>NC_073641.1:13375000-23375000 GCF_029407905.1 Bubalus kerabau
TTGACCATCTTGCC
This sequence comes from Bubalus kerabau, assembly GCF_029407905.1. Lineage (NCBI taxonomy): Eukaryota > Metazoa > Chordata > Mammalia > Artiodactyla > Bovidae > Bubalus > Bubalus kerabau. The sequence continues at coordinate 13,375,015 of NC_073641.1, forward strand.
ACAGATTCGTAGATACTTTCAATACCATCAAGATTTGAGAGTTCTAATTAAATTGAAGTAGAGGGCATGATTCACCTCCTGAGAATGGCCGTGTTGTAACTCAGTGGACCTAGAACTCATCTGAGGATGCAGCCTCTAGTCACTGCAGGAAACCTCTCTATTGACAGCTGACAATCTAAAGGTCTACCTGGGATAGCAGCTAAAAGCCAACCTTGCCTTTTCATTTTGGTTTCTCTATGTGCTAAGTGGTAATTATAGTCCTGACCTCCCTGAACTGTCACTGTGTAGGTTGCGGGAGGCTGCAAACTTACTGGGAAAAAAAAAAAATCCTGAGAATTATAAATGCCAAGTCAGCTTTGCAAATGTGGAAGTTTTCAAAATCAACTCAACTTGCTTTTTTTAAAAAAGAGATTAATCTGTAAAATTTGCATTCATACTGGCCATATTTTTAATGGCCCACGGACAAGGGGAAAAAGTGGAAACAGTGACAGATTTTATTTTCTTGGGCTCCAAAATCACTGCAGGTGGTGACTGCAGCCATGAAATTAAAAGATGCTGCTTGGAAGGAAGGCTATGGCAAACCTAGACAGCATATTAAAAAGCAGAGACATCTCTGCTGGCAAAGATTCATACAGTCCAAGCTCTGTTTTTTTTTTCAATAGTCACGTACAGATGTGAGAGTTAGACCATAAAGAAGGCTGAATGCTGAAGAATCAATGCCTTCAAATTGTGGTGCTAAAGAAGACTCTTCAGAGTCCCTTAGACTGCAAGGAAATCAAGCCAGTCAATCCTAAAGGTAATTAATCCTGAATATTCTTTGGAAGGACTGATGCTAAAGCTGGAGCTCCAATACTTTGGCCACCTAATATGAAGAGCTGACTCATTGGAAAAGACCCTGCTGCTAGGAAAGACTGAGGGCAGGACGAGAAGGGGATGACAGAGGATGAGATGGTTAGATAGCATTACCGACTCAGTGGACATGAGTTTGAGCAAACTCCAGGAGATAGTGAAGGACAGGGAAGCCTGGTGTGCTGCAGTCCTTGGAGATCACAGAGCCAGACTGGACTTAGGGACTGAACAACAACTGGCCACATTTGTCTTTACTGTTGTCTGCCTTTGCCATCTGAATTTTAATATTCACTATATAAGTTGACTAAGTAAGTGGGTATGTGTGAGTGAGAGACAGGGCATCAGAAAAGAAACATAAAATTCATTCAAGGTCCTTCTGGGTTTTGAACTAACAACTGCAACAAGTAGGGAGACATCTATTTTCACCATTGCACTAACTGCAGGGGGTATGTATAATCCTATATTTTAAAAAAAATAATGGAATAAGGGATTATCTAGATAAACAAATTACCTTTCTCCAGGGGAATCTTCCTGACCCAGGGATCCAACCTTGGTCTCCTGCATCACAGGCAGATTCTTTACTATCTATACCACCAGGGAATCCCAACAAATTAAATAGGGTTTCTTTAAATGACTGACCTTTCGTTTATTTGGAATATGCTTAAAATTATCAAAGTTTGTCCAGCACAAAAGTTTTCAGGGGTGCTTCAGAATATTATATATTCTGTATGTAAATTACAGGAAGAAAGGACAAGTCTATATCAAATAACATTGGGTCTCAAGCCCATGACAAAAAGATGTTTTAAAATAGAGTTGTTTCTCTTTCTTTGCTAACTCAGTGTTCCCCCCGTGATTTTCCCTGTCCTCCTGTGTTGGTGAGGTCTCATTCTTCACAGCTTGGCTACTAGGCTGCATCCTCTCTGAGACCTTCTGATGGCACATGAATCTTCACCCTTCTGCTCCCAGGCTGGCTAAGGGCTGCCTTCCGTTCTCCATCCGCGCAAGTCTCACGTTGAGCTGAAACGACTTGCTTGCGTCCTGTCTTCTGCATTAGTCTGGGAGCTCCATGGGGCCAAACCCTGTAGCTCATTCTTTCACCTTCGCATCCGACGTACGGCTGTACGTGAGGTGAGTGCCCAGACAATGCTGGAGGGCTTGTCCCTGGATGGGCCTGGCATCCCTTCAATTATTCTGCATTCTAATATGTAGTATGTCTTTTCCTCCTAATCTTTATGATTTTCACTGGATCCTTTTGAGTTTTGATTCCAAAGTTCTTAAAAGAGAGAGGTCCTGTCAGCTGGTACACAGACTGCAGAAGTCGGGGTGTGAGTGTGTGTGTGTGTGTGTGCGCGCGCGCGTGTGATTGTGTGTGAGAACTGAGTCACCATCTCCCATTTCTGGCTTCGCTCCTCACATCTACAACCCACCCTTGTGCTCAATTTCCATTCCTTTGTCTCATTTCCCTTTTGGAGCACTTCTGAAGGCAAGAAAACTTCATCTTACTACTATATTTGTACTTGCCAAATACTATGCTGAATCCAGCTGTGATTCTTAAATTATTCTGGAGAAAGTGGTATATATCTAGTGCAAAATAAATTTTCTTATACTCTCTAGCTATAAAAAGCTTGTTCTATTTTTTAAAAGTATGGCATGGGTATACAAGTAAAACTCTGTTTTGAACTTTTTCTGGCATTGAAAAACATAGGTTGAAAATATTCCAAAGCCATTACGAGTCATTCTTTTAGGAATATCTAGTGGTATGGGGAATGGTCATGAGAAGTTAAAAAAAAGGAAAACAACACATAATATAAAGCTAAACAAAACTGGATTCTATTTAAGTATGTTTAAAATTACTTTTTTCTCTTTCTTTCTTCCTCTCTCTGTATAACAGGTGGCAAGGAAGTGTATAAAAATACAAGCTCTAATTCAAAGATACAGTACTTACACTTTCCTCTTTATGTTTCTTTCCTGGATTTCTCAATTTATCACAATGATGATGTACTTTTCTATCGTCAGAAAAAAACAAAATCCTGAAATGCAATGTAAAGGATAAAAAACCTGAAAGAGTTAAAAACACAGAACAGACTGGGACATTTAAAAGAAAATCTAGGTTTTGTATTTTATCCTAGATAAAGGGGCAAGGCAAAGGGTCTTTCTAATTATAGTATTTTTTAAAATGAATAGTGTTTAAATTCTCAAGGGTAGAGAACAGTGTTATGAGGCTCTAAACATCCAGCCCTCAGCTCACCCCACTAACCACACTGCCATCCTTCTTTTTCCTCCTCACTTTTTTTCATAGCAGTTTTTTATTTTTATTTTTTTTAAAGGATCCCAGTTATCCTTTCATCTGCTTGGATATATTTTATTTTATACTGTTTGGGTTTTCTCTTTAGAGATGGCTTCCAAAGCCTTAAAGCTTCTGAACGCCCACTTACGTGAGACAGCATCTTGACTCTGCAAGTATGTGCCCTTCAACCCCGCCTGGAGACGAACCCCACTGAAGTCCCTGAGAGCAAACATCGATGAAAAGCAAAGCGATCTGGTATTTACTCAACGCTACTCCTGTCCGGTGGGTCAGAGAACAGACTTCAGTGTCCAGGATAAAGCCGGGCCTTGGCAGCTCAAGCCTCCCCATTGTGATTCAAGATTCGGGGTGTAAACACATGCAGTGTTTAACCATCGCCAGTTTGCTTTGAATGTTTGATAGCCGTGACTGGGGCTCAGGAAGAACACAGTAGTGACTTCTTCACTGGAGCTGAAGTTGAGGCTTTATGTAGTCTTTGGGCAAACGGCCCCGGCAGCTGCAAGCCCTCAATGGGCGCTTTCTAGTCGCTGAGTGGGCTGGGCGGCGTTGCTGGGAGCCCCGGGGCTGAAGCTGCCCCCGGGCTGGGCCACCCCGTCTCAGTGACAGGTGCTGAGGAAGAGGAGAAGGAGCAGCCCCTCCCCATGGGCTCCCAAGCCTGGGCTCAGTGTCTGCCATTTTTACTGCGTTTTTGTTTTAGGAACACAGGACCTTGGCAGGCAGAGATGTACCCTGTGGCTTGGTCTTTCTCTCCTCAGCCAGTGGTGATGAAAACAATAACAAAGACTCTGACTTTGCTAAATGGCCCAGACTCACTTAGATAACAAACCAGTACCGTTTTTGGCAGAAAGCCTTCTAGATGCTTGATGCCGTGTGACCTGCTGAAGTGGGAAGGAGGACTGGAAGGGAAGAGCTCTAAGTTATATTTTGGCGCAACCCAAGGGATGATCTCATCTTGTTGTGGATTGATGACCCTGTTTATTATTAACTATCACTTATTGGGAACCCTAATGTGCTGGAGACTGACTTAAGGACTGCATGTTGTCTTGCTTGTCATAATCTTGCAATGTCGTTTTTTTTTTTTTTAAGAAAGGAGAAAACTGAGTTTCAGAAAGGTTAAGTGATATGTTCAATATTGTTACACAGCTTATAAATGGTACAGCCAGAAATCCAACCCTGGTACGACTATAAAATAACTTCTACTCTTTCTGGGGGAAACACATAGCTTATGCTTATAAATTTTAACTTTAAGTTTCCAGGTGGCTGTGGCCTAGAAAAGGCGAGTTGGCCATGGGAGTACAGAGTAAATCAATAGTTTATATACTCTTTTCATTACAGAGAATTCCAGGAAAAGTCAGATGAGGTCGAATCATTAGGCAGAAAGGTCCCTTCTTAATAATAAGAGCTTTTACCCCCCCACGTATGGGCTCAGTGAGCTTGTTAAAAAAAATTGTCATTGTTCTTATTTTAAATAATTGTTCCTAAATTTTTTAATTTAAAAATAGCTGTTAGTTTTTAGAACAATTAGGATTTGTGGAAGAAACTGAGTCATACAGAGTTCCCTAAAGCCTACACCCAGTTTCCACTATTATTAACATCTACTAATGCACCTTTGTTATAATCAATGAACTAATATCAAAATAGTATTAACTAAGGTCCTGTTTATTCAGATTTCCTTGGTGTTCACCCAATGTCCTTTTCCTATGTCAGGATTCCACCTAGGACACCACATTGCATTTAGTTGCCATGTCTTCTTAGGCTCCTCTTGGCTGTGAGAGTTTCTCAGGCTTTCACTGGCTTTGATGACCTTGCCAGTTTTGAAATATACTAGTGACTTTGTGAGAGGTAAGAGAGTGTGCCTCTCTGAGGACAAGTCTCATATTTTTCTTGTGATTAGACTAAGGTAATGGGTTTTGGTAGAGGACCTTGGATGTAAGGTGCCATTTTCATCACACCATATCAAGGGTATATACTATCAACATGACCTATGACTGTTGATGTTGACCTTGATCACATGGCTGAGGTAATGTTTATCAGATTTCCCCACTGGGAGGTTACCTCTCCCCCACCCCCACCTCCCATACTACGTTCCTTCAAACTCGCTATGCATAGCCCACACTTAAGTGGGAGTGCTCGTTGACTTTAAAAAATAGTCTTATTAATTTTCCTCCATCACACAAAGTGACTTCTTGTTTAGCCTCATTTGATACCATTTGTTAATTAATCTCTTCATCTCTGCTCCTACTCTCCAAATTACTGCTCTCAAATCGTAGACTTTCAGAGTTCAGAGAGTATAAAGTACATTAGCCCTTTTGTGATTGAGTTATCTGATGGAGGAAGCAGGATACTGAACTTCAGGGACTGAACTTGTGTCTCCTATATTGGCAGGCGGGTGTTTACCACTGAGCCACCAGGGAAGCCCCGCAATTATCATACGATATTCAGAAATTTGTTGAGTGTCCTGAGATTTATTTTAGGGACCAGAGTCATTCTGGCTCCTAAAATAAATGTCAGGTCACCGAGGTGGTGTCTCAACTCAAGGAAACAAAGTCTGCTTACTAAACATGGGAACCGATACTGTGAACATGGATTTCCCAACAAAACACAAAGGGCAGCTGATTCTTGGATGCTGATGAGGAGAAGTACAAAGGTGATGAAGGAGGATATAAATTTGAAGAAGCATCACTTCTTCAATGTTATATACATAAGCATTGGTTTGGATGAGTTGTAATAAAAGAAATAACTGTTGAGTTTTAATAAAAGAAAATAAAATAGGACTTCCCTGGTGGTCTAGTGGTTAAGAATCTGTCTGCTAACATAGGTATGACCTAAAGCAAATCCCTTACGATTATACAGTGGAAGTGACAAATAGATTCAAGGGATTAGATCTGATAAGACAGAGTGTCTGAAGAACTATGTTTGTGATGTTGTACAGCAGGCAGTGATCAAGAACATCAATATTGTGTTGGCCTCTTTTGTACATCAATATGAATCAGCCACAGGTATACATATGTCTCCTGCCTCCTGAATCCCCTCATGTCTGGCAACCCATCCCACCCCTCTAGGTTGTCAAAGAGTACATGGCAGTGACAATGAAAAGACATATATGTAGCCCAGTGTTTCCAGCCTTTACAAGTACAAGAATCTCTCTTGCAAGTCAAAACAAGTTCATGGAACCCTGTATAAGAGTCATTGAATTTTACTATGCATTCATTGACAATGAATTATAAATTAGGGATGATATTAATCATGTTGGAGAAGGAAATGGCAACCCACTCCAGTATTCTTGCCTGGAGAATCCCAGGGACAGAGGAGCCTGGTGGGCTGCCGTCTTTGGGGTCACACAGAGTCAGACACGACTGAAGCGACTTAGCAGCAGCAGCATTAACCATGTTACTACACTATAGCTTCCAAATGTGTTTGAAAAACCAGTGACATACATATGTGAAAACATGTTATCTAATGTGTGAGACATGTTATCTAATGTGTGAAAACATATCTATTAAGTCTGTAGCTAGTGTTTGCTGCATAAAGGCCTGTAATGACCCACAATCAGGAAGGCATGCATTTTTGCCGCTGCTCCTGCTGCCCACCCTACTCCCATGCCCATCACTAGGTTCCTGATCTAGGTCTTCTCCTCTAGTAGATGCTGTTACATCTGGACTTCTAGTTTCTGTTGATCCACTTCATCCTCACATTTCCACAGAACTTTATTTGAAAGAAGTGCAGAGGGAACTCTCTGTGGGCTGATGGACAGGCCTGGCTAGAATTTCGCTTTTCCAGGAGTCCAAGTAACTCTTGGTCACATTAGTCAATGGCTCCCTCCATCCACAGCTCTTTAGAAGGTGTACCAACCCTGAGAACAGCAAGAAAGGGCAGCAACAAGTGAACATGTTTTGGGACCTTGAATCTGCCACCGTCTCAGAGCACACAAAGCCAGCTCAAATTAAAAAAGAGCGTAAGGTCAGGGTTCAGACTCATTCCTGGCATTACTTGAGGGTCACTCTATCCTCTTCTGGCTTAGATATGTTTTTGTTCTCAGTAAACGTTCTATTTTTTGGTGGAGTCGCTGTCTAACCCCACTTTTTGGTTCCCCTGAAAGAAATTCTGATTTTCTATCCTAGTTGAGTTGCCTCAAGAAATTCTGGGAAAAAATCCAGTACTTCTCCCCAACTGCCCACAAGGTTAGCTCACTCCCAGCCTGGAGGATAGAAGCCGGGTTCATAGGAAAGACATGGGCTTCCTCCCTTTTCTTCTCCGCAGTCCCACACCAGCAACACAAAACCAAAATGCAAACCTATCCTTCTCCTAACTCATACCAAAACCCTAACATTAGAGGGTCTTTTGGTTTAGGCTTTAACCTGTTGTAAAACTTCAAAATGTCCCTAAAAGAAGAGGTTGTTGGTTAGGCCTTATCAGTAAGTTACCCAAGAATTAGCTTATCAGATCCTTTCCTAGTGGCAGATTTCAAAATTGAGAGGGTGGGATGAGGAAATCTCTGAGCCCCGCTCCTTCTATTGCCACCAACAGGTGGGAAAAGCAAAAAGGGAAAACTAAAGGTTAGAGATATTAGGACCAAAACTAGGGGTCTTGCCCTATTGTCTCCCTTACTTCATAGCACAGGAATCAGAAATTCTTTTTTAGAGCAGATATAGGCAGATGACAGAAAGACTGTAATTCAGTTCACACTGAAGGTAACCAGAGTATAACAAAATTCCTGGGAGGTGCTCAAGACAGGGCCAGAATGGAAAAAGAATCAATGTCACCGAGACCATGAGCTGTAAGCTGGTCAATGGTAAGAAACACATAGCACTCACTGTGTTCTTGATACCGTTTTATGTGCTCTACATCCAAGAGGGAGGTGATGTTATTTTCTCCATTTAACAGGTGGGGAAATTACTTGCCCAACCCACTCAGGAAATGATAGGGTTGAGTACTGAATTCAGGTAGTGCATTTCCAAAACTGGAACTCTGAAATAACACTATACTATAGACCAGAGATGGAGAAGGCAATGGCACCCCACTCCAGTACTCTTGCCTGGAAAATCCCATGGATGGAGGAGCCTGGTGGGCTGCAGTCCATGAGGTCGCTAAGAGTCAGACACGACTGAGCAACTTTACTTTGACTTTTCACTTTCATGCATTGGAGAAGGAAATGGAAACCCACTCCAGTGTTCTTGCCTGGAGAATCCCAGGGACGGGGGAGCCTGGTGGGCTGCCGTCTCTGGGGTCGCACAGAGTTGGATACAACTGAAGCGACTTAGCAGCAGCAGCAGCATAGACCAGAGAGGTGGAGCTAAAAGCACACTCTGGTTCTAGTTCAAGCACTGTCTCTAACTGTGTGACTTTAGGGCACGTCATTTCAGTTTTCTGGATTCAGTTTCATCAACTGTAGAAAGAAAAGATTAGATGGCACAAAGTTCTCTTACTGCTTCAACATTCAGTGGTTCTACATGGAACACGTATGGCCATGAAACGTATTAGCCCATACAACGAACAGAGTGAGGATGAGGGCAAATGTCATCCCTCTAATCCCATCCCCAGGGCTTTATGTGCCCAGAGTTGCTTTTATGCCTTCCTTTCCTTATCTTCACTGATAATTATGCTTCAGTTCAGTTCAGTCGCTCAGTCATGTCTGACTCTTTGAGACCCTGTGAATCAGAGCAGCCAGGCCTCCCTGTCCATCACCAACTCCCGGAGTTCACTCAAACTCATGTCCATCAAGTCGGTGATGCCATTCAGCCATCTCATCCTCTGTTTTCCCCTTCTCCTCCTGCCCCCAATCCCTCCCAGCATCAGAGTCTTTTCCAATGAGTCAACTCTTCACATGAGGTGGCCAAAGTATTGGAGTTTCAGCTTCAGCATCTGTCCTTCCAGTGAACACCAAGGACTGATCTCCTTTACAATGGACTGGTTGGATCTCCTTGCAGTCCAAGGGACTCTCAAGAGTCTTCTCTAACACCACAGTTCAAAAGCATCAATTCTTCGGTGCTCAGCCTTCTTCACAGTCCAACTCTCACATCCATACGTGACCACAGGAAAAACCATAGCCTTAACTAGACGGACCTTTGTTGGCAAAGTAATGTCTCTGCTTTTGAATATGCTATCTAGGTTGGTCATAACTTTCCTTCCAAGGAGTAAGCGTCTTATAATTGCATGACTGCAATCAACATCTGCAGTGATTTTGGAGCCCCCCAAAATAAAGTCTGACACTGTTTCCACTGTTTCCCCATCTATTTCCCATGAAGTGATGGGACCATCACTTTGATGCCATGATCTTAGTTTTCTGAATGTTGAGCTTTAAGCCAATTTTTTCACTCTCCACTTTCACTTTTATCAAGAGGCTTTTTAGTTCCTCTTCACTTTCTGCCATAAGGGTGGTGTCATCTGCATATCTGAGGTTATTGATATTTCTCCCAGCAGTCTTGATTCCAGCTTGTGCTTCTTCCAGCCCAGTGTTTCTCATGATGTACTCTGCATATAAGTTAAATAAGCAGGGTGACAATATACATAGCTTTGATGTACTCCTTTTCCTATTTGGAACCAATATGTTGTTCCATGTCCAGTTCTAACTGTTGCTTCCTGACCTGCATATAGGTTTCTCAAGAGGCAGGTCAGGTGGTCTGATATTCCCATCTCTTTCAGAATTTTCCACTGTTTATTGTGATCCACACAGTCAAAGGCTTTGTCATAGTCAATAAAGCAGAAATAGATGTTTTTCTGGAACTCTCTTGCTTTTTCCATGATCCAGCGGATGTTGGCAATTCGATCTCTGGTTCCTCTGCCTTTTCTAAAACCAGCTTGAACATCTGGAAGTTCATGGTTCACGTATTGCTGAAGCCTGGCTTGGAGAATTTTGAGCATTACTTTGCTAGCATGTGAGATGAGTGCAATTGTGCGGTAGTTTGAGCATTCTTTGGCATTGCCTTTCTTTGGGATTGGAATGAAAACTGACTTTTTCCAGTCCTGTGGCCACTGCTGAGTTTTCCAAATTTGCTGACATATTGAGTGCAGCACTTTCACAGCATCATCTTTCAGGATTTGAAGTAGCTCAACTGGAATTCCATCACCTCCACTAGCTTTGTTCATAGTGATACTTTCCAAGGCCCACTTGACTCACATTCCAGGATGTCTGGCTCTAGGTGAGTGATCACACCATCGTGGTTATCGGGGTCATGAAGATCTTTTTTGTACAGTTCTTCTGTGTATTCTTGCCACCTCTTCTTAATATCTTCTGCTTCTGTTAGGTCCGTACCATTTCTGTCCTTTATCGAGCCCATCTTTGCATGAAATATTCCTTTGGTATCTCTAATTTTCTTGAAAAGATCTCTAGTCTTTCCCATTCTGTTGTTTTCCTCTATTTCTTGGCATTGATCGCTGAGGAAGGCTTTCTTATCTCTTCTTGCTATTCTTTGGAACTCTGCATTCAGATGCTTATATCTTTCCTTTTCTCCTTTGCTTTTTGCTTCTCTTCTTTTCACAGCTATTTGTAAGGCCTCCACAGACAGCCATTTTGTTTTTTTGCATTTCTTTTCCATGGGGATGGTCTTGATCCCTATCTCCTGTACAATGTAATGAACCTCCATCCATAGTTCATCAGGCACTCTGTCTATCAGATCTAATCCCTTTAATCTATTTCTCACTTCCACTGTATAATCATAAGGGATTTGATTTAGGTCATACCTGAATGGTCTAGTGGTTTTCCCTACTTTCTTCCATTTAAGTCTGAATTTGGCAATAAGGAGTTCATGATCTGAGCCATAGTCAGCTCCTGGTCTTGTTTTTGCTGACTGTGTAGAGCTTCTCCATCTTTGGCTGCAAGGAATATAATCAATCTGATTTCGGGGTTGACCGTCTGGTGATATCCATGTATAGAGTCTTCTCTTGTGTTGTTGGAAGAGGGTGTTTGCTATGACCTGTGTGTTCTCTTGGGAAAACTCTATGAGCCTTTGCCCTGCTTCATTCTGTATTCCAAGGCCAAATTTGCCTGTTACCCAAGGTGTTTCTTGACTTCCTACTTTTGCATTCCAGTCCCCTATAATGAAAAGGACATCTTTTTGGGGTGTTAGTTCTAAAAGGTCTTGTAGGTCTTCATAGAACTGTTCAACTTCAGCTTCTTCAGAGTTACTGGTTGGGGCATAGGCTTGGATTACTGTGATATTGAATGGTTTGCCTTGGAAACGAACAGAGATCATTCTGTCATTTTTGAGATTGCATCCAAGTACTGCATTTCAGACTCTTTTTTTGACCATGATGGCTACTCCATTTCTTCTGAGGGATTCCTGCCCACAGTAGTAGATATTAATAATGAGTTAAACTCACCCATTCCAGTCCATTTTAGTTCGCTGATTCCTAGCAGGTCGACGTTCACTCTTGCCATCTCCTGTTTGACCACTTCCTATTTGCCTTGATTCATGGACCTAACATTCCAGGTTCCTATGCAATATTGCTCTTTAAAGCATCGGACCTTGCTTCTATCACCAATCACATCCACAACTGGGTATTGTTTAATTATGCTTAATGGTGGAGATAACAGAAATGATATAAAAGGGTGCTTCTGGGATTGAACAAAGGAGAGAGGAGAAGAGAAGGAGCTTTGCAGCCAGATGGAAGACCTGCCTGACAGCAACACAATGTTCACCAAGTTACCCTCTCAGAGCTGCAGCTTCTATATCTGCAGTGTTAAGAGTACCTACTCAAAAGGTTTTTGTGAAGATTCAATAAGATACATAAAGAACCAAGGCCAGTGCCTAGCACATAGTAGGGGATCAGTAGGTTTTAGTTACTTTTCCATCATTGTCCTTTCCTACCAGGTGACATGAAGAGTTGTAATGGCAATAGGAAACCATGTGACCTCATATCCTCCTCTATTGTCCCAAATTTCTGTGCTTACAAGACAGCTCTTGATCTAAGTGGAAAGGAGTTACATTCCTTTTTCCCTTTAAATTTTAAACTTTGTATTTTGTAATGGGGTATAGTATGGATGTGAGAGTTGACTGTGAAGAAAGCTGAGCACCGAAGAATTGATGCTTTTGAACTGTGGTGTTGGAGAAGACTCTTGAGAGTCCCCTGGACTGCAAGGAGATCCAACCAGTCCATTCTGAAGGAGATCAGTCCTGGGATTTCTTTGGAGGGAATGATGCTGAAGCTGAAACTCCAGTACTTTGGCCACCCCATGTGAAGAGTCGACTCATTGGAAAAGACTCTGATGCTGGGAGGGATTGGGGGCAGGAGGAGAAAGGGACAACAGAGGATGAGATGGCTGGATGGCATCACTGACTCGATGGATGTGAGTCTGAGTGAACTCCGGGAGTTGGTGATGGACAGGGAGGCCTGGCGTGCTGTGATTCATGGGGTCACGAAGAGTCAGACATGACTGAACGACTGAACTGAACTGAACTGATAGCCGATTAACAATGTTGTGGTAGTATCAGGTGAACAGCGAAAGGACTCAGCCATATATATACATGTATCTTCTTCCCCAGACCCCTCTCTTGAGGTATTTGCCTAGCTTATAAAATCTCTCTCTTGTTTGGTAATGGCCCTTATACAAAGATCATTTCAGATACAACTAATAGAAAATATAAAGGTTTAAGTGTAAAAGAAATTTGCTACCTATGATATATATGTATGTTAAGTCCATTTGGTCCAACAGGATGTAAGCTTCAGCTGAGCCTCTGACAGCACCATGAGTATGTGGTGGTCAGGACTCTGCGTATAAAAATACCTTCTTAAGGTTTAGAGCTCACACTGTTACAACATCATGTCTGTTGCATTCTGTTAATTGAAAACAGTCACAGAAAAAAAATCTATAGAAAATCAATGAATCACAAAGGAAGAGAGCAAAAGAAGAACAAAGAAAAAAGGCATTACAGAATAGCCAGAAAATAATTAACAAAATGGCAAACGGTCCATACCTTTCATAGTTACTTTAATGTAAATAGACCAAATTCGTCTATCAGAAGACAATAAGGTGCTGAATGGATTTAAAAAAAAAAACACATCTATATGCTGCCTAAAAGAGACTTGCTTCAGATGTAAGAATACACACAGACTGAAAATAAAGGAATGGAAGAGATTACTTCATACAAATGGGAACCGACAGTAAAGTGAAGTAGCTATACTTATATCAGACAAAACAGCCTTTAGAACAAAAGCTGTAATAAGAGACACAGAAATTATTATAAAGGGGTCAATCCATCAAGGGTATATAATAATTGTAAATATCTGTCCACCCAACATAAGAATACCAAAATGTGTAAAGCAAATATGAAAAGACCTAAAGGAAGAAATCCGGGGTTGGTGATGGACAGGGAGGCCTGACGTGCTGTGATTCATGGGGTCGCAAAAAGTTGGACACGACTGAGCGACTGATCTGATCTGATCTGATCTGAAAGGAAGAAATAGATAGAAATCCAGTAATAGTAGGGGACTTCAATACCTGTCAATATTAACATCAATCAGTCAGAAATTCAGTAAGGAAAATTAGCCTTAAATTACATATTAAATTGGGTGGACTTAACAGGTGATATCAGAGAAGGCAATGGCACCCCACTCCAGTACTTTTGCCTGGAAAATCCCATGGATGGAGGAGCCTGGTGGGCTGCAGTCCATGGGGTCGCTAGAGTCGGACACGACTGAGCGACTTCCCTTTCACTTTTCACTTTCATGCATTGGAGAAGGAAATGGCAACCCACTCCAGTGTTCTTGCCTGGAGAATCCCAGGGACAGGAGAGCCAGGTGGGCTGCTGTCTATGGGGTCGCACAGAGTCAGACATGACTGAAGCAACTTAGCAGCAGCAGCAGAAGCAGCAACAGGTTATATGCAGTGGTAAAGAATCTGTATGCCAATGCAGAAGGGACAGGAGACTCAGGTTCAATCCCTTCGTGGGGAAGATCCCTTGGAGTAGGAAATGGCAACATACTCCAGTATTCTTGCTTGAAAAATCCCATGGACAGAGAAGACTGGTCACAAAGAGTTGGATACAACTGAGTGACTGAACACACACATGCACAGAACATATACAGACATATACAGAACATTCCATGACCAAACAACGGAAAATATATTCTTCTTAAGCTCACTCAAAACTTACTCCAGGATAAATCAAATGTTAGACCACAAAACAAAACTTAATAAAGTTAATGAGATTAAAATCATATCATGCATCTTTTCTAACTGTGATGATTTGAAACTGGAAATCAGTTCAAGGAAAACTGGAAAATTCACAAATATGTGGTGATTAAACAGCCCGCGACTAAACAATCATTGGGTCAACAAAGAAATCAAATAAGAAATCAGAAAGTATCTTGAAAGAAATGAAAATGGAAATACAACATACTAAAACTTGTGGTTTGTAGCAAGAGAGCAGTTCTAAGAGGAACGTTCATAATGATAGATGCTTACTAAGAAACAAAAAAGATCTCAAATAAACAATCTAACTTTACACCTCAAGAAATAGAAAACAAACAAACAACCAAGTCCAAAGTTAGTAGAAGGAAGGAAATAACAAAGATCAGAATGAAAACAAGTGAAATAGAGACTAAAAAGACAACAGAAAGATCAATGAAGCCAACAGCTGTTTTTTTTTTTTTTTTTTTTTTTAATAAAATAAATAGATAGGGCTTCCTTAATGGCTCAGCCAGTAAAGAATCTGCCTGCAATGCAGGAGATGGAACCCTGGGTTGGAAAGATACTCTGAGAAGGAAATGGCAACCCAGTCCAGTATTTCTGCCTGGAGAATCCTGTGGACAGAGGAGCCTGGAGGGCTATGATCAATTAGGTCACAAAAAGTCAGAGATGCCTGAAGCGACTGAGCACACAAAATAGATAAACTTTTAGCTAGATTCACCAAGAAAAAAAAGAGGATACAAAACCATAAATGAAAGAGGAGACATTACAACTTTGTACCACAGAAGTACAAAGGATAATAAGAGACAACTATGAACACTAAAAAAGTGTACAAACTGGAAGAATGTATAAATTCATAGAAACACGTAGCCTACCAAGACTGAATCATGAAGAAATAGAAAATCTTAATAGGTTGATTACTAGTAAGGAGATCAAATCAGTAATAAAAAACCTCCCAACAAACAAAACTTTAGCACCAGATGGTTTCATTGGTGAATTCTACCAATCTTTTAAAGAAGAACTAACATCGATTTTTCTCAAACTCTTCCAGAAAAAAGAAAAGGGAACACTTTCAACCTTATTTTACAAAGCTAGTATTATCCTAATACTAAAACCAGAAAAAGACACCACAAGAAAAGAAAATTACATGTCAATATTCCTGATAAATATAGACACAAAGAATCTTTAACTGATTATTAGTAAACTACATCCAACAGCATGTTAAAAGGATCATACACCATGATCAATTAGTATTTATTCCAACAAGATATGGATGATTCAACATCTGCAAATCAATCAATGTAATATGTCATATTAATAAATTGAAAGATAAAAGTCACACAATCATCTCAAGAGATGTAGAAAAAGCTTTCGGTAAAATTCAGCTCACTTGTGATGAGAACTCTCAACAACATAGATACAGAGGGAACATAACATAATAATGCTCATATGTGACAAGCTCCCAAATTACATCATTATTAACAGTGGAAAGGTGAAAGCTTTTCCTCTAAGGTCAGAAACAAGACAAGGGTGCCCACTCTTGCTATTTTTATTTAATATAGTATTGGAAATCCAAGCTAGAGCAACTAGGCAAGAAAAAGAAATAAAAGGCATCCAAATCAGAAAGAAGTAAACTGTTACTATTAGCAGATGGCATCCTATCATGTATTGAATGCCCTAAAGACTCCACCAAAAAACTATTGGAACTAATAAAAAATTCAGTTAAGTTTGAATATATAAAATTAATTTAAAAAATCAGTTGCATTTCTACACACTAATAACTAATTATCAGAAAGAAAAATTAAGAAAATAATCCCATTTACAATTGCATAAAAAAAGAACAAAATACTTAGGGATAAATTTAACCAAGGAGGTAAAAGACCTATACATTTAAAACCATAAGATATTGATGAAAGAAATTGAAGAAGGCACAGTAAGTGAAGCTCTTCTATGCTCATGGGTTAGAAGAGTTAATATTTTAAAATGTCGATACTACCCTAAGAAATCTACAGAGTTAATATAATCCCTATCTAAATTTAAAGGATATTTTCATAGAAACAGAACAAACAATCCTAAAATCTGTATGGAATCAGAAAAGACTCTAAATAGCCAAAACAATCTTGAGAAAAAAGGGACAAAGTAGGAGGCAACACATTTCTTGATTTCAAACTATGTTTCAAAGCTACAGTAATCAAAACAGTATAGTACTGACATAAAAAACAGACACATAGATAAATGGAACAGAAAAGAGAGTCCAGAAATAAACCTACATGTATAGAGTCAGTCAGTTTACAACAACGGAGTCAAGAACACATAACTGGGAAAGACAGTCTCTTCAGAAATGATGCTGGTAAAGCTGGACAGCCACATGCAAAAGACTAAAAGTGGACACTATTCAACACCATACTTAAAATTCAACTCAAAATGGGTCAATGGCTTAAACATGAGACCCGAAATCATAAAATTCCTAAAAGAAAACAGGTTCCATGACATTGCTCTTAGCAATGATTTTTTTTTTTTTGATTTGACTAAAAGCAAAGGCAATAAAAGCAAAAATAAACAAATATGACTACACCAAACTAAAAAGCTTCTGCACAGCAAAGGAAACTATCAACAAAATGAAAACAGAACAGGAAAAAATAGTTGTAAATCATGTATCTGATGAGGGTTTAGTATTCAAAATACATAAAAATTCATACAAGTCAATTGAGGAAAAAACCCAAGATGTTTGATTTAAAAATGGGTAGAGGAGCTAAATAGGCATTTCTCCAAAGATGACATGCAGATGGCCAACAGTACCTGAAAAGATGCTGACCATCAACAATCATCAGGGAAATGTAAATAAAGACCACGCACCCGTTAGAATGGCTATTAGAAAATGACAAGAAGTAGCAAATGTTGGCAAGAATGTGGAGCAAAGGAAACACATTCCCACATTACTTTTGGTGAGAATGTAACTTGGTGTAGCCACTATGGAAAACTGTATGGAAGGTCTTCAAAAAATTAAATATTGAACCACCATTTAATATAGAAATTTCACTTCTGGGAATAAATATTACCAAAAGGAATGAAAATATTAACTCAAAAAGTATATGTATCCCCATGTTCATTGCATCATTATTAACAATAGCTAAGATATAGTCTAGTCAAGGCTATGGTTTTTCCAGTGGTCATGTATGGATGTGAGAGTTGGACTGTGAAGAAGGCTGAGCGCCGAAGAATTGATGCTTTTGAACTGTGGTGTTGGAGAGGACTCTTGAGAGTCCCTTGGACTGCAAGGAGATCCAACCAGTCCATTCTGAAGGAGATCAGCCCTGGGATTTCTTTGGAAGGAGTGATGCTAAAGCTGAAACTCCAGTACTTTGGCCACCTCATGCCAAGAGTTGACTCATTGGAAAAGACTCTGATGCTGGGAGGGATTGGGGGCAGGAGGAGAAGGGGACGACAGAGGATGAGATGGCAGGATGGCATCACTGACTCGATGGATGTGAGTCTGAGTGAACTCCGGGAGTTGGTGATGAACAGGGAGGCCTGGCGTGCTGTGATTCATGGGGTCACAAAGAGTCGGACACGACTGAGTGACTGAACTGAACTGAACTGAACTGAAGATATAGAAGCAACTTGTGTCTACTGAAGAATGAATGAATAATGAAAACGTGATATGTATATATTTCAGCCACAAGAAAAGGAAATCTTGTTATTTGTGACAACATGGGTAGACACTGAGGGCATATGTTAAGTGAAATAAGTCAGATGGAAAGAGACAAATGGCATGTGATTGCTCCCACTTAAACATGGAATCTAAAAACAAGCAAACAAACAAGCAAAACCTCAAATCACAGATACAGAACAGATTGGTGGTTGCCAGAAACAAGGGACTAGGGTGGGCAGAATGTGTGAAGGTAGTCAAAAGGTATAAACTTCCAATCATAAAGGAAATAAGTCTTGGGGATGTAACATGTATCATAATGACTATAATTAATAGTACTATATTGCATATTTGAAAGTTGCAAAGAGAGCTGATCTTAAAAGTTTTCATCACAAGAAAAAAGTGTAATTGTGTGTGTTGATGGATGTTAACTAGACTTATTGTGGTGATCATATTATGATATATACATATACCAAATCTTTACATTAATAAATGCTAAACCAATGTAATGTTAGATGTCACTTATATCTCAAATTTTTTTTAAATAGGGAAAAATGAAATAATATTCAACCATGAAAAAGAAGGACATCTTGTTATTTTCAACAGTATAGATAAAACTTGACAGCATTATGCTAAGTGAAATATGTTTGACAGAGAAAGATAAATACTATATGATTTCACTTATATGTGGATTTTAACAAGAACAAAACTCATAGAAATAAAGAACAGATTGCTGCTTGCCAGAGAAAGGGTTGAGGGTATTGGGGACATTAGTTAAAGGTAGTAAAAATGTACAAATTTCCAGGTATGGAATAAATACGTTCTGGGGATGTAATGTACAGCCTGGTGAGTATGTTTAACAATACTGTATTATATAGTTGAAAGTTGATAAAAGAATAGATCTGAAAAGTTTTCATCACAAGGAAAAAATTTGTAACTACATAAGGTGATGGACTTTTAACTAATCTTATTGTAGTAATCATTTGCACAAATACATACATCATTATTTTGTACATCTTAAGCATAGGATGTTAAATGTCAACTAAATGTCAATAAAACTGGACAAGAGAATACAAAGAAACCACAATATAAGAGTGAAAGTGCCAACTGAAATTCAGTGTGGACCTATGTAAGGTCGCAGAGTCTGGCAAGTGTGGTTCATTGCGGGCTTTCTTTAGTGACTAGCTACTGCTACTGGATACCCAGGCTTCTAGCAATTTCCCTTTTAACTCTCTTGAATTAAGTAGAGTTAGATTCTGCTGCTTAAAATTGAAATCTCTTTAATTAATAAGTACATGAACATCCCTAATATAAAAGGGTAGGATAAGCAAAAGAGAAAAATACAGGAGAAGTTACTCGAAGTCAGTTACTAAAAATCAGTCGTGTAGTTTTCTCTATGTCCACTTTTATGTGTACACACATGACTATTTCCAAATATCTTAAAACTTTTTAGAAAATCAAATTTTACTATCTTTATTTTTTCAAGACACTGTATGATTTTATTAGTAAATGCATCTATATGTATATTTCCAAAATGTAAAGATTCTTTTTATAAATCCATGACATCATTATGGTACTTAACACTATTTTTTAAATATTTGCTATCAATTAACAAGGACAAGATGGCGGGGTAGAAGGATGTGTGCTCGTCTTCTCCTGCGAGAACTCCAAAACTACAACTCACTGCTGAACAACCACTGACAGGAGAATGTTGGATCCCACCAGAAAAAAATACCCCACGTCCAAGGGCAAAGGAGAAGCCCCAGATGGTAGGAGGGCGAAATTGCATTTAGAATCAAACCCCATATCTGCCAGAGATATTCCAAGGGATCAAACAAAACCATGTGCATACCAGGAGACCCCACAGAGACTGAGCCAGACCTGCCTTTGAGTGTTTCCTGCAGAGGTATGGGTCAGCAGTGGCCTGTCACAGGGGCAGGGGCTCTGGGTGCAGCAGACCTGGGTGTGGCATAAGCCCTCTTGGAGGAGGTCGCCATTAACGCCAACACAGAGCCATCAGAACTTATATTAGACTGGGGAACAAGACCCAGTTTCCCCCTCAGTCAGTCTCTCCCATCAGGAAGCTTCCATAAACCTCTTATCCTTCTCCATCAGAGGGCAGAGAGAATGAAAACCACGATCACAGAAAACTAATCAATTTGAGCATATGGACCACAGTCTTCTCTAACTCAACAAAACTATGAACCATGCCGTGTAGGGCCACCCAAGACAGATGGGTCATGGTGGAGAGTTCTGCAAAACGTGGTCCACTGCAAATGAGAATGGCAAACCCCTTCAGTATTCTTGCCTTGAGAAACCCACGAACAGTATGAAAAGGCAAGTAGGACATTGAAAGATGAATCCCCATTTTGGTTGAAGAGATGGAGCCAAAGCAACACCACCACCTAACTGTGGATAGGACTGGTGATGGAAGTAAAGTCCAATGATGTAAAGAGCAATATTGCATAGGAACCTGGAATGTTAGGTCCATGAATCAAGGCAAACTGGAAGTGGTCAAAGAGGAGATAGCAAGAGCGAACATCGACATTTTAGGAATCAGCGAACTAAAATGGACTGGAATGGGTGAATTTAACTCAGACGACCATTATACCTACTACTGTGGCCAAGAATCCCTTAGAAGAAATGGAGTGGCCATCATGGTCCACAAGAGAGTCTGAAATGCAGTACTTGGACGCAATCTCAAAAAGGACAGAGTGATCTCTGTTTTCAAGGCAAACTATTCAATATCAAAATAATCCAAGTTTGTGCCTTAGCCAGTAATGCTGAAGAAGCTGAAGTTGACTGGTTCTATGAAAACCTACAGACCTTCTAGAACTAACACCCAAAAAAGATGTCATTTTCATTTTAGGCAACTGGAATGCAAAAGTAGAAAGACAAGAAACACCTGGGGTAACAGGCAAATTTGGCCTTGGAATATGGAATGCAGCAGGGCAAAGGCTCATAGAGTTTTGCCAAGAGAACACACTGGTCATAGCAAACACCCTCTTCCAACAACACAGAGAAGACTGTACACATGGACATCACCAAATGGTCAACACCAAAATCAGATTGATTATATTCTTTGCAGCCAAAGATGGACAAGGTCTATACATTCAGCAAAACAAGACTGGGAGCTAACTGTGGCTCAGACCATGAGCTCCTTATTGCCAAATTCAGACTTAAATGGAAGAAAGTAGGGAAAACCACTAGACCACTCAGGTATGACCTAAATCAAATCCCTTACGATTATACAGTGGAAGTGAGAAATAGATTCAAGGGATTAGATCTGATAGACAGAGTGCCTGATGATCTATGGACGGAGGTTCATGACATTGTATAGGAGACAGGGATCAAGATTATCCCCAAGAAAAAGAAATGCAAAATGGCACAATGGTTGTCTGAGGAGACCTTACAAATAGCTGAGAAAAGAAGAGAAGCTAAAGGCAAAGGAGAAAAGGAAAGATATACCCATTTGAATGCAGAGTTCCAAAGAATAGCAAGGAGAGATAAGAAAGCTTTCCTCAGTGATCAATGCAAAGAAATAGAGGAAAACAACAGAATGGAAAAGACTAGAGATTTCTTCAACAAAATTAGAAATATCAAGGGAACATTTCATGCAAAGATGGGCACAGAAATGGTATGGACCTAACAGATACAGAAGATGTTAAGAAGAGGTGGCAAGAATATACAGAAGAACTGTACAAAAAAGATCTTCATGACCCAGATAACCATGATGGTGTGATCACTCACCTAGAGCCAGACATCCTGGAATTCTAAGTCAAGTGGGCCTAGGAAGCATTACTACATCGAAAGTTAGTGGAGGCGTTGGATTTCCAGTTGAGCTATCTCAAATCCTAAAAGATGATGCTGTGAAAGTGCTGCACTCAATATGCCAGCAAATTTGGAAAACTCAGTAGTGGCCACAGGACTGGAAAACGTCAGTTTTCATTCCAATCCCAAAGAAAGGCAATGCCAAAGAATGTTTAAATTACTGCACAATTGCACTCATCTCACATGGCTAGCAAAGTAATGCTCAAAATTCTCCAAGCAAGGCTTCAACAGTACATGAACCGTGAATTTCCAGATGTTCAAACTGGATTTAGAAAAGGCAGAGGAACCAGAGATGAAGTTGCCAACATCCGTTGGATCATTGAAAAAGCAAGAGAGTTCCAGATAAACATCTACCTCTGCTTTATTGACTAAACCAAAGCCTTTGACTGTGTGGATCACAACAAACTGGAAAATTCTGAAAGAGATGGGAATACCAGACCACCTGACCTGCCTCCTGAGAAATCTGTGTTCAGATCAAGAAGTAACAGTTAGAACCAGACATGGAACAACAGACTGGTTCCAAATCGGGAAAGGAGTACATCAAGGCTGTAATTGTCACCCTGTTTATTAAACTTCTATGCAGAGTACATCATGTGAAATGCTGGGCTGGATGAAGCACACACTGGAATCAAGATTGGTGGGAGAAATATCAATAACCTCAGATATGCAGATGACACCACCCTTATTGCAGAAAGCGAAGAACTAAAGAGCCTCTTGATGAAAGTGAAAGAGGAGAGTGAAAAAGTTGGCTTAAAATCAACATTCAGAAAACTAAGGATCATGGCACCTGGTCCCATCACTTCATGGCAAATAGATGGGGAAACAATGGAAACAGTGACAGACTGTATTTTCTTGGGCTCCAAAATCACTGCAGATGGTGATTGCAGCCATGAAATTAAGAGATGCTTGCTCCTTGGAAGAACAGTTATGACCAGTCTAAACAGTATATTAAAAAACAGAGACATTACTTTGCTGACAAAGGTCCATGTAGTCAAAGTTATGGTTTTTCTAGTAGTCATATATGGATGTGAGAGTTAGACTATAAAGAAGGCTGAGTGCTGAAGAATTGATGCTTTTGAACTGTGGTGTTGGAGGACTCTTGAGAGTCCCTTGGACTGCAAGGAGATCAAACCAGTCAATCCTAAAGGAAATCAATCCTGAACATTCATTGGAAGGACTGATGCTGAAGCTGAAACTCCAAACTCCATATTTTGGCCACCTGATACATAGAGCTGATTTTCATGAGAAAAGACCCTGATGCTGGGAAAGACTGATGACACGAGAAGAACGGGACAACAGAGGTTGAGATGGTTGGATGGCATCACCAACTGAATGGACAGGAATCTGAGAAAACTCTGGGAGCTGGTGAAGGACAGGGATGCCTGGCATGCTGCAGCCCATGGGATTGCAAAGAGTTGGACATGACTGAGCAACTGAACAACAACAATAACACAGCCATAGAAACTAACAGATTTTGCATCTGTCTTCTTCACTGAACAGTGATCACCTGGAAGGCAGGGTTTGTTTCTTAACTATCAACGTAGTCCCCTATAAGCAAAGTACCTAACTTAGAACAGTGGTTTAATAAGTGTTTCTTGAATAAAATTTTGCAATGTTGTATAGGAAATTAGAAACAAAGGTTCAGTGTACTCAGTTTATTTCAGTAAGTGTTCTTCAAATGCTCACTAGGTACTCAGCACCATGCCAATGTCAAGTTCCTCCAAGGCAGCATCCCTGACTCAGTTGGTTTCCAGTGTACCTTATATTGATAAAACATTGGGTTTTTGAACTTTACTGATGCAGAGACAGTTAACTGGATTTACAGTATTAGAGATATGAGTTGAAGAAATGAATATAAAAGATAAGAAAAGTTCCAAAACTTATTTTGAGGAATAGCTTTATTATGCTGCCTTTTAGAACTTCTGATTAATGCCAGTCATGACTATAAATTTGGGCAATTCACTGTCTTTCTGACCAGCAATTTCCTCACTAATAAAGAGATAGGATACAGGATGTCACTTGTCAGCATAAGATTCTATGTCATCGATGAGTTTCATGCGTTCTTTCCATCGCTACTCACTATGGTGATAATGGTATGGCCACATTCTGACGTGCAGGCTTCAGAAATGACAAGGTCACAATAATCCCCACATTAAACATGAAGACTGCCTTATCTTCTTCCAATAGATTGAAAGAAGCATCTCAGAATCCTCAAGAAATAAGAAGAAAACATACTCATAATTTAAAAAATTCTCTCAATGTTTTAACTAAATTTTTTTAAGGGTAAACAGTTTTTGTACTCTGGAAAAGTTCAGGCCTTATAGCATAACTGGAAGATTCCCAGTCGAAAAGGCTTGACATTTGACTATCTGGGCAGCAAAAGAGCATGTACTCAAAATGAAAAGAAAATGACATGATGCTCAAACTATGCTTTAAAGTCCTGCCTGCCACCCATTGTGGGGGGAAGGAGCTTGGATGATGTAAGAAAGAGTAAGGGTGGATGAAGACATTAAAAGTGCGCAATATCCAGTGGCTTCCAGTTGGCTGGCCTGTTTTAATCCAGGAAAATAAGAGGTGTTGGTAACTAACTTTGATCCCCTCTGCAAATGGAAAAATATTCAGAGAAAAATACTTCTCATTCATTTTGCAAATGTTTATTGAATTCCAACCATGTGCTAGGTACTGTTCTAAATGATAAGGATATAGTCATGAACCTGCCTATGGACCCTATAATTTCACATATATTAAGTAGGGCTCACTTGGGCAGGGAATTCAGTGTTGTTTTCAGTTACATGAATGTCCACTATATGCTCAGCTACAGAGGCAGATTCTCAGGAAAACTAATGAACTTCAGTCTTCATGGCTGCTTGCTTTCATGGGTCCCCTGTTCTGTGTGGTCTTCCAAATCCTCAGGGATTTAGAACTCATGGATACACAGGCCCTGCTCCAGCCAGGGGGTTGTTCTCTATATCCTGATCTATGGGGAAGATCAGTGGGCTCCTAGGAACCCCTTAAATTTTGTTGGCCCATAGTGACATTCTATACTACATGGGGGCCTCCCCAAGTACCCTGAGCCCAACTCTGGCATCAAGAAGGTTCTGATTAAAATGCTACTCCCCTCTCAGGGCACCTTTTTCCCTGCAACCCACTTCCTCTGCCCAGTACTAACCGGATGGCAGACCTGGCTTAGTTGGATCAGGCCCTGAGGCCATGGCCAAATGGCCAGCTGGAGCCCTTTCCAGTGATATCAAAGGTCTGCAGCCTCTGAGTGCCTTTCCTAGGACACAAAGCACCTTTAGAGCAAGAAATTGTTTGAGCTGTGGGATGACCAACAAGTTCTGAAGCTAAAAAAACCTTTTCTAAGCCATCAATAACAAAAAATATATTTCTATCTACTATGCCAGGAGAAAGACAAAATTATCTTTCTATTCTCTCATTTATTATTAAATTTCATAATAAATGGTATTATAAAATCTTTACCATGTGAAAATTGAAGAGTATAAAACCAAACATATAGGGAAAATGTACATTATATATGTGGGTCAACCAGTTAAATTGTAACAGTAACAAAAACTGTTAATACTAGTGATAATAATGCTATTTTCCTGGATGCTTTTTGTAATTTGTAATTTGTTATGATTTCTTTTTTTCATTCAAAATAGATCTCTACCCTGAATCTAGTTTCATATTCTCTTTCATAAAGAGGGCTCCCTATTTAAGAAACATCAGGCCTTGT
Source organism: Bubalus kerabau (assembly GCF_029407905.1). NCBI lineage: Eukaryota > Metazoa > Chordata > Mammalia > Artiodactyla > Bovidae > Bubalus > Bubalus kerabau. The sequence goes on from NC_073641.1 coordinate 13,400,513, forward strand.
GAATCTTCAGCTGTACTCTGATAGGGCTCCTTTTCTTAAAGAAGTGAGCGGGGGAAAAAAAAATCATAGGAAATCACTAAAATCATGAGAAATTCCCACAATTCCCAATTCCCACAGCTTTTCTTTACTCCATTAAATCCTCACCCTCTCCTATTTGGCCTTCTTATAAGTCAGTCGTTCAGTCGTGTCCGACTCTTTGCAAACCCGCGGACCGTAGCCTGCCAGGCTTCTCTGTCTATGGAATTCTGTAGGCAAGAATGCTGGAGTGGGTTGCCACTTCCTTCTCCAGGGGAATCTTCCCAACCCAGGGACTGAACCCAGGTCTCCTACATTGCAGGCAGATTCTTTAGCACTCAGCCACCAGGGAAACCCATCCTATTTGGCCTTGCATCTATTTAAAAAGCTCCAACGAGTCAAATGCCAAGAAGGAGTATTCAAAATATCTAAATACAAAAGGGGCTTCCCTAGTGGCTTAGAAGGTAAAGAATCTGCCTGTAACGCAGGAGACCCACCTGACCCAACCTCATTGAAAAAAATCAAGGATCCAACTCCAGCTTCCTAATCTGGAAGAAGACAAACTTGCCTGAATTGGTTTTTGGAACAGGAATTACTTTAGAAGTGCAGTTCCAGAAACTGAGGAGCGTATGATTTTGTTAGTACATTTCTCTTAAAATGAGTTATTAATTCAGAGGCGGCCACTATCAAATGTCTTCCTACGAGACATCAACCACTATTTTCCATCTATTCAGAAGGGAATGGCAAGGCTGAGAGCCAATGAAGGGGAGAGAAATGACTGCTGATTTTGTTGCAACGAAACCAAAGGACACTTGATTTATCAGTACATTTGGCACACTCTTTTTCAGGGGTGTGTTGGGGAGGAAGAGTGGGGTGGTGGAAATTAAGGGTTGTAAATTTTATAAATCAAGCCCTCTAAAGTAGGCCAATTGGTCAGCTGCAAACTTGGCAGCATTGGGAAGCATGTGTGCTGGGGCAGCTTCAGAACACAATGTTCTGTTCACTCTGCGAGCGAAGAAAAGTGGAATAAGGGCTCAACCCAGGACATCGCAAGGGCTCAGCACACACAGGCAGCAAGGCCGAGAGACAAAGGAAATGCTAAGGAATAAGGCAATATCCTTAGACTGGTGGACACAAAAGAGTGTGTGTGTGTGTGTGTGTGTGTGTGTGTGTTTGTGAGAGAGAGAGAGAATGATTATCGCCCCTGAGAGAGGTGCTGTAGTTCTGATGTTTACTGAAACTAAATTCTGGAAAATTCATAGCAGTTGTGTGATTAATGATTAAAAATAATAACTGAATGTTCTATGTCAGAGTAATGATGAAATTTTGAAAAATTTGCTTGGGAATAATGCTGAGTCTATAAACTGTGAACTATAAAGATGTGTGGCATAAAGAGAAAAAGAATATTAAAAAAAAAAAAAAGGGAATAGCCTGAAACACAGACTTTTTAACTCCAAATGTAATCAGGACCTGCCAGGACTTTTTCAAACCATATTTATATTTCATATTGTTTCAATAATTACTTGGATGCTACTGAATAACAGAATAATGTAGAATATATAAAAATAACTTAAAATAGTTGGCATATTTGAGTATTTAGCCTTCTCAGATATTTTCAAATGGTTTATAAGAAAATAAACTGAATCCTTCAAGCACAAAAAATAAAGGAAAGAAATAGTGATAACAGTTCAAGAAAAACAAGGAACTAACTGTAAATTATACTTTAATTCATAAAACATTCTGTGCAATGGTACTGACCACCCGTATTCTGGAGATTTTTATTTTCGTTCAAATGATTTTGAATGGTGCTGCAGTGATACTCTATTAGGCTCATTTACAACTGATACTATGCAATGAGCTAGTTCACACATGTTTTCCTTCAAATATCTGGTACTATCATAAGCTTGAAAGGAGGACAGAGGTAAAACTAGTGATAATTGCTTAATTTCAAATGTACATGATCATTTAAAACTTTTAAGTTGAAAATAACTTCTGAAGAGATGTCTTTGATTTACTGCAGAGAAAAATTTTAAGTTTAAATGCAAAAATGGTTTTTACTTTAGCATCACATCCTCCTCCACATAGGAAAAAAAAAAAAAAAAGCATCTTATTTACCAGTGTGAAAAATCAGAGACTGTAGGGGCCAAGACTCAGCTGGTCTTTGTGAAGGAGTTTATAGTTTTCAGCTGAAATCTCTAAGTGCGAACTCTCATTCTCAGCTGCTGGCTCCCTAAGAGCTCCCTGTGGCCTCTGACCCCATTTCCATAGAGACAGAGGTGGGAAGGGTAAAAATAAGTTAAAGGGAAAACTTTTTTTTTCTTGAAGGCAGTATTTTCAAATCCCCACTCCTCCAATCCTAATGAGTGTTCAAGTTAAAACTGGCCACACATCAGTAACTGAAATTTACTTTATTCTTCAGGGTTAAATGGCTGAAAATAAGGTATTTGCTTGCAAAGGTATGTTTGCATAAAAAAAATAATAAAACACCCATTCTGTTGGGTACTGTTTAAGCTGAAAATTGGAGCTCAAATGAAGGTAAAATGGTTGCCGCCATTTAAAGACAGAAAGAGAATCCTACTGGTTTCCAGAGTCTGGTTTGGGGCTGAGAGCTGTGACTGTGCACAGATTTCTGCAGTGGGGGTGGGAGTGTAGGTTGGTGTTTCCCCGTATGTCAGAAAGCTGGGATATTCATCAGGAGAATTAAATATAGGATGGTTTGCCTCATGTGTATCAGTTAATCCATTGTTTTGCTGTAAGCTTTTGTTCCTGACCATCTAACTGAGGCTAATAAAAGTAGATAGGATGCTACAACTCCTGTTGTAACCACCAGCTCTACACCTGCTTCCAGTAGCCATTCACTTAGTCATGCCTATATATCTGCTACTGGACATTGTATTTTCTCACTTAACAACAGCGCCTTAGGGGGAAAAATTTTTTATTAGGGAAAAACTCAAACATACACAAAATCAGAGAGGGTAGTCTAATGAGTCCCATGAGCTCATGTCTCATTTATGGCAATCACTAATTCTTTTGAAGCAAATCTTAGATATTTTTATCCATGAAGATTTTAGTATGTACTTATGAAATACAAGGACTCATTAAAAATAAAAATACCATTACACCACACTGAAAAAAATCAATAATTATTTTCTAATATCAACAAATATCAGTGAGATGGCTTTTTGAGTTCATAACTATTGCTTTTGTTATATTATTATTCACATTTTACAGTTATAGAGACTGAAGGCAAGAGAAGTTAAAAATTCTGCACAATATCTCACAGAAGTAGGAGAACCTACTTATAGGTTGAGGTGTAGATGAACACAAGCCCATGTTCTCAACATCACAAGGATTAGCACAAAACAAAGATACTAGGATTTTTTGTGTGTGTTTACTTACTATGTGCTACACTTTGTTCTGACTACTTGTCTTATTTAATTCACACAACAACCCATTGAGGGGTGGATGCCATTATCTGCATTTTGCAGATAAGGAAGTGAAGGCACAGAAGGCTCAGACAATAGCTAGTACATGGTGCATCCAGTTAAAGGAAACATTCATTCACTCTCTCATTTACTCATCAACTTCCTGTCTATCTTTATATTTATCTATGCACCTATATGCCAGCAAGTTTGGAAAACTCAGCAGAGGCCACAGAACTGGAAAAGGTCAGTTTTCATTCCAATCCCAAAGAAAGGCAATGCCAAAGAATGCTCAAACTACCGCACAATTGCACTCATCTCACATGCTAGCAAAGTAATGCTCAAAATTCTCCAAGCCAGGCTGCAGCAATACGTGAACGTGAACTTCCAGATGTTCAAGCTGGTTTTAGAAAAGACAGAGGAACCAGAGATCAAATGGTCAACATCTGCTGGATCATGGAAAAAGCAAGAGAGTTCCAGAAAAACGTCTACCTCTGCTTTATTGTCTATACCAAAGCCTTTGACTGTGTGGATCACAATAAACCGTGGAAAATTCTGAAAGAGATGGGAAAATCAGACCACCTGACCTGCCTCTTGAGAAATCTGTATGTAGGTCAGGAAGCAACAGTTAGAACTGGACATGGAACAACAGACTGGTTCCAAATAGGAAAAGGAGTACATCAAGGCTGTATATTGTCACCCTGCTTATTTAACTTCTATGTAGAGTACATCATGAGAAATGCTGGGCTGGAAGAAGCACAAGCTGGAATCAAGATTGCTGGGAAAATATCAATAACCTCAGATATGCAGATGATACCACCTTTATGGCAGAAAGTGAAGAGGAACTAAAAAGCCTCTTGATGCAAGTGAAAGAGAGTGAAAAAGTTGGCTTAAAGCTCAACATTCAGAAAATGAAGATTATGGCATCTGGTCCCACCACTTCATGGGAAATAGATGGGGAAACAGTGGAAACAGTGTCAGACTATTTTTCTGGGCTCCAAAATCACTACAGATGGTGACTGCAGCCATGAAATTAAAAGACACTTACTCCTTGGAAGGAAAGTTATGACCAACCTAGATAGCATATTCAAAAGCAGAGACATTACTTAGCCAACAAAGGTCCATCTAGTCAAGGCTATGGTTTTTCCAGTGGTCATGTATGGATGTGAGAGTTGGACGGTGAAGAAAGCTGAGTGCCAAAGAATTGATGCTTTTGAACTGTGGTGTTGGAGAGGACTCTTGAGAGTCCCTTGGACTGCAAGGACATCCAACCAGTCCATTGTAAAGGAGATCAGTTCTGAGTGTTCATTGGAAGGACTGATGCTGAAGCTGAAACTCCGATACTTTGGCCACCTCATGCGAAGAGTTGACTCACTGAAAAACACCCTGATGTTGGGAGGGATTGGGGGCAGGAGGAGAAGGGGAAAACAGAGGATGAGATGGCTGGATGGCATCACCGACTCGATGGATGTGAGTTTGAGTGAACTCCGGGAGTTGGTGATGAACAGGGAGGCCTGGTGCGCTGCGGTTCATGAGGGTGCAAAGAGTCGGACACGACCGAGCGACTGAACTGAACTGATGTACCTATGTATCCACTGATTTGCATAGATAATATATTTTCATGGCACAAAACTCTAGAGGTTCAAAATGGTCAGTCAGTCAGTTCAGTTGCTCAGTTGTGTCTGACTCTTTGTTACATCCAGCCCATTCACATTGGGAAGCAAACCCACATCTGACTCTCTTAAGTCTCTAAATCTTAACTTCCACATACATATTTAATGTTAACTTGGAACTTCCTTGTTTTCCTCATTTACGTTTTGAGCCTGCCTAAGCACTCTTTAAAATCAACTCATTCTGCTACCATTGCCTTATGAAAGGCGCTGAAACTGACTTTAAAAGTAAGATACATTGGATTGTGTTGCCTGAGATCCTAACGAAGTTTCATTTAAAAATAATCCAGTGTTATAATTAACCAGCCTTTAGATGTTCTTTATTCTCTTTATTTTGTATGACAATTAAGTGTTGTCAAAGAGGATATAAGAGGACTTGCAAGAAAAGACTCTATCAATAATTTGTGTAATACAAATAAAAAATAAGGATGGAAAAATATTTTTAAATGTCTCTTCAATGACGTTCTAATGACGGGGGTTTGCGATCATAATTGCTAATATCTCTACATCTTTGGCCTTCTCAAAGAGTGCTAGTGGTAAAAAAAAAATGCCTGCTGATGCCAGAGACATAAGAGATGCGGGTTTGATCCCTGGGTGGGGAAGATCCCCTGGAGGAGGGCATGGAAACCTATTCTAGAATTCTTGCCTGGGAACTCCACAGACAGAGGAGCTGGCAGGCTACAGTCCATAGGGTGACAAAGAGTTGGATGTGACTGAAGCAACTCAGCATGCACATACGCATACAGTGTTTACAATGATCCCAGGTTGGCATTGTCCACAGATACCTAGCAGAAGCAATACAAATCCTCTTTAAATCCAGGCTTCAAATGAATTCTTATGGGTCAAGTTCCAAGGAACATCCTCCACCATCCTTCTCTCCACCCCATCTCCCAGATCATAGTAACATGGAGAAACAGGCCACCACGAGGAAGAACGAGCAAAACAACCAACTATCGAAACAGACCCACAAAGGCAGGAGGTAGTAGAATTATCAGATATAAAGCTAAAAGAAAATAGAAGGATTTGAAAAAGAGTGAAAATATATAAAAGAGAGGCCTAGAGCTACTGAGCATGGGGAGAGACGATCCAGTGTAATCAGACTGCTAGAAAAGATCACAGGAAAACTTAGAGTTTAAGTTACATGAAAATTGTATAACTGAATTGTTATCTCTATGAAAAGACCAATTCTTGGATTCAGACAATCCAATAAATCCCTAGGAAAATTAAATAGAAAGCTGACTGAGATACCTTGTAGAGAAACTAGAAGTAAAACAAAAATTAGTTTGAGAGAAAGGCAGGTTTACTATAAAAGTACAATTAGACAGTTGACTTTTCAACAACAGAGAAATGCAGAAATATTAGAATATTGTTTTTAAGCTGCTGAAGATAAAATAACTATCATGGTAGAACTGTTTACCCAGTGAAACTATCATTTAAAAATAGGATAAAATAGTGAACCTTTCATACAAAAATGGAGAGAATTTACCACCACCAGATCTTCTCTAAAAGAGCTTCTACATAACAGATTTCATGAAGAGAAGGATTCCAAGAAGACTTAAATTACAAAGAAAATAACAGGCATCAAGAATAGTACCACATTGGTGTCTAAACATGAACAATGGAATAAAATAATAATATCTAATTTATGGAGTTAAGATGTAAATTTAAAAACTAAAATCCGTGATTAATAAAACATGTCAGGAAGAGCTCCATTCAACATTAAAATGTCATATGCTTCTTATATTGTTCAGAGTAGAAATGCTGATTAAATTCAGACTTTAAAAATTAAATATGCATATTAAAATGATTTCTAGGAAAAACACTAAGAGCATAAAACAAGCAGAAGAAAAAATAGAACGAGGAAAAAGCAGATCTCAAGTAACCTAAAGAAGCAAAAAAGAGAAAAAAAATAAAAAGGAAAAATGAGAGCAAATAGAATGTAAAAATAAGACGGTAGAAAGGCATTATAACAGACCAGTAATCAATATAGGTGGGCTAAACTCCTCAATCATGAGACTATTAGAATGGATTTTTTGAAAGGTAATAAGTTGTCTTACAAGGTCCACATTCAACAGAAACTTAAGTATAGAAAAAAGAGTTCAAGTTAAAGGATGGAAAACTAAACAATAAGCAGAGAACAAGAGAAAGTTAGCAAGACTGTTCTAATATCCAACAAAATACACTTCTAGGCTGAAAGCATTACTATAAATAAAGTGAATCACTATATTTTCCTAAAAGTTTCAATTCACCAGGAAAATACAGCAACTCTAATTCACATATCCCCAAAATATAACTTCAAAATATATAAACCAAATACAGATAGAACTACAAGAAGAAACTGATAAATTCATGATCACACAGTGTCTGTCATTCTCAAGCTTAAGTGAGCATCAGAATCACCTGTGCTGCTGCTGCTGCTGCTGCGAAGTCGCTTCAGTCGTGTCCGACTCTGTGCGACCCCATAGACGGCAGCCCATGAGGCTCCCCTGTCCCTGGGATTCTCCAGGCAAGAACACTGGAGTGGGTTGCCATTTCCTTCTCCAATGCATGAAAGTGAAAAGTCAAAGTGAAGTCGCTCAGTCATGTCCGACTCTAGCGACCCCATAGACTGCAGCCCATCAGGCTCCTCCATCCATGGGATTTTCTAGGCAAAAGTACTGGAGTGGGGTGCCATTGCCCTCTCTGAGAATCACCTTTAGGGCTTGTTAAAACACAAATTGCTGAGCCTGCCCTTATTGGTTCTGATTCAGTAGGTCTGAGGTGGGGCCCAAGAACCGTATTACTAGCAAGCTAATGTCACTGGTCCACGGCCCACCCTGTGAGACCCACTGCTCTAGAGAAGTATGCACCAAGAGACATGTTTATGAAAGTTTACAGCAACATTGGTCATTCTTGAAAAGTTCTGACAACTGCTGTTAGTCAATTAACAACAGATACAACAGCTCATAATATATTCAGACAATTCAATGTCTAATCTGAGCATAGCTTTAAGTTGGAAAAAGAGTGAATGTGTACATCTTTACCAAATTCCTTGGAACTGAAACCGATTCTTTAAGGGGGGGAAAAAAGAGCAAGAAAGTAGTGTTGGTATACAAACCTGACACACAAAGTTTTAAAATTTACTAATCCAAAAGGATCTAGGCGAGAGGTGGAGAGAAGCTCAAAAAAGGTACAGTGAGCGCACAAATATTAGCTCCATCAAGAAAGACTAAAATGAAGAAGACATATTTCTAACCTCTGAGGCTACTGTCAAGGAAAAGAGCCATATCTTTCCCAAATTTTGGTGGGGGTGGGAAATATGTTTGTGGAGTGCCATGGGCAGCTCTCGGGATCTACTGAGTTTTAGTCTGATGACATGTATCTACTACTACGTTAAGTCCATCAGGAGATATTTTCTGTATCATTCAACTGAAGTATGGAGTAGAATGATTTCAGCAGTTCTAGGATTTAGCCTTTGTGGGCCTCTAGAAGTCCCTGAGGTAAAAAATGTTTTTTTGGAATAATTCTATGACATTATTATTCTGTGACAATTAGATTCAAGGGATTAGATCTGATAGACAGAGTGCCTGAAGAACAATGGATGGAGAATCGCGACATTGTACAGGAGGCAGTGATCAAGACCATCCCCAAGAAAAAGAAATGCAAAAACGCAAAATGGCTGTCTGAGGAGGCCTTACAAATAGCTGAGAAAAGAAGAGAAGCTAAAGGCAAAGGAGGAAAGGAAAGGTGTACCCATTTGGAACCCAGAGTTCCAAAGAACAGCAAGGAGAGATAAAGCCTTCCTCAGTGATCAGTGCAAAAAATAGAGGAAAATAATAGAATGAGAAAGACTAGAGATCTCTTCAAGAAAATTAGAGATAGCAAGGGAACATTTCATGCAAAGATGGGCATAATAAAGGACAGAAATAGTATGGACCTAACAGAAGCAGAAGATATTAAGAAGAGGTGGCAAGAATATACAGAAGAACTATACAAAAAAGATCTTCATGACACAGATAATCACGATGATGTGATCACTCACCTAGAACCAGACAATCTGGAATGTGAACTCAAGTGGGCCTTAGAAAGCATCTCTATGAACAAAGCTAGCGGAGGTGATGGAATATCAGCTAAGCTATTTCAAATCCTAAAATATGATGCTGTGAAAGTGCTGCACTCAATATGCCAGCAAATTTGGAAGACTCAGCAGTGGCCACAGGACTGGAAAAGGTCAGTTTTCATTCCAGTCCCAAAGAAAGGCAATGCCAAAGAATGTTCAAACTACCACACAATTGCACTCATCTCACATGCTAGCAAAGTAATGCTCAAAATTCTCCAAGCCAGGCTTCAACAGTAGGTGAATTGTGAATTTCCAGATGTTCAAACTGGATTTAGAAAAGGCAGAGGAACCAGAGATGAATTTGCCAACATCCGTTGGATCATAGAAAAAGCAAGAGAGTTTCAGAAAAACATCTACCTCTGCTTTATTGACTATGCCAAAGCCTTTGACTGTGTGGATCACAACAAACTGGAAAATTCTGAAAGAGATGGGAAAACCAGACCATCTGACCTGCCTCCTGAGAAATCTGTATTCACAAAGCAACAGTTAGAACCAGACATGGAACAACAGACTGGTTCCAAATCGGGAAAAGAGTACATCAAAGTTATAATTATCACCCTGTTTATTTAACTTCTATGCAGAGTACATCATGCGAAATGCCGGGCTGGATGAAGCACAAGCTGGAATCAAGATTGCTGGGAGAAATATCAATAACCTCAGATATGCAGATGACACCACCCTTATTTCAGAAAGCGAAGAAGAACTAATGAGCCCTCTTTGATGAAAGTGAAAGAGGAGAGTGAAAAAGTTGGCTTAAAACTCAACATTCAGAAAACTAAGATCATGGCATCTGGTCCTATCACGTCATGGCAAATAGATGGGTAAACAATGGAAACAGTGACAGACTTTAATTTGGAGGGCTCGAAAATCACTGCAGATGGTGGGTGCAGCCATGAAATTAAAAGACGCTTGATCCTTGGAAGAAATGTTATGACCAACCTAGACAGCATATTAAAGAGCAGAAACTTTACTTTGCCAACAAAGGTCCATCTAGTCAAAGCTATGTATGGTTTTTCCAGTAGTCATTTATGCTATGAGAATTGGACTATACAGAAAGCTGAGTGCTGAAGAATTGATGCTTTTGAACTGTGATGTTGGAGAAGACTCTTGGAAGTCCCCTTGGACAGCAAGGAGACCAAACCAGTGAATCTTAAAGGAAATGATTCCTGAATATTCATTGGAAGTACTGATGCTAAAGCTGAAATGCCAGTAATTTGGCCACCTGATGCGAAGAACACCTGACTCATTTGAAAAAAACCCTGATGCTGGGAAAGATGGAAGATGGGAGGAGAAGGGGACTACAGAGGATGAGATGGTTGGATGGGATCGCCAATTCAATGGACATGAGTTTGAGTAAACTCCAGGAGTTGATTATGGACAGGGAGGCCTGGCGTGCTGCAGTCCATGGGATCGCAAATAGTCGGACACTGCTCAGTGACTGAACTGAGCTGAACTGATGACATTATTTGCCTTTTTCACTGTATTGATATTTGCACCTGTTGGTGCTTGACCACAGATCAAGACAGTGGCATCAAACCATGCTAACAGATACTGAATTCTTCAATAACATGCACTAGCAGTGAAAACAGAGCCAGTTTCTCTTAAGAACGTCTTAGATCAAACATGAAAATGATTAATCTTATTAAATCCCAACTATTAAGTACAATTAAGTATTCCATGTGACAAAATGGGAAGGGCGTGTAAGACACTTCTGCTGCCCACTGAAACAGGATGCTTGTCTTGAGGAAAAGTGCACATTTAATTGCATGGGTTGCAAGCTAAATAGTTATTTTTCACAGAACACAAGATTTCATTTGCAAGAACAACTGGCAGACAAATTATAGTTATTCAGACTTGAGTATTTGTCAAACATTTTCTCAAAAATTAATGAAGTGAGTCTGCCACTTCAAGGGAAGCAACCCACAGTATTCTTTGCCAATGATAAAATCCAAGCTTTCAAGTGAAAATTAGAACTTTGGAAAACTCATATCCACCGCTGTGAGCTTGACAACAATCTAATACTTGAAGACATTGCTGATGGGATTGGTGATGATGTTAAAGATCACGAGTGTTCAATATTAGAACAATAAACTTTATTAATGTGTCACAAATTTTAGAAGCAGCATATAACTCAATGAACCAGTATTTTTCACATGACCAACGAATGGGTAAAACAGCCGTTAAAAGTGAAAGACAGACAAAAGAATTTTAATGTGACAAAGTAACCCTTAAAAAACAACTACATACAAGGAGAGTTTGAGGAAGCATTAAAGAAAAATATCCAAAACTCCCTGAAAAGGCAATTGAAATACTCCTCTGTTTTCAAACTGTATATCTGTATGGAATTTTCTTTACATGTGTCAAGCACAACAACATTTATCAACAAGATGAAAAGTGGATGAAAATCCAGCTGTCTACTATCTAGCTGGATGTTAAAGATATTTGTAGCAATGCAACAATGCTATTTTTCTATTTTTTTTCTGAAAAATATAGTTCATTTTCATAAAATATGGTATTTATATAAACATGTAATGGGTTTTATTATTGTTTTTAAATGAATACATAAACATTGAATTTTTCTCATGCTATAAATAAGGAAGGCTTATACTTAACATAAACAAAAGCTCTTTGAGGTCCTCAGTTTTTAAGGGTTAAGGGGCCTTAGGACTCAGAAGTAGAAGAATTAAAGTAATCATGATTAATCTATCTGTTCATGGTCTAATCTTAAATTGAGTTACAGATTTGAATGGATTGAGGAGACAAATTTGGAAGCAACAAGAAAGAATATAAATTTTTAAAAATTTGGCAAAGCAATGATTTACAGCTAGGAGTGATAGTGACCACTCTCCCCTCCAGGGGCACTTGAGATGTCTGCAGACGTTTTTGGTTGTCACACTGGGTGGATGGAGAGTATAGGGAAGAGGTGCCATTGGCATCCATTGTGGAGGCCAGGGATGCTACTAAACGTCTTACAAAGCACAGGACAGCTTTCCCGCAACAAAGAATTATCCAGCACAAAGTATCAGTGGTGCTGAGGTTGAGAAACCCTTACCTTAACTGCAGTAGACAGATATAAAAACTGCCCGTCAGAACAAAGAGAAAACTGAATCACTTAAATGTATGCATCTGAAACACCACAGCTTTTAATCAAGGTATGTACAAATCAGCATAGGAGAGTAGGCCAAAGCCATGGAATTGTTCTCTGATTTACCACTGAGACCAGTTGGTCATTTTCCAAAGGGGGCTAATATCTGTGGTCTGCTGCTGCTAAGTCGCTTCAGTCATGTCGAACTCTGTGTGACCCCAGAGACGGCAGCCCACCAGGCTCCCCCGTCCCTGGGATTCTCCAGGCAAGAACACTGGAGTGGGTTGCCATTTCCTCCTCCAATGCATGAAAGTGAAAAGTGAAAGTGAAGTCGCTCAGTCGTGTCCGACTCCTAGCAACCCCACGGACTGCAGCCTATCAGGCTCCTCCATCCATGGGATTTTCCAGGCAAGAGTACTGGAGTGGGGTGCCGTCTAGTCTATTATTAAAATTCTCATAAAATTTTAGAAGTTCATTCTATCTCACTTATATGCCGTAAGTCAACTCTGGTAGTGTGCATCTGTGTATTTCTGAACATAAGCAAATGTGAGGTGGGTAAGCCTGAATATGAGTTAAAAACACACTGTAAATAACATCTTGTGCTCTGACTCAAGACAGCAACTGAAGGTTCCCTAATCCTTCATAAAATACAAGACTCACAGAATTAGCAAGACATCACAACAATAAAAACAAAAACCCCTCACAATAGTAGTATTCTGTTTAGTACTGAGGAAGCTAGTTAGTAACTGCTGGGCCAAATAATGACATCATTTTGATAGAAAGGAATTATAAGCTCCTAGGATCAATCAATAATCAATTGATTACAAACTCCTAGAATCAATTAATCAACTGTTGTCAGTTGAATTATGTGCTCTCCTATCCCCAAAACCCGGGTTGAAGTTCTAATCCTCTATACTTGAGAATCTGATCTTATTTGGAAATAGGGTCTGCACAGATGTAGTCAAGTTAATAGGAGGTCATGTTAGATTTGGGTGGGCCCTAAACACAATGAGAGAAGGCAATGGCACCCCACTCCAGTACTCTTGCCTGGAAAATCCCATGGACATAGGAGCCTGGTGGGCTGCAGTCCATGGGGTCGCTAAGAGTCGGACACGACTGAGCGACTTCACTTTCACTTTCATGCATTGGAGGAGGAAATGGCAACCCACTCCAGTGTTCCTGCCTGAAGAATCCCAGGGACGGCGGGGCCTGGTGGGCTGCCGTCTATAGGGTCGCACAGAGTCGGACACGACTGAAGCGACTTAGCAGCAGCAGCAGCAAACACAATGATTGGTACCCTTCTAACGGGAGGGAGGTTTAGAAACACGCACAGAGGGAAGAAGTCCCTTTGTGGACAGGAGTAGAGATGGGAGCAACGCAGCTACATGCCAAGGAGCAGTAAGGATTTCTGGCAACTGCTAGAAACTAGGAAGGGACCAGAAAAGATGATCCTTTGTTAGGGCATTCAGAGGGAGCATGGCCCTACTGCTATCTTGATTTTGGATTTTTAAGAACCATGACACGATACATTTCTGCTCTTTCAAACCACGGTTTGTGATGCTTTGTTGGGGCAGCCTAAGGAAACCAATACACCTACCTATTTACACCAAAGTCTCTTCTTCAGACCTCTTGGAGATTATTTTGTGGCACTGACCTCTGAAGTTCCAGTGACAAATCACACACTGCTTAAAAAATAGGTTCAACGTTGGATGGTTCGAAAAGGTATCGAGTTCTTTACATAATGAACAAGTTGGTTGCTTACATTATTTTATTTTTATCAACCACCCCATCTAGAATTCTGTCATCTATATCACCTATCATGATGTACTTTGGCAAATGGGTCACTCAAAGTGTAACTCATCCAAAGGCAGAAACTGAGATCCTCAAAGCCTGCATCAACTCATCTTCAGAGTAGAAAGTAGCATAAGTGTGTGAGTTTCTAAGAAGCTGTGGGTCTTGCAAATGAGAATGGGTGACACCACCTCAAGCATTCAAATTCACTTATAAGTAAGTTTGCTGGGAGAATTAGGCCCACAGGGTAGGAGTCCAGTTTAAAACAGAAAGGACAAGTGACTTTTTAACCTTCACAAAATTAGTAGAAGAAATGGATTTAGTTTTGTTACACAAAACTTCTAGCGGCTTTCTGACTCCCTTGCAGAATGCCTTCCCCAACACAGTTGGAATACTCATCATTTAGTCCATTGTGTACTGTCCCTTGTGAGGTGAGATATTAATAAGGTGTTTAATAAACACTCACCAATTAGTTTACTCCTGACCCATTGAGGGTCCTTCTTTCACAGCAATTGAAATTCTATTTATAATAAATTCACTCAGTATTCACGTGGGCGATGCATACATTTCAAAATGTTCAGCTGCAATTTGGATCTAATTAGTTGACACTTTGAGTACAGCCAAAGGTTTTTTTTTTTTTTTATTCAGGAGTGGATTGGCTGTTTCAACAACAAATCCTCAAAAACATCTGTAGAATAAAGCCAACTGACAAAAATATTTATGTTACAGTTTTCAGCTGTGACATAAGGGGACATTTTGTCTTATGTGCTTTGCATTTTTTTGCAAGAGCTTTGGCCACAGGATGCTCTGTGGGCTGGGCTTTCCTCATTATCATCTTGTCCTGTCCTTCCTTCCTGTTGGTTCTAGGTTACAAGATGCTTCAGATGGAAACCTTGATAGCCTCATGTCTCAACATTTCATTGTCCACACTTAAAAACTAAAATCAAGATGACAGGCACGTTGAAATCACGTTTAATGTTGAAGAATGATAACATCAGAGCAGTTATTGGTTAATTATGATGAGATGTTGAAGAAGAAAAAGAAGGTGAAAACAGTTAAAAACTAACAATTACGGAGTGCTTACCAGTCACTGTACCAGATATAGTATCTCATTTTACCCTTTCAACAACTCAGTAAAGTAAGTATGTTTTATCTCCATCTTGGAGATGAGAAAACTAAGGCTTAGGGAAGTTAAGCCTACTTTCTCAAGGTCTCAGAGCTAATAAGCTAGGGGCTTGCAATGCAGGAGACCTGGGTTCAATTCCTGGATCAGGAAGACACCCCTGGTGAAGGGAATAGCTACCCACTCCAGTATTCTTGCCCAGAGAATTCCATGGGCAGAGGCTGGTGGGCTACAGTCCATGGGGTTGCAAAGAGTTGGATATGACTGAATGACTAACACTTTCACTTTCAGCACTGAACTCAGCTTTGACTTGTAAAGTTACTGCATTACTTAGACTCAACTGTGTTTCCAGAGACACCACATGGTTTATATAGTAGAAATTCTGATTTCTGCTATGTATAATGAGTATGTATAGCCTACATTTTTGCAGTGTTACTACTCCAGGCTTCTCTGATAGCTCAGTTGGTAAAGAATCTGCCTGCAATGCAGGAGACCTGGGTTTGATCTCTGGGTTGGGAGGATCCCAGGAGAAGGGAAAGAATATCCACTTCAGTATTCTGGCCTGGTGAATTCCACGGACTGTATAGTCCATGGGGTCGCAAAGAGTAGGACATGACTGAGTGACTTTCACTTCGCTTCACTGGATAAAAGGCAACTAGCTTGCCCAGGGAAGAACAAGGACACTAAGTGAAAATCTGATCCTTTAGATTCACAGAGGAAGTGGGTATCCAACAAAATATTCCCTTCTATGTAGCTATCTTGTAGCAGAGGATAATAAAACCCTGAGGCAATTATCTTGGCAACTTAAGCACCCTGATTTTTGTTTAATTTCATACAAGAATGTGGGACTGATTTGGCCCAAATAATGTTTCAGTTTTTCATTTTGAAATGCTAGTTAAAGGATGAGGACCTATTTCTATAAGTCTGATAACTTGACACCCCCTCCCACCCCCTCCCACCTCTCCCTAAAGGGATCTGGCCTAGGGAGGCCAGTCTCCAAGTCGTGGTGTGTTGTGTAAGAGCCCTAGAACCAGACTATCTGGGTCCAATTAGCAGCCTCATTATTCATTAGCTGTGAGATCTTGGAGAAGTTTTAACATTTCTTTATGCTTCAGTTTCATTCTCTTAAAACAGAGATAATACTTGTAAGTCCTCATAGAGTTGCTGGGTAGATTAAGTTAATTCACACGTGGAAAGCACTTGGAACAGCACCTGACCTAGAGTAAGGCTCATTAAGTGCTGGCTAACACCTTCAGCAGCATCATCTTCTAGCTCCTTGGAGAAATTTTAGTGTTTGACAATGCTATAAACTCTGCTTTGTAATGTGGAAAATGAAAGGGTCCAAAGATCTTCATTTATATTTTAAAACTTCCTGGAGAACTTTTAACAGGTATCAGGACCTTTATTATTATTTATGTCTGTACTCAGCAACAATTTTCCAGAACATGCAATGAGCTAGAAAAATCTCAAAAAATCCAACTTTCGTGAAATTATCTTCTTTGAAAAGTAATCAGTGAAGGAGTCTGTTTTTAAAGAAGTTACTTCTGGCTTGAGAGAACAGAATAAAGCAGATAGCACAGAGCCTGGCACATGGTAGACATTCAATACAAGTCACTGTCACTACCCCTAATGGAACATCTTCATGTCTATTTTGTGGTTTACTAGTACTTTATCCCATAGTGAGCTTTTCTTTTGTGGATTACACATAGTTTTTTCCCCAGCTTTTGAACACTGCAAATGTTGGTTTTTGAAGCAGTATAACCATAATTTCTTCTTCTCTGAACTTTCTGGCTAAAAATATCTGCCTTGCCCTGTCCTCTGGAGCTGGAATTAGAAAAATTTAACCTGGGTGTGAAAGAATAAATCAATTAGAGCATGTACACCCTTCACAATAGCATTCTGTTGGGCGTTGCTTATAACCAAGGTCTCCAATTTCAGGTTTGTCAATAGAACCTGTCTCAAGTGTCATTGTGGACAGTGCACTATTAACATTAGCTCAAAGTAAGTAAGTGCATGGAAGGATTCAAGTTTCAGCCCTTTTCTTGATGAGGATCAGTAACTCTAGGAATAGGACCGCAGGGATAAAATACCTGCTATGAAAACACGTCCTTTGCGTGAGCAAACATATTTATGTTTTACTGGAAAATGTTGTTTCAATAAGGAATTATTATTGTAACAGATCACAGTTTATTCCTGATGTAATCTAAAATAATTCTACTACTAAGTAATGCATGCTAATTTCAAGAAAAAACAAACAGGACAACTCTTCTTTTTTTCAAGAAAAAGAACAGGACAATTAAAATCACCTGTGTAATATGCTCATAAAATCAAACTACTTTGATTGCTATGGTGCATAGCTTTGTGGATTATTTTTCTGTGTGTGTACATATATATGTATTTTTGTCATTATTTACATTTGGGGAAATTTTTGATGGCTTTAATTTTTATGTAATTATTCAACTTCTCCTTCACAACGTCTCTATTTGTATCATACTTGGTATCCTTCCCCATGTCATATCATTGCATGGTTAACTTTCTTTAATTCATCTTTTTGGTCTACATGAAATTGATTTGGTTTAGAAGTGAGCAAGAAACCTAACTTTATGTTTCTTTAAATGTCTGGCCTATTGCTCAGACACAGCTTTTAAAATAATTGATCCCTCCTGTTGATTTGAGATATTTTTAGCATATAGTAAGTTCATATATAGCCTCAGGTTTGTTTCTGTACTTTCCATTCTGGGTTTTTTTTTTTTGATTCATCTATTCCTGCATAGAACCACATTTATTAATTACTGTCAACAAAGCTCCATCTAGTCAAGGCTATGGTTTTTCCAGTGGTCATGTATGGATGTGAGAGTTGGACTATAAAGGAAGCTGAGTGCTGAAGAATTGATGCTTCTGGACTGCGGTGTTGGAGAAGACTCTTGAGAGTCCCTTGGACTGTGAGGAGATCCAACCAGTCCTTCCTAAGGGAGATCAGTCCTGGGTGTTCATTGGAAGGACTGATGTTGAAGCTGAAACTCCAATACTTTGGCCACCTCATGCGAAGAGTTGACTCATTGGAAAAGACTCTGAGGCTGGGAGGGATTGGGGGCAGGGGAAGAAGGGGACGACAGAGGATGAGATGGCTGGATGGCATTACTGACTTGAAGGACGTTGAGTTTGAGTGAACTCCGGGAGTTGGTGATGGACAGGGAAGCCTGACATGCTGCAGTTCATGGGGTCACAAAGAGTCAGACATGACTGAACGACTTAACTGAACTGAACTAGAAGCTAAATTTGGCAATTTATACAAGGCTTGTGCTTAAGTTTAATCATAGGCATTCTACCATCACCTTTCAAGAAATACTAATTTGTTTTAATAATATATGTACAGTATATACATTTAAATGGTGTGCTGCTGCTGCTGCTAAGTCACTTCCATCATGTCCGACTCTGTGCGACCCCATAGACAGCAGCCCACCAGGCTCCCCTGTCCCTGGGATTCTCCAGGCAAGAACACTGGAGTGGGTTGCCATTTCCTTCTCCAATGCATGAAAGTGAAAAGTGAAAGTGAAGTCACTCATTCGTGTCTGACTCTTAGCAACCCCATGGACTGCAGCCCACCAGGCTCCTCCATCCGTGGGATTCTCCAGGCAAGAGTACTGGAGTGGGTTTGTCAATAGTGGAAAGTAAATCTCCTTCTCTTTTCTTCTCTGTCAGTTACTTCCCATTTTGGAGCCAAACACTATTTCCTTACTTTTTTTTTTTAACTGCTATTTCTTATACATTCTTCCAGTGCTATTCTATGCTTATATAGAATAGAAATATGATGTTAAATTGACACTTTCAGTGAAGAGCCTAAGATGACAGATATTAGATTGCCAGATACTAAAGTGAATAGCATACGAAAATATAAATCCTCAATGGAAACAGAAGCCAATTTTGTGACCTTCAATTTTGTACCCACTTTGTGGGTATAAAATAGTGGGTTGCTGATGGAAAAGGAGAGTGAGATAAATTTGTGATTTTGAAAATGATTTCTTTGGAGAGAGCAGTGTATGACCCACCCCCTCAGGTGTAGACGGAACCTTCCATGGGACTCATTTTGACATGGGGCCTTGCCAAGTGACAGGCTCTAAGGGTGTGGTGTCTCCCACTTGCCTGAGAGCCAAAGAAACAGATGGGTGGAGCCGTGGGAGTTTGGTCATGTGGGTTGGCTCCTGAAGCTCATAGTGTGAGCTTCACACAAAAAATGTGTGATTTTCATGTACCAGGATGGACCACACAGAGCGGAGAGAGAGAGAGAGGGATGGGGAAGGGGAGGGAAAGAGTTACGTTAAGTCACACACAACAGTCTATCTAGAGGGGGAAGAGAGCTCAGCATTTATAATGTGGAGGTGGACTGCAAGGTTGCCAGGAGGAAGAGTAGGCAGTACCCCCAATGAGAGCACATCAAGTGCATCAGGGAAAAACAAGTGAGATAACTCCAGTGGTGGGAGGATTGCCACTACATAGCCACAACAGTATCCTCTGTGTAGGATGATGTGGACTGAGTCCAACTGATGTGGACTGAGGGAATTGCAAAGGCAGGGACTTTGATTTTAAAACTGGGAAGGTCCTGGAAACCTGGAACAAGTTGGTCACCCTACACCTGAGTAAAAATTGTCCATTTCAATCACCTGTCAGACCTAGAGAGTATTTGTTGTTGTTTAGCTACTAAGTTGTGTCCTTCTCTTTGCCATCCCATGGACTGTGGCCCTCTAGGCTCCTCTGTCCATGGGGTTTTCCAGGCAAGAATACGCGAGTGGGTTGACATTTTCTTCTCCAGATTTGCCTGACTCAGGGATCAAACTTGTGTCTCCTGCATTGGCAGGTGGATTCTTTACTGCTGAGCCACCTGGGAAGCCCCTCAGAATGTACAGCACAATTCTTACTTTCATGCTCTCTTTACCTTGCATCATCCCACCCTAGAGTGGTCAGAAATAACTAGTAATAAGTAGCAGAAGAGCTGAGCTAGAGAAAGCAAGTCTCCCTTGAGAGAGAGGTGCAATGGTAACTTAACTTTGAGTTTACAGTTTTGAGTATGGCATAGGACTGGGCATTCTAATTTCTTAATTGAGCTTGAGAAATCTAAATTGATACTGGTGATCTGAAGTGATATAAAACTTTGTATAACTCACAAGTGATCAGAAAAATCATGGAAATGAATTTTAATCGAGGGGTAGGAGACCTTCCCCAATGAATACATTTTAATGGGTCAGTGGGACATCAAGTCACTGTGTGATTTCACTCATGAGTCATGCTGTTTCAATATGCTAGCTGTATATTTGTGTAGTATGTTACATATCCTGCTCTGCTTCACCTTTTTCATTCAACAATGTACTGTGGAGCTTATCCTATGGACAGAGTTTTGTTACATTCATTCATGTCTTTTATTTGTTTTTATTTATTCTACTTATAAGTGATAACATACAGTGTTTGTCTTTCTCTGTCTGGCTTATTTCGCTAAGCATAATATCCTCCAGGTCCTCATGTTGTTTTAAATGGCAAATTTTCATTTTAATGGCATTCCATTGTATATATGTATACCATATCCTTATTCATTCATTCACTGATGGTCACTTAGGTTGACTCCATATCTTGGTTATTATAAGTAATGCTGCTATGAACACTGGGGTGCATGCATGTTTCTGAGTCAGTCTTTTAGTTTGTTTTCTTTGAATATGTGCCCAGAAGTGCTGCTTTCTCCGTGTTTTTTTTTTTTTTTAATATTCTATCTTTAATTTTTACTATTTTAATTGCAATATGTCTTGTTAAGGGTCCTCCTTGGGTTGGTCTTGCTTGATGCTTTTTGTGCTCCTGGATCTAGATCTGTTTATTTTTCTGTCCAAGTTAGTGAAGTTTTCAACTGTTATGTATTCAAATAAATATGCTCTCTGCCTCTTTTTTCCTCCTCTTTTTGGGACCCCTTTAATTCAAATGTTAGTATGCTTGATGTTTTCCCAGTGGTCTCTTAATTTGTCTTCATTTCTTTTTTCTATTCAACTTCAGTCATTTCTACTACTCTGTCTTCTGGCTTGCTGATCCAATTCCCAGTATCATTTAATCTACTATTGATTCCTTCTAGTGTATCTTTCATTTCAGTTACTGCATCCTTCATCTTTGTTTAAGTCTTCCTTTTATTTTCTCCTTGTTAATAATTTACAGGTGTTAATAACTTACAGGTGTTTCAGGTGTCCAACAAAAAAATAAATATAACTTTTAATGTTAAAAATTGGGGAATAAAACAAAAAATAAAAAAGATCTATGTCCCAAATTGAAATATCCTTTGTAAACAACCCTTGGAATGAAAAGAAAATCGAATCAAAAACTGGAAAACGACTAAGAAATGCTGATAATAGAGCTACATAGCAGAATTGCTTGGTGGGAGAAAATACAATTAGCTGGTTTCAGAACAATATAATACATATCTAGATATTTTGGAAAAATAACTACAACAGCCTGCGTCTGTTACATCTGTTTGCTCTGTTCATCCGTTCTTATCCTATCATCTTTACAATCATTAGCTTGAACTGAACTTTTTCTTTTCCCCATCTCCACTTAATTCTTCTTCTGGGGCTTTATCTTGTTCCTTCATCTGGAACATATCCCTCTGTTGCCTCATTTTGCCTAACTTGCCAGTTTTGTTTTGATGTATCTGGTAGGTTGTTTCCCAGCCTTGGAGAAGTGGCCTTTTGTAGGAGACATCTTATGCATCCCAGCAGCATGCTCATGTCTGGTCACCAGAATCATATGCTCTAGGGGTACCTTTGTGTGGGCTGCACTTGGAGTCCTTCTGTGGGTAGGCTGATTACCAGTGGTGGTCTTTTCGGGTGAGACAGGCTGGGCCCTGGTCTGGCTGGTTTCCAGACCCTAACTTGTGTGGAGGCTGACCACTGGCTGGCAGGGCTGGGTCATGATGTGTCTGGTTATGGAATTCCAGTGGCCCCAGTGCTAGTCCTGGCTCACTATCAGGCAAAGCATTGGTTCTGGGTGGTTGGGGGGCCAAAGTTTCTATATGTACTGTTGGCCTGCTGGTAAGTTGGGCTGGATCCTGGCTGGCTATTAATGTAACTGAGGGTAACAGAGGCTGGCTGTTGTAATTCTTATTTTCCAAAACATCTAGAAATGTCTTACATTGTTCTGAAACCAGCTAATCGTATTTTCTCCCACCAAGCAATTCTGCTACGTAGTTCTAGTATCAGCATTTCTTAATCATTTTTCAGTTTTTGATTCGATTTCCTTTTCATTCCAAGGATTGTTTACAAAGGAATTTTTCAATTTGGTACATAGAATTTTTTGTTTTTTGTTTTATTCTCCAATTTTTAACATTAAAAGTTAGTTTTATTTTTTTGCTGGACACCTGAAACCTGACACAACCTCGAAATTAACTATGTATGGATGTGAGAGGTGGACAATAAAAAAGGCTGAGCACCAAAGAATTGATGTCCTCAAACTCTGGTGCTGGAGTAGACTCTTGAGAGTTTCTTGGAGAGCAAGGAGATCAAACCAGTTAAGCCTAGAGGAAATCAACTCTGACTATTCATTGGAAGGACTGATGCTGAAGCTGAAGATCCAATACTTTCACCACCTGATGCAAAGAACCAACTCACTGGAAAAGACCCTCATTCCGGGAAAGATTGAAGGCAGGAGAAGAGAATGACAGAGGATGAGATGGTTGGATGGCATCACTGACTCAATGGACATGAGTTTGAGCAAGCTCTGGGAGATGGTGAAGGACAGGGAAGCCTGGCATGCTGCAGTCCATGGGGTCATAGAGAATTGGACATGACTGAGTGACTGAATAGCAACAACAATTTTGAAAAAGTTAAATTTATTTTGATAGGATAACTTAAAAAAAAAAAGTTTTAGGTGGAGAACTCCTTTATGTTTCTCCTAAGGCTAGATGTCCCTGAATAAAGAAAGGAGTATGTGTGGGGCAGTGGGGTGGAGGATAGGATAAGTTTGGGAGGAAAGGGAGGCTGCATAAATTTCTTGTCCAGAATCCCTTCCTGTCCCCACCCACTGAGGACAATGTGAAGAGAGAGGGAGGTACAAAGACGGATCCATGGAAGGTGATGCAGCAGCAACCATGGATTTAGAGATCAACCAGGTAAGGCTCTTGCATGTCAGGAACCATCATCTGTATAGCGCAGCATGCTGTTGAGAAAATTAAATGAAATAATGATGTAGCAGTGCTCTATACATTCCTTCTCTTCTGTATAGGAAGTTGAGATTATAAGATATGCCTATCCCAGTGGACCATGATCTTGGATGCTGAATGTAGTACTGTAGCTGAACAGCAATGCTATCTTTGATGCTACTTACAAAAATATATTTTTTTTAATTGGAAAAAAAGTACTTCAGTGAATGAGACCTCCAGAGGTTAACTCATTGCAGTGTTATTCTCATTTTAAAATTCTGCTATCTGCCCTAAATTTCTAACTGTTCTGTGTAAGGGGGAGTGGCTGTGAGAAGGGCATATGTCTTGAGGAGAGGACTAGGAGGGATGACAAAACTCTGAGGGTCTGCCCACCTGCTGCATGAAGGAGACGGTGAGGGAGTATCATGGTAGAGAGGAAAAAGGAGAAGGTAAGAAGAGAAGGCAAAATGCTAATAAATTGGGAAATATCTTATTTTCTGTTCTTTTTGCTCTCTCTCACTGGTAATAGATTTTCTAAGTCTATTAGTTGTTGCTGTTCAGTTGCTCAGTCGAGTTTGACTCTTTCCAACCCCCTGGACTGGAACATGATAGACTTCCCTGTCTTTCATCATCTTCCGGCGCTTGCTCAAACTCATGTCCATTGAGTCAGTGATGCCATCCAACCATCTCATCCTTTGTTGTCCCCTCTCCTGCCTTCAACCTTTCCCAGCATCAGGGTCTTTTCCAGTGAGTCAGCTCTTTGCATCAGATGACCAAAGTATTGGAGCTTCAGCTTCAGCATCAGTCCTTCTAATGAATCTTCAGGGCTGATTTCCTTTAGGATTGACTGGTTTGGTCTCCTTGCAGTCCAAGGGACTCTCAAGAGTCTTCTCCAGCACCACAGTTCAAAGGCATCAATTATTCAGCACTCAGCTTTCTTTATGGTCCAACAAACAGTAGAATCTCTCAAATACTGACTAGAGAGGAGCTCTTGTCAGGTCTGGTGACATAAGTGAGAAAAGCAAAAGTGAATAACTGAAAAACTGAATATCCAAATGCTGGTTAACTGAGAGTTGGCTCTAAAAAGAGTGAAAACATCTGCTGGCTTCTTTGAAGGAAAAAAATCCCTCCGGGTTTTTCCTGCAACAAATCCTGTTCTCAATTTTCTCTTTGGGAGGGATCCAGGAAAAAAATGACCTCTCCCATTCTAGTAATGAATTTCTATTCCCTTTTGAACTTTAAATATGTTAATTTAATCCCCAGATGGTCACCAAAAAATATGTATTGTCAAGTCATAGATCTTGACACACCACTTCCAGGCTCACCCCTGCCCTGTTGCTCCAATTTCTCTGGTTCTGGTTCTACACAGAGAGCATATCAAGAGGAACCATGTCTGGCCTGGTCCAGCCCAGGCCTGTACCACCAGTGTTTACAAGAAGTTTGCCTTTTTGTCATGGTGTCCCTTCACTGAGTTGAAGCATGCCCAAGCTTCCAAGAATTTCAGAGACTGGCTAAAAGCTGTCAGTGGACTGGGATCAAAACCACACTACCTATTTCTTATTTCTGGACTTGAAATCACCCCCATTCAGAACACATTATCCTACAGTTCAGTAAACACTGCCCAACTGGGATCTTCTTTATTTAGTTTATGTTTGTAAAATAATTCAAGTACTGGCCCTCATTAAAAGATATATAGAGTGTATTAATCTGAAGGTCAAGAAACATTTTATGAACCTGAATCTGTGGGTGATCAGACGGACTTGTGCTTCTGGTAATACTGATGCTTCTTGCCTCTCAGTGTCTGATTGGTCAGAAGTAGATTCGTTTGAAAAATGGGATGTTATTGTTCTAATCTGGGCCTCTCTGGCATTTATTAAGTACAGGGGCCTGTGCTAGAGGCTGGAGTCTAGAAGCTATAGAAGAGCTTGTACCTGTCCTCTGGGAACTTCCCTTTTCTCAGCAGTGTTCAGATCTACTCTCATGGTCATCCTGAATCTCCCAACTTATGCAAGTGGGCCAAAGCTACACATACAGAAAACATCATGTGACCATTTGAGCATTAATATAAGCATTTGTAGAAACTGTGTACAGACATCTAAAGATTTATTAGAACCATCCGCAAGCTGTTAATGAAGTTTTCCTGAAGAAGTGCTTTGCATGTTCAGAACTGGAAGAGGATGCTCATATGATAAGCTACAGGTCTCCTTCCAAGAAACCAACAGTTGAGGAGAGCAGGTAAGAAATATAAACACAGCCCCATAACATGAGGAGAGATTAAGGTCCCTGAGCTACATAATCCCTGTCATTTAGGCCACTTATTATATCCAAAGATGTCCCTCTCACTGGCTCTCTACCTCTTTTGCTTTCTTCCTTTGTTACAAGTATTAGAAGCACCCTGGAACAAGAAGGCATACAAGAAAATAGCGATAACGCTAGTACTAGAAAAAAAGCATGGCCACCATCACGAATGTCTTCAAATCCTTCTGGTCCACTCTTTCCACAGATTGGCCTTAAGAGTCTTGTGTCTTTAACACTTCCTGTTTTTCCCATCTCAGCCACCTATTCCCATTGATGGATATACCCTGGATCTTACCACCTGGAACTTTCCCTTAAGCTCCAATTTATCAGTCGTGGGCCAACTTCTATTCTTCCTAACCCTCTCTTCCTCTCATATTCCCTTTTAGCTTCTTATCTGATTATTCATCCCCCCTCTACTGTCAGTACACCAGCTCTTCAATATTCCTTTCTATCCACATTGATTATCCCTACATATGGCATCGCTTCCTTCCTTATCCAAACCAGACACACAAATGCATCACTTTCACCACTTATGCTGTACCTGTCTCCCCAAACCCCAAACCTGGATCAGCCATATTATCTGCTATCTCCTATTTTTCTTTTAAACTTTTTGGCCACACCACGTGGCATGTGGGGTCTTAGTTCCCCAACTCAGGATAGAACCCATAGTCCCTGCAGTGGAAATATGGGGACCGCCAGGGAGGTCCCTGCTATCTCCTATTTTTATCTGTCACTCCACTGCCTATTGCTGCCCTCCACAGAGTCTTCAAACTCACAGCTTCTTGGTGTCCTCTGTGTCCTTTAAAAGAATTTCCATACTCTAAGCCCTTTCGCATTCTCCACTAGGGCCAGAATTTCACTACTCTCTTCCCACTATCCTCCCCATCTCTTCTGTCCCCTTATATCATAGGAAATGAAAACCATCATGTATGACAGCCCTAAAACCAAGGGCTCCTTTTTATGATCTATAAACCTCCTCACTACCCCCATCTCCTTACCTTCAGCTTCAGTAGAAGTGGTGTCCTTTCCTGAACACAGCTGATCCCTCTGCATTGCTGGAGCAGCTTTCACAGGAGTATAATTGGGAAGAAATACAATCTCCATGCATCAGCTACAATCTTTTCTTCTGAAATATGCCTAAGACCCTTGCTTAGAGAACTGTGTCCCAAAATCTAGTCTCATAATTGGATGTCACAACTATGTCTATGCTCTTCACACTTATCATTAACAAATTAGTAGGCAAGTGAGAAGAAAGTCTGTGATGGGATACAAATATGCTAAGTTCTTGAAGACCCTATTCCAGACTGTAGTTTGGATATTGCATTGCCAACCTGCCCAAGACGTACACTTTTTATGTAATTTTTTGGTTTGTTTCTTGTTAGTCATTATCAGATGGATTTAAGAGGACAGGGTTCACATTTATCCACACATGGGGGATCACAACCAGTTTCAGGTATGTCAACAGGAAGTTGACAGGAAAGTGGAAAGTGGGAGGGAAACACTCATGAAAGTTAGTAAAAAAAAAAAAAAAAAACCAAAAAAAAAAACAGAGAAAAGAAAAAGAAACTTCAGAAGATCCTCAATAGGCGAAAACTATCTCTAGGAAGTCCTTCATGCCAAATCAACTGATTTCAACAATAGGGAACTATATAAATGGGCCTGGTTGGGAGTTCTTTCGTATAATTGCTAAGTCTTCTCTGGAGGAACAATCTTTGGGGAAACAGCACTCCAAGTCAAATAAGTCTTTAGGTAAAGCCTCAGCCTGCCCACCGCCGAGCCTGGCCTTCAGCACTCTGAAGAGGATTCCCAGTCATCAGATACACAGAATTACACAGTTTAAGCTGTACTGAAGCTGAAGCTCCAATACTTTGGCCACCTGGTGCGAAGGGCCAACTCATTAGAAAAGACCCTGATGGTGGGAAAGATTGAAGGCAGGAGGAGAAGGGGACAACAAAGGATGACATGGCATCACGGACTCAATGGATGTGAGTTTGAGCAAGCTCCAGGAGATGCTGAAGGACAGGGAAGCCTGGCATGCTGCAGTCCATGGATGCGCAAAGAGCTGGACATGACTGAACAACTGAACAACTAAACAACAACACAGTTTATAATATTATCAAGCTAAGTCAACCTTCTCAGAGAAGGTCATGGCACCCCACTCCAGTACTCTTGCCTGGAAAGTCCCATGGATGGAGGAGCCTGGTAGGCTACAGTCCATGGGGTCGCTAAGAGTCGGACACGAGTGAGCGACTTCACTTTGATTTTTCACTTTCCTGCATTGGAGAAGGAAATGGCAACCCACTCCAGTGTTCTTGCTTGGAGAATCCTAGGGACGGGGGAGCCTGGTGGGCTGCCGTCTATGGGGTCGCACAGAGTCGGACACGACTGAAGCAACTTAGCAGCAGCAGCAAGTCAACCTTCTAAACCAGGAGGCATTCCCGGGAGATGACCTACTTCCCTAACTAAGATACTCCTACAAACCTGCTGATATAGTTCTCATCCAGAAAGAATTCAAACCTTGAGAAGGAGGACTTTAATACCTAGGATCCATGTCCTGGGTGTTTTCTAAATCCTCTGTGAAAAACTCTTGTAGATCAAACTTAGTGCAGCAGGATC
This sequence comes from Bubalus kerabau, assembly GCF_029407905.1. Taxonomy (NCBI): domain Eukaryota; kingdom Metazoa; phylum Chordata; class Mammalia; order Artiodactyla; family Bovidae; genus Bubalus; species Bubalus kerabau. Next base: position 13,428,796 of record NC_073641.1, read on the forward strand.
CAAGCTATGGGGTCAGGTAATCCTGGATTTGACTCAAACTGTAGATAAGATACTTCTTTAAGTCTTGGGTTCCTCGTTTGTAAACTGGGGACAATAACAGTATCTATTTAAAGAGTGGTTCCCAGGGTTAATTCTGAAGCTCTTAGCTTTGTAGCTAATAGAAAGTGTTATCTACAACTTATAATAATCACTTTTGTCATTACATCTAAGATCCCATCATCTGCAAATTTAGAAGGAATCTCTGCCATTGGGAAACATGTTCAAGGGCCATGACTGAATCTGAGGATGTAAAAAGAAACAGCAAATGCTGGGTGAACACATTTGATTTGAAATTCTTAGGCCAAGTCACTTCCCAATACACAACACGAGTAGCCAGTTCTTTGTGGTAGGGAAATCTGAAGACTCCCTGGACCCAGTAACCCACAGAACACTCTGGGCTTACAGGAGCTTTACAGCAGCTGAAAAAATGGATTATAACTGGGGAGAGCCAAGCTAGAGTTGGACGAGTGGAGAACAACCCAATCTGAAGTTTTAGGAGGGAAAAGATTTAGGATTAAACAAGGTGTGTGTTGACTTCAATGAAGAAGGCAGATTATGAATCAAAATATGTCCCTCCCACCCAATAAATTGCCATCAACTTGTACATTTTCTGCAGCTGTACGTGCTGGTGCTACCAATGGACAGTGATGTGCTATGTCTGTACTTACAGATGGAAGTAGAGCTACAGTCTATTATCTAGATCTATAGCCTATGTCTCTGTCTATAGCTATAGAATACAAAGGCTACTCGCCAAACTGTTTACATCAGTTATGTCTGGATGTGCAGGACTGTTGATGTTTCAGAAATATTATTTTTTTTTTTGCTGTGTTTTCTGGTGAGTATATACTGCACTTGTAATGAGACAATCACAGAATATTAATTAAAAACATCAGAGGGAAAAATATTAGGTGGGTATTGACTTCCCCTTTCCTTTCGTAAGGGCAGACGTGTAAGACATGTCATGAGGGAAAATCCTTCCAACAAGGAGTCAGGTGTGGACAGACTGTGGATGGAAGGTTTGAGGAAAATCCTTTGAATCTGCTTGTGCTTTCCCCACTTAACTTTTGTCTATGGAATTTTATTTGCCTTTGTATTAAAGTAAAACCAAAAGTATTTTGGTCTGGCCTCCTTGTTTACCTCTCAGATCTTCCCATTGTAAAGCCATCTGTTCACATGCTCCCCTGAAGCCGGAGGATTAGAGGTGGTGGATTTTAGATGATGTGTCTTGAAAGGAGACTAGTTACAGACACCTAAGAAACTCATTTTAAGGTTTCCAATGCATACAGGTAAAGTCACTATTATCCCAGTAGAGAATTGTGGGCTGTCTCTCTTGGATTCCCAGGTTAGCATTTTGGTAGAGATTTGGCTCTGGAATCCATGCAAGACTTATTATGGGCAGGAGGAGAAAGAGGTACAGATATGGAGAGGAGTGAGATGTTTACATCTGTGTGGACTATGGGGTGGTTGATGCGGTCCCAGGATCACACTAGAGACGAGACCAACACGTGTGATGAGAAGAGAAGGAAGCCAAGGGTTTCACTACGCTGCTTGTCCTTGGATCTTTGAGGGCTGTCCTTCCAACAGCCTCTGAAAGCAACAGAGATATCACATTCAAACTAAACATCGCTGCATACCTAACAAGTACTAAACAAGTGCTAGATGGTGGAGACACAAAGCTTATAAAAATAGATAATAGCTGACGATCAGTACTTCTTATTCTGTAGCAAAGGTGTCCTTTATGTGTTTAATATAGTTAAATCCTTGCAATACCTAAACAAGGTCATTGTTGTTTAGTTGTCAAGTTGTGTTCGACTCTTTGTGAGCCCATGAACTGTAGCCCACCGGGCTCCTCTGTCCATGGGATTTCCCAGGCAAGAATACTGGAGTGGTGCCATTTCCTTCTCCAGGGATCTCCCTGACCCAGGGATTGGACCCCACATCTCCTGCATTGGCAGGCATATTCTTTACCACTGAGCCAGTTGCTACTTGAACAAGGTAGGTAGTAGTATTATATCCATTCTACACATAAGCAAGCCTAGGACTACAGTTTAGTTAAAATTGCTGAAGTACACACAGATAGTAATTGTTGGTGCTGGGGTGGGTGCCCAGGTGGACTCCAGAGACTGAGTTTTTGATTTCCAAGAAGAGAGGTCTCTGGCCTTAAGGGGTCACAGACTAGTGGGACAGGCAACCAATAATCAAAGACAGAACTATTAATTGGTCCATGGTCCCGTGGGAACATGGAGCAGAATGTGAGGTCAGAGGAGGATTCTCAGAAGACATGATGTTTGACCACAGTGGTCCTGTGGGAACACGGAGCAGAATGTGAGGTCAGAGGAAGATTCTCAGAAGACATGATGTTTGACCACAGTGAATAGTTCACCAGCCCACAATAAGTACAATAGCTAACTCCTAAACAGCATTTACTGCATCCCAGGCACTATTCTAGGCTGCACATATCAACTAATTTTGATCTTATAATTTTGGGGACATCATAGGGGATCCAAATTGCTTACTTAAGAAAGGGTGATAAATGGGTTGAATAATCCCAACGCTCAGTGGCTTCTAATGGATGACTTCAATCCCCTCCCCCACCCTTGGGTAATTTACTATTTTGGATTTGGTTTTTAAACTCACATTTAGTTAGTATCTAGAATTTAGAAAATGACTATTGTCTCAGTAGTCCTCAGATCCATCAAAATGTCTCAGTTATAGCTCTCATTTTTAACTCAGAGGCAAACAATGAAGACCAGCTATCATTAGCCAGAATTCAGATGTTATGACATTCATCTCTGCACTGTCTTCTGAGGTATAGTCAGTGAGTGGTCCCAGTCTTTGGTTTTTCAATGTGTCTTTCTCCGGAATGATAGTTTTCTCTGAAGTTTAATTTTCTCTGTGGGTTATATGAGCATCCTTATTTTAGGGTTGATGTCATGAAATCCAGAGTTTAAGTGGAGGAGTTGATTTTTAACTTTCGGCAAACATTCTGTTGAAGCAGCCATCCTCAGAGGTACCTTTCGCTATCAGATGGTGAGCATGATGCTTATAGAAGCTCTGTTTAGAAAGATGATGTTATTGACCTGTATTAATATCCTAGGGTTGTGGTAACAGATTACCACAAATTGGGTGACTTAAAGCAGCAGAAAGTTATGCTCCCAGTTCTGAAGACAAGAAGTACAAAATGAAGCTGTCAGCCGGGTCGCAGTCCCTCTGTGAACTCTCAGGGAGACTGTTCACTGCCTCTTCTAGCTCCTAGGGGCTTTAGAGTTTCCATGGCTTGTGTTTACATAACTAGAAGCTCTGCCTCCATCTCTACCTGCTCTTCTCTTCTTTAAGTCTATCCTTTCGTCTCTTATAAGAATGTTGTCATCGCATTTAGGGCCCATCTGGATAATTCAGAGTGATTTCATCTTAAGATCTCCAACTTAATTACATCTATGAAAGCTCCTCCCCCTAACCGCCTTTTTTTTTTTTTTTTTTTTCTTCAAAATAAGATCACATTCTCAGGTTCCAGGGGGATAGAACATGGACATATCCTTTTGGGTACCACCGCTGAGCTCACCACAGGACCCACGGTCAGGAAGTCCTGAAGGTAACAAAGGTGCTTTCCCAATAGTGATGATGGATTTATACAGATTTACCTGTAAGCACCTGCCTCCTTTACCCTGAATGTAAAGTGAATACACATCAACCCACTCCAGTACTCCTGCCTGGAAAATCCCATGGACGGAGGAGCCTGGTAGGCTGCAGTCCATGGGGTCACTAAGAGTTGGACATGACTGAGTGACTTCACTTTCCCTTTTCACTTTCATGCGTTGGAGAAGGAAATGGCAACTCACTCCAGTGTTCCTGCCTGGAGAATCCCAGGGATGGCGGAGCCTGGTGGGCTGCTGTCTATGGGGTCGCAGAGAGTCGGAAATGACTGAAGTGACTTAGCAGCAGCAGCCTAATTTAGAGGCTGAAGCAGGGATTGCAAACTGGTGGACCCAATGTCAGCTCTAATCAAGAGATGTGTTTTGGTTGCTCTCTGTGGTGCTTTAATATTTTTGAGTTAGTTGAGTATGTGAAAAATTGGAGTATTTTTGCATAAAAGTCTCAGGTTTCTGGCTTTTCTTGGAAGTCAGATCTAACAGTACTGGGCCCACATTCCCTCTCAGTAACCAGGCTGGAGCCTGCAGAAGAATTGCTCCTTTACAGGGGGTTTGAATTCTCTACATTGCCACAGTCCTCACCACTCACTGTTTTTTACCACAGGGCCATTTCACTCATGGCCATTAGTGGCTTTGTTCCTGAGTTTTTGAGTTGGCAATCCTTGTCCATGGGCATGCTATCCAGGGCAGCTAAGCACTCCAGTGGAAATTCAAGCAATGACCCTGATTTGCTCTGACCATGGAGCTAAACTGCAAATTATTGTCAAAGAATTTGTGTAGACAAGGATAATGAGCCATTTTAGATTCACTCTATGTATCCACTGGCAGCCAAGACTCATAATCCAAAGATGTTCAGCCTGTTACTGTGATATAGAGCCTACATTTTCATAGTCTAACTTTTTTCAGGCCCAGCCTTGTGTAAACATGATTTATAATCTTGAATTTTGCAGGCTAACTTAACTCCAGAAGCCTTGCTTGTTGCTTTATATATGGACCAAAGGTTTTATCTGTTTTATAACACCCTTTATATAACATGATGAATATTTCCCTGCTCCCGATAAATTTTGTTTGTTGACTTTACCTCCACAGAGCTTACCTGAGCTAAATCTCCTAGCATCTCATTACCTAAGACCTTTCTCTAAGGACACACAAAGCAAAATGGAAACTCTCTTTTCAACGGGAGTGGTTTTAACAGATACCTATTGCTTTTGCTTTGACTCTTGAGTCCAGATCTCAGAGACTTGGGAATAGCCTTGAAATACAGAGGTCTACAGAAACCTTCAACATGTAAGGCTCATCTATTATTTGCAATTAGAATGACAGTTGGTGGTGAATAATTAAGCAAACACTGACCTTGCTAGTGTTCCCACGGAGGCATTTTCTCTGGGATTAACTGTTCTTGCCGAGATTTCCCCATGTCATTCTTAATAATAATAATAATGGACATGATTTCTGTTTGCAGCAGGGAGATATATTTTCACATGTACTATTCTCATGAACAAAAAAATCAAAATTCCTTTATACATTTTTTGCTTCTTTAAATACATTCCAATATAATAAATCCAGGATTTTTTTTTTAATCACATATCTGCTTTCTAGTAGGTTAGACCTGTAACATCTTTCTTCATTAACAATGAATACCAAATTGCTTAATTTAGCAGAGACAGTCTTGGGTAGGTGACTTATTAAGTGGGAGGTGGAACATTCAGAGTACACATAAAGCCATCACTTTTCAAAAATCCCACCAAAGTAGACTCCACAGAAGTAGAGACGTGAATAGTAACAGGCTAGGTTACCATCTATTAAAAAGTCACCTGCTTTAGTGTACCAATGAAGAGAATTTTTCAGTGTATAAGATCCAAAAAGAAGTTATCACTTAAAGAATAATTAAAAAGCATGTCTTAAAGGAACATCTCATTGTGTACTTCACGAATGCTGCGGAAAGAAACGTAGCTGCCCACTCAGGTGATCCAACCGTGCAGTTCTACCCATTTCATTGAAAATACTTTGGGAGAAAACTCTTCTGTCTAATGGAAGAAAGGCAAACCTAGTTCTTATCTTTTGTTTGGAATCTGAAAGAGCTGAATGGTAAAGGAAGGTCACTGACTCTCAGGATTTCCACCAGACTTTTCTCTTGTGAAAGGTGCTTATTGAAGATCATGGCGATATGGCATGAATTGAGCAATGGGACAGGCCCAAGAAGAAAAATGCTGATTAGCAAGACCTGCAGGCTGTAACCCTCCATCCTTGACATCTGTTACTGGTTTTTCTGAATAATGAATTTCATTCCTATAAATTACTTTGAAACAGTTATAGACTCAGAAGTGTAGTTAGTGATGATAAATAGCTGTATGTGAGGATACTGCAGCCCAATCCATCTTCATCTTTCAATTGTTGCTTCTTTATAAAGAAAATAGGCACGGCCATTAACTGCTGGCAAGGAAAGGTTGACTAAGGAGATTGACAACAAAATGATTTACAAAATGTATAGTCCATTGCACACGGGCCGTGAAGCTTGTAGTTACTTTTTCATTCATTTTTCCCTAATAACAAAATAGTCTTGAGCCATTAGCTCTTGTGTTTGAGAACTGTCCTCCCTGAGAACACACAATTTTAATCTCAAAATGAATTGGTTGGTTTTCTAAATGTCTTTGGAATTTTTTTTTTTCATTCTTTAAGCTACAATGACTTCAGTACTAACATCACTGTTGAAATAACATATATTTATCAATTATCTAATGAATATCTGGTACTTTGGAGAGCTCAGGGAAGAAGAGGACAAACTAAGAGGACATGATCTCAGCCCCAGGTGGCGTGGGATCCACTCAGGGTGGAGACACACACCAAGAGAAACATTTACATAGCAGCATTAAAGAGATGGCAGAGCAGAAGGGCTGCCACAAACAGTGAGCGTCAGGATAAGCTGGGGCGGGTAGGGTGTGAAATGCCAGCACAATGCCCAGAAATGGAGATGGCATCTTAAGGAAGTGGGATACAGGTCCAGGAAATTTAGCCATCAAATCGCTGGACGTGATGAAGAGTATAGGTATCAACAGTATGGCCTCTGAAAAGCAGTCCCCCTGAGGAAGTAATTGAACATCTCCATTCACGAATTTCCTCGCATGTGAAATGGACATAATGATAGTCACTGTCTCGTGGGGCTGCTCTGAAGACTGCATGAGACAGCAGACGCAGCGTGGTAGGTGCGACTGGCCTGAGGTGTCACCCTGGCAGTTATTATGTTTGTAATTATACTCTCCCCAGTTTTAGCCATAGTTCCAAAACATCTTCAATTTCTAAAATAATCTATGATACACACTGTAGATCAGTGTCATGAAATAGAATTAGACATGTTGGCTCTGTTTCCCTCATTGTAGCCACAAAAGCTGGTTTGGATCCTTTTATGTTGCTTGTCTCCATGGATCTTTGAAAGTTAAACTTCTAGAAGGGTCCTCTTAGGAATCATTACTAGAAAAATAAAGCTTTTTAATTTGGGTTCATATGTGATTTGACAGCTACAGAGTTTGGCCTGGCCCCAGATTTACAGATTGATAAATTAACAACCTCTCAGCTCGTGTGCATATGTCTGTGTGTGTGTGTGTGTGTGTGTGTGTGTGTGTGTGTGCCGCTTTTTTCCCTGAGATTTGAAGGCCCACAATGTGAACAATTTTCCAAACTTACAGCGTCCTTCTGGCACAAATCATTGTCGCCAGAGGCTAGTAACTGGCTTCAGTTGTTATGTGAAGAATGTTTTAACAACACTACCTTTCTAAAGTGATAGAACACAGAGGCATCTCAAAGCATTTTGACTTTGGTTCAGACAGCTTGCCCAGCTAGGCACCTCCTCTCATGTCTTCCCCTTCAACCCTGGGGGATTCAGCCAGGTGGGTAGTCTGATCCCTGGAGTCGGGGTGGAACTTTGTAGAAACCCAGAAAAAATGAAAGTGGAGTGTTGGTCACCTACATGAATAAGAGGGTGGCTTTGTGACTAAACGTGGCAGCTCCCTATTTCTTGGAACTATTTTAGCTCCTTCCTGCATAGCCATCCTCTCCCCGCCGCCCACCCCTCCTTCCCACATACCCTGGTGGCCCATGGGCTCTTGACAGGATTCTGCCAAGGTTATAACACTGGTCTTAAACATATTGACCAAGGCTTCCTCATCAGCTCAAGTATCAGCAAAACTGACAGATGTGTCTTCCTTTAACTTTCTTGTTTCCCAAACTTTCCTGCTCCTAAGACTTAACTGGGATACCTGCAAAACGTGGAAATTCTGATTCCATGGTTCTGAGGTAGAGTCCAGGGGTCTCATTCTTCATATAATCCGGGTGATTCTTATGATCTGGCAAATTTAAAACACTGGTTTAGCTTTTATGGGAGCATCTATCGCATCCTGACATTGGATTTTTGCAGTAACAGGGGTGTGTGTGCTAGGGAGGGATAGATAAGTATTTGTTGAGAAAAAGAGAACAAATAAATGAAATGGCTATTTTTAAAAAATTTACTAAGCCTGCTCAGGCTTCACTTCTGACTACTTATAAACTAAGTGTCTGTTAGATTTAAAATCCCATTGTTACTTGAAGAAAAAATGTATTGTCTGTATATATCCTAAAATTTTCATAATAAAATTATAAGATATATTATCTGAAAACAACTTTTCTGACATTTTTCTGTTTGGTACATTTAGGGATGTGAAGATCTATAGAATAAAAATGTTCTCTTGAGCCTTCTTATCAGTTACATGACCCTCTTCTCTCCAGTATATCTTCAGGAGAAGGAGGCATTTTTTCCATCACTTGTACAGAATACCTAAATAGGTAGACTTCATGCCTAGGAATACATTTTCTACTTGCTGACAGCAACTTGGCTGAGTTACTATGTAAGTTAACTCCCAGGATTCATTTTAAATGACATTAATCATAGGATGGTTAGATTTTTTAAATGAAAAAAATTATATTTGGGTAAGGTCCGTAGACAATAGTGTGTATCAATGATAACGTCCTGATTTTGATCCACTGTTATGCAAGGTTGCTAATATTTATGGAGTATAGGTGAAAGGTATATAGAAATTCTCTGTGCTGTTTAAAAATTCTTTAATATCTGAAACTATTTCAAAATTAAAAAATAAGTAATTTAAAATTTAGGTATAATATAATAAAAATGTGTGTATTTACCACCCAGATTTTATAAATGTTAGCATTCTTATTTGCTTGACACTTAAATTTTTTTTTTAACATGGGGATAACTGCTTTATGATGCTTGTTGGTTTCTGCCATACAACAAAGCAAATCAGTCCTAACTATATACATATACTCCCTCTCTCTTGAGTTTCCCTCCAGCCGCCAGCACCCAATCCTATCCCTCTAGGTCATCATAGAGCACCAGGCCGTGCTCCCTGTGTTCTGTAGCATCTTCCCACTAACTATCTATTTTACACATTTTTAAAAAGGCAGACCTTTAAAGAGCCAGTCTGCTCTTACATCACTTTGTTCTTCTACTAGCAGTAAGTGGAAGTTTCTGTTTTCTTTTGTCCTCTTCAATGCTTAGTACCATTAGGCTTTGTAGTTATTTCCATTTCAATATGTAAAGAAGGATAGAATTGTTTCAGTTCCCATCACCTGAAAGACGAGTGAGGTTGCACATCTTTTAATAGACTTATTGGTCATCCAGGTTTTTTGTTCTTTATATTGCTGTTCTTTGTCCATGAAGGAGAAAGTAGCTCCCACCCATCTCCTTCTATCAAGTCAAGATATTAGGGATTTAAAGAGCCTAAAGAAATGTGTCCTGCACTGGGGCCCCTGACTGCCTATAGGAAATGCTAAGGGGATGGCTGAGCAAAGGAAAGGTGGTTGTATTAGCGGCTTGGACCATTAGAATTGGCCTGGGCAAACGATGCTGGAATGTTTCTTATGGATGAGGTAGGACTCAATGGGAGAATGTGCTTTTGCAGGTTCTTTATGAGTCTTGCTTGAGAGAACTGCTTCAAGGTAAAAGACCCCAGCAGAAGGAAACTGTCAGATATCCAGGGAGTGGAGGAAGGAGCTAATAACCAGCTGAAGTTGCCTTACTCTAGGAAACTACAGGTGAGAAACCCCTGATAACTCGGTAGGAGGAATTGCTAAAAAGCACAAAAATGCCTCTGAGAGATAGCTTTGACCCCACAGTTAGAGGAAACTAAGATCACTTTGTTGCTAGTTAGGTGAAACACTTCCTGCCATTTTAGTTCTTCTTGCCTCTTTGATCCTGGAGGTTGGGAGCAGAAACCAAAAGAGCAAGATTAAGGGGTGGGTAAGATGGAAGGTTGGAAGGGGAGAGAAAGGTTAAACTTGCCTTCCACCACTATCTATAGGCTGCTAGCCTGTATCAGGCCTGGTTTGGGAAAAAGTTATGTGTAACGAAGTTGCAGTTTTAGTTGTTGCTTTGGACTAGTGGTGGATGTTACTAATCATAGGACCTTATGCTATTCAGAACAACTTACAGGGGATGTGTGCTCAGTTGCTCAGTTCAGTTCAGTTCAGTTCAGTCCAGTTGCTCAGCCGTGTCCGACTCTTTGTGACCCCATGAATCGCAGCACGCCAGGCCTCCCTGTCTATCACCAACTCCTGGGGTTCACTGAGACTCATGTCCATCGAGTCAGTGATGCCATCCAGCCATCTCATCCTCTGTCGTCCCCTTCTCCTCCTGCCCCCAATCCCTCCCAGCATCAGAGTCTTTTCCAATGAGTCAACTCTTTGCATGAGGTGGCCAAAGTACTGGAGTTTCAGCTTTAGCATCATTCCTTCCAAAGAACACCCAGGACTGATCTTCTTTAGAATGGACTGGTTGGATCTCAGTTGCTCAGTTGAGTCCAACTCTTTTGTGACCTCAAGGGCTGTAGCCCACAAGGTTCCTCTGTCTGTGGGATTTTCCTAGGCAAGAATACTGGAGTGGGTTACCATTTTCTCCTCCACAACAGGGGATGAGATGGCCGTAAATTTCATTCAAGGATGAGCAAAGAACTAGAATAAATGTTAAAGGGCAGTGGGAGACACAAAGAAAGGTGTTTCCTGATTCTATCCCACGACTCCTGCTTGTTTGGTGTAATTGTGACATGGCATGAGAGGTACTATGCTGCCAAGGTTAGACACTGGGCTCTGGAACCAGCTTTCTTAATCCTAGCTTTGTCTTTATTGAATATTTACCTTTTCTGTGCTTGAGGTTTCTCATTTGTAAAGTATGACAGTATGTTGTTATGAGCATTAAACAGAGTAATGTACTTAAAGTGCCTTAAACAGTGCCTGCCATACTGTAAACAGGCAGTAAAAGTTAGCAAAGATGATTAAAATAGCTGTGTTTACAGTTAACTGTAAAAATACTCAGTTACTACATAAAATTCATGTATGAGAGATACAATACACTTACTGAAGGTCTCTGAAAAGATGGAAACAGTTTAAACAGTGCAACTCAATTATTTTCAATGTAATGGCTTATTTGAGAACAGACTTCAAGCAAACTTGGTTTTTAGATGAGAGCACAGTTTTTCTGGTTTTTTTTTTTTTTTTTTTTTTTTTTTTACCTTTTAAAATAAAGGCTGAACGTTTTTATGAGGACAGCGGTGAAAGCAAGGAAGGAGTCTGACTGTGACACCCCCGCCTCTCCCAAAGCTGTAGCAAAAGCAAAGGCTGCGAAGACCAAGGAGGCAGCACTGAAAGGCGTCTGCGGGAACAAGAAAACGAAGAGCCACACGCCGTGCCCCCATGGCAGCCCGAGACACCGCTGCCCCAAAGGCCACGCAAACTCCTTGGAAGAACGCTCCCTGCAGAAACGCGCTTGACCGCTACACTGTCATCGGGTTCTGCCTGACCACCGAGTCAGCCATGAGGATCGAGGACAGCATCCCCATGGTCACTGGACGTGAGGCCAGCCGGCCCTGGTCAGACAGGCTGTGAGGAAGGCCTATGACCCCGACCCGGCCAAGGTCAACATCCTGATCAGGCCTGATGGCGAGCAAAAGCCTGACGTCCCGCTGGTGAACGTGGCGCTCTGCATGCTGCCCACAGAATTGGGATCATCTAAAGGAGTCCAGCTGACGAATTCTACACATAAAATTTTCACCATAAAAAAAAAGTAAGAAAGGCTGACTGTACCTCTAATTGAATGTTGCTAGTATTTTCAAAAATTTCACCGAAAACCATGCTGGGTGGGTTCCACAAAAATTCATCCTAGTTGACTTCAGGTGCCACCAAGCTTGTTTTGTTCCCTCACCTCTTGTCAATTCCCTATAGACTTTCTGTGCGACTGTTCCCAAATTCCCCTTTCTCACACACTCCATCCTATGCCCTCTCTTGATCTCGACTACCCACTAACAACTCAGAATCATTTGGGAAATGGTGCTCCAACTTCCTTTCTCTCCCCCATGTCTTCCCCTATTCCTTTGGTCTTGCTTTCCTAAAAAAAGTTTTTTCCTTCTTTCCAAGGTGAACTTCTCTATCCACATTCTAATTTCTGTCCGGCAGTATCTGCTCCATAGTCTCCCTCAACATCGTGTTCAAATTGCTTTCCAATTATTTTTATCCTCAGAGTACTGGAATTCTCACACTAAATCAAGAAGAAGAAAAAGAAAAAACTATTAACAGAGGCCAGAAGTCCTAATAATGGAATAATACAATGGGTATTCTTTGGGACTTCCCTGGTGGCTCAGTGGTAACGAAGGCACCCGCCAATGCAGGAGACTCAGGTTTGATTCCTGGATTGGGAGGATCTCTTGGAGAAGAGAATGGTAACCCACTCCAGTATTCTTGCCTGGGAAATCCCGTGGACAGAGGAGCCTGGTGGGCTGCAGTCCATGGGGTTGCAAAAGACTCAGACACGACTCAACGACTAAACAACAGCAACTCTTTTATCTGGCTTCCTTCATTCAGCACAATTATCTTGAGATTCATCAATGTTTTGCTACGTCATTTTCTCATCCGTTTTTACTGCTGAGTAGTATTCCATTATAAGGATGTACCACAATTTGTTTATCTGTTCACCTGTTGATGGACATTGGGATTTCTTTTGGAAGTGTTCTATCATAAAGAAACATTTTATACAAGCCTTTGTATGGACATGTACTATCATTTTCCTTGGGTAAACGTGTGTGAGGAACTGAGGATAGGTTAGTATGGTAGGTGCATATTTAGTTTTTTAAAGCAAATGACAAACTCTTTTCCAAAGTGGTACCACTCTGAACATCTTAAACATTTTCAACATCCTTTTTTTGTGGGGAGGGGGGTAAAATTATGTGAATGAAAAATCTGTTGCGTTAAATACTGTGATTAGTATAAGATAAAGTTTCTAAAAAAAAATCATGCCTAGTCAGCTATGTCTTTGGTCAAGTCCTAGAAATATAATCCTCTGTGTCTGCTTTGCAGAACAACACACTTTGAGTATTCAACCACGTGAGCACATGTGCCAAACAGAAATGCATTCAGCGACCAGATAGCAGCTGTCCTTGGGGGATGGCTGATGAACCAGCAGGGCTGCGGCAGCGCTGGAGGCTAAGCAGGGTGGCCTCATGCCAGGAGCCTAACTCTCTCATTCAGTTTAATGCTTTTGGCAGCATGTGCTACTTATGTCGTCCTTACTTTGACGAAGCTTCCAGTTTTCATTACCCCTGTGGGAAATCTATTTCAAATAAGCTGCTCATGGCATTGTGTATATACACACATATGTTCACATACAGAATTGCATATAGAAACTAGACATCTTCTCTCGCTCCACTAAGACTGAAGGTCATAGTTGTGATTCCAACTTCGCTATGACCAGCTGAGCATCTTTTCACTTCTAAGCTACTAAACTGAGTGGGACACTGGAGGCATTGACTTAACAAGCTTCCTGAACCGGGGCTAGGATGGACAGGAGATCAGCATGGACTGGTGGAGAAGCTGGATAAACTCCAGCCTGGAACTGTGGGAGAGATAGGGGCCACATTGTGACCACTGGAGGTAAGGGTGGGACAGATCCTGAGGAAGTACAAAAGGTGTGAGGGCTGCAGACTGCATGTAGGAGGTGGTCTTCTGGGTATTGCTGATGGTTAGTTCAATAATTTGCTTCCCTACCACTCATCCAAACCAAGGACAATACTAAATTCCCTTGTATCATAAATTCCTTTCCTTCTACTTAATGGCCTTCCTTCTCTTCTTTGCCCAGGCTCAGCATTTTCTCATTTCTCTCATTATATAATTGTTGTCCATGGCCCTGAATCTCCTCCAAACTGTTCCCCTTTCTGTATTGACCAAAATTCTACCACGAATAGTCTACACACACAAGCTCTATTCCTTGACCACTTTATCACAGAGGTGCATCTGGTCTCAGACAGCACCGTTTCCCACTTTCTGACTCCTCAAAAGATAAAGATTTCATTTGGTTCTCAGTTACCTGACCTCTTGACAGCTGGCATCACTGCAGACCTACTCCTCTCTCTTGGAACTCACCCCTCACCCTCCATCACATCCCTTCCCTCCGGTTTTCTTCCTACTTTTCTCGTTACTACTCCAGAGTCCTCTTCATGGCCAAGTTGACCTCTGCCAATACTCCAGGTGGAGTTTGCCTGGATTCTCCCACTTCCTTTGTCCTTAGTTTATTCACAGCCCCAGGAGAAGTCATGTTTTCCCTGGATGGGCTACATAAATTTTGAGGTCTACTGCAAAATGAAAATTCAGGGTCCTTTTCTAAACAATGATTATACATTTCAAGATGGTTCAGGTAGAGTATGGGTTTAAGCATGGGCCTTTGGCAACTGTGTAAGCTGCATGTTCATGAAGCCGGTCCTGTGTTCAATCAACTCTAGAACTTCAGTGCACAGTGTTTCCCAGGTCTCTATTTCCAGCCCAGACCCCTCTCCTGAGCTCTAGGCTTAAATACTACTCTGTATGACGACCACTCCCTCTTTGACCACCAGTCTCCTCCAGGTAGATTTTGGTTTACTCCTGACAGTTTCACTCACCAGCTGTGTGATGTTGGGCAAGACACTCACTCTCTCTGAGCCGCAATGTCTCGGTGTAAAATCTGCAAGTCTATGTGGAAGCTTGTCCAAGTATCAAGGTGGTAAGTCAATCACAGATGTTGATAATATACCCTACCAACAGCTATAAACTGTCCACATTCATAAAAGGTAAACAGTCCTGAAGCAGGAAGACTGGGTAGATGCTGCAACATCAGTGCCAGCTCTTCACCAGTTATTTGGAAATTGTGAACATTAGGACAGATAAGCAGTAGCCTTTGCAAATACCTTGGGAATAATTTTTTTCCCGCTATTTTTAAAAAGTATGCAATATTATATTTCAACAAAAGAAGAACTCAGAGTGAGTTCACCCAGCAAAGATCTAGTCATTTGAATTCCAGGCTCCCATCTCCTATAAGCAAAGAAAGTGGACTCACACAGCAAAACCGGACCATTGGGCTGCAAACACCAACAATGAGTGAGTGGCGGGTGTTTTCCCCACTTTCTACTGGACATAAGCAAGATACTCTGTTGAAATCTGAAACTCGACATGCCCCACACAGAACCCAACCATTCTCTTCCTTCTCAAAGATGCTTCTTTTCCTCAATCCTGTATGTCCGTTAGTTACTGACTTCCAAGTCACTGAAGCTAAAATCCCTGATCACGTTGTACTGTGCTTCCCCTCCTTCACCCCAGCAACCCGCCCCACACCCCCCACCCCCCACCCCCGCCCCCCACCGCCCTCATGCACGTCCAGAAGCAAGACAGACAGTAAGTGCATCTAGAATCATAGAGATGATGATGGTCAGATGTGATAAACAGAAAACAACAATAGGCATCATAAATAAAAGAGATAATTTACCATGTAAGATATTATTTATAGTATTGATTTCATATTTATAGCCCCAATCATATTAATTCTATGATTGAATTCCTTTTTACTTTTATCATTATTTCTCAAGTAGAATTATCACCCAGACTATTTAAAATGGCCCATAAATCAACAAGAAAAAGCAGACATATGTGGAAAGAACATGAGCAGGCAAGCTACAGAAATAACACAGGTGATCCCCATTCTTCTCAGAAGAATCTCAGTCTAGTAATGATTAGAGAAATGCAGATTAAAATGATGAAGTAATTCCCACCCATCAGACTGGTTAAAGAAAAAAGGATAACTCGTTTTGATCAGGTGGTAGTAAAAAGGTAGCATCTGAAGGCAAACAATGCTTAAAGTGAATATACCTTTGACTCAGAAATTCTAGACAGTGATTATCCTTAAGAAATTCTTGCACATTTGCACAAAGAGGCATTCATAAAGATGTTTCACTGAAATACTTTATGTTGGTAGCAAAAAAAGGATGTAGGATAACCTAAATGTACAGCTGCTAGAAATAATTAAGCAAATAATGTTGTATCTATACAAGAATATCAAAGAACTGATGAAAAGAATGAAATGTATTTATAAATTCTAACTTGGAAAATGTCTACAGGGTAAGTGAAAAAAGTTGCCATTTCTTTAAAATGAAAACGAAGTAAAACTTAACTGTATCATACTTACAGAAGTCGTATAGACAGCTTTGGAAGAGTCTGTATCTAACTGTTAAGTAAGGTGGGGAGTGTCATGGGGAGGGGATGAAGGGGAGCTTGGCACTTTTTGCTCTATGTAATTCCATGTTTAAATTTATATAATGAGAATGAGTGGCCATATTAATTTTGTAACTTAAAAATATAATTTTAATTATTAAATAAAACATGGCCGAGTCATTCATTATCTCACTGTCAGACCAAAACAACTGATTTTGTATGTGTTTGTATTATCAAAGTGAAGTTTATAAACATCTAGCATAAACCCTGGGTGGAGGGGGGAACCATACAAACAGATCCTGCAAGCCCCACACCCTGTGGATTTAATTCAATATATATGAGATGGTCCCAGGAATTTGTATTTTAACAAGCTCATGATTAGAGTTGGAGAACTACTAGAGCAGAGAATTAACTGTATTTGGGTTTCTTTGCCCCTTGAATGGTTTTAAATTGCCAGTTCTCTATAAGGAGCATAGAAAATCAGACAGATTAACACAGGGTAGGAACAAGAGACTGTAATTTAGTAGCTAAATTTTCAAAAATGCTGCCCAACCACCTGTGTTTGTGAATGCAGGTGCTGACCTGTGTCTACCTGAAGTGGTTACTTATATGCAAATTCACACCTGCCAGATCTGTACCAACACAGAGGAGGCAAAAGAATGTGTATTCTCTTCTGCTTCCTATTTCCAGAATTTGGGCTTCTGCTCCTAATTATGGTTGTATTTTTCTTAGTATTCTCCAAGGAGATTTCTCTCTGCTAGCCAATACAGATTCAAGAAAAAGAAACAAAACAACCAAAACACAGCCATCTGTGCTTTAGGTATTATAATATTTATACAATGTTACAGTTGCAATTTGCCTGTTTTTTCTTCCTCAGGACTGAGCGACTCAGGACCAAGCTTATTGGCTCTGTATCTCCAGCAGCCAGCATCATTCCTGCAGACCCATATTAGGCACTCTGCTGTTTATATATATATATATATTTTTCTACCATGAAATATTTTCTTTTTCACAATCCAATCTAGAAATGACAGTCTTTGAATGAAAATTTCCCCCAGTTTTTATCTCTCCTGTTTTTCACCATCTCTTTTGTTCTCTCGACCTGGATAAATGCAATGAAGGTGATTTATTAACACCATTCTATAAAAATTCCCTGGTGGCTCAGATGGTAAAGGACCTGCCTACAATGTGGGAGACCCGGATTCAATCCCTGGGTCAGGAAGATCTCCTGGAGAAGGAAATAGCAACCCACTCCAGTACTCTTGCCTGGAAAATCCCATGGACAGAGGAACCTGGTGGGCTACAATCCATGGGGTCGCAAAGAGTCGGACACGACTGAGCGACTTCACTTATACCTGTGGCGGATTCATTTTGATATTTGGCAAAACTAATACAGTTATGTAAAGTTTAAAAATAAAATAAAATTAAAAAAAAATAAAAATAAAAATAAAAAGCAAAAAAAAAAAATGTGGGTACTAAATCTCCCAGATCGTATTGATTTCTATTCTTTCAAGACATTTTACTTCCAATTCTTTTCACATTATTTATGTACTTATATCTGAACACATTTTATTTGAATTATTTGTTAACCATTTGTTCAGGTGTCTATTCTCCTTCACTGTCAGTTCCTTTACACCAGATTATGGACCTAGAGCCTTGCACAAAGAAAGTGGTCCTGAGAATTTTATAGGGTTTAGGAGTTTTTCAAATAATTTTAGTATCTACACTTGTTTATATGATATGGCAACATTTTTTTCATTAAAAAAGATCATAATTTAAAGGAATACAGCACATTTTTGGGAAAAAAGACTTAGTTGAATTTTTATACAAAGATGAGATCTCAAAGGAACCCTTAAAGTACTGAGTGCAATAGCTTCAATAGAATCCATATTTAAGAAATAAGTACCATATTCATTTACCGGGATTTTCACTCTTACTGATCATCTGTTTTTATGTTTGAAAAGGAAAGAAGGTGCACTAGGTACATTTTAGTTTGCCTAGCCAATCCTGAAATCATGATTTTAATAACAAAAATCTGGTTTCCTTGTGCCAAGTTAATAAAAGTGACTCACGTTGGTGCTCTTGTTCTTTTGTGCTGTCCTTCACCTTCAGTAGTCTTCAGCCCTCTTCCCGGCCCTTTAACATTTGAAGACTGAGGGAGAGAGAGAAAATCGACTGTCCAAATATTGACCCACTTCACCATGTCGGTGCCACCTGACTCTTAACTAACTGAAAGCTGATAATCCACCTTTCCCCGCCAGCGATGACTGCATAGTTGTGAGCTGAAGGCCGGTGATTAGGTCTAATGCAGCACTTGATTTCATGAAAAAAGCAATTCAGAGTCACCTTTTGGGGTGACTTTTCCACCTAGGACTGCTGACTCATACTTCATGTTTTCTCTGATTCTCGGTTTTGAGGTACCAGACATGCTAAGCATAATGCAACATATTGTTATCTTTATTTATTAGTTTCTAACAGAATTAATTATCTTTAGCTGCTATCAAGCTCTTGATGGTTTACAGTCCCTCTCAAGCTTCTGCTCTCATCTGTCATCCAGGATTTCATCCATTTTTCATGCCAGGCAATAGTAATTTGCCTGAAATTCCACTTTAATGCTATGAAAATGATGGCTTCTATCTCTGAAATACCATTAGGACCTTCTCCCCATCAGAAAAACTATATTTCAGTTCTTTACTAGTTGTAACTTACTTATGCAAAAAGGGATATATATATATGTATATATATATATATATATATAATTTTTATTATTATTTTGGTCATGTGAAGATTACATTTAGGTTGCAGTCTTTAAGGATATTAAAATGCATTTCAGGTTATCTATGTAAAGGGGGAAATGCCATCAGGATCTTGGCAAAGTCTAGAACTTACTGTAGCTTCTCTACTGCAACCACCAATGTTTATCACATACACTGAAAGCTTCAATTGAAATTCAGGCCAAAACTTTCTATGGCGTCACAGCAAGACTTCCAGTACTGTGAATGTCAAAGGGTAAGATACTCTTAGGTTCACTCAACCATGTGTCCAGAGAGAAGAGGGGCTCTGTGAAAAGTGCCATCGTTTCTTTTAAAGCACCCACACGAGGGCTATCAAGTGTTCAAGGTGAAGCCGTTGATCCCGCTGGATTTACCTGAGAACTTCAAAGACTGAGCCCAGCCCAGGAGAGACGTATGCAATCAGATTCTTTGGGAGTTACCCAGGGCTGTATTGCCAATGAATTCCCTGGGTGATTCCAGCCCAACTGAACAGGGAAGCGCTAAATCAGGCAGTGGTTCCCCAACATCACCATGGTTAAGAGTCACAGAGGGAGCTCATTTACGTGCAGACCCTGCAGCTCTGACCCCAGAGACGCAGATTTAATTGGGCGGCTTGGGTCCCAGAATTTGCATTTTTAATAAGCATTTCAGGTGAAACTGCTGCTGGTGGGCTAAAGAAACACATTTTGAGATACACAGATGAAGTAGTTAACCAGAATCTAGCACAGAGAGTGAATTATTAAGTGGTCATCTGATGAACATCAGAAGGGTTTATTTCAGTTGCTGAGTGCAATATTCAAAATTACTGGAAGAATCATGTGAAAAGCCAGCTATCTTTCTGACAGTGGAATTTTAGTTTTAGCTTTCATTACTGAAGACAGAGCAACAGTGTGGGGAAAAAAGTATAAAAAGATAGCCATCTAGCAATTGTCACTTCAATATTAAAAAAAAAAAAAAACAAGGAAAATGTGAGAGGTTTTTTTCTTTTTTCCCTCTTTCTCTCCTCTAATCAATGCATGATTACTATTTAAGTAAAGAAGTCAAATAAACAACAACAAAAAAAAAGGATTTATTATCTTCCTGATATTTCTTATGTCCCCTGCTCCATGTAACCACTGTTAAGGTT
The DNA here is from genome assembly GCF_029407905.1 of Bubalus kerabau. NCBI lineage: Eukaryota > Metazoa > Chordata > Mammalia > Artiodactyla > Bovidae > Bubalus > Bubalus kerabau. The sequence goes on from NC_073641.1 coordinate 13,448,931, forward strand.
ATCTGGCTGCATCCAGATCTTCTAAAATGCAATCAGGACAAGTCAGTTTCCTTCAAGAATTCCCAGATGCTCTGAGGATAGAGTCCCGACGCCTGAGCATGGTTGAGAAAGGATTCCTGACCGGCTCCCTTCACACTGCTGCACCTGCCATCTCTGACCCTTGCTCAGTTCTAGGTTAAGTTGCCAAAAACTGATTCACTAGAAACAAACTTACCTAGAAAACCAAAATCTTAAAAATATCCAAATTATTAACATTCCCCCCAGATTTTTTTTTAAGTATAAATTTTGTGGCAGTTCATATTGGATGGACTTCCCTGGTGGTTCATTGAATGAGATTTTTAAACTAAACACTGCATGCTTTAGTTAACTGCTTTTCACTTCATTGTTTTCATTGAATTTAAATGAATTTTAAAAAGAATTAAAATTCTCTTCTTTTTAAAAATTAAAAAGAATTAAAATGTTTCTATTTCACATTTATGACTAATCAATCCAGTCATTTAGCACATGGTGCAGAGTGTGGACAGAAGCAGCAGTTTATTGCACTTGGGGAGGGGGGCTGGGGGGGCAGACATGAGAGGATTGAGGAGAGGAGCATTCCAAACTCTTTCATAAAAATATTTAAGGATTAAAAAAAAAGTTATGCTTAGATAATTTTATGTGTTTTATAGCAAATCATATCGGTGGCAGGGCAGCAAGGGAATTTAGTAGCTGGTGTTTTTAGCATTTCAGCCTCTTAAGGGAACAAGCCCATTATAAGGGGATTCAGATGCGGGGGTTACTGAAAAGAATGATAAATTCAATTGGTAACACATGGGAGGAGATCAGGAAAAAAGTTAAAACAATTTAGAATCCTATATAAACACCATTTTCTATTAGTTTCCAGTTAGTCTAATCTCACTGAAGTAATTTTACTTCATTTCCAGGGACCAGCCAAAGCCTCTGTACTTTAGCTTCTTTGGATTTATGATTTGGGAGATGAGCATTGCTGGTGAATTTCAAGTTGCCTCAACCAAAACAAACTAAATGGTGAGACCCATCCTTTAAGGCTGTCACAACTATTTATGGGAAATGGTTAGCTATAATATTTGGAGACAGTTAATTGAACTTTTGACGAACTGAAAAATTGGCAAATTGGTCACTCAGTTTTGGCAAATCCCCCAAATTACATTCTCTGTGCCACAGTCATATTGATCTTTTTTGGTAAAAAACAAACAAACAAACAAAAACCCACAAAAAAAACTATCTCAGGCCTCCTTTCTGACTTCCACACAAAAATTTATCTCCCCTGAAGATTTCAGACTACAGGCCTCTTCCCCTGACACCCTAAATTGCCAAGGATCTAGCAACATCTCATATCCCCCACCCTCCAGGCAAAGGACATTCACTTCTCCTCCTTATGGGATTGCTGAGGCCAAATGCAGTCATCTCAACTGTCCGGACTTGAAACAAGAAAATAACTTTTTTTTTTAAACCAAAAAGACATCCAGTAAATAGAAATAGCATGCATATCAAGCAGCAGATGGTCCCAGCTTGTGGTGGTCTCAAATAGGCTGTCCATGTCTCCCAGAAGTCATCTGCTAGGCCTGGAGCCTTGGTGGTCTGCAGCCTGGCTCCCAGCACCTGCTTAGAAAGGCCCTCCTAGGCTGGGGCTCTGGAGAAGGCAATGGCACCCCACTCCAGCACCCTTGCTTGGAAAATCCCATGGACGGAGGAGCCTGGTAGGCTGCAGTCCATGGGGTCACAAAGAGTCGGACACGACCGAGCGACTTCCCTTTCACTTCTCACTTTCATGTATCGGAGAAGGAAATGGCAGCCCACTCCAGTGTTCTTGCCTGGAGAATCCTAGGGACGGGGGAGCCTGGTGGGCTGCCGTCTATGGGGTCCCACAGAGTCAGACACGACTGAAGCAACTTAGCAGCAGCAGCAGGCTGGGTCTCTGATGCTGCTGTGCCATACCTGGAGCCTTATTCCCTAGCCCCCAGAGCTGCCTGTGCATTTCATTGGCAGATAGTCTTAGTTTTCTCCCACATGATACAAATCTTCTTCCAATGGCCAGTCAGCAGAGCTGGAGGGGAAGTCAGCTAGTGGTCTGAACACAGACAACTGATTTGCTGAGACCCTGTGGTGCCAGTGGTACCCTGATGAGCCCCACAGGCCTGCCAGTATGATTCGAGTGGCGAGGCTCAAGCAACAGATACTCGAGTCACCTCAAACTTTGGTCACTGTCTTGAAATGTAATTTGTGATGCTCTTGCATCACAAACTATTAGGACTTAAATATTTAATATTAATACAAACTATTGCAGAGGGCATAGAGTTTCATCTTAAAGGAGAAAAGATTCATATATATGAAGGAAATTGGTCATATATATGAACATATATATATATATAGTGATAAAAGTAAAATTGTTTATTGAATTTTGGGTCTCCATAGACTATAAGCTCCTAAGTTACATCTATATCTAGGGCTGAGAAGAGTAGCTGATATCCAGTAGATGCTCAATAAATATTCAGTGAATAAATGAATATATTTATCCCCACGCCCATACCACCTCAAAATTCACTATAAAGTTCAATGTCAGCTCAATTGATGTCACAGAGAACCACTTTAACAGTCACAATGATGTTGTTTGTGAGATGCTGGATGTTATCAGATGAAAGTTATCAAATGCACACACTGTCAATAGATTATAGAAATTGCTATAAATTAATTACATATGCGGCGTGTATTAAAATGTAGGCAGATGTATGAGATGACACTGCTAATGTGTTAGTAGTGCCATGTGAAATGCTTTACCTTTACTTCTCTAATGGCTTAGTCTTAAAATATGGCTTAAGATATTTAAAAATCAAGTCCTAATAATTTTACTCTTATCATTTTAAAGGAAATCAGTCCTGAGTATTCATTGGAAGGACTGATGCTGAAGCTGAAACTCCAATCCTTTGGCCACCTGATGTGAAGAGCTGACTCATTTGACAAGACCCTGATGCTGGGAATGATTGAAGGTAGGAAGAGAAGGGGATGACAGAGGATGACATGGTTGGATGGCATCACCGACTCAAGGGACATGAGTTTGTGTAAACTCCAGGAGTTGGTGATGGACAGGGAGGCCTGGCGTGCTGCAGTCCGTGAGGTCACAAAGAGTCAGACACGACTGAGTGACTGAACTGAACTGTACACAGATCCTAAAGTATCACCTGAAGCTCAATAAGTATTTGTTGAAACCATAATATAACCTTGACTGTTAAGGCAAATTGAGCACAGCCTGAAGGTGTAAGCATTGGGCTCTTTGATGGGAAGAAGAAATATTCTTTTCCATGTGCTTGGCCATCAAGAATCCAGACAGACATCTTTACACTTTCTCTCCTGCATTATTTTTCTGTTGCTGTGTAATAAATAATAGCAAGTTTAGCAGCTTAAAATAATATACCCATTCATTCACTCAGTTGTGTAGGTCAGCATTCCTCCACAGCATGATTGGGTCCTCTGCTCAGGGTATGGCAAGACTGAATTCAACTTATTTTCTGAACTGAGTTCTCACCCGGAGATCCAGGAAAACTTCATTTCCAAGCCCATTCTTGTCATTGGCAGAATTCAGTTTCTTGTAGTTGTAGCACTCAGGTCACCACAGTTTTGCTTATGGGCAGCTGAGGGCTGTTTTCAGCTTCTTGAGGCCACCCACCTTCCCTGCCACATGGCCCCCTCCATCTACACTGGCATGTTGAATCCTTCTGGCCCACTTCAAATTTCTCTCTGGTCTATAAACACAGATTTAAAGGGATTATGTGATAAGGTCAGGCCCACCTGCATAATCTGCCTCTCTTAAGGTCAACTGATTTAGGAACTTAATCACACCTGCAAAATCCCTTTGGCCATATTAATGTTAACATAATCATGGGGTTATATTATAGTATATTCAGATTCTGCCCACACTCAAGAGGAAGAAAGTATACACGGGCAAATGTCATAGGGGATCATTTTAGAATTTTGTCTATGCCATTTTCTTTATTCCAGGGCTTTGGTTTGAGCTCAGGAATTGTGTGCGCATGCATGCATGTGTGCGTGCATGTGTGTGTGTGTGTGTGTGTGTGTGTGTGTGTAAGAGAGAGAGCATGTGTGGTGTGTGAGAGGTTGGATTATTCTGAACTCTTGACTGAGGTCTGTTGTCCTGGTCCATGATACAGGTATTTTCTGTAACAGCATCATTTTAAAATATGAATATACTTTGTTCTGCACTCTTGGACAGCTTCTCTTCTTTATCCATGACGCTTCTTTCCTATTTTGACATACTCAGTGGTCTGCAAGATTTTCACTTTCCCCTTGGATGTTGCTTTCATATAGGAAGACATGTCACCTGCTTCTTCCAGTGGAAATAGCTGGGACTCATGACTGGAGGCCCAGGTACATGACACAGGAGGTAATCACCAGGAGGCTGAGGTACCTAGAGGGCTTTCCTATAGTTTCCATGGAGTTATAAGTGATTACTCAAGATCTGCACAAGGGTTTTGATTCCAAGTGTTTTCCCTGATATCATTTATTCCTATCAGCACATTTGGGGCAATAACTGCCATTAGAGAAAGTAGTGGAAGAAGAGCCATCTGGAGGTGTGGAGTGACATTTTATCTAGGAAGAGACTTCAATCCTGTTAATTTTGGGTGGTGGACAGTGTGTTGGTGGTATGGTTGAGAATTTCAAAACAGTGAAACAGAGACCCTGTTCTAACCCAGGGATACTTTACCTGAGGTCCATGGACCTCCGCAGGTCACAGGTGAGCTTCAAGGAGGGCCAGGAGCTTTTGAAATGCAATATTAACTATGAGTTGGTTATGTTCATGTTTCTATTGAGGGGCTAATAATATCATATCATTAGATCTACTTAGGAATATGGTTCATTAAAATTATTAAAAACTACCAAGCTATTCAAAAACTGTCTTTTCATGACCAGGAAATTGATGCCCATGAGGGTGAAATGATTTCCCTAAAATCACAGAACTAATTTTTTGTTGTATAGCAGAGATTAGACTCCTGGTGCCCACATTAAACCACAAACACTGTTACTGCACTTGACCCTGAGAGAGATCTTTAAGGCCAAACATCTGTGACAGTTAGTTCATAAATTAACTAAACCAACGTTACTGTGTGCCTTTGAAAGAGGTTCTTTAGATACATGGTGTCCTTCAAAAGAAAGTGAGCTAAAAATGGGGAAATTGTATACTGTGTTGGATCGTCTTACCTTGTACATACTAAAAATTTTTTAAAATTTTACAAGGGCAAATTTTAAAAATAGCTGTTGAATAAATGAGTGTCCTGCTCACGAAATGCCCTATTCATGAAACAAAAGTATACAGGGAGGCTGCTTGTTGACTAGTACCATGTTATTTACTCCTGGTATTGCTATAAACATTACTCGGCAGGGGGCGGGAAATCCAAGTTTTTATGCAAGTTAAAGGCAGGAGAAGCAACCCAGGGAATGACAATAAAATATATTAATAACAATGATAAAAATATTGGATTGATTACAATGTACCAGGCACAAGGCCCATTTCCAATAAATTGGAATGAAACATTGGAATAAGCAAGTTTTAAAGAATTGAGTAATAAAAATAATATTAATTATCTTCAAGGCAACTTTGATACAAAAAACCCATATGCATTCATCTTTAGTAATTACTTTAGCATTAGCTGTACATTTTTCTTTTGTTGATAGTTTTCCTTTGAAAACTCAGTTAATTCCTACTGAATTAACAGGAAAAATATTTTTACCTAAGTCCGTTAATGTAAAAAACCACCACATGGGTAAAACCTTACAAACATCAGGAAAGTCAAAAGTAATAACTTGAGCTCAAAGGCAGTAGAAGTGGGGTCTTCTTAAAGCTGAACTAAGTGTCTGCTCTTAGGTTGCTGCAAGAAATTTAGGTTCTCCTCCAAAATGTCATGTGGATTTCTATTTGTTCTTAGCACTTACACAACAAATAAGCAATTAATCCTTTTGAAAGTTTAATTAGACAACTCTCAGGGCAACGGAATTTGTGTCCTGGAAAAGGATTTTGACATGCTGATGACAGAGGGAATCTAACATGACCTAACTGGTGTGGCTTGATACTTGTGTCCCAGGAACAGGCACCAGCAGCGGGGCCAGTGTGTTCCAGCCGATTCATAATTCAAAAGCATCACAAGGAAAAGTTGGGTGAGCCAGCTGTTCTAGTGAATTTATACAATACCACCACTGGGAGACCTGGTGTCCCCCACTGCTGTGGGAAGCTTTAAAATACCAGCAACAGCTGCCTGAATGTTCCCCAAGTGTTGTGAAAATAGCTGTGGAAAATGGCCCTGATATACTGGGGGAGATAGGGATGTCAAACCAAGCCTGCCTATCACATAGAGAGAGAAGGTCACTGTCTGGGAAGTGAATGGCCTTGGGTTTTGTCTGGCCTCTGCTTTAACAAAGCGTGTTCTTGGGCAAGGACTCTGTCCCCATCTCCTCACTGTCAAAAATTAAGGGGTTGGGCAGCATCAGTGCTTTCAGAGAAGTTAGAGGGAATGAGAAATTTCCTTATTACTGTGCTCTGCCCCAAGTCATCAGTACCTCTGAAAGAGATGAGGGTAATTTAAACAAAACACAGTAAATAGTTAAGTAAGCTTCAGGGCCTAATGGCTTCTTTGTGTCTTCATTTTCCTTTGGCAGACTCCTGTGTACACGAAAAAATATTAAATGAAATCTATATGCGTTGTTCTGTCTGCTACTCTGTCTTATGCCAGTTTAATGTTTTGACTCAAATCTAAGAAGGTAGAAAGAAGCTTTCCTTTCCTACAGCTTCTTTTCCCTGAGGTCCTGTAAGCCCAACCCCGCCATGTGCTTTCTGGATTTTATGCTCTCCTCTGGATTGAACAGTGTCCCCTCCAAAGTCATGTCCACCTAGAATCCCAGAATGTGACCTTATTTGGAAATAAGGGCTTTGCAGATATGAGTTAAGGCAAGATTATACTAGACTAGAGTGAACCCTAAAGACAATGACTGTTGTCTTTATAAACAGAGAAGAGGATGTACAGAGACACAGCTGCGCAGAGAAGAAGCTGGTGTGAAGATGGAGGCAGAGACTGGAGTTAGTGGCTACAGAACAAGGGGCATCAAGGATTGCCAGCAACCACCAGAAGCTGGAGGAGGTGAGAAAGGATTCTTCCACACAGCCATTCAAGAGAGCATGTCCCTGCCAATACTTTGATTTGGGACCTCTAGCCTCCAGAACACTGAGAAAATACACTTCTGTTATTTCAAGCCATGTCATTCATGGGGCTCTGCTATGATAGCCCTAGGAAACATACACATTTTGGTACCAGGAGTAATTCCTTTAGAATTTCATGTCTGTTATTACCATCCCTTGCAGCTTCCGTTTATCCTTTTTGAGCTCTTGCATTTCTGTTTTCATTCGTGCTTAACTTATTCTGATCTAAACAAAATTTAACATTCTCAGTCTTGGTTTGCTTTGATGGTCCTTCGATTAAATTATCTCTCACCAGTCAACAACTTGTTTTCTTTTAAATACTACATACTTAAATATAGTCCCCCATAACTATCACCTCTCTTACCGGTTTTTAACTCTTGTGGCTGGTTGTTCCAGGCCTTTGTTACTTTGGTTTCTCTCAACTTATCAGACCCCTTCATATGTCTGCTCCACTCTGACCGGACGTTTCTACCTTGAAGTCTTTGTTCATGTTGTTTTATTTCTCAAACATCTGGAAGCCCCTGGCAGCTCCTTTTTTTCCTCTTCTCCCTGTCTCTATCAATCTTATTTAGCTTTCAAGACCAAATTCAAGGGCTGTCTCCTCTGTGCAGATTTTTCCATCTTCTCCTGAATATACTTGTTAATTTTCTGAACTCCTTTTATAATTTTAGTCACCACCAACTTATGTAAACTGTTGCTCATTCATGATTTTGTGACTTCTTTTAGCCTAATTTGATTTCAAGCAGTTTAATATCAGAGACTATGCCTGTATATCTTTATGCCTTTATATCCCCTCACAGAGGGTGGAGCAAAAAACAAAGATCATGGCATCTGGTCCCATCACTTCATGGAAAATAGATGGAGAAGCAATGGAAACAGTGGCAGACTTTATTTTCTTGGGCTCCAAAATCTTTGCAGATGGTGACTTCAGCCATGAAATTAAAAGATGTCTGCTCTTTGGAAGAAAAGCTATGACCAACCTAGACAGCATATTAAAAAGCAGAGACATTACTTTGCCTACAAAGGTCCGTCTAGTCAAGGCTATGGTTTTTCTAGTAGTCATGTATGGACGTGAGAGTTGGACTATAAAGAAAGCTGAGCGCTGAAGAATTGATGCTTTTGAACTGTGGTGCTGGAGAGGACTCTTGAGAGTCCCTTGGACTGCAAGAAGATCCAACCAGTTCATCCTAAAGGAAATCAGTCCTGAATATTCTTTGGAAGGACTGATGCTGAAGCTGAAACTCAATACTCTGGCCACCTGATGTGAAGAACTCTCTCTCTCTCTTTAGTTGCTAAGTCGTGTCCAACTCTTGTGACCCCATGGACTATAGCCTGCCAGGCTCCTCTTTCATGAAATTCTCCAGGCAAGGATACTGGAGTGGGTTGCCATTTCCTTCTCCATTGGAAAAGACCCTGATGCTGGGAAAGATTGAAGGCAGGAGGAGAAGGGGATAACAGAGGATGAGATGGTTGGATGGCATCACCGACTCAATGGACAAGAGTTTGAGCAAGCTCCGGGAGTTGGTGAAGGACAGGGATGCCCGGCATGCTGCAGTCCATGGGGTCGCAAAGAGTCAGACACAACTGAGCGACGGAACTGAACTGATAGAGGGTGGAATGATGAGCATACATTACAGATTTAGAGAAATTCATATCCATGAGTTTCAGGGCAGTCATGAGATTTTCAGCAAACATAGCCAGTGATTTCTGTAATGAGAGAATGTGCTTAATCTACTAAAATTCTCCAAGGGGGTCAAAAGCATGCGGACATAATTTCTTTAACCTTTTGAAAAATCTTGACAAAGTTCCACACTAGAGGTTATTTAAAAATAAAAATGAGTCATGATGAGAGTGTGGGGAATGTTTTGTCATGGCTAGGGAACTGGCTTAGGGAGCGGAAACAGCCAGAACCAACAAACTCTTCTAGTAACGAATTCCATATGTTTACAACCTCCTGTCCAAAGAGAATGGACCCTTCTCTGAATGGGGGATTGGTATGGCAGGGGGCCCAAAATGGGGCATGGCTAGTTTTCTTCAGCATATTTTGGAAGAGAGAGTTTACAGTGACATTTTTCTCAGAAGCACAATGCCAAGTCCAAAGAGGGAAAACTCTAGAAGATCTTGATAGGATACATGTCATCAAGGAAATGACTGATGAGTCTGAATGCTGGCAATGATCTAAGGGAATATGTTAGAGAAAAAGCAGCACAAGCTAGGAGGTGATGAGCTCTGAGCTACCTGTTACCACCAAGCAAGGAACGAAGACACTGGTTTCTCTAACAGGCTGATAGTTTGGCACTTCTTCAGATATCGCCATTAAAATATTTGATCAACATTTACTTAGAAGAAAGTCCAAGGGCTGCCCTGGGGGAAGAGCTGAGAAGGTGACAGCTCTCAGTCTCTTTTCTGTTGTCCTGAGAAATTCAGTTCCTCCCCAGAGCTGCATGTTCACATCAGCAAAACCAAACAAGAACTCTGCATTTGACCAAACTCACCTTCTCTTCCTGGGCTTCCCTGGTGGCTCAGACAATAATCTGCCTACAATGCAGGCGACCCAGGTTGAATCCCTGGGTTGGGAAGATCCCCTGCAGAAGGGAATGGCCACCCACTTCAGTAATTCTTTCCTGGAGAATTCCATGGACAGAGGACCCTGGTGGGGCTACAGTCCATGGAGTCACAAAGAGTCAGAATCAACTGAGCACTAACGTTCTCACTTTCACCATCTCTAAGACTGTCTACTACTCACTACTCTAATGTAACTCTTGGGCTTGCACCTCCTCACTCATAGATATGTTGGTCTTCCAAATGCACTCCTATTTGGTAAGAAGGCAACTTTATTATACAAACAGTTCCCTTGTTGCTTAAAATTAATCTTAGGAGGAAAGAAGACTGTACACCAACTTGAAAGAAAAGATGGTCAGAAATGGATGGTGATGGTCAGAAAGAAAGGACTGTTTTGGAGGAATGTGATTTTCACCTTAAGAAAAAATTGGTATCTAGAGTGCTAACAAAGGTGCTGGGTGCCTGAGTCTACTAGACTCTATGCAACATTGCCAGGGCCTGGCAACACATGGATGGGCAGCAGTGGGGCTGGGTGATACAGCTTTTGCAGTTGTATATTTTACAGCTGCATCTTTCAAGTGTAGAAACTTCTGTAACAAGGAATCACTGCAAATGTGAACATTTTAACCTGCAGTCTTTCATCTTCCTATAAAACAGAATTTAAACAGAAAACAAGTAGGTGTGAAGCTAGTCTTATTTTAGGTGTAAGACCATCTGCTGGTAAAGCCAAGATTAGAACAGTTCACAGGAAAATCATGATTTCGAATTAAACAGACAACGACTCTTCTAGCAACCTGAGTCCATAAAGCATAAGTCATGCTAAACTGAGCACTTTTTCCTTTTCTTTCTCTCTTTTTAGTTTAAAAAAGTTATGTACAACGATGATGGACAAGAACAACAACAAAAAAGGCAGTTTAACAACAACAAAATCGTATAGATAAAAGAAGTGAAGAAAACCAAGAGGCCAAATCTATGGCAGTGAGCACAGAAAAGGACCCTGCCTGGGCCCTTGTGATGAGGGAGTTGAATCAGGGATTCAGGGAAAAGGGGGAACAGAGCAAGAAACAGATCCTGTTAATGACTTGACTTTCAGGATGGCATCAGAAAGGACTTTCTTTTCTGTCAAGGGCCATGAACAGATATTGTAGGAAGGGACAAAACATTAGAAAGAATAATTAATCTTTCCAGTTGAAAGGGATTACATTAGGAGTCTGCAAACTCCTGAAAGTAAGAGCTATAGAGTGACTTTGGTACAAGGACAGTCTACATTTAGAGTAACTGCAGTGTGATGGTCAATGTGGGTGCACTTTTGGACAAGGCTCTGCCCCAGCCTTCATGGAACTTATGGAACTCCACTGGAAGAGAGGCATTCATAGGCAGAGGTGCCCTGGAAGCTATTCTTCTCATCATTCTCCCCTCTCCCCTGTCTTTGGTCAGTCTTCAGTTACAGCTCAAGTTATACTGCCTTATGACTGGCTGTTGCCTTGTGGGCTTCATGAAATTATGGATTACATTTTGCTTAGTACATATTCATTGGATAGTTAATTAGATAATTGAATGAGGGACTTTCCTGGTGGTCCAGTGGTTAGGCCAATGCAGGGGATATGGGTTCAATCCCTGATCCAGGAAGATCCCACCTGCTGCTGAGCAATTAAGCCCTTGCACCATGACTACTGAGCCCACACTGCAATGAGAAGCCTGTGCACTTCAACTAGAGAGTAGCTCCCACTTGCCACAACTAAAGAAATCCTACTCACAGCAATGAAGATTCAGTGCAGTCAAAATAAAATTAAAAAAATATACAGTCACTGCAAGTAAATAATTGAATGAAAGTGCTTGCCCAAGAGGATTTTAGATACTGTACAGAAATACTTAAGAGTGACAGTGTAAAACTAAATAAATGCAGAAACAAAGAAGTGGCAAAATTGGGACAAAGCAAAATAGGTTAGTAAAAGTCAGGGATATTAAGGAATAATTAGAAACTCAAACTGGATTTTAAAAAGTGGATGGAGGCTTTCTAGGCAGAGAAGCAAGGTTGAAAGTATTCTAGGCTGACAGTTCTGGTATGTGGTGTGTTTGGAGAACCATGATTCTAGAACTTGGAGCAGGAGTGGGTGATAAGTGGAAGGGGTTGATGGTCTAGAGACGCAGGTGGGAGCTCTGTCATGGAGGGCTCTATGGAATATGCTGTGGGGTAGGATTTTATCCTGAAGAAACTGGGAGCCCCAGAGAATCATGGTTGGATCTGTGTTTCAGAACAGGGTACAGGAGGGATTAGAGCACAGATTGTGGAGTCTGGTCAGATCCTTTTAAAAATCTCAGCTCTCCTCAAAATCTCACCGTTTTCCCTATGAAATGCAGGAAGTAACCTTGCCTCTTATCTTCCTATTTCGAAAAACAAGAAGCATATCACAATGATACCCACCTCCATCACTCCTAGTCAATGGAAGAGGTAGTTCTTTTCCTGATAAGAGCTCATAATATTGCTTAACCATGTGGCTTCATGTATTTTGTAACTTTTGCCCCTTCTCTATCCTGACTTCTTTTCCTTAGCCAATAAAATGTGTCCTTTCTCAGACCCTAGATTCCTCTGTAGTCATTTCTCTATCCCCCTTTTCTTCAACAGTGAAGTTGCTACAGCTTCTCCACATTCATAGTCTGCATTTCTTCTCTTCTAACTCACTTGTCAATTTGTTTCAATCTGCATTTGATCCAAATTTCTCTTGCCATGTTTCCAGTGATCTTCCACTAGCTAAGTTGAAAGAATACTTCCATTCTCACCCTGTTCAACACCAGCGTGGCATTTGAACCAGCTGGCTGCTCCCTTTTTGAAACTCTTCTTTCATTTTCTTTTTCTTTTTCCTTCCATGTGGAAGATTTTATTATTATATTCTCTGGCTTTTTGTGATCTTGGAATCCTATGCTTAAATGTACTACAAAATATGCTAAGAAATATTTTAGGGTAGAAACAGTATGACTTCAGATTAAAATCTTATCTGTGCTAAGAAATTACAAAAATGGAGGTAAATAGAAATGACATTATTTCCTTAGTTTGAAATGCTTCAAAAGATAACTTACTGTCTGATGCAAAAATAGTAATAAGGTAATACGGGTTTTATGTAGTATTTAGAATTACTATATATGATAATAGTAACAAATAGTAACAAAAAGCAAAAGCAATGTGTTTCTAAATTTACTATACGTGAAGTGGAATAACGGATGAATATGAATGTCTCTATATATTAAGTTTACATATCACGTATAACATTACATATCTATTCATGGCACTAAAATCTACTAGAATGGTCTCTAAACTTATTTCAGTATCTTGATAAAACTGGAAGAAAAAAAATCCTTTGCTTGTCTCTTAAATGTGCAAGTTTCCCAGAAATACTTATCTGGGCCTCAGAAAAGAGATTACAGGGACATATTTGGGCATCATTAGTACACGGATCTACATGACGTCACCATCTGTCTGTGTTATTTGCTCAGTCATGTCCGACTCTTTTCGACCCTATCGACTGTAGTTCACCAGGCTCCTGTGACCTTGGAATTTTTCAGGCAAAAATAATGGAGTGGGTTGCCATTTCCTCCTCCAGTGGATCTTCCTGACCCAGGGATTGAACCCAGGTCTCCTGCACTATAGGCTGATTCTTTACCATCTGAGCCACCAGGGAAACCCTGAGCCACCATGGATCTATATGAAGTCAACATAGAGATCATATATAGTAAGGAAAGAACATGAATAATGACAAACCTTAAGGAATATCAATATTTATGATGTTGGGAAAAGAAACCAGGGAAGACAAAGATAATGCAATCTAGAGAGTACATAGTGATGCATTGGAAAAGCCAAGGAAGAGGTTTAAGTGGGAAGTGGCCCTGAAGGAAGGTCAAATAGAATAGTACAGAGAGTCTACCAGATATAGCAAGAGTGCAGCGTGGCCTTTGAGGGAACTATTTCAATAGAGCAATGAAAATAGAAGCTCATGTGTGTGGGTTACTGGAAGATATAGAGACATAAAATCCATACTCTATTTTCAAGGAACTTGGGCTTAAAATGGGAGGAGAGAAGAGAATAATTTGAGAAGCAACCCTTTAGGATGGCAGAGATCTGAACACACTTAAAAGCTCCAGGCAATCTTTGAAACTGGTGAGAATAACCTTATGACGAATGAAGTGCTGGTTTTCACAGAGGTTATTAATAAACAGTCTTCACAACTGGATATTCATTAGAGAGTCATTTAAGTGGATGGAAGTACTAATAATTTGCAGGATTTGTTGTCAAAAATATAATGTGTTGGATTATAAGAATACCTTGTGAGAGTCAGGAGGTCTTGTGTGTGTGAATTATCTATGGGAGGTAGCATCCTAAATGTAAAACTCCTGGGTAAATGTTGATGTAGTAGACAAGGGCATGAACTTGGAATCTGGAGAAGCAGATCTCATCACTAACCATCAGTTTAACCTCCTTAGATCTTTATTCTGTCATTTCAAGTTGCAAGGACTAATGAAGATGATTTAGTCTCTATAGGCATTTTCAAGGGTTCTTTTCCACTAAAAAATCTTGGTTGTTTTTCAAACTGTACTTCTCTGATTCCAAGGTCAATGGACATAGTCTCCTGGATCTGTGAGATCCCAGTGAAAAACTCTAAATTTTATATTTTGATGACAAAAAAAGAAGTAAATTTTTGATCATTTGCATGATGAAATCTTGGCTGCAGATTTCGGCACCTAGCATTTATTTTTTTATTTGAAAGTGTACATCTAGGTTGGCTTTTGATCCCTAAAGGAATTTTAAGCGATAGAAAATGTTGGGAGACTTCTTCAGCTACCTAGGATGGTTTGTTCTATTTTAAAATCCATAACCCAGGTCCTGTGTCTACTGCTACATTCATCTTGAATTATTTTATCTGAATGACAAAACTTCACTTTGATATCAAACATTTTTCAACTAAAAGTCATTTTCATAAAGTAAGACTTGGATTTTGTAAGTGATTTAATGCATTGAAAAAATGAGGAGACACTGTGGAAATGACATATTACAGCAGAGTCAACCTAGAGGTCAGATGGAAAGGAAGAGAGAGAAATTTAACCCCCTAAATGATGTATTCCAGCCAAGTGAAGGTCCCAAGACCTTATAAGGTCAAGGGCTTTGTAGAAATTTGGATGAAAAAATATGTTGCTAAAATGGAATCACCACATCACAAACCAAACTACAGGTGTGCAGAATTCAAAAATCTTTGACATTGCCCATACTACTCTTTTTATATTGAGTGACAGGAGTTCATTTCAACAAATTAACTTCATTGTCTGCATTAAATGACTTTGTTTGAATTGTAGTTCATAATTTCATTTTTGCTTGATGGTTGTATAAGAGCTATAGGTATAGGGAGTTTGTACCTGGATTTATGCTTATAGATATTTAAGTAACATTTCAATTAAATACTATAGGCTCACATGTTTATCTTATAATTTTTTTTTTTTTTGGCTTCAAAAGATGTCTATACCTAAGGCTTGAAAACCTGTCCTTGGTTATATCTAGCTCTACATATTTTTGTAAATTCCTTTGACCAAAGTGTGGGGAAGGAGACAATATTGGTGGTTAAGGGATACTGGTGACACAGAGAAAAGCCTGACAATTATGGGGACTCTATACCCTGACTCATATCCTCAAACTAGGGAAAATCCACAGGGAAAGGCAGCATTAGAGCTCAAAACCAACTTGCCAAATTGCTGGAGGAGGTCAAATGAATGGGGGCAGATGACCTTGGGACTGCCCAAATGCAGTTTAGGTTTTACATATGTTCAAGGAATTGGGTAGCAAAAGTTAAACACGAGTCAGAAAACCAAAAGTGGTTTTCAAAAGGCCAGTTCAAGGCTGGAGCATAAATCACGGAAGCAGCCAAGAGGACATCTCCCAACACATTAGTAATAATGAGACCCTGCTGAGAGGACTAGATTCAGTGAGCAAGTCATGAGTCAAGCGAGGAGGTAAAGCGAAGCCTGATGAAGATGGATTAAAATGAAAGAAAGTGGTAGAAAGAGTATGAAAAGAAAATAAAGAAACCTGAGTTATTTTACTTGGGGAGATAAAAGAAAAGGATAGAAACTTATTTCTATTGGCTAGTTTGCAAAAGGGGAATCATACGAAATTGGTGACCAGCTGTTCTCCGTCTCAGGAAACAAAAACAACAAAAGTAGGACACGATCCAAACTCTATGGATTTAGATTGATCACATTTAAGAGAAATGACCTTGAAGGAAGCTTGTGGGGAACTCACTGGCATTCTTGACAGAAGGGATTGAATACTGTCTCTAGGAGAACTTGTAAAACAGTTGAGGAAGTCTGCTCTTGCCAGAATGAACTCAAAACCTGTGGGCCACTTTTGGGTATTGATGAGAGGGAAAAAGAAGAAGTCAGAAGATGACAAATGAGTGAATCTCAGCATGCATGAAAACAGAGAGGACTTTGGGGGATGTGGTGGAGGAGCCCCAGAATTGACTTAGAGAAAACTCACCCCCGTAGGAATGGCATGAGTCAGTGACCCCAAGGCTGCCTGCTGAACAGAGCAGGTCATGTTTGGAGAGTTCTGGATGGAAGGAGCTGTTTAAATATTATGCTGTATTTTTTTTTTTTTTTAATTAAGGTTCACACACAGCAAATTACTTTCAGTATTTGCTAATGCTTTCTACTTCACGTCAACTCCTCCAGCAGCTTCTTCAGGCTCTTCTCAGCAGAGTTGGAAGGGTTTTTTCCCCCCAAGTTTTTAATTCTTTTTGAAGGTCAAAATGTTTCTATGTCACTAAAGCGCTCCCCAGAAAGAGCACTTAAAAAAAGAGGATGGGGGAAATGTACGGAAAATGTGCTTGGCCCTTTGCAAGCTAGGTTGAGAAATCCTTGCCAGTGTACCTCTATGGCCTCAGCTGTCATTTAACCATTTAATGAGTGATGAGCTCACAGCTAGACCTGGAAAACAGCGACTGGAAAAGTAAGCACACTTTGGTGATGCTTTTCGTTCTTAGGCAACTGTTCTCAAGTTCATATGCTGGGCAAAACTCTGAGGAGTTGAGAGAGAAATTCATTTTATGAGGATGGGTTCTGTGTGAGGCATACCAGGAAAACATTGGAAAATGTGACTTTCTTATGACATTTGCTCTCCCTGACTTTACCATGAGGAAAATCTGAAGATCAATGAATTCCAATAAA
This sequence comes from Bubalus kerabau, assembly GCF_029407905.1. Lineage (NCBI taxonomy): Eukaryota > Metazoa > Chordata > Mammalia > Artiodactyla > Bovidae > Bubalus > Bubalus kerabau. Next base: position 13,465,924 of record NC_073641.1, read on the forward strand.
ACCCACACCACCCCAAATGTCAACTTTCTTGAGACAGGAGTAAGTGTGAACCTCTCTCTGGGAGTAGATTTTCCATTTGCCTCTGTTTCATACTTGGAATTGAACTTGGGATGGGGAAAGGAGGAAGATCAAGGAAAAGCTATAATAACATTTTATGACCAAATCTTCTTGAAGTTGGTATTTTGAGTCACACTGAGGATATTTTTAATAAACTCAGATGTTGAGAAATCAGAAATAATTTCTGTATAAATTGGGTCTGCACACTTGGAATTAAAAAGGAACAGATCTATCAAATTACTGAATAATAGTCTTAACCAATTAAATATTAGTTTAAGTGTCCATAATCTAAAATGATTTGGGACTTTCTGATGAGGTTTCTAGAGGCTTATCTTCCCCACATATTTAAATGTGCAACCACAGAGATGAATGCGTGACTTGCCAGTGGGTGACTGGAGAGACCTTATCTTGTGTTATTGCTGCAACGTATGAATGCAGAAATTGTAATGGAAAGAGCTCAGGACTAGGCATTAGCACATCGTGGCCTTGATTCCTCCTTGACTGGTTCGTGTAATCTTCCTGTGCATGATTTTCCCCGTATGTAAAAAGAGCACTTCTAAGAATCTACTTGCCATAGCTGCCTAGATGTCCTCCACATGGCTCAGTCCCAGCTGATCCAGTATTGGTCTCATTGCCCTGCCTTTGTATCTTATTCTTCTTCCCATGTCCTTGGTCACAGTGATGGAGCCATGGTCCACCTGGCCATCTAAGAATGAAGCTCTAGGAACTAACCCACCCTCTTGCCTCCCTTATTTCCTTTCTTTCTTCCATAACTTGCCTCCCTCTTTCATTCAGGCAAAATCTGACCACTTTTTCCTCCTATCTTCTGACTCTTTCCCCTTCTCTGCAGCTCCCGTCCCAAAGCTCCTCCCTCAGGACAGGCCTGCATCTTCCCTGTGTTGCATTCTTCCCTCTGGACCTTCTCCTTGTCTCTCATCAGCTGACCTTCTCCTTGTCATCAGAGGGATGCCTCTAAAGTGGAGATCAGCCTGCCCTTTTGGGCTTCATTGTTGTTGTTCAGTCACTAAGTCAGGTCCAACTCTTTGCGACCCCACAGACTGCAGTGTACCAGGCTTCCCTGTCCTTCACTATCTCCCAGAGATTGCTCAAATCCATGTCCGTTGAGTTGGTGATGCTGTCTAACCATCTTGTCATCTGTTGTTGCCTTCTCCTTCTCTCAATCTTTCCCAGCATCAGGGTCTTTTCCAATGAGTCGGCTCTTCACATCAGGTGGCCAAAGTATTGGAGCTTCAGCTTCAGCATCAGTCCTTTCAAAGAATATTTAGGTTTTATTTTCTTTAGGATTGACTGGTTTGATCTCCCAGAAGTCCAAGTAAGTCTCAAGAGTCTTCTCTAGCACCAGAGTTCAAAGGCATCAATTCTTCAGCACTTAGCCTTCTCTGTGGTCTGACTCTCATATCTGTACATGACTACTGGAAAAACCATAGCTTTGACCTATAGGGACCTTTGATGAAAGTGATGTCTCTGCTTTTTAATATGCTGTCTAGGTTTGCTAGAGCTTTCCATCCAAGGAGCAAGCATCTTTCAATTTCATGGGTGCAGTCATTGTCCACAGTGATTTTGGAACCCAAGAAAATAAAATCTGTCACTGCTTCTACTTTTTCCCCTTCTATTTTCCATGAAGTGATGGGACACTCCAAAAATCTTAGCATAACATTACCTTCATAATCTAGCTCCTGCCCAACACCATCTCTCAAAGTCACATGAACTGTGCTCTAATGGCGCTGTACGTGGGCACACAGTTCTCCCTGCCAGCAATTTCCTTACCACCTTCCTGTGCCTGAACAACCCCATTCCATCTCTAAGATTCAGGGATTATCACCTCTCCTGAATCTTCTCGTCTGTCCTGCTGCCCTGCCTTTCTGAGCAGAATTCCATCCCCTGAGCTACTAGGCCACTTTGACTTTCATAGCACTTTCCAGTTGTCTGTTTCTCCATCTGTCTTCAGTAGATGTGGAGGGCAATTCAACCTTTGTATCTTTCGTTTGTGCCCTGGTCCCTGGCACACAGTAGATGTTCAAGGGTTACTCCAATGCATACAGGTAAAAGCAAAAAAGAAAAAAAAAATGAAGGAAAGGAGGAGAGGGGAATGAAAGGGAAGGAGAAAGAAAAGAAAGTGAAGTCGCTCGGTCGTGTCTGTCTGAGCCACCAGGGAGGTGGCTCCCTGGGAAGGAGGGAAAGAGAAGGAGAGAGAGAAACAAAAAAGGAAAGGAAGGAAGGAGCAGAGGAAAGAAAAAAGTGGCGAGCAGTTTGGTCAAATTGGGTAATAAGATTTAAGACTGAGGAGGTAAGAAAGTCTACCTTAATGTCATAATGAGGAATTTGGATTTAATCCTCTGGGCAGTTGGGGGCTATTGAAGGTTTTTTAAATAAAGAGGTATACTCTACTGTTATTTAGAAAGTTCTCTGTATTTATTTATTTATGTAAAATAAGGGACTAATTACTGTGCTCTAGGAACTGGGCTCAGAGATAAATAAAATCTGAGTTTTACTCAAGGTTCATATCATCAATAAGGGGGCTTTCCTGATAGCTCAGTTGGTAAAGAATCTGCCTGCAGTGCAGGAGACCTGGATTCAATTCCTGGGTCTGGAAAATCCCTTGAAGAGGGAAATGGCAAACCAGTCCAGTATTCTTGCCTGGAAAATCCCATGGACAGAGGAGCCTGGTGGGCTACCGTCCATGGGGTCACAGGAGTCGGACACGACTTAGCGACTAAACCAGCAGGACAGTCAGTAAGAATAGATGGGAAGACAAATCCACACCCTCTTTTGTTGGAGGCAGATGACAGAAGCAGGGAGGAAGCAGAATAGAGGCTCAGAAGAGAGAGTGGTTCGCTTTCCCTGGTGAATGTTGAAGCAGAGTCTTAAACAATAAGCTAGTGGAGACTAGCAGGGTGTTTACCCAATGGCGTCCCTCCTTCTGAGTGCAGAGCTGAACTCTGTTTCTTAGACTTCCTTGCAGATGAGGTGGAGTGATCACTGAATTCTGGGCAACAGTATATGGGGAGAAACAGACATTCCACTTCCAGGCTTGGCACTTAAAACCTCCTATAGATTTATAGGAATGCAAAGAGGTAGAGTGAGTTGATAAACTCTGGGGGTTGGCTTGCTTCTCTGGGTGCTACTTAATCCCAAAATGGTAGGTGTGGTGGGGACCATGGTGTTCACAGAATACAAGCTACATTTTTATAGCAATAAGGAGACTGAGGCCCGGGTAGATAAACTGACTTGGCTATACTCTTGAATGGATTCCCAGAGAGCTAGGCCACAAGGAGTTTGCCTCATCAGAAGAACTGTTGGGTTTTTTTCTAGGCCTCAGGTGGTCAGTAAGTTCAGAACAGATCAGAACAGGAAGTTCAGATCAATTGCAACGATTAACTAACTACAAGAGCCTTAGACATCAGTCTTGCATTTTAGTTGATTTCTATCTTACTTTAAACTGTTTCCTTCTCCTCCTCTTCATCTTCCTCCTCCTCTCTGCCTCATCCTCTCCCTTCTCCCATCTCTCCTCTATCATCGTCTATAGTCCCATTTCCTCATATTTTCACATTGTCAATTATATGGTGAGAGGGCAAATTATAAGTCAAACAGACTAAAAGACCTCCCCTGGGACCAGCTGGGATCGCCATTACTGCAAGAACTATGGACTTCATTGTGGCCCTTTTCGGAGGCTCAGCAGAGTACTAAAAGCAGGCTTCAGGGACTTCCTTGGTGGGCCAGTGGCTGAGATTCCGTGCTCCCAATGCAGGGAGCCTGGGTTTGATCCCTGGTCAGGGAACTAAAGCCCATATGCCACAACTAGAAGAACCTGCATACTGCAATGACGATCAAAGGTCCCACGTGCTGCAACTGAGAATCCAGTACAGCCAAATAAATAAATAAATATTTTTAAAAAGCAGGCTACAAGCCCTCCTTCCTAAGGAAATCACTTTGCCTGCAGGGGACAGAGAAGGGGGCCTTGGCGCTTCCTGGGTGCCGCTGCACTGGGATCCAAGCAGCAAGCGCTTCTGACACCTGTGCTTCCAGGTGCCTCCAAAGTGAGTGTGGCTGAATTTTGCTATAACCGGGGTCTCTCATGTAAGTAAGCCTGAGACCTGAGTGTAGCACCTCTCCCAGGCCCAGAGAGGTCCTACTTGTGGGATTCACTGAAACATGAGGTCTTTGGCCAGAGGCTGCTGCTTGCCTGTGTCCTGGTCAGGTGTGGTTGCTCTTACAATGGTCTTGACCTTTTGCATGCTTTTGTGTGGCATAAGCAGATACTGCAACCACACTCTGATTCCTAATAATAATTTGTGAATAATTTGGGTAAGTGAACTTACTCTTTAAACTTTGCCAACAAAGGTTCATATAGTCAAAGCTGTAGTTTTTCCAGTAGTCATGTATGGATGTGAGAGTTGGACCATTGAAGAATTGATGCTTCTGAACTGTAGTGTTGGAGAAGACTCTTGAGACTCCCTTGGACTGCAAGGAGATCAAACTAGTCAATCCTAAAGGAAATCAATTCTGAATATTCATTGGAAGGACTGATGCTGAAGCTGAAGCTTCAATACCTTGGCCACCTGATGCGAAAAGCCAATTCATTGGAAAAGACCCTGATGCTGGGAAAGATTTGAGTGCAGGAGGAGAAGGGGATGACAGAGGATGAGATGGTTGGATGGCATCACTGATTCAATGGACATGAGTCTGGGCAATCTTCAGAAGACAGTGAAGGACAGGGAAGCCTGGCATGCTGCAGTCCATGGGGTCACAAAGAGTCGGACACGACTGAGCGACTGAACAGCAAAGTTTAAATATCCAAACCATAGGAAGACATCTTTCAGAAGTAGGAAACAATTTTCCCCCCTTATTCACATCACAGTATTTGTAGATGCACACTGGAATTTTCTTTGTAACATGACTATATCAAGAATCTCAACCAAGTTCAATAAAATATGGTAGGGGTGGAGTGAGGATGGAAAGCAGACAGTACCAGGAATTAGAAGTACAGTGGGTTTCTTTTGTTTGGGGAGGGGGTAAGCCTGGAAAAAATAGAGAGAGAGGAAACAGAGCTGGGCAGAGGAAACCTTTACATGGAGATGGAGATCTGGCACCTTAAAAAGGAAAGGGAGGAGAAAGCAGAGCAGGGTGATCACAGGATACAACTCAGACCTGGTAAAGCTCAGTCAATACAATGCAAGTTTCTAGAGCTGAGGTGGCCAGGAGAGGAGCCCTCCTTGGGTGGGAATGGCCAGATCCTAGTCCGCACTATGCTCAGTCATTGGCTGAGGGCTGCCCAGGAAGACCATGGCATCAGAGTGAGGCTGGCAGATCCTGAGGGCACTGGGCCTGGGGACTGGGGTATAACAGTGCTCCCTGAAACTTAGCGACAAGTTCCTTCCTGAAGGGAGGTCTGAGCAGTGCTCCTCCATGCTGTCCTGTGGGCTGGGGATTGGTGGGTGAGCACAAAAACTAAGAAGGAATTATAGTGTATTCATTTTATCAAGGCATTTTATCATCCTTCTTTACCTTATATTAAAAGTAGCCAGTAGATATGCAGCTACCTGGGGTTATTCATGCTCTCGTTCAGTTGTGTCTGACTCTTTGAGACCCCATGGACTAGAGCCCATGAGGCTCCACTGTCCATGGGATTTTCCAAGCAAGAATACTAGAGTGGGTAGCCATTTCCTCCTGCAGGGCATCTTCCCAACCCAGGGATCGAACTCAAGTCTCTTGAGTCTCCTGCAATGGCAGGCAGATTCTTTACCACTAGTGCCACTTGGGAAGCCCCTACCTGTGGTTATTGGTTACATTAAAATGCACTAAAGAAACATCAGAACTCCTTTAGATTGTAAGAGCCTAGAGAGTAGGATTGGGATTATTTTACATTTACCCTGGGTCTAAAGCAGGGGTCTGGGGCATCACTGATTCAATGGACATGAACTTGGGCAAATTCTGAGAGATAGTGAGGGACAGGGATTCCCGGCGTGCTGAGTACACGGGGTCACAAAGAGTCGGACCTGGTTTAACAACTGAACGACAACAACAGAGCAGGGGTCAGTGGACTGTGGCCATGGACCAGACCCGGCTACAACCTGTTTTGGGGAATCAAGTGTTACTGGAACACAGCCAGGATTCTACTGTATATGGCTACCTTCATATGACAGCAGCAGCGTTGAGTCTGGTCTGCAAGGCCTAACCTATTTACTTTCTGGCTCTTTAAGGAAAACGTTTGCTGACCCCTGGTATTACCCTAGCAACACTACCCTCTGACTTTCCCCTCTGTGTGACTGGCGCTCCTCTCCATCTGATGATCTCTGCAGATTGAATTAGGAGAGTCTGAAAACTTCTTCTAGACTGATTGATCCCCTACATCGTTTCAGTGTCAGGATGAGGTAAGGATAAGAGTAGACCACTTGGAACGTACTTTGTCACAAGAGTCACTGCTTGAGGCTAAGACTTTCAATCCCAAGGTAATTGTTTATTACTGTGACTGAGGAACACATTCAGCTGGGCTTCCCTGGTGGCTCAGATGGTAAAGAATCTGCCTGTAATGCAGGAGACCCAGGTTTGATCCTTGGGTCGAGAAGACCCCCTGGAGAAGGGAATGGCTACGCACTCCAGTATTCTTGCCTGGAGAATTTCATGGGCTGAGGAGCCTGGTGGGCTACATACAGTCCATGGTGTCCAAAGAGTCAGACATGACCGAGTGGCTAACACTTTCAATTTCAATACATTCAGCAACTATTATTCTGCAGAGTTTAGCTGATCAGATTACCTGCCAGCATTAGATTAGATGGAATTTGGTGGATGGAATAGAGGCAGGGATGTGGAGCAAAGGTCTAGGTTAGATTTGATGCTTTAAGAGGGGGCCTTGGGAGTCTGGGATGGAGACTTATTAAGAGTGAAGAGTTTGGAGTTTCCCAGTGGTCCAATGGTTGAGAGTTCCCCTGCTAATGCAGGGGGCCTGGGTTCAATCCCTGCTCCAGGGAGATTTCACATGCTATGTGGCCACTAAGCCTGTGGGCCACAACTACTAAAGCTTGCATGTCTAGAGCCCATGCTCTGCAAAGAGAAGCTCCCACAATGAGAAGCCTGTGCACCACAACTGGAGAGTAACTCTCACTTGCCACAACTAGAGAAGGCCCTTGCGCAGCAATGAAGACCCAGTGTAGTCGGAAAAAAAAGCTCTGATCTTTTAAAAAAAGTGAAGAGATGAGATAACCATTGCCTGACATCAATCATATATGATGTCAGCAGGATCTGCATTCAACAGGTATTTATTGAGCACCTGCTACGTGCCAGACCCTGCTCCAAGTGCTAGGAGATGCAGCAGCGAACGAGACTGACAAACCCCAGTATCATGCAGTTTACATTCCACCAAGTGAGACCATAAATTGAATCATCAAGTGGAATATGCATAAACTGTGTACATAGGTAGTCTGATGGATGGTGATAATTGCCAGGGAGAAAAGATAAAACAGGGAAGTGGGGTAAGACGTATCTGTGTTTGGGGGTTATGGGAGTATTGACATTTTATATGGTGTGCAGGGCACAGTTCTTGAGAGTGTGAATAAAGAAAAGTTAGAATTTTTCCATGGGCACCTCATCAACAAAACACTCAAAAATTAAGGTGAGAGAAAGAGATGAATGCTTCATGTTGACATTCTAAAACTGTTTCTCAGACAACAGCTTTCATCTTGAATTTTTGAGAAATATGTTGTGCAGAAAGAAAATGAATATGAAACAGGACTGTTGCTATAAGCAATCTTTTTTTTTTAAAACCTGTGGCATCTTCGAAGTAAAATGCAAAGTGATAGTTGAAGAGATTTGTGAATGTCAAACTGATAAATTTCAGGCCTGTTGCAGCCTTGACTACTGAACTCGCCTATAGCTTAAAACAAATTGAGGGTCTGCCCTTCTTAAAGGATTTCAGGCATGAGTATAGGGTTCCTCGAAGTGTTAAAGTGCCACACAATAAAAGTCCAGGCTATAAATTTTGCTATGCTTCCCGGCTAAATGGACGCTTTGAGTGGAGACAGACTGGCGGGAGCTGGAGTAGTTATAGCTTTGATTTACCTCTGCCCTATCATTCCATCCTTCTGAGAGTCCTGAGCAGTGATACTGGGCACGCTGATTGGCTGCTGTGTAGAGAGTGAGACAGCACAAGTGATGTCCAACCTCGGGCAGTCTGTGGGCAATACCACCAGGACTCAGTGTGGTAAAGTCACATGGGCATTAGGAGATGATGGAATGGGATGTTTGCTAATAAATCTGTTGAGAGATTAGCCCTCTCTGACCCTCATTTGTTTCCAGGAAGTCCGGCAGAAGTGTCACTGATAGGAAATCACTTGTGAAAATTTGCTGTTTGAAGGCCAATTTATAACATTTGCTTTGAATATTCCAGATCCAGGGCATCCATACTGATATTTTTTCCTTTATCCAGTATTAGAAAAGCTCAAATGAAGGTTGGCCAAACAAACAAATGAAAACATTTGATTTTTCAAAAAAAAAAACAAAAACCAACTGCAGATGCTGGAGATGAATTTAGTCGGATATTGTGTGGTTGGAACATGGCTGAGGTCCCCACAAGAGTTGCATTTAATTCTAACTCCAGGCCTCTCAATTTGAAAGTAATGAATATATAATTGAAATCAATAAGAGATTCTATGGCTGTGAGATTTAAAAAAAATTATTATTCAGTCTCTTGTTAGTTTTTCATCAGCTTTCATTTGGTATGTTTTTTATTTACTTTGATGTTGGTAAATCTCTCCTAATGCTGTAATTATAGGAGTAAGACGGAATATATTTTGCTCAACATCTGCAAGGAAAACGCAGTGTTTGATTTGTTTCTTCTTTAATTTGCAGTTTGGAAGAGGTTGATTATCTGCTGGTAGAGTCATCTGTTCTATCTTAAGTTACACCCATTAGAGGTTGTTGGAAATTCATGTCTGTAGTTAACTGAAATTTTGGAGATTAAACGACTGCATGGATATGTAACTATATTAAAGAATATAGTTTCACTTCTTGATTAATGAAGATGTTTCTAAATAGTGCACATGGACCACATTTTGAATGTTCTTTCGTGAAAAGAAATTTCATTCACTTGTCTGTAGGGTCTTACTAGTCACCTTCTGTCATCTTGGCTTGTGGTACCATACTGAGTCAGAATTTTAGTATTCATTTAAAAAATTCCAAATATTTGGTTCTTGTTAAATCATATCTTGGTTCAACTATCTTTTGAAGGGAAGATCTCCAGAGAGGAGTGTGTGCAGATAAACACATGCTTACTCACCCTACCCCCTCTTCTATTGCTATTGTGCAACTGGTGTTTTGTATTAACCTTAGAATACTGGCCTTTTGAGCCCATGAAGCCAAGCTAAGGGGCAGCTAACTCAGAAAGCCTCAAGGGGAATTTGCCCCTGCCACGTGAAGATTTCAAGGGCTTGTGGCTGATGCACTCCTGGAGACAAAAATCAGAATTTTAGAACTTTAAAACTATTCCAAATATATGCCCATAAGACCCTTAACTAATACCAACTATTTAGTATGTATCTTTCCATATTTTTCCCCATCTCATGCAAACCTTCACCCACTCCAGTGTTATTGCCTGGAGAATCCCAGGGACAGGGGAGCCTGGTGGGCTGCCGTCTATGGGGTCACACAGAATCGGATACGACTGAAGCGACTTAGTACCAACAGCAGCAGCAGCGTGCAAACCTTCATACATAAAAAGTCACTGGAATAAATTTTAGTTTTTTTCAAAAATGGGGTCTTACTGTATTAATTTGATGTTTTTACTTAGAAAGAGATTATAGATATAGATGTATAGCCAAATACTATTTTTAATAGCTGCATAAAACTCCAGAACACAAATAATATAAGTTATTCAATAATTCCCTATTTTGGACTTTCAGATTGCTTCCATATTTTTGCAAGTATCAGATATACTGTAATAAACATTTTGCTACTGAAAAAAAAAATGTGGAGAAAGGAAACAAAAATAGAACTTGATTCCTAGTTACCATGATGATGAATTGAAATTAGTACCTGTGGAGAGTACAGTAAAATGAAAAAAAACTTAGGAAAAGGAGATTAAGCCAAGGGAGAATATCAGTGTATTGGGAAGAATGGACAAGCTCTACAGGCAGCTCATCATTCTAATCACGCCTGTGTCTAGTTGGAAGACAGATTAAATTTGTGCCCCTTTGGAAGACATTTTCATCTTCGTGCATCTGATAGGGGCAATGAGATTTTAATAACTTTAGGTGTATTTCTAAATTCTGGAAATGAGAATGCAATAGACACCCAATTGTCCAGATAATAGTCAGGCAGAGGTATTCTGACTGAATTTGACTTTGACTGACTGAATTTGACTGACAGACTCAAACATTTCTAGGTTAAAAATAGTTTCTGGGTGTTAATGAGAGAGTAGGTACCAACCTAGTTCAGTTCAGTCCAGTCACTCAGTCGTGTCCGGCTCTTTGCAACCCCATGAACTGCAGCACGCCAGGCTTCCCTGTCCATCACCAACTCCTGGAGTTTACCCAAACTCATGTCCATTGAGTCGGTGATACCATCCAACCATCTCATCCTCTGTTGTCCCCTTCTCCTCCTGCCCTCAATCTTTCCCAGCATCAGGGTCTTTTCAAATGAGTCAGTTCTTTGCACCAGGTGGCCAAAGTATTGGAGTTTCAGCTTCAACATCAGTCCTTCCAATGAACATCCAGGACTGATCTCCTTTAGGATGGACTGGTTGGATCTCCTGGTAGTCCAAGGAACTCTCAAGAGTCTTCTCCAACACCACAGTTCAAAAGCATCAATTCTTTGGTGCTCAGCTTTCTTTATAGTCCAACTCTCACATCCATACATGACTACTGGAAAAACCGTAGCCTTGACTAGACAGACCTTTGTTGACAAAGTAATGTCTCTGCTTTTTAATATGTTGTCTAAGTTGGTCATAACTTTCCTTTCAAGGAGTAAGCATCTTTTAATTTCATGGCTGCAATCACCATCTGCAGTGATTTTGGAGCCCCCCAAAATAAAGTCAGCGACTATTTCCACTGTTTCCCCATCCATTTGCCATGAAGTGATGAGACCGGATGTCATGATCTTAGTTTTCTGAATGTTGAGCTTTAAGCCAACTTTTTCAGAGGCTTTTTAGTACTTCTTCACTTTCTGCTATAAGGGTGGTGTTATCTGCATATATGAGGTTATTGATATTTCTCCCAGCAATCTTGATTCCAGCTTGTGTTTCTTCCAGCCCAGTGTTTCTCATGATGTACTCTGCATATAAGTTAAATAAGCAGGGTGACAATATACAGCCTTGACGTACTCCTTTTCCTATTTGGAACCAGTCTGTTGTTCCATGTCCAGTTCTAACTGTTGCTTCCTGACCTGTATACAGGTTTCTCAAGAGGCAGGTCAGGTGGTCTGGTATTCCCATCTCTTTCAGAATTTTCCACTGTTTATTGTGATCCACATAGTCAAAGGCTTTGGCATAGTCAATAAAGCAGAAATAGAGGTTTTTCTGGAACTTTCTTGCTTTTTCAATAATCCAGCAGATGTTGGCAATTTAATCTCTGGTTCCTCTGCCTTTTCTAAAACCAGCTTGAACATCTGGAAGTTCATGGTTCACGTATTACTGAAGCCTGGCTTGGAGAATTTTGAGCATTACTTTACTAGCATGTGAGATAAGTGCAATTGTGCGGTAGTTTGAGCATTCTTTGGCATTGCCTTTCTTTGGGATTGGAATGAAAACTGACCTTTTCCAGTCCTGTGGCCACTGCTGAGTTTTCCAAATTTGCTGGCATATTGAGTGCAGCACTTTCACAGCATCATCTTTCAGGATTTGAAATAGCTCAACTGGAATTCCATCACCTCCATTAGCTTTGTTCCTAGTGATGCTTCCTAAGGCCCACTTGACTTCGCATTCCCAGATGTCTGGCTCTAGGTGAGTGATCACACCATTGTCATTATCTGGGTTGTGAAGATCTTTTTTGTACAGTTCTTCTGTGTATTCTTGCCACCTCTTCTTAATATTTTCTGCTTCTGTTAGGTCCATACCATTTCTGTCCTTTATTGAGCCCATCTTTGAATGAAATGTTTCTTTGGTATCTCTAATTTTCTTGAATAGATCTCTGCTGCTGCTAAGTCGCTTCAGTCATGTCCGACTCTGTGCGACCCCAGAGACGGCAGCCCACCAGGCTCCCCTGTCCCTGGGATTCTCCAGGCAAGAACACTGGAGTGTGTTGCCATTTCCTTCTCCAATGCATGAAAGTGAAAAGTGGAAGTGAAGTTGCCCAGTTGTGTCCGACTCCTAGCAACACCATGGACTGCAGGCCACCAGGCTCCTCTGTCCATGGGATTTGCCAGGATTTGCCAGGCAAGAGCACTGGAGTGGGTTGCCATTGCCTTCTCTGGAAGAGATCTCTAGTCTTTCCCATTTGTTGTTTTCTTCTATTTGCATTGGTCACTGAGGAAGGCTTTCTTATCTCTCCTTGCTATTTTTTGAAACTCTGCATTCAAATGAGTATATCTTTCCTTTGCCTTTTGCTTCTCTTCTTTTCACAGCTATTTGTAAGGCCTCCTTAGACAGCCATTTTACTTTTTTGCATTTCTTTTTCTTGGGGATTGTCCTGATCCCTGTCTCCTGTACAATGTTATGAACTTCTGTCCATGTTCATCAGCCACTCTATCAGATCTAGTCCCTTAAGTCTATTTCTCACTTCCACTGTATAATCTTAAGGGATTATATGCCTTGAGAACCCCAGAAGCAGTATGAAAAGCCAAAACAATAGGACAATGAAAGAAGAACTCCCCAGGTCAGTAGGTGCCCAATATGCTACTGGAGATCAGTAGAGAAATAGCTTCAGAAAGAATGGAGGGACAGAGCCAAAGCAAAAACAACACCCAGTTGTGGATGTGACTGGTGATAGAAGCAGAGTCTGATGCTGTAAAGAGAAATATTGCATAGGAACCTGGAATGTTAGGTCCATGAATTAAGGCAAATTGGAAGTGGTCAAACAGGAGATGGCAAGAGTGAATGTCGACATTCTAGGAATCAGCGAACTAAGATGGACTGGAATGGGAGAATTGAACTCAGATGACCATTATATCTACTACTGTGGGCAGGAATCCCTTAGAAAAATGGAGTAGCCATCATGGTCAACAAAAGAGTCTGAAATGCAGTACTTGGATGCAATGTCAAAAACGACAGAAGGATCTCTGTTTCCAAGGCAAACCATTCAACATCACAGTAATCCAAGTCTATTCCCCGACCAGTAATGCTGAAAAAGCTGAAGTTGAACGGTTCTATGAAGACCTACAAGACCTTTTAGAACTAACACCCCCAAAAGATGTAATTTTCATTAGGGGGGATTGGAATGCGAAAGTAGAGTAACAGGCAAATTTGGCCTTGGAGTACAGAATGAAGCAGGGCAAAGGCTAATAGAGTTTTGCCAAGAGAGTGCACTGGTCATAGCAAACACCCTCTTCCAACAACACAAGAGAAGACTCTATACATGGACATCACCAGATGGTCAACACCGAAATCAGATTGATTATATTCTTTGCAGCCAAAGATGGAGAAGCTCTATACAGTCAGCAAAAACAAGACAGGGACCTGACTGTGGCTCAGATCATGAACTCCTATTGCCAAATTCAGACTTAAATTGAAGAAAGTGGGGAAAACCACTAGACCATTCGGGTACTAACCTAGACAGCATATTAAAAAGCAGAGACATTGCTTTGCCAACAAAGGTCTGTCTAGTCAAAGCTATGGTTTTTCCAATAGTCATGTATGGATGTGAGAGTTGGACCATAAAGAAAGCTAAGAACTGAAGACTTGATGCTTTTGAACTGTGATGTTGGAGAAGACTTTTGAGAGTCCCTTGGACTGCAAGGAGATCAAACCCGTCAGTTGTAAAGTAAATCAGTCCTGAATATTCATTGGAAGGACTGATGCGGAAGCTGATGCTCCAACACTTTGGTCACCTGATGCGACTCATTGGAAAAGACCCCGATGCTGGGAAAGATTGAAGGTGGGAGGAGGAGGGGATGACAGAGGAAGAGATTGTTGGATGCCATCACCGCCTCATTGGACATGAATTTGAGTAAGTTCCAGGAGTTGGTGATGGATGGGGAAGCCTGGTGTGCTGCAGTCCATGGGGTCACAAAGAGCTGGACACAACTGAGCGACTAAACTGAACTGAACTGAGGTACTAAGTGTTCTCATTGCAAGAAGGGGGGAAAAAGCAACTTTCCTTTTCTTTTTTCTCTTTTTTTATTTCTATAGGATGAATGCTGACTAAATTTATTGTAGTAACCATTTCAAAATAAATGTATATCAAGCCATTATGCTGTACACCTTAAACTCCACAGTAGTGTTTGTGAACTACGTCTCAGTAAAACAGAGGAAAAGTCACTGGGTCTGGCATCCAGATTTACCTGGTTCTACTAAAACCTTGGTTTAACAAATGTAACAACCCCTCTGATCTTAATTAATTGTAAATTTCTGTTGTTTAAAACTCCTAGACAAATTTAATGCAACTAGGAATAAAGAGGCAATGGCACCCCACTCCAGTACTCTTGCCTGGAGAATCCCATGGACAGAGGAGCCTGGTAGGCTGCAGTCCATGGGGTCGCAAAGAGTTGGACACGACTGAGCGACTTCACTTTCACTTTTCACTTTCATGCATTGGAGAAGGAAATGGCAACCCACTCCAGTGTTCTTGCCTGGAGAGTCCCAGGGACGGGGGAGCCTGGTGGGCTGCCGTCTATGGGGTTGCACAGAGTCGGACATGACTGAAGTGACTTAGCAGCAGCAGGAATAATGTAGGCTAGTTTTGATAGCATTTATTGTGAATATGATATTTACTATGTAGGGGGGAAAGGCATTTTATGGATAAACATATCAATCTGAAATTTGGAAACCTTACCATTTATACAAGAGCTTCCCTTGTGGCTCAGATGGTAAAGAGTCTGCCTGCAATGCAGGAGACCTGGGTTCAGTCCCTGGGTTGGGAAGATCCCCTGGAGAAGGAAATGGC
Organism: Bubalus kerabau; assembly: GCF_029407905.1. NCBI lineage: Eukaryota > Metazoa > Chordata > Mammalia > Artiodactyla > Bovidae > Bubalus > Bubalus kerabau. The sequence continues at coordinate 13,481,028 of NC_073641.1, forward strand.
AACCCACTCCAGGAATCTTGCCTGGAAAATCCCATAGATGGAGGAACCTGGCAGGTACAGTCCATGGGATCACAAAGAGTCAGACACAACTGAGCAACTTCACTTTCACCATTTATACAGATACATAAAATTGTTAAAGAGAAGAGTCAAATGTACAGTTTTGACAACTGTATTGTAAATGAGTTGAACTCTTTTCTTTTTTGAGTTGATGAAGATTTAGACAGTGACAAGTTTCAGCTTTTCCCAGAGAAGAATACTCATCTCGTTATGGGTGCTTAGAAGAAGGCTCTAATCCATTCATCTGCTGATGGACATCTAGGTTGCTTCCATGTCCTGGCTATTATAAACAGTGCTGCGATGAACATTGGGGTACTCGTGTCTCTTTCCCTTCTGGTTTTCTCAGTGTGTATGCCCAGCAGTGGGATTGCTGGATCATAAGGCATGTCTATTTCCAGTTTTTTAAGGAATCTCCACACTGTTCTCCATAGTGGCTGTACTAGTTTGCATTCCCACCAACAGTGTAAGAGGGTTCCCTTTTCTCCACACCCTCTCCAGCATTTATTACTTGTAGACTTCTGGATCGCAGCCATTCTGACTGGTGTGAAATGGTACCTCATAGTGGTTTTGATTTGCATTTCTCTGATAATGAGTGATGTTGAGCATCTTTTCATGTGTTTGTTAGCCATCTGTATGTCTTCTTTGGAGAAATGTCTATTTAGTTCTTTGGCCCATTTTTTGATTGGGTCATTTATTTTTCTGGAGTTGAGCTGTAGGAGTTGCTTGTATATTCTCTTGATATTTGGCAAATCTAATACAGTTATGTAAAGTTTAAAAATAAAATAAAATGAAAAAAAAAAAAAAAAAAAAAAAAAAAGAAGGCTCTAAGCATAAAATACCTCTTGGAGTGTGACATCACCCCACATATCTTTTTTTTTTTTCCCCCTGCAGTCTTCTTCAGTTTTTAAATGTTTTCACGTGGTATTAAAAGAAATTCCATTTTGGAAATAGACACATCCATGTCTTCCATCTTGCAGCCATCTGCAGGGTGTAAATATGGCAACTACTAGGTATTAACCCAAAGATCCCCACAGGGCTGAGGAAAATGATGTTTGGTTGAGTGGAGAGAATGAATGAGTGACACAGAAGAGGACTTCAAAAAATAGCCTTTTGAGTTGCTCAGCTGATCTCAGGACTCTGCTCAATGGGCATTGTTCGAGACCATTTTAAAAAATGTCTTCGCTTGAGTGAACTTGAAAAAATGAAGGGCATGTGAATGAGTCCAAATTCATATGTTTGTTAACTGAGGGGCAAATCCAGAAGGACAATCAATGTATTTTTTTCAGAGGTCAACGTGTAGCTTCTGAATCTCAGCCCAATTAGGTCAAAGTAGCTCCCATGTAGCATTCTGCTGCAGGCCGGGGCTGTGACTCATAGACCCTTCTGCTGGCGTTAAAAATATCAGCTTTAAAAACTCTCTTTGACAAATAACAGTAGAAAATGCATGTAGTGCTTGAGTCTAAACACCTGATGCAACAGTGTGTATCTTTACTGTTCTGGGCAACACCAAATGTAGGATTAACTTTCTGTTCCCCCAACTGGGCTTGCTGAAAAGGAGCTTGAGTAATCCCAGTCTCTTTTATTGCTCCCCCAAAATGATAAAACTTTTCTATAAAAATATTTGATTCCCTTTCTACTGTCACTTCTGAATTTGATTTACTGTTTTTTGTTTTGCTTCCAGACCTAATTTTTGGAGTGCAACTGCAGAATTTAACCCTTAAATATTTGGGTTGGAAGTCTAAGTCATGTAAAGTGGTTCTCTAAGACATAGGGATAAAGTTGTGTGTTTTCTACTATTGTGGCTTAGGGGAAGGTAGAAGGAAGGGAGGTGAATACACTGAACCTTCCAGACCAAGGCCATCCGGGCATGAGGGTGTGTGCAGGTGCAGACCTGGATGATATTGAGTTGTTTAGGACTGAAAGACATCTGCAGAGATGCTGATGTGGGCTCTCTAGAAAGTGAGAAAGGCCCATCAGACCTGGACCTGCAAAGACACTTTAAAGAAGTTTTTCTCTTACTGAATTTGGGATGAAATGTTATGATGGGCACAGCATCTCACGATTTGGTATCTGAATCATAAGAAACTGCAGTTGTGTTTGGTAAAACATATTTTAGAGCTGTTTCAACTAGACTTTATGAGACTTGGAGATTAAAAGCCAGAGAAGTTCAGTAGAAAGAGTGTGACACAGGAAGAACTGGCCCCCAGTGTCCCCCTACTGCTGGGTCAGCATCTGGCAGTGGGTAAGACTAACCTTTAAGGCCTCATTCTCTTTAGAGATTAAAAAAAAAAATTACCTGTGAAGTAATAATAATTTTCCTTTCCAGCTCTACAATTTTTAATTAAAAATTTATTTTCCTGACTTCCTTTGCACATTACTATTCAAACGAGAAGATGCAGAACAAACTTGAGTGGGTTAGAAAGAGATGCTGTCATTAATTCTTACTCTTCCTACCTTTACTACTCCTAATAAACTCACAGCTCGCTGAGCTCCTGCTTATGCTTCTGGTTAGATGAGCACATTTTATTCAGTTGAAAACAAAAGGTCATTAAATGATTAAAACAAAATTTAGAGATTTAGATATATAAACTGTAAACAATTTTTATATAGACAATCCCTTCTATATGCATACTATGTTTCAACAATTATCTGAATAACATGTAACTATGTAATCATTAAAAAATTCAAACACTATTGAATGTCTCTCCCTTCTATCTTCCAATCGTATTTCCACACTCCAAAGCCAAGCACTACTAATGATATGGTATGTGTATCTGGATGGCATCACTGACTCGATGGATGTGAGTCTCAGTGAACTCCAGGAGTTGGTGATGGCCAGGGAGGCCTGGTGTGCTACGATTCATGGGGTCGCAAAGAGTCGGACATGACTGAGCGACTGATCTGATCTGATCTGATCTATTTACATGCACATGTAAATTTTTGGATTTTGCACAATCCTTGAAAAGCTCAAGAAGTACAACTTTCAAATGATCACAGCTACCATATTTTCGAAAACCCTCATTTTATTAGGGAACTAAGTTTTTAATGAGGTCAGCTCTATTCTCCAGGAAGATGACATTAGTGAGATTTAATGAATTTTCATATCTTGGTTTTCTAAAGACTTGTGGAAAGATCACATTTGCCTGGGTGGATTAAATAGTTATCTATTGAGATAACAACAGTAAACAGTGATTTTATGGACCTAACACTATCAATGACTTCAAAGCATGTTGTAAAATTCACAACACATAATTCTTATTCACCACAACTTATTTTCTAAGAGTCTCTGTGATGTCCTGATACATTGAAGCTTTAGGCTGGGGTGCCTGTTATTTTCTAGGAGCCGAGAATATCACAAAATCCTGTCTACTCTATTGTCAGACTCCAAATTTGGCTCGGTTCATGTTTTTACCAGAGCAATCTTCATAAGACAAGGTGCACCAGAGCTGAGATTGCATCTGCTTTAATCTTCTGTGCCACACCACTGAAAACAATGCCTAGTGCATTGTAAGTGTTCAGTATGAATCTGTTTGTTCAACCATATTTGTTTTACCAAATCTTCTGCTATACTATAAGCCCTTTGGTGGTATTTACTGTAATACTGTTATCATGCAGTTCTACAACTAGTATTAGAATGTAATAGGTATACATAACCATCTGCTGCACATTATCTAAAAAAGAGGAACAAGCAAATCAATAAAAGAGTAAGTAAGTGAATGAACAAAATAGGGACAGGCTATTAACACCAGAAATGGAAATTATTGTTGACCAAGTGAATTTGCCTGGGCCTCAATTAGGAGTTTGAATTGCTTTTAGGACTTTGATTTGCTTTTAGGGCCTGGCTCTTACTTTTCCCTCAGTTATCTTGGCATGTTATCTTTTCCTTTGCAAAGAAAATCCTGGGTTCTTGAAATATGATAAGGGATACATAACAGATTCTCTTAAAGGAACCGCTCTTAAAAAGGTATCACTTTAGTCGTGGTTTGTTTCTAAGATTTCCAGCCTGTCCTATAGTTGACATACCAAAGGCTTATGTTTCATACCAGGCAAGATATGATCATTTTCATTTCCACATTCTTTAGATTTCCCTCTGAAATTTAGAGCCTGTGTGTTTGTGCCTGTATGTGTGTGTGTCTGTGTGCAGATTATCATTTTATTTATACAGGTACTACTACACCATTGAAACTCCCTGATGTCTCAGCGGTAAAGAATCCACCTGCCAATGCAGGAGACATGGGTTTGATATCTGGGTGAGGAAGATCCCCTGGAGAAGGAAATGGCAACCCACTCTAGTATTCTTGTCTGGGAAATCCCACGGACAGAGGAGCCTGGTGAGCTAGAGTCCATGGGGCCGCAGAGGGTCAGACACAACTTAGAAACTACACAACAACAACCACGGCCATTAAATTTGCTCCTGATGAAAATAAGAAAGAATTAAGGAAGCAAATTAATAACCTTACCAGAAAAATAGGAATTCCTTTTACCAAGGGGTCATATTAGTCTGAATCTTTCTTATCTATTCTACAATTTACTCCTAAAAAGTTGCTACTTGAGGACTGTTCAAAACTTTTACCACCAAGCCAAGACAGCTGTAGGATTAGTCTCTTCTGTTAATTGCATTTCCATGTACACAGTTCAGTTCAGTTGCTCAGTCATGTCCGACTCTTTGCGACCCCATGAATCGCAGCACACCAGGCTTCCCTGTCCATCACCAACTCCCGGAGTTCACTCAGACTCACGTCCATCGAGTCAGTGATGCCATCCAGCCATCTCATCCTCTGTTATCCCCTTCTCCTCCTGCCCCCAATCCCTCCCAGCATCAGAGTCTTTTCCAATGAGTCAACGACATGGACGAGTCCATGTACACAGACCTTACCTTTTCACATACTTATCTAACTGCCTTTACTGAGAAGTAATTGTTTATTTCACATATTTTATTCACAAAAGACATGTAACTGTCACTCATATTTAATCAACATAGGCTAACTAAATTAAGCTAATGAAATCAACATTTCAATTTTCACAAGAAATGGATGACATCTATTAGGATTTTTGAGATACTGAAAATAATTTCTATATCTCACCTTTATGAACGTTTATGGACCTGGAGTCTAGCTATTCATAGGATTCCTTTAAGTTTTAATACCTTGAATAAGGAATCAGAAGGGGTAGGCAAAGAACATGAAAAAGAAACCATGGATATTTATTGAGTGATTACTGAAGTCATAGTCCTTCAATATATATACATCTCATTCCATGTCTTCTAAGCTTTTGTCCTTTCTGGATTAATGCTTTGTGATTTATTTGCTATGTAGAGTAATCAATGTGAGAGCGTAAAGTTGCATTTGTCATAACCACATATTGTCATATCAAATTACACGCCAGCCATATTTACAACAGAAAGGAAGACAAGTAGGTTTAAAGTGACACTTAGATTAGATGTGGTGAATTTATTTGTCTGCTGGCTGGGTCTGATTCAATATTTTTCTCTTCTGATTTATTGTAATGAAGTATATTAGCATACACATGTTCTTATGGTACATTCCATACAACCAGATTAGAATTATATATTAAATTTGGTTCTGTAAAGTGGAGGTAGAGTTAGCTTAAGTGACTGAAGATAATGCTGTATTGTCTCATTTGTCAGTTGCTAAGCTAGTTTAGGAAATGTGTTGGTGTTTAGCTTTATTTGGTATTTCATAGAATTCCATGACTACAGTGAATTGTAATATTTGAAGAGCTTGATACTTAACTAATATTGTAGGACTCCATCTTATGGGCAAAAACCAATCATGTTCTAGAATAGTTCATTAATCTTATTGGGAACTTTTAGAAAATCTCTGAGAACAATTGCTTTGCCGCAGATTTAGGCAGCTTACAGATAGTAGATACCAATATCACACTAAATGGTGTCTATAAACCTCTTTGTTTATAGATTGCAACTAGTGTTGCAATCCTAACTTCTTACTCCTTTTCTCTTCCTTACATACCAGCTCCCTATTTTTTCCTATGTACCTGTTAAATATTTTTTAATAAGTGCAAGTTCTTCTATTTTTCTGGGTCTAGCCATCTCAGGGGTAAAATTAAAATTCAGATATAAACAAGTGGAGATGTCAAGGACTGAGATTAAAAAAAAAACAACAACAAAACTCCAGAATAATCGGTCCAGGAAAAAAACGGAGGTGTCTGCATATCTTGCAAAAGCATATTTGGTAGCAGTGACAGAACATGGGTTGCTGTTCAGTTGCTAAGTCATGTCTGACTCTTTGTGACCCCATGGACTGCAGCACACTAGGCACTTCTGTCCTCTCCTATTTTCCAGAGTTTGCTCAAATTCATGTCCATTGAATTGGTGACACTATCAAACCATCTCATTCTCTGATGACCCTCTTCCTTTTGCTTTCAATCTTTCCCAGTATCAGCACTTGTTCATAGATCACAGCCTTGTGGCAAAGGGGCTTGCATAACGCAATGAAGCTATGAGACAAAACGTGGTCCACTGGAGGAGGAAATGGCAACCCACTGCGGTATTCTTGCCTGGAGAACTCCATGAACAGTATGAAAAGGCAAAAAATACAATTACTGGAAGATGACCCCTCCACTCCCCCAGGCCAAAAGGTGTCCAATATGCTACTGGGGAAGAGTGGAGGACAATTACTAATAGCTCCAGAAATAATGAAGCAGATGGGCCAAAGCAGAAACAATGCTCATTTGTTGATGTGTCTGGTGGTGAAAGTAAAGTTCAATGCTGTAAAGAATAATATTGCATAGGAACTTGGAAGGTTAGGTCCATGAGTCATGATAAATTGGCCTTGGTCAAGCAGGAGATGACAAGAATGAACATCAATATCTTAGGAATCAGTGAACTAAAATGAATGGGAATGGGTGAATTTAATTCAGATGACCATTATATCTACTTCTGTGGGCAAGAATCCCTTAGAAGAAATGGAGTAGCCCTCATAATCAACAAAAGAGTCCAAAATTCAGTACTTGGGTGCGGTCTCAAAAATGACAGAATAATCTCTATTTGTTCCTAAGGCTAACCATTCAACATCACAGTAATCCAAGTCTGTGCCCCAACCACTGATGTGGAAGACGCTAAAGTTGACCGGTTCTATGAAGACCTACAACATCTTCTAGAACTAACACCAAAAAAGATATCCTTTTCATTATAGGGGATAGGAAGTCAAGAACATGGATGGATCCAATTAAGTCTAACTTACTAGGGAGGGAGAATGGGGAAAGAAACAAGGGGCAGGGTGGGGTGGAATTCAAAGTGGGTGCCCCTCTGGTCAGCAGACAGAAGTGTGATTTTGCATATCCCAGTTGACTGACACATTCCTTCCAACTATAACTGACCCCCAGTTTTAAAGTGTGGAACTCAAGGACTCAACTCAAGAGCTGCACATTCTGGATAAACTGGGAAAGGGATGAATTCAGAAAGGATGGACCCAATCAAAGGTCCCAAGCAAGAGCATTAGAGTGACACTGGTCTTGATTTCATCGTGGTTTAAGGATAATCATCACCTTATAAAAAAGTACCTAACAGGCTCAAAAGTATGCTCATAATCACAAAAATCCTAATATTAGTATAGTGCCTAAAATTATTTTCTAAGTGCTTTTCCATATATTATTTACTTCGATATTTCCAGTGCCCCTAGGGTATGAAGGGCAGGTGTTGCTATCCCATTTTATGGATGAGAGAGCCAAGGCCCAGACCAGCTGTCACACGCTCAAAGCTACAGTGGCCAGCAGTTGAGTGTTTAGACGGATGCAGCATGTTCTCTGAGCTCTGTTGGAAAACGCCATCCCGTGCAGAGGTCCTGTCCTGGCATTGTCTTCTTTTTATAGAAGTCAGGGAGAGTAGCACTCAAACTGACCAACTCTCCGGATGGGCCTCTCTCCTTTCACAGCCAGGGTGGGTGGCTGCTTGAGGATTTGTTCTTTACCACCCCTTCATGCCACCCCAAGCAGAGACTTCTTCTCTTGGTAAAAGGAGCCTGGCTCCAAGAAGTGGGCATGGAGTTGCTGAAAGGAAAGTTCTCTGTTTGTCTTCTGGAGCCACACGGGAGAGTCTTAGTCATGGGTCCTCACACAATTGCCTGCACTTTCCAATGAGTTTTCTGTGGCAAATACCCCCAAATGGTTTACAAAGGGAATAGCTTGCAAATGTGGGTATGATAACCTGCAAAACATGACTTAAATGTAATAATTGTCTCTAGCCTGCTCTTAACTGTGGCGACCGAGTTTCTACTATGTCATTAGGGAAGGAATTTCCAAGTCTTGGAACACACTAAGTGAAGCTTCTGGCATCCACCGTTTTTAATGAAATTAATTGGCTTCTGACCAAAAATATGGGATTAAAATATGTAGGAATAGGAAAGAACGAAAACAAATAAAAGTCGAAGAGTGTTCAAAAACTAAAAAAAGGTTTTTGTTGCTATTGTTATTAAGCTTAGAGATAATCATTTTCTCTCTTTGTGTGTAACCCATTGCCTTTGTTGTTGTTGTTTTGGTTTTCTGTTACCTTTCTCAGTGAAATAATTGCAGTTGAAAGGTGAATGTTCACTTTTTAGGTTTTCTTTCCCAGCCAACCTCCCTGGCCTTGCCTAGTAGAGCCAAGTAGGAAATCATCCACCAAACGTTAGGGGTGGATGAAATTGAGCAATTATCCAGTTCAGTCTCCCACCTAACAAGGAGATTTCCTTTGTTAATCCTTGGTAAGTTGTCCTCCAGACTCTCTACCTTCCAAGACCTCACATTTGGACAGTTATTACCATAAGAATGCTATCCTGGATTCTCATTATTCATAGTTTTACTCTCTAAAACTAGATGGGACCAGTTTAGTTTTTTTCATATCACAAATATTTCATGGGAAAAAAAAAACATATCTCCCTTATAGCCAGAACAACTAACAAGTTTTATCTTACTTGCCAATTCTAATAGATTGGATTGTGGCTGCCTGGAGTGCTGTGAGCTGTGTAAATGCCGTAGGAAAGAGAATCAAGATTGATTATCAAAGTCTGCCATGGACAAAGGACGAGAGTGGTGGTACAGGTGGTGCATGTATTCAGACTTTATTCTTAAGTAATGGAATCACTGGGCACCCTTGATTCCTTCAGTCGTTCTTCATGTACCATTTTTAGAGCCCTCACTCTCCTGGCTGATTTTCTCTGAACAATATTTCTCATGAAAGATAATTCCCAAAGGTGAACATAATACTCTGAATGTGGTCTGACTAGATCAGAAAACCAAGGGACTACGCTATCCATTAAAATACATTACCATCAATGCAATCAACAATTGGGTCTCTTTATGTGACTCATACAGAGCATGTGGCTTGGTATCACCTCTAGGTCATTTTCACATAGAAATCAGCAATGCAGTGTAATTTGAAGGGTTTCCACAAGGCCCCAACTACACCAAAATCTCTCCCCATTAGACTGTCTGGTGCTATAGTCTCAATCTATGTGGTCTGACATTTCTCTATTAGAGGAACTTCTTTGGGTTAGACAATGTGGTTGGGGGAATGAGTCAAATCTAGGCTACTCATTAGGAATCACTTACACATTGGTGCAGAATGGCTTTTTCATTGACTCAATGAATATTCATGGATTGCTTGCCACATGCTAGGTTTGTCTTAGGCTCCGGGGATAAGGCAATGAACAAAAGAAACAAAGCTTCCTGTTCTAATGGAGTTTGCACAATAATGTGAGCAGACAGAGACTATAACCAATAAAATTTGTTATAATGATGTAATAAAATTAATAAAATAGATGGTAATAAATGCTTTGGAGAAAAAATAGAGCAGAGGAGAAAAAGGGGAAGTGGCAGAAGAGGAGATGTTGTGATTAAAACTCAGAAAGGACTTCACCTAGAAGATTGAAGGAGATGAAGGAGGAAGCCATGTGGAGATCAGGGGCTGGGTGCAGGGAAGGACCAAGGCAGTGGCCAGCAGGTGGAAGTTTGTGGGAGCATCATTAGCAAGATTGAGGAATAAGTGGAAGCCCAGAGCAGCTAGAGAAGTGAGCGATGAGAAAAACAGTAAGAAATGAGCAGAGAGAGAGTGAGGCCCGATTATGTAGGCTATTGTGAGGGCTTGGGCTTGTATTCTAGATGACATGTGAAACCACAGGAAGGTTCTGAGCAGAGGGGTGACATTCCCTGACTTTCTCTTGAAAGGATCCCTTTAGCTGTTGTGTTGAGAATAGACTCCAGGTGGGCAAGGACAGAAGCAGGAGAATTCATTAGAAGGTTCTTAATCTAATCCAGCAGAGAGATTCTGGTGGCTTGGACCAGGATGGTAATTAAGGAGGTGGTAAAAAGTGGTCTTTTTATTAAAAAGCAGAGACATTACTTTACCAACAAAAGGCCATGTAGTCAAAGCTATGGTTTTTTCATGTATGGATGTGAGAGTTGGACCATAAAGAAAGCTGAGCACCGAAAAATTGATGCTTTTGAACTGTGGTGTTGGAGAAGACTCTTGAGAGTCCCTTGGACTGCAAGGAGATCAAGCCAGCCAATCCTAAAGGAAATCAATTCTGAATATTTATTGGAAGGACTGATGCTGAAGCTGAAATTCCAATACTTTGGCCAACTGATGTGAAGAGTTGACTTATTAGAAAAGACCCTGATGCTGGGAAATATTGAGGGCAGGAGGAGAGGGGGATGACATAGGATGAGATGTTTGGATGGCATCACTGACTTGATGGACATGAGTTTGAGCAAGCTCTGGGAGTTGTGATGGACAGGGAAGCCTGGTGTGCTACAGTCCATGGTCGAAAAGAGTCGGACATGACTGAGAGACTGAACTGAACTGAAAAAGTGGTCTAAATCTGGATATATTTTGAAAAATAGAGCCTAAAGAATTTGTGGATGTTCAGATATGAGGTATGAGAGAAAGAAAGCAATCAGGTGACACTGAGGTTTTTGAGTTTGAACTTCTGGAAGAGCAGTGTTACCAATATTGATGTGGGGAAGATAGTAACCGGCCAAAAGAGGTAGGAAAATCTAGAGTTTTAGACATCTGAGTGAAGGTACCAATTAGGCAGTAGGACCTATTAGTTTGGAGTTCAGGAAATCAATGTAGGCTGGCGGTGTATACATATCTCAGCATATAAACATCCATTAAAGCCTTGAGGCTGGGTGAGATCAAGGGAATGAGTACATTTAAGATGAGAAGACAAAGGACTGAGTCCTAACTACCAGGTCAGGTGGATGAGGAGATCAGCAAAGGCATCCAAAAAGAAGTGACCAGTGAATAGAAAGGAAGTCATGACAGGGTGGAGTTCTGAAAGTTGAGAGAAGAAAGTGTATCCAGGCAGAGGGAACAATGCATGCATGCTAAGTCACTTCAGTAGTGTCTGACTCTTTGGGACCTGGTGGACTGTAGCCTGCCAGGCTCCTCTGTCCATGGGATTTTTCATGCAAGAATTCTGGACTGAGTAGCCATTTCCTTCTCCAGGGGATCTTCCTGACCCAGGGATCAAACCTGCATCTCCTGTGTCTCCTGCCTTGCAGGTGGAGTCTTTATTGCTGAGCTATCAGAGAAGCCCAGAGGGAACAATCCGTGGTGTCAAATACTCCTGATGTGTTAAACAAAATAAGGGCTAGAAATAACTTCTGGATTTAGGAACTTTAGGGGTTGTTGGTGACCTTGATAAGGGCAGTTTTGGTAAAATGTTTGAGATAAAAACTTGATTAGAATAGACTCAAGGGAGAATGAAAGGAAAAAAAACTGGAAATGACAAGTATAGACAAAGCTTTTAATGAATTTTTCTGTAAGAAGAGCATAGAAATGGAGAGAAAATTGAACTGTAGCTAGAGGGGGAGGTGAATTCCATAAATTATTATTTTTAAGATGAGAAAATTATAGCACTTCCCCCCCGCCCCCCTGATGGAAATGACCTAGTAATGAGGATTTTTCAGTTTAACTATTTATCTTCAGAATCCAGAATGGAGAAGACCCAGAGCAGTATTTTTGATGGGAGGAAGAAAGTCTGATTCTTGGAATGCTCTACCAAGTGGGCAGTCTCTTTTGGAGAAAGCAGCCCTTGGGAGGCTGGCTTTGCAGGATGTCAGCACAAGTTCACTGGTGTGGATGGGATTGTGTGTGACAGGGAGTGACAGTTGTGTCCCAAAGACAACTCTCTCTACTTTATCTCAATGTAATATCTTCCTTAAGAGCACAGAGATCAGATGAAAGTCCACTCTAACACGTCTTATATTGTATTTATGTTTGTACTCATTTTTGGTTGTCTTTGCTTTTTCAGTTAGTCAAAATGTATTTGTTCAATATCTCCGAATCTCAATCTAGTTTTCCCTCTTGTCCAATTCATTGTTGAGTATTAGCTTCCTCAGACACATGATAAAAGGTGGTTTTCTAAAGTTCCCTTTCTTCCTACTGTTGGTTTCTCCCCCAATGCCTCATCTGACTTATTTCTTTTCTTTCAAGTGTAAGCCTCAATGGGACCAAACAATGAGCACCTTATCCTCCTCCCTGCTGTATCTATGTTACCTGAGACCCACCTAGTGATTCAGAGTTGGGATGTCTCTTAAACAGGTAGCTCCCCGTGGGAGAAGAGTGCACACTGCTTCCGTCCACATACCCCTCCCTCTATCTATCCAATTAATATTTATCTAACACCTGCGAAAGTGTTAGTTGCTCAGTCATGTCTGAATATTTGCGACCCCATGGACTGTAGCTTTCCAGGCTCCTCCATCCATGGAATTCTTCAGGGAAGAATACTGGAGTGGGTAGCTGTTTCCTTCTCCAGGGGATCTTCCTGACCCAGGGATCAAACCTGGGCCTCTCGCATTGCACACAGATTCTTTACAGTCTGAGCCACCAGAGAAGCCCATCTAGTACCTACTCTGCACCAAGCACTGTTTCTGGTACTTGAAGATTCAATAGGGAACAAGACAGACATGGATCCTTTCCATAGAAGTCTTATAGCAGAGGAAAAAGATAATAAGTAAAATTGAAATCCAAATTACTATGATACGTGCAACAAAGAAAATGCACAAGATGTTGTGACATAACATAGCATGCAAAGAGAGGGAAGGCATTTTCTTTAGATAAGGTGGTCAGAGAAGTCTTCTGCATTTATAATCCTTTCACTAACTCCCATCAGAAGTTATACCCTTTTCCTTGTGCAATGGGTAGGAACAGGACTCTGTATGGTGTCCACTGTATTATTTTCCCCTAGGTGCTTCAGAGTCTACCTGTGAGGTGAGCGTGAGACCTGGGTGTACAGTTGGGTTTATCTAGTCTGAGGTAAGATTATGGAAAAATTGAAGGCAGGAGGAGAAGGGGGCAACAGGATGAGATGGTTGGATGGCATCACTGATTCAATGGACATGAGTTTGAGCACCAGGAGATAGTAAAGAACAGGGGAGCCTGGTGTGCTACAGTCCATAGGGTTGCAAGGAGTCAGACACGGTTTAGCAACTGAACAACAAAATTATGAGACTTCAGCCAGAGTCATAGTCTAAGGGAAATGGATATTGGCAGGTGGGGTGTTTTCTTCTGATAACTGAGGCAATCTGGCAGCTCATGGGGTTCATCTCCTTGGTCTCCCTGGTCCAGGAACTCTGCCCTGAGCTTGGGGAACAAGAGCACTGTGCTAGGGGTTAGGGCACCAGGATGGTTCAAACCTAGGAGAAAAGGTGAATACTAGCTGATTATTTAGAAATTACTATTCTTTATAAGCACTGAGAGTTGAATCAGAAGAATTTTAAATCAGAGAAGACTCTGAGTTAGCACTACCCGATGATAACCTGTCAAAGCCGGCTTTCTAATCTGCCTCCCCACCACCCCCACTAAGTTATGTAGTAGTGAGACCAACTTGCCTGCCCAGTGATAGCTTTCATAATTCACTGTCCATCACATTTAGTGATACTGAGGGGGAAATAATACCAGCATGTCAGCTAACCAAACATCAATCAAAATAAACACGAGCACCCAAGATCTTTTGGAAATTCAGATACAGAACAAAAAAACCACATTTGTTGCAAATGGGACAAACGCTGCATGAGCAGCATGAAGGAAAAGTCTAAGGAAAGAATATTTTTGAGAAAGAGTCTCTTCCAATTAATGTGACAAATGCCAGGGCCCCCATAGGTAAGGAGGTAGCGCAGTACCTGTTATTTTTCAGAACTTGGTACAGTTCAGCATTTTTAGTAAGTACTTCTGAATGGAGTAGAGCAAAGATTGCCAGAAGGTCTATGTAATTTAAAGAGTTAATTTGGCTTCATGCTGGTAAGTGTTGTTGGCTGAGGTTTAGCTCAGTCTTCTCCCTTGAGAGCCGCCTCCTGGAGCCAGGGTGTTGCCAGCCCTGCCGGGTTAGGGAACTCTGGGGGCAGTGCATTTTTCCAGTTGACAATTTAGTTCAACCCACCCTAATCTAATCATGGGCTCACAACGGGTAAAATTACCCCTTCCTGTGACTTGAGGCTTAAATCTCTGCTGTTTCTGCTCGGTTCCTTATTTCATGTAACTTGGGTTGTGTTGGTCGTTCTAATGGTCCTAAACCTTAATCGCTCCCATCTGTTCAATATTACATGGTAATTTGGTAGTGAAAGAGTACTAGGCTGGGAGCCAGTTTGGTTGCAGTCCTGGCTTTGTCACTAATTAGCTGTGTGACTCCAACAAGTTCATTCATCTCTGTCTGGGTTTACAACCGCCTTCAGCCCAGCTTTCTCTCCTCTGTGGTAACCACTGCAAACGTGCAGGGACAGGAGGCAGATCGAGCCAAGTGCTTTGAAACTTCTCACCGACGGCAGTGAAGGTGGAGATGAGTAAGGAAGGAAGATGCCCTCATCTTCTGACCTAGATACACAAACCTTTCTACCTCTGGATCAGGCTTCTTCCCTCCTGATACAATGGAGGGTACATCCCTCTCCTAGCAAAGCCAGGCTCCTGCATTCGGGCTCTGAATCCATCGGCCTTCCCCATTCGAGGGTTCTGCTCTGTTACCTCCTCTTCTGCTAGCAGCTCTCTTCTCTTGGATCAGTCTTGAAGTCTGCAAACATGGGCTTGTCTCTTCCAAGATTCTTCCCTTGTCCCATATGCCCCTCTAGTTGCTGCTCCATTTCTCAGCTTCCCATAGCAGTATGCCTTCTTCAAAAACTTGTCTTGGTAAAGTCTTCAAATAGGCTCCAGTGTGGCTCCTGCCCTGCCTGCCATCCGCCTTCTCATTTCTCCCATAGGCTTACTTTACAACCTACTGTTATAGTCATATTAGATGTACTATTACATTATTATGCCTAAAAACTCCACATTTGAGTACAGTAGTGTAATTTGCATATATCTTTTCTTATGTGATTTTTTGTATGTCCTGAAATTACTTTTCAAAACATTTTCTTAATTTTCTATATCCCATTGCTATTCTCATCCCAATGACTCAATGACATTGTAAACTGCCTTCTTATTATTTATCAGACTTTGCATCCATTCCATCTCCCCTCACCTGGAGACATCCCTCTGGGAACCCTCCATCCTTTAACTCTCATCTGAACCTAGTGTTCTCTGGGCCAGCTACCCAGTCATCTGGGGACTTTCCTTGACTGTTACTTGATAACATAAAGGGGGTTTGAGAAATTTCATCTGGCAGCCATTGGTGGGACATATTGGAGCCAGGAGAAATGGAAGTGAAAAGACTAATTTGGAGGACTTTGGAGTAAGCTCAGGCTTGCCGTAATTAGAAGAACTTCAAATGCATGCTTCTGAGTCATAGATCCTTCTCAGGTTTAGTGATAGCGTGTCCAGAAGACTAGTATTATCATTATCATTCCTGTATCTGTCAGGGTTCAGTCATGCACGCAGAGTCACTACAAGTGTATTAGGATAAGGGATTTATTTAGGTTTTACACAATTGTGGGAGGTGAGGAAAAGCGGGAGACCAGAGGATTTGCCAGTTAGTCCAACTAGAACCCAAGCATGTCCAGTCACTGAAGGGGGATCATGAGGAGCATGGGAAGTTCCTGGGTCCTCAGCCTCAGGCCTAGGGATGCTTCAGAGCCACTGTCAGTCACTAGACCTCTGCTGCTGCTGCTAAGTCCCTTCAGTCGTGTCTGACTCTGTGTGACCCCATAGACGGCAGCTCACCAGGCTCCCCTGTCCCTGGGATTCTCCAGGCAAGAACACTGGAGTGGGTTACCATTTCCTTCTCCAATGCGTGAAAGTGAAAAGTGAAAGTGAAGTTGCGCAGGTGTATCCGACTCATAGCGACCCCATGGACTGCAGCCCCCCAGGCTCCTCCATCCATGGGATTTTCCAGGCAGGAGTACTGGAGTGGGGTGCCATTGCCTTCTCTGCACTAGACCACTAGGGTAAGCAATTTAGGAGATGGGCTAGGGGAGCAGAGGAGAGCCAGGGTAAGTTAAATCTTGCCAGGCATCCCTGCATCCATCTGTTACATCTAACAGCCATGCTGTCCAGAGAGCAAGGGGCTGTTTTTATTTTATAAAAGGACCTCTTTTGGCCAACTCTAGTCAGGGTTCACTTGAATAAGGGAAATACAGTTCCAGCTTCACCAAAGGGACCACTGGTTGTTATGGACTGAGTTGCATATCTGTCTCCTCTACCACCTCCCAAATTCATGTTGAATTCTAACCCCTAGAACCTCAGAATGTAACTATCTTTGGAGAGAAGGTCTTCAAAGAAGTAATTAAGTTAAATGAGGCCACTAGGGAGGGTTCAACCAACAAGACTGGCATCCTCAATAGGAGAGGAGATTACGACACAGACACAGAAGGAAGACATGTGAAGACACAGCGAGGAAAAGACAGCCATCTAGAAGCCAAGGAGAGGGGCCTCAGTAGAGATTAACCTTGACAACACTTCAGACTTCCAGACTCCAGAACTTTGAGAAAATAAATTTCTGTCATTTAAGCCACCCAGTCTGTGGTACTTTGTCATGGTAGCCCTAGAAAACGACCACACCAATCCATCCATTACCATGCCTTATGTTTGTATATTGCTTTGTACATGGCAAAGCATTCTAACATGGTAAGAATACCAAGCTCTGATAATCACAGCAACAGAGTCACTGTGTGCTAGGCGTACCACCAAGCACTGTGTAGATGGAAGTCATATGACAGCAGCAGCAGCAGCAGCAGCAACAAGACACTCGATGAGCCCTTGTTCTGCTCCAGTCACTGTTCTGAGTACTTAACACGTAGTAACCAATTTAACCTACACAGCAATCTTAGGAGAAAGATGATTATTTCCAGTCCCATTTTACAGATGAGGAAAATAAAGCACAGATAATTCCAGTAATTTTCTTGAAGTCATACACCTTATAAACTTTGAAACCAGGATTCAAACCCTGGCAGTCTAATCCTGTGACCTCGTCCTGCCCTTGCTTCTGGCCTCCCGGACACATGACCTTTCTTTCCACTTATGTGGTGTCACCCTGCTCACACCCGAGTCTCATGCTCCCTCTTCCTCTTTGTGGGCCATGAATCTAACTTCCTGGTCCTCTTGGTGGATTTCTGCTTTTGTTCACAGGGGAAACCTGCTGGGGAACCCATGTGCCTCTCCCAAGGCACCCATACAGCCACATGCTTCCCCGACCACAGCACTGTGACCCCAGGTCTGCATTTCTCAGAAAGAATGACCCCGTTCCCAGAATGGTGGGGTCATCATGTGATACAGGATTCTCCAGATGACAAACGGAACCAGGTAAGCTATGTTTCTTTCTGGAATAAAATTTGATTTCAGGGTCACTTCTCCTTACAGTGGTCAAAGCCATTCTCCTGCCTTAGGTCATGTGATTACTCATCAGAGTTCAGTCCCCTAGACTGTCGGTTCTAGACATGGTCCACCTCACTCCCAGAAATTACATATCTTTGATATCTCACTTGCTTGTATCAAAATGCACTTAAATATGCTAAAAACAAAGAGATGTGTCTATCTTAATACGTCAGCGATCTCTATTTGGTTCCAAAATGGCAGATGAACCAAATTTGGTCCAAAGAGGCAGCAGGTAGCATGTGAAATGCCCAAGAGAACCCATTAAGACAGAGGCTTGCTCAAGTCGGTATAATTATCCAGGTCTCCCACATTGCAGGTGGATTCTTTACCATCTGAGCCACCAGGAAAGCCCAAGAATACTGGAGTGTGTAGCCTATCCCTTCTCCAGAGGATCTTCCTGACCCAGGAATCAAATTGGGGTCTCCTGCATTGCAGGTGGATTCTTTACCAGCTGAACTACCAGGGAAACCATAATTACCCACACCACTTATCAAAGCAGTTGGCTGTGTTCTACTTGGGGCTTCTGAGTAAAGCAAAATCCTACTGTTGCATTAAAAATATAATTTCCTCTATATACTAAAACAAACACCTGATACTTTTTCCACTCATGTAACCCACCACTACAAAGAAAATGCTAGGTACCACCAAGCACTGTGTAGACTGAAGTCATATAACAGCAGCAGCAGCAGCAACAAGAAGACACTTGATGAGCCCTTGTTTTGCTCCAGTCACTGTTCTGAATGCTCTACATGCAGCTATTTAAATTCTTACAACACTCATGAGGTGGATGCCATTTTTAATTTTCACTTTATTGTGAGGAAACTGAGGCCCAGAGAATTTAGAGAGAATCAGGGGTCTAGCGAATGATGGAACTGGAGTCTGGACCCAGGTCACCTGTCTTCAAAACCCTTGCTTGTAACGACTGGGTGTTCCTACCTCAGAGAAGGAGATGAACATGAATGACTGACTACCTTTTTTCCACTGATAACTTTTTTTTTCTGATTCTGAATTCATTTTGTGGGTGGTAGTACCCATCATGAGAAGAGAGGAAGAGACATTTGAAGGCTCAGTTGGATATAACCAAACAAGTCTTTTCCATCTTAAACCTGTCTTCTCTCTAACATCTTGCTTAATATCATTGAGACCTGACCATTGGGCCTGTGTTAAAGGCTTATTTGCCACAGAGCACTGAACCCTGCGCTCCGTATTGGCCAGAGAAGTGGGTACTTTGATGGGAGGCCAAACCAGCCTCTTCACTCCCTTAGGGGCGTGACCGCCACTCTAAACTTCAGGGCCCTTTTCATCCTTTCTTCTGTGCGTGCTAAGTCACTTCAGTCATGTCCAACTCTTTGTAACCCCACGGACTGTAGCCTGCCAGGTTCCTCTGTCCAAGGCAAGAATATTGAAGTGTGTTGCCCTGCCCTCCTCCAGAGGATCTTCCTGACCCAGGGATTGAACCCGCGTCTCTTAAGTCCCTGCATTGGCACGCTCGTTCTTTACCACCAGCACCATCACTTCTTAATAGACCAGCTGTATCCATTAGTGCTTTTCGTTACAAACCATAGAAGCTAGTTCTGGTGAATTAAAGTAGCACACTTATGAACCAAAATAATACGAGGGTGCTCACAGAGTGGATAGGAAGGTAAGATAAAAAGGAGAAGAAAATACACCACACTCCAGGAGGCTAGGAGCAGAAATGCATTCAGGACAGCACTGCAGAGAATGTTGTTAGGACACCAGCCTGGCCAGGCACCACCAGGACCTTTTGAGCTTTTAAGTACGTCTTTCTTTCAAATAATCACTAGCTCTTTCTGCATCTTTGGGTCACTCTTCAGCAGGTGTGAGCGTCTGGCTGGCTGAGAATAGGCCATTTGTCTATGGAAACTGGGAGGTCAATTTGAGTTGTGGAGACAAGAATATAAAAGCTTGACGGACTTTTGATAAATTCACATAAAATTCCCTGACTTCAAGGGGCTGAAAACAGCAATCCCACTCCTGGGCATATATCCAGACAAAATTATAACTGGAAGACATACATGCACCCCAATGTTAATAGAAGCACTGTTCACCATGGCCAAGACATGGAAACAACGTAAATGTCCATCAACAGATGAATGGATAGAGAAGGTGTGATACATATATGCAATGGAATATTACTCGGTCATAAAAGAGAACAAATAATGCCATTTGCAGCTACATGAATGCAACTAGCGATCATTATACTAAGTGAGGTAACTCACACAAAGACACATACCATTTTCTATCACTGACATGCAGAATCTAAAATATGACACAAATGAACTCATCTGAAAAACAGAAACAGACTCGCCGACGTTGAGAACAGACTTGTGGGTGCCAAGGGGGAGGGAGATAGAGGAGGGATTGGGAGTTTGAGGCGAGCAAAGACAAACTGTCTTATACAGGATAAAGAGCAAGGTGCTACTGGATAGCATGGGGAACTACCTTCGGTGTCCTGTGATAAACCATAATACTAGGAAAGAAAAGAATATGAACAAGAATGAATATATATATATGGCTAAACTGCTTTGCTATATAGCAGAAACTGACAACATTGTAAATCAACTATACTTCAAAAAAATAAAAATTTCAAAGAAAGCTTTCAGTCTTTCAAAAAAGAGAGGGCTGAAAACAAACAACTGGAAGGTTGAGGGTGGGAGAGTGAAGCTAGAGAGGTGAGACCCAGAGGTGGGGCTGGGTGAGCAAGTCTCGTCTCTTGGTTACTATCCAGAGAGCTCTGCTCCTGTTTGTGGCCTTGGGAAGCTGGTGGAGAGAGAGGACTGAGAAGGACCGTTTACGAATGAAGTTCATTCTTGCTTTGGTTTTTGGCTTCCGCATCTGCTTCTCCTTGAGACAAAACATGAGTCTGAGAAGGATGCTGATCTAATGAGGGTCTTCTCTGCTTTATTCTCTTTTTAATTCTCCTCTGTCTTATCCCACATGTTATTGTAGCATAAATTACACTAAGAAGAGGGACCCTGTCTGATCAGCTCCTCGTTTATTGATGTGGCCAGCAAAATGGTTTCCTAGCTAATCTTGAAATACTAGACCTTCTTAAATCCTGACTTTGATGAGACAGAAATGTTTAATTGCTTTAAAAGTGCAAACTTTTTCAAAGTCCTATACAATTTAGGAACCTGGATGGTACGTGATTTTTTTTTTTTCTTTAAACTTTTTATTTTGTATTAGGGTATAGCCAATTAACAATGTTGTGATAATTTCAGGTGAATAGTGATGTGGGAAGTGATGTTTTATAGAAAAGATGAGAAAAAGACAATTTAAGTGTTTTTACTTTGTTTTGAATTTTTGTGACTTACAACCCCAGAGGTATTATTCTAGCCTTTCAGATACTTCTAGTCTCATAAGTTTTAAAATACCAAATACATTCTTTTTCATTCAAGGGAAAATGCATTAATAGTTGTCAGATTCCAAACACCAAATATGACAATTCTCCTGGAGTCATCTAACCAGTGTTGATAGAGAATTATGTTTAGTCAAATAATATGAAAAACTAGAGAAAATCCAGGACAACAATTTAAAACAAAGAACCAAAAGGGAAAACCCTGTGTCGTGTGAAAGCAGGATGCTTCAAATGAGCAGTTATCCCTTTAATAGAGAACTCTGAACTCCATTTACCTGGAATTATTTTATGGTATAACTTTGGTAGTGCTTCCCTTTTCTGTTCTAGTCTTTGCTCTAAGAGTCCTTTGGGAATTAAATGAAGACAGAGTTTATAAAGGGAGTGACATCTAGATAACAAGAAGGCGGAGCTGGCCTCCCTGGGGTGTCACCTCCAGTCACACAGGGCTCCACATACATGAGGCTTTTGTGCTTGACTGAATGACTTGCTGCTGTTGTCTTGAAACTCTTAAAATGTTGGAAGAAGGTGCATGGCATTTTCAGTTTGGAATGGGCCCTACATAGTTGCTTCTGCCAAAAAGCTGTATTGGTGTAGGCTCTGCTAGGATACTCACAGCATGATAAACCAATGGCTAGCAACATTTTTCTGTAAAGAACCATGGAGTAAATAGCTCAGATTTTACGGTTATACTCAACTCTTGCTATTTCAGCTTGAAAGCAGCTAGATACAATATGTAAGCCTGTGAGTTTTGTAAACTATATTTGTAAAAACAGGTGGACTAAATTTGCATGTGGGCTGTAATTTAACAACCTTGGTCTAGACAAATAGTCTTGATCTTAGGCTACCAACTGATTGTCAAAGAGACAGATAGCAGGGGGCATAGTCTACAAGCCATAGGCCTGGAATGCTTTCACAGTTTTTGTACAGTTGAACAATTCATACTATTGCTTTCCTAATAGTTAATATTATGCAAAAAGCTTTACGTGTATTAGAGTATTTTTACAATCCCAAAGAGCCTCATCAACTATGGATTATCTTCATCCTCATTTCGCCAAAGAAACCAAGTTTCAGAAGATAAGAAATGTGACCAAGATATCCAGTAAAGACCTGAGACCCAGAGCTGACATCTAGGGGGCTGAGTGCCAGGCAACTGGCTACCCGTACTGTTTGAAAATACTGACATATTGAATGGTATTTATTTGATTTTTGACTTACATAAAATATTTAAATATTTTTTTTAAAAACATAAGTGATGGCAGATATGATGTCATTGGCCTTCTAATTCCATCATTCTAACTCATCAACACTGTACTCTCTGGCGAGGCACGTTATGGCTTAGACTTCTCACTCATATGTGTCCCCTCGGTACCCATGGCAGGAGCATGAGCAAGTTTCATCCAGCATGTGCGGCCAGAGGAAACCAAGGTGGGAAGTGCTGCCAAAGGTGTTAGCAATGGGAAGGAAATGGGATTTGCAGCATCTTCGCCACTCAGAATCTCTGCAGGCCTGAGGCTGGTGTCTCCAATACTGCCGCTGTTCCTTTTCAGTAGGCTGAGACGTGTTCCCCGGGCGAACACCTGAGCGACCCTCAAATGCATACACTGAGTCCTCAAAGTCTCAGGGCTCAGTCGTGTCTGACTCTTTGTGGACTGCAGCCCGCCAGGTTCCTCTGACTATGGAATTTTCCAGGTAACAATACTGGAGTGGTTGCCATTTCCTCCACCAGGAGATCTTCCCAACCCAGGGATCGAATCCCCACCTCTTGGGTCTCCTGCACTGACAGACCGATGCTTAACCACTGTGCCACCTGCGAAGCCCCCTTCTTCATAAATTCACAGATCTCAAATAAACCTGAAGTACACGATGGCTTGTTATAGACTTAGGATTATAGACATCATCAGAAGAATGACAAGGAAAGAGAAGGATGAAATCAGAGAAGATCTGATTAGAATTTAGTCATCACATCCCTTTCGTGATTCCCCCTGGAAATAACTGTGCATACCCTGGGGCCAGAGACAAGGAAGATTCTGTACCTCATGGGTACGTTTTATGACTTTTTGGATAACCTGATTTCCTTAGCTTTGGAAGAAGAGGTTGTTGGTTCTGCATGGCAGCTTAGCAGACGTTATCAGCACCCTGATGTCAGTATGCAAAAGGAAAGTTCTAGATGAGAGGTATCCTGGTGGTATCAAAGGGAAGAGCATGTTGGACAGCAACTAACCTTGAGATGAGGCTACAGAAAAGCCACATTAAAAGATTTTTATGCACATCTTTCTAGAGTTATCCAACTATCATAAAAAGGATACAAACCCCAATATATTCCCATAAAATCTTGAGCCCAGAAACCATTTACATTATCATTAGAAAATCAGCACGGTAAATTCAGCACCTAAGATAGAAAGTTAGAATCAGCCCCATGGCCATTGGGGTTACCATGGAAATTATATTCTGTTTTTTAAAACAGTGTTCTGTTGAGTTGATAGAAAAATGATTCCAGATTTTAAAGAAGTATTTATTTTTCCCACTCAAAGTAAAGCAGAGACACTTAAAAGTAGGCCACTCAGAGTTCTGCAGAGAAGAATAATTACAGAAATAGAAATGGAGATGCATTGTGACCACATTTCTGAGCAGTTTCAATTCTCTGGACTAAATGATGCCATGTGTAATCTTGAATGAAGGGATGAGCAAACCAGGCATGCAAACACTAGTCCATTATCAGGACTCTTGCGGAACCCTGGTGCCCAGGGGCAGGCCAGGTGAGCGGCTCTTCTCCACTCTTCCATCTCTTTCATCTCTTCACCGTCACTTTCTGTTTTTTCCTCTACCTTGCTTTTCATTTTCTCTCTCCCTTTAGCTAACAGAGCATACCATGAACCTCACAGCATCTCCCAAGAGGCAGAGAAAGGAGCCTAAATGCGTGAAGATGTTCCCAGGGAGCAGTTAGAAAGGCCCGTTTTCTCTGACTTAGTTCCTAGGAAGGCTGACTAGAGACTGGTTCAGTTGTGAGCAGTGGAAATGACAGGTGGGCATCCACACTGGGTGGATGGAGGTGGACATTAAATAGCAGAGGAGAAAGCTGCCCTTCACCCTCACCACCACTGGAACTCAGTCCCCGTCACTCATTCAGAGATGGCCTCTTTAGGACTTTGACAGAAAAAACCTTTCGGTGCCCAAAGGTGTGCTCAAACATTCTTTTTCCATCCTCATGGAGGCAGGAAGACAACATGGTATTTTGAGGACAGGAGGGAGAGCAATAGAAGGCCCAGAAACAGTCCTCAAGGACCCTACTAGGTCGTCTTCTACTCAGATCTGCCTTGGAAACCGCATCCACACCCTGAGCACACAGTCAGACATACGAATGGTAAATAGGCCGGGAATCCATATGGAGGCTGAGGCAGGCGGGGCTGGGGGGTGGGGGGCAGGTCTGAGACATGCATCCCTGAGGAAAGGTGCCCCTGGGGACAATATGCTCATAAAGACCGGAAGAGGGCTGATTTGGGTTGGTCAGTTCTGAGGTACCAAAGAAACCATTCTGCTTGCTCAATGGACACATCCTTGTTTAATTCTAAGAAATCTGTGTTCATTATCTACTGCTATGTAACAGAGTGCCCTCCAAATACAGCAGCTTGAAACCAACAGACCCTTCTGATGTCACAGTTTCTGTGGGCCAGGAATCTGTGTGTAGTTTCTCTGTGCGTGTCCTCCGGCCCAGCGTCTCCCAGGTTGCAGTCATGGTACTGGCTAGGGCTGCAGCGTCTCAAGCCTTGAATGGGGCTGGTCTGCTCCAAGCTTACTGCAGGGGCTGTAGGCAGACCTCGGGTCCTCTCTGGCGGCTGGCTGAAGACAACAGTTCCCTGCCTGTCACTGGGCAGCTTTCCTTATGGCAGGGGCTTCCCTCAGAGAGCAAACATGGGGGAGAGCCACATACAGGAAGACAGAGTGAACAAGACGGAAGTCACAGATATTTTGTCACTGTTCTTGGAAGTGAGCTGTACACTATTCCTTAGAAGCGAACCCAGCCCAAGGCAAGTGTCAGGGTTTACATAAAGGTGTGATCCCCAGGAGGCAGGAATTACTGGGGCCTTTTTAAGCTGCCTGCCAAAGATAACCAACTTGATGACAGGTTGTAGTCTTCAGATTTAAGTCCAAATGACTTCTGCTGCTACTGCTGCTAAGTCTCTTCAGTCGTGTCTGACTCTGTGTGACCCCATGGACAGCAGCCCACCAAGCTCCCCCGTCCCTGGGATTCTCCAGGCAAGAATACTGGAGTGGGTTGCCATTTCCTTCTCCAATGCATGAAAGTGAAAAGTGAAAGTGAAGTCGCTCAGTCGTGTCCGACTCTTAGTGACCCCATGGACTGCAGCCTACCAGGCTCCTCCGTCCATGGGATTTTCCAGGCAAGAGTACTGGAGTGGGGTGCCATTGCCCTCTCTGAAATGACTTCTGGTTGCCTTCAAACACCAAATCCATCCTCAAAAGGTAAAAATGCACCACCCCTGAGGATATTAAAAAACAAAACTGTCAAGGCGTCTTAAAATACTAAATATCGGACCAATTGGAGATTTTATGTCCAAGAAGATAACACCCTTTTGTGTATATAGAATCTGATGACTGTGAACTGCATGAGTTCTGTCCACCTCATATTTTTTGCTTTCACCATTAGGCCTTTCGCATGTTGGTAATTAGCAAAAATAAAAACATTCGGTTTTCCAAAGTGAAATAGATTCTTTGTGTGAACCTAGAACCCTTGACTTCTAGAGTCCTTGATGGAAAGAGAGTGACTCTCTGTAGTCATTTGAGCCCCCAGGGAGGCAGCAGAGATCTGGGGACCTGAGACCAGTAGCTCTGCACTGCTGCATCTGAGCCTCCCACAGATGGCCATGGTGCGGTGGCCGGTGGACCTGGCATCGAGACCGAAAGAAGTGGGATGCAGAATGTGTTTTGTCCATCCTGCTCTCTGCAAAGTCTTGTGGCTTAGAAAATGCAGTCCTCCTGGTTTGAAAGTTGGGAAGTCCATATTTAGAAACCTGGAGATACTGTGAACCAGGAAAAAAATGCTATCTTTATTTGCTGGGCATTCCAGGTCCTGTTGGTTTCTGGCCAAGCTTCAGGTTGCTGGTCAGAGCTATTCAAGGAACACAAAGTGGAGAGTCCAGCTCTCCTAATGGAAGTTAGAGCAAGGCTTATTTCCTCTGCTTATACACCCTGAATCTACCACATAAACCCATTCACTCTGTCCCAGTAGGTGACTGCAGCCATGAAATTGAAAGATGATTGCTCTTTGGGAGAAAAGTTATGACAAAACTAGACAGCATATTAAAAAGCAGAGACATATCATCAGAGATCTTTGCCAACAAAGGTCCATCTAGTCAAAGCTATGGTTTTCCCAGCAGTCATGTACAGATGTGAGAGTTGAACCATAAAGAAAGCTGAGCACTGAAGAACTGATGCTTTGGAACTGTGGTGCTGGAGAAGACTCTTGCGAGTCCCTCGGACAGCAAGGAGATCAAACCAGTCAATCCTAAAGGAAATAAACTCTGAATATTCATTGGGAGGACTCATTGGGAAGCCGAAGTTCTTGTACTTTGGCCACATGATGGGAAGAGCCAACTCATTAGAAAAGACCCTGATGCTGGGAAGGACTGAAGGCAAGAGGAGAAGGGGACAACAGAGGATGAGATGACTCAATGGACACTGACTCAATGGACATGAGTTTGAGCAAGCTCCGGGAGATGGTGAAGGACAGGGAGCCTCGTGTGCTGCAGTCCATGGGATTGCAAAGAGTTGAATAAAACTGAGTGACTGAACAACAGTAACAACAATAGGGGCTCCAGATTTTGGCCTAAGCCACATTTCCTATTTTGTCTAACTTGCTTCTGGTTCTAGTGTTTAAGTCAAAGCTTTGTTTTCAACACTAGTTTTTTTTTACTGATTGGGTAAAGACCAGTCTCCAAAAATAAGTTATATATTGCATGCTAATTCATTTCATTCATGTCCAGCTCTTTGTGACCCCATGGATTGTAGCCTGCCAGGCTCCTCTGTCCATGGGATTCTAATTAGCAAGATTACTAATGGGTGGGGTTGGGTCGGAAGGCAGAAAGTTTAACTCACTAGTGACTAGAGGGGGCCTCTGGAGCCACTACCAGGCAGGAGGAAAGGAACACACTAAAAAAGGCACTGGTTTTCTTGCTGGTGTTTGAACAGGAAGGGTGTGTACAAGGGGCCCCCCAGTCCAGTCAGAGCTTGGACGCCCATGTTATTCATAGAGGAAGCTGGATCCTGAGGGCGCCTCAGACTTCTGCTCACAGACAGGAGTGCTGAAGAGCTAGGATGGTGGGAATGATCTTGTTGGTGGGCATGGAGAGACCAAGTATAGGGGCTCAGGAATGTTTTTTTTTAATAAAAGTGTGTCTTCATGAACACCGAATGTGTAGAACTTTTTGTTTTAGGTAGTGGGGCAGATATATTTATGTGCACGTATGTGCGTGTGTGTGCGTGTGTGTGTGTGTGTGTGTGTGTGTGTGTGATGGTGCATGTGAATGCTATGCCCTGCGGGGGACTGGAGGTCACCTTGCACTTGCTTCTCTGTCTTCAGGTCAGTATAAGAAGTTTATGCTGAAAGTCTCTTAGCAGTTTGTTTCCTTCCTGCAATGAAAGCCCACCAAAAATGACCTCGGACTTCTTCCCCCTAAGCTAGAACATGGTGCAGGACAGAGTATCCAGATTAGCAAAAGCTGCTCACAGTTCCTCACATCTTCCCTCCTAATATTCTCAACTGTGCTTTGAAAAATCAATGCTTGCTCACCAGCCCCCTTTGCATTCTTGTGTACAGGTTGCCAGAGTCATTTACTTTGAAGAGCACCGAGGCTCAGAAAAAAGAATCAGCTTAGAATCTGTCATGCCTGTGCTGGCAAAAGAAAGGGGAACAGGAATGGTGAAGTCTGAGCTTTCATTCTGACAAGAGCTGCAGAAAGAGCCTTTGGTACGGTTTCTTTTCTTTGGCTATGATTACCTCATTTTCAGTTTGCACTGTTATTAAGTCTTAGCGTGCATGACTAACGGATAGATTAATTCAAGAAAGGTAAAAACCAATTTCAATAACACAACAAAAAAAGATCTGCTATTTGCAGTTAGTATCTGCTTCCCTCTCAATGTGCCGGGACCATTCAAGGAGGAGAGCAGAGAGGAACAACCAAAGCCTGAAGGGATGGGAGAGTGGGCGGGAGGGACGTAAAGTGCAGGTCCCGTCACATGACTGCCTTTGCACCTTGACAAACGTCCCTTTTATTGATTTTTTTTTGGATAAAGGAACATGTATTTACAGTACGTCTACGTTTACAAAGGTAATCAGTATGAGTTAATTATTGTCAGAGTTCTTATTGAATTTTTGGTTCAATGTCTAGCCCATTTAGCCAGAGTTAGGCTTGCTCTAAATTGACGTGCAGCAAACTTGACCTAATGAAAGCCATTGCCCAGGGCCACCATGACATCTGGTTGTCAGCAAAGATGACTTTGGTTCAGGGGTTGGCTGAGAACACACTCCCTTCTTAGTGAGTGCGACTTGGCTTTGGGGCCTGAATGTCCTTCCTTGGAACTGGCCACAGAGCTTTGGAAAGTGAGAGTCCCATTTGGAATTGACAACTCATGCTCTGGGCAAAAGTAGTACTAACATCAAGTATTCTGTAGTACATGAAAGCAAAACTCATTTTTTCCTCCATGAATAGGAGAATTAAATCCAAATTATTAGTGCTTAGTTCCAACATCCAATGGAGAGTTGAAATTTGGCATCAGCTACTCATCAGATATTTATGGAGTACATTTCCAAGTACAAGATACCATTGTAGGTGCTATGGGGAGCAGAAAAATTAGAAGACATGATTTTAGCCCTCAAAAATGATACACTCTTTTTGGACAGTGAGGTATAGTTCTATGGTGGGACATCCTAAAATGAGACCAAAGGATGGCTTCAGGGATTCCATATTTCCTCTGAAATTATGTGCAAAATTCTTAAGTACATATATTTTTTCAGGGAAGAATGTCAAGGGTTTTACATCAGATATCCAAAGGGACTCATTTCCTAAAAAGTATCAAATAACCCGGGAATCTACTTATTATTTATTCATAGTAAACATGAGAACTAACTTTTATTATTGTGCTTACTATGTGCTAGGATTTATTTTAGGCGCTTTATTTTTGACTCCTTAAATTGTCACAATAACCCCAGGGGGGAGGGATTATTATTTTTCATTTGTTAAATATGAAAATCGAGACCTTGAGAAGTTGCCTAGTCTGAGGGCATGTGTTTAATAAGTGGCAGTTGAGGATTTTGACTCGGATCTATTTGACAGCAAAGTCTTTGTTCTTAATCCCTGTGACATACAGTAATCAGAATATATGAGAAGCAATAAAAGCCAAAAGTAGAAGAGATGGCGGAGGAAGAACACTTGAGTATGAGGAGCTGTGGTGGGGAAGGTTGCAAGCACCAGAGCTGCATGCTTGGGAAGGAGGTGAGAACTGATCCGGCTTGTGAAAAAGAGAAGCTTTTCCCATTCCATGCTCAGGATGTGAGAGTTTGAATTTAGAAACACTTTCTTGCAATCCCAGTTAGTGATAGCTGAAATTCTCTGTCTTACCAGTTTAAGCCTTTAAGCGTACTTTTCTATCCAACTCGGCAAATAACTCTCTGCACGCCCACCAGGACTAAAGCAAAGCCGGCTGGCTACTCTGAGGGTCCCGGCTAAGGAAAGTGAGGCCCCACTCATACACCCGTAGAGGAGACCTGTGGGTTGAGAATTCCAGCGGGAGGTGGCGAGGTTTGGGAGCACAGCAGGAGACTCTGGGCAGCAGTCCTGGGCCTGGATCAGTCTGATCCGGAGAGCAGTGCTGATGCGGCTGGGTGTGGACAGGCTTCCATGGGGGAAGGGAAAAGGACTGCTGGGCTGAGATCTGAATGTGTCTGCCTGTTTCCCCACTGGCCTAGTTCCAGACTTTGCTGGACGTTAGGACTCCAAGTCCTGTCTGTAGGTTCCAGCCCTTATCACTTCTGTCAAGGAGCATTAGTTGATCGAATTCCTCTGCATATCCTGCCTTACACTCTGGAGTGTAAAGCTGGGCCTACAGGCACGGCTCAGCATTGCCTGGGGTTGGGAGTAGGGGCAGCCTGGGTGTTCCTCTTGGAGATATTTATTTGTTTTTCCCAGTGAGGCCTCTTTTTAAGCAAAATTTTCTTCCTTTTAGCCCAAGTTGCCAGAAATGGGCCTTCACCTCTCAAAGTGACCTCACGGAGGAGGGTGGTTTCCCTGTGTTTCGCAATGGCTGTGCCCAACGCAGAGCCCCTGGACAGGCTGGCATCCTCAGATGTGCGCCCTCTTCCTTGTCTCTGGTGTCCCTGAGCGGTTTTCAGAGAAGGGGCTCTGGGAGCCTCCACCAGGCTTTGCTGTCCTTCCAACTGTGCTAACAAAGGCCAGACATTCCAAACTTAACCCTTCACCCCTATTTCTCCATAGGTCTCTTCTCACCAAATGACAGGTGGGCAGAGGTAAATGGCCCAGAGCTTCAAGCTGTGCTAGGAGCCTCCTCGCTCTCCTCCCCAGTACACTTGAGTTAGCCTCACTTTAGGCTCCGTCTAGGTGTCCATGTAGTAAACGGTCAGTATGGTTCATCTGGATTCAGTTATTTCTGATCAAATAAACACTGGATGCAATAAGAGGGGTACACTGAGTAAGCCCATGTGGGTGTCCTTACAGGACTGACCTTCAACAGGTGGCAATGGACTTGGCTCCAGGAGCCACAGGCTACACTGGCACTTGCTTCCCCCTGCCCTGAGCCCTGGGGAGCCTCACTGGCCCTTGCCTTTCTCACCTAAACTGGATAGATGATGGTTAAGGTTCCCTCCGGGACTAATACTCTATGAAATTACAGATACCATTTTTATCTGCAAATTATAAAGGCATACATTCTGTCTAAGGTATTAACCCTTTCTCCCACTGAGTCCAGTGCTCCTCAAAGAGAAACAAGCTGCCCTGTCTTAAAGGGGCTCTGTGGTTGCCTCTCCCCGCATTCCTCTCCGTGTTCTGTGTGTATGTGTATATGTCTGTCTCTTTCTCTCTCTCTCACACACAGATACACTCAGACACACCCCATATGAGACTCTCATAATGGGATGGACCGCTTAGTCTTCCTTTCAGGAAACCCTGTCATTTGAGTGGGAAAGATCTGCCATCTGGGATGTCTGGGTCATGTGTTACTAGGAAGAGAATCTAACTGATGTCTTCCATTGAATAATAATAACCGCTTCTCTCTAACACTTGCTTTTTTCTCTTTACAGTGTCCTTGCCTATAGCAGCCTTGTGAGGGAGCGCGGAACTGACTTCAGGGACATTTGCTGTCCCAGGCCAAGCTGCAGTGGCCTGGGTCCGGTAGAAGGTCTACTACTTTTGATGAATCATTACTCTCCAGGCCTAGACAGCCATGCAGAGGGTGATGGAGGGTGCTTCACTTTCTCTGTGTCTGGTCCCCTGCCAGGGCTGAGACGGCATGGTAGACCTCTAGATGAACCAGACTTCCTCCACAGACATTGGAGATCCCTCCCTGGATACAGTGGGAGCTTTAGAATATTCTAGTTCAATGTGGATGGACCTAGGAATCTGCCTTTCCAACAAGTGCTCCCATTCAATTCTTAAGAAAACTAACTTTTCTTAGCACTTACCAGTAGCTAACCTTACATGCAGAGAAGGCAATGGCACCCCACTCCAGTACTCTTGCCTGGAAAATCCCATGGACAGAGGAGCCTGGTAGGCTCCAGTCCATGGGGTCACTAAGAGTCGGGCACGACTGAATGACTTCCCTTTCACTTTTCACTTTCATGCATTGGAGAAGGAAATGGCACCCCACTCCAGTACTCTTGCCTGGGAAATCCCATGGACAGAGGAGCCTGGTAGGCTCCAGTCCATGGGGTCACTAAGAGTCGGGCACGACTGAGTGACTTCACTTTCACCTTTCACTTTCATGCATTGGAGAAGGAAATGGCAACCCACTCCAGTATTCTTGCCTGGAGAATCCCAGGGACAGAGGAGCCTAGTGGGCTGCCGTCTATGGGGTCGCAGAGTCGGACACTACTGAAGCGACTTAGCAGCAGCAGCAGCAGCAACCTTACATGAGGCAGTTATCTGATTGTTATTTTCTACCCTGCACACTACCCTCTCCCTCTTTAGAATACTCCATGACTTTAGGAAGTTTGTCTTTTGGTTTACTGTTATCTTCATTCCCAGCATCTGGTACATAACAGATGTTCAACAATTACTCGTTAAATGAATCAAAATCTGAAAAACAGTGGTCTTTGGGGATGTTGCAAAATACTGAGGTGTGTACATTTCTAATGGTAAAGTTTCCTTCTGATATGTTATGACCTACATGTGTGTTTGTACATGGAGACAGATGGAAGCCACTGCATTGCCCCAGGATTCATGGCCTAGGTTTAAGCCACATAAATGTGATAACTTTCCATTTTAATCTAGACCATTTGCACTGTGGGCCTATATGCTTCCAAAAATATTACTTCTGTTAAAAGCCCTACTTCCATGTTGAATCTATTGAACAAATCATTTAGAGTAGAACAACATGCTATCAGGATCTCACTGTAAATCCACTCCTGGACAAAGAAAGTGCTTGGGTAGATACTGGCAGTATCAGAGCAATGAAACACAAATGTGCTATGAGTATATTCTATTTACTGCTTTGTCAGGCTGGGCAAAGCTCAACTGTTCACATAATGGTTGTATAGTTTATTAAAGTCTTAAATAAAAAAATCTATTCTTGAGCTTTTCAAGTTTCCAACAAAGGAAAATAAAAGAGATCTCTCATCTACAGACCAAGAAGAAATATTAGAGTGGCCTGCCAAGCTCAAAGTAGAACAAGAATGTGGCTGTTGCAGCCAAGTTCAGCTATAATAAATTTAAATATGTGTTCCTTCTACTTGAGAATGGCTTCCTTCTGTCACTTAAAGGAAGAGCTGACTCTTCCATTGTAGACATGCACCAGTCGTGGAAAAAAGCTATAAAGTAAATTAAAATGCCCATCAGATATTTACTGGCCTTAAAAAATGTTCACCAGCTTCAAAGTCTTTCCAGCAGGCTTTATGATGAGGCTAAATAGATGAAATTGTATAACTCTAACCAAACTCCATCTCCAAGCTTACCTGTAAATAGTAACTCTTAAGCAAAGGGATGAGAAAAGAAATACTGGAGAGGAGAGGGAAAAAACAAAAACAAAAACGCATGCTGCTTTAACGAGAAACTTTTAAATGCAGAGGAAACAGCAAAGAAAGATACCAGGAAAGAAAATATAATTATCACTTACACTATCAGAACCATCCTTGTAATAGTGTTTTTGCCATGTTAGCGATATGGCTGTGTCTACTGAGGTATTCTTTGGATGGAAGTCATATGGTCAAGTTACCTTGTATTTAGGGAACAAGACTAGTTTTAGATATGAGACCATACATGTCATCAAATGCAATACTTCTTTCACTTATGTAGAGGGAAGACATTGACAAACAGAAACCAGGATTAGGCTGTGCTCTTAAGGGTGGTTGTCCAGTGAGGATTCTCTTAGATCTCAGGAGGCATGAAGAAAGACCTTTCAGGCAGCAACTCTTCTGTAGCAAATACACACACACACACACACACACACACACACACACATATTTATACACAAATACACACACACACACACACATTTATAGGGATCCTTCTGTGGCAACCAGGAAGTAAGGAGCTTTGAAAAGCCGTGTAAGCATTTGTATCAAAACTGCTTTGTAGGCAAATTAACGCTGGTAGCTCTACAAAATATTCCTGGTTGGGTGAACAGTTTCTCGCAACTTCAATTTTTCCCTATCATTTTATTATGGAAATAGAGGAGGAGGAAGAAGGGAATGAGCCTTTACTGAGTGTCTATGATGCGTTCAGAAATTTCCATATGTAATAAAAAGGGGTCCCCAATTCTCCTGCCTTTGGAGCTTCCCTTGAATGCTGAATGCATGTAAGCTGAGACTCTTTCCCACATGACCTCATCTTCATGAGTTTCTTCTTCCTTCATAATTCTAAGTCCCACCAGAAAACGTGCCAATATGCCCTCTAATCTGACCTCCATCCCCTCTCACCCTGCACTTGTCCTCCAGCCGTCTCTCTCCACACTCTTTACCTTCTCTCATCAACCCTGCCATCTTCTCTCCACCCTGAGGCACTCCAGGTGTGAACAAAGGCCTTTTTCTTTTCCAGAAAGTACAACTACCGCTTCAAGTGTACGATAAAATTTACACATGGTTTGAGAATAATATAAGATGATTTCAATGCCAAGATGGAAAATTCAGACTATAAGCCAAATACCCTACCCCTGTAAACCATGAACTAAGCCTCTTCATAGGGACCAGCTGCTGGCTGCTCCCTCGTGAGACCCCGGCTACAGCATTGGTCAGGGCCCGGACCAACTCCCTCGACTCGGAGTCACTTACCTTAGGCCAAGTTCTTCTCAACTTGTCTTAATGTCCCAAACTAGCCTTCTACATTATGATGCATAGAAGCCTTGCTCTTCATTCTCTGGGATGTCTTGGTTATAAAATGGAATTCGGCTTTTTCTTTTGAATAACTAAATTCCCTCTTGAAATGCTGTTCTCAGGCAAGGAGGCCAACTTCCTCTAAAAATACATTCTTGAGCAATAGGTATAAATTGCAGGTGGCTTTCAGATGGAATTTTATATGTACTTTTCCTTTTTAGACATTGCTACTCATGGATTATCTCACTGTAGAAAACAAATAAGCCCATATCTTCAACTTATTGATTTGCTTATTGTCTATCTTCCCTTAACAATAGGTTCCATAAGGGTATGATTTTGGGGTGTGTGTGTCAGTGCCTGAATCAGTGCCTAATGAGTACTCAGTATATATTTGTTGAGGGAATTAATCTTATGTAGCCCTCAGCTTAAGCCTACAAGATAGGTATTATTAATTTCATTTTCCAGAAGAGGAAAAGAGCCTGAAAGAACATAGGAAGTCAATCCAGGATCCCATAGATAGGAAGTTATAGAATGCTTTGGATGAGCATCAGAGCCAATGTTATTTCTGCTACGTTTACTTATTATCATTTTGTTCCCCAGTAGCATTTGGCAGCTTTAACCTGTTTCATTTTTAAGGATTTTTCTGAACTTATCCAGACATTTAAAGGGGAATAGTTCCTAGGACAATGACAGTGGTAGTGATTGAGACCCAAGGGAAAGGTGGACTGCAACGGAACGGAGTCAGGACCCGCAATCCAGGGGTCTCGTTCATCTTGAAATTCCTCCTTACTAGGCTCAATTCTCAACTTTGCTAAAAGCAAAACAAACACGCTAGCACCTGGTAAACTGTGGTTGATTTTTCAGCATGGATTCGTTCCACATTTGAACATCCATTG
The DNA here is from genome assembly GCF_029407905.1 of Bubalus kerabau. Lineage (NCBI taxonomy): Eukaryota > Metazoa > Chordata > Mammalia > Artiodactyla > Bovidae > Bubalus > Bubalus kerabau. The sequence continues at coordinate 13,516,670 of NC_073641.1, forward strand.
TTCTCTGTCCTTGATGCAAAGTCTAGTCTTCAAGAGCTTATTGCCTTTTGGTGCCGCAGAACAGAGCAAATTTGGGTGATTGACAGTGGAACAAATCTACAAATTTGAAACCTTGGGGTACATTGTGCCAAGCCTATATACCCACAGGCCACCATGAATTAAACAGAGAAGTAGAATAAAGAGTAAAGAAGAAAAGAAAGGCTTGGAGAAAGTTCCCTGCAGTCTCTAAACCATTTTTTGTATCTTTTTAGCTGTACTACTAGCATGATACCTCCTCACAGTAGATATGTAATCAGTATCTGATGGTTGACTAACTGGATGAACTCTCCTCATATCGACCAGTGTCCTTGCTTTTCAACCTGATTCACTCCGTGTAAGATCGCCCTTAAGGATTTCTGGGACCTTCTGAAGGACTGTAGAGTTGGCAGCATTATGGTTTCACATCTAAATATGTCAAGTCTCCTGACTTCCTGTCTGAGGTTCACTGGAGTAGTTGTAGAGAAGAGCTAAAATACACAGAAACTGGAGAGGCTGCCTAACTACAAGTCCTTTCTGTACACATGTCTATGTCAGCCCACTTTCTTTGGGAAACATTTCATATGCTTGGTCTCTAGACAAGTGACTGAGTAGTCATCTTTGTTAGGTGCCTCCATCTTCCTGGCCCTTTAGACTGCTTGAAAGTGGCGTTGATTCAGAATAATCATACTCTTCCTTTGTTTCTTTTATATCTAAAATCTGTATGGAATATTCTGCTTATCCCTAGTTGTGACTAGAGACTAAGAGCGAACACAGTGCTGGTTTTGGCTAGGTTTATCCATCCAAAGACAGTGGCTTAAGAGAATGCTGCAAGCATTATTCATAATAGCCTTGAATGGAAAACAATGCAAATGTCTGCCAGCTGATGAATGGCTAAATAAAATGTGGTATCTCCATACAATGGAATATTAATCAGGCAGACAAAAAATGAAGTATTGATGCGTGTTATTATATGAATAAACCTTGACAATATTACACTAAGTTAAAGAACCCAGTCATGAAGGACCACATAGTGTATGATTTTATTTACATGAAATATCCATAAAAGACAACTCTATTAAGAAAGAAAGAAGATTAGTGGTTGTTTAGTGTTGAGGGTGAAGGGGAGGTTGTGGGGAGGGTGTGCAAGGAGTGCAAGGTTTATTTTTGAGAAATTTCTAAAATTGATTATGGTGATGGGGAAGTAGTAAAAGATATTCCAAGCAAATGGAAACCAAAGAAAGCTAGAGTGGCAATACTAACATCAGACAAAATAGACCTTAAAGACTGTTACAAGAGACAAAGACAGACATTACATAAGAATTAAGGGATCAATCCAAGAAGAAGACGCAATAATTCTAAATATATATGCACCCAACATAGGAGTGCCTCAATATATAAGGCTAAGGGCGATTAAAGGGGAAAGCAACAGTAACACAATAATAGTGGGGGACTTTAACACTACATTTACATCAGTGGAAAGATCATTCAGATAGGAGCTCAAGAAGGAAATGCAGGTCTAAATAACACATTAGGTCAAATAGACTTAATATTTATAAAGCATTCCATTTGAAAGCAGCAGAACACATATTTTTTTTTTTCAAGTGCACATGAAACATTCTCCAGGATTTATCACATGGTGGGGCAAAAAGCAAACCTCAGTAAATTTAAGAAAATTGAAATCATATCAAGCATCTTTTCTGACCACAATACTATGAGAATAGAAATCAACTACCAGAAAAACATTGCAAAAAATGTGGAGGCTAAACAATATGTTACTAAACAACCAATGGGTCACTGAAGAAATCAAAGAGGAAATAAAAAATACTTAGAGACAAAATGAAAATGGAAACACAAGGATCCAAAACCTATGGGATGCAGCAAAAGCAGTTCTAAGAGGGAAATTTACAGCAATACAAACTTACCTCCAGAACCAAGAAAACTCTCAAATAAATAACCAAACTCGACACCTAAAGCTACTAGAGAAAGAAGAACAAACAAAACCTAAAGTTAAGAGACACTGATGTATAGAACAGTCTTATGGACTCTATGGGAGAGGGAGAGGGTGGGAAGATTTGGGAGAATGGCATTGAAACATGTAAAATATCATGTATGAAATGAGTTGCCAGTCCAGGTTCGATGCACGATACTGGATGCTTGGGGCTGGTGCACTGGGACGACCCAGAGGGATGGAATGGGGAGGGAGGAGGGAAGAGGGTTCAGGATGGGGAACACATGTATACCTGTGGTGGATTCATTTTGATATTTGGCAAATCTAATACAGTTATGTAAAGTTTAAAAATAAAATAAAATTTAAAAAAAAAAAAAAAGAAAGAGTCATAAAGATCAGAGCAGAGATAAACTAAGAGAACAATAGAAAAAAAATCAATGAAACTAAAAGCTAGTACTCTAAAAATATAAACAAAATTGATAAACCTTTAGTGAGACTCATAATGAAAAAAAAAGGAGCAGGCCTAAATCAATAGAGTTATAAATTAAGAAGTTACAAATGACTCCACACATATACAAAGGACCATAAGAAACTACAACAGGCCACTCTATACCAATAAAATGGACAACCTAGCAGAAATGGACAAATTCTTAGAAAAGTACAATCCCCCCAGATTGAACCAGGAAGAAACAGAAAATATGAACAAACCAATTACAAGTACTGAAATTGAAACTGTCATTTTACAACTCCCAAGAAACAAAAGTCCAGGAATAGACGGTTTCTCTACTACAGCACAATTGCACTCAACTCACACACTAGTAAAGTAATGCTCAAAATTCTCCAATCCAGGCTTCAACAGTACATGAACTGAGAACTTCCAGATGTTCAAGCTGGATTTAGAAAAGGCAGAGGATCAGTGATTAAATTGCCAACATCTGTTGGATCATAGAAAAAGCAAGAGAGTTCCAGAAAAACATCTACCTCTGCTTAATTGACTATGCCAAAGCCTTTGACTGTGTGGATCACAACAAAATGTGGGAAACTCTTCAAAAGACGGGAATACCAGACCACTTTACCTGCCTTCTGAGAAATCTGTATGCAGGTCAAGAAGCAATAGTTAGAATCAGACATGAAACAATGAACTGGTTCCAAATTGGGAAAGGAGTACGTCAAGGCTGTATATCGTCACCCTGCTTATTTAAACCTATATGCGGAGTACATCATGTGAAATGCCGGGCTGGATGAAGCACAAGCTGGAATCAAGATTTCCAGGAGAAATATCAGTAACTTCAGATATGCAGATGATACCACCCTTATGGCAGAAAGTGAAGAGGAACTGAAGAGTCTCTTGATGAAAGTGAAAGAGGAGAGTGAAAAAGTTGGCTTCAAACTCAACATGCAAAAATAAGATTGTGGCAGCTGGTACCATTATTTCATGGCAATAGATGGGGAAACAATGGAAATAGTGAGAGACTTTATTTTCTTGGGCTCCAAAATCACTGCAGATGGTGACTGCAGCCATGAAATTAAAAGACGCTTGTTCCTTGGAAAAAAAGCTATGACCAACCTAGAGAGCATATTAAAAAGCAGAGACATATTTTGCCAACAAAGGTCTGTCTAGTCAAAGCTATGGTTTTTCCAGTAGTCATGTGTAGATGTGAGTGTTGGACTATAAAGAAAGCTGAGCACTGAAGAATTGATGCTTTTGAACTGTGGTGTTGGAGAAGACACTTGAGAGTCCCTTGGACTGCAAGGAGATCAAGCCAGTCAGTTGTAAAGGAAATCAGTCCTGAATATTCATTGGAAGGACTGATGCTGAAGCTGAAGCTCCAGTACTTTGGCCACCTGACGTGAAGAACTAATTCATTGGAAAAGACTCTGGTGCAGGAAAAGATAGAAGGCAGGAGGAGAAGGGGACGACAGAGCATGAGATGGTTGGATGGTATCACCGACTCGATGGAGATGAATTTGAGCAAGCTCCATGAGTTGGTGATGGACAGGGAAGCCTGATGTGCTGCAGTCCATGGGGTCACAAACAGTCGAACACAACTGAGTAACTGAACTGATAAGGGAAAAGAATCTAAAAAAGAATATATATATATATATATATTTATATATGTATGTGTAACTGAATCACTGGGCTGTACACCTGCCACTAACACTATAAATTAACTATACTTCAATAAAATTGATCATTGGGGTGGACACATAACTTTCTGAAAACACCAAAAGCCATTGAAATGCACACTTTAGAAGATGGATCAGTAGTATGACTTGTCAATTTTATCTCAATGAAGCATTTCAAAGAGAGGGAGAAAATGCTGCTAAGAAAAGGGAGGCAGAGATAAGGACGGACAGAGAGTATTCTTCAGAGAGTGCCTGAGTCACTGGCTCTAGATTTTATTCTGCATATTCCATCCTGCTCTTCCCAAATTTTACTTGTTGAGCCAATGAAATCCCAATGCCTCCTTTTCCATTCTTCCGTTTCCCTTTTTCTTGATTAATCTAATTCAAGTTGGTCTTCTGTCACTGTTATAAGAAGAGTAGTGGTTATATTTCTAAGGCAGTGGTGCTGTGCCCTCCATCACGGGACTCTGATCAAAATGACCACAGGACTTTATACATGATGGATGCTTGATAAATGTTTATTAAACATTTCCAAACTTAAGTGACCGAGTTTTCTCCATGGGGGGTTGAGTCCAAAGATCCTCTTCTTTCAGCTCAGGTTGGTTTTCTTTGATACATTAATGCCAAATTATTTACAAAACCCTATCTGGAAGAGTTTTCTGGCATTCATAATTGCTCTTGAAAGAAAATGTAAACTTTCACCTATTGCCTTAAATTTATCTCAACTGTATTGATGGGCTAGTAGGTCTATTACTGAGTATTTCTGCGAGTCTCTAGGCAGTGGGCAGAGTTTTGAAAATGAAAGAATTTTTCCAAAGCCAAGCAAATGTGATAATTGCAGGTCATAGTGGACAGCAGCATGCATGGATGCTGGGAACTGGGGCACCACTGGCCCAATACAGGGCAGACTTCTCTAGCAAAGACTTGCACACACCCACTCACCTCCGTGTCTCTGTACATAAAGACAGTTTGTGTTGCCACATATTCTTTTGCTATTTCTGGCCTATGAGGTCATTAAGAAAAAACTGCTAGTGAGTTTCTATTACAGCCATTCTAATATGTGATAAACATTCTGCTTGTGCAGCACAAAGGTTACATTTGAATTCCATATGGACCACATGTATGTCAGTGGTTCTCAAACTTGAGTGTGCATTATAAATCACCTGGGGGGCCTGCTAAACACAGATCCCAGGGCCCTATTTCTGGAGTTTCTGATTCAGAGACTGGGACCTGGGGACCCCACTTGGAGTGCCACTGAGATACAGTGTATGGTCAAATGCTTCATTTTAAACTGATGTTTAATTGTCTTGTGGGTTATTTAATTTGATTATATAAATTGGAATGTGACCCAGTGACCTGGATGTGAACGTTTCATAGCTCATTTCTAATTCATGAAACTCCTGTTTTAAATCAAATGATGATTATTTCAGTTTTCAAATGTTCCATTGCAAACATCAGTTTTTGTCCAGATCTATGGTTGCTCTTTCCATGTCGACTTAATCCCAATGTCATTATAATCTTTCTGGGACCATTGGAAATGTAAATTCCCAACTGGACAGGGTCTGGCAGAGAAAGGAGAGGAGGTGGGTAGAATGGCTGGATTCTAAACTACCAGCTGCACAGCTATCTAAAAATAAGTCCTCTAAGTCAAAAAGACTGGCTGAGAGATGAAAATGAGATGATTAAGAACATTTTGTAGAACTGCCTCTGAGGTATATAAGTCTTCATGTGACATTTCCTTATTTCCCTTCACTGGGAGAAGCACAATCTGCTGAAATGCCTAAATACGAAACTTTCTGTGACTTCAAATAAAATTATGAGAAAGGGCAAGTCATCACAAGGGACAGAAGGAATTTCAGTGCTCAGCTTTAAAATGTGCCAAGATTATTAAGTCCTCCGAAAGAGCAGTATTATGTGCATCTGTGGTATGTAGGAACCCAAGACATCTTTACACGCATGTATCTGTGTCATTTATTAGACTTTTGGGTCTTACAACATTGTTAATGGAATCTGTACAGAGAATGGCACATTGAGTGTACAGCTTGAATTTTTACAATCTGTACACACCTTTGTAATCAATATCCAGATAAAAGAAGTCATTGCCATCTTCCCAGAACCCTCCCCATGTTCCCTCAAGTTACATTCTCCCCTGTAGGTAACCACTATCTAGTATTTTGACAGCATATATATTTGCCCTTTATTTCCTTTTTTAATTAAACAGAATCACACAGGGCATATATTTATATTTGGCTTCTTCCTTGTTTCTGAGCACAGTGAAGCCCTAACACATTGTAAAACTTTAATGTTGTGATTTAAAAAGTAATACCCCTGGTAAAGTAAAAAAACAAATTTCAAACAGAAAGAAAATAAAAGATAGAAAATAAAAACAAGTAGGTATGTGTGGTGTTTGGTGGTAGATAATTCACTTTCACTGGTGTACATGTTCCATTGTGTGGGTATACCTCAATCTATTTATCCTCTCTACTGCTGATGGGCTTTTGGGTAATTTCCAGTTTGAGACTATTATGAATAGAGCTATGGACTTTTTGAGCTTCCTAGGTGGTGCAGTGTAAAGAATCCACCTGCCAATGCAGGAGAACAAGAGACATGGGTTTGGTCCCTAGGTTGGGAAGATCCCCTGGAGGACGGTATGGCAATCCAATCCAGTGTTCTTGCTTGGAGACTCCCCATGGACAGAAGAGACTGGTGGGCTACAGTCCATAGGGTTGAAAAGAGTCAGACATGACTGAGCACGCACACATCCTTCCATACTTGCCAATGTAGGTGACTGCCAGAGATGCAGGAGGAGATGCAGTTTCAATCCCTGGGTGGGGACGATCCCCTGGAGGAAGAAATGGCAACCCCCTGCAGTACTCTTGTCTGGAGAGTCCCCTGGACAGAGGAGCCTGATGGGGTGCAGTCCATGGGGTCGCACAGAGTCAGACACAATTGAGCGACTGAACATATACAGATTTTTAATATACTTCTGCTGATAAACACATGTATGTGCTTTTGTTGTTTTGAGAATGGACCGCTAGGTCATAGATTGTGCATATGTTCAGCTTTAGTAGACACTGGCAAATCCTTGTAGTTTCTATAGGGGTTTTCCCATTGGAAACAAAAATATATAGAAGTTGTAGTTTCTCCACATTCTCTGAGATACTAGAGAATATTTCATCTTACATTTTAGCCATTCTGTTGTCATGCAGAATTATCCCACTGTGGGTTTAAATGTACATTTAATGATGACTAATGAAGATAAACACATTTTAAAATTGTTTTTTGGCCATTTAGACATATACCCTCTTTGGTGTTAGTATTGGTTTGAGTCTTTTGCCTATTTTTATTGATTAATAGAATTCTTTATATATTCAGGGTATGATTCCTTTGTCAGATATGTGTACTGTGAATATAATCTCCTACTAGTAAGATATTTTTTCCACTCCTGGTGTTTTTAAATTATCTTTTATTTTAAAAATAATTATTACTTTGGGTGCCCTGTTTTGGAAGGATTTTGTCTATTGCAAGTTTACAAAGATTTTCTTCTCTATTTTCTTCCAAGATCATTGTTTTATCTTTCATGTTAAAATCTACAATCTTTGTGTAATTAATTTTTATCTGTGGTATGAAGCAGAAGTCAAAGTCCTTTTATTTTCTCGATGGGTGTCTAGCACCATTTATTAAAAAGACCTTTTACCTCATCTGTGTCATTTATGGACCTGAAGGCCTTCTGTTGCATATTTTTGCAATTTTTTATTCAAGATGGCTTTTGGATATTTTTTTTCTTCCTTGTTTTCACAAGCGTAATTCATGACTTTGGCTCCTTTACCTGAGGCCTCTGCCACAAACATCCTATTTGGCATAAACTAGTTCCCACTCTGGTGCCTCTTCTCCTCTTATTATTCTCATTAATTCTAGGTTAATTTCCTAAGCAACATTTGCATCATATTAAATTAGTTAAAAGGTATACTCATTTTCCGTGGCTGCTGTAAAAATTTGCCACAGACTTGGATGCTGAAAACAACAGAAATTTATTCTCTCCCATTTCTGGAGGCCGTTAAATCTAAAATCAATATCAATGGATAAAATCAAAGGTGTCAGCAGGGCCACACTCCTGCTGGAAGTTCTAGGAGATAGTCTGTTCCTATTGTCTCCCAGCTTCTGGCAGTTACTGGCAGTCTGTGGCTTGTGGCTGCATCACTGTGACCTTTGAGTGCAGCATCTCCAAAACTCTCTGTGTTCTGTCTTGACATCACCTCCTTTGTGTATGTGCTCAAATCTTTTTCTAACCTCCTCTTACAAGGAAGCTTGTGTTTGCATTCTGGTCCTCTCTGACTCACCACCCCCCGCCATCCATGCCCATAAGCTGTCCTTCTCAGTCTTACTGAGTCAGGGCCTATCCACTAAGACAGGGCCTCTGCACTTTGTATTAGTTTTCCATGAGACTAAAGCACACTGAAGTTGGAGACCCACTGAGAAGGACCCACTGCTGTATGATATCATCAGGATATTGACAGTACCTGCTACAGGGGTGTGCCATGAGGCTGCAGAAGAGTTTCTCAGACTTGAGAGAGCATTGGAATCACCTGGGGGCTTTGTTAAAATGAAGGTTCCTGGCTTCACTACTTGGAATTCTTATACTATGGGTCTGGGGTGAGGGCTCAGAAAGTGACATTTCATTCTGAAGCAGATGTTGGTCTACCATTTACAGGGAAGTTGTTTTGGAAGGGATTAACTCTTTGACTCCTGAACTGGTATTTGGGGGAAGAACAATACTTGAATGAGGAAGAGAAGAGAGAGACAAGAAAAGAGGGAAGAGATGAGGGTGCAGGGCCTTCACAGTATGAGAAAAAGCAGAGAAGTAGGAATCTAACCACCATTTTGGTTTTTGCAAAAAAAAAAGAGTATTTGGTTTGGCTAGTGCTCACATTCAAAGTGGGAGGCAGGTCAAGGCAGCATCAGGTAAGGTAGGTCCCAGCCTCAGCAATCAGGGGCCCTGACATATGAACTTCTCTGTACAAATCAGAGCTGTGATGATGTGTTATCACTTAATATGTTCATTCTGAAGCACTCTGACTCCAGTGGACACTCAAGTCTTCCTATCTGCCTGGTCATGAAAGCCCTGTGTCCTTATCAACACCTGCCAACTGAGGGGTTTTTAGAACTTTTGTTCTAGATCTTTGGGGCTCCTTTGGTGGCTCAGATGGTAAAGAATCCACCTGAAATGCAGGAAACCTGGGTTTGATCACTGGGTCAGGAAGATCCCCTGGAGAAGCGAATGGCAATCCACTCCAGCATTCTTGCCTGAAGAATTCCATGGACAGAGGAGCTTGGTGGACTACAGTCCATGGGGTTGCAAAGAGTCGGATACAACTGAGCAACTCAGCATGCATGCACATCATAGATCTGAGCTGGTTCAAACTTCTTTCAGTTCCTCATGTGAGTACTACATCATCACTGCTTCTTAAAACTTACCGGACAAGGAAAAGCATGTGCTCCACTTGGCTGCTCACTTTCCCTTACCGCCCTCCTGGGCTGCTTATTGTCTATTACCCCTACACAGACTTCCACGCTGCTGCTCAGCAAGGCAGCTTTTTAAGTTCTTCTGATGCAAAGTCTGGTCAAAGCAGGCTGAAGCCCAGAAGGCACTCAGTTTAAATTCCAGGCTGAGGAGTGGTAGCTGGAAAGTGGTTATTTATATATTCCTCAGCTTGGAATAGTAAAACATTTTAAAAGGTATGGTGTTTAATCATGTCTGAGCCTGAGGAATGCAGAGCTCCTGTGAGGAATTCTGCTTTGTAAGGATAAAAATAAGAAATTGGGACCTTCTCCTGTCAAGCTTTCCAAAGTGTGTTTGAATCTCTCACCCACTCTGCCCCGCTTTCTTTTCTTATAGTCTAATTTGCATTATGAAATATTGTCCTTTAGACCCACGTTCATTGTACCAAGACTTTGAGAATTCAGCCTCCAAATCCCCTCACCATTCCATGCAGGTCTCCCCTGGGTGTTTCCAAGGCAAAGAGAATAAACACACATTTACTCCTCAAAGTACAGTGTTTGGTTGTATTTTCTATCAGGTAATTACCATTACTTTGGATTTCCTTTCCATTTACCATGGTCCGTCTTTAAGAGATATGTAGTTTTCTTGATTCTCATATTAAGTGGGTAAATCCACCAACAAAAGGTGCTGAAAAGTAAGATGGCAAATTCTTTTTCCAGGAGACCAAGCTTATCAGTTCTGTCATATTCTTAGTCTCTCCTTACCCAGTGTCTGAGAATTTGATACTTGAACCTGATCTTCTCAAATTGCGGTGCAATATATGGCAATTACGTCATCTGAAGATCTTTCTAAAGGGGAACAACTATTTTTAAACAAGGACAATCCTGACCTTAAAAAATAGTATTATTTAGTATGCAAACTTTGGAATCAAATTTCAAGGCACTGTAGGGTCCAAGTACTATTCAAACAGGTTTAACCTCAGACATGCAGGTTTGCACAAGGCACTCTGAAAGGTTACATTCTAAATGACAGACCTCTCACTTGAGCTGGGTCTGACACCCAGAATCAATGGAAGAAAAGACGGTCATTGTCATGGTGGTAATTCACACTGTGTCTTGTAAATGAAACATTGCCTCCATAGAAAATAAGGAAAAGGAGTGTTGTTGATTATTTAATTTACTTCTCATAGAAACAAACATTTTTATTTTTGGACTGTCTGTAAATGTTACTGAGTCCTCCCCCGGTTTCTTCATGCTTAAATGCCGTATCATATTCAACTTTATTTTGGGTTCACAATTCTCATCCAAACTTCCCTTGTGGAGAAAGAGAGACATGATATTGAGAAATCATAAAAGAAGAATGATATTCAAGGCCCAGGTATATTCAGCATTAGTCAAAACTTCATTAAAATGCAGTTTCCAGTTTGGGGTCACTGCAGTTTATGATAACATGAAACACAAAAATAAGTCAAGTGGTGGACAACTGAACCTATAAGACTATGTCAGAGAAATAAAAATATACATATATACTAAAAGATAGTCGTGGAATATTAGAAAGCTGTAGAGTATTTAGAGAGTTTTGAGTTCAACAGCCACTGCCTATTTCTACTACCACTGTTTTGCACATAATGAAACAGAGATACAGAGATGTAGAATTCATACAGAGATGATGAATTCTGTGCTTAAGTGGGAGTTGAACTGGGACCACAGCCCAGCACTCTTGACTTCTAATTTAATGCAGTTTCCACTAAGGTAAAAGGAGTGATTTAACGACAGAGGTCTCTGGATGAATTGATCTATGTGACTTCCTAATCCCTTAGCTACTGCCTTGGTTTCTTCAAAGTAGGAAACGTGCTTTGCCTTCTGTCATCTTCTAGTACGTGAACCAGGCATGCATGGTCAGTTGTTCAGTTGTGTCTGACTTTGCGACCCCACAGATTGTAGCCCGTCAGGCTCCTCTGTCCATGGAATTTTCCAGGCAAGAATACTGGAGTGGCTTGCCATTTCCTCCTCCAGGAAACCTTCCTGACCCAGGGATCAAACCGGTGTCTCCTCCTGCATTTCAGGTGGATTCTTTACCTCTGAGCCACTGGGGAAGACTATTTGAACCATGTGGACATGAATTCCTGTTGAATGTGTATGTGCAAATCATTCTTGATGATTTTGAAGGACGAAAAGATGAAACATTTTGTTCCTCATCAGGAAGTCCTTGACTTACACTACCTAATGTGGGTGTAGAGGCCCTATACTCTACATTTGAAGAGAGAATAGAAAATCATCAGTTCTGACTTAGCTGGCATCCACTCTCTGAAGCAAATGCTAATGTATGATTTCTTAAGATTCTCTCTAGATATAGGAGCTTGCAAGTCTGGTCTTACTTCTGGCTCACTCTTCATTTCTCTCCATGCCCAAGCAAAGCTCTTACATGAACCCCTTAGATCCCGTTACGGGCTGAACTCTGTCTCCTCCACATTCATACAAGGAAATCTTAATTTCTCTGTGACTGTTTGGAGACAGGACCTTTAAGAAGGTAATTAAGGTTAAACAAGGTCATAAGGGTAAGGAATTAATCAGATATGCCTGCTGTCCTTATAAGAAGAGGAAATGACACCAGAGAACATGCTTGTCTGTGTATGCAGAGAGAAGGGACCGCATGAGGACGCAGAGAGAAGGCAATGTCAGAAAGAGAAGCCACACTGGAGGTCAGCCTGATGATGCCTTGATCTTGGACTTAGAGCCTACAGAAATGTGAGAAAATTCATTTCTGTTGGTTAAGCTACCTCATCTGTGGTATTATGTTACTATTCCTAGCAAACTAATACAGATTTTGTTAGGGTGAAGCAGAGAACTGCTATAACAAATGCCTGAAGAGTGGACGTGGATTTGGCACTGGGTAATGCATAGAGGGTGGATGAGTCCTGAGGTCCTTGTTAGAAGCTTAGAATTGTTATGAAGAATTTATTGTCAGAATTATGGACGTTAGAAATTCTAGTGAGGGCTCAGAAAGAAGAGAACTGTACATAGAAAGCTTCTACCATCTATCTTGTTTAGTCGCTAAGTCAGGTCCAACTCTTTGAGACCTCATGGACTACAGCCCACCAGGTTTCTCTGTCCGTGGGATTTCCTAGGAGAGAACACTGAAGTGGATTGCTATTTCCTTCTCCAGCAGACCCAGGGATCGAACTTGCGTCTCCTGCATTGGCAGGCAGATTCTTTACCACTGAGTCATCTATGAAGCTATTATCTATCTTAGAGATACACATATCATCATGAACAGAATGCTGGTAGAAATATAAACAATAATGGTGATTCTAGTGACATCTCAGTGGTAGTAAGGAATATGTTATTGGTCTGTGGAGGAAAGGTGACTCCTGTTTAAGTGGTAAAGGACTTGGCTGAAATGTATTCTTGTGGAACGTAGGACTTCTCAGCAATGCAATTGGGTATTTAATTGAGATTTCTAAGCAAGGTTTTGAAGGTGTGGCCTGGTATCTCTTTACTACTTATGGTAAAACGAGAGATGAGAGAGATAAACTGAAGAGTCTGTTAAGCAAAAAGAAACTAGAACCTGAAGTTTTGGAATGTTCTTAGCCTATTCATATTTCAAAAAATGAGAAGGCATGTGGCTTGCCAATCATTCCACAAAGAGATGGTCCATGTTCTTAATAAGTTATCTCAGCAGAAGCTCAGAATAGAGGTGGGATTATACCAGCGAGACACTGTCAGTTTGAACAAAGAGATCAAGACAGGATGAAATGAAGGAAATCTTTCAGATTTCCAGGATTCTACAGGACAGGACAATACACCTATCTGCATGTGAACATGATTTATCCCTCAAGAAAAGGAAAGGACCCTCTGAAAGGCAATTCAGAGATTAGCAGGCCATTCCTACTGCAGACCTAAAGCTTACACTTTAGGGGCAGAGAGGAGAGGCTGTTACCTCCTCAGTTTCAGAGGGTGGGACCATCTTCTTTCTTTCAGCAGAAACAGGCTACCCTTGCCCAGTGCCACAGGGGTGGGGCATCACAAAAACATGTACAATTGGGGTCTGCCATCTAGGGCTAAAGGGTTGCTGCTGCTGCCCCAGTGGGCCAGAAGGCAGAACATGGAGCCAAAGAAGATTATTCTTATGTTTTAAGATATAATGGAATTTGCCTTGTGAAAGTTTTGGACTTGCTTGGACCTGTCTTCCTTTTCTTCTTCTGATTTTTCTCTTTTGGAATGAAAATGTTTACTTTATGCCTGCCCATTGTATTTTGGGAGCACACAGCTAGTCTGTTTTCTCAGGGTCACAGCTGGAAAGGAATTTTGCCTTTGTATGAATTTTACCTTGAGTTTCATCTACACCTGCTTTAGATGTCATTTAGTGGGACTTTCAACTTGGAATTGATGATGAAAAGGGTTAAGACTTTTGGAGCTATTGAGACAGGGTGAATGCACTCTGTGTATGAGAAGAACACAGATTTTGGAGAGCTAGAGGGACAAGTGTTATGGACTGAGCCGTGCCCTCTGCCAAATCTGTGTGTTGAAACTCTCTCCCACTAGTGCAACTGTATTTGGAGACAGGGCCTCTGAGGATGTATGAAGGTTAAGTGACATCATAGGGAGACCTTAGTCAAAGAGAAGTTGGGCCCTTGTGAGGAGAGGACGAGACACCAGGGAGCTCTCTCTACTCTCACACAGAGGAAAGGCCTTGAGAGAGCACAGTGAGAAGGTGGCCCTCCGCAAGGCAAGAGGAGGGGTCTCACCAGAAACCGACCATGATGGACTTGATCTTGGACCTCGACCTCCAGAAATCTGAGAAAATTAATTTCTTTGGTTTAAGCCACCCAGTCTGTGGTATTTTGTTATGGCAGGCAGGATAGATTAATACAGGTTCATTCTGACTTTTGTCTGCTTCCTTTATTCACTGACACCCTTTTTTCTTGACATTGATGACCCTCTCTATACTCTTTCAAATCACATTTTATATATTTTCTTTTTGGGGTCAAAATATGCCTAATTTTAAAAAATTATCCCCAAAGATCAGTGACTAACTGTGCCTAATTTATTTTTTGCCCTCATGACTCATTCTACATGCTATATATTGTTAGTATCAGTACCATCTACCTTAAATTTTTAAAAAGTTTACACACAGTAAAATTGACTTTGTGCATCACATTTTAAAAATAAAAGGCTCCAAATACACAGAGAGGAATGCAATAAACAAATGAGCAAAAATGCAAGAGCTCACACCAAAACCCACAACTTTGGATATTTATATGGCATTTCTAAAAGTGTACAATCCCATTGTCTCAAAAACATAGGATACATAAATTGAAAATAATTTAAAAAAATTAAACAAAATGCTGGAGTTAATCACTGAAAAACTTAAATTAGGAGTCATTATTTTGTAGTTCAAAGAAAAATAAGTAACAGCTAAAATGTTTTAAGTCAGAAGGACTGATCAGAGTTGTATTTTAAAATGAAAAAATATGAATTACTTACAATTGGAAATTTGGGACATATGTATTTATATAGAAAAAGGTACTCTGCAGCAATTTGTTGCCAGAGATAGGATATTAAATATTCAGGTTTATGGAGTTTGATGGTTTAGTAGGTGTATTAGTTTGCAGGACTGCCATAACAAAGTACCATAGGGTGGTTGAGTTAAACAACAAAGTTTTTTTTTTTTTTTTTTTCACATTCTGGAAGCTAGAAGCCTGAGGTCAAGGTGTTGGTAGGGTTTATTTTTTCTATTCAGCTTGGAAATGGCCATCTTCTCCCTATGTCTCTACATGGTTTTCCTTCTGCATGTGTCTCTGTTATAATCTCTTCTTCTTATAAGAACACCCGTTGTCTTGTACTAGGGCCACTTACATGACCTAATTTTACTGTAATTTCCACTTTAAACACTGTATCTCCAAATATAGTCACATTTTGAGGTACTTGAGTCTCTGATTTCAACCTAGGGATTTAATGGGGAAGAGGGGACACAATTCAACCCATAACAGTAGGGATTTCTTTGTCAACTTATCTCACTATCAAAAGTGAAAGAAAGAAAGTGAAGTTGCTCAGTCATGTCCGATTCTTTGCGACCCCGTGGACGGTACCCTACCAAGTTCCTCCGTCCATGGTTTTCCAGGCAAGAGTACTGGAGTGGGGTGCCATTTCCTTCTCCAGGAGATCTTCCTGACCCAGGGATTGAACCTGGGACTCCCGCATTGTAGGCAGACGCTTTACCATCTGAGCCACCAAAATGGCTCTCTAAAGTGAGTTAGAAGTTCCTTCATCCACAACAAGCAGAAAAGTCAGGATTCAAACCAGGTGTGGGGACTATAGACCCTGTTGATCACCACATTCCTAAATTTTAATTTATATCCAGATGTTCAAGCTGGTTTTAGAAAAGGCAGAGGAACCAGAGATCAAATTGCCAACATCCACTGGATCATGGAAAAAGCAAGAGAGTTCCAGAAAAACATCTATTTCTGCTTTACTAACTATGCCAAAGCCTTTGACTATGTGGATCACAATAAACTGTGGAAAATTCTGAAAGAGATGGGAATATAAGACCACCTGACCTGCCTCTTGAGAAACCTATATGCAGGTCAGGAAGCAACAGTTAGAACTGGACATGGAACAACAGACTGGTTCCAAATAGGAAAAGGAGTATGGCAAAGATGTATATTGTCACCCTGCTTATTTAACTTATATGTAGAGTACATCATGAGAAACACTGGGCTGGAGGAAGCACAAGCTGGAATCAAGATTGCTGGGAGAAATATCAATAACCTCAGATATGCAGATGACACCACCCTTATGGCAGAAAGTGAAGAGGAACTAAAAAGCCTCTTGATGAAAGTGAAAGAGGAGAGTGAAAAAGTTGGCTTAAAGCTCAACATTCAGAAAACGAAGATTATGGCGTCTGGTCCCATCACTTCATGGGAAATAGATGGGGAAACAGTGGAAACAGTGTCAGACTTAATTTCTGGGGGCTCCATAATCACTGCAGATGGTGATTGCAGCCATGAAATTAAAAGATGCTTACTCCTTGGAAGGAAAGTTATGACCAACCTAGACAACATATTAAAAAGCAGAGACATTACTTTGTCAACAAAGGTCTGTCTAGTCAAGGCTATGGTTTTTCCAGTAGTCATGTATGGATGTGAGAGTTAGACTGTGAAGAAAGCTGAGCACTGAAGAATTGATGCTTTTGAACTGTGGTGTTGGAGAAGACTCTTGAGAGTCCCTTGGACTGCAAGGAGATCCAACCAGTCCATCCTAAAGAAGATCAGTCCTGGGTGTTCATTGGAAGGACTGATGCTAAAGTTGAAACTCCAATACTCTGGCCACCTCATGCGAAGAGTGGACTCATTGGAAAAGACTGTGATGCTGGGAGGGATTGGGGGCAGGAGGAGAAGGGGATGACAGAGGATGAGATGGCTGGATGGCATCACCAACTCGATGGACATGAGTTTGAGTAAACTCCGGGAGTTGGTGATGGACAGGGAGGCCTGGTGTGCTGCGATTCATGGGGTTGCAAAGAATCGAACATGACTGAGTGACTGAACTGAACTGATAATAATGTATTATATGATAATATATAATATTATAAACTATATCTTAAATTGGTTAAACATGTTCTATTTTTATAGAATATGCAGGGCAAACTATGATTCCCATGGAAAGGGAATGGCACCTCACTCCAGTATTCTTGCCTGGAGAATCTCATGGACAGAGGAACCTGGTGGGCTACAGTCCATGGGGTCGCAAAGAGTTGAACAAGAATGAAATGACTAACACACACACACAAACTGTGACTGAGCCCAATGGAGTTTTGTTGTAATTTGGGGTATTTGGTAGATGTACTTGGTTTTCCATCTTGTGTATACATGATGAAGAGGGTGAAATGATGCTTGAAACTCTACACTCTTTTAAGTCACGAGGGTCACAGTTAGCTTATTATTTACTTAAAAGGTAAAGCAAATAAATTCCTAATTTGCTCTTGAAGTTCTTAAGCACAGGGGAGAAGAGAACCAAAGCTTTTCTCTCTGGGTTGGCTCTGGGATGGAGTCAGTGAGGTATTTTGATGAAATGCAATAATGCAACTTCTAAAAGAGATACTGTGCACAGTGGAGTATCTATCTATATATATAGAGAGACACATACGTATATGTATATACACACATATACACACATTATACATGTATATACATACACATGTATTATAGAAGTATGTATACATATATCATATGTATACATGGTATATGTGTATATGTCATGTATACATATGATACATGTGTATGTATCACATACATGTGTATGTATCACAAATACAATATATGTGTATTTCTATATATATGCTATATACACATATATACACATACATATTTTGTGTATGTATAGCTATGCTATATATATAGTATATACAATATATAGCATATTATATATACAATATATACTATATGTATATATAAACATGTACATATTATGTAAATTATATATTAAATGTATAAACACAAGTAATGTTCTTAGTCACTCAGTTGTGTCTGACTCTTTGTGACCCTTTGGACTGTAGCCTGCCAGGCTCCTCTGGCCATGGGATTTTCCAGGCAAGAATATTGGAGTGGGTTGCCATGTCCTCCTGAAGGGGATCTTCCCAACCCAGTGATCAAACCTGCGTCTCCTGTGTCTTCTGCATTACAGGTGGATTCTTTACCTGCTGAGCCATCAAGGAAGCGTACAAGTAATATATAATATTAATACATTACTATTATATACCCGTATTATTTATATTTTAATAGTTATAATAATTATATTTAGAAATTATGTATATGATATTAACATAAACATAAGTTGGGGGCTGAGATGGTGCTTGGAGAATACACATATATACCAAATACACAAATACATACATAATTCATGTATAGTACACATAATATACAATATATAGTATTATATAT
Source organism: Bubalus kerabau (assembly GCF_029407905.1). NCBI lineage: Eukaryota > Metazoa > Chordata > Mammalia > Artiodactyla > Bovidae > Bubalus > Bubalus kerabau. The sequence goes on from NC_073641.1 coordinate 13,535,204, forward strand.
TATGTAGATATGTGTGCATCCTTCAGGCAGTAACCTGCATTTAAAGAGTTTTAATTAATGCTTTACTCTGCTCTCTTAGGCATTTAGCAGAGGGGAACTTACACTGTATGGACACACACCCCCATTCTCAGTATTACAAAAATTACCTACTTTTTAACAGTGACTACATATAATAACTACAGTGAAAATATTTTTACAACACTCCTAACCTAAAGGTGGGCATTATAAATGCTATGGGAAGTTAAAGAAGATTCTCCAGCAGGTTGAAAACTCTCCCACAAAAACTTCTCCCACAAAAACTCTCTCGGAACTCAGGATTTGTGAGACATGGGATTTGTATGGCACTCAGGATTTGTAAGACGTTTGTTATCTTGTGTAGGAAACATCAGGTTGGACGTCACCATTTCCCTTATTTTTGCAGATGATGATCACAGGGAAAGCCAAGTATGGAAAAACCTGAGCAAACATTTAGGGTAAGACTGAGTGCAGCATAACACAGATACTGGGTATAAAGAAGGTATAACCCCAAAGTAACTTCCTAAACAAGTGTTTCCATCCTCATCATACCTTCTGACAAAGGTCAGGCAGCATGACGTGACCAGCAATAACAAACTGTAGCCCTTGGCTTTTGTGCTGGCCCCTGTTTCCTTCCTGGGATGTACAATAGTCTGCTGGAGATTACATAGGGGAGAGTTAGCAAAAACCTTTAGTCTAGATTTTCTAGGTCTTGATTTTTATACAATTGCACTTCCCTACAATATATACATTTCTGACTAAAAACAGACCAAAGGAACATAGTGCTGTATCATCTTATTCATGCATTGGTTGTATTGGAGCATGTTTTTCCTCTGACCCCCCTCCCACCCTGAACAGAGCTACAGAAGAATGCTCTGCCTTGGTCAGCAGGGGATTTTTTCAAGAGTGGGTGGGCTGTCCCCATTAGACCATCTAATTCCATACCACTGTCCTTATTGATGGGGCACGTTATCAGTTTGCCATTCATTAATATAACTGGGTATAGAACACTTTCATGGGAAAACAGACAGAAAAAACATGCTTTCTTAGAGCAGAAATCAGAATCACTTGACTATCCTCACCAGATTACCTAAAAGTTACGCCCTCACATTTCTTCCCCAAAGCTCCTTGTGTAGCTTCTCGAGTCCCTTATCGGTCCATGGGTATCTACCATGATGAACATCATAAAAGGTAAAGCTAATGGACTGAGCCACACAGCTGACTGTTAGTAGACTAGAACTCACTGATATAATTCAAAATTAGAAAGATGATGACTTTGGAAGTGGGATGTCTGTGTGAAAGATGAGAACAAAGAACGAGTAACATTTCTAATTTGGGTCTGACAATGCCGGTGAAGTTAATGGGAAATAGAACCAGACCTTTTTCTCTGATGACAATCATGAATACTCATTTTAAAGGCAGAAGAAATGAGTCCAAGAGCAGAGATCATTATTCAGTTCACCAATCCTAACTTCAGTTACTAGGCTTGGCTGTATTATTGAAAAAGTTATTTCCCCTGCCTAAATTAAAATCAATTTTTTTGCCATTAGCCTGTTGTTTACCACTTCCCGCTTGTGGCTAGTCAGAATGAAGATCCTGTTTTGATGACCAGAATCAGGAACTCTGTATAGGAGGTAAAATCATGTTCTAGAATCTGCTTATAAGTCAAAATCTTGAGAATCTATTGAAGCGACGTTCTCTTTTATCAAATATTCACTTGCACGCATGTGCACACACACAGACACACACACACACTCTGCCATGTTGGGGACCCATGGGCTCATAGTAGCAATATCATGGGCCTTCATGGACTACATGAATAGCTGTGATGTTGAATGTGTCCTTGACTCCCCTCCTCCTTTTCCATCCCTCACTAAGCTGCCCCTTTATGGCCTCCTCCTGATCTTCTGCCCCTGGCTGTCTTGATCCCTCTCACTCTTACTGCAGCCAAAGTCCACTATCAAACTCGTCCACCCAGCCTGTTGCTCACCTGCTTCCATCACTTCCAGGATTTTCCTCTAGTCACAGATAGAGCCCCCACATTCTGGGCCTTATCTCTGCATCCTCACCTTTCCTCATATTCTGACTGATACCCAATGCCGTGGAAGTTTCAGACTTTGTGAAACTTCCTGCACATATTTTTTTTGAGCCCATAATATTATTTTTAGTAGTCATATCAGCCTAAAACCCATACACCCTCCTCACTCCTAGTCTTTATTTGGTTAATTTTCTTTGGCCATCCATCATGTCTTGGATATATCCATATTGCTTATCACACTGCATTCTAATTATCTGCTTAGGTTTCTGTCTTTTCCACTAGACTGACTGTAAGCTTCTTGAGGGTAGGCGCTTGTATCTTATTCTTACTTGTATCGTCAGATATTAATAAAGGGCTTTTATTGAGTAGACATTTGATAAGCATTTGATTGTCAAATGGATAAAAAATGAATAAAGAAAAGATGCTTAATATTTAATCACTGACTTTTCAACTCACTGTGCTGTCCCTTTTGGGGTAAAAGGTAGTCATTCTTATGCATCTCTAGGATGTAAAAGGGAACATATATAGAAAGGTAAGCTAAATGAATGGAGAAGGAAATGGCAACCCACTCCAGTATTCTTGCCTGGGAAATCTCATGGACAGAGGAGCCTGGCAGGCTATAGTCCATGGGTCGCAAAGAGTCAGGTATAACTTAGTGATTAAACAACAGCAAACTAAATGAAATGAAATATGTGAAAGAACTTAGTAGAGTGCTTGGCATTGCATAATGCTCAATGCTGATTCTTTTCACCCTTACATTAAACTATATAATTATATAGAAATTTAATTTATTTAAAATTTTATTACATAAATTCTTATATAATGTAAATTTATATTATTTTATATTTAAAATATAGCTTATAAATTGTAATATAATATACAAATATTTTATTAAACCATCTTTCAAAGTAGAACCAAAAATTAAGGAAAAATATTTTATTGAAGTTAATCAGCAGTTATTTTGAACATTCTGTCTACATGCCAACCACCATGCTAAGGTACTTCAGAGGGCAGGATTTGGATTTCCCTGCGTTCAGGGAGCTTATAATCATGTGGACCTCACAGTAACTGAGCTCTCCATCATGATTTCTCAGAACCCTGGAGCTACCCAGTACAATTTTAAGTATATGTTTCTAGATCAAAATTAACTGTTACTTCATCCTTATTCTTTTTTTTTTTCAATCTGAAAAGAAGTCATTATTTTTATAAAATCATGGATGCCAGGGACAGAAATGGTCTCTAATTTTAGATCTTATCTAAGAACAATTTCTAAGGCACATTCTGTTATACATGCCATCATTCAGACATAGATTATTCAACCTCAGCCTGATCTGAGACTGCCTCTCTGGTACACCCACAAGAGAGGAAAAGGTGAAATGCCTTTGACTTCTTGGGGCTAATATACCCAAAGTTTATGTGGGGAGGAGGCTGCCTGACTGTCGTCACATGGGGTTGGGGAATTGGAACTATGAACTCCAAGGAGAATGTGGATGCTGGGAACTTGACAGTAAATTCCAGCTAGCCCTAATTAGATAAGCAGGCACCAATTCTCCCAGGAGAGTGTCCTAAGGGCTTTACTAACTTACAGCTGACTCCCCAGCCTCTCAGGCGGTAGCCCTGAGAATCTTCCCTGAAGGCACAATCTTTCCCAGGGGTTGAGCAATCCTTGACCCAGGCAGGAAGGTTATCAGTTGACTTGGCCTCTCCATGGGTGGAGTCAGAATTAGTCTGACTTCCTTGAGCCCACAGTCCTTGTGTTAGGGATGAACCCTTGGCACCCCACAGCCATCACTCATGAATCCACCTCCTTGACCATATTCCAGTCTATACGGCTCACTATCTTCTGCCTTGGTTTCCTGAGTTACACTCACTCTGTTTTCCTTCTGGAGGTGTAGTTGTGCTGTGAATCCAAGGCAGCCCAGAACCCGATGAGCTTTCCATTCTTTCAGCCTCTGAGAGATTACACTTGTCTCTGATAGTCCAGCCACTTCCTGGTACCCTGGTTTAAAATGGATAGCTCATCTAGACATAAGGCACCGCCACCTCCATCTCTGTTCAACTCTCCAAGTGTCTCTAGCTTTGATGATGTCAGAGTTTGACACTCCCCTTTGGACACCGGCCTTACCTACATGGCCCCAGAACCCTGTGACTTTCTTCTGAGACCCGGCATGACTCACAGTACGGGTTACCTCCTGCCGCAGAGGTGTGATATCATTCTAGGTGTCATCCTGGGTCACTCTCAGATGGGGCAACGACCACCAACAATGGGTTTGGGTGCCCCTATTCCACTTACATGTTGACACAGAATCTCATTTTGTGGTGGCAATTAAGACATCATATAGAAGGGCACAGAAGAGGGCTAGGAGAAAATCAAACACTAGCCAGCAAGAGCAATGTAGGGAGAGGGGATTACAGAAAAGATGACGGAGGAGGAAGGGGAGCTGGTCATGGCTCTTGCTATAACTCAGAGGAAATCTCAGGTGTGGCTAGTCTGGATGGGGAGAAGCTGCAAACATTTGCCTGCAATGGCAGCCCTTCTCTTTTTATGTGTGAAATTAAACGGGTGAGAAAAGTTATGGAGAATGTCCTTTAGCAACTCAACTGTGCTACAAACCAGGGGGAAATGCTTTCTACAAAATAACAATTTCCTTTTCTCCCATCAGATAACAGGAATGATGGTAACATTTACATTTATTTCTTCTCATTTTTTGTTGCTATAAATATTACAAAGTAATAAGTAAACAGTAACTTGCATAGCATTCATAAAGAGAAAAGAAGAACATACTAGGAGTTTTACTGGGCAAGCACTAAGTGATTTTCCTTCTGATTTTGATTTGGAGAAGGGGTATGAGATCTTGGAAGAACATAGACATAGGTGTCATATGACTGTTAAAAGATGAATCAGATTAAAAATTTTAAATCTGTTTGAGGAGAGGTTGATTCTAGTTGGGCTGTGCCACACTGGAAGTGGTTAGGAGCTCTACCCACAGGAGCTTGGGAGAGGACTTTCACAGAGAAAAGGCAGAAACAAAGCAAGGAAAATATTGATTGGCTATAGTCAAAAGCCTAGTTGACTGTTTGCGATTGATTGTCCTTAGGTTGGATTTCCTAACCTGGAGGTATTATAGGCTTAGAAGTTGGCTTGCTTAATTTGGGCACCAAGGCATTAGAGCCCCCAGTCCAATGGCCTCCTTGGTTAATTAATTTAGCTTGACCCAGGTTCACACTCTGTCATTAACTAGCAGTCTATCACTGCTAGTGATATTAAATATTCTTATTTAAAAAAATGTTCATATTGAACAAAACAGATACTAACATAGCAAAACTCCAGGTACTTATCACTCCAAGTTAACAATTTTCTAAATAATTTATTTCTTTATTTGGCTGTGTCAGGTCCTATTTATGGCATGCGGATCTTCATTGCATCATGTGGGATCTTTCTTTGTGACGCAGGCTCTCTAGTTGTGGCTTGCGGGCTTCCTTGCTCTGAGGCATGTGGATCTTAGTTCCCCGAACAGGGATTAAATTCACATCCCCTACATTGCAAGGTGAATTCTTAACCACTGGACCATCGGGGAAGTCCACAAATTAACAATCAACATTTTGTAGTAGTTATTTCAGATTTTTTAAAATTAAAAATGATCAGTTTCCCCTCTTCCTTCTTAGAGTTAACTCCTACTTTGAGGTTGGTGAATATTAGTTCTATCCACATTATAATGCGCTAATTCCTCCTTTAGCAAAATAATGTTATTTCTTGTGTTTAAAAATTTTACATAAATAATGTCAAAATGTTTATATCAGCTTCTTGCTCTTAAATGGATGATTCTGAGACTCATGCATACTGATACTATAGAATGGAATTCTAATCCATTAATTTCAACTGTCATATAGAACCTCAGAGTACGGCTATCCTATAATTTGCTTAGTTATTCACGTGTTTGACGGCCATGAAGGCTGTTTCCATTTTTAAATTATGAAAATTATGCTCCAATGAACATTTCACGCATGTCTCCTTGTGCACCGGTGCAAGAATTTCCCTAAAGCATATACTCAGGGGTGGAATTTCTAGGGTAGAGTGAAGGTAGAGCTTCAACTTTGCTATGCAATGCCCAACTGTTCTTCAAAGCTGGTGTACCAAATAATCCTTCCAGTGAGAGTTGCCAGCTTCCCTTCTCCCCAGATTCTGGTTAAACTTGGTACTGCCAGACTTGGACATTACTCCCAATCCAATAGGTAGGACACATTATCCCACTGCTGTTGTAATGTGTATTTTCATATTCATATATTTTTTTGTCCAGATAGATTTCTTTTCCTGGGAATTATATGCTTCTATCTGCATCAATCAGATTCCTAGCAGGAAACAGAAGGCACACTTATATTAGAATAATTTAAAGGGACTGTTTACACAGTTGAGGGCACAGGGTTTTTTTTTTTATGGTTAAGGAACTTCTTTGCTAGCTGTTCAGTTCAGTTCAGTTTAGTTGATCAGTTGTGTCCAACTCTTTGTGACCCCATGGACTGTAGCACCCCAGGCCTCCCTGACCATCACTGACTCCTGGAGTTTACTCAAACTCATGTCCATTGAGTCATGAGTTGGATGGTGATGCCATCCAGCCATCTCATCCTCTGTCATCCCCTTCTCCTCCTGTCTTCAATCTTTCCCAGCATCAGAGTCTTTTCCAATGAGTCAGTTCTTCACATCAGGTGGCCAAAGAGTTGGAGTTTCAGCTGCAGCATCAGTCCTTCCAATGTAGTTCACTATAAAGGTTTTCATTTTTTATTTGTTGAGAGAGAACGACAGTCTGTTAAAAAGGAAGAACTGTGATTTCAATGCACGATACTGGATGCTTGGGGCTGGTGCACTGGGACGACCCAGAGGGATGGTATGGGGAGGGAGGAGGGAGGAGGGTTCAGGATGGGGAACACATGTATACCTGTGGTGGATTCATTTTGATATTTGGCAAAACTAATACAATTATGTAAAGTTTAAAAATAAAATAAAATTAAAAAAAAAAAGGAAGAACTGTGATTTTTAAAGGTCTCTCTTTTTTCTTTTCCATTTTATTCCTGGCAGTGGGATTGGGAAATAGTTCTGGGGCAGCAGGAATTTTCACTTTGAATTTTCTCCCCAAAAAGGGTACCAGTGGTTTATCGTCCAAGAAAGATCCCCTAATTCTGCTACCTTCATTGCAAAATATGCTGTTCACATTTTGATGGGGGCGATTTTGCTGCTGTATCTCATGTTGAGTACTTCTATTCATTCATTTTAAATTATGTATCTCTTCCTTCTACTTTTCCTCCTTCCTTCTTTTCCTCTGAAGTCAGTCAAAGCTGGGTTCAAATTCCAACTCTGTCACATAACCTCTCCAAGCTACAATCAAGCTACAAGAGCTTCCTTATCTATAGGGGAGTAATAATACATACACATATGCATAGACATTTATACAGACATATGGTTCACAAACATATGCAAACTGGGCACATACCATATGCTTAACAAATGGTAGCTTTCTGTTGCTGCTATGAGTAAACACCTACTATAGGAACCTACAATAGGCACTAGGGATAGAAGAGAAATGAGGTTTAAGGCCTGCTTTACAGAGGTATTTGGATATATTTGTAGGCCAAGAAGTACAATGATGTATTTTAGTCACCATGACAAAAGTCTGCAAAAGATGAAAATGGGGCTGAAGGAAGGAAACTGGGAGGAAGTTCAAAAAAATCTTTAAGAGGAAATGATAGTGAATCAAATGCTAATGAGTAAGTATCTCCCAGGCAGACTGGTAGAGGTTTTCCAAGCAGAGTCTGCTCTATGAGCAACAGTATGATGAAGTAACTCATCCTATTTAGAAGCAAGCAGATTGGTGCATAAGGTGCAAGCCAGGAGAATAGCTGAGAAGGTATAAGGTAAGAAGGAGGGAGAGGATAGAGGCTTTTCAATGCTATTCTATGGAAAATGCATTTTGAATAAAATCCTGTACACATAAAAAGTTATTCAAGGGTTCACAGCAGAAGAGTAGTGTAATCTGATTTGCATTTTTGGAGGAAAAAATTATTCCAGCATCATTTGGCAAACTAAAAAGGTTTGCATAGTGTTTAAGAGTCTGTGCTCTGTTGGCTGACAAAATAGGTTGGAACTTTTGGTCTCCCCACTTACTAGTTTCGTCAACTTGGGCAGTTTATTTAACCACCCAAAGCCTTATGTAAAGCCTTACCCTGTCTGTAAAGCGGAAATAATTATATGCTTATCTCATAGAGTTGTTGGAGGATTAAATGACATAATTCACACAAACCACTTATGTAGTGCTTGGCATCTAATAAGCAAAGTTAGGAGGTAGAAACCCAAGGACCTTCCTGAGTTTATAAGTCTTTGGAACCATCTTACTCTATCCCAGAAGAGAGCTTACTCTTTTGAATTGCCTCAGTCCTCTCAACTAGCTATGGGGCTAAATTAATTCTAGTAAAGGAAGGGAAATAAATATACAAAGTAAAACAGAAATAAAAGACAACACCAACCGCTAAAGAGTTTGTGATCTTTTCGTGTGATGAAACAGAATGTGCATAAAAAGATTTCAGAATATGGAAATGCAAAGATGCCAAGCAGACATAATGCTAGTGGAAGGACATCAAGACAGAATACAGTGAATCTGGCCTCTCTCTGGGAACCATTGCTGAATGAGTCAGTCGTGGACACTGCATAATTCATTTTTATGACTTGCATTCAAAAAAATTTTCAGTGCAGGCCTAAATAGTCCATCTTGAATATTTAAATCCAAAACTAGTGTATGACATTGCTACTATATCTGTCTGGGCCTTGTTGAAAAATGGAGATCCTGGAGAAAAGATGGAAGTAGAAGAATGGAAATGGTGACACAGGAAATATTCGTTTTCCTGGCACTTTTCCTCTACTTTGGTATTCACTCAACTCCAATGGATGTTAACATGGCTTACAGTTCCTTGGACAATGTACAGACATTTCTGGGCTTCCCTGTTGGCTCAGCTAGTAAAGAATCTGCCTGTAATGCAGGAGACCTTGGTTCGATCCCTGGGTTGGGAAGATCTGCTGGAGAAGGAAACAGCTACCCACTCCAGTATTCTGGCTTGAAAATTTTATTTTTCAAGATGAAGTTAAAAAAAATCAAGGAAAAGAATGTCAGAGCATGTATATATGAGTGTGGTTGCATAGACGGACAAACCCCAAACAGGGCACCTCTCATGATGCACAACCTGTATTGCCAGGACCAGGGTTGCTGGAACAGTGTCTGCCTTCAACCATATTACAGAGTGAGTGTAAAATTTCAAGGAATGTATAGTCCATGGGGTCACAAAAAATCGGACACGACTGAGCAACTTTCACTTTCACTACAAAGCTCAGTTAGCTTGGACAGTACTCTGAAGAATACAATTTTAAGATAATAGACAAATTATTTCTGATAGTTCTAGGAGAGAAGATGGATTTCCTGAAAAAACTGATGTAAATCTGTATATCTGTGCATCACATATCCTGTAGAACAGGAACTTCAGAAGTGCTCCCTGCTGCTGCTGCTAAGTCGCTTCAGTCATGTCCGACTCTGTGCAACCCCATAGACGGCAGCCCACCAGGCTCCCCGTCCCTGGGATTCTCCAGGCAAGAACACTGGAGTGGGTTGCCATTTCCTTCTCCAATGCAGGAAAGTGAAAAGTGAAAGTGAAGTCACTCAGTCGTGTCTGACTCTTAGCGACCCCATGGACTGCAGCCTACCAGGCTCCTCCGTCCATGGGATTCTCCAGGCAAGAGTGCTGGAGTGGGGTGCCATTGCCTTCTCCGAGAGGTGCTCCCAGGCTCCAGCTAATACCTGTTTGTGTCTGCTTGGCAACTGGAATCTCTTGACCATAGTTCTCAGACAGGATGATTTGCTAACGGGTTTGGATTGCCATTAGAAAGTGCTTTTTTGAGGCTTTTTGGGAGATTATTTTTCTTTTATTTTTCAAGATGAAGTTAAAAAAAAATCAAGGAAAAGGATGTCAGAGCATGTGTATATGAGTATGGTTGCATAGAGGGACAAACCCCAAACAGGGCGCCTCTCATGATGCACAACCTGTGTACACAATTTGCAGTCAGTCAGGATCTAAGACCTTGAGCAAGCCCCTTTGCCCCTGTAGCTTCAGATCCTTATGCCAAGAAAGGGAGTTGGGTTAGTAGATCTCTGAATCCCCTTCCAATTTTAAATGCTATAAATTTATATTACTTGCTACTATTTAAGATGCTTAAAAATCAAACAAAATTCAACATTTACTTTCTAGGAAAGGTAGTATTTATCAGTTTCATAAAAAGCAAAGAATGAGAAAACAAGAATAACAACTCTATTGAAATTTCAGATTTTTACATGTTCAGGGTGAATGGGGTAATGTACCACAAATATGTCCTTGTAGGAAAAGTATACAAACAGTGATTCTTACAGGATGGGAAATGGAGTGGTGGGGTTGGGATAAGAGCAAATCTTGCCCGTAGGCTAAATCTAGTTCATTGCCTGTTTCAAGCAGAGAAGTCACGGACCAAGGTCTGTGTTTCAGAGAATTTCTTCTAGTGCAGTGAAGAGGGTCAATTTAATAGGAAAGGCAGACCAGTTTGAAAAGCATTCTGGGAGACAGGAGAAGAAATGGTAAGGGTTTGGACCTGGGCTGTAGTCAACCTGGCTTACAACTGAGATTTCACTGGAACATGGCCAAGATCATTCATTTAAATTTTGTCTATAGTGGCAGAGTTGCGTAGTTGCCTTAGAGACTGTACTGCCCACAAAACTTAAAATGTTTATTCTCTGGCCCTTTACAGAAATCTTTGCAACCCTTACTATAGGAGATCAAACTAGTTTGTCTTAATTACTACTCATGGAGTCCTGTCCTTTATGTAAGATAACTCCACTTGAGGAAGGGTTTGGAAGCTCCCTCCAACTTGAGGACTCAGCAAGGACTCCATCTTGACACTACTTTTCATGGGTGTGGCCACTGGATCTTTAAATCTGACTCACACTGGCATTTCAGGGGGCCCTTGAGCTAAAAATGACTCTACTCAACAAGCACCTCTTTTCTGAAATGATATCAGTGATGGGCATTTTAGGTTAGAGAGCCTTTGGAACAGGGGACTTATGTCTTTTAAAATAACTGCTGAACTACATGCTGCTGTGATGTGAGGGGCAGACTCGGTGAAGGCCATGGCCGGGAGGATGGCTGGTGTAGAGCAGGGTGGTGATGTCCTGATCCAGGTCCTTATCATTTCTTGACCTGACTCCCAGGATCTCTTTAATTTTACTTAATTTTATTTTCTTTAACTTTTAATTTCCCTTAATTTTATTTCCTCTGTACCCCTTCATGTACCCTGTGACTGATTCTAAATTCCATAAGGGCAAGATCTGAGTACAATTTATATTTTTATCCACTGCCTACCCCACTCCTTTTGTCTTTTTTAATAATGAAGATGCTGAAGATGTTGTCCATTCCATTGATTTCTGTATTGCCAGGACCAGTGGTGCTGGAACAGTATGTGCCTTCAACCATATTATAGAGTGAATGGATGAATGAGTAACTGTGTTTTTATAATTAAAAATAATGTTTTTTGAAACTAAAACAGGATTGAAACAAAATTTGTATTCAGCTTAAAGGATACTACCCCAAAGATAAGGGAAAAAAGATTCTGATAAACTTGGGTTCTTGTCCTAGGTCTCCTGTATGTGATACTGAGGAAGGTATCTTCCTTGGACGATATCAAGGAAGATTCCAAGGAAGGAAACTTTTGGTCTCATTTTCTTCATATGTTAAAAAAAAAGGAAGTTAGTCTTTAGGACCTGTACATTTCTTTCCTGCTTTAATGTTCTAATTTTATTGCGAATCTCCAAGTCTTCTTTTGATGCTTGGTGCCAGTTAGCTATAGTATCAGGATACCTTAAATAGCACAATGAATCAAATAGGAATTTGTCCTCTGGAAAGTTTTAATAGAAAATGTGAGCTCTGAGAAAGGGTTTAGAGAAGGGAAAGTGCTTTCTAATTAATTAGAATTTTATGGTGATCACAGGGAAAATTTTAGAAAAGTGTACTAGCTTAGGGGAGATGGGTGAGAAAAACAGCAAAAATAAGAGAATGAGTATGAAAACAAAGGGAAACTATATCAGTTCTTCCCATGAACCGTCTTTTCCCATATATGCAGGTGACCCTACATTTCTGTGTGTAAATTTTGGAGTTCAAATCTTGGTGGGTATGGTTGTATTTAAACATCTATGCTTGCAACCTAGATGTCTATCAGCAGATGAATGGATAAGAAAGCTGTGGTACATATACACAATGCAATATTACTCAGCCATTAAAAAGAATACATTTGAATCAGTTCTAATGTGGTGGATGAAACTGGAGCCTATTATACAGAGTGAAGTAAGTCAGAAAGGAAAACACCAATACAGTATGCTGCTACTGCTGCTAAGTTGCTTCAGTCGTGTCCGACTCTGTGCGACCCCATAGACAGCAGCCCACCAGGCTCCCCCGTCCCTGGGATTCTCCAGGCAAGAACACTGGAGTGGGTTGCCATTTCCTTCTCCAATGCATGAAAGTGAAAAGTGAAAGTGAAGTTGCTCAGTCGTGTCCCACCCTCAGCGACCCCATGGACTGCAGCCTACCAGGCTCCTCCGTCCATGGGATTTTCCAGGCAAGAGTAATGGAGTGGGGTGCCATTGCCTTCTCTAATACCGTATGCTGCTGCTGCTGCTGCTAAGTCGTGTCAGTTGTGTCCGACTCTGTGCAACCCCATAGATGGCAGCCCACCAGGCCCCGCCGTCCCTGGGATTCTCCAGGCAAGAACACTGGAGTGGGTTGCCGTTTCCTCCTCCAATGCATGAAAGTGAAAAGCGAAAGTGAAGTCGCTCAGTTATGTCCGACTCTTAGCGACCCCATGGACTGCAGCCTACTAACGCATATATTTGGAATTTAGAAAGATGGTAACGATAACCCTGTATGTGAGACAGCAAAAGAGACACAGATGTATAGAACAGTCTTTTGGACTCTGTGGACTGATATGGGAAAATGGCATTGAAACATGTAAATTATCATATGTGAAATGAATCACCAGTCCAAGTTTGATGCAGCTTGGGGCTGGTGCACTGGGATGACCCAGAGGGATGGGATGGGGAGGGAGGTGGGAGGGGGTTCAGGATGGGGAACACATGTACAACCCATGGCAGATTCAAGTCAGTGTATGGCAAAACCAATACAATATTGTAAAGTAAAATAAATAAATAAATAATAATAATAAAAGAAGCCAATCTGAAAAAAAAATAAACAAACAAACAAAAATAAACATCTATGCTTTGTGATTTTGGAAAAGATTCTCTCTCTTGCTCTCTGTCCCTCTGTCTTTTTCTCTCTCCTCTCACCTTTCTCTACCTCATTTATTTTTTCCACACTGAAGCCATACAACCCAGAATATTCTCCTCTCAGCTCCCAGATCTCTGGTCCATTTAATGCACATGCTATTTAGTAAGGGTTCAAAGATTAATAAGGCAAATACATTAAAATGCCCTTAGCTTGGTAGAAAGGCCTTTTTAGCTGGCTGGGAAGTTATGATTCTGTGCAACTCCAAGACTCCCAGGAGGAGAGCAAGGGGTCTATTTAATTGGCCTCTCCCTGTCTGTGTCTGCGCTCAAGGGCACAAGGGCACTTCCCCTGGGAGGTGGTGGGGAGGAACCATTTTGCTTCCATGGCGTGTGAAATTTCCTGTGAATTTTATTTTAGTAAAGATCAAGGCTCTGAAGAAGAGACTTGACTTGCCGACAGCTCCATAAATTCATATTCCATGCTGTCTATGCACTTGGTATTCAGTGGGAAGACTCCTCACTGTTCTAATTGTCAGCTGCAGTGCCTGCTAGGAAAAAGTAACATCTCTTCAGAGGATCCATTTCTTACAATGAAAAGAAACCAATCAATCACCAGGAACTAAAAAAAAAAAGAGAGATTAACTAACAGACTTCATTTTTTAGATCAGTTTTACCTTTACAGAAAAAGTGTAGAAAAAACAGAGTGTGGCATATCCCCCCACCCACGCCCCCCAGTTTTCCCTATTAACATCTTACATTAGTGTGTTATATTTGCTACAATTGGTGAATGGTATTAATGTATGCTGTGAAATAAAGTTCATAATTTACATTAGGGTTCACACTTTGTGGTGTACTGTTCTATGGATTTTGACAAATGGGTGATGACATGTGCCTATCATTACAGAATCATACAGATCTGTTCCACTGCTGTAAAGAATCCCTTGTCTTCTATCTCTTCATCCCCTCTTCTCTTCTTCCCTTCCCCTGAACTCTGACAACCACTTTTTTACTCTAAGATTCGCCTCATCCAGAATGCTCTATAGTTGGAATCGTATAGCATGTAGCCTTTTCGAATGGACTTCTTTCACTTCACTGTATGCATTTAAGGATCTTCCAGTTCTTTTGTGGTTTGGTAACTCATTTCTTTTAATACTCAAATAATATTCCATTATATAAATATACCACAGTTTGTTTATCTACTGAAGCACATCTTGACTGCTTTCAAGTTTTAGCAATTACAAATAAAGCTGCTATAAACATTAGTGTGCTGGTTTTTATGTGGACATAAGTTTTCAACTCATTTGCATAAATATCAAGGAATATATTGTGGATCATATGGTAGGAATATATTTAGTCATGTAAGAACCTGTCAATCTGTCTTGCCAAGTGGCCCTGGCATTTTGCATTTCCACCAGCAATGAATGAGTTCCTGTATTCCACATCTTCAACAGCATTTGGTGCTGTGGATCTGGGCCATTCTCACAGGAGCAGAGAGGTATCTCATTGTAGTTTTAATTTGCAATTCCCAAAACTCAGCAGTGGCAACAGGACTAGAAAAGGTCAGTTTTCATTTCAATCCCAAAGAAGGGTGATGCCAAAGAATGTTCAAACTACTGAAGAATTGCACTCATAGCAAGGTCATGCTTAAAGTCCTCCAAGCTAGATTTCAACAGTACGTGAACTGAGAATTTTCAGCTGGATTTAGAAAAGGCAAAGGAACCAGAGATCAAATTGCCAACATCCACTGGATCTTAGAAAAAGCAAGAGAGTTCCAGAAAAACATCTATTTCTGCTTCATTGACTACACTAAAGCCTTTGACTGTGTGGATCACAACAAACTGTGGAAAATTCTTAAAGAGATGGGAATACCAGACCACCTGACCTGTCTCTTGAGAAACCTGTATGCAGGTCAAGAAGCAACAGTTAGAACTGGACATGGAACAACAGACTAGTTCCAAATTGGGAAAGGAGTGCATCAAGGCTGTATATTGTCACCCTGTTTATTTAACTTATATGCCGA
The DNA here is from genome assembly GCF_029407905.1 of Bubalus kerabau. Classification (NCBI taxonomy): domain Eukaryota; kingdom Metazoa; phylum Chordata; class Mammalia; order Artiodactyla; family Bovidae; genus Bubalus; species Bubalus kerabau. Next base: position 13,550,613 of record NC_073641.1, read on the forward strand.
GTACATGATGCAAAATGCTGGACTGGAGGAAGCACAAGCTGGAATCAAGATTTCTGGGAGAAATATCAATAGCCTCAGATATGCAGATGATACCACCCTAATGGCAGAAAGTGAAAAGAAATTAAATACCCTCTTGATGAAGGTGAAAGAGGAGAGTGAAAAAGCTGGCTTAAAACTCATCATTCAAAAAACTAAGATCACTGCATCCAGTCCTATCACTTTCATGGCAAATAGATGGAGAAAAAATGGAAACAGTGACCGGCTAGTCTCTTGGGCTCCAAAATCACTGCAGACAGTGACTGCAGCCATGACATTAGACACTTGCTCTTTGGAATAAAAGCTATGATAAACCTAAACAGGGTATCAAAAAGCAGAAACATTACTTTGCCGACAAAGGTCTGTCTAGTCACAGCTATGGTTTTTCCAGTAATCTTGTATGGCTGTGAGAGTTGGACCATAAAGAAGGCTGAGTGCTGAAGAATTGATGCTTTTGAACTGTGGTGCTGGAGAAGACTCTTGAGAGTCCTGTGGACAACAAGCAGACCAAATTAGTCACTCCTAAAGGAAATCAACCCTGAATGTTCATTGGAGGACTGATACTGAATCTGAAGTTCCAATACTTCGGCCACTTGATGCAAGAACGGACTCATTGGAAAAGATCCTGGTGCTGGGAAAGATTGAGGGTAGGAGAAAGGGGTTACAGAGAATGAAATGGCTGGATGGCATCAATGACTCAATGGACATGAGTCTGAACAAACTCCAGGAGATAGTAAAGGACAGGGATGCCTGGTGTGCTGCAGTCCATGGGGTTGCAAAGAGTTGGACATGACTGACAGACTGAACAACCACCACCACATAGACATACCATCACTCCCTTCACCTTTTGTCTTCATTGCTTTGCAGAGGATGAGATGGTTAGATAGCATTACTGACTCAATAGACATGAATTTGAGCAAACTCTGGGAGATAGTGGAGGACAGAGAGCCTGGCGTGCAACAGTACATTGGGTCACAAAGCTAGCGACTGAACTTTAAGAACATACAATATTGAGCATATTTTCACATGCTTTCTTGCTATTTGTATATCTTTTGGTGAGGTGCCTATTCATATCTTTTGCCCATTTTTTAACTGGGTTGTTTATTTTCCTCTTGTTTACTTTAAGAGCCCTTTATATATCTTGGATCAGCAGGTTTTAATGAACTCCTTCTGTTGTGATGAGACTCATGGGAGCCACAGAGGTTACTAAGCATATCTTTCCTTCATTTGGCTCATGATTTATTTGAGAATCAGCAGCAAAATTAATGCACATCAGAGAAGAGCATAAGACAATAGGTAATTGCCACCACAAATGCATTAATTTTAGTCTGTAAGATACAATGGAATCTACTTAAATTTGTTTTATAGCCTTCTAAGTAGAGTGGTCTAGTGGACTAGATAAAGGTCCATCTAGTCAAAGCTATGGTTTTCCAGTAGTCAAGTATGGACATGAGAGTTGGACTATAAAGAAAGCTGAGCAATGAAGAATTGATGCTTTTGAACTGTGGTGTTGGAGAACACTCTTGAGAGTTCCTTGGACTGCAAGGAGATCAAACTAGTCAATCCTGAAGGAAATCAATCCTGAATACTCATTGGAAGGACTGATGCTGAAGCCAAAGCTCCAATACTTTGGCCATCTGACGCGAAGAACTGATTCATTGGAAAAGACCCTGATGCTGGGAAAGATAGAAGGCAGGAGGAGAAGTGGACGACAGAGGATGAGATGGTTGGGTGGCATCACTGATTCGATGGACATGAGTTTGAGCAAGTGCTGGGAGTTGGTGATGGACTGGGAAGCCTGGTGTGCTGCAGTCCATGGGGTCACAAAGAGCTGGACATGAGTGAGTGACTGAACTGAACTGAAGTAGAGTGGAGTGTCACAGGTTTCTCATTTTTACGTATTTCATGGTTTTCTAGATCCCTTTCTTCCACTCCACACATACAAATTGGCAATTAGGAGGCTAGTGTTTGATGTGATTTGTGGAGGAACACCCAGTTTTAGGTTTAGGTTATTTTCTAAATCTGTCTTGTAATAAAAGTTTATTTTATTTAGCTTGTTAGTTTATTTTATTTAATTTTTCTTCCAGAGCCCAGAGAGTTTTATATTTAAAATTCACATTATAGAGATGTCAGAAGGAAGAGAATGAGAGAAAAGACTTCAGAAAATATTTGAAGAGATAATAACTGAAAACATTCCTAATATGGAAAAGGAAACAGTCAGCCAACTCCAGGAAGCACAGAGACTTAGGCAGGATAAACTTAAGGAGGCACATGCCTAGACACATAGATATCAAACTGACACATAGATATCAAACTGACAAAAATTAAAGACAAATAGAAAATATTATAATAAAAGCAACAAGGAAAAAGCAACAAATAATATATAAGAGAACTCCTATAAAGTTATCAGCCAACTGTTTAACAGAAACTCTGAAGGTCAGAAGGGAGTGGCACAATATATTTAAAATGATGAAAGGGAATGATCTACAACCAAGAATACCCAGGAAGGTTCTCATTCAGATTTGACAGAGAAATTAACAGCTTTACAGAAAAGCAAAAATTAAGAGAATTTGGTACCACCAGATCAACTTTGCAACAAATGCTAAAGGAACTTCTCTAGGTGGAAAAAAGGCCACAACTAGAAACAAGAAAATTATGAATGAATACCACCAAAAAAAAAAAAAAAGGAAGAAGGAGAAGGAAATTATAGTCACTTGCTCCAGAAAGTGGGCATAAAAGAACAAACCTGAACATAATAAAAGCCTTATATGACAAACCATCCGCTAATATCATACTCAACAGTGAGAAGCTGAAAGCATTTCCTCTAAGATCAGAAACAAGACAAGAATGTCCATTCTTGACACTTTTATTCATCATAGTTTTGGAAGTCGTAGCCATGACACTCAGAGAAGAAAAAGAAATAAAGAAAAGCCAAATTGGAAAAGAAGAAGTAAAACTGGCACTGTTTGCAGATGACTTGTTACTACACACAAAAAATCCTAAAGATGTTACCAGAAAACTACTAGAGCTCATCAATGAGTTCAGTGAAGTTTCAGGATCCAAAATAAACGCATAGAAATCTGTTGTATACAGATACAGTAACAATGAAAGATCAGGAAAAGAAACTAAAGAAACAATACCATTTACCATCACATTATAAAGAATAAAAGACCTAGGAATAAACCTACCTGAGGGGGCAAAAGCTCTATACTCTGAAAACTATAAGATGCTGATAAAGAAATCAAAGATGACACAAGCAAATGGAAAAATGCACTGTTTTTTATTTAGACTGGAAGAATCAATGTTGTCAGAATGACTATACTACCCAAGGCAATCTTCAGATTCAATGCAATCCCTATCAAATTACCAATGGCATTTTTCACAGAACTAGAACAAAAAAATCTTAAAATTTTTTGGAAACATAAAAGACCCTGAATAGCCAAAGCAATCTTTAGAAAGAAAAGAAATGGAGCTGGAGCAATCTGCCTCCCTGACTTCAGACTGCAGACTATACTACAAAGCTATAGTAATCAGAACAGTATGGTACTGGCACAGATAAAAGCAGAAATACATGTCAAAACAGGACAGAAAGTCCAGAAATAGACCCATGCACCTATGTTCAATTAAACTAAGACGAAGAAGGCAAGACTAGATAAATGAAAAAAAGACAATCTCTTCAATCAGTGGTGCTGGGAAAACTGGATAGCTATATGTAAAAAATGAAATAGGAACATTATTTAATATCAAACACAAATAAACTCAAAATGGATTAAAATAAACTCAAAATGGACCTAAATGTAAGACTGGATACTATAAAACTCTTAGAGGAAAATACAGGAAGAACACTCTGACGTAAATGCAGCAATATGTTTTTCAGTCTGTCTCCTAGAGTAATGGAAATAAAAATAAAAATAAACAAATGGGACCTACTTAAACTCAAAAACTTTCGCTTGCAAAGGAAACAATAAACAAAATGGAAAGACAACTGCAGAATGGTAGAAAACATCTGTAAATGATATGACCAACAAAGGATTAATCTCCAAAATTTACAAACAGCTCTGGTGGCTAAATATCCAAAAAACAACCCAATCAAAAATGGGTTGAAGATCTACAGAGATTTTTCCAGAGAAGATATACAGATGGTGAACAAACACATGAAAAGATGTTCAACATTGTTAATTATTAAGGAAATACAAATCAAAACTACAGTGAGATATCACTGCACACCAGTAAAAACAGCTATCATCAAAAAATCTACAAACAATAAATGCTGGAGAGGGTGTAGAGAAAAGGGAACCCTCCTATACTGTTGGTGGGAATGTAAATTAGTACAGACACTATGGAAAAGAGTATGGAGGTTCCTTAAGAAACTAAAAATAGAGCTACCACATGATTCTGCAATCCCATCCCTAGGCATATATCCAGAGAAAATCATGGTTCAAAAGGATACATGCACCTCAATGATTACTGCAGAACTGTTTACAATGGCCAAGATAAGATATGGGAGCAACCATCATCAACAGATGAATGGATAAGGACGATGTGGTACAATTACACAATGGAATCTTACTCAGCCATAAGAAAGAATGAAAGCACGCCATTTGCAGAAACGTGGATGCACCTGGAGATTAACATACTAAGTGAAGTAAGTCAGGCAGAAAAAGACAAACATAATGATACTGCTTATATGCAGAATTTAAAAAATGATCTCATTTACAAGACAGAAACAGACTCCCAGACTTAGAGAATGAACTTACGGTTACCAGGGGAAAGGATAGTTGCAGGCAGAGACAGATTGGGAGTTTGGGATTGACATGTGCACAATGCTATATTTAAAATAGATAGCAACAAGGATCTACTATAGAGCACAGGAACTCTGCTCAATACTCTATAATAACCAAAATGGGAAAAGAATTTGAAAAAAAATAGATACATGTATATACATATAACTGAATCATTCTGTGTATACCTGAAACTAACATTGCTATTCAACTACATTTCAATATAAAACAAAACTTAAAAAAAAAAAGCCCAAGGAATTTGTTGAAGGATGTACCACTGATTTCAACTCATACCAGGGTATTTGACTCCAAGTTCAATGCTCTAGAGTGAAGTTCTGTCTTATGGTCTGAAGATTGTTATCCATAAGTGACACTGCTTAAAAAGAGCCTAGATCACTAAGTCACGTTTATATTGTGCTTTATAGTTATCTCTAGTACACTTACTTTTTTGTTTAATTGCATCCGTCATATTTATTCACAGCCAGATTTCCATTATATTGAATTCATTAAGTTTTATAAGATTTTCAAATTTAATATAATCAGTTAAAGATATAGGAAATAGTAATTGAATATATTAGATAAAATTAAGTGAAAACAGAATTATTAGTGTGACTAATTTTGCTATGCAAATGTACTCAGATATAAGAAATAATATTGGAAATTTATAAACTAAAATGTTAACAGATATTATGTCTAGGAGATAGCATTATGGATAATTTTAGATTATCTTTTTTTCACTTTCCGGATTTTCTCCAGTGACCTGCTATTTTTGTAATTAGGGTGAAGATAGACAAATAAATGCCATTAAAATGTTACTATAACCTTCTCTGGAGAAGGCAATGGCACCCCACTCCAGTACTCTTGCCTGGAAAATCCCATGGATGGAGGAGCCTGGTAGGCTGCAGTCCATGGGGTCGCTAAGGGTTGGACATGACTGAACGACTTCCCTTTCACTTTTCACTTTCATGCATTGGCGAAGGAAATGGCAACCCGCTCCAGTGTTCTTGCCTGGAGAATCCCAGGGACGGGGGAGCCTGGTGGGCTGCCATCTATGCAGTCGCACAGAGTCAGACACGACTGAAGCGACCTAGCAGCAGCAGCAGCAGCAGCATAACCTTCTCTGCTATAAATTCTCCAAGATTCTTTGGGTTGACATTAACTGGAAGTGAAGATCTCCACCATTTCTTCTCTGTGGGAAGAGGACATCATGAGGATATGAAATGGAACACACACTGACCACAGAAGCAGAGGTGCATCAGTAAGGGCTCCTAGGATCCTGCCTCCCCAGAGCCCCTCAGGCCAAGGTTGAAGCCAAATTGGGTTTTGTAGAGATTTTACCCAGTGCTCAGGAAGCAAAGTTGTTGGATGGTGAACTTAAATTAGGTCTAAAACAGAACCAAAGAAACAAAATTCACCTTCAAAATATGGAGGCAAGAGCAGACATGTGGCTCTATTTCCAGTTACGGCTGAGCCAAACTAGAAGAAAGGAGGCGCAGAAAACAGGAGCAAAATGGGCAGGAAAATAAGGAGTTTTGAGCAGTTGTTATGAACAAGTCTATAATGGCTGTAACACCTCCAGAAGGGTTGACTGGCTGGTTGGTTATCTTATCCTTTGTCTGGGGTAAGGACGGATGGAAACATCCTAAGGGAGAAGCCCACAGGCTTGCATGATATAAAACTGTATATATGCCCATGCATGTTCTGTATTAATAATATATGTAGATAATGCAGTTAAAACAACCTAATTACAATCATCCAAAGTCTTTGCTGGAGGAGATTTGGATGGGTATTATAATCTGAGGAATAGAGGAAATCATGCCACTAGAGGTTTATTACTTTTTGTTAAATTTTTGGTGATCTAGGATTCCTCTTAATAGGATTTATTACGCTCATCATCTTAACTCTGCTGAGCCCCTTTCTGACACAGTGAAAAGTAATCTTTCCACCAAAATTCATTCCCTCTGACTCATTTTTCTCGCCCTCTAGAGAAGTTATTGATATGCCATTTCAATTGATTGCTAATGCTAAGGTCATACTTCTTCCCAGGAGTATGTGCATTTCATAAAAAAATTAATAACAAAAATCCTATCCCCAAATAATGAATCTCTGATGGCATAAATTTTACCTCTTCTGAAAGAAGCACTAAATGGATTTTTATCAGGTCTTCCCAAATCATACCACCTAAGAAGACTCATTCATGGCCTCTGGTCCAGAGCAAGGCACACATGCTCTCTGTATCTTTAAAGGCACCACCCAGGTCCTAACGGTTTGGTTCAGCACACTTTTAAGAAACTTGCTCAAACCTATTCATCTTATCATAGTTATCCTTAATGTTTGGGAGCCAGTGCTCTTTTAATTGTCTGGAGCTCTGTGATCTTTGTTTAATTAATGTTTGCACAAGTTTTAAGAACTTTTATTGATGGAAAATATGACTCAGAGTGACTTGCTGCATACCATGTTGTTTTGAGGTCCTGATACACAAAGATCTTAATTTTCTTAGGAGTACTTGGGTTCTAATGGCGTTTTCTACTATTGGTCCATAAATAGAAAGTGTGTTTACTTTTGCCAGAGATTTTTGATAAGTCATGAGTTTCAATTCTAGAGAAAGAATTTCATTACATAGCCAGAAGCCAGGTCCAGAATTGAAGAAAACTTTAAGGGTTTTTGATAAGAGCCTCCATCATCCATAGCAAAAGGAGGGAAATCTTTTGACCCTGGTGGATGAGAGAAAAATCATAACATTTCCTTTGACTTGCCATTCCAGTGACTTTCAACAGACTCATCAACAGGACAAACAAAAATGAAGTTTAGACTCCCTTGTCTAAAGCCAGAAATACATCTATTCAATGGAATTTCTGCTTATGGAACTCAGAGCTGCTGCTAAAAAGCACGTGGGGAAGAAGTGAGATGAGTAAGCACAGTCAATCCCTGGTCGTTCAAGCGCTGGCTTTGCAAAGTGTGGACCAGCTGAATCTCGGTCCCCCTTTTCTTCAAAGTAGTGACTTTCAGCCTCAGATCCCTGCAATTTCTTCAAAGTTCACATTCCTTCCTCACAAAGTATGATCGGAGATAGGAAGAACTTTTTCTGAGTGTGTATTGGTTGAATGTATCCTTTTAGAGTTGGATTCAAATTTTACTTTTCCCAGGAGACTGTTCAACCCCTTAAGCAGAAAATCCAACTGCAATTCTTTAAAGTCTTTGCAATAAGAGATCTGAGTCCTGTGTATTTATTGTGTGATGTGCATGTCTCTCTCTCTCTCTGTATTGCTGCTGTTTAGTTGTCTAGTTGCTAAGCCATGTCCAATTCTTTTGCAACCCCATGGATTATAGAACACCAAGCTCCTCTGTCCTTGGGATGTCCCAGGAAAGAATACTGGATTGGGTTGTCATTTCCTTTTCCAGGGACTCTTCCCACCCCAGGGATCGAACCGACACCTTCTGTACTGGTAGGTGAATTGTTTACCACTGAGCCACCAGGAAAGCCTGTGTGTGTGTGTGTGTGTGTGTGTGTGTGTGTGTAAATATCCTCTATCAGAGTGTAAGCTTTTGCAGAAAGTAAATAGATTTGTGGGGAAGTAAAACTGGGTGCTTAAAAAATGGAAATTTTGTTAATATCTTCAAAGAGTAACTTTTAATTTCAGAAACTGTAGCTTAGTAAGGAGGCTGGCTGTGAAGAATCTAGGCTACATTTTTGGGGTTTGGAGGATGCTTCATCTCACAAGTAGAGAAGAAGTGATCCCAGAAGTGTTTCTTCCACCGGGGAAACAAGGCAGGATTTATTAGGATGTTGCTGGCAGGTTTGAGGAGAGAGTTTGTGTACTTTGTGTCATTTTCTTGCTCCATGAGCTCTGGTCCCAGTGTTTGTGTGTGTATTTGAAGTCTGCACAGGAAGTTTGGGTTATGAGAGCCTCACTGCTAGATGAATTCCAAGGTCCTGGGAGTATGAGCCAAACCCTGGGCTAAGAACTGTGCAGAATGCTGGTCATTGTTTGGAGAAGGGAAGGAGGAAGGATATATCCTGGCCCAGTGGCAAGGAAGCCAAAGGTTTGGGGTCTGGGAGGAAGATGGGCAAGAACATCATGACAGAACTATCATTTAGGATTTCCTTAGCTGGCTGGATTTGTCTAAACTCCAAGATACCTGGCCATGACCCAGTGTGGTAAGAACAAGTCTATGAGAACCTGGACCATAGTCAGTGTGGAAAAAGATGTTGCTTCACTGTGGAACGATTTTTACAATCTGCAATTTGCTATCGGCCAGCAATCCTCCCACTGACTGACTTGAAAAGAATTATAAATAAATTTAGAATTTATGTATAATAAAAACTTTATGTGCCATAAAAAACTGTTTCTCTGGGACTGCGCTATGATCCTTGTCTGAGCCACATCTTCTGGAGTTTGTGTTTGGTGATGTGTTGATTTAATTTTCCAATCTTTGCCAAATGAAATAAATACCCCTATTTTTGATCTGGTAACACAGAGTGGATGGCCAAAGGGATTTGTGATCAAAGGTTGTCCTCCCACCAGGACTAACAGTTGAATGCCATAGTTTGGGGTATTTTAGCTTCAGATTGGTTGATAGTTGGGCATATCCTTAACAGGGAGACATGAAGTAAAGTAATGGTAAAACAAATAATTCTGACTATGCCCAGCTAGTCATGGAATTGGCTTCAGTTGCATATACTTTCATTTGAAGTGGGTCAGCGGAACTCAGAATGTTCTGTTTGTAGCATCTTAGTTTGTTAGGATTATACAGAGCAAAATTAATTGTGTTTGGCTAACACAGTGAGAACAGCTTAATATTTACTTGGTTTTTAAAGTCTTCTGGAGAAACTATACTGAATCAATTCAAATCAGATAAGATGTGAACAGCGTCTGAAAATGAGCTATTCATATTGCTGAATGCCTGGTCCAAAACCCTGCCAAGCTCTGATTTTGGAGAGAACTCAAGTTTTTTTTTTTTTTTTTTTTTAATCCTTGAATATGGCTGTGGCTTCCTCATGTGCACTCTGTTGGGAATGTGGATCCCACGTGTAGGAGTAGCCAATCTCACCAGCATCCCCACCAGCCATCACCTTACTGGGAAGCTGCCATCTGATTTGAGAATGCATTCACATCTCCTCTGATGCTCCAGTCCTCACATCTAGGTAGGTGGATATGTTATCTCTGCTAATACTGAATTTCAGAAGCTTCTTAGATCTTCACACTATTATAGGAACACATATGGTAAACCAGTCCTCCTCCCGAAAAAGAAGGAACTAAATTTCAGGTAGGAATAAGTGTTTTGTTTTGTTTTTTTGTCAAGGTGTTTGGATCAGTTTCTTTAGATATTGCATGTTTGAGGGAAAACACCGATGGCAAATGTAAGAATAATCCTTGTATTTCTAAATTGTGGGTTTCAGTTCTAAACTGAATGATCTCTGCATGTTAAACAAAATGGGAAACTGAGACAATGGAGAACTTCAGAAATATGTATGGTAGTAGCAAGCAGTGGATACGGAGTCACAGGCCTATGCAACTTAGATCCCGCTTTCTTCTAAAAATCCCAAACATCAAAAAATTCTAGCTTAAGTTTACCTACTTTCCTTGTGTAGGTTACTTTGATTTTTCAAGAAGATTCCAATAAACTAAAGATCACTATTACCACAAAAAGCCATTGTCCAGTCTGTTTGAAGTGGATATATTAACCTAGATAAAGCCATTGTAAAGCCTGTTATTCAATTAACACAATTGTATAGAAGAGTCTAATTGCAGGGCTAGAAACAGGAATCTGCTGTTTGAACATTCCTGAACCATTAATGTTTGCAATTTTAATGGCTATAGCTAACATTTCCCCCATTTCCCTTAAGTGGAAAGATCTCTTGCTGTAAATATTTATCTAACATATAGCCACACGCACGCATACACACAGAGTTACCATATATGCTTAAAATTTCCAGTGTATATTCTCATTGGTACCATTTCATATTTAAGTCCTTAGAAAATATCAGCATTACAGCCTAGATTCCTTCAGCATTTTAGAACAGATTGACCACTTTGCTGTAAGACAGACCCCCAGCTACTGTGTTCCATAGGAAGATAAAGAATAAATATTATTTCCAAAGAAGTCATTATTTAAATTAAAATGCTTTTGCAAGCTCTAACTAAACTTTTAAACCAGTACTCCACTATGGATAAAAAAATATTAATAGCTTCTTTTGCAATGATGCCTAGAAAATTTGAGTGCACTCCATTATACTAACCATTTTCTTTAAAATCACCATTATCCTAATTTAACTATCATTCTATGTAGGCAGATTTTAACAATTTATGCAAAATTTCCAACATACACAAGGGTAGAGAAAATAATATTATAAACCTTCATGTATCCATCACCAATCTTTAGGAATTAGTAATATTTTGGGACTGAGTTTTGATTCAAAAGTTTGGCAGAGGATATCTTGAACAAAAAGAAGTTCGCTGACATATTAACCCATTCTCAGTTTGGAATTCTACTAGTTTAATAATGGCATATTCAATTCAGTTCAGTCAGTCATGTCTGACATATTCAGTGGAGAAGAATTCTTGGTAAACTACAGGGGGATGTTATATCCAAAGTTTGAAATAGGAAGATGGCCAACATAGAGAAAAGGATTCCCATTTCACTGTTTCATTCATTTTAACCTCCAATTACTAAGCAGCTATTACATGCTAGACATTGCCAGGCACCAGGGAACAAAGATGCTCTCATTGGTCCCAGCCTTCCAGCCGCTGATAGTCTAGTAGGCGGCGGAAACCAGCCCTACCTCACAGCTGTCCTCCACCTTAAAAGAACAGAATGGGCTGGAATGGAAAAGAGAAATCTGTTTTTGGTTTGATGGGAAGCTCAAAAACAGAATCTCAAAAAAACACACTACAAAAAATGAGAAAATTACCATGGAAATGACTACAGTTCAGAGGATAGAATAAAGAACCAGCAATGACTTCAGTTCAGTGTCTGATATATGGGTTATAGAATTTCAGCTGAATTGAGTCCAACCATAAACCAACTTATTGGACTCAAATCCTTAAAATGTTAAGGAAGATTGATAAAGACAAAAATTTTTAAAGTTTTTTTGCAATCCAGGAAGTAAGAGCAAAGTAAAGAAGTTTTTATTAACCCTCAGAAGAAATATTCTTCTAAGACTTACAAAGAAAAGAAATTGCATTTTCTTTGTATACTTTAAGTAGGCAAATCTTATTTCTATCTTTAAATATCTTCAATAGAAATGTCCTCTTATCTGCTGAATGAATGAGGAACAGCTTGCGAGATTAAGTATAGCAAATGCTTAAAAAAGGACTGGTTTCCTGTTGGGATAAACAGTGGGATAGAGAGAAAAAAGAAAAAAAATGAGAGTGAAAGGAAGAATAAATGAGAATAGAGGGTTGAGGCTATGATGGATGAATAAATAAAGCTAGCAAAGTAGACGGGTGAATCATAATAAGCATAAACTTGGCTTCCCTGGTAGCTCAGATGGTAGAGAGTCTGCCTGCAGTGCAGGAGACTCCTGTTCGATCCCTGGGTTGGGAAGATCCCCTGGAGAAGGAAATGGCAACCCGCCCCAGTATTCTTGCCTGGAAAATCCCATGGATGGAGGAGCCTGGAAGGCTACAGTCCATGGGGTCGCAAAGAGTCAGACACGAATGAATGACTTCACTTCACTTCACTTCACTTGGCAGCCTAAATGCCTGGGCTCAAATCCTCCTTCCACTGTTAGTTAGCTGTTAAGCAAGTGACTTAACATCTCTGTGCCCCAACTTTCTCCTCTGGAGGGAATGTATGGTGGGGACAGTAATAGTTCTGCATATAGTGAGCTTGTTGGGAGTATTATTTAAGATACATAGGAAGGTACCTGTCAAATAGTCAGTACCACATAAATGCTCGTTATTTATCAATTTGCCCTCTTCTCACAATTCTTCTTAGAAACAATAGCTTACTCTTCACTTAATAACCTCAACGTAGGCTCCTGCATGTTTGCTTTTTGGGACAAAGATCCAGATAAACAAATTCTGTCATAGTTTCCTTAGAAAGCCCCAGTTAACTGGTCAGATAAGGCCGCCAGCATCTGCTTTCTGCAATCCTCTAATTGTCATATAAAAAGAAATCCTAATAAAAGAAATAAGGTGTTTGTGATGAAGTGTGTGTGTGTGTGTGTGTGTGTGTGTGTGTGTGCATACATAGGAAAAAGAGCGAGAGAGGGAGATGGTGAGATTGATACTCAAATATTTTGAAGTTTAGGTAGCAAAACTAGGTCAGAAATAGAAACCACAAGTATGGACATATTCAAACCAGAATTATATATGAACTGAGCAAGAAAGAATATTATGTCCTATTGTGGTTTATCCACAAATTGGAGTGCTGGCCCAATCCTGGAGATTCTAAGCCTATTTTCAACTCATAAATTCCTGTGCTTTAGAAGAGCCTAGTGACTCTCCTAAAATGTTGAAAAACCAACCACATTTCTGTGGGTAATGGGTCTACTTTCTACACTCAGAGAGGTGAGAGCAGGGCTATTACTTCAGTTCTGTAGGATGCTGAGACAACAGACCCCAAGACCTAGGAATGGATCTGGGTTCCCCCTCAGGGCAAAGACTTTTCCTGCTGCTGCTGCTGCTAATTTGCTTCAGTCGTGTCTGACTCTGTGCGACCCCATAAATGGCAGCCCACTAGACTCTGTCCCTGGGACCCACCAGGCAAGAATATTGGAGTAGGTTGCCATTTCCTTCTCCAATGCATGAAAGTGAAAAGTGAAAGGGAAGTCGCTCAGTCGTGCCCGACTCTTAGCGACCCCATGGACTGCAGCCTACCAGGCTCCTCCATCCATGGGATTTTCCAGGCAAGAGTACTGGAGTGGGATGCCATTGCCTTTTACAAGACCTTTCCTAGAGCTATTTAAAGACACTGTTCATCTTTTTGCATTCATTCTTTTTCACTCTGGTGGAAGAGTGTCTATTGTTAAATGAGCCTCAAGATTCCTTGATCCAATGAGACAATGGGCAAGCTTCTGTTCTCTGCTGCTAGCAGACCCCTTACCTGCCTGGCTCCCCAACCACCAATTGTATCTGGAAAGTTAGGAAAGTGGACTGTGACAATACCTCTTGGATACCTTTTTGGTCATTCCTTTAAAAAGGAACTGGCTGATATGTGTACAATTTTTCATTCAATATCATTTGATGGAAGGGCACCAACACCTCAAGTACTATCCCAATCAGTCCGTGGGGAAATTCCATTCTAAGATTAATTCCATTCCCCTGTCTCAACAGTCCTCTTTTCAAATCAGCTAGTCTGAATTGACCTAGTCACTCCAGAACCCTAAGGTATAAGGACAAATTCTCAGATTTTTTTTTTTCTCTAGGCACCTAGAGTCCTTGTAGAGATTGGGCACGTGGAGAAGAAACTCAAAGAGAAAAAAAAATGCAGATAGTCATGGGAACAGGAAGGGTCATCTTACTACCAGACAACACAGTTAGGGGAAAGCAGGATTCTATCACCAAGGAGTTTGAAAATTTTCATTCACAACTCCTATGTAGCTCATTTTCTTCATATGCAACCAAAGATAATGATATATACGTGGTAGAGTTGTTAAAAGGATGACATGCCAGATGGAGAGCTTGCTAAATTTTCCGCTGAAGTGGGAAGGGCATCTAAAGGGTGGGTTGTGTGTGTGGGGGGGTGCTTCCTGCATGCATACCTTCAAGACCTTCTGTAAAAGTTAAAAAAAACAACAACACCAAAAACCTTTTTTTTGCCACGAGGATTGTGAGACCTTACTTCCCAATGAGGGACTGAGCTTGCGCTCATTACATTGGAAAGCAAACCCTTAACCACTGGACTGTGGGGAAGTCTCTGTGGGTCTGTGCTGTGGTATGTGGGCTTCTGTTATTGCAGCCATGTGGATGGATGGGCTTGTTGTGGTGGGTGGGCTTAGCTGCCCATGATATGTGCGGCTTTAGTTCCCCAACCTGTGATCAAACCTGCGATCCCTGTATTGGAAGGCAGATTCTTAACTCCTGGACCACCACGGAAGTCCCAAAGTAAAATTTCTTAAAAATAAGTTTTATTGTAAAAATGTAGAGCTAGTTTATATTCTAGCCAAAGATATAATTCTTCTTTCCACTTCTCCAAGTCTCTAAGTAAAATGTTTCCCTGAGATGACTATGTTCATGCTATAGCTCTGCAGACCCCTTGGGCTCCCTGATGTGAGAATCTCTAACATAATGTGTATAAGGAACAAAGTTGGTCCCCATTATAGGGTAGGTGTGAGTTTTTATTGCTATTACTTTTATAAACATTATTCATTTACAACTCTCCAAGGGACAGACCTAGTGAGAACCCACACATTTTCCAGCATGAACCTTGGACAAATTGATTCTGTTTTGTAAATGGAAAAATTCGATCTAAACCTCAAGCCCTTTTCATCTCTGGTGTTATGTTTGCCTATTTCACTGAGCTATTCTTGTGTGTGACTTTCTTACTAAAAGTATAAAATCTGCAGTGGGAACCTATGGCTGCTCGTTCATTTCTTCCTCCAGTTTTTCCATTCACTCACTGGATCAATTACTTTTTCAGTCAAAAGTAATCTAGCACTTATTTCAGTAAGCATTAAGTACATGACTACATGAGAATTATGAAAAATGAGACAGAGTACCCATAACCGGAAAATGCATTTTCCCAAAGCCTTAGAGGTACAAAGTTGCAGTGGGAAACAAGTCATCATAATACAAAAAATGAATAAAGTGACCAATTATAATATGAATTGGCCCATTCTAACATTCCTCTCTTTAAATCTAAAATCTACCTTCACTCATAATAGCAATGTTTTTGTCTAATAGTTTTTTTAATAGCTAGCTGTTATTGTAAGAGGGGGGGAAAACAATGGAAAAATTGAAGTAAATTTACAACTTTACAAAATATTCAGAATTTTCTAACATGGATGAAATTGAAGTTGGAGGTATAGTCAATCAGAAAGGAAACTCTCAACAAGTAAAAGTCTAGCAGGGTTTTATCAGTAAATTATTGAAGAAGAGAAAAACTGACAATGATAATAACATGATGGGACTTTCAAAGAGAAAGCAGTCCTTAATAAAGCAGACACAATGGATTAAAGACAATCTCTTTAACAAGTGGTGCTGGGAACTCTGGTCAAGCTCTTGTAAAAGAATGAAACTAGAACACTTTCTAACACCATACACAAAAATAAACTCAAAATGGATTAAAGATCTAAACGTAAGACCAGAAACTATAAAACTCCTAGAGGAGAACATAGGCAAAACACTCTCTGACATAAATCACAGCAGGATCCTCTATGACCCACCTCCCAGAATATTGGAAATAAAAGCAAAAATAAACAAATGGGACCTAATTAAAATTAAAAGCTTCTGCACAACAAAGGAAACTATAAGCAAGGTGAAAAGACAGCCTTCAGAATGGGAGAAAATAGTAGCAAATGAAGCAACTGACAAACAACTAATCTCAAAAATATACAAGCAACTCCTACAGCTCAATTCCAGAAAAATAATGACCCAATCAAAAAATGGGCCAAAGAACTAAACAGACATTTCTCCAAAGAATACATGCAGATGGCTAACAAACACATGAAAAGATGCTCAACATCACTCATTATCAGAGAAATGCAAATCAAAACCACTATGAGGTACCATTTCACACCAGTCAGAATGGCTGCGATCCAAAAGTCTACAAGCAGTAAGTGCTGGAGAATATGTGGAGAAAAGGGAACCCTCTTACACTGTTGGTGGGAATGCAAACTAGTACAGCCACTATGGAGAACAGTGTGGAGATTCCTTAAAAAACTGGAAATAGAACTGCCTTATGACCCAGCAATACCACTGCTGGGCATACACACCGAGGAAACCAGAAGGGAAAGAGACATGTGTACCCCAATGTTCATCACAGCACTGTTTATAATAGCCAGGACATGGAAGCAACCTAGATGTCCATCAGCAGATGAATGGATAAGAAAGCTGTGGTACATATACACAATGGAATCTTACTCAGCCATTAAAAAGAATACATTTGAATCAGTTCTAATGAGGTGGATGAAACTGGAGCCTATTATACAGAGTGAAGTAAGCCAGAAAGAAAAACACCAATACAGTATACTAACGCATATATATGGAATTTAGAAAGATGGTAATTATAACCCTGTAAGCGAGACAGCAAAAGAGACACAGATGTATAGAACAGTCTTTTGGACTCTGTGGGAGAGGGAGAGGGTGGGATGATTTGGGAGAATGGCATTGAAACATGTATAATATCATATATGAAACAAATCGCCAGTCCAGGTTCGATGCAGGATACAGGAAGCTTGGGGCTGGTGCACTGGGATGACCCAGAGGGATGGTACGGGGAAGGACCAGGGAGGGGGTTTCAGGATGGGGAATACGTGTATACCTGTGGCGGATTCATGTTGATGTATGGCAAAACCAATACAATATTGTAAAGTAATTAGCCTCCAATTAAAATAAATAAATTCATTAAAAAAATAAAGTAAATTTCAAACTGAGAAAACATAAAAAAAAATAAAGCAGACACATTTTTGAATGCTTTTGAAAAATAATCCTTTTTATGAGCACATTGAGAAACCCAAACCTGAAGTAAAAGTAATTGTATTGTGCTATGAAGCAATTTTATTAGATAAATTGCACCCAAAATCCCGAATAGTTTTGTTAGTTCTTTGTCCTAAGATTTAACACATAGCCATAATGGTAATCTAGAGTTTATTAGATGTAATGTAAATAAGTTGCCTTCATAATTTTTAGTTACAATTTTCAAAGCCAAGTTTAAATTGAACTTTTTATTTCTCACCATTTTCTATGTCCACTTTGGCCCTCTTTTAAATGGATTTTGTCTGGTTATAGTTAACCTCAGATAATGAGAACCTCATACACACTCACAGGCTATATTTAAGTAAATCTTACCATTTTCAAATACTTTCATAGATCTTGTCTTATTTAATTCTCATAAGAACCCATGGTTAATTAATTGTTTTCCCCATTTTGTATAAGGCAATATTTAAAAGAGAGTAAGTTGCTAGTTTTCTTAAAACTTGATCTTTTTAATAACTGCAAAAACCTCACATTTCCCAGAAATTCTGATCTACCCTATCCTTTGGCATGGGGGGCTTCAGCCTTTGATCAAGAATCATCAATCATTACAAAGTAGAGTCAATATCTATAGGCACTCTGAAGGCGAGATTTGGCTAAACTTTCCCTCCTAGAACATGTTACAAAAATAATCTGTGTTCCTAGGCATAAATACTATTGAACACATGATTAAAACAATCTGAAATCTCAGTTTTCTAGCATGTCTTACTAGGTCGTGTACCTGTCCCTTCCCATACCAGGTTAGAAATCATTTGCGCCAGATGACAGAAACATCAAGTGGTCACGCTGGCTTGAGACTTGGGCCTCTGACTCTGTCTCGGTACCAGTCTCACTACTGGAGCTCGTTTAGGGTCTGTGATATTTAGGAGCCACCGTATTTTAAACAGAGAGAGTTAACCCATGGGTCCAGCAAGGCACGGAAAGCTGAGAGTACATGAGCCTTTGGTCATTCTGCAGGAACTGAGAGGCCTGAAGTATTACCATGGCTTGGAAAAATGAGATCAGATGTACTTAAGATGTCAAAAGATGGGCATGATTCAGAAAGAGGCAGTGTTTCCAGGCAGGGGAACAGAGAAGGCAGAAGAGGAGGGTTTAGACCACAGTGGGAAGGGCTGATGACAGCCAGGCTAGGTGGCACAGGTCTTCATTGAGTAGGCCAGGGGAAGGTGGGAGGAAATTTTCAGCCTTTGAAAGGAGAGTGAAACAACGAAAGTAATTGAATCGTTCTCTATAACAGGGGAGGGTCCTAAGAGATAAAGGGTGAATCTAGACCCATGAGAAGTGAAGCGAAAGTCGCTCAGTTTCGTCCGTCTCTTTGTGACCCCATGGACTATACAGTCCATGGAATTCTCCAGGCCAGGATACTGGAGTGGGTAGCCTTTCCTTTCTTCAGGGGATCTTCCCAACCCATGGATAGAACCCAGGTCTCCCACATTGCAGGCAGATTCTTTACCAGCTAAGACACAAGGGAAGCCCCAAAATACATTAAAATACACAGATATGGGATAATCTGAGAGCCAGAAGTGTCCTTTAATTGAACATTTTTTCAGTGCATTCAATAGATGATCAAGACCAGAAAAATGAAAGGGCCAACTAGGGATGGTGGAGAGGAAACACCAGCAAGGCAAAGAGGGCCAGTCCTGCCTCAAAGAAGAGGCAGTGTGGTTTAAGTTAGCAAGGACCCTGGGGTCCTCTCATCCTGCCATCCTCCCAGTCTGCTTCATTAGCCCCTTGGAATTCCTCCCTGGCTTCCCCTTCCTCTAACTGGAGTGCAATCTATCCATTGCAGATGGATCTCCCTGGATATTTGAAGTGTTATAAATCTAAATTAATCTGTCTATTGGTTGAGTATATCCTGGATCGGGGACTGTAATTTGCCAACTGATAACTGGGCCATTTTTAAGGGAACCTGGTGCCAGTTGGGCCCAGGCTTTCCATAATCATTAACCACTGAGACTCTGGGCAGGGGTAAACACAGTCTGGTAGCTGTCATTTCCAGAAGTGGAAAGGATAAGCCTTTCCACTTGGTGCCTGAAACCCCAAAGTAAGTCTGGGGTTATTGCTAAGGGCTTACAAAGACTGTTACCTTTGTCCACTTCTGCCACTTGACTTTGCCCAGCTTTCATTATTCTTTTGAAATTATGTCCATAAGGTAAAAAGAAATAAGGGCAAATAACACCTGTTTAGCCTCTGATTCTACTTAGAAAAGCTGGCATTGCATCATGTCTAGGTCTCTGCAGATATATGACTGTGATCACATTTTCTAAATCCTTATTCAAACATTTGCTATTTATTGGATCTTATTGTATGCTAGGCACTGGGGAGGCTACAACACAAAGATAAGTTCCCTGTTCTGAAAGGACTAAAAGACCAACAGGAAGAGTGACATTCAGAAAATAATGACATTAGAATACTGTGCTGGCTATAAGGAACTATATTTTTAATGTAATGATTTCATATGCTTTAGAGAAAGCTCCCTAGAGTCGAGGGGAATTTATTTAGTTACTATTTTTGTAATTACTCATAAAAGTTACCTGCAACTTTCTTTTGAAAAACGCTTGGACATTCTAAATGTGAGTCCAACAACATTTTTTATAACCTTGTATTCCCTCCAACGTGAATTTTCCTTCTTTCTTTCTTTCATTTTTGCTTGTAGAGGAGCAGTGAGGGGCAGGAGGAGTGGGCAGACAATGCTTCGATTACAGAGCCCATTCCATTGGGGAGTTACGCAACCAAGG
This sequence comes from Bubalus kerabau, assembly GCF_029407905.1. NCBI lineage: Eukaryota > Metazoa > Chordata > Mammalia > Artiodactyla > Bovidae > Bubalus > Bubalus kerabau. Next base: position 13,570,809 of record NC_073641.1, read on the forward strand.
GGAAAAATGCATTTTCCACTCATGAGGCCCTTTGATCACTTTGGCTCTTACATAACCCCCTAACAGCTGGAGCTGTAAACTTGAAAATTGGCAAGAACATCGTTCATATTGCGAAAGAAAACTCAAGCCACATTTGAGGAGAAACAGCTAGATATTTTCAAAGCGATTCCAGTATTTGTGTTCTTTAACATTTAGTGAGTGCTGGTGATGTTGGGGTGCTTTAGGCCAAGTTTCTTGCCCAGGAGGAGTCTTGACTGGGAGTGCTATGAGCTGGGCCTGGTGCGGGAGCACGGGCCATGCTTTCTCATTCTTCTTTTCATTGTTGAGCTCTGGTCTACAGCAGCCCTTCTGCCCACAGATGACCAAATGAATGCTTGCTACAAAGTTCGGGGCAGCCAGGAGTGGATTCATATCAGTCCATCCACTCCTCTTCAGCAGCCTCATGGCACTTGCCGGCTTCTCACCAATATCACTTCCTGTAAGCATCTTTCAGCAGGATCTCCCACTGCCTCATTCTGTTATCCCCCCTGTCCTCCTGGGCTCCCTACCTCTCTCCCACCTACTTCCTCTTCCTTCTCTTTTGTCTCTTCTTTCCCTTATCCCCTTCTCTGGCTCTTCCTCCATCTTCCTTTTTAAGTTTTGGATATTAACTTGCTATTCCCTAAACTGGAAATAAACCTGTATAAAACCACTTGTTTCTTGCTACAACTTAAGCATCGCAATGAAAAATAGTCAACTAAGTTCAAACCCACTGCTTCGCTATTAATAACATCTTCAAAAATTTATTAACACCTAAAACCAAATGCAGAAATTGGTTTCCAAAAAGGTTGTTACACTTCTAACTTGCAGAAATAAAATTAAAGAGAGGCAAAATTGTGTTTTTCATAGTGAAGCAAGCCACTCTTACTGGAAAGTCATTCAAACATGTAGAGTTTTGAGGTAATAAGAAACTCAGGCATCTAAATTCTTCCCATTATCCCTTCTCCATCAGAAGATTGTGCACATGTGGAATTACATGATGAGCAGCAAAGGTTGCCTTAAGAGAGACCTCGCATGTGCATCTCCAGGAAAGACAGGTTGCAAGGGAGGGGTGTGATACTTGCCACCTTGATATATTTGGATGTGGTTGCTGCCAGGACATCTGGCCTGAGGTCCTCCAGGATGGCTGCTCTGAATAGAGAGGCTGCCATGCCCTCATCCCCTATTTTTCAAGGATAAGTGAGTATCTTATATGGGAAGCCCAACGTGGCTCCCTGAAGTAGAAGCCACCTTTGTCTTGACCTGGAGGCCTCCTATGCTGCTATCAGCCATTCTGAATTCTGATGAAATAGAAATATAAAAGGGAAAGGGCTAAATTAATAGGGGTGAGGTTTAAGTTTCCCACTCTTTTGCTGTCAGTTCAGTTCAGTCGCTCAGTCATGTCCAACTCTTTGCGACCCCGTGGATTGCAGTATGCCAGGCTTCCCCATCCATCACCAACTCTTTTGCTGTACCACGATTCAAACTGCTGCTCCTCTATTTGTAAGCAAAATCAGGGTTCTCATGGTTCTGAAGAAGCTTTCAGTTTTCCCAGCTGCATCTTTCAATGCCTTCACATCTTTGTTCTTCTGTGGTCTTTGTGTATTTGTGCCTGCTGTAACCACACATCATGATCGCAGGATGGTGCTTTGAGCCCTGGCATCCATCTACTGCAGAATGCTGAAGCTGCAGACTATAAGAAATGCCTGAGGCAGGAAGGCCAACAGGAAGCAGTGGGTCTTCTCAGTGCTGTGAATTACTTCCATATCCTTCTAGGATCAGGCCAGTCTTCTGGAAGCATCTTGAAAGGACTTTTAGGAAGGAAGAGGTATGAGCTCTCAGGCATACAGCAAGAGGTTATCTTTAATTTTTGAAGAATTTTGATGTAATATAAAGATAAGTGGTACAATGAGGTTAATTTTTTTTTAATTTAAATGCTATATATATTGCTTATCCTGGTGGTTGTGAACTGCTCATTTCTTTAATGGTTGAAGAAAGAACTACTTTTGGTTAATTTTTACTTTCCACAGAAATGTTACAAGTATACCAATCAGGCATACTTCAGTAGAGAAATAGCTCACAAATCAGGAAATACACTTTCCATGAGGTTTAAACTGGTAGAGGCTCAAAGACTGTAGTAACGATGCCAGCGATGATGGCGCTGATGATGGTACTTACCGCATTGTGCGGCATTTGCTGTGGAACTGAGAGCTCATGGTTGACATCACTGGCTAGCAGTTTGAAGGCAAATGCAAGGCTTCTGCTAGCCATTGTCTCCTATGATTCTCCTGTGCAATCTATGACTCTGCCAAAAATAAACTGATTATTTCAGAAAGTTTGCTGGCTTTGTTAGACCTTCACTTGTGACTGTACAACTTTTGCTCAAAGGAAGCATTTTTAGTTAAAGGAATAAAGAGCTCATGAGTTTGCACAGGATGGAGGGTACATCTACTTCTCATCTGCTGGAAAGCTGATGCTTTTAGAAATCTTTGCCAAACTACTTTTTCTGTCCTCATTCAAAAGAATCCAAGAAAGAACTTGATGTGAAGTGAGATTTTTAATGTTTTCCATGACTTATTTTTCCTTCAAACAACTTCCTCTCCAATGTTGATCATGATGATAATAACTGACATTCATTGAGTTCTTGTGGACACTCTGTATACTTAATCCTCATAAAACCTCATGTTACTGATGTCCATTTTATAGACAAATAAACTGAGTCACTGAGAAGTTTAATAATGTGCCCACGATCATATAGATAATAAATCATATATCAGATTTAGACCCAGGCATTCTGGCTTTAAGTCAAGCTCATATCTTGATGTTATGCTGCCTCCCTTGATGGAGGTAAAAATAACTGCTGTTTAATCAACAAAGATTCATGGAGCTCTCGCTATGTGCCAGGTTCTGAATTAGGCACTGAGAAGACTGAAATAGAAAAACAAATATGGCCACAGTCATCATGGCATTTAGAATTTAGCGAAAGAGATCAATATTAAGCTAATAATTATATAATTAAAAACTATCATATTTAATGTCTTCCCAGGTGGCACTAGTGGTAAAGAACCTGCCTGCCACTGCAATGGACATAATAGATATGGATTTGATCACAGGGTTGGGCAGATCCCCTGGAGGAGGGCATGGAAACCCACTCCAGTGTTCTTGCTTGGAGAATTCCATAGTCAGAGGAGCCTGGTTGGCTACAGTCCATGAGGTCACACAGAGTCGGACATGACTGAGGCAACTTAGCACACACATTATACACAATGAGAGCTTTTAACAGGGGACTCATTTACTCTCTGAATAAATTACACTTAATGTGATATCTGAAATAGCATGAGATGGCAAGATTAAGGGAGGAGGTAGGTAAGGGGTCAGAAGCATAGAAACTTTATCAAAGAGAAAGGCTGGGGATTTCCATTGTTGCAGTAAAGTTACAGTGACCACATGGGATGCATAATTCTTCATTAATATTTCCTTTAAGTATAGAATAAGATTTGATTTTTTAAATATATACAAATGGTCATGACTAGACCATATTCTAATTAGGGAATCAGTTGCTTAGTCATAAAATGCCTGATGATGATAAAGCACGTAAAGTAAGAAATGCTGTTGGAATGATTGGGAAGAGAAACTCCAAGGAAGCCAGAAGTGACTGAGCCCAGTGGGAAAAGACACACAGAGAGGAGATAGTGAACTGCACAAAGCCAAAGGATGTTTTCACGTTAAAAGGGCAATTGTTATTTGTTTCCCGGCTCAGAGCTATAAAACATGAATATTGCATTTCCAAGTAATCCATAAGAATCCAATATTAAATGAATTATAAAGCCAATTAAGTAAACATTATAGAACATATAGAGCAACCAAATGGATAGGAACTCAGGACATAGACTCAGATATGCACAGAATACAGTATATCCTAAGGATGGCATTTCAAATCAGTGGAAAAAAGATGAGACTGAGACTAGCAACTATCCATTTGGTTCAAAATAAAGCCAGATTCCAAATTTACTCTTTACATCCAAATAAACTCCAGATAGAAGAAGTTGAATAATTTTTATGCTATTAAAATCATTTGAAGAAAACATGAGTGAATATTTTTATAATCTTTGCTTATGAAAGACCTTTATTAGAATACTGGGCCCAGTTTATAGACTCCTCCAGAATGGTTGGGCTGTTGAGTTCTTCTAGAAGTTACATAAGACTCTTCAGGAAGATCGCCTTCTACTAACCCCACCCCTGTAGCCTCAAAGAGGAGGGTTGACTTTACTGAGCTCTATCATAGCTTCCTTCTTCTTCCTTTTGATTAAAACTTCTGCCTACCAATAAAGCATGTAGAAAATTCAGAAACTACAAAGTTAAAATTGGACTCTCTGAAAATTTAAAATTTCTGTATAACAAAATTCATGGTAGGCAAATGTTTTAGAGCCTTCTAAAGAAAAGTACTGAAGCATAATTATAATGTGAATTAGCACTGATAGTTCTGCCCCTTATAAAAATTATCTTAGAACTTCCCTGGTAATTCTAGTGATTAAGACTTTGCTGTCCAATGCAGGGGATACTGGTTCGATCCCTGCTTGGGGAGCTAAGACCCCACATGCCTCATGGCCAAAAAACCAAAACATAAAACAGAAACAATACTGTAACAAATTAAAAAAAAAAAAGACTCTTAACAATTCCCTGAACTCAGAATGTCTATGAACTTGGATGGGGGGAAAAAAATCTTAGTTTCTCCAACTTCCAGCAGGTCTGACTAAAACTTAGCATGTCTTTCAATTATGAATACAGTCAATAAACTGTATTAGTATTAGTGTTGCCTACATCACTACTAGAAATCAGATATTTTTATATTAGGTTATAGTTGTCACTCTATACAGTCAGCAAAAACAAGACCTGGGACGGACTGTGGCTCAGATCATGAACTCCTTATTGCCAGATTCAGACTTAAATGGAAGAAAGTAGGGAAAATCACTAGACCATTCAGGTATGACCTAAATCAAATCCCTTATGATTATACAGTGGAAGTGACAAATAGATTTAAGGGATTAGATCTGATAGAGCTCCTGAAGAACAATGGACAGAGGATCATGACATTATACAAGAGGCAGTGATCAAGACCATCCCCAAGAAAAAGAAATGCAAAAAGGCAAAACGGTTGTCTGAGGAGGCCTTACAAATAGCTGTGAAAAGAAGAGAAGTGAAAGGCAAAGGAGAAATGGAAAGAAATACCTATTTGAATGCAGAATTCCAAAGAATAGCAAGGAGAGATAAGAAAGCCTTCCTCAGTGATCAGTGCAAAGAAATAGAGGAAAAAAACAGAATGGGACAGACTAGAGATCTCTTCAAGAAAATTAGAGATAGCAAGGGAACATTTCATGCAAAGATGGGCACAATAAAGGACAGAAATGGTATGGACCTAACAGAAGCAGAAGATATTAAGAAGAGGTGGCAAGAATACACAGAAGACCTATACAAAAAGATCATGACCCAGATGACCACGATGGTGTGATCACTCACCTAGAGCCAGACATCCTGGAGTCTGAAGACAGGTGGACCTTAGGAAATGTCACTACAAACAAAGCTAGTGGAGGTGATGGAATTCCAGTTGAGCTATTACAAGTTCTAAAAGATGATGCTGTTAAAAGTGCTGCACTCAATATGTCAGCAAATTTGGAAAACTCAGCAGTGGCCACAGGACTGGAAAAAATCAGTTTTCATTCCAATCCCAAAGAAAGGCAATGCCAAAGAATGCTCAAACTACCACACAATTGCACTCATCTCACACGCTAGTAAAGTAATGCTCAAAATTCTCCAAGTGAGAGAGACTTCAGCAATACTTGAACTGAGAACTTCCGGATGTTCAACCTGGATTTAGAAAAGGCAGAGGAACCAAAAATCAAATAACCAACATCCGTTGGATCACAGAAAAAGCAAGAGAGTTCCAGAAAAACATCTACCTCTTGCTTTTGGTATTATTAACCACACCAAAGCCTTTGACTGTGTGGATCACAATAAACTGTGGAAAATTCTTAAAGAGATTGGAATGCCAGACCACCTTACCTGCCTCCTGAGAAACATCTATGCAGGTCAAGAAGCAACAGTTAGAACTGGACATGGAACAACAGACTGGATCCAAATTGGGAAAGGAGTACATCAAGGCTGTATATTGTCACTCTGCTTACTTAACTTATATTAAGTTAAATATAAATTGTGGGCTGGATGAAGCACAAGCTGGAATCAAAATCTCTGGGAGAAATAATAATAACCTCAGATACAGAGATGACACCATCCTTATGGCAGAAAGTGAAGAGGAACTGAAGAATCTCTTGTTGAAAGTGAAAGAGGAGAGTGAAAAAGTTGACTTAAAACTCAACATTGAAAAAACGAAGATCATGGCATCCAGTCCCATCATTTAATGGCAAATCGATGGGGAAACAATGGAAACAGTGAGAGACTTTATTTTTGGGGGCTCCAAAATCAGGGCAGATGTTGGCTGCAGCCATGAAATTAAAAGACACTTGCTCCTTAGAAGAAAAGCTATAACCAATCTAGACAGCATATTGAAAAGCAGAGACACTATTTTGCTGATAAAGGTCCATCTAGTCAAAACTATGGTTTTTCCAGTAGTCATGTATGGATGTGAGAGTTGAACCATAAAGAAAGCTGAGCACTGAAGAACTGATGCTTTTGAACTGTGGTGTTGGAGAAGGCTCTTGAGACTCCCTTGGACTGCAAGGAGATCAAATCAGTAGTCCATCCTAAAGAAAATCAGTCCTGAATATTCACTGGAAGGACTGATGCTGAAGCTGAAACTCCAATACTATGGCCACCCAATGCAAAGAACTGACTGACTGGAAAAGACCCTGATGGTGGGAAAGATTGAGGGTGGGAGGAGAAGGGAATGACAGAGGATGAGACGGTTGGATAGCATCACCAACTCGATGAATATGAGTGAGCAAGCTCTAGGAGTTGGTTATGGGCAGGGAAGCCTGACATCCATGGGGTTGCAAAGAGTTGGACACGACTAACTGAAATGAACTGATAATGTCACAGCTATCATTTACCCTCAGTACTAAATTCCAAATTTAGGGTAGTTATTAGACCCATTGTTAGATCTCTTTATTTGATGAGGCAATAAAATATGTGTGTGTGTGTATATGTATATATATATATATAAATTTATATTGCACATTTGTTTTTAAAGTTATTTTGCTAAGTACAATTTAACATAATTTGTTTCTATGTAATCCTGTGTATTTTATTTTACACGTGTAAAATCCAGGGAATTCCCTGGTGGTCCAGTGCTTAGGACTCCGCACTCTCACTGCTGAGCGTTCGATCCCTGGTCAAGGAACTAAGATTCTGGAAACCTCACGGTGCAGCCAAAAGGAAAAAGAAATCTAATCTACAAAGGGGCCGGTGGGCTTCAAAACACTGTCTCAAGAGTCTGCGTTATAAACAGTCTAAGAACTCTACATTAAGGTAATGATTTAAAGAGAAAGACAGTCGTCACACATACATACAGTCTTTGTGGCCAGCGCCCTCAACCTCAGCCTCATTCACTAGGTGGGTGTGTAGGGTGTTGGCACCACATATGACATGGTGTGTCTCACGCTCCAGAAGTGAGCCCAGCAGGTGGAGAGAATGTGGGGGTCAGGGGCCACCCAGATAACAGTAGTCAGTCTGCGTCCAGCTGGGGAGGTCAGGTCCCATAACTGATGTTGTCAGAGCGGCAACTCCTCTGTTGAAAGGGTTTCTCCATTTTATTACAGTGGAGGATGGCCTTGTTAGTCGCTCAGTTGTGTCCGACTCTGCGACCCCATAGATGGTCAGCCTAACAGGCTTTATCTACCTGGGATTTCCCAGGCCAGAAAACTGGAGTGGGTTGCCATTTCCTTTTCCAGGAGATTTTCCCAACCCAGGGATCAAACCCGTGTCCCCTGCATTGCAGGCAGATTCTTTACCGTCTGAGCCACTGGGGTAATCTCTTAACCCTTTGAGACTGGCACTGAATCTTGGGCTGATAGCCTTAATATATACCAAAAGTCTTAGAAATCAGTGAGAAAAAGAATACCCCATCAGATAAGTAAACAAAATATAATCAGGCCATTAAAATGGTTAAATGTGGAGAAATGGATTTGGCATCACTAACAATCAAGGAGTTGCAAACAAAGCAAGATTTTTAAAATGTCCATTGATTTGGCAAAGTTTAAAAAATTGACACAAAACTCAGTTTGATAAAGATATGGGGAAAAAAACACTTGTGCCTTGTTAGTGGGGCCGTAAATTACTATACTTTTGGGGAAAGTTCAGTTTAACAATATTTATGTAAAATGTTATTTATTCATACCATATGGCCTAATAATCTCCCTTTTAGGAATTTACCCTCATGAACTAATCATAAATATGTGAACTAAAATATGTACTGGAGTGTTTATTACTCCCTTATTTGTAATAGCCCAAAACACTGGAGGCAGCCTCAGTGTCTTCTATAATACAGCAGGGTTGTTCATAAAGATATTCTGTTTCATCTTCCTCATATGTTAACCCCATTCCAAGAAAATGGGCATGGCCTTGTTAATCCATGAAGCTTCTTGGCCTCAGGAGAGGTATGTGTCGTACAATGGGAAGCAGAAGTTGCCATCTGAGAAAGTCTTCCTTGGCTTTTTTTAATATGAGTTCATTTTCTTCTTAAATATTTATTCATCTTTTTGACTGTGCCTGGTCTTAGTTGCAGCATGCAGCTAAGTTTCCTGACCAAGGATTGAACCCAGGCCCCCTGCATTAGAAGCTCAGAGTCTTAGCTACTAGACCACCAGGGAAGTCTCTGGAAAATGAATTCATTTTCAAGTGATTAAAGCCAGGGAAGGGGAAAGTGAGACAGAAAGAATGGAGGAGGTTTGCAGAGAGGAGACAGGGCTCTGTGAATCCTGTGTGTTGCTGGGTCATGGGCTCTGCTCCAAAGTTTTGCTCAAGGGTGGAAAAAGAATGGGGGTTCAGAAAGGATGCTTGGCCTGAGACATCTGACCCCAGCAACCTTGAAAACAATGAGCAGCTATAAGAACCAAGGTCCCCGAGCTTCACGGAGACATTTAGGCTGAATGGATTTGATCTGTGCAGTATCTGGAGAGGGTTAAAGGCCAGAGAGCTATCTCTGAATATAAGACTCCTTGTGTTGGGGGTGTGGGGAAGGTGGGAGCAGGGTAGGAGGAGAAGGAGATTCCGTGATGATTACCTTTGATTATCCCCCAGCCTGGATGAAAGTGAAGAGTGGAATTTAATTTGATTCATAGAAGTAACCAATGTGGCATTTCCTGCCCACCTGGGTTCTTAACTTGTGTCAAATCTGCTACAATGTCTTTCTTGCTAACTCAATCTCCTTTCTGATAATTTAGTAGCAGAGGGCTCAAGGGTGGGCAGCTAGGGCTGCCCCATGACACACAGTCTCCTGTAAGCCGAGAGAGAAGTTTTTGCACAAATGTGATGTTCAATGAAGGGAGAAACACAGGGGTTTAAGAAAGATGTACTGATATGTTGTTATAGAAGCCATATATCAACTGAAGGAAACCAGGGAGAAACTGCTTGTGCTTTCCACACAAACTGGAACAGAACACTTGTCCTTTGAGAGTCTGAACAAACATGGATCCAAACACACTGAGAGTCATCGAGCATTTAAAATCAGTCGAGAGGGTGCCCTGTGGACACAGGCTTCTCATATAGGGTTTAAAAACCTTAAAGCAGAAATCTCTTTGGCCCTGGCTCTGGAACTAGCCTTCTGGAGGTAGTTTGAATGCAAACCTGATTTACCTTTGTGAACTAAGCTGGCACATGCATTCAAGTCTAGAGCTGAAAGTCATGAAACAGGAAAACCTAGTCAAATATGAAGGGTAACTAATGTTGGGCTTTTATTTCTTGGTTTGGGGATAAAGTGAGTAAAACCAGTAAATGCTTTTTTTTTTTTTACTTTCTTTTTCCACAAACATTTTCAGTACTCTGATAAGGTAAACAGCATATCATTCCATGAGAAACTCCAGTTACCAAAAAAGGCCTTTAAGAGATGAACTTGGTAGAGGAGTATTTCAGGAAGATTGGCAGACTGACTATCAGTTGGGCATATGATATCATTTTCTTCATCTGACAATTAAAAATTCCTTTGGAAAACTCTAATTCAAAAAGATAGATGCACCCCAATGTTCAGAGCACCATTATTTACAGTAGCCAAGATATAGCAGCAACATCCATCAATAGGTGAATGAATAAAGAAGTTGTGGATACACTCACACACATACACAGATACATGTACATACATACTCACACAATGGAATACTGCTCAGCTATAGAAAAGAATGAAATAATGCCATTTGCAGCATCATGGATGGAGCTAGAGATTATCACACTAAATGAAGGAAGTCAGACAGAGAAAGACAAATATGATATCATTCATATGTGGAATCTAAAAAAATAATACAGTTGAAGTCTTTTATAAAACAGAAATAGACTCAGACATAGAAAAAGTTATGGTTATCAAAGGGGAAAGGATGGGAGGGACAAATTGGGAATTTGGGATTAACAGATATACACTGCTATATACAAAATAGCTAAACAACAAAGAAAGACCTATTGTATAGCACAGGGACGTATTCAATATATTGTAATAACCTATAATGGAAAAGAATTTGAAAAATTATGTGTGTATATATATGTACACACATAACTGAGTGACTTTGTTGTATACCTGAAATACTGTAAATCAACTATACTTCAATAAAAAACAATGCCCCAAAGAACTAATCATATATTTTAAGATCAACTATAACCCAACCCATCACTTTGCAACTCTTGATTATATAAATCAGGTTCTAAGATAAATTGTCCACTGGAAAGTTTGGGGAATCTTTTGACTTTATAACTCAATGAAGACATTATCGACGATGACAGCGATTGATTCTAGATCTTTAGATCTTATTAGATGCTAGGTTTTCTCCCAAGCGATTTATCTGTGATAATTCATTTAATTCTGTCACCAACCCAAAAAGTATTTAATATAATTTTATGATATGTAAATTTGTCCTGGATCATATGACCAGTGAGTTAGATGAGAATCAGGTCTTTGTCTGACAGCAAAGGTCAATTTAAATATTTTAAATTTTACTTTAAAAACTGACAGAATTGACAGCTGATAGTTGACACTATTTTTCATACAATATTATGTAAGTTTCAGGTGCATGACATAGTGGTTTGACATTTAAATACATTATGAAATTATCACTATGATGAGTCTAGTAAGCATCTGTCACCATACAAAGTTCTTACAGTATTACTGACTATATTCCTATGCTATACATTATATCTTATGACATATATTTTACAACTGTAAGTTTTACCTCTTAATCACCATTACCTATTTCACCCAATCCCCCACTCTCCCACACCTCTGGAAACCACCCTCTTGTTCTCTGTATCTATGAATCTGTTTCTATTTTGTTTGTTCTTTTGTTTTTCAGATTCCACATATGAATACAGTCATACTGGATTTGACTTTGTCTGACTTATTTCACTCAGCATAATACCCTCTCAGTTCAGTTCAGTTGCTCAGTCGTGTCCGACTCTTTGGGACCCCATGAACCACAGCACGCCAGGCCTCCCTGTCCATCACCAACTCCCGGAATTTATGCAAACTCATGTCCATTGAGTTGGTGATGCCATCCAACCATCTCATCCTCTGTTGTCCCCTTCTCCCGCCTTCAATCTTTCCCAGCATCAGGGTCTTTTCAAATGAGTCAGTTCTTCACATCAGGTGGCCAAAGTATTGGAGTTTCAGCTTCAACATCAGTCCTTCCAATGAACACCAAGGACTGATCTCCTTTAGGATGGACTGGTTGGATCTCCTTGCAGTCCAAGGGACTCTCAAGAGTCTTCTCCAACACCACAGTTCAAAAGCATCAATTCTTAGGTGCTCAGCTTTCTTTACAGTCCAGCTCTCACATCCATACATGACTACTGTCACAAATTCAAGATGGTTTTTCTTTATATGGTGAGTAATATTCCATTTCATATATGTATACTACATCTTCTTTATCCATTCATCGTCCATTGATGGACACTTAGGTTGCTCCCATATCTTGGTTATTGTAAATAATACTGGAATGAACACAGAGGTGGCTATCAATTTGAACTGGTGCTTTATATTTCTTCAGGTAAATATTCCAAAGTGAAACTTTTGTATCATATAACAGTTCTAACCTTTTGAGGAACCGCCATACTGTTTTCCATAGTGGCTGTACCAATTTACAATCTCATCAACAATGCACAAAGGCTCCCTTTCTCCACATCCTCAGCTATAGGAGTTTAATATAGTTCCATTTGTTTATTTTGCTTTTATTGCCCTCATTTGAAGAGACAGATCATAAAGAATATTACTAAGACCAATAATGTTGAAGTCAATGTTTAAAAACCATTTTAGACTAGCATCTCTATAGTGAGCACACTGAATCCCTTCATTTGCTTTAGCACTCCTAGTCTCTGCAGCGTCTCTTCTCCAAGCTATATCTAACAAAAAAATGGAAATGCGGCATTTGAAGGTAAGTGAGCCTTAGCCACTGCTCTGACTTTTCATTTTGCACTCAAACCGTTTAAAGAAAAATAGTGACAAAGGCTCTAACCGGGTGGAAGTGGCGTGAGGCAGGATGTGAGTGTTTCAGAATGTAGACTGACAGGCCCATCACATGCCTTTTAACAGAGGCACGCCTACTACTCTGTGGCATGTCAGAGCCTGAAGGCCAGCCTGTGATGCGCCTATCACTTTACTGAAAGGAATCCCACATGCCCATCCCTGTAAGTGTGACAAGAACCCTGGCAGCCAGCTGACCCATGTGCCAGCCTCCGGACACCCGTTCCTACCAGGGGAGAGGGGGACAGAAGGACGATGGCATGACCGGGCACGGTCAGTATGCATGAAATCTGAGAGGATCACACAGTTATGAACAAACCGCAAAACACAGCCTCGTTCATGTTTGTTCCTTATAATGGTTGATGACATTTGCCATAGAGCAGAGATCCTCAATAAATGTTGATGTTTGATAAATATTTACATAACAGTGTGCCTCAGTGCGTTGTCTCTGCTATAAAAATAGACACAATATAAATAACGTATTGGATAGGATGTTTGGCTTTAGCAAGTTATAGCCTCATAGAAATGGCTCATAAAATGTTTGGGCTGGGAGGAATATTAGAGACCATAGACACTCCCGACACCCTCATTATAGATGTTAAAACAGGTTCTAAAAATATAGTGACTTCTCCAAGGTCATAGGTACTTCTGAGCAACTGATCTGATCTGATCTGAAACATAAATTATACATTGGAAAAGACTCTGATGCTGGGAGGGATTGGGGGCAGGAGGAGAAGGGGACGCCAGAAGATGAGATGGCTGGATGGCATCACCGACTTAATGGACGTGAGTTTGAGTGAACTCCTGGAGTTGGTGATGGACAGGGAGGCCTGGCATGCTGCAATTCATGGGGTCGCAAAGAGTCAGACACGACTGAGCGACTGAACTGAACTGAACTGAAAAATGTATAGCGGTATAGGGAAGGTTAGTACTTGTTTTTAGAAAGAGTTTTTTTTTTTTTTTTTTTTGAGATAGGATCCAAAATCTAAATCGATTTGAAGTCCATCAGTTTAGATTTTCTACTCCTGTTATGGATATTATAGGAAAAGTGTGTAATCTGTGCCTGTAGACATCTTGTATAGTGTAGCTATTAGGACTGTGCCTGGAGGAAATAAGCATCAACAAATATTAATTATCATTATTATTATTATTCCTAACAGTAGCTTGTGACTGCTGTTAACACAAGTATGTCCAAACATTTTCAATGTATTATCACTATTTATAAGACATTTTAAAGCATGCTTTCCAAAAATATATATTATTTAAACTTAAATTGTATATTGGATTGTTTAATATATACATTATAAAAATGCATGAAATAGAATCAAAAGGGTAAAATGAAAATAAAATATACATATTTGCATACACGAGGTTCCTTTTACCAATCTGTGACTTTTTTTCATATGTTTCAATGTTCCCATATAAGAAAGGAAATGAGAAGAAAAATATTTAAAAAGAAGAATTTTCTGTTTCTACTCCTTACGAACTGTCTTGTGGTGTCTCTTTGGTTTTCTAACTTGAAAGTACAGAGTTTGATTGATCATCTAAGACATGTTCCTTGACTCCCTTTACTTTCCAGGGGGCAGGCAGTTTCCTCATTAGCCCACGTCCAATGCCTCTGAGAGTGAAGCTTACAAGAAGAGAAGAAAGTTATGTTAATCTGTGTATCCATGCTGTGGGGACCTAGTAGGAGATACACTTTGAGAGTTATTATTTCAACCCTCTCTTCTTCTTGACTCATACCCAATAAATCAACAAAGTCTGCTGAGTTTTCTAATGTCAAGCACATATTATTAAGTTTTTGCTGTTGTTTAGTCACTAAGTCGTGTCCAACTCTTTTGCGACCATGTGGACTCTAGCCTGCTGGACTCCTCTGTCCATGAGATTTCCCAGACAAGAATACTGGAGTGGGTTGCCATTTCTTCCTCCAGGGAATCTTCTTGACCCAGGGAAGGAATCTCCTGCATTGGCAGGCCAGTTCTTTGTGGATGCTAAATGGTGTTGCAGAAAGGCCATTGTGACCTTCACCTTCATCTTATCCTCTATAGGAAGTGAATTGAGAAAAGAACAACAATGAACAAAATCCCTCCCACCGACAAGATCACAGAACCATGAGAATCCTTCATAAAGTACCTGGCAGCCAGGACAAAAGTAGTAGCTTGTGGAGGGAACACTGTTGGACTCCAATGTTACACACTCACAACCAGAGTTTGCAGACTATTCAGGAAGGAGGAAATCAACTGATGAACAAATTAAATGGATTTTTTAAAGGGGAAAATAACTCTTAGAAATAAGGTTTCTGAAGCAAGAAACAAATATCCTTACTTGGATCTGATCAGAGCCAAGGGGACCTAGAGCAGAGGCAGGACCTAGCTGGTCCAGAAGACAGTCCCTGAACTCCACTGGCTGAAGATACTGGCCTGCTCCCAGGTTAGAAGGAACTGGTACCTGCAACATCAATGTATCTTTTAGAGGTCATCTTTCCCAGGTATGGACTAAGAACTGATTTTTTAACCAAGTATGGTTTCTGTTATTTTTATCACACCCTCCTGTCATCTTCATAAACTTCTGGGTTAAAAGTTCTCCTTGGGTTTAATTCTCTATGGATAGATTGGCCAAATTTGCCTGGCTTTCAGAATCATTCTAGCGACCAGAGTAGGAAGCACAATTCAACAGGGAATCACTTCCTTTTCATCCTCAAGTCCCCAGCGTCTACCACAGTGCCTGGCACGCTCCGAGTGTTTGGTGGTATATGATAAACTTCTGAGCTGATCCCAGCGTTTCTTGGCAACTTCTCCTCTGCTCTTCTGAAGCTTTTCCGCTCCTGGCATGCGAGTCTGTTTAACACCCCCTGAGGGTATCTGGCTTACTCTTACTACTTCATGCCTCAATCTGAAGTAATGTTCCCTTGTTCCCTTCTCTTTCTCTGCTCTCCAAATGGAACATTCCTATAAATCTTGCTCAGAACTCAGATTCTCTGGGGAACTACCTTGATGGTTTAGTATCCTTTTTCTTTTGGGCTCGTTAGTGACTATGCAGTGCCACAAAGCCTGTACTCGTGTTTCCCATGGCTGTTTTCTAGCTGGACATTGCAGGTATGCAGTGCCAGTGGTGTGAGGTAGCGTGGGATGCTTAATAACCTGGGAGTCAGGAGACCCAGGAGCTGAGTCTCAACTCTTTCTCCAATCAGCTATTCAACCAGGAGTAAATCATGTTCCCTTCCATAAAATTCTTCCTTCCTTCGTTGAATAACAGGATTCTAGCTTTATTTTATAATTGCTTTCCCAACTATATTGTGAGGTTTTTGAGGCCTTTTGATTTTTATAATAGTATTCATGAGTTTGACAAGTGCTCCATAACTATTTGTATGATTTTTTGACCATTCTGACCAACTAAAAATGAACTTCTGGTTCTCAATTTCAAGGTTTTGTATATTTAGCACGGTAAAACACCCTGGAGTAAAGGTCTATAAATGTGCATGAGGAGGAGGCAGGGCACTGGGCAGAGCTGGGGCTCTGGTTCTAGTCCCAGGCCTGTGTTCCAACCTCCCTCAGGTACTAATCCCCAGCCTCAGCCTCTTCATTGTAAAGCTGGCAGGTGACTCTCCACGTTACTCTCATTTTAATTTCCCCAAATGTAATTCCCCCCAAACAGCACAATCCTCCAGTCTCAGAAAGCTGCATTCTCTCGTCCAGCCTATCCACTTTTATGTAGTCAGAAGCCTTGTTACATGAAGGACAAGGATAAATCGTGGTCTGTGCTTAGAGATACCAGCACTTGTTCAGCCCAGTGCCCCTGACAGGTTGCCAGAATGACAGGAAATTCAAGGAAGCAACTGAAAGCAGGGGAAGGGACAGGAACAAAACACAGCTGCTCATTTAGTCCTTCAGCAGCAAGCCTGAAACATGCTGTTCTGGCAGCTAAAAGGAAGGTGACAGGAAACCCGAGAACAGGGAACTTAATTATCACTAATGCTTCCGGTGATACCTCAAACCTTCTTGTCTTCCTCTAGCTTTGATTTCACAGCCGGACACTTAACAGCCCCAGTAGGTATTACGTGCCTCACTTGTACTGGATTGGAAGAGGATTAAGAAGTCTGGATTCTATTTCACCCTTGAAACCTCCATGTGCTTATGGACTGAATTTACGTAGAATGAAAACACAGAATTTGACTATTACATATAAAATGTTATTAAGAAAACAATGTGAAATACAGGATGTACTTGGTCATTTTCGTACTTAGTTCAAGGTGTAGATCAAACTCCAATCCTTTGTTAGTTCACTGATCAACACGATCATTCACACATTCATGAAGTAGACATTTTTTCAGCAGCATTATGTGTCAGGCACTGTTGTAAGTGCGATGAGGACCAAGGTGAAAAAAAGAATTAGTGAGCCCTGGAGGTTATTGCATCCAATGAGGAGACAAAACAGACCATTATGATATGCTGTGATGGAAAACGTTCTGGAGTTACATTAGGCTCAGCCTCTTTATGTTTCTTTCATGGTACCCAGTCTAATGTGTAGTTATTTTATTTAGGTAGGGACTTTGTTCTGTCTCTCCAATTAAAATTTAAACTCTAAAGATCTTGTTTGGTGTTTCCACTCTTATATGGGCTGTGCTTATTTGCTCAGTCATGTCTGACTGTACCTCACACCTAATCTAGAGCCTGACAATAGTAAATGTTCAACAGTATTTGTCAAACAAACAAATTTGTTTGTTGTGGAATTCAGTTGTTGACTAAGGAAGTCAAAACCCTGACTATGTTAACATATGGCACTAACCAGAAAGCTGGAATCATTATGAACTAAAATCTGAAGGCAGATATCTAGATTGTATTATAATTACACAGGGCATATTGCTGTTCATTTGCTAAGTTGTGTCTGACTCTTTGTGACCCTATAGACTGATTCACTATCTGCTGGAGTTTACTCAAATTCAAGCCCGTTGAGTCAGTGATGCGATCTAACTATGTCTAGGTAATACTGTATGCATATCTCTGGATAACAAATGTCTGCTTTCTTTTTCTTGAAGGGAATATTCAAAATACAAGCCTTGCATAGAGACCCCTGAGGAAAGAGAGGGGAAGACCTTAGACACAGACATGGAGGTTTTGCTGTAAGCTGACACCTGCTTCCCTGACCAGCTACATTTCAGGGCAGTAGGTTATACATTCTGAGAGAGGAAGGAAGACATTACAGTTCTTTGCCTTCTTTGTGGGAAGCCTTGACTGGTGTGATGGTCATTCACAGCAATCCATCTTTTCCTAGAAGGCCCTCTGCCTTTCCTGACCCACCCACAAGGTTGGGGCTGCTTAGTAGGAGTTTAGCAGTGCTCACACTCTCCTGTTGAAGGACACAGTGCTGGCGAGCAATGTGGTCACAGCCCCTCTGTCAACAGGTGCGACCCGCTTAGAAAGCCTTCCCTGCCTGGGGTGTGGTGGGGTGGAGCTTCAGCCAGTGTGTGCCTTAGTGGCTGTGTGCTCACCACTCCACAGAACAAGAAAGAACAGAGCTGCTTCTCCACCCCAAGGGCAGTCAGCTCGGGAACAGGGCTGCATCACAGCTCAGCAGGTACACGATGCTCTGCGGAGGCCAGAGCCTAAGGGGAAACTCATCCTCTCCCACAGAGCTTGTGCCCGAGACGAGAAAGAACAGAAATCGGGAACCTGTGGTGAGGAGCTCATGCTCCTGACCTACTGACTTCTACCAGGAGTCTGACGTTCCCACTTGTTTCTGGCACGGAAGGAGGAAAGCGAGATGGGGGAAGGGAGAGGGCCAGGCAATTATGGTCAGAACTCAAAGCCGGAGATGCAGTGGGGGCTCACGGGAAGCCTGTGGCACCTCGTGAGGACTCTCAGGGTACCTGGAGTCGGAGCTCAGGCCTCCTTCCTCACGAGGGAGAACCCGAGAAGACCATGTGGATTCTAAGCCCCCACACACCTCAAGCAGGTACATTCTGCACAACAGAAAAACAAAAATCTACTTCATTGTGGTACACAAACTTCTGGATACAGAAAAGTTTTTGCTTGTTTGTTTGTGTAGAAGATAAAGATTGCCAACAGGTTTGAAATCTGTGACTAGAGACAGACATAAGACAGTGACCTCAAAGACAACATTAGAATCCAAGAATCCAAATACCAAACTGAATTCCTTTACAACTTTTTCATGCTTTTCTTGACTCGCAATTCCTCACAACTGAGACTTCAAATATTTGTTGACAAGATATGAATGCTGGTTCATCTATGTTGTGTGATGATAAAGTTGATATAAGACCAGATGTTAACGAAGCTAGAAGAACACTACCCTAACATCTCCCAGAACACTGCACCCCAAAACTGTAAGTTATCAGGAGTGTTTTGGTATATAGTAAACTATTATAAATGTTATTATATTCAAAAATTTGCAAATGTTCCGTAGCTTTCAGCTCTATTATCACTTTGGCACTGCTACGAATAAGAAATTCTGGAAAACCTTATTACAAACACCTAGAAATGCTGTTGAAGACTCATGAACAGCCTTTTAAAAACATATGGTGCCTCAGAGAGAGAAAGAGAGAGAGTCTATAGTGATGAAAACCAGAGTGAACTGAACCAGAGCGATGCATGTGTAATAGAGACAAAAGCTACACTGTGAGATTCCAGTACTAAGAACTCAGGATCTGGGTTTTAGCCCATGTGGAAGAATGAGAAGCAAGACTTTATCCCATATAAAGTGTGGAGAAGGAACATAGTTCCACAAGCTCTGTACTTGTGATGGATTATAGCCAGGTGAAAGGGTGGCCTAAAAACACTCTTCCCTGGAAAAGAGACCTAGTGGCAAGAAAACTTGTCAGTCTAAGTGACAAGAAAACTGGCTTGAAGTGAAAAAAAAAAAAAGATCTCTGGAAAGTCATAACCATAAGCCTGCCCATGCAGAGATTAAGGATTTGAATCACATCATCTGCACAGTCCAGGGAAATTCAGTTCAATAAATTAAACTGAAATGCTTCTGGATCAGAAGTGTTCCAGAGGCTTGGAAAAAGATAACACAAATCCTCTATGGAGAAATGTACCTCAGTCTATGCCTTTCAGAATCGGTACAGATAAAAACAGTCAGATATGAGCTCCTTGTTACATTTCTTCAAGAAAAATAAAATCAAATGATCGTTCCATGTTGCCTCCATAATCCCATCCCTCAGGCCTGTGCCTCCTGAGGTTTCCACTCTACAGGTTTTACACTCATGAATGCCAGATGCTCAAGTCCCTGCATGCTGTCTTTCCTCACTCCTACCAGAGCCTCGGATCCACACCAGTAGCCTAGACTTTTCAGCTGTACACTTGCAAGACACCGACAGGTCATTTGTAGCTTATCTCCACCACCACACATGCCCATAGCTGTTTGTGGGACTGCATCTGGACCTGACTCCTATCTCTGTCCTGCATTGCTATAGCTAGCCCTTGTAGCTGTGCAGCTATACACTACGTGCCCTGAATCCTGTCATCAGCACATTCCAGTGTGCATTAACCCACAGCTGAAAGTCTTTTCTTACTAAAGTCAGTCCATAAAGTCTGGAAGAGGTGACATTCATCATATGGGCAGACATCTATACAAGGCTACAGAGATCATGAAGAATCAGATAAACATGACCCTACCAAAGGAACACAGTAAAATTCTAGCAACTGACCTATATAGAAATGGAGATTCATGAATTGCTGACAAAAATTTTAAATGATTGTTTTAGCAATGTTCAGAGAACATTATAATAGAGTACAGATAAACAA
This sequence comes from Bubalus kerabau, assembly GCF_029407905.1. NCBI lineage: Eukaryota > Metazoa > Chordata > Mammalia > Artiodactyla > Bovidae > Bubalus > Bubalus kerabau. The sequence continues at coordinate 13,591,260 of NC_073641.1, forward strand.
TAAAATCGGGGAAACAATACAAGATCAAAATGAGAAGTTCAACAAAGGAAAAGAAAACATAAAAAAGAACCAAACAGAAAATTTGAAGCTGAAGAATACAATGACTGAGCAGAATAATTTAATAAAGAGCTTCAAGAGCACAACTGACTAAGCAGAATAAAGAACCAAAGACTCAAAACCAGATAATTTAAAATTATCAAATCATGGAAACAAATGAAAAAAGAATGCAAAGAATGAAAAAAATCTATAGAACTTATGAGATTCCATTAAAATAAACAATCCATACTATTGGGAATTCCAGGATGAAATGAGAAAAATGGAGACAGAAAGCTTATTTGAAGAAATAATTGCTGATAGCTTTCTATATAAGGGGAGAAATTTGGATATCAAGTTCACAAAGTCATATTTCCAAACAAATTTAATCCAAAGATGTCTCCAAGGTACATTAAAACAAAACTGTCAGAAATGAAAGATAGAGAAAAAAAATGAAAACAAGAGAAAAGAAGCATATCATTTGTGAAGAAACCTTCATAGGCTATCAGCAGATTTCTCAGCAGAGACTTTGCAGGCCAGAGAGAGGGGGATGATATATTCAAAGCATTGAAAGAAAAATCTACTGACCAAGAATACTTTACCTGGCAAAGTTATCCTTCAGAAGTGAAGTAGTGATAAGGACTTTTCCAGACAAACAAAAACAGGGAGTTCATGATGACTAAACTTCAGTTCAGTTCAATTGCTCAGTCGTGTCCAACTCTTTGCAACCCCATGGGCTGCAGCAGCCCAGGCCTCCCTGTCCATCACCAACTAGTGGAGTTCACTCCAACTCATGTCCATTGAGTCAGTGATGCCATCCAACCATCTCATCCTCCGTCGTTCCCCTCTTCTCCTGCCTTCAATCTTTCCCAGCATCAGGGTCTTTACAACAAGTCAGTTCTTCGCATCAGCTGGCCAAAGTATTGGAGTTTCAGCTTCAGCATCAGTCCTTCCAATGAACACCCAGGACTGATTTTCTTTAGGATGGACTGGTTGGATCTCCTTGCAGTCTAAGGGACTCTCAAGAGTCTTCTCCAACAACACAGTTCAAAAGCATCAATTCTTCTGTGCTCAGCTTTCTTTATAGTCCAACTCTCACATCCATACATAACTACTGGAAAAACTATACTAACTAACTAAACTTGCATTACAAGAAATGCTGAAAGGAGTTCTTCAAGGTGAAATGAAAGAGTGCTAATTAGTATGAAAACATATGAAAATATAAAACACACTGGTAAAGGTAAATATATAGTCAAATTTGATAATGTACAATAATTCAATGTGGTATGTTAACCACTTAACTCTAGCATAAATGTTAAAGAACAGATGAATTAAAAGTAACTATAGCTAAAATAATTTGTTAATGGATATACAATAAAAGAAGAGGTAAACAGTGACATCAAAAATAAAATGTGTGGGAGGAGTAAAAGGATAAAGATTTTGTAGACAGTTGAAGTTAATTTTTTATCTGCATTGTTGTTGTTCAGTCACTCAGCTGTGTCCGACTCTTTGGGACAACATTGACTGCAGCACGCCAGGCTTGCCTGTCCTTCACCATCTCCCGGAGCTTGCTCAAACTCATGTCCATTGAATTGGTGATGCCATCCAACCATCTCATCCTCTGTCATCCCCTTCTCCTGCCTTCTGTCTTTCCCAGCAACAGGGTCTTTTCCAATGAGTTGGCTCTTTGCATCAGGTGGCCACAGTATTGGAGCTTCAGCTTCAGCATCAGTCCTTCCGATGAACATTCAGGGTTGATTTCCTTTAGGATGGACTGGTTTGATCTTCTAGCTGTCCAAGGGACTCTCGAGTCTTCTCCAACACCACAGTTTGAAAGTATCAATTTTTTGGCACTCAGCCTTCTTTATGGTCCAACTCTCACATCCATACATGACTACTGGAAAAACCATAGGTTTGACTATATGGATCTTTGTTGGCAGAGTAATGTCTCTGCTTTTTAACATACTGTCTAGGTTTGTCACAGCTTTTGTTATAAGGAGCAAATGTCTTTTCATTTCATGGATGCAGTCACAATCCACAGTGATTTGGGAACACAAGAAAGCAAAGTTTGTCACTGTTTCCAATGTTTCCCCATCTATTTGCCATGAAGTGATGGGACCAGATGCCATGATCTTAATTTTTTTAATGTTGAGTTTTAAGCCTGCTTTTTCACTCTCCTCTTTCACTTTCATCAAGAGGTGCATTAGTTCCTCTTCACTTTCTGCCATAAGGGTGGTGTCATTTGCATATCTGAGGTTATTGATATTTCTCCCTGTAATCTTGATTCCAGCTTTTGATTCATCCAGCCTGGCCATTTCACATGACGTACTCTGCATAAAAGTTAAATAAACAGGGAAACAATGTACAGCCTTGGTGCGATCCTTTCCAATTTTGAACTAGTCTGTTGTTCCATGTTCAGTTCTGTTGCATTTTTGACCTGCATAGATGTTTCTCAGGATGCAGGTAAGGTAGTCTGGTATTCCCATCTCTTTAAGAACTTACCACAGTTTGTTGTGATCCACACAGTCAAAGGCTTTAGCATAGTCAATGAAGCAGAAGTAGATATTTTCCTGGAATTCTCTTGCTTTTTCTATGATCCAGCAGATGTTGGCAATTTGTTCTCTGGTTCCTCTGCCTTTTCTAAATCCAGCTTGTTCATCTGGAAGTTCTCTGTTCACGTATTGTTGAAGCCTAGCTTGAAGGATTTTGAGCATGACCTTTCTAGCATGTGAAATGAGTACAATTGTGTGATAGTTTGCACATTCTTTGGCATTGCCCTTCTTTGGGATTGGATTGTTATATTTATAAGATGTGTTATGTGTTCCTCATGATAACCACAAAACAAAACTCTACAGTAGATACACAAAAGATAAAGAGAAGGTATCTAAGGCGTATTACTATGGAATATCATCAAGTCATTTTAAAAGATGGCAAGAGAGGAGGCTATAGTAGTAATAGTGTTTTGTAGTTCCTACAAAATAGCCAAAAACATTAAGATGCCATTAAAAAGACCATGCATGCATGCTAGATCATTTCAGTCATGTCCAGCTCTTTATGACCCAACAGACTATAGCCTGCCAGGCTCCTCTGTCCATGGGATTCTCCAGGCAAGAATGCTGGAGTGGGTTGCCATTTCCTCCTCTTCCCAACAGAAATCAAACCCAAGTCTCTTACTTCTCCTGCATTGGCAGCCATTAGTGCCACCTACCATGCCTATCGGGGCTTCCCTGGTGGCTCAGTGGTAAAAGAATCTGCCTGCGATGCAGGAGATCTGGGTTCAATCCCTGGGTCGGGAGGATCCCCTGGAGAAGGAAATGGCAACCCACTCCAGTATTCTTGTCTGGAGAATTCCATGGACGAGGAGCCTGGCAGGCTATATATAGTCCATGGGGTCGCAAAGAGTAGGACATGACTGAGCGGTTAACACACACACCATGCCTATCAATAATCACTTTAAAAGAATTAAATTCTGCAATCAAAGGTATTTAATGGTTAAGTGAATAATAAAATCAAGATCCAGCTATATACTGCCTACGAGAGTTACTTCTGTTTTAAGGACGCACATAGGCTCAAGGAGAAAGGATTGAAAAAGTTATTTTATGCACATGAAAAACCAAAGATGGTAACGATAACCCTGTATACGAGACAGCAAAAGATACACTGGTGTATAGAACAGTCTTTTGGACTCTGTGGGAGAGGGAGAGGGTGGAATGATTTGGGAGAATGGCATTGAAACATGTATAATATCATATATGAAATGAGTCACCAGTCCAGGTTCGATGCACAATACTGGATGCTTGGGGCTGGTGCACTGGGACGACCCAGAGGGATGGTACAGGGAGGGAGGAGGGAGGAGGGTTCAGGATGGGGAACACATGTATACCTGTGGCAGATTCATGTTGATATATGGCAAAACCAATACAATATTGTAAAGTTAAAAAAAAAAAAAAAGAGAGCAGGGGTAGTTATACCTATATCCAACAAAATAGATATTAAGTAAACACAGTAATGCAAGACAAAAATCTTTATGTAATGATTAAGAGTTAATTTACCAATAGAATGTAACAATCTGTAAATATTTATGTATTCAACATGGAAGAATCTAAATATAACAAGCAAGTACTACCAGATCTGAAGGGAGAAATAGAGAATTGCATAATAAAAGCAGCCTTCAATACTCCCACTGCCAATAATTGATAGATTTTTAAAAAACTATTTAATCATTGTTTATTACTCATATATCAACTGATAGATTATACAGATAAAAAATTAATTTGGAAACACTGGACTTAAACTATACTTTTTTTCCCTTTGTCCACACCACGTGGCTTGTGGAATCTAAGCTCCCCAACCAAGGATTCTGAGTGATACATTAATTAAAATGTAGACTCCTGCTCTCATAGTTCTACCATTTAACACTATTTTTGCCTTTCTCTGTAGTGTGGAGTGTCTGCCAGTGGCAACATTTTTCATGGCACAAAGAGGAATGTTGAAATTGGCAAATCTCAAGCACTGAATAAAAAATCAACACTGCTCATTTGAACTAGAATTTTATATATAAGTGTTCTGATCTGGGATAACTTCAAGAAATGGTATATTGGTTTCTTCCTCTTTTTACAAGGTATAATTGTTATTAGGAATTCATTTTTACATTTCTCAAAGCCAAAGATTTTCAAAATATAATATGAAATCCACTTAATCAATTATTCTTCTTGCCACCTGACAGCATGTTCAAAAATTATCAATGAAATCTGTTGAAATGCTCAAGCAACCTCTTCAGATGAAATTGTTGACCACAATTCACCTTTATACTCTGGTTCACTAGGCATGGCCTTTTATTCCCCTTGATTTGCAAGCGTTAACTTCTGAGCACTATCAAGGAGATAAGACAGGAAATCAGAAGCTTTAGAAAAGTAAGTGAATCTGTGTTTGTGAGATAGACAATGAAAATCTATGTGACTGAGAATTCACAGAGTCTTTGGAATACTCTGATTTACACAGTGTTCTGTTTCACAAATTTTTGTTTTGCTGTGCCCACAAATTTTTAGGGGTATAAGGTTTATATTAGTATTGGATTCAACTGAATACAAGACAAAGCCCCAAACAACAGTGATTTATATAAGAAGTTTCTCCCATTCTCTTTCCCTTTCTTTCCCCCTCTCCCTGAGTTCCTCACTCCCTCTCTCAAGGAAAATCTTCAGAAAGGCAGCTGCAGGCTGGTATTCAGGAGCATGATATTGCTGGGGACTGGAGGCTCCTGCTTGCCCTACCAGAGCTATGGTATGGTCTTGTTTTTCATGGCCCAAGACTGCTCTTATTCCATCATATCCTTCTCAGACATCAGTACAGAGATTGGGGTAGAGGGGAAGATAATGCACGTTTCTTTTAAGGAGACTTTCTAGGAATACGCAACACAAGCATCTTCCACCTCATTGGCTAGAACTTGGTCACATGATCACATCATAATGTGAGCCTCAGAAATGCAATCTTAGCTGGGGAGAAACACAAGCAGTTTGTAAGGACACATGATAAAACAAAGTAGCCAATTAAATCAGATTTCCAGTTTCCAGATAAACCTTTTTTCTTTTTTTAGTATAAGAGTATGATATTTGAGACATATTACAGTAAAATTGCATTTACTTCTTTTCTGAAAGTCAAGTTTATCTTGATAGTCTATATTTTTATTTGCTAAATCTGGCAAACATAGGTAGAAATTAGGGTATCTCTACTAAAAGGAAGAATCAAATAGATACTGAAATAGGTAAGCACTGGTCTCTGGCACAGCTACTTGAAAGGACCTGATGCAATTAAATATTATCTGGCTATGGAATTAAAAGGCAGACATTGGGATGGGAATATGAAAACTTCTGAGATCATCTTTGCTATCTTTGATTATAAACCTAGACTAATAAATTTTCACTAGTAAAGTCAATGTTTGGGATCATCACATAAAGTACTTCATCTCTCAAGTCCAATGTTTGCTACTGAGACTGTGAAGTACTTTATATGATTTTCCGCACATATAATAATAGGAAGATACTGACTGTAACAAAAACATCTTTGAAGATTGCCTTTATAGTCCTGTAAGTAAATTATTACTTATTCTCGGTCCGATTCTTCTCTTTGAGTCTGACACAAGGTGTGACCATGTTCCCTTCTGAATGATCCCTTTTTACTTGTCATGGATGTTAAATGTTAGTTCAGACTTTCTATTTATTTAACTCATTCAGTTTACTTTGGAATAGGAGGGGAGCTCCCAGGGACCACCAGTTTTATTTTTGGCACAGACTGAGCTTCCTAAATACGGAAGCACTTTTCTGTCAGATCATAAGGTCATCTCTGAATGGGGCAGCTTTCTTTCCTGAATAGGCCTTCAACATCCAGGCTGGGTCTGACTCACGACAGAAAAGGAACGCTTTGCCTTCTGTTTACATTCCATTTGGTGGGAAGCAGCAAGCAACACCTTGAAACTAAAGCCATGATACCCATCCTTTCCTGCTTTCACATCCTGACCCCATACACTGACCATCAAAACTATATCTGATAAAAATGCACTTAGATGCTTTTTCTTGTTCTCTCTCTCTCTTTTTTAAATCTTTACCTATTTTGCTCCTCTGACCTCAACAAGAATATTTGTAGCAAGTTTTCAAATAATAGCATTTTTATTACAAAAAGTAGAATTAAAAAGGATGACTAGAATTTTAGGGACTATTGCTTTTCTTATCCCTTTGGATTCTAAAGCTACTGAATGATTCATAGTCCATTTCCAAGCATGAATACTATTCTCTTGCTACCTCTAAGTCATGATAAGGAAAAAAAATCCTCAGAGAGCAAACTGAAGAACAACATATTTGTGGTTCGAGCTAGATGAATGGAAAAGAACAGAACACTCAGTGGATTAAATAGGCTCCTCCAAAGCTAGGCTTAGTGGTTGAATGGTCGCCCAGTTTATATTAAAGGACTTCCTTCCATTTACAAAATGATTCCCTTTGTGTGGTTCAAGGCTTAATATGCTGGGCATTTCCCCAGCCCTAAGCATTTATTTTAAAAAAAGCTTTCCATGTCAAGGAAATTCAGGTTCAGAAAAGATAAATTTAATGATGAGATCTACAACTTGAAGTTCTGGCTAATTTCAGGTGCTGAACATGCTCCAACCATTTTTACTGGAATGGGAGGGATCCATCAAATGTCATGACTTGGTTCCAGTTGTGTTATCACCTTGAATCGGATGAGAAATGCCCTTGGAACTGAGGATGTGCATTCCTGAGAGTGCTTGCATTCAACATATGGTTACATGAGGCCAAGCTTCAAGATGAAAGGGAAGGAAATAAGACTGTTGCCCAGAAATTTCTAAATGTTGGCAAAATATCAGGACGAATGATTCAATTTTTCACTTTTATCCACCCCTGTGTATAAGTATCCAAAATTGAAGTTATCTTGGTAGGTACTTTGACTTGGCAATAATAGACATTATAAGCTTCCTAAGATCATGGCCTGTAGGATGAGAATGCTAATATTAGAATACTTGAATTATGACACATTCTCCAGTGCCATTACTGGCAGCTATGGAGCTTTCAGTGCAAGGTCTGATCATTGATCATCTCCAACTCCTGGTTCTCCATGTCAAGCCTGCCATATGGTTGGCACTTGGTATGTGTCTGGTGAATGAAATATAATGACTAACAACGCAGTGGAAACTTTAACCACAATAGCTGTTACACTCAGTAGAAATATTTCCAAAGAGAAGCCAAGAAAGAGTTTTAAAAATGCAGTTCTGAAGAAAGGAGCTAAAACAAATATGAAAACCAAGACATAAAACCAAATACATCAGTAACTGGGCTCCACTGACATACCTGGTTAGCATCTCATTGAACTTGGGTTTCATTTGGAGGAGTGTACTCTCTATAAACACAAAGATCCATATAACAATAAACAAGAACAGTTCAAAGGGCAACATTAATTAAAAAGGAATGGCTTGCTTTATCATTTGCTGCGGAAGATATTTAAAAAGGAGCTCACTTTCTAATCCACAGCAAGGCTGAAATCTGTCCCTTCTCTTCATTCCCTTCACTCATCACATCCATTCATATTCTCTTCCGTCTCTTTAACTTCCAAGACAATAATATTCGCTCCTCCCTACCCTACAGGGCTTTTCGCACTCCTTTCCCTTCTTTGCAGTATTTCTCTTAGCCCTTTATTGTATAGATAAACTTCTTTCCAAGTACCAATTATCAAGTCCCTTTAGGGAGACTACAGAGAAGGAAAACTGGGTTAAAAAAACAGCAGAATTCTCTTAGGCGCGCTGGACGAGTGTCGAAGTCTATACATATTCTCAGATTAACCACTTTTGTCTCAGTGCTGTCGTTTGAGTCAGTCACTTAACAGGAATCAGCATTTGATGTGTAAAGAGAATGAGATCCCATAATGTGTGCAGTGATAAACACAACTTCTTTTATAGCCATCACAGACATTTTAAGGCACAGCAAAGCTCACTCTGGCAGATGATTTATCTGCTGTAGTATGGCAGCAAGGTAGGTAAGAAGGATCATACCATTTTCATGGCACAGATTTGTTAAAAGGTGTTTTATTAAAGGACCTGGCATCTTTGAACTTAACAGTTGCTAGGCTAACGTGTGTCTTACTTTACACAGCAGCACTTACTGGTGAAGGGTGGACAAGCTGCTTAGCTTTATGATAATCGTAAGTATTCAGGCCAAATGAGATGTCCCAAACTAAGCCGGGTATTTCCCATTTATCCCCTGGTGGCAACACACGTTGCGTGACTATTTCTAGTGGCGGCTCTTAAACAATTTCTTCTATCACTTAATGGCACTGGTTTAATATGCTCCTCTCTAAGGTCATGTCTAGCTCTGAGAAAGTGTCTTTACAAAATCATCTCCACTATAAGTGTTGGAGATGTGTTATTTATTAAGCAGATATGAGGTCTAGGCACTGACTGGCTATTCCTCATATTGTGATATCAGGTTAGTTTCATAAAAATACACTAATGCAATAAAAGTAAGCCTTTATTTTAATGAAAACCAGAACATTATATATTCTGGCAGAATTTCAGATGTTGTTGATTATACTTGAAGAATCCCGAGGCTTTAAAAATAGTAGTAGAGGGACTTCCCTGCCGGTCCAGTGGATAAGCCTCTGTGCTTCCATTGCAGGGGACACAGGTTTGATCCCTGGTTGGGAAATTAAGATCCTGCATGTCGTGTGGGGTGGCCAAAATTTTTTAAGAAATGAAACATTCAATAAACATAAAGTATTAGAAACCAGTAGTAGATGTGGAGTTTCATGGGATTGTTTTTTCTAGTATTTTTCTCTCCTGGACCATTTCACTCCCTGTTAAATTGTGTTCTCCCATGTTCCTGTCATGATCATCCTACGTCTGCGGTAAATGGTTTTCATCTAACACATGCTTACTTTGAGTTTGCAAGTGTGTCCCATTGGGCACCTGTGAGTCCCTCTCCAGAATCCTCTTCTTTCTAGCCACTGCTGCACTGGGCAACCTAGTCCCTGCAGGCTGTGACCAGATCTGCACAGCTCTCCTGGGTCAGTTTATCTCTGCCCTTATCAGATATTGCTTGCTTCCTCTCCTGGGCTTATCTGCTTTACAAAACTGAAGATGCTGGCTTATACATTCACAACCGGAAGCATGAGAGTGATAATTCCTGAGGTCCATCCTTCAGCACAGGGGATGGGAACATGAATGCTTTCCTGTTTGTCCCATGTGATTAGTTCTGTGACACTTGTTTATAAGATTCCTCAGAAGGTCCCAGCAGAATCAACCACTGGTTTCCTGTAGCAGAAGTCAACTCAACAACATATTTTTGTATAGGTTTTCCCTTTTTTCAATGATTACTTCCCTTCCCCCTCCTCTGCTCTAAAGGATCACTTTCCCAAAGAAATCATGGGCATGCCAGGGTCTATCTCACACTCTGGGGAGACATTGGCTCTAATAGGCGTTTATAACACTTGGGAGAATCCTCTTCTTATCCTTTGGTAAGGAAGAGTTACATAAAAGTCCTTTCTATGTTCTTTGCTTGTTTTGATTGCCAAAAATGTATGCTTTGGATAGGAAAGCTGTATGTTGACACTGTCCAATCAGTAGGTACTAGGTACCTGTGGGTATTGAGTCCCTGATATGTGGTTAGTCCAAATTGAGATGTTCTATAAATGTGAAACATATGCCAGATTTTGGAGAGTTAGTATAAAAAATGTAATAATTTTTATATGGGTTATATGCTGAAATGATAATACTTTACATATATTGGTCTAATCAAGTATATTATTAAAGTTGATGTTGCTTTCTTACATCTTAAATGTGGCTATTAGATAATTTACCATTTTATGTGTGGCTCACATTATATTCTTATCGGACACTTTTATAGGTAAAAGGAGATTTTAAGAGACATATGAGTCAATTGCAATGCACTGACTTTGAAGCTTTAATTAAAACAAAAATTATGTCTAAGTCAAAGACAAATAGTATGTTATCACTTATATGTGGAATCTAAAAAATAAAATAAACAAATGAATATAACTAAACAGAAACAGACTCAGATCTAGACCATAAACTAGTGGTTACTAGTGGGGGAAGGAATATAGGCCAATATTTTATAATAACTTTAAGTGAGTAAGTAAGTGAAGTCACTCAGTCGTGTCTGACTCTTTGTGACCCCATGGACTGTAGCCTACCAGGCTTCTCTGTCCATGGGATTTTCCAGGCAAGAGTACTGGAGTGGGTTGCCATTTCCTTCTCCATAATAACTTTATGTGGAATATAATCTTTAAAAATATTGAATCACTATGTTATGTACCTGTAACTAATATAATACTGAAAATCAAGTACATTTCAATAAAATGTCTATGTAAAAACTATGAGACAATGAGAAAAAATTTGAAAACTGCCTGAATATTTGACATAATGAAATATTGTTAAATATTTAGGTGTGATGAAAGTCTTAACACTATGATTTTGCTTTTGCTTTTTAAAGTCCATATCTTTTAGAGATATACACCAATATATTTATGAGTCAAATGACATAATGTCATATGTTCATGTCAAGGTAATCCATGCATGGGGTAGGGAAAAAGTGGGTAGGCATATAAATGAAATGAAACTGGCCTTTGGTTGATCGTTGGTAAAACTAGGTAATGGGAGCTATAAGTTTATTATTCTATTGTCTCTACTTTTGCATATGTTTTGAATTTTCTATGATAAAAGGTAATTTACCAAAAAAGGACAAATTTTATTAATGTCTAGTGATAGCAAGGCACTGACATATCTATAAGCAATTGATATGTACATGATAAAGGCTCCACTTCAGTTTCTTCTCAGCCTCTTGACAAGAACAGTGTTACTTGATACAGTTTTATTATAGTAGATGTACACTAGGAGTTTTCTTTGTGTGGAGAAGTTAATGTGACTAAGTCATGTGAAGGGAATTAATGCATATTGAATCCCAAAATGATCTTGATATTAATATCATTCAAAGAAAGGTAGCTTTTGTTATATTATAAATATAAAATATAAATAATATATTCATAAATATATTCACAGAAAATGTTTGCATGGTAATCTCTATATTTATTTATGCTTATATATAAAATTAACTGCATAGACTATAAATAAGATACTTATAATTTTATTTATAAAGATATTATTTATCTATAAACATATAAGTGTGAAAGGAATTTCCTTTTAAACTATGCCTTGTTTTCTACTCTTTTTTCCAGTCATTTTCACTAAAATGTTTTAAAAATATATACACTCATTTTCTCTCCTGCTACAAAAGTATTAAAATCTGATGTTCTATCTTACAAGCTTTTCAATGAGTCAATGACCACATTGTAATAGTCCTAAGGCAGAGCAAAGTTTAATTTAACCATTAAGATATAAGACATGTTTGAGTTCTATAGGCAAGTACTCTAATAAAACATGTCTGAACTAATTGTACTCTGGTAGGCTGATATTTTGTGGCCCGTTTTTCTAAACTTTTAGTTCAGGAGTGGACTTGGGAGTGGGTGAGTGTGATGTGGTCGGGTACGTACCTTTTTGAGCCCTCTCTAGGGATAAAATGAACAGTTAAGCTTGCACATGCAGAGCATTTTCCATCTGCTTTCTGATCCCTAATTGATTAAGCGCACTTGACCTCAGTGTGCCCCTGGCTGGGAGTCAGGATGCCACCATGCTCTCTACCCTGGGCTTATTGCACAGAACTTCTCAGGCTGCACTGTGCATGTTAAATCTGTCCAGAGCAATTACAATTAGGGGAAACAAATACCCAGTCCTTAAAAGCACTAACTGAGAACACTCCATGCCATTCTTACCTTGCCTTTTTGAGAGTTTCTCAAATTGAAGGACATTTTCTGGTCCAAGAACCTATTAGACCAAGTACTTCTCAAGGGATTTCAATACCAGCCCTTATGTCTATAAAGCTTGGCGTGTAGAAGATGCTCAAAGAATGTTTATGAATGAAAGCATGACTCTGATTTACTGTCTAATGGGCTATTGATCTCATATCTTATATAGCAGAGAGATATGGCTCTTTACTTCTACAGTAGTTCTATTGATTTATAAATTGAGTTGTACTCAAATCTCGGAAGAACTAAAATCTATTTCTCACATTAAATTGTCCATGCTCTAGGACCCATAAAATCACCAAGCTTTAATCCAAGGTCACCTTGATAATATCTAGGTCTTTAGGCTGTGTCCTGGGGAAACTTAGATTTCCCTGAATAGATGAGAGACTTCTGAGAGGACATAGAGGAACTCCATCTCCTGTCACCTCCAGCTGGAGTTCAACTCAAGCTTATATTGTGTGGGAGGAAGGAAAAAATGGATCTTGGCTATGCAAAGTTCAAAAATCACTGATCTTGACCTGTTGCTTTATTTTACAGGGAAGAAATTGAATTTCAGAAATATTCAGTGGTAAGTTCAAGCTCACATTGTTAGCTAGAGCAAAACTGAGGCTAGAACTCCTCCAGGCCAAATCCCTGCCTGACCCCTTCCCTGGGCACCTATGTTGTTCCATGGCAAAGTTACACTACTTTCCTTCTTTTATGATCACATTGACCCAAATGCATTTTGGATATATTTGTACATTTTTTAAAGTGATCTTACATTTCCAGCTTGAATATATCCCTTCTATTTCCCAAAATTTATTGTAGTGTTCTTGCAGATGGTAGCCAAAACCTCTATTTTCTTGGTACCCTATCTCCTATTCCCAGTGGGGTTTCGGTAAGTGTTCAGGAAGTTATTTATGGACCAACTGACTGACAGCAAATGAAACCTAAGCTATATGGAGGTTTGGGAAAACTTTGGGGCTTAGCCACAGAGGACAAAAGATGACAGTTTCTGCTGTGTAACTTGGAGACATTGTTTTGATAAACAACTGCACAGGTCTACCAGTTTCCTAATTTAGAAAAATTCCCAGTTTTCAGAGTGCTTGGAAAATCAGTCACTAGTGCACTTTGTACACTTTAGAAAAAATGAGGATAAGTGTTCATAATTTCTCACCCATAGTGGAGAAAAATAGACAGATGAGAACAGAGCTGGTGGATTAACATAGCAGTTAACGCAGATTGTGTTTGAGCTAGGATGGAGTTGACCTCACTGAGATTTAAATGGTCACTTAAATTGCTGCTGTTTTCTGGTCTTTCAAACTTTCACAAAGGAGAGAGGGTAGACTGGAGTGTTTTCATGGGTACAGTTTGGAATCAGTCTATGTTTTAATCTCAGCTTTATTGATTGCTAGTTGTATAACTTCAGACAAGGTATGCAATCTGGCTGATCATGTCTCCTCTTCTGTTAACTGGAGATAATATTTCCTCAATAGAGTTTATACAAAGAAGTGAGATACTGCATAGGCAATTGCACAGCACCTTGCTGTGTGAAGTGCTCACTAGCAATTGTGAATACTACTGCAGGGGATGAAGGTAGACATTTTAGATTGTCGTCCAACCTGTGGTTACTGATTCTAAGTTTACTTAGTCTGTTGGTCCATGTCCAGTTCTAACTGTTGCTTCTTGACATGCATACAGATATCTCAGGAGGCAGGTAAGGTGATCTAATATTCCCATTTCTTGTTGGAGAAGACTCTTGAGAGCCCCTTGGACAGCAAGGAGATCCAACCAATCCATCCTAAAGGAAATCAGTCCTGAATATTCTTTGGAAGGACTGATGCTGAAGCTGAAGCTCCAATACCTTGTTCAGCTGATGTGAAGAACTGACCCATTGGAAAAGACCTTGAAACTGGGAAAGATTGAAGGCAGGAGGAGAAGGGGACGACAGATGATGAGATGGTTGGATAGCATCACTGACTCTATGGACATGAGCTTGAGCAAGCTCTGGGAGTTGATGATGGACAGGGAAGCCTGGCGTGCTACAGTCCATGGGGTCGGAAAGAGTCAGACACGACTGAGCAACTGAACTGAACTGAAGAATTTCCCACAGGTTGTTGTGATCCACAAAGTCTTTAGCGTAATCAATGAAGCAGAAGTAGATGTTTTTCTGGAATTCTCTTGCTTTTTCTATGATCCAATGGATGTTGGCAATTTGATTTCTGGTTCCTCTGCTTTTTCTAAATCCAGCTTGAATATTAGGATATGCCCTCTTAACCAACTCTTATTTATCATTCATGACTGAATCATTTGGCTGCGTTTGGCTAAGGGCCTTCTTCAGTGCGCTCTCGTACGAATCATCTACCTAGTCACCATACGACATTGAAATAATGTCTTAATGTGTTAGTCTCCTATGAGGCCACAGCCTATTAATAATTTCTGCATTTACATCTTATACCTAGTTCATAAAGCACAGTAGGTATTCGATGGATGTTTGTCGACCTCTGGGCTGGGTACAATGAGAGCAAAATCTGGTATAAAACATGATCCCTGGCCTGCTACTGCTGCTGCTGCTAAGTCACTTCAGTTGTGTCCGACTCTGTGCGACCTCAGAGACGGCAGCCCACCAGGCTCCCCTGTCCCTGGGACTCTCCAGGCAAGAACACTGGAGTGGGTTGCCATTTCCTTCTCCAATTCAGGAAAGTGAAAAGTGAAGGGGAAGTCGCTCAGTCGTGTCCGACTTTTAGTGACCCCATGGACTGCAGCCTACCAGGCTCCTCCGTCCATGGGATTTTCCAGGCAAGAGTACTGGAGTGGGATGCCATTGCCTTCTCTGGATCCCTGGCCTGAAGAAGTTGAAACATCCTCAGGATATGGGTCATGATTAGTTAAGCTGAATACTTATTATTGAGTGGAGCACTGTGCCCATAGAAGCATTGACTAAAGTTCTAAAAAATGCACTATCTATCTAGGTAGTCTACTACTATTTGTTAGTTAATTGCATTTAGACTTGCTTAAAACCGAGAAATAATGTCATATACATTCACATTAACTTCCACTGGATACCCAATGTTACTTAGAGCAGTAGTTCACAGTAGAATCAGCATCATCTGGGAACTTGTTAGAAATGTGAATTCTTACACCCTCTGGCCCAGACCTACTGAATTACAGACTCTGGAAGGACAGGCTAGCAATCTGTGTTTTAAGTCGGATTCCAGATGATTCTGATGCACCCTAAATCTGAGAACCACTGCCCTCCAGAAATAGTTTGCCCTCCAGAAATTGGTTTGATAGGCTCCCTTGGTTTGACTTTGAATTCCAGGAAGATGAATATAACTCATTAGATACCAGCACATTATTCTAATAAAGATGATGCTAGCTATTGAATATTCTCATTCACACACAAGTTACATTTGCATGAATTTGCAGACTTCTATATAACCTGACCCCTGGAGGAAGAAATGGTAACCCACTCCAGTATTCTTGCCTGGAGAATTACATGGACAGAGGAGCCTGGTGCTCTACAGTCCACGGGACCACATAGAGTCAGACACGACTGTGACTAACACACACACATATAACCCGACTCCTCCCCAAACCTCCTCGGAACTGTTGTCTCAGGGTCACTTGAGATGTAGTCCTCCCAGGCTTGAAGTCCTAAAAATTCTCACCAAAGAAAACAACGTTCAACTTTTAGAGTTGACAAGAGGAGAAAGAGGGCACCTTAATCGGATTTCTCTCACAGCAATAAGGGCAAAATGGTGGTATAACCCACAAGAAAAGTGGAACTTGGAGGAGCAGTGAGCTTTAGAATAAATGTAAAGAGCTTGAACTCCCCTCTATTTATCCATTTCCAGATACCCAGGGTCAGCTCATAATAACTTCAAAACCATTTGTGGAATGTAGTGAGTACAGGTGCAGAGTTGCTTTTCAAGGAGGTTTATAGTTTCAGGGAAATCCAAGTAATGTAAATCTATTCACAGTCTATTTCATATCTGGCAAAGCAAGTTCAATACTTATAATAGTTATCATTTTCTCAGCCCTTTGTATTAATATATTCTAGGTTCTGGTCTAAGTTGTTGAGAAACATCATCTATAATCTTTAAACTATACTAAAATGAATATTGTGATGTTCATTTTATAGAAGAGAGACAAGAGGTTAAAAAATTTACCCAAGGCCACATAGAAGGGAAAGAGGAGGAAATTGCTCTTTTTTTTTTTTTTTGAACCATTTGCCCTTTAATTTGAATTTAAAATCAGTTTCTTTAAATATTTTGGGCTTCCCTGAGATCAGTTGGTAAAGAATCTGCCTGCAGTGCAGGAGACCTGGGTTCAATCTCTGGGTTGGGAAGATCCCCTGGAGAAGGGAACAGCTACCCACTCCAGTATTCTGGCCTGGAGAATTCTGTGGACTGTATAGTCCATGGGGTTGCAAAGAGTCGGACATGACTGAGCAACTTTTACTTTCACTTTAAATATTTCAGTTACAAGTTTTAAATAGCGAAGACAAAGATGCTACAGGCACTCAGCACTGGTTCTCACCCCTCCCCCACTCTTATCCCCAGGCCTTGCTTCTTCATTCAAGATATAAATGGGCCCTCTGCACTAAATAAATAGCTTCTGGCATCAAGTATCAGCAGCCTCAGGCCTGGATGCAGCTGCATACAAAGCTATGAAGCCTAGTGGCTTTCATGATAAGATGTGGGCTTTTAACCATGCTCTGAAGAATTCCAATGATTGTGTGCAGATGCAAGGCAGCACCTCAGAGGTGACATTAGCCATTTCCCCACTGTGCACTAGCTTCTTGGGCTGGTTTCCACCACAGTCCATCCTTCCCCAGAGCTGTATTCTGTGTAGGAAGGGTAAGGGCCTGCACCCTCAGGACCATACTACAGAAATAAACAGAACCTCCTCTTCAGCCTACAGAACCAAGTCTGACACCAAAGCTCATGCTGTCTGTCACACATGGCTGCCAGGGCTTGCGAGTTCACCCACCCTTGACCTTATGATCTAACTCTGCATTGTAACTCCCCCAGCACTCGTATCTTATGCCACTGACCCATGATCTTCCTGACTTTTCTGTAATCATTTTCCCCACCTGTTTTGGATCTCACTATTTACATGGACGTTGCCAGTCTGGAAGAATTTCTCTTGAACCCAGGCAGGAAAATATGAATGGAACAAAACAAAGGATGGCGCCACTGTTTCTGTGTCCTGGCTTGTCTGGCCTTTTCTAGAGCCAGAGAAAGGGGCTGTCAGATGATTGATAGTAAGAAGCTTTTAAAAAGGCCAACCAGATCAAAAACCCTCTCTTTGGTCATTTTCTCTTCTGGAACAATTGATCACATGCAGTTATAATTTAACCTTTTTGGCTATGATGCTAACTATCCATACAACTGAAAGCTTTCCTAAGGGTGGTAACTCAGTAGTACATTGTCAACCATTAAAAAACTTAACTGGAAGTAGTTTTCAGGGTAAGAAGAAAGTTTTAAGCAATGGGAACCGAAATCCACAAGGTTTGTTAGGAGAGAGGTGAGAGAAAGACATGTGAGCAGGGCAATCCACAACAGACTATGCCAGTGTCCAGTTAGGGTGCTAGTCACTACGTTCCTGTGTAGCAACAGGCTTCCAGAAGGAAGAGAAATAGAAGTGAGCAGAGTGGGCGTGGGGTACTGAAGGCCAGCTTCTCCTTCGGCCGGTCTCACTTTTGCTCCTGCAACCCTCCTATTCCCACTCCAATTAGAGGTATTTCTCTTTACCGAACTTAGTTGAGGAGCAGGAAAATCCAGAGGAAGTCAAAGGATGAAGGAGTATTTGCAGCTCCTGATAAGTCTTCCTCCATACCTTCATAATAGTTCTTTGTACTTATGGGGTCACTTCAAACATGTACATTTTAAAATACAAATTCTGAAATGAAATGGAAAACCTCAATGCCGAGGAGAAGGGGAAATGGTTTTGTAGAGCATGGATGAGTGAGTCTTCACATCCCCAGAGCGAGGCCACAGACCTGGGAGGGCTTACCAGTAGATGTGCAACAATCATCATGAAACCAAGCAGAACCCCTGTGGGGCCCTCCCAGGGATGCAAGGCTTTCTGTACACTCCAGTTTCTTGCTTGTAGAGAAAAGGCTTCAGCCTCTTGGACCTTCCCTGAATTCCAAAGGACTGATTCAAACAATTACTAATTAGGGAAGGGGGGAAATGCAAAAAGAAACAGCAGTGCAGGATGGGGCAGGGTCCGGGTGCCCCCTCTGGGGATATGCATAGCAATCTGATATATATCTCTGAATTCTCCGGCCTCTACCCATGTGGAGGATGGTAACTTTAGTCTGACTGCAAGCACAGGGATCCCAGACTGGTTGGAATCAGAAGGCTGATGATGACTGGGATTTTTAAAGTATCACCCCATTACCTCACAGTCAACCAGTCAGAAGAAATTCACACACCCTGCAGCCCTTCTCCCAGATTTTTAAAATAAAAGCTCTTCCCTGAAAAACTGCTGGGGGGCGCGGGGAGTTCAGGCTTTCTGAGCACAACCTGCCCATTCTCCTTGGTTGGCCCTTGTGAAAAACCTTTCTCTGCTCCAAACTCCGACTTTTAGGTTTGCTTGGCCCTACTGTGCGTTGGGCACACAAACTTGAGTTTGAAAAAGATAATAATAATAAGGAGGCTGTGGATATAATACCAAAGGAGTTAAGGGGAACTCAAAGTTCCGCTGAGTGTAAGTCTACTCAGAATAGTAAAAGAGAAGGCTAAAAATATCAGGACTGCACACAACCTGGACTTGCAGACCAAAATCTTTTCTGATTTTCTAGAATTTTGTAATGAGCTAGATGGTCTATACAGGCACAGAACAGGAAAACAGAAGGTCCAGGCAGGATCTATTATCACAGAATCCTGATAAGAAGAACCTATGGGCCATCAATGATGAACATTCTTTAGCCTTCAAGTGAACCAGACCTGGAGAGCCCAAGCCAAAGAGAAGAAATGAGCTTAATATTTATGAAGATATCCAGGAAGGGTAAAAACCACAGATAGTCTAAAGGACTCATTTTACTGGAGGACAATTAACATTATTAAGAAAGTCTTTTGTATTATTATCTCAAATCCTTCCCAATGCAGATTGAACCCACATAGATTTAGGCAATAGTAATTCAAGAAAAACAAGTTACAACCTACTATTAAGAAGGAAAAAATTAGCATTAGTGTTTTCTACAGTCACATTTATTTTCATCACCTGGTTCTCTGCTTATATTTCTAGTTAAGTGAAGGCTTTAAGTGAGAGAAAGTTCTCATAGCTCATTAGTTTCATTTTCTCTCTTGCGCCACTAGCTCTAAGAGGGAAGGGCTTTTTTGTTTTGTTTTGTTTACTACTATCCCCAGAGTCTAGAGATAGTGCCCGACATTTAATAGACATTTAGACATTCAATAAATTTTGAAATAATTAGACTTGCAGTATCACCTATTATCTAATCGCACCTCCTTACACTTACACAATATACCCTTCTCTCTGAAGACAATCTTCATCGAACATGAACCTTGATGACAGTACTCTCCTTTCTCAAACTTTTCAAAGGATGCACATGGTTTAGGAGAACATCTTTATTCCTTAATAAGCTATTCAAGGTACTTGTCTACACACCTGAAACTAACAAAATACTGTAAATTAATTATGGTTGTGATTTAGTCTCTCAGTCATATCTGACTCTTGCGATCCCATGGAATGTAGCCTGCCAGACTCCTCTGTCCATGGGACTCTCCAGGCAAGAATACTGGAGTGGGTAGCAATTCCCTTCTCCAGGGGATCTTCCCCACCCAGAGATCGAACCCAGGTCTCCTGCATTGCAGGCAGACTCCTTATCAACTGAGCCACTAGGGAAACTGACGCTTAATAGACATTTAGACATTCAATAAATATTGAAATAATTAGACTTGCAATATCATCTAATCACTCTCCTTGGCTCTTTACACTTACACAATACATCCTTATTAAGTGTAAATTAATTATACTTCAATTAAAAATAGGAAAAAAAATAAGCTGTTTTGGAAAGGGCTATATCCTGAATTCTGGAAAGGGCTTATGTCTTCAGATTCACCTGCCAGAGCCTGTGCCTTCTGCATCAGGACTGTGGTTGGCCTGGCTGATGCATTTTCTCTTCCTAGGACACTCCCTTCCCAATTTCTGTTTTCTCTTGGCAAACTCTTATTTATCCCTTAAGATTCAGAATGAATGTCACTCCTTCTGGGAAGTCTTCTCAGACTAACCCTAAATCTGGTTGCTTACTTTGGCACACAATGCTACAAAAATGCTTCTATCAACATGTTTAAAATATACTGGATGATGAACTTATGTGTTTGTGTTTTCTACTACTGTGTTCTCTATAATTACTTTTAGATTAGGTACTGTGGCTTAGTCATTTCTGTATCCCCAGTGCCAGATAGCATGTTTGCTGCAAAATCAACACAATATTTGGGGATAGGAACACTGAAAAGGTTCTGTGGCATTGGTGACATTTTAAAAAATATTTTAAATTAAATGTTTATTTTGGTTTGTAAGTCAACGTTATTTTTAAATAATATTGATCACCAAAAGTTTCATCTATTAAGTACTACATGACACAGTTTATCTTCACTATTTAGTTTTCTTTTTTTTTATTGTGGTAAAATACATATAAGATGAAATTTACCATATTAATCATTTTTAAGTATAAAATTCAGTGGCCATAGTTGCATTCACAACTCTGTACAACAATCATTATTTTCTCATTTCCAGAACTTTTCTATTGTCCCAAACAGAAATGCTATACCAATTAAACAACAACTTCCTGTTTCTCCTGGCCCTAGCCCCTGACAACCTCTACACTGCTTACTGTTTTGATGGACTCCTCTAGGTACCTCATATAACTGGAATTATACAATATTTGTTCTTTCATGTTTGGTTTATTCACTTTAGCAAAACAGTTTTAAGGTTCATGCATGTTGTAACATGTACCAGAATTTCATTCCTTTTTAAGGCTGAATTATAATCCATTGTATGGATATACCACATTTGGTTTATCTAATTCATCTACTGATAGATATTTGTGTTACTTCCACCTTTTGGCTAATGTGACTAGTACTACTGTACAAGTATCTGTTTGAATTTCTGCTTTCAATACTTTGGGACGTACATATTAGACTGGAATTGATGGATCATAAAGTGACTCTGTGTTTAACTTTTTGAGGAACTACCAAACTGTTTTCCACATTGGCTACAACATGCACATTCCCATCAAAAATGTACAAGGCTTCCAATTCTTAGGAGGCCTCACCACTGCTTGTCAGTTTCCATTTTTAATAATGGCTGTTCTAATGGTATGACTCAGTGGCATGTTGATGGCATGAAAATTTGTTTTTTGCTATATTTATGTTTTAAATTTTGAGAATGAAATTTGAGTGATAAATTCCTATGCTTAAATTTTGAAAAATTATAAACTCACTGTTATTTATAAAATCCACACGTCCCTCAGCTTAGGAATGAAAACGCAAGTGTTAGTCGCTCAGTCGTGTCCAACTCTTTGAGACCCCACAGACTGCAGCCCACCAGGCTCCTCGGTCCGTGGAATTCTCTGGGCAAGAGTACTGGAGTGGGTTGCCATTTCCTTCTCCAGGGGATGTTCCCGACCCTGGGATCAAACCCTGGTCTCCTGGACAGCAAGCAGATTCTTTACCATATGAGCCACCAGCTTAGGTATAGTTTTACAAAAAGTAGAGATACACACATATACATACACACACACATACATATATGTATATACATACACACACATATAAGTAACACATAAGTATATACACATAAGTATACACACAAGTATATACACATATAAGTAACACATATAAGTATATACACATAAGTATACACATAAGTATATACACATATAAGTAACAAGTAGGAGGGAAAATGATTCTCGTTTTCTGTCATTCAGCAATTTCCTGAATTAATAACCTTTACAATGCAGTCTGTAAGTGCTTCTGAAAATATATTTAATTGACAATTGTATGAAGCAGGACTGTTCTAGTAATAATCTCCAGTGACACTTATTCCATATTTTTGCATTAGTTTGAGCTTTTTATGATTTTAAGGATGGAAAAAAGCTTACAGAAAACCACACATATGCAAATAGTGAATATGAAAATATGCACAGAAAATACTGCTTATTTTTATGAATTTTTTATAACACATTAAAGAAAAACCAATATTTTTGCAGTATTAAAGTTCACAATTTCAGCAGTCTATTAAGGCCCCTAGAGGAACATTAGTTACAGCAGGGAACTCCAGCACTTTAGAGAGTTGCCAATGGAAAAAGGTTTCTCTCGCACAGACTTAACTGAGAGAAGCGTTTAACAGGAGGAAATTTTATAAAGTGACTACAGTACTCTCTGAAGGCAATCACACACTCAGAATTGGTTGATTTATAGGAACTTGGCCTTAGTGTCCTAAAGTGAGTCTTTGACAGACAGCAGTATTTTTATGAGACAAAAGGTAGGAAGGTGATCATCCCTGACGTTGTGTGCTAGCACCATATAAGTACCATTGGCAGTTGTAAGATTTTGTGAACCTTGTCATATGGTTACCCAGCAAAATCCTTCTTATTATGACCCTATGAAGTATGCATTGCTGGGTCTAATACCTCCATTTGTGGGCAGCAGACCCTGAGGCCAAGAGTAAGATCTTTTCCTAGTTCACATAGCAAGTCAGCAGATGAGTTGGACAATATGTATTAGTAGAAGATGCATGAGCTTTGGAGAGAGACAGTCAAGTTCAAATCCTGGCTCTGGCACTCTATAGTTGTTTTCTTGGAAGTCTCCTCAAATTCTTTAAGTCTTAGGTTCATGTCTTATAAGATGAGATTAATAATATCTATCTATCTCACTGCACTGTTTCGAGAATAAATATTTAATAATGGGAAAGAGTTTTAGCAAACTCTGGGAGATAGTGAAGAACAGGGAAGCCTGGCATGCTGCAGTCCATGTGGTCACAAAGAGTTGGACACGACTGAGCGACTTAACAACCACCAGTATTCTTGCCTGAGAAATCCCATGGACAGAGGAGCCTGGCATGCTGCAGTCTATGGGATTTCGAAGAACCGGGCACAACTTAATGGCTGAACAACAACAGGAATTATTCTGTTACATTTCTCCCAGCCACGCCCATGTAAGATATCAGTGATCAATCATAGCACACTTTCACACAAAGCTGGGGCAACCTAAGAATCTTTCTCAAGCTAATATGGTGGGCAGCTATACCAGCTGAACAGGGTAGGCAGCAGAGGTGGGACTTCTTTGTCACCCTGGTCCGCAGAGCTGCATTCACTGCTGTTTGCTTTCACACACTCTGTCCCTCGGGAACGTTCTTTATCAGCTTATACGAAAAGTCAAGACATTTTGTAGCTGGGTCCATTTGCTTAGAAAGCCCTCGTCCTCTTTCCCCTCTTCTGTCGATACTAAGCTAATCTATCCCCATCTACCTGTGACACTATCCTTGAGTCTGCAAGAGGCAAACAGAGGAGGAGAGGTTATTTACATGGAGGAGGAGTGTGGGATAAGAAAAAAATATCCAGACCCACATGGGTCTTTGCTATTGTTTTTCCTAATTTTTTGGTTCTATTGACCTTTTTGAGATTTGTCTGGTAATAGTACAGGTATACCTTGTTTTATTGTACTTCACAGATACTGTGGGTTTTTTTTTTAACAAAAATTGAAGGTTTGTTGCAACCCTTTGTTGAGAAAGTCTATTTTTCCAACCATATTTGCTCACTTTGTCTCTGTGCCACATTTTGGTAATTCTTGAAATACTTTAAGCTTTTTCATTATTACTATATCTGTTGTGGTGATCTGTGCTCAGTGATCTTTGATGTTATTTTTATAATTGTTTGGGGACACCAGAAACCTCACTCATATAAGCTAGAAAACTAGCTTAATAAATGTGTGTGTTTTGAGTGCTCCACTAACTGGCTGTTTCCTTATCTTGTTCCCTCTCTTCAGGTCTGCTTAATCTCTGAGACACAACGAAGTTGAAATTGGGCTGATTATTAATCCTACAATAGCCTCTATGTAGTCAAATGAAAGGATAGTCACATGTCTCTCTCACAGGATAGAAATGATTAAGCTTAGTGAGGAAGACATGTCTAAGCTGAGACAGGCCAAAATGTAGGTCTTTTCCACCAAACAGTTAGCCAAGTTGTGAATGCAAAGGAAAAATTCTTGAAGGGAATTAAAAGTGCTATTCATAAAAAAACACATAAAAAAATCAACACATAAAAAAATAAGAAAGTGAACAGTCTTATTGCTGATACAGAGAAAATTTTGGTGCTGGATAGAAGATCAAACCAGCCACAATATTCCCTATGCCAAAGCCTAATCCAGAGCAAGGCCCTAACTCTCTTTAATTAAATGAAGACTGAGAAAGATGAGGCAGCTGCAGAAGAAAAATTTGAAGCTAGCAGAGCTCGGTTCAAGAGATTGAAGGAAAGAAGCCATCTCTATACCATAAAATTGCAAGGTGTGGTAGCAAGTGCTGATGTAGAAGCTGCAGCAAGTTATCCAGAAGCTCCTATTAGAATAATTCATGAAGGTGCTTTCATGAATCAACCATCGATTTTCAATGTAGATGAAACAGCCTTCTATTGGAAAAAGATGCCCTCTAGGACTTTCATAGCTAGAGAGGAGGAGTCAATACCTCGTTTCAATGCTTCAAAAAACAGGCTATCTTTTGTTAGGTGCTAGTGAAGTTGGTGACTTTAAGTTGGAGCCAATAACTTCCCTGGTGGCTCAGATAGTAAAGTGCCTGCCTACAATGCAGACGATCCGGGTTCAATCCCTGGGTCAGGAAGATCTCCTGGAGAAGGAAATGGCAATCCACTCCAGTATTCTTGCCTGGAAAATCCCATGGACGGAGGAACCTGGTAGGCTACAGTCCATGGGGTCACAAAGAGTCAGACATGACTGAGTGACTTTAATTTTACTTTAATGATTATTGGCCATTCTGAAAATTCTAGGGCCTTTAAGAATTATGCTGCATCTACTCTGCCTGTGCTCTATAAATGCAAACACAAAGCCTGGATGACAGCACCTCCGCTGACAGCATAGCTTACTGAATACTTTAAGCCCACTGTCGAGACCTGGTGCTCACAAAAAAGATTCCTTTCAAAATATGACTGCTACTGGCAATGTACCTGGTGACCCAAGAGCTCCGAGGGAGATGTACAAGGAGCATAATACTGTTTTCAGGCCTGCTAACACAACATTCATTTTGCAGCCCAAGGATCAGGGAGTAACTTAGACTTTTAAGTCTTATTATTCACAAAATACGTTTTATAGGGCTATAGCTGCCATAGACAAAAATTCCTCTGATGGATTGGACCAAAGTCAGCTGAAACCTCCTGGAAAGGATTCATCATTCTAGATGCCATTGAGAACACTCATGATTCACAGGAAGAGATCAAAATATCAACATTAACGGGAGTTCGGAAGAAGTTGATTTCTACCCTCACGGATGACTTTGAGAGGTTCAAGACTTCAGTGGAAGAAGTCACTGCAGAGGTGGAAATAACAAGAGAATTAGAAGCGGAGCCTGAAGATGTGACTTCATTGTTTCAATCTCATGATAATACTTATATAGATGACTTTTCTGGAGACGAAATCTACTCCTGGTGAAGATGCTGTGAAGATTATTGAAATCACAACAAAGGATTTAGAACATTACATAAACTTAGCTGATAAAGCAGAGGCAGTGTTTGCAAGAATTGACTCCGATTCTATTAATAAAAGAAGTTCTGCTGTGGGTAAAATGCTATCAAACAGGTTTGTATACTATGGAGAAATGATCCGTGAAAGGAAGAGTCAATTTCTGAGGCAAACTTCAATGTTGTCTATTTTTAAAAACTATCACAGCCACCTCAAACTTCAGCAACCACCACCCTGATCAGCTAGCAACAATCAACATCAAGGTAAGACATTTCACTAGCAAGAAGATTACAACTCAGTGAAGGTTCAGATTATATGGATAGCACTTTTTAGCAATAAAATATTTTTAATTAAGGCATCTGCATTGTTTCTTTAAATAAAAGGCTGTTGACTGCTTAATAGACTACAGTATAATGTAAACATAACTTTTACATGTATTGGGAAACAAAAAAAATTTATGTCTTGCTTTATTGCAATATTTACTTTATTGCACTTGCCTAAAAATCTCTGAGGTATGCCTGTATTCACTGAAGTAGTCACATCCTGCAATCTGAAGGTTAGCTGTTATGTAAGCATTTGTAGAAAGAAAAATAGAGGCACTGCTCTGTTCAAGGTCACCCCATGAGACATAAATGAAAGTGGCAGACAGCTTGAGGTTGTCACCCTTGATGAATCTGAGGTTATAAAAATGAATTCTTGCATTTTAACCTCTGTGTAATTTTTTGAAGTCATCAACTCTTCTTGTATTCTTTAATCTCATGATCAAAAAATGTAGCTTTTCAAAAATATTTCAGGATTGAAATTTCATTTTCCCTGAGTTAAACTGGGAAGAAAGCAGGAATTCTTATTTGCCCTAATGGTAAACAAAGAAAATGTTATTCCTCCAGTCTCTTGGGCTCAAATGTGGCTGAAAGGATTTCACTTCAGTTGGGAAACAAAAGAAGAATAGCTATCCCGTTGGGTTTACCAAATACTTGTTAGCAATTGGCTTAAAAGCTTCCTTTGGAAATCTTCTTGACTTAGAGTCGGTGTTCAGATGGTGAAGAGATTTCTTATTCCACCCTTAAACAGTGCTTGGTCATCGTCAACTTCACAACCCTGCTCTGTCTCCAAGATTCATTTGTCACCAAGACTTGTACTGGGCCACATTTCCTTCAGTGATTCCTTTATAAAACAGATGGAAAATGAATAGAATATTGTTGCAAAGTCTAGACATAACTAATCAGGTCTATTGCCTAATACCAATATGTTAGGGTGTGGAATAGTGGAGACAGAATGTACTATCTTGTAAGCTCTCAATAAGTGGTTATAGATGTGGGCTACTTGAGCTAGTACTGAGGACAACATAGTTCATTTGAGGGTCTCAGTGGACTCACAGTAGCAGAAGACTCTAAAGAGTTCCTCACAATCCTGAGACCATCCACTGGGCTGCAGAACCTAATCTAAGCAGTTTCTTTTTGACTACCATTTGTCTCTTGCTCTGCAAAGAACAAATCAATCTGGGGTAAGTAGGATGTTTTAAAAGCTTCATTTTTGTTTCTTAAATGTCTTTGTGAGTTGAAGGAACATTTAAAAATAAAAACGACATTTGTTTCTCAACAGTCACAGTTCAAAATGGCATGCACAAGTCTCCCTGTGGTCATTTTTAAAACTTGAAAAGCTTTTCATGTTGCCTTTTAAACAGAGAAGCAATTTGAACATGAAGGAAAGCATTTAGCATTCCAAAATAGTGAATGTGAGTGTCAGCCCTCCTGGAGCGCTATCAAGTAACTTTGGTCCACAGGACTGAAGAGTCATTTCTGTGGACACGGCTTACACTAGAAGACCCACTTTACAGATGCGCATTAATTCTCATTATCATTGGAATGGACTCTGGGGAAAATTAGGAGAGACGAATTTATCTTTGGCATTTTCTGTACTGTGGCACAACGGGAAAGAACAGGGCCTTCAGACAGACACAGACTTCCATCCCAGCTCCACCAGTAACCAGCTGAGGGACGCTGGACACTTATTCTAGCCCCTTGAACCTTGATTTCCACAGAGTTAGAGGAATTACGACACCTACTTTGCAATCCTTATGTTCGATAAGATACAGGACATGGAACGATACCAGCATAGGAACGGTACGCAGTGGGTGCTCATTCTTTCCCCCGATCTCCGCCCCCGCCCCTCGCTCGCCTCCCCAGTACTGAGATCTCCACTCATGGCAGCCCTCCCGAGCCTTACGTAGCTGACTGTATTTTAGGGTGGCATTCCCCATTAAAATTTACGTGCACTGTGATTTAATTGTGTCCTCGGGTCCCTGCCGTTTCTGCCAGATAGGCTCACCACTGTGATATCCTTACATACAAGTCAAGGTTTATTAAAATGGGTGCCAGTGGTTAACCTCTTACTCCTCCCAAAATAAGAGTAATATTTAGCCCAGAACCTTCAGAAAAATAATGTCTGAATCCAAAGTCCATAATGTGGGGGTGGGGGGGTTCAGTCAAAGCTGGAGGTTAGTTTAATAATATGTATGTATGGAGACATTTTTCAGTTTTCACCCTTCAGAGCATACCCACAAATACCTCCCTTCTGCTTCAACATACCTAAAAGTAGATGGATAAGACTAGTGACCAAGTGTTGACAATGCATATTCATGAGGTCTCTCTGACCCTAGCCCTTACTTACCCTATACTCTTGAAGTTAGAATACTAAGGCCTCACTCAGAGGTTCAACCCCACCTAGGACTCAGGAACATTCATGATTTCTAGCAAGGCCAGGAAAGGACGTTTCTCTTGACAAGCTCTCAGGCTCTGCACCCTTCTGGCCCAGAAGTTGGCCCTGTTCTGGCCTTATGACGGCTTTCACTGCTGGCCTTTTCCTTGGCTCTTCTATCACCAAGCTCTGCCTTGCTCTTCACTTTCAGGAACTGACTCCCCGTATGGTGTCTCCATGATGACCTCAGATCCTCTCTGCCTGATATTCCAGTTTCTTCAAAGCCATCAATCTGCCTTCCGCCTGGGCCAGCCTGCCCCACTTCCTGTTCTCTTAGGACCTAAGATTCTGTCCCTGGCTTCTACCCTCCTATAAAGAGCACACTGGGTTTGGGAAATTGTTGCATAACCAATGTCTGTGAAACTATAGGCTTGGAAAATACAAATAAATGGTACCCTGTTCTAATAGAAAAATGTACACTGAAGATTGGAAGGCAGCTAATGGTGAAAAGCATTAGCACTGATGTCAGACAGACTTGGGGCTGAATTAGGCACAGCCCTACCGGTCTCAGTGATTTATTTACATTCTCTGCTCTGGGTCCCTCATCTCAAAAATTGGACTAACAATATTTATCTCAGAGAGTTGCTGCAAGGATAAAAATCACAAAATGGATATAAAATCAGTTCAGTCACTCAGTCATGTCTAACTCTTTGCGACCCCATGGACTGCAGCACACTAGGCTTCCCAACTCCCATCACCAACTCCCGGAGCTTGCTCAAACTCATGTCCCTTGAGTTGGTGATGCCATCCAACCATCTCATCTTCTGTCATCCCCTTCTCCTCCCAGATAGCTCAGTTGGTAAAGGATCTGCCTGCAATGCAGGAGACCCTGGTTCAACTCCTGGTTCGGGAAGATCCACTGGAGAAGGGAAAGGCTACCCACTCCAGTATTCTGGCCTGGAGAATTCCATGGTCTGTATAACCCATGCGATTGCAAAGAGCTGGACACGACTGAGCGACTTTCACATGCATATAAAATAATTAGCACAATGCCAGACACAGAGTAAATGCTCAAGAAAACTCAGATAATTTTATAAGCATTATCATAATGACTATTTAATAAGAGGTACGCATGAACACAAGAGAGGAGATTTCTGCCTGTGGACTTCAACTCATCCAAAAATGGAGAGGCAAAGATAATATGGGTTATATTCTTAAATAACCATAGTCTCTGAAGTTTGAGAGAAAAATTGGGAAATGAGTTGTCACACCAACAGACACCTGTGGTACACACAAGGGGGCCTGCTTCCTTAAGACACTTTCTTAAAAATTGGCAAGGCAATAAGATTAGAGCCAGGGATAAAGGTTTTGCTTTGGGATGAACCCAAAACACAGAATAGAACTTTAAGCTATTTAAAAATGGCTGTCAAACATTTTATCTTAATTTTCAGCTGTATTTTGGAAGACCACATCATAAGCTTCCAGAATATAAGTCATTAGGTACTTCTAATCTCAGATATAAAAACTATACATTTTGCCCATGTAGCATTAATCATGTTTTAAATTTCCTATATTTTATGATACATTGCTATCTTGGAGCTTTGCAGATCTAGGGACAGAATTGCTCCTCTCAAGGTTAACTAATTCCTAGAGATGGCTAACAGCTTGCCCATGGGCATGCCTTTCATATACAACCAATGAATCCTGAATCCATACCCCCACCTGCTTCCTTTTACTGGTCCCTGCTCTTGAGGATAGGATCCCTCTGCTCTAAACCACTCCAGGATTCAGGTACCCGATAGGTAGACTCCCCCAATATCTCAGCGTCTGCTTAAATCACTCAAATTACCCAGTCCTAAGCTCAGCTGCTTAGCCTGTTTGCCCATTACTTCTTGCAACCACCACAATAAAGTTTTGTGTCCAACCTTTTCCTCACTCTTCTGCCTCCTAACCAGACTTGGTGTTCCCCAAGTAGCTCTGTGTATTGACATTTGCCCTTTCCTCTTGAGAACTGTGAGTAACAAACTCTTATCTTTTTGGTGGCAGTTGTCTCCTGAGCTGTTGGTCTCACCATCCTTGCATAACGACAAAGTCCCAGGTACATTTTTAAACAACCCAAAGCAAGGGAAATCTGTATTCAGAAGTCTCCAGATTCTGGCTCCATCAGCTTGGTCACTTGTATCTCATGCATAGCTTCAGTTTCCTCCCTTATAAAAGTAAAATAGCAGTTTTCTCTCACAGAGCCATGGGGAAGATTTATACACATGAAAGGTCCATCACTGTTAATGCTTAACTAATGTTTGTCCCTGCATTTGTTCACTCACCAGATCATTCTTTACCATCCACCTGTAACCTATAAACGCTATTCAATTATCACTTAGTTTGTGCTAGTCTATTATGAGTAAATTCTAATGTCTTTCCACATGTCTATAGCTGCTGCTGCTGCTGCTGCTAAGTCGCTTCAGTCGTGTCTGACTCTGTGCGACCCCATAGATGGCAGCCCACCAGGCTACTCCGTCCCTGGGATTCTCCAGGCAAGAACACTGGAGTGGGTTGCCATTTCCTTCTCCAATGCAGAAAAGTGAAAAGTGAAAGTGAAGTCGCTCAGTCGTGTCCGACTCTTAGCGACCCCATGGACCGCAGCCTACCAGGCTTCTCCATCCATGGAATTTTCCAGGCTATAGCTGCTAAGCACCATCATAAAAATCTCACTCTCTTTTCACTGTGTGTGATCTCATTGGGTCTCCTTCCCTTGGGTGCTTTGCTTAATTTCTGCCGCAGCTGCTTGAAAGCAATGCAGGTTTGGAAAAGGCCGGTCTCCCCAGTTCTGCTGGACTCTATCAACCTTATCAAGCAATTCTGTCTGCAAAATGAGAGTCAAAAACCCTTCTGCCAGGCAGCTAAAGAAATCACATTTTTGGCAGATAGTTAGTAAAATAAACATCTGAAAGCTGCAGATCATTTGTATTGCACTCTAAGCATTGTGGATGTTTTATCGCCTACACTCTTCTCATTAGAGAACAGGGGCTGATAAATGCTAAAGTAGAAAGAGAGTTCCTGAAATCAGAGAGCCAATGTCCCCACTGGACTGATATCTCCATGAGGATCAATAGAAAGAAGGAAAATGATCAGAGAAACTGAGTGTGGTAGAGCTTCCCCTTGGGGCCAAGTCTGAGACAGATGGCAAATGAGGCAACCTTAAGGGAGAGAGACAGTCCTGCATTTTTACTTGTATCCTGAGGAACAAGACCAAGGAGAACATGGAGAACTTGCCAAAAATTGTGCAAAAGGAGCTGGTCCCAACCACAGGGTAGAGTCACACTGGGAGATGGTGGCCATGCAGTGCCAAGACCTGCTCATGGCCTCAGAAGTTCTGCCCATGAGTGAGGATCCTCTGTCTACATCATGGCCAATTCCACTGCATTCATGTAGTGGTCATTTGAAATACTGTTTTCAAAGAATTCTAAACTCCAAACAGCCATATGAAAGGGGTTATTATCGATGACAGAATTATTGTGCTTCCATTTCCTGCTTGAAGAGTATGCACAAATATTTTAAAGTGCACAGGTCTGGAAGCAGAGGAGGTTCCATTCCTGGTTTTGCTACTTGCTTTCTGTGTGAACTTGAGCAAGCCGCCTGATTTCTTGATCCCCAGCTTCTTCCTGGAAAATAAATAAAATATAGGGCCTACTCCACTGGGTTGTTGTAAGAGTTAGAGAAGATTTGCATATAAGTCTCTCAGCATGGGGCTTGATGCATAGTAAGTGAAAGTGAAGTGAAAGTCACTCAGTTGTGTATGACTCTTTGCTAATTACAGTCCATGGAATTCTCCAGGCCAGAATACTGGTGTAGGTAGCCTTTTCCTTCTCCAGGGAATCTTCCCGACCCAGGAATTGAACCAGGGTCTCCAGCATTGCAGGCAGATTCTTTATCAATTGAGCTATCAGGGAAGCCCCAATGCATAGTAAGTGCTCAGTAAATATTACTGGTTAATATTTGCCCAGGCTCCTCAGGTTTCTCATATAAGTAAAATTATAGGACTTTTCCTGAGGCTACCCAGACTACCCAGGCCTCTGCTACCCAAGACAAGGCTTTCTCTAAGCATGGGTGTGTCTGTTGACTTGAATGGGAAGGCCGAGGCTGACTAGGAAATTCCCATGATGGTAACAAGTTCTTGCAGAAGTGTTATAGTGTTTAATGTCATTGTTTTAAGATTGCACCATGCTTGATGTTGTTATTGCACACCTCGGGTCATAGTCTACAATTTGCTCATCTGTGGTCAGACTCTTGGACTAACCTAGAGATTTCCGAAGTATTGGATAGATCTCTTGTGTGTCTTGGATAATTAGTACCTAATTAACAATTCAGTGATTATTTTTGAGTTACTATGTACACAGTATAGAATTTCTCCACATACATTCTCTTAAGCTTTTGGATGACAAACTTGAGAACTGAGTGCCTTATTTATTTTAAACTTTTTTGGTTCTTTGTTAAAACAGTCCCCCTATTGTGCATGTCTTGTATGAGAGCTGCTCTCAGTAGCCATGGCTCCAGTCACCATTCAAATCAATATCAACATAAGACATTCCTTTGTCAGTCAGTTCAGTCGCTCAGTCATGTCTAACTCTTTGCGACCCCATCAATCGCAGCACATCAGGCCTCCCTGTCCATCACCAACTCCCAGACCAAACTCATGTCCATCGAGTCGGTGATGCCATCCAGCCATCTCATCCTCTGTCATCCCCTTCTCCTCTTGCCCCCAATCCCTCCCAGCATCAGAGTCTTTTCCAATGAGTCAACTCTTTGCAGGAGGTGGCCAAAGTATTGGAATTTCAGCTTTAGCATCAGTCCTTCCAATGAACACCCAGGGCTGATCTCCTTTAGGATGCACTGGTTGGATCTCCTTACTATCAAAGGGACTCTCAAGAGTCTTCTCCAACACCACAGTTCAAAAGCATCAATTCATTTTGATATTTGGCAAAACTAATACAATTATGTAAAGTTTAAAAATAAAATAAAATTAAAAAAAAATAAAAAATGAAAACTTAAAAACAAAACAAAACAAAAGCATCAATTCTTCAGCCCTCAGCTTTTTTCACAGTCCAACTCTCACATCCATACATGACTACTGGAAAAACCATAGCCTTGACTAGATGGACCTTTGTTGGCAAAGTAATGTCTCTGCTTTTCAATATGCTATCTAGGTTGGTCAAAACTTTCCTTCCAAGGAGTAAGCGTCTTTTAATTTCATGGCTGCAATCACCATCTGCAGTGATTTTGGAGCCCA
The DNA here is from genome assembly GCF_029407905.1 of Bubalus kerabau. NCBI lineage: Eukaryota > Metazoa > Chordata > Mammalia > Artiodactyla > Bovidae > Bubalus > Bubalus kerabau. The sequence continues at coordinate 13,625,355 of NC_073641.1, forward strand.
AAAAGTAAAGTCTGACACTGTTTCCCCATCTATTTCCCATGAAATGATGGGACCAGAGGCCATGATCTTAGTTTTCTGAATGTTGAGCTTTAAGCCAACTTTTTCACTCTCCTCTTTCACTTTCATCAAGAGGCTTTTGAGTTCCTCTTCACTTTCTGCCATAAGGGTGGTATCATTTGTACTAACTTCCAATTAAGTCTCGCCAAGCTGTGCAAATATTAGGAAAAATCAGGTGACATTCTGAATTTAAACAAGACCTGGAACTTAAATCTTCAGTTTATCCAATAATCAAAAGAAAAAGGGTCTAATAAGTACTCATTACTTTTCAAAGTTCTCTTCTTTTCCTGCCTTTTCAGGTTTCCAAAAATCGACAACTTTTGCAATTACTGTAGTACTCACTCTTTATACTTTTTGCTGATGGTAAACACACCCACTACTAATTAGTTTGGGACAGCTGTCTTGTTTGAGTGGCTAAAATACTCCCCCGCCCTCTTGGATATAATTCATTATTTGTCTGTTAATAAGAACTGAGATGGCTGGATGGCATCACCGACTCTATGGATGTGAGTTTGAGTGAACTCCGGGAGTTGGTGATGGACAGGGAGGCTTGGCGCGCTGCAATTCATGGGGTCGCAAAGAGTTGGACACGACTGAGCGACTGAACTGAACTCAACTACTGTCAGGATCTGGACCAGAGCAAAATCAGGGCGTCAGGACATATAAACTAATCCAGGGCCAGGCTCTCATGCTGGAAGGCTAGTTCCATAAGAAAACCGGGCACTGCCAATGCAAAGTGATGAGACAGAAAGGGAACTGGACTTGCCAGGTTTTCATCTATAATGAAGATCTTTGTGTTCAGTGGCCAAGTCATAGCAAATACGATGCAGATGCAGGCATTAACATACTGTGAACACTAGAATGCTGTGTATTATAAGGAGCTACCAACACTGCATTTACTGTTGACATTATTACTTTAATTGAACACTGATAGACAAAAGAACTTGTGACATGATTTAAAAGTTGTGTCTAGATATTCTCAGAATGAAGTAAATTACTATAGTCCTCTGAACTTTTGGGGGGTAATTGAAAAAATATCTTATAATCCCAATTATTTTGGGAAAAAAAGTCAGATCTGTAGAAGAATTGAAAAGCAATTTGAGGAATACCCCTTTAGTCTTCATCAAGATTCCCCAGTTGTTAACATTTTACCACATAGTGCCCACTCTCAGTCTCTTTTTATTTATAATTAAAGGATGTGAAAGTCAATAGTTTATATTATGATATCTCACTTGTAAATATTTCAGCTTATATTTCCTAATACTATGATATTTTTCTAGCTAAATAGTATTATCTCAGAGAAATTGACATTTATTCTGAAATAGACAATGTGCTGTCCATGTTTAAATATCCCCAATTAACCCCACGTTATATTTTATAGCAGTCTTAAAAATCAAGGATCCAAGGATCCAAAATCCAAGGATTTTGTTATCACATTGTATTTGGTTGTTATGTTTCTTTAGTCTCTTTTAACTTAGAAAATGCTCATCAACTCCTGCCTTTTTTGTTTTTCATGACATTGACTTTTTTTTTTAAGCGTCCAGGAGCTATCTTACAGAGTGTCTTGCACTCTGTATTTATTTGATTGAATTCTCAGAACTACACTTCTTTTAAACATTTTTGGCAAAAATACTACATATGGTAGTATTGCATATGTTTTACTATTTCAGACGAGGGACACAAAATATCAGGTTGTCCCTTTACTCGCATCTGTGATAATGCTAAGGTTGGATTTTGCTGAGCTATTTAGTGAATATGCTTAAGAGCCCCGACACCAAGACTTCTGGGTGCTTTCCTTAGCATGCTATCCTTCCACAGCTCCCCACGAGACACATCCCACCTGACCACTCTGGGGACCAGGTTGAGGCTATCCAGGCATGACCGGTAAGGGTATTGATGGAGGAACTTCTCTTTGGAGCCACCCATTTGTATAACGACAGATTTAGCCAATCCACTCAGGAGAAAGCTTCACTGGCATTTTACCACAAAAGGTGCATTTTAAGACTTATCCCCATAATACCTGATTTTTCCCTTAAAGATGGCAGGTCAGGTACCATCTGGTTCTCAGTTCTGGGCATGTCTAGTGGGGCATTGATAAACCCACTGAAACATTATTACCATTTGGTTTTGTCCTTTAAAAGTAAGTCATCAGCAGTTTCAACACCCAGATGACTAAATGGCAGAGACCACAGCTACAGACAAAGATGTGAGTTGATATTCTGGGTGTCACTGAAGCAAACATATAACTCCTTTACTGCCAGTGAGGCAAACACGTCATTCCAACTTCTCTCTGGGAGGTACAGAAGCTTGTCATGTTATGGGTCCCAAAGCTCAGCCTGCATACAACTTTGCCAGACCACTTTTTCCTCTGGAGCCAGTTCCCTTAAAGTTACTCAGGAGGGCAGGGCCAGAGAGTTTATCTCACTGTGCACAATACATTGAAATGAAGGCAAGACAAAGACAACTGATTTACCTACACTTCTGGCAAAAGATGTACAAGTAGAACAAACCATTTCACTCCACTGGAAAGAATTCATCAGAATAGACTTGGACAAATTACGATCTTCAGGTCATATGAATGTGCACTGCAGAAGACAAAAGTTGTGACCTCCTTGGTTCTACTTGACAAACAATAAACAAGCATGGCTGCCTGTCTTTCTTAACATTCCCAGTGCTTTCTTTCTTTTTTTAATTTAATTTTATTTTTTAAACTTTACATAATTGTATTAGTTTTGCCAAATATCAAAATGAATCCGCCACAGGTATACATGTGTTCCCCATCCTGAACCCTCCTCCCTCCTCCCTCCCCATACCCTCCCTCTGGGTCGTCCCAGTGCACCAGCCCCAAGCATCCAGTATCGTGCATCGAACCTGGACTGGCAACTCGTTTCATACATGATATTTTACATGTTTCAATGCCATTCTCCCAAATCTTCCCACCCTCTCCCTCTCCCACAGAGTCCATAAGACTATTCTATACATCAGTGTCTCTTTTGCTGTCTCATACACAGGGTTATTGTTACCATCTTTCTAAATTCCATATATATGCGTTAGTATACTGTATTGGTGTTTTTCTTTCTGGCTTACTTCACTCTGTATAATAGATGAATCCAAAGAAAAGATATAAGGGAGAAGAGGCTGCACGAGCAGTTTCACTGAGTATAGCAATAATCCCTGCACTTTGTAGCTGTATTGGTTTCCTATTATTGCTGTAACATATCACACATTTAGTTGCTTACAATATACATTTATTCTCTGGAGGTCAGAGTATAAATCAATTTCATTGAGCTAAAGCTAAAGTGTCAGTAGAGGTGGTTCATTCTGGAGCCTGTGAGAGTAGAAGCTATTTTCTTGACTCTTTCAGTCTCTAGCAGCCACTTTTATTCCTTGGTTTGGGGCCACTTCCTCCTTCTTCACTGTGCATCATGCCAGTGTTGGTTTCCTTCATATCATCTTCTTCAGTACTCAAATCTCCCTTTGCCTCCCTCTAAAGACACTTTTAATTGCATTTAGCACCCATCCAGATAATCCAAGATAATTCTCCCATCACAATACCCTTAACTTAACCTTGTCTGCAAAGCCCCCTTTGACATTAACTTTGCCAAGTTCATATTCACAGGTTATGGGGATTAGGATGTGGACATCTTTGGGGGCCATTATCCACCCTACCCCAGTAACCTACTACTATATGTACCTTTCACATGCGTCACTGGGTTCTCATGACAACTGTTACTGTAGCTGATTTTGTTATCACTTTCATTTTTAAGTGAGGAAATAGGAACTTGGAGAGGTTAAGTGACTTATGTTCAGGAAACTAGCTCTTCATTCACTGCTCCCTCCTACTAAATAGCAATGAAAGGCAAAAAAAAAAAGTCACGAGAGGTGGGGATTTCAAACGGACTGGCATATCACCCAATGAAAGTCTGGGAAGAAAACCTATATAGACATTTCTCCAAACAAGACAAACATAGCCAACAGGCACATGAAAAGATATTCAGCATCACTAGTGCTTGTACAGCTGTGTGTATGCAGTAATTCCTGTGCATGCTCAGCCAGGTCTGACTCTTTGTAGCTGCAAGTCTCCTCTGTCCATGGAATTTTCCAAGCAAGAATACTGGAGGGGGTTGCCATATCCTATTTCAGGGGATCTTCCGCACCCAGTGATCAAACCCGCGTCTCTCATGTCTCCTGCACTGGCAGGTAGGTTCTTTATCACTGTACTACCTGGGACACTAATTCTTAGAGAAATGCACATCAAAACTACAATGCGGTACCATCTCACACCAGTCAGAATGGCCATCATCAAAAAGTCTACAAATAACAAATGCTGGAGAGGGTTTGGAGAAATAGAAACCCTGCTACACTGTTGGTGGGAACGTAAGTTGATGCAGCCACTGTGGAGAACAGTATGAATGTCCCTTAAAAAATGAAAAATAGAGCTACCATATAATCCAGCGTCCTAGTCCTGGGTATGTAGCTGAAGAAAATCATAATTCAAAAATGTACATATAGCCCAGTGTTCATTGGAGCACTGTTGACAATAGCCAGAACATGGAGCCAACCTAAATGTAAAATAAAAACAGGAATGGGTAAAGAAGATGTGGCACATATATACAATGGAATATCAATCAGCCATACAAAGAACAAAATAATGCCGCTTGCAGCAACATGGACGAACCTAGAGTTTGTCATTGCTGAGTGAAGTAAGCCCGACAGAGAAAGATATGGTGGTGCTTATATGTGGAATCGAAAAAAATGGTACAAATAAACTTATTTACAATTCACAAACAGAGTCACAAATGTAGAAAACAAACTTATGGTTACTAGATGGGAAAGGAGGAGGAGGGATAAACTGGCAGATTGGGACTGACATATACACACTGCTATATACAAAATAGATAACTAATAAGAACCTACTGTATAGCACAGGGAACTCTCCGCAATACTCTGTGATGGCTTATATAGGAAAAGAGTCTAAAAATGAGTGGATATATGTATATGCATAACTGATTCACTTTGTTGTACACCCAAAACTAATACAACATTGGAAATCAACTATACTCCTATAAAAGTTAAAAAAAAAAAAAAAAAAAGGCTGGAGTATTGATCCAGGTCAAGTCAGGGAACAGAATCCGCATGTTAAACAGAAAGAATTGACTCTAAAACATAAACCATATACAGGCAGTCTGTTTCTCCTGGTAACATGGGACTGTAAAGGTTATTGTGCAAGCTACAGCTATAGAAACTGATCTAAATAATCAACGGGAAAGCTATGATTGTTCTATGAACTTTAGAAATTATTGTCAAAACATTAATGTCTTATTGTTGTTGTAAATGTATAAGGAAAGGAAAAACATGCTGAAACTGATATTGTTTCAGTTCAGTTCAGTCGCTCAGTCATGTCCGACTCTTTGCGACCCCATGAATCGCAGCATGCCAGGCCTCCCTGTCCAAAACTAACTCCCGGAGTCCACTCAGACTCACATCCATCGAGTCAGTGATGCCACCCAGCCATCTCATCCTCTGTCGTCCCCTTCTCCTCCTGCCCCCAATCCCTCCCAGCATCAGAGTCTTTTCCAATGAGTCAACTCTTTGCATGAGGTGGCCAAAGTACTGGAGTTTCAGCTTTAGCATCATTCCTTCCAAAGAAATCCCAGGGCTGATCTTCAGGATGGACTGGTTGGATCTCCTTGCAGTCCAAGGGACTCTCAAGAGTCTTCTCCAACACCACAGTTCAAAAGCATCAATTCTTTGGTGCTCAGCTTTCTTCACAGTCCAACTCTCACATCCATACATGACCACTGGAAAAACCATAGCCTTGACTAGATGGACCTTTGTTGGCAAAGTAATGTCTCTGCTTTTGAATATGCTATCTAGGTTGGTCATAACTTTCCTTCCAAGGAGTAAGCGTCTTTTAATTTCATTGCTAAGCACCCTATAATTAAATCCCCATGTTTCTAATGCTTTAAAAGTGTTTTATATCTTTATAAAATGTTTAAAAGAGTAATTTATATAGCACAGGGGAATACATGATAAATGATGAAAAAGAAAATGAAAAAATATGTATATGTAACTGAGTCACTTTGCTGTATAGGAGAAATCAATGCAATATTGTAAATCAACTATGCTTCAATAAAACGAAGAGAGACAAAAAAGAAAAGAAAAGGGGGAAAGTTCACTCAGACAACGATGGAGAAGTAGGCAGGGGTCAGCTCATGCCAGGTCTTACAGGCCACATGTGGTGGCTTTGGGTTGTGTTCACTTAGCTAAGCTGAACAGTGTTTCCTGGAAATCCCTTCGTTGTATGATGCGGGGTTAGCTATACCACAGGAAATATTTTGTGATAGATTCGGAAGGCAGAAGTGAAGCACCAGCCATACTTTTCATGCACTAAAGGTTAGCACAGGGCTTCATGGGCTGTGGTGGATCATGCATGCTATCTTAGATCGATTAGCTCATCTCATTGGTGTAGGGCAGCACTTGGACCTACTGCTGTTCAAACTCTTGCCAGATCCTCTTCTTCCACTTCTTCATGTCCTGGGCCATGAGAAGACAGCTCTATGGCCAAAGCTGAAATTAGAGGTGTGAGAGACAGACATGGGTTCCAGTTTATCCTTGTGGATTCCAATTCATCCTCATGGGTTTCAAGGTCCACCTCCATCTGGACTTTTGATCACCAGCCTTTTGATCTATGATAACTTGAAGTTCAGATCTAGACTCAGAGGCAATGGCCAAGAAAGACTACTCCATCAGCCCACAACTGTGCAAGGACTACTCTTTCTAATTAATCACTTTCTTAAAAAAAAGAGAGAGAGAAGAATTTGAACAAGTGCTTGGTTGTCTTCTTCCAGTCTTATAATTTACCATGCTTATCAAGCATCTTATTTGTGCATCAGCAAATTATCATTCTCATTTCTACATTTGGGTCAGTTCTCAACATTTTACCTCTCATGCTTTCGATGTCATAAAATATCTCCTAGAGTTTCTTTGATGTGAAGTGTCTTGCCAGTGTCTTTTCCTCTCAGACACCTTCATCCTGCAAGCCAAACCCACTTTCCTGATTTATGCTGTAAGTTTGTCTTCTGCCTACACTTCCAGAGTCTCTTGAAGGACAGCGATATCAGTGTTTGGTCAGATGTTTATCCTATAACTCCATTCTGTTCAATTTAAATTCCCCTTCTAATATTATCACTTTTCCTTTTTGTTGCTGCATTTTCATGTTTATTGACCAGTTCCCTTCTTTTTCATCAAATGCCACGTGGCTCTATCACTGTGAGTCTGGGAGACGATGCAACCGCATGCTTTGCTGTTTGTGTGTGGGAAGGGAGCAACAGATGCAGAGTGACCAATCAAATGGATTTAGAAAGAAATAATGTGCTTGGTCACCTAACCCTAACCAATCACCAATCATGGTGCACATCTGTTATTTACATAACGATTTGTGGACTAAAGAGCTGGCAACAAAGTCTGTATGTTATGCAATTGCTCTCAGTTAATATGCTATTAATATAGCAACTAAAATTTGGCTGTTGTTGGGAAATTGGAATAATTTAACTATATTGCAGTAATTGAATCTCATATCTATTGTAACTGTGCAAAGCAAGAACTCCCTGCGCCAGACAAGCAGAGAGGCAAGACTTGAATAGTGGCACACTGTACAAGCGGTAACAGCAGGGCAGCTATTACCGCAGATGAGGAATAAAGGGAAATATTCAAGTTTAGAGCCTGGAAGGAGCCCATGGGAACTAAAAGGCATCCTTGAGGATAACTCAACTGCCACTCTGAGTAAAGAAATGATACTACAAAGACACAGACCAGAACAAGTAGCAGCGAAGAAACAGCAGTTTCCCTTCTCTCTCCCGCAGATTGCAAGTAAATTGAGACTGGACTTCTTATTTCTAGTCTCTTGCTCCTTCTTCTCTACTGAGTCACCCTCTAAACCTAACCCAGATGACTTTCTACAAGTATCAGGGATAAGCCCAGAAAGGGTTAATGTCTGCAAGCCAGTTCCTCTGTCTGTTCTCTCCTTCTTCTCCAGGCAGTTCATCTGGATGAGGTCTTTGATGCCAGGGAGCCTCTGAAGTCTCCCCAAGTCTATGTAAATCTGGCCAGCTCATTTACACTGATAATTTACTTTAAAAGATTGTTAGGGCTTGCCTCAACTGTCACTTTTTTTTTAAATACATGTATTGAACAGAGTTCCTTTTCTTGGCCTTCCTGAAAGGAAGACCTCTATACTTTAATATTTTTACTTATACTTTTAAGTATTCACATATTTTGGATGACTGATACTTGGTATTGAATACAATAACTATGAATCATGTATATTTGTGTGTGTGTGTGTGTGTGTGTGTGTGTGTGTGTGCTCAGTCGTGTCTGACTCTTCGAGATCCCATGGACTGTAGCCCTCCAGGCTGCTCTGTTCATGGGGTTTCCCAGACAAGATACTGGAGTGGATTGCCATTTCCTTCTCCAAAAGATCTTCCTGACCCAGGGATTGAACCCACATCTCTTGAGTCTCTGGCATTGGCAGGCAGGTTCTTGACTACTGCACCACCTTTTGAAACTCTATTAATTTTTAATAGAATTAAATCAGCCTAGTTCTTAATGTGCTATTATCACTTGAGAGGATGTTTGTTCTCAAAGGGCATATTTTCTGTTAGACAAATGTCCATACCCTAAGCAGAAACAACTCATGGGATCTCTAGTCATAGTATGATGTTTTACATCCATTAGTCTAGCCCTATTCTGAGCATCAAGGAAAGAGTTAGGGGTAACCAAGTCAACGCGATAGTCTTGACTCTAAGCTTCAGATTGTCCCAAAAGCATCTGGACAAATTCCAAACAAAAAGAGAAGATGGTGATGATAATTGCAGAAAGAAGAAGAAGAAAAAAAGTATTTAGCAAAATTTTCTCTCTGTTCCCATGGGCAAAGAAAACCACAGGCTAACTTTCCCAACAATTCAAAACCCATGGCTTTACAGTATCTGGAGACACTGCCAGGGTGTCTCCTAGAGGCAGCAGCAGAAGCCAGGTGTTGGTCCTCATTTTATTGCTGTCTTCTGTCTACTCCTAGATGATACAGAGTTAGTCTTTTCCATGAGCTCCTCGTGAATCTGCAAACATCATGCCTGGAAGCTGCATGTCAACATGCATGGGTTTTGCTGTATTCTATTCCTTTGGATATTGCAAAGCTTTCAGTCTGTCTGATGGAGCCCACCCCATGCATGACATAGAAATCCCACATGTGCTCTGCATTTATCAACATTTCAGGGGCATTTTTGTCAATATTGATGTCCCTGCAATCAGAATGATTGTAGCACAAAGCTTGTTCCTCAATTGATGGATCAGGCTTTCGCTGCCCTAGACCTGAAGAGAAAGAACAGATCCGCCTCCTGAACATTTGGGTCCTGAATAGATGCTGCTGCTGTCCATTCCATTAGGTCAGGTGTAAGGAGCAGAGAATGAAACAGTTTGCTAAGTAGGATTTTAAGGAAGAGATTCTCATACCCACTGACAACAGTGAAAATTCAGAGAAGGCATCGTGACAGAATCTCAGTTTCCCACTTCTCCCCCTGGAACGGTGACCACTCTTCACTGTTCTGATGGCATTTTATAGTTGCCACGTGCTTTCCAGTTTTTCACACTAATGCTGAATGCTGCTACACACTCTTCCCATCATGATCACTCTCTTAACAGTGAAAAGGCTGGGTTTTTAGAACAGGCAAGAATCTGAGGCAATTTCATCTGGTTCTGCATCTGAATAATCTCTTGGATAGAAGTGGCCGGAGTAAAACCTAACTCCTTGTTTCCTAACCAAGGTTCCCTCAAACACGCTTTCTCTAAGGAACCTTCCTTCTCTATGCTAACTTGTTTTCTTCTTAATTACATACAGGAGTTATTCACTCATTCTGTTATCTGTGCAGGGTTGAATCCTCACTGTGATCTGGGGGCCCGTAGGGCAAAAATTATACTTAACATTTCTTTACATGTCTCCTGCATAGTCCTGGGCATGCAGCCGATCCTCTAGGAGTTCTTGTTGACAAGTGATGGATTGCTGGCTTTCTCGAAATGCCAGTAATTTTCTCTCAGTTCCCATCATTAAGTTCCCATACTCTACTCTATTTTTATAGTTACTTCATATATTTCTCTATTTTCTTAGTGTATATGCTCCACTAAAAATGTTTCTCTGTAATTTTGTACATTTGTTGCTTAGTGTTTTTTAAAGTGTATCTTTGATCTATCTATCTGCTGCTATTCTCCACAACAATACATAAGCTCCATGAAGGAAAAGAAAATCTTTCTTTTTAAATGACAAAAATAACCAGTGTATTACACAGTAGTAATTCAAAAATTCCTTTTTTAAGCAAATGATTGGATAATTTCTAAGTCATCCTAAAGTAAAACAACCTCTAAGAGGAGGTGGGATAGCTTATCCACTGCCATTTTTCCTCTGGCCACCAAATACCTTCCGTGGGTAACTCAACTGGACAGTGTGGTCAGGTTCTCAGAGTTGTCTCTCCCTCGAGAATCAGATACGAATTCCACAACAAACACACACGCATACATACACACAATGGACATTTACATTACTGTGGACAAACCCTAGAGTTTCTTCTGAGGACTAAAACCTATATGCAATCTACAACATTCTCTGAATTTTGAAACCATTTAATGTCACTGGTACATAGTATTGACACCAATAAAAATGCATGTATCCATTTAATAGTGTTTTTTTTTATTGCTCCCTTATAATCTGACAATGGTGATGCTTTCATGAGCACTCCATTTCATATGAGTAGATTCTAAGCAGCCGGACAATACTCCAAATTTCTGCAAGGCATCTGTCAACCATTTCAGATGAAGGACAATTTTCAAGTTATGTTTCCCCCATTTTGTTTGTTGTTTGGAATTTTGTTTTGAATGTTTTTTGGGGGGATGGGAGAAGGAATCTGCCAAAATTGAATTTAAAAGAGTTGGGCTATTTTCTCTGGCAAAATTTCATTGGGTAAGGTCAGTGAATAGCACCTGCTTGTCTTGTGAATTTGCATTAACAGAACAGTTATGGATTTATTCCATACCTAATGTCAACACGTTGTCTCAAAAAATGCCCATAGGGAGGGTCTCTCATCATTTGTCATCTGGGCCTGTCTGCTCTTCTGGCTACTCTTGAAGGCCATCTGGCTACTTAATAAAACCGGTACATCTCTTGGGGCTGTTCAGTGATGCCTACATGCAATTTAGCTTTTTCATAGACTTTTCCATATCTGTCCTGACAAACATACTGTGTGCTTCCCAGAAAACATCCCTTGCCTCTTATCTAATTTCTTTGCTCTGAGTCTTGAAAATATATATAAGGGCTTTAGTGTGTATGAACAAAAACATATTGAATGCATAGTAATTGGCAGTGGGAAGAAGGTGTAAGATTGTGTTCTTGGTTCTTTTCAAGTATGTGGAAAGCAGAGTCTGTACTTTATGATCCTCTGTTTTAATATGAACAAGACTTGGGATGGGGTGGAGATTGACTATGGAGCAACTGACTGGTTCCAAGGACACTACACAAAGCCTGAATGTATGGGCCTCTTGGAGTTTCTTGCAAACTCCCTTCCTCTAATCGGGACTCCAATCTGTCTTCTGGGCCCAGCTTGAAGTCCTCATTTATTCAACAGGTATCAAATATTTATGGATTACCTACCGTGTGCCTGGCCGTAGGCTAAGTGTTGGGAAGATAGTAAAGAATACGAAAGAAAATTTCTGGCCCTCAGGGAACCTACCTTCTAATGGGAAGTGTGAAACAGACAAAATGATAAATCAGCCAATACATAAACAGGACAAATAAATCAGGCACGATTGGTATCCCCTCTTTCCTCCTCCCCCCATTCCCCTTGGCATTCACCTCTACACACAGAGGGCAGTTTCCTGCCAGTACTTGTGACTCTGCCTAAGGGCTTTTTTTTTTTTAATGGTCAGGAGACTGTGCTTGGCCCCTGAACAGAACAAGCTGGAAAGGCCAGAATGTCAAAACTCCTCAATTGATGGTAGACTGGGTTCAGTATATAAATTCTCCAGCTTCCTTGCCATTCAGGTGGGACAACTCTGAGATATGTTTCACGCTGCTGTCAGCAAAAATTATGAAAGACTTTGAAACAGGCAAAAGAGATGAATTCGAGATGCGGTCTGGCAACCCTTGGGGCTTTGTCTCTTTTCGAAGGGTGTGCAGCTTGGACAGTCTTTAACTAGATACTCCACCACTCTGCAGAGGCATATGCTAATTTGAAGAGTATTGATGGTGAAGCCAGTGTTTCCCACTTATGACAAAGTCAATGGATTTTTATCCAGCAGAGAATAAGTTAAATTTTCACTTGACCGTGTTGTAACATCTTACTGGTTCCCTTGTCAGTGAAGAGTTGAACACAAGCTTTATACATGTTTATGTTTACGTGAGAGACATGATTTGCCTTTTGAAAAATTTCCTGCAATACTCCTTTCCAGAGTTCCCTTCCAGAGTTCCCTGGCAGCACTGAGCTCCTCTTGTCTTCCTTCTTTTTCCTACCTCCCTTCCTCATTTTTCACCTGTTTCCTGGGATTACCTCCTAAAGAAAAAATTCTTTAATTCTTGGGCTTCAGGAGAAACCCAAGACAACAAATCAGTCCTACATTCTGCATTCCTGAAGTAGCACCCATCACCTCCCTGACCTTTCCTCCTGCAGTACCTGTAACATTCTGTGACCATTTTGTGAGAAAAGGGGAAAGGATGTGCTGGCTACTTTAGAGACTGAGGTATAGAGACACAAATAATGGAAGTAAGAGGATTTGGCAGTAGGAGGTCAAACCACAGAGGACCTTGAGATGTAATTCCTCCTCCAGGACTTGGACATCTTCAGTGAAGCTACTAAACTTAAAAAATGCTTTGATGTCAGTCAATTTCTGACTCTGAAGAAGCAGAACTTAATGTCTGTGGATGGTACAGGGACAGAACTGAAACCGCAGGAAAACAGAAGCAGAGAAAATGATATGGAAAAGTCTTCATTTGGGAACCTCGAGGCAGGTGCAGTGAAATCTTTGCTGCTGCTGCTAAGTCACTTCAGTCGTGTCCAACTCTGTGTGACCCCATAGACGGCAGCCCACCAGGCTCCCCTGTCCCTGGGATTCTCCAGGCAAGAACACTGGAGTGGGTCGCCATTTCCTTCTCCAATGCATGAAAGTGAAAAGTGAAAATGAAGTCGCTCAGTCGTGTCCGACCCTCAGTGACCCCATGGATTGCAGCCCACCAGGCTCCTCCATCCATGGGATTCTCCAGACAGGAGTAGTGGAGTGGGGTGCCATTGCCCTCTCCGGCAGTGAAATCTTTAAGAAGGTCCTAATAACAAAAACATGACCCTCTAGTTGGTCTGTGTCCATTATCTTTTCTTCCTCAAGAGACTTTAAGATGCAAGAACAGATATAGATATATATATATATATATATATGTGTGTGTGTGTGTGTGTGTGTGTATGTGTGTGTGTATATATATATATACATATATATATAAATCTTATTCTGTCCCTTTTAGAGACTTAGTACAATATATTGCCCCTAGCCCTTGGTGAATTATAATGGGCAATTCGAAATCTAAAGTTAGCAGTATTAATAAACCAGATTTACGCAGACAAACTAACAGAAAACCACCGTTAACATATAGAGTCTATAAACGGACGCTGGGCAACAATTTGACAAGGTATAACCCAGGATCAATGAGAGAGGAAAGTAGATTGGTTGAATGCTTCTTGTGGAGTTTCTAAGACTCTAGATTTTTCTAAAAACTCTATGTCAGTGTTCCATGGCTATAGGCAACTGGGGGAAGCTGGCAGATAGGAGCATGATAACTGCATGACAAAGCCAAGCTACCTTTCCTAAAGGATGTTTGTCTTCTTATTTGCTAAGGTGGGCAGTAGTACGAATCCAATTTGTCTATGAGATCAACCACTTAGAAGTCAAATAGAAACAGGGCACAATCATGCTTTAGCACTTTGGAATCAGAGTTACATCAGTCATACACCTGTTTTGCTCATCGTGGTCCTACCTGGTACATTGATAAACCATTACTGAGTTGGAATTTATCCCAAGACTGAACATTTTGGGGCCCAGACTCTTTCTGACTGAGAAAGGCTGCTAGAGAGCAACAAAACGTTAGAAGGATCTCGTTCTTAACAATATTTTAGTGGAATGAAACATTCTCATGGATAGAGAAACATTTTGGCTTAAAAATCTATTCATTCCTACTGTGAGTTTAAAGGTCCAGTACTATCGTTTGTGGAAAAATAAGCCAGACTTGAGAGTTGAAGGAATGTCTTACAGATTAATGGATAAGTACATAAGGAACAAACAGCCAGGTTCTCTTTCAGTTGGGTTGTTCTTTACTATGGATCTATGTTGAGAAATTTCAAGAAACTAGAGAAAATGTCTTGGCAAGACCGTGCTTTGCAATTCACTATAACATATGCTAGTTTTGATTGTAAGAGAGCTTCCATAGGTGGCTCCTGTGTCAGAATTAAGATATTGGTCAAAATATCCAAGCAGGTGAGACATTTCACTAATACGAGCCGATTGAGACTTTTAAGACCTGGGGAAATGTGGATATCTTAAGGCACCATCTCCTAGTTCAGGACCCAGCACAAAATAATGTTTAACTAGCCTTTAGTGGTTGACAAGCACACTCTTGAATTTGTTAGCTATGGATCATGGACATCTTGACCCAGAACACAATCTTTGTAATGCAGTCCCTGGACCAGCAAATAGAAAGAAAATGTTGGGAAAACAGCCAGCTTCCTTGCCAAATAAAGAACGATCATTGTTACAGGAGAAAGACCACTCTGATCTTGCATCAGGCTCTCTCCCATTCTGGGCTTCCCTCTGTCCCTCGAATAGCCATGCTCTTCTTGCCCTCTGGGTTTTACACATGCTATTACTGCTGTATCCCACCTTCCCTTCAAGATTCATCTTGAGCATCACTTCTTCAAGAAACCATCTCTGAAATTTTCAACTGAGAAAAATCTCCCTAACACACACTTGCATAGTACTGAACACCTAGCCTCTGTGGTGTTTAGCACAGTTGTGATCTTGATGCTTGCCCTCTTCCTCCAGTAGCTCCATCAAGGCTAGAACTGTATCTGCTTTTCCTCACCCATGTGTCCCTAGCACCTAGCATGATGCCGAACACTTAGAAGGTACTCAAACACTTGTTGCATAAATGGCTTCATTAGGCTCCCTATAAACTTATCCACCCCCACCTTGCCTTGATGCCCTTGAGAATCTTCCCAGATGTTGTCTCCCAATTTCTACTTCTCTTTTTTGCAAGTGGTCACTTCTGTGAACCCTTCACTTAGGGTTTCTTCAAAACTCTTTGCTCAAATGTTCTCTGGATTTCTAAGTTCCTTTTGTTTACCATGAGCACAATTTCTCCTTTGCTCAAGGGAATGGTGTTTGGGGATAGTGTGACTTGCCAGGTCAAATTATCAATCAGACTTTGAATTTAATTCCCCTGCAACATCAAGGTTTGCAAATATCCTCCATTTCTGTCTCCTCATCCACCCTAATTTGAGACTCCAGTGATAGCCCAAGAAGAATCGTCCTCCCAAGGAACCCAGTTTTAAATCCTTCCATTTCTCTGCGTATTGCTCCTGAGGTCATTACTGCTCTTTATATGGTTGATAAGAATCACTACAAAGAAGATTCCACATGCTGTATGCTAAGTCTCTTCAGTCGTGTCCAACTGTTTGCAACCCTATGAACTGTAGCCCGTCAGGCTCCTCTGTCCATGGGATTCTCAAGGCAATGAAGTGGAGTGGGTTACCATGCTCTCCTCTAGATCTTCCTGACCCAGGGATTGAACCCATGTCTTTTATGTCTCCTGCACTGGCAGGCTGGTTCTTTACCAGTAGCACCACCTGGGAAGACCCAAGAGATCACTCACTGCCTTTTTCCCAGGGACTCAAAATAAGGACCTTTACCAGGCATTGAAATAAGGAAGTGTTACTATTATCTAATGACTCAAAAATTAAATCTGTGCCATCTGCATGAAGTAGAAAATAATTTAAGTGTGAGTCCATCTATTAACCCTGATATGTGCACAGAAGCAGAGGCACCATGGCCTGCCAGTCAGAACCCAGGCCCCCCGGGGTGGGGGTGAAGGAGGGGTACCTCTGACCTGCAGGTGTATCTTCCCTTTGCAATTTTCCCTAAGTTTTACATTTGGGACAATCTATCTTCTCAATGGTCTTCTTTATGATTGCTATTTGATGTCAGTAAGCAGCAAAAGGAAAGCAGGTCTGCTGGCCCTTTGCTGATGCAAGAGTTGGTCTGACCAACCTAAACTGCTATGAGAACAGCTATGGATCCTTATAAGAAACTGAACCCAAAGCTTCAATATCCAAACCCTGTGCTTCTAATATTCTCCTTAGGCTTCCAGAATGAAATTTCTCATCCTTCTTTCCTTTGGCTGACTATCTGGCAGGGTTAGGTTCTTATGTAATGGGGAAGTGGGTAAGGCAGGAGCAGGAACATGACTACTGCATTTATAAAAAAAGGACATTCTTTTTTAAATTTAACTTAATTTGTAATTGGAGGGTAATTACTTTACAATATTGTGATGGTTTCTGCCATACATCAAGATGAATCAGCCATGGGTATACATTTGTCCCCTCTCTCTTAAACCTCCCTCGCTCCTCCCTTATAAAAGATCATTCTGGACTTGGTGGTCCAGAGCTACAGCTGAGTTATATAACATGAAGTTGAGACAGCATGGAAGGTGGAAAGACCACGTTCTTACTGATTGACGACCCTATTTTCAAGATGGCAGAATAGCTAGCTGTATTTAGAATTATTTTTCTCATTCCAATATCCTAGAGTTCGTGTTTAACAAGATGTGATAAAATATCTAATCACTACTAAGTGTTTGTTTATTCGATTTTTAGTACATAGGTTACATGGCTCTGTGGAAATAGAGAAAAGTCTTCGTTCAGTCTCTGCCCTCATTTATCTCATAGTCATTTCTTCTTGTGATTTGACTGCTTTCTGAGGACATCCTTTACTTTATCCCTATTTTCCCCATATTTCCTACAAACAGGAAACTATCCCCACACTTCTTATGAATAGGAAGGGCTTTATTAGATTTGAGTTAAACATTTAGAGACAGAGTACATTCCCTATAGCATCACTTTGCACTCCAAATGAACTGCCCCACTATTAACGATGCTAGATTGAGTATCAGGAACAGTCCAATCCTTCCATTACTAATTTCTCCCCTTTGAGTACTAGAGTGCAGTTTGAGCACCATACCAATGTTGAGCTCTTCATCAACCATCTACCTGATGGTTTCAGCCTCAAGATCTTTGGCACATGGTATCAGATGGAGAACTCATCCTTACTGATCAGCAGTGATTGATCTGCCTGAATCAAAACTTTCATTTGTGGCTGCACAGCAATGATTTTATAAATTTATTATTTTCATATGTATCAATTGTTATCCTTTTGTAAAGCAGAGCTCTCCCTTACCAACTGAATTTGTTTGGTTCCAGAAACACAGTTTCTTCCAGATAGACAGGATAATTGCTAACCTTTCGCCTTTTAAGTTATTAATTGTCAAAAGTTGATTTGGTTTAACAGTCTCCTCAAATAGTGACCAACGTATTTTTTTTCTGTCTTTCTCTTTGAGCATTCTTGGAGAATCATGGGTTTTCATTTCATAGTAACAAACAGTATTCTTTCTGATGTTCAAATTGTCATATCTTTGGCTAGATGGAGCTTCAAAAAGCTGGCTTCCATACCATTTGATAAGATCCCACTAATCTGTGAAAGCTTCTTTTGCTCATCATTTGTACCCTCCCTACCCTAAACCAGAAATCAGATACATCTTAAAGGCTCTTGGTTCCCTTTGGGGGAGCCATGATATTAAAAACCTGGGCATGATGAGTGTGGATGCTCCCAAGGTGACCTTCTCTCTAGGCAACTTCTGTGCTAGAGAATAAATAACATGTATTTTAAACTACTAGCTCATACTGATATTTCTAATTTATTTTTAACATTTTAATTTTACTTCTTTGATTTTGTAACTAAACTTTTCTTTCACTTCAGAAAATTTTAATTCTAACAACATTAATAAAAATACTGAATGTCGTTTAGAACTTATTCATGGGTTTTGTCTATGGAATATATCCCACAACAAATATACCTTCTACCCCACTTTCCTCCCCTGTGGTAATTATTTTTACTAAATATTTGTTTGTACTAGCAAAGAATAAAGGATTCTCCAGAAAAAAAGCTCTGCTCCTTCATATTTTTTTATAATTATAAGCAAATGCATGTGTTCTTACCATCCCACTTTCTCACACAAATAGTAGCAAATAAATAGCAGTTATGTTCCTTGCATTCTTTTTGTTCCTTGTATTTTTAACATACAATGTCTTAGGGATCTCTGCATCTTAGTATACAAGAATCTAATATGTTTCTTTTCTTTTTTTTTAATGGTTGCATGTTACTATATTCTAAGAATGTATTAATACTTTTCTCAACCAAGTACCCTACTGCCTTCACTTAGGTTTGTACTGGCAACCTTTTGCTATTATAAACTGCGTCACAATGAATAATCTTCTCTATACATCATTTTGAACTTGTTCAGGGTTATCTGTAGGCAAGATTCTTAGCAGTGAGATTTCCGAAGCAAACAGCAAAGGCATCTGTAATTTTGTTAAAATCTCACTAAATCTCCTTGCTTCAAGGTTACCAGGTTACTTTAGTTTTGCACGTCCACCTGCAATGTATTTGTCTATTTCCCAATAGTCTCACCAATACATGCAATGTTGGGGTATTTTCCACTAAAGTGCAAAATGTGATCACTGTACTAATTCAACTTTCTCTTATTATGAATGAGTTAGCACCTTTTCAGTTGTTTAGAGCCATTCATATCTCTTCTTTTGTGTATGTGAACTGCTCATGCCCATTTATTTTACTATCACTGAAAAAATTCACCTGAATTTCTAGATGTTCTTTGTGTACTAAGATAATAAGGGAGATTAGCTCTTGGTCTGTGGCATGAATTGCTAATACTTTTCCAAGTTTTGGCTTTGCTTATGGTGTTTGCTTTTATGCTGAATTAAAAACAAAACAAAACAAAACACTGTCTTTTTAAAAAAAGTGATTCTGGATTTCCAGTTGCTCTTAAAGTCATATATGCATAAAGGGAAAGTGAAAGTTGCTCAGTTGTGTCCAACTCTTTGCGACCCCATGGACTATACAGTCCATGGAATTCTCCAGGCCAGAATACTGGAGTGGGTAGCCTTTCCCTTCTCCAGGGGGTCTTCCCAACCCAGGGATCGAACCCAGGTCTCCCGCATTGCATACTTGAATGCAATTCCAATATGTGTTAATAAAATCTTAGGGAAAAATGTTGTTTCACATTTGATGTTTGCTGGGACCTTTCTTAGAGATATTATACCATGCATTTTGTGGTGGTTTAAAAGAAAAGCATGTGTAAAACAAATCCTATAGCTTGGAAGTGTAGAGGAGTCAAGAAGAATGTTGTGTCCCACAAGAGATGATACAAATAATTCCAGATGCTTGGGGTAAGACCCAGACTCTGGCCATAGAGGGGTAGCAACATAGGAAGGTAGAGTGAAGATAAGAGTCCAAACATGACTCCAGACTGACTCAGACTGTTCTCCCTTGATTTCTGCAGGCTCATTCTCTCCTGGTGCCCTCACACTCTTCTAGTCTTTCTCATATGGACACACTAGCGCTTCTCCCTGAATAATCTCACTAATCCAAAAACACTCAAGATTGAACTTCTAGTCCAGGCTTTTTCAGAGACCCAGGCCTGACTCCCCTTGCCTGCAGAATGCCCTACCTGAATGTCCCTGGATAGCTTAAAATGCACATGTAAGTAAACTGCATTTATTATTTTCCACCACATTTCCTGTTTCTTATGTCTCTTCCTATTTGGGTTACTGTTATCATCATCTGTTCTAGTCACCCAAGTCCCAGATCTGGGAAATAGCTGAAATCCTTCATCTTACTCTCACTCAATTCCATAAATTCCTCTTCTTCATCTCAGTCTTCCTTCCCTGTTAACACAAAGCCTCTCTCAGTCCTTCTCCATATAAATCTTGATATGGCATTGCTTTTATTAAGATAATTGCATGGCTTTCCTCTGACTATAGAAGACTAAAGACCTAATTCTTAAACTAATAACAATAAGTTTACACTAGTTGAGGAGTCATTTTGTGCCAGTCACTGTTCTAATCACATGTATTACCACACGGTATTTAATTCAGTTCTCATAGCAACTTTATGGTGTATGCAGTATTACAACCCTCATTTCACTTATTAGGGAACTGAAGAACTTGCCCTAGGTACCTTGGTGAGTAAGTGATTGGAATAAGAATTAAAAAGCAACAACCAAGTCCTACTGTATAGCACAGAATACTATATCCAATCTCCCGGAATAACCCAAAATGGAAAAGAATATTTTAAAAAAGAATGTATGTATGTGTTTAACAGTCACTTTGCTGTATAGCAGAGATTGGCACAGCATTCTAAGTCAACTATACTTCAATTAAAAAATAAGGGTAAAAAAGCAGATTGATTGCAGAGTTTTTCTCCCTCCCTGATGACCTTCCTGTCTGTTCTGGCTTCATCTTCTACCATTTTCTTTGTTTCATCAGAAATTCCTTCTACCTCTTTTCTGAACTTATGATATTGTTTCTGGTTTCTATACCTGTGAACACACAGGTCCCTCTGCTTTCTGTCTGAATCTCCTCAGATTCCCAGGAAACTCTTACACATCACTTTGAGAAGCATTCAGCCTCACATGGCAGATTTGATTCTGACTTCCACAGAGTTCTTAAGACACCCTTCACCTTTATCCCTACTAGAACAGTATCATCCTGTATCCCTACTGTGACACTCATTTTAGGACCTTGCAACAATTTTGGATGCATGATGTTTTCTCATGAAGTCTAGGTTCTTGGAAGACAAGAACTATGCCCAAATAAGTATATTCAATATATGTTTACTGAATGATGAAGTGTATAATAAATGCTGCCCACCATCTTACAGCCCTAGATATGAGGTTGACTCTCTCTTCTCAACTTCCAAAGCTATAAATAAAAGTTTTAATAGCACTTGGAAAAATGCAGTACTCCCCCCAACTGCCAATGTTATCCCAATCTCCACATTTTTTTTCCCCTACAACTTGTGTCTTGTCTTTGAGGAAATGGTGTATTTTTTTTTTTTCTCTACTTTATTCCAAGTGAAGTTAATTTAGTTCAAAGACCCCTAGATGTGACCATTTATGGAAAGATAGCGCTAACTGATGAGTGGCTCAGAGGTAAAGAAACTGCCTGGCAATGTAGGAGACATGGGTTCAATCCCTAGGTATGGAAGATCCCCTGGAGAGGAAAACCCACTCCAGTATTCTTGCTTGGGAAATCCTGTGGACTGAGGAGCCTGATGGGCTACAGTCTGTAAAAGAGTCAGACATGACTCAGCAATTCAACAACAACAACAAATCCATGAGTAGGGGTAAAAGGAAAAATCCAACTATTCATGCCGGGGCAATCTCCTCTCACAACAAAGTCACTTTTCAGTATCATTACTTGATTTCTGTTCTGCAGAAACACCTTTGAACATACTGTTTTATCGCTTACTCTGCCAAATAAATCAACCAATTCTCCTCTAACATTTTCCCTTTCGAAGCATTCCTTCAGCCTGCCATCACCAGAGACCACTAGTCTGCACAATGTCCCAGTGAGGTCAGGGAGGGTGGCATCATCTTTGTCATTTTAGGAGGGGGCAGACCCAGCATAGAGCCTCAGCGGCTTTGCCGAAGGTCATGGGACAAGTCAGCACTGGAGCTGGAGTCAGATGGGAGGAATCCTGGCTCTCAGCCCTGGATTCAGACCCGAGGTCATGTTAACCTAGGAACCGTTTTTCCTTAGTGTCATGCTCTACAGGAGATAAGAGGGTGGGGAGACAATATGGCTATTAAAGAAAGGGTGTCTTTTCTTTGCCAAAGCCGACATGATTAAGAAAATTCTCTTGAATTAAGGTACAAAGAAGAGATATGTGTGCCCCACTTATTTTATTTTTTGGCTTTTTTGGTGCTTTTTTTCCTTGAGTAGAGGAAATGGCCATCTCTGAGGTCACCATAGAATTGATACCTTGTGGTTTTGATCCACTAAAAGCCTGTCCCTAACACAAATTTTCCAGTTTGCCCTTGGGAATGTTTGAATTTGGAATCTTCAGAGGGGTGATTGTTGGCTTCTGTGCTTTCACCCTCCATTAGAGAAATGATCCTTGGCTGTTGCCTAAGCCAGTGTACCACCTAGCAGCTGTCTGCAACTTCTTTCTCAGATATGAGGAAGGTGCAAGCGGCTCCTCTCTGTAGTTGCTCTGGGAACAGGGGCCCCAGCAGCCTGTTGAGGAGGAAAGTATTCTCAAAGGCCACTTCTTGGCAGGCAGCAAAATTTCCATAAAGCTCTTAAATATAATAAAATACAATTAAAGTGCCACGTTGAGTTAACTCCCTTTGAAGTTTCACACTTGCATCATAGACCAAGTCATAAACCAGGATTCAAATTGGAGATTTTATTCCTTTTTACAGATTAATTCTCATTAATTATCTACTTGACCCCTCCTGGCGTAGAGATGTAAGTGCCTGGTGCACCATCATTTGCGCTGATAAAAGGTAGTAAAAGATGAACTCACCACTGACAATGGAACTCTCACACACAGAATATCATTCTGTAGCCAGAGAAAATTAGAACCTATGTTTATAAATCACATTCTCACAGTCCCACATAACCTCAGAAATATGAATATATCCTGCATTTTTGTCTTTTTAATCATTGAGCCCTTCAATTTTTATGCCAAGTGGTAAGTCCTCTGATGAAAAAGGCAGCCCCTTAAAAGCAGGTTTCTTGCTAACCTAGTGTATACATCTTAAAATCATAGGCCCAGCCATGAGACATGGTGCAGGACTAGGTTTTTTTGTTTGTTTTTTGAAACTAGCATGGAGAAGTAAGCTTTTAAGCCTTCGTTTCACCTTATTATGCAATTTTACAAACCCATTAATAACCACATGGATAAAGAATGATTTTCATCAAGACCTGTAAGAATTGACTAACTCACAGGTTATGTCACAAAGACTGATTACTTGTGACTCACATTTAATGAAAGCTACTTTCAATGAACTCGCACTGAATCTCAGTGCTGAAAATAACTTGCTTGTTGTGCAGGGACATTTATTTGTGTCTTGCACACACCATGTGTGTTTAGGCTGTCTACAAATAGTTTATGTGCCCCTTCTCCTGATCTGTAGAGACTGAGGTGACCCCAAGGACATGCGCGCTTACATGCGTGCTTTGTCGTTCTGTCATGTCCAACTTTGTGACTCCATGGACTGTAGCCTGCCAGGCTCCGCCGTCTATGGAATTTTCCAGGCAAGAATACTGGAGTGGGTTGCCATTTCCTCCTCTAGGATCTTCCCAACTCAGGGATCATACCGGTGTCTCTTGTATCTCCTGCATTGGCAGATAGGTTCTTTACCACTGTGCCACCTAAGAAAACCTGCTCTAAGGACAGGAGCACCTCAATGAGTGACAGTATTAGCAGAGGATTTGCACTAGTGGTAAAGAACCCGCCTGCCAATGCAGGAGACATAAGAGGTGCAGGTTTGATTCCTGGGTTGGAAAGATCCCTTGGAGGACGGCATAGCAACCCACTACAGTATTCTTGCCTGGAGAATCCCATGGACAGAAGAGCCTAGCAGACTTCAGTCCATGGGGTCACAAAAGAGTCAGACATGACTGAAGTGAGTTAGCATGCACGCATGCCCAGAGGGCTAGAAATGAATGATGATTGGTATAAAGAGGTAGTCAAGGAAAGGCCTTGAGCAGACCTGAACTGCTGTTTAAGAAAAGACAACAGAAGAAATTACGATGGATAAGAAAAGTCACAGGTTTTTTTAATATAGACTTTTCTTAACTTTGAGAAAGTGTTTGGACTTCACAGGAAAAAGTTGGCTTAAAGCTCAACATTAAGAAAACTAAGATCATGGCATCCGGTCCCATCACTTCATGGCAAATAGATGGGGAAACAGCAGAAACAATATCAGACTATTTTTTGGGGCTCCAAAATCACTGCAGATGGTGACTGTAGCCATGAAATTAAAAGATGCTTACTCCTTGGAAGGAAAGCTATGACCAACCTAGACAGCATATTAAAAAGTAGAGACTTTACTTTGTCATTAAAGGACCATCTAGTCAAGGCTATGGTTTTTCCAGTAGTCATGTATAGATGTGAGTGTTGAACTATAAAGAAAGCTGAGTGTTGAGGAATTGATGCTTTTAACTGTGCTGCTGGAGAAGACTCTTGAGAGTCCCTTGGACTGCAAGGATATCAAATCAGTCAATCCTAAAGGAAATCAGTCCTGAATATTTATTGGAAGGACTGATGCTGAAACTCCAATATTTTGGCCACCTGATGCAAAGAACTGACTCATTTGAAAAGACCCTGATAATGGGAAAGATTAAAGGCAGGAGGAGAAGGGAACAACAGAGGATAAGATGGTTAGATGGCATCACTGACTCAATGGACATGAGTTTGAGTAAATTCCGGGAGTTGGTGATGGACAGGGAGGCTTGGCATGCTGCAGTCCATGGGTCGCAAAGAGTCAGACATGACTGAGCGACTGAACTGAACTGAATAAGAACCTGTTGTATAGCATAGGGATTTCTTTTTTTTAATTAATTTATTTAATTTAATTGAAGGCTAATTACTTTACAATATTGTAGTGGTTTTTGCCATACATTGACATGAATCAGCCATGGGTGTACATCTGTCCCCCATCCTGAACTGCCCCTCCCACCTCCCTCCCCATCCCATCCCATGCCTCATCAACCCAGTGCACTGGCCCTGAGCACCCTGTCTCATGCATTGAACCTAGACTGGTGATCTATTTCACATATGGCAATATACATGTTTCAGTGTTATTCTCTCAAATCATCTCACCTTTGCCTTCTCCCACAGAATCCAAAAGTCTGTTCTTTACATCTGTCTCTTTTGCTGTCTTGCATATAGGGTCATCATTACCATCTTTCTAAATTCCATATATATGCATTAATATACTGTATTGATGTTTTTCTTTCTGACTTACTTCACTCTGTATAACAGGCTCCAGTTTTATCTACCTCATTAGAACTGATTCAAATGCATTCTTTTTAATGGCTGAGTAATATTCCATTATGTATATGTTCCACAGCTTTCTTATCCATTCATCTGTTGATGGACATCTAGGTTGATTCCATGTCCTAGCTATCGTAAACAGTGCTGCAATGTACACTGGGGTACACCTGTCTCTTTCAATTCTGGTTTCCTTGGTGTGTATGCCCAACAGTGGGATTGCTGGGTCATATGGCAGTTCTATTTCCAGTTTTTTAAGGAAACTCCACACTGTTCTCCATAGTAGCACAGGGAATTCTACACAGTGCTCTGTGGTGACCCAAATGGGTAGGAAATCTTAAAAAAGGTGGATATACACACACACATACATACACCCACACCCACACATATGTGTGACTGATCCACTTTGTTGTACAGCAAGAAAATAACATTAAATTACCCAAAAAAAATTAATAAAAAAGAGGATATTTGAAAGATAGATTAGTTATACATTCTTTGGATTATAAATAACATGCCAATTCTAGCAAATTTAATCATAAAAGGAAAATATATTATTATTACACAAGACTAACTCATCAGACCCACTGGTAAGCATGCGGCCAGGCTTTAAAAGGGAAATCTTGGTAATCCCATAGGCATTCTCTCTCCAACTTTCATCTCATTTATGTTTCTCCCAATCTATCTGCTTGTTTTGTAACCACAGACCAGCTTCTGCTGCTTTGCAACATGGTAGAAAAATTTATTCCTTCCTATAAAACTCAATAGCCAACAGTTTACAATGTTGTATCTCCTTTGTCTAGACCAGTCTGACAGAAGTTGGAATCTAAATTCTCAAAAGAGAGTTTCTAATTGTCTCAAGTTGAATCAGATGCCCACTGGGTATAGAGGATGGGCTGAGGTTGGGGTGAGGTTGTGATCCAGATCCCCCCCTTATAAGAATGTGAGTGGGTGTTGGAGAAGAAGTAGCAACTCCTAGAAAATGGGCAGAGTGAGTTAGGTTGGTAAGACAAAACCTAGACATGTACTACAAAGAAATAAGATGGATAAGATGACTCATGAGAAAGAGATAAAGTAAACTACACAAGGAGAAACGATGGCCATGTAGGGAGAAACTCTGTAAAGAAAATTCTAGAAAGTGCTTGATATAATTTCATGGCAGGTGCATCAAGGCAAACAGTTTCAGAACATTATTATTAGAGTTGGAGAGCTTATGTTCTTGCCACATTCATGCTGATGTTATGAACCAATGACACGAAGAAAGATAATCAAGGTCATAGCAGGATGTTGGAGAAGGCTCGGTGTTTTCATAGGTTTTGGCAGGTGAAACCTGGTACATTCATCTTATTTGGGGAACAGGGAGGGGTAGTAATGGAAAACAAAAGGCTGAAGACTATCCTTCCACCCCTGCTTTCAGTGACTGCAGAGTCATTTCTCACAATGTCGCCAGAGCTCAGGCAAAGGAAAGCAATTGTGAAGGCAGATGTGTTTACTGAGGAAATGAGTCTGCTTTTTCACTCACCACGTATGCAATCTGGCTGAATCAAGTATTTCACAGGGCTATGTAGCTATGTAAACAGTTCCCCACAAAGAGCGCCAGCTTACCCTGGGGTAAAAGCTTACAAAGCTAATGTTCTCATAGAGTCGTTAAAAATTAGGGATGGAGGAAATTTATGAGGTCATCCCCCCTTCCCTTTGCCAACCAAGAAAGAACGCTCCCCAAAATGGTCCCTGGTGAATCTTGTCTAGTCATTCTTTGAATAAGACTAAAGAGAACATTTTAAGTCTTTCTTAGATTGTGTCCAGGGGATGCACAAGGTTGTCTGTTTTTGTAGTCTTAAACCCAACCACTTGTTTGGTTAAACTGAATTTCATTTTTCACTTTATAGAAATTGGCCTTGGCCTTGGCCATGAGCATAATGCACAACTAGAAAGTGAGGGAGAGAGGAAGAGCTGCAGCCACTCTGCACAACAGCAAAGGACAGAAAACAGCCAGGAAGAGTAACTATGCAAATGTCCCTCTGAAAATCTTGAGAGATCTTAGAAAGCTCGACAGTGCATGAACAGAGAGGTTGGGAGTCTCTAAACACATTTTTGTGTGTAGTGGGGCTTCACACCAGGAGACCTCACTCTGTCTTATTGACTAGGAGCCTGACAGGGGTCATGCTATGTCAGGGGAAAATGTTCTCAGCTCTTCTATATATTAAAGAGAGAGGAACAGGCTTCCCTTTAACCCTCAGCATTCAAATCTCTCATTTGCTGAACAAGGACTAAAGTTGCAACAAAGAGGAATTTATCCTGCTTTAATACATTCTTGATCCCTTTTTTAACTGTTTCTGACAAGAATGAACATGACTCCTATTCTACTAACTGTTCAGGGCTCCAGGACCACAAAGTCATTCGTGACTCCCCCTTAGTGATAACTGGTCTCTTCTTGTTCATCTGAGCCAACTTTTTATTCCTTATCCAACATTCTAACACCCTTTCCCCCATGCCCTTATTCTCTTGACACCCCCCTCCAAAAACAAAAATCTTATATTTTTAAAACAAGTCACAAAACATTAGGGAACAAGAAATAGTTGAGCAGAAGGAGAAAAGATTAGAGCAGGAAACACCAAACCAAAACAAAGCATAGGAATCTCAGCCACTTCTTTCCCATCAGATGAGTGACTCAGCCCCACAAGCCAAACAATTTGTAGATGACACCCCAGTGCGCACTGACTGCCTCTCTGTAGCTACTTTGTTCAGGAAAGGGACAGCCCCCTGTTTTGAGTTGTTCACCTGGAAGGAAGCAAAACAAGAGACCCTCTGCCCAAAGCTTCTCTGGGGATCACACTGTACAGAGAGGCTCTTGATCCTTGGGTCCAGCCTGGATAGAATTACTTGCTGGAGTTGTGAGGCAGTCCAGTCATAGGGAAACAAGATGCCTAGAAGCCTCCAGGGATCCCAGATGTCCATTTCACCTTTTCTGAAGAGGTGGCGATAATTTTTCTGAAGCTTTTCTGGGGCTAGTGATTTTTACAGCCTGCAGAATATGGCCAAAGGCTCTCTTCAACGTGTGTCCGAGACAAAGGCAGCAGAACCATTTCTACTGTTGTGGTAAGGTATATTACATACCACAGGAAAATAAGGCCCATGCTCATACAAAAAGTCAAAAATACCTACTTCGCCTACTCGAGAAGTCTCTGAGTATAAATGGGTAACTGTGGAATGAAGCCCTTCTCACATTTGCAAGGATGGGTACTTGGGAGGCAGGAACAGACAAAGGGAGTGTGTGTACACACACGGCAAGTGTGTATACTTGGCGCCAAGGGTCTACAGTTAAGGGACACTCAAGGGCCTATAGGAATCAGCACAATCAACAACCAGTTCAAGTTTCCGAGTCTTGCAGGCCTGTACTGGAGGCCAGTCCCATCTAGGATGCCCACTGACCACCCCCTCTGTCCAGTACAGGGAAGCAGCAACACTTTGGAAGAGAATGTAAGACAAGGCGAAGGAGGAGGGACTGGGGTAGAGAGAAAAGAAAGCGTTTCTTATCTTTGCTTGGGGAACACATGTTCCCCAAGGCTCTGAGAAAACAGAGCTTTGTTCACATCTGTATATACTATTGACAGTGAGCTTGGCTCCATCTTAGGAGACCAAATGGCTTTGTGAGTACAAGGGAAGAGTGGGCATACGAAATTATTGACCACACATGAGGGAGTGGGTGAAGCCAGCTGCATTTTAGACTTGATAGATGTCTTGGAGAACTTTCCAATGTGTTTGGTTCAGCAAACCCCAAAACACATGTCACTAAGGAACTTATTTATTTGCCTTTATTTTAAACCCCTGTGTATTTTTAGGACAATGGAATCCATATGTTCCTGTTTCATTTCACTTAACTCATTAAAGTGATGTTCAGTGAGTGCCATTTGATGTCCACAGAGTCTTCTGTTACCATTTTATGAGCATTTTGAAGCATGTGCATTCAGAATCCAGGAGCCAGCTAAACCAGATCTGAACAGGACCCAGCTTGGCTTGAAATTTAAAACTCTTGAGGCTCCACTGGATCTCATTTTTGGCAAAATCTCTTCTCTTGTCCCAGATCCATTGCCAAGGAGGCTGTTGCAGCAAGCCCAGCCCCAGAAGAAGGGTTAAGGGAAGTGTGTCAGAACACTTAATTGAAACAACAAATCCAAGCAATGTCTCAACCACATGCAATGCCTGAAGGAAAATTTTTATTTTAAAGATAGTCCCTTCTAGCTTTCATAAAATGGCAGCTAAAAGAACCACTGCCAGATTGAATCAAGACAGGGAGAGCTTGACAACAAATCCTGATTTGTTAGATGTGAAACTCAAGTTTCTTTGCTCATGGAGACTTCACCAAACACTTTATATTTTTCATGGAAGTAATCAGAGAAAAATATAAAGTGTTGGATAGGATCTATATAAGCAATGAAAAACAGAGAAGAGCATCATTCACAAGCCAAAGCCATAAGTAATTTTTTAAAGATGCAGTATGGATTGGGCTGGATAGAGGGAAGAGGGACTCATCTGTGATATGCACATGCTGTGGAAGGAAGTGTGTCTTTCAGAAAAGTCCTGGAAGGGAAAGAGGCAGTGGTCAGCAAGTTAAGCATGGTCTCTACCCATAGGGAGCTCACAGTTTAGCAGGGGAGTTCATGCTTGGTTGCATTTGACTCCTTGCGACCCTATGGACTGTAGCCCACCAGGTGAGACAGACATTAAATCAGCCATCATAAGAGTAAAAATATCTGATTATAAATCATGATTGGTACACTGAAGAAAGAGAAGAGGGTGATGAAGAGGGAATCCGATTGAGTGCGGGTCTGGGCCTCTATGAAAGAGGGACATTATCAAAGGACACATGAAGAATGAATAAGGTCAAAAATGGGCCCATTACCAAAGGAAACAGGGCCAAAGGCCCTGAGGTGGAAGGTGGAACTGGAGAGGAAGAACACAACCAGATGCACTGGCCACATCCATCCTTAAAGCTGCTGCGTTGCATTCATCCGCGCTGGACTCAGTTTCCCCAAGCTACATCGTCTGCCAGGCTACGCTATTCTTCTGTTGTTGCCGTGAAACTCTGTGCCCTGGCTTTTTAAGGCTGTGTCCATGCATTTTTTGTTATCTACCTGTTCCAAACACAGGTCTCAGGTCTCTTTGCCCTCGTAGACGGTGGTTCTCAAAGTCTGGTGGTCTCTGGACTAGTGGTATCATCACCTGGAACTTGTGAGAAAGGAAAAAAAGGGGCAAAGGGCGGTATCTGACACCGGAAAGCTGGCCTGGCACTCTCCATGGGCCGTGTTATTCCTCTACTGAACGGAAAAGAATCTCACCGAATACCAATCCCATGCAAGGTTACTCTGAAACCATGATAAAATAAGACAAAACAAGGCCACTTCATAATTTTATCTAAATACAGACAAAACCAAGGTCATTGTGCAGCCCACAAGTTACCAAACATCCCCTCTCTTGGCCAAAATGAGCGGCTTCTATTTCTCTTCCAAGTATAGCTTATCCTCTTGTGAGTCTCCCCTCCCTAAAGATAAAACTTACTGAGATATCTGCTCATGGAATCATCCCCCTTTTCTGGCAGCAACCAGTTGAGAGCAGACTCACACCTGCTTGAACCTTCCTTCAAGTCTTTCAACCAAAGCCCACAGCCTATAGCAGGGTCTTCTGAGCACCCTCTCCCTGACACATCCATGGTTCCCTAAGGTGTGTGTTTCTCCTCCTGGCAGCAAATAATAAATCCAACTTATTTAACTACAGCTGTGTTCCTGGTGGTCTTTGGCTGAAGGACATTGGCACTTGGGTCCAACCCTAGACCTAAAGAATAACAGTAGATCTAAGGGTGGAGTTCAGCATAATGAATAACAGAAGGATGACCTAATGAATAATAGTAGGTCTGGGAGTTTTGTCCAGCATCCTGTGTTTTAATAGGCGCTCCACATGGTCATGACACACACTTCAGCTTGGGACCCACAGCTCTAAGGCAACGATTCTCAGTTCTAGTTGCCCACTAGAACACAGATGCCTGAATCTCCCAGAGATTCCAATTCAATTGGTCTGGAGTAGGGTCTAGAAATCTGTATAATTTTAAAATCTCCCTAGATGATCCTGTTGTGCAAAGTCAAAAATCACTTCTGTAAAACAGTGATGTTGGTGGGTTCACCACTGAAGGATAATGTCTATGTGCAATATTACTCCAATCAGGAACAGTCACTTGCTGCAGTTGACAAGCAATTTCTGGGGAAGCCCAGTTGTAATTCTACCCTTAGCTATTCATGACTTGCCACCACATTCTGCCAAAGAGGGTCAAAATCTTGTTCTAGGGGAGTTTGTCCTGGCTTCTTGGCCACATGTCAACAAATGTGCTTGTCATGTCTTCTGCATCTGGTTACCTGCCTTCTTTCTTTAATTATATAGACATTCCTCAGCCATGCACACAGGGTTACTTTATATATTAATATCTCTATCTGTTTCTAAAAGGCATGCTACTTTTTTAAGAATAACCACAGTTAATGCTTATCTTGTATTTAAGTTAGTGCCAGTCAGTAGGCTGACAATTTTACAGCCATCCCAGTGAGGCAGATACTACTATCATCTGTGTTTCACAGAAGAGAAAACTGAGGTTTGCGGGAGGGTACGTAGCTGCTCCAGTCACATCGGCTGAATGGATGGAGCCAGGCATCAAATGCAAGCTCCCTGTTTCCAAATCCACACTTCTAACCACCCTTGCTCACTCTCCTCCATCAGATGGCCAGATCCCCTGTCTGCTTTCCTTCTTCTTAATCTTCTTTGTGGATTCTCCTCTCAGCATGGTGTTCCCAAGCTTTTGTGGGGTGGGGTGGAGGTGGGGAGGGATGGAAAGACTTATAGCATGCTGAGATTTTTGTTCTCTCAGGAACAACAAACTCTTTCTCTATATCCCCTCCTCCACTCCCTTCCCCATGGAACTGTCCCTCTCTGACCACAGCCGTATAGCAAAAGGGAAGTGGTCTTGCTTGGTATTCAAACAGTATGGCACCCATTCAAACTGCTGCCCTGGTACAGAAGGACTTGTCAGCACTTTAGAATATTTTAATTGGTTCCTGCCTCACAGTTTGTGGGTTATGTTAACATCATGGAATACTTTGGAATGAGACATCTATTTATTTTTTTTCTTCCCCCATTTAGATCTCTAGAATATGATTTTCAGGTTCACCCCACTCATTCTTTCTTAGATACTTTTGATCAGCTTCTGTCCTTATATCTTTCAGAAACAATTTTTCACCAGAATTTCCAATTCTAATATTAACTTTTATTTCATATTTAAATCTGTAAAATTTGCATGTGTTTTAGAAGTGATGATTGACATTAAAATTATCATTGACACTTATGGGTGTATCTTTCAATCTTAAATTTGATATAGTGTTAGTAAATTCTCAATAAATATTACTCCTCCTTCTCTTTCTTCCACTACTACCTTATATCCCAAGAGTACCAGTCCTTGCCTGATATCTGAGGATGAGAAATACTCAGGAGTTCTTTTGCCATGGTTGTATGGGCAGGTTATTACTTTTCACCATTGCTAGGAGAATAATATTCACTGATCATTGCATTATCCCTCAAAGAGAAGCTAATTCTCATCCATGGTCCTGTACAACAGATTCTGAGAGTCTACTATCTGCAGTGAATTCTGCTCTATACTAGGGGCACATCTTGCCTTCAACTGGCACCCAAAGCATGAAGACTATACACAAAAAACCATGTAAGAACAGGTGACTGTATACATCACACCACTCCAGCACTGTTACCAACATCTTGTCTGCCTCAAAGCAGGACTTGGAACTTCCTCTGCAACCTTATAAAAGCAAATCCAACTCCACAATGATAGCGATTTTTTGGGTAGAATGAGAATGTCAATTTTATGCTAAAAGGCAAAACTCAACAAGAATCCTGACTAGACCTCTTTAACTTCTTAAAATTACAACTTTGACTGCCAAACATTATTTTCCTCACCATCCTTTTTCCATTACTTTCTCTAAGTTCTCTGGCTCCAACTCAAAGCCCTCTCCAGGAAGGGGGTTATTCCCTCCTCGTCATATTTCCATGCCAACACACACATATGCACAAATACACATACACACAAACTTTCCCCTGGATCTTTCCCTTTTCTTGCATACAGATCTTTAGCTTTTTTCCCCAGCCTTTTCAAATTATTTACATCATCACAGCCATCAACTCTCTCCCTGCCTCTCTACCTCTTAACATCCACCTTCTTCAATGCATCCGAGGTTTTGAAATAATAATTACTTTTCACCTGATATAAACGTGTGTGTTAGAGACAGAGAGAGGAAACAGGCACATAAAACAAAATATAAGTGCTCATGTGATAAGTAGATCCAAGATAACAGGAGAATGAGAGCAAATAAGGACTGCCCCCTGCACTGACCCCAGAAGGATCAAGGCATGCCTGTTGCTCTCTACATTTGGGGGTGTCTGGAGACAGTTTGGTTGCCACAGTCAGAGAAGGAGTGTGGTGTACAACCAACACCTAGTTTTTAGAGACCAAGGATGCTGCTAAACACCCTACAATGCACAGGAGAGACTCCACAACAAAGGATTCTCTGGCCCTAGATGTCCACAGAAGTTGAGAAACCATGAATTCTTTTAGAAGTAAAAGGTAACTGAAGTTTTGAAGAATAAGTGGAAATTTCCAAGCAAATAAGTGGAGAGAAGATTCCAGCAGAAAAACCTGAATGACAGAACTTTAGGAGATCACTTGGATAAGAATTTGAGAACTATTTCAAATATGTAGAGAAAGTTCATCTCTATTTAGGATGTGGACAGTCACAAGAAAATGTTACTCCCACTAAAAAGTAAGATAATTTATAAAATCACTATCATTTTACGTGTCAGAGAGCTGAGAATGCAAAGCAATTTGACAAACTGAAATCAAAAAGTGGACAAATTCCTCCTAAGAGAGATGAGGACCATGGCGATTTTCATGTTTGGTAGAACAGAGAGGAGAAAAGAGTCATAGATAAGGAGAAGAAGAAAACAGCTGAACTTAAAAAATTTTTTTCTAATTGGTGAATAATTATTTTACAGTGTTGTGTTGGTTTTTGCCATTCACCAGTGTGAATCAGTCATAATTATATCTATATCCCCTCCCTCTTGAGCCTCCCTGGCCCGCTCCCCCCTGCCCAGGTCATCACAGATCATCAGGCTGTGCTCCCTGTGTTCTGGAGCAGCCTCCCACGAGTCATCTGTTTTACACACAAGACAGTATATGTGTCGATGCTACTTCTTCAGTTCGTCCTTCCCTCTCCTTCCCTCTCCATGTCCAAAAGTCTGTTCTCTACGTCTGCATCTCTATTTCTGCCCTGCAAGTAGGTTTTCCAGTACTATTCTTCTAGATTCCATACATACACATTAATATACGATATTTGTTTTTCAGGCTCTAGGTTAATCGACCTCACTGGAACTGACTCAAATTTGTTCCTTTTTATGGTTGAGCAACATTCCATCGCCCATGTGTACCACATCTTCATTATCCGTTCATCTGTTGATGGACACATATGTTACTTTCACGTCCTGGCTATTGTAAATAGTGCTGCAATGAATACTGGGGTACATGAGTCTTTTTGAATTGTGGTTTTCTTGGGGCATATGCCCAGTAGTGGGATCCCTGGGTCTAACTACCATACGACCCAGCTGATTGTCTAATGAATTTTTGGAGGCTTAACCTAGGCTGTGTATGAGAACTTAGAATCCCTGAAAGTATTTTTTGCTTTTTAAGA
Organism: Bubalus kerabau; assembly: GCF_029407905.1. Classification (NCBI taxonomy): domain Eukaryota; kingdom Metazoa; phylum Chordata; class Mammalia; order Artiodactyla; family Bovidae; genus Bubalus; species Bubalus kerabau. The sequence continues at coordinate 13,660,415 of NC_073641.1, forward strand.
ACTTTCTTAAACCACAAGTTCCTCCAAGCTCATCTTGTATATTTCCAGTCTCAGCCATTGCTCTAATGATTCCTGCATCCTTTTACTGAATAACAGTATTAGAAACCAAGATCTGAGTGCAGGGTATTTTTGTTTTCACATTGTCCTTATATTTTCCTTTAATTCTTTGAATGCATTTATAATATTTGTTATAGTGTTAGATCAGATCAGATCAGTCGCTCAGTCATGTCCGACTCTTTGCGACCCCATAAATCACAGCACGCCAGGCCTCCCTGTCCATCACCAACTCCCAGAGTTCACTCAGACTCACGTCCATCAACTCAGTGATGCCATCCAGCCATCTCATCCTCTGTCGTCCCCAATCCCTCCCAGCATCAGAGTCTTTCCCAATGAGTCAATTCTTCGCCTGAGGTGGCCCAAGTACTGGAGTTTCAGCTTTAGCATCATTCCTTCCAAAGAAATCCCAGGGCTGATCTCCTTCAGAATGGACTGGTTGGATCTCCTTGCAGTCCAAGGGACTCTCAAGAGTCTTCTCCAACACTACAGTTCAAAAGCATCAATTCTTCGGCACTCAGCCTTCTTCACAGTCCAACTCTCACATCCATACATGACCACAGGAAAAACCATAGCCTTGACTAGACGAACCTTTGTTGGCAAAGTAATGTCTCTGCTTTTGAGTATGCTATCTAGGTTGGTCATAACTTTCCTTCCAAGGAGTAAGCGTCTTTGAATTTCATGGCTGCAGTCACCATCTATAGTGATTTTGGAGCCCAGAAAAATAAAGTCTGACACTGTTTCCACTGTTTCCCCATCTATTTCCGATGAAGTGATGGGACCAGATGCCGTGATCTTCGTTTTCTGAATGTTGAGCTTTAAGCCAACTTTTCCACTCTCCACTTTCACTTTCATCAAGAGGCTTTTGAGTTCCTCTTCACTTTCTGCCATAAGGGTGGTGTCATCTGCATATCTGAGGTTATTGATATTTCTCCTGGCAATCTTGATTCCAGCTTGTGTTTCTTCCAGCCCAGTGTTTCTCATGATGTACTCTGCATATAAGTTAAATCTTTGCTAATGCCAATATATCAAGTAAGGCTTACATTTTTTTTTGTTTCTTTTGAATGTTTTGCTTGTGTTCTTGTTATTGTTGAAAGTTGAATATTTTATATAAAACACTGTAGCAAATCTGGATTCAGATTCATGGAGATTGTTTTTTAACTCACCTGGATTCAGTTTGTGGAATCGATCTCTCCAATTATGTGCAGTCACTGATGTCTCTGCTTAAATTTTTTATTCTTATTTTTTCACTTGGCTTCTTATAGTTGTTCCTGAGTTTGCATAGTGTCTCTTCTGTTGACTGGTCAGCCAGTGATGGAGCAGATGCTGTGCTTAAATGTCCATTATAAGGCACCTACCCTCTCCTTGTGGATCTGTATGTGGATTAACAAGTGCATTCAAAGTTCAGGCTTTGTGAAGTCTGCCTCAGATTCTATCCTCTGCCAGGACCTCTCAGGTCTCTCCTGGACATGGCTGCTGCTGCTAAGTCGCTTCAGTCGTGTCCGACTCTGTGCGACCCCAGAGACAGCAGCCCACCAGGCTCCCCCGTCCCTGAGATTCTCCAGGCAAGAACACTGGAGTGGGTTGCCATTTCCTTCTCCAATGCATAAAAGTGAAAAGTGAAAGTGAAGTCGCTCAGTTGTGTCTGACTCTTAGTGACCCCATGGACTGCAGCCTACCAGGCTCCTCCACCCATGGGACTTTCCAGGCACGAGTGCTGGAGCAGTGGTCAGAAAAGTATGAATACAGGATGTATGAAGAGCATATAAATCTCTTCTATGACTTTCACTAAGAGCTCTTTTTAAAATTTATGGCTGGTCTACCATTCTCACTGAGAATGCAACCTCGGGCAAGCAGAGCTCTTTTGTTGTCAACCAGGTTTCTTTCTTTCATCGATAATACTGCTGCTGCTGCTGCTAAGTCGCGTCAGTCATGTCCGACTCTGCGACCCCATAGATGGCAGCCTACCAGGCTCCCCAGTCCCTGGGATTCTCAAAGCAAGAACACTGGAGTGGGTTGCCATTTCCTTCTCCAATGCATGAAAGTGAAAAGTGAAAGTGAAGTTGCTCAGTCATGTCCGACTCTTCGTGACCCCATGGACTGCAGCCGACCAGGCTCCTCCATCCATGGGATTTCCCAGGCAAGAATACTGGAGTGGGGTGCCATTGCCTTCTCCAGGCAACACTGCTAGGTATGGACTTTCTCTGCTCCAAATCATGTCAACCAACCATGGCTGCTGGTTTTTACAGCTGGCTGCCTCCAGATAATACCCTAGCACCAATAAGCTGGAGCCAGAGAGTAGATGGGTACAGCTACAGGCATCTCAACTGAAGATTCCCACTGTTCTCACTTGAAGTTCTAGCAGTTTTCCCTAAAGAAACCCTTTTCAATTTGTCATTTGCCTTTGTTGTGGTCAATTTCCAGAGCACTGAAATGGTTGCATTCTTTAGTCCATTTTTATGCTTTTTGTTAGGAGAATATTAGCCTACTTTTCACTCCACTATAGCCAGAAAACTCCCTCCTTTGGTTCCCCAATAAGTAAGTGTGTGTGTGTGTGTGTGTGTGCTTAAGAAAGCAATTATAGTCTCATTTAGCAGAAGAGCTCTGGAAGATAAGGACTCAGAAGATGTACTGTCCTATTAACATTAGACACAGGTGACCTGATTATCTGATATTTTACAGTGTAACTGATTTCTACATGAGTTATGTAGGAAGAGATGGTGGCTGTGTGAAAAAGATATCTTCTATAATTTTTTTTCATAGTCCCAATCTAGTGAATAATTTCCCTGTTGTATCCCCAATGAGTATCTAACAAGAAACCTATTCACCCTCACTGGTTCACTAACAGTCCCTAAGCCCCCAATTAATTACTCCTTTCATAGCTGTGGAAAATGGCAGGCTCAGTGGGTCTTATATTTGGGTCAAAGAAAAGCCAAAGAATAGATAGTTAGGACCTGTCCTTTAATGGAGAAATCTAGTGGTTTCAAGAGCTTTTGAATTTGATAAACACTTTTGGGGGGAGGCAGTTTGTTTTAGAAAATCAGGGCAATTTTTACTTTGTCAAAAACAAACACATCAGCCATCAACCATTATTATCATTACATAATAAAGACATCCTATCACCTCCAAAATAGGAAGGTTTTAGTGACTTATAATGCATGTAATTTTAAATTATTTTTATATGAGATAGGATTGTTAGCTGCAAATACATTTCTAGAAGGCGCATAAAAACATGTTTGTGTGCTATACAAACAGGGATAATGCCCAAATATACTTTCAGATGATTCCACCTGAGCCTACCCTGTATCTGAAGCTGGTACAAGTATTACAGCTCACATTGCAGATACGAGACAAGGGATACGACAAGCAGACCAGCAGCCACAGATCCTTTTAATGCAGGATTTTGCTAACTACACATCTGTCTTATTTCAGGTTTCCTAGAAAACAAAGTCTAAGGAAAAGCTTACATTCTAGTGCTGTAAGGGTGGGTGCAATCCTGGAAAGCAGGACTAGAAAAGAAAAACAGGAGAGCAGTGCATTATTGGGGCTTCCCAGGTGGTGCAGTGGTAAAGAATCTGCCTGCCAATGCCGAAGACATAATTCTTGCCTGGAAAATCCCATGGACAGAGGAACCTAGCAGGCTACAGCCCATGGGGTCTCAAAGAATTGGATATGACTCAGTGGGTGAGCACACAGTGCATTGCTGAGTTAGCTAAAATTTCACACAGAACCTCAGTGTTTATTTAAATACATGGGATGTCTCTAGAGAGGTTATAAGCAAACACTGCATGTTGTAAAATTCCTTGGTGGCAGGCAGCATGGGTGGTTTACCTGCTTATTCCTTCTTGGTGCAAGACATCCCGAAAGACACTGAGGTTGTATTATCTAGAACCTCCATGCAACCACTAGAGAAATCAAAGTTTTCATGAGTCTGATAGGTTTGAATCCAAGTTCCGATGCTCCTGCAGCACTCACTGGGGAGGGGTTACAAATGGAGGCCGTGCTGGAACCCAGTGTGCACTACTGGGAAAGGCAGAGATAATGAGGAGTACTGTTAGAGGGAGCAGGAGCAATGTAAGGCATCACTGGGGGTGTTCCAAGGACAAAATAAGCCAGAATCTGAGTCCTGGAGAAGGCACGTGGTTTTCAACAGCCATTTGCCCACTTTACTTGGGCATGCTACAATTCCGCTCAAGTCTGATGTTAATGACCTCGAGTTAGCCCAAATCCTACAAGCTAAGGGCAAAGTGTTAATTATAGAACTACCAGAATTGAGTATAAGATCCCTCAGTCCTATAAGACGGTCCTCACCTCAGATGAGTGAAAGTCCTGGGGTCCACCCACATTTCTGACAAACTGGCTACAAAGTGGGTGTTCCTATGATGCCCATCAGGTTTGATAATTCTCTAGAAAGACTCACAGAACTCACTGAAAATGCTGTACTTTATAATTACAGGTATATCATAATGGATGCAACTCAGGATCAGCCAAACTTTGGAGACACAGTTGGAAGTCAGGGCAGGGTAGATGGGAGAGGGAGAATCTTTTCTCTATAGCACCAGGGAGTGCCACACTCCTGGTATGTTAATATATTCACTATCCAGGAAGCTAAAGAGCCTCATTGTTCATAGTTTTTAATCTAGCTTTTATTATGTAAGCAAGATTGATTGAATCATTGGCAATTTGATTGACTTCAATCTCCAGCCACACTTCCCTCTCTGGGTATCAGGGGGTAGGACTTGTTTCTGGCAATTAACCTCCATTCCAAAGACAGCTAGGAGCCTTGTTAACATAAACTCACATGTGGTCCAAAGGGTCTTACTGACACTTCTATCACTCAGGAAGGTTTTTTGAAGCTCTATGCCAAAAGAATCTGAACCCCTGGTATAGATATGTCTACTGGAGACAAAAACCAAGTAACAGTTTTCATTATATTACTGCATGGACGAGTGAATCTGGGTAGAGCATACAATCTGGATCCAGCACAACTGCCAAGTGCCTTTCTGTGGCTCTTGCTTCTTCCTGTTGGTGGTGGTGGTTTAGTTGCTAAGTCATGTCTGCCAGGCTCCTCTGTCCATGGGATTTCTCAGGCAAGAATACTGGAGTAGGTTGCCATTTCCTTCTCCAGGGGATTGTCCCAACCCAAGGATCAAACCTGCATTTCCAGCATTGCAGGCAGTCTCCTGAAATGCAGATCTGCAACGCAGATAGATTTTTTTACCTCTGAGCCACCAGGGAAGCCTGCTTCTTCATGTTACTGACTTCCAAATAGATATTTCAACATGCCTACTGGTGAGTCCAGGGGCATATGACTGCCTCTAGACATAAAAATACAAGTATTCCAAAACAAAGAAATTCTCCCCATTATGGGGAAAGTTCAAATGTGTCAATTGTTCACTGCAATGCTGTGTGCCATTGCATTTTTATTACAGAGTGACCCCAAAGCAGCTTTTTTGGAGAAGGTTATTAGACCATGGAATTTTTTTTAGAAGCACTTTACCGGCTCTGTTATAAGTGAGACATATTTGTTATTTACAATTATCGAACTTCATTCATATCTTCAGACAGATTTGCTATGCAGTTGACTCTTCTTTACAGTCAAGGTTCTAATTTAAATCATTTGAAGCGAAAGGTAATGATATTGTTAGTGTAGATTAGCTGTCTTGTTTGGTCTTAGTGTAGATTAGCTGTCTCTGCAGTGACAGTCAGTGAAAGAAACTATAAGCTAAGAAAAAAATTGTGTCTACTATTACCTCCATATTCATTGGGAATTTAGTCATATCTAGTAGATGTTAGTCATTATATCTTATTACAACATGTGAGCAACATACTCATAATATGTTAATAAATCTCACAGAATTCTAGGAGATAAAAAAAAATTATTCCCGTTTTACAGAGAAAGAACTACAACTTTAAGATTAAAAATTAAGCACATAGATGTCATGTGGAGACAAACAACCCAAGCAAAAAATGGGCAGAAGACCTAAATAGACATTTCTCCAAAGAAGGCATACAGATGACCAACAGGCACGTGAAAAGATGCTCAACACAACTATCAGAAAAATGCAAATCAAAACTACAATGAGTTACCACCTCACACCAGTCAGAATGACTATCATTAAAAGTCTACAGATAACAAATGCTGGAAAGGGTGTGGAGAAAAAGCAATCCTCTTACACTGTTGGTGGGAATGTAAGTTGGTTCAGCCACTATGCAAAACAGAATGGAGGTTCCTCAAAAAATTAAAAATACAGTTGCTATATGATCCAGCAACCTGACTCCTGGGCATAATCTAGACAGAATTATAATTCAAACATATACATGTATGCTTAAGTTGATAGCAGCATTATTCATAATAGCTAAGACATAGAAGGCAATGGCACCCCACTCCAGTACTCTTGCCTAGAAAATCCCATGGACGGAGGAGCCTGGTCGGCTGCAGACCATGGGGTCGCTAGAGTCGGACACGACTGAGCGACTTCACTTTCACTTTTCACTTTCATGCATTGGAGAAGGAAATGGCAACCCACTCCAGTGTTCTTGCCTGGAGAATCCCAGGGATGGGAAGCCTGGTGGGCTGCCGTCTATGGGGTCACACAGAGTCGGACACGACTGAAGCGACTTGGCAGTAGCAGCACCAAGACATAGAAACAAGTTAAATGTGTGTCAGCAGATGAATGGATAAAGATAATACATATATGTGGTACGTATACACAATGGAATACTCAGTTTAGTTCAGTCGCTCAGTTGTGTCCGACTCTGCGACCCCATGAATACTATTAAGCCATAAAATAAATGAAATAATCCTATTTGCAGTAATATGGATAGACTTAGAGATTAGCATACTAAGTGAAGTAAGTCAGAAAGAAAAAGACAAATACCTTATGGTGCCACTTAGATTTGGAATCGAAAATATGACACAAATGACCCATCCATGAAATAGAAACAAGACTCAGACCTGGAGAACAAACTTGCAGTTGCCAAGCAGGAGGAGAGGGAAGAGAGATGGATTGAGTTGGTTAGCTAATGCAAACCATTATATATAGAAATGGATAAACAAAGTCCTACTGCATAACACAGGGGATTATATTCAATATTCTTTTTTTTTTTTGAAAAAGCTTTTTTATTGTAGTAAAATATATGTAACATAAAATTTGACATTTTAACCATTTTTAAGTGTACAATTCAGTGGCATTAATTACATTCACAATATTGTAGAATCATCACCCCTGTCTGTTTCTAAAACTTCTCTATCACCCCAGTCAGAAACACTGTACCCATGAAACAGTGGTTCTCCCTTCCTTTCCATGGCCCCTGGTAACCTCTAGCCTACTTTCTAGCTCTGAGAATATGCCTATTCTAGATATGTCATCTAAGTGGAATCATATAATATTTGTCCTTTTATCTCTGGCTTATTTCACTTAGTGTAGTGTTTTTAAGTTTCACCTTCATTGTAGCGATGTAGCAGAACTTCAGTATTTTTTATGTCTGAATCATATTCCATTGTATGTATATGCCACATCCTCTTTATCCATTCATTTGTTGGTGGCATTTGGGTTGTTCCCACTTTTTGGCTGTTGTGAATAATACTGCTGTGAATGTTGGTGCACGAGTATCTGAGTCTCTGCTTTCAATTTGCAGTTCTTTTGATTATATACCTACAAGTCTAATTGCTGGGTCAGGTGGTAATTCTATGTTTAGTGTTTGAGGAACCACCAAACTTTTTTCCACAGTACCTTCACCATTTTACATTCCCACCAGAAATGTGTGAGGGATCCATTTTCTGCATATCCTTGCTGACACTTGTTATTTTCCATTAAAAAAAAAAAGCTATCCTATTAAGTGTAAAGTGGTACAGATTTATATTTTTAAAGGAGCACTCAGGAAACAGTATGGAGGATGGGCTGACGGAGGAAAATCCATCAGGCAGAGAAAACAGTAGAGAGATGGTTGCTGGGGAATGGATTTTCTGAGCACTGGTCCAAGAGAGTAGCTTGGGCAGGCAGGTCCTGGAGAGGGAGGGACATGTTATGACACATTCAGAAGAGAGAATCTCTAAGATTCACTCTTGTTCATGAGGAAGAGTAAGAATTAAAGAAGCATCCAAATTTTCTGACTTGGACCTGGATGGAGGATGGTTTTTCACTCACTGATATTGAGGGGAAGATGATGAATTCAGTTTTGGCTACAAGGAGAATGTGACATTTATGGGACTCTTTAAGTAGGCAGTTGGATATAAGGGTCTGGAACTCAGGGTTGAGGTGTGGCCTGGAGATGGAGATTCAGACACCGTTAATGTATAAAGAACAAGAGCGGTGACTGGCATGGATGCAGGTATGGGTGCAGGAAAGATGGGGGAGGCTCAGGGAGGAGGGGCGCCTACCCAAAATGTGAGGAGATGGGGCTGTAAAATGAGCATTGTATTGCAGAAGGGAAAGGAAGAAAGTTTCAAAAATGAGAAAGGCCTGGAAAGCAGCAAATCGGAGGAGTGTTTTGACCGTATTTGCTTCCAATTTCATTTGTTTTTGCTTGATTTATGAGGAGGGCCTACATTAAACCATAATGGAAAAGAATTTTGAAAAAAATGTGTGTGTGTGTATATATATATGTGTGTGTGTATATATATATATATATATATATATATAACTGAATCACCTTGCTCTACAGCAGACATTAACACAACATTGTAAATTAACATTATTTCAATTAAAAAAAAGATACTATGTGGAAAAAGAAGGATACAAAGCTGGAGGGTGTAACTTTATGATGGGGGGGCTTTTAAAATATCTCTCAATTGCCTGTGAAATATAAACTTTGGATACTCCAGTAATCTAGATTTTGTAGCTCTGTCTTTTTAAATAGTTTTATAGGATCAATTAAGTGTCCTCAAGAGGGAAATAATCCTCACAAATGCTCTTCCAGGAAGTTAAAGAATTTCTCCTTTCAGTTTAGCACAGAGTAGTCTCAAATACCACTTTCCTTCTGATACACTGTTGTCCTTCTTGTTCTCAACAGCATTAATAATGGAAACTTACTATACTAACCTTAGTCATGTTCCAGGCTTTGTGCCTAATAGTTCTCATTCAGTCTTTCTTTTCTGGTTCATCTTGGCCCTGCCCACCTACGTGCTGCTGCTGCTGCTGCTAAGTGGCTTCAGTCGTGTCCGACTCCGTGCGACCTACATGCTACTTTGTGGTAAATCCGAACTGTTTGGGATGTGAATGCTTTACCTCAACAGTGAGGTGACATGGGCCCAAGTCAGTGGGTATACCCTATTGTCACTACAGTATTAACCAATAGCTTGTACTGAATCACTACTTTTTGGATGGCAATATAGATACTGAATGACAAAACTCTGGTTTCTCTTAGGAATCATCTTTTTGTTCTCTTTCCTGTGTAACCTCTTAATCAGAAGTTTTCATTTATAATAATGCAAAAACTAGGAAGTTACTGGTAAAAGAAATTGTGCAAACAGGGCCACCGGTAAACACTTTTAACCTGGAATCAGTAAGCACCCGAGGGCTTCAGAAACAGGAAGATGGTTTGGCACTGGAAATTTTTTTTTTTTTTTTCCAGCGTAACTGTCCCTCTTTGCAGGTGAGAGAGGGAGGATCATTGTCATTAATGAGTCCTCTCTATGAAAACAAATAAATTATAACTAGAGCACCTTGGTCTGCTGGTGGCTGCATCTGTGTAAAACAGGAAACAGGTCTGAATCCTGGGAGTTGTCACAGGTCAATTGCTCTCAGCTTCTTTCTGACTTTCTATAGTACAATGTTGGTCTCATCCATTTTGGTTCTTGATCATGCATACTATCTAACAGCAATCTCTCACTTTTGAAGGATCTCATCACCCAAAGGGAGAAGGCAATGGTACCCCACTCCAGTACTCTTGCCTGGAAAAGCCCATGGACGGAGGAGCCTGGTAGGCTGCAGTCCATGGGGTCGCTAAGAGTCGGACACGACTGAGCGACTTCACTTTTACTTTTCACTTTCATGTGTTGGAGGAGGAAATGGCAACCCACTCCAGTGTTCTTGGCTGGAGAATCCCAGGGACGGCGGGGCCTGGTAGGCTGCCGTCTATGGGGTCACACAGAGTCGGACACGACTGAAGCGACTTAGCAGCATCACCCAAAATATGTTGTCCTGAAACATGAAGTGAGAGTTGCTTCCAGGGTAATGTTAATTGGTGGTGTTTTATTTAGAATTATTCGGTACTAATGTGGAAGTAGGGAAAATAGTATGTAATAGAAATAATGGGTGCCATTCAGTAGGCCAAAGCTTGTGGACTCAACACACAGGAAGATACCTGGTAAGGGAGAAGACAGTTTTGGCTTCTCCATGGAAACAGATCTCATGCTTACTTGGCCCGCATGTTATCTTTAAAGAGCAAAGATGTCAACAAAGCTAGATCAATATTTTTTTTTTCCCAGTAAATGTAAGGATTTAAAAATCTGAGAAGTTAAGATAATTCTAGAAGGAAAGAATAGTCTTTACAACAAATGATTCTGTGACATCTAGATATCTGTATGCAAAAGAATAAAGCTGGATCCCTCCTTAGAGGAAAGAAAGGAGTAAAACTATAGGAGTATATCTTCACAAACTCAGGTTAGACAAAACTTTCTTAGATATGACATTAAAAGCATAAGAAACAAAAGAAAAGATAAACAGAACAACATCAAAGTCAAAAACATAAAAAATAACTTTTGTGCTCCAAAGGACACCAGAAAGAAAGTGAGAAGACAACCTTGAGAATAGGAGGGTGAAGTGAAAGTCACTCAGTCGTGTCCAACTCTGCGACCCCACATACTATACAGTCCATGGAATGCTCCAGGCCTGAATACTGGAGTGGGGAGCCTTCCCCTTCTCCAGAGGATCTTCCCAACCCAGAGATTGAACCCAGATCTCCCTCATTGCAGGCGGATTCTTTACCAGCTGAGCCACAAGGGAAGCCCAAGAATACTGGGGTGGGTAGCCTATCCCTACTCCAGCAGATCTTCTCAACCCAGGAATCAAACCAGGATCTCCTGCACTGCAGGCAGATTCTTTACTAACTGAGCTATCAGGGAGGAGAATAGGAGAATACATTTGCAAATAGCATGTCTGTTATGATACTTGTATCTAGACTATACAAAAAACTTTTATGACTTAAAGCATAAAAAACTCAATCTAAAAATGAATAAAGGGTCTGAATAGATAGTTCTCCAGAGAAGATATAAAAACTGGCCCATAAGCACATGAAATGATGCTCATTATTAGCCACCAGGGAGACAGAAGTCGAAACTACAGTGAGATACCATTTTATACCCACTGAGATGGCTAGAATCAGAAAGGAGATAATAAATGAAATCAGATGAGGGTTGGTGAGGATATTCAGAAATTGGAATCCTCATACATTGCTGATAGAAATGTAAAATGTGCCGTTGCTTTGGAAAATATTGTGGCAAGTCCTCAAAACACAGAGTTATCTTATAACCCTGGAATTTCTCCTAGGTGTATACCCAAGAGAAATGAAAGCATGGCCACACAAAAGTGTGTATAAAAATGGTACATGGCACCAATATTTATAATAGGCCAAAGGTGGAAAAAACACAAGAGTCCATCAATTTGATAAATGAATTTTAAAAAACCTGAACATCCAGACATGAAAAACAAAAACTGTAAAACTTCTAGAAGAAAATCTTTGTTACAATGGGACACTGACATGACACCAAAATCAAAATCTTAAAGAAACTGAACTGTTTCAAAATTAAAAACTTTTGATTTTTAAAAAACCATCACTGAGAAAATGAAAAACAAACAAACACACTAGAAAAAAAATTTAGAACCTAAAAACACTCTTATTATTCTATGAGATGGAGTCCCCAACCTCCAGGATCTCATGCTTGGTGATCTGAGGTTGAGTGACATAATAATAATAGGAATAAAGTGCACAATAAATATAACATGCTTAAATCATCCTGAGCACTGCAGAACTGATGCTTCTGAACTGTGGTGCTGGAGAAGACTCTTGAGAGTCCCTTGGACTGCAAGATCAAACCAGTCAGTCCTAAAGGAAATCAGTTCTGAAAATTCATTGAAAGGACTGATGCTGAAGCTGAAACTCCAATACTTTGGCCACCTGATGTGAAGAACTGATTCACTGGAAAAGATCCTGATGCTGGGAAAGATTGGAGGTAGGAGGAGAAGGGAAAGACAGATGATGAGATGGTTGGATGGCATCACCAACTCAATGGATATGAGTGTGAGCAAGCTCTGGAAGTTGGTGATGGACAGGGAAGCCTGGTGTGCTCCAGTCCACGGGGTGCAAAGAGTCAAACATGACTGAGTGACTGAATTGAACTAAACTGAGTCATTCTGAAACCCCCTATCTTGGTCCGTGGAAAAATTGTCTTCCACAGAACCAATCCCTGGTACCGAAAAGGTTGGGGACCACTGCTATAAGAGAATAATCTGCCTCATTGTAAAGGAGTCCAAAAAATTAATTTAAGCAATTAAATTCCACAAAAGATACATGAATGGCTTAATGCAACATAAAAAATGATCAGTAGGGAAATGCAAATTAAAATCTGAACTAGAGACCAATGCATGGGCTTTTCTGGTGGCTCAGACAGTAAAGAATCTGCCTGCAATGCAGGAGATCTGGGTTTGATCTTTGGGTTGGGAAGATCCCCTGGAGAAGGGAATGACTACCCATTCCATTATTCTTGCCTGGAATTCCATGGATAAGAGAGCCTGGAAGGCTACAGTCCGTGGGGCTGCAAAAAGTCAGGCATGACTGAGTGACTAACACACACAGAGACCAATGCATATTCACTAGAATAGCTATAAAAATAATGACAATAAGTGTTAGAGAAATTATGGAGTAACATGAATACTTATACATTCCTGGTGGGACTATCAATTGGTATACTCCCATTTTTAAAAGTTTAGTAATTTCTTAAAACTTAACATACATTTACTCTGTATGTGTGCACTCAGTCATTCAGTGGTATCTGACTCTTTGTTACCCCATGGACCGTATCCCTCCAGGCTCCACTGTCCATGACCATACAACCCAGCAATTCTACTCCTGGGTATCTACCCATGAGAAATAAAAACCTATGTGCACCCCAAAACTTGCGTATAAAACTTTATCAGAGCTTTATCATGCTATGCTAAGTCGCTTCAGTCGTGTCCGACTCTGTGCGACCCCATAGACGGCAGCCCACCAGGCTCCGCCATCCCCGGGATTCTCCAGGCAAGAACACTGGAGTGGGTTGCCATTTCCTTCTCCAATGCATGACAGTGAAAAGTGAAAGTGAAGTTGCTTAGTTGTGTCCGACTCCTAGCGACCCTATGGACTGCAGCCTACCAGGCTCCTCCATCCATGGGATTTTCCAGGCAAGAGTACTGGAGTGGGGTGCCATTGCCTTATCATAGTAGCCTCAAATTGAAAGTGATTCAAACCAATAAGCAAAATATGGAACCAATCTAATACTATTCATCAACACATAGAAATGAACTATTGATACATGCTACAGCATCAGTGAACATCAAAAATATTATGCAATGTAGAAAAAGCCAGTCTCACAAGACTACATATCACATCATTCCATTTTCATGAAATTTCTATAAAACATAAATCTATAGAGGAAAAAAGTAGTCAGTGGTTGCTTAAGGCTGGGGATTGGAAATGACTACAGACAGGTATGAGGGAAAGTTTTAGATTGGTAGACATGTTCAAAGCTGGATTGTGGGGTTTGTTGCACAACTCTATAAATTCACTGAAAATTACTGAATTGTATATGTGCAAAGAGTGAATTTTATTGTATGTAAATTATACCTTGATAAAGCTGTTTAAAAAAATGACTGCACATTTTTCAAAGGTCTACCACTGTAATTCAGGCCTCTGAGATGATGTAGTGCTTTGCTTTAACCTGTTAGATTCTAGATAGAAGCTTCAGAGTGTTTATGGGTATACCGGAAGACAGTCTAGTCTAATAAATGCAATTGGAAACTAACTCATACCTTTTAATAAGAGTTCAATCTTTTTATAAAAGTTTCCTTTTTCTTGTTGGAGAAAGTATTTTTAAAATAATATTAAAATGCTTCTGATTTCCTAGCAAACTTCAAGAATCTTAAGGGAAAAATGCTTTGGGATTTTTTTAATTATTATATTGATTACATGTGTAATAAAAGGCTGAAAAAGGAGCCCATCTGAAAGATAAGACATTCTCTCGCTCTACTTCCCATTTACATGTCCTTTACTTGTTTCAACAACATATGTCTGGTTCTTTTTCTTAAGCTTGATTTTTTAGAACTCTCTGCTTCCATTTTACTGAATCTTATTTTTGGTTGTCAGAGAATGCAATGGCACCCCACTCCAGTACTCTTGCTTGGAAAATCCCATGGACGGAGGAGCCTGGTGGGCTGTAGTCCATGGGGTCACAAAGAGTCGGACACGACTGAGCGACTTCACTTTCACTTTTCACTTTCATGCATTGGAGAAGGAATTGGCAACCCACTCCAGTGTTCTTGTCTGGAGAATCCCAGGGATAGGGGAGCCTGGTGGGCTGCTGTCTATGGGGTTGCACAGAGTTGGACACGACTGAAGTGACTTAGCAGCAACAGCAGCAGCATTTTTGGTTGTGAACATATTTTTTACTATTGTGTTAGGATTCTCCAGAGAAACAGATCAAGAGGATATCATCAAGGCTGTATATTGTCACCCTGTTTATTTAACTTCTATGCAGAGTACATCATGAGAAACGCTGGACTGGAAGAAACACAAACTGGAATCAAGATTTCTGGGAGAAATATCAATAACCTCAGATATGCAGATGACACCACCCTTATGGCAGAAAGTGAAGAGGAACTCAAAAGCCTCTTGATGAAGGTGAAAGTGGAGAGTGAAAAAGTTGTCTTAAAGCTCAACATTCAGAAAACAAAGATCATGGCATCTGGTCCCACCACTTCATGGGAAATAGATGGGGAAACAGTGGAAACAGTATCAGACTTTATTTTTCTGGGCTCCAAAATCACTACAGATGGTGATTGCAGCCATGAAATTAAAAGACGCTTACTCCTTGGAAGGAAAGGTATGACCAACCTAGATAGCATATTCAAAAGCAGAGACATTACTTTGCCAACAAAGGTTCGTCTAGTCAAGGCTATGGTTTTTCCAGTGGTCATGTATGGATGTGAGAGTTGGACTGTGAAGAAGGCTGAGCACCGAAGAATTGATGCTTTTGAACTGTGGTGTTGGAGAAGACTCTTGAGAGTCCCTTGGACTGCAAGGAGATCCAAACAGTCCATTCTGAAGGAGATCAGCCCTGGGATTTCTTTGGAAGGAATGATGCTAAAGCTGAAACTCCAGTACTTTGGCCACCTCATGCGAGAAGTTGACTCATTGGAAAAGACTCTGATGCTGGGAGGGATTGGGGGCAGGAGGAGAAGGGGACGACAGAGGATGAGATGGCTGGATGACATCACTGACTCATTGGACATGAGTGAACTCCGGGAGTTGGTGATGGACAGGGAGGCCTGGTGTGCTGCGATTCATGGGGTTGCAAAGAGTCGGACACGACTGAGTGACTGATCTGATCTGATCTGATCTATATATATATATATGTAGATATATATATGTAAATATATATATAATGCAAGATACACATACGCATTATGAGAAGAAATTGGCTCACACCATTATAGAGGTTGAGAAGTCCCATAACCTGCCATTTTCAAGCTGGAAACCCCAGGAAAGTGGGTAGTATAATTCCAGTCTAAGTCTGAAGGTCTGAGAAGAGGGGAGCTGATGGTGTAAATTTCAATCCAAGATCAGAAGAACAATGTCCCAACTCAACCAAGCCAACAATAAGGGGTGAACCCTCCCCTTCTCTCTCTTTTTTTTTTTTTTTGGTTTTTAGGCCCACATGGATTGAGTGATATCCAAACACACTGGGGATGGCAATGGGCTCCACTCAGTCTACCATTCAAGTGCTAATTCCTTCCAGAAACACTCCCACAGGCACACCCAGAAACAATGCCTCACCAGACATCTGGGCATCCTGTGACCCAGTCAAGTTGACACATAAAATGAAAATATTAATTCCAAAAACCATTTTCCACATCTTTTCCTAGGATCTATTTCAACTGCTCCTTTCTGCTGACTTTGTGAACACATCCCCATTATCAATTTGGCCATTTTATATTTAGTATTCTCATTTGTAAAATTATATATACACACAATTTAGAATGTTACTTTGAAGGAGATAAATTATTTAAAGTACATAGTACTTTCTGAGCCCTCAGTAAAGATTGACTTCTTTTGCCTTTTCAACAAATGTGCACTGAAGGAATGAATATTGAAGATAGATCATTTGTAATAAAATTCCTCCATGAGAATAGTATTACACATGAAAATTAGTATATTTTTAGACCTGTCTGTGAAGTCTAGTTTATAATATTGCCCTATGGCTCTCAATCTGGGCTCATATATTGCCAAGTATATCAGATATGCAACAGCACATAAAATTTATGGCGACCTATTATAAATGTGGATATTTTGGAAGTGGTTATTTTTATGCACATAAATCATCTAAGATTCTCAATTTTAGGTAAATAGAGCAAGGAATAAAATGCAAAATGCCCATAAACTTTTAAGTCATACATCTTCAGAAAGATTTCACAGAGAGAGGAATTTGTGGAAATGAGGGGATTACACAGTCTCTGCCCTCTGATGGACACTTGGGTGGGAAAATCTAATCATCTCTCATCCTGCTCCCAAGCAGTATGTACAAAACGGTGCTTCAGAACCCATCTTCTAAGTTCAATACTGTTGCTATGCGACGAGAGTGCTTTGGACATTAGTTGCACAGAGATGAGTCTACACTACTCCCATCGCTGCCCTACTGCCCCTTCACACTTTGACTTGTCTGCCTCAAACAGTGGAGGATAAACCAAATTGAGATTTCTGAGCAGGGTGAAATGGGAATTTATGGTTCTTGAGTGAAGATCTTAGGTAGCAGGAAAAGGGACTGAGGTAGAGGTCTTGCAAGATTTAGAGAGGGTTCGTCTTTTGCAATTAGGGTGGAAAGTAAAGTCTTGGGGAATGGTGAACAAGATCAGGTTACTTAGCAGGTTCTTGATAAATGGCAATGATGGCTAAGGTCTTTAACTGTAGGAATGTATCCAGGGATGATGGATCTGCAGCTTCAAGGATGCCATGTCATTACTGGCCATGAGGCAATGAAGGGAAAACATGCCTGAGGGAAAACTATCTCAAGGAGGATGGAATAGCTGAGTTGGTTGATAAGAGAAGGTTTTGGAGGCACTGGAAATAAAGAGTCACAGTAAGTGAACTGAAATTATTTAAATGAAAGTCTCTCAGTCTTGTCTGACTTTGTGACTCCATGGACTATACAGTCCATGGACTTCTCTAGGCCAGAATACTGGAATGGGTAGCCTTTCCCTCCTTTAGGAGATCTTCCCAACCCAGGAATCGAACCCAGGTCTCCTGCATTTAAGGTGGATTCTTTACCGGCTGAGCCACAAGGGAAGCCCAACAATACTGAAGTGGGTAGCGTATCCCTTCTCCAGTGGATCTTCCCAACACAGGAATCAAACTGGGGTCTCCTGCACTGCATGCACTGCAAGAGTCACATAGAAGGGAAATAAGTCCCTAGTCAGAGAGGATATTCATCGCAGTCATTTGTAAAGAAGAGATATCCATGCCAGGCATGTCAAAGCTGGGGACTCCCTGTATACATCCTAGGAGATTCCGACAAGATAGTGTGTGATGTGTATGAACGAGCAGTACAGTACAAAGGTCATGAGCTGGATACCAAGGAGAGAAATCTGTCTCTCAGCTGCTTCTTGCTTGTTCTGTGCTTTAAAAACAAGAGGGAATGCCACATACATATTGAGATTTCTGAATTTTATTGGGGAAAAAAACCAAAAAACCAAAAACAAGATCAGGAAAGACATCCATGTCCTGGCAATAATTAGCTACAGAATGTAGTTCCCAGTTTTCTAAAGCCCTCGTCATTTCCTATTGTCTCACACTCAGCTCTCTTCACTCAGGTGTGTGAATGTCCCCATCCTGGAGACTTTTTAATACCTGCCAAAGACTAAGTATCTCAGGAGGCTCTGTAGCATTCATCTGTTTATTAGAATATAGTTAGGGAATCCTTCTACTTGTCAATTTAGCTACCTGTCCTGTCTTCAGTCAGTTCAGTCACTCAGTCGTGTCCAACTCTTTGCGACCCCATCAATCGCAGCACACCAACTCCCAGAGTTCACTCAAACTCATGTCTATCGAGTCGGTGATGCCATCCAGCCATATCATCCTCTGTCATCCCCTTCTCCTCCCGCCCCCAATCTCTCCCAGCGTCAGTCTTTTCCAATGAATCAACTCTTCGCATGAGGTGGCCAAAGTACTGGAGTTTCAGCTTCAGCATCAGTCCTTCCAAAGAACACCCAGGGCTGATCTCCTTCAGAATGGACTGGTTGGATCTCCTTGCAGTCCAAGGGACTCTCAAGAGTCTTCTCCAACAGTTCAAAAGCATCAATTCTTCGGTGCTCAGCTTTCTTCACAGTCAAATTCTCACATCCATACATGACCACTGGAAAAACCATAGCCTTGACTAAACGGACCTTTCTTACCATGTCTTATCCTTTTCTTGTCCCGTCTTATCCATTGTTAAATAAAATGAGGTATTACAAATAAAAAAACATTTATATTGGTGTCTGACAGAACAGATAATAATAATAACAGTAGCTATTTCTAGGAAATGAAAAATGATATTGAAAAACTTCTCTCAGATTTTTTACAGATTTGGTCTAGCTAATTCTCCACACCTGAAAATACTGTTTTTCTCTCACAATCTGTTTTACTTAAAATGAATCAAATCTGCCCTTACCAGTGAGTCAACATGAGCCTGACGGTTCCTACTGAATTCCTCAAGTACAGTGTTGGTCCAGTCTTAGTTATTAACTGGTTTATTAATGATCTGCCAATGAGGGGCAGCCTGACAACTAATCTGAATGGTAGTAGTTCTCCTCTGGAGAATAAGATTTAAACACAAAGTGAGCTATTTTTAAATGAACCAGGACACCTCTAGTATAGACTTCAAAAGGAGAGGTTTCTTTGTTCCGTATTAAGA
This sequence comes from Bubalus kerabau, assembly GCF_029407905.1. NCBI lineage: Eukaryota > Metazoa > Chordata > Mammalia > Artiodactyla > Bovidae > Bubalus > Bubalus kerabau. Next base: position 13,679,613 of record NC_073641.1, read on the forward strand.
GAAAAAAAATGAAAACAAACTGCACAAATGTGAAACGCAGTCAGAATTGCTTGAAGCAAACATGGCCCTCAAAGATGTGGTCATCTCAGAAGATTTCTCATGGAGCTAAAAGAGCCCAGGCAGCTGACCCAATCCTTTTCTTTAGTTGAAAAAGGCGCTGAGCTGAAAACAGGGCATGTCTCTGGGGTAAGGGCAGTGGCTGCGGTGACTGGTGGCTGAGGGAGGCTGGGGTCAGGTTTGCTCTCACAGCCCAGGGCTCCCTCTCCGTCCCAGGGAGAGGAGGGTGCACAGAGAGATGTGCAGGGGGTCAGATGCTTCGATTTGTCAGACACAGTGATGGATGACCTGGTGCCCCTCTTACTTCAGCACTAGGTGGGCTTTTATTGGAGCCCTCTCTTCAGTGTTGCGCTGCACCGCTGAGCCATAACTCTGGGAAAGTGCTGTCTGCCATATTGTTGGGGGAAGCACACAGACTGAAACTGCCCACCCCGGCCCGGCACCATAGTAACCATTTGCATGAGTTGTTTTATGACAGGAGGTCCTGGTAAGGAACAGGGAACTAATAAGCCACCATGAACTGGAAGAGTTCGGGAAAGGTCAAAAAGAGACACCACATGTCTGACCACCTCCCAGAATCCTTCTCTCTGGCATCCATCTTGGCTGAACAAGGCGTGCACCACCAGGAAGGACTCTGAGTCAGAATGATTGGCTAAAGACAACCCGGAAACTAATCCCATCACCATAAAACCCGAGACTGCGAGCCACGTGGCAGAGCAGTTCTCCTGGGTTCCCTTACCCTACTGCTCTCCACCCAGGTGCCCTTTCTCAATAAAATCTCTTGCTTTATCAGCACATGTGTCTCCTTGGACAGTTCATTTCCAAGTGTTAGACAAGAGCCTGGTTTCGGTCCCTGGAAGGGGTCCCCTTTCCTGCAACAGTATCAGTAAACAGAGGATGTTGTAGCCATCAAGGCATCTCATTACAGCCCTCCCAACAGTGAACCCCGAGGGAAGGCAGGATAGAGGCAGGATGTCCACCATCAAATCATCAGCTACTGCACACACCCCCAAGGAGGAGACTCAAGATGGGAAAATACAGGATACTGGCCCCAGAGAGTTGAGGTGCACATCAAAGGAATGGTTTCAGGGGGCCCACACTCTTGTATCTTCCCATAAAAGGAAAAGTGTTAAATTCATTAACTTGAGATGTCTGGTTTTCTTTAATTAATAGTAATCTTTTGATATTGTCACTGCCTGATTTTGCTACGAAAACTTGTTCATATCCTGGCTTCTCCTTTAATGTCTTCAGAGTAGTCTCTTAGAGTGGCTTAAGTTCTCAGTTTTGACTGCCAAATATAACATAATTATCAACTTTGAGACTGTGCATTTTTTCAGTTATCAGAACAGTCAAAGTTATTAAAGTATAGAGAAATAGTCCTTGGGAAGACAGACAGAAGAATTGGGATCGTATTTCTAATAGAGGAGAGGAAAACTCAGCCCTGTAGTCTCTACAAAAGAGAGTAAAGATGTCAGTAAGTAGGCTATGAAGATGAGGCTTAATAAATCAAAGAATCAGGTCCCTGGTGGCTCAGACAGTAAAGAACCTGCCTGTAATGCGGGAGACCTGGGTTTGATCCCTGGATTGGGAGAATCCCCTGGAGAAGAGCATAGCAACCCACACCAGGATTCTAGCCTGCAGAACGCCCACAGACAGAGGAACCTGGAGAACCCCCACAGAGGAGCCTGGTGGGCTACAGTCCATGTGGTGGCAAGCAGTTGGGCACGACTAAGTGACTAAGCACACAAGCAATGAAGGTGTGGGTTAACAAACCAAAGAATTAGGTCTTTAAAACAGCAAAGAAGCCTAATGTTGCACATTCAGATCTTTCATTCAGCTTATGATGAAATGGAGGCTCAGAAAAATGTCAAGTCACTGATTTGCCTAAAGGTCCTGACAAGAAATGAAAGCCCAGGACCCCTCACCCCTCACCCCCTGCTTTCTCCTTTATGAGTTAAACAAACAATTCGCCGGGAAAACAATCTCAAATACAGACCCAAAAAGATTAACAAAATTGCCCAAAGGGAATCAGTATAAGGCAAACTTCCACATTTCGCGGAACACATTGTCAAATTGTTCCTTTGATCTGAAGCTTTGGTAAAACCTGGACTTTTCCAGGCATTTAAAACCAAAAGCTACTAGTCTGTCTTGCACAAGACTTCTCTGGCCAGCTGGACTTTTAGCAAAGATGCCCAAGGTCTCTCTTTAACAGATTTTGCTGAAAACCAACAAAACAAAAATTAAAAAATGCTTTCTTCCTTGAGAAGATGGTGTTTATTCTGATGGGATCCTTATTATCCTTCTTTTTCTTTTTTTGGCTAGAGAGAATCCAAGCTTCCATATGTTCAGCAGTACTGAGCAGTGGCAAGGAAGCAATAACTTGTGATTTGACTTTTGTTACTGCTCCCTGTAACTTGAGTTGACAGTCCCAAGTTACCTTCATTTCCATAGTGCCTTCTGCTACTGCACAAGCCACTCTTGCTCCCAGGACAGTTCTCTGGCTCGCACCTGGGTCTTTCAGACACAGCGGCCGAGGACAAAGGCAGGGTCTTCCGCATTAGGTAATGAGAACATCCTTTCAGCACCCTGGTGTGAGGGCCCCTGGCATAGAGTTACAGACCAGATATGCATCAGGATGGTGCAAAGCTGTCTTCTTTCTTTCTCTTTTCATTTCTCTTCCTGTCTCTCCCAAAATCTTCCTCAATAGTGGAACATGATCTAAATGTTTTCAGCATGCTATTAAGCTCCAAACCAGATGCAAATGACTCTTTCATTTTCTACTTGGAAACATGGCCAATTATTAAGCCACATCCCTAGGTTTGTAGTTCTGAGGTCAGAGTTAATATCTCAGTAGAAGAGTGGAGAACCTACCATTTCAGCTGGCCTGGGCCCATAGCGGGAGAAGCGGAGCACATGTGCAATCCCCATCCCAGGCTTGCAGCAGGCTTGCTCACTTCATCACCAAGCCCAGGGTTTCCAGGTTTCTCTAACATGTGGATAAAAATGTTTCCTGCCGTATCAGCAAACAAAGAATGCTGAACCCAGCAAGCCGTCAGCCACTACAGCTGCCCCAGTGGTAAGCCCGGAGGGGAGTAGGATGGAGACAAATGGGTTGTCTACTGTTAATCATTTAGCCTTTGCAACCACCTACAATGATGCATCCTGGTGGGGGTGGGGGGGACTCAGGATGGGAAAGAACAGGATACTGGCCCTAGGTAGCTAAGGTGCATATCAAAGGAATGATTTCAATGAACCTAGACTCTTGCATCTTCCCATAGGAGGAAAAACTCTAAATTCATTACCTTAGATATCTAGTTTTCTTTAAATAATCTTCTGTTCTGAGTACCTGGTCTTTGTTGGAAAAACTCCTATATATCCTGGCTCCTCCCTTACTTCTTCAGAGCAGTCCCTCAGAGCGATCTGAGAGGATGCATCCAGGGTTTGAAGTACTCAGAAAGTCTGCTGAGTAAAGCAAGAGCTCTCAACTTTAGGTCGTGCTTTTTTTTTTTTACTTGACAAACATTCTGCAACTTGTTAGCTTTCTATTATTACTGCTGCTGTTTCTCTTTATGATGATGATGATGACTCTCTCTGTCAAAATTTCAGGTGATTTTACAAAGACTATAGGCAATTTATATTGATACAATTTCTGGTATTTTCAAGGGAACTGATCATTGGTGGCCAATGATGACTTCTGTCCACTCTAGGCAAACCTTTAAGTTCTTACAGGGTTATTAAGTAAAAAAGCTTGTTGGTTATTATAATGATTTAGCTAAAAATAATGGGTCAGAGTCAAGAAGCTCCCCTGGAGAAGAGAATGGGTACCCACTCCAGTATTGCCTGGAGAATTTAATGGACAGAGGAGCCTGGTGGGCTACAGTCCATGGGGTTGCATAGAGTTGGACACAACTGAGCGAGTAACACTTACACTTTTCACTTTCAGTGGATCAGGATAAAGTGATTAAACCACTATCAACTACTTTCTTTCAAGCTCATTCCATTTGATCATTGTTCAAGTGCATTTCTTTATTTCTTGGAGTAAAGGCACAAATGAGAGCTTTATTATTGGTTAGTTATATCAATTGGAACATTTTACTTTGTTCTTAATTTTAACAATAGAAGTTTTGAGTTGGAAGAAATTATAATTTCTCTCCAAACACATGCTGAAAGTAATGAGACAAATTTTTCTTTTCTAATTTTAGAAGCAGAGACTGCACCATTTCTGTGGAGCTCTAAATACAAGACACGTCGCCTCTTATATTTCATTCCTACTATATCAAAGTTTGTTTCTCAGAAATGCAATGTTAGTTACATAAAAGATAATAGATTGTCTGCTTTCAAAATTGAATAGCCTTAAAAGCATGTATATTTTAGTTGGGGAGATATAATGGTAACTTCTTATTATAACATATATATGCTTCATATTTTCACTTTTTTTTAACAATGAAATGCATCTTAATGATATATGCATTGAATATGGAATTTCTTTTTTTCCCTGAAAAGTCATTTACCTGGTGATACATCGTCCTACATTTCATGGCATCTTGCAAATGAAGACATGGTGATTATAATACCTTATGTAATACTGTAAAGCACTTTTAGTTCTACTCATTTGTTTGTATACATTTTATATGTACGTATATTCACATTCTACAGAAAAAATATGTTTGACATCTTGTCTTCCAACACCCACTCATGTGATCAGAATTCTCCAGATAGTAAAAGGAATCATGATAGTGAAAGAGATCAGATAGTAAAAGGGATTTCAGAAAAGGACAGATGTGGAAGCACAAAGTTAAGACCCTATTAAGAAATGCATCAAATTCCCCTCAAGTTCCCCTCAGTTCCTTGAGCAAGTCACTTAACTGAAGTTGAACTCTCGTCTGTAAAACCAATATGATAAAGTAACTCTTGAAAGAGCACAAAGGACCTTTGCAATTTCTTTAAGCTCAAGCTCAATGGCAAAATGACAATACTCAAAAATATTGGTTGCTAATATTCATCTCTTATTTTAAACCAAATTTTAGTATCTGGCCCAGTGTTGACGGTTCTTCTCAGTTGTCTGTTAATACCATTTCTACTTTCAAACTTCAGAGTTTGGTTTGATCTCTAAGGCCAGATAGAATATACAATGGATTGTTTGAAGAAGAGGAAGGATAGTAGTTCTTTTAGGACTCCTTCAGTATTTATAAGAATAATGGTGGGAAGTGGCAGTTCCAAAAACCTTAAAAAGATGATGCAAACCCAATATTTCTCCCATAAATCACACTACAAGAGTATTTGATTGACCAGAATGAGACTTGTCAATATTAGGTAGTGTTGTGATCCTGCGGAGACAGGGAAAGGGGAGAAAGAGTCTTGTGTGTGGTGTCAGTTCTTTCCAATTCTGCGTTGCCATGTTTATCTAAGTCATGATGTCTGCTTTACTTAATTTTAGTCAAGCAGAGATTGCCATGTGTACAAGGCATGGCTTAATACCTGCTGACACTGCCATTCCTTATAAAAAATGGGGGTTGTTGTGTGCCTATATGGCTAATGTATTTATCTAGCTCCTTATCACATTCCTATTCTATGGCCCTACTCAAATCTGTCTTTCCTTTGAGTAATCACAATGCCCCATTCAAATAAAAAAATGACAATAGCCCACATGGTATATACATGCCCCCAGTCAAACAGTTAGCATTCAAATGACTTAGAGAAAAGTATAAAGACCCTATAGTATACAGGGCATTCATAAATTATGCCTCTGATGAATGTTTAGGGCAGGGCTTTGATATTCCACTGGTTAACAGACCTTCTAAATCTCATCCAATAAAAGGGCTCTTAAGCAGTGGCATACATGAAACATCCCAGATCACCACGGACAGAATACGCCCAAGGCCAGCAGTTATCTTGTCAGTATATCTACACTGTCCCATGTGTAGCCATTTGCGGAGAAGGCAGCTGAGTTTGCTCTGCATTGTGATCAATATTGTACTGTGACAGGAACAGCAGAGACTGTGTTAATTCTGTTGATGAGAAACTGGCTCAGAGCACAGGAATTCACATCAGGGATTTATCAAGATAAAAAATGGGATTCAAAATATTACCTTCCAACCTCTCTATGTCCCCAGTAAATCTTTTTGTGAGTCTATGAATGCACTAGACTGAAAAAAATATATGTATTTTTTTCCTTATTCCTAGGCCTGGTCATGCTAATGGAGGATTCACTGTGCTGGGAATGGCTTTTTTTCTTTTTCAAGAATCATACCAGCTGAAAGCAGAGCAGCAATGATATAGAAAAAATACTTTATGCTGCATAGATGTTATGTCCATAAGAACTAGTTTGAAATACCTTTCCTTCAAAGTATCGAGCTATGCCACAACTGTTTTAAAGAACGATGAATGACTTGCCTTCTCCCACACCCTCCACCCCCTAAGTCCACTGGATGTAATGGCCACTCCCCTGGTCACCTCTGATGAGAGAATGGGAAAGGACACAGAGCATCTCAGCAGAGCATTTCACCTTTCAAAGCATCTGATTTTCATTTTTTCTTTGGCATTTTCCACACATACCCTTTTACAGCTTGATTCATGTCTTTTTAGCTCTGAAAAAAATATTCGCTGGCTGGAATGAGAAATCAGGAATGTGGGAATTCATACATTGCGTGCATGTGTGGTTAGCAGCGTGTGTGCCATTTGTACACATCACTGACTGGGGAAGTTAAATCATTTTTGGATGCAGTTTGTGGCAAGAGTACCCAGCGTGCCAATTCCAGGTCTTTGAAGTAACATTCTGTACAACCTGTTATTGAAACATTTCTTGCCAGCTTAAAGTAGAGGAAGTACCTACTGAAAGAGGAATATTTTCCTTTTCTTGCTATTCAAGCCACACAGGGACATTCTTTCAACTCATATGAAAAAAAAAAAAAAACCTCCTAAATGTTTCTTTATTTTCCTTCCATCTGGTGAGGATATAATGACTTATGAATATTTTCTCTCAAATTCTCCTTTAGCCTTGCATCACTTCTAAAACAGGATCTATTAAACAGATGTGTAAATAAGAGATGGTTAATTGGCAGATAGCTTGGAGAAGGAAATGGCAACCCACTCCAGTATTGTTGTCTGGAGAATTCCATGGACAGAGAAGCCTGGTGGGCTATAGTCTACGGGGTCACAAAGAGTCGGACACGACTGAGTGACTAACACAATGAGCAGAGTCAAGAGGGGAGCCCATTTCAGGGGGCAAGTGACTGACTTGTGGGGAAAAGCTGAGAAAGATTAGTCTGCCCTCTTGCTTGGAGGACTAATGGTTCAAGTCCCAAGTCCAGGGAGAGTCTCCAGGAACCCTAGCGTATCACATCTTCCCTTGACACTTTATGAATACAGATAAGAGACTGAGCACTGTGGCGTCAGCCCCTTTGACAGAGTCATCCTGAAGCTTTAGCTCATGAATCAGGGAAGAGTAATGTGGAGGAACTTCCCTGGTGGTCCAGTGGTTAAGATTCCATGCTCTCAATGCAGGGGGCCCGGCTTGAATCCCTGGTCAGGGAACTAGACCCTACATACCACAAATAAGACCTGGCACAGCCAAATGAAAAATTAACAAAATAAAATGAAATGTTTACATTAAAAAAGAAGAGTGCTCTGGGAGCACACTCCCCATCATAACAGCCTTAGCCCCCAGCAGAACCTCTCCTCAGTTCCCAAGATTCATGAACTTATAGAGAGCTATTTAACTCTTCAGCCTGTAAACTCTTCCTGGTTTATAATGTGCTGAGAAGTAAAACCCCACATGATAAGAGAAATCTGACAGGCCTATCAACTGCAGCTATTTATGTCCAGGACATTTGATTTTCACCATGGATAGAGTTTTCCAACCAGCAACGTGCAGAAGGAATCACCAGCCTTGCCATAGAGAGAGGAGTTTTATCAGGTCTGCAGTTCCTGGATTTGCATAGTGACTTTCTGCTTTGCTTCTAGCTCAACTGAGAGAGACAGAGGAGAGCACACTGGCTTAACTGAGGTTAAAAGTTTTGATGCTGAATGAGGCTGAGCTATTCCTCAGATCCACCCCCTCCCCCCAAGGCACACAGCTCTCTCTCTCTCTGGCTGCACCCTCCCAGAGACAGCGGAATATCCGCTGTCACCCAAGCTTGTACCAGACTAGGATGACCTCACGACAACTCAGCTAGGTGCCTTCCTTCCAGTCTGGGAAGCTGAGTCCAGAGGATACTGACCTTGTGCTCTGGGGAACAGGATGCTGACGAGGAATCAAATCAAGTGTGAACTAGGAGGTTGATGGATGCAACAGAGACCTACAATGCCACTGTCTCCCTCACCAGATCAAAAAGGTGCTGGTGGAGAAAACTCACCCAGGCACCACCTGCATATCTGGCCATTTCTTGAGCAAAAAGGAAATGCTTTCTCTAAGTATCACATGTAACAACGCTATCAAATGACTCCCAAGGAATGGTTTGCCCTTCACCTTCCTTTAACAGCTATTATCATAGTAAAATCTGTTTTGCTTTTTTTTTTTTTAACTCACCAACCCCATAATGCCACTGCTGCTGCTGCTGCTGCTGCTAAGTTGCGTCAGTCATGTCCGACTCTGTGAAACCCCATAGATGGCAGCCCCCTAGTCTCCACCGTCCCTGGGATTCTCCAGGCAAGAACACTGGAGTAGGTTGACATTTCCTTCTCCAATGCATGAAAGTGAAAAGTGAAAGTGAAGTCGCTCAGTCATGTGCGACTCTTCACGACCCCATGGACTGCAGCCTACCAGGCTCCTCCGTCCATGTGATTTTCCAGGCAAGAGTACTGGAGTGGGGTACCATTGCCTTCTCTGCATCGGGCCACCCCAACCAGCAGTACCCTGGGATTCAGAAAGATGAGCTATCAGCTGTGAGACAGAGGCACAGCCTGAGGTCCCCCTGGACCCTTTGTTTCCTTTGTCACTTCTGTCAGTGTAAGGAGAGCTCAGAGCATCTGGGTGCAATTTTCATTAGAGGCATCTGCGGAAGAGGTGCGGGTTCTTGTTTGCAAACCCCCTTTCAACACCCCTGAAAGTGACCAATGTATCCCCCTGCCCTGAGTCAGGAACTGGAGGTCCCATCAAAAAAAAAAAAAAAAAAAAAGTGAACAATTTGCAATAGCCCCAAGTAACAGTGGTATTTCTAGGATCCAGGTGCTATCTCTTTCTTCCAATTTGTCCACAATGGAAAATTACTGCTAACATGATAAAGTAGTTCTTATAGGAAAAATCCCACCAACTGACAGCTTTAGAGCTCCATGAGTTCCTACTCAGGTACCTAAGATGTCTTCTGATTTGGGGTTTCTGCTGACAGAGAGAAACAGGCCATCAGACATGCCCCTTGTGTGCAGGTCTCAAAGGTAGGAGGAATGCCAGCTCTCCAGAGAAATTCCAGGTGAGGACAGAGGTGAGCAGAAGAAAGAGCTTGAAGTCATGTTAGCTGTTCTCTAGAAAGGTTCATGGAGAAGGCAATGGCACCCCACTCCAGTACACTTGGAAAATCCCATGGATGGAGGAGCCTGGTGGGCTGCAGTCCATGGGGTCACTAAGAGTTGGACACAACTGAGCGACTTCACTTTCACTTCTCTCTTTCATGCATTGGAGAAGGAAATGGCAACCCACTCCAGTGTTCTTGCCTGGAGAATCCCAGGGATGGCGGAGCCTGGTGGGCTGCCGTCTATGGGGTCGCACAGAGTCGGACACGACTGAAGCGACTTAGCATAGCATAGCATAGCATAGCAAAGTTCATTAACTGAGTCTTGTGAGGGTGGGGTAAGTACAGGTTCAAGAAACATCAGCACCAAGGAGGAGCTCTCTGTGATGTCAAGAGAGTTGATGCCACTTAAGAGGGTGGGTTTTAGTGAACAGTGTGGCGGGGTGCAGGGGGGCAGAAATTGTATTGGCCACTTATGACAGAATGTGCTGAAGACGTTGCACTTGTCACCTTGTAACCTGCCTAAACGCTTTGAGAAGCTGGCACTGTTGTTCTTATTTTATGGATAAGAAAAATTGGAAGTTCAGAGAGGCTAAGTAAGTTGCCTAATACTAGGCTGATAACAGTAGTAGTGATGGGATATGAGCCTTGGACGCAGGTTCCAAAGAATATAAAGTAGTCCACTAACCCAGTTCTTCTTACACTTTTGCTTTGAAATCCTTCTAAGGAAAGAGACCATTTGAACCCTGGCAGGGTGGCAGTAGGGGGTGCAGATGGGATTTGCAGTTTCTGGTGCTAATTTTTAAGGTCTCATGTTTTACCTTAAAAGGAATGATGACGTTGCAGTTAATCCCCTACTGCTGCTGCTGCTAAGTTGCTTCAGTTGTGTCTGACTCTGTGCGACCCCATAGATGGCAGCCCACAAGGCTCCCCCATCCCTGGGATTCTCCAGACAAGAACACTGGAGTGGGTTGCCATTTCCTTCTCCAATGCAGGAAAGTGAAAAGTGAAAGTGAAGTCGCTCAGTCATATCCGACTCTTCGTGACCCCATGGACTGCAGCCTACCAGGCTCCTCCACCCATGGGATTTTCCAGGCAAGAGTACTGGAGTGGGTTGCCATTGCCTTCTCCGAATCCCCTACTACATTTACTTAAAAATACAATTTCTCTTTCAAGCCTTTGTTGTTGCTGTTCAATCACTCAGTTGTGTCTGACTCTTTGTGACCCCCTGAACAGCAGCACACCAGGCTTTCCTGTCCTTCACTATCTCCTGGAATTTGTTCAAACTCATGTCCACTGAGTCAGTGATGCCATCCAATCATCTCATCCTCTTTTGTCCCCTTCTCCTCCTGCCTTCAATCTTTCAAGCCTTTAAATAAATATTAACTATCCAGAAGCGGAGGCATGTTAGACCATGGCTGACTGTTTCCTGAACACAAATGGCTATTCTGAATGTACATACTTTGCAGGCACAGGTATCCAGTTTGAGAAACACCAGGATACCCAATGCTGCTCCCTTACTAGAGGTTACAATCACAGATGACACTGTATTGAGTGTGTTGTCAGAGGGATTTGTGATTTTGATAAAACTCTGGACTACATGAGGTTAAATAATTAACTTTCTATGGGATTAACATAGTGTAATGATGAAGGGGGAGGTTATGGAGTCAAACAGGCCTGAGATTTGACTATGGACTCTTCTCAACTTTTAGCAGCAAGACTGAGGCAAGCTTCTTAACTTCTCTAAAGCTGTTTCCTAATCTGTAAAAAGATCACTGAAAAGATGCTCAACATCACTAATTATTAGAGAAATGCAAGTCAAAACTACAATGAGGTATTACATCATACCAGTGAGAAGGGCCATCATAAAAAAACAAAAAATAAATGCTGGAGAGGTTGTGGAGGAAAGGGAACCCTCCTGCACTATTGGTAAGAATATAAATTGGTAGAGACACTATGGAGAATAGTATGGAGGTTCATTGAAAACTAGAAATAGAACTCCCATATAATCCTGCAATCCCACTCCAGGGATTATCTCCAGAGAAAATCATAATTCAAAAAGATACATGCACTCCAATGTTCATCACAGCACTATATATGATAGCCAGGACATAAAGCCAGCCTAAATGTCTACTTATGGAGAAATAGATCTAGACAATGTGGTACATTTATACAATGGAATATTACTCAGCCATAAAAAAGAATTAAATAATGCCATTTGCATGACCTAGATGGACCTTGAGATTGTCATACTGAGTGAAGTCAGATAGAGAAAGACCAGTATTGTATGATATTGCTTATACGTGGAATCTAAAAAAAAAAAAAAATGGCACAAATGAACTTATTTACAAAATAGAAATAGAGTGACAGATATAAAGAACAAACTCATGGTTACTGAGGGGGTAAGTGGGGGGTAGGGATAAACTGGGAGACTGAGACTGACATATATACACTGCTGTATATAAAATAGATAATGACCTACTAGATAGCATATTCAAAAGCAGAGACATTACTTTGCCAACAAAGGTCCGTCTAGTCAAGGCTATGGTTTTTCCAGTGGTCACGTATGGATGTGAGAGTTGGAGTGAAGAAGGCTGAGTGCCGAAGAATTGATGCTTTTGAACTGTGGTGTTGGAGAAGACTCTTGAGAGTCCCTTGGACTGCAAGGAGATCCAACCAGTCCATTCTGAAGGAGATCAGTCCTGGGATTTCTTTGGAAGGAATGATGCTAAAGCTGAAACTCCAGTACTTTGGCCACCTCATGCGAAGAGTTGATTCATTGGAAAAGACTCTGATGCTGGGAGGGATCGGGGGCAGGAGGAGAAGGGGATGACAGAGGATGAGACGGCTGGATGGCATCACTGACTCGATGGACGTGAGTCTGAGTGAACTCTGGGAGTTGGTGATGGACAGGGAGGCCTGGCGTGCTGTGATTCATGGGGTCGCCAAGAGTCGGACACGACTGAGTGACTGAACTGGACTGAACTGATAGCACAGGGACCTCTACCCAATACTCTGTAATAACCTAAATTGGAGAAGAATCTAAAAAAGAATGGATATGTGTATTTATATTGATTCACTCTGCTGTATAGCAAAAACACACATACATTGTAAATCAACTCTACTCCAATAAAAATTAATTTTAAAGAGTTGTACATACGTTAGGCTATGGTGAAGAAAGGAACACAGTTCCATAACTTTTTACCACTTTTAAGAGGAAGATCATTTGAATCTCAGTCTTCAGCCTCCTGTCTCACTGATTTACAGACTATTATCACTGAGGTACACATTCATTAAGTCAGAGGAAACAGGAATACTTACTCATAGCTGTTTGTTTCTAAAGCCAGTTTCTTAGTGTATTTTTATGGCAAGGGGGAGAAAAGGTGTTAATATGGTTTCTAATGAAATCAGATATTTAAATGAATGACTAATGTGTTTTATAGAGAAAAATCACCAAAAAGTCATTTTTTAAAAAGTTAATTAGACCTACCTTATCATAAGGGGTGTTATAAGCATTGAATTAAGAGTACAGAAAGCTTTTAGCTCAGACATGGGCATGCATCATGTATTCATAAATGGTGGCTGCTGTTTTTATTACCCAGGGGGCTCTGGCACCTGTGGAAATGGCCCCCCAGCAATGGGGTTGCACAGAGTCGGACACGACTGAAGTGACTCAGCAGCAGCAGCAGCAATCTCCTTACATCTCCCCTCCCCGTGCACTCTGCCCCCTCTGCTTTGTCCCAGCAATAAAAGGTGACTGGAGCTCCTCCCGGCAGATGATGAGTTGATGCTGTGCCATTTCCTCTGCAGCCAATACAATGTTTGGGCTCTCGATTTCCTGTCTGTGGTTTCCCACACCCTTGGAGGAATAGTCTTTCTCACTAAGGCATCCCTTCCTCCCTCTCAGGGCTCTGCGGTGCCTGGTGATACGTATGTGGTTTTGGCTGCAGCAAAGGTACTCACCAGGAGTTTTCTCCTTAGTCCTTACTATACAGCAGCACATGTAGTAACAGTTTGGCCTTCTTATGTTTGTGGCAATAATAAGAACAAGTGATAAAATATGATAAGGAAATCTGGTTTGTATACAGAGAAAGAGAAAAACCAATGAGGAAAGTACACTTTTTTTTTAAACCAGTCAGACACTCTAAGTGTATTTTTAGACTCACCAGTCTTTTGCAATGCATAGAAATTTAGAGTCAGGAAGGGCCTGTCTTCTAGGACTAGCCAAGGCAGAATCCGTCAGCTGTACACAGTACGGTTTCGACAGCTGTGTTCTGTCACCAGCCTTGACTACAAGCAGGCTTCCTGCCTGGGCCACCTCAAGAACTCCCCACGTGTTTCTGAGCCTTTGTGTCTTTATCACTGTTATTCTTGTTTCAAAAGAAAAAAAAAAAGAAAGAAAGAAACCCAAAATCCTACTTTTGCTTTTTGTGTGAAAGAACACTTCAACAGGCAAAATGTGTGAATAGTCAGATCCTTGTCCAAAATGAACAAGAGGTGAGACACTCTTGAATAAAACAAGAGGCTGAACATCTCTGACTAAAACACTGTCCAAATTAGGAGCCTCACAATGACTTTGTAGGAGGAGCCGATCGATCGCAAGGTAAACAGACCCTTGTTGAGAAAACAAGCTGGTGAGTTACTGTTGCATCATTTTTTTTGTTTGTTTTTGCTGACCAGTTTGATTCCCACAACTACAGCTGCTGTGTAGTGAAATGGTTCAAAAAAGACCTTTCTGACGAAAGTTCCTGAAGAGAATTAATGTAGGAGTGACAAAAATACTAGTGAATGGAGTTCCTTATCTTGGATCATGGAATATTTCCTCTCGGTGGAAATCAGCTTGTTCTGCCAAGAGAACCTGAGGGAGTGATTGGGAGTTTTTGCCTGTTATGTAAGGGAGTTTATTTTGGGAGGTTTGGGTACGGTGTGCCACTGCCTTTAATCACATCTGCTCTACTTCCTAATGGCTGCTTCATCCCTGGGCCGTGTGGAGCACGGCCTACACTAGGGCCGGGTGAGCAGTCATTAGCAAGCGGTGAGGCTCCAGAATGAGCGAGATACTTGCATGAAGCTGCAGTACTCTGCTCAGAAACAAACTACTGATTTGGAATCAGAAAGACAGCTGTGGTAAAAATCTATGGCATCTGGATTCCCGTTCACAAAGGTATCTGAAGGCCCCTTACTTCACTCAGTTTTTCTTTCTGGGTGAAATTCTCTGTATTTTCTACTTCATTCAGTTAAAATAAGTAACAACTAATCTTTCTTAAATGAATTTGTGATGCAAATTTTGTATGCTTCAAATTTGAAACCCCAGATAGTATGGTTTCGTGTTTGAGACATGCTTATATCTACTAGGCTTTTCTCACCCTCTCGGTGCAGACTCCTTTCTCCTTTCTATGGCTCTGCCGCCCATGCTGTTCTGAATGTATTCCTTCCAATGTGTTTGGTGTGCTCTCTCAATGTTCCTCTTTCAGTTGGCTTGACAACTGTTCAAGCATAATTTTCAAAATGGTAAACAACATGATTCTCAGGGTCATATAAAACAAACACACAAGGATTCTAATTAACTCATCAATTAATAGAGGAGTCTATAAGACATTAAAACCAGCCCAAAGAGCACTTGAAATACTACCCTATTGTCTATTTAGAAAAGAAATATCAGGATAAGCTGTCGGGGTTGCATACAACACTGGTTTGGTGTTCAACAGGCCACTAACATTAATAGCCCATTCACTCCAGTCAGAAATTAGTTGCCTCTTTCCTGGGTTTAAAAAAAAAAAAAAAAAAAAAGATCTCCATCTTTTGCCATTATAGAACTGTAAACTGCAAGAAAGTTGTAAAAAGTGCAGCCTAGCATTCTACTGAAAGTACCCCCAGTAATTTCTCCAAATACTGAATAATTTTTCAGACGTCATCTAGAGTCTCTCACATTGCAAACAATTAAACCAAACCAAACCAAGTCTCTTACTGGATTCCTCAGTTCTGGCCATCTCTTTCCTATCTTTCTCATCCCCTTTCACAGCCAAAGTACTAGAAAAAGTCACCTCTTTTCATCAGCTCATTTTCTCACCTCCCATTTACTGTCGGACATGACTGAAGTGACTTCGCAGCAGCAGCGGCATTTACTGTCTAATCCACTCTAATATGAATTCTGGCCCAACATTATATGTGTTTTTTATCTTTTGCTCTGGTTACCAGTGACTACTTGTTTCTAGAGCCAGAGGATATTTTTTATTTCTTATCTTATCCGACCTTTCAGCAGCTTCTAAACTGTAGACAACATACTCCTTTACACGTTTCCTCATTTTGGCTTCTGGGACCTAATAGTCTGATGGCTTTTCTGCTACTTTTTGGGATGCTTCTTCTCTGTCTCCTTTGCAGGCTTGTTTTTCTATAACCTGCCATTAGATGCCGGAATTTTTCCAGGTTGTGTACTCAGCTCCTTTCAGATCTTCAGTGCTCTCTTCTTCTCAGGTATCAACTAAGCTAATAACTTCAGTTATCCCCACTTGCAAATAAAGCATCAATTTGAATCTCCAGGCTAGATACTTCAGCTCATACATCCAACTGCCTACATGAAATGCTCTCTTGAATTCCTCGAGACATTTCAACTTCATTATGTATAAACCTGGTCTTATGAACTCCACTTCCAACATTCCAGATTAAAGCCAGTCTTCTTTCACAGCTCCGTAATGACATCATCACCTATTTGGTTATGCAAGCAACAACTTAGGGAGGAACCTACATACATCACTTTCACCAAGTCCTGCTGCTTTCAGATCCAGGGTAGATCTCTACCTCCTGCAGAGAAGCTTTCCAGAGTTTCATGAAAAGGCCTTTAGAATTTAGAACACTCACAAAAAAGGCTTTCAGTTATTAATGGGCCAATTATACTTGAGAAATAGCAGGTAATTTAGATTCTACTGATATACTTTAGAATGTGCATCCCAGTTCCAAAAGGAAGCATGTGGGAGTAAGGGTTTCAAGGAAGGACAAGGTTTGTTGGTCCAGAGAGGGACTACAGACAGGCATGGTGGACACACGGGTCTGGATTGAGTTTGTGCTGCTGCTGCTTTAGGTATAGAGAGAGGAAATCAGGATAATATTATAAGAAGAAAAGAGGCAGACTGGAAGAAGAGTACCTCTTTTTTTCCTTCCTTAATGACATTTACTTTTCTATTGTGATACAAAAAGAAATACTCTTTGTAACAACTCTTTTGAAAGCACAGGAAGATATAAAGAACAGAATCCAAAATCAGCTTAAATCCATCACCCGAATGAAATCATTGTTACCTTTTTGTTGTATATTTTAAATATTTCTCTACACTTACAATTACATATAACTAATACGCATTCATATATTTCATTAAGTGGGTCCTAACAGCAAGGAGATCCAACCAGTCCATTGTGAAGGAGATTAGCCCTGGGATTTCTTTGGAAGGAATGATGCTAAAGCTGCAACTCCAGTACTTTGGCCACCTCATGCGAAGAGTTGACTCATTGGAAAAGACTCTGATGCTGGGAGGGATTGGGGACGGGAGGAGAAGGGGACGACAGAGGATGAGATGGCTGGATGGCATCACTGACTCGATGGACGTGAGTCTGAGTGAACTCTGGGAGTTGGTGATGGACAGGGAGGCCTGACGTGCTGCAATTCATGGGGTTGCAAAGAGTCGGACATGACTGAGCAACTGAACTGAACTGAACTATATCTAATGCTGGAGAAAGAGTTCCAGTTTCAAAGGTAAAATGTCCTAACTCTGAGAATTTCTTAAATTTTCTTAGATATTTACCTTCCTAAAGTCTAGATTTAAATGTCAAGTTAAACATACTGGACTACCTATTTCCTTTCCTGGTTTCTATTTTTCTGCCTTCCTTCATCATTGCGTTCCAGTTGAAAACCACAGTCAACACCCACAGTACAGCTAAGAATAAGAGTTCTACCCAGAAACAGTTTACAGTCAGAGGTAAACATTTACAAGAGGGTTCAGGGTATACTTGAGGCAAGATAGCCACGTTCTAACAACAAAATTGATTTTGTTTTATCTTTTCTTTTTCTCATCCATTTAATTGCTTTCATTTTCTGGTGAAGCTAGAATTTAAGATTATAGTAGAAGGAATGGTATATTTTCTACCTTGCTAGGAATTTACATTACATAAGTGGACATGAATCTCAATATCAGATGATCAAAATTATCAGTAATAAAAATTATCAGTAGTAAAAATTTCATCACCAACTGAGAAATCATGAGTCCAGGGAATATTACCATCACAGAGTATTTCATTTTTCACCTGTAATCTTATATTGATTCTCTAATTCAAATAGAAGTTACAGTTTTTCTTAAATATAGAGAGCTTAAGTTAAAAATAACTTAAAAATAATAAGGCAGAATAAATATGTCCCCCAGAATTACTTGATGAGAAACTTATATATTTATTTCTGTCGATATGGAAAAACATGATAGAAAGAAGCCCTGTTACTTGAGAATATTGACATTGCTGTAATTATATATTATTATAAGAAGAATTATAGTGATTGCCAATACTTCAGAGTTTATCCTCCCAACTCCTTGTTGGTATCAATAGAACCATGTGGGCATATACCAAAAAAAAAAAAAAAAGGCACAATATCAAATTAAGTATTTGAAATCTCCTCAAGGAAATATATGTTAAACAGAAGCTGATTTCTTGGACGTGGCTTCACTGTGCTTAGCCTGCTGTTGAGGAGAAAGCTGAAGCATTAGTCACTTGTAGTGGCTGCTCTGGAGCCACCCGCATGTCCAGAGAATGACTTTACTTCTTACCAGAGGGTCCAGGAGAACCACCTTTTGTACTTGACAAATGTGGCAGAGATCTGCAAAGGAGTCATTCATCAAACCCACGTCTTCTTTCTCCTGGGCACATGGCTAGTCTACACCCCCCAGCCTTCCCTGCAGTTAGGTGCGACCTTGGGGCTGAATTCTTGCCAATAGAATGTGGGCAAAACTGACCCAGTCCTGTTCCTTTCAGGATTGGGCCCAATCACATCTCCTCTCTGCCTTTTTTCCCCTCTCTCCCTTTCCCAGCTGGCCGATGGAGCCAACTGAAGAACTGAAAGAGCTGCAAGATAGAAGGCGACTGGTTCTTGCATCAATTCTTCAAAGACTATCTACTAAATATGCTTTCTTGATTTGTGCACGACCATACCCTTCTCTATCTCTAGGCCCAGAGTTCTTTCAGAACTTCAGGCTTATTTTCTTCACCAGTGATTGTACAGCACCTTTCTTTTATTTTGGGCTGGTTTTTGTTCATCAGCTGTTTCCCCGCCACCCCCGTTAGGATCCAAGAACTCCCAGCACAGTGCACTGCGTGTCTTTCCACCACTGCCTTTCTAGATCTGGCATAGGGACTAATGCGTGCATCACAGATGCTCGATAAATGCTAGTTGAATGACTGAGCCAATGCATAGCATCTGCATGCCTAGGGATGGGCTGCTAGGAAGAGTTCCCAATGGAGTTGATGCCTGATCCAAACTGTAAAGGGTAAGTAGGTATTTGCCTGGAAGATGGAAAAGGAGATTCCAGGTAAAGAGCACAAGTATAAGTAAGATCATAATGCATGGCCTGATGTTTGTGGAAAAAAGTATAAGAGATATAATGGTTGGAGCAAAATTATTAAGAATGGTGGATAAGGCTGAAAAATAAACAATAGGGAGATTATTGTCTCATCTTCACTTATCCATCAAGCACCTTCTCTGAATTCTGAAAGCATTTCACATATAACACTTACAACATTATTACTATGTTTTTAAACAAATCTATGGGCTTGAATGGGAGAAGCTGATTCTTACTCATTCTCTGCTCCCAGCTCCCAACTTTATCATCGATGTAAATCGTAAGCAGTTCAGAAGACAGGGGATCCATTAGAATATTTCTGGGCTGTTCAAACAAAGAGAGGCGATCCCTAGCATATAATAGAGTAGGTCACAATGTATAATCACAAAAACTATAGTGTAGAGGAGAAAAAGGCCCTATGGTGTACTTTCCTCTCACAAGGTCAGAGGGGGACATATCACGGTGTCCTTTCTACCCACAAAACAAGGAACAAGACGAAGCTGATAAAGTTTGAAATCTAGAACAGACTTGAGCTGAGCCCTGACAGAGCCTCACTCTAATCTTGAGTGTGTAGTCATTTAAGAGATACTAGTGTTGTTAAAGAAAACATACTAAGCCTGAAAATGGCCTATTTTTGCTTCCAAGAAAAGTAGAAACAAGCATACATAATATCAAGCTGAATCCTTAGGAAGAAAGAAAAAAAGAAGCTTTACCTATAATACGCACCTCAAAACTTAGGAAACAAATATCCTAGAACTTTAAAAGATGTTTTTTCCATGTATCTGATTATAAATACATGTGCTCAATATGGACTCTGTGGGAGAGGGAGAGGGTGGGATGATTTGGGAGAATGGCATTGAAATATGTATAATATCATATATGAAAAAAATCGCCAGTCCAGGTTCGATGCACGATACTGGATGCTTGGGGCTGGTGCACTGGGACGACCCAGAGGGATGGTATGGGGAGGGAGGAGGGAGGAGGGTTCAGGATGGGGAACACATGTATACCTGTGGTGGATTCATTTTGATATATGGCAAAACCAATACAATATTATAAAGTTAAAAAATAAAATTAAAAAAAAATTAGGATGAAACAGAAACTTTGTAAAACCCTAGTAACCAGAAATAAATGAATTTTATCATATATCCTTCCAGATAGTTTTAAACAAACACACATAAAATAAGCACAACCAAGCACGCATGTATTTTATAATGGGCGGTCATATTACACATGACTATTTTAAAGTCTGCTTTTCTACTTTAGTATCTCATAGATATGTTTCATATTAATGGCTGACTATAAATAATTTTAAAAGTTTGCACAGGATAGAATCTACTGTATGAATACTGAATTTATATATATTTATACATGATTTAATACATAATTTATTTGCAGGTCAATCGGCAAATTTGACTGAGTCTCACTCAATGCCAGTGACTGCTCTAGACAAGGAAGCAGAGCTTGTATCTGGCGCCTTAGACCACTTGGCCACCCTGACACTTCCAACAACTGTTCATAGCGACTAGTGCACAAGGCAGAGTCCCAGGCATCAGATCACTCATATTTAACTTGAAGATGAGGCATGAAAAATAAACACATAGATAAATAAATTCAGGTACTGATGACGACTATAGAGACGATAACAGATAATCCTAAAGACTGACAAGGTTACTTCAATTTCTGATAATATGGTTGACTAGTCCTAAAAGTCTTTTTATTTTTTTAATAATGCAACACACATACACTGTTTGTAATGAATACACATTTTTTTTTTCCTTTTAGAAAGTATAGCCAAACTAGTAAGAAAGTGAGGAAACTTCATACAGATCAAATATAAAAGGTAAGCAATTATTTCACATAACACTTAGCACTGAATCACCCTGAGGCCGCCTACCAATATGGCATTTTAGGCTTCAGAGTTAGAGGAGATGGCAGAGCTCAAGAACTAAAAAGTCACACAAATTCAGGGCCCTTGAAGGGCTAGCCACTCAGTGTAAACATGGAATAAAAACCATTCCACCTACCTTCTGAATGAGATGAGCAGAGAGCTTTTGTCTTGGTTTTCAATCCGGGAGGAAGCAAAAAATGATCTCTCCTGAGCACTGACCACCACAGCCCTGCCCTTGTGTGGGTTTGAGGTTTAAATTTGTACCACCTGCGTGATCTGGGAAACCTGAAACAGAGAAATTGACACAAAATGGAGAGCACCCTGGGCACCTGGCTAAAGCCAAAGGAAACTCTCTGCTGAGGTGAACCAAGGCCCTTCTGAATTCCAACAGATTTAAGTTGCTCAAAAATATTGAAAGACATATAGGAAAACAACCAGCATGAAAGTGAGATATGTGATATTAATAGACAGTTATAGTTTTAAATGGTTACAGAAGAAATGGAAAAGCACTGATAAAGACCTAAGCATCCAATCTTAGAAGCTGGGGAGAATGTAAGATAGGAGAAGGAAGACATGAAATAAACCATAAAAATCAACAGAAAGCAAGTATAATATCAGAAAGTTTTTTTTTTTAGGACTAATTAACTAGACCAAACTCAGCAAGAATGATCAGCAAAAAAAGAGAGAAGGTACAAAAAATATTAGAAGTGCAAAGGGTAAAATACTGAAGGGTGAAGATTAGAAGTATATAAACATTGTACCATGAATTTGTTTATGCCAAGAAATTTGAAAACTTGGGAAAAGTGGATCATTATCTTAAAAGCCAAAATTAAGACTGATTATAGAAAAAAAAATAGAAAGCCTGAACAGTTCCAAAATCATTCTAGAAATTAGATCAATACTTAAAAATCTACATACCAAAAAATGCTCGTGTGCTTGGAGGCTCCCTCATCCAGGTTCCAAGTCTCTGAGGGGTCCATTTCAGGTAAAACTGAGTGTTGAGAAGGAGGGAGCTCAAAGTATCTAAGCCAGTGAGAGAGAGACAGCAAAACAGCAGAAACAGATTAAAAAGGCTCACTTAAGATAGTAACAAGGGGGATTCTCAGGTGGCTCAGTGATAAAGAAGCTGCCTGCCAATGCAGGAGACATGGGCTTGATCCCTGGGTCAGGAAGATCCCTTGGAGAAGGAAATGAAAACCCACTCTAGTATTCTTGCCTGGGAAATCCCATGGAAAGAGGAGCCTGGCTAACTACGGTCCATGGGATCACAAAGAGTTGGACACGACTTAAGAGTACAAGAAACATACAAACAGTATTTACTGAATTTTTCTCTGCACCTGTTGCAGAGCTCAGAGCTTTGGTTATGTGATTTTCAGTCCTCAAACTCCCCTGTTTTATAGAATGGGTGGCAGAAGCTTGGAGAGTTTAAATCTGATGGCCCACAGACACAATTCTAGGACTGGAAACCAGTTTGACGTCTGAATTCTGAACTGCACATGCTGCGCCCCAGGAGAGAATGCGCTGAACAAACACCGCCTGGAGCAATGACTCCAAGCACGGTCCCCATCAGCATCATCAACATCACCTGGGATCATGTTAGAAGGGCAAATTCTCAGGTTTGCAAGCTTAGCCCAAATCTACTGATTTAGAGACTCACCGCAGGGCTGGGGGCACCAGTATGTTTTTCACAAGCCCTCCAAGTGATTCTCAACTTCTCATCTAGAGCAACTAGAAAGGAAGGATGCTGCCATAGAAACGGCGTGGACTTCGGAGTCCAATAACTCCAGATTCCAGTCCCAGATCTGCCGCTCCTAGCAATGTGATCTATACTTATATCTTTGTAGCTTAGGTTTTTGTGGGGATTAAGTAAAATCATGTAAATATTAAGAAAACAAACACGTGCCCCATAGACAGTGCTCAATGAATGTTCTGGAAAAATATTTACTATTAGTACTCTCTGCCATCCTGGGAGTCTGTCTTCCCTTATTCCTTCCCACAGACACTGTGTACCCTTACTATGCCCTGGAGAAGAGGAACGGGCAGGATGGAAATATCTGGAGCCCAGAAAAACAGCTGGAATTGAGTCCAGGTGAAAACTAACAGGGGCTTCCCAGGTGACAGTAGCGGTAAAGAGCCTGCCTGCCGATGCAGGAGACTTAAGAGATGTAGGTTCGATTCCTGGGTTGGGAAGATCCCCTGGAGGAGAGCATGGCAACCCACTCCAGTATTCTTGCCTGGAGAAATCCCATGGACAGAGGAGCATGTTGGGCTATGGTCCACATGGTTGCAAAGAGTCGGACATGACTGAAGTGACCTGACTTAGCATGCATGTACAAAAGCTAACAGAGGGCTATAGTAGCGTGGGCTCAATGGCAGAGCAGAGACATGGAGGATCCAAGAGCTGCTCCTCTGGAGGCATGGGTAGACCTGGGTGCCTGGTCAGATGTGGAGAAGCGCAGAGCAAAGTCAGAGATGAGTCTGCCTCTAGTTGGATTGACAGGTGTAGAGTGATTCCAGCGGGAAAATTGATTCAGGAGGAAGAAAAGGTTTGGGGATATAATAATGTGTTCATACTTAGGCAAGTGAGTTGGAAGTACTAGATGTAATGCAGGAGTGTCTTTACAGAGAAATAGTGTGCCTAAGAGAAAGTGCTCTAAACAAGTGTTGCCTGGAGCAGTGACTCCGAGCATGGTCCCCATCAGCAGCATCGACATCACCTGGGGTCCTGTCAGAATGCAGATTCTCAGATTTGCACACTTACCCCAAATCTACTGAATCAGATCTACTGAGTTTGTGTGTGTGTGTGTGTGTGTGTGTATGTGCATGAGAAAGAGAGACTAGAATTCTAATGTCAGTGTGACAACCCAATGCTCTTAGTTCTTTGTCATTGAAACTGCTGTTTCCCGTGGGTACCAATGTGACAGAGAAGGGTGTTACTTGCAGCCAGCAGCCTCTGCTGTTAATGCCATGTTCTGCTGATACCCAGCAATCATGGTCAGTGCTAATGACACAAAGAAGTGTCACTGAGGAGACAGAATATGTGAGGAGGGAATGAAGCCATCACTAATGAGTAGGTTAATGGAACTTGATGAGCAGTGAAAATCAATGAGGCAAAAAATGCCCGCCTCAAAAAATAAATGAACTAGGAATGGACGAGTGCCAAATCACAGCTTATCTCAAGGCTGTAACCCAAAGTGTGTCACCCAGTGAGACAGAATTCACACCAATCACACGTCATCCCTGGCATGGCCATGGGTTTATGGCCATCAGTGCATTCAATCCTAAAATATTAATAATAGCACAGCCATGCAGGGCTAAGAACAGAGCAAGACACTGAACATAAAGTGAGGAAAAAGACAGACCTGGTCCCTGCCCTCATGGAGTCATCCAATCATAGGCCAAAAATACATTTTAGCTTCTTTAACCCTTACAAGGACT
The DNA here is from genome assembly GCF_029407905.1 of Bubalus kerabau. Classification (NCBI taxonomy): domain Eukaryota; kingdom Metazoa; phylum Chordata; class Mammalia; order Artiodactyla; family Bovidae; genus Bubalus; species Bubalus kerabau. Next base: position 13,704,038 of record NC_073641.1, read on the forward strand.
GATGCTGAAGCTGAAACTCTAAAACTTTGGCCACCTGATGCGAAGAACTGACTCATTGGAAAAGACCCTGATGCTGGGAAAGATTGAAGGCGGGAGAAGGGGATGACAGAGGATGAGATGGTTGGACGGCATCACCAACTCGATGGACATGAGTTTGAGTAAGCTCTGGGAGTTTGTGGACAGGGAAGCCGGGAGTGCTGCAGTCCATGGAGTCGCAAAGAGTTGGACATGACCGAGCTACTGAGCTGACTGAACTGAACCCTTGCATATAAATTAGTACATACATATCTCCTCCTCCTAATCAAAACCACTACTCTCATAAACCTCCTCATCACCAGTATTATTTAATTGCCCAATGTCATCCACAAAATACCTCTAGATCTCTTTAGATGCTTGTAACTACCTATCTTGAAAGATTATAAGCATTGTGCACAATTATCAAAACTTGTTATTCCTCTCTGTTGTCCAGATGGCACTTGTTGCATCTGGGACCCATTGTGCCACTTTCTCTAATACCAGGGCACCCATGACATCTGGAGCTCAAACTGTTTTGAGTACAACTCGCAGGCTGTCTATGCCAGGCTTCCTGCTAGACTTAGGAGTGCCTTAACAGGAGCTGGGAATGAGAGCATTGGTGACCGAGTTCTCCAGCCCTAGATTCCCACCAACTGAAAAATAAACCCTTCAGACAGGAATTAAAAACCTTCTGACCAAAGGTAGATACTTTAGACACAGATGCTCAAGATTCTGGATTAACAGAATCAAATGAGCTGACTCAAGACTTAAATAGTACCAAATAAGGGAGCACTCCATGGATTCCAAGCCATGTATTCTGTTCCTGACTCAGTCTCCTTGGATAAGTCAATGCATTTATCTGAGTCTCAGCTGTCTCACCTGAAAAATGGCCACATCCAAAGCAAGCCATGGCATTTTTGTATTTAGACTTCTGCATTATTTAGTGACTCCCTAAGTTCATTAACTAAAGAGGGCATGAATTAGTGCTTTATATTTTCAGGAAGGCATTTCTCCACCCAGTGCTACGTCCCACATCAGTGATCCAGTGTGCTTGTTAGCATCTGAAGGCTCCAGGCAAGCTGCATAAGCCTATTGCTTCTTTGTTTAATAGAAGCAGCAGATGAAAGTCCTCCTGACTGTGGAGAGGTGGCTTCTAACATAGAAGCCAAGCCTTTCTCATGTTGCATTTGCTGTCCACTATCTGTCAACTACTACAGGCTCCCAGATTCAGCAATCTTATCTGTTGGCAGTTGTGCCTCCTGGTTTCAAGGCTACCACTTCTATTGAGTACGGGACACATGTCCAGACCTCTGTGTTCCTGCCTGGATTTCTGACTCCATGTTTTGATTACACCATCAACTTAATGGTCCCTGGATTCTGGTGACTCCTCACAACTGCCCCAGATCTGGGAGACTGCATCCCTTCTCAGACACTTTAGCCCCACACCTTGATCTTGTCTGAGACTCATGATAGCCTGCTGTCCAAACAGCATCACACAGATATAACTGTATGAAATGGTGCTTGACTGGCTTGATAAAGGTTGTTTGCTCAGCTGGACACTGCAGAGAAAATACTTCAATGGTGATTACCAAAGCTGTATTCATTTCTTGCTATTCTCTGCCCTCTACATCCCTGCTAGGATAAAGGAGAGGGAAGGGTTTGAACCTGCTCTGCCTTTCTGCTTAAGGACTTGCTCAAAGAAACTTGCTCTGGTCTAGACCTCTGCACAAGGACTAGCAGCTGCTGCCTTTATCACACAAGGCAACCTGAGATAAAATGAATCGGAACTAAACGGTGTAAGCAAGGGCTATTATTTCTGTCATTTTTGGCTGCCAACAAAATGCCAAGAAAATTATAATGTAATAGCTACCACTGTGAAAGAGAATAAGAAATAAAATAAACTTTTTATGCCTCAGGAAAAGCTTTCCATTCCCTCTACTTTTACAGGGCAGCACAAGAGCTTTCTGCGGGTCTTGGCAAGCTGACATCCCATAAACAATCATTTGCACACACTAGGAATCCAAATGTGTGCTGTTCTGGGGTCTGTATCCTTCACCTTGACTGGAACAGACACAGAGTTTTAATCAGATTTATTTTATATACAGCAATTTTTGTCTTTCTTTTGTCAGCAAGAAAGAAATCCAGTTAAATCCAGTTAAACAGCTATTCGTATAAAAAGCAGCATAAGCATTTTTAAAATTAAATTGCACTTTATGAGACTCAGTCTATCTTTCCCTTCCCCCACTTACCCCTAAATTCACCACACGAACTTGGCAATGAACTCCTTCTTGTTGTTCAAAGCAGCCTCCACAGAGAGAAAAGCTATTGTCCAATTAAGCTCTATGTGTACATTCAAGCCCTGTTGAAAATTTTAAAAAAGAAGAGGCCTCAGGTGGCAGTGCGACATTTCACTTGTCTCCATGGCCTTTCCTACTTTGCTTCAGGGTTGAAATCTGCGGTGTCTGGATGGGGCATTGATGGGGTGGGGAGGTCCTGGAGTTGTCTGTCTGGAGCCAGGAGGGGACTACAGACCAGAAAAAAGATCAAACTAGGGGCCAAAGGGAGCAGTAAGGGAAGAGATGATTGTATATTTGTTGCTTCCATTCATTTCAGGATCTGATGAGTTCACAGATGACAGAACATACTCTGAGGGTGGTGTGGCTTGCCTGGACTGCTGCTTACCCCTGCAGAGCCCATCATGGGCCAGCATTTTAGACAGCTGCAGAGTTTGCTTCATTAGACCCCCAAACAATGAGAAGATTAGACCGTAAGTTCCTCTAGGAAAAATAACATGTCCTGTACTTTATATGTGCCATTTGTGAAGACCCTGTAAAAAAGCCTCAATCTCCTTACCTCCAGCTCTGAGCTCCTTGTGTCATGTCACATCAGTATGGTATTGTACTTTGGAAAGGAGCAGGGCGATGAGAGGTTGAGAATAAAACGTAAGGATCTTGCAGTGGCATTTGTCACGCACCTCTCAGGAAGTCCCTATGGGAATGACAGTGGTCATTTGCATTGGGTGGATACGTGTGCAAAAAACTTTATGCAAACAACTGAGAATTTTGTAACAGAAAATGTAGATCCGTGTTCTGGTTCTGCTAATTCCTAGGAGTAAGATTTTGAGCATGTCCCTTAACCTTTTGAAAGTCAATTTTATTCATCTATTGATTAAGGATTGGAGAAGGAAATGGCAACCCACTCCAGTATTCTTGCCTGGAGAATCCCATGGACAGAGGAGCCTGGCAGGCTACAATCCATGGCGTTGCAAGAGTTGGACATGACTTAGCGACTAAACCACCATTAAGGATAATGTTTGCTTGTCTTCCTTTTTCATCTGCTATTAAAGAAAAGTAAAAAAAAAAAAATAAATGAAAGGGATTTGTAAATACAGCATAAAGTGTTATCAAGCAAGCTTTACTTGATCAACATGAATTAAGCAGTCTCAACTCTTAAAAATAAAATACCCTAATAATCATGTACTTGTTTATGGGTGAAAACACGCCCACTGAGGTCTATCTAGGGGTCAGGGGTAACTGGTAAGTGATGCCAGAGAAGCAATTTTTGAAGAAAGAGCAATAAAACATATCTCCATGCCCTGTCAGGTATGTTAAACTCGTCTTAGATTACAAGAGTAGGAGTTGAGTGGAGGGTTGGGATGGCTTCTATCAGAAGCAAAGTCGTGTTCACTCTGCCCATCTCCATCTAATTCACATGAGAGGGTGAGACCTTGGCTCTCATGCTTCTGGTCTATTTTCTAAACCTCAGCCTTTATTCTCTCATTATCACTTTCTAGGAAGTCCAGTAAGGAAACAAATTGAAGGTGAGATTAGAAAATTGCTTGTTTTCAAATGGAAATAAGATGGCCTGATAGTTTTCATCCATCTAATGAGTCTCAGTTCAAATATGAATATAAAAATATAGTTAAAATTGTCTGAAATGTGACCACTTTTTAATGTTACTCTACAAATGTACATGGCGGTTCTTAACTCCCACCTGCTAAAGTGTGAGAAGACCAGTCTTATAGATCCCTCTCTAAATATTTCCAGAAATTTACCAGGATACTCACGTGCCCCCAAATTAGAGTTTGCTGTATCTTGCCATTGCTGGCCAACCAAACCAGTGCATTGGAATCTCTGAAGTTAAAGCTACTGTGAGAGCCACTTTCACAGAGTTGTAAGCTTGAGGTTCCTATTCATGGTGCCCACGGTGGAGAAACTGGACGGTGACTCTGCCTTAAGGCTGGAGATCTTGCCACCACTCTCGCAAAGTGACAAGGGGACACTTAGTTTTAAGCTAAGCTTGGTGCTGGGGAGGGGTTCTCAGTAAGGTTATTCGAGTCCTGGTAGCCAACTGGGACTATTCAAAGACTATAGCCGAAGTTCCATGTACCTACTGCTGCATTTCTTTCCGTGAACACACACACCTCTCTTCCCAAAAACAATGCAAGGGTGTCTGGGTCAAGATGACTTGTGGAGTCCTTTATCATGTACAACCTGGAACTGTCACTCTCCCACAATGCTCAAGCCTGCCTCTGGTTACCGTTCACTTTTCAAAGATTTCTTTTCCTTGTTGGGACCACCTCAATAAGCTGACACAATGGGTGACTGAATTCCAGGGTGAACAGGTTTCAGTTTCAGGATGCTCCTCAGGCCCAGTGGCAATCAGTGGGTGCAAACAGAGCTGGGGGAGATGGGACATCACCCTCCACTGCTCACCAGAGCTAGGTGAGCCTGTCCAATGCCCCTGTTGCTGTTCTCACACCACTGCAGCTTCCGTCTTGTTTTATGGATGTGGTGAGTGCCTTTTTGCTTCAGGGACTTGGCATGCACTTTTCCTCTTCTAGGGACTCTGTCCTCTGCTCACCATTCATTCCTTCAAGCCTCAGCTTAACTATCACCTCCTCAGAGAACCAGTTTCTCAGTCTGTAGTATATTGCCCTCTCTAACGCTTTTCACAATCTACATCTTTGTTGCTTATTTACTTGCTTCATCCATGGAAATGCCATGAAAGCAGCAGCGTGGTCTGTCACTGCTGTATCTCTGGGCCTGGCAGGGTGAATGGCAGAAAGATCAACAACAGTCACCAGTGATAGGGCACTTAAGAGTTGCCATGTACTGTGCTGAGTCAGCTTCTGTGTACTAACTCATCTAATCTTAAGTACAAGCACAGGAGGTAAGTGCTTGTATGCTATCCTTGATAGGGGAACTGAGCCTGGGTATGTGTAGTGACTTGTCCAAGGCACAGAACTACTGCGTGCTGGTATTGGACTTCCCTGGTGGCTCCGACAGTAAAGACTCTGCCTGCGATACAGTAGAACAAGGTTCGATCCCTGGGTCAGGAAGATCCCCTGGAGAAGAGAATGGGAATCTACTCCAGGATTCTTGCCTAGAGAATCCCATGGACAGAGGAGCCTGGAGCGCTATGGTCCATAGGGTAGCAAAGAGTCAGACACAACTGAGCAACTAACACTTTAACTTTTTCACTTTTCCTTGGGATGAAAACCCGGACAGCCTGACTGCAGAGTTCATGCCCTTAATGACTATGTCATCAGTTCAGATCAGATCAGTCACTCAGTCGTGTCCGACTCTTAGCGACCCTCATGAATCGCAGCATGCCAGGCCTCCCTGTCCCTCACCAACTTCCACAGTTCACTCAGACTCACATCCATCGAGTCAGTGATGCCATCTAGCCATTTCATCCTCTGTAGTCCCCTTCTCCTCTTGCTCCCAATCCCTCCCAGCATCAGAGTCTTTTCCAATGAGTCAACTCTTCGCATGAGGTGGCCAAAGTATTGGAGTTTCAGCTTTAGCATCAGTCCTTCCAATGAACACCCAGGACTGATTTCCTTTAGGATGGACTGGTTGGATCTCCTTGCAGTCTAAGGGACTCTCAAGAGTCTTCTCCAACACCACAGTTCAAAAGCATCAATTCTTCGGTGCCAGCTTTTTTCACAATCCAACTCTCACATCCATATCTGACCACTGGAAAAACCATAGCCTTGACTAGACGGACCTTTGTTGCAAACTAATGTCTCTGCTTTTCAATATGCTATCTAGGTTGGTCATAACTTTCCTTCCAAGGAGTAAGCGTCTTTTAATTTCATGGCTGCAGTCACCATCTGCACTGATTTTGAAGCCCAGAAAAATAAAGTGTGACACTGTTTCCACTGTTTCCCCATCTATTTCCCATGAAATGGTGGGACCGGATGCCATGATCTTTGTTTTCTGAATGTTGAGCTTTAAGCCAACTTTTTCACTCTCCACTTTCACTTTCATCAAGAGGCTTTTGAGTTCCTCTTCACGTTCTGCCATAAGAGTGGTGTCATCTGCATATCTGAGGTTATTGATATTTCTCCCAGCAATCTTGATTCCAGTTTGTGTTTCTTCCAGTCCAGCGTTTCTCATGATGTACTCTGCATAGAAGTTAAATAAACAGGGTGACAATATACAGCCTTGATGAACTCCTTTTTCTATTTGGAACCAATCTGTTCTTCCATGTCCAGTTCTAACTGTTGCTTCCTGACCTGCATACAAATTTCTCAAGAGGCAGATCAGGTGGTCTGGTATTCCCATCTCTTTCAGAATTTTCCACAGTTTATTGTGATCCACACAGTCAAAGGCTTTGGCGTAGTCAATAAAGCAGAAATAGATGTTTTTCTGGAACTCTCTTGCTTTTTCTATGATCCAGCGGATGTTGGCAATTTGATCTCTGGTTCCTCTGCCTTTTCTAAAACCAGCTTGCACATCAGGAAGTTCACGGTTCACATATTGCTGAAGCCTGGCTTGGAGAATTTTGAGCAGTACTTTACTAGCGTGTGAGATGAGTGCAATTGTGCAGTAGTTTGAGCATTCTTTGGCATTGCCTTTCTTTGGGATTGGAATGAAAACGGGCCTTTTCCAGTCCTGTGGCCACTGCTGAGTTTTCCAAATTTGCTGGCATATTGAGTGCAGCACTTTCACAGCATCATCTTTCAGGATTTGGAATAGCTCAACTGGAATTCCATCACCTCCACTAGCTTTGTTCGTAGTGATGCTTTCTAAGGCCCACTTGACTTCACATTCCAGGATGTCTGGTTCTAGGTCAATGATTACACCATCGTGATTATCTGGGTCATGAAGATCTTTTTTGTACAGTTCTTCTGTGTATTCTTGCCATCTCTTCTTAATATCTTCTGCTTCTGTTAGGTCCATACCATTTCTGTCCTTTATCGAGCTCATCGTTGCATGAAATGTTCCTTTGGTATCTCTGATTTTCTTGAAGAGATCTCTAGTCTTTCCCATTCTGTTGTTTTCCTCTATTTCTTTGCATTGATTGCTGAAGAAGGCTTTCTTATCTCTTCTAGCTATTTTTTGGAACTCTACATTCAGATGTTTATATCTTTCCTTTTCTCCTTTGCTTTTTGCTTCTCTTCTTTTCACAGCTATCTGTAAGGCCTCCCCAGACAGCCATTTTGCTTTTTTGCATTTCTTTTCTATGGGAATGGTCTTGATCCCTGTCTCTTGTACAATGTCATGAACCTCATTCCATAGTTCATCAGGCACTCTATCTATCAGATCTAGGCCCTTAAATCTATTTCTCACTTCCACTGTATAATCATAAGTGATTTGATTTAGGTCATACCTGAATGGTCTAGTGGTTTTCCCTACTTTCTTCAATTTAAGTCTGAATTTGGTAATAAGGAGTTCATGGTCTGAGCCACAGTCAGCTCCTGGTCTTGTTTTGCTGACTGTATAGAGCTTCTCCATCTTTGGCTGCAAAGAATACAATCAATCTGATTTATGTGTTGACCATCTGGTGATGTCCATGTATAGAGTCTTCTCTTGTGTTGTTGGAAGAGGGTGTTTGTTATGACCAGTGCATTTTCTTGGCAAAACTCTATTAGTCTTTGCCCTGCTTCATTCCGTATTCCAAGGCCAAATTTGCCTGTTACTCCAGGTGTTTCTTGACTTCCTACTTTTGCATTCCAGTCCCCTATAATGAAAAGGACATCTTTTTTGGGTGTTAGTTCTAAAAGGTCTTGTAGGTCTTCATAGAACCGTTCAACTTCAGCTTCTTCAGCGTTACTGGTTGGGGCATAGACTTGGATTACTGTGGTATTGAATGGTTTGCCTTGGAAACGAAGAGAGATCATTCTGTCGTTTTTGAGATTGCATCCAAGTATGGCATTTCGGACTCTTTTGTTGACCATGACGGCCACTCCATTTCCTCTGAGGGATTCCTGCCCGCAGTAGTAGATATAACGGTCATCTGAGTTAAATTCACCCATTCCAGTCCATTTCAGTTCGCTGATTCCTAGAATATCGACATTCACTCTTGCCATCTCTTGTTTGACCACTTCCAATTTGCCTTGATTCATGGACCTGACATTCCAGGTTTGTATGCAATATTGCTCTTTACAGCATCAGACCTTGCTTCTATCACCTGTCACATCCACAGCTGGGTATTCTTTTTGCTTTGGCTCCATCCCTTCATTCTTTCTGGAGTTATTTCTCCACTGATCCCAGTAGCATATTGGGCACCTACTGACCTGGGGAGTTTCTCTTTCAGTATCCTATCATTTTGCCTTTTCATACTGTTCATGGGGTTCTCAAGGCAAGGATACTGCCCATTCCCTTCTCCAGTGGGCCACATTCTGTCAAATCTCTCCACCATGACCCGCCCGTCTTGGGTTGCCCCACAGGCATGGCTGAGTTTCACTGAGTTAGACAAGGCTGTGGTCCTAGTGTGATTAGATTGAGTAGTTTTCTGTGAGTATGGTTTCAGTGTGTTTGCCCTCTGATGCCCTCTTGCAACACCTACCATCTTACTTGGGTTTCTCTTACCCTGGGCATGGGGCATCTCTTCACGGCTGCTGCAGCAAAGTGCAGCCATTGCTCCTTACCTTGGATGAGGGGTATCTCCTCACCTCCACCCTTCCTGACCTTCAATGTGGGATAGCTCCTCTAGGCCCTCCTGCACCCGTGCAGCCACGGCTCTGGGTAACTCCTCTTGTCGCTGCCCCCTGGCCTCGGGTGTTGGGGCATGGGGTAGCTCCTCCCGGCCGTTGCCCCTGGTCTCGGGCTTAGGGGCGTGGGGTAGCTCCTCCTGGCTGCCGCCCCATACAGCCTCCTAAATTACTGTACAATTGATAGTCATTTTGCCCTATTCCTGGAGAAGGCAATGGCACACCACTCCAGTACTCTTGCCTGGAAAATCCCATGGATGGAGGAGCCTGGTGGGCTGGAGTCCATGGGGTCGCTAAGAGTCAGACACGACTTAGCGACTTCACTTTCACTTTTCACTTTCATGCCCTGGAGAAGGAAATGGCAACCCACTCCAGTGTTCTTGCCTGGAGAATGCCAGGGATGGGAGAGCCTGGTGGGCTGCCGTCTATGGGGTCACACAGAGTCGGACACAACTGAAGTGACTTAGCAGCAGCAGCAGCAGCAGCAGTTGCCCTATTCCAGGCATAAAGCAAAAGAATAACATGTTCTGCTCATGCTCACATGTGAGAACACAGCTGCACATGTTCAGAGAGCACATCTCTAGAACACGGATTCTAGTGGAAAATAAACATGGGCAATAAACACCTCTTAGGCACTGGCCTTGCCAGATATTAAAACCTACAATTTATTACACATATATAACTTCATGAGCCCCGATTCCTTCATTAACACATTCTAGGTTGTAATATAAATGCAAAAACCACTGCCTGGGTTCAAATCCTGGCTCTGCAACTCACTAGATATGCAAACTTGAGCAAATTTGCTAAACCTCTCTGCATCTTTCAGAGGATTATTGTGAAAAGCAAATGGATTAATACGTATAAACCACTTAAAACATTTAAGAACCATTAGCTATTACTCTTCGGAGAAGGCAATGGCACCCCACTCCAGTACTCTTGCCTGGAAAATCCCATGGATGGAGGAGCCTGGGAGGCTGCAGTCCATGGGGTTGCTAAGAGTCGGACACGACTGAGCGACTTCACTTTCACTTTTCACTTTCATGATTGGAGAAGGAAATAGCAACCTACTCCAGTGTTCTTTCCTGGAGAATCCCAGGGACAGGGGAGCCTGGTGGGCCGCCGTCTATGGGGTCGCACAGAGTCGGACACGACTAAAGCGACTTAGCAGCAGCAGCAGCAATTGTTGTTAGCATTTCAAGTCTTTGTGTGACTAGTTTTCAAATGCTGTTGCATTTGATGTCATTGAATCTTACAAAAGCCCTTTGAGGTAGGTACTGTAATTATCCCTTTCTGCACATAGGAAGCTGGAGCTTAGAGGGAACTTTCGAACTTGGCCACACGTCAAGTACTCAGTAAAAGATGGAACTATGGTTTGGTCCCATCAGTGAACTGCACAGTTTAAGCTTTCAGCTTCACATTATTCTGCCTTTTCTCATTTGATTCTAAAGATGGTCCTGCAATCATAGACCAGGGTTAAACTTTGATCCCAGCATCTTTTACCATTTCAAAAGTTACCTCTGTATTTATTTGACTATTAAAAAAAAAACAGAACAGCTACTATTTCCACACCACCCCCCACTCCAGTATGACATCTTACTTCGGAGAAGAATGTCCTGGGTTATCAGAGGCATCAAAAGATGTTTCAGCCCCACATTTTAAGACCCGTGTGGACATATTCTCTCTAGAACAACAGGTAGCTGGTAGCAGGGGGTTCAGTTCAGTTCAGTTCATTTGCTCAGTCGTGTCTGACTCTTTGAAACCCTATGGACTGCATCATGCTAGGCTTCTCTGTCTATCATCAACTCCTGGAGCTTGCTCAAACTCATGTCTATTGAGTCGGTGATGCCATCCAAGAACCTCCTCATCTGTCATCCCCTTCTCCTCCTGCCTTCAATGTTTCCCAGCATCAGGGTCTTTTCAGGGCCTAGTAGCAGAGGGACTCTTGCAATAAGTTCTCCCATCCATCTTCCAATGCACAGATGGTTGCCTGTGGCTTTTTTCCTCCCCATGAGTAAGCCTTCTTAGTGCTCTTGTAAAGGGTGGTGTCTGTTCTGATATTAAAACTGATTTCTTTTCTTCATTGTGTGTGTGTGTATTATACCTGGTTCTTCTTCAATACCCACTGCCACATAGCCACCAGCTCCCTCTGCACTTAATGCCTCTTTCTTGCTCCTCGCATGACAGGGCAGCAGCCTGCCCAGACTTGGGAGGGACTGGGGAGAGATTCTTTTTTTTTTGCTGCCTGTGATACATTATTTCCTTTCCCCAGAAAACGATTCCTCCAATGCTGTCTCCTGGGGACACGTTGCTGCTCTTGCCTGGAGCTGCCCTGGTTACTTGGTCTGGGCTCATGCACAGCTCTAATTCAATTTATAATGCAGTTACATAACTGTTCCCAGTCTCCAGTTGACCTTGATGTCAAGCAGCGGTCAAGTTGTACCAGCCCGGGGAAAGGAGGAGGGATCTCTGGTCAGCCCTTGAGAACATTTTAGCTGGGGTTCTGGAACGGAATGTGGCACAGAAAGGCCAAACCAGACCAGTAAATTCTTTGAAAGGGGGAAAGCAAGGGTTGTTGATTTCTGTAAGATGGTTGCTGTTGACTCTTAGGGTGATCCTGTGTCACTCGGTATCATGAGAGCTGTCCTCTTACCAAAGATAAGTGGGCTGTCTTCTTCCCTGTGAACTGCTCTTAGCAAATAAGCCTTTGGCCTTAGGGGAAGTGCTCCTAGGAGTGTCTTCAGCTTGGAAAGCTCTCAAGGACAGACTTTCAGCACATTGTTTTCCGGAGAGTCCTGGTTCTACTCAGTTCTAAACAGTGACAAGAATAACCAAGTTCTGAGACTTTTGCTTCTGGTCTGAATAAAGGAAGGGAAAGCCAGGGGTTTCAACATAAAATCAAAACTACAACATCAAGACTGAACAAATCAGTCAAAATTTCAGAAATTCAATAGTATGAAAGCTCTCTGAGAGCAGGGGCTTTGTTTATTTTGTTTTCTGTTATATGCTCACACTGCAAAAAGTATCTGGCACAAAATAGAGACTCAGAGAATAGTTGTTGAATGATGTCTCACAGAAACATAACATGATTTATGGGTACTGGCAAATGACCTTTTTCTAGTTTATTCACCCAAGGCTATCACACCAGAGGTTTTCAGAACTCTATTCTACATATTTTAATCATATTTGTCTGTGTGTATATATGTGTGTGTGTGTGTGTGTGTGTGTGTGTGTGTAGTGAAAATGTAATGTTAAACATTGTACAAATTTATATTTATGTTGTAAATATATTTTTACATTTATATACATATATGTTGTCAATCCTAAAGGAAATCAACCCTGAATATTCATTGGAAGGACTGATGCTGAAGCTGAATCTCCAATACTTTGGCCACCTGATACGAAGAGCTGATTCATTAGAAAAGACCCTGATGCTGGGAAATGTTGAAGGCAGGAGGCAAAGGGGATGACAGAGGAGGAGGTGGTTGGATGGCATCACTGACTCAATGGATATGAGTTTGAGTAAGATCTGGGAGATGGTGAAGGACAGGGAAGCCTGGCATGCTGCAATCCGTGGGGTTGCAAAGAGTCAGACACGACTGAACAACAACATACATATATGTGTATATTCATGACCCTTAACTGGTCACCTATGATCAGTACACTCATTGATCGTGCCTAGATTTAGCAGTTTTGCCTTAGTCATGGCTCACTTACAGCGATGTGGTTTTCGCCATCAGCAGGACTAGCTTCGTGCGTGTGCTCTTGTACAGTCGTCAGGACCCTGTGTTTACGTTTCATGCTCTGTTGTCATCATATTGAAATTCTTAGTAATTTTTGAACAGAAGGACCCCATTTTCATTTTGCATTGGACCATACAAATTGTGTTGCTAAGCCTGTCAAAAATCCAGAGAGAGCTACTGTAGAGAAATACCATTTCATACCACCTACCGATGCTTACAGCCCTTGGTGAGAAAAAAACAGCTGCTTATTGAGCAAGTCAGCCACTAGTATAATATACATATTGAGAGGGGAATAGTCTGCTATTTCCAAATCACTAAGAGATATGAATGGATCCATTAACCTTACAAGTGGCAGATGCACAATACATGTATACTTGGAGAAAAGAATAATCAGGGAAATAACTCATGAATTCACTGGCACTTCTTCTCTGCCACAATTTAGCTATCTCTGCTTGTACTATCTTCCTGAACCAAGATTCTAGCAATTTTTCTACCAAATATTTTTAAGTCATTTATACTGTCAACCTTTACCTTTTCTTACAACACAAATGCCTCGGATCCCATCTGCCCATACTGCTTAAATTCTACCACATTTCAGCACTTGGTCAAAATGAATTTGGTACTTTAATACACGCTATCTAGTGCTTCAAGAGCAGGGTTTCCATATCAAATTATTTCCATTATCTTCCTTCCCAGGATGCATAGAAGGACAACACACATAATGTTAATTTTTCTAATAGTGCATAACCTGGACTAGGCACCTAGAGCCACTGAGCAACATCTAATTCTGCAGTTAAATTTAACTAACTTTAAGCCAACTAGTAATTTCCTAGGTATCATACACTGCTGCTGCTGCTGCTAAGTTGCATCAATCATGTCTGACTCTGTGCAACCCCGTAGACAGCAGCCCACCAGGCTCCTCCGTCCATGGGATTTTCCAGGCAAGAGTACTGGAGTGGGGTGCCATTGCCTTCTCCAATCCCACACTGCTGCTGCTGCTGCTGCTGCTGCTAAGTTGCTTCAGTCGTGTCTGACTCTGTGCGACCCCATAGATGGTGGCCCACCAGGCTCCCCCATCCCTGGGATTCTCCAGGCAAGAACACTGGAGTGGGTTGCCATTGCCTTCTCTAATGCATGAAAGTGAAAAGTGAAAGTGAAGTTGCTCAGTCGTGTCCGACTCTTCACAACCCCATGGGCTGCAGCCTACCAGGCTCCTCCACCCATGGGATTTTCCAGGCAAGAGTACTGGAGTGGGGTGCCATTGCCTTCTCCAAATCACACACTAACATCCACCTAATGACTTTTACTTTATTACATATCTTTTTAATGTAAAAGTTAAACTTTCTAAACATCTGTTTTTTCTTAAATAAGCTTTTTAAGTTGCCATGATATTATTAGAAGACAATAGCCTACGCATGTTTGTTGTGTAAGAATGAATTCACGGAATAAGCAAACAAGCAAAACACTATAGAAATAGATTGATAAATACAGAGAATAAGCTGGTGGATACCAGGGGAGGGGGTGGTGAGAGGACAAAGGAAATTATTTCCTACTGTGTAAAATATCAAATCACTGTATTTAATACATGAAACAAATATAGCATTGTATGTCAATCATAACTCACTTAGAAAAAATAAATTCAAACCTTTTTGTTGCCCAAACTAGAGAGATAAAGAAATGTTAAGAAAAAGAAGCCATTGAAATAATGGAGGTGGTCTTTTTGTAGATTTAATTTTCCAAAAAAATCTCCCCCAATTCTCCCAATTTCAAAGCACACCAGCTGCTCAGGCCGAAAATTGCTGGACCATTTAACACTCACTTGAATCTCATAAAGTTTCCCATGTTTATAATTTCAAAGGATATTTTATGATGATCTGAATACATATTTATTTATTAAAATGTCAAGTCACTCAGCGCGTTGTCTGATCAGAGCAGTCTGATTCTAAGGCACATCTTGATGTGAAGCAATGATGTTGCTTGAAGTCAAACTGGGGCCAGAGCCTCACAGCCAGATAGTTCTTAATTGTTTTATTTTCTAGATAGGAATTTTCTGATATATATTTTCTTTGCAATGGAGAAAAATTTTTAAAGCTTTGCTTTCACTTCACAGTGAAAATAAGAAACAGGCAGATGGAAAATAATGAGTTTCCTCAATACTGTCTTGGCGGGAGAAATATATTTTTTTTAAGACTCCACCTTTTTCTACATATTCCAGCAACACCAAACTCCTGTTTTTCATTAGTTTGACTCTTGTTAGCTCCACTTAGCTACTCCTCTCTAGATAGAGGGGATCACGGATGGAACACTGTCCTACCAGGACGCTCAGACAGCAAGCATGTTCTCAAACTTGGACACGGATAGAGAATCTAACATTCAAACTCACGCCGTCACATACATCCTAGTAAAGGGAGTCCTCATTTATGCTGTTCTTTTCTGAAGTGGCTCAGGCCTTTTATTGTTTCTTTGATTAAAAAAAAAAATTCCCTAGTCCAACCAAGCAAAACTAAAAGAATACAACAAAATAATGGGTTACACTATGTAAAAAGACTAAATTAGAGTAAATGATTTCTGGAGATAATCAACTTAGAGTGTTTGAATAGCTATTAATTTAGTCATGAAAATAAATCAAACCCACATATCCAGGCTAAATAAAACAAAAAGATTAGGTCTAAATAGATCACCAGTCCAAGTTCGATGCATGAAACAGGGCACTCAAAGCTGGAGCACTGGGACAACGCCAAGGGGTGGGATGGGGAGGGAGGTGGGGGTTCAGGATGGGGGACACATGTACACCCATGGCTGATTCATGTCTATGTATGGCAAAAACCACTACAATATTGTAAAGTAATTAGCCTCCAATTAAAATAAATTAAATAAATTAAAAAAAGAGACATCTTAAAAGCACCTACATCTCCCATTATTTTTCACACAGTCTGCTTTTTTATAAAACTCTTTATCTTTGGGGGACATTTGATCCTTCATTTGCTGCAGGGAAATGACTCTTTTCTTGTTGTCGAGATTTTCAAGTGGGGATTCTGATGCTTTCTCTTAGGTCTTTCAGGCTTGCCTGATTTTCAAATCACAGTTTCTCTGTAAATATTTACCTATATTCAAACTGCAAGATACTGTCAGGAAACCTGCAATAATGACTTAGTTGATTAAACACTCGTTCCAAAAAGTAAGAGAAAGAAAATAAAATGAGGAGCTTGAAGGGATTGGTTTAAGTAGGTGCTCCACAAGGACAATGGGACTAAATGATTTCCCAGACTGAAACCCTTATAAAACACATCTTTATTTTCACACGAGCTAAGACAGCTGACTGGCAGGAACAGAGCTGAGGCAGGAGGCATGGAAAGGAAGCAAACACACTTGATCAAGTGAGCAGTGACACAGATCCAGTGTACATCCCCAACTTTCTGCTGGTCAGGTATATCCAATCAACCATTTGCAAGGGTTGGTAACTCATCCTTTCAGCTGGTGTCAAGTGTTCAGAAACTGAACTTGGCAGTCTTGATTCCAGCTTGTGCTTCATCTAGCCTGGCATTTCATATGATGTACTCAGCATGTAAGTTAGATAAGCAGCACCCTGTGCTGTGCTTATAAGCTGTGACAATATACAGCCTTGATGTACTCCTTTCCCAATTTGGAACCAGTCTGTTGTTGCATGTTTCTAACTGTTGCTTCTTTCAGATTTCTCAGGAGGCAGGTCAGGTGGTCTGGTAGTCCCATCTCTTTCAGAATTTTCCACAGTTTGTTGTGATCCACACAGTCAAAGGCTTTAACCTAGTCAATAAAGCAGAAGTAGATGTTTTTATGGAATTCTCTTGCTTTTTCTATGATGCAACAGATGTTGGGAATTTGATCTCTAGTTCTTCTGTGTTTTCTAAATCCGGCTTGTACATCTGGAAGCTCACAGTTCATGTACTGTTGAAGCCTGGCTTGGAGAACTTTGAGCATTACTTTGCTAGCGTGTGAGATGAGTGTAATTGTGCAGTAGTTTGAACATTCTTTGGCATCACCTTTCTTTGAGATTAGAATGAAACCTGACCTTTTCCAGCCCTGTGGCCATTGCTGAGTTTTCCAAATTTGCTGGCATATTGAGTGCAGCACTTTCACAGCATCTACTTTCAGGATTTGGAATAGATCCACTGGAATTCCATCACCTCCACTAGCTTTTTTCGTAGCCATGCTTCCTAAGGCAGAAAGTGAAGAGGAACTAAAGAACGTCTTGATGACAGTCAAAGAGGAGAGTGGAAAAGCTCCTTAGAACTCAACAGTCAAAAAACTGAGATCATGCCATCTAGTCCCATCAGGATTTTGGCAAAACTAATACAATTATGTAAAGTTTAAAAATAAGATAAAATTAAAAAAAATGCAAACACTGATAGATTTTTATTTTCTTGGGCTCCAAAATCACCGTGGAAGGTTACTGCAGCCATGAAACTAAAAGACACTTACTCCTTGGAAAGAAAGCCATTGCAAACCTAGACAGCATATTAAAAGGCAGAGACATCACTTTGCTAACAAAGGTCTGTATAGTCAAAGCTATGTTTTTTCCGTAGTCATGTATGCATGTGAGAGTTGGAGCATAAAGAAGGCTGAGTGCCAAAGAATTGATGGTTTTGAATTGTGGTGCTGGAGAAGACTCTTTGGAATCTCTACAAGGAGATCAAACCAGTCAATTCTAAAGGAAATCAACCCTGAATAGTCGTTAGAAGGATTGATACTGAAGCTGAAGCTCCAATACTTTGGCCACCTAATGTGAAGAACCAACTCATTGGAAATGACCCTGACACTAGGAAAGACTGAAAGAAAGGAGAAGGGGCAGCAGAGGATGAGATGGTTAGACAGCATCACCCACTCAATGGCTTTGAATCTGAGCAAACTCTGGGAGACAGTGAAGGACAAGGAAGCCTGGCAAGCTGGAATCCATGGGGTCAGAGACAATTTAGCAATGCAACAGTAACAGCAACAATTAATGACCTTAAGTTAGAATTCATGAAATTCTCAGGACACAATTTTAATTCATTTTAATTAAGAGAGGTTCTATCATATATGGTATGAGGTGAATGAGAGGAGTCAAGACTGTCAAAAAGTCAAATCATAATACCTTGTGCTATGGCTTTAAATAGGGAGAACATTACTAGCCAGTATTATCCACTGCTAATATTTTCAAAACCTTAAACTTATGACTTAAGTGAAACACTTGGCTGGTAAGTCAGCTTGCATCCAACCTGACTTGAATTCCCAGGAATGCTCAGGCAAGTTAGGGCTTGTCAATAAACAAAAACAAAAGTTAATGTATGCAGTAATTGAGAATATTTGTGGATTCAGATGAATATCAAGTTGCATTCATATCATATATTCATTATTATAAATATTATATCTCAGGAAAAGCCACAGAGAGAGAGATGCATAGGGCAAAGTATTGGGAAAAGACACAGAGCTTTCATACCATCTCTGAGCACTTGCTCTCCTGACACCTACACGTATTCACCAACCTGGAAGCTCTCCAAACCCCATTTTCTTGGGGTTTAATGGAGGCATCATTACATAGGCATGATTGATTAAGTCACTATTGTTTGATTGATCAAACTTCCAACTCCCCTCCGCTCCCTAAATGTTGATGAGTGGAGCTAAATTACAACCCTCAACTCCTGGTTGTTCCCCCTACCTGAAGCAACCAGCCCTCCTCCCTAGGGATCTCCGATAGTCACCTTGTCAACATAAACTCAGGTGTGGTTGAAAGGGGTTTGTAGGGTGTAACAAGGTGCTCCTTTTACCTCTATGCTTTGAAGTGATTTCAGGAATTGACAACAAAACACCAAACATTGTAACAAAAGATATTCCCTTTGTGCTTATACATAGGAAATTCCAAGAGTTATAGCAGTTCCTAGAAATGGGATTAAAATCAAACATATACTTTTTAAATTATTTGTAACCTACTTTAGAGGCTACATCTATCAATTAATCATGCTATTGAAAATCTTTTAAACCAAAGGAATAGCAAGCATCCATTAACCGTACTTGCAGAAATATCTATAACTGAATTGGACTGATAAGCTAGAAGCATCCCAAGGATGTTGGCAAAAGAGGAGGCAGAGGATCTTGGGAGGCAAGGAGTCAATTTCAGCTGGTGAAGCAGCTAATGAGCTCCGCCTGACCTGGGCAGGGAGTTCCTACTGAGCAGCGGCGGCGGCAGATCCGATGGTTCCCCAAGGTCAGAATAAAGAGAACACTCTCTTACAATGTTGGGGACAGTCCTCTCTCTGTTGTGTGATATTTTTCACACCCTGGGACTGTTTTATAGGTTAATTTTTAAATTCTTTCCTATTGAGATCTACGTTTGCAAGTACCTACACATCATGAAGTGTCCTAATTTTAAGAAAAATAGGAAAGCTTGCAAAGCTCTTACAAGTGCTTTGGCCCCTAAAATAGAATAAGTATATTGTGTTTTACAATAAAGAGAGGGCATCTGCAACCCGTACCTTACACAAGGACAAGTCATTGAACTTACGTTTTTAAAAGGAAGAAAAGAGCTTGGAAGAAATTCTTTAAAAGGAGTAAAGCCGTTTACAAAGAAAACCAAATAATAAAAAAAGCTGATCAAATTGCATGCAGTAACTCTGTACTTAGTAACCAATTAATCATGGTATTTGGGTACCTTGTCTGGCACTTAATTTTCTGAGTTCTAAAAAAACAGACACATATAATAGAATCATGAAGAACAGAGGGCCTGGCAGGTGTTTTTTGTTGTCGTTTTTTTTTAACAGACATCGATGCACTCGGAAGTCCCTGACTGAATTCACAAAGCCAGGCAATATGTTGATGTGTTTGTTACTGTAAAGCTATGCTAAATATCAGAATAGATGTTTTGTGCAAGGGCATTTGAATAAAATTAAAAAGTTGTTTAAGAAACATAATTTAAAGAGGATCATGACCCAGTGATGGAAAACCAGGGCTTTTCCCTAATCCAGCTATTTAGTGCAGCAAAGCTTATGATAATCACCAGATTGACAGGCAATTTTTAATTTCTACTAGCTGTCAGTGGTATGTCAAAAGGTGCTGGTAGTGGACTATGGGTAAAAATGAGCCTTCAAAGAGATGCACAGCAATAGTTAAACTTTCTAGCGTCAATCTGCCAAGTCAAATCTCTCATGCATGGGTATTTTTTTTTTTTTTAACTTCTACTCCTCCTCAAACTCTCTCTCTATTATGCTGCTGTGTCGCTTCAGTCGTGTCCGACTCTGTGTGACCGCATAGACGGCAGCCCACCAGGCTTCCCGTCCCTGGGACTCTCCAGGCAAGAACACTGGAGTGGGTGGCCATTGCCTTCTCCAATGCATGAAAGTGAAAAGTGAAAGTGAAGTCGCTCAGTCGTGTCCGACTCTTAGCGACCCCATGGACTGCAGCCCACCAGGCTCCTCTGTCCATGGGATTTTCCAGGCAAAAGTCCTGGAGTGGGGTGCCATTGCCTTCTCCGCTATCTCTATTATAAATTTTCCTCAACTGATCTGGCAACTAAAGCTGGACAGAGAAAATTCCTATGTATTGGCATGAGAGCTAGAAAAGCCACTCCTCAGATTAAGATTCTACCATTTAACAATCCCCTGCCTTCCTCTGTAGGAATGACCATGATGCTCCAGGCAGTGCTGTCTGGAGCACTATCTGTTGGAATTAGACATGATAATGAATAATGATGATAAATGAGTAGTAAAATGTTTGTTGTTGTTCACTCACTCAGTCATCCCCGACTCTTTGCTACCTGATGGACTGCAGCATGCCAGGCTTCCCTGTCCTTCACCATCTCCCAGAGTTTGCTCAAACTCATGTCCATCGAATTGGTGATGCCATCCAAGCATCTCATCCTCTGCTGCTCCCTTCTCTTCCTGCTCTCAATCTTTCCTATCATCAGGGTCTTTTCGGATTAAATTCTCTTCACAGATCTGATCACTGTTTGGCTTCAATTTCCATCCCCTAGCCAAGGCTTTTTGAAGGACCCCAGGAGAATCTCCCTGGAAATCCTTCCTTTCCTCACTTGCCCTGCTTCTTTCTCCCTGCTGAGGCAATCCACCTCATCAGTCCAGGCTGCCGCTGCTCCTTCTTGAATGACTTGTAGGTGGGGAGGTTAGGAGGGGAGAAAGCAGTGCAGGAGGAAGAAAGGAGAGGCCTCTGTAGGCTCTGAGTCGTACAGAGGTGGAGGGGAGCAGAGCCTGTGGGAGAGCTGTGCAGACTGCAGAACTAGCACTGGCCTCCCTTACTAGCCAGAGAGGTCACTTTGCCTCATAAGCAGGGCAGAGGCTACCCCTGTGCCTTCGCGGCCTGCCTCCTGGAAGAGGGTACAAGGGACCATGGATATTCTTCTGTTTTCTGCCATCATGTAAATCATACACTTGGGTTTAGGTCCAAGGTCTACCTTCAAAAGGCAGGGCCCGTCTTGCCAGGCAGGACTGACTTATTCGTTAGATACAGGCAGCATGGCCCTCTGACTCAAGATACCTTTCACTGTTATTGTCTAGTTGCTAAGTCATGTCCAACTCTGTGACTCCACGGACTGTGGCCTGCCGGGCTCCTCTTTCCATGGCATTTCCCTGGCAAGAATACTAGGGTGGGTTGTCATTTCTTCCTCCAGGGGATTTTCCTGACCCAGGGATCGAACCTGTGTCTCCTACATTAGCAGGTGGATTCTTTATAACAGAGCCACCAGGAAAGCCCTTTAGGGACCCACACAAATGTTTTGACTGCTTTTAAAATCAGAAGAAAAATGAAGATTTACTTCAAAAATAATGTTCTAATATATACTATTAATGTATTAATCTTTATACCAATATTGTCAAAAAACAATAAGTTTTGAGTTTTGTTTTTTTGGAGAAAGGGGCTTACATAATATACTTAAGGCCCATGAAAGTCAGTGTGGTGCAGTAGCCAAGATCTCACACTTGTTCTTGCTATACTGACCTGGCAGAAGGGGGTCTGTACTCCCCATGTGGACAGAGACTGCTCAGCAGGACCATGCTCCCCCACTTGGAAAGGAAGATTAAGAGACATCACCTCGACTTTAACCCAACTTGTCATTTCAACACAATTCTTACTAGACATCACTCTTGGTCATTGAACCAATATCAATGTATTGGTCATATATGGATGTGAGAGTTGGACTATAAGGAAAGCTGAGTGCCAAAGAATTGATGCTTTTGAACTGTGGTTTTAGAGAAGACTCTTGAGAGTCCCTTGGACTGCAAGGAGATCCAACCAGTCCATCCTAAAGGAAATCAGTCCTGAATATTCACTGGGAGGACTGATGCTGAAGCTGAAACTCCAATACTTTGGCCATCTGATGTGAAGAAGTGACTCATTGGAAAAGACCCTGATGCTGGGAAAGATTGAAGCCAGGAGGAGAAGGGGATGACAGAGGATGAGATGGTTGGATGGCATCACTGACTTGATGGACATGAGTTTGAGCGAGCTCCAGGAGTTGATGATGGACAGGGAAGCCTGGCATGCTAGTCAATGGGGTTGCAAAGAGCTGGACAATACGACTGAGTGACTGAACTGATTGTTCTCTGAGTATTTGTCCATTAACAAAGCTGACTTTGTTTAGCTCTTCTTTTTGGTTTCTTTTTTGTCTTAATTTCCCTCTTAATTTCATCTGGCTATCAACTTCTGTGTCTGTTTTGTATCAGGTTAAAGATGGTAGGGAGTAGAGATGGATTAGGTCCTCATAATTTCCAAGAGATTTCCCCAGTTGGCCAAAATGTTTTTCTACATTTTCCTTTTGAAGTTAGTTGGTCCTACTTTATTTCCATTAGAAATTAAAGATTTATTTTGGAATCCAAGAACTTTAGAGTAGGCCAAGAGTTGTGCAAATACAAGGACTTAACTTCAAAAAAGGAAACTTTGTTATCAAGGATACTTTTCATAATACTGAGTCTCATAGTACTTACTGGCTCTAGGTCATAGGGATCTGTTCAGGTTATTTTGTACCACAATTCTAAGGTATTCCATCATGATTTACTGAATGCTTACTAAGTTTAATCCCTATTCCCCACCCCAGGGGTCATAAGATAAAGACACGACCCTTTGAAATGGTGGTGTGCAGAATGTGGTGATTGACTTGAATTGTGCATGCCTAGTCACTAAATTCGGAGAAGGCGATGGCACCCCACTCCAGTACTTTTGCCTGGAAAATCCCATGGATGGAGGGGCCTGGTGGGCTGCAGTCCATGGGGTCGCTAAGAGTTGGACACGACTGAGCGACTTCACTTTCACTTTTCACTTTTATGCACTGGAGAAGGAAATGGCAACCCACTCCAGTGTTCTTGCCTGGAGAATCCCAGGGACAGGGGAGCCTGGTGGGCTGCCGTCTATGCGGTCGCACAGAGTCCGACACGACTGAAGCGACTTAGCAGCAGCAGCAGCAGCAGTCACTAAATTGTGTCCTACTCTTTGTGACCCCATGGACTGTAGCCTGCCAACACTCCTCTGTCCATGGAATTTTCCAAGCAATAATATTGGAGTGAACTGCCATTTCTTCCTCCAGGGGATGTTCCCAACCCAGGGATCGAACCCAAGTCTCCTGTGTCTGCAGCATTGGCAGGCAGATTCTTTACCACTGAGCCATCTGGGAAGCCCAAGTTGAATTGTATCTCCCCCAAATTCTCATGTTGACATCTTAACACCCAGTACCTCTAAATGTCACCTTATTGGGAAGTAGGATCATTGCAGATGTAATTAGTTCAGAGATCATTACAGCGATCCAGTGTAAGTGGTGTCTTATCAAAAGGGGAGATTTGGACAGAGACAAGCCCATAGGGAAACTACCACATGAAGCTGAAGGTAAAGCACAGGGTGAGGCATCCGTAAGCCAATCAATGCCAAAGATTTCAAGCAAATCCCAGAAGCTGAGCAACAGCACAGAAGAGATTCTTCTCACAGCACGTAGAAGGAACCAGCCCTGCCAATACCTTGTTCTATGGCTTCTAGCTTCCAGAGCAAATTTCTGCTATTTAAGCCACTCAGTGTGTGGTATGGCAGCTTTAGGAAACTGATATTGTTGTTGTTTAGTCACTCTGCTGTGTCTGATTCTTTGCGACCCCATGGACTGTAGCCTTACAGTCTCCTCTGTCCGTGGGATTTCCCAGGCAAGAATGGGAGTGGGTTTCCATTTCCTTTTCCAGGGAATCTTCCCAACCCAGGGATTGAATCTGCATCTCCTGTATTGCAGGCGAATACTTTACCACTGAGCCACCAATGGAAAACCCAGGGAACTAATATAATAATTAACTAAACCACTCACATAGAACAATAGAAGCACATAAAATGAGTTTAAAAAAAAAATCTATCCCACAAAAATATGTAAAAAGACATAAAGATGCAAAAGCCAAGTGAATACTTTCATTCTGAAAAAATGAAAGTTGTCTTTTAAAACTCATCAGGGAGAGCTCCATTTTGGTTTTGCTCATCATCTTTGGAAGAGAGGGAAGTTGGGTTTTTCCATTAACACCTCATGCTGCTTTCCTCTCCAGTCTGGGTGGTGACTGCGCGGCTGTCAGCTCTCTTCACACCACTCAACTGTGGTCAGGGCTGGCCCAGGATGCTGGATTTGGTGTGGCCCTTTCAACAGACTAATTTACTGGCAGATAGCCTGCCGCCACAGAGAGAATTTTTTGACCAGGTTGTGGCAATTTGCAATAAAAGGATAAACACAAATGGAACTCTCTGTACTTTTTCATTATAGAAATAGTCAATATTTTGTACTTAAATGATGCATTGTACTCTTCTCAGAATTGCTCTGCAGGAAGCATTTTAAAATACAATATCTAGGTCCCTAAATAGATAGAATGTAATGGCTTCAGATCCACTCTGAAGCTGAAAGGAGACCTTGTAAAGCCTTGCACACATCACAAGTGGAGTGATACAGTCCCTCACCCCAAGACATTAATGAAGATAGAATCTAGAGTGTCTACTGTGAAAGTTTCTGAGAGCAAACCTTTTCCTATCTTAATAGGATTTTCATAAACATTCTGTGTGGATGTTCATCTTCTATAGATGTCCAAGGTGGGCAAACTAAGTGGATGCCCAATGCAGGCAGAAAAGAGTAGAATCATTAAATAAGGAGGAGGCTTATATTAGAGGTGAAATATGCAGAAACCCAGATGTAGAACCATCAGCCTGAAAAATAACTGGGGGCAAAATGTCAATGTGAGACTAACCAAGAAGACAGTTTGAAGTTAGAGAAGCTGTGTGTATCAAGGAAAGAGTCCACCAAGGGCCAGATCCTCAGGATTGATTGGCTCATTCATTCATTCATTCACCCATTCCACACCACCAAAAACACATAAAAGTGGCAAACGAGGCACTCAGGTGTGGTCTTCATGTAGTTCTCCTAGGACACAGGAAAAGAAGTCACACAGAATTAAGCCAATACTGTACAATGTGGGGAAGTAAAGTCTGTTACAGGAACTGGTATTATCTAAGTGATGGAAATGCCCTAGATTTCTCCTCTTCATCTAGGAGATGAAGGCCTTCATCAACTCTCTGTCTTCATCACTCCGTCTTCTACCATATTAGAATCAATGGGGTACAAGTTACATGAAATAGAAATTTCTAGATATGTTACATAGGATAGGTGTTTCCTAAACTAAAACACACTCAACATAATCAAATCTTTCTTTGGTGATTTAGAAAGCCAAGACTGGGAGAATACTGCTTCAGTTCAGTTGCTTCCATTGTGTCTGACTTTTTTGCGACCCCTAGGGACTGCAGCAAGCCAGGCTTCCCTGTCCAGCACCAGCTCCCAGAGCTTGCTCAAACTCATCTCCATCGCATCTGTGATGCCATCCAACCATCTCATCCTCTGTCATCCCCTTCTCTCGTGCTTTCAATCTTTCCCTGTATCAGGGTCTTTTCCAACGAGTCAGTTCTTTGCATCAGGTGACCAAAGTATTGGAGCTTCAGCTTCAGCATCAGTCCTTCCAATGAGTATTCAGGACTGATTTGCTTTAGGATTGACTGGTTGGATCTCCTTGCAGTCCAAGGGACTCTCAAGAGTCTTCTCCAACACCACAGTCCAAAAGCATCAATTCTTCAGCACTCAGCTTTCTTTATAGTCCAGGTCTCACATGCATACATGACTACTGGAAAAACTGTAGCTTTGACTCGACTGACCTTTGTCAGCAAAGTAATATCTCTGCTTTTTAATATTCTGTCTAGGTTGGTCATAGCTTTTCTTCCAAGGAGCAAGGATCTTTTAATTTCATGCAGTCACCATCTGCAGTATCTTTAGTTCAGTTCAGTTCAGTTCAGTTGCTCAGTCGTGTCCGACTCTTTGCAATCCCATGAATCGCAGCATGCCAAGCCTCCCTGTCCATCACCATCTCCCGGAGTTCACTCAAACCCACGTCCATTGAGTTGGTGACGCCATCCAGCCATCTCATCCTCTGTTATCCCCTTTTCCTCTTGCCCCCAATCCCTCCCAGCATCAGCAGTATCTTGGAGCCCCCCAAAATAAAGTCTGTTACTGTTTTCATTGTTTCCCCATCTATTTGCCATGAAGTGATGGGACCTGATGTCATGATCTTAGTTTTTTGAATGTTAAGTTTTAAGCCAACTTTTTCACTCTCCTCTTTCACTTTCATCAAGAGGCTCTTTAGTTCTTCACATTGTGCCATAAGGGTGGTGTCATCTGTGTATCTGAGATTATTGATATTTCTCCCAACAATCTTGGTTCCTGTTTGTGCTTCATATAGCTCTGCATTTTGCATGATGTACTCTGCATATAACTTAAATAAGCAAGGTGACAATATACAGCCTTGACGTACTCCTTTCCTGATTTGGAACCAGTCTGTTTTTCCATGTCCAGTTCTAATTGTTGCTTCTTGAGCTACATGCAGATTTCTCCAGAGGCAGATCAGGTGGTCTGGTATTCCCATCTCTTGAAGAATTTTCTGTAGTTTGTTGTGA
Organism: Bubalus kerabau; assembly: GCF_029407905.1. Classification (NCBI taxonomy): domain Eukaryota; kingdom Metazoa; phylum Chordata; class Mammalia; order Artiodactyla; family Bovidae; genus Bubalus; species Bubalus kerabau. Next base: position 13,730,699 of record NC_073641.1, read on the forward strand.
TCCACACAGTCAAAGGCTTTGGTGTAGTCAATAAAGCAATAGTAGATGTTTTGGGGGAATTCTCTTGCTTTTTCAATGATCCAGTGAGTGTTGGTAATTTGATTTCTGGTTCCTCTGCCTTTTGTAAATCCAGCTTGAACATCTGGAAGTTCATGGTTCACATACTGTTGAAGCCTGGCTTAGAGAATTTTGACCATTACTTTGGTAGTGTGTGAGATGAGTACAATTGTGTTGTAGTTTGGACATTCATTGGCGTTGCCTTTCTTAGGGATTGGGATGAAAATTGATCTTTTCCAGTCCTGTGGCCACTGCTATGTTTTCCAGACTTGCTGGCATATTGAGTGCAGCACTTTCACAGCATCATCTTTTAGGGTTTATAATAGCCCATTTGGAATTCCATCTCCTCCACTAGCTTTGTTCATAGTGATGCTTCCTAAGGACCACTTGACTTCACATTCTAAGATGTCTGGCTCTAGGTCAGTGATCACACCATCATGGTTATCTGGGTCATGAGTATCTTTTTTGGCTAGATCTATGTATTCTTGCCACCTCTTCTTAATATCTTCTGCTTCTGTTAGGTCAATACTGTTTCTATCCTTAATTGTGCCCACCTTTGCATGAAATGTTCCCTTGGTATCTCTAATTTTCTTGAAGAGATCTTTAGTCTTTCCCATTCTATTGTTTTCTCCTATTTCTTTTTTTTAATTTTATTTTTATTTATTTTAATTTTATTTTATTAATTTTTTAAATTTTATTTTATTTTTAAACTTTACATAATTGTATTAGTTTTGCCAAATATCAAAATGAATCCACCACAGGTATACATGTGTTCCCCATCCTGAACCCTCCTCCCTCCTCCCTCCCCACACCATCCCTCTGGGTCGTCCCAGTGCACCAGCCCCAAGCATCCAGTATCGTGCATCGAGCCTGGACTGGCAACTCGTTTCATACATGATATTTTACATGTTTCAATGCCATTCTCCCAAATCTTCCCACCCTCTCCCTCTCTCTCAGAGTCCTGATCACTGAGGAAGTCTTTCTTAACCTTGCTATTCTTTGGAACTCTGCATTCAAATGGGTATATCTTTCCTTTTCTCCTTTGCCTTTAGCTTCTCTTCTTTTCTCAGCTATTTGTAAGGCCTCCTCAGACAGCCATTTTGCTTTATTTGCATTTCTTTTTCTTGGGGATGGTTTGGATCACTGCCTCCGATACAATGTCATGAACCTCCATCCATAGTTCTTCAGGCACTCTATTAGATCTAATCCCTTGAATCTATATCTCACTTCCACTGTATAATTGTATGGGATTTGATTCAGGTCATACATGAATGGTCTAGTGGTTTTCTCTACTTTCTTCAATTTAAGTCTGAATTTGGCAATAAGGAGTTCATGAGCCACAGTCAGCTCCTGGTCTTGTTTTTGCTGACTGTATAGAGCTTCTCTATATTTGGCTGCAAAGAATGTAATCAATCTGATTTTGAAATTGGCCATCTGATGATGTCCATGTATAGAGTCTTCTCTTGTGTGGTTGGAAGAGGCTGTTTGCTATGACCAGTGTGTTTTCTTGGCAAAATTCTGTTAGCCTTTGCCCTGCTTCATTTTGTACTCCAAAGCCAAATTTCCCTGTTACTCCAGGTATCTCTTGACTTTCAACTTTTACATTCTAGTCCCCTATGATGAAAAGTACATCTTTTTTAGGTGTTAATACTGCTTAAGAGTATTCTAATATAATTGCTACCTGGTTCTTAACAGGAGTTAGTGACTGAATGTGAAGGTATGTACTTAGGTTTAAAGTACACAGGAAAATTTAGTTTAATGTGTATTTTCCCTTGGTCTTTTGATTCATGCTCATCCACTCTCAGTTAATCTATCAGTAGGTCACATTACTGACTTGTTAAGACATTAATATGTCTTTTGTTACCCAAACGTTGTTGACCAGAGATACATCAATATGTTTTTAGAGTCATACAATTAACACTACCATGGAAATTGTTAGAGATTAAAAGTGACTGAGCTTTCATCTTACAACTTATGATTGTCATTATCTTTCATATTTTGCTCCGTTAGGTTTTTGTTCCAACATTTTACAAAAATGAAACTCACAGTAATGGAGAATGTTCCTTTGCTTCTACTAGAAGAGTGAATTGAAGACACATTTCTCAAAAATTAGAAGACTTTACAGATGTGTCAGGTGTAACTATTGATGTAATAACCTGTAAAGTGTTAGTGAAATTATAATTTTTAGCTGGCCAAAATTAAAATCACTGGCTACAGGCATTGGTTTCTACAAAAATCCCCTGGTGAATAACGAGTTAAGGATTCTCCCCGTGAAGCATATCCCAGATCCCAAACCCTTCTCCACCTACCTAGCCCTTAGCATTATATTTCTTATTCATCTTCTTCTGCTCTTCTTCATAAGACTGTAAGTTCCATGAGGACAAACACCATATCTATCTTGGTCACTGATGTGTCTCTAATACTTGGCATATCTCCGGTACTCAAGTGCCATTTGTTGAATAACTAAATGTGTTCCTCTTTTACTATTTGCTAAGTCTATTCAGTTCCTGTCAGTCCGTTGCAAGGAACGCAAGTTATGTTTCACTTGCTTTTCTTATTGAGGGCATCAAGAGAGAACAGGACACAGCCTTAAGAACTGTCCAGAAGATATCATAGCCGCAGCCCCTCAGACCCCTGACCTGGGCTCTCCCTTAGGAGAAGGTGTCCGTTGCTGTCTCTTCCACTGTCTGGAGACTTTCCACCCGCTTTGTTTTGAGAGATCCTGTCCCTCATGATGACTCGCTTCCTGAGCGAGGACCTGAAGAAGACACAGCTGGTGGTGGAGGTGCTGATTCAGAAGGCTTCATGGGCCCCTGGCTCACCTCACCTGTACCAGAGTTTGGTGCCCATCCTCCATGAAAACAGCTGAGACCAGGATGACGGGATTGTGCAGGGAGAGAATCCATCCCCCGCTCATCCCCCACAGAGGGCTGCAGGCAAGACAGCCATTCTGGGCCTTCTCAAAAGGAGAAAACATCTGTCAAGTAACTCTCCTAGTCTGCGAAATAATATTGGAAGTTCCAAAATGTACAACCATAAAAATGGATGAGGTTGGGGATTGGCTAAACACAAGATGACAGAGCAAATACATTCTGGGGGTTAATCTTAATTGGTTAGGATTAATTTCTGATCATATTCTAAACATGTACAGTCAAAATGTATATGTTTGGCCAACTTTTTTTTAATAAAATAAATTGTTTGTAAAAATATTTAACTATCGATTATAAGTGGCCCACAGACAAAAATATGGTTGGCTACAAAGTTGAAAACATAGGATACAGAAGTATTCATAGATTTAAGCAACAATGCTTAATTTTAACTGTTTTCAGTTTTAGAGAATGGTGCATTTGTTTTTAAAGATTTATTTCAATATAACCACAATAGAAGGCAGTTTGGCTCAGCATTTCTGAATAAATTTGCATTTGTGAGAAAAACTGTACCTACAAGGATATACATTGCATAATGGCTTGCAGTAGCAAAAGTCTAGAAGTAACCTAAATTCCTATAAATAAGGGACAGATTAGGTAAATTACATTACATCCTTAAAACAGAATGTTCTGTATCTATGAAAAACAAGTTCAACCTACACATGCTGATATTGAAAACAAATTTCAAAATGTATCAAGTGGAAAAGCAAGATACAGAAATATGAATGCCATGCAGAAAACAGGTGGCTTCCAAAGAGAGGACTTGCTCTCTGGGATGGGAATGAGGCCTACTTTTCAATCTATACACTTTTTTTTTTTTCTGCCTAATTTTGTAAAATTCCATTCATAAATTGCTCAAAATATAGAAAAAACAGAACCTCATTTTCATATTAAGCAACACATATGTAGTACAAGTTTTCCATTGAGTTTAGAAGAAATAGAGAAGAAATCTGAATGTTCAGTACACTGTTATATTAATAAAACTAAAGCCTTTGACTGTGTGGATCCCAGTAAACTGTGGAAATTTCTGAAAGAGATGGGAACACCAGACCACCTGACCTGCATCTTGAGAAACCTGTATACAGGTCAGGAAGCAACAGTTAGAACTGGACATGGAACAACAGACTGGTTCCAAATAGGAAAAGGAGTATGTCAAGGCTGTATATTGTCACCCTGCTTATTTAACTTATATGCAGAGTACATCATGAGAAACACTGGGCTGGAAGAAGCACAAGCTGGAATCAAGATTGTGGGAGAAATATCAATAACCTCAGATATGCAGATGACACCACCCTTATGGCAGAAAGTGAAGAGGAACTAAAAAGCCTCTTAATGAAAGCAAAGAGGAGAGTGAAAAAGTTGGCTTAAAGCTCAACATTCAGAAAACGAAGATCATGGCATCTGGTCCCATCACTTCATGGCAAATAGATGGGGAAACAGTGGAAACTGTGTCAGACTTTATTTTTCTGGACTCCAAAATCACTGCAGATGGTGATTGCAGCCATGAAATTAAAAGACGTTTGCTTCTTGAAAGGAAAGTTATGACCAACCTGGACAGCATATTAAAAAGCAGAGACATTAATTTGCCAACAAAGGTCCGTCTAGTCAAGGCTATGGTTTTTCCAGTGGTCATCATGGATGTGAGAGTTGGACTATAAAGAAAGCTGAGTGCCAAAGAATTGATGCTTTTGAACTGTGGTGTTGGAGAAGACTTTTGAGAATCCCTTGGACTGCAAGGAGATCCAACCAGACCATCCTAAAGGAGATCAGTCCTGAGTGTTCATTGGAGGGACTGATGTTGAAGCCGAAACTCCAATACATTGGCCACCTGATGCGGAGAGCTGACTCACTGAAAAGACCCTGATGCTGGGAAAGATTGAGGGCAGGAGAAGGGGACGACAGAGGATGAGATGGTTGGATGGCATCACCGACACAATGGTAATGGGTTTGGGTGGACTCCAGGAGTTGGTGATGGACAGGGAGACCTGGCGTGCTGCAGTTCATGGGGTCGCAGAGTCGGACATGACTAAGCGAGTGAACTGAACTGAACTGAAGTCTGTCAGTACCTAAGGAATTTACTTAGCCTTTGCCATTTTTCCCTAGTCTGTTTATATAATTCATAACATGCAGAGCTTAGAAATAGAAAATCCCTAAATACAGTATAAGGATTAAAAAGCATTTGCAATCTAAGAAAGTACTTAGTAACAAAGCGAATGTTTCCCTGAGGAAGAACCAGTTAGACATCGACTCTCATTAGTCACTAGGCTCTCCTGGGCATTTAGTATGACACACAAATTATATAATTCTATAATTAATATAAGAATGCTATGCAGTCCTTTTATACTTTAGCTATTATGAGAGAGTAAAGACAGAATAAAAATAAATTTGATGTTAGGCTTTACACTACCTGTATGACTTTTATCTTTTCTGCTTTAATATTTACTTGCATTATCTTTTGTATTATTTAACAAATTAAGACAGGGAATTAAGGATAAATTCATATTTCTAGTCAGGACAGCATTATAAATTCACAGTTTTACACACTCCAAATATTTCAGACGTATAACAGTAATATATTTTAAAAAGCGAAAAAAATTAAAAATAGAAATGATAAAAAATCAGACATTTTCATAGACCAGAATAAGAATATAGATTATAAAGTGAAAAGGTGGACTGAAGTTGAAAGATGTTAGGCTGGGGAACTTTGGGCTCTAGGTGTGGAAACTGGCAGAGGATCTAAGGATGTTTATACTTGAGGGATAATGGGAATTGAAATTGCCTGATGTAAGACTGGAGCCTGACTTCTTTCTTGAACTCAAGCTGGGTTAACCTCACATGTAAAAGAGGCTACAATAACACCATTTGCTGTCATAGGCTTGGGCTACAGCGTCTATAAAGCTATGTGATTGTGATACAGCAGAGAGAAATACAGCATCAGCTCCAGGATATGATCGAAACATTTACTAGCTTGGACTAGATGTGCAGTTGTTTTCAATATTTTCCATCATGGGTGCCCTGAATATCCAATGAAAGTGAAAGTTAGGTGGAAGTGTTAGTCATTCAGTTGCATTCAACACTTTGTGACCTCAGGGACTGTAACCCACCAGGCTCCTCTGTCCACAGAATTCTCCAGGCAAGAATACTGGAGTGGGTAGCCATTTCCTTCTCTAGGGGATTCCATTTCCTTCCTAACTGAGGGATCTTGAACCTAGGTCTCCTGTACTGCAAGCAAATTCTTTACCATCTGAGCCACCAGAGAAGCCCTATGGAAGGACTAAATCTGAATTCTGGGTCCTGAGGAAAAGGGTAGAACTAACCACAAAATTAATAGATAACACTAGCAGATTTCCAAAAGAGAAAAAGAGGAAAAACAAGACTACCCGAGATTAACCTTCAACTGAAAATCCCATACATGAGAGGGTTACAAATACCAACAAAGTCAGAAAATAGGAGAGGAGTTTACCTAATGATAAGAACAATACAGCAATCTGAACATTGGTTTAAAACTAGTGTATTAAGAATGAATGGATAAGAAAGCAGTGGTACATATACACAATGGAGTATTACTCCGCCATTAAAAAGAATACATTTGAATCAGTTCTAATGAGGTGGATGAAACTGGAGCCTATTACACAGAGTGAAGTAAGCCAGAAAGAAAAACACCAATACAGTATACTAACGCATATATATGGAATTCAGAAAGATGGTAACAATAACCCTGTATTCGAGACAGCAAAAGAGAGACTGATGTATAGAACAGTCTTTTGGACTCTGTGGGAGAGGGAGAGGGTGGGATGATTTGGGAGAATGGCATTGAAACATGTATAATATCATATATGAAATGAGTCGCCAGTCCAGGTTCAATGCACGATACTGGATGCTTGGGGCTGGTACACTGGGATGACCCCGAGGGATGGTACAGGGAAGGAGGAGGGTTCAGGATGGGAAACACGTTTATACCTGTGGGGGATTCATGTTGATATATGGCAAAACCAATACAATATTGTAAAGTTAAAAAACAAAATAAAATAGAATTTAAAAAATTTTAAAAAGGAAAAAAAAAAGAAACCTTAAAAAAAAGAATGCTCATAGTGATAAAAAAGGAAGAACACCACCTCCCTAAAATAATAAAAACAGTCAAACATGGAAGTAGTAAATTAAAAGACAGTTTTAAGGAACTGATCCAGGACACAGTATAGAGAAAAAAGTGATTTAAAAATGTAAACGAGCAGTTGAGAGATAGAGATGATATAATATATCCAACAGAAGCCCTAGGGAAAGAGAATAGAGGGGGAATGGAATGGAAGCAATATTCAAAGGAAGAATGGCAAAAGATACTGTCCAGAGTTAATGAAATATTAGATTTTTAAGGTTTAAAGTGCACATATTGTACTGATCAAAAGCAATCAAGCAATCTAGACCTAAATATTTATATTTTATATATCAAGTATATAAAGAAAACAAAGTATAAACTAATAGACATAGAAGATAGATGACAATCAGAAAGAAAGGAGACTTCTATCAACAGCAATAGATGTTAAAAAGCAATTGGATAAGAGATTTCTGGGATGAGTGCAGATTAGGATGCACCATTCATCTGTTTCCCTACCTAGACAAAAATTATACTGGCAGAATCTGTCTATTCAACTATTTTGGAGCTCTGGAGCCTGTTGAAAGTTTATATCTTTCAAAGGTAGCCTTTCTGCTCTGATGGGAACAAAAAATGGATGCAGGGAAAAAAAAAAAAAACAAACCAATATGGCAGTTCCTGAAAAAATTAAAAATGAATTACCATGTGATCTAGCAATTCCACTTCTGAGTTTTTACTCAAAAAATTGAGTTGAAAGTAAGGCCTCAATGAGATAATTCTACATGCATGTTCATAGCAACATTATTTATAATATCTAAAACTAAAAAGTTATGTATAATATCTAAAACTAGGAAGGCTGAGTGCTGAAGAATTGATGCTTTTGAACTGTGGTGTTGGAGAAGGCTATTGCGAGTCCGTTGGACTCCCAGGAGATCCAATCAGTCCATTGTAAAGGAAATCAGTCCTGAATGTTCATTGGAAGGACTGATGCCAAAACTGAAGCTCTGATACTTTGGCCACCTGATGCAAAGAGCTGACTCAGTAGAAAAAAACCCTGATGCTGGGAAAGATTGAAGGATATGAGTTTGAGCAAGCTCTGGGAGTCGGTGATGGACAGGGAAGCCTGGTGCACTGCGGTTCATGGGGTCACAAAGTGTCGGACACCACTGAGCGACTGAACAACAGCACAAACATGGAAGCAACCCAAGTGTCCACTTACAGAGAAACAAAATATGGTTTATACACACAGTGGAATATTATTAGGTCTTAAAAATGAAGGAGGAGGGAGGAGCTAAGATGGCAGAGGAGTAGGACGGGGAGAACACTTTCTCCCCCACAAATTCATCAAAAGAACATTTAAACGCCTAGTAAATTCCACAAAACAACTTCTGAATGCCGGCAGAGGACATCAGGCACCCAGAAAAGCAACCCAAGTCTTTAAAAGGAGGTAGGAAAAAATATAAAAGACAAAAAAAGAGACAAAAGAGGGAGGGACGGAGTTCCATCCCGGGAAGGGAGTCTTAAAAAGAGAGAAGTTTCCAAACACCAGGAAACCTTCTCACTGCCGAATCTGTGCCGAGCCTTGGAAGCACAGAGGGCAACATAACAGGGAGGAAAAATAAATAAACAATTAAAACCTGCAGATTGCAAGCCCTAGGGTAACTCCCCCAGCGGAGAAGCAGCGCAGACGCCTGCACACGCCATTAGCAAGCGGGGGCTGGGCAGGGAGGCGCGGTGCGGGCTGCATCGCTTAGAGTAAGGATCTGGCCTGAATACCCCAAGCACTATCTGAGCGAAATAATTTGGGCTAGCAAACCAGACTGTGGGAAAAGCCAGCCCTAACCTAAGACACCGCCAGGCCCGTGCAAGGAACAAAGGACTGAACAGAAATAGCCAGCTGCAGACCATCCCCCTCTGGTGACAGGCAGCCAGAGCTGGAAGGGGGCAATCGCAGCCCCAGACATTATCTATAAAACTGTAAGCAGGCTTCTTTGCTAACTAAGACTTCTTGGGGCTCTGGATGGTCAACATCCGCCTGAGAAGGTGCTCCGGTTGTATACCCAGATAACTGAGCTGTGGGGAGGCAATAAGTCGCAGCAATCGCGCTCGCCAAACACCTCATCACCTGAGCTGCTCGACCTGAGAAGGGCACAAAACGCAGGCCCAACCGAGTCTGCGCCTCTGAGGACTACCCGAGTGCCTGAACCTGAGCGGCTTGGACCCGGGAGATGCAAGCAGCCCAGGGCCGGCCACGGATGGTTCCCGGCGAAGCAACCTAGAGCCTGAGCAGTGTGGGCAGGGAGGCTACATGCGCCGTGAGCAGGGGCAGACCCAGTGTGGCTGAGGCACTGCGAGCACACGCCAGTGTTTTTGTATGCAGCGTCCCTCCCTCCCCACAGTGCGACTAAACAAGTGAGCCTAAAAAAAAAAAAAAAGTGTCTACCACCATCCCCTTTGTGTCAGGGCGGAAACCAGACACTGAAGAGACCAGCAAACAGAAGAAGCTATAACAGAGGGAACCGCCTTGGAAGCTACAGGCAATAGATTAAAACCCTGTGGTTAGTACCAACTACATAGGAAGGGGCCTATAGATCTTGAGAAATATAAGTTGGACCAAGGAACTAGCCAAAAATGAACTGACCCCACAATACTCAACAAAACCAGAGAAAGTCCTAGATATATTTTTACTATTTTTACGATCATTCTTTCTTTTTTTAATTAAAAAAAAATTTTAAGTCCTCTATTATTCCTTTAATTTTCACTTTTAAAACCTATTATTTTGCAAAAAAAGACCCTATTTTTTAAAGCAAACTTCATATATATATTTTTTATAATTTTTGTGACCTTGTTGTTTTTTTTTCTTTTCTTCTTCTTTTCTTTAACATTGTATTTTTGAAATTCCAACCTCTACTCTAGATTTTTAATTTTAGCTTTTTGGTATTTGTTATCAATTTTGTACCTATATTTTCTTTATAATTTTTGCAACTTTGTTTTTGTTTGTTTGTTTGTTTTTTCTTTCTTTTCCTTCTTCTTTTCTTTAACATTGTATTTTTGAAACTCCAAACTCTACTCTAGATTTTTAATTTTTGCTTTTATGTATTTGTTACCAATTTTGTACCTTTAAGAACCCAATCTTCAGGACCCATTTTTCACTAGGGAGTGAGATTACTGGCTTGACTGCTGTCTCTCCCTTTGGACTCTCCTTTTTCTCCACCAGGTCGCCTGTGTCCCCTCCCTAACCCCTCTCTACTCTACCCAACTCTGTGAGTTTCTGTGTGTTCCAGACAGTGGAGAACACTTAGGGAACTGACTAGTGGCTGGATCTGTCTCCCTCCTTTTCATTTCCCCCTTTTATCCTCCTGGCCACCTCTGTCTCCTTCCTCCTTCTTCTCTTCTCTGTATAACTCCGTGAACATCTCTGAGTGGTCCAGTTGTGGAGTGCACATAAGGAAGTGAATACTGGATAACCCACTCTCTCCTCTATGATTCCACCTCATCTCATTCGGGTCACCTCTAATTCCCTCCTCCCTTTTCTCTTCTCCATGTAACGCTGTGAACCTCTCTGGGTGACCCTCACAGTGGAGAAACTTTTCATCTTTAATGTAGATGTTTTATCAGTGGTGCTGTATAGAAGGAGAAGTTTTGAAACTACTGTAAAAATAAGACCGATAACTGGAAGCAGGAGGCTTAAGTCCAAACCCTGACTCCAGGGAACTCCTGACTCCAGGGATCATTAATTGACAGAAGCTCATCAAATGCCTCCATACCGACACTGAAACCAAGCACCACACAAGGGCCAACAAGTTCCAGGGCAAGACATACCAAGCAAATTCTCCAGCAACACAGGAACACAGCCCTGAGCTCCAAGATACAGGCTGCCCAAAGTCACCCCAAAACCATAGACATCTCATAACTCATTACTGGACACTTCATTGCACTCCAGAGAGAAGAAATCCAGCTCCACCCACCAGAACACGGACACAAGCTTCCCTAACCAAGAAACCTTGACAAGCCACCTGTACAAACCCACACACAGTGAGGAAATGCCACAATAAAGAGAACTCCACAAACTGCCAGAATACAGAAAGGATACCCCAAACTCAGCAATTTAAACAAGATGAAGAGACAGAGGAATACCCAGCAGATAAAGGAACAGGATAAATGCCCACCAAACCAAACAAAAGAGGAAGAGATACGGAATCTACCTGATAAAGAATTCCAAATAATGATAGTGAAATTGATCCAAAATCTTGAAATCAAAATGGAATCACAGATAAATATCCTGGAGACAAGGATTGAGAAGATGCAAGAAAGGTTTAACAAGGACCTAGAAGAAATAAAAAAAGAGTCAATATATAATGAATAATGCAATAAGTGAAATTAAAAACACTCTGGAGGCAACAAATAGTAGAATAACAGAGGCAGAAGATAGGATTAGTGAATTAGAAGATAGAATGGTAGAAATAAATGAATCAGAGAGGACAAAAGAAAAACAAATTAAAAGAAATGAGGACAATCTCAGAGACCTCCAGGACAATATTAAATGCTACAACATTCGAATAATAGGGGTCCCAGAAGAAGAAGACAAAAAGAAAGACCATGAGAAAATACTTGAGGAGATAATAGTTGAAAACTTCCCTAAAACGGGGAAGGAAATAATCACTCAAGTCCAAGAAACCCAGAGAGTCCCAAACAGGATAAACCCAAGGCGAAACACCCCAAGACACATATTAATCAAATTAACAAAGATCAAACACAAAGAACAAATATTAAAAGCAGCAAGGGAAAAACAACAAATAACACCCAAGGGAATTCCCATAAGGATAACAGCTGATCTTTCAATAGAAACTCTTCAAGCCAGGAGGGAATGCCAAGACATACTTGAAGTGATGAAAGAAAATAACCTACAGCCCAGATTATTGTACCCAGCAAGGATCTCATCCAAATATGAAGGAGAAATCAAAAGCTTTACAGACAAGCAAAAGCTGAGAGAATTCAGCACCACCAAACCAGCTCTCCAACAAATACTAAAGGATATTCTCTAGACAGGAAACACAAAAATGGTGTATAAATTCGAACCCCCCAAAATAAAGTAGATGGCAACGGGATCATACTTATCAATAATTACCTTAAACGTAAATGGGTTGAATGCCCCAACCAAAAGACAAAGACTGGCTGAATGGATACAAAAACAAGACCCCTACATATGCTGTCTACAAGAGACCCACCTCAAAACAGGGGACACTTACAGACTGAAAGTGAAGGGCTGGAAAAAGATTTTCCATGCAAATAGGGACCAAAAGAAAGCAAGAGTAGCAATACTCATATCAGATAAAATAGACTTTAAAACAAAGGCTGTGAAAAGAGACAAAGAAGGTGACTACATAATGATCAAAGGATCAATCCAAGAAGAAGATATATTATAAATATATATGCACCCAACACGGGAGCACCGCAATATGTAAGACAAATGCTAACAAGTATGAAAGGAGAAATTAACAATAACACAATAATAGTGGGAGACTTTAATACCCCACTCATGCCTATGGATAGATCAACTAAACAGAAAATTAACAAGGAAACACAAACTTTAAATGATACAATAGGCCAGTTACACCTAATTGATATCTCTAGGACATTTCATCCCAAAACAATGAATTTCACCTTTTCCTCAAGTGCACATGGAACCTTCTCCAGGATAGATCACATCCTGGGCCATAAATCTAGTCTTGGTAAATTCAAAAAAATTGAAATCATTCCAAGCATCTTTTCTGACCACAATGCAGTAAGATTAGATCTCAATTACAGGAATAAAACTATTAAAAATTCCAACATATGGAGGCTGAACAACACACTGCTGAATAACCAACAAATCACAGAAGAAATCAAAAAAGAAATCAAAACTTGCATAGAAACAAATGAAAATGAAAACACAACAACCCAAAACCTGTGGGACACTGTAAAAGCAGTCCTAAGGGGAAAGTTCATAGCAATACAGGCACACCTCAAGAAATAAGAAAAAAGTCAAATAAATAACCTAATTCTACACCTAAAGCAACTAGAAAAGGAAGAAATGAAGAACCCCAGGGTTAGTAGAAGGAAAGAAATCTTAAAAATTAGGGCAGAAATAAATGCAAAAGAAACAAAAGAGACCATAACAAAAATCAACAAAGCCAAAAGCTGGTTCTTTGAAAGGATAAATAAAATTGACAAACCATTAGCCATACTCATCAAGAGACAAAGGGAGAAAAATCAAATCAATAAAATTAGAAATGAAAATGGAGAGATCACAACAGAAAACACAGAAATACAAAGGATCGTAAGAGACTACTATCAACAATTATATGCCAATAAAATGGACAACGTGGAAGAAATGGACAAATTCTTAGAAAAGTACAACTTTCCAAAACTTGACCAGGAAGAAATAGAAAATCTTAACAGACCCATCACAAGCACGGAAATTGAAACTGTAATCAAAAATCTTCCAGCAAACAAAAGCCCAGGTCCAGACAGCTTCACAGCTGAATTCTACCAAAAATTTAGAGAGGAGCTAACACCTATCCTGCTCAAACTCTTCCAGAAAATTGCAGAGGATGGTAAACTTCCAAAATCATTCTATGAGGCCACCATCACCCTAATACCAAAACCTGACAAAGATCCCACAAAAAAAGAAAACTACAGGCCAATATCACTGATGAACATAGATGCAAAAATCCTTAACAAAATTTTAGCAATCAGAATCCAACAACACATTAAAAAGATCATACACCATGACCAAGTGGGCTTTATCCCAGGGATGCAAGGATTCTTCAATATCCACAAATCAATCAATGTAATACACCACATTAACAAATTGAAAAATAAAAACCATATGATTATCTCAATAGATGCAGAGAAAGCCTTTGACAAAATTCAACATCCATTTATGATAAAAACTCTCCAGAAAGCAGGAATAGAAGGAACATACCTCAACATAATAAAAGCTATATATAAAAAACCCACAGCAAACATTATCTTCAATGGTGAAAAATTGAAAGCATTTCCTCTAAAGTCAGGAACAAGACAAGGGTGCCCACTTTCACCATTACTATTCAACATAGTTTTGGAAGTTTTGGCCACAGCAATCAGAGCAGAAAAAGAAATAAAAGGAATCCAAATTGGAAAAGAAGAAGTAAAACTCTCACTGTTTGCAGATGACATGATCCTCTACATAGAAAACCCTAAAGTCTCTACCAGAAAATTACTAGAACTAATCAATGATTATAGTAAAGTTGCAGGATATAAAATCAACACACAGAAATCCCTTGCATTCCTATACACTAATAATGAGAAAACAGAAAGAGAAATTAAGGAAACAATTCCATTCACCATTGCAATGGAAAGAATAAAATACTTAGGAATATATCTACCTAAAGAAACTAAAGACCTATATATAGAAAACTATAAAACACTGGTGAAAGAAATCAAAGAGGACACTAACAGATGGAGAAATATACCATGTTCATGGATTGGAAGAATCAATATAGTGAAAATGAGTATGCTACCCAAAGCAATCTATAGATTCAATGCAAGCCCTATCAAGCTACCAACGATATTCTTCACAGAGCTAGAACAAATAATTTCACAATTTGTATGGAAATACAAAAAACCTCGAATAGCCAAAGCTATCTTGAGAAAGAAGAATGGAACTGGAGGAATCAACCTACCTGACCTCAGGCTCTACTACAAAGCCACAGTCATCAAGACAGTATGGTACTGGCACAAAGACAGAAATATAGATCAATGGAACAAAATAGAAAGCCCAGAGATAAATCCACGCACATATGGACACCTTATCTTTGACAAAGGATGCAAGAATATACAATGGATTAAAGACAATCTCTTTAACAAACGGTGCTGGGAAAACTGGTCAACCGCTTGTTAAAGAATGAAACTACAGCACTTTCTAACACCATACACAAAAGTAAACTCAAAATGGATTAAAGATCTAAATGTAAGACTAGAAACTATAAAACTTCTAGAGGAGAACATAGGCAAAACACTCTCCGACATACATCACAGCAGGATCCTCTACGACCCACCTCTCAGAATATTGGAAATAAAAGCAAAAATAAACAAATGGGACCTAATTAACCTTAAAAGCTTCTGCACAACAAAGGAAACTATTAGCAAGGTGAAAAGGCAGCCTTCAGAATGGGAGAAAATAATAGCAAATGAAGCAACTGACAAACAACTAATCTCAAAAATACACAAGCAACTCCTACAGCTCAACTCCAGAAAAATAAATGACCCAATCAAAAAATGGGCCAAAGAACTAAATAGACATTTCTCAAAAAAAGACATACAGATGGCTAACAAACACATGAAAAGATGCTCCACATCACTCATTATCAGAGAAATGCAAATCAAAACCACTATGAGGTACCATTTCACGCCAGTCAGAATGGCTGCGATCCAAAAGTCTACAAGCAATAAATGCTGGAGAGGGTGTGGAGAAAAGGGAACCCTCTTATACTGTTGGTAGGAATGCAAACTAGTACAGCCACTATGGAGAACAGTGTGGAGATTCCTTAAAAAACTGGAAATAGAACTGCCTTATGATCTAGCAATACCACTGCTGGGCATACACACTGAGGAAACCAGAAGGGAAAGAGACACGTGTACCCCAATGTTCATCGCAGCACTGTTTATAATAGCCAGGACATGGAAGCAACCTAGATGTCCATCAGCAGATGAATGGATAAGCAAGCTGTGGTACATATACACAATGGAGTATTACTCAGCAATTAAAAAGAATACATTTGAATCAGTTCTAATGAGGTGGATGAAACTGGAGCCTATTATACAGAGTGAAGTAAGCCAGAAAGGAAAACACCAATACAGTATACTAACGCATATATATGGAATTTAGAAAGATGGTAACAATAACCGTGTATACAAGACAGCAAAAGAGACATTGATGTATAGAACAGCTTTTGGACTCTGTGGGAGAGGGAGAGGGTGGGATGATTTGGGAGAATGGCATTGAAATACGTATAATATCATATATGGAACGAGTCACCAGTCCAGGTTTGATGCACGATACTGGATGCTTGGGGCTGGTGCACTGGGACGACCCAGAGGGATGGTATGGGGAGGGAAGGAGGGAGGAGGGTTCAGGATGGGGAACACAAGTATACATGTGGTGGATTCATTTCGATGTTTGGCAAAACCAATACAATATTGTAAAGTTCAAAAATAAAATAAAATTAAAAATAAATAATAAATAAGTAAAAACTTAAAAAAATGAAGGAAATTATGATACATGCTGCAAAATGGATGAATCTTGAGAACATTATACTGAGTGAAATAAGTCACTGATAAAAAGAAAAATACTGTATGATTCCACTTGCATGAGTTACTTAGAGGAATCAAAATCGCAGAGACAGAAAGTAGAATGGTGGTTGCCAGGGTCTGGGAAGGAGAAATAGGAAGTTTTTGTTTAATGAGTACAGAGTTCTAGATTTATAACATGAGGAGAGTTCTGGAGATGGATGGTGGTGATGGTAATATAATAATATTAATGTACTTAATACCCTACAGTGTGCACTTAAAATGTTTAAGATAGTAAAAATAGTAAATTTTATGTTAAGTGTGCTTCACCACAATAAAAGAAAGGGAAAAGAAAGCAATGGGATAATATTTTTTAAGTGCTGACAAAAAATAAAGTAACTGCCAATACAATTCTATAATCAGCTTATCTATTATTCAAGAGTGAGCTATGAATTCTAAAACATTCATAACCATTGCTGAGAAACCACTAGTTGATATACTTCACAAAGAAAAGCAAACCCAGGGGAAAGATATGAGACATAAAGAGCAAGAGTAACTGCGGAAATTGATAAACTATGTTAATGTGGCAGAGAGCATTTTCCAAGAATGGTCACAGCAACATTTCCAGTCCTTCCTATTGTGGAGCTTTGCCACACCATTATCAAGAGGTTGAATCTATCTCCCTTCTCTTGAACATGAGCAGCCTTTATGGCTTATTATGAGTAGGATACAGTGAAAGAGGCACTGTGTGACTTTCAAGGGTGGGTGATATGGCTTCTGCTTGGCTATCTCTTTCTTGGGACACTTGTCCAGGGAACCCAGCCATCATGCTCTGGGGAAGACCAACTAGCCTATACAGAGACCACTTGAAAAGGAATGCAAAGAAGTAGAGTGAGGCCACCAGCCAATAGCAGGATTCCAATGAAGGCTTTCAGTTCAGTTCAGTTCAGTCGCTCAGTCGTGTCCGACTCCTTGCGACCCCAGGAATTGCAGCACGCCAGGCCTCCCTGTCCAACACCAACTCCCAGAGTTCACTCAGACTCATGTCCATTGAGTCAGTGATGCCATCTAGCCATCTCATCCTCTGTCGTCCGCTTCTCCTCCTGCCCCCAATCCCTCCCAGCATCAGAGTCTTTTCCAATGAGTCAACTCTTCGCATGAGGTGGCCAAAGTACTGGAGTTTCAGCTTTAGCATCAGTCCTTCCAAAGAACACCCAGGACGGATCTTAGGCAGTGTAGAACAATGACACGACATCCTTAATTTACTTTGCTCAAATTCACAACCCACAGTGTCTATGAGCATAATAATGATTGTCTTTTTTAATGCCACTACGTTTTGTAGCAATTTGCTACAGAGCTGTATGGAAGAGTTAGTATATTTAACTGTTTACTGTTAAAAAGTTAAATATATAGTAACAACAACAAAAATAATAACAAGGACAATGAAAGCTAGTTAATAGAAGTTGTTTAGGAGATAAGCTTCTTGCTTGATTTGGGAGAAAGGTAAAGATGTATAATAAATTTAGGCTTTGATAACATTTTACAGTTAAGTTTGTGTGCTAAAAATTCAAAGATAAACATTCAAAAGAATAGAAATTGAACTAATCAAGCAAAGAGTAAAAGTGGAAAAGGTAAAAATGAAAAAAATTTTATAAATATATACAATCAGAGCCAAACAACATAATAATAAATTGACTAGTTCACTAGCAATGAAAATTGCTTTTCAAATTCTCAGAATTCTACTTGATTTAGTCCATGTTAAATAAAAACTCAAGCAGTGGCAGAAATAATATTCATACCTCCAGATTTTCTGATAGTCCAAAGTTCAGAAAGTTTTAGTCTTTTCAGTTATTTTCAGTATAAATCTCTACACTTTTGAAAGAGTGCCAATGGACAAAGAACAGAAACCAAGTGGTTTTTTAGGGCCATGTATCATGATGTTGGTCGTTCATTCATGTCCGACTCTCTGTGACCCCATGGACTCTCCAGCCTCCTCTGTCCATGGAATTCTCCAGGCAAGAATAGTGGAGTAGGTAGCCATTCCCTTCTCCAGGAGATCTTCCTGACTTATAGATCAAACCCAGGTCTCCTGCATGGCAAGCTGATTCTTTACTGTCTAAGTCATCTGGGAAGCCCTCGTTAGAGTATATGATTACTACGTGATTGTTAAACGAGCTTTCTCAACTCTCTCCTGGAAGAACATGGAAGATATTTATTTTAAATAGTTAATTCTAAATCACACTGAATAAGACAATTGATTCCACTAAGGAAGAAAATGGCAGTAGTTTTCCCTCAGCTAGGTAGATTGATTGGAAGAGAGTGTTGCCAAATAGATGGGGAAACAATGGAAGCAGTGACAGACTTTATTTTCTTGGGCTCCAAAATCACTGCAGATGTTGACTGCAGCCACGAAATTAAAAGATATTTGCTCCTTGGAAGAAAAGCTATGACCAACCTAGACAGCATATTAAAAAGCAGAGATGTTACTTTACCAACAAAGGTCCATCTAGTCAAAGCTATGGTTTTTCCAGTAGTCATGTATGGATGTGAGAGTTGGACTATAAAGAAAGCTGAGCGCCAAAGAATTGATGCTTTTAAACTGTGGTGTTGGAGAAGACTCTTGAGAGCCCCTTGGATTCCCAGGAGACCAAACCAGTCCATCCTCAAGGAAATCAGTCCTGAATATTCATTGGAGGGACTGATGCTGAAGCTGAAGCTCCAATACTTTGACCACCTGATGCGAAGAACTGACTCACTGGAAAAGATCCTGATGACAGGTAAGATTGAAGGCAGGAAGAGAAGGGTTTGACAGAGGATGAGATGGTTGGATGGCATCACCGACTCGATGGACATGAGTTTGAGCAAGCTCCGTGAGTTGGTGATGGACAGGGAAGCCTGGTGTGCTGCAATCTATGGGGTCACAAAGAGTCGGACACAACTGAGCGACTGAACTGAGGCAGGTTGTTTGCTAGCCCACCTTATTTTCATTTAAACAGCACACACAAAATAATAATCACTCATGGCAGTCAGTATTTAGTTCAGTTTTGCAGCACATCCTACCACGTTTTGTGTTCACCACTATTCTCTGTGTCTCGTACTCACCCCTCCTACCTTGATTCTATAGGATGTACTAACAAACACCCTGAAAAATGCCCTAATAGGGGAAAGGGAGACAGAGGCATCACAGCTCTGGGCTTTTTAAGCTGTGTCCTTTATTCTACTCTTCTCATTTCTCTGGCAATGAGATCCAGGCTGTGGTGCCAAAGATGCAGCTAAAACAGAAAAATGGAAGAGGATACTAGAGACAAGTCATGATGGCTTTATTTGCAGGACAAAAGAACTTTCTCTTGGCCTCCAATATGATTAACAGTACTTATTAAAATGACCTCTTATTTGTGTCGTTGTTCATGCACTGCTTTATACTGATAATTTAACTATATTATGTATCTTATCTCTTTAATCAAGCTATGTAGATTTTGAGGGGCAGTATTTTATTAATCTTAGTATCTCCAGCACTTAAATTAGTGCTGGCACATAGTGAATACAACATTTGACAAATAAATAAATGCTACAGATGAGAAATGAATTTTCTAATAATTTTCTCTATAAAATGAAATTAAGAAACCTGCCCAAGAAATTTAGTGACAGAAGCTGGGACAAGAAACCAAAGACTGCTATCCTCCTGTCCACCCCACCAGAGTCAGAGCCACACTCTCAAAATACAGGAGGGCCATCTTCAGAAACCCCAGATTCCTTCCTGGCAAGCCTCTGGGACACCCACCAGGCTCCCATGAGAAGATGTCTACGGTCTCTGCTGGTTGTAAAATACCATAACAATGATATGGTGCTTTTAAAGTCTATCAGCAATTTTAAGTAAAGAAAGTAGTTCAAAGGCAAATGCATACTGTGACCAAAATCTTTGGTGGACTCCTTGTGTGCTATATTATTTGTATATGTAAAAGAAACATTTCCCTGCTTCTAGAGCTCTTTCTTTCCTTGAAAGTGAAAGCGTTAGTCGCTCAGTCACGTCCCCCTCTTTGAGACCCCATGGACTGTAGCCCACCACGCTCTTCTGTCCACGGAATTCTCCAGGCAAGAATATTGGAGTGGGTTGCCATTTCCTTCTCCAGGGTATCTTTCCAACCCGGGGATCAAACCCAGGTCCCCTTCATTGCAGGCAGATTCTGAGCTACCAGGGAAGCCCCTTCTTTCCTTGAAATAGCCCCAAATATTGACCCTGAGAGATGATCTCCTGTGTGCATGAATGCTCAGTCACTTCAGTTGTATCTGACACTGTGCGACCCTCTGGACTGTAGCCTGCCAGGCTCCTCTGTCCATGGGATTCTCCAGGCAAGAACAGTGGAGTGGGTTGCCATGCCCTCCTCCAGGGGATCTTCCTAACCCAGGGATCAAACCAGCATCTCACATCTACCTGCATTGGCAGGTGGGTTCTTTATCACTAACACCATCTGGGAAGCCCCAGTGATCTCCTATTTGCCATTATAACGAGTATTTATTTAATATTACACATCCTTCCTTTATAGTTTCTGTGTTAATAATCCAATAATTGTGGGTGCACTACCTTCCTGGATCCCAAGGGTGGGACAATAATTTTCTTTCTTTTCAGCATATTCTTTCCCTATTTTATACTCTTTCTCAGTTTCATATAAGGGTTTGGGGAGAACATGAAAAGTCAGTTGGCAATTACTTTATAAGTTATGAATAATATCAAAATTCCCAAGTAATTGTCTGTGGGTAGCTTTGATTTTTTTTTTCTTTTCCATTAGAAAGGACCTATAGGTTCATTGATCAGGACATATTTTTGTTCCTTTTAACCTTATCTTTGAAAGGCTTGTGAAATTCTGCCTTACTTTTATTGCTTAATAGACTTGAAAGACAGGAGAAAAGTGGCGGCAAGAACAGCTGAATAGAATAGTTGATTATGATTGACAAAGAGCTGCAGTGTGTAAGAGAGAAACAAGGGCCTCTGTGTGGTGGAAAGCATGTGACCAGCTGCCCCAGTTCAGCCAGAGCAGTTCCATTCGTTAGTCTACTTTTCTGGATTTTCTTCAAGATTCTGATTGAACTTCCTCCTTTCCAGAGCCCTTTCCCCTTTCCCTCAGTCCTCATAAGGGTTAAGAAAAAGTCAGACTCCTAAGAACAGCCTTATGAATTATTTTATTCTCTTGGCTGTTTCCTCCACGTGTTTTCTAAAGCATAGTCTCCAAATACTTTTGATCAAGGCTTTAACAAGTAAAGCATATGGCCCTGTTTATAAATTATATTCATGAGCTATTTATGTTAACACTCGGTGCTAATATATTACATGTCTTATAAAACACACAAAAAGAAAGTAAAAGAGTGATGCAAAACAAATAGAATTTTTCTTAATATCCACTCCCGCTCCACACCTTAATACATCATTTCCCTCCCAAGTTGTTTGTACCCTATTTTGGAGGCTCCTGACTAAAAGATAGTTGTAAGTTGACCAAGGAAAATGTAGTCCAATCTGAGAAGCTGCATTCTCTGTAGGACATCATTTGGGGATGTGACAACTTGGGCAGCTTCCATAAGTGTCTAGACACTTCTGGGAGGGCCAGGCAAAAAGCACAGGCAAGTGTCTAAGTCCAGGTTTCTGGAGACCTGAAATCTAGTTCTAGCCCCATCATTAAGTAGCTCTGTGACTCTGAAAAAATCACTTAACTCTCTGAATTTAATGTCAATGTTAGAAATAGTAATTTTCCTGCCTATTTCTGCTAATTGCTGTGAATATCAAATGAGGCAACAGATTTGCGACTTCCTGCCTATTTCTCCTAAATATTATAAATATCAAACAAAGCAATGGATCTGCAATTGTTCTGTAAAGGATAACATGGAATAGAAATATAGGGCAATATTGTTATTCTTTTTAAAGATCATGGTAGGAAGGATTAGTTTCCCCCATTATATCAGCAAAACTAATTCACTACAGACTCATTTCCCTCTTGCTCTCCCCTACCAATATTAATAATCATTGGTGATCATATAAGCCTTTTATTTTAGATTATAGTGAACAATTTCCCAACTCATCTTCTCAGGATTTAAAGAGCATAAAAGGTAAGAAAAAGAGAACAATTCTAGGGGTTAAAGAATGCAGATTATCTCAGCTCGTATTATTTTATGAATGAAGATACTGAAGCTCAGAGGCCTAAAGGATTTTTTCAGAGTCACACAGCTCAGAATGGAGCTACATTAGGACCTAGGCTTCCTATTTTGCAATTGATGTTGCATTCCAGGGGTGATTCACAGCATCATAGTTCCCTAGTAAATCACTTTTTCCTCCTTGACTGTTTGTTTCTCTCAACAGCAATCATGTCCTGATGAAATCCAGTCTCTATCGATTCTCCATCATAAAAGATTCTCTCCCTTTTCATATCCTTAAATCTTACAAATCAATCCCACCCCCAAAATGTCTCTCCAATTCTTTCTTACTTTTTTTCTGCTTCTGCTCTGCTGGCCTCGTTAGCTACCAGCAATATTTTCTTGTCAGGAAAGGACTGTGGATTAGATGTGCAGAGATGGCCCCTTAAATGGCCACAGATGTCTCTGCTCTGTAAGGCACTCAAGGTAAAATAACCTTTTCACAGAGGGTAAAAATAAGAAGGTAAAAATAACCTTTGCACAGAAGACTCACACCAGAAGTGGGTGTGCCTGTTCAGAGAGGAGAATTTAGAAATCAGGGATAGATATAGTAAGAGAAAAGGCTGGCGTCATGGATGTGTGTCTCTCCTGAAAGCTATTTCTTCCCTACAGCTGATTTTTCTAGTCAGGACGGCCTTCCTCTTTCTTCTTCTCTCCTATTCTTCTTTGGGCTCCAGCCCTACTGCTTACCAACCTACCCATCCCAAACAGTGTCTGATCTAATGTGAATAATGATCATGTTACTTTTTCAATGGGTTCCATTTTCCCTGATTGAGGTTGTTTCTAGGTATTTAATGGAAAAATATTCTCTATGAGTAAGATATACAAAGTCTCAGGATCTATGTTTCTATTGGGATAAAAACAAATGAGTGGATTCATTTAGTAGAATGTCATTAAATGAAGCCTTGACCTACGTTGTCATTATAAGATGGAGCAGTCACAGATCCAAAGCAAAGAGCTAGTAAGATTTTTTGTGATTTCCACTTATTCTTTGCTTTGTTCTCATAAAATATCCGCTGGGTGGCTCAGTAGTAAAGAATTCTCCTGCCAGTGTAAGAGACACAGATTCAATCCCTGATCTGGGAAGATCCCACACGCTGTGGAGCAATCAAGTCTGTGTACCACAGCTATAGAGCCATGCTCCACAGCACGAGCAGCCACCGCAGTGAGAAGCCTGCGTACTGCAACTAGAGAGTAGCCCCCACTTGCTGCAACTAGAGGAAAGTCCACGCAGTACTGAAGGCCCAGCAGAGTCAAAATTCAAAATAAATAAATTGTTGTTGTTCAGTCACTCAGTCCTGTCCAACTCTTTATGACCCCATGGACTGCAGCACGCCAGGCTTCCCTGTCCATCAACAACTCCCTGGGCTTGCTCAAACTCATGTCCATCGAGTTGGTGATGCCATCCACCATCTCATTCTATGTCATTCCCTTCTTCTCCTGCCTTCAATCTTCCCCAGCATCAGGGTCTTTTCTAATGAATTGGCTCTTTGCATCAGGCGGCCAAAGTATTGGAGCTTCAGCTTCAGCATCAGTCCTTCTAATAAATACTCAGGATTGATTTCCTTTAGGATTGACTGATTTTGATCTCCTTGCAGGCCAAGGGACTCTCAAGAGTCTTCTCCAATACCACAGTTCAAAAGCATCGATTCTTTGGCACTCAGCTTTCTTTATAGTCCAACTCTCACATCCATACATGATACTGGAAAAACCATAGCTTTGACTAGATGGACCTTTGTTGGTAGAGTAATGTCTTTGCTTTTCAATATGTTGTCTAGGTTTGTCACAGCTTTCCTTCCAGGGAGCAAGTGTCTTTTAATTTCATGGCTGCCATCACCATCTGCAGTGATTTTGGAGCCCAAGTAAATAGTCTGTCACTGTTTCTATTGTTTCCCCATCTATTTGCCATGAAGTGATGGGACTGGATGCCATGTTCTTCATTTTTTTAATGTTGAGTTTTAAGCCAGCATTTTCACTCTCCTCTTTCACCTTCATCAAGAGGCTCTTTAGTTCCTCTTCACTTTCTGCCATTAAGGTGTTGTCATCTGCATATCTGAGGCTATTGATATTTCTCCCGGCAATCTTGATTCTAGCTTCTGCTTCATCCAGCCCAGCGTTTCATATGATGTACTTTGCATTTAAGTT
Source organism: Bubalus kerabau (assembly GCF_029407905.1). Taxonomy (NCBI): domain Eukaryota; kingdom Metazoa; phylum Chordata; class Mammalia; order Artiodactyla; family Bovidae; genus Bubalus; species Bubalus kerabau. The sequence goes on from NC_073641.1 coordinate 13,755,410, forward strand.
AAAAAAGCAAGGTGACAATGTACAGCCTTGACGTACTCCTTTCCCAATTTGGAACCAGTCTGTTGTTCCATGTCCAGTTCTAACTGTTGCTTCTTGACCTGCATACAGGCTTCTCAGGAGGGAGGTAAGGTGGTCTGGTATTCCCATCTCTTTAAGAATTTCCCACAGTTTGTGGTGATCCACACAGCCAAAAGTTTTAGTGTAGTCAGTGAAGCAGAAGAAGATTTTTTTTTGAATTCTCTTGCTTTTTCTATGGTCCAACAGATGTTGGCTATTTGATCTCTGGTTCCTCTGCCTTTTCTAAATCCAGCTTGAACATCTGGACTTTCTCGGTTCACATACTGTCGAAGCCTAGCTTGAAGAATTTTGAGCAATACTTTGCTTGCATGTGTGATGAGTGCACTTGTGATGTAGTCTGAAACTTCTTTGGTATTGCCTTTCTTTGGGATTGGAGTGAAAATTGACCTTTTCTAGTCCTGTGGCCACTGCTGAGCTTTCCAAATTTGCTGTCATATTGAGTGCAGCAATTTAACAGTATCATCATTTAGGATTTGAAATAGCTCAATTGGAATTCCATCACCTCCACTAGCTTTGTTTGTAGTGATGCTTCCTAAGGCCTACTTGACTTTGTACTCCAGAATGTCTGACTCTAGGTGAGTGATCACACCATCATGGTTATCTGGGTCACTAGATCTTTTTTGTATGTTTTTTCTGTGTGTTCTTGCCACCTCTTCTTAATATCTTCTTCTTCGGTTAGATTCATACTGTTTCTGTTCTTTATAATGCACATCTTTGCATGTGTATTCCCTTGGTATCTCTAATTTTATTGAAGAGATCTCTAGTCCTTCCCATTCTATTGTTTTCCTCTATTTCTTTGCATTGATCATTCAGGAAGGCTTTGTTTATCTCTCCTTGCTATTTTTTGGAACTTTGCATTCAGATGGGTATATCTTTCTTTTTCTCCTTTTCCTTTCACTTCTTTTCTTTTCTCAGGTATTTGTAAGGCCTCCTCAGACAACCATTTTGCTTTTTGAGTTTCTTTTTCTTGGGGATGGCTTTGATCACTGCCTGCTATACAATGGAACCAACCTCTATCCATAGTTCTTTAGGCACTCTATCAGAGCTAATCCTTTAATCTATTTGTCATTTCCACTATATAGTTGTAAGGGATTTGATTTAGGTCATACCTGAATGGCCTAATGGTTATATAAAACATAAAATATCCACATGGTGTGTAATAGGATCAGAATGCAAATAACCAGATCACCAGTGCAACTTTGGAGAGCAAAGAAAAATTTATGTTTACTCTATTTTGAATTTATCTTTTTTGGGAATTTCTGGCCATTTAATTATCACCCCTGTTTGTGCACAGGAGAAAGTCCAGCATTTTCTAGTTTATCCCTGCTCCCACCTGAGTGTAAGTGTGCGTGCATGCTCATTTATTCCATTGTGTCCAATTTGTGACCCCACATAGGCCACTAGTCCCCTCTGTCCATGGGATTTCCCAGGCAAGAATACTGGAGCAGGTTGCTATTTTCCTCCTCAGGGCATCTTCCCAACCTTGGGGTTGAACCTGCCTCTCCTGCATTGGCACGCAGGTTCTTTACCACTGAGCCACCTGGGAAGTCTGCCTGAGTGTGTAGTACCTAGCAAAGTCCCTAGCACAGAACAGGTGTCCCATTAATGATTACTACACTGAACTAACTGGTTGTTAAGCCCAGAAAAACCACAGTCAAGAAGCTGAGATGTTTGTCCTTCTCCAAATGTTAATATTAAGCACAACATGAGTTCACACTTGAATAAAAAAGTAATTAGACAGTGATGAGTTGGAGGAGGGAAAAATAGGACAGCAGACTCTGAGAGCTAGTCTGACACATTTCAAAAAGTGAAAGAGATGAAAGCCCAGGCTTTCTTGAAATGTGTCATAAGACTCCTAATACAAGAGGTCTATTAAATAATCACTAGGAGCAGGTGAATCTTGAGCACACAAGATGGAGAAGAAAGAGGGGTAGGACAGGAGGTGCCTGTGGAAGCCTGGAATTGCCTATTCATAGTCTCCTCTTCCTTCCCTCCCATTCCAGGCTCCACACATTGGCTGGGTAAAGCGGATGTTAGGGTCAAAGAAGGAAGGAATGATTCTTTGCTTCTCCACTTCTCACTCTTCCAGCCCTACCCAAAGTTAAACATATATGTTGGAACAAAAGAAGCTCTTTGACCACTAAGCTCTGATGTAGCATACAATATAGTCCAAATGCATCTTGGTTAGAAAATGTTTCTGCTCTGAAGCCACACAAGCCCTTCAGTATATGTGGGTGAGCACGCATGTGTATCTGTGCCTCTGTGTGTGTGTGTTTACTGGTACGGGGGTGATCAGCTTAAACCTTAGGCTAGATTCACCATACTAATAAATATTTTTAACTTCCAAGGGTCACTAGGTTCACACTGAAGTTTAATCATAGTACAAATAGAAATATGTGAATTTTTTAAGATCATGTATTAGAAGGTAAAACAACTAGCCAACCAACCTAACACCAACAGTAACAACAAAACCTAGCTTCAGGTTTTAAACTTACTTTCAAGATTCTGTTCATATTATAAAACATTCTCAAAACACAAGTGGTATTTTAAAATTGACAAGATTTTATTTTATAGGCTATATACCAGATACCCTCTTGATCAAATGCTTTTGTCTTCTGTTACTTCTCCATTTTAAGACCTTTGCTCTTTCCTTTAAAGACTTCCAGAAGCCTGATTAAGCCAGTTTGAAAACTCCATCAACTAGAGTTTACAGGTGAGATCTCAAAGGCTTGGATGATTTGGAAAACTTTCATAAATATCTTTCAGAAATGTTCAGCTGCCTCAAGTTCATGTACAGCATTTGAAGATTTGGAGGAAAGGAAAGTTGAAGGTCTATACTGCTCTGTTCAACACAGAAGCCTCAGGTGACCAAGAGTGCTTAGGTGAGCACGGAGAGTGCAGCTAGGGACATTTTAGTATGATTGGAACAACTTGGATACAGGAATATACTTTAAAAATTTAAGTGTGTGAAATCTAAGTACAGATCATGGGTTTCAGCTGAAATTTAGATATCTGAATTGAGATACGCTCTGAGTGTAAAATACTGGATTCTGAACACTTCCTATGAAAAAAAGATGTCATTAATATTATTGTATTGTATTGACTAAATGCAAAAATGATAATAGTTTGGATATACTGGGTTGAATAAAAGGTATTGTTAAAGTTGCTTTACCTCTTTCTTTTCACTTATTTAATGTGACTACCAGAAAATTCGAGATTACATATATGACTCACATTGCAATTTTCACTTGATAGTGCTGGTCCAAAGGGCAGTTTTGACTTAAATATAACTATTGTAGTTCATCCACCTGCCTTATCATATCTCTGGCAGTAAGCTTTAATATTTATTTGTCAAACATGTTTTTTGTGTTCAAATAGAAGTGCTTAAATCTTCAAAGGGAAATTGAGGTGAGGGGGGAAACGAACCAAAAGGGATAAAAGGCTGTAACAAATGAGCTTTCTTCTCCATGAACAAGCAAATGGAACCACTTCTTATTATAGTCACAAAATTTTGCTCTAATTCTTGAGTGAAATATACATACATAATATAAATGTATGTATATAAATACACATATATACATGTGTATATATATATATATATATATATAAGGGGGGAGAGAGAGAGAAAGGGGCATATCTTGAAGATAGGGTAGATTCAATTCTAGACCACCTAGATAAAGTGAATATTGCTTTATTCACACAAGTTTTTTGGTTTCCTAGTGCATTAAAACATATTTATGCTATACTTCAGCCTATTAAGTGTGCAGTAGCAGTGTACCTAAGAAAAACAATGTATTACTGCAGTCAGTGGGGTCAAAAAGGGTCAGACATGACTTACTGACTAAACAACAACAAATTGTTGTACAAAATTGTAAAGCACTATACCCCAATTAAAAAAAAAAACACACACACATACCTTAATTAAAAATATTTAGTACTAAAAAATGCTAACCATCATCTCAGGCTTCAGCAAGTCAGTCTTTCTACAATAGTAACATCAGAGATCAGTATTCACAGATCACCATAACAGATGTAATAATAAAGAAAAAGTTTGAAGTACTGCAAGAATTACCAAAATGTGACATAGAGATGCAAATTGAGCAAATGGTGTTGGAAAAATCATGGCAATAGACATTTGCTTGATACAGGATTACCACAAAACTTCAGTTTGTAAAAAAAAAAATGCACTATTTGTGAAGCATATAAAGTGAACTGCAATAAAACAAAGTATGTTTTTATGTATACATATATGGTCACTGATAGAATCACAAAAAAGTGGAAGTTACAACAAGGTGGAAAGTGGAAAGGAGATTTCATCCTCACCAATGTTCCATGACACCGTATGGGGGAAAAAAATGGGAATGGGAGAGGGGTGCTTTAAGAATGATATTGTCAATGGAACTTTGACCTTATGGGAAACACAGTTACAACAATACAGTGACCATAAAATGTCAAGAATTGAGGATGGGAAATGGGGGGTTAGTGAAGAATGCAATTCATAACATTTCCAAATCAGAGAATTTTCTTTGGATATTTTCACTTTTTTCTTTCCAGAAGGTTTATCCCAGCTCAGAGTTGAGCTGCTTCTGCACCTTAAAATTGCTTTACTTGAGATCTCTAATACCAGTTCTGCAGATGAGTACTGGATACAGTGTCCATGACTCTGGCACTTTGGATTCTCTATGTGCCACTGCCTCTTATATGGCAGCTGCACCTCCAAACATCTCTAGTGCTTAATCCTATCAGTAGTTCCATTATCCACACCATCACCATGTAGAAACCTTAGACCATCTCAACTTCTTCCTTAACTCCCTAGCACCCACTCAGTCAATCATCACCATGTCCAGAATCTCTCAACTCTATCCTCTCTCTTCATGCCCACTCATCATCTCTACACTAGACCCAAGACTTCATAAATCATCTCTCAGTTTTCAGAATTACCCATTTGGACCCATACTTCAAAACCTTTCAATAAAGTATCTGTGTAAAATTTAAATCCAACGGCATCATTTCCCATTTAAATACATTCAAGGACTACACATCATCTATAGAATTCAGGGGCTTCTTTTTGACTGGCCCACAAAGCCCTTGGTACCAGGCACCTACTCTCCAACTTCTAAACTTCATGATTTGTTACCTTTTGACTCATAATTAATGTTTACATATCAATGGTTTTTGATTCCCTGCAGATCCAATTGTATTTTATGACTTTCTGTCTTTGCTTACACTTGTCCCTCCATCTGAAACACCTTTTCCATTTATCTTAGTGTTGCTTATCCTTCAAGATGCAATTCAGTTATAACCTGTCACAGAAAGTCCTCCCCAAATCCCAGGTTGAGCTATGACCACTCGTCTCTCTCTAATGGCACAGGGGGCATGTTTCTAGTTTAATATTTCAATTTGTTATATGGAAATCATTAAAAGTATCTGCTAAGTGTCTGTCTCTTCTTCTAGAAGAGAAGTAGAAGGGACTTTTACTTTAATGGGGACCTACTTTTAAGGTCCCCATTAAAGTAGGGACCCAAACTCAGGTATCTTTATAGTCCCACTGTTAGCATCAGCTGATTTTCAGTAAATAATTATTAGAATGACTTGAGCAAGGGAAAGTGTTTAAAGGTATTGGGGTTGAAAGATTCTACACCTGTAAAGTCAGAGTTCATATTCCTGGTGGTCTCACCATTGAGCAAGGAGGTGAAAATGCAGGAAAGTAATAACATAGTAGCAGAGTGAGAGTGAGGGAAGAAGGCAGTCACAAGCTGTTGACATAAAAATGTTCTAGAGGGAAGGACTTATACAATCAGTGAATACATGGGGGACTCTCACTGGTAGCCTGGAGTCTGGACCGTTCTGTGTCTATCCTCCAGGAATCATGTGGCCTTGTTAGAAAATTTTCCATCTCTGGACCTTTCATTCTACCTTTACAAGTTATATTATCAGCTTTCACCCATATAAAACAATTGTGGATTCAGGGAGAGTAATTTTCCAAAGTACAAACAAATTTGATTATGTTTATGATTAAAGCAGGGCCTAGTGGATTTAAGAGCCAGCCCTTGGGAAACCAACACATCAACTCTCAGGATGAAGAACAGAGTGAAAAGCAATGTCCAAATGACTTACCCAATGGTTGTTTCAAGAGAGTTTTCAGATGACTTTTCCAATTGGCCACCAACGCCTAGTGGTCCTCAGCGTGATAGCTATCCATTTCCAATCCAGCAAGATCAGTGGGACCTGGAAGATTGAATTGGCACCCTTAATCTCTTGCTCAGCACCAAGTATTTGCCTAGATGGGTGACTAATGGAGAGGTTGGCTTTGTTTTATGTTCAGTTACATGTCCTAGGCAGTGTGTGCTCGGAGTGTTAAAGGATGATGACTGACCTTTCATCTCTCACTTTATTGATACCATTTTAATGTTATCAAGGGATGACAACTCAACAAATCCCCATAATGAAGAACTCCTGTCCAGAGGGAAGCCAGTGGAAAGGGGAGTTTTCTCTCACAGCCTATTCTCCCGTGTTTGCCTTTGGCTTTATTACAGTAGCAAACCAATCACCTTAAGAACTGATCTTTGGCTTGAAATTTTCCAAGCCAGATGTGGAATTGAATGTGCAGATTAACAATAGTAAAGCATATTTGAAAAGCTTTCAAGCCCATTTGAACTTGCATAGGTTTCTCATGCACTCTGTTAGCCCAAAGTTTATGAAAGAGTCTGTGTTCTTGGACCATGGTGCCTGGAGGCTGGTGGTCAGGCAGGTATTTCCACACGGAGACAGTGAGACAACTGGAGCCCTGGAAAACGCACCCAGCAGCCTCTCCCTCCTCTTCCCACACTTCTGGGCAGAGAGTCGGCCTCAGGAAAGTATAGTGTGAGTGGGGGCAGCAGGAAGAGGTAGGCAAAGGAGCAGTGACAGCAGAAAAAGCAAGAAGGTCAACACTAATAGCAGAGTAGCAGGAGGGAGGTGATGAGCTGGTAAGAGAGGCCAGTCTGACAACCCTGCATTATGTTGTCAAAGGCTAAACCAAGCAGTCTTACTTCCTTTTCAACCTGTGGGAAAGGGTGATTATGACTGAGCCTAGTTTCCCACATCATTCTCTAGTGATCAGACCTCTCCAAATGTTAAGCAGCTGAGAGATGACATTGTAGGCAAGACCAGCTGCTGAGTCTAGATGGAAAGGGCCTGGTAAAGGTAAAATGATGTGTTGCCCATGCAACACTACATATATTTAAAAATTAAACTTTCTTTATACCATGGCATGCATTATGCAGGTTTTCCACCCAACTTCTTGTGTTAACAGAGAGTCGTTCCTGTACATGACATCCCAAGCGTGAATAGCAGAAGTGCACACTCGTGTACCAAATGCCTACTGCATGAAGGCACCAGCTGTTGGTCCCGGCCATCTGCCAGCCCAGATGGATTCTCTGTAGGAAATGAACACCTTGTATAACACACAATGTGGCCTCTTCTGAGTCCCAAATGGACTGGTGCTGTCAAGCCCTCTCAAGGAAAATGTCAGTGGTCAAATTCTGTTCTGTTCAAGCACAGAACTTTTACTGCGTGGTAAAGGCAGGTGACTACAGACAATGACAAGGACACCAGGGCTGCATTTCCTTGTTGTCGCCTAACATTTGTAGAATGAATCATTGGGTGCCCTGCGGTTGTCCTCACGCACTGCTCATCTCTGTGATGGTGTTCATGTTGAGGTCAGTGTTACTGCTGGAAGCTCATCATCGGTCATCTCCCCCATCTGCTCACCGACTCTATCACCACTGACTTTAATGTTCTGTCCTCAGCCTTGGGCCTTTGCAATTGTACTTTCCCATCCTTGTCCTTGAGGGGCTAATTCCCTTAGGTTCAGTGTCTGCTTGAACATCACAACCCTAAAAAGACTTTCCCTGACCATCTCATCAACCTCTTCCTCCAATCCACTCCCCTCCATCTCCACACATTCTATTACCCTAACCCTGTCTAATTTCCCTTAGGCACTTTTAATTATCTTAAAAACCATATGAATGCTTATTTAGTCATTTTGATACATCTGTCTCTGTCTGCAACTAAAATGTAGGATCAGTAGAAACATGGACTTTTTTTCTCTTCTTTACTGATTTCTGGCTCCAAAACAGTGCTTGATACATGGTGGAGGGGGCAGGCAACAAATATTGGTTAACTGAACGAATGAGTGGGTGATGAGAAGAAAATGTATAGTTAACTGGCTTGTTCTCCACCATTCCATCAGGCAGAGAGGGGGATGTGACTGAAACCAGGTCTTTGGATTTCAAATTCCATGCTATTTCCTGTACACAAGGTTGCCTCTATAACAACACTTACATTTGGCTTCAATGTTTATTAAACGGGAAAATAAACTAATCTACACAGGAATCCTAAGGCCATTGTCACCACTCTTATGATTTGGAAACACTCTGATGAATTATTATTAGGCATTTTATTTTTAACCCTCCTAAAGTGGGAGAAATATCAATAACCTCAGATATGCAGATGACACCACCCTTATGGCAGAAAGTGAAGAGGAACTAAAAAGCCTCTCGATGAAGGTGAAAGTGGAGAGTGAAAAAGCTGGCTTAAAACTCAACATTCAGAAAACGAAGACCATGGCATCTGGTCCCATCACTTCATGGGAAATAGATGGAGAAACAGTGGAAACAGTGTCAGACTTTATTTGTTTGGGCTCCAAAATCACTGCAGATGGTGACTGCAGCCATGAAATTAAAAGACGCTTACTCCTTGGAAGAAAAGTTATGACCAACCTAGATAGCATATTGAAAAGCAGAGACATTACTTTGCCAACAAAGGTCCGTCTAGTCAAGGCTATGGTTTTTCCTGTGGTCATGTATGGATGTGAGAGTTGGACTGTGAAGAAGGCTGAGCACCGAAGAATTGATGCTTTTGAACTGTGGTGTTGGAGAAGACTCTTGAGAGTCCCTTGGACTGCAAGGAGATCCAACCAGTCCATTGTGAAGATCAGCCCTGGGATTTCTTTGGAAGGAATGATGCTAAAGCTGAAACTTGAGTACTTTGGCCACCTCATGCGAAGAGTTGACTCATTGGAAAAGACTCTGATGCTGGGAGGGATTGGGGGCAGGAGGAGAAGGGGATGACAGAGGATGAGATGGCTGGATGGCATCACTGACTCAATGGATGTGAGTCTGAGTGAACTCCGGGAGTTGGTGATGGACAGGGAGGCCTGGTGTGAGGCGATTCATAGGGTTGCAAAGAGTCAGACACGATTGAGCGACTGAACTGAAAAGAAAGCTAAACACAGTACTTTCCCTAAGAGAATGCAAAGCTATACATCCAAGACAATAGTTTGCAGAAGAGTGGGAGCAAAGAAACCTCAATAAATTTGAGACGTTTCCAATTAGCTCCCCAAAATGAGTGATACAAAAGGACTCCCAGAGGTTGCATAATGATTTCAAGTAAACAAATTACAATGCTAATTACACTATGCTGTTCAAATGGTCACCTTAGATATGAGTGATAGAAACTCTCCTGAATCCCTATGTCCTCTGACGGAAAAATCTCTCCCTTTGAGATTTGTGGCACTTGCTTTATACCATTTGTAAGATCCCCATCATAAGATCTACACATGTGAAAGATTACACATATTCTAAAAACTTTATTATATACTTAAATACGTATTAAGCATTTATATCCCTATCAAGTATTTTTCAGATATAGAAGTGATATATCATCATCATATAAAATTTGGAAAATAAAACTCTTAATGAGAAAATTATCCATATTTTCCAGATGAACTGTGGAATCATTGAGCCAAGTTCAATGAAGAAAAATTCTGCTTAAATTGTATTTGATATTTCTTTTCATGTTTATACTTCATGAAGCTTACAAATTGTGAATAATGGTCATTTTTATAATATTCAGTTTTCAATTATATAAACATGATACATATTTCCATTTGATTATTTTTTAAATTATTTATATATTTGTTTATGTCTCTGTTGGGTCTTCCTTACTGCCCTGGCTTTTCTCTAGTTGCGGCAAGTGGGGCTACTCTTTGTCATGGTGAGTGGGCTTCTCATTGTGGTGGCTTTTCTTGCTGTGGAGCACGGGTTCTAGAGAACACAGGCTCCAGTTGCTGTCCATGGGGCTCCGTAGCTGTGGCTTCCAGGCTCTGGAGCACAGGCTCAATAGTCGTGGCGCATGGACTTAGCTGTTCTGTGACATGTGGGATCTTCCTGGACCAGGGATAGAACCCATGTTGCCTGCATCGACAGGCAGATTCTTCACCACTGAGCCACCAGAGAAACTCCCATTTATTTAGTTTTAAAAACATAATCTCAGTATATATAGATGCATTATAGATACATATCATACCTACATTATATACACAGAAAATTTTCAAACATATGTAGGACTTAAAGAAGAAAAATTCAAAACTTTACTGTAGTATATAAATAAGACCTGACTATATATATGAATAAAATATTTATTGAATATATATAAAATATATGCATATATATTTTGAATAATATATGGATCACCTTGCATACTGTTTTATAATGTTTTTTGAAATTGAAAACAAATTTTAATAGCTCCATTACATTGTATCATGTGATTGTTACATATATTATTTATTGTCATACTGTTGGTTATTTAAGTAGGTTCCAAGTTTTTACTCTAAGCAATGTTGAAATGAACATCCTAACGCACAGATCACTGTACACCTCACTGATTATTTCCCTTGGGTTTTCAGTAGTGGATTTGTAAGATTGAAATCTATGAATGTCTCAAAGAATCTTGATAGTATAGTACCAAATATTTTTTCTATAAAGGTTGAATTAATTGACATGCCCTTGATATCTCAATTTAGTTTATGATTGCTCTCTTCTAATATTTGCTAAATTTGTATGCAAACATGGTATCTCTTGTTTTAGTTCACATTTCTTTGAGTGATGAGGTTGATATTTGGGAAAAAAAGTTCCTGAAATCTGACCTAATTCCAGGTTGTTTTAGGGAAAGAGTAAATGGTGGATTGAGAACTATTTAATAATTACTCTTGCAGGGCTCAGTTGGAGCACATGCTGATTTCTGTGGTGTAAGTACTTCTACCGTAGCATATTTCAAGCTGCTGGCATGATATGATTCAACATGGAGCTGGGAAAATGGGTATTAAGTGGGTTCTAGCAAGTGGGGACTTCCCTGGTGGTTCAGAAGGTAAAGAATCTGCCTGCAGTGCAGGATACCTGCATTTGTTCCCTGGGTGGAGAAGATCCTCTAGAGAAGGGAATGGCAACCCATTCCAGCATTCTTGCCTGGAGAATCTCAGGGACAGAGGAGCCTGGTGGGCTATAGTCCATGTGGTCGCAAAGAGTCAGACATGACTGAGCAACTAACACAGAAAGTGGGGATGAGCTGGTACCAGCACATCACTGCAGTGTGGTTTTCTGTTTAAATCATGTTCGGAGCTGTGCTCAGGTTTGGGTTCCCAGTCTCACTGTGTTACCAGCTTTGTGATCTTGGGTATGCATATCATACACAGGGTTTTTTTGGCAGATGTAATAAGATAATTCAGGTATTTAACACAGTTTCTAGCCCAATGTAATAAACACATAATAGCTATTATTATTTTTTTATATATAGCTCTATTAATGTTTGTGTTTTTTTTTGTTGAATCATCTGTTCCTATTCCTCAACCATTTATCTTTTAGGTTATCACTGTTTTTCTTATTGACTTACCAATATTTTACGTATTATAGAGTATCAACCAATTTACATATTAACCAATATGTGGATATTAGCCATTAGGAATATTTTTGGATTCTTTTAAAATTTTTGCTTCTTAATTGAATATATGCTTTTAGACAATTAGAAATTAAAAATAACTGTTCAGATATGTTTGTGATTACTTCTATTGTATTTATTCTTAGAAAACATCTTATATCACATAATCACACATGCCATTTATATATATTTTTAAAAATTCTCCTCTAGGTACTTTTCTGATTTTACTTAGTACATTTAGCTGTTTAAATCTCTTAGAATTACTTTGGTATATGATATGGGTGAGAAACTAATATTTAAGTATGTAACCTGTTAGCTATGCATGAACTGTGAACTATGTACTATGAAATTATCTCTCATTACCTCACTTTCCTCATTTGTAATTAAAGGTGATAGTATGGCCAACTTCATAATATGTTAGAGAACTATTCTAAGTCCTAACACGTAAAGCACAGAGAGCACTGTGTGATGCACTGTGAGTGCCAGATGGGGTTAGCTGCCTCCTCTTTCTCATCATTGTCATCATTATTATTATCAGCATCACCATCTTCTGTTTTATCTGTCCCATCCTTTCCTTATTGATTTTTTCTCTTAAAGAAGAAACTTTACTAGCAAAGCAAAACAAATAAGATGCTACTACAGCCAACAAATAAATTCTGACACACTTCTACTTGGGACCTGAGCCCAGCTTTTACAACTGAAAACATAGCTGTGAGGGGCACCTGTGGGATTCAGTTGTCTCCTATAGGCAAGCTGTTGGAGAGGCAGTCTTGAGACTGCTTTCATCTTGTAATTCCTTATACACAGAAATATGATGCTCCATGACACTGTCCTTCCCAAGTCTACCCCTGAAGCTGGAGTTTTGGACTTGTTTGTCCTGGACACTGTATGGGTGATTCTACAAAGAACAAATAGAACTGAAGGGTCATAGTCTGGTCCTGTTCAGAAACCTGAAACTTCTCTGGGAAATTTATTCTAAATAGAGAGAGAGGCCATTTATTGCCTAACAGACACCTAAGTACTGATTGTCAGGACCAAGCTAAGCTGTGACAGAAAGTCTTCTGCCTCTGCCTCAAGTTTTCCATCTGCAAACTGGAAACTAAGCATGCTGCTCCACACTTCAATACAAGTATTGGAGGGGTATTTAGTCAGTTTTTACTGTGAATAAATGAATATCTTGTATGATTATTTGCACTAAGGTAGATATGGCTGATCTAAAATTTTGGCTCAAAGTTCAAAGAGCCAAAGACTCTTTGACAAGACTGTCGTTTGCCCACTGCACAATTAAAGAAGTGGATGGGCGGGGCGGAAGGGGGCGGTGGTTCAGTAAAGATTAAGGCAAAGGGACAATGGCAATAAAGCCTGGCTCTGCTTAGAACAATTGTACATGTGTGCTCAGGCTACAGATCATGGGGTTTCCCAAGAATACTGGAGTGGGTTGCCATTTCCTTCTCTAGGGATCTTCCTGACCCAGGGATTGAACCAATGTCTCCTGAATATCCTGTATTGGCAGGCAGATTCTTTATTTCTGTGCCACCTGGAAAGCCCAGAACAGTTGTATATCATCCCCAAAACAATTTCCTGGTTTTATACAGTGAACTTTTCATCACAATGTGATACATTACTATGTCAACGAGATTGTGTGTGTGTGTGTGTATGTGTGTGTGTGTATACTTCCCACTACACAACTTTGAACAATACATCAAACTTGGTGGCCATAATCTGTTGAATACTGCTTTAATTAATCATTTTATTTCCCTCTTTATAGCCCTTTAGTCAATTGGGAATCAGGGGGTTGCTCCTCCTCCAGGGAAGATTTTCTAGGGGCACTTGCTTTATTGCTGGGTTAGTGGACATATAAGCAGAAGAAAAGCCTTCACAGGGAGGTGTGGCCCCTACTCTGGGAAGTGTAGGGGGCTCCTATAATGTGGCTCAATTTCAACTTTTCTGAGAAAGTTTTTATTTCATTCACTTTGGAAGGAAAATTTCTCAGGATATAGAATTCTAGGCTGGTAGGTTTTTTCTCAACACTTGAAGTATCTTATACTATCGTCTTGTGGCTTACAGGCTGAGTAGAGGTAGATGTAATTCTTACCTTTGCTCTTTGACAGGTGTGTCCTTTCCCCTCTCTGGCTTCTTTCAATATTTTCTTCTAGCTTTAATTTGCTTCAGTTTGAAAATGAGATGCCTAGATGTAGTGGGGTTTTTTGGGCTTTTTGGGGCATTTATCCTGTTTGGGGTTCTATGAGTTTCTTGCAGCTGTGGTTTGGTGTCTGACATGAATTTGGGAAAATTCTTAAAAAATAAGATACAAGCATGGTTCTGAAGCAGCTAATAAAATTTGTCGCCACTTAAATTTCAAAAATATTTTTTAGTTATTTTTGAGTATTTGGTTTCACTTTCAGGTGAAGTTAGAATAATCTTATATTTAAAAAAGAACACCCTGTTTGAATTTTAAATGAAATATTAACTTGCGGAGATTGAAAATATAATATTCATCTTGGAAAAAAGAGTATATGTGTGTGTGTGTAAGTATACATGACCAATTAATGTTTTATCATGTGTGTAAATACATATACTAATTAATATAAATATATATAAAAAGATATTAAAGGACTACATATATACATTAAAGAATATGTATCTATGAGTATGTACATGCTGCTGCTGCTAAGTCGCTTCAGTCGTGTCCGACTCTGTGCAACCCCATAGACGGCAGCCCACCAGGCTTCCCCATCCCTGGGACTCTCCAGGCAAGAACACTGGAGTGGGTTGCCATTTCCTTCTCCGATGCATGAAAGTGAAAAGTGAAAGTGAAATCGCTCAGTTGTGTCCTACTCTAGTGACCCCATGGACTGCAGCCTACCAGGCTCCTCCTTCCATGGGATTTTCCAGGCAAAAGTACTGGAGTGGGGTGCCATTGCCTTCTCCCAAGTATGTACATATTTGTATGCAAATTTGTGTGCTTTCTTCATCTCTAGACTGCAAGTTCCTTGAAAATATAAACTCTATTTCTTTTGTAATGTGTTGGCCCTGGCCAAGTGCCTTTTATATTTTGAGCAAATGAATCTAGGTTCACTTTTCACATGGAGAGAACAGGTTAGACAATGCCTCCCATACTCTTTCCAAGAAATGGATGGAAAATAATTACACCTGAAATTTAATTTTTTATTTTTTCCTTTATATCCAGATTTGAAGGGATGCTACTGATGAGGTGGGGGTAGTATATAAGGAAAATGGTATAGGACATCTTTTGTCTCATGCACACAAAGACAGCAGATTATACAAACTAAGAATTATGTCTCAATATCTTAAGAAAAATTCCTTTATCCTTGGTACATGATAGAATTCTTGTTCACCAGGAAGGGATATAAAGAAATGGCTGCTGCTGCTGCTGCTAAGTCACTTCAGTCGTGTCCGACTCTGTGCGACCCCATAGATGGCAGCCCACCAGGCTCTGCTGTCCCTGGGATTCTTCAGGCAAGAACACTGGAGTGGGTTGCCATTTCCTTCTCCAATGCATGAAAGTGAAAAGTGAAAGTGAAGTTGCTCAGTCATGTCCGACTTTTAGTGACCCCATGGACTGAAGCCCACCAGGCTTCTCTGTTCATGGGATTTTCCAGGCAAGAGTACTGGAGTGGGGTGCCATTGCCTTCTCCGATAAAGAAATGGAGAAATCAGTAATTTAACTGTGGCCAGATAGTTACTCACTGCAACAAGGGGGATAATAAACAAATGATGAAATTCTCAAATTGATTTGCTTACTGTGAGAGCTTTAAACTCAGTCTCTGGCTATGAGTTAAGGTGAAGAATAAATTACACAATTGTTCAATGGATATGATCAGTGTAGACTATGCAGAGTACATCACGCGAAATGCTGGGCTGGATGAAAGACAAGCTGGAATCAAGATTGCTGGGAGAGATATCAATAACCTCAGATATGCAGATGACACCACCCTTATGGCAGAAAGTGAAGAGGAACTAAAAGGCCTCTTGAGGAAAGTGAAAGAAGAGGAGAGTGGAAAAGTTGGTTTAAAACTCAACATTCAAAAAACAAAGATCATGGCATCTGGTCCTATCACTTCATGGCAAATAGATGGGGAAACAATGGAAACAGTGACAGACTTTATTTTCTTGGGCTCCAAAATCAATGCAGATGGTGACTGCAGCCATGAAATTAAAAGACATTTACTCCTTGGAAGAAAAGTTATGACAAATCTAGACAGCATATTAAAAAGCAGAGATATTAAGGTCCGTCTAATCAAAGCTATGGTTTTTCCAGTAGTCATGTATGGATGTGAGAACTGAACCGTAAAGAAAGCTAAACACTGAAGAATTGATGCTTTTGAACTGTGGTGTTGGAGAAGACTCTTGAGAGTCCCTTGGACTACAAGGAGATCAAACCAGTCAATCCTAAAGGAAATCAGTCCTGAATATTCATCGGAAGGACTGATGCTGAAGCGGAAACTCCAATACTTTGGCCACCTAATGTGAAGAACTGACCCATTGAAAAAGACCCTGATGCTGGGAAAGATTGAAGGCATGAGGAGTAGGAGATGACAGAGGATGAGATGATTGGATGACATCACCAACTTGATGGACATGAGTTTGAGCATGCTCTAGGAGTTGGTGATAGACAGGGAAGCCTGGCATGCTGCAGTCCATGGAATCACATTTGGACGCAACTGAGCAACTGACTGAACTGAGACTATGTATATGGATAATCCAGTCCAAAGAATTGTTTTCAATAGCAGTGATTTTTAAATTACATAGAAATTTTGACTCTGTAATAATTTTTCCTGATTATAATCTTAATTCTATTTTTCTGTTCATAACAATAAAATATGTAGTCTTTAAACCCTAATTGTGTTTTATGATATTTAAATAATATATATATTTGCTATAATTATTGAAATTACATTATTTCTACATACATATTAAAGATTTTTATTGACACTTTAAAAACAAGAGTGTTTTAATTAAAAATATAATTATAAAAATAAATATAAAATGAGGTAACTTTATATACATATGCAAATGAACCATATGTTTGTCTACTCATGAATAGACAAATATGTTTATATCAAAAATTGTGTTCATTTAAATTTTCTCAGGTACATTAATTATATAAACATTTCTGGGAAGAAGATATAAAAATATGAATATAAGTTGACATTGAATGCTTTTCTTATTTTAATTTTATTTTTACTTATAGTTAGAACTCATCACAGTTTATCATCTTAACCATTTCTAAATGTACAGTTCAGTACTGGTATATTCACATTGTTGTACAGCCAATTTTCAGAATATTTTATTGCAAAACTGAATTGCCATGCCCATTAAGTAACAGCTTGCCATTTTCCCTTGCCTACAGCTTCTGGCAGCCACCATTCTATGTTCTCTTTCTATGAATCTGGCTACTCTAACACTGTACATTGCAGGTATGCAGTATTTGTTATTTTGTAATTGGCTTATATCACAGCATAATGTCCTTAGTATTCATCTATGTTGGAGCATATGCCAAAATTGCCTTACTTTTTAATGATAAATCATATTCCACTGTAAATATACACCACATTCCATTTATCCATTTACCTGGGCATAAGTACTTGGAGTGCTTCTACCCCTTGGCTATTGTGAAAAGTGTTGCTATAAACACAAGTATACAGGTATCGCTTTGAGATCTGCTTTCTAATTCCTTTGGATATATACCCAGAAGTGAAATTACTGAGTCATATGACAATTCAATTTTTAATTTTTTGGGGAACCACCACAATGTTTCCCAAAGCAGCTATATGATTTTACAGTTCTACTAGCAATACACAAGTGTTCCAATGTCTCCACATTCTCACCAGCACTTGCTACCTTCTGGTTGGTTTGTTTTATGTAATAGCCATCCTACTGAGTGTGAGGGAGTATCTCATGGTGGCTTTGATTTACATTTCCTTAATGATTAGTCATGAATATTTTTTCATGTGCTTATTGGCCATTTGTATATCTTCCTTGCAGAAATATCTATACTAGTCCTTTGTCCATTTTCTAACCAGATTGTTTTATTGTTGTTGTCGAATTATAGGAGGTTTTCTATATTCTGGATATTAACACCTTATTAGTTAAACAATTTGCAAATATTTCGCCATTTTCTAGGTTGCCTTTTTGACCTGTTGATTGTGTCCTTTGATGCATAGATGTCTTTAATTTTGGTGTAGTCCAGCTGGTGCTTTTACTTTTGTTGCCTGTGCTTTTTGTGTCATATCCAAGAAATTCGTGCTAAATCCAATGTCATGAAGATGTTCCCCTATGTTTTCTTCCAAAGAGCTTTATAGTTTAGGTTTTGCATCTAGGTCTTTTATTAAGTTTGAGTTATTTTTGTGTATGGTGTAAGGTAAGTGTACAA
The DNA here is from genome assembly GCF_029407905.1 of Bubalus kerabau. Taxonomy (NCBI): domain Eukaryota; kingdom Metazoa; phylum Chordata; class Mammalia; order Artiodactyla; family Bovidae; genus Bubalus; species Bubalus kerabau. The sequence goes on from NC_073641.1 coordinate 13,773,642, forward strand.
CTTCATTCTTTTGCATATGGGCTTCCCTGGTGGCTCAGATAGTAAAGAATCTGCCTGCAATGCAGAGACCTGGGTTCAATCACTGGGTCGAGAAGATTCCCCTGGAGAAAAGAATGGCTACCCATTCCAGTATTCTTGCCTGGAGAATCCCATGGGCAGAGGAGCCTGATGGGCTATAGTCCATGGGGTCACAAAGAGTCAGACAGGAGTGAATGACTAACATCTTCACTTTTCATCCAGTTTCCCAGCATCATTTGATGAAGAGAGATTGCCCTTTCTTCCCCTGGTTGGTCTTAACACCCTTGTTAAAGATTGTTTGGCCATACATGTGACAACTTATTTCCAGGCCCTCTATCTATTCCATTAGTCTAAATGTCTGCCTTTATATCAGTACCACAGAATATTGATTACTATAGCTTTGTAATAAGTTTGAAATCAAGAGTCTGAGAGTTTCAATTTTGTTCTTTTTCAAGGTTGTTTTGGTAATGCTTTTCCTTTAAGCTTCTTATTTCTCACTCTTCTATTTCTTTAAATTTCCTTTTCTTATATAGTTTCTTATATTTTCCCTTTCTTTTATAGTTTTTATATTACTTCATCCTTCACACCTGGAAGAAAGATGGACCAAGACAGCCTAACTGAGTGACCCAAAAGTAGTTGTCTAAAGCAGGCAAGCCTTAACAGCATATGGAATAAAACTCTAAAATCTTTCTAAGGAAGGAAGTGTGGGGCTAGACTAGACACTTGAAGCAGGAGTTATAAACCTATGTACCTGCCCTATCTGTAGTTCTCATTAGTCATCCGATTTTGAGCAAGCCACTTCATCTCTTTAGACATCAGTTTTGTCAAGAATCAAAACGAGAGGGGGTGCTTGCTTCAACAGCACATATGCTAAAATTGAAAGGATGCAGAGAAGATTAGCATGGCCCCTGTGCAAGGATGACACACAAATTCATGAAGCACTCCATACTTTTGATGAACCTAGAGTCTATTATACAGAATGAAGTAAGTCAGAAAGAGGAAAAACGACTATCAGATACTAACACATATGTATGAAATCTAGAAAGATGGTACTGATGTACCTGTTTTCAGAGCAGCAATGGAGACACAGACATAGTGAACAAACTTACGGACAAGGCTGGCAGCAGGGGGGAGGAAGGAGAGGGTGGGATGTATAAAAGGGTAGCATGGAAACATACATTACCATATGTAAAATACATAGCCAATGGGAATTTGCTATATGGTTCAGAGAACTCAAACCAAGGCTCAGTAACAACGTAGAGGGTGGGATGGGGAGGGAGGTGGGAGGGATGTTCAAGTGGGAGGTGGCATGGGTAAACCTATGGTTGATTCATGTTGATGATTGGTAGAAACCAGCACAATAGTGGGAGAAGGCAATGACACCCCACTCTAGTACCCTTGCCTGGAAAATCCCATGGATGGAGGAGCCTGATGGGCTGCAGTCCATGGGGTCACAAAGAGTTGAACACGACTAAGCGACTTCACTTTCACTTTTCACTTTCATGCATTGGTGAAGGAAATGGCAACCCACTCCAGTGTTCTTGCCTGGAGAATCCCAGGGACGGGGGTGCCTGGTGGGCTGCCGTCTATGGGGTCACACAGAGTCGGACATGACTGAAGTGACTTAGCAGCAGCAGCAGCAGCACAATAGTGTAAAGCAATTATCCTTCAATTAAAAATTAATAAATTTTTTAAAAAGGAGGGGGAAGTTTTCTATACTCTAGAAGTCTACCATTCCATACGAAGATCAGATATATGAACTGAATCTTAGTTCAGGCAATACAAACCCTTAGGAGCTGGCAGTCTGTTTTTGTCCTCTCTCTATTCTTTTTCTTTTCAGTTATATTTCCTTTCTGACTCCCCATTACTTTCCTTTCCTTTCTGGAAAATTCTTTTTCCTTAATTTTGTCACCATTGTTTCAACTTTCTCAATTTTACCTTTAAAAATCTTCACTCTATTTTCAGAAAAGGAAAAAAAGTACTGATGTTCTAATCCTCATCCAACTAAATACCATGCCATACTCAGTCCATTCTTAGGGAAAGTTCAGTTAATTATAGAGATGGCATCCAAAAGGCTGAGGGGCTGAACATCTACATAGGAAAGAACTGGGTAGATACATACCTCTCTTCTCCAATTCTTGTCCCCATTTCTGAAATCTGCCATTGAGGATATGGAGAACAGTGAAAAGTGGGATATTCAAGCCCCCTTGGGCTTCCCCGGTAGCTCAGTTAGTAAAGAATCTGCCTGCAATGCAGGACATCATGGTTTGATTCCTGGGCCAGGAAGATCTGCTGGAGAAGGGACAGGCTACCCACCCCAGTATTCTTGGGCTTCCCTGGTGGCTCAGCTGGTAAAGAATCTGCCTGCAATGGGAGAGACCTGGGTTCAGTCCCAGGGTTGGGAAGATACCCTGGAGAAAGGAACCGCTACCCACTTCAGTATTCTGGCCTGAGGAATTCCATGGAATGCGTAATCCATGGGGTCGCATAGAGACACGACTGAGCGACTTTCACTTTCAAGTCTCCTTATTTCTCCCCTCAGAGTATTAACTGATCCTTTCTGTCTCCTTTGTTGTTTTCTCAAATCTCTGACATGGTCCTCCTAAGTTAAATGACTCCACTTAGCTCAAGCTGGTCCCTTTCACTTCATCTTCTCTGTCATCCACCTTGCACATCACTGCCAGGCTAATCATAAAACTGTACCTAGAGTTGTCATTTGCTCAAAAATCTACAGTGGCTTCCTGTTATCTTTGGCCTTAGTTACAAAGTCTCCTGTTTGGCTTTCCAGGCCATTCATCATCTGATAGTACTTTATTTCCCAGCCCTCCCCAACAGGTTTTTAACAGCTCACTTCCTTTCACGCATGCTGCTCTTATTCCCAACCCTTTGCCATTGCCCACGCTATTTTTTCATGATTTGTAAGAATGTCTCTCCTCACCCCTGTCTACTGAGCAATTTTTGTCTCCTACATAAAACTTACTTCATTACTTTAGATAATATAGACTTTCCTCCTAATTTCTTGAAGCCTATAAAATCAACTCTATACAGTTCAGTATTTGATTTTTTAGTATTTGTGTTTTGTTTTCCAAGCTAGATTATAAACTCTTTTAGGAATGTGAACTTAAATTTTCCAATTTATAACACCAGGTGCAAACGAAAGATTCCGTGATTATTTTTAGAACCAAAATGTTTCAATGTGTTCACTGACCTATGTATTCAAGTCCCTGGAATTAACTGAGCACACAGAAGTATATCATGTCATATGCAGCATGCCATGGCTCTGAAAAATTATTCCTAATATCGATAGGAGACATGGAGTCCCAGTTTGGTCTCAGTTATGTCTGACTCTTTGCAACCCCATGGACGGCAGCATGCCAGGCTTCCCTGTCCATCACCAACTCCTAGAGCTTGCTCAAACTCATGTCCATTGAGTCAGTGGTGCCATCCAGCCATCTTATCCTCTGTAATCTCCTACTCCTCCTGCCTTTAGTCTTTCCCAGCATCAGGGTCTTTTCTAATGAATCAGTTCTTTGCATCAGGTGCCCAAAGCATTGGAGTTTCAGCTTCAGCATCAGTCCTTCCAGTGAATATTCAGGACTGATCTCCTTTAGGATGGACTGGTTGGATCTCCTTGCAGTTCAAGGGACTCTCAAGAGTCTCCTCCAACATCACAGTTCAAAAGCATCAATTCTTCAATGCTCAGCTTTCTTTACAGTCCAACTCTCACATCCATACATGACTACTGGAAAAATCATAGCTTTGACTAGATAGACCTTTGTGGGCAAAGTAATGTTTCTGCTTTTTAATACGCTGTCTAGGTTGGTCATAGTTTTTCTTCCAAGGAGCAAGTGTTTTTCAATTTCAGGGCTGCAGTCACACACTGCAGTGATTTTGGAGCCCAAGAAAATAAAGTCTGTCACTGTTTACATTATTTCCCCATCCATTTGCCATGAAGTAATGGGACTGGATACCATGGTCTTTGTTTTCTGAATGTTGAGTTTTAAGTCAGCTTTTTCACTCACCTCTTTCACTTTCATTAAGAGGCTCTTTAGTTCCTCTTTGCTTTCTGCCATTAGGGTGGTGTCATCTGCGTATCTGAAGTTATTGATATTTCTCCTAGCAATCATGATTCCAGCTTCTGCTTCATCCAGTCTGGCTTTTTGCATGATGTACTCTGCTTATAAGTTAAGTAAGCAAGGTGACAACATACAGCCTTGACGTTCTCCTTTCCCAATTTGGAACCAGTTCGTTGTTCCATGTCTGGTCCTAACTGTTGCTTCTTGATCTGCATACAGATTTCTCAGGAGGCAGGTCAGGTGGTCTGGTATTCCCATCTCTTTGAGAATTTTCCATAGTAGTGATCCACACAGTCAAAGGCTTTGACATAGTCAATGAAGCAGAAGTAGATGTTTTTCTGGAATTCTCTTGCTTTTTCTATGATCCAGGGGATGTTGGCAACATGATCTCTGGTTCCTCTGCCTTTTAATCCAGCTTGAACATCTGGAACTTCTCGGTTCACATACTGTTGAAGCCTAGCTTGGAGAATTTTTAGCATTATTTTGTTAGCATGTGAGATGAGTGCACTATTGAATTTCAAATTGAGTTACTTATCCTCTCTGTACCTGAAAGTCCAGCAGGTATGTGTTCTCTTTTAGGAAATTACTAAAGCAAATCCTTCTGATCAAGGCATCCAAGAGCAGCTCAGTGTCTTCTAAAATAATGACAATGTACAAAATAAGAATGCACAAGTCAAACCAAGAAGAAATTTCTCAGTTTGTCAATGAAACAACTTACAGGCAGATTCCCCAAGCAGCAAACCTCCCTTACAAATATAATTACCACATTTGAGAAGTCACATATTAAGGAACCTAATTCGGTCATTTTCCAAACTGCGCTTCAATTCTTTCTTCATTTCCTGTGCAATGCATGTTACTTTTTTCATATAAAAAAAGGAGTGCCTGTAATGTTGCCTTTTGCAAAGAGTTTCCCTTGTGGCTCAGCTGATAAAGAATCCTCCTGCAATGTGGGAGACCTGGGTTTGATCCCTGGGTTAGGAAGATCCCCTGGAGAAGGGAAAGGCTACCCACTCCAGTATTCTGGCCTGGAGAATTCCATGGATTGTATAGTCCATGGGGTCCCAAAGAGTCAGACACAACTGAGCAACTTTCACTTTGAAAAGAGTTCACATCTATAGTAATCTCATAAATATGTTGGCATTTCACAACTCTATTAGTTATGTATAGCCTCTACCTTCCTTTGTCCCTATCAGCACTTCTAAATCTTGCACATTTCTCACATATACTTAAGTCCACCAGGTGAATAATCAACAGGAGAAAGGCCACTGGTTTAGTCACCACTTCATTTTAATTCAGCCATGCTATTGACAGAAAATTTATATGAAATATCTATTAAAAGTGAAAATGAAAGTCGCTCAGTCATGACTGACTCTTTGTGACCCCCATGGACTGTACAGTCCATGGAATTCTCCAGGCCAGAATACTGGAGTGGGTAGGCTTTCCCTTCTCCAGGGGATCTTCCTGACCCAGGAATTGAACTGGGGTCTCTTGCATTGCAGGCAGATTCTTTACCAACTGAGCTATTAGGGAAGCCCTAAGACTCCTAAAGGTGTTCAAACTTTGGAACAAATCTGTTAAATATATACAATGTTAGGGTTTTTAGAAAAAATACAAACTTTCATAGATTTCAATAATATGAAAGCTAGGATTAGAAAGAAGAAGTGAAACTGTTTAGTGAAACTTTACTTTTGCTTTTTCTGGCAGAAGCTAAAGAGCCAAGACTACTTTGCAATAAACATGCTTGTGTACCCAGTTCTGAATATCTGCATAGAAGCATTGTTTTTTCTGAAATCTAGAGAAAGAACTGTGGTTTCCCAGTCACTGCAGAAAAAGGAGCCATGTGTAATGTTGCAGATGGTCGATTTCCTCTGGTCACATTCACTCACTGTACTTTGGGAAAGCAAAGGAAAGTGTAAAGGGATTTGATGGAACAATGCTTTTTATATAGTCATAGTGGATTATTTATTTTAAAAGGTCAGTCAGGAAAGGGTGTCATGCCTTATAGAGTAATACATATGAAAATTAGTTAAAGTCATGAACCCCTGCAGGGGGGATCAGTCTTGAAAGTCACCCAAAGACCTACAGTAAACGCTCTGTTAGCTGGCATAGTTATAGAATAAAAGTCCTCTGATTAAAAATATGTTGCAGTTAAGCCTCCATTGTAATCACTAAATCATGCTTAGGTTTTAAATATTCAGGAATTAGGGTAATATAAAGTAGTGAGGAAACACAAAAGCTATCAATTCAGACAACCTGATTCCAAATCTTGGTTATGACCCTTACCAGATGTGTGATGTTGATTAAGTTATCTCTCATCTTTAAACCTTAATTTACATATCTGTAAAATAGAGACAAACCTGGATTATATACCATGCTAGAACTTCCATTTCTGGCCAAGATGACGTTTTGGGAACTAGATTTTCCCTCTTGCCTCACACAATTAATAAAGTAGACAAAATATATGAAGCATTGGTTTCCATGACCCTGGATATTAGACTAAGAAGAATATCGTCTCTGAGATATGAGAAACAAAAGAGATGAGATATCTGGTTGTCCAAGCTTACAACCTTGAGAAAATTTCCTGGTCACAGAGCAAGAAGGCAAACCAGATGTGGCCCAGCAGAATAAGAGTTGAAGAGACAGCTGGGTATCTAGGAACATCAGGAATTCATAAGGCAGAGTTCAGAGAAGAGAGAGCCACGAAGAAAGAGAACTCTAGAGAACTACATAGAGCCAGTCCTTGGGTTCAGCAGAGTATTGATCACCACATACATAAGATAAAAATAATCGGGACTGGTAAGAGAATCACCAGCAGGATCAGAGGGACTAGTGCCCACTGCTCACATGGAATCATGAAATACCTATTCCCAAGGGTAAGGGAGGAAAACTTTGTAAGTCACATGGCCTTAGGAGAGTACTAAGAATAGTCTTGCCTCAGTCAGTTCAGTTCAGTCACTCTGTCATGTCCAACTCTTTGTGACCCTATGGACTGCAGCACACCAGGCTTTCCTGTCCATCACTAACTCCCAGAGCTTGCTCAAACTCATGTCCATCAAGTCAGTGAGGCCATCCAAACGTCTCATCCTCTGTCGTCCCCTTCTCCTCCTGCCTTCAATCTTTCCCAGTATCAGGGTCTCTTCCAGTGAGTCAGTTCTTTGCATCAGGTGGCCAGAGTATTGGAACTTCAGCTTCAGTATCAGTCATTTCAATGAATATTCAGGACTGATTCCTTTAGAACTGATTTGATCTCCCTGCAGTCCAAGGGACTCTCAAGAATCTTCTCCAACACCATAGTTCAAAAGCATCATTTCTTCAGCACTCAGCTTTCTTTATGGTCCAGCTTTCACATCTATACAGGACTACTGGAAAAACCATAGCTTTGACTAAATGGACCTTGGTTGGCAAAGTAGTGTCTCTGTTTTTTAATATGTGGTCTAGGTTGGTCATAACTTTTCTTCCAAGGAGCAAGTGTCTTTTAACTTCATGTCTGTAGTCACCACCTGCAGTGATTTTGGAGCCCAAGAAAATATACTCTGTATAAATACATAGCAAATCTATTTTCTCTGGTTGCTTTTAAGATTTTCTCTTTTGTCACTCTCTCTGAGACATTTTATTACAATGTACTTTAATGTAGTTTTGTGTGTGTGTGTGTGTACTGGGTTTTGTGTGGCTTCTTGGATCTATGGGTTCATAGTATTCATCAATTGAAAAAAAATACCATTATTTCTTCAAATGTTGATTCTACCACCCTCTCTCTTTCAGGGACTCCAATTTCACATATGTTAGGCCACTTAAAGTTGTGTCACAATTCATTGAGATTCTTTTCATTTTTTTTTCAATTATGCTATCTTTGTGTGTTTAAATTTTGAACAGTTTCTATTACTCTATCATGGAAAACCAACCAAACTTGCCTCAGTAGCAGAGAATAATTAGTTCTAAACTAAACATGGCTCTGGTACAACATGACAAATCTTAAAGACTTGCAGATATGAAAAAGTTTTCAAATAACTATGTCTTAAAATAAAGCAACAAAAGTCCACCTAGTCAAAGCTATGGTTTTTCTAGTAGTCATGTATGGATGTGAGAGTTGAACTATAAAGAAAGCTGAGCACTGAAGAATTGATACTTTTGAACTGTGGTGTTGGAGAAGACTCTTGAGAGTCTGTTGGACTGCAAGGAGATCCAACCAGTCAATCCTAAAGGAAATCAGTCCTAAATATTCATTGGAAGGACGATGCTGAAGATGAAACTCCAATACTTCAGGCACCTGATGTGAAGAACTGACTCACTGGAAAAGACCCTGATGCTGGGAAAGATTGAAGGCAGGAGGAGAAGGGGACGACAGAGGATGAGATGGTTGGATGTCATCACTGAGTCAATGGACATGACTTTGAGCAAGCTCTGGGAGCTGCTGATGGACAGGGAGGCCTGGCATGCTACAGTCCATGGGGTCACAAAGAGTCGGACATGACTAAGCAACTGAACTGAATTGAAAATAAAACACAAGAATATTTATAGAAATACTGAAGTATCCAACACCTAGAAAGGTAAAATTTACAATAAAAAACATCCAATTGAAAAAAATTACCAATTATGGAAAAAGGAGGAAAAAATGTGACTTGTAATTAGAAGAAAAGTTCATCAAAACAAACCCTTAACTGACATAGATGTTAGGATTAGCAAAGACTCTCAGATAGTTAGCATAACTATATTCCATATATTCATAAAGTTGAGACATAGAAATGTTAAAAAGATACAGATCAAATTTTTTAAGATAAAATCTAGAATGTCTGAAATGGAAAAGTAACTATATGGGATAAATTTTGGATTAGACAAGGCAGAAGAAAATAATGAACCTGATGATAGAGTAATGGAAACTGTTCAAAATTTAAACACACAAAGATAATGTAACTGAAAACAATGAAAAGAATATCAGTGAGTTGTGACATACCTTCAAGTGGCCTAACATAGGTGAAATTAGAGCCATTGAAAGAGAGGGGATGATAGAAACAATATTTAAAGAAATAATGGTATTTTTTATTCAAATTTGATGAAAATTATGATGGTGGGAAAGCTTGAGGGCAGGAGGAGAAGGGGACACGAGAGGATGAGATGGTTGGATGGCATCACCAACTCAATGGACATAAGTTTGAATAAACTCTGGGAGTTGGACAGGGAGGCCTGGCGTGCTGCAGTCCATGGGGTCACAAAGAGTCAGACACAACTGAGAGACTCAACTGAACTGATGAACCCAGAGATCCAAGAAGCCACATGAAACCCAGTACACACACACACACACACACACACACACACACACACACACACACAAACTACATTAAAGCACATTGTAATAAAATTGCTCAAAAACAATGAGAAGAGAGAATATCTTGGTAGCAACCAGCGAAAATAGATATGCTACATACAGAGAAATAAAGACAAAGAAATAGCAGATTTTCTTTATAAGAAACAATGCAAAAAGATGGTGGTCAACAACTAGAAGAAAAAAAAAATCAACCTAAAACTCTATGCCCCAGGAAAATACCTTTCAAACACAAAGGCAAAAAAAGAGTTTTCAACCATGCATAACCTGGAAAATATATTCACTATCAGAAACACACCACAAGAAACATGAAATGAAATTCTCCAGGCAAAAGGAAAATGATATCACTTGACAGTATGGATCTATGTACATAAATGAAGAGCACCAAAATAGAAATAAATATACGAGATAATTTATTTGTGATTTAAAAACTTCAATAGATAATTATCTATTTAAACAAAAATAATTATGTAGTATAGAATTTATAACAAATAAATTATATTAATATGCACCAATAGTACCAAGACTAAGTAGGAGGAATTTGATGTATATTATTTATCTTAAATTAAACATGAGATGACATAATATCACTTAAAGATAGATTGTGATAAGTTAACAATGTGCTAAGTTAACTATAAACCCTAAAGCAGCTTTAAACAAGTGAAATAAAGAATTGGATCTAATAAGCCAACAAAGAAGATAATATGGAATCATAATAAAAAAAAATCAGTTGATCCAGAAAAAAAAAAGAGAGAAAAAGAGTAAAAGGTAAACAAAGAATGAATAGAATAAATATAAAACAACACAAAGACAGGACTATACCTAACCACATCAACTACACCATCCCACACTGAAGGCGAATGCTATAAACAATTATTGTTAGGCAATAATTGTCAGATTATTGTCATTGGATAGTCAGGAAGGCCTGGTGTGCTGCGATTCATGGGGTCACAAAAAGTCTGACACGACTAAGCGACTGAACTGAACTGAATTGTCAGATTGGATGTAAAAGAAAGACCCAAATATTTTCAAGCTTTATGTAAATGACTTCATATTTAGGAATTTTGTGTTATTAAAGTCTTGAGAAATTGATGTACCAAATTTATGTACCAAATTTATTGGTAGTGCTGAATTTGAATGCTTGTGAATAAATAAATCTCTTTTACAAATACAAAAAAAAAAAACAACAGAAATTAGAGAGCTGATACTAAAATTCATATGGAAATGTAAAGAATCTATAATAGTCAAAATAATTCTGAATAAGAAAAACAAAGTTGGAAAATAATACTGCCTGATTTTTATATTTATTATAAAACTTCACTAATTAAGACAGAGTGGCACTGACAAAGATTGACAATTATATCAGTGGAACAGAATATAATCCAGAAATAGACCCACACATATACCGACCACTCTGTGTGTGCTAAATTGCTTCAGTTGTGTCCGACTCTTTGCAACCCAATGGACTGTAGCCCATCAGGCTCCTCTGTCCTTGAGATTCTCCAGGCAAGAATATTGGAGTGGGTAGCCATTTCCTTCTCTAGGGGATCTTTCTGACTGAGGGATCAAGCCCATGTCTTTTATGTCTCCTACATTGGCAGGCTGGTTCTTTTCCACTAGCTCCACCTGGGAAGCCAATACAGAGCACTAACCTTCAACAATGGATAAGAAGTGGCACCCCACTCCAGTTCTCTTGCCTGGAAAATCCCATGGACGGAGGAGCCTGGTAGGCTGCAGTCCATGGGGTCTCTAAGAGTCAGACATGACTGAGCGACTTCACTTTCACTTTTCACTTTCATGCATTGGAGAAGGAAATGGCAACCCACTCCAGTGTTCTTGCCTGGAGAATTCCAGGGACGGGGGAGCCTGGTGGGCTGCCGTCTATGGGGTCGCACAGAGTCAGACATGACTGAAGTGACTTAACAGCAGCAGCAGCAACCTTCAACAAAAGTACTTTAAATAAGTAGTGCTGGAAATTTTTCATATCTATATGCAATGAATGAATTTTGAACCATACCTTATATCACATATAAAAATTGACTAAAAATGAGCTGTGAAAGTTAAAGTACTAGTCACTCAGTCATGTTTGACTCTTTGTGACCACATTGATTATAGCCCATCAGGCTCCTCTGTCCCTGGAATTCTCCAGGCAAGTTTATTGGAGTTAGTTGCCATAGACTACATGTAAAAATAAATAATAAAAAAGATATCATTTAGAAGAAACCACAGAAAATCGTTGTGACCTTAGGTTGGTCAAAGATTTTTTAACTATTAATATAACACCAAAAATGTGATCATATTAAAAACTGATAAATTAAACTTTAGGAAATTTTAATTTTAAGTTTTTTGATAGAAACTCTTAAGAATATAAAAATAGTTTGAAAGAAAGTTTGTCAGATCATGTATTTGATAAAGGATTTGCATCTAGATTATATAAAGACCTCTCAAAACTCAATAAGAAAACAAATAATTCACTTTTTAAACCAATACAATATTGTAAAGTAATTAACCTCCAATTAAAATAAATAAATTTATATTAAAAAAAAAGAAATTGGCAAAAAACACAAATACTATCCAAAAGAAGATATACCAATGGCCAAATGAGCACATGAAAATATGCTGAGTCATTAGTCATAAGAACAATGCAAGTTAAAACCACACTGAGATACTACTACGTATCTATTAGAATGGCTAAAATTAAAATATCTGACCATACAAGTGTTAACAAGAATTTTGAGAAACTGGGAATTCTCATACAGTGCTGTTGGGCATATAAAATGGTGCAGCCACAGTTTGGCAATTTCTTCAAAAGTTAAACATGCATTATTCTACCAAGTTTATCTTGTAACTTGGCAGTTACACGATAAATAAAACATGTCATATAAACACTTAGCCCCAAACTGGAAATAAAGCAAATGTTCGTCAATAGGTAATGGATAAGCAAAAGGTGATATATTGATAGGACAGAATACTTCATCAGAGCCCTGGAAAGAAGAATACTGGTTGTAGAAAGAGCTGGGCTGGGAATCAGGAGCCTAGAGCCTGAATCTGTAGCCTTGCCTGATTTTTCCACAGAAAAAGGTGTGTGAACCCAGCTGAACACCTTCACTTCTAGAGACCTCAGTTTCTTTATCTGCTGAATAAAGCAGAAACATTTCCTTTTATTCTGAATTGTTTCTAATTTCCTCATTCACACAGGCACCAAGAAGACTAAAGAAAATGAGACAGAGGATCTTATAAAAAGGATAATGAAGTCTGATCAATTCCTATTATTATTTAATTGGCTCTTATAGAGAGCTTGTCCCTGTGATGGAATAAAAGTGATCAGATATGTCTGGCAAAGGACTTTTACTCCAGGAGGAATAAGGAGCCAGTCCTGGGTTCTGAAGCACAGGATCCCAGAGCACAATTCTCTAGTTTCTTGGTAGCTCCAATAGAGGTCTTTAGTCAAAAGTTTTGTGGCTATTTGCTATTTATCCCTCCTCCACCCTATATCTCCCCAATGTTTCAAAATTATCTATTTTATAGCATTGAAAAACAAAATTACATAGCTAAATAAAAACTTATCTGCTGTTTAGGCTATCCAATGACGATGATGCCTATATGAAAAGAAACAAATCCTCAAAGTCACAGGACGCTATCTGTACAGTCAAGCTTTCTTAAGTCCATAGTTGGGCTGTAATGAAACCAATCTTGACATGGTAACTGAAGGATAATTTGCCATCTAGAAAGTTATATTCCTGAAGAATATTTTATTGATCGACTAAAATTTGTAGTAGTGTCAAATTAGGAAGTATTTTAAGTTGGAAAATTTTGTTTTCTAGTGCAAGAGTTAAAGTGAGTAATTTTAGCTATGCTTGAGGGAATGGACTACATTTGAACCTCTCATGTAAATGAATGGATATAAACCTATCCATATATACCACATATATGAGGATCTTACTGCTTATTCTTATCCTGTTAAGGAGAATATGCAGTGTTCTGATTTACTCCATGTCTTATGCCACTGAAATCTTTGATGGTCATATATGAAATGTCTTCACATTGAAGAAATTCTACATTTTTATTTTGTGTCAATAATAAGCTACATTATCATGGACATAATCCCTTGCTAGCATTCACACTTCTAATCACACTCATGCACATCGTGGATCTTTTTTGACAGCTTGCAAGGATCCCTATTCTCCTTTGCATGTAGCCTTCGCAGTTACAAAACTGAAATTTCTTTGGCCACTTCCTCGGATGATTGTAGAGCTCAGCTTTTCAAAGGTGTTTTTTTTTTTTCAATGGCTTAGACACACCTAAGAAAAATATGCGTTCTTTTCACTACTGGTTATAGGCCAAAGCTTTTAAATCCCCATTTGCCAAGAAAACAGTGCTACTAAGTGTACTGTGGATCAAAAAATCGAATACACTCTTGACAGTCACTTTTCTACCTCAAAAAGCCCCTATCATCTTTACATTTTCTTCTGCCCTTGTTACCCACAAATGGTCATTTGTTACCCATAGAAGAGCCACACTCATATCCCTATTCTGCTAACGAATCTCTGGCTCATATGTAGTATCTGACAGAATATACATGATACAAATCTCACCCCATAATCTTATTTTTTATAAGCCTTGGAGGGACATAGTAAGTAAATAAAGATGTTCTCTTTTCCAGGAGCATTTTTGTTTATAAAAATGGTGTACATGGTGTCTTATGTTGGGTTCCCTAGAAGCAGATGGTAAGTCAAGGGTTGTGTATGAGTGAAAATATGCAAGAGAAGTGTGCAAGGGAACATAGGCAGCAGAAGAGGGGGAGGAGGAGGAGACAATTGGGGGATGATTCCAGGAAGAGTCTTGTGGGGCTTCAAGTGGCAAGAGACTCTTTAGAGTATGATTTATACCTCAGAGTTTGTCTCCTTTGAGAACAGGGGCTGAGTCACTGGCTAAGGAAGGGTCTGCTGCTGCTGCTGCTGCTGCTAAGTTGCGACAGTCATGTCCGACTCTGTGCAACCCCAGAGATGGCAGCCCACCAGGCTCCCCCGTCCCTGGGATTCTCCAGGCAAGAACACTGGAGTGGGTTGCCATTTCCTTCTCCAATGCGTGAAAGTGAAAAGTGAGAGTGAAGTTGCTCAGTCGTGTCTGACTCTTCGCGACCCCATGGACTGCAGCCTACCAGGCTCCTCCATCCATGGGATTCTCCAGGCAAGAGTACTGGAGTGGGTTGCCATTGCCTTCTCCGAAGGAAGGGTCTAGGAGATAGAAAATGCTAGGCTCTTTGAGGTCCTGACAATGAGGTTCTAGATGTCTCAGGGGAGTCTCTTAAAGCAAGCCAAAGTGCAGGCCACTAGAAGTGAAGACACAGAGAAGCCAGGGGAGGAACACACTCAAACACTGCAAGGATGCCAAGGGGTATGGTCAGCACCAGCAGCTTCGCTACACAAATGTTCACCGAACACTTGCTCTGTGGGATGGTGTGCTCCATGCTGGGAGCAAGTTGATAGCAAGTGGGTTCATTGCACATTCCAGCTAAGTTTAAAATGGGATTGAAAAATAAAGGTTGCCTCTTAGGCCAGCAACCACACAAATGAATGGAACATTACAAATTGTTGAGTACTTTGAAAAAAAACTTGTGAGAACATTTTTTGGAGGCACCTGGCTTAGTCTTGGGCTCAACAGATGCTTTTCCAAGGAAACAAAAGATAGCAGTTTGGCTCCCTGGCTCTATGAAGAAACGTGGTTTTGCTAAGTAAAAACAATTTGCACACTTTTAGGTGTCCTAAAGATCATGGCATCTGGTCCCATCACTTCATGGCAAATAGATGGGGAAACAGTGTAAATGGTGTCAGACTTTATTTTTTTGGGCTCCAAAATCACTGCAGATGGTGACTGCAGCCATGAAATTAAAAGACGCTTACTCCTTGGAAGGAAAGTTATGACCAACCCAGATAGCATATTCAAAAGCAGAGACATTACTTTGCCAACAAAGGTCCGTCTAGTCAAAGCTATGGTTTTTCCAGTGGTCATGTATGGACTGTGAAGAAAGCTGAACGCCAAAGAATTGATGGTTTTGAACTGTGGTGTTGGAGAAGACTCTTGAGAGTCCCTTGGACTGCAAGGAGATCCAACCAGTCCATTCTGAAGGAGATCAGCCCTGGGATTTCTTTGGAAGGAATGATGCTAAAGCTGAAACTCCAGTACTTTGGCCACCTCATGCGAAGAGTTGACTCATTGGAAAAGACTCTGATGCTGGGAGGGATTGGGGGTAGGAGGAGAAGGGGACGACAGAGGATGAGATGGCTGGATGGCATCACTGACTCGATGGACGTGAGTCTGAGTGAACTCCGGGAGTTGGTGATGGACAGGGAGGCCTGGTGTGCTGCGATTCATGGGGTCGCAAAGAGTCGGACACGACTGAGTGACTGAACTGAACTGAAAGAAATTGTTAAAGTCAGGCTAAACCCCATGAAAAGTTTTAAATAGTAGAAAGGAGATAATACGAGGATGTAGAGCACTACAATCTAAAGGGTATGTTCATTAGATTGGGTGAACCAGGAAATACTCCACAGTCCACACTTTAGACAGGCAACACAACAGAATACAAACAGCCTGAATAAGAAAGTTACATACACAGCAACAATCAGTGGTCAAGTTTTGACAAGGGTGATTTTCTGACCAAGAATAATGATAAGAATCTCCCATGGTGAAACAATACGACTGCCAGGCACCGGGCAAGTGCTCTATTCATTACCGGTTAACTCCTAACAAACGACCCATGAGTGTGGTACCATCTTCGTCCCCACTTTGCAGAAAGGAAAATAGGATGAGAGGGGGAGAAATTTGCCCAGGATCACACAGATGCAAAGCAACTCAGTGGGATCAAAGTGGAAGTCTGATTTCAAAGCTGAGCCATAACTAATTTGTCAGACTGGCTGAGAAAGAAGTAACCACTTATATGAACTCTCACTGGGAAGAGAAGTAGAAACAATGGCAGGTTAAAGTCAGCAGCTGCTAAGTCGCTTCAGTCATGTCCGACTCTGTGCGACCCCAGAGACGGCAGCCCACCAGGCTCCACTGTCCCTGGGATTCTCCAGGCAAGAACACTGGAGTGGGTTGCCATTTCCTTCTCCAATGCATGAGAGTGAAAAGTAAAAGTGAAGTCGCTCAGTCGTGTCCGACTCCTAGCGACCCCATGGACTGCAGCCTACCAGGCTCCTCCGTCCATGGGATTTTCCAGGCAAGAGTACTGGAGAGGGTTGCCATTGCCTTCTCCAAAGTCAGCAGAGTACTAGCTAATTATCCCCTTCAGGCAAGAGACTGGCTAGCTAGCTAACAGACCCCTTTCCAAACAGTGCAGGTCCACAGAGGAGTCAGTTATCCACACAGAAGTCTTACTACTGCTTGTTGCCTTGTAGGAGAGCATGCTCTGAAGCTTTCTCAGTGGTCTCAAATACATTATATCTTAGACTCTTAGTTCCAACATCTTCATCACAGAACACATAGGGTCAATGCCTGAAGGTAGGTTCCTGATTGCCACGAGATCTTCACTAGAGGCTTCCCTGGTAGCTTAGCTGGTAAAGAATCCGCCCACAATGCAGGAGACCCTGGATTGATTCCTGGGTTGGGAAGATCCTCTGGAGAAGGGATAGACTACCCACTCCAGTATTCTTGCCTGGAGGATCCCCATGGACAGAGGAGCCTGGAGATCGACAGTCCATGGGGTCTCAAAGAGTCAGACGCAACTGAGCAACTAAACACAGCACAGAGTCACATCAACAAAATAAGCTGTTTTTTTTTTTGTTTTTTTTTTTTTTTTTTTTACCACAGCACAAGGCATGGCTTCTGAGACAACACATTCACTGTCTTCCATAAGCAGCTCAAAAATGTGAATTTCACACTGTGAATCTGTCACACATAAATTACACTGGGACAATAGAATGGTTTTTTCCCTTCTCATGTGGTGACTCTGAGAGATTGGTAGTGACTGCCTGGAACATTGTTGCAAAGAATTCAAGCTCAGCAGGAGGAAGCATCAGGAGCTATGGGTTGAGGTCCTTGGTCAGCACTAGATGAGGGAAGAATGTACAACATTTTGGCCACACTTGATGAAGCCCTATTTCTTAAACCTATCTAATCATAAAAGAAGAGTTAAAAAGCTGGCTTAAAACTCAACATTCAAAAAATGAAGATCATGGCATCTGGTTCCATTATTTCATGGCAAATAGATGGGGAAACAATGGAAACAGTGAGAGACTTTATTTTCTTGGGCTCCAAAATCACTGCAGATGGCAACTGCAGCCATGAAATTATAAGACTCTCACTCCTTGGAAAAAAAGCTATAACAAACCTCGACAGCATATTAAAAGCTAGAGACATTACTTTATTGACAAAGGTCCATCTAGTCAAAGCTATGGTTTTTCCAATAGTCATGTATGGATGTAAGAGTTGGACCATAAAGAAAGCTGAGCACCAAAGAATTGATGCTTTTGAACTGTTGTGTTGGAGAAGACTCTTGAGAGCCCCTTGGACTGCAAGGAGATCAAACCAATCAAATCCTAAAGGAAATCAGTCCTGAGTATACATTACAAGGAGTGATGCTGAAGCTGAAACTCCAATACTTTGGCCACCTGATGTGAAGAACTGACTCATTGCAAGAGACCCTGATGCTGGGAAAGATTGAAGGCAGGAGGAAAACGGGATGACAGAGGATGATATAGTTGTATAGCATCACCAATTTGATGGACATGAGTTTGAGCAAGCTCCAGGAGATGATGAAGGACAGGGAAGCCTAGCAGGCTGCAGTCTATGGGGTTGCAAAGAGTCAAACATGACTGAGTGACTGAACTGACTGATGGATGAACCTAAGTAAAAGAATCCAGATACAAAGGCCTTCATATTCTGTGACTCTATTCATTTAAAATATCCAGAACAGGCAAAGAGTTGGACATGACTGAGTGACTGAATTGAACTGAGCTGTTCTAATCATAAGACTCACAGGAAACTCTGGAAAAAACCACAGATTTCCAGGTCTAGGGCAAATCCACTAACCCTGCAGGCTAGGTGTCTGATAAATGACATTTTAAACTTATGATTCTTATGATTAGGTAAGTCTGGGAAATATTGAGATAAATATTTTTATCCTATCATATATATTCTCGGGTTTTATGGAGTCAAAAAATTCTCATAGGTAAACTGTATTTGAATTGAACAGCCCTTTCTGCAGCCATATGTGTTTGTACACCTGTGTGTGATTGTACCTGTGTGCAGGTGCAGATGTATTTGACAAGGATGGGCTTTCCTACCCTTTAGCCAACCCAGAGACTAGGGATGGGATCTTCCCTTCTGTATCACCACCCCTCCTCCAGGGGTCCAGAACTTACATCATGTTTTGAGTGTGACAGGGAGTTAGGTCGCACAGAGTAGGACACGACTGAAGCGACTTAGCAGCAGCAGCAGCAGCAGCAGCAGGGAGTTAGAAGTGTCTGGAGTAGTTCAGAGAGTCCCAGCTAATTTTCAAGTGAGAGGCAGACATCCTTTAGTTGTAGGATCACAATAGGATGCAGGCAAGAAGCTACCTAAGGAGTGCCCTTTCATTGCCTCCTCTGTAGGGCCAGCAGATGCTCCTAGTCCAAAGGCCAGAGGTCCACACTTCCCATGCAGCCCCTGTTTCTGACCCCAGGCAGTTACTGGCATTCTCTCTGTAAACAGCTTTCTTTCTCCTTGAATTTCTCCATTTCCTTGACTGACCTCCTTCAAGGTACCACCTCATACCTCTCTTTCTATTCTTCAGCACAGATATACCTAATCTATAGCCTATTTTCTTTCCTCTGTGCCCATGTGTATGTATGTGTGTGTGTGTATGTGTACAGGTGTGTGTGTGTGTGTATGGTGTGGTGTGTGTTTCACAAGCTTTTATACTCCACTCTCCTCCAGGCCTCTCCTCTGATTTTCCTGTCTTAGAAGAAATAACAACCAACAGCAATTATTTACTGTTTATATTTTTCTCGTACTGTCATAAAAATCCTAGTCTTCCTTTAAGCAACATAAATATCTCTGCCTCTGTCTGACATTATGATCAGGAAATCCAGAGAGGAAAGAAAAGGCCAAAGTTAAATATTTCTTGCTCTTATTTTGTTATTTCTTCCTAGAACATAAGTTCCCTGAGGGCAGACACTTTGCTTGTTTTTCATTGTGACAGCTTCCGTAGTTGGTATACAGTAAGGCATGTGTTAATAAATTTTGTAGGACCAATGCACAAATGACCATATTTCCAGCCTTAACTCCTCCAGTGCTCTTTTTTATCCATAACTCAACCAGTTTTTCAAGGCCCAGCTCAAGTCTTCCTCTTCCAAGAAGCCTTCCCTGCGTATCCTATTTTTCTTGAACTCCTCTAGTAATTTTCTCTTTATTTTACACTACCTCCTTATTTGTTATTTCAACAACTTTTAGCTAATTTATTTATTGAAGGCAAATAACATTTTCAACAACTTTACAATAAATATTGTAGTGACTTTCATTCAAGTTGTTTCCTAGAAATCCTTAAAGCAGACCAATGGCACCATTCCAAGAGTCTAATTCAAGATAAGTAAGTTGGGTGAAAACAATGCTCTCTGGGTACACAGCTCTTTGACTCTTTGACTTGTCATTATTCTTTTATTTTTAATATGTGTCATATTTCCTTCTCACTTCCTTCATGAACAAAGGATTGTGTGTTTTGCCCTACAGAGATGAGCGTGGCTCGAGGCACGTAGTAAATTCCTACTGATTACTTGATTGATTTTAAAGACACAACGGTTACTTTAGAGATTCTGAGGTTCTTCACATGGCTGACTGTGGTAAATGTGTCCTTCCTAATTCACAGGAAGGTCCCCTCAGTCTTGTGTTGTGGTTATAATGTTCTGTGAACAATAAAATAAAATGTGTATGACTGTAAACACATCTGCACTCCCATCCTTCATCGGAATAGAAATAATAAAGCCTATGAAAATGATTCATTCAGGCTTAAGGGGATGTTTCTATTTGTTCTGAAATGTGACCTTTGACTAGGAGAAAATTAAAATTCTAGGATGCTTGGGCTCTTGAATGTTCTTTTCCTTTTCTAAACTTCGTCTCAGTTCAGAGCTGCCTTAGCAATTTTTTGCCAGCAACTGAAAGGAAGAGATTATTTTTGCCACAGCATTTGTCTCCATTTCAGCAATGAAAACAAATGTTCAAAAGGTACTGGCAGAACAACTCAAATCTGAGGAGGTAATTTTTCTTACACATCAATCGTTAATATTGAAAAATGAGGCAATAATATTGATGGGATGTTATCCTAAACTCTAGTAAACTACAGAACATTTTGATTAAAAGAAGCAAAAAATAAAGAGAAATAAAAGAGGGCATCATTAAGCAAGGAAGCCTGTTTCAGTGTGAGAAAAAGGCTTTGATTATTTGCCGCAAGATCCAGTGGTGCTGGTTGGGAAGGAAATGATGAGGGTTTGTGTAAGTAACCCAAGCCCAGTCCCCTTCTACCACAAATCTCTCATCTCAGAATTTTATATTCCTGAGCTCTAATGCTCTTTGCTGGTAAAGCACACACACGTATGTTGTTAGTGGTTTCTCTACAATTATAAAACAATTAGGGTTGTTGAGCTTTCTTCTAATGGAGGACACTTAGACATGTACTTCAACTAAGATTCAAAAAGAATCACGGACATTTGAAGGGCAGCGGCTTTTAAGTGTGAGTCTTTTCTCAAATTTTGCTGGTTTATTTGTTTACACAAATAATATAGTCCTTGGCTTGATAATTTATAGGAAAGAATCATTTCATAAATATGTTCTAACCTGAAAAACTTCGTGCATGTGGTGTATAGGTCACCTCAACCCAGATGAATTTTACAAGGGTTTTGAGTCTCCAGAGATTCAGACAATTTCTAGGTGCTTGAACTCTGGATAAGTTTCAGTGGACAAGGTAAAAATCATCTTTCATGACAATATGTGCTCTTCACATTGGGACTAGTCTCTTCATTCTTTTGCCTACAGGAGACTCTAGCCAGATCTTAATGGCACAGTATTTTCCATATCCTCATCTCCACAGTCAACTGGCAAAAGTAATCCAAGACTGTAAGCAAAAAAAAAAAAAAAAAAAGAAAAAAGAAAAGCATCATTATCTTTTGGTCAATCTGGATAAACTTAAAAATGAGAAACAGGAGCCAATAATAAACCATAAAATTCCCAAACTGTAGTTAAAGTAGCCCATCTTTGGACTCAGAATTTCACAGAAAGTTACAGAAAAAATGCTGCAGAAAGGATTCCTTGTTTTCATTCACAAGAAAAAAAATCACTGTGATAACTTTTCTGGTTAAAAGATATATTTGGGGGAAAGATACTGCCAAACCAATGCAAAACCAAGTCATAATATCCAGTACCTTGGGAAAAATAGATTTTAGTTTCTTCATTGAACCATACCTAGGGGAAAATATTCTAAGATCAACTAGAAAAAAGAAAAACACTTAAAAGTAGATTTCTATTTTCCTTATCATTAAAATGGAGATAATTATATTGGCAATGAAAATAAGCACTGAACAGGGACAGGCCAGAGTGACAAAATCCTGACAGCATCAGTATAAAGTAAGAGAAAACTAAGGAGTAGGTCTAATTGGTTTTGACCCTACAATATGTTTGGTAATTGTGTCCTATTCTTTATCTATATTTTTGTTTCACAGTCATCTTTACATATTTCTTTCACCAGCTTATCTGGTGTCATAGTAGAGAAGTGTAGACAATTTGGATAGTATGATGAAAGTAAAGTTCAATACTGTAATGAGCAATATTGCATAGGAACCTGGACTGTTAGGCCCATTAATCAAGGCAAATTGGAAGAGGTCAAACAGGAAATAGCAAGAGTGAACATTGACATTTTAGGAATAAGCAAATTAAAATGGACTGGAATGGGTGAATTTAACTCAGATGATCATTATATCTACTACCGTGGGCAAGAAACCCATAGAAGAAATAGAGTAATAGTCAACATCATAGTCAACAAGAGTCCAAAATGCAGTACTTGGATGCAGTCTCAAAAATGACAGAATGATTTCTGTTTGTTTCCAAGGCAAACCATTCAATATCACAATAATCCAAGTCTATGCCCCAACCAGTAATGCTGAAGAAGCTGAAGTTGAATGGTACTATGAAGACCTACAAGACCTCATAGAACTAACACCCCCAAAAAATGTCCTTTTCATTATAGGGGATTGGAGTGCAAAAGTAGGAAGTCAAAAAATACCTGGAGTAACAGGCAAATTTGGCCTTGGAGTATGGAATGAAGCAGGGCAAAGGCTAATAGAGTTCTGCCAAGAGAATGCACTGGTCATAGCAAACACCCTTTTCCAACAAGACAAGAGAAGACCCTATACATGGACATCACTGTGATCAGACTGATTATATTCTTTGCAGCCAAAGATGAAGAAGCTCTATACAGTCAGCAAAAGCAAGACTGGGAGCTGACTGTGGCTCAGATCATGAACTCCTTATTGCCAAGTTCAGACTTAAACTAAATAAAGTAGGGAAAACCAGTAGACCATTCAGGTATGACCTAAATCAAAACCCTTATGATTATACAGTGGAAGTGACAGATAGATTCAAGGAATTAGATCTGATAGACAGAGTGCCTGAAGAACTATGGACGGAGGTTGGTGACATTATACAAGAGGCAATGATCAAGACTATCCCCAAGAAAAAGAAATGCAAAAAGGCAAAATGGTTGTCTGAGGAGGCCTTACAAACAGCTATAAAAAGAAGAGATGTGAAAGGCAAAGGAGGAAATGAGAGAGATACCTGTTTGAATGCACAGTTCCAAAGAATAGCAGGGAGAGATAAGAAATCCTTCCTCAGTGATCAATGCAAAGAAATAGAGAAAAACAATAGAATGGGAAAGACTAGAGATTGCTTCAAGAAAATTAGAGATACCAAGAGAATATTTCATCGAAAGATAGGTACAATAAAGGACAGAAATGGTATGGACCTAACAGAAGCAGAAGATATTAAGAGGTGGCAAGAATACACAGAACTATACAAAAAATATCTTCATGACACAGATAATCACAATGGTATGAACACTCACCCAGAACCAGACATCCTGGAATGCGAAGTCAAGTGGGCCTTAGGAAGCATCACTATGAACAAAACTAGTGGAGATGATGGAATTCCAGTTGAACTATTTCAAATCCTAAAAGATGATGCTGTGAAAGTGCTGCACTCAATATGCCAGCAAATTTGGAAAATCAGCAGTGGCCACAGGACTGGAAAAGGGCAGTTTTCATTCCAATTCCAAAGAAAGGCAATGTCAAACAATGCTCAAACTACTACACAATTGCAGTCATCTCACATGCTAACAAAGTAATGCTCAAAATTCTCCAAGCTAGGTTTCAACACTACATGAACTGAGAACTTCCGTATGTTCAAGGTAGATTAAAAGTCAGAGGAACCAGAGATCAAATTGCCAACATCTGCTGAATCATAGAAAAAGCAAGAGAATCCCAGAGAAATATCTTCTTCTGCTTCATTGATTATGTTAAAGCCTTTGACTGTGTGGATCACAAAAAGCTGTGGAAAATTCTTAAAGAGACGGAAATACCAGACCACCTGACCTGCCTCCTGAGAAATCTGTAGGCAGGTCAAGAAGCAACAGTTAGAACTGGACATGGGATAACAGACTGGTTCCAAATCAGGAAAGGAGTACATCAAGGCTGTATATTGTCACCCTGCTTATTTAACTTATACACAGAGTATATCATGAGAAATGCTGGACTGGATGAAGCACAAGCTAGAATCAAGATTGCCAGGAGAAATATCAATAACCTCAGATATGCAGATGACACCACTCTTGTGACAGAAAGTGAAGAAGAATTAAAGAGTCTCTTGATGAAAATGAAAGAGGAGAGTGAAAAAGTTGGCTTAAAACTTAACATTCAGAAAACTACGATCATGGCATCTGGTCCCATCACTTCATGGCAAATAGATGAGGAAACAGTGGAAACAAGGACAGACCTTATTTTTGGGGGTTCCAAAATCATTGCAGATGGTGACTGCAGCCATGAAATTAAAAGACGCTTGCTTCTTGGAAGAAAAGTTAGGACCAACCTAGAGAGCATATTATAAAGCAGAGACATTACTTTGCCAACCAAGGTCTGTCTAGTCAAAGCTATGGTATTTCCAGTAGTCATGTATGGATGTGAGAGTTGGACCATAAAGAAAGCTGAGTGCTGAAGAATTGATGCTTTTGAACTGTGGTGTTGGAGAAGACTCTTGAGAGTCCCTTGGACAGTAAGGAGATCCAACCAGTCCATCCTAAAGAAAATCAGTCCTGAATATTCACTGGAAGGACTGATGCTGAAGCTGAAACTCCAATACTTTGGCCACCTGATGCGAAGAACTGACTCATTTGAAAAGACTCTGATGCTGGGAGGGATTGGGGGCAGGAGGAGAAGGGGATGACAGAGGATGAGATGGTTGGATGGCATCACCGACTCAACGGACATGAGTTTGAATAAACTCTGGGAGTTGGTGATGAACAGGGAGGCCTGGCGTGCTGCAGTCCATGGGGTCGCAGAGTTGGACATGACTGAGTGAGTGAACTGAACTTACAAGCTTGGCTTCTGTAACAAAGATCCTAAAATAACAATGGCTCAGTCAGAGTAGAAATGAATTTCTCTTTTACATCACAGTCTGAATATAACAGTGATGGTATCAGGGACTCAGACTAATTGTTTGCTCTGTCAACCTCAACCCTCATCTTCCATTTGTGCCCTAAAACAGCTACTCTACTTCTGCCTTCACCTGAGAAGAGACCCATTCCATTAATGGCAGGTTTCAGAATCTTTGCATATCATTTTGATTCATACTCTTTTGGCTGTAGCTTGGTCATGAACCACACTTTGGCTGAATGTGTGACTGGAAATGTAATCTTTGAACTGGAAGTATATGCCTCTGGTATCGGCATGGGTCTCTTACTTTTCATGCTCAATTTGCTATTGGTCCTTTGGCATTTCACCTGACTTTCAGGATTCTTATTGTTTTAGGGACAAAACTTACTTTCAGACACACTTTATGTGCTTTGGTAAGAGTTCATGGTGCTTCCCATCTATTTATTGGTCAATCACCAATATTAAGCACCTTAAAGCTAAAAGTGAAGTTGCTCAGTCGTGTCCGACTCTTTGCAACCCTGGACTGTAGCCTACCAGGCTTCTCCATCCATGGGATTTTCCAGGCAAGAGTAATAGAGTGGGTTGCCATTTCCTTCTC
Source organism: Bubalus kerabau (assembly GCF_029407905.1). Taxonomy (NCBI): domain Eukaryota; kingdom Metazoa; phylum Chordata; class Mammalia; order Artiodactyla; family Bovidae; genus Bubalus; species Bubalus kerabau. The sequence goes on from NC_073641.1 coordinate 13,799,325, forward strand.
CAGGGGCTCTTCCTGATCCGGGGATCGAACCCAGGTCTCCCACAATGCAAGCAGATGCTTTACCCTCTGAGCCACCAGGGAAGCCACTAATGGTATTATTTGCCCTTGCTTTCTAGTTCTTCCCTGATGGATACCTCTGACATTAGCCTAAGATTTTAGTTTATTTTTGCTTGCCATAATGTTTATTATAGTACTCAAGTCCTACTAAATTTTCACTCTAAATTGCCCCTTAGAGTCTTCAGTTATTAGATTTGCTGTGCTTGTGTGTGTGTGTGTGTGTGTGTGTGTATTTGTGTGCATGCGTGTGTGTGTGTGTGTGTGAGAATAAAAGTTTTATTGGTGAGTGTGCGATGGCCTTGGTTGGAGTAGGCATGAGCTTGGTAATTTGAAAGATCAACTAGAAAATCTGGACAAGATTTTTAAAATATTTGGAGATATCCCAAAGAAAACAGCGAGTGGAAAATACTAGGGATGTATTCTAAGAGAACAAAGCTAAAAGGTCAAGCATTTAGGTTCACTTTTCTCCTAAAGGCTTCTACAACTTCGCCCGGAACCTGAGCAGAGTATTCCTCAGACACACAGATGTGTCCTCTTTGTAATAATTCGTCAAGCTCTAACCCTGGAGGAAGGCATGGCAACCCACTCCAGTATTCTTGCTGGGAAAATCCCATGGACAGAGGAGCCTGGAGGGCTACAGTCCATGGTGTCCTAAAGAGTCAGACATGACTGAAGTGATAGAGCACAGAGCACATCACACTATAAAATAAGAATCTGTATAATTTCAATGTGTTATATACTTAAAAATTTTAAAAGAAGTCATGTTTGAAATCAAACAAATGAAAGAAATCATATAGAAAACAATATAACACCTATGGGCCCAAGATTAAAAATTATTCTATCATTTAAACAATTTTATTTATTTATAATAAACATTTTGGATATAACCAGAGTTCTACCCTCATTTGTGTTTTGCCTCCTTACAGAAAACGTCATACAGAATTTGATAGATCATTCTTATGCAACAATTTGTGATTTTACTATACATATAGTAAGCATAAAGATATGTCTGATGATGAAAGTAAAGTCCAATGCTGTAAAAAACAATACTGCAAAGGAAGCTGGAATGTTAGGTCCATGAACCAAGGTAAATAGGACATGGTCAAGCAGGAGATGGCAAGAATGAACATCAATATCTTAGGAATCAGTGAACTAAAATGGATGGGAATGGGTGGATTTAATTCAGATGACCACAGGTGAGGAAAGAAGAGAAGCAAAAGGCAAGGGGAAAAGGGAAAGATATATTCTGAATGCAGAGTTCTAGAGAACAGCAAAGAGAGATAAGAAGGCCTTCTTAAGTGAATAATGCAAAGAAATAGAGGAAAACAATAGAATGGGAAAGACTAGAGATCTCTTCAAGAAAATTAGAGATACCAAGGGAATACACATGCAAACATGGGCACAATACAGAGCAGAAACAGCATAGACCTAAGAGAAGCAGAAGATATTAAGAAGACATGGCAGTAATGCACAGCAGAACTATACAAAAAAGGCCTAATGACTCAGATAACAACAATGGTGTGGTCATTCACCTAGAGCCAGACATCTTGGCGTGCAAAGTCAAGAGGGCCTTAGGAAGCTTTATTACAAACAAAGCTAGTGGAGGTGATGGAATTCCAGCTGAGCTATTTCAAATTCTAAAAGATGATGCTATGAAAGTGCTATACTCAATGTCACAAGTGTGGAAAGCTCAGCAGTGGTCACAGGACTGGAAAAGGTCAGTTTTCATTCAAATTTCAAAGAAATTTCAAATACCAAAGAATGTTCAAACTATCATACAGTTGTGCTCATTTCACTGCTAGTAATTTTATGCTCAAAATCCTTCAAGCTAGGCTTCGGCAGTGTGTGAACTGAGAACTTCCAGATGTACAAACTGGGTTTAGAAAAGGCAGAGGAACCAGAAATCAAGTTGCCACCATTCATTTGATCACAGAAAAAGCAAGAGAATTCCAGAAAAAAAAAAAAATCTACTTATGCTTTACTGAGTATGCAAAAGTCTTTGACTGTGTTGATCACAAAAAAATTGTGAAAAATTCTTTAAGAATTGGGTATACCAGACCATTTTACTTGTCTCCTGAGAAACCTGTATGCAGCTCACGAAGCAACAGTTAGAATCAGACATGAAACAACAGACTGGTTCCAAATAGGAAAAGGAGTACGTCAAGGCTGTATATTGTCACCCTGTTTATTTAACTTATACGCAGAGTACATCATGAGAAACGCTGGGCTGGAGGAAGCACAAGCGGGAATCAAGATTGCTGGGAGAAATATCAATAACCTCAGATATGCAGATGACACCACCCTTATGGCAGAAAGTGAAGAGGAACTCAAAAGCCTCTTGATGAAAGTGAAAGAGGAGAGTGAAAAAGTTGGCTTAAAGCTCAACATTCAGAAAACTAAGATCATGGCATCCAGTCCCATCACTTCATGGGAAATAGATGGGGAAACAGTGTCAGACTTTATTTGTTTGGGCTCCAAAATCACTGCAGATGGTGACTGCAGCCATAAAATTAAAAGACGCTTACTCCTTGGAAGGAAAGTTATGACCAACCTAGATAGCATATTGAAAAGCAGAAACATTACTTTGCCAACAAAGGTCCGTCTAGTCAAGGCTATGGTTTTTCCAGTGGTCATATATGGATGCGAGAATTGGACTGTGAAGAAAGCTGAGCGCCAAAGAATTGATGCTTTTGAACTGTGGTGTTGGAGAAGACTCTTGAGAGTCCCTTGGACTGCAAGGAGATCCAACCAGTCCATTCTAAAGGAGATCAGCCCTGGGTGTTCATTAGAAGGACTAATGCTGAAGCTGAAACTCCAGTACTTTGGCCACCTCATGCGAAGAGTTGACTCAGTGGAAAAGACTCTGATGCTGGGAGGGATTGGGGGCAGGAGGAGAAGGGGACGACAGAGGATGAGATGGCTGGACGGCATCACCAACTCAATGGATATGAATTTGGGTAAACTCCAGGAGTTGGTGATGGACAAGGAGGCCTGGTGTGCTGCGATTCATGGGGTAGCAAAGAGTCGGACATGCCTGAATGACTGAACTGAACTGAACTGAAAATAACTATGCGTGTGCTCAGTTGCTCAGTTGTGTCTGACTCTTTGTCAGACTGTGGCCCATCAGGCTTCTCTGTCCATGGGATTTTCCAGGCAGGAATACTGGAGTGGGTTGCCATTTCCTTCTCCAAAACTCATATATTAAAGCCCCCAGTGTGTCTCTGTTTGAAAGTGAGGCCTCTGAGGAAGTAATTAAGTTTAAACGAGGTCATAAGGGTAGAACCCTGATCCAACTGGTTTATTGTCCTCATGAGAAGAGACACTAGAGCTTCCTTTCTCTCTGTCTCTCTGTCTCTCTGCAAGCAGGCACCGATAAAAGGTCATGTGAGGACATAGCAAGAAGGCAGCCATCTACAAGCCAGGAAGAAAGATCTCACCAGAAATGGACCCTGACAGCTTTTTAACCTCGGAGTTTCAGCCGCAAAAATTATGAGAAAAGATATTTTTTCTGTTTAAGCCACCCAGTCTGCTATTTTGTTATGGCAGCCAAAACAGACTAATACAACTGGAATAAGATAAAGTATAACTTGTAAACATCAAGTAGTTGAATTCCGTGTTTTTAACCCAATCTGGTAGTCCTCGTCTTTTAACTGATGAGGTTAATTCACTTAAACTTATTCTCTCCCTGACAGTTTTCATTTCTATCACTTTGTCTTATGCTTTCTATATCACATATTTTTCTTTATTATTTTCCCTCTTTTCAAAACAAGTATCTGACTGAATTATTGTCCTTAATTCTTTCTTTCCTTTCATCAGGCTGGGAAATTATACCCTTTAATGTTTATGATGTTATGGTTTATGCTTTGATTTTTAAAATGCTCGCCTTCTGAACAGAGTTCAAAGTGAATCAATAATTTTACCACATTTCCAAATATTACAAGGACTTTAGAAACTTTAACTCTGATTTCTCCCTCTTCTCTTATATGTCATTTTCTCAGATTTTTATTTCAACTTTGTTTTTATGAATCTCACATTGTTCATAATTATTTTCATTTTTTATATTGTTAACATGTGTTTAGGTTTACCCTATGTTTGCCAATTATTTTGCCCACGATTGCTTTTGGAAACCTCTCTTCCTTTTGGGTCCAATTTTCTTTTTTCTGAGGAAAATACTTTAATAATTGCTTTAGCAAGGGTATGTGGGTGGTAAAGTCTCCATGTCTTTTTGGTTTAAATTGTCTTTATTATGCTTTCACTCTTGACTGATGGTTTGTCTGATTTATAATTCTAGGTTGACAGCTATTTTTCTCAGCAATGTGACAATATTAGCCAATTGTACTCTAGTTCTATTGTTACCATGAGGAATCAATTGTCAATCGTTTTTCCTTTATTTATCTTACTTAAAAGTTTTATTCTGGGACCTAAGGATTCACATTTTTCATCAATTTCATAAAATTCTTTTGTTACTATTAGACTATTCATTCTTCTTATTTTCCCTCTTAAACTTTTAATAGATATATAATAGATATTCTCATTCTCTCTTCATGTCACTGAATCTCTCTTTCATATTTTTAATTTATCTTCCTCAATTGCATTTTACTTAATTTTCTTAGATCTATCTTCTAGTTCAATATTTTTGCTTCAGCTGTTTCTAATTTGCTCCATAAGCCATTTGGTTATTGCTTAATTTTTAAAGTTACATTTGATTCAATTTAATCCAATGGTTCTTGGCATTTGTTTCTTTTGTATTTTTCATTACATTTAATTATTTGAACACAATAATTTTATGTTTGCCATTAGAATATGCTATAAAGTGAAAATATTGATCTCCTAACACTTCTACCTGTTACATATTTAGTTTCTTATCCATCTTGGATTGTTTACTTGTAAAAGTTGAACTCCAGCTGCATTTCACTGGAGGGAGTCATGGAGGAGATGTGCTATGGAGTGGCCGTGTGTTCACGTCTGGCAAGTGCTCCAGAATTATCGTTGGTAAGTACAGGAGCACACCGGTATTCACTTCTCAGTGTGAGGATATCAAAACCTTGAGGGCCCTGAGGAGAGTGTAAATGCAAACCCCACCTTTGCGTGTGGAGCAGACCCAAATTATAAACAGTCTGGGAACTCAGGCAGAGACAGATGAACCTTTCTGTGGCCTTCCTATGTCACTGCACACAGCACTTCAGTCCTGTACTTTACTCCAGAAGAGACTTTTAAAGCTTCCAGTTCTCTCCTAACAGGCTTAAGGATTCATTCTGCTACCCTGAGGGTCTTTAAGCTCTTAGGACACTTGAACCAGGAAAATCCTAACATCTGGTTTCCATCCCACATGCTTTCACCTGGAGTTAACCACCAAGGGAAGTCTCAACAGTGGGGTTGTGCTCTGCTTGTCCAATTGCCTGATACCTGAGAATTGTTCTTACTTTTCCTGTTATCTCAACTATGCATTTTGAATAATGTTATATTTTGTGTACTTGGGGGAAAGGATTCAGGTAAATGAAACCACATTATTTAAGGAACAAGAAGCCTTGAACCTGTTTCTTTAAATGTCTCAAATTTTGAAGAGTTTGATGGCTGATACAAAGTTATTTTATTATTTAGGCCACCTAAATAACACTCAAGAAAAAGTAACATTAGTTTAGGCATAATGATTACAAGGTCAGGTCTTGATGTTTCCCTAGAGTCTACCTTCTAGGAAGTATGTTCTTATATTCAGTAATCCTGTTAGTGGCTTGAATCACTGCAGAAGCATGTATGTTTCATTGAAAACTCAAGTTTTCATGAATTTAAAGAAACTATATCCCAACTGAGGGGCCCAAATTAACATAGGAATATTTTATGTTCACTAACCACATCACACATTAATTTGAATCTGTGCTTTTTACCCTGGTGTCTCAGATGGTAAAGAATCTACCTGCAATGCAGGAGATGTGAGTTTGATCCCCAGGTTGGGAAGGTCCCCTGGAGAAGGAAATGGTAACCCACTCCAGTATTCTTGTCTAGAGAATTCCCTGGGCAGAGCAGACTGGCAGGGTACAATCCATGGAGCTGTAAAGAGTTGGACATGACTAAGTGACTCACACACACACACACACGAGCACATCCCAATTGAGAGGCTCAAATTAACATGTGGAATATTTTATGTTCACTAACATTAATTTGAATCTATGCTTTTTACCCTGAGAATGTGAAGCAAGCTGGGGTTTCACAGCTATTTAAATCTCCTCTAAATAAGCAGAGTTGTGGGACATCCTTGGTGGTCCAGTGGCTAAGACTCAATGCACCACTGATCTTGGTGCAGATTCAATGACCAAGGTCCCACATACCACATGGCACAAGCAAAGAAAGAAGAATTGTATTCCTGAAACAAAAAGGAATATACTGGCAAGAGAAGACTGACCTTGAGTTGATAACACATGGGTCAAATGCCTCTCTTCTTAGTTGATAATCATCTTTAAGGTAGGCAAAGTAGTGTACAAATTATCTTAGAAACTCTGAAGTAAAACATCAAGCTTATACATGGTGGTTGCTACATAGCTGTGGAAAGAAGAGAGGAGAGAGAGTGTGACGATGGCAGGAAAGGAGGAAAAGATGTAAGAAGGAAAGAAGGGGGAAGGAGAGAGGAGGCAACTTTGTTCATCAATCAGATCAGATCAGATCAGTCACTCAGTCGTGTCCGTTCATCAATATGATACCCATAAGAAAAAGGAAACCTAACTCACTTCTAGAACCTGGGTATCTGGGGCATAAATGCAGATGTCCTTAAGTATTACTTTAAATGTTTCAGTTCAGTGAGATCATACAGATTCCACCAATATGATTAAAGATTTTAGCTCCATGCACCCACTCCAGTGTTCTTGCCTGGAGAATCCTGGGGATGGGGGAGTGTGGTGGGCTGCTGTCTATGGGGTTACACAGAGTTGGACACGACTGAAGCAACTTAGCAGCAGCAACAGCAGCAGCAAAGGTTACATAAAAATCTCTTGAGCTACATGTCTAAACTGGAATTTGGGAGGCAGTCCTAAGATGGCAGAGGAATAACATGGGGAGACCTCTTTCTCCCCCACAAATTCATCAAAAGAACATTTAAACGCTGAGTAAATTCCGCAAAACAACTTCTGAATGCCGGCAGAAGACATCAGGCACCCAGAAAAGCAGCCCATTTTCTTCAAAAGGAGGTAGGAAAAATATAAAAGGCAAAAAAAGAGACAAAAGAGGTAGAGACGGAGCTCTGTCCTGGGAAGGGAGTCTTAAAAAGAGAGAAGTTTCCAAACACCAGGAAACACTCTCACTGCCGAGTCTGTGGCAAGCCTTGGAAGCACAGAGGGCAACATAATAGGTAGGAAAAATAAGTAAATAATGAAAACCCACAGATTACGAGCCCAACGGTAACTCCCTCATTGGAGAAGCAGCGCAGATGCCCGCACCCGCCACTAGCAAGCAGGGGCTGGGCAGGGAGGCACGGGCTGCGTTGCTTAGAGTAAGGATCGGGCCTGAATGCCCCGAGGCTAATCAGAGCGAACTAATTTGGGCTAGCAAACCAGACTGTGGGATATCTACCATGCGAAAAGCCCTAAGACACCGCCAGGCCCGCACATAGAACAAAGTGCTGAACAGAATTAGCTGGCTGCAGACCATCCCCCTCTAGTAACAGGCAGCCAGAGCCGGAAGGGGGCAATCGCAGCCCCAGAGAGACATTATCTACCTAACTGCAAGCAGGCTTCTTTGCTAAATAAGACTCCTTGGGGTTTTGGACAGTCATCATCCGCCTGAGAAAGTGTGCCGGTTGTACACCTAGACAACTGAGCAGCAGGGATGGGAAAGGCAATAAGTTGCAGTAACTGCACTCACCAAACACCTCATCATCCGAGATGCTCGGAGCTGGGAAGGGCACAAAATGCAGGCCCAACAGAGTCTGCGCCTCTGAGGACTACCCGAGTGCCTGAACCTGAGCGGCTTAGACCTGGGAGGTGCATGCAGCCCAGGGCCGGCCTCAAGTGGTTCCCTGCGGAGCAACCTAGAGCCTGAGCTGTGTGGGCAGGAAGGGTGCACGCGCCATGAGCAGGGGGCAGGCCCAGTACAGCTGAGACACTGCTGGCACACACCAGTGTTAGTTGTTTGCAGCGTCCCCCCTTCCCCACAGTGTGACTGAACAAATGAGCCTAAAAAAAGTGTCCACCACAGCCCCCTATGTGTCAGGGCTGAAATCAGACACTGAAGAGACCAGCAAACAGAAGCTAAAACCGAGGGAACCACCTTGGAAGTGACAGGTGCAATAGATTAAAACCCTATAGTTAGTACCGACTACATACGAAGGGGCCTATAGATCTTGAGAAATATAAGCCGGACCAAGGAACTATCCGAAAATGAACTGACCCCACACTGCCCACAACAACACCAGAAAAAGTCCTAGATATATTTTTACTATTTTTATGATCATTCATTTCTTTTTTTAAAACTTTAAAAAAAATTTTAAGACCTCTATTACTCCTTTAATTTTCATTTTTATAACCTACTATTATTTATCAAAAAAAGACCATTTTTAAAGCAAACTTCATATATATATATTTTAAATAACTTTTGTGACTTTTTTTTTCTTCTTCTTCTTCTCCTTTTCTTTAATATTGTATTTTTGAAAATCCAGCCTCTACTCTAGAATTCTAATCTTTACTTTTTGGTATTTGTTATCAATTTTGTACCTTTAAGAACCCAATCTTCAGTACCCATTTTTACTTGGGAGTGAGATTACTGGCTTGACTGCTCTCTCCCTCTTTGGACTCTCCTTTTTCTCCACCAGGTCGCCTCTGTCTCCTCCCTCCCCCTTCTCTTCTCTACCCAACTCTGTGAATCTCTGTGTGTTCCAGATGGTGGAGAACACTTAGGGAATTGACTACTGGCTGGATCTGTCTCCCTCCTTTTCATTCCCCCCTTTTATCCTCCTGGCCACCTCTGTCTCCTTCCTCCCTCTTCTCTTCTCTGTATAACTCCATGAACATCTCTGAGCAGTCAAGACTGTGGAGCACACATAAGGAAGTGATTACTGGCTAGCTTGCTCTCTCCTCTTTTGATTCCACCTCATCTCATTCAAGTCACCTCTAACTCCCTCCTCCCTCTTCTCTTCTCCATGTAACTCTGTGAACCTCTCTGGGTGTCTCTCACTGTGGAGAAACTTTTCATCTTTAACCTAGATGTCTTATCAATGGCACTGTATAGAAGGAGAATATTGAGACTATTGTAAAAATAAGACTGAAAACCAGAAGCAGGAGGCTTGAGTCCAAATCCTGAGAACATCAGAGAACACCTGACTCCCAGGAACATTAATCAATAGGAGCTTATCAAACCCCTCCATACCTACACTGAAACCAAGCACCACACAAGGGCCAACAAGTTCCAGAGCAAGACATACCATGCAAATTCTCCAGCAACACAGAAACACAGCCCTGAGCTTCAATATACAGGCTGCCCAAAGTTACTCCAAAACCATTGACATCTCATAACTCATTACTAGACACTTCATTGCACTCCAGAGAGAAGAAATCCAGCTCCACCCACCAGAACACCGACACAAGCTTCCCTAACCAAGAAACCTAACCAAGCCACTGATACAACCCCACCTACAGCGAGAAAACTCCATAATAAAGAGAACTCCACAAACTGCCAGAATACAGAAAGGCCACCCCAAACTCAGTAATATAAACAAGATGAAAGACAGAAGAATACTCAGCAGGTAAAGGAACAGGATAAATGCCCACCAAACCAAACAAAAGAGGAAGAGATACGGAATCTACCTGATAAAGAATTCTGAATAATGATAGTGAAAATGATCCAAAATCTTGAAATAAAAATGGAATCACAGATAAATATCCTGGAGACAAGGATTGAGAAAATGCAAGAAAGGTTTAACAAGGAACTAGAAATAAAAAAGAGTCAATATATAATGAATAATGCAATAAATGAGATCAAAAACACTCTGGAGGCAACAAATAGTAGAATAACAGAGGCAGAAGATAGGATTAGTGAATTAGAAGATAGAATGGTAGAAATAAATGAATCAGAGAGGAAAAAAGAAAAACAAATTAAAAGAAATGAAGACAATCTCAGAGACCTCCAGGACAATATTAAACGCTACAACATTCGAATCATAGGAGTCCCAGAAGAAGAAGACAAAAAGAAAGACCATGAGAAAATACTTGAGGAGATAATAGTTGAAAACTTCCCTAAAATGGGGAAGGAAATAATCACCCAAGTCCAAGAAACCCAGAGAGTCCCAAACAGGATAAACCCAAGGTGAAACACCTCAAGACACATATTAATCAAATTAACAAAGATCAAACACAAAGAACAAATATTAAAAGCAGCAAGGGAAAAACAACAAATAACACACAAGGGGATTCCCATAAAGATAACAGCTGATCTTTCAAAAGAAACTCTTCAGGCCAGGAGGGAATGGCAAGACATACTTAAAGTGATGAAAGAAAGTAACCTACAGCCCAGATTATTGTACCCAGCAAGGATCTCATTCAAATATGAAGGAGAAATCAAAAGCTTTACAGACAAGCAAAAGCTGAGAGAATTCAGCACCACCAAACCAGCTCTCCAACAAATGCTAAAGGATATTCTCTAGACAGGAGACACAAAAACGATGTATAAACTCGAACCCAAAACAATAAAGTAAATGGCAACGGGATCATACTTATCAATAATTACCTTAAATGTAAATGGGATGAATGCTCCAACCAAAAGACAAAGACTGGCTGAATGAATAAAAAAACAAGACCTCTATATATGTTGTCTACAAGAGACCCACCTCAAAATAGGGTACACAAACAGACTGAAAGTGAAGGGCTGAAAAAAGATATTCCATGCAAATAGGGATCAAAATAAAGCAGGAGTAACAATACTCATATCAGATAAAATAGACTTTAAAACAAAGGCTGTGAAAAGAGACAAAGAAGGTGACTACATAATGATCAAAGGATCAATCCAAGAAGAAGATACAACAATTATAAATATATATGCACCCAACATTGGAGCACCGCAATATGTAAGACAAAGGCTAACAAGTATGAAAGGGGAAATTAACAATAACACAATAATAGTGCGAGACTTTAACACCTCACTCACACCTATGGATAGATCAACTAAACAGAAAATTAACAAAGAAACACAAACTTTAAATGATACAATAGACTAGTTAGACCTAATTGATATTTATGGGACATTTCACCTCAAAACAATGAATTTCACATTTTTCTCAAGTGCACACAGAACCTTCTCCAGGATAGATCACATCCTGGGCCATAAGTCTAGTCTTGGTAAATTCAAAAAAATTGAAATCATTCCAAGCATATTTTCTGACCACAATGCAGTAAGATTAGATCTCAATTACAGGAGTAAAACTATTAAAAATTCCAACATATGGAGGCTGAACAACATGCTGCTGAATAACCAACAAATTATAGAAGAAATCAAAAAAGAAATCAAAATATGCATAGAAGCAAATGAAAATGAAAACACAACAACCAGAACCTATGGGACACTGTAAAAGCAGTGCTAAGGGGAAAGTTCATAGCAATACAGGCATACCTCAAGAAACAAGAAAAAAGTCAAATAAATAACCTAACTCTACACCTAAAGCAACTAGAAAAGGAAGAAATGAAGAACCCAAGGTTAGTAGAAGGAAAGAAAGAAATCTTAAAAATTAGGGCAGAAATAAATGCAAAAGAAACAAAGGAGACCATAGCAAAAATCAACAAAGCCAAAAGCTGGTTCTTTGAAAGGATAAATAAAATTGACAAACCATTAGCCAGACTCATCAAAAAACAAAGGGAGAAAAATCAAATCAATAAAATTAGAAATTAAAATGGAGAGATCACAACAGAAAACACAGAAATACAAAGGATCATGAGACTACTATCAGCAATTATATGCCAATAAAATGGACAACATGGAAGTAATGGACAAATTCTTAGAAAAGTACAACTTTCCAAAACTGAACCAGGAAGAAATAGAAAATCTTAACAGACCCATCACAAGCATGGAAATTGAAACTGTAATCAGAAATCTTCCAGCAAACAAAAACCAGGTCCAGACGGCTTCACAGCTGAATTCTATCAAAAAATTAGAGAAGAGCTAACACCTATCCTGCTCAAACTCTTCCAGAAAATTGCAGAGGATGGTAAACTTCCAAACTCATTCTATGAGGCCACCATCACCCTAATATCAAAACCTGACAAAGATGCCACAAAAAAAGAAAACTATAGGCCAATATCACTGATGAACATAGATGCAAAAATCCTTAACAAAATTTTAGCAATCAGAATCCAACAACACATTAAAAAGATCATACACCATGACCAATTGGGCTTTATCCCAGGGATGCTAGGATTCTTCATTATCTGCAAATCAATGTAATACACCACATTAACAAATTGAAAAATAAAAGCCATATGATTATCTCAATAGATACAGAGAAAGCCTTTGACAAAATTCAACATCCATTTATGATAAAAACTCTCCAGAAAGCAGGAATAGAAGGAACATACCTCAACACAATAAAAACTATATATGACAAACCCACAGCGAACATTATCCTCAATGGTGAAAAATTGAAAGTATTTCCCCTAAAGTCAGGAACAAGACAAGGGTGCCCACTTTCACCACTACTATTCAATATAGTTTTGGAAGTTTTGGCCACAGCAATCAGAGCAGAAAAAGAAATAAAAGGAATCCAAATTGGAAAAGAAGAAGTAAAACTCTGACTGTTTGCAGATGACATGATCCTCTACATAGAAAACCCTAAAGACTCCACCAGTAAATTACTAGAGCTAATCAATGAATATAGTAAAGTTGCAGGATATAAAATCAACACACAGAAATCCCTTGCATTCCTATACACTAATAATGAAAAAATAAAAAGAGAAATTAAGGAAACAATTCCATTCACCATTGCAATGAAAATAATAAAATACTTAGGAATATATCTACCTAAAGAAACTAAAGACCTATATATAGAAAACTATAAAACACTGTGAAAGGAATCAAAGAGTACACTAACACATAGAGAAATATACCATGTTCATGGATCGGAAGAATCAATATAGTGAAAAGGAGTATACTACCCAAGGCAATCTATAGATTCAATGCAATCCCTATCAAGCTACCAACGGTATTTTTCACAGAACTAAAACAAATAATTTCACAATTTGTATGGAAATACAAAAAACCTCGAATAGCCAAAGCAATTTCGAGAAAGAAGAATGGAACTGGAGGAATCACCCTGCCTGACTTCAGGCTCTACTACAAAGCCACAGTCATCAAGACAGTATGGTACTGGCACAAAGACAGAAATATAGATCAATGGAACAAAATAGAAAGCCCAGAGATAAACCCACACACCTATGGACACCTTATCTTTGACAAAGGAGGCAAGAATATACAATGGAGAAAAGACAATCTCTTTAACAAGTGGTGCTGGGAAAACTGGTCAACCACTTGTAAAAGAATGAAACTAGAACACTTTCTAACACCAAACACAAAAATAAACTCAAAATGGATTAAAGATCTAAACATAAGACCAGAAACTATAAAACTCCTAGAGGAGAACATAGGCAAAACACTCTCTGACATACATCTCAGCAGGATCCTCTATGACCCACCTCCCAGAATATTGGAAATAAAAGCAAAAATAAACAAATGGGACCTAATTAAAATTAAAAGCTTCTGCGCAACAAAGGAAACTATAAGCAAGGTGAAAAGAAGCCTTCAGAATGGGAGAAAATAATAGCAAACGAAGCAACTGACAAACAACTAATCTCAAAAATATACAAGCAACTCCTGCAGCTCAATTCCAGAAAAATAAATGAACCAATCAAAAAATGGGCCAAAGAACTAAATAGACATTTCTCCAAAGAAGACATAAAGATGGCTAACAAACACATGAAAAGATGCTCAACATCACTCATTATCAGAGAATGCAAACCAAAACCACAATGAAGTACCATTTCACGCCAGTCAGAATGGCTGCGAACCAAAAGTCTACAAGCAATAAATGCTGGAGAGGGTGTGGAGAAAAGGGAACCCTCTTAAACTGTTGGTGGGAATGCAAACTAGTATAGCCACTATGGAGAACAGTGTGGAGATTCCTTAAAAAACTGGAAATAGAACTGCCATAGGACCCAGCAATCCCACTGCTGGGCATACACACTGAGGAATCCAGAATTGAAAGAGACACGTGTACCCCAGTGTTCATCGCAGCACTGTTTATAATAGCCAGGACATGGAAGCCACCTAGATGTCCATCAGCAGATGAATGGATAAGAAAGCTGTGGTACATATATACAATGGAATCTTACTCAGCCATTAAAAAGAATACATTTGAATCAGTTCTAATGAGGTGGATGAAACTGGAGCCTATTATACAGAGTGAAGCCAGAAAGAAAAACATCAATACAGTATACTAACGCACATATATATGGAATTTAGAAAGATGGTAATGATAACCCTGTATGCAAGACAGCAAAAGAGACACAGATGTATAGAACAGTCTTTTGGACCCTGTGGGAGAGGGAGGGGTGGGATGATTTGGGAGAATGGCATTGAAACATGTATATTATCATATGTGAAACAAATCGCCAGTGCAGGTTCGATGCATGATATAGGATGCTCGGGGCTGGTGCACTGGGATGACCCAGAGGGAGGGGTTGGGGAGGGAGGTTCAAGATGGGGAACACATGTATACCCGTGGTGGATGCATGTCAATGTATGGCAAAACCAATACAATATTGTAAAGTAATTAGCCTCCAATTAAAATAAACAAACATATTAAAAAAAATAAAGTACATGAGTGTTAGAAGCCTATTGTTTGCAAAGAGAGCAGTTGGCAGAGCATTTCCTGATCTTGATCCGATATTGAAGTAAGTGAGAAAAATGGAATATTATTATGCTCTAGCCAATAAGAATATATCTTTTGGTTCAGTGACCAAAGAAATAGGCATCTTGTATTAAAATCAAGGAAATCAAGGGGAAATTTGTCATAAGAATTTTTGAAATGAGGAAAGTGAAAACAATCACTTCTCCATGACATACGTGATGTTGATAAGCACCATTTCAATGATTTGAAGGGTTTTTCTCAAGAAGAGTATCTCAGAATACAGTCAATATGTTGAATAGCTCATTACTCATTACTCATAGGCTGAAAAAACATATTTTTTAATGCGAAGTAAATGATAACCAGTATTTCTGATAAAGATCAAATTGAGCTAAATGTTTGATCTGTCCTGATACATTTTTCTTTAAAAGATAGAGCTGTATTTTTTTTTAAATTTTTAAATCTCATTTGTTTTATTGAAATATAGTTGATTTACAATATGTTAATTTCTGGTATACAGCAAAGTGACTGTGTTATATAAATATATACATATATACTTTTTATATTTCTTTCCATTATGGTTTATCACAAATTATTGAGTATGATTCTTATGCTATACACTAGGGCCTTGTTTATCTGTTTTGTTTTTTTTTGCCACTTTATTTAATTGAAGGATAATTGTTTTACAGAATTTTGTGATTTTCTATCAAACATCAACCAGAATCTGTTAGATAGAGCTGTATTGACAGCATTATTATATATATATACTATATATTTAAGTGTTTAACATACAATTTATATAACTTTTATATGTATATATATATAATATTAATATTAGGATAGTATGTTCAGTTCAGTAATTCAGTCATGTCTGACTCTTTGAGACCCCATAGACTGAAGCAAGCCAGGCTTCCCTGTTCATCACCAACTCCCAGAGTTTGCTCAAATTCATATCCTTGAAGTTGGTGATCCCATCCAACCATCTCATCCTCTGTCATCTCCTTCTCCTCCCCCTTCAGTCTTTCCCTGCATCAGGGTCTTTTCCAATGAGTCGGTTCTTTGCATCACGCGGCTAAAATATTGGACTGTCAGCTTCAGCATCAGTCCTTCCAATGAATATTCAGGACTGATTTCCTTTAGGATTGACTGATTTGATCTACTTGCAATCCAAGGGGCTATTAAGAGTCTTCTCCAACGCCATAGTTCAGAAGCATCAATTCTTCAGTGCTCAGTTTTCTTTATGGTCCAACTCTCACATCCATACATGACTACTGGAAAAAGCATAGCTTTGACTAGACAGAACTTTGTCAGCAAAGTAATGTCTCTGCTTTTTAATATGCTATCTAGATTTTCCATAGCTTTTCTTCCAAGTCTCAAGTGTCTTTTAATTTCATGTTTGCAGTCACCAACTGCAGTGATTTGGAGCCTAAGAAAATAAAGTCTGTCACTGTTTCCATTGTTTCCCCATCTGTTTGCTGTGAGTGATGGGACCGGATGCCATGATCTTCATTTCTTGAATGTTGAGTTTTAACCAGCTTTTCACTCTCTTCTTTCACTTTCATCAAGAGGCTCTTTAGTTCCTCTTCATTTTCTGCCATTACGGTGGTGTCATCTGCATGTCTGAGGCTATTGTTATTTCTCCCTGAAATCTTGATTCCAGCTTCTGCTACATCCATCCTGGCATTTTGCATGATGTACTCTGTGTATAAGTTAAATAAGCAGGGTGACAATATAACTTTTATATATATAATATTTTTATTATGATAGCCTGTAAGGGTCTTGATAAAGTAAGTTAAGACTTGAAGGAAGCGCAAAACAAGAACAAGCCATGTGGATGTCTGGGGAATAACACTCCATTCAGAGGGAATAACAAGTGCAAAATTTCTGAAACAGAAGCATGCTTGGCATCCTCATTGAATATCAAGGAGATCACTATAGATGGAGTAGAGTGAGGAAGGGAGAGTAATAGGTGATGAAAGCAGAGGTAGCAAAGAATCAAGATATACGAAGACTGAATGTTATTCTGAGATGAGAAGTCACTGGAGGGTTTTAAGCAGAGAAGTGTCTGTCACCATTTTTATGAGTTCACTTTGACTGCTGGGAATAAACTGAGGGAGGTAAAAAACAGAAGGGAAACTAATCAGGAAGCTATATCAGTAACTGAGGCAAGAGAAGATGAGGGCTTATACCAGAGCAGAAGCAGTGGAAGTGGTAAGAAATGGTTGGATTCTGGACATATTTCTAGTCACTTATTCAGGAAATACTGTTTGTACTGTTCATGGGGTTCTCAAGGCAAGAATGCTGAAGTGATTGATTGGCCATTCCCTGCTCCAGTGGACCACGTTTTGTCAGAACTCTCCACCATGACTGGAGAAGGAAATGGAAACCCACTCCAGTATTCTTGCCTGGAAAATCCCATGGACAGAGGAGCCTGGCAGGCTACAGTCCATAGGGTCGCAACGAGTCAGACAGGACTGAAGTGACTTAGCATGCACACACTCAATCTTTACCTTCCAAGGTGGTGCAGTGGTAAAGAATCTGCCTGCCAGTGCAGGAGACTCAGATTCGATCCCTGGGCCAGGAAAGATCCCCTGGAGTAGGATATGGCAACCCACTCTAGTATTCTTGCCTGGAGAATTCTATGGACAGAGGACGCTGACAGGCTGCAGTCCTTGGGGGTCACAAAGAGTTGGACACAGCTGAGTGACTGAGCACTCTGAGCACCCTCCACCACAACCTGTCTGTCTTGGGTGGCCCTACTCAGCATGGCTCAGAGTTTCATTGTGTTAGACAAGATTGTGATCAGTTTGGTTAATTTTCTGTGATTGTGGTTTTCATTCAGTCTGCCCTCTGATAGGATGGCAGGCTTAAGGATAAGAGGCTTGTGGTCCCAAGATGTGCCCACATGGTGGAGTAGAAGGACATGCACTCATCTTCTCCAATGAGTGTCCGGGAGCCTCCAGCGGAGGTGTGGATCAACTGTGGCCTACCACAAGGTTGGGGCACTGACTACAACAGTCCTGGGAACCACGGGTGCTGGCATAAATCCTTTGGAAGGAGGTCACCATTACCCCTACCATAGTTTTGCCTCAGGTTCAGTGAACTAAAATGGATAAGAATGGGCAAATTTTTAATTCAGATGACCACTGTATCTACTACAGTGGGCAAGAATCCCTTAGAAGAAATGGAGTAACCCTCATAGTCAACAAAAGAGTCCAAAATGCAGTACTTGGATACAATCTCAAAAATGACAGAATGATCTCTATTCATTTCCAAGACAAACCAGTCAACATCACAGTAATCCAAGTCTATGCCCCAACCACAAATGCTGAAGAAACTGAAGTTGAGTGGTTCTATGAAGACCTGCTGCTACTGCTAAGTCACTTCAGTCGTGTCCGACTCTGTGCAACCCCATAGATGGCAGCCCATCAGGCTCCCCCGTCCCTGGGATTCTCCGGCAAGAACACTGGAGTGGATTGCCATTTCCTTCTCCAATGCATGAAAGTGAAAAGTGAAAGTGAAGTCACTCAGTCGTGTCTAACTCCTAGCGACCCCATGGACTGCAGCCTACCAGGCTCCTCCATCCATGGGATTTTCCAGGCAAGAGTACTGGAGTGGGGTGCCATTGCCTTCTCCACTATGAAGACCTACAAGACTTTATAGAACTAACACCAAAAGAAAAAAAAAAAAAAGTCCTTTTCATCCTAGGGGACTGGAATGCAAAAGTAGGAAGTCAAGAGATACCTAGAATAAGGGGAATTGGAGTACAAAATAAAGCAGGACAAAGACTAACAGAGTTTTGCCAGGAGACAATGCATTGCTCATAGCAAACATCCTCCTCCAACGATGACTCTACACATGGACATCACCAGATGGTCAATACCGAAATGAAATTGATTATATTCTTTGCAGTCGAAGATGGAGAAGTTCTATAAAGTCAGAAAAAACAAGACGGGGAGTTGACTGTGGCTCAGATGATGAACTCCTTATTGCCAAATTCAGACTTAAATTGAAGAAAGTAGGGAAAACCACTAGACCAGTCAGGTATGACCTAAATCAAATCCCTTATGACTGTACAGTGGAAGTGACAAATAGATTCAAGGGATTAGATCTGATAGGCAGTGTGTCTAAAGAAGTGTGGATGGAGGTTCATCACATTGTACAGGAGGTAGGGATCAAAACCATCCTTAAGAAAAAGAAAAGCAAAAAGGCAAAATGGCTGTCTGAGGAGGTCTTACAAATAGCTGAGAAATGAAGAGAAGGGAAAAGGAAAGGAAAAAAAGATATACCCATTTGAATACAGAGTTCCTAAGAATAGCTAGGAGGGATAAGAAAGCCTTCCTCAGTGAACAATGCAAAGAAATAAAGGAAAACAATAGAATGGGAAAGAATTAGCGATCTCTTCAAGAAAATTAGAGATACCAAGGGAATATTTCATGCAAAGACGGGCACATTAGAGTACAGAAATGGTGTGGCCCTAACAGAAGCAGAAGATATTAAGAAGAGGTGGCAAGAATACACAGAAGAACTATACAAAAAAGATCTTCATGACCCAGATAACCACAATAGTGTGATCACTCACCTCGTGCCAGACATCTTGAAGTGGGAAGTCAAGTGGGCCTTAGGAAGCATCAGTATGAACAAAGCTAGTGGAGGTGATGGAATTCCAGTTGAGCTATTTCAAATCCCAAAAGATAATGCTGTGAACGTTCTGTGCTCAATATGCCAGCAAATTTGAAAAACTCAGCAGTGGCCACAGGGCTGGAAAATGTCAGTTTTCATTCTGGTCCCAAAGAAGGGCAATGCCAAAGAAGGTTCAAACTTTGGCAAAATTGCACTCATCTCACATGCTAGCAAGGTCATGCTCAAAATTCTCTAAGCCAGGCTTCTACAGTACACGAACTGAGAACTTCCAGATGTTCCAGCTGGATTATGAAAGGCAGAGGAACCAGAGATCAAACTGCCAACATCCGTTGGATTATTGAAAAAGCAAGAGAATTCTAGAAAGTATCTACTCCTACTTCATTGACTATGCTAAAGGCTTTGACTGTGTGGATCACAAAAAGCTGTGGAAAATTCTTAAAGAGACGGAAATACCAGACCACCTGACCTGCCTCCTGAGAAACCTGTATGCAGGTCAAGAAGCAAGAGTTAGAACAGGACATGGGACAAAGGACTGGTTTCAAATTGGGAAAAGAGTACATTGAGGCTGTATATTGTCACCCTACTTGTTTAACTTATATGCAATGTACATCATGTGAAATGCCAGGCTGGATGAAGCAGAAGGATGAAGCAGACATGCAGATGACACCACCCTTATGGTAGAAAGCGAGGAAACTAAAGGGTCTCTTAATGAAGGTGAAAGAGGAGAGTCAAAAAGCTGACTTAATACTCAACAATCAAAAAAAAAAAAAAAGATCATGGCATCCAGTCCCATCACTTCATGGCAAATACATGGGGAAACAATGGAAAAAGAGTATTTTCCTGAGCTCCAAAATCACTGCAGATAGTGACTGCAGCCTCAAAATTAAAAGACCTACTTGGAAGAAAAGCTATGACAAACCTAGACAACATATTAAAAAGCAGAGACATTACTTTGCCAACAAATGTCCGTAGAGTCAAAGCTATGGTTTTTCAGTAGTTATGTATGGATGTGAGAGTTGGACCTTAAAGAAAACTGAGCACCGAAGAATTGATGCTTTTGAACTGTGGTGTTGGAGAAGAGTCTTGAGAGTCCCTTAGACTTCAAGGAGATCCAACCAGTCAATCCTAAAGAAAATCAGTCATGAATATTCATTGGAAGGACTGAAGCTCCAATATTTTGGCCACCTGATGCAAACAGCCAACTCATTAGAAAAGAGCATGAGGCTAGGAAAGCTTGAAGGCAGGAAGAAAATGGAATTATAGTGGACGAGATGGTTATATGGTATCACTGACTCGATGGATGTGAGTTTGAGCAAGCTGCAAGAGATGATGAAGGACAGGGAAGCCTGGCGTGTTGCAGTCTACGGGGTCACAAAGAGTCAACATGACTGAGCGAATGAACAACAACCATTCAGTAAATGTTTATTGAACATTTATATAACTGGAACTATCTTGAACACTGGAAATGTCATGCTAAGCCAAACAAACAAAGAAAAACCAAACACAAATCTCCATGGTTCTTATTTTCCCTGAGTAATTGTCTATCTCATGATGGAAGTTTGGAAGTAGAAACAGGCATTATAGATGTAAACCAATTTGCAAAAAATACACACTGTGAATCAAGTTAACCAGTGTAAAAGGAAAGAGTACCTTGAGGGGAGTGGATGGACTTTGCTACTTTGGACTGTGAGTCTGAGAAAGGCCACTTAGGAAGCAGTGACTTACCTGCTTGGGCCTGAATGATGAGAAGGAGGCAACTAGACGAAGATCTGGTGAATGATCACTCAGGTAAAATGAACTACAAGTTCACAGAGAGCTTGCTCAGCCAACAGATGTAACTTTGGTAGTGTGACTGGAACATAGTAAAAAAATGTGAAAATTGTTGGAAAAATATTGTGTATGCATATCCTTAGTTGCTCAGTTGCAAATCCAACTCTTTGTAGGCCACCAGGCCCTTCTGTCCTTTGGGATTCTCCAAGCAAAAATACTTGAATGAGTTGCCATGCCCTCCTCCAAGGGATCTTCCCAACCCAGGGATCAAACCCAGGTCTTCTGAATCGCAGGTGATTCTTTACCACCTGAGCCACTAGGGAAGCCCAGGAAGAGAGATTAGCAAGGAAGATTATGTAGTATCTTGAAAGCTGTAAAAAGGAATTGAAAAAGTATTTTAGAAAGCCTTTGGAAGGCTTTAAATAAGAAAATAGCAGGATCTACTTTACTGTTCTAGAAGATCCCTCTGATTACTTTGCAGAGGATTGATTCTGTTGGAGACATACAAAAGCAGAGCTCAAGTAAGCATCTGGAAATATGAGTCTGATGTTCAGGAGAGCAGTCGGGCTTGGAGATACAAGTTGAGGAGTAATCAGTGCATGGATGGTATTGAAAGAGATAGATATAAGTGAAATGACTTCAAAGTGAGTGTGAGTGGTGAAGAGTCAGGAATCCCAAGGACTTCCTGGTCTCTTAGTGAGATCACTCATTCATCTGTCTCCCATCACATCAAGACTGTCTAGCTATTATCGCCCATTCTCTCCTCAGCCTACTGCACTGAGACATCCCTCCCCACTGCTTTACTGAATCTGTCCCTGTTACAGTCACCTTTCTCCCCTTGAAACACAAAGCAAATGGGTATCAGTGAATAAATAACAAGTAGGAGAATCTGGGAGAATTAGAGCATTTGAGTGACAGGACACCAACAGAGAAAGAACAATGCCTCCAATAACTGAGGACCAAAAAATTAAAGTGCTGAGGAGGGTCTCTGCCATATATGAGAGAAGATTCCTACCAGGAGCATTGTGGCTTGAGTCTGTCTTCTCAAAATTAAGCTGCTTGCCTGTATTTCTGATCACCATCTGCTCCTGAATTTCCCAAGGCCAAGCTTCACTACCCATCTCTGTGATTCCAATTTGGGCCTTCTCAGGACTGTGCCAGCCTGGCATGCCACCTGCTATCTGTAACCAGGCCTTTCAGACTCCCCATCAGTCTGCCTGCTAGGCTGAACCTCTCTCTCACACCCACAAATACATGCCCCTTTCCCATCATCTCTTGTGAGGCTCTGGTCCTACTTCATGACTTCACTAGTCTGTAAATCTTGCAATAATGAGGTTCATCTGATTAGTCATGTCTCTCAATGTGACATTTCCTTAGTATCCTGTTATGGTATTCTTTAGGGGTCTGGAAGATAGCTCATGAGTGCTAAGGTTTCCCTGGTGGCTCAAACGGTAAAGAATCCACTTTACCTAAAGAATTACTGCATTCCTAAAGAATGCAGGAGACCCAGGTTCAATTCCTGGGTCAGGATGATCCCCTGGAGAAGGGAGTGGGAATCTACTCCACTATTCTTGCCTGGAGAATCCCATGGACAGAGGAGCCTGGTAGGCTACAGGCCCTAGGGTTGCAAAGAATTGGACATGACTACGCAATTAATACACACAACACACTGTAAGAATCTGAAAACCTGAAAAGATCTCTGGGCTCAGTTTAACACATACTCTGTGGTTAAGTCAGACTCCCAATGAGGGCTGTGCCCCTTTACAAAGCATATACTCTCATATTTTATCAAAATTAATAGAAGCAGCAAAGGAAACAGTGACTAAAGTGAGGAGCATGTGGTAAATAAGGTATTCCTATTATCTTGTACTGGGAAAGGCTGGACCAAAATATGGTGGACAATAAGGGCTTTGCTGTGAAAAGAAGAGAAGTGAAAAGCAAAGGAGAAAAGGAAAGATATAAACATCTGAATGCAGAGTTCCAAAGAATAGCAAGAAGAGATAAGAAAGCCTTCTTCAGTGATCAATGCAAAGAAATAGAGGAAAACAACAGAATGGGAAAGACTAGGGATCTCTTCAAGAAAATTAGAGATACCAAGGGAACATTTCATGCAAAGATGGGCTCGATAAAGGACAGAAATGGTAAGGACCTAACAGAAGCAGAAGATACTAAAAAGAGATGACAAGAATACACAGAAGAACTGTACAAAAAAGATCTTCACAATCCAGATAATCACGATGGTGTGATCACTCACCTAGAGCCAGACATCCTGGAATGTGAAGTCAAGTGGACCTTAGAAAGCATCACTACGAACAAAGCTAGTGGAGGTGATGGAATTCCAGTTGAGCTATTCCAAATCCTGAAAGATGATGCTGTGAAAGTGCTGCACTCAATATGCCAGCAAATTTGGAAAACTCAGCAGTGGCCAGAGGACTGGAAAAGGTCAGTTTTCATTCCAATCCCAAAGAAAGGCAATGCCAAAGAGTGCTCAAACTACCACACAATTGCACTCACCTCACACGCTAGTAAAGTAATGCTCAAAATTCTCCAAGCCAAGCTTCAGCAATACGTGAACTGTGAACTTCCGGATGTTCCAGCTGGTTTTAGAAAAGGCAGAGGAACCAGAGATCAAATTGCCAACATCCACTGGATCATGGAAAAAGCAAGAGAGTTCCAGAAAAACATCTATTTCTGCTTTATTGACTATGCCAAAGCCTTTGACTGTGTGGATCACAATCAACTGTGGAAAATTCTGAAAGAGATGGGAATACCAGACAACATGATCTGCCTCTTGAGAAATTTGTATGCAGGTCAGGAAGCAACACTTAGAACTGGACATGGAACAACAGACTGGTTCCAAATAGGAAAAGGAGTACGTCAAGGCTGTATATTGTCACCCTGTTTATTTAACTTGTATGCAGAGTACATCATGAGAAACGCTGGACTGGAAGAAACACAAGCTGGATTCAAGATTTCTGGGAGAAATATCAATAACCTCAGATATGCAGATGACACCACCCTTATGGCAGAAAGTGAAGAGGAACTCAAAAGCCTCTTGATGAAGGTGAAAGAGGAGAGTGAAAAAGTTGGCTTAAAGCTCAACATTCAGAAAACAAAGATCATGGCATCCGGTCCCATCACTTCATGGGAAATAGATGGAGAAACAGTGGAAACAGTGTCAGACCTTATTTTTCTAGGCTGCAAAATCAGTGCGAATGGTGATTGCAGCCATGAAATTAAAAGACACTTACTCCTTGGAAGGAAAGTTATGACCAACCTAGATAGCATATTCAAAAGCAGAGACATTACTTTGCCAACAAACGTCCGTCTAGTCAAGGCTATGGTTTTTCCTATGGTCATGTATGGATGTGAGAGTTGGACTGTGAAGAAGGCTGAGCACCGAAGAATTGATGCTTTCGAACTGTGGTGTTGGAGAAGACTCTTGAGAGTTCCTTGGACTGCAAGGAGATCCAACCAGTCCATTGTGAAGGAGATCAGCCCTGGGATTTCTTTGGAAGGAATGATGCTAAAGCTGAGACTCCAGTACTTTGGCCACCTCATGCGAACAGTTGACTCATTGGAAAAGACTCTGATGCTGGGAGGGATTGGGGGCAAGAGGAGAAGGGGACAACAGAGGATGAGATGGCTGGATGGCATCACTGACTCGATGGACATGAGTCTGAGTGAACTCCAGGAGTTGGTGATGGACAGGGAGGCCTGGTGTGCTGCGATTCATGGGGTCGCAAAGAGTTGGACACGACTGAGCGACTGATCTGATCTGAAGGGCTTTGCTGGAAATTTTAACTCGTCTTCCTGGCACTTGGTATAGGAAGACACAAGAGTCCTGAAGGAGTTACTAGAAGTTGAAAAGCAAATATCACACTAATCTTGAAAAATCAACTTATAATTTAATATATATTCATGGAATTACATAGTCTATTATGTATTTGAAGATTGTTTTGAGTTGAATTGTATCCCCCACAAGTTCATATGTTGAAATCCCAGTGGTCAGGATCTCAGAATGGGACTTTATTTGAAAACGGGTTTGTGGCAAGTATAATTAGTTAAAATGAGGTCATACCGGAGTGGGGTGGGCTCCCCATCCAATATGACTGGTGCCTTAATTTGGACACACACACACACACACACACACACACACACACAGGAAAGATGTCATGTGAAGATGAAGGCAGAGATCTTCAAGCCAAGGATCACCAGTGACTGCAAGCAAACCACCTGAAGCCAGGGGAGAAGAATGGAACGGATTCTTCTTCAGGCCCTCAGAAGACACCGATCCTGCCAACACCTTGATCTGACTAGCAACCTCCAACACTGAGAGACAGTACACTTCTGTTGTTGAAGCCACCCAGTGTGAGGTACTAACACAAAGCTTAAACAGACATAAGTGAGATTCTCTATGATATTTTGGTCACATTTTCCATCTTGCATTCATAAAAGTGCAGAACAATTTGTCTGCACTTCAGAATTTTGCAGACCCTCACCTCATCACAGTCACCACAGGGAGGAAGGAAAAACAAGCCGAGGTGTGTATGCAAAAACATGGCCTCTCCTCTGAAGACACTGAAGGAGCGCTTCTTAATTTAGGCCTATTTCCAAAGAGGCTGAAGAAGGGAAATCACATTTAAAACAAACATTTACCCCTGTTGCTAAGTAAATGCCTCACAACATTACTATACTATCAGACATGAAAATTAAGCCAGAATTATGCAGTTAGGTCTAATGCTGTCTATCCAAACACTAGTGACAGACAAAGAGAAATAGTTGCATTTCGTATGATAATTGGCCAGGGATGTGCAGCCTGTACTTAAAAACCATGTTGGGACACTTTTGCATTTCAGAAAACAATCTCATTAACACATTTCATGAGACACTTGTATAATCAAAGAATTCTAATTATTCTCAAAGCCTTGGACAAGGAATACAATTCAAATCATTTCAACGATAAAAAAAAATCAACAATTTTTACATAGCCACTGGTAGTGTCAAACTCATAATTGTATCCTTATTACTATGTCATCATTGTTTTATCAGAATAATTACTACTTTGTAGTATAAGTAAAACTATGTGCTTATGGAAACATGGACATGGGAAGTGTATTTCTTCCTTCACTTGAGACAGTAGAATCTACCCAAATTGGGCATAGGATAAAAGAGGATATGCAAGAAAAAGCCTGATGTCTTTGTTGTTTTCAAATTCGCATAGAACCCAAAGGGTAAAAACCAGCCCACGCCACAAGTAATGTCCCCAAGCTTGACCTGCTGGTTTGACTTCATGAAACTTGCATTGAACCAGACATTCAGCTTTACACAGCTGACCAAAGACTTTGGATATCACGGCTTCTCTTCTGATGCCTCATTCTTGATATGCCCCACCCCCATCCTGCCCAGACACACAGAGCTCAAGGCTCCTGGGCAATTCAGACAGGACGGTGCAGCACATGGAATCTACCCAGCAGACCCTTACCAGCCTGGTTTCCAAAGCCTGTCTGTTAAAACTAAGGTGAGGGTGAGTCGTGGGGCCCATAGTCACCACCCAACCTGTCTGGGAGCATTGCTCAGTCGTTGTAACAGCTAGACCTGCAGGCAACGTGTAGCCTATTATGATAGGCTGAGCAGTGCTCAGTTTATCGGGGATCTGATTGGCAGAGCGGCCTCAGTGCTTTATAATAGTTCTTAGAAATGTTTACAGAACACTGTGTTTTGCACCTCAGTGTAAAGTACACCGTGTGAAGCTGTGCCCCAGCCCACGTGCAGGCAGGGGCCAGTGGGAAACTTCAGATTTCCCAAGAAGGGACACCTCTGTTTACTCCAAGCACTACAGAGGAGGCATTAAATTTAAATGGAAGCAAGAGAGATGTAGATGAGATTTGAAAAGCTTAGGCTCCTACAAGAAGAATGGTTTGTTATTCTGTTTCCTTGAAGGGGTTTTAAACAATGACAAGGAAGATTTATCTTTTACCAGTTTTGGAATATCTTTACTCTGTGTCCCTTGGAAGATACCAAACAAATATGTCAAACTAAATGGTGCCTCATGGTTTTAGGACTAGGGCTCTGTTCTTTTCTGTTGGTTTGACATCCTTATGGAATTTAGGGAAGAAAATCATTTTTCCAACTCTTAATGAACACCTACCTCACTTCCCACACACAGGTGCTCTTCCTTCAGGTCTTTTTGCTTCTAATTCTCTTTAATTTCCTTGGTCTTCCCAAACTGGCTCTGTATTATACATTCAGATAGTCCTTTTGTGGACAAAGAATTAAAAAAACATAGTATGCTTTCAAAAAAGTTTAACGCTTTCTGCCTTTAAGCTTAATATGCTCAAATACAAAGAAACATCTAAGAACCAATATAGCAAAACTGGTTGCTATATTTTATCTTGGATTGCTGGACTTGTCAATTAAAGAAAGTATTTTCACGTTCAGACATATTCAGGGAAAATTGAAGGAAAATAAAATGCAAGTGTAAATAAGGACTCACTAGGAAGGAAATGAAAATGGGTGGAGGGTAAAATCCACTTAGTATAGAAATAAAGTTATGTTCACAGCGAGTCCAAACTGAGACAGGTAACACATTGCCCTAACCATCTAGCAGTTAAACTTTTAAATGCCTGACGTCTCATATTCTCAATTAAATTTCAGATTATTTGTGATTCCATGCTTGGTTCAGCTTGGCTAGAAGCAGGGAGAAAGGGAAATGGTATCTCTGCTCTAATTTTCCCTCTGTTTCTGAGTTTCAATGCTGAATAGTGGGTTGTTATTTAGTCACTAAGTTGTGTCTGACTCTTTTGTGACATCATGGACTGTAACTCACCAGGTCCTCTGTCCATGGAGTTTCCCAGGCAAGGATACTGGAGTGGGTTGCCATTTCCTTGTCTTGGGGATCTTCTCAACCAGGGATCAAACCTGCATCTCCTGCATTGGCAGGAGGATTCTTTACAGCTGAGCCACTATAGTGGGTGAATGAGGGCAAATGCTTTCGCCAGTAGAAGAAAATTTGGAAACCCTCTTTTGCCACCTATACCCAGTTTTTAAATTACCTTACTCCATGGCAAGATTTGGTGATTAGAGTTCAGAGAAACAAATGTTTTTCATCAGGGCTATGGCAACAGCTCCCACATTCAGTCTCCTTTACTCAAATGAAATTAATAAATCATTCTTCTATTGGTTCAACACAAATTTATTAAGCACATACTATGAGCCAGATATTATTTTAGACCTAGGGTTATGGCCATGAAACAGTTGAAAAATGCTTCTACCTTTACAGGTTTAACTTGTAGTGAGAGGAGATGGATATCGAACGAGCAAGTAAGTGAAACTGTAGCGTGTTAGATGACTGAAAAGGCTATGGAGGGAAATAAAGCAGGGATGGGCAATGGGGAGCACTGGGGTATATGTTGAGTATTAAAGTTCAAAGAAGGGAAGATAGGAAAAACTTGGCTGAGGAGAAAATATTTGAGCAAATACCTAAAGAGTGGGAGGACTAGCTGTGGATATTTGTAGGAAGAGTGTTCCAGGCAGTGGGAGTGGCAAATGCAAGGGCCTGAAAATGCAGTAGGCGCAGCGTTTGTCAAAGCGTGCGATTTCCTTCATCCTATCGAAGTAAATGTCGCACAGCAAGTAATTCTATGCTAACAAGGGTAGCCAACAACATGTGAATCCTATACTCACAGTACAGTTTTTTCTGGTCAGTATCAATTTAATGGTATGAAGTGCCTTGGGACTTGGTCCATGTGTTACATTCATCTTATGTAGCTTTCTATCTGTTTTTATCTTATACTAGTAATACATACGGAGAAGGCAATGGCACCCCGCTCCAGTACTCTTGCCTGGAAAATCCCATGGACGGAGGAGCCTGGCGGGCTGCAGTCCATGGGGTCGCTAAGAGTCGGACACGACTGAGCGACTTCACTTTCACTTCTCACTTTCATGCATTGGAGAAGGTGGCAACCCACTCCAGTGTTCTTGCCTGGAGAGTCCCAGGGACGGGGGAGCCTGGTGGGCTGCCGTCTATGGGGTCGCACAGAGTCGGACACGACTGAAGTAACTTAGCAGCAGTAGTAGTAATACATAAATACCAAATTATTGAAAAGATAGAAACAAATAGGACTTTACACAGTGAAATGTGACAGTTCCCTTATTCCACTTCCCCTGTTCTAGTCCCCACCCACCTCCTGATCGCCTCATCTCAGAAGAAACAACCATTAATGGCTTGATATACGCTCATCAGTCCTTTCTCTGTGTATTTACATATACAGAATATGTAGATGAAAGTAGTTTCCCTCATGAATGAGGTAATTTACATTTTTTTTGACAATTTGCTTTTCTTGCTTAGCAATGGGGAAGATTTACCTGAATTAGTACAGAAATCTCTCCTTCTCTCAACTACAGTGTGATATTTCGTGGTACAGATTTACCACAAATTATTTGTACTTCCCATTGATAACAAAGGCTCCTTTGTCCATGGCAAGAATACTTCAGTGGGTTACTAGGGGATCTTCCTGACCCAGGGATCAAACCCACATCTCTTGAGTCTCCTGCATTGGCAGGTGGATTCTTTACCGCTGAGCCACCTGGGAAGCCCAACTTCAAGCAACGCCAGAGCCAAAATCAACATGTAACCCTGCCTGTTTGGAAGATGCCATAATGACCCACTTCTACTATGAGTCGGAGAAGGCAATGGCTCCCCACTCCAGTACTCTTGCCTGGAAAATCCCATGGATGGAGGGGCCTGGTGGGCTGCAGTCCATGGGGTCGCTAGGAGTTGGACACGACTGAGTGACTTCACTTTCACTTTTCACTTTCATGCATTGGAGAAGGAAATGGCAACCCACTCCAGTGTTCTTGCCTGGAGAATCCCAGGGACAGGGAGCCTGGTGGGCTGCTGTCTATGGGGTCGCACAGAGTCGGACACAACTGAAGCAACTTAGCAGCAGCAGCAGCAGCTACTGTGAGTATCTAGATACCTTTTTCATATGTCTGTCCCTCCCCCACCCCCCTCATTGCCCCAACCACCCACTATTGTTGCATTATTTAATGGGATTAAGAAAGCTGTTCTAATGATGAGGCATCATTCAATATACTCTGAATAAAACTTTAAAAGAATGTTACTTTTAAAGGGAAGGGACACATTCTGGGCAGCTTTAGACAAACAAAATTACTTAATAACTCTTGTGGAAAAAATTACAGTAGGTTAGAAGAGGGGAGGAAGCTATGGTAATTTGGAAACAATGTATGTTCCTTTGGAACAGGACTTAACTAACAGAAGACACTTGGTTTGTTTGGTAATAATTGCAACAGATTTCCATGATGAAGTAGGTGAAATGCTCCCATGCTTGGAATTTCATCCAGAATTGTTTTAACATGTTGCCTTTTCCTTTGAGGGTAATTCTAGAATCAAAGCACAGTTTCTCCACAACCCTAGCAACACTTGCATGGAATTTGGGATTGTTGAGGCTAACTTAGACCTCTTCCCAAAGAGTCAGTTACTCCAAGTATCAGCACAATCTTGGTATACTCAGTCTCACCCATGCCACAGTAGTACAGTAATCACAAAACGTGGTTTATATTTAGCTGATATACATATAATATCAGAGATTTCCCTGGAACATGCATGAGGTCCTTCTTGACCTATTTTTATGGCTATTGCAATCTGTAAAGTTGGGCTCTCTGGAATCCTTCCTTGGTTTTCTGATGTTAAGTCCATCTGTTTTGCTGCAATTTAAAATCCAGTCTAGGGGTCCTGCTTATATCCAGGGACACATACCCTTTCTGTGGCTTTGTCATAACCCTTCTATAGGTGATGTGCTTTGCTGAATACAGCTTGAGACTTATCTATCATTGTTCTCAGGAAATTTCTGTGGCTTATTAGTCAGATAATTGAGAATAAGCTGGATTTTTCAAGCTTAGCTTCAAATTCTTTTTGCATATGTCCTACACTAGATGACATTAGGAAACATTGCTGGTAGTAGATCAACTCTTGTGCCCAATTACCTAATGGCTTAGCTGCTTGACATAATCATTTATAAGCTCTGCAGCGATGTCTACTGGCATGGAGCAAATGCTGTCTGGCTGAGACAGATAGAGCCCCCATTCCTGGAGAATAAACATATTTGCTGGGTTATTCTTGGAAGAGCTGTTTGAAAATTCTTTGAGCTAGGGGTAGAAAGTGGTGATGAGTTGCAGACATAATGCCAAATGATCCCCCACTTCCCTAGCTCATAATTCCCACAGCTGGCTACAAATCAAAGTCCACAGGGACAGAAGCAGTGATTGAAAGTGCTGGCAGCTTGGACCACCCTTTCCTGTGAGCTCAGTCTATGCATAAAGTGAGAGAAAACCTTATGCAAACCCCAGATTTTGAGAACCTCAACAACATGGACATTTAGAGTCAAGGAAGATCTGTACCAGGACCACAGCTGCACACGCCTCTCATTCATTCCCCCAACATTCTCAACCATAGACATAGAACATCCTATAGAGAGCAGTGGCCAGAGATGTGAAGCCAAAATTCTACGGAGACCATGCCTCCTGGCCGGCAGATCCTTCACACCATCAGAGGGTGAGCGCCGACACCAAGTCCAGCACAGCCACCTCACTAAGCCTCCAGCGGCCACAGCCCTTCCTGCACTTCTGGTCTCCAGCTCTTTTAGACTCTCCTTGTTGAGCCAGTGTAGCCGCTCTCTTTCTTATTCTTCATTAATACTACTCTTTGAGGGGTTACTGGTGACTCATAACTTCAATCTTTCTTCAGTTTCTAGCACAAACCAAGAGTACAGAATTCATGGGTTTTGGAATGAGGCAGATTTTTTTTTTTGGCTTATTTGCAGTGGCAGCTTGAGCAACATGCTTAACTTCCCATCTGTAATCCCTGCAGGATGGCTGGAAGAATTAACTCATCCCTTCATTCAGCAAATGTCCATTAAACATCCTAAACTAGGAAAAGCAGAAAGCACAGTACCTGACATATAATAAGTTCATGATAAGAGTAATCATGCTTAGTGTGATGAAAATAATGAGACAGAAGTAATATCAAGCACCAATCTGACCTGGGTCTTACATCCTTAGCTACTTCAATCTGAGATAAGTAAATATGGAGCCATTGTCCATAGCCTATGGCTTTGGTTGGGCCTCTAACTTCTTCCAGTTCCTTCTTCCTGTGTACAGCATTTCTTTCTTGGCTTGGCTCTTGCAGAGTTCTCTGGTTGTAGTCTTGCCATTTTCTCTGGATAATATCATCCTCTGTGAGAATTTGAATTTCTTCACAAGCTTCATGTCTCGAGTGTCACTCACCAGAAGAGTTCCTGTGTGGAGGAGCCGTTGGACGACATCCTGAGATATCGCCACCTGCCATATGGTGTGGCAAATGTCATGAGGTAATGGCTTCCTTCATTCCAGGCCAGGCTGCCAGGAACTTGATGCTGCCTCTGTAACATATGACACCAGTGGCTTAACTGTTCTCAGGCTTCAAAAGCAACGACTTTGAATGTTCTAACACCATGGATTCCCTAAGGTCTTCACCATCCTAGAGAGTTGTGTTTCCTGTGTGCCTTCTCCTAAGTACAGCTCTCTAGTTTTATGTTAACTGTGCTTGTTCCGACTACTCATCCTTGGAATTGATTCTAAGTGAATCAAAGTGTTCCAAATACAATTACCAAGTGACTGTTCCCTTAGCATTTATGTTTTTACACCCCAGTTAATAATCTCACAACTTGAAGGAACTTGTTTCTAATTGTTTATGAATGTTTTGTCTATCTTATTTTCTTTACATAGAACACAATACTAATTATTTTTTTCTTGTTCTACTCTTGTTTATGTCATTAAATGACAACATCTACAACATGAGTGTCTGCAGGGCATCCTGTTTTTTAGCTGAACATATTTCCTAATTTATTAAGCTCATGTAATAGATAATTGATCACATTAGTTGTTTTACATAAGAAGCCTTGTACAACAAGGTTTTTATTTAGTTATTTCTCTTGGTCACATCCTTAGGGTTTGTTGTTGTTGTTCAGTCTCTGAGTCATGTCTGATTCTTTGCAACCCCATGGACTGCGACATGACAGGCTGCTTTGTCCTCCACTATCTCCCAAAGTTTCCTCAAGTTCATGTCCATTGAGTCAGTGAGGATGTCTAACCAACTCATTCTCTGCCTGCCCCTTCTCTTCTTGCCTTTAATCTTTCCCAGCATCAGCATGTTTTCCAGTGAGTCAGCTATTCACATCCTTACTCTTATGTAAGCAAAACTGTAATTCATCCTTAACTTCTTCTAACTTGTGTTTCCTAAGTACCTTGTTCACTGTTTTGATATTTTCCCCCAGGATTGCATTCAAGTCTCTCAACAGAGTGCAAAGGGCTGGAAAGAAATGGTAAGGCCATGCTTCATGTAGGCAAGCTCAATGTTGCTGTAGTTTCTGACTTGCCAGAATATAAATAGATACTAGAGGCCAACAAAAAAAGAAAAGGAAAAAAATCAGTGCACCATAGTTGATGGAATGCCATTTACAACCCCTGCTTTATTATCATTGGGTTCCCATGTCCTTGAGTATTCTTTACATAATAAAGACCAAGGTACTTAACATTGAAATCTATCCTGTCAGAAGCTGAGTATGTTATGCTATGCTAGTAATTATTTTTAGGATTTTAAATATATTTTAAAGTTTTTAAGATGTCAATTGTTGATCTGTCAACCTTTCAATTGATTCTGTGTGTGTGTGTGTTAAAAGAAATAAATGACCCTCATCAGTTCTACAACTAGGTATTTTCTTATTAGCATAACATATATGTATCTGTAGAATTTTTTTCTACGTTCATATAATGTTTCAGAAGGTTTTCTCTCACAGTTTTTAAAGCCATGGAAATATAATTCCGATTTTTTTCCCTCAAATCTTCAAGAGTTTGGCAAAAGAAGCATCTAACTGACATATTGTTTGATATACCCGGGGGAGAATTGTTGAGGGTTCCACAGAACTCTCCTCCTGTGGCTGCCACATCCTGTTCCCTGGACTTTCGTGGTGTGAAGATGCCAGTAAAATCTAAATCCTCAGCTTCTTTAATAAGCTGTTTCTTTAGAGTTTCTTGATAGCCTCTTAATTTTCCTGTGTCCACCCTAGGAAAAAGAAATCATGAACACTCTAGACTAGCCCCAGTCTCTGGTGGATTCTAATGTGCTAGGAAACTTGAGAGTATCTTAACAGACTCACACAGAGATAAATGCTGATGGGGCAGGGAGAAGCTAAGGGGAAAGTAAAATTGAAGGGAAAAGATTTCATGATTCATAGAAACTTTATATGTTCAATATATACAATTGGAACGTCTGCTGAAGCATAATTGAGAAATTGCACAATTAACACTGCCCCTCCCCCCAAAAAAACCTTTTAGCCTTTTTCTGATAGCCTTTACCCTCAGAGCCTGCAGAGAGTTTATTTAACATTTCAATTACATACTTCCTTTTTCAAAAATCTAGGATGATTCTTTGATAAAGTAGAAGAAATCTGATCTATCTTTGAACAAAGATTTTACTTACATTGCCCAGAAGGATATTTTCTTGCTCCATTAAATTTCTGGTTCTTTGTCCTTCACTGATTTTTTAAAATAAATTTTCTAATCTTAAAATGTAACAGAAGACTACAGTTGCAGGAGCTTTCATTGTGATCTTCATAGCTGGAACACAATGGGGTGGATACTGTCCTGTACTACTCGGATGCCCCCTTCAGGACCAAGGTGCTCATCTCCTCAGCTACCAGGAATGTTGGTGGCTGATGGCTAGCAGCTGAGTCTCAAGTCCCTATTTTCTTGTGGACAAAGGGAGCTGACTCATCCAAGTGAACATACCTTCCCTGGAGGCAGTCAGCATCTAATGACTGATTCTGGTGGCCTCCTTGCCTCAGTTTGGGAAACCCCTGAAGCACCATCACCAACTCTGAAGCCATGGATCCCAGAGAGAACTGCAAAAGCCTCTGTTGCAACCACATTGGAGTTCAATTTCTCCTTCTCCCAGTCTTGCTTCTCTCATTTCCCCTACAAACTTCCTGCATACAAATCTCTACCACAGAGTCTATTTTCTGGGGAACTGACAAAAGAGAGTGGATACCAAGAGTGGTCCTAGGAAGCAGCCTCTAAACTGGAATATTTGAACTAGATTATCTGCCAGTCAGCTGCCAAAGAAAACCCCATCACCCCTGATAGGCTGAGGCCTCAGCACCCAGTGTGTGGTACTGGTGCAGTTGTTAATGCTATGGTTGTTGTTGTCAGTCGCTAAGTCACGTCTTTAGTAAAGTCATGCTCAAAATTTTCCAAGCCAGGCTTCAGCAATACATGAACTGTGAAACTCCAGATGTTCAAGCTGGTTTTAGAAAAGGCAGAGGAACCAGAGATCAAATTGCCAACATCCACTGGATCATGCAAAAAGCAAGAGAGTTCCAGAAAAACATCTATTTCTGCTTTATTGACTATGCCAAAGCCTTTGCCTGTGTGGATCATAGAAGACTGTGGAGAATTCTTCTAAAGATGGGAATACCAGACCACCTGACCTGCCTCCTGAGAAATCCATATGCAGATGAAGAAGCAACAGTTAGAACTTTACATGGAACAACAGACTGGTTCCAAATCAGGAAAGGAGTCCATCAAGGCTGTATATTGTCACCCAGGTTATTTAACTTAAGTGCAGAGTACATCATGAGAAACGCTGGACTGGAAGAAACACAAGCTGGAATCAAGATTGCCAGGAGAAATATCAATAACCTCAGATATGCAGATGACACCACCCTTATGGCAGAAAGTGAAGAGGAACTAAAAAGCCTCTTGGTGAAAGTGAAAGAGGAGAGTGAAAAAGTTGGCTTAAAGCTCAACATTCAGAAAACAAAGATCATGGCATCCGGTCACATCACTTCATAGGAAATAGATGGGAAAACAGTGGAAACAGTGTCAGACTTTATTTTCCTGGGCTCCAAAATCACTGCAGATGGTGATTGCAGCCATGAAATTAAAAGACACTTACTCCTTGGAAGGAAAGTTATGACCAACCTAGACAGCATATTCAAAAGCAGAGACATTACTTTGCCAACAAAGATCCGTCTAGTCAAGGCTATGGTTTTTCCAGTGGTCATGTATGGATGTGAGAATTGGACTGTGAAGAAAGCTGAGTGCCGAAGAATTGATGCTTTTGATCTATGGTGTTGGAGAAGACTCTTGCGAGTCCCTTGGACTGCAAGGAGATCCAACCAGTTCATTGTGAAGGAGATCAGCCCTGGGATTTCTTTGGAAGGAATGATGCTAAAGCTGAGACTCCAGTACTTTGGCCACCTCATGGGAAGACTTGACTCATTGGAAAAGACTCTGATGCTGGGAGGGATTGGGGGCAGGAGGAGAAGGGGATGACAGAGGATGAGATGGCTGGATGGCATCACCGACTTGATGGACATGAGTTTGGGTGAACTCTGGGAGTTGGTGATGGACAGGGAGGCCTGGCATGCTGCGATTCATGGGGTGGCAAAAAGTCGGACACAACTGAGCGACTGAACTGAACAGAAGTCATGTCTGACTCTGCAGGCCCATGGACTGCAGCACATCAGGCCTCTTGGTCTCTCACCATCTCCCAGGGTTTGCCCAAGTTCATGTCCATAGAATTGGTGATGCCATCTAACCATCTCATCCTCTGCCACTCTCTTCTCCTTTTGCCTTCAAACTTTCCCAGCATTAGGATCTTTCTCAATGAGTTGGCTATTCACATCAAGTGGCCAAAATATTGGAGCTTACCAGTGGCAAACTGGAATGAGATTCCACTTAAAAATAATGCACTGGTTGGTACAAGATCTGAGGAGTATTTGAAAAGAACTGAGGGAGCAGAAATCATGAGGATTATGAAATTGGATGGCTGGCCTAGTACACTTGATATAATTAGAACAGAGACAGCAAAGTGCTGAGAAAGATTAATCCCCAACATAAGAAAAAATGTGAAAGTTAGAGGGTCTTATTGGCAGCATAGAAGAGATTCATTTCCAATAACTGAGGACGGAAAAAAATCTGAAAACCAGGCCCAGAACTTAATTAGCAGGGTAGCAAAGCTCAAAGAAGGTTGACTTCTCAACCGCAACCAGTCTGCTTCATCATCAATTTCTAAACTTGGCCCTATATCTCAGATTTGCACCCGTTGACAGAAAGGAAAGACATATTCTGATAAAAAAGGACCCTGCAGCATCATAGTAAGAACATACAGGAATGAGTCTCCTGATACGAATAGAGACAATATCCACTTCCTTGGGCAACTGCATAACTGGGAGAAGGGAATACCGAATTTTTTGAGGACTCCTTGTCAAAAGTTCTGTGTTAACATTGTTAGTCAAGGACTTAAAACATCACCATAGCCCCTCTTAGAATCGCATTATCTGAGTGTCAGGTAATAAATGGGTTCATGTCCTGTGTCTGGCTCAGAGGATCCAGTGGGTGGACCTTCCAGTATGGAGGGTCATGCTTAGCAGTGGGCAGAAACCCTACATTTGCTCCTTGGCTTGTGGTAAAATAGCTATTATAGTGGGTAAGGAGAAGTAGTTTATGAAAGTGCCCCTTCCTCTGTCCAAGAGGGTGAATCAAAACAAATTTTGCATCCTGAGTAGATTGTCAAAGGTTAGTGGAACCCTTAAAGACCTAGAGGGTGGTCACCTTCACTTCTCCAATGAGTTAACCAGTCCAGCTCCTACACAGCTGATGGATCCCAATCGATGACAACGGCCTTTCACTCAGTCAGCCAAGCATCAGCCCTGATTGCAGGTGCTGGGCCAGATGTGGGATTTCTGCTTAAGGAGATTCTCAGCCTAGCCTCAGGAACATAACTGGGCAGATGCCTTCTTTTCTACCCTTATCAGGAAGGAGGATCAGAAGCAATTCCCATTTATGCAAGAAAGACAGTATTTAAGATCGTGCCTCAGGGCTCCATCAATTCTCTAACCCTAGTCATAGTGTGTGTGATAGGAAGGGACCAGAACCACGTAGACATTCCACATAATATCACATTGGTACATTATACTCATGGCATGTTAATTGGACTTGAAGTTCATTCCAAAATACTTTTGCTCCTAAGAGTGAGAGAGAAACTCTATGAAGATTTGAGTTTCCTCTTTGTCAGTGAGGTTTTTAAGTGTCCAGAGGTCCAGGCATGCTCATATATGCCTCTAAAGTAAGTGACAGATTATTGCATCTTGCTTCTCCTGACACTAAGAAGAAAACACATGTTCTAGAGGCAGCATATTTTATATCTAGGAACACTGCTCCAATCTATTTACTGAGGGACACAAAGGCTGAGACCAAGTAGAATCAAAGTAGCAAATGCAGGCCATGAGATAATCATCCCTGCAGCCTGGGCCACAAGATCCAGCAGACACTAGGGTACTAGAGCCCTTGGCAGCAAAAAGAAACATTCTGTGGATTTTAGAGCCAACCATTCACTACAGGGAAATCAGTGTAGACCACTATGGTTCTGGAGCAAAGCATCTGAAGTCTAGAGACACCGTTCAAAATACAACTCTTGCTATGCCACCAGGCCCTGATAAAGACTGAGCTTCTGACCCAGGCTATAAAGTGACCACAAAGGCACAGCTGTTCATTACAGTTGGGTTCTGTTTATTAAACCACAGGTCATGCACCCTCAATAGCAACACATCATAAGACAGAAATGGTGCAACCAGGATCAGAGATGAGCAAGGCCACATATACAAGTAAGCAGCACAACCCATGTGCTTCAGATGGCCATGTCATAAACCCCTGTTTCACCAGCTTCTCTCTCTCCCAGCTCACATCTATGACTGCAAGGGAGTCCCTCAGACCAACTGAAGGAGGAAGAAAAAGACTGATATTATTCATAGATGAGTCAGTTCAAATGTGGGCACAGCTATAAGTGGACTCATACTGTACAACAGTCTTGCTCAGGGATGATCCAGGGAAAGGACAATAAGAAAAAATCCTGCTAATGAACAGAGTTTGGGGCAATGCATCTGGTCATCCACTTTGTGTGGTAAGAGAAATGGCTAAGGAAAAAACAGACATGGATACCTAGTGAGTGGTTTCACTGGTGGTTCAGGAATGTAAAAGAAATAATATTGAAAGATTAATAATACAGAGGTATGGGGAAACAGCATGGTGATGGGCACAAAGAGTTAAGACCTTTATTTTGCCTGCTAACATTCACCAGAGAGTATCTACCTGGGACAGTGCTTGCCATGGTTCTAGGCAGAGAATGTCCTCAACAAAGATATATTGCATTAATTGGGAAATAAAACAGGTAATGCTGATTTTCCCCAGTATAATACAATAAGTAAAATGAAATGTTTGCACCACTCAGAGGAACAAAAGCCAAAAATTTCTCAGTTGAGATAGATTTTAAAATATAAACATAACTAGAAGCAAACCTGAGATAACAAAGTAATATCAAGTGACACCTAAAATCATTGCAGACAGTGACTGAAGCCGTGAAATTAAAAGATGTTTGCTCCTTGGAAGGAAAGTTACAAAAAACCTAGACAGCATGTTAAAAAGCAGAGACATTACTTTGGTGACAAAGGTCCATATAGTCAAAGCTACGGTTTTTCCAGTAGTCAAATATGGATGTGAGAGTTGGACCATAAAGAAGGCTGAGCACTGAATAATGGATGCTTTTGAATTATGGTGCTAGAGAAGACCCTTGAGAGTCCTTTGGACTGCATGGAAATCAAACCAGTCAATGCCAAAGAAAATCAATCCTGAATACTCATTGGAAGGACTGATGCTGAAGCTTCAATACTTTGGCTATGTGACAAGAACAGCTGATTCATTGGAAAAGACCCTGATGCAGGGAAAGATTGAAGGCAAAAGGAGATAGAAGTGACGGAGAATGAGATGGTTAGATCGCATCACTGACTCAATGGACGTTAATTTGAGAAAACTCTGGGAGATAGTGGAGGACAGAGGAGCCCGGCGTGCTGCAGTCCATGCGGCTGCAAAGAGTGGAACATGAGCTGGCGACTGAACAACAACAAATCTCACACTGTTCTCATGAGGAGGATGTTTTAAATGCACCTCAGCATTTTAAGAGAGACTTCTGTGAAGCTGAGCAGATATTTGTGCATAGGTATATTAAATGGGAAGTGTTTCACTGCCTTGAACACTGGCTAGTTCA
This sequence comes from Bubalus kerabau, assembly GCF_029407905.1. Classification (NCBI taxonomy): domain Eukaryota; kingdom Metazoa; phylum Chordata; class Mammalia; order Artiodactyla; family Bovidae; genus Bubalus; species Bubalus kerabau. Next base: position 13,839,827 of record NC_073641.1, read on the forward strand.
ACGAGTACTGGGTAAAGAGTGAGAGGACTGGCATTCTAGCCTCCTCCTTCTAAGAACAAGCTTCGAGACCTGAGTTTTTCTAGACCTTGATTTCTGCATTGATAAAATAAGTGGGCAGCCCAAATCAGAGGAACTTTTAATTTTTCCTGCTCTAGCACTCACCTGCTTTTGTGTAGTCCAGGAATATGTATATGATGCCTTGACATGTACACCCAGACTTTGACATAAGCAAGATCCCCAATAAATGAACCATTTTAGAAATTCCCACTCAACCACTGCAAATAGTAATTAAGTTATTGTTCAATTATGAAGTTCTATCTTCTGCATATAGCCTCTAATAATAGAAATTTTTATATAACCACTATAGAAAATTTTAGGTAACCACCAGGTTTTTTTAGGGAGGGGAGTCTATTTTCCTGAGCTTCTAGAATACTCCAGGCCCCACACATTTTTTTTTAAATTGTCAAGTCGTTTTTTGGTTAAGTGTGTCTTCATCTTGGCCTAAAAATTCAAATTTAAGAAAGAAATGTATAATGTACTAATGTGACTTCTATACATTCCATGCTTTCCCTCTGAACCAATCAAATATTTCCTATTTGATACAATTCTACAGAAAAACAAAAATAATAAATAACAAGTGAATTTGAAAATATTAATTGCACAGAGAGGGTGTTAGGTATTTAAGAAGACATGTCTCATATAGCTTAAATACATGAATTAGATGAGAATAAAAAGCAAAATATAATCCCCCACCAATAAAAGGGTATTTTGGCCCATACATATGTTTTTCTAGAAAAAAAATTACTTTGAGATATACTCTCAAAATTAAAAATAATAGTGCATTAGCCATCAGGAAAATGCCAATCAAAATTATAATCAAATATCACTGTATACCAACTGAGATGGCTATAACAAAATAGACAATAACAAGTTTTGATGAGGATGTAGACAAACCGGAACTCTCATACACTGCTGGTGGAATTTTTAAATGATACAGCCACTTTGCAAAATAACCAGACAATTCCTCAAAGGTTAAACATAGACTTACCCAGACTTAGCAAGTGCCCAACAAATCCATAGGTTTATACCCAAGGAAAAATGAAAATATATAATCACACAAAACTTGCATATAAATGTTCATAGTAACATTATTCATAATAGCCAAAAAGTGGGGAAAAAAAACAAATTTCTATCAACTGATGAGTGGATAAGCAAAATGTGATATATCCATACAATGGAATATTATTTGACAAAAAAATTATGAAGTATTGCTACATATTACTACATGGATGAACCTTGAAAACATCATTAAATGAAAGATACCAGATGCAAAAAGCCACGATAATGGATGATTCTGTTTAAATCAAATACCTAAAATAAGCAAGTATATAGCAACAGAAAAATAGATTAGTGGTGCCTAGGGCTGGAGTGTGGGGTGGGTGGAAAGAAATGGGGAATGACTACTAATGGGTATGAAGTTTCCTTTGTGGTGATGAAAACTCTAAAATTGATTGCTGCTATGGGTGCACAACTCTATGACCATAATAAAAATCAGTGAGTGGGTGAACTGTATATGTGAATTATGTCTCAGTGAAACTGCTGTAAAATGTAATAGATAAAAGACAAAGACTCAGAATGTGAGATATAGTGCACAATGCAATGAAGAAGTGAATGTGAGAAATCCTACCGCGATAGCTAAGGAGCAGCCTGATAGAAGTTCGTACATATTAGAACAAACAGGGTTACAGGAAAAATATTTTCAATAAGAAGACAAGTGTCGTCATACAAAGAATACAATCTGTAAGTACAGTATCATCTTGATAAAGTAAAGGCATATATCTTTTCTGATAAAAAAAAGAACATGTGCATGCTAAGTCACTTCAGTTGTGTCCAACTCTTTGTGACCCCATGGACTGTAGCCCACCAGGCTCCTCTTCCATGGGATTCTCCAGGCAAGAATACTAGAGTGGGTTGCCATGCCCTCCTCCAGGGAATCTTCCTAACCCAGGGATCGAACCAACATCTCTTATGTCTCCTGCATTGGCAGGCGGGTTATTTACCTCTAGTACCACCTGAGAAGCTACACACACCTGCCAAAAAAAGAACAAAGAAAAACAACTAGAAGAAATACATTAAAAAAAATCATCACCCAAACATGATATGATATTTAGCAAATGACATCCAAGGAAAAGTACTGTCTGAAGCACACAGCTGCAGCCCCACAGGTCGAGTAATTCAGGAGTGAGGAGATGACCAAAGTCACTCAGAATTCAGAGGTAATTACTATCTTTGGGCCAATAATAAGACAACTAGAAGCATTTTCTTTTGATGAATTTGTATTTTTCTTGAAAGTAATTTGTCACTTTGATAGCATATTTGTTCACACAACAGTCTTTCCCTTTTAATCATTTATGGAAAATCATTCAAAAATATGTTTGCATCTTAAGATTTGTTTTTCTTTTATAAAAAATAAAAGGGCTTACATAAAGGATATTTCCTGACTTTCACTTGTGATTTTTTTAGAAAAAACTGACTAAATTTTATCTTCTGGAAAATTTAAACTTATCCCCATGTAAAAATAGGTAGCTTAAAAAATTGCCCTAATATCTTAATGATCTCATAATCACTTTTTAATTTATAATGAAATTTTTGGAACCAAAAGTTCTAGTTTTGCTCTAGTGTTAAAGAACCTTTCAGTTCAGTTCACTTCAATCCCTCAGTCGTGTCCGACTCTTTGCGACCCCATGAATCGCAGTACGTCAAGCCTCCCTGTCCATCACCAACTCCCAGAGTTCACCCAGACTCACATCCATCGAGTCAGTGATGCCATCCAGCCATCTCATCCTCTGTCGTCCCCTTCTCCTCCTGCCCCCAATCCCTCCCAGCATCAGAGTCTTTTCCACTGAGTCAACTCTTTGCATGAGGTGGCCAAAGTACTGGAGTTTCAGCTTTAGCATCATTCCTTCCAAAGAAATCCCAGGGCTGATCTCCTTCACAATGGACTGGTTGGATCTCTTTGCAGTCCAAGGGACTCTCAAGAGTCTTCTCCAACACCACAGTTCAGAAGCATCAATTCTTCGGCGCTCAGTTTTCTTCACAGTCCAACTCTCACATCCATACATGACCACTGGAAAAACCATAGCCTTGACTAGACTGACCTTTGTTGGCAAAGTAATGTCTCTGCTTTTCAATATGCTATCTGGGTTGGTCATAACTTTCCTTCCAAGGAGTAAGCGTCTTTTAATTTCATGGCTGCAGTCACCATCTGCACTGATTTTAGAGCCCCCAAAATTAAGTCTGACACTGTTTCCACTGTTTCCCCATCTATTTCCCATGAAGAGATGGGACCAGATGCCATGATCTTTGTTTTCTGAATGTTGAGCTTTAAGTCAACTTTTTCACTCTCCTTTTTCACTTTCCTCAAGAGGCTTTTTACTTCCTCTTCACTTTCTGCCATAAGGGTAGTGTCATCTGCATATCTGAGGTTATTGACATTTCTCCCAGCAATCTTGATTCCAGCTTGTGTTTCTTCCAGTCCAGCGTTTCTCATGATGTACTCTGTATATAAGTTAAATAAGCAGGGTGACAATATACAGCCCTGACGGACTCCTTTTCCTATTTGGAACCAGTCTGTTGTTCCATGTCTAGTTCTAACTGTTGCTTCCTGACCTGCATACAAATTTCTCAAGAGGCAGATCAGGTGGTCTGGTATTCCCATCTCTTTCAGAATTTTCCACAGTTTATTGGGATCCACACAGTCAAAGGCTTTGGCATAGTCAATAAAGCAGAAATAGATGTTTTTCTGGAACTCTCTTGCTTTTTCCATGATCCAGCAGATGTTGGCAATTTGATCTCTGGTTCCTCTGCCTTTTCTAAAACCAGCTTAACATCTGGAAGTTCACGGTTCACATATTGCTGAAGCCTGGCTTGGAGAATTTTGAGCATTACTTTACTAGCGTGTGAGATGAGTGCAATTGTGCGGTAGTTTGAGCATTCTTTGGCATTGCCTTTCTTTGGGATTGGAATGAAAACTGCCCTTTTCCAGTCCTGTGGCCACTGCTGATTTTCCAAATTTGCTGGCATATTGAGTGCAGCACTTTCACAGCATCATCTTTCAGGATTTGGAATAGCTCAACTGGAATTCCATCACCTCCACTAGCTTTGTTCCTAGTGATGCTTTCTAAGGCCCACTTGACTTCACATTCCAGGATGTCTGGTTCTAGGTCAGTGATCACACCATCATGATTATCTGGGTTGTGAAGATCTTTTTTGTACAGTTCTTCTGTGTATTCTTGCCACCTCTTCTTAATATCTTCTGCTTCTGTTGGTCCATACCATTTCTCTCCTTTATTGAGCCCATCTTTGCATGAAATGTTCCCTTGGTATCTCTAATTTTCTTGAAGAGATCTCTAGTCTTTCCCATTCTGTTGTTTTCCTCTATTTCTTTGCATTGATCACTGAAGAAGGCTTTCTTATCTCTTCTTGCTATTCTTTGGAACTCTGCATTCAGATGTTTATATCTTTCCTTTTCTCCTTTGCTTTTTGCTTCTCTTCTTTTCACAGCTATCTGTAAGGCCTCCCCAGACAGCCATTTTGCTTTTTTGCATATCTTTTCCACTGGGATGGCCTTGATCCCTGTCTCCTGTACAATGTCACGAACCTCATTCCATAGTTCATCAGGCACTCTATCTATCAGATCTAGGCCCTTAAATCTATTTCTCACTTCCACTGTATAATCATAAGGGATTTGATTTAGGTCATACCTGTATGGTCTAGTGGTTTTCCCTGCTTTCTTCAATTTAAGTCTGAATTTGGCAATAAGGAGTTCATGATCTGAGCCACAGTCAGCTACTGGTCTTGTTTTTGCTGACTGTATAGAGCTTCTCCATCTTTGGCTGCAAAGAATATAATCAATCTGATTTCAGTGTTGACCATCTGGTGCTGTCCATGTGTAGAGTCTTCTCTTGTGTTGTTGGAAGAGGGTGTTTGTTATGATCAGTGCATTTTCTCAGCAAAACTCTATTAGTCTTTGCCCTGCTTCATTCCGTATTCTAAGGCCAAATTTGCCTGTTACTCCAGGTGTTTCTTGACTTCCTACTTTTGCATTCCAGTCCCCTATAATGAAAAGGACATCTTTTTTGGGTATTAGTTCTAAAAGGTCTTGTAGGTCTTTAGCTGAAGTTAAGCATTTTTTAAAATTTCAACTCAATTTTTTTTTCATTAAACTGCTTTGGTTCAGTTGATCTTCTCAATTGTTTTCTTAGTTTCTATTTCATTTATTTCTGCTCTAATCTTTATGATTTCTTTTCTTCTACCAGCTGGGTTTTGTTTGTTCTTTCTCTAGTTGCTTTAGGTATAATGTTAGGTTGTTTGAGAATTTTCTTGTTTGCTGAGATAAGCCTGTATTGATATAAACTTCCCTCTTAGAACAGCTCTTGCTGTGTCCCGTAGGTTTTGGATCATCATGTTTTTGTCTTCATTTGTCTCTAGGCATTTTTAAAATTTTTTCTTTGAATTCTTCAGTGATTCATTGGTTGTTTAGTAGCAGATTGTTTAGCCTCCACGTGTTTGTGTTTTTTCCAGTTTTTCTCCTTGTAGTTGATTTCTACTCTCACAGCATTGTGCTTGGAAAAGATGCTGGATATGATTTCAATTTTCTTAAACCTACTGAGGCTTGCTTTGTCGCCCACTATGAGACCTGTCCTGGAGAACGTTTCACATGCACTTGAAAAGACTGTGCGTTCTGCTGCTTTTGGATGGAATGCTTTATAAGTATCAATTTGTACATCCCATCTAATGTGTCATCAGGTCTATATTTCCTTATCAATTTTCTCTCTGGATATTCTGTCCATTGATGTAACTGGGGCGTTAAAGTCTCCCAGTATTATTGTGTTACTGTCAATTTTCCTTTTACATCTGTTAACATGTGCCTTACATATTGAGGCACTCTTATGTTGGATATATATCTTTTTTAAATTGTCATACTTCTTGGATTGATCCCTTGATCATTATGTAGTGTTCCCCTTTGTCTCTTGTACCTCTCTTTATTTTAAAGCCTATTTTGTCTGATATGAGTATTCCTATTCTAGGTTTCTTTTGATATCCATTTGTATGGAATACCTTTTTTTATCCCATCAGTTTGTCTGTATGTGTCCCTAGATCTGAAGTGGGTCTCTTGTAAATAGCATATATATGGGTCTTGTTTTTGTATCCATTCATCCAGTATATGTCTTCTGTTTGGAGCATTTAATCTGTTTACATTTAAGGTAATTATTTATATATATATATCCTTATTGACACTTTAATTGTTTTAGATTTATTTTTGTAGGTCTTTTTCTTCCTTTTCCTTTTGTTTCCTTCTCATGTGATTTAATGACTATCTTTTAGTGTGATGTTTAGATTCAATTTTCTTTTTTGTGAATATCAATTATACATTTGTGGTTATAGTTATCATAAGGTTTTGATATAGCCATCTAAATAAAAGCACAATTGTTTTAAGTTGCTTATCACTTAATTTTAAATGCATTTCAAATATCCTGTACATTTGTACTCCCCTCCTCTCACAATTACTGGTTTAAATATCATATTTGTGTGTGGATGATTCCCTACCTTTAGAAAACACGAACAGACAATTACAAGTACTGAAATTGAGTTTGTGATCTGAAACTCCCAACAAACAAAAGAACAAGACCAGATGGCTTCACCAGTGAATTCTACCAAATATTTAATTCCTATCCTTCTGAAACTATTCCAAAAATTGCAGAGGAAGGAAAACATCTGAACTCATTTTATGAGGCCACCATCACCCTGGTACCAAAATGAAAGATATCACAAAAAAATAAAATTGCAGGCTAATATCACTACCGAATGTAAATGTAAAACTCCTCAACAAATGCTAGCAAACTGAATTCAACAGCACCTTTAAAAGGATCATACACGACGATAAGTGAAATATATCTCATGGATGCAAGGATTTTTCAATATTTTCAAATTATTTAAATCAATCATTGTGATAAACTGAAGAATAAAAATCATATAATCATCTCAATAGATGCAGAAAATGCTTTTGATAAAATTTATCATCCATTTATGATAAAAACTCTATAGAAAGTGGGTATATAAGGAACGTGGCACAATATAGAAAAGGTCATATATGACAAACCCACAGCTACCATCATACTCAATGCTGAAAAGCTGAAAGTGTTTACTCTAAGATCAGGAATAACACAAGGATGACCACTTTCACCATTTTTATTCAACCTCATTTTGGAAGTCCTAGACAGAACAATCAGAAGAAAAAGAAGTAAAAGGAACCCAAATTAGAAAAGAAGTAAAATTGTCACTGTTTATAGATAACATTGGAGAAGGCAATGGCACCCCACTCCAGTACTCTTGCCTGGAAAATCCCATGGACAGAGGAGCCTGGTGGGCTGCAGTCCATGGGGTTGCTAAGAGTCGGACATGACTGAGCGACTTCACTTTCACTTTTCACTTTCATTTATTGGAGAAGGAAATGGCAACCCACTCCAGTGTTCTTGCCTGGAGAATCCCAGGGTCGGGGGAGCCTGGTGGGCTTCCGTCTATGGGGTCGCATAGAGTCGGACACTACTGAAATGACTTAGCAGTAGATAACATGAAACTATACACAGAAAATCCTAAAGACAATCAGAAAGCTGCTAGAGCTCATCAATGAAGTAGATAAAGTTGCAGGATATAAAATTAATACACAGAAGTTCGATACATTTCTCTACAATAATACGATATGATCAGAAAGAGAAGTTCAGAATAAATCCCATTCACTCTCATCAAAAAGAATAAAATATGTAGAAATAACCCTACCTAAGGTGGCAAAAGAACTGTATCCTGAAAACTATAAGATGCTGATGAAAAAATCAAAGATAATATAAATAGATGGAAAGATATAGCATGTTCTTTCCATCTGGGAAATTTTTAAAAACTTCACAATTCAAGGCACAGCCAAGGAAGGAAAAGTAATAAATTGATCAACATAAAAAATGTATTTTTATGTAAAGACATATCTCAGACATATTGCAAGTTCAGTTCCAGACTACTGCAATAAAGCAAATATAAGAATAAAGTAAGTCACATGAATTTTTTGGTTCCACAATGTATATATGTTATATTTACAGCATGCTATATTCTATTGTGTTCAATAGAACACAATATTTTGTCTTAAAAATGTACATTTCTTAATTAAAAAATACTTCATTGCTATAAAGTTCTAACCATCATCTGACAATGTAGGGTTTCCACAAACCCTCAATTTGTAAAATACACAATATCTATGCAGCACAAGAAAGCAAAGTGCTGTAAAACATGTATGTCTGCAAATGCGAAATGACAATGTTAGGATGGGTAAAAGACAAAAAGAAAACAAAAGGGCATACTTATCTAACATACAATGGAGTTATTTTTTCCCTTACAAAGCAGAGATTAATAAAATAAAGGGGCAAAAATTGTAAATAAGAAATTCACAAAAGAAGAATCATGAATAAACAATAAAATAGTCACTCTCACTAGTAATCAAAGAACGCAAGTAGTGTTAGTCACTCAGTTGTGTCCGATTCTTTGTGACCCAATGGACTGTAGCCCACCAGGCTCCTCTATCTGTGGAATTCTCCAGGCAAGAGTATTGGAGTGGGTTGCCACTCCCTTCTCCAGGGGATCTTTCCAACCCAGGGATTGAATACAGGTCTTCTGTACTGCAGGCAGATTCTTTACTGTCTGAACCACCAGGGAAGTGCACCACAAAAGAAGGGACAAGAAAATAGTCACTCTCACTAGTAATCAAAGAAGGCAAACTCAAGCACAAATGAGAACTGTTTTTCTGAGCAAAGGAAAGAAGATATTTCTAAAAATTAATTTATTTTAATTGGATGATAATTACAACATTGTGATGGTTTTTATCATACATCAACATGAATAAAAGTTTTATATATATAATGTAACAGTATATAACACTTTGTATATATGAATTTACATGAATTTGCTGAAAGAAAGGATTTTTGTTCAAATGTAGAAAATGAAAATCCTTCATCCTTTTTTCTAAATCACAAATTCTTTTTAGAATAATTTCTGGGGATGTAAAGTATGGTATGATTATAATTAATAATACTCTATTACCTACTTGAAAGTTGCTAAGTGAATAGATCTTAAATGCTCTCACTGCAAAAAAGAAATGATAACTGTGTGATATGATGGAGGTGTTAGCTGACATGGTAGTAGTCATTTTGCAATATATAGGTGTATGAAATCAATATGTATTTACCTTAAACTTATACACATGTTATATATCAATTACAACCTCAATAAAGCTAAAGAATAAATCAACTTTTTAGTTAGGTATTTTCTCTCATGTATCCTTGAAAAACTATCCATAACCATGGTCACTGAACGTAAAAATCTGACACAAGGGTTAGAAACTAAATAGTTAATATTTATCTGAATGAATTCATGATGTATTCGTTTAATGAAACACTAGTTTTCTCAGAGTTCTTTTTTTTGCATGGCCAAGACTTCACCCACAGAGCTTCCCATGAAGCTGCTGATCTTGCAGAAGTGGTGGGTGGAGCTCTTTCTGTCAGCCTACAAGGCCCCTAAGAATCAAGGCCCCATTGTGTCCATGCCAGGAAGCAGTAGCAATTCTCCAGGCAAGCAGGTCTCAGCAAGCCCAGCCATAGGAGACCATTCAGGTCAGCTATGCATAGACTCCGTTGTTGACACATAAGTCACCCATGACTTATTCAAAAATAATGTTAAAAGATTTTCCATTTTTACGTTCTAACAAAAAATAACATTGGAAGCTAAATTCAAGCTCCTATATTATAACTGACTTGTGTCAGCCAGCTTATATTTAAAGGCTGACAAGTTTCCATTTGTTAAGGAATGAAGTTGTATTTGTTTAGGGGCCTGGTACTCTAAACAGAATTGCCCCAGAGACTGATACTAAAACATCTAAGAAACTACTATTTAATAAGAGAATTTATTAAGCACATACCAAATTCCAGATATTATTCTAAGTGCTCTAGGTGCTTTAATTCATTTAATGCAATGAGAACATTTTATAGTTGGGAAAAATAAAAGTCTCACACAAAAGGTGACTGACTTGCCCAAGGACACACAACGAAAAATGGCAAGACCAGAATTTGAACTCTGGTGACAGGGTGCTTAAGATTCTGTTACTAACTACCAGGCTATTTGACAAAGAAAAAAAGAGACTGAATATATAAGAATGAGCTTCCCAGGTGGCTCAGAGGTAAAGAACCAGCCAATGCAGGAGATGCAGGAGACACGGGCTCAATCCCTGGGTCGAGAGGATCCCTGGATTGGAAGAATCCCCTGGAGGAAGAAATGGCAACCAACTCCAGTATTCTTGCCTGGAAAATCACATAAACAAAGGAACCTTGGGCTGCAGTCCACAGGGTCACAAACAGTTAGACACGACTGAGCGATTGAGCACATACACATACATAGAAGAATAGTTGGCTACTTTTCTGATTATAAATTGTTCTAGCAAATATAGAGTTGAAAATTTATGATGTGTCTAAAGAAAGAAAATCACTACCCTAGAACGTAAAGGAGAACAAAAGTTTTCAAAAGCAGGTAGCTCTGCCTGGATGCTGGGTTAAACATGGAATTGCGGTGGCCAACCATTTGGATCTTTTTATGTGTACCAAGCCAACATACCAAACCTCATTACCACAGTCATATTAAATTACATTTCATAATTTAATAAAAGGTGAAGTTAGACCATGAACAGCAGTTATCAGCTCAACGTGCTGATGTGTTCTCTGACAAAGGATCAACTAGACAGATCCAATTCCCAATCTTCCGTATTGATGCTGGTGATCAAATCATGACACTTTGGTCAAAGCGCCAAATGCTTCTTTCTCTGTGCCTTTTTTTTTTTTCCCCAAGGTAATTATGTTAGAAGTGGGGCTTCCCAGGTGGAGCTAGAGGTAAATTATCTTGCCTGCCAATGCAAGAGACGCAAGATATGGGTTATGATTCTGGGGTCAGGAAGATTCCCTGGAGGAGGAAATGACAACCCACTCCAGTATCCTTGTCTGAAAACTCTATAGACTGAGGAGCCTGGTGGGCTATAGCTGATAGGCTCACAAAGAGTCAGACACGACTTAGAACACACACACACGTTAGCAGTAAAATAGACCAATTTTATTTTTATTTTTATCTTTTATCATCGTATCTCCTTTCCTTGTGATAAGAAGGTCATGAGTAGAGAGACTGCTAGGAAAGTGTAGCCCAAGATTTTGAAAACTCTAATACAAGACAGAGTCTTAACTTAGATTGACTGGAATGTCAACACAGTAGCAATCATTAAGTGTGCTCTTAGGTTTTTAGAAAGATTCTGGTACTTTGGTAATTAGATTCTATTAGTTTTAGCTGTTGGAGAATGCAATGGCACCCCACTTCAGTACTCTTGCCTGGAAAATCCCATGGATGGAGGAGCCTGGTAGGCTGTAGTCCATGGGGTCACTAAGAGTCAGACATGGCTGAGTGACTTCACTTTCACTTTTCACTTTCATGCCTTGGAGAAGGAAGTGGCAACCCACTCCAGTGTGCTTGCCTGGAGAATCCCAGGGATGGGGGAGCCTGGTGGGCTGCCGTCTATGGGGTCGCATAGAGTTGGACACCACTGACACGACTTAGCAGCAGCAGCAGTTTAGCTGTAGGAAGAACTTGGCACGTGTCCAAGTTTTGTTTGTTTCACTAGACTTCTTTTGTAAGGAAAAGTAATCCTTTCTTCATCCTTATTTATTCATTCAATTATTTATACCATCACAAATTTATATTTAATTATTCTTTGCTGATTCTGAAATCAACCACTTCAAGTAGCCCTGGTTACTTTTATTTGAAATGATACTTGGAAACCACAGTCTGGAGCATGGATATTTTCATTTTATTTTTTAATCTGTGTCTTTTAGAAACTGAGTTAAATTCGACCGCATTCTGTTATGAAGACTGATATATCTAGAGTAATTTCTATCATCTTTCTAAAAAAAAGTTTCTGTTTAAGATGTATTTTCTTTCCCTTTTTTACATCTTTCCTGTCTGCTATTAACCTTATGGAATTTACTTTACTCTCTTTTTTCCTTCTGCTGACTTGGAAGGTGCACAGTGTATTACATATTTAGTTATGACCATCAAATTTTTAATATAAGTATTTATCTAAGCATTTTTCTAGCAAAGTAAACTATTTTTAGCCCTCTCCTATACATGGCATCTCAACCCACTCCAGTACTCTTGCCTGGAAAATCCCATGGACGGAGGAGCCTGGTGGGCTGCAGTCCACGGGGTCGCAAAGGGTCGGACATGACTGAGGTGTCTTAGCAGCAGCAGCAGCATACAAGGCATCTATCCACAGCATCTATACCCTGAACTCTCTTCATCTTTAATAACTGTTCTCTCTAATTTTATTTCAACATTAAAAAAATTTTTTGCCATGCCTGCATGCTTAGTCGTGTCTGACTCTTCGCTCACCTTTGAACTGTAGCCCACCAGGCTCCTCTGTCCATGCAGTTTTCCAGGCAAGAATACTGGAGTGGGTTGCCATTTCCTTTTCTAGGGGATCTTCCCAACCCAGGAATCAAACCCATCTCCTTTGTCTCCTCCATGGCAGGTGGATTCTTTGCCCACTGAGCTATTGGGAAGGCCTCCTCCCATTGAAAAAAAAACAACTTTTTATTTGAATATATATATCACATATGTACAACTGGATTAATTTCCATAAAACAAATAATTAAAAACACTGTATAAAATGCATGCAGATCAAGAAACAATATTATCAGCACTCAAATCCTCATTAATCCACTCACCCTGGAATCACAGTCTCCCACAAAGCTCTTCCTTTGGTAATCATTATTTGACTTTTAGCAGCATAGGTTTGTTTACCTTATTTTTGACTTCTTGTAGCATTTACTCTTTGATTTTTAGCTTCTTTCACTCAATATTCATTTTTGTGAGATTGTATTTTTGCATGTAATAAACAGTTCAGTCTTACTGGTATGTACTATTTTGTTGAGTGAATATAAAACTTATTTATATATTCTCCTGTTAATAGGCATCTGAATGGTGTCCAGTCTTCTGCTGCCTTTGGATCACATGTATAGATAGAAGTTGGAAACCTGCATGACTTTTCCTCCCATTTTAGGTGATATGTGACTTCTGTCTCAATGCTTTTAGAATTATTGGATTTTGAATTTCAAAGTGTCATAAGGAATTGTTGATAACATTTCAATAACTTCACCTAGTAAAGTAATTCTTTTTACTTCGCACGGTTTCTTTTAATTCAATTACAGGTGTGGTTTTTTTTTCTTTCGTATTTCTAACTTTTTAAATATTTCATTCACACTCATTATTACTATGCAGGACCTTTGGTTTTGCATCTTATATCTATTACCTACTCCTTTATTACTTCCAGCTTTCTGCCTTTTCTCTCTGCATGCTTTAGAATTTCCTCCCATTCATCTTCCAGGCTACGGATTTGTCTGTCTGCACTGTTGATTCTTTTCTGTATATCTATATCTCTGTCTCTTTGACCTATACTACCATTTAAAAATTTGAAAAAATTTTAAATTTGTTTTTATAACAAATCTGGTACTTATTAATTTCCAATCTATTTCATTTTTTATCTTTTTTTCCTTCATTCGTGTTATTCTCTTTTTTTTCTATTAATCCTTTAAAGTGAAAATATTTATTATCTACTTTTTTTCTATTTCCCAGAATAAGGATTTTCCAAAATGATGTTCTTTCTTGGAATGTAGTATTTATTTTCCTTTTTTATTACAGAATTTTTCAGAAGCCTTGTTTATTCCTTTGCTTGAGTTAAAGAGACAAGCTATCTCTGTCATTTTTAAACAAACAAACAATAAATAATATAGATGGAGTCCTGCATTTTCTCTTGTTGTACTCAATTTCCTGTCTCGCCTTTGAATCTAGTCTGACCGCCTGGCTGAACAAACTAATGTAATCTGTTCAGTCATTTAAGTTATCCAGAAGCCTTTGGTTGAGAATAGTTGGGATTATGAGCCATTATGATTTAAAAATGTTTGATTGTAAGGTTTTTATACATATGTTTGAAACTAGTTCATCAAGTTCTAGTTCCACTGAGTTGGAAGAAGACTGTTTTATTCAGTAGACACTAGTTACCAGTCATACTGGATCAAATTTAACATCAAGAAATTCCCACTACTATACCCTTTTTGTTTGGTGAAAGGGAGTATTTTTTTTTCCTTCATCGCCAGCATCTTCCCTTCACATATTACCATTCACTTAATATGTGGCAGTAGAAATAGTTCCAAGTGAAGTGAGCTCCATCTCCTCAATGATCCACCTTCTAGGCACTACTTCTCCAGATTACCATTGTTAATACACTTCTGAGTCAAAGAATTCCCAGAGAAAACATCCTTTGCTTTCTTTAAGGGATCTATGACTTCAAAACACAGCACAGAGATGGGTTTCAACTACAATAGATCCTCCCAATTCTTTCAGTCTTTGCCCTTTCAAACTAAGGAATGTTTAGGAGAATTCTCCAGAGTGATCTATTCTTACTCGTCACAGTTCAAACTCCCCCATCATTCTCTCAGTTGTATGGTAACTCACTGAATCATTCTCTGTTTGGATTCAAAGTCAGTTTTTATTCTGTTAGAAATCTTAGAGCACCAGATTGACACTATTACAAAGATTAAATGCTGGTACAAGTTTACTATATATTTCCTTCTCTGTAGTCTTTGAGTTGGTTTTGATGATTAGAAGGGAAGGAATGTTAAAACTGCTTTTACTTCTATCTTCTACTAAGCACTTGTATTTTCGGTATTAGACATTGTATCTCTTTCCTTTTTCTTTTTATCTTAATGAATCCTGTATGGACCTAAGCCTTTTAGGGTGTAATAACCTGGGACAATTCCCCACTTTCTTTATCTGTTTAATAAATGTGGCCTTTCATAAATTAGATTTAATACATATGGAGCTTAACTGTGGTTATGGCAACATACTTCCCAATTTGCTCACTTTTTTCTTTTCCTCTTTTGATTTTTAATGAGGCAATTATGTTCTTTTTCACATATGCAGAATTCTTCTGTTGGGAATAATATTGCGACTTACTTTGCCAATAAAATTTCTGTTGCAGCAATATGGCAGGAAGTAAAGTGTTTTTTTTCCCCATAGGAATTCAGTTTTAGTTGGTTTCTCTAAGGTTTCCACTGCATACATTGAGTACACTTCAATCTATAAATAAGAAATCTTCTGAAACCCAGTGGCAAAAGATAATGAGAGATACTTTAACAGTGCTTGCATATAATCACTTTGCTTTAAAGCTTCCTTTGCATGATAGAATGGTGTAGGGCTGGGAGAAATGCACATGTAAATTATTAAAAATAGCATTCTTGATCTACAAACCTCTTGTTTCCACCCCTTTTACTTTCTTTTAAGATCTAATATGAATCGAAAGCTCTCGATGCTCAACATCTTAAAAAAGAGAAAACGATGTAGAAGCAGTGGGGCTGCTCTGCCGTGCGTCCCTCTTCAAGGGCATCATCTGTTTGAATTATTACATCTCTTACAAGAGTCTGTGGATATGGTCTGATGAAAAAGGTGATATGGATCTAGTTCCACCCTTGCCTTTAACTAGTAGTGTGACCTTGAGGGAGTCACTTTACTTCTCCAGGCATCTGCTTTTCAATCTGTAAAATAAGGGGGTAACATTAGAGGTCCCCAAGCCTCCTTCCTGTTCTCAGAGTCTGAAACACAAAGAGCCTCAGGTGTGCGATTACAAATGAGGGGTCTGCTAAAGCTCCTGAGCATGAACAAAAGGAGTCAAGCAGGCAGAAAGATAGGAATAGTTTCAGGAGCCCCTAGGATATGCTTAGATATCGTCCAACTAAATATTGTGGGGAAACACTTTGATCACTATGCAAATCACTAGCATCTCATTTAGTCAAATACTAGAATTGGTCTGACAATTTAAAGTAAATTCTGTCACCCGTACTGTTGCCTTAGATGCATAGCAGATACCTCTCATCATGTCTGAGCATGAGACATGAAGAGCCTGTTCCTGCCACTCCCTCTTGGTAGAGCATTCCAGAAACTGCCCCCAGTCAGTGAGGGTCAACACATAAGATGTCACTGCTCTGCCATCCTAAACCCTAACGTGTTACTCAATGTCCACAGTAAGTTCCATTTTCAGAAACCTGACCGAACTTGCAACATTCTACATTGCTTGCCAATTATTTACTGAGAAATGCCCTGTCATCTTCCTTGAAGAATCTTCACAACGGAACACGTTTTGAGAAAACTCTGGGAGGCAATTTCTATGAAATATTCTTGGCTTAGTTTTAGTTAAGATCAATCCACTATAAGAATATGATATTAATTCCTTTTTATGAGGATGAAGCTTGAAAAAAGTGAGCAAAGAGCTTGAGAATCTTGCCCTCTGGTAAAAGGGCTGCTGGAAACTTTCCACAGCAGTTTCCTTACCTGGAGCATCTCATTACAGAGAGGACATAGAGAATGACCTAATTTCAGGACTCAGTAGCATACTCTCAGTAAAGGGACATTACTAGATCCTTGGAGAAAGAACGCATTTTTAACTGTCATTTTCCTTTTATATAACAAATATTCCATGTCAAAAACTAAAGGAGAGAGGGAGGGAGGGAGGAAGGGGAGGGAAAGACAGAGAGAAATCTAAACAGAAATTTAAAATTGCCTGTTATCCCACTGTCTTTGAAACACTGCCATTAAAGCTATTTTTATGTAGATTTTTAATACAGATTAATAATCAGAATGTATAACTATTTTATACGTGTTTAAAAGGCCTATTGTTTTAGCATTTCCCTACCCTCAAGCACATTCCATCTGCTGGCTAAAGTTCTTTGAAGTTTGAGAAGACTCTTCTTACCTAATTGAATGCCTCAAACCATGATACGGAGACAGGGCATTGAACACAACACGGCGTTTAACACTCAGGTTTGTGTTCTTTGGACTTTCCATTAGAAACAAAGATATATTTTTATTGGGAATGAGACCAGAAACTCGAATCAGAACTAAGGAAACATCCAGATTCATCAGTCTCCAGTTTCCCTTTTTGAGTCTCTTTGCTCCCTAACCCATCTCTTTAAACAGGATGAGCACTATTTCAGTATTTCTCTGAAGCAGAATTATGTCATCGCCTGGAGTCAAGTGACAATGACCTGGTGTTTAAATCAGCTTTGTTATGACACTAAGCATGGAAGTGGAAGAGAAAGAAGAAACGGACTGCATTTCATTATGTTTTCTAGCGCTGTTTAGCCCATTGGCCCACCTGCAGGAAGGATGGGACTTTAGGAATACATTTGTTTCTGTTAAGCAACTGTTCTAACTCATCAGTGGAGGAACACTTGGAAAGGTTCTCCTTCCCTTAGGAATGTTGGCCAGTCCTGTCTGCTTCCCTCCACACAGTACAAAGTGTGAACTGCCCATCAGCTAGGCTTTTAAGGATCCCTGTGATTTCTGAGGAGTGGCAATGTTCCCTTTCTGCTAAGGATCAGAAATCATGTGACTCATATTCAAAGAGAACCCAGAGGGGGCTCCTCTTTTAGGAAAATATAAGCATCAGTTAAAGAAGGAGAAACAGGGTAAGTAAACATCCACAGACAGATGAACACGTGAAGCCAGGACAGCAGACAGCATCAAGAGGCTTGTTCCCCTGCTAAAAACCCAATGACAAGGAGAATAGGAGGACAGTTCTGGCAATGTTTCCATGAGAGCATGTGAAACCCCAAACACCAGACCCGAATGAAAGAACTGCCAAACCCTTGAGAAAACCATAATTAGAGGGACTCCTAAAACTTCCAACAGGGCAAAAAAAAAAAAAAAAAAAAAAAGGAGGGGGGATTAAACCCACCAATTTTATTAAATAAGCTATTCATCTTATGGACAATGGTTCATAATTGTCTCCTATTGTTTGGGAATCAAGGATGGATCCTGGTAGCGACCCAGTTAAAACTGAGGAGAAGGAAGATTAAGTTGTTATATCTGGTTTATCTTTTTTCTTAAGTGAGCAATGAAACAACTGCTAGGCATATACTGCATACTTCATTCCTTGAATCAACAAGGGAGCCACGCCAAATGTCAGATTAAATATTCCACAGCTGAAGTGTTTGCATAACTTTTTGGTGGCTACCATTTAAAGAAAGAAAAACAGTGATGGGCCTTTAAAAAAAATATTCCCTTAACTTGACATGCTCATGGTGTCCTGCCAGCAATCGCTCTCAACTTGGAAGGCGAGGCCGTGCATATCTTGTCCCTGGAGAGACAGTGCCAGCTGGCAAGCGTGTCCCTGTGTTTCCATTCACCCCAGGAGCATGAAGCCCCACTGTGCGCCCTGAAGCCCACAGCTGCAGTGCTGTATTGTTTAACCATCTCTGCTTTGGCTAAGAAGCAAGTCATCTCAAGAAGGAATTTCCTGGTTTCTGAAGTGTCTGTCATGTTTCAACAATGAGTTTGCAATGGCTGCGTGCATTTTCAGTTTGGGTTGGCTTTGTGGGTTTGCCCAGGAAACTGGAGACAGGTCTCTTTTTGAAATAAAATAATAAGACTGAACAAATCAGCTTTATTGTTGTTGGCTCTGATGTGGCTCGGATTAATTTTAGCTCTATGTTTCTAAAGGGTTGCTCAAGAAATGATACTCTTCGATCTCAGGTTGTTTGAGGGAACAGAGGGAACTGACTTTATTAAGTGCCTACCAAGTGTTAGGTGCTTTGGATGTATGATCTCAATGACTCTTCCTAACGATCGGAGGAAGTAGTTGTTTCTCTGTTCATTTTACCAATGGGGAAATGGAGACACTGGGAAGGTTATTCCCTTGCCCAAGGCCATGTAGTTAAGAGTGCAGGCTGTGAAGTCCAATGGCTTTGTTTCATCCCAGACCTGCTACCTACTCTCTGCGACCTAGAGCAAGTCACTTCACCTCTCTGCTCCAACTTTATCCTCTGGAAAATAATAATAGGTATTTTCCATCGAGGACTAAATAATGTGTGTAAAGTGATCAATACCCGAGCTGGTCAGTACATTCAGCCCTTGCTACCTGACAGTGCAGGGATTTCAGCCCCGTGCAGCTCCCTTCCACATTGGTGCTCATGCCACCAGGTCACCAGTTTGCTGACCAATGCCAAACTTATCCATGGGGAAGTCTAAGTCAACACTGGTATTCAGGCTCCAAAGCTGAAGGTAAATTTAATATCCTTGCTTTAAACTTATTTTCTCTATTGAAGCAAATAAGATCTGCAAACTCTAGCTCCAGCTTCTGTGAAGGAAGCTCTTTCTGAAAAGGGACTAGGGAAGAGAAACGATGGATGGTAGAGAGGGTGGGGGGGTGGGTTCTGTTGTCTCGTCATCCAGGTCAGGGCCTTGGATTCAGAAGCAAAACCTGAAAAATTACTGTGTGATGTGTTTTCTCATGACAGCCGATGTCTATTTTATTCACTGCAGCCAAAAACGGAGCTGAACTGGTAGTCCTAACTGATATGAACCATCACAGTGCCTGTCAGCCTGGTGCTCAAGCCCCATCTGGGTGCTTCCTGGGTGCCAGGCTCTGTGCTGGGCCCTGAAATGGAAATATGGGTAAGACATAGTCCCTGACCTTGCGGAGCTCAAAAAAGTGATCCAATGAGCCCAAACAACAAAGGGATCTGCCTCTCCAATGAGGCTGTTTAAATTCTAGATCCTCTGAAATCCATTTGAAAGGAAACACGTATTTCATTAGTTGTCTTGTAACCAGAAATTTCTGGTGCTTTGTGAAGAGGCTTAAGTAACTTTCTTTAATAATCCTCAGTGAGAAAGCAAAAATCCACAAATAGGAGGGAGAGCCATAATGCTACCAACCCAGTTAATCACTTGGAAGTTTTTCCAGTCTTGTAAGGATTTCTTGGGCTTCAGTTGCCCCAATAACTACCCGCAGGGACTTGAAATCAGAATACCTGAATATAAGTTCCAGTCTTCTCTATTTACAAACTGTATGATTTTAGCCAAAATCACTCAACTTATCTGAGTCATATTTTTTTAATCTGTAAAATGGAGAAGATAAATAATATTCAGGCTACAGATTTATTATCAAAGAGCAAATAGATTAATGTCTTTGAAAGCCCTTTTTATGCAGTAAAGACTTGTAAATACTTATTCTTGTTACTCCCACTCATACTTTCTCTTCCATTCATTTTAGAAACATTCTGTATTGTATGACTTTTAGATTGCAAGTTTTTTGCTTTATAATTCAATGTCTGTGAATATTTCAATAAAGAGAGGGTTGAAAAGAAAGCATCAGTGAGCAATTTTTCAATACCACTTCCATGAGGGACAATGGGTAAAAATAAGACATTTCTCACTATTTTATTTGTAAACAACTGTGAATTATTTACTTTATGTCATGTATTGTGCTAAATACTGTGTGTATGTGTGTGTAAAGTCCCACAACAATATCATTCTCACAATAGACTCATTAGAATATGATTATTTCCATTTTACAAATAAAGAAACAAAAGCCTAAGCAATATCCTCAAGGTCAGAAATCTAGTAACCAGTTGAACTTGGTATGTGAACTTATATCTGCTTAACTCCAAAGTGCAGGTTTTTAACCACAATTTATCCTGTGTCTGAAGATAATGATAATAATAATATGAAATGGGAAAGGGATGATTAACAACCATGTCTATTTCTTATATTTATAGGAAACTGAAATAAGATCACTTATGAATCTTTGAAGGTTGGATAATAATTATAGTATGTACCTATGGATAGAAATTTATGAGTTATGATCTAAGAAAAAATGAGTGAAAATTATAAAATATTATGTAAATATGTGGTGCTTTTATACAAACCTCTTCTTTAATTGGACCTCTGTTTTCCTGAACTGATCTCGAGGGTCTTATATCATTATGAACTCTTAGCTAGAAATAATCTCATCAATTCTGAATTCCCAGATCCTGTTAGAAGAATGTTCTTTTATGACTAACACTCTGCCTCTATACCTTTGTACTTGCTTTTCCCACTGCCTGGAACATTACCCATCAAGAAATCTGTCCAGCTCACCTGCTCACTTCATGGAAGTGTCTGTTCAAATGTCCTTTATCAAACTGAGCCTCCAGTCAGGTGACTTGACTAGGTCTTCTATATTCACATTGTACAAAATAGCCAAATCCCCCTCATGGCTATTTATACATTGCCTTATTTTCCATGTCTTCAAAGCACTTCTTACCACTGAATATATTATTAGATATGTGTATATTTGTTTACTGACTGCTCCCATGGCTCAGACAGAAACTCTGTAAGAACAGGAAATTTTTTGTTTGTTTGTTTATTGAGTCCCCCGATCCAGATTACTTTCCCAGATCTAGACTAGCACTTGGCACAGAGTAGGTGCTGAATGCATTTGTTAAATGAATGAAGAATGATGAACATGGCCCTTTCTCTTTTGTATCATAATTAGTTATACGCAAGTCTTACCTCACCTAGGAAACTGAACTTTTTGAGGTCAAGGTCCGTGCCTGGTTCATTTTTACATCTCTCTAGTTCCTAACACAATATACATAATTTGTTTAGTGATTGAAAATATGCAGAGACATTATATATATTCCATTTGTGATCTAAGGACTCCATAACATGGTTTGGTATTTTTATCCCCATCTGCCTTCCTTGGCCTGCTACAACAAAATACCACAGACTGGGTGACTTAAACCATGTACATTTATATCTCACAGTTCTGGAGGCTGGAAAGTCCAAGAATAAGGTATCAGCTGATTTGGTTTCCACTTAGACCCCTTTTCCTGGTTTACAGACAGTCATCTTATCTTACATGATGGAGAGAGAGAGAGAGAGAGAGAGAAGAACAAGCTCTAGTCTCTTCTTGTAATCCCACTAATCCCATCAGGACAGCCCATCCTCACTACCTCAACTAAACTTATCTACCCAAATCCCCACCTCCAAACACCTCACATGGGGGTTAGAGCTTCAACATACAAATTTTAGGGGGATATCAACATTTGGTCTAAAATATCATCTTACAAATAAGAAACTATAAATCTGAGAAATACATTATTTTTCCGAAGTCAGAGATAATGCATAGGTCAGATCTCAAGCCCAGTTCTTTTCTCCACAAGTCTAAGACTCTCTCTTTGAAGAATCCCTGCCTCACCCTGTTAGACTGATTAACAACTACTGAAAAGGAAGTAATAAATGGATACTGAAGCAGTGCTCCCTTGGAGGTATGGAGGACGTATATATGTGTTCAGTCGCATCCAACTGTCTGCAGCCCCCATGGACTGTAGCCCACTGGGCTCCTCTGTCCATGCAATTTTCCAAGCAAGAGACTAGAGTGGGTTGGCATTTCCTTCTCTAGGACATTTTCTCACCAAGGATCAAACCCAGGTCTTTTATGTCTCCCGCATTGCAGCAGATAATTTACCTGATATTTTACCACTACGTCATTTGGCAGAACCTGTAAAAATCTTTCATACAGTCAATGTAAAGGAAGATTCTTAGTTTCAGGCTTTCTTGAATATTAATTTTTTAATCAAGCATTGTTTTAACATTTTATTTTGTAATCGGAAATCTATCCTCACACTGTTACACCATCTTCCTTCAGGTTTGAGAAATAGAGTCTCTGTGAGGGCAAATACTTTGAACAGGCCACATAGCAACTAAGCTGAGAGAGAGACAGGATTTGAACTCAAGCCAGGCTGTCTCTTTTTATACCTGCAAGAGAGCTCAGTTCTTAATATGGTCACTGAGAAAAGATTGTATGTCCTATTTGGCCTGCTTTTTCCAGTGGGCATGGTTTAGAATAGAGCTAGTTTCTGCAATAGAAGTTGAAAAGATATAAGTCTCTGAAAACATAAAGCTTTGGTTATTACTTATTCTTTCCTAAGTATATT
The DNA here is from genome assembly GCF_029407905.1 of Bubalus kerabau. NCBI lineage: Eukaryota > Metazoa > Chordata > Mammalia > Artiodactyla > Bovidae > Bubalus > Bubalus kerabau. The sequence continues at coordinate 13,862,770 of NC_073641.1, forward strand.
TGTATATGTGTATGTGTGTGTATATATACACAAACATATATATTTGGGGGACATACTTAAAGGATATGAATTTTTTCCCTGGATTCGATGAGCTCTTTAATCCCCGAATATTTGTGTAATCTGTCACTAAGCCCCAGAATTCCTGGAACCCTTATATAAAATCAACCCAGATTCCAAACTTAATGAGATTTATCCACCACTAATCTCCCTATCTATTTTTAACAGAAATATCTTACTTATTTTCAAGATAGAACATGTCTCTATAACATGCCATTGCAGCAAATTCTACATCCTTGTAGGTCAGAATATAAAACAGTACAGGGCTAGATCTCTCAACCCAAAGAATGCTTTATCTTTTATATTTTAGGTTGAACTACAGATAGAAGGAAGAACTGTGAGGTTTAGACACTAAACAGACTAGTTTAAATTCAAAGCTACATTTAAATGTTTCCTTGTGAATGCCTGATATGCTCCATAATTTGTAATTTCATTCTCTGTTTTACCCAATCATGGGCCAGAAAAAAAACAAAACAAAATCCAAAACCTGCTTTGTTTGATGCCAATAATAAATGTGGGACATTCTTTCAATTCATATGATAAGCTGCCTTTTCTTGGTACCCACTAAACATGAAAAATTGCATGTAACGAGTATGACCTAAGCTAAGAAACTTCAGAGTAGTCACTTCTGAAGGCCTCCATCTCTGAAGCCAACAATTTCAATCCTTCTTTGGAACTCTTCAATGGATGTGGATTCATCTTTTAAAGTTAGCTTGGAAAGAGAAAAGAGAAATGCTTGGAAGACAAAACTAAGATGCCCATTCTGCTTTCTGCATCTACAATATAAATAATTTAGCCTGATTAAGAGAATGCTAAGGGCCATTAAATCTCCAGTATTCTCTGATGATCTGATTTTCTCCATATAAGACACTGTACCACAAATCCCAATCTTATTTTCTTTCTTTGCAGAAATCCAAATGTTTTGACATGGAGTAGGTTGTTTAATATGATTTCCCTGTGAGTAAAATAAAATGACCTTTCTGAGGTTTGAAACTGATTCACAACAAATCAGTGCTAGAACAGTTATTTTCTTCTTTGGCCTGTTATTCTGGATTCACAAGCCACAAAGCCCATGACACAGACCATTAGCTGTTTGTCCTACTTCTGGCTGGCTTCTGAAAGTGTCAAAGTCTGTGCTAGAAAATGAAGAGAATACAGGTATACTACATTTCCAGTGAATCCAGAGTCCCTAAGAAATAATGCTTTCAAACATTAAAATGTATTAAAAGCAGCTTCTTGTTTTAAGTATTGACATGGTAAAGGAACCTCTTCTTTAGCAGACAATCACTCTGCCAGCTTTTCTATTTGGCAAGTCTACATTTTAATAAGTTGGATGTATTTAAAGTGAGCACACCACTGAACAGACAGAGCATTAACCTCAGGAGACTGACATAATTCCTGGTGGACAAGCTGGGGTGGTTGGTGCCTGTGGCAGCAAGGCCAGGGTGGCAGGGGTGATGGGCAGGTTCTTCAATGTCATTGCATTTAGAAGCTAAGAATCTTGGGCATGACATTGCTTAAAAGCACATGTTTATTGTCCTCATTGGTCTATGACTTCCAGAGTGTTTTCATAATGACACCTAAGCAAGTCAAATAGAAAAACAATTTTAAATGAAGTCTTCTGAAAATTCATTCTTGAAAGGAAGTAGAAATAAAGTGTCAAATGTTAGAATAAATAAATAAAGTGTAAAATGTTAGAACATAGGACAGATCCAACTCAGGTATGACCTCCTGCAGATCTAGGTCTGAAAAGACTAAAGGCATGCTAGTCCCCAGCACAGTGAAGGCCTCAGGACCCCTTGGGCCTCCATGCTTGTAAAGTGCTGAATTTTGAGGAGAGGTGACACCATGTCTCCAGGAAGTTACTCTACTTCCACTGGGGCCACCGTAAGAAAATGATATCTGCTGTGGAAGAGACTTATCCTGGAGGAAACTCCTGCAAAAATCACATCTGTCCTTGAGATACCATCTGAGGCTCCTGGGGTCCAAGACCCGTCATAAGGTGTGACATGAAATCAAGCCCCACTGAAACACCGTGAGGAAGCATGTTGGTTCCTATGGTACCCAGGCAGGGCATCTGGCTGGAGTGAGGAGTGGCAGGGCCTTCCCATGGGGTTGAAGGTTGGCATTGGAACTGGAAGTTCAAGGATTTGTAAGTATTAATGCCCATTCCTGGCTTGTTCCTCACTGATAAGAAGTTGAGTAAAGGAGATGGAGAGGACCTATCATCCAAGCCAACTGATTTCTTGATGCCACAATGGAATAATCTGGTAGAACAGGACACTGCAAACTCAAACATGTAAGACATCACAATGGAGAGGAAGCCTGGGGACAGATGGCTCTGGAGGCAAGTCGAACTAGAGAGAAGACATTTGGATACTTAACAGAAGCAGATCATGCACAGAGAGGCAGCAAGCCCTAAGAAGGCTGTCATTGAAGCAGCAGTATCTGGGCCTGCCATGTGCAATGAAATCTAGAGGTTTCCTGAGGGCAAGCCCAGCATTGATGACTGGATGGTACATGATGGGAGGTTTCAGAGGGTTCAGACCAGGAGAATGCACATGGCTGCTTGCCACAGATTTATTCAAAGGCTTTTGCCCCAGGCCGTCTCAAACTGGAGGAGCTGTGTTGAAGCTAAGGGGATGTCTAAGAGGGGTGAGATGTGGTGACTATGACTTAGCTGACCATTAGTCCTTCTGCTGGGTCTGATTGGTTCTCTGAGGGTCCACAAAGCACTGTGGCATCCTGGACTTTGAGACACGGAGAACATGGCCTAAAGCCCACACCATACTCCTGCTGAGGGTGCTCTCCATATGGCAGAGTAACCATCTTCTGCTCAGTAGGAAACATCCTGGAGCTGCCTGAGTGCAGTTCATCATCGGCCCACTGAGCCTCTCATTTTCTCATGTAGCACCTGAGAGTTGGATCCCATGTTGACATTTAAACTAATATTTCCTTCCATGACTTTAAGGGTCATAGTAAACTCAAACTCAACCAGAGCTCATTGGTAGGGAATTGTTTTTGGAAAGTCATGTGGGTAAGACTCAGGAAAAATGGGAATGTTCACTGAAAGCCTGGGATCATGGTAATTACCTCCATGCTGGACCTTAGGACCGTCATGCTTATCCCAGGAAGACCACTTTGAAATTCCTCTGCAAATTGCTATTGAAGTGTCTTGGCAAAAAATCTTAGGGGATTTTGGAAGCAATCCCCTCAGTCGAAACCACAGAAGACCCCCTGGCATACTGTCTGGCCAGCTGATTTCAGTAAGACCTGGTCTGGATGCAGGGTTGGGGACATTTGCCTTTCATTTCAGAGACTATCATGCTTGCAAATCCAGGAAGGCATATCTGATCCCTGGCGTGTTGGAGCTGAGGGCCATACTCCTAAGAGCAGAGAATGTGGTGTAGTCATACTATCAGAATATGGTTCTGTTTGTCCAGGTGCCCAGCCTTCACTAGGGGTAACCTAGTATTGAGGGAGAGGCCCTAAGGCAAATTCCAAGGTCCATATGGGTCACCCAGTATCCTGGAAGGAACACTGGGTATAGCCACTTGTCCCTGATTCTTCATCTTCTGTTGATTAAACACTCTTGCTGTAACTTAAGGCAAACTACCTGCTCAGGAGTCACATAATCTGGGCGATTAGATGCTAGGCACCCAGACTTGGAGCTCATGGAAGAAAGAATCACTTCATCTGAAGAAAAGGGCACATCTTCACATCCAAAAAGGACAAGTGGAGCCTCTGCGTCTGTCTGGGACCCAGGTCCCTTACTCCGGTTTTGTTACTGAGCCATTCTGGCCTCTATCAGTCCTTCTGGTTTCCCTGGAGGGTCAGCTTACACTGCAGCATTTTGCATTCTTCAGGCTGCTGTGAATGTATTTTCATCAGGGGAAATCATACACTAGATTTGAGAGTTTGTAAGGAGATGCTAGAGATACAGGTTTGATCCCTGAGTTGGGAAGACCCCCTGGAGGAGGAAATGGCAACCCTCTCTGGTATTCTTGCCTGGGAAAATCCCATGGACAGAGGAGCCTGCCAGGCTACAGTCCATGGGGTTGCAAAGAGTCAGACGTGACTAAGCCACTGAAAACACACGATGCACACACAAGAAGTTCTGCTGCTTCTCGAGCTCCTCATGATGTAGTCTGTCTGGGGTCTCTCCCAGGGTGTGGGAATCTCAACTGGACACCAGTGGAGAGGGAAAGGCAAGAGGATCCTGGGATCTGCCAGAGCCATTGCCCCTGAGAGATGGGTAGTTTCTCCCTTTGGGGGCGTCAGATTTGGCACAGTACCGTGGAGGAAGAGTGGAGTAAGTTGGCAGGGCTGCCTGCAGGAGGAAACTGTTTGTTTTCCACCCTAGGCTTATCCCAGGGGACACATGGGAGCAGCAGGTATGGGTTCTGGTGCCAGAAGACATGGAGGTGGCTGCCATTTGGTATCCAGGGAAGAATTCCAGCCCTGGTTGGCTTTCCAGGAGAGGTTTCAGGTCAAATGTGTTCAGACAGGTTTGCTTCTCTTTGATGTGCTGTTAGGGATGCCATGGGTGTGAAAGGGGCAGCAGTTTCCATTTGACCCTCAGCACAGTCTCTGCAGCTTGAGAACATACACATCATTCGGTCAGTCTTCAGAGCAGGTGTGGGCTTTGGTTAATAATCTAAAAGTCTGGAAGACCTGTGGGTCCCATAAGATGATGGAATTGTCAGGGTGTTGTGTGCTGGGAATCCTGGGAATTTATCGAGTCAGCAGAATTCTGACCAGGAGCTCTCTGACCAAAGCAGTGTGGGGCAATACCTTGTTCCCTTGGCACAATTTTCAGCCCCATTCTTCAGGTCCAGCTCTCACCTGGCCTGAGGAGTGCTTGCTGGGTATGGTTCCCACTCTTGGAGTCATAAAGCGGGAGAGACTGGGATTGACTGGCCAGCCCCTGTGTCCTCTCTGCCTGGAGAATTTGAAAACCAGTTAGGGATGTCCAGATGAAGCCACCGCTGTAAGGAAAGGCCACCACCTCCTGGGTGTTGACTCTCTTGTGATAGAATTCCTCCCTTTAGGGTTACTGGACCACGCTGGTTGAATGCCTGAGCCTTCAGTCATAGACTGGGACAGGCTCCCTGAACTCTGCTTTGAGCGCAGAGGGAACAGTTGCTGAGGCAGTGGCAGGGGCCCGCCGCTTACTGGGCACGTCCCTTCACATTGGCTGCCTGTCTGCCTTGCTCCTCTTAGATTGGCTGTGTTCTGGAAGTGAGTGTTGTAGCGTCAGCATTCTCTGAGTGTGCTTCCTGCTTCTGGAGGAGAACCTCGCACGCTGAGGGCACACAATTCACAGGGGTTGCCATGCTGCAGTGCTAACCCTAGAGCTTGAAGGGCCAGAAGCAGTGCTCTCAAAGGCAACCCTAAGCCTTCAGGAGTTCAGCTTGTTCTTTAATCTGCACTGGCACACAAAAGAACTTTCCAAAAATGATCTCTGCCACCTAAACCGAATGTCCAGGTGAAAACTGGGTTGACACCAGCGAGCTCCACATTTAGCCCCTGGAGGAGGCAGTTTGGGAACAGGGAAGGGGAAGCAGGCTTTGGTCCAGGGCCCAGACAGCTGCTGAGCTGGGTGGCACCCTCCCCTCTTCCATCTCCCCACTGCAGCTCTTAACATTTGTTAATCACTGGAAGGACCATGTAAATGAAGTGTATAATACCTTGGAAAGGTAAGCTGAGGAAATTTTTAGAAAACATTTAAATGATAGGTTATAAATTTGGACGTTTTCTTTTTTGTAGGGAGTGAGGAACTACTAAGATTTCTGAATGTAGGAGTGACATGATTATGACTTGGCTTTAGAATGATCCACTCTCCCATTATTGCTTAGAGGAAAAAGAGTCAACCCACTTCCAGATACAAGTAGGAAAACACCAAACCAAGATGGCTTGGATGATAGATATTTATTAACTCATGTAGGAAGATGCCCCATAACTGTAAAGAGGGATTCAGTTGTCCTTTCCACAAAATAATGACAGTATTTGAAACCAAGAGACTGGCTGAGGATATCAACAAAGGACACAGAAAAACAGCAACAAAAAGGGACCAATATCAGAAATTTACAGAATGTCAGGAAGAAAACTGGAAATCAGAAGAACAAAAACTACATTTCTTATTATCTAATTTTTGCTACTTCTAGTTTAGTATGAGAGCTCACCTCTATCCCCAAATAATTATTATTAAATGAAAATAGCTCAATATCAATATACAATGTCTTAGAAATAATACATTCTTATTTCAGAAGATCAATTTAGCCAAGCATAACTAAAAGAGTTCTTTCTCTATAGACAAGACCTCTGATACATTTCAAAATAATTTTATGTACTGTCATTTAAAGTAATTAGAACATTCATCCCTAGTGGCTACTGGTCACCTTAGGAACAGTTTCCACATTCATATAGGGAGCAACGCTGAGACTATAAACTCAGCAACCCACAGAGCACTGGTCCCTCACTGGAGGTAGGAAGGGGGCTGTTGCTACAGTTATCCATAGCCAGGCAAGGTGCTCATCAAGATTTTCAGAATGCCCACATCAGGGGCACCTCTTCACGTGTCTTGGTAGAGTGTTCCCCAAGACCTTTTTGTAATCACTATGAGATTGTATTTTGCACAGAAGAATAAAGGGATGCAGAGTTGAAACTGAAAAATGACTATTCATCTTTTCCTTTTGACTGAGCCTAGTTAACACTTTACTTTTGTCATTCTTCTGAGTCCTCTGGGTGTGAGTGGCAATGCTTAGCCAAGGCAGGTGTCCCTCAGTGCTCTCCCACATAATTTTTTTTCCTACCAATAGACCAAAATGATATAGTCATAAGAAACAGGTATTTATGATTCTGTGGGGAAACTATAGGGGATGTTGAAGCTTTGTGGATGATGAAGTTGATGCCAGGCAACCTGCCATTGCATAATGATTCTACTGCCAATACCTGAGGACTCAACTTCTTGCCCCTGGGGTGATGTGCTTTTGCCACAGAAAATAACAAAAATGTCTAACTTGAAATTAACAGTGCTACATTCTGTAAAATTACATCAGAGCTTTTAACTTAAAAAGTATGATTTTTAGATTAAGCCCTCAGATGCCACACATTTCTTGGGTGGATTTGAATGAATGAAAAAAGAAGCAAACATTATAGAATTATAGATTCAGGTGTAAACAATATATACTGGGCACATAGCATGTGCCAATATGTTTATATACAGCAAATAATTTCAACCTTTTGAGGAAGATATTTTACCATTATACTCTTTTCATAGATGAGAAAACGAATAGAAAAAGAGATTGAGAAATGGCTGTCATGAGGTCCAAATGAAAGTAAGAAATAGAATGCCATCTATGATATTTGCATATCCTCAATGTACACATGTATACAAAGTATACTGAGTACTGAAGAATTGATGCTTTCAAATTGTCATGCTGTTGTGTTGAAGACTCTTAAGAGCCCCTTGGACAGCAAGGAGATCAAACCAGTTAATCTTAAAGAAAATCAATCCTGAATATTCATTGGAAGGATTGATGCTGAAACTCCAATACTTTGGCCACCTGATGTGAAGAGCTGACTTATTGGAAAAGACCCTGATGCTGGAAAAGATTGAAGGCAAAGGAGGAGGGGATGATAAAGCAAAAATGGTTAGATTGCATCACTGACCCAAGAGACATGAAAATTTGAGCAAACTCCCGGAGATAGTGAAGGACAGAAGAGCTTGGTGTGCTGCAGTCCATGGGGTCGCAAAGAGCTGGACACAACTTAGTGACTGAGCAACGACAACAAACAACAGTGTATACACATACTTATTTTGTCTTTTTCCCTCTTTCTCCTCCCAGCTTCATCACACAAAACAGATTAGAACCTGGATAGGCTGAGCAACAATCTTCAGGACTATAAACGAAAGCTGCTGTTAATTAGCAACTCAATTAGCAGATTTCCAGAAGACAATGTTCCATTCTCCTTTGGACCAAAGTGTTCGTGGACATTTGCCTCTGAGAGGTAGCTGGTAAAGAGCTCCTGGAGGCTCTTCTTATCCTGTCTCCACAGTTTGCAGTTACAACATGCACACAATCCAATGCATTAAGTAATTAGTTCTCAGCATCTTGTGAACCGAGGACCTATTTCCAGAATGATTTAGTACAGTTTCCTCTGAAATTCATGGTAACAGAGGAAATAATTAGGCTCAAAAGGGTTTTACTTAAAATCTTGTGTCTCTGCTTATCTAAAATGACTGTGCTAATTAAGACTCACAAATTTTCCAGATACACTTCAACTCTGAGGACTTGGGTCTTCACCTCAGGTGTTCCCTTGGGGTCTGGCACAATGCTGGGAAACCCCCGAGGTGGGAGTAGCTGAGACTGGAATCCCTAGAGACATGTAGCTCATTTTGGACACAGGCTCTCCTATTGTATGGACATACATTCAAAGGCCTTTTTTTTTTTTTTTTTTTTTTGGTTTTGCACTTTTTTTCTGTAATCATATTTAAGTCAATCTGTTTGAGGTTAAAAAAATATTAGTCTAATCAGGGCTACATCAAGTGTGGTCTACAGACCAATTGATGGTCTCTGGATTGTTACTGGCCATTTCATGGAACAATAAATATAGAACATGAAAGTAGCATTTAGAAACTTTTACAGCAATTTCTCAGATTAATTTATGTCCATTAAATTTTTAAAAAAATTTAAAAATGGGTCTTATATTCTTACATCTTTTTTTCTGTTTTATTTTTATACGATTTATCTTCTAATGGTTGCTTTTTTTTCCTTCTTAAGGATCATACTTCCTGCTTTTCTACATATTGGGTAAAGTTTTTATTGGATTGGGGATTGTGTTAATCTTCAGCAGTGAGTACTGAATTTCACTTTGTTCTCTTACATAGCTGTGGACTTTTTTCTGGCATGCACTTGTGTTGCCAGGGGTCAGTTTGGTCCTCTCGAGTATGCTTGTGGGCTGCCTCTAAGCAGTGAGCTCAGGTGAGGTAGGATTCATCCTGTTTCTTTTCTGTGAAGCGATCATACTCCTAATGGAACTTTTGCTCAGTATGTGAAAAACCATTGTTTCATGTAGTATTCTGGTTTCCTAGTCATTTAAAGTAGAGGAGCGAATCAGTCCCTTTGTCATTATGGCTAGAAACACACGTACTAGGACGTCATCTTAACATCTTTCATCTTTATATCCAGCAATTCACTGGTAGGAATTTTACTCTATTTTTAGAAAACTATCAATCGATAATGGAAGAAAAGTTAAACAATCAAAATAAATGAAAAAGAACAACAACAAAACAAACAATTCAATCAAGAAATGAACAAACAACTTGAAAAGAATTTCACCAAATAAGATTTACAAATGGTCAATAAATGCATGAAAAGACTCAAAATCACTAACCATTAGGGAAATATAAATCAAAACCACAATAAGATACCACCTTATACTCATTATAAAGATTATTTTCAAAAACAACAACAACAACAAGCTCCAGAAAATAACAGACCTTGGGGAGAAAATGAAACTCTAGTCCATCACTAATGGAAATGTAAAATGGTGCAACCTCTGTAGCATGTAGCATGGCAGTTCTGCAGAAGATTAAAAATAGAATTACCACATGATCTAGCAATCTCACTTCTAGATATATACTCAAAAGATTTGAAAGCAGGGATCCAAAAAGATATGTGTACACCATATTCACAGCAGTCTTGTTCACAATAGACAAAGGGTGAAAGCGGCTCAAGTACTGGCAGGATGAAGAGATGTTTTAAATGTGATATACACATATAATATGGGCTTCCCTGGTGGCTCAGCTGGTAAGTAATTCACCTGCAATGCAGGAGACCTTGGTTTGATTCCTGGGTCGGGAAGATCCCCTGGAGAAAGGATAGGCTACCCATTCCAGTATTCTTGTGCTTCCCTGGTGGCTCAGATGGTAAAGAATTTGCCCACAATGCAGGAGACCTGTGTCTGATTCTTGGGTTGGAAAGATGCCGTGGAGGAGGGCATGGCAACCCACTCCAGTATTCTTGCCTGGAGAATCACCATGGACAGAGGCGCCTCCTCTGTCCATCAGGTCACAAAGAGTCAGACACAACTGCGCAACTAAGCACAGCACAGTATATACATATAATAGAATATTATTCAGCCCTAGAAAAGAAGGCACTTCTGACGTATTCTATAACATGAACAAACTTTGAAGACATTGTAACTGAAATAAGCCAGACACTAAAGACAAATACTATGCGATTTCAAATACTATGTGAATGTACTCAATGCCCCTGAACTGTACACTTACAAATGGCAAAACAGTGAACTCTGTGTGCGTTTTACCACAAAGAATACTTAAAATAAAAAAGCAACTTCATCTTCACTCCAGTTAGCTTGAGAATCACTGAATTTTAGAGGCTGAAGGTAGAAAAAGGCTGAAGTGAGGGGAAATTTGATGAAATTTTCTACCAGAGCTCAAGATGACAAGCAATAGCATTTCAGGCCACCCAGGTGCTTCCAACCAGGGAACCAAGGAAGGTCGAAGTGAGTCAAATCTTACAGAACCTACCATCATGGCTATTTTTGTGTCATCTGTTTTCCTTTTCAATTAGCAGTAAAATCTTTAACAAAGATCTGTGTGGAAGGCTTCAAGAATAGTGAGGAAAGCAGAATCTGAAGAGGCTGCATTCTGTAGTACATCTTGGGGAGACGCCTTGAGAAACTAAGGAGGTAATGGTTGCTCTAAATAGGAAAAGCAATTAAGTTCCTGTAGTCTAGGGGAGGAAGAGGACAACCAGCCTAGGACATATTATTTATCATGAAAAAAGAGAGTTGTGTTAAATAATATGCATAGTATGATCCTATTCCTATATGTAAGAAAATATATATATATATATTTCTATGTATATATGCATAGAAGAAAATCTCTGGAAGAATATAAGTGAAAATAACATTATAGCAATATCATATGTATGCCCTTATATTAATATATGTATATATTGGGCTTCTGGTGGCTCTATGGGAGAGGAGCCTGGTGGGCTACAGTCCATGGAGCCACCAAGAGTCGGTCGCAACTAAGCACATGTGCATATATGGATATACATATATAGATATAGATGTATAGTCAGTTTGTAAATTAAAGCATCTCTGTGGCAAACAACAAGAGCACAGTGATATAACATTGGTTATATCTCTGTGGTCAGATCATGGGTGGTTTGTACTTTTTCTTTGTAAGTTTATCATCTGTTGTTCAAAGTGGGCAGGCAAAACTTTTATAATCGGGGAAAGAAAGCAATTTTTATTTAAAAGTTAGGTAAGGATTGTTGGGAGATGTTATGTGGTTCAGGCTCGAGATACCTTTAATTGTTTTTGGAAATGTATCCATAAATTAGTCTGTTTCATTATCTCTCATTCCATTTTTATTTTTAGCATTACAGATCAGATGGGCAGCTTACACATTATAAGGTAACAATGCCTACCATTTTACATACTAGAAATGCATTTCATTCATTTAGGTCAGATAAGATTAGAGTAATTAAGGTCACTGGACTTTGCCATTTAACAAATCCTTAAATCCAATTCTAATCTCATTCATTAATGTCACAATAAAGGGGTTAATTGCTAACATAATGTTTCAGACCCACTCTGACACAAATATTATATTATTAATAGATGCTATTAATGCCTTGCTTTCCAACTTTAGAGAAGGGCAGATGTATTCAGTACTTAAAGAGTTACACAGAGTTATTGGTTCTGAGGAGGTTATCCCTGGGGTAACTCATTATCGCTTGTACAAGCATGGAATGTTCTGTGACAGGACAATGTCTAAAATGAAACAACCCAGTTAATCAAGACGGGGCATGCCTGGGTTGACACTGCAGTATGAGCAGATGCTGTCAGCTCCTGAACTGTCACCATGCAGCCTCGTGGCTGAGGCAAGGTCCCAGCCCAGAACAGGTTGGCTGCTAACGTGGGGGATTCTGAGAGCCTGTTGCCACATCAGACTCATGCTCAGTTGCTTCACTTCAGCTCTCACCCAGCTAGAAAGGACAATCTTGTTGTCTTATGGAGCCTTCCACACCAAACCTCTCACCACTTTAAAAAAGAGACAAACCAACAGATTTGAATCGTAATCTCTCTCTTATTTTCGTTTTCCCTTTCTTACAAAGGTATAAAGGGGAGTGAAAATTCCTAAAGGTGTACTTGAAAGGTCAGCCGCCAACGAAATGTGCTATCTCAATGTTTGGAATCCTCTCAAACCATTAAAAATTATATCACTAATGGTTTTTAAAGACATGGGGATGTGTTTGCCTCATGCTTGTACTGTGAAAAGAGCAGCTTATGAATATAACCCTGTGAATATGGGGTATGATTACAATATTGTTAACGAGTAAGATGTAAAAGATGAAAAGAAAAAAAAAAAAGACTCAATGTCAAGATTAGAAGGGGTGTTCAAAGGTCAAATTTTCTTTTGCTTTTTAAAAAATTTTTTCTGGCCTATTCACTTTCCTATATCTTCTAAACTTTCTAGAATAGAAATATATTATTTTCTAAAAAATTAAAAAAGACTCTCAACTACTATAATTTTTAAGGTTGTCTCTAAACCAATGAGAGGGTAACTTCTATTTCCTGATATCAATTCAATAACAGATACTTTTCTATAAATCTCCATCTTGCCATGTTGAGATGAGGCCTAAACAGAAATAGTCAACCATGTTACATTTTCCTCAAACTAAAATTTTACATGTACCCTCATCTTCTTTATTGCAAATTTAGAAAACTTATCCAGAAAGGGGAAAAGACATTGCCCAATCAGCTCTGCAGGTTCCCAAAGCTTCTACAGGAAGATTTAATAAGAGGCTGCCTTGGTCCAAGGGGTCACTTCCTTTTGGAAATGCTTTCTCTCTCCTTACCCTGACACCAGGACAGAAAAAAAAATAATAATAATAAATAACAATTGGCATTCATACTGTACTCAGAGCTTTAAAAGTACTTTCACGAGTAATAAAAAAGAATGCAAAGACAAATTCTCCAAAACCGTCTCATGCCCTACTGACAAGCACGTTCTAACCTGGGTTACAAGTGGTGGCAAAGGGGATCCCAGAGGCACGGGATAAGGGAAATTGCCATGTCACAGAGCGGACCTGAGGCCAGGCCGTGTTCTCGTCAGTTGCCATAGTGTGTAGTCCCTATGGCAGCACTAGTGACACTGGAAGGAAGGGATTGGCACCACCGTTAAAAAAGAGAACCAAAGAGCAATACTGCATAGGAACCTGCAATGTCAGGTCCATGAATCAAGGCAAATTGGAAGTGGTCAAACAAGAGATGGCAACAGTGAATATCAACATTCCAGGAATCAGTGAACTAAAATGGACTGGAATGGGTGAATGTAACTCAGATGACCATTGTATCTACTACTGTGGGCAGGAATCCCTCAGAAGAAATGGAGTGGCCATCATGGTCAACAGAAGAGTCCAGAATGCAGTACTTGGATGCAATCTCAAAAAGGACAGAATGATCTCTGTTCTTTTCCAAGGCAAACCATTCAATATCACAGTAATCTAAGTCTATGCCCCAACCAGTAATGCTGAAGAAGCTGAAGTTGAACGCTTCTATGAAGACCTACAAGACCTTTTAGAACTAACACCCAAAAAAGATGTCCTTTTCATTATAGGGGACTGGAATGCAAAAGTAGGAAGTCAAGAAACACCTGGAGTAACAGGCAAATTTGGCCTTGGAATACGGAATGAAGCAGGGCAAAGACTAATAGAGTTTTGCCAAGAAAATGCACTGGCCATAACCAATACCCTCTTCCAACAACACAAGAGAAGACTCTACACATGGACATCACCAGATGGTCAACACCGAAATCAGATTGATTATATTCTTTGCAGCCAAAGATGGAGAAGCTCTATACAGTCAGCAAAACAAGACCAGGAGCTGACTGTGGCTCAGATCATGAACTCCTTATTGCCAAATTCAGACTTAAATTGAAGAAAGCAGGGAAAACCACTAGACCATACAGGTATGACCTAAATCAAATCCCTTATGATTATACAGTGGAAGTGAGAAATAGATTTAAGGGCCTAGATCTGATAGATAGAGTGCCTGATGAACTATGGAATGAGGTTTGTGACATTGTACAGGAGAAAGGGATCAAGACCATCTCCATGGAAAAGAAATGCAAAAAAGCAAAATGGCTATCTGGGGAGGCCTTACAAATAGCTGTGAAAAGAAGAGAAGTGAAAAGCAAAGGAGAAAAGGAAAAATACAAGCATCTGAATGTAGAGTTCCAAAGAATAGCAAGAAGACATAAGAAAGCCTTCCTCAGTGATCAATGCAAAGAAATAGAGGAAAACAACAGAATGGGAAAGACTAGAGATCTCTTCAAGAAAATTAGAGATACCAAGGGAACATTTCATGCAAAGATGGGCTCGATAAAGGAGAGAAATGGTATGGACCTAACAGAAGCAGTAGATATTAAGAAGAGGTGGCAAGAATACACAGAAGAACTGTACAAAAAAGATCTTCAGAACCCAGATAATCATGATGGTGTGATCACTGACCTAGAACCAGACATCCTGGAATGTGAAGTCAAGTGGGCCTTAGAAAGCATCACTAGGAACAAAGCTAGTGGAGGTGATGGAATTCCAGTTGAGCTCTTTCAAATCCTGAAAGATGATGCTGTGAAAGTGCTGCACTCAATATGCCAGCAAATTTGGAAAACTCAGCAGTGGCCACAGGACTGGAAAAGGGCAGTTTTCATTCCAATCTCAAAGAAAGGCAATGCCAAAGAATGCTCAAACTACCGCACAATTGCACTCATCTCACATGCTAGTAAAGTCATGCTCAAAATTCTCCAAGCCAGGCTTCAGCAATATGTGAACCGTGAACTTCCAGATGTTCAAGCTGGTTTTAGAAAAGGCAGAGGAACCAGAGATCAAATTGCCAACATCCGCTGGATAATGGAAAAAGCAAGAGAGTTCCAGAAAAACATCTATTTCTGCTTTACTGACTACGCCAAAGCCTTTGACTCTGTGGATCACAATAAACTGTGGGAAATTCTGAAAGAGATGGGAATACCAGACCGCCTGACCTGCCTCTTGAGAAATCTGTATGCAGGTCAGGAAGCAACAGTTAGAATCAGACATGGAACAACAGACTGGTTCCAAATAGGAAAAGGAGTACGTCAAGGCTGTATATTGTCACCCTGCTTATTTAACTTATATGCAGAGTACATCATGAGAAACGTTGGACTGGAAGAAACAGAAGCTGGAATCAAGATTGCCGGGAGAAATATCAATAACCTCAGATATGCAGATGACACCACCCTTGGGGCAGAAAGTGAAGAGGAACTAAGAAGCCTCCTGATGAAAGTGAAAGTGGAGAGTGAAAAAGTTGGCTTAAAGCTCAACATTCAGAAAACAAAGATCATGGCATCCGGTCCCATCACTTCATGGGAAATAGATGGGGAAACAGTGGAAACAGTGTCAGACTTTATTTTTCTGGGCTCCAAAGTCAGTGCAGATGGTGACTGCAGCCATGAAATTAAAAGACGTTTACTCCTTGGAAGGAAAGTTATGACCAACCTAGATAGCATATTCAAAAGCAGAGACATTACTTTGCCAACAAAGGTCCGTCTAGTCAAGGCTATGGTTTTTCCTGTGGTCATGTATGGATGTGAGAGTTGGACTGTGAAGAAGGCTGAGCGCCGAAGAATTAATGCTTTCGAACTGTGGTGTTGGAGAAGACTCTTGAGAGTCCCTTGGACTGCAAGGAGATCCAACCAGTCCATTCTGAAGGAGATCAGCCCTGGGATTTCTTTGGAAGGAATGATGCTAAAGCTGAAACTCCAGTACTTTGGCCACCTCATGCAAAGAGCTGAGTCATTGGAAAAGACCCTGATTCTGGGAGGGATTGGGAGCAGGAGGAGAAGGGGATGACAGGATGAAATGGCTGGATGGCATCACTGACTCGATGGATGTGAGTCTGGGTGAACTCCGGGAGTTGGTGATGGACAGGGAGGCCTGGTGTGCTGTGATTCATGGGATAGCAAAGAGTCGGACACGACTGAGCGACTGAACTGAACTGAACTGACTGAACCATTAAGAAGAACAGCATATGACAAAACTGGTTCGAACCTACAGGCCCAAGCTGGCAGAAGATTCAACTTCAGTAGACCTTGAGCCTTATTATATCATCATTATAGTCCATTATCATATGCTAAATGACACAACTGCAGGAGCCATGACATTGCAAGATCGACTCATAAAAGACCAAAAAATGGACAGTAGCCCAGTTCCTAGAAACTCCCACCCCTCCTCCAAGGTAGAATATTCTTCCCACTCATTAGCTTATAAAATCATCCTGCCCATAAAAACTAACCACTCTCAAACTCCGAGCCTCTCACTTTCTGAGACAGCCCCCACTCTGTCAATGGAGTGTATCTCTCTCTAAATAAACTTGTTAAATAAATTTGCTTTCACTTTTCAGTAACTCACTCTTGAATTCTTTCCTGCTCAAAAGCTAGGACCCTCACTTGGCAGACCATACAAGAGACTCACCCAAGACCTGGGACATGACCATTCTCTCATGTCCCATTTTTCCTACAACCCTGGGATGAAGGTATCATTGTCCATATCAGGGGTCAGCAGAGTACAATCCATAGGCCAACTTGAACCAATGGTTTGTTTTTGTAAATGAAGTTGTATTGGAACACAGCCACTCCCATTTGTCTTTCGCCTGTGACTATTCTACTATAATTGCAAGATTGAGTATTTACAACAGAGATAATTTTTCCTGCAGAGCCTAAAGTATTTATTATCTGGCCCTTCACAGAAAATGTTTGCCAACCCCTGATTTACATGATACCTATTTACATGATACCTATTTACATGATACCTAAAAATGAGGCTCAGGAAAGTTCAATAATACCCCAGTGTCACTCAGCTAATTACTCTCAGTACCAAGATACAGACATGCATCTACCTTACTTTAAGCTCATGTTCTTTTTTCATTTCTCCAAATTATAACTCAAAAAGTAAGACCTCAACTCTCAACAAAGTATATCATATGCATGGCTTGTGCCAAGAAAGATGAGACATGAAGAACTGCTTTTATTTTTAGGAGACATTATGAGACACATTAACTGTTGGATTCCTTAAACCATCCCTTAAAATAAAGAGCATTCTACCATAAGTTATTATTGACTATTATTGATATAGTGTGTGTTAATCACTCTGCACACACACTCTGCAGTGTGTGTCTGACTCTGCAACCCCACGGACTGCAGCCCATCAGGCTCCTCTGTCCATGGGATTTCCCAGGCAAGAATACTGGAGTGGGGTGCAGTTTCCTTCTCAGGGGATCTTCCCAACCCAGGGACCAAGCCCATGCCTCCTGGATTGTAGGCAGGTTCTTTATTGCCTAAGCCACCAGGGAAGCCCTCACATTAAAACATTCTAAAATATTTGATATGTATGATATTGTACCACCTCTATGACCTTGCTAGTTTCTTCCTAGCCTAGAGAGAGAGGGGTAAGGAAACATGTGCTTAAAATAAAAGCCTAACCTATTCATCATTTTTAGCATGGCTTTTGTTTTAAATGTCAGTTTCTCTTTCAAAATCTCTTTTGCTTAACTCCTTAACCACTCAGTTAGCTGTGAT
Organism: Bubalus kerabau; assembly: GCF_029407905.1. NCBI lineage: Eukaryota > Metazoa > Chordata > Mammalia > Artiodactyla > Bovidae > Bubalus > Bubalus kerabau. Next base: position 13,880,483 of record NC_073641.1, read on the forward strand.
ACAGGGCCTTGAAGAGATGTTTCATAGGTGCCTAATGGAAGAAACTGCTCTGGAAGAAATGCTGATTCTCACTGCTCACACCACCTCACCCACTGGTGACATGAAGGTACAAGATGTCAAAGATGGAGACCAGAGCAGGGTGGAAGGCTAGCTCTTTTCACATCAGGGGCAGCAAAGGCAGCATGTTCCTAAGACCCCAGTCTTTCCTAGACAGTGTCCAGCAGTTTTGTGGAAGAAAAGCAGGGGAAACCTAGAGGATTCATTCTCGATATGGTCAGTGGTGAGGAGAATCCGGTTCCTTGGTTCTTCTTGTGAAACCCCAAGGAAAATGTCATGACCTTATTGAAAAGCAATTCCTCTACTGTTTACAAAAAGGCATGGCGATTCAACCATCTTCAGGAAGGAGTCAGCAGAGGCAGAATGATATAGAGAGCATTTTAAAGTGACATTCTTACCACCGGAAGAGAGGGAGATTGAAACAATGTAGTGGAAGTTAAGAATGGTGAAAGATTTTAAACCTATGATTTTACACTAAATTGCCATTGCATCTTGTCAAAAATCAGTTGTCCGTATATATGTGGGTATACTTCCATGCTTCCTGTTCTGGTCCATTGATCTATTTGTCAGTCTTTAGCCCATGGATGGAGGAGCCTGGTAGGCTGTAGTCCATGTCGCTAGGAGTTGGACACGACTAAGCTACTTCACTTTCACTTTTCACTTTCATGCATTGGAGAAGGAAATGGAGACCCACTCCAGTGTTCTTGCCTGGAGAATCCCAGGGACGGGGGAACCTGGTGGGCTGCTGTCTATGGGATCGCACAGAGTTGGACACGACTGAAGCGACTTAGGAGCAGCAGCAGCAGCAGACCAACAGAACAGAGCCTTGATTACTGTAGCTTTACAACAAAACTTGAAATCAGATTTTATTAGTTCTCCGACTTTGTTCTTTTTTTCAGAGTGGTTTTGGCTATATTATATCCTTTGCATTTGTATGTAATTTTAGGATTAGCTTGCTGGCTGCATAGGTTTTGATTGAGATTGCATTACATTTATAGATCAATTTGAAAGAACTGGTAAATGGAGTAGGTTATTTATGAATATATCTCTTCATTTACATAGGTGTTAATTTCTCTTAGCACAATGTTACGGTTTTCAGTATACAGATCTTTCTTATCTTTTACAAATGTATCCCTAAACATTTTATTTTCTGATACTATTTGAGATTTTTATTTCTATTTCTGATCATCCCTTGCTAGTCTATAGAAATGCAATAGAATGTTTTTATTGATCTTGCATCCTGCAAACTTTCTAAATTTACACATTAGTTCTTATAGCTTTTTTGTAGACTATACATAATTTTCTACATAGTTGATCCTGTTCTCTGTGAATAATAATGGTTTTACTTATAGAATGGTGAAAACAGAATCGTTGATGTCTTCCTGATCATTATTCCTATAGGTTATTTTAAAACTAGATTTTAGGGTAGAAAGAAGAAAAATGCAAGAAGCAGGGAAATATTCAAGGGAAAATTTTAATAAAGAAGGAAAGAAAGACTAGAGCAAGGGAAGAATATGCAGATGGGGGCAGGATTCAGATCAGTTCCGTGGGAAGTTCAAGCATTCTTCCAGCATTTGGAGGAATGTGATGTAGGTAAACAGTATTTACAAATGTCCATAACTGGGAACCACCAGTGGCAACAAGCTGTAGAGAGAGAGGCCCACAACCTGACCCATTTAGTGATCATGGATTTGTCTTTCCATACACTCTTGTATCATGATGGTAGAGACTCCATTTTCAAACTTACAATAATAATTTATTTACCAGACAGTGAGATTGAAAATACACCTCACACCCTTAGTTGCAATCTCTAAGTTGATGAGACCGGACCCAACTTTTGGACATTACTGAGAAGTAAAGGCCCATCTAGTCAAGGCTATGGTTTTTCCAGTAGTCATGTATGGATGTGAGAGTTGGACTATAAAGAAAGCTGAGCACTGAAGAATTGATGCTTTTCAACCATGGTATTGGAGAAGACTCTTGAGAACCCCTTGGGCTGCAAGGAGATCCAACCAGTCCATCCTAAAGGAGATCAGTCCTAAGTGTTCATTGGAAGGACTAATGCTGAAGCTGAAACTCCAATACTTTGGCCACCTGATGTGAAGAGCTGACTCATTTGAAAAGACCCTGATGCTGGGAAAGATTGAGGGCAGGAGGAGAAGGGGACAAGAGGATGAGATGGCTGGATGGCATCACTGACTTGATGGACATGAGTTTGGGTAAATTCCAGGAGTTGGTGATGGGCAGGGAGACCTGGTGTGCTGTTGTCTGTGGGGTTGCAAAGAGTCGGACACAACTGAGTGACCGAACTGAACTGAAGTGACTGAAAAGCAGATATGGATCAATGTGATCCAAAAGCAAGTAAACATATCCACACCTTGATACAACATGAACTTAATTCTTACCCAACACAGCTTAATTATCGATTTTTCCCAGTGTTTTATATGATAATACCCCACAAAAAGGGCTTCCCTGATAGCTCAGTTGGTAAAGAATCCACCTGCAATGCAGGAGACCCTGGTTTGATTCCTGGGTCGGGAAGATCCCCTGGAGAAGGGATAGGCTACCCATTCCAGTATTCTTGGGCTTCCCTTGTGGCTCAGCTGGTAAAGAATCCGCCTTCAATGCAGGAGACCTGGGTTTGATCCCTGGGTTGGGAAGATCCCCTGGAGAAGGAAAGGCTACCCACTCCAGTATTCTGGCCTGGGGAATTCCATGGACAGTCCATGGGGTCGCAGAGAGTCGGACATGACTGAGTGAACAAAAAAACATGTCGAGTTTAAGTTAAAATAATTCTTCTTGGAGCTGAATCATCAATCAAAACACAGACAAAGTCTTGTGCTCTTTGCAGGGATTTTGCTGTATGCAAATGTTTGTATTCTGACATGTGAATTCAAACATCATCAGTTCATATTCATGTAGGCCAGTAAGCCTCGTGCCACAAAAGAGCACTCAAGCAGAGTCAGAAGACTTGGCTTTACGCTCATAAGACTCAAAAAATTGAAAACAAAAATGCAAATCAAAACCGCTATGAGGTACCATTTCACGCCAGTCAGAATGGCTGCGATCCAAAAGTCTACAAGCAATAAATGCTGGAGAGGATGTGGAGAAAAGGGAACCCTCTTACACTGTTGGTGGGAATGCAAACTAGTACAGCCACTATGGAGAAGAGTGTGGAGATTCCTTAAAAAACTGGAAATAGAACTGCCATATGACCCAGCAATCCCACTGCTGGGCATACACACTGAGGAAACCAGAAGGGGAAGAGACACGTGTACCCCAATGTTCATCGCAGCACTGTTTATACTAGCCAGGACATGGAAGCCACCTAGATGTCCATCAGCAGATGAATGGATAAGAAAGCTGTGGTACATATACACAATGGAGTATTACTTAGCCATTAAAAGGAATACATTTGAATCAGTTCTAATGAGGTGGATGAAACTGGAGCCTATTATACAGAGTGAAGTAAGCCAGAAAGAAAAACACCAATACAGTATACTAATGCATATATATGGAATTTAGAAAGATGGTAACGACAACCCTGTATGTGAGGCAGCAAAAGAGACACAGATGTATAGAACAGTCTTTTGGACTCTGTGGGAGAGGGGGAGGGTGGGATGATTTGGGAGAATGGCATTGAAACATGTATAATATCATATAAGAAACGAATCGCCAGTCCAGGTTCGATGCAGGACACAGGAAGCTTGGGGCTGGTGCACTGGGATGACCCAGAGGCATGGTATGGGGAGGGATGTGGGAGGGAGGTTCAGGATGGGGAACACGTGTACACCCATGGTGGATGCATGTTAATGTATGGCAAAACCAATACAATATTGTAAAGTAAAAATAAATAAATAAATAAATAAATAATAATAGTAAAAAATTAAAAAAATAAAAAAAACCACCATGGAACAAATACAGATAGGTGGACCTAAGCAGAGGGTAAGGTCACTGGAGTCTTTGGAGTTAGAAGAGAAAAAGAGATTGAGAATGACAACAGAAGGGGTCATGAGTACTTAGAAGTTTCATGTAAGTGAGATTTGAGAGGCAGAATATGTAGGAGGGGTTTGGGCTCTTCAGTGAGAGAGATACAGGTTTCAGTTCTGGTTCTAAGACTTCCTGGTTGTGTTAAACTAGTTTTTTAAAAATAATGGTTCTCTTGACTTTGTTTCTCATTCTTTAAATTGGAATATTAATAATGCCCACCACATACAATTTTTGTGCAGCTTAAGTGATATTCACACAAATGTGCAAACGTCTATAAATATGCCTAGGATATGAAGGTATAATCTGATAACATTACAGTGGAGGTCACCTCACACTCTAAACAAATACTTATTGAGCACCTATTATGTGCTAACACTGTTCCAGACACTTAGGTTACATTAGTGGACAAAACAGGAAAATCTGTGCCTTACAGTCTATTAGAGGTGATGATCCGTGGAAATAATAAATACATGCACATCAGGGGCGTGTAGCAGATGCTCCTGTCTGCAAGAAGGAAGCCCCACACAGCACATTAGATGAGGCTATGAGCCGCATAGATTATGTTAAAAGACGAAGGATCCAGTCTACAGTTTCCTGATTACCACTGAGGTCTTGAAGTCTGAGCAAGGGAAACAGTAATAGTGACGTTGTATGGTGTTTTGCACAGCAGTGCTAACACCAAGTTGCCACTGAGTCTTGCAGCAAATGTGTAGCTTTAAGATTTACAACATCAAGAACCAAGTTAATGCCTTCCTGTCTCTCTGTTCTATTCTGATGTCCTTCTCCTGTAAACCATGTCTGTGGAGGGCAGATCGCAGGCTCTAGGGAATTGCCCAGGGAAGCTAAGCTGTCATTACTTTATTTCCCCTTCCCTGTGCACTCATTTAAAACTACCCCACCCCCTGAAAAGCCAATTTCTGACTCTTTTTTTGCCAGTCCTTCAAAAAAAGAGAAAAGTTTTGATACTGTTCATAAGATATTTCCATTGAATAAAAGTGATAAAAAGTCAGAACAAAGTTTATCCTGAGATTCAAAAGAAATGAGGAAATATAATTCCCAGCTTAAAAACCAAGCTGTTCTTTTGAAATCTATTGGGGGAAAGGGTGGAGAACATTGATATTCTGCATCAGTGCCTTAGTACTTAAAAGGAATATATTGGGCTCTATAATTTAACTGCCAAATCTGACATTCACATCCATCTGGACATTTTTAAAAGGATCCTTGAGCCAGTAAGAATTGGCAGTGGGCTGTGTAATCACACCTGCATATGGCACAGGAGTTTTTTAATGGGCAACAGTTAGAGCAAGAAAGTGTTGCTTGATATGCCTTCATTGAGAACCCACACTTAAGCATGTTAGCATGTGTGAATAAATAAATTTTAAAGCTCTCTGTTAGCAAGCCTTTGTTTTTTATTCCCTACAAATCAAATTAGTTGGGGACCCAGTTCATTTTGAGATTATTGGGAAAATGTTTTGGTGTTCTCAAATTTCCTTTGTACCAAAGTTTTGCAAATTAAAAGGTAAGCCACACACCTCCACAACCAGTGAAAGAAAAATGCATTAAACCAACAACAAATTAAATATGATAAACACCCACACAATAGGAGAGTGTAAGTAAAGTTTGGGTCTCTAAGCACATGTCAACCTCCATGTGGGATTTAGCTCTGACTCACTGCCCACAAAGAGAAACTGTAATGCTTATATAACCCATCCAGGGCGTGTGACTTCAGAAAGTCCAATTTAGGTGGCCAGGTCTCTCTTTTTACCATCCCTGCTAGTGTACCTCTTACTGCACATTCCTCAGCACCATCTGGGAGGGAAGCTGTTGTAGGACGGGGGATACTCTCTATGGTGATTTTCAGGGAAAGATCAAAGGTGTTGGGAAAGGGAGCCTCCTTACTTGGAAGAGCCCAAATAAGGAATTATCTTCAACTACCCATTCTGCTTCCTTTAGCAGAGCTCATTTTAGGAAGGGCAACGATATAGTCTACAAAAAGCACTTGGGATGGTCTTATTAAGGAGGGGCCACTGACTCTGGCTACTCTGCTTCTTTAGAATAATGGTCACTGTGTGAGAATCTGATACAGAATGGCCATCATGCATGGCCTCATCCCTATGCAGAAGATTCCATGATACAGCTTTTGGGGAATGATTTAATACCTTCCAAACACCAACATGGAGGAGGGCATCCAAAACACATGGGGAATTAAAAATTGTATTTAAAATGCAGGGTGGGGGCCTGCAGGCAACTACGAACACATGCGGGAATCTATGGCTTCTTCAGTTGTGCCGGGATTTCCTCTTCCTCACCTTCCCCCTCACTCCTTTTTTGCTTTTTTACTTCAAAAGCCTCTTGATGAAAGTGAAAGTGGAGAATGAAAAAGTTGGCTTAAAGCTCAACATTCAAAAAACGAAGATCATGGCATCCGGTCCCATCACCTCATGGGAAATAGATGGGGAAACAGTGGCAGACTTTATTTTTTTGGGCTCCAAAATCACTGCAGATGGTGATTGCAGCCATGAAATTAAAAGACGCTTACTCCTTGGAAGGAAAGTTATGACCAACCCAGATAGCATATTCAAAAGCAGAGACATTACTTTGCCAACAAAGGTCCGTCTAGTCAAGGCTATGGTTTTTCCTGTGGTCATGTATGGATGTGAGAGTTGGACTGTGAAGAAAACTGAACGCCGAAGAATTGATGCTTTTGAACTGTGGTGTTGGAGAAGACTCTCGAGAGTCCCTTGGACTGCAAGGAGATCCAACCAGTCCATTCTGAAGGAGATCAGCCCTGGGATTTCTTTGGAAGGAATGATGCTAAAGCTGAAACTCCAGTACTTTGGCCACCTCATGTGAAGAGTTGACTCATTGGAAAAGTCTCTGATGCTGGAAGGGATTGGGGGCAGGAGGACAAGGGGACGACAGAGGATGAGATGGCTAGATGGCATCACTGACTCGATGGACGTGAGTCTCAGTGAACTCCGGGAGTTGGTGATGGACAGGGAGGCCTGGCGTGCTGCGATTCATGGGGTGGCAAAAAGTCAGACACGACTGAGCGACTGAACTGAACTGAACTAAATCGTCCCCTGAATGGATCATCCATTTCTAACACAAAACCACTTTCACCCTTTTTGTGCAGAAAACTCTTGAAAAATCAGAGCTGCCTAACACAAAAGACTATAGTCACCACAAACATTATTTGAAAATAAAATCATGTTTCTTACTAAATTTGGCTTTTTGGGGTAGATAGAAAGCAGATATATGAATTTATAGGATAAAACTCATGGCCGATTTGAACTGCTGAAATAAGTGGGAAAAAAATCATTTTCTATTTCTTAGCCAGGAGTGAAAACTAGGATGGGGCAAGTGACAGGACACAGATTTCATAATCATCGCAAATGTGACTTGAACCCTCAAGTCTGGGAGGGATGCGTCCTGATGGGAAGGGTGGGGATAATATTTAGGAAAAGAGTTGTTCTCAACAGGATCACAAATTTGGATTGTGTAGTAGTTTTCCTATGACTAATATTTGTTTCTGGTGACAAAAGCCAATTCTTAGATGGAAAGAATGGTGCTCATATTTAACGAAACATGGCTCAATTCAGCCACTTTAAGAACAATCAGTGATTGACACGGACATGAATTTAAATCTCACACAAATGGATCAGTCAGAATTCAGATAACAAAACCACTTTAGATGTTTCAAGTGGAAAAGGATTTAAAAGGAATTAAATGCTTACAAAATGGATAGAAGGGCTCTAGGCTGATTCCTGCATGAGTGGCTTAGAGAACAACACTGCAGAACCTGCTCACTGGGGACATTATTCTCCATCATCATCAGGTACCCAGGAAATCAGGGAGCTTCTGTTCCAACTGCAGGCTCTAGTTCTGCGGTACCTCTGCTGAGGTTCAGCTCAGCAAAATGGTCACCTTGCCTTTTGATATGTAGCACACTAGGGATAAACACTGGGACCTTTGAACTGCTTCTACAGGAAAACCACGAATGTATACCAACACAGAGCCAGACTCTGCTTCATGTATGCCTCCTAAATCATGCTCAGATACATTTACTTGAAGGAAGTCAGGTCATTTGAAGACATAAGATAGATGGAAAATCAAATATTTAGCTTCCTAGTTTCTATATGGCATTAAGTGGTGGTTCTCAAACTTTGTTGCATATTCAAACTCCCTGGGAAGATTTTAGGATCCAAATGCCGAGGCTACACCTCATAATGAGTCAATTTAAACCTTTGGGACTTCATATGTTTTTTAATAAAACACATCACAGGCAACTGCAATGTGCAGCTAGCAATGAACCACAGACACAAAGCCCAGCTTCTCCAACTTCATGTTAATAATCTGGGTACTTTGTAAAAATGCAGAATCTGATTCAGTCTGTCTGAGTTGGAGCCCAAGATTCTACATTTCTAATAAACTCTCAGGAGTTGCTAAGGCTGACGCAGATGAAACTTTGAGTAGCAGAGGGGTACTTTAGTGATTCTCAAATTTTACTGAGCCTCAGAGTTAACACTGGCTCTGGAGGGGTTGTTTGAAACATGGATAGCTAGGTCCCACTTCCGGAATTTCTGATTCAGTACATCTGCAGTAGCACCTGGGAATTTGAGTCTCTAACATGTTCTTAGGTGATTTTGAAGCTGCCTGTTCTGCAGACACAACACCACCAATGCAAAGCAAGCTACAAGGGGGTTGGAGTGATGTTGAGTGAGCCGGTTGCTGTATCTGCAACAGATGGCCACCATGTGGAGTTGCTAATGAATTCAAAGAGTTTATATTCCACTTGGATCTAACAGATAGAGAGGGACTCAGAGGAGAAAGTGAAATGCAATTACTTATGCCAAATCCAGTTACCTTTATCTATCTTCCTTCCATACATGGAATTGCTGTTGAGTTCACTGGGGAGACCTCACAGGAACATATAGCTGGGTGGCAGAAACAAGAAAAAGGAAAGAGAATATTAGTTTTCCATTTCAGTAAACAGACAGGACTGTTTATCTCCATATTTTACTCTTTGGATAATCAAGGGAAAATATCTGAACATTAGATGGATGGCAGAGATAAACAGTCTGTGGCCCATGTGGTTCCCATGGGAAGAGATTTCAAGTGGCATCCTGCTTACTGCTAGTTCATTAGACGCACTTCAGACATCCAGCATTGAGTCTTCACTGCAGTGCACTCTGTGGGAAAGTTTTCTGAATGCATCATCAACCAACACCTTTTAAAAAGAGTTTTATCATGAGGCAAATAAAATTGGTGTAAGGCAATAGCAGTCCTTAAACAATGTACTTTGTTGTAATTTACTATGTCAGATAAAGTTTCACTCAAAATTATGCTTTGGAAAGATTACTTACATCTTAGGAGGGCACCTCCTACCTCTGCATTTTCACCTCTTGCACTCTACTTTCATAGGCACTGGGCTTCCAGAATGGAGGTCCAATGCCTAATTCACGGTTACTACATAAGCCAAATGCACCTGAGAACATTATGGTGGTCTGAGGCTCCATGACCTCCATTTATTGAGGAGCCCCTGAACTTAAAAGGCAACAGCCATCATTAATAGAGGATGAAAGAACCCCCTCTGAGAAGAAAGCTGGGCTAGTCATCTCTGACTCTTTTCTTGAGTTTCAACTCAGAATGTCCGTAAAGCATCCCCTAACTTGCCCCCAGTGGTTTCAAAGCATTTCCTCTCACTAGCAGAGGATCTATCAAAAGCACTGAAATGCAGGGCTTAGGAATGCAAAGGCATATATGACAGTGACCTTTTTTACTCACAATACTTCTGACACCAAACAAGAGCGGGGAGGTGAGGGGGGGGGGGTGTGTGTGTGTGTCCCTCATACCAACCAATTCTGATCCCAGATACCAAATGGGTGTCCAGAAATTCAATTCAGTTTTGTCACTAACTTCCCAGAGTTAGCACAGTCCCTACAGGTTAGGGGCTCAGCCCCACAAGACTCCTGCACCCCCTGCCATCAGACGCCTGTCTCAAGTCCTAAGACTTCCATTCTTCTGACTGACTGACTCTGAACTGGGATTTTCCATGACCCCTTCTCGTCAGGTTTGATAATTTGCTAGAATGGCTCACAGGACTCAGGAACACACAACTTACATTTTTACTGGCTTATTATATAGGGTGCAACTCAGGAATAAAAAAATGGAAGAAATTTATAGGCAAAGCATTGGGTGGGGGAGGGGAGCTTTCAAGCTCTCCTCACGTATGCTACCCTCCAGCGTATGAATGTGTTCACAAGCTGGAAGCTCCCTGTATCTTTTATTTATTTGCTTTTAATTGGAGGGTAATTGCTTTACAATGTATTGTTTTCTGCCGTACAACAACGTGAATCAGTTTTAAGTATATCTATATCCCCTCCCTCTTGAACCTTCTTCCCACCCCCATCCCAGCCTTCTAAGTCATCACAGAAGCTCCCTGTAAGCTTATCATTTAGGGATTTTTAAGGAGGTTCCCTTACATAGACATAATTGATGAAATTATTGGCTATTGATAGTTAACTCAATCTCCAGCTCCTTTCTCTTCCCTATAGCTTAGGAAGTGGGGCTAAAACTTCCAAACTTCAATTGAAAATTAAAGGCTTGGTCTTTCTGATAACCAGCTTCCATACTGAAACTAGGGGTCCACCAAGAGTTGGCTCTTTAGGACAAAAAACATTCCTATCACCCTGATCACTTAGAAATTCAAAAAGTTTATGGAATTCTGAATTAGGAACTGGGGATGAAGATCAAATGCCTTTCTATTATACTACATACAGGGTAAACAGTCCTTGAACGTTTTGTAACCAAGTTGTGGAGGCGGGATGTGGACATAATACTAGTATAATGAACAATCACCAAAGGAAAAAAGTGCATCTTCATTGAGTACTACTTACTCACTACAGTGTTACAAGCATTTAGAGATGAGAGGATTCAGTACGTAAGGGCTAGGATAGCCTGGATCAACCTAACCTCCCAGGTGAGTGTGGAGGGTATTGCACTTACTTGCCCCAGACTGGCCACAGACACACACAGAAAAGTGAAGCTCACTTTTTCTGATCTGAGGGACAGGGAGAAAAGGAGAGAGTGAAATCAGGAATGGAGCCCCAGATGTGGATTTTATCATCTCCATTCTCATTCTATGCCTCAACTTTATGGAAAGGAGGGAGAAGACAGGAAGATAGGGGGAAAGAAACTGCAGAAACTTGAGTGACATTGGGAGGTACTGGCCTGCCTTCCTAATCACAGCAAGGAGTAGCCTGAAACCCTCGGGAGGCGCCCCAGCCTATGATTTGACACTTACAGAAGTAAAACACAGAAATGATATGTGGGAGAAGGCAGCAAGTAGGAAAGGTGATACAAGGGCGTTTCAGCCCACCACACTTTGCACAGGATGTGAAGGAGCGAGAAGGCCTTGTGTGGTTCATGAGGAGGTTCTGAGAGAGCCTGCAGAGTGACGAAGGTGCAGGGAGGGATGGAAATCCAAGATTGCAGCAAGCTCACAGGACCTTGATTGTTGTAAGAATATTCCAAACAGCCGTACAGAACTAGTCATACATCAGCAGGAACTGATCATGCGCACAGACCCTTCTGGCCACTCATCACAAAGGTCAGGAAAATCCAGAGATGCACACACACACGTGTGTAGTTAGGAAAATAATTTCAAGAAGTTCAATAATTTCAAGAAGCAATTAAATAATGGGAACATTTTACGATTCTAAGAGAAAATGTTATTGGGTACGTAGATAAGGGGGTTCATCCCTATAAAAGTGACGACCAAAGCCATGCTGATGAATGAAATCTTTGAGATGCAGTGTAATATGTGCCAGTCATATGGGAAAAAAGGAGGGTGGCTGTCAAAGACAGGGGGCTGACCACGGTAGACATTCACCTCTTCATTTTGTGATAAAAAGTGGAGATCAATGGCAGGGACAGCAGTTTGGAACTTACAAAGATGTTATTGAAAGAGATTTCTAATGCTACCCAAAACCTGCTGCCAATTCAGTATTCACACATCAGATGTGGAAAGCTGTGTTATTGACACCATGTGGCAAAAAAAAATTCAGTTAAAAAAACTTCTGAATTTTAGCAGTGTATCAACAGTTAATGATTATTAAAATGAGGCAACAGAACAGTTTCAGAGGTAGACAAATGCACACATATAAGGTTAGCATCATGAAAAAGGAAGCATCATGAAAAAGTATGTGGTCAGTGATGCTGAATGTTTGGTGAAGTCTGACTTAGAAGAACCCAGAATTTTTAAAATGGGGGTGGAGAAAGACAGAGAGAAGATGATATTTTCACTTGTCTGTGATAAATTTGCAGTAAAAAAGGAAGAGGGTACATTTCAAAGGATTAAGAGAAGCCTCTTTGAGTCACCAGACATTTAATATCTATGTCGGGGGATGTTTACTAAATTAGAAAGACCTGGTCCATATTTATAGACAAAGGGAAAAAAGGAATTGCAAGAGAAATAATGATGGATGAAAGATAAAGAGGGTGATGTGTGATGGAGTGAAGTCTTAGAAGAAGGAAGGGCTCAAAAAGGCAGGTAGGGCGTGCAGGACAGCATGACAGAATTCCAGCCCGTGAACTGTGGGCAAGGTAAGGTGTGCTCATTGCTTACAGTGCAGTTTCTCAACTTTGCCACTGGAAGTGTGCTGGGCTAGATAACTATGTTGTGGGAAGCTGCTCTGTGCATGGCATTTAGCAGCATCCTGACCTCAACCCACTGGATGTTGATAGCACAACAAGTAAGTGATACTCCAAGTGTGAGGATCAGAAGGTCTCCAGATATTTCCAAATGTTTCCTGAAGGAAGCAGAGGCAAAAATCACCCTTGGTTGAGAACCACTGGCTTTGAGACACCGGTGGGAGGCACTAAGGTGAGGAGACTGCTCCCATATCAGAGGACCTTGAAACTCTAAGAGGTGAAAACATCTGGGAAAAAGAGGAATGTATGCACAGGACCCTGATATAAAACTGGGCCAGGGGTTACTAACAGAGGGGAAGGGGCTAAACCATATTGGAAAAACATTCCTCCCTCTTCATGATAAGTCACGTCAGTTGTGTCCGACTCTGCGACCCCATGGACTCCAGCCTGCCAGGCTCCTCTGTGCATGGGATTCTCCAGGCAAGAACACCAGAGTGGGTTGCCACGTCCTTCTCCACCTCCCTCTTCAGCAGTCTCTTAAAGCAGCAAGGAGGTCACATGGTCTGGCTAGAATCATTCTCTACCTTCCCCAAAGGCAGCCATCATTTTGCAAAATCTTTGTCAGTGGTACAGATGCTGCAGTAGCTGAGGTTTATCGTTGACACATCTCTGCCTTTCTAACATGATGTAATCTCTTTCTTAGGTTCAACAGTCTTATGGGATGTTTACAGTAAATTATTGCAACCGCTGACTTTCAAGACTGCATGGAAATGGGGTGGAGGAGGCCACACCCTGCCACATGGTGGATCCTCACAACCTCTTCAAAACCCCAGGGCCATCTGTCTCACATTGTGGGACAGGGAGTGTGGTCAGGAGGTCAAGTGGGGGAGTGTGGCTACTTTCTGTCTTTTGGGGGAAGTTCTGAGGGATAGATGTGGGTAGATTAGATAAATTAGAAATTCTGGAGCTTCTCATTTTTGAATCAAACTGGAAAGAATAAGCTTACCATTGGTAGGTGTAAGTTTAGGAATAAAAACCACTCTGTGGCAAGGAGCTATCTCCCTGGAACTCCTCCTAAGCTCTGGTTTCTGCATCCATGAAGTGACTGGCAGTGACGACAATGGACTCTCACTTCTTCACATGTTTGGCATCTCCAGTAGCAAAACTACAAGTAGGTCCCCCACCTCAGTATCACAGAAAATAAGACTAGAAACCTCCCCCGGCCCTGGAGAAAGCCACACTTGCTGTTGTTTAGTTAGACACAAGTTACACAGAGTGTATCAAGCCAATGGCACAAGATAGGGAGATGTATTGAGAAGAACAAAGCTTCCCTCTCCTTGTGATTCTGATCAAGGGAAGATTCCCTGTCAGCTTGTGGGAAGAAAGGAGCTCCAGGAAAACGAAATAGAATTCCAGAGGAAAGAAAATGGCTCTTTCCTTTCACTAAGCTCAGGAAAAGAACTCATATTTTTGCCACTAAGGAAAATAATTTATATTTCCAGAATTCTCATTGCGTTATCCCTTTCACAACTTGAAAATGGCCTCTTCTGATGATACAGGGAAGAGTGATGCTGACGAAATAACACTGAATTCATTCATTTGACCGATATTGTTCCGCTGGCACTGTCTTCAGCTCTGTTAGTAATTAACGAATAGATCCTGGAATGTTCCTGCCCTCCTGGGTTGTGGTGGGAAGCTACAGTGCTAATCATCATTCTGCTTCAAAAAGGTGCTGGTCTTTAGGCTTCTTTGATCCATAAAACAAAGGGCAAGGTCTTTAGTCTGAGGCTTAGTCTACCTTTAACACTCACAGTTGGTGAGTCAGTTTATAGCAATGGACCAAAACAATCAGTCTATGCGGACAGCTGAACTGTGCACTCCTTGACAAAAAATTTTATGTTTAAGTCCTATTCCTCAGTACATCGGAATGTGAGCATATTTGGAAATAGGGTTTTAAATAAGTAATTAAGTAAAATGAGGTTATTCAGGCAGACTGTACACCAATAATACTGGTATATTAGAAGAATTTCAAAACAGATAAGCACAGAAAGAAGATCGTGTAAAGAAACAGGGAGAAGGTAGCCATCTGCAAGCCAAGGAGAGAGGCCTTAGAAAAGCCAACCCTGCCCACACCTTGATTTCAAACTTCAAGCCTCCAGCACTGTGAGAAAATAAATTCTATAGTTTAAGTCACCCAGTCTGTGGTATTTTGTAGTGACAGCCCTAGCAAACTCATACAGTCTCTATTAAAAATCACTCAGAAACACTTATTTAAAGATCCACAGGCCTAGTTTTAACTCACCAAACAGTGAGAATGTTCAGGTACTAGGGCTCTGCCATGTGAAAAGATACACGGCAGAAGAGATACATTTGATGCCACAAAACCAGAGATCCACTGGCCTAGATCCACTGGCCTCCTGAGGCTACCCTGTCAATATCCTTAATTTTTTCTGAGAAGTTACTTAAGCAATACTTTCATGGAGACATTTACTGAACTTTTGCTTTGTGTCAGATGCTATGTGACACCCAGAAAGAAAGAGGCTAGCTTTCCTAAGACATCCACTGTCATGCACTCCTTGTTTCCTAGGATGTTTTGAAATTTAATTACCAAATGCTTGTTAAAGCTCTCCCTGGAGCCTTTTGATGAAACAAACTCATAACTACAAAGTGTGGTTTAAAATGGAGGTCCAGCCTGGAGGCATGGCAGGCTCCAGACAGGCCTAGCTGCTTTTTTATGCAAATTAAACATCTTAATCCACCTGGCAAATTACTGAGCCAGCAGCAAACTTAGGTCATGAGCTCTATGTCTGTCCTTGCTACTTCCTCCCCGTTCCTCTACTTGTTCACCTCAATTGTTTCTAATTTTCCATTAGAAAATCCCACTAGTATCATTTCACATTAATGGCCTTCTTGACACCCATGTGTTATTCTGGTTGGATAATGCTGTGTTGACTTAAACATTAGCATGACAGAACTAATTGGCTTTAATTATTGTACTCACTGTCCTCTTCTTGGAGAGCCCTGCAGGAATGAATGTGCATAGAGGGTGGGCTATGTAGAGTTGAAAGAAAGTAGAGAAAGTTCTGTAGAAGCCACTACTATCTAGAAGCCAGGAGAGGGCCAGAGGTGGGTAGAAGGAACTGCTGTGGCATAGAGCCAAAGACCTCATTATCATTGAGGTTATTTGCATTTCACATTGAAGTCCTCAAAGAGAAAGTGTAAGCACCAGAGACAGGACTGAATTAGAGCTTTCCAACAAATGTGCAAGAAGTCTTACAGGTGTGCTGAAATACCTAGAGTACTGATTCTCTTCTGCCCTAGGCATAGTCTACTGGCCTGAAGGACCAAGTCCCCATGCCTGTCCCCACCAACAGCTGGAAACCTAATCAGGGGATTTAAATTCCCTTCAGTTTAATGAGTATGCAGAAAAACATAAACTTTTTTTTTTTTTTTACATATTCTATGCTGGGAAAAACATCAGGAAAGATGGGATTAATGACTTTCTTCTACTTTCACTGCTTCCTTTCTCACCTCTCCAAATCTCCACACACATCCAGGTGGAGCCTGCTAAAATGCTCTGCCTTGGTTCAAATCCTTCCAAAACAGCCCATTGTTCTTATGATAAATCCCTTAATATGGCTAACAGAGCCCTTCCTGACCTGCCTCTGTGTGCACTGTCAGCCACGTATCATCCTGTTTCCCACTGCATTCTCTGCTTTGACCAAGCGAGACGGTTTTCAGCTCCTCCAAGTCATGTAGACTCTCAATTCCAGGTTTTAACACATGATATTCCCTCTGTCTGGAATATCACTGTCCACTTCCAAAACACAAAGACAAACACACACACACACACACACACACACACACACACACACACACTGCACCTCCTGCTTCTTCATGCAGCTAGTCATCATATCTGCTTTGCGCACTGTAAGTCTCTAGAGCCTAGAACTCAGTTTCAAGATAGCAGTATGTATTGGAGGGTGGGTAGATGAGGCAAGAGTTTCTTTTATATTGGAAAGTCAAGAGTTTTCTTGTTTTTAACTTTTTTGTTTTAGTTTCTGTTTCTGATTCTATATCAGTACTGGAGATAAAATAATTTTCTCCTCATGAATCTCCTGAAAGCAGTTCCACCATCCCTGGACACATTATAGACATAAACTTTCACAAAATCAAGGCTCTGTTAGAGAAGAAGGCTGGGAAATAAATATTGGATAAGAAACTACTCATGTTTTTGTACTTCTCAGGAGAGAGAATGAAGAAGAGGAAGAAAGTAATGAAGAAAGGACTATAATTCAACAAAACTGACACTCTGTTATGCCCTGGACATGGTACTAAGAATTAGGGAGAGGACAGTGTACCAGACATAAATTATCTCTCCTCGGAGATCTGGACCTCTACCTGGGAATTCATACACTAAAGAAATTTCATTCTGAAGAAGGTACTGAGAAGCATATCTGTCATGGGAAAATACAGCAAGGCTATTTAATCTAATCTAGTGGCAAAGTTTTCCTTCGTGGATCACAGTCATGTTGTAGCAAATGGTCTTGCATAACTCAATGAAGTTATGGCAGGGCCACTCAATATGGATGGGTCACAGTGAAGAGTTCTGACAAAACATGGTCCACTGGAAGAGGAAATGCAAACCTCTCCAGTATTATTGCCACTAGAACACCAAGAACAGTGTGGAAAGACAAAAATATATGAAACCAGAAGATGATCCCCACAGGTCGGAAGGTGTCCAATATGCTATTGGGGAAAAGCAGAGGGCAATTACTAATTGCTCCAGCAAGAATGAAGTGGTTGGGCCAAAGCAGAATGACGATGAGTTGTGGATGCATCTGGTGGTGAAAGTAAAGTCTGAAGCTACAAAGAACAATATTGCATAGGAATCTGGAATGTTGGGTCCATGAATCAAAATAAATGAGACATGGTCAAGCAGGAGATAGCAAGAGTGAACATTGACATGGATGGGAAGGGGCTAATTTAATTCAGATGACCACTATATTTACTACTGTAGGCAAGAATCCCTTGGAAGAAATGGAGTAGCCCTCTTGGTCAACAAAAGTCTGAAATGTAGTACTTGGGTGCACTCTGAAAAACAACAGAATGATCTTGGTTCATTTCCAAGGCAAACCATTCAACATCACAGTAATCCCAGTCTATGTCCCAACACTAATGCTGAAGAAGCTGAAGTTGAAGGGTTTTATGAAGACCTACAAGATCTTCTAGAACTACCACACACACACACACACACACACACACACACACACACAAAGACATCATTTTCATCATAGGGGATTAGAATTCAAGAGTAGGAAGTCAAGAGATACCTGGAATAACAGTTCCTTAAGCAGGGCAAAGGCTAACAGAGTTTTGCATAGAAAACACAATGGTCATAGCAAACACCCTCTTCCAACAACAAAAAAGGCAACTCTACACATGGACATCACAAAATGGTCAATACTAAAATCGGATTAATATTTTTGTAGCCAAAGATGGAGAAGCTCTATAGAGTCATCAAACACAAGACCTGGAGCTGACTGTGGCTCAGATCATCAGCTCCTTATTGCAAAGTACAGGATTAACTTGAAGAAAGAAAGAAAATCACTAGACCATTCAGGTTTGACCTAAATCAAAACTCTTATGATTATATAGTGGAGGTGATGAATTGATTCAAGGGATTAAATCTGGTAGACAAAGTGCCTAAAGAACTATGAATGGAGGTTTTTAACCTTGTACAGGAGGTGGTGATCAAAACCATGCCAAAGAGAAAGAAATGCAAAAAAGCAAAATGGTTGTCTGAGGAGGGCCTACACATAGCTGAGAAAAGAAGAAAAGCAAAAGACAAAGAGGAGAGGGAAAGATATACTGAACTGAATGCGGAATTCCATAGAATAGCAAGGAGAGACAAGGAAGCCTTCTTAAGTGAACAGTGTAAAGAAACAGAGGAAAACAATAGAATGGGAAAGACTAGAGATTTCTTCAAGAAAATTAGAGATACCAAGGGAACATTTTAAGCAAAGATGGGTACAATAAAGGACAGAAATTGTAAGGATGTAACAGAAGCAGAAGAGATTAAAAAGAGGTGGCAAGACTAGGCAGAAGACCTATACAAAAAAGGTCTTACTGACCCAGATAACCACGATGGTGTGGTCACTTATCTAGAGCCAGACATTCTGGAGTGTGAAGTCAAGTAGGCCTTAGGAAACATTACTACAATCAAAGCTAGTGGAGGTGATGGAATTCCAGCTGAGCTATTTAAAATCCAAAAAGATGATGCTGTTAAAGTGATGCACTCAATATGTGAGCAAACTTGGAAAACTCAACAGTGGCCACAGGTCTGGAAAATACCAGTTTTCATTCTAATCCCAAAGAAAGGCAATGCCAAAAGATGTTCAAACTATCATAAAATTGCACTCATTTAACCAACAAGGTTATGCTCAAAATCCTTCAAGCTAAGCTTTAGCAGTACATGAACTGAGAATTTCCAGATGTACAAGCTGAATTTAGAAAAGACAGAGGAACCAAAGATCAAATTGTCAGTATTCATTTACCATAGAGAAAGCAAGGGAAATCCAGGAAAAAAAAAAAAAGACACCTATTATTTCTTCATTGACTACACAAAAGCCTTTCTCTGTGTGGATCACAACACACTGTGGAAAATTCTTAAAGAGATGGGAACAGCAGACCACCTTACTTGTCTCCTGAGAAACCTGTATACAGGTCAAGAAGTAACAGTTAGAACTGGACATGAAACAACGGACTGGTTCCAAATTGGGAAAGGAGTACATCAAGGTTGTATATTGTCACCCTGCTTATTTAATTCATATGCAGAGTACATCATGAGAAATGCTGGACTGAATGAAGCACAAGCTGGAGTCAAGATTGCTGGGAGAAATATTAATAACCTCAGATATGCAGATACTACTACTACTACTAAGTCGCTTCAGTCATGTCCGACTCTGTGCGACCCCATGGACTGCAGCCTACCAGGCTTCTCCGTCCATGGGATTCTCCAGGCAAGAACACTGGAGTGGGTTACCATTTCCTTCTCCAAGATATGCAGATGACAACACCCTAATGGTAGAAAGTAAAGAGGAACTAAAGAGCCTCTTGATGAGAGTGAAAAAGTTGGCTTGAAACTCAACATTCAAGACACTAAGATCATGGCATCTGGTCCCATCACTTCATGACAAATAGAAAGGGAAAAAGTGGAAGCAGTGACAGATTTTATTTTATTTTCTTGGGCTCAAAAATCACTGAGGACAGGGACTGCAGCCATGAAATTAAAAGATACTTGCTCCTTGGAAGGAAAGCTATGATAAACCTAGACAACACATTAAAAAGCAAAGATATCACTTTTCCAGCAAACGTGCATATAGTACAGCTATGTTTTTTCCAGTAGTCATGTATGGATGTGAGAATTAGACCATGAAGAAGACTGAGCACCGAAGAACTGATGCCTTCAATCTGTGGTGTTGGAAAAGACTCTTGAGAGTCCTTTCAACTGCAAGGAGATCAAACCAGTCATTCCTAAAGGAAATTAACCCTGAATATTCAATGGAAGGACTTAAGGTTTGAGGTGACTGAGAAATATCCATACTAAAAAGAGTTACAGCAGTTGCCAGAACAGTTAAAGTGTGGCTACAAAGCCACTGATTTCAGCATCATCTGGGAACTTTTTAGAAATGTACAATTTTAGGTCTCTCACTAGATCTATTAAAGCAGAACCTCTGGGACGCCTGGTCTATAGCTCATTGTTCTTCTACTGAAAATTCACTATTTATAGTATACAGTTTTTATGAATATTAGGATGCACTCAGATATTAGGAAAATAATAGCACTTGGAATTCAAAAGATGCAAGTTCAAGTCACAAGGCCCACCTTGAACAAGGCTTCCAGGTGATTCTGATGCATTTACAAATTTGAGAGCCACTGGACCATAGCCAATCTATGATGAATACAATAAAAAAGGGTTGGAGAAAGGAAAAAAGGAGGACAAAGAATATACTAGATCTACATTACTCTGGATATGAAATTATTTTATTTTCTTCTATTTTGCTGACCAGACAGGATTTTTTCATTGCTTATCATTGGCTTGTTGTTTATCTCAACGATGGCTCTTTCTTTCAAAGAGCCTCCCCTATTTCAATTTTTCTTGAGTCAATTTCATCGGCCGCTAGATACATCTTAAAACATAGCCCCATAACTGTCCTTGGGTTAAAAAGCTTCAGAAGCCAGAGGGGTCTACTTAACAAATCCCAAGCTCCTTGGCTGGCAGTCAAGGCTGTATGCACTCTACATCTGGTGTTCACTCACCTGCCTTTACCCACTACTCATCCCATGCTCAAGCCTAGCTGAGCTGACCACCAATCCCAGAACATGCTTGGCATTTGCCTATTCTTTTCTTTGGAAGGAATGATGCTAAAGCTGAAACTCCAGGACTTTGGCCACCTCATGCGAAGAGTTGACTCATTGGAAAAGACTCTGATGCTGGGAGGGATTGGGGGCAGGAGGAGAAAGGGATGACAGAAGATGAGATGGCTGGATGGCATCACTGACTCAATGGATGTGAGTCTGAGTGAACTCTGGGAGTTGGTGATGGACAGGGAGGCCTGGCGTGCTGCGATTCATGGGGTCGCAAAGAGTTGGACACGACTGAGCAACTGAACTGAACTGAACTGAATGATGTGTCTCTTGTTCTTTCCCCTCTCTCCATACTCTGCCTTAACTGTTGATATCCTACCCAGAGCCCCATCTTCAGTGGTCTTCTCAGGCAGTGATGCGCTAGGGCTGGCCTATATACACTTATTTCCAAATCCTCATTCAGTGACTTCATATTAGTAGCTTGAAATCAGCTATGGAGGTAACATTTACACCACAGAAATAGGCAACCACTACAAATCAGGTTTCATCTCCCCAGCCCAGATGTACAATTGTTAAATATTTCCTAGTGCACTACTGCCAAGAAAGAATGAGCCTGTCTCCTTACAGTAAAGACACGCAAGCTATGGGAAGAATTTGGACTGCTGCGTGTTTTTGTATATAAAGTGCTCCTGCAGACAGTCACACTCACTTGCTGATGTGTTGTCTGCAGCTGCTTCGACACGACAACGACAGAACAGAATATTTGCAACAGAGACTCTACAGCCTGCAAAGCCCAAAATACTATCTGGACCTTTCTGAAGACATCTGCCAATCCTTTTTTAGTATTGTATATTCACTACTTATCACACACTTATTTTTTTTATAAATACTAGGATGCGATGTGGAGAAGGCGATGACACCCCACTCCAGTACTCTTGCCTGGAAAATCCCATGGATGGAGGAGCCTGGTGGGCTGCAGTCCGTGGGGTCGCTAAGAGTCTGATACGACTGAGCGACTCCACTTTCACTTTTCACTTTCATGCATTGGAAAAGGAAATGGCAACCCACTCCAGTGTTCTTGCCTGGAGAATGCCAGGGACGGAGAACCTGGTGGGCTGCCGTCTATGGGGTCGCACAGAGTCAGACACGACTGAAGTGACTTAGCAGCAGCAGCAGCAGCAGCAAGATGCGATGACATGTCCTAGAAATAATACTTGGAATTTAGAAAATGTGGCTCAAGTTTCTACTGGCTAGCTATGAAGCTTGGTCAATTTACTTAACCAAGCTGAACTTGAATTTTCTCATCTGAAAAAGAGTACTCTACCTGACAGCAATATTCTGAAATTAAACATCTGTGAAAATACCCTGTGTATTATAAGTGAAGTAAAGTGAACTTGCTCAGTCATGTCCAACTCTTTGCAGCCCCATGGACTGTAGCCCACCACGCTCCTCCATCCATGGGATTTTCCAGGCAAGAGTACTGGAGTGGGGTGCCATTTCCTTCTCCAGGGGCTCTTCCCGACCCAGGGATTGAACCTGGATCTCCCGCATTGTAGGCAGACGCCTTACCCTCTGAGCCACCAGGGAAGTAAACACCCATGCAAATCTAAGATAATGCCACTGTAACTTATGTACAGATCTTCTTTTTCTACTAGACTCTCCCAGGACAGTTTCCATACCTCCTCTATGTTTGCCTCCATCACAGGCAGCATCTCGCATGCAGGTGGTGTTCATTACATCCCTGTGGAAAGAAGGATGAAAGGTGGGGATTCTCTTTTTCAACTCTTAACGGCCAGTTGGTTTCCCAGAAATGATAGCAAGACTAACCTAAACAAAAACACTGTGTGATGGTTCCACGGCCTCCTCGCTCCCTGATTGCCCATTCTCTACTTCACCACTGCTGCTGCAAAGTTCCCCTATCTGAACATCCTTCCTTCTCGGAATATACCTTGTGCCCATTAAATGCAGCTGTCAACTGAAATGTGCTTGCTGATAAAAGTAGGTAAATAGTTTTTAGAACAGTCAGCTCATTGGAATATAAGCATGGGACAACTAGATCGGCTTTGTTGAGCCTTTCCGCCCACTGTTGGTGGTTCCTTTAATCATGTATTTCCCAGGTTCTATAATTTCCCCATCATTTGCAGTATTAACCTTGTGTCACTCTCTGAATCTTTTATGTCTTTCACTAATAATTTTATCCACCTAGAGCAATGCCTACATATAGTAGGTGATCAATAAATATTTGTGGAATGAATGAATGGCTTTCAGTATTCAGCTAATACTGAATCCTCTTCATTTTAAAACTAAAATGTCAAACTCAATACAGGGGCATTTTCCCTCGCTGTTGCACTAGTCAGGCCTGTCTGGGAGAAAGGAGCAGGTATGCTGTTCCCATACTTCCTCTTGCTCTTCTCAACTTTTTTTCTTAGGTATAGAAGCTCAGATTTAAAAAAAAAAAAATGGGAGAGGCAACTTTCCTTAGGGAACTGTTATGGTAAGGCTGAAGTCTTCTCATAGGTCATCAGTCGCCAGCACCACTCTTCACATGGCAGCCACCCACTTGCCTGTCTCCTAAGCCAGACTCGTGTGCTCCTCAGGGTAAATAACTGGGGTCTCCTCAGTGCATGGCTTCTGATGAGAAGAAACCTTTGACCTAACCATTGATCTAACCAGTGACTTAACCTTTCTCGTCGACCCCTCGTTCAGCTCTCACCTCAATGGGCTATGACCCACTGGCGATATCTTTCTGCCTTGATAGGACAAGAGCAGCTAAACTCTCTCTTTTTGGTCCACGCTATAGTCACGTACAGATGTGAGAGCTAGACCGTAAAGAAGGCTGAGTGCCAAAACATTGATGCTTTCAAACTGTGGTGCTGGGGAAGATTCTTGAGAGTCCCCTGGACTGCAGGAAGATCAAAGCAATCAATCCTAAAGGAAATCAATCCTGAATATACATTGAAAGGACTGATGCTGAAGCTGAAACTCCAATACTTTGGCCACCTGATGCTGGAAAAGATTGAGGGCAGGAAGAGAAGGGGGAGACAGAGGGTGCGGTGGTTAGACGGCATCATCGACTCTATGAACACAAGTTTGGGCAAACTCCAGGAGATCATGAAGGACAGGGAAACCTGGTATACTATAGCTCATGGGGTTGCCAAGAGTCAGACACGACTGACCAACTGAACTACAAAATCTGAAAACAATTCACTCATTCCTGCCAAGCTAAGTGGTAGGAGTACAGGCTGTCTGGCCTTTACCTCTTCTTTTGGCCCCACAGTCACTCTCCAATTCTTCCTCCACTTCGCTGGGTACATAGCTGCCTATCAGGGTGATGAAAGGACGGCACCTCCACTTTGACTGGTAAGTCTCCGGAAATGTTCCTGAATTAGTTCCAGGGACACCAAAGCCCTACTTGACTGTCACAGTGTGAAAACAAATGAGCTTCTCCTCAAGAACACTATGCTTCCTACCAGTGACCAGGCTTTCTCCCCCAGTCCTCTCACTATAATGATCAAAGGGGAAGAAGGATGAGTGGCTGGATTCATGGAGTTGATCCTGGGGCCACTTTTGAAGCTGGGAGGACAGCTCTACATGCTGGTAGCTCTCTGAACTTTGCAAACTGGGCTCTTGATGATTTGGGTATCCACTTTTGGCAACAATTCTAGGACTTTTAAAAGTCTTCAAGATCTAAAAGCTGAAGTAATTATTGATGATAGAAAGGGTGGTGGATGGATCAAGGATGGGAGATCCCATGAGAAGCAGCCATCCTTATCTTCATAAAAGCAGCCTATACTGCAACAACATGAAATAAGAAAATTCTGTCTCTAAACTTCTAAGGTTGTCTCAGGACTGTGCTTCCAACCTAGTCTCCTGTTGGCCATGAAAGTCTAAACTTACTGTTCCAGGGAGCTGCAATCCAGGAAGACTGTGGAAGGGGCAACGTATAGGAGCAGATACAACTGAAGCAATGCCAACTAAGACCCAAGATTACTGTGATGGATTTGGAGGAGCAAAACATTGGATTTCTTGCAAAAAGATTGTATGGAGTCTGAATCACGAGTCCTGGTAACCCCTCAGTAAAAGCAAGTCAAGTAATCATTTGGAACTTTTGAGGAGAACTACTGAAAATTCTTTAATTTGAGAAATTGTCATTTTTTTTTCATTGTCTTTCTTATTTTCCTTCCAATTAAAGATGTCTTGAACAATGTTTAATAGCTGTTTTCTGATAGGATATTTCTTTCTCACAAAAAGCCTCTGCCATGGAAATCAGTGAATAATCTGTAAGTGCTCTCAAATGATAAAAGGGATGGAAATGGAAACGTAATTGTGTGTCTTGCACCTGCCTCCTGAAATTCATTAGCAGCTTATGGTACTCTGAAATCCTCTTTGAGGGCGTCAAAAACAATCATGCAATTGTTCTGCCTCCTCCTGTGTTTTATGATTCCAGCACTTAAGTGGCACAGACACAGTGGAAAATTTTAGACGCATAGCTTGTTTTCAGACACACAATAGATCTCCGCGTGCCCTTAATGCTGATTTCTCACCACTTCTCAGAGACACCTGTTTTTGCTTCATAAAGTCATACCAACTTGAAACTAGCAAATGAAGTTAATGCATGCGGCAAGAAGAAGTTGGAAAACTGGTTGTACTTTTAAAGTAACTTCACAAACAGAAACCTTGAATCGGTAACTCCTTCAGTGCTTTAATTTATTTAGAAGAGACACTTCATTTCCTTACTTAGAAATGCCAAATTGAGGGTTTACTACACAAGTAGAAGAACCTCCTTTCCCAGTCTCACTCGGTCGATGCTCCTCAAATATTGCATGTACGGACACCACCCCAACTGCTTCAATGCCGCCTCTTGCTTAGTACTGTTTTGATAGGGCTTCTGCAGGGTGTCACATCCAACTTATGCTCACAGTCATCCTGCAAAGTTTTCATGGCAAGATTTTTACCAAAGAGGAATCTCACTTCTCTACTTATTACCCCCATGCCTTTTTTTGGTCATAGCTGTGTATGAAAAACTGTCTCTAGAAGAGGAACTGGTCATCATTACTACCCTTCCTTAATCACCTCCTAGGTAGTGCTGTGGGCTTCCCTGGGGGCTCAGTGGTAAAGAATCCACCTGCCAAGCAGGAGACATGGGTTCAATCCCTAGGTTGGGAAGATCTCCTGGAGAAGGAAATGGCAACCCACTCCAGTCTTCTTACCTGGGAAATCCCATGGACAGAAGAGCCTGGTGGGCTACATTCCATGGGGTCGCAGAAGAGTCAGATACAACTAAGAGATTAAGCAACAATGTAGTGCTGTGCTACAATCATTAATGGCTGTGCTACAATATTAATATTTTTCACACCAGTTCAGGAAAGTGTCTTTTTAGCCCATAAGTGGGGAACTGAGGCTCAGAGAGTGTGACTGGCCAAAAATCTCCTATCTCTTTCTGTAAGTGGTTTCCTCTCAACAAACATGGTAAAAAGGCCACAGCTTTGGCCCACATATCTGAGGGGTGAGAGTAGCTTGTTTCAAGAGTTCAAGTAAATCTGGGCAATTCATCAGAAGTTGGTCTGAAATCCCAATATCCCAGGTGCTCAGAGGAATAAAGAGAAAGAACTTTAGGACATCCTCCTGCCCTCAGGAATATACATCTACTAGCTGATATTAGCTGGGGATAAAGAGAATCAGATACGACAGGTACAGACAGTGTCTTCAGGAAGTGAAAAGCTGTGCTGCAGACGAAAAGTGTTACAGAGGCTAGAGCAGTGACTTCAGTTTCAGGAAGAGGGAACTGAGATGGGTCTGCAAAACTCATTGTGATTTCAACAAAGGGGAAAGAGGTCAAATGGATTTCCAGACCTAATGTCAACTGGTTGCTACTTAATCAAATCCTGCCCTTCCTCCCCCACCTCCAATTTCTGCCCAAAGGAGAAAACTTACCCGGCTCTCACATAGCGACCAGGGCATGGGATTCCTACAGAGTAGGGGCTTGTGGAGTTGACTGAGGCTGCTCTCACCAGAACCTAAACCCAAAAAGTCAGCTTCAACTGTGGACTCTCTTGGGTTGCTGCTAATTGAGCTCAGCTCTAATTAATTGACTAGATAATTGGTGTTAAGTTGCTATCAGAACTACCTGGTATGAACTGTACTGGCAAGCTTTATTTGCCTTTATCTGTCAAAACAGAAAATAGGCAGATATCAGGCTATTTAACTATTCTCAGCCACCATATGGCCACAGGGTCACAAAGGTAAGACAAGACTTAGCCACTGAAACACCACCAACCAAGAGCAGATGTTGAATTTGGGCTTCCCAGGTGGCTCCATTTGGGAAATCCACCTACCAATGCAGGAGACACAGGAGATGTCTGCACATGAGTGTGATCCCTGGGTTGGGAAGGTCCTTTGGAGGAGGAAATGGCAATCCACCCTAGTATTCTTTATTAGAGAATCCCATGGACAGAAAAGTCTGGCGGGCTATCTTCCACGGGATTGCTAGGAGTCCAACACGACTGAATAGGCACACACACAGACACTCCACAACCAGTGTCGGTTATCATTCCATCAGAAAACAGAACTACGATAGTCACTGTCTCCACCCCCAAGAAGGCTCCTTTGAGACAGTTGCTTTTGTATGATGCTTTCAAATGTTCAGGTAGAGTACGTTTATTAACTATGCTGACATTTTGTAAATTTATAAATTTCATTAAAGTTATGCCTTTTTGCATACTCATTTACTTAAATAGGAATTACAGGATTATTAAAAAATGTTCATCTTACCCCCGTTACGTAAGCGGCACCAAATCACCATTAATCACACTGATACATATTTTATCATACTTCTTAAATTTGTATACATGTATATATCAGCATATATATATATATAGTGACAGCACCTGAATCTCACAGAGTGTCATTTCTAATTTGGCACTTTAGCTGTTCTTTCAAGAAAGTAATCCCAATGCTCTCTTAAACTGGCAATTCCTGGGCAATGTAGTATGTGGGAGGAAAAAACCATAAGGTCATATACCCTTTGTAATATATCCTGCACCATAAAATGGTTCTTTTGATAGGAAGCAATGTCAGTAAATGTTAGATATTCATTCTGCGTGTTTTGGGGCAGTGGTACTGGCTTAGGTACAATAGGTAGGAAAGACAACTTTATCACTAGAAATCAGGTATATCTTGGTTTGGAGAATTCATAGCCTTTACCAGGGGGAGGGGTGTGTGTGTGTGTGTGTGTGTGTGTCTCACTCAGTCATGTCTGACTCTTTTGACCCCATGGACTGTAGGCCACCAGGCTCCTCTGCTCATGGAATTTTCCAGGCAAGAATACTAGAGTGGGGTGCCACTTCCTCCTCTAGGGGATCTTCCAGACCAGGGATCAAACCTGCATCTCCTTCATTGGCAGGCGAATTCTTTGCCACTAGTGCCCCCTTACCAGGAAGGGGAAGCCCCCCTACCAGGGTAGTTGCTGTTGCTGTTCAGTCACTACTCCTGTCTGACTCTTTCTGACCCCATGGACTGCAGCACACCAGGCTTCCCTGTCCTTCACTATCTCCTGGAGTTTGCTCAAACATCCATTGTGTCAGTGATGCCATCCAACCATCTCATCCTCTGTCATCCCCTTTTCCTCCTGCCCTCAATCTTTCCCAGCATCAGGGTCTTTTCCAATGAATCTACCAGAGTAGAGGGGGTCTCACATAATCAAGTTATCAAATAGCTGGTTAGCCTTGTCAAGGTGTGGAGACATTTCATGGTCTCAGAAATTCCCTCAGCTGCCAACACACTGGACGTTCATCAATAACAGCAACGTGATCACTCTTGGTACAAGGGGGCCCACGCCTTTGGGCCAGTGCTAGCCCCATTTCTTTACCAGGGCTATTCCTCCCACAGGCCCACTGCGCATGCTTTAGGATAGTGAAGTGTAAGGGCTTGCTGCAATCCACAGGATGACTCCCCTTCCCATAGGATGTTCAGCTTTTTTTTGTGAAAGAAAAGTTCTCTAGAGATTAACTTCAAATACAAAGACCCTCACCATTTTGAGGATCCATTTCCATAGGTCTCATTACATGTCTCTTCCCCTGACTTCCTTATCTCTCACCCTCCTGATGAGTATTAAAATATAAACATTAGCAAGATCAGTAGTCATATACCATGTGCCACAGGCTCTGTTTCATTTTTCTGTTAATGAAACTACATCTAGTGCAGCATTACAAGATCACATCTTGTGATCCTCATTACTCCTGACTTGTTTATAGTCCTCTGTCGTCAGCCTTTTGTAGGGGAAAGACTAGTGACTTGAATGAGGCTATAATGAGGGTCACTAGCCCTGTATTGTTTAAGTCTTTGAGAGTGTAATAATCCCTGAAAATACAGCACTGTTCTTTGCTTGTTGTTGTTTTGTTTTGTTTTAACTTATAATTTTGGCCAGTAAGGGAAATACTTTCAGCGGACGACTAAGGTCTTTTCATAGGTCAAACAATAAAGATGAAGGTTAAACAGCTCGTGTTGACTATGAATTGGGGAAATGGAAAAAAGCCGCCAGGTGGATATAAATTCAGTGGTCTCACTGTAAGACAGACCTAAGAAAGACTGGATTTACCATCTCCAATTGTCTCTGCCTAGTTGCAGTTACAGGGTCTAGGGGACTGCCACCAATTGCCACTGTGTATGTTTATGAAACAGAAGGGTGAGTTTTATACTATAAACTTCTAATGCCATCATGACTGACAGTTTAGAGGTCCCAGTGCTTTGCATATATCCTTTGATGCATCAGAGATTAGCAGTTCCCACACATACATATTTGATCAGGGTGAATTTTCTTTACTTATCTCTGCTACTAGATTATTGGTTCCTTGACACTGTACTATGTGCTGTTTTATGTTCCTACAAGGCCTGAATGCAAATGATTAGTCAATAAATATTTGTTAAAGGAGCCATCCCTTTAGAGGTTGTGTATACTTATGACTCTATAAATGGCTCACAATAGGTTTTCAAGAACAGTAAGTGAAAGTGGTTTTAAAATACATATGTAGGATCTGGCACTACATAACTGAGATATCAGCCCCCAAATTTGGATACAATGTGATTTGTCTATGCACCATTCAAAACAGTGTTCCCAGTGCAAGCCCTGGCTCAGCCTGGCACCACACCCTGGCTTCATTCTCTTATCAGAGCCCATTTTTCAGCAAAGGGCAGTAGACATGGCTATCAACTGTACCAAATTGCATAACTTATCATCTCTACCATTGACACAAGCTGACGCATGCTCACTCTCAAGTTGGAGAAGTACTGATGAAATTTTTGGTTTACCAGTTTCAGATAGGTGAACTAAAGCAAATAATTTAATCTCACAAGCCTCAAGGCTCTGAGAGGGGTGAGCTCATATCAAAATATGGAAGCTTCTTCTGAACCACTAACTGGAGTATATAGAAGAGACATTTCTAAAAGAAGTGACAATCCTGAGATGACTAAAAAACTAATGCTTATCATCTCCAGTAATAAATGAAAAAAAGAAAATAATTGTATTCTTTTCTATTAATGAAAGTCATATAGCTTGAAAAGACAAAGTCAGAACTGTTGGGATACTGTATTACTCTGCCTTCACATATTAAAAAGTTCATGTTTTCACAAATGACTTTTAATAAAGAAATTAAAATACCTTCTTTCCCTTTTTGTATTTTTAGGCAACAAAGTCATTGATTCACTGAAAGTCCATGGCAATTGCCTCTTCATGCACAGCCATTCCAGTAGTTCTAGCTTTCTGACAGCAGAATCAGGGCAAGATAAATTGACTTTAACATTTTTGTTAAAAATAAAAACTCCCACAAACCTGGCCCATCATTTCCAACTGGCAAGAATATAAATAGCTGATGTACTTTATTATGCATAAAGCCAAACAAAGGCCAAAAAGATGTTGTCCAAAGGTGATTAGAATGTGTGTGTTTATAGGATCAAGATGTGGCCACCCTCTGGCTTAGGGTCCATCTGATTTGGTCTGTTTATAAATAGAATTCCAAAGTGAATGAACCCACTTCCTGTTAGTCTCTCTCAATCTCATATTTTTTCCTCTAAAGTATAAATTTTATGTCTTGCACTATTTGGAAGGAGAAAATGCTGTTTGTCATTTATCAAAATCTAAACAGCTGCAATCCAACAATGTTCATTTAATTTTAATAGTATGTAAATAAATGTGAGCAATGATTATATTATAGAAACATGTGGATCTAAAGTTCTAATTCAATGAGTTTTACTTCACAAAGTTTCAGATTTTCTTAAGCTTCTTTCTGGCTTCCCAAGATTGCTAGATTAGAATGGACAGCATATTCTATAGAATTAGTTTCCTAACTCATTCCCAATCCATAGCACTAAGCCTGCTTAGATATGAAGATTTTTTTTTCCTCTTGAAAATTCAAAACAATTTACTTTGAGAGCAAGAGTGAGTGATTTGAAAATATGCTGACTTGAAAATCATGGAGCAATTGAAGGCATCATTATGCTTTCCGGATCAGGTGTAAAATGGACAGGAAAAACATGTGCATTTCTCTGTAATTCCATCCATGTGACTCACGCTTAGCCCACAGTAACTGCATACCTAAGACTTGCTTCACTATTTAGCCAGTCATTTCAATGTACTTGTACTTTGGGTCAAACTTTGGATCATTTCAGAGTTTTATAGACTCTAGGTGATTAAGGCTATCTAATGTACATCCTTCAAAAAGATCGTCTGCCTTTGGACACTTGAAGGGTGTTGCAGTAAATTATGTGGTAAAACAGCTTGAATTAAATAATTGCCTTTTAGAACCAAGCTAACATTTAACTTTATTGAAAGACTAATTTGAAAATTAAAGTTCTGGTTTTCTGTTGAAGCATATGTAAAATTTGCAGACTGTGGAACATGGAGGAAGAATCCAATCATAGCCTAGTGGTTTTCCTATACTGGGGAGACAGAATTTGGAGTTCAGTAGATGGTTAGAATATGCAAGGCAGAGTCCCAAAGAGGAAAGAGGTGCACAGATAAACAAAAAAGCTCGAAGACCTACAGAGGGTAAAGCTCAAGTCTTTGCCTGAGTTCAGTCTTATAAATGCATGTGGGGAAACTAAGAGGAAGTCACTAGAAAGAAGTAGATGAAATAATTCCTGCAGCTGGTGCAAAGCTGGGACCCGTTTATTTTTCCATCACCCAAAGACTAAGGATCTTCTATCACACAGGGCATTGAGCAGTGAAAGTGAAAGTCGCTTAGTGGTGTCCGACTGTTTGTGATCCCATGGACTGTAACCTGCCAGGTTCCTCTGTCCATGGGATTCTCCAGGCAAGACTACTGGCGTGGGTACCCATTCCCTTCTTCTGGGGATCTGCCCAACCCAGCAATCAAACCCAGGTATCCTGCACTGCAGGTGGATTCTTTACTGTCTGAGCCAACATGGAAGCCCATCCTAGTGAGAGATAAATAGGCTTAGGGTAAAGTCTGTTCTGGACCCACCCTAGTAAAGCTCAAATCCAAGAATCAAACTGATTTCCAAGTAATTTCATCGCAGAACAAAATGCCCAAATATTTAACAAATGCAAACATTTTAAAAATAGATATAAAATATGGTACAACTCATAAATACATTCACATGCTGATGAAGGTAGAAGAAAGTGTGAGAATGAGAAGAGAAATGTTAGATAAAAGAAGACCCAAATCAAACTTCTAGAGATGGAAGATATACTATCTGAGATAAAAATTCACTGAATAGCATTAACATGAAATTAGATTTTCCAGAAGAAAAATCAGTAACTGTGAAGACAGAACAATAGAAACTACCCAAAATAGAATACAGAGAGGAAAAAAATGAACAAACATCAATGAGCCGTGAGATAACACCAAGTGATATCTCCAGGAGAGGAGAAAGGTGCGGGGGCAGAAAAAGTATTTGAAAATACAATGGTTGCTGATTTTCCATGTGGAAAGTAATCTGCATAACACAGATCCAAGAAAAGCAACAGATTCCAAGCAGAATAAACATAAGAAAAGTACACCTAAGCACATCATAATAAACTGCTGAGAACCTGATGAAAAGGAAAAAATCTTAAAGGCAACCAGAGGAAAACAAGAAACACTACAGAAGAACAAAAATAAGAATAAAAACAGACTTCCAGCTAGAAACAGTGCAGACTAGAAGATAGTGGAGCAACATCCTTAGAAAGAAAAAGTCTTGCAAAGTAAAAACCTTTTGCCCTGAGCCTTCCTTTCTGTCTTAAGGAAGCGTGAGGATGCGTTATCGGCAGCACTATCAACTTGACGCTATGAGGCAATAGCTTGGCTACCAAAAGGAAGATTGCTCTAAGAATGCGGAGTAGAAGGAGCTTGGTCTGATCCATTTTTGAGTTGCCAAATTCTTCTTGAAACCTGTTCATTCTGGATTAAGTATTAACTAAATAAGAAACATGTTTTAAGCCACAGGTCACCAAGTTCATGTTACATGCAGCCAAATGAAAACTATGGTCTTGGGGCTTTCATCTCCACTAGGAAGAAAAACGTCATTTAGCATAAATTCCCTCACCCAGCCTCTTCTCTGTCTCTGTCACTATGCTCCAGTACATAGCTTTGCCTCTAGTCTTAGGGAAAATAACTCTTCTTTAAAAAATAAACAAAAACATGGCCAAGACATCCATTTGGGCTCTGTGTCTCTTTTCTTTCATTTTCTCCAGGAACTTGTGTCTTCTAGTATTTCCAGCAACTATCTTTTCATTCTTTTATTAATGTTTCCTCTCTGTTTAATTCAGTTGACTCCTCACTGGGGAGAATTCACTGTTTTCTCTTTGGCACTTGAAATTAGAGGTTGAGGCTTGTTGTTCTATATCCTCCCCACACACACTGTTCCTCACCCTGTAATACTCAATTTCTTCCTTTTATTCTATCATAATTCTTCATAAAAACCCCCAATATTTACTTGCCATATTTGATTTTTTCCTCCACATTCATTCTCCTTAAATTTTACAGTATGCAATTTTTCATCTGAAACTCTTCAACATTGACTTTCATAACATATATTTTTCTGAATCTTCCCCATGTCTCTAACTCCCTTCCACTGTTGTCAAGAACATAACTTTCTTCTATTCTTTGGCTATGGCTATTGCCCAGAATTCGATTCCTGGTATTCTCTTTCTCCATGCCTGTAAAAACTGGTCCCTCATGTTTTAATCATTATACAAATGCAGGTAATTTCCAGATCTGTATCTCCAGCCCCCAATCTCTCCCAAATTCTAGTGTCTTATCTCTAGTTGCATTCTAGACAATCATTACTCTAGTCAACTTATCTAAAAGCCAATTCATCCTTAACTCGAATCCAGGTCCCCTTCCTTATTTACTACACCTATTGATGGTATTCAGAGAATGCAGTGGCACCCCACTCCAGTACTCTTGCCTGGAAAATCTTATGGACGGAGGAGCCTGGTTGGCTGCAGTCCATGGGGTCGCAAAGAGTCGGACACCACCGAGCTACTTCACTTTCACTTTTCACTTTCATGCATTGGAGAAGGCAATGGCAACCCACTCCAGTACTCTTGCCTGGAGAATCCCAGGGATGGCGGAGCCTGGTGGGCTGCCGTCTATGTAGTCGCACAGAGTCAAACACGACTGACGCGACTTAGCAACAGCAGGAGCATTGATGGTATTACTATTCTACCAGTCACCAAACTTGAAATTTTAAATTCACCTTGAACTATTCTTCTCTATCCTTTACTTAAAAGCATTCATATGTTATGATCAAATCTTATTGTGGACACTATCACCTTACTTTAGATCTTTATCTTCTACTTTAAAAATTCAATATTTTTCACTCTCCAACCTTCAAATCCCTCTTCCTCCAATGAGTTTACAGCTATACTCCATTAGAAACATATTGCTAAAGCAATCTTGCCATCAGATTACATTTAAAATGAGTTCATATTGCCTGCTCGATTTCTGAATCTGAAAGAAGCTTTTAAGGAGCTAAGCTTGACACAACAGGAAGCTTCCAGAAATCCATTAGAGTAGAGACCTAAGATTGTTAAGCATTTTGCATACAGCACTTGCAGGAACAATTAATTGCAAGTGTGATTGGACTGCTAGCCATGGGTAACAAAGGTGAAGCTTGATTTTTTTCAACTTTACATAATTATTTAAAAACGGGTTTCTTGATTTCTGGCATTTATGTTATCAACGGACATCTTAATCTTAATAGTAAACATTCTTAATCTTAATAGTAAACATTCAAGTAGACTTCCTTCCAATATAGAACCATAACTGCTAAATCAAGCTCTATATATTTGAACCAAATTGATGTTTAAAAGCCCATGATCAGATGGGCTTTTACCACTTTCAGTTTTGTGGTTTGATCCCTTATTTCTTCCTAATGTATAGCTCAGTCAGTTCAGTCGCTTAGTCACGTCTGACTCTTTGCAACCCTATGGACTACAGCATGCCGGGCCTCCCTGTCCATCACCAACTCCTGGAGTTTACTCAGACTCATGTTCGTTGAGTCGGTGATGCCATCCAGCCATCTCATCCTCTGTCATCCCCCTTCTCCTCTCACCTTCAATCTTTCTCAGCATCAGGGTCTTTTCAAATGAGTCAGTTCTTCACATAAGGTGGCCAAAGTATTGGAGTTTCAGCTTCCACATCAGTCCTTCCAATGACTATTCAGGACTGATTTCCTGTAGGATGGACTGGTTGGATCTCCTTGCTCTCCAAGAGACTCTCAAGAGTCTTCTCCAACACCACAGTTCAAAAGCATCAATTCTTCGGTGCTCACCTTTTTTTATAGTCCAACTCTCATATCCATACATGACTACAGGAAAAACCATAGCTTTGACTAGACGAACCTTGGTTAGCAAAGTAATGTCTCTGCTTTTTAATATGCTGTCTAGGTTGGTCATAACTTTTCTTCCAAGGAGCAAGCATCTTTTAATTTCATGGCTGCAGCCACCATCTGCAGTGATTTTTGAGCCCCCCAAAATAAAGTCTGTCAGTAGTAAGTGTAAAATCTAATTTTTCTTCATTTTTCCTTTGTTTCTATGATATGATCTCCACAGACCATATAAGCTGTAAAAATGAGTAAAGAACACTTTTAATTGTGTATATATAAGAAGATTTAGGCTTAATTAACAAAATGTTAGCCTAAGTCCTTTAGTCCAATTGCATCAGTTGCACTCTAAAATGATGACAAATATGCTAGTATGTCTAACACGAATATGTATCCAAAGCATGTCTTTTTCCACTTTAGAGTGAGGTCACAGCCTTTGATTAGATCAGATCAAAAAGATATGTTCCCTATGTTCCACTGTCAAGGACAGAAAAGGATTGCTCCAAGGCTTTCTAAGTGTATATCAAAATAATATTTATGGCCTCTGATCCTGGAGTTCATTCTGATTTTATTGACTTTGTTTGTATTTTCCAAACCATTCTTTTGCCTTTTATAAATAGTAATAATTTTATACTCATAACACAATTGAATTTCTAGGGCTGTTTCTAGGCTCAGAAGTTAGTTTGTAAGGGATGATCACAGATTTATTTCAAGAGTAGACAATTTAGAATAATAAGAATAGTGGATTTGAAGTTTAGAGTCCTGAGTCTTTCTTAGAGTTCTGTAAGTAATCAGCATTCTGATGTAGACTGATACTTTTCCAGTGTGCACAAAATAACTTGCAATAGTTGATAAAATGAAGCTTATGGGATTCCATTTCTAAGGATTTCTTTTGTTAGTAGCACTAGATTGGAGACCAGAGATTTGTACATTAAGCAAGTTCCCCAGGAATTGAGACTAGTATTCTTCTAACTACACAGTGAGAATCACTGCCTTAGACAAGTCAAGTCCTCTGGACTTCAGTTTCCACATCTGTAAAATTACAAGAGCTGGATTAGATGACAGTTGGGGATACTGTCAGCTCTTAACATATTATGAATCAGTTAAAGTGTTTCCTATTTTTAGCAATACAAACTTGGTCAATCCAACATGGGTGGCACTAAAAAGACCAGACATCTCTTCTTTTGTTAGTGTATTGCCTAAAGAAATATTTTTTTCTCTCTTTCTATACCTACTGTTATCTTTTTTTGCATCTACATCACCTCAAAGTCATTTCATGACTAATCCCAACAGTTGCCCATCACAGAACTTGGCCAGAGAAGAGGCAATAGAGACCATCAAATATGGCTACATCTCTCAATAAAATCCCAAATAGATGGTCATCCAGCCAGTGTTTCTTTATTTTCATTATTGGGAGCTCACTATGTTAAAACATGCAAATATCTTCCTTATCATAAATGAAAATCTTTCTCATTAGAGGTTCTATCCATATGTCCTAGCTCTGATCTATAGTTCTTTATAGAATAAGCATAATTCCTCACCCATGCAATAAGCCTTTGAATACTATAGTCTTCACTCCATATGCAGTTTCAACTCTTCTTACAAATAGTTTATGTTTAGCTGTCCTTCAGGGGATCTCTTCTAAGGTATGTGCCCAGCTATGGTCTTGTTAGGACCATGTCAAACTAAGGGAAGCAGGGCACATTTAAAACTTGTATGACCAAAAAAAAAAAAGAAATATCTCCCGTATACATTGTTTGAGATTAGCTTTATGCTCATTCAGATCCATATACTTACTGCTTCCTTCATGGAAGCCCTAGAAAATGCTCATGTTACTCCTAAAGGTCATATGTGTTTTCATCATCTCTACGGACCAAAGGGCTCAGTGCATCTGCTGATCCAGGCTTCTCTTGTTGCTCATAAGCATCACCACCTCAACCCTACCATGCCTACAGTTCTTCCTTCCTTCCAAGGGACTTTCCTCTTGCCAATGAGACAATTGAGATTGCTGAACCTAGTCAGTGGCTTTTTCCACCCCAAGAGGAAATAGAAGTTGATCAATAATTTTTTTTTCTTCTTCTCTCCATCACCACACCCAGATAACAAAAATAAAGAAATATTATCTTCAGAGGAACAACAAAAAGCTTAGAGCTGTTGTTTTAACATAAACAGTGGGGGACAAAAAGCAATGGAATGGAAATTTTAGAGTGTTGAAAGGGGGAAAAACTGTCAGACAGGAATTATATATCTAGAGAAATATTCTTTAAAAATAATGGCTAATTAAAGACATTTTCAGACATGAAAAGACAAGAATAATTGTTGCCAACAGAACCGTACTACAAGACATGCTAAATGAATAGACATCAGAATGAAAGGAAATTATCCCAGATGGAAGCATGGAATTGCAGAAAGAGACAAAGAGAACCAAAAAGAGTAAATGCATAGGTAAATATGAAATAAAAATTTTTACTTTGTAAGAAAGAGTGTTTAAAGCAAAAGTAATAATGTTTTATGGAATTTATAGTATATATATAAAATTAAACTATATGGGAACAGTAGCAAAAAGAGAAGGTGGGGCTGAAAGCTTCTTACATTATTTGTGAAGTGGTAAAATTTTAATTCAAGATCTTATTAAATTAAGGATATATACTTTAATGGGAGCAGGAAATGGCAACCCACTCCAGTACTCTTGCTAGGAGAATCCCATGACAGAGGAGCCTGGTAGGCTACAGTCCATGGGGTCGAACAGAGTTGGACACGATTGAGCCACTTCACTTTCACTTTTCACTTTCATGCATTGGAGAAGGAAATGGCAACCCACTCCAGTATTCTTGCCTGGAGAATCCAGGGATGGGGGAGCATGGTGGGCTGCCATCTATGGGGTCGCACAGAGTCAGACACGACTGAAGTGACTTAGCAGCAGCAGCAGCAGCAGCGTATACTTTAATATATAGCATAAACACTAAAATGAAACACAAAACTGTGTTAAAAAGCTAACAAAACCTATAAAATAAAATAGTAGGGGCTTCCCTGGTGGCTCAGTAGTAAAGAGTCTGCCAGCCAATGAGGGAGACACAGGTTCGATCTCTGGTCCGGGAAAATCCCACATGCCTCAGAGCAACTAAGCCAGTGCAGCACAATTACTGAGCTTCTGCTCTAGAGCCCGTGAGCTGCAAGTACTGAGGCCACATGCTACAACCACTGAAACCCAGGAGCCCCTAGAGCCCCATGCTCTACAAGAGAAGCAGCCACCGCGATGAGAAACCTTCACACCACAACAAAGAGCAGCCCCTGCTCTTAGCAACTGGAGAAAAACCCACACAGCAACGAAGACCCAGCACAGCCAAAAAAAGAGGAAGAAACACACTTAAAATAATAATTCGAAAGAAGGCATGAAAGAAGTAACAAAGCGATCAAGCAAGATTGGGAAAATAGAAAACACAAAACAGTAGCTTTAAATCCAACCATAGCAGTAATTACATTATATATCAAACAAAGAAGGCTGAATAATTAAACGATGGAGCTTATACAACAAGGACCTATTGTATAGCACATGGAACTCTGCTCAGTGTTATGTGGCAGTCTGGATGGGAGGGTTGGGGGAGAATGAAGATGCATATGGCTGAATCCCTTAGCTGTTCATCTGAAACTATCACAACATTGTTAATCAGCTATACCCTAATACAAGATAAAAAGTTTAAAAAATAAAAAAGATGGAGGTTTAGAATGCATATTTTTTATTTTTTTTATTTTATTTTTAAACTTTACAAAATTGTATTAGTTTTGCCAAATATCGAAATGTATCTGCCACAGGTATACATGTGTTCCCCATCCTGAACCCTCCTCCCTCCTCCCTCCCCATACCCTCCCTCTGGGTCGTCCCAGTGCACCAGCCCCAAGCATCCAGTATCGTGCATCGAACCTGGACTGGCGACTCGTTTCATACATGATATTATACATGTTTCAGTGCCATTCTCCCAAATCTTCCCACCCTCTCCCTCTCCCACAGAGTCCATAAGACTGATCTATACATCAGTGTCTCTTTTGCTGTCTCATACACAGGGTTATTGTTACCATCTTTCTAAATTCCATATATATGTGTTAGTATAATGTATTGGTGTTTTTCTTTCTGGCTTACTTCACTCTGTATAATAGGCTCCAGTTTCACCCACCTCATAGAATGCATATTTTTTAAATCCATGATTCAGTCTGTGTCATCCACAAAGGATGCACTCTCATATGAGAAGGATACGGGTAGAAGGAAAGTGAAAAGATGGAAGAAGTTATACCTTAAAGGCATT
The DNA here is from genome assembly GCF_029407905.1 of Bubalus kerabau. Taxonomy (NCBI): domain Eukaryota; kingdom Metazoa; phylum Chordata; class Mammalia; order Artiodactyla; family Bovidae; genus Bubalus; species Bubalus kerabau. The sequence goes on from NC_073641.1 coordinate 13,920,679, forward strand.
AATACTGAAGAGGGATATTTTACAATGATAGCAGGCTCAGTTTCTCACAAAGATGTGACGAGCCTAAGTGTATGTGCAGCTAATAACATAGCTTAACATATGACACAAAACCGACAGATCTAGAAGGAAAAACAGCCTAGTCCACCATCACAATTGGAGATTTTCACACACCTCCCTCAATCAGAGATGAAGCAAGCTATTTAAAATAGCAATGTATAAATGATTTGAAAATCTCTATTACCCAACTTGACCTAATTAATATTCAAATACAGTATGGCTAACAAATGGAGAATACACATACCTTTCAAATATACATAAAATAATAACAATGTAAACCACATATGTGTCCTTTAGATAATTCTTTGTACATTTCAAATGATTAGCTTATTCGTGTTTCTTAACCACGATGGAAATTAACTGGAAGTGAATAACAAAAAGTTAACTAGAAAGTCCTCAACATTTAGAGATTAACAACATAATTTTATAAAGCTCATGAGTCACAGAAGAAATCACAATGAGCATTAGAAAATATTTTGAAGTAAAAATAATAAAAATACATAAAACTATATACTAAAAGGGTAACTTTTACTCTAAGTAAATTATATCTCAATAAACCTGTTCTAATCTTTAAAAAATAATGAGACTATAACATACCACATTTTGTGAGATGATGCTAAACCAGTGCTTAAAGGAAAAATGTACTGGCTTTAAATGCTCATATTAGAAAAAATAAAGGGTAAAAGTAATGATCTAGTGGTCATCTCAACTGTCTAATAAAAGAAAAAATATTGTCAAAGAAAGAAGGAAGGAAATTGTGGTGAATCCAGAGACATGCCACCCAGATTGCCCATCAATATCAATGAAGACAAACTGTCTCAGCTATCAGCAGATAGACTCTGGCTCTCAACTCCTTCAGGTGTTGCCTCAATTATAGAGAACCTCCTTGGCCAAGGCTACCTTCTCAGGTAGCTCATATCCAGTGACTGGTAGCAGTCGAAGTCTAAAGTTCAGACATTTCTGACAAATGCAGGGCATTGCTAAAAGTCTAAATACCCATCCAGCTCTTCATTGGGTTGTTTGACATTTTCCAGGCTCCATTACTGTTAGATTTCTCTGTCTGACCAATGAGGTTTCAGACTCTTCCCTTCCATGGGACCTAATCTCTGACAAATACCCTCATGTGAAATCCATCACAGATTTTGCTCTCAGAGACAGACTTTCAACAGAAAAATCAAAATGAAAGCAGAAATCAATGAAAAAATAAATAACCCCCCAAATACAGAAAATCAACAAAACTAAAAATTGATTCTTTCAAAGATCAGAAACATTAATAAATACCTAGCAAGACTCTTTAAGTAAAAATTAGCAAAACAAAGCACTCAACAAAAGCTATTTGTTTAATATTGATACATTCCAGACGGGAACACTTCCAACTCAAGAATTCCTGGTGTTATCCTTTTTATAGCCATACCACCTCCCTCTCCCCACCCCTACCCCAATTCCTAATCCCTGGAAATCACTAGTCTCCTTTATCTTGTAAATAATATTATATAAATGAAATCATACAGTATAACTGGTATTGTTTGTTTGTTTTCCCTCAACATAATTCCCTAAAGATTCTTCTACATTGTGTGTATGTCAGTAACTCATTCCTTTTTATTGCTGAGTCATATTCCATGGCATGGGACGTACTATTTTGTTTAATCATTTACCCATTGAGGGACATCTGAATTGTTTCCAGTTTTTAGGAATATAGCTACTATGAACATTCAAGTATAGATTTTTTAAAAAGCATTAATCTTACTTTCCCTGGGATAAATGGTTGATTACAATTGCTAGGCTATATGGTAGTAGTGGGTCTCCTGTGTGGTGCTGGTGGTAAAGAATTCGCCTGCCGGTGCAGACGTAAGAGACGTAGGTTCAATCCCTGGGTCAGGAAGATCCCCTGGAGGAGGGCAAGGCAACCCACTTCTGTATTCTTGCCTGGAGAATCCCATGGACAGAGTAGCCTGGCTGGCTACAGTCCATGGGGTCACCAAGAGTTGTACATGACTGAAGTCTCTGAGCACACATGCACACACGCATGGTAATTGCATGACACTACGAACTATTTTGTGTTTTTCTCAAATTCATGTTAAAAACGTAACCCCCAGTACCTCAGAATGTGACTTTTTGGAAATAGGGAATTTAAGGCGGTAAATAAGGTAAAATGAGGTTACATAGATGGGCCTTAATCCATTACGGCCGGTGTCCTTATAAGAGGAGATTAGGACACAAACAACACACAAACTGAAGAATTACCACGCGAGGACATATCAGGAGAGTGGCCATCTTCAAGCCGAGGAGACGGGCCTCTAAAGAAGGTCTGCGAACACCTTGATTTTGAATTCCTAGTCTCTAGTACTACTAGAAAATAAATTTCTGTTTATTTCTAAGCTGCTCTGTCTGTGATATTTTGTTATGGCAGCCCAAACTAACTAATAAACGTGGCCAGTTTTATAATAAACTGCCAAACTGTTTTCCAAAGTTGCTATACTATTCCAGCCAGCAGAGTAGGAGTGATCAGATTCTCTGAACCCCTTCCTGAACTTGATGTTGTCTTATTTTTTATTTTAGCCATTCTGACAGATGTGGCAATATCTCATTGCTGTCTCCACTTGCACTTCTTAAATAACTAGTTATGTTAAATTTATTTTTGTGCATTTATCTTTCATCTGTATATTATATTCACAAAATATCTCTTCATGCTGAAACCCATTTTTAAATTAGATTTTTAAATTTTTTTTTCACTGTTAAACCTCAAGAGTTCTTTATATACTTTAGATAATGGTCCTTTGTCTGAGGTCCTTTGTAATTTCCAAATAATGTTTTCCTGATTGTTACTTGTATTCTCATTATCTTAAGAATCTTTTGCAGAGTAAATTTTTAAAAATTTTGATGAACTTCAATCTAACCATTTTTTCCTTTTATAAATTATGCTTTTGGTGTCAAGTTTAACCCCAGATCCAAAAGATTTTTCTATGTTTTTTCTATAAGTTTTATAGTTTTATTTTTCTTTTAACCACATGAACCAGTTTGAGTTAATTTTTGTACAAAATATGAGGCCCAGATCAGTTCATTTATTTAAAAGGCAAGCCTTCCTCCATTGAATTGCATTGTCAGATTGTGAATGGAGTATGTGACCAAAAATGGTTAAGGATAATTGTTTTCCATAAAATTCCTAGACTTTGTTAAGGCAAAGCAAACACTGCGAGTCTCTGTTTTATGTTATTTCCTTCAAACAATGAGCCTTGTTTTATCCTCCTGAGCTAAAGATATAGAAGAGCAAATGAGCATGTTCTAAGATCCAGGTTTTCTTCGATGATACTTTAGGTTTATGACACTTATTCTGCTCTAATTCATTATTATGTTTGTGAGGGATTGATACTTATTCTGTTTGAATTCTTGTATTAAGAATCTGGCTTATCTAAAATCAAAGAACCAGCCCAAAGATTTAAGAGCTGTCTACCTCTTGTTCACTGGATCATCAGACTCTCTCAAACTGGATTCAAGCCTCTCCTGGCTGTGCTACAGTTGGTTTATCCACACTCTTTTGTGAAATTACGAGTAATTTTATGGTTGGTCTTTCTTTTCCCAGAACTGGTACTATTAAGTCACTTGGCAGAGGGAAAGAGCTGAATGTTTGATTGCAAACTATAGAGTGGGAGAACTGTTAGTTTTGTATACCAAATACTTCTCTTTCTAGGCACATGAATTATGCTGCCCTATCCTTTGAAGTTCAGAAAACCATGTGACTTGCTTTGACCAATAAAATATAAGCTGGAGTAATGTATTTTGTTTTGTTGAAGCCTGTAAAAACGCAAATGCTTCACCACTGCCTTCCTATACAGATTAGCAATGCTCAGGAGGTAGAGACTCTGTCAACCTGCAAACCTAAGTGAAAACAATATGAAACAGAGTCCCAGCAACCCAAATGGACATGTGGCGTGTAGTAAGAAATAAGCCCTGTTGTTTTAAACCGCTAATTCTTCTGTTTGTATTTTTTACCACTGCATAATTATATCCATTCTTATGGATATAATCCAGGTGGCACTACATGTATTTGTTTCGTTGTGAAAATTCATTAAGTGGAAATTGAAATTAGAATTAATCTTTAAGTCCTTATTGGTCTATCTATAAAAATATATTTGTTAATTGAAAAAGTTATGGTGATACCATATTTCTGAACTAGAAATATGTTCTGAACTACACTTTCTACATGTAGATTAGTAGCAGCATTCCATGGGCTAAGACACAAGCACACCAAAATTTATTACTGGCACTGAGTGAATACTTAATATTTTTGAATAGTTACAATCCACAAGAGGGAGATGAAGTGATTAAACTGCAAAATGCTGAGCAAAAATAGCTAAGTAAATATTTCAACTGTTTGACAATAGCTTAACAATAAATAATTTAACAAAATTTTGTATCCACTGAGCAAAGAGCTTGATGGATTAAAAACAAAAGAAAAAACAAAAAAGAAGCACTTTAGGCCATGCGTGAGGAAGACACTAAAGGGATATAGGGATATGACAGTAGAAATGTCCAAACCCTTCTTCGTGCTCTCGGTCCTATGGGAGTACAAGGAAGGAGTGACATGGTTGGTAACCAAGTTTATGCATCATGGCAAAACTCCATTTTCAGCTCATACACCCTTTGGAAAATTATGCTGTTGATTAACCAAAATTTAATCCAGAAATGCATGAAGGCAGAATCCAGGAGAAGCCAGCCAGAGAACACATTGTACTCGGAATACAGAGTCAGAGAAGTGCAAGATACCCCAGCAGAGACAAGAAGTCACTCCTCGATGAGAGGTAGAGATAAGCAGTTCAGGAGCTCACTGAGAGCAGCAAAATCCCCCCAGCAATGGAACTCATGGTGCCTAAATCTGCTTAGGCCCTGTGTGAACCCCACACAATCTTCTCCCTTGAGGCCCTCAAAGAACTCATACTGGGGAGATAACTGAGATCACTTTTTTTAAGGTGCACCAGACTGGAGTTTTTCAGCAATTTTTAGTGAGGATGGAAAGCATATTCATAGCTGTCCTTGATCTCTCAGTGTGAAAAAAAAAAACCAATATATATATATATATATATATATATATATATATATATATATATATATATTGCAACCTACCCTGAGTAGCTATGTTTAAGCTTATAGTCAGATCTAGAGTTTTCATTAGATGTGGGTTTATGGACTACCCTGGTGGCCCAATGGTTAAGAATCTGCCTGCCAACGCAGGAGACATGGGTTTAATTCCTAGTCTGGGAAGATTCTACAAGCTGTAGGGCAAGTAAGCCCAAGTCCCACAACTGCTGAAGCCCCTGCCCCCAAGAGTTCATGCTCTGCAACAAGAGAAGCCTCCACAGTGAGAAGCCTGTGCCCCACAGCTAGAGAGTAGCCCCACTCCCACAACTAGAGAAAGTCCTCACACAGCAGGGAACACCCAGCACAGACACAAATCAACAAATAAATACAAAATTTTTTTCAAGACTGTGGGTTTATTTTTCATCAACGAATCCTACCTCCATCTTCATAAAATCCTGAATTGAAGAACCATTATAGAAAATGTAGAGGTGGCTTGGGTTGAACTGCCCTGAGTATTACCCAGAGTAGTCAAAATGAGTTACATAGCATCCTATACAAATAATTTCTTGATAAAGCTGTTTCTACATACAACACTAAAGGTAAAATGTTGTAATGTGGAGATTAAGTTTTTAAAAATGTGAGAAGATTTGGGGCTAAAAAGCCTATAAAAATAAAGCCATAATATTCCTGATCCTTGCCATCACATGTCAAATCATAATTTTCTGTTTCCCAAAACATGAACTTTAATCAGGTTTATGTACTCTGACCCAGAAATTCTACCTCTAGAATCTAACTCTATGAAATAATTTAAGACATAAATGGAGATTTATAAGCAAAACTATTAATTGTAAAATGAATAATATTGAAGTAATTGTAATTAACATTATAAGTGCTTATAAATATTAATAGGAAATTAATTTTTTTCTAAATTGGGAAGAAAAGAATGCTGTATAAATCTGAGTATGTGACGTAATTCTATGTGAAGAAATACAAAATTATATTCAGCTCAGCTCAAATGACAAGGAAACCTCTGACTTTTAGATAGTTCTTAGAATGCACAGTGTTGAAGCTATTTTAATTCTGGACCTCAGAGTGTAAGCCTGGATTACGTTGGAGTTCACCTACTACCTTCTGCCTTCTTCTAAAAATGAATACTTCTCAAAACTGAGAATTTCAGAAGTTGAGTCATTTTCATGATTTTTTTCTCTTTGCCTGTTTTGAAGAATGGGACACAAATGCAATTTGTGAAGCTCACTTTGAACTGAAACTTAATTATCATGTTGGCAATGAATCTCGGTCGGTGATTTCCCTGTCATTAATCAAATCATCGAATAACTATTTTATTAAGTCAAAACTATGTACTTAATGGTATACTGGAACTACACTGTGTATGGAAGAGCTAAGCCTTGGCCTTGCTCTCCATCTGACAACTTATCACCCACAGAAAGTGAGCCAGGAATAAATGGCACAGGAGAAAACGAGAAGAAAGAGCTAAGTCAGCAGGTAGAGGCTGGGTGCCAGTAATGCTGGTAGAAACTCAATAAGACCAACAGCGACCAGGGAGAACTTGATGGGAGAAGTAAAACTGCACTACCCCTTGAAGGACAAATAGGATTTGTATAAGGAGATTATCCAGAATTCTAGGAGTGTAGCACAATACAAATGAAGGAACGATACCAGGGATAACCTGGTTTAGCTTCCAGGGACTTGACATAGAAAGAAGCAATAGAAAATGAAGGTGGGAGAGTGCTTGGGAAGAAAATAGAATAAGTCCCTCTGGGAAAGAAAGAAAGAAAGAAAGAAAGAAAGTCAGGGGTATTTTGGTGTTTGTGTATATATGTGTGTGTGTGAGAGAGAGATTTTTCCTGAAACTGGAAAGATAAAATTGCTTTAAATATTAACTGTAGTCTTGATAAATCTAGATTTAAACATGTTCTTTGTTAATAATTTTATACTTGATGCATTATAGCAAATAGCATTTTTTAATTTCTAGATACTTTCTGAGTCCTAGTATATGCATGCATGCTTACTTGCTCAGCTGTGTCCAATTCTTTGAGACCCCACCAGGCTACTCTATCCATGGGATTTCTCAGGCAAGCATACCAGAGTCGGTTGTTATTCCCTTCTCCTGGGGATCTTCTCAACCCAGGGACTGAACCCGGGTCTTCTGCATCGGCAGGCAGATTTTTCACTGTCTGAGCCACCAGGGAAGCCCATGCATGTATACGCAGTCTCTTCATTTATGTCCTAATATTTGTGATTCCATGGATTGTAGCCTGCCAGGCTCCTCTGTCCATGGGATTTTCCCAGCATGAATACTTGAGTGGGTTGCCATGCCCTCCTCCAGGGGATCTTCCTGACCCAGGGATCGAGCCCACGTCTTTTGCATTGCCCGCATTGCAGGTGGATTCTTTACTGATGAGCCACCAGGGAAGTTCAGGGAAGCCTGCTGCTGCTGCTGCTGCTGCTAAGTCGCTTCAGTCGTGTCCGACTCCATGCGACCCCACAGACGGCAGCCCACCAGGCTCCCCCGTCCTTGGGATTCTCCAGGCAAGAACACTGGAGTGGGTTGCCATTTCCTTCTCCAAATATTAATGGTGACCAAGTTGGCTGCCCACCATCTCCACCAACCTCAGCCCAGGTCCCATCAACAAAAGTTCTTTTATATTTGCTTATGCAGCACCCTATCCACTGCTCAGCTCCTCCAGGCCATCTCTTCCTTTTGCACAAAAAAGAGTGAGAAAAGATAAATAGGACAGGTAGATGAATATGGGTAGACGGAAAGCCAGGTTGATTGGGAACACACGGAAATTCAATCTCTGCCCTCAAAGAGTTTACAATCCATCAGATATGAGGTATGCAAATTAGTATAATATACAACAGATTCAGTGCAGAAATACACTGTGTATTCAAGTAGGGCTGAAGGAACATGCAAGTCTGCCAGCAGGAGATGCGAAAAAGCTTCACCAGCAGCATTTGACATAAAATTGAACGAATAGGTGGGAATTCTTGGAGCTGACTCAGGGGAGGCATTCCAGACACAATGATCACAGACAGAAAGACACAGATTTATTAGAAAGTATAACATATGTGAGAACCTACAGAGAATCGAATATTGCTGAGAGGAGAGTTATGGGGAGGTGGTTGGGAGATGCAGCCTGACAGGTAAGCAGCAGCTGCCATGTGGGTGATCAGAAAAAGTCGTAACAGTAGAATATGCCACAGAAAGCACTAACAAATACTCAGTTCAGTCATAAAGGTAAAGGGATGCTTCATTTTTGTTCTTCTTTAAAAGTCTTTTATTTATTATTTGTATTTATATATTTTAATTTGGCTTTAATGTGTACTAAGTAGTGACTATATAAAACACGTACATAAAATGTGGGTAAGCTATGAATGATAACAATACAAATAAAGCCCATTTACTTGCCTTAGGGAAAGGGATGTTACTCTCATCTCTAAAGCCCCTCGCAGGGTCATGCCCTGTTTTCCTGCTCAGAAACAACCATTAAAGAGCTGAGCCCAGGCTAGGTTGTGTTCCTTCCATTTCCTGCCTCCCCCTGTGGATATTTAATTGACTCTTTCCTTCCCATCCTAATCCCACTCCCTGGACCTAAAATAAATGTGCTTCTTTTTTTTTCCTAACAGGAAGGAATGTCCCAGATTTTCTCTTCTAACTCCTTCATTTTACACCAGAAAGCTGAAGCATAGGCAAGTAATATCCTCTTGTTAATTAGTGCTAAATTCAGCTCTAGCACCTAGCGCTCCAAATTCCAATGCTCGTTTGTCAGAAAACCAAGCCTGATTTTGCCTCTAGTTGAGTCACTGTCCCATCTTGCACAGAGCAGTCCTCCCCTTATGACACCCTCACTTCCTTGGAACGTTTGTAGTTTGAATCACAGGGAGGTTCAGGATAAAGAGCCAGCAGGAGATGACAGTGAGAACAGCATGGTAAATTGCTATCCTTGCATTTGGGCAACTTTAGGAGAGTTATTATAATAAATTACTTCCTCTCCATCTCTGCTGTAACATTTATTTTGAAGGCTTGAGGGTACATAGTTTCCTCATGTTAAATGGACTAATTATTAATCTTCTCGGCCAAGAGGTGTGTCCAATTAAAGTCTGAGTCACTAGTAGCTTCGATTTAAAATTCAAGAATCCTGTTGGCTGTAGATCAAAGATGTCATTTGAAGGAACACTAAAATGAGAAAAATTAAAATTTATTTTTTTGTCCTTGCTAAAGAACCAAAAAAATTACTACAAGAATTAAAGCATCATATAGTACTACGGGGCTCTGCTCTCACACTCCAGACACAAACCTCAGTGGTGTTTGCATTTTGTCTGCACATGTCTGTTTACAGACTTATTAGGGAAGATGGCTTTTGAAAGACTTTGCATCCCAGGTTTGAAAATCATTATTCGGTCAGTAACTTCCAATCTTCAAATCATTAGCTATTCTTTCCTCATCTGGGTTTTATCTTTTTGTCTTTAGACTAAAACAACAATAAGGCTGGAAAAGACATCCAAAGGCCATTGAATTGTTGAGTGTTGGAGCAGGTAGGGACTTCAAAGACTGATTAAGTAATCCCCTCAGTTGACAAGAGGGAAACTGAGATCCAGAAAAGTATCAATATCCATTGAAGATCACTTAAATGTGGAACTTGGAATAGAGTTCCCTATTCTTTTTACTGTTAATAAATCAGTCATTTTAGCAGGCAACAGTACAGATGGCACTTCTTGCATGAAAAGCCTGTCCTTGCCCAGAGACATGGCTGGCCAAGTCTGCCCATGAACTGAGCCATAGCCTTGACTTTTCTCTTTAATTCCTTGCCTTTGCTCAGAAAGAGCTAGCATCTGTGTTGCATCCCAGAAAAGCCATCTGGAAGTGTTCCCCAGCAGGTCGCAGAGATACACCAAGGCTTCTAAACTGAGTCTGCCTGATCATCAGTCCTGTCAATTCCTGGGGTGAGGGGTTGACCAGGCGGAGATTCTGTCATGAAACATACTCATGAAAGGGCTTCCCAGGTGGCTCAGTAGTAAAGAATCCACCTGCCAATGCTGGAGGCATAGGTTCGATCCCTGGATTAGGAAGATCTTCTGGAGAAGAAAATGACAACCCACTCCAGTATCCTTGCCTGGGAAATCCCATGGACAGAGGAACCTGATGGGCTACAGTCCATGGTGTCACAAAGAGTTGGACACGATTTAGTGACAAAACAACATCTCTAGAGAAAAACTAGCATATAGGCTTTCCAGGTGGTGCTAGTGGTAAAGAACCTGCCTGCCAACTCCAAGAGACAAAAGAGACTTGGGTTCAATTCTGGGTCAGGCAGATGCCCTGGAGGAGAGCCTGGCAACCCACTCCAGTATTCCTGCCTGGAGAATCCCATGAACAGAGGAACCTGGCAGGCTACAGTCCATGGGGTCACAAAGAGTCAGACACAACTGAAGCGACTTAGCATGCAGCCTAGCAATGCCTTCCATTAGGCTGCCTGACTTGGTGAACTCAGAATATCCCAACTAGTTTGACCACTGTTCCCTCTCTCCTTTATTTTTCTTTATATATATATGTGTGTGTGTGTGTGTGTGTGTGTTTATTCTTAACCCACAAAGTTATATTCTGTGGAATGCAACTGGTGAATCCTGCACCAGGGAACAACTTCTGCATACCCTGTTACTTTGATTCCACTTTCCAAGAAAGGCTTATGCTCTTCTACTTGGGCACACAGGTAAGCAGGGCTTTACTGCTTGGGGTTTTCATTTCATCACCCTTTGTACAGGACCCAGAATATCAGTTACTGTGATCCATGACAAGTCAGTGAGTTTTGTTAGGAGATGTGCTGTTAGGTTTCTTCTACGGGCTTTGACCAAATAAACACATTAGATCCTTTTCCTTATCCTTTAAATAAATACTGTCACAAACTCTGGGCAAACATCTTTGTTTTTTCAGGCAACAAACATACATTTTTCATACTGGATCATATATCAGAACAAACATAGTTCAACTGATGCTTAATTGTTGTTGTTTAGTCACTAAGTCATGTCTGATTCTTTTGCGACTCCATGGACTTTAGCCCTCCAGGTTTCTCTGTCCATGGGATTTTCTGGGCGAGAATACTGGAATGGGTTGCCATTTCCTTCTCTAAGGATCTTCCCAACCCAAGAGTCAAAATTTTTTACTACGGAGTCACCTGGGAAGCCATCTGATCCTTACAAATATCAACATTTATAGGTAAATTGAAATCCCTTTTTCACCATCCGACTCCTTCCTGAGGGCCAGTTCTTTTGTTCATGTAAGCAAATCTGTTTAAAGAAAAATTCAATAAATAGCAGTTGGAACATGAGTGTCTGAAGTTAGGAAAACACTATCTTTATTTCACAAAAGGCAAAGACAAACTTCTTGATTTCCCTCTTGCTATTAGATTCACACATCACTAGACAGTGAGTTGCTCAAAAAAGCCATAGACACTGGTGATATTTATCTTTGTATTATATATGGAAATTCCTTCCTGTGTCTAAATATCTTCCTGATAATACTCGTATCCTGTCGATATCCAATATGTGATTTCAGGCCTCTTTTCTGCAAGCTTCCCTTAATCCCCTGAAAATCTTTTTGCATGTGGGTTTGGGAAAAGAAAAAAAAAAGCAGCACTCACAATCACACTGTATCTCCCCAATGACCTGATAATTGTTTCAAGGATTTCTGGTAATATTTATAAATGGAGTGCAGAGGCTCTATGGTGACTGGAAGATGTTACTGCAATTTTTCATTTGACTAAATGACTAGAATTGTTATAAAAATCCTGACATTTGTCATTAGTATTCTAGAAGGAATTGCAAATTTACCCCAGCAAGGATATTGCCACTGAGTCAGTTGTGTCAACTGAACCAGTCACTCTAAGTATCCATCCAGCCTTCCTGTCTCATGTTCACAGATGGGACACAAGATATACTGGTGTTGCAATGGTGTTAAAAGTAAAATAACTCCCCATAAGTTTAAACATGACCAAAAGTAACACTCATGTAACACCTGGAACTTTCTCACCACCCCACATGTTCTTTCCTGCCAACCTGGATGCTGATAGAAGGGCTGAATGTCCTGAAAAATACATTTTTAGCATAAATCATCCTGTTATGAATCAGTCAACACATCAGTAAAATAAACATTTTATTTCTCCTCTGTCCTGTCTCTCTATCCCACTTTCTCTCTCTCTCATACACCCTTTGCTTTTTCTAGAATGTAAGTCCACATGTAAATGTATCTTACCCATCAAAGTTCTTGCATTTTTGTATTATCTTAAAACTTTGGATTATTTCTTTCCAAGAAGCCAGTGGATCCAAACAATCTTTACCCTATCCTTCAGTTTGTTCCTTGCAAAATATAATTTAAAATTCAGCTTTATGCCATCTTCCCATCCTCTAAAGTAGTTGCTTATGCTTCTTGGTTTTTATTAAAGTCTTTTTGACATAACTCACTTAAGAAATTAACTTCCTATAGAAAATTCATAATAATATTTTAAATAGTCCTATACAAAAGCTAGGCAAAATTGGTTGTCTATGAACCTTTCTAATATATCTCCAATGAAACCATGCTGGGTTATATTTCCTATGCAAGCACAATAAATCCAATAAAAGAGCAGGTTACGAACTGATATCTGAGATGTAGGAATGAGTTATTCTATGATCACTGTGTCCTCTGCCTTCTGCCCACAACAAGGCCAAGCAGGGTACAGAGTGATGAGCACCAAGGCCAGCATGGCTGCAAAAGCACATGTGGCCTTTTTGCTTTTGGGCACACATGGGCTGGGGTTGTCTTAATTTTTAATGTGTGTGTGCGTGTGTGTATGTGTGTGTGTGTGTGTGTGTGTGTGTTGGCAATTGTAGCTCATCTCTAAGACAAAATCCAAACAGAAAAACTACAAGGTTTTCAGACTGGCTCCTCATGGAGTGTCTACAAAGGCCTGCAGTGCACCTTGGATGACTTTCAAGTTTTTTCAAAGCCATCTGGAGCCTTTTAAAGTTGTCATTGTTTAAAGAACCTGCCGAGAGGGGAGAGAGCACTTTGAGTCTTAGGAGAAAAGGAAGAAATAAGATGTAAGGTAGCCAACAGATGTGGTAGAAAATCAGGTACTGTGCCCTCCACGTGCTCTGGCTGTTCCTGCTGACTCAGCTGCTCTCTCCTAAAGTGGTTCTTCCTCCATAAAAACCACCTGCCTCGACACAGAGAGAGTGGCAATCTGCTTTGCTTTTTCTTTGGAAGACCTAGGGTCTTCTCATTCCTTATCATTCTCTCTTGCCATTGAAATCTACACAACAGCTGTTTCTCCTTTATTTTTCTCCTACTGTCCTGAGCATACAGTGCCAACACTAGCCCTGAATTTGCGACCAGACAATTTTTATTCTTCCAAGTTCTCTTTATCAAGTTCTGGTGCAGCAGTATTTTAGTAATGGTAACTTCTCTGCTTTTAATTTCCGGTACATTTCGCTTCTTGACCCCTTCCCTATCAGAAGATCTCCCTCTGCTCCCATTCCCTCCCAGCTTCCACCTCTACAAAACTTGATTTGAATCTAACCATTATTCTTCTTTCATGTCACACTTCCAGTTCCACCTGTCGTTTTCACTATTTTTCACTCCCTGCATCTCATCTGCTTCCATCTGGATGCCAATTTCCCTTCATTAAACTTAGGTTATAATTTCTTGTTTTTCTCTTTTTAGCTTAAACTAACTTTCTTCTCTATCCCACTTTTCCTACGTGAACATATATCAAAGAACCATGTGAGCAAAATGAAATTTTTATGACACAAGACTTTAACTGAATTTCTCTTGAAAAGCACAAAATAAAAGCACAAATCAAAGAAAAACTGACCCAGTTTGACCCAGTGATGTTCTTCAGTGAATGCAAATAAAGGTGATTTACCGTCCACATATCTATTCACAAGTACACCCTGTCAGTATCATGGAAACCTGATGAGCACTGTTCGGGACTGAAAGGTACGCTCAGTTCACAGTCTTCCTATTTAGATAATGTGGTTTTAATCAACAGAGGCTAAAAATAGAGATTCCTGCTTCCTGGAAAAGATTGACTCCAATATCTCTTTCCAAGGAATTGAAAATGAGATGTCGAAGAAGGGTCTTTGCCTCCTGGGAACATATGAAAAAAAAAAAATCAAAACACATTTGCTCTACCAGTATTTTCCAACTAATACAGTGTTTGAGGTTTAAAAATAAAATAAAATTAAAAAAAAAAAAGAAGGTTGATGAGTATATTTAGGCTTTGAAAAACTTCCTATGCAATGTATAACTTAGAGAAATTCACAGTTCCTGTTACAGAATTGAATATATTCACAAGCCTTGAATCCTTACAAAGTCAGTCTTAAGTCTAGAAAATGCAGTCTCTTGAATTGTAAAATTTTAGAAAGGCTAATTTTCTTCTCCATTTTGTCTCGCGAGTTGCTGGAAGTAGTAGGTATAAACGTACAGTAGATAGCCTGGGGATACATTCAAACCCACCAGTGGGTGCTTGAAATTACAAATGGTACCCAATTATGAATATACTGATTTCCTATCCATACATACCAATGATAAAGCTTACTTTATAAATTAGACACTGCAAGAGATTAACAATAATAACTAATAAATAAAATAGAGCAATTATAAAAATACAGTGTAATAAAAATTAAGCTAATGTGATCTCTCTCTCAAAATATCTTATTTTACAAATATAACCCATTTTCCATCTCAGCTAACCACTCCTCAAATACTATGGTAGTAACTTTTGCAGTTTGAGGCTCTACAGCAAAACTAGCTCAAATATTTTTTTTTTGTTTCTTCGTAGTTTCACAGAAGATTTGTACTTAGTGTAGATCTTAGCAACCTCAGCATCTGATTTTTTTTCCTTCCCTTATTGAGAATATTTACTTTTTCACTTAGAGGAAGCAATTTACAGCTTCTCTCTGGAATATCCAAATCTCTAGTATCACTACACTTTCACTTTGGGGCCATTGTCAAGTAAAATAAGCATTGAATACCAGCATTGTGATACGTTGACAGTGGATCTGATAATTGAGATGGCTACTGAGTGACTTATGGATGGAATATGCTGGACAAAGGGATAATTCATACCCAGGGTGGAACAGAGGAGGACGGCATGAGATTTCATCACACTACTCAGAATATTATGCAATTTAAAACTCATGAAGTTTATTTCAGTAATTTTCCATTTAATATTTTTGGACTTTCATGGAAAGTGAAACCCCAGATAAGAGGAGGCTTATTATGTATGTATATATGTGTTAGGGGAGTGTAATCTCTTTGGTTCTGTCTCATCTCAACAAAAATTTGAAGCAACGGACGTTAAAGCCCCCAGCATGTCACAGCTCTCAGACAGACTGTGTTATAGCTCTTAGACAGATCAGTGTTACAGCTCTGTTTTACAGCTCAGTTTTATTTAGAAAATAACAGGAAAATACATCCTCGAGGCATGAGGGCATGCCGACCCAAAGACTCAAAAAGAAGAGAGCCTCGGCCCTTTGGCTCCTCTTTTTATATGTTTTTTCCTCCCCTCTGGGCCTGCCCTATGTAAATTGGGCTAGCCAGGAGTGCTGCTTGCTCTACCTGAGGTCCTCACTTCAGTCCTCGGACCTTCCTTGTTCTATTTTCACAGGCTTTTCCCTTCCTTGTCCTTTAGCTACCGCCATTCTGGACTCCTGTTTCCTATTCTAACTACCTAACATTTGTATGTGTCTATCTAATTATGTATCTATCTATGTGTCTGCAACGGGTTTTAGGGGATTTGGGAGATGGTTAGTCTAGCAACTGGGGTCGCAAAGAGTTGGACACGACTGAGCAACTGAACACACAGCACACACAGTCGATCCACTAGGTTATAAACGAATAATTCCAAATATGGTCATTAACGGGAGCACATCAACAGCAAACAATATATATTATGTTCCTTAATTCTGCATTGATTTCAGACATCATGAGTCGTTCCTCCTTAGGCATATAAAGTTAAGAAAATTGAAATTCTGAATATGCATGAGTTATGTGAAGAAGTGAGTTCAGTGTTGTGTTAGAAGTCATTTCAGGTAATCTGGCACGCTGATAACAGGAGAAGAAAAAAACTCAATAAATTCTAATTATTCTCATTCCTTCCCACCCCAGGCCTGAATGAATTATCCTGAGTGACTACCAATGAGGTCCTGTTTTTACTTAATGATTACTCCATGGTATTATGACCATACAGACTTTGATTACAGTATTTCAGAATACTGAGTTCTAACTGGGGACTTTATTTTTTTTTCCTTTTTCTATGCAATGTCCTTATGGAGAAGAATGAATCTTCAGTATTATCAAAGCTGAAAAACAATAAATACCTATGGTCAAAAGTTCAACAAATTTCCCTGAGAATAGGGGGAAGGTATCTTATATTTTGTTATACTGATATATATCATCAAATTGTTTTTATCCTGAAGGGTTAAGTTCCTTCTTGGAATTATACTCACAGCAGTGAAAAAGTTAATTTATATTTTATGGGCTATTTAGGGCTAGATTATTCCTAAAAATTTTAAGTCTCTTTTAGGGAACCAATTTGTCTTCTCTATCAATTAGCAGCATTTGTTCATAAACTCAAAATACAAATTGAGTTGTAAATCTACCTAAGAATATAAATGGGAGAGTAATAAATGAACTATATTAACTTGTAAGGGAAAAGCAGGGATAAAGAGATAAGTTACCTAGTATACGTTTTAGAAAGACTCAAGGAGAATAAAAGAGAACATTGCTGGCACAAAGAATCCTATCCTACATCTTCTCTGCTAAGTGATAAAAGATCATGTGATTTGAACAGTGAAAAGTGAGATGATGCTTTTGGCTGAGTTTTTTGAGGATAAAAGAGGTAATTCTAGGTTGTTAAATGTGCAATCACTTTCCTTATAACACTGTGCAAATGTCAACATCTTCAAATAAATGGCAATCACTAAAAAGCTAACAATTAAGTCCCAGGATTTTGGCTAGAAATAAAAAAGGTGAAAATGTACCTAACACATAAAACTCATTGTGATTTAACTATAGGCAGGAAAAAAGCTACTGCTAGAAATATATCAGTTTCAATCTCTGGTCTATAAGAATCTTTTTCTATGTAGAATAGTCTTTTGGGAGATGAAAGATGGATTGAGAACATGAAATATAGAATTTCAATATTCAGGCAATTTTTTTTTTTTTGTATATCAGTCTGCTATCAAAGAATGAGTCAGTAATAGAAATGCAAAATTTGAAGGGTTGTCAAAATCAACCTTTGAAACAGTGCACTCAAGTGAACAATGCCATGAAAAACACCCTTAACTTCTCTAGTTTCATAAAGTGTTTAGGGTGAAATCTGTGCAACATGTTCTAAACCAAGTGAAACATAAAAGAAAGAGCCTCTGAAAGATTGTTATTGAATTAACCAAGAACGTGTGATGCATTTGCTTACTGTAAATGAATAAAATGTATTATATATTATTAGGAGAGGCAGTATAGCATTGTAGAATTAGAATCAATCAGCTCTCCAGCCAAATCTCTACTTTAACACTTATCAGCTATATTAACCTGAGCAAACCATTTAACCTCTCTGTTTCCCAAATCTATAAAACAGAGAAAATGCTAGCTAATCTACTATCTGTTGTGAGGATTCATAACCATGCATGTAAAACATTTAATAATAATATCTAGTTTGTAGAAGATGCTCAATACATACTGGGTTGGCCTAAATATGGAAAAGTTCTTTTGGGTTTTTCTGTAAGATATTAGGGAAAACCCTGAACAAACTTTTTAGCCAAGTCAATATTATATAGTATTGATATAATTATTATTGCTCAACTGGGGATATTTAGTTTTTTGAGTGAGAAAAGCCATTTGTATTAAAAAAATTTTTTTTGTCTAAGAACTAGCTGAAGAATGTGAGGAATAAAAATAAAGATGAGATATTTTAGGAACAGAGAGCATCCACATTCAGTCTAACGTCCTGGCTCATTTTCTAGAACATTTCATTTAATTTAGCTTTCCTGAGTTTTTCACCAGACTTCTCATACATAGCTCATTGAAAAGAGCAAGGTTATGTAACCAGGGCACACGTTATATTAACTCCAAGGATCCCAGAGACTCTTTTTCCCTCCTGTTTTTGCTTGTGTGTGCTCAGTCACTCAATCATATCTCACTGTTTGCAACCCTATGGACTGTAGTCCACCAGTCTCCTCTGTCCATGGAATTTTCCAGGCAAGAATACTGGAGTGGGTTGCCATTTCCTTCTCCAGGGGTTCTTTCCAAGTCAGGAATCAAAGCTGCATCTCTTGCATTGGCAGGTGGATTCTTTGCCACTAGCACCAGGTGGGAAGCACCCAATTTTTGTTTCATTATATGCACATCTTTGAAGATGTGGGCTTAAAATTTACACTGAGGTCACTTGTTATTTTGCTTTGGAATTTTTCTTATTATAAACCTAGATACAGTGAAATTCTTAAATGAAGCTATTTTACAGATATATTTCCAAGAGTCATTCTTCTTTATTGGTATGTAGCTTACTATATTCTATCCAACTAGACTAGTTTTAGGAGAGGAAGGTGGAAACAGTAGATATTCAAAGTACTTAGAAAAAACTGCACAAATCAATACAACAGCCAGGGAGAATGCAGTCACATTCAGTGTGATTAAAACCCATCCTTAACTTTAATCCATCACATCTGCTTATATCAGAACATCTCAAGGCAAGATTCTCCTCTACCTCCTTTGAAACACCTTATCTCCAACATCCACAAGAAATTGAATCATGTCTCTTTTTAATTCTAAAATTATAATCATATGGTTGATTCTAAATGTTAGTCTGGATCTCTCGTTCCAAATTAAATTAATTCTCAAAAGCAAACCTAAATTAGAGATAACCATATGCTCTCATCTCAAACACAGGCACACCAAGCTATTTCTAGGATGTCATTACATTATGTAATCATCAGTGATTTCATTTTTAGGTTTTCTTTATATTATACTGACTGCAGGAAAATCTAGGTTAGTAAGCACGATATCATGTATAACCCATGAACAAATTATATCAGTAACACCTGCAGATCATATATAAAAACACCAGGACAGAAGCCAGAAAAAGGCTTGGAGCACAGCCAAATGCCAGTCTCAAAGGCCACATCGAGCACAGGCAAAGTAACACTGAACTGAGTTTGCAGGTGATGAATGGGCCCTGGGAGGCACGGCCATATCATCAGTCATCATCATGGTTATTTGGAGGTGCCTCCTGGCATGACAATAGCGGTTAGGAAAAAGAAGAGACATTACCAAGTTACTGGAAAGCTATTAGTGTCTCTGCTCATTAAACTAACTTACTTTCTTCTTTTTTAATGTTGAACGATGCACCCCAAATATCACAGCTGCTTCTATACAGACATGAGGAAAGCCTCTATCAAGTAGAGGGAAGAACACACAGGAATCCTTTGTGGAAAGGCAAAGTGCACACAGACAGCCAAGACTAAGAAGGCAAACCATGCAGCCAGGAGGCCAAGCAGTGCTCAGTGTCCTCATTTGAAGAAAAATAAGGACAGTGCTGGAGGCGATTACCTGGCTAGCTTCTATTAAGAAATACCATCCTCAGATAGGCAAAGGAAATGGCCACCCACTCCAGTATCCTTGCCTGGAGAATTCCATGGACAGAGGAGCCTGGCTGACTGCAGTCCATGGAATAGTCCATGGAATTGCAAAGAGTCAGACATGACTGAGAGACTGACACTACTACTACAGATAGGCCAAAGATTTATCCAGCTCAACGGTGCCTTACATAGCAACCCTAAGCACTTTTTTCTGGAAGGCTCTGACTGCTGTCATTGTCAGCAGCCTTAATTAAAAAAAAAAAAAAAAGGTTAGGTGTGTACCTAGATCTCCTATACTTTTATAAATGTGTAGTGTTATCCTAGAAAAGTTTAATGGTTCCCATAGGGAATTGTAACTGGTGGGATGGTTCGTTATACTCCCAATTGAAAGGGACTTATGTCCTGGAAAGAAGAGATTCTCAATGCTTTAACTGGTAATCGGCCAGAAAGGAATATGAAGCCTGTCATTCACAGGAAGAAAAAGAAAGCAGAAGTCCAGAGGGCCTTTCATTTATCATTATTAGAGAATATCAGAAACCACAGATTAAGATTAGAATAATCTTAAAGGTTATCATCTTCTCTGTGTGTTATTTTGACTTTACTCAGACTCTTTCTCAATATAAATCTAAAAAGACACAGGGGAACGTCTTGGCCAGTTTTTGGTTGAAAGTCTATAATCAAAGGATAAAGGGGGATGCTGAAGTTTCAAAGAGTACTTTTGTCTGGAAATCAAGCCTTTGAACTCTGCTTCCAGCTGGGCCATAGAGATAGAGTTCAGAAAGAGAGTAGGGAGACTTGTGAAAGAACTTCTCTCCATGGAGATGGATCATAAGAACCTATTTCCTCAGGCTTAAAGACCTAGACATGACCCAATATCCTGTTTAATAGTGAAAAATTGGAAGTTTTTATTTTGCTATCCTGCTGTCTTCACTTCTATACAACATTGATCCTACCCAGTTAATGAAGAAATTTTAAAAGAACCTAAGAATTTAAAGGAAGAAAAACTGTCAATAATAGAATCAAGCATTAAGAAAATCCAAAATCATCCTATGTAAATCTTCAAACAATAGAATTTGGCAAGGTCATTGAATACAAATGGATACTCATTGGTCACAAAGAGTCAGACACGACTGAGCAACTTTCACTTTCACTTGGATACAAAATTCAATATACAAAATATACAAAAGTCCATTGCTTTTCTGTAAACCAGGAACAATTAGAAAACAAATATCTTTAAATAATTAATTTACCACAGCATCAGAAATATCTATAGAGAAACCAGGAAGTAAATCTCATGAAAGGTGGACAAGACCTCCAGATGAGAAATTATAAAACCTTACTGGGAAATATTAAGACCTAAATTAACAGGAGGCCTATCATGTAAATAATTTGGAAGATTTTGAAAAGATGTTAATTCTCCACAAACTGACTTACAAATGCATTGCTTACTAATAAAAATACTAAGGCACTTGCATGTGTATGTACATGTGCCTGCTTTTTTTAACTTGATAACTCCCTAAATTTGCTTAGAAATGCATATAATATGAAACCACTTAGAATAACAATGATACTCTTAAAGAAAAAATAATGTGGGACAACGTGTTTTACTGATGTCAAATATATTATAAAGTTATAACAATAAAGACATTGTGGTATTGGCAGAAAAAATGGGCAAATAGATGAGGGGACAAAATGGAGAGCTCAGGAAAAAACTCAGGAAATAAATATATGCTAGATTTATGAGAGAACTGGCACCAAGGATCAACTTTTAATAGTTCCAGGATAAATATCTGTTTGAAAAGGTATTTAACTTGAACACCTATCTCATACAATATACAGAGATCAATTTCATCTAGATAAAAATTAAATATGAAAGTCAAATATATAAAACTATTAGAAGAAACTATATGAGAATTACCTTTCAATCTTGAGGTTTAAAAATATTCTCTTTTTATATAACAACTTTATTAAGTTATAAATAACATACTGTAAAAATCATTCCTTTAAAGTATATAAGTCAGTGACTTTAGTATATTCACTGAGTGGTATGATCACCACCACTATCCAATCTTAGAATGTTTTTGACTCCTAACTCCCAAAACCCCCTTTATCCTTCACCTTTTACTCTGCCTCCCAGTCACTGCAACCAATATACTTTCTGTCTCTGTGAATTTGACTATCCTAGACATCTCATTTAAAAGGAGTCATACAATATTTTGTCCTCCGTGACTGCCTTCATTCACTTAGCATAATTATTTTAAGGTTCATCCACATTGCAGTAAGCATGCATCAGCAATTTATTCTTTTTTATGAATGAATACTATTCCATTTTTGGATATACTACATTTGTTTATTCAGTCATCAGGTGATGGAGATTTGGGTCGTTTACACTTTTTGGCTATTATGAATAAATACTTCAGTGTTCAGTTCAGTTCAGTTCAGTCGCTCAGTCGTGTCCGACTCTTTGAGACCCCATGAATTGCAGCACGCCAGGCCTCCCTGTCCATCACCAACTCCCGGAGTTCACTCAGACTCACGTCCATCGAGTCAGTGATGCCATCCAGCCATCTCATCCTCTGTCCTCCCCTTCTCCTCCTGCCCCCAATCCCTCCCAGCATCAGAGTCTTTTCCAATGAGTCAACTCTTCACATGAGGTGGCCAAAGTACTGGAGTTTCAGCTTTAGCATCATTCCTTCCAAAGAAATCCCAGGGCTGATTTCCTTCAGAATGGACTGGTTGGATCTCCTTGCAGTCCAAGGGACTCTCAAGAGTCTTCTCCAACACCACAGTTCAAAAGCATCAATTCATTGGTGCTCAGCTTTCTTCACAGTCCAACTCTCACATCCATATATGACCACTGGAAAAACCATAGCCTTGACTAGATGGACCTTTGTTGGCAAAGTAATGTCTCTGCTTTTCAATATGCTATCTAGGTTGGTCATAACTTTTCTTCCAAGGAGCAAGTGTCTTTTAATTTCATGGCTGCAGTCACCATCTTATTCATGTGCAAATTTTTTTTGGCAGACATGTTTTCATTTCTCTTGTGTCTTTACTACCTAGGAGTGGCATTACTGTATTATATTACATTACTATGTTTAACATTTGGAAGAACTGCCCAAGTATTTTTATAGTAGTTACACCATTTTACCTCTCCACCAGCAGTACATGAGGGTTTCATTTTCTCCACAAACCTGTCAACACTTGGTATTGTCTATCTTTTAATTTTAGCCATTTTAGTGATTATGAAGCACTTTCCTATAGTGGTTTTGATTTGCATTTTTTAAATGACTAGTGATGTTGAGCATATTTTCATGTGCTTATTGACCATTTTTATATCTTTTTTGGACCAATGTCTTATCCAACTTTCTTTTCCATATTTTTAATTGGCTTGTCTTTATTATTGACTTATAAAAGGCCTTATTCATTCTGGATATGCTTCTTGTCAAATATATAATTTTCAACTATTTTCTCCCATTTTGTGGGGTTTTTTTTTTCCACTTTAATGATGGCTTCCTCTGAAGCACAAAAGTTTTTAATTTAGATGAAGTTTAATTTATATTGATACATTTTTTCTTTTGTAATTTGTGCTCTTGGTATTATATACAAGAAACTATCACCTAACTTAAGTCTTAAAGATGTACTCCAAGGCTTTCTCCTAAGAATTTCATAGTTTCGGCTTTTTCCTTAGAATTATGATCTATTTTTAGTTCATTTTTGTATGTGGTGTGAGGTAGAGATTCAGATTCATGTGTTTGAATGTAGATATACAGTTTCTTGGCACTATTTGTTGAAAAGACTCTTCTATCTCCATTCATTAATCTTGGTTCCCATACTGAAAATCAATTGACCATAAATGTAAGGCTCTATTTCTGTACTCTTAATTCTATTACAGCAATCTATATGTCTATTCTTATGATAGTACTACACTGTCTCAATTATTATAACTCTATAGTAAGTGTTTCAGAGAAGGCAATGGCACCCCACTCCAGTACTCTTGCCTGGAAAATTCCATGGATGGAGGAGCCTGGTAGGCTGCAGTCCATGAGGTCGCTAAGAGTCAGACACGACTGAGCGACTTCACTTTGACTTTTCACTTTCATGCATTGGAGAAGAAAATGGCAACCCACTCCAGTGTTCTTGCCTGGAGAATCCCAGGGACCGTGGAGCCTGGTAGGCTGCCGTCTATGGGGTCGCACAGAGTCGGACACGACTGAAGCGACTTAGCAGCAGCAGTAGTAAGTGTTGAAATTGGTAAGTGTGATATCTCCAACTATGTTCTTCTAGACACTTTGGTTATTTTTGGTTTGTGGTAATTCCACATGAATTTTAGGATAATTTGTCAATTACTTCAAAAAATGCAACTTAATAAGGATTACAATTCAATGTGTAGATCAGTTAGAAAGTATTACCATCTTAACAATATTGTCTTTTGATCCATGAATGTGAAATGCCTTTCTATTTATTTATGTCTTCTTTAGTTCTCTTAATAAAATTTTGTAGATGTGCATCTTGTCCTTCTTTTGTTAGATCTACTTTTAAGAATTTTACTTTTATTTTTGGTAATATTGCTCAAAAATTATTTTATTAATTTCACATTCAGATTTTCATTGATAGTGTAAAAAATTTTTATATGTTGACCATGTCCTACAATCCTGCTAAACTAATGTATTACTTCTATTACTTTTCAGTGTATTCTTTAGAATTTTCTATACACAAGATGATCTCATTTGTGAAGAGAGATCATTTTACTTCTTTCCAATACAGATGTTTTTACTTCTTTTTCTTGCCTAATTTCTCTGGCTAGACCCTCTCATGTTGAATAGAAGTGGCAAAAAGAGATATCTGTCTTATTCCTGGTCTTAAAGAAAAGGCATTCAGTCTTTAAACACTAAGTCTGAGATTAGCTATGACTTTGTATAGGTGTCCCCTATCAGGTTGAGTAATTTTTTTTTTTCAGTTTGTTAAGGATCTATGGAGAAAATTTTAAAGTAGACAAAAATTTTCATAGAAAATAATTTAAAGTAGACACCAAAATATGGCCAAAATTAAAATTTCTTTTCATTGAAATACATCACAAAAAAGTGAAAAGAATCATAGAGTTGAAGAACCATGAAACATATATTAACTAAAATATAGCTATTTTTCAGAATATATAAGAAACACCTATAATTCAATTGTAGAAATGTAGACAACTCAATAGAAAAATAGCTAAATGGTTTAAACAGGCACATCACTAAAGAAAAAGTCTAAATAGACAGTAACCCAAAGAAAATGTTCCAAACATTGGAAAAAATAAAAATTTAAGTCATGATAAGATATTACTACTTATCCATTAAATTGGGAAAAAATAAAAGTCTTACAATAGTTAACATAGACAATGATACAAGCATCAGTAACTATTCTGGTAGGAGTGTAAATTGTTATGGCAACGTTAGAAAACTGCTTTATCTGGTAAAATTGAATGTAGGTAAACACTTAAATTTAGCAATTTCACCCATGGGTATATACTTTAAATATATGGTTGCTCATGTATACTAGGATTCACATTATAAAATGTCAGTAGAATACACTTAAAACTATAAAGCATTAATGAAAGAAATTAAGGAAGATACAAATAGATGGAAAGATATTCTACGTTCATGGATTGAAGGAATTAATACTGTTAAAAATGCTCATACTATTGTAAACAGTCCTGCAATGAACACTGGGGTGCATGTTATCCTTTCAGACCATGTTTTTCTCTAGATATATACCCAGGAATGGGACTGCAGGGTCATATGCAGCTCTATCTTTAGTTTTTAAGGAATCTCCATAGCTGAGACATGGAAGCAATCTAAATGTCCTTGATCAACAGAGGAATGGATAAAGAAGTTGTGCTACATATATACAATGGAATGTTACTCAGCTATCAAAAGAATGAAATAATGTTATTGCAGCAACATGGGTGAACCTAGAGACTGTCATACTGAGTGACGTAAGCCAAAGAATATGCCAGCAAGTTTGGAAAACTCAGCAGTGGCCACAGGACTGGAAAAGGTCAGTTTTCTTTCCAATCCCAAAGAAAGGCAATGCCAAAGAATGCTCAAACTACCACACAATTGCACTCATCTCACACGCTAGTAAAGTAATGCTCAAAATTCTCCAAGCCAGGCTTCAGCAATACGTGAACCGTGAACTTCCAGATGTACAAGCTGGTTTTAGAAAACGCAGAGGAACCAGAGATCAAATTGCCAACATCCGCTGGATCATGGAAAAAGCAAGAGAGTTCCAGAAAAACATCTATTTCTGCTTTACTGACTACGCCAAAGCCTTTGACTCTGTGGATCACAATAAACTGTGGGAAATTCTGAAAGAGATGGGAATACCAGACCACCTGACCTGCCTCTTGAGAAATCTGTATGCAGGTCAGGAAGCAACAGTTAGAATCAGACATGGAACAACAGACTGGTTCCAAATAGGAAAAGGAGTACGTCAAGGCTGTATATTGTCACCCTGCTTATTTAACTTATATGCAGAGTACATCATGAGAAATGTTGGACTGGAAGAAACAGAAGCTGGAATCAAGATTGCTGGGAGAAATATCAATAACCTCAGATATGCAGATGACACCACCCTTGGGGCAGAAAGTGAAGAGGAACTAAGAAGCCTCCTGATGAAAGTGAAAGAGGAGAGTGAAAAAGTTGGCTTAAAGCTCAACATTCAGAAAACAAAGATCATGGCATCTGGTCCCATCACTTCATGGGAAATAGATGGGGAAACAGTGGAAACAGTGTCAGAGTTAATTTTTGGGGGCTGCAGATGGTGATTGCAGCCATGAAATTAAAAGACACTTACTCCTTGGAAGGAAAGTTATAACCAAGCTAGATAACATATTAAAAAGCAGAGATATTACTTTGCCAACAAAGGTTCATCTAGTCAAGGCTATGGTTTTTCCAGTAGTCATGTATGGATGTAAGAGTTGGACTGTGAAGAAGGCTGAGCCCCGAAGAATTGATGCTTTTGAACTGTGGTGTTGGAGAAGACTCTTGAGAGTCCCTTGGACTGCAAGGAGATCCAACCAGTCCATCCTAAAGGAGACCAGTCCTGTGTGTTCACTGAAAGGACTGATGCTGAGGCTGAAACTCCAATACTTTGGTCACCTCATGCAAAGAGTTGACTCACTGGTAAAGACCCTGATGCTGGGAGGGATTGGGGGCAGGAGGAGAAGGGGACAACAGAGGATGAGATGGTTGGATGGCATCACCAACTCAATGG
This sequence comes from Bubalus kerabau, assembly GCF_029407905.1. Lineage (NCBI taxonomy): Eukaryota > Metazoa > Chordata > Mammalia > Artiodactyla > Bovidae > Bubalus > Bubalus kerabau. The sequence continues at coordinate 13,947,697 of NC_073641.1, forward strand.
ACATGGGTTTGGGTGGACTCTGGGAGTTGGTGATGGACAGGGAGGCCTGGCGTGCTGCCATTCATGGGGTCACAAAGAGTCGGACACGACTGAGCAACTGAAGTGAACTGAAGTCAAAGAAACAGAAACATCATAGGACACCCCTATACATGCAGAATCTAAAAAGACATGATACAAATGAACTTATTTACCAAATAGAAACAGATTTATAGATTTAGAGAACAAACTTATAGTTGCCATGGAGATGAATGGGGTGAGATGATACTTAAGGAGTTTGGGATTTAAAATGGATAGCCAACAAGGATCTATTGTATAGCACAGGGAACTCTACTCAGTGTTATGTGGCAGACTGGATGGGAGAGGAGTTTGGGGGAGAACAGATACATGTGCATGTATGGGTGAGTCCCTTTGCTGTTCATGTAAAACTACTTTTTTTTTTTGTATAGAAAACTACTACAACATTATTAATGGGCTATACTCCAGTATAAAGTAAAATGTTTAAAAAATATCCATACTACCCAAAGCAATCTACAGATTCAATGCAATCTCTATCAAAATTCTAATAATATTTTTCACAGAAATAGAACAAACAATCCTAAAGTTTGCATGGGACCTCAAAAGACCCCAAAAGACCACACTAGCCAAAACAATCTTGAGAAAGTGAAACTGGAGACATCATGCTCCCTGATTTGAGCTACATTACAAAGCTATAGTAATCAAAACAGTAAACTGTTGACATAAAAATGGACATATAAATCAATGAAACAGAATAGAGAGCTCAAAAATTAACCCACCCATATATGGTCAGTTAATTTATGATGAAGAAACCAAGAATATACAATGGGAAAACAGTCCTTTCAATAAATGGTGTTTGAAAAAACTGACAGCCACATGCAAAAGAATGAAATTGGACAACTATCCTATACCATACACAAAAACTGACTCAAATGGATGAAGGACTTGAGTGTAAGACCTAAAATCATAAAACTCCTAGAGAAAACAGAGGTGGTAAACTACTTGACATTGGTGTTGGTGATATTTTTTTTAATTTGATACCAAAAGCAACAAAAGTAAAAATAAACAAGTGAGACTAAGTAAAACTAAAGAGATTCTACAAAGGAAAGGAAACTGTTCACAAAAGGCAACCTACAGAATGGGAGAAAATATTTATAAACTGTATATCTGATAAGGGGTTAATATTCAAAGTAAAAGGAACTCAAACACCTTAATAGAAAAAAATAAATCCCATTAAAAAATGGGCAGAAGATCTGAATAGACATTTTTCCAAAGAAGACACACAAATTACCAAGTACATAAAAAGACGCTCAACATCAACACCACATGTACATTAGAATGTTACTCAGACATAAAAGAGAATGAAATCACAATCTGGGACAACATGGATAGATTTTGAGGGTATTATATTCAGTAAAATGTCAGAGTAAGATACATACTATAAACCTTAAAAGTTCTCATCACAAGAAAAAGATTTCTAACTGTATACTGTTGTGGACATTGACTAGACTTATTGTGGTGATCACTTTGAAATGTATAAAAATATTGAGCCATTATGTTGTATACCTGAAACAAATATAATGATATATGTCAACTATACTTCAGTAAAAATATGTTTATAGTAATATTGCTCATAATAACCAACTTTCTGAAAGAACTCACATACCCACCTTTGGCAAAGTGAATACATAAAATGTTTTATATTTTTGCAATGGGATACTATGTAAAATATATTTGAATATACTACAGAAGAGTGTACAAACTTTACAAATGTTTATGCAGGGGAAAACAAGTCATAAAATAGTAATTACAGTATTATTCTATTCACAGACAGTCCAAGAACAGGCAGCACTAATCTAATTTTTGAGGATGCATACACAGGTGGGAGAAAATGTAGGGAAAGGAAAAGAGTACTACAGAGATCAGGGTCACAGTTACCTTAAGATGTCATAAGGCACCTTACGAAGACTCGTTGAAATCAGAGTGGTAAAGGATGTAAAGGAAATTTTGTGGTTTCAGCAACTGATTTGATGAAGTTATATAGGTATCTGTTCCATGTACAAATGTTAAAAATTGTTTTACAGGCAAAAAGTACGTATAACCTTACACAATTTTCTGCATATCACATTTTAAAATAAAGATGTTTAAGCCAATAAATAAACACATTGCTTTTCCCTGATTAGCTAATCCTGCCTTTTATCAGAGATAGATGACTGCAGAAACTAAGGTGTTTGGAAATGATTATCTTACAGTGAAATTCAGCATGGAAAACAAAAAACCTATCTGTTCAGTTTGAAGTGGGGGATGGGAGGCCTATAGCATGGTTCACTGAAATTTCTGCCTTGAACATCCCTTCCCTCAACCCACTAACTTCTTCATGAAATCCTAGATCTGCACAGCGTGAACACTTTGGAAACCACTATTAAAGACTCTTGAGGCAGAAAAAAACCTTGGATGTCATCTAACTTAAGCTCATCATTTTACAGAGAAGGCTTTATGACAGGCCCAAGGTCATCCATCTAGTTAATGGCTGCTGCTGCTGGCTTAAAACTCATATTTGATTTTTAGCAGAGTGTCTATTTTCATGGCTTAATTTTTCAATGAAGTAGCACTGAGAATCACTCGTGTATAGTTTCTAATATGCCTTTCAGAATATTTCTTATGTCAACTAGTTCTATTAGCAAAGCATCAGCAGTAAACCAAAACACAGCCTACAATTCTAAGGGGATATATGTGTGTGTGTTAATAAATATAAATCTATACTATATATAATATATTTACTAGCAAATATAATGCATATTTATGTACGTATACTTTTTTAAAAATAAGACCACTGCATGAAGTTAAAATCAGTTGGGCCATCTTAACCTCAATGAGAAATGAAAGTTAGGGGAATTATTTGTTTCAGGGCAGGTGAAAATTACTGCATTTCTTCTCTACTAATTTAAGCCAAGATAAAATGAGTTGAACAGAGCAGCATGAGAGATTGAAAACATTATCACAAGTCTATTCTCAGTTTCTCCATCGCTGCCCTGTAAGTAAATTCTTCAGTACCATTTTTCTAGATTCCGTATATATGTGCTAGAATACAACATTTATCTTTCTCTTTCTGACTTACTTCACTCTGTATAATAGGTTCTAGGTTCATCCACCTCATTAGAACTGACTCAAATATGTTCTTTTTCATGGCTAAGTAATATTCCATTGTGTATATGTACCACAGCTTCTTTATCCATTCTTCTGTTGATGGATATCTAGGTTGCTTCCATGTTCTTCCTATTGTAAATAGTGCTGCAATGTGTCTTTTTCAATTTTGGTTTTCTCAGGGTATATGCCTAGGAGTGGGATTACTGGGTCATATGGTGGTTTATTCCTAGTTTTTTAAGGAATCTTCATATGGGGAGAGGGAAGGAGAGGGTGAGATGCATGGAAAGAGTAACATGGAAACTTATATTACCATATGTAAAATAGATAGCCAATGGGAATTTGTTGTATGACTCAGGAAACTCAAATAAGGGCTCTGTATCAACCTAGAGGGGTGGGATGGGGAGGAAGATGGGAGGGAGGTTCAAAAGGGAGGGGATATATGTGTACCTATGGCTGATTCATGTTGAGGTTTGACAGAAAACAGCAAAATTCTGTAAAGCAATTATCCTTCAACAAAATAAGTGATTAATTTAAAAAAGAACATTATCACAGGAATTTTCTTGCCCAGTGAATGTTAAATTTGGAAGCAATATGCATTACTTCTTTTAAGGAAAATATTCTTTTTTTTAATACTATATAAAATAGGAGAGCTTTCTATGGGACTTTCATAGTAACTGGAAACTAAACATTTTCTTTGATGACATTTTATGCATAACAATATAAGATTTAGGCTGTAATGAGGATATGGCCACAGGGCCAATTATAGGGCAGCCTCCTTGGCTGCCACACACCCTATTACCAGTCTTGTGTGGCAGCCAAGGAGGTATACTGCTCATATCTGCCTTCAAGACAGAATCTGTCAGTCAGCAGTGATCAGCAACATCGGCGCCAAGGTTGTGCTCTTCCTGGGCAGTCTCTAGCCGATGTCTCAGCATAGGAGAGGTATCAAGGCATTATTTCCTAGCGTGTGTGATGGCTCCATGTACCACAGCACCCAGCAGACTGGCCAAGACCAAGCAGAGTTTCAGTGCAGTCTGAAATTCCTCCTATGTAAAGCTCCACCCCTCCCCTTCTCTTTTCATAGGTAGCAGATCTATAGCATGATCTAAAGGGTTTCCTTGCTTAATCTTGTTCCTTCTTTCTTTTATCTCCCATGATCATTACCCCCAATAAATTTCTACTTTGTATTCTACTCCAGGGGACCCAACTGACACAGAGAGGTGGAGAAGATTCAGTTGCTTCACTCTGTGCTCTTTTCTTTCCTAAGGATACCATAATATGCAGGCACAGAAGAGAGTTGTTTTGTTGCATCACAGTATATGAGGTTTAGAAAAAAACAAAAATTTACTAAGAGTCTAGGGAAAATTATGCCCACAAAAAGATTCCTTTTCAGAAAAATTTTAAAAGAATTCCTTTCCTTACCGTGCCATCCATTCTTTCCCCTTTATAAAGTTTAGAGGAAAAAAAAAAAAAAAGGAAAGGAGAACAGAGAATTTCTCTCACCCTCCATCATAGATTGGGAAGAAGGAACAATAGGGTGGGGTGGGGTACAGTGGCTACTGGGGAGGGGAGTTTAAGATGACCTGGGGACTTGCTTCTGCTTACCTCCTGGCCCTGGCAGTCCCATTGGATCCAGTTGTCACTGCCTGTATCATTCTACCAGCATTTTTTTCTTTTTCCTCTTGAGATACCCCTTACCCTTGAGAAATAGCAGAGAAGTCCCATGGCTAAAGTAATCAAGACTCAATGATGCTTTTTTCCTCCAAGGGACAGGACTACATTCCTCCCCATCCTTATGCTGTCCTTGACGACGGTTACATTTGAGTTAGACCCACCTTGTACAGAGCTTCTTCCTAACAAGCATGTTTCTGGTTTCTGGCCTATGGCATATTTGTCCATTTCCTTGCCTCCCCTCCATCCCTGGAAATGGCTTGGCCTTCTAGCCCACTGTTTTGTAGCTTTAATATGTGCCACTACCATCACTACCACGGCCACCACCCCCACCTGTGAGATGACGTAGGTAGGCAGCCTCTGAGGTTAGAATTTGACAAATGCATAGTCATTCACCTCTGTGTGTTTCTTTAGGCAATCATCAGGTTAGGATGACCACTAACAAATCATCTCCATTGACAAGGTCCAGTTCAAACCCCACCTCTTTCATCCAATAACCCAATTCAGGTTCCACTGATTCCATTCTGTCTTGAACATGAATAGTCTATTTTGGCCCCACCCACTTGCCTATCTCAAATTCCTGATTTGTATTGTTCACTTGTGTGCACTGGAAATCCTTGAGCATTAAGGATTACAATCCTAGGAGCTGTAGCTTTGAATTCTCATGACCTACTCACCCATGGCTCCCCTTAGTTCTACTTGCAGATATCTTGAACTCAGAATTAGACCCAAATGTGGCTTTTTTTTCCCTGGTGCCATCAGAAAAAGGAAAAGGGAGCCAATGGAGAAAAACAATACAATAGTTATGCCTTATTTTTTTGGCAGAAAATACTTAAGAATTCTCTATTCCTGTGGATCTTTCAAACTCCTTGCATGCTGTCCCCAGCACATGCACTTGTACATATGCACACAACTCAGGCACTCTTCTCTATTCCCAAAGTTCTCCATAACCCACACCTCTATAACATCTCTGCTATGTGAAACACTCAATATGCCAGCAAATTTGGAAAACTCAGCAGTGGCCACAGGACTGGAAAAGGTCAATTTTCATTCCAATCCCTAAGAAAGGCAATGCCAAACAATGCTCAAACTACCACACAAATGTACTCATCTCACACAAAGCAAAGTAATGCTCAAAATTCTCTAAGCCACGCTTCAACAATACATGAACCGTGAACTTCCAGATGTTCAAGCTGGTTTTAGAAAAGGCAGAGGAACCAGAGATCAAATGCCAACATCCGCTGGACCATCATCTTGAAAAAGCAAGAGATTCCAGAAAAAACATTTATTTTTGCTTCATTGACTATGCCAAAGCCTTTGACTGTGTGGATCACAATAAACTGTGGAAAATTCTGAAAGAGATGGGAATGCCAGACCACCTGACCTGCCTCTTGAGAAATCTGTATGCAGGTGGAAACAACAGTTAGAACTGGACATGGAACAACAGACTGGTTCCAAATAGGAAAAGGAGTACGGCAAGGCTGTATATTGTCACCCTGCTTATTTAACTTATATGCAGAGTACATCATGAGAAATGCTGGGCTGGATGAAGCACAAGCTGGAATCAACATTACCAGGAGAAATATCAGTAACCTCAGATATGTAGATGACACCACCCTCATGGCAGAAAGTCAAGAAGAACTAAAGAGCCTCTTGATGAAAGTGAAAGAGGAGAGTGAAAAGTTGGCTTAAATTTCAACATTCAGAAAACTAAGATCATGGCATCCGGCCCCATCACTTCATGGCAAATAGATGGGGAAACAGTGACAGACTTTATTTTTGGCGGCTCCAAAATCACTGCAGGTGGTGACTGCAGCCATGAAATTAAAAGACTCTTAGTCCTTGGAAGGAAAGTTATGACCAACCTAGACAGCTTATTAAAAAGCAGAGGGATTACTTTGCCAACAAAAGTCCATCTAGCCAAGACTATGGTTTTTCCAGTAGTCATGTATGGATGTGAGAGTTGGACTATAAAGAAAGCTGAGCACTGAAGAATTGATGCTTTTGAACTGTGGTGTTGGAGAAGACTCTTGAGAGTTCCTTGGACTGCAAGGAGATCCAACCAGTCCATCCTAAAGGAGATCAGTCCTGGGTGTTCACTGGAAGGACTAATGTTGAAGCTGAGACTCCAATACTTTGGCCGCCTGATGAGCAGAGCTGACTCATTTGAAAAGACCTTGATGTGGGAAAGATTGAAGGCAGGAGGAGGAGGGGATGACAGAGGATGAGATGGTTGGATGTCATCACCGACTCAATGGACATGAGTTTTGGTGAACTCTGGGAGTTGGTGATGGACAGGGAGGCCTGGCGTGCTGCAGTCCATGGGGTTGCAAACAGTCAGACATGACTGAGCAACTGAACTGAACTGAACTGATGAAACATAATCACTTTTAGGGTGATTGTTCTGGTCTTGCTGTCTTACACATCACTGTTCTCAAGCACCTACCTTAGGTTCATCAAATCATTCAAGGAGAAAGGAAGAGGAGGGACTAAATGAATTAGGGTCCATTTACATTTAACATCTATCTATACAAGTGAACACAGTCAAGTAATTTGTTTCTAAAACTCAATTTTCTTAAGTGTAAAAGGGGAATGTAATACATTTAGAATATTTCTTTTCTAGTATGTATAACTCTACATGAAATCTAAATGCAGAATTGGTCTTAGGTCAGTAAACAATTTGCATTCACCCAAAATAAGCTAACCTTTCTAAATTTTAAAAAACTGAATATTAAATATCAATTTGTGTTAAAAATTAATTTACCTTTAAAGTTTCACACTGTGAGATTAATATTCCACAATGAAATTTCATTTAATCCCCACTTTTATCCTTGAGCTACTATTTTCAGCTGCACATTTTCATCTATATATATTTTTGCTTATATTCACTATGACAATCTGTGTTTTCTCATCTATTCGCTCAGGTTGACTTAAAATACATCCAGATATTTTGGGGATGAAACTATTGCACTGACCTTATAAAGTAAAATCTTCCAGAAAGAAATTGTTTAGACTTGTACATTTTACCTATTTGTTAAATTATCCCACCTGGCTTTATTCCAGGCAAAGTCATTTCTTGTCCCTGTAGATTTAATCAAATATACATCGCAAGCACACAGACATATTAAGCCACCATTCAGTAGGTTGACTCACTCGTTCTTATAGTTATGATAAAGTCATCTGGAAAAACAAACTCAAGCTGTTAACCAGTGAGAACTAATCCCAGATTCAAAATCCAGTCCGTGAAGGGGCCGTACCACTGTGGCCATGAACATTCGGTCGTGTACATGTTCCCCCTAAGGCTGTGGGTGACAAGGCTGATGAAAAGGAATGGGGAATATTGAGCCTCCAAGATTGCTCACCAAATGTGGTGACTGGCTCGAACAAGCAATTCTATACAGGACCCAGAGTCTTTGGCAGCCCTTAGGGCAGCTTCTGCCTTTGGTGGCAAAACAGAGTTTGGTTTTTTGTTTTTTTTTTTTTCATTGTTTTTTGAAACAGGATGAGTATAATCATTTTTTAGCGTTGGCTCCTTTGTGTTACAGACAGTCTGTTAGCACACATTTTCAGATCCAGTTCAAAAAGGAAACAAAATAGAAGTGTGGATGCATGTTAATTACCCAAAAACATGGCGCACCAGATGGCCACCAAGGTCTGCTTCTGTCTAGTAGGTAAATAATGCTTCCCAATCCCTTTGTCCTCTTTGAAAACCAAATTGTGAATTGTTTTCCCTCCAATTACTGTTAACACAGGAGGTAACCAAGGGCAACAAGAAAGCTACATGTACAAGTGGACCAGAGCAAAACAGCAAACTTTTTTTTTTTTTTCTCTCTTGCTAAATTCTGCAGAATTTATTGGGTCCAGAAAAAGTCAAGAAAAATTCTTAAAATGCCAAAAAAGCATGGAATTGGGCCTTCAGTCAAGGCTCCAACACCAGAGAAAAAGAATTTATTTTTCCAAGCACACATAATGTTTCAGGTCTTGTCTGCCTCTTTGATATAGGTGTGATGATTTTGACTTTAAGGTTCCCCTCACTAGTCTGTGTAATGAGCCCTCTTGTATTACTCACGGAAGATTTTAAACTTAAGTCATTATATACAGTCCTGGTCCATTTTAAGAAAAACAAAACTTGCACTTTTAAAATGTCCTTCTGCCAAGCAGAAGTAATATCATAAATTCTGCATGACATTTCTTTCACTACATAGTACCCCAGTGTGCTCCATGGTAGAAAGCATTACCTTCCATAATATGTCTGTAGACCTGAGGGGCAGACAGTAGATTTGTAATATTGACTTTGGTCCTTCCTTCTCTGATTGTCCCTTTCTTTTTCCCTCATCAAGTGGGTAATTAGCTTTCCATTTATGGCTGTGAAAAAGGAATATGTCAGGTAGGAGAGTAGAAATAATGTGCAAGTCTTTGGTTTTTATAAAATTTAAAAAAAAAACAGATCATAGAATAACTTAGTGGCTCAGGATATAGATCAAATAATTAGGAGAATCTGGGAAGAAAGCATAGCTTCTCTACTTTAGGGAAGGAGTTCCATGTGCCAGCACACATGCAATTAGAGGAGATACCAGACAAGACAGACCAGGCACATAAAGAACCATGGCCTCCCAGTGCGACCAGTGATGATGAATGCTCAGGACCAGGCTACAGCATGAACACTGCAACCATTCCTTGCATATTTAAGGACAAATGCTCCTTCTTCCCAAGCTCTGGCATCGTGTGCATTTCACATACTTACGCTTAATCCCAGGAAAAGAAGCAAAGGACGGAAGAGAGATCCTTAAATTGATTGAGGATATTTTTACCCTTCCTGGGAGAATAAGGTCTCAAATAAAAATCAGGCTGAGTTTGAGGAAAATAAAAAGTTTATTTTGTGTAACTGAGTTTGCTGATGGAGGGCCAAACCTGTTGCCTTTATAAAGACAATCTTGAAGTTTGGGAGAAGGTGACTAGGGGGAGTAGAAAGACATTTCATAAATGAACTTGGACAGATGAAAATAAACAGATTAACAATTCTACTGAGGGAATTCTCACATTTAAGAATGTTGGTCATGCCATGTATGAGTTTCCTGTATGCCGTGAGCTTTGCCTGTGCTGACTTACCCACTCCTCTTAACAACTTTATGAGGATAGCAGGATTGTTATCTCCTGTTAGCAGATTAGGAGAGTGATGTTCATGGAAGGAAATGACTTGCCTGGGATTCAAAAATAGGCTCCTGTTGCTGTGCCATACTCAGTCATGTCCAACTCTTTGTGACACCATGGACTGTAGCCTGTGAGGCTCCTCTGTCCATGGAATTTTCCAGGCAAGAATACTGGAGTGGGTTGCCATTTTCTACTCCAGGGGAATCTCCCTGACCCAGGGATCAAACCCATGTCTTCTGTGTCTCTTGCATTGGCAGGTAGATTCTCTACCACTGAGACACCTAGGTAACCAGGAAAACTGGGCTAGTAGGAAATTTAATGTGCTGAAGGCAAGATATTCACCGTGCTCTGCTGCATCGAAAACAAGCAGAACTGATGCAGAGTGGGAGGGGCTATTTAAAGCATCCTCCTCTTAGTCCCTCAATTGCCTTTGCTCAGAATCCAAGCAGAAGAGGGAGCTAGAACTAGTGCCATCTGCCTTATGCTTTAAAGTTGCTCAGTTGTGTCTGACTCTTTGTGATAACATGGACTAAAATAGTCCATGGAATTCTCCAGGCAGGGATACTGGAGTGGATAGCCTTTCCCTTCTCCAGGGGATCTTCCGAACCCAGGGATCAGACCCAGGTCTCCCACTGCAGGAGGCTTCTTTACCAGCTGAGCCACAGGGGAAGCCCAAGAATACTGGAGTGGGTGGCCTATTCCTTCTCCAGTGGATCGTCCCAACCCAGGAATTGAACCGGGGTCTCCTGCATTGCAGGCAGATTCTTTACCAACTGAGCTATCAGGGAATCCCAGTGCCATCTAAAACATCAAATTTATTGTGACCCACTTATTTCTTCTACTTCCCATTCTCTCTATGGTGTGATTAGGGTTAATTACTCCTCAATAACACTAGCAGTTTGCAGAACAAGATGGCAAAGAAGTAGGTGGACATGGAGTACATCTCTCTCCATGGATACATCAGGAATACACCTTCAGACACAGAAGTGCATGCAGAACACCAGCTGAGGAGGACAGTAGTACCTGACGAGGGGAAAAGAATATATAGAACCATATAAAACTCAGTAGGATGAAGGAACTAGGGGAAAAACATGAGTGTTAGTAGGACTGGACCTGCCCTCGGTGGGTGGGGGAACTAAAGCAGGGGTCTGATCCCCACATCCTGACAATTATCTGACTCAGAGGAGAAACATTTAAGGCTGAGAGTGAAACAGCTGATCTGTGGCAGCCTAAATGGAATGAGAATCAGACAGTCCTTGCTGCAGCCATACATATGGTAGGGAGGAACACAGGTCTCCTGGAAGGGGCAGTGGATGGGAGCTGGAGTTTAGGGCTTGTGGAGAAATCCCAGGGCAAGGGCTTTTGTTGACTGTGGAGAGACGGCTCAAGGGGATGCGAGGGATGAGATTGTGGTGGGAAATGCCTGTGGAGGAAAGCCAGGCAGCCATGGAAGCAAGGCAATACTGCTGAGTCATCCATAGGGGGTGGAGCTATCACCATAGCCTCTCTCTCTCCACATGCCAGCATCAGCAGCTGAACAATAGAGAGGCTGGCCCGTCAAATGCCTGATACGTTGAACTGCAGAGTAGGACCCCACCCAGGGTGCCCCTTTAAGTGCCTGACAAGCCGAACAACAGAGAAGGACCTCAGGCAAGGGATCCCTTCTAAGTGCCTGAATGGGTGGAGCTATGGAGAAAGACTGGCCAAAGAGGCCTTCTGATCACCAGCTACAAGAGGCTTGAAAAAAGACTCTGATGGGGCCGTAACTCCTGCCATGGAGGCAGTCCATGTCCCTGAACACTTGGCACCGCCAGGGTCCCCGCAAGCCAAGCAGTTGTGCCACCTTCACGCTTAACTCTCACTGGGGCAGAGTTGCCACAAGCACACACACACACACACACAAAATCTTGTGTCATGCCCACAGGGTCCCTTCAGTCCAGCTGGACTCTTTGCGACCCTGCAGACTGTGGGCTGCCAGGCTTCTCTGTCAGGGAGGGGGTCTCCAGGCAGGAACACGGGCGCACACCGGCCAACACTGGCTGCCATGCCCTTCCAGAGCACTGTGTTTCCTGCTGCCCCAGCCGCCAACCCCCCTGAGTACCTGGTGCTGCCAGGACCCCTGCGACCCAAGCAGCTGCACCACCTCCACACCCGCCCTCACAGGGGCAGACCCAAGTCCTCCAGGGCAGTCCCAGGAGCTAAGCCTCAGTAGGCGACCCACATGTAGAGGTGGAAATAAGACCACAATTGAAACCCGGGGACAGTGTGGCTAAGGAAGAGGACCCAAAACCTTCCCACCAGCTGTACAAGCTGCAGATTAAATCCACACAATCAACTAAGCAGACTCTGTGTCTATGGAATATAAAGGCCATTGAGAGCTCCCACAAAAGAAAGTGCACTAGCTCTGATAGCTGCGGACATTGGAGGCAAGAACACACAGGAGTAGGACCAGATTAGGATCTGAGCTGCCCCCACGGCAGGCCCAGAGGTCAGCACAGTGCTGGAGGGCATCCTAGGGAGGTGAGGTGGACTGCGATTCGGAGCCCAGGAAAGGACTCTGACAGCAGTGACTCCAGAACAACATTGATTATTCTTAGGTTTTAACTAGTTCTGTAGATTCTTTTGGATTTTTTTCTTTTTTCTTTTCCCTTTCTTTCCCCCTCTGTTGTAGTTGTCAGTTTTATTGGCACTAAGAAATCCAATTACGTTTTTAAGCTTTTTTTTTTCTTAGACACATTTTTTTTTTTATTGTTGTCATAAACCTCAGCCTGTACGTTGGGCTTTTGCAATTCTCCAGTTTTCCTCTTTTTTTAATTTTAATTTTTTAAACCTATTATTATTTTTTCTACATTTATTCCTTTGTTTGCTTTCCCTTCTGTTCTTTTCCCCTTGCAGTTAATCTTTAACGTATATAAATCTTCTTTATCTACCTCTATTTAACTTTGTGTATCTATTCTTTCTTTCTTTTCTTTCTCTCCTTTCCTCTCAACATGTTAGTTTTATTTTCATTGCTTTATTCCCCAATTGGCACCTTGCTTTAGTTTTGTTTTCCAGTTTGTGCTTTAATAGTTTTCTTCTGGTAGATATAATTTTTGGTTTCCTTTGTTCACCGGGTCAATCTATTGTACTTAATTTTTGTTGGACTGTTTTGATTTTGCTTACAAGTGTATATGTATATGTGTATATTCAGTCACACTTTGTACTGTTGCTATAAAACTCTGCCTCTACACTGGGCTTTTGAAGTTCTGTGGAGTTTTTCTTTTTTTCCCCTTTTTTATTTCTTCTTCTGTTTTTTCTCTTTTTTCTGTGTTATAATTTTAATTTTTAATTTTTTAACCTATTATATTCTTTCTGCATTTATTCCTTTGTTTGCCTTTCCCACTGTTCTTTTCCCCTTGCAGTTAATCTTTAATGTATATAAGTCATCTTCATCTATAACTTGGCATATCTATTCTTTCTTTCTTTTCTTTGCTCTCAACATATTTGTTCGTTTTGCTTTCATTGCTTTATTCCCCATTTGCTGCCTTGCTTTAGCTTTGTTTTCCAGTTTGTGCTTAAGATAGTTTTGTTCTTAACTGGTAAATATAAATTTTGATTTCCTTTGTTTGCCAGATCAATAGACTGTACTTTATTTTTGTTGAACTGTTTTGACTTTGCTCATGGGTAGATATGTATATGTGTATATTCCATTATTTTAATTATTATTTGCCTGATTTTGTAACCGCCATTTGTCTGGGGTTCATCTTTGGTTTCTTATTTTTGGATATTTGTTTTACTCTCCCTTAATGCCATAACAAACCACTTGTGGAATCTTTGTTCCTGACCAGAGATCAAACCCTGAGCCTTTGAAGTGGGAGCACTGACTCCAAGACCCTAGACAACCAGAGAACTAACCCTAGGGAGTATCAAATAGTGAGAACTCACACAAAGGAAACCACTTAAATACAAGACCTGGCATCACCCAACCACCAGTAGCACCCTGTGAAGGATGCCTCATGTAAACAACAAACAAAACAAAAATACAAACCCAGTCATCAGCAGACAGGAGTTCCACCTCCCGCAGCCTTGCCCATCAGAGGAAAAACAACCAAACAAACAAAAACTCAGCACAAATTTCACCTATACGAAGCTCACACAAACCACTGATGGCTAACAAACACATGAAAAGATGCTCAACATAGCTCATTTATTAGAGAAATCCAAATCAAAACTACAATGCGATATCACTTCACACCAGTCAGAATGGCCCCCATCAAAAAGTCTACAAACTAAATGCTGGAAAGGGTGTGGAGAAAAGAGAAAACTCTTACACTGTTGGTGGGGATGTAAATTCATACAGCCACCATGGAAGACAGTATGGAGACTCCTTAAAAAACTAGGAATAAAACCACCATATGACCCAGCAATCCCACTCCTAGGCATATACCCTGAGGAAACCAAAATTGAATGAGACACATGTATCCCATTGTTCACTGCAACACTATTTATAATAGCTAGAGCATGTAAGCAACCTAGATGTCCATCGACAGATGAATGGAAAAATAAGTTGTGGTACATATACACAATGGAATATTACTCAGCCATAAAAAGGCACATATCTGGGTCAGTTCTACTGAGGTTGATGAACCTAGAACCTATTATACAGAGTGAAGTGAGGCAGAAAGAGAAAGATAAATACTGTATTCTAACACATATATATGGATCTAGAAAAATGGTACTGAAGAATTTATTTACAGAGCAGCAATGGAGAAACAGACATAGAGAATAGACTTATGGACATGGGGAGGGAGAGAAGAGGGTGAGGTGTATGGAAAGAGTAACATGGAAACTTACATTACCAAATGTAAAATAGATAGCCAACAGGAATTTGCTGTATGGCTCAGAAAACTCAAACAGGGGCTCTGTGTCAACCTAGAGGGCTGGGATGGAGAGGAAGATGGGAGGGAGTTTCAAAAAGGAGGGGATATATGGATACCTATGGCTGATTCATGTTGAGATTTGACAGAAAACAGCAAAATTCTGTAAAACAATTATCCTTCAATGAAAAATAAATAAATTAAAAATAAAACAAACAAAAAATACTAGCATTTTTAGTGTCTAAGGTAAAATGCTATGTAACTGAAAAACAGGGCATAGAATTAAACCTTTCTCTCCTTTTGGAAACACATATAGTATAATGAAGACTCAGCTCTTTTTTTGTAAGGTCAGAAAATCATTCTTTTGTAAATATTAAGGAGGAAAGTATCAGTTTTTACAAAAAGGAAATTTAAGAAGAGGAATGGCTGTCTATTAAATTATAAGTCAAGGAAACAAAATAAATTTTGTTGAAAAAATTAAAGGTTATACATTGGTCAGAACTAATGAGGGAAAAGAATGAAACTTCCTCTCTTTGTACCTTTTTGCTTTCCTCTCTGACATCAAGGATAATTTTTCATTTTATATAAATTGACTCAGTTTTAAGTAGCACCTTCCAATAGACAGAGAATCTCATAAGAAATATGGATTCAACTTCCAGATGACCAACTGGTTGGCCCAGTTTCCAGGACAGAAGCCAAGATTTGATTTAAAATAAAGAACCAGAT
The DNA here is from genome assembly GCF_029407905.1 of Bubalus kerabau. Lineage (NCBI taxonomy): Eukaryota > Metazoa > Chordata > Mammalia > Artiodactyla > Bovidae > Bubalus > Bubalus kerabau. Next base: position 13,963,263 of record NC_073641.1, read on the forward strand.
AGTTTCTCAGCAAAGTTTGTTGCCTGATTATCCAGAGAGCCTGCTCAAGACTCCAGTTTAATTTGTCCAAGGCACACTTTGTAGTTTTCCACTCATTACAGCTTGCAACAACATGCCATATGATTTATGTCTTCTTTCAAACGTAAGCTCACCTTGCCCGGATGGGCAGTTTTCCTCCTGCCTTGCTGGCTTCCTTTTCTAAGGCTCCTTTAGCTATTCATTCTTTAACAGTGGAATTCCAAAATTTAACCCTTGTTTCTCTTTTGCACAGCAGAAGACATAGATCTCTCTCTAGAGGATTTCATCAACTGCCGTGGCTTTTGTTACTGTCAGAATGCTGAAGACTACAAAAGGCACACCTCTAGACCAGACTTCCCTCTGAGCTCCAGCTCCCAATGTCTACAGACAGCTAACATTTAGTGACTGTTCACCAAGTGCTCTGACAAGTGCTGTAATGCACATTTTTAATTTAGTCTTTTATATATTATCATATTTTATCCTTTTGTTTTCAAGCATACATATAATATAGATAAGATATACATTCTTATGGAAACTAAAATGATTAAAAAAAATTAATCATATCAGTCTGCTTATTATTCAACTTCCTACACCACCTCATCTCCTGCTCATCCTCAAGTATCTATTGTTAGTTTGATGGATGTTCTCATTTAATTTGCACAACTCAGGGGAGGTTCTGTTGTAGTTGTCTCCATTTTAAAGATGGGAAAAAGGATATATAAGATTATTTTAAAATAAGAATGGCATTGAAACATGTATAATATCACGTATGAAACGAGATACCAGTCCAGGTTCGATGCACAATACTGGATGCTTGGGGCTGATGCACTGGGATGACCCAGAGGGATGGTATGGGGAGGGAGGAGGGATGAGGGTTCAGGATGGGGAACACATGTATACCTGTGGCGGATTCATTTCGATATTTGGCAAAACTAATACAATTTTGTAAAGTTTAAAAATAAAATAAAATTAAAAAAATAAATAAATAAATAAAATTTATCCAATATTTCATTGATGGTAATGACAGCATAGGTAATACAAACTCAGTCCACCTCACTTCAGCACCTCCACTCTTCCATTTCTATATTGTCTACTCAATTGGATATTTCTCAGAGACACACCAGCTTCAACTGTCTGAACTTAAACTTATAATTTTCCTGCATTGTACCCACTCATCAAGTCTCATCCTTCTCTTGGGTCTTAATGTCTGCAAGTGACACAATCAAATACCTATTTGTTCACTGAGAAAATATAATACCCTTTCATAATTTATAACTAATCACTCGCCAAACCTCACTGATGTGACTCAGAAATCTTTCTCAGATCTATGAGACTTTTATCATCAGAGGTGCCACCAGAACCTCTTGACTAAATCTGCTTTCAGATTTGCATGTATGAGTGCTAAGTTGCTATAGTCATGTCCATCTCTTTGCCACCCTATGGACTATGGCCTGTCAGGATCCTCTGTTCTTGTGATTCTGCAGAGAAGAATACTAGAGTGGGTTGCTTCCAGACTTGTGACCTTCCAAATCACCTCTGCACAACTGCCAAATGGACCTTTTAAAAATATTCACAATGAAGTGTCACCCCCCTCCTTAAAGTCTGTGGCTTCCCATTGTCCTTAGAATACAGTACAAAATCATTGTATGGCTTACAAGGCTCTCTTAGTCCAGTCTCTGCCCACTTCCCTGGCCTTCTTTCAGTCTCTGTCCTCCAGGCACTTTGGTCTTCTCTCAGTTCCTCAAACAACTCAATCCCCTTTCAGCCACAGAGGCTTCACATATGCTGTTCCTTGTATTTGGAGCTCTTTTGCCCTCTTTCTTAACTTTGATAACTCTGTTCAGCATGTGAGCCTTGAGCTGCCCAGGAGAGCCTTTGCTGTCCCTTCAATCTATTTTTAGTTTCACTCTGATATGCTCTTCTATCATTCTTTCCCTGGAGAAGGAAATGGCAACCCACTCCAGTATTCTTGCCTGGAAAATTCCATGGACAGAGAAGCCTGGTGAGCTGCAGTCCATGGGGTTGCAAAGAATTGGACACGACTGAGCACATGGTCTCATATCACCTTTTACTTTGGATAAATTTATTCCATTTATCATCACATAATTAATTCACTAGTCCAAAATAAATATGTTTTCCCTACTAGACCATAAGCTCTAGGAGGACAAGAACATTGTGTCTCTCACTCAACCCTGTGCCTGGAAGATAGCAGGCATCTAATGATTTATAAAATGAAATTCAGCCTGACACTCAGTAAGTAGCTTTCTTAGTAAGTTACTTACTTAGTTGGCTCTCAAGTTTCCATTCCTGGAAATAGAAATGGCAGAACTAGCTTAGAGTCACATTACTTCTTTCAGGCAAGTTGGCTTCACTCCCTGCAGGCCTGGCCTCTGATAAGAGTATCTAGAATTTTAAAAGTTCAAGGAGCTAAGGATATTCTCCAGTGAAAGTCCCTTGGGAACAGAAACGGGGCCCTTCAAATCTTGGCCTTTTCTGCCTTTCCTTCCCCCTCCAACCTAAGAATCACCAGAGGAAGTCTAAACATCACAAAGCAAGATTACTGGGAAATCTTTTGCAAATTCACTTCTCTGTATATTTCTAAACAGTACTGCTTTAATTGATTCAAGTTTGCCCGATTGGATTCTAATTTCAAGAGAACTCCCCAAACAATTCACCACGGAATAAAACATTGGAATTATGGTAAGTATAATTAAAATGCCCTTGCATTCTAATATTGTCTCTTCCTCCATTGCTCCCGCCCACAGTGGGTTTTCTGTACCAACAAAGAAACAGCTGTATGATCAGCCGGAGTCCATCTGTGTGCTTCCATCTGCGGCTTCTTTTGCACTTGTACCAAGTGGATCTGGAAAAGCAGAATGCGTTCCATTCTTGATTCTACTGTTTTCCATTATTTCATGTGTACAAAAAATAAGAGCAAAAGAGTTTTGGGGCCCTCTCTTAAACTGGTACTTCCAAGAAGTTCAAGGGTAGTTAATAATACTTCTTCTGATTTATACCATTATCAAGAATGCAGAATCAGTTAAGGATAGGTGAATCCCTAACAGAAGGAGGCCAGTCCCTATCACTTTACTTGGGAATGAACTGTAATGTTCAGGCTAATGGCAGTGCTATGATGGTGACCCATTCAACATAGAAAGAAACAGAATTTGAACAAAGGAAAATGATGAGGCACCTAGTCCTTCAGAAGTTGTCAAACTTCTCCATTCCCAATACTTCCTTCCTTCTCCACCATCAAACTCCCATCATAAAATTCATGAAGCAGGCTCATGTTGAACTTGTCATCTCAGCAGACTTGAAAGCCTGGGGAATAGGAAATGTCCTGGAAGTTGTAGTGTTCTAACTCTGGACAATCGCTTTCATCAGCTTTCTAAAACTTTGTTCTCTGCAGCAGATTTTTAGGCCATTGTCACCATAGGCTCCATCTATTTTTAACATGCATGTAAGGAATGACCCAGAAATCTCTTATCCTTCATCTCAAGTGTCACCTCTTCAAAAGGTCTTCCCCAATCTCTCCAGAAAGAGTTAAGTGCTCATTGTATTTGTCTCTTATTGTTTGTATCAGTTCATAGGTATCTATGATTACAATGCTATAATTTTTACTTACTTGTCTAAATTCTTCACTGATTCTAAGTTTCCTATTTTTGCTTGTATCTCTAAACTCTAAAATATGAATAAATGAGTGAATGAATAAGATTTGTTTTTTTATTTTTATTAATTTCTTAATGGTACAGCAAAATATATCAGCCAAGTAAAAACTGTGAAGTGCAGGAGGATTGTCCAGAATATTCTATATAACCCATGGGCAAGAAAAAGTTTCTTTGAAGAAATCAACCATAAACTCAAATTCCCAGTTTAGCTCCTCATGTCTACCTTCTATCCAATCATATTTTTGCATTTTAAATATAAAGAATGAGAAATCAGCTCTAATTATGTAACTGTGACAGCTTACTTTATCTTGCCAAACTTTAATTTCCCAAACTAAGGCTTGCAGGGCTGGTGTGAGCTAATGCACAGTGCACAGAACAGCACTGATTATAGTGTCTGCCAGACAGTGAATGGTGAACACTCAACTCTCATTCTTATGAATATTAGGAGCTTAATACACATCTTGATTTTCCTCTATTCTCCCTCTATCTGTGCTGTTACAAAGCTGTTAGCCATAAATAAACGATCAAAAGACAGGAAATGAGAGGGAAAATGTGAAATAAAAACAGCCTAAAACCCAGAAAAATCCATCTTTGAAGAGTAATGCTATATTTCATTTATATCAGATCCACATGCAATCTAGCTTAAGGAATTTTCACTACTCACATGTCATGTCTTCTTTGATAACTAATGGTTTGACATATCTTTTGGCTCAAAAGACTTAGCACGCTATAGCGCAGGGAATGTGTTTACTGGGGACAGCTGCCACAAAAGAGGCTCTGCAGATGAACTTTATTTAACAAGCTGATTTCAGACATCAACAATCAAGAGAGAGAGAGAGACTAAAGCACTGGTTTCATAACTACAGTATTCTAGTTAAAATTAATAGACAAAAGATTGTAATATATCAAAGCGTAGCTACATTCAAACCTGCTTTTCTATCAGTGACTCCAAAAGGTCTTTTTTTTTGCCCTACTATAAAAAAGTAAACTGAATATCAATTAAAGATCAAATTTGGGGCATGAAAAACAAAATAAAACAAAGTAAATTCCTAAGATTTTCATCATGTGCACCACGATCTCTCACTTTCCACCCAAGTAAGCACGAGTAATCACATATTGGGGTCCTGAGAGATGTCAGATTTTCTGCTTTTCATGGGGGATTCTTAGTTAAATAAAAACAGTCCTTGTTTTCAAGAAACTTATGTTCTAGCAGATAAGACCGGCTAATAAATTAAAATTGTTATACTCGGCATAAGTACTATTGTAACAATAAGAACGTGGCACTTGTACGGGGAAGTCTTCCTGAAAGAAGTGGTATATGCTAAATTTTACAGTATAATCAAGACATATTAGTCACAGAAGGAGGAGATGGGTAACCAAGGGGAGGACCCACATGTGCTAAGGTGTGAAGACCAACAGTATAACTTGTTCAGTGAGCTACAAATAGATCACCATGGTGCAAATGGGGTAAAACAGAGGCCATAGACAGGAGTCAAGGATGGAAAAATAGCTTAAGATCTCCAGGAGACTTGTGTGTTAGGGCTTAATTTTTTCCATCAAAGCTATGTAAGTTGGAAAGTGATGTAACCAGATTTGCATTGCAGATCACTTTAACTGAATTATAGAGAATGGACCATATACAGAGATACAGCAAACTTTATCACCCATAGGAAATACATAGCAAATAGTACACTTAAACACAGAAAGAGAACTAAAGAACAGTTTCACAAAGCAAAACAGAGTTGCACTGCATGTGATGCACTGGTATTTTCTGTTCTGTTTCATTGTTTAAAATCCTGGTCTCAGCCTTCAGTTGACTTCATAACTCTAACGGGATGTGACCTATGGTTTGAAAAACCCTTGATAAGAAAAAACAGACTGGAGTCAGGAAGGTCAGATAGGAGGTTATTATAGTAATTCAAGCAAAAAAAAGAGATGTGGACCTCAGCTAAGACAACATAATGAAAAGGATCTGATAGCTTTTGCCTTATTATTAAAGCTCCATTTATTTTCGTTTCTATAACCTAGCAAAGTAAACTTGGCAGTATTAGTGCACTTATGAGATAATCATCAACTGAGTGCCTACGTCACACTGTGCAAAGCGCTTTACACATATATTAACTCTAATTCTGACTGTAACACTGCAGAATAGATATTTTCTCTATTTTACAGATAGGAACACCAAAAGCCCAAGGAAATCAAGTAGATTTGACAAAGTCATGTATTTGAAATCAGCAGATAGGTGCACAGCCAATCTATTTAGTGCTAGCTACTTTGTATTAACTACTGTAGTAGTTATGTAGCAGTAATGTAGTACTTTGATGATTATTTAGCTTATTTCCAGCTTTTTGCTGTTATTAACAATGTTATCGTAGACATTTTGGGGTCTATGTACCAGAGTTCCTTAAGAGAAAAATTCTTGGATTATAAGCTAGAGTTTTCTTATATTTTATCCTTATTAACGATGCATCTATCAATTACACTCTACTGAGTCTTTTGGCACATGCAGTAGCTGGATTTTTCTATAGGCCTTTTATACATCTATGTGAGTGAAAGTTGTTCAGTCGTGTTTGACTCTTTGCGACCCCATGGACTATACAGTCCATGGTATTCTCCAGGCCAGAATACTGGATTGGGTAGCCTTTCCCTTCTCCAGGGGATCTTCCCAACCCAGGGATGGAACCCAGATCTCCTGCATTGCAGGCAGATTCTTTACCAGATGAGCCACAGGGGAAGCCCTTCTGCATCTATGGAAGTGATCATATGATTTTGTGTTGTAGTTCTATTAGTATTATAGGTCTTTAATGTTTTCTATTAGTATGATTTTATATTGTAGTTCTATTATTATTGTGAACCTTTAATGTTTTCTGTTACTATGATAGATTTTTAACGTTTTCTCTGACATTAAATACTCCTGCATTATTAGAATCAGTTCAATTTAGTCACTCAGTCGTGTTCGACTCTTTGCAACCCCATGGACTGCAGCACGCCAGGCCTCCCTGTCCATGACCAACTCCCAGAGTCTACCCAAACTCATGTCCATTGACTCGGTGATGCCATTCAACCATCTCATCCTCTGTCGTCCCCTTCTCCACCTGCCCTCAATCCTTCCCAGCATCAGGGTCTTTTCAAATGAGTCAGCTCTCCACATCAGGTGGCCAAAATATTGGAATTTCAGCTGCAACATCAGTCCTTCCAATGAACACACAGGACTGATCTCCTTTGGGATGGACTGGTTGGATCTCCTTGCAGTCCAAGGGACTCTCAAGAGTCTTCTCCAACACCACAGTTCAAAAGCATCAATTCTTTTGTGCCCAGCTTTCTTTATAGTCCAACTCTCACATCCATACATGACCACTGGAAAAACCATAGCCTTGACTAGATGGACCTTTGCTGGCAAAGTAATATCTCTGCTTTTAAATATGCTGTCTAGGTTGATCATAACTTTCCTTCCAAGGAGTAAGCGTCTTTTAATTTCATGGCTGCAGTCACTATCTGTAGTGATTTTGAAGCTGCAAAATAAAAAATAAAGTCAGCCACTGTTTCCACTGTTTCCCCATGTATTTGCCATGAAGTGATGGGACCAGATGCCATGATCTTAGTTTTCTGAATGTTGAGCTTTAAACCAACTTTTTCACTCTCCTCTTTCACTTTCATCAAGAGGCTCTTTAGTTCTTCTTCACTTTCTGCCATAAGGTTGGTGTCATCTGCATATCTGAGGTTGATATTTCTCTCACCAATCTTGAGTCCAGCTTGTGGTTCCTCCAACCCAGCATTTCTCATGATGTACTCTGCATATAAGTTAAATAAACAGGCTGACAATATACAGCCTTGATGTACTCCTTTTCCTATTTGGAACCAGTCTGTTGTTCCATGTCCAGTTCTAACTGTTGCTTCCTTACCTGCATACAGATTTCTCAAGAGGCAGGTCAGGCGGTCTGGTATTCCCATCTCTTTCAGAATTTTCCACAGTTTATTGTGATCCAGTCAAAGGCTTTGGCATAGTCAATAAAGCAGAAATAGATGTTTTTCTGGAACTCTCTTGCTTTTTCCATGATCCAGAGGATGTTGGCAATTTGATCTCTGGTTCCTCTGCCTTTTCTAAAGCCAGCTTGAACATCTACAAGTTCATAGTTCACGTATTGCTGAAGCCTGGCTTGGAGAATTTTGAGCATTACTTTACTAGCGTGTGAGATGAGTGTAGTTGTGTGGTAGTTTGAGCATTCATTGGCATTGCCTTTCTTTGGGATTAGAATGAAAGCTGACCTCTTCCAGTCCTGCGGCCACTGATGAGTTTTCCAAATTTGCTGACATATTCTGTGCCGCACTTTCACAGCATCATCTTTTAGGATTTGAAATAGCTTAGCTGGAATTCCATCACCTCCACTGGCTTTGTTTGTAGTGATGCTTCCTAAGGTCCACTTGACTTCACATTCCAGGATGCCTGGCTCTAGGTAGGTGATCACACCATCATCATCATCTGGGTTGTGAAGATCTTTTTTTTTACAGTTCTTTTGTGTATTCTTGCCACCTCTTCTTAATATCTTCTGCCTCTGTTAAATCCATACCATTTCTGTCCTTTTTGAGCCCATCTTTGCATGAAATGTTCCCTTGGTATCTCTAATTTTCTTGACGAGATCTCTCATGTTTCCCATTCTGTTGTTTTCCTCTATTTCTGTGCACTGATCGCTGAGGAAGGCTTTCTTATCTCTCCTTGTTATTCTTTGGAACTCTGCATTCAAATGGGTATACCTTTCCTTTTCTCCTTTGCTTTTGGCTTCTCTTATTTTCACAGCTATTTGTAAGGCCTCTTCAGACAGCCACTTTGCTTTTTTGCATTTCTTTTCCATGGGGATGGTCTTGCTCCCTGTCTCCTGTACAATGTCACGAACCTCATTCCATAGTTCATCAGGCACTCCATCGATCAGATCTAGTCCCTTAAATCTATTTCTCACTTCCACTCTATAATCATAGGGATTGATTTACGTCATACCTGAATGGTCTATTGGGTTTCCCTACTTTCTTCATTTTAAGCCTGAATTTGGCAATAAGGAGTTCATGATCTGAGCCACAGTCAGCTCCCAGTCTTGTTTTTGCAGACTGTATAGAGTTTCTCCATCTTTGGCTGCAAAGAATATAATTGATCTGATTTCAGTGTTGACCATCTGGTGATGTCCACGTGTAGAGTCTTCTCTTGTGTTGTTGGAAGAGGGTGTTTGCTATGACCAGTGCATTCTCTTGGCAAAACTCTATTAGCCTTTGCCCTGTTGCATTCTGTACTCCAAGGCCAAATTTGCCTGTTACTCCAGGTGTTTCTTGACTTCCTACTTTTGCATTCCAGTCCCCTATAATGAAAAGGACATCTTTTTTGGGTGTTAGTTCTACAAGGTCTTGTAGGTCTTCATAGAATCGTTCAACTTCAGCTTCTTCAGCGTTACTGGTTGGGGCATAGACTTGGATCACTGTGTTATTGAATGGTTTGCCTTGGAAGCGAACAGAGATCATTCTGTCATTTTTGAGATTGCATCCAAGTACTGCATTTTGGACTCTTTTGTTGACTATGATGGCTACTCCATTTCTTCTAAGGGATTCTTTTATTATTAAAATAAACCCCACTTATTCATACTTTTAAAAATGTATCAATGGAGTCTGTTTTTTATTGATACACTAATTTTTTAATTTATATAGGATGTCTGTATCAATATTCATAAGTAAGATTAGTCCATCATTTCTGATGCAGTCTTGGGTTAGCTATGGGAATTTAATGCCTTTTTCATAAAAATAAACTTGAATTCTTCTCTTCTTTTTTTACACTCTGGAATAATTTAAGTGGCATTATAATCATGTCATTATTAAAAAGTTGAATTCTCCCTTGAAACTATTGGGAGATTATGTTCTTTCATAGGGGTAGCTTTAGGTATGTTTCCTATTTTTTTGATGGTAATCTGTCTGTAGAAATTGCCTCTCCTGTTATTTTGGTAACTTTTGTTTAATTATCTACTTAGTTTTGACTTTCAAATATTTGCATAGAGTTCCAAAGTGTTTCCAAAGTGTCTTACAATTATTTAAAAATTTTCTCTTTTTATGATTATTTATTTTGTCCTCTTTAATTGTTTATAATACGCTTTCTCTCCTTCTTTCTTGATCAGATTACCTAGTGGCTTTCTGTTTTGCTTTGTTTTTTGAAGCTTTCGGTTTTATAGTATTTCTATTTGCTATATATAGCATTTTATTTATAGCATTTCTGTTTCCTAACTTGTTCATTTATGCTTTTAATTAATTCCTTTCTTGGATTATTTTATTTTGTGATTTAACTTTTAACATTTTGGATGGAATTTTTTTAACTCCATTAACTCCAAAAAATGGAGTTTTTGTTTTCCATTTTTCTTAGTCTTATGAATGTAGGATTTAATGGCATAAGTTTCCAGGTGTTAGAATGTTTTGTGCATTTTTAGGTCTTTACAGTTTCTAGTTTTATTCCATTATGGTAAGAAATTACTCCTGTAATATATCAAATATTTGAAATGTATGGATTTTTCTATATTAGGGTTAATTTTTGTGAATGTTCCTCACACACTAGAAAAAATATATACATATGATTAGACAGCAATATATAATCTTTAATTACATAGAAAGATATATGCATATACTGATGATGTTATTTAGGTTTCCATATGAATGACTAGTTAGCAAACTATAGTCTGACCTAACCTGCTTTTGTGAATAATATTTTCTTGGATAAGAACCCCACCTATTTATTTATGCATTATCTCTGACTGTTTTATACTTCAACATAAGAGTTGAGTACCTGCAACAGGAACAGTATGAACCAGAAAATCTAAAGTATATATTATCTTGCCTTTTCCAAAAATCATTTGCTGGCTTTATTCTAGATCATCATTAAGTTTTAGTCTAATTCATCCATTTTGCATTTTTGAAGTATATTAAATTTTTCAAATATTATTAAACTTCCAACTATTTTCTGAACTCCCAGAGAATGAAAGATACATCTGTGACTATATAAATAATTTGTATATTTTCACTGCAAATTTTAGCCTTTAAATATATAAATATCTCTCTTTTATTATTTTCTGGTTTAAATTCTACCTTGTAAGACATCAATAATTTAACCAGTGCTTTATTTGTATGTGCTTGATATATTTTTGAGAATTATTTTATTTTCAACCATTCTCAATTTCTTTCCTTTGGATATGTATAATCTATAACAAAGCATTGGATGTTACTTTGTTTGCCAATCAGAAAAAGAATTTATAATTCTATTAACTTTTTATTTTGTGATATGATCAATATTTTCATTTCAACTCTGTCATTTGTTTTATGTTATATAATACACCTAGCAACCTCCCTTTTCTGGTTATTTCCTATTTGGCCCCCCTGTGCAGGAGACACAGTGGGAGAAGATCCCCTGGAAGAGGGCATGGCAATTCACTCTAGTATTCTTGCCTGGAAAATCCCATGGACAGAGGGGCCTGGTGGTTTTACAGTCTATAGGGTGGCAAAGAATCAGATGTGATTGAAGTGACTTAGCACACATGTACACATAGGGATATTATAAGATAATAACTTCTTTTTCTTGCCTCTATCTCAGCATCTGGCTTGAAATAATATTAATTAACTCCTAATAGTAACCATAAATTACTTAGTAAGCTTTTTATACTTTTATGTGATTTATTTTCCTTGTATTTGAATAATAACAGTATATCATAATTTTCAGACTATGTAGTCATTGAACACCATACTTCCTGTTACATAACTACCATTTGGTATTAGTTCTATATGTAAATATATCTTTAGTATTCATCACCATCAAGTTTACCAATTTTATTTCATTCTTTATTGTTGCCTGAAGCTAATTCTCTAGTACATTCCTCAGGAAAAAATATATTCCATGAATTATTGCATATTCATAACAGTTTGCATGCAACTTTTATATCAGAAAGTCACTTTGACTGGAGAGAAAATTATTGGTCATATTTCCCTTATTCAGTATTTTAACATGTTCTTCCATTATCTTCTGGCAAGAAAGTATTACCATCAAGCAGTTTGATGACATCAGATTTTCTTTTTTTGATAAAGAAAAGGTCATTCTTGGTCTTTTTTCTTAGTTTTCAATTTCTTTTTCTTTACAGTCTGGTAATTGTACTAGGATGTGATTTGCTGCTCTATGCATGTTTTAAATGACACAATTCTATGCCAAATTCTAACAGATACATGGTTCGCTCAGTGTGCTGTTTTTCTTTTTAATTTCAAAAACATTTTCTTGAGCTATGCTTTTTATTAGTTTTCCATTGTTTTGGTTTTCTTGTTCGGAGATTCCTAATTATATATATGTTGGACCTTTTTGTTTATCTTCATCTTTCACTTTTTCTTAAATTATTTTCTCTTCATGAATTTTTTTTCTTTTTGCTTACTATTTATCTTCAGGTATTATTGGTTTTACTCACTTATTCTCATGTATGTTCAAGTTTAGTCTTCGATTCTCAAATTTTTCTTTTTCTTTGATTACTAATTCTTTCCTGACTTCTATTATTTCTAAGTTCTAACTTATTTTGAAATGTTAGGTTATGAGGTTATATTTTTAATTTGCTCTGTAGGCATGTCTTTTTGGCTTTAGATTTTTCTGTAGGGACATTATTATGCTCTGTATTATCTCTTTTTTATAATTACTTTTGTTGTTATTGTTGTTTAGTCACTAAGTCATGTTCAACTCTTTTATGACCCCATGGACCATAACCCAGTATATTTCTTGCCCATGGAGTTTCCCAGGCAAGAATACTGGAGTGGGTTGCCCTTTCCTTCTCCAGGGGATCTTACTGATCCAGATATCCAACCCACGTTTCCTGCATTGGCAGGCAGATTCTTTACCACTGAGCCATGAGGAAGCTTTTAAAAGCTATGACAAACGTAGACAGCATATTCAAAAGCAGAGACATTACTTTGCCAACAAAGGTCCATCTAGTCAAAGCTATGGTTTTTCCAATAGTCACGTATGGATGTGCGAGTTGGACTATAAAGAAAGCTGAGTGCCAAAGAATTGATGCTTTTGAACTGTGGTATTGGAGAAGACTCTTCAGAGTCCCTTGGACTGCAATCAATCCTAAAGGAAATCAGTCCTGAACATTCATTGGAAGGACTGATGCTGAAGCTGAAGCTCCAATGTTTTGGCCATCTGATGCAAAGAACTGACTCAATGGAAAAGATCCTGATGCTGGGAAAGATTAAAGGCAGGAAGAGAAGGGGATGACAGTGGATGAGATGGTTGGATGGCATCACCAACTCAATGGATATGAGTTTGAGTAAGCTCTGGGAGTTAGTGATGGACAGGGAAGCCTGGAATGTTGCAATCCATAGGATTGCAAAGAGTTGGACATGACTGAGCAACTGAACTGAATTGAAACAGGGACGTGCTGTAATTACAGTGAATCAAAATTATTTTCCTTAACTTACAGGAAGAATGGATGGATCATAATAGTTTTTCTAGCATCTTATCTAGAACTCTTAATGAATTGTTAGAAGACATAGCGTCTTGCTTTCTTACAATCTTTTGACATTGTTCCCCTTCATTTTTATATAAACCTTCTCTTTCTGGTCCTACTATCATTGTTTTGCCTAATTTATGTTATCTTTTTATCAGTTTCTCATAGATCTGTTTCAGTTTCGAGAGTTAATATTGCTGCTCTGGCCTTTTCAGAGGCCAGATCTTACCGGCATGATTAGAACCCTGCTTTTTGTTTGTAATTTAGAAACTAAATCCTATTTCCTTTGAGGTAAAGGAAGTAAAAATAAAGTAAAATAATTAAGAAAAGATAGAGGATGAAGAGGATTAAATCTTCAGATTTAGAAAAGTTACAGATAACTAGCAGGATAAAACATATTAGAAAGAAAAGTAATATAAAGTAGAAAAAATAATACTTAAGATAAAGGATAAAAACACAATATATTCAAAACACAAAACTAGAAAGGAGGAAAGGATTACAACAGAAGGTAATAAAAGCAAGTCATGTTAAATTTAAAAGAGGAAAAAGAAAAATTACATGGCAATAGGGCTCTAAAGTAATGGAAATAAAACAAAGGATAAAAAGAAATTAAAAATTAGAGCAGCAAGTAAACTAAAGTAGAAAGTTTAAACTAAAGTAGAAATAGTATGCAGAAATCTTTATCATAGCAAAGACACTTAAAGCATTACTAGTTTATGAGCAATAAAACAGACGACAGACTTAATACATAACAAACAGAACAAAGAAAGTAAAAGAAAAGAAAGAAGGCTGACACTCATTGGAGACTGGCTTCCTGCAGCAGGGGATCTCACAGCAGAACCTGGAGATGGACCGCCTTTAGGAGCTCTTTTTAACTCTTGCCAGTCTACTGATGGAGAAGGCAATGGCACCCCACTCCAGTACTCTTGCCTGGAAAATCCCATGGATGGAGGAGCCTGATAGGCTGTAGTCCAGGGGGTGGCTAAGAGTCAGACACGACTGAACGACTTCACTTTGACTTTTCAATTTCATGCATTGGAGAAGGAAATGGCAACCCACTCCAGTGTTCTTGCCTGGAGAATCCCAGGGACAGGGGAGCCTGGTGGGCTGCCGTCTATGGGGTCGCACAGAGTTGGACACGACTGAAGCGACTTAGCAGCAGCAGTCTACTGATACAGACGGTGCTTTAAACAGTCATTAAAGGAAACTATGTTCTTTCTAGAAAAAGAGTAACCCGCCTTCTATGGCTTCAGCTGAATCTAATAAAGTGATAGAAGTCCTTGATATTGTGATACTCATCCTCATTTCCCCTGCCCTCCGTTACAGAGTATAAGTCTCAATCCACACACTGAGATAAGTGGGAAATTATAGCTTTATTGTCTATAACTCAAATGAATTTCTATTTTGTTCCCATTATGTCAGATGACAGAAGGTAATTTCCATCGGTATGCTGTGCAGTTTTCCCTCTCTCATCTTTAGCAGTAAGTTCTAGAGGCTCTCTTGGTGGCTCAGCAACAAAGAATCTGCCCACAATGCAGGAGACTTAGATAGACACGGGTTCAGTCCCTGGGTCGGGAAGATCCTCTGGAGGAGGAAATGGCAACCTACTCCAGTATTCTTGCCTGGGAAATCCCATGGACAGAGAAGCCTGGTGGGCTACAGTTCAAGGGGTCACAAGGAGTCAGATGCGACCGAGTATGCAGGCATACATACTCTAGAGGACTGGCCAAGTGTGACCGCACAGTGGAGTGCCCAGCGTTCTTCCTATGCTTGAAGATGTTTGTCTAAACTGGTATGTACTAAACTATTCATTATCTTTGGGGGCGGGCAGATTGATCCCAACAGTCATTTAGACAGCCTCTTTGCCATCTGTTTGGCTTTTTTAAGACTGAGTGTTCTCCACTACTTCTGAAGAATCTCTACTCGGGGAAAGACATGGGAACCATTTTGGTGCTTGTGTGTGGAGTGGCAATCTATGATCTTACTAGAATGTACCCATAATGGATATAAAGCTCCCCTCTGGTGTCTCCTGAGTCTCTTTTCATGGGGCCATCCAGGAATCAGAGTCCAGGGCTCCTCTGTCCTGAATACAGGGTCTCTCTCCTCCTCAGACCAAGGAAATATTTTCTATTTTCCAAGAAAATCACCACCACCATCTTCAAATCCACACCACCTGTTTCCCTTAAATCTTGGGCCTTTGGAATTTTCAATCTAAAAAGCATCTAGGAAACAATGAACCCTGCCCAGATATCAAATTGAAAGATAGGAGAGAAAAAAGGGAAATATTTCAAGAAAATATTGTAGATAATAAATTCACAAATATGTTTCTCTCATGTAGTTTTCTCACTATGTCTTACTCATTTCAAAAATTTTTGAACTAAATTCAAAAGGTTGCTTTTGCTTTTTTTATTTTTAAGGTGTTCAGAAACACATTTTCCCTTCAATTTATAACAATATTCACTTTGCATTAAAATAATAACAAGGTCAGATTAAGACAATTATTAACCACCCTTGCTAAATAAATATTGCCCCTACCCTTTGTGGGCTTCTGTGCTAAAACTTGGGAATGGCCTTTTCAGCTTAATTTAAAAAGAAAACACAGCCTACACTTTTGATTAAAATGCAGTTTTTGTTGTCTCTCTCTGATAGTAAAATAATCTTAAATTTTAGAACTGTCTTTTCATCTTGAATTGAGATCAGTTTTAGAAAAACATGAAAGAAAAGTGATGAGAATCTTTTCCCTTAGTATCACAACAACACATGTGGAATCAAATCTTGTGTCTATAAAACAATTATATTGTTGAGTATATGCCTCTCTTGTTTCTCCTGAACCTTCTGGTAAAATACTTAGGAGATCTTAGGAGGAGACATAGATAATACTCTCTGATAGCCAATTAAGAAGTTTTTGTGAGAAAACTCAGAAGTGAGCTGAACAAGAAGGCAAAATAAATCTTTTGTATTTTCAGAAGGTGGTGGCAGCTCTATTCTAAAGCTAAATGTATACAATTTCCATTTTTCATCCCTTACATCACTCTCAACATTTTTGTGTGTGTTAACAATCCAGAGGTCTAATTCATGCAAATCTGATGATTTTTAATTTAAACATTCAAAAAGTCATTATACAGTCTATGTTCTCAACTTTTGTTCAAGAAAAGCTATACATAAAATACCCTAGTAGAAGCAATGTAGATATTCTATATTAATAGATGATGCAAAAAAGAAAAAAAAAAGTGGGCATTTGGATTTTTCTACATCATTTTATTTCTGCAAACATCTCCCAACTTCCCAAGTTAAGCTTTGCATACAAAATGACTGCTAAGTACTTCACTAAAATGACTTCATTAAATTTTCCCATGTAATTCTTTTAACAAAGGATTTATACATTAAACAAAGGCTTCTAATTATACAGGATAAAGGTCTATAATGGTTTCTAGAAAATGGTTTCAAGTTAACTAAACAAGGAAAAAAAATCATAAAGACTAAGAAAGATCAGAAATAAAAGAGAGAGGGGACAAGAAAGAAAAAATAATAATGAAGCCTCTAGAAGTCTACAGTGTGGGTCTTCTACCACATGCTTCCCAAAGTGGTTTACAATACATCCATTCCAATCAGGAAGAGCCAATTATGTAAATCTGTACTCTCAACAAAGAATGTTAACTGATTCTGTGGGAAAGAAGGAGCAGATGGAGAGACCTTTGGGAAAGCTGGTATAAATAAAGATTCCTGAGGCAGAAAGGATCCTTTCACTCAAGGAAAGTTTTTTTCTGTTTTTTCCAGAAACAGTTTTCTCTTTGTGCCCTTAGAGAGCAATACGAACATGCAACAGTGAGTTAGGTTGATCAGGATATTTGACCTTCCAAAATGGTGTACAACACCACTGTTAACAATTTAGCATGGTCCATCATTTTGGAGAAAATAAGATCCTCCTTTCAGAGGGTCATTTTGTACCAGTTACGTTCATCTCTGAATTCAGTGCTCAAACTCACTCCATAGATATTAGGCCAGAGATCTCAGCCACTTTCTCGAGGGCCTTACCCACTACTGCGGGTCTGCAGTGATGCTCTTCTGGACATGATCATGATGGTGGTATGTATGGCACTGCTAATATTCGTACCATCATCCTCTATGGAGTAGGAGGAAGCAAAGGATCTGGGTGGAATTTTATATTACCTGTAATTTTTTGCCATGGGTAGTACTTATCCCGAATCTTTTTTTCCCCCCATTCCTTCTCTCCACTCTTTCCATCTTTACTGCCTCTCCAGTACCTCCTCATCTTGCTTCTCATGAACTCAAGTGGACAGCCTGGTAGGTATTCTTCCCTACATTTC
This sequence comes from Bubalus kerabau, assembly GCF_029407905.1. Taxonomy (NCBI): domain Eukaryota; kingdom Metazoa; phylum Chordata; class Mammalia; order Artiodactyla; family Bovidae; genus Bubalus; species Bubalus kerabau. The sequence goes on from NC_073641.1 coordinate 13,980,774, forward strand.
TCCCTGGTCATTGTAACTATGAAGGGGGAACTTGTTTTATCAGACGCAAACACATTATAGAAAGGTATAGCTAACAAAAGACTATGGTCTTGGAATTGACAAATAAAAAATAAAAGAGTGAGGAGGAATAAATCCTTATATAAACCACATTTAATATATAACTAAGGTGATATTTCAATAAGTGGGAAAAGGTAGTTCATCTCATAAATGGAACTTGAACATGTCATCCTTTCAAAGTTTACAATTGAGCATAGCATTTATTGTTATGTTTATTTTAAAATTTCATGGAAAACTACCAAAGGAAACCTGGAGCACAGAAAGACTATTCACTTAAGCAGAGGACAGTAACACAGAACATCAGAAGCTTATCCTCAAAGATGAAATATGGAACCTTTATGGTTACTGGTGTCATGTAAAAACATTCTTGGTGAAGAAGGTCAAACAACAGGATAGTCAAAATATATTTCACCTGTAGCTTTCTGCCATTTAACTTAAATGAAACTCTCCTTTTTCTGGTTGCTCTGCTATTACAGGAGCAAACAATGTTAGAAGACCATGATTAAGATTTCAATTGACCTCTCAGTCCAGAAAGATTTTCTACCTCTGGGAATCCTCCCCTTTCAACAGCTCTATGCCAGATGTTCCAGTGAGCACCAATCTCATCCCCCTCGAGGTAGACAGGGCAGCAGTCCTGGCCACACGAGATTTAAGTACTGAAAATGCATCAGCAAATATTAAACTTATGATCTTTACATTTTCCTTTAATGAATATGTCATTGCAATTTTTTATCCTGGAGGTCAAGCTCCCTATTGCAGGAGCAGGTGAAATTTTACTTCTTAGAGAGATTTTTAGGCTTAAAAATCAGGTTTTGTGGAAAGAGAAGTTTAACTAAATTACTTTCTCTCCTTTCATATATTGAGAGCAATCCTGAAAAGACCAGCTAATGACTTTCTGTAAATATGAGTTGATGTTCCAAGTACTCTTGTTTAAGGCTTAACTAGAGTCAAGAGGAAGAAAGGGATAAAAGAAAATCCTGTTCTTTCATCTCCTTCCTGAGGAAGACAGGGGAAATCTAGGTAGGAGAAAGTAGTAATAGTACTTGTAGTAATAGAACATGTATTTCCTGACTGCCCCTCTAGGCTTTGTTCCCAAGGGTGGGAGGCACTTGAGGTGACGCAGAAATCAAGCCGCTCCTCTCTGGCTGCCAGACACCTCCTGAGCTAGACCCCACCAGGACAGGGCATCAAGGTAACAGAGAAGCCCTGGGCTTTGCTTCTGAGCTGATGTGAACCCTCAGGTGGCCCCTACACTGATCTAGGAGAATGGACTGCCAGAGACTTTATGGGACAAGGCTGGGTGATCTTGCAAAGGCCGAGGCAGGGTGAGGCAGGAGGGTGATGCTCCACCGCCCATGAGAGCTATGGGGAGGCCAAATCAGCAAGCAGAGGGTGGCCCTGGCTCTGTGGGAGCATTCCAAACTCCAAGAAGCCACGCACTTTCCATCTACAGATATGAAGCCCCTAAGGAAAGGGTACCCAGGAGCCACGGGCTGGTGCCCAGAAGCAGGTTGCTACACGTCACTGCTCGGTGAGCCAGAGGCCAGGGCCATTTCCTCCCAATGATCCACAGAGCCAGACACCACTGAAAGGAGAGAAACCTGGGGAAGAAGAGACTTTCCAGAGACTGAGCATTTTTGTTTAAAAGTCTTTGATTCATGTTGATATATGGAAAAACCAATACAATATTGTAAAGTTAAAAAAAAAAAAAAGTCTTTGTCCTACCTTAAAAGAGTAAGTAACTGGGACAAAAGTAAAACTTTAAACTGCTTTGGGTACTCAGTTAATATTTTGTTTTCCTGCTAATCAGCCAGTGAGAGCACAGGGAAATGCCAGCTAAATCACAAACAAAAACCATTCATTTTCACTGCAAAACCAAGCAGCGATGCAGGTTAAACCCATGTCTGGGCAACTCGGCTCCGTGACCTATTTCTGGATTGTCAGAGAAGCAGTTCCAGAGCTCCTAAGAATCCCCTTGCTGCTGCTGCTGCTAAGTCGCTTCAGTCGTGTCCGACTCTGTGCGACCCCATAGACAGCAGCCCACCAGGCTCCCCCGTCCCTGGGATTCTCCAGGCAAGAACACTGGAGTGGGTTGCCATTTCCTTCTCCAATGCATAAAAGTGAAAAGTGAAAGGGAAGTCACTCAGTCATTTCCGACCCTCAGCGACCCCATGGACTACAGCCCACCAGGCTCCTCCATCCATGGGATTTTCCAGGCAAGAGTACTGGAGTAGGGTGCCATTGCCTTCTCCGAAGAATCCCCTTAAGGGGTTTGAAAACCCAAAGAAGACAATGCTGACTACCATCAGAATGCATCTTCTTCTTATCCAGCTCCCAGGGAAATTCAGACACACACAAAAAACACTTCTAAACAATGTTACTATCAACAAGTAATGATCTGGGCGGTGTGAAAGAGCATGTCCATAAACCTCTTCTTGCTGCTCCTCTATTTGCCATGTCCAGCTTCTTCCCACTTCTCCGTGATTAGGATCTTGGCTAAACCCAGATGCTCTGATTTATTTTTCCTTTCTCTTTTCAAACCACAGTAACTCACACAGGAGCCAAACCCCTTAACTAAAGAATAATTCATGGCAGAGCAGCTCGCGTTTTATACAAAATCATTTGGGTGGGGGCTTGGGGGGAGTGGGAGCCAGGAGGTCAGAAGTTGATCCCTGAGTGAGGTATGCAGAGGCCTCCTCCCCAGGCTAGCCTGCGGGGATTATCACATTACCCCGAGGGCCTGTGGCGAGGCCAGAAACAATGCCGCTTGGATCCAGTTCATCCCCTCCTCTGTCTCAGCACAGCCCACAGGGCAGTGAGGCTCTCTGCTCTCAGGACACTGGTCTTGTGGAAGGGTTTGCTTTTTGCTGGTGGGAGAGTTACTGAAATGTAAGAGGTTCACTTGCCTCAGTGAAGAGAGGCCATGCTGCTTGAATAAATGATCCTTAAGCTCAGCATGTGGCTCAGTGGAAGGCAACTGGGCTCCCCAACAAAAGCTCTAAGTGGTGCTTAGCAAGGCAAGGCCCAAGCAGCACAATACAGACGGGTGACTCATGAAAGGCTTTGTACTCACATGCTTGGTCCGTCCTCTCTGCTCACAAATCACTCACACACACACACACAGAAGCTGCAGATTACGACACTGAACTTCCCTCCTAGGTTACCCTGTCAACTGGTCAAGGGGCCTCACCCAGGTGTGAATGGTATGGAGCCGGCATGCCTCTGCAGAGATTGAAACCAAAGCAAAGCCAGCTGAAAACAGCTTCTGCGGGAGGACTTCCAGATTTGCATGGAAGGAAGTTTGAGTTGGGACTGGCAGAAACTTTCCCCTTTTCTTACTATAGAGAAAGTTTCAGATGCTCTATGGAAAACGAGGCAATTAGGAGAATGCCCCCCGGGAGACTGGCAGTGAATGTTGGAGCACAGTTGCCAGGGACTGGCTTGAATGAGTGCTTTAGGTGGAGAGAGCTGGGGTGGTGTTGGAGAAGCCACATCTAGTGATGGCCCTTCCTCCTCCTGCCTTTCCAGGTGTGTGGACTGGAGTGAGCTGCCAATGTCAGTATACACAGTGTCATCGACGGGTGCTGCCTTGCAAAGAATCATGCCCACTGCCCCCAGCATGCTGTCTGCCTGTGGGAAGCCTGGGATCTGTGAACTGAGGGAGCCGCTGTGGTCTACACAAGGGTCTCCTTGGGGATGCACTGCATTGGCAGAAGGAAGAGGCTCCTGAAAACTTCGGTGGTGTGGGAAACTGTGGTTGACTTGGCAAGGCTTCCCTGTATATGAATCAATGATATGTGTCACTCCACTCAATTAAAGAAATACTTCCAGCAGAATTTCTCAAATGGCTTATAACAGTACATATTTTGCATTTCAAGAGTCAGATTTCTCTTGAAAGACTATGAGGTTTACCAATAATCATATAAAATCCCCCATATTACATATGATTTTTATTATGGCTATGACTGTATAACATCTAATAACCTTTCTCCTAGATGAAGAAAATTAATTGAATCTACTCATCTTCCATCTACTATCTTCTCAGTTTCAATGGGGAAAAAAAAAGAAAAAGTGGAAAACAAATTATTTTTGTTTTAAGAGAATTAAAATAGCTAAGAAAGTATGCCCTTCTATACCAGTAATGATAGACCCTGCCTGGCTCCTACAGCGGATACTGTTTCAAACGTTATAACATTTTGTTGATGAACATGCCCGACTGAATTTCTAACCATTCATTTTCTAAATTGTACTTTTTAAAACTTGACAAGACTCGTTTGGTTACTGAATTATATCCTCTTCTGAATTTCTTCCTTCTGAAAGTTTTTTTTTTTTCCTTAAAGGGATATTATCCTTGCTTTGCGCAGTTTTCTTAATGGTCAGGTGTTCTCAATCTACTCCACAGCTTCACCATTCCTACTGGTTAATCTTCACATCTGAATCATGTATGTGCTGTGCTGTGTTGTGCTTAGTCACTCAGTTGGGTCTGACCCATGGGGTCACGACCCCATGGACTGTAGCTTACCAGGTTTCTCTGTCCATGGGGATTCTCCAGGGAAGAATACTGAAGTGGGTTGCCGTGCCCTGCTCCAGGGGATCTTCCCAACCCAGTGATCAAAACAAGTCTCCCACATTGCAGGCAGATTCTTTACCATCTGAGCCACCAGGGAAGGCCTAATGATGTATGGTAAAGGCCAGTTTCACAAGCAGAAGGTATTGCCTTAGTAACAATTTACAAGAGAAGAAAAATGAGGATCTGATGTCAGAGGAGGTCTGGCCAAGACTCTGAATTTTATTCTGCGGTTTTCACTCTTTGATTTTTCTTTAAAAGGATCAAATGAGATACAAACCCAGTGGCCACAGGTCCATCCTTCTGAGAGGTGATAGTTCATGCCCAACAGACAGAAAGGACCTCATAATACAATGCTTGTTGTATCCAACTTGATGTTGGTCTACACAGAAATTCAAATATTGAGACCATCTTCCAGGGCCAGGAAGGAAAAAAAAATTTTTTTTTTCCAATATAGATCTAGCCAACATTAGGGTATGTGTCATTTTTATTGTTATACTCTGTATGCCCACAAATCCCAAAGCATGTTCCATATTAAGATTTTGGCTTCTATTAAGACTACAACTTTGGTATGGAAAGGCATGTCTCCTTTCATCTAAGTAGGAAAGAAAAACAAAGTAAAGAACAATAAAAAGCAATAGAGGCCTGAAATGTATCTATTTATACTGATCTCACTAATCATTAATACTAATCTTTAATATTGAACTTCAATTGTTTTTTTTACCTATTTCTTTTTATAAGAAATTCTTATGCCCTAAACACTTAATTCTCTTGGTCTCTAATAGTCTACTAGCTGCTTATGTTTTTGTTAAAAATCGGTAGGTTTCAAATTTCATGACCCCTCAGTCACATTACCCTCCTAGGATTCTTAACCTAGGGTTCACTTGGATGGGGGAAAAAGTATCTGTGACTTTGTCAACAGTATAAATTACAGACTTTTTGTATCATGTCATAACTGTATAGAGGAATTATTTATGCTCAGTGCTGTGTTCAAACCTGGTAACTTTTACGAAAACTCAGTGGTAGACGTCATTTTAGTTTCTTAATGTTTCTTAATAAAAGGGCAAATTTATTACTGTATTACAGATTTATAAACATTTTGGTAATTGCATGTTATAATAATCCTATGCATTTATGCATTTAATTGTTTTCTGAAAAAACAAATAAATTACTATTATTCTGAGAGAGAATCTACGATTATTGAAGGAGACGGTGGCACACAAACACTCAAAAGCTAAGAAACTGCATAGCCAGGCTACCTGAGTGGTGGTGCGGTTCCGGTGATGTGTGAAGGAGGATTTGAAGGAGCTAGGGAAAGAGGGCCTGCTGCATTTTCAAAGTTGGCCATGAAGGGGAAAAACACAGCATGTGCACTATGTATATGCTATTCCCAACTCCCACAACCTTGGACAATATTTACATATTTGTCTGCTAAGCTGCTAAGTCGCTTCAGTTGTATCCAACTCTGTGCGACCCCATAGACGGCAGCCCACCAGGCTCCCCCATCCCTGGGATTCTCCAGGCAAGAACACTGGAGTGGGTTGCCATTTCCTTCTCCAATGCATGAAAGTGAAAAGTCAAAGGGAAGTCACTCAGTCGTGTCCAACTCTTAGCGACCCCATGAACTGCAGCCTACCAGGCTCCTCCATCCGTGAGATTTGCCAGGCAAGAGTACTGGAGTGGGGTGCCATTGCCTTCTCCAACATATTTGTCAGGGAGAGGGGGAAATAGTTAGCCACCTCATGGTCCAGTCATCATAAAAAAAATGTGTGCATTTAAGTCCACTAACTATTGCCCAACATTCAACAGGCAAAATTCAAGCCACTAATTCCATTGTAAGGATAGTTTTAAACCCTACAAAATACTTCTTTATTTTGAGGTCAATGCAGGAATGACAATCTGAAACGGTTTCTCTTTTTCCGTAGAAATGTTTATAAATCTCATCTAAGGCCTTAAATTGAGACTACCTTGTTCTTGGATGAACTGCACCCAATCTTGTCACATATTTTTGCAGCTTTGTGCTGCCAGTGATGGAAGCCTCATGGTCATTTCAAATATAAAACATCATGAAGTTCATTTCAAAATGTTTGTAGTGGAGCAGCCCCCTGTTAAATCAGTCCCTCAGCAGAGAGGGTGTTGGCCATGGGGTCCGGAAAGGTGTACTTAGCATTCCCAAGGAGAAGCTCCTTAGCATCCCCTAAGGAAAATGTAGGTAATTGAAGTAATTAGTGGCACTCATGCATTGAAAACATTTTAATACTACATTTCCTGACTGAGCAGAGGTCCTTTTGCTGATTAAAAAAAAATATATATATATGTTGGGCATTAGATAATGTAATATATAAAATAACGGAAAGGTACGGGTTAGGGAGTGGTCCATGCTAGAAAGAACTGTCAGAAATTGGGAACTGGGGCTTCCAGAAACTTGAGCCCAAAGAGAAATTACTTGTGAAATTTATAGCAGTAACTTTCTCCATCTTATTATATTCTTCACTTTTCTTTTCTACCTCCTATTCCTTTCTTCTCCTGTCTCCATTATTTTCTCCTCTAAATGTCCAAACCCTTTCTCTCTTCCATCTTCTCTATTTTTCGTCTCTCCTCTCCCTCTCTTCCTATTAGAAAATTTCATTTTTGAAAAGGATGTAGTCAAAACATCTCTCAGGTAGTGTTTGCATGACATCTTTTCCCCCATTCTTTTGATTTCAAACTACCTGTGTCTTTATATTTGAAGGGTATCTCTTGTTAATAGTATATATTTGGGTCATGTATGTGTGAACACAAGTGTATTAATCCAGTCTAATAATCTCTTTTAATTGGAATGCTTAGGCCACTTATAGCAAATGTAATCACATATAAAGTGGGATTAGCTCTGCAATTCAGCTATTTTCAAATTATCTAATCTGTTCTTCCATCTTCTTTACTTTTTTCCAAATTAAGCAAAGATTGTTTTTCTTCATCATATTTCTTTGATTGGTTTTCTTAGCTCTATCTTTTTGTATTATTTATAATGATTACACTAGATGTTAAAATATGCTCACCTGATTTATTATAGTTTACCTTGAATATTTTATGATATCACAAACATTTTCACCACCCCCTCTGCCTTTTGGTATTGTTGTCATATGTATGACTTCCACGTGTTATAAACTTCACAAAGCATTGCCATTTTGTTGCTTTTCTCTTTTTGAACTGACTTTTATGTTCACCCATATATATATATATATACTTTCTGAGATTTTCCTTTTTTGCCAGTATAGTTTCAAAATACACAAAGCAAAAACTTGATAGATTGCCAATATAAATCACCAGCTCTTCCAGAAAACAAGATAAGGAAATAATTCCAAACTCATTCTATGAAGCCAGAATTACCTGATATCAAAACTAGACATTACAAGAAAAGAAAACTTTAGACCATTGTTACTAATGAGCATAGATGGAAAAGCTTTTAACAGAATTTTAGCTATTTGAATACAACCATATACAAAAAGGATAATACATAATGACAAAGAAGGGTTGATTCCAGGAATGCAGAGTTAATTTTAACATTCAATCAAATCAATCAAACTTCCAGTTATAAAATAAATAACTCATGAAGATGCAGGGTGCAAACATACTGTATTGCACGTCTGAAAATTTCTAACAGTATATGGTAAAAGTCCTCATCACAAAGGAAAAATTGCTGTGACTATGTATGGTGACATGTTAACTAGACTTATTGTGGTGGCCATTTTGCAATATATACAAATATCAAATCATTATTTTGTATACCTGAAACTAATGTAATGTTATATGTCAATTATATCTCAATAATTTTTTTAATCAAGAAAGATAGTTTATTGTGATAGAAAAGCAGAGTCTTTGGGAGTGAGGTGATGTCTGAGTGGAAGCACAGTGATGATTCTAAGAGAAGGCTGATTTGTATCTTGATCCAGATGATGATTGTGAAAATATATGAACAAAAGGAAGAGAATCATCTCAAAAGACTAATAAGTAAGTGGCTGTTATTTTCAAGTGAAAAACAGTAACAAATATCTTCTGGCCATTTTCAGAGATCATCAATTTTTTAAAAAATTGTTTTTGATGTCATAAAAACTTAAACTTTACATAGAGAAAAATACTCTGAACAATAGAAATGGCAAGACACACTAGTTTTAAACATTGTAATATATCTTTAATACTTAATAACTTTCCTACAAATAGACATAAAGATGAACATAATAATAGAAAAAATAGACATTAACAATGTTTAGATAATTCAGAAAATTAAAAAGCATAAATGGTCAATCAACCTATGAAAATTATGCTTATTTAAAAAAGGAAATCATTATAAAACATAACAAAGTATCATTTTAGCTTATTAAAATGCTAAAGATTTTTTTAAAGGTAATAGAATATTTTAGGGTGAGAATATAAAATGTTCTCACATATTGTTGGTGAGAAAATATGTTGATACAACACTCTGGACAATAATTTGCAAAAGTCTAAAAGATATATACTCATTTTAATACAGAAAGCCTTTTCACCAGAATTTACTCAAGAATAAAATAAAAATATGCACAAGTATCCTCTATAGTGAACTTAGCAAAAACGGTAGCAAAGCAATATATGCAGAAAATTTCATTTTCAGAAAAATGCATTTCTATGCATGTAGAAATATCAGAAGAGATAAAACTAAAATATAATAAAGATAATAGCTGGGGTGGGGTAGTATTATGGTTGTTATAATTTTGTTCGTTTCTTTTAATTTATGTGTTTTAGTTTTTTAAAAGCTACTTGATTTCTTAAAAATTCTATAATATGACTCAATTTAAATTTTTAACAATTATAAATATATTTAGGTGAAAATGTGTGTATAGAAAATGACTATGAAGAAAATTAGCATAATATTAACTGCAATACTTACTGCAATGATAGACTTTGGGATATTAATTTTTTCTTTAACACTTTTTCCTACAAAGAACATGTATTTCTTTTTATAACAAACAACTAATTTTTTAAGTAAATGAAGAATTTTTAGTGAAGTACAAGTAGAAAATATATAGTAATTGACATAAATCTCAGGCAAAGCGAGAGAGTCCATCATGGAAAACAGTAATTTAAAATGTTAATTTATGAAATAGTTAAATTAGAAACAACTAAATTATGAACATAAATGGAAAAAAGTCAATGTAAAATCCATGAACAGAGAGGCCTCAATGATTTCAGGGTTGACCTGGAACACTGCTAACTAGGCCATTTCTTTGAATAATCCAATTAGGTCCAGTTAGTTGAGAATATTTTGGAGAAGGCAATGGCACCCCACTCCAGTACTCTTGCCTGGAAAATCCCATGGGCGGAGGAGCCTGGTGGGCTGCAGTCCATGGGGTCGCTAAGAGTCGGACACGACAGAGTGACTTCACTTTCACTCTTCACTTTCATGCATTGGAGAAGGAAATGGCGTTCTTGCCTGGAGAATCCCAGGGACGGGGGAGCCTGGTGGACTGCCGTCTATGGGGTTGCACAGAATCGGACACGACTGAAGTGACTTAGCAGCAGTAGCAGTTGAGAATATTTAAAAGATTGAAAAAATATATATATATTCAGAGTGCCAGATCTGTTTCTCTCTCAGGAATTAAGGAGAGAGATCCTTTCATACTTTTCTTAATAACACAGATGCTTTCCTGAGACTCCTATGTCCAAGGCATCTAGACCAGGATGAGTTTGGTCTTTGTCTTTGAGCTCCCAGGAATAATGGCATTTTTCTACTACATTATTTATTACTGACATATGTGAGACAGAATTCTAGCTATTTTATAATCAAATTGGCAAAACTAACCAAATTCTCTGGTTGTGCCTTGGTGAGAAAAGCCTGTGATAGCTTTCTCATGACACATCCTCAGTTTTAGAACTCATTTGGAACTTGATGACATTCAGACTGAAAGGGCCAATTTATTTCTTCTCTAACATTACCCCAATATGTGATGAAATGTAGCTTAGACAAATGTCTTATCTAACCCATGGATAAATGAAAACGACTTTGTCATGTGGTTACTTGAAAGCTTACTTATATTTAGAGTAGTATTCCAGACAATAGTGGTTAGAAAAGCTCTACACACACAATGAGCGTTTATCCTCTTTCTCCAGATGAGTAGTTCTCAAAGTGTGGTCCCTAGAGTAGCAGCACTGTTAGAAATGCAGTGTTTGGGCTGCCCCCTATTACTAAATCAGAAACTCTGGCATTGGGGCCCTGGAATCAGTTATTCAACAAATTCTCTAGATGATGGTAATGAACATAAAGTTTGAGAATGATTGTTCCAGGTGGTCTTTGATATGGATCCTTAGAGAACTACTTAAGAGACTAGAATAATACCATATTAAAAGCTAAAGGAAAGATTTTTCTCATGATGTTTTTGTGGAAATTTTACAGCATTTTTAATCATTTATTATGTTTGAAAGGTACAAATTCCACATTTATCAGAATTTTTATCATGAATAAATAATATAGTGCACCATTTAAGAAGAAGAACCATGTGTCAATGTTTTCCTGTTTAACATGAAGCATAGAGGAGACAACAAAATCCTACTAAAAGAACCTTGATCTTGTTTATCTTCCATTACACATTGTCATATAATATTTCTATGTACCCTATCAGTTCAGATCAGTTGCTCAGTTGTGTCCGACTCTTTGTGACCCCAAAGAATGTAGCACACCATGTATGTTCATTAAGTTGGACTCATACTAACATCAAAGTCCTAAACCCTGGCATCCACCAACACTAATACAATAAGAATGTTTTGCTAACATTACCAGGTAGCTCAAAAATTCGAGTTTAATATTATTTCATTTAGCAGCTCAGAAATAAGAAAATAGAAGGGGAGAATTTGAGAGTGCTGCTGCTGCTGCTAAGTCGCTTCAGTCGTGTCCGACTCTGTGCGACCCCATAGACGGCAGCCCACCAAGGTCCCCCATCCCTGGGATTCTCCAGGCAAGAACACTGGAGTGGGTTGCCATTTCCTTCTCCAATGCATGAAAGTGAAAAGTGAAAGTGAAGTCGCTCAGTCATGTCCGACTCTTTGTGACCCTATGGACTGCAGCCTACCAGACTCTTCTGCCCGTGGGATTTTCCAGGCAAGAGTACTGGAGTGGGGTGCCATTGTACACATTGCCAAATCTGCAAATTATCAGTGTAGCTCTGTGAGTCTGCATTCTACAGCAAGGATACTTTCTAGAAAAGGGAATCAGAATACATGTTTTGGTAGAAGGAAGTGAAATTTGATAAGGGCTTCATGTTCATTTCAAATATATAGGAAAAATATATCTATACAGGAAAATATAACTATATAACTACACAGGAAAAATATACCAGCAGACAAAAATAAAGCCATTTCTGTTCCAGAGTAAATTCTGGGATCTTCAGAAAATTTTGAATGTATCCTCTCTTTAATCTTCAAAGCATAGTGTTTAAGGTATCTCTTGCAATTATCTATTCTTACAAATCTGCAATTTATACAAGACTGTGGGGATAGCTCGTCTCTGCTCTGCATGGCATCAGCTGGCATGGCTTAACACTGGGGGCTAGAGTGAGTGAAGACTCATTTACTTACATGTCTGATGACTGATTCTAGTCACTTGTTGAGGATTTTGCTGGGATTGTTGACCAAACACTCACCCATGTCTTCTTCATGTGGCCTGGGCTTCTAAGGGTGAGCACTCTGAGTGAGAAAGACAGGTGGAAAGCCACATTCCCTTTTCCAGCCCAGCCTCTAAAGTCAAGTCTGGCAAGACTTCTGTAATTTTTGAATAGTCAGAGCATTCCTTCCCCATCCTTCCCAGAACCCAGGGGAAAGTATATAAACCTCATTTCTTGATGAGCAAGTACCAAGGTTCTGGGAAAGCATGTAGGACCAGAAATGAAGCTACAGCCACTTTTGCAAAATACAGTACATCCACAGTGCTCAGTGAACAACAATTTACATTTCTTTTCTGGACATGAGAGTGAGCAAGCCTGCAGACAATTCCAACTTCTAGCCTTAGCATCAACCCAGCTGTTCGTGAGTGGATGAAAAGAAAGCTAATCCCACTGGGCCCTGGACCAGGCTGCAAACTCATGAGCAAAAGCAAAACATATTGTTTTGCTTTAAGCCTTTATCTATGTATTGGAATGTTATGTAGCAGTAGATAAGTGGAAGACACATTCTCAAATTTTACCTAGTTAAACACAGGTAAGAGACACAATGACACAGGAGACACAGTTCAACTCAACGAGATTTAAAATATAAGAAAGGCTGGCTCTCAAGCTCACCCTCATTCTATTTCCCAGAAAGCATTTTGAAATATCTGAGGGTTATTCCAATCATAGTGATAATGCTGAATTCACCTGAATTTATGCAAAAATAGTACATTACAAATTTTGGTACCTTACCTATCATTATAACATACTTCTAATGACACTCCAATGTGTGATAAGAAGATGCAGATTAAAAAGTACTGTCTCAGACACACTTAGGGGTAAAAATTTCTTGAAAAAAGTTTAACAAATAGCCCTGAAATTAACAAATGAATGCAAAACTCTGAGTGGAGTTTTATCTATATTTCAAAAAAACTCTGCCTTGGGTAGCATGTTGCTGGATAGACAGGAGCATGGACAAATGGAATGGGACATGGAAACACTATCAATAAGCAACTTGCTCTGTTCACTCCGAGAGATGGTGAAGGAACCATCAGTCACTCTGTCATTGAGCAAGTTCTTCATAAATACAGTGACCACCATTCTTATTGTGCCCAGTAGAGTCTCAGCATTTTACCTGATTCCACATTCTGTCCAAATAAAACTCTGAATAATAATTTGTGTGGTCATTTTATTCATAAGTCAAGTATTTACAAAAACAACTTGTGGGTTTGTGGGATGTCTTCTGATATCTCTGGACAAATCTTTGGAACAATTTCTGAGAGAATGGATCTGGATAGTGTACTTTACATCCCGATCTGGAATCAAGACATGAGGATCCCGTTTGCCCTGGATTCATCATGTTACACTCTGTTAGCTGTCCTCCTCTTCACAGTCTGACTCCCTGCCAGTTATAACACTACATCTGCTGGTTACAACTGAGCAACAAGAAGACTTTTCACTAAAAGCTCTCAACATATTTTTCCAGTGGTCTCTACTGGAACTTTAAATTCAGCCTCTAAGTGCTTTGTAAAATTAATTTGCTTGCTTAGCATTTCATACTTCCTTTAGCACAGTATGTAAGAAAACTGCAGGAAGAAAGTCTTTGCCCAAGTTTTCACTGATGGAAGAGCTTTGCTTTCTACCCAGCATAGTTATGTTGAAAAAGAGTCCCAACCATACCACTTCCATTAAAACACTTTACCTGATTGCCTAGTAAGTCATCCCTGTAATCAAAACATTTTGTTGAATTTTCTGACAGGTACATGGATTTTGATAATTAAGTTATCAGACTTGAAGCTTTCAGATCCATCATTAAAATCTTTCTTGGTCTAAAAATAAAGCTCCAAAGATGATTATATGATTACTATAAAATGGAAAATATGAAACATTAAAACAAGTGGCCTAGTACATGCTGTTTTCTAAATGAAGACAAGATCTTGGTTTTTACCTGCAGGGAGCTCATAGTTGTACATATGGGAAGACACTGGGTCCCCTGAGTTCTGGGCTAGGCTATAAATAAAGGGTTTATCATATGACAGATAAAGGCAGAGCCTGATTTCCCTGTCCACCCTCATACCCAAAAGATTAAAAAGTCAATTTATCTCTGAAGTCCAAAACCATCAGTTATGAAAAGTCTTTCACTTAGAGATGACTTTTATTTTCATCAGTCTCCATCAACCTGGAAGCACTGAATATCCAAGTTCATAAGATACATGCCTCTGATTTGCTCACAAATATACAGAGTAGACTTGTATATACATTTGTATATGCATGGATATTTGATAGCAATAGCTAACACTATCTCTCAATGTTTTGTGGAACAAAAGCAAGCCATCATTTACATTCATAAAGGACCCCCTCTCTCTCTTTCACAAAAAAATAAGAAGTTTTATTTTTTTCTTATTAATACTTTATTTTTTAATTGGAGGAAGATAATTGCTGTACAACACAAATCAAAACAAAACAAAAAGGTGCAAAATTCTGTGAGGCAGGCCCTTGCTAATCTCCTACTACATTGGTTATATTAAGTGTACTTTCAGCAAAGGAAACTCTATAGGCTTTATTATCTATTTGCCCAAATCAAAAGAACTGTAGCCCTGGGGATTGTTGACCATAACTGACCTTTCCTCATTATTTAAAATAAATGAAGGGATATAAATTTGAAACATCTTATCTGGTCTAAGAGCCAAAAATGCAAGTTTATAAAAGTAAACTGGGAAAAAGGCTTTTTGGGCTAGTTGACAAGCATCCAGGAAGCTGCTATGGCAAGTGTGGCCTGCCTGGTGTTCCTTGACCCTGTGTTCTGAGCTGGGTAGATTGAAACCCAAACTCTCCCTGCCATGTGAGATAGCCCAGGGGTTTAATCTTAGGTTTCTGGGATGCTGAGTCTCTTTCATGGCACCATGGCTGCTTCTGGCTTAGCATGTGGTACCAACCAGCAATACACATGCATGTGAGGAAGTCCATAGTGCTAAGGCTCTTCCATGTATCTCTCCAAGAAATCTCATTCAAAGAGTCTAAGTTTGGATAGCTTTAAGATGAAATACAACAATCATAAACTGGCTTTGCTAAGCTGTCAAAAATAGCTATCATGTAGGTAGGTAGGCAGAAAGTAAATGAGATTATACTGATTGGTCCTTTCATGTCTCCTATCAATGAGAAATCAACTGTGTGTGTTTAAACATATTTAGGTTCTGAGTTTAAACAGTGGCTATTTCTCAAAGGTTTGGAGCTTTGGTAATGAGGCTTCTTTGGGGTCAGAGACTATATTTAATTCACTCCTATATCCCTAGAAGTTAGTACAGTACCTAGCAAAGGTATTCTGTAAATATTAAGAAAATAAAGCATTATAGGCTCAGTTTAGCATGCAAACATGTTTTATGACCACCCTACTTTTATAGTGGAGAAGGAAATGGCAACCCACTCCAGTATTCTTCCCTGGAGAATTCCATGGACAGAGGAGACTGGTGGGCTAAAGTCCATGTGGTCGCAAAGAGTCGGACATGACTGAGCAACTAACATACATATAACTTTATAGAGCCTATTCCTTAAATTTGTGTATATGATTCACTAAAATTCCTTTAAATGATAACTGTGCAGCCAATGCTTTATTAATAACTGCAGAAAAAAAACTACAGGGTCTTAGCATTCCCCTCCCCTCTTCTCAATAACCTCCTGTGTTTATCTTGTACTTAGTACAATAATAAAAATATAGTAAAAAGCTTTTCTTCTGGGATAACAGAATTAAAACGTAAGTTACAGCTCTTGCCTAGCAACTGTGCAGATTTAGGAAAGATGCTGTTAACAACACAACACAGACACAATGCTAGGTAGATCTGCTGTTCCTAGAGAGTAGTCTTTTTAGAAGCATTTTACTACAGCCTTTCTTCTCTCAAATCATAGTGACAAGTAAATGTCAGTTCCCAGAAGGATCATAACGACCACAGAGTCAAGAAAATAATTCGTGAGGTAACACACGATACAGCATCTTCAATCCCTGTGCCTTCCCAGAAGACAAATACACTCAAGAAATGCTCAAGGACACAGGCATTTCACGGGGTTCCACTTATACTTCCTTGAATACTGCATATTACTGAATCTTGCTCAAGACTCAGAAGACTTGTTTTAACCTAAATTCTTCTCAGGCCCATTTATCCATTTCTATTAGGTTTTGAGGAGAAGGCAATGCTGACCCACTCCAGTACTCTTGCCTGGAAGATCCCCTGGATGGAGGAGCCTGGTGGGCTGCCGTCCATGGGGTCGCTAAGAGTCGGACACGACTGGACGACTTCACTTTCACTTTTCACTCTCCTGCATTGGAGAAGGAAATGGCAACCCACTCCAGCGTTCTTGCCTGGAGAATCCCAGGGATGGAGGAGCCTTGTAGGCTGGGACTATGGGGTCGCACAGAGTCGGACACGACTGAAGCTACTCAGCAGCAGCAGCAGCAGCAGCATTAGATTTTGAGCACAACTGGCAGGGAGTGGGAAACAAACAAACAAAACCCCAAGCAAAAAAAAGAACCCACTTTCAATGTATTCAAATTAAGTTTATTTTATTTAACTAGGCACCTTTATCCAGTCCATGGGGTTTCCCTGGTGGCTCAGACAGTGAAGACTCTGCCTGCCTGCAATGCAGGAGACCCAGATTTGATCCCTGGATCAGGAAGATCCCCTAGAGAAGGAAATGGCTACCTACTCTATTATTCTTGACTGGAGAATCTCATGGACAGACAAGCCTGGTGTGCCATAGTCCATAGGGTCCACAGAGTCAGACATAACTGAGGGACTAAAACACACACCCACACTTACATCCATTCCATAAGATGTTAGGAATACACTCTTTCTAGTCTCAAACACAGAACTTAATCTGCTTATTCTCTGAAAGAACTAATTTTACTATCAAAGAATAACTTGAGTCAATTAATCTCAGGTTTTTAAATTTCACAATACTATAAAAATTAGAAAAAATAATGAGGGAAGCTACATAAATTATTTTTTTCTAGGTAAGCACATTAAGAATTTTCTAACTACTATCCCCATTTTATTATTTTTCAAAATGACATTTTAAACCATAAAAAGTAAGAAGAATATAATTTGAACATGCATCAGTTCAGTCCAGTTCAGTCACTCAGTCGTGTTGGACTCTGTGTGACTCCCATGGACTGCAGCATGCCAGGCCACCCTGTCCATCAGCAACTCCCAGAGATTACTCAAACTCATGGCCACTGAGTTGGTGACAGCATCTAACCATCTCATTTTCTGTCGTCCCCTTCTCCTCCCACCTTCAATCTTTCCCAGCGTAAGGGTCTTTTCAAATGAGTCAGGTCTTCGCATCAGGTGGCCAAAGTATTGGAGTTTCAGCTTCAACATCAGTCCTTCCAATGAACACTCAGGACTGATCTCCTTTAGGATGGACTGGTTGGATCTCCTTGCAGTCCAAGGGACTCTCAAGAGTCTTCTTCAACACCACAGTTCAGAAGCCTCAATTCTTCTGTGCTCAGCTTTCTTTATAGTCCAACTTTCACATCCATACATGACTACTGGAAAAACCATAGCCTTGGCTAGATGGCCCTTTGTTGGTAAAGTAATGTCTCTGCTTTTTAATATCCTGAACACTCATACAAGAAAAAATTAGTTTAGAATTATCAAAACTTACCACATTTTAATTTTACTTAATTTTTATGTTAGTAAATTGAACTCATGTTGAGCCTCACTTATGTAATCTATAGTGAGAAGGTTTCCATCACCAGTAGAGTACAAAAGCACATATCTAGGAAGGCACTGGTGTGGATAAACTGTCTTATTTCCCTGAAGACGTTGATGAAAATATGTTAGGCTGAGAAGCAAGCATCAACCAGCCTAGACAATTAAGACTCTTTACAGAGCTGTGCCTTGTCTTTCTGCTATTTTGTTTGCTGACATTTACACTTTAAGACCAGCACAAACAGGGTGTCTATCTTATCTTCCATGTACTAATTTGACCCAGAAATACTCTCATATAAGTAGGTACAGGAGATACTAATATCAGAAACCTAAACCCCTTCCAGATCCATTTCCATATTTAAAATGAGTTCATTTAACAAATAAGCTTTTCAGCTCATTAACAGTTGACCCATTTCACATACCCTGTTGCACGTTAGAAGACTGGTTCCTCACAAGATAGTTTCAGTGAAGCCCCACTGATATTGAGTTGTCATGCTGCTTTGATTTACTTCTACAACTCCAACATCATCACAATAGAAAGGTATAATTAGAAGGAAGATGTTCTTAAATATTAAAAGCATAATCACTGCAAACTAGGTTGAGGAGAAATGATGACCAGGGTTAGACAGTTTCTATCAAGCAGGCATCCATGTGAATTCCCAAGATTCCAAATGATTAAGCAGACTTCAAGAAGGACAACAACCATTTAATTTCTTTATTTCTTGAGGAAAGAACAAAAGGCACAGGTCCCTAAAATGATCTCAGATTGCCTCTTGAGGTAAGTCACTCCTGGTTATAATAAATTTGTTTCCTCTAATTTGTTTATTTCAAATAAGCAATATGAAGCAGGCAAATGCTAACAGAGTTTTGCCAAGAGAGTGCACTGGTCATAGCAAACACCCTTTTCCAACAACACAGGAGATGACTCTACACATGGATATCACCAGGTGGTCAATACCGAAATCCAATTGAGTATATTCTTTGCAGCAGAAGATGGAGAAGCTCCAAATGGTCAAAAAACAAGACCAGGAGCTGACTATGGCTCAGATTATGAACTCCTTATTGCAAAATTCAGACTTAAATTGAGGAAAGGAGGGAAAATCACTAGACCATTCAGGTATGACCTAAATCAAATTCCTTACAAGTATACAGTGGAAGTGACAAACACATTCAAGAGATTAGATCTGTTAGAGTGCTTTAAGAACTATAGACAGAGGTTCGTAACATTGTACAGGAGGTGGTGATCAAAACCATTCCAAAGAGAAAGAAATGCAAAAAAGCAAAATGATTGTCTGAGGAGAGCTTACAAATAGCTGAGAAAAGAAGAGTAGTGAAAGGCAAAGGAAAAGAAGGAAAGATATATCCATCTGAATGCAGAGATCCAAAGAATGGCAAGGAGAGATAAGAAAGACTTCCTAACTGATCAATGCAAAGTGGAGGAAACATTAGAATAGGAAAGACTAGAGATCTCTTCAAAAAGATTAGAAATACCAAGGGAACATTTCATGTAGAATGGGCACAATCAAGGACAGAAATGGTATGGACCTAACAAAAGCATAAGACATTAAGAAGAGGTGGCAACAGTACACAGAACAACTACACAAAAAGATCTTAATGACATAGATAGCCACGCTGGTGTGATCACTCACCTAGAGTCAGACATCCCGGAATGTGAAGTCAAGTGGGCCTTAGGAAGCATCACTACAGACAAAGCTAGTGGAGGTGATAAAATTCCAGTTGAGCTATTTCAAATCCTAAAAGATGTTGGTATGAAATATGCCAGCAAACTTGGAAAACTCAGCAGTGGCCACAGGACTGTAAAAGGTCAATTTACATTCCAATCCCAAAGAAAGGCAGTTCCAAAGAATGTTCAAACTACTGCACAATAGCACTCATCTCACATGCTAGCAAAGTAATGCTCAAAATTCTCTAAGCCAGACTTCAAAGGTACGTGAACCAAAAACATCCAGATGTTCAATCTGGATTTAGGAAAGTCAGAGGAACCAGAGATCAAATTGCCAACATCCGTTGGATCATAGAAAAAGCAAGAGAATTCCAGAAAAACACCTACTTCTGCTTCATTGACCATGATAAAGGCTTTGACTGTGTGGATCACAATAAACTGTGGAAAATTCTTCAAGAGATGGGAATACCAGACCACCTTACCTGCCTCCGGAGAAACCTGTATGCAGGTCAAGAAGCAATAGTTGGAACTGGACAAGGAACAATGGATTGGTTCCAAATTGGGAAATGGGTACATCAAGGCTTTATATTGTCACCCTGCTTATTTAACTTATATGCAGGGTCAATTCAGTTCAGTTCAGTAGCTTAGTCGAATTGGACTCTTTGTGACCCAAAGGACTGTAGCATGCTAGGCCACCCTGTCCATCACCAACTCCCAGAGTTTACTCAAACTCATGGCCATTGAGTTGGTGATGCCATGCAACCATCTCATTCTCTGTCGTCCCCTTTTCTTCCTGCCCTCAATCTTTGCCAGCATCAGGGTCTTTTCCAATGAGTCAGCTCTTCGCATTAGGTGGCCAAAGTATTGGAGTTTCAGCTTCAACATCGGTCCTTCAAATATACACTCAGGACTGATCTCCTTTAGGATAGACTGGTTGGAACTTGCAGTCCAAAGAACTCTCAAGAGTCTTCTCCAACACCACAGTTCAAAAGCATCAATTCTTCTGCACTCAGCTTTCTTTATTGTCCAACTCTCATATCCATACATGACCACTGGAAAAACCATAGCTTTGACTAGATGGAACTTTGTTGGCAAAGATGTCTCTGCTTTTTAATATGCTGTCTAGGTTGGTCATAACTTTCTAAGGAGTAAGCATCTTTTAACTTCATGGCTGCAGTCACCGTCTGCAGTGATTTTGGAGCCCAAAAAAATAGTCTGTCATTGTTTCCAGTTTCCCCATCTATTTGCCATGAAGTGATGAGACAGATGCCATGATCTTAGTTTTATGAATGTTGAGTTTTAAACCAACTTTTTCACTCTCCTCTTTTACTTTCATCAAGAGGCTCTTTAGTTCTTCCCTTTCTGTTATAAGGGTGGTGCCATCTGCATATGTTAGGTTACTGGTATTTCTCCCAGCAATGTTGATTCCAGCTTGTGCTTCATCCAGCCCAGCATTTTTCATGATGTACTCTGCATATAAGTTAAATAAGCAGGGTAACGATATACAGCCTTGACGTACTCCTTTTCCTATTTGGATCCAGTCTGTTGTTCCATGTCCAGTTCTAACTGTTGATTCCTGACCTGCATACAGGTTTCTCAAGAGTCAGGTCAGGTGGTCTGGTATTCCCATCTCTTTCAGAATTTTCCACAGTTTATTGTGATCCACACAGTCAAAGGCTTTGGCATAGTCAATAAAGCAGAAATAGATGTTTTTCTGGAACTCTCTTGCTTTTTTGATGATCCAATGGATGTTGGCAATTTGATCTCTGGTTCCTCTGCCTTTTCTAAAATCAGCTTGAACATCTGTAAGTTCACAGTTCACATATTGCTGAAGCCTGGCTTGGAGAATTTTGAGCATTACTTTGCTAGCGTGTGAGATGAGTGCAACTGTGCAGTAGTTTGAGCATTCTTTGGCATTGCCTTTCTTTGGGATTGGAATGAAAACTGACCTTTTCCAGTCCTGTGGCCACTGCTGAGTTCTCCAAGCTTTCTGGAATATTGAGAGCAACACTTTCACAGCATCATCTTCCAGGATTTGAAATAACTCAACTGGAATTTCATCACTTCCACTAGCTTTGTTTGTAGTGATGCTTCCTAAGGCCCACTTGACTTCACATTCCGGGATGTCTGACTCTAGGTGAGTGATCACACCATCTGACTATCTGTGTCATGAAGATCTTTTTTGTACAATTCTTCTGTGTATTCTTGCCACCTCTTCTTAATATTTTCTGCTTCTGTTAGGTCCATACCATTTCTGTCCTTTACTGATCCCATCTTAAAGAGATGGGAATACCAGACCACCTGACCTGCCTCTTGAGAAACCTGTATGCAGGTCAGGAAGAAACTGTTAGAACTGGACGTGGAACAACAGACTGGTTCCAAATAGGAAAATGAGTACGTCAGGCTGTATATTTTCACACTGTTTATTTAACTTATATGCAGAGTACATCATGAGAAACACTGGGCTAGAGGAAGCACAAGCTGGAATCAAGATTGCCAGGAGAAATATCAATAACCTCAAACGTGCAGATGACACCACCTTATGGCAGAAAGTGAAGAAGAACTAAAGAGCCTCTTGATGAAAGTGAAAGAGGAGAGTGAAAAGTTGGCTTAAAGCTCAACATTCAGAAAATGAAGATCATGGCATCTGGTCCCATCTCTTCATGGGAAATAGATGGGTAAACAGTGGAAACAGTGGCTGACTTTATTTTTCTGAGCTCCAAAATCACTGCAGATGGTGACTTCAGCCATGAAATTAAAAGACACTTACTCCTTGGAAGGCAAGTTATGACCAACCTAGATAGCATATTCAAAAGCAGAGACATTACTTTGCCAACAAAGGGCCGTCTAGTCAAGGTTATGGTTTTTCCAATGGTCATGTATGGATGTGAGAGTTGGACTATAAAGAAAGCTGAGCACTGAAGAATTGATGCTTTTGAACTGTGGTGTTGGAGAAGACTCTTGAGAGTCCCTTGGACTGCAAGGAGATCCAACCAGTCCATCCTAAAGGAAATCAGTCCTGGGTGTTCATTCGAAGGACTTATGTTGAAGCTGAAACTCCAATATTTTGGCCACCTGATGCAAAGAGCTGATTCATTTGAAAAGACCCTGATGCTGGGAAAGATTGAGGGCAGGAGGAGAAGGGGACAACAGAGGATTGTTGGATGGCATCACCGACTCAATGGACATGGGTTTGGGTGGATTCTGGGAGTTGGTGATGGACAGGGAGGCCTGGCGTGCTGCAGTTCATGGGGTCACAAAGAGTCGGACATAACTGAGTGACTGAACTGACTGAACTTGCATGAAATATTCCCTTGGTATCTCTAATTTTCTTGAAGAGATAGCTAGTCTTTCCCATTCTATTGTGTTCCTCTATTTCTTTGCATGGATCACTGAGGAAGGCTTTTTTATCTCTCCTTGCTATTCTTTGGAACCTGCATTCAGATGCTTATATCTTTCCTTTTCTC
Source organism: Bubalus kerabau (assembly GCF_029407905.1). NCBI lineage: Eukaryota > Metazoa > Chordata > Mammalia > Artiodactyla > Bovidae > Bubalus > Bubalus kerabau. Next base: position 14,003,903 of record NC_073641.1, read on the forward strand.
CTTTGCTTTTCACTTCTCTTTTTTTCACAGCTATTTCCAAGGCCTCCTCAGACAGCCATTTTGCTTTTTTTCATTTCTTTTTCTTGGGGATGGTCTTGCTCCCTGTCTCCTGTGCAATGTCAAGAACTTCTGTCCATAGTTCATCAGGCACTCTGTCTATCACATCTAGTCCCTTAGATCTATTTCTCACTTCCACTGTATAATCATAAGGGATTTGATTTAGGTCATACCTGAATAGTCTAGTGGTTTTCCCTACTTTCTTCAATTTAAGTCTGAATTTGGCAATAAAGAGTTCATCATCTGAGCACAGTCAGCTCCCAGTCTTGTTTTTGCTGACCGTATAGAGCTTCTCCATCTTTGCCTGCAAAGTATATAACCAATCAGATTTCGGCATTGGCCTTCTGGTGATGTCCATGTGTACATCATGTGAAATGTTGGGTTGGATGAAGCACAAGCTGAAATCAAGATTTCCGGGAGAGATATCAACAACCTCAGATATGCAGATGATACCACTCTAACTGGGCTTCTCCAATGGCTCAGAGGGTAAATAATACACCTACAAAGCAGGAGACACACGAGATGTGGGCTCAATCCCTGAGTTAGCAAGATCCCCTGGAGAAGGAAATGGAAACACATTCCAGTATTCCTGCCTGCAAAAAATGCATTGGCAGAGGAGCTTTTTGTGGGCTACTGTCCAAAAGGTCCAAAGAGTTGGACAAAACTGAGTGGCTAAGCACAAGGCATACCACTCTTAGAGCAGAAAGTGAAGAGGAACTAAAGCATATCTATCTTGATGAGAGTGAAAGAGGAGAGTGAAAATCTGGCTTGAAACTCAGCATTCAGAAAATGAAGATATGACATCTGATCCCATCACTTCATGGCAAATAGAAGGGGAAAAAGTTGAAGAGGTGACAGATTTTATTTTCTTGGGCTCCCAAATTACTGTAGACAGTGACTGCAGTCATGAAATTGAAAGATGCTTGCTCCTTGGAAGAGAAGTTATGACAAACCTAGACAGCATATTGACAAGCAAAGACATCACTTTGCTGACAAAGTCCATAAAGTCAAAGGCTATGGCTTTTCCAGTAGTCATGTATGTATGTGAGAAGTGGACCATAGAGAAGACTGAGCACTGAAGAACAGATGCTTTCGAACTGTGGTGCTGGAGAAGACTCTCTAGAGTCCTTTGAATTGCAAGAAGATCAAACCAGTCAATACTAAAGGAAATCAACCCTGAATATTCATTGAAAGAAGTGATGATGAAGCTGAATCTCCAATACTTTGGCCACCCTGTTCAAAGAGCTGACTCATTAGAAAAGACCTTGATGCTAGGAAAGATTGAAGGTAAAGGGTAAGGGGGTGGCAGAGGCTGAAATGGTTAGATAGCATCACCAATTCAATGGATATGAATTTGAGCAAACTCTGGAAGATAGTGGAAGACAGAGGAGCCTGGCATGCTATAGTCCTTTGGGTCACAAAGAATAGAACATGACTTAGTGACTAAACAACAATAACGAAATGGAAGAGAATGATAATAAACATTCTACTAGAAACTGCAGCTGAAGTAATGTGTGGAAAGAAATGTCTGAGTTATTTCTAATGACTAGGCTTTCATGGTGTAGAGTTAAATGAAGAAAGAATTGCAAAACTCCACAGATTCTAGGAGATGTTTTTGTTTTGTTATGTTTTGGTCATTTTTTTAATTGAAGTATAATTCATCTACTATGGTGTGTTAATTTCAGGTATACAGCAAAGTGATTCAGTTTTACATATGTATATGTAAAATATATACATTGTTTTTCAGATTTATTGCCATTAAAGGTAATTACAAGATATTGAATATAATTCCCTGTGCTATACAGCAAATCCTTGTAGGTTATCTATTTTATATATAGTAATTTGTATATGTTAATCCAAAACTTCTGATTTATCTCCCCCCACTACTATCCCCTTTGGTAACCATCAGTTTGTTTTCTATATCCGTGAATCTATTTCTGTCTTATAAATAAGTTAACATATCATTTTTTAGATTCCTCATATAAGTGATATCATATGACATTCATCTTTTTCTATCTGACTTATTTCACTTAATACGATAGTCTCTATGTCCATCCATGTTGCTGCAAATGGCAATATTTCGTTCTTTTTATGGTTGATTAATACTCTTCTTTATCCATTCATCTGTCAGTAAAAATGTAGGTTACTCCATGTTTTGCCTATCATAAATAGTGCTTCTAGCTGGCCATCAATAAAAAGTCTACAAATAATAAATACTGGAGAGTGTGTGAAGAAAAAGGAACACCTTACATTGTCGGTGGGAAGGTAAATTGGTGCAGATACTATGGAGAACAGTATGGAGGTTCCTTATATAAACTAAAAATAGAGTTACCATATGATCCTGCCATCCCACTCCTGAGTATACATCCATCCAGAAAAAAAACTAATTCAAAAATATACCTGCACCCCAAAGTTTTAGCAGTACTATCTACAAAGGGAGACTATTAATGATAGCTTTTGAATTACTATATAAAATCTAATGTCCTATCAGACATTATTACATCCACTTTGTGGTGTTTTATTAAGCATTTATGTTTTGTACTTTTAAAGACCATAATTAGTTTGATGGTTACAAGGTTTGTGCTTAAGTAGTCATTCCCTGGTGGCTCAGACAGGAAAGAATTCACCTGCAATGCGGGAGACCTGAGCTCGATCCCTGGGTTGGGAAGATCCCCTGGAGAAAGGAACGGCTACCCACTCCGGTATTCTGGTCTGGAGAATCCCCATGGACAGAGAAGTCCAACAGGCTACATTCCATGGGGTCCCAAAGAGTCGGACAAAACTGAGCAATTAGGACAGCACAGTCATTTATGAACACAGAAGTCAAATACATGGGTTTGAGTTTCTGCTCTTCTAGTTGAAAGACTAATGGCAAGATTTTAGCATCTTAAGTCTCAAATCCTTCATCCAAAAAAAAAATTTGTAAAAGTAATAATATCTACCATTGAAACTCTTTATGATGTTAAATGATTTAAAACACCAGAAACATAGTGTAACACTGAACAAATAGTAAGAGTTCAATTACTGTGAACTAATATTTCGACATGTACAATACTCATTTGGTTTCTTGTTCCATCACTCCTATGCTCCTTGAAGAGAAATAATGCTTTGTTCATCTTTGACCAATGAAGAGTACATAGTAGCATCAACAGCACAGTTGACTCTAAGTATATTTATTGTACTAACGAGTGAAGGTTAGCCACTTCTTCAGGCTACTTTGGTGTTAGATATCAAAATTATCCAGCAAAATAAAGCAATAAACATAAAAACATTGCTAGTGACCTGTACTTACATTTAAGTCCTATATTTAATTACCACTTCTCATTTAGTATTGACATGAGACTTGAAATAGTTAAACCAATTTTGCTCTATCAAGTCTGACACTTTCAAATATTCATTAAGAATCAAAACTGTCAATAGTAAGATATTATTATTGAATGAGGGTGGGGTTGGAGCCTGTTGGTTTTCTAATTTTAGACATATGGCAGTGATGGAAAACATATATTCACAGATGAGACACATGAAAACAAGGACATAATTGTAAAGGATACAGAATACATAAAATGTGTTATTAGATAGGGGAAAAGTACATTTATTTAAAGCAAGGTAAAATCCTTTGTATTTAGAAGAAAAAAAATTCTATAGTTTTCAGAATCAACTGTTTCTACAAAATTTCATAACATTAAAATGTGAATTTCATCCTGATTACAGTACATTTATTTTATTTTAATCCATTAATTAAATCTAGTAATGCTCTGTAGGTTTTTCTTTTAGTAATTTATTTTTTAATAAATTTCATAGTACCTTACTGTGACCTATGGTTGACTGAGTCCAGTGAAAGACCACAATAGATAACTGGGGGTTAATTTACTTTGCTTCTAATGTAAACACCTCTGGCTTTCTTTTCATTAAGCTATTTTAGGGGCAAGATGAGCATTTCTTCTTCTACTAAGTGGATCTTCAGAGACTAGAGTGTATCACCCAGGAACAAAAGTTTCTTCTGGAGGTTGTTAAAAGGAGAGGAAAGGAAGAGGAGAGGGAAGGGCAGGGGAGGGGAGAAGAAGGGCAGGAGAGAAAAAAGGGAGGGGAGAAAAAGGGGAGGAAGGCAGGTGGACAATTTCAGTGTAAAAGCCAGGTGTCCTGAGCTACTAGTTGGAGCAAGAAACTAAATAGAATAATAATGGTCTTTCTAATCCTTGAATTTAATTTTTTTCAAATTGTTGAGGCTTTAATTAAAAGTAAAAATCATGCGTGCGCATACACACACACACACACACAATCTCAAATGAGAAACTTTAAATACAGCTTTAGTTTCTATGATAGCACATCCCAAGAATGGTGACAGATTTGACACTCCATGATAAACAAATGTATCCAGGAATCTCATATGTATCAGTTTGACCCTACAAAGTCTTCTGTCTTCCTGAATCCTGTCTTTTTAAGTGCAATAGAGTCAGTATCAGTTCTCAGTCAGCATGTTTAATTTAGTTCTCAGAGACTACCTGTTGTGAACCCATTCCCCCTCTAAGAAGTAAATTCTTCTTTATTGCTTTGTCCTTCTGCTACATGAGATGAAAGTAACTCTTGTTTCTTGTTAGAGTATAGAAAATACCCAAAGTTCTATGGAAATACCTTTTCAATAAGTGAATGAACTAGTGAATATTTTGGAAGGGGGTAGGGAATAGAATATATCTTCAGCTTAGGAGCTATACATGACAATTGGATTTGCAACTCTCCTTAACAATTATGACACCTCTCAGAAAAGCTTTTATTTCATTCATAAAATTGCCCCAATATTTTAATAGTATATGCATGTGTGGAAGGGAAAGATTGATAACCACCTCTTCTGAGGAAAATATTCAAAATAAATGCCTTTTTTCCTGAAATGTCACTACATCCAGATTTATCTATTCCATCCATCTTTATCAAATTTTCATGTCTCCCAAATGAAAATATCTACTTACAAGCTACAAAGAATTTCAGTCACTTGATATCCCTAAGTGAACCAGCCATTCTCAATTCTTTGCCTTATACCCCCTTTCCCATATCATTTTTTAGTTCTTTATAAATTATTTTCTCATACAAGCTAAATGCTACACTATGAGATACTAAAATTGGTGTGATTTTTTAAAATTTATTATTTTTTTTTTACTTTACAATATTGTATTGGTTTTGCCATACATTGACATGAATCCGCCACAGGTGTACATGTGTTCCCCATCCTGAACCCCTCTCCCACCTCCCTCCCCATCCCCTTCCTCTGGGTCATCCCAGTGCACCATTAACCGATTGGCGAATCTACCTGAGAATGAAATCTAAGCCCATATTCTTGGGTAAAGGAAAAGGAAAAACAATAAGAAAAGAAACAAGCGCATTTAAAAATGGCAAAGGACCAAAGAAGACATACAGCTGCAGCTACTGTGCAAGATATTTTCTGGTATTGCCTCATTCTCTTCTTGGGCAACCCTTGGACCAACAATCACACTGGCTACCCCAGAGATAATGAAGAGAAGACTGCTACTATTGCCATTATCAAGACTGGAAGAAGAGTGAAGAGGCCATTGTACAGAACACAATCATATTGCTTAAGGCAAGAGTTAGGGGAAGGTTTCCTTAGTTGTGGGCTTCCCTGGTGGTTCAGATGGTAAAGAGTCTGTCTGCAATGCGGGAGACCGGGGTTCGATTCCTGGGTCAGGAAGATCCCCTGGAGAAGGGAATGGCAACCCACTCCAGTACTCTTGCCCAGAAAATTCCATGGACAGAGGAGCCTGGTAGGTTACAGTCCATGGGGTCGAAAAGAGTCGGACACAACTGAGTGACTTCACTTCACTTCCTTAGTTGTAAAGTAGTGTGGACAGAGAAATCTGGTGGGCTACATGGAGTCAACAAAGAATCGGACAAGACTGAATGACTGAGGACACAGTGTAAGTTAAGAGAAAAGCAAGAGACAGGACTTTCCCTGGTTCTCACATCTTCATAAAAGCTTATATACTCACAATCCTACCCCAGTTCTTCTAGTCTTTGGTTCTTATTTTTTTTTCTTTCTTTCTATGTATATTCTGCATTACACTGCCATAAAAAAGAGACTAGTGAATATTTAGTAGCAGAGACTTAATTTTTAAGTAATCCCTAGGGATGTGTCATGGGCTTAGTACGGGCTCAGCTCCACTCTCCAGACCTTCCACATATGCAGTCCTGCATAATAATTTCTGGATTGATCCTAGTAGTTTTTGTTCCTGTGTTTTAGTTTGTAAATTCCTAAACTATCTACAGAAACAAGTCAGATTAAATCATTTCTGGAATAGTGTTACTGCTAAGTGTACTATACTAAATTCAAATTCATATACAAAACCCTCAGTTAATCAGAATATTCATTTAACTGGAAGTGAAGTCCCACTGAAGATAAACAATCTTTTGCAAAATAAGCAAAGTCCACTAGTGCTAAACCATAAGGAATATGCAATGAAGTCTTCATTACCTTGTCAGCACATGATTGAAAAAAATGTAATGGGTATTTATGAACCACAAAGAAGGAAGCTGATGGTTACAATTCTTAATCTGAAAGTCCTGCACTTTGTTTCATTCCTCAAAGGACATTTTTAAAACTTCTGGGGGAAAAACTCAAATAGCAAGTGCTCCCAATGACTTAGCTGCCATTTATCACCCATATTTCATAGAAAGTCCTCCATTATGAATGTTCTTTATATTTTATCTTTCCAAATATAGATGTCTTGACCCTTTGGACAGTATGACTTTTAAAAAATATGATTTATTTGCCAGTATTTTGTATGTAGAAAGCAATTTTAAATACTTGTTGAATTAAATAAAGAAGGAATGAATGCAAGAACCAGCTACTGTGGGGGGAAAATAAAGCAGTGAAATAATTCTACCTAGTTGTGCCAGGGAAAATGCTAATCACGAGTAGCATACCTCAGTGCTGAGAGTGAGTACCCTGCACCTTTTTTCTGGGATGAACACAAGTCTATGGTTACCAAGTCCTCTCACAGACCCATTATCTATCACTGTGCCCCATTTTTCTGCCTAATTAAAGCATTCTTTCTGGAAGGCATGACTAAGTCAAAGATGCTTCAACCCAGATGTGTGTGGCATGCAGAAACATTCTAGCTCAAGTAAACTGCAATCTTTTCATCTGGGTGATGTAAGCACTGGCCTTGGCTGTACTCAATTTCAACATCAAAACTTGTCCATTTGTGCTATGCTTATGTACCCATTATACTCATTCAATTTCCCCACATACCCTTCCCAATTATCTACCCATTTAACCCATTTAGTCTATCTCTACTACAGTAAACATGTTCCCCTTTACCATTTACTAGCACTTGGGCTGGACTTTCAAGGGCCTCTAACAGGCTTTGTGATTTATTTATTTCTTCCTCCTCTTGTTCAATTTTACACTTATGACTCATCTCAAAAGTGGATGCTGCTGCTGTAGACAAATGCATTGGCAAGAACCTAACTACACAATTGACCATTTAGTCTCAAAACTAAATGAAACAGAATAATGGCTGCAAAATTGATCTGGGCCATGGGGCAGAAGCTATACTTAAACTTCATTCAGCATAGCACCTGCCACAAAGCTGATGTAGCGAAAATTGTATCATGATGATATGCTCTAGTTCTGGGTGCCATTTACTGTCTTTTCCATTATTGTTGATAATAACAGTGCTTTCAAATGGAACAACATTCCTCCTGCTGCAGATAAAGAGGATTTGGGAAAATATCCTATCATCTTATTTGAGAGACCAATAAAGTAATAATTCAATTTTCTCCATTTTTCTGGGAATTTGGCAGATAATATTAATTATTATCTCTAGCCAGGGCACAAATGAAACTAGTAAATAAGAATAAAGTGCATTTGTGAATAAAAATAAAGCTAGTAAATTAAAATAAAGTTTATTTGTCTGTTTTGTAGGAGAATTAGACCTTTCTGACATTTTGAAAGAAAAAAGTTTGGCTCATCTGACACTTCTTATAGGTACTTCAAAGCACCCTAACTCTCTCCTTCAATACTGACCATTTGGTATAAAGATCCTAAAAGCCAATTTGTCATCAGTTTACTCTTTCATCACCCATAATATCCCACATGCCATCTCTTGATTAGGAAGGTTTCTCTGTCCTCGTATGTTGCTTTGCTCTTCATGAAAGCTCTTTCTCCTATGTGTCAAGAAAAATATCTCAACATTCCCAAAGAAAAGTACACACAGCACCTGAAGAACCATGAGGATGAATAAAAAATTTCTCCCATTGGAATTAGAAAGAAGGAAAAGCATAACCACCCAACTGGCAATAGCCACATTCGCCTTCACAAGCTTGAGATTACTGAAAATTAGATCATGGAAAGGACGGTTGCTTGACCAACACATGGTCTGCATTTCCCCCTTCTTCCTTACCTACAGAATCTGATTTTATTCAAGGAGGTGATATGCCCGGACGAAAGTATACATTTCCTAGTCTTTCTGCAACTAGTCATGACTAGTGAGGCATAAGTGAAAGTAACTGGGTGGGGATTCTGGCAAATCTCTTTAAAGGAAGCTAATTTCCCAGAGGGTGTTCACCATCGTGAACCACTTCTTTCTGACCTGAACATACACGTGATGGACAGCAGCACTCCAGCAGTTATTCTGGATCATTTTAGAGATGAATAAGAGGCACAAAATATGATGAAGCAGAAAGAAGAACCTGGGTTCCTGATAACTATGGCCCTGATTTGCCAGCCCCAGACCTCCTACCTCTTGCAGGATTGAGGAAAGAAAATCTGTGTCTTTTTAATGTCACAGATTCCTGAGTTTTCCATTTAAGGAACTCTGCTAAGCCTAATATTAACTAACTGATCAAGTAATCATCAATGGTAATGGAGCTCTATGCTTTTAACATTGCGTTAGGTGCTTCCATTAATATAGCAGACATTCAAAACATTGATACTTGGCCTCTTACTTAAAATGTAAGAAACAGAACTGATATTGAAAACAATGACATTTCAACACTTCTGTCAGTAATATACATGAATTGACATAGCACTTTATTCTTCTATTAGGATGCCACTTTCCATGTGATTTTTTCCTTCTTGGTAAGACTGGATAACTCTTGAAAGAGACTGTGTAGTCGTTCAGTCTTGCTTGACTCCTTACGACACTTTGGACTATAGCCCTCCAGGCTCCTTTGTCCATGGGACTCTCAAGGCAAGAATACCGGAGTGGGTTGCTATGCCCTTCTTCAGGGAATGTTCCCAACCCAGGAATCCAACCCACATCTCCTGTGTCTCTTGCATCGCAGGCGGATTCTTTATCCACTGAGCCATCGGGGAAGCTCTAAGATACAAAGCTGACTCAGAGGGGATCTTCCCAACCCAGGGATTGAACCTGGGTCTCCTGTTTTGCAGGCAGATTCTTTACCACTGAGCCACCATGAAAGCCCTAACCTTAGTCTAACTCATACGTTGAGAAATCAATAAGAACATTACAAGTATGACACATAATAATTATATATGAGTTCTCCCAGCCCTCTGCTTGCCTCTTGCAGCTAGAGATGATTCCAGCTTGGTCTACTCTGTGTCTTTCCAACTTCTTGTTGGCAAGAAGCACCTGTTTAACCACTTAAGTACCTGGACTTGTTTAATTAAACAAGGAGGCCGTTAGACTGAGGCGGCTCTTTGCCATGACAGCGTATATAAGCAATTCAGAATCTAAGCTGGTAAATGCCTCAGGGTTAAGATTTATCAAAAGCTAAGGACAATCAATCACAAAGAGTCAATGAGGCTTTAAACTATAGCCAATCAATACTTTCCTTCTTTTGCTTCCACCTTTTCTCTATGAAAGTCTCTCACAAACTCCTGTCCCCACAGCACTTCTAACCACATTCAGTTTGGCACTGCTCAATTTGAATCAATTTTTGTTCAGATATACTCTTAATTTATTAATATGTTTTACTTACCTTTTAACAGACTTTTGAGACTCAAATTCAGGAAATAATAGGAGAATAGGAGTTCCCTTAGGCAAGGGACACACAGTGGCAAAGGCTGAAGGAATACTTTCTTCTTAATGTTCAACAGCATTTTTCCAAGGTTTAAGATCTAGTGCTCTCAGTCATCTGGTAAGTGTATTTTAATCTTTTCAGAAATTGCCAGACTATTTTCCAAAGTGGTTATTCCATTTTATAGCACCAGTGGTGATGAATGAGAATTCCAGTTACTTTACATTTTAGACACAGTTGTTACTGTTATTTTGTTTATTTTAGCTATTCTGATGATATACAATGGTATCTCACTGTGGTTTTAATTTACATTTTTAAATGATTGATGACTAATGATAGTAACTTTTCATGTCTAATTGGCCATTTGTAGATCTTCATTTATGAAATGGCTATTCAAATTTTTGCTCATTTTTAATTGGTTCAATTAACTATTACTGAATTATAAGGGTTATTTCTATATTCTGGATGCAAGTGCTTCATTTAAAAATTTCACATGTTTATTTTTTATATATCTTCCATCCCTTTCTACATTATGTTTTATTTTATTTTTTTAAAATTTTATTTTATTTTTAAACTTTACAAAATTGTATTAGTTTTGTGTGGAATATTAAAGGCTCATTTAAGGTCTTTGTCTTCTAATTCCATCACCTCTGTTATTTCTGTATCTATTTATCATGGCTGAATTTTTTCTTGGTTATTAATTACATGTTTTTGCTACTTTTGATATCTAAGCAATTTTGGATTAGATACTGCATAATGAATGCTATGTTGTTGTGCATCTAAATTGCACTGTCTTCCTTTAAAAATGTTGCCTTTTCACTTGTTAGACAATTAAATTGAAAGGATCTATTTGATCTTTTTTAGGGTTCGCTTCTAGGTTTTGTTGCTGCTGCTGCTGCTAAGTCGCTTCAGTCGTGTCCGACTCTGTGCGACCCCATAGATGGTAGCCCACAAGGCTCCCCCGTCCCTGGGATTCTCCAGGCTTTGTTAGGATGGTCTAATTTGGCCATATTTATGAAGTTTGATCTTTCAGAAGTCTCTATTGAATGCCTTAGGAGTCTCTTCATTCTGGATGGTTAAAACTATAGAATGTCTTTCTGCCCCATATGAACTCTTAGGATTGTCTGACTTACAGCTCCTTGGTCATTCTTTGTCCTCCTAGAGTTTCACCCTGTAATACACAATTCAGTTTTCATTTAAAAACTCAGAATCACCCACCCACCCTCCTTACTCCCATGCAGAGCCCTGGAGTTCCTTCTCTGAGAAGCTGCCCTTCTTCTACTACTCTGCCACGACTTCTAGCTGCCTCCACTTCTGTCAATTCTGATATCTATTGCCTCAATTTGGTGAAGCCACCAATGCGTCCCTTGAGTTTCCTCTCTCCGGGCCAGTGTCTATTGAACACCTACAGGCAGAAAGCTGGGTCACTCTAGGACTCACTCTGTTTTCTTCTCTTCTCTCAGGGGACACAGTTCTAGTTTGCCTATTGTCTGAGGTTTGAAACCTGTTGCTTTGTGTTTCTTCCAAGTTCCTACTTGTTTTAAGTGGAAGGGAAAGTCTGTTAGTAGTTACTCTACCATGATCGGAAGCATACTTCTCCTAGATGAATATGTCTCTGTGTGGATGTGTAATGGGAGGGTCATTGACAAGAGACTAGAGCAGCTGTGGTGTGTGAGGGTAGTGGTTGTAAGAAGACAGAATTTGACAGAGCTGATGCTCCTTTCAAATAAAGGACTTTAATAGACTGCACATTTGCCTGTGATACTGGGCATATGAACCGTGACTTTATAAGCAAATACATTATTTATTATTAATAATAATTATTATTAATATATATTAATAATATATTATATATATAACATATATATGTATACACACACACACACTGGCAATATAAATGTAAGTATAAAAGTAATGATATAGTGACTACATATGATGGAGGAGACCAGAAATGAGAGAAATGAATGCCCTGGAAAAAAGAGGGATGCTTATTTAGAGAAGGTGAGGCTTGAACTGAACCATGAAAAACTAATAGGATTGAGAAAAAAGTGAGAGCAGGCTTATGAATAAAACTTCTCAAGTCTTCCAGCTTCCTCCAATAGGGAAAAGAATTACATATCCACCCAGTTTTTTTAGATATCTGTTAAAGTCCTTTGATCAACAGCATAAATAATTATCAATATCATCATTAATCCACATATATGAGATGGAGGTCAGGTAGTATTCCTCTCTAAATACTCAATAGCTATTATGAATAACTCTGTTACTGAGTTGAGTCAAATACAATCTACAAAGGCAGTGAGTGTCACATGTTTCAAACAAAACCTTTATCCAGTTAAATTTTCCTGACCAGCCCAAGGGTGATATTCAGAGATATCACTTTATACCTAGATCTGCTATTTCAATAAGACACCAACAGGTTTAGCAGATGTTTCTATGAACAAGTAAATATGTTCCAGGCAATAAATCTGCAAATAGGCATCCAACTAAAAAATATGCTTCATTCTTTCCAATGTAATCACAAGTAATAATTTATGACTAGTTACAGACATACACAAATATTCATGATTACTATATTAGCAGTAGAATTACCATGCAGTACGATTTGCAAAGACCCTACACATCTAACACATTATTTTATAACTGAGAGAATATTTCAGCACTGAATATTCTTTATTTCGCATATCAGATGGTCATATGACTTGGGAAAAAAATCACCACTGATTCTGGCCACATCTGGGTTACAAATTGAATATACTAGCTTGAGAATATTGTTCAGTACCTCTCTATACCTGATTTTCTCCATTTCTAAATTGAACAATTATCTAAACTGCCAAACAGCTAGATGGAAAAAAGAAAGGACAGAAAGTTGTTCTGACCAAGCAAATATTCTATGCACACTAAAAAATAATAATATAATATGGAATTATTGCTGCACAAATTGCCCCCTTGGATGTTAGAATGAAAAATTAAGGCTGAAGACACAAGCAAATGTGGCTTTAAATTATTTCAATGCTTAAGGTAAATAGGAGTCATCAATCATTCTCACTTTTGCCCTTTCCTCCAACATAATAAAAGCTAATGGCTTATAAGATAGCAATAAAAGTATGCAGAGAAACTGTACTTAGTGAGATAATTCAGTCTAATATTAAAGATTAGGATTATAAAAACACACAACTAAAGAAAGATATTTATTGCTAAATAAAAAAAGAGCCTTTTCTTGGACACAGAAAAATTTTGCACAAATGTTTTTCACATTTTTAGTTCACCAAAAAACTACTATCTGGCTTTAATTCTTTATAGCAGTTAAGACAATTCATCTAAAGATTATTTGCCTAATAATTATATGGTAACACAATAACTGGGTATAAATAGAAAAGTTGACATATTATGTAATACTTTCAGTTATTTTGAGCAATATCACCATTGTTTCTCCAACACAATGGTGGTATATAATAGGTGCTCAATAAGCAGTGAAAGAATAAATAAATGCACAGTAGCGGGAATTTCTTATAAGATTAGTTATAGAAAAATAATCAAATCTGAGAAATTTATAGCCCACACTGACAAAGCATATAACTTAGTAAAACAAAATGTTATGTTCAGGTACTCCAACATAATCACTGTTTTAACCTTATAGAGTAATTTTCCAGTAATTTCCCCAACTACCAAAAACCAAAAGAGAAAAGTATATCTTTCTTTTGCAGGGCTCATTTTAATCCACAAAATGAGACAATTTATAAAATGAGACCAAGGGTTCCAAGATTATTTTTTGTGGTCCTATAGGTAGATACGGAGAAGGCAATGGCACCCCAGTACTCTTGCCTGGAAAATCCCATGGACGGAGGAGCCTGGTGGGCTGCAGTCCATGGGATTGCGAAAAGTCGGACACGACTGAGCGACTTTACTTTCACTTTTTACTTTCATGAATTGGAGAAGGAAATGGCAACCCACTCCAGTGTTCTTGCCTGGAGAATCCCAGAGGCGGGGGAGCCTGGTGGGCTGCCGTCTATGGGGTCGCACAGAGTCGGACACGACTGAAGCGACGCAGCAGCAGTAGCAGCAGCAGAGGTAGATAACTGTATTCAGCATCCTGTATTTCACACACTAGCAGTGTTGAGTAGAGTTCATATGTGAAGAGACCTTCTTCTTCTTCATTGCACTTTTATAACTCCCAGCCCAGAGAACTGTTCTTCTAAGGTACAGCCAATCTGCTTAAGTATTCAGCTTCACAGCTGCCCTAAAAAAAAATGCCCCAAAACAATAACTTAAAACAATAAGTATAAATAATGTTTAACTTTTATCAGCAAGGTGTGTTCTCAGGTCATATTGAAAATGTTTTCTTTGGTGCCAAGTGGAACCATGAACCGGCACTGGGCTCTTCTAATTAAGGACTGGTGTGTGTCTGAAGAGAGGTTGGAGCAGTTACCCGGGCACTTAGCTACGTGGACTATCATCTTTCATGACCACAAACCAGCCACTTCTCTTTGTGTTGGAGTCTCCATGGTGGCAAGATAGAATCAATAATAATGAGTTCAGCATAAGAATTATTCACAATTAAGAAAAATAGCCTACCGAGTACCCTGAGCTCCTGGGAAACTGTGTAAACACAGTTCACCATTTGTATTCTGACGCCTTGTCCTTGTTGGAATCTTGTGATTCCCAGTGCCATGTTTTTGTGCGTTCTTTCCACTCGAGTTGCTCCTTCTGTTTGATGTGTGGACATGCTGGTCCAAGGTTCCACAATTTCCAGCCATACTTTTTTTTTTTTTGGTTTAAGAGAAAATTTTCCTAAGCCTATAATCATGCATTTTTTTTTTCTTTTTAAAAAAGTCTATCGGGTGCCATTTCAATAGTTAGTTTGAAAGTCAGAACACAAGTCCCAGATATCGTGTGATTTTTAGATGGTATTTAATCACTGCCTGGGTTCAGTAAGCATTACCATCAAAGTGAGGATGGCAGACTCTGTTCTGGGGACATGATTCTCCAAATGTAGCCTACGGGCAAGAAAGTCTACATCAGAAATACTTAAGTGGCTCAGTTAGAATAAAGTAGTTACCACCCTAGGCCTCACTAAACAGAAATGTCTAGTTTGAGACATTTTTAATAATCATCTCAGCCTCAGTTATCCATGATAAAGTTTTCGAGCACAGCTCCAGTATCAGCAATTGATGACCTTCTGGTTTCAAGGGCTTCAAAGAAGAGATTCAAGCTTTGTCCCTCTAGTACAACTTTGAATAAGACATCCTTAGTGGGACCAGCTATGCCGTACACAACACTTTCTTCAGAATATTAGGTAGAGCCATGGTAAGGGTCCCTGTGCAGAGCAGCATGGCACAGTGTCAGGACCATCCACGGTGGCAAGTAGAATTACATCTACCAAGCCCTGATCTTAAAGAAACAAGGTCTGGGTGTTTTCCTGGTCTATCCTGGTAAGAGCTTTCTCCAGGTGCTGACTACAAGAAGCATAACAAGAAGGTGTCAGATAAACCCAAACCCTACCAACTGGAAGCTAATTGAATTAATTACTAGGATACAGTGACTTTGTTCTTACATCTTTAGGGTTTATAGAAGCATTTCTGATACCAACACAGCACAAAGGTTTTTATTAAACCCCTGCTCTAAAGACCATCTGCTTTTTAACTTTTAACCTTCAGGCAAAGAAATTCCAAAAATGTCTTTTTCTTCTGTCTGTGAAAGAAGAAAATACCTTTAAGATACTCTTCAGTCTACCCAAGATACATAATAAGAAGAGTAGAATGTTGGAACATCAATTCCAATTCTATAAACAGGAAAAATATTGCATGATTTCATCAAAGATTCTCATTCACTAGGGCTAGACAGAGCAGTTTTCTACTAAATTTGACACAGTATCTTTGCATTCCATTACAAAGCTGTTATTCGCAACTGTAAACAGTGGGCTTTTATACCTGTCAGAGAGTTTCTTTGACATTTTTCAAGAATTATATTAGGGATTTGAACCATATCATATATATATATATAAAACACCTATGTTCTAATTTTATAGAAAGTTGCATCTCAACTTTTTATAATATTCATTAAAGAAAAGGGGCTGCAGAACACACGCAGTCATATAAAACGTTGTTGAAAGGTGACTACACAGGAGCAGTGTGGTGGAGTTCCACTGTAGTGATACAACAGTTTTGTATCTTGGTTGTGGTGGTGGTTACATGAATCTCTACAGAGGATAAAATTTCTTAGAAGTACACATACAAAATGAGTACCTGTTAAAAATTGATGAGATATTGAATAAGATTTGTAGCCTACTTAGCTACATGGACGGAGGAACCTGGTAGGCTGCAGTCCATGGGGTCGCTAGGAGTCGGACACGACTGAGCAACTTCACTTTCACTTTTCACTTTCATGCATTGGAGAAGGAAATGGCAACCCACTCCAGTGTTCTTGCCTGGAGAACCCCAGGGACGGGGGAGCCTGTTGGGCTGCCGTCTATGGGGTCACACAGAGTCGGACATGACTGAAGTGACTTAGCATAGCATAGCATAGCATAACTACATTCAGTTCAGTTCAGTTCATTTGCTCAGTCATGTCCAACTCTTCTCGACCCCATGAATCGCAACACGCCAGGCCTCCCTGTCTACCACCAACTCCTGGAGTTCACTCAGACTCACGTCCATCGAGTCAGTGATGCCATCCAGCCATCTCATCCTCTGTCATCCCCTTCTCCTCCTGCCCCCAATCCCTCCCAGCATCAGAGTCTTTTCCAATGAGTTAACTCTTCACATGAGATGGCCAAAGTACTGGAGCTTCAGCTTCAGCATCATTCCCTCCAAAGAAATCCCAGGGCTGATCTCCTTTAGAATGGACTGATTGGATCTCCTTGCAGTCCAAGGGACCCTCAAGAGTCTTCTCCAACACCACAGTTCAAAAGCATCAATTCTTCAGCCCTCAGCCTTCTTCACAGTCCAACTCTCACATCCATACATGACCACTGGAAAAACCATAGCCTTGACTAGACGGACCTTTGTTGGCAAAGTAATGTTTCTGCTTATGAATATGCTATCTAGGTTGGTCATAACTTTCCTTCCAAGGAGTAAGCGTCTTTTAATTTCATGGCTGCAGTCACCATCTGCAGTGATTTTGGAGCCCAGAAAAATAAAGTCTGACACTGTTTCCTCATCTATTTCCCATGAAGAGATGGGACCAGATGCCATGATCTTTGTTTTCTGAATGTTGAGCTTTAAGCCAACTTTTTCACTCTCCACTTTCACTTTCATCAAGAGGCTTTGTAGTTCCTCTTCACACCAATATCAATTTCCTGATTTTGAGAATGGACTAGACTTATGTAAGATGTTACTATGCGGCAGGTAGCTGGGTGAAGAGCACATGAGACCTCTTTGTATTATTTTTTTGTAACTACTTGTGAGTCTATAACTAGCTTAAAATAAAAAGTTCATGGAAAGGTTGAGAGTTCATCCCATTGTTTATTCCTCTTCAAACATACTGATTGCTCATACTTTACCCACACAAATTATCTGTGCAAAGTATAATTCATTTGATTTGAAAAATTCAATAAAGATCCGGATCAGCTTCACTAATCACTCATCTCCCTTTAAAACTCAAGCTAAATTCTACAGAACATAAGTAACCCCAAAGTGAAATTCAAGCAGGTGTTTTAGCGGACTTCTAAATACAGATTTCTCAGACTTTGAACTATCCAGAGATTTATTGTCCAGACCTCAGTCATTTGGTCACTTGAGGGAGTTGCCTCTCTTTTAACCCTTCTCTGTGCATACTTGCTCTTTCTTCTCTATGTCTTCTTATCTCCTCTCACCTCTTTACTTGCTAAAAATAATCTAATTCTTCTTGGAAGTTCCTGGATTTTTCTCCAGAATTTTGGATCTTGGACAACATTTATTGAGCATCATGGATGGCCTCAAGAATGTGAGACGTAATTTCTTGTAAATTTGTCCTGTGCTTCAGAGACCTTGAGAATATGCTTGCCCTGTTCCCTCTTCTGAAATGGCAATTTGAGTTTAATTACTTAATCACTACTTATGGGCACTTCAGGAACCCCAGTTTTGCTCAGCCTACTAATGCCAAAGAACCCTGAACAAAACCAGAGTTGGTAACACGGGTGTCTGCGGGGCAGAGAGCAGGCAAGAGGTGTGAATGTGTGTTAAAAAGAATTAGACATGACTGGGAAAGAGAAGAGACTATATATTAAGAAAAGAAAATCTCTCTTGGCCTCAGATTCTTCATCTAAAAAAGGACAGTTTAGACTGGAAAGACAACAATATTCTGTTATTTGAACCACTCTAATAAATTAAGCAAATAATCTGAAAAGCAGAGAAAAATCATTTCTCTGCCTGCAGCTCATTTTGTAGATCAAAAATAAACATTTTCTTGTATTTTATCTTGGAGAATTCAAATATAAGGGGCAAGGAAGGATTTTAGAAGTAACTTTCTCCCTGGTTCTATTCATAATTTAACTGTAGTCATCAGATCATGTGTGATTCTATTCCTGTTCACAATCTCCAATCTGTTCCCTAGAGCTTGTTCTGAGTGAGAATTGGAATAAAGAGAAATGGTCTGCTGCTCTTGGCCCTTCCTTGTGAACAACCCACACTGGGATTTGAAGAGAAAAAAAAAAAAAAATATATATATATATATATAAACATACTGCTGGCTCCAGAACTGCCTTGTCCATTGAACTGGGGAATAATGTTTTCCTATCTCAGTCTGCCTTTGCCCTGCAGGATTTATAGCCTGTGGAGGCCTCTGGCTCACCCCAGCTCATATAAACAGGAAATACAATTCCAAGCAGAGAAAAAAAGGAAGAGAAAGCTGGAGCAAAGAAAGCACTATAGGTACAATGCACAACGAAAAATTAGCATATTGCTAAATTTCCTTTCCCCAAGATTACACCATTCTGGATTTCCAAAGAGGTCAAGATTGTATATAGTTGATGCAAATCAAGCGTCTCGGAGTCTCAGATGGGAAGTTCATTAGTCCAAAGTTAAACGTGGTGGGGTTGCCCTGCTGCAGACACTGGGAACAAAATTTCAATCTGCCTGGGTCACATCCTCCCATGATAGGTAGGCCCTGTAAATACTGAAGTGCTAGGGAAATGGGAAGTCTCATCTGCCACAAGCCAAAGTGTGTTTAGGAAGTGAAAAATGGAACCGATGTAACAAATGGCAACCCACTCCAGTATTCTTGCCTAGGGGACCTGTGGACAGAGGAGCCTGGTGGGCTGCTGTCCATGGGGTCGCACAGAGTCGGACACGACTGAAGTGACTTAGCATGCATGCATGCATTGAAGAAGGAAATGGCAACCCACTCCAGTGTTCTTGCCTGGAGAATCCCAGGGACAGAGGGGCCTGGTGGGCTGCTGTCCATGGGGTTGCACAGAGTCGGACATGACTGAAGCGAGTTAGCATGCAACAATACAGTAAATTGTGATATTGCTAGAGTTTACACAATAATTGTGCAGAAAGTCAGGCTTAAGTTTCCATAGAGAACAATATTTAAATAATAAAAACATGTGGTTAAGTATATTATACCACTCTATATGTACTGTTTTATCTTTCTGTATGTAATTAATATTAATTAATTAATAATTAATATACATAATTAAAATTTTAATTTACCTAATACCTTAAGTATTCTCAAACTTCAATGTATCTGCTGTTGTAAATAGATACATCAAGGGGTCATTCATCATACAAGTAAAAGTGTACCAGTGGCAAAAGCTACCCATATGTGGCTTTCCACCCTCTAGGTCTTTCTGTATACATTTATGAATAGTAGCAGCGACACATTATTCAAATTGCGGGATTTTTTTTCTCTGTTTTTGATAAGATTTAAGCTGGTCTCTGGAATCTATTTACACAGTAGAAAATGCTATCTGTGAAAACTCGGATAAGTGGGGATAGGTGTGGCATAGAGATAATAAATAAGAGATAAATAATTCCTAATTGAGGTGCCACAGTTTTGTAGTGGACAGAGAAGCATGCAGAATCTAAAGACAGGTGCTTAAGGTGCTATGGGGCCTGACATGTTGGGGAAAGTTTAGCTGGGAAGAGTGATCTGAGCCACAGAGTAGGTTGGACAGAGGAGTATCTTATACCAGACCATGAAGTAAAGAGCAGAGGGCACCCTAAAGGAAATAGCAAGTACTTGATACTGCTATGCTTCAGTAATGATGCTACAGAGGGGCTAGTGGTCACATCAACATGGGCCTTGTGTGCCCTAATAAGAATTGTGAACTTGATCCTGAAAGGTTTAGGAGACATGGAAGGATTTTAAGCAAGGAGGGCTAATGTGTTCAGACATTCCTTTTAGAAAAATCATTCTGCCAAGTATATGATGAATGAACGTAAGTGCCAGTGAGACCAGTTAGGAAGCTGTTGCAAGAAAATGATGAGAGCTTGAACTAAGATAATGACAGGAGAAATGGAAGGAAGAGCATGAAGTTGGCCAATAATGAGGAAGAAGAATCAAGAGAACTTGGAGATGGACTAGACACAATGAGAGGAAAAAGAGGGACTCGGGTGGTCCTAGGCTTGGTGAGCAGATGGACAGTGACATCAATCACAAATATGAATATGAGAGGGATTTAGAATGTGATGAGTTAGTTTAAGATATATTTGATTGGAGTGGCACTAGTGGTAACGAACCCACCTGTCAGTGCTGGAGATGTAAGAGATATAAGTTCAATCCCCGGGTCGGGAATACTCCCTGGAGGAGGGCACAGCATTCCACTCCAGTATTCTTGTCTGGGAAATCCCATAGACAGATGAGCCTGGAAGGCTATAGTCCATAGGGTCAAAAAGCATCGGACAAGACTGAAGTGATGTAGCACGCACTCATGCTTCTTCTTTCCATCCGTGGATCATGCAAAAATGAATAATTTGTAGTAATCAGAGATTCCAAGAAAGAAATCTTAATTAGAGATACAGCTCTGGGATCATCACAAGGTCCATGATTAAAGCTACAAGTGTAGCTGAGGTCACCAAAGGAGAGGATATAGTGTGAAGGAGGAGAGGATATAGTGTGAAGGAGGAGAAGAAAGAGATTTTAACTCTGGGAAGTATAATCCTTTGAAGAGTGGATAAATTAAGGAGGTATCTATAAAGGCATCTGAGAAGAAGCATCAAGACACAGGAGCAAAGTGTCATACAATCCAAGGCAGGATAGAACTGAAAAGGAAGGAATAATCAATAGGGAAGGCAACACTGTAGAAGAGTTTCCCAGTAAATTTGACAACTTTGGTTGTAAAAATGAACCTAAGTTCATTTGGAAAAAGTAATTTCAAAAAATAACAAAGAGAGGGAGTTCAGGTTGAAACTATAGAGAAACTTATATACTGAGAGTGATGACCTTTAGAAATGAAATAACTGAAGATCTGAAAGAGAGAAAGGACCATTTTAGAGAGTTCACAGAACGAATGTGTACTTGGCAGAGTTAGGGAGGACAGTCAACAAAGGGATTCAGAACACAGCTGAAGAGACTGGCCCTGAACAAATGAATGAATCCCTCTATCACTGAGTTGCGAGAAGGCAATGGCACCCCACTCCAGTACTGTTGTCCAGAAAATCCCACGGATGGAGGAGCCTGGTGGGCTGCAGTCCATGGGGTCGCTAAGAGTCAGACACGACTGAGTGACTTCACTTTCACTGTCCACTTTCATGCATTGGAGAAGGAAATGGCAACCCACTCCAGTGTTCTTGCCTGGAGAATCCCATGGACAGAGAAGACTGGTGGCCTGCTGTCCACGGGGTCGCACAGAGTCCGACACGACTGAAGCGACTTGGCAGGCAGCAGCATCACTGAGTTAGTGATGAAGAAGAGAGTTACAGAAGTTTGAGATGTATGTCTTTAGGGTGGCTTCTATTTTCTACATGAAAAAAAGGCAACGTTATCCGTTGACAGTGAGTGCGGAGGCGTAAAAGGAGATTAGTATGAAGGTTTCATTCATTCAACAAACATTCATTCAATATCAATGTGCCAGCCAGAAGCAGATACTAACTCCCATAAACCTCATTATGAGAGGGACTAAAAAAACTTGTCCAAAACCAGGTACTTTTTAGAGTCATATAAAGTACAACTAAAAAATTTGCCAGGACAGTGAGTACACACTGAGACACGAAGATGTGATCTACACACACATACATGCACGTGCGTGCACTCACACAATGGAATAATACACAGCCATAAAAAAGAATGATATATTCATTGACAGCAACATAGATGGGCTTGGAGGGCATTATGCCAAGTGAAATAAGTCAGACAGAGAAAGATAAATACTATATGATATTGCTTATATGTGGAATCTAAAAAAATACAATAAACTACAGAATTTAACATAAAATATGCAGACTCACAGATACAGAGAACAAACTCGTGGTTACCTGTGTGGGGGAGGGGCATTCGAGGAGTAAGGGAGTGAAAGGTACCGGCTGCTGGGTATAAGATAAGCTCAAGGATGTCCTGACAGCACAGGGAATATAGCCAGTATTTTGTAATAACTGTAAATGGAAAGCAAACTTTAAAAATTGTATAAAATTTTAAAAAAATTAAAATAAAATAAGAAGGTTAAAATTATCCTCATCCTTTAAGGAAAATGTTATATTACTCTAGCCATTTTCTACAAGAAAATAGCTTTGTATATGAGTTTGTTCAGTTCCAGAGGTATTTGGAGTGGCCACAGAGATCTGCTGACTTTTGTCAAAGGATTATAGAGCTATTAGTCATGATGGGTAGTAACTTTACAGCCAGTCAAACAACTGGTTAGCCCATTATGCTCCTGGTGAAACTGCCCAGAAGGATGGAAATGAGGGAGAGAGATTGAAGTTAGACAGCAGTTCTGTTACCTTCCCCACACCACTGAAATTTATTTCACTTGATTAACTCCTATTCAATGTGGAAACAAGTCCCATGCATTTGAAATGCACACTAAAAAATACCACACATACCCCCTGTGGACCAAATATAAATTGAAATCATTTGTGTTGGATTCGGGTTCCATGTGAGCTGTCAGAGAATGATAGTTATGGCCATTTTGGTAAATCAATTTTTTTTTTAAAGTTCTTAAAAGGAGATTGATCCTTTTTTAAAAAAACAGTATATAGTACTAAACTCATGTCTACATCTCAGAAAGCCCTTTGGTCTCAGGCCTGGCTACTCACTGAATATGTCAGAGAAAATTGCAGGTTGCAATTCCAACAGACGAAAGTGAGGAAACAAAAGGAAATTTCTGATAGAAATACAGACTATATAAAGTTTAAAAATAAAATTAAAAAAAAAAAAAAAAAGAAATACAGACTGACAACTTCTCATCCTAAAGTGGAAGCCCCAAGACCACCCACATTGCAGGGTTTTTCCAACTCTGAAAGAAGGGCCCACCCTGAATCTGAGCATTTATGTTAAGTACCTAAAAATAACATGTGGGGGATGAGTTATTTACTCTGATAATTTCTTTTTCCAGATCATTATTAAGCAAGGCGACCTTTAGAAGGAGATATTTCGAGAGATTCTGTGAATGCTTTGGCTGTTTCTGACCATAACTTTAATCTCCCCTCTCCTGGCAAGGTTGCAATGGTTCAGGGGCAGAAACCCTCTTCCTTACTCCAGCTGCAACTCCCAGAGAGGTTCTGAAGGTGAGTCAGGTGTTAGGCCCCAGGGGTGAAATAAAAACCTCAGAGAAAGACTGGCGCTGAAGCACAGCGTGGGGCATTGTATAACAAAGCAAATTACACAGGAGCCGCCTAGAGAGATTCCTAAGAGACCAGTCCTGCTCACAGGTTCCGTTTATCTACTCCCAGCCCCCCTCCTCTTTTGTACATCATTTCACTTTGGCATCCCATCAAAACCTGGGAAACTTTCTGATGAGACATTAGTTCAGGGGTCTTCCCAGGTTGCTCAGTGGTAAAGAACCCACCTGCCAATGCAGGAGATGTGGGTTACATCCCACGATTGGGAAGATCTCCTGAGGAGGAAATGGCAACCCACTCCAGTATTCTTGCCTGGAGAATCCCATGGACAGAGGAGCCTGGAGGGCTCGATTCCATGGGGTCACAAACAGTCACACACAATTGAAGCGGCTAAAGTACAATAATAGATGCAATTCAGATTCCATCAGTTTGGTGTTGCCTCCCTTCATACAGTTTGAAATCAAAATTAAAAACCACAAAGACTATTCTAATTCTCTGTATACAGTTGAAAGTATAGCATATTTTAGGCCAATATTTATAAAATATAAACTAAACCTCCACAGAATGCATCAAGGCGGAAAAAGGAAGATGTGCTATCTTTTAAAAAAAGTAGTGGTTCCTACATATGCAACATGGGTGCATTGGTTTTTTTATCCTCCACTATTCTGTGAGGGAAATTCTATTTAATCCATTCAGTTCAATTCAGTTCAGTCATTCAGTCATGTCTGACTCTTTGGAACCCATGGACTGCAGCAACCAAGCCTCCCTGTTCATCACCAACTCCCAGAGTCTACTCAAACACATGTCCATTGATTTGGTGACACCACCCAACCATCTCATCCTCTGTTGTCCTCTTCTCCTCCCATCTTCCATCTTTCCCAGCATCAAGGTCTTTTCCAATGAGTCAGCTCTTCACATCAGGTGGCCAAGACATTGGAGTTTCAGCTTCAGCATCAGTCCTTCCAGTGAAAATTCAGGACTGATTTCCTTTAGGATGGACTAGTTGGATCTCCTTGCAGTCCAAGGAACTCTCAAGAGTCTTCTCCAACACCACAATTTAAAAGCATCAATTCTTCGGTGCTCAGCTTTCTTTATAGTCCAACTCTCAAATCCATACATGACCACTGGAAGAACCATAGCTTTGACTAGATGGACATTTGTTGGCAAAGTAATGTCTCTGCTTTTTAATAAGCTATCTAGGTTGGTCATAACTTCCCCTCCAAGGAGCAGCATATATTATATATATTCATATATAATATATATAGCATATATATTCATGGCTACAGTCACCATTTTAAGTGATTTTGGAGCCCCCAAAAATAAAGTCTCACTGTTTCCACTGTTTCCCCATCTATTCCCATGAAGTGATGGGACCAGATGCCATGATCTTCGTTTTCTGAATGTTGAGCTTTAAGCCAAATTTTTCACTCACCTCTTTCACATTCATCAAGAGGCTCTTTAGTTCTCCTTAGCTTTCTGCCATAAGGGTGGTGTCATCTGCATATCTGAGGTTATTGATATTTCTCCCAGCAATCTTGATTCCAGCTTGTGCTTCCTCCAGCCCAGTGTTTCTCTTGATGTACTCTGCATAGAAGTTAAATAAGCAGGGTGACAATATACAGCCTTGACATACTCCTTTTCCTATTTGGAAACAATCTGTTGTTCCATGTCCAGTTCTAACTGTTGCTTCCTGACCTGCATATAGGTTTCTCAAGGGGCAGGTCAGGTGGTCTGGTATTCCCATCTCTTTCAGAATTTTCCACAGTTTATTGTGATCCACACAGTCAAAGGCTTTGGCATAGTCAATAAAGCAGAAATAGAGGTTTTTCTGGAACTCTCTTGCTTTTTCCATGATCCAGCAGATGTTGGCAATTTGATCTCTGGTTGCTCTGCCTTTTCTAAAACCAGCTTGAACATCTGGAAGTTCATGGTTCACGTACTGTTGAAGCCTGGCTTGGAGAATTTTGAGCGTTACTTTGCTAGCATATGCAATAAGTGCAATTGTACAGTAGTTTGAGCATTCTTTGGCATTGCCTTTCTTTGGGATTGGAATGAAAACTGACCTATTCCAGTCCTGTGGCCACTGATGAGTTTTCCAAATTTGCTGACATATTGAGTGCCACACTTTCTCAGCATCATCTTTTAGTATTTGAAATAGCTCAACTGGAATTCCATCACCTCCACTAGCTTTGTTTGTAGTGATGCTTCCTTAAGCCAACTTGTCTCATTCCAGAATGTCTGGCTCTAGATGAGTGATCACACCATCATGATTATCTGGGTCATGATGATCTTTTTTTATACAGTTCTTCTGTGTATTCTTGCCACCTCTTCTTAATATCTTCTGCTTCTGTTAGGTCCATACCATTTCTGTCCTTTATTGTGCCCATCTTTGCATGAAATGTTCCCTTGGTATCTCTAATTTTCTTGAAGAGATCTCTAGTCTGTCCCATTCTATTGTTTCCCTCTATTTCTTTGCATTGATCGCTTATTTAATCCATTACCAGATAAGAAAAACCAAAAACACATAAGTGAAAAAAATAAGTTAAGCAATTTAATTAAAGACGTTAGCACTAAAGAGCCTCTTGATGAAAGTGAAAGAAGAGAGTGAAAAAATTGGTTTAAAACTCAACATTCAGAAAACTAAGATCATGGCCTCTGGTCTCATCACTTCATGTCAAATAGATGAGGAAACAATGGAAACAGTGACAGACTTTATTTTTGGGGCTCCAAAATTACTGCAGATGGTGACTGCCACCATTAAATTAAAAGACGCCTACTCCTTGGGAGAAAAGCTATGACCAACCTAGACAGCATATTAAAAAGCAGAGACATTACCGACAAAGGTCCATCTAGTCAAAGCTATGGCTTTTCCAGTAGTCATGTATGGATGTGAGAGTTGGACTATAAAGAAAACTGAGCACTGAAGAATTGAGGCTTTTGAATTGTGGTGTTGCATAAGATTCTTGAGAGTCCCTTGGAGTATAAGAAAATCCAACCAGTCCATCCTAAAGGAAATCAATCATTTGTATTCATTGGACCGACTGAAGCTGAAGCTGAAACTCCAATGCTTTGGACACCTGATGCAAAGAACTGACTCATTGGAAAAGACCTTGATGCTGGGAAAGATTGAAGGCAGGAGGAGAAGGGGATGACAGAGGATGAGATGGTTGGATGGCATCACTGATGTGATGAACATAAGTTTGAGTAGGCTCTGGGAGTTGGTAATGGACAGGAAAGCCTGGTGTGCTGCAGTCCATGGGGTCACAAAGAGTCGGACACAACTGAGCGACTGAACTGAACTGAACAGGTTTGTGGCAAAGCTACAATTTAAACCATGTACTTTTTTCTTCAAAACCTTAAGCCTTCTAAATTTATTAATGAAATTTGCAAAGGGGATCAATACAAACTTTTAATCCTATAGCTTGTGTAGGACAGATTAGTTACATAGAGGAACCCAGTGAATATCTTTCTACCTTATTTACACATTTCCAAAGATGGTCTAATCAACATATGGTTAGTTTTAAGGACCCAAAGCTTTTGCCATGACATTTACTAGCAAGAAATTTTCTTCAACACTTTTCTTCAACACTTTGTGCTTACGGTTTATGGGTATGTTAATGTCCTCCATTTGAAGAGTACTTTTCAAAGAAACAGAATAGATTTCAACTGTTTCTACATGTGAAAAGGATGCATGGTACATTTAAAAAGGCAAAGTAATACAATGTTTTTTACATATAGTCAATAATGTGACAAAGCACTTGTTTATTCTCCCATGGTTTTGCAAGTCATTTACTGAGCCTGTTCAGAAAAATGTGTAAATTACTAGAATTTAAGAAGGAAAAATTCTGAATATACAAATAATCTCAGTAGGTATTTACCAAGGATAGAATGGAAAGACACTAGGCAATTAATCAGAAAAACTCTAATGTAGATCTTTTTGATGTCTTTGATCAAAGGAATAACTTTCCCTGAACTAAATCAATCTAAAATCATTAGTCCACGTGACCTCAATAATTTTCTCACCTTTTTTCCCACTTACAGACCCCATTCTTCTCCTCCAGTGCCACCAGACTCTATCCTAGGAGTCCCATAAAACTCCATATGAGAATTAAACATGAGTTTCAAAATTTTATAGTACAAAAATCCAGCTATTCAGAATTATTATGTTATAGACTACAGCTACCCCAGTAACAGCATCAGGAGAATGCTCAATCAAAATCTTGGCTTTTCTTAAGCCCCAAGTGTTGAAATAAACAGAATGTTGAAACAGCACTGCTGTTCACCTCTCTACATGTATATCATCATTCTTAGTATTATCATCTATCTCTCACTAACTGCTATCCCACACTGGAGATTTCTGCCTATCTTTTACTTTCATCTTAAAGAGGGGGAAATTTGATTGTGTATATTTCCAATAGGGTGATATCTCAAATGACTAGCCAAAGTCTGGGATTAAGAAATGTGGATTTCACATTCCAGTTCTCTCAGCACGAGAAATCACATGAAATCTTGGGACTCTCTTGACACTAGTGATGATCTTTGCATTTATACAGCACTTGTAAGTTTGTCATGGATACTACAGAAGTCCTACAGAGCAGGTGGTGGAAAACAACATGGGACAGTATCAAACATTTAGGGGATTTTTGATAGTGCAGATTATAGCACTGGTGGATTGAGAATCACTTAGATTGATCAGAGCAAATAGTCATGTCAAAAACACAGTTTCATTCATCACAGCCATACGCTGTGTTGACTCTCCATTAACGGTTTGTGCTTACAAAGTTCAAATACTCAGGCATTTTCCATTTATAATGTGCAAGATATTGAAGGCTGTAAACACCCAAGAGGGAGAAATTCTAGGTGGTCTTGGTAAGGGGGGAGAGGACATAATTAATTAGGAATGACATTATCAAGGGGAAGAAAGGCAGGCAATCAGTGAACAGCAAACAACTTTTCTAACAACACCAAAAGCTAACATAATATTATCCAAAGAAAGGTAAAGGAAACCAATGACAAAAATGATTTCATGAGGCCAAAGGAAGCATTTTAATTCCTCAAACATCAGTAGTGCAATTTTCAGCTGAAAGCAAGAGCATTGTGAAATAAATAATAGCATGTTTACTTTACTGAGAACCTGAAAGAAACAGAACAAGCAAAAGGAAGCATGTATATTTGAGATCATGACTTTCACGGCAAGCTTAGTAATCCCAGCTAATATGACAACCCATAGGGGAACCAGAGCAAGGGCCTGCAAGAATCTCAAATTTTCTCCTGCCCATTCTCTGGCTTGGGATAGTGAACACCTCAGCCAAACAAGACCGGGAAAACTGAGATCTTTTTCTAGAACTAAACTTTGGATACAGAAATCATGAATCATTCCTAAACTGGCAGCAGAAGTGTGAAGAATTTGGAAAAGCACAAGAAGAGCCCAGCAGCCAGCGCTGATGTCTCAAAGGGAGGGGGTCAGAGAGGGCTGAAGGACAGCCAGACACCAGCCAGAATCCGGAGGGGAGGAGGGCCAGCCAGAGCTGCTCTGGAAGAAAAGTGCAAAGCAAGGCATGATGAGAAAGAGTTCTTCCAAAGAGGCCAGCAGCAGACAGCTTGCCCTTATTTAAAAGAAAAAGTTGTTTATTCTATCAAACTGTTAGGTCTCTGAGATTAGGCTTATGTTTCCTTCCCTGTCCCCCAACCCACATCTTACCCAGGTAAAGCTTGTTCCGTGGTGGAAGAAAAGATCGTAGAATTATAGTTGCTGACCTTATTTCTTAAGGCTTTTGGATGTGCATAATTAAAACTCAGCAAATGAGGAAGAGAAGGGAGGAAGTGGGAGATGGGGATTGGGAGAATATAAGGAAGAACACTGAATAAAAGAAAGAGATGGTGGGGATCCTGTAGAAACTGTAGAGAGAAGAGGCAGATGAGAGTAAACGTCAAGGGTATCAGAGGAAGGGGTCAGTATGATCTGCTGAGCTTGAGGAACTTTGGACATTTCCAGACACAAAACATATGGATAAAGAAATAAACAATACCAATTCCTATGGCTAAAATGAAAAAGAATTCTTCACTTCCTGTGAAAAATTGGAGTCTGCTCAAAACACTGGGGGTGATTATATTTGGTTTGCTTTGCAAATGCTCTACTATAAAATGTTGGTACGAAATAATCTTGAAGTTTTAATTTGCAGAAGAAGTCCCTCTATTTTAATTTTAGAATTCTAAATTCTTAGAGTTGGGGTCATGGAAGTCAACTGGGCCAGCTTTTATCAGATTCATAGAAACCATCTCTCTCTATGAGCCAACACCTCCCAGTTAGGCAATGTGGTCCACACTCCATGTATTTCCAATGGTGTGATCTCTCAAATGATTAGCCAAGGTCTTGGATTGAGAAATGTGGATTTCACATCCCAGCTGTCTCAGCATGTTAATGAGCAATGACATGAAATCCTGGGACTCTTTTGACATTGATGGTGATCTTTGCATTTATATAGCTCTTTGAAGTTTGTCAAAGCCATTTTCATCAATGTTCTCCTCTGGTTCTCACTATAGACACAAGAGGGATTATATTTCTTACTTTTCAGGTTCAAATACTACTAGGACTCAGAGAATTTTGAGACTTACCTAAATCACAATTAATAAGGTCCTCTAATACTAATTTACTTCTGCAGATATATAAAATACTTATTAATTTTATTTCAGATCATTATAAATTTCCAATAAAATGGATAATTAAGAGTATACTCAATTTTAGCATGGGTAATTAATTTGATCAAATATATTTTGCTTCTCTCAGTTTGTGTATGCAAGTATCTGAAAATCTGTGAATCTATTATATCTTTTTACTTCACAAAAATTATGTTATTCATAAGCCATTATTTTAGGGAAAAAGTTTCTGCTAGAAGATTCTGCAGAATTCAAGAAAAATGAGAAAGAAATATAGGTTCCAAAAATCCAAATTAAAGTCTTGTATTTCTTAATAGAAAAGACCCTTACTATTGGGAGATAGGTTGAGATGATGATTAAGCACACAGACTTTGTTAACAGTCGGTCCTAAATTTCAAACTCAGTTCCAACACATCTCTCATGCTGAGCAAGTTAATCTCCTGTGCCTCTGTCTTCTTATCTATAAAATGGGAATAAAATACTATTGACCCATTGGGATATTGTGAGAATTCAGTGGGTTAATATCTTTAAGGTGTTTAGAACTATGGCTGACATATAGTAATTTGTGTGTGTATGAGTTATTCCCATTTTTATCTGTCAAGAACTAGGTGCAAAGGGGTCTTATCCAATTCACAAAGGAACTCTGTGAGATAGGTACTATTACAGTAGCTAGAAGGGGAGGGGTGGAGGAAACCTCAGAGAAAGACCAGGAATTAGCACCATGTTACATAGCGCCACCTGGGAAGCCAAGAATCCACCTGCCAATGCAGGAGAAACAAGAGAAATGAGTTTGATCCCTGGGTTGGGAAGATCCCGGGGAGAAGGAGATGGCAACCCACTCCAGTATTTCTTGCCTGGAAAATTCCATGGACAGAAGAACCTGGCAGGCTACAGTCCATGGAGTTGCAAAGAGTCGGACACAACTGAGTATGCACGCACGCAGAGCATTTGGCTTTGAAGGCCAGCACAGCTTGATCACAGGAATGCCATAGGACTGTGAGAAATAGAAACTCCACTCTTGGAGGGCGCACACAAGGTCTCATGGGCACCAGGACTCACAGAAAACACAGTGACTTCATAGGAGCCAGACCAGACCTACCTGATGGTCTTGCAAGGTCTCCTGGGGAGGTGGGGCTGGGGGTAGGGGTTGTGGCTCACTATGTGGACACGGACACTGGGGCAGAGATATCACAGAACATTCATGAAGAGACTTTAAAAAAAAATAAACCATTTTATGTGACTAAAAATTACACTTCTCCATCTATAGATACTAAAAATGTGGTCGTTTTCAATCTTGTCTCAAACTGAAAAAGATATTAGGAAATGTACATATATACATACAGTTTTTTTTCAAGGTCTTTGTATAAAAACTTTCAGGAACATTAGTGCGGAATTAGAATGCTTTAATATTTATCTGGCAAAGGGATTGTTTTTCCCTCCTGATCACTTTATTCCAGGAAAAAGATCCAAAGGAGCTTCTCTGAAATTTTACTTTGACAAAATTTCAAAAGTACCCTCTCTAAGTTGCTACTCAGCAGAAAGAAATCACTCGTTTTAGTCCACTTGGGAGCTATAAAATCAGAAATCAGGAGAAAAAGCTTTGCATCCCTGATTTCAGTTGGTTGATGCAATTAAACAATTTCATTAGACTATTTCAGAGCTGCAGTTCTGAGTAGAAAGTGAAAAATAACTAAGATACCATGGTGTTTATCACTTCTCCAAGAATTTTAGACAAGTCGGATTTCATACCCTCTGGGAAACAAATGTCCATTTTGGAGCTCATTCCAACATCTTCTAAGAACAAAGTGTTTCCAGGACTAACTTCAAAGGAACTGCATGAGCAGGGTTTATAAAGCTTTATACTCAAAACATTTCCAATCAGTAGGTGACTTAAATCATTTATTCCAACCAATATCATTACCTCAGCAATTAAAATGAAAATACTCCAGTTTTTCTCAAGTTCATTATTCTTCCTTTCATAAACTGGAAAAATTCTATTACTGTGATTCTAACTATTGAGAGTGCAGCACTTAGAAGTATTCAATAAGATTTAAATTATGTGTATTTTACATGGGTCAAAACGGGAGCAGTGTGGGGGAAGGGTTCTCTTGAACTGATTCCATTCAAGTTACTTGCTTTAGTGCTTAATTAATGACCTGGTGACATGTTTTGAAACAGCAATGTTTCTAACTCCCTTAACAATGTCAAGTCCCGGACTTCCTTCTCATGGCAGCCAAGGTTGAGCTTAACTTCCAGGTCCGTGGATAATAAGGAAACAAGCTTTCTGTTAGGGTAGCTAAAAAATGTATGTTCACCCCAGTGACTATGTCACGAAACAAAGAAACAAAATATAGGAAAGGTGGGATAGGAAGAGGGCTGAGCCTGAATAACTGAGCAAGCTTATCTCATCCACAATAAGCAGCAGATTATTTGAAACCCTTTTTGCAAAGCTTCTTACAATCCTCACAATGAGGGAGTGACTAGATGTAAAAGAAGAGATTCTGCAAATGGTGGCATGAAACTCTACATTTGTAGGTGCCAAGAGACCCTATATTAATGGTGCCATGAAAAAAAAAATATATATATGTATGTGTATATATATGTATATGTATATATATACACACACACAGTACATTCACTTTTGTTTTCCAAGAACACAAGATTTCTAACATCATTTTCTCAAAAGCCTGCCTAATCCATTTTTAACCTAAAAGAAAATACTTTACATCAGAAAATTACAAAGCATGTGTTAAATTACAAATGCCCTTTGGTAACATGGGCTTCTAGCTGGTTGCACACTTTCCTTCTCCTTCCATCCACTATGACGGTTTGAGTCAATGATGCTACTCTGACTGCGGGAAGGAAATATGTTACTCAAAATCTTTTCCTTACAATCGTTTCACACTTGGAAGGCATGTACATGCACTTCCCACTCTATGTCTATTCTTGAAGCTAATTGCAGTTCAAAGGATCTTTATTTACAAAACAAGCACGTATATTCTCTATAACTCTTTTCCCTTTTCTTTTCTAACTCTTACATAATTACTTTAGCAAATCTCTCATCTTTTCTTGGTTATGTATGCAAACAACAAGAAGTTCTTCTTGTTTTGGAGTTTTAGAAGTATAAAAACACCACTATTACCACAATTGTGTCAGATAAAAAGAAATCCTTTAGATTTAAAATGAAATTGCATATAATAAACATTTATCTCCAAAAGCCTTATAAGTACTCTAAAATCTTCCCAAAGTTTATTTTTCTTCATCCTTCTTTCCCTTAAGTTCAATCATCTAAGAATAAAATATAACAACTTTGGCTTTGTTTTTTTTTACTAATATTTTAACCACATTGCTATTTTTCTCTTGTTTTATTGCAAATGAGCTTATTTAGATATTTCATGGCTTAACTAGATTACAGATTTGTCTGGAAATTTAAGTACTCCTTATAAAAGTGTTCCTATGCAGAAATGTGTTAGCATTACAGATACTTCAATTTTAAAATAATTTCCCAACAGAACTCATTCAAAAGATGCTGAATACTACCAACTTTTGACAGATCTGACATAGTACACTATGCATAAAGGATTAGCAAAAATATGAAGGCCCCAAATGGGCTTGCTGTTTCATTCATTGTCATCAGGAGCTACGGTGAAAGGCAGGGTGGCATAGTGATAAATAATGTGGGCTTTAAAGCCAGGTGGCCCATGTCCAAACCTTAGCTCTGCCACATACTAGTTGGGAAAATCTGAGCAAGTCACTTAGAATAGTGTCTAAGTTTCTTCATCCTTAAACCTTGGATAATTATAATAGTATGTCATAGAGAGGCTACGAAAATTTAATAAATTAATTCATGTAAAGTTTATAGAACAATTCTTGGCACAGAGTGAAACTTCGGTAAATATTTGCACCATTATTACGATTATTATTATATCAGAGACAATGTCTTCCTCTCTTGTGTTTTCTTGCCAAAACTCTCATGGAAATGGGTACACTTCAGAAGAAATGTGATGACATCCAGCCATCCAAATGTGCACTGTGTGTGGTAACAGCTGAGTAAGTTGTGAGGAGAGGAGTCCCATAGAGTGGCTACTGCTATGATCCAGAGTTAATGAGGGCTTGAATGAACCTGTTGCAGTGGAATAAAGATGGATAAATAGAATCTAAAACTCAGAGTGGGAATGTTGCCATCCTCCCAACACTCATGCAAACACTCCTGATATAGCACAGAGGCCGATCAGGAAAAAAAAAAAAAACCACTTTTAGGTGACCAACTCTGCCATGTTCCAGAACCCTGTGTGCTTCCTGGAATCTTCAGGACTCAGCTGTCAAAGGAAGTATAGGGTCCCCAAGGTCCCATGCAGCCAGACCCAAGATGGGGGTAGGCACTGACAGTCTCTGTAACATTTTAGGTCTTCACAAGTGAAAACAATCTGGAGCTAACAGAGTAAAATGTTAACATTTGTTAAAGATGGAAGATAGAAATATGGGTATCATTTCATTTCCTTAATTGTCTATATGTTTCAAATACTTGATAATTAAATTAACAACCTAAAAATGTAAACACAATCCACAATGGGCAGACTTCACATGTAGTAAAGATGACTAAAATACACCAAGGATTATGATAAAATTTCTGTTTTAGTTCCTAGTTAGTGATTTTCACCTGAGAGGACTAGACCAACAGGAAGAGAAATAAAGAGGCAAGTCAGGGTGGGTGAAGCGAGGTGAGGTAGTCAGTTTTTATCATTGTCCTCGGAATGGAATGGTCAGGTTGAGGCTAATGAGCCACTCACCGAACGACTGTTATGTCTTCCAAAGTAAACCTCTTTATGTTCAGATTCTAAAATGCTTTAAGATTTGGGTCCAAAGAAGGACCTTGCATGTAAATGCCTTCTGTCTAAAGGCCAACTTGTCTAAGAAATCTTTCTAACTCCTCAGGTCTAGCTAGCTGCCTCCCCTCTGGGTTCATCACGCAACAGCAGCATGACCAGCACACAGGAAGGTGTCGAGAAAGCTCCAATCATGTGATGCTGGGGAGCCACTCGGCATACTTTGCTTAAGCAAAGGGGTTTTAAGAGTAAATCTGCCCTAAATCCTGATTCTTTCCTTTTGCCCTCCAGGATCAGACTGTTAAAGGGCCCCATCACCTTATCTAATGAACATAATCAGTGATAATTCACTGTCTTTTTTCCCTAGAATAGTTTACTTTCCACATGCTCTAGTTTAGGGATTATCAAACCTGGGAAGAGTGTCAGAATTTCTTGGAGAAATATTTTAAGTACATAGTTACAAGGCCCCATACCTCACCCACTGGATCAGAATCTGTTCCCTTGGGACCAAGTGTGTGTCCCAGCTGAACTGAATCAAGCCCAGGTTTCCCTGCTCCGAGATAGGCATTCTTTTACAGATTGTTGCTTTACTGGTCATCCCTAAAGTTTGGAGTTATTACTCTTCCTGTGTAATTCCAATATTCCTCTGGAAGCAGTACCAGCAGAACTTTAGTGGGCCTAAAGTTCAATTTGTTTCTAAATCTCTAACTACAGTCCCAGCAAATATTGGATTAGGAAAAGATGATTCTATGTGGCAGGAAAGCATGGAGATAGCAGAATGGGTCCTCTGGTACAGGGAACAGAAAGTGAGGAACGTGTATAATCTACATCAAGGTCCTCCACAGACTGCTGAACACTGCTGAGCAGAGAGGCAGTATGTTTATGAGCACAGGCTTTAGGGTCAGAATTATCTGAGTTCAGGTTCTCAGGTATGTGATCTTGGGCAATTAGTCTTCCTCTGTTTCCACTTCACATGGGGATAACTACGGCACTTTCTGGGATTACATAACTTAAAACCTTTTAAAAGTTTTAGAGCAATGTCTAGAACATAGGAAGTGCTGGCTAAGTGTCAGCCACTATTATCATCATCATTAACATTATTATTTGCCCTGCAATCTATTCCCTGGGCTGGAGTATAAACAACAAGAAACCATCTTTCTTGCAGATACAAAACCCAACTCATTCTGAAGTTCCATTCATCCTTTTGCTTTATGGTTTATGACAGTAACTTTAATAGGTGTACAGCCATCTATATCATCAGTGACAAATCTGACTGAATAAATAAGACAAAGAGAGTAAACATCAAAAGTCTAAAAGGATCTCATCAAGGTTGTAACAGGGTGTTCTTTCAACCATGTTAGGAAAGTCACTATTTGCTCGGATTAATAATCCATCCAGCTCCTCCAGCACCAAGACTCTTCCTATGTAATCCAGTCCAATGTTCCCCTGGAAGCACCATACCACTGTTTCCATTCATGGCCAATCATTTTGCAGATGGACTAAAAAAGGATTCATTTAAAAACATGTAGCAAAACCCACTCCAGTGTTCTTGCCTGGAGAATCCCATGGACAGAGAAGCCTGGTAGGCTGCAGTCCATGGGGTTGCACAGGTCGGACACGACTGAAGCGACTTAGCAGCAGCAGCAGCAGCAGCAAAAGTATATCTTTGGTTCTCAGAGCTTAGAAGTAGAATGACATTATATGCAAGAGAAAAAAAAATACAGTTATACTAGAGTCACAAATGCCACAAGATCTCACTCTCATATGTAATGCTGCTTATATTAAATTTTTTTTCTCACCTGCTACTAAACTCCCTGAGGATAAAATGTCTTAAACCATTGCCACTATATCTTTTTGCACAGGAGAGAGGCAGAGATACACCAGGGAAGGTACAAAGCCAGAAAGATACTGCAAGAGTATTTTAGAGGCAGAAAGTGCCAGATTGCATTGATTGGCCCAAACTCTTCAGCATCAAAATGAGTGAAAACCGAAGCAGGGGGAGGAATCTGTGTCACTCAGGGTCACCTAGATGGCTGGGGACAAGTATGAAACTGAGGTTTCAATTGTCTGACTCTGGTCTAATACCGTGCTCCATGGTGCTATTTATACAAAAGAAAGAGTAGTAAATTTATATTCCATATCCAGCATTTAATTAAATATAGATATATGTTTTCAAATTTAACTAAAAAACAACAAATGTTGCTTATAAACTCCCTTTTTTATCTTCATAAAAAGGAAAAGAAGGAACACCATTTTAGTGAAGTATGTTTTATACACTCTATTGTAAAAGTGAAACACATGCATTTGAGCAAAATTAGACGATATCTAACAATAACAACAATATCAAAATAAGCCTTAGACCCACCATCCAAATGCAGTCACTCTTAATTGGCTGGTAGATATCCTACCAGTTTTATTTCTCTGCCATAATTTTTATACATTTGTAGCTAGACTATATACATGAAGCTGAATTTTCGTTTTCACTTAGTATAGCAAAAGCATTTCTTTTCTGTTTTAAAAATGCATGCTCTGAGGAAAAACTGGAAAACACCAAAATAAAATTTCTTTTCAATATATTTAACAATTAATATTAGTTTAAATTATTAAATAGAATTTAAGTCACTGCTATCATACCACTGGGTATGATCTTTCCCATTATTGTTCAGTACAATTTCCTATCCCCTCCATTTCCCTGCATAGCACTTTTCTGCTCTGCATAAATTCCAGGGATGGACTTTGGAGCCTCAGGATACATCACGTGAGCAGAGGAGAGAAGAGTAGTGCACAAGAGAGGCTGAGTCTGTGAACACTTCATCGTGCCTTGCTTACCTCCCAGCAGGCCCAGATTCTCCTCACTGAGAGGCCCAGATTCTCCTCACTGAGAACCGACATCATTCTCGTGTTCAGCTAGAGGAGATTCTGAGAGGGTAAGAAGGGAACAGCATGATCCAGGGAGAGGCAGAGAGTTAAAGGCGAGGTCCTGACTGCACACAGACAGTAAATCTCAAAGAGAAAGCCTCCAAGGATTCCAGGACCAAGCTGGTGAAATACAAAGTGGGAAATGGGAGAAAGAATAACTGGGACATAAGAGAGGAAAATTAAGAACCAGAAAAGGAAAAAGAGACGGTCACAGAGAGAGAACGTGCTATTCCTTTCTTTTCTATTGGCTCTTCTGTAACCTAGACTGATAGCAACATGACTGCCCAAAGCATGTGGTGAATTCGGAGATAAATTTTCTTCCCCTGATGCTCAGCTTGGCTCTCCATGTTAGTTTCCTTTTGATTTATGACTTGACCTCTGTCCAGCACC
Source organism: Bubalus kerabau (assembly GCF_029407905.1). Taxonomy (NCBI): domain Eukaryota; kingdom Metazoa; phylum Chordata; class Mammalia; order Artiodactyla; family Bovidae; genus Bubalus; species Bubalus kerabau. The sequence goes on from NC_073641.1 coordinate 14,042,439, forward strand.
CCTCACATGGTGGAGAACTATGATAACTTACTTCTTTTACTCATTTTCATGCCAGTTAGAACATGAAAGAACATACCAGTTAGAGATCTTATGGTTGAAATGATGGCATATTTATAAATACATTGGAGAGAAGTTTCTGAGGTTCCATAACTCTCAGTTTTTACAATGATGTTTTTAACCTGTTTCCATAAAACAGGTTTCTACTTAAGGAAAGATTGCCCGTCATGTCAACTGATTGGCCATAGTAGGATTTATTCAGTTAGGATTTGCACTGTTGCCCATGACATCTTTCCTTTGGTAGAGTACACAATTTGTTTAGTTTTCCAGTGGCTGTTTTTGGAAACACCTATTGAGTCTAGAGTTCTATATTTAAAATATCTCTTTATGCAAGAAAAGATACCCAAAGTTTTTAGTGTGAATAATTTGTGCTTTTAATGTGAATTTAATAGATTTGTAAGAACTATTATAATTAGATAATTATATAAAACAATAGCCCATATGTTTAGCCTATATATTTCTAATATGACTGCTTCCTTATTCGTAAACAAGCTACCCAAGATACTGTGAGAAGCAGCGGAAAGCTCATTCAGCTTCCTTATTTTACCTGACAGCTAGTTACTCCACAGCTTCAAAGGGTATCCCCACCATCCTGAACAAATATGAAAAATATAAATTATTCTAAACTAAAAAAGAAGGCAGTGGAGAGTTCCCTGGTGACCCAGAAGTTAGGATCAGTGCCTTCACTGCAGAGGCCTGGGTTCGATCACTGGTTGGGGAACCATCCCACATGCTGCACAGCACAGTCAAAATACAAAAATAAATTAATAAATAAACTGGGCAAGTTTCCAGTGACTTCTGCAGAATCCCTACACCAGGTCTGGGGCAGGCCTTACACCTTTTCTAAATCCTTACAGGCTCATTCATGGTGTAGTCTGAAGTTTGAAGAACAATTAAGACTCTTCCCTCTAGCTTATCTTTAACCATTTCCTATCCCTTATACAGGGACTTCCCTGGTGGCTCAATCTGTAAATAATCCACCTGCAATGCAGGAGACCTGGGTTTGATCCCTGGGTTGGGAAGATCCCCTGGAGAAGGGAAAGGGTACCCACTCCAGTATTCTGGCCTGGAGAATTCTATGGACAGAGGAATCTGGCAGGCTACAGTCCATGAGGTCACAGAGTTGGAAACGACTGAGCAACTTTCACTTTCATCCCTTATACACGAACCTATGATAATATTATACTGATACAAACACAGTTAAGTATTCATGTTCCGTCTTTGCAAGGCTGCGGCCACAACCCAGTGTGCATATGTGTGTGTAAATTGATATATTTTCCAGTCAGAAAATAATTACAGTTGTATACTCATCTATCTTTGAAAGACTTTTTTGAAAATTAACAAAAATAATAAAATCTAGTTGAGTGATCAGTCACAGCCAAATATGTCAGGCTACAGACTTCATGATTTGGATGATTTTGAAGCACTAGATTGTATTGATGTATCTCCACCTATATAAAATGGGGAAAGCACATTTAAGCCAAATACAGTGCTTGAAAATAAAAGAAAAAGAATAGGAATATAGTAGTTTTTGAAATTAAGGCAAGTAAACCAATGTTAAAAAATAAAGAAGCTCCCTTTAGCCTTGCTCGCCTCTTGTTCTACTTTAGATTTATAGTGTTTTCTCATTTCTAAGGAATTATCCCATCATTGACTCTTGCCTTCAATTCTTACTTTTCTAATAGAAACATTAACCAGCCTGCCATACTCCTATTTTCCTATATGGAAAGGGCTTTAATAGCAGATTAGACATAGAAAAGAGTGTGTCTACTGAATGCTCACTCCAAGTCTTCTTTCCAAAGTTGAATGAAAGAAAGAAAAGGTCCATTGAACCAGGGCCAGAATGCCACAAAAGCATATTTTATATTAAAGTGAGCTTGGCCAAGGATCTACTTTATCAAAGTTCCCAGCAGACGCCAGCACATGACCTAATCACTGAACTAGCAGCATAGCTTGTTCCTGGCCCCAAGACAGCACCAGCAAAACCTGCCAATGTGCCTGAGATTCCCTTAAAAACACATTTCCCCGGGTTAAGACACTGCCTATTCCTAGATAACCTCTTTTTAAATTAATCTTCTTTTAAATTAAATTCCTAATGTTGCTGCTGCTGCTAAGTCGCTTCAGTTGTGTCCGACTCTGTGCGACCCCATAGACGGCAGCCCACCAGGCTCCCCCGTCCCTGGGATTCTCCAGGCAAGAACACTGGAGTGGGTTGCCATTTCCTTCTCCAATGCATGAAAGTGAAAAGTGAAAGTGAAGTCGCTCAGTCGTGTCCGACTCTTAGCGACCCCATGGACTGCAGCCTACCAGGCTCCTCCATCCGTGGGATTTTCCCGGCAAGAGTACTGGAGTGGGGTGCCATTGCCTTCTCCGATTTCTAATGTTAGGAAGGATAATATACAACATATTATTTATCTGCAAGGCCATTTTGTAAATACTGGCCTGGCTTTTTTCTATCCTAACTAGAAAAGCTTCCTGTGGTATATACTTGTTTCCACCTTTTAGCAACTGTGTGAGTGTTCATAAATTATCTTTCTGAGCACTGTTGCTTCATCCATATAAATAAATCATTACCTTCCCAGATTATTGTGTAGTGTCATTCATTCATTTCAAAACATTTATTGAGACCTTTGTGTCAGGTACTCTTCCAGGGACTGGGGACACGGCAGTGCACAAAGCAGGTAATATCCATGCCATCTTGGTGCAGACAATGGTTTGTGTTGGTATGGCACTGGGGCAGGGTTCAAGGAAACAAATGATTAACAGACAGGTAGCTGACTGGTGGTAAGTGCTATAGAGCATTCCATTTTTAGATAAGGTGATTAACAATGGCCCTGGATGGTAATGCGGATAATTGATGCAACAGTTATTCTGGCAGAAGTCACAGTAGGTTCAAAGGCTCTGAGAGAGGATCTGTGCAGACACCAGGGTGGCTGGTGCAAGCCAGTGAGATCATCAGTGGTAGGGGATGAGGCCAGAGAACCAGCAGGGCTGAGCATCATGGTGGGGCATTGCAAGCTAGTGGAAGCAAGGGCTTTGGGTTTTACTCTGCATAAGACAGGAACCTCTGGAAGTTCTAAGCAGAGAGAGCACACGGTCTGACTTCTGTAGTGAAAGAATCTCTCTGGCTCCCATGTTATGATTAAACTGGGAAGGTAAGTGTAGAAGCTGGAATCAAGATTGCCAGGAGAAATATCAACAACCTCAGATATGCGCATGGCACCACTCTAATGGTAGAAAGTGAAGAGGAACTAAAGAGCCTCTTAATGAAGGTGAAAGAGGAGAAGAAAAAATCTGGCATATTCTTGCCTGGAGAATCCCAGGGACGGCGGAGCCTGGTGGGTTGCCGTCTATGGGGTCGCACAGAGTCGGACACGACTAAAGCGACTTAGCATAGCATAGCATAGCATAAAACTCAAAATTCAAAAAACTAAGATCATGGCATCTGATCCCATCACTTCATGGCAAACAGATGGAGAAAAAGTGGAAACAGTGGCAGATTTTATTTTCTTGGGCTCCAAAAAATCACAGTCTGCTCACTGCAGACTGTGATTGCAGCCATGAAATTAAAAGACACTTGCTCCTTGGAAGGAAAGCTATGACAAACCTAGGCAGCATATTAAAAAACAGACATCTCTTTGCCAGCAAAGGTCTATATAGTCAAAGCTAGGTTTTTCCAATAATCACTTAATGAATGTGAGAGTTGGACCATAAGAAGGCTGAGCATCAAAGAATTGATCCTTTCAAACTATGGTGCTGGAGAAAACTCTTGAGAGTCCCTTCAATTCTAAAGGAGATCAAACCAATCAATTCTAAAGGAGATCAAACCAGTCAATTCTAAAGGAAATCAACCCTGAATGTTCACTGGAAGGACTGATGCTGAAGCTCCAATAATTTGGCCACCTGATGCAAAGAGCCGATTCATTGGAAAAGATCCTGATGCTGGGAAAGATCGAGGGCAAAAGGAGAAGGGGACGACAGAGAATAACAGACGATTGGATGGCATCATCAATACAATAGACATGAATTTAAGCCAACTCCAGGAGATTGTGAAGGATAGGGAAGCCTGATGTGTTGCAGTTCATGGAGTGGCAAAGAGTCAGACATGACTTAGCGACGAAACAACAACTGTAGATGCAGAGTCCATTTAGAAGACCATCCATGAGGGGTGGTAGTGGTTTGGTCCAGGGTGGTGGCAGGTGAAGGGGAACAGAGGCTGGATTCTGAAGACACTTCCAAGGTTGACAGGATAGGACTTGCTGATTGATTGGAGGAAACAGACAGAGAACAAAATCTAATATTGGCACATAGTAGATATTCTCTATATATTATACAGTTTCCTCTCACGCCTTTCTTCCTAATAGATATCTGAGATAAAGTATTGGGGAAAGGAGGGATTTGGAGAGGTGGGACCAATGAAGACTGAATGCGAGAGGACAGAGAATGGGTTTGGGCTGGAGAGCAGCCTGATTGGTGCCTCTTTCAAGTATGAGTCTTTGAAAGCTATTTAGGAGGAGAGTTCCCTCCCTCCCCCACCCCTCCCATCGCTGCTGCCCTGAAGGGTGAAGAAGGAACACCAGAAGGGAGTCCTTCTAGAAGTGTATATGGTTTGCAAGACACACTTTACTAACTACTTTACTTCTGATTTAAGATTAGTCTTGATAACCCTGCAAGAGGAGGGAAAACTTTTTATTAATGTTAATAAGGTCTTAAGTCTCATCAATACTTAACTCTCTCCTTCCCCCTAAATGCCCATTGACACACCCATTGCACCAGATAAAACCTGAAAATTGGATGCAACTTAAGGGAAAATGGAGGAGAAAGAAGACCAGAATTGATGGGAATTTATCTTTTCTTCTCAAAGAAATGAGGACTCAAATGATCAAAATAATATCATTATAAAAAATAAACTATTTCATCCTCAACTCAGTTTTGTGGAATGAGATGCTACCCATTATAATAACAATAGTATTGTGCTCAGTTGTGTCTGACTCTTAATGACCCTTTGGACCGTACCCCACCAGGCTCCTCTGTCCATGGGATTTTCCAGGCAAGAATACTGGAGTGGGTTGCCTCCAAGTTTCCTCCTCCAGGGGATTTTCCCGACCCAGTGATTAAACTCGCATGTCCTGTGTCTCCTGCATTGAAGATAGATTCTTTACCTGCTGAGTCATCAGAGACCTTACATTAATATCTACTTTAGTAGTTTACTATTCATCTATTTTTTCCTACAAAAACAGACTCAAATTGCAAATATTTCATATGAACTTATTTTAGTTTGATTATATTTCAAAACTCTAATTCCAGATGGGTAAAATACCTTAATATGTCAATGTATGACAATCATCCTGAAGTCAACTATCTAGAGTCTTGGAAATGGTAGGCATCACAGGAAGGGAGTCCTTTTCCCAGATCCCTTCCGTAGTAGGACTTGGGAAGCCCCAGGCATACCAGATGTCCGGGTATAGTGGCAAACCAGGAAAACTGGAAAATCTATAGGATCCTGATGATGTTTCTTTCCTTGATAACCAATAGCAAAGAAAAGGAGTCTTTTCCTTTCCTTCTGGTTTCTGACAACTTTGCTATGTCGTATTGATAATGAGCCTCAGACAGAATTCTGGATTCCTACTGTAGTTTCTCCCTGGGCACACATTATGGAAAGGAACCATGATGGTCCTGAAATACTCATTTTCCCCTCACTGCTCGGGGAGTTTTCTCACTCTCATAATTTAAGACAAGATTTCATTTCATTTCCTCCTCAACATTGGCCACGGCCACTCTATGCTCTTACTATACTTCAAAATGTATTTCCAACAGCCAGAAATCACTTGGGATGAGAATGAGAGTCTTTGAAAAGCAGAGGGCTTTAGAAGCCAAAAGCTTCAGAAGAGAAAAGTGAAGCCAAGGGGGGCTGAGTAATGTCTCTCATCTCCAAAAAGAGAAAAGAAGAAAATGCTGGTGTGTGACATTCAAGTTTTCTTTAACTTTACAAATGTCCAGGTTATGCACTATAAAATTCTATTTTTATAACATCTTTGAAAGGATAAATTTTAGAAATGAAGGGCATATTTGTGGTTGCAGAGATTAGTGCAGGGGAAAAAATGGTATTTGTGATTATAAAAGGGCAACATGAGGGTGTTGGCTGGAACTGTTCAGTATCTTGACTGAGGTGGTGAATATACCAACTTACAGGTGATAAAATTGTATAGAACTTAAAACCACAAACATGCAAGGTACAAGTAAAACGAGAAAAACTATTTTCTGGATGTTCATATACACCAACACAAATGCATAAAAAAGACTGAAGGAACATGCAAAACGGATAACATTTATTTCTGAGGATGGGATATACTGGAGAACTTAATTATTTGAGGCCTTTAAAATGAAAATACATAGGAGGATTACTCAATTTAGTTAAAACTATTATTTACTTCTACAATATCCTACATAAAGAACCAGACCAAAGAAAAATAACAATGAACAAAAGTACATCCATTAGATGAAAGTTTATTAATCTTTTTATGTACTATTTAATGTTTTATGAATTAAATTCTCCCATTTCATCCATTTTAGTTCACTGATTCCTAAGACATCAATGTTCATTCTTGTTAACTCCTGCTTGACCATGTCCAACTTACCTTGATTCACGGACCTAACATTCCAGGTTACTATGCAATATTGTTCTTTATAGCATTGGACTTTACTTTCAGCACCAGATCCATCTACCACTGAGCATCATTTCTGCTTTGGCCAGTCACTTCATTCTTTCTGGAGCTATTAGTAATTGCCCTCCGCTCTTCCCCAGTAGCATACTTGACACCTTCCAACCTGGGGGACGCATCGTCCAGTGTCATATATTTTTGCCTTTTCATACTGCTCATAGAGTTGTTGAGGCAAGAATGTTGGAGTGGTTTGCCATTCCCTCCTCCAGGGGACCACGTTTTGTCAGAACTCTTCACTACCTATTTTAAATAGCTGAGCTATTTAAAACTTTAAATGCTGAGGCTGTTCAATCAGAAATAAAAAGTCCTAACAGAGTGGTAGCTTTCAAAGCAAGTAAGAAAAGCAAAGCAAAGTAAGAAAGGCTCCTCTCTGGGGCAGCTTCTTGCCTGTCAGTGATCATTTCTAGGTGGTCTGCTGCAGGCAGTGGGATAGACCAAAGGACTTGAGTTATTTTTGGCTCTATAAGCAGGAAAAATTGAAAAATCCTCTGATACCTAAATGACACATTTTATAAGTTGAACTTTAAGGTAGTTTTAAGTACAAAGTGACCTGGGCAGAGATTCTCTCATGCAATATTTTATATCCAGAGAAAAACTTCCTTTAAAATTACACATGTACCCCAATGTTCATTGCAGCACTGTTTACACAGCCAAGACATGGAAGCAACCTAAATGTCCATCGGCAGATGAATGAATAAAGAAGATGTGGTACCTATATGCAATGGAATATTACTAGCCATAAAAAATGAATAAAAAAGAATGAATAATGCCATTTTCAGCAACATGAGTGGACCTGGAGATCATCATACTAAGTGAAGTAACTCAGAGAAAAACAAATAACATACGATATGACTTACATGGGGAATCTAAGAAATAAAATGATACAAATAAACTTATCTATAAAACATAAACAGACTCACAGACTTAAAGAATGAACTTATGGTTACCAGATTAGGGGAAGTGGGAGGGACAAATTGGGGGCTTGGGACTGACGTGTACACACTGCTATATTTAAAATAGATGCTCAACAGGATCTACTGCATAACACAGGGAGCTCTGTTCAATATTCTGTAATAATCTAAATGGGAAAAAAATTTGAAAAAGAATTTAAAAGCTCAAGGTTCTCAAATGCTTTCATTTCTTTTTTTTTTTTTAATTTTACATAATTGTATTAGTTTTGCCAAATAGATACATATAACTCTCAAACCAAAATCATTTTTAACTCAATTTAATTTTTAATGTCAGAAATATGTGCAATTACTGATATTTAAGTTTCAAGAAACTTCCCGTGTGTGGATCCCTTGCAAGGCCTTGAGCTGTCCTAGTAATCTGATCAATTGACTAAATGTTTTAGTAAAATATGTAAAAGGAGATTTTGTTGCAATTTTCTACTTAAATAGATGGTCCAATGTTGTCATGGTTTTGGCCCCACAAACCTGGATCTATCTTTGAATAGTATTAACAAGGTCAATATATGGTTGGAAGGAGAAGAGCCAAAAAGAATGAATAATATAAAACATTTACTGAGTGCTAAATATGTTCTAGACCCAATGAGAGGCATTTTGTACAAACTAAAGTTTCAGCAGAATTCCAGAGCTTTGATTTCCTGCTTTGGAGATTGCCTCTCACTTCCTGGCTCGGTGTGAAGTTAGTTCAGCTGAGTTATGAAAGCCCACAAAGGCAGTTGGTCCATGGCTACCCCCACAGGGATGAAGGTAATGAGAAAGAGAAGGGATGTTTATCCCTGCCTCCATTCTTTGTTGTCTTTCCCTTCTTTCTTTGTTTGATAATATTGCATTTTATTTATAATCACTCTGGTTTTAAAGTGCTTTTTATCATATTTCATTTGACCCTTCAACCACTCTGGAAGAAGGCAGATTTTATTATTCAAGCCATTTTACAGACCAAAAAAAAAAAAAAGAAGAAGAATTAAAATTTAGAGATGCTGGGTAGCATCTCTTCCTTTGGTGAAGGTAATAAGGCAAATAACAGAATGATTACCAGTGAACTTCCCACTACTCTATCCTTTGAAGAAGTATAAGAAGCAAATAGTAAACATACCAACCATCCTCAACAAAATAACATTAGTTTCTACAAAAACACCCCATATCCATCCCAGACTAAATAAGAGCCACTCACAGCCGCAGGAACTCAGAAGGAGCAAAATGCTAACACAGTAATTTTCTCTCCTGACTTTCATTGTGCAAGCATCAACACACAAGCCAATCCATCTAACCCAAGGCCAACACCAAGCACTGAGCCCCTGAATCTCTGCCTTTAAAATAAATGTATTGCCCTTGACATCCACCACTGCACTCCCCAAATCTTCATCTTCTCAACTGTCTTCCACTAGCTTCCTCCTCTTCATCCCCTCCCCACTGTCACTTTGATATTTCAACCAATTTTCCCTTTTAGGCACTTGGATCTCATTTTATTGCATGTGGAATCCATGAAAGTAGTTCTAATGTCAAAACAGAGCCACTCATCATCATCCAATGTTATTAAAATAAAGAAAGATGTTGAATATGAAGATAGCCAAAGAGGTGACCTTGCCAACTCTGCCCAAATTTCCAAGCTACAGGAAATTCTTTTCCATCCCTGACTTGAAGTTTTTATAACTCAAACAGGCCAACAGAATGGAAAAGGAAAGGTAATAGACATGAAAAATGATTTCCAGAGAACATGGCCACATTTCTAGAATAAGTGGGTTATAGCCATTGCTTCCATTTTTTTTTTTTTACTTGTTTCTTTATTATCTCTTTGCAATCGGCTTCCCTCCTTACAACTCTTCTGAAATTGCACACTGTAGAGTCTCCAATAGCCCCTTCCTGACAAGTCAAATTACTTCTTTATTCATTCCCTGTTTTATGCATTCTCTCAGTTCAGTTCAGTTTAGTCACTCAGTCGTGTCCGACTCTTCACGACCCCATGAATCGCAGCACGCCAGGCCTCCCTGTCCATCACCAACTCCCGGAGTTCACTCTAGAGGCCCCTTTATTCTGTTAATATAACCTAGCAGGACTCTATACGGGCTTCTCTATGGGACAGACCCTTGCCCCACATCCTCTGCTTTAGCTCCTCTCTGATTTACCTAGATAACAGTATCTGATACATATTCCCTGAGTTGTTTCACAGTTGTTAAAACCCCTATCAGTGGAAGATGCTAACTACTTGATGATCATAAGCACTTAGCCTGCACACCTACTGGAGCCAAAGGATTGATAATGCTCCCCTATGACATCACCCTGTTACCTCACCATCAACCAATCAAAGAATTGTGCATGTGCTTATAACCTACTCTGACACTCCCTTCCTTCACCTGACCTTTAAAAATGCTTTCTGATAGTTTAGGCTTTTTGAGCACTGGATGTCCTGAACTCCTTACAGGTGCCTTATAATAAATACTGCACTTTCCTTCACTACAATCGGGTGTCAGTAGATTGGCCTTACTGACATGGGTGGGTGGACCTGAGTTTGGTTCAGTAACATTAACTTCCCTTCTTGAAACTCTCCATGACTTTGGCATTGGGGCTTACTAGAGTTCAGGTTCTTAATTTTTTCTTCACTTGCTACTTTTCTCTTGCATTCTCCAGGTCTACCTATAGAATGCTTGGCTAATCTCCATCTCCAATTCTGTTTTGCTATTTTTCCCATTCCCACAATAAAAAGGATTCAAACCTGTGTGTCACCCTCTCAGTCTGATAGCCCACTTGTTCCTACTTGCAAATTCAAGGTGTTTTCAGAATTTAGCTCAGAAAAGACTCTGGAGGAAAGCAAGGAAAAGCGAATTCACCTTGGGTTGAAACATTCATAATCTCAAGCTGAAAGAAGTTGTCTAAGAGTCAGAGACCTCTCTGCCAGAGTCTTCCCCAAAGTGGTAGCAAATAGTGAGCCATTTTATATTCCAATAATATAGGCCAGATGCCAAGGATTCAAGGTTCATAGCACAAGGGCCACACATTTAATTTGATTCTCTAATAAGCAGAATTTTGTTGCTGATCACTTATAAGCTAAATTGGTATATAATTAAAAGGATCTTTCGCCTGTAAGCACTCTGAGAATCAGCACATTTATCTAATAGAAAGGCAATGCAATTAAAGAAGTTCTGCATAATGGAATTAGGAACTCACACTGTCCACAGTGTCTCCTACCTAAACAAGGCTTCGTCCAGAGCCTCCACCAGTCACATGCCCAGGGAAAAAGCAATGGTCACTGACTAAAAGTTTGATCTATCTGATACAATGGAGGTAAAATTCCTTGCTGTCCAAATAAAAATTTCATTGAATGTTAATTAGTGTGTACCACTAAATATCACTTTATGTTTGACTGGGCTCCTTGTAATTCATCCATTTGACAAGTCATCTAACTGACTGCTAAACATGTGCAGGTACTGTAGGAAATGTAAAGGTAAATTAGAAATGGTTCCTCTGTACAAGACATTGACAGTAGAGTAGTATGATTAAATATGCACTGAAATAACTATATATTAATATAAGTGGAAAACAAGTGATGCAAGAACTGCCCAGATAAAATACTACATGTTTAGCTTCTTGAATATCAGGATAGAGAGATTACTTTTAAGTGGTGTTTGATCTATATCACATATCCCAATGCATTCATTCACTCAACAATTACCTATTACTGGCCCACAAAGTGCAAGGGTATAAAGGATAGAGAGTGACAAAACACAGTGATCCAATCAATCTTATCAGGAAAGCACACATTATACACACACACACACACACACACACACACACACACACACACATATGTATTTGCAATAGAACCAAGATCACCAAAGCTATGTGCTGGATCTTGTAACTTGACAATATCCTAGCGGTCTTGTCTCCTCCCGTCCAGCCTTCATAAAATATCCTTGTGCTTCCCGTTTCCCAGCCAGGAAGCCCTAAAATGCGGCCTTGGGGTTGAAAATGTCCACTTGTGGTACAAAAGGCCCATTTATGAGTAACAGACAATATTGATGTTTTAATCCCCCAAGAACTGCATTTCTGCTGAGAAATATTTAAAATTAGGGCAGTCAAATGTATGTTGGTTATTGAGCTGACCATGAATGTAGCCTAGGTAATGTTCCTCAATTAGACATGATAATCCTCTTCACAAAAGCCACATAAGCATATTATGTGTTTATACTAAACCCTTCAGCTTGTTGGTGACAAGTAGCTGAGACAACTCACACGGGACACAGACCCAGGACTACAAGTGAGAAAGGAAGTGACTCCTTTTATGCCACACAAGCAAAAGTATTCATATCTATCCTTGGTGATTCATTCACTAGAGATATAAAAAAAACTCATTAATAGATAGCTTTAAGTATACTATGGCTCTGTGTAAAATGGAGGTTCCTTTGTTCATGGTATATTTCCTTAAAAAACGATTCTTATCTTTTTCTGAAAGCCTAAATGAACTTTAGGTAGTTACAAGCTTATTTCTTTTATTCTCTGATTTATTATTTGTTCCTGTACTCAGCACACATTTAGACACTATACTTGGAATTAAATACAAATAAAGCACAGCCCTTGCTCTCGAAATGCCCACAGTCCAATTATTAAAGCACAAAAGAGGGAGTGATCACTACTCAAAGATTAACTTGAGTCTTATTGAACAGACTGGTTCCAAATAGGAAAAGGAGTCCATCAAGGCTGTATATTGTCACCCTGCTTATTTAACTTATATGCAGAGTACATCATGAGAAACACTGGACTGGAAGGAACACAAGCTGGAATCAAGATTGCCGGGAGAAATATCAATAACCTCAGATATACAGATGACACCACCCTTATGGCAGAAAGTGAAGAGGAACTAAAAAGCCTCTTGATGAAAGTGAAAGTGGAGAGTGAAAAAGTTGGCTTAAAGCTCAACATTCAGAAAATGAAGATCATGGCATCCGGTCCTATCACTTCATGGGAAATAGATGGGGAAACAGTGGAAACAGTGTCAGACTTTATTTTTCTGGGCTCCAAAATCACTACAGATGGCGACTGCAGCCATGAAATTAAAAGACACTTACTCCTTGGAAGGAAAGTTATGACCAACCTAGATAGCATATTCAAAAGCAGAGACATTACTTTGCCAACAAAGGTTCGTTTAGTCCAGGCTATGGTTTTTCCTGTGGTCATGTATGGATGTGAGAGTTGGACTGTGAAGAAAGCTGAGCGCCGAAGAATTGATGCTTTTGAACTGTGGTGTTGGAGAAGACTCTTGAGTGTCCCTTGGACTGCAAGGAGATCCAACCAGTCCATTCTAAAGGAGATCAGCCCTGGGATTTCTTTAGAAGGAGTGATGCTAAAGCTGAAACTCCAGTACTTTGGCCACCTCATGCGAAGAGTTGACTCATTGGAAAAGACTGTGATGCTGGGAGGGATTGGGGGCAAGAGGAGAAGGGGACGACAGAGGATGAGATGGCTGGATGGCATCACTGACTCGATGGACGTGAGTCTGAGTGAACTCCAGGAGTTGGTGATGGACAGGGAGGCCTGGCATGCTGCGATTCATGGGGTCGCAAAGAGTCAGACACTACTGAGCGACTGATCTGATCTGATCTATTGGAGATAGGTCCTAAAAAGAATTACATAGCCATTGTTCACGAAAAGTGACCTCTTTGCATGCCAGGCCAAGTAAATTTTGAAGGGGGAAAGCCCAGAGGCTTATGAGAGTGCAGTGAATAAACTTTTATATTTAGAGCTTGGTTTGATTAAATATTAATTTATTAATAATATACAGACTGTAGCCTGCCAGGGTCCTCTGTCCCTGGAATTCTCCAGGCAAGAATACTGGAGTGGGTAGCCATTCCCTTCTCCAGGGGATCTTCCTGACACAGGAATCGAACTCATGTCTCCTGCATTGCAGGCAGATTCTTCACTGCCTGAGCCACCAGGAAAGTCCAATATTTAAATATTAACTTCTATTCTAAAAGAGTCTTCAAAGTATCTAAAATTTTTTACAAAACACATTGACTATGAACTTTAAGTGCTTCTATCTAAATAAAACCCATGGACTTTAAGGGCTTCTCTCTAAATAAAACCGTCCTAGAAATCCCATCTTCAATCTGAGCTTCAGGACTTATAAAAACACTGTTTATTAAAAGCATGTGTTCTGTAGAAGGAAAGATAAACTCAAAGCCCTAAGAACAAATGTGGGGGAAAAGTCAGAGTATAGTGGGTGGTTTTACAGTTAACTTCAGCACACACACCCAGAACTACCAGCAAAATAGATATTTACAGCAGGGCAAACAGCATGAATGTCACTGAAGCAGCCCAGTTTCACTGAGAGGGAGAGAACACTTTCACAGCCATAAAGTAACGACCAATATTGTCCTCACCACTTTTTCATTGCTACTTCTCAACATCCCTGACAGGTAGCACCTGATGAAATTTATATTATTCCACAGCAGAAGTCTACAGAGGTTAAGGGTTTGACACAAATACAATAACTCAGGATAGGAGAGACGAGGTTGGATTTCAGGCCCAGGGCTCAGTCTATCATTCTACTTACAAAACAGTTCTGGACAACACTTTCAAAAATGAGCTATAAATCAAAAAGGAAATGAACTCTGAGTCACCTCATAACTGATCCAAAACACCTCAATTCAGAGCCACCACCCTCCAACTCAAAGTGACCAAGGGCCAAGAAATCTCATAGATCTTGCATCTTTCGTGCTGAAACAGTGAATTTCTGCCTGGATCTGCAGAAATTCCTCTCCCCTCTCTTCTTATCCCTCAAAATACAGCAAGTGTTATTTCCTTTTGCTATACTCTCTGGGGAGAGAATGGACTTGTGTGTGTCCATTAATTTTTTTCTATTGTTATCTCATACTAAGTTATTTTTTTATTTTAATTGCAGTTTGATAAATTTTAACAAGTGTGAAATTTGGTATAACCATTATTCCTGTGAAGATATAGAAAATTTTCATCACCTAAGAACCGTCCCTAAGCCTTTCTCAGTCAATTCCTCTCTATCCCCAAAAGAGGCAATAACAACACTGACTTCTAATTCCATAGAATAATTTTGCCTGTACTAAAATTTCATAAAAATGTAGTTATCCAATATGTACTTTTTTGCATGCCTGGCTCCTTTCACACAGCACGTTTTTGAGATTCATCCATGTTATTGGGTATATTGGTACTTTGTTCCTTTTAACTGTTGAGTAGTATTACATTACATTGCTGCTGCTGCTGCTAAGTCGCTTCAGTCGTGTGTGACTGTGTGACCCCATAGACAGCAACCTACCAGGCTCCCCCGTCTCTGGGATTCTCCAGGCAAGAACACTGGAGTGGGTTGCCATTTCCTTCTCCAATGCAGGAAAGTGAAAAGTGAAAGTGAAGTCGCTCAGTCGTGTCCAACCCTCAGCAACCTCATGGACTGCAGCCTTCCAGGCTCCTCCATCCATGGGATTTTCCAGGCAAGAGTACTGGAGTGGGGTGCCATTGCCTTCTCCGATTACATTACATTTCTATACCACAACTGTTTGTCCATTACACTATTGACAGCCATTTGAGTTATTTTAATTAATAGGCTGTTAATAATTAATCTTCACATATATACCTGAAGAAACCTTTTTGGGAACAATTGTTTTCATTCTTCTTGAATAAATACTGAAAAGAATCATAAATCAGTTATAAGTTTAACTTTGTAATAAAATAATTTTTGTTAACCTGCAAACCCTTTTTTCTTTGGAGGTTGCAGCATTTTACCCTCTCACCAGTAATAAGCTTCTGTTCCACATCCTGGGTAAAAGTTGTAATTTGTCTTTTTAATTTTAGCCAATTTAGAAGGTATGTAGTGGTATCTCATTATGGTTTTACTCTTTACTTCTCTGATAACTACACTGATCACTTTTTTCATATTTATGTAGGCCATTAATAAATTTTCCTTTGTGAAGTGTCTGTTCAAGTTTTTTATCCAATTTTTAATTGGGATATTTGTCTTTTATTATTAAGTCATAGGAATCCTTATAGATTCTTGATATAAGAACTTGTTATATTTGTGTTTTGTGAATATTTTCTGCCAGCCTATTTATTTTTTAATATCTTTTGCTTATGATATGAGATAGGAGTTTGGTTTCCCTGTTTTTTTTTCCCTTAAAGATATCTAATTATTCTAGCACTGGTAGCTCAGATGGGAAAGAATCTGCATGCAATGCAGGGGAGCTGGGTTTGATCCCTGGGTAAAGATAATCCCCTGGAGAAGGGAATGGCAACCCACTCCATGCCTGGAGAAGTATATGGACAGAGGAGCCTGGCAGGCTGCAGTCCTTGGGCTTGCAAAAAGTTGGACATGACTAAAGGACTAACACTTTCACTTTTCCTTTCTTCACTGGATTGCTTTGGAACATTCTTCAAAAATCAATTGAATCTATTACTGGACTCTGTTTTGTTCCATTGGTCCATTTGTCTAACCTCACTTCAGCCACACTGTCTTATTAACTGTAGCTTTATGGTCCATTTGAAAATCAAGCCATATAAGTTACTCAACTTTGTCCTTTGTTCTCGTCTAGATGCTCTATTTTCCCCATAAACATGAGAATTAGCTTGTCAATTTCAACAATAACAAAAATACATCTGGGATTTTTATTGAGATTGCATTGAATCTGTACATCAATGTGAGGGAAGTTGATATTTTTAACAGTACAGATGTTTTTATCTTATACTTTTGCTTTATGTATTTAAGGTTGTTTACCTCATTCTGATTAGTGGGAATACTAATTAACTAAAGAGGAAAAGGAAGGAAAGATGGTGCAGGGACTAAAATAAATAGTCTGTTAAAGGGATCAGCTTTATCCTAGTCTGTGAAAAATATTCTATCCATAGTCTTTTTTAAAAGGTTTTTAGTATAAAGCATCCTCAGCCCTCTTCTCTTTAGTCCCTTGATTCTATTTAACAGATGTTCCAAACATTTTAAAGCTTGGTTTCCATTGATTTCTTTGACTGTGCTCAGAAAATATGACCACAGAATGTTCTCATGCCATTGAGGTATTAAGGAGAAAGCATAATAATGTTCTTCCAAAAACTTTGTCCTGTAGTCCTGGCCAGATAGGAAGCATTTTTAAAAGAGAAATGAACAAACATCTCCTCCACTGTTTCTCCTTAAACCGATATGAAATAGGTACTATTGCTGGTGAGGGTAATATAAGTGAATGACAGCGTGTAATTGGCAGGTTTCTCACAGTGGCTTGATTGGTCTGATGCCATCCATGCATAAGTGAGCAGGAGATACTTAAACTAAAACAAGAGGAAAAAACCTGCTGCTGCAGCTTGGGCCAGGAAAGTATTCAATCAACAACACTGATGGACTGCACCGATAAGAGGCAGGCTTCTAACATTTCCAGAGCTCCGCAGCAGGCATTTGTGGGCATTGTAGATATTATAAAACTGTTTCTTTCAATTCTGAACTATCGGAATGCATGAATACTAATCAGAACATAAATCATAGTGACTTTATTAATACAGTTCATGAGGATTCTGAACTTAAATTTTGACCTTTTTAGCAATTAAAAAAGAGTCAGTCTAATGATCATGATATGAGAAAGTTATTTATTTGAACTAAATCAGATACAAACTGGAAGAAGCTTGAGGACTACTCAGAACCAGGAGATGAAAGAGGAGGGAAAAAAAAATCAAGAATAGGTCCAGAACCTCTCTCAGACCCTTCTAAATAAAACTTTTCAACTGTTTACTAAAAATTGGTAATTAATACCAATTACCATCAGAGATGAAGGCAACTTCATCCTTCTAATTGTCTGGGCCAAAACCATGGAATCTTTGTTGACTCGTGTGTCTTAGATCCAATCTACAGGGAATCCTGTTTGCTCTACCCTCAAATAGATGTTAAATTTGAACTATTCATACTACCACCACTGTTCCTTTCCCATTCATGCTACCACTATTTCTCAGTTACATTACTGCATAGCCTCCTAAGTGAGCTTTCTGTTTCCAGTCCTCACTTTCTTATATCCTAGTTTCAACCCAACAGCTGGAGCAATCATTTTACAATGAAGGTATATCTTGTCACTAATTTGCTCAGAACTCTGAAGTGGCATCTCACTTTATTGAAAAACAAGCAAACAACAATCACAAAACAAGGAAGATCTTTATGTGGTCTACACATGCTGGTGTAGAACCATCAGCATCAGTCAGTCAATAATGCCATGGTCCAGTAACCAGGTCCATGTTTATGCACAAGGCAGAACAGACTACTTCCAACATCTAATGATATGACTTTATGGAGCCAGAAAGTCTCCATCATTCAAAAAACCCTCCTCTTGCTGATAAAAATTAGAAATTCAAGCAAGGTGATCTTTATGTCTGACCTTATGACTTTGATCTTTGTTGAATAACAAATATATATTCAAGGGAAAAAATATATATGCTCTTAGAAATAATATATATTTAAGAGTATCGATTTCTCATACTCTTCTTGGCAGGAAATTTTGATAGATAGCATGAGCACTACGATAAGGAAATAGGAAATGGAAAAAAATCTTACACAATAAGGAGGCAGAAAATACAGACCACGAGCATAACTGCATCACAATTTTACCAAGAGTCAAAACTAAAAATTAATTTAGTAAAAATGGTGGCTCAGATGGTAAAGAGTTTGTCTGCAATGTGGGAGACCTGAGTTCAATCCCTGGGTTGGGACGATGCCCTGGAGAAGGAAATGGCAACACACTCCAGTATTCTTGCCTGGAAAATCCCATGGACAGAGGAGCCTGGCAGGCTACCGTCAATGGGCTTGAAGTCCAGACACAACTAAGCGACTTCATCTTCACTTTCAATTCTTTTTTACAAATTCACTGTCAAAAATAATAGTAATGCTTGTTGCAACAATTCAATACAGAAATACATTAAGAAGAATCTCTACTTCTATCTCTAATTCTATACCCATCACCATCAAGATACATTATTTTAACAATTTAGTACATTTATATTTAAAGTATAACTTTAATGCTAACTGAGTTTAAATTTTTTATAATCAATTCCATTATAGTTTCCTTGGATTAAGCTTATTTTTCAAAAAATTATTTTAGATTTCTGTAGAATATTTGAAGATAATTATTTTATTAAAAAGAAAGGCGATCTAAATGTAAAAGAACTTTTATTACATCTCTCATTAAGTCTGGCAAACTAGCTCATTAAGCAATTTTTTGCTTAAGTTGAGATTTTTGTGAAAGGTCATGCATTCTTTCAAAAGAAGGAAATGAGATGCTATTTTCCCAGTGGGAAATTTACAGAATTACTTTTTTTTGTTTTTTACATTGAAAGTACACTTGGATAAATTGATAATTTCTTTAATTGAATCCCTATTTCAGTGACAGCCTCTGTTCAGTGAGCACTGTTCATGAATTATTCTAAGTCTTCATAACAAGGAGAGAGCTTTATTCTGGTTTTAAAGATTACACAGTTAAGGACTAGAAATTACTCAAAGATTTTTGAAAATCTAGAAACAGAATATGTTCAAACTAGGATTTCTCTGATCTTTAGAGACTTGTCTACCTAATATTACATTCAGATTCTAAGTGTTTTTTTTTTTTTTTTTCCTTTTTTTAGTCTGGTCTTGAAACTTTCAAAAGAATAAGTTTTAGACTAAAATATTCCATATATATATATTTTTTGAAGGTTTCAAGTATACTTTATTTCTTCAAACATGCCATATTTTAATGAGTACATAGTACTTTTACTTGGAATTAATTATGAGTTGATTTTGAAACAATTCAGTTTTTTAAACCAGCTGGGATGATTACTGTTCTCTCCGTTCCTTTGGGATGACTCTGCCAACAGGCGATGGGTTCCATTCTATTCCAATTGGTTTTGCCGTATATACCCATATAGCAACACAGAAAGTGGCTCCACTAGCTAACATGGCATTACCGTATTTGTCATGGAAATTAGGTGCCCGCTTCTGGTGGATCTGCCTTGCCACTGCTTGCTGAATGCTTTGAACTCTCAGACGACTTAGTGCATTTTTAGCCAAGGGAAACATCCTGAGATTGAACATAAAATAGCTGCAACTACAGCTGCTGGCCTCTAGCAATCCAGCGTCTAGTACCCTTGCAGAATCCTGTGTGTATTTATATATATATAGGCGAAAACAAATGGGAAACGCATATTTTTTTTGCTAAAATGGAGGAATAACCAAAGTAACAAGGTATTACAATCAACTCAGGATAGAATAACTTTGTATATCCAAGCCATAATAAGCCACACCTTTGGTTTCTCAGAACCATTTCGGAATACAGGAAAAGAAACAGAAATCAAGGTAGAATGTGGGTAGGCCCTGTTCTAAAACCAAGTCAGAAGGCAAAGTGCTAGACTGATATGGTGCGGGAACGAAGCAGATAGATGTAGCAGAACCACATTTAGAAACGGGGGGGAAAAACCATCTCTCATTTATCCAAGACAGGATGACAAATAAGTCCTACCTCACGTGTGAACTCTATCTGATTGATAGTAGCAGCCTGGAGTGAGTGCTAAAAGTCATTCTAAGGCTCTCCATGAGCTCAGCCAGAAAGTATTAGGAAGATTTGACATGTTCTAATTTGAGCATAATTTCTATGCATCTGTTATCTCAAGAAGGGTGACAAAGAAGAGATGGGGACTCAGTAATTAAGTACTTGCTTCACATTAGTGAGTCTGAGTGAACTCTGGGAATTGGTGATGGACAGGGTGGCCTGGCATACTACGATTCATGGGGTCGCAAAGAGTCGGACATGACTGAGCGACTGAACTGAACTGAACTGATACATTCTATAAATTTTCCTGCATCCAATGAGGTTAACATTATCATCTACATTTTACAGATAAGCAAAGTCATTCTCTGAGTGAAATTTGAAGAAAGAGGGAAAAAACAGTCACTTTGTAATAGAGGGAAGGAAAAGTGAAAACAAAAATCGCTCAGTCCTGTCCAATTCTTTGCAAACCCATGGACTGAAATTCTCCAGGCCAGAATACTGTAGTGGGTAGCCTTTCCCTTCACCAGGGGATCTTCCCAACCCAGGAATTGAACTCAGGTCTCCCACATTGCAGGCAGATTCTCTACTAGCTGAGCCACAAGGAAAGCCCAAGAATACTGGAGTGGGTAGCCTGTCCCTTCTCCAGCAGATCTTCTCCACCCAGGAATCGAATCCGGGTCTCCTGCATTGCAGGCAGATTCTTTACCAACTGAGCTAGCAAGGAAGCCCCGAGGGAAGGAAAGGTAATATGCAAATAACCAGTCCTACATGAGAAGTTTGAGTTGGCTATTGTCATCAAGAAACACCCATGTACACTAATAATTTTCATCGCTTCCGGTGTTTCCAATGCTTTTTATATTTAAGTATCACAAATATTCAGCAGTCTAAATTGTTTCATTCTTCAAGATGTGCCACTATGCTAATTATAACCTCTTCATAAATGATTAATAATTATTCCATTTGGAAATTATTTTAGAGTTTGAAAGAAACTTTATATGAACTCTCTGATTACTACTCTTAGACCACAAAGAGATTATTTTAGAACAATCAAAAAGAAAACATTAGTCCAAGAGTACAGAACTTTACAGCAGCCTCTGCTACAGAGATACTTAGCTATTTACAACTTGGTCTGCATTTTGGATTAGTCGCTGTCTTCCTCTGGCCTTAGTTTTCCCATCGTGGGTTGGACCACTCCCTCTAAGGTTAATGTTGACTCTCACATGCTGTGGTTTCTGAGTTCAAATGCAACTCTTACTGGAAAGAGTCAGCCTTTACCATGAATAATAAATAATGTTGGCTGGTAATAAAGAATAAATATTTTCTTTCTTTTTTCAAGTCATGTAAGATATTTTTAAGATATACTGGGCATTGACTAGCCCACAGACCCAGGGACTAGGTACTGACCAGTGGCTATAAGTGAGGCACTGTGTAGATGTGAGAAGAATGTAAAGCTGTATCAAGTATAAATTTGCTCTGAATTTATGAATAATAAAGGTACTTAAGTACTACAAAAATACAGCAGAAAGCTAAAAATAATTATCAGAGTTACACAGATAAGTTTCTACGGAAGGCAAAAGGAGGGCATATTACTTCCTGTGGGGCCAGGGACATGACCTGGTAAAAGAAGTCTCCATGGATAGAGTCTTGTGAACAGATCTTTAAAGAAAAGGAAGACTTGGCCACACAGTGAAGAGTGTGAAGAGGAAGGTGATCCACCAGATGGTCCACCATAAGCAAAGGCAAGGAAGTGGACAATTGCAAACATAAATGGAGAAAAGTAAACCACTCATCATGGCTGGGCTGGAAGGTTCCTGAAACAGGGTAGTGCAGCTAACAGTGGAAAACAGAAGGGAATCTGCTATGCCAAACAAAGACCTTATTTTCTAATTTAAATCCTTTTGAGCACGAGAATAAAAATATTTGCCATCTGTCAGATTAATTTGGTAGCAAAATGTAAGCTGAGTTGGACTGAGAAGATCCTGAGGATGAGGAGATCAATTAAGAACTACTTCAGGACTTCCCTCATGGTCCACTGGTTGAGAATCCGTCTGCCAATGAAAGGGACATGAGTTCGATCCCTGGACCAGGAAGATTCCACTTGTTGTGGGACAACTAAGCCCATGCACCACAGCTACTGAAGCCTGCGTGCTGCAACTGCTAAAGCCTATGGGCCTAGAGCCTGTGCTCTGTAACTGGAGAAGCCACCGCAATGAGAAGTCCACGTACTGCAAAAAAGAGTAGCCCCTGCTTGCTGCACAGAGAGAAAGCTGCACAGAGCAATGAAGATCCAGCACAGCCAAAACTAAATAAATAAATAGTTTTTAAAAGAATTAGTTCAATGCCCAACCAAGAACTAACAGTGCCTGATTAGCATTATTACAGGGAGAATGGAGGGAGAGGGGGCGATACACGAAAAAAGTAGTAATAATCACAATAGCTCACATCTACTGGGTACTTACTGTGCACCTGGCACTGTTCTAAGTGAGTAAATCATTTAATCACACAGTGCTCTCTGAGTTAAGTTCTGTTCTTTCACCTTTATAGATGCAAAAACTGAAGTACAGAAAGATTAAAATTTGCCTATGGTCGCCCATTTGGGGCTTCAGTCTCTGGTTCCTGAACCTTCTTTTTTAACCAATCTGGTACACTGCTTCCCTGTAGATTAAAGAATAAAATAACATGGTCACTGACTGATGAGAGGCAAGGAAAAAGGAAGAATCAGAATTAATGGAGAGATTCCCAAGCCAGATTGTCAGGAAGATGGAGAGGTGATTGTCAAAGATAGAGGAGGGAAGAACAAGACGGTGGAGGAGTAGGTGGCCATGGAGTACATCTCTCTCCACGGATACATCAGGAGTACGCCTTCAGACACAGAAGCACATGCAGAACGCCCTCTGAGAGAAAAGAGGAGAACCTGAACAGCAGAAAAGAATATATAGGCCCATGCAAAACTCGGTAGGATGAGGGAACTAGGGAAAAAACGAGAGTGTTAGTAAGACTGGACCTGCCCTTGGTGGGTGGGGGGAACTGAAGCAGGGTTCCGATCCCCACATCCGGGCAATTGTCTGAGTCAGAGGAGAAACATTAAAGGTCGAAGGGAAACAGCTGATCTGTGGCAGCCTAAGTGGAATGAGAATCAGACGGTCCTTGCCAAAACCATACATACCCTAGACAGCACAGTGGCTGGAGTTTAGGGATTGTGGAGCAATTCCAGCTCGAGGGCTGCTGTTGATGGTGGAGAGATGGATCAAGGGGATGTGAAGGAGAGATTGTGGTGGGAAATTCCTGCGGAGGAAAGCCAGGCAGCCATGGAAGCAAGGCTATATTGCTGAGTCACGTGTAGGGGGTGGAGCCATCACCATAGCCTCTCTCCCCGACACCAACATTGGGAGCTGAACGATAGAGAGGCTGGCCCATCAAACACCTGATGCACTGAATTACAGAGTAGGACCCCACCCAGGGTGCCCCCTTAAGTGCCTGACACGCCTATCTACAGAGTAGGATGCCAGACGAGGGGGTCCTCTATGTGCCTGATGCACCGAACAGAAAAGGACCCCAGGTAAGGAAGCCCTCTAAGTGCCTGAATGGGCGGAGCTATGAAAAAAGACTGCCCAAAGAGGCCTTCCGATCACCAGCTACAAGAGGCTTGAAAAAAGACTCTGATAGGGCCATAACTCCTGCGGTGGAAGCAGTCTGTGCCCCTGCACACTTGACGCCGCCTGGGTCCCCGCAAGCCAAGCAGCTGCACCACCTTCATGCTCAACCCCCACTGGGGCAGAGTTGCCATAGGCAAAAGAAGTCTTGCGCCTGTGCACACAGGGTCACTTTGGTAGTGTCCAACTCTTTGCCATCCTGCAGACTGTGAGCTGCCAGGCTTCTCTGTCAGGGAAGGAGGTTCTTCTCCAGGCAAGAACACTGGAGCTTATTGGCCAATACTGGTTGCCATGCCCTTCTAGAGCATTATATTTCCTGCTGCCCCAGCCACCACCTCCCCTGAGTACCTGGTGCTGCCAGAACCCCTGCGACCAAAGCAGCTGCACCACCTCCACACCTGGCCCTCACAGGGGCAAACACAAGCCCTCCAGGGCAGCCTCAGGAGCAAACCCCACTGGACGACCCAAATCCAGAGGTAGAAATAAAACCACAATAGAAACCCAGGGGCAGTGTGACTAAGGAAGAAGACCCAAAACCCTCCCACCAGCTGTACAAACTCCACATGATCAACAAGGCAGACTCTGTGTCTATGGAATATATAAAAGGTCATTGAGAGCTCCCACAAAAGAAAACACACTAGTTCTGATAGCTGTGGAATGGAGGCAAGAACACACAGGAATAGGACCAGATTAGAATGTGAGCTGCCCTACAGCAGGTCCAGAGATCAGCACAGTGTTAGAGGGCATCATAGGGAGGTGAGGTGGACTGTGACTCCCAGCGAGGGAAAGGACTCTGACAGCAGTAACTCAAGAAAAACATTGATTATTCTTATGTTTTGACTTGTTCTGTAGATTCTTTGGATTTTTTTCTTCCTTTCCCCTTGCTCTCTGTTGTAGTTGTCGATTTTATTGACACTATGAAATCTAACTAAGCTTTTGAGCTTTTTTTTAATCCCCCTCACAGTCATGAGTTTTATTGCTGTTATAAACCTCTGCCTCTATTTTGGGTTTTTGCAATTCTAGGGAGTTGTGTGTTGTTTTTTTTTTCTTTTCTTTTTTTAATTTTGAATATTTTAAACCTAGAATTATTTTTCTATATTTATTCCTTTTTTTTCTACTGTACTTTTCCCTTGCAGTTAATCTTTAATATATATAAATCTTCTTCATCTACCTCTATTTAACTTTGCATAGCTATTCTTTCTTTCTTTCCTTTAGTCTTAACATATTTGTTAGTTTTATTTTCATTGCTTTATTCCCCAGTTGGCACCTTGCTTTAGTTTTGTTTTCCAGTTTGTGCTTTAGTTAGTTTTGTTCTGGTATATATAATTTTAGGTTTACTTTGTTCACAGTGTCAATCTATTGTACTTTATTTTTGTTGGACTGTTTTGCCTTTCCTTATGGGTGTGTATATATTGGTGTATATTTAGTCACACTTTTTATTGTTGTTATAAACCTCTGCATCTACATTGGGCTTTTGCAGTTCTGTGTTTTCCTTTTTTCTTCCTTTTTTTCTTTTTTTAATCTTTTCTCCTTTTTAAAATTTTAACTTTTATTTTTTTAACCCTATATTTTTTCTACATTTATTCCTTTGTTTGCCTTTCCTACTGTTCTTTTCCCCTTGCAGTTAATCTTTAATATATATAAGTCTTCATCTACCACTACTTAACTTTGTATATCTATTCTTTCTTTCTTTTCTTTCCTCTCAACATATTTGTTAGTTTTGTTTTCATTGCTTTATTCCCAATTTGGCACCTTGCTTTAGTTTTGCTTTCCAGTTTTCTGCTTTAGTTAGTTTTGTTCTCAACTGTTAAATATAATTTTTTATTTCCTTTATTCCCCAGATCAATCTATTGTACTTTACTTTTATTGGACTGTTTTGACTTTGCTCATGGGTGTATATGTACATGTGTATACTCCATTATTTTAATTATTATTTGACTGATTTTGTAACTTCCATTTTTTGGGGGTTAATCATTGGTTTCTTGCTTTTGGAAATTTATTTCAATCTCACTTGATGTCATAACAAACCACTTGTGGAATTTTCATTCCTGACCAGAGATCAAGCCTAAGCCTTTGGTGTGGAAGCACTGATTCCAAGACCCTAGAACCAGAGAAGTAATCCTATGGGGTGTCAAATAGTGAGAACTCACACAAAGGAAACCACTGTAATGCAAGACCCTGCATCACACAACCACCAATAGCACCCTGGGCAGGATGCCTCATCTAAAAAACAAACAAAACAAACAAAACAAACCCAATCATCAGCAGACAGGATTACCACCTCACTCGGCCTTGCCATGATCTTCGTTTTCTGAATGTTGAGCTTTAAGCCAACTTTTTCTCTCTCTCTCCTCTTTCACCTTCATCAAGAGGCTTTTTAGTTCCTCTTCACTTTCTGCCATCAGGGTGGTGTCATCTGCATATCTGAGGTTATTGATATTTCTCCCGGCAATCTTGATTCTAGCTTGTGCTTCTTCCAGCCCAGCGTTTCTCATGATTTCTGCATATAAGTTAAATAAACAGGGTGACAATATACAGCCTTGACATACTCCTTTTCCTATTTGGAACCAGTCTGTTGTTCCATGTCCAGTTCTAACTGTTGATTCCTGACCTGCATACACGTTTCTCAAGAGGCAGGTCAGGTGGTCTGGTATTCCCATCTCTTGAAGAATTTCCCACAGTTGATTGTGATCCACACAGTCAAAGGCTTTGGCATAGTCAATAAAGCAGAAATAGATGTTTTTCTGGAACTCTCTTGCTTTTTTGATGATATAGCGGATGTTGGCAATCTGACCTCTGGTTCCTTGCCTTTTCTAAAACCAGCTTGAACATCTGGAAGTTCACGGTTCACATATTGCTGAAGTCTGGCTTGGAGAATTTTGAGCATTACTTTACTAGCGTGTGAGATGAGTGCAATTGTGTGGTAGTTTGAGCATTCCTTGGCATTGCCTTTCTTTGGGACTGGAATGAAAACTGAACTTTTCCAGTCCTGTGGCCACTGCTGAGTTTTCCAAATTTGCTGGCATATTGAGTGCAGCACTTTCACAGCATCATCTTTCAGGATTTGAAAGAGCTCAACTGGAATTCCATCACCTCCACTAGCTTTGTTCCTAGTGATGCTTTCTAAGGCCCACTTGACTTCACATTCCAGGATGTCTGGTTCTAGGTGAGTGATCACACCATCATGATTATCTGGGTTCTGAAGATCTTTTTTGTACAGTTCTTCTGTGTATTCTTGCCACCTCTTCTTCATATCTTCTGCTTCTGTTAGGTCCATACCATTTCTGTCCTTTATCGAGCCCATCTTTGCATGAAATGTTCCCTTGGTATCTCTAATTTTCTTGAAGAGATCTCTAGTCTTTCCCACTCTGTTGTTTTCCTCTATTTCTTTGCATTGATCACTGAGGAAGGCTTTCTTATCTCTTCTTGCTATTCTTTGGAACTCTGCATTCAGATGCTTATATCTTTCCTTTTCTCCTTTGCTTTTCACTTCTCTTCTTTTCACAGGTATTTGTAAGGCCTCTCCAGACAGCCATTTTGCTTTTTTGCATTTCTTTTCCATGGGGATGGTCTTGCTCCCTGTCTCCTGTACAATGTCACGAACCTCTGTTCATAGTTCATCAGGCACTCTATCTATCAGATCTAGGCCCTTAAATCTATTTCTCACTTCCACTGTATAATCATAAGGGATATGATTTAGGTCATACCTGAATGGTTTAGTGGTTTTCCCTACTTTCTTCAATTTAAGTCTGAATTTGGCAATAAGGAGTTCATGATGTGAGCCACAGTCAGCTCCTGGTCTTGTTTTTTGTTGACTGTATAGATCTTCTTCATCTTTGGCTGCAAAGAATATAATCAATCTGATTTCAGTGTTGACCATCTGGTGATGTCCATGTGTACAGTCTTCTCTTGTGTTGTTGGAAGAAGGTGTTTGCTATGACCAGTGCATTTTCTTGGCAAAACTCTATTAGTCTTTGCCCTGCTTCATTCCGTATTCCAAGGCCAAATTTGCCTGTTACTCCAGGTGTTTCTTGACTTCCTACTTTTGCATTCCAGTCCCCCATAATGAAAAGGACATCTTTTTTGGGTGTTAGTTCTAAAAGGTCTTGTAGGTCTTCCTAGAACTGTTCAACTTCAGCTTCTTCAGCATTACTGGTTGGGGCATAGACTTGGATTACTGTGATATTGAATGGTTTGCCTTGGAAATGAACAGAGATCATTCTGTCATTTTTGAGATTGCATCCAAGTACTGCATTTCAGACTCTTTTGTTGACCATGATGGCTACTCCATCTCTTCTAAGGGATTCCTGCCTGCAGTAGTAGATATAATGGTCATCTGAGAGGGCCTAGAGGAGCTATTCCACGTTCAAGGTCAGGAGGGGCGGCGGTGAGCAGATACCCCTCGTCCAAGGTAAGGAGCAATGGCTGCACTTTGCTGGAGCAGCTGTGAGAGATACCCCACATCCAAGCTAAGAGAAACC
The DNA here is from genome assembly GCF_029407905.1 of Bubalus kerabau. NCBI lineage: Eukaryota > Metazoa > Chordata > Mammalia > Artiodactyla > Bovidae > Bubalus > Bubalus kerabau. Next base: position 14,070,820 of record NC_073641.1, read on the forward strand.
CAAGTAAGATGGTAAGTGTTGCAAGGGCATCAGAGACCAGACACACTGAAACCGTAGTCACAGAAAACTAGTCAATCTAATCACACTAGGACCACAGCCTTGTCTAACTCAATGAAACTAAGCCATGCCCGTGGGGCAACCCAAAATGGGCGGGTCATGGTGGAGAGGTCTGACAGAATGTGGTCCACTGGAGAAGGGAATGGCAAACCACTTCAGTATTCTTGCCCTGAGAACCCCATGAACAGTATGAAAAGGCAAGATGATAGGATACTGAAAGAGGAACTCCCCAGGTCAGTAGGTGCCCAATATGCTACTGGAGATCAGTGGAGAAATAACTCCAGAAAGAATGAAGGGATGGAGCCAAAGCAAAAACAGTACCCAGTTGTGGATGTGACTGGTGATAGCAGCAAGGTCCGATGCTGTAAAGAGCCATATTGCATAGGAACCTGGAATGTTGAGAGAGTCATTTCCTAGGCAGGTTGATAGGAAATCTAAGGGTCCCCAAGGAGAGAGGGGTCTCCAAATGGAGGAAATAGCCTGCAAGTGTGAGACATTTTTATCTCTCTTAAGCCGCAGGAGGAAACAAACTAGCAATATTTTTTTCTTTCTCTATACAAATTTAAAGAGAGGTTTCTCTTAAAATACTGTGTTGCCATAATGACACCTGGTTTCGCCTGAAGTTAGCTATTCTTGAGCCTACAGATAACCAATGCCTTTTTCTTATGGAAATGTTTGTCTTAAGCTATGCTAATGTACTACGCCTTTACCCCAAACTCTGTCTCCAAGTCGGTTCCACCTCTTGGCCCAGAACCTACTTGACAAACCAGTATGTTATACTCAGATATTGTTCCCCTAATCTATGTAAATGAAACTACTTGTATGGTGGTCTACCCTTCTTTAAGATTCAAGTTAATCATTTTATGGCCCAGGATAAACCATTTGGTGCCAAGATTATCCCAAAATACATCTTATGGGTGAGGGGCCTGGTGCTATTCTGAATTTTAAGACATTCCTTTCTTTCATTAACAGACTGCTAGTGACTATATAACATCCAGCTGAAGACTAGCAGGGGGGTACTCTTTCTGCCCCTTCTGATGCCTATGTCAGAAGCTTTCTCTATCTCCTTTATACTTTAATAAAACTTTATTACACAAAAGCTCTGAGCGATCAAGCCTCGTCTCTGGCCCCGGATTGAATTCTTCTCCTCCGGGGGCCAAGAATCCCGGTGTATTCGCGTGATTCAACAACAACCTTTCAATGTCAGGTCCATGAATCAAGGCAAATTGGAAGTGGTCAAACAGGAGATGGTAAGAGTGACCGTTGACATTCTAGGAATCAGCGAACCAACCTTAGAGGGAAGAAATCAAAAGGAAAAAAGAATTCAACCTTGAAGCCTGGGAAAAGGAGATCTCAAACACAAAAAGTTTAAAAAATAATAATAATAATGAAAAGGCAGAGAAATACCACACAAATGAAGGAACAAACTAGAAACACAGAAATCCAAATAAATGAAGAGGAAATAGGCAATTTACCTGAAAAAGAATTCAGAATAATGAGAGTAAAGATGATCCAAAACCTTGAAAACAAAATGGATAAAATGCAAGAATAAATTTTAAAAGACCTAGAAGAATTAAATAATAAACATACAGAGATGAACAACACAATTACTGAAATTAAAATACTCTGGAAGGAATCAATAGTAGAATATCTGAAGCAGAAGAACGAATCAGTAAGCTGGAAGATAAAATGGTGGAAATAACTTCTGAAGACTTAAGTAAAAAGAGTGAAAAGAACTGAGGATAGTCTTAGAAACCTATGGGACAATATCAAACACACCAATATTTGAATTATAGGGGTCCCAGAAGAAGAAAGAGAAAAAGAAAAGGTATGAAAAAATTTTTGAAGAGATTATGCTTGAAAATTTCCCCAACATGGAAAAGGAAATAGTCAATCAAGTCAAAGAAGCACAAAGAGTCCCATACAGGGTAAACCCAAGGAGAAACATGCCAAGACACACACTAACCAAACTAACAAAGACTAAACACAAAGAAAGAATATTAAAAGCAGCAAGAGAGAAGCAACAAGTAATATACAAGGGAAACCCCATATGATTAACAGCTGATCTTTCAGCAGAAACTCTGCAGACCAGAAAGGAATGGAGGATATATTTAAAATACTGAAAAGGAAAAATCTACAACCAAGATTACTGTACCCAGCAAGGATCTCATTCAAAACTGATGGAGAAATTAAAAGCTTTTCAGAAAAGCAAAAGTTAAGAGAATTCAATAACATGAAACAAGATTTACAACAAATGTTAAAGGGACTTATATAGTCATGAAATACAAGAGAAGAAAAAAGATGTACAAAATCAACCCCAAACAATTAAGAAAATGGCAATAGGAATATATATATATATCTCTCAATAATTACTTAAAATGTAAATGGATTAAATGCTCCAACCAAAAGACAGACTGGCTGAATGGATACAAAAACAAGACCCATATACATTCTGTCTACAAGAAAACCACTTCAGACATAAAGACACATATAGACTGAAAGTGAGAGGATGGAAAAATACATTCCTTGCAAATGGGAAGCAAAAGAAAGCTGGAGTAGCAATCTTTATATCAGACAAAATAGACCTCAAAATAAAGAAGATTACAAGAGATAAGGAAGGACACTACATAATGATCAAGGGATCAGTCCAAGAGGAAGACATAACAACTGTAAATATCTATGCACCCATAAGACAAACACTAACACGCATAAAAGGAGAAGTTGACACCCCACTCACACCAATCATCAAAACAGAAAATTAATAAGGAAATACAAGTTTTAAATGATACATTAGATGAGATGGATCTCATTGATATTTTCAGGACATTCCATCCAAATGCAGAAGAATACACATTCTTCTCAAGTGCACATGGAATATTCTCCAGAACATACCACATCTTGGGACACAAATCAAACCTCAGTAAATTTAAGAAAATTGAAATTATATCAAGCATCTTCTCCAACCACAACACTATTAGACTAGATATCAATTACAAGAAAAAAAAACTGTAAGAACACAAACACATGGAGATTGAACAACATGTTTCTAAATAACCAACAGGTTACTGAAGAAGTCAAAAGGGAAATCAAGCAATTTTTAGAAACAAATGACAATGAAAACATGACAACTCAAAACCTATGGGGTGCAGCAAAAGCAGTCCTAAGAGGGAAGTTTATAGCAATACAATCTTACCTCAAGAAACAAGAAGAACATCAAATAGCCTAACTTTACACCTAAAACATCTGGAGAAAGAAAAAAAAAATTAGTAGAAGGAAAGAAATCATAAAGATCCGAGAAGAAATAAATGAAAAGGAAATGAAAGGAATAATAGTAAAGCTTAATAAAACTAAAAGCTAGTTCTTTGAAAAGATAAACAAAATTGACAAACATTTAGCCCAGAGTCATCAAGAAAAAAAGAGAAAGAATCAAATCAACAAAATTAGAAATGAAAAAAGAGAGGTTACAACAGACAGGGCAGAAATACAAAGGATCATAAGAGACTATTATGAACAACTATATGGCAATAAAAAGGATAACCTGGAAGAAATGGACAGATTCTTAGAAAAGTTCAATTTTCCAAGACTGAACCAGGAAGAAATAGAAATTATGAGCAACCCAGTTACAAGCACCAAAATTGAAGCTGTGATCAAAAATCTTCCCCAAAACAAAAGCCCAGGACCAGATGGTTTCACAGGAGAATTCTATCAAACATTTAGAGAAGAGCTAATGCCTATCCTTATAAAACTCTTTCAAAAAATTGCACAGGAAAAAAATACTTACAAACTCATTCTATGAGGCCACCATCACCCTGATACCAAAACCAGACAAAGACAACACACACAAAAAGAAAACTACAGGCCAATATCACTGATGAACATAGATGCAAAAATCCTCAACAAAATTTTAGCAAACAGAATTCAGCAACACATCAAAAAGCTCATACACCATGAGCAAGTTGGATTTATTCCAGGAACACAAGGATTCTTCAATATATGTAAACCAATCAATGTGATATACCATATTAAGAAATTGAAAGATAAAAACCATATAATAATCTCAATAGATGAAGAAAAAGCCTTTGATAAAATTCAGTACCCACTTATGATGAAAACTCTTCAAAAAATTGGTATAGAAGGAACCTACCTCAACATAGTAAAGGCATATATGATAAGCCTACAGCAAACATTATTCTCAGTGGTGAACAATTGAGATTCCCCCTAAGATCAGCAACAAGACAAGTGTGTTCACTTTCATCTCTATTATTCAACATAGTTCTGGAAGTCCTAGCTACAGCAATCAGAGAAGAAAAAGAAATAAAAGGAATCCAGATCAGAAAAGAGAAGTAAAGCTCTCACTGTTTGCAGATGATATGATACTGTACATAGAAAACCCTAAAGATAGTATCAGAAAATTACTAGAGCTTATCAGTGAATTTAGCAAAGTTGCAGGATACAAAATCAATACACAGAAATCACTTGCATTTCTATATACTAACAATGAAAAATCAGAAAGAGAAATTAAGCAATCAATCCCATTCACCACTGCAACAAAAAAAATCAAATATCTAGGAATAAACTTACCTAAGGAGATGAAAGAACTGTATACATAAAATTATAAGACACTAATGAAAGAAATCAAAGATGACATAAACAGATGGAGAGATATTCCATGTTCCTGGGTATGAAGAATCAATACTGTGAAAATGACTATACTACCAAATGCAATCTACAGATTCAATGCAATCCCTATCAAATTACCAGTGGCATTTTCCACACTAGAACAAAAAATTTCACAATTCATATGGAAATACAAAAGACCCAGAATAGCCAAAGCAGTCTTGAGGAAGAAGAATGGAGCTGGAGGAATCAACCTTCCTGACTACAGGTTATACTACAAAGCTAGAGTCATCAAAATGGTATGGTATTGGCACAAAACCAGAAATTTAGACCAATGGAACAAGAGAGAAAGCCCAGAAATAAACCCATGCACCTATGGGTACCTTATTTTTGACAAAGGAGGCAAGAATATACAATGGGGCAAAGACGACCTCTTCAATAAATGGTGCTGGGAAAACTGGACAGCTACATTAAAAGAATGAAATTAGAACACTTCCTAACACTATACACAAAGATAAACTCAAAATGGATTGAAGACCTAAATGTAGGACCAGAAACTATAAAACTCTTAGAGAAAAACATAGGCAGAACACTTGAGGGTATAAATCAAAGCAAGATCTTCTATGACCCACCTCCTAGAGTAATGGAAATAAAAACAAAAGTAAATAAGTGGGACCTACTTAAACTTGAAAGCTTTTGCACAACCGAGGTGACTATAAGCAAGGGAAAAAGACAACCCTCAGAATGGGAGAAAATAATAGCAAATGAAACAACTGACAAAGGATCAATTTCCAAAATATTCAAGCAGCTCATACAACTCAATACCAGAAAAACAAACAGCCCATTCAAATAGTAGGGAAAAGACCTAAATAGACATTTCTCCAAAGAAGACACACAGATGGCTAACAAACACATGAAAAGATGCTTAACATTGCTCATTATTAGAGAAATGCAAATCGAAACCACAGTGAGATAGGACCTCACACCAGTCAGAATGGCCATCATCAAAAAGTCTACAAACAATAAATGCTGGAAAGGGTGTGGAGAAAAGGGAACACTCTTGCACTGTTGGTGGGAATGTAAATTGATACAGCCACTATGGAAGACGGTATGGAGACTCCTTAAAAAACCAGGACTAAAACCACCATATGACAAAGCAATCCCACTCCTAGGCATATACCCTGAGGAAACCAGGGTTGAAAAAGACATATGTCTCCCGTTGTTCATTGCAGCACTACTTACAATAGCTAGAACGTGGAAGCAACCTAGATGTCCATCGACAGGTGAATGGATAAAGTTGTGGTATATGTACAAAATGGAATAGTACTCAGCCATAAAAAGAAATGTATTTGAGTCATTTCTGATGAGGTAGATGAACCTAGAACCTATTATACAGAGTGAAGTGAGTCAGAAAGAGAAAAATAAATGTTGTATTCTAACGCACATATATGGAATCTAGAAAAATGGTTCTGAAGAATTTATTTACAGGGCAGCAATGGAGAAACAGACATAGAGAATAGACTTATGGACATGGAGAGAGGGGAGGAGAGGATGAGATACATGGGAAGAGTAACATGGAACCTTACATTACAATATGTAAAATAGATAGCCAATGGGAATTTGCTGTATGCCTCAGGAAACTCAAACCGGGGCTTTTTATCAACCTAGAGGGGTGGGATGGGGAGGGAGATGGGAGGGAGGTTCAAAAGGGAGTGGATATATGTAAACCTATGGCTGATTCATGTTGAGGTTTGACAAAAAACAACAAAATTCTATAAAGCAATTATCCTTCAATAAAAAATTAATTAAAAAAAGAAAAGAAAAAACTTAAAAAAAGATGGAAGAGGAAAGAGGCAGGGAAAGTTTGAAAGAAAGATTATGAGTTTAAGGTGTGTTACTTTGCAATGGAAGCCATGAATGAAGGTACTGTCTGCAATAACAAACAAATAAAGGTAAGGAACTCGAGGGGAAGTTGGGGCCAGTGACAAAGATTCAGAAAGGTGAAAGCTAATGCCATGACATTCCCCAAGCAGAGAATGTGGTTAGATCAGGTCCTTGTGGAATATTTAAATGGGGGGGTGGGGGGGGGGAGAAGAATTGAACAAGGGTTAAAAACCAGCATTAGACAAAGGGAATAAGCCTGAAGACCCTATGTTATGAAATATAAAGAAAAAAGTGATTCCAGGAGAGAACAATCTTCCCTTCGCTCAGTCGTGTCTGACTCTTTGCAACCCCATGGACAGTAGCCTACCAGGCTCCGCCGTCCATGGGATTTTCCAGGCAAGAATACCGGAGTGGGCTGCCATTTCCTTCTCCAGGGGATCTTCCCAACCCAGGGATCAAACCTGGGTCTCCTGCATTGCAGACAGACACTTTACCATCTGAGCCACCAGGGAAGCCCAAAGGGAGATGTTAATGCAATTAGGGAGGAGAGAGCAATGTGTGAAGCCATCTAGAAGACCTTTTCTAGTGAGTTTAATATTTCATAGTGACCCCACAGGGAGAAGGCAATGGCTCCCACTCCAGTACTCTTGCCTGGAAAATCCCATGGACAGAGGAGCCTGGTGGGCAGCAGACCATGGGGTCGCTAAGAGTTGGACACAACTGAACCACTTCACTTTCACTTTTCACTTTCATGCATTGGAGAAGGAAACGGCAACCTACTCCAGTGTTCTTGCCTAGAGAATCCCAGGCGGTGGGCTGCCGTCTATGGAGTCGCACAGCGTCGGACACGACTGAAGCGACTTAACAACAGCAGCAGCAGCAGTGACCCCACAGAAGCAACATCATTTCCACAGGGAAATGATCAAGGACACAGAGAAAGTTTGATTCATTACTGAATATAATGCATTCTAAAAAAAGGGCAGAAATGCACAAATCATTATCTAGTTTCTGATTCTTTTCAGGTAGCCACTGCTTTAAAAATAAATAAAATATGTAAAATAAACATTCTCAACTTACCTATACCATTTGCTCAACTCTTCAGAAATGCATACATCACGACATGATCAACTCCCCAGTGAGATGGTAATACCATGATCTCACTGACTAAAGCATGCAGGGCCCCTCTCAGTCTTGCCTGCCACTGCATGTGCTCTTGTTCCCCAGATGAAATATGTGTGAAATTCATTTTTAAATTTAGTGAGCGAAAGAGTTCCCATCCCCAGCCCCATTGTGTGTTGGCTGATTTTGCCATGGGAAGGTGTGTGGCTTTCTGCCAGGTGAGCCAAGGATGTGGACTCAACAACTGTCTCCTCCCAAGTTTCCCTGAACAGTCAAGCTGACTCAGCCCTAGTCCTCTCAGCTTTCGGCCACAAGACCCAACTTAAGCTGAACTAGTGATTAGGAATGATGTGTCCTCAGAGAAGGACACAGCATTGGAGTCTACTTTGAAGGAATATAGAACTTTATTTACAACTCTAATTTTCCCTGATTCTCAGAGGTAACCCTGAAGTTTTCATGAATACTCAGTGATACCCTTAACAACCTATCTGCATTCTGTATTTACACTACTACTTCATCACTTTCTCTTTTGCTCATTTTATTTGTTTGTTTGGGCGTCAAGAACAACGCTTATGAAGACAATGACATAAGCAACATAAAATGCTGGAAGGAAGGAGAAATGTCAATGACTAAAAGTCAAAGAGATTCATATTTAGAAGCTGAAACAAATGCCAGTTACATAATTCCAAAGAATGGGCCCTTGATTTTAAGGCAGCCCACTTCACATCCAGTGCCTCCATTCCCTTGCAGCCCTGTGTGTCTGTCTTCTGGCTGGCAGAATTCAGTGCGGGAAAAAGCATAGCTGCCATTTGACAAAACATATTCAATTTCCAGTGGGGAAAATTAATGGTCTTTACAATATGGTTCTTGAGGTAAATATGTTATATATTTAATAACAAACCATGTGCTAATTTGCTTTAAATAGGCCTAATAACAACTATTGCTTAAAATTACGGCAGTGAAATAGCTTCTGCTTTTTGAAAAGTTAATTTTGACAGCAGGTGCTTTCATGCCACCATAATTTTTCCTGTAAAGATCATTATCACTTAATTGTAAATGGCAGCTGCTTTGAGGGTATTTTGGTTCATGATGATGGTTTGATTGATTGTTGGATTTCCAATTTCACTAGGTTAATAATGCCAGTCTGTTGAATTTCCAAAAGGCATCATGAAAATTCTCAATATCAGCTCACATGGGTTTGCTCTGTCACAAACTGTCAGCCATGAGGTAACGTGTTTTCTTTGCAAAGCACAAAGACAATTATCTTTTCCTTTTGGTCAAGAAATTTAAAAAATAAACAAAACATTTGTGTGTGGCTTAAAATCATATGTTTCTTTAGCTTCTGATTCAACTAAATATGCTTTGAAGAAAACTAATTTAGACCAAGTGTTTTGTTTGAAGGACATTATTATATTTAAAAAGGAACAGAAGTTCTCTAGATTTCAAGGAAACAAATATGATGTTGGCAACACATCCAAGACATTTCATGTTTTAAAAAGCAATACCTATTGTCTTTAGAAAACCAATTTTGCTATTTTCTCCCAACTGTATGATAAACATAAAAATGAGCCAATGTGGTTACTTATCCTGGAAACTATGCAATCCTCTGCTCAAAGGTTCTGTAGATATGTGTCAATCTACGTTTGTTTTCCATCAGAGAGAGGGATGTTGAATACATCAATTGCAGGGACATTATGTCCTATTTTGGAGTCTAACCCAAGACAGGAAGAACGTATACAATTGCCTCTGTTCCAGTCCAACTTCTTTTCTAACTTCTTAAAGACTTGCAGCTGCATACTCTTTGGCAAGTCCCTCAGTATCTCCATGCCATGACTGTCTCATCAATAAAATGCTGCTGACAATATGATTTGATTTTGTGCAAACCAAATGATAGAACCTACACTAAGAGAATTACTGTCACAGATGAAGAATTCAAATATTATGGGATAATCTTATGTTCATTATTAAAGAGTTGCCCACTTTTATCAACATCCATCTCAAGGTCAGTCACTCTACTGGGTGACAGAATGAAATACAATCTCCCTCCTCTATGGGTAATGTCAGCAGACTGCAGCCTGTAGCAGCATGTTTCTTCTTGACTCCCCCTGACAACCAGAGAATCAATTTTATATGTTCAAAGGATTGTAAAGAAAAGTAAGTCATAATATGCAACAAAGACTTGTAAGGCCCTCAGACTCTAAAATATTTACTACCTGGCCCTTTAGAGAATAAATTTGCTAAGTGATGCTCTGGAAAGGCTCTCAGTTTAGTGAGGGTGCTAACAAGCCCTATGGTAATAGTTCCATAAAGAACAGAAATATTCCGGCAACGAAACTGCAGTCTATTAATCTTGCCAGGAACAGTGAAGAACAGAATGCTTTACTGAAGAAGCTATATATGAACCAGGATATATGGACTTACAAAGTAAGTAAGATCTCATCAGCCCAAGAAGGTACACAAAAAACATGATCAAAACACTAAGACGGTGTATTTTAGGAATTGTGGTTAATAGAATGTAGTTAATTACAGGGTATCTATATGTGTAGAAGGTGGGGTAGGGAAAGGAAGAATTAACACACCAGAATGAGTGTGAAAACAGTCATAATGTGAGGGGCCTTAAATGCTCTATTAAAGGTTAGAACATTGATTTGAAGGTAAAAAGTTATCACCAAAGATTTTTAAGTAGGAGAATAACAAAATTAGACCAGAGATCAAAACACTAATTCAGGAAATAGTTTAAAAAATTAGTTATGAAGAAACTCTGGCTTTGGGCCCAGGTAGAATGACAGGAACCAGATTTAACTTTGTGCCTGAAACAACTGAAAAAACTAGACAAGATATAGGAAACAAGATTTTCAGAACTGAAAGAGACACATGTACCCCAGTGTTCATCGCAGCACTGTTTACAATAACCAGGACATGGAAACAAACTAGATGTCCATCAGCAGATGAATGGATAAGGAAGTTGTGGTACATATACAATGGAATATTACTCACCTATAAACAGGAATGTATTTGAGTTAGTTCTAATGAGGTAGATGAAACTGGAGCCTATTAGAGAGAGTGAAGTAAGTCAGAAAGAGAAACACCAATACAGTATATTAACACATATATACATTCAGAAAATGAAGATCATGGCATCTGGTGTCATCACTTCATGGGAAATTGATGGGTAAACAGTGGAAACAGTGTCAGACTATTTTGGGGGGCTCCAAAATCACTGCAGATGGTGACTGCAGCCATGAAATTAAAAGACACTTACTCCTTGGAAGGAAAGTTATGACCAACCTAGATAGCATATTCAAAAGCAAAGACATTACTTTGCCAACAAAGGTCCGTCTAGTCAAGGCTATGGTTTTTCCTGTGGTCATGTATGGATGTGAGAGTTGGGCTGTGAAGAAAGCTGAGTGCCAAAGAATTGATGCTTTTGAACTGTGGTGTTGGAGAAGACTCTTGAGAGTCCCTTGGACTGCAAGGAGATCCAACCAGTCCGTTCTGAAGGAGATCAGCCCTGGGATTTCTTTGGAAGGAATGATGCTAAAGCTGAAACTCCAGTACTTGGGCCACCTCATGTGAAGAGTTGACTCATTGGAAAAGACTGTGATGCTGGGAGGGATTGGGGGCAAGAGGAGAAGGGGATGACAGAGGATGAGATGGCTGGATGGCATCACTGACTCGATGGACATGAATCGGAGTGAACTCCAGGAGTTGGTGATGGACAGGGAGGCCTGGTGTGCTGCGATTCATGGGGTCGCAAAGAGTCAGACACGACTGAGTGAATGAACTGAACTGAACTGAACAACAATCCTATATGCAAGGAAGCAAAAGAGACACTGATGTAAAGAACAGAATTTTGGACTATGTGGGAGAAAGCGAGGGTAGAATGATTTGAGAGAAAACCATTGAATACCCTTTGTAAAATAGATGACCAATGCAAGTTTGATGAATGAAGCAGGGCATTCAAAGCCCATGCTCTGAGGCAACCCAGAGGGATGGGGTGGGGAGGGAGGTGGGAAGGGGGTTCAGGATGGGGGGACACAGGTGCACCCATGGCTGATTCATGTTGATGTATGGCAAAAACCACCGCAATATTGTAAAGTAATTATCCTCCAATTAAAATAAATTAATTAATTTTATTTTTTTTAATTTTATTTTATTTTTAAGCTTTACAAAATTGTATTAGTTTTAAAAAATGATGTATGAAACAAGGTTTTCAGACATTGTCAACAAGTAGTGTCAGACACTGACTCTTGAGAAGGGGGAAAATTAGCTGAGTCCTGTGATTCCCAAGATTCCTGTGTGGAGAGAGAATTTTGGCTTCAGCATAGCTGGGGGAAAATATAGTCCATGATGAGTAGAAAAAATAATCAACAGAATCAAACTGAGGAATGACAAAGATTAAAGAATTGGCAGACAAGTACATTAAAAGTTATAACTATATTCCAAATGTGCAAACGTCAAAGTAATGTTTGAGCCTGTTAAGTAGAGATTTAAAAGATATTTTTAAAACATCTAAATTTAACTCTAGAGACAAAACAAGTCTAAGATGAAAAATAAACTGGGTAGGATTAACAGAAGAGAAGATTAGACACTACCAAAAAAAAGTAGCAATGAATCTGAAACAGTCTTAGAAACTATCCAAAATAACACACACAGAGAAAAAATAATATCCCTCCCCAAAAGTAAATGAGTATTAGTGAGTCACTGGAGAACTACAAACTTCCTAATATGCATGCACTGAGTTCCTGAAGGAAAGAAAAAAGAGGCTGGACAGAAAAAAATTTGAAGGAGTAATGTATCAAATTACCCCACGTGGATATAAACTATAAACTCACAGATTCCAAGAGACAAATGAACCCCAAAGCATAAGAAATACGCATAAAATAACACCAAGTTTCATCATAATCCAGTCAGTTAAAAACCAGTGATAAATAGAAAATCATAAACAAAGTTAAGGTCAGGGGGAAACATTACATATAGAGAAATAAAGATAAGAACAACAGCAAGGTTTTTATTGGATATAAAAGTAAAGCAGAAGGCATTGAGCAACATCTTTAAAATACTGAAGGAAAAGACACACTGTCAACTTAGAATTTTATACCCAGATAAAACTTCTTGCAAAACCAGATTAAATACAAACTCATAACATACAAAAGCTGAAGGATTCATAGACCTATACTAAAAAATAAATAAATAAATAAAATTAAAGGAGGTCCTGTGGGTGGAAGAGAAGTAATACTATATGGAAATCTGAATCTACCAAAAGAATGAAGAGCAATGGAAATAACTTTTTCTTTCAATTTTAAAAAAGTTTATTTAAAGGAGAATTGGACTAAAAAATAACAATATATTGTAGGATTTATAACATATATAGAAGTAAAATGTATGTAAACAACAGCAAACTAGAAATAGAGAATTTTTCAACCTGAATAAAGACAGCTATGGAAAACCTATAGCTAACATTATATTTGACAATCAAAGACTGGCATCAAGAACAAGACAAAGATGTCCTTTCTTACCTCCTGTATTCAACATTGAACTGGAACTGCAAGCAAAGGCAATAAAGCAAGATAAATAAACAAAAGGAATCTTAATTAGAAAGGAATAAATAATTATGCTGAATGAAGGAAGTCAGAAAAAGAGAGGACATTCCACTTACATCAAATTCTAGGAAATGCAGACATCTGTAATAACAGAAAGCAGATCAGTAACTGACTTGGAATAGATTTATGTTGGTGGGGGAACGAGGGGGAGATTACAAGGGAACATAGGGAATGTTTTGAAGATGACCGTATGTTCATTATTTTCAAGCAGTGATAGTTTCCAAAGTTCTCAAATTGTATACTTTTTATATGAGAAATTTATTGCCTGTCAATAATATCTCAGTAAATCTAAAAAAAAAAAAATGAGGTTCATAATAATGAGATGCAAGGGAAAGGATTTACCTAGGGGATAATGACAACAGAGAAATGACTAAGATCAGAGCTAGAGAGGTGGTTTCGGGAAGGAAGAGAATAAACAAATATGAGGTAGTCTTCTGAGTTTGACTAAACAATTGAATATTTGAGTATATGGTGTAAATGTGAACAGCATAAAGGAAAACAGAAGGAGCACCTGGTTGAAGGGGAAAGGTTATGACTTGAGTCCTAGATATGTCCTGCTGCTGCTGCTGCTGCTAAATCGCATCAGGCGTGTCTGACTCTGTGCGACCCCACAGACAGCAGCCCACCAGGCTCCCCTGTCCCTGGGATTCTCCAGGCAAGAACACTGGAGTGGGTTGCCATTTCCTTTTCCAATGCATGAAAATGAAAAGTGAAAGTGAAGTCGCTCAGTCGTGTCCGATTCCTAGCAACCCCGTGGACTGCAGCCTACCAGGCTCCTCCGTCCATGGGATTTTCCAGGCAAGAGTACTGGAGTGGGGTGCCATTGCCTTCTCCAGATATGTCCTAGGAGTCATTTAATTACTAATTGAAGAAATATTAATAGTTGCATATATAGTACTTGTTTTCAGGAGAGAGGTCTTGGTTGCAGATATAGATTTGGAAATAATAAGCAGATACAGTAGAAAACTGAGGCCATGGGAGTGGTTGAGAATGCCCAAGGAGAGTCCTTAGGCTAAGAAAGAAGTGATAAAGTGGAGCCTTGGGGAATACCAATATTAAGGGAGTAGCAATAGGCTTTGCTGTCTGAGTGTCTCGGTCCTCTTTGTATCATCTTATACTCTAATCTGAATTTCTAATCAGGGCAGATTTAAAAAAAAAAAAAAATCAGCATCTTCAGCAACCAGAGAAGTATTTCTCTCTAGAAACTGATAAGATGGATGCTTAAAATTTCAGCTCAATCTTGGGCCAAATTAAAAACTGTTTCTTCAGGTTTTCAAGGGCCACACAAAATACACCCCTAACTCTTCTCAGGGTATTCGTGGTACCTACATTTTTCTATGCTTGGTAAGAGACAGTAGAGAACTGGAATACATAGAAATGAAAGAAAGCCTGGAGTGAGTTTTGGAAGACACGGGTTCTTATCCTAGCAAGTACATTTCTAGCTCCCATCACAGGTACTAAAATAAAATTTCAATAAATAAGAAAAATTATATTTAATTCTTTTTAGGATAAAGAAAAAGACATTTCCACTCTAAGTTCCTCTGTAGTTACCAGGATAAAACAAAAGATATTGAATTGAAAGCTGTTCTTTATTGACCAAGCAGATAGAGATTATCTCCCTTCAGGTAAAATACAAGCTTTGGGCAAGAATATACAGAAGAACTATACAAAAAGATATTCACGATCCAGATAATCATGATGGTGTGATCACTCACCTAGAACCAGACATTCTGGTATGTGAAGTCAAGTGGGCCTTAGGAAGCATCACTATGAACAAAGCTACTGGAGGTGATGGAATTCCAGTTGAGCTAGTTCAAATCCTAAAAAATGATGCTCTGAAAGTGCTGCACTCAATATGCCAGCAAATTTGGAAAACTCAGCAGTGGCCACAGGACTGGAAAAGGTCAGTTTTCATTCCAATCCCAAAGAAAGGCAATGCCAAAGAATGCTCAAACTACCACACAATTGCACTCATCTCATACGCTAGCAAAGTAATGCTCAAAATTCTCCAAGCCAGGCTTCAACAGTACATGAACTGTGAACTTCCAGATGTTCAAGCTGGACTTAGAAAAGGCAGAGGAACCAGAGATCAAATTGCCAACATCCATTGGATCATCAAAAAAGCAAGAGAGTTCCAGAAAAAAACAACTATTTCTGCTTTATTGACTATGCCAAAGCCTTTGACTGTGTGGATCACAACAAACTGTGGAAATTTTTTCAAGAGATGGGAATATCAGACCACCTGACCTGCCTCCTGAGAAATCTGTATGCAGGTCAGGAAGCAACAGTTAGAACTGGACAAGGAACAACGGACTGGTTACAAATCAGGAAATGAATATGACAAGGCTGTATATTGTCACCCTGCTTATTTAACTTATATGAAGTGTGCATCATGAGAAACACTGGGCTGGATGAAGCACAAGTTGGAATCAAGATTGCTGGGAGAAATATCAATAACCTCAGATATGCAGATGAACACCACAGTTATGACAGAAAGTGATGAAGAACTAAAGAGCCTCTTGATGAAAGTGAAAGAGGAGAGTGAAAAAGTTGGCTTAAAACTCAACATTCAGAAAACTAAGATCATGGCATCTGGTCCCATCACTTCATGGCAAATGGGGAAACAATGGAAACAGTGACAGACTTTGTTTTGGGGCTCCAAAATCACTGCAGATGGTGACTGCAGCCATGAAATTAAAAGATACTTGCTCCTTGGAAGAAAAGCCATGACCAACCTAGACAGCATATGAAAAAGCAGAGACATTACTTTGCCAACAAAGGGCCGTCTAGTCAAGGCTATGGTTTTTCCAGTGGTCATGTTTGGATGTGAGAGTTGGACTATAAAGAAAGCTGAGCACCGAAGAATTGGTGGTTTTGAACTGTGGTGTTGGAGAAGACTCTTGAGAGTCCCTTGGACTGCAATGAGATCAAACCAGTCAAAGGAAATCAGTCCTGAATATTCACTGGAAGGACTGATGCTGAAGCTGAAACTCCAATACTTTGGCCACCTGATGCAAAGAACAGACTCATTTCAAAAGACCCTGATGCTGGGAAAGATGGAAGGAGGGAGGAGAAGGGGACAACAGAAGATGAGATGGCTGGATGGCATCACCGACTCGATGGACATGAGTTTGGGTGAACTCCGGAAGTTGGTGATGGACAGGGAGGCCTGGTGTGCTATGGTTCATGGGGTCGCAAAGATGATGACTGAGTGACTGAAATGAACTGAACTGAACTTGGGCTATCACCACTTCCTTCCCCTTTCCATCTCAGCCTCAGTTACTGTATGTGCTGAGGGAAAACAACACTGTTCACATAACCACCATCCATAATGGGAAAAAGTTCATATTTTGATTTCTAAGAAAAAAAATTCAAGGAGCCAAAGCCTCTTTATTCATTGTACTATTCAATTAATACAAGCCTCTCAGCTCTGGAGACATCAAAAATGAAGTGTTCATAGCAGCACTATTATCAATTTCCAAGTTATGGGAGCAACCTAAGTGTCCACCAACAGATGAATGGATAAAGATGTGCTATATACATATACAAACAAATATATGCTTAGCCATAAAAAAGAATTAAATGTTGCCTTTTGCAACAACATAGATGGACTTGGAGGGACTTATGCTAAAGTGAAATAAGTCAGACAGAGAAAGACAAATATTGCATGATATCACTTATATGTGGAATCTAAAATATACAACTAATGAAAATAACAAAAAAAGAAGTAGACTTACAGACACAGAAAACAAACTAGTGATTAACAGTAGGTGGTGGGGGAAGGCCAAATAAGGGGTGGAGGACTGGAGGGTATAACTACTGGGTGTAAGGCTACACGGATGTTTTGTGCAACATGGAGTATAGAGCCAATATTTTGTAATAACTGTAAATGGAGTGTAACCTTTAAAAAAATTGAAGATTAATTTTTTAAAAAAAGAGGAAATTCAGACACAGAGCCACGTACACAAGAATAATGGGATGTGAAGATGAAGGCAGGGATCAGGGACCACCAAGGATTGCCAGCAAACCTCCAGAAGCTAGGAGAGAGTCCTTGAAACAGATCCTCACAGCCTTCCGAGGGAACCGATCCTAATGACACCTTGATCTCAGCCTTCCAGACTCCAGGACTGTGAGACGATAAATTACTTAAGCAAAACAACCAAACAAAAACAACTGAAACAAAAGGAGCTACAGCAGAAGTATCCTTTCCTGAATATCCTTACAGAGTATTTCAACTTCAAAAGAGAAAAAATGATTGAAGGCAGACGAGGCTGCCTCTTGCTTCATGGCATTAACTTGATCCTCTTTTTTTCCCCCCACCTTCCTCCATATGTAGACCAAATTCCAACTGATTAAACTCTCAGTTCATCAGATTCCTCTGTATACTTATACATGGAGTTAGCTGTTGGATAACATTGGAAGTTTTGTTTTTGTATCTGTATTCTTGACCCACACCCTGGACTGCAAAATATCCTATGTGGTCAACTCAGAAATGTGTTTCTAGAGTAGATTCAAGCCGAAATGACAGTAATAAAGCTTCAGATAGATAAAAAAGAAAAAAATCCAAGTCTCACTGCATGGAACTATAGATAGGACTCCCACAAGGACTTCCTCCCATAGGAAGATAAACAGTAGTTCTCAAGGAATTCCTCCTGTGGTTGTTGTGGCTGGTCTTACAGTAACTGTTGACCGTTTTTTCAGGTCACAGATACAAGACATGGCAGGGTAAAATCATCATCCTCATAAAAGGATATGTTTGATACCTGCTAACACAAGCAGATACCAACAGCATTTACTTTGTTTTAATCATCTGAGATACACTGTATCCAAGAAAAACAATTTAACTCAACACCTTAGTAACAAAGGTAGATGAAAAAAGCTGATCAAGGGCAGTTAAAGGCTTGGATCCAACCCTGAGTGCAGAAGAAATAAGTGAGTTAACCTCAAATCGCTAAAAGATTTGTTGGTCAAGGTCTTAATGTTTATCAGATCTTTCATTCAAGCAGGCTTTTTTTGAGCTTTAAAGTCTTAATAGCTTTCTTTCATTGCCTCTGGCATCAAGTTTTCTTTCTTATGTGTCCCCTTTCCTTACTTTTAGCCTTTTATCTGTTTCTAAAGAACTAATAGTACTTAGACCTCCTACACAACAGTCCTCAAAGAGAGTCTGCACAGAGTTCATTAAAAATATAATATGAAGGAGAAACAGACGTCTAGAATAACTACTATTTTATATATGCATATAAAATATTATTTATTTGTGTGTGTGTGTCAGCACATGCTAAAAAACTATACTAGAACACAAGCAGTTTTCTAAAAACCAGTGATACAAGTTCAAATAAATAATATCTTCATTTTGTTTGACTCATTCACCACACACAAAGACTTTGCATGCTAGTTGCATTGAAGAAAAGGAAAGATGTCATGGTGGGGAATGGAGCAAGATTTGGAATATTATACAATTTATCAATTAATGAGGAAAATATTTCTGAAAGTATTGGTACACCACTTAAAATATGTCAAGCATAAGTACTTGAGTTAACACTGCTCTTATTTCTAAAATCTTTTGTTAAAAGAAATTTCTCTTAAACTTAGAATCAAGTCCCATAGCCATACAAACAATTCTTCTCTTCTCTTTGCATAGATACCTGTTACAGATACAGAAATGGTTTTAATAGTCCATCCTGTGCCTCTGTTCAGCAACTCAAAACTAATTCTTAGAGAAAATTCAAGTCATCATGCTTACTGGCTCCCTACAGCTTGTTTTATAATTAGCATAATTAGTCAAAGGTGGCTAAATGGGGAAATCATATCATTTGCTTCCCAGGAACAAACCCTGGGATGCCTTGCCAGTGTTTTTCATTAATAGAGAGAGCAGAGATTGTGCAAACCCTGCTCCTCAACTGGACTCAAAACAGAGAGTTAATATCCAACATCCAAATTACTTACTCTTTAAAACTAACTCAAAGTTGATTCCTTGTTCACCAATATGTTTAATTAAGGCACACAAAGTAAAACTATTGTCTAGGTGATATCTTGCCTAAGTATAATTTCTTAATAACCAGATTTAATGCAATAAACAAAGTATTCAATGATTATTTGAAGAACAAAGAATGTGTTGACTTATAAAAGTGAATCCTGCTCACAAATAAATCAAGTAATAATAAAGAATTTTAAAAATCACCTGAATCTCCCGAATTACCACTGATGTTTGGTAGACAACTTTATAGACATCTCTCAATGTATATGGACAAATAAAACATGGGCAGACAGATTTATGAATGCATTGCAATAATTTCATTAAAGTAGATCCATAATATATTCTACTTTTGAATAAAAATATTCAGCTTAATTTTATCTAAATTTAACAGAAGAAAGTAAAGTGAAATTAAAGTAAATTGTACAGTGAAATTAAAGAAAGTAAAGTGAAATAGCTAACTTTTAGACAGACTCTTGGAAGAAAATCAATGACAAATCTAGACAGTGTATTAAAAAGCAGAGATGTTACATTGCCTACAAAGGTCCATTTTTCCAGTAGTCATGTATGGATGTGAGAGCTGGACAATAAAAAGGTTGAGGGCTGAAGAACTGATGCCTTTGAACTGTGGCGCTGGAGAAAACTCTTGAGAGTCCCTTGGGCTGCAAGATCAAACCAGTCAATCATAAAGGAAATCAGTCCTAAATATTCATTGGAAGAACTGGTGCGAAGGACTGACCACCTGATGTGAAGAACTGACTCATTGGAAAAGACCCTGATGCTGGGAAAGATTGAAGGCAGGAGGAGAAGGGGACGACAGAGGATGAGATGGTCGGATGGCATCACTGATTCAATGGACATGAGTTTGAGCAAACTTTAGGAGATGGTGAAGGACAGGGAAGCCTGGTGTGCTGCAGTCCATGGGGTCTCAAAGAGTCAGACACAACTGAACAACAAAGACAGATTCTTCCCATATTAAAAATATAATATACAATACAAAGGAATATTTGCTCAGCCATTAAAAAGAATGAAATAATGCCATTTGCGGCAACACTGATGGACCTAGAGATTGTCATAGAGTGAAATAAGTCAGAGAAGGGGAATATCATATGACATCCCATATAGGTGGAGTCTAAAAAGAAATGATACTGACGATACAGAAAGAGAGTCACAGACTTCGAGAAAAAAGTTATGGTTACTGGGGATGAAGGGGTAAGGATGGGAAGAAGGGATAGTTAGGGAGTTTGGGATGGACATGTACACACTGTTATACTTTAAATGGAACTCTTCTCAATGTTATGTCGAGTCTGAATGGGAGGGGAGTATGGGGAGAATGGATACATGTATATGTGTGGCTGAGTCCCTTCACTGTTCAACTGAAACTGTCACAACATTGTTAGTCAGCTAGACCTCAATATTAAATAAAAAGTTTAAAAATATACAAAACCTTTAAGAAATAAGAATAATTTTAATTTTAGGCGATATCCACTGATGCCTTGTAAGAGATAAAGTATTAATCTTACGTATCTTCCTACTTAACCTTTCTTCACATCTTTTTTTGTTAATCATTTTCATATGCTTAATGCTTATAATATTTAGATTTAGTTCTACAATCACAATTCTCATAGTGACTTCACATTTTAAACTCAGAAGGATTCAGAGTCATATCAATTATTTTTACAAGTTTTTTTTCTATTTATTTATTATTTTGATTCACCTCTGGGCTGGGCTGGATTTCATAATATAATAAGTTATTCAAAAAGAACTTTATTTTCGGTCTGTTGACATTACACTTGAAAGGCAATCATGTTACACAGCTTTTAGCTCATATTTCCCTTAAACTTCCTAGATAACATTCAACTGTCTTATATTATTTGTTGTTGCTATGGGGAAGGTATTAAGAGTTAGGGTTCTAAGAAAACATAAAGATGTCCTACAATTTAAAAACATTTAAAACAGAAAATTAACATCCTAGATGTTGCAATAATAAATAATCAGAACTTATTTATTATTAAAGAGAATAGAAAAAGGATAAGCAATGTTTCTTTTGTAGGCTTATCTTTACCAAGTTATTCTTTCAACTATATAAAATTATTTAATATTTATTAAATTTTCTCTGATAGCTCAGTCAGTAAAGAATCTGCCAGCAATGCAGGAGATTCAGGAGACATGGATTCGATCCTTGGGTTGGGAAGATCCCCTGGAGGGCATAGCAAAAGACTCCAGTATTCTTGCCAGGAAAATCCCATGGACAGAGGAACCTGGCAGGCTATAGTCCATGGGGTCACAAAGAGTCAGACATGACTGAAGCCACTGAGCATGAACACGAATATTTAGTAAGTGGTAACATGATTCATTAGAGAAGACAATGGCACCCCTATCCAGTACTCTTGCCTGGAAAATCCCATGAATGGAGGAGCCTGGAAGGCTGCAGTCCATGGGGTCACTGAGGGTCGGACACGACTGAGCAACTTCACTTCCACTTTTCACTTTCCTGCATTGGAGAAGGAAATGGCAACCCACTCCAGTGTTCTTTCCTGGAGAATGCCAGGGACAGGGGAGCCTGGTGGGCTGCCGTCTATGGGGTTGCACAGAGTCGGACACGACTGAAGTGACTTAGCAGCAGCAGCAGCAGCAGCAACATGATGTGTGTGTGCCGCATGTGATGAGAATCTGGCACTTGCAAAGCTAAATGGAAAATAACTAAAATGAGGATAAAAAATATCTACAATGTAATTATTATATTAAGTGAGATAAATCTTAAAACAGGAAGGTGACTAACACAGTTCAGTTCAGTTCAGTTCAGTCGCTCAGTCATGTCCGACTCTTTGTGACCTCATGAATCACAGCATGCCAGGCCTCCCTGTCCATCACCAACTCCCGGAGTTTACTCAGACTCACGTCCATTGGGTCAGTGATGCCATCCAGCCATCTCATCCTCTGTCATCCCCTTCTCCTCCTGCCCCCAATCCCTCCCCACAAGGGGTCGGTAAAAATTATATGTATGTATATATATGTGCAGTAGTTTGATGCTAAATGTTTAAGAACTAGTTGGAGGAGGGGCACCTGATTTATAACTAGTGCCCATTTCCATGGTGCACATACTATCTCATCACAGCTGATTTCAAGCCACCAACATGATTTCACTAACCAGGGAGCTTGGAAGAGATGGGCATGACCTGAGCACCATTGTGTTTCTGTGGACATTGGGAAAACAGAAAACAAAACTTAGAATGAGTGAAAGAAAAAATGTCAGGGCTTCAGGGATTCAGGTTTCCTAGGGAGTGTGAAACAAGAGAGGTAACCTCTCAAATAAATGCAGGATAATTTCTACAGGGGAAAAATAAAGTGATTAATGAGAGGTTATAACAGGGGGCCCTGGTTAAAGAAAATTCTTGACAAGGTGATTTTAAGGCTGATTACTAAAGAATTAGTAGGTACTGCCAGGCAGAGTGGGGGGGACAGTGCTCCAGGAAATGGAATGCAAAGTCAGTGAGCTGGAGAAAGTCTATTTCAAGAACTAGAAAGGAATGTTTCTCTAATACTCCCTGTGAGAATCTGGTTGAGATACTGGAGACACAGGGGTGGATGCTGACAGACAGAGCCTTTTCAGCTGCTTACAAGTCCCAGATCTGGCCCTGATGCTTGTCGCTGGCCTGCCCTGTGGGGCTTAACTGCTGCTCGCTCCTCCAGCTGTGTACCTGCATCTCGCAGGCCCAGCTCTCCTCACCAAACACCAGTGGTGAGACCCTACAGCCACAGGACCACGCGCTGACAATCAGGGCTCCTGCAGCTGCGGGTGCGCTGGAGCTGGCCCCGCCCTTGCTGCTGGCCCTGGCCCCCGCCACCATATGTATATCCGCAACTGGCCCCTGTCACTACACAGGCACCTTCTTTCCCTCTAAGATCAGGAACAGGAGAAGACAGCCCAGTCTCAACATTCCTTTTCAACATTGTCCTGTGAGTCCGAGCCAGAGTAATCAAAACCAGAAATAAAAAACTTCCAGATTGGAAAGGAAGAAGTAAAATTGTGTCACGTCAATGACATGATCTCGTATATAGAAAATTATTATAAAGACCAACAGAAATGTTAGAATAAATGAATTCAGTAAAGTTTCAGGATACCAAATTAACATACAAACATTCGTTGTGTTTCTAGATACTAAGAGTGAACTATCTGAAAAAGAAATTTAAAAACCATACTATTTATGGGCTTCCCTTGTGGTTCAGACAGTAAATAAT
The DNA here is from genome assembly GCF_029407905.1 of Bubalus kerabau. Taxonomy (NCBI): domain Eukaryota; kingdom Metazoa; phylum Chordata; class Mammalia; order Artiodactyla; family Bovidae; genus Bubalus; species Bubalus kerabau. Next base: position 14,094,316 of record NC_073641.1, read on the forward strand.
CCACCCGCAATGTGGGAGACCTGGGTTCGATCCTTGGGTTGGGAAGATTCCCCTGGAGGAGGGCATGGCAACCCACTCCAGTATTCTTGCCTGGAGAATCCCCATGGACAGAGGAGCCTGGCGGGCTACAGTCCATGGGGGCGCAAAGAGTCATATACAACTGAGAGACTGAGCACATACTATTTACAATAGCATCAGAGATAATAGAATAATTAGGAATAAAGTTATTCTAAAAAGTGAATGATATATACAACAAATCTGTAAAATATTGATGAAAGAAACTAAAGAAAATACACATAAATGGAAACATATTCAGTGTTAATGGATAGGGATTAGTATTGTTAAAATTTCCACATTATCCAAAGCCATCAGTATAATCTCTATCAAAATTCTAATGGCATTTTCCATAGAAATACAAAAAAACCATCCTAAAATGTGTATGGACCACAAAAGGCCCTAAATGGTCAAAGAAATTTTGAGAAAGTAAAACAAATCTGGAGGCACCACATTTCCTGGTCTCAAACTGTATTACAAAGTGACAGTATGGCACTGGCCTAAAAACAGACACATAGGTCAGTGGAACAGAACCGAGAGCCCAGAAAGAATCGCATGTTTGATATTTGATATCAAACTTTGATATCATAGAATCTACTAATATTTGATAAAGGAGCCAAGAGTACTCAATGCCAAAAAGATAGTCTCTTCAAGAAATTGTGCTCAGAAAAACCAGATATTTAACATGTAAAAGAATGAATTCAAGCTATTCTCTTTGACCTTTCACAAAATAATCTCAAAATAGATTATGAACCTAAACATAAAATGTGAAACCATAAAGCTCCTAGGAGAAAACACAGGGGGAAAGCTCCTAGACATTGGTAACGACACCAAAAGCACAAGCAACAAAACCGAAAATCAACAAACGGGGTGAGGAACACCAGAAAGCTTCTGCTCAGCAAAGGAAACGGTCAACAAGATGAAAAAGCACCTTAGAGAATGGGAGAAAATGTCTGAAAAATCACACAGCTGATAAGGTGTTACTATCCAAAACATATAAAGAACTCATACAACTCAAAAGGGAAAAAGGCAAATTATCCAATTAAAAGATGTACAAAGGACCTGAATGAGTATTTTTCCAAAGAAGACATACAAATGACCAACTAGTACATGAAAAGGTACTCGACATCACTAATGACCAGGGAGATGCAAGTCAAAACCATAAGGATAGTTTTGACCTCACCCCTGTTAGAGTGGCTATCCACAAAAACACAAGACAAATGATTATTGCCATTATTTACCATTAACTAAAAATTATCTTTTAAATATTCACAATTGCTGGTAAGAATGCAGAGAACAGGCAAACCTGTTCTCTAGTACACTGTCAGAGGGTACATAAATTGATGCAGCTACTATGGAAAACAGTCAGCAGTTTCCTCAAAAAATTAAAAACAGGACTACCATTAATCAACAAACCCACTTCTTGGTATATATCCAATGAAAATTAAGTCACTATCTCAAAAAGATATCTGCTCTCCAGCGTTCACAGCAGCATTATTCACAACAGCCAAGACAAACAACTTAGGTATCCATAGACAGAAGAATGGATAAAGAAAATGTGAAAGATAAATATCTCACTCTTGTGTTTACATATATACAATACATATTGAAAGTGAAGTCGCTCAGTTGTGTCCGATTCTTTGCTACCCCGTGGACTGTAGCCCACTAGGCTCCTCTGTCCATGGGATTTTCCGGGCAAGAATACTGGAGTGGGTTGCCATTTCCTTCTCCAGGGGATACAATACATATTATCCAGTCATAAAAAAAGGAAATCCTACCATTTATATCAACATGAATGGACCCTGAAGGCATTATGCTGAGCAAAATAAGTCAAACAGAGGAAAACAAATACTGCACGATCTTATTTAAATGTGGAATCTTAAAACCTTAATCTCAGAGAAACAGAAAGTAAGTTGAGAGTTACCAGGAACTGGGGTGGGGGTTGGGGGGAGTGGGGAATAGGGAGAGATAATAGTCATAGGGGACAGACTTTCAGTTATAAGGTGAACAAATCCCAGGGATTTATTTAATGTCTAGCATAGTGACTATTATTGCCAATACTGTATTGTATACTTGAAAGTTGCTGTGAACAGAGATCTTAACTGTTCTCACTATAACAGATACCAAAAAAATAATAATTATGTGATGTGAAGAATGTGTTAACTGACATTATCATGGTAAACATTACACAATATATATATGCATTTATCAAGTCATCACACTGTACACCTTAAATGTACCTGCTATATGTCAATTATACCTCAATTAAATGGGGCAAAATGTTGACAACAACAAAAAATAATAATAAATATCAATTTTTAAAAAATGCACCACATGAGAGTTGCAAGTTAAGTTTTATTTGGGGGCAAAATGAGGACTGCATCCCAGAAGATGGCACCTCAGATAGCTCTGAGAAACTGCTCCAAAGAGGCAGGGAGAAAGGCTAATATATATGTGATTCTGGTAAGGGGGAAATAAATGCAGTCAAGCACATACTTTTCAGAAGGTTTCTACTAGTCTTGTGAAGCTTTGCTAGTCATGAGGAATAGCTGTCACTATGAAGGATTTTAGTGTTTTTCTAGATAAGGGGGAGATATAAGAATTGGGCTTATAAAATTAGCTCCTGAAAATCTCTAACTATCTGAAGACCCATCCTGGCAGTTTTTCCCTGAGTCCAGAATGCCTCATTTCTGCTCTCCACCCTGAACTCCTCTCAGGGGGTGTTGAAAATCAGCAGCTGTAGCAGGAACATGATTAATCCTGTAGAGGCAGATTGCAAGTGCTAACAGCAAGAGTCAATTTGTAGTTGATACTAAGAAAAAGAACTTATCCTAAACAAAGAAGAAAGAAGCACAACACGAGGCCAGAGAAGGAAGTGGGCAAGGTTCAGATCCCACAGTGCCCTGTGCACCAGTCTTATTGAAAAGTTTGTGTTTTATTCTAAGTTTAATAAAAAGTCAATGCAAGCTTCAAATAAGGGAGTAAAATTCAATTTAAAATGTAAACCATCAATTTGGATGCAGTATGGGAAAAGGATTTTAAGAGGACAAAAGTCTGAAATCTGAAGAGTTATTAGGAAGACAAGGAAAAATTAGGAAGCTCAAGGCAGGAAGCTGTGAAAGTATTTACAGGGAAAATGTGACTTTGAGCTGATCCAGGGTAGGGCAGGCAAAGATGGAGAGATGGGGTTTCAAGATAGGCTAGGAAAAGGAGTCATGAAGAGGAGTGGGTAGTGAAACAGGCAGAAGTCAAAGCTGGCTTCCAGATTCTAGCTCATGCTAGTGGGCTGTTAGAAGCACCGTGCACTTAGAGGAGAAAAACTGAGGAAGGGCACCTTTGGGGGAAAGACTGTTGAGACACCAGTGGTATATCAGAGTGATTTTTGCAATATCCTTTCGAATATGTGGTTCTGGTCTTCACGTGAGTCTGAGATTGAAATTTTGGGTGTGTCTTTTTAGAGCTAGAATTTAAACCCGAGGATGAAAATGCCTAGAAGAAGAGTGTAGAGTAATACCAGAAAAGAGCCCAGGACAAATACTGGCTGGTAAGAGAAAGAATGATGGATGAATCACAAGCTAGAATAGAGATTGCCAGGAGAAATATCAACAAGCTCAGATACGCAAATAATATCACTCTAATGGCAGAAAGTGGAGAGGAACTAAAAAGCCTCTTGATGAGGATGAAAGAGGAGAGTGAAAAAGCTAGCTTAAAACTCAACTTTCAAAAAACTAAGATCATGGCATCCAATCCCATCACCCCATGGCAAATAGTAGGGGAAAAAAATGAAAGCACTGACAGATTTTCCTTTTTCAGGCTCCAAAATTGCTGCAGATGGTGACTGCAGCCACAAATTCAAAAACTTGCTCCTTGGAAGGAAAGCTAGGACAAACCTAGACAGCATGTTAAAAAGTAGAGACATGACTTGCCAACAAAGGTCCATATAGTCAAAGCTATGGTTTTTTCAGTAGTCTTGCACAGATGTGAGAGCTGGGCCATAAAGAGCTCTAAAGAATTGATGCTTTTGAACTATGGTGTTGGAGAAGGCTCTTGAGAATCCCTTGGACTGCAAGGAGATCAATCCAGTCAATCCTGAACAAAATCAATCCTGAATGTTCATTGGAAGGAATGATGCTGAAGCTGAAGTTCCAATACTTTATCCACCTGATGCAGAGACAACTCATTGAAAAAGACCCTGATACTGGGAAAGATTGAAGGCAAAAGGAGAAGGGGGTGGCACAGGATGAGATGATTAGATAACATCACTGATTTAATGGACATGAATTGGAGTAAACTCCAGGAGACAGTGAAGGACAGGACAGCCTGGCGTGCGGCCGTCCATGGGGCTGCAAAGAGTCAGATATGACTTTAGTGACTGAACAACAACAAGAGAAAAACACATCTTCAAAGGAACCTGAGAAAGAGACATCAAGAGGAGAAAGAAAAATTCAAAAGAACATGGTGTCTTGAAAACCAAGAGAAAATTTTTCAAAGAAAGGGGATGGTTAACCAGGTCCTATGAGCAAAATATAAGGTGAATCCTTTGGAGTTAGGAACTTGGGAAGTCATTGGTAAAGTTACTGAAAATTATTTTTGCAGAGAAACTGGTATACAATCCAGGCATCAGTGACTTATAGAGAAAATGATTCTACTACATGATTCCTCTGATTTTGAATGTAAATTCAGGCCACTACAATGGCCCAGATTTCTTAAGGATTTGCTGTTATGTGATTCAAAGGGCCATGTGTGATATTCACTATAAAGACACAGGAATTCACCTTCCTGGAGTAATATGAAAAATTCAAAAATTCTGCATAGAAGAAGCAACTAAAATTTCCACAGGGTAAAAAAAGTAAATAATGAATCACTTTTGAAGACATATGTCCTGGAGCCTTCCCAGGGCTCCTTTCACAATGGGTGATACATGCATACAAGAGAGTTGGATGAAGGAAATAAGTTAGCTAAAATATAAGATGGCATTGACTTCCCCTTCCCAGCAGCATTTGAAAACACTGGATCCAAATTACTGTAAAAAAGGTACAGCATATCTTGTTTGCTTGCGTGGAGTTGATGATGATGGGTTAAGATGTTTTGTTACTGTTCTCATTATTTGCTACTAAATAAAAATTTGAAACTAAGTCTGTCCATAACTGTGGCATAGAAAAATTGTACCGTTTTCCTTCCAAAGCATAAGTATCATATTTCTAGGCAAATATTTTAAAAGATACATGTGCTCTATTCCCAAATTCTTCACACTGAGAAGAGAAAGGTTAAATAAATTGTGATTCTTTCCTCAGAGTAAATGACTTGAATTCTACCATGACTAAGAACCACTATTGGTCAACTTCAGGTATTCCTGCTCTGATTTCTTTAAAAGACCATTTGGCCGATTGAATTATTTCTTGTTGAGTTTAAATATTTGCTTAAAATGGATATTTCAAAAGTCTATTTATCCTCTTTTACAGCTGAAGGTACAACTATAAATTAAAAATCTTTCAGCTACTGGGAAGATAAAAGATTTTCTTACTCAATTTAAATCTTTTTTCAAATAAAAATATGTATTTGCAGCCCAAATTATGTTTTTTTCACATTGTGCTGTACATCTAAAACCTGCTTATACTACCATTATCATGGAAATTTAGAAATTGAGAAAAACCATACAGACCCTCTTAGTCAACTAATAATCACAGAAAATGAACACATCTGCATTACACTTTTAATGAAACCTACACAATGTTGAAGTTCAAATTTCTAACCAGACACATATGGCAAATATTAGAAATGACCTTTTGTCCTTTTGAAAAACCAAACAAAACAGAATTTGAATGCTGTATTATGGAAATTTCTCTTCTGAGAATATAAGAGTTCTAAGGTATAGTCCCATCCTTTATGTACATATTAATCAGATATGAAAAGAGAAAAGATAAGAGAAAAGAGTAGGGACAAAAGGGGAAATCAGTCCAGCAATCTTCGCTACAATCCAGGCATGAGGAGAGTAGGGTTAAGGTTGGGGTGCTGCTGGTGGGAAATAACAAGTGAGAAGAGGAGAAGGCTGTAGAACGGAAGAGCCAATGGGATCGTCCCAAACGACTGCTACATATGTTAGGGATGGGAGGGAAAGGAATACCTCAAGGCAGACTAAAGCTTTCAGGTGCAGTGAGAATGGAGGTGCATTGAAAGAAATACGGAAACCTAGCGTGGGACTTAAGAGAAAGTAGAGCTTTCTCAAAAGTGGAGCTCAGTTGTAGCTGTACTGATTGAAGGCAGGGTAGGACTGCACTGTTATCAGGAAGAAAGGGAAATGGAATTGGAGCGCAGGAGAGAAGTCAGGCCCAGAGAAGTAGATCTGTGAGTCATCTACATAAACATGACTGTCCCACCAAAAACACATGAGCAGGGCGAGGACAGGAATGAAGAGGAGGGAGAGCAAAGGGGTCCTCCTGATGCTCCTGAGGAAAGACTACATTCAAGGGCAGCAAACAGATGTCAGCTGGACATAGGGACCCCTTGTCAGAGGTCAGAGTCATTTATTCTTTTCAATACAGGTAAAAATGCTCAAATCTCCTAACTATTAAAAAGTATCTACAAACAGATTCGACTGGGACTTTAAAAACAAAGGAGAAAAAAATGAAAATAAGTGAGACAAATTTTATTTAACTGCAAAATAAAATTTGAAAGCAAATCAGTAAATAAAAAAGTAAATTTTGTAAAAAAAACCTTGAAGTATGGAAATAAGTGGGTAAAATAGAGATTTTATTTTTTCTTAAAAGAGTTCTCCCTGTCTTTTGATTTCTACTATCCGTAATACAATTTGTTGAGTTTGAATATGAGATTCTCTATGCTGACAATTTTCTCTTTCTAGAAATATTAGTTTTCCTTTTTAAGAAAACATCTAAGAGATTCTAAAAGTAATTTCATATTTTAAAAGGCCTACTAAATAGTGTGTGTGTGTGTGTGTGTGTGTGTGTGTGTGTGTAAAGTGCTTTAACCCTTTGAAACTGTTAGGTCAGCCACAGGAAAGACTGAGAGTCATTCATGGGGTAATTTCCCATGTAGCCATCTGTGGGAGAAGTGGTAAGGGTGAAAGCCACTTCCTCCCACCGCTTTCCCTAACCTAAATTAGGTTTACTTTATCCTCAAGACTTTATCTGTAATTAAAAGAACTAAAATTGAATAAATATATCTTTCTCCTTTTGCAAAGTGAAGGCAGAAAATCCACCAGTTGTTAACTTCTGATTTCAAAAATCCAAAAATGTGATGTAGTGTAAAAAAAAAAAAAATGTTTATTACAATGAGGTAGAAAAGAAGTAGAATGCATAAACAACTTAAATACAACTGGCAACCTTGGAGTACTTCGTCAAGGAGGTACAATGCATGCTCACAATGCCAAATAGAGTTGACAGCCTATTTCTCTCCCGCCATCTTTCTCAACGTAAAAGATTTCAAGCCCCATCCAGCATATGGGCTAGGGCCTTCTGGAGCAGGCAGGTCCAAGGAGCTGGGAGAAAGGAGCCTTGGGGGAAACTCAAACTGTTTGACAGGAAGATGGGCATATTTAAAAAACAGAAAAAGAATTCTTCCTAGGTGGTTGAACTTTTTATTGTTTGCTGACTGACCCATGACCCTCAGCCTCTCTCTCCAGCCCTGCCCAGTTCTGGCTGCCTGCCACTGCTGAGAGTGACAGATATGTAGCCTCCTGGGGTACTCTGTCATCTGTCCCGTGTTGGTCATTCATTCCAGCTAACTCACATTCACATGCTATTAATATATCGGGAAATGGAGCTGACAGTGAATATTTCAGGGCATCCAAAATACACTGTGGGCATCATTTCCCTTAAACAGAGCAAAGGCTGTATCACTGACAACTAACACAGTGAGCTTGTGCGTGCGTGGGTGTGTGCGCGCGCGCGCGCTTTTACTCACTCAGTCGTGTCCAACTCTGCGACCCCATGGAACATAGCCCGCCAGGCTCCTCTGTCCGTGGGATTTTTCCAGGCAAGAATACTGGAATGGGTTGCCATTTCCTCCTCCAGGGGATCTTCCTAATCCAGGAATTGAACCCTCGTTTCTCATGCATTGCAGGTGGATTCTTAACCCGCTGAGCCATCGGGGGAAGTCTGATAGTGAGCCTATCAGTGTGCAAATGTCATCCCTCCAAGTAGCTCACTCTGGGACCGCATTAAAATTTCAGCCCGTATTGCTCTCCTCTAGCTTTGCTCTCCACTGAAAAAGGGAGAGAGAGAGAAAGAGAGAGAGAAACAAGACATACACATGTGCAATTATGACCTTCTGTGTGGGCGTCACCTCAACTGGAATGTGAGTTCAGTGAGGACAGGTGTTTCTGTTCATGTTGTGTATTGCTACACCCCCAAAAGTTACAACTGCTCCTGCCATAGAGAGGCATTAGTAGATATTTGTTAAATTAATATATTATTTTAGATAATTAGATGTGTATATTTAGTTGATAGTCTTAAATGAACTTTCTATGAGCTGAAAGAAGCCAAGCTCTTCTTTTTTTCTTACCAATTACTGCTTATTATTTTGAAGATACAAGTTTTCTTGCTAAATGAAGAATTGTTAAACATTTATACAATTATGTCAATATTCAAAATGTATAATAGAACAATAGATATTTTGGAGGGGTAGATACGTTCAAGATGCATTTGGTTCTAAATTCCCTGTTGAAAAGTAAAAGACAAAGTTTTACTCTTCCAAATATATCCAATATAGACATAAAAGCCTTTTAAGCAGTGCTCTAAAAATTGCTAACTATAACAGACACAACCAGTGACAGACTCTGCTCAGTGAGAACAGGAGGTCACCCACGTCTAGACGTAGATCTCATCTGAGATCATGATGATGTTGGTGATAAGAACTACAAAGACCACACCCATAATTGGCAGCCACCAACATTTATGGTGTCCTTATTATGCATTCATTTATTCCCCTTCTTAATAATTCTATGTCTATGAAAATGCTCTTATTCATAATAATTAAATGAAGCAATCTGTGTAAAGAATTTACAACCATATCTCACACCAAGTAATTGCTTTAAACTCATTGAATGTCATTTAGACTATCATTTTAAAGACAAGAAAATTCAGTTAAGCAGCCATCTCCAAAATCACAGAGATAGTTAAGTGGTAAAACTGGTATCTGAATCTAGAAATAAACTCTATCCTTAGAACTGAGGCCTTAGCCTCTAGACAATTCTGTCTCCCCCTGGTTCTATGCCTCCATACCTAATCTCATTCCTTCATGTTCTAAAACCCTGCACCTGTATATAACTTAAAAGGCTAAGTCTGAGTAATATAATCAGTTAATACTATTGATCAAACTTACTTACTCAAAGAAAATTCAAATACTTCTGAATTCACTGATTTTGTAAGGCGAGCACTAATTTGCAAATGCTCATATATTGACACTTTTTTCCTCATACTCATTGTCACCGGACACAAATGAAACTCTCATCAATTCAACTGAAAATGTGAAAAATTCATCTCTTCCATGTTAGACAACCAGCTATGTTTTAATTGCATATGGTAAAGAGAGTAGCCTCCACCTAATATTGTGAACATAACTCTGAAAAATTTTTCTAAACCCAACTTTCATCACAGAAGTTCTTTGTTCTATTGGATTTTATGTAAATTACATTTTGTCTTACTGGGGGGAAAAGTGGGTTTCTAATTGAAATAAAGTCATGTGCATACAAAATATATGTTGTAAAATCACATGAGAATGATAATATCTATAAAAAGCTACCCATTTGAATTAGTCAAGGGACAAAATATTACTAACAAGTCCACGCTCCAAGTCATAATGTGGATCAACCATATTTGCAAAACCTGCATCTGAAGGTGCAGGCTGGTTGGCCCACTGTCTGCCTAATCTGCTTTGAGAGCAGCAGGAATCTGAGTTAAACAGTATTTCTGTCCTTTTCTATTTCCCTTCTGGAATCTTCAGATAATAGCACAAAGATATAATAAGTAATTCATTTATTTATACATTTCCTACCAAGTATTTTTTATCCCTAATCCACTTTAATGAACAGCTCTTCTAGAGAAAAGAAAGCTGACCATCTGGCAGACACAACCCAAATACTTATTTTAGTCAGAGTAATTGAATATGAGGATGTGATGAGGAGAATGAGATTTTGCTGAACAGAGCTGATCCTAGTCAGCAGTTCCTAGCTAATCAGTAGCTAATCCCACTTCGGCTGCATGAAACCTGAAGCTAGGAAAAACTCTAAGCTTCTTTCAAGCATCCAAGAGTCACCTTCTAGAAATAATGACTTCAGCTAAGAGGCAACCTATGCTCTTTTTGCACCTTCCATGCCTTCTGGGTCTATATATTTAGTCCTAGTTTGGTTTCCCTCCCTGAGATCCCAGCCTTCTTTGCAATGCCCTTGTATGTACCTTATATTTGCCTATCAGCAGGCCTATCTCCCACATTCCTATAAACATTACTTCCCACCAGGCACAAATGATTTTTAAGTCCTATTTCTACAAGAGAATAAATCCTTTGAGAACATAGGCTGTATCTAATTCTTCTAAATGCTTTTAGAGCAAATGCGTGCTTGATTGACAAAGTACAGCTGACCTTTGAACAACGTGGAGGTTAGGGACTCTGAACCTTTGCACAACTGAAAATCTACATATAACTTATAGTCAGCCCTCTGAATACACGATTTATCTGTATCTATGGTTCCAACCAACTGTAGATCATGTACTACTGCAGTATCGACTACTGAAAAATAATCTGTGTATAAGTGGATGCACACAGTCCAAATCCATGTTGCTCAAGGGTTAACTATAATTGTTTATATGGGGTACTCACTCTGAGCTAGCACCATGCTCCAGAAATATCAACTGCCTGTTAAGCCATTTCTCTAGCCTGATTTGAAAAATATTTTAAATTTAAGATAGACTTGAGAAATAAACAGAATCTTCTTTTTGGTTTAATAGGATGAACTGATGCAGAACTAAAAACCAACACTATTTCCTTTGCATTCCATGATGAGGACCAAGTCCAGTTTCTATTTCTAGGCTTAAACCCTTGGATTGGTCCATGGCATTGACACCACCTGGGATCCTGTAGCAACTATAGCAACAGAGACTCCAGCCCAGAACTAGTGAATCAAAATGTGCAGTTTAACAATCCATAGGTGAACTGCTGCTGCTAAGTCGCTTCAGTCGTGTCCGACTCTGTGCGACCCCATAGACAGCAGCCCACTAGGCTCCTCTGTCCCTGGGATTCTCCAAGCAAGAACAATGGAGTGGGTTGCCATTTCCTTCTCCAATAGGTGAACTATACACACATTAAATCTTAGACACTGATTTAGTCTGTAACTTTTTCTTTATAATACTGTATTTTGTCTTTTGTTTCATTTGATTGGATTTTTTTAAAAGTACTATGTGCCTCACGTAACAAGCTAAACAATATAAAATTGTACGAAAAGTTAATAAACACTCCCATCCTAACCCTCATGATTTTCAATGCTAAACGTTGACTGTGTATCCTACATTTTAGTCTAGGTTCTTATATAATCGCACACACAAAAAGTATATGCATGGAGGAGATAAGTTGTGAGAGATGGGACAACTTTATTTCCAATCAGCTCTAGAATGTGGACATTGACACAAGGAGGTTATTAACCCAAATCAACATCAGCCACCTACATTTGCTTAAGCCATTTCTCAGATTCCCTAGGTGCGAATGGGCCTTTTCACAGTAATCTGTGCATAACTGCCAACCTCTGAGCAGAAAAAAAAAAAAAAAAAAGATGAATAAAGTAAACATGCAGAGTAAACCCTCAGGTTACAAAGATCCAAGCCTTTGTATATGATATATTTCATATAATGGCATGCACATGATGTGAACAGAACCAAATGTTTATGTTGTCAAGTCAGCACAGTGTGGTATTTTCTTTCTCCACTTAGTTGGAGCAGCATGGACAATGATGAAAAGTATATGGCTTGATTCAGAGGACAAAAGACATAAGTACAATTTACCCCTAAAGTCAAATGGCAAAGTTATTACACAAAGCCAGAAAATGGCTCTGTTATATATTCACAAGTTTTTTTCTAGGCAAACAGCACAGATTGCTTAGGCATTCATATGGTGGATTATGTAAGTAAAATGGACCATTTTTCATGAAATAAAGCTACAGATTATCCTAGGACAACTGGTAGCTGAAATCATCAAAATAAGACAAAGTTGAAGAAAAGTGAAGACTAATATTAACAGTAATGAAAGGCAGGGTATGAATCAAGCTATGAGCTCACCGACTCTGATGACAGATGACTTCCTTAACGTGGGACAAGTCTAATTTGAGCCACTAACATGTACGGTTAGACATAAATGTGACATGAACTAGCTCATAAAGTGTTTGGCCTGAAAACTAGTCATACCTTTTTTTTCTACAGACAGAAGGTTTGATGGGTTCATTTAAGGCTCCATCAAAGGGTGGATCAATGAAAGGCTGAAGCCCTTCCTGATGGAGCCATTCTCTCTGCTGGCACAACCCCCAGCGTAGGGTACAGAATCTATCATCAGTAGCAGAATCAGTCCTTTTAAGTTATCCTTGAGATCTCATCCCACAGGTTAGCTCTTCAAATATTCAAATCCTAAAACTACATGGTTTTCACCTTTGAACTGAGCCCTAGGGTTCAGTCTGCAAAAAAAAATGAGAACAGAAAGAATCCTTAAGTTAATGAATAATGACTAGGTAAGCTCAAATGGCACTATAATATATGCCCACTAATCAAGCCCCAGTGCCCTCTAGTTAGTGGATATTCATCAGGATCCAACCAGCCTGGGTATAAAGAATAAAGGATTGATTTTGTTTCTCTTTTCTTGTAAAACCTTTCTTGTGTATCACAGAACTTCATTACAAGAGAAAAATGCAGTAAAAACAGAAGGAGGTTTGCCACATATTTTCAAAAGGGTAGTGTTTCTAAAAATTATTCCCCATGAGTTACTCTACCAAGAACACCCAAAAGGTTGACTTAAAACAGGAAACACACACACACAAAAGCTTGAAATCAGTACTATGTAACAGAGCTAGCTATGTGCCTGGCAACATGCTAAATGTTTTACCTGATGTAATCACTAAAACAACTCAGTCTGTTAAAAATTATCACCATGTTACAGATACGGAAATAGAGGATTAGAGACATTAAGTGGCTTCCAAGGGTCACACAACTATAGTAGCCACAGAGATGCCTTTTGATTGCAGGTTTTTCTGCTGCCAGAGCCCATGGTCTTTTACCCTTAAAGTGAAAGTGAAAGTCGCTCAGTCCCGTCCAACTCTTTGTTACCCCATGGAGTACACAGTCCATGGAATTCCCCAGGCAATAATACTGGAGTGGGTAGCCATTCCCTTCTCCAGGGGATCTTCCCAACCCAGGAACTGAACTGGGATCTCCTGCGTTGCAGGCAGACTCTTTACCAGCTGAGTTACCAGGGAAGCCCTTATCTATAGATAAATAAATTACATATGGTGGGAATAAAGCACTAGACTTGGAGTCACAATATGTGAGCCTAAAAGCTGGCTCTGCCACCTGCTGCAGGCAAGTTACTTCAGTATCACTGAGTGGCAGAATCCTCATTTTAACATAGGTTGCTTTAAGAATTAAATAGGTTTACACAGAAAATAGAGTGCCTGGAATGTAGTAAAACTTTACAAATAATAAGTTCCCCAAATTGATCTTCATACTTAAGTGACTTACCCTTGATGTATAAATTTAAAGCTCTTGCTGCTTGTTAGACAATGGAAAAACAAGGGCCATCAGGGTCTAAATGATTTTGTTGAAAGAAAGATGACATCATCCCTACTTAAATTGAAAAACAAAGTTGGAGAAAATGCCTGTGGTGTTTCACCTTTCTCATTAATGCATGGCTTGAAACATAAATTGACAAAGATTTTTAATCCTCCTAATATCAATCCAATCAATTCAAACAGAATTTGAAATTTAACATATAGATTTCAACTCAGGGGCATTATTACTTTTAACTGGCTGTGTATATCTGGGTTAATATTTATGAAACGGTACAAATCTTATTTAGCAAAAAGTCTGCTTCTAAGCCAGGAGACGTGCAGGGCTCACTAAATCTCATCAGCACAAAAGCCGAAAAAGGTTAATCCAGATTTAGCCGCCTAGACATTAAAAGCTGATCATTTGTTTCTGTCCTTTTGTTCTACCCTACCTGCACAAATCCTCCAGGCTTTATCTAACTCTGCTCCAACTCTAACTCCGCTGGGTGTCAGGAGCGCCTCAGGCTGCTGACAGGCAGACTTTACTGAGAATGTTCCACAGCCCATCCCTGCCCTCCCCACACACGCCACTCTCAGAGGACTCCCGTGGTGTCCAGAAAGTCTGAGGAGAAAATCATGTCTGTCCAGCTTTGTGTCATGCAGAATCTTACAACGGTTTGTATGTTCTTTTTATTTTTGATAAAAAACAAAGAATGAGAAAGAAAGCAATCCCATCTTCGCAGTCTCCGGGGTTATAGGTTGGGGCTGGTACATCTGCAAACTGAGACTGTCCAGGAGCTGTGGTGCTGCAGATGCCAACCCAAGAAGGTCCAAGCACAGACAAGGCAAGAAAGACTGAGTCACAGAGCTTTCTGCAACCCAGCGAGTCTTTTGTTATCATTACACAAACAAGCAAGAAAGGAAATCATTTGGTCCAACACATGCTTTTTGCTGATCAAAAAAAAAAAGTCCAAAACATGGGAAAGGAGGGAGGAACTCAAGCCTGTTTTATTAAAAAAGAAAAGAAAAATCAAAGCAGGTCTTCCTTTGACCCAATCTCCTCCTCTAATTATGGTCTCCTTGCTCTCTCTCTCATTTGACATTAGTTCAAATCCTGCTTCTAGAGGATTTACTATTAATACCTGTTCATGAGCAAATTATTTAAATGACCTGTACTTCCTTATATGGTAAGAAGAGGATACTAAAGCTCCATACCTGATGGGGCTGTTGTAAGGAATGACTGAATACCTGGAAAGAGTGCTCAACTTATGAGGGACGCTATGAGACCATGGCAAGTTTGAGTCTGCAAGGAAGGAGTGATTACTATGTTCAGACAATGTCCCTCAGCATGTGGAGTCACTGAGAAGCTGAGTTCCAGAGCAGGCATTTCACGTAAGGAGATAAGGTAGCATGTAGTCTTCTGAGGAGCGTGCATAGACTTTAACTCAAGGTCTGGGACATAAAAATCTGTGCAGGGGTGTAGGTGGTGGTAGAAAGTCAGGGAAACAAAAGGGCCTTTGTGATGTGTCCACTCCATGGAGAAGAAATGTTAGGTTGGGAGAACCGACAAGTATTGCTGCAGGAGAAGATGAAGGTCAGAAGGTAGCTCACACCCAGAGCAAGTGACCAGAAACTCAGGGCGAAGGTGAGGATCACCGCTGTGTTAGTTCAGGGCTTCCAAGAGACAGAAACCAAGGCAGGGTTATACATGTAGGCCATTTACTGGAGGAAATGCCTGTGAAGGGAACAGGGAAAGGGGCCAGAGAAGGGTGGGAAGAACCTGTAGGCCATGATGCAGGTCTGAGTTCTGGGAAAGAGAGCAGGCAAGAAGGAAGATGGACAGGAAGAGTCCCAGAATGCAGTGCAGTTCCGGCAACGTCCTGGCTGGCCCAATGGGATGTCCTCAAGCCAAAGTAACCAATCAGAGGCAAGGAAGGGCCTGCATAGCCCCGCTCTGTGCCCAGTCATTGGCCAAGAGAAGCCTGTGGGAAGTAAGGCTCCAGTGGGAAATGGTGGCGGATCCAGAAGGACAGCATCTGGGGCCATCAGCCAACTAGGCTCCTGCAGTATGAGATCTGAGGGTGCATTTCAGGGCCACCCACACTTACCTTGTGCTGCACAGGTGTGGCTTTCTATATGCAGGCTTAGGAGCAGCTCCTTCATCCCTTCTGGTTGGTCTCCTACTGAAGGAGGTTAGTAGGTCTCAGACCGCCACTGTTTCTCATCCTTTCCCTCCTCCACTGTCAATTCTACATTCCCGCATCCCCTGCTATCACCTCGGCAAATCTTGGTGGCTTATCTAATAGTGGGACCCACACTTTCATCCCTTCTAGGAAATCACACCTTTCTGGACCTCAGGTTGCTACACTTACTCACTCTCAGTTCCATAGGGGTAGGGAGTACCAGCGGATACCAAAGTGGATCAGAAAGTTTCCACAAACATCTCTCCCCATGGTCCCCACTGCGCAAACGCAGACCTCTTGCTCCTGCTGGTCAGAATGTGTTACTGCTGACAGGAAGTTAATTTTTCTTCTTGCCTGCTGGGCTCTGGACACAGTCTCTCCAAAATGTTTTGCCAGCAGGGGTAACCTGGACTTCACAGGACCTGATTGTGTCCTCTTCAACCCTGTGAGCTGGGAAAGTTCAGGGAGTTCACAGAAGTTCAGGGAGAGGAAATCTCCATAGGTCACTGGGAGTGAAGGCAAATGGAGCTGCCCCTGCACCCACCCCTTACTTCCCAGACTTGCAGACTTTTCCTACTGGGACACAGCATCGTAGAGAGGTCTCTGTAGTAATCCATATACTGCTTCTTGAAGGATGACACTCCCATCCTTTCATAATGTTGCCTCTAAGACGGTGTTTCAGGCATGCTTTCAGATGGTCATTCAAGGGCTTTCTGAAGTCATTTCCTATAGGATAGTGGGCAGGGCAGTATGTGGTAGATCCTATGTTCATGTCCCACTCCCACTGCCCCTGTGCAAAGTCAGATCCCTAGTTGGATCCATGTCTGTGGATCAGGCCTTCTGCAAGTCCCTGGATAGTGGTATTGGCTGAGATTATGCAGACAGAACAGTCTAGCACATACCCAGAGCAGGATTTCTATCTCTGTGAAGATGAACCATGGACCTTCTGGGATAGACCCAGCTTAGACACTTTACCATCAGTGGGACTTCCCTGGTGGTCCAGTGGTTAAGAATCCACCCGCCAATGCAGGGGACATAGGATCAATCCCTCGTCTGGGAAGATTTCACATGCCATAGGGCAACTAAGCCCATGTGCCACAACTATTTAGACCGTGCACCTAGATCCTGTCCTCCACAACAAGAAAAGCCCCTGCAGTGAGAAGCAAGCGCATTGCAACTAGAGAATAGCCCCTGCGTGCTGCAAATAGAGAAAGCCCGCGTGCAGCAATGAAGACCCAGCACAGCCAAAAATCATTATTTTTTAAAAAAGGAATATGGTATATTAGGGGCTCAGATTTGGCTCTTTGGCAGATAGGTAGAACACTGCACAGCAGAGCGGACAGTATCCAAGTGCTGCACCATTCATGCCACCACTCTCTATGCTGTCCAATGTATTGTGTAACCTTGAGCAAGTCACACGGCCTTTCTGCATCTTAGTTTCCTTTTATGAATAAGGGAGGTTTCCCTAAATGCTCCCTGAAATTTCTTCTTATGATCAACCCTATGAAATACTATGATATGAAGATCAGATATTAATAAACTAGGATGGAGGTGTTCCTCTAATCCCTAAATCCTTGAACAACAGTAAGCTCTTCCTTGAATTACTTGAATGACTCTTTTCTATAGAGAAATGTATTGGCATAAATTCACAACAATCTGGATCATGAAATATTTGAGGTTTTGTTACTTTCAAGTAAACTAGGCTAATGCTTAGTAAAGAACCTACTTTAATGAAAAGAAAAAACTATGTGGTTTTTATTTTCATTTCACTAATTTGCATGTGAGTGGATAGTTAAAATAAAAAAAAAAAAGAAAACCTCTCTGTCTCTTCCTTTCTCAAATTCACTACACAATCAAGTTTTTAATCGCAACTCCATCAGGTTTATAATTACCACCAGCAGGGCCCTCAGTTAGACGTTCTTAGGATTCGGATGTCACCAGGGTGACAGCTGAAATCAAGGCAGTAAAATCCAGATGTTTCATTATCCAGATTGAGCTTCAGGGCTTCAACCAGGCATCTGTTTTCCTGGCTATGTTGTCACTGCTGCTTTTCTTCCCAAGAAGTTCCCAGTTACTCTGGTGCAGGCAGACCTTATATGAGTTGCTTAACTTCTCTGTGAGCTTGCTCAGTTTCTTCATCTATGAAATGGAGATCATTAGGTTTACCTCATAATGCAGTTGTGACAATATAATGAAGTAATGTACATGAAGTGGTTAGCTGAGATCTTGAGTGTGGTTAAGTATTGCATACACGATTATTTTGATTATTTTGACTTGATAATGTACTTGCCCCATTCTTCTCTGCACCGCTGCCAATTGATAACCTCGCCACTGTTTGGTAGGCGTGGGTCTCCTTTGATCTTTCTCAGTTCTCAGAAAGACGTTGATCTAAATTGCCACTGTTCCCCTGTCTCAGACACTGGTGTTTCACTTGTGTCTTGGTCTTAATACTTCTCCAACACTCAGGACGCTGTATTATCTTCAGAGTTTCAAAATGAGGCACTTAAAAGGAGTTTGATTTCAAGTATTTTAAATAGTTTCCCCTTTCTACATTCAGAAATGCAGTCACCTTTCTGCTCATGATAATTGGCACAATCTGGGAAGGAAGACTTCATGTGCTCAACAATGATAAGTCACATCTCGAACTTGACCCAAAGTACCAAGGTCTGATATTTGGGAGCATTGTCCAATATGTGCTCAAAGCAAATAATTTGATGAAAAGTGTAGTCCCCCAGACAAAGTTGTCCAAAATAAGTCCATCATTTTCCCTCCCCAAATTTCAAAGCAGTTCCTTGAAATTCTTATTTTTCAATGGAAAGAGGCCACAGTTTTAGATAGTACTACCTATGAATGTCTAGTTGTGTGGAATGTCTGAAAGCTTTTCAGATTTTCCAACCATTTTCTTCTATTTGTGAGGCTGTCAGGTAATTGGGGCTTCCCAGGTGGCTAAGTGGGTAAAGAATCTGCCTGCAGTGAAGGAGATATGGGTTCAATCCCAGGGTCAAGAAGATCCCCTAAAGAAGAGAATGGCAACCCATTCCAGTGTTCTTGCTTAGAAAATCCCATGAACAGTACATGGGATCTCAAAAAGTCAGACATGGCTGAAGTGACTGAGCATGCGTGCATGCAGGCTTAATCATCCTAAAGTCATGGACAAGGGAATAGGCCCAGAGAAGACATGCCATTTACCAGGGGTCACAGAGATGATGGATTAGCTCTAGACTTTCTTCAGTTCAGTTGCTCAGTCATGTCCAACTCTTTGTGACCCTATGAACTGCAGCATGCCAGGCTTCCCTGTCCATCACCCACTCTTGGAGCTTGCTCAAACTCATGTCCATCAAGTCAGTGAGGCCATCCAACCATTTCATCCTGTGTTGTTCCCTTCTCCTCCTGCCTTCAATCTTTCCCAGCATCAGGGTCTTTTCCAGTGAGTCAGTTCTTTGCATCAGGTGGCCAAAATATTAGAGTTTCAGCATCAGTCCTTCCAACGAATATTCAGGACTGATTTCCTTTAGGATTCACTGGTTTGATCTCCTTGCAGTCCAAGGGACTCTCAAGAGTCTTCTCCAAAACCACAGTTCAAAAGCATCAATTCTTTGGTGCTTAGCTTTCTTTATGGTCCAACTCTCACATCAATACATGACTACTGGAAAAACCATAGCTTTGACTAGATGAACCTTTGTTGGCAAAGTAATGTATCTGGTTTTTAATATGCTATCTAGGTTTGTCACAGCTTTTCTTCCAAGGAGCAAGTGCCTTTTAACTTCATGGCTGCAGTCACCATCTTCAGTGACTTTGGAGCCCAAGAAAATAAAGTCTCTCACTGTTTCCATTGTTTCCCCATCCATTTGTCATGAAGTGATGGGACCAGATGCCATGATCTTTATTTTCTGAATGTTGAGTTTTAAGCCAGCTTTTTCCCTCTCGTCTTTCACTTTCATCAAGAGGTTCTTTAGTTCCTCTTCACTCTCTGCAATAATATTGGTATCATCTGCATATCTGAGGTTATTGATATTTCTCCCTGCAATCTTGATTCCAGCTTGTGCTTCATCCAGTCCAGCATTTTGCATGATGTACTCTGTACATCATGCAAAGTAAGTAAGACTCTTTCTTACTTAGACTATATTGGAGTCATCAAACTTTTACTTAAAAGAGATAGTAAATATTTCAGGTTTTGTGGGCAACATACAGCTAATTTTGCATATTCTTGTTATATTTAAGAATGGAAAAATCTCAGCTCACATGCTATATTAAAACAGGTGGTGGACTGATTTGGCACTACAAGCCATAATTTGTTAACCTCTGTACTAGAACAGTTTTGCATTCACACTCCGTCCCATGAACCAGATAAAATTAAAGATGCCTTCAGGTTTTACACTAGTTTTTATTTTTGTTTGGGGAAAACAGTGGTGTTTGTTTGTTCCATAGAAATTATAGCATTTTTTATTTTCTTTTCATAGTTAATTCTCTTCTAAAAGATTTTAAAAATAAATTTGGAACTTATAGATCTCTAAATGATTTTTCTGCCTAAAAGAGCTAAATAATTTGACTGTATTTCTATGCAGGGTAAAAAATGTCAGTCTAAACCCTTTGATTTAAAAATATCTTATGTATTCTAAATTTGCAAGGATTTCTACATGGTGTCCTTTGTTTCTAAAAATTTCTAGATATAAAAAAAGAAAATGGGGCTTCTGAGCTTCTTAGACTAAACTTTACAATTTGTCAGCACATTGAATTTAACCAGACTCTTTCAGAATCTCTCTGAAAAATCCATCAGCCCATATGAATAGCATACAAAGAAGTCAAAATGAACATAAAGAATTAAGTTCTTTCAGCAATATTCACTTGTCTGACTATTTAGTTCTCATAACTTTTTTAGGGGTTAAAGATCATTTGCCATGTTGACTCAGAAAAAGCAAACAGGAAATCAATAGCATGTTAATAAATACAAAGGTTATCCCGGGTGAAAATAAGTCATTCTTCAAATGTTATTGGCCTTAATCTGTTACAGGAATTGCTTTTCTTATGACCTAGAGTTATAGGAAATGTGGAGATGCAGTAAGCCAGATGCTAAGATGACCTTCTTCATAATCTATTCCATATGCCAGTTGTTTCACAAACCCACTCATCTCTACAACCAGGTGGGTCAAAATCTTTTTGGCATAATGTTGATTAAAAACATATCCCATATGTTATGTATTATGCCATTGCATCTATACAATAGAGACAGAGTCCATCCTTCTTCTCATTTCCCCCACCTTCCTTCAGGGAATTAGGGCCTGGCTATACAGCCAGAAGTTGAATGTTTCCTGTGTTCTATCAATTCCTGTGGGAGCACCGCTAAACCAAGCCCCGGGTTACCATCAGTCTCTGCCTGCTGCTTCATATAAGCACCTGTTTATTCTCCACAGGCCTCAGTGTCACCTTCCATTCCCCTTTGCATCTTTGTACATTCTCTTAGTGTTTTACCCATCCCTTTAAATAATTACACTTTGGGGCTTTTTCTGTGATGTTTTAAACTTGAATCTCTCATATAACTCCATTCAATAACAGTAAGTAGATTGTCATTTAAAAGAAATATATAATCCACCCATAATTCATATTTTTTATTTATTTTTTAGGGCTCCAAAATCACTGCAGATGGTGACTGCAGCCATGAAATTAAAAGATGCTTAATCCTTGGAAGAAAAGTTATGACCAACCTAGACAGCATATTAAAAAGCAGAGACATTACTTTGCCAACAAAGGTCCATCTTGTCAAGGCCATGGTTTTTCGAATAGTCATGTACAGGTGTGAGAGTTGGATGATAAAGAAAGCTGAGCTCCAAAGAATTGATGCTTTTGAACTGTGGTGTTAGAGAAGACTCTTGAGAGTCCCTTGGACTGCAAGGAGATCCAACCAGTCCATCCTAAAGGAGATCAGTCCTGGGTGTTCATTGGGAGAACTGATGCTGAAGCTGAAACTCTAATACTTTGGCCACCTCATGCCAAGAGCTGACTCATTTGAAAAGACCCAGGTGCTGGGAAAGATTGAGGGCAGGAGGAGAAGGGGATGACAGAGGATGAGACGGTTGGATGGCGTCATCAACTCAATGGACATGGGTTTGGGTGGACTCCGGGAGTTGGTGATGGACAGGGAGGCCTGGTGTGCTGCAGTCCATGGGGTCGCAAAGAGTAGGACACAACTGAGCGACTGAACTGAATTCATATTTTAAAGAAAATGTATAATCCATTTAGAGTTTATCATCTACCATTTTCCTCACTGCTGAATCCTTCTTCAGTTACTAGTTTTGGTCTTAGTTATAATAGTCTCATCTCCAGCAATTTCACTGTCCAAGGAAATTTTAAAACAAATACCATAGAAATCAGTGGTTCTCAAACTTTCACGTGCACAAGAATCCGAAGAACCAGTTCAAGATACAGATCACCAAGTTCCACTCAAAGAGATTCTGATTCAATGTCTGAGGTGGAGCCTGGAAATCTGAATTTCAGCAAAGCTCCCTCATGACTCTGATGTAAAAAGTTCATTGGACAGGTACATGGTTTAACAAGTGAGGACTCTCTGGGCAATATTCTGAAAATCATTGGGTAAAAGTTGATCTGAGTTTGCTTAATGATGCCATAGGAGAAAAGTAACATAGTAATAATTTATAAAATTATAGATCTTATAGGTCCATGCACTCATCAGGGTTCTCCAGAGATACAGAACCATTCATATTTCATACATATGTATACATACATACATACATACATACACATATGTGTGTGTGCATGTGTGTGTGTGTGTGTGTACTCTTGCATATTTTCAAAGTCTGTTGGGGACTCTAGCAGGATGGCAATTCAGGAAAGAGTTGCAGTTCAAATCCCAGAGTAGTCTGCTATAGAACTAGGAAGAACCGATTTACAGATGAAGTCTAAAGGCAGTCTGCTAGAGAACTCGCTGTTGCTCAGGAGAGATCATTCTTTTGTTCTATTCAAGCCTTCAGCTGATTTAATGAGGCTTGAATGGAGGGAGAGCAATCTGGTTTACTCAACAGCCACCAGTCTAAATAGAAATCTCACCTAAACATTCTCAAAGAAACATCTAGAATAATATTTGACCAAATACCTGGGCAGGAAGATCCAGCCAAGTTAATGCAAAATTAAACATTATAGGGAATCCAATACAAGGGGTTGAGATTTGGAAGTCATGAGTTACAATCCTATAACTCTCTGATTATAAGATTCATCCATTTTCCAGTGTTAATGTTGTCTCTAAGATATAACTTCTAACATAAAAGTCCTACCTTTAATAGGCAAACATACCTATTGACTATTTATAGTGGTTTGGGGGCTAATCATGACCCTTCTTTCCCTCACTTGCTCTCTCTCACCCAAATTGCCAGGAGGTTGATGGCAAACATTTCTAAATAATTCTTTGTGGCTGAAAATACTGTCAGTGACATTGGGAAGTTTTTCACTTAGGAATCAAAGATCTCAACTTCCTTAGTATCAGGCTCTAATCGTTGAATAACCTGATGATTAAGGGGAAAAAAGGCCTAAGAAATGGGTGTGAGGTTTTCTCACTACTTTAAATGTGTAGTTTGTAAGATGAGGAGTCAGGAGGCTCTTTTACTTTCTCCGATATTTCACCATTTATTCATTCAGTCACTTTGCATTTCATACATTCAATCACTTAACCTCTCTTCATCTACTACCCTGCTCTAGGGTTTTACTGTAAGACAGTCTCTAACCTCAAGTAGGTCAAAACACAACGACAAGCAAACATCCATATAGCAAAAATAATCATAACTATTTACTAAGGGTCTACCATATGATAGGAAACCATGCTGCATATGTGTGTATATATGTTATTTAGCCACACTCAGACACAGTTTTCTCAAAGTGGGATTAACTACTTTGAGACCTCACAAATTTGCTGAAGTGTAGTTAATCCCACTTTGAGAAAACTGTGTCTGAGAGTGGCTAAATAACTTGTCTAATCTCATAGCCAGTTTCTAGAGACTGAACTATCAATCCATTACTGCATACTTCTGACTCCAGCGTCCAAAACCTCACCCTACTGTAGAATTATCACACAACAGAGGCCCAATAATTGTCAATAACCGTCATACCGTAGTCACCATGGCGTAAAGAAAGAAATACAAGGATGACTGATTTGGAGAACATGACACTCAAACTAGCTCAAGTGAGCAAAATGTTGCCACAGTGAAATGATAAGAAAGGGGATTCTAAATAAACACTCTAATCCGAAATATAGTATGGTAAAATGAAAGTGCCTGCATTTAAGTATCAGGGTGTAGCCCGCTATAGCAGAATGTAAGGGTGTAAAGATTAAAACCTCAGGGACTCCCCCAGTGGTCCAGTGGTTAAGATTCTGCACTCCCAATGCAGGGGCCAGGGTTCAATCCCTGGCAAGGTCTCTAGACCCTACATGCCACAACTAAAGAGTCCCACGCTGCAGCTAAGACCTGGTGCAGCCAAAAAAAAAAGATTAAAAAATGCAGAGATGAGGCTCAGGACTTATAAATTCTTACATGCAACTTTTACTTGCAAGTATGGGGTGCTTTAAATTCAGAGTTTTCCATCACCACAAGGATGGCCCTCCTGTCATGATGATACCACAATATGCACGGCAGGAACTCAACTGTATTTGAATACAATAATTTGGTTGTTTAAACTTTTCCCATCTAATCAAGGGGATTTAGAAAGCTGTTAATTTTTTACAAGGGAATATATAAAACTCTTAATTTTAAAAATATAATAACATTAAAATCAACCTGTTTGTTAGTAATATGGTACTTCTGATTTTAAAAACATTAGGGTATCATACAATGTTTAAAATAATATCTGTTCCAATGAAAGAAAATCTATGAAAAACAAGAAAAATTTACATTTGCATAATAAAGTGGTTTTTTTTCTTTTAGGTTTCTAATAATGAAAACAATTTTATTGTATAAGTATTTTTTTTTATTGTAAGCTAAAAATAGTTGGTTGAACAAAGGCATAAATGTTTTCTTGTTAGCCCTTCAGTTCTCACACTCAGGAACTCCTCATCTCCTCTGTCATCTTTGCCTTAAACAATGTTGCTGGCAACTCCACCACTAACACCAGCAAGAAGTGGAAAAACAAAGGCCAGCTATTCAAATAAAGCACTTCCAACTTTTTATTTGATTGACTTTTGTGGTGCTAATTACAAATTCCAAACATATTCCAAACAGTGGGTTCACACCATTCAATTTGTGTCCTTTAGTTAATTAGCATTATATTTGAATTGCAGTTTAATAACTGGGATTACAGAAATGTAAGAGAAATGCCTGTATAATACATTAAAAAATATTTCTAAAAGTTTAAAATAGCTATCTGTATTCAGTTCAGAAGTTTACTGACATCTCTTTAATCTTCAGGTCTTTAAGGTGAGAAATCATTAGTTCTTTTCCATCATTTACTGAATTGAGATTCAAAACACCCAGACTTTTGGAGGGTAGAGTTCTAGAGACCTCATTTATAAGTCCACCTTTTGATCTCAACTTCCTTCATAACTTCAGTTGTAAAATTCTACCAAATGATTGCTATATATTTCCTTAATTAATTATTAGAGGAATCACAGGTCTTTGATATTTCCTTTCAAAAGATAAGATATTTCTATAAATTAAAACTCTGATTTCTAAATTCAATGCCAATCAAACTGAGTTCCAAGGACCTGCAAGGGAACCTTGAATTATTTTCTTTTGCTTTTAAAAGGAGCTGATATGGTTTCTTAGCTTGAGAAATACTGTTTGCTTTCCAATGGCTTACACAGTAAAGAATCTGCCCACAATGTGGGAGACCCAGGTTCAATTCATAGGTCAAGAAGATTCCCTGGAGAAGGGAATGGCTACCCATTCCAGTATTCTTGCCTGGTGAATTCCATACATAGACGAGCCTGGCAGACTAGAGTCCATGGAGTTGCAAAGGGTGGGACACGACTGAGCAAATAACACTTTCTCTTTTCACTTTAACTTTCCAAAGATGATAGACAGCAAAATAAATGTCCTTGGTGTTTGGGGGGGCAATAAAGTGGATCATGCATGCTCTGTACCGATAGTCCAGATTTTCTTGGTATTTATACATACATTCTAATAATGAAACCTCTGCAAGGTAGGCAGGAAGATATCCAAAAGCCAATACAACTATTATCAAAGCTATCATTTTGGGAAACATTTGCCTACAAA
This sequence comes from Bubalus kerabau, assembly GCF_029407905.1. Taxonomy (NCBI): domain Eukaryota; kingdom Metazoa; phylum Chordata; class Mammalia; order Artiodactyla; family Bovidae; genus Bubalus; species Bubalus kerabau. The sequence goes on from NC_073641.1 coordinate 14,120,520, forward strand.
AGACGTTATTCCACACTAGAGCACTAATCGTTTAAAAATTCTGATGAGAAAATTACAAGTCAAAAAACAGAATGACAAGTTCCATGGTCCGTGTTTTTCACTTGCCCAGAAATTTTGCCGTATCAAACACTGATACAGGCAATTTAGCTATTACCTAGGGTTGAGAGGTGCATCTATTTTGTTCAGCATGGCATCAGACATCATCAGGTATCACTGAGTAAAACGCATGCATGTTTCCCCACAGAAATATTCAGGGACCTCAGGTTTAGAAACCAGGTGTGACATAAAAAAATATATAGAACTCTATTTGGATATGCAAACTGAATCAACAGAAGTCATTCGATCAATTCGATTTCTTTTCCATAGAATGTTACAGGAGCTTGCCCCTCTATAGGGTCTCCTGAAAGAAGTTAGTTCTGACAAATCTTGGTCCTGTGTGTTCCCTCTTTTCTCTAGCATAGAGCAAACTTATTACAGCATCACCACAAACTTTTGTGGGTCTCTCAAACATGCATGTGTGTGACTTGGTTTATGTGTACATTTTCTTTCTCTCAAAATGCTAAGAGATTCAGTTTGTTCCCTTAAAAGTCTGAATAAATTCTTGGATTAAGAATGGCCAGTTCCAAGCGCTGGCTGGAACACCAGAGTAAACACATTTGTGCTTGTGGAAAGCATCCTGGGGGTTACTGGCCAGACTTGTATTGGGTGTTGGCTTGGTTTGTCACATAGCACCTTGAGAAAAGGTACTTTATGAAAAAAAAAAAAATCCTCTTCAAAGCCATTCATTCTTGAAAAAGTTGAGCTTCATTTATATTCTGAAAATGAGTGATTGGTTTACTAAGCATAGAAAGCATAAAGTTAAAGCCTTTGTCCATCGAAATCCTCCTTGAGCATCTGTGCTCAATGATGAAGATAAACAGATGAAATGGATATATTTTCTCTCCTCTCAGTGCTAAAATCTACTGGAAAAGACAGATACATAAACAGATAATTAGACTAAGTGCTCTAAAGATATGTGAATACAACGAGGTGAAACCCAAAGGAGGGGAGGATTGGGGTGTGTATGGCTACATGTGTGTGTGTACGTGTGTGTTGTTATTTTTCCCCATCACTGGCATCTCTTTCAAGAAGCCATATGAGTCAGCAATCAAACAAAGAAGTTCTGAATATGCATCTGGGAATATCACACAGGGATGGGGGCTTCACTGTACTGCGATTGAATAAGGTGCTGATTATATACGTATCATTACCTGCCTGTGTTGAGCTTTGACTATTTCTAGCATGTTGCTAAGAACGGAGGCTTCTCAGTGGTGGTGCCAAGGCAACTGTTGGAGGTTGCCAGTCATTTTAGAGAAATGCCACAGAACACTGCATGCCAGATGGCTACTGATGAAAGTGATGAAGGTCCACGCTTGGAAATCAAGGCCAACTCCATATTTGGTCCTTCTTTCCTTCTTTCTATTTTGAATGCAGAAGAGCACAAACTCAGCCTTATTCTACTCTTGCCTCACAAAATCCCCATTATCCTTTCTTCTTTTAATAAGGTCCTGGAGAGATGGAGTCAAGTTAAATCTGCCTTATTCCCAAAGCCGCGGAGGCCCCAGAATCCTGTCTCTTCCTCAGCCAGGTCTTTTCTTTTTTACCTCTTCTTATTTATGACTGCCAGAAATGAATGTCAACGGAACCCACTCAGGGTGGGCCTGCCAGGGACTAAAGTTTCTGTGAGGTAAATTTTTCCCATCTCAACATCTCATGGAAGGGGGGAAAAAAAGAAATGCCCCACTGGCAATGTTTCTAATGGTTCTGCTTTGGGGAAGTTCACCTCATCTCTACTGGGGACATTCCCCACAACCACAGCCCCAGCGACCTTGTCTTTCTTTGACCAGGGCATAATATTAGGAATAACTGCTTCTTCCTAACTCCTTATGGCCCAGGTAGAGGGGGATCCCCCAGGATAACAGTCCTGGTCTCTGTCCTCTCCTTTCTTCATCTGACCACAGGAGAGCGAAGTGGTCAAGGGAAAAATAATCTGAGCCTGCTTCTCCCAGCATCTGCTACACCAGGGGCCAAGACACCACCATCCCTCCATGCTGGCTTAGGTGGGCATGTCTGCTTGAGTCTATGGGCTCAGCATCATAGGCTGTCTTGCCTAGAGTCGTACAACCACCACCCGAACTAAGTTTTATCATAGTAAGGGTGACATTTTGGTTCTCTAGCCATTATTAGGTCCTCTCAAAGGCCTTCTGCAGGTGAGAAACAGTGATATGAATTCTAAGAAAACAGACTTCACTCCAATCGGATTTTTAATGGACAAAAGAACACTTTCTGTTCTTTGGCCTGGAAGTAGAGGATGGCTTTGTAGGAGAAAGGGAAATGGTGGCAGATTTCTCAATCCATCTTGAGGGGTATAAGAAAGCCCTGAGATGGCACAGAACAAGTTAGGAAAACTTTACTCTTTGATGGCTTTAACTTGATTCTTGTCCTTTAGGGCAGGTGGGAAAAAAAACAAAAACCAAAAAAAAACTAATATTCAGATATTCTGGGCAGATAACTGCCTGAGGTCTCCCCTCATATCATGACCTCATAACTACATCTCCAAATATCCCTCCTAAAGCTTTCTAAGAAGTGTTCTCTAGTCTCTCTCTCCTAGCTTCCCACTGTACTTACTCTAACAACATTTGGATGAATGAATAGGTACTGATTTTCAAAAAAACATAATGGAATAGCCCTTGCTTGCCCATCTGTATGAGAGATGGAATCTTCTCTGGTCTTCTTTGGGGTTACTTTTCCTCTGTCACTTTGAGCCACGTTGAAACACTTTGGGAACAACAGAAGCTCAAAAGCTTTTCACCCAGTAGCCAAGTATGAAGATCAAACTAGCTCAGAATATGCAACTTGATTTTCGTCACACTGGACTTCACTTTGCGCTGCCTTGGACTTTGGGGTCAGCATTAGGTCATTAACGTTTAGACCTGAAGTCTTTTCATTTGGTCCAGAGAGCCAGATCGCCCAGCCTGAGATCAGGTCTCCACCAGCACGGGATGGTGAGATAGAGGGCAGTGTTCCAGGCCATTTGGAGGAACAGAGGCTGAGCTTGGCTAAAAAAGACCTGAGGAAAGCAGTTCTGATGCCTGGATAATTGCCCCCATTGCTTGCAAAGCATGCCAGTGGAAACCTGTCCCGGGGGTTCCAAGCTTAGAAAGTGAAGGGATTGAAGCTCAATCCAGAATGAGGGTTAGTGAGGCAATTAAGCAGGGGAGCAAGTGGGCCCTTTGCTTGGAGCAACTTCTGTTGCATCAATTGAGAGAATTTACTTGCCCTCAAAGGAAGGTTATTTCAGCACCTGGCACCAGAATTCTCAATATACAAGCTATGCTGTCTCCTTTGATCTGCACTTACCAGTTCCTGTATTATCAGGCAGTCACCAGGGGAAGAAACATGTTCTCCAGTTGCACTTGGCCCATGGGCTGTGACCAGTTCTGAGGGCTGCAGTCCCCACATAGCTAGCCTACTTTGTATATAAGTTTACTCACCAGAGCTCTTTTCCAAAAACCCAGTTGAACAGAATTCAGCCATCTCGAAGATCAGCTTACATCTATACCTGTGCCGTAGGTTACTTTTAGCTTCTCACTTTTTCATTTCCTAGCCCTATGCTGATGACGACAGTCATATGATGCCATCCACAGAGGTTCAGGGCCTTTTTTTTTTTTATTTTTTGAGGGAGAGGGGCTTTGTGTTCACTCAGTCCTGAATTCAAACCTCAGTTATGTGACTCAGAAAAGTAATAATTGACTTCTCAATTTCCTCACCTTAAAAAAAAAATGGAAATAAAAAAATACAATCTCACAGATTTGTTACTGGGACAAAATTAAACATTTTATGTCAAGGACCAAAACAGTGACCTGCACATAGTAATTATAAACTAAGTGATCACTCCTTTCCTTAATCCTCTTCCCTAAGCAGGGTCTGGAGAATTGTCCTAAATCAGTGGTTCCATTCCAAGGGTGTGCTTCTGAGAGGCAATTGTTAAATTTTTAGGAATTTTGTGAGCCAATTGATATAGGGCTGAGAAGTTAAAATTGGCTGAGGTGGGGGTATTCACATCAGAGAAAGCAGCAGATACTTTATTCAGGCATTCCACCCACTCTCTCAGGGATCTGATTTATCAGCACACCACCAGTGGTTTTCAAGGTGTTGTCCTGCAACACCAGCAACAAAGTCACCTGGAAACTTTCAGAAATGCAAATTAACTAATCACAACCCAGCCCTGATGAATCGCAAACTCCGGGGGCAGGGCCCGGAAATTCATGTCTTAACAAACCGTCTTAGTGTGAGTTGTGCCTGGCATCGTCAATGACTCTTAGAGAAATAAACCAGTGTGGCTGGAGGGAAGGCAGTAACAAGAGGAGAAGGAAACCACTGGAGGGTTTTGAGCAGAAGAACATAATGTCTTTAAACCTCATTTAGAAAGATTCCTCTGACTGCTGAGTTAGGAACAGATAGTGGAGACAAGAGTGATAAGAAAAGACAGTAGTTTGAACCCAGGGGGACAGAGATAGATATGGTAAGAAGTGGTTAGCTTCCAGATATATTTTGGAGATAGAGCCAAGAGCAATTGTGTTGCTTGTATACTCTTTTTTTTTTTTTTTTTTTTTTTTGCCCCTCTCCCCCAGTGCAGCTTGCAGTATATTCAGATCAGATCAGATCAGTCGCTCAGTCATGTCCGACTCTTTGCAACCCCATGAATCAGAGCACACCAGGCCTCCCTGTCCATCACCAACTCCCAGAGTTCACTCAGACTCACGTCCATCGAGTCAGTGATGCCATCCAGCCATCTCATCCTCTGTCGTCCCCTTCTCCTCCTGCCCCCAATCCCTCCCAGCATCAGAGTCTTTTCCAATGAGTCAACTCTTCGCATACGGTGGCCAAAGTACTGAAGTTTCAGCTTTAGCAGTTCCCCCAACAAAGGACCCAAACCCACTGCAGTGGAATCGCAGAGTCTTAACCACTGGACCACCAGGGAAGTCCCTGTTGATGGTTTACATGTAGAGAAGGAGAGAGAGGAGTCAAGGATGACTCAAAAGTTCTTTAGCTTAAGCAACAGGAAAGATGGAATTTCACTAAGATACAGAAAGGTAGAAGGCTGGTGATTAGGAGATCAGTCCATTTTGGACATGATGAGTTTAGGAAATTTACTAAACATCAAGAGGAAATGTTAAGGAGATCATTCAAAATGAGTTTGGAGTCTGGGGAGAGGTTGGGCTGATGATTTAACTTTGGAACTCATCACCTTTCAGGTGGTACTTGATGAATTCAGATAATATGGTAAATGCAGTTAGAGAAAAATAGGACCTGGCTCTGGGAGGTAAAAAGATCTGGAAGATGCAAAGGAACCAGCAAAGGACACAGAGGAGGAAGCATCAGTGGATATGTGTTCTATACAAGTTACAGAAGCGCTCTGTTGAAATATTACATTGCAAGTAGCTATACAACTTTACAGAGAAGGCAATGGCACCCTACTCCAGTACTCTTGCCTGGAAAATCCCATGGACGGAGGGGCCTGGTAGGCTGCAGTCTATGGGGTCGCTAGGAGTCGGACACGACTAAGCGACTTCACTTTCACTTTTCACTTTCATGCATTGGAGAAGGAAATGGCAACCCACTCCAGTGTTCTTGCCTGGAGAATCCCAGGGATGGGGGAGCCTGGTGGGCTGCCGTCTCTGGGATCGCACAGAGTCGGACACGACTGAAGTGACTTAGCAGCATACAACTTTAGCTGGTGTATCCCAAGGCCTCTTACATGTCTTTTCTTACATGTCCATCAGTGTGTAACATGCCTGACCTCCTAAGGCAAGGCACTGGCCTCTGAAGGTAAAGTGTGAGCTGCATGTGAAGTGTGACCCTACTAAGCCAGTCTACTCTTTCCTCACCACCTCCCCTCACCATCCTGTGCGGCTGGCTTCTCCCTAGGGAGGAGAAGAGTCGTTACCACAAGTTAATCACAGCTGGCAACAGGCTCAGCAGACCAGTCTGAAACTACATCTGTGTTTGTGAATGTTTTTGCTTTATCAAAAGGAACATGTAATTATCTTAAAAACATAATTTTCCATCTTTAACATAAGCTGGAATGGTCAAACCTCCTTAAACCCAGAGTGCTTTTACAAGGACAGTTTATTCAATTACCTTTTTAAGCTTTTAAGTCTCTGACTCATTTGAGTGAGTGGGGGAAAAAAAAAAGACAAAACATCAGTATCTTGCTGGAAAAATATTGTGGTTATTGGCCCTGAAACAAAAACAATTCTATGATAAGGGCATTGTGTTCCCCAAATCAAGTGTACACCTCATCTTTTTCTTAAGAAGTCTTCCTCCCCTGAGGACTTCATGAACCATGAATGTTTACAATTTACACGATGTGCCCTTGGATAAGTTCATCCATTCTGGGTAAAATGGGGATAATAGTACCTACACAAGAATATATGAGTGGCAAGCAACCAACACAATGCCTGATACTCAGTAACTCATTTTCCAGTGGCCTTAACACAAATATGAAACATGTGGCTAGAACAAGCACTCCATACTTGAGAGAACTGCTCCTGCTGCCTATCTACCCCACGCCTGCCTCAGACTCCCTCTCTAACATCTCCGCAATACAACCCGTACTTGGGATCATCTTTGCTGGAAAGGGACACTGTTGTTTCTAGAGAATATCAGAACATGGCCTCATCAAAACATTGGTGAACAAACTGTAAAATGTCTTTTTAAAAAAATTATAGTGATGTGCAAAACAGATAATCAACTGATCTACTTCAACCATGACCTTCATCTTAACTGAACCCTTTGTTCAAGAGTTAGGTTAGGGTTGTATGTTTCCCACATTGAGCTTTTCTAAACTAAAATTTTACTGCTTATTTTTGCAACCTAATCAAAACATGCTGTTCAAAAGATGCATTGCTGTGTGTGTGTGTGTGTGTGTGTGTGTGTATGTGTGTGTGCTAAGTCGCTTCAGTCCTCTCTGACTCTTTGTGATCCTTTGGACTGTAGCCCGGCAGGCTCTTCTGTCCATGGAATTCTCCAGGCAAAAATCCTGGAGTGGGTTGCCATGCCCTCCTCCAGGGGATTTTCCTGGCCCAGGGATCAAACCCATATCTCTTGTGTCTTCTGCTCTGGCAGGTGGCTTCTTTACCACTAGCAGCACCTGAAACATGCTAATATCATTACTCAGTGATCCAGTGGGGCTTCCCTAGTGGCTCAGACAGTAAAGAATCTGCCTGCAGTGCAGGAGATATGGGTTTGATCCCTGGATCAGGAAGGTCCTCTGGAGATGGGACTGGCTACCCACTCCAGTATTCTTGCCTGGAGAATTCCATAGACAGAGGAGCCTGGCAGGCTACAGTCCATGGGATCACAAAAAGTCAGACACGACTGAGCAATTAATACTTTCACTCCTTTTATACGATGTATAACACCAAGAGTGAATCCTGATGTAAACTATGGATTTGGGGTGGTAAATGATGTGTCAGGGCTCATCAGCTGTAACAAATGTAGCACTGTAGTGCGGGATGTTGATACTGAAGGAGACCATGCATGTACGGGGCATACGGGGAACCTCTGTAGCTTCCTCTTAATTTTGTTGAGAACACTAAACTGCTTGAAAAAATTATTTAAAAATTTTTTAAGCAAAACGCATTTTTAAAATTTCATCCTGAAGTGGCACATATCCATCCTTATGGTCAACAGATATGAGATAGCTTCCTAAGGATGAGGGTCTGAGTCAGAGCTAGCTGAGCCTCCTGACAATAGACCGGACTTGGTATGTGACTCATTTTATATTTCCTTCTTCTTTTTTCTGGCCGCACCGCATGGCATGTCGATCTTGGTTCCCTGACCAGGGATCGACCCTGTGCCCCCTGCCATGGAAGCGCAGGATCTTAACCACTGGACCACCAGCGAAGTCCCATATGTGACTCATTTTAAATGTAGTTTCTCTAAGTAGTTTTTTTGCCCCTTGAAAAAATATCATAGCAATTAACATGCAATAGGGCAATTATGGTCACTAGCTTCTTGGAGAATGTATCCAAGGCAACCTGGAGTTCACCAGCACTGGAGAAAATTCAGATAAGTGGTTCCTTGACCTCTCTTTTGTGAAGCTCTCCTGACTTAACTTCTGTAACTGGTGTTCTCCTGGGGGTCCCGCCTGCTTTTCTGACAGATGGGTGAGTCCGCAGTGAGGTCTTCAGTCTCCACCTAACTCTGAAACGTGGGGCCACCACTACTTTTCCCACTCTTCATGTTAACCTTCCCTCTCCTGGATACAAAGAGTCACTTGGGTTTCTCTGAGATTGCTGGGATTTCAGAAGACAGTGCTGGATTCAAGAAAGGGGAGGATCTAGTGGGGGAATTTGTAGTAAACGTAGCAAGTGTAAGTGGGAGAGCCTTGCCTGAACTATAAGTGTAGAGAAAATGAAGAGCTAAGTCTTCCCATTGCACTGATTTCAGTTACTATGTATATAGTAAGGAATTCTCCAAATCTATTATCTCTAGCATAATACTCCTCACAAGCTTCACAGCCTTGTATCTCCACCTGGATATCTTCCAGAGAACTCAAACTAAAACTGTCTAAAACCACAGTATTCACCTTCAAACCTACTTCTCATTCCATTTTCTACACTTTTTGTGGGACCACCATCTATCCAGTGGGCTTCCCAGGTGGCACCAGTGGTAAAAATCCACCTGCCAATCCAGGAGAGAAAAGAAACACCAGGTTCAATCCCTGGGTTGGTAGGAAATGGTAACCCCTTCTGCACCAATATGCTTGCCTGGAAAGTTTCATTGACACAGGAGGGACATGGGGACACAAGAGTCAGGCACAACTGAGCACACACACACACACACCCCTATCTACTTATCCAAGTTAGAAACCTATTTCCAATCTCTCTTACTCCCATTCCCCAAATCCAATCAGAAACCTTATATATTCACATTCCAAATATTTTGTGGATCCATCATACCTCTTAATCCATCATTAAGTCAAAGCATCAAGGATTTCTAGGAGCTGCCCAGATCCAGCCCCACAGGCTAGCCCTAGTGACTAAATCCAGGATATATAGGTTTCTTGTAAGGACAGCTCTAGAGACATATTATCCTTCTAGCCAAATAGATTTTCTGCTGCCAGTAATAAATTTTTACTTCTATAGTAAAGTCTTGTGCATTTTTTACTTTCTTTGGCATTTTTATTCTTCTAATCCTCCCAATTTCTCTTCTGGCACATAATCAGTTCTTAGGAGTTCTAGAATTCAGGTCTTTTCTAGGCCAATGCCATCATTGTCTACTAGCTGCAGCCTTATGACTTTCTAAGCTGCAATGCAGAGGTTTCCAACACCAAGGGTAGACACTGCTTTGGCCCCTCTGAGCCCTGGAAGGACATCACAGACCAGACATGCATATCAATTAGAGCAAATGCTGGAAAAAGTTATTCAGATCAGATCAGACCAGTCACTCAGTCATGTCCAACTCTTTGCGACCCCATGAGTCACAGCACGCCAGGCCTCCCTGTCCATCACCAACTCCCGGAGTTCACTCAGACTCACGTCCATCAAGTCAGTGATGCCATCCAGCCATCTCATCCTCTGTCATCCCCTTCTCCTCCTGCCCCCAATCCCTCCCAGCATCAGAGTCTTTTCCAATGAGTCAACTCTTCGCATGAGGTGGCCAATTTCCTAATTCTACAAAGAATCTAGAAATCCAGTCCCTATTTGAGAAATTAAAATAAAAATAAACAACTTGCCGATAAGCAGAGATTGGGAGAAAGGACCAACATAGCACATGGACATCTCCCTCCCAATCAACAAAGTGATAATTGGAAAAGGGCTGTCAGTTCTCTTGAAGACAACATTTGATGATGCTGTCCCTCTGGCCAGGTGGTAGGGACAAACAGAGATGCAAATAAGAAAACTGTTGTTTCAGCAAGTCTCTAGTACAGAGGGAAAAGTGAAAGTGAAAGTGTTAGTTGCTCAATCATGTCTGTCTATTTTGACCCCATGGACCGTAGCCCACCAGGCTCTTCTGTCCGTGGAATTCTCTAGGCAAGAATACTGGAGTGGGTTGCCATTTCCTTCTCCAGGGGATCTTCCCAACCCAGGGAGCAAACCTGGGCCTCCCACATTGCAGGTAGATTTTTTACCATCTGAGCCACCAGGGAAGCCCACAGTATAGAGGGAGGGGCAGATGAAAATAAAAGAAAAAGAATTGTAATGAGTGTGATGGGGGATAGTCTCTTACTAGCTTTATGAAGAAATTCAGACTTTGTCTTATTTTGTATCTTAGAAATACGACTCTTTGGTGGGGAGAATATAGGACTACAGGAAGAGTTATTTATAAAGAGGTTTATTGTAACACTTTAGATGAGAAATTTGGTGGCTTATATGAGGAGAATAACAATGGGATGTAAATAAGTGATTGTGTTAAAAAAAACATTTAGGAGTTAAAAAAGACTTGATGATTATATACGAAGATAAAGGACACAGAGAAACGAATGATGACTCCAGGTGTCTGACATTAGCAACTTGTTGGGTGAGACAGCAGTCACTATGGTTGGAAATTAGAGATAAGAAGCAGGGTTAGGAAATGAGAACAGAGAAGCAGCATAAGCTGAGTTCCTGATATGTTACATTCCACATTTCTGCAGTCTATTCAAGATGAAGCATATGGTAGGCAATTAAGTATGGAAGTTAGAAAAGTGATCTTGCCGGGAGGTACAGCTTAGAGTAAAAGAGCATACAGTAGTGAATGGCATTTGATGGTCTCTGCCATAGAAACAGTGGGAGCTGAGACTCAGATACCCTAGAACAGGACTCAGGCACTGGTCCCTGCGGAGGAGACTAGAAGATGCTTACAGAGAGAAGAAGGAGCACTGTTGTGGTTTGGTGAGCAGGATCTTTTCAGAAGGAGAGAGTTTACAACAATGTGCTGATATGTGAAGATGTTTAACACACATTACATGAAAAGAGGTCACTGAAGAATGATATGTGTGGCATGATCTCCTTGTATTTTTTCCATATTGAATCTGAATTGAATATTTCTGGAAGGACATACAAGAGACTGTCAAAAAAAAAAAAAAAAAGGTCCTTAAGAAAGTAAGGCTGGAGAGTCATAGACAAGAGAAGGGGCCTGTAAATTACCACATGGTATACCTCCAAGATTGATGTCATATTTCACCTAGAGTGTGTACCATATTTGTATATATTTTAAGTTAATTTTAAAAGGTGAAAGTGATCAATAGTTATCAATAGTGCAGGGAAATAAAGTCAAAATGGAAAATCTTCATTAACTTTGCAACTAGAAGGTCATTAGGGAATTGATGGAAGGCTTTTCATGGGAGAAGAGGATACATTTGTAGATCGCTGTTTTGAAATGGGAGAAAACTAGGAGGAAATCTGTGTAGATAGACCAGGAGAGAGATAAGAAGAGACAGGGCCATTACAGGAGTGGGCATGAAGTTCAGGAAGGGGATTTTTTAATCTGTTGGGTTTAGAATACTTTGACATCTTGATAGACTTCACCTCATTATTAAGGGAGCTTCTACAAAAGCAAGAAGTGGGACAGGGACTTGAGATAGATACCTTAGAGAGGTAGGAAGGGATGAGACTTGAAGGAAAGTTTTAAGAATTAACTTTGCACTGGAAGAGATATCCCTCTCACTGCTCAAAAAAAAGTGGGAGGAGGGCGGGTTGAGAAAAAGTAAGAAGAAAAGAGTGAAGGCAATGCAGATAAATATGGAGGGGTTCCTAGCAGGGACATTCACCAATATCTGGGACTTTAAAATTTTCCCTCAATGCAATAAAAATATAATTACATCCCATGTTTCAGGCCTGTAGCAGAGTAATTTAGAGTTTGAATGTTGATATCTATGATAAAAACATATTACTCTTTAATATTTTCACTGTGCAAAGCAAGTACATATGCCAAAAAAAGATCTTATATACAATTGGCGGGGGGGGTGCTTGTTTTTGTTGGTTTGTTTTTTCAGTTTTTATTTTATATTGGAGCATAGCTTGTTTGTTTTTTTTATTGCAGTATAGTTACTTTACAGTGTTATGTTATTTTCTGCTGTATAGCAAAGTGAATCAGCTACAGGTATACATATATCCCCTCTTTTTTGGATTTTCTTCTAATTTAGGTCACCCCAGAGTACTGCGCAGAGTTCCCTGTGCTGTATGATTGGTTCTCATTAATTATCTATTTTATACTTATTGCGCCATTTGCAGAGACATGGGTGGACCCAGTCATATAGAGTGAAATAAGTCAAAAAGAGAAAAACTAATATTGTCCGCTGCTGCTGCTGCTAAGTCGCTTCAGTCATTAACTCATATATGTGGAATCTACAAAAATGATACAGATGAACTTATCTGCAAAGCAGAAATAGAGGCACAGACATAGAAAATAAATGTATGGATACCAAGGGGGGAAGGGGAGGGAGGGGTGGGATGGATTGAGAGATTGGGATTGTATGTATTTATATACATATATTTTGAAGGGTTATCATTTATATCTGAATATGTTTAATGAATTATAAGCTGTCTAATCATTCTTGATTGACACCCAAGAAGTCATGCAATGAACATGGGGCCATTGATTTATTTTATGAGTAATGCTGTGAGTTTTTTGAGGGCAGGGTTTATGTCTTCTTCTTTATGTCCTTGTATTCAGTCAGGACCCAGCACAGAGTCACAGATCAATTAATATTTAATGAATAAATAAATGTAATTCTGGGAAAAAAGTTGATGCTTTATTCTGATCTATACCACCAACAAAAATGCTTAATGTGTGTGTGTGTGTGTGTGTGTGTGTGTGTATCAGATCAGATCAGTCGCTCAGTTGTGTCCGACTCTTTGCCACCCCATGAATCACAGCATGCCAGGCCTCCCTGTCCATCACCAACTCCCGGAGTTCACTCAGACTCCCGTCCATCGAGTCAGTGATGCCATCCAGCCATCTCATCCTCTGTCATCCCCTTCTCCTCCTGCCCCCAATCCCTCCCAGCATCAGAGTCTTTTCCAATGAGTCAACTCTTTGCATGAGGTGGCCAAAGTATGGGAGTTTCAGCTTTAGCATCATTCCTTCCAAAGAAATCCCAGGGCTGATCTCCTTCAGAATGGACTGGTTGGATCTCCTTGCAGTCCAAGGGACTCTCAAGAGTCTTCTCCAACACCACAGTTCAAAAGCATCAATTCTTCGTTACTCAGCCTTCTTCACAGTCCAACTCTCACATCCATACATGACCACAGGAAAAACCATAGCCTTGACTAGACGAACCTTTGTTGGCAAAGTAATGTCTCTGCTCTTGAATATGCTATCTAGGTTGGTCATAACTTTCCTTCCAAAGAGTAAGCCTCTTTTAATTTCATGGCTGCAGTCACCATCTGTAGAGATATAGATTTTATTCTTTACAGCCTAAAAAGGTACATTTATTTATTTATTTTAGCAATTGCAAGAGTGCTAACAGAAATGGAAAGGAGAGAAAGTTATAAACACCCTTAACAGTGCTGCGTCACCTGTGAATATTTATTCCATATTGCTCACTCCAAGGCTGGTCATGACTTCAAAATGATACCATAAGTTAATGCATTTTCACACTTCAAAGAAAGGTTACACTCTTCATGCCAGCCTGCTGTGCACAATTATGAAAGAGAAACCACGGGGAGTAACAAGTTGCTAACAAGCTCCTGCAGAACATCGGAGGATTTTCAGCCACACATCCACTCACCCAGGCTGCCCAGCACAAATTCAATCAGACCTTTCATTTAGAAATTATAATTCTGAAAGCAGCCTCTTCTGAAGGACCAGATTGTTCCAAGAGATTACAGGGAGTGGAGCTTTGCATTCCTTTTTTCCTCCTCCTTGGCTACAATTAGAATTCATTACCATCTGAGGGCTATTTACCAGGCTGTATAAAAGGAGTTAAATGTTGAGCTAACAGATTGGAAATATGTCCTTGTAATACGATTTGCTCTCCCCACTGGCGCTCATAATGCAGCCTAGAAAGAGGGCCAAGAATGTAAAACACATCATATCTATTAATATTAATACTTAGCTGCATCCCTAGGTAGGTTTGCTCCAGCAGGGTTAAGGCAGACTGACCAGAAAGCCGTTAGCAATCTGCACTCTGATTTTGCACAATAGGAAGAAGAACTTTCAGACGTACTAAACTTATTTTTTAAAGTAAATTGAGAAGCTGGCCTTCTACACAGAGCCCTCCCCATACAAGCTGTAGAGACTGCCTCACCGCAGCCACACAGCAAGATGAGCAATGTTTGACTGGGGCCGCCCTTGCCAAATACCTTGTATCTTTCTGCTCTCATTTCCTACCACACAGCTAGTAACCTCCAGCAAGTTTTCTTTCTTCTGCCAGGCTTAAGCGATTTGAGAGGCAAAAAAATTAAAAAGGCAGGGGGAGGAAGAGGAAAAGAGCCGGGCAATGTTGCAAAATTAAGGAACAACCAGAGGAGACAGAGCTCCACGTGTGTGTATGTGATATCTACCTTCTGAATAGTTTAAGGCAGAATCACGCAAACCCAACCTAAGACTCCAAGTCTTAGACATAAGCATTCATTGTCTTATAAAAGCAAAGAAGCATGTGATACCATCTGATGATCATCTTATAATCTGTCCCAACTTTTAAGCCTCAACTTCTGTAGCTGCTAAATGGGAATAATGCATATATCACAGGGAAGTCATGAGCGTTAACGAGATTACACGGCAATGTGCTTAGCACAGTCCCTATTACTGTGGAAGCACTCAATCCATTATGACCATAATTGTGATTAAGCCGAGTCAGAATCCGAATTAGGCAGTGGCACCCCACTCCAGTACTCTTGCCTGGAAAATCCCATGGACGGAGGAGCCTGGTGGGCTGCAGTCCATTGGGTCGCTACGAGTCGGATACGACTCAGCGACTTCACTTTCACTTTTCACTTTCATGCAGTAGAGAAGGAAATGGCAACCCACTCCAGTGTTCTTGCCTGGAGAATCCCAGGGACTGGGGAGCCTGGTGGGCTGCTGTCTATGGGATCGCACAGAGTTGGACACGACTGAAGCAACTTAGCAGCAGCAGCAGAGTCAGAATCTCACCCTTGGATGACAAGATAAACTGCCAAATTTTTCCTGTTTCATTGCTTCTTTCTGAGGTTATATCTTGTTCTTTTGTTTGGAACATGCTCCTCTGTTTCCTCATTTTGCTTGACCCTCTTTTTTGGATTCTGTATATTAGAGGAAACAATTCTCTCTCTCAGTCTTGAAGCAGTGGGCTTTTATAGGAAGTGAACCTTCAATCTTGCCCTGGCTCTTGGTTGCCTCTCAAACATTTTTGAGTGTCCAAGCAGCCTATTTCATTTTTTAATCGCTCCCAGGGATTGAGGGTATGCCAAGACCTGTCACTGTCCCAAGGCAGGGGAGGAGGGATTTGAGTCAGCACCTAGACTCTCAGGAAGCAGGTTTTAAAATATGCAAATACATACCACCCTTTAGTATGCATGCAAAAGTCCCTCTGGCCAGATAATCTAGAGGTGTCCCCAGAGTGAAAGTCACAAAACTCAGAGCTCCAGACAAGTGTCTAAGTGCCTTTCTGGACAATATCAATGAGCTGGAGCCCAGCAGAGGGAGGGTGCAAAGATGGCATCCCCCTGCCTCTGTTCCAAGAGCCCCCCTCCTGGCCCCTAGGAGGAGGGTGCCAGGCCAGAAGCCTGCCTTTGAACCAAAGCTCCAGAACAAGCAAATAGGCCTCTTTCTTGGAAAGATTGTGAGTATCTCAGTCCACCATCTATGCAGTCCCCTGAGGGTGGCATGTTACCATCCCAGGGACCCAGGAGCTCAAGATCCCCACCTCCAGAGTCAGACCATCAGGGGTACCCCTGGGCAGCTGCTGCAGAAACCAAGGCACCCACTGACATTTGCGAATGCTCCCCAACGAGAACCACGGATGCTGTGGAACTGGCAGTGGGAGAATGGGAAAATGGTGCCCACCAAGTGTATTTTTCTTAAGTCTAAACTGAAAAAAGAGCCCACGGGGTTTAATAAGATTCAAAATGATGCCTGCCCAAGATCAAGATCAGCAGGTGCAGCTCTTTGACAAAAAGTCCAGGACTTTTCAAACAGTGCTTCTGAGCACGCCGTGGCCACTTAGTCTGTGCACCGGCCCTTTCCCAGCTCATTACAACCCTTTTGGTCATGTGGACTCAAGCCCTGTTGGTTTTCAAAGCCAAGTGTTTGGAGGCTTGTCCTCAGGTTCAGGCCTTAAAAGCTGGGGCACCTGACATGGGCCTAAACCCTTTGCTCCTCAGGGAGAACGCTTAGGTGTGGAGTTCCCTCCCAGGGTGGGTTGTCCTGCCTGGGGTAGTGTTCCGGGCAGGACTGCATCTCAGCCTGCCCCATCATTTGCTTCCTTGCGGACATGAAGGGGTTGCTCAGCTAGTTTTCAGGCCTCTTCCAGAGGAAATTGTTCCACATGTAGATTTGCTGTAAATTAGGTGTGGCCGTGGGAGGAGGTGACTGCAGAATCCTCCCACGTCACCATCGTGAAACACCTTCCACTGATCCATGAGGTACAAGGTCTCTCCGCACATCAACTTTTATTTTAGGAAAAACAAAACCCTTGGGCATTGATTCACAGCAGTCACCAAAGGGATCTGGTTGTTATTAAACACAGCAAATGACTAAATTACTCTCTATTGAACAGAGTGGAAGCAGAACTATAAGAAGAGGATGGGCCTTCTCACCCCTGGGCTTCACCCTCAGACCACAGGAGAAGGTCTGTGCCCCGGGTGAGGCCACCCAGCGCAGCAGAAGCCATTCTGTGAGAACCTCACCTATATTCTCAGCTCAAGCCAACCCAGTGGCTCCCACCTGCATGCACCTATGGCTCTTTGCCAGGTGGCTTTCCCTGGCCAACTGAGCCAGTAGAGGGAGTGGCCGAGTGCCAGGGAGTTAATAGGCTCTGGAGCTGACTTCTACCCATAACCGGTGGAAGCTGGTGGATGGCTGGCTCTTCAGGTGGGATAACCTGAGCTATTTCTACTCTGTCTCCAGAATTGCCCAGCAGATTGTGTCCCACTGCACAGAGCAGTAATCTGCTTGATGAGGTTGGTTTCCTTCCCTTCTCTCACTTCCCCACTTCCTATCAGTGTTTCCTGGACCACCTCCAATTTTCTTGCCTTCAAGTTCTCCTTCTGGAAATATCCAACCTAATAATACACCCAAAAGAATCCTTCCTTTAGGCTCCATAAGGAGCTCCCCCCAGTTCCTCATCACGGAGTCCCAATGCCATCACTGGCATTATAGCAATTGCCATTTCTGTTTGTGGATTCTAATTCAGGGACATCCAGTACAGCTTCCAAAACAACTTTTATCTTGTGGGAAACTACACCAGCCAACATTTCTTGCAAGCTCACCTTGCTGCAACCATCATAAGAATCAACTTCTATGTATTATCATCTGTAACTATCACAGCAAAGAAGGTATTACGGTCCCCACTTAATAGATGTGGAAATCCAAGTTCAGGAAAGTTATGTCACTTCCTAAAGTCTTACAGCAAGTGAGAGGGAGAGCTGGGTTGGAGCCATGTTGGTTTAGCATAAATGGCTGTGAAATTCTTTTTGCTCCCTGTAAGACCTGCAGGGGGCTTCCCTGGTGGCTCAGACAATAAATAATCTGCCTGCAATCCAGGAGTCTGGGTTCAATCCCTGGGTCAGGAAGATCTGTGGAGAAGGGACTAGAAATGCACTCCACTCCTGGTGGGCTACAGTCCATGGGGTCGCAAAGAGTCGGATACAACTGAGGGACCAACGCTTTCACTTTTCACAAGAAGTGCTGAGAGGCTGCTCTAGGGTCTGTATATTTATAGGGCATGATTGGGGGACTAATATATTTGGACTTACTGGAGTAGTTGAACATTTTTTTTCCTTCTTCTTTTCCATTAGCTACTTTGAATCTAATCTGCTTTATCATAACCCTCTATCATTTTCCAGCATGTAATTTAACAGCATGAGTGGTATTTGTCCCCTCATATCATTCTCTGCTTTCTCCTTTTGATAACAGAATCCCTTGGTTTTAGCGGAATGCTTGGTCACCAGCTAGAGACTTCCTCTCCCAATCTGTCTTGTAGCCAAAAGATGTAGTTAAAAGCATGCAAGTGGAAGTGCTGAGGACAATTTTCCAGGACCTACCAGGTGGTGCTGTATCCCTATATATTCCTTCTCCCTCTATTTGGGAGTGAATTCAGATGTGCGGGCCACAGAGTGTCAACAATGGAGAACCCAGGTAACTCCCCGGCAAGAGGGTGGGACAAGCTAGAAGGAGCCCAGGTCCCTGTGATCACCGACCAGCACATATTTTCATGTGAGATTCAAACTTTCATTCGTTTGAATCACTGTTATTTGTTCTGCTTTGAAGCAGCCAAATTCAAATCCTAACTAGTACAAAGAGGAAAGAGGAGAAACTGAGAAGAAATCCAGCAGGGAAATGGTGCAGGATCATGGGGGCAGGACAGTTGATGCAGGGGAGACCAGGAAGGAAAGCAAAGCTCAGAGGGGACTGAGCTCTATCTTATTTGTTTGCTTGTTTTACTGTTTTCCAAAACACAGAGGAGGAATAGAAAATCAAAGTCAGAGAAGAAAGGAAAAGCAACAACACTCTCTTTTATCCTGCCTCTCGGGAGGCTGTGGGTGGCAGGAAAACAGAGGGGGAGAGGAATCCCCAGCTGCTATCAGGGCCCATAAAAAGTTCAAGCTCAACCCTCTGCTGGGGAGCAGAAGATGTCGTCAACTCTGAAGCAGAGGGGGTTCTTGGGAGTAACTGGGCATCCACAGAGTCCCTTGCATGGGTGAGGACCTCCCTCGTCCCGGAACAGAGCAAACGTCCTCATGTGAAGGCAAGGGAGCAGGTCAGTCACCAGGCTTTCACTTGACTCCCAAGCATGATAACCGCACAATGCAAATATGTGCAAGCTTCCAGTCATTTTTCTAAGAGGACACGTGATTTGAAACATTTATTTCCAGAGTCCACCCAATAGGACATTGTCAGTTATTAACACCAAAACAAATACAGCCACTCTGAATTAAGGAACACTTTTTAAAAAAATCACATGCTAATGATTCTCCCATGCAATGCCTGGCCACAGCCGGCATTTCTGTGAGTGAACATGACTGTCTGCCTTTCAGGACTTGGCACAGCCCCAGTTCCACACAGGCCCCACGCACAGCACTGCTCAGCCTGGCTGCCAGGTTCTGCAGCTCAACCACACTCTGCCAGGGCAGTGGTGGTGATGTGGTACCTTATAAGCAAGGCGCAGATCAACTGAAAAGTCACCATGGACACTAAATACCAACAAGAGAGAAAAATATCTAACAGCAGCAGACAGCTTCAATCAGGACATAGCAAAAGTTAAAAGCCAACAACTCTGGGTGAATATAAATTAGAGTGTACAATCCAGGTTTCCTATCTCCTCAACTGTCACAAGTCAGTGTTACCTTTAACACTCAGCAGCTTGAAAACCCATTCTGCAGAACTTTAAGAAGCCTACTTTGGGGAGGAATTTTCCTACCTCAACTGTTTCTGAATCTTTCTGGAGATGCCTGCACGTAACACAGAGATTCATCCTGACTGTCACCTGCGCTTCAGGCTGCCCCCTGTTTCTCGACAACTCAACTCATCATTTGCGCTTGCCAACTTTACTTGCCAACTCACTACCAGTTGTCCAGACTGTTGCCTTTCTCCTTGAAATACTACTCCCTGAGCTGAGCTTTAATGCCTTCAAGAATGGCTGAGACCAAGATAGAATATCTAATTACAGACAGGCTGGGGGATACTCAAAGGAACAACAATGCAGAAAGAAAATCTTCAGCAGGCTATTGGACATCACCCATCCCAAGATCCACAGAGCAGGACCTTGCTTAGGGGGTGGGCAGCTTGTGTCTCAGTGCCCCCACAAGATGTTAGGGGGAAAGGGAAGGAGATGATGCTCTCCTCTGATTGGACTTCAAGTAGTATGGCATCCCTGGTGTCTCTACCAGAACACATTTTACTCTTTCCTTTTTCTGGTCAGTATCCCTCAGAGATGCCATTCTGGCTAAAGAAAGGTCACTTCCATGTCATGAGGCAGGGCCTCTCGATTCCTCAGTGTCTTGAACCTGCTTCGGGCTTTATCTTGTGTGATCCAAGTTACAGACATGAGGAATCTACTTAAACCTCTAGCAGAAACTACCAACAGCTTAGAAAGAGATACTGAGGTTCCCTAAGGGCTGGATTAAACCCATTGGAGAGTGCTGAGAATATTCTAGTGCCTCCAGCAGATATGAAATTCAAAAGGAAACTTAAATCACAGTATAATGAAATCCAAGCACATTCTCATTTTTCTCATCATGATGATTCTGGTACTTTTTCAAAACATTTTTAAATTTGAATACTTCTTCAAGATGCTCCCATTTTCCTTGGAACTTTTCCCTGCTGGTGCCCCCAGGTCATTCAGTTTCATGAGAAGCACAGCTCTGGGTCCAGTGTTAGAACCCCCAATTACATGTGAGGAGCTTAGTCCCAGAGCCTTGTGAATGTCATGATGGCCCCTACCTAGAAATCCACCAAGCTTTCATAGGAAAAAATGAAGTCTTTTCTCCAGTGTCTTTCTACTGGAGTATTCCTGAGAACACTGGGCTTTTGTCCTCAGCAGCTAAGATTGAACTGTCTCCTAGATTGTTTAGAATCACAGGTAGCCCCTCTGTTTCTTTTTGTCCACTCTTTCCTCTGGGACTTACACCTGAAGGTCATTGGAAACCTCCCATGACTCATTTATTCAACAAAGTTTGTGGAGCACCTGTAGAGGGTTGAACAGTGTCCCTCAAAAATCCGTGTCTACACAGAACTTCAGAATGTGACTTTATTTGGAAAGACTGTCTTTTGTGGTTGTTCACTTGCTAAGTTGTGTCCAACTATTTTCGACCCCATGGACTGAAGCATGCCAGGGCTCCCTGTCCTTCATGATCTCCCAGAGTTTGCCTAAGCTCATGTCCATTGAGTCGGTGATGCTACCCAACCATCTCATCCTCTGCTACCTCTTCTTTTGCCTCTTTGTGGATATAATCCAATGACTGATGTCCTAACAAGAAGAGGAGGCAACACACAGAGATACACAAGAGGAAGAGACCACGTGAGGATGGAGGCGGGCACCCGAGTGAGCATGCGGCTCCAAGCCAAGGAACTAATTCCAGTGGCTGCCAGCAACCACTGGAGGCTAGAAGACAGGCAGGGAACAAGCTGTGCCTCAGAGCCTCCAGAAGGAACCGATGCTGCCAACACCTTGATTTCTGATTTCTGGCCTCCCGAACCAGGAGAGAGTACATTTCTGCTGTTTGAAACCACCCAGGTTGTGGTAGCTTATTATGGCAGCCACAGGAAATTAATACAGCTCCTAATGGCCTCTACTCACGGTGAACGAAGCAATGGGCAAGACAAATAAGATCCCTGTTCTCAGGTGGCTAAGACTCCAGTGGGAAGGAAAAACAGTAAGTAATCAAATAAATAAATAGGGTTAATTCAGAATGTGATTAACCTCGTGAAGAAACACACGAGAGCTACAGGATGGAGCAGGACCGGGGTGGAAGGCAGGGCAGGGGCGCCTTTTAGAGCGGGCTGTCTCGGGGACATCAGGAAGGGCAGACTAACTGCCATCCGGCCAGGACACCCCAAGGGCGTGTGTCTGTCCACTTACGCGTGCTCCCCTCATCCCCACCACAGAGATCCGGCCTCTCCTCTCCTCTCTTCCCAGCCCAACACCACTGAGTTCCAGCAGCAATTCTGCTTCTGACATAGCCCTCTGTTTTCACTCCACACAGATTTCTCTTCCTTTACACGTTCCCAAGCTTGAACATGTACAAAACTGACAAGAATTGTTTTTGTTCCCCCCCCACCCCGCAAACATCCAGCCTGTACATAATGGATGTCAGTCTATTTCCTCACCATACTAAGAGAGCAGATCCAATTTGATTTAATTGCTGCCGGAGCTCTGTAAACAGCCGCAAGTTACTGCCGAGCCCTGTGGTTTATGAAGAGAACACCACAAATGACAGGAAGCTGCAGGGAGAAAAATAGTCTGAGCTGACTTTGGCGTGTTCATTTTCAAGTACAGATACTTCCATTCATCAATGGGACACTTATGAAACCTGGGCTGTCGAGATGATATTCTAGAAAGGAGTAACAGAAACCCAAAGTGTTAGTTGCTCAGTCGCATCCGACTCTGCGACCCCATGGACTGCAGCCCACCAGGCTCCTATATCCATGGAATTCTCCAGGCAAGAATGCTGAAGTGGATAGCCATTCCCTTCTCCAGGGGATCTTCCCTACCCATGAATTGAACCCAGGTCTCATGCATTGCAGACAGATTCTTTACTGTCTGAGCCACCAATGGGAACTCAAAGTGTTGTGATTATGAGGCCATCCATCTCTGAGCAGAAGCCCTGTAACTAGAATGCAAGATGCCCCATAAGAACCAGAATCAGTCAGACATAGAGAACCCACCCACCTGACAGCGAATTTCAGTGAATGACCCTTGCCCCCAACCAGCTCTGGCATTCAAGAAATCAGCACAAACCCAAAAGGAAATTCATCTAACCAGAAACTTGACTTCATAAGGGAAAGATTTCCACCCCACAAGTACAGGATTTCATAAGATGAAAGATGCTGCACCGTCATCTCATAGACTTAAAAATATAGAATGGGCCCAGAGGGAAGAGCTGGTGAAAGGAAAGCAGACATCTCCATTCTCCCCAGTGGCACACAGGTGCCCTGAGCCCCGCTGGCTCATGGCAAGGAGCAGACAAAGGCGGTACTCAGAAAGGGAGTGCTCAAGCATGTAAGTGGGGATCCTATTAAAATGCAGGTTCTAGTTCCTGAGGTCTGAAACAGGGGCCTAGGATCCTGCATCCGGATTCCGACAGGCTGTCTAGAACCTAAAGTAGCAGTAGCCATGGGAAGCTGTTGTGAGGTCCAAGGGGTCCAAGAGACAAGCGCTGCCACCTTGCTTCTCATGGAGCATCCAAATTTGGACACAGACAAACTCCGGTACATATTAGATGTAGTTGATCAACAACAAAAAAAATCATTTATTAATTTAATTGCATATAATAAATCTATGTGTTGAATTAAGACAATCTCAGTAAGTAGTTCTTAAAAGATGATTAATCAGCATCTCTCAAATCCATCTACATGTGAGAGTCATCTGAGGAGCCAATCATCTGGTTAAAAATCCTAGTGCCCAGGCTCCAGCCCACAGCCACTGAATCAGGATCCCTTGGCCAAGTGTGTATACAGGGGGTTACAAGCACAGAAAGGAAGGGGTAAAGAGCCACGAAGGGAGAAAAGAGACGAATCCAAAACAAGAGGGATTGGAGAGGAGACTAAATCCGCACATTGCTTACTTTTATTCTCACTTCTTTCGATTTCACTTCTCTCTCCCCTGATGGACTCTCTTTCTCCCCAGTAGTCTTCTGATCAAAAGATGTTCCACAGATGAGCATCACCTGGGAGCTTATTAGAAACAGATTCCTAAGCTCCTCCCCAGACCTATTGAATCAGAATCTGCATTTTAACAAGATCCCCAGGTAATTAGTGGGCACGGTACGTCTGCAAGCATAGCTCTACATAGACATGAGCCCAGGCTTCCTCCACAGACACATGCTAGGTACAAAGGCAGTCATTAAGCTGCTCAGGCACTGCAACTGGGGATCAGCTGCTGCCTGTACCCTGCCAGGCAACTGTAGGAGAGGGTGCCTGCGAACGTATAATTGATTTACAACATCATCTGGCTGTAAACCAGCAAAAGCCAAGTTGTCTTTTTCTCTGTATTGATATAATTACCGACTTGAGAGGAAGCAGGTTTTCTTCAGACCAAGTAACCTTGTTATTCATCAGTCTGTGCTAGCTTCGCTTCTGATGAGCAATTCATTCTGGGTGGTTATTGACTGACCCCACTTGGCTCTCCTTATTCATCCTGTCCCCACTGGCAACAATTATTCAGCTCTCAGGGTGATGGCAACATCAATGCAGTTACATATATTTGCATTTTCTGTACATTCTTCCTATTTTTCTTGCCTGCTTTAATAAACAGACTACTACTTAAGGACCATGATGGCTGTTTTAACTCCTCACAATATCTAGCAAAGCAGCACTTACTGAAAAACGTAATGGATGCTGCTGGGTGGTGCCAGGAACTACTCTTAACACAGTTCCTCTCAACTCTCCATCTCGTGTGCTAGAAACAAAGCTGGTTTAAAGCCACATTGGAACACCCTCACTTTGACAAATCTCACTTCCAGTCTCTGCACACTGACTCTGCGCTGTCAGTCAGTCATAAAAAGCAGATGCTGTCACCAGCTTAGAATGAACTCTGTTTCCCAAGAGTTCATTTCAAAGTCATTTATTGGAACTTCAAGTGTGTGATCCCCAAACAACCCCTTTGGTTCTCACTGTTTCCAGGCTGGACCTTCAGAGTGGGAAGCCACACTCTTAGAAAACTACTAATCAATAGCTACAATGTTAAATTAAATCCAAATGGGTTTTTATTCAACCCAACGTTGGTGCTTAACGAATAGTTTACATCAGGCCACAATCAGGAGGTAGCAACAGATGATATTGCAGAGATGACCTTTTGTATAGTTTTAAGAGCTTTCCAGATGGGTAGCATCGATTCTTCATGATAGTTTATTAAAACTTCTCATTTTCCCTTCTACTACAAAACATGTAGGGGTGCCTTGATCTTTGTTTATTTTCCACATGTATCACCATTCTGTGGCTCACAGATGAATTTAGAAGAGGGAGAAAAAAGAAAGGAGAAAATAAAGGAGAGAAAGAAAAATGAAAGTGATCTTAAGTGTGCTGCTGCTGCTGCTAAGTCACTTCAGTCGTGTCCGACTCTGTGCGACCCCATAGACGGCAGCCCACCAGGCTCCCCCGTCCCTGGGATTCTCCAGGCAAGAACACTGGAGTGGGTTGCCATTTCCTTCTCCAGTGTGTGAAAGTGAAAAGTGAAAGTGAAATCACTCCCTCGTGTTCGACCCTCAGTGACCCCATGGGCTGCAGCCTTCCAGGCTCCTCTGTCCATGGGATTTTCCAGGCAAGAGTACTGGAGTAGGGTGCCATTGCCTTCCCCAGATCTTAATGCTAGAGAGCCTAAAATACTAGGAGTAATGAAGAAGGCTCAGTACATGCATAAGTAAAGGACAACACACAGTAGATACAGAATAATTGACTTTTAGAACTGGCAGTGGCCTCAGTCAGAATTACATTTTCCTATTTTGCAGTGTTTTATAAAAGGGGGGTTAGGGGAAGTTTTCCCCATGGGGAGCATCAGGCAATGTCTGGAGACACTTTTGGTTTTCACACCTAGTAGAGACAGACTGCTGCTGCTGCTAAGTCGCTTCAGTCGTGTCTGATTCTGTGTGACCCCATAGACGGCAGCCCACCAGGCTCCCCCGTCCCTGGGATTCTCCAGGCAAGAACACTGGAGTGGGTTGCCATTTCCTTCTCCAATGCATGAAAGTGAAAAGTGAAAGGGAAGTCGCTCAGTCGTGTCCGACTCTTAGTGACCCCATGGACTGAAGCCTACCAGGCTCCTCGGTCCATGGGATTTTCCAGGCAAGAGTACTGGAGTGGGGTGCCATTGCCTTCTCCAGAGACACAGTACTGACATCTGATATTTAAGGACCAGGGAACATGCTTAACATCCGACAATGCCCAAGGCAGCTCCCCATAATGAAAACTCAAAATGCCACCCCAAACATTAATAGTGCTGAGACTGAGAAACTGCCTTGGAGGAAAGGAGCAACATGTAAGAAGGCCACAGGCTGGCTGACTAGAGTGAGTCATTTCAGGCTGTTCTACAACAAGATAGTGAGGTGGAGAATTGGAATGTGATAACCTAAGGCTTGATGCACTTGAGAAGATGATCTGCTCCATCAAATACTAAGAGTAAGACAAAGCAGAAAAAGAGTCAGTGGTTGGGAAAGTCATGGGTTGGGAAAGCAAGGTACAAAGAATGAGCAAAGGAGAACAGTTCCTGGGTTCCATGCTGAGCACCCCTGACGTTGTGGAAGTAGACAAAGGGATAGTCTTAAAAGAGTTGGCTCGAGCAGCTCCCTTCCATGAGTCTGTCACATGGGCTGAGCCTCCGGGTTGGTAAAAATGGAGACTGGGCCAGCTTCTGTGTAATAGTCCACTACTATGAACATGAGATGTTTGTAAGGAAGATCCCTGTAACTTGGAGGGCATGCATGCGTGCTAAGTCATGTCTGACTTCAGACGTATCCGACTCTTTACAACCCTATGGACCATAGCCTGCCAGGCTCCTTTATTGTTGAGATTCTCCAGACAAGAATACTGAAGTGGGTTGCCATACCCTCCTTGAGGGGATCTTCCTGACCCAGGGATCGAACCCAGATCTCTTACATCTCCTGCTTTGGCAGGTAGGTTCTTTATCTCTAGCACCACCTGGGAAGCCCAACTTGGAGGGC
This sequence comes from Bubalus kerabau, assembly GCF_029407905.1. Classification (NCBI taxonomy): domain Eukaryota; kingdom Metazoa; phylum Chordata; class Mammalia; order Artiodactyla; family Bovidae; genus Bubalus; species Bubalus kerabau. Next base: position 14,147,066 of record NC_073641.1, read on the forward strand.
ATCAGTATATAAAATGGTCTCTCACCTCCAGGAACTACCAATCTCATTAAGATAAAATTTACATGTATGAGCTGATGGCTCTCCAATTTTTAACTTTAGCCAGACCTCCTCTCCTGGACTCCTAAATCATTTATCAAATGCCAATTCGCCTTCTCACCTTAAATATCCAACAGACATCTCAAATAGCATGTCTAAAACTAAACTCTTGATAATCCCCCAAACCTGTACCTCCGACAGTTTTCCTCATCTCAGCTGCTCAAACAAAAACTAGTCAGCAAATTCTCTCAATGCTACTATCAAAATATATCCAGGCTGAAAACATTGTTAAGTCAAAGAAGCCAGCCATAACAAAGGACTACAGATTGCTTGACTCCATGTGTATGCAATATGTAGAATGGGCCAATCTATAGAGACAGAACATGATAGGGGTTGCTATGGCTGAGGGGAGATTGAGGGATGATGGCTAACGGGTGCAGGATTCCTCCTAGGAATGATGAAAATGTTCTAAAATAAATAGTGGTGATGGTTGCATAAATCTTTGTCTGTACTAAAAGCCCTTGAGTTGTAGACTTTAAATGAATGAACTGCATGGTATATCTCAGTAAACTGCTTAGTAGGAAGTACATATATACACACACGTACAATTATATTTCTAGAATCTGCCCTCTTCTCGTCATCTGCGTCATAACCACACTGGCCCAAGTCCCCATGACCCCTCACCTGACAGCTGCAGCTGCCTCCTGAACTGACTGGCCATGTGCTTCTCTTCCTGCTCTACCTGGGCCCTTCTGCACAAGCACCCAGAGCAACTCTTTGAAACATTAGTCACATCTTCTCATGCCTCTTCTCAAACCCTTCCGGCAGTTCCCGTCTCACCAGAGTGAAAGCCAATGCAGGCCCCCACACAAACTGGCACTCGGGAGGGACCGGTTTTGTGGGAGACAATTTTTCCATGGACCAGGGTTGGGGTGGAGGGATTCGGAGAATGGTTTGGGGATAATTTAAACACATTACATTTATTGTGCACTTTATTTCTATTATTATTACACCAGTTCCACCTCAGATCATCAAGCATTAGATCCTGAAGGCTGGGGACCCCTGCTATAGAATTTTTATGATGAAATCATTTCACATTTCTGTTTTAAAACCCTGATTTCTTTTTCTGCTCCTTTAAGTATGTTCTGTTATAGACATGGTGACCTAATTTTCGAAAGCAACAATTAGAAACATGGAAAAGAATATATTATCTTTAGAGAAGGAAAACTGTTAAAAAAAATTAGGAAGAATAATATTCCTTTAATACTTTATTAGTTAGAAGGGGTCCAAAAGGAGGACAAGTCCCTTCCAACCTAGACATCATTCTCTGGTCCCCTTGCCTTCTGTGGATGTTGGCTTCATCACAACGATGAAAAGCAGTTCTTTCATAGGTACTTTAAAAAAAAAAAAAAAAACACAACAGACTATAAGAGAAAAAAAAAAAAAACCAGATTATAAGAAAGAGAAGAGCTGAGGTGCCACACATGGTTGGAAAAGAAAAGTGACCTCTAAGAGCAAATAAATCTCTTTGAGTAGACAATGACTGCAGGGCTCTTGCACCTCCTAGGGTTACTGGAAATCCTAGAGCTTCTCATCTTTTCCTCAAAGAGCTTTTGAGTCAGATAAGTGACTGCAGATGAATTACAGAAAATATTCTAATAAACCTAGCAGAAAATCATGATTTGATGAAAGAATCAATAATGATTACTGAGTAACCATCTATTTCTACTTTTCTTAAGCGTTTCTCTCAGCCCTGCTCTAATATACATCTTATTTAAATAGACTCTTAAAATATAATGTACTTAGCACATAGAGTGTAAAACCATGCTGAGTTCTCAGTTAAAACTTGGGAGACCCTAGAGCTGGGGCCATGCAGACCCCTAGTTCAGGAGCTACTGCTCATTCAAACCTGACAGTCTCGTGTTAGAACTGCACTCAAAGTTCCCAGAGGAAAAGGGCAGTGACCCGTGGAAACCCACAGCTACAAATCAGTAACAATATCATATTTTTGAAGGAGGCATTTGTGGAATCAAGGAAATCTTCATGGAAAACAGTAGAACTTTAGAAAATAGAGTGCTGGATAGGTGAGGAAGAGTCAGAGTAAGATGTCGGCAGATAAAGGGGATTTTAGGTAGATGAAAGCAAAGACAAGTCCTCCGTGATGATAGCAGAGAAGCCTCTCCACTCATGCCTTTCAAAGAGGTTAAACTGTGTCCTAAGGGAAGACCCCAGAGACACAGTGCTAGCCGTTTTCTGGAAGGCATGGTATTCCAGAGTGCTGGAGCTGGGGAGCAGATGATAGCCAATAGCTCCAACATTTTCTCATATGCAACTTTGTGCATAAACAGGTATGCCTCAAATATTTTCAGAGCCTAGGCAAGAGTATAAATAGAGGGCCACGTGCCATACATTTGAATTATCACTCACACAAGCAAGCTATTAGATATGTTCTAGTCACCTACCTTCACAGATATTCTTTTTCAACAACTTGGATGGTCAGATTTCAAAGTAGAATTCTCAGGATTTGTACCAGAACATGACATCGGAGGATGGCATCTAGGGGAGAACCAACTTTAGCCTCTAACCTGTGGACTTCCCTCTTCCCAAACTCAGTCACTCCAAATCCAGCTCTGTCCTGTATCTCTGTCCACACATGTGGACATCCAGGCTGCAAGGCCAGGCTCCATCCACAGCAGTCATTTGGCCACCCTTCAGGCCTAGAAGTTTCTATGTCAGTGACCCGGGATGACTTCTGAATTCAGACTTGGAAAAGAAGACCATGGAAGATCATTTGAGCAGAAAAGTCCAGGGCCCTAGGTACCAGGGGCATGATCTTAAAGGGTAATGCAGGTTCTAAGTGGGCATATGGTGGAAACATGCTTGGAAAAATGCCACACAGGATCTAAAGCATGTGGTCCTATTGTCTGGGTGATGTAGAAGTAACTGCCTGAGCAAACTTCTCACGTATCCTAATGCTTTCAAGGAAGTAGGTGGGAAGATCAAAGATTACTCTTCTCCCAAACACCCAGCACTACAGCCCTCACTGCTTCAGAAAACTTCCCTCACATTGGCGTCTCTAAAAATCATTCAGGAGAGAGGGGACAGTGCTTTATTATAGAAGAATTCCAACAACTATAAGTAGATATCCCTCTAGAAATGAAGCTTAAGCCACTCCCGCTTTAAGCATGGGTTGGACTTAGTGATTTGCATCCAACAGACAGAGTTTGAAGTATAGAAAAGGAGAATAATACCTTTACAGTGGAGCAACCTGGCTAATACTCCCGTAGCCAAATGATCAGGGTTAACCTCATCAGTGAAAAATCATGTTGATAACGTGTCCCCCCAGTAACATGCACCTTGGTGAGGGGGTACCTTCTCTGTGGTTTTCTTTCCAAAATCCCTTAACCGCAGTCTAACTAATGAGAAAACATCAGACATGTCCAAAACGAGAGACACTGGTACAAGACCTGGCCAGATCTCTTCAAAAGGCTGTCAAGATCCTAAAAAGCAAAGAGAGACTGAGAACTCACAGACAAGAGATTAAGGAGATGAAAACTTCATGCAGCATGGTGCCCTGGATTGGATCCTGGCACAGAACAAGGACATTAATGTGGAAACTTGTGAAACACAAATAAACTCTGGAATTTACTTAATAGTACTGTAACAATGTTGGCTTGTTAGTTTTGACAAATGTATGTGGTAATGTAAGATGTTAACAATAGGAAAAACTGGGTGAGGAGTGCACGGAAACTCTCCGTATTACTTTGGCAACTTCTCTATAAATCTAACATTGTGCCCAAATAAAAAGTTACTCAAAAAATGCTCATCCACATCATCAAAGAATCACAGAATATGCCTCATTCTGTCTCAGTGTGGCCCACACTCACTCGATGGGGCAATGGGATGGCATTTTCCAGGTCTGGAATGTTGATGGAGAGCCCTTTCTCATGAGATCTCCAAGATGCCAATTCTCACGGTCAAAGCCAGTGTGATCCCAGACAGCATGTAAGTGACAGCTCCTCAGAACATCAAGATGTGTTTGTAAGCATTCCAAAGAAAATAAACAAGGTTTTGAAGAAGAAAAAGGGAAATTACTTGTGGCGTGTTTACAATTTGGAACAGCATAAAATAGGAAACAAATGACATATATAAAACTCCTGCAATAAACTGAAGGAGGGATCCTAAAACAGACCACAGAGACCGCAATGCTTTGGGATAGAATTTTAAGCTGTAAAACCTCCCTATAGCAAACGCACTTCCCCCCGCTGAGCCACGGGGGAAGCCCACAGATTTAACTCAAGCTGGAATGAACTAAACATATACCATTGCGTGCACCTACTGGTTACAGAGGGGGAAAGGGAATTTGCATTAAACTCGATAGATCAACTATTTTTAAGAATAGCACTTGGCTTTACCATGAGTAAACAGCACAGGACCTAGATCTTGCCAGGTACCAGGCCCCATTCACGCAAACATCCAGAAGAAAATGTGTTGAGTCTTCTACACATAAATGTCTAGGATTTGAGAGTAAAAAAAAAAAACAAAAACAAAAAAAAACACAGGACTTCAAGTATTTCCTGTATCTTCAAGTATTTTCTCATCAAAAATAGTAAATTTCTTTCCTAATTAATTTAGTTATCCTTCAATCAGTCCCACCAGGTTTAAGAGGGGCAAAACCATATAACTGTACCATAACCATTCCAATTAAAAAGAGAAATGTCAGGAAATCCATCAGTATCTATTTCAGAAGCCATATTTGCTCTCTCATTGAGATTCTTATTGTTGAAAACTTGTTTTGAAAGTGATTAAATAATTATATGTAATGCTAGGCCTTATCGGAGAAGGCAATAGCACCCCACTCGAGCACTCTTGCCTGGAAAATCCCACAGACGGAAGAGCCTGGTGGGCTGCAGTCCATGGAGTCGCTAGGAGTCGGACACGACTGAGCGACTTCACTTTCACTTTTCACTTTCCTGCATTGGGGAAGGAAATGGCAACCTGCTCCAGTGTTCTTGCCTAGAGAATCCCAGGGACGGTGGAGCCTGGTGGGCTGCCGACTATGGGGTCACACAGAGTTGGACACGACTGAAGCGACTTAGCAGTAGCAGCTAGGCCTTATAAAATTTGGCAGCAACATCATTTACATTAGAAACATCATTTGCATTTATATAGATTTAGTTACTTTTGAATAGATGCTTCAACATTCATCTATGACTTAATTATTAAGCCTTCCTTTGTCAGACCACCAAAGCAAGAGAAAGATTCATGAGTATCGAGCACAGGCTGTATACTATAAGTTGCATGTGCTATTTTCTTCATTCCTCCCCCATCCCTGTGAAGCAGGTACTAGATTTCTTTACACACAAGGTAATCAAGTGTGGGGGGGCTTAAGTTCCAGGTAAAGTCACATTTCTGGGTGTGCTGGAAAATATGTTGCCATTTACCCACAATGACCCCAGAAATATTCTGGAAGACAGAAAGAGATTGAGAGAGAGACAGACAGACAGACAGACAGACAGTTGGGATTAAGATTTGCTGTTGGCAAATACTCAAGTAAAGAAAGTTTCTGCTTGGCCACACTCTTTGTTTTACTTTCCTCCTTTTCTCCCCTCATCCAAACTTTCCTGCCTTAGAAATCATCCTTGCAGGTTTACAATTACTTTAGTTTCATTAACAGAAACCCCAGCTCAAAATATCTTGAATCCATAGCAGAAGAAAATTTTAAGATCAATTACTAGAAAATCTAGAAGCAAAGTAGGTTTCAAGCCCTCTCTGTCCTAGGCTCTCACCAGGGGGCTGGGGCCTATTTGGTTCCTCACTTCTTTTTTCCATATCTCAGAGTTATCTCCATTCACAGAGTGGCCTTTTCCAACACAGCTCCCAAGGAAAAATGTTTTCTAATTTGCATCCAAAGAGAACTATGTTGGAAATTGAAAGAAGATAGTGACATGGACATATGAGACTATAATACAGAAAGGTCCAAATTCTGTCTTGGCTTAGTAAGCACTACCCTCCATCCTCCTCACCAGTATCCGCATCCCTCACCTCCAGCTTTGTGGTTTCCTGTGGGACATGTATATACAGAACAGTGGGAACTGAGACGTAAAACTCCACCTTACCACTCACCAGGTACACAGTACCCACAAAGCAGAGGTCCCTGGTAAATTTGACAAGAATCCTTGATGAAGCGTTATGGTCATTCTTTTCCTGCCACCAAGTTAAATGCAAAGAGAATTCCCAAATACCTAAATGGTTCTGTGCAAAAAGGAGAGAGATCCTACCTAGATGACAGCATGGTAATAGAAGAGAAAGAGAAAACAAATCCAGGGCCAATTTCTTGGCAGAAACACACAGCCATGCCTGTAGGTGGGGCTCCTCCCACTAGGAAATGTGACTTCATCGGTGTGTCCTGAAATCTGACCAAGTCATTTCAGTATTAATTCCTCTTAGAAAGAGAAATACATTTGTCATTAGGCATTGCCTCCAAGGCTCAGAAGATATTTCTTCCTAGAAGGAGCTTTCTAGCTTCTGAGGTGGGATGAGTGATGTCTTTTATCACACAGGTAGGACAGGTAAAGTAATCCAAGGATGACCTGGGGACATCGTTGTGCATCACTGTTCTGAGCAAATGTGACCTTAAGCAGCAGTCAACTCTACTTGATTTTTCCAAAGTGAAATGACAAGCTCCGCATGGATTTGTGGTACAGAAATTTGCTGAAAAATGTCTGCAAGATAATCATACCCAGGTTTTTCAGCACTTAGAGACCATCACTCATTGGGTAACTCTTACTCCTTGGAACAAAAGTTATGACCAACCTAGATAGCATATCGAAAAGCAGAGACATTACTTTGCCAACAAAGGTCCGTCTAGTCAAGGCTATGGTTTTTCCAGTGGTCATGTATGGATGTGAGAGTTGGACTGTGAAGAAGGCTGAGTGCCAAAGAATTGATACTTTTGAACTGTGGTGTTGGAGAAGACTCTTGAGAGTCCCTTGGACTGCAAGGAGATCTGACTAGTCTATTCTGAAGGAGATCAGCCCTGGGTGTTCTTTGGAAGGAATGATGCTAAAGCTGAAACTCCAGTACTTTGGCCACCTCATGTGAAGAGTTGACTCATTGGAAAAGACTCTGATGCTGGGAGGGACTGGGGGCAGGAGAAGAAGGGGACAACAGAGGATGAGATGGCTGGATGGCATCATCGACTTGATGGACGTGAGTTTGAGTGAACTCCGGGAGATGGTGAGGGACAGGAAGGCCTGGCATGCTGCGATTCATAGGGTAGCAAAGAGTCGGACACGACTGAGTGACTGAACTGAACTGAACTGAAGGAAATCACTTTCCTTCTCTCTGCTTTAGTTTTCTCATTTATGCATTGGGAGAAGGTGGGAGTTGGCCAAATCCTCAAATTTCTTCCCACAGTCTCAAATATCGGAAAAAAAAGGTATGTATACATAAATGCAGATTTTAGTATTGGTTGCTAAGAAGTAACACTTATTTGTACCCTACCTTGTTTTACAATAGACATATGGCTATTGTAACTTTCCAAGCTTAGTAGAGAAAATACTATACCTTAAAAATGTATATAGCTCAGAAGATATAGAAAATGCTCAGAAGATTTTAGGTAAACTGTTAGCCAGGATACCAATGAGGATAGAGTCATTCTCACACAAGGGTCCAGTAAAGAAATAAGATCTTGGTCCCCAAATCAGATACACAATTTATTTCTATACTGGTATGACTTAATAGACCCAAACTACAAAGTAGTTTACAAAAATTAATATATTTAAATCTACAGAAATATTTTAATACTGTTAGGCCCAGCTTAGCTTTCAGCTTACCATGTAGGTGAAAATGTTTTTTCTTACTTATTTTCTCTTTCCTCAAAGAGCATATTACTCTATGGACCCTCCGTAAAAGCCAAATATTGAATTATGTCCTTGCTTTGAGTGCTTTTTTTCTCCTTTGTTAGTATTTTTAAAATACACCATGCAATGCAAGTGAAATAAACATGAGATCAAAAGAGCTAAGCTCAGGTTTCCGTTCTTCTACACTATAGAGGGGTGGCCTAAGAAAGTGACTTCTCTCATTTAAAGAGAACAATCACATTTACCTTATAGGATTATTGTGAAAATTACTTTTATTTATTGACACCTTGTGCTCTTTCAGAAGAGTTAAGACGGCCTCCATGAATATGTAAGAATATAAAATGCTCCCCCCCCCCCTAAAAAAAATGGGACTAAGAGAGGAAAAAACAAGACTTGGGATATAAAATGGAGCTGGGAATAAAATTAAAACAGCCTGTTACATACAGACCTAAACATTTGCTACAGATAAGCCAGAAATGGGAGTGCTGAGGACGGTGAGTGACATCACTGACAGAAGAGGGCTGAGGAAGGTCTCACGTGCTATGAGGTCGCTCCTTGTTCCTGTGAGAAAAGCCTGGGCTTTGGTACCCTGCCAATCCCATTGGGACCACTGGCTCTGGGCGCTACTGCTACACCCTCCAAGGACCTCGAATTTTCAATGAGGAGAATAAATCGTACTCTGCAGGGTTGTGGAGCTATTGGGTTGGCCAAAACGTCTGTTCAGTTTTTTCTGGAAGATGGTATGGAAAAATTCAAACGAAGTTTTTGGCCAACCCACTCCAAAGTGCCTTGTGTGTGTTGGCAGCCAACGTAGAGCAGGCCCCTGCCCTTCTTTCTCCCCTCTCTCCGTCCTCACTCTGGGCTCTGTTTTCTACGTACCCCACGTAGTCAACACTCCTGTGAGATATCTTTTGTAATTCACTGAATTACCCTCTGTTTGTCATATTTTTTTTTAATAATCATTAACAGCAGTATGATGCCCATATCTGCCTCAGAGAGTTACATACATCTGTATTTAATAGAAAATGGTCTCCTCTCAAGGTGTTGACAATAACAAAACAGCAAAGTACCTTTAAGACCTTGCCCTGAAATACACAGAGCCATTAATGTCATATGCAATATAGCAGAGTTGATTTCTTGACAGAAGGTTAATTAGTTCTCTCCCATAGGATGGCATCGCCATAATTAAACCAATAACAACAAGGAGAAAATACACTCCTGGGCAACTGAAGACATTCTTACAATAATGAGAAATGGCAACGGGCACTGACTACGAAGGCTAGTTGCTGTTGTTTAATCATCACTGGCACAAAAAGACATTCCTCCTTATGCCAGATAAGGTCTGTTCCTGAGAGAGCCCTGTTGTAAAAGGAAGGCATTTCAGCTTTATACTAGCTCTGTACAATCCCTTGATAAATGTAAGTAGGAAGCTCCAAATGTGGAGAGAATCCTGTACCTGTGGTTTTGTAGTACCATGTATCAATTCCCCTAGTAACGATATGATTAATAGCATCTGCTCTGTGACCTAATTATAGCCAACTTTGTGCATATTCTTGATGGGGAGGGGAGGAGTGGGTGCTTGTTTCCCTAAAGGAGGGCCCTAAACAAGACCCCTGCAGAGACTGCTGTTCTGAGCACTCATGCACACCCGCTGGCATGGCTGCCATCTTTCTTTCCTCCATTCAGGCATGGTGGACATGCACAGCTTCCCCGGACACCCTTCTAAGAACTCAGGAGAGCGTCCAGGGAAGTGTTATACAGCAGCTTGGATTCACTGGGATGCCCTTCACAAAGGTTGAGGGGTTCCAAATTCAAAAGAAGAAAAGCAGTGCCTTGTGGTTTCACATAACCCTACACCACCACCCCCATGAAAGTTGACTATGTTGGAGATAATGCAGCTATCCAAGCCCTGTACATCCAAGACTCCAATGGACTGAGAGGTGACCACTGGGGTCCAATGTGAACTTGATTCAAATACACACCACCATCAAGGCTCAGCTGAGTACCTGGGCACTCACGGCTGAAAGCAACCAGGAAAAATAGAACCAAATAAAGATGACTTCTCAGAATATATAAAAACTGCTCCAAAAGTCCTCAGTCAGAATTCCAGAGCACTGTCAGTCTGCTAAGCCTGTCTCTTGGCATGACATTGGAAGGTCATGAGCATTCACAGTTTCTGGGACCTTTACCATGATCTGCCAACTGAAACTCTGGCACTGAATATGCAGGACCAAATGAATAGTAATATTTCTCAATATAAAACTTGGCTCCATGGGAATTTGGACACCTTGCTTTTCTATCCAGAAGCACCTCCGCATCCTCTCTATTTCCTGGGCTCAGCTTAGTTTTCAGAGTAGCATGAGAACCAATGTTTGCCAAGAAAATAGAGTCTGCTCCAAGGAAGAAGATATGTAGATGGTTATATGTAGATGCCCTCAAAGATTTAGGGCATTAGCAGACATAATCAATGTGTTTTGCAATCAGAACACACACACACACACACACACACACCCCTTTGGAATATATCTTCAGTGTCACTGAAAATTCATACATTGATGCTGCTCCTAGATGGTCCCTCACACATGACAGTCAAAAAAGTTCACCTGCTTGGAAATAATTTATAAGAATCTTTACCGAGATGTAAAGAAATTAAAAGATGTTTAATGTAAAAGATGTAAGGAAATTAAAAGACAATTGCTTCTTGGAAGAAAATCTATGACCAACCTAGACAGCATACTGAAAAGCAGAGAATTACTTTGCCAACAAAGTTCCATCTAGTCAAAGCTATGGTTTTTCTAGTGGTCATGTATGGATGTGAGAGTTGGTGAAAGAAAGCTGAGCACCAAAGAATCGATGCTTTTGAACTGTGGTGTTGGAGAAGACTCTTGAGCGTCCCTTGGACTGCAAGGAGATCCAACCAGTCAATCCTAAAGGAAATCAGTCCTGAATATTCATTGGAAGGACTGATGCTGAAGCTAAAACTCTAATACTTTGACCACCTCGTGCGAAGAACTGTCTCATTGGAAAAGACCCTGATGCTGGGAAGGATTGAAGGCAGGAGGAGAAGGAGACGACAGAGGATGAGATAGTTGGATGGCATCGCCAGCTCGATGGACATGAGTTTGAGCTAGCTTCAGGAGTTAGTGATGGACAGGGAAGCCTGACGTGCTGCAGTCCATGGGGTCGCAAAGAGTCAGACATGACTGAGCAACTGAACTGAACTTACTGAGATGTGATTCCAGGCAACGTATCAGAATATTTCTAAAAAGCTTCAGAGTTCTCTAGCAATTGAAACACACACTCTAACCTAATTTTGAATAATTTAATAGAAATTTCAATCTTTACATCAAGACACATGAATTACTAAATTAAAACCCAATGAGGTATGCAATGGAAATTAAGACATAGCCACTGACCTCCAGGAGCTTAAAACCTAGGTGACAAAAAGTAAATGATGTAAAGGAATAGCCTTCATATGACGGAGGATGTGAAAAATGTCATTGTATACCAACAAAAAATAGATGCTGATCCTATCCAGGCATAGAAAAATAGGAAATCAAACTAAACTTGAAGACTATTATTCTATCTCCATATAATGTGAATCTCCTTCTATCCATATAGAAACATAATTTTTCAAAAAAAAAAAAAAAAGAAACATAAGTTTTCTTATTTTCATTGATTAGGTCCTAATTGATACACATGTCAAATCAATTATTCATTTTGTAGCCTAATGCTATTGCCTTCTGAAGTAGTCACAACTATAAGTTCACCAAGATGATGAGGCCAGTTAAACAGATTAAAAATGAGATGTTCTGGTGCCATCATAAACCCAGAAGGCAAACCAAGTCCTCAAGATGGAAAGCGTTTGACATATTAGAATTTAATCTTGCTATCTTATATTTAACAGATGGTGCTCCTGGGAGAAATGCCAAACACTCTAAATGGGAAAGTTCATTGATTGAATCTAACCTCAAAGTTTAAAAATACATAACATCAAGGCAAAACCCCTAGTTTGAGCCTAAACCAAAGCCATTTAAAACTCAATTTAGTGCTTAGTAAATATTTATTGGTAACCGACTGAAAGAATACAATTGCCATTCACACCATGTGATATTTTATTATTTGGATTTTCCACGGCCAATTATTATATGCTCCCCAGATGAGCAGAGCACATATGAGCCAAGACATTAAGATGGAAGGGTATGAATCCCAGTGTTCTTGATACAGTGCTTTTCATATGCTGCTAAAAGTTGAACAATCAGAATGCATTTGTTTCATACACGTGCTGAGCCTTCCCAACTTAAAATATCCATTCGCATTGATTTAAGCAAAGTACTATGAAGGAATTTAATAATAAGTCCCCTCTCCTTTACTGTTCTACTATCAGCCTTCTGTCTTTGTACCTTGACAAAGAAATTCATTCATAACTAGGTACTTGATCAAGTGGTGTGGATGACTGTAGACCTTGGATGGATCCCTTTTCACTCAGTTGGGATATAAAAATGAGATCATTATCTTTAAATGTTCTAATTAACTGACTTCTAGTTTCCTTACCATGAATGACTGACTGTCTTCCCTTCTTGTGATAAGTCCAAGACCCCAAGATGTTGGGGAATCAGTCTTAATGGTCACCTCATGGAAAGAGAAGCACAAAATCAATCTTAGCATCCTCCATGGAATGGCCACCTTTTCTGCTGCTGTCACTGCCAGAACCATTACTTGGTGGTGTTGAAAATAGCAGCTCAACACAGTCCTTGCAATTGCCGCGACAGTGCAGTGAACTGGGCCTGCCCCTTCCTTGACTGAGACATCCCAACAGCTTGATGCTACAGACAGGCCTCAAGGAGCTGTGACCATCCAAGCATCTGTCCACCTATTCTGATCTGTTTGTGACGCTTGTGTCTTAGGTTTTACACACGTGCTTTGTCCTTTGATTCCTAGCCACAGAATTCCTACAACAGCTCCAGATGTTCCCATGGATGGAACATCTGTTGCTGGTGCTACTCCATCACCACGCCACCACTGACAAGGAGAGGCCTGTGCACAGGCTGGCGGAGGCCACAGAGGCAGTGACAGCCTCCAGCTGTTTCCCAGAGTGACCAGCCTCCCAGCCCAGGAGTGAGAGGGTGTGAGTGATTCTGAGACTCCTCTTCAGAAGGCTCTGTGAACACACCTCCCATGACTGAACACGAAGCTACACCCTGCTCTGTAACACATCCCCTTGTATTTTCGCTCCCTGCCTCCCTTGCCTCTTTTTTCCCCTCCCCTTGGTTTCCCTGACATGACACCTTCTCCATAAAGCACAGGGAAGCATATAAGCTTTTCCCTCAAGCTATTTTCTAGTAAATCTGGGCTAAGATTCCACCTCCACTGAATAAACTGAAAAGTCTCAAGTTCTCAGCAAATGGAGAAAACTCTCCATATATGTTACATGCAACACTATTTACTCTACATCATGGTAGCCTGGGCTCCTAATGCTACTATAGTTAGAAGCAGTGTACTTGTAGTATTATACATTCTCTCTCTCTCACTTATCTCCAAGAATCTATCACACCTCCATCCCAGGGTCAGGGTAGGGGGGACAGAAGAGGCTTCAATTCTTAACCACAATGTGTTCAGAAAACCATTCCTCTCCCATCCCAACCCTATGACCGTGGTGCCACCTTGGAGCGCAGAAGAGAAAGCATCTCCCTCTTCTAGTCTTATGAGACACTTAATTTCCTGCCTTAAAAGGACTGGCTTTTTCAAGGAAAATTTCAGCTTACTATAAGAGGTTATAAGAAAATCATGATCATTCAGAAAGCTACTTTGGTAAAACCCCTTGTGCAGCTCTCTATTCCCCTGGAAGGGGAGGGTCACGAAAGGACATCACAAGGCTAATCATGACAAGGAGAATTCATTCTACTCTCATTATTTAGCTCGGACAAGGTCTACTGGGTGATATTTATTCAGCTACCTTTACTGTTTAGTTTGAATGGCAAATAAAGGAATTTCTCACCAAAACCATCTAATCACTTTCCCCCTTCCTGATACATTCTTTTTAATTCCTGACATTGAGTTTCTTAAGAAACCTCTGGATACATGTGAATCTCACCTGGATAAAATCATTAAGGGGCGAGGCAGAGAGGGGAATGGTTTAATATTAACTAGTCAATACAACTTGCACAGATCAACTGGCAGGAAGCCTCGTCCTAATGCAGTTGGATGTTATTCAACAACTTTCAACCAATGTACAATGAGCCCTTATGATGTGCCAAGCATTGTACCAGGCCCAGGGGGAAAAGAAGGCAAAACTCCCTCTCCCTGTCCCGGAGGAACACACTGGAAAATGGCTGAGGCTTGTTTTACTTGCTTTGTTATCATCAACTTTATCATGAAACTTCACATTTTACAGTAAATAAATTTTGAAAGAAATTTATATCATTGTCCATCACTCTGAGTACATTTTAGAGCATCATATAGACATATAAATGCCTTTTTACACAGGTAGAATAATTATTTACAAAATATTTTTCATTAAATATTATGTCATAAGGCAATGGCACCCCACTCCAGTACTCTTACCTGGAGAATCCCATGGACGGAGGAGCCTAGTAGGCTGCAGTCCATGGGCTCACTAAGAGTCAGACACGACTGAGTGACTTCCCTTTCACTTTTCACTTTCATGCATTGGAGAAGGAAATGGTAACCCACTCCAGTGTTCTTGCCTGGAGAATCCCAGGGACGGGGGAGCCTAGTGGGCTGCTGTCTATAGGGTTGCACAGAGTCAGATATGACTGAAGTGACTTAGTGTTCATGTATCATATTCTTGCATAAACCTAAATGTTCACAATTTAATAATTATATAATTCAATAATTGTATATAACATTTCAGTAATCTTTTTTAATGAAAAAAAAAACATTTATATTCAGGGACTGGAAAACTTAGTGTTGCTAAAATATCAATACTGCCCAAAGAGATCTACAAAGTCAATGCCGTAGGCATCACATTACCTCATTTCAAAATATATAACAAAGCTACAATTACCAAAACAGTATAGTACCGGTGCAAGAACAGATACATAAAACAATGGAACTTGACCGTTATCTTCTACCATCAGTTCAGTTCAGTTCAGTCGCTCAGTCGTGTCTGACTCTTTGTGACCCCATGACCAGGCCTCCCTGTCCATCACCAACTGCCGGAGTCTACTTAAACCCATGTTCATTGAGTCGGTGATGCCATCCAACCATCTCATCCTTCTCCTCCTGCCCTCAATCTTTCCCAGCATCAGGGTCTTTTCAAATGAGTCAGCTCTTCACATCAGGTGGCCAAAGCATGCATATACCAAAAAAAAAAAAAAAATCCAAAATGAATTAAAGTCTTAAATGTAGACCTGAAACTGTGAAACTACAAGAAGAAAATAAACCTTGCTGCTGCTGCTAAGTCGCCTCAGTTGTGTCTGACTCTGTGCGACCCCATGGACAGCAGCCCACCAGGATCTTCTGTCCACGGGATTCTCCAGGCAAGAATACTGGAGTGGGTTGCCATTTCCTTCTCCAGAAAATAAACCCAGCCGTGTATAAAAATAATTATACACCAAGACACTGCGGAATTCATCCCAGGTGTGCAAAGCTGGCTCACTATTCAGAAACCAATTAATGTACTGTATCTATCACATCAACACACTAAAAAGAAAAATCACATGATCTTATTGATAGATGCAGAAACAGCATTTAACAAAACCTAATACTCATTTGTGATTAAAAAAAAAAAAACTTTTAGTAAAATAACAATAGAGAGAAATTCCCTCAACTTAGAGGAAAATATCAACAGAAATATTGATAATACAATGGAGCAAAGATACCTTTTTCAACAAAGGTGCTGGAACAACTACTACATGCACCATTGGTGTGAATGCAAAATGGTAGAGCTTTGATGGAAAACATTTGTTTTTTCTCTCTCAATAAATTAAAAATGGAATTACTGTTTGATACAGTAATCACTCACCTGGGTAATTTAAATCAGGTTCTCAAGGAGATATGAGGACTCCCATGTTCAGTGAAGCTCCATTCACAATTGCCAAGGTGTTTTGCCAGAAGTCTTTACTTCTGTTTTAGGTTTGAAGTATTTGTTAATAAAAGAAATTATTCATTACACGCAATTTCAGTTTTTTACAGAAGATTATTTGACTTAACCTCAATATACGGTCATTAAAAGAAAAGAGATAGAAACAAGAGAGAGAAGTAACATCACTAAACTGGGCCAACAACCTACATCCAGACTGGGACACCACTGGGAAGTACCTCATTAATACCAGTCTAGAATCCCAACTGGGAAAGAGCGCTAGGCAGTTCATCTACCTCAAGGGTGAGACTTCAGATTACAACTTTGGGAGTTCCTGCTTATAATCCCAGGTCACAAACTGATATTATCATCAGTTTGCACACAAAAGTGCAGCTCTGGTTTTTCTTTAAATTTTATAATGCTGTTTGCTTCGCCTTGAATTATAAGATTTCATTAGACACTGAGTGGCGGAGGGTGTTGGCCAGGCCCCAAGGGGCTTAAGAAATTCCAAGACCCATTCCCTTTCTTATCAAAAGTGCTGCTTGACTTGCTGACAATTGGTGTGTTTGCAAATAGGCTTGTAGTCCAGGCAAGGTCAGATGTTAGTCAGAGGCCTGCTCCCCTACTTCTGAAGTCTGAATGAGGCTACCTCCATTTTAATTTCCCACCCAACTCCAGTACTCTTGCCTGGAAAATCCCATGGATGGAGGAGCCTGGTGGGCTGCAGTCCATGGGGTCGCTAAGAGTCAGACACAACTGAGCGACTTCACTTTCACTTTTCACTTTCATGCAGTGGAGAAGGAAATGGCAACCTGCTCCAGTGTTCTTGCCTGAAGAATCCCAGGGATGGGGGAGCCTGGTGGGCTGCCGTCTATGGGGTCGCATAGAGTCGGACACGACTGAAGCAACTTAGCAGCAGCAGCAGCAACACTGTGTAACAAATAAACCTAAAAGTCCACCAGTAGAAGAATGGATAAACAAAATAGATCAATATACATTTATATATATTCTTTCTATCCCAATATCCTTTATGAAGGTGATAATCACCTACCAGTAACAATGGCTTGTTAGAATAGTGGTCAAGGAGCCCCCTTACTCCTAACCCCTATTCTGATCTTCACCAAAATATAACATTTCATGGTGATGAAGAACCAGAGTTTACTTAAGCATTACTCTACTGATCATCATTTGTGTGATTGTTCTCTTTCATATCTACTTACTGGTATATCTCACTGCTGTAGACATGTTTTAATAAGTCATTCTTTCTTTCTTTGGGGGGTATAGTCCTCAATAAAGTGTGTAACCTTTATTGTACCAGGCAAGGTCACTGTTTATAACGGCTAGAATAATAGAGAGCCACTAATAAAACAATTAGTGTGTATGTGTGCCCTGAGTCCATTAGGCTGGATCAGCTGCAATTATTTCTGCTAACTCAAGTTGTCATTTTCATTTTCTCAGTCATTTTCAAAGCTATGTATTTACTCTATGTGGTGTTTCACTTACTCTGTTTTCCTTCTACGTAAACCGTCTGTTCAAATCCTTGGACTCTTAGAAGTGAATTTTTATGAGAAATAGGAGGAGTTTCTAGAAAATTGGGACAAAGTAGGGCTTATAGGCTTTACTGCCTGGGGTAGCATCCCAAACACGGGGCCCAGGTCCTGAGCTGAAAGAGATGAGATCAGAGGAATTCTGATTACCCTTCACCTTCTGCACAGAACACCACAGACCTCCACCCAAGAAAGAGAAGTTCCCCTAACCTTGGTGCCAGTTCCCAAACCATAGATATAGCCAGTCATTCTACATGAGCGGGGATTTTCAAAGGCCTTTCAAAAATGCCTTACAGCTCTCAAATTAATCTGACCACCCCCAATTTGCAAAGAAAGGAGCTGAGTCATAGAGGGTTTGGCTGACCAACTCGAAGGGCCAAAGGGGCCAGGGCCTGTTAGTGGAAGAGTTGGAGGCTAGAGGCAAAGCTCCTGAATTCCTGTCCCAGGCTAGGGGAAAAGAGGCTGCTTTGCCCCTTTACTGTGTCCATCAAGGAACAGACAACCAATTGTGAATTCCCCAGTGCCCACAAAAGAGCAATTTGCGGCTTTGCCAATAGTAGGACCTGAATAAACTGGCTTTATGCTGAAAGTCTGCTGAGCCCAGCTCTCTGCTCCAAGCCAAGAACAGTCCCAGCTTGCTCTCTGGCCATATCATCTGCAGGCTGAATTCCAGGGTGGTGGGAAGACCTCTCATGGAGCTACAGATAGTTTGAATGTGAAAGAGGGAGTCATTCTTTTCATTTTCAGGAAGAAGGAAACGAAAAATGTGTAATACATAAAAGCCAAATTAATTTTTTTCCAAAAAAGGTAAATTAATCCTAATTTTTAAGTTAGACATTCAGATTCATTGACTCTCCAGAGATTTAAAAATAGTACCAAAGCACCTAATCAGTTTAATTGATCCTGCCCCCTCCCTCCAAGTTGCTTAACCAGCATTTTGCCCAACATCCAGGAAGGTTATAGGACCACTTTGATGGTACCCAATGAACCAGATGTTTGGCAATGATTAAACACTTTCTGAAAAAGTCTAGAACTCCAAAAACCAGTTTTTCAATGATCTGACTTTATATTTTGCATCACTTGAAAGTGACAGAAGAAGCAGAATTGTCTGCTTCCAAATAAGCCCTTTCCACATTATTGCAAGGCAATTCACATGCTCCTTTAAGAGCTAGTCCCTTCTCCCATATAAGGCCAAGTGAGATTCTATTGTGAGGATTTCACTTCACTTTCTGGCTATCACTGAGTAGACATATTTATTTTTTTAAGGGACAGTAGTAGATCATGAAAGGAAGACCAAGATTTTATAAGCCAGTGTTCAAGCACCCCCTTGGAAATTTGCTACCAAGAACATACAGTGGGAGCCTCAGGAATGGAGACATCACCTTAAAAAGTTTTTCCTTCAAAGTGCTCTAATCATTCTAAGCAAATAAATAAAGCAGCATTTCTGGACTGGTTTGTAGCCAGAGGCAGAGAACCACACAGACTGCCAGTGCTCCCAGGGCCCTAGGCCTGCTTTGCCTTTCTTCTGCTTGCTGCCCCGCTCGGCACAGACAGACAGACTGTGCAACAAGTTGTTGCTGGCAAATCCTCAAACTTTACCTGGGCGGTAATGGATCCTGTGAGTTCTATTCTCCAGTTGTAGGGGAAATGCCTCTGTTTACATTAGGCCCCCAGTAAACCAGCTCTTGCATGCACACCCTGCCCAGAAGGGCAGGCACATGGGCAGCAGATTGCTTCATGTGAAACCAGGGACAGCTCCCATATGGCACAGACCTCTGTTCTCTTTTGCTTCCACAGTCCTTAGCGTAGAAGGCCAGAATTCAACCAGTAGTACTTAGGGTCTCATGTGTCAGACTCAGTTTTAGGCTTGGGGGATACAGAAACAAACAAAATTAACGAGATCCTTGCTCCAAAGCAGTTTACTTTCTAGAAGGGGAGAGAGACAAAAAATAATTTATTTAAATATTAATAATAATTAGATGTGACCACTGCAAGCACTGCTAGCATTCTGATGAAAATGTAATTGAGTGACATGAGACGAACGTGTGTGATAGTGAGTTTCAAGGAAGTCCTCTCTGGGAGATAACAGCCGAGCTCCTTGCGGCTGAGTGACGACAGCAGAAGGGATAAAACCCACAGACCTCGTAGATGGACTGGGCAGAAGCACCTGTGGCCTCTGAGAAAGATTTACAAACTCCAAGCCCATCTTAGGCAGTCAGCCTAGCCAGAATATGTGCCTAGGAGACCAATTACCATTGAAACATAACAGAGAGCCAACTGTGGCCATGGAGGTCATCTCATCCAGCCCCTCACCTTAAAGCCAGAGAACAAAGGCTCAGAAAGACAGAGTGATTTGCCCAAAGTCACATGACTTCAGGCATGTTAAGCTCAAGGGCAGGATGGAAAGGGGTGCAGGTATGAGGAGGTGTTGATATGCTAAGGTAGAACAGTCTTTCTAGAACCTATAAATCACAACAGACTTACTTCACAACAGGGTAAGAAGACCCTGAGTTTTCATCAGACACATACCTGCCTAAAAATCAGTCAAGATAGGCCAGGTTATGTTGCTATGACAAAGAATTCCAAAATCTTAATGACTTAAAAGCAACGCAGGTTGTTTATCATGGATCAGCAGAGAGGGCCTCTTTTTCAAAGTCAAGTCAACATCATGGGCATTCCCCAGAGGGAAGGGAGAGTCCTGGGAGGTGTCACATTAGCAATGAGATATTCCAACTTAGAGGTGATGACTGTCACTCTGCTCACAACTCATTTGCCAGGTTTACTCAAATGATCCCTACCAACCAAGAGGTGGCTAGGACACACAGCCTAAACATATTCCCAGGGCAAGGAAGAGCAGATATATCTGCAAATTGAACTTAAGACTCTATACCTTGTTCTTCTAAACTCTACAGGCTGCACCACCAAATAGAAAACTCCTCCACAGGACTAAACCTTTTATTTTCCATCCTAGAAAAGCCAAAGTACTATCAGGAATAAAGTAACCAGAGAGTGTGGTGAGTAGAGAAATACCCAACAGGCAGTCAGCAGGAGAGAGGGGGAAAGGATGGTTGGCTGAGGAGAAAGAATGGCATGCTGAAAGTTGACGGTCAGTTCCTTGGGCAACCTGGATCTAAGAGGTCCTATCCTATCAGGAATAGAAACCTTCAAGTATATCTTAATACCCAGTTGTGACTTCATGGACTGCGCCCACCAGGCTCCTCTGTCTGTGGGGATTCTCCAGGCAAGAATACTGGAGTGGGTTGCCATGCCCTCTTCCAGGGGATCGTCCCAACCCAGGGATCAAACCCAGGTCTCCCATATTGTAGGCGGATTCTTTACTGACTGAGCCACCAGGGAAGAGTTAGTAGGAAGTCTTAATGTTATTTTAAAAGACAGCTTCAATGGTAGACTGGCTCCAGAAAGAGTCTTGGCTCTGACACAGAATCTGCTCATTTCCAATCTTGTAGAGCTGTTCTCTTGCAAGGTAAGGTTGTCTAAACAGGTAAACTCAGTCCTACACATCCCCTAGGACAATAAATACTGAAATAAAACCCATTTTCATGCTCAGACCAACTAGATCTTGCCTTCGAACTAGGCATATACAGATCTGGCCTGCCTGAAACTTGGGCATCTGCAGCTCATCTAAAGTTTTCATCTACTGTCTCTCCTGGCCTCAGGGAGCTCGTGCAACTGATGACTCTTGTACTATTGCTGCATCTTGTGTAAGACACGATCACCACAAACACACACACATGTCCACACGCTCTCAAGTGAGGGCTCACTCTCTCTAATCCGAACACAGTGTGAATTCTGAGGACCGGAATCACCTTCCGTCCTCTCTCGCCCCAGCACAAACCACGGCTGGGGTTTAGTGCTCTGTTCCCAAAGGCCACAGTGAGAGATGAGTTTGAAAATTCAAAGGACCCAGTGCTTCAAAGAAACCACACAATAGACCACTAGTCACATGAACCCCAAGAATGCATTTGTTATTTTTAAGTCTTCAAAATCTGCCCACTTTTCCCACATACATCACTCTCTTAGAAGCCTCTTTACCAAAGCCCCCCTGCCAGAAGGAGAAGCATTCCAAAATCACATAGACTTAAAGGCTACAGAATTCTTCACCACTTTTCCATGGAAATTGTGCAAAAAGCTGGCTTTACAGCAGGATGTCAAAATGGTCTCAGCCTACCGGCCTCTCTGTATGAAACACTGGAATCCTTCTTAAGGAAATTCCACCCAATGACCTTTTTCAGCACATAATTAAGAGTGTGAGGTTTTCTTAAGCTCCGTGCTAAGAGGTTCTGGAATAAATCCATTGGTGATCTGAAATCTCCTGTGATTACTGGAGATTGCTGTGCCACTTCCCAGAGTTCAAAAGCCAAGCAGACAAATACCACTGGGCCTTGGGGACACACAGCGCCGATGTGTTTGCCAAACTTCAATGCTTCCTCATTAGAACCACATGAAATCTGTAATTACTGGCCTGCCGAGGCTTTTGAGAGAATTCCTATACATTTTCTGCACCTCACAATGAATCTGCAGGATTTCAGAAACCGCCTCGCCCCCACCCCCATCTGGCTCAACGTTGTCAAGGCTTGTTTTAATCATATTAAAATGTCACATCTGGGGAATAAACTTTTTCATGGGACTGCACATATGGCCTTTATGAGGGACTTTTACTGCTGATTCATGAGCTGTCTCCCATCTGAGTTGAAGTTCTGCTTCAGTTCCTAGCCAATGGTTCTTTCTCCCAACACCCATCCCCTTTTTTCTCCCTCCACCTTGCCCCTCCATCATCACCTTCACTGCTGGCACTTGGTCTGCAGTTTCATTTGTGCCACAGCTGGGAATAAAGTTCTCCCCCATCATCTACTGTGCAGCTCACTTCCTCCACTGAGTCACCTAAGAGCGTTGGTTTCACCAGCTGAGAGTAATTTTTCAGGAACGGTACACCCTCCCTCCTCCAGGCAACCCACCAACATACTCTCTTTATAGGGTTAATCACCACCAAAACCTTCCTACCCAGTGTCACCTTCCCAGGATAGGCTGAGAAATGTGAAAATGGGAAGCAGCAATGGGAAGCGCTGGTGTCATCTGTGAGGACATTATCACCATTGTAGTTGCAGCAAATATTTTTGAGGGATTACTCTATGTCAGGCACTAATCTGTTGCTCTCCCTTTATCATCTCATTCAATCCTAAAAACAAATGCATGAGGGGATAACTCATTAGCTTATTTTAGAGTCTCAAGGAAAGTAAGTAACTTGCCCAAGGCCATGTGTCCGCTTAGTGACAGAGCCAGGATAAAACTCAGACCTTCTAACTTTGGAACTCCTTCTCTTATCAGCTGTCTTTCTAAGTGATATAAGGAAAAACACCAAAAGTTCCCCCAGAAAAGGGTGCTCTTATCACTTGTGACCTACCAATTTTCTGCTTTCTCCTTCTCTCCTGCTAAGGAACACAAGAACCCATCCACCTTGCAGGACGGCGGTGATCTTGGTGAAGGAAAAGGTGGCCCAACCCCCTGCCCAGCACACCTCTCTTCCACTCACTGCCTGGTCATCCGCCAGGCCGTGTGAAAAGAAGGCAGACACAACCCCAGCTTTCTCACAGTCTTGAGCTCCTCTGGGACCTGCAGGGTCTCCATTTACATCTACGTAATGGATGTGCCTGAAGGAAACACCAGCCACAGTTCCTGTTCGTCCAGGATTAAAACCAAAATTTCCTCCACAAGGCCAGCCCCACCTCAGTTCCCAGATGGCCACTAAATGGACCTAAGACCAAGTCCTCGCCCCAACGCTGGCAGAGTCAGGACGTGTGATTTGGTGTGAGTAACCCGACCTCTCTGAGGCAGTTCCCTGGCCACAGGGCTGCTGCAGGCCTGCAACCAGCCAAAGGCTGTGGAGCACGGCGCCCACTTCACAGGCCCACACGTGTTGCCCTCTCTCTGGAGATGAGTGGTCTGCCCTGAGGTCCTGGCTCTGGTGAGCTCCACTTAAGGACATCCCAATCCCACAAACACCTCAGCGCCTGACCGATTCTGTGACCTTTGACCTCCTCTCTGCTTCCAGCTTTGTTTATAACTTCACCCCTGCCTGGCCTCTTCTTTGCCTCCCTCATTCCTGGAAGCTGATTGCCTCCTTGCCCTTGGCTCAGCCTTGCCAGCCCGCCATGTGGGTGTGGGGCTCCCACACGGACACCAGGGTGGGGACCACCACGTCTCTGAGGAGCAGCAAACTCATGCCAGGTCCAAGGCAAAATTACTAAGTAGGCAATATGTCTCAACACGCCCCCCAAATGCACCCGGCCTGTCCCAGTCCTGGCTTATCTCCTAGACAAATCCTGGCGGTGGCTCCCTCACTCTCAGACTCAGAATTTGAGAACGATTTTATGGCCTACAGGATCGAGTACAAATTCTCGCTGAGGCATTCCAAACCCACCACCATCCTTTCCTTTGGCCAATTTTCAGCTTTATTCTCACTAGACCCTTCCACCAGGTTCAGCCAAACAGAACCATCGCCAGCCTCTGCACAGCCATGGACCTTCAGTAAGTTCATTCCTCTCTCAGGACTTCAGGCTCAACTGCACAATGCAGAGGCCCTCTAAATCCCTTCCCCTAAAGTACTCAACTGTCAGACATGAGCAAATGAAGGCTCATTTGACAGCAACAGAGCTAGGAAGCCACTACATATATATATATATGTTTTAACCTTGGCAGGAGTTGAGTCCATACTACCTTAAAAAAAAACCTGCCCCTTCCTTGTGTCTAGCATCACCTTGACCTCTGCTGTAGGATGACTGTCTACCTATGGTCCCTGGAGTGTGGAATGACAAGCATCCTCACAGATCACCAGACCATGTCAAAAAGACACATCAGGGTCTGGAATGATGCAGTAATAAAAACCTGTTAAAGTTGCTACAAGTGAGAGAACTTCTATGAATGAGATTTTTCTCACTGTACTAACATCAGGAAGTGAATCATTCAACCGCCAGAAATTCCTCCCTTTAGATCAGCAGGATTCACCATCCAACAGTTTTTACATCCAGTGGGGGAACAGGAAGGCAGGTCCCCCTATGGTGGATGTTAAAATAAACAGGCTCTGGCAGCGTGAAGAACCTCCTGTTTCTCTAAGCAGGATCTGAGACAGAAGAGGAAGTGTATAGACACAACATGCAAGTTTCTATAAACTGCCCCAGTGTATAAGTCAAATTCAATTTACAAATGATGACGTGAATACTAATATCCAGTTCCAGATAAAGACACAAACCCTTTTTTGTTTTTTTGAGTTTATGCCACTAATCACTACAGCCAAGAGGATAGGAACTGAGAAAAATAAAACATCTTGGAAGTTACAGACACTTCAGAAACCTCCCAAGTTCTGTTATTAAGAGTTACATGTATTTTTTGTTCAACGGCAAATATTAATAGGTCCTGGGCCACATCTAGCCACTTCCAGGGATTACTTTCCTCCATGTTTCACTCTTCATTCCTGGAGGTGGACCTCAAAGGACTCATGAACCCCCCTAAACAGTATCCTCATCCTTGCACTTATGTGTGCACGTGCACTCCTTTAGGAAGAAAACATAAACTTCATTAAACACCAGAGGATTTTGAAACTCAACAAAGGTCAGGGACATAATTTGAAAAGAGGTCCTCATCTATCTTTTTTTTTTTAATTGGAGTACAATTGCTTTACAATGTTGTATTAGCTTAATCAGCTGTATGTATACATATATCCCTCCCTCTTGGGCTCCTCTCCCACCCTTTCCCCCTCCACCAATTCCACCCATCTAAGTCATTACATAGCACTGAGCTGAGCTTCCTGTGCTTTAAAGCAGGTTTCTACTATCTATCTATTTTACATAGGGTAGTGTATGTATTGGCAACCCACTCCAGCATTCTTGCCTGGGGAATCCCATGGAAAGGGGAGCTTGAGGGGCTACAGTCCGTGGGGTTGCAAAGAGTCAGACACGACTGAAGTGACTTGCACAGCATAGCACAGAAGTATATATTGCTATTGCTATTGCTAAGTCACTTCAGTCATGTCCGACTCTGTGCGACCCCGTAGACGGCAGCCCACCAGGCTCCCCCGTCCCTGGGATTCTCCAGGCAAGAACACTGGAGTGGGTTGCCATTTCCTTCTCCAGTGCATGAAAGTGAAAAGTGAAAGTGAAGTCGCTCAGTCGTGTCCGACACTCAGCAACCCCCATGGACTGCAGCCCACCAGGCTCCTCCGTCCATGGGATTTTCCAGGCAAGAGTACTGGAGTGGGGTGCCATTGCCTTCTCCGAGAAGTATATATATGTCAATCCTCATCTCCCACTCACTTCATCTTCGCCTTCCTCCCGACCCCACCATGTGTCTCTATTTCCACCCCGGGGACAGGTGCATCTGTACCATCTTCCTAGATTTCACACATATGTATTAATATATGATTTTTTTTTCTCTTAGTTCATTATGACAAACTCTAGGTCCATCCACATCTCTATAAAAGACCCAATTTTGTTCCTTTTTATGACTGAGTAGTATTCCGCTGTGTGTATGCACCATATTTTCTTTATCCATTCATCTGTCAATGGACACTTAGGTTGCTTCCATGTATGCAATCAACATTGGGGTACATGTGTCCTTTCGAATGGGTTTTCTCGGGATATATGCCCAGTAATGGGATTTCTGGGTCATATAGTAGTTCTATTTTTAGTTTTTAAGGAAACTTCATACTGTTCTCCACAGTGGATGTATCAATTTACATTCCCACCAACAGTGCAAGAGTTTCCCTTTTCTCCACACCCTCTCCAGCATTTATTGTTTATAGATTATTTTGATGATGGCCATTCTGACTGGTATGAGGTGATAACTCATTATAGTTTTGACTTGCGTTTCTCTAATAATTGTGATATTGAGCATCTTTTCATGTGCCTCTTGGCCATCTGTATGTCTTCTTTGGAGAGATGTCTATTTAGGTCTTCCACTCACTTTTTGATTGGATTGTTTGCTTTTTTAATATTGTGCTCCATGCACTGTTTGTATATTTTTTTGGAGATTAATCCTTTGTCCCTTGCTTCATTAGTAAATATTTTCTCCCATTCTGAGGGTTGTCTTTTTGTCTTGTTTATGGTTTCCTTTGCTGTGCAAAAGCTTTTAAGTTTGATTAGGTCCTGTCTGTTTATGTTTGTTTTTATTTTCATTACTCTAGGAGGTGGGTCAAAAAATATCTTGCTGTGGTTTATGTCAAAGACTGTTTTTCCTATGTTTTCTTCCAAGGGTTTTATAGTGTCTGGTCTTACATTTTGGTCTTTAATCCATTTTGAGTTTATTTTTGTGTACAGTGTTAGGTAATCTTTTAGGGCAAACAAGTAGATCAAATGGAGCCCACATGGATGTCTGTAGGTTCTGTGGACTATTTAAACTAAGAAGAACTCAAAACAGATGTCTATAATTTGTAACCTCAAAGCTTAGTCGGGACCCTAAGTATATTATATTCAAATTACCTGGTTACAACTCAAAAAAATTTATTGGACAACTACTGTGCCATCATTGTTCTAAGCATTAGTGATATAATTGGGTATACCCAATTATACCACTACAAC
This sequence comes from Bubalus kerabau, assembly GCF_029407905.1. Taxonomy (NCBI): domain Eukaryota; kingdom Metazoa; phylum Chordata; class Mammalia; order Artiodactyla; family Bovidae; genus Bubalus; species Bubalus kerabau. The sequence goes on from NC_073641.1 coordinate 14,174,148, forward strand.
TGTGTGGGCTGTTAGAATACTAAAGTTCTTCCATACTGCCCCAGCCAATTCCTCTCCATTTGGAATCCCTAGAGTCCCCCCAAATCCCTCAGCTAAAGGGTGAACACTTGGAAATGCAGAAGGTATCCAGGACCCTACTCAGTACTACAGTGTCCTCATACATTGGTTGGTCCCAGGGTTATAGCACCTATTAACATTTATACCACCCCTCAATATAATCATGAACAAAAAAACTGGACTGGCCCTTACCCTGTTTTTACTTACAGTCTGTATTAATCAGAGTAGTTAACAGAAGCCATTGTGAGAAACAATGCCCCAAATCTCAACTACTTATTACAATAAAATCTAGGTTTTATTGTATAAAATACAGGCTGTCCAGTCTAAATGCAAGGAAAGCTGGGAAATGTAGTCTTCCTGGGTGCCCAGAAGAGTACACAAGCATCTAGCCATTACTGGCACACAGTCTGTACTTACAGCTCAGAGTGGGGTGCATGCCCATTAGTCAAATAATCATATTAGTAAATGTAAAATGGTGCCTGTGGTAAGATTCTCTCTCTGCTACCAGAGGTCACCTGGATGGCTCTATATGTCCAGTGCCAATCCTTCTTTGCGCAGTACTTCTCAAAGATGCTGTGTGTTCAAAACCTGGGCAGCTTGCTAAAGCCTGGCTTGCTGAGCCCCACTCCAGCATTTCTGAATCAGTAGGTCTAGGGGGAAGCCTGAGCATCTGAGTTCTAAGAAGTCCCCTAGCGATGATGATACCAAGACTGCACTTGACACCCAAGCTCCTGGCATTCCTAGGCCAGCAAAGAGGGCCTGAGCCCGAGGAACTGTCTTCTTCCCCCTCTTGGGCTTCTCTGAAGCCCTTTCCTCCTCTCTCTGGGGTTTTCATTTCTCCCTCTGAAATATTTGTCTCTGGGTGGTGGTGGTATCTTCTTGACTGAGGGGAGGGCGGCCCCGAGGCCCTTCCAGGCTCATCGCATCGTGTTAGGGGCTGCCTGTGGTGCCCCTTCCCTCTCTCTACCCAGAGTCCTTGCCCCAAGTCAGACCTCTACAGAGACAAGCAGGGCCAGCAAGGGCAGGTCCTCTTCAATCACCCTCCTTTCCTTTCACACTCCTTTTCTTCCCCCACTCATGGGAAAATCTGCTTGCAACAGCCCTCAGAATCTCTTTCAGAAGATTAACTCTGGTCAGAAGGGAAACACATACATACTAACGAGTTTATTGTAACCAGGAACTAGCAAACCAAACTTGATCTGAAATGTTTACTCTTCAATTTCTCTCAGAATTCTAACTCCCCAGATGTCAATGAACCCACTGCCCACTGTATCTATTAATACTTCATGTTCAGATATCTTTGTTTTCATATGTTCCACAGGCAGCTGCTACAGTGGACTCAGATCAGCGTCTAATCCCTATCACTATCTCTGCCAGTTCTGTGACCCTGAATTTTTGTTTTCTAACTTGTGAAGTAGGGATAACAATGCCAACCTCATAAAGCCCTAGTGGTGGTGAAAGGAGACAAGTCTGTGGCCCAAGGTATGTTTTTCAGGTACTCCATACACAGAAATTATCAGTCACTTGAAATGCATTACCAATGTCATGGGCAGGCAGCATTAACAGTGACTAATATATATATATATATATATATATATATATATATATATATATATATATATATATATTTTTTTTTTATGTGTTTGTACCGGATCCCATCCCTCGCTGTGTAACCCTAGGCAAATCACTTGATGTCTCTGTAATTCTAAGCCGTTTGCCATATGTTAGAAGGGAAATTTAGTTACTATCTTGTTTCTCCTGAGGGCATTCTGCAAATAAATAGGAGGATTAAATTCTTTGAGCTCCTTGAAAAGAAGTATACTATAAATCCAAACCTATAATAGGGTGTGTGTGTGTGTGTGTTAGTCGCTTAGTCATGAGCGAGTTCTTGTGACCCCATGGACTGTAGCCCACCAGGCTCCTCTGTCCACAGGATTCTCCAGGCAAGAAACTGGAGTGGGTTACCATGCCCTTCTCCAACATAATATAAATAAGTGAACTATTTAGTCTATTTAGACTATTTGATGCAAACTTGTTTTTCTAGATGAAAGACTTGTCTCCCAAGAAGGGGTTACCTACAAATAATACCCACTGAGAATTGAAGTGGAAGGTTGGGTTTTGGTTTTTGGTTTGTTTGTTTTGTTTTGACTGATTTATGCCCACATGAGCCTGAACATGCAAGTTTTAGCCTGAGATCCTATACCTAAATATTTAGAAAGGTTCTACAGCAACTTGAGGATTAAACGCCAATGTATCATTCAGAAGAAAGCCGACATCACTGCTTTAACCCAGGGTTGAGTTAGTGTCATCTCCTCTCTCCTCCCAGCACGTCGAGCATCTGCACCACTTAGCACGTGTTCCAACAGCCCCCGGAATCTAGAAATATCTGAGAGCAGGGCTGCTTCAGAAAGGAAATTAGGAAAGCTGATGCCATCCACCAGGAAATTTAGTATTTAGGGTAATGTGCTTTTCCAGCTTAAAGAACTCTGTGAACTACATCTTTCTCACTCTGTTAATGATAGGAAATGAATCATTCCTGCTTCAGTGGGCCAGCCAAGTTCCATTTTCCAGGGTTAGAGAGTTAGCCCATTAGGAAGGATGTTTCTCTTCCGACGGCAGCCCTGAAAAGGTCCTCCAACACTCAGAATCTCATAAAGGGCCTCGACCAGGTAGAGAAGGTTGATGCAACTCAGCACGTAAGGAACACATATCCACCCGGCTGGGAATTCAAAACCTTTGTGCCCCTTCCCTGGCATGTTCCAGAGAACAGCAAACCATCAGGGTTTTGTGCGTGTGTGGCTTCTGTTTGCCTCCTGTCCCTCTCTGCCTTGCATAGACAAAATGACCTTAGGTATACCAAAATGAATCAAGATGTCTAGTAAAATGAGAGCTGGCCAGCTTAAAATCCAGCAAACAATATTATAAGTGGATTCTAATGACTTTGAGAATCTATCTTTCTCCCTGTGGCACTCCAAAGCACCCCTTTCACCAGGGAAGCCTGAGCAGGTCTTAAAATGTTTGGGAAGAAAAATGTTAGTTACAGTTTTAAAAAGGGAGAGATCACTGGTTAGCATCTAATATCCCAAAGTCTCATCTAAGTGCTCCTTAGGGTTTATTTCATGTAATTGGAGCAAATCAGGCCCAGGGTTGACCCAGCCTTAAACATTCATGATTTTTTTCCATCTGTGCCTTCTCTTGCTTCTCGGAGCAGCCATCACATAGCGTCACGGATTTTAACAGGGACACTTGATGCAAACCCACAGAACAAGAAAGGGCATGGGCACCCCTGTACAGAAGAGGAACCCTGGAGGGCTGTTATCACAAGTGTGCAATCACAAGTGGGGAAACAGGACTTCCTCATCCGCAGAGAAAGCCTGTCCTCGCCAGCACTCTGCATGCATGTGAGGTGAAACACTGCATTCTAAATGGGTCGTGTGGAGAGAAAAACAAGTGGAGGCTAAGACGAAGCGGGGCCTCCTAGGTGAAGAGAAACCACACAAAAGCACACAATGCTCCAGAACAAATGCAAAAGAACAGCAAACTGATTCTTCAACAGCACTGACTAGGAAAGAACAGCCGGTCAATTACATGTAAACAGAGGGAAGGAGGGAGGGAAGGAGAATAGAGAGGAGAGAAAAGACCTCCTCTGGGGCAGTTTGCTATGTTTGGACTGACAGGATCCTTATTCTTCCCTCCAAAGTATAAGCAAAAGGATGGCTAACCTTGACATTGAAAGTAGATTTTATTCTTTTCCTGAACACTACCTGCCCTTCCCCCACCTGCATATATGTACATACACACACACACACACACACACAGAGCAGAAAGTTTGGTAATTTTCAGCCTGAGGGTGTGAAATGCTCAGACTTCCTGGAACCACAGGTTCAAATTCTAGCAGAGAAATTAGAGCCCTCTTCCTTCAATGGCTGCTGATTTGAGGGATTGGGGGGTGGGGGGGGGTGGGCAAGGAGATTATTCATTTTATTTGTTTCTTCAAGGTCCAAGTCCACAAATTTCCAGTGTGTACCAACATTATCTGTTATTCATCAGGGTTTGTAGGACAAAGATAAGTGTGTTATCACAAGTGTAAAAGAGGCAAAGATGTGAAGTGTTTAACGGGGCAACATTTTAGCAAATTAATGACTCAGATTTCTTATTGCTCGTCTTTGTGTAGAATAATCATATGTTAATCTGGGTGAATGTGAGAGGAACATCTTGATTCCAAGCACCAGTAGAAGAATGTGTTGATGAGAAGAGAGTCCCAGTTAAGAGAAGCCAGAAGCAGTAAAATCAAACATTCATATTTGCTCCTGACCATTCATGATGTTAATCAAAGTGTTATATCTTTGGTAAAACAAATGATTAACTGTGACTATACGATGGAAACGGGTCATTGCTAGTGGTTCCAGATCATTAGTGGTCCAGATCACTTGGCTTTGGAACAAGACAGTCTGCGTCCCCTTCCTGCTTGATTACTGATTAAGTGGTATGATCTTGGGCAAGGTGGGACTTCCCAGGTGGCTCAGTGGTAAAGAATCCATCTGAAAACGCAGGAGACAAAGGAGACCCAGCTTCGATCCCTGTGTCAGGAAGATCCCCTGGAGGAGGAAATGGCAACTGGCTCCAGGATTCTCACCTGGAAAATTCCATGGACAGAGGACCCTAGCGGGCTGCAATTCATGGGGTTACAAAGAGTAGAACATGACTGAGCACGCACGCATGACAATGACTTGGACAAGTTACTTAACCTCTCTGTGCTTTAGCATTGCTCTCTGTAAATTGGGGAAACAGTAGTACCAAGATCATTGAGTTGTTTAAGTAATTTAAATAAATGACTTAATACACATATATCAAAGAGGAAGAAGGCCTGGCACAAAGTATAAATTTGAGACTTATAGCTTTCATCATGTGAAACATATCTGTAATGGGATACAGCAGTGATTTGCAAGGAATACCATCGCCTACCCCATTGTTTAAGAGTGAGAGTCACTACCCAAAGGCTTCCCAGGTGGCGCCAGTGGTAAGAACCCTCCTGTCAATGCAGGAGATACAAGAGACATGGGTTCCATCCCTGGGTCGGAGAGATCCCCTGGAGGAGGGCATGGCAACCCACTCAGTATTCTTGCCTGGAGAGTCCCACAGACAGAGGAGCCTGGCAGGCTACAGCCCATAGGGTCATAAAGAGTCAGCCATGACTGAAGCAGCTTTGCACACCTTTAAACAAAATCTGGTGCATGCATGTCACTCCAAAATAAGAGTTATTACAAGGAGTATATGTTGCCTATGTGAATGAGGTAAAGGTTAAGAAAAACAACAACAACTGATACACAAGCATTGGTTAGTTTAGTATTTAACCACAAACATTCACCATTTGTAGATATATAGCTCAAAGCAATTATTTCATTTTCAACAAAATTTATCTTGCAGGCCCTCCTAGCTGAATGGGAGCTACAAATACAAAGAAAACCATGATCCTCACAGTTTAGAGGGGCACAGACTAAAAAGAAAAGCTTATTACAATGTAATGCTACAAGCACTGTGTCACGACATGTGCCATGTGCTAGAGGAGCACTGAAGAATAAATTATTCTCTCTTGGGAAGCCAGGAGGAATACGTGTGCTGAGTCTTGAAAGATATACTTTAGTTCTCTATGGGATAGGAAGTCCTCTGGGGACAAATTGGCTCAAGACTGTGAAGAGCCTTATATGATATTCTGAAGAGGATGGATTTTACCCTTCAGACTCATCAAGAGTTTGCTCAGTGAAGTGGTGTGACTCTGCCTATGTTTTTAGGGGGTACCTCCAGTGGTAGAAGGAGGATGTGTTTCATGTGGAAGAGAGACAGAGGGAGAACAGGCAAAGACTACTGAAACAGCCAAAGCGGGACAGGATGAAAGCCTGCTCTAGAACAGAGTCAATACGGATGGAGAGCTGGACAGGACTGGAGAGGGGAAGCAGAAATAGCAGGATGTGGTATACTGAAATATCAGGAGTCAAAAGTCAAAATAATCCCAAGGACTCCGCGTCACACTATGGGCTAGACGGTTGTGTCCAATTCAAAAGACTGTGGGATAGAAACAAATGTTCTTGTTTTGGTTCTGGTGGGCACAGGAAGATACGAATGTGTGGACATGTTGAGTTTGAGGAGCCTCTGAAGTGATTAGATAAAGGCATCCATTGGTAGAGGCAATAAAGTCCCAGAGTTTATGCAAAAGACAGGAGTCTGAAACACAGGCCTAAACATCACTGGCGTTCAGGCTGTCTTTCAGGATAGTCAAGGAGAGCATGTAAATTGAGGGGAAGGTCAAGGATGGGGTCCATGGGCACACAAAGGGAAGGGCCGCTCATGGAGCTGTCAGAGTGAGGAGAATGTGGCTGGAGCACTGGTCATGGACGAACACAGGTTTTAACTTTGTGGCCACACGTGAAATTCTGACTCCTCAAGATTTCTTTTCTCGTCACATATATGAGAAGGATTTTACCCCTATTTGATCTCATGATGAACAGCTAAGTAAACGTTTGTGAAGAATACAGAGTCTGGGAGCTGGCATTGGAAGCACCAATGATGTATGATGGGGACACTGTTCTTTCGACAGCGTGGACTCTGGCACTAGATTACACATGTTTTTTGTATGACTTGTCACTGCTGAAGGATTAGCCTTTTCACCTCCACTGCTTCTCAAGAGGTGCTGTCCTACTCCTGGCCATGTACCAAATCACATTGGCTCCACATGGCATTCTCAGCATTCCACGTTGCTAAGCATGAGATGTCAATTACTCCACCAGGTTTTACAATCTCCTAAAAGAATCTTACTTCAGATGCACCCTCATGATCTGAGTATTTGCAAAAGACACAGGGCCGCTATATATTTACCCATTTTAAGGATGTGTAATCACATGGCACCCGGTCCCATCACTTCATGGGAAATAGATGGGGAAACAGTGGCAGACTTTATTTTTCTGGGCTCCAAAATCACTGCAGATGGTGATTATAGCCATGAAATTAAAAGATGCTTACTCCTTGGAAGGAAAGTTATGACCAACCTAGTTCAGTTCAGTTGCTCAGTCGTGTCCAACTCTTTGTGACCCCATGAATCGCAGCATGCCAGGCCTCCCTGTCCATCACCAACTCCCGGAGTTCACTCAAACTCACGTCCATCAAGTTGATGATGCCATCCAGCCATCTCATCCTCTGTCATCCCCTTCTCCTCCTGCCCCCAATCCCTCCCAGCATCAGAGTCTTTTCCAATGAGTCAACTCCTCGCATGAGGTGGCCAAAGTACTGGAGTTTCAGCTTTTGCATCATTCCTTCCAAAGAAATCCCAGGGCTGATCTCCTTCAGAATGGATTGATTGGATCTCATTGCAGTCCAAGGGACTCTCAAGAGTCTTCTCCAACACCACAGTTCAGAAGCATCAATTCTTTTGTGCCCAGCTTTCTTTATAGTCCAACTCTCACATCCATACATGACCACAGGAAAAACCATAGCCTTGACTAGACGGACCTTTGTTGGCAAAGTAATGTCTCTGCTTTTCAATATGCTATCTAGGTTGGTCATAACTTTCCTTCCAAGGAGTAAGCGTCTTTTAATTTCATGGGTGCAGTCACCATCTGACCAACCTAGACAGCATATTAAAAAGCAGAGACATTACTTTGTCAACAAAGATCCGTCTAGTCAAGGCTATGGTTTTTCCAGTGGTCATGTATGGATGTGAGAGTTGAACTGTGAAGAAAGCTGAGCGCCGAAGAATTGATGCTTTTGAACTGTGGTGTTGGAGAAGACTCTTGAGAGTCCCTTGGACTGCAAGGAGATCCAACCAGTCCATCCTAAAGGAGATCAGTCCTGGGTGTTCATTGGAAGGACTGATGTTGAAGCTGAAACTCCAACACTTTGCCACCTGATGTGAAGAGCTGACTCATTTGAAAAGACCCTGATGCTGGGAAAGATTGAGGGCAGGAGGAGAAGAGGACGACAGAGGATGAGATGGTTGGATGGCACCACTGACTCAATGGACATGGGTTTGGGTGGACTCCAGGAGTTGGTGATGGACAGGGAGGCCTGGTGTGCTGCGGTTCATGGGGTCACAAAGAGTTGGACACGACTGAGCAACCGAACTGAACTGACTCATAGGAGTCAGATGAACCATACATTATAATTTTTATCTCTGCACCTTGCTAGCTATAGGACATCAGACATGTTACTTAAGCTTTATGATTGCCAGTTTCCTCATCTGAAAAACAGCGGTGATCTTTAACTGGATGTGGAGAAGGCAATGGCACCCCACTCCAGTACTTTTGCCTAGAAAATCCCATAGACAGAGGAGCCTGGTAGGCTGCAGTCCATGGGGTCGCTAGAGTCGGACACGACTAAGTGACTTCACTTTGACTTTTCACTTTCATGCATTGGAGAAGGAAATGGCAACCCACTCCAGTGTTCTCGCCTGGAGAATCCCAGGGACGGGGAAGCCTGGTGGGCTGCTGTCTATGGGGTCGCACAGAGTCGGACATGACTGAAGTGACTTAGCAGCATTGGGTACCAACCCTGCATCCATTTTCCCTTCTTAACAAGACCCCAGTTTTGCCAGGTATCCACCTCTTCCCTTGGAGGCATGACCTTCGGGGCAGCTATTCCTACCCTTAACTCCAGGAGTAGACCAAATTGACCTAAGAATAATTACATTTGCTTTTCTAAAGGCTGATTCAGAAACAGGCAAAATTCTGAACACTAAAGTGTAATAGAAAATCTACAGCAGATATTTAGGGAAATTGTTATCACTTTTGAGAGAGAGCCATGCAAAGAGATAATCTTACTCCGGCCTTTGCTGTGTTTGGCTGTGATATCTGAAATTACTGCCACCATCTTGCTTCTAGCTCAAGAGTGAGGCCAATGTAGGGATGGCAGAAGAGAGAGAGAAAAAATAAGCTTGCACTTGACAATTTAAATCCATGAATCAACCGACTCTACAGATTGCTCTAATTCTGGACTTCTTGTCCTGAGAGAGAATGAATTTTCTCATCATTTAGGCTGACTTCTTTTGGAATTTCAAATATTGTAATGGACAAAGTAGTGGTATCCACTTCTTAGGATTGCAGATAAAATTAAATGAAACCTGTGAAGGGCTTGGAATGTAGAAAGTACTCAAGTAGCTATTGCTACCATTGTATTGCTCCGTTACTTCCATTTCAACTCACCTTCCATGTCAGTTACTCTTTGCAGAAAAGTCCCACCTTGTAAGTTTCACCTTGGGAAAATGTCACTTGAATTCTACATAATATTTTGTTCTACCGTCTTGAAGTTGGTGAACCATGATACCCACAAATTGAGGACTCCTCATATCATGTGTATGGGACTGAGCATATTTCCTGAGTTATCTCACTGAACCCTTAAATTAATCCAGAATCAAATGCTCACTTTTAATATTTCACTTTACAGAGGCTAAAACTTTGTCTAGAGAAATGCACCTGAATCTAGGTTTATACCTGTAAGCCTAAAGTTTATACCTACTGTTTTGCTTTTGAAATGATACATTTCATAGACACCTATGAAGGATCGGGTGTCTCCTGCAGCTCAGCCGTGTATAAAAACTTTTGCAAATGGGTCCTCCTGTCTGTGATGGGACCGGAGGCTATGTGGGGCCAGCAGAGGTACAGAGGATTGAGGCTATTTAGATTTAATCAAAAGGCCAAGAAAGCATTCTTCAAGAGGATGGGCAGAAATAAGAATGCTGAGAGGCATGTGACTGAGCTGAGCAGATTAAATGATGAGCTCACTGGAAAGAAGCATAGATGCTAAGAACACTGTAAAGATCAGAGAAGGCCAGTGAGTAAGTTTCCTGCATCAGGCAAAAAAAAAACACATTGATTCTAATTTAGCCTAAATAGAGTTATCTATAATGAGCTGGCATAAGGTCATTTCTGATCTGAAATATGTTATATGTGCAACATGTATGTTGTCATACAAAGACAAGTGGAAAGAAATGTGCAATGTTTTGCAGAGATTTCTCTGGATGGTGAAATTATGGATATTTTTATTTATTTGCTTTGGGTTTTTCCCACATTTTTCAAATCCCCTAACCAAAATTATTTTATATGCAGTAATTATATAATTAGAAAAATAATGGTATACATATTTATGTGCACATGTATGTATTATGCACACTCAGACACATCTACTTCCTATTAACCACACTTCTGCTGGCCAGTCCAGCTTCAGTCATGTTCTCTCTTCTGCCCAGGCTTTCCTCTCCTATAGCCACTCACCACCTTCTGGCTTGTCTCCCTGAGGAAGTGAGCTCCTCCCTTGAGTGGAGGGGGACAATCTAGAGATGCACCCTGACCCTAACCAGCTGTCTTGCTCCAGAGACCACAGAGCCAGGATGGGAGACGGCACGCTGGGAAAAGCAGAGGGGACAACATGCTCAATAACAGCTCCCCAGGGGCTCCTCACTCAATCTGTGAGAGCTAGGAGGTGAGCGTGACCAATGAACTATTCTAAGAGGTAATTAGGAGAAAAAGGAAGGGTTCTCGGAAATTTCAATAAAACTGGAAAGGGACAAAAGTAGCATTTCAACACATACATTGTTCTTGATATTAGAAAATACCTAATCAGTGAATTCAGTCTTTTTCTTAGATTTAGGAAAATGGAAGTTGTGCAGGCAGTGGGGAGAAAGGGAAGCTAAAGAGAGAAAGGGAGAAAAAAAGAACACCATTAACCAGCAAAAAAGGCTTCTTTCCCTTAAAATCAGTGTCAGAGTCAAAAAAGAAATTACCTTAACAGCCAGCTCCAGGATTCTCTTTAGAAAACTGTTTCATCTTCATACAGTAGCATGTGAGGCTATGAGAACAGGAATTAGCAGGAGACACGGCAATAAAAGCTATGATGTGGACAACATGGACTTTTAAGAAAAAGTGCACCCAATATTCAGCTGAGATTATATGCCTTTCAATATGGAAATTCCCTTCTGAGTCCCTTGGAGCCCTTGGTAAAACCTACTTAAACACAAATTCAAGGGTCTGGAGAAACAGGTTTATGGAAATCAAGAGGACTGAGTTCTATAATGAGGTTGATATGGGAGTAAGACCTGGGAAACCAAGGATGAATCCTCAATAGACTGAATGTATAGAGTAGAAGGAGGATCCCAAGTCCAAAAGCACACCCATGGTAATCATCAGGCCTGGAGTATTACTGTGTGTGAGCATGAATGGACTAGTTTAATCCTCACACCCACCCTGCAAGGTGGAGACCATTCTTATCTCCATGTTACAAAGGAGGAAGGAGAGGCACAGAGGAGTTAATCATACCTTCTATAGCCCATGCTCCGCGAAGCTGAACTGCCCCTCCCAAAAAGAGCCAACATCCCCAGGAACTCACAAGAGGCTATTGGACTTTCCTTGCATTTTTGGATGGCGGTGAGTTTCTTGTTTATTCATATTTGAATCAGCAGGACGGGCCCAACTGACATTTGGGCCAAAGGGGTATAACGTAATAATCATTTATAGTCAGACACCCCAGGTTTCCTTTCTAATTTCTATCCTTGTGACCTTGGAAAAGTTATGTATCTCCTCTGATCTGCGGTTTTATCTGCAATAAAGTAGTAGGCTAGTAAGAAGACCCACTTCATAAGGTCATCTTAGTAATAAATCAGCTAATGAGCCTGAAGCATGGAACACAGGGAACAGCATATAAGTTACCAATAAATGGAGCCTCTCATTTGTTCTCTGCAGTTAAAATGCACACTGCTGCTGAGAACACCCCCTAACAGCTGGCAACCAGCAAACCTGCTAAGGCCACATCAGGTGCACCTTCTACAAACGGAAAACATCTGGCTCACTTCACACAGGCCACCAGGGTTTCAGTTAAATAAAATAAATATAGCCCTGAAGAAAATTTAGGAAAAATATGCACTCAAAAGTTCACTTTAATGCACGATTATATGAACTGAATATTAAAATGGGAAATAAAATATCCCTGCCACTGTCTGAATATACTGTGATTAGTTGCAATCTGTAATTGACACAATGCTGTTTTTCCAAGGATTAAAGTTTCTTATTCCAAGTTCAACACATATGTTGAGGCTTTGGGTTCTTTCTCCAACCAGGATTTTTATAGAGGAGCCTGAATTAAGATTAAATAAACATATAACAAACTCATGTCACATTTTTAGTTGGAAAAAAAAAAAAAATGAAAGCCTGAATCAGTCCACCCACCCTTCTCCTTCCAGCTGGGCCATAAATGCCAGTTGTTCTACTTAAACAGAAACAGAGGGCCTGTCTCATGTCTCCATGGGAGCCAAGTGAGATGAGAAACCAGAGAAAAGAGACGATTGTTTCAAAAACTGCAATGCTGGGTGTACTTGGAGTTCTCAAAAAGCAATAATTGCTGAACATCAGATTTTGAGCTATCAAAAGACTTCTGTTCAAGAGTCAAACCTCATCCCACAGCAGGGCCTTAATGACATGTGATGTGAATAGAAAAGTTTCTATACAATTTCTTTCTTAAAACATTCTAGGGAAAATACCAAAGCTGGTAAAAGAGAATCATTTAATGAAAGAGAAATGATAAAACTCTTCCAGCTTTCAAAAATTTCTGAAATCCATCCCGCACAGTGAGCTGAGTGGTGAGGTCACATGGATTCACATGAAGGATAACAAGTGTAAAACTGAATAACCAGAAAATAATTTTTCTTTTAAAAAGTTGTGTATGGAATATGTCTTAAATGAAGAAGGACTTCTGTTTTAAAAAAGAAAGAAGAAATTCGATGATTTTCAGAATTCCAAATGGCTTGGACTGAATTTATCCTCGGAAACAAGATCAAAACACTCATGAAACACACAAAGGTCCCACTGGTACTTTCCCAAATCATCCAGAGCAGATACAAGCTAACCTTTAACAGCAGTGCCCTAGCAACTTCGTCAGCTTTTTCAGCCTTTGTCTGAGAACTGGACGATCACAGGTGCCATTTCTAGGATTCCCACAATTGAAGGAAAGTAAAGCTGCTAATGATGTCTGTTAAATAGCTTAGTAATCAAGGCAGAGGTATATCCCCTCAACAGCCCTAAGCCCCACTCCTATTAAGGTGCCCATGCTCTGTCTGTGACCATCGCTGTGCCATGTATCACACCAAGGTCACACTCAGGACAGGAGACACAGTTCCCAGAATATTCAGCAATCCCATGCTGGGCAGGGCAAGATACTTGGAGCAAGAAATCTAACGAAACAGAAATCACGCTGAAAGTGTTTTGAAACAGTGAATTTTGTGTATGTCAAACAGAGGATCTTTTGATTTCATTTTTTGTTTGTTTTTTTTTTAAGCTTGTGGGCAGAATGGTCTGATGTGCCACTTCTGTGGGTGTTCTCGGCAAGTTCACCCAGTACGAAATTCTACCCCAGGAGCTTTCCCCTTCAAAAGGAACACATTCCTCCATCTCTGCCTCCTTCTGCACATGCAGAGCTTAATAATTCAGCAGAGATGTTCTTTTACCAGAGGGAAAGGGTATCCAGAGGACACTGAAAGGTTCACCCACCTAGAGATCACTCCCCATCAAGCTTTTCAATTAGAATCAACTGTTGGAAGACAGGGATGTCGCATGGGCATGTCTGGGTAGAGGGCTGCGGTGAGGGTGGAGAGCAGAAGACCTGCTTGGGCTTCACAATGGGGCTGCCTGAGACCCTCAGGGGCAGGATGAACAGCCACAATCAGGAACTGGAGTGATGAGAGAAGCCAAAGACTCATATTTCTTACTCCTTAGTTACTTGACTCCAGAAATCCCAGCCAAGCCCAGGAAACAGGACTGTACCAGAGCACAGACCTACATTGTAACATGTTCTCATGTTACAATGAAACATAATAGATTGAGGGAATCACAGCCCCCTCAGAGCTGCTGCTGCTGCTGCTAAGTCGCTTCAGTCGTGTCCGACTCCATGCAATCCCATAGATGGCAGCCCACCAGGCTCCCCCGTCCCTGGGATTCTCCAGGAAGAACACTGGAGTGGCTTGCCATTTCCTTCTCCAATGCATGAAAGTGAAAAGTGAAAGTGAAGTCGCTCAGTCGTATCCAACTCTTCGCAACTCCATGGACTGCAGCCCACCAGGCTCCTCCGTCCATGGGATTTTCCAGGCAAGAGTACTGGAGTGTGGTGCCATTGCCTTCTCCAGCACACCTGAATAACTTTAGAATCACAGAAGTGCAACAGCATATTCAAAGACTGTTAGGGCATTTAAAGATCCAGTTTAGGAGTTGGTAGCACTTGAGAAGCCATGGACCACTTTAGGGAATAGGACCAAAGTAACGAGCCTTCCCCAGAAAAATGCCCATGTGCACCAAGATATAACACACCACCAACTATCCTATCTTGGAGGGCTCACAAGATTCTGAAGCCCTCTGGATCATAAGCAAAAGACATCTAATCCAGCCACCTCCCACCTTTCCTACCCCATTATAAAATGAGACAGCAGAGGGCCAGTGGGTAAGATAATCTCTCATTTTGAATAGCCAGAGCTGCAGCAGAGCCAAAGCTAGCTCCATCTTCCTCGATTCCTAAAGCAGAATTTTTCCAGTGCTTTGTAAATCATTCGAAGGTTTTTTTTATCCTTTATATTCTTTTATATCTCAGTTCCAAGACACTTACATAAAAATCAGCGTCTTCCAATGCCACTCAACTCTAAAGGGGCCGCAGGGCGAAATGAAAGAGCATCTAGACAATTAAACAAGCGCATCGTTCTTTTATATGCAATTTTTTTGTAAAACCCTGGGAAAAGAGTGTTCTGATGAGAGCTACCTAGATAGTCTTAATTTAAGTACCAATTTTTCCCTGACAAGTCCCTCCTGGGTGTGAGCTTCCGTACTCAAACCATCCACCACACGACCTGCAAGCTGGACATCTTTCTGAAGCACTTTCATCTTATTCTCATTAGTGTTCAGCTCAGAACTCGGTCCCTTTACTCTCTATTCAAAACGTGTGCTGTCGTTCTTTCCAGATAAATGGCAAATGTTCCAAGTTGTCATGGAGCCAAACTCCCTGCTTGCCCTGACTAATAAATCCTCTTGAAATCCAGGCCCAAAATGTCAGCTATTTTATTGTGAAGGGCCCCTGTAGATAACGAAGCAGGAGTTTGGGGGGGCTCTCACAGAACTTCAGAGCATTTGGCTAACGATGCTAAGTGAAAGTTACTGTGGACCAATATTTTTTGGATCCCTTTCTCCCTTCACTTTGCAAGAGCAAGGACTAGTCCTTAGAGAGGCAAAGATTCTAGGAAAAAGTAGAACACCGGTTGCATAAAAAAGTTTTTTAACCAAGTAGGCAGAATGTAAATCTCTCCAAGACTGGTCATTATCTGCAGGTGCTATCATCATTGCTTAATGGGAGAGGCAGAATAGAACAAAAATGCAGGTCCTTGGGGTACCGGCTGGGCCGGTCCCAGGGAGGGAAGGCCCTGGTGCCAGGTCAGATCATTCCAGGCCATCAAAGGTGACCATCCTAAGCTTTGCAGTGACCCCCTACTTGTGCTCCTTTCATCTGTCCTCTCCCCTAAAGGCCTTTCACAGCCCAGAGGGTACACACAGCTGAGCCAACTTCGGGGGCCCCCACATTTGGGAAACCGTATGTGAAACCCCAAAGTCTGATTTGGCTTCCAAGGGTCATTTGAATGCATGAATCTGCAGGAAATACACCTATCCTAACCACCCTAGAGCAGCTTGGAGCCCAGAACATCCCATTTCTCACATGGGAGAGCCTGCAGACATCTCAGTGCTGAACATCACTGGGCACAGTGCAGAGCTGCCCATGCCCTCACCAGCAGAGAGGGGAGAAGGGCTGGCATGGTTCCTCTGCGTGCAAGCCTGACGGTGTGCCCTGGAGTGGCTCCTGGAGGTCCTGGCCCTGGCTTAGCTTTCCACAGCTCACTCTAAGCCACCTACAACCTCACCAAGAAGAAGAGCCTCTCAAGATCCAATCTTCAATTCGCCAATAGCTCAATCTTCTTTAAGATCAAACCCACCCTCTCACCTTTGCCTCCTTGCCTAGGTGACTGCTTCCATCAGTCCCACTAGGTTCAGTGTCTGGATCATTTACCACTGCCCCTTTTCTTCTAGTGTGTTGATAGCGTAAATCGTATGACTGCCTACTCCCCTCAGGATCTTTCCTTTCCATTTTTAAGAGTGCTTTTTTTGGCAATTCCACTTCTGGATATATACCCCCAAACAACTGAAAGCAGGGACTAGAACACCAATGTTTAAAGCAGCATTATTCACGAGAGCCAAAATGTAGAGGCAATCCCAGTTTGTCTACAGATGAATGGATAAACAAAGTGCGATATATATATTAATACATACAATAGTGCATTATTTACATATAAAAAGGAATAAAATTCTGACACATGCTACAACATGGATGACTCCTGAAGACTTTTTGCTAAGTGAAGTAAGCCAGTCACAAAAGGACAAATACTGTATGCTTTCACGTATGTGGTTATCTAGAGTATAAAAATCATACAGATAAAAGATAGGACAGTGGTTGTCAGGGGCTGGGAGGACAGGGAATGGGGGATTCTTTTATAATGGGTATGGAGTTTCAGTTTGGAAAGATGAAAAAGTTGGATGATGATGGTTGCAGAACACGGAGAGCGAACTTAATGTCTTTGAATTATACACTTTAAAAGGATAAATTTTACGTTCTCCATATTTTGCCACAATTATTTTTAATAAGTCTGAAGAGTCTGTATTTGGAAGCACAGTAACACTAACAAAAAATAAATCAAAATGTCACCTCTTTGGATCACATGTACTGAATGCAATGGGCTTCCCCTCGCATTTCACTTCTTGGGCTTTCACTTCCTGGGCTTCCCCTCACATTTCACTTCCCCATTGTGCCTTGGCAGCTGCCCTCAAGTTGCCAATGGCTCCTGGAGGCCTGGGAGGCATGACACAGCTCTGGGCATGCGAACATCCCCGCCAGCCCCGAAAGATGCCATCTTTCCCATGTGTTTCTGCTGAGATGATAAGAATTCACAGTGTGACATTCTGAGAAAGAATTACATAAAAGCAATTTTCCTCGGTACTATTTCTGGAACGTGTCTGAGTCACTCCCTGCCTTCTGAAGTGCTTGCATCACTAATGAAGGCTTTCAATGCACAATACAGCAAGAATCCTTCAAAATTCTATTGAGATGGAGAATAAAAAATCTGCTGTTTCATTTTTATGTTCACCCTGAAGGGTTAGAAACGACTAGATGAAAGAATCAAACGCGTATTCACTAGGTGCTTTACTACAAAGCCAACCACCTGGGAAGTACTACCTCAGTGAAGCCAACCACCCCTCCCCCAGGAATAGCTAATGATTCTAAGAGCTTATTGCACCAGTAATGAGAAAAAGAGTGGCTTGCTCCTTAGACGTAGGGCCAGTTTATGGTTTGTGCTGACCTGGAAACTGGTATTGACCATGACATTTACAATGACCACTACCGTAACTGCTCTAACTTTGAAGGACCTCAAAGTTGAAGGTCTCCTAAAACCTCAATTGAAAAGACATTTTATGTAGACTAGTGCTCTAGCCCAAAAGCTTCTCGTGGATGGACTGTTCACAGGATAGTCCATTATCAAAGGATTTGTTCAAATTACGACTTGCTTTCCTATCTAGCTCTCTGGAGGAATGAAATAAGCATGCATATAAGGCTATTTGGAAAAGTGTAACTCATTACCCACACAGAAAGAATCCTATCAGCCCCCTTTGTAGAGAGGAAACAGACACACGAAGACATCAAAGACACACCAAGACATCAAAGCAAGGTTGCTTTTAGTGGCTTCAAGACCTTCACTTTTTCTCAACTCCTCTCACATCCTAAATCCCCAAAACTCAAGGGACACACACTTACTTAAAGGAACTGAGATTCCTCAATCTGTTCAGTAAAGAGACACAGACCAAGACAATTAGCCTCAGAGAACTTCTTCCTCCTCCCCCTTCTACAAATGACCCATGTGACGGGTAAGCTCCCTTACTTGGAAAGCAGCAACGATCCCTTTTGGAAGGGGACTCTGACTTGTGATGAACTCCCCTGACCACGCCCTGCCTGCTTCCTCCCTGTGTCCAGGTGGCTGCTGCTGGGTCACTGTTGTCTGACTTGTCCCTCTGGACAGCACTGTCATCAAACAGAACATCATTTCAGGAGTCCTTTCTGCCACTGATGCCTAGGCTAGCTATTCATTTCCTTCCCCCATTTTTATTGACTTCTTGAACTATCAGAGAAAGGGGCCAATATGAGAGATGCAGCCCAGGCTCTGAGAACTTAAGTGACATGTCCAGGGTCACACAGCTATTTAGTGACATGGTTAGTGGCATAGTATTTTTCTTCTCATCACTCTTTTATCTCTAACTCAGTACCAGGCATATAATTTGCACTCAAGCTCTATTTGATATAATCAGTGGATGATTTTCATATCTTCCATGGAACTGATCATTCTATTTCTTGACAGGAGGTGGGACAGGGAAGAGAAATGAAATCCACCTTTATTACTCTTTGTTTGGCCAGCAGATGAGAAGACCAGGCACTTGGAGCTGAAGGATCCGAGGGTGCCCTCACTATTCTGAAGGTCACTTTTCCTGTCTTTTGCACATCGAGATGTGGTCACACTTTGTGTAGTTTGTGAATGAGCACCATGCCTTGCCCTTAGTCTTACATGGGAAATTATGTGCACACACACACACACACACACACATGCAATGTGTTGGGGAGAGATAGGGCAGAGGCAAAAACATAACAACTGCCTCTCACAGGTAGGGATGGCTGGTGGTGAAAAAGACCAGGAGTGCGAGCCGAGGGCTGCGATTCCTGCGCCACCAAGTCCCTGTGGCAGTCACAGTTGCAGAAGCCATCCTTCCACATTTGCTGGTGAAAATGAAATTGAAGAACAGCAAACTCTCAGTTACTGCTATGAAATTCCAAACCCGGCACATGCTTCATCAAGGCTGGGGAAAATCATGTTGCCCTCCAGCACAGTGTTTCCCAGCCCCGAGGGCGGGCTCCGCCTGTGAATGGAGCATAGAAAAGCTGCTTCCCTTGTGCGGAGAATGGCCCTGAACAACCTTAAACAGTAAAGCCCACTCAGGGCCAGAATCTCTCTGGAGCCACTGAAGCTGTGGGCAGCTCTGCTTGGCCTTGGACTCTGCTTCAGTGTCTGAACTTGACAGGGTGACAGATATGGACTTGGTGGCTTGCTAAAGTTCTGTATGTGGCTGGCAAAGCTTTTGACCATTTCAGAGGCCATGTGCCATTTGAGTGTAGAATGACACTGTGATTTTCAATATAATTTACTATAAACTATACTTCAAAATCCTTTCCAAAGCTTAGTGCATTTAAACAAATAAAATTATTGCCTTCTGTCTTCCTTTGCCAAAGAAAATTACAGAGGGGCCAGTGCTCGTGTGGTCCTATTCTTTCTCTGCCAGATGACAAAGTGCTGTAAGCTTATCACCCAGCTCCTCTGTAAAGGCAGAATCAATGCAGACAGAGGGAAAAGGTGGCCATTGTGACCACTGCCACTTTTCTTATCTCGATATATTGGCTTTTTATTTGAGGCTGGGGGGTCTGAAATTCTCTAAGAGGAGGTGGCAAAATTAAAAATATGGTAAAAACTTGTTCTGACTTAAAGAAAGCAAAATTACAAGTTGTGGCTTAAATTCTTACAAGGAATGGTATCCAAAGAGCTTGTTATTATATTTTCAAGATAGAGTCAAGCCTGACACATAGATATTCAAAACCATTTCTTTCATCTAAAGCTTTACAAATGCAATGTATCAGAGTTAAAATGAAAAGACATCTGAGGAAAGGTTTTCTTCTACTCAGAGAAATGGACAAGACAAAGCTTTTAAGTGGGCTCCACCGGGCGCTCAACCTGGCTGAAATAGCACCGGCAGAGCCTCCCACAGCCTCATCAGCATGTTGACATTCAGTGACTTTTCACACTTCAAAATCTAAGTGACAAGCTTATCTCATCAAAACTACTGCCATCCTCGAAACCAAAAGACCCTTGGCACAGGTGGCTAAGAGGGAAGAAAATGCTTCAAAACCGCAGTGAACATGAGAAAAAATGGAAATCAAAGTTAAAAGGATGTTTGAACTTGAATTCATGATTCTTTACAGGCTTTTCCGTCATTCATTCATTCGCGCATCAGGCTGCTAGGGAATTGGGGGCAGCACCAGAGAGCAGACGAGAAAACCAAGGCTGAGATACCCCAGGGCAAGTCTAGGGTTTTGGACCAAATGCCAGACCTTATGGCTGGAAGGAGCACCAGAGCTGCCTCCTTTCCGAATTCTGAGTGGCATCTGAAGACGCTCTGAGACAAGATTCAACACCTCCAGCTGTGGGCCAACTCCAGCTGTGATACTGGAGAAGACTTGAGAGTCCCTTGGACTGCAAGGAGATCAAACCAGTCCATCCTAAAGGAAATTAACCTTGAATAGTCATTAGAAGGACTGATGCTGAAACTCCAATATCTTTGCCACCTGATGTGAACAGCCAACTCATTAGAAAAGACCCTGATGCTGGGAAAGATTGAAGGCAGGAAGAGAAGGGGATGACAGAGGATGAGATGGTTCATTGGCATCACTGACTCAATGGACGTGAGTTTGAGCAAGCTCCGGGAGTTGGTGAAGGACAGGGTCACAAAGAGTTGTACATAACTGAGTGACTGAGCAACAACAACAAGCCAAGAATGGTTTTCACATATTTAAATCAAAAGAATATTTTACCACATGCAAAAATTACATGAAAATTAAAATGCTTTGGTGTCCATAAATAAAGTTTCATTGGAACATGGCCCCACTTGTTCCTTTACATATTGTCTGTGGCTGAGTTTTAAAACTACAAGAGCAGAGTTGAGTAGTCGCAACAGAGACTTTACAGCCCCCAGTGCCTAAGATATTTACTATCAGGCCCTTTAAAAAAAGGCTTTGCAGGTGGCACTACTGGTAAAAAACACACCTGCCAGTGCAGGAGACATAAGAGACCCAGGTTCAATCTCTGGGTCAGGAAGGTCCCCTGGAGGAGGGCATGGCAACTCACTCCCGTATTCTTGCTGGGAGAACTCCATGGACAGAGGAACCTGGCGAGCTACAGTCCGTGGGGCCACAAAGAGTCGGACACAACTGCAGCAACTTAGCATGCCCTTAAAGAAAAGTTGCCTATCTCTCTCTAAGATCACTGAGGGAAAGAGTAAAGAGCAGAGAGTATTCTGGGCGCCTCTATCTGGGATCAGGAGGAAAGAGGCTGTTTTCCCCATTAAAGATTCCTTCACCAAGGAGGAGAACCCAGAGGCCAAACTGCTCTTGGATGCTGAGGCCTGAGAGAAACTGCTGTGTCATGGGATTCTGATTCCTCTGGCTGTGTAGCCATTAAAGTCAATGATCTGTGTGTTTTCAGCTCCTGCATTCAAGTTCCTTGGGCCCCCCTATTACCTCATGGTAAACAGCAGACTGTAATCATATAAATGTGTAATTACATCAGCTAAACACTGAGGAGGGGAAAAGAGGCCAATGCGGCCCCGTTTTGTGGTGTTGGACTGTGTAATCCATCAGACATTCCAAACACACACCCCGGGGGCCAGAACTCTGGACTTGCCTTGTTGATAGAAGGATCTGCCCTAGATGAGCATCACTGGGATTGAAGGATTTAATGTTGCCCTATTCTTACAATGCTCAGGCTGAGTGTCAGGCAATCCAGGATCTTGGGGTAGTTGGCGTTTCTCCACTGACTGCCCCACAGAGCTTCACACCCAAGCATGCGGTGCTTCCCAGAGCTCACAGAATGTTGCCCCACTTGGGGGAGAGAGAAGGGAAGACAATGTAGCATTGTTTGCCAACAAGTTTGACTCATCCCTTTGTTAAACTGAATCTACAAAGCTGCCGCATCTGTGTAGGCTCTGGAGTCAGCACAATTGGCATTGTTTACGGCCCCATTTGTTGTGGCTGCTTCATGTGTGCAGATTTAGCAGGGATAGAGATTTCCATATTAAAGTCATTCTTCGAGTGCTTGATGGTTGGTTCTCCAGTTACACAGATCTTTGCCTACCATGCTCCTGGACTGGACAGCCCAGCCTGGAATAATCTGAGGATGGGGTAGCACATGGGACAGCCAGTGTCTTGAGCCCGAGAATGAACAGACGTCTTGAGACGGGGGAAGAAGCCAAAGAAGCACGCTGACCCAGTGGACACGTGCTGACATAGTTCTAGCTTACAGCCCTAATTTTTCCAACAAAAAACATTCTAAAAATCTAATCTGCACCTTGGAAATGCTTGAATTCTAAGTCCTAAAGAAAAAAGAGTTCTGGAACTCTTTATAAAGGAAGGAAGGGAGGGAGGTAGGGAAGGGAGGGAAGGAAGGGTGTGTTGGGTTTCAGGATGTTAGATTGACTGGTGTAAACTATAAGGATGGAAGGGATGACAACAGCCTTTTTGCAGAAAACACATACCTTCTCCCAGTTATTCACACACTAGTCTAGGCACTGCTGTGAAGGGGTTTTATGGCTCAAATTAAGGTCCTTAATCAACTGCCTTTTAAACAAAATTATGTTGGTAGACCTGACTTAACCAGAGTATGCCTTTTAAACAGAGCATGGCATTCCCTGAGCCACATACCAGTAGCACCTGGGTGTTAACTGCTCTCCCCTCACTGGCACTTCTGTCCCTCTAACAGCTTCAGCCTGTGCCTGTGGGCTCCAGCTTGCTCTTGATCTTCACTTCTTAGCTCTATCTGCCCATGGATTCCAGCTTCAACAGTCATGCAACCCAGTTCCTTGTAGTATCTATCTCCTACTGGTTCTGGGTCTCTGGTTGAACTTGACTCATACAGAGAAGAAGTAAGGCTATCGACGCAAATCAGGACAAGATCACATGATATCATCGAGTCCACCAACAAAGTTGTTCTTGATTTTTTTCCAGCTGTACCCCCACCCTTACCTAAGGGATGTGACACTTTTCTGTCTAAACCATGGCTCACTTGGGCCCTGATTTTTCGATAAGGGGATTAGTAGGAGACTAGAGCAGAAGACTCAGAGACTGTGTCATTCACAAAGCCTCTAGAAAGTTCTGCTACCCTCCTCCCACACCCAGGATGAAAATCTCTGCAGCCAAGAGCATCTGCGAGGTAGGCAAGGGAACTTCAGTTTCTTTTCTTCCCTAGATAACCTGTTCATCTGCAGGTATATCCAGCTGGAAGAATGCCAGAACCTGGCAATGACGGAGCAGCCATACCACTAGATCTGGATTCAGCACAAGCTTTTGCCTGTTCTCCCCACTTCCAGTATCAGAGCAGGAATGATTAGGCCTAACCAGGGCAGGGTTTTTTGTTAGTTGGCATATTCCTTATCTACTCAGTGAATCATCAAGAAAGAACACTTCAGTAATCTGGGTCCTACCACTCTACTGGCCTTAGGGCAGGGTCAGAGAAGTGTATAGTTTTGCGTGGTGGGGTAGGGGTGTGTGTGGCCTTCAACACTGGTCCATCCTGGGATCCTCGGATTTCCTAGGAAAGGACACAGAGCACCCCGCAGCGGCAGGAGAGAAAAAATAAGGGGAGGGGTGAGCAGGGATGGGAAAGAGCCCGATTTCTTTCAGCTCCCCCATTCAATTTCCAGACTTGTATTCAGGGAGTCCTTAGAATCCAGGTGGAAGTCCCCGAGGCTAGAAACGCCTGTGTTTGATTTTATGTTTATGTTGGGCACAGACATATCAACAGGCTCTTAGAAACACAGCTTAGGAGGTCTCTGCTTGCTGTTTACCTCCGAAATGACCAAGAAGAGGTTGACGTGCAAGTAGTATGTTTTGAATGATGTGCTAATTTAAAATCTTATGTATGAGAAGACACGGTATGCACAGTTCCGATCACCGCTCCTGTGGTTTGGCAGCAGAGGCCCTCGGCTGAAGTCAGCATCAGGGAGCAGAGTGTCTGCCCCTCTTTCCATCCCTGCATGTTCAGACCTCAGCGGGCTGCCCTTGCTGACCTGCTCAGTCACAGTGCAGAAATGGTATTTTCATGCTTTCTTTATGAACATGCTTTCTTTTCTAAAGGAAAAGAAAATACCAGTTCTTGCTAAAGATAAAGATCTTATAAAGGTTCTTTATCTTCAGCAGGAACTATTTCTTAGTTCTTGGAATTAGACTATAGGATAATATCAATTTGGGAACAAATTTTTGGCTAAGACTCTTATTTGGCTGGATCAAGTTTCTGGAAAGTAAAAAAAAAAAAAAATTAAAAAGAAAGAAAGAAAACATTTCAGACAAAGCATTCCCTTGTGTTTAGTTGATTCAAAATCAACTTTATATCAAATGAGGGGAGAGTGAAACTGATCATGTGAATACTATTCCTGAAAAGAAAGGTTTAATTTTTTACCAATTAAAATATATTGGTTAACATATAAACACCCACACACATACCCCTCAGGCTCATCAAAAGCCAAAGGAGTCATACATTCACACAACAAGCCATTGCCTTTTTGAAAACTAAAACAATTATGATTATTACAGAAGTAATCCCAAACCCTGGTAGTTTCCATGAGGTTTATGAACTTTCCTGTAAAACAGGCTTTGTGGCTGTGATTAATGTATTTCTGAACCAAAAGTTGAGACATGATGTCTGACACAGAATTTGCAGGGGGAAGAGAGGATGGTTCCAGGAAATCCTAGACACATGGTTGCTGTAGTAATGCCACACGTATTGATAGAATAGCACCAATTTTTATAGTTCTGCAGTTATAAGAATTATATTCTATATATTCCTTACATCCCTCTTCCTCCAAAGGCCTAGAAGATTACTGGTCATGGAGCAGGGCTCAATATGCTTGGATTCTATTTTATGTTTTATAAGATATTTTTACCTTTTGTTTTTCATTTAAAAATCATCAAAAGTATCAACATGAAAGCAAAGAAGCAATTATGACTGTACCTATTTTATTGAAAGTACTATTATAAGGACCTACCTATAGGGAACTCTACTGAATACTTGGTAATGACCTAAATGGGAAAAGAATCTAAAAAAGAGAAGACATATGTATATGTATAACTGATACACTTTGCAGTACAGCAGAAACTAACACGATATTGTAAAATCAACTATATGCTAATAAAAAAATTTTTAAGTACTATTAAATTCCTCATTCTGCTTTTATAGTCAAAGTGGCAGGATGCCAAAGGTCATACAAATGGGAAATGGCAGAGCCGAGACTCATAAACACTCATTGATTAACAAGTTGATTGATTCAAGAAACTGCTCTTTATTACCTATGTAACTGGCAAAGACAAGAATCAAACTGTGTGCGTAGCTGATGTAGTTAGCTGTGCATTCCCAGCTACCTCTGCAATGAGCATACAAGCTGGAATCCAGCAAAATTAAAAGTTGCTGCTGCTTAAAAGACAGCTGTGAAAATGAAATGAGAATGCATACTTTGAGAAAATATGCACAAAATGCATATCTAATAATGACTGGTACCCAGAATACATAAAGAACTCTCAAAGCTTAATAAGAAAACAAACAGCCTTAATTAAAAATGGGCAAAGGATTTGAAGAAACACTTCATCAAAGAGATGTGGATGGCAAACAAGAACATAAAAAAGACTCTCAAAACTATTAGTCATTAGGGAAATGTACATTAAAATTGCACTGAGATACCACAATAAACCTATTAGAATATAAACAGACAAATATAAAAGGTGGCATTACCATGGGCTAGTGAGGATGCAGAGCACTGGGAACTCTCATACACTGCCAGTGGGCACAAAAAGGCCCACTTTGGGAAACTCTTCAGCAATTTCTTAGAAAGTTAAACATAAATTTCCACACAACCCAGCAATACCCATTCTCAGGTATCTTGCAAAGGAAATTAGAATTGATATTCACATAAAAACTGTAAAAAATGTTTATAGCATCTTTAATCATTGTCAAAAACTGGAAACAAGCCAACTAGGGGGGAGAGAAATTATGGTACATCTATAAATGGGACTACTATTCAGAAGTAAAAAAGAACAGACTACTGATACATGCAAAACATGGATGAATCTCAAAACAGTGTTTTGAGTGAAAGAAGTGAGATACAAAAGGCTAAATACTGTGGGATTCCATTTTTATGACATTGTTGACAAGAAAAAGATCAATGGTTTCCAGGGAGTACGGTGGAGGGGCAAAATTTATTATAAAGAGGCATGATGGAACTTTTCCTAAGAGCTTTGAAAATATCTATAACTTGACTTTTGTGGAATTACATGACTATATATGTTTTTCAAAACTTACAGAACTATATACTTAAACTGGGAGAGTTTTACTGTATGTAAATGATACCTCAATAAACCTTACATTTTTAAAAAGTGAGAAAAAGTATTTTTTTGCACCAAAACACAGAAAGAAAACAAAAACACAAAGTCCTATTAAGTGACAAGTCAGTTTAACACTAGTTAATGTCTGTAAGATACAAAGAAGATAAATATCTGGCTCTTTGTATGATTTAGATCATATTTATATAAGTTTTCATGTATCTGGAATAAAACCAACTATCCTAAACTGGATTATCAACAAAGAAAATATTTATATAGATGCCAGAGAAGGTGATTTAGGATATAAACTATATACAGTGAGGCTTTCCTCATAGGTCAGTTGGTAAAGAATCTGCCTGCAATGCAGAGACCCAGGTTCAATTCCAAGGTCAGGAAGATCCTCCAGAGAAGGAAATGGCAACCCACTCCAGTATTCTTGCCTGGAGAATTCCAAGGACAGAGGATCCTGGAAATCAAGGTGAAATCCTTGATTTCAGCAAGCTACCGTCCATGAGATCGCAAGAGTCGGACACGACTGAGCGACTAAACCACCACCATCAGAGTGGACTGAATGGTTGCCCAACAAGATACGTCCACATCCTAATCCTCAAAACCTATGAATGTTACCTAATATACAGAAGAAGGAATATTACCTTATATGGGAGAAGATGTGATTAAGCTAATCTTGAGAGGAGGATTATCTGGGTCTGCCTTAAGCACAATCACATGTGCCTTTCTAAGGAAGGAGCCGTTTGATACACAGAGGAGAGGCTGTGGGAAGATTGAGGCCACATGACGACTGGAGTGACGTAGCCACCAGCAGCTGGAAAAGGCAAGAAATGGGTTCTTCCCATGAGCCGCTGGAAGCAACACAGCCCTCTCACCTTGATTTCAGCTTGGTGAAACTGATCTTGGACTCTGACCTCCCAAATTATAAGAGAATAAATTTCTGTTGCTTTAAGCCACCAAGTTTACTGGCTTCTTCTTTTGTCACAGAAGGCTATAGGAAATGAATATAAACATCATAATGATTTGGTAATGTAAGGGCTTGACACGAATTTGAGCAAACTGTGGGTGATTGTGGAGTGCAGAGGAGCCTGGTGTGCTGCAGTCCATAGGGTCACAAAGAGTCAGACACAGCTTATTGACTGAACGACAACAATATAACGACATGAGTACATATGCCCAACTCAGCCACAATAAGCAGGCCCTACGTGAATTCTTCTTGGATTGTACTGAGCAAGGTGCCCTGTGGCTTCAATTGTTCCCTACCCCTCACCATCACACCTGGTGGTGAGCCTGCCCAGAGAAAGCAGCAGAACCACAGGGACTACAGTAGAAGCTGCTGCTTGCACACCCAGTATCCATTCTCCCTTTGTCCTTAGTAAGAAACGCCTACACAGTTAGACTCTGCAATAGACAAACCACATTTCCAAACATCCCTTTTAGATACAGGCGGCCAATGAGATTTAAGTAGACGTTATTGGCAAAAGCTGCAGAGAAAGGTCTTTAAAAGAAGATGATTCAATTGAAATGCAAATACCTTTACTCACCCTGCTTTCCTTCTTCCTGTTGTCTGCAAGGCAGAAGTGATGGATAGAGCTCCAACAGCCATCTCTTGACAGTGAGGTGACCTTGAACATAGAAAGCAAGCACTAAGGATAGAAAAGCAAAAAAGAGAAAAGGAGCCTGAGTTCCTAAGGACCATGGAGCTGCTGTACTAGTTCTAGGCTGCTTGATTCTATTTCACATGAAAGAAATGCAGAAGGGCCTTATTTTGTAAAGCCATTGCTATTTTGAGTCTTTATTAGCAGAAGCCAGAAGCAATTCCTAACTGATTGGAATTAAATAAGGATCTAATTAGCTTTATTAAATAATACTTAAAAGTAGAAAGTTAAAAAGTTGTGGATAGCTTGATTTTTCTCCCCTGATTTAGCTCTCTTGAGGACAAATGTGTCAATCTCATAAAAAAATCCCTATTATCTTAATCTGCTAATCTTTGCTTTTTTCTTTTTCGGTTAAACTGAAAATAAATGAAAATGTACAAAAGACTTATAAGTCACATCACTCTATGTCCCCAAAACTGCATGAAGAAAGTACCCAGCCCTGTTACTTGTTCCAAATCAGGAAAAAATTACCTTAGGAGCCAAATTACTATAGCTAATTCCCATCTTCTTATATTAGTACCCAGTGTATGCAAAGAAGCTTCCCAGGTGGCACTAGTGGTAAAGAACCCACCTGCCAATGCACAAGGCATAAGAGATGCAAGCTTGATCCCTGGATGGGAAGATCCCCTGCAGAAGGGCATAGCAACTCACGCCAGTATTCTTGCCTGGAGAATCCCATGGACAGAGGAGCCTGGCCGGCTAGAGTCCATAAGGTCGCAAAGAGTCAGAAACGACAGAAGTGACTTAACCCACACATAGCGTACTAAAGAGCACCAAAACGCTTTCTTACTAAACTATGTAATTTTGCATTTTGTAGAGGCTGGCTGACTTATATGGATTCTAAAAAATTCAGACAACTTTCTTCTGATCTTTAAAAACAAATCTGCAAAACAGGTAGAGAGATGTAAATTCTAAAATCTTTAAAAAAAAAAGTAAATTCCCAAATAAGGAGAATTAATAGGGAAAATTGCTGAGTGAAGTGATTAAAAGCAAATTTATAAAAAAGATACCTAGAATAAAAAAATGATTTAAATAAGAATAAGAATATTTTATAACCTCAGGAGGTTCTTTTATAAGAGGACCAGTGGCCCGAAGGACGGATCACCTGTGGGCCTGAACCTCCTCGGCCTTACTTGTGTTTACAAGAGCCCCATTCACACCACCTTACAAACCCTCCATTTAACCACCTCCCAGGCTGTCCTGGGGGAGCAGTTTGGGGAAACAAGGACTAGGAACAGAAAGCATAATAAACAAGATCACAAGTCCTGCCAGGTACAGGACGGAAGGCAGAACTGTTCGTCTACACTGGGCTCCTAATCTAATTTTGTGTTTCCTTCACCCCCATGTTTCTTAAAAGGGAGGTTTAAAACAGTTCAGGGGGAATCAAGACTGCGAGGTTCTTTCTGGGTGCACTTCCCATTGAAAGGAAGCCCCTGTACACACACAGGCTGAAGCTCCACTGTGTACTGTCCAGTGTCCAGGGGCACTTCTGAAACAATTGTAACCCTCATGCGTCTGTTCTGGGTAACAAAATTGAGAGGAACAAGAAGTCACTTCAATTGCACTCTAATTTCAGCTTCCTTATCTGAGGAAAACTGAAAGATCATTCACACCATGGAGAGCACTGACTTTAGTTTGATGGTGTGGGAAAAATGGAGATGTAGGCATCTAAAGCCTTGCACACACGCCTGACATGATTCTGTTAAATGACCTTAGCTTTATCGTTAAATGAACTTAACCTCCATGAGCTGCCGTGTCCTCATCAGGAAAATGAGGGTGATACTACATTTATCCCAGGATCAGGTGAAAAACAATAGCCACAGATGTTCAGTAAATGTTGATTTATTTTCCCCTTCTTCCACACAATATCATAGCCCCAGGCTGGCAGCCTACAAGCCAAAGCTGGCCTATAGACATGATTTTGCTGCAAATTGTGGGTTGTTTTCATTCTGATTCTTTTTTAATTTTAGGAAGACATTACAATTAAATATTTTTCTAAAACTGCAATTTCAGTTTATCTTGAAAAACTGGGATGGCAACAGTGGGCCTGCATTTCTGCATGGCCACATGACTGCTAGAGTTGATTGTTTAGACCAGGCATGTGCTATCCAGCTCATCAGCTTCCTAACCCAGCCATATTCATTCCCTTGAGTTAAATGCCTGACCTTATAGGCATCTGAATTTGCCAAATCTGCTAGCAATCACATGGGGGTCCGCTCATATCACCATCTTTTCTTCCCTCCACCACATCACATCTTCCAGTACTGAAGCTAAACATGCCATTTGGGATAATTCTAATGTTGGAGCAAGAGACTGAAAGTTAAACTGAAAGGTTAATCAAAAAGTCACAGGAAATCAAGTCATGGGGGAGGGAGGTTGGAAAGACACACATAGACATATACAAATGAACAAACAGATACACACGTACATTGTGTAAGCCCATGATTGATTGACTATATTCAGTTAGGTTCATTTGTTTCCCTATGGAACTCAGTGAAATGAGTGAATAAACAAAGTATAAATCATGCACTTTAATTCTACAAGCGTTAATGTTTAAATGTACTTTTTAATTCTAGTTTGAGTCAGCTTACAGTTACACATATAATCAAACATATTTAGTTATCAAAAAAAATTAGAACAAACTGTTAGGAGAGCATGAGGAATAAGCACTCATATTACAGATGGGAGTATGAAATGTTACAATCCCTACAAAGGAGAATTTGCAAATATCTAACACAAGTCTAGATGAATTTACCATTTAGACCTCAAAAAATCCACTTCCAGGAATATATATTGAAGATGCAAAAGTGTATTAATTATCTATTGCTGCATCACAAATTGGAGAAGGCAATGGCACCCCACTCCAGTACTCTTGCCTGGAAAATCCCATGGATGGAGGACCCTGGTAGGCTGCAGTCCATGGGGTTGCTAAGAGTCGGACACGACTGAGCGACTTCCCTTTCACTTTTCACTTTCATGCATTGGAGAAGGAAATGGCAACCCACTCCAGTGTTCTTGCCTGGAGAATCCCAGGGACGGGGGAACCGGGTGGGCTGCCGTCTCTGGGGTCGCACAGAGTCGGACACGACTGAAGTGACTTAGCAGTAGCATCACAAATACAGCTACTAATCATCTTGGTTTGTCCAGGACTGTGGATTTTACTGAAACTCATAATTTTCAGTACTCAAACTAGAACAATCCCAGGCAAACTCAGACTATTGGTCATCCTAGTAACAAACTGTCCTAAAATTTAGAGAACATATTCAGTAAGCTTGTCAGTGGTCTTGGCAATGATTTATCTGACACCAAACACAAAAATAAACAAGTGGTAATACATCAAACCAAAAAGTTTCTCCACAGCAAAGGAAATCATCAACAAAATGAAAAGACAACCTACTGAATAAGAGAAAACATCTGCAAATTATATGTCTGACAAGAGGTTAATATTCAAGACATTGTATATTCAAAATATCCTCATACAATATTCAAAATATTGTGTGAGAAATTCATACAACTCAACAGCAAAAAAGCAAACAATCTAATTTTAAAATAAGCAGAAGATCCAAATACTAATAGATATTTTTCAAAACAAGACATACAGATGGCCAACAGGTACATAAAAAGATGCTCAGCATCACTAACCATCAGGGAAATGCACGTCAAAATCACAGTAAAATATCTATCACCTTATACCTGTTAGAATGGTTATTATCAAAAAGACAAAAAATAATAAGTGCTGGTGAGAACAGAGGAAAAACGAAACCCTTGTGTTCTGTTGGTGGGAATATAAATTGGTACAGCCACTTTGGGAAACAGTATGGAAATCATCAAAAACTTAAACACAGAAGTAGCATACAACCCAGCAATTCCACTTCTGGGTATTTATCTGAAGAAAACAAAAACACTAACTTGAAAAGATATATGCGTCCTCATGTTCACTGCAACACTGTTTAAAATAGGAAGCAACCTAAGTGTCCACCAGCGAATGAAGGGATAAAGAAAACGCCACACACACACACACACACAGAAATACTATCCAACCACAAAGAAGGAAGTTTCGCTGTTTGCAACAAAATGGATGGGCCTCAGGGGTATTATGCTATTTCTATGTGAAATAAGTCAGATAAGGAAAGACAAATATTGTAAGCGCTCACTAACACATAGAATCTAGAAAACAACCATAAACCAAGCTCACAGATATAGAAAACAGATTGGTGGCTGCTAGAGGTGGAAGACTGGGAAGAGGGGAGAAACGGGTAAAGGGGGCTAAAATATGCAAATGCTCAGCTATAAGAATATAAGTGAGGGGATGTAAAGTCCAGCATAGTGACGACAGTTAATAATACTGTATTGCATATTTGAAAGTTGCTAAGAGAAAAAGATCTTAAAAGTTCTCATTATGACAATAAAAACACTATGTGTGGTAGTGGGTATTAATTAGACTTATTGTGGTTATTATTTGGCAATGTATACAAATAACAAGTCATTATGTGGTACACCTGAAACTAATATAATGTTATATACCAATTATTTCTCAATTCTAAAAAAAAATTTTAAAACCTTAAAATGCCAAGACTAGAACAGGCAAACTGAGATTGTCATCCCAGTAACAACAGGTACACACTGCTATATTAAAATGGATAACCAACAAGGACCTACTGTATACTACAGGGAACTCTGATCAATATTATGTAACCACCTAAATGGGAAAAGAATTTGAAAAAGAATAAATATGCGTACAAGTGAATCACTCTGTGTAAACCTGAAACTAATACAACATTGTTAGCCAACTATAGTCCAGTATAAAATAAAAGAGTTAAAAAATGCTGTAAAATTTGGCAGCTTAAAATAATACACATTTATTTAGCTCACAACGTCTGGGAGTCAGGAGTCCAGGCAAGGCTCAGCGGAACTTGTGCTTCACGGCCTCTCAGGAGGCTGCGTTCAAGTGTCAAAGAGAGCTAGGGCTTCACGTGAAAGCTCAATCAGGGGAAGAGCTGCACCCAGGCTTACTTATAAGGTTGTTGCAGGAGTCGGTTCCATGGGGCTGTTGGAACGCAACCCTCGGTTATTCTCTGTCTGTAGGTTGGAGGTCACCCTCAGTTCTTGCCATGTGGGTCTCCCCAACATAGCAATTTGCTTCATCAAAGCCAAAAGAGAGAAGTTTCCAGCGAGGCAGAAGTAACACTGTTGGTAACCTAGTCCTCGGAGTGATCGCCCTTCCATATTGCCATCTTCTTTGGTTAGAAGCAACTGACACAAACTACAGCACAATTGCACTCATCTCACACACTAGCAAAACAAGAGGCTTCCAGAAAATCACCTGCTTCTGCTTTACTGACTACACCAAAGCCTTTGACTGCATGGATCACAACAAACCGGGGAAAATTCTTCAAGAGACGGGAATACCAGACCACCTGACCTGCCTCCTGAGAAATCTGTATGCAGGTCAAGAAGCAACAGTTAGAACTGGACATGGAACAACAGACTGGTTCCAAATAGGAAAAGGAGTATGTCAAGGCTGTATATTGTCAACCTGTTTACTTAACTGATATGCAGAGTACATTATGGGAAAGGCCGGGCTGGATGAAGAACAAGCTGGAATCAAGATTGCCGGGGGAAATATAAATGACCTCAGATACGCAGATGTGAGAGTTAGACTATAAAGAAAGCTGAGCACCAAAGAATTGATGCTTTTGAACTGTGGTGTTGGAGAAGACTCTTAAGAGTCCCTTGGACTGCAAGGAGATCCAACCAGGCCATCCTAAAGGAAATTAGTCCTGAATATTCATTGGAAGGACTGATGCTGAAGCTGAAACTCCAATACTTTGGCCAGCTGATTGGAAGAACTGACTCACTGGAAAAGACCTTGATGCTGGGAAAGATTGAAGGTGGGAGGAGAAGGGGACGATAGAGGATGAGATGGTTGGATGGCATCACTGACCTGATGGACATGAGTTTGAGTAAGCTCCAGGAATTGGTGATGGACAGGGAGGCCTGGCTTGCTGCAGTCCATAGGGTCGCAAAGAGACACGACTGAGCGGCTGAACTGAACTTGCGCAAGGGGAGTGGCTTCCACAACGCCAGAAGGTAGAAATCACCTGGGGCCAGCAGACTCTGTCTGAGCCCAGGCCTGGGTTCATCAGATACATGTGTGTCCTATTTCAAATCCTCTCAACCCCCACCTCTTATTCAAGCCACTGCTGCCGCAAAGCCTCAAGTCTTGATTAGCCTTACACAGGTGCCACCTGGCAGGGCTTTGCTCCTAGCCTGTGATGATGTCTGATACAGACCATGATATTCCAAGGGGTAGCATGGATGGACAGCAGTAGAGTGTTTCTTTAGCTCTATATATAAGAAAAAAATAATAAAAGCTTAAGAGCTAGAGGAAAGAAAGCTGAAATTAGATGCTATAATGGAAAAAAAATAAGGCCCTCTGCCTGGCTCCCAGGTAAGTTCATTCATAGGCCCAGAGCCCACTGACTGAAGGTGAGGTTGCATCTCCTTGAAGAGGAGCCCTGGCCGTCCATCACAAGTATAAACAATGAGCTTTCCCTCAGTCTTTCTCCAAAGTGACCTAGGGACACTTACCAGAGTACTGTGTACTGGGGAAAAGGAAACACAGAGTTGCTTCGACCTTAGCCTGCTGTAAGAAATCGTAAATGCCAGTTACTACCGTTTGTCTGATTAGAGAAGTACAGAGGACAGGTGATAACTGAAAGTCCCACCCTGGTCCAAGTCACAGTGAAATCCGTACTTATTTCTCCAGTAACTGAGTCTATAATTGGGACAGGTAAATTTAGAAAACGGAAACCCCTAATATCAGCTCCCTGAATTTTGACGTTAGAATTTTAGGGTCATGTAGAAGGCCAGTGTGACTTTTTACTGTTCTAACAGCTGTAGGTGATAGGGACACGCAAAGCAAAATTAGATACCACCCATTTTCTTCCCGGGAGAAGGCAATGGCACCCCACTCCAGTACCCTCACCTGGAAAATCCCATGGACAGAGGAGCCTGGTAGGCTGCAGTCCATGGGCTCACTAAGAGTCAGACAAGACTGAGCGACTTCCCTTTCACTTTTCACTTTCATGCATTGGAGAAGGAAATGGCAACCCACTCCAGTGTTCTTGCCTGGAGAATCCCAGGGACGGGGGAGCCTGGTGGGCTGCCGTCTATGGGGTCGCACAGAGTCGGACACAACTGAAGCGACTTAGCAGCAGCAGCAGCTTTTCTTCCCCTGTGTCATTTGAGGGGGGATGAAAAGTGCTGAAGGCAGAATGAGCCCCAGGGGTGATGTGCAGCATACGGGGCACCCAGGTATTCTCTCCACCCGCTAGTTTGCTTCTGTAAAAGGTGCTCACCCCGAAGGGAGCCACACAGAAACAGGAAGTCAGTTATACCCTATCACCCATCAGAGGATCTTCTTGGCCTTGCCTAGATACTTATATGATAATCACAGGCCCCCTCTGGTCTGCTCAGAGCAGTGTAGGGCAGGTCCACAGGTCGCCAGCGGGGCGGCACCAGGGGTCCCCCTCGGTGGAAGTCTGTGCGTCAGCCTGCACAGCCCTTCCGCGCTAGCTTTTGCTCAGGTGCGAGGGTGAGCGCCACACTGGCAGGTGTGGGAGCTAACCTGGCTGAGTATCTTCACTCCTCAAAGGAGCCTCTTCTGTAACAACTCCCTGGACGTGGCTTTCATTCCCTCCAGGGATACCTATAAAAGTCACCACACCCAGGGAGGCCTCAAGAACCGTGTCCTTAGCAGAAATGCACAGTCTTTCATAGCTCTTCCCAGCCCAAACATAACTCACCAGTCAGGGTTGTTTTTATCATCCACAGTATTACTTGGAAATACAGTTTGCCTTTTACCCTTAAGAGGTTGCCAGAGTAATGGCAGTGTGTGTGTGTGTGTGTGTGTGTGTGTGTGCACGCACGCGTGCACACACGCTCTTAGTCATGCCCAACTGTTTGTGACCCTATGACTGTGGCCCATCAGGCTCCTCTGTAAATGGGATTTTCCATGCAAGAATACAGGAGTGGGTTGCCATTTCCTTCTCCAGGGCATCTTCCCGACCCAGTGATCGAACCAGAGTCTCCTGAATCGGCAGGTGGATTCTTTACCACTGAGCCACCTGGGAAGCCCAACATAGCTGTACAGCTACCCAACGGACAAGCTCTCATGTAGAAGGGAAAGCTTTGTTTACCCCTTACTTTAGCCACCCTGGCTAAAAAGCAGACTCTACAGATTCTGTCCTTTCTTCAGGATGGAGCTACCGTAGCTGCAGGGGTGTTTCAACGTCTTTGGGGAGCTGCACAGAAAGACATGGGTGGATGGAGAGGAATTCCAGAACCAGCTTTATCTCCTCCTTTGTTTTTGGTTTAAAAAAAAAAAAAAAACAAGCCCTATTTGAAGTTATGAGGCTGATGTTCTTAATTGTTCAAATAGGGAGGCCGTGGTGGCAAACAATGCAGACAAATCCCTTAGGGCTTCATCTGACGCCAGAGATTGAGGTGCTTGGACCTACTAAAGCAGAGTGTAAATGCCGCCCTCTTTCCACTGTGTCCTTAAAATCAGGCAGGACAATCTTACCCAGATTGATCAGATTGTCTTCCCAGTGAGAGTGTGGGCCTCAGGAACAAGATTCTGTTCAACTTTGCTAAAAGGATTACTGACTCTTTTCTCCCACTTTGAGTTACATTAAGAATAGGTCTTCCTCTCTCCTCTTGTTTGATGGATGCCATCCCCCAGGAGATGAGAGGAGGCCAGGAACTCACTCTGCACATACATACTTCCAACTTTACAGGAGCCTGCTTTGTTGATTTCAAGAAACTGAATGTCCATGAGAAAAGTTTTGCCCTGAAAGAAGACCTCACCTCTTCCCAAGGCTATGCAGCAAGCGAACCCTCTAGGGAGACGCGTGTTCATCTCCAGGGCCTGCTCTGTCCTCCTTATAGCCAAACTCACCCTTACAGCTTGTGGACTGGCACCAGCCCCATGGAGAAAACTCAGCTCTTTCTTCCCTCTGCAAGTCCGATATGCTTCTTTAATGAGTCTGGTGGTGCTTTGGTCAAGTGTCCAGAGAGACAAGAACAGACTTGGAGGGGATCAGGGGGATGGGGAGATGAGGACAGATGACATGGCATCTGTGGGAGACGGAGAGCTGTGCGGTGATTCCTTAATGAATTTATTTAAGGGCGGAGGTGGGGGAGATGAAATATAGGGCAGCCTGAGAGGACAGAGGGGGAGAACGAGAGAAAGAGAGCAGATGTTGTGAAAGATAGTCTTTCATGTTTCCTCCGCACTGGCAATCTGCAGATGTATGTTGGCAGGGCTACAGTCAGAGAACAGAGGGAGGCTGGAGTTTACACATCTGGAAATCATTTGGCAGGGGGCAGAGTTCAAACGCTTTCTGCCTCAGCCGCTCGCAGACCTTCCTTGCGGCATGGGCTGTGGCTGGGTGAGGGGCCACCATGCACAGAATCCCTCCAGCCTCACTCTGGGCGGAAGCCCCACCTAAGCTGGTGGGGTTTGCCTCTGTATGGATTCAGTCACACAGAAAAGTTGAAATGCTGATAAAAAGAGAGAACTGGACGGGGGGAAGGACAGGAGCAAAGTGGAGAATGCACCACAACGGAGAGAAGCCTGGCTGGAAATCAAGAAACAAAATGTACTTGGACCGAATCCAGAGCGTGAGTTAACTGGAGAGCAAAGAACACCATTCAGCGGAGGGAAGCAAAAAAAAAAAAAAAAAAAAAGACTCCTCTGCTGCATAGTAACACCCAAGGATCATGCTCAGGCCACATTTACTTTTCTCAGAAATCCCTGTCCATGTTGCCTTCACTGGCTTCAGGAATGCGGAGGGCCCTCTTGATCCTGAGGGAATTACTCCCTTTGGAAGGATTTATGGGGTTCTGCAAGGAGACAGCAGGGTCTCCCAGGACCGGTTCATCATCCCACTGACCCAAAGCCTCTGCTGCCACTGGGAGATGGGGCCCTCCCTCCCAAAAGAGGCAAGGTCAGCTCGGGTGTTTAGCTTCCCTCTGAGGGGAAACACATCCCTGGTGAACTTGTGTCCCAGCTCAAAGATCCTGCCACGCTCAACTGAGCAGACACGCTGGCTGCAGCTGCTGGCGAGCCAGGCGCGGGGCGCCACGTGGCCTGTGTGGGAGGTGAATGCACAGGGAGTGGTCGTGAGTTAAAGGCACAGGGCTCACCCAGGTAGGGTAATACGGTCCAGGACCTCAGAAAGATCAGGGTCCACCTGGGGAGAGAACAGAGCGCATGAAAACATGAATTACAAAATACAACCGAATGGAATAAAAGGCCAAATGTGAGATCAAACACACTCTGATGGATCGCTTCACAACCCCCACCCCACCCCAAAGCTGCTTAACTTCCTATCCGCTCTACCTCACTGGAAGCTTCCGCCTTCCCTCAGGCTGCCCGTGCCATGAACGGTCGTTACTCCCCCTCAGCTCGGGTCCGGTGTGGCCGAAAGTCCTGCTGATTTATGCCTTCACATCTTGTGCACACATCCATCACCCTCAGCATCTGTAGCCTGAATCAGTCTCGCTGCTGCCAATCTGATCCCCCAGGCCCGCGCTCCGGGTTCTCGGTCTGAAGGGAAATCTGAGTGTGCCACTCCTCTAAATGGTTCAGCAGTCTTCCACAGTTTTCAGGATAAAGCTCAGCCTGCGAAGCATGACACACAAAACTGTCATGACCTGGCTTTTGTCCATGTTCCGAACCTCATCTTCAGCGGTGCGCTCAGAAATGTTTAACAACCAAGGCCTCCAGACACACCGTGTCATCTCACACGACACACTCCCCCTGAGCAATGAAGCTCCTCCAACTCCCTGGCCATAACCATGTCTCTCCCTCACCTGGGCCTCTGCACATCTTTCTCTCTCTGCCCAGAAAGACCTTCCTTCTGCCTCTCCCCCATGCTCACACCCCTCAACCCACCCCTGCCAACCATCATCCTTCCAGACCTGGTTTCCACCAGGAAGTCAGCCCTTAGCAGTCATGTCCGACTCTGCCACCGCACGGACTATACAGTCCATGGGATTCTCCAGGCCGGAATACTGGAGTGGGTAGCCTTTCCCCTCTCCAGGGGATCTTCCCAACCTAGGGATAGAATCCAGGTCTCCCACACTGCAGGCAGATTCTTTACCAGCTGAGCCACAAGGGAAGCCCCTTAGCAAGCACTGCTGCTGCTGCTGCTGCTAAGTTGCTTCAGTCGTGTCTGACTCTGTGCGACCCCATAGATGGCAGTCCACCAGGCTCCCCCGTCCCTGGGATTCTCCAGGCAAGAACACTGGAGTGGGTTGCCATTTCCTTCTCCAATGCATGAAAGTGAAAAGTGAAAGTGAAGTCGCTCAGTTGTGTCCGACTCCTAGCGACCCCATGGACTACAGCCTACCAGGCTCCTCCATCCATGGGATTTTCTAGGCAAAAGTACTGGAGTGGGGTGCCATTGCCTTCTCCATAGCAAGCACAGGGGACACCAAATGCTGCCTTGTAACTGTGCAGGCGGGGCTGTTGCTGTATCAGGCACCTTTGAGGACAGAACTATTTTTATCTTTCAATCCACATTGCCTCCCACACTTTCTGGCACATAGTAGGTTTTCAGTAGTCACTGAAATACAGAATATAAACACTGACTAGTTTTTAACTTACTACTTACACACTACCCTCAAGATTCAAGGTTGTGAATGAATGCTATAAGCCTTTTCCACAAACACAGAACTCTGGGAAGTACAGAAGTCAGAGTGGCCAGAGAAGACTTCTTGGAGTAGAGCTGCCATAATCAGCAAATTAAAATACAGGATGCCCAGTGAAATCTGACTTTTAGGTAAGTGATGATTTTTTTTTTGTAAGTAGTTCTTATGCAACATTTGCAAAATTACTTATAGTAAACAAATATCCATTCACCTGAAATGCATGTTGAACTGGGCGTCCTGTATTTTATCTGGTAACCCTACCTTTGAAGAGGCTGCCTTTGAGCAAGAGCTTAATGGATGACTCAGATTTAGAAAGGGCAAGAGAAGGGGGACTGGTTTTTCTCACTGGAGACTGGTGGGAGGGGAGATGAGCCAAGTGCATGGAGACCAGGACCTGCAAGGAATTTTCACATTGGTCTTGTTAGAGCATGAAGTTGGTGCTCACAAACAATGAGAGGCTGGAAAGGAGGAGAATGTTGAAATGGAAGTGGAAGTGATCAGAGAGGACCACTGCCATTCTTTAGACATCTGTTCAGTTTAAAAGTCCTGAACTGGCCCAGAGGCGACTGGAAAAAAGGACAGGAAGAAAGGGCAGATTTCTAAGTATGCTGGGGGATGGGAAGAAGATCTAAGGAATCCACAAAGACTTAAGACTCAAGAGGAGAAGCCAGATTAGAAGGGGCAGGCAAGGGAGGATGAGCTTCATTTAGACCAAACGGCACTGATGGGAAAGCGGGACCCACAAGGAGGACTGAATACCAAGTAGGAGATGAGATGCTAGGGCCTTGGCGTGACAGTGGTCATGGAGTGTCCCTACATACCAACAGGGATGGTCTGCAAGGCCTCTCAGTCACATACATGCTCCACGTACATGACAGAGGAGGATTTGTGGGACTACCATCACAAATAGCCAAGGCAGTGTGACAGACCACTAATATGCTCCTGTGTTCCATGACTCTTCCTCATTCCAGGCCTTCTCAAGAGTCCACCAGCCCACTCGAGAGATGTCTCACTCTTCTGTTTCATGAAGGAATGATCGATGCAGTTCACTGCAAGACATTCAAAGATGGAAAAGGGCATTTCCCCACTGCTACTGCTGCTAAGTCGCTTCAGTCATGTCCGACTCTGTGCGACCCCAGAGACGGCAGCCCACCAGGCTCCCCCATCCCTGGGATTCTCCAGGCAAGAACACTGGAGTGGGTTGCATTTCCTTCTCCAATGCATGAAAGTGAAAAGTGAAAGTGAAGTCGCTCAGTTGTGTCCGACTCCTAGCGACCCCATGGACTACAGCCTACCAGGCTCCTCTGTCCATGGGATTTTCCAGGCAAGAGTACTGGAGTGGGGTGCCATTGCCTTCTCTGATTTCCCCACTAAGTTACCTAAATGTAAAGTCCAAATTTAATACACTTCAAATCTTTGCCTGACCAGAGCAAATTGTTTATCTATGTGAAATTGGCAAAGGGCCAGTCTGTGGATATGAAAATACTTTGAAAATTATACTGTACTAGACAAACCTAAGGCTATTATTCATATAAATGGAGTATCTATAAGATAACAGACAATAATCACCCAGATATCCAAAATTATGCTTGTGTATTATTAGATGTTTGGATATTTCAAGATGTCAAATTCAGTCCTTTCCCTAATATTACCCATGTCCCTCTTGTCTTATTTTTACATAGTACTTATCACCATCTATCATACCCTATATCCAGTTCAGTTCAGATGCTCAGTCATGTCTGCCTTTTTGTGACCCCATGGACTGCAGCACGCCAGGCTTCCCTGTCCATCATCAACTCCTGGAGCTTGCTCAAACTCATGTCTGTTGAGTCCGTGATGCCATCCAACCATCTCATCCTCTGTCATCCCCTTCTCCTTGTGCCTTCAATCTTTCCCAGCATCAGGGTCTTTTCTAATGAGTCAGTTCTTCGCATCAGGTGGCCAAAGTATTGGAGTTTCAGCTTCAACATCAGTCTTTCCAATGAATATTCAGGACTGATTTCCTTTAGGATTGATTGGTTTAATCTCCTTGCTGTCCAAGGGACTATCAAGAGTTTTCTCCAACACCACAGTTCAAAAGCATCAATTCTTCCGCGCTCAGCTTTCTTTATGGTCCAACTCTCACATCCATACGTGACTGCTAGAAAAACCATAGCTTTGACTATATCTATTCCCCATATGGAATACCTTATTTTGTGTTTTCCCTGATTACCCACAAGGCTGCATGAGCATTGAGGGCAAGAATTTATATCTCTTTTGTTGATGGCTACACTTCTCCATGCCCAAAGCAAAGCTTATTTCTGACTGAGTGAATTCACTTTAGTTTTCTAAGGGATAATTCAGTCAGTCAGTCAGTTCAGTCGCTCAGTCGTGTCCGACTCTTTGCGACCCCATGAATCACAGCACGCCAGGCCTCCCTGTCCATCACCAACTCCCAGAGTTCACTCAGACTCACGTCTATCAACTCAGTGATGCCATCCAGCCATCTCATCCTCTGTCGTCCCCTTCTCCTCCTGCCCCCAATCCCTCCCAGCATCAGTCTTTTCCAATGAGTCAACTCTTCACATGAGGTGGCCAGAGTACTGGAGTTTCAGCTTTAGCATCATTCCTTCCAAAGAAATCCCAGGGCTGATCTCCTTCAGAATGGACTTGTTGGATCTCTTTGCAGTCCAAGGGACTCTCAAGAGTCTTCTCCAACACCACAGTTCAAAAGCATCAATTCTTCGGCGCTCAGCTTTCTTCACAGTCCAAGACTCACATCCGTACATGACCACTGGAAAAACCATAGCCTTGACTAGATGGACCTTTGTTGGCAAAGTAAGGTCTCTGCTTTTGAATATGCTATCTAGGTTGGTCATAACTTTTCTTCCAAGGAGTGAGCGTCTTTTAATTTCATGGCTGCAGTCGCCATCTGTAGTGATTTTGGAGCCCAGAAAAATAAAGTCTGACACTGTTTCCACTGTTTCCCCATCGATTTCCCATGAAGTGATGGGACCAGATGCCATGATCTTCGTTTTCTGAATGTTAGCTTTAAGCCAACTTTTTCACTCTCCTCTTTCACCTTCATCTAGAGGCTTTTTAGTTCCTCTTCACTTTCTGCCATCAGGGTGGTATCATCTGCATATCTGAGGTTATTGATATTTCTCCCGGCAATCTTGATTCCAGCTTGTGCTTCTTCCAGCCCAGCGTTTCTCATGATGTACCCTGCATATAAGTTAAATAAGCAGGGTGACAATATACAGCCTTGATGTACTCCTTTTCCTATTTGGAACCAGTCTGTTGTTCCATGTCCAGTTCTAACTGTTGCTTCCTGACCTGCATACAGATTTCTCAAGAGGCAGGTCAGGTGGTCTGGTATTCCCATCTCTTTCAGAATTTTCCACAGTTTATTGTGATCCACACAGTCAAAGGCTTTGGCACAGTCATTAAAGCAGAAATAGATGTTTTTCTGGAACTCTCTTACTTTTTCAATGATCCAGCGGATGTTGGCAATTTGGTCTCTGGTTCCTCTGCCTTTTCTAAAACCAGCTTGAACATCTGGAAGTTCACGGTTCACATATTGTTGAAGCCTGGCTTGGAGAATTTTGAGTATTACTTTACTAGCGTGTGAGATGAGTGCAATTGTGCAGCAGTTTGAGCATTCTTTGGCATTGCCTTTCTTCAGGATTAGAATGAAAACTGACCTTTTCCAGTCCTGTGGCCACTGCTGAGTTTTCCAAATTTGCTGGCATATTGAGTGCAGCACTTTCACAGCATCCTCATATATCTTGATTGCTAGGAAGTATCCTAAAGGCAAACATGAAAGAAATATCCAAATTACAGTATCCATTGTTCTACAACTGGGTATCGAACAGTCATGTGAAGTCACTAGGACACACTACCATGTAAACTTGATTGTCCTAAAAATAAGACACATGTAGACCAATGCTAAGTTCTCCCTGGTAGCAGACACTATAGGCATCTCAGGTGGCCCACAATAGTTAATTTCCCTCCCTTAGTATGGATCTTGCTAAGCTCAGCTGTTTGATAGCTCTTCTTATGTCCGTAGATGCCTCAGGTCCTCACCACACCCCTGCTGAGGACTGACTCAACAAAGGCCCCATGCGGACTGTGCCTTTCCCTCTCTTCCTAGGACAGTGTGTTTGTCTCAATCTGGAGAAGAGAGCCACATTTTAATTCCAATCCCGGAGCTCTCCGTGTCTATCTGAGCCTATGGTTCTTCTTGCACAGTTCATTCCCCTGCTGTTGGTAGCAATCCTAACTGTCTTGGAGTGATGACTGGACACCACCTTGCACATGGTGTTCTGCAGAGTAAATGCAAGAAAAAGGATCCCTGCTCAGCTTCCCAGCATGAACTGGCATCCCTGATGTAGACAAACACACAAAAAAATACACCGCAGCTGAGGCTCAGATGAGCCTTGAAAGGCATCCAGCTGCACTCTTAAACCCAGCTGGTATGTGTCCTGGTTAAATAACGGAAGACTGGCAAGTCTCAGAGAGCTCAGTGCTGAAGTCCAGACGGCTGTCATGTCTGTGTGTGTTTGGCATCCCTGGGAGGCAGGAGGATGGCGGGAGAAAGATTCAGTAGCAAGATGTTAAGGAAGCTGGAGGTGTCGTAACTAAAAAAGACCCTACTAAATAGCTGACTCCTTCTTGGAGTCTAGTTTTAAGGAGATGGGTGGAAATCAGCAGTGAGAGGTGGGCCACGAGGCCCACAGGGGGCATACTGGAGAATCATGGCTGGGGATGACTGAATCCCAACAGGTCATGGAGGAAACCTCATGCACCGCTCACCACTCCCTCCGCCCACTACGCTGTCTGCTGTCATGCGTGGAGCAACTGACCACCCACAAAGAGCCAAAGAGAAGGTGCCCCTGCTGTTTCCTCTGACCTTGGGGGACTGTCTCC
The DNA here is from genome assembly GCF_029407905.1 of Bubalus kerabau. Taxonomy (NCBI): domain Eukaryota; kingdom Metazoa; phylum Chordata; class Mammalia; order Artiodactyla; family Bovidae; genus Bubalus; species Bubalus kerabau. Next base: position 14,218,793 of record NC_073641.1, read on the forward strand.
TGCAAGCTCTCCTCTTCCTCTGGAAAGTCATGCCGCTCCACAGAGCCCAAGAACCCTTTGTCCTTCCATCCTGTCCTCAGCAGATTCATGCGGTGTTCCTTAGCCTCCTAATTACTGCCAGACATGAAGCTGATGGGCCAGCCTTTATAGACACTATTACTGCCAGATCCTCTTCCCTTCACTGTCTGGAAGCCTGTCTCTATTTAAGCTCTAATCCTTTTTGCCATTTTTGACCTAGTTCCCATTATTTTATATTTTTCCATATTAAGTTAAATAAGCCACTTGTCGTTCTGCATATATCTTATTGAATCCAGCTCTTCTTTTGTGACTCAAATGAATGCCTAATGGAAAAAAAAAAAAAAACAACCCTGCACTGGCCAGTTCCTGGGATTGATCCACTTTCTTAACTTCCAGCATAAAGGACTAGATGGAAAGTCCCTTTAAAAATGCTGGTGATATTCCTTAACTGGGCAAAGAGAGACCATAACTCACTACTGTCCTGCCTGCAGTCTTCAGATGGACGAATATGTTTAAATACATCAAAAATGTTTAATGAGCATGGATGAAGCACCCCTTAGAAGTGGGATATCCACCCATTCCTCGACGAAAAACTGATAGCAGTGGATGAATGTGTTTCGCAGATAAGGAGAAAGAAGAAAGTGAGCAAAAGAAGAAAAGGAGAGTGAGCAATCAAAAGCACAACGACAGACAACTCACTTGAGGCATAACCGACCCTCCCTCTGCATCTTAAGCCCCATGTAACTGTATGTGAAGCCGAGCAAAAGCCGAAAAGGCTCCACTTTAGAAAATATTATTTCTTGAAACATGCATGCCATGAGCACAGGTCTGAACAAAGACACCTTTCCTCTCATGACAAACAATTCCCAGACTGGCGCCCGCCCTCTTCCTAGCATGCTTCAGAAGGAATTACATGCACTGTTTGTACCACAAACTCTCTGCACCAAACCAGACTTTTCAAGGCGCTCTCTGTTGCTTGAATATGCTCTATCTTGTTTGCCCATCATTTAGGGAAACATTAAGACTACTTAGTGGTGTTTTCATGGGCTATTCTTAGTCTATTTTTCTCCTCCAAAGTCAAGTACTTTCACAGCTGACCAACTGAAACTGAAGAGCACGTGGAACCCTCAGAGATCGCACCCAGAAACGGTAATGGCCAGGTGGTTTTATAATCTTGGCAAGGAGTGCTGACTGCCTTGCCCTGGCTGGTGGCAACCTGCCTTGCACAATCCAGAGACCGTGTAAGGGACAGGTGAAAAATAAGAAATAAAATTTACTGGTTTTGACCCTCCAAGAAGAGGAGCTGATGCTTATTTTTTTCAGTTCTCATTGAATTGTAGAATCAATCCTTTCTATTTTGAAAGAGCAGTTTTCATTATTGATAAAATACCAACTGTAAAAAGTAAAGTGCATTAACTCTGACAAAAATATCGTATGCACTTTTCAATGCATTACTTTAACACAACCATCTTTCGGCTTGGTATTATTATGATGTACATTTTATAAGAGGAAGCCTGAGATTTAATTAGGTAACCAGTATCAATGGACACTTAGTGGATATGCACAGGTTCAGCTGAACTCAGAGAACATGATCTTGGCTACAATGCTTTAAAATACTTTCATGATGGAAATGTTTTTAAATTAGATATGTAAAAAGGAGAGCAAAAACAATTTTCACCACACTCAGAGACAATACACCCCCAATTAAAAAAAAAATGAGATAGAGATCATACTTAACATACTGCTGTAAAAGCTTTGTGTTTTTCATTTGAAATATATTGTGTAGGTCTTTTTACATCAATAAATACACTTCTACCCTATCATATTTAATGACTGTTTTCCATTGTTATCCCGACACCATAATGTATGTAATAAATCTTCCTTTTGGACATTTTGGTTCTTATACAGAATGCTGTGATAAATAATCTAATAGATGACTCCTTCACACATCTTTAGATCTCTGAGATAATTTCTTAGAAGCAAGATATACAGTTTTTACATATTGCCAAACTACCTTGGGAAATGTATGAATTTTCATTTCTGTCAAAAATGTATTAAATCATCCTCTCCCCCAACCATTACCAGCATTGGATATTTTATCGTCTTTGCCAATTTAAAAGCTTCCCTGGTGGCTCAGAGGTTAAAGCATCTGCCTGGAATGTGGGAGACCCGGGTTCGATCCCTGGGTCGGGAAGATCCCCTGGAGAAGGAAATGGCAATCCACTCTAGTACCCTTGCCTGGAGAATCCCATGGACAGATCTCACTGATGTTTTAGTTATTCTTCCATAATTAGTTCTGCCAATGGAACACTCTTCATTTTTGGTATTTGTATTAGTCCTTTTGTGAAATCTCTACTTATGTGAATAGCTAATCTTTACTTCACAGCTCACTAGATAGTAATCACTTGCCAAAATAATGTGTCAAATATATTTTCCCAATTTTTTCATTTGTTATTAATTTTCTTAGTTTTTTAATAAAAAATGTTAACAATTTTTCTTTTCTTTTTTGGTTTCTGTCATTGACATCATCCTTACAAAGAACCTCCCCCTCCTTCAAGATTATTAAAAAAACTTAAATTTCCTTATTGTACTTTCAAAGGATTTTTTCACATTTAAATGTTTAATATCTAGCATTTCTTGGTATAAAATATAGCTTATTTCTTACAATTTTTAAACCAGATGTCTAAACACCATTTACTAAATGATCTATAAAATCATAACCTCATTTGTAATTTTTTATTTTATACCAAAACTTTATATATTTATGTCTAGAATTATTGTTCTACTCTATAGATTTTTTTTCTTCTGATTCCTATGCCATTATTATCTGTTCTAGTCATTACAGCTTTATAAGCCACATCAATGTCTCAGAGGGCAATTTTCCCTTCATTATTACCAACTGTTTATTCATTCAAATGCATTTAAAAGGCATCCCTTCAGTTTCAGAAAAATGGGGGATTGTGGTTAGAACTATGTTATATCACTAGAATAATTGGAAAGAACTGAAGCCTTACAATTTGATTAAACTGTTCCTTCCTGGAACAAGCAAAACTTGTCTATTTAATTCAAGTTTTCTTAATAATGCATTTATTTTCTTCATATATTATAATGTATCCTATTATATGAATGGAATCTTCTCCCAATTACATTTAACAATTGGCTATTGTGAAACTTAGACTTATATAGCTGAACTCCAAGCCATTCCCATTCTTTTAAGGGTAAAGTTGATGCCAAAAAATACTAATTGTCATTTAAAAGTCATTCATTTCAGTGAAGGTGGTGAAAAATACAAACTTATAGCCACAAAATAAACAATTTGGGGGATATAATGTACAGTGTGGTGACTGTAGTTAATAATACTGTGTTGTATATTTGAAATTTACTAAAAGTAGATCTTAAAAGTTCTTATCACAAGAAAAAAGACACTTGTCACTATGTGTGGTAGAGACAGATATTAACTAGATTTACTGTGGTGATCATTTCAAATCATCATGTTGTACATCTGAAAATAATATAATTTTATGTGATAATGATACCTGAGTTTTTTTTTTTAAGTCACCTATTTTATTTGTAACTGAACTTAGTATATAAAGGCATCAGCTAGTTCCAAAGACTCTGTCTCCAGGATGCATCCCTGAACAGTCCACTTCTCCCCATCTCCACCACCACTGGTCAAGGCATCAGCAAACTTCACCTGGGCTATTATTATAATTTTGTCACTGGCCCTCCACAGTTCCTGTTTTAATTCATTCTTTGTATCTCACAAATGAACAAATCATATCACATCCCTGCTTAAACTCACTCCCCCCACCCCACTCCAGCCCAGGCATCTTTAATCTAAGTACCTTACTAGGGCCCACAAAGTCTATGGGATTTGGGCCCCACGTCCCTTTCCAACCACATTTCCCACCTGTTCTCCTTTCTCAGCACTCTCCACCACCCTTGCCTTCTTTCAGCTTCCCACATCACCATCTCCTCCTCAGGACCTTTCTGCAAGCTCTTCCTCTGCCTGGGAGCTCTTCTTCTAGATGACCGTTCCTGCTGACCATCTGAAGCTCACATTAAGTGCCACGCTCAACAAAGTCCTCCCTGTCCATTCAATTTAAAGTAGACCCCATCACTCTCTTATCGCATCCTCCAGTTTTATTTTTCTAAAACAATTTACCGTGAAATGTTGACTTATTTATTTGTGTAGTGTGTATCTTCTCCCCTCAATTTGTCTGGCCACATTCCCACCTTGAAGGCAAGGTTTCAGAAGAGTCATAATTCCTGTCTTAACCGCGTCTCTAAGGACTAGATGAATTCCTGGCACAGAGCAGGCGCTCAGTAAAAATGTGTGAACTGAATGAATAAATGAACAACCTAAGGCCTTGTGAATCATGGTGAACAGTTTGGTGCAAGCAACATGCATTTCATAATCAGATAGACCTATGTTTGATTCTCAGTCTCAGTCCTTAGCTAATTTGAGCCCTTGGGGAAAATAGTCTTAGAATATTGCTTTCTTTAGTTATAAAAATGGAGTGATTAGTTACTGCCTGATATGTTTGGTTTGATAATTAAATGAAAAAATGTATAAAGCATTAGTACAATTCCCGGTACACAAAACTCAAGATATGTTAGTTCTTTGCCCATTCCTGAGCTACTTCCACTCACCAACTAGTTTCTTTATCTATGTTACAGCTGGGGAGCTATGGAATTTAGTGCTCAGAGAGCCTCAATATTAAACAAGACTTTAAAATTGGGTAAAAAAAAAAAAAGAAAGAAAGAAAGCAAATGCTACCATCTGGGATGGGTCTTTGTTCCAACTAGTTTTCTGAGATTCAGAAGGAATAGACTGTTCAGCAGATTATTCCCTGCCCTAAATTGGAACATGGAGTTAAAGACAAGGACAATTGAACAAGTCAACAAAAACTTTTATTTTGCTACAAACTAACATAGTTTGGGTCTCTAATCTTAATGCCACATTAGAGGAAAATACTCATTAGCAAGATGTCACATAGTACACTGGAATTATAAAAGGAGCGTTAAACATAATCCCCAATGGAGGATCCAAAATTCAAAAAATTGGTGATTATGATTTCCTAGAGCAAATTCACTAAGTTTCCAAGCGCCTCCAACATCAAGGGAGTACATAAATTATACAAGGCTATAAAGTCTGACACAGCAAAAGTGGTTCATTCTGAAAAAGGAAATGAATTCTTTGACCTTGACTATCTAAACACCATCATTGATTTTTCTATACTTTCCTTTGGAGTTTACAATTGAGAAGTCACTTCATTTTGTTTCTCTTTCATTTATATTTTGAGGGATTAAGCCCATGGATACAAGTTTTCTAACTTAGGGTCAGCAAAAATGCCAATAATCTCAGTTTCTGGCACCTTACGAATCATGAGGGCCCTACTTAGGATTAGGGCTCACTCTACCTGAAATACTACCTGGAAAGTAGTGGACCAAAATTATACATCATCTGCTATTACAAAAAGATTGTATGAGCCTGTTGTTTTGTATTTTGGTTTCTGCTGTTTGGGGGATATGTTGCTCAAGCATATATTGGGAAAACATATGCAGCATATGTTTTCCCAAGAGAAGGGCCAGCCAGCATCAGACAGGAGTGCAAGTAAAGCTCAGGGACTCAAAGCACGCACTTTGGAGCACACTACTGAGTTTCAATCCCTATTCCGCATGGAACAAAGACCCCAAAGGCCTTAAAGAAAGCAATATTCTGAGACTTTGAGTGTTTTTTCACATCTTACTAGCTGTGAAACCTCAGGCAAATTATTTAGCCTTTCTGTGCCTCTGTGTTCTTGTCTGTAAAACAGAATGATAAAAACATTATCCACATTGTAGGGTTGTAATGAGGAGTAAATAAGAATTTGTAAGAAACTCAGTAAAGCTTGCTAAAGCATTTACTAATTCAATCATAACTCAAAAAAGATTTTCAGTGCTTTTGTTCTGTGAATATATGTCTTCAGAGGGAAGGGAAGGGATAATCACCCCCACCATGTGTGGGGTGATGAACAGGGACTCTCTTCACCTTTTCCCACCTTGTCCCAGAAGGTGTCAGAGGGAAACACAAGTTGCCATACTTTTATTAAATGAAAAACTGTTATAAGTGAAATGAATTTAAAAAGCCAATCCCATTCACTTTAAAAATCAAAGGAGGATGCAGAAATGGAACCCTAGTTCTTGGGTTTCTAGGTCTCCCTGCATCTTTCTACAGGCATCATTATAAATCATGGTCTGTTCCCAGGGCACAGATCCTGAAGGTAAGGATTGGCAACTACAGGATATCAGAATCTCCACTTTCTGAGGCCACCATGGAGTTGAAAGAAGTCAAATAAGACAACGTTATTCTAATACTCCTGAGAATAGAAAGCTTCAGCATGAAAAGAGCCCTTTAAACTCTTTAGAGTGTCAGTCTGACGTGCCCTGCTCCTCATCACTTACTGCCTTGCTGAGTCTTACCTTTGCCCACTAAGTACTGGGTGGTCTCTTTGAAATCTGAAAATAATTTTCAGTATATTCCATGAGAGCAGCCCATCAGCTAAGAGAAAGTTTAAATAAAACTTCTGAATAGCTTTCTTTACCATGAGATGGGGATGGCTTTAAGACTAACTGAGGGGGAAGAAGAAGTGTAATTTGTGAACCCAACCTGGGTAACCACCACAGAGGGCTCTTCACAAATTCCGGGCCAGTCCAGATGAACTGTGGCTCTCTGGCACCCAGGGAAGATGCTCCTAACCAGAGGATAATTCTAGAACTTGAGAACAAAGACAACAGCCCCCACCCCCACCCCCCACCCCCGCCCATTCATCACGATTGTAACAATGAAGAACCATAATGACAATGGTAGGAGAAAGCAGAGAAAATAAAATGTTACCAGACAGAGAGGCAGTTCGGAAAACTGCGTACTGATCATTTTTCTTCAGGACACACCATTGAGAAAAATTAAGTCTTTAACCTCTGATGGCTTCCTGTGGCAAAGCCACAGAAATCTAATTGAGAGACTCAGGTCCACAGAAATCTGCTGTCTGGTCTGGCTATAGAATCACATTATGATAAGCCTTTGACTGGATTACTGTAAGAAACAAAGGATTGTTGCTACGACATCATTATGTAGACTGTACACCCAAACGATACTTTCCTAATCTTTATTCACTGGTCTCTCCTCCCATTATCTCTAACAAGCAGATGAAGCAGAAACCTCAAGAGACACTGTATTCTGTTTGATTCTGGGGGACTTCCAAATGCACTTTGTATTTGCATTGAGAAAAGACACAGAATTGAGTGGTGTGTAAAAGATAGAAGGGCAATGACTTCTGGTCCAGCATTGTATTATTACTGACATTGCAATACACTTTCAACAGAAAGTGGGGTTAGTAAAGATGTTAGAACCACAAAGACTTCTCATGATTATATGCTTGCTGCTCTTTCTATCTGCCCATTGCACATTCTGAGACAGTTGGAAGTATATCTTTCCATTTGCCCACAAAATGTAGCTCCAGTAGTATCCTACAGAATAAACCCTAGCCAAGGGATGGGGTCTCAGCACAATTTCATACTTTTTCTTTCTCTGGCTACGAGCAGGTGTAAACAACTTGAAGACCTGCAGGCTTTCAGAGAACAGTTCAATTCAGTTCAGTTGCTCAGTCGTGTCCGACTCTTCGCGACCCCATGAATCGCAGCACGCCAGGCCTCCCTGTCCATCACCAACTCCCGGAGTTCACCCAGACTCATGTCCATCAAGTCAGTGATGCCATCCAGCCATCTCATCCTCTGTCGTCCACTTCTCCTCCTGCCCCCAATCCCTCCCAGCATCAGAGTCTTTTCCAATGAGTCAACTCTTCGCATGAGGTGGCCAAAGTACTGGAGTTTCAGCTTCAGCATCATTCCTTCCAAAGAAATCCCAGGGCTGATCTCCTTCAGAATGGACTGGTTGGATCTCCTGGCAGTCCAAGGGACTCTCAAGAGTCTTTTCCAACACCACAATTCAAAAGCATCAATTCTTTGGCATTCAGCCTTCTTCACAGTTCAACTCTCACATCCATACATGACCACAGGAAAAACCATAGCCTTGACTAGATGGACCTTTGTTGGCAAAGTAATGTCTCTGCTTTTGAATATGCTATCTAGGTTGGTCATAACTTTCCTTCCAAGGAGTAAGTGTCTTTTAATTTCATGGCTGCAATCACCATATGCAGTGATTTTGGAGCCCAGAAAAAAAAGTCTGACACTGTTTCCACTGTTTCCCCATCGATTTCCCATGAAGTGATGGGACCAGATGCCATGATCTTCGTTTTCTGAATGTTGAGCTTTAAGCCAACTTTTTCACTCTCCACTTTCACTTTCATCAAGAGGCTTTTTAGTTCCTCTTCACTTTCTGCCATCAGGGTGGTATCATCTGCATATCTGAGGTTATTGGTTTTTCTCCCAGCAATCTGGATTCCAGCTTGTGCTTCTTCCAGCCCAGCGTTTCTTATGATGTACTCTGCATATAAGTTAAATAAGCAGGGTGATAATATACAGCCTTGACGTACTCCTTTTCCTATTTGGAACCAGTCTGTTGTTCCATGTCCAGTTCTAACTGTTGCTTCCTGACCTGCATACAGATTTCTCAAGAGGCAGGTCAGGTGGTCTGGTATTCCCATCTCTTTCAGAATTTTCCACAGTTTATTGTGATCCACACAGTCAAAGGCTTTGGCATAGTCAATAAGGCAGAAATAGATGTTTTTCTGGAACTCTCTTGCTTTTTCCATGATCCAGCGGATGTTGGCAATTTGGTCACTGGTTCCTCTGCCTTTTCTAAAACCAGCTTGAACATCAGGAAGTTCACGGTTCACGTATTGCTGAAGCCTGGCTTGGAGAATTTTGAGCATTACTTTACTAGCATGTGAGATGAGTGCAACTGTGCGGTAGTTTGAGCATTCTTTGGCATTGCCTTTCTTTGGGATTGGAATGAAAACTGACCTTTTCCAATCCTGTGGCCACTGCTGAGTTTTCCAAATTTGCTGGCATATTGAGTGCAGCACTTTCACAGCATCATCTTTCAGGATTTGAAATAGCTCAACTGGAATTCCAGCACCTCCACTAGCTTTGTTCCTAGTGATGCTTTCTAAGGCCCACTTGACTTCACATTCCAGGATGTCTGGCTCTAGGTCACTGATCACACCATAGTGATTATCTGGGTCGAGAGGCACCTAAAATGTTGTCTCAAGTCTCCCTCCTGTTCTCCATTAGAGTAACTTCATTCACTGTTGCATAAACCTCCACTTCTCTTCATCCAGAAACCTCTCCATACGAAAAATTAGCTGCTTGGGCATTCCCTAATCCTTCCAGGACAGACAGCACAGCCCTCGGCCTCTTGACCAAACAGAGCTTCTGTCAGAAGCATCACTTCCTGGTATAGTGATCTCTTTGCAATTCTGTCTCCCCACCTTGGCATCTGAAACCCTAGAGGCAAGCTCAGTTCTCAGTTCTAGAGAAATGTTCTCCAAATAAATGAATGGATGAACAAATGAATCAACTAAAGATGGGAACTAAACCATTAGGAAGCCTAGGAACGTGGGATGTTGACACCTGCTAGGAGAACCATTCTCTCATTAAGTATGAAGTTGAGGTTGAAACTGAAAATAGAGGACCCCCAGACAAGCATGATAATGTTTGACAGATCAAAAGTATACAGATTTGGTTGTATTAGTTTAATCTTCTATGACATGCAGTTTACATAGTCTGTGGGTATAAAACTGCATAGCCAATAGAGTTCTAAAATGTATTTGCAAGTGTTGCTTAGCTCAAGAAAATTATAAGTATGATAATAATAATGAAAGCAACCAATAAAGGCAATACAGGCTACTTTACTATAAAGAGTAACCATATGAGCAGATGTTATTTTCAGTTATGTCCTTGTTCAGGGAATGGGCAGTGGGTTCCTGGATGTTCATCTTATTTAAAAATATTGAACCACACATGTCTTGAACTTAAGACTATAATTAATGATCAATAAAATTCAATGCAGCTAGGGATAAAAAAAATAAAAAGAGCAAATCTTCCTATAATGTATAATCTTCGGTCTATTATTAGAATTATTCTATCTTTGTATGGCTCTTCAACTTAACTAGCACTCAGTGTTATATCTTACTTAATATTTTTGTCTAAAGCTTAATAAAATCCTTTGTTAATACTGAAAATGGTAGACAGACAGTGCTCAATATCTATAAGTGAGCTAAACACATAATGGGGCCTTTGATTTTAAGCAGATGTTCTGTTTACAGGACATTATGGACTCATGACCTATTTGAATCTACACAATAAACTATGCTAATAAAAATGAAGACAAAAACAACAAGTTCTGCTATGTTCAGGCACAAAGCTTAAAGACTTGTGAAAAACCAACTCAATCCCTATTTTCCCTCATTCATAAGCAATGTCTTTCACAGTCATAAAACTAATCATAGTTAAAGTTCAATTTAGAGGACAGAATTGAATTAACTAATGTTCTAACAAAAATAAAAAGAAAAATAATTGAGTGATGACTTTCCACTCGTATAAGACTTTGCTGTTTCCATGACATTAGAACTCATATTTGTTACCAGCACGAGGATCCACTCAGCACACAGCCAGTGGAGCAGAGCACCCGGCCTGAGATGGATAAATAATCATTAGTGATGGTGACTGCTTTGACGAGACCACCCATAGAGCTCAGCATCTTTCATTCAGGAGTTAGTATGAAATCTGATCATAAACACTTCATTTTATGGCCTGCTTAGTACTTCCCTACAGAGAGCAGCACATTAACAGGGCTGAGATTAGAATTTAAATAGAGGAAGCATTTTACCGTTAAGGCTGTAACGATGCCTAAGAAGAGCCAGTTAGCTCCAGGTTGAGAGCTCACCGTGCACTCAAGAGGATCTTCAATCATGAAGCAAATGCCATTTTGCTGTAAGTTTTTGGAAGGACCTCTGAGTCCTGATTTAAACCTAGGATATAAGGACTATCACTCGTTACCTTCATAACAACTGTCCTAAACATGGATCTCATGGATGGCGATCTGTCTGTAAGGACCTTAGAGGGAAGGGCAATGTCACAGAATATAAGTTAAAGAAAGGGCTTTGTTGAGGGAAGTGGAGGTTTGCACAGTTAGGCTCACAATATTAGAGGAGGTGGGGTCACCCTCTGTCTCCACGGAGAGGGGGCCAGGGCATCCTACTAGACAAGCAGTGCGGCTTACGTCCCAGTCAAGGACCCCGAGCCCCTTTCCTCTCTGCCTCTGATAAGGCCACACGGGAGAAGGTGACACCGTTAGGAAGAGCAGACAGGTTCCTGGTGCGAGGCGGGGCGGCTTTAGATGCTAGCTGTCTACTAGAATTGTCAGGGCAAGCCAGCACCCAGCATCCAGAGATCTGAGATCCACACAGGACTGCAGGCCACCCCACTCAGGAGAAAGGCCATGCTTCAGGTAAGAAGCTGAGCTCAGACCTACAGCCCCTCTTCCTGGCAAGGGGAGCCCCCTGGGGGCTGGCTGAATCACTCACTGCCAAGGCCACCCAGAGAGGGCACCTAAGGTCATCTGTAGACATAAATGCCTTGCATCACAATATGACCCATGAAAGTTTGCAAAAGACTGTGAAATAAAATCAGGCTAACCTAAGTTCTTCGCTTCCACATGCCTTGGTTTGGCTTCATTAGAATGACCCTGTTATAACTAAAGACCAACAAATTACTCTGTAGAAAGAGGGCGTCCCTTGCCAGCTGTCTTTCTTTCCTTAGGACTAAGTGTGCATATTTCTCTACCAAGCAATCCTTTGCCTCCTTTTATTTTGTAATTTATGACACTAGGACCAATACTAGGAAAGAACCGAAAGTAACTGTGGTGTAGGTCACAGCCGTCACCAGAGCTCCCCATTCGCATACTGCTGCCACCCTCCCTGGCCCAGATCCTTGCCTTACCCACTCTGGTCTTGGCCCCAGGGCGCTAACCTCCCAACTTGACCTCCTTTCACCAACAAAGTTGCCTGCTTCGTGCCCCATCCTCTAACAATAAATGCTGGTTTCCTACACAGGGAAATTAACTCTATTAAATTGTTTCACTTTCTAGGGTGCAGTGAACTGAGTGGTGATGAATACTCAGAGAGGATATTTGTATCAGGGAAAGCTTCTTCTTTTCTGTCTGTGGTCCTTTCACACTTGAACTCAGCTTGGCTTGCTGCCACAGAGGAAAACAGACTGTAACAACCGATGAGCCCTCACATAACACACTTGAAGTCCTTCAGTTCAGTCTGCATCAGTCTTTTGTCCTCACCTAGATCTTCCAGCTCCTCCAGTTTACTATTCGCCATTATTTATTGTACATGTCATTGTTGCAGAGCACTTCATTCCCTTTATGGAATGAGCTTTGCATAAGTAAGCTAGTGATAAATGTGCCCTCAGATGTTGCCCCCTAGTTTTTGGTGTATATGGATCTCAAAAATGAAACCAGAACTGCCATATGACCCAACAATCCCACTGCTGGGCATACACACTGAGGAAACGAGAATTGAAACAGACACGGGTATCCCAATGTTCATTGCAGCACTGTTTACAATAGCTAGGACATGGAAGCAACCGACATGTCAATTGGCAGATGAATGGATAAGGAAGTTGTGGTACATATGCACAATGGAGTATTACTCAGCTATTAAAAAGAACACATTTGAGTCAGTTCTAATGATGTGGATGAGACTAGAGCCTATTATACAGAGTGAGGTAAGTCAGAAAGAGAAACACCAATACCGTATATTAATGCATGTATATGGAATTTAGAAAGATGGTAATGACAACCCTATATGCAAGACAGCAAAAGAGACACACATATAAAGAACAGACTTTTGGACTCTGTGGGAGAAGGTGAGGGTGGGATGACTTGAGAGAACAGCATTGTATATTACCATTTGAGAATTAGATGACCAATGCAAGTTCGATGCATGAATCAGGGCACTCAAAGCCAGTGCTCTGGGACAATCTGGAGGGATGGGTTGGGGAGGAAGATGGGGGAGGGTTCAGGATGGGGGGAACACATGTGCACCCATGGCTGATTCATGTCTATGTGTGGCTAAAACCACCACAATATTGTAAAGTAATTATCCTCCAATGAAAATTAATTAATCTTAAAAAATGAAGCCACAATCTCAGGTCTTCATTGATTAACTATTAAACTTGGTTGACTATTCATGCTAAAACAGTGTACTGAACTTGGAATCCAAATATCCCAGTTTGACTTCTGATGCTGAATGTATTTATCCTAGATTTCCCTTTCTCCTCTGTTGTTTCTCCATACTGAGGAGAGATGGGACATCATAATAAAAGAAAAGCAAAAGGTATATTCCAGGAATTCACTGAAGACTACATTCTTGCCAATGCTTTACTGTCAGGGACAAACTTTTTTTTAAGAAAAAAGAAAATATCATGTTAAAAATAATTAAGTGATCAAATAGCAAGACAAGATATGCTTCTGAAGTTGCATTAACAAACCAAATGCAAGCCAACCCTCCAAACATCCTTTATGAGCCCTTTTAGTATTCCTTAAGCTAAGTTTCCTAAAGTCTAAAACAGATCACTTGACCTTGAGCACAAATCCACAAAGTTTTCCCAAGATTCCTTGAAGCCCTCCAGGTGAGGGCCCAAGGGCTGGGTATGGGATGGCCCAGGAAGTTCAGCCTGTGCTGCACAACACAGGCCAAGAAATGTCTGCAGCCTTGGAGAGTCAAGCAGGTACCTGCCTGTGTTTGCTGTGGTCTCAGGAGAAGGCAATGGCACCCCACTCCAGTACTCTTGCCTGGAAAATCCCATGGACGGAGGAGCCTGGTGGGCTGCAGTGCATGGGGTCGCTACAAGTCGGACACGACTGAGCGACTTCACTTTCATGCATTGGAGAAGGAAATGGCAACCCACTCCAGTGTTCTTGCCTGGAGAATCCCAGGGACGGGGGAGCCTGGTGGGCTGCTGTTGATGGGGTGGCACAGAGTCAGACACGACTGAAGCGACGCAGCAGCAGCAGCAGCAGCAGCAGGAGCTGGGAACCAGACCAAGTCACACCATGTTTCAAGTGCAGCAAATCATCAGCAAAGCAGGCAAATGGCAACAGTGCAATTGCAACAACAAGCAGGTGGCCCTTTTACCAAAGATGTTATCCTGAAAATACAACTAATCGGCTAGAATGTAAACAGCACACCTTTCTCATAAACAAAGAAGGCTGGCAGCTGGCAGTGGATCTGAGTCTTCTGATTCGCATTGCTACAGTGGGCATTTGAGAGCCCTTCATCACATATACTTGTGAACAAATGAGCAAAGAAACAATGAAATCCATGGCACTCCTGTCAATGCTCCAGAGCACCAGAGGACACATCAAAAACTTCAACATAAACCCAGGTCTTCTGCTTCCATCAAAAGGCTTCTCAGTTGCTCTTACTTCTGTGATAATTAGCCTCCAGCTGGTTCAAGATTTGTCATGACAGAGTGAGATTCTTTCCTTTTTATATGTACAAAATTAGGAACTTGATTCCTTTGCGATGCATCTCTTTAAAATCTACAGTGACTTTTCTTCTCAAATATCATGTCACATCCAATAGTGGCAGCCACAGGACACGGGGGATATTTTCTCATTTTTAAAAAGGCATCAAAATATCTGAATATTTTAAGTACGACTGCATGAAAACCTGTCCTAAATAAATCTCTTAGATCCTTGATATATTATGGGACTTGACATCAAAACCGAATATTCCACATGTACAAAAGCACTGTCTATGTCAGAAATAGCCCAGCTGCTTCAGAATACACTGAAGTGAATGACTAAAACCCGTATCTCCCGCTACACTCCCTCTACACACACCGTCAGTGCCTTCACACTTAACATTTCCCTCCATACACTTTCCCGGATGGACCCAGAGGCACCTCTGCAAAATAAAGGCTAAACATTACTACCCTACAGTTCAGCCATAAAGTCTAATAATTGATATACAGTTCTTCCATACACTTCAAAATAATAAAAAGCTTTTTTAAAAAATATTTCTACAGGCTAACATTCCACCAGCATGATATATATCACTGTCCTTGGAGTTTTATATTCTCATTAGCATATTTTTCCCTAAGCAGGAACCAGTTGATTTCTATATGATGAATTGAATTTCCAGTTAGGTCAATGCCTCTGTAGTATGAATTATCTGGGAGACACCACAGCTACAATTTCCATGATCAACTTATACTATTTTCCCCAGTTATAGCAAAAATTCAATTTTTCCAGGTCTCCTGCTTTGTGAATGGTGGAAAACGTTATAGTTATACTGACATAGAAGTTGATTAAAATGTATATAAAAGAATCAGAAAAAATGTGTGTGTATTACGATATATGTAATGTGTACGTATCACAATATATACATCCCTCATCTGCTTGCATGGGAAGCAGGCATTAGAACAGAACAGGTCTGTTCCTTTCAGAGAGACCTATGTCATTTTCCCAGGTTTTATCTAAATAGAAATTGCAAGACAACGGAGACCCTTTTTCCCTTTCACATCCTTGCACTGTTCTCCCAAGAATAATTTCTGGGCTTACCTCTTGATTCTGCCACACAGTCGCTTTGTGACTGTTGACAGGTTATTTAACTTCTTAGACCCTCTCCTTGAGAATGAAGATATTAACATCATCTGATTCAGAGGGTTGCTATGGAGACAAAATAAAGGAGCATCAGTGTAAAGTTCTGGGTGCTTCTACTTACTTACATTAGAACACTGGCCACTCCTGCCTTTCTTCAAGAAAGATTATCTGTACCATTAAATCAATACCCCACCTTCAATGTACAGACTTGAAAAACATCAGCTTTTTATCTCTCTGTCCATCAGTAAATGGATACTCCATGCGTACACAGAACACGCAAACACAAAACGTTCACTTTTAATGACACCGGTACTGGCACCGAGGGAGTCACGTAACAGGCAACACGTTTTAAAGTGAAGCATTATTTTCCGAGTATTCATTTACCAACTTTCCACACACCAAGTTCCCAAAGCAGTCAAGAACATTTGAGACCCTGCAGACTTCATGTGTCCCCTAATGGGGCACTGCTGCTGCTGCTGCTGCTAAGTCGCTTCAGTCATGTCCGATTCTGTGCGACCCCATAGACGGCAGCCCACCAGGCTCTGCCGTCCCTGGGATTCTCCAGGCAAGAACACTGGAGTGGGTTGCCATTGCCTTCTCCATTGTGTGAAAGTGAAAAGTGAAAGTGATGTCTCTCAGTTGCGTCCGACTTGCAGCGACCCCATGGACTGCAGCCCACCAGGCTTCTCCATCCATGGGATTTTCTAGGCAAGAGTAGTGGAGTGGCTTGCCATGTGCAAGCTCTCTGTGTAGAATGAAAATGCACTAAGGAATGGTAAGCGTAATCCATCATTCTGGTGTCTACAATGCCACACTTCAGAAGTTTCCAGGAAAGACCTGATTGGAATTAAATGTATTGAATATCTAATAAAAATATTTAATATTTGAATTACAAGAGTTCAGCTGTGAAACACTTCCCTCAAAAAAACAAACATAATTCTATCACTGCTCCCCATAACACTTACTCTTCCTCAAATGATTACAGCTTTAATACACACACATATACACACAAATAATCACATACACACTTCGATCCTTTGATACTAAGCATTTTCTATGTGAGTCTCTGTTTTCCTTCATTTGCAACCTTCTTCGGACTTTCAAATGAGGTGTTTTAATGGCGCCACCTTGTGGTTATGAGCCATTTCACAGTCACCCTCCCAGAGTCGTATCTCTTCCCTCACCTTTCCTCGCTTCTGTTTTGTGAGCTGTTTTTTCGTTTGTATTCATTAATCATTCCTCAGCATTTGTTACGAAGGATGAAAAAGATTTCACCAAAACAAAGTAGGCCATTAAAGAAACTAACAAAATAGCAATAATGTGAGGAGAACAGAAAAACTTGTACCTTTAAGACTATGCCACTCTGCAGAGGAAACGAGTGTAACTAAAAATCAACCAGAGATTTAGTAAGAAGAATTTCAAAGTGGGTTATAAAAGAAAAACTAATGTGATTTAAAGCATTTTTCCTGGAGTTTTCCTTTCATATCGACCACATTCTCTGCCCTGTTGCCAGTCTGAGATCCAGGCCGCTCCGCACAGTAAGCAAATGCTTCCCAGAAACAAACAATGGAATATCGAAGCCATTGGTATTCTTCTCACAACAGTAGGAACCAGAGCCAGGTGCTAAAGGAATTGGCTGTTTATGAATTATTCTTTCCTTTCTTCCTTCCTCTCCATTTCTGCTCCTCTCACAGAACTACCAGCGACCCTTTCCCCAGGGGCTACAGTGCTACTTGGAGAACTACTAATAATGCCCCTTGTTTTCCTAAGTCATTTTAGGCCCCGGGATTTAGACATCCATTAGGAGCTTATGCCCAGCAGCAGTTCTGACCAGTTGATCATCAAAACAAGTGATGCATGTACTCTTTTCAGGATGAGATGATTAAATCCATTGGAAGCATCATCCCACCTGTAAGACCGCTGTATGAATTCACAGGGTGAAAACTGAGAGAGGAGTGAAGACTTGAGAATGATGGTTGGGGAACACCCACTCATGAGTCCAGCCAAGAGCTACCAAAGGATCTTACCAAGCTACCAAAGGGTCTTTCCTGCTCAGAGAGGCCCAAAGGGAAGCTGAACTCCTGATTGAAAGGTCATACTCAGATACACACACACATATATACACACAGGCACACACGTGAACACATATCCACACATGCACACATATTAATGCACACGAACTGAAATAGTCATCCAGTTCGCTGACATAAGCATAGGGTTTAATCCATGCTTCTTTCATTGACCTTCTGTGGAAAGACATTGGTCCTGTAGGTCCTCAGACCTGGGACTCACAAGTCAAGCTGTCAAGTTTTGTGGAAGATGAAACTGAGAGGAGACCATCTTTGTCTATTGGAGATTTTGATGAACAGGAAGAAAAGCTTAGCACTGGCAGACGATAAGCGTAGGAGAGGGGGTGAAACAGTGGGGAGAATTATATACCTGGCTGTGAAGAGGATGGAGTCACTGGAGCAGCCAAAGGAAGCTGCACAGAAACCAGCCAAGCACAGTGCTTCATGCCGTGAGTGCAGAGCCCTGGAGGCCTGCCAAAGTCAGACATGCATCCTCACTGACCTTTCCAAGTCTGAGCGACTCCCAACCCAGACGAAGGACTCTGACCAAGGAGTGAATTCCTTTTCCTTCCTGGTGACCCTGCATTACTTTCCAGTAAGTTCTCCCGTGGTACAATTGTTCCTTTATCTGCACAGGAAGGGGATTTGTGATTCCTTCTGGAAACCAGAGTGCTGCGGGTGCCAGGCTCACTCTCTCAGCTGCTGGCTCAGAGTCTGACCAGACCCTGACCTGGAAGGAAGCCCAGTCGTGTGTGGGCGCTGATGCAACTGCCCAGCTCACCAACAGGCTGGGGGGTGGCTTTAATTCTCTAGGACTCAGTAGCCTTTTGGTGACCATCAGGCAGAAACTACCATGACACCAATGCTGTGAAACAGGGGACAAATCAGGCCTACCACTGGGGTTTGTAACTAAAGCTGCTCTGGAACCCAGCCATGCTCATTCACGGCAGTATCCTCTACGGCTGCTCTCACATAAAAATTGAGCAGCTGGGACAGCAACCATTGGCCTGCAAGACCTAAATTACTTACTATCTGGACCTTTACAGAAAAAGTCTGCCAACCTCTGGTTTAAAAGAAGGAACATCAAGAGAAGGCAGTATGGTGTAACAGAAGGACCACGAGAAGGCTGCTCCCCAGGCCTAGGTTCTAGCCTGGGTTCTGTTACTAACCATCTGCCTGAGTAACTTTTTTTTTTTCCCCTAGCTGTAAAAGATCCTAAAATCCTGTGATTTAAACCTTTGAAATGCACAGGGTTCTAGATGCCAATTTCACTGCCCAATACTTTTTATTTTCAAAACATGTCATTTTTTAATACATAATCCAAGGATTGTAATATTTAAGATCATTAGATTGGAACCCATTTGTGTGTTTTAAAAAAGAAACAAATACACATACATACATGTGTGTGCGCACACACACACACAGTCATGCACATCAGAGCAAGCCATCTGGCCCACTGGTATACGTATAGGATTTCACACCCAGGCTCCTTGCACTGCCCTTTTATGGGAAAGACATGAGTCTTCTCGGGCCTCACCACTTGCTCAGGGAAAGCTGCTGTGTCAGGGCCTCACCATCTATAAAGCAATGATTAGACCATCACAACTCAGTTACAACCTAAGACACAGCTGTAAAATTATGGAGAATTATTTTTTATAAAACTGAGCAATTGTCTGAGTCCATCTCCTGACTGACGGAATAAAAATGCCTAATTCACAAAACATTTCATTCACTGCAGCATTATTATGTGGTGGATGCTATCCTACTTACTTGTATTCGGTACCATCTTCATTTAGGGGTTACTTTTTGAGACTTGCAAATAGTTTCCAAGCATCTCTCAATCTAGAAAAGTGTGACATAGTGAAGCTGGTTTTACATGAGGGCTCTGTCTTAGCTTAGGTTCTCCCCAAAAGTGGAGCCTGAGACAAGATCATCTACCCTGGGATGTGATTCCAAGGAACAGGAGTAGAGGACTGGGCAGATTTAAACAGGGAAAGAAGGCAAGCTGAGCTGATCCAAAGCCACTTCACTGAACTAGTCACTCAAACGGGCAACTACAGCGCCAGAGCCCGAGATGCTTTGAAATGCCTAGTCGAATGAGACCCTGAGGTCTCCCTGAATAGTATGGGACATGGGCATTATTCATCCTCTAGCTCCCACCATTGCCCCAAGGGGTTTTAGTTCACTCCCACTTCCAGTGTGTGCACGGGGCAGAATGGTAACTTGGCCTCTGGAAACAACAGCCTCAGGAAAGCCCCAGGTCAGAAAGCAAGAATTGTGTGGGGCAGTTGAAGCAAGGACCCAGTGGGTCACAACTGCAGAGAGCTGGCACAGCAGTGACTGGAGTCAAAAGGTCGTGGAAGAGGCTATAAGGAAGGACAGTGAAGACGCTGTCCTTGTGTTCAAGCAGAATTCCATT
Source organism: Bubalus kerabau (assembly GCF_029407905.1). NCBI lineage: Eukaryota > Metazoa > Chordata > Mammalia > Artiodactyla > Bovidae > Bubalus > Bubalus kerabau. The sequence continues at coordinate 14,238,924 of NC_073641.1, forward strand.
TTAAAGAAGGATACAATTCCGTAAATAAACCATGTTAATGCATTCAGATCAACACTGCCGGTTAATATGTGAACACAGACAGATTCTGCTACTCTGTCAGATGAGTAGCAAGGAATGGAGGTCCGCATAAAGGAAGTCTTCAGAGAGAGGGTGATACCTGAGAGGTTTCAAAGGACCACTGGGAGTTTTCCAGGAAGTAAAGCAAGATAAGTGAACAAATCACTTATGCAAAGCCATGGAAGCTGGACAAGTCAGAATACATGCAGGAAAATACAGGGACTTCAGAAAGGTTAAAATAGAGATAATGTCTGGGGAAATGGTCAACCATGAAGAGAGAGCAGAGCCCAAACCATGAAACACTGGATCCCATCCCAGGTACCTTGAAATCCTATCTACTGACAATAAAGGAACATAGAAAGATTGTTTTACCAAAAAAAAGAAGAAGGGAGTGATTCAACTTGCTTTTAAGAACAATAACTCTAATAACATCAGGGAAGGGAATTCATATTATCTCAAAGGAATTTCAGAGGTAGATTAAAGTTTATGTATATTGATGATCCCAAGATTAAAATAATTCAGATCTGTCAAACATCTCAAATCATAGAATATACCATAACCTATTTTTCTGTAAATGTACGGAACATTATAACTAAATTAAACACAAGACTAAATGAAAACCATTACAAGGTTTCATCAGATTTTTGTGACAGTGCAAGCCTGTTATTTATTATTTAGCATTCACAGCACTTTGCAATCAGGTCTGGAAATAATTTAAACCCACTGGTCATTCCCCTAGCCCTTTATCTCTGTGAAGCAATGTGATAATTCAGGAAGACTACTGCTAAGACTCAATTCAGAAGTGTTGCTTTTTCCCACCACACCGAGAAGAAAATGAGTCATTTGGGTTTTTTATTGAGATGATGAGTAACGGGCATCCAATACACAAAATTGCCTTTCTCAATATATTAATGTGCTAAGTTGCTTCGGTCGTGCCCAGCTATTTGCCTGCCAGGCCCCTCTGTCCATGGGATTCTCCAGGCAAGAATACTGGAGTGGGTTGCCATGCCCTCTTCCAGAGGATCTTCCCAACCCAGGGATTGAACCCACGTCTCTTATGTCTCCTGCATTGGCGGCAGGTTCTTTACCACTAGGGCCACCTTAATAAATTTGCCAAAAATAGTAATTCTAAGGCTCCTTTTACATGAATTTGTGTGCCAAATACAAGAGGGGGCTCGTGTCCACGGAGGAAGAAGCAGCTAAAGGTGTGACACTAAAGATGAAGGGACAGACATAGTGACAAAAGAAAGGCTTGAAGGGGCAACCAAGTCGCTGGGCTTCGGTTCTGCACCCCCTAGAATGAGGAACCCCCATTCCTCCCTGTGCCAGACCATTCACGAAAACTGATACTGATGCTGGGTGACGAGGCTGACCCATTTCTAGAGAGGTAATCCAGAGCCCCTCAGCTCGTGTTCAAGCCCTCTCCGTCATGGAGCCAAGTCTGCCATCAATTTTGGAGCCATGGTCCACGCTCGCAGTCTGGTGAGACCTGGCCACCTAGAGACCTGGCTTGCTAGGAATGTAATGGACTAGCATTTTCAGTATATCCCCCAGAGGGACCAGACAAGCCTTACCATGGAGAAAGGTAAAAACAAAAATATACCTCTAAAAAATAGGATAGAATTGGGAATTCACTGGTGATCCAATGGTTAGGACTTCATGCTTTCACTGCAGGGGGCCATGGGTTTGACTCCTGGTCAGGGAACTAAGATTTTGCAAAAGAAAATAGGATCAAATTTTATTTAGCTCACTTCAAGAGACAGCTTGAATACTACCCATGGTAACTGCTGGTCACCTGACTTCACACAAGCTATTTAACTTCTCTGCCCCTCAGCTTACTAAAAATTAAAATAATAGTAGTAGCTACTTCATAGGTTTGTCACAGAATTAAATTTCAAAAGTGCTAACTATACCTGGCATATGGTAAGTGTTCAAAAATATTAACTGTTGCTCTAGTTGCTATTATTATTACTACTGTACCAAAAACAGACAAATCTACAAATAGTGACCAATTTTCTACTTCCTCCCTTAGTTTCAAATAATTTGTGTCTCTTATTTTAATTCCTGCAGCAAAACAAAAGACTTTTTAAAAACCAAATAGGCTGCAAATAACTTTTTCTTTAGGAAGTCCTTTATATATTATCACCTACATTTGGCTTTTCTCTGAGCTCTAAAGAGCTCTATTCTTAATAATAATAATAATGATAAGGAGTTATTTATTTTTCCTGTCTTATGTGGCTGGCAGAGGTTGTGTGTATATAAATCCTCACATCCTAACTATACACTGAAATTTAATCAGGAGATCCATAGGTGCTAAGCCCAACTTTCTGGATGCAGTATTTCTTGTTTCCACATGGAAAATACCATATGGAATTGATGTGACCCATGCAAAGGGGGGGTTGAGCTTTCTGATATTCACAGACATATTGGCCCCTGGATTAAATCTCAGATTTAATACACCAGAACTCAATCCTCTGACAGAGCCTGGTAACCACCAGACTGGAAATAGACTTTCTGGATGACTGCTGAGTTTCTAAATCACATTAGCCTTTTGTCAACTCACACAGCAGGTAAAGAGTGGAATTAATTTAGAAACTCGACATCAGGGGGAAAGTACACGCTCCAGAGAGGAAATGACCTCTGCACGGCTGTGTTTCTTCTTTGTCTTCCTCTTGCCCTGCAGAGTGTCTCTTACAATCATCAGGCGTCTACCTGCCTTACTTTGACTACGGGCCTGTTCTGTTGGGGTCTGCCAGCCCAAAGCGGGTAGATGCCGCCCCTCTGACGTCTCACCTGAATCTCTGTGCTCTGCGTCTAAGTCTCCAGAGACAAGCATTTCTGACCCAAAGCAAATCAACTGCCGGTGGGGGCTGGGCAGAATCTCAAGAAAACAAATAACAGCAACCAAAGGCAGAGTCAAAAGAAACGGGCCATAGCAGAGGGGGTTTCCCCCAACTTTTTAACGTGAGCATTTTCTAAAGTGAAAGCTGATAGTCTAGAATAACTCGTAATTGCATCCCCACCACCAAGACGGAGCAGCTGTTCACGTTTTGGCATTCTGTCTGTCTGTATCCATTCCACTGTGGCTATGTGTGTGTGTGCTGAGCCATTTGAAAGTAAGTTGCTGTTATCAAAGACACTGCACCCCCTAAATAGTTCAGTATGTGTCTTTTCAGAATGAAGACATTCTCCTCTGTAACCTTAGTAGAAAAATCACACCTAAGCAAATCAAGAGCAACGAATATCGCCTGATACTAGTCCACACTCCAGTCGTCCTCCTTATCCTAAGAATTAACGCGCGGTGTTCGATTACTGTAGCTTCTCGGGCCCTGAAACTAGAGCAGTCCTCTACCTCTCGCTTCAGCGGCGTTGGCTCCTGCCTGTGTCTGCGCCAGCTGTCTATAAGACGTGCACTGGTGAGTGGTGATCGTGACGGGAAGGGGCAGGAGGGGAGAAAGGGACACAGCACAGGAGAATCCGTGGGACTTCCCACCTCGCTCAGACTGAGGACAGTGGCAGCCCCCCCAGCACACACCTGCCCTCACCCCACTTCTCCACCTCGCAGACCTCGCTGCAGCCATGCTGGCCTCCTTGGGGCTTCCCAACAAACTAAGCACACACCCAGTCCACACTCTGGCCCTCTCTCCTCTTCCCGGAATGCTTATCTCCCGCAGATCCAAAGGGGTACTCCCCACCTCCAGGTCTTTGCTCATCTTATTTAAAATCGCAAACCACGCTCTCTGCCTTATTGTTTCCTTCCGGTGTATTTCACCTTCTAGCTTTCTATGCATTGTGTTTCTTTTGTTAATTGCTTCTCTCACCACCTGGATGGAGTTTTGTGTGAAGGTGCCAGGGCTGCACCCCAGCTCCTCTATTAGTACCAATATCATCAACTCGGTTCAATCACCAAGTATTAAGACCCACTGCTGTGCTCCAGACACTTGCAACGAAGCAGGACCTCAGAGACACTCCTCAGAGCTGACACAAATCCAGGTCGGTAGTGACGCTATGTCTCAGCATTGAGAATGGCCCTCAAAAGGCAGGTGAGACCCTGGAGCCCCCCAGAGCCATTCGTGAGCCCTGGAGTTTGCCTGGAGCTGGCGCTGACCATCCAGCCCACTCCTGCCATCCACCGACCCCCTCATGAATCCCGCCACTATCTGTGCGGGTCTCAGTTTACCTGGGCCTGGCGACTCCTCAGTGTGTCTATTCGGAACAACCACCGCAGAAGTGCCCTCCCCTCCCCTCACAGGACCACTTTATCCCTCCAGCTACTCCTTCCCACCTGTACTCCTCAGGGCCATGGCCAAGAAGCAATTGTGGCCAAGCCAGCTCAAAAGATGTCCCCAGCATCCCTCCCCACACAGCACCTGGCCTCACATGCACACAAGACCCTTCTTAACCTGACTACCACCCTCCCCACCCCTTCTCCTGACACTCCTCACACTGGACAACACTAAGTCATTCTTGGTCATTTCTGGAATAATCCAGGCCCCTCATGCCTTGCAGTTATTTAACCTTTTTTCTAACATGTACCTCGCCTCCTACCCCATCACACCTCCAGGCAGTCCTGAAAAACTTCTACTCTTCCTGCTGGTTTCAATTCAAATGCTATCTCTCTGGGCCCCTTTTCCGACCTGTGAGAACTTGGGCTCTCCCTTCGGTTCTCACACAGGGAGTTTTGTCTCAAATGAAACTCACTTTAACAGCATCACCTCATCATTATTTGGTTCTCTGTCTGCCAGCTAGACGTCAGCATGGCCCTGGCCCTATGAAGGGACTGGGGTCTTCCATCTTCCTATTCAGAGTCTCAGGCAAAAGACTAGGTGTTTAATAAATTTGGACCGTTTGGTCTAAGGAGCTCCTTTGCCCTGGGCAGAGCTATTTGCAGAGGGCCTTAAAGAACAGAGTCAGTGACCCTCATCTTTCCCCATTCTGATTTTATGGCTCAGGCCTTGAGTTAATGGTAAATGTCCTCATTGTTTCGGTTTGCTGAAACATTATGTAAACCCAGCATCAGGCGGCTGTTTGACTGGCGACAAACAATTCTGCATTCCAGAGCATGCTGACCCCTTGGCCAGTTTGTTTTGTTTGCTTTTCACTAACAAAGAGCTTATCGTTTAAACTTCTGAAAGTTAAACTGCATTCTGTGTTCCATTTTGCCCTCCCTCATACAAATGTCAGTGTGTGTTTGAGAGAGACAGAGGCAGTAATAGAGGGAGACAGAGACAGAAAGAGATGGAGAAGCCATGGAATTAGCTAGCTGCTATGCTTCAGACTACTGCTCATGCCCTGACCCAAAAGAGGCCTGGAGAGTGCACAGAGGATTAGACACCGGGCCCAAAGAACCACGCTGAGCTGCTGCTAGACTCAGCAGACCACCTGCTTCCAAAGCACTAACAAACATGGACAACACCCTTGCCACTTCTCGACTCCATTCTAGTTCATTCTTGGGCTTCCCTAGTGCTTCAGACGGGAAGAATCTGTCTGCAATGCAAGAGACCCAGGTTTGATTCTTGGGGCAGGAAGATCCCCTGGAGAAGAGAATGGCTACCCACTCCAGTATTCTTGCCTGGAGAGAGGAGCCTGACAGCTTACAGTCCATAGGGTCACAAAGAGTTGGACTCAGAGACATTATGTTTTCCACCCAAATGAGTTGAGACAATTAGATGGGCCTCACAATCTGGGCCTGGTCAACACTCAGTAAACAGCAGTGTTAGGAGTTTTCCAAGGAGTTCTCTAATTTTCTACAACTAAAAATCCTCTATATTGTGAACAAGCTTCTGTTGTTTCTACCTATGACACGTTGACATGGGTGCAATATCACTGAGTATTATTATTGAGAAATCTTCAACCGTTACCCATCTCCACGAAAGCTCTTCATTCATGCTTCTGTGCAGGGTGAGTTGGGGGAAATACAGAAGGACACTCGGGCTTCTAGAAGGCTCACACTAAGAATTTACAGACTTCAGGCTGAAGGTGAAGGAGCATTTCTTGCGAGGTCTAGACTCCTTCCCTTACTGTTGGTATTGTTTTAGTTCGTCTGGTTTGAACCAAAGCCAGCTGAATCTCCTCCAAGTTCTAGGCACGGTCAGATCTCAGGAGACAGCCTGTCTGTTCATTCAAAAAAAAAAAAAATCTGCCTGGACATCCACCCCAGCCTGGAGTCATGACAGATCACTAATGCCTTGTGACCCCAGCGAGTGTCCCCATTCCATTCACGGTGAAAGGAAGGGGCGACAGCATTAAGCGCTGTAGTCTCCACATCTGAGGCTACTGGAGCCTGAATAAGAAGCCCTATGAGCAGACGATGAGGCTGCAAGGCCAGTTCCCATCCGGTTTAGTCAGCCTCTCCTGCCAGGCATCTCTGTCTTCTTCATTTTTTCCTCTGTTTACTCATGGGCACCTCCTCTTGGGGTCTCAAGGCACTTTTGATTGTCTGCCACTAATTAGTGAACATATAATGGGCCTGACTGTGACCCATTCCCTGAAAAGATAGGAGAGAACCAGAAGAGGGGTCTCCACCCAGGAGGAGCTTAGAATCTAGAGGTGGAGATAAAAATGACAACATTCAAAATGGAATAGAAATATGAAATATACTGTATGCGTGTATTTGGGACTTCCCAGGAGGCACTAGAGGTTTAAAAAAATGCCACCTGCCAATGCAAGAGATATATGGGTTCAATCCCTGGGTTAGGAAGATCCCCTGGAGGAGGGCATGGCAACCCACTGTTGCCTGGAGAATCCCATGGACTCAGGAGCCTGGTGGGCCACTGTCCATAGGGTCACACAGTCAGACACAGCTGAAGCAATTTAGCACACACACGCATGCACATGTTTGGGGCCTTTTGACCAATAAGCTTTTCTACAAATGGCTGAGATCATCTTCAGATCAGCATTTAAGACCTATCCATGAAGAGGGCAGAGGTGGGGTGGGATATGACTCAGTACTTTAAATAATCTACTTTTCAAACACTATGGAATTGAATTATAGTGATTTCAACTATTTTTCTTTTAATTACAATCTGACTTTTTAAGTTAGTGAAAAAATCCTCATCAAATTTACCATATTAAATTTGTTTAAATGTGTAAGAATATACACATTTTATTAACATAGACTTTACTCCCTCTCCCTATAGCTGTCTACATATATATATATATATACCTGTATATACATAAATACATGTTTTTCTTTTCTACCAAGAAAACTCAGAGAAAATTTTAATGTTAATCACTATACACTAATATAACAGAGATATATGGTAATTAATATTATAAACAACTTAGTAGGGACTTCCCTAACTGTCCAGTGGTTAAGACTTTGCCTTCCAATGCAGGGGGTGTGGGTTCAATCCTTGGCCAGGGGAACTAAGATCCCAAATGTCTGAAGGCCAAAGCATAAAAAAAAGAAGCAATATTGTAACAAATTTAATAGACTTTAACAAGGGTACCCCAGAGAAGGCGATGGCACCCCACTCCAGTACTCTCGCCAGGAAAATCCCATGGACGGAGGAGCCTGGTAGGCTGTGGTCCATGGGGTCGCTAAGAGTCAGACACGACTGAGCGACTTCACTTTCACTTTTCACTTTCATGCATTGGAGAAGGAAATGGCAACCCACTCCAGTGTTCTTGCCTGGAGAATCCCAGGGACGGGGGAGCCTGGTGGGCTGCCATTTCTGGGGTCTCACAGAATCAGACACAATGAGCGACTGAACTGAACTGAACTGAAGCTGACTAGTATATATTTGGCAGTTAGGTATAAACCATTAAAAACTATGATAAGTTAACTTTGTTGATAAAAATTATCCTTGTAGCCTAAAAACATCAACCAAAAAAAAAATAGAAAGGAAAATAATAGTACACACAAAAAAGTTTCAATATATCTAAAAGGAATGAGGTTTTAGAAGTTTAGTTCAGTTCAGTCGCTCAGTCGTGTCCAACTCTTTGCTACCCCATGAATCACAGCACTCCAGGCCTCCCTGTCCATCACCAACTCCCAGAGTTCACCCAGACTCACGTCCATCGAGTCAGTGATGCCATCCAGCCATCTCATCCTCTGTCGTCCCCTTCTCCTCCTGCCCCCAATCCCTCCCAGCATCAGAGTCTTTTCCAATGAGTCAACTCTTTGCATGAGGTGGCCAAAGTTCTGGAGTTTCAGCTTTACCATCGTTCCTTCCAAAGAAATCCCAGGGCTGATCTCCTTCAGAATGGACTGGTTGGATCTCCTTGCAGTCCAAGGGACTCTCAAGAGTCTTCTCCAACACCACAGTTCAAAAGCATCAATTCTTCAGCACTTAGCCTTCTTCACAGTCCAACTCTCACATCCATACATGACCACTGGAAAAACCATAGCCTTGACTAGACGGACCTTTGATAGCAAAGTAATGTCTCTGCTTTTGAATATGCTATCTAGGTTGGTCATAACTTTCCTTCCAAGCAGTAAGCGTCTTTTAATTTCATGGCTGCAATCACCATATGCAGTGATTTTGGAGCCAAAAAAATAAAGTCTGACACTGTTTCCACTGTTTCCCCATCTATTTCCCATGAAGTGATGGGACCAGATGCCATGATCTTCGTTTTCTGAATGTTGAGCTTTAAGCCAACTTTTTCACTCTCCACTTTCACTTTCATCAAGAGGCTTTTTAGTTCCTCTTCACTTTCTGCCATAAGGGTGGTGTCATCTGCATACCTGAAGTATTTGATATTTCTCCTGGCAATCTTGATTCCAGCTTGTGCTTCTTCCAGGCCAGCGTTTCTCATGATGTACTCTGCACATAAGTTAAATAAGCAGGGTGACAATATACAGCTTTGACGTACTCCTTTTGGAACCAGTCTGTTGTTCCATGTCCAGTTCTAACTGTTGCTTCCTGTCTTGCATATAAGTTTCTCAAGAGGCAGGTCAGGTGGTCTGGTATTCCCATCTCTTTCAGAATTTTCCATAGTTGATTGTGATCCACACAGTCAAAGGCTTTGGCATAGTCAATAAAGCAGAAATAGATGTTTTTCTGGAACTCTCTTGCTTTTTCAATGATCCAGCGGATGTTGGCAATTTGATCTCTGGTTTCTCTGCCTTTTCTAAAACCAGCTTGAACATCTGGAAGTTCACAGTTCATGTATTGCTAAAGCCTGGCTTGGAGAATTTTGAGCATTACTTTACTAGCGTGTGAGATGAGTGCAGGCCTGGTAGCTAAATATCAGGAAGCAAGAGTTCAGCAGTCATACCTTCCCACTTTTAGTAACTGCAGCCACATTCCAGTGCAGAGATGCCCAGATGGAACCATATAGAAAGAAAGCTTGGATAACAAGCTAGAATTACAGATAGCCAATCAAGAAATTCAGTAGGTACCTGATAGAGAAGCCCCAGATGATACCCTTTCTGTGGAGAAGAGTAATACTGATTTGGGAAAATGGGATTCTGGCTGCTGGAATGGGGAGGTGGAGTCAGAGATAGTTTCTTTCTTGCAGAGCTCCCCACGATGGCCTACAGTACAACAGTGATCAATAGAAGGTCAACAGCGCTTAGCGGCTGACTGTTCCCAAATGACAAGGGAAATAGGTAAAACCACCATGATGGGAACCCACAAAATTCCTTAAGAATTTCCCTGCAAAATTTCAGTTCCTGCAGGGGTCAGAGTGGAGTCATTTCAGGAAAGAGAATCTTGTTCATGGGGCCTGGATGCCAGATCCTGAACAGTGGTGGCATCCCAGAACACTGGGAAACAAAGAGGCAAAAACCATAAGCTCCAGAATCAACTAAAGTAGTAACATCATCTCCTAAATCCTACAAAATAAGAATAAATAATATATTGTATGCACTGATTATACAAGGCCTCCCTGTGTTCTCCAAACAGCTCTACCATGTAGCCAAAATATGTATATTTTAGCCATAAGGAGCTTTAAACATGCAACTGACCATGAGTTTTTGAGGTAATGCTCCAAATGACCTAGCTCTCCTAACAAAACTAAGACATTCATGCCACAGCCTTCTTACTCTCATCATTCTTTAAATTAGTTAAGTGAGGAGGCCGTTAGACTGAGGTGACTCGAATGTTTTAATGCAGTGCTAATGTTTGGCACCTACGTAAGCAAACCAAAATCTAAGCCTCAAAGTTAAGAAATCGAAACCAAACAGAAGCAGTCACAACCAACCAACTAGACTTTCCTGAATGAGGCAACATATAATTTCCTTCCTCTCCTTCTAAGTCTCCTCTACCAAAGTCTTGCTTCTAACTCTTAACTACCTCTGGTTTGTCTCTGCCTGATCAGAGCCCATATTCGCTCAAATAAACTTTTAAACATTTTAATAAGCCTCAGTTTATCTTTCAGCATTCAAACTCTGTCCTAAGTACCATCCTAGCTTATAGTCATGTTCTCTGACATTTAAAAGGGAAAGTGTTTTAGAGATCATCTGGCCCGTTCCACCCCCACTCTCCCCCCACCACAGTTTAAAAGAAAGGAACCAAAACTCAGGTAGATTGAGGAACAGTCACAATCATAATAATGCTAGTGTTTATCCCTTCATGAACGCTCACCAAATCATTTTAACGACACCTAACTATATCCACATAAGTTGCCAGTGCTCAGCAATATGACTAGCGTAACTCAGAAAAACTAAAATGAAAAATAAAGGGATGTATCATGTGCAGTCACGTGAGAAATCTATTATTTTGAAGATTGCCACAAATGCTCTGCAATTTGGATTCCCAAAGACAACTGGGAAACAGAAAGTGTTCTTAGTCACACGAAGCTTATAGTGACAGTCAATTCTCCAAGCAATTCACACATCATGGAAATGAATTTTTAATTATAATTTTATACGGCTGCATTTTTAAAAGCAACATAAGGGTATTTCATTAAAACAAGCATTTCACTAAAATGACTAGACTTCTGAAATCCAATTAGAGTTTCCTTCACTTCCTCTGCTTCCCCACTGCCTCCAAGCCACCATCAGTCCACACTCAACTCTGACCCCACTTGCCCAACGTAAGCCCACAGCAACCATCACTGCAACGCCCTGCTGGCCTCCAGAAAATCATTCTGGTCTCTCCCTTTATCTCTCAGCCACAAATTGGCAAGTCCTCTCTGAGTCTAGGTGGTCCTTTTGTTTGCCTTGAATAGATCTACTTTCACATCTTCTATAACATCCCCCACAAATTGATTCCATATTGCAGCCTAAATCCTACCCAAATCCACAAGAAGAACCAAGCGCCTATTATAGGTACCAATTCATCAGGAAAGTGCACTGAACCAGCACAAGAATAAGTCTGCAACACGATGCCAGTGAATTCAGCTTTCTGCATGAAACTTTTCACATAACTGACCAGACAGAAGCCCACGCCCAACTCTCACCATCATGCCGTTGCTGTTTAGTTGCTTAGTCGTCTCCAACTCTGTAAAACCCCATGAACTATAGCCTACCAGGCTCCTATGTCCATGGGATTTTTCAGGCAAGAATACTGGAATGGGTTGCCATTTCCTCCCCCAGGGGATCTTCCCAACCCAGGAATCCAACCTGCATCTCATGCACAGGCAGGCAGATTCGTTACCGCTGGGCCACCAGGGAAGCTCATGTATACACCAACATGTATACTGTATTCAAGCATTCTGTAAGGCACTGCCCATTTGCTACAGTTTGCTTTAACAAGTTAGATGGTTTGCCCAAAGAGCCACAGATCTTGAGATAAGCTGATAGAACAGCTGAGGCCAGCACCAAGTGACCAACGGAATGCTGGAACGGCAAGATGCAGATTGTAGCCTTTATCAGTGACCCACATGGTTATCTCAGTTTAAAGCACTGACCTAAGACTTCTATGAAGTTGTCTGGCTCAGGAAAAAAAAAAAAAATCTCAAAGAAAGGACAGAGTGAAAGAGAACTAAAGAAAACTGAGATGTGTTTTACCATTATGTAAGTCAGAAAAGGAAATGGCAACCCACTCCAGTGTTCTTGCCTGGAGAATCCCAGGGACGGGGGAGCCTGGTGGGCTGCCGTCTATGGGGTCGCACAGAGTTGGACACGACTGAAGCGACTTAGCAGCAGCAGCAGCAAGTCAGAAAAAAGAAACTTTTAAATACATTTTGAACAATATTTTCCTACTATTCATGTAGTTTTTCCTGTACTTAGTAAATAAGAGTACCTATCACTACAGAAAATATGTGAAGTGAGAGACGATTTCAACTAAGTGTAAATGTTATGGTACATACGGGCCTGCAATGAACTCCAATTTCTAAATATAAACATAGGCATGCAATTTTAAAAGAGAAAATCAGCTTCTCTTTGCCACTTCAAAAACATGACTACTGGACAAATATTTAAGGAATAACCACTTGAAGACTGCCAAACTATTTCCCTGCCCTGAGAATCACCCCTCTCTGCCCCTCCAGTTCCACCCACTTGCTGGTCTGGCCCTGAACTCAGCCCAGTTTTATTAGCCCACCCACACATAGCATGAATCCCAGCTCTTCTTCCAGACTCCCTCCTCTCCTCCTTGCTATTTCTGTATGTGGCTTCTCCTATTTCAATAGCAGAGAGGTTCCTTTTCCTCCCCAGCTTGCTTATTCCTCAGTTCCCACATATAATTTTGGTTTTATCAATCACTTCCTCTCCCACCTCTTCAGTCTCTTATTCTTTACTTCAATTTTTCCTCTTGGGTAACACCAAATGGAGCATGCGTCTCCCTCACCCTAACACACCCATTCTCCTCCTCCTGACTACCCTGATTAACCATCCTTTTCTCTTCAGCGTGTCATCTCCAAGCTTTCAAAGGAGTGGTCTACTTGAAAGAGTAAATGACTTCTATTTCCTCATCAGTTTCACATGCCTTGTACACTAAGTCCCTTCAGTCAGGTCTGACTCTTTCTGACCCTATGGACTGTAGCCCGCCAGGCTCTTCTGTTCATGGGGATTCTCCAGGAAGAACACTGGAGTGGGTTGCCATGCCCTCCTCCAGGGGATCTTCCTGACCCAAGGATCGAACCTGAGTCTCTACGTCTCCTGCATTGGCAGGCTGCTTCTTTACTACCAGTGCCGTCTGGAAAGCCTTGCACGAGCCGTAACCAAGTGCAAACACACTGACAGCAGAAATGTCAGAATGAGGTTGGGTGTAGCTGGGGCAACCTGGAGATTGCCTGGAGATTCCCACCACCCCATGGCCACCTCTCACAGTCCCCATTCCACATTCCAGACACAGGGCCAACATCCAGCCATCATCCAACCAAGAGGCATGAGGGCTGCAGTTGGCTAGTTCATGTAGGTTTGGAATTTGGGGTTTTTAAGTGAAATTGAACAATTTCTAAATACTAGCCTTTAATCTGATTTTTAAACACTGAGAATGAAATGAAATACCTCTTCTGGATTCACCCTATAGCCATGAAATTTGCAAACTATGCTTTAAATCATTGGTGGCCACAGTAAAGAATTTGCCCACAATGCGGGAGACCTGGGTTCAATCCCTGGGTCGGGAAGATTCCCTGCAGAAGGGAATGGCAACCCACTCTGGTATTCTTGTCTGGAGAATTCCGTGGACAGAGGAGCCTGGCAGGCCCCAGTCCCTGGGGTTGCAAAGAGTCGGACATGACACAGCAACTAACAACACACATGCCTTATATCTCTCTAAAACAGTTCTCTTTAAAAGTCATCAGTGACCACATAGCTGCTATAAAAAATAGCCTTTCTCATCTAATTTTCTTCACCTTTCTGTGTGTGTGTGGGGTGGCGGGTGGTATCACAAACTCCTGTGTTAAACTGCAATAACCAAAATTCGGTGACTCCATTCTTTCCTTATTGTTCTGCCATCACCTTTCTTTAGCTTATCCAGCTTGATCATTTTCTTTTCTTTCAAAAACCCCTAATTGAAAAATCATCTAATATCTGAGATTCAACCACTTCCACTACAAAGCTCACTCCCCACAAAAATCTCCAGCTTCCCTCCCGAGCTCCAGCCTCAGACTTCTGTACATGGGTACCAGTACCCCAAAATATCCTGTGCTGACTCATCCTCTTCCTTAGCATCAGTGCCACCAATTCCACTTATTCTATCCCTTTCCTCTTAGCCAATCAGCCTCAGAACTCCACCAGTTGGGCTCCCCAATCAATCATCACTTCTTTTCTGTGTCCTTTGCAGATTGGTCGTGAATGTCTCCACTTCTTTCTTTCTCCTTGACTCTCATTAGCTCTCAGCTGAAGGACTAATCCCAGAGCCCACAAATCCATCTCCCAGGCTTAGGTCCTTCATCTCTTTACCTCCACTCTGCTGCCAAGTTCATCTTCCTGAAGGACTCAAGTTCTGACTAATCCTGTGCTCAGAACTAAAGTGGTACCTGTTGCTTACCCAGAATGGAACTCAGGACCCTCCCTGTGACTTTCAGCCTGCTTCTCCTCCACTTCCTTCCCTCTACGAACATTCTAAGTGCCAAGCGAAGTCCTTTATAATTGTTTGGACTACCTCCTGGCTAGTGTCATCCTCTTCCCTGAAATCCTGTAACCCTGGATCTATTCCTCTGATGGTCTTTACACAGTAGAGCCTCTATTTAAGGTTCATGGGTCATGCCTTATCTCTGTAAGATGCAGGATTCCTTGGCATGGCAGGTTTGGGGTCTCATTAGTCTTGGACCCCTCACAATGATAGCAGTGACTTCTGTCTCCCTATTTGAGGACCAGATGGCTGGGCCAGTTTCCTGACTGCCTGTAACAGTGACAATCACATCACAGTTTCTCACCAGCTGGGAAGGAACCAGTAGTATGAGAGTGAGGACCCCTTGTCTATCTGGCTGGTAACTTGGGGATCAGAATGATAATATAGTGGCACAGAGGGCAAGTTACAGGTACAATTTCATATTTCTTACTTTAGTTTGATACTGGTTCACATCAGGTGAACTTTAACTGCCATTTCCAGTTCTTTCAATTTGAGATTAGAGCTGTTGTTCAGTCACCAAGATAGCAAGCTCATTTGTGGCAAAATAGATCTCCTCAAAGGTCCCCCCCTCCACCCTGTCCCCTGGTCCTCTGTCCACTGTGTTACTCTGGACTTGTCCTCTAGGACTCAGCCCAAGGCATCTGATCCACAAGGTTGTCTTGGGCTACAGCGTTTTCATTTCATTCTCTTTAAAAACAAATATTTTTTAAATTGAAACAGGAATACATTCCACATGGTTAAAAGAATTCAAACAGAACAAAAGTGTACTAAATGAAAAATATCTCTCCCACATCATACTGCCTGAGTTGAGGCTTCTCTCAGTCTCCTAAAGAAAACTGCTGTATCATTTCTGTGGGCACCCTTCTAGAAGTTTTCTCTTGTTTGCAAATATATACAAAAGACAATCACTTTTGTATAAGAACAAAAGAACTCAATGCACATTAGTAGACCACTTGGTTTTCGTTCTTAACAATATTTGGTAACTGTAAATATGCAGTAACTTGTAAGCCTCATACATGGAAAGCCTTTGTACTTCGCCCAACATCAATGCGAAGTAAACGACCCTTCACATGGTACCTAGCAGAGGACATTCCAAGATTCTAAAGTTCATACCAATCAGACCCCAGGAGCACATCCTCACAAAAAAGCTGCAGTTCTGCAGGACGAGGGCTCAGAAGTGCTTCTTTCTGCTCATGTTCCAGAGGCAGGCTCCAGCAGCCTTGGCTGTCACCTCTCACGCTGCCGCCAGAGCTCACGGTCCCCTCGGTGCAGTCACACTCCCCATCCTCTGATCCCACCTAGTCCAAACAACCCATGCAAGAGTGAAGGCTTCCTAACGGGTTTTGTTGCAACCCCTTTCAGAAAACTGAGAAAAAAGCAGATTCTTGCCCTTTCATTTGATTACATGGTGATGAAAGATAAATTCCCCCGTGTACTATGAGCTGTGTTGAATCAACACCCCCAAGTTTTGCCCAAGCTGATTTAGTTCGGCATCTCGTCACGAGGTGTTTCTAGAAGGTAATGTGGGGGTCTTTGGCCTTCAGCTCCTGCCCCCAACCTCTCTTACTGAGTCCTCTAATTAGATCTCACAGGAGGTGTATATGAAGAAATTAACAGGACCAGGGAAAGTGGAGAGTGAAAAAGTTGGCTTAAAGCTCAGCATTCAGAAAACAAAGATCATGGCATCTGGTCCCATCAGTTCATGGGAAATAGATGGGGAAACAGTGGAAACAGTGGCAGACTTTTTTGGGGGGGGCTCCAAAATCACTGCAGATGGTGACTGCAGCCATGAAATTAAAAGACGCTTACTCCTTGGAAGGAAAGTTATGACCAACCTAGATAGCATATTCAAAAGCAGAGACATTACTTTGCCAACAAAGGTCCGTCTGGTCAAGGCTATGGTTTTTCCAGTGGTCATGTATGGATGTGAGTGTTGGACTGTGAAGAAAGCTGAGTGCCAAAGAATTGATGCTTTTGAACTGTGGTGTTGGAGAAGACTCTTGAGAGTCCCTTGGACTGCAAGGAGATCCAACCAGTCCATTCTGAAGGAGATCAGCCCTGGGATTTCTTTGGAGGGAATGATGCTGAAGTTGAAACTCCAGTACTTTGGCCACCTCATACGAAGAGTTGACTCATTGGAAAAGACTCTGATGCTGGGAGGGATTGGGGGCAGGAGGAGAAGGGGACGACGGAGGATGAGATGGCTGGATGGCATCACTGACTCGATGGACCTGAGTCTGGGTGAACTCCGGGAGTTGGTGATGGACAGGGAGGCCTGGCGTGCTGCGATTCATGGGGTCGCAAAGAGACACGACTGAGCGACTGAACTGAACTGAACTGAGGGCTCGGCTGCGAGTTGCAGGGGCCTTAGGAGACCACCAGAGAAGTCTTTGCTCCCCTAGAAGCAGTTTTCGGTTTGGACGACTTTGTCCAAAAGCTCTGCCGAAACCACACCCACCGCACCGCCCGCATTTACACCATTATCAATTCCCCACGGGGAGGCCCGTAGCATTGCTGCTGTTCCGCTCCCATACCTGAGGAGCCTTTCACTTCCACTTCCGCTGCCGCTGACAGCCTACCCAGCATGCACCACGGGGGAGCAGCCACCCAGTGGGGAAGGGCAGGGACAGGGAAGGGCAAGACCACTAGGATCTCGAGTTTATGTGGGTGTCTGTGAATTTAGAGAGCTGGCTTTTAGAGAGAAGCTGGCGACTGCAACTCCTGAAGAAAGAGCTGAGAGTTCATTTACGTTCCCTCCTGCAAGAAACTTTGCTTTCCAAGTACACATAGGTTTATGGACTGGAGGACACAACGCACACACGAGCCGGGTCTCCCAGCAACGGACGGTGGGGAGAAATGCCATCACACTGGTACCCTGACTCTCATCAAGGGAAGAAACATGAGATGCCTGACCCTTTCTTGTTACTCGCTGAGAGGCTTATGTGGGGTGAGAGACTGGGTCAAAGCAGGCCAGCCGGAGACAACTGTTCTGCCACTGACTTTCCAGACATTCCCCAAAGCCCTGTAGCACCCGATACCCGTGCCGGCATAACCACACATGCAAGGGAGGGTGAGCCGTCTTTCGTAACAGCTACAGCTTCTTGACGGAACGGCCTTTCCACTGAACCAGCCCAGCCCAAAGCCGCTGTCAGTTAGAATATTAAAAATTCAGGAAGAAGTTGAATAAACGGCACTGTTACTTAAAGTGGCCCTTGGCCAGGCTCCTGGGGCCAACAGAGATCCAGGGACTACTGAATGACCTCAACTGCTCTGGACTAGAATGATGAGAAACTTCTATGAGAAAAAATAATAACCAGCCCAACTCGAATCCGGAGTGTGAACAAAGGCTAGGGTCGGAAGGATACCTCAAGCAGCGTGCCAAGGCTCAGGCCGATCTCTAGAGGAAGGCCCAGGACGCGCTGGGACTGCGTGTCATGGATGCAATAAAAGCTGAGGGCTGACATCGAGCTGAAGGCACAGTGAGCAAGCTTCTGTGCACAGATGTGAGAGAAAAGGGGGCGTCCATCTAGGGGAGGGATCCGACACTCTCCAGGGAAGGATGGATGACAACTCTGAGCAGCTGTCTGCAAAGTTCAGGGCTGCTGGGCCGTTCCAGTGACTTTAGGGAATTAAGATGTTTGGGGTAGGAGTTCCAGACAAAACTGAATTTAGTCTAGCTTCCAGTTGCTCTGGCCAAAAACCTGGGCATCATTCTTGACCTCTCTCTCTCTCTGGCCCCCACCCCATACCCAACCTATCAGGAAAGCCTATTGGTCCTACTTTGAAAATCCTGCCCAGTTCTTACCACCGCTGCTACTATCGAGCACTCTGGCCCAAGCCGCACCACGTAACACTTCAATTACTGTAACAACTTTCCCAGGGTTCTTGCTTCCACCCTTGCTCCCCTGCCTCCACACAGCAGCCAGAGAGATACGTTTAATCTGTAAGTCAGAAAGTGTCCCTCCTCGTCTGGAAACCCTCCCCATCTTACTCAGAGGAAAAGCCAAAGTCCTCCCACTGTCTTATAAGATCCTGTGCAGTCTGTTTCCATGGTTTCTTAGCCCTCATCTCCTGCTTTCAGCCTCACTCACTCACTCCAGCCACACTGGCCTCTTCATCCTCCTTGAACTGACCAAGACCACCCCTGCCTCAGAGACCTCCTTAAATGCACATCCCTAAGTCTGGGACGATCTTTCCCCAGATATAGTCATGACTCGCCCCTCAACTCACTCAGATCTTTTCTCAAATGTGAAATTCTCAGAAAGCTCTACCCCGTCCAAAACTACAAAGGTGTACAAATCCCCTTTGAACTGCTCTATTTTTTTTTCATGTCATTTAACGCTATCTAATGTGATATACAGGCACATATACATATATAGAATTCATTTGTTTTACGTATGTTATGCTTTCTATTTGTTTTTCCTCACACTAAAATGTGAATTTTCATAACAGCAAGGGGTTTTATGTAGTTTGTTAATAGGTAATAATATTAATGCTTTGAATCTCATAGAACATCTATCTTATAGATGGCCCTCAATACAAATAGCTTAAATAAGCAAGTGAAATGATTTACAGTCAAAGCCACTGAATGGCCCCTTTACCAGACTAGTAGCTCCACCACGGCAGGATAAGTACCATCCATCCATCATACATGGGATACATGTTTACTGAGCAGCTAATCAATGGGGCTTCCCTGGTGCTCAGTGGTAAACAGTTCACCTGTTAATACAGGAGACACGGGTTTGATCTCTGGGTGAGGAATATCCCCTGAAGAAGGAAATGGCAACCCACTCCAGTGTTCTTGCCAGGATAATCCCATGGACAGAGGAGCCTGGCTGGCTAGAATCCATGGGATAGCAAAGAGTAGGACATGACTGAGTGTACACACACACATATACACACACACATGCATGACTGAGTGTACGCACACACATACACACACACACATGCACACACACAGTGAATCTATACAAACAAAGCACTTTGCTGGGGTCTAAAATATCATGGTGATCAAAACATATATGGTCCTACCTTCAAGGGCCTTGCAACTTAGTGACTGGAGGCAGATATTCAACAAATAACTCCACAAATAAAGAGATAATTACAATTGACATAAGAGTACTATTAAAAGAGTCCAGAAAAGACATTCTATTTGGGATTAGGTTGGTAAAAGAAGAAATGGAAAGAGCTGAACTCATTCAAGATTATTTAGAAGATGGAAAATATAGGTGTTGTCAATGGATTAAATGGGGTTGGGGAGAATCTTATTGACAAAGGTGAGTCCTGAATTTTTGGTTTAATTTCTGGAGTAAGGTGCCCTTTGCATGAGTTAGTGTAGGAGACTTAATAATAGACCCTCTAAAAATATCCATGTCTTAAACTCTGGAACCCATAAATGCTACCTTATCTGGAAAAGGCATTTACGGGTATGATTATTTTAAGGATCTCGAGGACAGGAAATTATTCTGTATTATTTGGATGGGCCCTGAATGCAATCACGTGTATCCTTATAAGAGGGAAGCAAAGGGAGATTAAAACACATATGGACACACTTGAAGGCAATGTAAAGATGGGACAAAGGGATTTGAGCATGCTGACCTTGAAAGCTGAAATTATGTGGCCACAAGCCAAGTGTGACAATTTCATGTGTCAATTTGACTGGGCCACAGGATGTCCAGACATTTGGTCGAATATCATTCTGGGTGTGTCTGTGAGGGTGTTTCCTGATGAGATTTGTTTGAATCAGTGGACTGAGTAAAGCAGACTCTCCTCCCTAATGTGGATGTTCCTCATCCAATAAATTGGAGACCTGAATAGAACAAAAAGTCTGAGAGAGAGGAAACGTTTCCCGCCTAACTGTTTGAACCAAAACAGTCATCTTCTCCTGCCCCTAGACTGGAATTTATAGCATGGACCCTCCTGAGCCGCTAGCCTGATGGCTACAGAACTTCTCACCCTCCGTTGCTACACGAGCCGGTTCCTTATAATAAAACTACATGCACACACACATACATACATACACACACACACACACACACACACACACACTATTGTTTCTCTAGAGGTTGTGAGGTTGTGAAATACAGTTCATGGAATTCTCCAGGCCAGAATACTAGAGGGGGTAGCTTTTCCCTCCTCCAGGGGATCTTCCTAACCCAGGGATTGAACCCCGGTCTCCCGCATTGCAGGCAGATTCTTTCCCAACTGAACCACAAGCTAAGCCCGTTTCTCTAGAAAACCTCATTAATACTCCAAGAAATGCTGGCAGTCACCAGAAACTGGAACAATCAAGAAACAGATTCATCTCTGAAGCCTCCAGAGAAAGTATAGACCTGCTGACACCTTGATTCAGCCCAGAGGAACTAGTTTTAGATTTCTGGCCTTCCCATTGTGAGAGTTTAAGTATGTGCTGTTCTAAGCTAATCCATTTGTAGTAACTCATTACAGAAGTCATAGGAAACTAACACAGCTAGAAGCAGTGTAAGAGGATCATTTAAGGTAGGGGGACATCACCATTCAGTCTGGAACATGAGCTCTGAGATAGCTATCACACACCTAATGGAGGGGAAGACCAAACAGGGATTTGGATGTGCTGGTGGAGGAAATGGTCTGAGCAGGTGTTATCAGCCCCAAGGTCCCAGAGCCCGGAAAGCATCAGAAGTAGAGTGAAAAGGAAAGATGGCCAAATACCATGACCTGAGGAACTCTCAACACTGAGAGATCAGGGAGAAAGACACCCTGGCAGGGGGAGGCAGGGAGGAAACAACAGGAAAACCTGGGGTCTTCGAGGCCAAGAGATGTGAATGTTTTTGAACAACAGAGTGACCAATTCTGGAGCAGAACCCAGTCTGGAGTAGATTTAAGATTGAATAGTTGATGAGAAAGCAGAGATAGCCTGTGAGGGCACCTTGTTCTTGAATTCTGTTTGACTTGGAACGTACATAAACAGAGCAGATAGTGGCTATGGATAGTGGATCCAGGGAGGACTTTTGGCTCTTATTTTCAGATAGAAGAGTTTGGGGCATTGTGTATGAGTTGGAAATAATCCTAAAGAATGAAAACAAATGGAAACGATATGTGAGGGTGAGGTTACCTTTGAATGAAGCCTGAGAAGGCTGAAAGGGGGAGCATGCTGCAGTCAGGTCTCAAGCCTGGCTATAGGTTAAGTGTCCCTGGGGGCACTTTAAAACTCCTGATTCCCAGCTTGCACTCAAAACCAAAGACATCATATTTTCTGAGTTGAAACCTAGGCATCAGTCACCATTAAAGCTTCGCAACCGATTCCTATGAGTGGTGTAGGATTCAGCACACATCTGGAAGGAGTGGCATTGGGTCCAAGGAGGATCAGATATGGATGAAACTAAGTCTGGAGGTTTAGTGGGTGTGAGTTAGAAAGTTCCTGACTTCACCCTTATAATTCCAAAATTTAAGACAAGGTCAAGTGCTAAGCATGTGTGGAGTATATAAGGGAGTAAGGGGGATTCTGAGAGCTGAAGAAAAAAATGACACAGTTCATACTGGAGTGGAAAGGGGAAGATGCCTCAACTGGAAAAATGTGGGAAGGGTGTGGAAAGGGCTATTAACTCATAGCTATGTGTGAGTGTTAGTCGCTCAGTCGTGTCTGACTCTTTACGACTCCATGGTCTACAGCCCGCCAGATTCCTCTGTCCATGGAATTCTCCAGGCAAGAATACTGGAGTGGGTTGCCATTCCATTCTCCAGGGGATCTTACTGACCTAGGAATCAAACCCAGGTCTCCTGCATTGCAGGCAGGTTCTTTACCATCTGAGCCACCACGGAAGCCCTAATTTATAGCTGTACCTTCCATCCATTCACTCAACTGGCATTCATCAGACAGACACCAAACCAGGCTGTGGGGATAAAAAACAAGCAAGACGTTGTCCCCGGCCTCACCGATTTCATAATTCAATGGAGGAGAGGAGCACAGGAGTAAACAGAAGATTCAAGAGCTGTAATAGAATCAAGCACAAGGGGTAGTGGGGACTTGGACCTTTGTAGGGACAGAAGTCACCTCCTCCCATCACAGTACTGGGCACGGAGGACGTTCTTGAGACATTCGAGAGCACCTTATCATTGTGAGGAAACAGACTGAAATGACAGCTCAGCTCTTACTCTGCAGGTATGACTACAGCAGCCCTCAAACGGTAATGACATGTCAGCGGTTCAGAGCCACCCGGGGCCTCTAAGCAGGAGAAAGTATCAGCTGTCAGGAAGGGTGGTTGCCAAGCTGAGGTGCACGCAGGATGTTCTACGTGGCAATCTCCATGTGACATTCAGAAAGTGGTCACTAGGTGGCAGGGTTAACATTTGCAAAATTACCACCAGTAGCAGTTAACTACTAGCTGGATTCTAGCTGGAAGCATTTTTTGTTTCTATCCCAAAGGGATAGTGGAGCCAAGTCCTAGGGACATAGGATGACTGGGTGGGTTTCTCAAATCTCACCCAGAGCTTCCTCTGCACATAATTCCTCATTTCTAAAGCTGGATCCATCTCTGCTCTAGGGGCACTGGGCTCAGTACACACGCTGTCCTAAGGAGCAGGTTCAGAGTGAGGTTTGGGGCGGGGAGGAGCAGGGGAAAGGCTGCCAAGTATTCTTCAGAGCTTGAAGGGAAACAAGTGGCTCTTATGCTTTTTACATCTTCAGCTGTCCCTGCCACTGTCCAGCTTTATCTGGCATCACACCCTTTAGGTTCAAGCCGTCCCTTAGCCACAGACCCAAATGACCTTGAGCAAATTATTTAGCTTCCTTGTGTTTCTTTACCCAGGGGTGACAGAGTATAGTCATACAGATTAAATGAGTTCAAGTCTCTAACTCACATAGAATAGTACCTGTAAGCACTATGTGCTAAATATTATTAATTTCTCTAAGTAAAAAAGAGAACTTTTTTTCTCAATTTCTTATGAAGATGGTAAGGAGTTGGAATTCTAAGTTGTAATTTTAAAACAAAGACAAAAAACAACTTTGAGTTCCAAATTTTCAGATGAAATTATAAAGAAAAAAGTGACCACTCAACAAAAGGTATTTACATCCATTCTAGAATGATGAGCGATGGTCAGGCTCTTTTCCTGGTAGAATTCTGGATTGGAAATGGGCCACCTCCTGACAAGGAAGCATCTAACCCCCCAGGTATCTAGCTCCCCATCCCCCTCCCTACGGAAAAACAGAGCCTGAGGCCCCAGAGCCAGCAGACGCTTTCTGACCTGTCCGTGGTCAAGACTGTGGTGGTGGTCTCTCATTTCCCGTATGAGAACAGAATTCTGACATCACAGGCAACCTCTCCAGATGCTCCAAAACTGCACTGTCCCACCAAGGCTGTACAATTTTTTTTCCCAAAAAAGCCTCATACACACAGCTTCAGGTAGCTCAATTTCAACCTTGATTAGGACCTTATCGACTTATATAAAGCAAAGTGTTTGGCATTTGTTTAGTTTCTCATTGGCTCTTGAAGAGTGAATGTGCATGTATTTAAAAGCTACAGATGAGCCTCATTTTTCATAGCAGTTATATGTGTAATTACATTTTGAAAAATCTGATCATAGACTGCATACGATTTGGTTGAGGAATTCTACAATGCAGAGCAGTCACAAACTGAGTTCTTTAATAAAATAAATGGTTGTATTTTTCTCAGTCCTACATAAAATTTAAATTTTTATGCTTGATTTGCTTAAAGTGAATTCAACCATATTTATAAAGTAGAAAGGAAGTTTTAGAATTTCCCCTTTCTTCTTCTCCTTTTTTTTGTTTGGTATGATTCATGAGGTCGCAAAGAGTCGGACACAACTGAGCGACTGAACTAAACTGAACTGAACTGAACAGAGTACAACAGGAACAGATTGTGTTCTAAAGAGGAAGATTCTGCTACAGTTGAAGCTACAATCTTAAAATTTTCCTATACTTAGCTAGTATTGATTGACTCTCCATGTAGAGATTTTGCTCTTAACTTCATGCTAATTTATGGTGAGACTTATCATAATATATTCAGCAATAAAAAATGGATTTTCTCTCCCTTGTTGAAAATCTCAAGATACCCCAGTTCTTGGCTCCCTGTATCCTCCCCCAAGGAATCCACATATTTGCATCTCATTCAAAAAAAAGGTCAAAATCTAGACTGGTGCCCTCTCAGAAGTGAACCACCTACTATTGGTTCAGTTCAGTTCAGTTCAGTCGCTCAGTCGTGTCTATTTGTGACCCCATGAACTGCAGCACACCAGGCCTCCCTGTCCATCACAAACTCCCGGAGTTCACCCAAACTCATGTGCTTCGAGTTGGTGATGCCATCCAGCCATCTCATCCTCTGTCGTCCCCTTCTCCTCCTGCCCCCAATCCTTCCCAGCATCAGGGTCTTTTCCAGTGAGTCAACTCTTCGCATCAGGTGGCCAAAGTATTGGAGTTTCAGCCTCAGCATCAGTTCTTCCAATGAACACCCAGGACTGATCTCCTTTAGGATGGACTGATTGGATCTCCTTGCAGTCCAAGGGACTCTCAAGAGTCTTCTCCAACACCACAGTTCAAAAGCATCAATTCTTCAGCACTCAGCTCTCTTCACAGTCCAGCTCTCACATCCATACATGACCACTGGAGAAACCATAGCCTTGACTAGACAGACCTTTGTTGCCAAAGTAATATCTCTGCTTTTGAATATGCTATCTAGGTTGGTCATAACTTTCCTTGCAAGGAGTAAGAGTCTTTTCATTTCATGCTGCAATCACCATCTGCAGTGATTTTGGAGCCAAAAAAATAAAGTCTGCCACTGTTTCCACTGTTTCCCCATCGATTTCCCATGAAGTGATGGGACCAGATGCCATGATCTTCGTTTTCTGAATGCTGAGTTTTAAGCCAACTTTTTCACTCTCCTCTTTCACTTTCATCAAGAGGCTCTTTAGTTCCTCTTCACTTTCTGCCATAAGGGTGGTGTCATCTGCATATCTAAGGTTATTGATATTTCTCCCTGCAAATTTGATTCCAGCTTGTGCCTCTTCCAGCCCAGCGCTTCTCATGACGTGCTCTGCATAGAAGTTAAATAAGCAGGCGACAATCACACTATTGGTTAGGCACAAAGCAAAGTTCTAAGGGGAAGGACAAATGCATGTTGCTTGGGCCCTGACAGAGACCAAGAAATACAATGATCCTACAGAAAACAAGTTTTGACAAGTGAGGGACAAAGGACATGGTAGGATTATGACCAGCCATTGCTAAAGGTGAGGCTCAAAAATAAAATATGAAAATCAGAGGGGGAAAACCTGAGACACAACTGAAGTACGAACCAAATGCCAGCAAAAGACAGAGACCTGGCAAGAAAAAGGTTTTCAGAAAGGAAATGCAACAGAAGTGAAATGCAAGACAAGAAGAAAAGACATGCAGCCTATAAGACAGCGAAGAAGAAAGAAGAGGATTTTTCCTGAGCAAGGAGGCCAGAGAGATGATAAGGTTTGGACCACTTCTCCAGCTATCTCCACCTGAACAGGCACATTCCTACTGCTGGGGTTGGTTTGATTTGGTGTTTAAGTCAGAAACAAGAGTAACTTGGAAAACATTTATAGACACAATATTTTTATGATTTTGAAATTAAAAACTCAAATGTTGATTACACCCAGACTAGCAAATCTTCCCTCCAAACCCCAAAGCCTTCAGTATGTTCCAACTATTTGGAGCTAAGAGAAGTATTTGGAGAAGGTTTTATTACTGCCATTTTTGGGCATTGGGATTTCAGGAGTCTACTTGGGGCAAATGGCACCTCTATGGGGGAAGAGGAGGGAGAAGAGTTTGGTTCCAGCTGTGCTAAATTCAGCAGCTTATTGAGAGAATTGCTTTGCTTTAAAACAGACATAAGCTGGTGTGTGAGAGTCAAGCTTTTCCTAGAAATGTGTTTAGAAAATGGGTCCAGAGGTTGCCACATTAAAAGCTCTCTGTGCATAATCTTAACCTTTTACTCCTTGATCCTCAGCTCTTCCCCAAAGCCCTTTGTCCTCCACAGGTTGGTTCAAGAACTCCCATGACTAGAGAGAGCCTCCCTCATAGGAGGAAGCAGCCTAGATGGGTATGCAAACCCACTGAGCCACCTTAATTAGCTTCTTTGTATGTACAAACATTTCCTCTCAGCCCTACTTAACAATCAGTGGTCATGATGGGCTCTAATTACAATGATAAATTGGGCCTGGGGCAGCCACCTCCTGCTCCATCATTAAAGGGGACTATTAACGGGGCCTTTGCAGTCAGTCCATATCCTTAGCAGTAGAAAGACACCACAGCTCACGGCGGTCACTGGAGGTGAACAGGAGCGCCCAGGGTGGCCGAGAGCATCAGGCACTCAGTGGCGCCAGCAGCAGCTCAGAGCTCTGCGTTCTGCACAATTAAGAAAACACATCTGTGCAACATGAGGAGTGGACCATGGGCCTGGGGAACAAGTCAGCACGTCCTTAGCATTTACTAAGTCCAGATGTCTTTATCTTCTGGGCAGGAAGTCAGAGTCTGTCCAGATGGCATCTTGATTGCTTTCATCTCAGCTGATTAAATTTCTAAGGCTGACATCTCTTCCAAATACCCTCTCCATTCTATGAAAATGGGGTTGTTAAACAGTGCCAGAAAGAGTCCCTGAAGACGGCAGACTGAGAGGGCCCAATTGCAAACCTGAGTGCCTGGGACACAGCGCCAGGCAAATTTCCTGCCATGTGGCTGGGGCTCTGGGATTTTTTTTTACTACAGCAACAGAATTTCTGGAGAGGAAATGTTGAGGGGTGAGACCATGACTGGACCCAAGATCTGGGTAGGAGACCTGGCTCCTCCGCTTTCTGACATGTGACCTTGTGAATATCCTTAAGCCACTCTGACCTCAATTTACTCACCTATAAGCCTGGGATAACAAAAAGACCTACTGCAACAAGTTGCTTTGAAGATTTATGAGATCATGCACATCAAGTGCTTACAAAAGTACCAAGCACATAGTAAATGATCCCTGTGCAGGCTTGTCACTTAGTCGTGTCTCTTTGCGACCCCATGGACTGTAGCCCACCAGGCTCCTCTGTCCACAGAATTCTCCAGACAATACTGGAGCGGGTTGCCATTCCCTTCTCCAGGGGATCTTCCCAACCCAGGGATCTAAACCAGGTCTCCTGAATTGCAAGTGGATTCTTTACCATAAAGATACACCCCCTGCCACCAGCCCCATATCCACAGGTACTGCATTCATGGATTCAACCAATCATGGATGGAAAATATTTGGGAAAAAATTCTAGAAAATTCCAGAAAGCAAAACTTGAATTTGTCACACACCAGCAATTGTTTACACAACATTTACATGGAAAATTCAGCAGTGGCCACAGGACTGGAAAAAGTCAGTTTTCATCCCAATCCCAAAGAAGGGCAATGCCAAAGAATGTTCAAACTAGTGCACAATTGCACTCATTTCACATGCCAGCAAGAGAGTGAGCGAAAGTCACTCAGTTGTGTCCAACTCTTTGCAACCCCATGGCCTGTAACCTGCCAGGCTCCTTTGTCCATGGAATTCTCCAGGCCAGAATACTAGAGTGGATAGCCAGTCCCTTCTCCAGGGGATCTTCCAAACCCAGGGATCGAACCCAGGTCTCCCACATTGCAGGTGGATTCTTTACCATCTGAGCCACCAAGGTAATGTTAAAATCCTTCAAGCTAGGCTCCAACAGTACATGAACCAAGAACTTCCAGATGTACAAACTGGATTTAGAAAAGGCAGAGGAACCAGAGATCAAATTGCCATCATCCATTGGGTCAGAGAAAAAGCAAGGGAATTCCAGAAAAACATCTACTTCTGCTTAATCGACTATGCTAAAGCCTTTGACTGTGTGGATCACAACAAAAGATAGAAAAATCTTAAAAAGATGGGAATACCAGACCACCTTACCTGCCTCCTGAGAAACCTGTATGCATATCAAGAAGAAACAGAACCAGACTTAGAACAATGGACTAGTTCCAAATTGGGAAGGGAGTACGTCAAGGTTGTATACAGTCACCCTGCTTATTTAACTTTTATGTAGAGTACATCATGCAAAATGCCAGGCTGGATGAAGCCCAAGCTGCAATCAAGATTGCCAGGAGAGGTATCAATAACCTCAGATATGCAGACAATACCACTCTAATAGCAGAAAATGAAGAGGAACTAAAGAGCCTCTTGATGAAGGTGAAAGAGGAGAGTGAAAACCTGGCTTAAAACTCAACATTCAAAAAACTAAGGTCATGGCATCTGGTCCCATCACTTCATGACAAATAGATGGGGAAATAATGGAAATAGTGACAGACTTTATTTTCTTGGGCTCCAAAATCACTGGGGACAGTGACTGCAGCTATGAAATTAAAAAATGCTTGCTCCTTGGAAGAAAAGCTGACAAACATAGAGTATTAAGAAGCAGACACATCACTTTGTTGACAAAGGTCAAATGGTCAAAGCTATGGTTAGTCATGTAAAGATGTGAGAGTTGGACCATAAAGAAGGCTGAGCACTAAAGAATTGATGCTTTCAAAGTGTGGTGCTAGAGAAGACTCTTGAGAGTCCCTTGGATAGCAAGGAGATCAAACCAGTCAATACTAAAGGAAATCAACCCTAAATGTTTATTGTTAGAACTGATGCTGAAGTTAAAACTTCAATACTTTGGCCACCTGATGTGAAGAGCCAACTCATTGGAAAAGACCCTGATGCTGGGTAAGATTGAAGGCAGGAGGAGAAGGGGATGACAGAGGATGAGAGGAGTTGAATGGCATCATTGACTCAATGGACATGAGTTTGAGTAAATTCCAGGACATAGTGAAGGACAGGGTGGACTGGCATGCTGCAGTCCATGGGGTTGTGAAGAGTCAGACATGACTGAGCAACTGAACTGAACTGACAGGCATTATAATTCATCTAGAGATGATTTAAAGTATATAGGAAGATGTCATAGGTTCTATGCAAATCTGACACCATTTTATGTGAGACTTGAGCATCTGCGGATGTTGCTTTCCCTTGGGGTCTTGGAACCAGTGACTCACAGATTTTTGAGATGACTGTAGTCTTGCTAGTTTTTGTTCCTAGCTTTACTTTGCCTTCTGCGGAAGTGCTTCTTAAAAACACAGACTTTCATGAGGGCAAGGGACCATGCATAAGCTTTATATCAGAAATAATAAGTAATCCTTTATAGTCCTTTATGGGTTACCTTTCTTTCACAAGCATCCTTGAGAGAGAAGCAGGGCAGACAGTATTTCTCTTCTACAGAAGCTGAGACTCTAGGAGGGCAATGGCTTGTCCAAGGTCACATCAGTAGCAGTCTCTGAGGATGAAAAAGTCTGTTGAACTCCTCTGAGCTGCACACACTCCTACGTGCTACAGATCCTGTGCTCACATGAGGAAGTCAGTGCCACACATGGAGCAGAGGAATGAACATGCTCCCCTCCGACTACCATCATCTCACCCCCAACAAACGCTTCCGGTCAGGCTGCCAGGACACGCAGAGGACCGCCATGATGAAGAAAGGAGGCCGTAGCACGAATTTACAGAAATTGTGGCCTATCTCTTGCTGTTTTACAAACTCCTTTTCTCCTATGCTTCACTCTAAAGGGCTGTGGGAACTTAAACTAATACTACACTCACAGTAAAAAGTGTCTCAAGGGACAGGATGTGGAAAATGTTCCAGAAGGCCTAAAAGTCAATGACTTAATAATAATATGAATAATCTCAACTCTGGAGAATGCTAGATTCATGTTTTCTTTTACATTCTTAAAAGAAAAAGAAAATGGCATGGTTGGATTAAGTTATTTTGAAGTTTATTTTTAGCTTTAAATTTTTTGATGTTAATGGACCACTATTATGATCACTTATATTTCAGAGTGTTTATCTGAGAATTCCAATTCCCAGACCTGTGCTCTAGTCCCCACATTTCACTGCCTATTAATATCATATTCATTTAAAGCTTAAGAGAAAAGCTGTAAAGATGCCTTTAAAATCCTTGCCTTTATAAAATACACCAGGTGAAAGAGAAGTTAGTAAATGGCACTCGCTGTTAATTAGAAGTTAAAGCTGAACAAATATTCTATTATGTTACACATATTTCCAGAACCACTTGTGCATAACTGGGTGACCACAGAATAGTGAAATCTAGTTTTAGAGAAATGTACCAAATCAGAGAGATTTTTAATTGTTATTATGGCCCAAGAGAGTAGGTATTTCTAATACTGATCATATCTGGGAGAGAGAAATTATGGGGCAAGAAGAATACCCTCTTTCCCTGAGTGCAAAGCCAAGAAGCCTTGGGCTCTGAGACATGAAAAGTCTTAGAGTGTTTTTAGTGATGGAGGGGAGTTGGCAATGCCATGGGAAGACACTATGCCTGCTTTCATGGTGGTGGCAATGGTAACATCAGTTTACATGGCAGAGAAAGAGCCTGGAGCAGCAGGATCAAGGCTGGCATATTGAAGCCACTGACACAACTGAGCTTGGACTCAAGCAGGACATAAGAAGAGCCATGTCGCCTCTCCAGGTGGAAGAGGCCCACGAGCACTGCCTGTTCTGTCTAGTCTGGGGGCTTCCCAAGAGCCATCAACTGCAAAGGTAGCAGCCAGACAGCACAACTCACAGGCTTGCAGGCTCTGTTCACACCTCAGAGACGAGGTGGGCAACTTACAACCATAGAGACAGGCGGGCAACTTACAACCATAGAGACAGGCGGGCAACTTACAACCATTATGGCTCTGAACCGTGTGTCATAAGAACTTGGTAACACAAATAAATATGGAGAAATATAATGATAAGGAGTAAAACTGACCATAAAATGCATTTAAATAGTCAAGTTAAAGGAGAATTTTATATGCAGGTAGATTTAACCATCTGGAGACAGAGGGGAAAGCAGGCGTGACCCAAAAAGCAGAACAAAAACTAAATGTACAAGAAGGGGAAAAGAAAAATACAGTTTAATACCAACTGGTACCCATAAGCTGAAACATATTAAACATCTAGTTCTTTGCCAAAATTGAATCACAAAAGCACATTTTGGTTTGCATACACTTGAAAAAAAGCAATTAGCCCTAGTCATTGCTAAGAAAGGGTAGAAAGAGCCAGACAAGTTATATAAGAACTCCACATGGCTTCCCAGACTATAATTGCCTTGAAACACACAAAGGTGAGTACACAGGCCTCCCAGACATAAAAATGGGGAGTCCCCATAGGGTGACAGCTGACCCAAGGGATGAACTTCACGAAAATCAGGTGGAAAATAAGACACAATACAATAACAACAAAGAATGGCTTGGGGTTTACATGTAAATATGTAATATAAGGGTACTTGAATTTTATGAAAATTTCTACAGTCCACAGATCTGTTGTTTCTCCACTTGACATGGGTACCAATCTGTAGAAATAAATGAGTTACCTGTGCCTTTTTTCATCTTCTCATATCGCTCTCCGTATCTCTGCAAGAACTGGTCCTTATAACAGGTGATGGCAGTCCATCCCTCAAAGGCATTGTGAATAAATTGAGTTTGCAACAGTCATGATGGGCATAGCTCTAGCCAAACCTCTCTATTTTTTATATTTTCTCAGAAGGGTTAAGACCACCACCTACATTAGTAAAGAAACAGCAATTGTCAACAAAAAGCCAGTGTAGCTCTGTTTTGGAGAAGGCAACGGCACCCCACTCCAGTACTCTTGCCTGGAAAATCCCATGGACGGAGGAGCCTGGTGGGCTGCAGTTCATGAGGTCGCTAAGAGTTGGACACGACTGAGCGACTTCACTTTGACTTTTCACTTTCATGCATTGGAGAAGGAAATGGCAACCCACTCCAGTATTCTTGCCTGGAGAATCCCAGGGACAGCGGGGCCTGGTGGGCTGCCGTCTATGGGGTCTCACAGAGTCGGACACGACTGAAGTGACTTAGCAGTAGCAGCTCTGTTTTATTGGCCCAAGCCAATGGCTGTTAAATAAGTAAAATAAAATCTTTGTTTGGAAATAGAATGATAGGATTTTTCAGATGGAGAAATGCCTTGTAAATAGTCCAGCCCCATCATTTTACTGATAAGGAAATTAAGACAGACTTTCCCAAATGCATAACTAGTTAATGGCAAAGCTAGGACCAGAATTCAAGTTAGTGCCTTTCTTGGGAGATTTGGAAAATATTCATATAGACAGACGGTTAGGGACTGGAACGCATGAACTTGTGACACAGTTGAAGGAATGATATTTTTAACCTAGAAAGGGGACAGTTCAGGGACATAATGACTATATTCAAATACTTGAAGGACAGACACGTAGTAAAAGGGCTTGAACTTGTCTTCCCGGCCTGAGGAAACAAGGTCAATTATAAGAAGATAAGAGGAAAGACTTTAGTAGGTCGGTATAAGATAAAATCCTTTAAGCAGTCAAAATATGGCAAAACAATTTGTTGGGGGATAGTAAGCTTTCTGTCACCAGAGAAACTTCAGAAAATACAGGAAGATACTGTAGTGTGTATGTTTTGTACACAGAAAGGGGTGTGGTAAGGGGTGTGGAGGAGAAAATTCAGGCGTGAAAATCATTTGGATAGAGTGACCTTTAAGAGTATGTGGTTCTTTACAACTTGGGACCAAATAAGGGTTTCATTCTTGCCTCCAAGCTCTAAAACCTATCTTCCTATCTGTTTGCAATAGTTTAAATTTTAATCTATTTCATATTTCAGGGTATTATGCCCTGAATATTTGATTTGAATGCTGTGGCAGAAGGTCACTCATATTCATTTATTTTCTTTTATACACTTGCAGAGAGTCTTTAGAATCCATTATGCAAATACATGCAAATCATATGCAAATAGCATGGCCTCAGAAAATGACAAAATCTTATGGTCTTAACTGAGCCATCAAACCTTTCTTTAAGAAGGCAAGTATAATATGCCTTTTGAATGTCTCTGGGGCAGGAGACAATTTCCTGAGAGTGATATTTACAGGATGTTGGAATTGGTTACTCAGAGGAGTTTTTGCCTCACATTCTTCACATTTATGTAGAACTTTGAGGTTAAGAAAGCATTTTCACGTAAATGATCCCATTTGATCCTCATAATTACCCTGTGATATTGACAGAACAGGAATTGGAATTCTTGTTCTATTATTCAGATGGGAAATAGATTCAGAAAAGTTAAACGACTTGCCCAGCTTTGCTCCATTGATGAATGATGGATCTGAGACTTTGCAGTAGACTTTCTTTCAGTCTAAGACTCTTCATGACACTAAGATGCATATCTTCTTTAAAGCAAGGTGCTTGTCATCAGTCTGGGTTTGCTTGGATGGATGGCATTTTGCCAAAAGCATCTTTGAAGGTGCTTCTGTTGATGAAGATGACATTTTACAGGTGGGCAGAAAAGTCTAATTATTTGTAATAGCGCTAGCACAGAGCCAAGTACATATTGTCTCCAACCCTCCCTCCCTTGCTTTTTATTCACATTTGCTCTGAAATCTCTGGATGAAGAACTTTCCTTAACCTGTCCACATTTCAGCTTTTTCAGGAGAGAAAATTTTTTCTTAAACTATGCAGAGTAACAGCACGGTCTCTGCAATGAGCTGTCTAGATCTGAAAGATCCACCACTGTCAATTTGCGTGTGTGTGTGTGTGTGTGTGTGTATGTGTGTGTGTAGTCACTCAGTCATGTCTGACTCTTGTGGCCCCATGGACTATAGCCTGCCAGGTGCCTCTGTCCATAGAATTTCCCAGTCAAGAATACTGGAATGGGTTGCCATTTCCTCCCCTAGGGGATCCCCCCTCCCAGGGATTGAACCTGCATCTCCTATGTCTCCTGCAGGCAGATTCTTTTCCCATTGAGCCATCAGGGAAGCTCATGTGGCCTTGGAGAGGTCATTTATTCCTCTAAGTATCAGTTTCTACATCTATTAAATGGGGGAAATAGCACCTCTTTGATATAATATGTGATGAGGAGATATACACAAAAGAAAACCTGCTTAGCGTCTGACACATAATACGTGTTCAATAAGCGGTAGCTACTATGATTATCATATTAGTGGTGCTAACGCAGTAATGGTGGTACCTCAAGGCGTGAACTCCAATGCTAAGAATTGGCTCTTGGAAATGGAATGGGAGGACAGTAATGCCAAGTGTCTCTTATATGCCAAAGGACTGAAAACAGACAGTGTTTGAGGCAGCTAAATTCAGCCCAGTGAGGAATGAATGAACTTTCTTTAATCACTATTGTATCTTGCCTCATAATGAGGGTAGCTGCAATCCTATTTCAAGGCTATTTCTAAGAAGAAATAGAGCCAAGGCTGACACCCTTAACTCTGCTCTCTCTGAGCCGGACTGCTCTGTATATGGCAGTGACCTTTACTTCCCTGGGTCACCTTGGGAAGGGATTTCATGGCAGCCACTTCAGCAAGCCTGAATCACATCATGGGATGGATTTGTCTTCCTCCTATACCGAGACTAGATGAGGGGTCCGCGGGGGAGGCTGAAGCAGCAGCTCCACCCTCTTTCTGGGATGACCCTGCTCCCTCTTGCCCTAGTTCCCAGCTCCAGCAGGTGCCCCTGGAGGGCACTTTCCCTCCACGCCCACAGAGTGCTCTGCCCTTCCAGTGCACCCCAGTCCCTTTCCTGGTCACTCACCCAGGCTAACTAACAAGGTAGCCTCCCCCATGAGGACAGCCTCCTGTTCCCACAAGCTTCTTTCATGGAGAGGAACTGGAAGCTTGCCGAGGGTCACTAGGAACCATTGCCCCAAGTGTCCATGTGACCAGAGCAAGGGCACTGCACAACTGATTCCTGTTTGCCAGAAGTGCCCTGGGCCATTCTTAGGTTGGGTGCTTAGCTATTTTTGGCAAGAATGAGTCCAATGCAAAAGGGACTTCCCCTTTTTTGCAGTGCAAAGCTACCAAATGCTGAGCAGTCAAGAGCATTTCTTATTTCCAGATTACCCTCTGAGCACCTCTCTGGCTGCCAGATTACCAAGATTGTCATAGCTTGATTCAATTTCTCAGCTCCAGGCTCTAGCTAACCACACCAGGCTGGGTGGCCTCAGTCCTGGGAATGGCTCCCTGTGTCAGCTGCTTCCTGTTGGCGGTGCTGATTTCTGCCAGCTGTAAAGCCGTCCCCTCCTCAGATCCGAAGTGCACTGAGGTGAGTCCAACTTATTTGTCTTTGTCCACATTAAACTGCCTGGAAATGTTGAGATTCAGCACGCAGTTGTATCTGAGCCTTGGCATTCCAATATCCACTGTCTTTAAAAGGGCAATGGGGTGTGTAGAACTTTTTCTTTGCTGTGAAAAAGGAGCCAAAGTGCTCTGCTGGGGAGGTGCACTCACTGATTCCTAGTAGGAAGAGGTGAGAGTTGTTCTCCTCTGCACACAATTTCCCCCAAATAATCCCAGTTGGGTCATAAAATGTCAACAGGTTCCCAGTGCAAAGAGTAGAGCTCCAAACCTGCTTCCTAGCATAAAGGGGCTGTTTGTCCAACCTCCCACCACAGGGCCACTTCCCCAAAGAGTCCTTCAGTTTCCTGGCATTCAGGGTGGAGGTAAGTGAAGACCACCTGTGTCAGGCTTTAGAGAAGAGAAAGATCACTCTGAATGAACTGGGCTTTCTCCTAGAGTCAGACCCTCCATCTGTTTCACTAACCCACAGGAGTAACATTTGAGAGTAGAGCCAAATTGTACCTTCTGTTTGGACCATAGCAATGTTTATCGACCTGTGGGAAGTTCTTGGGGCTTCTCAAGTGGCCCAATGACAGAGAACCTGTCTGCCAATGCAGGAGACATAAGAGATGCGGGTTTGATTCCTGGGTTGGGAAGATCCCCTGGAGGAGGGCATGGCAACCCATTCCAGTATTCTTGCCTGGAGAAGCCCATGGACAGAGCAGCCTGCAGGCTACAGTCCATGGGTTTGCAGGAGTCAGGCATGACTGGAAGCGACTTAGCAATCACGCACGCAAAGGAAGTTCTTGGGCAGGGTGATGAAATAGAGAAAGAAAGAAGGATCATTCTCTTACCATCTTCCTCCCTGTACCTCTGATCCCATCAGGTATCCAGCCCCACATGGCCTGTCAGACAAGGGCTGTGGACAGGAAGGACCATCAGTCTTGGTGGCTGAGTGGGCTGCTTTCCTAGTTTGGAGCTGAATGACAAAAAAGAGGCAGGAGTAGCTCAGTGGAGAAAGGCAGAGCTTAAGACCCAGGGTCAGGAGAATCAGGGAAAGTGGGGCAAG
Organism: Bubalus kerabau; assembly: GCF_029407905.1. Taxonomy (NCBI): domain Eukaryota; kingdom Metazoa; phylum Chordata; class Mammalia; order Artiodactyla; family Bovidae; genus Bubalus; species Bubalus kerabau. Next base: position 14,275,586 of record NC_073641.1, read on the forward strand.
GACCTGCCAGCCAAGAGCAAGAACAGAAGCCAGGACTTTAAGAAGGCCTAGGAGCAGAAAGCAATAGGACCTTGTTAGTCTGGTGCGTGTATGATCAGAAGATAAGTCATGTCCGACTCTGTACAACCCCATGGGCTGCCAGCCTCCTCTGTCCATGGAATTATCCAGGAAAGAATACTGGAGTGGGTTGCCATTTCCTTATCCAGGGGATATTCCTGACCCAGGGTTCGAACCTACGTCTCCTACATCAGTAGGTGGATTCTTTACCCCGAGCCACCTGGGAAGCATTGTTGATCTGATATTGGGATGGAATCAGGATGCACACTCAGACCAAAAGGAAGTACAGTGTCCAGGGGAAATTGTTCCATCTGCCACAATAGTGTACCATGGACCAGATGGCTCCAACAACAGGAGCCTACTTGGGTACAACTCTGCAGGCTAGCAGTCCAAGATCAAGGTGTCAGCAAGGTTGCCAAGGCCCCTTTCCTTGGCTTATTGACAGCCTTTTTCTCAGGCCCTATCCTGAAAACAAGGGTTTGGTTCTGTTTTGAGTTCAGTAAACTTTTTACTGAAGTAAAATTTACATACAGAAAAGTCTACCACCCTTAAGGGTAGAGCTCAATGAGTTTTCACCAAGTGGACACATCTGAGCAGCCTGCAGAACAAAAAGCAGAACCTTCTCAGCACCTAAGAAGCCCTCTCGTGTCTCCTCCAGATCACCAGCCCCTCAGACCCTCCAATATTCTCACTTCTATCACCAAAAATGGATTTTGCCTCTTTTTTGAGTTTTGTATACATGAGACCAGTGTAAACTCTTCTGTACCTGGCTGATTTTGCTCAATATCAAGCATATGAGATTTATCAACGATGTTGTGTGCAGCCACCATGGGCTCGTTTCCATCACTGAATGGTATTCTGTTGTGTTGTTGTTGTTTGCTAGGTCATGTCTGACTTTCTTGTGACCCCATGGACTGTAGCCCACCAGGCTCCTCTGTCCATGGGATTATCCAGGCAAGCATATTGGAGTGGGTTGCCACGTCCTCCTCCAGGGGATCTTCCCAACCTAGGGATAGAACCCATCTCCTGCATTTCCTGCATTGGCAGGCAGATTCTTGGGAAGCTCCACATTCTTATCTAGGTCTTTAGTAAATAAATGAACAAATACTTATCAGGTATATGTCAGGGAGTAGATGTATTTCATCATAGGGTACACATGTATTTAGTAAATATTGCCAGTTTTCAATGTGTTGGTATCCATTTATTCTCACCAGCAGTGGATATGAGTTCTGATTGCCCCAATGCCTCACTAACATTTGCTATTGTTTGTTTAAAAACATTAGCTATTCTGATGGATGAGTAGCGGCATTTCATTGTGCCCCTGGTAATTATTTTCCTGATAATTAAATTGAGTATATTTGTGTATTTCTGTGTGTATGTGTGTGTGTGTGAGTGCCTTTTCCAGTCTTTGGCCCATTTTCTCTTAGACTGTTCACGGGTTTTTGGTTGTCTTTTTTTTTTTTTTCGGTAGTGGTTCTTTATGTATTCTGGATACAGTTTCTTTATCAGATTGCAAATATCTTCTCCTCCTCTGTGGCTTGCCTTTTCATTCTAAATATTTTTTTAAAAAGAGAAGTCCTTAATTTTAACATAGCTTGATTTATCATTTTTCTTTTATTTATTTTAAGTGAATGTCTATTTTGTTTAAGAAATTTTGCCAGGCCAAAGCAGTGAAGATATTATCCTATATCTTCTTTTGGAAGTTTTATAATTTTTTTATCATTTTGTATTTATTTCTAAGTTTCACATGTAAATTTACAGTCCATCTGGAATCATTTATTATTATTATTTTTTGCATGTGATGTAGAAGAGGAATCAAGATGAATTTTTAAATAAAAATTTATTTTTTTTTTGCTTTTTGCTTGAAAAAAATGTCAAACCTTGAAAAATTCTGAAATATTCTCAAAATATTATAATGAATGCCAGTAAATACTCCACACAGAATCTTCCATGTTTAAATGGAATGTATGTATGTATGGGTGTGTATCACAACAAAATTAGATCTATGACCAAGTTTTTGAAGGTTGGTAAATACGCAAACCATGCTGGAGTTCAGCCTTCTGTGATTTGGATTCAGGTGATATTTTAGACGTGCTCTTGCATCATTGTTGGTGAATATAGGGATCCCTGCTCCTTTCAGATGACTGTTTCTCACTGTACAGTCACTAAGTCATATCCAGCTTTTTGCGACACCATGGACTGCAGCACGCCAGGCTTCCTGTCCTTCACTATCTCCCAGAGTTTTCTCAAACTCATATCCATTGAGTCAGTGATGCCATCCAAACCATCTCATCCTCTGTCATCCCCTTCTCCTCCTGCCCTCAATCTTTCCCAGCATCAGGGTCTTTTCCAATGAGTCAGCTCTTGGAATCAGGTGGCCAAAGTATTGGAGCTCTAGAATCAGTGCTTCCAATGAAGATTCAGGGTTGATTTCCCAGATGACTATTCAGTCCTCTCAAACCCACGGTAGGAGACAATCCTTCATGTCCAAGTATGGGGGAAAGTGCTTAGTAAAGCTCTGTTTTAAGAGAACTCCAAGTTCATGATACAGGGGCTTCCCAATAATTCTAGACAATGACAATGATGTTTCAATGATCCAAGGAAATGCTGACTTTTCTTGTGGGCGCTTGATGTATATTACCTCGTTAATCCTCAGAGCTGGTCTACCAAGAGAGGTTATTGTCCTCAATCCATAGCTGAGCAAAACAGGAGGCTCAGAGAACACAGCTTGGTAGTTGAGAGCTGGGATGTGAACCCAGGCAGTCTGCCTCAAGACACACAGAAAGTGAACTGCGTTTAATCTGAGTGCCCTTTGCCTGCAGTCAGATTGACAATAGAATTTTAGGGATGTGACCTCTTCAGAGTCTTTTATTTTCAGAGAGTAACTGTTACTCTGGGATTTGACTCAGTCAAATTGCTGTCTCTGGATAGAGAGAAGTGATTAGCAAGGGAAGGTTGGAGCTCAGTGTCCCAGATTCCCCATGCCTGGGGGAGCTGGCTGCTGCTGCAGGTGCCAAGTGCAGAGGAGGCATCCAAACAGGTGGGAATCAGTGCGTGTGTGAAACTCAGCGAGTCTGAAGTCAGAAATGATCTCAGCACTTGCGAGGAGAGAAATACTGTGGGTTGGGAGGGAGTCAGAGATACAGCAGGAAGAAGCAAAATAAGATCATGATTGAAAAAATGCAAATGAGTACCTGGAGGGAAAAGAGATTGCAGACACAGATGGAGCACTTGGGCGCCCCGCTCTGTGTAATGGCACCGCTCTGAGGTGGAGCTGGACAAAGGGATGGGCGTGGGTCCCAGTGCAAATGCCCGTGACTGGAATAGAAGTGGGCATGGGTCAGTTGTCCTGAATACCATGGGGCTTTGCCTCAGCCCTGCATAAGTTCACATCCAGAAGGGTCCAGACTGCAGTGGAATGGCCAAAGCAGAAGAGTGAGAAAGTGACTTTGGAAACTGACCCTGGACTGAGGTCTAGCAACGAAGTCTGGGTTTATAGGAAGTGGTCACGTGGGGCTCAAAGAAACCACAGGGGCTGCAAAAGCAGTGGTGGGTATCTGCCTAGAAAAGCAACTGAACATGTGGTCCTCGCAGCTGACCCAGCCCTGAGCACAGGGGCAGTGACCACATAGCTGGGACACAGGATTTCTCTTCTACACCCCACCCTTTCAGGTTCCTTTCTATTATCAGTCTGCTGCCCAGGAATCCTGTGCTATGCTATGGGAGCTCACTCTAAGGAAGTTTCGCTGTGAAAACTGTCAGCGAGAAAGACACAATCTCACTGATACAGTTTTACAAAAAGTGTATAACCTGAATCAAATCATGAGCAAACAAACCACAGAGAAGGAACATTCTGCAAACTACTAGCCAGGATTCTTAAAAAAATTAATCAATGTCAGTAGAGATCATGAAAGGCTGAAGAATCTGCTCAGATTAAAGGAGACAGAAGGGATGTGGAAATGAGAGATAATGATTGAACAGAAATGCGATGTAAAAGCCATGGTGAGGAGCCCAGAATAGTCTCTGAAATGGGCTTGGTTTTCAAATTTCCTTATGAGTTCTTATCATGTGCCTCATTCCTTAGGAATCAAGGGCAGATAATTCATTGCAGTTTACCTAACTAGAGATTATTGAATGTTACAACCCAGGCTCCCAGTGAGCTTCTCAGTCCTCCTGGGAAGGGTTGTGCCCTGGCTCTCGGGTTTTCACAGGGTTGAAACTGAGCTATTCCTTTCCATTTGCTAGGCCAGTGGTTCAGGACAGCTCATATCCCTTTCAACTTTTGGGATCACATTAACACAGTGAAGTGCTTAGTGAAGCATACAAGAGGAGTAATTTAGCTGTCACAGAAATGTATATATTCTGGAAAAGGAGGGAATTGCCAATGCTGAGCCTTTTACTGCAAGGCCAGAACAGAGCAAGACCAACTGAGGGAAGGCCCCATTTCTCCATGTATTTATGATGTCAGTGATGCCGAGATCAGAAAAGAAAAATGGGTGTCCTCAAAGCTAATCTGAACCTCAGAAGGTGCACATACATCTCCCTGGGTCTTCTCTCTTTATGGGGACCAAGAGGGATCTCACAGGGTGTGTTTTCCCTCACCAGTTAGTCAAATATATTTTAAAGGCCAAGTGTGCATTTCAAGGGCATTCTGTGGATTTGCGGCAGTGGCTGAAGGACTTTGGGTCTATGAAACAATTATGGATGACAAAGGTTTATAAATATGGCATTTTCATCGGTGACTTTGTAACATTGTCACAATATAGAAGAAAACTGGACTTCTCTGGTAGCTCAGACGGTAAAGAATCTGCCTGCAATGCAGGAGACCTGGGTTTGACCCCTGGGTCAGGAAGATCCCCTGGAGAAAGGTATGGCAACCCACTCCAGTATTCTTGCCTCAAAAATTCCATGGACAGAGGAGCCTGGTTGGCTACAGTCCATGGGATCACAAAGAATCGGACACGACTGAGTGACTAACACTTTCATGTAGAAGAAAACCAGTGATTTCCTGTAAATGAGTGTTCTCAGTTTTGCTTTAAAAAAAGGGCCTGGCTAAGCAGAAGTCGGAGAGTGAGTACGGCAAAAAGCAATTAAAATGGCGACACCTCTAACTCAAAGCCCTTCAGATAAAGGCAGATGTGTCCCAGCTTCTGTGTGCACTTAAGCAGACCCGTTTGCAACTCAGCATGAGCAAAGCTGCTGATACAGATTTCAATGGCCACCACGTGGCCTGGAGAAAGCAGGGCCTGAAAGGTGCGATGAAATCAAGTGGAGCCTGAGATGAGCTGCGAGATGGTCTGTGGTTCTGGAATGTCTATCTTCTTTGTGTCTCCAAGTTGTACTTCTCTTGGAGAAGCATTTCTTTCTTTCCCTGGAGCCTCCCCATGCAATATATACCCCACCATACCTTCAGACCTGTCCCACCACCCTTTATTCTAAGGCATCAGCCAGATAAATTTATGAGCCCATAATTCTAAGGGCCTCTAAAGAACCCCTTCACATTTTTACCTGCTTAGTCCAAGATCTGTAACTTGAGTTAGCACATCTAGCAAGCAGTAAGCAGCAGATGTGAGAACACCTGACTCTCACATTAGCATGTGGGACCCAGCATGAGGAAGTCCTCTGAATTTACATGCAGAGCTATGCCCTATGCTGGGTCTGGTATCAGCAGCCTGCAGTTCAGGGAGCCTAAACTGAGTCATACTTCAAGATTATAAGACCTTATGACTTAAGGTCTGTCCCATGCTGCTAGTACTTTTCTTTTTTAAACATTAAGAAAATTTCTAAATATATAAAAAAAATGGTTAGTTATAGGGAACCTTGTGAATGGGATCACTCCACATTCAGCAACCACCAACATTTTGGCTACTAATTTCCTCCATCCACTCTCTCCTTTTTTGCCAAAGTATTTCAAAGCAAATCTCCACCATCATGTCATTTTGCCTCTAAAACCTTCAAAAAGTAACTCAAAAATAAGAACATCTCTCCTACATAATTACAAGGTCATTATCATTAACAAAATTTGCAGTTCTTTAATATTCTATAATATCCTGTCCTCATTTGAAGTTCCCTGACAATGTTTTCCCAAATGCCTTATTTGAATCAGAATCTAAAGAAGTGCCAGAAGCGAAGAAAGTGTTACTCATTCAATCGTGTCATTTCAGCTCCATAGACTGTAGCCTGCCAGGCTCCTCAGTCCAGGGATTCTCCAGGCAAGAACACTGCAGTGGGACCATTTCCTTTTCCAGGAGATCTTCCCCACCCCGGAAGATCACCCGGGAACCCACATCTCTTGTGTCTCCTGCATTTGCAGGTGAACCCACATCTCTTGCGTCTCCTGCATTTGCAGGTGAACCCACATCTCTTGCGTCTCCTGCATTTGCAGGTGAACCCACATCTCTTGCGTCTCCTGCATTTGCAGGTGAACCCACATCTCTTGCGTCTCCTGCATTTGCAGGTGAACCCACATCTCTTGCGTCTCCTGCATTTGCAGGTGGGTTCTTTACCACTAGTGCCGCCTGGGAAGCTCCGTACTTCAAACTGCATCACATCACCAAGTCTGCAATATCTGGTTGTCTTCTTTTGTTGACACTAGAGTTATGTATTTGTTTCAAAATGAAGGAAAAAAAACATTTTTATGCATCCAAAATCAAAACTATAAAACAAATTACGTTCAGAAAAGGCTTGTTTTTATCACCACACCTCAATCTGCTTCCTTCCCTTCCCTTCCCTTAAATAGAGCCAGTTTAGGGCTCACCTCCCCCGTTTCTTTTTGTAAATGTAAGAAAATGCACACATACTTTCCCTAGGTATCATACGGTATACTACATATTATATGCGACATATACTAATAGATGTCTACATCTTGATTTTTTCACTTTACAATTAACCTGCATATCACTCCATTATGATTATATATGAAGATTGTACTTAGTCCTTTTTTAGTTACACAGGGTTCCATTTTGTGAATGTACATATTTCAACTGGCCTATATGGATAGATAATCTGGTTATTGCCAACCTTTTGCTATTGTAAAAAATACCACAATGAATAATGTTATGCATAGTCATTTTGTGCTTTTCCAAGTATTTTATTTGGTGACGATTCCTAGAAGTGAGACCTCTGCCCAAAGGATAAAACCTGTCATGTTACTAGAAAGCCAGTAAATACGCTGTCTGATGTTGACTCACACTGTTTCTCTTATCAGAAAGAAGGCAACAGGACGTACAACTGTGAAAATTTAGGTCTCAGAGAAATTCCTGACACTCTACCAAACACAACAGAAGTTCTGGAATTCAGCTTCAACTTCTTGCCTACAATTCAAAATACAACCTTCAGCAGGCTCATAAATCTTATCTTTTTGGATTTGACCAGGTTTGTATCTGAGTTTTTCGTGTGTGCTTGATGTTTTACTTAGGTCAAAACACAATGTGCATTCAAGCTGTTTCCAGGACCTTCCTCTGGGGAGCAGGACAACCTGCTTATTCTGCATGTTTACCCCTTCCCATGAAATATTTTTACACAGGTAAAATATAATTTAAGCACCAATCAGTGGGGAGGAAAGTGGCTGATTCTCAAAATAGATTGTGTCTGCGGTGCTGTTGAAGAAGTTTGAAAGAATGTCAATAACACAACTGAAAATAATCTTGTACTAAATCAGATGTTACATCATACTATATTTTAGCAGAGTTGATTATGAATAGGTGTGACATGTTAAGAAAAAAGTTAGAGGAGATGTATACACCATCTACTAACTTTTTTCCTGAAAATTGGTTTTAGAGGCAGGATGAAGATTCTAAATGCTGACCCAGGGCTTCTGAGCCAGCAGGCAGAAGTGCCAGAAGAAAATAAAGTGATAGAGCAAGAGAGAAATGCAGCTGGGGTGTGTGTGTGTGTGTAAGTTGGGGGAGGGCTCCGTCTGTAGATGGAGCCTGCTACTCTTACAGAAGTTCCATTTCTTCTACCTTCTACCTTGGTCCTTCAACTGAAGCTTCTGCAGAGCAGGAGCACATTTACATCCTTTGCTGCTGTTTAGTCACTAAGTCATGTCCAACTCTTTTGTGACCCCATGGACTGTAGCCCACCAGGCTCCTCTGTCCGAGGAATTTCCCAGGCAAGAATACTGGAGTGGGTTGCCATTTCCTCCTCCAGGGGATCTTCCCCACCCAGGGACTGAACCTGTGTCTCCTGCCTCTTTTGCATTGCAGGTGGATTCTTTACCACTGATCCACCAGGAAAGTCCTTTCACATCCATAAGACTATACAGTCACATCTGCATGACCGCCACTGGGAGGCAGGCATGGCAAATGCTGCCATTCCACCCCCGTTAGATGGGAAAACAGAGGCTCAAGGAGATTTTGCGAGCCTGCTTAAATTCACACAGGAAGGAAACTGAGACTTTTGCTCTCCTGACTCCCAGTCCAGAATTTACTTTCTCTTTTAATATTTCTCATTCTCACATGAGAAGAGTTTGACTTTTTAAGAAGTATTAGGCCAGGAGAGCTTTCATAACTAGACGACTCTCAGTTTCCTCTTCTGCTATTTTCAAAAAGTGGTAAAAAATGGGACCTCATACTTTCTAAAGTCCTCCTCCCTCTGCTCCCCTCCCCACCCTGTATCTGGCTACAATTGAGGCGCTGTTTTCATGACCTTACACAGTTGCTGTTTCCTTAGCTTTACCAGTTTGCTTTCTTTGCCCTTTGCTCATTCTTCTGTTTTGCTTTTCAGAACTTCCTCTCTGGAATTCTTTTCCTTTTTAGACATTTCACTTCTTTGGTTACTGTCTGTTAGCGGTCAACTTCCTCAGTTCTTTATTTTCTGAAAATATTTTTATTTCACTCTGATTCTTGCAAGATAACGTTTTCTGGCCTATGTCATCGCTCTCTGGCAACTGTCTAGGCTGACCGTAGTTTTGTTCTCAGCCTTCAAGATTATCATTCCAGGCTCCCACTGTTGCTGCTGGGAGGTCATCCATCTGTCCAGTCATTGTTCATGTATTGAATATCTGTCTTTTCTTCTCTGGATATTCTCAATAGCTTCTCTTTGTCCTTGGAATTCTATAATATCACAGTGATGCATTGTGTAGATTGTCAGGCTCCTTGAATCTGAGTTTGGTGTCTTTCATCAGTTTTAAAATATTCTAGCCACTATTCATTTGAACTCTGGTTTGCTCCCACTCACCCTTGTATCATCTTTGGATCTCTGATTAGACTTATATTGCATCATCTTAACTGTCCTTTATATATCTTAATATCTCTTTATTGTTTTCCAACTCATTTTTTTTTTATTTTGGCTACATTCTAGGTAATTTCCTCAAATTTATTTCTAGTCCAATAATATCCTCTTTAGCTGTGTTTAATCTCTTGTATAAGCCATCCATTGGTTTTCTAATTTCAGTTTTAATATTTATTTTTTATTTTACAAATATAGGAGGTCAGTTTTAATATTTTTTCCTTCATCATACTTTTGGTTCTTACTATTTGCTTTAAGCATATCAAGCATGTTTGACATAGTGTATTTATGATATAATAATACATATAAGCTTTATCATCTATTCTTTATCAGATCAGATCAGATCAGATCAGTTTTCTAAGGGATGATTCAGTCAGTCAGTCAGTTCAGTCGCTCAGTCGTGTCCGACTCTTTGCGACCCCATGAATTGCAGCACTCCAGGCCTCCCTGTCCATCACCAACTCCCGGAGTTCACTCAGACTCACGTCCATCGACTCAGTGATGCCATCCAGCCATCTCATCCTCTGTCATCCCCTTCTCCTCTTGCCCCCAATCCCTCCCAGCATCAGAGTCTTTTCCAATGAGTCAACTCTTCGCATGAGGTGGCCAAAGTACTGGAGTCTCAGCTTTAGCATCATTCCTTCCAAAGAAATCCCAGGGCTGATCTCCTTCAGAATGGACTGGTTGGATCTCCTTGCAGTCCAAGGGACTCTCAAGAGTCTTCTCCAACACCACAGTTCAGAAGCATCAATTCTTTGGCACTCAGCCTTCTTCACAGTCCAACTCTCACATCCATACATGACCACAGGAAAAACCATAACCTTGACCAGACGGACCTTTGTTGGCAAAGTAATGTCTCTGCTTTTGAATATGCTATCTATTCTTTATACATCTTATACATATATTGCATACACACACACACACATATATATGTATACTTTATCAGATATATCTGATAACTCTGGCATCTACTGCCTTTTTAAATCTGATTCTGTAGAGCTTTTTTTTTTTTTGGCTGACTTTGGCTAATGTGTTTTCCTTATGTGTTTAGTTAATTTTTATTTTGAGAATTTATCATGTAGAACTTTGTATAAATCTTTATTTAAAATGTTTCCTTGAACTAGATAATACCAATGAGCTATTAATATTGGTATGCGTGACAATGGCATCATGCCTATAGAAAATAAGCCTTTTTTTTTTTTGAAATGCATACTGAAATATGTATAGACACCTAGGATTTGACTTAATTTAAGAGAGAGAAGTAGGTATAGAAGAAGAAATGACTATGGCAAAATGGTGAGAACTGTTGCATCTGTGTGATATATATATGGAAATTCACTGTACTATTCTCTTTACTTTTATGTAAATTGGAATGGTTTTTATGTAAATCTTTTCCCCTGCTAGTTACCTGAAATCACTACCATTCTGGAACTGTTTTAAGCTAAATTGTCCATTTGGGTTTCTTTGGGGAAGTCCACAGAGACAGTGTAAACTCAGGCTACAGTTTTCATAGGTGGAAGCTGGTGGTAGTTAGAGAATCTCAGAGGATGTTTTTCTTGTTGTTCTTCCTGTTTTTCTACCCAGAAGCAAGGTCAAGATAAACATATATCCTCAAAGTCTCGCTCGATGAGTTTTCTTTTTTTAAGTTCACCCACTGAAAGGATCCCTTGAGGGTCTTGGTAGTCTGCAGGTTTTTTTAAAAGACCTCCTATTCTATCCCCAAAGTTTTGTCTCCTGCCACTGGGCTGTGTGGCTCATTAAAATCTGGACTCTAGGCCACCAAGGATCAGCAGATATTGACAGATATGAAACAGCTAGCTCCAGAACTTGGTCCTATGGTTTCAAGCTTCCTTTGGACACTACATCTCTAAACCATTCACTTATTGACCTCCAGGGGAGCTCTGTGTGTGTGTGTGCGTGGACGTATAGTGCAGTATTTTGAGGTATAATATCAGGATGAGTTTTCTCTGAACCTCTAGTTCCATATTTCTATGGAGGATTTTCATATATATCATTTGAATCACAACCGTTCTACAAAGCAATCATTGTTTGCTATACTTTATAGAAGAAAAAACAGAGGTTGAGAAAAGTTGTGACTTGCCCAGGATGGCATAGATAACATATTTTATATATCATGTTATACATTATGTAGTTTATGACATATTTTATATTGCTTATAACAGTAAATAATAATTTGATTTTGTCTACAAACAAACTACTAATTGTTCCAAACACAAATCTCTGAGAATTCAACTTAAAATAGAATTTTTTTCTTTTCCTTAATTAATTCTTCTTAAACACTCTTATCTTTTTAAGGTGCCAGATTAACTGGGTACATGAAGACACTTTTCAAAGCCATCATCAACTGAACACCATTGTGTTAACTGGAAATCCCCTGATATTCATGGCAGAAACATCATTTACTGGGCCCAAGTTCCTGAAGCATCTTTTCTTAACCCAAACAGGAATATCCAATCTCGAGTTTATCCCAGTGCACAACCTGGAAAATTTGGAAAGTTTGCATCTTGGAAGCAACCATATTTCCTCCATTAATCTCCCAGAAAACTTCCCAACACAGAATCTGAAAGTCCTGGATTTTCAGAATAATGCTATACACTACATCTCTAGAAAAGACACCAATTCTCTGGAACAGGCCACCAACCTAAGCCTTAACTTCAATGGCAATGACATTAAAGGCATTGAACCCGGGGCTTTCAATTCAAAGATCTTTCAAAGTGTGAAATTTGGAGGGTCTCTTGACTTATATATTATATTTAAAGGTCTACAGAACTCTACTATTCAGTCTCTTTGGCTGGGGACATTTGAGGACACCGATGACCAAGATCTCACTTCAGCCACATTTGAGGGACTTTGTGACATGTCTGTTGAGAGCATCAACTTACAAAAGCACCGTTTCTCTGACTTATCATCGTCCACATTTCGGTGCTTCACTCGACTCCAGGAGTTGGATCTGACAGCAGCTCACTTGAATGGATTGCCTTCTGGGATTGAGGGTATGAACTCTCTCAAGAAATTAGTTCTCAATGCAAATAATTTTGATCAATTGTGTCAAATCAATGCTGCCGGTTTCCCATCCCTTAGGGACCTTTATATCAAAGGCAACATGAGGAAACTTGACCTCGGCACTAGATGTTTAGAAAAACTAGAAAATCTTCAGAAACTTGATTTAAGCCACAGTGATATCGAGGCTTCTGACTGTTGCAATCTGCAACTCAAAAACCTGCGCCACCTGCAATACTTAAACCTGAGCTACAATGAGCCCCTTGGTCTCGAGGATCAGGCGTTCAAAGAATGCCCTCAGCTAGAACTGCTGGATTTGGCATTTACCCACCTACGTGTTAAGGCTCCACACAGCCCTTTCCAAAACCTCCATCTCCTGCGGGTTCTGAATCTCTCTCACTGCCTCCTTGATACCAGCAATCAGCACCTCCTAGCAGGCCTGCGGGATCTCCGGCATCTGAATTTACAAGGGAATTCCTTTCAAGATGGGAGCATCTCAAAGACCAACCTACTTCAGACAGTAGGCAGCTTGGAGATTCTGATTTTATCCTCCTGTAATCTCCTCTCCATAGACCAGCAAGCATTCCACGGCCTTGGGAACGTGAACCACTTAGACTTGAGCCACAACAGCCTGACAGGAGACAGCATGGATGCTCTTAACCATCTTAAGGGGATCTACCTTAATCTGGCCTCCAATAACATTCGCATCATCCCACCCCATCTCCTCCTTGCCTTGTCTCAGCAGAGCACCATTAATTTAAGTCACAATCCCCTGGACTGCACCTGCTCAAATATTCATTTCATAACATGGTACAAAGAAAATCTACATAAACTTGAGGACTTGGAGGAGACTACGTGTGCAAATCCCCCATCTTTAAGGGGAGTGAAACTGTCCGACGTCAAACTGCACTGTGGGATTACAGGCGTGGGCATTTTCTTTATTGTAGTATTTGTATTCTTGCTCATCCTTCTGCTCATTTTTTCAGTTAAATTTATTCTTAGGTGGAAATACCAGCACATTTAGTGCTGAAGGTTTCTGGAGAGGGAAAATAAATATGCTTAGCAGAATTGCCCTTGGTAAGGAAACTGCTGTCTGTTAGTGACTAGGTTTTTCTGACTGGTTCCTGGGATTGGGTAGGGATTCACTGTACATTTCGGAGTCCCAGAATTGATGAACCTCCCAGGAAGGTAAACTGACTAGGGCCAGAGGGTCAGATGCAGCTATGAGAGACACAGAGCCTTTTGCTCATGTGGAAGGTGGGTAGAAGTTGAGGGGGACCAGCGGCAGGGAAAGGCCAGGAGACTATTAGGAGGTCATCACTTCCACTCATGAGCATCCCCGGAGGTACCTCCTACCTTGACCCTCCCACATCTCTCTCTCCTGCAGCTCTGGTATTGTGCTTGGGTCTGAGTTCTCAGTAATATAGCCATTTGGGAAACAAGTTGGGGATAAAGTCTCAAAGTGTATTTTAATTTTGAAAAGGAGAAAACACAATGAATTTAAAAGAAGAGGCTGAGAAATGAATCTTACCATCAAATTGACTTCATTAACTTCTTTAATCCTTAAATCTCCAAGGATTCTACAAGGCCACCACGGTACAAATAGCTCTAAGGAAAAAGAAAAAAAAGACACCCTCACCAAGATGCCCCTCCCCCAAGGTTGAGATGTTCTGCACATGGAACACCCTCATTTTAGAACAAAGGAGGCTTTTTTTTTTGTCTTTTTAATCTATCTGGTGTTCTCACTCTTATTATATTACAGATCCTAACTTACAGGTGGGCTGTGTATTTTTCAAAAGAAAAACACTCTTTTCATTTGAATGTCTGGTCCTTGGAAGCTTCTTTCTCATAGGAACCATAAGATAAATGGTGGTTTGGTTCCCAAGCCAGCTCTCAAAAGCCTACTCACCTGGGACAGCAACTGAGACAGCACAGTTACAGTGAAAACCAGTGGAAGAAAGAAAGCACTCAGGCACCCTCGCCACTGGGAACCCAACAAGCTGCCTCAGTGAGCAGTAGCTTCTGTTGAGGCTGGAGATATTGCAAATATGGTACCAGCAAGAGAGAGTGGACAGGGCCAGTGAATGCAGACAGAGAACTGGGAAGCCAACAGTGTTATACTCAGGTCTTCTTCCCAAGGCCCAAAGGGTGACACCCACGGAGGCCTCGATCTTCTGAAGTCTGCACTGGCAGAGAAGAGAGTTGAGCTCTTGTGCTCAGGTGTTGCATTTATAAGGCCTGGATTAAGTAGAATAACCAATTTTAGGTTAGAGATAGCAGAGTTATTAAATATTGATTGGATATCAAAGTAAAAATTAGTTAACAATCGAATTGATTAACCTTAGGTTGGGGGCATAATACTGGAACAGAGTAGAAACTTGGGGACCAGCTCTTCTTTATCTGTGTACCTTCAGAAAAGTAGGAAAGACAAGGGAATAGTAAAGGAAAGTCATAAACATACATTGCAAATGCTTTAGCAGTCTTAGGGGGTGTGTGTGTGTGTGTGTGTGTAATACTACATAGGAGCCTAAGTATTCCCAGAGTTCTTGGTTAAGGACACAGACAGTGGCCAGGGAATGGGGGGTGGGGGCAGGGTGGGGAGTGAGGCATTTGCTTTGGGTGCAAAATTTAAGGGGGAGCCAAAAAACTCAGTAATCAAGGCAAAAAAAATTCTTATTTTTTAAACTCTAAATTAATGCCAAAAATCCACAATAAGTACAAAAAGATTTTAAACATAGCCAGGATCTACACCAGTGCCATGCTGAAATGTATTAGAGCCTGAGGCAAAAGGAAAATTGTTAGTAACCATGCTGCCTTTGTTTAAAACTTTGATATTTTGTTCATTGTGGATATTTTACATTAGTTTTGATTCTTTTAATGTTGCATTAAAATGCTATGTATCTTTGTTACTGAGTTTTTTTGGTGCCCCCTTAAATTTGGCACCCAAGTAGGTGCCTCACTCACCTCACCCGGTCCCTTGCCCTGAGGACTGGTCAGAAGTGGGGACTCCCATCTAACTCCCTGGCCACCAGCTCCTGGAGGCCTATTAGCAGGCACCGTTTCTCAGTTTTCCTCCAAAATGTCCCACCTCCTTCCCCTTGGTCTCTGGAAACAGGGAGAAGAGTTCAAGATCTTATACCTTGTTCTCATCCTCAGCTGCCTCCCAAGTTTTGGGCGCAAAGATTTGCAGCCTTCCTTTAAAACCAAGAGAGGTGGCAGAGATGAATGGGTACCAAAACCCTCTGGTGAGAGAGGGCAAGCAGGGCACCGTCCTGCTAATGAAATGAAAACTCACACAATTCCCTGCTTTGATTATCTGAAACACCAGTGTTTGGGAAAACAGGTGTGTGGAAAAGGAATTTTTCTCGGCTTTCCTGAGGGAGTGTGGGCAAGGAAGTCATTTAAGGACACATGTTAAAGGAGAAAGAAAGTGCCTGGAACTCTGAGGGCCTGGGACACCCCTCTTCAGCCACTGTCATTCCTCCCCGGGCCTACGAGGGTGGGCAGCCCCCGAGAAGGCCGGCCTGAGCCCCTTCTGCACTGTTCCTGCCCTGAGTCTGGCAGCGACCAAGGCCTTTTCCCCTTGAGTTTCAGGCTCAGAGGCGACCTAACACAGAAGTGGGCATGACTGCTCCAGCCTGTGCTGAGCGGGTGCTCTTCCAGGAGCCTCCTAGCTGTGGCCACAGGAAAGGCCCCTCATTCGAGGGACCTGAAGCCAGGCAGGCAGCCGACCCTCCCAAGTCAGGGAGCACAGCTCCCTCTGACCATCATCCACACCGCCCACTCTCGCGGGGCAGGAAGCATTCACCTCTGGGAACTGAAGTGAATATCTGGGAGATAGCTGGACACACAGTTATTTTGTGTTGTTGATTTTGTTCATTTGCTTGCAGCAAATTCAGTGATCAGTTCTGGAAAGTTTGAGGGACATTCCTGGCGGTGACCTGAAGATGCCAAAACCAGGCTTACTGCTCCTTCCCTCCCTTTTCTGTTTTTCTTTCTTTGTTGCTTATTCCCCTCCTACATTCCTAACTCTTTCTCTCCCTCTGTACTTCCTTTCATTACTTACCTCCTGCTTTCCTTCCTCTTCTTCCCTTCTTCCTTCAATCCTATCAGGGAGGATGAAAGTCTACACTCTTAAGAATTCAGAATTATACACCAACCCCCCAGTTCCCTGTGTATCCTAGCAAACTTAAGCTCCTTCCTGCCTTAAGGATTTAAGCTGCAGATAGGGCTTCCCTGAAAGCCCAGTTGGTAGAGAATCCGCCTGCAATGCAGGAGACCCCGGTTCAATTCCTGTGTTGGGAAGATCCGCTAGAGAAGGGATAGGCTACCCACTCCAGTATTCTGGCCAGGAGAATTCCATGGACTGTGTAGTCCATGGGGTCGCAAACAGTCGGACACGACCGAGCGACTTTCACTTTCAGGAAATACTAACTGCTGACCTAACCACTCCCTTGCCACACTGTCCTCTGTAACATGTAACTTGGAAAAACAAAAACATTCTGTAGAGCAGGGAGTCCTCAACCTTTGAGCTCTAATGCCTGATGATCTGAGGCGGAGCTGATGTAATAATAATTACACATAATAAGAAGAATTAAAGTGCACAATAAATTTAATGTGCTTGGATCATCCCCAAACCATCTCCCCCCTCCCCACCCCAATCTGTGGAAAAACTTTTTCAGGAACCTGGTCCTTGGTCTCAAAAAGGTTGGGGACCACTGCTGTGAACTGAAGGACCCAAGCCCTAACAATCTGTAATGGCCCGGCTTTGCTGTATCAGGTCTTTCTATGCGACGCCACGAGCTACTCCATAACTGGGCACTGATCTAGGGCTTTGTGACAGCTCCTTTGTTTTAAGCAATAGTAAATTCACCCTGCAAAGTCAGAAAGGGAGCTTTTTGATGGCTGCTGTCAATTTTATTGCTTTATCCTAGTTACTAGGATAGACTCTGCAGCTGCAGTGTGTTTACTGGTTTTATGTATCGCATGTTGTTGCTGCTCTGACAAGCTACTCCTATAAAAATGTGTTATTATTGCATGTTGTAGCTCAGTGAGCTGACCGTGCATTTCAAAGTGTACTGAAGCAAACAGCGATGAAGTCCATAAAAACCGACTGACCTCCATCAGAGGATGCTCTGAATGAACTGCAACTCCCACAATCTGAAAGCAAATTATACCTTTCCTCTGTGCCAGCAGCCCTGACTGCTAACTGAACACAGCACAGACCCAAACGTAGGCATTATCTATGTGTCCATGTAAAATTTCAGGACGGGAAACTGCCATTTTACTTCTACTCATCTAATTCCCCAATAAGTGACGCTTGCAATTTTGAAGTTTATAAAAGTATGAAATAAATGGCTTTATAATACTTTCATATATTACTATAGGATGCAAGAGGGGTGGCTGACATTGCTTTCCATCTGTTCTGAATGCCGAAGAGAAAATTAACTTGAATTACAGCAAGAGAGGATGTGATTAGTTCATGACTGAGGGGGGTCCTGGGTGTTGAGCTAGAATCAACTGCCTGAGACATTAAGAATTAGGATGCCTAATATGATGGGAGTTAGTCTGGCTGCAGAGGAGTCAGCAGCACAGTGTGACTCCAAGAGCTCTCAGACACCAGTTTATCACCAGAATCATTGGGGAAATTCTTTACAGAACAGATTTCCATGTCCCACCCTGTAGATATTGGGATTCTGTTAGACTAGGGTTGGCCTTGGACTTTTAGCCAAATTATTTCATGTAAAATCCTTCCCTTAACTTTATCAGACAGTAACAGAAATACATGTCAGATTCCATGAGCTAAAAAACTAGGCCATACCCTATAAGAGGAAATGTCCCAACAAAATGGGAAGAAAAGGTTAAGGAGGCTTCCAGTCCTAGAGTGAGGCTCCTTGGCAAGCAGCTCATTAGTCTCTTCTGCCATCACTGCCAGGCCAAAAGCCTCTGTTCCTCAGCTACCTTGTTCTGCCACCTATCCATCCCCACTCCATTCCAGCTACTGACAACTGGAAATCACTTATTGAATACTGTGGGTCTTGAAAAAGGAATTTGGAAAACTCAGCAGTGGCCACAGGACTGGAAAAGGTCAGTTTTCATTCCAATCCCAAAGAAGGGCAATGCCAAAGAATGTTCAAACTACAGCAAAATCGCATTCATTTCGCACACTAGCAAAGTAATGCTCAAAATACTCCAAGGTAGACTTCAACAGTACGTGAACCGAGAACTTCTAGATGCACAAGCTGGATTTAGAAAAGGCAGAGGAACCAGAGATCAAATTGCCAACACCTGTTGGATCATAGGAAATGCAAGAGAATTTCAGAAAAACATCTACTTCTGCTTCATTTACTATGCTAAAGCCTTTGACTATGTGGATCACAACAAACTGTGGAAAATTCTTAAAGATGGGAATACCAGAGCACCTTATCTGCCACCTGAGAAACTTGAATGCAAGTCAAGAAGCAACAGTTAGAACCGGACATAGAACAATGGACTGGTTCCAAATTAGGAAAGGAGTACATCAAGGCTGTATATCATCACCCTGCTTATTTAACTTAAATGCAGAATACATCATGCAAAATGTCAGGCTGGATACAGCTCAAGCTGGAATCAAGATTGCCAGGAGAAATATCAATAACCTCAGATACGCAGATGACACCACTCTTATGGCAGAAAGCAAAGAGGAACTAAAGTGTCTCTTGATGAAAGTGGAAGAGGAGAGTGAAAAAGCTGGCTTAAACCTCAACATTCAAAAAACTAAGATCATGGCTTCTGGTCCCATCACTTCATGGCAAATAGATGGGGAAACAATGGAAACAGTGACAGACTTTATTTTCTTGGGCTCCAAAATCATTGCAGATGGTGAGTGCAGCCATGAAATTAAAAGACACTTGCTCCTTGGAAGAAAAGCTATGACCAACCTAGACATATAAAGAAGCAGAGACATTACTTTGCCAACAAAGTCTGTATAGTCAAAGCTATGGTTTTTCCAATAGTCACGTATGATGTGAGAGCTGGACAACAAAGAAAGCTGAACACTGAAGAACTGATGCTTTTGAATTGTGGTGTTGGAGAAGACTCTTGAGAGTCCTTTGGATGGCAAGAAGATCAAACCAGTCGATCTTAAAGGAAATCAGTCCTGACTATCCAATGGAAGGACGGATGCTGAAGCTGAAACTCCAATACTTTGACCACCTGATTCGAAGAACTGACTCATCTGAAAGACCCTGATGCTGGGAAAGATTGAAGGCATGAGGAGAAGGGGATGACAGAGAATGAGATGGTTGGATGACATCACCACCTCGATGGACGAGTTTGAGCAAGCTCCGGGAGTTGGTGATGTGCAGGGAAGCCTGGCACGCTGCAGCCCATGGGGTCACAAAGAGTCGGACATGACTGAGCAACTGATCTGAATCTACCATTTTTAAATTTGGTTTTAAAAAGCCATTATTACTCATGAAAAATTAAACAGTAAACTACGTTGAACATTCACCTCTTGCTGCCCACCTCTTCCTCCATTTTTACATAATATTCTCTAAACACTTGGCTGTTCAAGACATGATACTAGATCCTGCAAAGGGAAGCAGAGGACAGGGAACCATCTGAGCATTCATCCATCTCCCCCTTCTCCATTCATGTCAGTTCATGAGCCTTCTAAATGGCCTGGGGCATTCTTTTTCTCTTTCTACTCTTCTTGGAAACTATCTAAATATACAACAAGAGATAAAGGATTAAATAAGGTAAGGAAAGACACTCTATGTTCTTGGGTGGGATAAGAGCATAAGTATGCTGATACTACAAGGAATTAAGAAACACAGATTAAAATAAGATAAGGTTTATATCTAGTAGTCTGGCAAAAAAAAAAAAAGGAGACTGGATACTAGTGTAGGTGGGATGTGAGCTTATAGGAACTGCACACACTGCTTAGGGGTGTAGACTGGTGTAGCTATTGTAGGACCACGAGGCAAAAATTCATCAAATTAAATACATCACCCACCAATCCCATGCTGGGTGTGTATGACAAGAAAATTTCACAATTCCACAGTGGTATTCAGTGCAGCATTGTTTCCTTAGGGGCGAGTTCAAAGCCATTTGAGGGGTCATCACTAGGGAAACGGGCATTTAAACCATCTAAGATGCACGCCCTGCGGCATCATCCAGTAGCTAGAAGTGGTGAGTTAGACACAGCTACAGCAACGTAGCTGAATCTTAAGCGTACAGTGTTGGAGGAGGTCATGGAGAAGACATGATCACCAATTGACCTGAAGTTGGACCCATCAACTGGAGTCTCCTCATCCCCCTCCCCTGTCCTCATAAAGTATGTGTGATGCTCCCACAGGAGTCGTTTTCAAGGACTTGGCCTTGAGAGCAAGGTGCCGAGATCATCTGCATGTTATACATGCCTGAATCCTGTTAAGGCCTCTATGTTAACTTTTAAGACCCTGGCAGGTGGGTGCAGAGATCCCCTTGTCCTGTGGCCACCAAAGAGAAGCCTCATCGGCGAGTTTCCCTGCTTATAAACCTGCCACCTACCACTTTGGGGCTGCTGTCTCTTCGGTCTCTCCTTGTCTTCCATGTATGAGAGCCAGTGAACCAACATATAGACCTTAATGGAAAAAAATAAAAAACAACAAACATCCAAATGACTTATTAACATGATTTTCATAAATTAAAAATACATGCATACAGAAAAATGATACTTACATTTTTTAAGAACACAAACAATTAACAGTTGCCTATGGGGCAGGAGAGGAGGCTGGATGGGAGTGTAGGGGTAAGTTAAATGAATCCTGGCTCCAAGTTCGATGAGCAGGATGACCTCAAACATCCAAGTCTGAGGTTCTCTACTTATGCACGTGTACATGAGAGAAAATACTGTGTCACGTCTTTAACATGAAATACCATGTGGTCATTACGTAGTATTGCAGGATACTTAGAAACATTGAAGCCTATTTTTGATTTAATACTAAGCAGAAGTTACCCAACATCATGCCTCTATTATTTCTTTTTTTTTTTTTTTTGGTTAAAATAAAATTCCATATAAATTGAAGAATAAAAGTGTCTGGGGAAGGGCAGTGACTTAATTTTTTTTTTTTTTTGCTTTTCTATATTTGTAATTTGCCTTCATTTGACTATGTATTGCACAATAAAGAAAATAAGAATTTTTAAAGGCTTTTTTGGTTTTCACAATAGCGCAAGAATAAAGAGATGGTGAGAATTTCCAGTACTGAAAAAGGAGGCGGGCTTTTTCTAAAGCTTTGCAATTTCAAAGGCAAAAGCTTAAGCCCAAGCTTCCTGGATTGCTCTCGCCTTTCTCTTGAGAACAGAAGGAGCCATGGGTGTTCTAAGGATCCCCTTTGGAAAGGGACGGCAGGCCAAGGGGCTGAGAGTCGTCTTACCGGGTGCACTGAGCTCACAGACGTGGGAGGCCATCCACAGGGGCTGCCCTCAGTCCCCCACACGAGAAAATCTGCCTCCAGCTGAGGAAAGTCACTTCAGCACAACAGTTTCACAGTGTTCGTATTCCAAAGAGACAGAACTTTCAGGCAAAGGATATTTATTTAGACAGGTTACAGCTGGAGGAGATGGCGATGCCAGCTTACATATGAAGGCTGGGTAGCGGCAGCATGCTTGCTTTAGGCCTTGCAAACAGCTTCTTTCTTCACCTCCAGGTTCTGACAGCCAATGACTTTGGGAGATGCTTTCAGCTTCATAATATTATGAGCCTTTTTGTAAAGCTCTGTGGAGCAGTTCCTAGAAACCGTATGCAATGGGTCTTCTTCCTTTTCCCCTACATCTGAGCAAACTCAATGGCATGTCACAAAACATACAGGCAACTTTGGTCTTGGGAACAGAGTTCCTTTTTGATGTGTTTGCCTGCATCCAAGTATTGGGATCGACAGCCCCATCGCAGCCTATGACGTTACGAGAGGGCGAGCTTGTCTTTTGAAATGCATGGTCCCAGCAATTCATGAGATGCTGCTGCATGTTTGTTTGTTTTTTTAATGGTGTTAAAGCCTCCAGTCCAGGGTCTGAGGTGTATGAACTGCCAGAGAAACTGAACCTGGGCCAAATGATTGATTTTCAGTATAAAAAAAAGTAATGAAACCAAAGTTCAACAAAGCTGTGGTGATTTCCAGCTTTCCTAGATATATGAGATGCATACAACACTAACTGAGGAAGGAGGTAGAAAGAGAAAGGAATACACAAGATGATGACATTGAGCAAAGTGTTAAGAACACACTGGTAGGAAGGAAATTAAACTGAGTGAACTGCCCTACCATTGAGTTGCTTAATGTCCAGCCTACAGTGAAGCAAGCAAATTTCCACAGTTAATAGAGCTATACTTTTTCATGTAACATTTGTGTTGTGAACCAAAAATCTAGAAGGGAAATTGCCTACTGATTAATTACAACTAATAAAGGATCCCTATTATAGAGAACGATTAGCTTCCTTGGCTTATGGCTTCCCACTAATCATCAAGTTTGTAATTTTGCATATGATTTCTCTGCATATAAACTTAAAAGGAGAAAATGAGGTAGCTTAGGTCATTCAGAGGAGCCTGGATCTGAATTCAAGTGCATGATACCTGGTAATGTTTAGAATGGCCAAGAGCTTTAGAACCAGAAAAATCGACATCCTAAAGTAAGCTGTCTTTATAGGGTGTGTGTTAAGCAAATCACACAGCCAGTCCGGGCCTGTTCACTCCTCAGTAAAATGGGGATGCCATCACCATCTGGTTTGAGGCTGGTGTTGGGGCTCAGAGAAGATGGAAGATAAAACCCATGTTGCCCAGCACTAAGTGTGCACACAGAGTAGGCAGACAATCAGTGTAAGGTTGCTTCCTTCCATCCTGATGTCTTATCGGATGGAAGGAAAAGAAAGATGAGAGAACACAATGGTAACGGATGGAGCAAAGTTTTGGGAGAACTGAAGGAGGCGTGGAGTCTACTTCAAGGCAGACAGTCTTGAAGGAAGGAACGCTGTTTCAGTTTTTTTAAAATTAGCAAACCTTTCCGCTTTCCACTCACCAAAAGGGAGCTGCAGAAAACCACCCTTTCCACAACAGAGTTCTATTCTGTCATGTTTTGGAGATGCTATGCATGTGTGTAGATAGGGAAAAAAAAAAGCTTAATAGCCATTATCTTTTCATGCTAAATTTTTATTTCAATGTTATGCAACTGCATAAGTATAAATATTTGTTCAATATACAACAATTATGACATCCATAGGGAATTCCTTAGAGAAAATAAGACTGCAAACACTTTATTGCACAGATCCTAACAAACTTTAAGCTGGTAAATCTACAGCTGGGAGTACTAGCGAGGAGCACACCTTACAATCACAGGAGACCGACCAAACAGAACACAGGAGAACTTCTACCATCTGACTGGAGAGGTTTACAACAAACAGGTATTACACGAATGCAATCTTAGGGACTCGGTAGCCATCCAAAATGCAAAAACATATTTGGCAAAAATGATAATACACTATACAAAATATACATTTTAAAATATCATTTGTAAACAAGCAGCTAGTTGTGCTTTAAAGAAAACTGGACAGTTAAAAAGCAAAGGCTG
The DNA here is from genome assembly GCF_029407905.1 of Bubalus kerabau. NCBI lineage: Eukaryota > Metazoa > Chordata > Mammalia > Artiodactyla > Bovidae > Bubalus > Bubalus kerabau. The sequence goes on from NC_073641.1 coordinate 14,299,474, forward strand.
TAAACCATACACTACCTCCCCGACAGACCTGTCTAGATGTCTGGGTGCAGAAGGGTTGGGTTATGACAGCCGCTGAATGCAGGTATGAATTATAAATGTTGAGACCATTTTTGAAACCCATGTAAGTTCTTTCAAAATATTTGTTTCTTCTACAATTCACAATACAGTGATGGGGAATGGCTAGAACCTCATGGGAAAAAAATTAGGGGCAAGGAAGAGAGTTTTTTAGCCACTGTCAATTCATTTTACAATGAAGGACAACGAAGCAATTGGTTAAGTTATGCCTTTGTTTTTGGAGTGGAGTTTACAGCCTCACTAAATGATTTACAATCCACAGGGATGTAAGATGATGCTGTGCTTAGGTGAACAATTTTATAGCCTGAAGATACTAAGATATCCCTGCGGGGAGGGGGGTTGGGTGCTGGACTAGTATTTACTGGTGATTTTTTTCTCTTACAAAACAAAACAAAAATCCTGCTATGGATCCCAAGCATCTTATAAATACTTATCTGTGTGTATTTTCTCTTAGTGCCTTAGTACTTACGTCAGCAAGTGCCCTCTTACAATACAAAACGAGCCACCAGGAAAACTGCAACAAAAAACACAAAGACCCCCTCAGCACTAAAATGATTGGACAAATCCTACATATTCCATGGTATACAAAATTTAAATAAGGCTTAGCAAAAGTAAAAAGGACAGTCACATTCAAGCACCAAATAGCTCCAACAAGTCTTTTTGTTACAAAAATGCTGCTCTTTATTAATACAGTATATATTTTTTTTGCATACAAATAAAGAGACCATGTTATGAAATGTATGGAGCTACTTGATGCACCAGGAATGAATGTGAAACCCAGGAACTTGCTAAAAACAGCAAGCCTCATCTACAACATAAGGCCCCAGCTATGTATTAAAATGTATCTGATGTCCTGATTATTCCTTAAAATATATGCTATGATGCCAAAATCCATACCCCCTCCACTTTTCCTCAAAAAAGCAAAGTGAAAACCTCTTCCAATGCCTAGTGCTTATTAATCAACCTAAATACGAGCAGGTTTGTGTGCGGCCAGTTATTTTCTTTTTTGTTCAACAGCAGGGCGGGCGCAGAACTACTACAAAACGTGTGCTTCTTGGACTAGCGACTCATAGCATAAAGGCCTGAGTTTATTTAAGAGCATGAGAAGGAGGGAAAGCAGAACAGAAATAAAAGTCAACGTGTGTGTATAGCCCTCGCTCTACCTCTGGTGAAGAGTTGACACCCACACCCACACACAAGGACAACTGGCCTTGGAGACAGTTGGGCCCAGGATCAAAATGGCCATTAGTGAAATGAAAATGGCTAGCTCCATCTGTTGTGGCCATTCCTGATGGAGGAGCATTCCAGATGCAGTGATTCGAGTCATTCTTGCTTTAGATCTGGAAATGTAGGTAGCCAGATACAGTGCTATCAAAATTTCTGGTTAAAAATACACATACACACTCACAATCTAGTGTATTTCAGGCTTTCTTTCACCATCAACTCTACTCAGAATGTTTTAACTTAGAAAAAAATGTAGCCTTGCAAGAGTCTTTTCAACCACAGACCAAAACACGTGGGTGGATGTGTATATACACGAATACGGATGCATCTATATTTTAACAAACACCCAGTTTTAGCCATTTCGCTTCATGACTTCGTGATCAATGGTAGAGCAAAAATCCTACTTAAAAAAACCCCAAACGTTGTAGTAAATGACGCCATCAGCAGCAAAGTATCAACTCTACACCCCAAACCAAACACATTGCTAGATATTTACAGAGAAAATCTTTTCCCTCAACAACCCTCAACCTCAACCAGAAAGAATTTTTGTGTTTGTTTTTTTTGTTTCATTTTGTACAAACACTATTTGGTAACAGTTTGCCGGTTCCAATTTGGGAAGGCATTTGGAAGAAGGTCCCCTCTTTCTCTCTCTCGTCTCCTGGCTTCTTCAGTGAGGCTCCAGGCTCTGCCGATAGCAGGGGGGGTGGTGTCCCACGATGCTGGTTTCCAAGGCAGTCAAGACGCACTTGCACACGCAGGGTGGGTTTCCCCAGTACTGCCCGGGCCTGCCCCATCACAAGGCCTTTTTGTGGGGGCTGCCGCGCAAACTCTCTTTCCCCCGCCTCTGCCGCAGCCCAGTGTCCTTCTCAGAAGGAAGAACGATGGGGCGCTCAGTGCTTGGAGCGGGGGACGGCTTGGCCGCCTCTCTGCTCACGTTCTGGTTCCTGGTCTGAGCTGGCTGGGTGGGGGCTGGCTCTTTCCCTTTGGTTTCTCCCATGGCGGCGGTTACTGAGAGGGCCCTGTCCCGGTGGCTGGTGCCCACCACCAGGCCAGGGCTGGGGTGCTGGGACTCCAGAGTGATGGCTGAGCTGCGGAAGGATGGCAAGGAGTCGCTCTTGGTCATTTGGGTTCTGCCATCCCCGCCAGGCAGGGGTTTCCGCTGGTCCCTGCTGCTGGAGGCTGGGGATTCTGCTGCAGGCCCGCTGGCCTTGGCAGAGGAGGTGTCGCTGGAGGTGGTAGAAGTCTCTGGAACTGCTGGTCTGGCCTCAGGAAAGCCACCGGAGTAGCTCAGAGACTTCTCTGGGAGGGTGGTACAGCGGAGAGAGCTCTGCACTGTGGCTGAAGGTGACCGCTTCATGCCGCTGGGCTTGCTCGCCTCGGTCAGTGGCTTCTGGGGACTGAGCCCTTTCCCCTTGGCCTCTGGCCAGCCCTTCCCAGCGGCTACTGCCAGCTTCTCTGTGCCCTTGGGCCCAGCCTCGCTGTGCACCGAGAACAAGCCGGCCCCCGGCTTCTCACCATCCGCAGGGGTGTAAAGTGCTTCAGTGCGTTTCTTGCCTTCAGACTTGCCGGCGTCGGCACTGGTGGCCAGCGGACTCAGGCTCCTGTCTGTCTGTTTGCATCGAGGGGGACAATCTTTCACAGTGGATGGTGTGGGGGCCTTTGGAGACAGGTTTTGCTTTTCCCTGAAGGTGGGAAGTTTCTGGTCCATTGACTCACTGGCCCCTAGGAGTCCTCGCCCTGGTGGATGTCCAAGCATCTCTAGTGCCTCTGGGGGACACCGAGCACTGGTGGGTCTCAGCTTTGTGTCTAGAGGACCCCCTTCCATGGGCAGGGGGCCGGAGTTCCCACTGGCTCCCTGGCCAATCACTTCACAGGCTGTGTTGTGGGGATCTGGGAGGACAGGGAACTCCTCTGACACACCCTTACCACTCCCCACCCCAGCTCTGCCGAGGGTCGGAGCGCCAGGCTCTTTGCTCACTGCAGCCTCAGCGCTCGGCTTCTGGGAGGAGAGGGGCCGGTCTGGGAACTTCGACTTTGGAGGGCCCAGGTCGGGGTCAGACCTGGGCTTGTGGCTGCTGCTGTCACTGTGCACAGCAGTGGGCCTGAGAGCATCCTGGAAGCTGGAGTCTGGAGCACAGGGCTTGCTCCCCAGCAGAGAGGCGGCAGGGTGGCTGGGCAGAATGCAGTGCTGACAAGCCGGGCCAGGGAGCTCTTTGGTAGGGGGTGGGGGCTGACAGCTACTGGCGAGGTGCTTTTGTGGGGGCTGCTCTTTCCTTTCTGGTTCCCTGGGACCCAGCTGAGAGCTACTGGTGACGTGCTTTTGTGGAGGTTGTTCTTTCCTTTCCAGTTCCTTGGGACCCGGCTGAGAACTACTGGTGAGGTGCTTTTGCAAACACTGTTCTTTCCTTTCCGGTTCCTTAGGACCCGGCTGAGACTTACTGGTGACGTGCTTTTGTGGGGGCTGTTCTTTCCTTTCCGGATCCTTGGGACCCGCCTGAGAACTACTGGTGAGGTGCTTTTGCAGAGGCTGTTCTTTCGTTTCTGGTTCCTTGGGACTCAGCTGAGAGATAATGGTGAGGTGCTTCTGCAAACACTGTTCTTTCCTTTCCAGTTCCTTGGGACTCAGCTGAGAGCTACTGGTGACGTGCTTTTGCAGAGGCTGTTCTTTCCTTTCCGGCTCCTTGGGAACCACCTGAGAACTACTGATGAGGTGCTTCTGCAAACACTGTTCTTTCCTTTCCGGTTCCTTGGGACTCAGCTGAGAGCTACTGGTGACGTGCTTTTGCAGAGGCTGTTCTTTCCTTTCCGGCTCCTTGGGAACCACCTGAGAACTACTGGTGAGGTGCTTCTGCAAACACTGTTCTTTCCTTTCCGGTTCCTTGGGACTCAGCTGAGAGCTACTGGTGACGTGCTTTTGCAGAGGCTGTTCTTTCCTTTCCGGCTCCTTGGGAACCACCTGAGAACTACTGGTGAGGTGCTTCTGCAAACACTGTTCTTTCCTTTCCGGTTCCTTGGGACTCAGCTGAGAGCTACTGGTGACGTGCTTTTGCAGAGGCTGTTCTTTCCTTTCCGGCTCCTTGGGAACCGCCTGAGAACTACTGGTGAGGTGCTTCTGCAAACACTGTTCTTTCCTTTCCGGTTCCTTGGGACTCAGCTGAGAGCTACTGGTGACGTGCTTTTGCAGGGGCTGTTCTTTCCTTTCCGGCTCCTTGGGAACCGCCTGAGAACTGGTGACGTTCTTTTGCAGAGGTTGTTCTTTCCTTTCTGGTTCCTTGGGACTCAGCTGAGAGCTAATGGTGAGGTGCTTTTGCAGAGGCTGTTCTTTCATTTCCGGTTCCTTGGGACACAGCTGAGAACTACTGGTGAGGTGCTTCTGCAAACACTGTTCTTTCCTTTCTGGTTCCTTGGGACTCAGCTGAGAGCTACTGGTGACGTGCTTTTGCAGAGGCTGTTCTTTCCTTTCCGGCTCCTTGGGAACCGCCTGAGAACTAATGGTGACATTCTTTTGTAGAGGTTGTTCTTTCCTTTCTGGTTCCTTGGGACTCAGCTGAGAGCTAATGGTGAGGTGCTTCTGCAAACACTGTTCTTTCCTTTCTGGTTCCTTGGGACTCAGCTGAGAGCTAATGGTGAGGTGCTTCTGCAAACACTGTTCTTTCCTTTCTGGTTCCTTGGGACTCAGCTGAGAGCTACTGGTGACGTGCTTTTGCAGAGGCTGTTCTTTCCTTTCCGGCTCCTTGGGAACCGCCTGAGAACTAATGGTGACATTCTTTTGTAGAGGTTGTTCTTTCCTTTCTGGTTCCTTGGGACTCAGCTGAGAGCTACTGGTGACGTGCTCTTGCAGAGGCTGTTCTTTCCTTTCCAGTTCCTTGGGAACCGCCTGAGAACCACTGGTGACGTTCTTTTGCAGAGGTTGTTCTTTCCTTTCTGGTTCCTTGGGACTCAGCTGAGAGCTAATGGTGAGGTGCTTTTGTGGAGGTTGTTCTTTCCTTTCCAGTTCCTTGGGACCCGGCTGAGAACTACTGGTGACGTGCTTTTGCAGGGGCTGTTCTTTCCTCTCCGGTTCCTTGGGACCTGGCTGAGAACTACTGGGGAGGTACTTTTGCAGAGGCTGTTCTTTCCTCTCTGGTTCCTTGGGACCCAGCTGAGAACTACTGGTGATGTGCTTTTGCAGGGACTGTTCTTTCCTTTCTGGTTCCTTGGGACCCGGCTGAGAACTGGTGAGGTACTTTTGTAGAGGCTGTTCTTTCCTCTCCGGTTCCTTGGGACCATCTTTCTGCACAGACTGGAAACCAGAAGGCCTTCCACTCTTCTCACTCTCTGGTCTGGGCGGCTCCAGAGACAACCTGGTAGAAGCAGGTTCCATCTTGGATTCCAGGCCACTCTCTGCGCCCAGCTCTCTCTCACAAGGAGCCCCCACAGAGCGCAAAGAGTAGTCCTCTCTGGCCAACAGCCTCACCTCCTCTCGGCCGTCTCTGGGCTTTGCTCTCCCGCAAGGCCCGCATGCTTTCTCCAAGGCCTGGGTCTGGGTGGAGACATCTGGGCGGGTCCTCCCCACCACAGGGAGGATTTGGGAGTTGTTGCTGGGTTTAGCAGCTTCTGGGGGATACAACTCCTTGGAGGAGTCTCTGCGGATGTCGGGCCTTGCAGCTGACCGCTCGCTCCCGACTATGGAAGGGCCCCTTTCGGACAACTCTCTCCCACTCGGCTTCTCTCTGGGGGGGACACTTTCAGGCGAGAGTGGGCTGCGGGATCTAGATGTGTTGGCACCTTGGAGGTTCTGCCCTGGGAAGGGAAGGAGCTTAACATCGGGGCTGCAGTCTTGGTGTTGGCTGGGGTGGCCCTCTCCCCGCTGGGGATGGCTCTCCATGATGGTCGCTGGGGCACGGGCTGCCTGGGAGACCTTCTTGTCCAGCTTCAGCTCTGGGTCAGGCGGGGCAGCCACCGGTGAACTCTGCAGACCCCGGCTGGCCGGTGGGAACCGGGGCTCAAGCAGGTAGGATTTGTTCACCTTGAAGCCGGCAGGGGAGGACTCTCTCTGACCCGCAGTGTCAGCCTTCCTCCCTGTGCTGCTGGGGAGAGCGAGGGGCATGGGGGACTCCACATCACTGCCTGGGCTGGGGCTCTGGGCAGGCTCCGGGGAAGGCAGCTCTGTCTTGGAGGCCTGAGGTCCCGACAGGAGAGCGATATCCAAGGTGCCTTCGATGGGCTTCAGGCACGACACAGACCGCCCTTCCAGCTTATACTCTGAGGGGCTTTTCCGGACAGGTGACTCTGGGGCAGCCAAGCCCGGCTTCTCCGTTCCACTGTCCACCCGGCCAGAAAGGGCCTTGAGAGGGACAAAGGAGACGGCGCTGAGCTGAGTCGCGTGGGCGCTGCTGATGAACGGTGTGCGGGCCTCGGAGGCTGGTGGGGCCTCCTGCTGCCCTCCCACGGGCCAGCCCAGGCTCCCGGGCAGGCAGTCCTGGGCACCAGCTGTCACCTTGGGCTTGAGCACAGAGCAGAGGCTCTCGTCTTTGTCTTCGAGGGACATCTTCTTTCGGAGGTAATCGATGTTGGCCAACTTGCTGTCTAACTTCTCACACCGCAGACCCTCCTTGGCCTGGGGGGCCTTCTCTGCGGTGTCCCCCTTCCCGGAGGTGGACCTGTGGGTGGCACGACAGAGGCCGTCTTGGAGGGTGCTGTGCATCGAGGCTCGTTTGAGGTCACAGGTGGTCCCCTGGCCGTGGTCCCCAGCTGCCGTTGCCCCCTCAGAGGCAACACCCTCGCTGGCCCGCACATTGGCCTGCTTGTGGAGAGCATCTTTCAAAAGGCTGCACAGGGGCTGGGCCTCCTGCATGGCTGCTTTGCTTTCAAAATGATTTGACCTCTCTGAAGCTTTCGGATAGATTTTCTTGTCTCTCTCTTCGAGCCTAAAAGCACAGAGGTTTTCCAAGTCACTGCCGAGTCCGTGGAGCTTCGGGCGGGATTCCTGTTTTTCCGAGAGCCCGTCAGGTTTCTTCACCACCACCTTGGCCTTTAGCTTCTCTCGGTCCAGCTCGTCCACAGACTCCTGGCGGCCCAGCTTCCGGGACACGGGGCGTTTCAGGCAGCCCTGCTCCACAGGCCTGGCCCGGCTGAGGGCAGGCGCATCGCACACATTTTCCTCCAGGCTCTGCAAGGTCACCTCCCGCTGTTGCTGCTCCCGCGGCACCTCCTCCTGAGTGACCTCAAGGCTATGCTTGCGGGAGCACAGGTGCTTCTTGTCGCCTCCATAGGAGGGAGAGAGCTTCTCCTCCGACTGCACACGCTTGAGCAGCGGGGACCGAGGGGGTTCTGCACTCTTGGGCCTCACGACGTGCCTGACAATGGTGGGTGGGGAGTGCATTTTGCTGGGAAAGGCTTGAGCCATCTTGGAATTGCCAAGTGAGTGCCCCAGCAGAGGGGATGGGGACCGCTGCGGGGAGGTGGGCTGTGGGGTCGGAGAGGGTGTCCGGGCCAGCGGAGACAGGGGGATGCTGCCAGCTGACTTCCGCCTTCCTGACCGGTAGCGCTGCCCACTGAGTTTGGGGGCCAGACCATGGAGCGTGCTGGGCCGGATGTGTCCTGACCCCGCTGGGGAGTTGGGAGCGCTGGAGCTTGGGGAGCTGCTCTGGGAGGAGTTAGTGCCTGTGGGTGGGAAACAGGACATTGTGAGCAAGAGCCCCCTTCTCCTTTCTTCCCAGGCTTTCCGACCCGAGCTGTTTTAGATAAGGGCAGCGAACTGTCTCCGCATCTCGGTCTAGTGAATAAATACTTTCCAGATAAACCTCCCCAAAGGTTAACCCAATACTTCCTGTCTTTTCTAAGGGACTGAATAGCTATATCTTCTGACCTTCCTGTCAATCCTGTTTTCTGTCAATTACATCCCCACCTTCTCTCTTTAAGCTGGAATAAGCTTGTCTTCCAGGATCTCAGCTGGTGGCCCCTCAGCTCTTGCTATGAGAGGAGGTTCACTCACCGGATGGGAAGTCGGGGGTGGAACGGTAGCTGGGTGTAGGGGATCGGGGAGACAAGCTGTGAGTGGGGGACCCTGGGAGGCTCTCCCCTGACGACAGGGATCGGTTCAAGCAGGAGAAACTTCGGCTGGTGTGGAGTAAAGGAGAAGGCTGCTTGGCTAGTTTTTTGAAAAGGGATCTCCTCCTAGAGTGAAAACAGGAGAAAACTGCTCAGATTCTACATTCAAAACCAGCCCCCCTTCCCCAAAGCACCAGTGGACTGATTCAGTACACCCAGAGATGGTGACATGAGGGCAGGTCCTCTTAAAGAGAAGGGTTCCACTTTTACATTCAAAACTTTCCTATGACTTAGAAAGGAAGAGGCTTTGAGAATACACAATGGAAACCCTCTTAATTTCAAGCACTTTAAGAAAAGTTGTGAAAAATAGGAAAATATATCTGGTGACTCAGAATCTGCCTGCAATGCAAGAGACCCGGGTTCAATCCCTGGGCTGGGAAGATCCTGAGAAGACAAGGGCAACCCACTCCAGTCTTCTTGTCTGGAAAATTTCAGGCACAGAGGAGCCTTGCAGGCTACAGTCCATGGGGTCGCAAAGAGCCGGACATGACTGAGCAACTAAGAATAAATGCTTATTCATTTATTTGTATGTCAGGTTTTTGAGGATACTGTTTTTTGGCTGAAAGCTTCCAAGTATATAGCTCTGAACACACTGACACAATTAAATTAAGAGACAGTACAAAGTAAATCCCTGGGAGAAAAGCTGTCATTTGGAATATTGGATTCTTTAATGGTGATCTGCTGGGTAGAGGCTTTCATCCTTGAGGGGCTGTTTGCTGTGCTTATTCCATCATGAACTCCTGAATATTCCTATGGACAATGGCGGCTGTTCATTTACACAGAAAAACTGAAGGAGGTGAACTGAAGCTTATCGTATCAGCAGGGCAGCAGACACCACACTTCAGCAGAGGGCAAATGTGTAGTGAGTGCCAACAAGCACATCCTAAAGTTAAAAGCACAGCTTCAGGTGGCTTTGAAAAGCAGGTGGCTGTATAGGGTTCCTTCACCTCCAGGGGCTGAGTCACACACTTTCCACTCTACTATCCCTTGAAGCAGTGTGTTCTATATGACCCAACACACACTCAAAATATAAAGCTCACATTAAAAAAAAAAAAAAAAAAAGGATATCAATGTATGTGTGTGTGCATGCAGATGTGTACTTTTAATCACAGTAATAAATGTACTTGGGTCAAAAAGTCAAATAGCTTTATAAGCTTATGATGAAAAATAGCTCTGTTCTGCCTTGTCCCCGATCCCCAGTGAAACTCTTTCTACTCTTTTAGCTGTCTGCAAATTTCTATGAAATGTGCTTATGCTGTTTTTTCAATCCTAGAAATTATCTGTTGATTTCTTACCACTGAAGATGAAAATTTAGCCCTTATAACAATCTATCCCCCTTCTAAACAAGCACATTTCCTCCCAGTTGAGCTAAACCAAATTTTTTGGTTAGGAACAAAAGGTTGATATTTTCTTTATTTAATACTGTTCATAGTTTGGCCATGAAAAGCATAATTCTATTTTCCTTTCTTATACAAATTTGTCTTTCCTGGAGTTAACAATCATTGCTTTTTTCATTTGCGCATTTTTCTTTTCTAGCATTAAAATCCGGAGAAGACAATGGCACCCCACTCCAGTACCCTTGCCTGGAAAATCCCATGGGTGGAGGAGCCTGGTGGGCTGCAGTCCATGGGCTCGCGAAGAGTCGGACATGACTGAGCGACTTCACTTTCACTTTTCACTTTCATGCACTGGAGAAGGAAATGGCAACCCACTCCAGTTGGGTTGCCTGGAGAATCCCAGGGACGGGGGAGCCTCGTGGGCTGCCGTCTATGGGGTCGCACAGAGTCGGACACGACTGAAGTGACTTAGCAGCAGCAGCAGCACTCAAGTCCTTACACTGTGACCCAACACACCACATTCATATGGGCAGAGTCAAGATGCTGCCTCACCGTGCAGGGGGCACATCTGGATACCTGTTTGGAAGAAACTTCCACACACACACACACACACACACACACACACACACGGACACACCCCTCACCAGTGTCTGCACAGGGCACTAAATGATACTCAGGATGCCTTTCATAGTGCTAATGTGTAATAGACTTTCAGGCAGTAAAACAAAATCTTTTTATTTCTAGGCTTATTTGGATGCTTTGAAGATCTAGTTATTTTAGAATATCTGGCATTCAAAAATAGCAACTGTATGTTTTTGGATTATTTATTTTTACTATTGTTTAGTTGCTAAGTCATGTCCAACTCTTTCCCGACTCCATGGACTGTAGCCTGCCAGGCTCCTCTGTCCATGGGATTCTCCAGGCAACCCAACTGGAGTGGGTTTCCATGCCCTCTTCCAGGGGATCTTCCCAACCCAGGGATCAAACCCACATCCCCTGCATTGCAGGTAGATTCTTTACCAACCACTGAGCTATCACGGCTTCCCTGGTGTTTTTAGATGGATTAAATATAGATATAATATATAGATAGATATAATATAATATATTAAATATAGATTTAATGCTAAAAGCTACCTGAAGTTTTAGTTCTTCAAATCCAACTGAAATGAAGTCTGGAAACTTAAGAAAAAGCAGAGCTTTTCATGGTTCTCACACATGAGAAAAAGTAATCTAAATTCTACAGTGTAACTACATAAATCTTTTCATTATGAAACATAATGCTGTTATGAATGAATATAAACTCTAGTGTATAAATACATGTAAACCACAAGGCAACATGTCTTACAGAGAAATAGATCCTCCTCACATGCAAGCATTTAAATTAAGTGAGGAGTAATTTTCCTTCAGTGTGGGAACACACCAAACCCAGGAAGAGGACAGCTCTAACTCACCTTTCTAGACTTTCCTTCTTCTTAGATTTCTTGCTCCGCCTCACCATCCGGCTCTTATAGCTGTTTCTCCTGGCCGGTCCCGTTTTGATTGATGTGTTTTCAAATGGGGTGGTCGTGATTGACACCTTATTTCCACTCTATAAAAAAATGAGGTGGTGTTAAAGGGAAATGCTGGGATGAAACAAGGCCAGAAAAGATATAGGAGATCCAAAGACAAATAAACATCCAAAAGGACGGACATAACCACGTGTCAAGGAGCCTTCAGGTAGTGAGGTCCTGGTAAACGTGGTGGAAACAAACAATGTGAGGTCTCCTTAAGGTGGCGGGATGTGGATCCCACAGCTGCTGTGCTCAGTTGCGTCAAACTCCTCGCAACCCATGAACTGCTGCCCTCCAGGTTCCTCTGTCCATGGAATTTTCCAGGCAAGAATACTGGAGTGGGCTGCAATTTCCTACTCCAGGGGATCTTCCTGACCCAGGGATTGAACCTGCATCTCTTCCGTTTCCTGCACTGGCAGGTGGATTCTTTACCACTGAGCCAACTGGGAAGCCCAGCAGAGCTGAGTTTAAATCCAAGCCTGTGACCTGAGCACTTGTTTTCCTCTGGACCATCTTGCAGCAGAGTCACACCTGTCTCCTAGGGCTCATCTGAGGATCAAGGGGATATAGTGTGTAAAGCCATTAGCACCTAGAGTGACACATGGAAAGGGCTCCATAAACAACAGTTACACTCATGCATATGTATTAAGTGTAAACATTCCCAGAGACGCTGTGCTCTTGGTTGATTTATTTTTCTTCTCTCTCCTTTTTGTGTTTTTCCTTTGACCTAGAAATCATAAAGCAGCACAACTGAATGAGACTTTTGTCTTTAATTATTTTTAGTTTTCTTTTCTAGCACCAGAACCTGTCAGCCCAGCAGAGCTGGAAAGTGTATGCCAGCAGGTGTAAAGCAGCCTCTGCTTTGTCAGGTTGGGAGCGGTAAGGTCATTCCTGGGGGTTTCTGTGCCCCTCGACTTGAACCTGGGACCGGGGCTTGCTGGATAGGCCCTAGGGGTGGATTTGATAGCAGAGTCAGGGGCCAGGGTGAGGGGGTGCCCTGGACAGGTGGGCAGAACCCTCCCCCTTCACTTCGCTCTCAATGATTTCTTCTTGAATTTCTTAATAACCAAGAGAGAATCCTATCCTTTCAAAGTCACAGATGGTCCTGATTACCTTAAAAAGACAAGAAGTATACATAGAAGGGCCTTTTAAAAGGCCTATGCCTGGAAGATGCCTAGCAACTCAGATCTAAGTGATGTTAAGAGATGTGGAGTTGAGTATGGTCGGGCAGGGGACTGAAAAAATATATTGTTTAAATATCAACATCCACTTCTCCACCCAACTTGGCAAGTAATACATTCCATTATTAGAAGAAAACAATAATGTATATATATTTTAAAAAATCACTGAGAAGCCTACCACTCAGCTAATGCTGGTAATATTTCTATATATTTCCTGCTAGTCTTCTATTAAGCATGTAAAAATTATGCATATATATATATGTAGACATACTTTATAAGTAATTTTAATCTTAATCTAATAGTTTTTCTTTCACTTCACACTTCATAACTTTGAAAAACTTGCACTTTATCACTGAATATTCCTTCACATAATTTTTACTGGCTATTTAAAAGTATTCCATGAGATAGGTAAATCACAATTTAACTATTTCCTTATAGCTCTTGTTTTCTATTTTCCAATTCTTGTAAAAGTTGAAATAAGTATCTTTATCTATAAATTAGTGTCCTAACCTCTGACATTTTCCTTAGATTATCTAACTAGACTCAGTACACTGAATTGGAGGGTCTAGTTGAACTTTTTAAAGACTGGTGGTACACACTAATGCACTAATTTCCAGAAAGTTCATGTCAATTTAAACTCTTACCAGCAGCACATGAGTACCCATCTTAGCACACACCTGTCAGAACTGAATACTAATATTAAATAAATTACCAATTTTATAGGAAAAAGTTACATCAAGTTTTAATCTTTGTTCTTTGGGTATTAACAAAGCTGGATTTCGTCTCATTTATTTTTCATTGTGTTTATTTCTTTAGATAATGATTTGTTCATGTTTTACATCCAATTTTGTATCTAAAAATCAATAATCAACTGAAAATGATTTTTGAGTTCTTTATATATTTAAGCACATATAATCCCATACTTAGTGCCATAACTGTAAAAAAAAAATATTTTAGGGAAATGGGATTCGAATTTGAACAAGGGAAAAAAATGCTTTTCATTCTTAAAATATAAATTGCTTGTCTTATATTTATAAGCAGATGCCAAAACTTTCAAAGTAAACCTTTATCTGGTAGTACAGACTGGCATTCAATTTATTCTTTAAACTGAAAACTCCACTTTTAAGTATGAAAGGGCTACCAAAATTTGTTTGGAATGGGGTTTGTTCTTTACAGTTTGACTGAGGCCAGCCTCAAGTTTTGGTTTTCCCTAAATGCCTTGGGGGAAGGAAAGGGGCAACAACCGTGATGGGCGTTCGTCCATCATCGGGCTTCTTCCCATCCCTTACTATTATCACATCAGAGAGGACACGGAGTCACAGTGAGCACTGGGGCTGCTGGAGCCCACGAGCAGTCTAAGCCTGAACCACTGCTATCCCTCCTAATACAGTCCAATTTTAAAAAAATCATATACATTGTATGAGATAAATATAATAAAATGCTTAACATTTTTCATTAGAAAAGCTACGGCTGGAGTTTGTTGAATCAGAGCGTACCCTTAAGCTTTGTACAAATGTCCCTTTCCACAAGCAGTATTGACATGTGTAAAATACTTCAGGGGAAATTGCTAAAGAACACAGAAGCCCAGCCTGGCACTCTGTGATGACCTAAAGGGGTGGGGTGGGGAGGAGGGGAGGGAGGCTCAGGAGGGAAAGAATGCATATATAATTATTCACATTGTTGTACGGCAGAAACCAATACAAAATTGTAAAGCAATTTTCCACCAATTAAAATATAAATAAAATTTTTAGAAATTAAAAGAAAAAACTCAAAAAAGACAGACCTAGTTTTTAGTTTGTTTCTACATAGGGCTGTTTCAGGGGGCAGTTCCCTTGACTTATGGAAATACACAAAGAGATAACTAAGACGAAATACAGACAGAAAAAAATGCAGAGTGCAAACATTTGGTTGAAAAAGTTAATGATGACAAAAATGGTAAGTAAATGACTGAAAAATAATTTCATGGGGAATAGGTGAGAATTGTGCAGCCTGCCACCTGGTGGACCCATCAGCTATAGCAAGTGTTGCTAGAAGAGGCGATTTGTTTTACTGGGTCCTTTGACCTCAACAAATTCTTTTGAAGAAGGAACAATCTCTTAGAGAGATTCTGTGGCACTATTTCAAAAAACAACAACAACAAAATGGGGCCAGAAGACTGTCAAATGTTCTATTAAGTTACGCATTACTTTAAACCGCTTGTGTGATTAGTGCATGGTGGGGAGGAAGTTACTTTAAGCTGGTTGAACTGAATACAAAAGCAGAAGTCAGGCTGCCCAGCCTCTTCTCTCACTCTGACTCCACATTAGTTCATCATCTGGCCTTGGGTGTCTCCCTGAGCTACACTGCTTTCACATTTCTTCCTCTGCACAACACCCATGGGGAATGCGTTCCTCCCATACCTGCGTCCTTGCCCCATTCATACTCTCCACGATCCAGCCCTAGCCACCTGCACACTGCATCCCAGATGCCATGAACTCAGGCTCCAGCCACACTGGTTTACTCATGCACCTCGAGTACTTTGAGTTTCCTGTTTTTGTGGTTTAAAGTGTCATTTTATTGTGCCTAGACCATCCCGCACTGCTTCCCTTACATGAACATCCACCCATCCTTCACAGCCCTGCACAGAAAACCCCCAGCTCTCTGCCTGCCCATCGTGGTGGAAAGCTCTCTCTCCTTCCGCACTTGGGCCCTATTTACAGACTGTTCTTGGCTTGGCAGCCTGATTGTAGGCTAGCCCTGCAACTGTTTCTCCTGCGAACACTGAGCTCTAAGTTTCTGGCAACCAGACCTCACATGCGGAGCATGGCGGTATGCTAGCCGAAAGCTCAGGCTCTGGGGCTGCCCTGCCGGTATGCAAATCCTCTTCTGCTCTTTCCTAGCACAGAACCTTGGCTGCTTTGCTAGCTTCTCCTTGCTTTAATTTCTTCATCTGCAAAATGGGGACATTTCTGTGTGCAGCACCTGTGCACGGGCTACGAGGATGACCTGAATTTATCCATGCAAAGTGCTCTTGGCTACCTACTATTCATATGCACCATCTGCTGTGTGACCCTTCGGTACCTCACACAACTCTGCACATTCTGGGGACCCAGCTAATATGTTAAATTCGTAATAATGATGCTCTTTTAGCCCCCATTTTAGTACCCAGGGGTTCCCAGAGTTTAGGGAAAGGAAATACTGAGGCAGTGGCTGGTGTTATTTTAGCTTCTCTTATGACTGGGCATTTAAAGTAATGCTGTCCTAAGAAAGCAACCTGGCTGATTAGGGGATTTCCTGCATTTGAGAGGCTACACTAGGCAGGTAATCATGTGAGCAGGGGGTATGACTGGGTCCACGTGGCCTCCACATTCCACCATAGTGGGGAGAGAGCGATCTCGGTGCTGTGGGAAAGTTCTTTTAGCAAGCTACTTGTAATCTGGATGGAGGTGATTAACTCCCAGTGGCTGGAGAGGTCTAAGGCAACGCCGAGGAAGCACATTTTCAGGGATTCACAGAGCCGATGGGGAACTGAACCGAATAACTATGACTTTGCTTCTTTGTGCACGTAAGTTAGTGCTTTCACAGCAGGCTCACTTTGAAGCAGGGAGGGTAAGTGAGACCAAAAGTGAAGCCATGACACAGGGAATAAGCTTAATATGTTCACAATCCAGAAGATAAATAAGTATTACACACAGTATCAGTCGCTTAGTTGGGTCTGTCTGTGATCCCACGGACTGTAGCCCGCCAGGCTCCTCTGTCCATGGAATTCTCCAGGCAAGAATACTGGGGTGGGTTGCCCTTCCCTTCTCCAGGGGATCTTTGCCACCCAGGGATCGAACTGGGGTCTCCTGCACTGTAGGCTGGATTCTGTATCATCTGAGCCATCAGGGAAGCCTAGTATTGCACATGGATTTCTAAAAATATATATAGCCCTATGTGATGGCTCTTCTACCTTTTTCTGAGGATGCCGTGAGATTTTGTGAAGTAGTTTGCAAGTATAAAGCATTGGGTAAACAGCACGTGAGAATACGAAAATATAGCTACTACCCTGATGGTCTGCCACTGACGGCACATGGGAGTCCAGGACTGGTACTAGTCACTTGATCCTTTGCCAAGAATCAATATTCACATTTAGGAGAAAGATGCGTGATAACACAGTTCCTTGGGAAGATAATTAAATCCCCTGTATCCACTCTTGTTTCCTTACACGGGTTGCTCTTTTGAGAGCTTCCTTTATGAGTCAGAGGTAGGATCCTCTGCTTAGATGTGAGAGCACGCCATGGCCCAAGAGGATGCCAAACCTCTCCGTTACAGCATGTTCGTGGCATTTCAGGGACATAGGTCAACCAGAGCCAGGAATGCAGGCACTCCGTAACCAGAGGAGGACAAAATGTTATAAATGGAATTGACTGACCCTTTTCAGAGACCTTGTCAGAGACATTCAGGAGAAACATATGTTCAAATTTCACAGAAGTCGGAAGAGGCATTTTAAAATCCAAAATCATATGAAAATGTTTTATAAAATAAATTACGAAAGAGATCAAATATGTCTCAGCAAAATAAAGAGAAGGCATATTTCCTAAAGATATGTATATTTCAGCTTGTTATTTCTTCTTCTGATTTTATGAGCAAATGCAAGAAATAATATAAAGATATACTGTGCCAGGACCTAAGATGCATGTAGCGTAATACTGCTACAAAGAACGGAAGAGGTCAAACCTATTGCCATTTAAAATCCATCTGACCATCTTTGAACTGCTGATGCCAAAACTTGGAAAACTTCTAGTCAGGTGAGTTGACAACGAAAAGAAACTCACATATAAAACATAGCTTTATTATCTAAACAAAAGGGAGGTCCTAGAAAAGCTCAAGGAGCACTTGGGAGAGAGAAGTACCTTTCTGCGTATCTTTGTAGTCCCTACACCACTGGAAAGACAAACACGCTACAGCAGATAGAGCCTGGGCCCTTACTCACAAAGGGTCGATGTGAGCCAGCAATGGGGTATCCCTGGACCACTGGGTCAGGTACTACGAGAGAAGAGGCCAGTCAGACTCATGAATCTTTGACCTCTTCTTGAATTTTGTCTTGGGAAGTCTGAGGTCATTTCAGGGGACTCTCACAGCCAAGGACTCTCAAAGTCCACAATCCTGCTCTGCCTCCCATTTTGGGGGCCCTTATTAGGGGACAGTTGTTCCATGGCAGTTGGACAAGTAATATTATCAGAAACAGATGGTGAATGAAAAGAAGAAAACTCAAGTCTTACCCATGTAGGTTCCAGAAATGCTACCTGTTTTGAAATGGCAACCTGCTCCAGAATTCTTGCCTGAAAAACCCCGTGGATGGAGGAGCCTGGCGGGCTATAGTCCAAAGGGTTTCAAAGAGTCGGACACGATGAGAGACTGAGCACAGGTGCACTGCTCAGTAAGCATACTGCAAAGCGTAGAGAGACTCCAGCCATCTCAAGGTTTTACTCCCAAACTGAACAGCATGTACATGAAGACATAACACAAGTAGCTGTGTGGTGCTTGGCTCCTCCCATGGTGACTTTTGGACAGCAAGCGAGGGAGAACCCTACTAGTCACCTCAATTCTACAACCATTTTCTGAGCACCCAGCTGCAAACCAGGCACCGTGTAAATGCAGGGATGACGTGGGGAGCTTTAATAGTAGCTCCATGTCTCTCCTGTGGGGCTGTCGTCAGATCTGCCACGTGTTCAGCACGGCCACGGCTGGCTTCCCATACTGCCTATGGCTCTGCAATGTCCCCTCAATATTCATCCTATTCCTCCAGTGAGCAATGCTATGCCTTTGTGAGAAAGTTGACTAGAGTTAGGGGAACCACCCGTAGGTATGGAGGACAGCAGACAGTCACCTACTCCCATGGGGCCTGAAGTCAAGACCAAAATTTCATTAATGCTGTGGACTGATCAATGGCAATAACTCCCCTACAATCTGCTACTTCACAACGGACCTTTGAATGTACATTCTATTACTACTCTCAGAATGTGGGCCAGACCCTGAATCTTTTGAAGAATACACTTGTGTTGGCTGGGGGATGACAAAAAGAAGGATAAAAGTCATTTATCAAAGGCTTACTTACTTATCAAACGCTTTGAACACCCACCTACCTGCACTAATTCCAAATTCCCAAGTTTCTTTCAAGTTTCAGTTCAGTGTCACTTCTCGGCGATGACTCTCCCTATTCACAGAATATTCTCTGCAGAAGTATGGCATTCCTCCCCCTGCTATGGCTCTGGCTAATCAAGCTGAACTTCATCTACCTGCATACATCCCCACATGTCCCTCACAGTCCGCAAGGTAAGAACTGTACCTTGATTTCCAGTGTCTACCGTGTCTAGACATGTCACCAGTGTCTACCATGGTACCTGCCTAGCAAGTGCTCTAGAGATAGTCTGAATGCATGTTGTTTAAATAACACGCATACGCTCATGTTTTGTTTCTCAACAGGCTGCAGGCTATCTGAGGCGATGGCTCACACCTCTCTGACAGCCCCTAGTAATCCCTCCCTGTGTTCACACACTGAGAAGTCATCTATAAATCTGCTGACATGTAAAATAATCCTACAATTAATGACTGTATTTTTTCTTTAATCACAGATAGGATTTTTTCCTTGAAAAAACTTAAAATTGAGACTTAGATTCATCTTTGTTTTAATCAGATTCATATTTGGGGCTATAACTTTATATTCTTTAGCTGCTGCTGCTGCTGCTGCTAAGTTGCTTCAGTCGTGTCCAACTCTGTGCGACCTCATAGACGGCAGCCCACCAGGCTCCCCCGTCCCTGGGATTCTCCAGGCAAGAACACTGGAGTGGGTTGCCATTTCCTTCTCCAGTGCATGAAAGTGAAAAGTGAAAGTGAAGTCGCCCAGTCGTGTCCGACTCTTAGCGACCCCATGGACTACAGCCCACCAGGATCCTCTGCCCATGAGATTCTCCAGGCAAGAGCACTGGGGTGGGTTGCCATTGCCTTCTCCATTCTTTAGCTAGCAGTGGCAAAGCAAACAGCCCCACAGAAATGAGAGAATGAGTGTAGACAATCTCTCTTCATCACATTCATGCTCTTTGTGATCTTCCTACTCCATTGGCTTGAATCAGCTTAATTCCAAGTAGAGACTGATCTACATTCAAATTTATTTGTACAAGGAGAGAAAGGTCTAGTGATTGCTAGCATCCCTTCTTCCATTACCACCTATTACATATTCACAGCTCTAGCTTCCAAAGAAACTCAACTCTCAAATCAAGCTTCAGACCTGACCTCACAGTTTAATACCACTGTCTTCTGCCATAATAGAATAAGATGTACTGAAAGTTGCTAAAGAAAATCGCACCGAGGATGGACGATTTCCAAACAGATTTTACTACGTGTGAGACGCAAAACAAAGAGCACTCCATTTGTAATTTAGGATAAGAAGCAAACTTAAATTAGGAAGTGACTGTGCAGATACATGAAAGTGGATTTCATGATATAAAACCAAAAAACTCATGTTGTTCTTGCCTTTACCTTAAACAGACCACTGAACGCTTTCTCAGCAAAGAGACTGAGTGTGTATGGATAGCCCATATAGAAGAACACTAGAACTTGAGTGAAGAACTTTTGGTGCTAGTTCTTCGGGCTACCTGCTTCATCTAGACGGCCCTAACAGCAAAAAAGACAGTACCTTTAGCAGGAGCTCTATAACTTCTGTGTGGACAAGCCCATGCACCGGTTCTCCATTGATGTGCGTGATCAGATCCCCAGCCTTCAGTCCTGCCTGGCAAGCTGGACTTCCTTCTTCTACATTCTAAAATTCAAGAGAAGATACATTAGGAAGCAAACAAATGACAACCCTGACACCTACTGTTCTCTTGCAGCACAATATTCTGAGTTCAACAAATGATCCTGTGATTCTAAGAGGAAACCAGTAAAATATGGCTCACTATTTTTGTTCTGTCATCTTCCTAAAATAGGGTAATTCCTATCATTCCTTAAGCAATATTTCGGTGACCTGAGAAAGTATTTTTTAAAAAAAGAAGGCCAGGTGGAAAAAACTAAGAAAAGAAGGATAAAAATAGGATTATTTTGTACTATTTCTACAAGCTTGGTATATAGAGTGGATAATCAGATTTGAAGACTAACAAAATTACTAAAAAGAATTAACTTTTGCTAAATTCAGTCCTCCCACACAGATAAAGGGCAAGCGTATGAAGCAGGTCCCAGATGCCAGCTTACCAGGAAACTCATCTGTTGTTAACTATGCCTCAGCTGATGCATTCATTCTCTAGTTTGCTGGGAATGAAAACTGGCCAGAAAGAGAGTCTCACCCAAACGATATGATGCACTGTGTAAATGTCGCTGTCTCCCACGTACACCCGGATGGCTCGGATGGTGAAACCATAGTTCTTCCCCAAACTGTGGATCACAATGGGCTGGTGTGGACTGGCAGAAGCTCCTGAAGAATCTCGGCTGGGAGAGGAATCCCTTGAGGAAGAAGGGTCCGAGGACAGGGAATGGGGAGACATCGGACTTCCCAGTGGAGAGACGGCAAACATATCTGCAACAAAGAAGCCAGTCATCAAAGCTCTACCGACTGAGCCACCAGGGAAGCCGCATTACTGAGCGAGTCCTGACTAAACAATTTGCATCAGGAAAACACTGTAATGGTAACTTTCCTATAAAAGAATCATTCCTGATTACTATGATCAGAACTGATTCTCTTCAAATATTACCTGCAGTTCCAGCAAGGTTTCTGAGAGGATAATGCAGGTGGATAGAGAAATTTAAAGAAAAACTCACTTCATATTCTTCAACACCAATTCTATCCTGTTTTTCTTGTTTTATGAACAAACACACGTTTTATTTATGGTTCTTGTCACTGTTTCATCTACGTGAATCTAAACAAATCCTAACTGGTCATATGAAATTGTGCACGCACACCTGTATGTGTGTTGTGTATGAAAAAGAATAATCCACAACAAGATGCTGTGGTTGAAATCTGAGCTCAGCAAGGGCCAGTGCTACTGAAGACTCCCGGGGTGCAGTGAGTAACACTGTGGCCACAGCAAGCTCAAAGTGTCCAGACTATCTTCTGTTATAACTCTTGGGATGTGTGCGTGCTCAGTTATGTCCGACTGTTTCCGACCCCATGAACCGTAGTCTGCCAGGCTCCTCTGTCCATGGGATTATCCAGGCAAGAATCTTACATCTGTCCAAAGGAGAACAATTAGCTAAATGTATCAATGTCCAGGCTCTTCCACTCTGACTTCATGTGGCATCTTGACACTTTTTTCCTGGCTACCTTCTGTCTCATCCAAAGGCCAGCTGAACAGACCCAGGCTGATAGGCAGGGAACTTCAAAACATGCAAAGGCAGGAAGAAGGCTGAGCGGACACACAGCTCCAAACTGCTAAGAAAGCCATGCCCCTGACTCTTCTCCTCAATACATCTTTCCTTACCTCCCCAAACTGAATAACTGACCCACGCTCACCAAGAGGTGGGCTTTCTCACCAGCTTTCAAAGTGGACTAGACCACATTCCACTTACCGACCACACTGGAGTCATTGCCTTTTGGTTGTGAATAGTCATTCAGACTAGGGTGTTTGTTTTAAGGTGCTATACGGACCTCTCCCAGAAAACAGAACATGCTACAGTGAGCACTACCCCCTCAATGAACATTTCCTTCTGCACAAATTTGAAATTTCAAAAATGTAAACAATCCCTTATATACATCTGCAAGCCATCTGCAGTATAGTTTGACTGCCACTTCCATTCTCTTTCTGTCTGTCATCTGAGTGATAAGTCACAACCACCAGTGTGTCTATTTTCATCTCAGCCAGTGAAATTACACCAGATTTTGTGATCAGTAGAGGCAAAACTACGTTGTCGAAAAATACTGCAATTCAACAAAATCATAATTAAGCCCAGGTTTTTAAATATAAGGCAGAAAATGACTGGGCTACCAGTAGGAGGAAGCATAACCCAACAGACAAGGCTGGTAAAACTTGTAATTTCAGTGCTGTCTGTGATACACTCTGCATCCCCAGAAATGAAAAACGTATGTTCTCGGTATTGATTTCCTCATTAATTAGATGAGAAAAACTATACTTAGCTTTCTGACACAGATGCTGTAAACAGCTCTGTAAAGGATATAAATGATGCATGGTCTAGGGAAGAAAAATTATTCAGAAGAGGGAAATCTATCACTTAACTTGGGGAGGGGAGAAAGGAAAAAGAAAGAAAACAAAAGAAATAAGCCTTTGTGGGAAGGGATCCTGCCTCATCTCCTGCTGCTGAAAGAAGTGCGAAGGGGTAAGTCACGTTTGTCTTCTGGGAGCCCTGGAGGCCCTGCAGGGAGTCACTCAGGAGGGCTGTGCCAGGGCACCACCCATTACTGGTTCAAGCAGTCTTGCATCTCAGCCAGCATGCCACACTGGGAGCGGGGGGGGCACATGCACAAGCCACACAGTTTCATGCGAGTCGATGTCTCTCTACCTCCTGGGATCATGAGGGACAGGGCACTGGCAGAAAGGGACTTTGTGACTTTCCCCGAGGCTTTCTGTTTCTCTGTGCTTTCTAAGCGCTGCCGAGCCATGTGAGAGGCGGGCTCACTGGAGGGCTTGGAGGCATTGTCTGTACTGTCCACACACTCGCTCCGTCCATTTATCTGATCCAAGTGCTCTGAAAAACTGCCAACTGTGCAAAGAAGAAGGGATAAACATTTCAGAAGAATTTGGATAGGAGAGCTGGGGAGGAGGGAGGAGAGACAGGGAAGGATGAACACTGGGAAACAGAGGCCCGTGTGGCACATGAGTCCACGTGGTATCAGGCAAACATGGAAATCAAGCAACTGGTTCGAGAAAGGTGAGTTGGAGGAGACAGGATGAAAGAGCTGTCCATCCAGATTCCATTCTCCTTGTATACAGGTCCACTAATTCTTAGTTGACTCCATTTAACTAGAAGAACAATTGTGTTTTAGAATCATTTACAACTTTAATAGACAATTCCTCCTCCTGACCCCACTGTGAAAGGCCATGAACCAAACGTCACTTTATGAACCCCATGACTGCCCACAGCGTACTACGATCATCCTATGATACTAGTGATCAGCATTAGCAAGGCAGTTAATACCGGTTTTTGCTAAGTGGACATCATTCAGTCACTTCATAGAGACTTATGCCCCTGTCATCTACTACCATCTTTCCAAGACTCATCTCACACTAGGCTCAGGATGTAACTTACACAAAAGTGCCTAAAGTGTCACCTTTGACCTCCCACACCTCCTTTCATTCTAAGCTCCTTGTAAATTTCACAAGCCAAGACCAAGAGTTTCCTTCACTACACGCGGCATTACCCAATGGCTCACTACGTCGTCTTGGCTTTAGTCTTGACACAGACATATGCTGACCTGTCCTGAAATTCCTGGACCAGTGAGAAGATCTGTCCCTCTCTAGGCCAGCCACATGCCTTCTTTATTTTTAATTTTATTACCCTGAATATAAACCGGAAGGGTTTTTTTAAGTTAAAAAATTAGGACTTCCCTCAGCAGAGTAATCACTGATCCCAGTTTGATAAGTGCACAGGCCCAGTGTGAAGACAGCTCTCTGTTGTCAGAAGTGACATAGTGAAAAACAAGTAACACGACCATCTCTTTCCGTTTCTCCTATTCTTTCTTTCACGGTCTATCAGTTTTTTGGGTTTTTTTCCTTTCTTTTTTTCTTATCACTGACAATACATATTTGTCTGTCCAGAAAAAACAATGCTTATCTCCCTTTTCTTTCTAAATGCTACATTAGAAGCCCCCTGTGCTTTAAAAATCATCAGCACGATCATCACATTAAGATATGCAATCCACAGAGAGAACTGAATACCATTATAAATGATCCTTTGGAAGACCAGCCAGCACATTGTAAAGTGCTGACCATGACATTCTTTGCCTAGAAAAAAGGCTTAATTGGATTTAACTCACATTTCTCTTGCAGTGCTAGACTCACAACGGTACGGCTGAAGCTCGGTCCTAGTTCACAGAGGTGGCATGACCCCACAGGCGCGCTCCACGCTAAGGGAGCCTAGGGCCCGGCACAGTGGGGCTTGAGAACCGCACAGTCCATGGCCACCCAGGCGCTGCAGGCACGGGAGAAGATTCCCCGTCACCTGTGCGACACCCATCTGACCTTGGGGGCCGTACAGAATAGAGAGATGAGCTGATTTGCTCATAGCAAATATCTACTAAAGAAGATAATCTCAAGGCAAATAACAACCCTCTTTCCACTTGTATATGCTAAACTCAACCCCATTTAACAGTGTATCTATCCTATTCACTCTAAGAAATCAACTGCTGAGGGACTAGACAAAAACTGCTTCACAAATCAAATCTCACCTCAAAAACCTTCAGCTTGCTCTGGGATACGTTACACGCTCACTCCTCCCTTCTAGTTTGGTTTGGATGGGATCACTGACAAGTATGCATTGGAAAGCTGAATCTCTTCACGATGAATAATTTGTCAGATGCGTTCGAGCACTAACCTAAATTTTCAAGACTTTTGCTTCTCACTGACTCAAATACATTGTAGTCGAGAGAAGGGAACACGTACAAAGCTGGGCTTCTCTCAATGCTGGAGTGCGTGTCTTCTATCATCCCCCCGCTTGCCTCTGCCATCTCATTTCATAGCACTGCATTTAAACGTGTGAGTCTTTCCTGCCAAGGGTGGATAATGTCACTTTAATGTTCTGTAAATGTCAAGGGTTCTTTCTTTTTGATGGTGGAGCAATATAAAAATCAACAAATTTAATTTTACTACAGTCACGGTTTTCAGATTTCCTAATTACCCTTGGCTATGAGCAAATCAGCTCATCTCTCTATTCTGTACGGCCCCCAAGGTCTTTGATTATTTTTAGTGTGTGTCTGAGGGAGACAGAGAGAAAGGTGGTTTGAATCTATTAATCAAAATGCATGGCAGGACAGAGACAGATTTTTTTTTTAATTATGAAAGTAATCAATCAAATGCTTAGACACCATTCCCCTCTCCCTCCCTTATAACTTTCTGAGAGTCAGTAGGCAGAAGAGTCCAAGAGATCATAAACAATTCATCATATTAAGAATAAATGTGAAATAGAGGCAGCCCTATTCAGAGTAAATAATAAACTAAGAAACACATGACAACTTAGTAACCAGAAATATAAAGCACTTGACATATCCACATTTGATTCGATACCAAGATGAACAGGAATCCTAGGCTACTAGCTTGTTTGCTTGTTTTCACACACTTCTTCATTGCTACTATCTTGGCTCTACCAAGTTAGGACATGTGGAATTATCCCACACAGAAACAGAACTGAGAGGAAAAGAGAGAAGGGAAAAACCCAACATTATTTTTCCCCATGATCAACTATCAGCTCACATGAAGCTCTGCAGAACCAGACCGTTTAGTGAGGCGGAAATAAACCCTGCTTGTAAAAGTTGTTATTTTGAAATGATTCAAAACAAAACAAAATTATACACTGAATATTCAGTTAGTTAAAAAAAAGTTCATGATAATCATTCATGGTTATCAATATAGCATCCTGGATATGGCTTAATGAAAACATTTATTATAGCAACCTTAAGCCATACCCATATTTTTACTTGTTGAAAGCATAAATGCATATTGCTCTGTGGAAGGATGTGCTATGAATAACATTTTTATAAACCAAATAACATCTGAAATGCACCTCAAGGGCTTGCTCTGAGGGAAGCGCAAGTCCAGTCATTTACTGAGGACACCTCTGCGATTAAGGGCCGCAAGTATCCATGATACATTGCTGCTGCTGCAGCTAAGTCGCTTCAGTCGTGTCCGACTCTGTGCAACCCATAGACGGCAGCCCACCAGGCTCCCCGTCCTGGAATTCTCCAGGCAAGAACACTGGAGTGGGTTGCCATTTCCTCCAATGCATGAAAGTGAAAAGTGAAAGTGCAGTCGCTTAGTCGTGTCCGACTCTTAGCGACCCCATGGACTGCAGCCCACCAGGCTCCTCCATCCATGGGATTTTCCAGGCAAGAGTACTGGAGTGGGGTGCCATTGCCTTCTCTGCCACGATACATAGGCATTCTAAAAACCTGTGGAGACACTGCTCTTCTTGTCAGGAAGGTTTACTTCACACAAAACTAACATCAAAAAGAGTTCTCCCAGGAAAGGCCTAACCCCCTGGACTGCTTCCCACACACCAAACTGTGTCTCAGAAATGTCTTCACCAGTTACCTAGAGGCTGGAAACTTGTGTGCAGTGGAGTGGTTTCATAGCCACACAAGATATCAGTTTGAACTGTGTTGATATTTCTGACTCTCCTCTCTCCTCTCAATCCGTGAACCTCATGGCATGAGAATTTTGCTGCAATGACTGAGGGTTTAGAGTGGAGACTATTCAGTGACTGGGTATAATGTGGCCCCACAACAAAAACCAGCTCCTTCAAGAAAACAGCTACCCATCTGAACACTGGAGGGAAAACTGGCTTACACTATATAGGTGGTGATTTAAGACGCTCTTGAGGGTGCTGCTGACCGTCTGACAGGGCTGCTTACTCATCACTTTGAGTTAGATGCAGCTCCACAAGACCTGTGCTGTGCCTTTGCCTCCACAATGAAGAACAAGCTCCCCTACTTCTACTTCTGAAGACCATCCAAGGGCGCTGCTGAAACCCATCAGAGGACGTGAAGGCTTCAGGTGAAGCAAGAAAGATTGGCCATACAGCCATGCAGTAAGGAGAGGGCCTGAGATGTCTGATCTCAGCTCTGAGGAGTCCACTGCCCAAGCCTAAGGAGTGGGGCTGTAAGAGAGTCTAGCAACACAAAACGCCCATCATCACTGCCTGTCCGAAGCCAGGCCTGGGACTCCGAGCACTGCAGTCCCTTGTCACCTTGGCAGGCGATGCTGGGATGGCAGGGGCCAGCCCACGGCCTTACCTGACAGAGTGGAGCTGCTGATGGTGCTGGCCGGGGTGGTGACCTCGGGCTCCTCCTGAGCACTCTCTGCAGCAGGCAGGGCTGGCTTTTCCGGCTCCTCGTGCAGCTCTCTGGGGTGGGGAGCAGCCCCATCGTGTTCTGCCTCTGCTGAAACAGCCAGCTTGGGAAGCAGCCCAGCACCGAGTCTATGTCTGTTGCTTTCAGTATCTGAAGAGTTGGATGTGGATAACTGTTGCCTTAATTAAACACAAAACAAAGTCATATATCTATAGACACTAGGAAATTGTGTGCAAGGTGAATTTTAGGCAAAAAAAAAAAAAAAAAACAGGTAAAAATGGAACTGAGATAGCCTAACCAACACATGTTGAGGGCAGTGACTTCTAAACTGTGCCAGACCAGGGGTATCCCCAGGAACCGGTCAGAAGTGCACACTCTTGGGGTTTCCCTTGTGGTCCAGTGGTTAGAATCCACCTGCCAATGCAGGGGAAATGGGTCTGATCCCTGGGAAGGTCTGATATGCTGTGGAGCAACTAAGCCCATGCACCACAAGTACTGAGCACACGCAGAGCCCACGCGTCACAACTAGTGAGCCCACTCACTGCAACCAGAGAGCAGCCCCCACTCAGGGCAGTTAGAGGAAGCCCGTGCAGCAACAAAGACCCAGCTCAGTTAAAAATAAATAAATTAAAAAAAGTAAAAGTATATACAATTGTATTTTTTAAAAAAGGAAAAGAGAAATATGCATTCTCAGCCCTCATCTCAGACCTCCTGGGTCAGCACTTTGCTTCCACAGGCCCTCCAGGAGATTCGGATGCATGCTCGTGTTTAAGAACCACTGCCCTGGTAGCTACTGTTTACAATGCTTCTTAACAAGCATTTCACATACATTTCAGAATACTCTGAACTCCAGCTTAACGTTTCCGTGGATGGCAAAGTTGTGCTTTTAGTTTTGTCCCCAGGGTCTTCCTTCTCTTCTCCTGAATTCTGAGTACCTCGATCCATACTGCTGAAAACCTGCAAGGCAAAATATCAGTGCTTATTAATATCTTCTTGAAAGGGATTGTCAGAAGAAAAAAAAAAAAGTCCTGGAGAACAACCTGAGAGTTTGACTAAGGTTTGAATTGGGGCCATATATTCAGAAGGTACTTTCCAATGCTATTTACTTGAGTCCTGAGGTGAGTGGCCAATTGTACAATTTTATTTCCTTTTGGAGTGGGGAGCTATGACTTCATCACATTCTCACCATATCTCACTATGGACTTTGTATCTGCAAACAAAATCCATAGATGCGTTGGGGTTTCCAGGCCTGGGATCAATGCACGCATTAGATTACATTTAACCATGAAGTCAATCAGAAAAAGAAAATCACAGAGAAAAAGATTGAATGGCCCCCAGTTAGGTGCAGGAAGTAGAAAAATGAATTGGAATTGAGAGGGAAGAGAAAAATAAATGACCTATTTCAAGACTCATTGGGGGGAGATGCAGTGTGTACTTGGTGAGGTATTTGTTTGGCTTATAAATCACATATACCAACAGGCAGCCTCATGTATTGATACTGGGATTTCTGAAGGGAATCATAGCTTAAGCAAACTGAGGTCTCTGCTGTACCACCGGCAAGATGGAAGCAGAAACAGAGCTGAAAGTCCAACCCAGGAAGCACTCGCTACACCCAAGCCAGCCAACTGCTGTTCTCATGGGGATGGCCCTTATAGCTCCTATAGTCTCCCGGGATTAGGAGGAAGGTAGCCAAAGAGCAGGAGACAGCAGAGAGGGAGCAGCGTAGGGGATGGCTTTGACGGGCCAGAGAACAGGTACCGGGAGACCCGGAACTGTCCTCAGCTTCCTTCCTGGCTCTGCTCTAGACCTGGGCCTTGCCTCCAGGGAAATCCCTACCTCTCTGTGTCATTCCTGTATCCGGGGAGGGCAGTGTCGGCCAATCTGCAGAGCACTCCGGGTAGTCACTTATAAAAAGCTACTCAACACTCTCAAATCACTCATTGCTATAGAAAAGCTACACAATAATGATGCAAAATGCCATGGCAACAGAAAACATATCTTGAGTGAAAATAGCAAAGTGAAGGTAGGGTGCCCTGTAGGTTCATTTCTATCTTCCTAGGGCCCTGCTTATCTCAGGACTATCAGGTGTGCCTTTGGTTTATTTGTCTTTTAAATCTTCCCACTACCAGTCAAAAAGCACCTTTCTCCAACATTGATTTTTATCTATTTCTAAAATTCTAGCTTGGCTGGCCTACTGCCCCTTTAATATATCTTACACTTTCTATCATTGATTAAGAGATTGTCTCATTTCACAATCAACTGTCTCCAAGTGTCTGGGCTTATATCGAGGACTAAGCCTTCTCCTTTGTGTTGTATCCGTGGGATACTAGAAGAGAGCTCTGCACACAATGAGCTCAAAGTT
This sequence comes from Bubalus kerabau, assembly GCF_029407905.1. NCBI lineage: Eukaryota > Metazoa > Chordata > Mammalia > Artiodactyla > Bovidae > Bubalus > Bubalus kerabau. Next base: position 14,329,263 of record NC_073641.1, read on the forward strand.
CTTCTTAAAAAAGCAATGGGAGGATGCCTCCATGGCCCAGCAAGAGCTAGACCAGGTTCAACAGGGAGATGGTATCAGACACTCCCCAAAGAAAAACCGTGAGCTCAAGTCTCTGCCTCCAAGAAAAAGGATATTAATCTGTGGAGCTGGAAACAGAGAAATATACCACTGCAAGGGGGTAGGAATGCTGGTTTATCAAAATGATGGGGTCACTCTTTTCTCCCCCTAAAAGAGACTCCAAGCTCCGCAACAGCACAGGTGGTCTTCACAATCTTGTAAAGGTATTTAAGGTACCAAATCCATGGATGGAGGAGCCTGGTAGGCTGCAGTCCATGGGTCGCTAAGAGTTGGACATGACTGCATGACTTCGCTTTCACTTTTTACTTTCATGCATTGGAGAAGGAAATGGCAAGCCACTCTGGTATTCTTGCCTGGAAAATCCCAGGGATGGGGAAGCCTGGTGGGCTGCCGTCTATGGGGTTGTGCAGAGTCGGACACAACTGAAGTGACTTAGCAGCAGCAGCAGCATCTAACCCGCGGGCTTCCCTGGTGGCTCAATGGTAAAGAATCCTCCTGCCAGGGGCAAGAGACGTGGGTTTGATTCCTGGGTCGGGAAGATCCCCTGGAGGAGGAAATAGCAGCCCACTCCAGTATTCTTGCCTGGGAAATTCCATGGACAGAGGAGCCTGGCGGGCTACAGTTTACGAGGTCACAAAGAGTTCGACACAATTTAGCAATTAAACAACAACAACACATCTGACCAGGAGGAAATTCTCTAAGAGAGACCCTCTTATGCCATATTTCATTTACCTTAGAAAACCTATGTGAACATGAGGAAAACTGCCTTATTTCCACATTAAAGTCTTCATCATTCGTGTCATCTTCTTCCTCAGTCTCCATATGATGGTACTTCTCCGACCGAGCTGCAGGGAAAGGTTTGGAAAGCAGTTTCAATTATTCAGAATTTCAGCTTTTAACTTAGCTATTTTAATTATGAGTTTCTCTATCAAGGCAACATTATGTTTCAGAACTCATGGGTTCAGGACTGAAAGGTACCTATCAAAAACAGAGCTGATTTTCCACAAAGAAAAGGCCAAATAATGTTTTATGTCAGATAATGCACATACTATCAAAATAACTTGTGTCGTCTTCAGATTCCAGTTGGGGAATGAATTCTGCCTTCTGTCTCAGCAAACTGTTCCAGTCTAAGCAACGGAAGAATCGATGCTGTTTGACTTCATATGCACCACCTTAGGGTAGGGAGTGGAGGGAAAGAACAGAGGGAAAAGTGTTCAGTTATCCTCCCAACAAAGGTAAGCATCAGTTTTTAAGAACAACAGAAAAAAAAAGTTCTATCAAGAGAGAATTAAAGAAATCAGGGAAATCTTTTTCATGCTACAACCCAAAGCTCCAAAAATTTTCCCATAATTTATCAGCAGGGGATTTGATTTTGCTAACAGCAGTTGCTATGGCACAGTTTTTCTTTGTTAATTTTTCCATGACTTCCTCCATTTTTCAAAGGTTAATGACACGGCCACTTAAAATCCCATTATGCTGAACCTGGGGACATGGACACACACTGGCTCAAAGCAGACTTGCTGCTTATCACCCCCCTAAAATTCTAAGAAGGTATAAAACGTGCTCATGGCAGTAATTCCTCTGGAGGTAAGTGTTTTTTTCTGGGGGGGGGGGGGGGTACCTACCACAATCAATTTCTCTTTTTTATTTTTTAAAAATTATAGATAGATAGATAGATCTAGGCTATGTTGGGTCTTTGTTGCTGCACACAGGCTTTCTCCAGTTGCAGAGAGTGGGGTCACTCTCTAGTTGTGGCCTGTGGCCTCTAGGACACGAAGGTTCAGTCGCTGACCCAGGCATGTGAAATATTCCCAGACCAGGAATCAAACCCATGTTCCCTGCATTGGCAGGCAGATTCTAACTACTGGAACTCCAAATAAGTTCAAAAATTTTATTTTTAATTGGAGGATAACTGCTTTACAATATTATGTTGGTTTCTGCCATACATCAAGATGAATCAGCCATAGGTATATGTATGAAGGTAAGATTTTAATAAAGATGATAATATATAATGGCTATCATTCAATTTTATTGGATTGTTCATTAACATTGGTAGGAATTAGATTCTGTGGCTTACAGATTCTTAAATAAGAAACTGGCAAACTTGTTTGATAGATTTATAATACGTGTGATGAAAAGCAATCCCAATTCCTAAGTTTTAAGTTTCTTTTTACCAAATGAGCCTGATAGGACAATTCCGTGAATTGAATTAATATTTGTAATTCAGTTTATGATTTTAAAGAGAGATTTTGAAGGGCAGACCCCATCAAAGTATTACACTGTCCCCCATGTAAAGGGACTTCCCTGGTGGCTCAGCTGGTAAAGAATCCACCTGCAATGTGGGAGACCTGGGTTTAATCTCTGGGTTGGGAAGATCCCCTGGAGAAGAGAAAGGCTACCCATTCTAGTATTCTGGCCTGGAGAATTCCATGGACTGTATAGTATACTTTCTTCCCTGGTAGCTCAGTTGGTAAAGAATTCGCCTGCAATGCAGGAGACCCCGGTTCGATTCCTGTGTTGGGAAGATCCTCTGCAGAAGAGATAGGCTATCCACTCCAGTATTCTTGGGCTTCCTTTGTGGTTCAGCTGGTAAAGAATCTGCCTGCAGTGTGGGAGACCTGGATTCGATCCTTGGGTTGGGAAGGTCCCCTGGAGAAGGGTAAGGCTACCCACTCCAGTATTCTGGCCTAGAGAATTCCATGGACTGTATAGTTCACGGGGTTACAAAGAGTCAGACACGACTGAGCGACTTTCACTCTCCCATGTAAAGAGAAGGTACACATGTTATAAAAATCTCACCATGAGAATCACACCCCCATCCTACCACCAACATGCACACTGTTGACAGGGGAGATAAAGAAAATTCAATCCTGAAACAATTTCAGGAAGAGATACTTCTCACAAGACTAGTACCAGGATCTAATCCATCTCCCAACCAGGAGATGCCCCTCAACATGGGTCGCAAATGCCTCTTTAATGGAGTTGTTGCTCATGCTTCTCATCCTGTCCTCGGTGGGGTACAAAAGGAACAGGATGAGAAATGCAAGCTGAATGAAAAATCTTGGGGCAGGGGAGGTATCTGTAAAGTTCAAAGTCATCGTTCTGTCCTCACTGGGCGTCCCTTGAGCACAAGGAACAGGTTGGCTAGGGCTCCAAACCAGCCAAGGGAAACCAATGTTTTGAAAATGATGGAACGAAGAGAAAAACGCCAAGTGAAAAAAATCACCCCCCCAAAAGGGAGAATGGGTTCTTTACAAAGTATTTGATTAGAATCTTTTTCTAGAATTCAGTAGGCTTTTCCTTTGTTTACAGCACGATACTCAAGTCTGATGTTGAGCCCAACAGCAACAGCATCAGCAGCTGGGATTTGAGGGCCAATTTTGACAAGTATTGCACTAGAGACAAGAGGCAACTTGCTTCTTTTAATTAAACCTCTGAAAGTAATGCCTCGTAGTAGGCATTGTCAACTCCATTTTTTGGATGTGAAAAGCAAATACGCAGTAAACCATACTGGGTCAAGATCATCCGGTGAGTAAGGGTTAGAGGGGCTGAGCTGAGGTCTGTCTAAAGACCACCAGTCCATCCTCGTGCCACAGTACCACGTGCCATGCAAGGGGAGGCCTGGTTTAGCTGGGATCCTACCCTGCCCTCTCTCTTGCATCAACTTTCAAATGGATTTACCATGTAGACATCAGGGAAGGGAGCCACACACCTAGCTCCCCAGCATCCCTGCCTAGTCCAACTCCAGTCCTCCATGCAGCCTGGGTCTCATCTACCCCAACAAACATCCCCAAACACAGCTGCCAGGGACATTTTCTTCCAGTGATCTTTGCTTGGAGATGATAAAAGGGCTTAAATATGCATCAATTCAATGCCCTCACTGTGCCAGTGACACTGAGGTCCAAAGAGTCAGGCCCTACCTAGCGGCCGCCCAAGCGGCCGCCCAAGCACCGTGCAGCAGTGACTATGACTTCAGCTGCCACTCTCGGGGCCTCATCAAGTGACAGCCCTGGTGCATCCAGGTCACTCAACTTTACCCAGAAAAGCATAGTTCTCTGGACCCAAAGGCTCAAAAGACACTTCCTGACCATATCCAGGGTGTTTGCTCCCTGACCCCCACCTTGGGACGCATATTGGTGAGAGCCTTCACTTGCTCTCTATGGAGAATGACAAATGGGCCCTCCCCAGGGAGCCCAGCCCACTGCTGACCCAATGCCCAGGTCTCACCCATTGGCCTCTGTGCCCCACTGAGAAGCAGCTGCTCATCACTGAGCCCTGTTTTTCATGCACTTCTGGAGAGAGGGGGAACAAAAGAATCAAAAGGACATAACAGAGAAAAATTAACCCTGGGCTAACAACCTCAAACCTGAGGCTTCCCGGGTAGCTCAGCTGGTAAAGAATCCACCTGCAATTCAGGAGACCCCAGTTCAATTCCTGAGTCGGGAAGTCGGGAAGTCATCCCTAGAGAAGGGATGGACTACCTACTCCAGTGTTCTTGGGCTTCCCTGGTGGCTCAGATAAAGAATCCGCCTGCAATGTGGGAGACCTGAGTTCGATCCCTGGGCTGGGAAGATCCCCTGGAAGAGGACATGGCAACCCACTCCAGTATTCTTGCCTGCACAATCTCATGGACAGAGGAGCCTGGCGGGCTACAGTCCATGGGGTCGCAGAGCTGGACACAACTAAGCGACTAAGCACATGGCACAACCTCAAACCTAGAGTGTGTTGAAAAGCAGAGACATTACTCTGCCGACGAAGGTCTGTGTAGTCTTCTCAGTGGTCACGTACAGTTGTGAGAGCTGGACCATAAAGAAGGCGGAATGCCAAAGAATTGATGCCTTCGAACTGTGGTGCTGGAGAAGACTCCTGAAAGTCCCTTGGACAGCAAGGAGATCAAACCAGTCAATCTTAAGGGAGATCAACCCTGAATATTCACTGGAAGGACTGATGCTGAAGCTCCAGTATTTTGGTCATCTGATACGAAAAGATGATTCATTGGAAAAGTCCCTGAAGCTGGGAAAGATTGAGGGTAGAAGGAAAAGAGGGCATCAGAGGATGAGATGGTTGGATGGCATCACTGATGCAATGAACATGGACTTTGTCAAACTCCGGGAGATGCTGAGGGACAGGGAGGCCTGGCATACTACAGTCCATGGGATCACAAAGAGACAGAGATGACTGGGCAACTGAACAGCAACTTCTTGGAATAATATAGATAGTGGCTTTATGAGCCAAATACAAATCATCAGACATAGGAACTCATGCAAATGTCACTCTCACCATAAGAATTCACCAGAAAGGTAAAGGAAGGGAAAGTGACCATTTCTTGAGCTCCTGTTATGCACCAGATTAATGCAACCACATACCTCCTCCAACATGCCCACACTCAAGCCTACAATAATCCTGTGAGGTGTGTAACACGCTTATTTCCATAGATTAGGAAACTGAGACTCCAGGCAATGAAGAAATGACTTACGACCTCCCAGCTGGCTCATGGGTGGGAGTCAGTCACATCTGAGCAGGTCTCAAGTCCAATGAGCCCAGCTGCTCTCAATATTCTACAAGTTCAAAAGTCAAGTTCAAGTACAACAAGGTCCCAAATTGCAAGTTAGGGTTTGGCACTAGTGTTCTCCCTTGAGCATTTCTCTCCTTTCACGAAATTTTCTTAAACATCCATTATGTTCTTCACACTCCTTTTCTCAGCCTCTCTAGTCTCTTGGGCAAATGTGCATTTGCACATTTTCATGGTGCATTATTTTGCCCTCTTAATATGCATCAAATCCATACCACTGTCATTGGAAGCAGCATGGCAGACTTGCAGGATTCTCAGACTCGCTCTCTGGGCCCTATTGGGACCCGTCACATTGGACCTGCCTGTTTGGCAAGCTCTCCTTGACAACGCTAAGAGCTTGGGCAGGGTCCTTTAAAGTCTCTTTCAAGCTTCTGCTAGAAGATTTGTTTCTTAATCTGTCAACCCCTGAAAAGACTGAAAGCAGCAGTCAAGGAGAAAATGTGCAAAGATAACTTGTAGCATATAACGTACAGACGTGGATGTTCTGACCACCATCCCTAGCCCTGTCTTGTTAAGTAAAGGCCAATCAAGAGCCCACACATTCCGAGGAGAGGGAAATGGGCAGAGTAAATAGGAAAACTCTCCAAAGTGACGCGTGGACACTGAAGAGAACTCTTTAGCGGGAGTGCTGATATGATTCCTATACCTTGTTAGCCCTACCTTAGAACAAGACTTCCCTGGGACAGTTGATTAAACTACACAAACAGATATTTGTATTGTTGCAGCAATCTTAAAATGCCTCTGCTTCTCACATTTGACTCAAGTGGGTAAAACCACCTCTCAAATCTCTGCACCACACAGAGCCTAGACTCCCATTCTTGGACAGCTATGCTTATCTCTTGAACCATAAAGCAAATCCAACTGTAGATGACAGACAGAGGGAAATAACCAGTTTGCTAGTCACTTCAGACAAATGGAAATCCAAATAGGGTGACAAGAAAGATAAAGAATTCTGTTCAAAGAGTTCAATCAGCCCAAAGGTGGGGGCACCCTCACCATTCCTAAGTCTCATATGCCAAAGGGGAAAGCATGGGATTATACAAGCAAGAAAAATACAGAATGACAACACCAGCAGCAGGGTCACATCTGTCCCAACAGACAGTGTTGATGATCTTTTATCCTCACGGTCATCCTGGGATGTAGACCTTCTATCAGCTCCACTTTATAGATGAGGGAGTGAGGCACAGAAAGGGAAGCAACCTGCTCGTGATCACACAGTTCAGATTTAAACCCGGGCAAGCTGACAACCGAGTTTATGCCTTTACCTTCCATTATATCACCTTTCCTAGAGAAAGGCCCACTTACCCACGGAATAAAGCAAAAAGCACATGGTACTCTAGCATAAAGGCTTCCAAGGTGGCACCAGTGGCAAAGAATCTGCCTGCCAATGCAGGAGATGGAAGAGACGTAGTTCGATCCCTGGGTAGGGAAGCTCCCCTGGAGGAGGGCATGGCAACCCACTCCAGTCTTCTTGCCTGGAGAATCCCATGGACAGAGGAGCCTGGCAGGTTACAGTCCATATGGTCACAAAGTCGGGCACGACTGACGTGACTTAGCATGCAGGCAGGTACTCTAGTACAAAACTCAACTCAAATTAGTTTTCCTACTTGAGTTCTGATTTTAAAACTTCTTGGGAATTCCCTGGTGGTACACTGGTTAGGACATTGGCTTTCACTGTCATTGACCTGGGTTCAATCCCTGGTGGGGGAACTGAGATTCCGCAAGCCTCGTAGTGTGGCCAAAAAAACAAAAAAAAGCTCCATTGAAAGCTTCTTAGATTCTCTAAGGCAGGGTCTTCAAGGTTTTTCTGCCAAGAGCCAGACAGTAGATGTTTTAGGCCTTGTGGGCCATGGAGTTGGTCATGACTACTCAACTCAGCCAAGCAGCATGAAGACAGCCATAGATAATGTGCAAGTGAACAGCACTGCTGTGATTCAATAAAACTTTATTTACAAAATAAAGTTTGGGTCCATGGGTTTGAATGCATCATCAGAAACTCTGGGTAGCACAGCATTCCATACTTAAGCAAGAAAAGAGCTCTCCAACCGAGGAAGCTCTGAACAAAAGTGGAGCACAATATAAGATATATATATTTGGTGTTTTTGCAAATGATTTCTGTCTAGTAAAAACTGGGTGAGAGAATGATCTCATCAGCATTTTCTTATCTTTCTAGTAAAATGGGGTAGGATGAAACAGCTCAGAATAAACAACCCAGCAAGTCAACAACTGTCATTGATGAAAATTTTTATCAATACAGTGTGTATGTGCGATGTGTGCTGTATGTGTGTGTGCATGTGTGTGCGTTATGTGTATTTAATATGTAGACTCATCTAGGTACATTCACATACTGGAGTTGGCTAGGACTGTCTTGCAATCTCTAAGTCTGCCTATTAAGAATATAAGGAAGAAAAGGAATAGGAGTTTGGAAAAAACAAAAAACTGGTAGTAGTACAGTCAGAAAAAATAATCAGCAAGAAATAAATCTACTACCTCCTTTATCTTGAAAGTTAATGTTTTTAATCCTCTTTCTTGGGCCACGGTGCTCATCACCATGATAGGATAGCATGGCTCAACCCAAGGCACTCGTTTCCAGTAATTAGTTCAAGTACTGATAACCTGTTTCAAAACTTGCAGATAGTAACTGCTGGGTCAAATCCTTCTAGGGGAAAAAAAACTCTCCATATTCCTAACCTTCTGTTTCAAATTTTTAAGATTCATGCTTTTCAAGAAAGAAGAGTTACATATGCCCTTTGCCCTTGAAGTTTTCTTCCAGAGAAATTTTACTGACTGAAACAATGTAAGAAAAATTTCTGCTTTCCAAAAAAGAACAACAACAAAACAACAGCCACCAACCCTCATAGCATACATACTGCTCTGAATCAGAAAAAAAAATTAAATATTGTTATACTGTATTGTAGTCATATTCTGCATCAATCAACAGATGTTTCCCATGCAAAAAAAAAAAAAAAATACAAACCTCTGAGTGCTCCACACTGACATTATTTCCTGCGTATTAGCAAAATTAAAACATACGTGCTCTAACCTGTTCCCAGTCTCTCCAGGGGATTCTGCCTGAGGAGCAAGGTAATCAGATCCTGGGCATCAGGGGGTGGAGCCTCATCCTTCTCAGGCCAGTTGATCTCATCTAGAAGGAAGAAAAGTAGTTGATGGACTGTATTGCTCAAATGGTCCACGTCCCAACGGTATGGATAACATCCAGGAGTCAGAAATGCAGAACTTCAAGTCCCACTCCACCAGCTGAATCAGAATCCACAGCCGATTCCTTCAGTCGATTCCTAGATCAGTCAAGTCTGAGAAGCACTGTTGCACAAGATACGTATAGTACCGCTTTCAACAAGGCAGCGTGAGAACATTTCAAATGAGTATCTCTCATTTACCTTTTTGATTCATTTTTCTTTGGTAGAACTGACACTGCAAATTAGTCCTCTCGATATTAAGAGGCCTCAATATAGTGGAAACTCTAAACTCCTGTGTTTAAGGCAATCACCCACCCAGGGATCATGGGGAGTCAAATTTTCTCTTCTATCATACTTAACTGAGAATCTGGCCACAGCTCTAGAGTTCTTCTGCTTTGAGGAGTAAAAAATAATTTTGTAAAAATAACTATTTCCAGAGACAAAGGAAAGGTTAAAATGCTAAAGACTGAAGAAGAAGAAGAAAAGAACCCAAAGAAATCGTAGTAATGGAAGTATTGAAAATCTGCCATAAATATTAGAATAGGTTCTACATTCTCAAGGAGTTGGCCTGAAGATAGGTGTGCATGCTTGTGTGTATGGAAATGCAATAAAAACATGAGTTATTTCTGTGTGTGCCTGCCTCTAGCTTCCTCTGCTGCAGTTTAAATCTGATTTGGAAAATAAAACATGAATATGCATCTGAGCCGCAAGGCATTGAGAAAACAAAGCCAGCATTTGCTGCTTGTGTTAATTAAACAGTTGATTCCTCTTGCCACTCAGGCCTTGGTATATCAGAAGACAGTCTAGTTATAAATCCATAAAGAGCTCAGATATTGTATAAAAGGGTTATACACTGCAGGCAACTCACAAATCTACTTTGTTCAAGTTTACAAAGACGCCTGGCTTGCAAAGTCAGTGACAGAAAATAATGCTGTGATTAAAAGGCTCCTTATACCAAAAGGAATTATCCCCCTATTTCCGCCGTTGGGCCTTCTAAGTACAGTCCAGAAGGGACAAGAGGTGGGTGAAGATGTGAGTGATGACTAACAAACTCAGAGTAAGAGAGGCCTTTCTGATCTCTGCTTCAGGAAAATTTATAAAAACAGCAGGTAGGGTAGTAATAGGCCTATTTAATTATCATTTAGTTTTGCCACAAGCCACATAACAATAGTTAGGGTCAGCTTTCAGGTTAAGATCTAAAGGTTATTGAATTTAAATGAAAGATGAACAGCTGTTAAGAAATAACATTACACCATAACAACTACCAATGAAATCATTAACAATCTGTGGATTAAATTTGCTTCCTCCCCATTCTCATTATTTATTATTTGGTAGACATTTGTTTTAGGGTTTATTACATTTTTGCTAATTTCTTCACTGTGCCAATAGCCATTTTCCCCATTTATGCAAATGTTACCCACATTAACCTTTTCTTCCCTGGTGCAACTTTCCTATTATGGAAAGGAAGACTGGACAGCAGTGAAATCATTTGCAAATCCCACACCAATTTCTTTTGCAGATAAAGCACGCCATAAAAATCAGTTACATCGCTAGTACTAAATTCCATGTTAACAAAACTTCTTCAGATCAATTTCCAACACAAATGGCTCCGCTGAGATTGTGAAAGTCAGTTTCATGCTATGATGAGTGAGTTCTTTTAATTTGGTGGCTAAACCATTTGATAAAGGTTAACATTTTAGTAGTAAAAACAGTAATACTCCCCAGAATTACATTAAAAAGCTGCTTCCCAACGGGAGCCTAGAGATAACTCCTGACAATATTTACCACTGATGACTTGTCCAAATAGCTCTTCTGGAGTGTCCCCAAAGAATGGCACGCATCCAACCAGAAATTCATAGAGGATAATCCCCATGGCCCACCAGTCCACTGGCTTCCCGTAGCCCTGCCTCAAAATCACTTCTGGTGCAATGTATTCAGGTGTGCCACAGACCTGAAAGATGATTGCAATATTAGAATAATTGGAATATGAGACACAAATTACAATGAGCAAGATGGCTCAATATCAATTATTTTGCCTAGAGTGCACCTGCTCGACTACATGGACAAAGAACTTAAGACCAGCGATTCTAAATCATTGTCTATCATACCAAAGGCAGTGAATTACTTAAATGCCAAACAAAAGCAAAGCTTAAAATGCTGCTTTAACAGAAAACTGTGTGTAACATCTAATTTCAAATTTGAATAGCTTTACTTACTTTGCAAAAACATTTGAAATCCCTGAAATTTAAAATAATATTGCATTTTTTTTTCATCTGTCACTCTCAGAGAGTTTTAGTATTTATACAACTGAAATATATTCACATCCTGGTTACTTCATAAAAGCCTGATGGTTGAGACACGTTCACCTTAAGTAACTGTACAGTGAACAGATTGTGGGCACATGGTAATGAGGCGTGCTTAAAGAGAAATGGTCCATGGCTCGGAGTTTAGCACCCGTGATTGTACGACGCATCATGAGTTTCATGAGGACTCTACTGAGACTCCCGAATTCCTTACAAAAACAGTTTTCCATTTGTCTCTCTCACACTCTCACTTGTGAGCAATTACATCATTCGTCTTACTAATAGAGCATAATGCTAGGGGAGGAATGTGGAGGGACCTATAGTTCAAAGAGGTCCTGGGAGAAAAATGGGAGCAATTTGCACTTTATTAAATGTGAGGCTTATCAAGACATCTAAAGCCCCAGCACTAATATGAAGACAGCCGAGTCAAGTTTTGGTTCTGAATCTCATTGGCAATCCTGTACTTTGTATTAGAAATGATAACCCACTCCAGTATTCCTGCCTGGAAAATTCCATGGACAGAGAAGCCTGGTGGGCTATAGTCCATGGGGTTGCAAAGAGTAAGACCCGACCACAGGTCTAACACTTACTAGAACTGAGCAGCGTGCGACCTTACCTGCTTGTCCAGGAACTCTCGGGCATCCTTCTCAATATGACCCTCATAAAGATTGGTAGTCATGCTCATGAGTCCCACCTTGGATAATCCAAAATCGGTCAGCTTTATGTGCCCCATAGAGGTGACCAGCAAACTGTGAAGCAGAAGAACATACATGACAATACTCCTTTGAAGCTCAGTTTTGGTTTTTACTTTTCTCCCTTCCACTGACAGTTTTTAAGACTATGTAGTATACAGGTATCAATCTCATTATAAAATCCAGCCTGCAAAGAGATGAAGTCACACAAAGATGTTAAATATATTACTATGTATCTGGCAGCTGAGTGTAACCCACAATGGAGGGCTGGAGGTCGGGACCCGCACGTCTTCCTTGGAGCATATGCATACAGCATCACTTACAACTTGCAACTCAGAAAAATTCAAGTATGGAACTCTGACATCTTTGTATTTTCAGAATACAAAAATAACTGAGAAAGGGCTACCGATAATCCTGTGTTACACATCAGCAACTGAGATAAGCTATCAATCTGTGAGTCAAATGAGATAAAGAACTTGGAAGAAAAATGTAGTATTGTTTCAGATTTTAACTTCTGGCTCAAACTTAAGTTTCTACTTACTAAGGACATGACCTACATCTCTTACACATGCAAAGAATGCACATTTGAAAGCTTTATGAATTTGTTTTCATTTTAAGTGGCATAGGAAATTGTAATAATTTAAAAAATTAAAGGAGGAGTCTAAAAAATAAAGCTATCAGGATATATGCTGAAATTCTAATAGTTGTGTTTGGTAATTTTGTGAATGAATTTTTTTGTACTTCCCAAATCTTCTGGAATGAGCATGAGTTAATTTTATCATAAAGTTTTCAGCACACTGAAAAAATACTTCTAGAGGTATCTGAAATTAGTGGAGAAAGCATGAAACATTTAATAAATGGCGTCAAGAATACCTAGACTTTGGTGGGAAAACAGTGTATCTGTATCTCAAATCTGTATCTCAAAATGAACTCCACATAGATTAAAAATTAAATAATAAATAATAAATTATGAATAAAACAGAATAGATTCTACAAGGATATCATCTTGGAGGAGAAAGGAATTATCTAAATATGATTCTAAATGCAGAAACTATCCAGAAAACAACTCATGGCATTCTATGTACCTATTATTTACATAATAAAAAACGTAAAATTATAAATTAACCCTGGCTTTATACTCTTTTGTTTGTTTCTTATAAGCTATCATTATAAACATCATAGCCTTTAAAAAGAATATACAAAAATTATAAATGCTGCTAAAAATAGCTTTGGGGAACATTATGGGAGAATTTTAAAATGTGCAAAGCAGCGTTAAAAGAAAACATTTTTTAAAGACAAAAATTTGTATTATGTGAAAAGTAGACATATTGCATCAGTGTACATACTTGTCTGGTTTCAAATCCCTATGTACAATTCCATAATTATGTAGATATTCCAAGGCCAGGACCGTCTCAGCAAAGTACATCCTGGCCATATCAACGGGGAGAGGACCCATGTTCTTCATTAAGGTAGCACAGTCACCCCCTATAACACACAAGAAAAAGACTTAGCAAGTACTATATCAGCTGGGATTAAAGACCACCAGTTTAGATTGCAGAATTTCAAAACACAATGGCCTCTAACCACAGACAAAGTCCATCGTGCTCATAAGTGGAGACGGTGTTAGGTAATCATGTTTCTACTTAAGATGTGCTGTGAAGAAAATACAGACTTCTATTTAAGAAGCACTGCTCATGAGGGAGCAGGTTTGACCTGAAGTGAAACAAAAAGTTGAAGAACTAATGATGTGTTTTAGGGACAGTGTGACAATTTAAAATATAATAAAACCCATGGCTGATTCATGTCAATGTATGGCAAAAACCACTATAATACTGTAAAGTAATTAGCCTCCAATTAAAATAAATAAATTAATTAAAAAAATATATAATAAACCATTTTAAAACATGGATTCTGGAATCAGGCTGCCTGAGTTCAAATTCCAGCTTTGATTCTTACAGGTGGGGATATCTTGGGCAAACTGGTCTTGGTCCTTTTGTCTGTTATGTCAGGATATGAATAACGTCATCCCTTTTATTGTGAGGATTAAATGAAGTAATCTATGTAAAGAATTCAGGATGCTGTCAACACATATTAAACATGTGATAAACATTAATGATTGTTGTTAAAATAACCACAGCAAAAGTTAAAGTACTGGTGTGGTGAAAAGAACACTGGGTAGAAATCATGCAAGTTATGTTTTTGTCTTGTATCTACCACTAAATATCTAGTGAAACTTGGGTTTCAGTTCATTCATCTGCAAAATGAAAATGCTACTTAATGTTTCTTCAAATTGTAAAGTTTGGGGATTCTGTTCAAATAATTACAAGGGCTTAAATCAGATGCTTTGAAAACTGTTTTGCCCTTGCTTACCTATTCATTTTACAGTTTTATTTATGTTAATAAGTCATGGCTACTGAAACACTAAACATTTCATGTAAAATTGATGGAAATAACATTACCTGGAGTATTTAAAAGACATACCATGAGCTTCCAAAAGAAAAACAAGCTTTTTAAAATTAAACTGTGGTTGATTTATAATGTTGTTAGTTTCAGGTATACAGCTTCTGATTCTTTCCATTGATAGGTTATTAAAAGATATTGAATACAGTTCCATGTGCTATACACTAAATCCTTGTTATCTATTTTATATATAGTGGTATATATCTGTTAACCCCATAGTCCTAATTTATTCCCCCTCCCCTTTCCACTTTGAAAACCAGAAATTTGTTTTCTATGTCTGTGAGCATATTTTGCTTTTGAAAATAAGTTGATTTGTACTTTTTTTAGAAGTTAGATTTTCTTGAATGTATCTTTCTTCTAACTCACTTTTAATTTCATACCATAGACTGAAAAGGACATATTTTTAATACATTATTTAAGAAGATCCACCGTAATGAATGATTTTATGATACATGATAAAAATAAGTAGGAAAAATCCCATCACCTATATTCTAACTTTAATGACCAATTCAGAGGAGGTACTCAGGATGAAAGGCTGTTTAAAAAGGAAAACAACCTGTTTTTCAAATAGCAGTAATTCTCCCTTTGTTATAATAGAGCTGGCACTTTACAGGCAATTATCAGAAGGTGATGACTGGGAATACAGCCATCTCAGTGCCCAGCCTCAGTTCCTCTGTGGATACAACCATTGTGAAGCACAGGGACCGAAAACATGAGCCACACAAAGACAGTGGCCTTGGGCACCAGCGCCATGGTCGCTGTGTCAGAGGCTGACTCACCTTCCACATATTCCATGACCATGCACAAGTGGCGCCTGGTCTCAAAGGAGCAGTACATGCTGACAACGAAAGGGTTTTCTGCAAAAGTCAGGATATCCCGTTCCACAAAGGCCTGCTGGATCTGGTTTCGGAGGATGAGGTTCTGCTTATTAATCTTCTTCATGGCAAACCTCTGCCGGGATTCCTTATGCCGAACAAAATAGACTGCCCTGAAAAGGAGCACAAGGAGTTGGGGTTCAAAGGAAGAGGAGAGGTTTCTGGGTACAGTAAGCCATGTAGGTGGATGTGATCACCCACTTTTTTTAAGTTCACATGACAGCTGGGATTCAGCCCACATTAGCTATGCTGGCAACTATCAACATTCAATTTCAGGTCAAAGTCCTTTGGCTAGATTGATTTTTTTTTTATCCTTTCAATAAAGGTTACAGGTCACACATAAGACATCAAATTCATTTCACTGCTGAAGGATATGGACAGTCTCCAGAGTGAGCTATTTTCCAATAGCTAGCTGTTGTTTTCAGTTTTTTTCATAAATAAAATGAAATCCAATATATAAGTTAGAACAGGAAAACAACGAAAAAAGTACATACATATTCTGAGCTAAAGCCTTTCTAGCATTAGATATCTATTAGGCATTTTTTCACAACTGACTAAAGCAATAATTTTCTATATGATACACATGAGATCTACAAAAACAGACCATAGATTATAGCTTCTTAATGTAGCTGACTTCCAACTTGAGAGTAATTTACTTCACATTAGCTTTCACAGGGCTTCTCAGGTGGTGCTAATGGTAAAGAACCCGCCTGCCAATGCAGGAGACAGAAGAGATGCCGGTTCGATCTCTGGGCTGGGAAGATCCCTTGGAGAAGGGCATGGCAACCCACTGCGGTATTCTTGCCTGGAGAATCCCATGGACAGAGGAGCCTGGCGGGCTACAGTCCATAGGGTTGCAAAGAATTGGACATGACTGAAGTGACATAGCATACACACATAAATTTCTAGATAAATATGAAGTGTGTAATAGGTCATAGGGGGCTGCCCACCCTGCTACAAAGAGAAGCATATTTCTTCACTACAGACCTCGGCATGAGTTACACCTAGGCCTGTTTCAACAGGAAATGCATTTCTCAACTGAAAAAGGGGTCCAGAGTATATGGCATTTCTGGTGCATCTGACCCACAGGTGAGGTGCCCAGCAACTTTACCCTAAAATGAGCAGGCTGCATTGAATTTCTGCCAGAAGCCTCACCCAAATACTCTACAGAACCAGTTCTGTCCGGGAAAAGACAATGGACTCCTTGGAGCTTCAAATGATGTACAGAAAAGAAGTAATCAGGAGGAAGATCTTTCAAACCCCAGCTGGAAATAATGAGCAACAAGGAAAATGTCTTGGAGAGGCTTCTTTTCTCACAAGTTACTCCTCACTTATCTCATTATTGAGGGAGAACAGGTCTGAACTCACATGAGGCAATGTGCAAATACTTAATAATTTACCTAAAGAGCTATCATCATTACAAGTGTGTAATAGGTTATATGAGGCTGTCCTGAAACAAATGCAATGATAAACTAAGGAATAATTTACCTAAAGAGCTACTAGTCACAGTAAACTCTACCCAGTAGGATGCTTCCTAAACAAAGGGTTATCTGAGATTCATTTCCCACTGATGGTTTTCATTGTCCCTGAAAAAATGAACACAAAGGGGACCAGGACACCCTATATGCCTGCTGAACCAAAATGTCAGAGTGATCCACTGATGTAAATCTTAAGTATATTCAATCTCAATTTAACCAACGTTCACATCTTCCTCTTAAGCGCTCAACTAGGAATTCATCTTTCTATCAAATGTGTACATCTTTGTCTTTGTCTTCTCATTATATCCGTATTTTCCCTTGACTCACAAAATCACACAAGCTGTCTGAACCACATTCCACACAGCCAACTGGAGGAATAACCTGGTGTTCCTATTTCCACTGTACAATAGCCTGGCATAGGGGCTGGCCAGCTGGGTGCTCCCTGCTTTCCATGTGGGCTTGGTGTCCTCTTCAGGATGCCCAGACATTCGGGCTTCCACCAGCTGGGTTTATTCCTACACCTGTTCTCCTCACTAGGCTTGATACCATAACTGACTAATTTAAACAAATATTTAAACTGATGGAAAGCGAGTGTGAAAAAAGAAAACATCCTTGTTTATAAGAAAACTGAATGGAATACTTGGGAAAGTACTGATAAATGTGAGTAACTAAATTCCCATTGATTCAGTAAAGTGAAAAGATTCTAAATGTTAAGAAAATAATACAAATCTAGACACAGATTGATTTCAGTTTTTGCTTTACCTATAAAGAAGCTAAAGATGGGAAGCAAACAACATAATACAGTCAGCCCTACGTGTCCCTGTCTCCTGTGTATCCTTAGATTCAACCAACTGAGGACTGAAAACATTAAAAAAAATTCCAGAACTCGATAAAGCAAAACTTGAATTTGCCACACTGACAACAATTTACAAAGCATTTATATTGTATTGAGCTTCCCTGGTGGCTCAGCTGGTAAAGAATCTGCCTGCAATGCGGGAGACTTGGGTTCGATCCCTGGCTTGGGAAGATCTCCTGGAGAAGGGAATAGCAACCCACTCCAGTATTCTGGCCTGGAGAATCCCATGGACTGTTCCATAGGGTTGCAAAGAGACACAACTGAGCGACTTTCACTACATTGTATTAGGTATTATAAGCAGTCTACAGGTGATTTAAACTATATGAGAGGATGCCATTTTATTTAAGAGACTTGAGCATCTGTGGATTTTAGTATCCAAGGGAGGTACTACCAAAGAATGACTATGTAACTACGGTTTATATTCGCTGTCTTATAAAGGTCTTACATCAAAAGGCTGGTCAATTTACATATATTTAAGTTAAATTAAAATGTTTAAAGTACATATCATTTTTTGGCGATTTCCTACTTTGACTAACTTTTTCATTAACCAACTTAACTCATTCTTTCTCGATCAAACGCTTTGACCAATTCCCCCCTTTTTCCGATTACTAATTGGATAGAGTAGAACAAAAGATTCAAAAACACTTGCACTTCTCCTAATTAGAAGCTGATAGTAGAAGAGACATACTCAAAGGGAGCACAGACAAGAACTTGGCCTCAGCTTAGATATGAGACAAGCATTGGCAGATATTGTCATGAAGAGGGATTTCTGAAATACAAAATCTGCTTTTTAAAATTAGTCTCAGAACTGAAAATGTTAAAAAGAAAAAGCCAGTATCTTTATATAAGCACTTGCCTATTCTTGAGACTCATCTGGAGTACAGCTCAATTCCTCTCTTCTTTCAGTGTTTAACATTAAGTAGGTTTAGTGCTAGGATGTCCAGACATATGACATTGAGAATTTCACTTTTAGACTATCAGTAGGTTGCCATTTTTTTCCCTGTTACATCTTTCTTTTCTTTTTTGGCCATGCCACAAGGCATGTGGGATCTTAGTTCCCTGACCAGGGGTTGAACTCATATCCTCTGCTATGGAAGCACAGAACTCTAACCACTGGACTGCCAGGGAATGCCCTAGGTCGCCATTTTTATTTTCAACCAAGCACCACCATTTCTTACATAAATAACTGCAAAAAAATTCAGTATGTGTGAAGACAACAGGAAGTGAAGGAAAAAAGAATAGGATTGCATATGACTTTATTAAAGAACAAAAGAGAAAGAAGCCTCAGGCTCAATTTGACCAGCACTTACACTAGGTACGGTGTTAATAAAGGCCTTCAATCTTTGTCCTCAGATTTTCAGTTCGTAAAATTTGATTTGATTTTCTGCTTCCCCTTGCTATTTTATTTAAAACAATCAGGTAATCCTCAGGAATTAATTGAAATTAATTTCAGTTGAAATTAATCCTATAGGTAGCCTGAGATACCATTTCCTCAGGACAAACATATCTCGTTCAAGTTGCAAAAGTCAACTTAGACTTAATTAGAATCCCCTGCAGCTGGGTTTGTTTTGTTTATGTTCTTACATTTCGGTACTGCTTTGGGAATATTATTTCTAATGCTGAAATTTGTTCATTTAGTAGTAAGTGTTCTCTCACATACTCCTTTCCTCCCTTCCTGTAAGTCAGTGTTCAAAATCTACTCAAGTCAGCAGAGAGAGAGAGGAGAGACAGAGAGGGAGGGAGAGGCTGAAAGAGAGAGAGAAATAGAGACAAACAGCAGTGGGACAGCAGACATCTAACACTGCGAGGCAGAGTTGCAAACTGCCCAAGTCTAGTTATAAAACTAGGCTGCACTGATTTGGCTCCCATTTCTCTGCTTTCTGTCCCCAAGGGTTGCTTTCTTTGAAAAGGCCTCTGTGTCTCTTTTCCTATACTGACCCCTCTGTGAAACAGGAAGAGGCAAGGATGGGAGGTGATGCGTCGGGAGGGGCAATCCACTGAGCCAAGCATCACTCCACTCAAGCAGAACTGAGGTGGGGGGTGGGGGGGAGAAGCAGAATGGGAAGCAGGCAGGATCTAGAGCAGAATGAATCAGTCCTATGGGGAGTGTGAATGTCTCATGCATATACAATTACTCATGAATCTGAGAGCCTGATACACGAATCCCCGTGGGCAGAGCCTCACGTGGCAAGGAGAGTGCGTGTGTTGTCGAGACGCTGAGAGGAAAGGCTATCAAGAGGGCGCATCTGTCAGCTTGCACACCTGGTCTCTCAGGTAAATGACACTGTCCTTTGAGGGTGAAAAAAAGAAAGGGCAGCAAGGCAAGAAAGGAATGTGAAGTGGAGAAGAGCTGTGCCTCTCAGATCCAGTTTACTTACTTTAAAAAATTTTAGATTAGTTTTATTCTTTCACTCAAAATTGTTATCTAAAAATCCTGGTGGAGGGAATTTCCCGGCCGTCCAGTGAGTAAGACTTTATGCTCTTACTGCCAAGGGCCTGGGTTTGATTCCTGGTCAAGGAACTAGGCTCTCACAAGCCTCGTGGCCAAAAATATTTAAAAATAAATAAATAAAAACAAAATCTAGGTGGATGTACTCAATGGAAGAAGGACTTCTATACCCCAATTGAGATGACTAAAAGTTATAAACAAAACATAAAGGGAGGCAAGAACTCTGCTTGCAGTCAGTGTGTGACCAGGCCTGGAAGCCTCTTTCCCCACATCAAAGGGTCTTGTGAGAAGAGGACGTATACAGAGAGACTAGTCCAATGCCTGGCACACAGGAGGTGTTCACTTCCTACAAAGTGCTAAGCTTGGCTTGAAGGAAGTTTCAGCTTCCAGGCAGGGATCTGAAACCTACTAAACAGAGAAGGAAATTCAGGGCTTATCAAATTGGTAAAATGGCTTCATGCCATATGAAAGTGAAAGTGTTAGTCACTCAGTCTTGTCTGATTCTTTCTGACCGTAGCCTGCCAGGCTCCTCTGTCCATCGGATTCTCCAGGCAGGAATACTGGAATGGGTAGCCACTCTCTTCTCCAGGGGATCTTCCTGACCTAGGGATCGAACCCGGGTCTCCTGCATTGCAGGCAGATTCTTTACCATCTGAGCCACCAGGGAAGCCCCCTTCATGCCATGAACTGTCACTAAGTAGGGATGTTGAGAAAATCCTGACCTGTTACAGCTCTCTCTAAGGAAAGGGTTAGTTTCCAGCATAACCAGTTTTTGAAAGTCAAAGAACAGGTCACTGATGTGAGCAAGGATTTGGCTACAAGGATGCCCATGAGAACCTTGAAAGGCTTCAATTCATGGCCCACAAGGGATCCATCTGTTCAGCCAGTTCACAGAAGCCCACCATAGCATCCTGATCGGGTGGGCCAATGGGTGTGGCTTGATTTAAACTTTAAGTTCAAAATAATTAAATCTTAGAGGAAATCTGTTAGAAACATAGCGAGAGATTAACTTGGAGAAGAGTAAAAGAGAAAAAAAAAAGTTTTGGCTGATCAGCAGAGGCTCCCGCAGGCAGCTTGTAAGCCCATTAATGACTTGGCCTGCGTCCTGGGTGTTTACGGATTCACAGCTTGTTTAACTTCTTGTATATTCCCAACCATTCCCCAAAGTGTGATATACCTCATTTACTATACAGTGGTTTAATTGCACTACAAATGAGTTTACTCAACCAATTAGAACTCCATATACAGCTAAGATATTTGCTCAAATTTTATAAAAGTGCTTCACCAACAATCCTATGCCAGAATTTCACTTCCAATAAAATCAAGCAGTGCTCATACCCACAGATCCCTTAAATCAAAATTCAGTCTTCTTTCTCATCAAAGAAGAAATCCTCAGAGGATCCCCAGAACGAAAATGGACTAAAAGCCAACAATATATAAACAAAACCCACAAACAACCACATGCTAAAAACGATCTTCTCAGGCAGAAGAGTTTCAGTGAGGTCCTTGAAAAAAATAAAACATTGCAAAAAAACCCCAAAAACATCAGAAGCATTTATAAGCCACATCAGGAAATATGCCATTTGACATAATCCTGAAAACTAATCAGTGAAGCATAGAAAGGACTCACAAATATTTAAGTTCTTCACTAAGTTAATGGTGTGGAAAACATTAGAGGTGAAAAAAAATTCTAAGAAGAAACATCCCTTGTGGCATAACAAAAATCGTTTCTATCTCATCTGCTCATGTGCGTGATAAATGGCAATAAATGTCTACGGGATGGTTTATTGCCCTCCACCTACAGATGGAATTGGGATTCATACTTAATTAAACTAGAATTCTGGGCTGTCTAAAGTGGATCAGGACACAGTTTGTGTATGAATTATCCTTCCAGATTATTAGTAACTCAAGAAGGATCTTGTCAGGACTGACCTCATGCCATGAGAAAGAAACTCTGTGTCTATAAAACTGAGTCAAGGAAGGGGCACCACTAATACGATCAGACTATAGCATACAGGCCAACTGAAAAAAAAATTCTGGTGTAACAGAAAGACAAAGAATTTTATTACTTTATATTTTCAATCAGCCTTCTTAAGTACTTCTCTTCCAATGCTGACTGCTGGTCAGGCAGGAAATATTGGCTAATTCTCAAAAAGAAATGCTATAAATGAATTTATATATATTCAAATATATATATATATATATATATAAATATACAGCCAGATGTGTATATGTATCTATATATCTACATGCAAACAGACATATGAAAAAATGTTCCCTTTAGAAATTTTTGCTTTCTAAAGTCTTTCTCTCCAACCCTCTACAATAATTCCCACCCATGTCACTTGAAATATTTTCTGATAAAGTATCCAGTGAAAAATTATTTGGGCTTCACCTTACACCCATTAATGAAGGAGCAGTGATCTGAAAACTAAAGTCCACAACAGTATCTATTTGGCACAAGATCAATGTGAAGAATATATTTCTTAGGTGTGTTAAAACGCAATCGTTTTCTTAAATTACTCACCCATAGGCTCCATTGCTGATCAATTTAATCGTTTCAAAATCACTTTCCCGAGGTTTCCTTCGAAGTTTCAGGGAAGCATTAGAGCTCTTGGAGACAAAATATGGATGTTAAAAAAAAAACAGCACAGAATTTAAGAAAATGATTTTTGCAGCAAAATAACTAATATCTGAATTACATGCTCTCTTGTTTAATATGTTGAAGTGCAGTATTACAGCCAAAGGAACCTGGGGGACAACTTTAAAGATGAATCTTCCAGGGCAGCTCTGATAAACCGTTCCTCACGACAGTGGCTCAGTTTCACTGAAGTGAACCTCATTTCCGGGAGATAGAGGCACCAAGGTTTTGAATATTTCTGATTTTAATTTACCTCTGTAAAGTATTCAGGTGAACTTCATCCTAGTCTTTTAAAGTCTTTAAAGTCATCTTAAAGTTTTAAGATGTTAAGTCCAAAATGCCAAAGCTTAATTCTGCTTTTAGTCAATCCGAATAGAATGGGCGGGAGTGGCTCTATGCAGGCTAGTGGATCATGTGACTTCTCTGCCCCTGACCCAGAGCATGTCTATTTCACTCCTATGGCAACCTTTCCTGTCTGGAGAAGGTAGCTGGCAATGACTGGGATGGCCAAGCAGAGCATGCCTGTCTTTCTTTACTCCCATTCACTGTAAGTCTTACGAGGGTTTAGATACCAAATTTCAAAAAGACAGCTCTTTTAAAAGTTCAGCTCAAAGAATAAAAGTGTTTTGTTTTTCTACAAAATTGTCTCACACTCCATGTGTCTTAGCACTGAGAGGGAGTTAACAGTCATTTTGCTTCCTCTGCAGAGACCAGAATCCCCTCCTCATAATTTTGGAAGAACCTCCATGACTCTGAGGAATCCTCCCCTGCTCAGAGATGGCACCCGCTGACCTGCTGCCCACCATCCTTGGAAGACTTAGACTGACCTTCCCACCTTCCTCAACCCGGGGTTCTCTCACCGTCCTGGATGACTTCAGTATCTACACAGAGAGCTTACCAAACAATGTGGTCCGGGTCTACCTGGCTTCCTCATCTCAAACAGCTCCCTTCTCTACTTCTCCTTGGCCTCTGGCCACAGGACCTGGGTCTTCTCATCCCCTGCCAGCATTCTACCTCAGGAAACATAATCCAAGGCTGGGACCACTTACTTGTTCAGCCACCCCACTCTGACTGCTCTCCACAGCTCGGGCTGCAAAGACCCTGAACCAATCTCTTGTCTCATTAATGCTTCCTCACCTACTCCCGTGAATGACTCCTAAGCCACCTAGACCATCCACCAGAAACTCTCCCTCTGAGGGCTGGAAGATCCCACACCTTACTAATGACTGCCTGCTTGATGGTTCAAAGGGACTTCAGCTTTAGCACATTCAAAATTCTGGCAGTTATAATGAAACTGATTAAAAAGTTGCCTTTATTTAGCATTTACTACATGATGCTGTCCTAATCATTTCACACAGACTACCTCAGTTAATTTTTCATATATATTTTAGAGATGAGGAAACTGAGGTATAGAGAGATTCCCACAGCTAGTGAGAAGTGAAGCCAGGCTTGAAATCTGGCAACCTGACTCCAGAGTCGGGGCTTTTCATCCCCCAGGCTACACAGCTGCCCCTCTCTCCTCCCCACCCCTGACACTTGGGGGTGGCCCATCCTGGTTCCCCTTCCTCTGTCACAAATAGGAAAGATGGCGTCAGCATGAGGCCCTCTCACCTGTGCCGCCGCAGCCTTTCAGATGGCTTCCCCAGGGCCACCCCCCCCCCCCCCCCCCCGCCTGCTCCCTTCACCCCACCTACTTCCTGCACTGCGATCAGTGTGACTTTCTTCCCACTATAACTTTCAGGGTCATCTCCTTATCTACTCCTCCCCTCCCCACACCCCCATGCCACAACACACACACGTTTCCTCCACAGCACCACAGCTTCCCACTGTTCTTCGAAAGAAATGATTTGACACACATGAACAGCAAGGACATCTGTGTCCAGTTTTAAGCACAGCTGGAGAGTCTTAACATGAAGCTGAAGGCTACATGGTCACCGTCACTCTAAAGCCCTCAGAAGCACTCTCCTACCATGTGTCTCCTAATGTTTCCTTGGCCTGGAATGTTCCCTCTGTTCCTTCTCATCCTAGTAACTCCTCACATGTCAAGCATCCCTTCTTTAGGAGATCTTTCTGGACTGGCAAGGTGAAGGTAGATCTCTTTATGTTATGTTCCAGGAACACATGGCCCTTTTTCTTCATCGATCTCCTTCAAGTTTCTCATTTTGATTTTTTGTGTATGATTTCCTTATATTATTTTGTTTTTCTTTGAAGAGAGGGGCTAAAGTTGTATACCTAGTGCCTCATCTATGGAAGCACAACAAATATGTGTTGAACAAATAAAGTAATTAACACAGCCAAAATCTCCAGATGCTCATAGACAGAAAAACCAACATCATGTTTCATCAAGAAAGATACTTACACTCACTGATTCATCTGTTTCTGGTGTTTCTGCTGTCCCACTATCATAGTTTCCCAGTTGAGCCATTTCTAAATTGAAAAAAAAAAAAAGCAAGATTTAAGAGAAATAGGACTATTGCAATTGGACAGGACAAAGACCCTAATGCTGGGAGGGATTGGGGGCAGGAGGAGAAGGGGACGACAGAGGATGAGATGGCTGGATGGCATCACTGACTCGATGGACATGAGTTTGGGTAAACTCCGGGAGTTGGTGGTTGGTGATGGACAGGGAGGCCTGGCGTGCTGCGCTTCATGGGGTCGCAAAGAGTCGGACACGACTGAGCGACTGAACTGAACTGAACTATGCTATTAATAAAACTAAAGAAAAACTATTTTCTTCAATATTAAAAAAAAGAAAAATTTACTCTATACTCCAAGGGACACATGGGGAAACCTTAAATCCAAAACGGCAAGAACCAACAACTGATATTTTGAAACTGTTCATTACATGTCCTTTTCCCAAGAACCGCATTCCTTATGAACACTTAGACATAGTCCTACTCAGAAGTGGGCCTCTGCTCATGCTGGCAGGATTCACTAGCAGGTTGACACAATCACCACAGCGTGGAAGGGGTTTGGAGGGTTCAGTGACTCTGCCTGTAAACAGATACTCAAGAGAGGCAAGTTTCCTAGGCTCCGATGGGCATCAGAGATGTACTGACTATAGCTCAGAGATTGAGTCTCAAGTTGTGATGAGCCACCCTTTGCTCCGTTCCTTCACATGCACCAAGAGCAAGCATTCCTAGTACATAAGAATTTGCAATTTGTCAGAAAGGAAGCAACAGTAAGTGTTAAGGAGAGTTTGGAGTTGAAATGACTTGAGCTACCACCACTAAGAGCACTTAGTGAGTTTTTAACCTTGGGCTCTTTCTCTGTAGGATGGAAACAATACTGTTTATCTCAGTTTTTTATGAGTATGACAAGTGATATGCATGTAAAGCTCTTAGCATGTTAACTAACAAAAATTGAGTGCTTATTGAATGTTGATTGTTATTTATTACTATTAATTATATCATGTAAAGTAGTCAGTTCTGGGCTGGATGCCACATGCTTGACACCAGTCTAAAGTCTACCCTAGTGGTCTAGTTAAGAGACAAAGAATTTAATTGCTCAACCAATACTGGAATGCATCCCTGAGTTTATATAAGTAAATGAGAAAACCTAACTCATTTTATGGTTTGTTTTGATTTTTATACTTAAGAAGAAAAAAATGAAACACATTTTATTAAAAAAAAGAACATGAAAGAATTTTCTTCAAAACTTTGATAGGGAGTTATCTCTAAGTGGCAGGATCACAAATAATTTGAAATTTCTAATTTTAAAAAATCAAACAAGTGTAATAAGAAGTTATAATATTTAGTTACATATTTTTGTGTGTATCTAATATTATTTCTTATGCTCTCAGAATTTCATGTATTCACGTTCTTATAAATATAATCATCCTTTTCTTGGGAGAGATTACACATAAAAGATATGAAGCAAAGCAACACTAGAGTGTTGCCTTTAGAGAAAAATTAACTCCAGAAACTAAAATAACTGGAGATTGACACTATACCAGGTTACTTATAGAGGAAATCCAGGAATTAAAAATGAGCTCAGTGAAAACTGTGTGCTTTCTTCGTGTCACTCAAATGAGTCAACATCCTATGTGGCTAGCACTGTGAATTTATGGACTAGGAGTTAAATTATAATGTATTCAGTTGGAGGGGCTCAAAGTATGCATTTGTGTGTCATGTCTGACTGTCTGCAATCCTACGAACTGTACACCGCCAGGCTCCTCTATCCGTGGAATTCTCCAGGCAAGAATACTGGAGTGAATAGCCAGTCCCTTCTCCAGGGGATCTTCCCAACTCAGGGATCGAAACTGGGTCTCCCGCACTGCAGGCAGATTCTTTACCGTCTGAGTCACCAGGGAAGCCCCAAAACAGCAACAGCAGCTTATTAAGCATTATTATACATCTTGGGTGCAGAGGTGAACTCATATAACCCTAAAACAACCGTATGAAGAGGCGCCATTATTCAGGTTTTCGGGAAAGCGCTGAGGCACGAGGACGCCCATCACAGTGTGATCAGGGTGACCCACCTACAGTGCTGACCCTCTGGGCAGTCCCACGCCAGACCTGCACTCCTGACCCTCAAAAGCCAAGCTTCGGGTCTGCCAGTGTCCAGGATGACAAGAAGGCAAACATACGTAGATCAGAGTTTGCAATAATCATGTTTTAAGTGCTATGGCAAACAGATTAAAAATTATCCTTGGATCTGAATCCAGAAAATGACAAAGTTAAAAACACAACTCCTAGTGATAAATTTGTATAACTAAACATGAAACTTGTCAAAAATCAGTGTTAAACATTTTTTTAAGACTATAAACGTATATAAATAGCCTCAGATTATTCCCCTACCAAAGGTTCAGTCTACAGCGATATTTCCTGCCAGGTAAGAAAACTGTGAAGAGCTCACTCGGTCTACAATTCAAGGGCTGACACAACCTTAACTCTACCAGCGTGAAGACTCACTATAATACACTTTGACAGCCTCCCCCACTCCAATTATTTTCATAAAAAAACAAATTAAAAGATGGTTCTGTTTTAAATAGAGTTGCTGCTAAATAACTATTATCTGGGAAATACATATTATTTGTAAGCAGTGGGTAGTAATGGAATGGAACCAAGAGTCAGCTTTTGAAGCAGGAAGCTAAGGCATCATTTTGTAATGCCTGAAGAGATTTTTAAAACTCATCTAAATACCATTAAACATCTGCCCTTTTTATTTCATTGATTTAAACCATTTCTGAAGACTCATGATTCAAAAAGGTAAAGATGGTAATTTAAAAGCCGTGGGGAAAAATCTCTCCCCAGGGAACTTTTCAGAAAAGCAGCCACCAGTCTCCGATAAGTGATGAATCTGTTGTGGTATTGCTTTCAGTACAGTATAAATTTATCTGGCATTATCTCCCCGTAATGCATGCATCATTTCACTGGAAGCAAAGATTCGATGGCCATAAGAGCAGACAAAGCGGGGGAAATAGGAGAGCAGGCAGAGAGCAGCAGGTTCCCAGGCTGTAGATGGGAACATATCTGTGCCAACAGTTAGCATCATCACAAACAATTTAGCAAGATAAACACTGTTTGCAAAATCAATTTAATGAACCAGGAAGACAATTTTGAATAAAAGAGTCTATGATTGTTTTTGAGTCTTTTCAGGCAGTATATAACCTAAGTGTTTTAAATGACAATCCCAAACAATAATGAACAGGAAAAGGTGGTGACTGGTGGTTTGCCAGTATCAGATTTGGAAAAAAAAAAACAACAACCCACTAACAGGGTGCTTCCCCTTCTCTGTATTTAATAGCAGTAGACTTTCTTTTTTTTAATCAAGCAGAAATCCTTGCTTAAGTTCTAAAAAGCCTTCTCTCTCCAACTGGCTCCCCAGTATATATATAATAATATATATATTACTGTTTTTCATACTTTTCTGAAACAAGTAAGTAAAAATAGATTTATGAACATTGCACCTTACTTAAAGTTAATCACCAGTGATTAGTTACCTTACTCCTCACAGTGAAATGTCACTTTTAAATTAAATGTAATTAATTTCTTTATCAACATTTAAAAAATGTGCACCCCTGAGAAGAATCAAGTAGTGCTTTGCAGGAGAAAAAACACCCAGAGAAGATGGAAATCTAACCCTTCCTGGAAATAAGTTTCAGGCTGAGAAGCCTTCAGGATTTCAAGGTCTCTTCCCCACTTTAAGTAAACCCAAAATTCGATTTAGAGCTCTTTCCTTTGGATCACAATTGGCCCCCAGATTTGGCCTTTTCACCAGAAAGAGCCAAAACATGAAGAAAAAGGAAAGATTTGCCACTAAGTTCTTCAATGAGGCCATGATGCATAAGCAGGTAAAAGGTCAACCCAACCAGGTACAACTCACCTTCCAGAGGATCTTTATTGAGGCCAAGCTGGCTAATGATGTACCTGGGAATGTCAGTTTTAATACCCTGTCCTTCTTTGGCATGGCCTTCTGCTGCTTCCAATAGGTAGTAAAATTCTTCAGGATCAAATTCCTAACAGAAGACAAACACAGATGTATACTTCTTTGAGCCAAAATTGTCTAATGTTTTATTACATAAACCCCATTCACAGTGAAATTGCTGGATACATATGGTTGTAAGTTATTTATACTGAAAGAAGGCAAAAGGATTACTTCATTTAAAAATCATATAATTTTCAGGTTATATTCAAAGACTAATCATATTCTAAGACATTTAAATACTTGGTAACCTAAAGATAATTTCCATTTCCAATTTCCTTGTAATGTGACTTTGAAGGTACCAGGCTCCACTTAAGCTATCTATCCTACTAAAAATGAAC
Organism: Bubalus kerabau; assembly: GCF_029407905.1. Lineage (NCBI taxonomy): Eukaryota > Metazoa > Chordata > Mammalia > Artiodactyla > Bovidae > Bubalus > Bubalus kerabau. Next base: position 14,358,631 of record NC_073641.1, read on the forward strand.
AGGTCTGAATTTTTAATTGTGCCATTTTAGAAAAGCTTTAAAAATCCATGAATCTCCTCCAAAGAGATTCAGTTTCTCTCACTGCACAAAGAACCTAAGAAGAAGCAATATGAGAATGCATTTTTCTGAAAAGTTTTGAAGGAAACTCCTTTAGTTTACAGGTGTCCAAAAATATTAGAAAGAAAAATCTCAAAATTATCACTTCTATCATGGAACTCTAAAATTATGCTATTAATATTCATATGATATGAACATTAAGAAAGAAAATTACAAAACTTGTACTTCTAGTTACCTCTGTGTAAAAATTTGGTAATATTTTCTTAAGTAGTTTACCTTTGGCTGGCTGCTGCTTCTAAATGAAAAAGCACGCTACAAATGGAGTAAAGCCAAACAAAGTCCATACTCAGTACCCTTTGCTGCTGCTGCTGCTGCTAAGTTGCTTCAGTTGTGTCTGACTCTGTGCGACCCCATAGACGGCAGCCCACGAGGCTCCCCCGTCCCTGGGATTCTCCAGGCAAGAACAATGGAGTGGGTTGCCATTTCCTTCTCCAATGCATGAAAATGAAAAGTGAAAGTGAAGTCGCTCAGTCGTGTCCGACCCTCAGCGACCCCATGGACTGCAGCCCACCAGGCTCCTTTGTCCATGGGATTTTCTAGGCAAAAGTACTGGAGTGGGGTGCCATTGCCTTCTCCGTCAGTACCCTTTACAGAAACCTAAAACCAGAGGCAAGGCAAGATTGGAACTACAGGCCTAAGATGAATGGCTGGGAGAAATAGTCCCTAAAATTCTCAAACTCCAGTTTCATCTGAGCTTTAAACAGCTCAAAAAGCAGCTCACTTGTTTCTATCTTTGATAAGCTACATGGACCTTTACTGCTTCTCTTCTGATTAAGATTGATTCCTGTAAAAAAGTCATTTCCTCTTTAAACCAACATCTCTCTTCGCATGTCTGCTGCTGTCCAGAGAAGCAGATTTCAATGCTAAATGGTATTTCCCCCAAAACTGAACAACTGCAGGAAGTACAAGCCTGTGGTGCATAATTCAAAAGGTACAACACAAAGAGCAGGGAAAAAAACAATCTTCCTTCTGCCGGTATCTGGCAGTCACATGGCTCTCCCCCCAGAGGCATCCGGAGTATTTTGCTTTCCCTTTATTCTTCCAGAGACACTCCAATGCTGAGTGGTGCTTTTGAGTCTAGGAGTCTAAGAGTCCCTGCATTGATGGAAAGACTTCCTCCACCATACGCCTACCTTTCTCCTCTAGACTTAGCCTCTACCACATCTCACTATGCGGTGGTATAAGTTTATGAGGCTGTGAACATTTCACTGGTATAAAAAAACCACAAATCTTAATTACAATAAGAATAAAACCAAAATAATATCACCCAGTATGTATATGTGTGTACATGTAAAATTCTGAAAAGCTGTATTGTACGCAGTGTTATAAATATCAATACTCCAATGGCTTGTGAACTTAAAAGTGAGTTTTGATAGTACTTGAAGCCCCATTAAACTATTCTTTTATTTGAACCCTCATCTTTGTTCACAGTGTTGACTGACATTTCAATAAAACAACATAAAATAAAGATTTTCAAACAGGAAAATAGTCACTGACTAAAGAAAGTATAATTGATAAAACAAACTAATTGTGGAAAGTCTCATTCCTTGAGATCTGGATAAGGCCCTACTGTATTCTCCAAATGGGCTGCTGCTAAGCCCTTATTTCAAATATGCAACACTTCAAAAGTAAGAGCTATAACCACAGGTTACCATTTATCCTAGCTCTGATTTCCCTTTCTCTGCGTTTTGGCATCTCCAGAAAAGTGAGGCACAGTGAATGTCTTGAATGAGCCCGAAATTATGCTGAGATAAAGTCAAGTGCATTATTTCATGATCAGTTTTTTAGGTTTGACCAGAATGTGATAACGACCATCTCTTAATGCAACACAAGTCCTAGAATTTTACTGAAAACCAGGGAAGGAAAGCACAGATGCTGTCATCAACATTCATGAGTTGCTGTTCCTCTTGACCCTTTCTTGGGCTTCTCTGGTGGCTTAGACTGTAAAGAGTATGCCTGCCATGTGGGAGACCTGGGTTTGATCCCTGGGTTTGGAAGATCCCCTGGAGAAGGAAGTGGCAACCCACTCCAGTATTCTTGCCTGTAAAATCCATGGAAGGAGGAGCCTGGCAGGCTACAGTCCATGGGGTCTCAAAGAGTCAGATACGACTGAGTGACTTCACTTTCTCTTTCTTGACTCTTTCCATTTAGCTCTGTCTCTGAAGCCAAATACAACTGGAGCTTTCGGGTGGTCCCTGCTTTCCCACAGTTAAAAATAAATAACAAAGTCACCTCGAGGGACAACTCACCAGGCACTCTAATAAGCGAGCAGGGCGGGCAATAACAATCAGGATCTTTCGAACTAGTTGTTTAATAAATGCCAGCTCTCCACTTTCGGAACGATTGTGAGCCTATGAGGAAGCAATGAAAAGAATGATGAGAGAGTTGCTCCATTAAATGGGAAAGAAAATCAGCAAAGCGTGCTAATTAGATAACTGAAAATATTCAAAAACTAAGTGACTTAGAAAATACTTCTAAAAGATTGATAAGCAGACATTATCTCTACATAAACGGACACTACTAAACATCTAGATCTACAAAATGGCTCCATTAGCTACATTTTAATTGCAAAGCGTTGATTTATTCTCTGCGTTAAAAATCAAACATTAGGGCTCTTAATGTGAGCCATGAATGAAGGAGACATTAAAGGTTTATGACACATCAAGTACATGATACAAGCAGAGTGGATAGTTGATGAGGAACCTTGATTTTCCAGATATAACCGGAGAAGCTGTATGCTGCTTACGTCAAATGTTAGGTGAATAATTAAATCAAAGGCAACTTTCCAAAATGTAGGTAGAGAAACTATATACAAGCAAAAACAAAACAGTTAACATTTAAAAGAAAAAACAGAGAAAATGACCACTGGGGAATGATTATAAAATAAAATGTGTTTAAAGACAACCAACTGGCAACTATAACTATAGATCCTGATGATGCTCTTTATGTTACACGTATATCTACTCCTCTGCCCAAGAGAAAAATTTCTCTAAAAGTCAACAGTTAATCTCTTATATGGTGCATTCAGATGATTTTTTGAAACCCTAAGATTTTTTCTAATTGCCATGAAACGGCTTTCCAAGTCTATCATATAGAAACAAAATTAAGTGGGGTATTTCAATGCAAATAGCTTCAGCTATGGATTCAAGCCTTCACAGAGAACGCCTAAGAAGGAATGAACCACAGAACTTAACTGCTAATTATAATAATATCCTGATACAGAACTGAGAAATTAAGGAAAAAATATCTCACAGAGGTAAATACATTTTTATTGTAATTTATAGTACAATTGGTCTATGACACATTGGAAACTGACAATAAAACCCCAGAGTACAGTGTTCACACAAAGATAGTCTGAGAAAAACTGCCTCTGTGGGCTACAAAAGGTTGAAATGTGAGAAATGGGGACAGAGCACAGAACTCTGTTGGGAGGTTTAGATGGGAAAGGGAAGAAAAATAGTGGCTGCTTGTCAGAGAGGACTGTCTCATCTTGCCACAACTAAATTCAGTATGAGCAAGGACAGATGGATTCCTAGAAAACTAGGATGCCAATATTTTCATTCAGTTCCATGCAATTATTTACATAATCATCCTTAGAGAAAACCACCTACGGTTTTATTTACATGGGCATAATGTATGCCGATGGGATACAAAAATACAATATATCCAAATATACAGGCGAAACAGGTTTTACTTGCAGGCTGGGGATGATCAATTTCAATCAGGACGGCAATATTATGCACTAATTCCATCCCACCATGCACACTCCCTTCCTGTCTTGGGTGTTATCAGGAGCTAGACATGCAAGTGTTAGGCCTGGAAGGTGCCTGTGTTTATCTGTCATTTTAGAAATTTAATATTTTGTTAGAAGAAATATTGACACCAATGAAAATGTAAGTTGCCATTTACTACCCTATACCACATGCAGGTTAATTAATAGGACATATGGCCTGAAAGAAGCCAGCAATTTTCCATTTAGCTTTTCCAGATATTAGAACTAGAGAGCATCATCAAATAATGCACATACATTCAGGCAATTTATAACTTTATGGTTAAAGAGGGGGGAAAAAATCACTGCTTCAGAATCCTTCACAATCCACTTCTCCAACAGCCATAGATTGCTGGGTCCCAAGGTTCCTGTAAACGTTATTACATTAACTTTCTATTACTCTAAATGTTGACTGGAATCAATTTATAGCAAGTAGCAATCAATTTTTTTCTTCTTCTTTGCTTCTCTGTAACATGAACTCCATCTCATGGTTGAAACTTGTCAGGCAGATGCACTCATAAAATTTGTCTTTTTTCTGGGTAAAAGCAAAACAAATCAAAAAACTTTATAAGGTCCATACCTCCTGTAGTAACTTATCTAATTTGTGCTGTAATTCAAGGAAGTATCGTGAGGTGATGAGACCCTGGTGGGATTTATCCAAACAATCTCGAGCCAGTTCGATAATCTGATGGTGAGTGAAGCTGAGCACTCCATCTGCAAGGGGGAGAACGTGGTCTGGAGAGTAGCTGGTGATGATCTCCTTTAGGCGCTCTTCCATCTGAGCTGTAGCCTGCTCCCAGAAGACATGCACACACAGACATAATAGGAGGAAACACAAATAGGTAAACAGCACAATCACCACATTTATCTAGGATTTTTGGAGACCTCTACAAGTTATCAAATAGAATTCTAGAAATTAAATTTAAAAGAAGCCTCACTTCTGTGTGATACTATAAAATGCCACATACATATATGTCATTACACATGTGTCAAAACCCACAGAATATACAATGCAGGAGTGAACCCTAATGTAAACTATGGACTTTGGGTGATTACAATGCGTCAGTATTGGTTTGTCTGTGATAACAAATGGACCACTCTGGGACCAGGGGTGTGTGTAGGGGGTTGTTGATAAGAGAGGGTTGTGTATGTATGGGGTCAGGGAGCATTTGGGAACTCTCCGTACTTTTTGTTCAACTTTGCCATGAATCTAAAACTGCCTTAAAAATATAGTCTATTTGAAAAAAAAAAGAAAAAGAAGAGGAAGAATAAGCCTCACCAAGTGGAAAAAGAAGTATATATGAGAAACTCAATCTCCCAGGGTGATAATTACTTATTTTCTATGCCTTATCAAACGTAAAATGGTCCATGTAAGCTTCTCCAAATAACTCAGTATCTGTGAATTGCTGTGCTGTTATTTCAGATCTTGGGCTCTTTCAGATAGTTTGCTGAAAATATCAAATACTTACAGCTCTGTTTTTACCTATTCAAAAATCAGAACTGAAGTTAGAGTTCCATAGGACGGGCCAACAGTTTGCTCTCTTGGCTGTATTTTAATGTACCAGGAACAAGCATCTCATACCATCAATATCCTTTCCTCAAAAAGCTACATCTTGGGCACAAAGGTCAAAGGGATTCCCTTGACAACATAAGTCTAAAATTTCCTTCTCAGTTTTTATTTCATTCTCTGGGATCCCCGATTGCCTAATCAATATTCCTTGCTTGCATTTATTGTATATCCTGGGAGATTCCCTCTGTCTCCTGTTCCTTTCTAAAACCCTAACCAGTATTAACTGGTAAAGTCAGGATCTGTTTCCCTGGTGAACAAGTGACATGTGATAAATGGCTGAAATGACCGTAATCAATGACATCAATGTTGGGTTCATTACAAATAATAAGTACTCTACTCCTGATTTATGAAGCCGAGGATTTCCTTTTGCTCTCTTGCCTAGGGTTACAAAGGTGATAAGGGGAGGAACGGGGACAGAATGGAGCGACTGTTTCTCCCAAATGTGCAGAAACATGCTGGTGGAAAAGCCATGGAGACTAGGTGATGGGGACTGGCAGACAGCAGCTCTTTGCAGCCGGGGCAACTGGCATCAACCCGTCTCCAAAGGCTCTCTGGTTCAGTCCAAGTTCTACTGGCCCTTCTAAGGGGGAACACTGCAACTGGACTCTCCTTCTGAAGAAAGAGGAATAGACTTATAATTGCTGAAGAGATTGGAAGCCACAGAAAAGAAAAATTAGGTGAAAAAAGTCAAAGACTTTTGTGACATAGACCAATCTACAGGCTTCTGAGGAAGCAGAACAGTCTCTGCTGGACCAAACAGCAGCAGGCCCAGAATGGGCAGAAGGAGCCCCAGGGGGAGCCCCAGAGTCTAGCGGCCTTTCAAAGCAGACGCGCATGGAGCATCTCAGCAGCAACCCCACCTCCAACTCATCACAGTGGGCAGGTGAACCAATGGGATTTCCTCTACAGCCATTTCAGTCCACAGACTGTGTGGCTAATCCTCAGCAAAAATGCTTAGTGATTTTACCTTTCTAAAGAAGGTTACAGTGCTATTTTATGCGAGTCATGACTGGACCACACCATTACTTCCCTCAACAAAACCATCTTACAGATATTAAACCTTTGCCGCCTGTTCATTTAGATGCTAGACATCTTCAATTCAATTCATTACCTTTGGGAACCTTTCTTTGTAGACATGGTTCATCATAATTATTTCATGGTCACAGCAGGCGGGAGAACGTCCAGGGCTGCAAGCAAAGCAAATTACCCTTTTAAACTTGCCACAGCATGAAATGAAAATAAGTTTTTTATTTATAAACAATGGGTTGCAACAAAAGTACTATGCAGCCTTTGTAAGAAAAGTATATTAGGTAATAAACTACAAAATCAGTCATTAGCACACACACACACACACACACATACTCACAAACACAGAGAAACCCTGAATACCATTCAAAAAGAAAGCTCCAGAAGTAGAATGCTGAAAATTAACTATAGGTGCAATATAAAAGTTCATAAAACATTCTTAAACTGCAATTACATTTTGTATGTAGCGTGTACTTGTGTGGTTCCAGAAACCAATGAATGAACTGGGATATAAAAGAGTACAAACAGCAATGTCCAGGGCACGCTGCGCTGTCTAATTTCACACTGTTATCATACACCTGCGCTCTGCCACGTACCACTGAAGAGATTTAAGATTTTCCACAGCACAGGTGTCACGACCGAAATCCATTTTCTAGGCGGGGTTGGGATGCTGAGGCAGGCACCGTGTGCAGTATCAAACAGAGGCACCCAACTCTGGTTTTCTTTTTATTTCAATACTAGGCTCCTGCTCCTTCCTAGTGGCAACACGGCTGGGCAACTGCAGTGTGACCTTATGTATTCCTGAGAAGATATAGCTGCTTGCACTAGCTATCCTGTGAACTCCTTTCATAATACCAAAAATGGCACCCATGTGGTAAAATACAATGGCTCTAAATGAATTCATAACATTTTATTCCATATCTCAAAATAATCTAACATGATTACACCATTTGGCTATGTTTACTATACAGCACTAAGCAGGTATGCAGGGGAAGAAAAAAAAAAAAACCCTTCTCCGCAAACTCTGATGTTCAACTGAACACCTGAGAAACTAAGTTTCATAATAAACTCTCCTATCAAAGCAGGCCAGTTCTATACACCATGGAGATCTCATATTCTGGAGGACTCAGAGATGGACTACCCTGCTCCCCTGCAGAGAAGGACCTGTTGTCCCAGCTGCTGGGGCTGTAGAAGCCTTCAGCTGTCAGTCTCCTTGGACATGGCCTCAGACGCAGAATCCCCTCAGGCTTCCCCAGTGGCTCCACGGTAAAGAATCCACCTGCAAGGCAGGAGCCACAGCAGACAGGCTTGATCCCTGGGTCGGCAAGGTCCCCAGAAGAAGGCAATGGCTACCCACCCAGTATTCTGACCTGGAGAGTTCCATGGACAGAGGAGCCTAGTGGGCTATATAGTCCATGGGGCTGCAAAGAATCAGACACCACTGAAGCAACTTGGCATGCATGCAGAGCCCCCTCACCCAAGGCCAAGTCCTTCCCAAGGTACTACATCCCAGGACTGAGTGGAGATAGAAAGGAAGGGTCATTTGGTCCAGAGGGACAGCTCTGATGGGTCATGTCATCCTCAGAACTCCCTATGGAGTTGGTTGTGGCTGTTAGGCCTGCACTGTGGCTGGACTTCTCTTCTGCTCAATCCCACTACCCACTCCTTCCCCCGACAGGTGTAATTCCCAAGCACTCCTTAATAAATATTTTTGTCTCTCTGTTAGAGTCACTCCAGAGGGACGAAACCATGACGTCTATTATTTTCTGAGACAAGGCCAAAATAAAACCAGCCCTATTCAATGTCAAATGGACTACATTTGGCATTGACAAAATACAAGGGACACAAACTCCTAACGACTAGCTCATAATCCTAGAGAAAGTAAGACTTGTGATGAGAAGGCAAAATCCCAGGCCTGGGTGGATTTTCGTAAAAAGGAATCTGAATTCCAAATGTGAACCTGACCACGCTGCCCTTCCTTTTTAGCCAAGCTTCCCTGTAAAATATTAATTGATGTAGCACCATAATTAGGTGGTCTTGAAATTCCCAGTGGCTAGAAGTTTCTCAGGCGGTCCTTGTAGTGCTCTATGGTTTCTGTTACCACAGCAATTAGTAACTTGTTACGAATTTAAAAGAAAAATAGTAAGAGGCAGTTTACTATATCACCATAGATGCAAAAAAAAAAAAAAATCACACTACATTTATAGTAATTCATAAACCAATGAACACATATATGAGTTAGAGGACCAAAAGTCTTTCCCTGAAATGGTTGAAAAGAGGTCATCCAACTAATAAAAAAATTTCAATCAGGTCTACATACCTCAAACTTCGGGAACGGGGGCGCATGGGTGTGTTTCTGCATCTGTTCTCTGTGGTGATGCTTTCAGTGGTACAAAAATGTTTTGATAAGAAGTGTAATTCATCTGGTGTCGGTTGATATGGTAACTGATGCAACTTCTCCTGGGAGGAACAGGATGACTACAACAAACCAAAGTGAGGTTTAATGACTATATCAAAGAGAAATGCTTTAAATGAATATTAGGTCACAGCACTAAATTTTGTTATATCACCATTTTATACTGCATCCTTTCCATGTTATAATGGCAATGAAAGTGGAAAGTGAAGTCGCTCAGTCGTGTCTGACTTTTTGCCAACCCATGGACGGTATGTATACCTTGATGTGGTCTCCAGAGGTCTAGATGGCTACCATATTTTAGCTCGGTTGTCTACAATTAACTCAAAAATAGTTTACTCTCTGAAGAAAAACCAGGGTCTGAAGATGGACGGGACCCAGTCAAAACCAGAGGAAGAAAGTGACAACTGGAGTAAGAATTTGGGTGCAATAAATGACAGATTGAGTTCTCAGCTGAGTGTGACGTCCTCGCTTCTAACACTTGCTATTCGGGTAAGTAACATAAAATTAATTCTATGATGTATAATCGTAAGTGAACTCTATGATGTATATAAGTAATAAGGCAATGAGATCTGTCTTTACAAAGCATGCTGTCCTTTGATCCGATTATCATCGATACAAGTCCTGGGTAAAAAGGGGATGGGAAAAGAAAATATTTGTCTCACTAATGCCATTGTTTTAAAAACTGGGAATTGGACATTTTTTCTGTGTTCTCTGACTTAATGCTATTTTTTTTTTTAACAGCTTCAGTGGTGTTGAGGTTTTTTTAATCCCTTGAACCTAGATGCGCTCTTTGAAAATCACTCAGCACTTAGAGAGAAGTAAGGTTGAAAAGGAGAATGGCTAAACAACACGGCTTTTAATCAGTCTGAGAAATGTAACTATTAAACAATGTGATTGCTTATTTGTTTTTATTGAGAGGTAAACTCTTTAAGTGATTCTAACAAAAGAAATGAGAAATGTTTGAGTAATGGAAACACAGGTAGAATAAGCATATTTTGAAAGATACCACTCATTTGAATATTCCATTCGAGCAGAGTTTTTTTTTTTAAATTAAAAAAAACCTGCCACATCAAGAGCACACTTCATAAACACTGCACCACTACACTGCAGTGATTAGAAATTAATAGACTGAAGCTTTAAAATATCCTTACACCTTGAAATTATAAAATGCTTTCTAAGTACATACTAAGACAAAGAGGAATTTTTACAGTGTAATGAGATTATTCTATAAACTATAAAAATGAGAACACTGCTAGAAAGACGTCTGAGGTAAACCAAAGCTCTAGTCATAACACAAGTCAAAACACAAGTAAGTTTTAAATACTGTCACTATGAAAAAAGAAACAAAACGCACAAAGTCAACTCAAGACATCAGTAAAAGAATAAGAAAAATCAATGCCAGCAGGAGAGAAGCAGCAGCCATAAAAGCAAAGACGATGAAATTAGCAAACGGAAAACCGGAATTAAGAATTTGTATATATGTCTCAAAGATAAATCAATGTACACAATTATGTAGCCAAGATTCAAAAACCCAGATGTCTATTCATAAATTCCCAGTAATAAACTTTTTGGTGGCAAACCATCAATTGAACTGATGGAAAGGCATTTAAAATATGCAGTTAATCCAGTTGATGTGAATGTTAATTCAGCTTTGCCACAGAAATATTAATGTATTTGATTCTGAGTTGCTGGCCCAGTTGCGGCTGGGCTGTTATGTACAGTACAGGGAGGACCATGTTAACTTTGTAAAATGTGAAAATTAATTCCAGAACCACACCAGACTTAAAGAGTAAGGCATTATGAACCTGTGCTTGCATGAGAAGGACACAGTGACTTTAGGGAGTGATTCCCTCTGAGGAGGGAAAAGAAAAGGCCTGTGCAGGAAGGGCTTTATTTCCACTTTAATATTTTATTTATTAATAAAAATAAAAGTTTATGTTAAAAATAGCTGTAGCAAATGTACTAAAATGTTTACAGGTGCTAACTCCAACAGGAAAATTTTGTGGTTATACCATATACACAACCATGTGACTGAACTCCACAGCAATGTGTCCAGGGCTTACTGATGGGGATATGTTAGGATGAATGATGAGGTGGGAAAAGTATTAGAGAAGTGAGAGGCAAAGGGCCTCTCTGGGGAGACAGCGTCCCTCCTCTCAGCTGGGACAAACGAGGTGTGAATGGGAAAAGGGCGACACTATCCGAGTGACACCGGATGGGTTTATGGAACAGGGAACAACTGGCCGCTCTCCAAACGGCTGGGGAATTCAAAAGGTATCAAACAGGGCCCCCTGAGCGAGTCACTAATGGACAACAGAGGGTCAGTCCAGGAGTCAGTTCCAGCAAAGATGGGGGACTCAGAGGAGAACTTGTGACGGAGGCTGCAGGCGCTGTCCCCAGGACCTCACAAGCTTACTGAAAAGATACCTCTGCTGGTCAATACATCCTTGGAACAGCACTTTTACTAGAGATTCAAGAATTAGTTTGGAATTCCTCAATATATTAAGTTCCATGACTTTATATTTCTAGCATGCTCTCTAAATGTGGTGCCAGTAAGTCTCATCACCCAACTAGTTGGCATATATAACTTCTGACTACATCATAAATCAAATCCACTTTCAAAGAGTGAAGATTTACAAAAAGAACTGTGCTTCTAGTTCTCAAGGCAATTAGAAGAGTTTCCCCAAAATGTTGTGAGTAATGGTATCATTCAAATAAACTAGTTTCCCAAGATAAGCATTTTGCAAAGGACAGTATTCGTATGTATGTGTAGTTTTCCACTTAAAGTAATATTATTTTATAGTCAGACCTCATATTTATAAGTATTTATACTCTTATTTTTATTCTTTCCCCCAGCATAAAATAATTTATCTGTGAGAAATATATGGGAGATGTCTTCTGACTGCTATAATTCCATATTACTTATTTTAAAATTAAAAATTATAATCTGAATATTACTTTGGAAAATTTTCTCAAATTAATTTTAACTACAAAACTTGAAATTAAGAGAAGCAGCAATATTAAATATCCTGAAGGAAGGACTGATTAACTTCATATGACCAAATCTTTTCAATTTCAGAAAGAAGCATTTTAACATTTGGGAATTTTGCGGTTTCTATAATACCCAAAGGACATGGTATTTACATTTCAGCATTAGCAACTTTGGAACTCAGCTAACAACAAATATCTGTAAAACTTAAGCTGTATTTTCAAAGTGTTTGTGATTTTATCCATATATATTCTGTGTTTTTATTCAAAAAACTACCCCAAATCATTTCTAATTAATCACAACCAGTTAACCCAGAAAATGAGATTCTAAAAGTGATTCAGCTTAGACTTAGAAAAGAAAAAAATGCAACTCCTGAGCAGCTTTGCACAATTTTCTGTCCTAACATTTAAAGGGCAAGAACATAAAGAAACTGAAGAAAATGAGAAGCAGCATTTCAAATTTTAAATTATCGTTTTTATCAATAGCCAATAAGGAGAAAAAAAATAACTGAACTTGTTAGAGCACCTACATTTCAAAAATCTATTTCAAATGTATTTTCAAAAATACATTTCAAAAATGACTGTCATTTTGAAAGTTACAATTTGAAGGGGAAAAGAGTAATACGAGATCCACAATTATATGATACCACCTTTTCCAATAAAATAAACACCTAAGAGAAAAGCTGCCTTACCTCTGGGTAGAAGCTGTTAGAAACACAATACATGTGTGTGACTAAAAACAGCCTCAGAAAGCTGCTTCTTCAGGCATATATGTAAGTCAGGGACAGCAATGACATCATGACAGATGGTCAGGTCAGATTTATTAATTATCAAGTTTGGTTTAAGCAATACCTTGTGAATTCCTTTTTTAAAAAGTCAGGTGCCCAGGGTTGAGAAGCTTACTGTATTCTTATTGCTACAATACAGGGGTTAGTAAACAGCCCCTCAGTTCATTCTCTGTGCCTCAGAGCTTTGAGCCATAAAATGATGAAAACAATGGCAACTACATTATAAAGTATGTTTTTACAAATAAATGAGACAATTAAACAAGTCAATTAAATTTTACAATTTATATTTTTTCATTTTTTTTCAAATTTTTCATTTACAATTAATGAGCCAATGCACTGTAAATAGTGAGACTAGGATCTAGCACATAATAAGTGTTTATAAAAATATTCTAAAGTTTGTACCAAATGGGGTCCACGTCTATGTAGCTCACCCTCGCTTTTTAGATTCACTTTTAAAAATGACATATGATTTAATAGCTAGAGACAGAAAGAAGGAAGATCCTGCATGCTCCCCTGTTTTTCTTGCAAAAGAGAAACTTATATATCCAAACTATAATAAGACTTGACGGCAAGGCAAAGCAAGGTGATATAGTTAAAATAAAAAGGATATGAAGTCAAGAAAGAAGATACAAATCTGGGGCATGGGGATGATTCAATGAGAGAATGTAGGAAAATGGAAGAAATACTCTGCTTACTGGTGGTTGGCTTTTAACTGGAGATGCTCACAAGTCTAGGGAAGAATACCACTTAAAATTCTTATTCTTTTTTGCTTTCTGGTCAGTCAGTTTCAGCAATCATTTTCACACTGTGGTAGCTAATGCTTTCAAGATCTAAAATATGGGCTAATGATAAACAATGCTGCTTACTGACACACACACAAAAAACAAGGCTGACTTTGTTTACCGTTATTTATTGACAGTTCTATCCACTGAAGCCACTCAAGAGTTGTGAATATCCTTTCCTGGATGTGAGGCTAAAGTGCCACTGAAACTATTCAAGGTTGTCAGGATGTGTCACAAAAACGATCTAAATGGGCAATTAACTCACATACCACAACACAATGGAATAATGGATAGGAAAATAAATTATTGCTCCTCAATAAAATATTATAAGAAGATGGTAAAAGTAATCCAACAGATTTTAACAGGCCAGTGTTTTGCTCTAGAAAACCCATGTCACATTGCATCTGGAACTCTGGAAACATAAAATATAAGGCGCTGGTGATATCAATTAAAGTGTATACATTTAATCACAGCTTCTTTTCAATTCACCGATATTAAGTGTGAACCTATATGCTTAGCACAGTCCTGGGGTTTATGGGGGAGGGGAAACATAGATACCCCTTTGCGATAAACCAAAGATTTTGACAAAATGAAGATGAGAATGACTCAGAAGTGGCTCTAAAACCATCAGGTCCACGTTCCTGGCTGGTACAAGAGCTTTCAGACTGCTCCATTAGGTACTTATTGATTGACCTACACCATATCCTGCTGCTAAGCTGCTAAGTCACTTCAGTCGTGTCGACCCCATAGACGGCAGCCCACCAGGCTCCCCCGTCCCTGGGATTCTCCAGGCAAGAACACTGGAATGGGTTGCCATTTCCTTCTCCAATGCATGAAAATGAAAAGTGAAAGTGAAGTCACTCAATCGTGTCCGACTCTTAGCGACCCCATGGACTGCAGCCTACTAGGCTCCTCCATCCATGGGACACCATATCCTAGGTCCTTCTAAATGACCACCAGCTTCTAAATCTAAAGCTCTGTAGAAGGGGAGGCAGGGAGGGGAGGGATGGATAGGGAGTCAGGGGTTTAGCAGATGCAAACTATTATATAAAGAATGGATAAACAGCAAGGTCCTACAGTATAGCACAGGGAACTATATTCAGTATTCTGGAATAAATCATAATGGAAAAGAATATAAAAAAGAATGTATATATGTTTATGTGTATAACTGAATCACTTTGCTGTACAGCAGAAATTAACACAATATTGTAAATCAACTATACTTCAATAAAAAAGTAAAGTAAAAAAATAAAGCTCTGTAGAGACAAATATCCCACAGTATCACTAATTTAAATGGAGAAGGCATGTATCTAAGCCACTGAATCACTTTCAGTAATTGCTAGGGCTCTTGTTGAAATGTTGTAGTTTGCAGCAACAGTATCCTTCTTCCTCTATCCTATTTCCATGGCTTCATCTTGTCTCTGTATTGATCTCAACCTACTGCTAAGTTCTTTTAATCTCTCCTTAAAAGAAAGTTTTTATCCAGAAGGTAAAAATTTAAGGCTTGCCATTTCTTTTCTTTGAAAGAGAAAAACTAAAAAACAAAACAAAACAGAACTCTACATCTAAGCCATACAAGAAAAAAATGACCCAGGCCATCAAGGTTTAATGGCATTTTCAGTACTAATATCACTGGCATGGAACCAAAGCAATAAAACCAGATTGTGTTCCCTCCCCTAGCCCCAAACACCAAATGGTATTAAAACAAAAGCTCCCAGTCTCCTCCCAACTTGTGATCTGGGGACTCGCTCAATTTGTGCACCATAATTTAAAAGCTTGCAGCAAAGAGTATGTCCTTTTTGTGTTTGTCAGCTCATCATTTGATGTGAAGCCTACTCGGAGGGGCAGACATGCAGAATTTATCCTCTCCTCCCCATCATGGAACACCCAGAGAAAGTGCTGCCCATGCAAGAGCTCTGGGGTATACAAGAGAAAAACTGGGCACTTACAGAGACCGTAGAGCTGGGAGTGTTTGTCCCATAGCCAGAGGAGGGGAGAGAAGCCAAGGACCAGCGGCGTCCATCAGTCCTGGGGAGAAAGTGCGATTAGCTTAGGCCAACACTGGAGTAGGGTTACACGGGAACCCCAGGGAAACCGAGGATTCTTAGTCGAACAAATGACACAAACGCAGTCAATGAGGATGTGGAAATGTTCAGCAAGGGCCAGAGTAAACAAACATTATACAGCAGGTTGACTTTTATTTAAACTGAATCAATACACCCAAACAAGTAGAAAGTGAATGGGTTGATCCATATTATTGATCTCTCACTAATACACTTTGACAAAATGAATACCAGGGATAATTACATTGGTCGGACTCAGCAGATTCAGATGAATAAAAATAGAAAGGCAGGAGGAAAACACTCCTATGTGCAAACTGATAACTGGGGCCATGATCTTTGGAAGGGCCTGGATTCCAGCATGGTATAACAGCCTCTGGGGACTTCCACCGCATCTTAAAGACTTCCAGCTTATTACTTTCAAGAGAACAATCCTACTCATCACACCAAAGGAAGGGAGGATCAGGGGGCTTGTGGCCGGCTCAAGCCTTAAGTGGCAAATAACTTTAGCACTAAGAAAGTGACTGACCTTGTGTTCACAATCTCTTAAGAGTTATTACCTTCTGACATGACCTGGCTTTATAAAGTGTTCCAGTAAATGCCTTTTTCAGAGTTTATGAGTGTGCGGCCCAGCTCTGGCCAGTGACAGGGAGCGAAGAAAGAAAATTCTCCACTCGTGGTAGATGCTAATGCAGAGTAGAGTGACCTGCGCTAGTCACAGAGGTGAAGCTGTCAGGAGTCTTAATAGAATATGGTTTTTATCTCCAAATGGCAACAGGATGGATAGCTTCTGGGTTGAACTCTATAGTTATTAATTGGGATCATTACAAAGGTCTCAGATGAGTTGTCAAAGCAGTGAAGACAATCCTGTTGCTAAAGTAGGATTATTTTATTAGAAATAATAAAATGACTATTTTATTAGCAATTTTGAATAGGACTATGCCTTCAAAATCACATAACATGGTGAAGACAAATATATACACATTTGCTATGGGGAGAAAAGGAAAAACACACTTTTCTAAAGAGCTATACTGCATTCTTTGACCATATGTAGCCTTTTTGTAACTCATGATTTATATTAATTTACCAAGTGAGAGATAAGAGTAGACCAAATTGACCACAGACACATTCACTATAAGGGGACATCAGGGAATTCTTCAGAATTTGACTTGAATTTGAGAAATGTCTCAATCACATGTTTATGTAGAAAACTGACATCTTAGCCTAAACTATAATCAAGGGAGAATATAATCATAGGCCACAATGGATGTTATTTTTACCTCCAATAAATGCAAATAGTCCTCAAAGACAAAATGAGAAATTCAAGTGGATAAATCACAGAAGTAGTACAATGTTAAGATTTTAGTAAAATTTACCTGTCAATTCTGTGACCATGATTGGAGTACAATCGAATCAAGTATTTTTTGTTTTTAAAGAAGCAAATTAAGATGTTTGTAAATGTATCAGATAAAAGGAATGAAAATAAATGCCACAAGTTCTCTAGAAATAATTTTATACAATTTAAAATGTTAAAAGATTTAAGAAGAAACTAATTCTAATAACATGTTTCCAAAAACAACTGACCATCAATTAAATGGACACAGGTTGGTCCTGGCTTATTTGGCTAATTATTACAGACCTAAGAACCTATGCCTGGACTCTATTTTAAACACTTCCAATTTTTAAAAGAATATGGCTTTCAACGAATTATTCAGTCCATTTAATAGCAATTATCAGAAACTAGTCTTTGGAAAGAGTGAGGGACACAATTTCCCCCACCATGATTCTGCTTTGTGATTCATTAACTCTCCTTTCCCTCAGGTATCAATGAACATATTTCAGATGAATGAACAACTCCAAGAGGAGACATGTTCTTATTAGTTCTGAAGCATAAATTACATTTGCTTACTCTGGAAAACACATGACTAGAAAGATGTTTAAACAAGAATGCGCTCAGTACTCTGTACAGCCATGGACCAGAAATAATTTGTGTCTCATAAAGTTCCCTGAGTTGTCTGTGTCTATTTATTCAAATGGAACACAAAGGACCACTGCATTTTCATTACCATGACAGCTGTACATGAGAACTTCCTATATACGCTATATACGTGCTCTAAGAGGTAGCATGCCCTTTTTGAAGAAAGCTATCCACAGAAGTACAATTTGGATGCTACTAATAATGTTTTCTTTTCTTTGTAGCAGCTACCAGTAAAATGTTACCTGAAAACAAAACTACATTCTTGCCAAAGCCACAAGGCTTTTTTTTTTGAAAAGTGTGTTTCCTTTGTGGGTGGAAATTTCAATGTTAAACTAAATGAAAAAGTAACATGAGAAAAACATCTGATGGGAACACAGGCTACAAAGCAACTAGCAAAATCAACAACAATAAAGCAAACAAACAAAAACAACCAGCTTAAAATCCACCCCTCCCCCCAAGCCTCCATCATTTCAATACTAACCACAAAAAGTTAGATTAATGTGGTGTACAACAAAGGAAGAAGGAAAAGTTCCAGTATCAACCTGGCTATTACAACTGTATAAAGAGGAAGCAGATTTCATTATTTGTTTGTTGTAGTCATCTGGCATGATACATTTTATGGTCTAGTTGATACCAGAACAAGATGAACTGTGCCAAAATAATGTAACCAGAGTAACTTCAGCCCACCTGTGCTCAATGAGCGTCTCATGACCTGACCTCAGCGGGCAAATCTGTTCCAGTAATTTGTCTATGGAGATACATTCTGATATTTCACCTGATAAATAACAACTAGGCAGCCAGGAGACATCCCCATTTATTCAGGGCTCTCTTAATATTTCTAAGAAAGTGAAAGCAATGTATGATATGTAAACCTCTACACAACTTCTAGGGAAGGCAGACCAATGTCATCACCTCCATTTTACCACCAAGGAAGACAACATTAAGTAACTCCACAAGCAGGTGGATTGTAAATCAGTATCCCAGTTACTGGTTTGGTGTGCTGCAGTCAACGGGGTGGCAAAGAGTCTGACACGACTCAGCAATTGAATAACAACAATCACAGCTACTAGCAAAATACAAATATGTTTCCTTGTTCCAGACAAAACCCACTACACTATGACATGCATTTTCATCCTAGTATTTTAATCCAATTCTAAAAAAATTAACTTGATAATTTCACTCTCAGACACATATTAGACAGTATGGAAAGCAAGTGTGTGTTGTCTTATTTTCCAGTCTTAACTGCAACTAGTATATTACCAGGACATGAATACTGAGGGGAATTCTCACACGTTTTAAGTAGGGTCAGAAAAGATTCCTAAGTCCGACCTTTATCCCTTTACCCAAGAATAATTTTTAAAACAGGGCAATCTCTTCCATCTGTTGAACTGAATATACAAAATAATAAAATGTGGGACTCCCCAAATGGCATTACTTGCTAAGGTCTCAGAAATGATACCAAATGGTAGGGAATGGAGACCCATGGGTTGAATTTCCATGTTTCTTGAATGAAAAATCAACTTTAAAATGGAAGAGAAAGATGCCAGATGTTAAAAACAGGCCAATTTGAGTTTTCATAGAAAACACAGGTTCTGTTTACTTGAATAAAAGTTTAAAAGATGATCACTCAGGTCCTAATCTAAATTAATACTTTTTGAAGACTGTGCAGTGAGTTCCATCTGGAAATTGCTGCAAAATGAACCAGAGGTCTCTTGTGATAATTTTCTGTTACGGTTTACAGCTTATTTGTCAAAAATTAACATGCCTGGGGGTTTGTGTATTTTTTTTTTTTTTAATAGCACAGAAACCAGAGTCATCTGTCCTCTAGTCGGTCACTCAATTATTAGGTTCTCTTCATTTTTATAAATCTGGCAGGATTAAAAGACTGATTTCGGTCACATCTAAAAACACGCTATGAGATGTGCATTTTCTTTTTACTTAAAGTAATTAAACGCATTCCACCACCACCTCCCCACTTTTTTTTTTCTTTTTCAAAGAAACGTGTTTTAAGGACTATGCTGTGTTCTTTTTTAAACCAATTTTTATAGGATTTCCCTTTTCATTTAGAATAGTAGCATCATCGTGAATTAATATTCATTGGACAAACAAACACAGGCTTTGTGGAACCCATTAATTGTGACATGTTCTTTACAGTGCTTACGGGCTGTAAGAGGACTAAAATAATCAAAGTTGGAATTGGGGACAACCAGGGTGTGGGTCTCAGAAAGTTCCTTGGAGATCACATCTCAATTACTTCGTGTCCTCCCTATGGGGAAGGCCTGGTACACATAGGCATTTACCATGTGGTGGGGAATGTGTGATTAGACAAGAGCATCTTAATTATCAGGAATTGCGAATACACTGTAAGCAGATCCTTTCCTCTGGACCTAGTAACAGAAGACACACTGCGTGATGCCAAATGGCAGTGACAACACTGCAGGTTTGCACACAGTGTGTTAAACCTATTTTTTTACCCTCCCTGTATGTCTTGATTAAATGTGACTTTAATTCATTTCAGGCTATGATTAGCTCTCTGAACCAAATTTAATAAATATGCAGGACATTCGGACTATAAAAGCAATTCATTCCGAATATTCAGAAACCTGGCTAAAGGGGCAATTTTATCTTCTGTGTGTTTTCCCTGGCTGGAAGAGGAATGGAGGAAAGTGAAGCTATGAATGTGACAGCGGAAGTACGCTAATTTCACACACAGAAGAGGAGGCTGTGCAGACATCTCTGACTGGGAGAAATCACAGTAGGCGATCCCAAGATAAAAGCTTTGGTAACAGTTTGGAGTCCAATTCTAACTAAGAAAGGAAGAGAAAACACTCATTAAAGTCACTAAATTGCTGGCTTAGTGCTCTCAGGGAAAGAGGCATCTTAAGAGTTTATACCTTGTGATCCCAAGTAAGGCCATTTTTACTTTTACTTATTTTTGAGTGTTTCAGTAACAATGACAACTGCACCAGGACACATGGATGAATCAAGTCCTTATAATGTAAGCTCAGATAAGGCAGTAAAAAGCTGCTGAGCATCAAAAGCATGTACGAGACACTACACTGGGGATGGGAGAAAAGGTGAAAATGGTTTTTTCTGCCCTTAGTGGGAGCCCACCATCTAGGGAAGGGCCAAGGGAGGCATCCATAACTCTAACGGGGAGTGGAGGAACTGGGGCCGGGGGGAGGGTTTCTCCACATAACGCTTTATCATTTTACTCACAAAAAGTTCTTACCTCCGTGCAAATGAAAAATGGGCAGAGGCACTGGGGGAGAAATTTCTTGGGCTATCTTGAGGGCTATTTCCTGTAGAGAGAAAGAAGAAAAAAAAAATGACATGAAGATTTAATTATTGTATCATTAGCTACATCCAGGACGCTCTTCTCTTTAGCAGTAAGCTTCTGTACACCTTTGTAAAATGTCCATCTCCTCAAAAACTTCTTTCGTTTTATTTGGAGGAGAGGAAGGGATTGGCTTGAGTTCCAGCACAACTTTCCAAGGGTGTAATATATGAATAAACAAACCCATGTCACCAACCAGCAGAGGTCCATATATTGCATAATGTAAGTATTTCAGTCCCACAGAATAATGAATACATACATATGTCTTGGTTCCTGCTCTTCCAGATGTTAACATTTCCACAGTAGGATAGATAGAGAAGATAAGCTTCAACTGGGAGGGTGAGGCTTTCCGTTTTAGGAAGGCAGCCTCAGTATTTTTATTTACCGAAACAGAATAAAAGTCTGAGTTCTCAATAAATCCTCATTCCTCAAAGCACACATGTTAAAGGCAGAAATGTCAGAACAGGGCATAAATACTGGGGCAGAACCCCAGCAGTTCAGACCTCAAACGACCCAGCCTAGAGGTCCAGAAGTATCTTCTTCAATAGTCCCTCTGCTCCTAGGCAGCTGAGGGGGTGACTGGCCAGGCTGCCTGTAAAGCCACAGCCACCCAGAGGCTGGCAGAAGGTGTCTTCCCCAGGTTCTTACGTTGTGGATGGAACATGGATGCTTATGTAAGGTGACAGCTCGTCTGGAGGCTTGCTACTTTCCCCATCAGAACATGCAACCTGTTGCTGATCATTGGGCAAGCTTGACAGGCAGTGGGTGAGGGGAGGCCCAAGGCAGGCCAGACCACCCCGCTTCCCTCTGCATGGTTAATTAGGCTGGCAGAATGGCCTGAAGACCGGATGGGACTGTAGCCGGTTTAAACAAGGAGGTTAGGAAAGGCTGCAAACAAATGCTGCATATTCTTGAAACACAGAAAATAAATCAAGAAGACATGTTTAATCCTTAACAGCAAGCCAGTGTGCCACATTGCTGATTTCACACTGGAAGTGATGATTTGTAATTAGGTGGAAGGAACATAAAATGGCACCTAGTAACCAATTTATTACCCGCGTGCAAAAAGAATAGATTAACACATCGAAGGGGATAATTTCAGTGTTACCTTTACTTCTGGACTGACTGCACCTCTACTGAAATTTTTCAGTTAACTTAAAGTTGCAGATTTTGTAGTGATGGCATCAACAGATGCCATTAAGTTTATGACAGACAGCACAATTAAAGTCATTTAACTGGGAAGCGCTGAAAAGCCCCTTTCTTTATGGATAGAGAATCAAGAAGCATTTTCCCCCTGCTGCAATGAAATTTATCATGCCTTTGCATCTGTTGTTTCTCGGGCCTCTAGAGAAATGGATTCTGCTTTTGCCATCCGGTAATCCAGGACCCTTTCTGTCCTTTATCTACACAGCTAAATTAAATTCTTTGAACTTCTCCCAGCAGCCTTCATTCCCCAGCCCCTCCCCTGGTTAGTTTGCGCATTGCTCTTCATATTCCTTAAAAGGTCTTGATTTCAAGATGGCTAGAAATCTTGTTTCTAAAGGGAAACAGATCAAATGCCAGAAACCTCTGGGTTGATTTTGTTTTTATTTGGGGGGAAAAAAAATTGGTTTGCTCACACCCCACACAGAGCAAACTATCAGTAAATTATGAGAAACAAAACAACTGATTGAAGCCAAGGCATTTTGAGAAACAATCCCTACTACTCTAATCCCTGAGAATAAATAATAAGGCCAATAAAACTTGGCACCAAATTCTTAGCCCTGTGTTCTTTGTAAAGAGAACATTATATCTGGAGATTATATGAGATCAACCAGAACAAGTAGAGGGAGCTTATTAAATATTTTGAAGAATCTGAAGGAGGCAGAAACAGGAATTGTCTTAAGAACCTTTTCACTTTTAGAGATTTTAACAAGCAGCCCCCCCAGGAAACCATGTAACTTCTTACAATATATGGTGGCCCATCACACTGAGGATGAATGGGCAAAGACAGAGATAGAGAGGTAGGTTAATTTAACTCCACTCTTTAAAAAAAAAGGACAAAAAGAAAAAATCAGGTCTACCCTCAACCATTTCTTATCCTGGGTTTTGGCTTCTCATTCTACGTGGCCTTTCCAGGCCCACACACTGAAAACATTCCTCAGCTCCAAGTTATATAGCCATTTGTATTCTCCTACAGATCTCTCTTCTTGTTTCTGGGCACACTGAAGAGCTGGTTGAGATAGAAATACACACATTCCACATTATCACAAAGGCCCTTACGTACAGTGGGCTACTGGAGAAAACAGGGGCAGTGTGAACTAGAATACTTGGTAATTCCTTAAAGACAGGAGACTGCAGCTTAATTTGAGGGCAGTTCAGCAAGCTCAGGATAAGAGAAGGAACGGAAGGACTTCAGGAAGGGGACAGAATCAATCCACAGTTAGGCAATGCAGTAGAGAGACAGACTCTACTATCAGGGAATTCAGACTGGTCAAGTCAATGAGTTGTGAACCACATGTTTTGCAACTACCTAGTGGGAGGCTGGGAGAAGGCAATGGCAACCCACTCCAGTGTTCTTGCCTGGAGAATCCCATGGATGGAGGAGCCTGGTGGGCTGCCGTCTACGGGGTCGCACAGAGTCAGACACGACTGAAGCGACTTAGCAGCAGCGGCAGCAGCAGTGGAAGGCTTAAGAGAAATCTGAACGCAAGAGAGGCACTCGATATTTTAACCTGGTGTGAGTATGTTGAGTGGACAGAGGAGTTGCCAAGAAGAAGGAGCTGGATTAGGGTGTGGAAAGCCAACAGAAAGCATGTTCTGGTGACCAAACCAAGTGTAACTGGTGATGGATCAAAAATAAGTGATGAAAAAGATTACAGACTAACTGATACTTCCAAGGTTAGCAGACTGGGAGGATGACTGCTCCAATAACAGGGACTTTTGGAGAGAACTGGGCAGTAGTCCTAGTAGAGGAAAAGGATAGATGAGTATTCTAGAGCTTTTTGTGTCATTTGTTACAGAAAATTCCTCAATTTTCCTCAGGGAGAAATTACAAGATGAGTAGACTAGATAGGCACACATCAATCTTTGAGGCCTTTGTTCTTCTTTGAAACAAACATTGATTTGTGAGTTGTGTTTGAGGACCTAGGGACACTGTTCTGTGATACACAACAACACTAATGTAGAACAGATTGAAATATAAAGCACACTTTATACACTCTTCACTTGGAGATGAGGACCAGACTGCTCTGGACACTTGTAGCACTTTCCCAGGACAAGAAAACAAGATGGAGTGTAACCAGAGTCCTATACTTGACCTTCACTATGCACAGCACTGCTCTCTGAATTCATCCACCCATCTGCAAAGCAATACCTGCGAGACTCTCAAATGAAAACCAGTGCCAGTTAATTCTCTGCCCATATGTGCAGCACTTGCTTATAACTCAAATCCTGCTGTTCAAAGGGATTTGCTGGCTCTTGGATGTTTGAGTGCCAGGACACTTTATAGACCGCTGCTTCTGACCTGGTAAAGGAAGCCTTAGTGGTGGGTGGGCAGGCGCTGGATAGGTAATTAACTCTGTGATTCCCAGGGGAAACTGGCATGGCGAACACACAGGCAGTACATCAAAACAGTACTTACCTAACGGAGCTACACGGGGTGCCTCATTTTGGAGGCAGTTATTGTTAAGAAAGTGATTTCCAGATTAATTAAATTGTTTGATTGCTTTGTAATTAGGTTGGAGAAGTCCTCCGTCTTCACCACAGAGAAACAAGCTGCAAATCTTTTTAAAAGGCATATGCTATACCCACTATAGATTATTAATGTGTTTTTAATAGTTGCCTGTTTACAAAATGATAGTTTCTGGTTGCCTTGATTTTCTATCAGGACTGAGGGAATCCAAGAATTAATGATAATTGCCATTTGAAACTCCTGGTGGATCAAAGAGTAAGCCCCCACTTTAATCCTTGTTGTCATTACTTGATGATCGGCTTAAATGAGTTGTGACTTTTCTATACCCTAACAAACAGCACTGTGTTCCTCATCGCTCTGCAGGAGATTCTCAGCAATAAACTGACAGGGCAGAGAACCCTGAAGTCCAAACTTCACAGGACCAAACCGAGGACTCTCTTGCAAAATGTAATGGCAGCAGATGAAGGGACAATTGAACAGTTATGCAGGGACCGCAGGCTGAGCGGACTTTGAAAAATAACAGTTCAAATCCACCTGAGAAGCTGACGTCTATGCTATCAGATCCAGCTGATGCAATAGGAGAGTTAAAAATCCTCCTCTCACTTAGCCATTTCAGAAACTGGCTACTCTCCAGATATAATTGTGGGATATTAATTAAACCTGGGCAGCTGTTTAGACTCTAAGTGGACAGAGAAAAACCTTGATTGGCCTTCAGTAGCACTCTCTTAGGGCAAGCAGTTAAGCGTTCACAGCAGGCCAATATAACAGAGTATATAGCCTGTGCACGCTCAGTCACGTCCAACTCTTTGCGACCCCATGGACTGTAGCCTGCCAGGGTCCTTTGCCCATGGAATTTTCCAGGTAAGAATACTGGAGTGGGCTGCCTTTTCCTTCTCCAGAGGATCTTCCCAACCCAGGGACTGAACTCATATCTTTTTGCGTCTCCTGCTTTGGCAGGCAGGTTCTTTACTACCTAGACCACCAGGCATGCCTGTACAGCAGGCCAATAAATAGACTTTCATGCCTGGGTTTTCAAGTAAAAAGAGAATTATGGACAATAAATCAAGGCTTTCTTAAAACCTGGCTTCTCTGAACCTCTTTGGTTTTTTCATCCTTGTCACATTGACTCTCCTCACCCAGTACCACTTCACACTGTCATCTGATTAATTCGACAAATACTTATCAATCCTTTCCTAATAGAGAAGAGTGGTATGATTTGACTTACATTTTAGAAAGAGCCCTCGTGCTGTTCCATGTCCAATGGGCTCTAAGCAGGCAATGAGCAGAAGCAGGGAGATCAGAAATGAGGCTATAGCATAGACAAGGTAAGAGGTGATGGTGGTTTGGAGAGAACGGAAGTAGAGCTCAGGTATGTTCTGATGGTGGACCCAAAAGGATTTACTGGAAAACTAGACCAAGTGGAATAATGAGGGAAAGGGAGGAAGCAAGGATGACTCCTAGGGACTTCCCTGGTGGTCTAGAGCTTTCACCACCAGTGCCTGGATTTGATCCCTGGTCAGGGGACCTTTAAGATCCTGCAAGCCACAAAGTGGGGAAAAAAAAAAATATATATATATATAGATAGATAGATAAATATATAGATAGATATCCTATGTATATATCCTGTATCTATATCTATATATGTATAGGTATATAGGATGACTCCTAAATCTTAGGATTAAGCAAGATAGATAGATAGTGACTTGAACTGAGATGGAAAAGACTGAAGGAGGACAGGGTTGGGAATGTGAGGAGAAATTAACAATAACCAAGACACGGAAGCAACCCAAGTGCCTCTCAATAGATGACTGGCTTAAGGAATGTGGTGCATATATACAATGGAATATTACCCGGCCATAAAGAAGAACAAAATACTGCCATCTGTAACAACATGGATGGACCTGGAGGGCATTATGCATAGTGAAGTATGTCAGACAGAGAAAGACAAGCACCATATGAAGTCACTTATAATACATGGAATCTAAAAAGTAATACACATGAATTTACATAAGAAATGAAACTGACTCACAGATTTAGAAAACAAACTTATGGTTACCAGAGAGGAAAGGAAGGAGGGACTAATTTGGGGTATGGGATTATTAGATACAAACTAGGTACTATCTGCAAAATAGATAAGCAATAAAGGATTTACTGTATAACACAAAGAAGTATACCTAGTTCCTTGTGATAACCTAAAATGGAAATAATCTGTAAAAACAAGTAACCAAACAAACAAAAAACAAATCACTATGCTGTATACCTGAAACACAATCTTATAAATCAATTATACTTAGTTTAAAAAATGCAAAATAAAACCCTTGAAAATTTGAGTGGGATTTATGCTCTTTTATTTATGGAGGCACCACTTCAAATCATTTTAAATATATTAAAATGTACTTTCCAGGGGGCGCCCGTGGTAAAGAATCCACCTGCCAATGCAGGAGATGCAAGAGATCCAGGTTCATCTCTGGGGTCGGGAAGGTCTCCTAGAGAAGGAAATTGCATACCACGCCAGTATTCTTGCCTGAAATATTCCATGGGTAGAGGAGCCCGGTGGGCTACAGGCCATAGGGCCACAGAGTGGGACACAACTGAGCAACTGAATGCACACACACAAAATGTACTTATGTTCCCTACTGTATGCAATTAACAATGTTACACTTCTTGTACATAGCATTTATACTACTCAGCTAAACATAAAAATTCTATTACAGTTTTTTTATTGTACCTGAGAGCAAATAATATTTTTCCAGCTCACATTATTTAGTGCCTAACAGATTTGATAGCTTTGGTCTGTTTAATATGGCCAAACTAGACAACAGTGCTGGTCAAAGGTTTGCAGAGAAAGATAATTTTACAGGCTAACCACTTAAGTCTGAATATTGGTCATTTCAATCATTCTATGTCCTGTCACCATAGGTAAAATGGAATGGAATAATGATGTATACTATATTTCATTTCTCGCTACTTCTCACTAACTTATTCTAAATGCTGGTGAAGGATAAACTCTGGTTATACATATGTATAGATACACAAAAAGCATATTTTGAATTTTCAGTGCCTAACATAGTCTGTTATACAGTACATGAGAATTGTACTGAATTTTTTCTAATTCAACAACTATGTATTAAGTTCTTATTATATACAGAGCTTTGAGCTACCTGCTGAACAGATTAAACAGGTAAACAAGACCCAAAGTACTAGAAATCTCCTGATAGAAGATCTGTACAATACCAACTTTAGACACATCTTGTGAAATCAATTCTGGATCTCAAATGTATCAAAATTACTCACTAAAAACCAATTTTCAATGATGATACCACATGGAGGATGTAGCGTGTCACAACAGGTACTTAACAAATGGACATGCCCTGCTTTTTAAGGAAGGACTGATGAGTTTATAGGGTGAAAAACATGTAGGGAGTGAGAGAGAGACCCAATAACAGGTCAATTTCTATGTCATAAGACTCTCACAGATGCCTGCTGTCTCCATTTCATGAAGCCATTCCTCTGAAATTTGTGTAGTGTATTTGAAATGCCGTGGCATTGACACAAATCCCTCGGAGATGTGTTATAATGGGTTTTCAAGAATGTTTTAGCTTTTCATTGACCCTTCCTTATTACTCTGAATTGATGTCACATCTCAAGGTGATCTCGAGTAAAGACTAGTGAATGTCAAGAGTGATGAAGAAAGTTGATTTTTAGTTGTATGTTTTCCTGCCATCTACAGTAATTCATCTTCCCGGCAATAGAGAAGAGATTACTTTTAGCCACTGTATAAAGTTACTGAGGAGTGTCTGTAAGGTCAAGAAAGGGGAGATAAGAACATAGCTACCATAATACATACTCCTAAGTTTCATGCAGCTTTATGAAATGTGATGTAGTCTATTAATTTTAGATAATTAATTAGTCTCTGAATGTAGATAAAAGACCAAGTCAAAGAATGTAACCTAAGGTGTGCATATTTTTTTCTATCTTAGATGAAGGGATTTCAATTCTTTAACATAATTAGATGCAAAGAACTTGCATTTTTACCTAGAAAAAGGGTGGATGATATCAAGAAATTGGTTCCTCTCAGATTGTTTGCTTCAACTGCTGAATAATTTCTAGTCAAAGAGGAAGTATTTAAATGAAATGCTGCACGTCCTTATAACTTGCTAAATGTAATCTAGATGTATTCTCTATTATGAATCTCCTCCTTTCAGCTCCCCTTAAAAATATAAATACTAAATTTAAGGTGGTTTAATTTAACAAATGGAAAATGTACTTTTGGCTTCTGATTAAAAGGCATTCCATCTGAAGGTAACAAAATATGTGTTATGTATTTTTTAATAGTTACTTAATTATGTTCAGTTTCTAACTCCAGAAATATCTCGAGATTTAAAAGAATCTAATACATTCAATTCTACTGTTTTATAATAAAATAATATTTAATGTGCCAAGTATCTAATAAATAAAAATTATGGCTTTCAGATTCCATAAACCATACTATACAAGATCTTGGAAATACCCTGGCCCTGAGACTCTCCTCTAGTATCTTTTTTCCCCCTCACTTTCCGCTTCCATGCCCTTGGATCAATAAATAGTTCTCAAGCTCAGATGCACAGGAGAATTACTTGGGATGGTTTAAAAATGCTGATACCTAGGCCCTAGTCTACCCTTTTTAAATGAAATGACTCTAGTAAGCTGCGAGAGTTGAGAACTTTAGAATTTCCATGTACTCTGGTAAATCAAGCTCAAGATTTCATTAGCCATTTACAGCCCTCAAGTCTTGAAGTTTTTACACTGCCCACTTTCTATAACTTAACTTCCCTGCCTCTTATTTCAGCTATACTAATTCAATGTCCCTTTTATATATTCACTTCACTTTGACCTCCAAGTAGTCTCAAAACTGGACTAAGGCCAGAAATTTCTTCCCCATCAGCTAAACAAACAGCATCCCACCATGTCAACACTCTAGAAGTCCCACCTGTCCACAGGCGTCACAGGTCAATCAAGTAAGTTATTACGCGTCTTCTACTGGCGTCCTATTGTTACTCTCTCTAAACTCAAAAATTATTTCCACAATTTCTCCTCTCTTCTAAAAGAGGAACACCCCCACCCCAAGCTAAGCTGTGTATCACTCCTCTGTTCCTGGGTTAAGGTTAAAAGCCTCTGTATAAGGAAATTGTAGGGAAGAATACACTCATTAACCACAACTGTGTTTATACTTTTACTATCAACTCTAATCATTTGACTGCTTAAAGCTGAAATGCCAGCTATCTTTATAATTTGTATCTAACAGTATATGAAGAAGATATTAGCCTTAAAACTATACATCTCATTCTTTCATTTTTTAAACAAGCAGCATGCCTAATATTTGGCCTAGGTAAAGGCTATGGTTTTTCCAGTGGTCATGTATGGATGTGAGAGTTGGACTGTGAAGAAAGCTGAGCACCAAAGAATTGATGCTTTTGAACTGTGGTGTTGGAGAAGACTCTTGAGAGTCTCTTGGACTGCAAGGAGATCCAACCAGTTCATCCTAAAGGAGATCAGTCCTGGGTGTTCATTAGAAGGACTGATGCTGAAGCTGAAACTCCAATACTTTGGCCACCTCATGTGAAGAGTTGACTCATTGGAAAAGACCCTGATGCTGGGAGGGATTGGGGGCAGGAGGAGAAGGGGACGACAGAGGATGAGATGGCTGGATGGCATCACCGACTCGATGGACACGAGTTTGAGTGAACTCCAGGAGTTGGTGATGGACAGGGAGGCCTGGCGTGCTGTGATTCATGGGGTCGCAAAGAGTCAGACACGACTGAGCAACTGAACTGAACTGAACATTAGAACATATAATATTATTAGAAAGGTTAAAACCAATGCATGTGGCAGGGGGGACTCAATTGAACCAGTGATTATCAGAAGCAAAACTAAAATCATTCTAATTATTCTAATCATTCCTTCTTGCAGAAAACATGATTAACCCTTATCCATAATAGGGATGTGTCCATTCAGGGCCTTACTCTATTTACAATCTGTACATGTGTCCATATTTTTAGCATACAATCCCAAGTAACTGATGGATGTGGTGAGGGGCACTTGTTTGCAACTCTGAGATTCTGAATGCACAGATATCAACCTTCAGTGAACCACTACCTTAAGGAGCCACAGCTATTAATTCTAATGTGTTGAACCTTTCAGGCATACTGGGGTGTGTTGAGGCAGGGGAAAAGTTGTGATTATTCTTTTAAAAAGCACAACAGAGTCTTTAAGGTCCTCTGAATTAAAAATTAGGTACATACTTTGGTATAATGAATCATTTAACAAATACTTATCTTATTAAATGTAAGAGCTGATACAATAAAACTACTAGAAAGAAACAGAAAAAAACTCCTTAACATTAGTTTTGGTAACATTTTTTTAAAAAAAATTTTATTGGCATATAGTTGATTTACAATGATGTGTTAGTTTCAGGTATAAGTGAATCAGTTACCCATTTATATAAATCCACTCTTTAAAATTCTTTTCCCATATGGGCCATTACAGAGTACTGAGTAGACTTCCCCGTGGTATGCAGTAGGTCTTTATTAGTTATCTGTTTTATAAATAATAGTGTGGATGTGTTAATCCTAATCTTCCAATTTATCCCTCCTTCTTATTTTCATCCTGGTAACCATAAGTTTAACCATAAGGGCTTTCCTGGTGGCTCAGATGGTAAAGCGTCTGCCTACAATGCAGAAGACCCGGGTTCAATTCCTGGGTCGGGAAGATCCTCTGGCGAAGGAAAGGGCAACCCACTCCAGTATTCTTGCCTGGAAAATCCCATGGATGGAGGAGCGTAGTAGGCTACAGTCCACGGGGTCGCAAAGAGTCGGACACAACTGAGCAACTTCACTTTCACTTTCAACCATAAGTTTGTTTTCTATATCTGTAACTATTTTTCTTCTGTAGATAAGTTCATTTGTACCCCTTTTAAAGATTCTGCACATAAGTGATAACATATGATATTTTTCTCTGACTTATTTCACTCAGTATGACAATCTCTACTGCTGCTAAGTCATTTCAGTCGTGTCTGACTCTGTGAAACCCCATAGACAACAGCCTACCAGGCTCCCCCCATCCCTGGGATTCTCCAGGTAAGAACACTGGAGTGGGTTGCCATTTCCTTCTCCAATGCATGAAAGTGACAAGTGAAAGTGAAGTCGCTCAATCGTGTCCCACTCTTAGCGACCCCATGGACTGCAGCCTACCAGGCTCATCCATCCATGGGATTTACCAGGCAAGAGTACTGGAGTGGGGTGCCATTGTGTTCTCCACGTTGCTGCAAATGACATTATTTCATTCTTTTTATGGCTGAGCAGTGTTCTATTGTATACACAAACCACATCTTCTTTATCCATTTCTCTACTGATGGACATTTAGGTTGCTTCTATGTCCTGGCTATAGCAAGAAAACAGTGCTGCAATGAACCCTGGGGTGCATGTATCTTTTCTAATTATGATTTTCTCCAGATATACATCCAGGATTGGGATTGCTGGATCATGTGATAGCTCTATTTTTCATTTGTTAAAGAACCTCCATACTGTTCTCTATAATAGCTGTACCAATTTATAGTCCCTCTAACAGCAAAGGACCATTCCCTTTTCTCCACACCCTCTCCAGTATCTATTATTTATAGATGTTTTTACATTCTGACTGGTGTGAGGTGATACCTCATTATAGTTCTGATTTGCATTCCTCTAACAATTAGTGATGTTGAACATCTTTTCCTGTGCATTTTATTGGCAATAATTCTTTGGCTATGACACCAAAAGAGCAAGCGACAAAAGCAAAAATAAACAAATGAGACTATATCAAACTAAAAAGCTTCACAACAAAAGAAACAATCAGCAAAAGGAAAAGACAATTTACTGAATGAGCTAAAATATGTGCAAATTATATCTCTGATAAGGGGTTAATATTAAAAAATAATACAATTCAATAGCAAACCACCAATCTGATTAAAAAAGGGGAAATAACTTGAATAGATATCTTCCCAAAGAAGACAAACAAATGGCCACCAGGCACATGAAAAGGTGCTCACCATCACTAAGCATCAGGGAAATGCAGACCAAGACCACAGAGAGATTTCATATCACGACTGTCAGAAAGGTTATTATCAAAAAGACGAGGGATAACGAGTGTTGGCGACGATGTGGAGAAAAGAGAATCTTGATTCATCGTTGGTGAGAATGTAAACTGGTGCAGCTACTGTGGAAAACACCATGGAGACTCCTCAAAAATTAACCACAAAAATGCCATATGTTCCAGCAATTCCGCTTCTGGGTGTTAGCCTGAAGAAAATGACATCACCATCTCAAAAAGACATCTGCACTTCCATGTTCAGTGCAGCTTTATTTACAGTAACCAAGACACAGTTGGTGATGGACAGGGAAGGAAGCCTGGTGTACTGCAGTCCATGCGGATGCAGAGTTGGACATGACTGAGTTGAACTGAAGACACATTAACAACCTAAGTGTCCCCTGATGGATGAATGGACACACTCACACACAATGGGATGTTATCTGGTCACAAAGAAAAGATATTCTGCCTACTGTGACAACATGGGCTGGACCTGGACCTTACTAGAGTAAGCAAAATAAGACAGAGAAAGACAAATATTGTATATTCTTTCTTATATGTGGAGTCTAAAAAACTCAGAAATACAGAGTAGAAATTTGCTTTCCAGTTGCTAGGGGTGGAGGAAATGGGGAGATGTTTAAAAGATACAAATTTCTAGTTATAAGGTAAATAAGTTTGGGGATTTAATGTACAGTATGGTGACTATAATTAACAATACTGTATTATATATTTAAAAGTTGTTAAGAGAGTAAAGCTTAAAGGTTATCACCATACAAACAAAAATTGTAATTATGTAAGGGGATATAGGAGTTAACTAACCT
Source organism: Bubalus kerabau (assembly GCF_029407905.1). Taxonomy (NCBI): domain Eukaryota; kingdom Metazoa; phylum Chordata; class Mammalia; order Artiodactyla; family Bovidae; genus Bubalus; species Bubalus kerabau. The sequence continues at coordinate 14,392,056 of NC_073641.1, forward strand.
AATTGTGGTAATAATTTCACAATACATACACGTATCAAATCATCATGTTACATACCTTAAACTTGCCTATGTTATATGTCATCAATATCTCAATAAAGCTTGAGAGAGAAAAAGAGTCAATATCTGCTGGATACCTTTCTAGATCTAGTAAGTAATTGATACTGGGAGACTCCTTCAAGTGATGTTGGCAAAGATGCTGGATGAAAAGGAACACTGGTATTCTGGAGACTGTTTAAGCTAGAGTTCTGTATCCTGAGAATACTCGAAGGGTCAAAAATGGACAATCACTTTGGGTGTCAGGTCAGCGTGAATGTAACACAGACCAGCACTAAGCAGCTGGACAGGAAAGTACTGCCATATTTTCCTCCTTTTTGGCTACAGTGTGGTAGACCCCTAGTAGCCTTTGGAGGAAGTTAGATGAATCACACCATCCCTGATAATGCTCTCACCCACCAGGCAGGAAGGAAAGACCCAACAGAACATGACAGGATACTGTACTTCTGGTGATGTGTATCCAGTGTACATAAAATGCGGAAGCCACACATTCAGAAGAGAGAAGAATGCGTGGCTGCACAGGGGCAACCTTTCGTCTGACTCAAAGGACAATTGCAGGAGAAAGAAAGTGGTCCTTCTGAAGCAGAGGAAACTGAGGAAAGGGACAGAGTCTCAAAAGCAGATAGCACATTATTACACGTCTTCATTTTATTATAAAAACAATTATATGCATTGTAAAAACGTTCAAAGAGTTAAAGGTGGTATTACAAAAAATAAAGGTGGTATAGAAAACAGTTAAAGGTGGTATGTGAAATTCTTTTCCAGACTCTGATTCTCATGTTGCTTCAATCAAACACTTTATGGGCCAGGTGCTGCAACAAGCTATGGCTCCATGTCGTCTCCCCGGCCCCAGTTCCACTCTTCAGATGCACGGATTCACCCAGAAATACATATAGATATACAAGTATATACAATGCATATTTTTAAAAATTGCCAAATAATGCTGTGCCATATACGATTTCCCTTGAGCAAGCAGCACGGATTTGAAATGTGCAGGTTCACTTACATGTGGATTTCCTTCTATAGTAATACTCTTTACCACCACACATGTTCAGCAGTTGGTTGATTCTGGATATGGATCACAAATACAGAGAAACTGCCAATCAGAAGAACCTCAGATATAGAGGGCCAATTCTAAGCTATACTCGGATGTTCAACTGCACAGAGAGTGGGCACCTCTGTTTTGTTGTTCAAGGGTCAACTGTTTATATATAGATATATATGTTCTAAGCTCAGCTGGTAAAGAATCCACCTGCAATGCAGGAGATCCCCGTTCGATTCCTGGGTCAGGAAGATCTCCTGGAGAAGGGTTAGGCTATGCACTCCAGTATTCTTGAGTTTCCTGGCTCAAATGGTAAATAATACAGGAGACCTGGGTTTGAACCCTGGGTTGGGAAGATCCCCTAGAGGACGGTGTGGCAACCCGCTCCAGTATTCTTGCCTGGAGAATCCCATGGACAGAGGAGCCTGGGGGGCTACAGTCCACAGGGTCGCAAAGAGTCAGACACGACTAAGCACAGCACAGCACAGCACATTCTATAATTGATGTTTTTTGTTAATAATCTAGCTACAACTTTCTGTATCAGTTCATCTAAATCTGTCATCTCTAGTATCAAATAAAATTTCAATATGTCATATACCATAATTTACTCAGTCTTAAATGGCAACCCACTCCAGTGCTTGGAAAATCCCATGGAGGTAGGAGCTGATGAGCTACAGTCCTTGGGGTCGCAAAGAGTCAGACACGACTGAGCGACTTCACTCACTCACTCACTCACTATTAACAGATATTTAGACTGATTTCAGTGTTTTGATTATTCAATGAATATCTTCTGTATACTCAGGTGATTATACCCAGGAGTTAAACTCCTAGAAGCAGGACTACACTGGCCCCCAAAGTCAGTTCACTTTTTACTTTGGTGCATATAGCTAAACTGCTCTCCAAAGACACTGCCCTAATTTATACTCTCACTAGTGGCATTGGGAACACCATCTCCCCTCAATCTTATCAACACTGCATTTTTTTCAGATTTTGGTGGTATCATCTTGTTTTGATGTGAATTTGTTTAGGATAAGTGAAACTGAACATTTTCTAAAATCTTACGTGACCATTTGTTCCTTTTTGTCCAAATTACCTGCTTCATACTTGACTACTCTGAGTCATCATGCTAGTCTTTTTCTGCAATTAATTTGTAGTTTTTGTTTTTGTACACTGAGGAAATTCTTTGAACACACTAAAGACATTTCTTCCATTTGTGCTTATCTTTTAATATTGTTAATATGAACTCTTCTGCAGAGAAAATTTTACTTAATCAGATTTAACAATCATTTTCCTTTATGGCTTATAAGGTTTTGTACCTTATTCAGACAGGTCTTCCCACCCTCCCAAATTATTTTCTAAGTGCAACCATATTTTCTTCTAGTTCTTAATTTTTTTGATACCCTCTGTATTTTATGGGATCTTAGTTCACCCACTAGCAAGCAAACCCATGACTCCTGCAGTGGAAGCATGAAGTCCTAACCGATGGACAACCAGGGAATTCCCTATGGTTGGTCTTTAATTTTTTTTTTTTTTTCCTGTATCTACATGGGATTTATTTAAGGAGTAAGCTATAGCAATCCAGGTAACTTCTTTTTCAAATAGTTAATCAACTGATTCAAAACTACTGACTTTAATAATCTACATTTTTCCCAATGACTTAAGTAAGGTATATTTAAGGTATGCTGAGTAACATGATGCCATCAAGGGGGTGGTTGTAGGAAGTTAGGACAGGGCAGTAAATGATGAGGAGCTTAGAGAATGCATCAAGATCAAACTAGAGAAATATGAAGGCCAGCTGGAAAAATCTTTCAGTGCAATATTTCAGGTGATTCTTGACCTGGACAGGACGATGGGCGTCTCTGCTTTTATTAAGTATTCCAGGTGATACTTAGGCACACTAGAGTTTCAGCATGGCTTTAGAATATTCATTCTTAATATTGGTTTTACATTCAAATAGCCTAGGGAACTTAAAAAAAAATCCAATGACCAAGTCACACTTCAGTCCAATTAAATCAGAATGGAGATTGAGGTGAGGGAAGCATCAGTCATTTTTAAAGCTTCCCAGGCAATTCCACTGTGCACTCAAGTTGGAGAAGCACTGCTTTAGATTCTGCTAAAGAAAGTGAATTGTATAGATTAAGCTGTTCTCTCACCTTTCGACGTATCTAATTCCCCTGGGGAGCCCTTAAAAAGATACATACTGATGCCAGGTCAGACAGATGAAGTTTCTGATTTAATTGGTCTGGGACCTGGGTATTTCTCTTTTTTTTTAAGCTCCACAGGTTATTATAATATGCAGCAAGGCTTTAGGACCGGCAATGCAGTCATTCTCAAACTGCAGAGTGCATCAGAATTACTTTGAGGATTTACTGGACCACAGATTACTGGGCACTATCCCCATGGTTACTCAGTGAGGATGGGTGGGAGCCTGAGAGTTTGTATTTCTAACTAGTCTTCTGGTGTCGCTGATCTGCTGATCTGCAGATCACCTGTGGCTCATATGGTAAAAAACCCATCTGCAGTGCAGGAGACTTGAGTTCGATCCCTGGATCAGGAAGATCCTCTCGAGGAGAGAATGGCTACCCACTCCAGTATTCTTGACTGAAGAATCCCCATGGACAGAGGAGCCTGGCAGACTACAGTCCATGGGGTTGCAAAGAGTGAGACATGACTGAGCGGCTAATATTTTTTTAAATTTCACACTTGTGTGTGTCATGACAAACCATGGGATGTTTTTCTTTAGTTAAAAGACATAATTAAGTTCATGTCTTAAAAAATAACAGCTTCAATTAGAAGAGAGATTTGAGAGGCAATAAGAGCCTGCAAAAGGTGGAGCCCAGTTCTCATTTCACCACAAAAGCCCTGAGCAACTGGGTGGGGAATGAAGCCAGGTTTAAAACATATTTCAGGGAAAACTCAGCAGGGAGGGTTTAACAAAAGACGATGTCAAAGCTGCTAGCTTGGGTGGATCACATGGATGATGTTGCCAATATCTGAGAATAAACAGAACTGGTGATAAGAAACTTGGTATTGAATAACAGTTGGATTTAAGGTGCTGGTGGGACATATTCATAAGGAGAAAGTACTAGTAAGTACAAACAGGCATCTGTGCTCAGAGGAAAGGCCGAGATAAAAACTGCAGGAAAACTCATCACACATATGAATCAAAAGACAGTGGGCAAGAAGTGACTGTCACAAGTAGAAGGGTGACAAAGGATGCCACCCAAGGGATCCTAAGAGTTTTTTTTTAATGAATGAAAAAACTAAAAGGAGCCAACAGAAAGACAGAAATATAGAAGGAAGTATCATAGGAATCAAGGGAAGAGAAACAGTCAAGAGTTAGAAAGTGCTTCCTAATATCAAAACCTGCAAGGGTGCTCACACTGAGTAATATTATTTTAAAAACATACCATTGCATTCGACCAGTAGGAGGTCATGATTTTAGCAGAGCAGTAGGACAGGAGTGGTGTCATGCCTGGGTAATCCTCAGTGAATCTTGGTCAATGTCGGACCTGAACTAGTTTTCCAAGGGTACTGGAGTAGGAATATTTGGCTTTGTTTTACTGTGACATTAAACGAATATAACATCTACATTTGGTTATTAATTTAATCAAGTTATAATTTTTATAACACTTCACATGTTGTAATGGCTCATAATTTCACAGAATGATTTAAAACCTAATATTAAAAATGTGCTATCAGGCAGAAAATCAAATTAGGGGTTGGCTTTCACATTTTCTGATAGGAAGCTATAGCAAACCAAAATGTTTCCTCTACAGGCTAGAATACCTAATAGTTGAACCTTAGCACAGGACAATTTTACTCAGGGTATCTTTAATTAACCACAGCTCTTTTACTAGAAAATATATGAAAAAGTTCTGCTAAATAGTTTTGCAATGTCTTCCAACAGCAATTAACTCAGACCAAAGGAAACAAGAAAGAAAAGACATTTTTATTCAGCAATGTATGTCTTAAAAAACCAGTCCACTCTTCACCCAGATCAAACACTATCCTCCAGCAGTAGCAAGCTTTTCTAGGCGCTGTTAGGGTAGAAAACAGGAGCATACAGCAGCATATGCCCATCACCACCATGGGGCTGATTAAGGATAAATTAGACTGAGGGGATAACTTCAGTAGTGCTACTGATACTGGGAAATGCTAGACATAAAACTGTTTAACTGCTTTAAACTGGAGGCAGATGGTGAGGGTGGAAGCAATATGCACACAGGATCTTGCTGGTGGAACATTTAAAATCCATAGAAAAGGAACTGCTCATTTTTAAAATAAATTACAAAAATCCAGTTCTAAAGCTAACACACACTCATTGCTGAGGACTTGAAAATACCTAAAATTACAAGAATGAAATGAGTAATTCTAAAAATGTAATGTGGGGGTTTTTCTTTGGCCTATTTTTTGATAGCGTGTACATGTATACACAAACATATTTTTAAATAGGATTATAAACCACATTCAGCTTTTGTAGCCTGCTCTTTGTAATTAGGTTGTGATTAAAATTTTCCTATGCCATTAAATATTTTTTTAGATATGATGATTTTTTAATGACTGCAAACCATTCATTATACAGATGGACTACAAATTAAGCATCACTTTTCTTACTATTTAACGTTTAAGCTGTTTCTATTTTTGTGACATTATAAATAATGCTGCAATTAACATCCTGAAACATGGATTTCTGAGCATTTTTCTGAGGATTTCCTTAAATTATATTTCATGAAGAGCTAATGATAGTTCAAGTGATATGAACTATGTTTAGGGTTCCTGACATAAACTATCACTCTGCTTTCTAAAAAGACTGTAAATTCATATCAGTGTATTGAGAATATCCATTTCACTATACCATCACCAGAAAATTATTACCACATATGCTTTTTAATATTTGCAAATCCAGGTGAAAAGTGGCATTTCATTATCTTGATTTGCATTCATTTGATTAGTGAATGACTGAACTTTGCATTTGTTTACTTGTCATTTCCATTTCTTCCTTTGCGAGCTGTCTGTCCCTGTATTTTGCCTATTTATTTGGAGGGATATTAGAATTTTTTCTTAAACTATTTAGATGAGCTCTTTACTAAACTTCTGCCCATTATATTTGTCGCAGGTATTTTCTGTTACTAGTTAGCATTTTCATTTTGTTTATGGTATCTAACTTACAGAACTTTAAATTCAACATATTCATATTATCAATCTTTTCCTTAGCAAGTTGTTCTACATTTTATGCTCAGAAATTATTTCCCCATTCTAAATATGTTAAATATTCAACCGCATATTAATTTTACTTTTTAGGGTATAATGCTTGACAGATACCTTAAGGTACATACAGACCATTTTAGCATATAGTTTGAGGGAAGCTCACCTCACATATTTTCATACAGATAGCCAATTTCAAACCATTTGCCAATCGAGCTTTTTCTTTCTCAGTGGTGTGTGATGTTTCCCTCATCATTCTATCTTCAAGCTCTGTCAACTTTTATTTCACCTGTGAACGGCTGCTCGCGCTGTTATTACTATGATGTGTACTAATCTCAGGTAGTCAGGTCTGACTTACTGAATTTACTTGGCCAACCGTATTGGCCAAGTACTTCCAAATGTACTCTAGAATCATCATGCCAAGCACCACAGTGAGCATTTGTCATGTTTATGGTCACCCAGTATCTTCTGAACAGCCTCCTTACATAAGAAAAATTCCCTATATCATGAGACCTGTCTCCCCAAAGTTGGTGCCACAACCCACTTTTCCAGCTTTCCTTGTATCTAGAGCACAAGTGAAGTCTAACCTCAACTTCAGCTCAAAGGAAGGTAGTATGAGTACAGAGGCGCTGGAGGAATCAGTTCTGGTGGCAAAGTTGTCCCTCTTTGGGGGCGACAGTGTCAGAGTTTCTGGAATCCAGAGATCAGGGTCAGCAGCAGCCACGACCAGTGCTGAGCACCAGGATACGGCTGGGGACTGCGGCCTTCAGGCCACGTGGCCTTCAGTGCTCACTCTCTGGCCCTGCTGACAATTCTGTGAGCTACATAATACACCTTAAAATATCCCTCTGCATAAACTAGATAAGAGTGCATGTGGTGCTTGCAACAAAGGCCACAGTTGCACACACACACATACACACACATGAAGATTTTGATGGGAACTAAGAACTGTAATATAATTTGGGGAAATAATTTTTAGCCTTTTCTCCAACAAATATGACATATCTTTTCATTATGCAAAAATAGTTCACATTTCAAATAAAGTTTTGTTGTTTCTTCATAGAAATCTCTTTCAAATCTCCTTCTAGTTATTCAAAGGTATGGTGTTTTATGACTTTTTTGTGGGGAATAGGGAGTATGAGGAATGAGAGTGGAATGCTATCATGAATTGATGCCTTTCTTTCACTATCCTTTCTAACTGGTTACAATTGGCAATATACAGTAAGATTAATTTCTGTATATTCATCGTGTATACAATCTATTTAATGAGTTCTTTTGTTAATTTTAACACATACCTTATCCTGTTGGATAGTCTAGGTTATTTATATCATCTGTATTTAGCAAATTTTACTGTCTTTGAATTACAGATTTTTGTTTCAGTTTTATGTTTCTGCTTGTCTGCAAAGAACCTCTAGGATAAAGTTAAATATTAATGGGGAGAGATTTTCACAGAATGCCTCTAGTATTTTCTAAAGTAAGACTAAGTTAGGTATGTCTTACTACATTACAGAATTCTTTGTTCATTCTCATTCTCAAAAGAATTTTTAGCTGAAATGGATGTTTAATTTTATAGTGTTCTTTCACCATCTATTCTGATGAACTGCTGACCCACTATTATGATGTATTAGTTATGTTCATACTATTAAAACAATCAGCATTCTTGGGATAAACCTCAGGAGTTTACAGTAAATGATTCTTACAATGTTCTATTAAATTTTAACATTCACATTTCAAAAATGAATTGGGTTGGTGGTTTTCTTATTTTGTGCTGTGTGAGTATTTTCTTAATGTACCAGGAAATCATTGTTTTACATGCTATTAAAGATAAAGTTATCTTTAAGCGTTTAAGACAAATACCTGAATGCATATTTTACTGATTAATAAATTCAAAAGGGATGCAGTATAACTGTTGTTTCCTACCCTACTTTTCAAAATCAATCAAGGAGGTCAGCGTATATATACTTTTGCCACACCTTCATCTCTCATTTTAGTCGATATTGGTTCCACTCTATATTGCTATTGGTGAGTCATTATTTATACTACTATGCTTTTAAAAAACCTTTTCAAACTTTTATTTTGCTATTAATACTCACCACTGTACACTTTTACTCCATCCTTCCAATTCTTTAGTTCTTCATTTTAAATTAACTCTCAGTCATTTTCTACTCATCTTTAAGTGAGTTTCTCAGGAAAGATATGGAAAGTATATTTCATGAGACCTCAAACATATGAAAATGCATGAATACAAATATGTTTATATACACGAATATATATGTGTATAATATCTTAGCAAATAGAAGTCTTTGACTACAGCACCATTACAAACCAATTTGTGGAAAGTCGGAGGCCAGTATCAATTTTATTCCTTTGTAAGCAATTAGTCTTTTCTCCCCCCCCACCCGCCGTTCAGATATTTTCCCTTCATTACTCAAAAGTTTCAAAAATTTAAATCTTGGGACTATATTTAGGGCACAGTTTTATTTCTCTGTTTCTTTTTGTTGTTGTTTTCACTCAACTTTTCTTCCAAGTTGGAAAGTCTTCCATAATAGTATCTTACATGATTGCTTCTGTGCCATTTTATCTGGTCTCCCACCAAGAGGAGATACTGCTATAAATTAATTAATGAATCCCCAACTTATCTGGCATGGATGTTAATACCATAAAGTATAGTTTCTTAAATCTAACACAGAAAACAGGGAAAGACAAATCATGATATCATTCATATATAGAATCTAAGTTTTAAAAAAAGATACAAATGAACTTATTTACAAAACAGAAATACGCAGACATTGAACAACTTATGTTTACCAAAAGGAAAACACAGGTGGGGGAGGGATAAATCAGGAGCTTGGGATGAACACACACTACTATATATAAGATCAACAACTGCATGGCACAGGAAACTCTACTCAATATTCTGTGATAACCTGTATGCGTTAAAGATTCTGAAAAAGAATGAATACAGGTATAACTGAGTCACTTTGCTGTATACCTGAAACTATCACAAAATTTTAAATCAACTATACTCCAATAAAGTTTTTTTTTTTTTTTAGTTAAAAAAAAGAAAAAATTCTGACACAGAAATATGAGGCTGTTGGGGCAAAGTAGGCAGTAGATGTCTCTGGTCAGCTCAGAAAGCAGCTTTCCTATTGTGGGAAGTGTCTGCCAGATACTGTGGTTGTTGGCCCAGGAATGAAGACTGCTGTAGGGCTAAGTAGTGTAGGAGGCCGAAATTCACCTTTGCTTCTGCCTATTGAGTTGTCATACTGTTCCTGAGATCTAGCCATGAACTATTTTTGAATCATGTTGTGTTTTCCCTAAAGATGTGACCAATCATTGATATATTCTTAATCTCCGGTATTACTGCAGTTTCACAAATTGGGATTGGTGGGCTGTTATAAACAGTTCAATGAAAAGCATGAATAACCACCAAACACCAAACAGGTTGACCTGTATGTCAACCATTCACTCTGAGGTACGTTAAAGTCAGTGACTAAAATCAGGTTTTGTAACTTCTATTATGCTAGTTCAAATAATAACTTATATCTTGCTATTTCAGGAAACAGAATGGTAAGTAGAAGCAGGTTAGACAGGACATATTCACAACAGAAGTGGTTAAAACCTCACATTACCAGAAGAAATAAGTATCCATCATTTGTATCAACAGTAAGAATAGGAGGGATGAAATAAAATGTTTCACAGAACTACTGACAAAGCAGACTGCTTCTGGTTATGTGAAATTCACCGTCAGGAGAGGTGTGTACATTTCTCCATGTTAAAAGTCTGCTTGGGTCTCCAGAGGAGGGAGAAGAATTTACATTGGTCTTTTTCTTTTGAAATCAAAACTGTCAAATGAAATGACTAGTGATAAGCCTAAAACACATTTCCTGAATCCCACTGAAAAAATGGCACAAAAGAAAGAAATGTGAACTAAGTCACATATTTTTTTTTTCAATTTCAAGAATGCTAGAATTATGTCCATTCCTGAGCCAAGTTACTGATTCCACAAGGAAGCAGGCTATTATTTTGTTTTTTTAACCAATTAAGGGACTGGCTTCATTTCCTGCTTTTGGCCTATCTAATATGATTTGCATCTCTTAACACTGAAGTGGGGCATGCTCTTTGCCTGAAGATCTCATACACACACACACTCACTCACTCACACTTCCCTCCCACCCCCTCACTCCCCACCTCTCCCTCTCTCAAAACCTTCAAAACGAAATTCATTCCTTTAATGACTGGTTGGTCACTCCGGTAACTATTGTAGAGTTCCAGAATATTCCCACATGTGCAAAAGGAGGTTTTCAAGCCTAAAAGCTCCAGTTAATAGATCTATTTACCACTAACTGAGATGTAACACTATACCAATTAATCAAGGGAAAAGCCTTCAAGGTGGCCTGGGATGCCTAGGCAACAGGCAACCAGTTTTCCCATCAAAAGTCCAAATGGAGCATCCATTCTCAAATGATGATGAAAAAAAGTGACCATATCTAGAAAACGCTTGTGGGGTGTTCAGTCATGTCCCCCTGCCTCCATTTAGATCTGCAGAGGCCAACCTACTGTCCCAACCAACATTTTTCTTAATATTTTAGATGCTGAGAAAACATTTTCCTTCAGACCCTAAAGCATGACCCCAATAAAGAACATAAGACCAATATGAATCAATACCAAAAACACAGGGTGAAAACAACCCCTTTAAAACAAACAAACAAACAAATAAAAATTCAGGAATATGGAACTAAAGCCTTAAAAGAAATACTTTAAAAGATTATTAGGAAAAAAATACATGTAATTCAGTCTCCTCCTTTAAGAGAAATTAAAGCCCAAAAAAGAGACTTAACTGACAGCAGACTACCATAAAACTTTAAGAAAATTAACCTGAAATATCATTTCTTTTTATCTAAGGAAAAATATGAACACAGTGCTTCTTTATCTAAGGGAAAAATAGTGCATATAATCAAACGCTGGCTTTTAGTTTACCAACATCTGATAGCTTAACAGATGAACCCCTTTGGAACATTTATGCTTGAGGGGAAATCCTTTAGTATACCCGTATCAGAGATTCTCCACCAATGAGGAGGATGTCTGCATGAGATTCAGCAGCAGTGTAATTAGGGGGTCTACAGTTTTCATTAAAATGGGGGATCTTCTCTCTCTCAGCCCACTTGTTTACCTGGTAGGTACCATTATCAGCTGACCATCCTTGATGATTTAGTCACATGGAAGGTTGTTAGTATACCATTATCCTGCTCATCTCCTGACTACCAGTTACTTTTTTTTTTTTTTTTAAACTTTACATAACTGTATTAGTTTTGCCAAATATCAAAATGAATCCGCCACAGGTATACATGTGTTCACCATCCTGAACCCTCCTCCCTCCTCCCTCCCCATTCCATCCCTCTGGGTCGTCCCAGTGCACCAGCCCCAAGCATCCAGTATTGTGCATCGAACCTGGACTGGCAACTCATTTCATACATGATATTTTACATGTTTCAATGCCATTCTCCCAAATCTTCCCACCCTCTCCCTCTCCCAAAGTACAATCCACACTGGGAATATCTCCAGGCCTCATACAATTTGGGATTTAGAGGTTAGCAAATGTCAAGAAACACTGAAAAGACTGATGGAGCTTGGACCGTTCTTGATGGAAATGAGAGAAGCAACCTTCTGGCAGACTCCCAGTGGGGAATGGGCGTGAATTTAGGAGGCGAATAGTTTCCATCCTTTAAGGGGATTCAGAACGAGGCACATGATTAAGCCAGAGGTCTGTCACCTAGGTTGGAAGCTCAGGGTTTCAGGCATTATACAGGACAACCTGGTGAACACTTTTTTCATGTATCAGAGCAATAGTTCATTCCTAAAATAATCTGGCACTTTTCTCTATCCTTAAAACACAGCATGAATAACTGTAACAACAAAATGCCTGTAAACCTATGTGTTTCTTGAAAAAAAAAAAAAAAAAAAAAAAGTGAGCTCCCCTCCTCCACTTCAGGTGTGGGACCAAGCTCTTTGAGAGAGTAAAGAATCAGAAACGAAGCATTTATCTACACACTGTGCCTGGCCCTAGAAAAGAGTGAATCAAAGCTTACTCTGAAAGGCAGCTATGCTCACCACCAGATCATGGCATCTGGTCCAATCACTTCATGGCAGATAGATGGGGAAACAGTGGAAACAGTGTCAGACTTTATTTTTTGGGGTTCCAAAATCACTACAGATGGTGATTGCAGCCATGAAATTAAAAGACACTTAATCCTTGGAAGGAAAGTTATGACCAACCTAGACAGCATATTCAAAAGCAGAGACATTACTTTGCCAACAAAGGTCCATCTAGTTAAGGCTATGGTTTTTCCAGTGGTCATGTATGGATGTGAGAGTTGGACTGTGAAGAAAGCTGAGCACCGAAGAATTGATGCTTTTGAACTGTGGTGTTGGAGAAGACTCTTGAGAGTCCCTTGGACTGCAAGGAGATCCAACCAGTCTTTTCTGAAGGAGATCAGTCCTGGGATTTCTTTGGAGGGACTGATGCTGAAGCTGAAACTCCAGTACTTTGGCCAGCTCATGCAAAGAGTTGACTCAATGGAAAAGATTCTGATGCTGGGAGGGATTGGGGACAGGAGAAGAAGAGGACGACATAGGATGAGATGGCTGGATGGCATCACTGACTAGATGGACGTGAGTTTGAGTGAACTCCGGGAGTTGGTGATGGACAGGGAGGCCTGGCATGCTGCAATTTATGGGGTCGCAAAGAGTTGGACACGACTGAGCGACTGAACTAAACTGAACTGTGATATACCAAACAGTTAATCTACAAGGACAAACTATACGGCTCACAGAACTCACTCCATAATAACCTATATAGGAAAAGTATCTGAAAAGAATAGCTATATGTATAACCAAATCACTTTGCTGTACATCTGAAACTAATTCAACATTATAAATCAAATACCCTCCAATAAAGAAACAACAAAATGAAACATAGGATTTAAGGTTAAAAAATACTGGGTTAGCCAAAAAGTTTATTTGGGCACCCAATAATAAATGAATGAACAAAGGAATGAAATGAATAAATAAATCTGAAACCGGGGTAGGGGGTGGGGAAAGCTCACAATGGGGATGTCCCAGGTCTTCTCTAATCCCTCCAGTGGTATTATATATTAGGGGTCAGCTTCCACAGTCTCACTGGGAGGAGTCCAAGACACAGAGATGGTAGGCAGTGATCCAGACCCAGCTCTGACACCAACAAGCCATGTGATCCTCAACCCTTGGCTGCATGGCATCTCAACGCCCATAGAACCGTTTTCAAACCTGAATGTATGTGCAAACACGTGTACATGCTAAATCTTTCACTCAAGCCAAAGACTGCTTTCTAGCCCAAAATGTGACAAGGTTTGATCTTCTCTGGCTGAAGCAAAGGTGGAGTAGCGAAGTGTGAACCTCACTTCCAAATATCCCTTCCCACTCCCTAACCCCAAGGCAGCTCCACTGTAACTGCTGTGGTTCTGAGCCACTGGAACTGGCTTAAAAAAAAAAAAAATGCTGTTCATTTCCCAAGTCAGCTGTAAACCAGAGTACAGTACACAGGGGAGGGATCTTCAAAGGCTGGTATGCCAGAGTGAAAGCATCACAGACTACTACAAACACGCGCCAACAGAGATTGTTACAAGGGGCCACGCCCACTGCCAGCAACCCACCTGGAGACTGCAACAAGCCTGTGTTCTAATTTGATCTGTCTTTACACACTGTAGTATCTTAGCATTTTAACTACACGGTGGATTCAAATTGGTTATAACAATACTTTGATAGTTTCCTAAAACTCTACACTGTTAGGCTCTTTATAACATTACAATACATTTAAGCAGTCATTTGAGGCTGCAAGGGGAAAGTTCTACTCTTTCCATTTTATAGATAAGGACGTTCAGGTTTAGAGAGTGCTTTGCCCAAATCAACACTGCTGATACACGGCACAGCTAGAGGTCCAGTGTTTATTAGATACACCATTTAGTACTTCTATTAATAGTTTGACATCTCAAATTAAAAAGGTTCAGGGAGCAGCATTACTGAGTTACATGGTAGCTGGAGGTTTCTACACTAGTCTAGTCCTCAACACCTGGGACATCAGGAACAGTGTGAAGTGGGAACAACTCGCAGCTTTGTGTAAGAGTTCCTTCTCCATTTATCTCACATTACCAAGTCACCGTGATGTCAGTGGGTACAAAGTTCCTGGAAGTTTACAGAGCTAGCTATTGTTCCACCTAAAGAGAACACTCTTGAGATGTACTTGGATACATGTAAGATTATTTTGGTGCCTACACAACACATTCTTGATGCTTATTAAATGTCATCTGCAGCAAGTATTAAATAGCATTTCCTGTGGACCTAATCGGTAATTCTTAAGGACTCAAAAGTCTCAGTCAGACAACAATGGATGGCCCAACAACACAAATACAAGACAATAGAAGCCAGTACTTTAATGAATACCTTCCCAGATTAGGCTGAGAAACTAATCAAAGTTGATCACAAAGAGTCATGTTGCAAATTGTTCACCACAATATTACTCATAAGAAAAAAAAAAACTGGAGATAGCCAAAATACTCATTACGGGGAGATAACTATGGCACTTTCAAGAAATGGAATATTTTTTACTCCTGAAAACCAGATATTTGAAACAAAGAAAAGTATTTAATGGTAGGTAAAAATCTCAATACCAGAACAAAATAGACATGAGCTTATACCTGATCCCATACTTACATATATACATATATATACACACACAAACACACACACATATACACAAAGATATGTGTGCATATGCAAATTTAAGTTTGTATGTGAAGTGAAAGTCACTCAGTTGTGTCTGACTCTCTGCGACCCCATGGACTATGTAGTCCATGAATTCTCCAGGCCAGGATACTGGAGTGGATAGCCGTTCCCTTCTCCAGGGGATCTTCCCAACCTAGGGATAGAATTCAGGTCTCCCACATTGCAGGTGGATTCTTTACCAGCTGAGCCACCAGGGAAACACATGTTTGTATGTACAATTTTACATACACATAAATGTTATAAACATTACAATAGAGGTAGATGTGTAAAATCTACATATTTGAATAAATATCAAATTAAGTGGTTAATTTTGAGTGGTGAATAAGAATATAAATGATGATGATATTTTTCTTTATACTTTCCTATATTTTTCAAATTTTCCATAATAAACATGTACAGCTTTTGTGAACAGGAAAAAGAAGGTTTTTAAAGATGTTTTTTAAAAACCTAAAATTCCATATTTTAAGCAAAACTGATCTCTTCTTCCTAAAAGTCTGTGACTCTTCTTGTATGCAGGCTTTCCTAAATTATCTCCACCTCTCCCTTCCCTCGTCTACAGAAACCAAATCTGCTATCAACTCTACCATCTGAGTGTGGATAGGCTCCTGTTCCAACAGCTGAACCTTCCAAACTTGTGATGATTCCCCGTGTATGTACACCTTAACATCCATGACAAGCTCTGCAATTACCCACTGCAACTCCTAATATCAAAGCTTAGAACTTAAAAAGCCTGCAATTTGCACGGCTTTGTGGAGAAGTACTCACACATTACTGCAGTAAATACAAAAATCTGCATTAAGGCGTCATTAGGGCAGAAATTGTAATTATGCCAGGCTAAGTTCAAAGACAGAGATGGCATTGCTATATGTGATATTTAGGAAAATGTTCCTTAGTATAGGTACTTGAATTAAAAACACAGACTTTAACTCCCCTTTACAGGTTGCCTGAGAGGGAGCCCACAGCCTTCCACCAAGGGCCTGGGCATGTAATGAGGACAGCTGGCTGATCACCCGGCCAACAGGACCCCTGCCTCAAGCTCTTTTATCTCTGGGGAAGAGTTAGTTTTCCTGTGATATGAATCCACATACTGTCACCAGCTAACAGGCTGAAGATGACCGTCTGTATTTGCATATAGCTGAGAATTTCTCACTCAAGTTCAGAGATAATCTGGGAAGAAGCTAGTGAGGCCGATGCCAGAAGCATCACAGCGCCAGAAAACTGACGTCACCCTGATGGTCGCCAAAGCAGACTGTCCTGTCTGAGACCATCAGGCTGGGAGAACCTCAAGGGTGAGGAGAGAAGTGATTCTGCAAGAATTTTAAATGTACCTTTTCACTTTCTAGGTCATCGTTTACTGATCATGTCTCTTAGAATAAAAGCAACCCTAGCAGGGAAGAGATAGTTAGGGAGATTGGGATGGACATGTACACACCGCTCCACTGAAAACAGATAACCACCGAGGACCCACTATATAGCACAGGGAACTCTGCTCGGTGTCATGTGGCAGTGTGGATACTTAGAGCAGTTGCGGGGAGAATGGATACACACACATATATATATGTATGGCTGAGCTGCTCTGCTATGTACCTGAAGCTATCACAACCCTGTTAATCAGTTATATGCCCATACAAAATTAAAAGTTTTCTTAAAAAAAAAAGGCAACCCTAAACAGAAGGCAATCCAATATTTTTCAACTAGCAGATAAAAAAGGTTTCTTGGGTGGCCAATTTGAATACATAAGCTTCCCAGAGACTTAGAAGACATAATAATACATTCATTTTGATATTTGGCAAAACTAATACAGTTATGTAAAGTTTAAAAATAAAATAAAATTAAAAAAAAATAATACATGTCATTTATATATTTTAAAACAGTGAAATACATAATCATTACTTATGAAATTTAAATCTGAAAATGTCTAAACTCAGAGTAGACAAGGTTGATAAGCTAATCACTTTAATCTCCATAATTTGAAATTAAGAAGATTCTATATCTCACTAACTTTCGAGAAATTGGGCTATTTGAGACCCGAGTTTTTTAAGTATTGTTACCCGTCTAAAATTTATAAGAATCTCTATTCTCATTAAAAAAAAAAAAGTAACTTCAAGAATTCCCAAACAGAAAGATAATAGTTTAGATCTCCTTAATGTCGGTGAAATGCTGGCTTGCCTGACTGCTCTGTGGACTTCAGAAGGGGTAAAGCACCTTAGCATTGAAACTAATGAAGAGGAAAAAAAAGGTAATAGCACCCTCTCAGCTTTCAGCAACGGTGGAAACAGATTATATTATGGACAAGGTAAATGTAAGACTTACTAAAATGACTTTTAAATATGGTTATTAAAATAATGCACTATAATATGTAAGGCTTCGCAAGTACTCAGATTGATATTTAAGAGGATTTTCTCTTTGGGTGGGAAACAAACTTTGCCTTTGATCAGAAGTTTGGTGCATTTTTGGTCAACAGAGGAAAAAAGATCTCTGTGTATTTCTTTATAAACAGTTCACTTATATTTCAACAAGTATTTGTTATGTGCCTGATAGAGATTACTGACCTCATGCTAAAACTCCCCTGTCCCTCTCTGGGAGCACTTGTCTTCTCTGGACATCTGTGACACTGTCTCCTCTTTCCCTCCTGTCTCTCAGGTTTCTGCTTCTCAGTTTCTTGCTGGTTTCTTGTCCTCTCCGAACGTCTAAATGTTGGCCTTATAGACTCAGTTCACTGTTTCATCTTAAAAACTTCCGAAACTCTTTACCTCAATGATTTTATCCCATCCCCAGGTTTTATAATACTATCTATAAATGCACAGTCCAGACTGTTCTCACCAGTACGGATTCTTGAGTTTCAGCCCCCATGTAACAACTGTTAATTTACATCACTTAGATGTCTCATGGGCATCTTAAATCCAATAAGCAGCAAAGTGAACTCTTAAGCGCTAACTCAAACCTATGCTTGTCTCCTGAATCTTGGGAAGCCTCCCTTTCACTGTTCCATATTCTCAGCAAGGTATCTGGAAGCCACCTTTGATTAATTGCATCTTACCCCACAAATCCGTCAGTTTGCCAATGATGGATATTGTCAATTCTAACTTGAAAAATATGTAATTATGATCCAATTGGTACTTCAGAAACCAAGCAGAAGAAAATCCATAGTAGATGCATAAACACAAAAAGATTTGGGGGAAAAAAAAAAGAGGAAGAGCCCTTCCCAAAGGATGCAGGAGTAATATCTTCCTAAGTGCTGCCCAAGAGACCTAAGTTCACAAACAAAGACAAAACAAGGCCACATTCGTTAACACAGGGGTGCATTAAATTTAGCAGTAAGCTTCCAAAAGCTTCAATTTGTAATAAAGGAGAAACCAAAAAGCTAAATCAATGACCATTTGGGTTAAATTCTACATTTAGATTTAGGAGACTATCTAGAGATTAGGGAAAGACCGGATTGGATTGAACTGTTGTTGCTCAATCATGTCTGATTCCTTCCGATCCCATGGACTGTACAGGCTTCTCTGTACATGAGATTCTCCAGGCAAGAATATTGGAGTGGGTTGCCATTTCCTTCTCCAGGGGTTGAATCTTCATCTCCTGCATTGTCAGGCTAATTCTTCACCATTGAGCCATGAGGGAAGCCCATGCCAGTCATTAAATTATTATTAAGAAAATAACATATAAACATTACACTCTTCTCAAAGAAACAAAACAATAAATGCAGGTCACAGAGCAGATGGAGCTGCATGAAGTAATTAACAAATACTAATGATGTCGGTATATACCCCTGATTAGTGACTCAACACAAAGCCATACTCCAAACTAGGAAAACACAATGACGTCAGTTCATCTGATTTTATCATCCTTTTCCTTAAGCAGGAAGGGCAAGATGGGTCATTACTCAAGCCAACAATTGGTATTTACACAAAGGCTAAGGTTTAAACAAAAAAGAAAAAAACAAAACCGTGGGTACAGTATGGAATAAAAAAGATGTATTCTCTATAATTCAGAGAAACTGATATATGAAGTACTTGAAGACACAGAACAAATGCACCATGAAATCGTACACTGTGGACACTCACACTAGATGAAGAAATCTGGTCTTGAGCCCATTTAAGGTTTTAATAAAAGCAGACAAGCAGATGATTCCAAGGTAATGTCTACCCAAGGATTTAGCAATATGATTTGCCAATTTGACCTACATAAAATGAAACTGTGAGGAGGACACTACAGCACTCTCAACTGAACACAATGTTTCACAAGTTTCAGTTGATTTTGTTAAGATCTGCCTAGAATTAGAAAAAAAAAATAATAGGTGGCCATGTCAGCGATTGCTCTTGAGTAAAACAAGAGTTTCTATCACTTCAAAGAAAGAGTGGTTATATGGGGCATCAGCAAGCTTAATTTCCATTAAGGCCGGCCATCAATTTGCCATGACTCTGAAGCACACAATCTTGCTTTGTCCTACTCTTCAAATATAAAGAGGCAAAGGAGCCATCTGTCTTATACCATCACGTCTGTGTAGCCAAAGAAGGTCACTGCCCTGCTGATCAAGCATTTTTATTAAAGATCTACAAAGCATATTTAAACAACTTGGCAAATAATATTTCAAGCACAGAAAATCTGCTGAAAGCGTGAAACTCAACAAAACAAAAAAAGATTAAATAAAGGCACTCTTACGCTCAGGGTGATGTCTCTAGTCTAACCTAATCTAAAGAGAAATCTTTCACTGATACCTAAAGATCATCCATCTCTACTGACTGGGTTGTTCCCACCAGCAAAGTAAAATTCATAGTAATAACTTTCCCTCTGTGTGCTGCATGCAAACTTGATGGGGCCATAAACACCTGAGCAGAAATATGTATGTGTATGGTCTCCTCAAGTTGACAGAAACTGACTTAATGCCTTTTTTTTTTTAACTGCTATCTCCTCCCTTCATAGGCTAGCCTATAAAGTTTAGGAAGAATTCAGGAAAACTCTTGCTGCTCAAAAATTCACTCAGTGCTTAGGAAAACCACCACCCTAAATGGCAGACTAAGAACACAAGGAGGTGAAGAAGCACTTCACTGATCGTAAGCTTGTCAAGCATGAAGAGGCAGGGGACACAGTGAGGTCAGAATAGCCCTGTTAGATTCTTAGAGGAAGACCGGTCTTGTTTAAAAAAAAAAAAAGAAACTACAACAACTAGATAAAACAAAAAATGGAAGAAATCAAAAAGAAAAAGACAAACTAGATGACAAAATTAAAAATAAGAAAAAACTTATATTAATCAGAAAGCAACATTAAAGTCAACCATGAATCAGAAAAGAAATTCAGTGCAATGACAACAGATTAAGAAAACATGCACACATTAAAATGACTAAGATATTCAGTTCACACATGCTAGCTATTATCAAAACTATTGATACTAGAATGTCAAAGCTATTGATCAAAGAATAGCTATTATCAAAGATAAGAGAGAACAGGCATTGGTGAAGATGTGGAGGAAAGGGAACCCTCGCGCACTACTGATGGAATGTAAATTGGAGTAGCCACTGTGGAAAATACTACGGAGGTTCCTTATGGAACTACCGTACGATCTAGCAATTCCAGTTCAGGGTACATACTGGATGGAAACACAATCAGTATCTTAAAAAGACATCTGGACTCCCGTTATTTACAATAGCCAAGATACGGAGACAACCTAAGCATCTGTCAACAGACGGATGCATAAAGGAAATGGGGTCTGTGTCTACAACAGAATATTCTCCAGCCATAAAAAAAGAAAGAAATTCTGCCATTGCAACAGTATGGATGAATCTTGAGGGCATTATGCTAAATGAAAACAGTCAAAGAAACATAAATATTGTATGATCTCAGGAATATATAGAATCTAAAAACAAAAAATCCCCAAACAAAAAGCAAACTCAGAACAACAAAATGGAAGAAATGAAAAGCCACAAGACCGGTGGTTGCCAGCAGTGGGGGGGGGAGGGGGTGAAGGTGATCCAAAAGGGGATGACAGCGGATGAGATGGTTAGATGGCGTCACCGCTCAATGGACATTTGTTTGGGTAAACTCCGGGAGTTGGTGATGGACAGGGAGGCCTGGCGTGCTGCAGTCCATGGGGTCGCAAAGAGTCGGACACGACTGAGCAACTGAACTGAACTGAACTGATCAAAAAGCACAAACTTCTAGCTATATGATAAATAAATAAGTACTGGGGATGTAATGTATAACATGGTGACTACAGTTAGCAATAGTGTATTGAATATCTGAAAGTTGCTGAAAGAGTAAATCTTAAAGGCTCTCCTCACAAGAAAAAAAATGGGTAACTATGTGAGGTGATGGATATTAACTGGACTTAGTGTGGCAGTCATTTAAAAAAAAGATATATAATCATTGTGTTGTGTATCTTAAATACAATGTTGCATGTCAATTATATATCAATAAAACTGGTACTATGGCAGTATGTTTGGCCTGTATCAATAGAACCTGAAAAACTATAACTCAAGTGTTGGCAAGGGTGGAGTAAAGAAATAGTTTCAACATAGGCATTTCAGTCACACGGACAGATATAGAGACACACACACACAATACATATAGGAAAAAAAGACCAGAGATACAGTAAAACATTAGCAGGGTTATTCTTAGATAGTGGGTTTAAGGGGGGTTTATATTTCCACATAGATTTCTCATATTTTCAACAAACTATCTGCTTTCCTGTCATGGGACTTTGCAGATGTAAAGTCCCGTATCAAAGTATCACATTTTATTTTTTAACCACATCAGCCTTGAAGATCACAGTCATGGGAACAGAGGCTGCAAAATTTCTTATGAGATTTTATCATACCTTAAAAATGGCACAGGGTCATATGGATGTTGGTAAGTGATTTAAGGACTTGGTTGGCACACAGGGCCAACATTTCAGGTTTTACTAAACCCCTAACCCCCCAGCTACATATCTTCAGAGCTTATGGTTCAGATTCTCAGGGCAGCAGGTTACTATGAGTTTCCTCGCCGCCATCAGGGACGCTCTCACGTACGTCTCTGGCACCCTGGAATGTTGACGAATCTTGTTCTATCCCAGACACTCTTCTTTGAATTTATTATTCTGCTTTGTGTATCTTTCACTATCTCCATTTCCCTGCTAGTCTAGTGACTTTCAAATCCTTGCATCAGCATGCCTGTCTGCAAAACCTGTGCCTGTTACCCCATCCTATTCAGCATCACATCTGGTGAATGAGTACAATTGATACAGCAGAAATACAAGGAGAGCAAGTTTTAAAGTGGCAAGACCAACGTGTGGCTCAAAAAGAGACTCCAGCACAAGCTCAAAAGAGGAAGGTCCTCGTGGTTTTCCGAAATAATAAAAACTTTATTGAAAAAATGCACACGATGTCTCATAGTTTCTACTTGGGAGCCACATTATACTCTGGGTTGTGTCTGTTAAGCCAATGCTCCAAGGGTAGAGGTGAGGAGAAGGGAAAATAATGAAGAAATGCACATCAAGATGTTCACAGGATGTTTTGAACAGTGAGATTTGGGGTGCTTCATTGCCTAACCTCACATGCCTGCTGCTGCTAAGTCGCTTCAGTCGTGTCCGACTCTGTGCAACCCCATAGACGGCAGCCCACCAGGCTCCCCCATCCCTGGGATTCTCCAGGCAAGAACACTGGAGTGGGTTGCCATTTCCTTCTCCAACGCATGAAAGTGAAAAGTCAAAGTGAAGTCGGTCAGTCGTGTCCGACTCTTAGCAACCCCATGGACTGCAGCCTACCAGGCTCCTCCATCCATGGGACTTTCCAGGCAAGAGTACTGGAGTGGGGTGCCATTGCCTTCTCCATCACATGCCTACCCTAATACTTTTCTGAGTTTTGCAAGTTTCTACTTGGAGTTGTATTGTTCACACAATCTCTCCAGTTCTCTGGTTATTTTCACCTGTATGGGGCCTCCTTTAGCTGAGTTATATCTTTGAAGAGAGGCCTGGTGAACAGAACAGAAAATAGTGTGGTGACCAATCCTTCAGAAACAAGGTCCATATGTACAATAGATAGACAGTAATTTATGCAAGTTTTCCCAAGTAGATACTAACTTAATAGGTTATGAAAACATAGAATAGATTAAGAATATTTCTTGTTTTTAATAATTCCAGAGTTGCAATAGAAAAGTGAGACTTTTTTTTCTATCTTTCCTTCAAAAAACATATAAATGAATCTAAGTAGCCAGCTGTAAATTCCCAGTAAAATAATCTTTGAAGACATAAAAGGTTAGGTATTTTGACCAATAGGACAGCATTTGATCTTGGGACTCTAAAAGTCTAACAGGTCTCATTTATTTATCTACATTTAGTCTGTGGTTCATCCTCTGTAATCTCTTAGAGATTATACTTAGCCGTTCGAATCAAAATAAAGTATAAGTGACACTGTGGTAGGCAGAATTCTAAAAATGGTCTTTTCAAGACGCCTGTCCCCCAGTTATTCAAGCAAACACTCCTCTAGGTACTACTATGATGGGATTTTGCAGATGTAAAGTCCTGTATCAGTTGACTTTAATATACAGAGATTATTTGACTCAGCCTGACCCTATCAGATAAGCCCTTTAAAATAATTTTCTTTGATTGATAGCAGAGTAAGTTACAGATATGAGCCATGAGAATGACTGGATTGCCAATGCAAGCTTAAAGACAGAGGAGGACAGCCTCCTGCTAACAGTCAGGATAAAATGGGGATATTAATTCTACAACCGCAAGGATATGAATCTGTCCACAACCTGTATGAGCTTGAAGTAGATTCTTTCTCAATCTATAGATAAGGGACCAGCCCAGTCTGAAAATAAATGAAGCCTTGTTCCCTGGTGGCTCAGAGGTTAAAGCATCTGCCTCCAATGTGGGAGACCCAGGTTCGATCCCTGGGTCGGGAAGATCCCCTGGAGAACGAAATGGTAAACCACTCCAGTATTCTTGCCTGGAGAATCCCATGGACGTAGAAGCCTGGTAGGCTACAGTCCACGGAGTCGCAAGAGTCAGACACGACTGAGCGACTTCACATCACTCACTCACTTGTTTTAAATGGAATGGGAAGTCCTAAAGGGGGAGCTCTCACACATTATCACTCAGACCCCGGCAGAGGGAGTTAAGAATTTCTCTAAGCCCAGCAACAGCTCAGCCACTAACAAGCCACCAAGACTCTGGACTCTCCTCCCAACTTCTTCTTTTCCTCTGTAAAGGCAACAGCCACTCTCTTCTGTTTCTTGAATTTACCTTTTAAGGTAAATTTGCTTGTGCCAAATTACAACTTTCTGCCATCCCGAAATGAACTCATTTTGCTGGTAAAATTACTTAAATTTTTTTTAAGGTCAACAACCAATACTGACTCTGGCTGAATAAAACTCTGAACAGAAAAAAAAGGTGAGGGTTCCTACAGAACTAGGAACTTATCTTTTCTTTCTTTGATTTTGCCCTTGAGATACCCTGAGAGCCCGCCTGAGGTCAAACAAGTCAAGCCTACCTAGATTTGTACAGAACTATAAGATCAATAAATGGATATTTTCTTAAGCTTCTAAATTTTTGGTAATTTATTGTATAGTAATAGAGAACTAGATCAGACATTATTTTGTTTCATTTACCAGTTGTATTTATAGAAACTTGTTTCATTATAAAAGCACTATACACTAATTTCCCTACTTTTCTATTCTCCAAAGATAAAAACTGTTAAATTTATCTCTCTCAAAACTCCTTATGAATATGCATGAGTATACAAGTATGTATGTATGTGTACATGCACTCACACACACACACATACACACTTATATAAAATTACACAATGTATTTTTTCACTGAATAGCCTATCTTGGGCAGCGTTCATATATCAGAATATAAAAGCCCCCATCTCATTCTTTGTAACAAACATGAAGTCTTGGGTTATATACCTGTATTATTTTCTACTAAACCTGATGCTTAATAAATAAAAGGTACACTAAATAAATAAAGGGTACACTTAATAAATAAAAGGTATACTAAATAAATAAAAGGTACAATAAAAGATAAAGTGGTAACAACTTAATTTTCCATTTGCTAGTTATAAGCAATGCTGCTGCTGCTGCTGCTAAGTCGCTTTAAGTCGTGTCCGACTCTGTGCGACCCCATAGAGGGCAGCCCACCAGGCCCTGCTGTCCCTGGGATTCTCCAGGCAAGAACACTGGAGTGGGTTGCCATTTCCTTCTCCAATGCATGAAAGTGAAAAGTGAAAGTGAAGTTGCTCAGTCCTGTCCGACTCTTCACGACCCCATGGACTGCAGCCCACCAGGCTCCTCTGTCCATGGGATTTTCCTAGACTTACTCTTTTCTGTTACTGTGTGAGATATCAATAAGATAAATTCCTAGAGATGAATTTGCCAAAGGGTAAATGTAGTTGAAGTTTTAACCAATATTACAAACTAACTAAAAGTGCTGTGCCTTCACATCAACACCTAAGTGAGATGAGAGGGGCTGCTTCTCCACAACCTTGCTATCATCGAATTCTATCAGTGTTAGGAAATTTTTGACAGTATGCTAGGTTAACAATACAGCCTCATTATTCTGGCTCATATTTCTCTTATAATAGAAATGAATCATCATTTCACACATTTTTGTTGGCCAATTTAATTTTTTTTCCTGTGACACACCTTTTTACATCTTTTGATCACTTTTATCCTGGTACATTCACCACTTCCATATCAATTTACACAAGCTCTTCGTATATTAAGGCAATCAGATGTCTCTTAGTTATGGGCTTAAAAATATTTTTCACACTTTGTTTTCTTTTGATTTTGTTTGTTATACAAAACTTTTCAATTCAGGAGAGACATACTAGTCTTTTCCTTTGAGGCTTCTGCATTAAATTTCACACTTAGCATTAGAAACTTGTGATTTTTACCTTTCTTTTTTCTTTTAATGGAACTGTCCTGATGATAGTTCTTTTAGGAATCCCTATCTGTCAACAAACACTATTTTGTCTGCAGAGATAAGCTCCAAAACACAATGCCAGTATCTCTTCTTCCTCAGGGCATTACTGACTGCTGCTGCTGCTTCTAAGTCACTTCAGTCGTGTCCGACTCTGTGCGACCCCATAGATGGCAGCCCACCAGGCTCCCCCGTCCCTGGGATTCTCCAAGCAAGAACACTGGAGTGGGTTGCCATTTCCTTCTCCAATGCATGAAAGTGAAAAGTGAAAGTGAAGTCGCTCAGTCGTGTCCGACTCTTTGCAACCCCATGGACTGCCCTCCAGGCTCCTCCGTCCATGGGATTTTCCAGGCAAGAGTACTGGAGTGGGGTGTCATCACCTTCTCATGCATTACTGACACATACACACAAATAAATTAATGTTTTCATTTCTACGGATTCATTTGACAGGCATAAATTCCTGTGTCAGTGATGAGTGGCCTGACACATAATCCTCATCTCAGAAAAATAGAAAGTGTACCTACTGGGTGACTAAGCACTGAGAGTGGCACTTACTTTTTTTTCTCGTTTTTCACGGGGACATCCAGGAAGTGTCCCCTGGTGTCTGCGGACCATACATAGGAGGGAATGTAGCAACAGGAAGAGGTGAGAAGCGCGGTGAGTGAGAAGGCATTTCACACTATCAAGATGAGAGGATGGGTCCTCTGTTTAATTTACCTTTTCTTCTTTTTTATAGAGAAATAGGAACCTACCAGACTGTGATAAATGCCATTTCTCAAAAAAGTCTGAGATTTCTCTACAGTTTCTGAGTGAATAACAACCTGTTGCCTCTGTAACATAAAGAAAAAGTCTCTTGGAACCTGAAAAACAGGATTTTCTTTGCCCATTATTCCTCTGATTAAATACAAAACTATGCTTTGAAGGGGAAAGAATTCTCCATACAGAAAAGAAAAATAATTAAAAGGATCATTAAAGTCTTACTGCATATTCTTTAATCTCAATATCAGAACTGAAGAGAGGCAATAAAAGCCTAATCAACGGGCACAACAGTATCATGCAATCAATACAGAACACTATAAAGAGAAGCAGGACTAAATGTTTTAAATCATAGCTGAACTATATAAAAGAAATAAAATTTATCATATACTTAGAACCTAGTATATACTGGTGGCACTCTGACAGAGGAATAAAAAAGATAAAACAAAGGGATAAATTCCAGCCCTTAAGTAAAGTATTTGATCTTGCTTGACCCTCTGGTCAGCTTTCACTAAAATGACAATAATACAATATAAATCTCCAAAGTATAAAAGTAACAATATAAATAGTTGTGTACTCACCATTCAGCTTTGGAAACATTAGCAACTGCTTACTCCTTTCCACAATTATACCTCCTCACACCTTCTCAAATGTAACTGCTACCACGAAATGGGTCTTTCAGATGACTGTATTTTCCTTTAGACTCTTATTACAAATGTGTATTTGTTGCTGTTGTTGTTTAGTCGCTAAGTCATGTCCAACTCTTTGTGACCCCATGGACTGTAGCCCACCAGGCTCCTCTGTCCATGGAATTTCCCAGGTAAGAATACTGGAGTAGGTTGCCATTTCCTTCTCCAGGGGATCTTTCTGACCCAGAGATTGAACCCAGGTCTCCTGCACTGGCAGTCAGACTCTTTACCACTGAGCCACCTGGGAAGCCCACAAATGTATATACACAGATACACATTTATGTGTGTGTGTGTGTGCGCATGTGTATTCTAAAGAAAACATTGCATGTAGCATCATGGTAACGTTATAGGTAGGGTTTACGTATGATTCTTTCGCAACCAGCTTTTATGCCCAACACCATCTTTGAGTGCTAGTTCATTTGTTTACTATGTATACAATGCTTTGTGGATAACTATGCCCCAGTTCATTTACCCATTTTCTAACTGACAGACATTTGGGTTGCATTCCTTTAAATGTTTAGCTACTACAAGTAACATTTCTATGAGTAGTCTATAACATGTCTTCTTGCATATATATGTAGGAATTTCTATAAAGTTTTGTCTAGGAGTAGTGTTCTTGCCTGGAGAATCCCAGGGACGGGTGGGCTGCTGTCTCTGGGGTCGCACAGAGTTGGACACGACTGAAGTGACTTAGCAGCAGCAGTATTTCTGGACTTGAGAAGTTTTACTGCATACAGTATCATAATTTTATGAACTTATCTTTTGCTTTTTTAACTTTACCATCTTTTATTTATGAGGAAAATAAAACTTAATTCCAAAGGGCCATCTACCTGCCTCTTTCTCTCTCCTGTTTCATCCCCAAACATGTTTAGATAACTTCCACTCTCAACTGGAGATCCCCACTGAGCAAAAGGACTGCTTTCTAGGGGACAGTCATACCCTAGTTTAAATATAAAATCAACACTGTCTGAAAACCTATATGTGAGAGTTTCCATAAGAGTATATCAGAGGTAGGGCTTAATCACTTATCCTTTTAACCCAACATCCTCCATAATCTTGAGTACACCTTCCTACAGATCCTCCACAAAATCTCTGAAAGGCACTCAAAGTCAAAATTCATTCCCCTTTTTTGATTCTCATATCTCTTTTCACCTTTACATTCCCATACAATCAAGCACATACATCCCACACTCTAGCCACACACTAGGAATTCCCCAAGTCTTGCTCACCGTTCAACATCATGTGCAAGTGGCTCTTTCAATAGCTCCCAAACTCTCCTGCTTGGAACTAACCCTTTTGTACCACCTTGGACAGAATTTTTTAAAAAATAAAAAGTAGTCTTTATTGTATAGTTTTTGTAATGTGGCTCTACCGTGCTTCTAAGTAGCTCTTGAGGCCAAAAGTCTCATCTTTTGGATCTTCTTTGTGCCTGCAATGGGTCTAGATGTAAAGGTAAGTTTTATATACCACTGGAAGGTAAGACTTTAAACTCTTGTCCACATATAAGAGACATGTTCTAGACTCAGAGCATCATTGTTTGTGATAATTAATGTATATAACAGTTAAGTACAATTTTAGGGAGAAAAATGCTGAATAGTTCTGACACACTTTAGGACTTGAGACCCCAAAATATGGAACACTGACACATTGAATATTTTAAGGTGAAGGGATATGAGGAATAACGTATAGAGGAAGGGCTTTCTGTCTTGCCCCATAAGCAGGTCATAAAACCTTCATGTGAGAGGCACACTCTCTACACCTGGAGGAAAGGAGCCTTCTTATCTCTGAAGACAAGGGACAACAGAAGAATCTGAACATGTCTTGATGAGTTTTCCCCAGCTTACTAAGATTAGGCCACCTTTGTGCTATACATATTTGCATGACTCCCCATTCTTGATCAAAACTGTAAAAACAATCTAATTTAACTGTTTCTTTGGATTTTCATTTCCTTATGAATGCTCCATAAAATATATGCTTTTCTTTTGTAATTTGTCTCTGGTTGCCGAGGTTCCCAGTGGAGAAGTTAGGAGGGGAGAAAGAAAACTATTTTTCTTTTTCTACAGTTCTTAACACTAATCCACTGCATGTGAATTATCATGGTTATATGTCCAAAAGGAAATCCTAACATAGACACATGACTTGCATCATCACAAATTTAGACATGGAAAAAACAACAACAACTGAAATAAGACCTCGTGAGGAGTAAAAAGGCATTCCGGCTTTCAGAGTTCATGTGCTCAAAGAGAGGATGGACTGAGTTCTCAAAAAGAACGACTTAGGGATAAAGCAATAGAGAAACCAAGATAACAAGGTGTGGAGACACATCTAAATTTCAAAATGCCCAGCTTTTAAAAACTAGCAAGAAAAAAAAAATCTACAAGAATAAGTAAAACAGAACTCAAAGTAATTTATTACCTGCATGAGCAGAAAGAGGTGAGTGGGGCCGAGGCAATGCTGGGGACTGTCCATTGCCTATCAAGCTTTTCCGGTTGCTGGTTCGGCAACTGTCAAAAGGAAAGGAAAAATGGTTTTAAAAAACAAGAGAACCTAGCATCCATAATGTTCAAGTATGTTCAAAGTAGCATAGCTTAGATTGAACAATCTATCTGTTCATGTTACTTCTAAAATTTTTGCAATATGCAATCACTAATATTTGAAAGGTGGTTGTTTCCTGAATAGTAGAAAACATAATATATTCATATCATATATAACACAATCAACATTCTTCACCACTAGTGAAGTTATAATCAAATGCCTTCTTTTGGCTCTTGACTGCAAATAGGTAACATGCCATACACACAAGTGATAAGGATTCAAATCAGCAAACCACAGGTAGCATCTTTGTTGACATGAAATTTCTAATACAAAATTACATGCAATGAAGCGCAATGACATTAATCTTACAATGAGCCACTAATTAAAAATCTAATTATTTAGACAAATTTCATACTTGTGCCTTTTGTCAATAAAACAGCTGATGCCTAAGATACATGTCCAATATTTCACTACTCATTCATTTTTCATCTTCATACCGCACTCAAATTCCTTATTAACATATTTTTGGAATCATAATAACAGATTCCAGTTTGTATTAAAATAACAATGAAGCCCTTTTCTCACAGGCACATTACCTACTGTTTTTTATCCTGGTACCCAGTGAGTGAAATAAATTGCTACATTTATGCACAGGGCAACAACTACAGGGCAACTATTTTTCTCCTGTTTCTGCTACTAGAAAGTTATAAAATGGTTAATTTGACTCCAAACTTTCACAAGCCTTAAAGCATAACACAATGGTTGATGATGAAGTGGATATTGTCTTACTTTCCTTTGCTTTTCTGCAGCACAGACTGCTACATCATAACCACGGTTAGAAAAGGATAATAAAAACCAGCGGGTTACCTCATTGAATTCACTTATAAGGTTCACTGGAATTCCATCCTCCTACACTAGAGCTGCCCTTAACCACCATTACAGGTTTATTGTAATTTCTTCTTAATTCAGAATATATCTCTGTTACAGTACTCTTTAAACAGGAATTTTCACCTACTTTTATGTAACATATGGTGGACATATTTGAGAGTTTGTATAAAATATATGAAAGGAACATTTCTAAATACTTTTGAATAACACATTTCAAAACCAAACCAAATTTCTTTCCACAATATTGACTTGGGGAACCAATCCTCTCTTCTAGATGTTTGCTACCTATTATCATTTGTCAACATTCTCATATTTATAATTTTTTAAGGTCAGGCTACATCATTTTACTTTCCTTACTGGGGCAATCAACAGCCCTTAGCATTATCTACGTGTTTAATTAAGATCATGTTTACTCAGCCTTAAAGAAGTTGTTGCATAAGAATGGACCCTTGATACTTAATTATGAAGGTGGAATGTTGTATTAGCAACTCATCTATCAAGAATCATTATTTGACCTATTAATAAATTCATAATTAAGTCAAATCATGTGCTTCTTTTTTAAAGAAATATTTTATACACTGTATTTTATGTTAATTCAAATTAATATCTTTCATGTTAATATAGGAATATTAAATATATCAACTTGCTGATGTTAATAAAAGAAATTATAAACAACAGATCTATATCCTGGAACTCTCACCAAAGTCATTTGCTAATTTGAGCAAACTGGCTAAAACACAGGCACAAAAATGGATATGTGTTATTTTTTACATTTAGTATTTTATCTAAATCATTTATGTAAATTTTCTATTGACATTCAATTATTAATTTATACACATATAAATTAAATGAATAAGAAATATCTATCAATTGATATCTACTGATATCGATATATCAATAGAAACAGTAATCTAATGAATATTTACATAGGGATATTAGTGAAGTATGCTGACTTAAAATTTAGAAAATGATATTTCTTAAAAATATTTTGATTAAATTTTCCTAAGACATATATAGAGTATAACTAGTCCAGTACCACAGCAAGGAAGTAGCCAACAATTTGTATCTAAAACAAGGAAAAACACAAACAAAAATTCCCACAATTATATCAGTTATTTAAAGCCTACCAGAATAAATGGATATTGAAAAAGCACTGATTTCAAAAATGTGATTTCAAAAAAAAAAATCTCAAAAAGAAATGTCTGACTAAAATGATGGCATCTACTGGTTTCTCCTCAAACCAGTCAATACTAAGGGACATCAACCCTGAATATTCATTGGAAGGACTGATGCTGAAGCTGAAGCTCCAGTACTTTGGTCATCTGATGCAAAGACCTGACTCATTAGAAAAGACCCTGATGCTGGGAAAGATTGGAGGCAAATGAGAAGGAGGCGGTAGAGGATGAAACAGTTAGATAGCGTCACTGACTCAGTGGATATGAATTTGAGCAAACTCTCGGAGACAGTGGAAGGCAGAGGAGCCTGGTGTGCTACACTCCTTGGGGTTGCGGAGTCAGACATAATTTAACGACTGAACAATAGCAACAATCCACTTGTGTGGTCAATATAATAACATAAAATATAAAAACAAGAACAAAGTTTATATTACATTCATCCCACGTTTGCCCATTGTCCAAAAAGATTTGTAATCTTTACAAATTGATGATTGTGAACGTAATTAAGGATGAAGAAAAATAGGATTCTTTACCTAATAACACAAGAGCAAGTTAGAGGAAGTTAAAAACAAGTTGCCTCAGAATTTGTGTTACACAAATCCTTAAATAGTTGAGGCATATCTTATTGACAAATGTGATGAACAATCAAAACTGAGGTTGTCTTCTCTAACCTCTATATTGATCTTTAGCATGAAGCTAGAGAGAGAAGTAAAATTTTTGAACCTCTCAAAATCAAACATGAAGCTTTAAACATGAAAAGTTCCTCAGCAAGGCAAAACTAGACTTTATAAGATGCAGGTCAAAGCAGAAATTTAGATATGTACACACATCTCTACACTCACAAAACAGGCTCTTGGCCTCTCAAATGAACTTATTTGTTGCTAATATTTTTAAGGGTAAAGAGGCATATTTTATATTATATTTAACCTTAAAGCACCTAGAGCTTAAGATTACACACACACACACACACACACACACACACACACACATATGAAAGTATTAGTCGCTCAGTCATGTCTGACTCTTTGAGATCCCATGGACTATAGCCCACCAGGTTTCTCTGCCCATGGAATTTTCCAGGCAAGGATACTGGAGTAGGTTGCCATTTCCTTCTCCATATATTAAGTGTGTGTGTGTGTGTGTGTGTGTGTGTGTGTGTGTGTGTATACTTTAAAAATACAGGACCTTATTGAGATATTCTGTACCTAACTTTTCAAAGCTGGAGAGGAGGGTGGTCATCCAATCTCATTGTCACCTACTTCTGGTATCTCTGAGAGTCACTTATTATTCTAAGCACCTGATTCAAAATAAATGAATTAAAATCTGCCTTTAACCCCAAAACAAGAGCACGCCTAGTGGACGGACCTGAATATTGACTATCTAGATTGCCACAGCACCTGGCACTACCCGCGTTAATAATGACGCTGGTGCAAAATGCTGAACTGACCTCTGTTGTCATTATTTACTTATCCAGGCATCGCACTCTTTTCCTGATGAAAGGGAGGAGCTCATAGCTAGCAGTGTGAGGCAGGCTGCCCTGGAGCTGGTGACCACACCATGCTCCTCTAACCCATAAAGTGATGAAGCAGTGGAGACATCGCCACTTGAGCCAAATCAAGGTCCCTTTCCTTTCAGCAGCACAACCAAGTTGAACCACGCTTGCTTTTTCTCAAGCCCTGTCAAGGTGGGAAAAACAGGTGCCATCCTACCACGCACAATGGGAACATCATTCCTACTGCAGCAGGAATATCTTAACTGAAAATTTACCTTCTTCTAACCGCTTGAGCTTGTAAAGTCCAGTTCAGCCTTAGGAATCTTTTTTTTTTTTTTTTCCTTCAGGAGCATGTTTATTGTGTTTGAGATGATACATCAGGAATCTTAAAGGTATTTGATTGCAAAAGTGAAACTAAAGAACCATTATGAATTCAAGTTCCAGCCATCCATTCCCTAAATACAATCTCTTTATTTCATTCTTTAAGAAGAAATGGAAGCCATCCACCCTGACGGTGCTTGGTTCTTAATGCCAAACCCAGGAACAGCCAATGCCCACAGAGTGCCTGCTTCTCCTCAGGACGCCCAGCCGAAAACCAGGCATGGGGCATGGCCTATGGACAACATGCTCAGTTTGCCCTCTCATCTGGCAAGGTGACACAAGGGCACAGATTCTTTACTTGCAAAATCTGAATGTAGCCCGAGAAGACAACCCTATACAACTTGAGACGACAGGAAAGGTAAACAGTGGACTACAACAGAGGCTGATGGTGCCAAGTGAGCCTTCCTTATTCCTCATTCCTCTGGTTCCTCCCTGGAAAGACCCGCCTACTGACAGACAACACACACACACACACACACACACACACACACACACGCCCAAGCTACAATTACTGCTGACCAGGAACCTGGGATCTGAGAAGAATGGAAGGTGGAAAGGTGATGACAGTATTTCCACGTGAGCAGGACCGTCTAGCCCCTGCGGGCTGGGAGGCAAGTCGGGTGGGGACACAAGCTCTGTGAGAAGACTGTCACAGCTGCACGAGCACCCAGGTGGAGACTCTTGAGCGTGACGGGAGGCCACCACCGGGAAGTATTTCCTTTGTCAGCACGGTGTTTTGGCTAAGGCAGGTGACCTGCGGATCACACAGGGTGCTCTCTGAGCTCACCAGGGCAGTTTCACAAGGAGCTCCTCAATCTTCCCGTGCCTGCCAACAGCGCCTTCATTTGTCAGGAACATGGAGAGACAAAACCATGCATTCTATTGTGTAAGTCAGGCCTAACTCAGAGTGAGGGACAAAGGACCGTGAGCTACCACCTGAGGGAAGGGGAAAGCGCCGTATGGACTTTCGGTCCAGAGGACCCATATTCTGTTGCTGCCTAGACTGTCCTTCTGCTCAGAGCTCCCTATGAAGGCTTTGGAGGGACATGTACACGTCTCACACCTCGATCTGTCACATCTCTCCTGGCAGAGGAACCAGTTAATTATCCTCTGACAGGGCTGTAAAAGCTGTGAGGCCCACCAGGCTGTGGCCTTCTGCAACAGCTCTGAGTGGCTGAAATGATGCTTAATTTTAAATTACAATCATCTGGGGACATGAATGCTGATTGTGTCTAATGGCGGCAAGACAAGCTGAGGAAGCGAAACCCCAATAGGCAGTCATTTCTAACGGTCGCCGCTGATGTGAGAGGTCACCACTCAGTAAGACAGAGGACTGACCATGGCTGTGGGGCAGGGGACTGCCAAGGAAGGGCCCCAGGAATTCCGAACAGCTAGGCTATAATTTATTAATTCATCTCGATGGGAAATTTGATAAATTTGCACAGGAGGCCAATTATAGACCAAAGCTGTACGGAATGTGAATATCTGTTAACTATATTCTGATACCTTAATAGAATCTGACACCGAACACTCTTTAAACAAAGAGGAAGGCAGAAGCAGAGGAAAACTGGGTGTGACCAGAGGGCAGAAATTATCCAGTTAATGTGCCATTGCTGAAAACATGTTATAAAACAGGCAAGCTTCCATTTCCTCATCTTTACAATGAAGGGGCTGGACCAGATCAGAGGCGTCATTACCTATTTTTGTTTGGTTTATGAAATTTTAAAAGTATCAAAAATACACAAAAAAATAACCAAACACTTCCTACCACCTGGAATATCAATGCTATCATTTTGTGATATTTATTCCTAGGATTTAGTAAATGTTACATATATATATATACTAAAGATATAGAAGGAAATGTACATTTTGCCATCCAAAATATCCAAATGAACAAACATTTTCCACTCCCCAACCAGGCAATTCTAAAACAATTGTGGCTGGTAGCTTTCCCATCCATTCTTGATATACTCATATACATATACAAATACCCAAGACAATGGCACCCCACTCCAGTACTCTTGCCTGGAAAATCCCATGGACGGAGGAGCCTGGTGGGCTGCAATCCATGGGGTCGCTAAGAGTTGGACACGACTGAGCGACTTCACTTTGACTTTTCACTTTCATGCATTGGAGAAGGAAATGGCAGCCCACTCCAGTGTTCTTGCCTGGAGAATCCCAGGGACGGCGGAGCCTGGTGGGCTGCCATCTATGGGGTCGCACAGAGTCGGACATAACTGAAGTGACTTAGCATAACAACATTTGTGTATGCATCTGTATTTACAGTACTGGTGCCATGTATCAGGAAAAACTGACCAAGACTTGGAATTGTGCAAAAGAGATGAATGGCTTTCCTTTCAGTAGCCGGGAGGACTTTGTGCAATGAACCCCCAAGAGATTATCTGGTTCTCTCAGGTGTATACCTTTCACTGTCTTTCTAGTGACTGCTGCTGCTGCTGCTAAGTCGCTTCAGTCGTGTCCGCCTCTGTGCGACCCCATAGATGGCAGGCCATCAGGCTCCCCCATTCCTGGGACTCTCCAAGCAAGAACACTGGAGTGGGGTGCCATTTCCTTCTAGTGACTAGGCTACCTTAAAACTCTGTAGGGGTTGGAGTTCAGTCGGAGAAAATGAGCAGTAACACAAGTGATTCTTGTTCACATTACTAGACCATAAAATGTCTAGTAAATTCATTTACTACACATAAATGAACTTTGTCTAGTACAAATACAGTTAATATCCATTCATAAAAAAGTAACTTCAAACATTTAATTTCATTGTCTTACAAAATATTAGCTAGTTTTATATTTGCTGTCAAATTTTATTTCATCATTTTTATTAAATATATATATAATGTCATATATATATTTTAACATATTTATTCACATATATATATATATGGTTTTCAAGATCTCTTACTGTTGTCTTCATTAATAAGCAAATTAAATCCTCAACACATATATTTTATATTTGTATGACCGTCACATTTCTGACTTTTTGGATAAATGGTACTTTAGCACAAACTATATATTATAGATATTCTATAACTTAATTTTTTCACTCAACATTATATTTTCAAGATTTTACAACAACATAAAGATGGGTTTAATTCATGCTTTTTTTATTCATTTGAAGCAGATTTTAAGATTCTTAAGATTGCTGGGAGAAATATCAATAACCTCAGATATGCAGATGACACCACCCTTATGGCAGAAAGTGAAGAGGAACTAAAAAGCCTCTTGATGAAAGTGAAAGAGGAGAGTGAAAAAGTTGGCTTAAAGTTCAACATTCAGAAAACTAAGATCATGGCATCTGGTCCCATCACTTCATGGCAAATAGATGGGGAAACAGTGGAAACATTGTCAGACTTTATTTTTTTGTGCTCCAAAATCACTACAGATGGTGACTGCAGCCATGGAATTAAAAGACGCTTACTCCTTGGAAGGAAAGTTATGACCAACCTAGATAGCATATTCAAAAGCAGAGACATTACTTTGCCAACAAAGGTCCGTCTAGTCAAGGCTATGGGTTTTCCAGTGGTCATGTATGGATATGAGAGTTGGACTGTGAAGAAAGCTGAGTGCCGAAGAACTGATGCTTTTGAACTGTGGTGTTGGAGAAGACTCTTGAGAGTCCCTTGGACTGCAAAGAGATCCAACCAGTCCATTCTAAAGGAGATCAGTCCTGGGAGTTCTTTGGAAGGAATGATGCTAAAGGTGAAACTCCAGTACTTTGGCCACCTCATGCAAAGAATTGACTCATTGGAAAAGACTCTGATGCTGGGAGGGATTGGGGGCAGGAGGAGAAGGGGACGACAGGATGAGATGGCTGGATGGCATCATTGACTCAATGGATGTGCGTTTGAGGGAACTCTGGGAGTTGGTGATGGACAGGGAGGCCTGGCGTGCTGCGATTCATGGGGTCGCAAAGAGTCAGACACGACTCAGCGACTGAACTGAAGTGCACTAAAATTATATATATCATGGACACTTCTTTTTTTCTTTGTGCAACATTAAGTATCTAGGCCTCTCTGTATTTGCAAATCTGATTGCAAAAAAGCCTTGAAAAGTATCTGTGAGACTAAATTTGAAAGAAAAATCATACACGCAACAGAAAGGAAATCTTCCTACAATTTCCCTTGGACACCTCTCTCTCATATCCTTAATTCCTTCAGATGCTGCCATGCCCTTCTCTCCATGTACGCCTTCATACTATTGTCTTCACCAGAAATGACTTTTTGTCTCTCACATGTAGATCAATCTGCCCTTCCCCTGGGCTGCTTCAAGTCTACAGCTCTGCCCCTTTTCCTGGACAGCACAACAAGGCCACAGCTGGCAGCCAGCTGGATAAGCTCTAGTCCCCCTGAGAAGGCAACAGGGAACAAAGCATTAATACTCCTGACTCTGTTATTTAGGTAAAGTTAAGTGAAAGTCACTCAGTCATGTCTAACTCTTTGTGACCCCATGGACTGTAGCCTGCCAGGCTCCTCTGTCCATGGAATTCTCCAGGAAAGAATACTGGAGTGGGTAGCCATTCCCTTCTCCAGGGGATCTTCCCAACCCAGGGACTGAACCTGGGTTTCCTGCATTGCAGGTGGAAACTTTACAATCCAAGCCACCAAGGAAGCCCAAGAATACTGGAGTGGGTAGCCTATCCCTTCTCCAGGGGATCTTCCCAACCCAGGGATCAAACCAAGGTCTCCTGCATTGCAGGCGGATTCTTTCACAGCTAAGCTACCAGGGAAGCCCGAGGTAAAGTTAAGACACTGTTAACATCTTCCCTATGCCCTGTGAAATTAGGGCTCCAACCAAGCTTCCATGAATTCATCCAACAAATTACTTTTTGAGTCCCTAATACATGCTAGGTACTATTCTAAACTATTTTGGGCTCCAAAATCACTGCAGATGGTGACTGTAAACACAAAATTAAAAGACGCTTGCTCTCCTTGGAAGAAAAGCTATGACAAGCTTAGACAGCATATTAAAAAGCAGAGATACTTTTTCAACAAAGGTCTGTCTAGTCTATGGTTTTTATGGTTTTTATCCAGTAGTCATGTATGGATGTGGGAGTTGGACCATAAAGAAGGCTGAGTGCTGCAGAATTGATGCTTTTGAACAATGGTGCTGGAGAAGACTCTTGAGAGTCTCTTGGACAGCAAGGAAATCAAACCAGTCAATCCTAAAAGAAATCAACCCTGAATATTCACTGGAAGGACTGATGCTGAAGCTGAAGCTCCAATACTCTGGCCACCTGATGCAAAGGGCCAACTCACTGGAAAAGACCCTGATGCTGGGAAAGATCGAGGGCAGGAAAAGAAGGGGGTGATGAGAGGATGAGATGGTTGGATGGCATCACCAACTCGAGGAACATGAGTTTTAGGAAAACTCTGGGAGACAGTGAAGCACAGGAAAGCCTGGCATGCTACAGTTCATGGGGTCACAAAGAGTCAGCAAGATTTGGCAACTGAACAACATCTCTTCTAAACAAACAAATATCACTGCTGTCCTCTAGAGACCTGCATTCTAGAGGAGGAAGATTATAAACACAATAAATTAGCAGAATAGGATTGGAGATAGTGATGGTATTTGTAGTACGAGAGATGGCAGTGGAGAAGAATGATGCAGACTGTAGGACACGGCAGTGGATGTGGGAATCACAGTTTCAAACAGGGGGTTAGGAAAAGCTGCACTGGGAAGGTGGTATTCGAGGAAGACCAGAAGGATGAGGGAGTGAGCATTCAGTGAGAGCAAAGGCCCCGAGGCAGCAGGGCTCCAGGAGCAGCTAGCAGGCCAGAGAGGAGGAGCGGAGCTGCTCAGAGACGAGCAGCAAAGAGGCCAATGGACAGAGGATGCGGCCCACTGTGGCAGCTCGTAGGCCACAGGACTGAGACGGGTTTTACTCTGGGCGAAAAGGGAAGCTGTCGGAAGGTTTTGAACACCAGCTGATCTTTGTTTTCAGAGAATCATTCTAACCAGAGGAAGAGGGAAGGAGACCAGCGAGAAAGCAGGTGAGCAGTGGTAGAAGTACCTTCTCATCTCCATGCCTCAACTCTAACATACAGCATTTCTTTTAAAAAGTCATGCCAAAAATCACCTCCAAGGTTCAATGCAAGTATGAGAGTGAGCCATACTCTTTCATACAGCCTCCGGAATGCTGGAGAAAGAGCAGGTAGGCAGCACTGTGCTGATGGCTGAGCAGATAGTGTCAGGCCTCTGCATACTGGCATCGGTGTAATAACCTAGTTTATCATTTTCTGGGGTATATTTTTATGAACACTTAGTACTGATGTTATCAGCTTGATACTTGAACTTAACTTTTCCATTAGTAGAAAAACTCCTTTTTAAAGACATTAATTATCATGGAAATGAATGACTGCTCATACAGTTTTCAGGTAGGAGCAAAAAATTTAGGCTAATTACATACCCAGAGGAAGGTATAGGTCTTGAAGCTTTCAAAAATTCTTAGGAAATTCAAGAGGAGTATGTATATGTATATGTGTGTGTATATATATATATGTTACTATATACAGTACTTCTTAGAAATATATCTAATCCATTAAGATAAGCCCTTGGTGAGATCTAGCCCAACTTTCCATCTTTGTAGGGGAAGAGAGATGGCTGAATATATAGATATTGGCAAGATGCTATTCAATGCAATAAACATTTATGGAATGTCTATTCCTATGTACTAAGTACTATGGGAAATAAGAAAATGAAGAAAAACTCTCAAAGTGTTTAAAGTGTAAAAGAAGAGCTAAGACTGATTCACAGATAACTGTATTCTTAGGCAGAATCTGGCAGAGATGTACAAACAAAAATATGCTGCTATCTAAAGTGTGAGATAAAACCTCCATCAGCTCAGGATTTTAGAGTGTATACTCAGGAGGGCAAACTGTTCCTCCATTTCATAGGTCTTCCCTAAACAACCCCTTAAACTCAGTGATCTGCCTGACACAAACATTTTAAACCTATTTCGTCTTAATTATTCCATTTTGCGGCTACTGCAAAGCAAGATACATGAACACAGCTAACTCTATGTGGCTGACATGGTGAGCTCCGATGTCATATGTGAGCATGTGACGGATGGGTGGGCTGACACACACCATGTTGCACCAGTGACCCTGACAAGCAGAGCATCCACTCTGCTGTCACTCATTCATTCAGTAAACATAACCAGGGATTCCACCTGGAGTTTACAGTCTAGAGATGGGGGACAAGTTCCTTGAGGTCAAAGATTGTATTTTATACATAGTAAATCTCTTTGGATACTCAGAAAATAAAAATGATTTGAATACAGATTCAGTAAATATTTTTGAATAACTACATACAGTTCCTGCCTTTAAGAAGTTTCTAATTTAACTTGGAGGACACACATAGTCTAATCTATAAGACTAAACTGATCCAAGATGATATTACAGTTAATTCTACTAGTTTGATCAAGGCCATGTATAACTGAGAAAACACAAAGAACTGACAGCTTTATATGATGTGAAACATCTTACTGAGAAAATCTACATACATGTCACTCTGAATAAAACAAAATGGGATAATCGGTGGAGTTCAGAGGGGGGCATAATATAATGGTCAAAGTCAAGCAGGAGCTGATAATAATGTGGGATTTATGGTAGCAACATTAAGTCCAACTGCTGAAAATGCTAGAAGTAAAAAATAATTAAAGTGAGAAGACTCTCAATACCTGTTAATTTTTGCAGTGGAATGTATCTGCAGCATGTGTTATAGGACATACCTAGACTCGTGTCCCCCAGGAATCCTAAGACACCAGGGCAAGTCATCTATTTGAATGAAGACACTTAAAGCCTGGAACAGTCAATGAAGAAATGAATTCTGGACTTTTGATTAGTCACACAGAGTGTAATAGCTTAAACCTCATGAAAGGCACATACTAAAGACTGTACTTGAGACGAAGGTGTGGAGAAAATGCTGCAAAGGTAAGGTCAAGAGTTGAAGAGCATGTGCTGTATCTTGGTAGACTGCTCCAAAGGTTGATCTGGCCACACATTGTCTGGAGTCATTCAAAATTATGGTCTAATCTGTGCTGCTATCACCTGGCTGGGCTGACCTCTGACTGGGCTATCAAAGAGGCAATGAGAGTCAGCGTGGGGAGGGACAGAGGTGGTGGCCCCAATTTTATAACTGGGTAAAGGGTCATAAAAACAAACAGCTTTTTAACACACAAGCCTTTGGTTGTTCTCAGGACAGCTTTGGTCAGGGACCAAAGGTAAGTCTACAGACATGTTTGAGAGTTAAGGAAAAATAAACAAAATACAAACTCATGTTCTTTTAAACCTCTTGTGTTGTGGGGGTGGGGGATGTACATGACACATTTTTTTAAAGTTTCCATGTTTCATATTCAGCATGGATAAAAGTCACAACTTGATACACTTTATTTACTAAGCAGCAGAAAGCCAAGTACAAAAATCACTTTTCATGAATTTAATAGCATTGGATTTTTCTCAGTTGGCCAGTGTTATACAAAGATATTAAAAAAAAAAAAATTAAGAAAGTAGTGGCAACACCAAACTAGAGAAAATACAACAGCTTAAGTCTAATGTTCCATTCTCCTTTCTGGAAATACTATAATGACATTTTACTATTAACTTCTTTCCTCTGTACCTAGTACCTCCTGCTTTATGGCTTTAAAGAAATGGTCACCAGCTCTATAAATCTGGATTGAAAGATTTTCTTATATTCAAATCTTACTTGAACATATATGCAGCAGCCGAAGTGATACACTATTATTTTACCCACTCCAGGGTCTCCATATATACAATGAATCTGTTTAATTCGCTACATCTAGAAATACTGAATTTGGTGGATATGTTTCACTGTGAAAGTGCTGGTCACTAAGTAGCACCCAACTCTTTCCTATCCCATAGACTGGGGCCTGCCAGGCTTCTCTGTCCATGGAATTCTCCAGGCAAGCATACTGGAGTGGGTAGCTATTCCCTTCTCTAGGAGATCTTTCTGACAGGGATCAAACCCAGGTCTCCTGCGTTGCCTGCAGATTCTTTACCATGTGAGCCAGCAGGGAAGTCCGTGCTTCACTCTCGTAGGGTAATTTAACCACAAAGCTAAACATGACCCATACAATCAGTTCCCCCTTTTTGGTTCAGAGGATTCTGGGCCCACTCCAATCTGACCCACAAAAAGGGAGGAGGAGTTGACTTCTGTCACCACTGGATTTCCTTTTATGACACTTGACAGAAATTTATGTCAAGCCCAGAATGAACAGCAAGACTGTATAACGCCCTTCCAACTGGAAAGCATTTTGCATTTACAGCAATTTGGCATAATGCTTTGCTCACAAGTGAACTGTCTCTGATTCCTGCGCCTCCACAGTCAGAACACAAACAGACACACATGGAAAGCCCACATCTGAGCTCTACTTTGTGCTTTTCTGTGAGGAAACGTCAGGTGGCAAAAAGCCAGCCCCTTTCTGTTCAGTATGTTTTGTTGCTGGCTGTGCCCAACTCAGAATCTTGCAAAATGACATTCTGCTAATGACAGGAATGTCAAAGCTGTGATAATGGGCACAAGTGGAAGAAAATGTTTCCTAAATGGAAAAACAACAGGAAAACTGCCAAATGGATATTAAAATAAGTCGCGTGTTCCTTCCATCCTTAAGTGTTGAGTGCCCTACTATTCATGGCCAACATGAAAGGAAGAGCAGATCTCTAAGGAGGAAAGAATAGCCCAACTTGATGAAAAGCACAGAAAAAAAAAACCAAGAGGTCAAGGAAATGTTTTCCTTTAATTAACTTGACAGATGCCTTTTCTTTTCCTCATTTGCATCCACTGATGTTTTCTTAGTCTCTCATCTTGCAAAGATGAAATTGGCCACAAGGAACCAATTCTGTATCTAAAGACAGGAGGGCTGGGATGATACCAGAAGATGCTGGTCTTTAAATTGCTCAGTACTCAGTCTGGGTAATGAATGAAGTCTCCTTGCTCTTGCAATTTGTGGGCTGAGCCACAGAATTTTACCTCTGGAAGATGATGTAATGACTTCCAAGGCAGCACCACCAACTTGTGGCAAATAAGGCTTAGGAAAGGAGGTCATGTGGGCTCCCACAACCAAGGCACACTCAAAGTTAGAAATATCTGCATTAGACACAGAAATGCATTTAACTACGTCTTATGTATTACACATTCCACAAAGGAAAAGGTAGTTCGGTTTTAGATTTCACTGATTGTCTATTTCTTAGAAGAGTACAGTTATAAAATACAAGAACTTGCCATTGATTGGTAGAGCTAGTTTTAAATTGAGGTCATTTACTGATCTGTAGACTAGGGGTAAAAATTTGAACTACCTCTGAGGGTTAAGTAGAAATGAAATGAGATAACGCATGTGAAGAAAGTATCAGAGTGCTTGGCAAAATGAGTACTTCATAAATATAAGCTGTCAAAAGAAAACATTTTGTGACATTTAAAATGGATAACCAACAAGGTCCTCCTGTATAACACAGGGAACTCTGCAATGTTACGTGACAGCCTGAATGGGAGGGGAGTTTGGGGGAGAAT
The DNA here is from genome assembly GCF_029407905.1 of Bubalus kerabau. Lineage (NCBI taxonomy): Eukaryota > Metazoa > Chordata > Mammalia > Artiodactyla > Bovidae > Bubalus > Bubalus kerabau. The sequence goes on from NC_073641.1 coordinate 14,436,541, forward strand.
GGTTACAAGTATAGCTACGGCTGAGTCCCATTGCTGCCCACCTGAAACTACCACAACATTGTTGATCGGCTACACTCCAATGTAAAATACAAAGTTTTAAAAGAAAAAAAATTAAGAAAGAAAACATTTTGGTCTTTCTTTCTTCAATACATCCTTTCATGGATATATGCTTTCCTATATAGAATGTTACATTAAGGCTCTTCCCCCAAGGATTGGAGAACAAGATGCACAAGATTGCCCATAGAATTAACTTCTAAAATCAATACAATGAATTATGCAAGAGCTAAAGAGGCTGGCTCCAAGGCAGCAGACTTGACAATAAATGTAAATATTAACACAGTTATAGAAAGACTGTAACAATAAGAAGGGTGATTGATTAGCTGTAGAAACATAGGAAAACAAAAACTGCAAAACCACAAGTCAACTGTGCCTCCAAGGGCTTCAAATCGGCACCCTCAAGGTGAAGGGCATGCAAGGGATTGAACCCAACACAGACTTCATTTCAGATCAACTCTCAAAATCACATGCATCCATCCACCTCTGCTCGATGCCATGGATCTTGTAAGCCAGCTAACGTGCCTGGCTCTGCTACCATATCCCCCGAGCCACCTTCTGCCTACTTCAGGGAGAGATCTGCCCAAAAGTGAATAACAAGAACAATAATGACAACTGCTAATTTAGGCTAAATGTCTTTTAATGCAAGACAAGAAGCAACCGTTTAATCTGCATGAGAATCCTGAGGTAAGACTTATATTTCTCCACATCTGACAGACTTGAAAGCTGAAGAACTGAGAAATTCAGAAACTTGCCGAAGACCACACAGCTAACAAGTGGTAGGAGAGGTATCCAAACGCAGGCAGTGTGCCTTCAGAGCCTGCGTTTTTAGCCATTTTGTAAAAATCTCTATAAAGCAAAGAGTAAGAACTTTGACGAGTCTAAACCCCGTACCAGTTATCTGTCCTCGCTGTAAATTAATGTCTCAGCATTTCTGGTCCTATACATAAATCAGTGAGCTTACTAACCACAGACCCATGCCAAAGACATGGGGCTGCTCTTGGGATACCAACAAACCGGGTTTTTGAGCCTGTAGCCTGGCAGTCAGATAGATGAGGTAGATCAAGTTAATAAGCTTCATACTCAGGTTGTGAAGTTTTTCTAGGAGCAGAAAGCCTGGCCCAGGTGGACAGACACCCCAGTGTGTCCTGTGATATATTTGTACATGGGGGTTTCCCAGGTGGCTCAGTGGTAAAGAATCTGCCTGCAAGGCAGGAGACACAGGTTTGATTCCTGCGTCGAGAAGATCCCTTAGAGAGGGAAATGGCAACCCACTCCAGTATTCTTGCCTGGAAAATCCCATGGACAGAGGAGCCTGGCAGCCTACAGCCCATGGGGTCACAAAGAACTAGACACGACTGAGCACACACACACACACATATTTGTACACGCAGTTATCAGGCGCACAGAAGACAGACAAGTAAGATGTCACGATTTGGACATTCCTTTCTCTGCAGTGTATTCTTAAGGATCCGAACGCAGATGAATGAACCGGCACGTAGACTATCCATTTCAAGCAGGCATTTCCTCCTTATCCCTTCTCAAACCAGCTGGTCTAGTCAGACACAGCTAGGGAAGGGACTTGTGTTTAAGCATGTGTGATTCATATTCTTTTGTTAAATTGTTTCTTAGTTAAGACTTTAAAATTAGATCCAAGTTTCTGGATCATATCCTCGTTAACATGGCGTGGCTTTTTTCTTTTTTTTTTCTATGTCTAGATATCTGACCCTTTAAGGATTAGATAACACAGAAATCAGGAGCTGTGGTGTGAAGCCTCTTTGTATGTACTGGTCTTAGAGGAAAGGAGGATATTATAATATACATTAGGAAGTGAATTTAGCCAGCAGAAGATCTAAAACATATATATATATATATATATATATATATATATATATTGAGATAAGCTTTTTTAAAAAAGAAGGATTTATAAATGATGTGTCTCAAAATACAACAAACTCAACATTATAAAATGTACACATTTACCACTTCTATAAACCTGTGATCCCCAATCTTAGATCCTTCTATTGTACTTATTCTTTCAGGATGTCATTCCTTTGGTCCGGCATCTTCCCTTATTTTTTAAAATTAAAGTGTGTTAACTTCAGGCGTACAACAAAGTGATTCAACCCCATAACATCTTGTGGAAAAACTCGAATGAACTCTTTGGCCAACTATATACATACATACATTTTCAGATTTTTTGTGCTAATAGGTTATTACAAGATATTGACTATCGGCGCCTGTGCTACACAGTAGGTCCTTGCTGTTTACTCATTTTATAGAGAGCAGTGCGCATCTGTTAGTCCCTAACTTGTAACTGCATCTTCCTCCATTCTTACTTCCCAAAGACCTCCCAGACTCTGCGAGAGCATGTATGCCAATGTGACTGTGGAAAGAGGTTTCAGTGAATTGTGTGAATTACATTAAAACTATGGCAGGAGTTCAGACAAGGCAGAGCGCCAGGAAAGCGTCATTTCCTAAGGAAAAGTTTACTGCTGGCTTCACCTACCTTCAAATCACCATCCTGCCTCTTATGGGCATGGCCACCTATTTCTCACAGGGTCAGCCTTGTGTTCAAAGAGGTGACCTCATCGTCCCAGCCTGGAATTTGGCCCTTATTAGTAAGTACCCTGAGCTCCAGAACAACACAGGCACTCCGCCTCTTCACCACATTCACCAGCCATCCCACTTCAACTCATTCTGCATTCCCTGCACGCAGTGACTCAGAGAGATCGTCTTCACTGTGTTCCTGGACTCCAGTTTATTACAGTTATGGAATCCCTGACCTTCACAGGAAAACATTTCAAAGGAGAAATTCAAAGTAGAGAGAGATGGCACCCAACTGTGTAACATTTCCATATTGAAAAGGATCCAGTGTAACCTGCCCACCTGAAATTAAACTGCATATCATGAGTAGAATTAAGACACTTCAACTTACTGAAAACAAATCATTGACACTAAGAAAGAAATGAATGTGAACTCTCCCACTGGCTACTTAGGCTTACCTTTTTTCTAAACAGACCCTCAATCCTATTGAATGGGAAACATACGTATGAAAACAACAAGCTAAATCATCAGGAAAATAAAATCTGTCTATAGCTACCAAGTGAGTCAGTCCTTTGACTTTGTGGCCACCTCACATTTTCATTTACATTATAATCATAAAATTGTAGGGTTCACTTATATAACAAGAGTGTTTTCTGCTTCGATGTCAGATTATTAGCTACACTGTTTAGTACAGCAGGTCCAAAAGTTTATGAACTCACCCAAGGATATGTGTGCATGTAAGTCACTTCAGATGAGTCTGACTCTCTGCGATCCTATGGACTATAACCCACCAGGCTCCCCGGTCCTTTGGATTCTCCAGGCATGAATACTGGAGTGGGTTGCCATGCCTTTCTCCAGGGGATCTTCCCGACCCAGGGATTGAACCCTAGTCTCTTACGTTGCATTGGCAGGTGAGTTCTTTACCATAGCGCCCTTTGGTAAGCCCCACACACTTATAGAATAAGGAGCAAAAACACTGCACTATCAGCCAATCAGCCTCAAGGACAGTACCTCAAAACTGTATGTTTGGCAGAAATCAGCACGAATCTGTAAAACAATTATCCTTCAATTAAAAAATAAATAAACACTGTGATGTTCTTCAAATGACAAAAACCGTGTCTCATTTTACTTAAAAAAAAAATCACACATTGAGTTATGCCTTTTGCATCTGAAAGCATCAATACTGTAAAATAATATTTAAACAGCAGACGAGTGGTGAGCAATAGGTCCTATCACCTTTCTGCACGCTGGGGACTAGCACTTGGTGACCACCAGTTTCACAAGACAAAGTTATCTCCTTCCCCTCCTCCAACAACACCGCCATCCACTTGATTTTCTTGTTTTAACTCAACTTGTTTTTCTGATGTGCAGTTTGATCACATCACCAAAACCCGCAAGAGTTTTTAGAGTCTCTGACCCAGGCCGAGGGAAGACAGTTACCAGGACCCCAAAGAAGATGTGCTTATGAGTTTGCAGTCAGGAAATCTGGGGAGGGAGACATTTCCCTGAGTTTTTAAATAGCTCCATTGTTTAACAAGGAGACATTGTGTATTTGAAAGAACCAAAAAAAAAAAAGGCCTACCCAAGGTTTGACAGAAACTAGGCAGTCGATGTTTAAAAACAAAAAGACTAAAGACCAAAATGAAATAAACATACAATCACCTAAATTAGAAACGCAACTGTTAAAGAACGCTTTCAGTTATCCAGGTAGGCAAATTATTACTTAGTTTAAGGCATTTTCTCAAGTAAGTAGAGATAGTAAAGATTATTAACATGGCAACAACTTTATCATTGAGAAATGTAAAATAGGAAATGAGTGGTTAGGGGAGGTCCCAGGAAGATTATGTAACGTGTCCATAATACGCTGTTAAACCAAAGCATAATTCCAATAAAAAAAAACTTAATTATTTTATTGCAGTAAAGACCAGTAGAACCAATAATTAATATTTGTGTTCTAGCTGAAAAAAATATACTGGCAATGAGTCTGGCCCCAAAGTTAGGAAGAATTACTGGTATATTAATTATAAATAACTCTATCCCCCAGTCCTCATTGTTACCACCTTGCTTCAGAGATTAGTCATTTTTCGACTGTTAAAACTTCCTTTCAGAAAAAGAACTTTGATTAGTTTTCTACCTCTTCATGTAACATATGATTTAAGCCCAACAAGATTAATCTCTAACTCAACTATGTGAAAGAGTTAATCAACTTGTAGAGAAATGAAGAAAACTACTTCCCTAACCTTTTAAAATGTGTTTTAAAAATTGATAAGACTCAGAAATAGAAATAGGGTTGGCCACTTTTCTTAGGACAGCTCATTCTGGGGTCATTCCATCCTCCAAACACTTTTTATGTCCTAAATGAAATATGTATTTTAAAGAATCCACCTCACAATAAGGACCTACTCTGCCCTAGCCTGGCCTTGAAAGACAAAAAGTCCAGAATTGAGGGAAGACAAGGTGGCCCAAGAAGGTCCAAGGACTGAGGCTGACAGGCGACTGGGACCTGCAACAAAGGCTCTCTGCTCACCCACTCACCTCTCTCTTAAGATCACTAACAATCACCTAGAATTAACTGCCTCCTCTCTGTGAAAGTTCCTTTTTGTTTCTAACCAAGCCAAGACACCACCTCCCCTCCCCCACCCCAGACACATGTGTCTTTTCAGACCTTTTCCTGAGCTGGCAGAGAACAAAGGATGATGTGGTCTTGATGATCAGCCTTATTCTCCTAAAAACCCCGAATGAAGTAGCTAAATAAGCTATGCTACAACCACAAGATGGGATATTTTTCCCAAAATGCTTGCTTACAATGGTGGAAAGTGGAGAGTCCAAAGCTTGACACCAAATATGCTCAAAATACACAGGAAGCGAAGACCATGGACTGGAAGGAAATGTACACAAATAATAATGGCGAGTACTCCTCAGTGGTGGGAATAGGGGAAGATGTGTGTGTCCCTGCACTTTTGTTTACAAAAAAATTCACTATGAACCCTGCACCCTCTTAATCTGGAAAAAAAATGTATGTGTTAGAAACAGAAACAGAGCCTTTAAACACACTGCTCACCACCATTTCCAGAAGGAATGGAGAGAGGCAGAGGGTGATGACAAAGTACCCCTAACAGGGTCATTTACTGAGATATTAATTAGTGGTATTCTTTCTACTGGAGAGGAATGAAAGGTAGGTTTTCCCTCATTCCAAAAAGTCTTTGTGTTCACAGTGTGGGCTCCTATGCCTTAGAAGGTCTTTAACAGGTTTTGGATTCAGTGGCAGTAGAAGTCAGGAAGAGCCAGAAGGCACGTTTCCCCCAGGTGGCCGTTCCCTAAGGATGCGAGAGCCTGTGAGTGAGGCTCCTACAGGGCGAGGGCAGGGAGGAGCTGCCCAAGCCTAGAAGACAAGGGTGCGCTTCCCTGAGGCCAAGGCAGGAAAGCGGGAAAGCGAGAAGGCTCATGTGCCTGGTGGTGTATCTGGCCATGTGACCTGTGTCCACTGCTTTTCAAGCAGGGCTTCAAGAGGTACGTGGTGATAGAGTTAGGAACAGGAGCCACGTTTGCTTTGCCAGTGCCAGTTAGAGACGTTCTTACCCAGTATAGGCGTCTCGTGTACCCATACCCCAGCTCAGACCAGGTCTCACCATTTCATGTGGGCTTCAATTAGAAGTGACATAGGTGAGTAGGAAGTCCCTGCTGGTTTCCAATTGACCATTTCAGAAAGGCCAAGAAGCTACAGTATGGCATTGAAGAAAGAAGTGAAAGTGTCAGTCGCTCAGTCATGTCCAACTTTTTGTGACCCCCATGGACTGTATAGCCCCCCAGGGTCCTCTGTCCATGAAATTCTCCAGGCAAAAATACTGGAGTGGGCTGCCATGCCCTCCTCCAGGGACTCTTCCTGACCCAGGGATCAAATCCAGGTCTCCTGCATTGCAGGCAGATTCCTTATCATCTGAGCCACCAGGGAAGGCCCAGTAGAAAGAATACCACAAATTAGTATCTCAGTGAATGACCCGGTCATAGGTACTTTGTCATCAAGTCTCTACCGCTCTCCATTCCTCCTGGGAATCATGGTGAGCAGTATTTTTCAAAAGCACCTGTTTTTCTTTACAATGCACACATATTTTTTCCAGATTTAGAGGGTGCAGGATTCATAGCTAATTTTTTTGTGGTGATGGTTTCATGGGTGCATAATTCTCCAAACTGATCAAACTGTATACATCAAATACTCACAGCTTTTTCTATGTCAACTCTACCTCAATAAAGTGACATAAAAAAAGAAAAGAAAAGAAACAACTCAACAGCTATAGTAGAAAAAACAGCACACCAGATCCCCTTGGTTGGGAAATACCAGCCAGTTCTAACTCACAGCAACCCAAAATATCAGTAAGGTCTCTCTTAGGAAATCATCCGTAAATTACATTTTATTGTTTTAGCAAAGGCACAGCCCTCCTCAAAATGTGATTTCAAACATGAAGCACAGAATGTTGACCATACAGTTTTCTAAGGGCAGGAACTGTTTATGCCCTTTTAATTACAATCCAATGGCTGCTGGTTGCATAGTCACAGTTGGTACTAATCAAAGCTGGGCTCGGCCCAACTTTAATAGTTATTAATGATGTGGGGAGGACACAGCTAAGACTTTGGCAGGCTTGGTCGGCTCAACAAATGGTAAAGCCAAAAGGAATAAGGTCTCCTTGACTTAAAATGCCAATAACAGCCCCACATATAACTCAGAAGTTGCAGAGGTTTGAAAGTAAATGCAGGTCATCACAATGGTTCCCTCAAAATCAGCAAACCTTCTGAGGAATCTTTCTTTTGCTTATAAATTCACCCCCCAGGCATTAGAGGAATACACTCGTTAATGAAGATTATCCTTTTAGAATATCCACAGTGTACACGATTTCTATAGTGGTAGACATAACCAGCTACTCTAAAACAACAAAGAATTCTATAGACATCATCTTTCCCCAGCATTCATCATTAAATCTATTCATTCCTCTTAGAGATCTAATTACTGAATTTATGTTCAAGTGGAATTCTTGCATATTGCATTGGAATATTGTCTTACGTTAAATTTGCAGAAAACCTGCAAAGCTGAAGCTGCAATGCTGAACTAACTGGAATCATACTGTCACATGTAAGAAAGCATAAAGCTTCTAGTATTGGAGTTAGTGATGTGGAACATTTCACCTGTTATTACACAGCCTGAGATCTTAGGAAAGCCACCTAGTTCTCATCGCAGAGCTCGTGGCCATAGAACCAGTGGAAGAAAAACCTAAATTAGGAATCCAGCACCACAGGGAGGGTGGAAGGACCTGTGGTTTTGCAATCACTGTTTCATAACCCTCGAGCCCCACCCAAATGCCCACAAGTGTCACTGGGCATGGACCCCATTCCCTCCCCTCCTGAATCTTCTCCAAAGATTGCAGAAATGCCATGCTTTTGTGGTGACAGGGATCATTTTAATCAGGCTAGGAGTTCAGGGCCCAGACAGGCTAATTCGATTTTCAACATCTTACATAAAAAGCAGCTTAGCAGAAAACATCTGAATAAGCTCCAAGGAACAATGCCAAATTCTCAGGTGTGGCTTCTGATGACACCACAACAAAAGATATAAGCCTTTCAGGTAAGTGGTTTTAAATGAAGAGACTGCACAAAGCCAGATAAGACATTGTATACTAAGTCCCTGGCCAACTGAGGCTTATGTTCTAATCTCTATTGGAAAAGTGTTCTGGTGTGAAGAATAAAATACCATGAAGGGTCTCCTTCACTGAGAACCAAATAAATAAAGAGGGTGCAGCTATAATGAATGGCCATAGAGTGCAAAATCCTGTTCTCAGATGTCATTGTTCATGTGCCTCTCCCGATGAATCCGTATGTAGATGAGGATCCACCATGTCATATTATTTGACAACAAACTGATACTTTCCTTTGAAACAAACTTATTTTGCTTATCATAGAAAATGGCTGCAAAAGCAAAGATAAAGGTGACGACTGTAAGGAGAAAATGAAAACAAGCAAACTGTCTTTCCACAGTAGAGTCAAAGTTAATCAACTCATCCATAGAGCAAAATCTAGATCATTCTACAGTGAAAAAACTCACAGGGCACCACAGATCTTTGCCGCAGCACTACAACTCTGCTTAACCATCACTCAGTTACTTTAGAATGGACTGCTTCACTCACAACGTTGACCAGAAGTGTCTATCTCCTGGTGAAAAAGCGCAGAACATTTTCTAGAATATAACACCATGTCTAGGCTGCAATGTATCACAGCAAACTAGCCCAGTCTGATCTTGAGTTTCTTCTCTATGAGTTTTCCCCAAAAAGGAGTGGTATCTACAACAATCTGAAAAAAGCACAGAGAAATTAAGATCCAAATAAAGCAGTGCTCACAACTCCAACAGTGAGCAGAGAACAAAACTCTACTTTATTATTTTAATGTTAATAGCTGCCACTTTTTTAAAAGTGCTATTAAGTCAGCATGAATTTCGTTTTTTAAGGGTGAGTTGTTCACGGTAAAAAACTAAATAACTGCCAAGAACAAGATAGGTTTCAAAAATACTATTCTACTCGTCAAATGCTGGTTTCCATTTACTTCTCCATATATTAACTTTAAGTAAGACTGTTCATTCCTAATCTGAGAATGTGGTTAGACTCGGGCAAAAAATATTCATATACTAAGACATACAATGATTATCTTAGATAATGCTGGACTGAAATATATCTTTTGAAATTGTACATATGGTCTATCACTTTTAATACTTTGAAGTCTGTGCAACAGTGGACATGAAGTCAATAGCAGTGAATCTGAGCTACTGTATGTTGTTTGTAGTTGCTACACATGTGTGTTTCTGTATCTGTGCTTAATAATTAAAAATATATAAGACACATCACTTTCTTTTTCTGGAGTTTAGAATCATATTTTTCTCAATAAATTCTTTCACCATTTCCATGAAGTTCGACAGTATATATGTGACTGCATAAAGTGAGAGCAGCAAGAATAACGCTGAAAGCAACAAAGTCAGGTAAGAAGTAATTCTAATTTGGGTGTTGGCATGGAATGTTCTGCTTCCCTGGTGGCTCAGCTGGTAAAGAATCCACCTGCCATGCGGGAGACCTGGGTTCAATCCCTGGGTTGGGAAGATCCCCTGGAGAAGGGAATGGCTACCCACCCCAGTATTCTGGCCTGGGGAATTCCATGGACTATATGGTTCTACACACAGTGGAATGTTCAGTTAAAATGATGTTTAAACTGGTTTACTCTAAAATGACTGCATGGAGTCCTTTTACTAGGGGTTGTAAGGTTCCTGCAGGCAAGCATCTTACTGTTTTTGTGACCCTCGTACAATACCTGACAGAAAAGCTGATTAAACCTTGTTGGATAAATAAGTAATCTCTAAGAATACGCTAATAAAACTGAGAAAAGGAAAATTTTGCTGAAAATGGGTGAGAAGTTTGCTCCCAGCAAACTCTGGCATAATAAACCTTCCTTTCTTAAATTAGTAAAAGTTAACCATTTTATAGTTTCTCCTCAAAAGCCAAGAATCTTCACTAGAAAGCAGAGATCGTGGGTCAGGATGACCTGAGAGCTATACAAAGTCAGATCCTATCCCTGGCCTCTAGGGCTGAATCTAAAGCAGACAGCAAATACAACAGGATAATCAACATATTTAGGTAACTGTAAATATTATAAAAGAATCTGTAGGCTAAGGGGTTAAAGTTGCAGTGAAGCAAGGGTTTCTGGAAGGGGGACAGATGGCTTTTGACAAATTAGCACACCTTCAATGCAAGAGACAGAAGTAGGTCACAATGAGTAAGTGAATTTTCCACTGACTCATTTCCACATGTATCATGGGCAGCAAAGGGTACCAGTGATCTGAGTCTCCACCTGGAAGAGCTGTACAAATCAGAACTCTAAGGAAAGAAGCTAGAACTAACAGTGACTCTGTGGGGAGAACCGCCATCCTGACCTAGAAATAGGTCAGTAGGCAGGAAGGCCAATAGGCTTGATGAAAAATATGCACTTAATAAAAATCCTCATGTATTCAGAAAAGCTAACAACTTAGACGTAGGCCCAGGACAGTAACGTGATTCCTGTTCTTTCTCAGGCTAAAGATCGATTCAATCAGGTTGAATGGGGTTCCACCAATGGACATATTCAGCAAATCGTCACTAAATCTGCATGCAGTTTTTCAGGTTTTAACTTTGAACGCAAATAACCTCTATTTTAGGTTTGATAGGAAATCAGATTGGTCAATTATTTTTAAATACAAATTCACTTATTTTAGTGCAAATGGAGCATACCACTGTAAATGTCAAATAGTCACCATCCATTATGATAATAGGGTCCAGTCAATCTTACCAACTTATTCAAAGTTCACTGCATGAATGATCAGAGCTCTCAGTCCCCAGACAGACCTTAAAATATGTCCTTATTAAAAAATTCGAAAGCAATAAATCCAGTTAAAGAGGTGACAAGAGATGACCCTTATCAGCCATCTATTCCAGAGCAGCCACAAGCTGACAGCTTCCCTGTCCGTGAAGAGGACGCAGGACGGGATACAACTACCAGGAGACTGGAGGCTCCACTCACCAAGAACTTACATCGAAATAAGTTTGTGGAAATAATGCGTAGAGAGATTTTACTCTAGTGGGAGGTTACCCACAGATGAAAGGAAATGCTTTTCTTCACACAGGAGAAAACAGTATCCCCAGGACATTTGGAAAAATTCTACCCAATAGACATCAGTTTTATTTTTCTCCAGTACAGTTAATGAATTAGATAGCCTTATCTATACTTGAACAAAAGTAATCAAATATCATCAGCCAATTCTGAAACACCAGTTGAGGCTACAGGAAAATTAATTTTCACTGTAAAAGCTGACTGGCATGGAATCAACACTCATGACTGTGGCATCTTTAGCTCAATGCTCTACTGAACCAAGATACTAAATTAAAACAGAGCTATTGAGACATCCAAGGTTCTACAAAATGAGACATTGCAAGCTAGTGACACAAACACCTAAGACAGGAAAAGGCTGAGGCAGAGAACACTTACTCACACAGTAGGTACTCCAAATATATAAAGACCATATGGTTTTAATGTTTCAAACTAGGGCCACCTGACACTATAAGACAGAATGGAGGAGTTTAAAACCACAACCGCATTACCATACACACAACAGGTCTTATCCCAGATACTATCCCTGGGACTCTTACAAGACTATTCTAGAATGCAGATTTACAGAAATCATCACATACATTTTTTGAAGTAAAATGTCACTCAAATGATGTGCTTCTGTTCCCAGGGCTATGATTACCTCATCCAGAAGCAAATGGACAAACACGTCATTCCGTCCACTAACCAGGTGGTCATCTCAGGGCTTTCAATCAGTACTAGCCTGGGTCAAGCCAAGATTCAAAAGGAAAAAATCTACAGCATCAGATATTGCCTCTAAGTTAACTGAGCTTTAATACTGAATTGCACTGGAAACTTATTTGTGAAATGAAGAACTGTAAGTAAGTGAATGATCTTTATCCACACGTATACAAAACATTTCGATAAAAATACACAGTTGACCCTTGAACATCATAGGTTTGAACTGCACAAGTCCACTTACATGTGGATTTTACTAAATACGACAGTATCATATGATTTCAGTTGGCTAAATCCAGAGATGCAAAATCTTGGATACAAACAGTTGACTCTAAGTTACAGGTAGATTTTTGACTACTCTGAGGGGCACCCCTACCCCCTAACCCTGCATGGTTCAAGGGTCAACTGTATACTTAATTTGAAATTTGGACTTACAATGCTATACTATTCCTAAACATACACAGCATTTTACAATGAATTGTGAAACTGTCATAAATTCCACTTTAAAGGTATCTACATTAAAAAAAATTACATGCAATATGTAATTTTAAATATCTCAAAATGTATAAAAATAATGTATGTCTTATTTTCAGATTGCTGCTGCTGCTAAATCACTTCAGTCATGTCCAACTCTTTGCAACCCTATGGATGATAGCTCGCCAGGCTCCTCTGTCCATGGATTCTCCAGGCAAGAACACTGCAGTGGGTTGCCATGCCCTCCTCCAGGGGATCTTCCTGGATTAATTTTCAGGTTAATTAGGAACTTTGTACAGATCCATACACAACACAAACTGTAAAGCCATTTCGATGATGTGGTCAACATCAGATTTTAAACTTAACAAGAATAAACAAGTTTTTCTTACTCCCACCCTTTTCCCCATATGAGGAAACATGCTTTCCTTCTAAAATTTCTACCATTCTGTCCACCTCATTCTTCCTCTATGTGGACCCAGAAATCATGCTGCCAACAGAGCACTTTTCAATGAAAAATGCTTTTGTTTCTGTCAAGAAAAATACAATGAAATAGCAAAGAAAAACTGAGCAATCAAAAATTATTATCACTATGCCACAGAATTTTGCAACTTCAATTTCCTACTCAACTCCTATTATTTCTTTCCATACATTTCTTTTTCCTTAGAGACAGAATATACAGGATGGCGAGATTCCCCAATGTAGTTTTTTTCTTCCAGTTTTATTGAGATATAATTGACACACAGCTCTGTTTAAGTGTAACGCGTATAGCATCATGTTTTGACTTAGACACATCATGAAGTGAGTATCACAATAAGCTTCAGTGAACATGTGAATGTCCATCATCTCATACAGATACAAATTAAAGAAATAGAAAAAAGAATATTTTTCTTGTGAGGATAACTTTTTAGGATTTACTCTCTTAACAGCTTTCATATGTAATAAACAGCAGAGTTAATTACATGTATCATGTTGTATGTTAAGTCCTGAGCACTTATTTATCTTATAACAGAAGGATGCACATTTTGACTGCCTTCATCCAAGTCACCCTCCCCCTACTCTGCACCTCTGGTAACCACAAATCTCATCTCATTTTCTGAGTTTGCTTTTGAAGTATAATTGACCTACAATACTATGTTAGTTTCTGTTATACAACATGCTGCTGCTGCTAAGTCGCTTCAGTTGTGTCCGACTCTGCGCGACCCCATAAACGGCAGCCCACCAGGCTCCACAGTCCCTGGGATTCTCCAGGCAAGAACACTGGAGTGGGTTGCCATTTCCTTCTCCAATGAAGGAAAGTGAAAAGTGAAAGGGAAGTTGCTCAGTCATGTCCGACTCTTCATGATCCCATGGACTGCAGCCCACCAGGCTCCTCCGTCCATGGGATTTTCCAGTTAAGAGTGCTGGAGTGGGGTGCCATTGCCTTCTCCAGTTATACAACACAGTGGTTAGATATTTCTATACATTTCAAACTGATCACCATGATAATTTTACTTACTATGTGTCACCATACAAAGATCTTACATAGTTATTCATTGTATTTCCCACACTGGATAAATTTTATACCCTGACTCATTTATTTTGTAATAGGAAGTTTCTACATCTTAATCTCCCTCACCTATTTCTTTCCTCCTGCTAGTCCCCTCCTCTCTGGCAACCACCTGTTTGCTCTCTGTATCTATAACTGTTTCTTTTTTGTTCATTTCTTTTGTATTTTAGATTCAACACATAAGTGAAATCATACACTATTTGTCTTTTTGTCTTTATCTGTCTGCTTTATTTCACTTAGCATAGGGAACTATCAAAAAAAACAAACAAACAAAAAATGGCCACCTACTGAATAGGAGAAGATATTTGCAAATGATACATCCGATAAGGGATTTATATCCAACATACAGAAATAACTCACACAACTCAACACCAAAAAAAAACAAAAAGCCTGATTGCAAAGTAGGCAGAGGATCTGAAGAGATATTTTTGCAAGAAAGACATACAGATGGTCAGCAGGCAAATGAAAAGGTGTTCAACGCCACCAATCATGAGGGAAATGCAAACCAAAACCACAATAAAGACACCACCTTACACCTGTCAGAATAGCTATTATCAAACAGAAAATAAGTAAATATTGGTGAGGATGTGGAGAAAAAGGGAACCTTCATGCACTGTTGGTAGGAAGGTAAATTGGTGCAACTGCCATGGAAAACAGTATGGAGGTTCTTCAAAAAATTTTAAAAAGAACTATTATACGATCCAGCAATTCTACTCCTGGATATTTATCCAAAGAAAACAAAAACATTAATTTTAAAAAAATACATGCAGCTCTATGTTCATTGCAGCATTATTTACAACAATCAAGCTATGGACTGCATAGCACAGGGACTATACCTAGAAGGGAAAAGAATCTGAAAAAGAACATATGTATATCTGAATCACTGTACTGAACATCTATAAAAGTAACATAATGTTGTAAACTATACTTCAATGAAAGAAAAATATGTAGAAGCAACCTTAGTGCCCATCAACAGATGATAAAGAAGACATGATCATATATATATATACAAGCACACACATATACACATACACACACACGTACATATATGGAGCTTCCCAGGTAGTGCTAGTGGTAAAGAACCTGCCTACCAATGCAGAAAAACGTAAAGAAACGTGGGTTTGATCCCTGGGTTGAGAAGATCCCCTGGTGAAGAGCACAGCAACCCACTCCAGTATTCTTGCCTGGAGAATCCCATGGACAGAGAAGCCTGGTGGGCTACAGCCCATGGGGTCGCAAAGGGTTAGACATGACTGAAGTGACTTAGCATGGTACATATATACACCATATTCTATATACCATAAAGAAGAATGAAATCTTGCCATTTGAGACAACAGAAATTGTTCCCAACATACTTTTTAACTATATGGATAATTCCAGAATTACCATGCAACTTCCGTAGCTATGGCTTTTCCATGACCAAAGATACCTAGATCACAAACACCATTTCAAAGTAAAAGAAAGCACATGTCTATGTACAAGATAAGTATATGTTTCTGCAGCTTGTCCTGCAGAGAAAACACTCCCTAAACCATGTACAAATCGTCTCCACTTCACTTGTGAAACGAGAAGGTCCAAAAGATTAGATTCAGCCCCTGGGTCTAGGCAGTCCTAAATACTTGAGACTCTTGGAAGAAAAATACTCAACACTAAGTAACTTGAGCGCTTGTCATTAATACTGGAGCTTCCCTGGTGGCTCAGTCGGTGAAGAATCTGCCTGCAAGGCAGGAGACTGCCTGCAAAGCAGGAAACCCAGGTTGGATCCCTGGGTCAGGAAGATGCCCTGGAGAAGGAAATAGCAGCCCACTCCAGTATTCTTGCCTGGAGAATCTCATGGACAAAGGAGTCTGGCAGGCTGCAGTCCATGGGGTCACAAGAGTCGGAAATGATTTAGCGACTCAACCACCACCATTAGTCTTTGGGTGGATGACTCTTAATCCCCAACCCAGAACTCCTCCCAGGTTCCAGATGCTTGTTTTCAACAGTCAGCAGCAGACTTCCAAGAGGGTATCTAAGGAAGCACCAGTTCAGTGACTCTCCAACTGAAATGATCGTCTTTACCAGAGATGCCCTGCTTCCTGAGTCTCCAGTTTCAGGGACTGTTGCCATTACCCAACAGCCTAAAGCGCTAATAATCACTCAGCTGGTCATCTGGTCCTATGGATTTCATCTCCCTTCACCCTCACAGCCCCCAACCTGGTCGTGGTTATCATCACCACCACTCTGTCCTGGAAGCCTGCTCTAACTAGAATCCTGGCCGCCCCCCTGTCCAATGTCAACTCAGCCTCCACTACCAGAAACCTTCCAAATGGGCAAATATGATCTTACCACCACCCTGTGTAAAACCCTTTACTGGTTCCTCCCACTCACAGAGTAAATTTCAGGCTTCCGATGATCACTCTCATCATATTTTTCAACTCTCGCTCCAGGTCTCTTTATAGGAACCTGTCTCTTTGCCTGGAACATTCTCTTCCATCTTAAACTGAAAAACCAACCTGCTTAAATTTTCTGAAAGCCCACTTTCTGGTACAAATCCCTGGGACACTCTCAAAATGTTTTATGTTCCCCCCCCTCCCCCACAACATGGCTAACAGTGGGTAAGCACAGACATAATCACACACAGGGTTGTAAATTCTTGTTAATCCTTTGTGTCTTCCTCTCCCCTTGTCTCCCTCCACTGCACTCCCCATGAAACCGCAAGCTTTCAAGAGGGCTAGAACTACCTGTCTTCTTCACCATTGCCTCCTCAGAACAATCCGACATAAAGAAGGTGCTCAACTAATAAGGACTGAATTCATGAACCAAAACATGCAGAGGACGGGGAGCAGACTGCCCCCACCACCGCGGTCCAAGCCTCATCTCCCAAGCGAGATCTCCCTTGCTTTCAAGCACATTTTAAACTCAAAAGTGGCCATGACAACAGATTGATGCTAAGGAATGGCTTCCATGAAGTAAGGATGTATCTGAATTGTTTAAAACAAACTGGGAGTCAAACAACTCCTTCATCCAACTCTTCTGGGTGACAATCCACAAACCTTCTTTAGCCTGAAAACTCTCAAGCAGAAAAGGCTTATCCTTCTTTGGGAGTATACAGCTTCTGCTTTCCATTTTGACAAGCCAAGTTTTTATTTGGAACAATCCAAAGAAAACTAGAAAAAGGTTCCCCATCTTTCATATGCAGGTCCATAGGTAGAGGCAACTCTGCTTCCAGGCACCATATCTGAAGCCTCTATTACTGAATAGGGTTTCCTTTTGGAATTGTATTCTCAGCCCAGCCAGACTGTGTTATGTACACAACACATCCGCATTCATCTGCGGGTATGCACAGGGATATATGATTACCGCTAAAGTTGACTGCTTCCATGGCATAGTTGGAACTCTGATGAGACTAAGGCATACATGACATGTATGAGTTACTGGTCAAGACAGATATATTTTACTTTGCTTTTGTAATAACTATGTATTTTAATGAGTTCAATACTACAAATAAATGTAAACAGTACAAGCTATCTATCTTAGTATAACATTAAAGTTAAAAAATTGCTGTCTTCTGCACTAATTATCTGAATTGTATCATTAAATATGTAGATAAATATCCTTATACATCTTCAGGCAATAATTCTGATAATTTACAATAATTACATAAACATGCCATCCTGATGAAGATAACTTTTAATAATCTTATGTACAAATATTAAAATAGGGTATATTATAGTTATTCTGCCTTCCATATTTAACATGATGTATTTGCATTTCCACAAATAAAGGTAACTGGCTAATTTAAACCTGATTTCTTTTCACAGTGAGTTTCATTTGCACTGACTGGCATTCAGAATTAAAATATAAAGTGAAGTCCAAATATAAGGACGGAAGGAGTCCTTACCATCCACATCTGCGTCAACTTCATGAGTCAGTGAAAATTGATGGATTGTTTTTCTCATCTCTTTTGAACATAATTCTGTGGTCTCAAGTATTACAGGAGAGAAAAATGTGCCTAAGGGGCTATGATTTACAATTATTCTGTTTCATGCTGATTAGCATAAATGACCATGATAGAAAATTGCATGAAAACCCTAGAAAAGTCAATAACAGATATTGATCCATAGCAGCACCTAAAGGAGGAAAAATTGCTTACTGCCTATGCTTCAGGCTTCCAGTCTAATTTGGCAGAGGATCTTTTAACCTGAAAATGAGTCCACGTTTACAAAGCATTCTTATGGTTACATGAACTACCTTTCACAAGCAAATGGACAAATCAAATCTCAACACTTCTCCACTCCCAGATTTATCAGACTAAGAGTTTGTACCCAGATTAACATGGAGGCATTTATAACGCAACTGCAAAGCTAAAAGGAATCCTGCTTTCCATTTGCAATGAATATTGTGAAGCGATGCTGAATTAGGCAAGTGGTGTGACACTTAAAAGTATTTACAGTTCTCTTCAATAAAAAAAATGTTTTTCTCTCCAAAATGCAAAATTGAAGGGGGTAGGAAGGTAATGAGAAGAAATGGCTTCCATTTTCTGAAAGAATTGGGATAAATTTAGCCTGCCACTCCTCTCACATAGAACATACTTAGACCTCCATAATTAAAACACTTAGAAAGTACAGGAAAGAAGACAACTTTAAGTAAATGAGTAGTGCTTTATCACTATTATTCCTTAACTTCTTTTTATTTCAAAGATCTTACTTTTCAGTGAGGCAATACAATTCGAGCCTGGTAAGTAGGTGGGTGTAGCACACGATCTCTATGTAAAATGTGTGGTTATCACAAAGACGTGGCGATGCTCTGATGGGGAGATGCTGAAAGATACAGGCTCCTCTAATGCAAGCAACCCACTCCAGTACCCTTGCCTGGAAAATCCCATGGATGGAGGAGCCTGGTAGGCTGCAGTCCATGGGGTCGCTAAGAGTTGGACACGACTGAGCAACTTCACTTTTCACTTTCATGCATTGGAGAAGGAAATGGCAACCCACTCCAGTGTTCTTGCCTGGAGAATCCCAGGGACAGGGAAGCCTGGTGGGCTGCTGTCTGTGGGGTTGCACAGAGTTGGACACGACTGAAGTGACTTAGCAATGCAAGCAAAAGACATAGCTTAATACACATAGAACAGGGACACAGTCACATTCCCATTAGCTCTGATTTTTGGGTCCCTCCAAAGGGAAAGGACCAGGGTTACAATTGTTTCTACCATGTTACTATTTCCTGAGCTTCCTATGTGTGTGTTAAGTTGCTTCAGTCATATCCGACTCTTTGAGACCCATGGACCGTAGCCCTCCAGGCTCCTCTGTCCATGGGATTCTCCAGGCAAAAATACTGGAGTGGGTTGCCATTTCCTCCTCCAGGGACTCTTCCTGATCCAGGGATCAAAACCACATCCCTTATGTCTCTTGCATTGGCAAACAGGTTCTTTACCACTGGTGCCACCTACGAAGCCCTAGTTACATGCTAGATAAAAGCAATAGATGAAACCCAGGGAATTTCTCACTACTAACTTCCCAGGTAACTTCCCAGGTGAATCAAATGTTACTTTCCTGGCAAAACAATCCCTTAATTATGCCAGTGCCCCAAATCAGTGTTTTGATGAACTCACTGGAAAAGACCCTGATGCTGGGAGGGATTGGGGGCAGGAGGAGAAGGGGACGACAGAGGATGAGATGGCTGGATGGCATCACCGACTCAATGGACGTGAGTCTGAGTGAACCCCAGGAGTTGGTGATGGACAGGGAGGCCTGGCGTGCTGCGATTCATGGGGTCACAAAGAGTAGGACACGACTGAGTGACTGAACTGAACTGAACTGAGACACGCTTCTAACTCCTGATATCTGATGTACTAGTAAAGAATCACAAAAATCATCAATTTTTAATGTTTTGATGATGATTTCAATATAATTGGCTTTCTTTATAATTCTATATATTTCATTTTATACACTTAAAAGATACTATTCTGAAAAGTGGTTCATAGGTTTCACCATACTGTCAATAGAATCCAGGATTTTAAAAACTGGTTAGCAGTAGACAGCCTAGGAAATCTTGCTAATGTCACACAGCTTGTTAGTGGCAGAAATGTGACTAAAAACAAGATCATCTGACTTCATTGCTCATAGAGTCCCTAACAGCTGTGGCTTGAAATGACCCAAGTGTGGTCATGTGCTACCATATAATTACTGGCTTCTCAGAGATCCTCCTACATATGTCTAACTAGATCAAGGCCCAGAGGCTCTAGTTTGCTGGAAAAGATGAGGGATATTCCCCGAAAGTCAGATCTAGCATACAGGAAGTTTTTTTAATTCCTTCATCTAATTCTCAGAGATTGAAGTCACAGGTCTGAGTATGAACGGATTGAAGCTGAGCTGGAAGAGAATATGTGCACAATGGAATATTGAACACAGAATATTCACAAATTCTTTAAAATATCTGTTAAACTTTTGTACTCATGAGAATCCTCAATCTAAACACAGGATATTTCTAATTGAACGATGCCCTTGGTATATTCAGGACTTCCCTGGTAGCTCAGCTAGTAAAGAATTCACCTGCAATGCAGGAAACCCCGGTTCAACTCCTGGGTCGGGAAAATCCCCTGGAGAAGGGAACGGCTAGCCACTCCAGTATTATTCTGGCCTGGAGAATTCCATGGACTGTATAGTCCTTGGGGTTGCAAAGAGTCAGACACGACTGAACGACTTTCACTTCACACTTGCTGCATTCGGCTTATCCCCCATAAACTTCGTATGCCATCTATGAAGTGGCATTTAGGTGACTCCAGGTGTGCACCAACAGCATATTTGTACCAAAAGGTAGAATGGTTATTTATCATGCTCATTTATGAGCCTGCCAAGTACTAGATGAGGAAGGGGAAATTCAAACTCAAAAAAAGCTAGCACTGCCCAAGGTCACAGCGTGGAGACTCAATCTTATTTCACACGCACAAATCAGATCAATTGAAGACGGAGATGCATAATACATTAGACAAACAATTTCAAACCTTGATAAAAGCAGATCTTGGAATGTGCATTAATAGCACTTTGCATTTAGTAATGTTTCACTTTTGAACATTAAATGTGCTGAGGGTAAAAAACAAATAAAAGAAATAGCCAATTGCTTTCATGAAATATCGATGACAGTACAGTAAAAGTTCAGAGCAGCAGGAAAAGTCCAGGAGTTATTTGCTCCTATAATAGTGTCCTTAACCCTGCATCTTGCCCCTGCTGCTTGCTTCCCTCTATTTCCCACGTTCCACAGGAGGAATTTTCATTCTTTTAGAAGCTTTTCATCCTAAAGCATATGCAATGTTCATTCCAGACTTGAATCTGGCAATGAGGTACCCTCCTGTCATTTTTTTTTTTTTTTTTGCTAGAGAAAATATGGAACCACCAGACTGCCAATCTAGCAATAACATAACATGTGATATAAGAGTCACAAACTTGGAAGGAACCTCAAGTAGACACAAAAGCTACCCGGCACGATGTATCAAAATTCATAAACATGTTCATGTCACTTTGGCCTAGAAATCTCTATACTGGGAATTTATCCTAACAGAATAGCTCCGAAAGACAGAAAAAGCTATATGCACAGATATGCTCACTGTGGAGTGCTTTCATTCCATACACCTTTATTAAGTGCCTATTATATGCCAGGCACTACGCTGGCAGAAAGTCTCCGCTCCAAGGCAGTCACAATCAGCTGGGAATTCAGAGAAGTATATACAGAATCACAGCGTGTTGGGATAAATGCTAACAAGCCTGTGCAGAATCACCAAACACTAAAATGTGCTGGAACAGAAAGGCAGAGAGTCAAGGAGGACTTTACAAAATTTTAGGTAATGCTTTTAATAATTTCTTCCCAGTTTTATTTTTAAAGACACAATGTAGTGCTGAAATGTTTTAAAAAAATAACCTTTATTACTCTGAAAAAAATTCCTCAATACATTCTTTAAAATAAAAAATGACAAGCAAGTCTAAATAGCCCTTAAGAGCTCTTTAAGAGCTCTTTACGGCCCTCCATCTTTCTCTCCGCCATGTGTGGGAGGTGGAGTGTAGTCATGTATCACTGACTCCTCACCAGGCCCATGCTGGCAGTCTATTCCCTGTCGTAGTTTTCTACTACACACCAGGGTGTCCCTCATCAAAACTGCGAAAGAACTCTGAGTTCATTTTGCTTAAAACCCAAAACAAAATAAACAAACCAAAAAAATGTTATTGCTCCTTTGAGTACTTTCTCTTTCAAATGGCCCACAATTGCTGCAGAAAAATCCTGCTGTAAGATTTCAGAAGGTCCTTTACTAAAGACAGTATTTATTATGTGCTATGATTTTTTAGTGTAGAAATGAAAAAAATTCCACAGTTTGAGGAGTTGTGTTGGGAAGCTTCTGAAGAAGTGTAGGTTGGACCCACCTACTAATTCACCGTGAGAAATAATACGAACTAAACTGGACATGTTACAAAAGAGCAGAGCCTTTATTTACACTCGGATTAGAGCAAACTCTATTCCTGTCACGTGAATGACACCCAGTGCAAGTTCAGACACGCTCCATCCACATCAGGGCTGTGGGAGCCATGGAGACACCTCTCTCGGCGTGTTCTGGCCTGCGTCATGGCTCAAGGCTTTGGTCATACTCCAGAAGTGGGCAGGGGCTTTAGAAGAATCACCAGAGAAGACTGTCCCACACCATCTTTTTTTAAGAGTGCCTACAGGGAAAGACTGTGCTTGAAATAATCTATGGGAAGAAGGTAAAATTAATATTTACTGAGCATCTATATTTGTGAGGCATTGCCCTAGCTCCTGGTTTGGCAAAGATTTTCTGTAGAAGGCCAGATAGTACATGTTTTTGACTTTGCAAACCAGAGTCTCATGTTACAACTACAGTAAGTACCCTACATGAGAACATTCAAGTAGTGAACTTTCAAAGATCTGAACGTGCCCTGTATGCCAGCTGTTGTACTGTATTGTAAGATTTAAAATGTTTTCTTTATCTTTTGAGTTTAAAGTATTATTTGTGTGGAAAGTATTATAAACCTATTACAGTATAGTACCATATAGCTGATTGCGTTAGTTGGATATCTAGACTAACTTTGTTGGACATACAAACAAACTGGACTTTTGAACATAGTCTCAGAACAAAACTAGTTCGTATGTGAATTTCTGCACTGGATTATGCTACTGTATTACCAGAAGCCATAGATAATATCTAATTGAACTGGTGTGGCTGAGTTCTAATAAAGCTTTATGTATAAAAACAGGTAATAGAGCAGATTTGGTCTGTAGACTGTATCTTGTCTGCCCCTGATCTTTAATGTTTCACAATTTATCTTATTTAAGGCACAAAAAAGATTTATTCCTACTTCAGATGAGGAAACCAAGCCTCAGAGGTAAGGTCACATGCCAAAATCACACGTCTAGGTTGTCACTGAGTCAGGATTCCAACCAAGGCCTCCTTGCCCCAAAGTCTGAACTTTTTCTACTATATGAACAGAGTCTATTAGGTTAAATGCAGATAAGGACGAAGACCCAACTTGAAAGAAAGAAAATAAAATCTCAAGTCTAAATCTTTTCTTTCATTTAATATTACCCGATCTATGCCCAACTATGACAGCAAAAGTGCTTGCAAACAGAGTTAGGGGTAAAACATTCCTCCCAAGGGAAGCTTCTGGAATACCCAGTACTGAACACCTTCATAACCACAAGGGAAAAAGAACTGAACTCTGTATTATAACGTGCCAGATTATGGCAAAGCTCTAAGATGGTCACGCTCCTAGAATTCCAACACTCCCTGAAAGGATTTTGTAAACTAACCTCACTGATATTCACATATTCAGTAATTCATTCATCCCATGCCCAGATAGCACACTTTATAAGCACTTTAAAATAAAAGAGACATGGTACTCGGTCCTTCAGGAACTTTAACAGAGTTGGAGGCAACACACAGACACTAAATAGTTAATTACTTGTTGATATCAATTGCCACTTGGGTATGAAAAGAACTATAAGGGTGATGCACACAGCTCTGTCTAAAACTCAAGAAAAACTAGGCAATAAATATGAATGTGCTTCTTTTCCTGGTTGAATCTTATTCAAGGTTCTCGCTCCTTTTATTGCCCTTGAGAAATGAAAGACTTTGTTTTCAACATCATTGTCCTCATTTGGAATCTGGAGACTAGCTTGAAACTTTGGTACCTAAGCATCAACTTCCTCATCTTACAATGAGGGGGTCTGACTAGATGCTTCCGAAGCTGCTTCCAAGTTAAGGCTTCTATAAATTAGCTTTTAAATATATGATTCTGTAATGTCCAACTTATAAAAAGAAAGTACCCTGGATGAAACGTCAATGTCCAGATATTTTAATCCATGACATAGGGTTGTTACATCCTTACAGTAAGGAAAAGTTTCAATTCTTAAAACCATCTCTCTTAAAAAGCAGAAAGCATTACTTAGAGAGTTGCACAATTTATTTCTGAAAATTAAATGATGATTTCCCCCAAAGGACAGAGGGGAAAGGAAGATGTGGAGCAGATGGATTCATTGTTCCCCTATGGAGAAAAAACATTTCTACACCTTGCAAAAATATATTAATTGGCCTGCCATCTGGCAAGCCTGCTCACACACATAAGGGATAAAGTTTAGATCTTGAGGTTTAACATTTAAGCCTGTGGGGAGATGGTAATTGGAATCTTTCTGAGTTAGCAGGAGTATTTTTAAAGGGAACATTTCAAAAGAGATCTGAATACAGGTGGAGAAAAAAAGAAACTAAACGTGAGACCATCCAAGGTGATATCATGGGCATCCACGGCCTCGCCCAACTCCGCACACCAGTGAGCCGGCGTGGACACTCCCACGTCAGGTGAGACTGACTGTTCACTCATAGGCCAGCTTTCACAGCATGATTCTGAATGCGTCCCCTCAATTTTACAGGTAACCTCCTGCCCATGCCTTCTTGTACATTATAGTTTTCAACATTTTTGGAAATCTTACCATTGTAAAGGTGGGTGTTTAAAGGAACCTCTTTAAGAGGTGTGGGAAGTAGTTCATCAAACAGAAAGCTCGATAAAATATAAGTTTTGTGGTACGCATGTGCACATGTGCACACACATGCCCGGAATAAATACAGAGGAGGATAACACCATATTTTTTACAGTGCTTATATTTGAGCACTAGAATTTGGAGTGATTTTAACAGTTGTTCATATTTTCTCCATTTTCGGTCTTAGGCATAAGTTTACATTTTCTTCTCAAAGTTACATAGATTCCACTGAAATTAAAATATAATAAAAATCATGAAGAGACATGGTATATTATTTTACAAAGCAAATAAAGTATCTTGATTTTACCTTTCTCAAAATGTATGTTTTGGTCTGTCTTTGCTAAGTCACTTCAGTCGTGTCCGACTCTGTGCGACCCCATAGAAGGCAGCCCACCAGGCTCCCCCATCCCTGGGATTCTCCAGGCAAGAATACTGGAGACTGGCATGGAAAAACTCCATGCTTCCTTCTGGGTCTCTTTATTTTCTAACAGCCATAATCTATGTCTTAAATTACATACCTTCCAATCTTCCTCACAGCTTTGTTTCCTTCCCCAGTAAACACCACCAAATTATTTATAACCATTTTCTGCTAGTAGAATTTGTTTACCTGGTTTCTTAAAACTTCCTCACCTATGTAGCATCAAAGGGCCTATTATACACTAATAATGGACCACACAATTTAGGTGGTTTAAGCTTCTCTTTCGAGTATCTCATTCTGATACATTTTCCTGGTTTCTACTTGACATTACCAACCATGTAATAACCATCTTCTTCGTCAAAATGATTGTTTAAAAGGATGACACAATGTAACACGGGATCCTAGCTAGGATTCTGGAATAGAAAAAGGACCCTGGAGCACAACTAGGCAAGACATAATAAAATATGGAGCTAACTTTTTAAAGGGGGTTGGGGAGGATGAACAAAACCTGCTATGCTAAACCTTTATTAGCATCACCAAACAACTAAAAAGTACCTAAAACTGTTTAAGGTGATGGAAATATTCTGTATCTTCATTGTGATAATTACATGAATGTATTTGTCAAAACTCCAAGAGCTGCATACCTAAGAAGGACAGTTGTACTACATGTAAATTCTGTCTCAATGAACAGTGTTAAAGCAAAGCATGCCTGGCTGCCTGGACATTCTTTTTCTAGTGTGAGTAAGTTAGAGCCGTAAACCCTGTGTCAGTAGGAACCTGGTTCGGTGGCAGTGAGAGACACCTTCTTTAACATTTAAAAAAATGTACCTGAAGGAAAGATTTCTTTCCCCTCCATCCTTGGTAAGGGGCAGCCATTTCTCAAAAGCAGTTCACATACTGCACCACTGAGAACGAAGACATGGCCAATGAAGGATTTCTGGGGTTCAGAGAACGCTGGACACAATATCTGTGCCTTTTGTATGTTATAGATTATTCACACTTTATTCTTACACAATTGTTTTAAGCATAGGAAAGCAGTTACATCCTAGTTCTCTAAATTCAATGATTTTTCAAAGAGAATAATACACATTTAAGTGTCATCAATTTATCTCCTTAAGAATGTAGTTAGCATTAACATACTTAAGAGAAATTACTATGTTTTTAAAAAGTGAAGAAGCAGCCTGTAAGCAATTCATCTCTAAAACCCCAACAGATCTTTCCTGGCATTCACAACATATTGCCATGTAAGAGGTTAGAATTTTCATTCCTTCTACGAAATGAACTACATGCTCTATTACAAGATTGGCAAAGATTTTGAGATAAGTCTATAATATATACACTCATGTGAATGCACAGGATTTTATAATGCCTAGAAATCTCAGCAATACAAGCAGGGGTGTCGTAGAGTATTATTCATTCAAAAGGCCTGTAAGACAGCAGCTGTTCAGAGCTTCACTATAAAGTAAAACCTCAATTTCAAAAGCACAAGCCCACTCAAATACCATTATAAACTGTGATACTTTACGATGGGGAAATTACAGGAGAATACATATACAATTTTCATTAATGGGAAAAGAGAATCAGCAGGTGGCATTTTAAAACAAAGTAAAACCTACTTCTATTTTTTATTCTCTTCCCTTAGACAGCAGGTGGCATTTCTATAGCAAAGATCAAAATTATCAGCACTCAGTATTCCACAAATATCTTTGAATTACCAGAAGGCTGCTGTACAATAAAAATTAAGTGACTAAAATCTTTCTTTACAAATACTATTTTCAATAATTAGAACAATGTTGGATCTGTATTTCCTTTGGAGTCAGGATAGCCAGTTATGTTTTTATCCAGTTTTACCCTGTACTATTAGTAATTTAGGGACAATTAATTAACTTCTATAATCCTCAATTTTTTTTTTCATCTATATAAGAGATATTATAGGTAGCATTAAAGGAGACAACATACATCAACAGATATTATTCCTCTCCCTCCTCCTGAGCTGATGTTGGTGGATCTCCTACTGGCTCTTACAGGTTACCGTAATTATCTGTCCACATCACTTTCTAACCCCACTAGATTGAGCTACTTGAACAGAAGGACCATGCCATGCATATCTTTGTTTCCCAGGTGATAAGCATAGTCCTGGTCATATAAAAGATATTCAATAAATATTTCGTACACAAATGAATAAATAAGACAATGCAATAAATCCTCAGACTTGCCCACAGAAGTCAGACAGAGTTAAACTAGGTTATTACGGTATCAGCTTTCAGAAGGTGATTCAGCCTCATCCATGAGCTCCAAAGCAGAAAAAGGATCATACCGAGATACATAACTCATAAATAAGTCCCTCCAAGTATCTTTAAATGTAATTTCTTCCCATCTTTCAGAGGTTAATCCGCCCTGGCTTCTGGATTCTCTATTTTTTTGGCCCAGTTTACAAACATGTGAGTTTTCTTTAGTGCTTTTAAGGCAGCCAAAGACAAGAAATTGACAGAGGAGCTACATGGCCATAAGGATGGGGGGCTGCCCCCTCCCAATCAAATCCCTAAGACTTCTTATGACTAGAAGGCAAAAACCAAACCAAACAAAGCAAGCCAAAATCATTTCAGTCTCACATGCCTTAACATAGAGTTTAAGATATATACACACCTGGAACTTCCCAACAAAATCCATAAATGTTGGGCCATGAATCCCCTCCAAACATGTTAGTTTCTTATTAAATAGATTTGAAATCAAACCTGTTAAGAGGCTGAAGGAGCAGCTACAAGCCCCTGCCTGTAGGACACACCTAAAAGAATGGAAGGTTTGAAAAGCGAAGCTTGTTTTCTCGGCTGGGCATTTCACTTACATGGGAACTAGAAAACTGGCTTAGAGTGAGAACTATAATCTTTCTGGAACAATAGGTCATGACGAGCTTCCTTAATGCCAAAATAAGTGTTCAGAAGTGACTTCTGCTAACCGAAAGAAAGTGTAAAGGGCATATATGTTTATTCTGGCTTGAATACAACACTTCTGAATATGTCTATCCGTGCCAAGAGTCAGAACCCTATTCTTCATGGATTTCAAACCTGGGATCCATGAAATGAAATGTTTGTATGCCATCAAAAAGTTGCAGTATATCTAGCCAGTTCAAGTAACTTGTATCTTTTGATCCAAATGTCACCCTAAGTCTGATGTGAGAAGGTACAATAATTATAACATTAAATCTCGAAAGGTAAAATAAACCAAAATTTCTTGTTTCAGGAGGGTTTTTTTTTTTCTTTTTTTTAAAGAAGCCATCAAATGATCAGTAATCAATAACAATTTCAAAGAAAAACTTAAGTCAACCAATCAGGAGGGCATCTTGGCCAGGGTAATGCTGGTAAAAAAATAACATACAAAAATCACTAAGATCTAAGGACTACATTGAAGGAAGCAGAGATCTGATCTTGAATCTGGATTACCATGTTAAGGAGGTTTATAAAAACTACTATTGACTTTTCACCTTAAAAGTCCTAGATTTCCAAGGTTAGTTTTTTTTGTTTTAATTGACATGAGAAAAGTCATCTATTGAGGAAAAATGCTACATACAAAGTTTATAGGTCATATCAAAAATATGGGGCAACTTTTATTCCTTACTAGCTCTGTGGTCCAAACATCTAACCCTAAACATCAAATCCTAAAGCACACAGGAAATTATAATTCATAAACATTATTAGCTCATTTTGCAGAATCCTCACCAACTATGACCTTAAGCATCCCTGAACTATCCTATATGCTACCTGTCCCACCATGACCATTTGAATCATAAATTAAAAATTTCCTTTACTTAGGGACCTATCTTTTATGTGGGCTTCCCTTGTGACTCAGCTGGTAAAGAATCCACCTGCAATGCAAGAGACCTGGGTTTGATCCCTGGGCTGGGAAGATCCCCTGGAGAAGGGAAAGGCTCCAGTATTCTGGCCTGGAGAATTCCATGGACTGTAGCTTCCATGGGGTCACAAAGAGTCAGACATAACCGAGCGATTTTCACTTCACTATGTTTTATGGAAAATGCAAATTCATAGTCATTCATTCAACCTGCCAAGTCAGGTGAGTGTGCCTATCAGTTGTCCTGCCACCTGTCTGCCCTTTGGAGCAGTTAAGCAAGAGTAGGCTAATTTTACAGTGAACTATTTTTTGGATTAGCAAATAATTTGTGTTTATCTAGATGGGTCTAGAATGGAGAATATGTAAGCCTGTGCATATGCTCAGTCATGTCTCACTTTTTGCGACCCCATGGACTAAAGGCCATCAAGCTCCGGTACCCATGGGCTTATTCCAGCCAGGGATCAAACCTGCATCTCCTGCAGGTCCTTCACTGGCAGGCAGACTCTTTACCATTGAGCCACATGGGATGCCCAGAATGGAGAGTACAAAGAGGATAAAACCAACCTTCACTTGGAAAAATAATGCATTTGACATGGCTTCTGTATCTTCATGCTCAGTGTCTGACGTAGATAAGCTGCAGGGAAGTCTTCAATTTTGTTTCAAAAATCTTGAGATTAGCCAAGTGAAAGTAATATTTGTACAGGAACTCTATCCCAAGTTCCAAAAGCAACAAGCCATTCCAGATCAGACTTAAGAAATAACATTACATAATAGTCACTTAATGGCCATTGTTTTACTGTAACAAAGGTTTCATTTACCGTATTTCCTAGAGTGTTTTATTCAGCTAGCAGTTTTTCCCATGACAAACATACTTTTTTCCCTTTAACCCCTTCATCTATCTGTAAAAGTAAAACATTCAATAATTATAGCTTCTAATTAAAAGATATCCATCATATTGCACTTTAAAAAATAGGTATATTAAAGGGACATAGGAGATTTTTATGCCAGCCACAGGTTCAGATTCTTCAGATCTAGTGGCTAAGAAATCTGACAGTGGCTAGATGATATAATAGTTACTCTCAAGAGAAATGTCGTAAGGTCAAAGTCAGGGTCCTGAGACATCAACACGCACTGTAATGTTTAAAATTTGACAGAATAAAACATGGCAAAGATAGCTTCAGCAGACACTCATATGGCAAAATAAGCCTGGTGGATCCATCAGCTTTCCTTGCTTTCTGATTTCTATGACCCTAGGAGACTTCACCTAGTTTCACTAGTTCCTTCTTCCTTCGAGCCAAGTGATTCACTCTGAAACTAATACATTTTCTGAAAAAGCCATCTCCTATATGAATGTCCACGTTAGGTTAGAAAGTTTCCAGAGATATGTAGCTCCTTCTTTCCTGTGAAGAGATAAAAGCGTATTCGAGAAGAACTCAGAAAAACATTTACTACTACTTCATTGACTACGCTAAAGCCTTTGACTGTGTGGCTCACAACAAACTGTGGAAAATTTTGAAAGAGATGGGAATACCAAACCACCTTATCTGCCTCCTGATAAATCTGTATGCAGGTCAAGAAGCAACAGTTAGAACCAGACATGGAAAAGCAGGCTGGTTCAAAATTGGGAAAGGAGTACGTCAAGGCTGTATATTGTCACCCTGCTTATTTAACTTATATGCAGAGTACATCATATGAAATGCCAGGCTGGATGAAGCAGAAGCTGAAATCAAGATTGCCGGGATAAATATCAATAACCTCAGATATGCAGATGACACCACCCTTATGGCAGGAAGCGAAGAGGAACTACAGAGCCTCTTGATGAAGGTGAAAGAGGAGAGTGAAAAAGTTGGCTTAAAACTCAACTTACAAAAAATGAAGATCATGGCATTCAGTCCCATCACTTTATGGCAAATAGATAGGGAAACAATGGAAACAGTGACAGACTTTATTTTGGGGGGCTCTAAAATCACCATGGATGGTGACTGCAGCCATGAAATTAAAAGACGCTTGCTCCTTGGAAAAAAAGCTATGACAAACACAGACAGTGTATTAAAAAGCAGAGACATTACTTTGACCACAAAGGTACATATAGTCAAAGCTATGGTTTTTCCAGTAGTCACATATGGATGTGAGAGTTGGACGATAAAGAAGGCTGAGTGCCAATGAATTGATGCTTTTGAACTGTGGTGTTGGAGAAGACTCTTGAGAGCTCCTTGGACTGCCAGGAGATCAAATCAGTCAATCCTAAAGGAAATCAATCCTGAATATTCATAAGAAGGACTGATGCTGAAGCTCCAATACTTGGGCCACCTGATGCGAAGAGCCAACTCATTAGAAAAGACCCCGATGCTGGGAAAGATTGAAGTCAGGAGGAGAAGGGGATGACAGAGGATAAGGTGGCTGGATGGCATCACCGACTCAATGGACATGAGTTTGAGCAAGCTCCAGGAGATGGTGAAGGACAGGGAAGCCTGGCGTGCTGCAGTCCATGGGGTCGCAAAGAGTCAGACACAACTAAGTGGCTGAACAATAACAATATATATGGGCTCCCCTGGTGGCTCAGACAGTAAAAAATCTGCCTGCAATGCAGGAGACCTGGGTTCGATCCCTGGGTGGGGAAGATCCCCTGGCAGAGGGCATGGCAACCCATTCTAGTATTCTTGCCTGGAGAATCCCCATGGACAGAGGAGCCTGGCGGGCTACAATCCATAGGGTCACAAAGAGGAGGACATGACTGAGCAACTAAGCATATATATATATAAATACACACACATAGACACACATATACACACATAAACACCATAAACACACATATACATGTGTGAGTGAATTTCGCCTGCAATTAGTTTCCCAAGAAACTCCAAACTCTAACAAAATAGAAATCACTGATAAATGTAAATTCCAAAGTCAGCAGAATGTATAAAGTCCTAAAATGGGCAATAAAGATGCTTAGGATAAGATAAACATTGACTGTCTATTCTTTTCACCCATCTATTTTACCTTCAATGCTAATCAAAGCCTAAATTCTCTGCTTGAGCCTTTTTTCTTTAAAACAAAACAACATGATGTTTCAGTTTGATATTGCTATAATTACCTCCCTAACAAGCATATCCAATAACCATTAGTGTAGCTAAAAAAATTCCCACTGGTCTTCTCATGTTATTAATAAGATTTAAGGTCAATATTTTCAGAATTTATAACCAAGTTCACAAGGGAACTTTCCTAATTACCAAGATAGGGGAAAGAAAATAAAGTATCAGAACAAGTACTAATAACTACATGAACTTTTACTTAGAGATAGTCCTCTAGTTACAAAATGTGCCATGGGTCATAAAAACCCAGCGTGTTGCTAGATATCCAAGTCTTCTACCAATAGATCCTGGGCCTGCTTTTAATAAATGGTTTTACTCACAACTGTACCTACTTTCATCCAGGTAGCCCCAGGACCATTCTATTATCTTGGCTCTCTGATAAACTTTCAAAGGGATTACTCAGTTACCATGATGTCACTCCCAAATGACTAGGTTACATGTAGTGAAGACAGCTTCGATTAAAAATAGCTTTGTGCATGCTTACTCACACTGAGAGATGGGAGTGCTGGGGAGGTGAGCCGGGGTTCAGAGCCTCAAGTCCTGAGCTCCCTGAGAAACTAGCCTACTTCCGTTTAACCAATACAAGGAGGACTCTCCCAAATTATTCAGAATAAAGCCCTACCCCAAGCCTTCTCCTCTATGAGTCATCTTCACACTGTTGTGTGAAGGGGCAATCTCTCAACCCCAACATTTGTCGGGTTTTAGCCCAGAAGGCAGATGGTTTCTATCTTGAGGCTTATGATCCCCCTGTTTTAAAGGTATCGCTTGGGCTTCTGATAACAGGATCTATATGTAAGGAGACGCAAACAGAGCCATAAAAGCATGTAACATTCTCTCTCCTCACTGTGAACTTGCGAAGACACAAGTATACCCCTTCTAGAGTCGACTCGTTACAGCAATCAACAGCCCACACCTCCCCCGGGAACATATGCTCCATATTCTGAGGCTTTGTTTTTAATGAACTTCTTTTGAAATCTACTTTTTGCAGTCTCACACACTGCGCCCGCTCTCATTCCTCTCCTCCCTCTTACTCCTTCCCTCTCCCCTTACAAAAGACCTACACATTCAAGGAGGAAAACAAATGATCGGTCAGCTCCTGTTGTAAACTTCCCATTGGAAGTTTCAAGCAATATTTCTGAGATGTGTATATTTTGGCCCACATCCTTTGTGTCTGGTCAGCTTGAAGACCCGAGAACACGCTGCTCCGGTGTGGGGCAGCCGGGTGCTGCCCACAAGTCACTGCGAGGAGCTCCTGGCCTGGGCTCTCGGTGGTCCCTGCTTCCCCAGGGGTGCCCCTGATCAGGCTGCGGGAAGGTAGCAGGCGTGACTGCCTCACAGACAGTGTCCATGTCAGAACTAGAGACAAGATGAGAGGATGGAAGGGCAAGCCCTGCAGTAAGGGGCAGGCCTGTCCTGCCAGCGGAAAACGCAGTCATGAGCATGAAGAAAGGAGGATGAGAGGAAGCGGTGATGAAACAGGCCTGGGCAAAGCAAGGAGTGGGAGGGAATGGGTGCAGAGACGCAGGGAGGGGCAGGGACTGCAGGTCAGGTGTGAAGAGGGCAAGAGCACGGGCGTGAGCACCAGGCTTCAGCCATCTGTGGAACAGGCGGGGGGACGAGGCAGCATACCCTCCGTCTGGCTGTACCCTCAGCTCAGGTGCAGGCTCTGGCAGAATCAATGAGGGGGCTGAGGGGCGCTAGAGAACAGCTCCAACTGAAAACACGTCAGAAAGGAGACAACTGAGGAGGCTAGGGGAGGAACCTGAGCTTCCAGAGGGGAGGGGAGAGGAAGCTGTCATTGCCTATCTGGGTGATGAGGCAGACAGTAAAGTGAGCAACAGTGAGTAAGGGGATATGATTCAGGGAAGAGGACTGACAGGCCAGCTGGGAACATGCAGAGGCTGGGACATGGGGCTGTGTCGCTGCTGGGCCTGGCTACCCACAGAGTGGTTGCCACCCACGGTCCCGCCACCTCACTCACTTCCGTTCCCGACCCCCACCCCATCCCTCTGTGGCCGGGGTTCAGGGTGAAGTCACCCCGGACTCCCCAGTCTTCAGACACATGCACACCTCGGTTCGTCTCTGTGGAGCAGCAGCTGGCCGCTCCTTTGGGAGCTCTGTGAGAACCCTCTGCCGGCTCCCTTCCCTCTGAGGGGACTGTCCTCCACATCTCCTTTCCACTTCCTATCTCCATCTCTGCCCTTTCCTTAAATGGGACATCTTCAGCTCTCCCACAGATTCATCTAGCACATTTCTCATGGTCCTAATGAGGACTTCCAAGCCTATTATTTCTGGTCCAGCCTCCCCAAGGGCCCCAGACCTACAACCCAACTTGGCCTGCCTAGGGGCTCTGTCTTCTCGGCCGCCAAGCCTTGACTGTTCCCGGATGCCTACTCCCGAAGTCTTCCCGCCCACATGTATTTCTCATCCTTTAGACCTTCTCTTAAATATCATCTCTTCAAAGACCTTCCCTGACCACATTATCTACAGTAGCCTCTGCACTCTCTCTTCTCAGCTCTTGCTTACACATCCAGGACACGGCAACCACCACATGGCGCTTGACTTACTTAGACACTGGCTTATTTCTGAGGCCCACACCCTCCGTCTGGCTCACCTCTCCATCCCTGGCCCAATGGTTCTGGCTGAATGAGCGAATGGCTGCTCCACAGTACAGCACAGGACAGGTGCTCACTCAATGTGGATGAACTGTCCCCTCTGGGGACACAAGGGGAGACTACAAGTCCCAGCTCTCATGTCTTATATGTACAGATGAGTCTCCATTTCCCCAAGGTAAAACCCCCAAGGCCACTGTGGTACCCTTCTTCATTCCTCAGAGCCAACAACTCATCAACTTCTCCCAACTTTATATCCTCAATAGCTCTCAAGGTGTAATCTCACCACATTCTTTGCTCAGGCAAAACCCTCTGAAAAGGCTACTGCAATAACTTATCCATTGGTTTCGAGGTCTCACTTTCCTTTCTCAGACCTAAGACTCCCCAGCATTGCTTGATGTGCCTCGCTCGCACTGGATAAAGGCCAAGCTCCCGCAAATACCTAGAGCCTCAACTCTCTCCTCAGTCATCGCCCACTATTCATCCCCTCGTTGTAAGGACAGTAACCATAACAAGAGTTGGGGTTTATTGAAAGTTTTCATATGTGAGTCATTGCAGTCAGCATTTTACATATGTGAACATATTTTAATCTTACAACAATCCTATGAAATAAGTGATGTACTTATCCCTATTTTGTAGATAGAGCAACAGAATTCCAAATAAGTTAACTAGTTCAATAGACAATATCACAGAATTAAGATTCAAACTCAGGTAAACTGGCTTCAGATCCACCCTCTTAGCCATTGGGCTCTATAATATAGCCTCTTTAAACTTTATGCTTCAGCAGTACCAAGTTATGCTTCTGGTTCTTTATGCTCCAGCAATACTGAGCTATGTATAATCCCTCGAACTCTGTGTTGCTGAGGCTACCATGCCTTCATACACACCCTTACTCTTGCTCCTTGGGAAGGCCTTGTCTTTCTGTCTGATAAGTGCCAACCTACCCTTCAAAACTTCCGCACGATTTTCTGTATGGTACATCTCTCGGCTCCTGTGTACCTGGTAAATCCTTCTTGATCGCCCTGGTCTGCAATGATTCACCTGCACCGCTTCACTGACGGCATGCCCACGACTTTCAGCTTGGAGTCACAGTGCCCAGGCACACAAGAGATGCACAATAAATGTGGATTAAACTGGGCTTTCTGAAAAAGGGGTAGGCACGGGTTAACCAAGACCTAACATGCCAGGGCAGGAAGGAAGCATATTCTATCCTTCTTAAAGACATATATTCATGCTCAAAACAAAAGAAAAACTCACCAAACACCCCAGATGTTTCTGGAGAGAAGACACAGAGGGCATAAAAGTCCAATGCATTCTGACAACTGCAGCAGTGAGTTTAAGATCCCTGAACGTTCCTGCTGTTCACGGCGACGGCTAAGCAATGTGAATTCAGCAAAAATAAAGCAAAACCGAAATAACCTTTTACCCCAAGTGTTCTCAGAAAAATACATTTGGAGCCTCGGTCAAAATGATGAACTGAGTCACAAACTACCCAATGGCCTGGGGAGGATTGTACTGACTGACGTGTCCCCGGGGGTTGGAGATTATCATTTAAGCCCAAAGAAAACATGACAGATTTCTTACCATTAAGGTTAAAATTCAAGCATCGTCCAGAGTCACTAGACTTCAACAAAACTAAGGGTGCACTATAAAACCAAGCAGCGACATTTATAAATAGATGTTGTGTGTTTTTTTACAGTGTGACATAGAGAAGATAGAAGTCAAAGAGATGTTTGATCCCGCCTCCCTCAAAAGTTTTAATTCAACGAGAAAGGAAAAGATGTTACAAACAAATAGTAATACAAAGCAGGCAAACTAATTCCCATTCTAAGTTGTCAGGGGAGCCTCCAGTGAATGGAGAATCCAAAGATCTATGAAATTCACAGCCTCTAAAAAGCGCAATTCTTACTTCAGTTTAAAACAACACATTTGGGTTGAAATACCCTGTTTATCCAGGCCTAGATTTCTGACCCTCAAAGCAGCAGGTGAATGGCTGTATTAAGACTACCTTGAGGAAATGAAGGAGGTGGATAGGTAGGCAAAGCCACTCGTAAAAAAGGCACCATTACCAATGGAAATGTGGGGTTTACAGCAAAACAGCAAACAAAATCAGCTTGCATCCAGACAACTCAGTGTCTGCCACATGCCAGGCAAAAAGGAATGAAGAGAACAAAATATCACCATTGGGACGTAGCACAGGGAAGTCAGGCTTTCAGGGCATCAGGACCCATTCAAGAGTTCAGGCCTGAGGGTCAGTCTATAACTGCCTTTCCCCAAGAATTCAGGAGTTATGAGCCAGGCAGAGCTTTGAGCTGGAAGAGAAACCTTAAAAGCATTCCCATGAGAGCTCAAACCAACAACGTAGAGCCACAGTGAATGGCAAAGCAGATGCAATCCGGCAAAAACCCAATGGCCTCCATGATGACAATTTCTACCACAATGTAAACTGAGGAGAAGAGCTGGAAACCATTCAGCTTCTCTTTCTTTTGTCTAAGTGGTACCAAACATTCTATCCCGAGGCACTCCAAGATACTCATTCACAGGTTGCAAGCTGGATTTTATTCTCTGATAGATGTAAGAGGCTAATACTGAAGAAAAGGTTATCATGAAGTTCCTTTGGATTACAACGTAATCAGAAGAAACAGCTTAAATAAAATATGCAAGCAAAGGTACAGAGAAGCAGCCGGGCTTGGGCAGGAAAGCTGTTTCAAGGGCTCAGGCACGTCCAGCTGAGGATGAGGACAAGCCATCCTCACCCGGACACTGGGCACACCCTCGGCGAGGCTGGCGAAAGGGGCAGGCAACCTGGGAATG
The DNA here is from genome assembly GCF_029407905.1 of Bubalus kerabau. NCBI lineage: Eukaryota > Metazoa > Chordata > Mammalia > Artiodactyla > Bovidae > Bubalus > Bubalus kerabau. The sequence continues at coordinate 14,474,326 of NC_073641.1, forward strand.
GAGAGGTCCTCTTCAAAGGCAGACTTAGGGGAGCTGATCATGCGGTAAGAAACAGGACTAACGTGGCACATAGGGAGAAGGACTGAAAGCCGTTAAGGGTGGTCACAGAAGGGGAAGAGTCGTCCTACAAGCATAGGTTTCGTGTCCTTACACAAGGAAAAAGGACACAGAGCTAGCATTGATCACCGTATAATAAGAGAAGGCAACAGCCACATACACTGACCCGGAGAGAGGGACGCCTGCCCTTCATCTTCCCGAACCTACATAATAAACAGAAAGCAGCTGGGGCCCCGGGAAACCTGTAAGTAGATGTATCTAGAGATGATCTTCAGGATACACATTTCCAAACTCTGTGAATCCTGGAAATCCCCAGTTAACAAACAGGCTGTGACAACCTCTATTCTGAGAAGGGAGGGAAGAAACTCCACCTCTCTCTCTGTATCACGAAACTGAAGGTGCGGGCCCATGACTTGGGGAATGGACACAGCCCTCCCACACTCTCATCTGGCTGGGAAGAACCCAAGTTTCTTTAGAACTGAGGCTCTCTGCCAGGGCGAGATGTCTCAAATGGAGTGTTCCGGGCTGAGTAGGTACTGCCCTAAGGCCGTGGTCGGACCAGCCTGAGAGTCCTTTATGTGTTTGCCTCAATAATACCATCAAACAGGTAGGTATGGGAAGGAAACACTCCAGTTGCTCCTCAGTTTCAGACACACAGGCATGATGCCAGAGCAGACTTCTCGCGCCCAGAAGTGGCTCCAGGTGAGAGAAGCAGCTGTATCACAGCTCAGGCTACATCCCTTAGACACGGTTAAGACTCCTGACACACAAGTCACAGGATTTACTGCCATGAGTAGAGGCCTGATTCCGGTACAGTAGGTATCTCTTCAACTGATCCATTGTGTGGGGGGGTCTGGTGTGTGGATGACAACAGCCTGTACAAAAATGACCAATACCAAAAGAGTCTCTTTCTCTCTGAACACTGTAGCAGGATGAGAAAAGCACAGCCATTCTATTCAAAAGGTACAGCTTTAGATCATCACATGGTTCAGTGGTACCACCATGGTTCAAGTGATATGAAAAGGTATGACTTACAAACTGATGCAATCCCTTTCTCTCATACACACATACACACACACACACGTATTTTTCTATATGTATATATGCACGTATATATAAACAGCATATGTCAGTGTATTCCAGCACACTTTTGAAATTTAAGAAATACCATGAAAGAGGTCAAAAGGAAAAACTGCTAAGTTTTCCAAAGTATCACCTATCTGCACTAACACTTCAAAAAGTTACTAGTACAACCAAAGAGAATGAACCATTTTCCTGTGTTCTTTAAACACTGGAGCACAGAGATTATGAATCTCCAATCTGATAGCCAAGCATCCTGTTTATTTGACTGCACCGTGGCCTCGTGTGTATTCACGTGTATGTTCAAGGCAAGTTCTGAAGAAAAACAAAGAATCTGTACTTACACAACTCAGAGGGTGTGCCCCTCTAAAACCACAATCATGCCACCTGCCTGTGCTGGACACAAATGCAGAGACAGGAGGCACGCCTTCTTTAAAATCATTTTCTTTCACCCAACTGTCAGCAACTAACTTTCAACTGCCTTTCACTTGTGGCTTGAGCTTCACCTTGATTTTAAAAATCTTTTTTCTTTTCACCTACTCTAATAGATATACGTTACAAAATGAAAAGGCCAGTCTTGTACTAGAAATACATGTCAGCAAATCAATTTAAAAAATAAAATGCAAAGTTATGCAGACTTATCTCTTTAAGCAGACAACTTGAAACAGGAAAACTTGAGCTATCTTTGCATTAGACATGTCCATTGTATAAAGGTTAAATATTTAATAGAGCGGAGGGAGCATCTGAAAGGCTCTACACAGAGAAGCAGAAGCTCCCACAATGGAGTGAATGAAAGGGACAAGCGATCAGATCAAAGAGAGTGAGCAAGTATCTCTTCCAGCTTCCCTGCTCTCCCCACCACTCACAACTCCAGGTCCCGATTCTTCACATTTCAGAAAGAGAATTCCGAAAAACCACATTTATCAGGATGAGCCAGGAAATCCGCAAGGAGGAGGGAACACCTGAGCCAGGGCGCCCCTGGCAGAGCATAAACTTCTCAAACTGTTACCCAATCAACAACATCCCCGTTGCTAAGGGGGGCCCAGGCCATCGGGCAGCCTCTGAAGCCAAAGCATTCATTCCCTCTGCAAGGCAAAAAGGAACCCCCGCGTTTTTACCTTTGTGTTCGTCGAAGCCTGTTCCCACTCCTCAAATGAGGCAAAGTAAAGTTTGAGAGCACAGTCCAAAAATTGGGGTCAGACATATCCATTTCTTTCTCGCTTCAATTCACTGCGGGTTCGAGGCCATAAGACCAAAACGGAGAGTAGAGAAAAAGAAAAGGGGGGGGGGGGGGGGAGACAAAAAGATCCCAATTATCTACTCACTCCCTCCAGAGAAAACGTGCTGCGAACCGTGTGATCTCAAGAACAACTTGGTGCGTGAGTGAGAAGTACCCGTCCTAGCCTTTAATTAACTCACAGCCATTTCTCCAAGGTTCAAAAACTTATTTCCTCTTGGGTTTGCCCTCTCCTGGTCAGCCTCGGCCAGCTATAAACAGTAATTACACGAGTTTGGCCGTGCGTTCGGCTCAAAATGCTGTCTGTGTGTGATTCAGTCCAAGGTACTTTGTCATCTGTTTGGCAGATACCATTTGCAGCTCCTGCGGGGGGGTGGGGATGGGGAGGGGTGACGACTATTTTAAGTCTTTGGTTCCGGGAGGGCTGGTTGCTTATCAGCAAAACCATTCAACATCCGAACATGCCCAGTGCTGAGTTTCCTCTCGGTATCTACATACAAGGAAAGGAATGTAAATGGGAAAAGCTCCTCTTCTTCACCCCTCCTCAAAAAAAAAAAAAAAAAAAAAAAGGGAAACTTAAAAGCACTTTGAGAAAGCTGGCCTGTTGGCGGACTGCAGCCGGACACCTTTGTGCAGCCTCCGCGGGAAGGGGCCGGGCGGCGGGGACCGGTCCCAGCGCAGACACTCCCCTGAGGAGCGGGGCCTCATGGGAAAGGCGGCAGGCGAGACCGGAGCGTGAGCCCCCCCAGCATCTCCTGCTGCCCCCGCGTCCCCAGCCCCTCACCCATCACGGGTCCTCCCCTCTACATAAATAAACCCAGCGCAATCCGGAACCGGGTGGAGTATGCTGCGCACACCTGGAGGCTGGTCCGTGATTCACCGCAGACTGGATCATCAGGAAAGCGCTCCGAGGAAGTCAGTAATGACTCTTTGCCAAGAGACGCTGTTGGTTGCGTAGAAAAAGCACGCCAAGGGGATGCCACACTCACCTAAAACCTCAGTAAACTGAATTTACGAGTGTACGTCCATTTGATGAATTGCCGCAATGCACATATGTGTGGCTTCACGCACTCTCGGGACTGGTCAGCCACTACCTGTGAAGACACTGCCTGGCATTCAGTAAACCAATGCTAGAATCATTTTCCTGCCAGGAATGTTAAGAGTTGGAAAGGAAGGAATGAAGGGGAGGTTGGGTCAGTGTTGTTATTCATTTCCAAGAAAGCCACAGTATTCAAATTACTCCCCAAACCCACCAATGGTTACGATTTTCTTATATAAAGAAAACATTAGAATTTAAATTATCTGCCTCAAATCTGGTGTAATATGGCAAGAGATACCAATTTTTTTTAGATGTCTAAGCAAAAATAACACTTAAAAAGATGGTTTACTTCATCCAGTAAATATTGCAACAAACTTGCTTACAGAAATACATGTTGTTGTTCAGTCGCTAATTCATGTCCAACTCTTAGAAAGGTGAAGAAAAAGGCCATGGGGGTGGTCAGCTGACAAGGGAGCCGGGTGAACAAAACAAGAGTCTGGTTTAGGATGTATTCTTTATCTAATTCTGGTTATCCACAGATATATTATCGCCCCAAGAACTCTTAAGAATTTCTGATAATTCTCCTCCAGGGCTTTCTTATGCATTATCTCCTCAAACTCTTAGGGCCTCCTCAGATCCTTGAAATCTATAAGAGGAGACAAAGACGACAATATTTTCTCAATTTTATGTGGCAAAATACACTTCATCAGATACTTAGGAACTTGGTCCAATATATTTTGCCCCATACTAAGTCATATCTTCTTTTAAAAATGGTTTTAAATATTCAAAAAAGTATCTTTTAAAGGCATACACAGAGATGGTACCATACTCCAGAGCAGTTTCCCAGCCTCAGCACTACTGACATTTTAGGCTAATTTTTTTGTTTGGGGGGCTGTCCTGTACACAGGAGGGCATTTAGCAGCCTCCTTGATTGCTGCCCACTACATAGCAGCTGTGATGCTCAATGATACCTGCAGACATTGCCATAAGTTCCTTGGATGACAAAATGGCTCCTGGTTGAGAACCACCACTCTAGATAAAAGCTTTCTCTAATAAAGTAGTATAGAATATTGGTTAAGAGCAAAATTTCTGGGTTTGAATTCTGGATCCAACACTTAACTATGACCCTAAGCAAGTCAGTTAATGTCTGCCCACTTTCCCTGTTTGTATGGGGTCCATGACAGGACCAAGCTCTAAGAGGTTCACACACATAAATGAGATGACATACATAAAGCCCTTCATGCAGTGTCTAGAACACAGTGCACATAAATATTGGCAATTTGCAGAAGCCAAAAGAATACCATGCTGGAGAGATGCAAGCCTGGAGCAGAGGGCATACCACAGCACACTCTCTGCTTTCATGGTGCTCTGAACATGCTTCTACGGGGGTGCCGGTCACACTGTATTACAATTGACTATTTACGGCTGTTTTTCCTATTAGTCTGTGAGCTTCCTCAAGGCTAACGTCATGTTTTATTGATCTCTGTATTTCTACAGTCTGACAGTTCCTGATTTATATAAGCATTCAAGACATGCTTTTTGAATGGGGATACTTCAGATGTTCAGGTATCTATTCTTTCTCTTAAGATGCCCTGAAATTTATCAGTTTTAGCAGGTCTATTGATTTACTCAAAGAATCTTGAATTTTAAAGAAGCCCATGAGGATATTTTTAAATTCTAAAGACTTTCTCTTATTGACTCATTTTTATCTATATTCTGTAACTGGAAACAGTAGTTAGGGTAACATTCTTCGGGTCTTAACATGGCTCTAAGAAATGTCACAATCAAATCCAGGGTAAACTCTCTTTGAATCCTACCTCCCACCCCATCCCCAGAGATAAGCCCCCAAAATGTTTTGTGCTCCCTTTTTAGGTATCCAGATAATTACACATCAGAGACTGCCCAGGGAAGAACAATGAGGCTGGTGAAAGGGGACTTGAAACTGTGCTATATAAATTATGGGGTTGAAGGACCCTGATGCATGTGGAAAAGACTTAAGAAACTAGCAACAGCTGTCCTTGGATACTGAGATCATTACCGTTTGGAAGTATCTTCAAGTGCAAAGATGAAAAAGGCTGAAACAACAAGGACTTGCTATGTGGGTGTAGAGGAGAGGCAAACTGAAGGAGAGGCAGTGGGTGAGAGTCAAATTCAGAATGGCTCAATGCTGGGGCAACTCTGTGCCACCAGCTCTCATATCCACCATGGTCCTTCCAGAAAAGCCTGTGCATGTGGGCAACACCACAAAGATGACAGCAATAAGTTGGATAAATCAGTGATATAAAACATGAATTTCTTCCCTTGACTGACGGACACACATTCTGATCTGTGGGCAGCAGATGTCATAACTCTCTCCACCTTGTACATTCCGGGGACTCCACCATGCAGATTCTCAAAGGAATAGGTAAAGACCTGAATATTTTTAATGTTTACTTTAAATGTTGAAAGTATACTTTAATGTTTTTTGCACTTCAAAGTCTTCGAGAATTGGGGTTGTATCCAAGATGAAAAGTAAAAATTGGTAAAGTGTGTGAAGAGCCAGAAATGAACTAGTTAATACAGTGAAAGTGGCTAATGTATTCCCACACTCCTTTAAGAGTGGGAGTAGGTGTGACAGTGAAGTGTAGCTTGTCTCCGAACCTGTTTGACTTGATTTGGGAACCTATGATTCAGAAGGTAATGCAGTCAGCAAATACAAGAGTTAAAATTGTCAGAACTACTGACATTTTTATTCAGACAAAATAATTACATGTGTAGAAACTAAAGTATACTTTAGTTGCAAAGGCAGTCAAACTCTGGCTACAGAACTAAGAAGAAACTGAGATTATTGGAAAGTCTTAAGACTACAGCTGGTCTGTGGTCCCTTATATTCAGTAAGATTTTCTACTTATTGCACAATAACTAAGCCTATACAGCAGTGGACAAGCTTTGTGATTCAGAATACTCATTCATTTAATCAGGTTGATATTATCAGTCATTGTTTTTATGAGAAAGGTGAATGAAATTGAAAAATAAGCTTGTCACACTCCTGAAATGCTAGTTTAAGATGAAGTAAGTATTTAAAGAAGGGTCAAATTCTTCACTATTCACCTTCTCCTAATATAAAAAAGTCCAGATCCTTTTCGCAGACTTAATTCTTCTGTCTAAATCCCACCCTCTGACCCATGTTCATTCAGTTGGGTTTCCACCACTTTACATAGAACAGCATTAAGGATACTATCCCTAGGACTTCGCCTTGAACTTAGACCCTACAGGAGATTGAGTTTTCTAGTGTAGGTGTGAGGCTAGGAAGCTGTTAGCTCCCCACCCTGTCACCCTTGCCACAAGGCCATGTCCAGTGAAAAGACACCAAGGCAAGTGGAGCTCCTAATGAGTTTCCAAATGTATTCTGATCTTGGCCTGGTCTGGGAATTCTGCTACCCATTAACTTTGATCTCTATCCAATGTTAGCATCAGAGTACCCAGAGTGACTGCATCCCCAAGACTGTCCATATCTACAGGTGTACTTTGGTCATCTTCTAAATGCTGTCTTGAAGAGTTTGAGTCTAGGAGTATGAAGAGCAAATTGGCCATCCTGAATGAGCCATCCTTATAATCACTGTACCTCTTAAGAAAAAAAATTAAAAACTGGGCCAGAAATGTGAAGAAAGTTGAATCAATAGGAACAAGTTGTAAGAAAGCTCTTCTAGAGCTACTAAGCAAAGGTTTTTGCTTCCATTGCTAAAATATGAAGGAAGATAAAAGGATCAATGAAAATTAACTTGTAAGGATAGATCTGAATGCTGCAAAGCCACAAGATGAATAATAATAGGGGTTATATAGTGCCCGGAATATTAAAAAACATGTTTAAACAATATCACAAGGTAAGAGAGATTCAGATTTCTAAAAGGAATAGATAAAACAATAGATAAACCAAATAAAACTGATTTCTCTTTCCTGATAGGTTAAGTAGAGAACTATATAATCCCCAAAGCAGGTCAAAGGATAAGGTCCAGGAGGGGAAAGACAGAAAGACAGGCAGACTGGGAATAGAATGTGATATTTTCCTCAGGTATTCTCTGGATTCCAGAAGAATTAAAGGCTCAGAAAATCTGGCAAATAACCAATAACTTCACAAAATCAAAGAGGAGAGAACAAATATACATGGGAAATGTACTTTTCTCCCAAATTAGTGACTCCTTGATTTGTATGAAAGATAAGGAGATTAGAACATGCAGGACCAAAATCACTGATTGTAAGCATGTCACTCTTGCACTCTGTGTACCCTATCATCAACTCTCAAGCCAGGGAAGTTTCTGGGAGAAGCCCCATAGTTTAAAGTCCCACTGGGAGAGGAGTTAGGCTGCTAGAAAATGTGTTATCTTTACAGAGCTGGAGAGGTTCATCCTGTAGGAGGGAGACTAGTGGGAGAAAACTAGAAAAGAGTGTGTCTCTCCACTCAAAATCACTGGCCTCTAACAGAGCTAAGCAATCCAATTATGGAACTTAGAGTAGTGCTTAGAGACCAAAGCCATCATCTGACAAATAGGAAGGCTAACTCCTTGACCGCTTTATGACCAAACTTCCTGGCCACTTACTCCAGACAACCTTCCTGTAAGCCTCCTTACCCCTAATGGGTTAGGTATCCCTCTACTGGGGTCTGCTCCTGAGAGCTCGTGCAGAAAAAATGTTCCCCCACCATATCAGTATCTGCACGTTTGCAGATGAGTTCCCCTTAGAGTAAGAACTCCATGGGGGCAAGGCTGTATTGCTATCTTTTAATCCCGGATACAACCATTAGAATGAATGTTAAGGGAGAAAGGGGAGAAGGATTTGCTCAGGGTAAGAAAGATACTTGATAGCAACGTTAGGTCTAGAATCCTGATATTGTGAAGATTGACCCCATCTATGTTTTAAAAAGCTTTTTTTGCCTACTATTCTTTGAATTTCATGAGCCCATAATATTATCTATATATGCTGTGCCTATTAAGAAGATCTACTGTCTCAGATTTCAAAATCTCAGAAAAGAGGCCATGCATATGTAGTGGTGAGTTTCCCTGGCGGCTCAGATGGTAAAAATTTGCCTGCAGTGCAGGAAACCTGGGTTTGATCCCTGGGTCCAGAAGATCCTCTGGAGAAGGGAATGGCTACCCACTCCAGTATTCTTGCCTAGAGAATTCAATAGACAGAGAAGCCTGGCTGGCTACACTCCATGGGGTCACAAAGAGCTGGACATGACTAGGTGACTAACATATATGTGGTTGTATATATGTGGACACATGTAAATATGTGTGTAACTAGTTTATATGAAATGCAAAATGCTTTTTGAGTAACAGTGAACCTTAGATACTAATCATTGCATTAGACTGTCAGTCTGGAGTTAACTTCAAGGACACAGTGTTTCTTGATCCAGAAGCTTGGTCTAAGGTACATCATTTCTCATCCAGCTCCTAAGCATGAATTACAGTGCAATTATAAGAAGTGTCAATTAAGTGGGTCACTGTGGTTATATTTAGCCCTTTAGTAGCTGACACTAAGACCTTTCTGTAATATAAGATTAAGGTTAATTTATCAGGTCTTCTTTTCTTGAACATTTTTCCAGGTCAGACATCTAAAGTTATGGAAAATTATCCCATTAACATCAGAGATAAGAATTTCCCATTCAAGTACCATATAGGGAGCATATACAGACAGAGGTAGAAACCATGAACTTCCGCAGCAATCAGAATTTTGTTCCATTGTTAAAGTTGACTCAACTTATTCCACAAATGAGAGGATAGTATGTCAGTGAAGATACAGAATTTTAAAGAAATACTAATTCATCAGAGAATAAATATGGTGTTAAGATAAAAAGTGGTAACCTCTTCACTTTTCATAAATCATAGAAATACAATTAAAACATCAATCAGATACTTTTTACCTGTTTAACTTATAAATCATAGAAATGCAATTAAAACAACAATCAGATACTTTTTACCAGTTTAACGGGAAAAGACTAAAAAAGATAATAGTGAATGCTGGTGAGAGCACAAGGAGATAAATATGCTTTACCAACTTTCTGGAAAGTAATCTGGAGGTTGAAAACACATACACTACACATATGCACGTGTATTTATATATGTGCACATATACACAGATACATATAAATGTACATTGTGCATATAGGCATATAAATGATATACACACATATATTTGAACTAATTCCACATCTAGAAATTATACAAATAAAATTGAACACACAAAAATCTATGCATATGAAAATTAATCTTAGAATCCCTCATCATAGTACAACATTGGAAAAAACCCAAAGGTACAAGACAAGGGCAACTGTTAATAAATATTGAAACAGTCAGAAAATGAAATACTATAAGCCAATAAAGACCACTGTGGTAGAAAGAGTAATATCTTCCAAAGATAGAAAGTTCTAATTCCTTAATCTATGAATATGTTACCTTAATAGAAATTTTGCAGATGTGATTAAATTAAGGATATTGCAACAAGGAGATTATCCTATATTATCCAGGTGGGCCCTAAATGTAATCACAAATGTCTTATAAAGGAGAGGCAGGAGATTTGATTACAGAAGAATGTAATATGACACTGAAGCTAGATGCTATGTTGATAGTTTTGAAGACAGAGGAAGGAGCAAAGGAAACAAGGAATTCAGTTCCAGTATCTGGAAAAGGCACAGAAGCGAATTGACCTCCTTGTTTCTAGAGGGATCTCAGCCCTGCTAACACCTTGATTTCAGCCTAGTGAAAGTGATTTTAGACTTACGATCTACAGAATTCTAAGAGAATAAATATACGTTGTCCTAAGCCACTTTGTTGGAATTTGTCACAATGGCCATAGGAAGCTAAACAATGCTTTTTAAAAATATGTAACAAATGGGAAATGTTCTTGAAATAGGTCTATTTTTAAAAATGGAAAAAACAAGAGTTCTATGAGCTAAGTTATTTACAACATAGTAAGTATGAATGTACATGAATAAAAAGATGGAAATAAAGCATTTTTAGTGGACACTTATGAGTATGGGATTATGGTTGATTTTATTCCTCTTTATACTTTTTAGTAAAAAGTGTATATTATTTTTTAATTGCCATTTTTAATAGGAACTGAAAGTTCAAGTTACTGAGAATTTACAAATATTTTGAGGTTTTACAAATTTAAGAAACACACACTTTCACTCTGAAATTTCATAAATTTGATTGCTATTTTTGACGAACAAAATTAATGCATTATGTAAAAGCTCTACAAGCCTTATAAATAAATACCAAAATTGCTCTTAAAAAAGAATAATAAATAAAAATGAAAAATATCTCTTTTCCATATATAAATTCTTACCTGTCTATGGCAACTGGGCAAATGGGTATTTGCAAAGCTGACTGGGTTATAAATCCATACAGAGCTTTGTTTTGGGTTGAATATATATGTTATTACTTGCAGATTCGTCAGGCTGTGCATTTTATGTGAACAGTTTTGAATTCCAGACCTGCTTCACTCCACTGGGCTGCAGATAAAAGCTTTCTTCTTTCATGGCTCAGAAAAATCATATACTCTTGAAAGCAAGCTCAGTTTTAATATTAGCCAAATATGTGTGCCATAAAAAATGATGTTCATAATTGTGAAGAATTATATTAGCTATAATTTGGGATCACCTCTCGCCAACACATACAAAACATTATTTTTAATGAGGCTTAGATAATTCAGATTTTACTGTCTTTACTTAGCTGAGTCTAAAGACTGAAAGGCTACGACCAAGTTTCTAATGCCAACTATGGAAATATTCTTTGAACCAATGTATTGTCATACATGTCATAGAAGACAACCATATTAATGTTCATGGGGATCAACAAACTTTCAAAAATAAGTTATTCTGGTTAATAAGAGCTATAACAAAAACCCATCATGTCATCCATTATAGTGATAGATGAGAGATGGATGAACATCTATCAACATGAAACAAGAATTATCTCTACCAGCGACTCTTAGAACACAGACTTCTAAAGAATGTTAATATATCAAGGTTAAAGAAAAGTAAGGCCAGATGACATGTACACGGCAGAAATAGAAAATTAAAGAGGAAAGAGCAAGCCCCACTTAAAATGGCAGAAAAATACACTAGTTTGGAAAATTAGAAAATGGGGAAAAAGTATGTATACATATAATTCATTCACGTTCTTGCACAGCAGAAACACAGCATTGTAAAGCAAATATACATATGTGTGTGCTCAGTCACTTCAGTCGTGTCTGACTCTTTGCTACCCCATGGACTGTAGCCTGCCAGGCTCTTCTGTCCATGGGATTCTCCAGGCAAGAATACTAGAGTAAGTTGCCATGCCCGTCTCCAGGGGATCTTCCTGACTCAGGGATTGGCCTGTGTTTCCTGCTTCTCCTGCATTGCATGTAGATTCTTTACTCAATGAGCCACCTGGGAACCTGTAAAGCAATAATACTCCAACCAAAAAACTAATTAAAAAAAGGAAAATGGGAGAAAAATAAATTGGGAAAGTTTTACTATATATAAAGTGATGAAGAATAATGGATGTTCCTGTTTTCTCCCTACTGGCCCCACCCTGGTCGTGCCCTCCGTTACTTCCTGCCTGGATTAATACCCTTCTCTCCCTGCTCCCCCTCCAAATTACTCTTCCAAAGCCTCCCAACTCCAGTGGACGCACACAATCATTTCACTCCCTGTGCAGCAAGGTTCAACGGCTCCCCACTCATGTAGTAACATTTCTTCAAGTCTGGTTCCTGTGCTACCTACCATCCTTGAATTACCTAGAGAGCTTATTAGAAATGCACATTCATGGAGGCATCTTCAAACCCACTGACGCAGGATTTCAGAACATGAAGCCTAGGAATGTGCCCAGGGGATTCTCACATACACTGAAGTTTTAGAGGTTCTTCCTAAGAAAATCAAAACCTCTTTAAACGGAAGCCTTCATGGTGCAGTCCCTTGTCATCTCTTCTGCCTCGTCCTTTGCTGTGTGCCTCTTCGTGGTTTATGCTCCAATAAGACTAAAATATGTACCTGTCAGAAAGATTGAATTACTTTAAGCTCCCCAGACACAGTAGCTCTGCCATACCTCATTGCCTGGGCACATCCTGTTCCCTGTTTCTAGAGTTTCCACCTCCTCTGCCTGGAAAACTTGTGCTCATCTTTCAAGTGTGAGCTATAAGGTCACCTCTCCAGCACAGCCTGCCTAACTTTCTCCAGCCGGCCTAAGTGTTTTTCCTCCTGAATCGCTACTGAATTTTATGCACATACATGCCTCTTTTACATCATTCATTCCACTGTGCACCATTGTCTGTGTATGTAGGTCCAACTCTCCACTAGGCTTTAAGCTCTCCAAGTACAAGGTCAGTTTCTATTCCTCTGTGTATAACTCAAAGTACACATTAGGTATTCAGAAGAATGTGTGAATGCATATATATTATTTTCTATAGTTAGCTTAAAAAAACACTAAACTTGATTATTTTTCTTTTTCCCTAATAAAAAGCTCATCGGCTTCTACTCACAAGCGCTAGAGGGATGCTTATGAAACAATCTTGGTTTTTGTCAACTGGTTGGATGTTTTTTTTTAATTCACTGCCATTATTGACAGCCTTCATGATGATTAATGAAAAGAACAATAGAAATTTAAATCTCTGATTTTTAGACAGATTTTTAAAACTCATTAACAAATGAATCAAAAAACACTAGTAGCTTTTTCAGTTCAGTTCAGTCACTCAGTCATGTCCGACTCTGCAACCCCATGGACTGCAGTACACCAGGCCTCCCTGTCCATCACCAGCTCCCGGAGGTTACTCACACTCATGCCCATCAAGTCAGTGATGCCATCCAACCATCTCATCCTCTGTCGTCCCCTTCTCCTCCTGCCCTCAATCTTTCCCAGCATCAGGGTCTTTTCCAATGAGTCAGCTCTTCGCATGAGGTGGCCAAAGTATTGGAGTTTCAGCTTCAGCATCAGTCCTTCCAATGAACATTCAGGACTGATCTCCTTTAGGATGGACTGGTTGGATCTCCTTGCAGTCCAAGGGACCCTCAGGAGTCTTCTCCAACACCACAGTTCAAAAGCATCAATTCTTCGGCACTCAGCTTTCTTTATAGTCCAACTCTCACATCTATACATGCTTACTGCAAAAGCCATAGCTTTGACTAGAAGGACCTTCATTGGCAAAGTGATGTCTCTGCTTTTTCATATGCTGTCTAGGTTGCTCATAACTTTTCTTGCAAGGAGTAAGCGTCTTTTCATTTCATGGCTGCAGTCACCATCTGCAGTGATTTTGGAGCCCCCAAAATTAAAGTCTGTCCAACAAGTAAAAAGTAGCTTTTTACTTCACAACAAATATGCCTGAAGTAAAGAGTTACTTTGTCTTGCTTGAAAAACGTGATTAAAAGCTGGAACTTGGGCAGGGTGACCTTCACCTGAGGCTGGAAACTCAGTCTTCCTGGGGACATGATCCGCATAAACCACCCACCGCTGTGATCAGAGAAGGACTGAGAGCGGCACAGCAGCAGCGCTCACGACGCGCAGCCCGCCGACGGCCACCGCACAGCCCGGGACTGCAGCTCAGCTACGTCAACTTCCGCAGCCAAACTGGCTGTCCTGGTTAGGAGGAGCTGGAAGGGTGAACGGACACATCTGGGCAACATCTGACCATCGCCTCCTCCATCCATCTCCCATCCTTGCACCTCTCTTCCTCTCCCGCAAATACTCACCCCTACATCTCAGTCCCTCTTCTTCCACAGTCAACCAATCCCTTCCGAGAGTTTAGCTAAGAAGAAGTGTTTCAGTTGATGTTTTAGTGTGGAAGATGTGACTATGTAGTTGGCTTTACATTTTGTTGGGTTTACAAGTGTAGGTGATTTATAACATTTTAGGTGTATAGCAAAGTGAATCAGTTATACAGACATATGTATATATAAATATTCCTTTTCAGGTGCTTTTCCATTACAGGTTATTATAAGATATTCAATATAGTTCCCTGAGCTATACAGTAGGTCCTTGCTGTTTACCTAGTTTATATATCATAGTATATATCTGTTAATCCCAAATTCTTAATATATCTCTACCCCTGTCCTTTCCCCTGGGGTAACCTTAAGTTTTTTTCCTATGTCTGTGGGTCTATTCCTGTTTTTCATTTGTATCATTTTTTTAGATTTCACATATAAGTGATATCATATGATATTTGTCTTTCTCTGATTTACCTCACTTATATGATAATCTTTAGGTCCATCCCTATTCCTACAAATGGCATTATTTCATTGTTTTTAATGACTAATATTCTATTGTATGTATATGGAATTCCAGTTGAGCTATTTTAAATCTTGAGAGATGACGCTGTGAAAGTGCTGCACTCAATATGCCAGCAAATTTGGAAAACTCAGCAGTGGCCAAAGCACTGGAAAAGGTCAGTTTTCATTCCAATCCTAAAGAAAGGCAATGCCAAAGAATGCTCAAACTATGCAACAACTGCACCCATCTCACACGCTAGTAAAGTAATGCTTAAAATACTCCAAGCCAGGCTTCAGCAATATGTGAACTGTGAACTTCCAGATGTTCAAGCTGGTTTTAGAAAAGCCAGAGGAACCAGAGATTGCCAACATCTGCTGGATCATGGAAAAAGCAAGAGAGTTCCAGAAAAACATCTATTTCTGCTTTATTGACTATGCCAAAGCCTTTGACTGTGTGGATCACAATAAACTGTGGAAAATTCTAAAAGAGATGGGAATGCCAGACCACCTGACATGCCTCTTGAGAAACCTGTATGCAGGTCAGGAAGCAGCAGTTAGAACTGGACATGGAACAACAGACTGGTTCCAAATAGGAAAAGGAGTACGTCAAGGCTGTATATTGTCACCCTGCTTATTTAACTTCTATGCAGAGTACATTATGAGAAATGCTGGAAGCATAAGCTGGAATCAAGATTGCCCGGAGAAATATCAATAACCTCAGATATGCAGATGGCATCACCCTTATGGCAGAAAGTGAAGAAGAACTAAAGAGCCTCTTGATGAAAGTGAAAGGAGAGAGCGAAAAAGTTGGCTTAAAACTCAACATTCAGAAAACTAAGATCATGGCATCCAGTCCCATCACTTCATGGCAGATAGATGGGGAAACAGTAGAAACAGTGTCAGACTTTACTTTCCTGGGCTTCAAAATCAATGCAGATGGTGATTGCAGCCATGAAATTAAAAGACACTTACTCCTTGGAAGCAAGTTATGACCAACCTAGACAGCATATTAAAAGGCAGAGACATTACTTTGCCAACAAAGGTCTGTCTAGTCAAGGCTATGGTTTTTCCAGTGGTCACGTAGATGTGAGAGTTGGACTATAAAGAAAGCTGAGCACCGAAGAATTGATGCTTTTAAACTGTGGTGTTGGAGAAGACTCTTGAGAGTCCCTTGGACTACAAGGAGATCCAATCAGTCCATCCTAAAGGAGATCAGTCCTGGGTATTTGTTGGAAGGACTGATGCTGAAGCTGAAAGTCCAGTACTTTGGCCCCCTGATGCGAAGAGCTGACTCATTTGAAAAGACCCTGATGCTGGGAAAGATTGAGGGCAGGAGGAGAAGGGGATGACAGAGGATGAGATGGCTAGATAGCATCACCGACTTGATGGACATGGGTGGACTCTGGGAGTTGGTGATGGACAGGGAGGCCTGGAGTGCTGCGGTTAATGGGGTTGCAAAGAGTTGGACATGACTGAGTGACTGAACTGAATTGAACTGATACATATGTGTATGTATATAAACATATATTTGTCTGTGTGTATACACATGTATATGTATAAATATGTATCTTACATATTCTTTATCCATTCATCTGCTGATGAACATTTAAGTTGCTTGCATGTCTTGGTTATTGTACATAGTGCTTCTATGGACACTGGGGTGCAGATATCTTTTCGAATTAGAGTCTTCATTTTTTCTGTATGTATGCCCAGGAGTGGCAATGCTGGACCATAAAGAAAGTCTACTATTAGTTTTTTAAAGAACCTCTATACTGTTTTTTCACAGTGGCTATACCAATTTACAGTCCTATCAACAGTGTAGCAAGGCTCCCTTTTTTCCATATAGCTGGGTTTACATTTTAGAGAGGATTGAAATTTTTAGAGTAAGGCACAAGGAGTAGGTGTGGGGCACAGTCCACCCCTGGCTGCGGGGGTCTGAGTTCAGTGGATGACGCTGCCGGTGAGAACCCAGAGACAAGGATCCGAAAGAGCGGCAGCCATCATCCCATCTCCCCACGGCTTTTCATTACGGAAAACCAGGCATGAGGATGCGAACCCTTGCCCTGAATCTCTGATGTAGATTCTCCTGTCTCCTAGTTTCCTCACAAGCACCAGGGGTAGAAGACTTAAGTGTAATCATTATGCCACCACCAAACATGCTCATTATAGATTACAGAAAAGCATCGTTTGTTATATGTAACTTGAAAAAGACAAGAGAAGAAGTTTAACTATGATTATAATCATATAAAATCATAAATGTATATAGAAAAAAAAGATTTATAGGCATCATAGAAAACTGAACATAGTTCATCCCAAGCAACTTATCTTAGTTTTTTATTTCTGCTGTTGTGGTTTTAATACATATGAAAGCACAGTGTAAATTTTAACAGTTATTTCCTGGTCTTTAGTAACTTGCTCCATGATTGGATCAACCTGCCTTGCTGCCAACTCATCTTCCCCAAAGCAACACCAACCACCTTTAAATAACACTGCCAGATACAATACACATAGAAAAAGCAGGAGCACTTAGGCAGTCTCTGCTGGGGGCTCAGGGAGGGACAACCTTCTGTTGTTCACAGACACTAAACGAGGCTAAAACTGAACCAAAACTAAACATCTGAACATCTAGAGTGGCATCTGACATTATTAAAGTCCTTCCTCTCCTCTTTGAAATAATTGTTTCCTCCTATTTATCCTATATTAGCATCTAGCACCACAGCTTTAAAAACATCACTGCAGAATTCATGGCTCTCAAAAATCCATCCATTGACTCTGTCCCAGAAATGGGATCAGATACAGCTGCTGCTGCTGCTGCTGCTGCTAAGTTGCTTCAGTCGTGTCCGACTCTGTGCGACCCCATAGACGGCAGCCCACCAGGCTCCCCCATCCCTGGGATTCTCCAGGCAAGAACACTGGAGTGGGTTGCCATTTCCTTCTCCAACGCAGGAAAGTGAGAAATGAAAGTGAAGTCACTCAGTCGTGTCCGACTCTTCTCGACCCCATAGACTGCAGCCCACCAGTCTCCTCCATCCATGGGATTTTCCAGGCAAGAGTACTGGAGTGGGGTGCCATTGCCTTCTCCACAGATACAGCTAGCCCTCCGTAACCACCGGCCCTCTGTCCATTGATACAGAGGGCCCACTGTCCTATGCGATTTAATACAAGGAACATGAGTGTCTACAGATTGTGGTACCCACAGGGGATCCTGGACCCAAGGCCCTGTGGATACCGAGGAATGACTCTGTGTAACTCAGTGAGTGATCAGGTGTCTGTAGAGTATATCAAGCATGAGGTATTGTTGTCCTTTTCAGCTTTTCTGGGAAGCAAAGCCCGCTGCATGTAATTTTCATAAATGGAAATCTCTGGCCCAGCCCCACAAATCACAAAGGGCTTTTGTGTTTCAAAAATACAAGTCAAGGAACGGAAGTTCTGGATGGATCAAATACCCACCCAACAGGTGATCCGTGGGTTGAGCCCGCTGGTTAACATAAGTATCCAAACAAGGACAATTTTGGAAAGGAAGAGGGAAAGAAGACTTTGTGAGGTCTGAGAAGTGCATGCCGTGCCATAGACTGTTGAATTTTTCAGTGTGTTCCTTCCAGGGAAGCAAATGAAAGAGCAAGTGGGAAGCAACGAGCAGATCCGAGTATGCAAACCAGACAGCCAGAGCATATAAAGGCACCGCAAGAATGTGTCCTGCTGGCAGTCTGCGACACCCCGTCTCCTGTGCCACTGGCTATCTCAGAGGAGACTAAGGTATGACTGCTTTTTTGAGTGAAGTAGGAATTGAAGGGCCTATATTTTGAGGCATTGTGCCTCCAGAAGCGTTCACTACAACAATTCTGAACCTTGTTTATTTTTACTTTTCATTCAAAGACTCAGCATTTCTGAAGGGAATAACTAAAATCATAACATGCTATTTTCCTACAAATAGCCCAGTAAATAAAACAATGACACCTTTTTTTCCCAGTGAAATCACATCTAATCTACCTCTCAGATTCCTGGAACTTCTAGAATAGATTCATATCTTGAAGTTTCCAAGAGTAGTTAAGTAACTTAAAAAAAAATCTCATTGAGAAATCTGACCAAATAAGTTTACCATCACCTGAGAGATGAAGGAATATAGCATAGTTCTGGTCATATGGTTCTTTAAAGTTGAGGATGAAAACTGAATTCATAAATATAATACACTTCTAATTAAAGTTTATTATAATCTCAAAACAAAACTAATGTTTCCAAGGTGATATAAAGCTTTATTTTTCTTTGATTAAACAGAATAAGCAAAACATGAGGAACAGACACTCACTAATGATCCATAAATTTCACCTTATGAAATTATTTTCATTTCTTGCCACAAGGGACCTCCCAAAATGGCAACCCACTCCAGTATTCTTGCCTGGGGAATCACGTGGACAGAGGAGCCTGGCAGACTACAGTCCATGGGGTCACAAGAGTCGGACATGACTTAGCAACTAAAGCGCCACCACAGAGTGGTCAGCAACTGCAATCTTACGAAATTAGATTAACTTCTTGCCACAATGGGCCTTCCATAGAGTGGTCAGCAACTAGCAAACTCTAAGTCTGAACTTCACTTCTTCTGTTTCTCCCTATGAAACCTGTGTAGTCTTGCCAGAGAACAGAGAAATGCCCTAAGGTAGAGATCTAGAAAAAAGCAGTGAAAGCAAAATGCTCAGCTACTTTGTCTGTGTGTCTGTGTGTGTGTGTGTGTGTGTGTGTGCGCGCGTGAGAGAGGGGGGAGGGAGGGAGGGAGGGAGGGAGTCAGTGTGACTATTCTGGCACTGACTACAGATAAAAAAATTAATGAAAAGGAGACATGGAATACAATCATCATTTAAAACAGATTTAAGGTAAATGGTATAAAATTATTTTATGTTTTAAGTAAAAAATACTGATCATATTTTACTTATTCTAGAAAAACCTTTCTTTCTTGGTTGAAAAAACTTCGACTTCGGGTGAACGTGTGTGTAATTGCAGACTCTTGGGAACGCCCTTAAAAAATATATCTGAAACTGTATTTTTTTTCTTAAAGAGGTTGGTTTCAATATGTCAGTGGGGGAAGATAAGTGACACTTCACCACATTGAACAGCATTTTCACAGGGATGTGCTTGTGTGCCAGTGAGTTTTAACCAAACCCACACAGCTGCATTGCTATTATGTACCCATTCCGAACATCAAAGACTCTGCCCAGTTTACTTGAGTAATTCTGGGCTGACACACACTTCAGTGGGATGGTGAGACCCTCAGGTGATCAATGATGGCACAATCCCTCTGAAGACAAACAGTTTCCCCAGATGGTCTATACTGTTACTGCTGTTGAAGCCTAGATGAGCTGGCTGCCAAAAGCAAAAATAAGTAGACTTAACCAGATTGTGTACAATTAAGGGTGGAGAGAGTGCTTCTAAGAATCTAAGAAGAGGTCAAATTCAGGGCCATTTAAAAAACATCATGGTCCTAAGAACTCTCACCCTTGGAAGCTCCATCTGACATACTATCAAACATATTAAAATACACCCAAATCATGAATTGAATCTTTATTTTCTCCTCTGTGAGATATGTTTTGAGTATTTCACATTTTTGCTTTATAAGCTAAACAATCATCACACACTTGAGAATTCATGAAGTGTGAAGATCTAAAATAGAAATTGCTTTTAAAAATTATACTTTTATGAATGTTAAATTTAACAATTAATAAAGTCAACATGCTATGTTGGCAAGTATTCCTCTAATAAAGCTGTAAGCACAAGTTGACTTCAGATGTTAAAATGTGGAAAAAAATCTATGTTTTCATAGATAAAATATGGTATAAATTTTTATTCTTCAGTTTTCTTTTTGTGCCCTTTGAACCAAAACACTTTCCCCTTCACAACAAACTTGGCCTAATTCTACAAATGTCTGTTTTTGCTCGGGAAACTGGGTATGTATGGAGAGGCAATCTCCCATAAAGTGGAGAATTGGAGAATGCAGATTCTTGAGCCACTGTCTGGGTTTCTAATTACAGCATCAATACTTACTGGCTCTGTGATGTTGGGTAAGTGCCTTGGTTTGCTATTCTATGAGAATAAGAATACTTACCTTCCAGGATTATTGCCAGGATTATGCTAGTATTTTTTTTGAGCATTGAGAACAGTGCCTGATATTCTAGAAGTGTTAGTCATGTTACTCTTATTTCAAACTTAATGCATGAAATGGTTCTGAAAGAATCACTCACTTTCCCCAACAAAGCGGCTCATCTACGGGAACTATGTTGAAGGAAGCGGATGGACCACAAACTTCAGGCAGATACATGTCCATATGCCAAGTCTTAGACCAGTGTCTTTACCTTCCTTTTTCCTTCCCAGAGATTCTTCTCTGGGTTAGGAACAGCGGTGATCCCAATGATAAGGATAATTCTTTCCAGGTTAAAGGTCAAGACACAGGCTCAGGATCAGAGAAGTTAACACCTTGTCTCTCCAGAATAAATACTAGAGTCAGCTCCCTCTAGCGGCTGAGATATTCAATTACAACTCTCTCCAGCCAAGTGTAACTCTAGGTCTGTTAAGAAAATAATTGAGAAGATGGTAAACTTAAGTGAAGAGCTTCCCTGGTGGCTCAGAGCACAAAGAATCCACCTCCAATGGAGGAGACACAGGTTCTATCCCTGGGTCAGGGAGATCCCTGGAAAAGGGAATGGCAACCCACTTCAGTATTCTTGCCTGGAAAGTCCCATGGACAGAGGAGCCTGGCGAGTGACTAAACAAGCATGCACAGAAACTTAACTGAAAAGTCCATTCTAAGCCATTAAAGAGCAAGGTGCAAAATAATAAACCAAGTTTTTTTCACACAGAACTATTGAACATTTGTACAACGTCATAACTGTTAACCTTAGCATCATGAAAAGAGCAACTTTAATTAAATGTAGCCCCATTGTAAGTATTTAACACCTACTTCAGGGTCCTCTAAATATAGGCAGTGTAATCCACATGATAAATAGCTTTTTCTTCCCTAAGTTTTTTTTAATGGACAGGGCTCATTAGTTTACATAATCATCCCTAAAACTAGGACAGTGCTCCCACTGTTGCTCTGTAGTAAAATATTAATCCTACCAAACCAAATATTTGACATGATCTGTTGGGCTTGGAGTGTTTTCCTTAAACCATTAACTTCTCAGGGGTATGAGGAGGCAGGGAAAAAAAAGAAAAATACCACATCTTTCACTACAGTTGTTTTACATAAGGGATATATAGCAAAAGGAACCAGATTTTCTTTTTAAAGTACTGAAATTCTTTTTTAGCAATTTATGTCCTAAACCATATCAGCCACTCAAACCAGCTCTTCTGAAAGGTTCTGATTTTAAAAACACATTGCACATGGCTCATCAGCATATGCTATGTGCTATATAATGATGAAGGAAGGTTATAGCAAATAAAATATAAAAGTGTGATTACGTTTTCATTTATAAACTCACTTAAGAAGGCTAAAAATTGTCAACCCACCAAAGATCTTTCTAAAACAAAGCTCTCCTGGTTTTTCATATAAACAGTTGATTTTTAAAAACTTTATATAAAATACACCCAATTAAACAGAGTATTTTATTTATTTTTGTTTCCTTCCATCTCCAAAAAGTATATATTTTCTTTCATGCTATTAAATACACCAACATCAAGGAATATTTTTTAGTATGTAAAGTACCATGAAGAACCTAGTAAGTCTACATAATTTCATACTCACTTAAGATAATGAGAGGTGTGTAAGAATACATACATGTGCATGCATATCTGTGTGAAGCACAATACTGTGTTGGAGAAGGAAGTTGTGATTTTTAGAAATTTTTATTTACTATGTTGGCAATTCATCTAAGTAGCAATATTCTCTCAGCATTTGGACCCACAGGGCTAGAAATGAGCCGTGGAAAAGAAAAAAATATGCACATTTATGTATTCTCCTTCTTTGTATAATAAAATTCAATTATCTCTCTGTTTAAAAACCAGTGGTCCAGAATTTTTAGGGCAATGAAAATAGCAAACTCTGTATGATACCATAATGATGGATACATGTCATTCTACATTTGTTCAAATCCATAGACTGTACAACACCAAGAGTCAATCATAATGTGAACTGTGGACTAGAGGTGATAATGATGCATCCATAGAGGTTCATCTGGGGTAACAAATTCACCACTTTGGTGAAGGCAGTGGTATAATTCCTAAAGGTGATGCTGTGAAAGTGCTGCACTCAATATGCCAGCAACTTTGGAAAACTCAGCGGCGGCCACAGGACTGGAAAAGGTCAGTGTTCATTCCAATCCCAAAGAATGTTCAAACTATCATACACTTGCATTCATTAAACATGTTAGCAAGGTTATACTCCAAATCCTTCAAGCTAGGCTTCAGTAGTGTGTGAACCAAGAACTTCCAGATGTACAAGTTGGGTTTAGAAAAGGCAGAGGAACTAGAGATCAAATTGCCAACATTCGTTGGATCACAGAGACAGGGAATTCCAGAAAAACATCTACTTCTATACTAAAGCCTTTGACTGTGTGGATTACAACAAACTGTTTAAAATTCTTAAAGAGATAGAAATGGCAGACCATCTTACCTGTCTTCAGAGAAACCTGCATGCAGGTCAAGAAGCAACAGTTAGAACAGGACATGGAAGAACTGACCGGTTCAGAACTGGGAAAGGACTATGTCAGTGCTATGCACTGTCACTCTGTTTACTTCACTTTTACACAGAGTTCAGCTCAGTTCAGTTGCTCAGTCGTGTCTGACTCTTTGCGACCCCATGGACTGTAGCATGCCAGGCATCCCTGTCCATCACCAACTCACAGAGCTTGCTCAAACTCATGTCCATCAAGCCAGTGATGCCATCCAACTATCTCATCCTCCATCGCCCCCTTCTCCTCCTGCTTTCAATCTTTCCCAGCATGAGGGTCTTTTGCAATGAGTCAGTTCTTTGCATCAGGTGGCCAAAGTATTGGAATTTCAGCTTCAGCATCAGTCCTTCCAATGGATATTCAGGACTGATTTCCTTTAGGATGGACTGGTTGGATCTCCTTGCAGTCCAAGGGACTCTCAAGAGTCTTCTCAACACCACAGTTCAAAAGCATCAGTTCTTCGGTGCTCAGCCTCCTTTATAGTCCAACTCTCACATCCATACATGACTACTACAAAAACCATAGCTTTGAGTAGAAGGACCTTTTTTGGCAAAGTGATGTCTCTGCTTTTTAATATGCTGTCTAGGTTGGTCATAGCTTTTCTGCCAAAGAGAAAGCATCTCTTAATTTCATGGCTGCAGTCACCATCTGCAGTGATTTTGGAGCCCAGAAAAATAAATTCTCTCACTGTTTCCCCACCTATTTGCCATGAAGTGATGGGGCTGAATGCCATGATCTTAGTTTTCTGAATGTTGAGCTTTAAGCCAACTTTTTCACTATCCTCTTTCACTTTCCTCAAGAGGCTCTTTAGTTCTTTACTTTCTGCCATAAGGGTGGTGTCATCTACATATCTGAGGTTATCGATATTTCTCCCAACAATCTTGATTCAAGCTTGTGCTTCATCCAGCCCAGCATTTCGCATGATGTACTCTGAATATAAGTTAAATAAGCAAGGTGACAATATACAGCCTTGATGTACTCCTTTCCCAATTTGGAACCAGTCCATTGTTCCATGTCCAGTTCTAACTGTTGCTTATTGACCTGCAAACAGATTTCTCAGGAGGCAGGTCAGATGGTCTGGTATTCCCATTTCTTTAAGAATTTTCTACATGGATGTGACAGTTGGACCATAAGGAAGGCTGACTACTAAAGAATTGATGCTTTCAAACTGAGGTGTTGGAGAACACTCCTGAGAATCCCTTGGACAGCAAGGAGTTCAAACCAATCAACCCTAAAAGAAATGAACCCTGAATATTCACTGGAAGGACTGATGCTGAGGCGCCAATACTTTGGCAACCTGATGCCCTGAGCCAACTTATTGGGAAAGACCCTGATGCTTTAGAAAGATTAAAGGCAACAGGAGAAGGGAGCAGCAGAGGATGAGATGGTTAAATAGCATCACTGACTCAATGAACATGAAATCTAAGCAAACTGCGGGAGAAGACAGGGAAGGACAGAGATGCCTGGTGTGCTGCAGTCCATGGGGTAGCAAAGAGTCAGACACCACTTAGCAACTGAACAACAACAATAATTCATGTATAGGCCAAGGGGCATATGGTATATGGGAAATGTCTGTACTTTCTTAATTTTGCTGTGAGCCTAAAACTGTTCTGTTTAAATAAAAAGTCAAAAATTAAAAAAAAAAAGAATCTTGGCCTTTATTTTAGGCCAAAGGACTAAAATAACCCCCCCCCCCCCCAAAACACCCTATAATCCCTACAGCCCAGAAAAATAAAGTCCAGCTTGGTCCAGGCTCTCTCTCCAGGCTCGGCACTTAACACGTCTTCTGTCTTCCCTTCTGTTTTGTTCCCCGTACTGTGCTCACCAGGAACCATGCTGCTGGTGGTGTAACCACAACACAGGCTCTCATCCCACTCTGTCTGCCCCTGCCATGCCCTCTGCCCAGGTGGGCCCACCCCCCCCACCCCACCCCACCCCACCCCACCCCCCGCCAACTCCTCTTCTCTTCCTGATTGATATCTTTTCATCCTTCTACAGCCAAAGAGCATCTCCTCTGGGAGCTTCCTGCTGAAATCAAGTCAGACAGAATTAATTCTCTCTCCCCTTGTCTGTTATTATTTGACAGTCAAGGGTTTTCATGTTGGTCTTCCCTGAGGGAAGGTCATGGGTCACCCATCTTGGTAGCCCAGCCTCTGTTGCGGAGTCATTACTGGCGATCAATACGTGTTTGCAGGATGAGTGACAGGTTCTACAATGTGCGTCTACACGTCAGTGGCTTCAAATCTCTTTGAGCAGTAGGAGGTACACAAGCAAAAGTGAGGCTCACACTCCCCTTCCTGCTGTGCTACTTACTGGAGTTTTCATTGCCATGTTGATACAGTGCTGAGCTTTTTCCTAGCTGGAGTGTTTCGACTCCTCTCCCCATCTGGCACACCCTTATTCAATCTACCCAAAACTTATCCTTCCTCCAAGACTGGCCTCCTATCTCATTCACCCTGAAGGCCTTTCTCAGTTACACAGACATGCCCAGGCAGGCTCCAGGCTAAAGGAAAAGAAATAGTTTTAAGTTGTAAAATCACTCCAGGCCCTACTGCTCACGTAAGGCTGGCCCTACAGAAGCCTGATTTGGTAACAGGGAAGGGAAAGGTCTCAAAACAGTGCTCAGGATCATGCCTTGACCAAGAGCCCAATCTTCCCAAGAGGAGACTCTAGTGCCCCTTGTCAACTACAAATTGGCTCTTGCCAAGAGCATCGCCTACAACTGAACAACAAGGGCGTTTGCCATCTGCCTCTGCAGAGGTTGAGTCCTGAGCGACTGCAGGTGCTCACCTTCAGCACCCCCTGAGGGAGTTCAGCATGAAGTGAGGCACTCCGTGCTCCAGGAAATCTGGTGCGACAGGTCTTTAGGAACAGAGGTTATGATTTCAATCCTTGCATCTCCTCATATCTAGAAAAGCACTAAATCCCTTCATGATGACCTCAGATCCTCCTGATGAGCAAAAAACCTTTTGTAAAATGAGTACCTAATAGTATTGCACTCCACCTTCACCAAAACCTTATATATTGACCTTCCTCCCATTGCCTCTTTGGAGCAGTCTCTCCAAGCTATCTGAGGTGCTGCCTCCCTGGCTGCAGTCCTCATTTTGGCCCAAATAAAACTTAACTCGCAACTCTCAAGTACATCTTTTTTTAGCCAACACCCTCAAGCTGCTGGAATCGCAAAGGCCTTTGTCATTTGTCAAGCGTTTCTTCTGGCCCCTGTCTACCACTTCCCAGCCATGTGCCCTCACCCCAGACCTAATTCCAGGGTCTCTGCCAAGATCAGTGTGGACCCCCCAGCATGACTCTACACAGGGGACCAACCGCTCTGCTGCCTGAAACTGCTTCGTTTTGCTGCTGTGAAACTGCTCACTGGGTTTTCCTCCTACCCCCTGGGCACATCCCCTCCAGCTTCTCTGCTTGATCTCAGGATCTTCGGCCTCACAGGGTCTGGCCTGGAGTCCTTTCTTGCTGTCTGACCTCATCACCTCCCATGGCCTTATGTAACGCCCTCTGGCCTAGAAGTCCCCAACCGGCTTCTCTAGACCAAACTGAACCTTTCTTTGGAATTCAGACCCCACATGGGTATCACACAGACTTCTCAAATTTCACATAAAACCTAACCCTTGTTTTGCCATAAGCTGCCCCTCCTCAAGCCTTCCTTGCCTTAGTAACCTGAACCACCTTCTACTCTTACTCCGGCCAACAGTCTAGAAGCTGTCCTTGATTTTCCCTTGACCTGCCTCTTCTAACTCACCTGCCAGCAAGTCCTACACACCCTCCTGCAGAACACGGCCTGCCTTCAATCACTTTTCTCCAACCTCACCACTCCCGCTCTGGGCCAGCCACCATCATCTCCCCCTATACCCTCCCCCCCCACCCCTCCCCACTCCTCCCCTCTCCCTCACACACTCTCCCCCTCACCCATATGGCTCTTCCTTAGGCTGCTCTTGCCCTAGCTGGAGGAGGTTCTCTCTACTCGGAATTCTGGTCATTCTAGTCCAGCTAGCATGTCACACCCTCAGAGAAAAAGAAGCCATTAGATCACCCTATTTAATTTCTTGGCAAATCACTTGCTATTCTCCGATGGTTTCTTGGCTTGTATGTTTACACTAAGTGTTCTTCCCTGCCCCCCACCTCCCCGTCCCCGTGTGCACGCATGCTCAGTTGCTTAGTCGTGTCTGATTCTATGTGATTCCACAGATTGTAGCCTGCTAGAAAACAAAACAAAACAAAAAATCTCATGGAATTTTCCAGGCAAGAATACTGGAGTGGGTTGCCAGTTCCTACTCCAGGGGCTCTTCCTGACCCAGAGATCAAAACTGAGTCTGTCGCATCTCCTACACTGGCAGGCGGATTCTTTACCACTGCGCCACCTGGGAACCCTGTCCCCGTTGTTAGCTCCGTGAGAGCAGAAACCTTCTCCACTCTGTTCCCTGATGTGTCCTCAGAGCAGAACACAGCCCCGTCAGTAACTGATGCTCACACTGCACGAGTGCTGTATGAATGAAGGTCAGTCCATTCCAGCACTCATGTCTCCCACGTCACCTCTCAATACTTTTGGCCAAAAGATTTTGGGATGCATAGCCCAAGATATCTCTGTCTTTTCTCCATTTACATTTAATGATAATCTATACTCTATGTTCCATAATCTGATGCCATGAGTTAATTTTTGTACTTCTCTAGAATTTCTATCTTTAATAAGATTTTGCAGAAGGTATGCCACTGGAATAGACCATCTGTCAATAAGTTGCCAGTTACATTAAAAAAATTACTCTAAGCCAGCCTTCCCTTCATCAGCTTGGTAGCTATTATTTGCTAATCATCTTCTCTGTGCCTGGTACTTAATCATCCCCATCACTGAAAGATAAGCACTGACTTCTCTATTATACAGATGAAGAACCTGGGCTCAGAAATACTATATAAGTAGAACAGGGTCCTTTAAAGCAAGTGACAAAGCTGCATGAGCCTTGAAAATGGTGTGTTAAAACATCTCAGAGGGAGGTCTAGATATATTAAACAATGTGTGTATGTTAGTCACTTAGTCATGTCACTCTTTGTGACCCCATGAACTGTAACCCACCAGGCTCCTTTGTCCTTGGGATTTTCCAGGCAAGAATACAGGAGTGGGTTGCCATTTCTTCCTCCAGGGAGGTCTTCCTGATCCAGGGATCAAACCCAGGGCCTCTTGCATTGCAGGCAGATTCCTTACCATCTGAGCCACCATATTACACAAAACAACTATCTATGCACCTTTAAATCAGCATCCCAAGTCCCAGCTTCTGTCAAAATCATGAGAATGATCAGATCCAGAGTCACACATTCAGATTTCTGGAACAAAGCTAAGCGGGGGCCATCTGTGATCATGAAGAAGCAGCACCACAAAAAACAAGGAACATTAACTCACGTCTCCAGAACCAAACACATACACTGGCTTCACTTGGGATCTCACCCACCAACGCTGCAGTTTGTGATGGCCCTGGAGATGTTTCACATCCTCCTAATGAAGAAGCTGCACAGAGCTGTCAAGAACACGGGAAGAAGGGCTCACTGGCAGCAAAAGGTTAGAACTTTAAACTGCGTCTCTACCACTCCTCTGAAATGAAGTCGGCTACGTGGCCACAGCAATGCACACCACTGAACTCCCTACATAAAAATGCTAAATCAGAGCCATAACTCGCTGATGAATGGGGGAGCATTCCCTCATACATATTCCAGTGAACTGCAGATTGACTGTAAAACTAAATCTAACTAGACAATGAACCCTGTGTCGCTAGGGAAATTAATCACCAGCAAAAGGGCACTGCAGCCCAACAGTGGTTGTAGGCTGGCAACCTCCTTCCAGCAAATTGCACATAGGCACTTTAATGAGGGAGAAAATATGAGCTAAGAGAACTGTAGTCAAATCAGTTCCTACGGAAGGGGAAGCACACGAACCAACGTGGTGGTATCTGGCGCCCAAAGATGAGCTGGGGGAACAAAAGGCCAGGTGTCATTACTGAAGCTGAGACAGCCCAGGCTTTGTGGGCTCAAGCTGCAATGTGACACTCTCAAGGGGAGCACAGGTTTTGTTCCTAATGTCAGCCCTTTTAGTGATTTTTATTGATGTCATTTTTTTTTTCAGGACTCGCTGGCTCTCCCTGATCAGCAACAGGAGATTCCAACAGAATGTCATGATGTCATCAGAAACACACACTTTGATAAATAATAAAAATGTCCTTTCATCCTTAAATACTCCTTTTTGGACATGATTTTCCTATCTATGCAGGTAATGATGTCCAGACACATTCATATCACTCTGCTGCTGCTGCTGCTAAGTCGCTTCAGTCGTGTCCAACTCTGTGCGATCCCACAGACAGCAGCCCACCAGGCTCCTCTGTCCCTGGGATTCTCCAGGCAAGAATACCAAAGTGGGTTGCCATTTCCTTCTCCAGTGCATTAAAGTGAAAAGTGAAAGTGAAGTTGCTCAGTCGTGTCCGACTCTTGGCAACCCCATGGCCTGTAGGTAGGCTCCTCAGTCCATGGGATTTTCCAGGCAAGTGTACTGGAGTGGGTTGCCATTTCCACTATGGCCTCTCTAATTGACCCTCACACCAAAAGCTGTTTAGAATCAATTGGTTAGAATCTAGACAAATGGAGATTCTTAAGGTGAGTACACATGGAGATATGCACACACAGACACATACACAGTGACGTCCTGGTACAGAATGGGGTAAAGAAGATGCTGTGAAGGGAAAAAGAACATTTCACCTATAGAAAGGTGAGATGTACTAGACATAGTCATAGAAAGAGATGTACTAGTCATAGAAAGAGAAATAGGTCCCAGACTTTGCCATTTGTTCAGTTTCAGATACATTGGATGGTAACTTCAATCCTGTAAAGTTAGGGATGATCTCCTCACCTGTGAAGGGCACACCACCACCAAAGAATTCCACCTACTCTGCCTATTTCCCACAAAGTTGCAGCCTCAAACATTACCAAGAAACAAATGATGGGATAAAGTTCAGACAAATAAACAGTAAGAGTGACCTCACTGGGCTTTTATGAGGAACCAATTAGAGTTTGCATGTGAGAAGTGTCCTTAAATTGGAGAGCTCTGTACAATTACTGAGCCAAATTGATCTTGGCAGAGACACAGAGTTTTGAATGCTTCTCCAGAAGCAATATCGCAGTACAACCCTCAGACCCAAAGTGGGTCAGAGAGTCCCTTGAAAAATGGAATTCCAAAATTAACTGGGGCAAAAAATAAGGCTGCCCTAGCCTCCATTACCCTTCAGCAACCCAAATCAATTCATAGGGTGATGGAATGCATTTTCCCTAAATACAAGTTAGGAATGTTGTTTTTGTTTTGTTTTTTAAGAAGCATCCAAAGCTTCTGGCCAATTTCTATCAAAATAAATCCAATGCAACTATGCCAATTTCACAACACAATTCCCATTGGCAGGTGCTGCTGCCACAGTTGGTCTTACCATTTGACTGATCCCTTAGTGTTTAGCCACTAAGATCGCAACTGATCCTCAGAATCCATCTTAACATGGAATTCTGAGTGCCTCTTACACAAGAGTAGTGAAAAGTGTTTATTATTAGCCATCCCTAGAATAGTGAAATGAGCAAATGACTTACAGTCAAATGGCTTTCCAAGATGAAATTTTCTGCTTCGGGCTGATAATTTCCAACAAATAAAAGTATATATTATATAATAATTTCATTCATCTAAACCATCTGGTCAGCTATTCTAGGTAACAACATTTTGCAAATCCCTCACACTAGAAGGCTTGAAAATACACAGTGCTCCTTGAGTCACACATTGTGTTATTGTATTATGTGAAAAAGGCACCAGGTTACAAAATTCTCCCTTTAAAGTTTCTGTGCCTAAATGACATCTCCCCTACTGAACCATACAGAACTTCACAGTCCAACACTCATTTTTCTTTAGTATAGTTCAGGTTCTTTCTTGAGAAAAGAACAGTGGCCGGGCTAAGAGCCACCCCTATGGTCCAACTCCTTAAGCAAGAGAGAGAAAGAGAGAGAGGGACTTCTGTCACTGCTAGAATTTCCCAGGTCTTCACTGAATCACAAAAGGAGCTTTTCCACCTGGCTTCTGGGGGCATCTCTAGGGGACATAGAGGCTGATGACCCAAATTCAGGATATTAAGGTGTTTCTCCATTCAGAGCATTAGGCTTATGATCCAGTTAGATGGACTCAAGAAATCTCAGCTGCAGGCTGCAGCTGAACACACTTCTCAAGGCCATGCCCTGTACTCTGAGCTGCACAGAAGTTGCTGCATTTCTCTCATTAAGACCCAAACCACAGGAGCACAAGTCAAGGCAGATTCTGTAGAGCATCTGCCTCCCGCCAGCAGCCTAGCAGAGGCCTCAGTGTCTCTGCTGCTCCTCCCACACCTCCACCCCATCACATCAAAGTCCTGGAAACAGCACTGAGCTCCAGGACGCTGTGCCTCCCGCAGCAGGTGGGATGTCCCACTTGGCCGTTATGCCCTCATTTTCAGATCTGACATAACTAAACACAACTAAAAGGGATATTATTATGCCCCCAGATGATTTCTCTCCTAATTTCCTATTTCTTTCTGAGCTACCACAGTGCCTCTGGTCTGCATCCTGCCTCCCATCCTTCAGCTTATCCTGTTGACTCTTCTTCCTTAGCACCTGTCACACGCTTCCTTTCCCTCTCAATCTCATCTTTCTAGATCTATTGTCTGTCTTCCTTTTCTATACTTTGCTTCCTCCACTCCATTCATACCATGTTTCTCCAGTGCAGAAACCTTACTAAAGATTTTCCTGATTAAAAACCCCAGACATGTCCCACCCTGAGAAGATAAAACCCAAGTCTCATAGACTGGCATGTGAGAGATACTACAGTCTGTGCCCGACCACTCTTCCCATGAAGTGCCCTCTGCCCACACTCAGGGTTATTCAAGCTCTCAGACAAACTGGCTCATTTCCATTTCTGATCATGTCTTCATCATCCCTTTCACTCCTACTCCTGTGCTCATCCCTGGTGACCTTCCTTCATTCACTTACTTCCCCCCAATCAACCTTCATGGTCCAGTTCAAGTCATGCTCCTACATTTCTAAATCCTCTGGCTGTGCTACTCATGTGGCCTCTGTAACATAACCCATTACATTTTATTTTTTCAGATATCCAGGCTTAACTAAATTGTTACTCAAAACCAAAATAAGTTCCAGGAAAATCAGAACTCCTCTTCTTGATATGTCTTATAGTATCAGCAGAGCAAACCAACCAAAGTTGGTTCTATTTGCTTATTCACTGATATGCTACAACTTACAAATAGAGAGATGACTTCCTAAGGACTGATTTTAGAACACAGAAAAACTAGAATGGGTGCATTTTAGGTCTTGTCTTCCTTTAATAAACTTTATTCTCATTACCACAACTCACCCAATGGCTATCCAACCTTGGAAGCTCTTAAGAAACTTCCATTTGGGAGGGAAGAGGAAAATAGATAAGCTTATTTTCTATAAAAACAAAAGGAAAATTATATCTGGTTTTAATAATGTGTTAAATTGATGACAGTAATTTCAAAGTATATCCTCTCTCATGTTCATTCATAACCACACTAACTTCTACATATCATACAACAACACAGTGTCTCAGAATAAGCAAACAATAAAAATATGTGTATGCTTTTCAGCCACCTACATAGTGGGCTCCAGAGTGAAAAATAAAATCACCTGGAAGCTCCACAGAAGCAGGGAATAGAAGTGAAAATGTCTTTGGAGACAGGACAACCATCAAGTTCAAAGTGCTGAGCTCCAATCCACTGCAGTCACTGCTGCTTCATCGGAACACACACAGTTAAGCAAAAATTGACCAAACGATTACGCCACCCAAAGCAATCTACAGATTCAATGCAAGCCCTATCAAACTACCAATGGCCCTCTTCACATAACTAGGAAAAAAAAATTACAATTTGTATGAAAACACAAAGAACCTCAAATAGCCAAAGCAATCTTGAGAAAGAAAAACAGAGATGGGGGAATCAACCTTCCTGACTTTAGACTATACTACAAAGCTACAGTCATCAAGACAGTATGCACAAAACAATAAAACACATTTTCTGTCAAATTCTTTCAGTTCTGTTTTCACACAAAAAATGTAACATCAAGTGGAATCTTATTTATTTCAATAGCTCTAATTATTATCTTTCTTCCTTTAGGAAAGAGACAATGGCCATTGTAAGCTTGCAGTATAACCTAATCGGTCATTAAGGTAGAGGACAGTGACTCATGACCATGAAGCTATTATGAGAGACCTGTGAGTCCAAATACTGCCAACAGCCTGAAAAAACAAAGCCACGCACAGAGGCCCTAGTATCCACCCCCCCAACATGTCTATAGCTGTTGTTGTGATCAATAAATTAGAAAATATTAAATGTCCTGAAATTCACAGTCACTTTCTGCTTTCTACCTTTCTGCTTAATCAAGAGATAATGTTCAATCAGGGGATTGTATGGGATGTTCTACACAAAGCCTGACATTAAAAAGGATCCCCAGAATGACAAAGATGAGACCATCTACCCCAGATCCCTAATGCTGACCCCATATGTCACCCAATGCCACACAAATCTGAGGCTTTTCAAGCTCCCCAGCTGCTGTGGGGCTCCACACAATGCCTATAAAATTCAGGTCCTTTTATAACTCCCATCACTAATAAAAGGCAATAAATGCAAATGAGTTGAGGATGGTGGTCAGTGGATGCTGAAAAGATAAATAAGTCACTAATGTACCCACACTCCATCTCACACTGAGCTAAACCGAAAGCCCATACATTCAAGGTTTCAAGACCATGCTCTAAGTTATAGAAAGGAAACGGACAATGAATGGATAAACCAAAGCACATTATAAATCATCAGACACAAAATATCTGGATCTACATTGTGGGGATATGAACCATCCAGATGCTCCTGCCGGATCCCCCTGTGAGCATTCCCTGGACTCAGGAGTGAGCCCACAGAGCCCTCTTTCTTAAACACGCGGCACATTTCCCTAGGAAGGGAGCGGGAGGGCCATGCGGGATTCTCATCGCCCCATTAGTTCGCCACACTTCTGTCAAGCTGTTCCCTTGCTTGTTTCATACACGGCTGAGAGCTCCCTGAGGGGAGGGATGGAATCCCATTTACTGTCTTCTCCTCCAGACCACACCTGGCTCTCAGAAGCAAAATGACTGGTGAGTGAAGTCGGGCACACAGAGCCCCATCGGCAGGGTAAGTGGCAGAACAGCCGCGCACGCCAAGAGGCCTAGAGCACAGTCCACAGCAGGGCCTCCAACGAGAGAACTGTAAAAGCTGCCAGGGAGAAAAAGTGAGCCAAAGCAAGCACTCTGCAGTGGGCTGGAACTGCAAGTCATTCTGTAGCTTTCATCTGGAGCCTTGCTCAAGCTTGCCTGGATCCCACTGCCTGTAACATGTCAGGAAGCCATCACATAGAGGAAAACTGAAGAGGCAAAGATTCCATGAGATGGGGCTAAAGCGTACCATCAGTGAGATGGCAAGGGGTTCTCTCCTCCAAGCAGATACAGACAGATAGATGGACACACACGCTCAAAGGCATCCAGAGTCTGGGAGGTTAAATCAGCACTTGCTGAGGGAGTAAGTCCCCTGGGCCACAGGAAAAAGGCTAGGCATCTTCCAAATCTTAAGTATCTTTACCCCTAAGGATGCCCTTGGGCTTGTACCTCTCTCCTGTCTGTCCCTGATGGCTCCAGCCACAGTGGTCTGTCTCTTTCATGAACTATCTTGACTAGCGGTCTGTGCTGTTCACTGGCTTTCGTTCCTAGGAGGAGGCAGGGTGCTGGGAGTGAACAGAGCACTGGATTAAGACTCAGAAAAGCTGGTTCGAGTCATATGACTCCTTCAGCGCTTGGTCCTTCTTCTATGAAACAGAGGTAAAGGGGCCCATGTACAGGGTCATTTGAGGATCACAATAAAGGTGGGAGAATATAGTTTACAGTTCTATTTGGCTTCTATGGCTGCTGTCCCATTAACACAGACTTGGTCGTTTTAAAGAGTGGAAAGGGATTCTCTCATAGTTCTTGTAGTCAGAAATCCAAAAATCAGTATCAATTGGCCCTAATCAAGGTATCAACAGACCATGCTCCCTCGGGAGGCACCGGGGAGAACCTGTTCCTTGCCTCTTCCAGTTTCTCTGTGTGTCAAACATCCCTCTTAGTACATTTGTTGATAGGATTTATGACCCATAGGATAATCCAGCATGATCTCTTCATCTCAAAATCATTAAAATGAACCACAGCTGCCAAGGCTCTTTTTCCAAATTAGATAACATTTGTTGGTTCCAGGGATTAGGATCCGATATCTTTGGGGCCACTATTCAGGCCTCTCCACCCATCAAATACATTCAGTGTTAAAGTACAATTCTTGCCACATATTCTTTCATTTATTTATTTAAAATTAATTAATTTTAATGGGAGGATAATTACTTTACAATATTGTGATGGCTTTCGGCATACATCAGTATGAATTTGTCACAGGTACACATGTATCCTCCCATCCTGAATCCCCCTTCCATCTCCCTCCCCGCCCCATCCCTCTGGGTTGTCCCAGAGCACCGGCTTTGGGTGCCCTGCTTCATGCATCAAACTTGCACTGGCCATCTATTTACATAAGGTAATGTACATGTTTCAATGCTATTCTCTCAATTCACCACACCCTAACCTTCTCCCTTTGCCAACAAAGGTTCGTCTAGTCAAGGCTATGGTTTTTCCAGTAGTCACGTATGGATGCGAGAGTTGGACTATAAAGAAAGCTGAGTGCCGAAGAATTGATGTTTTTGAACTGTGGTGTTGGAGAAGACTCTTGAGAGTCCCTTGGACGGCAAGGGGATCCAACCAGTCCATCCTAAAGGAAATAAGTCCTGAATATCCATTGGAAGGACTGATGCTGAAGCTGAAATTCCAATACTTTGGCTACCTGATGCGAAGAGCTGACTCATTGAAAAAGACCCTGATGCTGGGAAAGATTGAGGGCAGGAGAAGGGGACACAGAGGATGAGATGGTTGGATAGCATTGCTGACTCAATGGACATGGGTTTGGGTGGACTCTGGGAGTTGTTGATGGACAGGGAGGCCTGGCATGCTGCAGTTCATGGGGTTGTAAAGAGTTGGACACGACTGAGCGACTGAACTGAACTGAACTGAACTGAATCTTCTCCCATTGAGTCCAAAAGTCTGTTCTTTACATCTGTGTTTGCTGCCCTGCACATAGAATCATTGGTACTGTCTTTCTAAATCCCATATATATGTGTTAATATACAGTGTTTGTCTTTCTCTTTCTGACTTACTTCACTCTCTATAATAGGCTCCAGGTTCATCTTCCTCATCAGAACTGACTCAAGTACATTCTTTTATTTTTTTATAGCTGAGTAATATTCCATTATGGATATGTATCACAACTTCTTTGTCCATTCATCTGCTGATGGACACCTAGGTTGCTCCCATGTCCTAGCTATTGTAAATAGTGTTGTAATGAACATTGGGGTACATGTGTCTCTTTCAGTTCTGGTTTCCTCAGGGTATATGCCAGCAACAGGATTACCTTAGAGACCCCTGGGACAATGTTAAACAACACGCCATTCAAATCACAGGCATCCCAGAAGGAGAAGACAAAAGGAAAGGGCTTGATAAAGTACTTGAGGAGATAATAGTTGAAAACTTCCATATTCTATTCTTAATTCTCATCAACACAACTAGGACTGAAATCCTTGGAGGCTAAGAACAACTGTTATACACCATGATGGTTTTTAAGGTGTTATTTGTTCATATAGAAAATAAAGCCCTTATTCTACTTAATTTTTAGTTCCCAGCATTGGAGCCCATGTAAAAATTCTAACATAGTGTCAAGTGTTTCATTTTTTATTTCTAAAATACCCAGATTGCCTGATCAGAGAAGCTGGGGAAGGAGGACCTGCATGGTAGATGCTTCCCCTGTTACAGCCAAGGGCCTTGCACTGAGGGTCACGTGATGCACTGTTAGCGAAAACTGTTCCAAACTGTCACCTGAATACAAACGCAGGAGAACGGCTAGAAGTAAAATTGCCATATATGCCGGACAAATGAGTGTGAACTCCATGCAGCCGGATTCATCTCAATGCAAAGGAAAGAAAGGCAGCAGCTAATCTGGAAAAGCTTGACAAAGCCCTAAGATGGGGTGGTAAATCCACTCACTCAATTTTTTCTACAACTATTTGCTGAGGACCAGATACTAGGGACCAGATACTAGGGACCCAGTCATGAGCAAAACACGTGAATTGTTGTCAATTTAAAAATTTCATGCTAGTTGGGAAAATAAACTGCAAGTAAACAAACAAATATTGAATGGGGATATGCTTCCCCAGTGGCTCAGACCACGAAGAATCTGCCTGCCATGTGGGATACCTGGGTTCGATCCCTGGGTTGAGATGATCCCCTAGAGAAGGAAACGGCAACCCACTCCAGTATTCTTGCCTGGAGAATCCCATGGACAGAGGAGCCTGGCAGGCTGCAGTCCACCGCATCACAAAGAGTTGGACACAACTGAGCAACTAGCACACACCAAAGGAAACATCAGGAAGCAGGTTTGGATTGGGGGTGGGGGACACACTTCTCCTAGAGGGGCAGGGAAGGCCTCTCTGCCGCAGTGACATTTAGTTCGGACATTGAGTGAAAGAGATCAGGTGACTGAGGAACAGGAGGGAGAGTCTCCTCTAGCTGTCCTGATCAGCTAGAATAACTTGATGTGCCAGAAAATGCAGTGCTCAAAAACCAGTAAGATCATGTCTTAAGGACCCAGGAGTCAGCTGGAAAGACCTCCCACTGATGGATTTTGGGACAAAGTGATCAACAAAAAGAGGAATACCGGTCCCGGATCCTTATACGCCAAATACAGGTTATCTATTTTATTCTTTAAAAATATGCATGAATCAATACTAACATTCCTAAAAATGGGGAGAAAGGAGGGAAATTTCTTCTGTAACAGAAAAACACTAGCTAGTAACAGAATTAGAAAACTGCCACTTGACAAATAGCAACAAAATAACTGATTCAAGCCAGGTCACCAATGAATGCAAAAACCACTGGGTAAAATTTTGTTGAAATATTCATATTATCTCAAAACGGTGCTCCGGAGATTACTTAATAAAGCAAAAGCATAAAACTGCAAGGGAAAAGTTTGGCAGGCACCAGATTTGGGGCTTTGCAGTATGATGCTATGAGTAAGACATCTTCACCCGGTCTTCTCAAGTATGTTTAACCCGAATCTAATGAGCAAGAAACCATCAGATAAATTGAGATTGTGGGATAGTCAACAAAACAGTTGTCCTATATTCCTGATAAATGTCAATGTTATGAAAAGATGAAAGAAAAAACTAAACTGTTCTAAAGGAGACTAAAGAGACATGGCAACTAAATGAAACATGTAATTTTAAACTAGATTATGGAGTTTAAAAATGCAACTCTAAAGAACTTTGGGGGGGATAATTGGAGAAATTTGAGATGGACTGCATATCAGATATTACTATAATCAGGTTCAACTTGGGAGTATTATAATGATGTAATGATGTTATGGTTATGAAGGAGAAAGCACGTGTCCTCAGGAGATAAATGTTGGAGTATTTTGGGGTGAAATGTCTGAATGTTTGCAAATTACTCTGAAATGGTTCAATGAACAAACAAACAAAAACAGTCATTTAATATTTATACGGGCTAAAAAGGAAGAAGGCAGGAAGATAAAGCAAATGTAGAAAGTGTTAATCAGTGAATCAAGGTGAACATGGGTGTCGACTGTACTATTCTTTCAAATTTTTTTGTAGATTTGGAGTTTTTTTGTTTTTTGTTTTTTGTTTTTTTTTTAAGTGAAAGGGTAGGTGAGAGTATTTCAGGAACAGGAGACAAAAAGGTTGTGACACAAACATTCTTGGAGTGGTCAAGAAAAATCAGAATCCAATGCGACCAGAAGGAAAGGAGTGAGAGACAGCAGGAACAGGTCATGGAACATGGGAGGGCAGCCACGGGCAGGCTCTGAGCAGAGGAAGGGCAGACACAGCAAAGACCACTTTGAGCTCTGGACCAAGAATGAGCACAGGAGGGCAGATGGTGAACGGAAGTGAGGATGGGTGGGTGGGGGATTGGGGAGGGGAGATAAGTTAGGAGGCTGCTTAGAAATCCAGGGATATGACTTCTGACTCTGAACTTTAGAGCCAAGCTGATATTTTACATGAAGAGGAGAAGAAAAACAGTTCCAGTACCACTGCAGGAAAATGAATGTTCTCTCACTTTGGAGTATCCCCATACTGTTTTATTAAATGGATCCAGTAAGAGTTCACCTGAGCATACTGTCATGGAAATAGTAGTAGAAAAGCATACAAGTCCATGAAATTTAGCTTATTTCCTCTTCACCTAAGATCATGAGTACAGCTGTCCCATTTTCATAATATCTCATCATCGGCATGTTCCATTAGCATATGCAACATCCTTGGTAACAAAGGTCGGGTTTTGCAGATCATTTTGAATGCTGGGTTTCCAAGAACAATACGAAGCTAATAATAATAATAAAACAGAATGCTCAGGTTGGGAACTCTTCACAAATGGCATCTAATTAATTCTTATAACACCTCCAAGAGGTATTATTATCCCCATGTTACTGCTGGAGAAACTTGATAATTTTTTGTCTTAAATTCTGCATTTGTATCACTCCTCTTGCTCAGACACCTCTGAGCTTCACATTTTCATTGCCATCTTTTACTTTCAAAGAATATCACAACTTAATTCTCTTTTCAATAGGGTGGGTGTTAATGGCTGTGGCCACATTTTAAGTGTAGGAAATAAGTTTTTTAAGTGATGTGAGATTTTTTTTCCTAGTCTCAAAGCGATGCAGTAACAAAATGGAATATACGGTAGAACCCCATGGCACCCTACCCCACATACACACAGCAAAGTATTTTTTTTCATTTGCTCCAAGATGATCTAATAACTGAGAGATAACTGCTAAACGTTACATCGAATAATTTTAAGATATTCCAGAACCAAAAATCAAAATTTGGTTACGTGAAATCACAATATTTGGTACAGAAAAACTATGTAACAATAAATACTCCTGATTGATGAAAGCCAAATGAGTCTCTCAGACTGGGTGGTGCAAAGGAAGTTTCCAGGCTCCTTGCACTTTAGGTGGAGCTCCTACTTCAGGCCTGAAGAGGCAGGTCTTCTAATAGGGCTCAAAAAGTGTGAGACCATCACAGCAATGTGGAGACACTCTCAGCCCAGGGCTGCAACAAGCGGGCCCTGGCCGAGGAAACGGGGTACAGACTGCTGAGGATAGAGCAGTGGCAGCTATTAGTGCCCCGGGGGCCTATGGCCTGATTTCCAAATGAAAGCAATTTAACCTTCATTGTGTCACTTGGGCTCTGTCTAAAATAAAACTTTTTTGAAAAGAGAAATATAGGGCACCACAATTCAAAACACGTCCCCCAGCCCCACAACCACA
The DNA here is from genome assembly GCF_029407905.1 of Bubalus kerabau. Lineage (NCBI taxonomy): Eukaryota > Metazoa > Chordata > Mammalia > Artiodactyla > Bovidae > Bubalus > Bubalus kerabau. Next base: position 14,515,130 of record NC_073641.1, read on the forward strand.
CTCTCAACAGAGGACTAAAAAATTAACTTGTATGGTGACCCAAAACACCAGGGAAGCCCACGTTAGTTGCCCAGTCTTGTCTGACTCTTTGCAACCCTACAGACTTTAGGCCAGCCAGGCTCCTCTATCCATGGCATTCTCCAGGCAAGAATACTGGAGTGGGTAGCCATTCCCTTTTCCAGGGGATCTTCCCCACCCAGGGATCAAACCCAGGTCTCCTGCATCACAGGCAGATTTTTTTTTTTTTTTTTTTTTTTTTACCATCTGAGCCACCAGGGAAGCCCTGAGGTTCAGACAGAGTAACAAAATCACCTCTCTGTAAACATCATATTCTATTCGGAATGCAAAACTTGAAATGACTAGGAACTGAAGTGTGTTCAAGTGTAGACACTTTGACTTTATGCCACAGAATAAGAGTGAGGGCTCTTCCACCAGAGGCCTGAATTTTAACGGGATCAAGCCACTTTCCAGACATTGTGGGTGTAATTCACTATTCAATCTTGGGGGGTGTGAAAGTGAAAGGGGGGCCCTTTTACTAATGACAACGGGACAGCAGGCATCAACCAAATGGCACCTAGGCAGACCGAGATGTGTGGTCACTACAGATAAGTTTGTTTTTCTGAGTCTCAGTTTTCACTTCTGTCAAACTGTCTTCCTGGCCTCACAGGCCTGCTGTGAGGACTACAGGAGTTAATAGGGGAGCACTAAGAATAGCCCCGGGCACGTAGCAAGCTCTCAGTGAAACTAAGCCACCCCACATGCAGATATCTAAGTGATTTGGGCCTCCTGCTCAAAGCAGTAAGCCAAAGAGAAAAGTTAGCATGAAAAAGTGAATGCATAACAAAAAAGGAGAATCATTATGTCAGAGACCAAGGCCCCTGAACGGCTCTCAGGGCCTGGCCACAGGGGCACCTAGGCCTGCAGGAGCAAAGGCTTTGAGAGGATAACATGTTCCCGGGACCCAGAGGGATGTGAAAGCTCTGTTTGCCATCTGACCTCCTAAAACCTCACTCCCCAGGCCTGGTAACTGCAATAAGTTTACTCCATCCCCCTTCTCCATTGCGGTCTACTCTCTGCCCCCTTCCCACCCCTCACTGGACCACCACACACAGCCTCTCATTCTCCCTTCTTACAGGACACAGAAGCTGCCAGCTGCCAGCACCTGCAGAAACCACAGTAGCCGAGTGAAGCACTAACTGGCCTGTCCATACCTCCCCTGCCACCACTGACACCTGAGACCCCAACCTTCCGATGTCTGCCCAGACCGCACCTACAGGGCCCGCCAAGTGTTCAGTCATGCTTGTCTGCGCTTCGCAGAGCCATTCCGTAAGTGCCGGTACTAAACAGACCTGAGCCTACACAGCAATTCAGAAATAAAACTCAGGATGCATAAGGCAGTTCGTTAAACCATCACATTCACAAAAGCACTGGAACTGGTGTCTGCAGACTATGAAAAAATTGCCATCTGGTACCAGCTTCTTCAGATTTTTTTTTTTCAATATTCTTCACAAAGTGAAGTGGCGGGGGGTGGGGGGGGCAGACATAGAAGAAACAATGGAAAAGACAAATGGTCCTACTCATCCTACAAACTCAGTGAAACTAAATGGGTTTATCAGTCAGGTGACTTCCCCACACTTACAGGTGTCCCTTGAAAAGGAGACACAAATAAGTTCGTTTGTATCCTATTTTAGATTCTACAAATTAGCGATATCATATGATATTTGTCTTTCTCTGTCTCATTTATTTCACTTGGTATGAAAATCTCTAGGTCTATCCATGTTGCTGCAAATGGTATTGATTCATTCTTTTTACAGCTGAGTAATATTCTATTCCATATATGTACCACATCTTCTTTATCCATTCATCTATTGATGGACACTTAGGTTGCTTCCATACATTGGCTATTGTAAATAGTGCTGCTTCTGAACACTGGGGCGCATGTATCTTTTCACATTATGTTTTTCTCCTGATATATGTCCAGGAGTGGGATTGCTAGATCATATGGTAGTTCTATTTTTAATTTTTTTTAAGAACCTCCATACTGTTCCCCAGGCTTCTCAGGTGGCGCTAGTGATAAAGAATCTGCCTGTCAATGCAGGAGACACAAGAGACACAGGTTAGATCACTGGGTCGGGAAGATCCTCTGGAGAGGAAATGGTACCCCTCTCCAGTATTCTTGCCAGGAAAATTCCACAGGCAGAAGAGCCTGGTGGGCTACAGTCCATGGAGCTGCAAAGAGTTGGACACAACTGAGTACACACATGCACACACACACTGTTCTCTGTGGCAGCTACACTAATTTATATTTCCACCAACATTGTAGGCAGGTTCCCTTTTCTTCACAGACATAGAAAACAAACAGAGGGAGGCAGGGGACAGGGATAAATTAGAAGTTTGGGATTAAAATATACAGACTACTATATATAAAATGGATAATCAATGAAGACCTACAATATAGCACAGGATATTAAGTATAGCACTATACTCAAATCTTGTAATAACCTATAATGGTAGAGAATGTTAAAAAAAAAAGAATATATATATCTGAAGCATTTTACTATATATCTGAAACTAACACACTGTAAATCAATTATATTTCAATACAAATTTAAAAAGAAGACATATTCACAGCATGCTGCCATGTATTTAGTAAATGCTTATTATGCCTGCCCCTCACCATGGCAACAAGTGGAGTGATGGGGGATTCAGGGAGCTGCGGACACCTAGTCGCCTTTCTAGCAGCAGCAGGACAAATGGACAAGCTCTTGGCAAAATTGCATTAGGTGCCCATTGTCCCTGATGCCCTTTTCTGCTAAAGTACTGTCTACTTGGCCTTCCCATGGCCTTTAGGACCATCACAGGTCCTGTTCTTGCTAATAGAAATATATCCCCCTAAATACCTATAAGCTATTATTCTTATTCTTGGGTGAGGTAGGTGAAGACAATGAAAGTCCATGAAGTTCATGATTTATGACTTGCCCGAAGTCTCAAAGCTTGTGCATGGGGAGAGCAGTGGCCAAGATCAGGCACCATGCTGCTAGTCTACTGGGGTCCCAAAATCCGACTCCTCCAGGGCTGGTCAGGTAATGGGAGTGAAGGGAGCCAGCCAGGTGGGGTCTGCTGCACAGTGGGGAACAGGAGCCCCATAGGAAACGGGCAGCAGGGGCCCAGCTCTAGGCTAGACTAGACTCACACCATGAGGAAACACTAACTCACTGGAGGGCTTCTGTTTTTAAAAAGCTGCCCCCAAAGTTCCCAGTTAGAACTCGTTTGCTGCTTCAAAGTTCCTTCAATGACAAAAGCTAATTGATTTTAGGGCTTCCCTGGTGGCTCAGACGATAAAGAATCTGCCTGCAACACGGGAGAATCAGGTTCGATCCCCGGGTCAGGAAGATACCCCGGAGAAGGGCATGGCAACCCACTCTAGTATTCTTGCCTGAAGAATCCCATGGACAGAGGAGCCTGGGCGGCTACAGTCCATGGGGTTGCAAAGAGTCAGACACGACTGAGTGACTAATACTTTCACACTAACACTCACACAAATTGATTTTATGAAGTATCTGCCCTCTAACAAGTGCTCTTACAGGTGCCAGGGAGATGGCAGGAGCAAATCAGACAGGCCTCCATTCCGCAGAGCTTACATTTAACTCCCTTTCATCAAAGTGACTTAGCTTTTCAGCATGTCATCTGTTGCGACCTCTAGACCACTTTCTCTGCCCCTCTCCATAGCCAGGCATGGTCACTAATAGACTCTGACGTTAACTTTTCTGTAATAAGGCCTTTCTACTCCCTCCTTGAACCTTACTTTATTTATCATTAATACCTGGTCAGTTTTTAAATTTTGAAGGTTATAATTTAATATTTATGGAATCATCAAAATGCACGCCCCACCTCTCAAAGTGTCAGCACCAATTGCAAAGCACACGTAAGAGCAAGAGGAAGACTGTGCCCTGTTGTGAGCACAGGTGAAAACCTCAGGACAGGCTGGATTCCCCGGGAGCAACATTCATCCCATCCATACATATTTATGGCACCTCTACTATATATTAGTAGAGGTGCTATTTTAGGGTCCGTGGATACATCTGTGGTGGGAAAAAAATCCTCGTCCTCATGAAGTTGATGGCACAGTAGCAATAGCTTTCTCTGAAACTAGCACTGAATCCTATCAGCCATGGGGCATGTGTGGCTTCAGTCCCAGCTGAAACAGGGAGTGAGATTTGGGAGAGATGAGAAGAACTGGAACAGCCACTCCATTGCCATCTCCAGCTTAGCTGTGTGTCTGCCACCACCATGAGACTCCAGGAACCAAATGGGGAGGTGAACAGAAGGATGGAAGAAGTAAAATAGGAGGGATGTAGGAAGTGCCACAGATGCCCTAAGGGATGCCCTCCACTCAGAAGTTGGACCATGCAATTAAAATGCAAAACAACATTTTCCTATCGACAGCAATGTGGTCCCTGAGTTATGGTAGCCAGCCTTCAGCTATTTACTAGTCCCTATTGAGGGTGAGGCCTACCAGGTGCCATGAGAGATCCTGCAAATGTAAAATGAGGAAATCCTGAAATCTTGCTATCTAACAATCACCGTCCAGATTATGAGCTGGCCTAGGTCACATTCACATTACTCATGAGGCACTGGTGTTCTCATTACATCAACTGCTACTAAATTAAGGTAAGTGTGCTAAGTCTTGGGGATTGCAGAAATTCTGAGCAGCTATAGTTGTCCCAGAAGGGGGAAAGTGAAGGCATATATAAATTCCACTTAGGATTTTTTAAATGTTTTCTATCACATTGGTATAGATAAACAGATATCTGGGCCATTTTTTTTTTAAAGCTTGTGGACAAATTGTGTCATTTGCCCATCTCCCTCCAGCCCTGTTGGGGGTTTCAGCATTAGCTGAAGACAATAAGCGCATCAGCATTTCAAGATGAAAGGGCCTTTGGGAATACCATGCTTGAATTCTCTGTTCTACATCTTTCCAATTAAGTGGCCTTCTGGGAGATTTCCAGCAGCATGAAACTGATAGTCTGATGAGAGGATCCATTCTACACTGTGAGGCTTTCTTGGAAAATTCTTCCCCGCATAGGGAGCCAAAGTGTGCATGCTATAGCCTCCTGCAGCAGCACAAGGTTACATCCCCAAGACATACTCAGCTAAACTTACATTTTGGTTAGCAGCTCAGCTGCCCCAGAAGCTGTGCTTCTCTCCTTTTCAGGCAACTTTCAGGAAGCCCATGGAGACTAACGCTAACTCCCGTCCCAACGTAGCCTGCCTCCGGGGCTTCACCATGAAAGGAACAGCATCTTCCACCGCAGCATTGAGAAACTGCGTGTGTCAGCACCTCCAAAGGGCACAGAAACAGACAATGCTCACCACCACCGCTCTCCCTGGAACTTCGACGCCCACTCATTGAAAAGGAACAAAGAAGAAATCTGATCCATCACAATCAGCGGAAGAAAAAACAATTCTATGCACAGATACAATAAATGCTTTTCTGTGGTAACAGCATGAATCTATTTGGAATCTCAGGGATTCCAAAATCTCAGTTCAGCTCAGTCACTCTGTCATGTCCAATTCTTTGTGACCCCATGGACGGCAGCACGACAGGCCAACTCCCGGAGCTTGCTCAAACTCGTGTCCATCGAATTGGTGATGCCATCCAACCATCTCATCCTCTGTCCTCCCCTTCTCCTCCTGCCTTCAATCTTTCCCAGCATCAGGGTCTTTTCCAATGAGTCAGTTCTTCACATCAGGTGGCCAAAGTATTGGAGCTTCAGCTTTAGCATCAGTCCCTCCAATGAATATTCAGGACTGATTTCCTTTAGGATGGACTGGTTGGATCTCCTTGCAGTCCAAGGGACTCTCAAGAATCTTCTCCAACACCACAGTTCAAAAGCATCAATTCTTCGGCGCTCAGCTTTCTTTATGGTCCAACTCTCACATCCATACATGACGACTGGAAAGATCACAGCTTTGACTAGACAGACTCTGATTTACATTAGACCATAATCTGGGGGCACATTATTAGAGACAGCCAACTCCAAGCAATCAACCAGAAATCTCTACTTAGAGATGACTCAGTGTGTTCAGGACCAAACTCAATCATGACTAATTTTCCTCCCTCTCCAACTCTGCTCTCTTGGTTTCTGCTCAATTAATGCTAAAAATCTCCGTGTAAATTCATTCAAAACTATCTATTGAACACTTACTGTGGTGTTTCTTTCATCACCTTCTGTGGCAAAGACTGCTATTTCCCAAACTCACTTCCTCTGTTTCCTGGATGCAAGGAAGCTGTATTTTTCCAGTCATCCTTGTTATTAGGCATAATAGAACTCCAAATTCTAAGCATGGAATGGGAGTGAGAGTAATGCCTGCCACTCTCAGGTCCAGCATCGCACCATCTCCTGTGATCTTTTTGTTTTCCACCACCTGGAATGATACCCAGGGCAACTCTAAAGCCCATGTGTTGAGGAACCCTCTGGGTTACTAAATGACTATGTAGAGTGGATCCTCTCCACATTCTTGGTCTGTGAGTGAAAAATACAATTCCATTTTATCTAAACCAATTGTCTGGTGGTTTATTTGTGAGCAGTACCGTAACCAATACACCTTCTACTTCCAGTTCCCTCACTCATTCTTTAATAAACATTTTGCAAATGCTTACTACATTCCATGAATTGAGCAAGGCACTGGGGAAATAAAAATCACTAAAGGAGGTCACAAAGTCCACATGAACGGGATGATTAAAACCCACATAAGTGAGCCCATGGCAATGCGTATGTCTTAAGTTAGTCACAGTGGAAAGATCTGAGACTTCATTTTGAATCCAAGGCTAGTTAAGCCACTTAAATATCTAAATGTGTTAGCATCTTCATCTGTAAACAGAAGCAATATTCCTTCCTGCCTAGTGTCAGGTGGATTAAATTGAAAGAGATAGAAAGCATTCTGTCAACTATCAAGTACTCTGCAAATTTTAATTTAATTGGCTGCAATTGTCCTTATGCAGGACCTGTTATCATACCAGCACCTTCGCTGGAGCTTCTAACTAAAGTCCTATCTATTCTTAAAGAATAGATTGGTAAACAGATTGGGAGATTGGTAAAGGTAAATTTTCTCAGTCATTTTTTTATTCAGAAAAAATCTTCTAATACCCTGAAATGCTTGCAAAATGAAAGTCAAACGTTTCAGCTGAGTATTTAGGACCTTACATAGCATAGTTCCAAATTAATGTTTAAATCCAAATCAATCTCTGTACAAGTCCATGCTTTTTTCCTACTTCATCCACCCTATCTTCTTGCCATAAACCCATTTCTTCAATGTGCCACACTCTCTTACCTCCTTGCTGTTTTATTCTTTGTTTATTTTGACCTTCACTGCTAACTCTCCTCATTAAAACCCCCCAGTTTTTCATGGTCCAGCTCAAATATCACCAGTTCCAAAGACATCTCTACGTCTCCTTCCAAAATCAGTTTTCAGAACCTCATCCTCCTCTGCACTACCAGTGTTTTATTCGGCATTTCTCTCCTCCACTATTGATAGCAACTTTATTTCAAGTAGCCTATTGTTTTTAGGAAGGAAAAGGACATGTGGGTATTTAATAAAGGCATGCTACATTGAGGGAAAAAAGTTCAGAAGACAGTCCAGTTACTTGTGGTTGGATCATCAAAATAGACAAATTACAAGAGCAATGGAATTCTTTGGATTGTGAGAAAATCATTCCTATACTTTAGGACCTATTATGTTCAGGGGATACTTTATAAAAGTTATTACATGAAACTTTCATATTGAAAGTCACTTTGACAATAATAAATATAATCGCATCAGCAGAAGAGTAGAACCAAAGTTCAAAGTCTTTCACTCATTTCTGCAGTCAATTCTTCAAATTTTGGTTCAGTCTTATTGTAGAAAAATGAGAGAAACACATTAAATTGTTCCACTGATGGGTCTTCCCTGGTGGCTCAGAAGGTAAAGAATCTGCCCACAATGCAGGAGACCTGGGTTTGATTCCTGGGTCAGGAAGATCCCTTGGAGAAGGGAATGGCTACCCCCTCCAGTATTCTTGCCTGGAGAATCCCATGGAGGAGCCTGGCACACTATAGTCCATGGGGTCACAAAGAGTAGTATTTTTAAGGAACTGGCCACACATGGCAAATTTTTCATTCATTTGCATATAAGAAATAAAAAGCATCCATTAATAGAAAATAATTTGAGTCACTCTTTGCATCAACTGAGAGTGTGCTTCTACCTTCTACTTTAGGATTAAAAAAAATGGGTGGCGGGGGGGACTTCTCTGGTGATCCAGTGGTTAAGACTTCATGATCCCAATACAGCAGGCACAGGTTCAATACTCGGTCAGGGAACTAAGATCCCACATGCGGCATGGAAAGAAAATTATATATATACTTTTTAAAAAATGGGTAAGGGGAAGTTGGGTTGTGATTAGATCCAGCGAGACGAATTCTATTCACAGACACTGAATTCACGGAAATCCTAATAGATTGTATGCACTATACATACAATGCTAACAACATTTTCTATTATGTACTCTGGTGATAAGCTGGGCTAAAATGCAAGTAGAGTTCCTTGAAGATGTTTCTCTCCAGAGAAGAGAAGAATGAATTTATATCAGCCTATGAGTGAGAGGGTGGGGGTATATACGTGAGGATTCTAAAAATTCAAAAATACTAATGGTTTTAGACAAGTCAAGTACTTTGTCCTGGAAATAACATGACATAAAATAATGTATAGCATACATAAAATAATTTCTATGTGAATTAGAAAATGTTTCCTAGAAACTGTAATAAATAGTGTTATTATAAAAGATGAATCAAAATTCATGACTTTCAGTGCAGACCATTTCCTAAGGAAAGCCACATGTAACATACACACAGGAGTCAAACTACTTATCTCTGGACACTAAGTGAAACATGAGTAAGATACGCTCAGTGGAATAAGCAAGGTACATTTTCTCAGTGCTTCTGTAAAGTCATCAGGTAAACAACTCAACCAGTTTCCTCATTTCATATGTTAACATGAAGACAATAGTTAAGGGGAAAAAAAAAACTTTATTGCATATTGTGGTCCACAGTGTTCAGATACTCATGGTGGGATACGGGGGATGGGAAGGCAAGACAAAGCAGCCCCGGGGAGGCACTGGAGCGCGCTTACCTCCAGAAGTGAAATGCGAAGAGAGGACTACAGGGACTGCCTGGGCTGGATGGGGTTGGACTCAGGCTCCTTGGAGTGAGACTGAAAGTTAAAATAATGTCATTCCAAGTGGGAGAAATGATGGCAGTAAAAATAGCATAGCTCAGTGAAGGGACTTTTGTTCCCTTTAGGCCAGAATCATCACGGCATGCCTATCAGTACCACTAGGTAACCATCTAATCACGTGCCCCTTCTCAGCTATAAAGCAGAGAACAAGCACAATGGTGCCTGCTGAAATTTACATTCTCAAGACTGCTGCTGCCATTTTTATTTATGCCTTTTGTTACAGAGCAACTTGGCAGATATGTTCGACGTGTGATTTTTTGCAAAGAAAAGTCGGTGATTTTTTTTATATTGCATGTATTCTATTTCCAAGTAAGAATTAATGGTAAGTCTGTATCAAAACCATCGAGAAGTAGTCACCAGAATAGAGATGAAAATTCAGGTTAAATATTGCCATTTTTAAAAAAACAAAGTTAACAAATATTTCCATATAGGAAGTTATATTTTTAAGCACGTTTTAATGAAAAATACTCAGCAATATGTTGTCTAAGTCTCATAGTAAAAAGTGTTCTTATGCTTATGTCCATAATAAGGAACTTCAAAATTTATCATATATGGTTATAAAGTATTTTATTCTCCAAGAGGTTTTCTTTTTTCCCTTCAAATTCATCTATCAATGGACCATTGTAACTCCTACTCCCATCAACCCATCCAAGCCCTCAAGCATACTCAGCAGCCAATTCTCAAATATTCAGCATGGGGGCCCAAGCTTAGAGTCCCTTTACCTTTTTTTTCTTTTAGCCTCATGGCTCTTCTCTTTTAGAGAGGAAAGGGAACAAATTAGTCAACTCATTTACTTGCAACAATTCTGCCAAGAGATCTATCAAGATATGAAGTAAATACTAGTTGATTTCCAATTACTTTCACATGGCAAAATCAAAATAAGAATTAGCTGAGTATTCTAGTACCGACTCTTAAGCTGAAGTGAGCCCTGAAAACTCCTGCTACATTACAATGAGTTTCTTCAAGAACATTCTTCTGCCTGTCCTTTGGTCCATGACTCTACACTGTACATGTTCTTACCTTAGGCAAAGAGTTTTTGGAACTGAGCTGCACACTGGCTAATTCAAGCTGGCTGTGCCCTTCACTGAACAGAGACGAGGCAGCCGTGGCTAACATCAGATTCAGCCTTACCAAATTCTTAATGCCATCCTAGCTTCCCATTATGTGGGTAATTGAGACTTGGCTGTATTTGATTCAAACCAAAATGTGAGTCGTTGCTCACAATGCTCCAATTTGTTTAATAAAATGTTTCAAAGGAGGAACATTTTATATCTTCTAAAACCATGCTTGGGCTTGGTGCCAGTACTCAGTAGACTAAGGAACTGATTTCCTTATACATTCAGAGCACATTCAGAGTCTGCTGCTCTTCAACATACTGTACTCTAACTTAGCAGCTCACTGGAAAGCCCTCCTGAGTGCCCACTGATAGAGCCGTCATCTAGTCTAAGCACAGCCTTATCTTTTTCTTCTGGTCCTAAAATAGGCATGAAAAAACAACGGAGCCACTCTGCCTCCACGCAGAGACATGTTATCATATGTGCTATAAAGTGTCTATGAACCTAATTCTACACTAAAATTGGGAAAAAAAAAAAAAGGAATGAAAAAATAACACTCAATTTCTCAGAAATCAGAAAGCCATGCATAGGCTCTCTAAATATGAGAAAATTCTGAATAAATTAGTAACCATTAATTTCTGAAATATTAATATATTTGCTGTCTCAGTTCAGGATTTCGATTTCTGAAACAGGAATCAGAAACACTTCATGTTATTGATAAATCAGATGGGAAAATTCTGACTTGCCTCTACAGTGTGTAAAATATGCAACTGTAAGAGTCCATGCTGCAGGATCTATGGAATAAACTTTCCTGAAGAAAAACAGAAATGTCTCATGAGAGAACATTCAAAAGCTGTCCTGCACAGTTTGTCTGTTATAAGGTCCCCAAATAAATAAAATTATATACATTAAATGTGCCCTTAATAAAATCAGTGATAGGACTTTTCATTATAACCATTCTCTGCAGTGGTAAGAAACTGAATTTACTCAAAGACTGCAGAACTAGCTTTCTCCATGAACGAATATGAAATCAGCTACGTCTACCTAAGAGTAGTTTTACCTTTCAAGGTAAACAAAATGTTCAAAGTGAATTTCTATTGTCATTGTCAATGACATTGAAGAGTGATCCTCTATTCTACTGCCTCAATCTCCTCAGGTACAAAATAAGCTATTTCAGATCCACAGTGTCACATACCAGGGTAGAGGCTAGACTGAAGGGTTAAGGCCCCGGGACCAAAACAAAATGCAGGGACCCCCTGTGTTGAGCTGACCTGTGTGTTATCATCAGCACTGGCAATGTCCTAAAATTGGTGGCACAGCTCAGCCTTTCAAATTATAGATGGAACAGTAGGTACAGCTGAGTTTGTACTTTAGAAAGTAACTTTGAAGTATCTCCTGTTAATGTGGATGAGATATCAAAAATGAAAGAAAGAAAAACTGTAATGTGAAACGATACATGCCAAGGCCAAAAGGGATACCAAGGAAGCGGCACAACCAGAACGAAAGGTGACAGCGAAGTCGGGGGTTAAAACTAAGTTCCTGGGCCTGGAACACAGAGCCACAGGCATCTGAGCTGTGCAGTGCCAGAACGCTAGAGAGAGGAGGATTAAGTAGAAAAACGTGTGGATGCCACTAAACTATTCCACACAGATGAGGGGGGCTGAATGCCAGGGTGGAGATGGGGACAAATCAGTAGCATTGGGCAGATACTCTTTGTATCTCTGTTGTATAAAAAGCCATGTCTAGCAAGAAGGCTGTAGGAGCCCTCTAAGTTTTCTAAGTGAGCACTTGTTAGTTAAAAAATCAGTGTGTAATTTTAGAGCAAGAACTGATGGAGAAAGTACTCAAATCGCTTCAGAAATGTCATGTTTTCATTCATTTATCAACCGAGGAAACAGTTCCCCTTGTGTGACGCATTTCCAGGGTTTAAGGGGAAGAGTGACTCCTCAGAACTAGGGACAGGTCTCCCCTGCAGTCTCCTCCTGGAAGGAGTCCAGCATCAATGAGGTGATCAAGGTTGTGCAGATTTCAATGAAAATGCAATTTTATATCTGTATGGCAAGTGAGACAACATATTTATATTTTTCTAGCAGAAATCTATTGTGCTGTTTATTAAGTGTTCCAGCACAGACTAACTCACAGCTTCTGCATCTTTGACAGATTTAAAATAAAAATTTGCTGACACTTCCTGCATCACAGATGTTTAACTTCTGCGCCACAAATTAGATATGGGCATTCTACGTGGCTGCACCAAATCAGAAGGCAAGTCAGATGTGTTAATGGGTTTAAAAAAAAAAGGTAAGCAAACACAGAGCTCAACTAGGTAAACACACCGCATGAGGTGGCTGGAGACTCTGCAGAGGATGCAAAATGTACTACAGTTCATTAATATTCTGCTGCACAGATAAAGCATGGATCACATCTAATGAGTGTGACAAATAACCCTTCTCTTGCACTCTTATCCATTGTAATGTCTTCTGTTATCCAAGCCAGACAGAGGCCCTTCTTTAGAACAAGGCAGCATGGGGATAAACAAACAGTAAGAGAGAAGGGGAAAAAAAAAAAAAAGACACACCACGGCCTGCTGATACATTCTTTCACAATGAGCTGTTAAGATGTTTCCAGCACTGAGGTTTAGTAACTTTAAATATGCAGCAGCGCTTTTCCTCTGACTGCAATGCAAAATGCTGGGTCGGGGCTTCCACATAGGCTGAAATTAAATGCCATACATTTAAGACAGGTTCCTTCCAGTTCACACTGCAGTGCTCTGAGGCTGTCAGTACAAACAAATGCTAAAGAGCTATTGGTTGCAGGAAAGCGAGTGCCATGCAGAAAGCATTAAAATATTAAAGAGAGACAATACTTACTCCAAGGTCAGCCCCGGAATCTGTAGCCTTTCCCGCTGGGCTTTCATGGTTGTTATATGTTACCACACTCTATTGTAACCATGACACACATTCTCTGCCAGCGTCCCGGCGATGACAGAGAGCCGAAATGAACCTCTAGAAAGGGCTGGACTAACCTTCTCTCGAGGGGGAGGGGGATCCTGCAAGTTTCGGTCCTTCCACCTCCAGCGGTAATCAAGAGATGTCAGCCGCTTTCCTCAGGTTAACGACAGTGCACACCGCACTGATTTCGTTAAAGGAATGAGGCTTTGGGCTCTGCATATCAAGTAATTGGTTTCTGATTTTTTTTTTTTTTTTTCAAAGAAAGTCGCTCCTCTCACAGACCCAGTTTTCACCTCAGTGAAATGAAAAGTCCTCTTCACCATGCAGACTGGAAAAAATAATAACAAAGCAACAGCATCATACTTATAAAAGAGTTTATTTCAGCAAACCTCAACTATTCCCTGCCTCCTGGGGATGCTCCTGAATAGAATTTGGCCACCCGCAGGAAGTTCTGCTTATTTTTTCCCTGGTGGAGTTAACAAAATCAGTCATGTTCCACAAGAAAGACACGGGGGACGGTTGCCCAATGAAAATAATTAGATTTTTTTTCTATATATGGCAATCATCAGAAAGAGGAATAAACTAACTGCCTTAATTTGGGGGAAGTTGAACTCTGCTGTGAGGCAAAGACTTGTGTGAACAGGCAAAACCCTACAATTGGGAAAATACCAACTGGAGACACAAGAGATTGGAGCCTGTATTTTCATTTTGGAAAACTGATTTTTAAGAACAGCGCAGTGCTAAGCACATTAACAAGAGCGATCAAATACGAATAAGGAAGGAAACAGAGAACATATATTCTGGAAGCCGGAAAGTTTCATCCTGTATTTATTCAAGGAGCACAATTTCTCACAGTATTCATAACTGGGGACGAAGTGTGCCTGCATTGCTGTGCATGAAGAATGTATCTCACTCACTTCCTCTAGTGCAAAATTTAAAATGATTTACAAATTGGCAACCATTGGTTTGTTGAGAAGAAATACTAGGATAAACCAGGATTTTACTTTAGCAAGTCATGGCTGTTTCACCACAGCAACTGTGTTCAAGTGGTTACATTTTAAAGGCCATGAAGTCAAACTCCATCTTTTAACAGATGAGGAAGCTGAGGGCTCACAGTTGGTGGTAGAACCGGGATTAGATTCGGGTGTGTTTATTCCTGTCCCAGGGGCCTTCAGAATAGGGATGTCCTGTGCAGCTGTTCAGGTTGTGCCCTGCACAAGGGTGCTGGGCAGGAAGGGAAGTCAAGGCTGAAATCCAGCCTGCTTCTCACTTTGCCAAGCCCGCACTCAGGCTCTGGGCTGCTTCCACCTCTTTTGTCCCCTCACTTCTACAATGTTACACTCGGCTATGCACCATCTAGAGGACCATCTGTTTACGAGCCTACTAAGGTGCACGTGGACGAGAGGAAGTCCACATGCTCTTCCCTGGACCTCCACATCCTAATCTGCCAACTTGCTCTGGGCATTTGTTAATATTACCTCTGCTTCTTTGTGAGCTCACAGAACTCATCAATCCTCTGCCCTGTTATAGGCAACATATCCACACAGAGAATACTCACTGGTTAGCACTGCAAGGAGGCACCTAAAAGTGTAAACTAATAACCATAAGTAGCATTTTGCATAAAACAACAAGAAATAATGAAAATACAATGGAATACAAAAGAGGAAGGATCAACTTTGCTCCCCATTCTACCCCCAGGATACTTTTTTGCAATGTAAAATATCCAGAATCTCACCATTGTTTCCACCCAAAACACCTTGATTCAAGACATTCTGTGTCCTGACTAGGTCACTGTCATTTCCTTCTAACTGAATTCTCTACTTTCTCCCTGCCACCCTCCTACACTTTGTTGGCCACACAGACTCCAAGATGCTCATTTTCAGAATGTATCATTCCTCTGCTCAAACTTCTTCACTAGTTTCCTTCTTATTCCAAGTAAAAGCCAAAAACCTGGCAAATTTGGCCAAAAAATGGGACAACTGAGCATCAATAGGAGTGACAATAGCAATATGTTAAAATGTATCCAAAGGTTGAAACCATGAGCTCCAGGAGATAGAAGAAGAAGGAAAAAAGGAAGGAAGCCAGCCCGGCAGCCAGGGTCATCTTTGGAAGATGTTAGAAAACTATCCCATTAATTTTAAAAACTGGTAAAGGGGAAACATTGAGCACTTATCCTGCTTTCCCTATGAACAGAACCTCATAGATGCAAAATGATTCTCTTCATAGACATATTCCAAGTGGTAAATATGGAATGAATGACAACATGAGATTACTGCCATTTTTCAAACCCCAACAAATCAACAGATCTAGGTCATAATCAATGGTAACTGCTGACATCACTAGGAGATAGCCTGATACCATGTGCTGCTTGATATAACGCATCTGAAGTCTTCTCATCAAACAAAGCTACGTCACTCTTGGATACAACCGCGCCACTACATCAAAATGCCATTTCACAGGGATCATAGTGACAAGGGAACATATTAATACCATAGAAAGATGAGCATAAGCTACACTGTGAAAGCCAGAACAAATGATCTGATCCCTTAAACATTTTCAAAGCAATAGTGAAAAAAAAAAAAAAAAGATGGAAAAAGAATCTCAACCTTAAAAAAGACTTGAGAAATACTAATTGCAACACATAAACATTTTGGGATTCTAATATCAAACATATAATCAAACATTTAGAAAACAATTACTGTAATAGACTCTCCTCACACCAAAATATGTGCACACATACTGGGTATTTGTTAATACTAATAATTTATCTTTAAATATAATATTGGAATCAATCATTTTTAATTTCTCACCTTCTAGAGATATACCCCCAAATATTCACAGATAAAATGTCTAAGTTTTGCTTCAGGTTAACCTAGAGAGAGAAAGATATATGAGAGAAAAGTAGGAACTTCCCTGGTGGTCTAATGGTTAAGAACCCGCCTTGTAAGACAGAGGACATGGGTTCAGTTCCTGGTCAGAAAACTAAGATCCTACATGCTATGGGGCAACTAAGCCCGCATGCTACAACCAAGAACTGACACAGTCAGATAAATAGAGGAAAAAAAAATTTTTTTTTTAAAGAAGAAGAAGAAAAGCAAAAAGAAAAGTGGCCCTGAGTAAATATTTATTAGGCCTGGGTGATAGGTAGATAGGGGGTTCATTATACTGTTCTGTTTAGCACATGCCTGAAATTTTCTGTAACAAAAATTGAAGAAGAGTTTGTACAAGGACTGCAATGATCCATGTGACATGTACAGGCCCATCTCCCTGGCCTCCTCTCCTACAACTCCCATGCTCATTCCTGGCTGTTCTTCACATATACCAGGAACACTCCTACCCCAGAGCCTTTGCACTAACTATTTCCACTCCCTGAACTCTTTCCTTTGAGATGTCCAGATATCCTGCCTATGTGGAACGAGAAGCCTTCCCCACACCTAGTGCTTCCTTATCATCCTGATGTCTGTTTCTCCTCTACTTATCATCATTAGATGTTATTGGTACTTATTGACTGATTGTTTGCCTTTCCCTATGCAGGGAGGCGCCAAGAAGGTGAGTAGGTCGTGCGTATCTCCAGTGCCAAGAACAGTTCACATAGGTTTCCAATACCTATCTCCTGAAAGCTGAATAAATGTCCCTCCCTATATAGCTGCAACCGCCAACCAAAGAGACTCGGCCTCTTCTTTCTCATAATTATAGATTCCTGCAGCATTAATTGTTGGAACTTACATGTCAGAACCATGACCTCAGAGAGTTGTCTTCAAGAGACTGGAGAACTGGGACATGTTCATTCATCACATGAAGACCCAAAAAGCCCCCACTGACTGCAAGGCACACATCAGAGACCAGGTGCTCACACGCGGGTGTGGAGAAAACCAAGGTCACGCGAGCCTAGTGTGCTGCGTTTTGACAGGAGGTGCGTAGGTGGAGAAACTGGTTTAAACTACTTTGGGATCACTGAGAAGACATTCACAGAGGCTGGAGTTAAGCAGCCTTCTCATCTTACGAGAGAAGATCACTGTGCAATCACATTAATGGTGGCAATATGGATTTGGACAAACCCAGTGGCATGGCTTCGGAGAAGGCAAGGGCATCCCACTCCAGTACTTTGCCTGGAAAATCCCATGGACGGAGGAGCCTGGTAGGCTGCAGTCCATGGGGTCGCTAAGAGTTGGACACAACTGAGCAACTTCACTTTCACGCATTGGAGAAGGAAATGGCAACCCACTCCAGTGTTCTTGCCTGGAGAATCCCAGGGACGGGGGAGCCTCTTGGGCTGCCGTCTATGGGGTCGCACAGAGTCGGACATGACTGAAGTGACTTAGCAGCAGCAGCAGCAACAGCAGTGGCATGGCTTAAGGCAGGGTTCTTCTATGTATTCTCTAGAGTAATAATTCTCAACCAGGGCCAGCAATGTCTGGAGACATTTTCGGTTGTCATACCTGGGCAGAGATCAGGGATATTGCTGAGCACCCTGCAACACACTAGACGGCCCCCACAACAAAGAACTACCCACCCCAAATCAACAATGCTACTCTAGGAACTCTGCTGTAAAAGCAAGTATCAGTTTTTGCAGGACCCTCAGCCTCATTAACCAGTTTCAAATATTTTGCTTCTGATTTTATTGCACTAAGCTTAGGGAGGAAAAAATAAAAGAGCAGTCTTATTGTTTCATTTCTCAGTCAATATTTCTTCTCTCAGCAATATTACTAACCTAAGTGTATGTAATTCTTCCATTCTGCTTTCAGGGGGAAGGGCATTTTAGAAACAGAATCCTAGAAGTGTCTCTAGATCACAGACCTAATTACCAGGGTCTCCAAGCATACCGGAGTGGTAACCTAGACATAGAAATCTGCAAACAAGACAACCCAAACTACAGGCAAAGGAACCTCATGGTGACACCGAGGCCATGAGTGAATGGGCAGCACACGCATCCAGCCAGGCACATTGACCTGAGGCACTCAGGCAGACGGGATTTACACAGAAGGGTTTGACTTCTTAGATGAAATTCAAGGCTCAGATCTCCCCAATCCAATATTTGCTCAGTTTTTGTCTCTCTAGACTCAAGGCTTCCACAAGAAAGATAGAAAACCCCAAGGCAAGAGTGAAAATCAGCATCACTCTCCCTGAATGTTCAATTATTTATATATTCTTAAAAGGTGGGCATGGTTGAGGGAAATGTTCAAAAAAGTTGTGTGTGTGTGTCTGATCTCTTCTTTTACAACTCATAATCTGATAATAGTTAGACCACACTATTAACATTTTCACTCTCTCATTAGCTGATATCATTTATAATCACTTTACTGTATACCTGAAACATTGTAAATCAACTACATTTCAATAAAAAATAAACCTTAAAATTTTTTTCAGCAGTCCTTGTTCTAGGTATGAGAGATGTAGGAGTGGATGAGACAGAAAGACCCATCTATGGAGTCCATTTAAGTTGGGGAAACTAAATAAGGATATGACTAAGATCATTTCTGATAAGGACGGGTACTGTGGAGGCGCCTTCACAGGTGACACGATGATCAGTGACTCCGGGAGCAGACACTGCTCTCAGGTTGGGACCAGGAGGACTCGGCGATGTACAAGCTTCATTTGCAGGAAGAAAGGAACGAGCTCATGAGGAGTCAGGAAAAGAGTACCACAGGCAGAGAGAATAGCAGTCGTAAAGTCTCTGAAGCTGGGACAGGCTGGCTCATTTAATGGCGTTTAAAGAAAGCCATGTGCCTGATTGTAGTAACACCATAAACATTCGTTGAGCATTTATATAAAGCATGGCATTGTGTGGGATGTAAGGATGAATCATACACAAGCTTGATTCTTAAGGATTTTATCATTTAGCAAAACAGGATGAAGGATAGAATATAAATTAAAGGAGGAATCAGTTTTATGTTGTATACACCATGGAGATGAAGAACCAACCAGGTTTTAATTTTAGTGATATCTTTAATATGAGTATTGGCTTTTCAAGAAGACCTTTTTGAGAAGTCAGTAAATGATTTCACAGCAATTCTCTGTCACTTCATAAACTAGGTATCATGGAACTGCCATGTGTCCATTCCCTGAAGGACATATATCAGGTGCTTCCTGTGGGCAACACATTAAAAAAGTAAGACGGCTAAGATAGGACCCCTCCTAGTGGCACAAGATGAGGAAAGATCAAAGCAGAAGCATCTTCCACTCTTGCTCTCTTCCCTTTCTCGTGCCCTCTCCTGTTCCTCTTCCTTCCCCAAATAAATTGAAACTATTTCTTAATAGAGAAGGCTTATAGCCAACACCTACATAGTTTGCTAAAGATATCTTAAGACATTTAAGGCATCAAATTAACCACCAGTATACCTTTTCTCAAGAAACTACTAGGGGATATGCTCCACCTAAATAATGAAGTAAGCCACTTAAGAGAAATGCGTGAGATCAAGGCAAGCACAGTACATGGAAAGGAGGAGTAGTGAATTACCAGGAGGAAGGTAATGACGATAAAGGGGAGTCCCAAGAAAACAGCCATGCAGCAGACCTACAGAGCATACAGACCAGTCTGCAGCAGAAAGATGGCGGTGTCCATCAACAGATGAACAGATAAGCCAGATATGATAGGTGGACGGAATGGAATGCAATTCAGTCTTAAAAGAGAAGGATATTTTGATATATGCTATAATATGGATAAACCTTGAAGATACGATGCTAAGTGACATAAGCCGGTCACAAAAGGACAAAAAAGTTGCATCTCCTGTTAAAGCAAAAATCTCTCTTGGTTTTCTCACACACTTCTCTTTTGGGCTTCCCTGGTAGCTTAGTCGGTAAAGAATCTGCTTGCAGCGCAGGAGATGTGGGTTCGATCCCTGGGTCAGGAAGATCCCCTGGAGAAGGAAATGGCAACCCAAACCAGTATTCTTGCCTGGAAAATCCTATGGACAGAGGAGCCTGGCTGGCTACAGCCCATGAGGTCTGATACAACTTACAACTTGTCAACTAAACTACCACCACCACACACTTCTTTAACATACTCCCTCTTTTTCAAAAAGTTATTCATACTCTTCATCATTCCATGCAGGATTTGGGGCAATATATAAGAATATACTACTCACTATTTAGTAAATTACAAATGAAACAAAGTGAAAAAGTATACACACACAAGTAGAAGTACATTAAGTAAGAACCAAAGAAAATAGAAAACAGAAGAGAAGGACAAATTCATGGGAAAATATGAAACCAAATATTCAGAAAATGCAGACTGATAAAGTAAAGGGGCAAATTTGATGGCATTATCTGGAACCAAAATAATTAATTACTCACACAACATTATATAGTTAGTAAGTGACTGAGTTAGGATTCTAAATTGAATTTTTCTGACTCCAACTACTTTGTTCTTTTTTACTAAATACAGTACACTACACTTTTCCAGATCATAAAGTATAAATATTGAGTCACTTGACAAAATAATTCCGGGAACATTTTTCTAGGTAAGATAGTCAACATATTTAATTCACATAAAAAATTGATTTTCAACAGAATTTTGGAAAATATATTGCATAAAATCAGATATTCTCTGGATAGGTAACCCAAAAGGTAAGCTAATAAACTCTACTTTTGGACAGATAAACTCTGTCAAAAATGGTCTGCAAACAAAGATATTAAATGACACAGGGTTTGGGGAAATGAGTCACAAAGTACTTTCTGGAGGTGATAACTGACAAAAGACCTCTTCTGTCTCCACACTCAGCAACGCCATGGTTATCTCCTGTTGGGATAGATTATCAGGGATATGGAGTAGACAGCACTATCCTTACTATTTTCTATTTTTGTGAACTGCTTAATCACTTGTGGCCTGACCCATTAACAGCCACACCAACATCTTTCAAGAGCTCATCTCACATTAGCAGAGTTCCTCATTAGAGAAAGGCCTGCTTTAATAGCTTACCCTAATAGTGTCTGATTTGTAATATTAGAAAAAAAATTTCACACTGTGAATTACACAACTGAGGTATTTTCCACAGCTGGAGCTTTGTGAAAACTTTTATAAATAATAGATGTAAAATCTAGAGAGACCTAAAAGAGGTAACATGAAGACTGACAAATCAAAGAAAAATCTTGCTTTTTAAATAAAAGAGGGGGAATGGTAAATTCAAAACCATTTAAAAGAAAGAAGTGAAAATTCAGATGGTGATCAGTAAATTTTAAAGACAATGGGCCATATATAATAGTCAAGCTCTTTCAGGTGAATGTTATCATCTACATTTATGGACACCAGGTTCTGAAGCCTGGGGAAGACAAAGTATAAAGTAGAGACACAAATGTTTGCATTGTCACTGAAGATTTACAGTCTTCTTTAAAAATGCTCCTCTCTCTGAAATTTCTGTTCCCAACATATCTTGCATAATTCCAAGTCAAGCATATCCTTTAGTTATTATGAAATGTTATGATGATCTGACAATGCGTAACAGATGACCCAAATGCATGTGTTGCTCTGCAGTTTGAAGTCATGGTAACAAAAACACCAAAATTACATGTCTCCATCACAGTGCACACAATGGAGACAAGTAGAGCAATGGAAAAATAGATGGCATTTCTTTATATTGCATGTTTGATGGTTATCGTTCCTTTGACAAACATATACTGAATACCTATTATATGTGCAATACTGGAAATAATAAAGAAAATTAGTATTTCATAGTTTTATTATAAAGTGTATACTTGGTTTAAAAATAGAATTTTATGGAAAAGGTTTCTGTTGGCTACATTTTAGGGGAAGAAAGGAATGAAAAAGTAAGGGGAGGGAAGGTAGGACAAGCTGGCTCAAACTTGCTGGCCCTAACAACAGCGGTTATACTGATTTTCATTCTGATATTCCAAGTTCTACTAAATAATGCAATTTAGTAGAAATTAAAGCCTAGAAAGACTA
The DNA here is from genome assembly GCF_029407905.1 of Bubalus kerabau. Classification (NCBI taxonomy): domain Eukaryota; kingdom Metazoa; phylum Chordata; class Mammalia; order Artiodactyla; family Bovidae; genus Bubalus; species Bubalus kerabau. The sequence goes on from NC_073641.1 coordinate 14,537,305, forward strand.
ATGTTGGCTTTGTGGTCAAAATATCTGCTTGGACTTCAAGCATCTTATTTGAGCAAGAAAGAAAGTGTCTATTTCAATGGGGCAAGCAACATAAAGAGAATTACATGTTGTTAATGTGATATTTTCCATTCTCATTGATGTGTATTTTACAGTTTTTAAAAGAGTATATCCTATCTTATCTCCTTTACAGTCAGTTTTTCTTTCTTTTTTTTTTTTTTTTTAGCTTGTAAGCGCTGTCCCCAGGGACAAATAAGCTGGGCCTGCATGGTATCATGAATCCAAAGAAGAAAACCAAACAGAGAATGCAGGCTGAAACACAAATATCACCTTTTTTAATCTGAAAATCCTTCTCCAATTCCCATTTCTTCCATTGAAAATTATAATCTTTCAATGCAAATATGGCACCTGTTTTAGAAAACTAGGAATTGTTGAAATAAGCATCTTATAAAATCAAAGATTAATGTGTTTTGCAAGAATATATTGCTGAGGTATATACATGAAGATGAATTACCCAAAAACACAAAATATATTCTATAGAAATATGCAGAGAAACATTTCAAACTATTGATTTTCTCTTGAGCAGAACTTGAATTTTTAAATTTGCAATATTTTGGTTGATCATTACTATTATCCTCTAAAGAATTTCTAACTGTACTTTTTATGTTTTTCTTTTAGTCAAATTTTATTTGTTGTTGTTCAGTCGCTAAGTCATGTCCAACTCTTTGCAATCCCATGGACTGCAGCACACCAGGCTTCCCTGTCCTTCACTATCTCCCTGAGTTTGCTCAAACTCATGTCCATTGAATCGGTGATGCCATCCAGCCATCTCATTCTCTGTCTTCTGCTTCTCCTCTTGCCCTCAATCTTTCCCAGAATCAGGGTCTTTTCCATCAACTCTTTACCTCAGGTGGCCAAAATATTGGAGCTTCAGCTTTAGCATCAGTCCTTCCAAAGAATATTCAGGGTTAATTTCCTTTAGGATTGAATGGTTTGATCACCTTGCTGTCCAAAGGACTCTCAAGAGTCTTCTCCTGCACCATAATTCAAAAGCATCAATTCTTTCAGTGCTGAGCCTTCTTTATGGTCCAACATCCATACATGACTACTGGAAAAACAGTAGCTTTGACTATATGAACCTTTATCAGCAAAGTGATGTCTTTTCTTTTTAACATGCTGTCGAGGTTTGTCATAGCTTTCTTTCCAAGATGCAAGCGTCTTCTAATTTCGTGGCTGCAGTTACCATCTGCAGTGATTTTAGAGCCCAAGAAGAGGAAATATGTCACTGTTTCCACCTTTTCCCCTTTTATTTGCCATGAAGTGATAGGACCAAATGCCACAATCTTACTTTTTTGAATGCTAAGTTTTAAGCTAGCTTTTTCACTCTCATCTAGGAGAAGGAAATGGCAACCTACTCCAGTACTCTTGCCTGGAAACTCCCATGGATGGAGGAGCCTGGTAGGATGCAGCCCATGGGGTCACTAAAGGTCGGACACGACTAAGCAACTTCCCTTTAGCTTTTCACTTGCATGCATTGGAAGAGGAAATGGCAACCCACTCCAGTGTTCTTGCCTGGAGAATCCCAGGGACGGGGGAGCCTGGTGGGTCTACGGGGTCGCACAGTCAGACACGACTGAAGCAACCTAGCAGCAGAGGCTCTTTAGTTCCTCTTAGCTTTCTGCCATTAGAGTGGTATCATCTGCATATCTGAGGTTATTGATATTTCTCCCTGCGATCTTAATTCTAGCTTGTGCTTCATCCAGTCTGGCATTTCGCATGATGTACTCTGTATATACATTAAATAGCAAGGTGACAATATACAGCCTTGATATTCTCCTTCCCCAATTTTGACACAGTCTGTTGTTCCCGCTGTTGCTTCTTGACCTGTATACAGGTTTCTCAGGAGGCTGGTAAAGTGGTCTGGTATTTCCAACTTTTTAAGAATTTCCCGCAGTTCTTGAGGTGCTAGCCTACTGTATTCTCGCTTTGTTTGGCAGAGTAATAAAGCCGCTCTTTTCTTCTCCAAATTTTATTTTGGAGAACATTATTCTCAAAACCTTTGAAAAATGTGAATTTCTAATATTATAATATAAAGTTATCTAACATGTAGTGCTCATGTCAATTTCATAAACTTAAACCTACAGGCATTCTTACCCCCATTTTATGAATGAAGAAAGGAGGCCAAGAAGTAATAATTAACTTGTCCAAGGTCACCCAGCTAGGAAGAGAAGGACCTTTAACAGTCCGCTTTGCATAATTTATTGAGATCGCTTTCTGTAGCCTAATGAAGGATCGATTTGATGAATGTTCCTTAAGTATTGCAGAGTGCAGTGGAAAGACAGAGTCTACATTTATAGCATATAACATTTAACAGAGATCCATTCAAATCCTAATTAACTTTTTATTTTCTTGACCTAATATTAACAACACTGTGTTAAAGCATCTGCTCCCTCTCCAAAAGCAAGTGCCTCTTAGACCAGTGTACCGAATGTTTTTGGTTTTTAGGATTACTTTAGGACATTGTTTCTGAACTAAATGATTTACTTGTGGAGTTTGACAAAGTACTTGTCTCCTAGTACACATTCTGACACATCATAGTTACTGAAATTTGTTGTATGAACTCAGACCTTTCCTATTTCCAAAATAAGTAATTATCTCCAGTCCCAACCCTCATTATTTCCACACTCAACTATTTCATCACAGTATTTATTGTTTGTCCCCAATATTCTTTCCCTTCATATGGATTATTATTTATAAACATTTTATACATTTTGAATTATTTTATTTATCTATTTTTTTGGTGACATCTTATGTGTATTACTTGGTTAGTACTGTAAGATTAGATATATATGAAGGATCTATGATTTCAACTGCTTTAAGGACCCAAAAACAACTCAAATTTATCGTAGAAAAAAACACCTCTCGGCTAATGTGCTAAGTTAAAATATTCACCTCAACTTAAACACTACTTGCTCAAAAAGGTCTCCCCTGCCCTTTTGATCTAAATTAGATCCACAATTATCTTCACCTAGGTCATTCTGTTCTTTTCCTTCAGAACACTTACTACAGAGTAAAATTTAAATAATAAATATTAATATAAACCCCATAAGGGCAGGGGTCATGCCTTTTCTGTCCACTACTTCATACTAAGTATTTATTTAGCACAGTGTTCACACGTAGAAGGCACTCCATAAATATTTGACAAAGCAAATAGTTAACAAAGATAACTGAAAGTACAGTCACAGGCATTAAGACATCAAATTCAACTGGGAGATGATTTCTAGAAGGCTTAGCTATCATTCTTGACTAGAAATATCAGGATCACTCTGGGGCTATCTTGAGAAATCCAGCATGCCAACTCGAACTAACCATTCAAGTTCATCCAAGCCAGTGATACAGATGGCATCAAATGCAAACAGCAATAATAGTCATGTAACCTGGAATCTAAACTGGAGCCTGAGGTGGCTAGCCCAGACAAGCAGCACCGACGGAACAAAAAGGACCTGGGTATCAGAAGGTGAGAAAGTGAAAGGAAAGTTGCTCAGTTGTGTCCAACTCTTTGCAACCTCATGGACTATACAGTCCATGGAATTCTCCAGGCCAGAATACTGGAGCGAGTAGCCTTTCCCTTCTCCAGGAGATCTTCCCAGCCCAGGAACTGAACCCAGGTCTGCCACATTGCAGGCGGATTCTTTACCAGCTGAGCCATCAGGGAAGCCCAAGAATACTGGAGTGGGTAAGGAAAAGTATAAAGCCACAAATTTTTTTATAATTCTATCATGCCAAATAGCAGAGAACTGCTCAAGAGGAATCTCTGATTATATGACAGAATTTTTATGTGACTATCACTAATGCCTTACCCCTTTCTAGATAACCCCAAACTTGGAATCAGATTACATACCTCTTATCATGCTCACATTCTAACAGAACTCAGTCTTTGGTTCTGAGACAAATAATCCAAATCAGAAACTGACATGGGTTTTCATCTTTACCTTTCCTTTTCTATCTGCTCAGCCAACTTGGGAACTCAGTCTCTGAGCAGGTTTAAATCCTATAAGCCAATAGACTTCTTCACCCCTGCCTCCCCCTTCTTTACAAACATGGTGCTCAGAACGGATGACACCCGCGTTGTGGATGAGAGGGACAGTCACTTCATATGAGAAGTCCGTGATCCTGATGCTCTATTTGCCTACATATCTTGCATGGGAGAAAATTTAAGTCCCCAGATAGCACAACATGGACTTACCAGGTGGCCCTAGTTGTAAAGAATCCGCCTGCCGATGCAGGAGATGCAAAAGATATGGGTTCGATCCCTGGGTCAGGAAGATCCCCTGGGAGAGGAAAAGGCACCCCTCTCCAGTGTTCTTGACTGGAAAATTGCATGGGCAGAGGAGTGTAGCAGGCTATAGTCCATGGGGTGCAAAGAGTGGGACACGGCTGAGCACACGTCGAGCACAACGTAATGAAATGAATGTTAATGCATCTTTGCCAATTTCAGTCCTAGCTGCCTCCTCACATCACAGGCTGTTGCCTCTAAAAGAGTTGAATTCTTGAGAACCAATACTAAGACACAAAATGTACCCATGAGAGACTTCCCTGGTGGTTCAGTGGCTAAGACTCTGTACTCCCAATGCAGGGGGCCTGGGTTTGATCCCTGGTCAGGACTCTAGACACTACAGGCCACGACTAAAGATTTTGCCTGTGACAAATAAGACCTGGCACAGCCAAATAAAGAAATAAACATTTTTTAAAAAACATACCTATCATCTCAAATCCAAATTAAACTTTGATTTGCCTTTCCTGTGGGCTATGAGCCCGGTTGGTATGATCTTTATGGGTTATTCTGTTTCCTGACAGAGAAAACGCTTTGCAGAATGGACAAGCATTACAGGAGGGAAGAGACTGTCCCATTCTTCTAGAAAGAAAAGACTGCAGTGAAAATGATACTGAGAGTAAAGAGAGATGGAGGTTCACTTCCAGTAATCTAGACGGCAAAGTAGAAAACTTAAAATACTTGAAATCCCTAAGTATTTCAAGTATTCAAGAGAATAGTGTTAACCCATTCCCTTGTGATTCCCATGAACATATAGACTGAAATTTTATATGTTAAAAGGCAGAAAAAAGAATTGCTTATGCATTTTTTTCCCCTCATGTGGAAGTGGAATATGGTACAGGAATTAAAAAGGAAAGCTGTGTTCCCTTATTTTAACATTCCTTTGACAGATCAGGATAGGGCTGAAACTCAGGTCTGGTTCAAACCCTACAGGGACCATAATAAAAGTCATCCAGAAAAAAAAAAAAAAATCCATTTTTCCAGGGTCCTACTTCTTCTAAGGCAGAAACAACAATAAAGAAATCAGAGGTGAAAAGAATTAGTTCATCATAAAAAACAGGAAAGAAAAATACTCTCACGTTGACTATCCCTGAGAGAATTTACTCACATACTTAAATTTATGCAGCAAGTTACCATACCAGGAGCCTCATAAATACTGGCCCCATAATCAAGCTGCAATCATTCATTTTATTTACATTTCATTAGGGGGCACTAAGGTAATGATCTGCGGAAGGTTTCACTACAGCCAATGCAAAAGCAAGTGGACATCTTAAAGGGAGAGGGCATAAAAAGGGAATGTCATTTGTCCCAACGGCATGGCATTATTAAAGAAACAATCTGCTTAAAAAGTTACTGTGTGCTTTTATGTGTTTCCTACTCGTAATTGCATTCTAAATTATTTTTACTCCACACATTACATGTGAGACGAGACCTGAATCTAACTAAAGAACGTAGACTGAACTTTGCGTATTACATGGGAAACAAACAAACTTCCATGAAAGGGGTGCCTCAACCATAATTTCCGATACACCTAGAACGTTTGCCATATATATTACGACTTGTCATTTACCACTGGCAAAATCCATGACAACCTTTCAGGCACTTCCGTAGCAATTTGAATAGCTGCACCAAAGGGCAGAGCGGCAATACACTGAATAAAACATCCAATGCCTGCATTATTCCTTTGAAGGCTGTCAGCCATACATTTTGAATAACCTGAAATGAAGATCAAAAGGGAATAGAATTCATTTATTTATTTATTTTACCTGAGGCAGTGAATGAAAAGAAAGCAAAATTTAGGATTAAAAAAAAAAAGTTTAAATGTAGGCAAATATCAACACTTTGTTCTGAAGATCCATAAAGTCCAATAATTTCCTCTAAGTCACAAAACATGACACTGAGCCATAAAACTAAAGGCAAGGCAACAAAGAGAGTTATAGAAAAATAAAACCAGATATTCCTTCCTCTCACTTCTCTTTTGAGTCACCTTTGAGCTGACCTTCACTTACACAGTTCCTCCTGTATTCTGGTCATGGGCATCACTTCAGTTCTCTTCAATAATTTCAGCCTGAGAATGGTTCCTCCTTCCTGTGGGGATTCCCTGGGAATCATTCATGTTTCTCTCTCTTTCCTCAAACGTGTTTTAAAGACAGGAAGAACGTGATAGAACTCAAGATGGGAAGAAGAAAGAGAGGGTGCCTTGTTTTGAAATGATTCTAACATGCAAATATCAGTTTAGCATCAGTATCCTAAGCCATCTTTCTATACAGATCCAAAACAAGATGGCTAAAGAAAAACAAAGAGTAGAAATGACTGTCAAGCAGTTTCACACTTAAGCTATTGCACAAGTTTAATTGCCCCATTTAAAAACCTGACATCACTCAGTAACTGATGCTATACAAAAGATAATTCAACTAACAAGATTCTATATAGAGAGTATAACATAATTGTGTGTGTGCCGTTGTGTCCGACTCTTTGCAAACCCACAGACTGTAGCCTGCCAGGCTCCTCTGTCCATGGAATTTTCCAGGCAAAAATACTGGAGTGAGTTGCCATTTCCTACACCAGGGGATCTTCCCCAGCCAAGGATCAAACTCGCATTTCTTTTGTCTCCTGCACTGGCAGGCAGATTCTTTACCTCTGAGCCACCTGGGAAGCTATAACATAATTACCAAATTGATAAGCTAAATATGGTCCCAGTACTCAACACTGGAGGCTCTTCCTATGACGACAAGAAGTAGCTGTTACTGCTGTTCCCACCTACCTGCCAGTAGACACAGAGACAGCTGAGGGACAGCATCTTCTCCTGCCCTACCTTGGTGGCCCAGCCTTGGGGACCCTCGTCACACAAGGCAGGGACACCAGCTGCACTGTGCCAGGACCTTGGGGCCCCACGGGACTTGGTGGCCTCCGTGGGGCTCAAGGATTAGGACCTGAGGGGTTCTGGACTACTGAAACAATTTGCCTGAGAGTATGTGTTGGGTCAGATTGTGTGGAGCAGCCTAAGAACTCACCCACCATTTCTGGCATAGCTTCCCTGGGGAAGTTTGTTCAGAGGTCTCAAATGAGTGATCTCAATGTGAACTGTTAAAGAAGAGCTCACTTGAAAACTTGTAGCTGTTGATGAAAAAGCAACTTAAAATGGAGATTCTGACTCTAAGGGTTTTTTTTTGGTCCTTTAAGTCAGGGAGTTTCTTGTGAGTCTAAGTTTCACTTGTTCGTAAAATGGAAGTCATAACACTGCCTCACTACCAGGAAGTAGTCATGTTCGTGTATTTCTTTCTTCAGAGAAAAGTTTAAAAAACCAAGGCTATGGGCAGCAGAATTCTGAGAAGCCAGTAACTTACACTCATGTATACTACTCCTCCCCTGCTCACTGTGGCCAGACCTGTCAGGATGATGGAATATCATCCCCATGATCTGATTACCCACAGCTGGCTCTGAGTTCATCAACAGGAAATGATCCTGTGTGGGCCTGACCTAACCAGGTAAATCCTTCAAAAGAAAGTAAAGCAGCAGAGAACGGCTTCACTGGCCCAGCCCATGGAAGATGGAAAACAGGGTGAGCTGGACAACTGTAAGGAGCTGAATTCTGCTGACGACATGAGCTGGGAGGAGAACAGAGCTGAGCCCTTTCCACACTTCTGATGTCCAGAACTAGGAGATAATAAATAAGCGTTGTCTTAAGCCACTAAGTTTACGGTAATTTATTACACAACAATAGAAAACTGGCACAGAGCGGATCTATAAATTCATGTTTTTTACCATAACTACTGGGAAAAGAGGCATCAGAAGTAACACAGCACACATAATACACGCAATGAAAAAGGAAGAGAGAGGGGAGAGATTTGAGATCTACTAGGCCAGACACCGGAGAAAGCAATGGCACCCCACTCCAGTACTTTTGCCTGGAAAATCCCATGGACGGATGAGCCTAGTAGGCTGCAGTCCATGGGGTCGCTAAGAATCGGACAGGACTCAGCGACTTCACTTTCACTTTTCACTTTCATGCATTGGAGAAGGAAATGGCAACCCACTCCAGTGCTTTTGCCTGGAGAATCCCAGGGACGGGAAGCCTGGTTGGCTGCTGTCTATGGGGTCGCACAGAGTCGGACACGACTGAAGTGACGCAGCAGCAGCAGCAGCAGCAGCAGCAGGCCAGACACTCTGGTAGCTGCTTTACAAATGTCTCTTGTAAAGAAACAGTTTTATTTAGAAAGGCGTTCTAGTGTCTTCTATTCCTCTAAAATAAAGTTTCAAATTAAAGCCAAATTACCACCAACTTAACACGTTTTACCTTTCTTATCATGATACAGATCTTAACTAGCAAAAGGATATAATCCAAAGTTGGCTTTGAACATTTTTATTTTAAAAACTCTCAGAGCAAACAATGGGTGGGTGATTGCAACCTTGAAAACAACTATACAAAATAAAGTTATGCTGATCATATAGGTCATTCAGAAACAGTTTCTCTCTTAATGGGCAAACTAATCCATTATTTTAGAAATAGATGCAACATTACATACACAGCAATACAAAAAACAATTAATTACACCAAAGCTATCCAGAATAAAATATGAATTGTGACCTTTTTTTAAATAGAAAAATCAGAAAATACCTCACAATGTTTTGAAAATAGGAATCATGCACAACCACAGAGCAGAAACTAGGAAGAGGGCTATCTATACCTTAAAAACCTCAACATCTATGCAAGATATGTAAAGTTAACATCACCAAAACCCTTCAGGTTCCTTGAAAACTGAAACTGACTTATCAGACAAGACAGGTGAATGCAAAGCATACCTTTGCTGCTTCAGAATCATTTTACATTCCTACCATTCATCATGCTCTAACTTTAATTCTTTAAAAAGAAAAAAAAAGGGATTTTCCTCATGGTCCAATGGTGGAGACTTGGTGCTCCCAATGCAGGGGGCTCAGGTTCAATCCCTGGCCATGGAATTAGATCCCACATGAGAATATGCGTGCTTTCAACTAAAGATCCTGAGTGCCTCACTGGTGTGACCAAATAAACAAATAAATATTAAAAAGAGAAAAAGAAGAAAAACATAAGTATTAAGCATAGCCTCAAAATGTTTCGGAATGCAACCACAGGGAAAAGACCACACTGTTCTTCAGTAAGCACGTTGTTCTCTGTATTTTAATTGTTCCGGAAGAAAGAATGGAAATATTCAAACAAGTATTAAAAAGCTTTAAATACTATTAGTAGTAATTTTGCTAAAGACAGAACTTGACAAAGTGAATTCACCATGCAGTCCTATTAAGCCAATATGCTTCTCGGAATTTGTTACTATCTTAATTTTCAGTTCAGTTCAGTTGCTCATTTGTGTCCGACTCTTTGGGACCCCATGGACTGCAGCATGCCAGGCCTCCCTGTCCATCACCAACTCCCAGAGTTTACTCAAACTCATGTCTGTTGAGTCAGTGATGCCATCCAACCATATCATCTTCTGTCGTCCCCTTAATTTTATATAATATTTATATTAAATTTCTTAATTTTATAGAAATATATTTTAGCTGTTGTTTTACAGCTTCCATGAGATAATGACATCAAGAACTATTTGGACATGTGAAACTTCCCTGCAGTCATTGCTCATTTTTTAGAAGTAGTAACAACTTTAGAACAGAAGAAAGATTCTTTAAACATTCTTTAATCTCAGAGAGTGATTTTTATATCTCAGCCAAAAAGTGAACAGGCAGGTTTTACCAGAAATGCTAACTACAGTTTCCATTCAAAAGTGCTTGCTCTGGGTGAGTTCTTGACATGCATGGTGTGTGTTAGTCGCTTAGTCATGTCCGACTCTTTGCAAGCCCATGGACTGTAGCCTGCTAGGCTCCTCTGTCCACTGAATTCTCCAGGTATCACTGGAGCGGGGTGCCATTTTCTTCTCCAGGGGAATCTTCCCAACCCAGCAATCAAACCCGAGTCTCCTGCATTGCAAACAGATTATTAAAGTTCTGAGCCACCAGGGAAGCCTCTTGACATGCATTATCACATTTAATTCCATGAGGTGATACTTCCATCAACCTTATTTCATTGGTAATGAAATTAAGACCTGGAAAGGTTACTTAACTTACTTAAAGTTAAGTGGAGTAGTAAGTGGTAGAACTAGGATGGCCAGTCTGCACAGCCAAAATAAGCACGCAATCCCCAGATGAGCCATCTTCCATGACACGATGACCCTTAATGAAACAATAGAGGTGTGACATCTATTGCAGCTACTTTACCAAGACAGGAGAAATCAATGGAAAATTTTTCCATAATCCAACAGTTTTAGATCTATATGAGAAAAACAACACACTTGCGCTCCCCCCACTCTCACACAGACACATTTTCATACTGGAACCAATAACAGAGTGCCATCTCAAATTGCATGAAAGTTACTAGCTATTTAATTATACCTAAATAAATGTGTAATGTGAAAATTAGACAAATTGCATTAATTTCTAAATAAAGAGTAAGCTGATGTAATTAATCCAAGACCAAAAAGAAAATCATTAAGAAACTTAACTGAGAATATAAAGTTATCTCCAACAACTTTTATCATACAAGCTAAATTACAAGGGCAGTTATAAAGTACATGCACACACAAACTTGTGTATATGACAGTCTGGAATATAGAAAATAATGACAAGAATATAGCATACAATCATGTTGTTAAAGCTATTTTTTATTAAAAGTACAGTTGATTTACAATATTGTGTTAGTTTCCAGTGTACAGCAAAGTGATTCAGATATATACGTATATAGTATTCTCTTTCAGATTCTTTTCTGTTATAACTTATTACAAGATACTGAGTATAGTTCCCTGTGCTATACAGTAGATCCTTGTTGTTTACCTGTTTCATATATCATAGTGTGTATATGTTAATTCCAAGCTCCTAATTAATCCCCAACCCCTCTTCTATCCCCTTTGGTAACCATAAGAATGTTTTCTATGTCTGTGAAGCTATTTCTTTTTGGTAAATAAGTTCATTTGTAAGTTCACTTGCCTCTAAAGCATTTAATTTTTTTAGATTCTACATATATGTGATATCATATGATATTTGTCTTTCTCTGACTTCCCTGAAAATGCTAATTTTTATCATGTTATATACTCTTTTAATATAATTGTCAGTATTCAAATCCAGAAGTTTTGCTGCAAATTAAAACACCATATTAATCACAAATATTTATATATATATATATAAATATGCTTGTAATGGAGACACTGAAAAGTTATATCTCATATACAAGAAAATACACAGATTGATAAGACTGGTATACACTCTCAGAGACATAACAGCAAATATATGAATAGATGTTTCTCAGAAAATAACGCGTAAACAGGAAAATAAAATTAAGCATAAAATGTTTTGTGACTGAATTAAATGCAAATTAAAGTAACAATAAAATACCACTTTACACACAAAGTGATAAAATATAAGCAGTGTTAAGACACCTATTCCTGATAGGGATATAGAAAAAGATGGTTCTCATCAAAGCACTATCTAGTAGAAATACATACACATATTATTTCTTCTCTCTAGTTCAGTGTGGATATTTTCTATCAACTTGTTTTCTAGTTCATGAATACTGCCTTCTGTTGTGTCTAATCTGCTTTCAAACCTATTCACAGAGTTCCTAATTTTGGTTACTGTATTTTTCAGTCATAACATTTTCTAATTGCCTTTATTATCACAAATTTAAATTCCCTAGTGAAACTTTCCAATTTTTCTTTTCTTTCTCTCTCTCTTTTTAAAAAAAAAAAAACATATTAGTCATGTTATTTTTAAGTCCCTACATTCTAACCTCAATCTCTGGGGCAAAATTCCAAAATTATGTTCTCTTTGTTTTCTCTTCTATTTTAGTCATATGCTTTTGTCTCTTAGTATACCTATAACTTTTGATTATTAGGTTTTGTGTAAAAAAAAATGAAGAATCTAAGTCAGTGTTTCCCTCACCCAACCAGGGTATTATAATGACACAGATAAACTGTATATCTTTTTTATATGTTGTAACCTTTAAAAGCCACAAACTGCAATAGTCAATACTTTTTTTACCACTTAAAAACCAAGGTTTAATCCCTCGGGAGAGAGATTACCCACTTTAAGAACACTAACTCTAAATAACGTTATCTTCTCCCTAAAAGGGTTATTCTTCCTCTTCTAGAGAAAGGATAAATCACAGCCTGAGCTAATTCCAAGTTGTTGCACTTTTGGTATGACTTAGCCTACTTCTGACTTGCCTCTGTTTCTATAGTGCAGGCCCTCTAGGGTATTCAACTGATAGTTTGGTGGATTTTGACCCAACTCCTCTCTAAACTCATGACTAGAACACAGAAATGAGCATCCTCACTGTAGAACCAAACAAGAAACAATTCTTCTGATTAAAAGGGATCAGTCTGCTAAATTCAGGCAACTTACTCATTTCTTGAAGTTCTTTTTCTTTCTGGATGGCAAGCAACTCTTAACTAAATATGAACAGAACACGTAGAAAATTTCTATACAACTTAAGAAAAACATTCAGTTGTATATCCCTTTTAATTGTAGTATTTCTTACACTAGAGAGTGTATTTCACACTAAGTCTTTCACTTTACAAGGCACTAGAAGCATTCCAGGAGCAAGCCAGCTACCATGATTGCTGTATAATGCTTATTTGAGAATAGGGTTCACTGTGATATGACAGTAAAAAATAGGTAAAGATACTGAAGAATAAAAATTGTTATTTGTACATGATATAATGTTATTTCAAGAAAGCCAAACAGAATCAATTGAAAAACTATCAGAGTTAATAAAAGAGTTAAGTAACTTGGACAGATGCCATATAAATATACAAAATACAACACTTTGCTACCAATAACAGAGAGAAAATGTGATTTCAAAAATTCTATCTAAACATAAAAATAGTTTAAAAAAAATGCTTCAAGGTATCTTATCAAGAAAACTATGATCTGCAAGAAAAAGAAAAAAAAACACTTTACAAAGAGAAACTATCATTATTATTAAGTTGAAAATAATAAATGTTACTAGAATGAAAAAAAATACCATAAGATGACAATTCCTTCTAAATGAAATATTTTTAATATTCCACTTAGGGAAAACTGACGTGGTGACTGAACCAGAAACATAATTCTAACATTTACCTAGAAAAAAAGATGAATGAATGAAAAATGAATAGATTTAAAAAAAAAGAAGAGATGAGCCTATCACATAAAAACCTGAAGAAAAATAAACACGAAAATACATGTCTACAGTTTTTAAAAACAGTGTGGTACTGGTTAAAGAAAACACAGAGCACAGAAACAAGCAAGAAATTATAGAGCATATATTAAATATGATGAAGTATTAACAAATCAGCAGGGAGAGAATTATTTACTAATGGGAGAAGGGAACAACTGGTTAGCAAAATGGGAGGAAAATGTTATCCTATGTACAGAACAGATTACAAATCCATTTAGAGAAGAAACATTTTGTGACTGTTGGTATGAGACATGACAGTATTGGATATTCAAAAATGAAGACAGACTAGGAGTACAATAAATGAAGGAGTACACACAAAAGTGCACTGAAGCCCCCCCAACCCCTTCTAGTGGGAAATATGCTACTTTGAGGGATCACTGATAAAACTTGGCAGGTGCTAAGTGTGTCCTATTCACAGCACGTCTCAATGCCTTCTCACCCACACACACAGTCCCGACGTACAGTAGATGCTTGAGTATTTATGGAATAACAAATTACAGTAAGTATTTTAAAATAATACGAGTACTCTCCTATGTGTGGTTCTCATAGAAAAGTCTGGGCTCTCCTCATCCTTCTACTTCCTAAGACAGAAAGTTCATTGCAATTTGTCACTGGTAGAATGATTAGAGGGAAAGAGAGCAAGGGGGAGATTTTATTAAAGAAAGACATCTTTTAAGCTTTTCACTTTATGCCAGGCACTGTACTCAGAAGGAGAGAGAGATTCCAAGCAAAAGGATAAAATAAAAAATGGAAGAAAGTATCTCTGAGTAGCAAAGAAGATATTGCTAAAGATCACAAGCATAAGACCAAAGACCCAAACACTTCAGTTTTATGACTTTCTAAAAGCAAAGACAGGTAGCTTAAGAGCTCAGCGATGAAGATTACAAAAGAAAAAGACATTTCTATGAAAATAAAAAAACGTTTTCATTAGCTTATATTATGAAGTCATTTTATTTGCTTAACACATTTACACCATGTTTCATATATACCAGAAACTCTTCTAGGTGTTTTTACAAATATTATTTCATTTCATATGTCACTATAAGGCACTTATAAAAGACAATGAAAACACCAACAACTGGAATGATACACTGTGCTCACAGACTGGAAGAACTAATATTGTTAAAATGATCATCCCCCTTAAGACAATCAATAAAATACCTACCAAAAAATGCCAATGACATTTTTCGCAGAACTAGGACAAATAATTCTAATTTTTTATGGAAACATGGAAGGCCTTTAATAGCCAAAACAATCTGGAGAAAGAACAAAGCTAGAGCTATCATGAGCCCTAGTTTCAAACTATACTACAAAGCTACAATAATCAAAACAGTATGGTACTGGCATGCACGCATGCGCGCGCGCACACACACACACACACAAAGACACATAGATCAATAGAATAGAAAGATGAGACCAGAAATGAGCACACTTATATGGTCAATTAATCTACAACAAAGGAGGCAAGAAAATACAATGGAAAAAAGACAGCCTCTTTAATAAATGATGCTTGGAAAACTGGATAGCTATATGCAAAAGAATCAAAATAGGCTACCTTTCCACACTGCATACAAAAGTAAACTCAAAATGCATTAAATACTTAAATGCAAGACTTGAAACCGTAAAACTTCTAAAAGAAAACATAGGCAGTATGCTTTCTGACATAGGTCTTAGCAATTTTTTTTTTTTAACATATCTCCTTAGGTAAAGGAATCAAAAGCAAAAATAAACAAATGGGACTGCTCACACTAAAAGGCTTTTGCAGAGCAAAGAAAACCATCAACAAAACAAAAAGGTTGCGTACTATGACATGTGCAAGCAATATATTGAATAGAGGGTTACTATACAAAAATATGTAAAGAATTCATAAAACTCAACATGAAAATAACCCAATCAATCAAATTAAAAATTGGGCAGAAGACTTGAATCAACATTTTCCAAATAAGACATACAGATGGTTAACAGGCACATGAGAATATGCTTAACATCAATAGTAATCAAGGGAATGCAGACCGAACTACAATGAGGTATTACCTCACACCTGTCAGAGTGCGTATTATCAAAAAAACAACAAATAATGTGTTGGTGAGGCTGTGGAGAAATGGGAACCCTCACACATGTTTGCTGGGAATGTAAACTGATACAGCTGCTTTGCAAAACAATATGGAGATTTCTCAAAAAATTAAAAACAAAACTATCATATGGTCCAGCAAATCCACTCTTGAGTTGTTCCAAAGGAAACACACACACACACACTAATGTGAAAAAAAAAAGTACACCCCTGTATGTTCCTCGCAGCATTATTTACAATAGCTAAGATATGAAAGTAACCTAAGCTTCCACTGGCAGATGAATGGGTAAAGAAATGAGGTATATATACACAATGGAATACTATTTAGCAGTAAAACAAAGAATGAAATCTTGCCATTGATGACAGCATGGACAGACCTATAGAGTATTACATTAAGTAAAACAAATCAGAAAAAGCGAAATACTTTATGAGTTTGCTTATATGTGGAATCTAAAAACTAAATGAACAGACATAACAAAACAGAACAGAGTTGTAGGTATGGGGAAAAAAACAGGTGGTTGCTGTGGTGGGAGGCAAGGAGTAAGGAGAAGTAAAGGAGGAAGATTAAAAGGTGCAAACTTCTAGTTACAGAATAAATGAGGCATGGGTATAAAATGTACAGTGTGGGGAATATAGTTGATAATAATGTTGTATGTTTATATGGTGACAGGTGGCAACTAAACCTATTGTGGTGATCATTTGGAAATGTATTGAAACGTACAGAAATACTGAATCACTATGCTGTACACCAGGAACTAACATATTGCTATAGGTCAATTATACTTCAAAAACAAGCAAACAACTCATCAAAATAAAGATTAGATATGTGTTACCAGCGGTGAGAGGGTGGGGAGAGAGGGACTAGGATGAAGGTAGCCAAAAGGCACAAACTTGCAGTTATAAAATAATGACTGTTCACTAAACTTATCTTGGTAACCATTTCCTGATGTATATAATGCAAATCACCATGCTGTACACCTTAAATTTTTATAGTTCTGTATGTCAATTAAATCTTAATGAAACTGGAAGGAAAAAAATAAAACATCTCTCAAAAAGGAAAAAAAAAAAACTTCTAGAGGATAAACACAGTAAAAAGTTTCACAAAAATGTAAGCTCATAA
The DNA here is from genome assembly GCF_029407905.1 of Bubalus kerabau. Classification (NCBI taxonomy): domain Eukaryota; kingdom Metazoa; phylum Chordata; class Mammalia; order Artiodactyla; family Bovidae; genus Bubalus; species Bubalus kerabau. The sequence continues at coordinate 14,554,067 of NC_073641.1, forward strand.
GATGCATTTAATTGAAGGACAGGACAATGTAATATATAAAAACAAATTTCATTTATGCAACACAAAAAAAATCACTAAATACTATATAATTTAATCTTTATAGTAACTCATGATTTGGATGCCATTGTGACCATGTCTTCTGCCCCTGACCTCGGACTTGGGGTAGCCGCCTGTGCTAAATGTGCCGGTCGCAGCCACCCGTGCTAAATGCCTGAGAGGAGGCAGCCAAGAGGAGTTACCCGAGGTCCGAGGTCAGGGGCAGCAGCCGAGAGTGCCAGGCTGCGACGGCGCAGGAATGGCCGAGAGGAGCTACCCAACATCTGAGGTCGCGGCAGCGGCTGGGAGGAGCTACCCCACGTCCGAGGTTAGGGGCGGCTGCCGAGAGGAGCTACCCCACCTCCAAGGAGCGGTGGCTGCACGGGCACAGGAGGGCCTAGAGGAGCTATTCCACGTTCAAGGTCAGAAGGGGCAGCAGTGAGGAGATACCCCTCGTCCAAGGTAAGGAGCAGCGGCTGCGCTTTGATGGAGCAGCCGTGAAGAGATACCCCACATCCAAGCTAAGAGAAACCCAAGTAAGATGGTAGGTGTTGCAAGAGGGCATCAGAGGGCAGACACATTGAAACCATACTCACAGTAAACTAGTCAATCTAATCACACTAGGACCACAGCCTTGTCTAACTCAATGAAACTAAGCCATGCCCGTGGGGCCACCCAAGACGGGCGGGTCATGGTGGAGAGGTCTGACAGAATGTGGTCCACTGGAGAAGGGAATGGCAAACCACTTCAGTATTCTTGCCTTGAGAACCCCATGAACAGTATGAAAAGGCAAAATGATAGGATACTGAAAGAGGAACTCCCCAGGTCGGTAGGTGCCCAATACGCTACTGGAGATCAGTGGAGAAATAACTCCAGAAAGAATGAAGGGATGGAGCCAAAGCAAAAACAATACCCAGTTGTGGATGTGACTGGTGATAGAAGCAAGGTCCAATGCTGTAAAGAGCAATATTGCATAGGAACCTGGAATGTCAGGTCCATGAATCAAGGCAAATTGGAAGTGGTCAAACAAGAGATGGCAAGAGTGAATGTCGACATTCTAGGAATCAGCAAACTAAAATGGATTAGAATGGGTGAATTTAACTCAGATGACCATTATATCTACTACTGAGGGCAGGAATCCCTCAGAAGAAATGGAGTGGCCATCATGGTCAACAAAAGAGTTCGAAATGCAGTACTTGGATGCAATCTCAAAAACGACAGAATGATCTCTGTTCGTTTCCAAGGCAAACCATTCAATATCACAGTAATCCAAGTCTATGCCCCAACCAGTAATGCTGAAGAAGCTGAAGTTGAACGGTTCTATGAAGACCTACAAGACCTTTTAGAACTAACACCCAAAAAAGATGTCCTTTTCATTATAGGGGACTGGAATGCAAAAGTAGGAAGCCAAGAAACACCTGGAGTAACAGGCGAATTTGGCGTTGGAATATGGAATGAAGCAGGGCAAAGACTAATAGAGTTTTGCCAAGAAAATGCACTGGTCATAACAAACACCCTCTTCCAACAACACAAGAGAAGACTCTACACATGGACATCACCAGATGGTCAACACCGAAATCAGATTGATTATATTCTTTGCAGCCAAAATGGAGAAGCTCTATACAGTCAACAAAAACAAGACCAGGAGCTGACTGTGGCTCAGATCATGAACTCCTTATTGCCAAATTCAGACTTAAATTGAAGAAAGTAGGGAAAACCACTAGACCATTTAGGTATGACCTAAATCAAATCCCTTATGATTATACAGTGGAAGTGAGAAATAGATTTAAGGGCCTAGATCTCATAGATAGAGTGCCTGATGAACTATGGACTGAGGTTTGTGACATTGTACAGGAGACAGGGATCAAGACCATCCCCATGGAAAAGAAATGCAAAAAAGCAAGATGGCTGTCTGTGGAGGCCTTACAAATAGCTGTGAAAATAAGAGAAGCAAAAAGCAAAGGAGAAAAGGAAAGATATAAGCATCTGAATGCTTAAAGAATAGCAAGAAGAGATCAGAAAGCCTTCCTCAGCGATCAATGCAAAGAAATAGAGGAAAACAACAGAATGGGAAAGACTAGAGATCTCTTCAAGAAAATTAGAGATACCAAGGGAACATTTCATGCAAAGCTGGGCTAAATAAAGGACAGAAATGGTATGGACCTAACAGAAGCAGAAGATATTAAGAAGAGGTGGCAAGAATACACAGAAGAACTGTACAAAAAAGATCTTCACGACCCAGATAATCACGATGGTGTGATCACTGACCTAGAGCCAGACATCCTGGAATGTGAAGACAAGTGGGCCTTAGGAAGCATCACTACGAACAAAGCTAGTGGAGGTGATGGAATTCCAGTTGAGCTATTCCAAATCCTGAAAGATGATGCTGTGAAAGTGCTGCACTCAATATGCCAGCAAATTTGGAAAACTCAGCAGTGGCCACAGCACTGAAAAAGGTCAGTTTTTATTCCAATCCCAAAGAAAGATAATGCCAAAGAATGCTCAAACTACCGCACAATTGCACTCATCTCACACGCTTGTACAGTAATGCTCAAAATTCTCCAAGCCAGGCTTCAGCGATACATGAACCGTGAACTTCTAGTTCTTCAAGCTGGTTTTAGAAAAGGCAGAGGAATCAGAGATCAAATTGCCAACATCCACTGGATCATTGAAAAAGCAAGAGAGTTCCAGAAAAACATCTATTTCTGCCTTATTGACTATGCCAAAGCCTTTGACTGTGTGGATCACAATAAACTGTGGAAAATTCTAAAAGAGATGGGAATACCAGACCACCTGACCTGCATCTTGAGAAATCTGTATGCAGGTCAGGAAGCAACAGTTAGAACTGGACATGGAACAACAGACTGGTTCCAAATAGGGAAAGGAGTACGTCAAGGCTGTTTGTTGTCACCCTGCTTATTTAACTTAGATGCAGAGTACATCATAAGAAATGCTGGGCTGGAAGAAGCACAAGCTGGAATCAAGATTGCTGGGAGAAATATCAATAACCTCAGATATGCAGATGACAGCACCCTTATGGCAGAAAGTGAAGAGGAACTAAAAAGCCTCTTGATGAAGGTGAAAGTGGAGAGTGAAAAAGTTGGCTTAAAGCTCAACATTCAGAAAACGAAGATCATGGCATCTGGTTCCATCACTTCACGGGAAATAGATGGAGAAACAGTGGATACAGTGTCAGACTTTATTTTTGGGGGCTCCAAAATCACTGCAGATGGTGACTGCAGCCATGAAATTAAAGGACACTTACTCCTTGGAAGAAAAGTTATGACCAACCTAGATAGCATATTGAAAAGCAGAGACATTACTTTGCCAACAAAGGTCTGTCTAGTCAAGGCTATGGTTTTTCCAGTGGTCATGTATGGATGTGAGAGTTGGACTGTGAAAAAGGCTGAACACCGAAGAATTGATGCTTTTGAACTGTGGTGTTGGAGAAGACTCTTGAGAGTCCCTTGGACTGCAAGGAGATCCAACCAGTCCATTCTTAAGGAAATGAGCCCTGGGATTTCTTTGGAAGGAATGATGCTAAAGCTGAAACTCCAGTACTTTGGTCACCTCATGCGAAGAGTTGACTCATTGGAAAAGACTCGGATGCTGGGAGGGATTGGGGGCAGGAGGAGAAGGGGACGACAGAGGATGAGATGGCTGGATGGCATCACTGACTCGATGGACGTGAGTCTGAGTGAACTCCGGGAGTTGGTGATGGACAGGGAGGCTTGGAGTGCTGCGATTCATGGGTCGCAAAGAGTCGGACACGACTGAGCGACTGAACTGAACTGAACTGAACTGTAACCACGTCTGCTCAACCAAGACTATGGACCTACTAAGCGGTAAAAACAGGATTTGAATTCAGGCTACTATTAATAACTTCCCAATGATAAAGTTTATCTGAAATGCATGATCCTCAAACGAACACTTTCTCCTTTTAAGATGAGAATACAGAAAAACAAGAAATAAAGGGAGCAAAGGACAGATGAAGACCAATATTTCAATCCTCTTTCTATCAGTGACCAGATATGAGACCCTGGGCAAGTAAAAGAAACTTTCTGGGTCTTGCTTTTCATGTCAGTTAAATGGAGATGATACAATTTAGCTTCAGAATTAGGGACTGAGAAAAAAAAAATGTCTATGGAGAAGCACCTGGCAACTAAGGAGCACAAAGTCGGCACAAGAGTGGCAAACACAGGTATGGTTGCATCAGTATTGAGCGTCATGCTAAGTAGGGAGGGGGCAAGGCATGTTGGGGCGGAGGTCCCACAGGACAGAGCTGGAAAGAGAGCACAGAACTGACAGAAAGATAGCTCAGAGAACCTAAAGGAGTTGAGGGATAACTAGGTTGGAAAAGGGCAAAAGGGCAGATTCAAAGGGCAGTAAAAAGGTTATAAAGTTACAATATAATTGGCTCCATAGGCACCTTGGAAGATGGCACTTCCCCTCATAAAAGAAATAACAAGAAGGGTACACCAACTTTGACTCCAAAAACACTGCAGAGTATTGAAATCTAAGGAGTATGTTGAAAAATGGAATGAGTCAGAAATTAGCTAGTCTGAATACTTTCTTCTCATACTAGCCTTCTATTAGGTGTCAGCAAACATTCATTGCTGCCTTGCACAAGCCACACTCTGTACAGAGTAGTTCTGATGCACTCTCTCACTGAATCCTCATTTCCATCATTCCCATTTTAACAGAGGCAAAGTCATATAGCTGTGAGATGGCAGAACTATACTGGAAGATACACTGATGTCCTGAAAAAAGCATATGATCTTAAATATAGCAGTTATTGCTTTCAAATGCAGACTTTGGGGGAAAATCTTTAGAGAAAACAGGAAATTGCCAAGTCAAACATGCCTTGTTTCCACTCACTATAGATGGCCACCTTCTTTTAACTCATTAACTCCTGGTTTGCAGATATTTTTCCCTACTCCACCATTGGGACCCCTCCTGAGCTGCCAGGTTAGTTTAACTATAGTACATGAGACAACTCAAAGCAAGGCTGGATTTTGAATAAGAGATGACCAAAGCCAAATACAAAATACAACATCAGCAACCACAAGCTTAGGTTCAAATAATTATTTCAGTAAAGTACATGAAGACAAGGATTAATTACACCTGGGCTCTCCAATTTTAATTATAAATATTCAATTAGACTACTAAATCAAGTTATATTCATTAATGTACTAAAAGTATTTTGCACCAATTCTGGCCCTACATATATTGCGTGCCAGTGTTCCTCAGAGCACAATCTAAAAGTGATTCTTAGGGAAATATGAATACACGCTACATTAAAAATTTTATTGACATTTCATTGATGCTATATAATGACTATCCTTCAATTTCAGACTGCTCAAAATTAATTAAATATGGCTTCAGTGCCATATTTCCATTTGTGTTAAGGATCAAGTTGGCTAAATATTACCATTTCAGTTGCCCTGAGCTAATGAGAAAATAACAGAGGCCCAAGTACACAAGTGAAATGAGGGCCAAATAATATCATGGAGTAACATGGAACCATCACTAAAGGTTTTTTATCAGAAAAGTCATAGAACTGAGCTTTAGACTACATATGACAAAGATGTCAACTCAAAACACACATGAAGGAAGCAGGTGCCATAGTACTCAATAGCATATTGGTTTTACTAAGAATGATCTAGTTCTGACAAATCATTATATCTTTATATCTTATAATCATATTTCATGTAAATCATTAATATACAGTATTGATATTGTTACGTTAAATGGTGCTCTGCAGTTTAGTCATATCTGTTTTAATATGTTTTAGTTGTAGTGGTAAAAACCATTAAATACAAGTTTATACCTGATTTCTCTCTGCGTTCACAATTATCATGAAAATAAGTATACTGAAGTCGATATGCAAGTGTGAAAATGTTTCACTTTTAAAAGAAATTCATGCACCATTCCATTTAGAGGAGCCCTTCTAAATGCATGGTCACAAATTACATTGGTCTGGGAAGCACAGAAGCAGTCAACATTGCCCATGAGCTGCCACTCTGCTGTCTGTACTCCTTACAGAACAAGTGAGGGAACAAGTGTAAGTGCCTTCCCACAGGAAGCTTAAATTTAGGTAGAGAAAAAAGATCTCTTTGAGAAAAAAAAATAAACTAAGCCTTCTTCTTTTTTTCATTTGATCATGCTGCATAGCATGTAGGATCTTAGTTCCCTGACACGAGAGCACAGAGTCCTAACCATTGAACCACCAGGGAATTTCCAAAATAAGCCTTCTTAAGGAGGTTTCTGAGGCTCGGGTGAAAGCTTTAGAAAACACACACATTTACATATAACTTCAGGGAGTTGATACATTCCATAATGCTGTTCACAGCCCCTAAGATGAGAACAGTCTAAATAATCAGAGGATAAGAATAATCTATAAAAGGCAAATTATTCCGTTTAATAAGTGGAAAAGAGATGGTGATGTGCAGCCAGAAAAGAAAATAAGTGTGGACCAAAAAAGCTGAAAACAATTTGCTAGATCAGTAGAACAATTAGGAAAAACTGTTAGTAGGTTTGGCGGGGGAAATATTGCTCAAACACAAGTATATACAATTCCAAATCACAAGATCTCACTTTCAAGGAGTCAAAATACATAAATCTCATCATCACTGAACTATTTCATCAGAAGTTTTACTACATAAGAGGGGCATATAAGTACTATATAGCCATAAGGAGTTACCAGAAATATAAGTACTTTGTTTACTCTAATTAAAGAACTATGGAAAGAATCTATGAATGGTTAAATGTAGCAATCGTTGTTCAGTTGCTAAGTAGTGCCTGGCTCTTTGCAACCCCCATGGACTGTAGCCCTTCAGGCTCCTCTGTTCAAGAGATTATCCATTATACTGCAATGCGGCACCATTTCCTTCTCCAAAATGTAGTAATAAATGATAATAAATTTGAGATATGCAAAGGATTGGTCATATTAAGCTCTGAAAGGCCAAAGAAATCTGTGGCTTCCCAATTTAAATGATTCCTGTTTAGATGAGAATTAAAGAATGAAACTATCAGATTAGAAATGCTTATGAAAAGATACACTTTCTGGTTGCAAAAGAACCACGAAGTAACATTTTGAAAACCCCAACACAATGCTTTGTGGAAATTTATTTTAACTAAGTGCAGACTTTGAATAAATAAAAGGATTTAATTACTAAATTTCATGGTTTGTCATAGAGAAAACATCAAATTTCACTCCATCAAAGATTAACAGAAAAATCATAATAAAAACTGTGCAAATTATTTACATAGCTTAAGTAGATATCAAAGATTGCAGACATGCTCTGAGGAACAGAACTAATTGTCAACCCATGACCTGCACATAACTAATTATCAACCCCAAAACAGAGAAAGCCTTCATCGCCTATTCAGTTTGTACTGCCACTTTCAGATCAAGGTTTCATCATTTCTGGTCATAAATAAAAACCAGCCATGCAGAGAATTTAATTCAAAGTGCAAGCACAATTTCAACATAAGTGTATTTCATCTTTTTTCCTCCACATTTTCCTTTTTATTTTTATGAGAAAACAAACTATTATTTCTTGAAATACACAACCTGCAGGGTGGCCTAGAGTTCTTGGTCACCTCCACTTTTGAAATCATACTATTCAACTACCAGAAGATAATAAAATCTTCTATGAAAATGCATCTTATGAAATTACTGAGTGAGCAAAGTAGAGGTTAAAACAAGGCATTCATTTCTGGACTTGCACTCCTCTCTGGAGCCCAAGAATTCCCAGTGAAAAGGCCAATCCCTTATAAAGTTGATGGTTTCATCATCTTTCCCAGTGAAGGTGACAGAGCTTCTCCTAATGAAGACTTCTTACTTACTCAGCTCCGGAAACCTCTCAGATAATTCATATTGAAGTGTGACACAAGACCATCTGTAAAAAACGCTCATTGATTAAGACTTTATGTACAGCAATTCAGAAGTGACCGTTAATGCACAGCTCTCAGAACGTTCTCTTTCTCCCCAGATAGGTTATTATTTGAAGATAGCATCCACACCATCACCACCACTGAGAAAAGAATGCTGGATACCAATCTCATTTTATAGTGCTTCCATAATTTTCTGAAGATACCATGGATTCATGGGCTCCTTCCAAAATGTCCTATAAATACCGGTAATACCATCTAACAGGGTCACCGGGTGTCAGTATCCCCATACTGCTTGAAATTTCAGTGGGAAGTCACTGGAGTCGTGCATTTGAGAAACTGATGTGCCCCTTTGTAACAGTATCTTCATATATGCAGGCCTTCTCGGCAGCAACACTGCCTTCAATATGATCTGAATAGTTTTGGTGATGGAGGCCAAGGAAAATATGAATATATAAAACACAAATAATTTTCAAACTTTCTAGATTGCTTCAGATTGACAGTCAGAAGTTAATAAGTGACATCCAGCATAATGTCACACCCAATCCTAGTTTATCTACAAGTGATAACTATCATTTCACTGGGAATGTGTTAGAGAAAACTGTATCAGAGTTAGTGGGGTTCCTTTCATGAACTTCATCATTTCCCCATCTTCACTAGCTAGCTAAAGAAATAAAAAAAATAATAATACTTATTTAAAAACAATGATGAAATTCATCTCTCACCTCAAGAATCAGGGTCCTGATAAACACCAAGAAAGGTCAACCCACAAGTGATGAAATCAATAGTTTGGGGAGAAATACTGTAATGGGAATTGAGGTTAGGAGTGAACCTTTAAAAGCCTTGCTAAGTTTTTGAAACCCCATGAAAATAAAATAAGGAAAAACATACTGCATGAGAAAATACATTTTATACACTTAAAACAAGCCATAAATGGATGGCTTTAACTGCCTTCTAAGTTCCTCAAGCAGCAGATACTTTTTAGAATCCCACACCACTGTGACATTAAATGAGACACTTAGAGAACGATGCCCCCTTGTCACAGACGCATAAGTCCTAGGAATCTAGGTTTCCCTTAAGTCTGGACCTCCATGAAAATCTTCATCTCTAGAGGGTAGCTGTGAATTTGGAAATGCAGAGACACAAGATAAGGTGGATAAAGAAACATTTGGGCTGACTTTTCTTTATCCTACACAGCTGTGTGGAGTGGGCCCCCTGCTCAACATAAAATATACAACCTCAGTCCAGCCCCAGCAGTTTTATAAATCTCAGCTTCTCCTTCCTTCAGGTCCACAAGTACAGTTCCAAAGCAAGCCCACTCACCCCCTTTCCTCCCAATTCCCTGCTTCATATCAGAGAACAGTGCTGAGTAGATAGTGAATCCAGGTAGAAAGGCAATTTTCTTTCCTGCCTCACACATTCCTGAAAACATGCTACAGAGCCAAATATATAATCAGGGCATTTTTTTATCCAAATTTCTTAATGATTCCTCATCAATACATGTTAAATCTGTCCACATTCTTTAATTTTGTTCTTTTCACTCACAAATACATACACCATTGGCCAAAGAACAATGGGTGTCTGATGGAAGCTAAGTATTAGTCCTTTTGGGAAAGAAATAATTTCCTTCTGGTGTCAGCTACACTAAATCTATGAGCACTATATATCTTATCACTGATATCAGCATGTTCCTTGCTCTATTTTCTAGTCAACTTTCTGAAACAATAGTAAAAAGCAATGAAGCACTCAAAATAGTGTCTTGCTACCACGATGGTGATGCTCCTGAAACCACAAGCTAGTTGGTAGAAAATGGTACTGACTGACACTATCTATGGTATTAGGAAAGAGAGCTGTGAATGAATAAGGGAGCAGTTAGAGGGGGCATAGCTTCCGAGTCTTCTCTTCCAGATCACATAAAAAATGCTTTGCGGAAAAGATGTCATGGGGCCCAGCAGACTAGTTCTTCTTAAAGTCTGAGGGAGGAATTCTCCTGTCTTCATTCTCCTTGGACCAACCTTGCCTTTCTGATACACTCTAAAGAGCAGTGATGGGGGTTCCTGGGAGAGGATTTCTGTCTCGCTTAGGATTAGGGGTCATAGCCTCAGCTGCACCAATATGTGGTTTAAGCAAAAGAGCTTATTGCTTTCTCACATGAAAAAGGTTCAGAAGCAGGAAATCCACGGTTGATGTGGTGACTACCAAATCATCTGGTTAAAGTACTTCCACCTTTCAGTTCTATCATCCTTCTGGTAATCTACCTTCATGTTCTACCTCAGGGACCCATGTGGCTGCCTGATTTCTGGCCAAAAAAAATGCATTACATACAGAAAGACAAAAACAGAGGAAAAGAAAAAGGATCCTCACCAGCTGTCTATTCTCCAAGAAACTTCTGCTTAGATCTCACTGGCCAGAACACAATACCGTAACTACATCCAGAGGTGAGGGAAAGCAGCTCTTAGGCATAGTCTTTTAACTGAGCATGTTACCCCGCCCTGAAAAAAATCAGTCATATCCATAAAGCAGAAGGGGACCATGGATGTTGGGGATACAGCTGAAAGTCTCTGTAGGTGCCCCAGTGGTGTTAGGCATGAGTCCAGCTCCCAGGGGAAATCCTTGAGGCACATGAAGGTCCAGCCTTGTTGACCAAAGGGACACCAAGTAGGTGCTAACCTTCCAGCAGGGAAGAGCAACATTGCTCAGAGTGCCCTTCTGTATCCCCCAAGCACCCTGACGTGGGAGGGAGAAAGCTGCCAGGACGGCTCAACCTGGGCAGCCCTACTTCCCCAGCTCATCTCAACAATACGCCGGGCTACGCTCTGTAGGTGCATCTGTCAGGCTAAGGCGTCAGACTGCATTCTCAGAAAAACAACATTATCAACAGTGGGGGAGGTTTCCAGGCTTGTCCACAAAGGCCTTTTTCACAGGTAACTAGTAGAAACCATATTCATTGGCTGTCATCTAAAGTGGAATCGATTGGATTTTGATAGATTAGTCTTTGCTCTAATGAGGTGTGCAGAAGAGTCTGGATAAAAGGAAAAAGGAAATGGTAGCAAGGAGTAATTCATATTTCTTCCTGGCTTTGTTCTCTTGCAAATGCTCCTCTCAACTGCTCTCTCCCTAACAGGTATCTTGTCTTATCTCTGTGTTTTCCCACAGTCCTTTGTCTCTCTGTCACAGGACGACGGAGTCCATTCAGAGGAATTCTTGAGAAAACAAGACGACATTTCATAGACCAGTACAAGCTTAAGCTGACGGGTAGAATCTCCCTTTCAGATGTAAGCAGTGAGGATGAGAAGTGGAGGGGGTGTTGCAGAGTAAACTGTGTCCTTCTAAAGATGCTGAAGTCCACACACCCAGCCCCTGGGAATGCGATCTGGGAACAGAATCTTTGCCGATGATCAAGTTAAAATGAGGTCATTGTGGGGTCCTATTCTGTGACTGTGTCCGCACAGAAGGGAGAGATTTGGATGCAGGAGGAGGCATGCACACAGGGGGATGTGAGGATGAAGGCAGATATGGGAGCCACACGTGTGGCTACAACTAAGGATCAAGCCAAGTTAGACGACCGGGTCAGCAAACTGCAGAAGCTAGGACAGAGGCCTGGGACAATCCTCCCTCACAGCTCTCATGAGAAGCCAGCCCTGTCAACACCTTGGTCTTGGACTCCTAGCTTCCAAACCCAGAAGTTCCTGCTGTTTAAACCACCCAGAGCTTGTGGCACTTTGTTACAGCAGCCTTGGCAGACTAGTTTCATGGGGTGAGCGGAACCTCTTCACCCACCTTGCCAAGCTGGGCACGATGCTCTTTGTCTTTCAAGTGTCCACCTCCTTTGTGGGCTTCGAGTGGTCTCTCGAGGCTCTTGGTTTCTCAGCCACCATCATTACATACTTGGGGCTCCAGCCCTGTGGGTTCCAGGAATACTCACTAATGGCCGGGGTGAGGGTGAGTGCTTCCCTCTAACAGGGCCTCCCCCATTAACAAGGATGATTAACACAGTGATGGGTGCATCACTGTGTAAGATAAGGAGAAATCAGGCCCTGTCAAACAGGGTAGCTACATTTCAGAGTCTGTACACAGGACCGAACTGCATGCATATGCAGCTGCCCCAGGCTTATGCAGAAACAACTGAGTGAAGCGGAGGAAGAGTAAAGGATTGTGCAGACAGAGGCACTGCAATCACTCATTTCTGAGCAGCCAACTGTCTAAGTGTCCTCTGCTTGTCAATACCTTGTCAATATTTCTCACACACATTTCCCTGTGCCCACAACACCTTCCCATTTTTTTCCCCTCTCCTGGCCTTTTTAGCCACAGGATGTGTCTGAAAAAGGCTGAGAATGGCAAGGGCTGGAAAAGCTGTTAAAGAAAGCTAAATCTTTCAAAGATACAAGTGGCCTGGGGGAAATCTCCCTTCCATGCACAGCCACTCTCCATATTTTATAATTTTTAATAAAAAATATAGGAAAGGAATAATGGCATGACCATCTATACCTGAGTATCAGCTGCTCACCTTGATAAATCACACATCATTGAAACCCCCAACACCCATCCTGATCTTAGCTCCCCTCTCTCCTCCCAGAGGTAATCAGCAACATGAATTTGGTGTTTCTTACTCTCATGCAAGCCTTTTTAAAAAATCTTTATTTATTTGGCTGGGTCGAGTCTTAGTTGTGGTACATGGGATCTTTAGTTGTAGCATGTGGGATCTTAGTTCCCTGACCAAGGATGAAACCTGTGTTCCCTGCACTGGGAGCACACAGTCTCAACCACTGGACCACCAGCAAAGTCCCCTTCATGCAAGCCATTATACCTTGCCCCCCCCCGCCCCCCGCCAAAAAAAAAACAACGCACCTAAAGTCAGAGTGCTCCTTGGTCACAGTCCAATTGATTATTTTTTTTTTTTAACTGTCTCTTTTCCTTTCTCTCCTTCATCTAGCAAAAGAATGATTATCAGATAAATGTATTCAAACCATGGGAATTGTACCTGCAGAAAGCTTAACCTGATTCCAATCAACTAACATCCATTTCATGTACTGCATTACCTGCTCCCTCCCCTTCGTGAAACTGTGATATAGGAAATTCAAGCCAGACCAAGAGGAAATATGCTTTGAATAGTTATCTATGTCTGGCACTCCTCAATGCCAAATGGTAAATGAAAGCCTCTGTCACCTACGCTTAAAATTCTCTGACAATAAACCAAAACAAATAAATTAGAATTTAGGATAAGGTTAAATTTAAATTACACTTCTTTAGACAGAGGGCTGGAAAAATATAAAAGCATTAATCAGTAATGAATCCATCACTGTTGCCTGTTTTCATAAAAGATGTAAATGCAAACAATAAGATAAAATTGCACTAGACTCAAATACATCAAGGGGAGGGCCCAACATCTACATTCATATTTGAAGCACAGCATATTCTTGTTGGAAGTTGGAATAACTTAACGGAGGAATACAATTATTGCTCAGTCAACTTAACTAATGGGTTAGTCCATGAGAGGACAGATGTATACCTATGGCTGATTCATGTTGATGTTTGACAGAAACCAACAAAATTCTGTAAAGCAATTACCCTTCAATTAAAAAATAAATAAATTAAAAAAAAACAGGGAGATACATGATTTTAAAACACACATAGACCATAATTATAAAACAACTGGTGTATGATTCTAGACATAGGGGACACCGCAGGGAACGAAACTCCCTGGCTCTAGGGCAGCTCTACTCCAGCTTGTGCAAAGTTACTCTAACGACACATCCTGAGGAGCTCTGGGAAACCCTCCCTGATCGATAAATCACTCTGCAAATCACAACTTGGCTAAGAATGGCCGCAGTGCTGGTTTCTGGGGAAATCTTACAAAGCCCCAAGTGTTAAAGCCAAACAAAGGAAAATCTGTTCTATTCCCTAAATGAATATAGCATCTCTCTGCTGACCAGTGGAACCTATTAAAATGTGTTGTTCAGAGTGATTTCCCACACATAAAAAGTAACAGCTTTTCTGAACCTAAACAAATATTGCCAACAGCTGTAGAAAAAAAAAGTTCTCATTTGGAACTTTATAAAATGAGTTACTGAAAGGAAGGAAATGGGTCAGGAACCTAAACGATGATACGTGACCATTAGAAACAGCCCAGAACCCTGCTCTCCTGGTTGTTTCTGTTGGAAGACACAGCAAATTCTGTGGGCAGGTGGGTCACCCAGCTCATATATGACTGGTGGGCTTCAGAAAGTACTTCCCAGCTGGAAAGAAAATGGACTCCAAGAATCGATAAGCATCAAAGAACGAGGATTTAGAAGAAAACCTGAAAAGTAATACACTAAAATGCTAGTGGGGACTGTCTCTACAAGGCGGGATTATGGATGAAAACAGTTCTTTATACTTCTCCACTTTTCTACAATGGAAGTAATTGTGAAAAATGATCAACACTTTATGATCTAAGAATTTTCACAGCAAAATAAAATGCTACCCCATTTCTTAAAAGCTATATGACTACAACACCAAAAATAACCAAAAGAGAAATTATCTAATGCATCAAAAGACATAAGTAAAAAGTAAATGCTCTGCTTTTTAAACTCTCTTTTCTTCAAGTGGTCAGATATAGGGAAATTTTGAATGCATTCTTCCTGTTTTCTAGTTCTATAATGACCCCCTGTGTGACTGATAAAAGTATTGTTTAAATGATTATTTTCTACAAAGACCAATTAGCCCTAACCTACTAAGATGCTATAAATTCTATATTATTACTAAAAAAATAGACCACAATAAGAGACCACGTATCGGTTCATTCTCTAATAACTAATTTTGGAAATGCCTCTAGGATTGAATTATTTTCTTCTTTGAAAGGATTCTTATAAATTCAGAGAGACAGAAAGTACAAACTTTTTGGAAGTGAGCTATTTCAATGGGACACAAGTCACTGGTTCTCCACTGCTGCTACTCTGTGAGCAAGTCAGCACTACCTCTGATGAGGCAACAAGAGGACACGGCCATGGGGAGAAAAGGAAGAATGAGGTGGTTTGGTTTTCAAACACTGCCTATGACTAATACTGCTGCTGCTTCTAAGTCGCTTCAGTCGTGTCTGACTCTGTGCAACCCCATAGACGGCAGCCCACCAGGCTCCCCCATCCCTGGGATTCTCCAGGCAAGAACACTGGAGTGGGTTGCCATTTCCTTCTCCAATGCATGGAAGTGAAAAGTGAAAGTGAAGTCGCTCAGTCGTGTCCAACTCTTAGCGACCCCATGGACTGCAGCCCACCAGGCTCCTCCGTCCATGGGATTTTCCAGGCAAGAGTACTGGAGTGGGGTGCCATCGCCGTCTCCAATAACTAACACTACAGGACTGAAATATTTCCTGATGACAGGAACAGAACTAAACCCAGGGCCAGCTATCTCTTTTACAACAGGGTTTTAAAGCTTGTCTTAAGATGAGCTTTTCCTTCCTCTGCCCAAATACCATTTCCCAATAATCAAATAGTAAGTTATAGAGCCAGAGAACAATTTGTTGCATCTATGAATTCCTCTACCTGAAGGCCAAGTTTCATCAGCAACCCTTCCTTTCCCACAACTTGAAATATATGATTGTGTTCTTACATTAAGGTTAGTGCTCTGGGTTACAAACACAGGCTGAATGATTTCTATACGGGCAACAACAAAAGCAAGAGCTTGAGTATCCTCAAAAGAGTCATTTACACTCTACAGAGAAGATGAACGAGTGAGGGTCACCCCTAGGTGCGAGGCGTTGGAAGCTTTGGGGTGCTCAGGAGGATGCAGACGTAGGACCACAACCAAAAAAAAGCCAAGAATGAGAGGATAACTTGAAATACGTGAGTCACAACTTCAGGAAGTACCTACAACCCTCAAAGCACTTATTCCCCTCAGTTGGTGTTGTTCACTCGGTCGTGTTTGACTCTGCAACCCCATGGACTTCAGCATGCCAGGCTTCCCTGTCCTTCACTATGTCCCAGAGCATGCTAAAATTCATGTTCATTGAGTCAGTGATGCCATCTGACTATCTCATCCTTTGTCGTCCTCTTCTCTTCCTACGCTCAATCTTTCCCAGCATCAAGGTCTTTTCCAATGAGTCAGCTCTCCACATCAGGTGACCAAAGTATTGGAGCTTCAGCATCAGTCCTTCCAATGAATATTCAAGGTTGATTTCCTTTTAGGATTGACTGGTTTGATTATCTTGCTGTCCAAGGGACTCTAAAGAGTCTTCTCTAGCACCGCAATTTAAAAGCATCAATTCTTCAGCACTCAGCCTTCTTTATGGCCCAACTCTCATATCCATACATGACTACTGGGAAAGCCACAGCTTTGATTAGATGGACCTTTGTCGTCAAAGTGATGTCACTGCTTTTTAATATACTGTCTAGGTTTGTCATAGCTTTTTTCCCAAGAAGCAAGCGTTTTTTAATTTTATGGCTGCAGTCACCATCCATAGTGATTTTGGAGGCCAGGAAAATAAAATCTGCCACTCCCATCAGTGGCCAGCTTCATTTCTTTTTGAGGAAGTTCTCCCAGTGGCTGGCTAGAGAGACTTTTTCAGCCTTCATTTGGGAGGCTTCTGCTGCCAACACCTGCCTCAGTTGTCACTGGCTGACCCCTAAAGATAGAGAGTGCGATTCCCCAATATTAATGGACCCCAAGAGAACAATTCTATCTGCAAGGCTCATAATGGATAGGAAAGCCTTCAACTACATGGCATTTCTTTTAATCAGTTATACTGCTTGGGGCTCATTTTACAAAGCCATCTGGCTTTGCAGACATCAATGTAAGGATCATGAAAAACCCCACTTTTTACTATGGTCCCACAAAGCAAAGAAATTTACTTCAAAGTATGTTATGCTCCCAGGGTTCTGGTGTAGAAATTTCTTGCTCCGATTCTTCATTGTTCAGACATCCAAGGAGCCTAGCCATCTAGGACATAAAAGAATTCTTCTGAAAGCACCATGTAAAAGAAAGTGTTTGTTCAGTCCCAGTGTCCCTACAAATGTGATCTCATGCTACATGATGGGGTGTCTAAGAAGATGAAAATGAAGGGGCCTCAACAGAGCTGTTGGAAATCTGGTCAGATAAACGGGAGGTTGGGGGTCATGAGCCGTCCTAAATTGGAGAACGCCGAGGTGCCCTCCTTCCTGTGAATATTCTACTCATTCTCACAAAATGTTCCATGCCTCAGTGTGGCATTAAGGAGAAATGCTTTGACTCTTTTTTTCTCACTACTGAATAAAACTGCAATTATATTTAAAATATTTTTACTTTGTATTGCTTTGACAGGTTCGCTTTTGAAGTTTTCTATTCATACATTTCAATAATCCTATCCCTTGCTAAGAGACAGTGAGATGGCTTTTAACGAATTCAATACTAGGAGAAGGGACCAATGGTATTTTTTTCTTTTTTTGCAAAGAGCTCTTTCATTCATCAGAATCTGAATGTTAGAAGATATTACAAAACTCAAGAAGACTGCCCGATCGGCATTTAGGTGTAGGGATTAATAACTGGTCCCCACAGTTAATGTATCATTTTAAAAAGCCGTCCTCTGACATTAACTAACCTGGAAATTAAATGCAGCTGGAAGCTCATATGACCCGCTCACAATAGGTTTCTCAAAAGAGTGGCTATTCCTCTTTAAGGCACCCAGTATAAGGATCATTGACTACTGACCCAGTGGCTTCATACAAACAAGTGGAGCAGTCTCAACACATTTCTTAATGGGCAGGAGACCTGGCAGCAGAAAGTACAAGTGCTTAGGTCACAATTATAGTTGATTCATAATTTCTGCAAGGAGCCCAGGGACAGGGTTGGACCGTCACTCCAAAGGAACCTTATCTTCCCTGGTGATAACACACTTGAACTTCTGATGCACGCTCAGTCGCTTTAGTCATGACCAACTCTATGGACGGTCCATGGGATTCTCTAGGCAAGAATACTGGAGTGGGTTGCCAGGGGATCTTGCCGACCCAGGGGCGGAACCAGCATCTCTGATATCTCCTGCATAGGCAGGCGAGCTCTTTACCACTAGTGTCCCTAGGTCTCTATGTGAAGCAATAAGGACACCTCATCCTTGCCTGGGATCTGCTGCATCAGTATTTTGTACTCTCTCCTGTGTCTATGAGGCTTAACATTTCTAATAGTGGATTAAGCCAAAATAAAGATGGGAAGCTGGTGATTTTTTACAGATGACCATTATATCTACTACTGTGGGCAAGAATCCCTTAAAAGAAATGGAGGAGCCATCATAGGCAACAAAAGAGTCCAAAATGCAGTACTTGGATGCAATCTCAAAAACGACAGAATGATCTCTGTTCGTTTCCAAGGCAAACCATTCAATATCACAGTAATTCAAGTCTATGCCCCAGTCAGTAATGCTGAAGAAGCTGAAGTTGAACGGTTCTATGAAGACCTACAAGACCTTCTAGAGCTAATGCCCAAAAGAGATGTCCTCTTCATTATAGGGGACGGGAATACAAAAGTAGGAAGTCAAGAGCTACCTGGAATAACAGGCAAATTTGGCCTTGGAGTACAAAACGAAGAAGGTCAAAGGCTAACAGAGTTTTGCCAAGAGAACACATTGGTTATAGCAATCACCCTCTTCCAACAACACAAGAGAAGACTCTACACATGGACATCATCAGATGGCCAATACTGAAAGCAGATTGATTATATTATTTACAGCCAAAATGGAGAAGCTCTATACAGCCAGCAAAAACATGACCGGGAGTTGACTGTGGCTCAGATCATGAACTCCTTATTGCCAAATTCAGACTTAAATGGAAGGAAGTAGGGAAAACAACTAGACCATTCAGGTATGCTGCTGCTGCTACTGCTACTGCTGCTAAGTCACTTCAATTGTGTCCGACTCTGTGCAACCCCAGAGACGGCAGCCCACCAGGCTCCCCCATCCCTGGGATTCTCCAGGAAAGAACGCTGGAGTGGGTTGCCATTTCCTTCTCCATTGCAGGAAAGTGAAAAGTGAAAGTGAAGTCGCTCAGTCATGTCCGACTCCTAGCAACCCCATGGACTGCAGCCTACCAGGCTCCTCTGTCTATGGGATTTGCCAGGCAAGAGTACTGGAGTGGGTTGTCATTGTCTTCTCCATTCAGATATGACCTAAATCAAATCCCTTATGATTATACAGTGGAAGTAACAAATAGATTCAAGGGATTAGATCTGATAGAGTGCCTAAAGAACTATGGATGGAGGTTTGTGACATTGTACAGGAGGCAGGCAGTGATCAAGACCATCCCCAAGAAAAATAAATGCAAAAAGGCAAAATGGTTGTCTAAGGAGGCCTTACAAATAGCTGAGAAAAGAAGAGAAGCTAAAGGCAAAGGAGAAAAGGAAAGATATACCCATTTAAATGCAGAGTTCCAAAGACTAGCAAGGAGAGAAAAGAAACCCTTCTTCATCAATCAATGCAAAGAAATAGAGGAAAACAATAGAATGGGAAAGACTAGAGATCTCTTCAAGAAAATTAGAGATACCAAGGGAACATTTCATGCAAAGATGGGCTCGATAAAGGGCAGAAATGGTATGGACCTAACAGAAGCATAAGATATTAAGAAGAGATGGCAAGAATACACAGAAGAACTGTACAAAAAAGAGATTCACAGCCCAGATAATCACGATGGTGTGATCACTCACCTAGAGCCAGATATCCTGGAATGTGAAGTCAAGTGGGCCTTAGAAAGCATCACTATGAACAAAGGTAGCGGAGGTGATAGAATTCCAGTTGAGCTATTTCAAATCCTGAAAGATGATGCTGCGAAAGTGCTGCACTCAATATGCCAGCAAACTTGGAAAACTCAGCAGAGGCCACAGGACTGGAAAAAGTCAGTTTTCATTCCAATCCCAAAGAAAGGCAATGCCAGGGAATGCTCTAACTACCACACAATTGCACTCATCTCACATGCTAGCAAAGTAATGCTCAAAATTCTCCAAGCCAGGCTTCAGCAATATGTGAACCGTGAACTTCCTGGTGTTCAAGCTGGTTTTAGAAAAGGCAGAGGAACCAGAGATCAAATTGCCAACATCCGTTGGATCATCGAAAAGCAAGAGAATTTCAGAAAAACATCTACTTTATTGACTATGCCAAAGACTTTGAGTGTGTGGATCACAACAAACCGTGGAAAATTTTTACAGAGATGGGAATACCAGACCACCTGATCTGCCTCCCGAGAAATCTGTATGCAGGTCAAGAATCAACAACAGGACATGGAACAACAGACTGGTTCCAAATTGGGAAAGGAGTACGTCAAGGCTGTTTATTGTCACCCTGCTTATTTAACTTATATGCAGAGTACATCATGTGAAATACCGGGCTGGATGAAGCACAAGCTGGAATCAAGATTTCCAGGAGAAATATCAATAACCTCAGGTATGCAGATGACACCACCATTCTGGCAGAAAGTGGAAAAGAACTAAAGAGCCTCTTGATGAAAGTGAAAGAGGAGAGTGGAAAAAGTTGGCTTAAAACTCAACATTCAGAAAACTAAGATCATGGCATTGCCCCTTCATGGCAAATAGATGGGGAAACAATGAAAACAGTGACAGACTTTATTTTTTTTTTCAGACTTTATTTTTTGGGGCTCCAAAATCACTGCAGATGGTGACTGCAGCCATGAAATTAAAAGATGCTTGCTCCTTAGAAGAAAAGCTATGACCAACACAAACAGCATATTAAAAAACAGACATCACTTTGCCAAAAAAGGTCTGTCTAGTCAAAGCTATGGTTTTTCCAGTAGTCATGTATGGATGTGAGAGTTGGACTATAAAGAAAGCTGGGTGCTGAAGAATTGATGCTTTTAAAGTGTGGTGTTGGAGAAGACTTTTGAAAGTCCCTTGGACTACAAGGAGATCCAACCTGTCAATCCTAAAGTCCTGAATATTCATTGGAAGGACTGATTGCTGAAGCTGAAATTCCAATACTTTGGCCACCTGATGCAAAGAACCGACTCATTGGAAAAGACCCTAATGCTGGGAAAGATTGAAGGCAGGAGGAAAAGGGGACGTCAAAGGATGAGATGGTTGGATGGCATCACTGACACAATGGACATGAGTTTGAGTAGGCTCCAGGAGTTGGTGATGGACAGGGAAGCCTGGCCTGCTTAAGTGTGTGTGGAGTCTCAAAGAGTCAAACATGACTGAGTGACTGAACCTAACTGAAGACAGTACCAAACACATGAAGGTAGTATTTAACGAAGGTAAGTTAAACAAGAACAAGAGAATAGTATTGAATTAGAACAGTGTTACTGCTCTAATTTACTGTGATCATTTGTGATCATTTGTAGGCAACCCTTACAAGTCTTAAATTGATAACTAATGTGAGCAAAATATTTACCTTGTTTCAGTTTTAATTTTTAGTTGTAAGTTGTAAGATTTTTTTTGTCTTTTAAAAGTACAATGCCACATAAGTTGTTGTTGTTGTTGTTTTTACTTCAGTTTGATCTAGATTAAGAACACCTATGAATTAAGAAGGGTTCTGGCCCTAAGGAACATTGCTTTGAACATAATACCTGAATTATTTTTGGAGGTACATCATTGTTTTTTGGTCAAAACCGTAATATCACCTGCTTTGTATCTTCATGTAAGGCAGAGATGCTGACTATAACCTGAATTGAATAATTTAAATCAATATATGTGACTATTTGTACCCAAGGTTGCAGTTTGGGGGGCATTTCTTTCCTTACTCTTTAGGTTCTGTGAGCACTATTTTAATTATTCTAGTGCTTATATCTTTCTAGTCTATCACTTCACATCCTCTATATCACTGTTTTGGGGGGTTTTTGGGGGGCTATGATGGTGCACTTGCAGCAGCTAGAGTTCTCCTAGCTTCAAACACAAACAACTCTGTTTCTTGCCCATGGACTCTACTACAGCCATTCCAACACCTAGTCACAAATGATTATGTATATTGGTTCTACAAAGAAAGATAGGTTCTCCATCCTAATTTAAGAATTCTGTCTTTCAGAGTCTAAGCTTAGGTAGCCCTGGAGCAAATTAAAGTCTTAAATACTTGGTATATGATAAAAGAAACAGTCCTTTATTGTTAATCTTATGATATGCTTATTCATTGCTTATTTACTGTGATTTTAAGATCCTGTGATAGTCTGCTGCTGCTAAGTCGCTTCAGTCGTGTCCGACTCTGTGTGACCCCATGGACCGCAGCCTACCAGGCCTCTCCATCCATGGGATTCTCCAGGCAAGAACACTGGAGTGGGTTGCCATTTCCTTCTCCAATGCATGAAGGTGGAAAGTGAAAGTGAAGTTGCTCAGTCGTGTCTGACTCTTAGCAACCCCATGGACTGCAGCCTACCAGGCTCCTCCATCCATGGGATTTTCTGGGCAACAGGACTGGAGTGGGGTGCCATTGCATAGTCTACATACACTTAAAAATAGGTTTATAATTAACAATAAAGAATTTACACACATGCATAATTATATTTAAAATTTATTCTTTTCTAAAAACCTGAAATATAGTTTATTTATCAATTTTGTTTATCTTCTCAAAGAACCAGCCTTTTTTTTTTTTTTATTAATCTTTACTATTGTTTCTTTCATTTCTTTTTCATTTATTTCTGCTTGGATCTTTATGATTTGTTTCCTTCTACACATTTTGGGGTTTTTTTGTTTTTCTTCTTTTTCCTTTTGTTTTAGGTGTAAAGTTAGGTTGTCTATTCAATGTTTTTCTTGTTTCTTGAGGTAGGATTGTATTGCTATAAACTTCCCTCTTATAACTGCTTTTTGTATTCCATAGGTTTTGAGTTGTCGTGTTTTCATTGTCATTTATTTCTAGAAATTTTTTTTTTTTTCTTCAGTAACCTGTTGTTTACTTAGTAACCTGTTGTTTAATCTCCATGTTTTTGTGCCTGTGTTTCTTACAGGTTTTTTTCTTGTAACTGATACCTAGTCTCATAGCCTTGTGGTCAGAGAAGATCCTTGATACGATTTCACTTTTCTTAAATTTTCTGAGGTTTGATTTGTGATCCAAGATGTGGTCTATCCTGGAGAATGTTCCATGTGTACTTGAGAAGAAGGTGTATTCTTCTGCATTTGGATGGAATGTACTGAAGATATCAATGAGATTCATCTCATCTAATGTATCATTTAAGACTTGTGTTTCCTTATTAATTTTCTGTTTTGATGATCTGTTCATTGGTGTGAGTTGGGTGTTAAAGTCTTCTACTATTATTTGTTACTGTCAACTTCTCCTTTTATGTCTGTTAGTGTTTGTTTTGGAGAAGGCAATGGCACCCCACTCCAGTACTCTTGCCTGGAAAATCCCATGGACGGAGGAGCCTGGTAGGCTGCAGTCCATGGGGTCGCTAAGAGTCGGACACGACTGAGCGACTTCACTTTCACTTTTCACTTCCATGCATTGGAGAAGGAAATGGCAACCCACTCCAGTGTTCTTGCCTGGAGAATCCCACGGGCGGGGGAGCCTGGTGGGCTGCAGTCTATGGGGTCTCACAGAGTCGGACACGACTGAAGCTACTTAGCAGCAGCAGCAGCAGTGTTTGTTTTATGTATTGAGGTGCTCCAATGTTGGGTGCATAGATATTTACAATTGTTATGTCTTCCTCTTGGATTGGTCCCTTGATCATTATGTAGTGTCCTTCCTTATCTCTTGTAATATTCTTTGTTTTAAGGTCTATTTTGTCTAATATGAGGACTGCTACTCCAGCTTCCTTTTGCTTTCCATCTGCATGGAATATATTTTTCCATCCTCTCAGTTTCAGTCTATATGTGTCTTTAGGTCTGAAGTGGGTTTCTTTTAGACAGTATATATATATATATGGCTCTTGTTTTGGTATCCATTCAGTCAGTTTGTGTCTTTTGGTTGGAACATTTAATCCATTTACATTTAAAGTAATTACCTATATATATGTTCCTATTGCCATTTTCTTAATTGTTTGGGGTTGATTTTGTAGATCTTTTCTGTTCTCTTATATTTCTTGACCATATAAGTTCCTTTAGCATTTGTTGTAAAGCTGGTTTGATAGTACTGAATTCTCTTAACTTTTGCTTTTCTGACAAGCTTTTTATTTCTCCATCAATTTTGAATGAGATCCTTGATGAGTACAGTAATCTTGGTTGTAGAATTTTCCCTTTCAGTACTTTAAATATATCCTGCTGTTCCCTTCTGGCCTGCAGAGTTTCTGCTGAAAGATCAGCTGTTAAGCGTATGGGGTTTCCCCTGTATGTTACTTGTTGTTTCTCCCTTGCTGCTTTTAATATTCTTTCTTTGTGCTTAGTCTTTGTTAGTTTGATTAGTATGTGCCTTGGCGTATTTCTCCTTGGGTTTATCCTGTATGGGACTGTTTGTGCCTCTTGGACTTGTTTGACTATTTCCTTTTCCATCTTGGGGAGATTTTCAACTATAATCTCTTCAAAAATTTTCTCATACTTTTTCTTTTTCTCTTCTTCTGAGACCCCTATAATTCGAATGTTGGTACATTTGATATTGTCCCAGAGGTCTCTGAGAATATCCTCAGTTCTTTTCATTCTTTTTACTTTATTCTGCTCTTCAGAAGTTGTTTCCACCATTATACCTTCCAGCTTACTGATTTATTCTTCTGCTTCAGATATGCTGCTATTGATTCCTTCTAGAGTATTTTTAATTTCAATAATTGTGTTGTTTGTCTCAGTATATTTATTCATTAATTCTTCTAGGTCTTTGTTAATTGATTCTTGCATTTTCTCCATTTTGTTTTCAGGGTTTTTGATCATCTTTACTATCATTATTCTGAATTCTTTTTCAGGTAGTTTGCCTATTTCCTCTTCATTTATTTGGACTTCTGTGTTTCTAGTTTGTTCCTTCATTTGTGTAGTATTTCTCTGCCTTTTCATTATTTTATTAACTTATTGTGTTTGAGGTCTTCTTTTCCCAGGCTTCAGGGTTGAATTCTTTCTTCCTTTTGGTTTCTGCCCTCGTAAGGTTGGTCCAGTGGTTTGTGTAAGCTTCATATAGGGTGCAATTTGTGCTGAGTTTTTGTATGTTTTCCTCTGATGGGCAAGGCTGAGTGAGGTGGCAATCCTGTCTGCTGATGATTAGGTTTGTATTTTTGCTTTGTTTGTTATTTAGATGAGGCATCCTGCACAGGGTGCTACTGGTGGTTGGGTGATGCCAGGTCTTGTATTTGAGTTGTTTCCTTTGTGTGAGTTCTCACTATTTGATGCTCCCTAGGTTTAGTTCTCTGGTAGTCTAGGGTCTTGGAGTCAGTGCTTGATCAGTCAGAGCCACTCCAAAGGCTCAAGGCTTGATCTCTGGTCTCACAGTCACCTTCCTGGATGAACACACCATGTCATTGCTGGACTGTTAACTTGTAAGACATGATATGGAACACACAAGCCACACTGACACCCCGAAAGTCGTTCTCTACATCAGAGAGACAGAGGATGTCTCCTGGTATAAACCGGATGCCTTCTGGAATGGTCTGAGCAGGGTGGCTGATGTCAAACAGAATCACAAGGACGCCCTTCTGGTCCAGAGCACAGCCAAGGCTCCTCCCATAATGAGGACTGTTTCCTTCGGAGATTTGTGGGAACCCATATGTGGCAGTCAAAGATAACTGGACAGTGACAGAGGATGAGGACGTCAGGACTGCTCAAGGTGGGGTGACCCAGGCCCCTCCCCTGAAGTAAAGTTTATTTATGATACTGTGTTAGTTTCAGGTGTACAGTACAGTGATTCAGTATCACACATATATGTGTATATATATTATATATATGTATATTCTTTTTCAGATTCTTTTCCATTATAAGTTACTATAATATATCAAATATAGTTCCCTGTGCTATGCAGTAAATCTTTGTTAATTTATATATTGTAGTGTATATCTGTTAATCTCATACTCCTACTTTATCCCTCCCCTTTTCTCCTTTGGTAATCATAGTTTTGTTTTTCTATGTCTGTGAGTCTATTTCTGTTTTTTAAATAAGCTCATTAGTATTACTATTTAGATTCCACATAAAAGTGATATTATATTTGATAACACAAATATCTTTTTATATTTATGATTATCATCTTTGTCTGTTTTAATGATGATTAAAACTTAAGTGCTATAAAGAAGGCTGAAAGTGAAAGGGAAAGTTGCTCAGTCCTGTCCGACTTTTTGTGACTAGGCCAGAATATTGGAGTGGGTAGCCTTTCCCTTCTCCAGGTGATCTTCCTAACCCAGGGATCGAACTCAGGTCTCTTGGATTGCGGGCTGATTCTTTACCAGCTGAGCCACAAGGGAAGCCCAAGATTATTGGAGTGGGTAGCCTATCCCTTCTCCAGCAGATCTTCCCAACACAGGAACTGAACCAGGGTCTCCTGCATTGCAGGTAGTAAAGAAGGCTGAGCACTGAAGAATTGATGCTTTTAAATTGTGGTGCTGGAGAAGACTCTTGAGAGTCCCTTGGATGGAAAGGAGATCAAAACATTCAATCCTAAAGGAAATCAACCCTGAATATTCATTGGAAGGACTGGTGTGAAGGACTGGACACCTGATGTGAAGAACTGACTCATTG
Source organism: Bubalus kerabau (assembly GCF_029407905.1). Classification (NCBI taxonomy): domain Eukaryota; kingdom Metazoa; phylum Chordata; class Mammalia; order Artiodactyla; family Bovidae; genus Bubalus; species Bubalus kerabau. Next base: position 14,580,509 of record NC_073641.1, read on the forward strand.
GAAAAGATCCTGATGCTGGGAAAGATTGAAGGCAGGTGGAGAAGGGAATGACAGAGGATGAGATAGTTGAATGGCATCACTGACTCAATGGATATGAGTCTGAGCAAACTCTGGGAGACAGTGTGGCTTGCTGCAGTCCATGGGGTCGCAGACAGTCAGACATGACTTGGCAATTAAACAACAACAACAAAAAAAAGTGCAGGAAACACAATTTGAGCTGGTTAAAATACAGCTTATTAGGAAATATGAGAAATGTGATATGCCTTTAATACAGTACAGTTTATATCATTTGTCAACCTTTGATAAACATGATTGCTCTTGGCTCTCGGTAGGCTCAGCTTGTTCAATGGCTTATAATTACCATTTGCTCTGTCACCTAAATTTCCACTGTTGGCCAGCAGAAGTTACTTCAGTTGGGTTAATCTCTTTATAGCTCCACACACTACTGAAAGCATTCCTGCTCTTTGGTTAAAAAAAAAAAAAAAAATCTGTTCTGAAACCAACAAAGTGTTCCCTTATCCCAACTGTAGCATCCAGATATGTTTCAGAGTCTTGGAATAGTGCAAAGTAGTTTTAGTGATAAAACTGGGGTCCATGGGGTGCCTACTAGCTGATTTCATGTAAGTAGTGGGTGGAAGCCAGGCAGTGATTACTAATTACCTAATTTAGAACAGAGCAGGAAAATTATATTTGATTTTGACCTAATAAAATTATAAATTCATTTAGAAAGTTCAAAGTGAACTCTTAACTTTACTAAGTCCTTTTTTGGTTTTCATGTAAACAATTTAAATTAGTTTCCTTCTCTAAATTATCATCTTTAATATTTATACACATGTTAAAAATTGCCATACCTATTTATTTGAATTATATTTTCAGTGAAAGTACTAAAAATATCATTTTTAAAAACACAATTATAATTTGTCAAGTATTTATATCACTCAATAATAATCACAATATGTTACTTCACCATTTCCTTTTTTGGCTATAGAAGAAACTAATAGTTTTTCCCTAATTAACCAAGTGAAAATGGGCAGGGACCAACATGAGGACTTCTCTTCACTTTCATAAGCAAAATACAGATCTCATGTGTATCTGCATATGTGTTCAATTTGTAAGAAATGTAACCATTATTTTAAATCACAGGCAGCTTTAGAATTTCAGATGCTTTCAGAGAAATGCAGAAGTATTTATTACCTTAATACTATAACTAAAGTTTCCAAAAAAAACTATCAAGAATGTCAGTGAACAAAATTAATATCACATTAGTAAAAACTTAATGTAAGAATTATCAAAAACATAAAATATTAAAAACAACTTTACCTCAAACTTCAAATGTGATAATTTCTTAAGTCAACATGGTTTAAATTTTAGAAAAATCCAAAGCAAAAAGATTGAAAACCCATAGTTTATCATAAACTTCAGCTACAGGTCTTTGTCATATTGTCATATTTACACACACCCCTCAACCAATCCAGGTATGGATATAACTTCTAGTTTGTTATATAAATAGAAATACAAATTATTTACAAGGTCACTTTAGCTTTATTATAATCTAATTTTTAGACTGGTTAAAATATATCATGCCTGCATCCCCATTTTTGCATCTTAGGATAGTTGTACAATTATCACAGGAACAAAGTCACACTTAAAGAAATAAAATTCACAGAAAATCCTTTAAGTTATCAGTAACTATTTTCCAATCAGTAACATCAAGTAAAGAGATTCCCAAACGGCAAAGTCATTTTGCAGTTTTATTTATCATATATTACTATATTAAATTTTAAAACTTAAAGGTGGGGAATTTTATCTTAAATGTTTTAAATATAAAATTCCCCACCTTTAAGTTTTAAAATGTAATATAGCTAGATCAACATGAAACAAAAAATAAATGGCTAAAAACAACCATAAAAAGTATGAAAACAGACCAGTGAGGAAGAACTTACCAGACATCACAACTCACTAGAAAAGCCACTGTATTCAAAGAAAAATGGTGCTGGTGCAGAGAAAGATAGGGGTCAGAATGAAGAGGCCAGAGACTGACACAGGGGACATGGCGCCATTATATATGACAAGGGTAACATTTCCATCCCATGGAAAATAAGGTTTCTTATATTAAATATATTGGGGAGAAAACAGATAGATAGCATCCTACTTCATATCATGTACAAAACGTAAAACTGGAGTAAGACTTGAATATTTTTAAAAATAGGGAAGAATATTTATAAGACTATTTGTTTGACCATGGGATGGACAATGCACCCTGAGTAAAACAGATAACTCAGAAGCAATAAAGAAAATGATAGATTGTTGGATTAAATAATAACTAATAATTTTCTTTTAGTAAAAGACATCATACATATAGACAAGAATCATAAAGCTATATTTGCACATATATAACATTGGTATAACACTGGATTAACATTTCTAAAACAATACATAGCTTCCAGAAATTGTGACAGAAAAACACTAGAAAAATGGGTAGTGGAAATGAATAGGAAATGAAGAAAAGAGAAATTCAAATGGATAATAAACATATGAGAATATATTCTGCATCACTGACAGTCAGTGAAGAAACGTAAATCAATGCTCAGAGGTTTAAGACTGGTAAGAAAGAAAAGAAACAGTGGCATCCAATGCTGGTGAAAATGTAGAAAATGGGCATTCTTATGTGCAAATGTGATTTGCTATTTCTTTGGGGAAAGAATTGAGAAATATCCATTAAAATTAAAAATACACATACCGTTTGACCAAGCAATTCCACTTCTGGGAATCTATCCTATAGGGAAAAAAAAAAGGACCAGTACGTAAGGACACAGGCACAATGATATTTATTGCAGCATTGTTTGTTGTGGGGCACAGGAAGAGGGGAGAGTGGAAATAACACTAATGTCCATTAGTGAGGAAATGGTTAAATGAAATGTTGGAACATCCATAAGATAGAATATTGTGTATTATTCAAAAGAATGGGATAAAGCTGTAGAGTGTGACTTGCTAAGGTGAGAGAAGCAAATTGAAAAGCTGTAACTGCATCATGACAGTAGCAGCAGACAACACAACGACGGGCATGCAGCACTCCCACGTATAGAAGGACACAGACCAGACCAACAAGGGCCGCCCAGGGTTAGGAGCGGAAGCAAGGACTGAGCGGAATGGGGATTATTTCCTTCCTCCTAGTGCATCTGTGCTGTTTCACTAGTTACTATGAGCCATATGTTTGCTCTAGAACTTTCAAAAATATATTTAAGAAAAAATATTAACTTTTTAGTGGTAGTAGAGCAGAAGTATTTCCAGACATTCACCTGCAGTAAAATAGCGGGAATTCAACAAATATTCCCTTCTCTGCTTGTGCCGGTCACTGCAGTGTTCATTTCTGATTGCTTGCCCAATATCCACTCCGTCTCTCTCCCATAAGGGTATCAGCCATGTGATTTGGATGGAGTTGACTCCATTCTATTTGAAGGGCCTCCTGAGTAATCTTAGCCAGTTTGGCCCACCAAAAATACAATTTGGAGCCACTAATACAATTTTAAATTTTCTAGTAATCACATTAAAAACAAATTTAAAAGAAACAAGTGAAAGCAATTTTAATAATGGTTTTGTATTCTAACCCAATATACCCCAAAATATTACCCTTTCACCATGCAATTAGTACACAAATTATTAAATATTTCACATTTTTTTCCCATCTCAATTTGAACTAGTTACATTTCAAGAGCTCAACAGCCACATGTGGCCAGTGGTTACCATACCAAGCAGTCTAAGCTAATGAGGGTAATGCTATAAATATTGTCATATTCAAGGATGGATACATAATTTAAGATGGCCCAATCAAAGAGAAACCCATAATGGCAGGAGAAGAAAAATCCACTCCCGGTGAGGACAGATAAGAAAAAACAAACTGTGAAAACTGTTGGCAGTCATCTATGAACTAGGAAGGAAGCATGCCCTGGGATGAAGGAGAAACCGGGTCCCTGGGGCAACACTGAAACTCTTGGTTAACCCTTGCCAGAAGCCAGGACTTTTTAGTTACATTAGCTGGTAAATTTCCTTTATTTTTTTCAGCCATTTTCAGTTAGGTTTTCTTCTATTACTTGCGATCAAAAATATCCCAATTGATAAATTCATCTGTGGACAATGCCATGTCTAAACAAATACTTTCTTCTTAAGTGAATTAACTCAAATGTTCAACATTCCTTCCCTCGTAGTTAAGGCATGCTTTTGTTAAACTATCCTTATTTGATAACACTTTCAGATATCCGAAAACACTCCCAAAAAACATTTCCAGAGACTAATTTCTGAGCAAGCAGGGTAACTGCACGGTCACTGCACAAGAGAGTATTTCTCCTCAAGACAATATAGACAGTAGGCATCAGAGCAATCAATCTCTCCTTTCTCACTTCACCCTCTTTTCTGGCCCTTCCTCTCTAGACCAGTGGTCCCCACCTCTAGCACTAGGAACATATTGGATTGACAAATCTTTGTTGAGGGGGCTGTTTTCCCATACACTGCAGAATGTTTAGCAACAACACTGTCCTCTCTATACCCATAAATGAGAGGAGAAATCCACCTCCCAGTAATTGTGACGATCAAAAATCTCTCTAGACACTGTCACATGTCCCCAAGGGGACAATATCACCTCTGGTTGAGAGCCACTCTTCTAGACCAATAGTTAGTTCTAATGTACAGCTGACCTTCATTGCTTTATGACAAATGCCTCCCCTCTCTAAGTGTTTTCTGAGTCACAATCTTTACAGGCCCGTGGCCCTCTCCTAGACCAGACATGAATGTGTAAACCTTGTCTGGTCATGCTCTTCCTCCTCTATTCTCTGCCTGGGCTGGGCTCGAGCTCTCCACTGCAGGTCTTCTTTCCAGAAGAAATGCACCTAGTCCTCTCTGACTTCAGCCTGAAACCATTACCTGAGCTGCTCCCTGAACCACCCACCCACCCATTTCTCTTGGGCTTCTCTGAGGGGATGTTTGCTTATCTGTGGTCACTTATTCCACAACTCAGTCTACCACAGCTGGGTTACCCATCTCCTCCATCAGTATATCACAGGTGACAATTCCATCCCAGTCTGTCCACATTGCATTGACTGACACACTATTCTCCCTAATCTATCCTTAAGACTTATAACCACTGGAAATTTCTTCATAGCTTCTCAAATTGCTCTAAAGATTTAATGTATTCCAATAAAAATCTCAGCTGGCTTTTGGGGGCAGAAAATGATGAGCTGATTCCAAAACTAAAGAATTTAGAATGGTCCAAACAATTTTGAAAGAAAAAAAAAAAGAACATAGCTGGATGACTAACACTATCTGATATCTGAACTTACTATAAAGCTACAGTAATCCAATCAGTGGAGACACTGACATAAGACAAACAAGACATGAAACAGAAAGTCTGTAGATAGACACCCATATATGGACAACCAATTTTCAACCAAACTACAAAGAAATTCAGTGGAGAGGGGACGGAGAATGGTCTGTTTAATAAATGGTGCTGGAATAGTTAGATACCTGCATGCAAGAACTTAAAACTTCAATCCATACTTCACCCATACGCAAAAATTATCTCAAAATGGATCATAGACATAAACATCTAAAATTTTAAATCTAAAATTATAAATTTTATGGAAAAAGAGGAGAAAACTTTTGTGACCCTGAAACAGGGAAAGATGGCTTAGATGCAACACCAAAACCATAACCACTTAAAGAACAAACTGATAAATTTGACTTCATAAAAACTAAAAAATTTTGCTCTTTAATAGATGCTGTAAAGCAACTGAAACCATAAGCCAGGAGAAAATCTACCAATCTACCAAAATCTACCATTTATTTATAATGGCCCAAAACTATTCGTGACCCAAATGTCTATCAGCAAGTGGATGGATAATCAAACTATGCTGTGCCCACCAATAGGATATTACCTAGAAATAAAAAGCAATGAACTATTAACATACACTGCAAAAGAACTGAATCTCCAAATAATTACACTGAGTGAAAGAAACCAGACAAAAAAGAGTAAAAACAGTATTGTCCCATTTATTTAAAATTTTAGGAAATGCAAACTAATCTTTAGGAATGGAAAATATTAGTAACTGTCTGATTAGGCATGCTGGGGGAGGGGGAGGGAGCAATTACAAACCTGTAAGAGGAAACTTCTGGAGGAAATGGATATTTCATTACCTTGACTTTGGAGCTGGTTTCACAGGAGTGTCTGTATATACGTATGCATGTCAATTTATGAGATTGTGTTCTTTAAGTATAATTTATGATATGTCAATTATGGCTCGATGAAGCTTTGTTTTTAAGGGGAGGGGGAAGCACTGTTGGCTGTTAGGGAAATATTAACCCACAATTATGGGTCAATGAAGCTTTTTTTTTAAGGGGAGGTGGAAGCATGCTACATACTGTGAGCATGTAGGGTTATGCTGCTCTTGTTGCTTAGTCACTAAGTCATGTCTGACCCTCTTGTAACCTCATGGACTGTAGCCCGCCGGCCTCATTCTGTCCACGGGATTTCTCAGGCAAGTATACTGGAGTGGGTTGCCATTTCCTTCTCCAGGGCATCTTCCTGATTCAGGGATCAAACCCATGTTTCTTCCTTGGCCATGGATTCTTCACCACTGAGCGACCAGGGAAGCCAGGGAAGCCTAAATTGGTTCATGTTACATCGGATTTCATAGCAGGAAGTGGTTTTGTCTCATTGTGCTCTTTTAAATTCTGCTGTGGTTTAATACAATTAGAATTTACAATTCCTGGTACTTAACATAAAAGAGCGGAGGTGATGTTAAACAGTAAATAAAAGGTTCATGGATGAAAAGAAACTACACAGAGCCTTGAGGAGTAACAATCTAAACTATGTTTGTTTTAATTCTCCTTTTAAGTACTTTCCCAGATCACCACCATCATCACCACCCCCTGCTATGGTCTTAAGGATGTGGTCTAACCAACATCTTCCAGCAAAAAAAAAAAAAGTGGGGTAGAGCTAAGCGACTTGAATTCTCAAAGATAAAAATTAAGTAACTTGATGACAGGATTTTTCCCTGTGATTCTACCAGAATCAACTTCATTTACATACAAATTGGTAATACCTTAGAATCTCACTAAAAAAACCACCAATGTTCCCCTAAGACATAAAACCATATACTGATCTATTAATTTTATTTCAGTATATGATGTCAAGTGCATTTTAAAAATATACTCCAGGGCTTCCAAAGGCTTCTTTAATCCACTAGGACTGGTCTTAGCATTTAATTTATCCTAGACCTAAAAAACCTTCTGCTTATTCTCCCAGATAACCGATTCTTGATTTGTTGAGATACTGAACACTATGCTTTACAACCTGAAATATCAAACCCCTGGTGAACTCACTCCTGTGCCCTGCACAGAGCAAATCCTCTCAGCAGGAGGCCAAGTGGCGCCCAGGAGAGCAGACCACGCCCTTCCCTAGACCTGCCGTCAGCCCCGGAGGACGATCCACACTGACCCTGCAGAACATCTGTCCCACAGCAGCGACACAAGAATGCAGAGGGTGCCATGAAAATGCCCTCCTCAGTTTTTGGAAAACACAAATAAACGCTAAAGACAACCTCTTCCTGAGTAAAAGCACATATACCACCACCAATATCAGTAGACTCAGCACCGGACAATCAGGCTTCAGCAAGAGCTCAGCCATCAGGGCTAATGTCACCCCAAGCTTAATCTCACTGATCTGTAGGACACAGCAGAAATTAAAAATCATTTCTTCCCACACAATAAAAAGCATAATGCCTAGGCCAGATTAATACTTTCTAATAGAGGAAGAACATTTTCACCTAAGCATCTACAAAATAGGCAAATATTTCTTGAAAGATTATAGTTCTAGGAAAGAGGCATTTAAAAATCCTTTCCTTCAATATCTTAGGCCTATTTAAATTTATTATCATTAGAATTTTTATGCTTTAACAAAAATCAAAATTTACCCTTCCAGACTAGGCACCCATTTCCACATGCCAATAAAATTTATAGAATATGCTTAATAAATCTTTCCTCTCATGCAATTGCATTTGCAGAACTCTCTGCATACAATTTCCTTATGGTAGGAATCAAAAGCTACCTGGGTGATGTCAGAAGTAAAGCAGAGCCCAGAAGGCCACTGGAAAGAGAGGTGTACAGGTCCTGGCATGTTCTGTGGGCATGTCTTAGGTTCCAACACAGAAGCATGGAAAAGTCCTCATCCTTAACCCAGAAGAGATGGCTTTATATAAAAGCATGTTCAAAGACAAGGCCTGTGTATTCAGATGAAAGAGATGACCCCCAGAAGGCTCAGAGGTTGAGGCCTTTTACTGCAGAAAAGCAGAGAGGGAAATCCTAAGCCATTTCTCACTCAGCCGCTTACATCTGACAGTCATTTGCCACAAGGAGTCAAAGAGCAAGAAGTCTAATTCCCAGGAGTCAGAACGGCAGAGGAAAATGCAGTGATTCTAAAGAGAAACTCTATAGGAGCAAATGGATATGACCAATGGTTCCCCACAGAGGGTCCGACTTACTACAGCAATGGAGTCAGGAGAACAATACAGAATTCAGCTGCCCCGTTCACACAGCTTCCTGGATGATGGAGCTTTGGGAACTGCCACACCCCACCAGTGTAGCGTCACTAGTCCCATCACTGCTGCTGCTGCTGCTGCTGCTAAGTCGCTTCAGTCATGTCCGACTCTGTGCGACCCCATAGACGGCAGCCCACCAGGCTCCCCAGTCCCTGGGACTCTCCAGGCAAGAACACTGGAGCGGGTTGCCATTTCCTTCTCCAATGCATGCAAGTGAAAAGTGAAAGTGAAGTCGCTCAGTTGTGTCCAACTCTTAGCGACCCCATGGACTGCAGCCTACCAGGCTCCTCCGTCCATGGGATTTTCCAGGCAAGAGTACTGGAGAGGGGTGCCATTGCCTTCTCCAGTCCCATCACTAGTCTGAGTTAACTCAGTACCCTGGTAGTGCTGGTATGTGACTTAACGTTTTCCTTTCGATTGCAGTTTTAGGTGTAAACTCTTCTTTTTAATGGAGTATAACTGCTTTACCATTTTGTGTTAGGGTCTGCTGTACAACAAAGTGAATCAGCTATATGCACACATATTTAAGAAGAGTTTGAGGCTATACTTTAAAAAATCTTCAAAGAAACCATGACAAGCACAGTGAAGTCAAGTGTACTCAGTCAAAAATCTGCCTTTGAAGTGACCTGCACTGTGGATGAAGATGCTGTAATTCACATCTTTACAGAACAGAGTGCATCCACACCCTTGCTCATCATCTCTTTCTAACTCAAATATTATTTCCCTAAAGAAGGAAAGGTTGCTTTCCAGTCCTGGGTGGGTTGGAACCCTAAATCCTTGCCATGGTCAAGAAGCAATCTCAACACGCAAATCTCATATCCTCTAAGTTGCTGGCTCCTCACTTATCAAACAATGGTATTTAAAAGCAGTTTTCTGTTAAGGTTTCTTCCAGCTTCAAGATCCTATGATTAAACTTTTCTGCATGTACATTTTAATATCCCATTTCATTTTCCTCAATATCTGTCTCAAAACACAGTTAGGAGAAGTAACCTGTATACCTTGCTGAGAAGGAGGGGCAGGTGTCAAGTGAAGGATTATTCTAGAAATAGGCCACTCCCTGAGCACACAGAGTTCCCTCACAGTTTGATGCTACAGAGCCAGAACATGTGTGGGGACTGTCTCCTTCACACACCTAGAAATCTCCTGATATGAGGGGTTAACCATGGAGGGAAACAAGGAAAAAAATCTACCCAAGAGTACAGGGCCAGCTGCCCTCTCTAATACCCTCTGTTGACGGAAGTGTTGGTATACACTGTCACTCTCTAGAAAGTGCTACTCAAATGATCTGGCTTTAACAGAACTTCTTCAGTTTACTTGGCAGTCCTTTGCTTAACTCGACAGGACAGGAAGAAGTGATGGGAGGGCAGGGGTAGGTTTCATTCCCTTTATGTTTTATTTAACGAAATACAGAGCTTACTGCATGTCAGGTACTGTTATGAACATTTTACAAATACTTATTAATTTAATCCTCAAAACATTCCAGGAGAGAATAGTATACATGATTTACAGATGAGGAAATAAAGACACAGAGAGACGAAATAACCTTCTGCAAGTCATAGGCTGGTTAAATGGCAGAGGTAGAATTGAATCCAGGCAGTGTGGTTCTGAAATGCCTACTGAGTAACAGACCCAAAAAGGTGGCTTTTAGGAAGAGAGCGCAGTGGGCCATCTTCCTGCTTGCTGAAAAGTAATGTGAAGTGGAAGCCACTCAGTCGTATCTGACTCTTTGCAACCCCATGGACTATATAGTCCATGGAATTCTCCAGGCCAGAATACTGGAGTGGGTAGTCTTTCCCTTCTCCAGGGGATCTTCCCAATCCAGGCATCGAACCTAGGTCTCCTGTACTGCAGGAGGATTCTTTACCAGCTGAGCCATAAGGGAAGCCCATGCTGAAAAGAAATGTTCCCCCCAAAAGTCTCCAAATTCCTGTCTGATTCAGGCTTGCTAAAAAATCATCCTAGTAAATTTGAAAGAGAACTCACCCTCATGCCTTTGGACGTCCAGAAGCTCACTCTGCATGTCGTGTACCCTGCAGCTCCCCTAAGAGCAGCAGTTCTCAGCCAAGGGTGGTATTTTAGATTGACCCAGAGAATGGGCTGAAAGGTCACAAGCCCCCCACTCTCCCTTTCTCAGCACCCAACACACATACACACAGGTTTCGATTTGCACCCCCAAGTGTGTTTAGAAATGTGCACATGTACTTTGATAAACCTCCCTAGGTGACCCAACTCTCCCTCCCCTGGAGCAAAGCTAAGGTTTTCCTAATAATTTTGCAAAGGTGGGAAGATCAATCTTGCATTGTTTCTATCTCCCAAGTCTCCTCCCCCAACCCCCTCACAGAAGATAAATGCAGGCATGATAGGGGATGCTGCAAATACATACCAAATACCAAACTGGCTATTCGATGAATACATAAATGCAATTGACATTCTTTCACAGTCTGAAATCCTCTCTTTACTCTCAGGATATATTACACCATTCTCTTTTTGTATAAACATGCCACTTTAAATGCTAATTCAGATGCAACACTCAATTTTTTCTTCATTTTGTTTCTTGGTTTCTAACATTCAAAATGACACTGGACTTCCAATCGGCTTCAACAATAGTTATTTTGAATTTTTGCTTCCATATTTGTGGGGGTGAGAGGGAAGAAAGTACTAAGAGGAAAACTAAATTCATTTTAAAACTTATCCAAATACGTTTACATGCCCTTTATTTTGCTTGAATTAAGCCCTTTTCCTCTCTTTCAGAAAATCCTGCCTTCACCTTGCTGAAAATCTCATAAATCTAATTCAACTCAGTTGTAAAACCAGGGTGATTCCCTCTCCTTCCATTCTAGAAACAACCTCATTTTACTCAAACTACTTTTCCTAACAGCTCATCAAGGCAGTATGTTCTGGATGAAATACAATTGGCCTGAATATAAGTCTTTTTAAAAAATACAGAGACCTACATATGCCAATGACATCAACCTGAGTCTATCCAATTATATAGAAGGCCACTTCCTTTCTTGTATCAAAATAAGGAATTTCAATCTGAGAAATAAAGCAAGTCCCCTAAATATGAACCTTTAATTTGTGAATTTTCAAAAATGTGAAAGTGCCCCTGTGTGCCAGCTATTGTACTACTGTACTTTTCAAGGTAGTGAAATTAAAAATGTAGTCATTATTGTTTTCTGTTTGTTTTTTCATGTATTATTTGTGTGAAAACTATTATAAACCTATTACAGTGTGGTACTATATAGCCATCACTTCATGGGAAATAGATGGGGAAACAGTGGAAACAGTGTCAGACTTTATTTTTCTGGGCTCCAAAATCACTGCAGATGGTGATTGCAGCCATGAAATTAAAAGACGCTTACTCCTTGGAAGGAAACTTATGACCAACCTAGATAGCATATTCAAAAGCAGAGACATTACTTTGCCAACAAAGGTCCATCTAGTCAAGGCTATGGTTTTTCCAGTGGTTATGTAAGGATGTGAGAGTTGGACTGTGAAGAAAGCTGAGCACCGAAGAATTGATGCTTTTGAACTGTGGTGTTGGAGAAGACTCTTGAGAGTCCCTTGGACTGCAAGGAGATCCAACCAGTCCATTCTGAAGGAGATCAGTCCTGGGTGTTCTTTGGAAGGACTGATGCTGATGCTGAAACTCCAGTACTTTGGCCACCTCATGTGAAGAGTTGACTCATTGGAAAAGACTCTGATGCTGGGAGGGATTGGGGGCAGGAGGAGAAGGGGATGACAGAGGATGAGATGGCTGGATGGCATCACCGACTTGATGGACATGAGTTTGAGTGAACTCCGGGAGTTGGTGATGGACAAGGAGGCCTGGCATGCTGCAATTCATGGGGTCATGAAGAGTTGGACACAATTGAGCGACTGAACTGAACTGAACTGAACTATATAGCCAATTGTGTTAGTTGGGTACCTAGGCTAACTTTGTTGGACTTAGGAACAAACTGGACTTACAAACATGCTCTCAGACTGGAATTCATTCATACGTAGTGGACCTACTGTGTCCTAATCCAGTGCACCCAGTTCATCCTATCTACTGTGAGACAAGCTGTCTTCTAAGTCCAATAGGCCCGGCTCCATCCAGAAGCTTCCAATAACTTTCAGGATCTTTTGCCTCTGTTGTCCTAATCTTTCTAATAACACACCCTCTCTCTGCTGCTCACCCTGGTCTTCTATCTAATACCTAAACATCCTTTCTTGCCCCTGCCCAAGAGATACAACATGGGAAAGACGTGAAATAAGCTTATCACCTTTTTCATGTACTTTTTAACATGTTGCAAAATGGTTCTTGACAGCACTTCCCCTATCTAGTTTTGTCCCTTGTCAGTCCACCAGAAGCACCCCATTAATGACTCAGCTTCTGCTGTGCTAAACGCAGCTCAGAGACACCCTGCCCAAAGGTATGTTCATTTCAGTGAGACCCCACCAGAGAAAAAACACCTTTAAGATCCAACTGAATGAATTTCAGTTCTTTCAGATCCAATGGGATGGATGTTTGGCATTATGATAAGTGTGTTTAAGATGCTTCTTTATGGACAGGAAAATGAATTTCCTAGCAGACCTGAAACTATGTTATGCCAGCAGCACCTTGCCCTATTTATTCCATGACCAATCCTACTGGACTTCAACCATCTCAGAATAACAATGAAAGGAAAGGAGGAATGGAGAAGGGACAAAACTCTATGGAGAGAATAGTGTTGTCGCTAGATCGAGAAATTAAAACTAAGCCAAGAAGACACTTAAGTTGCTTTCAGCAATTTCAATACTCCCAGAAATTCCTCAGCATGCAGGAAACACTTTTCCAGGTCTTGTGTGCACAAGAGGAGCTGCTTTCTGCTTTGAGTTTCTACTGCTAGATGTGTGGGGCCAAAAGAACACAAAGCCAACACTAACTCACCAAGTGTTAGCTGCTGTTTCAACTAAAATAAAATGGTAACTGCAGAGAGCCTGCTCCTCTCTCCAGGGAATTCCATGAAAAAAAGAAGAAGAAGCCCTTTATCCTGTAGGGCTATTTATTTGATCAATTAACAAAACATGATGGGGCCCTTTACAATTAAAGGGGACCGTGGTTTTGCTCTGAACAATCCATCAGCTCACACCTTGGGCTTGTACCCTTTTCCCACTTTCCCTGTCTGAAAACGAACAACACAGAGAGAGTTTTATCACTCAGCATTGTCGTTTTAGGACTCATGTTCAAAAGACTAGTTAAGGGACCCACCAGACCTTTTATTAACCTTTTAATAAATATGGACAGTTTAGATTCGCTGTTATTGGAAATTTTACAACTTAAATGGTATTACCATCTTGAATCAGGAATTTGCTCTAGTTTAGTCATCCTATTGGGTATATAGTATTTCATTGCATGACTACCTCATGATAGGATATATAGCTTTTGACAAATAGCTAAGAGGAAGGGGAGCAGAGAGTATGGCAACTTCTGTTCCAAGGACAAATAGAAGGAATGATCTAGAAGAATCTGGGAAAATGGCTAGTCTTTGTAAGAAGAAGGCAACTAGCTAAGACCTACCCTACAGGGAGTCAGAATAGAGATGGGATTTGGGGTCTTGAAGTCAGTAAAGGGCTGGAAGAACTTCTGGAAAACTGATCTGGGGTCACTTGGTTATTAAGTAACATCAGGTCTAGAAACAATTTCCCCTAACCTCTCTTTCTGGTGACATTTGCACTGTTAAAAACAGAAAAGTCGCAATCATTGTCTTCACAATCTTTTAAAACACATGAGAAACACAGACCTCAAGTTAGTCCTGGAGAAAATGATCGTGAATTACACATTATTGGCAATCTGTATTCCTTTTTTTCTAGACAGAATATAGTTTGCCTTTTTGTCCTTTTCAATTAGTAGTTTAAAAAAAAGCCTACTTTTATGTTCTTTTATTTGTAAAAGCTTTAACTTTTATATAATATATATGCATTATATCACACACATGTTTTGATCACTTGATTCCAGACAAGCAATATCTATAAGCTTACTTAAAACAATACTAAGCTTTTAAAAATCTGATATATCTATATGTCTGAATGATGAAAATGCATTTAAAAAATTTATCCTTCCATGCACACAAATTAGAAGTTGCAGATGTAACAAAACCAGAGGCCTTCTTTCAAAAGACAGCTTTTCTGAAGGCACATGCCCTCTGAAAAGTTCAATCACATGCCCAGGTACCACAGACAACGTGGAATACACCCCATTGGATAACTGCTCCCTGTTGACACAGAAAGACAACAGAGGAGCAGGATGAAATCGTCAATCTTTCTGGGAGAAGTAATAAAAGACTTGAAAGCATTTGTGCAGTAAATTGCACAGTAAATAAACTGAGGAAATGTTAACAGGTTTAATGATCAGGTACCATGATGTGAGCTAGCACCAACACCTAAGAAAAACTCACACGTGCTTGTCTTCTCAGAGTGGCATTACATCCCAGAACACTGATGTCATAAGTCATTAATTCTTTGAGGAATACTTGTATTTAATAGAAAATTAAAAAATAGAATGTTTATTTCTTATTTGCTTTACTTGCAACTGATAATTTTTTCAAAGTTCACTAAAAAAATGGTAGATTTATGTTGATATGTATATGATGCTTTATTCACATAATTTGATCAATAGATCAGCTGATTTTTATTAGGAGGGGATTTTTAATTGACTTATATATAATTTTATTTTTCTCTAAGTATTCAAAGCATATAATCCAAACAAACTAATGCCATCATTCTTTTTTTTTTTTCTGTTAAAGATTCCGTTCTCTCAAGTAAAGAAATTTAAATATTTTCCTATGTATTCTTCCCACCAACTGATGGCTATCAGCTAATATAATCAGATTTGAGATTTATACAAATGCAAAAGGAGATATGGCCTTTCAATAAGTATGAAGAATCTACTTTGTCAATTAACATTATCATCATAATAATTTATAGGAAACATATTAATAGAAAAAAGCACCATGTTTATAAAGGCTAAAACAAAGATTTGACTAGATTTCTAAAGTTTTTAAATAAAGTATAAAAGACAAGCCTAAGATACTTTAAAGATTAAAAAAATTAGGAGAGAAAGAGATTTTTATCTATAAATATATTTTATGTAGATATTTTTGTTTTTCTTGTTCCTTATTTCTCATCATGATGGAAAATAGCGAAAAGTTTGAACTTCTACCAGTCTAGGCAGAAGAGTCCTAATCATTATGCAGAAGAATGGAGGTTTTTGATTCTAAGGACATTTTCTATGATAAACTATTAGGCCATCAACCTGTAGCGCATATTCTCCAAGAATAATGATCCAGTATCCTCCTGGCAACTAAAAAAGTAGAGATCAAAATGGATAGTATTGAAATGTTCCTGGCTGATGAAGTTTTGGTTCCCAGATGCAAAGACTGAAATTTTCAAAACGTAGTCAAAAGAATGAATTCTTTCAACAGTCACTACATATGTTTCTAATTCTCCAAGTTGGGATTTGCATGAACTTATCTTAAAAGTTATACTTATTTTTTTTAAAAGGACATTGCCCCATCCTCTAAATTCAACATAAATCAGACATCAAATCCAAATATTTCTAGGCCAGCCCTTACACAGTACTAGTTGAGAGTATAGACCTTAGTGCATTATTGAAGGCAATTAATTTTATTCCACAACTTGATAATGAAAAAAACTATGATTTGTGCAAATATACTATTAGCCTTAAAAAGAAAAGGTTGAAACACACAATAAAGAAATCAAGACAATGTTTGCAAATTTGCTATTTTAATACAAGAGCAATACATGAATCAACTCAGTAAGGTCTAGATCTAGTAGAAAGGCTAGCGGATGCAAAGTCTTCATCAATTCAAAGGCAAAAGTGTATCATTTACTCTGCAAAAATTCATAGTATAAAGAACAATCATGGATTTCTAGATCATGTAGAAAAGCACTAATTCTTTAGTCAGATCAATTTAAACTATCTGCAGACCAAATAATGTATTTGATTACATAATAGACTTTTTAAATTCAAGATTATCCCAGGAATAATTCATTTTGGCTAACAGTATGCCTGAGGAACAAACCCTGGAAATTTTCTTCAAGTTATTTTGAAATAATTAATTCTGACATTTATAAATAAGTGCAAAGCTTTGTCTTTTCTTAATTCAGTTGATTATCATTAATCTTTTGATTGCCACTGAAAATCTAACAAGTCAGAGAATAATGACATTACATGCTTTATCCCAAAATACGAATGAATCAATAAGGAAACTAAATTATTCTACTTACAGACTTCCTCTTCTGGGAAGACTCAGCTCCTTCTGCAAAAGAAAAAACAAAACATGTTTATGAGATGCTTCCTTAACCTTGGACTACTAGGAACCAAACTGGTAACATAAAATGTATCTTCCTTGTTATGCTTGATTTGGCACTTTCTATACTGAAAAGATTTTAGTGCAATTATTTTATACTGAATCCCTTCTTACATTGTCCCTTTTAAACACTGTGTTTAAGGTTCAAACACAGATTACCTAAATTCCAGAGCAGAAAAGACATCAATCCTTCCAAAGCCATGACAGGCAAATACTGAGTACGTGACACTATAATTGAGGGTGAGGGAAATCTGAGCAAACAAAGAACTTAACCAAAAAGGAAATAGAAGGAGGAAGGGAAATTCTGCAGGATTATAATCAAGTGAAAAGTGAAATGAAAAGGGAGTTAAATCAGACTATTTGTCCCCAACAGAAATAAACTCACGCAAAACGTTGTGTCTACCGAAGATCATAATTTTAAAAAGAAACACAGCAAAAGGTTTCCTTCTGGTGTTATTTCTTAAAGAAAATGTGATTCATGATTTAGGGTTTTTTTTAAAGTAGGTTAATGAACCTCTCAAAAGGTAACCAGACAGCAACAACAATTAATAGATTGCTTGACAGTTTCAAAGGGTGCTCTCACACTTATCTCAAATTAAGATCATTATCTACCTTTCTATGGAGTGTCTATGGGAAAACAAAACAAAACCACCCAGCAAACAAGCCAAACAAATCAATAAAAAGGGATACAGAAATACTTCCACCCACTGATGGAGCTTTCAGAAGCCTGGGCATTCAAGAATGATTACTTAATGACGATAACTAAAGAATAGGAAGCAATGAGTCATCTGGCTATTTTAACTCAAAATTTGAAAGGCTTGCCTAAATTTGGGCCTTCGTTCCCATAATTATCATTTATTTTTTTGCCCGCCTGGAGTTCAAGCATCATTTTCTGAAAGGTGCTCCCCCTTCAACTTCAAACTCACCTTTCCTGCTCCCTGTTCTTATTGGATCCTTAAATGTTTGTCATGGCCTGTGGCCTCCCATCTTACTTCTAAACCATGCAATTTACTTCAGCACAGCTTACCAAAAAATAAAACAGACTTGAGAGTAGCAGCCCAGAGGAGGATCCTGCCTTAAACAGAACTTAATCAAAGTTATTACTTTACTCTCTTATTAACGGGAAAATATATTTTGATATAGAGTTATAATAATCAGATGATTAAATACAAGAAAAAAAAGAAAACAATTTTAGGGACAGAGTATTTTCTTCCTTTTCCTAATAGCTAACCATTTTCTTGTCAAGGGCTGCAGGGTTCAATGGCGGAATGGTTTTTGTTGTTTTGAGTTTTTCTTTAATCCTTCATTAGCCCCAAGAAATTATAGTGTTTGCTGAACTTAGGCCCCTGTTTCCAAAACATAAATACACCTTTATTTGCTAAAGCCTCTAATGAGGAGAGAGGCATCTCTGACCAAGACAGTTTTCTTTGGAAAACTGAAATGTAAATAGAACAACCAATGAATAATTTTCTATACGTGTGTCTTGGATTATGACAAGCACTGAGAAATCTGTTTTGTATTTAGGTTAAAAAGAAAAAGAAAAACGAACTCCCTAGAAGTAATCATTCACCAGAGAGTTTCTTTTAAAAAGAAATTACTGATCTGAAAAGGAATTCATACATGTAACTGAATCACTGTGCTGTACATCTGAAATTGACAGACTATGGCAAAGCAACCATGCTTCCATAAACAAAGAGAAAGAAATCCCTGAGACCTAATATACAGCAAAGGCCTAGAGCTTAATTAAACAAATAAATACTTCTGTTTAGTAAGCTCATCTGACAGCAGCTTTAAAAGAAAAGGAGGGGTACCTGAGGTGTTATCATTAATAACAGAAAAGAAGTCAGATGTTTCAACATCTGAGGTAAACAGATCACTCAGAAGATAAGAGGGGAAGGGCCAAATAAATGATCCCCAAGTAGTTCAATCAATCATATTCCACCAAATGACCCAACCGAAAGCTGGCTGTTTTGCTCTGAGGAAAAAAAAAAAAAACTGCTGAAATGGCAAGATAAGGGATACAAAGCCAACTCTGCTTTTAATCAGAAAGTCTTTCCAACAGCTCTAGAATTATGAGTTCTAAACAAGAAGAAAGGTCACAGTGGGAAACCCCGCACCGCTGCTCCCAGGACGGCAGCCGAGGTTGCAGGCAGAGGGGCCGGGGACATTTAATAGGCCACTGTCAACTGACCTGCAGGGTCCACGCTAAACGAGCTGAGGAGCTAATCCACCTGACGGCTTGAATGTCAGGCGTGGAACTGGAAACTCAATTTGGTAGCAAATTGGAATCAGATGTGACGGTAATAAAGTGAGAGAAACGAATGTGCTGTGGCCAAGACCTTGTGAACAATGGCTGCAAAAGCCTGCAAATACCAGGAAGACTGAGATACTGCAGATGGAGCCAGGAGGGACTATGGCCCTGCCTCCTGGGACCACACGCTGATGAACCTGAACTGGTTGGATGTAAATGAGCAACATTAGGCACTTACTGCCCCAACCCCAGCGATACTGCGTGCGTATCCTCATCTTATTCTTTTAGTGTCAGGACAAAGTCACTAACACACACTTATATAATTAGGTAAGGCATATGGTATTGGGCTTCTCCGGTGGCTCAGACAGTAAAGAATCTGCCTGCAATGCAGGAGACCCAGGTTGATCCCTGGGTTGGGAAGATCCCCTCGGGGAAGGAAACGGCAGCCCATTCCAGTGTTCTTGCCTGGAGAATTATGGTATTAGTGCCATGCAAGTGTATGCACGTTCAGTCGTGTCTGACTCTTCATGACTCCGTGGACTGCAGCCCACCAGGCTCCTCTGTTCATGGAATTTTTCGGGCATGAATACTGGAGTGGGTAGCCATTTCCTAGTCCAGGGGATCTTCTAAGCCTAGGGATGGAAACTGCATCTCTTGCATCTCCTGCAGTGGCAGGCAGATTCTTTACCATTGTGCCGCCTTTTAGTGCCAGTCATAAACCAAAGCTTGTGCTGAGTATATGTGGAACATGTGTTAAAAATGTAGCATAAGAACAGAGAAGGGAAGAGAGCAGAGAGAGGAAAAAAGGGCAAGAAACATCCATCTGAACTAAAAAGTGTGGTTATTAATCATCATAGGTTAAAGAAATGCATATGAGTATACTTAAGAATATTAGAATTCTAAAATTATTTTCAATGATATTGATTTTTCAGTGACTTCTAATATTTTTAGAATCACTTTATATCATTATTTTCTTAGTATTATGATCTTCTTTACCTCCTTTTCTATAAATTCTAACTGGAAAAAATATTTTCAGTGTACATACACTAAAAATAAAGATGAAGAAAAGTTAATCTGCCTAAGTACTTTGGTTTTCATCTTGTGATCTCTTGATAAGGCTGAAGACACACAGGTTCCTCAAGTTCGTGAGGAGAATTTCTGTGAGTCCAGAAAGAGAAAGCATAACAGATGATTCTTTTCCTTTTGGCCAACCTTGGCCTCAAACAGAGAAAATACCTTGTCTTATTCACAAAGACAACTGAGAAATAGCTGCAATGTTTAATATGTATGCAATATCCACAATGGCAACTTTAAAAGTATATACTATTTCTGAAGTATTTACTAGCTCTTCATACACAAATAAAATAACATGGTTATATCTGCCATGAAATCTTTGAACTATTCTTTTTAACTGATAGGCCAGTTATGATTTAAAAAAGAAAGGAAATGTCCATAGATTGTGTTACAAATAAGATATCCCCTCCTTCAAGAGGTGGGGCTTAATTCTCTTCCCCTGGAAAGGGTCTGTACTTAGCGCATGTGTGCTAAGTCGCTTCAGTCATGTCCAACTCTTTGTGACCCCATGGACTGTAGCCCTCCAGGCTCCTCTATCCATGGGGATTCTCCAGGAAAAAATACTGGAGTGGGTTGCCCTGCCCTCCTCCAGGGGATCTTCCTGATCCAGGGATCGGGCTAGTGTTAGTGTCTCTTACATCTCCTGCATTGGCAGGTGGCTTCTTTTACCACCACTAGCACCACCTAGGAAGCCCCTGGACTCGGTGATTCCCTTCCAAAAAGAAAGGAGGGAAAGGGAAAAGCAGCAACTTTTCAGTGGATAAACCTGACAAGCACCATCTGAACCAACCAACGCTAATGATACCAATGATAAGCACAGATATCATGTGCCCCTGATATGATGTGATGGGAAGGACTTCATCTCTGTGGCATTCTCTCCCCCACATCCTTAGCTCCCGTTTCATTCTGGAAAAAGAGAAAAGAAACAAAACACCAGGGAAACCCAAGCTTAGGGTCATTCTATAGAACATCTTCGAAAATGTCAGGGTTGTGAAAAACAAGGAACAACTGGGAAACTGTCACAGATCAGAGAAGACTAAGGATAAACAGTGACTACATGCAATGCTGGATCCTAGACTGGATTTTGACTCATTAAAAAGGACATTAGTGGAAAACCTGGTGGTAGCCAAATAAAGTGTGTAGTTTAGTTAATAGTATTGTATAAATGTCAATTTCATAATTTTGACAAGTGTATTAAGGCTACATAAGATGTTAACACTAGTGGAAACTGGGGGAAGGGTATGCAAAACTTCAACTATCTTGCAACTTTTCTACAAATCTCAAACAATTTCAAAAGTTTTTAAAGTTCTCTAAAAGGAGGAGAGAGAAGTAGAGAGAAAGAAAAACTGTGTGTGTGTGTATGTGTGTATTTTAGAGCAGTGGTCCCTAACCTTTTTGGCACTAGCAACTGATTTTGTGGAAGATACTTTTTCCATGGACTGGGTGTCAGGGGGGATGGTTTTGGGTAATTCAAGTGCATTTCATTTACTGTGCACTTGATTTCTAATCTAATGCTGCTGCTGATTTAACAGGAGGTACCAGTCTCTGGAAGTTAGGGACATCTAAGTTAGAGCATGGAATGTATGAACTAATAAATACCGAAATATTCTAACTTACTATAAGGTCACCATTAATCCAGTATTTTAGAAGGTTACAGAATAGTCTTTAAATGAGAGAAGATTGTGACTTGGACCATCAGTGAAAATGGTCAGAGTCAGGTTTGAGATATGTTTCCAGAGAAGTTACGAAAGAACTGGATGTGGAAGATGGAAGAGAAAGCCAGAAAGAGTCAAAGTTCTTGGCCTGATCAAGTGGAGTTTGAGGGAAGAATTTCAGTCTGGATATGTCACGTTCAAGATGTCTGTGAGAATAACAAAGAGAAACTTCCAAACAGGTGGTCGGACAAATGAACCTGGGGTTCAGGAAAGAGATCAGGGCTGGAAATAGACTTTGAAATCATTAATGTATAAAATGGTATGTAAAACCATGGCCTGGAAGAGATAGGAAAAGAGAGGACAGACAGAAAAAGTCTATAAGTATAAGCACATATAAGTATTCACACAGGGCTGCTTCAAATCTACAAGCGGGGAGAAGTTTGCTACGTGGTTCAGTTCAGTTCAGTGGCTCCGTCGTGTCCGACTCTTTGCGACCCCATCAATCGCAGCATGCCGGGCCTCCCTGTCCATCACCAACCCCCGGGGTTCACTCAAACTCACATCCATCAAGTTGGTGATGCCATCCAGCCATCTCATCATCTGTCCTCTCCTTCTCCTCCTGCCCCCAACCCCTCCCAGCATCAGGGTCTTTTCCAATGAGTCAACTCTTTGCATAAGGTAGTACCTGCTGTTAAATGATGTGCTAGACTATGCAAACCCTCAAACCACACAAACCGAAAGAGGCTAGCAAGCAAAAATACTACAGAGTAGATACCAGATACCAGCTCTCACACAAGATGGCTTCACAGATAAGGTCCAAAAATGGGCAGGAACTAGGAAATGAACCCCCAGAGAACACGACCACACCTCTGCTGCTCAAAGCTCAGCTCATCTTCCCTCTGGGAAGGACCTTCGACAGGTCCCAGCACCTTCCCTTAGCACTCGGGCAGGCACTCCCCATGAGTGTCCCATTCCTGGTGGGTGTCAGCATGATACACCTGGGGCCCTGCCCTAACTGCCCAGGGGGCAGGAACAAGGAAACTCTGGCTCCCTTCCTGAGCACAGTAGGAGGTGGGGCCAGCTCCACCAGGCTTCACAACCCAGGAGGTCCTCTGAAAGAAAGGGAAGAGGATTTGGAATTCAGTAACCCACCTTGCCCTCCACCCCTAACAGAAAAGCAAAATCCTGCAAACAAACAGAACCCCGATATCCAGCACGCACCACTTTCTCACTATTTTCCAGAAACCATTAGATTTAAAGTTCCCATACTCCTCCATGTCATCATCCCTTAATCAGTCATCAGTGGCCTCACCCTGTCATCAAGGGTGACTCCGACTACTCTGCACTGACAAACCATTAATTTAGGGAGAGAGTTTAAAGAGCCAGGATGTGCGAGGCAGTGTATCAGGCACTGTTAGGGACACATAAGGAGAAAACAAAACGGATTTAAAAGCTACTTGGGGAAACACACATACCCAGGACAAGAGAGATATCACCAGGTGCAAGAGTATGCAGTATAATTTGAATGAGTAAATGGTAACAGGGGAGAGAAAATAAAAGGGGATGAGAGAATTCAGCTCAAGCAGTGGTTCTGAATGCAGCCTGGCTACCCCTCAGTGTTACCCAGGGAGCTTTGACAAATATCGATGTCTGAACACCACCCTGGAGATGGAGAGAGAGTTGTTTGTATATGTTGTTTCATGAGGCTGGCACTTCTAAGTACCCTTAAGGGCACATTAGTTGGATTGTTTTTTTTAATGGAATACTACTTTTCTAGCTGTCATTATAGTAGTGAAGTTTGAGGGTTTTATTGTTATTTCCTTTCCAAGTGGGAAGCATGGTAGGGCAAGGAAGGGTGCCCCAAGTGGAACTCTTCCTACCTAGTGGGGTGCAAATTTAACTAGGGGTATAGGCTCAGCCAGGGATTGGCTCTTCTAAAGGAAGGCTTTCAGCCCCATTTTCCTGACCTCCATTTTTACTTGTGAAAGCAGAAACAGGACAGAAGAATACACACACCACACCATAGAACCAGATCTTACATGAAAGGTTGGTTCTGAAACTGAGTTATACTCAAAAGTGGCTCACGTTCAAACCACCCTTGAAAAATCCAGTGAATTGCCCATAAAGTACACAGCTCTCTGCATACAAACTGTAGAATAAAGCTGGAAAAGCAGCAGTAGAAATCGACAGAGATGCCTGGACTTTTAAACCATCCAACCTGTAAAATACCACTGAAATCTCTCTCACAGTGAGAATGAGTTGGGTGGAGAATCTTAAAGGATTTCCCTTTCTTGCAGGTTTTATTCTATTTCTGTATCTATAACCATAGTGCACTTTACCATATTTATTTGTGGCAGTAAAGTTCAACAAAATAAACCATAAAAGGCACACTAAAATGCTTGCTTGGTTTTCGTGTACATTTTACTTGATCACAACCACATGCTCACTTTCTCTGACAAAACACAAGTAGTCACTGCCTTCCTTTCTGAGTTAGCTTTTTCTGCCTTGAACTGAAATCAACAGTCATGGTCCTCAAGACTTGGCATTCACCTCCTATGCCTTTCCATATACAAGTTCCTCAGTCACAATATGGGTGTCTGGCTCTTTGGGTTTTGTAAGATTCTATAAAAAATGGAGTCTACGAATTTCCTAACAAATTCACTTAGCTGCTTGGTACAACACTCCAGCCTTCCCATGAAGTGTCCAGAGATGAGCGATTACCTAGGACTGCAAAGCCAGGAGACGGTGGACACAAAATCTAAACCTGCATTATTCAGCCCCAATTTTTGCCTACATTCCAAGGGGAAAGTGCCAGAAAGCAGGTCAAAGTGTTGATGTGAGCAACAGGGAGGGGAGTGGGGGTCTGAATGAGTACATAAGCAGAGAGGGTTGGCTTTAATAAAAAAAATAAAATGCTTTTTAAAAAGAGGGGAGCTTTTCCTTTTAAAAGGAAGAAAAGTATGGGTAAGAACAGATACCTTTTAAACAACAAAGGAAACTGAAGCAATTTACTTAGAGTCCTGTAATTTCAGAAACAGAAGGCACACTCTTCTGCCACGGGTGAGAACAAGGGGCACACGCGGGGACTGAAGCGAGCAAAATGTTTTTTGTGTTTTTTAATCCATTGAACACTCTTTAGTAAAGGCTGCTGAGGCAAGTGCTGAGGTTAAAGGACTTGGCTTGCTTTAGAATACAGTGTGGAAAAGCCTGGAATAGAGTTGTTTTTTTTTTCAAAATATGCAGTAGTACCAAGGGAGGGGGGCAATCAGTTTTCTTTAAGGAGAGTCAAGATGGTTTCTTGCCCAATGATGTTTCCCATCATTAATAAAAACAAAATCTAGTGGAACTGACACTGTTCTCAACCGCCAGGCTTAGCTCAGGTTAGGTTAAACTGATGACAAAGTTCATCATCTGAGCCAAAGTAATTGCTTCAAAGATAGCACCTGATTCAATCTGGGAAAATAAGATGCCAAATAATGTGTGTTCTGGGCTCCTGGGAAAGAACTCCTTCCCTTTTCCAAGAGAGCTAGCAAGAAAGGAGGAGCGTTAATCCCAAGACACTGACAACAGCTGCAGGCTAGAAGGTGACAGAGAAGAAAGGTAGAAACTGGGTCTTGGGTGATTTCTTTGAATTAATGGATCCAGTCTTGCCTCTATCTGAATTTCTCAATTATGGGAGCCAATCAAGTCCCTTCCTTGTTTAAACCAGTTTAACTTGCTGTTTCTTCTCCTTGCAAATCAAGTATTTCCAAGTGATGCAACACGTAAGCCTAGCCTTTCTTCAGAGGCATCTGGGAGTTGGCGAGGCAGCCTCAGGAGTGGGCGAGGAAAGGGGCATTCCAGAAGAGGGAATGGATGCAGCAAAGCAGGGTGGGGTGAAACAGCATATAGCTCTTAGTAAACTTGGAAAGGCCAGAACAGAAGGTAGAAAGAAAAAAACAACAGGACATGAGTATGGAGGCAGGCACAGAGAAAGCCATAGGATTTTAGGAGAGTCTGTCTTTATCCTATAGGCAATGAGGAATTCAGAGAACATTTTAAGTAGAATAAGATGGTTATTTACACATCTAAAAGGATCACTCTGGTAACAGGGTGTAAATGAGTTATAAAGGAAAGTAACTCAGAGGCTTATTAATTTATCCAGGAAGCATAGCTCAGTGGCAGGACCAAGAAAGAGACAGTGGGGAAAGAGAGGAGGGGCAGATTCAAGAGAGAAATGTGTGTCTAGGATCTATGGGAGCTGAAAAGAAATACTTAACTTCTGGGAAAGTTTAGAACATTTAGGAGCTAAGTCAGTAAAGAATCCACCTTCACTGTAGGAGATGCAGGAGATGTGGGTTTGATCTGTGGGTAGAAAAGATACCTTGGAGTAGGAAATGGCAACCCACTCCAGTATTCTTGCCTGGGAAATCCCATGCACAGAGAAGCCTGATGGGCTACAGTCCATGGGGCCTCAAAGAGTCAGATAGGTCTGGGCAGCTAAACCACTACCAAGGGCGGGCACCATCCAGAGACAAAAGAAGAGGGCCGTTCAAAAGTTAAATCATGAAATCTGAATGTGGGTAAGGGGATGCAAGACCATTTAATTTAGACCAGAGGGTCCCTGATGGGAGAGAATGTGAGAGAGGTTTGCAAAGTAAAATCAGAGCAAAGGACAGGTCTTCAGAACTTTTTGTTTTTTAATGTGGACCATTTTTTAAGTCTTTATTGAATTTGTCACAATATAGCTTCTGTATTATGCTTTGACTTTTTGGCCAAGAGACATGCGGGATCTTAGTTTGAACCTGCACCCCCTGCACTGGAAGAAAAGTCTTTAACCACTGGACTACGAAGGCAGTCCCCTAAGTCTTTCTTGTATGAAAGTTAAATATCATTAATCACAACCTCCTTTTCCACTTTAAAATTTTTTACACAATCAGTGGGAATTGTATTTCTTTACTAAGCCCACCTTTATCCATCTAGTCACAGTTCCTAATGTGGACTGTGTGGTGATGTACATTATCTTCTTTAATTTTCACTATTATTTTCATTTTGCAGAACTGAGGCACAGAGCACTGACACAGATCACAGAGCTGGTAAATGGCTTAGCTTGTCTTTGAGTCCACAGCAGTCTGAGTCCAGAACAGTTTTAATTACTTTTCATCACCAAGTAAGATTTGGTGTATTTGTACTAGCGATGCCCCCGCTCCCTCCCGCCAGGGATAACACTCTCCCCACGCCCCCACACCCCAGCCCCAAGTAGGCTATATTGAGTTGCATTCATACTTGATAACACAGTGGCAATTACTCTTAGAAAGGAGTATTACAACACAGTTTTGCAGCTCTTTCTAAGCAAATTTCACACTTAAAGTATTTTTATAGACTCTGGCTTTATTTGAAGTAAAGCTTTGCAAACACATTACTTTTAACACAGATCTTTTAAAATAGAAAAAGCGTAGCAAGTCAAATTATTGGTTAACCCCAAGTAAATGAGCAAACGAAACAAGCTTCCTTTCCAGCCAATCACTAGGGTTTTGATGCTTCCTAACATGTTACACCCTTGATATCAAAAAATCAAGCTTGAGAATCTCACATTTATATACATACCTCCTTCCAATTCAGTATGATATAAGGTAAATCTGCCTCTTGAGTTTCCACATTTCTGCAAAGTTTCCTGAGTAGCAGGGATTGAACCCTAGTAGTAGCTAGTATTAATAACACCTCCAGTTGACTGAGTGCTTACTATATACTAAATGAGGTGAATTTATTTCCTCAAGGTTAGGAGCTTTCAGCCCTCAGTCATACAGTATTTTCTGTGTTCATTTTCTTCTTAAAGAATAAAAACTGTTTCTTTCAAGCAAAAGTGCCATCTTTGAAATTAAAGAAATTTGTTTTGATCAAATTAGAGGAGCCACAGCCCTGTGCAACAAAAGAAGTGAAACAAGAAAACGGATGTTAGATCAACCGAACTTTGTGTTAAATAGGAATTCTTATTTAAGCTCATTGTATACTTCATAGTGAGTAAATGAACAGGATCTAGATTCAGATATACCTATGTTCTAATATAAGTCAATGCTGGAAAACATCCTTGAAAAATCTCTTTAACATCTCTAAGACTCAATCTTCTAAGTTATAGAATGAGGCTATTATAACGTATGCCATAAGGTGTTGAGAAGACCAAGACCACACACGATGCCCGTGGCACAGCTCTGAACGCACCAGCATCCTAGACGCCAGCCAGCACTAGTGGCTGAAGTGTGATACTCACATCAGATGTGCCACCTGGGGCACAAGTGAGAAATGGGTAAAACCAAGGAGCAAGTGCTCAGGACGCCTATCTCCTCTTCTCTGACTGTAGAACCTGGGCACAGTTCTGTCAAACAATTGGAAGATTCCAGGCAAAGCAGGCTTCAGTGAAAACACACACCCTGTCACTCATCAGGACAAAGAATCCCTTTAGCAGAAGGAGATCATATACAAATATTGGATATTTAACATCTGAATTGCCTTTAAGTCAGTACACTTTGGAGGTCCTTCAGGACTAGAAAATTAAGGTCACTGTGGACAAGTTTTGTGATTCTCCTTCTTCCTTCCAAAGAGACTTATGAAGGCTTGTGATAAATACACGCATCGGCCCTGCCACTTAACTATGTTTCTTGTTACTTGGGAAAGCCTGTGACCTACACTGAGCTTAGATAAAAAGGCAACACTGCACAGCTGTGCCCTGCAAGGCTCCACAATTTTTTCAAGTCTTCCATCCATTACCAGAAAATTACAGTAAATTCAAAATATTGATCTGCACACCCCTATATGGGAAGAAAGTTACCATCGACTTTTATTGCTTATTGTTGGGTACAATTCCCTGGAATCAATAAAAGCTACAATGTTCATAAGCTTCTAAAAGGCTAGTTAATATAGTGGATATGAGACACCTCTTAGGATCACTATAAATCTATAGGATTCTTCAAGAGAACAGTGCAAACATCTTCACTGTTCAAAAGCTTTATTTGATTTTAGAATCTTCTCATTACCCAGGAAAACACCCTGGGAAAGAAATGAATATCAATGGCAGGCAATAAAAATTAAGCAACTAGGAAGGACTGTGCTTAACAGTTTTTATCTTTTACCTGTTGGCTCCCCCCTGCATTTCCAAACCAATGTTACTGTCCAATCCAGAGATGGTCTCCAAGAGCTATGATTTTTTTTTTTAAGGGTGTCTTTACACAGATTAAAGATGAGTTATCTTGACCGAGGGTTCCAGGTTCCAGCAAAGGAGACTGCTTGCCATAAACAACATTTCAACCACTCCTAATTTAAAGAATCAATATCCTTTTATGAACCAATTTTTAAAAATCAGATAATAACTCAAAGGTTCCATTAAAATTACAGACAACTTTAACACAAAAAGAAAAAGGCTTTTGATAGAACGAGGAAACGGAATTGGATGAGACTATTTGACCAGTGATAGTGAATTTATTCAGCTGAGATTAATCATTTTTATTTACTAAAGACACTCCATAGTTGATCTAACAGTCACTATTCTGAAAGCCCATCTTACTGTAGAAATTTACAGGCAAAACAGCGCAAGGGAGCTCTTGAAGTGCTATATGAAGCTAATACCCACAAGTCTGCTTTCTTCTAATCCACTCTTCTCCATCTAAATGCAAAAGACGACACTTAAAATGTACATATAAAATGTATGAGAGCAAGGGAAGATTCATGACACACATATTCAAATAATCAATAATATGTCTTAAGCCTTTAATGGTATTGAAATTTATTGTAAAGAGGTCACAGAATAAAATAAACAATTGCCTTATAAAGGATATATTTTACTTAGTAAGTAATAGGTCCTATTTGCTAAAGGGATACTGGATCTTTTTTGAAGTTAATTTGTCCAATGTGTTATTTCAAATAACATCAGTTGAAAGAGCGCTGGAATAGGGAACCCTAAGACGGAATAGAGAGGAAGGTAGGGTCCCGTATTTCCAGCTTAACACCTTCCCCTCCATCACACTATGAAAGCTAGAGCTGTGGGGCTGAAGCTGTGGTATAAGTAATCAAGCGGGCACCAGGCCCTGTGCTACACATATTTTCCTACAGGATTTCATTTGAGCCTTACCCTACCCTGCAATTACAGGAAGGGCGACCACCATTTTTTTCTGATGGGGAAATTGAGCCCTGGAAAAGTAACCCTGTGATTTCGCCAAGGTCAGATGTCTCATGTTAAGGATAGCAGAGCAAAGACAACATAGCCTTGGTGACCCTTTCCCACACTGCACCGGCCCTGGACACCCAACCAACCAACATTTTTATATGAGAAATAATAAATCCTTATTTATTTAAGCTGCAATTTGTTGTGTTTTTGGTCGTTGGCAGCTAAACATGTTCCTGATATGCTCCAAAAATAGTCGTGAACTTTGCAAGTCAGCTTTGGAGCAGTGTATCAAAAGCATACCTGGCGTGAAGACAACCCTGACACCATCTCTGAGCATCAGAAGGGCCCGTGCTTGTTACCCAGAGGAAATGACCAAATGTTGCTTAAATTAGCATTAAGTTACGTGCTGTGCTTGTGCTTAGTCGTTCAGTCATGTCCGACTCTTTGGGGTCGGACTCCTGGGGTCCCCAAGGGCTGTAGCCCACCAGGCTCCTCTGTCCATGAGGATACTCCAGGCAAGAATACTGGAGTGCGTAGCCATGCCCTCCTCCAGGGGATCATCCCAACCCAGGGATCAAACCCAGGTCTCCTGCATTGCAGGCAGATTCTTTATCAGCTGAGCTATCAGAGAAGCCCCAAATTAGGATTAGGTTCTATGAGAAGCAAAATTCTTGGAAACACTGATTACAGATCTGTCAATGGGGTTCCCTTTTCCAAAATCAATTTGGGAGGTCCACACAGTGTGTGTTAATAATGACTTTGAAGTTAACCGAAGTGACTTCAAACTTAATGGTATCACATGTGTGACAGTTAATTAGCAGAAAATATTATAGTGTAGCAGTTTTTTGCCTTTTTTTAAGCATCAAAAGTAATGAAAGTAATGAAATTTGGGTTTTAATTGTTTCTTCCCTAAGACTGACTTCTATTCTCATTGCAAAGACAGAATCCTTTCTCTTAAAGTCAGGATGACATTTTGTGTGGTTTTCGGATCACAAGGACTACAACATGGGTGGACATTTAAACTGAAGACCTAAGAAAGTTCTCATAAGGTGGCATCTTATTTTTATTAACTGAAAAAATTAAGTAATTTCCAGGCAAGAAGGTTTCCCCCTTATCACATGTGAATGCTGCCATTTGTAATTCAGGACCGAGTTTAGGTGGTTTCAACTTTGGTTTCTACTTACACTAATTAAGTTCTTTCTTTTAAAAATAAAAAGCATACTAGACTTACTGCGCTGCCATGATCACTATATTCCACAGACACTATGTCTTCACGCACTGAATTATGCAGTTATCACCTTGGAAACCTAAAATGGATAGTTAAATCTGGACTCACAGTCTAGAAGATTAAAAAACAAAAAACACTATAAATGACCTATACTATAACATAGTATGAACAAGGAGGGAAATAATCAACTCTAGCACACTGAAGAACAGAAAATTATAAGCAGCCTAAACTATCTTTTAAAGTCACACAATTTAGACAAGTTGCTGAATTTGCACTAATGCTTTTAAGTGGTTCTGTCACTTTAAATGGTAGTGAAACAAAAAGAGAAAGGAAACTAAACATCAGAATTATATATCAATCAGGAAAAAAGCATTAATAGTTAAGTAAAATAGATGGTTAAAGAACTACATGTCTCTTTCTTCAGATATAATTGACATAACATTATACAAATTCAAGGTATACAACATTGATCTGATACATTTGTATTGCAATATAATTGTCATTGTAATGTCAGCCAACAGCTCTATCACCTTATATAAATATCATTTCTTCTAGTGATGGAAAAAATTAAAATTTAGGCTCTTAGCAAGCTTAGTGCTTACAATATAGTTTGTGGTCTATAGTCACTGTCCTGTGTATTAGATCTCCAGGACTTACATGTGCTAGTTGTACATGCAGGCATGTATGCCAAGTCACTTCAGTCATGGCCACCTCTTTTTGACCCTATGGGCCATAACCTGCCAGGCTCCTCTCTCCATGGGATTCTCCAGGAAAGAATACTGGAGTGGGCTGCCATGCCTTCCTCCAGGGATCTTCCCGACCCAGGGATCGAACCTGCATCTCTTACCTCTCCTGCATTGGCAGGCAGTTCCTATGCACTCTTAAACATCTCTCCCATTTCTCTATCCTGAGCCCCTGGTAACACCATTACTCTCATTTTTTCCAGTTCAGTTTTTTTTTTTTAGATTCTACATGTAAAATATTACACACACACATACACACACACACACATTATATATATTCTATCTTTTAAAGATAGAATCTAAATATAAAAACCCTAAGTGCTAAGTACTCTATGTGAATTGAATTAAGTTACTAACCCATGTGCCCTTAGGCTCACCAGGATGAAAGTGCTGAGATGGCCGAGTCCTAGGAGGGCAGCCAGGCAGGGTGGCTCAGGAACCTGGCTTAGGAGGATGGCCTTGGACAAATGACATACCCTCACTGGAAGTGATCAGTCATAAGAGCTCATAGTGTCATTGTGCGGATTAAATGAAAGAATAGACCTGAAGTATCTAGAAAATTGACTGGCACACATTGAGCACACTAATACTAGGCTATTTTTCTCTCTTAAATATTCATTCACAAATCTGACATAGCAACCCTAAGGTTTTGCAATTTGAAAGTATAAAGTATTCATCTACATAATGGGTAGTTATGCTGATGTATCTTCTGTGCACTAAAGCACAGATGAATGAAAACTAGTAATACATTTAAATATTCTACTTGAATGAAAACTTACAGAATCTATCCTTGAATTTCTTATTGATTCTCTCAGATGCTTTCCGAATGAGTTCTGCTGCATTAAAACTAAGCCAAAATAGATTACCTGGGCCTTTTAACTACCCTTTGTCAAGCACAAAGTCCATCTCAATGAAACACAAGCTTCTTAAAAAGCCAGATTGCATTTTACCCACACACACGCTAAGCAAGCTGGCATATATTCCAGGTATTTCATAGTGTATCTTTTAAGCAGACCCCTTTTATCTCATATAGCTTTCATTAAATTACAAGAGAAAAAGTATTTCCTGCTATGGCCAGGAATAAAGCTAGATTTGTCATCTACTCCATTTTCATTCTCTATTTCTCCCAGTCTACCTTTCATCAATAAACAACAGTGTTGCTTTAACTAAAAAGTGTGGAAAATTCTGATTGAATTTTCCACTTCAGAGTACACAAAATCATTCCATCTAACATGCCATGTTAGAAAATCTGTGCCCGCTCCTGACCTCCTGTTGCAGCCTATTTTAAGTATCCGTGATGCACCGTATCACACTGCATGGCTGGCGAAGGAGAGTAAACATATTGACTGAGAAATGTTTTGAAAAAACTTTATTCCACCTAGATCCTGGGCACTGTCAAAAATCACAAACATGCTTGCATTCTGTCTGTGCAAGAGCCTGACAGGGTTCTCAGAGAAATTCCCACAGTACGTGACACCAGCCACTTGCCTAACTCTCCATCTAAGCAGGACCGTGCAGGGTGGGGCTGGGGGAAGGGAGAGTAAGAGTCAGCCCAAATAATATACTCAGAGGTATAGGAGAGAAGATGTTATTAACTGTGCCCTTCCTTTCACCTATTTGCAAGGTTAAAATAAAATTTAGCAGAAAAGATTACCACCGCTAGTGAGAAGGCACAACTCAGCCGGCAGGCAAGGAACACATGGAAGAAGAGGTAATATATTGATTGACCTTTCCTTCCAATTGCAGTCCAGGCAGCTAGCTGTCTTTTCTCATTTAGGGGGATATGACAGCTGACCTAGCTTATTTTCTTGAACTAGCAAACTAGCAGAGTCCTTGGACCAGTGAGGTAGCGGAGACCAGTATACATCTACAAAGGCAGAACTCAACATTACCACTGTCCTAAGTAGGAGGCCCTAAGTATAATCCTGTAACCTGATAGGCTGCTGGATTAGAGCTCCTCCTCCTTCCAAAAATGCTAGTTATCTTACCAGAAAACAGTGGGGAAGATGTTCCCAGGTATAGAGAGTGTCAGCCAATACGAATTATTCATGTTCCTTGAAATAAAGAGGAACAAGGTTCATTTAACTCAACATTACTCAATGAACTTTGCTAATGGGTATTGATAAGAAAAACTTATAAGTTTCTTGGTAAAATGTTCTGTACTCAAATAAGTTTCAGAAAATATACTTAAATACATCTCAGAGAATTTACTCACTGCAAGATTTCCCCAAGACTTTTTAAAATTACAGGCATTTTATTTAACCAGATCAAGGGTATGATCTGGAGTGTTTCTCAAATTAATGGGACCATGAAACACTTTGGCAGAACCATCCCTGAGGCATGTACACAGAATATGCTTTGAGAAATGTGCATTTCACAGAGCCTTTACTTTGGTACAATGATAGGATGGCCATAAGAGAAGCAGACACTAAATTACTGCCATGTGATACACCAGCAACTGCATTCAGTAACTGAATTTCACAGTCTGGTATTGCACTCTGATGAAAGAGGTAGGTGCCCTACACTGTAATTCAATCAAATGTCCTCTAGTGCACCTTGAAAGACTGCTCAACAAATCCAAGAGAAGACAGAAAACAACAGCTACATAAACAAAGCCCTTGTGCACAACAGGGATCAAATCATTAAAGAAATGCACCCAAAGTATAAGGACACATGATTACCATGCCATAGGTCTATAGTTTATATGAAAGATACAGCCAGGAACTAAGGACTGTTACCATAGCCGTGTGTTTCTAACAGTGACAGAATGACACAACTAAGCCCGGATTTATGAATGGCTAGGCTAGGCTTATCGTTTGGAGAAGGCAATGGCACCCCACTCCAGTACTCTTGCCTGGAAACTCCCATGGACGGAGGAGCCTGGTGGGCTGCAGTCTATGGGGTCGCTAAGAGTCAGACACGACAGAGCGACTTTACTTTCACTTTTCACTCTCATGCATTGGGGAAGGAAGTGGCAACCCACTTCAGTGTTCTTGCCTGGAGAATCCCGGGGACGGGGGAGCCTGGTGGGCTGCCATCTATGGGGTCGCACAGAGTCGGACACGACTGAAGTGACTTAGCAGCAGCAGCAGCAGGCTTATCGTTACGGTTTCCCGGGTGGCTCAGACAGTAAAGCATCTGCCTGCAATGTGGGAGACTCAGGTTCGATCCCTGGGTTGGGAAGATTCCCTGGAGAAGGAAAAGGCAACCCATTCCAGTATTCTTGCCGAGGAAATCCCATGATGGAGGAACCTGGTAGGCTACAGTCCATGGGGTCTCAAAGAGTCAGACACGACTGAGCAACTTCAGTTTCTATTTTAAGGCTTATCTTTATTCTCTTTTCCCTATTCACAAATTCCCTGATCTCCTTGGACAAATCTATTTCTGAGACTTCCTCTTCCATTCAAGAAGTAGACATTCACAAGAGACCATTACTTTCAACTACAGGAGTGAAGATTTGGAGAAAAGCTAGGAATGAAAAGTATGTTCTCACTTGGTCTGATTCCTCTGTTGCTGTTCTATGGCAGGTTTCTCCTCCTGCTGTCATTTCACCATGATAGCCATGGGCCCTTCCCTTCATGAATTTATCACTCAGGAATTCACTTTATTAAGGTTTTCTGGTGTATGCATGCGAGGTCACTACCATTGTGCCCGATTCTTTATGACCCCCATCAACTGTAACGCACGAAGCTCCTCTGTCCCTGGGATCCTCCAGGCAGGAATACTGGAGTGGATTGCCATTTCCTTCTCCACAGGCTCTTCCTGGCCCAGGGATTGAACATGCATCTCTTGCATCTCCTGCACTTGCAGGCGGGTTCTTTATCACTAGCACCACCTGGGAAGCCCCAGGTTTACCTGTGCTCTTAGCTTTTTAAGTTATTTTTTAAAGTATGGTTTTGCAGCTTACATACCTTGTTTTGATTTTGAAGGTAACAACAACGGTCTCTTGTAATTGTCTACATTCTAAGTGGAAGGGGAGGCTTAAGAAATAAATGTTCCTTTATCATGTGTTTAGATAAAATTTTTATATGAGAGAACAGTAGAAATTGAGGTAAATAATATTTAGCTCCAAAAAAAGGTGTGTCTTTTCTATGTCATACCACTTGAGTCAGAGTGCTGAGTCATTCTGCTGTCTACTTGAACTGTGCTGGGTACTGTTGGGATCCATACTCAATAAAAGAAATAGGCAATACAAACAGATGCAGAGATAACCAAGATTATGATATTGTCAGACAAAGACTCAAAAGTAACTATGCAAAGGGATACAGTGGCAAAGATACCTAACGTGAACAAATACATGGAAAATTTCACTAGAGAGATAGAAACTATAATAATAGTAAAGAACAACAGGAAAAGCTGGAATAAAAGATCAAAATAAAAGGACTTACCAGCTGACTGAGCGAAGCAGAAGAAGGAATAAGTAAAGTTTAAATCAAAATGATAGAAATTATCCAAAATGAATCACCAGGAAAATAAAGCAAAAACAAAAAACAGTGTCTAAGATCTGTGCAACAATCTTCAACTGCCTAACACAGGTACAAATAGAGTACCACAAGGAGAGGAGAGAAAATGAGGTAGAAGACACATTTGAATAGATAATGGCTAAGGGCTTTCCAAAAAATTGATAAAAGGCATCAGTCTGCATACTTGTGAACTCCAAGCAGAATGAACACAAGGAGAACTGTACTTGGCCACATCATAGTCAAATCTTTCTTTCAGGAAAGAAGCAGAAAACTGTGTGTGAGATAATGGGAAGGGAGAACTTATCCTACCCCACCTTGAGAAAAAACCCATTAACTTATAAAAATATTAAAGGAGGCAATGAAGTTAATCAGGTCAGTTACCAAAAGATACCATGGTCTCCAAGCATTGGCCAGCAAGTGTGTCTGAGGTACTCAGCCTGCTCTTCTCAACTACTGCCAGCAAAGAGACTCCTTCCAAAACCCTATCAGACTCCTCAGAACACTAGGTAAGGGCTAGATAGGGATTCCCTTCCCTGGTGGCTCAGAGGTTAAAGCATCTGCCTGCAATGCAGGAGACCTGGGTTCAATCCCTGGGTTGGGAAGATCCCCTGGAGAAGGAAATGGCAACCCACTCCAGTATTCTTGCCTGGGGAATCCCATGGAGGGAGGAGCCTGGTGGGCTACAGTCCACGGGGTAGCAAAGAGTCGCACATGACTGAGCGACTTCACTTTCAAGGATTGCCTGGCTAAATGTTTAAATTAATCTTTTAGAGTTGCTGGCTATATTTTGATTTGTTTTTCTTTTTGCCTTGGGGCAGAGGATTACAAGGGGCAAACAGGATACAGGACTCCTTGAAGGTAAAGAAATGATTTCAGTAATTCTTCATAAATAAATCTAAAGCTAAATTGGATAACCTGTACTTGTCCATTGTTGCCGTTTAGTCTCTAAGTTGTGTCTGACTTTTTTCGATCCTCAGGTGCTATTTAACCATCTTATCCTCTGCTGCTTCCTTCTCCTTTTACCTTTAATCTTTTCCATCATCAGAGTCCTAGCCCAGCTGATGAGCTTTTAACCTCTAAATTAAAAAGACTTCCTACACCCTTCCTCCAATAAAATACTAATCACATCTTGGCCAACTGCCTGTTACAGGTCTTTGGTAAGCACTACTCTGAGAACTATGAGAAAAGTCAACAAAAGCAATTCACCAGTTCTTTAAAGTCCTTGGGAAAAAAAAATCCACCCAAGGATAAGATAGGTTGAGCTGTAACAATTTACCTATGCCTACTTAACTGCTGTCAGTTAAAACAAACAAAAAACAAAGAAAGAACAGAAAAAGGTAACTGCTACAAAAAAAAAAAAAAATCTGTGTTAGGAAAGACAAACAGGTCAAACAGTTCTCAATATTTTCAGTCACAACATTTAAATGGGCTTAAAATAGAAATTCCAGCAACTAAAATATTAAAAGTCAAAATGGTTTTCACATATTCTTTACTTCAATTTTGAAACCCAGTCCCATTCTTTTCTTAAAGACAAACATCATTTTACTGAACAATCAATTAGGATGTTGACAAGCATCAGGAAAGAAATGTAACTCTGAAAACAAAAATGGAAATTTAAAACATTCTGAAAACTGCTACAGGGGTAGGACAAGGGGTCTGTTAGGGTGCTGGTAATGCACTGTATTTTAAACCTTGGAGTTGTTACCTGGGCATAGTCAGTGTGTGAAAGCTCATTGAAATCTGCAGTTTGGGGATATGTTACTACGACAGAAAAAAAAAAATCAGTTACTAAGATCTTTGGGATAATAACAAGCTTAAGATATCTGTACTTTTCTGTATATATGTTATACCTCAATGAAAAGATTATTTTGTTGAAGATTAAACAGTAATTCTTCAAAAGCAGCAGGCTATGCCCACCTTTAAGTCTACGAAATAAATCCCGTAATGCTCGGTCACAAGACCCAAATCATTCAGTAGGAACTACAGGAGCTGAATTCCAAAAGCATGTAGCAGCCCTGTAATTTTGAGTGCTTCAATACTGTGTTTATGTCATACATTATAGTCAGAATCATAGAAAATAAATAATTGGAACCCACTTTCTGTAGAATTACTTGTATGTGTCTGAGTAGAGAGATGTTAGGCTGAAAAAATGGGGGTGCCCTCTGCCCATTTTTTCAGCTGAATTGTTAGGGCTCTAGAATTCTGTTAATGCTAACAGAGAAATAAATCCAGTAAACTGGGATAGTCACACACAGGAAATGGTATGGAAAATGAAAGCTTTTCAGACAGTTTTGCAGCATTACATAGGTCAACAGTACTGTGGAGTCCGGTGGCAGGAGAGCAGGCTATGGGTCAAGGAGGAATCTGGCACTGGAGGCAGAAAACACACCACTGTGGGAACTGTGGTTGCCTTCCTTTTGAACCTTGAGAAATGCCACTCGGGACAGGGTGTCCCCTGGGAAAGGGAGGCGCCCCTCCGAGATGGCGGTACAAAGGGCATGGCATCGTGGCTTTGCACAGGGACTAAGTGGGCTTCACCTGGTACTAGCTCTGGGCCTCCTGCAAGGAATTTCACTTCTCTGTGCTGTCTGCCAAAGGCAGCAAAATGTGCACAGGGGTACCAGGTGGACAGATCACATTGTAAATGTAACCCCAAAACGCAACTTCAGACTCAGTCTGAACCTAGGCCAACTGTCTGGATTTGGGGAAAGCATCACCCTTAGAGCGCAATGTTGACAAATGCAGCCCATAGGAGTTGAGGCTGAACATCAAAGACAGGTGCCAGGAAGTTAAAGAACGACCAGGGGAGAAGTGAAAATTCACTTACCTGTCCATTGCAAAGCCATCTTATGATCCACACCATGCAAGTGTTTATGTGTATTTCTGTCTAAGGCCTGCAGGTCAATCTGTTTTATCCTTTGATAATGTGAGGTGACCCTAAACTCATTGGAAAACCTTCTGCTTTCCTTCAGGAGTGGTCTGTGTCCTCCACTATTTGTAACAGAAGCAACCGTGGTAAAAATCGAGAAAAGGTGGAAGGCTTTTCCTACACCTTACAAACACCCAAAACCTGCAGCCATTTCCAGAATCTTTGATATTTCTATTGTTTTTTGCTTTTAAAAGGCTT
Source organism: Bubalus kerabau (assembly GCF_029407905.1). Lineage (NCBI taxonomy): Eukaryota > Metazoa > Chordata > Mammalia > Artiodactyla > Bovidae > Bubalus > Bubalus kerabau. The sequence goes on from NC_073641.1 coordinate 14,620,129, forward strand.
AGGTTTTTCATGATGTTGCTTTCCAGCAATTGGAACTTCACGCCCAGTAAAAGTGAAAGAAGTTTTGGTTTTTCAGCATTGCCCAACACGTTCTGTTCTGGGTGCTGGTCACATGGGATTGTCCAGTTTGTGTAAATTCATCAAGCTGTATACTTGTGAATGTGTGTAAAAAGTTTTATACACATGCATACACATACAAGTACAGACACACACCAATTGGCAGTTTCCACAAAAAGAAGGTAGTGGCAACTGCGAGGCATGGTCCAAGGACACCACGGGAGAAAAAGGCCTGGTTCTCCCTCACCACTTCAGTTACAGCCATAGTACACAGGACGGTTAAGCACAGGGATCCCAAGAGCCCAAGAATCCCGGGTTCGAATCCCAGCTCCCGTTTTAGTAGCCGTGTGATCTCGTGCAAGCTTCCGTGGCCTCGTCTGCCACTAGGTGATCAACAGTACGGCCCTCCTGGGGATGCTGTGAGGACTAAAGTTGTCAGTCCCAGGCGTACAGCACCTAGAAGCAGGCGGACACGCTGTGGGGCTGCCTACGTGTCAGCTGCTCCACGATGCATAGGAGCATTGCTTTCACCTCTGGAGACTTCTTCAAGTCTCCCTTACATCTTATTTCTTGGTCTATCTACTTTCTCGTGGGGAAATTCAAGGGTACAGGAGAGGGTAAGCATACTCCTCAGACGGAGAATATTATTCCCACCCATTAGTTTATTTGGACAGAACCTTCTCACACCTCTTATCTGCCTCCAGCCTACCCTTGCAATGTGCCCAATGGACAATCAGCTATTTGTATGAGCTCCTGGAAACCGTAAACTGTATGCTGTATGTGCATTTTTAGTCAACATTACAAGCATGGTAGTAAAGAACTGAATTTGTTTAAGCTTGGTTTCACAGAGTAACACGCTTTCAGTTCCATCCACACTGCTGCATGTCCTTTCAAGGCTGCGGCTTCTAACTGCCGGGGGTTATGCGATGCCCTCTCTTTTCCCAATCACTCCTTCAGTGCACTCACAGTATCCCCAAATGTTCTGGTGTAACAACAAGGCTGCATGAAGCATCTGTGTCCTTGGACAGAGGCCACTTCTATTCTATGGGATTGCTGGGTCATAGGGCAGACTGTTTTATTTAGCTAAAAGCTGTCATTTTTGTCCCCAAAATAGCACAATCACTCTATGGAATGGTGACACCAGACCATTTCATTGTAACAACATTCTCAATGAGGTAGATATTGTTATTCCTGAGCTGTATGGATGAGGAAACAAGAGACTTTTCCTCGGCCATGCAACTAGTACAGAGAACTTCAATGAGAACAACCTGCCCAAGGCAAAGCCTGTCTGCATCCCACCAGGAACAGCCATTCAGGAACACGTCACCTCGTTCACACCATTCCAGTCTGGCCCATCACATTACCTCACGCATTCTTACAATGTTCATGCCCACACTCATAAGGTTTAAAAAGTCCTTTGCTTCTTTCAGGACCCAGATGAAAACCTACAAGCTTCAGGAAGACTTTTCTGACTGTGGCCACAGAGGTCCTTTGGTTTGAAATTAATGCAGCTTGGATATGTTGACCAAACAATTGATTATTGTTTCTGCATTATTTCTTTCCCAATTACATTATATTCTTAAAGGTAAGAACTAAATCCTACAAGCTATAGTCCTCTATGCCTACCACACAGCTGAGTACACACCAGACAATCAAACAAAAGGAGAACTGGACACACTTTTAACAATGCAGACATTCTACCTCAACCCCTTATTTTACATGAGGGAAAAAAAAATCTTAGAGAAGTTAAATAATGATTACCTGATATCCATAATAAGAATAATCATAATTTAAAGGATAGCTACAATTTTTTGGTTATCATTAAGTGCCTTGGAGCTTCCCTGATAGCTCAGTTGGTAAAGAATCCGCCTGCAATACAGGAGACCTGGATTTGATCCCTGAGTTGGGAAGATTCCCTGGAGAAGGGAAAGGCTACCCACTCTAGTATTCTGGCCTGGAGAATTCCATGGACTGTATAGTTCAAGGGGTTGCAAAGAGTTGGACACGATGGAGCGACTTTCACTTAAGTCCCTACCTGTGCAGTAAAAACTTTTTATACATTCTCCCATTTAATCCTCAAAACAATCCCATGAGATGGATACTATTTTGTTCTCAGATAAAGAAACTGAGGCTTTCTTAGGGTAATTAAATAACCGCCCCAATGTCATAGCTATTAAGTTTCAGATATGAGATCAACACCCATTTTAGCCAGGACCAAAAGTTCATAGACAGCTGATGTACAAACAAAAATTATAAACTGCCTCAAAATTTTCTATCAGCAATGTACTACCCCTAAAATCTTTTGTAAAAGCAAACAAAAAGTTTACGTTGTAACAACATTTTATATAACTAAAATATTCCCAGAATAATTATGGCAACCAATCTTCCCAGTCCCTTCCCCATCTTTCTATTAATATCTCCTTAAATATAGTAACAAGTATTACAGCCTCCAAAAAAGCAGAAATTATCCTTTAACACTTGAAACTCTTGGGACTAGGAAGGTGTTAATTACCATCCAAAAATTCAATCCATAATAAGGCTCTAAAATGTAGATATTCAATATTTTAAAGCCTATCCCCTTAGTGCTTAAAAAAAAAACTATTTCTTTTGTTATTAAAGAAAGAAACACAATATCATGATTTCCATGGCTTTTATTCTGCATCATGTTTGCAACTATGAACCCTGGTCAATGCAGCCTTTTGCCCCCTCCAAACAATGGGTTTCTAAGGTCCCAGAGACATTTACTCTTCAGAGAGATAAAAATGAAAAAAAGGATCAATCCTAAAAGGTTTATATTAGTGAGAAAAGAAGACGGTCTGCTCTGAGATAGCTCAGGGCTGATTTTCCCAGCAGGAGAGCCCAGGTTTTATAAACCTTATTCTCATTAGAAAAAGGTAGAGAAATCGCTGAGAATTAGTATAAAGGATTTTCAAGCCCTGTGGCACACTGAAGTGATGTATCTTAGAATCATATGCAGGGTTTTGGTTAGCTGGAATATCTGTCCATTTAGGGAGGGTTTTTTTTTTTTTTTTAAGAGGATAGAATATTACAACACTTTCTGGTTTTGAAATTTATTAGATGCTATGCCCACCACTACCTATTGTCACATGCTCAAAATTTCAATACGAGCTCTATGAACCTATTTATTCTGGACCAGCAAAGCTTCCAATGAAAAATGACAGCTCATCTAGAATAAATCTTCATCATCCTTTTGTGCTCAAATGCCAGGAGATTTGAAAACTAATCCTCTGTACACTCTCGTGTTCTTTTCTGTCCACCTCCTGCCTCCCCAGATCGTGTCCCTGATGCTCCCATATCAAACTGATTTTTATTTAACAGAATTCTTTACCAGCTCCACAAATAACTGTTCAGTGGTCTTTGAACTATTATTCCTGCTGCCTGTTTTCTTCTTTGTTCATTTACTGTGTGAAGGGTTCATACTGGGGGATAGACAGGTGAGCATATTCTCCAAATGAAATATATTTTAGAAATTCCCAGTGGACAAGTTTAGCCAATCAGAGGTACATTACTTACCTTTGATTTCTCCTTCACTCTTTAACTCTTATTCAAATAAAACAGATTTAAGAGCTTGTTTTCCTATACTCAGAGCACTTTCAAAAGCTTTCAAAGACTAAGATTAAAAAATTCAGGCTGAAAAAAAAAAAAGCCAACTCCCTGAGTAGAAAATGAGCCTCTTGTTTCTGGTCCATATTTTCCCCCACAGCTTTAAAGTAATTCTGTTTAAAAAATTAACATCCATTGAAAACACTGATAAAAGACCGCCCACAAATAATGCTTTGGAATTCATGAGGAAAGATGCTGTTTCTAGAGGAATTTTAGGACTGAGAAATGTCATTCAAAAATCTCATACTAAATGGGAAAGTATCTAGCTATAAAAAGCCTTGATGAAAAAGAAACATAATTCCTTAATTTGGTTAAGAGACTATTTAATAAACTCTCATTTAATAGAGGGCTTCCCTTGTTGCTCACCTGGTAAAGAATTCGCCTGCAATGCAGGAGACCTGGGTTTGATCCATGGGTTGGAAAGATCCCCTGGAGAAGGGAAAGGCTACCCACTCCAGTAATCTGTCGTGGAGAATACCATGGACTATACAGTCTATGGGATCACAGACAGACACGACTGAGTGACTTTCACTTTACAGGCTTCCCAGGTGGCGCTAGTGGTAAAGAACCTGCCTGCCAGTGCAGGAGATATAAAAGATGTAGGTTCGATCCCTGGGTTGGGAAGATCCCTTGGAAAAGGAAATGGCAACCCACTCTAGTATTCCTGCCTGGAGAATCCCATGGACCAAGAAGCCTGGCAGGCTACAGTCCATAGGGTTACAAAGAGTCTGACATGACTAAAGCGACTTAGCACGCACACGCATTTCATAGAGGAGAGAACCTTGAGCCATGGGGGCTCAGTGTTATGTGGCAGCCCACAGACACAAATGGCTTATGACAAAGCCTAATGCACATCCCACTCAAGGATATTCTTCCTCACCACTCCACACTGCTAATGGGAAGCCAAGTATCTCTGCTTGATCACACTTCTCCCCAGATTGCGATGCTGACTCAACAGAATCCATAGTCTCAAAAACTTTAGTAACTTGTTTACTCTAAGTTATTGCTGACCCCAGAATCCGCCAGGGTTTTTTTTTTTATAACAACTCAGGTTACTGAGTTGAAGGTAATGCAGTGTAGCGTCTAAGCACCAATGTGCTTATAACGAAAGGTCACTGGCCACACTAATGCGCATTTCCATTTTATATTCATTGCCCAAGTAACCAATCCACACGGCAAATGTGTTTCCCCTCATCAGTTCCTAAGGTTAGAAAAAAATTTTAGGCCTTTCTTAAATTTCTAGTACTGCAGTATTTGGGGGGAAGAAAGGATTTGACCTTTAAAGCCTATTTGTGAATATTGGCTGAACCTATTCACACAGCACATTAAGGCACCAGACATCTTCTTTTTAGCAGTTTAATGAGATCTTCTTAGAGCGTGTCTAGAAAAAGAAGCCATGATTCTCACTCAAGACAAAATGGAACAACAAAGACTCAATAGAAGAAACCTGTCTAATTTACAGTATAACAGACAACACTTTGCATGGTGAGGCACAGTAGTATTTCTGAAAATGCCACAGCAGAATGAAACGAACATAGGAAAAAAGAAAGAGTAGGAACAAAAGCATGTGCCAAGTTGAGTCCTTAACACACCACTGACCAAGAGAAACATGCTGGGTATAACAAGGGATATGCTTAACTCAGGATGTTTTACTGCCTCATTGATGAAAACTCTTAGGCTGGGTCTGAGAAGGACCTGGTGTTCTCTGAACTAGGCTTAGCAAGATTCACCTCTTACATGATGAAACCATCCAACTTATTCAGAGCTAGTTTATTTTTTCCCCTCACAAACTTTCATGACTTCATCATAAGGATCCTGAGTCAAACTGAGTTGTTTAGAACTTGGGAGGGGGGAGGAGACACCCCAGGTACTAACTAAATGTCACAAAATGCTATGACATTTGGGGGCCACTTCCAAATATTTCCACATAGGCAATGTAATATTATATATTGATTAAAAATTATATGCTAATCACTGACTCCCCCAGGGTGGTCAACTAGCATTATATCAGAGGTATCCATGTCTCAGTCACACCAGTATACGCATGTGCCCGTACTGAAATGGGTTTTCATTGCTGAAATCAAAATCCGTGGTCCCCTGGTCAATACAGTGGATGTTAGAAAAGGCTTTCATTGTTGACACTAGTGGTCTTTAAGGTAAGTGGCCTGGCAAAGTCAGTTTACAGATACTCTCTACCCTTGCATGAACAGAGCCTAAGAATCTACGAAGGTCTGTAAATTGGACCCTTAGGTCTGGCGCTGAGGCCCTGCTGTGCCATGGCCTTATGTTCAGCAGATGGGGTAGAGGGACTCCAGTGAATGATGCCCACCATAGAAATGAGAGCATCCTGTCTCCAGAGAGCTGTCAGTTCATCCACGTTAAGTGGAACCTTCCAAAGAGATCTGGCTGGAGCACCTAAAAGGCTTGAGCACAGAGCCCTTCGCCGAGTTTACAGGACAGGCTGCAGAGACATTCTGTGCCTGTTTGCCAGTAAATGTATCTTTAATAAAAGTCTGTGTGCAGCAGAACAGACTTGCGACTTACTCAGGCTGTGTAGGAAGAGCAAATCCTTGCTCAAAACCTCAGCCACTTTTCTGTAGACCATCAGAACTGAACATGACGAAACTGGCTTGAGCTATTCTCAACAAATATATCATATGCAGAACTGCTCTACTAGAGCCCAGGTACACCAGCTGGGGAACATTTTCAGGAATTTTACAAGCTGGTTGTTAAAAACAGCCATTATTGTTGATTAAAACTATCTAAACTTCCAATGAAATACATTATATTGAAAATAAAGATAAGAGATAGCCCAAACGGTTCACTTCCTAATTATTTTGCTATATTTTAACGTGGAAGCATGTCAATTGTGTCTGGATACAACAGAGCTCTATGGGGCACCTCTGTCCAGCCCTGTGGTCACCTATGTCACACAGCTGCTTGAAACTGGCCGTGGGGGGAATGTTTACAACCACGGAAACCAGCAGGTGCTACCTAGCAGGGTTTTGCTGGTTTCCAGGTCTGGCGGTTCAACACTACAACTCCTTTGATGTGGATGGTCTTCAATCAGTAGAGAAGACCTTGCCTCCTCTAAGACCATGAAAGGCACAAGCATAAACAAAGGCCCACAGCCCCCTTTTCGTCACAGGGACCACTCCGCCATGCACCATGCGACAGGCACACTCACTTTTGAAGCAGCGGGGTCCACTAGTCTCTGGCGATGTCGGGCTGAGTTGAAATGACTCTTCGGAGGCTGCCCTTCCTGACAGGGAATGGAAGATGGGGATGAACGAGGTGGGAGAGGAGAAGGCAGGGCGTGGGATGATGGGGAAATGGTCAGAAAAGGGAAAGGGACAGCATTTAACAGCACTGTACACGTCTGTTTCAGCTAAAATCCAGCAATAAAAACACATGACACAACTCCCCCCCACCCCGCCACCTCGCCCACAAAGGTGCATGCCATGTGCAAGTCATTTTATTAAAAACAGCCCTGCCTATGCATGTGTGTGATAGTCATAAACACAGGCCAGTATCACATTCCCCATCAAAGTGTGCATTTTCCTATTACCTGATACTGTCTCTAATTATATCAAGGATATTAAGGAAAACTGAAGCATGATTTCGTTGAACATGAAATCATTCTTCCTAGAGTGTAGCAGAACACATTCTTAAACCCGTCACTCATGTGGTTAACACCAAAAAGATACAGAAATTACAATCTTTCCCCAAACATGAAAACTCTCTTGGCTTAGAAGTTCCTCTCTTCGTCATCCTGGCAGAATTCCTGGTATCTGGCAGCCACCAAAAGCTCTATCCCTGAATGCAATTAAGCTTTATTGGCTCAGAGATTGAGAATTAAGTTTATAACCTAACCTGTGTAGAAGGGTGGTCTTTTCCTTAGATCAACCCTTGTAAATACACACACGTGACAAATGAACCACAGAGAAAGACTTAACACCTCCCACTGCTCATTCCATGTCAAACACACACACCAAAAGAAACCCAAGCAATTGTATTTTAAAGGAAAAGTTTGGAATAGGGGCCCCCATGCATGGAATAGAGTTTCACTTTTCCATCTTTCAAAGCTGGGCAACAGTAAACAAGAATTTAAGAAGCAAGCACAATCCACTGTGGGCAGAGACTTCAGGGACAGGGAGATGAAAGCCACAGAGAGATGGTCTGTAAACCCCTGGGAGTAAAGCCCCGGGTCCAAGTGAGCCTCTCCACAGGGAGTGAAGTATCTGTCAGATGAGTGTTAGCATCTGCTCACAGAGGAGGGTGAAAAGACCTTCTACATTAGTAAAAATGCAGGGTCTGTATTACCATACTTGAGAATTCTTTTCTTTTTTTCTTCCAAGAATAACAGTGCTATTACTTTAAAGACATGGATCAATCACACCCACTTGAATTGCCAACTATCACTGCTTCGGCATCCAAAGTGTAACGCTTACCTTTCAAAAAGGAAATGTCATAAGTAGCAGATTGCAAGTCAGGATTATGTTTTTCCTACTAACTGCCCTGCCAACATGCATTCTTTCCCTACCCTCTTCCGGAAAAAAAAATGCAAGGCAATAGTTTTAAGTCTTAGTTGACCTAGAAAAGATACCAAAAGCTTTGACAGCAGAAATTGTTCTCATTAAGTCCCTGAATATTTGGAAAAACAAACAAACAAAAATTGAGTATGACTTTCTATTCAATAGAAGCAACAGATTTTACATGAGAAATAGTATTTTTTTAAATCACAGATTATTTATTTAACCGGAAGTCTCCTTTATATTTAATGGTTTATCAGAAAGTGATTTTAAGGCATTTTCTCCTTAAAAAAGTTACCAGATGTAAATAAATAATTATCCTCATTAATATATCTATAGAATTATCTGCCCTTATCAAGCTCCCTGTGGAATGATTATAACTGATTTAAGAGTTCCAGTATGCAGTGCCAGGCTCCCACTCATCAGGAAAAAAAAAAAGTTAATCTTGGCGTTAAATACACAGTTACAGTCAATGTGCAAATTAACTAAATCCTAAGCCTGTGGTTTATTGCTCTTCTCCTGACTTCAAGGTGAAAATGTTATTTTTTTTTTAATTAGCTAATTGCACCATAAACTCAGCAGGGGGCAGATGCTGATATTAAACTGAGAACCTCAATCTTAAACTCCCAGTTACTGAAAGGCTGGTTTAAAAGCACAAGCATACCCTTCAAGGGGAATGGAGGGGGCCAGTGTGTTTTTAAAACCTGGTCTCCATTTTGTCTCATTTATTCTCAGGTACACTGACTCTGTTACAATAGTCTGCTTGTGGTGAACAAATAGGCCTATGAGATAATCAATATATTTACACAGATTCCAGTAATACATCTTTTTGTCTTTTTCACTAATACATCTTAATAGAAACCAAAGAACAGCCTGGAGTATTAATGTCATTTTAATGAATTGCACATGGGAGAGAAATAAGGGAATTCTGAACAGCTCACAGCAAGGTTTTCTCCATACGACTCATGTTTTAACCTAATCTTAATTTTTCAAAAACAGTCACACTGTATTCTATTGTTGACAAAAAAGTTGGTGGTGGTCAGTGGCTCATGTGTTGAGTTACTAAGGCTTTGTAGAAAGGTAGCCATAGCTATGCACTAGACAGGAACCTTTGAGAAGAACTCAATTCATTACAGACTGGACATGCTGCTTTCTTCACTTTCAGTTCAGTTCAGTTCAGTCGCTCAGTTGTGTCCGACTCTTTGCGACCCCATGAATCGCAGCATGCCAGGCCTCCCTGTCCATCACCAATTCCCGGAGTTTACTCAAACTCATGTCCATTGAGTCAGTGATGCCATCCAGCCATCTCATCCTCTGTCGTCCCCTTCTCCTCCTGCCCCCAATCCCTCACAGCATCAGAGCCTTTTCCAGTGAGTCAACTCTTCACATGAGGTGGCCAAAGTATTGGAGTTTCAGCTTCAGCATTAGTCCTTCCAATGAACACCCAGCATGGATCTCCTTTAGGATGGACTGGTTGGATCTCCTTGCAGTCCAAGGGACTCTCAAGAGTCTTCTCCAACACCATAGTTCAAAAGCATCAATTCTTCGGTGCTCAGCTTTCTTCACAGTCCAACTCTCACATCCATACATGACCACTGGAAAAACCATAGCCTTGACTAGATGGACCTTTGTTAGCAAAGTAATCTCTCTGTTTTTTAATATGCTATCTAGGTTGGTCATAACTTTCCTTCCAAGGAGTAAGTGTCTTTTAATTTCATGGCTGCAATCACCATCTGCAGTGATTTTGGAGCCCCCAAAAATAAAGTCTGACACTGTTTCCACTGTTTCCCCATCTATTTCCCATGAAGTGATGGGACCAGATGCTATGATCTTCATTTTCTGAATGTTGAGCTTTAAGCCAACTTTTTCACTCTCCTCTTTCACTTTCATCAATAGGCTTTTTAGTTCTTCCTCACTTTCTGCCATAAGGGTGGTGTCATCTGCATATCTGAGGTTATTGATATTTCTCCCAGCAGTCTTGCTTAGGGAGACCTTAATTTAAAAGTTTTCCTTTCTTATTTTAAGCCAGATTCTTACATCCAAGACAGGTTCAAACAACATATATCTGAGCAAAGTCAACTTCATGAGTTCAATTATGAAACATTTTATATTCTTTAAATAGGAAACAGGGCTCTCAAAAATAGGATGTCATGAAACCAACATCCTTACACAGCATATTCATTCGTATAGCTGGCCATGTTCAAGAGAAACATTAAATTCTATCACTCAGGCCAACATTAAAGACAAAATTTGTGCCTTTATTTTCTTTTCCTAAATTCTTAGTCCCAAGAATCCACTTCTCCTCTTAAAAGATAGACTTTGGTCTCCGGTATCTGTCATTCCAGGCTGAGACTTCAGTTTCTTGGTACCCTTTACCTCCTGGCTAATGTCATCAACATCAGCAAAATAACAGATTGGACCTTGGATGCAAAGGGACTCTCAACTGAATGACTTATTTACATATGTAAACAGAAGCTCTTTGCTGCCAGGGTAGGGGGCCAAGGAGGAGGGTTGGATTCCTCACCAGTAGTTTCTAGAAACAGAAGTGTCTTCTCTCACTTAGGTCCACTTACTAAATCATTTTGCTGTGATAACCACCACTAATAAAAGTAGCAGCCCTCAGTTATGTAAATAAACTATTGAAAGATGACTAAAGAAGTGTTTACATGTGCATTTTCTGGAAACTTAATGAGACATCTATCAGCTCCATACTAAATGCTTTCATCAAGGCTTCTCCCGTTAAGTCATTTTAGAAATATAAACATCCCTGAACACTGCAAACTATACTTTTAGAGAAATTATTGTTCCCTAAACATTACAGATCTGATGGGGTAGTACTTAGCCTAATTTGCATCACATAAACAAATTTAGAAGAATGCTCTGTGGAAAACAGTATATCAGGTGTGAAATAATGGGTGCCCAATGAATTCAGTGGCTGACATCAGATTATTTAAACGCCTAACTCTTTAATTCAGGTATAAGTTACTCTATCTCAAAATTAGAGCCACAGGGAAAATTTAAAACTAAGTGTATGTATAATTTTGGCATTATTTTTTAAAGAAATATCTCATTAGACATCTCCAGCCTAGATATTTCATCATAAGGAAAAAAAAAAGAAGAAATATCACACAATTGCTGCAAGGGCTCCTAGAGGACTTCTTAAAAATCCATTCAAAGGAGTTTTAATTCTGAAAAGAATCACATGCACTCTTGTATAAGAATAAGCATTTTCACACAACCCTGAGACATCCTTTCGTTTGAATAAATATATTTCACTTTCAATCAAAGTTCTTACTCAACATTATACTTAAGTATGTACAGCAAAGCTATTGCAAACAGGTCCTGGTAAAGGCACATCAATAAAGCAATCTAGGACCCTGCAGTCAAAAAACTCTATGCAAATAAATCGATTGTAAGAATTCACAAGCTGGGAGATCTAGCAATTACCAGGTGTATCAAAATAGGGATCAGAAACCCAAATGAACATGGAAGAAACGGGCTACATATTTTCGATGATGATATCATAGGCTTCTAAAACTCGTGGAACTAATCTCACAGTAATTTATGAAAACCTCCTATGAAAGAGGAGTTATGAAATAGTTATGAAAAACTATTCATGACCTTGTAAAGATGAAAGTACATCATTTTTTCTTGTCTCCTTACAAATCCAAGTTTTTCAAGTTGGCTCAAGAGGAGAGTCGCCAAAACAGGACAAGGGAAGTGATACCTGCAACTATGGAAGCAAAGCCAGAGACTTGCTAACTTCTCGCTGCGATGTTCATTGAGAAAGACAGTTTGCATCATGAAATTATGCCTCCAAATACCACCAGCAGTATGCTCTACTTTCTGATCTAGTTTAACTCTTTTTTAAACAAATGCTGGTCTCTACTACTAAGTCTACTGATTTGACTTGCAGTTAGAACAAAAGGAAACAGAACAGAACAAAGCGGTTAAGGCCCTGCCCTTCCACTGCAGGGGCTCAGGTTTGATCCCTGGTCTAGGAACTAAGACCCCTGCATGACATGTGGCCAAAACACAAACAAAAACTGTCATGAGGTAGGCATCACCTAGTAACTCCTTACAAAGGCTTTAGACTGTGTCCCAGACTTTAGTCATTTATTTCCCCCCCCCCCATATCCACATACAACGTATACTATTACATCTGCTAAATATATGATACTACTCATTTCTTAATTGTTTTCTTTAAAAAGATGACTCTGGTTTTTAAAAACTTATATATTCAAATTTTAATGATGGCCTAAGTAATAACATCTTGAAATCATAGCTTGGTTGTGCTAGTTACGTTTTGTTTTGTTTTTTTCCCCTAGTATATATTAGGAAAAAAAGGACTTCCCAGGTGATGCAGTGGTAAAGAATCCACCTGGCAATGCAGGAGACACAGGAAACGTGGGTTTAATCCCTGGTTCAGGAAGATCCCCTGGAGGAGGAAAAGGCACCTCACTCCAGTATTCTTGCCTGGGAAATCCCATGGACAGAGGAGCTTGGAGCTACACTTCATGGGGTCACAAAGAGTTGGACATGCCTGAGCATACAAACATTAAGAAAAATACATTAAACATCATATAAAGCACCTGTGTGCTGAGAGAATCATCTCTGCACACCCGTGGAGCCCACGACGCCTGGAGTCGCAGCTCACGGAAGTGAGAGGCCAGGCGCTGCAGTGTTGGGGGAGGGACTGGTCACCATTTATGACTCTGTTATGACATCTCCCCTACCTCCATAACTGCCTACTCTGAGATGTCAAACAGGGACTACAAACTCACAAGTCCCTGACCCAATTCTGGACCTCTGTCCCCCAAGTCTATCATCCTCAGTGTTCCTAATCTCCAGGAAAGGGCACCACCACTCACCCAATGACCTAGGGGTCACCGGCCATCCCATCCTTAAATTCAGTTCCCACGGGCCAAACATCAAGCCCACCACCTGCCTCCAATCCGGCAAATCCTCCTGGTGTTAACTGCAGAATGCGTCTCAAATTCAAGCCTTCTGACCATTATCAATCTCTTCCAAGTCATTTCTCTGTCTTTGGTTCCTAGGGCTGCTGTGACAAAATCCCACAAATGGGGTGGCTTACACAACAAGATCCTACCACCTCACAGTTCTAGGGGCTAGAACTCTAAAATCAAGGTGTCAGCAAGGCTGGTTTCTCCTGAAGGCAGTGAGGGGAGGCTCTGTCCCAGCCTCTCTCCTTGGCTCTAGACTGCCATGTTCGTCCCATGTCTCTTAACTTTTCCTTTCTGTGCATCTGTCGCTACATCCAAATATCTCCTTAACTATAAGGACATTAGTTATACTGGATTAGAGATCTTGCAAAAAATTCTTGCTAACTTGATCACTGACTGTAAAGACCCTATGTCCAAATAAGGACACATTCTCAAAAAGAGAATGTTTTTCTCTTCTAAGTCTTCTAAGACTTCAACATATCTGCGGGGGAGATGCAATTCAACCCAATAACACCATCCAACTCATCCATATACCAGCAATAAACTCCTATCTGTGTTCTGCTACTTTGGGCCTCTGATGAGTCTGTCCTCCCAATAGCAGACAAAGCCACCCTAATAAAATATATAAATAATATCACTATCTTCCAAATTCTCCATACCTTTTCTTTCCCGTCACCCCAGGTCCTTCTGGATCCTGTAAAGCAGCAGGCAACCCACCCTGCATGTTTTCTGAATTCCAGGGGCTCTCCCTCACTCACTGCAGCCACGCTGGTCTTTGTGCTATTCCTAGAGCCCTCCAAGCCCCTTCCCAGCTCAGGGTCCTGGAGATGTCCTTCACTGAAAAAAAAAAAAACTTTTTTTTTTTTTTAATTTTTGCAAATTATAGCCTATTCACTCAATTCTGGAAATTTCACCTATCCCCTCTTCTAAGGGGACCCACCACTCTGTCAACTACACCTTGGCACTTGCCACCTACCTCTACAAGGAGTTAAATCATGTGCTGCTGCAGCTGCTGATTTTCAACACCCCAGGAAAGAAGCTCAGAGTGGAGATCAGAAAAGAGGTACTCTATGCTCAGGGAGGGCTTGCCTGGTGACCCGGGTGGTAAAGAATCCACCTGCAGTGAAGGAGACCTGGGTTGGGAAGAAGGTCCTCTGGAGGAGGGCATGGCAACCCACTCCGGTATTCTTACCTGAAGAATCCCCACGCACAGAGGAGCCTGGTGGGCTACAGTCCCTGGGGTCGCAGAGAGTTGGACATGACTGAGCAACTGAGCATGCGAGCAGGTGTTCAGGGAAGAACTAGCGGGACAGGTCTTCCACTAGTTAGATACTTTAAGGGGCCAGTTATGAGTCCATTTCTTGTATTGCCTTATATCTGGAAAAGCACTAAAATCGTTCATGGTGATGACTGCTGTTTGTGACTAGCAGAAACCTGAAAAAAATATGTGCTTGATTGCATGTATTCCCCCTTCACCAAAATCACTTATACGCTGATCTCCCACCTGCCTCTTTGGAGCAGGTTCTCAGAGCTATCTGAGGTGCCGACTCTCAGGCTGAGGCCCTCGTTCTGCCTCAAATAAAAATGAACTCACAACTCGCACACGTTGTGTATTTTTTTAAGTCAACAACTCCCTTTCCCTGTCCTCCTTTACTTCATAACAGTTATTACTGCTTGACTGTAACTTGTATGTGTTTGTCTTTTTTTCTGTAAGCTCTGTGATGCCAGGAACTTTGTCTTAATAGTTCTGCCCCTTGGTAGATGCTGGATAAATAATTTTAAATAATTATCAAAATGACAAATGAAGCACATGTATTTAAATGAAGCATCAGCTCACCCATACCCCGTGTTTCAGTCAGAGTTTCTGCAGGAAACAGAGGGCACCCTCAGAGGAGGTGGTCTGAGAAAATTCTGACATAGGAATTACTTAGGGGGAGGGTTCCTTCACCTCCCCTAGGTCAGAAGACAAAAGGAAGAGCGCTGCTTCCAGAACCTGGAAAGGAGAGCTAGGTGTGGAGGGTCATCTGCAGAAGAGCATCCCTCCAGAGAACAGTGACTTCCATCACTTTTTCTATGTCTGCCTCCTTTCCTCCAATCATCGCTCCTCCCCTGGGCCAAACCGAACCAGACACCCCAAAGCCAGAAGGGAGATGCAGGTATCCCCTTAAGTAGGGGGATAGAGGTAGAGAGAGAGCAAGAAAGGAGCAGGGAGGATGGAGATGAAGAGAGGGGACAAGAGAGGAAGAGAAGTAGGGGAAAGGAAGGGAGAGAGGGAGGTGCAAACTCATTGGAGGCCAAAGAAAAGACAAAAGCTCCCCACTGCATCTCAGAGCACAAGTTACCAGCTGCAACCACAGGGGCAGCTTCCCTTCTCTCTCTGCTCCTTGCCAAGTTCCAGTTTATTCCCCAGCATGTGTTGTTCCACCTTCAAACCAGCCCTGGCTGTACCGACCTGGGCTGTGCGTTAGCACTGGGCATGCTGGACACACCCCTCTGAAGTCACATGGTACCTATTTTCTCTGGCTTTCGTTTCCCAGAAATGCTGAAAGGGTGAACTAGATATTATCTATGAAGCACCACATATCTAATGAAGGGGATTTTTCTTTTGTCAAGGTTTCACATTAATGTAATTTTGGTAGGTCTGCAGTGTCAAATCAAAAGAAAACCCTGGGATTGGATTTCTGATGAAATTCTTGCTTTGAATTCAAATTTACTTCCCAACACTGGCACATTTCCATTTGCCTTTTAAAGTTATTCCACATTAGGAAAGTAGAAAAGCTAGTCTGCGTCTAATCCACTACGATTCCAAGGAGAAGGGCGTTCTGGCACTCTCTGAGGGGTAGTGGGAAAAGACAAGCTGGGGGCTGGTCTCCTCCCCGTCAGTCACTCAGCCTCCCTGGACCAGCATCCCCATCTGTAACGAGGCATGATGCATCTGAACGCTTGAAATTCCAAGACCTTCTCTGAAAGTTAGCTCTATGTTGTAAAGATCAAAAATATCCAGGACATCCTGTTTTAAAAACAAGTGAATTCACTTACTGGCATCATGTCATAGTTCAGATTTCTTTCAGACTTCATAATGTGTGTGTTTTGGGAATCACAGTACTGACCTGCTATTTAGAGAATGTTTACATTTACTGCCATTCATAGAGAAATGTTTGGGTCTGAGACCGTATTATATCTGTCAACGATCCTTTGTTAGAGCATTTCAGAACATTACATATTGATTCAAATTAATGAATTTTGTGTCGAAGACCAGTTAACATATTCTACCAGTGACAATAAGTTTATGGATGTAATTACTGACTTGAGCTCCAAAAACACAGCACAATTATGCTGCAGCACATATGTCAACCCACTTAAGTCACTTCAATTTCGAAAAAAAAAAAAAATTTAATGATATCACATGCCATACTTTTTTTAATGAGAAAAATTACAAGATACCTAAATTAAGAGGACCAATTTTCCACAGGGAAGTCTGGGGGCGGGGGGTGGAATTTAAAGGTAAACCAATTTTCTGAAGGCAAAATAAAATTTTCAACTCAGCTCTGAGTTGCACCCAAAGCGAATTATTGCCGGCAAGTAATATGGTTCTGATAATTAGGCTTGATTGGGGTTTAAATTAAGCCAAGGGAAGCACTAGACTCCTCAAAGGCATTTTGATTTGTTTCATCTGTTCTAGAAGCCATGGGGAGAATGGTCAGGGGCCCAGGAAGGGGGAAGCAGCAACCTGGCTTTGTACATGAAGGTAGGAGAGAGTTTAACTGCTGTCTCTCCCCATCATCTCGTCGCTGCTTATTGCAGATTCCTGTGTGAAAGAGATGAAATGCCTACATAGACAGCTGACCATCATGACAACACTGAACACCTGATGTAACTCTGCTAACCCGTAACACAATGACAAGCCTGTGTTTTTGTTTTTTTAAAACCATAAGATGAATCACTATAAATTCTTGGGGGACAGTATATGGATGAAAGTTTATCTTGTCACTTTCATTAATAAGGTCCTGGATGCTTAGAAAACATGAACTTTTTAAACAAGTACAAAAAAAGCAAGAGCCTCATGTTCAGGTCACATTGCTGTAATTCCATTTATTGAACTCTTGAACCCAAACCCACTTTTATCTGGAGAATGTAAAATATCGAATTTTGGTTTCTCCACTAGAGTTTCCACATATTAGGCTTTGCCCTTTCGGGGTACATAGCAAGTGTGGAAGGCACCCAAACATACTGGAAAAGGTTCCCCAAGAGCCGCAGATGTTTGCATTTATAAAATGGGCATAACAGCTGCCTCCACAAGACTGAAGTCTTCAGACTATGCAACAGTTTTCCAAAGGGTATCTGTATCTTGCCATCTATTTTTATCAAATTCAAAGATAACTGAAAAGTAGTGCTACTAAAGAGTGAATTATGTGCAGCCACTGGTTTTGGAGAAGTCGGGTGAAAGCTTGTCAGCGAGTGCAATATCACATGAAATGATGATGTAAGTGCAAGTGGAAGAACATCTGATGGGGACAGGATGGCCCTTGAGCTTCTCACGCTCTTCAGGGTGAACGGCAGCAGCGGCGGTAGGATGAAGGCTGCCCTGCTGTGTAAGGGAAGCCAGGACATGAGTGTGACTGCAAGTCACAATTATCTCTTAGAACTGTACTAATAGAGCAGTAAGGTTTTGGTTTTAGTAGGTATTTACACATCCTTTATGAAACATCTCAGCATACCTGAGGTCACAGAACTTAAAAAGCCAAAGTGATAAATCAGTGCTACCTTCAATACATGGTTCAATATATTTTACTGATGGAGTACAACCAGTGAGAGATCCTTTGGGGTAGTGGATAAAAGGAAACTACGACCAATCGGCTCGGATTTGAATTTCAACTTCATGTCTTACAAGCTCTGTGATGTCAGCCACACACATTTCAAACCTCTGTATACCTTTATTTTCTCATTTGTAAAATGGGGTTAGTAAGAATGCCCACTTTATAAAGCTGTTAGGAGGATGATAGTAGTTAATTTATGTAATACGCAAGAGAATTAGGTGACAGGAAGTGCCCCATATAACTGTTAACTATTTAAAAATGTATAGTCACAAAAATATTTCCTCTCCTCTAAGGACCTTGCAATTTGATATAGACAGTAAAATATGTTACCTTGGTTTTCTGTTGTTGCAGAAGAAGACAAGTTCACACTTAGAGAAGTGTTGTTCTTAATGGAAATCACAGAGGACCCCTGATTCCTCTAGGAGTGCCTTAGATTACATATTTTTTTCAAGATTAAGTATTAAGGCCTGCGAGGTCAGTGGCTCAGTCGTGTCTGACTCTGAATCCCCATGGACTGTCGTCTGCTAGGCTGCTCTGTCCATGGGATTCTTCAGGCAAGAATACTGGAGCGAGTTGCCATTTCCTCCTCCAGGAGATCTTCCCAACACAGGGATCAAACCAGGGTCTCCTGTGTCTACTGCATTGGCAGGCAGATTTTTTTAACCACTGAGCCACCTGGGAAGCCCTAAGTATTAAGGAGTTAAAGACAGAAGTCTTACAATGTTTCTTTAAATATCTGTTTCAGCTGCATAAGATTAGCACATTTTCCTTGGCAAGGAGCACCTTTTCCTTCTTCTGCTGGAGTATTTTTTCGTCAGCAGCCTTTCTTGTTTTTCTTCCCCAAAGCTTCCTCTGCTTCTGTCTTTCTGTCGTCTGCCGGCATTCTCCCCCGGCTTTAGCACTTCCCTCCTACCACTTCCCATCCTCTCACTTCAAAAAAAACAACTTTGTTCATTGATTGTTTAGCATGTTTCCTTCCTATTTTGCATTCCCCTGGGCGACTGGGACAATCAGAGTGGAAGTACCCCGACAGCATGGGAAAGTCACTGTGTTACCAGGGGTGGACAGGGCTTGTGCAACGCGGTCAGGATACACGATGTAACGGGTAGCAAAGCACAGCCCCAGGTCTGCGGGTCAGCGACGCGGCCTTCTGCTGCTGCTCTGTAGTCACTGCTCAGCCACTTTCAGAGGTTAGTCTAGGATTTGCCTTGGAATGCAGGAACTGATAGCACCTATTGTATGCTTCTGTTAAAGGTGATTTCTTTCTGTGCAGACAGGGGATCTGAGTCATTGCTGATCCCACAAAGCCTGGAACTCTGGGGTCTAGGCTCTCGGGCTGTGTTCATTCACAAATGCTCAAAATTCTCACACAATCAACTACATGGAGTTTAAAACCGGAAGCGAAGTGGGTGGACGTTAGATGTGCAATAAATAAGCAATTCCTGAGAGCCAGCTTGATACGGTTAATAACTAATATCTATTGTTTTCCCATTCCAGGCATTTGGGGGGGAATTTGGGGGGGAATTTCTGCACCTTCATGTTCATTTCAGCGTCATTTACAATTGCTAAGACATGGAAAAAATCCAAGTGTCTATCAATGGATAAATGGATAAAGAAAATGTGATATATATCTACAATGGAATACTATTCAGCCATAAAATGGAAATCTTACCATCCATGATAACACAGATGGACCTGGAAGGCATTATGCTAACTGAAATAAGATAGAGAAAGACAAATACTGTATAATCTCACTTCCATGTGGAATCTAAAAAATGGAACTCGTAGAAACACAACGGCTTGGTGGCTGCCAGTGGCAGAGTGTGAGGGGGTAGGCAAAATGGGTGAAGGTGGTCAGATGTGCTAATTTCCAGCTGTAAATCAGTCCTGGGCATATAATGCACAGCATGGTGACCACCATTAATAACAGTGTACTAAATATTTGCAAGTGGCTAAGACTTTATTTTTCTGGGCTCCAAAATCACTGCAGATGGTGATTGCAGCCATGAAATTAAAAGACGCGTGGCTCAGAGGGTAAAGCATCTGCCTGCAATGCAGGAGACCTGGGTTCAATCCCTGGGTCAGGAAGATCCCCTGGAGAAGGAAATGGTAAACCACTCCAGTACTCTTGCCGGGAAAATCCCATGGAGGGAGGAGCCTGGTAGGCTACAGTCCATGGGATCGTAAAGAGTCAGACACGACTGAGTGACTTCACTTTCACTTTCTTTCACTTACTCCTTGGAAGGAAAGTTATGACCAACCCAGATAGCATATTCAAAACCAGAGACATTACTTTGCCAACAAAGGTCTGTCTAGTCGAGGCTATGGTTTTTCCAGTGGTCACGTATGGATGTGAGAGTTGGACTGTGAAGAAAGCTGAGCGCCGAAGAATTGATGCTTTTGAACTGTGGTGTTGGAGAAGACTCTTGAGAGTCCCTTGGACTGCAAGGAGATCCAACCAGTCCATTCTAAAGGATATCAGCCCTGGGATTTCTTTGGAAGAAATGATGCTAAAGCTGAAACTCCAGTACTTTGGCCACCTCATGCGAAGAGTTGGCTCATTGGAAAAGACTCTGATGCTGGGAGGGATTGGGGGCAGGAGGAGAAGGGGACGACAGAGGATGAAATGGCTGGATGGCATCACTGACTCGATGGATGTGAGTCTGAGTGAACTCCAGGAGTTGGTGATGGACAGGGAGGACTGGCGTGCTGCAATTTGTGGGGTCGCAGGGAGTTGGACACGACTGAGCGACTGAACTGAACTGAAGAGATTAAATCTTAAAAGTTCTCATCACAGGGGAAAAAAGTGTGTAACTGTGTGAGGTGACAAATGTTAACTAAATTTTTGGTGGCAATTATTTTACAACATGCACATATATCAAATTATTATGCTGTACAATTTAAACTAATGCAATGTATATGCTAATTAAAAAGAGAATAAATGTGCAAAAAACAGTGTAAAAGAAAAGGATGAATGAGACCTGTACAGTAAAAATTATAAAATACTTTAATGGGCACAAGTGAATATCAGAATTATAGGAGACATATACCATACATGGATGGGAAGACTCAAATGCTTCCCCAATTTATCTGAAGAGCCATCAGAATTCTAATTGAAAAATTCTAAGTATATTTGGTTTGGTGGACTTACACAAATGAGTTCTAAAAGTCATCCAGAAGTCTAAATAGTCAAAAAATATACATATCAACTCCAAATAAAAGAAGAACAAGAAGAGGGGACTTGTCCTCCAGAAGTCAAGATTTATTATAAAATTGTAGTAATTAAATCATGTGGTATTCACTGGAGAATAGTATTTACTGGAGTTAGCTAGAGAACCCCCAAACAGACTCTTACACAGATGGGAAGGGAGCAAAAAAACAACACGAGCAAAAGATACATTAGATCAGTATGGTGAAAAATCACTTTCAACCTGGAAAAATTAATTTAATTCACACTACACACCACATTAAGAAATAAATAAGAAGGATAATGAGAAACAATGTCAAAACAGAACTTTAAAAATTTTAGAAGAAAAAGTGAAGTATGAGATATTTTTATGACCTGTTTTTAGGAACCTATTTCCTACACAGTTACAAAATGCAAAACTCTCACAAAAAGATTGATAAACTAGACGGTATCAGAACTTAAGCCTTCTGAATAATGTCATAAATTTTAAAGGAGGGCTAGACTGAAATTGGGCTTCCCTGGTGGCTCATATGGTAAAGAATCTGCCTGCAATGCAGGAGACCCACCCTGAGTCAGGAATATCTCCTAGAGAAGGGAATGGCTACTCACTTCAGTATTCTTGCCTGGAGAATTCCAAGGACAGAGGAGCCTGGGGTGCTACAGTCCATGGGGCCGCAAAGAGTCACACACAACTGAGCAACTTTAACTTTCAGACTGAAATTAGATATTCCTAATATATAAAATATATAAATAGGAAAAAGGAAATAAAAACAATGGGCATAAGGTAAGACCCACAGATTAGAGAAGATGAGACCTAATGGCCACTAGACATAAAAAGATACACAACCTCTTTCAGTTCAGTTCAGTCAGTCGCTCAGCCGTGTCCAACTCTTTGTGACTCCATGAATCGCAGCACGCCAGGCCTCCCTATCCATCACCAACTCCGGGAGTTCACCCAGACTCGCGTGCATCGAGTCAGTGATGCCATCCAGCCATCTCATTCTCTGTCGTCCCCTTCTTTTCCTGCCCCCAATCCCTCCCAGCATCAGAGTCTTTTCCAATGAGTCAACTCTTTGCATGAGGTGGCCAAAGTACTGGAGCTTCAGCTTTAGCATATAATTCAAAATAAAAGAGCACAATAGTCACTTTACACCAATCAGAACAGCAAAAATCTTAAAAGTTTCAAAATACCAGGTACTGGAGGGTGTGAAGGAGAACAGCAATCTGTTGTAGAAGTGTACACTGATTAAAGCACTTTAGCAAAAATGTTAGCAGTATCTATTAGGTTGAAAACGTGTATACCATAAAACCCAGCAATTTTGCTTCTTGGCACATATCCTAAACTTCTTATACACAGGCAGCAAGAAATCCATACGTGAATAGCCACTGAAGCATTCTTATAATAGTAAAAACAAACAAACGAAAAACTAGGAACAGTTAACATCTTTATGAAGGGAAAGAATAAAGGAAACTGTGGTATATCCATAAGATGAAATACTAGTCAGGATTTTAAATGAATGAATTAAATATATTTGAATCAAGATAAATATAAGTTAAAAAAAAATTCTGGGGTGGGGGAAGCCACACAATATTTATGAGAATAAAAACCGACTGGAAATATACACACTAAAATGACGATGGGAGTCGCTTCTGGGAAGTGTGATAAGGGAACAGAGGCCTGGAGAGGAGTTCTCAGTCATGCTTCTTTTATATTCTAAGTTTTTGCTTGTTAAGATGTTCAATTGCTTTCATTAAAAACACTAAAGAAAAATGACAAGAGGAAAACATTTTTTAATTCTAGATGTCAGGTATAGAGGTATTTGCTACGTCAGTCTCTATCCTTTTAGTTACTTTATGAACTTTTCAAATTTTTTAAAAGATCACATTTAACAGCTGGCCATGTAACCGTGTAACCATAACTCTTGTCTAGGTCAATACTTCAAACAAAGACAATTTCATAAAAAGCACAATCAGAAGATCTCCCTACAACAGTGTGGGCAGAAGGGCTCCCCCTATGCAAACGCACAGTGCTGGATTCAAAATTAGATAAAAAGTAAATCAGATTTAAAATCAGGAAGACAATCAGGCAGTATGCGTCTTCCTGATACAGACAACACACAGGAACATCTAATCTCTTCCTCCGGACAGCACTGACATTGACTGGCATATGTGAGGGCAATTATAACTCTTCAAAACATCAACATCTCAGTTGTCCTTTTGTTCAAGTGGAAACAGTAAAGTAAAATAGCATAAAGCTTCCAGAAACCCCTGTACAAAGAGAGTTATCCATTTATATCCCAGGTAGCGGCCAAAGAGGTCTTTGAGCTCCCTCCTTTTCCCTCTGTGACCATCAAGGTCCACAGTCCCCAAGTGTGATCAGGCCTCTGATCAGTGTAATGGACCCAGTTGCCCTCTGCCATTGTAAGGGGCCCCAAGGGCGACCTGCAACCCCTTTCTCAGGGCCCACTCTGATCCCCTCCAACATCAGCCTCAGCTGCAGTGGGGACCCAGAGAAAGCTCAAACCTGCTGCTAATAACTTTGTCCCATTTCAAACACATCCATCAAGCATTTTTCCACTTCTGTCCCATGCATTCTGCAAGACCAGGGGAGCCTGGGAGGCCCAGAGTAAGGAGGAATCAATTCTTCTGAGACACAACCTTCAACAGAGGGGGACAGAAGCCAGAGGTGGATACCTCCAGCTTCCAGTAGGAGTCCTTCCAATGGATGACTCTGGGGGGCGCTCTTTCCATGCGTGTCTCAGGAGGTCCCGTTGTAGGGATCAGGCTTTCCTTCCACATCCTGAGACCACCTCTCAAACAACTTGCCTTTAACTTTCCACATTTCCAGCTCTGCTTTCTGTGTTAAGTGCTCAGTCATGTCCTATTCTTTGCGACCCCATGGACTGTAGCCCACCAGGCTCCTCTGTCCATGGGATTTCCCCAACAAGAATACTGGAGTGGTTTGCCATTTCCTTCTCCAGGGGATCTTCCTGACCCAGGAAGAGACCCAGGTCTCTTACGTCTGCTGCATTGGCAGGCGGATTCTTTACCACTAGTCCCACCAGTGAACCCAAATTAAGAGAACAAATACCACCTAGCCCTGCTCTGAAGGCAAGTGTTTTAATTCATGGGTTCCATTATTCTTTAAATATTTGAGGGTCAAACAGCTTGTGTACTACACTCACAAAATCAAACAGGACAAGGCCCCTGTCATTAAGGAACTCAGTCTCGTAAGGAAGAAGTCACACAAACCCACTTGGAAGAAGTGTGGCATGAGCTGAAACCAGGTGTGTAGAAGCTAACCACGTTGTGAAGTATAGGGCTTCCTGCTTCTGCCTGTGGAGGTGCTCCCAGGACACCACCCGTGTTCTCTTCTGACTATAGACCTTATCTAAAATGACCTACAGTGATCCTCAGCTCCTGGTGTTCATTCCTTTTGTAATCTCCTCCCCTTCAGAGTGGGGCTCAGTGATTTCATGTGAATGATTAGAATATGACCAAAGTAAAGAGGGGTCACTTCCAAGACTGGATCTCAGAAGACTGCTCCTGCTGATGGGAGTGAGTTGCCTCGTTGTGAGCTGACCTACGGAGAGGCCAACATGACAGGGAGCAGAAGATGGGCTCTAGACAACACTCAGTGAGGGACAGAGGCCCTTCCAATGACCTGCAAGGAGCTGAATCTTACCAATGACCACATGAGTGAGCTTGGAAGCAGTTTCTCTTCCAATCCAGCCTTGAGATGATGGCTCCAGTCAATTACCTTAATAGCCTGATTTTAGCCTTGTCAGAGATCAAGAGCTGGATCACCCTGCCAAGCTGCTCCTGGACTCCTGACCCATGAAAACTGACATAATAAATGTTTGTTGTTTGAAACTGCTATATTTGGGACTACTTGTTTCGCAGCCATACCACCGTACCAGTGTATACACTAGCTATGATTAAAAATTACCATTGATATGGATACAGTCTCAACACACATCTGATGCCTACTTCTTGTTCTTTCCCATACTCATTCAATAAGCACGCACTATGCCCTGGGCAGTGCAGACACAAAAGTTAACTTAAAAAGACACTGTCAATGCATTCTTGGAAAAGGCAAGCTTGCAAGGTTTGTGGCAAACCTCTTTATGCAACTTCACTAACTTGCTAAACTATGACTTTTCACAAATGTCTACCTTCTGCTGAGTATAATTTACTAAATATATAATTAAATGTCTTTTTTGTGTGAATGCACTTTGTGTTCGATGCAAGATACCCAAAGGTATGTCACATCTGCTCAGAACATAAGCTATATATTTAGAAAAGACTTCTGATTTTCTTCTGCACAGAAGTCCTTAACAGGAATTAGGCCTTTTCCTTCCATTCATTCAAAAACACTATTCCCACAGGCAGAAAACCCACAAAGCAGTGTGCTGGAAACCTTTATATCCAAACATTCTGTCATGTTTTCCAAATCAGCTACTTGGAGGGCTACATTCTCTGACTCTCTGATGAGGCTTGGTAGCCACTGTGCAAACCCAGCTGAAACACTTAAACATTACTGAACAATATTACTTCTGTGAGACTTCCATCTTTTGTAATAGAACTTTTCCTTTACACGTGATACTAACTAGGAAAAAACAAACTGATTTAAAAAAAAAAAAAAAGCAGGAATGTTCTCTCTCTCTCATTCATAAAATATTTCTTTAGTCCTACTTGTTTATTTTCTACAAAAATACCATTGGCTTTCCCACAGCATCACAAACAGCTCTGGGAATCAGCAGAAAACGTTAAGGGGAAGTGATTTTTCAGTGAAGAATTTAAACATACACAGACACACTTGGACCTATCAGACACATACAGCTAGAATAATTCCAGGTAGATCTTTTAGAGAGCTAACTAATGATCACACAGGTTGAGCAGCCTTTTCCAACATGCTCTATTTCTCTTCCCATTCCTACAATCCTCTTTAGCCAGCCATGGCCTGAGCAAGTTCTAACTTTCATTAGAAGCACTTCCTTGACTCTCCACCAGTGGGATAAGGCCATAAACCAAGAAATTTAAAAATAGAAAACAGTGAGGGAAGGAAGGTCACAAAAGGACTCCAGATTTACTAACCATCCTCTCTTAGACTAGCTTAGGGCTTCAACCAGAGGCTGCCCCCACTATGACAGTCTTAAGGAGAGTATGTCATTCAATTTCATCTCCCAGTTTCAGATGAGATGATACTGTAATCTTCCTCTTCATCTTATCATGTTTTCCACACACCTCTTTGCTTACTCATCAAAAGGAATACAATAGGAAGTCTATTTACACAGGGAAAATAGTTTATACTTTGTTAGGTATCTTTTGAAAAGAATAGTTAACCTGTATCTTTGCAACTTCTGTAAATTTCCTGCACATAATTGAGTGCTATGAATCTTCACTGCAATATTTTCCATATAAAAGGAAATTCCTGTGTTTCTGATGTTGGGGGAAAAAAAAGAGTACAAATTAATGTATTTCAGCTATGCAAAATATCTTTCAGTCCAGTCCCTCTCCCCAAATCACTTTGAAGTTAAAAAAAGAAAAAAGACCAGACCATAGTTTAGGGGATAAGTGTAAATTATGAAGCCAAAGAAACACAGGTTTGTACCCACAAAACAAGCCTGATTATGTCAGCACAATCATTATCTCAGATGTTTATTGAACATCTGAGCCTCACTCTCCTCTTCTAGAAAATAAGGTCAATAATGCCTCAACAGGTCCTCTCAAGGATCATAGCCAATACACATGAAATGTCCAGCACAGCAGCTAATATTGAGTAGCATTCACTATACGATGGAAGGTTATTATCATGTATTTCCAAAATATTTCACCACATTGAGGATATTGCTCAAAATGTTAATGGAAATTATTATTATTATTGGTTAAAAAACAGGAGACGTGTAGCCCGAGTCAGATAACCTCACTGGGCCACCCGGGGATCAGAATAGGTAGTCCTCCAGGACTTCTCCAGCCCTAAAATAAACAATGCAATGAAATCAGGTACTACTTAGCAAGTTTGAAAACAGTCAAAGGAAGGTAGAGATATGAACTGTTCTTAAAAAGAATTATTCACGGTTACTAATGCCGACCTTCAGAAGGAAATCTGCACCAAAGTAAGACTGTGCAAAGAGATGCTCAACAGAGAGAAAGGGTGGACACATTATAATAATCCAGTGATATGTGGAGCTAATAAAAACAAAAAGGGTTTTAGATATGTAGCCCCAGGTTTTTAAAACATTAAGAAAATGGTGACTCTAAAGAGTCATTTCCCCAGGAGTGAAGGAGACAGCAAGCTGGAACAGTATCTTACACAAATTAAACTGTCCTTTAAGAGCAATGGCCAGCACGAAAAAGAATGCATCCAAGCCTACTTGCAGCCTCCTTATGGCCCCGGCCATGGGGTGTTAAATTTTGCGTAACAAAAATTTGTAACTAACGGGTTGGTTCAAATTGCCTGGCAGGCTCATCAATTAGACTGCTGCCCCTGCCCCTCTCCTATTAAACCCTAGTTAAGGAGATGCTTTACTGGGTTCTTTTTCTCTTCTCCAAGCCTTTCTGCCAAGTCTTTATGTAGATACATATAAATAGATAGATAAATAGACAGACAAGATTATGGTTCTTACACAGAAAAAAGTGGGGCCAAGATGGAATACTGTGCTAAAATCCCATTTGTTTTTAGAATGAAGCTACATCATTCTAAATTATAAAAGACTGAGGTTACCATCTATGGGGAAATGTTCAGCATGCACTGAGTATAAATACTGCCTAAGCAGCCTCTACTGGCAAGAGAAACTCTTTCCCCATTCCAAAAGAAGATTCTTCCCACTGGACGCAATTTTGTGATGTGTTTAAAAGAGAAAAAATAAAAACGCTTATATTAGGTTCTTTGTAAAAAAATTTTTGAGGCCTTAGGTTTGATAGAAATCACAAACAAAAGATTCTAAGGTTAGTTCTGGTCTACAGATATGCTCTGTTTAGGGTTTTTAAATAAAAATGGAATCTGAATGCCGTTTAGTAAGGATTAAGCTCTGCGTGCTGACCACAGGCCCCATGACTCCCTAGTGGCCTTTACATATGGACCTTCTGTGTCTACTGCCTGAGGGCATTTTGGTTTGCCTTTATTCTCCTAAAATATAAACAGCTAAGAAATCATACATATTTGAAGTCTAGTAAACGAGGGGTAGCAACAACTTGGGACAGATTTTCATTTTAAGTTAAATCAGAAGCCTCACTCAAGGATATTAATGAAGTTTCTGAAATGGAATCATTTCTGCTAGGCAAGGACCAGTTTTTTATTTAAAATGTTATTGTTTAGTCCATCGCCAGAGGAAAGGATAAAGAAGAAGTGGTATGTACCTACAATGGAATATTGGTGGTGGTG
This sequence comes from Bubalus kerabau, assembly GCF_029407905.1. Classification (NCBI taxonomy): domain Eukaryota; kingdom Metazoa; phylum Chordata; class Mammalia; order Artiodactyla; family Bovidae; genus Bubalus; species Bubalus kerabau. The sequence goes on from NC_073641.1 coordinate 14,648,697, forward strand.
CTGGTTTAGTTGCTCCGTTGTGTCTGACTCTTGCGACCCCATGGACTGGAGCCTGCCAGGCTCCTCTGTCCATGGGATTCTCCAGGCAAGAATACTGGAGTGGGTTGCCATTTCCTTCTCAGCCATTAAAAAGAATGGAATAATGCCATTTTCCGCAACATGGATGAATCTAGAGATTACCATGTTGAGTGAAGTCAGACAGAGAAAGACAAATATCATATGATATTACTTATACGTGGAATCTAAAAAGATGATACAAAATGAACTTATTTACAAAAGAGAACTATATCCATAGACACAGAAAAGATACTTACGGTTACCAAAGGGGAAAGAAGGGGATAAATTAGGAACTTGGGATTAACATATACACGCGATACCCAACAAGGACCCACTGTATAGCACTGGGAACTACATTCAATATTTCATAATAACCTATAAGGGGAACGAATCTGAAAAAGAATATATCACTTTGCTGTACACCTGAAACTAAGACAACATTGTAAATAAACTATACTTCCAACAAAAAAGATAACATTTAAAAGTCCAAGGAGACCACACAAAAGAACTCAAGCATCTGCTATGCACAGCACACTAGAATGAAGACTATACATGCAAACACCTTGATTCTGATATTCACTATTTTGGTAACTTGAGTTCAGTAACTTTATTTCCTTAAAAGTCAATATTATTAGCCAGAAGATGAAGAAATTAAGCTAGACTAAATCTAAGTTTTCTCTCTTGGACTTGAAATTCTATGATCCTCTAATTCAAAGCACCTCATGCATTAGCTGTTGAACAAAAAGAAACTTTTTTTTTTTTTTTTACAGAAAAGCTCTAAACCTGGACCCTAGTAAAGTGTCAGAGGCAGGGAAAGGCGAATCAGGCAAATTCCTTACTTGGACTCCTGCGTGAGAACAGAGACAGAACTCTAGAATTTATCGTTTTTACTCAGGCTGATGTAACCACTATAAATAATTGCCTCATGCCTGTGAGGTCATATGCTTTCTGCCAAGGACCCCATTAACATCGGAACAGACCTTGAAAGATTCTCCTTTACTTCACACATAGCTTTTATCAAATTCTATTTCTTTTTTTAAACTTCCCATTCTGATGGTAAAAATGGATCAAATAGGTTCACAAATGAATGACGCAAAAACACAAAGAGTTAAAACCGTGTGTAACCCTTGGAGATAACAGACACGATTGATCATTTACCACAGTCTGACTGTGTCCTGGGGATCTAAGAGGACCAAAACAATTCTCTTAATCTCAAGAAGTTTAGGGCTTTCCTGGTGGCTCATTGGTGAAGAATCTGCCTGCCAATGCAAGAGACACAGGTTCGATCCCTGGTAGGGAAAGATTTCACATGCCACAAAGCAACTCAGCCCGTGGGACACAAATATGGACCCAGTGCTCTAGAGCCCAGGAGCCGCAACTCCTGAGCCCACACGCTGCAACTCCCGAAGCCTGTGTACCCCAGAGCCTGGGCTCTGCAAGGAGAGAAGCCACTGTGATGAGAAGCCCCAGTACTACAGAGAAGGGATCCCCTCCTTGCCACCAGAGAGAAGCCTGCACAGCAACAAAGACCCAGCAAAGCCAACAGACAAATAAAAATTATATATATATATATATATATATATATATTTTAAAAGAAGTTTACAGACACGTGGGGTGGAGAGAGACAATAAGGGTTGGAATTATGATGAGGTCTGACAAGAGCTGAGGTAGGCGGTAGGGACCTGCAGAGGCACAGGTACCCTGGGCTTGGGCATTTAGAAAGGAAGGTTGCTGCTGTGGGGGGCGGGGGAAATTAAGTCCAAATAAACTAGAAAAACGAAGAGGTGGATTAAATGAGAAAGAGTGAAGGGAGGCGGGGCAGGGAGGAGTGGAACGGAGAAGAGAGGGAGGCGCAGGAAAGGGAAGGTGGGGGATGGTGGGGGAAGCAGGATGCTGGAGGAGATCGGGGCAGTCAAGGCAGCCAGAGGGGCAGCTGTGATTCCCCGCTGAAGCTCTGATAAAAGATCTGGGCTTCTGCTGCTCCCTAAGCCTCCGCCTGTAGGCTAGGAAGCAGAATGGAGTAAACTGGGCAAAGTTAAACAGAACCCTCAAGATATCCATCAACTCTGCTTTCGGGTCAACCTGTAGGCTACAGAGGCCCAGTCTGGCTACATCACAAGTCAAAGATGCCCAAAAGAACCAAACGGGAACGCAGAACGGGAACACTCCTGTCTACCCCAATTACTTTCACCGAGTCAGAGAGGTTTCTTAGTTTGCTGGGGCTATCGACCCTCCTCCAAATCTCACCACATCAACTCATGATGTGAAAAGACCACAAAGCTGGGGTGGGCAGAAGGAACCTCAGCCACCTCTACTCTGCCATATCCGATGCAGCTTTCTGCTAGGAACATGCCAACCACGCCAGCAGCCTGCCCTATGTGTATAAATGCTGTAGCCACAGACATACATGTGGCTTGGCAAGAGCATCTGTGGAGCTGGATCTTCAGTCATGAGCACAAATCTGAGAATATTTCATAAAGTTTATGCACTAACGAAACAGGAAAACTGGGAAGAACTGATGGAAAAGAAATGGAGAATAAAAAACCATCATTAGGCAGGATTTCCTGTTCCACACATCCTAATCCCCTCATAACTGCATCTAATAACCAACAGATGTGAACAATTATTTACAGCAGAAATGACAAAAGGCAATAAACCTTTATGCTGACTTGCCACATCAGCTATCTATCATTGTCAAATCATTTAGGGTAAAAATTAAAATAACTTTTAGGTTAACTGATCATTGGTGAAGTCATGCCTAATAATTCTTTAGTTGTTAAACAACTACAAATACCTGCCTGCTTTTAAGAGGTTATCACAGTAAGAACACAAACATACTAATCCTTCAAAGAAGAAAATATTTCATTGTCATGGCAAATGCCAATGAAATAAATTTTCATTTCTTAAGTATCATCTCTTGTGCATTTTCAAATATCTTCATAAGGAAATTATATATTAAACCACATTTACATTGTAAAATAACAAAAGTAAGATATCTTTGCAGAAGAAAGAAAGCAAGATATTTCAGGGGAGAAAGAGAATAAATTTATTTTGGCATCAAAATAAAAGTTTCAAAATATTGACAAGGAAAAACTGCTATCTTAAGCAAATGGCAACTAAAACTCACCAAGTAATGAGGATGCTTTTCATTCCAAGTAACAAACTACTCAGTTCAAAGCAGCATAAGTAATATAAAAGGGCTACCCACTGGTGGGACTGAAAAGTCCAGTGAGAGATTTTGCTTCAGACCGTGTTTGATTCAGCAGCCTGAATCAAACTGTTAAGGACCTGGTTTCTTTGCGTCCTATGGTCCTACTTGTAACGGTACAGCTGATTTCCTAAAGCATGCTTTGTTTATACACCCCAAAGAGTTTTAAGCTACTCCTCTGGCTGTGCATTTCCTAATTAACGCCCAGCAAGAAGGAGCATCTTTGCCTCACCATTAACCAATAAGCGAAGAGAAGCTCACTCTGCTGGACTCAGTTTAGGTCTCATGTCATTGCTACATTCACTACGGTCCATGCAACAGAATATGCTGATGGGCCCAGTCCACATGACACGCTCTCCTAGACACGGACCCACATCAGCTGTTCCAAAACCATGTACAAATCAGGGGATGCTAAGAAGAAGCAAATGAGGAACGAATGTCAGGGAGGTACCACATCTTCTAATTCAAGAAGACCTCAATTTGGATAAGTCATACAAAGCTATAGGTTCCAACTCAAAATTATTTCTGTAATAATATTAATAACTGTTCTTAAATACCCTTTTATCTCCATGAGCTCATTGGATGTCTTTCATACTATCTTCCAAGAACTAAAATGACCTTACATAGCAACTAAAATTTTAATCTATCGTTTTGCCTTATCCACCTCTCCCTGTTTACAAACAGATTTTTCATACATCAACTAGTTTAAGAAATCTTTCTAGGATTCCAAAGAATGTTCTGGGGGTTTTAAACCAAAATATACCTTTTTGATACAAGCATACAGTTTGTAATTATGGATTACCTCTATTTTCTTTAAGACCCAATTCACTAATCCCTAGCAACAATTTCATGGACCAAGATAGCCTGCCTCTTAGAACAATGGACATTATTTCACCCAGCCTATCATGAATAAAATGCCCAGAACCACTATCTAAGCCTACAGTTACAAAAATACAACATAATGTTAGCCCCTCACAGCCACTGGAGAGTATGGATGAATGGAACTCATTACTATGTCTATCCAGCAAAGCACCTTACCATGGACACCCATCTCTGGGCTTCCATATTATCATGTTATTCTTGCTACTGAACTTGTTACAGTATTCTACTGAACTTGTCACAGTAGATGATAATTATACTTGGGCTGTCTTGCCCACCTCAGAGAAGCAAAAAAAAAAAGTCATAATCCATTAAGAGTGTGGTTGAACCACCTAGACTGAATCTAGGCATTTAGATTTGAAGCCAGGTTCTGCAACTTAGTAACTTTAAGAGCCAGAAAGGCTAGTTAACCACCCAGTGCTCCCCTCTGAGAACTGAGGATAACAGTACCTTTCTCAAGGGGGCGATGTAGAAGTGAAATGAATTGACACACAAAGCACTCAGAAGCTGGTAAATGTGTATAACAGTTATAACTCTTCTGCTGCTGTGCTGTGCTCAGTCACGTCTGACTCTTTGTGACCCCATGGACTGTATCCCACAGTAGCCCACAGGCTTCTCTGTCCATGGGATTTTCCTGGCAAGAATACTGGAGTGCGTTGCCCTGCTGCTGCTGCTGCTGCTAAGTCGCTTCAGTTGTGTCCGACTCTGTGCGACCCCATAGACGGCAGCCCAACAGGCTCCCCCGTCCCTGGAATTCTCCAGGCAAGAATACTGGAGTGGGTTGCCATTTCCTTCTCCAATGCATGAAAGTGAAAAGTGAAAGTGAAGTCGCTCAGTTGTGTCCGACTCTTAGCGACCCCATGGACTGCAGCCCACCAGGCTCCTCCATCCATGGGATTTTCCAGGCAAAAGTACTGGAGTGGGGTGCCCTAGCTTTGCACAAATTAAAAGTACATAGTAAATATCTTTGGATAAAGAAATCCAAAGAAACTTTCTCAAATTAAATCAGTATTCTTATACTATATCCAAAGCGATGCTGTTTTTAAGGAAACAGGAAAGAAGAAAGAAGACTGAGTGTGTGCCTGAAGGTTTAAAAGGTCATAGTCCCTAACTGGGAAAACCTAGGGAGAAAACTGCAAAAAGCGGAAACCAACAGCCCATAACCAACACAGACACACACACACACACAGGACTGACTGAGACCAGTTGTTAGAGATGAATGTCAGACTTCACACCAGTTTTCAGTTTAGAACAACTTAAGGAAAGCATCTGACAATGACGGGAAGGACTATTATAATGAAAGACACTCCGCTGGTGCGGAGGCAGGAAATGACGCCGCCCCTGTTCACCATCAGCTCTGCTCACCCCAGCATATCCACTGAAACGGATCTGAGGGCCTGGGGGAAAGGGCTGAAAACTGAGATAACTCATCAAAGAAATAGAGTATCCAGTCACAGTAACGTGTGCAACTCTTTTCTGTGCCAAGCATGGACACTGATAGACCCTGGCTCAATTTTGTGTCATAATTCTCATGAACATTTGCTGTTTTCCCAGAACTGACCTTCCTTGCTTGGAAATTACAGAACCTTCAAGAGTGCTAAGAGAATAAAGAACTAATCAACCATTTTCCTATTGCTCCCCAAAAGTGGCAGCTTAATTCTAACCATCACCAATATTCCTCTATGAGGACACAAGGCTTAATGAGGATTGCAAGTAAGCCTATGTGCTTTCTTCCAAACACAGTGCGAGGCAGGCAGCCTTTCATACACTGATATCAGAAAAAGCTGGAGCCAGCATCCAGGGGCAGCAGGCAGGAAGCTGGGTAGGAGGGCTCTGGATCTGCCCACAAAAATCATTCTCTCCAGTGTCATCGGTGACGTGACCACACCTTAGGGGAAAAATAAAGGACCATTGAAAGTATTAACTGTTCCAGGAAGGCTAAGATGCAGAGCAGATCAAATGACAGAGTAACTGCCTTGCTGACACATTATATTCTTTCAAAGTACCAGACAAATGGAAAGTGGTGGATGACTGCTTTGAAAATATAGGTGAACGGACAGCACAGAAAAAGGTCTCGTTTTCAGGACCACCAGTGTGACAGCTATCAAACAAAGAAAAAATGCTTTGACATCAGTGGTATATCTCAGGGGAGCTTTGTAGGCAGCAGATACTAAAGATTCAGGCTTTTGGGGGGGCAAGACACCAAAAGGAGCTTGTGAGTTCTTAACCCATTTACACAGAGTAGATTTGAATAAAAACAGCTGTAGATAAGGCAATGACATAGGTGTATATATATAAATGCATATACACAGACACACACAAGAACTCATTTTAAGTGTTGCATTTCAAATTATTTTGATTGGGTAAAGTTGTCTAGGCTAGTGTGGCACTGGAGATGTAAAGTTTCATTCATGAAATTTTAAATAATGGTGATAAGATTTATCTAGGCACACCAGCAGAACCTAAATATATAGCACATGAATAATAGAATGTGCATGAATTTTGAATGCTTATTTTTCAGAAGAAAACAAAGAACTGCATGTGTGAATTCTTAGAGCCTCTAAGTGTAGCCTGTATTTGCATTTCAATAGCTTGCAAGGTAAGCTCTGTGAAATTGGTCAAATGTATAGACTCTCATCTCGCCTCCACCCCAAATCAGTCAATTAGCTTCTAGAGAAAGAAGCATATAGAAGCTAATACCCAGCAGCTCAAAACCTATTCCAGCTGATACAGATCAAAATAGATTCAAAGCAAGTATGTTGAGGACACAGGCTTTCTACAGAACAAATTCTGGGTAAGAAGCATACAATGCCAGGAGCTAAGCGCTGCTGTGGTCAGAGAACACACACACAGAAATGAAACGGACAAGGCAGTACACAGCAAATGAGGAAAACAGGCACATCTTAGAAGATTTACAGCCAACACATCAGAACGTTTTCCAGAAGGCAAAAAAGTTAAGTTTAGCAAATTTTGTCCATTTAAAACAAAGGCATTTTTGAAGCCACTCTGCTACACTGATTAATACAGACATGCTATAAATGAGCCGCCCCTGTCATTCCACATTCCACCTCAATCCATGCATTCTAATCCTAAATCCCTTCTAATTAGCATTTTTTCAATCCTCCCATCCAAAGCCTTCACTGACTCCACATTAGCTACTCCTTCATCTTTACAAATTTTCTTATTTTAAAGGAGTTATTTTTTTTAATGCCCACAAGAGCAAAAGTATAAAACACAGACATTATATATGTGAATGATGTTATCAATATATGTCTTTTGCACTGCAGCACTTTGGTTCCTTCATTTTCTGAAAAGCTACTTGCACTAAGTCCCCACTCGCCAAGCCATGGTTGGTGCCATGGACTGGGTGTCCCCGACCCCTGCCCCGCACAAATTCATCTGTTGAATGCTGAAGCCTTAATGTGACTGTATTTGGAGGTGGAGCATTTGGGAGGTAATTAGGGTGAGACTGGGTCACGATGGTGGGGTCCTCAAGACAGTCCCTTATAAAAAGGAAGAGACATGAGAAAAGAGGAAGAGACACGAAATCTCTACACTGGGATGAGGGCTCTCATCACTTTAACCTCGGACTCCCACCCTGCAGAGCCATAAGAAACACATGTCTACTGTCTCAGTCACCCCGTCTGTCACTCTGTTAGAGCAGCCTCAACTGACAGATACTTGCCTCCCTTTGCTGTAATTCTTTAATAATTCTACCAGGTAGGTGTTGGTATCCACACGTAGTAGGAAAGGAAACTAAGCCTCAGAAAAAATTTAACCTGCTCCAGAGTCACATGGGCTTCCCAGGTGGCGTTAGTGGTAAAGAACCCACCTGGCAATGCAGGAGACATAAGAGACTCAAGTTCAATCCCTGGGTCAGGAAGATCCCCTGGAGGAGGGCATGGCAACCCACTCCAGTATTCTTGCCTGGAGAATCCCCTGGACAGAGGAAACTGGTGGGCTACAGACCATGGGGTCTCAGAGAGTCGGACAAGACTGAAGTGACTTAGTACGCAGAATCCTTTGCTAGGATGTGGTAAAGTCACGTGGAGCAAGGCAAACAGAGGCGGAGGAAGGCTCACCTGCCTAGAAACTCAGTAACTACTATCCGCTTGAAGCTGCTCAAAGTAACTGACATGCATACATCTTACTTTTATAATATTCCTGGGAGTTAAGTGATATTCTCATTTTACTGAGAAAAACCTAAAATTTAGAAGTGAGAAGCATGCCCAGGAGAGTCGAGCCAGCAGGTGGTGGATCAACATTCTCACAGAAGTCTAAAACGCCTCCTCTCTTAACCCCACAACACAAGCCTGCCCCCAGTAAGAGTCATTGCCACACCGTGCTCGGTAACAAGTCCCCACACAACTAGCGACTACCGACAATGACCATTTGCAGGTCTGCAGGTAGACTCTGGGGTTGTTGGACCTGGCTTCTGGCTGCAGGTTTATATAGGTCAACTCTACCAGAGTGCATTCTGGGACCCAGGCTAAGTGGGCAGTGGCTACCCAGGGCAAGGCCTCTCCTGATAGATCACCGAACAACAGTATATTTCAACCTCTGCTTGGGACACATTCCTGAAGTTCAGTAAGACACAGAGCTGAGCCCAAAGTTAAGAGAGGGAAAGCATCTCTGCAGGCCATGAGGCCATGAGACTGGGGCAAGGGAATGAATGTATCCTTCTGTTCAGAGGAGTGAAAAGTTAAGAGCTTAATTGAATCTATCACACTACCCAATTCAACTTGTATTTACCATAAAGCCTTTTGGTTTGGATAGCTAAACAGTTAAAGGAAAATGAACCTATGAGCATAAAAATTTATATTTGGAATAAAGTTTTAGTGGAAAAGTGTAAATAGCCAAATCAATGTTATTATTCCATCTTCACCTATATGACAATGCTAAAATTGAGAGAAGAGGCAGTTAGAAAATAAAAAGCTATCAATATCTCATAATGAAAAATATCACTATGATGAAAATCCTATAAAATGAAATATTTCTAGACCAAGCTGTTATCTCACTAACTTTGAGCAATAAGCTAAAACAAATCCATTAAAAAATAGCTAACATTTTCTACAATTACTTTGAGCTCATCATAATACATTCTATTCTACCTCTAACTCCTCACCACTTTACTGAGAGTTTGCATGTCCTCAATATACTAAATTACCAGGCAGGAACTCAAAAAGTGCTGCAGTTAATAAAGTTAAGCCTGGATCTTCATTTGTCACCAAAATGAAAAAAACAAAAGTTCAGTTTTTAATCAATGTTATTTGTTTGTGTACACACACACAAACTGAAAACAGTGTGTCAGAAAATTGATAAAATTGTACATTTGCCTTGTGTCTTTCTTGGTTGAACCCTCATCCTCAATTACAGATATTTCATTCAAATGTAACAAAAATCTTGCTTGGATTTGATGTAATCTCACTCAGGTTTTAAATTCACTTGCCGTTTCAAGCAATATGGCACCCACCTCATCATCTTCATTTAAGAATGAATTGCTTTTTCCATTACAGCCTCCAGTTTGAGATATTTCATTTTGCCTTTTCAAAATTGTATTGGAATGAGACTGGTAGGCAAGTTGTCAAAGTTGAAAGCAATTTGCAAAAAAAAAAAAAAAAAAAATACAAAAAAAGCACACACATCTTCAAAATTGGATACATTATTTTCAAGGCCTGACACTAAACTATAAAACTACTTTGCTCTGTGTGTAATTTTAACCAGTCCTGCAAAATAAGTGTTAAAATACACATTGTGGTAATTCTTGAAAACTAGTCTAACAGAAACCTATGACTCTAAGAGAACTGGCTTCTCTCTTTATTCACGGCCTAGTTCAATTAATTATTTAAAGGGGATGAATTTAGAATCTATATCTAGACTTGACCTCTCCAGAAGTTTCAGCCCATACATCCATCTGCTTTCTGAGCCTCTCTACCTAAAAACTTCCACAGATGCTGCAAACTCAAGATGCACAGAACCAACTAACCACCTTCTCACCATCCACATCATTTGCTTCTAGTTATGCCTGAAACCTGGGAGTCACCTCCAGCTCCTTGCATTTTTTTTTTTTCTCAAGCAGGTCATCAAGTCCTGTTAACGGTACCTCCAGTTGCCTTGTCTTTACATCCACTGCCAACATCTCGACCCAGCAGCAGCATCGCTCACCTCCCATTTTTAACTTCCTAGCTGTTCTTGGCTTCTTCCCAAGCATTCTTCACTAATGCTTACAGTTGGTAAAATATTTCTGTGCCTTACTTGAAATCTTAGTGGCTTCCTACTGTTAAAGTCCAAATCCTCCAATATGGCATCATTTTGGGGACTCTGCTCATCACTTTCTGCTTCTCACATGCACTATTTTGCAGCACCTTGAAAAGGATGCACCTTGTATAACCACCACACCTTTGCACACGCTGCCGTTTACCCTGCCTGGAATGCCCTTCTTGCCCAGTGGGTACCTGTTCACCCGACATCATCTGGCAGAAACAGCCCCGTCTACACACAGCCTTCCCAGCTTCCTGCAGCAGTGGGGGCACCCGCTACCTCCAGCATCCATGCACCACAGCTGGCATCGGTTATGGAACTTGCTGTTACAGGAATTGCTGTCTGTCTCTCCCACCATGCTATACACCCCTCACAGATCAGTACCATACTCCACTCATTTCTAAATTGGTAGAGACTGATAAAGGTGCAATTGTGTACATTTAAGGAGATCCAACCAGTCCATCCTAAAGGAGATCAGTCCTGGGTGTTCACTGGAAGGAATGATGCTGAAGCTGAAACTCCAATACTTTGGCCACCTCATGCAAAGAGTTGACTCATTGGAAAAGACTCTGATGCTGGGAGGGATTGGGGGCAGGAGGAGAAGGGGACGACAGAGGATGAGATGGCTGGATGGCATCACTGACTCGATGGACGTGAGTTTGAGTGAACTCCGGGAGTTGGTGATGGACGGGGAGGCCTGGCGTGCTGCGATTCATGGGGTCGCAAAGAGTTGGACACGACTGAGTGACAGAACTGAACTGAAAGACACAGCACTCAGTTCTCTGACACAAGCCTGTTCAATATATGCTGTTGCTGCTGTTATGATGCATACCGTTCGTTATACATTAATTTAAAGGAAGCCAGAGAATGGAATTTTTCTTGACTGCTTGAAACAAAAGCATTTGCATTCACAATCTAAGTAAATAGCAAATATTTTGAGAACTCAAGCACATACCTTTAGGAAGACTATCTGTCCATGATAAGGCCTCTGATAAATCACAAGCGTTTGCTGTCTCTACATTAGAACACTTCAAGGGGCAAAGCAACTGTCTTACCATGCCCTGGAGGTAGTTTCCTATTGCAAAACCATGGAGCATGTTCCAGCAATCTAAAAAAAATGTAAAACTGCACCTGGATACCACCAGTACCCTGGGTCCTTTAGGGGTAATGATCCAGGGTTGCCTCCAGCCACACCACGGTAAGAATTGTCCCCCAAGGTGAGTTAGTTAATAGTCTGAGCTCTCACATGACTACCTTTGCCATTATTTGAGAAGTCAAGAGACAAATACAATGAGTGCACACTATGCACCTCTCCATAAAAATAAAACCCAGCCTCACTGGAAGAAAGAAGGCAAGGCCCCGACATCTTAAAGGTTGTCAAGCCTTTCATTTGGGGGATACAGAAGTGGTACGTGCCATGACTTAGGAGTTCCTTGAACACATGACCCCTTAGGAGCAGTGAGTCTCAAGCCTGGCTGCACACCATCAAGAGACGCTCATTCAACTGATGTGGACTGCGCTGAGGTCCTAGGGTTCAGAAAGTTCTCCAGGTGGTTCAAAAGTACAGCCTCACTGAACCGTGGTCCTAGGTTTTGGAGCAAAGGAACACACAGAACTGATTTACTTTTCTCGATTCCAAAAGGATGCACAAGATACAAAACAGACTTTAAGAGCTTTTCATTGATGGTACTGAGTGGAATAAAGTTTTTTCTTAGACAATAAAGCAAATAAATTAAAGTGACCCCAAAAGCCACTTTTTAAACTGATTATAAAAGCAATACATGCTTACCATAGAAGAGTTAAAGGTAAAAAATTCTTATGGCATCACCATCAATATATAATGAGCTAACATTTTAGTATACTTTCTCATACTATTTTAGGTGATGATAATGAAGAAAAAAATAGGTTCTTAATAAATGTTAGATATGATAGACATGTTTTAGCCTTTTCATACCTCATTTTAATTCATTCTCAACAATTCCACAAGTAAGTGTATTTTATTGGTGAAGAATTAACTAGCCTGACTCATACAGCGAAGTGGCAAAGATGGTCTTAAATACTCCAAAACCCACACACGTGCTTTCCTTCCATCCCATAGGGCTATCCTACACACACACACACACACACACACACACACACACACACATAGAATTGTACATACACTATCTGCTTTGGCCCAGAGGATAATGTATGTCAATCCTCATCCCAATCCCCAAGAAGGGTAGTACCAAAGAATGTGCTAACCATTGGACAATTGCACTCGTCTCCCATGCTAATAAGATCATGCTTAAAATCTTGCATGCTAGGCTTCAGCATCAGAGAAGGCAATGGCAACCCACTCCAGTACTCTTGCCTGGAGAATCCCATGGACGGAGGAGCCTGGTAGGCTACAGTCCACGGGGTCACAAAGAGTCTGACACGACTGAGTGACTTCACTTTCACTTTTCACTTTCACGCATTGGAGAAGGAAATGGCAACCCACTCCAGTGTTCTTGCCTGGAGAATCCCAGGGACGGGGGAGCCTCGTGGGCTGCCGTCTATAGGGTCGCACAGAGTCGGACATGACTGAAGTGACTTAGCAGCAGCAGCAGCAGGCTTCAGCATTATGCAAACCAAGAACTTCCAGATGTTAAAGCTGGGTTTAGAAAAGGAAGAGGAATAAGAAATCAAATTGCCAACATTTGCTGGATTATAGAGAAAGCAAGGGAATTTCAGAAAAACATCCATCTCTGTTTCATCAACTAAGCTCTTAGAGCAATGGGAATACCAGACCATCTTACTGGTCTCCTGAGAAACCTCTATGTGGATCAAGAAGCAACAGTTAACACCCTGTATGGAACAACTGATTGGTTCAAGATCAAGAAAGGAGTACAACAGGGCTGTCTGCTGTCACCCTGTTTGTTTAACCTATATGTGGAGCATATACATGGGCTGGATGAGTTACAAGCTGGGAATCAAGATAGGTGGGAAAAATAACAACCTCAGATATGTGGATGATACCACTCTAATGGTAGAAAGCAAAGAGGAACTAAAGAACCTCTTGATGCGGGTGAAGTAGGAGAGTGAAAGAGCCAGTTTCAGATTAAATATTTAAAAAACTAAGATCATGGCATCTGGCCCCATTGCTCTTGTACTTAGTCCCCATTACTTCATGGCAAACACAGGGGGAAAAAGTGGAAGTAGTGACAGATCTCCTCTTCTTTGGCTCCAAAATCACCACAGACGGTGACTGCAGCCATGTAATCAGAAGACAACTGTTTCTTGACAGGAAAGTGATGACAAACCAAGACAGTGTGTTGAAAAGCAGAGACATTTACTCTGCCGACAAAGGTCCGTATAGTCAAGGCCATGGCTATAGTCAAGACCACAAGGCTTCCCAGTGGTCACGTATGGTTGTGAGACCTGGACTGTAAAGAAGGCAGAATGTCAAAGAATTGATGCCTTCAGACTATGGTGCTGGAGAAGACTCCTGAAAGTCCCTTGGACAGCAAGGAGATCAACCCTAAAGGAAATCCTAAAGGAAATCAGTCCTGAATATTCACTGGAAGGACTGATGCTAAAGCTGAAGCTCCAGTATTTTGGTCATCTGATGTGAACAGATGAGTCACTGGAAAAGTCCCTGATGCTGGGAAAGATCGAGGGCAGAAGGAGAAGCAGGTATCAGAGGATGAGATGGCTGGACAGCATCACCAATGCAGTAAACATGAACTTGGGCAAACTCCAGGAGATGGTGAAGGAAAGGGAAGACTGGTGTGCTGCAGTCCATGGGGATGCAAAGACTTGGACACGATTGGGTGGGTGACTGAACAATAACAACATACATTATGTATGTTATAGTACATAGTATAGTAACCTCTTCTTTTCCTTGACATTATTGTCAACCTTTTGCCCATATCACTAAATATTTGTCAAAAGCATGATTTTAATGGCAATGTTGTCTTCTAACCTGTGTGTTTCACAAATTAGATGCCAATCTCCATGCTTTTGGTTGCTTTCAAGGCAAATGTATGATTACCAAGACATTTAAAAAATATATCATTACACATAATTTATTTCAAATGTAAGCTTCAAGTAAATTCCAACACCATATTTGACTCTGGTACCAACAATAAAATGATCTCTACTTGCATACTGATATTTGTCAGTTCGTGTAATTCTCAATTTTAATATTTTATCTAGCTTACTGATAATTTGGTCTTTTAGTCTTTTTTGTCTTCTTCTAAAACTATTCATTATTCATTCTGTTTTACATGCAATGTTATTACACTTTGTGAAATCTTTTCAGGCAACTTAAGATTTTCAAAAGATATGATAAATAAAACCACATAATTCTTAACAAGAAGGAACTAAGACCTAGACAGTGAAGAACTGGTGGCTTATGAGTATCTACAAAACTGCTACAACTGAGTATGAAACCCTGTCCTGACCAGCTAAGACAAAAATGAAGGCCAAGCCAGTTATTATTGACTAAAAGAAGCTAACTGGTCTACCTAGAGAGGAAGAAACTTTCTGACTACTGAACTTGAAGACAGTAGCCTGTGAGCCTCATATAACAGACAACACATAACATAATCGGTGAGGCTTCAAGGGGATTTTTTTTTTTAAGTACAAAGATGTTCTCTCACAACCATTTCTTTCAGCAACCCTCCATAAAAGTCAAGGACAAAACGTGAAGTCGTAATTCTGTAAAGGGATTTGGAGAGGAGCAGAGATGGACAGTCTACGTGTGCTAGGATCTGCCAAAGGGCAGAGCTCAGGGGATCCAGGAAATGAATGATAAGAGGTCTCTGGGGCTACTGTTCTCCCCCATCACTTCTCAGCCAGGTCCTGAAGAGCAGAGCGATTCCAGATTGAGACAGCAGGAGGAAGTGCAGACACACTGTGTGACCAATGCGAAGGAAACCCATGCGTATCAGATACTGAAGTGCAAAGGGAAGGACTAACATCTTCCCAGGAGGATTAAGAGCCTGATAGGAAAGACATAATTATTCAACAGTGGGAAACGGTTGGGGGCCATGACTTTTTGCAAAAAAAAAGCAGCTCTGAATCTGTTCAAATGTTTGAAGTCAGTTCAGGCCCCAGGGATCTGTGGCTGTGAAACTTGAACATTGCCTTTGAGTGGCAAGTGCTAAGAGCAAGGGGCAGTTGAGCATGGGCTCACTGTAAGGATGCTGCATGTACTTCAGTTGTCAATTCAGATCATCCACCCTATACTGGGCTGTGGAGTTAGCTGCCTGGACCACAGCCAGGGGCTCCTGTGCCCCTCTGCTTTCTCTTGGGTTTTGCTAATAAGGAGCATCAGAAAGCACTCAGAAGGATGGAGGCAAATAAGGTTGAGATGTCTATCTCCCTACAGTCACCATGGGCTGTGTCCCTTCATTCTCTCTCTCTCTCCAGGTTCTATAACCGCTCCCTCCCTCATCCCTTCAGATCTAGTGAAGCTAGTGGCTTCCTGTTGCTTCCAGTCCCTTAAACTTTCTCTATACCCCACCCACACCTTTTATACTAATAGCTAATATGTTCATATTATTAGCATCCCTTTTTATAAACTCTCCTCAAATTACCCAATTCATGCTCTCCATCTTTTTTATTGCCTAAGCCCCACCTGATACTCCCATAGTTAATTATTTAAAATGACACTATGCAAGGCTCTGTGCCAACCCAGAGGCAGTGAACTAAGTTTAACTGAATAAGTACCACAAGTCAGATGCTGTGCTAACGATTTACAACCACCTTCGATCTTTAAGCATGTATTATCTCCATTTTACAGATGGGGACATAGAGGGGCGAAGAAGCTGGTCCAAAGTTACAGAGCTACTCATGGTCACCGGACATTAGTCCTCGATGGGTTTGCAGTTTCGGTATAAGACGCAGATAATTTTAAAATAATGCAATAGGATTAGGTGTGCAAATAAATAAAACAATGACAATGATAAGATTCAGAATGGAGCACAGTAATTATGGAAAATTTCAGGCAAGAATTATAATTCACTTCGGCCCCTAATGAGCAGGGAGAATTGGAGGACAGGATAAGGCAGGCAAAGGAGATACATCAAGTCTGGACAGTGGGTGATGGGACAGGATTTTGAAGGCAAAGAATTAAGAAAACAATTCTTAGGGTACAAAATAGAACTTATGTCCACTTTTGAGTGGGCATAAGATTTTGAGGGCACTCCATCCTTACTCCCTGCGGATCAGGAAACCAAAACTATAGTATTCTATCTCTATTTCAGAGGGAGAAATTCAACTGCTTCAGTGGATAAGAAACACCATTCAGATATGCCCATAACTGGTCTCACTGATTAGGGACCCATCACTACCAAAAGTTCATTTATAGTTTTGATTCTTTCTGTCCCAAAGTCATGTCTGTGCCTTACGGGAACTTATGGATATCAAAAGTAACTTATCCCAAAGTATAATTATCATAGGTATTTCTATTAAAATCTTCTAACTAGACTCCTTTCCTGTAACCACCCAGAGTCTTCACATGAAACAAAAACCTAAACACAAATCTAGATGTCTAAGCATTTAGTTGGTAACCACACCATACTTGAAAAAAAAATTTAATATTTCAGCCACATGTGACAGTGGGCGGAAGTGGTCAGATTTAACTGGGGATGGGGTAAATCAACAGAAGAGGTTACCAAGCAAAGCAAAACACAAGAGAATGGCAGGAATGGGCTCCCAGGAGGCCTTTCCAGGATACTCCTCCCCCTCTTAGTGCCTCCTCCCTGCTTTAACGATGCTCCTTCATTTTTCTCCAGCCTTGGGATCTATCACATTAGGGATAGGGACACTTTTATTAAAACAAATAAAAGGGAAACACATAACAGAAATCACTGAAACAATTAATTTCCCTGACAGTTAAAAATATGACCCGTGTTTGAGGCATATTAGGACCGAAAGGAGCCAGTTATCCTTTGACGAATTAGACCTGTCTAGAAATTCAAATTGCCCCAAGTCCAAGGTCTGCCCAAGCCCATCCATCCGTCAGAATTTCCCATGTTTGGAGATGCAATCTGAAAAGTTTCCCAGACTCTAACCAGGGAAGCCACTGGGGCCTCTTTCTCTCATTCTCATTTCAAAGGCAGTGATGGAAGTGCTATCAGTAGTACTGGAAATATTAATACAGTCCACAGAAAAGATGGAAACGTGCAGTCACCAAAGATGAACAACTAAGTTTGGTTGCCATTTTATGAAGTAGTCGTGCCTTGAGAAATTATGTGTTCTGACGAAAAACAATTTTTCAGAGTCCAAATTTTAAAAACACCTTAGTAGGCCTGTGTTTTAAGAGCTAGAGGTACTGAAATTCTAAATACAGGTTCTAAACATGTACTATATTATTCTCTACTAAACACATTCTGCATTATTGCAAACTTAAATTTTAGAGAATTAGAATATTCGTATACTCCAGATTTCTGACACTAGACTTTAAGTTATTTAAAGAACGAATCTGTTCCAATTCTAAGCATCTAACACTAAGCATCTATTCATCTCTTATTATTAGATAATATATTCTGTCATATGATCCCTATAAATAGTGATAACTGTCCTTACAGGTAATTCTTCTAACTTAAAAATAGATTCAAACAACAAATTATGGAATAAAAATATAATTATGTTATCTCACTAGTAATGATGTGGAATGTTATAAAGAATGGAAGTCATCTTTGCTTTAACAACATAATACTTACTCAGGACCAAGTATATGATAGTGTATTTATTACATAGCCTCTGACTTAAAAAAAAATTCAGTTATGCTTATCTCCTGTCTAGTACACTCAAAATTCATGTTATAGCATGCCTTTTACAGAAGAATAAGCAGACGCCAAGAGGGTTTGTGACTTGCTCAAGATCACCTAGCAACACCGTCAGAATCAAGCTACTAAAGAGTAGCTTTCAGACTCGCTTCACCACAGGTGTACCTCGTTTGTGTGTTGAAGTGTTTCATATAGTATGTATATGAAAATTAACTTAATTCCTAAATTCACTAGGTGGCGTTGCTCATAAGAACTCAACAGTGACATCTTTTGTAATACAAATGTATACTTACATCTGGTATTTGTAAGAAGTTTCCTAATATTGGAATTTCTTAAAACAGCTACCCTATATGTGCCATGTCTTTCAAAATAAATACTGGACATAATGGGAGTAAAAGATTAACAGGCTTTGTTTTAAGCCAAAATAAAGTTGCAACTATGAGACGGCAGAACTTTTAAGCACTTTTATATTACTATTTCTCACAATGTGGAGAGTTTTATTTCATTTATAATAGAAAGCAGACATTCTTTATCTATTATATAGTAGAGTATGGCAGGCATAGTAAAAGGATGTTAAGTACCATGAAGATCTAACAGTCTAAGTACTATATTAACCAGCAATGTTTCCTTTGTTTTGTTGCAAATCTTAGGTAGAAAATAGCTTGGTTATTTTAAAAAGCCACAAAAATGTCTAAAATGAAAAGTTCTACAAAATCTATACCCTCAAAAGCACCATATATCTCAATCATATCCTCTGAAATTGTGATAATCTATATTACAGAAATTAATCACAAAAAGGAGTTTCCTATCAAAAACACAGTTTGAATGATCTAAAATGAATTAAAGGAGAGAGAAAACTCTCAGGAGAATTGCCATCAACATACTAATAATCTGACCATTAGGAGTTTGATAGAGTTTATCACCTTTTTAACAAAGAACCTTTCCATATTTAACTAGCAACTCCAAAAAGGACATGGACCCACACAAACAGCTGTGCATTACCAGAACTTTATAGATGTGATGAAAACAAAGAAAAGGAAATCCACAGCAGTGACTAACCACACTGTACATTCAAAACAATGACCACACTGAAAATCATTAGAGGCAGTCTGTTTACTCAGGTCTGGAACAATAGATGACATCTAACCCCAACTTTTTTAATCCCTCTTTTGTTTACCTACAAATAATCCTTTAGTTTATCTACAATATTATTATGGTATTAGAGTAATATGAATAATATTAGTATTAGCAATTGACAGACACCTACACTGGCCGTGAGTCAAAGACCATTAAGGAATACCGAAAGGCATTTCTACATGTAAGGTATAGTGGGTTTTCCCAAGCGCTTTTTTTTTTAGTTTCAAAAATAATGAATGAGAGTTTATCAATGGCTAATGATTAGATTCTTTCACAGAGAACACTGCCCCTTATATACAGGAAAAAAAGAATTCACAAGGAGTTAACAAACTAATTTTGAACATACTCATATTTTGGCTTCCTGAAACTTACAAACTGCCAAGCAGATGTTTTTTCCAAGTTTTCTGATCTGCCAAGTTTTAACTTGGAATACATTTGTATCCTAAAGTCAAAGTAATTTAATTAGAGAAACTTGGGCACAAAGAATCAAGGCGGTATGATACACATCTTTCCTCATCTCAACATAAACAAATTACAGGGAACTCTGATTGAACTGCTAGTAGAAACTTTCATCTCACTGACAGGAGAAACCTCTCAACAGCTGCACACATCTGCAAGGCAACCAGACAGATGCTGCTGCCGCAAGGGCTGAGTCTGACACAAAACTGAGTCCTGTGTTCCCAAAACTGAACAGAGTTGCTACCCTCAACAGACTTCCCAGACTCTTGACAGAAAGCCCAACCGGCTCATCAGCTGTCACTGCCAGCCACAATTTAACTATTCTTGAACAACTAGCAGGAAAAACAAAACAAACAAGCAACAAAGTCTCAAACTAAAAGTCCGATCTATTGTCTCTGACAATAGAGCCTTTCTCATTGAACACTGTGATGTGTCGCTGAGTTCTGTAAAGAGAGACTTAGCGTATCACGTATCACGTTGCCAAGTGGATACTAAGAACTGTGCATATATTTATGCCCAGAAAAAGAATGAAAAGGGAACTTTGAAATCCTCCACTGCTGGCCACCGGCAAGGCTACATGTCAAGAACGCAAGGATCTCCTACCTGGAGCCCTCTTCGTCTTAGAATGCTGGACTCATCCATTTCCCCCTCCGCTTTCTCTGAGCCTCTCACAACAGTCTAGCCATGCTGTACTACCGCTACTTCGGCAAGCTAATTCAGAGCCCGGCAGCTGCTAAACACTTACATCACGCTCTAGCTGATTGGAGCCCTGAGTCAGCTGGTCCCGCTTAGTTATTCACTCCAGCAACTTCGGGGATCACGGATGCTTGCAGTTCGGTGGGAAAGCGCAGCAAGTGGGCTTAGACACCTAAAGCATCCACCCAGGGAGAGGAGGTTCTTGCTAGTAGATAAGAAATCGTGGGAGCCCTGCTTTCGCTACTCCTTCGGAATACTGGCCCTGGCATTCCAAGCGACCAGAAAATAGCTTTCGGCAGTGGTCGCGGGTCAAGTCCCTTCGGAAGCAACTATAAGGTCAAAGTAGCTAAGTCAATCAGCGGTGACAGACACCTCTGCAAACAGCAGCTGCTGATTGGGACGGTGAGAAACTAGGGCACAGCTGGCCAGCCAAGCAGCACCACCTTCCTGCCGCTCATCTTTTCTGATGGCATCAAAGGAGAAAAAAAAAAAAAAAATGTAATAGAACACACAGGCAGCCGGAAAACCTGAAAACCGAGGGCTCAGGGCGGCGGCTCTCCACTTACAAGGGGAGGAACCCTTACCCCTCCCAGCGCCAAAGCCAATTTATTTACATAAATACCTCACCGCCCATTCCTAGCCCAAAGATACAGTTCAGATTTTAATCTTCCTCATGATAACAACTTTCTCTGTTGATACCAGACCCAAATGTAAAAAGGGAGAAGAAATTCTAAGATCCATCATTAGTTGGAATATTAACCTATTTCTAGTCCATAAACAACTAAAAAGAAAAAGATACCCATCACGTGCAATTTCACAGTCTGTTTCAGCTTGTTTACTCCGCTCATCCTCATCTTATTTCAATTCAAAGCAACAGAAGAGATGCATATTAAGTTTTCATTACTGACCTAGCACAGGAGTAACAATATCTGATACTACCAATCTATAATCAATTATTCCCCCTTGATTTCTTTTCTAAAGAGATTTAAATTGGGAGCACAGTATGGTCCTGAGAAGCAAATACTAGGGCTACCTATAGTTTGTCTCAGAACTACCTCCTTCTTCACTTTATCCATTAGATAGTCTATTTTTCTTGAAAGAATGATAGTCAAGAAGGCAGGCATAATGCATAAGTTACTTTTAAAAAGTCAGTAATTTCTGGGTTCTACCTAATGCAGGTATCTAGCAATTTCTAAGCATGGGGGTGGGGAAGAAATGACAAGTGGTTCCTACCCAGACACCTGCTATTAACACTAGCTCTCTGTCTCTTTCTGGCTGTCAACACACTCGGAGGCTTGCTATCAATTGATTAGATTATGTCATTAAAAATAGCTCAGGGATTTATGAATCTAACCACTGAGGAAAATTGATTGCATTTTATGTTCTCAAACCATCTTTGCAGACATCTCTAGACATACAAACAGAAACTCTATCAAGAAACGCTGCCCCCCACCCACCCACCCCTCACAGAAGCATCCACGGAGAAGGGTGTCAGGGTGTTTTACCACTGAGGCATGTTCATTGGGTACCACTTAAAGGAAGCAAACCCCAGAGACTTTTTAGCTCTTGCTCTTGGGTGGAGGAGTAAGGCCATCTCTAAAAGCAAAGAAAAGGCACCAATCTGGTCATTGCTCAAACCAAAATGTACCTCCAACCTTCTAGCACAATTTTCTATAGATTTTTTAAAAATACTATGCATTTTTATTTGAATTGAAGGAACAACAAAAAAAGGACAGAGAAGAAATGAAAAGAAAAAGTCTAGGGTCTGGAGTGGAGGAATCGGTGAGCTGACTGTGGGAGAATCTGCAAAGGGGTTGGAAACAGATTCCCATCCTTGACAGGCCCACCTGTACTTTAATCTTTTCCTGCAAAACGAAGACCTTTCTGTTCAATGAAAACAAAAGGAATGACAGTTGTTGCCCTTTCTCCCTCAATTCACCCTCCTGAGAGAAGAGCTTAAGCAGCTCCCTGAATTTGAAGTGCCGGCTTTGACAAAGTACCTTGGCAGCCGGTCAGAATATATTTACCAACTTAGATGTCATTGTTATCTGCCCACAGAGGCATAAGAACGTCCTAACTGAATTTAGAAGAAAAAAAAAAAATCATGACCCAAGAAGCTGAACTTGGAAAAGCAAAAGCCGAGCATGGTGTCCTTATATGTGCTTGTGATCTGAGAGCTGTGATCTTCCTTGCGCTGGTCCTTCTAGAGAAAGTGGGGTCTGATAGAGGACATCAAGTTCCCACTAAAGAAAAGGAAGGGGAAAGAGTTTTCCCCTTCAAGCAGAGATCATAGGACTTTGGGAGGGAAAAAAAAAAAAATGTAGAGCCCAGAAGTATCTTTTCTGTGACCAATCGAGTAAGATGGTTGGAAGCGTTATCAGAAGACATTTCGAGGACACACTGATGAAAAGTCAGGTGATGTGTGTCTCAGATAAGTGCGCTCTGGGCATCGTAGGCACTCGGCAGCTGGACCTGTTTGGCGGCTGGGGTTGATAAAAAGGGATTTTGGCTAAAGGTGAATAGTATGTTTCTTAACAAAGGAATATTCTGAGATAAAAATCCAGGATAGTATTCAACCATTAACTAAGTCTACGATGAAGATTATGACCATTGCACCATCAAATCTAGTATGAAAAAATATCGATTACCTGTCAAAATGTATCACTTTGAGAAGTGATACACGTACATTTTAAAGAAATAAAACCAGCCAGAGGCAAAAACATTTAGGACAAAAATGAAAGGCTGCTGAAAAATAACATCAAGCAATAATGGCTTAGCAGAGGGAATAGTAAAAGGAAAATTGCTACATTTACCCTTTGCTATATATTTTCTCATCAAGATAAGCCATGTGTTAAAATGCAATAAAAACTTCAAATGATGACACTATTCACAGGTAATAATTAGGAGCGAGCCTAATTTCCATTAATAAACTCATTTTTCCTGCAATTTTATACCTTCGTGGAACCTGCTCATATTATTATGAGTCAGTTCACAAAGTACCAAACTCAACGTGTAAAGCTTTTACATGTGTATTCAAACAAAATTTGGTAGGCTCAGTCATTAATTATAATCTGAAGCCAGAGGCTTTGAGATACTTGATTTTTTAAAAAATTATTTGTATATGTACACCTCGTGTATACACTATCATAGGCATAATTTACTTTATAGAATACTCAAAATCTGTGGATACTGTAATAAGGGCCAAATCTAAATTTTATTCATTGTTACAATAAATGGCTCACAGAAACAAAAACAAGCCCAAATCCCAGGGGAGAAAAATCACGGGGAGAGGTGGGAAGAGTTCGGTTGTATAAATTTTCACAGTGAGATTTTGTGATCACCGACATCCACAGCAATGTCAGCTGATTTACACAGTCACGCATTTCTCACAAATTTAAAACCAAGGTACAGCTGATTTACACAGTCACGCATTTCTCACAAATTTAAAACCAAGGTACACCTCTCTCCTCCTGATCCACATAGGTTTCTCTAAAGTAAATGTGGCTTCTGATTTTACCCACTCTTCAGCAACTGACCTCGTACCAGGAAACCTTGGTGAGGAACACTGAGCAATTTTTTTAAAAAACCAAAGCTGGGGGATGTTTCCAAACCTAACTTGACCCACTCTACTCCACGGGCTAAATCCACTCTCTGCCCGCAGCTCTCAGCCTCTGGCTCCTGGACCACCTACCCAAAAGCCAAGGAGGTGGTGAGTGAGGTCACCTCCTGGTGGAGTAGGAGGCTTCTCCCTCCAGACCAGCCTGCGGGAGGAGGGTCCGCATTCCTCATCTCAGCAGAGTTCTGGGTGTGCTCAGAATGTGATTTCTAGCACCATCGCCACAATCTGCGATGGATTTGTCCTTAACGTTTGCTTTTGTGTGTGTTTGTAGCCATTACTTCTTCTTAGCAAGGTAGACAAACACCCACAAAATGCATTAGCCACAACATCTTGTTACTTTGAGACAACCGACCAAGGGTTTGTAGCCTCTGTTCACTCATGAGGAAATCCAATATAGCCAGTGGATAAATTCCTTCATTCATTCATTGATTATTTTTTCTACTCGTAGATAAATGCCAGTGGCCAATGCATATATCATATTTTAAAAAGGTAACATAAAGGTCATAAAAAGTTGCAAATAAGAAACAGGTCATTCATGACAATGCATAAAAAATATCTATTATTGTGATTATTATTATTCCTCTGGCAGTTTAAGGGGTAAAGAGAGCCCTGAACACCAGTAATGAATGCAGCTGTGAGATTTACTCAAAATATACATTTCAGTGTTGACATTTATAATCCTTCTTAATTTTAGCACTTTATTTTCCTCCATGTTTTATTTCTAATAACAGCCAACAAATACGGATCACACAGTATGTGACAATCACTGCTCGAAGTACTTTATACAAGTCATCTCATCTAATTCTTTCAACAGCCCTATGAATTAGGTGTATTATCATCCCCATTATACAGATAAGGGAACTGACCAGAGAGGTTAAGTAACTTTCCAAAGATTACACAGCTAAGGAAGGGCAGAACTGGGGTACCAATCCTGACAGGCTGACTCTGGAGTTTGGGTTCCTAACAACTCTACTAACTCTTAATGTTTAAACACAGAAGAAAAACCTGTTTTCAAGGTGAAAAGAATGCATGAGAGGTGTCAAATTTTTTAGCTTCAAAGTGAAAATTACCACATTCTAAGCTATCCCTGGTCAGAACATACCAGAAAGAGCTTGTGGAATCCCAGATTCATGGCCACAGGTCTCTAAGAATCAAAAGGAGGAGGGTGTGAAGAGACAAGTCGTTAGAAAAGACCCTGATGCTGGTAAAGACTAAAGGCAAAAGGAGAAGAGGACGACAGAGGAGGAGATGGTTGGATGGCATCACTGATTCAATGGACATGAGTTTGGGTGGACTCCAGGAGTTGGTGATGGACAGGGAAGCCTGGCATGCTGCAGTCCATGGGGTCGCAAAGAGCCGGACATGACTGAGTGATTGAACAACAACTCGGCTACTTTAGGGCTGAAGAGAGACCGATGCCCCTTGCCAAGAGTTGGGTGGAGGGAGAAAGCAGCCAGGGAATAGTTCTGGGGTGTGGCCTCTGTTCCTTCTCAAATGCACCTGGGCCTCCAAAGGTTCTACTCTCACAACTCTTCACCCTTCTGGCTCCCAAAGTACACAGTTCTAAATATAACATATATTTGTTTACAAATAGTCAATTCTACAGAACCAAGGCTCCCTTTGCAGTTTTAGGGTGCCAGCATTCTACACGTTCCCATGAACTTGTGGGCTTTTCCAAGCTCTTCAGTCTGCAGACTGACACACTTCAGTTTTCTGGAATCTGCCATCGAAGGCACTTGGTAAATCACTCTTTCCTTTCCGGTGAAATGACTCAGGGCAAGGCTCTCCTGAGCAGTGATGAGAAGCTGAAAGGGAGGGGAAATTCCAACCCTGACTTTTCCTTCCGTTTTCCGGGAGTCATGACTTCCCAGCATCCTTGGAAGAAAGTGTCCTGCCCTGAGAGCCAGCGCCCCAGGGCAGGCTCCACCAAGACAGCCAGGAAGCCAGGGAAAGTCCTTCCACTTTTTGAGCTTCAGTTTGTGAAATTAAGATGTTACTACAGGCTTAGCAGTGGGAACTGCAAAGAGGAGGAGGCCACCTGCTGGGAAACTGGGTCCCAGTGCCCCCCGGGCAGGAGCAGTCCGTGCCCCTCACACTGGGCACCTGGTCCCTCCTCTACTGACTCCACAACCGTGACTCAAAACTCCCCTTCCTCCTCCAGGCTATGAGCATCTCATCAAGCATCTGCTTCACATGCCACTCAGCTACCTGCCTGGTCTCAGGCTCCTTTGACTGGCCAAGTGCACGCAAGAGGTTGAGGGCGGAGCTTAGGTTCCCAGCAGCTCCTGCTCATCGGGACTCTCCCAAGTGACAAAGCAGTGCCCGCACTCCGGGGATGTGCTGAAGCGTGGGGGCTGAAAAGTACGCTGTGGGCTTCATGTTAACTGTTAAATGCTTGGCTACAGTGGCCACTCATCTTCACCCATGTCCAATACCAGAATATTGCAGCATTAGTCTAATCTTCAGAAACATTAAAGTGACATACAAGTGATACAGATCACCAGGGTCATCAATGCCCAAAAGCTACTCAGAAATAGGTTCCCTTCTACAAAGTCCCAGGAGCTATTATGCTCAGGAATAAATACTGAAACTACAAATTACCTTGCCCTGTATTTTAAAATGGTCGTGTAAAACTGGAAAATAAAGTTCTAATCTCAAAAGTTGAAAAACTGCTGTTCATACTGTATGTCTTTTTCTCCCCAAAGGAAAAAAAAAAAGTAAACCTGTCAAGGAGACTAAAACAAAAGGGCTTGAGGCCTTCTAGGGAGAGGAGGAATTTTCTCACTTTCAAAAGAAAAGACACGATCCACATCTTCCGACTGATGATACACATAAGTCTGAATTTATCCACAGAGTGGCACTTTCTAAAACACGTTTCATTTAGCGAAAACTGCAGGTAGGGTCAGTGGCAAGCATATGCCTCTGAAATACGCTGCATCCCACGCTTCCTAGGTATAGCTCCATCTTCCATCCTGCCTGTAACCCTGAAGACTGTTACAATGTGTGCAATTGGTGACTTCTACAATGTAACACACATGAGGAAAGCTGTATCCTCTTTACGCCTGCATCACCTTTTAAAATCTAATTATTTCTGGCATATTAGCCATCAAATCACCACTGACAATATGACGGGAATCATGGTATTGAAAAAATTACATCCTAGGAGGGAATAATAAAATATAAATCACATACATAATTTTCTTTTGAACATTTTAACAATGACACCCTCATATACATATGAAATATAGCAGACTATCCTCATAAATGCCCCAACATCAATCACGGCAGGAAAATATTCTCTACTTTGTGAACACACGGATCCAACAAAATATAGCATTTCTGATAAAACTGGGTAATACAACTTCATTTTTTTCATCAAGGGGCATTTATGAAGATCTGACAATGGGAAATGGCTCCAATTTTTTTTTTCCAATTATGTCCCTTCATCTCTAAATGACACACAGCTAACACTGGGACCATAAACTAATATTTAGCAAACTCCTATATGTCACATTAATATATAGATGGAGACAGGAGCAGATGAGTGGAGTGATACTGGCTGTATTGCCACCACAGGCTACCTATCCACTGCATGAGCGTCAGACATGGGTGTGTCAATGTGTTTATGCTACGCTAAGTCTCTTCAGTCGTGTCCGACTCTGTGTGACCCCATAGACGGCAGCCCAGCAGGCTCCCCCGACCCTGGGATTCTCCAGGCAAGAACACTGGAGTGGGTTGCCATTTCCTTCTCCAATGCATGAAAGTGAAAAGTGAAAGCGAAGTCGCTCAGTCGTGTCCGACTCTTAGGGACTCCATGGACTGCAGCCTAACAGGCTCCTCCGTCCATGGGATTTTCCAGGCAAGAGTACTGGAGTGGGGTGCCATTGCCTTCTCCGCAATGTGTTTATATGCATGATAATATTCCTGGCATCAACTAAGTATTTTATGAGCTTCTGAAACAGAGATTTCTAAAATTATTCCTAAAGTGATGAGATCTACCTAGAGATAAAAGATGAAGATTATTTTCAAATTTTGAACTTTATTCTGAGTTTAATGGAATCAGAGATTATATATACTGAATCAGAGATTATAAATGCACTTTTAGGCTACACATGCATTGAACTTTTCTTTTTTAGTCCTACAATGACAAGAAGCTAAGTTCTAGGTTAACTGTACTGTTACCTATCTAAACTACTCCAAAAAAGTAACTTCAAGGGAAGAAAAGTTATGGAAAATCTTCTAAGAAGAAAAACCAAGCTTAGTCATCTCGGAATTTAAAAGGTGATTGACCAAAGACAGCATGCTAAACAAAATTAGGGTGGGAGTTCACGCATGAAGTAACCAGTCTTTCTTCGTCTCTGTTTGCATCCACATGAATTACGACATAGATCTGAAGAGCCTCGAGCAAACTGTTTTAAATCCAGTGATCACATCTGGAACCTTATTCTACCTTGAGGCTCCAGGTTGGATTAATTCTGAGGTTTTGCTGGGAACCTCATTCTGATCTTTTTTGGATTATGTTCATAGAATCAAGCAATTTTGGTGACTCTTCTGCAAAATGCTGAGGAGAGGTGCAGATAGCAATGATTGAAAACAAACAAGTTGCTTTCCTTCAGGCAACCAGGTGGCAGTCAGACATCTATCCTGAATCCTGTTTGTCATTTCACTCCTCCTCAAATTGGTTTGCCTTTCCTTCCATCATCCTCTACTAACATGGCATCCGATTTAGAAGTGAGCCAAAATGGGGCTGTGCCCACAACTCATTTTCAGTTGACGGAGAGTAAGTACTCCTTGGGACTCTGTCATCTACCACAGTAAGCAATGTGAGTTCCACTTGTCTACTATATTGACTCTGTCTTCCAGCTTCCCTGAAATGTACTCTTTGGAGAAGCACAAAACGTGCTCCAGATTCTACCTCATTAATCCTCATCAGCTTCTTTCAAAGGAGAAAAGGAAGAGACTGGCCCAATTTACCCACGAGGAAAGAGAGGCAATGAGGTTAAAAGAAGAGCCCAAGGTCAAGGAAACAGCAAAAAGGCAGAGCCAACGGAAGCATTCGGGCTTCTCAGGCTGGGTCCCAGCACCCACACAGCAGCCACTTTCCCAAAATGCCCTCCCTCCCTCCTTCACTTTGGTGGTCCACTCTTGTGGTCCAAAATTGCTTCAATTGCAATTGAAGGGCAAGGGCTGCCCTGCAAAACTTTAAAATAGATAGACAAATGAAGAAAAGAAAGAAGGAAAACCAAACAAGCACAAGCAGAGAGGGAGAAACAGAAGCATTAGCTGAAGGTCAGACCAAGGAGACGAACTTACACATTAAGCTTCACCTGATGACACAGTACCTCTGCCTATCTGGCTCAGTAAGAGGATACTGCAAACACAGGGCTTAAATTACAAGTACATGGACCACAGATACATTGGGTTTTTGTTTTGTCTTGCAGTAGCAGAGTTGCTGTCTACACTACAAGAACATAGAGTCATGCAATAGCACTCAAAATACCATGATTCTTAGGGTCATGTTATTATACATTTAGTCCTTGACTCTCATCTAAAACGTTGACAGGTAGTCTCTCCCAGTTTTTCCTTTCTCCGTCTGTTTGCTCAAGAAAAATGCTTAACTTGTCTGGGTTTCTTAATAATATTTTAAATATAAATGTAATAGATGTCTGTTGGGGAACATCTGGAATAGACACCACCACAGTGTCATCTCTAATTTAATGAACAATGATTTATTACCCTGATTTTCTTAAACACCAGTGTGTGTGTATACACACACACACACAGAGGACATAGAAGTTTCTAAAAACTGGTCTTGAAAATAATTCTTAAGGTAAAATTAAGAGATAGCTTTCACAGACTGAAATCAGTATACCACAGTCTTCCTAAAAAATATTTTAAAACTTTGGTTTGTCTGGGTAGCTGATTTAATTTCTCTCCAGTCTATATGAAAATGCAGCAGGGGCTCTGGCATTTTCTTCTCAAAAAATCAAGGAAATCTATCTCAAGTTTTACAGACTGATAGAAAGTCACTCAATTCTATTTGAAATCCCTAGTTCATTCATTTATATTCATTAATCTTAATGACATCATTAATGCACAATGTGTTTCACAGAAACTAATTGTATTTTGCCAGAATCAAACATTAACAATTACACTCCCCATTATCACCTAATAACATAAAATAAAATGTTAAAAGTCTCAGGCACATCACTGAATATTTTGGCATGATAACTGATTTTCATTTTTAATGCTACAATAAATTGACCAGATTATCATCAATTAGATAAATTAATATTCTTTACGCAAGGAAGGCAGTAGGAAATTCTCCTGCTAGAGACTGACAACACTCTATACTTATTTCCTTGAGTTTCATCGAACACTGGCTTAGTCTTCTTTTGTCCCCTTATCTAAAGCTGGATTTTGTGACACGGGCTAATACCACACAAGAGAACATATTCCTTTTTAATTTTATGTATTTATCATTGCTTTAAGAAAAGATGGGAGATTAGGATATCTCAGCTCTTCAAGTAAAGGAGAAGTATCTACCTGAGCAGTAAAAATGCCTTGAGTCAGAAATACATGAATCAACTTGTTTAAATTATTGCATTACTATATATACATATATACATACACATACACACACACACACACACAATTTTATGCACTTGATTCAAAAACCAATCTCTAAACAGCTGCTAGGGATTAGGCATTAAGATGGATGCCGAGAATAGAAAGAGGGAAGAGACTCCGTTCCACTGGAACATAGTCAAGGGATCTCAAAACACAGGGGAAAAAAAAAAACCCAAAACAAAACAACAAGGGGACTGGCGGAATCTCAAGGACAAATATGTACTCAAGGTGCTGGTGCTGCAAACACAGAAGGGTGGGTAGAGAATGGGGGAAGTTTGGGAAGAGGAAGTAAATGATGGTTCCCAGATTGATCTGTGCATCAGAATCACTGAAAGAGCCCTCATAATTTCCAAAGACTAAAGCTACGCCCAGACCAATTAAATCCCATTCTTAGGCGGAAGTGGGGGTGGGAGGCAAATATGAGTAATTTCTGAATTTCCCCAGGTGACTCCACTGTGCAGACAAGCTTTGGTAACCATTGGTCTGAAAGAAGTGGAACTACTGAGTGGAGTAGATGGGGAAGATGACAGGAGCCCAGTGGTCAGAAGGTCTCCACTACTTACCACTAATTCCCTGCCATCTACTTGGTAAGTGATGATTCAGCCTGAGAAAAGGGCAAGGGGAGAGAGGTGATGGGAAATAGCAAGGAAAGGAAGGACTGATTCCCATAGCTGTGAAAGAACATGCCTTCTAATCTCTTCATCAAAGATGAGTATTTCCATGGAAAGACAAGGCATTTTTGTACAATCTTTCTCTAAAATTGAAGCCCAGTGAACTGAGTAAGTCCTATCTGTCTTGGTCTTACTAAACACATTACAATGACTCAATTATTAAAAGCAAACAGGATCCTTCATCTTGTCCTTCTTGAGGTTTCCCCAGTGCCGCCCGATCTTGGGTGATGGTTTTACCTCACCTGACAACCTTGAATGGCTGTCGCCACTCTCCTCTGAGACAGACAAGAGAGGGCATTTGTGAGGCGCCTATTAATTGTGTTCTTTAACTGTCCTCTGAAGAAAACAAAACACAATAGGAGTGTGTATCTGACCATTTTATCTACAGAAAATACAAATAGATTAACTCTGATTTCATTCTGGAAAACATTACACAGAGATGCCTTAAGTCATCAGGAAAGATATAGACTTCTTTAGGGGAAAATATACAATGCAATTCTAATACTTGACTGGAAAGCAGGATTTTTTAAAAAAATTCTTACTTGCCTTCTGAAGTTCATGTTTTAGAAATAAGTTACCAATTTCACTACTCAGTTTTCAGAGGGGACACTTGTATTTATGGAGTGAAAATGCTGCTTCCTTTGCATGTTCCTGAAGAAGCATCTTTCTTTGTGTTATAAAGTTGTGTTTCTTTATGTTATAAAAACCATAACAGATTCTTAGCAGGAGGCTGCTGATTTGGTGTGGTGTTTAACTGCACATGCATTAAAAGTTTCTAACAATGCATTCTAGAAACGCGAAGTCTATTCTTTCAAGAATTACACCTAACACAATGCACTAAAATGTCCCTTAAAATATTAGTGGAAGGAATTTCTCTAGCTCGAGTATTCAATATATTCTGAACATAATTCAAATATACAAACCTGATACCAAAACATTGATCATATATTATTCTCTAAAGCTCAAAAGGCTATCAAGATTAACAGCACTGTCTTACTTATAGCAGTAATCTGCAGCCCAAATGTTGTAAAAAATCTCCATGTGATGTGATGAAGCATTTTAATTTCAACCAGACACTAGCTTTTTATAAGTTCTTCCAACAGTTTTCTTACAGTGAGAGAGTTATTTTTACAAAGTCCAATTGTTCCCCCGCCCCCCCCAGTTGACTTCATGAAACCACCCTGCGCCCAGAGCATACCTTTCTCTCACACGCAACATGAATGTGTCTTTTTAAAAAATCCTCTCAAGATGTTTACTTCTATCAGCTACAGATGAGATTTGCTGAGGTGCCACCTACTGGACACACCATTAGCATCAGTGCAGTTCACCTTATTTCCTTTCTTCAGCTTTTAAAACTCTTGATTTTCTTTGAGTTAATGCAGATGAAGTGAATATATGTTTCATATGAAGGAGATCTAACAGAAATCACAGAGTCTGTCCCATCAAGGGCGCCCTAGGTGATGATGTTTTGAAGGCTCTGACGGAAGTGCTGGCTTCTTACCTATCATCACGGCTGCTCATCCTGCTCGATCAGGCACAAGGGAGGCAACCAGAGGTCATGATAGACCTGTGAGAGGACGATGCTTTCTTGAGACCAGGATGAAAGTGACTGCCTCCCACCCAAGCTGACGATTCACCCAGAGCTCCTAGCACCGACTACACAGAGAAGTGATACTCAGCTTTTTACAAATGCCATCATGTCAGTGAGGTGTGCACCCATCACACACAGATATTTTGATTTCATAGTGTTACTAAGGGCTTCCCAGGTGGCACAGTGATAAAGGATCCTCCTGCCAAGCAAAAGACATGGGTTCAATCCCTGGGTTGGGAAGAGCACCTAGAGAAAGAAATGGCAAACCGCCTCAGTTTTCTTGCCTGGAAAATTCCATGGACAGAGGAGCCTGGGCTACAGTCCACAGGGCTGCAAAGAGTTGGACATGACTGAGCGATTAAGCGCATGCTATACATGAGATGGGGGAAAGTGCCAGGCAAATACCACTTTCTGTTCATGTAAAGCTGCCCCTGGAGACACCTCTACTTCCTCTTAAGCCATGTGAGCCTGGGTTTAGGCAGAGCCTGAGGTGTGTTCAACATTTCTCTCCTGAATTGTTCTAAGCTAGAGAAAGAGGGCAAGCATCTTCTGAGACTCCACTGGTCACAATACACTTCCAAGGAAAACAGTGAAGGAATAGACTGTGCTGTTTTGACTTTGTCTCTCCTCCTATCAGATGTGCACCTAACATCCCTTCCTTCACTACCAAGTACTGCATGGAATTCTTTTCTGTTTAAAGTTGTCAGTAATGAAAATCCCAGCTTCAGAATTAGAGCCACCCATTTCTTCTCAATGGGTGAAGTTATTTATCTAATGCCATTCATTGAGCACTTTTATAGAGCTGACAGGTCCTTATCGCCTGCTTTGCCCATTTGGGTAATTTGTAAGTAGAAATACAAATGCTGCCAAACTCAGAGACATTTCCTTCAGAAGCAGTAGCCTGGAGGAAATTCCTTCCTTTACCAGTCTTTCCCTTAGGGAGGAGATAGGGCCCAGGAAGCACTAGAATGGCAACTGAGCCACTAAAACCCATTCCAGGTCCTGCCACTTAACCCTTGATTGCCCTTGGGAGAGTCATTTAATAAATTGCTTTATGTGATTTGTCTCAGTTGCCCATTTTTACCCTCCAATATTTCATTCTGAAATTTTTTCAAGCCTACAAAAAAGTTGAAAGAATACAACATTCCTCATAGTCTCCACTTTGATTCACCAATTGTAAACAATTCCCCTAATGTTTCTTGCTATCCATATTTGTGAAAATACAATGCAGACAAAAATTGTTCTTTTTCTCAACTTGATAATAAAATCGAAAGATGAAAAACCCCACAAGAAGGTGGGAAGTGGTCATTAACTATATACTGAGCAAGGCTTCCCAAGAACAATTTTATCAGGAATTAGACTTCTTTAAAAACTTAGGACTGCAAAAGAGTTCTCAATAACATTTTTCAGGAAATGCTTCAATAAGGATGGTCAGCCTAAGGTGAAGCCCAGAATCATCCCACTCCAGAGCAGGAAGCCACCTTTTAGAGACATTAAACCGTTCCTTTTAGAAACATGAAAACTGAGACCCAGGGAGGCTGCTTCTTATCACCAACCACCCCTTTTACGTTATAAATAATAGACTCACAAGAGAAGTGGGAATGTGAGAAGGAAAATGAAAGAAGCAGGAAGACAGGACAGAGGCGTATGAGGAGGAAGTCAGGTGCGGTCAAGGCCAGCAGCTCCCCAAACCACTGCTATTCACCTGCAGCAGCACCGCCCTCCCAAGGTGCTGGACCAGAAGCTTCTATTCCCAAATGCCCAGAATTCCCCTTTCTTCCTCAGCCTCACACCCCCTCCTTCAAAGGTGTGACCCTGCATCACACATTCCAAGCATTTCTATTTTCCCTCTTAGTTTCCCCATGCTATTACTGTCTCTCTCAACAACATCATTAAATATAGGTACTATGGGAGCTTCTCTGGGAGCTTTCCTGGTGGCTCAGACAGTAAAGAATCTGTCTTCAATGCAGGAAACCAGGGTTCAATCCCTGGGTCGGGAAGATCCCCTGGAGAAGGGAATGGCAACCCACTCCAGTAGTCTTCCTTGGAGAATTCCATAAACAGAGGAGCCTGACGGGCTACAGCTCATGAGAGTTGGACATGATTGAACAACAAACAAAAGACAAATCGGAACAAAGATTCAACCAGTGCCAACGAAGCTTCACAGATGGTTTCACAAGTCAACCACCTCTCTAAGCCAACATAGGCAGAGGCCTCCGGAGGATGAACAGAGAAAGTTTTATGTTTGCTGAACCAGGTTTCTGGGTTCAGTGGTGGAAATGGGATTTCCTTGTTATTCTGGCCTTCTCAAAAAAGTCATATGCTTTTGTTTCAGTGGCTACTTTCAGAATCCCTGAATCAATAAGATTAATTCAGCAGTAGAATATTAATTTTCAGAAATACATCTTCTATTGATTGTTTCTTGGCATCCTTCCTGGTCCAGTGTGGCTCCACGGTCAGCTCGGCTCCACTGGCTGTGCCATAAAGATGCTTACTGATGGCACACCAGTGCAGAGGGTCACACCATTATCCCGCTGGCCCTCTCTGATCTTTATTCTGCTGTTTGTACTTCTCTGACTCCAGACTCAAAACCGACCTAGACTTGGAAAGGTTTACAGTCGTCCGTGAATTGCTTCATTTGTAAAATTAGAGCACTCCCAAACGCCTTCATAAAATACTTGGAGCAGCTTTGATAAATTACAGCTCACGTACACAATTACAGTATCGATCTCTAAGTCACCAGGTTTTCTGTCAGTCCCTGTTGCATTCGCAGCTATCTTTTTAATATCTTTTCTCCTTTCTTAGAAAAATGTCCAAAAACCTGACAGGCATCATTATTTAAGCAGTATGCAATGCCTTCATCAGTCGAGAGGAACAAAACAGGTCTTTCTATTCCTTTTAACATAACCATTTGCCTCCTTTACAAACTACTGTGGTAGGACCAAAGTGAAAAAGTGGCTCAGTCGTGTCTGACTCTTCGCAACCCTATGGACGGTAGCCCGCCAGGATTCTCTGTCCAATGGTACTCTCCAGGCAAGAATACTAGAGTGGGTTGCCATTGCCTTCTCCAGGGGATCTTCCAGCCCAGGAACCAAACAGGTCTCCTGCCTTGCAGGCAGATTCTTTACCATCTGAGTCACCAGGGAAGCCACTAGGACTAAATATGTAACTAAATCAAGATGCTGACCAGATTATCTTTTCCTGACATGACTGACTAGTAAGATGCTTAAGGTAACAAACGTTATCCAACTCAGAAAGTCCTGTATGTTCTATGAAGACATCAGAAATATGTTGAGGCTTTTCCCCAAGGTCTGACATGCATCCAACTTACTTGAATAAACACAAGAAAAAATGACAAAGGAGAGGGGTACAGAAGGACAAAGCACCAATTTTGAACATTTTCTGAATCACATCTTCAGTTAAAGCTCAAACATGTTTAGAGAAGTCTGTGATTTAAGTCATTTTTCGGTTTGAAAACATGACCCATATACCAAGAACATAGTTTTTTTTTTTTCTTTCACTCTTATCCTAAAATGATATCGTTAAAATCAAAAAACAAGTGCTGCTACAGAGAAATATATGATTAAGCTGTGTGCGGCCATAAACCACTGACTCGGGCGCAGCTGAGCTGGGAACCCTCAGCAGCAGAGGCAAGGGACAGCAGAACATCCCTGCCCCTCTCTCCGAGCATTCAAGGACCACCTGACAAGGAGCCCAGGGTGGGGGAGAGAGAAACCAATGTGAGCCACCTCTGCCCAAGTCCTGCACCTGCACGCATGTGTGCTCAGTCACTTCAGTCGTGTCCGACTCATTGCGACCCCACGACTGTAGCCCGCCAGGCTGCTCTGTCCATGGGATTCTGCAGGCAAGAATACTGGAGTGGGTTGCCATGCTCTTCTCCAGGGGATCTTCCCAACCCAGGAATAGAACCCGAGTTTCCTGCGGCTCTTGCATTGCAGGCAGATTCTTTGCTGCTGAGCCACCAGGGAAGCCCTGCTTAGTCCTCCTCTGTTCCAGAATATCACTGAAGAAGCTCCCAGTGATGTTCATCAGGAAAAGACACTCTAAGGACTGAGGGAATGGACACAAGGCTCTTCTGCAGAGAAACAGCAGCATCCCCATAACTTCTGCTTTCACAGTAAAGTCTTTCCGGGGACTCAGCAAAAACCTTCCCATCCCATTTTGCTACTTCTCTTCAAGTTCAGTTACACATCTGAAAATTAAGATCTTGGCACACAGCCAGAAATACTACATTCATGGTCATCAAAGAACTGTGCAGGTCTCAAGCGTGAATGGCAGAAAGCATTACAGAGCAGAGAATAAAGCACCTCTTCTGAATTCACTGGCCAGTGGACGCAATACCTGGAGGAGGGCATGACAACCCACTCCAATATTCTTGCCTGGAGAATCCCATGGGTGGAGGAGCCTAGAGGACTCCAGTCCTTAGGGTCGCACAGAGTCAGACACGACTGAAGTAACTCAGCCCGAAAGAAGACTCAATACCAGGAACTTCAAGGGAGAAGACAGGTAGCCAGACACACCATTTGTGGTGATAACTGATGCTTAGGTATATCATCCCATTCAGAAGGTTTTGGCAAGGTAACGGGCTATTTTCTTGTTCAAATTATTTCCTTTTGATCCTGGGTACAAAGCTATATCTCCCAGCCTCTCATGCACTTGGGTGTGGCCATAAGACCAAGTTCCAGGCAATGGATGATGGTGTATATGTGTGCCATTATTTCAGATCTGTCCATGAAGGGACTTCCCTGGTGGTCTATGGGTTAAGAATCTACCTTGCAATGTAGGGGATGCAGGTTTGATCCCCAGTTGGGGAACTAAGATCCCACATGTACTGGAGCAACTAAGCCCGTGTACTGCAACTGCTGAGCCCATGCGCCACAACTAGAGAGTCCACCTGCTATGACGAAAGCCCCTGCATGACGCAACAAAGACCCTATGCAGCTAAATAAATGTTTTTTTAAAAAAGATTTGTCCATGAACACTTCCCATACAATTCCTGCTCTTATACTATTTACAGTCTGGGTGTCAGCAGGCTTCCCTGGTGGCTCAGATGGTAAAGAACATGCCTGCAATGAAGGAAACCTGGCTTTGATCCCTGGGTTGGGAAGATACCCTGGAGGGCATGGCAGCCCGCTCTAGTATTCCTGCCCAGAGAACCCCATGGAGAGAGGAGCCTGGCAGGCTACAGTCTGTGGGGTCGCAATGAGTCGGACACAACTGAATGACTAAGCACATCTGGGTGTCAACACCCAAGGTGATCTTGGGAAGGACATAAAGATGGCAGAATGTCTGTTAGCCTGAATGATCTCATGGAACAGAGCATATCTCTGCCAAAATGGCCTGCAGGCAAGGAAGAAAAACGACTGTTTGTAGAAATAAACAATAATAATAGTAAATAAACTTCCAAGTCATTTCTTCTATATGACATGATACACTCCATGCCACTCTGATTAAACGCTGGGCGAAAACTTACCTCACCAACAACTACAAATCATCCTCCAACTAAAAAGAATTGTGGGCAAGCATTCACACAGCAGATGTCACATAGGTCAGAGCTGGAGGGCTTTTCAACTTGTTTGAGGGTTGATCAAGGGACTGCTCGGGTAATTTATACGATGATGTAGCCGTGTGATGAAATACCGTGCCACCATGAAAAGGGACACAGTAGAGTTGTATGCGCTAATATGAGAGATCTTCATATCATTAATAAATCAAAAAGCAAGGCTTCAACAGTATATATAGTATTTTTATTGCTTTATTTATAGAGATATACACATAATTTTTTTTTCTGA
Source organism: Bubalus kerabau (assembly GCF_029407905.1). NCBI lineage: Eukaryota > Metazoa > Chordata > Mammalia > Artiodactyla > Bovidae > Bubalus > Bubalus kerabau. The sequence continues at coordinate 14,687,478 of NC_073641.1, forward strand.
AACAAGTAAAAAGAAACAATTATCAATGGGTTACTTTTGGGGAAAAGGACAAGAAGGAGAAGTGCATTTTTTATATCATTTTAATATTGTGAATGTATTAGTTTTATAAAAATGTCAATAGGGATAGCAACACACTGGGTTACTTCTCTTTTTCATGCATTCTTGTATTAACAAAAGGTTACCATTAAAATGTCAATCAGGGCATTGAAGGAAGGATTTTATCAATAAAATGGAATGAGCTCTCTTCCCTCCTGCAAGGCAGATTATTCCCCAAATAAGGACACTGTGAGGTGGCTGCTGATCAATAGTCCAGCATAACCATACAGCTGTGAATCTGTACTGATGTCATGAATGACCGTAAGGCTTTCCTATGTGTTTATTTGGGACTTAGGGCTCCCTATTTGTTTACTAGAAAAGTGACATGTGCAATAGCATTTCCCATAAGTGATCACTACGAAATGCCTCAAGAGCCAGCCTCTTGTAAATTCTCTCCCAGATGTGTTCATACGCTTTTCCTCTGAGTCCAGTGATATTCGTCCAAATGGCACTTTCTGTGGGGCAGAAAAAGCACTCAAACTCTGAGAAAGGCACCAGCAAAGAAAAGCACAGGATGAAGGGGCATTAGCTGGTGCACAAGCAGTGTCTGGAGGGCCTGGAGTTAGGAATGTTCTCTCCTAACCCTGCGGAAATTCTGGGTGTTGTTTAAAAATTTCCTCAGAAGAGGAGGATGTCTTCAACGCACACATTTCCCAATAAAGTACAAAAATGCAGCTTTATGACCCTGGGCTCGTCTCTTTCCCTGGGTTGAATTTTTGTAGCAGCAGAGAAAAGGCTGACCCAGGACACAGGTTCTGCATTTAACACAAAGTAGGTGCTCGCTGAGCTGTTTGATATTTCGTTTACATCAACTGAATGCAGCTCCACCGGAACAGAGACGCTCTGGCAGAGAGAATGCATGGTTAAATATTCTGAGGTAAATGGGTTACGCTATGGTCTCAGGTACCACGACCGAATGTAGGGCAGAGACAATGCTATCAGTCCAAGTGAGGATCCCAGGGCAACTTGTGTGCCTGCCCTGACCTAGGACGACGGGGGACACAAAGACACAGGCTTCCGAGAGTCCAAAGCTCATAGGGGAGACAGGTGAGTGAAAAAAATTACAACCAGCCAAAGATTCCTACGCAATACATATTTCTTAAAATAGCTGAACACTCCTGAATTTGATTTCAACACGGCATTATCTTCCTCTTTAAAGTATTCTGTACCAGGAAACATAATTCATTTGATTTGGGGCTGTATATTCAACATTACGTCAAACTGAGTTGCTCAAAAACAAACTGAGCTTCGCAAGCCAGAGGGTCTGCCAAGAACTAGGAGAACAGGGCTCAGCATCTAGCGTTTCAGTTCCTGCGTCATGCCAGCAGCACTCCCCACCAGCTCTTCTGAGCCTTCCTTGGAAAAATTACTAACAGAAAACCCCAGGCTACATTTCGAAGCAATGCTCCTCACAACAAAATTACTGGACAAAACACAGCTGCGTAATTGGATTCCTGTCTCTGGCTTAGCAAGGTGGAGACAGTTGATGAGCCCAGGGTAAGGATGTATCTGATGTTCCCACTTCATGACTGTCTGCAGTTCAAAATGCACTTGACACAGAAGAAAGGGCAAGGGGAGGCAGGGCTGTAAAGACCAGGGTGACGCACTAAATATCACCCCTGGGGCTCCAGTCAACTGTTCTGGTCTAGTCTAGCCTCAAGGCAGAGGGAGGGAAATGCTGCCATCTAGAGGCAGTTAGGGATATTGGCTTTGATGGCCGCGCAGCCAACACAAAAGAGTGGAGGATGCTGGAAGTGGAGGACCTCACAGTCTAAGAAGCAGCTGTACGAGGGATGTACTTGTCCAGGGTCGGGTCCTCTGCTTGTGTGAGGAGAGGGTGTGTAAGGAGGAAATTCCCCGCCAGACAGAGCCGCTTCAGCTCCACAATTCTCAAGAGAGTCAAAATGGAAACTCCTGTGACAGCAAAAGTGGGCACAAGGGATTACAAGAATTAGAGAGAAGGGATCACCTGAATAAACGATGCGTCAGACGTGGCACCCGGACAAAGGGCTGGCACCTCCTGAGACACAGAAACCTTTAGAGTTCCTCTGCCAGAGCTATGATCTACAGATAAGGGGAAAGAGCAGAAAGAAAGCCAGAGGGAGACCTTAAAATCTAACAGGTAATCAGCTCAAGACTGGCTCTTGGAAAGAAACAAGATGGGAGTGATGAGAAATACATGTGCACTGTCATAAATTACTGGGATGCACAAAAAAGAAAATATGCACTTAGAGAAACGATGTTAAGATTGGTTCTTTGTTATACATGATTTCTGTCCCAATCTTCTAAGAACATTTTCTAAAATTCCTATGGGAACCTACCCGCTTATGATGCAAATAAATTTACTTTTTAAAATGAAATAAAACCGAATTTATCAAATCCCAAATTTCCTAAATGATTGACTGGGTCCAAGATTCCTTAGATAGAAAGCTAAATAAAGTTTTATGTGATCAAAGATGTGGTTGTGTTTGTCCTGGTGCAGATTCCCAATCTTTCCCTCTTAATGAAGAATTTCTGCACTGATAGGTTCAGAGGATGGTTACAATTCAGATGAGAGTTTGACGCATCCTCAGCCAGGTGGGACAGGTTATAAGCTTAGGACTTGGGTGAGAACTGTTGCCACCAACAACTTCAGTGGCATCTAGTTAATTTCACACCAAATTCAGATTTGCTTAAAATGCCAGACGAGTGGGGACCATTCAGTCCTGTTCAAGCTTCTCCCTGCTCCAACAGGACAAGGATTCCAAGGGTTGTCAGGCTTGATGGATGAGAACATCACTCCTTGTGCACTGTCAGGGCCCATCTCCTTGTGAGCACATCCTTTTCATCAGCACAGGAGGTGGAGGATGTTCTGAGTAACTCAGAATACAGGCCGAACAGGGAACCAGCTCAAGCCAGCAAACCGCTAGGGTTGTTAACGCTTCACTTCTTTGTGGGCTCCTGTGACACTGCCATCAAAAAAAGTCTCTACAGCAGAGGACATCTCAAGAGCTAGTGCGGCGGTTGGTGACATTTATGCTTTCACGCTGCAAGTGATAAGGAAGCCTGGTCACTCCTATCATGAACAAAGAAGTAGCCCCTGAGACTGACTAAGGAGGCTAATCTCCACATGGAGAGGGGGTCCCGGATCTGACACTGCCAACCCCCTTCTATGAAACCCCCCATCCCCAGCCCTTGGAGACCCACTATCAGCAAGCTCCAGGTTCTCAGGTTAGTGGTGGCAGGAATCGGTGAGTCCGCTCCAGGGGTAGAGAGGTCCAGGGTTAAGTGTTGCACAACTCCAGAGAACAACCCACACTAAAGCCGGGCTGAGAGGTGCCCTGACATTGAGCAGTGGCACCGCCCAGGAGGCTGCACACGGAACCCTGACAAAAGAAGAAATGACAATCTGAAATGCCTGTGATTGTATACAAGTCGCTGATGTTTAATAACTTCACATGGGATGATTTTTTTCTTCCCCTCACTAGGTTTCAAAGAAAGTGAGGAAGTTATTTCTCACAGATAGAAAAATGTGAAAGTGAGAGGCAGTCTTTCAAATGTAACTGAAGAGACATTTTACTTCAAAAGTTACGAGGTTCCCCTACCAGCCACACTAGATGTTAAAAACAGCACAAAACTATAGAAATTAGATTATATATACTATAAATACAGAAAGACAAACCAAAGGAACAAAAGGGAGTCAAGGAATAGTCCCAAAATACACTCGGGAATTTAGTATATGCTAAAAGTGGTATTAGATATTGCAGGAAGAAAAAGCTGTTTGGTAATAGTGTTGGAATAACAGTCTAGCCACTTAGAAAAAAGAATAATAAACTGAACTGTTCTTTTACTCCTTAACAAAAATACGCTCCAAGTAGATTAGAGGTTTAAATATTAAAAACTAACCCATAAAGAGAGAAGAAAAGAAATAATAGTTAGAATCTGAGAAGAAGAAAAATCTTTCTAAGCATGACACAAAATCCAGGAGCCACTCAAAATTAATAGGCAAGCATCTGTCCAAATTAAGCAAAAAAATAAAGAATAAGGAGGAGAAGGCACAACTAATAAACAATATTAAGGACAGGAAAGGAGTCAAAGCTGCAGATGCCACACAGAATGAACATAATTTTCAAATTCAGATTAGTAAACAAATTCATGCAAAATTACAAAATACCAAACAGACTCAAGAAGAAACAAATAATCTGAATATTCTGGTAAACATTAAACAATTAGGTCAAGAATGTCCCCACAAAGAAAGTATCAGATGCAGATGACTTTATAGGCAAAACTCAGAAGACCCAAGAAGAAGATCCATCCATTCTTACAGATACTCTTTCAGAGATGAGAAAAGGAAGGAGCTTTCGCTGTGGTGGTAAAATCATTGTGTAGCAAATACTCCTTCCTTCACACTCTCTGCCTCCCTGATGCTGGATTTAAGCATCCAGTTTTCACCAGTGGGCAGAAGTGATGCTGGCTCGGTTCCAAGCCTGACCCTTAAGAAATAAGTCAGTGTTCCTGCTTCCCCTTACAGGATTTTCCAATCTCCACCATCGGACAACCACACCCCAGGTAAGTGCTGCTCTTCACCCTGGACCCCAGAGTAAGATACAGAGAGTACAGAACTCAGACCTCCAGTCTGGATGGAAGCCAAGCCAATTCACAGATCCATGCCCCAAGGCAGCCACCCCAAGCCAACCCACAGATACATAGCAAGAGACAAATACTACTGAAGACTGCAGTGAGGAGCTCTGCTTTATCACACAGCATTATAGAAGTAGTGTAGGGATGACTAAAACATTCCTATTCATTTTGCTGAACTACCATAACTTAACAAAGGCCATACAGAAGAGGGAAACTCTAAGCGACTACCATTTATAAACACAGAAGGTAAAATTCTAACAAAAATGCTAGTAAGCTGGATGCAAGAATGTAATTTTTTTTTCATGTTATTTGCTGTGACAATGTATTTTTCCCCCAAAAAATGTAACATCAAAAAGCACCGCCAAAAAGCTGGGAAAATTGGACAGATACATGTCAAAGAATGAACACTCCCTAACACTATGCACAAAAATAAACTCAAAATGGGTTAAAGACCTAAATATAAGGCCAGCCACTATAAAAACTCTTAGAGGGAAAAACAGGCAGAACATTCTTTGACATAAACTACAGTAAGATCTTTTTTGATCCACCTCCTAGAGTAATGAAAACAAAAAACAAACAAACAAAAAAACAAATGGGATCTAATTAAACTGAAAAGCTTTTGCACAGCAAAGGAGACCCTAAGCAAAACAAAAATACAACCCTTAGAATGGAAAAAAAAAAAAAAAAACACTTGCAAAATGAAGCAACTGACAAGGGATTAATCTCCAAAATACAGAAACAGTTCATGTAGCTCAATATGAAAAAAAAAAAAAAAAAAACCCAATCCAAAAAAAAAAAAAAAAAAATGGGAGGAAGATCTAAAGAAGACATATAGATGGCCAAAAAGCACATGAAAAGATGCTCAACATCACTAATTATAAAAGAAATGAAAACCAAAACTATAAAGAGGTATCATTTCACACTGGTCAGTATGTCCACCATCAAAAAATCTACAAACCAAAAACGCTGAAGAGGGTGTGGAGAAAAGGGAACCCTCCCGCACTGTCAGTGGGAATGTAACTTGGTATAGCCATTACAGAGAAGTGTAACTTAAGAAACTCCTTAAGAAGCTAAAAATAGAACTACCATGTGACCCAGCAATCTACTCCTGGGCATATACCCAGAGAAAACCATGATTCAAAAGACGCATGCACCCTGGTGTTCACTGCAGCGCTGTTTACAACAGCCAAGTCAAGGAAGCACCCTAAATGTCCATCCACATAGAAGCAGATAGGCAAGCTGCGGCACATACATACAATGGAATCTCACTCAGCCATAAGAAAGAAAAAAATAACGTCATTTGTAGCAACATGGAATGGACCTAGAGACTGTCCTCCTAAGTAAAGTAAGTCAAACACAGAAAGACAAATATCATATGATATTACCCATACGTGACTAAAAAAAGGGTGCAGTCAAACTTACAACACAGAAGTATAGTCATGGTTGTAGAAAACAAACTCATGGTTACCAGGGGATAAGAGGGGGAGGGGTAAACTTGGAGACTGGGATTGACATATATTCACAATCACATACAAAATGGATAACTAATAAGGACCTACTGCCCTAGAGAATGGAGAAGGCAATGGCAACCCACTCCAGTACTCTTGCCTGGAAAATCCCATGGATGGAGGAGCCTGGTGGGCTGCAGTCCATGGGGTCGCTAAGGGTTGGACATGGCTGAGCGACTTCACTTTCATTTTTCACTTTCATGCATTGGAGAAGGAAATGGCAACCCACTCCAGTGTTCTTGCCTGGAGAATCCCAGGGATGGGGGAGCCTGGTGGGCTGCCGTCTATGGGGTCGCACAGAGTTGGACACGACTGAAGTGACTTAGCAGCAGCTCTAGAGAAGGAAATGGCAACCCACTCCAGTATTCTTGCCTGGTAAATCCCATGGACAGAGGAGCCTAGAGGGCTACAGTCTATAGGGTCGCAAAGAGTCGGACATGACTAAGCAACTAAACAAGGATCTACTGCACAGCACAGGGAACTCTACTCATTACTCTGTAATGACCTGTGGGAAAAGAATTAAAATACAAGAGTGGGAATGTATATAAATACAAAACTGAATCACTTTGCTGTACACCTGAAACTAACACAGCATTGTAAATCAACTGTACTCAACACAATTTGTAAATAATAAAATAAAAAACCAACACTAAATACAGAACAAGGATTTTTCTATAAAAATGTAAAAAGAAATTTTTCACCAGATGTAGAGCTCCCCCTTCAAAAAACAACAACAACAACAACTCAGAGTATTCATTATATTTAATATGAAATGTTCAAGATTTTCTCTCCGTGTTTAAGGATAATATGAATGCATGGTATCATCATTTCTATTCAACATAATCCTAGAAGCCATGATAAATAAAGATTTTTTAAACATGTAAATATCATGTATGAAATGAGTTGCCAGTCCAGGTTCGATGCACGATACTGGATGCTTGGGGCTGGTGCACTGGGACGACCCAGAGGGATGGAATGGGGAGGGAGGAGGGAGGAGGGTTCAGGATGGGGAACACATGTAAACCTGTGGCGGATTCATTTTGATATTTGGCAAATCTAATACAGTTATGTAAAGTTTAAAAATAAAATAAAATTAAAAAAAAAAAAAAAAAAGAAAAGTTAAAAAGATTGGAAAAGGAAAAAATAAAGCTGCATTTATTTGAAGATCATCACTGTCTATATTGTCTACAAAAAATTCCCATCCCTCAAATCTAAAGAAGAGAAAGAATCAGTAAGAATTAACCTGGCTGATGAATTTAAAAATATACAAAACCTATTAAATTTCCATACATTACCAAATAGGTACACATGTTTACTTTATTAAGAATAAATCTAAAAAGGATATACAAATTCTTTCAGGAAAAAATAATAAAAAGTTATTTAAAAACATTAACAAAGTCCTGAGTAAATGGAGCAATATACTATGGTCTAGAATAGTAAAACCCCATAAAAATGTCAATTTCCCAAACTCATCTCTAGATTTAACATAATTCTGATTAAAATCTCAATCAGCTTTCAGAATGTCACAAGTGATTTTACAGAAAAGATAAACAAGCCCAAAACAGCCAACAATCAATGAACAACAATGACATATGGGAGTTCTCTTGTCCAGTTATTAATAAGACATCTTACGAAGTTACAATAATTAATAAAGTACGATATTGGCATGGAATAGCCAAATTGGTCAAATCCAGGATTGAGAGTCCAGAAAGAAACACACAAAGAATGCCTAATACTTAGCAGTCACCTCTGATATGTGTTATGTTCTTTAACTTAATGACAATGATGTCAGCATTAACCATTTCCATTCTACAACCTCAACAAGGTTCAAGTTTCCTTAGAAATGTCAGTACTAGAATAATTCATTCCTAAGTTTCCCAAACCCAAACACACCAGTCCTTTTCATCATCTGCTATGTTTAGAAGAACAGTCTGCAAATAAAGCAAGACAAAGGGCCTGTGTGCTAAGGATGCTGCTGCTGCTGCTAAGTCGGTTCAGTCATGTCCGACTCTTCACGACCCCATTGACACAGCCCACCAGGCTCCCCCGTCCCTGGGATTCTCCAGGCAAGAACACTGGAGTGGGCTGCCATTACCTTCTCCAATGCATGAAAGTGAAAAGTGAACGTGAAGCTGCTCAGTCGCGTCCTCCTCTTAGTGACCCCATGGACTGCAGCCCACCAGGCTCCTCCGTGCATGGGATTTTCCAGGCAGGAGTACTGGAGTGGGGTGCCATTGGATGGGAGCCCCACATATACTGAACAAAATTCTTGGCAGAAAAACAGGCAGCACACAGCAGCTGCCAGCAGAATTAGGCAGTGATCGTGGTTAAGAGGGGTTAGGAAAAATGCTCTGCCCTTCTGAGCACATCACACTGAGCACATCACACCGAGCACATCACACCGGAGCCAGACCATGAGTCCACGTAATTGAGAAAGGTATATTGCAAGTCCTAGAGAATTAAGGCCATGGCACTGAAAGACGTGGGCTGATTTATGTGGGTCACATAAAACACACACACACACTCAGATGAAAAGACAGGCACTCACTCTCAACTGGGGAAAAAAAAAAAAAAAACAACTCAAAACTCTAAAAGAAACTACGGAGAACAAAACTCTGTCTTCAAGTAGTTATGGCCCCCAAATCATCAGGCAGAGGCATATATTTAGGACTCTACATATATAAGAAATTGTTAGGATTTAAAATTAATTAATAGATATGCTATTTTTTATGAACTATAACAGAGGGTAAATTAGGAACATCATGTCCCATAAAGTTTGTTTGTGATGAGCCATAATTTTCTGGTTGGGCTCTCAAAAACTTATTTAGTTACTCCTATTGAAATTCCTATTAAAATGTTTTATGCTCTCAGCTCACTTAAAAGCTTCATATTTCTAGGAGTTTGTTTATGCCTAACTTCCGTGAATATAGAGGGAATCATGCTTTAAATAAAAATGAAATACCAAAAAAAATGTCATTTTAAAGGATGAAAATCAAATTAAAATCTAAATTGCAAATCATCTAACATGTATAAGAAAGTGCTGAAAGGGAATATATTTTTAAGGATCATAAACCAAACTATAATATTAATTGCAATAAGAAGGCTTATTTAAATGAAAAGCCCCCAAAGTAAGGATTTCATAAGCAATGTTTCTAATTTATATGATTCACATGCTAACATTTGTTTCTGTCTTTTACACAGCTAACCAATTAAAGCATATTTCTAAAGAATTAATTTTATTTGCCGGCAATTATTTGTTATCTTAGCTATAATTCTGCAGCTTTTCAAGCAACAAATAAACGAATGTGTTACATCTGGAGGAGAAAACACAAAAAGTGATGGTATAATATTTGAATACATACAATTACTGGTATGTAACATTCTAATTAACATAATTAGCTTTGAAGCAGTTCACACAATAACTGTTAACATTTGTGTCAATTTAGTAGCAGTTAATGACATGTGTTGCAAAGAACTGCTACTCCTTTCATTTATAAGTGAAATGTAAAAAACCTTTCCAAAAAAGAAAAGGCAACCTCAATGAATACTCAAAACTCTTTAATCAATACAGCGCTGCCCTGGCAGGCTTAGGGGGCAGACCTTGCAGTTTATTCCAAGGATCTACTACCTGGAATATGGGCACCTTAGGGGGAACACAGTATAATCAAATGGGGTTTAGGGAAAAAAAAATAGAATACCAGTTTGTTTTCTACGTCTCTCCTTTTTTGTGGTTTTAGTCCATAATTTGGCATTCAGGCTGACACTCGGCTGATAGGCACCAGTGTTGATGGCTAAAATGCTTCCTTACAGGACACCAAATAGCCACTGCCTCAAGCACTCCAAGCACATTCCACCTCTCCCGTCACCTACCCCAGGACCCCCTGGACCTCTCCAGGATGTGGCAGCTACATGATTAACATCTGACAAAGGGAGCTGCCTCCAGGCCCCTGCTGAAACCCACAGTCAATGTTCTAATGATTTCCTAGGGGAGCCTCACAGGTCTGTTAAAATATTTTTTAGTACCTCTTCTGCCTACGTGTAAATCATTTTAAAACATAGTCACACATTAGGGGATGCATACTCAAAATGTTTTATTGATGGTGTGAACCAGCAAAAATAGTAGAGGCCCAGCAGGCATCCTCTGACTTTTGTTACACATGGACAAACAATAGCAAAGTTTGGCAAATGGCAAATAAATGACTGCAACATTAGTCATATTTTCTGTAAAGCAGATGTTAGCATCCTGAAGGTCCAAACATACAGGCGCTGTGCTACACGGGACACAAAATGTCAACCCCAAAGGACGCAAATTGTATGCCTGACATAAAAAGATGACTCATGAACCTTATGTATAATCCAAAGAGAAGAATGAAAAGGAAAGTAGTTGGGGTTTCTTTGTCTGGATGCCTTTTTTTTTTTCCAATTCAATTGTTTAGTGACATCGTTCCTAAAAGAGTACTTCTTGTTGAAAACACCACATTATCCTTTCCCTACAATTTTACATTTCAAACAAGCTTCATGCCTTTCAAATTATCCTGCATAAAACATAGTAGACCTGCAGTTATCTGAAAACAATCAGAGAAACTTATCTTTATGAGTCCAGCCTCATCAATTCATTCAACCATAAACTGTACATCATGTATTCAATAAAACTCAAATTTCCTGGTTTAATAAACACAACAGTTTTCTCCTCTTGGACAAGAGGGTAACAACAGTTAACACTGTTACTCTATTCCTGTATGTTCCAAGGACCTTAACAGATACCATCTCACTTGATTCTAGCAACAACCACATAAGATAGGTACCACTAATATTCCTTTTTTTCAGAGGCACAGAAAAGTTGCGTTCCATGGTCAAGGTGGTACAGTCCAGATGCCAACCCAGGCAGCCTGGCTTCTGAAGTCCACGCTCTTAAACATGACTCTAAACTGCCTACAGTAATTAAGTTCTAAATCAAGTGCTTGTAAAAACTGATCACAACTTAGATAAAGGCCACTGAAGTGCAGTCTCTCTGGGCAAGGGGAAAGGGCTGACCCAAGGTCTATTGCATCCATAAAATTCTCCAGTTTCAGGATTTATTTTCAGAAGCAAGGCTCTCAAAGGTCAATTAAAATGTAGAGAGGTCCTACAGGCAAAACCTAATATAAATCCATGATATTTTACCTAGTGTCATTTTTAATAGCCCACCAAATGAAGTATTTTAGGCTCACATCTTTATCAGCTATAGGTCATTTTCCTGGGCTCTTTAGGCAACCAGACCATTTGGAGATGAGGAGGGGAGTGGGAGACAGCAAGCAGAGAGACCCTTACAGTTTCAGTGATAAATGCTTTGGTTTGGACATGCACAATTCAAAGAAGAATTAATGTGAGGATGCGGAGAGACATCAGGGAAGGCTTCCTGGAAGAGGAAGTGCATATGCTAAGGTACAGACAGGTATTGCCCTGGCAGAAAGAAGGGAGGTACATAGAGAGGTGTTTTCTTTCTAGAGCGAAGAAGGGCATGAGATGAGGAATCTAATACCTTTTGGGGAATGATAGGTGGTTCACGCCTGCCCTGGTTATCTAGCCAAAATTTAGAAGCACTTGAAGATGAGAACCTCCCCCCCTGACCCTCCATCAAGTGAATCTCTCAAGGGGATGGGATGTTCCAGCAAATGGGGAAAGTGTAGAAGTTTCTTAATGGTTTTTGATCAGAGCTATGTACAAAGGGAGACAAAATGATATGACTGGTTCATATTATTTACAGACTAAAACATCACTGCTTGTGTATAGGAACAAAAAAGGAAAAAAAAAAGCAAATGTGTTACACTTAAACAAACTAGGAAAGAAACCTACTTAACTGAGCACCTATATAGGTTAAGCAGGAGGTATCTATAATGAAAGAAAAACAAATAGATTTCATGTAATGAAGAGATTTCACAGGAGTTCTAGAAGAGCATATATACGTACCAAAAATTTCCTATACATACTAAATTTTATATACATACTAAAAACTTCCTATTAAAGAAATATTTCGTTAATATAGTAAAAAGGAAAGAACACAGGTAAAAGAAAGAAGAAACAGAAGTTAGGGATCTAAAGAAGCCAAACAGCAGGAGTACTAGGGCTTAGAATGACAATCAGTCCTACTTTGAGGTCAGGATTACCAAAACTGAAGCTAGAGCTTTTTCGTCTTTTCAGAGATTTGTAAAAATGCTGTCTGCTACCCAGAACCCATTCTTTCTTTTTTCAATTGAAGTATAGTCGCTTTACAATGTTGTGTCAACCTCTGCTGTGCAGCAAAATGACTCAGTTATATACACAGATACATTCTTTTTTATATTCATTTCCATTATGATTTATCATGGGGTAGTGAATACAGTTCCCTGTGCTAGCCACAGTAGGACCTGGTTGTTTATCCATTCTAAATTAACAGTTTGCATCTATCAACACCACGCTCCCAGTTTGCTCCTCTCCTGGCCTCCTTAGCAACCATGAGTCTGCTCTCTGTGTCTATGAGTCTGTTTCTGTTGTGTAGATAGGTTCATTTGTGCCACTTTTCAGATTACACATACAGGTGATATCATACGTCATCTGTCTTTCTCTGTCTGACTTACTTCACTTAGTATGATGGTCTCTGCTGTTGTTGTTCAGTCGCTAAGCCATGTCCGACTCTTTGCAACCCCGTGGACTGCAACATGCCAGGCTTCCCTGTCCTTTACTGTTTCCCAGAGTTTGCTCAAATTCATGTTCAATGAATAGTCATAGTCAAGGATGCTATCTAACCATCTCATCCTCTGTCACCCCCTTCTCCTCCTGTCCTCAATCCTTCCCAGCATCAGGGTCTTTTCGAATGAGTTAGCTCTTCATATCAGGTGGACAAAGTGTTGGAGCTTTATCTCTAGCATCAGTCCTTCCAGTGAATATTCAGGGTTGATTTCCTTTAGGATTGACTGGTTTTGATCTCATTGCAGTGTAAGCTTGATTAGGTAACATTTGCTTAGTTTTGCTTTTATTTCTATTGCCATGGGAGGCTGACCTAAGAAAACACTGGTACAATTTACATCAGAGAATGCTTTGCCTACGCACTCTTCTAGGCCTTTATGGTGTCATGTCTTATGCTTAAGTCTTTAAACAATTTTGAGTTTATTTTTGTGCATGGTGTGAAGTGTGTTCTAACTGCATTGATTTAACATGGTTGTCTAACTTCCCCATCATGATTTGTTGAAGAGACCATCTTTTTCTCACTGTATATTATTGCCTCCTTTGTCATAGATTAATTGACCATAGGTGTGTGGGTTTATTTCTGGGCTGTCTATTCTGTTCCATTGATTCATATGCCTGATTTTTACCAGTACCACACTGTTTTGATAACTATAGCTTTGTAGTATCATTTGATGTCTTGGAGAGTTTTATCTCCTGTTTCCACCCCCCGCCCCCCCAGATTGCTCTGGTAAATATGGATCTCTTTTCTTTTAATTAATTTATTTAATTGAAGGCTAATTACTTTACAATATTATAGTGGTTTTTGCCATACATTGACATGAATCAGTCATGGGTATACATGTGTCCCCATCCTGAACCCCCCTCCCACCTCCCTTCCCATCCCATCCCTCAGGGTTGTCCCAGTGCACTGGCCTTGAGCACCCTGTCCCATGCATCTAACCTGGACTAGCGATCTATTTCACATATGGTAATATACTCGTGGAGAAGGCAATGGCAACCCACTCCTAGCGACCCCACTTTATTTTTTCACTTTCATGCATTGGAGAAGGAAATGGCAACCCACTCCATTGTTCTTGCCTAGAGAATCCCAGGGATGGGGGAGCCTGGTGGGCTGCCGTCTATGGGGTCACACAGAGTCGGACACAACTGAAGCGACTTAGTAGCAGCAGCAGCAGCAGCAATATACACGTTTCAATGCTATACTCTCAAATCATCCCACCCTTGCAAATATGGATCTCTTATGGCTCCATGTAAATTTTTGAATTATTTGTCCTAGTTCTGTGAAAAATGTCATGGATAATTTGATTGGGATCACATTAAATCTATGGATTGCTTTGGGTAGTACTGTTATTTTAACAACATTAATTCTTCCAACCCAAGAGCATGGGTTGTCTTTCCATTTCACTGAATCCTGTTTTATTTCCTTTATTAATGTTTTATAGTTCTCAGTATGTAAGTCTTTCAGTTCCTTGATCAGGTTTATTCCTTTTTTTTTTTTTTTTCAGTACAATTTTATTGGCACCTGTTCTTTAAGTGTTTTCTTTAAATGGAGGTTGATCTGCCCTGAACAATTAAATAACGTATTTATTATATCACAAATAGCTAAGCTGGACCTGTCACATGGCTCTACTCTTAAAAATGAAATCCCCAATAGTATGTCAAATCACAAAGACTAGGTCTCATAATCCCTTAAGCCATTATTAACATCCAATCAATGAACCTAACAAATACAAAGACTATTTCCTTATGACTAAAGTGCTTGAAGGTAACAGCTTTTCCACCCAAGAAACTTCCTAAGGAAAAACACATCACTTGATGGGGTCTTTGAAGGCTCCCCAGCTACTTCATGCAGACATTTTTCTCATTAAAAGATGGTACAAATCCTGGTGACCTCCTACAGTTCAGATTAAATTAGAAATCCTTCTATCCCAGACACCCATGAGTTTCCAGGTTTTCATGTGGTCCTTTGCCTCCCTACCCATGCTAGAAACATCACATTAAGAAGAAACTGTCCATGTTAAAAATCACTGTCCACGTCACATTGTTCACTTTATCTACCACTCCTCACCCCATTCTACTGTGTACATAGTTCCATTATGCCTTGAAGCTTGCCCAACCAAAACCTTCCAGAACCGCAGCCCATATCATTCCTGAAAGTCTAGGAATACACTGCAAACTCTCCAGCCTGTAATCATCTTCTAGTTTGTTCTCTAATTTCTCAGAAGCCTCATTTCAACTATATTACAAGCTGCTTAAAATTCAAGACCATGTGTGACCTCTTTTCTATAAAGGTTTTAATACCAGCTGTATAATAGAGACTCCACTAATAATCAATTAACTGATTAATGTGCATAATAAAGAATACACTGATTCAGAATCCAGTACCACAGATTGAAACTGTGGGTGCCAATAAACTAGGAATAAGTATAATTATCAATACTGCTAATTCTTAGCTAACCAGCCAAGTATTCTAGAAAAATAAGGTAGGAAAGATACTGAAGTATGTTAGATTTTCCAAAGCCACAATAACCAGGACCTTCCTAAGAAGTACATGAATTAAAATAATAATTTTTCACTTCTCCCAAGAACGGAAATGTTACATCCCAATACCTTCCCTCCCCCAGAGCACTGTCTAATTACTATGAATTTCTTGGTTTCTGACAGTAGAATTCATTCGACACACTAAGATAACAAAAAGGTAAGTGCTGTAATTTTACCACGGGGGCAAAAGGACACCAGAAAGGTCAAGGCAAGAGGCCCAGCAGAGAGGCAGCTGTCCACCAGTGGACCAAGGGACACTTCTAAGACGGCACCTATGACTACCTTCACCATCATCTCTCCAGGCACACAACCCAATCAAATTCTTGACAGCCCAACGATTCAACTAGTCTGGGCTTCAGGAAGCAGAACAGGAGCATTGGTTCAGTTCAGCTCAGTTTCTCAGTCGTGTCCGACTCTTTGCGACCCCATGGACTGCAGCACACCAGGCTTCCCTGTCCATCACCAACTCCCAGAGTCCACTCAAACTCATGTCCATTGAGTCGGTGATGCCATCCAACCATCTCATCCTCTGCCGTCCCCTTCTCCTCCTGCCTTCAATCTTTCCCACCATCAGAAACTATCAAAAGTTGAATTAAGACTTCCTTATGGGAGCTTCCTGGTTGCTCAATGGTTAGGATTCTGGGCTTTCACTGCCATGGCCTGGGTTCATTCCTGGTCAGGGAACTGGGATCCTGCAAGCCATGTGGTGCATCCAGAAAAAAAAGAGAGAAGACCTCCTCAACATTTCTTTAAAAACTACCATTATCTAAGTACTAAACAGTACATACCAGGAACTACCCTCAGTGCTAAAGATACAGTGAGGATAAGAAAGCTGGAGTGCCAGCACTCTCCATTCTTTGGGTCATCTCATCATTCTTAATAGGCAGGTTGGTCAGGTACTGAAATAGGTATACCAGTTGGGTAAGTGGGTAGTAAGTAAAACAACCTATGATCTCTCTCTCCCGCTTTCACACACACACGGTATTGCTGTTATAAATCTGCTTTGCTCCCCTCTATGATGGTCAGTAATTAATAGAGAACATGCATTTCCACCCTGTAAATCCCATAGAATATTTACTGGTGCCATCCATCTCACGGACTCTCAAACACCTCTGACAAGAAGTCCACACTTGGCCAGTCTGTTCAGGCACACCCGCGCAGAGAGCCGCTCCGGCAAGCATTCTGTCCTTCCCAGGAAGGACCACACATACATAAAGTAATGAATTTTTTTTTAACCTCTGCAAAAGGTAAAGAAGAGCAAACTGGGGCAGAAAGTTTTAAGTGACTACTTCTGACTGGAGCTCAATTTCAGAAAAGACTCTCCCCCACCAAATAATTAGTAGTTCTTCATTCATTCATTCACTGAATCACAATACCCTTCACCTGTTTCCTGCTGGTTATTCTCATGGCACCCAAGCATGTTCAGAGTAAGGATGCACATTTAGAGTATCTTTTCACAGAAGCAAGAGTTGGATTACAGCAAGGATTTTATAGATCATTTTTAGGCCGATCTTTGATTAATAGACCCCTGATAAACCAGTTACTCTGTGGATAGGCTCAGGTGAGCCCACAATGAGATTTATCTTCATGGATTAGGCCTGACCTATAAGAACCTACTTAGGGGTCCCTACTGCTATTTCAGCCCTGAGTTACAAAAATTCATCCCTTTACTATCAATAGAACCTAGCTCAGAGGGTAATAACTAGGAGATATATTACTCCTGGAATACAAGCACTCCTGAGACTTTGATTATAATGTCCACAGCTGAAGGCACTATTTCACAATTGAGATTACTATTTTCCAGATGAAAAAAACCCTGAGCTGTGGAATAATGCCTTCAGCTACATACATTGTAATCACACTCAGCAGTTCTTGTATCCCAAGAGCAATACAGGTTACCAGTAGTTGGGCTGGTGAGTTGATTTAGGGAATGGAAGGAAGAAGTTGGAGGAGAAAACATAGATAACCCTAATTTCATATTTGCTTTATCTGGGGGGACTTTGGCGTAAGAGTTCAACACGTGCAAAAACCATATCAACTTCACTAAAAAGAAAAAATACATTTAAAAAGTAATTATTTTTCACCTAACAAACCAACAAACTTGGTTTTTTTTGGAAGTTCAGGGTGGGTTTTTTGGGGGAATATTGACTGCTGGCCAGAATATAAAGAGACATAAAGTCTCAACTCAGTCGCTGTGATGTCTATGCTCAGTTGTGCCTGACTTTGCAACCCCATGGGCTGTAGCCCACCATGCTCCTTTGTTCATGAGATTTTTCAGGCAAAAAACTGTAGTGGGGTGCCATTTCCTCTTCCAGGGGATCTTTCTGACCCAGGGATCGAACCCACATCACCTGCTTGGCAGGTGGATTCTTTACCTCTGAGCCACCTGGGAAGCCATATATTGATTTCTCAATATATGGAAGCACAAAGTTGTACAGTATTCCTAGAAACAATTTAGCAAGAGTACGGAAAACCTACATCGTGCTCATATCATTTGCCACATTAATCCCCTCCAAGAATCTACCCTGACAAAACAACCAGAGGTGAACGAAGACTTATTAAAAGCCTGCTCATTACCATTATTTTCAATGGGTAAAACCTGGAAATAACCTAAAGGGGGAAATAGTATAATAAATTGTGAGAATTTTATGCAGCCTGGAATATTATGCAGCCTTTAAATTGAGTCATAATGGCTAAGGAGAAATGCTAATTCACGTTGTATTCTACAACTTTTGTTAAGCAATTTATCCAAGGGCATTCAAATAGTTCCTACATCAATATTTAACAGACACTCTCTCGGAGTTAACTAATTGGACTTTGGCTCAGGTTTTTGTTTTTGAGTTATAAGGCCAATAAAGTATTGATATTATATTAAATGACTGCAAATAAAGTCTGTACCTTAAATAAATGCTGACATTATGTCAGTACATTCTGCATGAATTTAAAAGGAAAAATGCACTTTTGCATACGTTTAGTGAATTTTCCCTGACTCTTCATAATGCACTTTTGCAAATGGAAAAGATGAATATTCATTAAGGCTCTCTGAATATATTACAGTTTAAATAGTTTGGTTTTAATATTTATAATACATCATGAAACATAATTTTTCCATTAAAAGAAATGGATACAGTGTCAAAAGAGGGCCACTGAAGAAACATAAAATTATACTATTTAACCTAATATTAAAAATTGAAAAACAATATTTGAAAGTACTTCCACCCCTAAAAACAGTTAACTGTTCTTAAAAAAAAAACAAACTTTCAGTTTGTGGGGTTGGTGAATTTAGAGTGAAAATAAGGATGAAAGAAACCACAAGGTGGTCTGTGCTGTCCTGTGGTAACTTGCTTCAGTCGTGTCCAACTCTTTGAAACTCAGTGGACAGTAGCCTGCCAGTCTCCTCTGGTTCTCCAGGAAAGAATGCTGGAGTGGGTTGCCATGTATTTTTCCAGGGGATTATTCTGACCCAGATATTGAACCCACATCTCTCTTGTCTCTTGCACTGGCAGGTGTGTTCTTAACCACTAGCATTCACAAGCCTGCAAAAAGCTAAGGACCAAATGGTCAAACTCCTACTCAAATCAAAGGATCTGATTTCCTCCCTTCTGACAATACCACTTAGGCTAAGACCAGCTGACAACCCCGGGAAATATTTTTTCTACCAACCCCAGGAACGCTGACATCAGCACTTCTTGAGTCACAGATGCTGTGCGAAGCAGCGCACAAGAATTTGCTCATTTATTCCTCATTATAAACTTATGAAGCAACTAGATCCACTAGCCCCACCTCACAGATGAAGAAACTGAGGCTCTCACAGTCAATAAGTGGTAGAAACTGGAGCTGATCTCTAAAACACTCTGCTTCTCATTGCCCAACTGAATAATTATAGTTTAATTCCTGAACACAGTTTTCAAAATTAACTACTCTCTGGCTTGAGGAATATCTTCTTGATTAGGCTAAACAATATAAACCTAAAAGGTAAAATACAGATTAAAAACAAAAAATAAACAAGTCTGTTCTAGGGCACTTAAAAGGTAAAGAAAGGAAATATATTTACTTTTACATTCAACAAGCCTTCACTGAGCACCTATTATGTGCCAAGGACTGTTCTAGGCCCCAGGGAAACACTCGGTAAAACAGAAAAAAATAGCTGTCTTCAAGAATTTTTCATCAGAATAATAGGAGATATACAATAAGCAAATTATGTGGTGTATTGGAAGGAGATAAAGCTATTGAGAAAAGTGGGGTGTGTGGCATGCAGTGAGGGAAAGACTTTCAAACAGAACGGTCAAAGAAGCGCTCAGTAAGAAAGAATATGACAGGGATGCTCACAAGAATCAGAACAGATGAGTCACATGATTCAAATCAAACAGAAAACTGTTGAAAATACTGGAAACTAATTTTCACTGTGTTTCTGCCATCCATCTACCACTCCAAAGAACAAAAGAAGTGACTATTTCTTATGATGGTTACATATACCATTTCTAAACTTTAATCACCAGGGCTTACAACCTTATTTTCCTACGGACAAAATAAGTTACCCCGGGTCCTGCTTTGCCTCCTGAAATTTCCATCTTTCTTACCAGAAAGCAGCATCTGTATAAATCCCCTGCTTTTGACGACTATGACTTCTTTGATAAACTACCCATGTGTGTGGGGAGGGACAGAAAGATGGAGGAAGCAAATGGGGAAATGAGTTTTCCCCTCTTCAGATTAATGTATACGAGGTATACATCTGACACTTCATCAGCACTCCCGGCTGGTGCCCCAGCAGGCGGACACTGGCTGAGCATGTATTCTGCCAGCTACCAGGCTGCTTAGGATGAATTGGCAATGTGCCATTTATCAGAAATGCCCAATGTGTCTGGGAGAAGGAACACAACTACATTTAGCATTGCCAAGGAAAACTAGATACTTCCGGCTAGGAATTAATCTCCTCCTTGAGAAGGTAGTTAGCATTACCTTGAAGCTTGCCTATGGCATTTAAATCACTCTAGGTCATACATTCACTGAAACTCATACCTCCCCAACCATGGCCTTCATTTATATCTTACTAACATATGACTACCTCTCAGATTGAGGGTCTATACTTTCCCCACATGTTCTATTGTTGTGTTGAACATAAAACTGTGATATCAAATGTAATCCTGTCATTTAGACATAAACCACGTTGATTCTGATTTTACCAAGTTCTCCACACTTGAACATATGTGTTGCCTCAACTTTCCTCTTCAAAGAATCAACAAAATACTTAAACCAATGTGACTGCATGACTACTCACAAACAAGTTAAGGAAACTTCCTTGAATATGGGCTGTGATAATTTCTTCATTTTGTCACCGTATTTTGTTAGCAGCTGATATGGAACTTTCAATAGCGTGCCTGTGTACTTTAGTTGTGTCTGACCCTCTACAACTCTATGGACTGCAGCCCTCCAGGCTCCTCTGTCCGTGGGATTCTCCAGGCAAAAACACTGGAGTGGGTTGCCATGCCCTACTCTAGGGGATCTTCCCAACCCAGGAATCGAACCCATGTCCCTTATGTCTCCTACACTGGCAGGCGCATTCTTTACAACCGAATGGGATTTGGTCCATTACATGGACTTTGAGGCTAATCACGATTATAAGATGCACTGGACAGCAAAACCAAAAATACTTTAGATAGATGGTCTTAATTAGACACCCATGATAGCATACAGAATTGCATCATCACTCCAGCCTTGCAACTAAAGGAATCTGTCACTTTCCACTAGTGATTATCCATTCCATCAATATTATTTACTGAATGTCTCCTATATGCACGATGTTGTGCTAGGAACAGTGAGGAGCAGAACGTCAGATCAGACAGGAATTCTGCCCTCAAGGAACGTGCAGTCTAGCAGGGGGATATTAGGCATAAACACAAAGAACTAAAACAGAGGTGGGCCTTGATAAACGCTGAGTCAGAAGGAAGGTAAACTTACAGCTCGAAGATGGGGGCAATGGGGCTTATTGTGGCCAGGAGAGAATGAGAGTGAAGCATCTTGTATTGGTGGCTCAGACAATAAAGAACCCTCCTGCAATGCAGGAGACTCGGTTTCGATCCCAGGGAATGGCTACCCATGCCAGAATTCTTGCCTGGAGAATTCCAAGGACAGAGGAGCCTGGTGGGCTACAGTCTATGGGGTTGCAAAAAGTCAGACATGAATGAGCAACTAACAATGTTCTACTGTACAATGCACTTCCAGTAACATAAGGCTTATTTTGAAGACAAGAAAAAGGGGGATAGAAAGGAAAAAGAAAAAGGTCTAATAGATATACATTAATACTCCTCCAGCATCATTCTCTATCAAATCTGTTAGGTGTAATCAGCATAATTTAGATATAAGCCAATCCAAGAAACATAGACTAACTTGAATGACTCTGCAAAGGGCACAAAAAAAACAGGCAAAGTCATGAAAGTATACTGAGCGACATGCTGAAATAAGTGACATGGCAGAGAAACCTGAGCAAATTGCTGCCGAACAATGAGGAAATCAAGGCGGTGCTCTGCCTGGCAGCTCTCCTCCAGCTGCTCCTGCTCATGAAACGCCAGAAGGTGGGGGACAGAAGACATGGTCAAATAGCCTGCAAATGGTTTTCCTTAGACAACAATTAGGAAGCAAGGAAACCTCTGAAGAAAAGATATGATGAGGGTGACATTTTAAACCCTCACTGTCTAGTAGTAAATGGTGAGTCACCATCTGGCTTTGGTGCCACATGTGATTTTTACTCTGGCTAATATTTGAGGCTTGCTAGGTGCCAGGTACTATTTTAACTTTGCTTTTCATGGTATTTTAACATTTTCTCTAGTCTTGCTCCTAAACCCTGTAAATACTTGCAGGGTAAATAAGCTGACAAGTGACTCTCTGATAAGAATGCTCTTCTCCTTGGTTTTGTATCTTATTTCCAAATATCTTAGGTCACCTGACATGTGTTTCATCAATCAATCAATCAGTTTCTAGTCTGAGTACATAACTACCAGTATTAGACACATTACTTTGTGGCAGTGTTGTTTTAATTAGAATGATTTACTTGGCAATAAACGTACAGGATTATCTATTTACATGTAAGAATAATATTGTAGTGGCCCCCAAAGCACTTCTGTTTAAAAAAAAATAAAATCACTGATTGTGAGGAATTTTCTTCTTTCCTTAAAAAGTAAATGCTTACAAAAGTAAAATAAGCTTTTAATAAAAATTTCTCAAGAAGGAAAAGTAACTGAACTCGGGGATGGGATGGGGGAAAATGCTAAAATGCATCATTTAACTGAACCTTTAAAAATAAGCCCCCACATTTTCCTGAGAAGTAAAAGATACATTTTGATTTAAAGACCATAGTCAATTTTGAAGTCATAAAATATCCTCAAAGAAACTTTTCAGGGATAACTATCCAGTATGTTCAGAAGTTTTATGATTCTGAAACTAGAAACAGTGAGTTTCAATGCTGAATTCCAGAGACTGTTTAATAGGTTGTTTCATCTCACAGTTTGCTGAAGAGCTAATAAAATCTAAGAAACTAAGCAATATGCTTAAACGTATATAGCTACCTAACGACAAAAGCAGGATTAGAGGTTAGACCTAAATTAGATCTCTCTTACATTACTGAACGATTTTCAAATATCTCCCATGATTTATTATCAGTGTATAAAATTATAAGGCACTGACATATCATTTGCATCACCATCAGTAAAAGATATTTCAAAATCTATTCCTATACCATATAATCCCACCACCAATACAAAAGCAACCTGTATAGACCTCTAGGCTGTGCCAAAGGTTAAAGTTGAAAAGTAATGGGCCCACTGGAAAACAAAATTCTCATAAGCATCATGGTTAAAAATAAAAGTCTATATTACTTTTTTTTTTTTAAAGGAATATAGGAGTCCATGGGGTCGCTGAGGGTCGGACACAACTGAGCGACTTCACTTTCACTTTTCACTTTCATGCTTTGGAGAAGGAAATGGCAACCCACTCCAGTGTTCTTGCCTGGAGAATCCCAGGGACGGGGGAGCCTGGTGGGCTGCTGTCTATGGGGTTGCACAGAGTTGGACACAACTGAAGTGACTCAGCAGCAGGAGCCCATGCTTCTAACAAATGCATAAATATTTATGCCATGTGCCAACCTGTAGGTGTAGAGAGAGTGCTGGAGCTGAAAATAATAACCATTTTCAATGATTCTAGAAGAGAAGGATCCAGGCAAGAATCACCAATGAATATGGAATCCAAAGGAAATTTTTGATAAGAAGAAACATGCTTGGATGGCCTCAAAGTGTCTCCCTGCCAAAGGCTTATTGACTGCAAGAGAAAAGTTCTAACTGTGGAGAAACTAGCCAATGCCTTGTCTGGGTGAAAAAAATTAACATCATAATGATGGGCAGATGGACATATCATCACCTGCCCATGGCATGACCTGAAAGGATACAACATCCCCAATGTCACATTCTGGGCTGGAATGTAAAACCCAAAGCTCACTGTAAGAAAACATCAGACATACCAGACACTGTCATATGAGGAATATTCCTTTAAAAAATGGGGTGGGGATGTCACTTAGTCTTCAAAACTGTCAGCGTCATAAAGGGCAAAGAAACACTGGGGAGAGTTTCCAGATTAAAGGATAATTAAATACAAGACATGACCCCAGACTGGATCCTCTGCTGAAGGAGGGAAAATACTATAGAGGACATTATTGGGCCAATTGATAAAAATGAAATACAGATGGCAGAGCAGATAAAAGACTTCTTTCATGCACAAATTTAATGAAGTTACCTGCGATAACAAAAGGCCATGATATATATAACCTATTCTCAAAGAGTTCAAAACATTATATGCGAGTGTATATACATATACACGGAGAGAGAAATCAGTACAGCAAATAGGCAAGAGTTAATACTTAAACCCAGGCAAAGGATCAGCTGGCGCTGTATGTATTTGTCTTATTCGTGCAACTTTCCTGTAAGTTTGAAATTATTTTCAAATAAGTTTTTTGCTTTAAAAAAGCTGAGAACCATTTTCATTTCTTTCGAGGGAAAAGTTGAGACAGAGTTAAGTTTACAAAAATATTCCAACTTAGATTGAAGGGGAGAATCTGGTAAAAACCAGCACACTGGAAACAAAAAATTTCAGTGTCAAATCTGAGCTTAACATTAAATGTAGGTTTAAGTTCAAATCTAGAGCGATAAACTCAATGAATTTAGACCTCCCTACGTCGGTGGTAACACGGAGCAAAGCTAACCGACCGCAGACAGAGCCCGACGACACTCACCAGGCTGGCGGTGAGCGAGGGCGCCGACTGGCCCAGGGCCTGGCTGCGCATGCGCACGAGGTTGGACGTCTCCGCAGAGGTGGCCCAGGCTTGCCCCGCTGCCGGGTTTGGAAGGAGATACCTGCCTGTTGGGGATAAAAAGAAGGCAGTATGAGTAGTGGGCAGAATGGCAGTGCTTCTGTAGAAATCCTTATATACCATTTCAGCCGTACATTACAATTATATTGTATAGCACCTGGAAGCAGATTGTTTCAAGTCTGGAGATTCAGTTTTAGGTTTTGATCCCAAGTTCCCACATAAACCCAGGTAAGTCTCTTCATCTCCAGAATTTGTAGGGCAAGAGGAAGGGTCTTGTTACTATGTTGAGGAGTTGAGGATATATATATATATATATATATATATATGTATATGTAAACATACAAAGCATCCTCAGCATTGTGGAAATGAACATGTGCATTTAGAAATGTACTTTTAAAACAGCTAATATGGAAAGTGATATAGGAATGCACTAGGAAACTGTCTACGAAGATCATGACCGACAAAAGGAGGAGTTGGAAGCCTTTCAAGGTGAAATGGGGCTGGTGCCCTTTTCTCCCAGCTTCTCTGTCTCTGAAGCTACTGGTGTTCATCCAGCTGTGTCCACAGGACAGATGATGGTATCCATTTGCATAAAGCAGGACATTAATGTCAGTGTAGGTTCAATGAGCAATTTACATCAACCTTGAACTCATATATATGTGTATGTCTTTAAAAGTCAAACAGCTGAACCAACTCACATTGTATTACTTCTTCAGTGCACGGATTAGACTAGTTATCAACACATAAGATATACACCTTTATGTTAGGATGGGTGTGAATAGTCACATAGTAATGAAGCTCAGTAAAAACAGAGACCATGTTTGATATTTTGCTGTAGCACAGTAATTGGTCATAGCAGGTACTCATTCAATATTTGTTGAATGATGAAAGAACAAGTGGGCACTTCTTTCCCAAAAAACACATGAAGACAATGAAAAGACAGTAACCAAACCGTAGATTCTCCTCTATGGGCTGCATGTATGGGGACTCCAGCTTCATCCCTCCAAGATTCATGAGGACTGTGGCCCGTGTGGTTGGTAACCCTGCAGCAGAAGTAGCACTGTGCCTGGTATTCTCCCCAGCAGGTCTGTTCCTTATAAAAGAACCCCCATATCTTTCCTTAGGCATGCACTTCACAAGCACCCACTGGTTAATAACTATTGATATATAATAACAATTGAAATATGTATTAATATATTGCAATATATTAACTATTGAAATAAGTGGAAATATATTAACGTATTAAATGGGCTTCCCAGGTGGTACAGTGGTGAAGAATCCACCTGCCAATGCAGGAGGGAGACACAGGAGACACAGGTTCGATCCCTGGGTCAGGAAGATCCTCTGCAGGAGGAAATGGCAACCCACTCCAGTATTCTTGCCTGAAAAATTCCAGGGATAGAGGATCCTGGTGGGCTTCAACCCATGGGTTCGCAGAGTCGGTCACAACTGAGCATGTATGCACATACCATATTAAATATGTGAGAATTCATATTTTATGGCAAGACAATAATTTTTTACATACAAAAATGCTGACTGCCCATTCTGACCCCCCAAACTGAGGGGTCACTTATTTAAGACCTTCTCCAAGCCTCAGGTTCCTCAGCTGTAAAACAGGGGTAAACTTATAGGGCGGTGCTAAAATTAAAAAAAAGAAAACACATCATATAATGAACATTCAATAAACTTAAAAAAATAAGCCAAAGAGCTATGCAACACATGAGGGATGGCAAGGTGAGCAAGACATAAAATTTTGTTAATCCACTGGAACAAATAATCACATTAAGAAGCATTTACATAATGTTTATTATCCTGTCATAGGTAAGATTTTAGATGTTATTCCTAGTCCCATCCTAGGAATCAAAGGACTGTTACAAATTGGAGGGTCTGATAGCACAACACTTGGAGTATTTTATTCCTGCCTGGACCCCCATTAGTGTTAATAGGGAAAAGAGGACAACAGATGGGTTTAAGGCAGTCATTAGAAGGCATCAACATTGTGCCATAGTTGATAGTGATTACATCAAACTTTATACAAATTTTCTTTCTGATGACTACCAAGAGCCTCTGGAAAGTGTGTTGCTGCCGTATTCATGCATCATTTGCTGCCTACGATTTAAGAAAATTAGCATCTGTCAATGCATTATTCAGCTGCACAGGGTGGAAATTAATGGATAATACCATTCCCACTCTGTTGTAGGAGAGGTGAGCTTGCCTAGCAATCTGGCTGCTCTATTTGAATGCTGCATCAAGCTTGTTGTTACAACTGGAACTTTGATCAGCTTTGTGTTTTTTGGAAACACATTGCTAAAATTCCAATACGCTTATTAAAACCTTTATTAGGTACTGTCTACTGACATAACTAGAAATTTAGAGGCAATAAAGAGAGGTCCATATTAAAGCTGAAATCTGTTGGTCAGAGTGAAACAAGAATTTGTCAAGCTTAAACCACAGAGGTATGGGTTATTGGAATGGAGTTTTATACTGATTATTGTCACTGTTTTGGTCACAGGGTCTTTACTCAACAGAGTAGAAAGATCTGCAACCTTTTAAGGTTATGTACAAAAATAAGTACATTACTAAGGCTCAGATTGTACCTTGGTTCTATCTAGGTTACATATGGTCTTTTTCCTGGTTTGAGTTTTCCTTTGTTTTCATCCTGAAATTAAAAAAAAAAAAAAAAAAAAAAAAACAAGAAGCAAGACCTCCATAAACACATGTCCTCAAACATGAGATGTATGCTTTCAAAGATGTATGCTTGAAGTATCCCTCTGAAGTAGGAAAATATCAGGTCAGCAACAAATTCAGCAGAATGGCTATATAAAGAATTAAATATAGCCTCTGGAGACCTACATTGGCATCAGAGAATAATGGTACCTGCTTAGATTTAAAAGCCTCCAGTAAGTTCCCTATCACCTGAAATGCAATACAGATTTAGCAGTCAGGCTATGGTCTTAACATTTTGGGTTACTTCTCTTGACTACAAATAGGACAGTAAAGGGAAAATAGACCTAGGAACTCTATATACAAAGAAGTCTTGAGAAATGGCTTCTGGTGCTCAGTTATATATAAGAATGCTGGCAAAGTTTGACTATCCCTCTAAGGTAGCCACCAGGAAGAAAGGGAAGCTCAGGTGGCCCGTGTGTTGCTCTCAAGGGTTTTGGTGAGGGGCGGGGGAGCCACAGAAGGGAGGAACGGAGAATGGGGCAGCATTACAGAGGCAAGAGCTGGGACAAAAAGAACAGTGGGCAGCTGGCACGGTGCTGGCGCCACAAGCACGCAGAGGGGGCCACAGGCTCCCGTCTCTCATCCATCAGCTTTCTTTTTTGGGCTGTCACCAGGCTCTACCGTCACCAGCATCTACGGAAGCTCCACAGCAGTCCCCAGAAAGTTCACATCTACCAGTTCACCCTCCCTGCTGCCTACTGAAACCTCCCTTGCTAATTCCACTTTGGGGTATATACACACAAAAAGTGAAAGGAAGGACTCAAAACAGAAGCTTGTATCCCACGTTCAAAGCAGCATTATTCACACTAGCCCAAAGGTAAAAACAACCCTAATGTCTATGGATAGATGGATGGATGGATGGATAACCAAATGTAGCATGTACAAACAATGGATTATGATTTAGCCTTTGAAAGGAGAGAAACTGACACATTCTACAACATGAAGGAACCTTAAAACATGCTAAGTAAAATAGGCCAGATACAAAAGAACACATATTATAACATATCATATGATTCCACTTATTTGAGGTCCCTGGAATAGTCAAATTCACTGAGATACAAAGTTTAACAGTGGTTACTGGAGGGCTGGGGGAGGAGGCCCAGCCAGGAATGAAGCATTATTGTTTAATGAGTACAGAGTTTCAATTTGATGAAAAATTTCTGGAGATGGATAGTGGTGATTGTTGCACAACAATACGAAAGTACTTAATAATGCCACTGAATTGTATACTTAATATACTATAAAGTACGAAAGGTTAAAATAGCAAGTGTATATTTCCATACACATATACATACACACCCTCCCTTGCCTAGCTAAAACTATCATACCTTATATAGGAAAAAATGAGGGGGTCCTTTTGTTGTCCAAAAGAAGGTATCTACAGTGAACTCCATCAGGACCTGCTTTCACAAATTATACTCAAATTATACTTAAGCCCTCCAAATCATTTACTAGTCAGAGGAACTGAGTTTTTCAAGACCTCTGCAAACTTTCAAAATGGAGAGAGCTTAAAGAGCGTGCTAAGACACTGACGGTACCTGGACAGAGTCCACGAGTCAGCAGCCATCGCCCCACGTGCACTCCATCATCATCAGGATATTCCTCTTTTATGCCCCATTGCTCAGCCCTAAACATCGGTTCCTGCATCATAGTGGCTGTCGTGCTCACAGGCAATTACAGGCTCCCTTTATTCATCTTCAGCTGGGCTGCTGCAACACAGAGACACGGTCTCTTTCATCTTCCCTCTCACATGGGTGACTGACTTCCAATTTCTTGTCCCCACTGCAAAAGAATAACTATACCTAGACAGCATTGACAATGCTGCTAAATCATTCTTCTTAATGGCATAAATAAATATAATTTGAGAAACCAACAGACTTGTGACCAGGGAGGGCTGAAGTTCACTGACTCCTATATTGAGCTGCTATTCTAGCCTTAAAAAAAGAAAAAAAAAAAGTGTGTGTTGACTCACACAAGAAAAGTCCAAAGCATAGGCATGACCCCAAGTCCTTGAAGACATCACTGCCTACTAGCCAGGGATATCCACTGACAGGAACTGAAAGCCAAATGAAGAGAGAACACATACTTTTAGGGAGGCTGGTTGTCACAGCGCCGTGATGCCAATGGGGTATCAAGGTCTGATTCAAATTAATCTCCCAATGCAGCAGTCGAGTCTTCAGACTACTAAGACCCATCCCCACCAGAGATGCCCAATTTCACTTCTTAGAATATTATCAGCAGCATTCTATATTAAACACGAAATGGCAAGGCAACATTACTAACCACATGGGCCTGATGAGGTGACAAGGTGCACGCATGCTAAGTTGCTTCACTCATGTCTGACTCTTTGTGATGCTATGGACTGTAGCCTGCCAGGCTCCTTTGTCCATGGGATTCTCCAGGCAAGAATACTGGAGCAGATGAGCCATGCCCTCCTCCAGGGGATCTTCCCGACCCAGGAACAGAACCTGTGTCCTTTACATCTCCTGCATTGGCAGGCAGGTTCTTTACCACTAGCACCACCTGGGAAACCTGACAAAGTTAGGGGGACACTTCAAAAGGAAGCTTGTAGCAAGCAGAGCAAATAGCAGATGCTAACTGATAGAGCAAGCTCAGACTGACTGGGTCCATGACAAATATGTCAAGGAGTCTCTAAAGCCTAATTCCATACCCTGAGAGAGCTAGGGACCGCAGAAAAATACCAGAACAACACACAACTATGGAAATCCAAGCCCCTGGACAAACCACAAGGCTATGGAGCAGCAACTCAAGCTGCCACTGCCACTGTCGACTGCAGTTTTTAATCAAAAGTAACTTTGGAAAATGTGTCAAGATGACTCAACAGTACAGTGGTCTTTTCATCCCCAGTCACAGAGAGACACCCTGTTACCCTTGCCATTGAATGACAAAAGGGCAAAAATGCCAACACGTGGTCTATTTTAAGTGGAAACAATTCAGATCTACACTTAAAGAGAAATATATTTGGCTTCTTTTCTTTTCCCTTAACCTGTTCTGAAAGAAGAAATATTTCTTCTCATCTAGTGAGATTACCAAATTCTAATAAGGGAAGCTATTTGGATCATATGAGTTAATACACGAAACAGAGCTTAGTAAGCTTTGGTGTTCCTATTGTTTTTAGTACTTGACTGCTGCCTTTTGATGGACCTGCTGCTAAGTCGCTTCCGGCGTATCCGACTCTGTGCAACCCCAGAGACAGCAGCCCACCAGGCTCCCCCGTCCCTGGGATTCTCCAGGCAAGAACACTGGAGTAGGTTGCCATTTCCTTCTCCAATGCAGGAAAGTGAAAAGTGAAAGTGAAGCTGCTCAGTCGTGCCGACTGTTAGTGACCCCATGGACTACAGCCCACCAGGCTCCTCCGTGCATGGGATTTTCCAGGCAAGAGTACTGGAGTGGGGGCCATTGCCTTCTCCGTTTGATGGACCAACACCCAGCAAATTCTCCCATCCTGCAATGACAACCAGCCCTCACCAGTGACTCCTTGCACCTTTCATGGGGTGATTGTCTGGATATAAAATTCCTATCAAAAAATACATAATGGTTTGGCTCTAAGCTCCAGCTGTACAGACCAAAGGCTAACGTGACAACTTAAAATTGATTTTTAAGGAAGTATTAAATAGAGCTACCCTAATGAGAACATGGTAATATGAATCTGACACCAAGCAGCGTCGCCTGCAGTGTCGGTGTGAGTGAGGGCACCCGGGAGCCGCGAGGGGATGGTGTCTAAGTGACACCGGGCACAGGTCAGAGTGAACATCTGCAATCTAGCCTCCCTCCATCCTCGTATTGAAATATAATTCAGCAGAATGAATTGCTAGACATGTCTAAACCCCCTGGGAAATGACAGATATTGATGAATGCTGTTGGGAAGATATATGGAAGGAAACGGCAAATAAATAGAACCATTTTTTCTCAGAGTCATTTTGCGGATATGTGGAGCAGCTGTTAAACTACTTGTCAGCTCCCCGTGCTCTCTTCCTCTCTCTCCTTCCTCACCCTCCTCTGCATTCTCTACACCTTTCTAAACCCTCCTGGAGGACCAGCATCTTTTTAAAATAATAATCAAAGTCATAAGAGCCATCTCCTCCTCCCCTGTCATACTCTGGCTTCTCAACCAGTTAGTCCAACCCTTTCCAAAATTTCATTCCATTCGAACATGTTGGCTGCCTGCTCTGGATCCCGGAAAGACAGCTGACCCTTGAACAACACAGGCTGGAATGGCACGGTTCCGCTTACTTGTGGATTTTTTTCAGTGGTCAACATTGCAGTTCTGCCCAAACTGTGAAGGGTTCAATCTGCAGATATGGAACCATGGCTGGAGGGAACCATGGTTAGAGACGGTTGGCTTTAAGTTGCATGAGGCTTTTTGACTTCGCAGAGGGTCGGCATCCTCAACCACTTCATTGTTTGAGGGTCAACTGTACTTTCAATTTTTAAACTCATGAAATGAAATGGCTGAATTCAAATCCACTAGCCTTTGGCCCCAGCCATAAAGCTCAAATCTAAAATTCAAAGCCTGACTACTGCCACACAGTAGCTGCGTGACCTTGTTAACTTCTTAAGCCTCAAGTTGCCATAAATGCTCTTTAAAATGGAAATGACTGACCAACATCTTGGGGTGACTGTGAGGACACAGAATGTAAACTGAGAGCCTGTTATACCATCTGGCAAACAGAAGGCCCACAATAAACAATGGCTTATTACCCTCTCTACTTTCCGTTGCTAAACAACTCTTCCTGTGAAGGGCACTCCTCCTCAGTGTCATCCTCAAACTGGATCAAATTCTTTCCAGCTCAGGGCCCTTTGGGATACATGCCATTCATGTATTGGGTTCATTCATGAATTCATTGGGATTCATTCACCAAGTGAGCTCAAGAGCGCAGCGCGGGAAACCAGTCAGGCAGGGATTTGTACCCTGGTTTCAACATTTATTCGCTGGAAACCCTTGATGAATGACTTTCCCTTAGCTTCCCTGTCCAGCCCTCAGGTGGGGATGATTGTAGGTAACACGTGTCAAGTGCCCAGTGCGGTGTTGAACACACACACGGTGTGTTCAGTGCTGGCTCGGGTCCCCTCCAAGATGCTTTACCCATTTTGGTATTATTGGCATTGAATCCACAACCAGGGCACTTCTTGCCTTACCTTCCCCCATCAGCCATCTGCTTCTATGGGGCTGCCTGTGTATAGAATGCCCTTTATTTCTGTACACAATATGCTTTCCTCCACTGGAAACTCAGTGTCAGCTGGAAATATATCTCATCTGTCTTTGTAGTCCCACCTTGCACCTAGTACACAGAACCTACTAAACTTTTTACAGAATCACATACTTATGTCTATACATATTAACTCTCCATTCTGTCTCTCTTATATTTCTCCCAAGGTTCAGATTTTTCCATCTTTGTTTAAATCCCTATTGCCTCAAATAGGACAAGACCCTGATTCTGGGAAAGACTGAAGGCAGGAAGAGAAGGGGACGATAGAGGATGGCATCACCAATTCAATGGACACAAGTTTGGGCAAACTCCAGGAGACGGTGAAGGACAGGGAAGCCTGCAGTCTATGGGGTTGCAAAGAAGCGGACGCGACTGAACAACATTGCCTCAAATATTTAAATATGGTTCAGCTGTTTGTTTTGTAACCATAACAATAGTGAAAAGGCTCAGCAGCATTAAAACGATACAAAAACATCATGTCACTTCTCCTGGCTTTGATATTCTCTTCTAAAACCCTTCTCCAAAAGGATCTGACACCACCACAAAATGCTGTCTGTTTCCAAAGCAAACTGATGAACCTGAGTACACATGAGAACAATTTGTAGTCAGTAACTTACTTTTTGGAGAAATTAAGAATCCTACTCAGTAACATTCTTTTGCATGCTAGGATGCTTTGATTGACACACCCAAATGTCACTGGCATCCTGAGATGGTAAACATTCTGACAACTGCCCTACATCTAAACAGTTATGACAGAGGCCAAGGAGGAATTGGGGATCGAGAGCTTTCCAAGAGAAACAAAAAGAACAAAGGCAGCCACAGAGAGAAAATAAACTCCATATGACAATCTAAGCAAAAACTTCCAGACACATCCAAATTTCATAACAAGTTCTATATTTTTATAAGGAAACATTTATATTCAATCTAATTCACTCACCAGTGTATTTCCAAATATATTTCTTTGGAACAGTTTCTAGTTTTATGTTGGTTTTTGTTCCTAACAATTCAAATTCTTCCTCCTGAATGTCTATGTATGCTTCCTAAAGAATATACTATTCTTGTCTTAAGAAATCTTTGTTGATACTGGTTAATGAATAAACAGAAAATCTAAGACACAGCTGTAAAATTTCTCCCCAAATACTGCATAGTAGATCTCGTCCAGCACTTTCAAATGACAATTTATTAAAATGCCCTGTTTCTGGGATGGGAGATCTCAATCAAGGACTAATCAGTCTTCCCCAGCCTTTTTGGCACCAGGGACTGGTTTCGAGGAAGACAACTTTTCCACAGACTGGTGTGAGGTGGGGGGAGATGGTTTCGAGATGATTGGAGTGCATTATATTTGCTGTGTCCTTCATTTCTACTATTATCACATCAGCTCCACCTCAGATCATCAGGCTTTAGATCCTGGAGGTTGGGGACCCCTGGACTCTGTAACCCCTACTAGGAAAGTGAATGTCTGTTCTACCTGGTTTAAAAGTGATAGGATTCAGGAAACACGGTTATCCAAACTATAGCCCTGCACCCCAAATTAAATTCTAACAAAGTCACTTAGTGCCTTGCGAAATATGGCATTGCCCTTGTTTTTAAGAAGAGAGAAATTTAAGCCAGGATTAGTCTCATGAATGCTTCAAGCACTGCTTGGAAATTAATGACCAGTGTAGGGTTGGAATTCAGGCTTTCTATTTCTAGTCAATTATTTAGCCCCTGACTTCTGAAAGTTCAGGTGACCTTACAAACTTCAGGTGAATTCAGCCCTGAATTCCAGGGTCAGTGCTTCATGTCTTAAAGTAACAGTATCACTAGGCTATTTAACATTCCTTTTTAGGGAATTCAGTCATGCTTATGAGGAAATCTGTGCTCTGGGGCTCAGGTAGCCATTTGGTTGTTCCAATCATCCTCCAAATTGTCATCTCTCAAGACTGAGAGCCTGATCATTTTCTTCCAGTCATTCATTAAATGCATTTAACTTCCTGCTGTTTGAGTTCACAGAGAACACTGTGCCTGCTGAAAGATTGGCAGTGGGCATATACACACAGACTTTCACATACTGACACCTCAGATCTACCTATGGTTGTCTACAAAGCTGGTCCTGTCTCCAAGTGACCTGTCTCCAAATAAAGGAAGGGAAGTGGGGCATGAGAAAGGATAGAGTACTAATGTCCATGTGTAAGGCCCCAGGCTCTTGCCCCTTCTACCATGCATGTACCTATGAGACAACATCTCTCATAAAAGCCTCAGAACAGACCCTTGCTGTAGTTACTGATAGAGTTACCAGATTTTAGAAAAATATAGGATGCCTAAATAAACTGGAATTCAAATAAATCTGAATATGCATACTCCAAATGTTACACTGGCCACCTCTGTGCTAAAAATATTATTCCTTGTCTCTCTGAAATTAAAATTTAACTGAATGTCATGTATTTTATCTGGTGACCCTATTTCCTGAGCACTTAGGATTGTCAATGCAGGAGGCTTTTTATGAGGGTACAGGAAAAGGAATCTATTAAGTAGTAAAAGGGACGATAGGTACACAAATAAAAGAAAATTAAAAGTGATCCATCCTGGAAGAAAAGAACAATGTAAGATGGTAACAGAAAAGATAGAGTGAGAGTGTGGCTGTGAAAGTGATGTGAAGGGGTTTGAAATGGAATGTGAATGTAACAAAGAATTGTGAGCTTCATCTCCCTGTTTTGTACACTGGAGATGGGGGTCTCATTGCTCCGGGTCTGTGCATGTATCACCTACCATTATTTTTCCATTATTTATACATACCTGTGCAGACAAAAGCTAGCAAAATGGAGTGAAAACAAAACAATAAAAATACTTTGCACTGAGATTCCTGGCAACCAAAACAGAGAGAGAAGCACAGTAAGAAACCCAACTCTCACTACTCAGCAAAAGAAATAATTCAAATTTATTAGACCAAGTTAACCCCCTTTTCCTTGTTCTGAGCTTAGAGCAATTTGTCTCTGAGGTTTTAATAAAAGGGCAATGGTAGAGTTGTTGTCTAGAGTACTTTAGGGCAAAAATGCAGGTGCATCTTACATTACGCAACACTAAATAAAAACTAAGGACGCGATGTTGTGTGTACACATGTGCTTGTGAACGCCTAAGTCTCCTTTACAGGGACTTTCAACTGGGAGTTAAGGTACCTTAAACAAATTCTTTTTCAAGCCTAATTTGGTGCAGTGGTAATGATTTACACAGTGGTCAGGACTCCACCTGTGTTATTCAGAAAAAGAGAAACAGACTTTTAAATGGTACTGTTTTCTCTCTTCAAAAGTTTTACCCCCCAGGGATCAAGTCAGCAAGGAGTTAAAAAACAAGGAGGCTTACTTTCAGCTGTCCCTTCAGGCCTTGGTGGGATGCAGGGGCCTGAGACAGTACTGTCAAAAAACAGAGAAATGATCTGGCTAGGCAGACACAAGAAAATAAATTTAGCCCTGACAATATGCATTGATTAAGTACTTGAAGGACAACAGAACATGGCAATGACAAAAGCAGGCTACCACCACCAGGGTCAGTAATACATCAGAAACACTAATTTTTATCAATCTTTAAACATCCCGGTTGGTGGCATTTGCATTTCTTTGCCTACTCTTGTTCCTGTGGAGATGACAAAAAGTCAGCTTCATTTTCAGTTTCCATCCAGGAAGTTAAAAGTAAGTCTACATTCCTGATCTTTGATTAGCCCATGAAAATGAGTTTTAAACAGGAGATGGATGGCCTGGTGTGCTCGGCCTCAGAGGACAGAACATAACTGCCATCCAGGGAAGGAGGCGGGCTTCCCCGCTCAACAGTGGAGCCAGGATGTAAGTGTGAAGTGAGAAAATGAAGCAAACCAGTGTCTGCAAAGACTCCCACTACTCCTCATCTTGCGAGCTAAAGGCATTTACTACTTAAACTCCAAGGGACCTTGAAAGTATCTGGTCCAATGTGCTTATTTTACAAAGAAGACTGAGAACCAGAAATAAAGCCACAGCTACTGAGCAGTTGACATGGGACAAAAATCTAAGCCTCAGATACCCATTTCAGGCCCTTCTCATCACACCTTGAAAAATCAGCACAGATGTTGAGACACTCCCCAGCCAGACAAGTCACTTGCTTCCCCGTCTTTACATCCCGTTCAGTGTGAGTCAGGCATTCCATTCTCCTTCATATCTGTGTCTCCCCTAGTCACTACTGTATTATAGCCAACTGCCATGTCCGTGTTTTCCAGAGGACTTACCTGTGGCCTCATTTACTGATTGCAGCACATGTGCAGCTAGCACACACACGCACCTTCGTGCAGTGGCACTGAAGTTAGATTGTGTGTAAGAAAGCATCGCCACAAGAGTCAGCTTCGCACCTGGGTGCCAGTGTGGCGGGGAATGGCAGCACCCACCATTTCCTTGCCTTTCCCAACCTTACCTCCGCTGACTCAAAAAGTGCTGTATGTGGGATTTAATAATCAATACTAATTTTCCATTATTTAAATTCATAATTTCATATTCTTAACTAATACAATTCATTCAACTTCTGTGACTTTCTCATATATGCTGAAGAGTCACAGGGGTCTAATCACTTCACCCCTTAAAAACAATATACGTACAAAACATATATCCAAGTTGTGTGTGCGTGTATATATATATTCCAACTGTATATATTCCAAACTTGGAATCAGCATGCTTCTCAGAACCTACAAGTACACAGAGCATGAAGGAGAGGAAAACCATGTCCAGCCATGCCCAGGCCTCAGTCCACTCTATCAGTTAAACAGATTCTCAGAGGAGCACTGAAAAAAAAAACAAAAAACTGGGGAGAAAAAAGGGAATATGATTATGCCCCTTCAAAAACTTCAATCCCTCAATAAAAAACCTGAAATCAATTTTCTGTTCTAAAAAAAAATTTTAAGAACAAGCAACTTAAATTTTTGATATATGGATTCAATGAATTCATTTTTTCAATCAGGAATAACCAAAGTCCATCATTTACAGAATCACACTTGACTATAAGAAATAAGGGGGAAAGACAGAGCGTGAAAACAGGGAGAGGAATTGGGAGAGAGATGAACAGCTTTGGGAAACCTAGTTCATACATCTTTGGTTAGTTTCTGTTAAGTTTCTTCATTAGTCTAATTGGTAGAGAGAACTTCCTTATATAAATACATTTGGACACATACAACCTTTAAAATAACGCCAGCAAAAACTTTAAATGACCACGAGGCACTCTCTTCTTTGGGGTTACTTTGACGAATTTCAGTCACTGTTTTTGATTACATCCGACATACCCAGTAAGGTCCAGAATGACATTTTGCAGGTGATCACAGTTTAGCTCTATTTCAGTATGCAACTGATGCTCCTATGCTAGCAGTCTTGGAATTCTATGTCACAATGATTTAAGGCCCAAGCTACTTTTGGCCTCACAGAAGGCACTTCAAGAAACTTAAGAGAAATCAGATCTTCTGGCAACAATCTGTTCTTAACACTTGGGACTAATTTTAAGTCCTTCAAACTCTATCTGGTACAGAACTTGAGAAAGGACTTCTGAAGAGCTGGATTTGCTGATGGAGCAGGGCTGCCATCCGGAGTTCCTGCACACATAAAAGCAAATAGCTCAGCCTCTCATCTGACTCTCGATACACAAGCAACACATTTGAGTCCTCAAGTCCTCATGTAGGTTCTTCCTTCGGTTCTCCTCTCATGCCTGACATCACTTCCTGTGATGCCGTCAACAGTGCAAAATGTCTGAGGGAGAGAACTGAGCCTCAAATAGGACTCTGCAGCCTGGCTCTGAACAAGCTGGCCGCTTGGCAATCCCCAGGTAGCAGGAATAACCAAAGTCCATTATTTATAGAATCACACTTGAACACAAGAAATAACGGGGAGAGATAGGGAGAAAAAGAAACAGATAACTGGGAGAGAGACTGGAAGAGAGATAAATTGCTATGGGGACCCTAAGCAGGACTTGGGACCCGCCATGTGATGCTTCCCCCCCACCCCCATCACCAGGAGCAATGACTCATGGGTAGGCCATCTGCATGGATGATGAGCTGCAGCAGAAGGCCCCTGACAGCCAGCCACGGGGAGGCAGCTTCTGCCAAAGGAGTGGGCTAACAGCTGTGTGCCCCATTAAGTGGGAGTCTCAGGAGAGCTTTCTACGCTGATATGGAGAGGCTGCCAACACAACATACACCGAAATCACCATCTTCCAATTAGAACACCTAGATAGAAAATAAAATATCCAGACAAACTGACATGGGGCAGTGAAGACAGCAAGTGATTTTGGTTTGTTTGTTTTTTAAAAAGAGTGTAATTGCTTTACAATGTTATGTTAGTTTCTGCTATACAACGCAGTGAATCAGCTATAT
The DNA here is from genome assembly GCF_029407905.1 of Bubalus kerabau. Lineage (NCBI taxonomy): Eukaryota > Metazoa > Chordata > Mammalia > Artiodactyla > Bovidae > Bubalus > Bubalus kerabau. The sequence continues at coordinate 14,726,613 of NC_073641.1, forward strand.
GTATATAGCAATATGTAATCAGCTATACGTATATACATCCCCTCCCTCTTAGACCTCCCTCCCTCCTACCCACCCCCATCCCACTATACAGGACAGAATGGAGGTTCCTTAAGAAACCAAAAACAGAACTACCAGCAAGTGATTTGTAAAGGCTGAGAATCATGCACCCTCACCAAAAGGAAGATGCTAAAGGATTTGCCTTTTGATTGTTCAGTGACTCAGAAAAATAGTTAGAGATACTCTGCAGCCTCATAAACCATTGTTGATGAAGTACACAATGTTACAAGTTCTAAAACAGAGCACTAGAGCAACTGAAGAGAATCCCAGCTCCCAGTTATATGCCCTCTACCCTTGCCTGGAAAATCCCATGGATGGAGGAGCCTGGTAGGCTGCAGTCCATGGGGTCGCTAGGAGTCGGACACGACTGAGCGACTTCACTTTCACTTTTCACTTTCCTGCATTGGAGAAGGAAATGGCAACCCACTCCAGTGTTCTTGCCTGGAGAATCCCAGGGATGGGGGAGCCTGGTGGGAGGCCGTTTATGGGGTCGCACAGAGTCGGACACAACTGAAGTGACTTACCTTACCTTAAGTAGAAAATGTGTAAGTATTGAGAAATAGTAAAACAAATAGAAGCAGGATGTTTTTAAGCCACTATAATCTTAAGTATGAATTATCTGGGTTCCTTTTCCTGTTGGCCAGCGGCCAAGAGCACAAATCAAGAGCATCATGAGGACATCATTCACAACAACTGTAAAGACTTTTGCCCTTTAAACATTTTAAGACTTGCCAGATTTCAGCATATTAACGTACCAGTCATCCTTCACAGGCTGGTTAAGTTGAACAGCCTACCCACTGCTCAGTCTAAACACTATCATACAAGCTCCCATGGGCTTTGGCTCTACCTCTGGAAAATTCCACGCTGGGCAGCAAAACTCCCCTCCCTGACTCTTACACAGCTCAGCTCCCTCCACCCTCCCCATGGCTCTCCTGGGTGACCATGCCCCAGGCCTCTCTGCTATGTTCTGTGGGACTATGTTCTCAGTTCACAAATTTCCCTGGTGCCTTAAACTTTCCCTCAAACACGTACACGGACTTCACTTTCATGATTGAAGGCCTTATATGGGCTGCCAGTGCTTCCAAGAAATCCTACTTCATTTATAGCTCCCCTTCCTATTCTCTGAGACCATTTCAGACTTGCTTCTCTTGTCAGTTCCCATATAACCCTCTCCAAACCCACCCAGCTATCTCATCAGCTATCTTTACTGAGAAGTAAAGCCACTAAATCAACTAAACTACCTGCTTTTTATGAAAAGAAAATTTATTAAAATCACTTATCTGGAAAGGACATATTTTAAAACTAAAGCTATTTTGAAGTAACTGTAGGTTCACACGCAGTTGTAAGAAATAATGCAGAGAGATCCCAGATAGTCTTTACCCAGTTTCCCTCAACAGTAACATCTCTATGCCTGCCCTGCACATATGTGAAATAGTAGTGAGAAGTTGCTGTAAATCCCAGAGAGCTCAGCTCCATGCTCTGTGATGACCTAAAGGGCTGGGAGGGAGGTCCAAGGAGGGATATATGTATACACATAGCTGATTCACTTCCTTGTACAGCAGAAACTAACACACTGAATGTAAAGCAACTACACCCCAATTAAAAAAACGGTAACATCTTACAAAACCGTGGTGTACAATCACAGCCAGGATAATGACACTGATACAGTCAAGATATAGAACCTGTTCACCCCTGCAGAATTCCTCATGTTGCCAGTTCACAGCCACACCTACTTCCCTCCCATGACCTGCTCAAGTCTCATCAACCTCTAATTGGTAATCGGTTCTCTACTTCTACATTTTGTGATTTCAAGAATATAGTATAGAAATGAAATTACACAGAATGTAACCTTTTTTTTTTACTTCTACCTCTGTTTATTGCTACCAACCCTTCTTCCTCCACCCCTCTCATGTGCGTGTGCTCAGTCATGTGACCCCATGGGCTGCAGCCCTCCCGGCTCTTCTGTCCATGGTATCTTCCAGGCAAGAATACTAGAGTGGACTGCCATTTCCTTCTTCTGTTTTTTCTTTTTTTTTTTTTTTTTAAACTCAGCATGATTCTCTGGAGATTCACCCAGGTTGTCACATGCATCATGTGGATGAAGAATGTCACCTTCCATATCAGTAAATGAAGGATTACAGACATCAAGCCAGCTGCCACTGCAGCTGCCGTCCACCTGTGCTCCCTGAGGGAATTCAGGGTGGAGAAGGGGATACCGGCCCGAGACAGTTAAGGTGCACATCAAAATAATTTCAACGAGCCCAGAATCTTGCATCTTCCCAGACACAGAGAAGTGCCAAATGCATTAACTTGATGTGTTCTTTCCTGGAATTAACACCCATCTTTTGATGTCTCTGCTGCCTGATTTTGTTGTTGTTGTTTCCAAAAACTCCTCAATATCCTGGCTTCTTCGTTACCTCTTTGGAGCAGTCTGAGAGGCTGGTTTAAGTCCTCAGCAAGTGCACTGAAGAAATATCATTCTCAACTTATAGGTTGTGTGTTTTTTTCAGTAAACAATTGGTAGTTTGTTCCTTTTTATTGCTGTGTAGTATTTCATGGTATGTGTGCTGTGCTTAGTCACTCGCTCAGTTGCATAGGATTCTTTTTGACCCCATGGACTATAGCCCGCCAGGCTCCTCTGTCCATGGGGATTCCCCAAGCAAGAATACTGGAGTGGGTTGCCATGCCCTCCTCCAGGGGATCTTCCCAACCCAGGGATCGAACCCAGGTCTCTTGTATTGCAGTCAGATTCTTTACCATCTGAACCATCAGGGAAGCCCATTTCATGGTATAGATGTAACTAAACTACCTGCTTTTGTGTCCATTTTCTCCTCCTTCCTCCTATGATGATGAAGGAAGCGCCTCTCTCTCTACAAAGGCCAACTGTGTAAAACAGCTCTGGATACCCTGCCGGCTGCTTTCACAGCACTTCACCTCTCCAACTGTCATCTCTTCTGAACCATTCTCAACACCTTACAAACATACTTGCCTGGTTCCCACATCAAAATGGCCTCCTCTGGCCTCTCATATTCTTCCAGGTCATACCCATTTTCTCTACTCACTTCCACTGCGCAACTTCTCAAAAGAGCTATCTGCACTCTCATCAACACGTTGGCTACCTCAAGGTCCTTCATTGCCATTTGCTCCTAAGCTCGTTCACTCTAGGTTTTATCCACACTTCATCAAAATATGACTCTCCACTTCTGTTACTGCACAATCCTCTCCAGACATTCCAATTTAACGTGCCTCATAGGCATGTCAGACCTAATGTACTGAAAACTAAGTTAATCACACTCAATTTCTTTATTAAAATCCATTTCTCAGTCTCCCCTGCCTCTTGTGTAGCTGGCCTTGGTAACAACATTTCCAACAGGGTCCATAGTTCCTAGCACTCCCCTAATTCCAGTACTAGCCTCGAATAGCCCAGGCTTCCCTGGTGGTTCAGACCATAAAGAACCTGTCTGCAATGCAGGAGACCCAGGTTCAACCCCTGGGTGGGGAAGATCCCCTGGAGGAGGGAATGGCAACCCACTCCAGTATTCCTACCTGGAGAATTCCAAGGGCAAGGAGCCTGGCAGGCTACAAAGAGTCAGATACGACTGACTGACTAACACTTAGCCTTGAATTTGTCTCTGCCTATGCAAGGGGATCTTGTTAAATCAATGGGAATGGAAATACAGTGTGTCTCTTCCAGGATGGCACTTCTAAAAAGTCAGAAAGGTTTTTCTTCCCTTTCGTTCCACTTCTACCAGCTAGAAACAGAGTATCTCAAGGCCATAAAAGAAGAGACAAAGCAGAAGGTGGAAGGAATATAGGACCCTGACTCATCAGGTGCTTCCCAGGTGGCATGGTGGTAAAGAATCCACCTGCCAATGCAGGAGATGCAAAAGGCACGGGTTCAATCCCTGGGCCAGGAAGATGCCCTGGAGAAGGAAATGGCAACCCACTCCAGTATTCTTGCCTGGAAAATCCCATGGACAGAGGATCCTGGCGGGCTACAGTCCATAGGGGTTGCACAGAGTCAGACACAACTGAGCAACTGAGCATGAACTCATCAAGAGGAGAGAGCTGCCTGATAACCCAAAAAACTTATATGAGCTAGAAATATATGACTACTGTGTTAAGCCCCAGAGATCCCTTGGTTTGCTTGCTGTAGCACGTGGTATTATCCTAATATACACCATTTGTACATAGGTATTCTTTCGATGGCATTACAAAGATGAAGAAATTCAGAGCACATAGGAGACTGTGCAGACGCAATACTTCCTGAATACCAAGGCTACCTGGGCTTCCCTGTGGCTCAGAGGCAACAAACTGGTTGCCAATGCAGGAGATGTGGGTTCAATCCCTGGGTCAGGAAGATCCCCTGGGGAAGGAACTGGCAACCCGCTCCAGTATTCTTGCCTGGGAAAATCCCACAGACAGAGGAGTCTGATATAGTCCATGGGGCCATGAAGAGTTGGACTAGACTTAGCAACTGACTAAACAACAGCAGCAAGGCTACATACAACATAGCTATATTTTATGTAAATGTGCTTTTATCTAAAATTTCTCAGACTTGCCCACTAAGCTAAGGAGGCCTTTAGGATGAGAAACTCATTAAACTCTATACAGCACTTAGAAGAGAATATCCTTCAAGTTCATTTTATAGGAAAGAATGTTTTCTGGGATTGTATGATTTGTTTTTCCCTTCCCTCTTAAAGTAAAACTCATTCTGAAATGCCTTTTTTTTGAATTTTCAGATGTTACCTTCAACTGATTTCCACAGTCCAAGCAGGAAAAGTCTCTCAGTTTCTCCCCCAGATAGAATACAATGATGCTAACGGTTTTAGGAGTTTCCATTTATACTGTCTACAAAGCTGACCTCTTACTATAACTTAGCGCACATGATGCACATGCACAGATTCCTCTTGGTTTTATATTCCAAACAACCCAAGTTATGTTTTGAAAAACACAACTCTGCATGAGAGAGAGAAGTCTTCCCTCATTTTCTGCCTGTTAAGGCTGCGATACACAGACATCACAGCTGTGGAATGTAGGACTAGGATTCAGGGCAATTATCTGCAGAGCAAAAAGCCAGGAGTCAACAGTCTGAGGTTCTGCCCTTCATTCTGCGGCTTCCTTGCTGTGAACCGTCAGGCACATTACCACTTAGTCATGCTCAGGTTTAAGAATCTGTATAACGATTTGAATAATGCTTCTTTTCCTCATCAGGGGGCTCCAAAGCTCAGTCAATGTTTACATGATGCTTCTGGGTGCCTATTTAGCAAGCCGTGGGCCATGAAGATATAAAACATCAGCAGACTCAAAAAAAAAAAAAAATGCAGGCAGTGATGGGCATGGTAAACTCTAGGTCTGTTGTTGAAATGCCAGCCCTGCATAAAAGGTACTGGTTGCTTTTTCTTCTGATCTACTACTCAAGTCATTCAAAGCTTTAGCTGGGGAAGATAATGTCAAAAGTTCAATCAAGGGTGTCTGCTTGGTAGCATTATGGCCTTACAGTTTTTTTTCCTTTATGTTGCTCTGTATCTTCTAAACTGTCTACAATGAACACATAATACTTTCTTAATTGAAAAATAGGTAAATGTAATTGAAAAATAGGTAAATGTAAATATTCTAAAAGATGGTGTTTAAAAAGAGAGGAAGGCTAACTGTGTCAGACTGAATTACTGGTGCCAATTCTTTATTTCTCCCCAGCTGTGTTATATATCTGCATCTTTGCCAAGGTGTCATGGTGGGTAGGGGATGCTTCTGACCCTTGATGCAGGCCTTGATCGTGTGACTTGCTTTGGCCAATAGAAAGTTAGCAGACATGGCACCAGAAGAGACTTGAAATCTGCCTGTGCAGGTGGATATACATGTCCTTGCTCTCATCTTTTAGAAGGAGAACATAGTATTTTGGGTAGCTGCTGGTTCAAGGAACAGGAGAGACATGCGGATCTTGACCTAGGCTGTCCCCAGGAAGCAATCACAGCAGAGTCCAGGCTAAATCCCTCAAAACTCAGTTGACCTGCAGTCATGGGAGAAAGAAAGGAACATGTACTGTTGTTTTACAGTGAAATTTTGTGGTTATGTAGCATTATTGTTCAGAGAAGGCGATGGCACCCCACTCCAGTACTCTTGTCTGGAAAATCCCATGGACGGAGGAGCCTGGTAGGCTGCAGTCCATGGGGTAGTGAAGAGTCGGACATGACTGAGCGACTTCACTTTCACTTTTCACTTGCATTGGAGAAGGAAATGGCAACCCACTCCAGTGTTCTTGCCTGGGGAATCCCAGGGACGGGGGAACCTGGTGGGAGGCCGTCTATGGGGTCGCACAGAGTCGGACACGACTGAAGCGACTTAGCAGCAGCAGCAGCAGCAGCATTATTGTTGTCTACCGGTATACCACCTAATGCCACAGAAAACCTCAGGGGCAAAAGTAAGTCATGAATCGAACTGCAGTTTGAGAAAACTTTTTAGAAGATAGGAATTATTTTCCTCCCTCTCATTAAAAATATAATTATTTAATTACAATTATAGTAAGCCCTATGAAAAGATAATGAGTCCATTCAATAATGAGATTTCACATTAAAAATATATTGAGTCTTTTTCAAAGTTAAAATATATTTTTTGCAACATGATTTAATGCTTATGGCTGTTTTCCACTTGATGTGTATACCATATTATGTTTCACCAATATTCTTTTGCCAGATAGCTAGATTTTAGATAGTTTGCCATCTTTATTAAGGGTGCTCTCTAAACATAACTAAGGCAAATTCCATACATATATTCATGACTATTTCCTTGTGATGAAATCTGAGGAACAGAATGGCTGGGTTAAGGAATACGTAAATTTTAAAGCTTCCAATTTTATGAAGCTTTCCATGGGTGTTAATTGCCTACTTTTAGTTTAATTTTCTAATTAATAAAACAGGATCTGTACAGATTGAGTCAGCTCCAGATATAAACTGAGCAAAAATTGTCCAATTAATTGGAAAAAATTACTCCAATCAATCCTGCTGGAACATATTAAAGACCTATTGGGTATCAGCTATGCAAGGCTGGTACCCAAGCCACAGGGTAGTGGCTACAAGCATGGACTGTGAGCCACAAAACCTGGGTTCACGTCTTGGCATCATCCTTTTCATGATCTTGTGCAATTTACTCAACTTGTCTGTGCCTCAGTCTTCTCACCTGTAAAGTGGGGATAAGACTGCCTCCCTCATAAGAGCACAGAGATGTAAGTGAATAAATGTAATTCCCTAACCACTGTACCTGCCACACAGTAAATCCTTCATGTTAGCTATCATTAGGGATGAATAGATGAGGAAGACCACAGATCTTCTTCTCAACAACCTAAGAGTTTAGTGAAACTTATAAAGGATAATTGGGTAGCAAAATTTTCAAACTGGATTTTCAGACTTTGTGAAAATTAGCCTTTTATACAGTCTTTGCTTCAAAGAAAGCAGGAGAAAACTCCTAAAAGAAAACAAACCTTGGAATAAAACAAAGGTAAACAATAAGGTAAACAAAATAAAGGTGAACAGTAGGAAGGTGACTGGTGTTCAAGCTACAGAAACTGATGGTGTGAATATCTAATACCACAAACTTAGGATGGCAAAACCATTTGACTTAATTTACGTTTAGCAACAAGGTCTATCCCAAGGGAAGATCGTATGTGATTATGTACAGTTGCCTAAAACTAGTGGAAACCACTTTTCTTAATGATCAAAGATGACCTTTTTCTCTCTGCTCTACTATCTGACACTAGTACAGTACCTGACACAAAGTAGAAACTCAGGTGATGAAGGTTTCACACTGACGTTCCCAAGCCCAAGCTACCCATCAACTGCAAAAATTCTAAATTCAGTTCACTATGCACATAGCGCTAATAGCCACCATCCCTAGGCTAAGTGCTCTGAATATGTTATTTCATTAAATCCTCAACAAAGCTATCTAAAAGACCAACTAAGAATGTTTTTTCTCCATATTCTGAAATAATTTCCAAGTGACTGTCTTTTTAAAATGGGCTGATGTTCAAGAGATTTTTTTTTTAAAGCTCTCCCAAGGATCACTAAACATTTTTCCCCCACTAAACATTTTTGAAAATTATCTTAGCAAAGATTTAATTACCTAAACTAATTTTAAACCAAGCTAAATTACATAGATAAGACTTCCCTGGTAGCTCAGATGGTAAAGCATCTGCCTACAATGTGGGAGACCTGGGTTCAATCCCTCGGTCAGGAAGATCCTCTGGAGAAGGATATGGCAACCCACTCCATATCCTTTCCAGAACTTTTGCCTGGAAAATCCCATGGGCAGAGGAGGCTGGTAGGCTACAGTCCTTGGGGTTGCAAAGAGTTGGACACGACTGGGCGACTTCAAAAAATAAATAAGGCTAGAATTGCTGGAGCTGTTGAGATTTGTTATTTTAAAACTAGAATGAAGTTCAGTATTTTTTTGAAGCCCAAAGGCAAAATTTCATGTTTCAGGTCATATATTTGTAATACTTTTGCATTATTTGAAAGTTTTAAGCAAACTGCTGTGGCAAAAATTGGAGAGAACCCTTACTCCTTCCCTCCTTTTGGTCAAAAGTAGTTTAACAAAAGTAAATTTCCTAAGTGAAATTAGAAAGCAAGGGGTGAGTCTTTTAAGTTCTAAGATTCCATCAGATCAGTTCAGTTCAGTTGCTCAGTCATGTCCGACTCTTTGTGACCCCATGAATCACAGCACGCCAGGCCTCCCTGTCCATCACCAACTCCCTGAGTTTATTCAAACTCATGTCCATCGAGTCGGTGATGCCATTCAGCCATCTCATCCTCTGTTGTCCCCTTCTCCTCCTGCCCCCAATCCTTCCCAGCATCAGGGTCTTTTCCAATGAGTCAGCTCTTGCGTGAGGTGGCCAAAGTATTGGAGTCTCAATCTCAGTCCTTCCAATGAACATCCACGACTCATCTCCTTTAGAATGGACTGGTTGGGTCTCCTTGCAGTCCAAGGGACTCTCAAGAGTCTTCTCCAACACCGTAGTTCAAAAGCATCAATTCTTCGGCGCTCAGCTTTCTTCACAGTCCAACTCTCATATCCATACATGACCACTGGAAAAACCATAGCCTTGACTAGACGGACCTTTGTTGGCAAAGTAATGTCTCTGCTTTTCAATATGCTATCTAGGTTGGTCATAACTTTCCTTCCAAGGAGTAGGCGTCTTTTAATTTCATGGCTGCAATCACCATCTGCAGTAATTTCGGAGCCCCCAAAAATAAAGTCTGACACTGTTTCCACTGTTTCCCCATCTATTTCCCATGAAGTGATGGGACCGGATTCCATGATCTTCATTTTCTGAATGATGAGCTTTAAGCCAACTTTTTCACTCTCCTCTTTCACTTTCAAGAGGCTCTTTAGTTCCTCTTCACTTTCTGCCATAAGGGTAGTGTCATCTGCATATCTGAGGTTATTGATATTTCTCCCAGCAATCTTGATTCCAGCTTGTGCTTCTTCCAGTCCAGCGTTTCTCATGTTGTACTCTACATATAAGTTAAATAAGCAGGGTGACAATATACAGCCTTTAGTTCAGTTCAGTTCAGTAGCTCAGTCGTGTCCGACTCTTTGCGACCCCATGAATCACAGCATGCCAGGCCTCCCTGTCCCTCACCAACTCGCGGAGTTCACCCAGACTCATGTCCATCGAGTCAGTGATGCCATCCAGCCATCTCATCCTCTGTCATTCCCTTCTCCTCCTGCCCCCAATCCCTCCCAGCATCAGAGTCTTTTCCAATGACTCAACTCTTCGCATGAGGTGGCCAAAGTACTGGAGTTTCAGCTTCAGCATCATTCCCTCCAAACAAATCCCAGGGCTGATCTCCTTCAGAATGGACTGGTTGGATCTCCTTGCAGTCCAAGGGACTCTCAAGAGTCTTCTCCAATACCACAGTTCAAAAGCATCAATTCTTCGGCGCTCAGCCTTCTTCACAGTCCAACTCTCACATGCATACATGACCACTGGAAAAACCATAGCCTTGACTAGACGAACCTTTGTTGGCAAAGTAATGTCTCTGCTTTTGAATATGCTATCTAGGTTGGTCATAACTTTCCTTCCAAGGAGTAAGCGTCTTTTAATTTCATGGCTGCAGTCACCATCTGCAGTGATTTTGGAGCCCAGAAAAATAAAGCCTGACACTGTTTCCACTGTTTCCCCATCTATTTCCCATGAAGTGATGGGACCAGATGCCATGATCTTCGTTTTCTGAATGTTGAGCTTTAAGCCAACTTTTTCTCTCTCCACTTTCACCTTCATCAAGAGGCTTTTGAGTTCCTCTTCACTTTCTGCCATAAGGGTGATGTCATCTGCATATCTGAGGTTATTGATATTTCTCCCGGCAATCTTGATTCCAGCTTGTGCTTCCTCCAGTCCAGCGTTTCTCATGATGTACTCTGCATATAAGTTAAATAAGCAGCGTGACAATATACAGCCTTGATATACTCCTTTTCCTATTGGGAACCAGTCTGTTGTTCCATGTCCAGTTCTAACTGTTGCTTCCTGACCTGCATATAGGTTTCTCAAGAGGCAGGTCAGGTGGTCCGGTATTCCCATCTCTTTCAGAATTTTCCACAGTTTATTGTGATCCACACAGTCAAAGGCTCTGGCATAGTCAATAAAGCAGAAATAGATGTTTTTCTGGAACTCTCTTGCTTTTCGATGATCCAATGGATGTTGGCAATTTGATCTCTGGTTCCTCTGCCTTTTCTCAGTTTGAACATCTGGAAGTTCACAGTTCATGTATTGCTGAAGCCTGGCTTGGAGAATTTTGAGCATTACTTTACTAGCATGTGAGATGAGTGCAATTGTGTGGTAGTTGAGCATTCTTTGGCATTGCCTTTCTTTGGAATTGGAATGAAAACTGACCTTTTCCAGTCCTGTGGCCACTGCAGAGTTTTCCAAATTTGCTAACATATTGAGTGCAGCACTTTTATAGCATCATCTTTCAGGATTTGAAACAGCTCAACTGGAATTCCATCCCTTCCACTAGCTTTGTTCATAGTGATGCTTTCTAAGGCCCACTTGTCTTTACATTCCAGGATGTCTGGCTCTAGGTGAGTGATCACACCATCGTGATTATCTGGGTCGTGAAGCTCTTTTTTATACAGTTCTTCTGTGTATTCTTGCCACCTCTTCTTAAAATCTTCTGCTTCTGTTAGGTCCATACCATTTCTGTCCTTTATTGAGCCCATAAGATTCCATATGCCTCCCTAAAAAGCTAAGAGTTATACTAAACCTTTAGGATATCCTACAAAAAAAAAAAAAAAAATTGTGCATTTATACAAATGAAAGCCAAGGAAAATGTCCTAATACGCACTAGAAGAACATCAGTAAAACTCCAGTGTGAACATTTTCTTAATGTTAGTGAAGTATAGCAATTTTTTGAATTTTTTTTCCTTGGTCTGAGGTCAGCTTCACCATCGATCCCAGCAGTGTGCCCACACTGGGTCACATGTTCTAGACTGATCATGGTATAGAAGCATTTTTGTTCCCAGAAATTTCATCTCCAAAACTGAAAATTCATAATGTTCCAAAAAAACAACTCAATTTATTTTTGAGGTCATTTATGAACTGGCAGGTAAGACCATCACTCATAGAGAAAACTTTGTTTCAGGGTTTCAAAAACAATAAAGTTTCCCCCAAAATATTTATATTTAGAGGAAAAAGCACTCAGAATGAATAGAAATCTAACCTTCAGTGATTTAAAATTAAGTTTTATAACATGAACATTTATGTGGCAAGTTATTTTTTAACAACATACTTCAAGTTATTTTAATTTTTAAAATTTTAATTTATCTTTCAAGTCAATAAAAGTCATTTATAGATTTAGGGATTTTAGCTTTTCAATTAATTTATTTTAACAACACAAAAATGGGGAAAGAAAAATATGGGTGAAAGATCTGAACAGGCACTTCACCAAAGGAAAAATACGAATGTCCAATCAGCACACGAAAAGATGTTTGACATCACTTAGTCATCAAGAAAATACAAATTAAAACCAGAATGTGATAGAACTACTTTCCCACTAAAATGGCTAAAATTAAAAAGCCTAGCAATACCACAGGTGGTTAAGAATGCAGAGTAATTAGCTCAGTTGGTGGTGGTAGGAAAGTAAAAATAAATCATTTTGGAAACGGTTTGGCAGTTTCTTATAAAATTCAACATATGCTACTGATACAACTAGTAACATGTGCTTGAGAACATCCTCAGTCACTTCTGTCGTGTCCGACTCTTTGCGACCCTATGGACTATAGCCCACCAGGCTCCTCGGTCCACAGGATTCTCCAAGCAAGAATACTGGAGAGGGTTGCCATTTCTTTTTCCACTAACATGGATGAATGTTAAAAACACACTGAGTGAAAGCAGACAGACACAAAAAAACATGTACCACATGATTCCATTAATATGGACAAAAGCAGAGATAGAGTGGCCTGGGCCCAGGGAAGGGATGCAGGGAACGTTTTATATCTTGATTTTGGTTGTAGTTCCAAAATCAAGGTATTTTGGTATATAAATTTGCTAAACCCATCCACTGGAGAAGGAAATGGCAACCCACTCCAGTATTCTTGCCTGGAGAATCCCAGGGACAGAGGAGCCTGGTGGGCTGCTGTCTATGGGGTCGCACAGAGTCGGACACAACTGAAGCGACTTAGCAGCAACAGCAAACCCATCCATATGTGCATATAGAATGAATACATCTTATATGTAAATTACACTTCAGTAAAATTTACTAATCTAATCATCAGTTTAACTGCTCTCTGAATTGGATTAGATTTTACCACATCTTTGGAGGGGCAGGCACCCCCTCAAGGGGTTGATGCTCACACATGGAACTCTGCTGTCATTGGGGACCGTCTACACTTGTCTCTACCTATCCACGGGGATTGGTTCCAGGGCTCCCACAGATACCCAAGCCCACAGATACTCAAATCCCTTATATAAAATGGCATAGTATTTGTTTATCAACCATGCACATCCTACTGGATAATGTAAGCCACATTTAAGTTACTCATAATACCTGATACAATGTAAATGTAAATAGTCGTCAGCAGACAGCAAACTCAAGTTTTGCTTTAGGGAACTTTCTAGAATTTTACATATATATGTAAAATTCATATATATATGAAATATATATATATATATATATATATTTTTCATCTGCAGGTGGTTGAATCTGTGGGTTCAGAACCCAAGGATATGGAGGGCTGACTGTATTAGAAAGTCGTTTAGTTGTTCAGTCCTGTCTGACTCTCTGCCAGGCTGCTCTATCCATGGGATTCTCCAGGCAAGAATACTGGAGTGGGTTGCCATTCCCTTTTCCAGGGAATCTTCCTGATCCAAGGATCAAACCTGGGTCTCCCACATTTCAGGCAGATTCTTTACCATCTGAGCCACCAGGGAAGCCCGTACTGTCTAAACACAATTTCATCTGTTAAGCAGGCCACTCACACAACTCACCAGTCAGAGCACCTCCCAGGCTCCCCCTTCGCAGCTGTCTTCCATCCTCACTCAGCTGTCTTTTAAACTTCAGCGACTTTCCAGGGCCAGGAGCCACGTCTGGGTTGCTGCATTTCCGAAATGGCATAGGTGGAGGGGATAATATGTGATCAAGCTGCAGAGAGAAGGACAGTGGCATCACTTGCTGGGGACACTTTCAGCCTGAATGAAAGACCCCAGCCACAGGCACACTTCTTTCCTTCTTTTTCTTCTCTAAATCCCTCTCTCCCAGCCCTGGTTTAGAGACTCCAGGCTCCACTATCGAGTCTTCCCTCTGAAAGAGTATCTGGCTGGTTGCACAATCTCTACCAGAGTGTTTTTCAAGCTGCGGGCCATGGTATATTAGTGGATTATGAAATGAAGTTTGTAGTTTGTGACTAGTATTTTTTAGTGCAACATAATAGAAATGATCAGAGTTCAAGGAAGGAAGGAAAAGAATTGTTACATGAACTGTATACATTATACATGGGTGTGTGTGTATCCAGAGTCATTATGTAAAATATGTACTTCCATGTGCCAAGGACTGAATGCTGAAGCTCCAATACTCTGGCCACCTGATGCAAAGAACCGACTCACAGAAAGAGACCCTGATGCTGGGAAAGATTGAAGGCAGGAGGAGAAGAGGACAATAGAGGAAGAAATGGTTGGATGGCATCACTGACTCAATGGACATGAGTTTGACCAAACTCTAGGAGATAGTGAAGGACAGGGAAGTCTGGCATGCTGCAGTCCAGGGGGTCACAAAGAGTTGGACATGGCTTAGTGATTGAACAACAACAACATGGGCCATGATCCCCCATAAAAAATGAAGAATATTGCTCTATCGATTCTAGGGATAATCCATAGATCACTTCTCCGGTTGTTCACCAAAAAAAAAAAAAAAATTCACAAGCTTTTGGTGCTCACAAATATATGTAGGGAAGGGAAATTTCTAAGCACCACAGCCCTTAGCGGAAATCAATACATCCCTATATCACTTTATAGCTTCTTAAAAGAAAATCTGTCACAAGAGTCAGAGAAACCAAAGGCACTTCAAAAGACAGCTTTCTACAAAAGAATCCCTTGTGTCATGAAACTTATTTCAAGATCTGTCCTGCTTTCAAAAGGAAACCTTTCATACGTGAATAGTGAGTGCCCTGTGTTTTTAAATGGTTTCCTCCAAGTAAGTACACAGGCATGTATATGTGTCTGGATAGTTATTAAAGACAAAAATATTCCTGAGCACTAAATATTCCTGAGTCCCATATTCTCAGCATGTTATTAAGAAGGAACATGAATTACAAAAAATATTCACACATACCCCAACCACCACAGAAAGGAATCAACTTCACAGAAATTTAAAAACAAGAAAGAGTTGGGGAGCATTGCTCAAAGCCAGGCATTCTACGGGCCTCTTCATGAAGATGGGGAAGGATACAAGGCTTTTGGAAGCTTCCTGATGGGAGAGACTGGCTGAGGGGGAAACTGGGTCTTGTTCTGATGGGCGGGGCCATGCTCAGTAAATCTTTAATCCAATTTTCTGTTGATGGGCAGGGCTGTGTTTCCTCCCTGTTGTTTGACCTGAGGCCAAACTATGGTGAAGGTAATGATGATTATGGTTCAGTTCAGTTCATGCGAAGTTCAGTTCAGTTCATTTCAGTTCAGTCGTTCAGTTGTGTCCAACTCTTTGCGACCCCATGAATCTCAGCACGCCAGGCCTCCCTGTCCATCACCAACTCCCGGAGTTCGCCCAGACTCACATCCATTGATTCAGTGATGTCATCCAGCCATCTCATCCTCTGTTATCCCCTTCTCCTCCTGCCTCCAATCCCTCCCAGCATCAGAATCTTCCAATGAGTCAACTCTTCGCATGAGGTGGCCAAAGTACTGGAGTTTCAGCTTCAGCATCATTCCCTCCAAAGAAATCCCAGGGCTGATCTCCTTCAGAATGGACTGGTTGGATCTCCTTGCAGTCCAAGGGACTCTCAAGAGTCTTCTCCAACACCACAGTTCAAAAGCATCAAGTCTTCGGAGCTTAGCTTTCTTCACAGTCCAACTCTCACATCCATACATGACCACAGGAAAAACCATAGCCTTGACTAGACGGACCTTTGTTGGCAAAGTAATGTCTCTGCTTTTGAATATGCTATCTAGGTTGGTCACAATTTTTCTTCCAAGGAGTAAGTGTCTTTTAATTTCATGGCTGCAGTCACCATCTATAGTGATTTTGGAGCCCAGAAAAATAAAGCCTGACACTGTTTCCACTGTTTCCCCATTTCCCATGAAGTGATGGGACCAGATGCCATGATCTTCGTTTTCTGAATGTTGAGCTTTAAGCCAACTTTTTAACTCTCCTCTTTCACTTTCATCAAGAGGCTTTTTAGTTCCTCTTCACTTTCTGCCATAAGGCTGGTGTCATCTGCATGTCTGAGGTTATTGATATTTCTCCCAGCAATCTTGATTCCAGCTTGTGCTTCTTCCAGTCCAGCGTTTCTCATGATGTACTCTGCATATAAGTTAAATAAGCAGGGTGACAATATACAGCCTTGACGTACTCCTTTTCCTATTGGGAACCAGTCTGTTGTTCCATGTCCAGTTCTAACTGTTGCTTCCTGACCTGCATACAGATTTCTCAAGAGGTAGGTCAGGTGATCTGGTATTCCCATCTCTTTCAGAATTTTCCACAGTTTATTGTGATCCACACAGTCAAAGGCTTTGGCATAGTCAATAAAGCAGAAATAGATAATGGTGTCCTCCTTCAAAAGGTTCCATGCACACACTGCTGCACTCTGTGCCTCGGACCCTGCAGCAGGCCACCACCAACCCACGCATCTGCTGGAGACTCCTGGATACTCACAGGCAAGTCTGGGTCAGTCTCTTATGGGGCCACAATTATGAAATTAAAAGATGCTTGCTCCTTGGAAGGAAAGCTATAATCAACCTAGACATCATATTAAAAAGCAGAGACATTACTTTGCCAATAAAGGTCCGCTAGTCAAAGCTATGGTTTTTGCAGTAGTCATGTATGGATGTGAGAGCTGGACAATAAAGAAAGCTGAGCACTGAAGAACTGATGATTTTTAATTATATGGTGTTGGAGAAGACTCTTGAGAGTCCCTTGGACTGCAAAGGAGATCCAACCAGTCTATCCTAAGGAAATCAGTCCTGAATAGTCATTGGAAGGACTGATGCTGAAGCTGAAACTCCAATACTTTGGCCACCTGATGTGAAGAACTGACTCACTAGAGAAGACCCTGATGCTGGGAAAGAATTAAGGCAGGAGGAGAAGAGGCCAACAGACGATGAGATGGTTGGATGGCATCACAGACTTGATGGACATGAGTTTGAGCAAGCTCTGGGAGTTGGTGATAGACAGTGAAGCCTGGTGTGCTACAGTCCATGGGGTCGCAAAAAGTTGGACACGACTGAGCAACTGAACTGAACTCACTAAGATATGTCTTGTTTTCTTGGGTAGAAAGAAGGTCATCTGCTTATACCTGTCAGAGTTTTTTCAGATTAAGACTCTCATGGATGTATTCATAGGAAAAATAAATCAGGGATGAAATCATCTGTGAAGTCACTTGACTATGTCAAGTCATAGTCTGTGTCTGACTATGCAATGCAGCATATTCAAAACCATGGCAAAAGAGAAAACTGACCTTGCCTATGAGTTACTCCTCTCAAGCTGGTTGAGATGAAGTCGATTCAGTTCAGTTCAGTTCAGTCACTCAGTCGTGTCCGACTCTTTGAGACCCCATGGACTGCAGCATGCCAGGCCTCCCTGTCCATCACCAACTTCCAAAGTTTACTCAAACTCATGTTGATTGAGTCAGTGATGCCATGCAACCATAGATTACGCTCGCTCAACTATTACATGATGTCAACTCTCCCTCAAGCTCAGCTGTACTCATTGATAACACAGAACAACTGGATTTCAAGCACCTGTCAATAAGTACCATCTGAAATTCACTGCCAGTCAGTATTTTGGTACATTTCATTGCTACCTAGTAGTTCAGTGAGAGGTCCTCAAGCTAGTGGTGCACGCACTCCAGGATCTGCCCTGACCAGCAGGGAAAAGGAATTACAGATTGTATTTCTGGAAATACTTGTTACTTTGCTGTTCATTTCATCGGTGTCCTACTTAGGAGGGCCTCCAAGGACACTCCAATTTCTGTCTAGTCTTAGACACTTTGCCCTTAAACCTTATGGATGATGAAATATAGCAAGGGCACCTTGGACAGTAACACGTCAGCTACTAGAAAATGCAGAACCCAGTCTGGGTTCCAAATGCAGTCAGTCCATTACACAATGCAGAGGTTGATTCTGCCTCCTTCTTAGCTCCATTTATAGCCTTATCCCGGTTGTTTTTTCTTTTTTCTGCCAATATTTTGGGGAAATTTAAGCAAATCTACAACAACAGAAAAGTTTAATACAATGAACACCATATTCCCTTGACAAGTGGTGAACTGCTGACCTTGTTCTCCCTCTCTCTCTCTTTTTTCTTTTTTTTAAAATTTTATTTTATTTAACTTTACAATATTGTATTGGTTTTGCCATATATCAAAATGAATCTGCCACAGGTATACATGTGTTCCCCATCCTGAACCCTCCTCCCTCCTCATCTCTCTTTCTTTTTAATGCACCAATCCCACAGCAGAGTTAGTTCCAGACATTGTGAATTTCTACGCCTCAATACTTCAGTCTACCTCTTCTAAGAACAGAAGAGGCATTATCGTAAATTCTCTTGCCTTGTATTGTATGTATTCTTCTGTTGCGAGTCTTTCCTTTTCTAAGGGAAGTTTAAATGCTAGGAATAAGACAAAATATCATGTAGACTTAAATATTAACAAATCTGCTTTTACACTGAAAGCAAAGCTTGCAGCCACAAGGTGGCAATGCGTCATAGACATTCAACAAAATGCTTCATAATCCCTACTGTTTGTGTAAATGCACCAGGAACCCCTCAGAATAACCAAGGAAGTTAGGGTTCCTCCCATTTTGTCATTTTCTCTTAATTATTAGTGGCAGCTGCATAAAATACACATATTTATTGTTTAAGGTTCATCAACTTCTGCTACTTATTTTTCACCTGAAGTTAAATTTTTCAGCTTGCGGAATTATAATTAATTTCTCTGGGGAAGACTGTTATATCGCCAATTAACAGAGGGTGAAAAAATAGCAGAGGAAAGAAGATAATTCCTAAGGAGGAATTATGTGATTTCCTTACATGTTTCCAACAAAGCCATAAAAGACATGAAAAAATGTAGAAGAAAGAGAAGGAAATCAAGGAGAAAGTGTAGGCAAATAAAATCCATTTCATCACATATAGAATCATAAGCTATTAGTCCATAAGCCCAAGTTTTTCATCAGAATCACAACCCCAAGAGGAGGGTATTATTTTTTTAAATTTGGCAAAATCGAGGTGGTAAATGGTGAGCGCCGCAAATGTTTCCAACACAGTATAAGCAGAAAAACCTGTATTTTTTGTGCCATATTCCAGGATCCCATTTCCTTCCTCACCTCAAATCACACTCCCAACAGGGCTCTCTCTAAATACATCGTTTTTCCAAACTTGCTGTGCTGTCAGTGGCCCTACTTTTCTTTCTACAATTAGTCAAAGCTTCTCAAAACGGTCCACTACAGCCTTGCAATATATTTTTCATTTTTGTCCTGTTTCAAACACTCATGATTCCTTTAAAAACAATTCATCAGACCCTGGAGCTTATGGCAGACACTCAACATATCACTTTGGACACTGCCCTCTGAATGATTTCAGTTTAATGTTTTCCAAACTCACAAAAGTCTCCATACTACAAGGAATTCAACTGAAAACAGAGGGTGTCTTTTCAACTTTCACTCATGTTCAAGGACATCTAAGCCTGCACTTGTCACACTTGCTCCAAACATTTCTAATTTCCCTCTCCAAGTAGTCAGTAGACTCCTAGAAAGCCAGCCCCTTCTTTCTTGTCACATACTCACCTAACACACTGCTAGCCACAAAGTATCCTGGATTGAAATGCATTCTCCAGGAACAGGTTCCATTCATCTGTCAAGGGACACTTGGGTTGCTTCCATGTTTTGGCTATTGTACATAGTGCTGCCATGAATACTGGGGTGCGTATATCTTTTCAATTTAAGAGTATTTTTCTTTTCTGTATATATGCCAAGGAGTAGGATTGCTGGATCATATGATAACTATTTGTTTTTTTTAAGGAACCTCCGTACTGTTTCTCATAGTAGCTGCACTAATGTACATTCCACCCAGGAATGTAGGAAGCCTTTTTTTCCACACCTTCTCCAGTACTTATATTATTTGTAGTCTTTTTAATGATGGCCATTCTGACTGTATCTATGAGATGATGTCTATGAGATGTATCTATGAGATGATAGATACTTGTAGTTTTGATTTGCATTTCAGTAATGATTTTGCTAATAGTTTATCATGGGACACATGTAAGTGTTTTAGAGAACAAATACACAACTACTATAAGTCTGATACAGACTTGGGGTAAAGTTTCCAAAATTACCAGTCCTGTAGAAGCACTAATCTGGAGAAGGCAACAGCACCCCACTCCAGTACTCTTGCCTGGAAAATCCCATGGACAGAGGAGCCTGGTAGGCTGCAGTCCATGGGGTTGCGAATAGTCAGATACAACTAAGCGACTTCACTTTCACTTTTCACTTTCATGCATTAGAGAAGGAAATGGCAACCCACTCCAGTGTTCTTGCCTGGAGAATCCCAGGGACGGGGGAGCCTGGTGGGCTGCCGTCCATTGGGTTGCACAGAGTCGGACACAACTGAAGTGACTTAGCAGCAGCAGCAGCAGCAGCAGAAGCACTAATCACCAGAAATCCACATCAGTTTTTTATATTGTTGATCTCCACCCATTGCTTGCTGTTTACAAGTATTAGGCTGAGTAAAACACAAGAGTCCACCACAACTACACTATGGTTACTGCCATCAGTAAAGATGAATTAAAGGCAAATTATTTATAAGATTCAGTCTTACCACATTGTTTAGTGTCTCTGCCATCACCATCACCACCACCTCCAAACATAAACCACGGATTTATTCTTCTATGGCTATACACCATAGTTTTTCATCCATTTCTTTCTCAAAAGGCATGTTACAACTTTTGATGAACATTGAACTTGCGGCCTTCTTAATTGACAATTTTCTCCAAACTCATCTCCTGATATTTTCCTGCCCAAACATATGGGATCTCTCATTTATACACGTTCACATAGCCATCAGTATTTGGAAACTAAAGAGATTTTTTCAACTTCAGTAAATGGCAACTCCTTTTGTCTAGCTTCTTAAGTCACAAACCTTACACTTGCTCTGAACTTCTCTTTCTTACTCCATAGCCAATGAGCAAATCCCCTAGCTCAACCTCTGAAATACATCCAGAACCCAATCATATCACCATTTCTACTCCTGCCACTCCTATCTCTGATTTTCAGATCTCTCTTGTGATAGCCTCCCAATAAATCTCTCTGCTTCCATCCTACTCTAGACACAGCAGCCAGTGACCCTTGTAAAACGTAAGCCAGATGCTCCAGATCCTCTTCTTGGAGTCTTCCCCTGACTTCCCCTCTACCCAGAACAAAAGCCTAAGTCTTGACAATGACCTACAAGGTCCTGCCACCTCTACCCTTATCACTCTGATCCCAGCTCCTACTCCTCCACTCACTCCACTTCCTTTCTGTTGCTGGACCTGAAAAGCCCCAGGCATCTTTCCATTCATGACCTTTACACCTATCACCTCCTATATCTGGGATGCACTGCAGATACTGGCTACCATGCTCCCCCACATCCTCCAGGTCTCTATTCTTTTTTTTTTGGCAGGGGGAAGGTTTTCTAATTGCCCTATGTAAATGTGTTACTGAATGCAAATTTGAATGCCCCATGTATGGTGAAGTCAAACAAATTGAAACATCAGAATTTGGAGCAGAGAGAGGTTTATTGCAGGGCCAATCAAGGAGAATGGGTGGCTTGTGTTCAAAAATCCCAAACTCACTGAAGAGTTTCAGCAAAGCATTTTTAAAGAGAAGATGAGGGAGGGGCATCCCAGGGTTTATCACCAGCCCATGCACAAGTCTCTGATTGGTTGATGATGATCAATCCTTAGGCAGCAGAAGTTTGGGGGCTAGGTGCTCATGACCATTAAGCAAGAATTTCTTCCATTTCCTGCAGAAAAACTCAGGAATATGCATCAGATACTATCTAGGTGGGGCTTCCCTGGTGGCTCAGTGGTAAAGAATCCACATGCAAGGCAGGAGATGTGAGTTCAACCCCTGGGTCAGGAAGATCCCCTGGAGAAGGAAATGGCAACCCATTCCAGTATTCTTGCCTAGAAAACCTCATGGCCAGAGGAACCGGCAGGCTACAGTCCATAGGGTCACAAAAGAGTCCGACACGACTAAAGCAACTGAGCATACTATATAGGTACTTCAGAGAGGAGCTAAAGCAGAGAATATGGGGGAGATGTCTGTCCCAGGAAAGCCCCATAGTATTCTGTCCCAGGAAAGTCCCATAGGATCTTGCTTGGTTACAAAAGGACATGCCCACCACTTTTTTCCCTTTTCAATTTTTCCTCCATAGCATCTATTGCCACATGGCATGTTAGATCTCTCATATTTCTTCTTCTTCTTCTCCCACTTGAAAGTAAGTTACATGAAATTATATACTACTCTTTTGTCCTCTCTTTGTCCACTGTTCTACATAAAAGGCATCTTGTCAATATTGGTTGAAGGAACAAATTGCAAATCTCTAAAATTGCAAAAAAAAAAATTAAATTTGGTTTAAACAACAACAACAAAAACATACACAATAAAGGCTTTCAATTACTGGGAAAACATAGAATCAGCTTCGAATATTAAGTGTTACTCAGTGTGAAAATACTAAACGGAGTCTCTAACATTTTGAATTTTGACAAAGTTGAACACTATATGCATTAAAAAGACTCTTAGGTTTGACCAAATGGCATCTTGAAAACAATATTTTCTAAATACAAACTAATATGCTACTTTTTGAGCACTGCTACCTCTGAAAGTAATTCCTAATAATGAATTAGTAGACCTGTTAACTCTATCCTAACTAGCAAAAACATCTATTTCTGCTTTATTGACTATGCCAAAGCCTTTGTCTGTGTGCATCACAATAAACTGTGGAAAATTCTGAAAGAGATGGGAATACCAGACCACCTGACCTGCCTCTTGAGAAACCTATATGCAGGTCAGGAAGCAACAGTTAGAACTGGACATGGAACAACAGACTGGTTCCCAATAGGAAAAGGAGTACATCAAGGCTGTATATTGTCACCCTTCTTATTTAACTTATATGCAGAGTACATCATGAGAAACACTGGGCTGGAAGAAGCACAAGCTGGAATCAAGATTGCCAGGAGAAATATCAATAACCTCAGATATGCAGATGACACCACCCTTATGGCAGAAAGTGAAGAGGAACTAAAAAGCTTCTTGATGAAGGTGAAAGAGGAGAGTGAAAAAGTTGGCTTAAAGCTCAACATTCAGAAAACGAAGATCATGGCATCTGGTCCCATCACTTCATGGGAAATAGATGGGGAAACAGTGGAAACAGTGTCAGACTTTATTTTTTTGGGCTCCAAAATCACTGCAGATGGTGATTGCAGCCATGAAATTAAAAGACACTTACTCCTTGGAAGGAAAGTTATGACCAACCTAGGTAGCATATTGAAAAGCAGAGACATTACTTTGCCAACAAAGGTCCGTCTAGTCAAGGCTATGGTTTTTCCAGTGGTCATGTATGGATGTGAGAGTTGGACTATGAAGAAAGCTGAGAGTCGAAGAATTGATGCTTTTGAACTGTGGTGTTGGAGAAGACTCTTGAGAGTCCCTTGGACTGCAAGGAGATCCAACCAGTCCATTCTAAAGGAGATCAATCCTGGGTGTTCTTTGGAAGGAATGATGCTAAAGCTGAAACTCCAGTACTTTGGCCACCTCATGCGAAGAGTTGACTCATTGGAAAAGACTCTGATGCTGGGAGGGATTGGAGGCAGGAGGAGAAGGGGATGACAGAGGATGAGATGGCTGGATGGCATCACCGACTCGATGGACGTGAGTTTGGGTGAACTCTGGGAGTTGGTGATGGACAGGGAGGCCTGGTGTACTGCAATTCATGGGGTTGCAAAGAGTCGGACACGACTGAGCGACTAAACTGAACTGAACTAGCATATCACTTTTGTCTATCAGTTCCCCCTTTTGGTAATTCCTCATTGATTCTCAAGATATGGGACCTGTATTTTAAAGACCAATCCAGAATGCATATGTCCCGAGGCCAAAGTTCATTAGTTCAAAGGGATCACCAATGTCAACTGCATACATAATGGATGGGATCTCACAGTAAAGAAAGAATGACTAGTAACATGGGGTTATGAAGACACTGTTCACTTATTCTGTTTCTTGATTTTAAATATTCTAGGAAACCATAGATATGAAAATAAATGAATAATTGTACCACTGCATAGACTATGCTTGTAATCTTAATTAACTGCTCTGTTGTTTCCATCCAGAAAGGAATCAAACTAGAAACCTGAAATGACTTTATTGCAAAATTGGGTTTTATTTACATTTAAACCAAAGCCTATAAACAACATTTTAAAATTTGACAAGGTTCTATAGCTAAGACAGTCATTGTTGTTTTCATACTAATTCCTCAGTGTCTAGGAATGCTAATACTTGCTATCCTATTTAGGACATTTAACTATTACTACGCTTGTTTCCTCATCTACAAAATGTTAATAGGAATACTACCTATCTCCTGAGGTGGTTATGAAGTTTAAAAGAATTCATATATGCACTTAAAACAATTTAGCTGTGCTGGTTATTAACATCCCTGTGTAGGAAGTCACTTCATTCGGAAACATCTCTGCATGTGCGCTTCATCATAAATGGTTTGCAAGGAAATTAAACTGATTACAGTTTTACTGAGTTGTCTTTTCTTTTTCTTTATGACTCAAATGAGAACTTGGTTTGAATGAACCGCTTTAAAATTATTTCAGGCCAAAAAGGAAATAACTAGATAAATAAATAAAAATCATTTCAAGCTGTAATTTTCATGCTGGGCCCTAGAGCACAACTCCTGGGTCTTGATCATGAGGTTCTCAGCATGTGTGAAGTGAGACGCCTACTCCAAATTTGAATTCTCAGGCACAGAATCCCACTGGCATGCTACTTAACTCCTCTCTGAAGAGTGGACCTCGTGGACCTCAGAGGTAGTTAGGATGCAGAGGGAAGATGGATGCACAGGACTTGACACAGTGCTTGGCAATGTAAGTGCTAAGTAATAATATACAACCTCCCTTCCCCAGCATCCCAAATTCTCACTACAGATTGAGTTAGACACTGAGAGAGCTACAATCTTGGACCACATTTTTCTGGGGCCCATTGAACTGAATTTGCTGGCATTCATTTTGGATTGTGCCACCCAGAATGCATGCTTCCATTTAATAATATTGTAAGAAACAGCCCTCTGTAAATCCTGCCACTTTGTTCTATAAATATAACAGTCTATATTGAACAGTATCCTCCTTGTCAAGACTCATCGCTATGAAAATATTAAGCAGCTGTGTACCAGATATTCCTCTGGGCACAAGAGTGGATAGAAAAGGGAAAAATTCCTGTCCACAAGGAGCTTCATTCCAGTTGAAGAGAAAGAGCCCAGGAGAAAATGCTGTTAGTTCTCTGCACTAGAAACCATTCTGCTTCTGCTGGGCTATGGTCTTATTTTATCCTAGGAAGCCCAGGAACCATAAAACGAATCATGTTCCTCTAATTCGGCCACTAGAAAGCACAGGGTAAAGCTGGCAGTCCATCATCAGCAAGTGTGGCTGTCCAGTTTCTATCAAGACGTCATGGGTCTGGGTGCTGCATAACCGCACTGGATTTCACCTTACCCTCTGCTGGACTGAATGCTTGTGTCCCCACTGCAGATTCGTATGTCGACCCCTAACCCCTCAAAGTGATTGTATTTGTAGGTAGGACCTCTGGGATGTGATCGGCTCATGAGGGCAGAGTTGTCACAAACGGGAAATCCCACAGAGTTCCCTTGCCTCTTCTACCATGTGACAACACAGCTAGAAGAGGTGTGACTATGAATTAGGAAACAGGCTCTCATCAGACTGTGGCTGTGATCTCATCTGCCAGTGGCTCCATCTTGGACTTCTCAACCTCCAGAACTATGAGAAATACACTCTGCTTTTAAGGTACCCAGTCTATGTCCATGGTATTTTGTTACAGTGGTTCAAACTAAGACACTCTCTACACCAGTGGTCTCAAGTCATGGTAATCTTGCCGCCTGGGGGACATTTGGCAATGTTTGTCTGGAACCATTTTTGGTTTGCCCAACATAAAGCGGGCAGGGCATGTGCTGGGATCTACTGGCCAGAGACCAGGCATGCTGCTAAACACTCTGAAAGGCACAGGACAACCCCCAACAACAGGGTCATTTCCGCATAAAACATCCATAATACCATTGGTAAGACACTGCTCTACACTTGCTTTTGTCTGTCTTCATCTATTTTCAAGTTACTCATCTTGCTGAGTTATGTGTTACTATAGGTCATCTTAAAACCTTCTGAGAACAAGAGTGCAGTGGGCAAAAAACAGAGAGCATAGATAGGATCTGACCGAGAATTGTTCATGTCAACAAAATTTGTTAAGCAAACCATTTCCTGAGCTACACTAATTTACCCAACCTATTTAGCTGTTCATTGCATTTCACTTTCTCAATGAACATGCATGTTTTGAAAGCTACTTCAATAGAACATATTTAAACTGAAAGATGTACTAGATACCAATATCGTTTTCCATCTTCAGTTTTGTAATTAATTCTTTGAATCACAAACTTCAATTAGCAATATAAAAGTGTTTCAGAAACATCCTAACATACGTTAGTAGATCAAACTACAATGGCATTCACCTAAACAGAGCTGCACCACTGGTTCCATCTCTTAAGAGAATTGATTTTCTTTCTTCCCTCCCGAGAGAAATATGTAAATTAGCACTTTGATACCACAATCTCGCTGTTGTCTGTCAATTCAACTTCAAGAAAGTTAATTCCTTTGCTTATGAACACCCCCCCGCCCCCTACACACACCGCCAGCAGTATCATCAGTCCCAAGGACAAAGCACCACACAGCAGGCACTTAATTGTGATCTGAACATGAAGCAATAAATTCAACTGTCTACAGATGAAAAAACAGTTAATATTATATTACAGGTTTTTGCAACATAGCACTTTTCTTAGTTTAGAAATGACAACACTTGAGAAGTACAAGGAATATACTGATTTGACTTTGCATACACATTGCCTATTTTTCTGTCTCTTTAATATTCAGGGTATGTCCTTGACCTTTAGTTAGGGATCTGATCTATGCCTGAAGTTGTTTACGTATCTGAAGACATTAAATTCCCCTGGTACCATCATGTCCCCATCCGCAATATAACTAAAGATTCTGACCGCGGTTAACAAAGGAGGCAGAGAATATTCTCCTCACCAGTCATCGTCTCTGCATATAAATTCAGAGGGGAAAGTCCCCACAAGGCCACAAAACTTGACATTCTGTGCCCACTTCCCCTCTGGTAAAGATAGTAGACCCCCAGGCAGGTAGTAGTATTACGCCCACTTTACCAATGGGCAAACACATTGGGAAAGAGTAACCCCTGCAAAGTTATCAGCTCAGGAGGTACAAAAGGAATCAAGCTCAAGATTCCTAACTCCAAAGCCCATGTTGCTTCCACTGTTTCAAACAGCCTCCTTAAGAGGGGTCACCACCATGGAGCACGTGGAGCCCCAGAAAGTTAACTTTCATTTCCTCTTCCATCCCTGCTCTGGGAAAGCTCCCCAGAGGAAACGGAGTCTTACACCCTGGTGTCAATCAGTGAATGACCTAGTTCAGTCCTAACTGGCCATCGACAGAAGCAGTTTCTAGGATTTCTTAGCCGAAATCCTCAAGTCAAAATTACAGAATTACAAAATAAAATCACCCGTAGTCTAATTCCTAGCTTTTCAGAAGACAGAGGTCCAGCCAAATCAACCACTAAGCTTTGCAGAGATAGCTGGTGCATGAATCCAGCCCAGAATGCAGACTTCTAGACCTATCATCTATTTATTACCTTTCATGCCTTTCTCCCTTACCTACTCCTGCAATCCCACTGGTATCCATCACTCCATTATAATTGACTTGTGTGATTTTCTATGGGTTTTGCTCATGCAGGCTCTATCAGCCAATGGTTGTTTTAACAACTTGACATTGTGCTAAGGGCTGAGGAAGGAAAACAGAATGAACATAGGCATCTTCCTGCAGGCACTTCTACCACAGTGCAGGAGAGAGACACAAAAGCAAAGTCATGAAATGACATGGCAAAGGTAACAACAGAGTTAGGTGTGAGGGACTACAATAACCTTGAGCAGAGTTGTGGTCCAGTGTCTAATTAATTTCCAGTCCTTACTGTTTTGGCTGAGCCATGCTGACATCACTTAATGCCTAAAATGCAGGAAGGGGTTGACTAGCATTTACTCACAGAGATTAGGATCTTCTCAGGGACCCTGAAGCCAGTGCAGAAAGCAGCACAGCATGGTGTGTTCAGTTCAGTTGCTCAGCTGTGTCTGACTCTTTGTGACCCCATGGACTGTAGCACGCCAGGCTTCTCTGTCCATCACCAACTCCCAGAGCTTACTCAAACTCATGTCCATCAAGTCAGTGGGTGATGACATCCAACCATCTCATCATCTGTCACCCCCTTCTCCTCCCACCTTCAATCTTTCCCAGCAGCAGGGTCTTTTCCAATGAGTTGGCTCTTCACCTCAGGTGGCCAAAGTATTGGAGTTTCAGCTTCAGCATCAGTCCCTCTAATGAATATTCAGGACTGATTTCCTTCAGGATTGACAACATTGATAATTTTCCTTCTAGCTTGGGCTTTTCAAACTTGTCTTTAATGGAGTACAGAAAAAAAATCTGTTTTCTAAGCAAGGTGGTCTAAGAAGGACTTATGAGAGAAATCTCTCTTTGTTGAGAAGCTGCTGAGATAAGCATTATATAGGGGAAATACCTGAGTCTACAGGGTCTAAGACTGAGCAGGACTATTTCGTGCTATGGCAGGAGGAAGGATTTGCTTGCTGCTCCAGAGATGGAAAGAGGAAGAACATGTAAAAATGTGAGGATGGCGGAAAGGGTGGTTAGGGAGTTTGGGATGGTCATGTACACACTGCTATAGTTAAAATGGATAACCAATAAGGAACTACTGTATGCTCATGGAACTCTGCCCACTGTTATGCGGCAGCCTGGACAGGAGGGGAGTTTGGGGAGAATGGATCCATGTATATGTATGGCTGAGTCTTTTCACTGTTCACCAGAAACTATCACAACATTGTTAATCTGCTAGACCCCAGCATAAAATAAAAAGTTTTTTTTAATACAAAATAAGCATTGAAAGACAAGGTGTTTTTTCAACTAAATGAAAACCAATGGAGGAGGAAAACTGGCAGCTAAACCATCACTATGCTGACAAAGGTCCGTCTAGTCAAAGCTGCGGTTTTTCCAGGGTCATGTATGGATGTGAGAGTAGGATCATAAAGAAGGCTGGGTGCCAAAGAACTGATGCTTTTGAACCGTGGTGCTGGAGAAGACTCTTGGGAGTCCCTTGGACTGCAAGGAGATCAAACCAGTCAATCCTAAAGGAAATCAGTCCTGGATATTCATTGGAAAGACTGATGCTGAAGCTGAAGTTCCAGTACTTTGGTCACCTGATGTGAAGAGCTGACTCACTGGAAAAGACCCTGATGCTGGGAAAGATTGAGGGCAAGAGAAGGGGGTGACAGAGGATGAAATATCAAGTTCCTAGCAAGAGATAGCACTCATATGTTTCTTCTCTTCCCCCTTCCATTTCCTCTTAGCCTGGTTCATTTTGACAGAACCATAAAAGAAAATAACCAAGCACTAGAACTTCTGATCAGTAACACCTATTGAACCTAAAAATAAACTTTCCACAAGTGTCTAGGAAAAAACTGAAACCTGCCCTTCTTATAAAAATAATGTGCTCTTTAACTGGAAAAACATATAAATTAATATTCACTTCGTGATTTTACATTAAGAGGAAAAAAGGGCTGTTTGAGCAATTCCGCTGTGGGTAGCGGTAGCAAACTGAACCCTGACCCAAGAGATAAACAAACGCTGTTCGGAAAAGCATTCCTGAGAAGTATGAGTCACGCGTTCTTAGCAGCTTAGGGGCCTTACCTGGTTAAATGGAAATATTTTAGAAGGACAGGAAAAACAGTCACTGAGAAATTGGCAAATAGAGAACTCAAAGGAGTGCTCTGGGGGTCAGAGGTAGTGCCAGCCCACGCAAACTATTTCTATCAGCTTCATTTCTTCTTTAAGAGGGAAAGCATAACAGAGAATGTGAAGGGAATGGAGAAGAAAGAGAAGGAGATGACCGAGGAAGAAAGGGGAGGGAGACAGGAAGAGGAGAATAGTCTGACAAGAGCTGTTCAGGGACATTAATGCCCTGTTGCCCTGCCCCTTCCCCAGCTCCTACCCTACCCACCTGCTCTGACATGACCTCATACTTTCAGCCTGGTTGTGTCCACCCCACCACAGAGCCTAAAAACCTTCTCTCTCAGCAAAATTGAAAAGTATGACCGTGTTAGTTGCTCAGTCGTGTCTGACTCTTTGTGACCCCATGAACTGTATGTAGCCTGCCAGGCTCCTCTGTCCATGGAATTCTCCAGACAAGAATTCTGAAGTGGGTTGCCATGGCCTCCTCCAGGGGATCATCCTGACCCAGGGATCGAACTTTGCATTGCAGGCAGGTTTTTTACCATCTGAGACACCAGGGAAGCCTTAGCAAAATTAACACATAATAAAGAAACAAATATATTAAATCTATTAAATATGTATAAATGAGTATAGTCCATAATTCTAAATAAATACATTATGAGACCTTCAATCAGTCTTTCCCTTGCTCAGCACCAAATCTTTCTTACCACTTGGTCTCTCTCTGACCAGAGTCTGCCCAGCTGTCTACCCTGGATCCCCAGGCTGAGTCTCTGCTCTTTAGTTACTAGAATCCCTGGCCTGGGCCCCCAGAACTCAAGGTCAGGCCTTGTGTCCAGGGTCCGGCACCAACTGACTCTTGCCTCTGAAAGGCAGACTGCTAAGGACCAGATCCCAACATGGTGTGGGGCTTCAGTGCCTGTCTGCCCACTGCCACACATCTGCCCCACCTCCACTAGGAGCCACATTGAAGTTTTAAGGCTTGCTTTGGGCTTCCCTGGTGGCTCAGACAGTAAAGAATCTACCTGCAATACAGGAGACATGGGTTCGATTCTTGGGTTGGGAAGATTCCCTGTAGAAGGGAATGGTTACCCACTCCAGGATTCTTGCCTGGAGAATTTCATGGACAGAGGACCCTGGAGGGCTACAGTCCAAAGGGTTGCAAAGAGTCGGACATGACTGAGTGACCTACACCTAGAACTTTAGGTTATAGTGCTAACATCCCAGCTTTCCTTTGTTCAGTCACAACATCCCAGGGCTGCTTCCCAAGTCATCGTCCACCACATGGACTCCCAGCCCTCAAGAGTCAGGTGAGCCCTAACCTACAAGCCCCCAGGGGAATATGAACCAGAGAAACGTGGGGAAGAGAAAATGACTTGGAAAGACATAAGAGGCGGGAGGGAGAGGGTGGGAAACGCAATGAGAAAAACAAGGAGGAGGAGAAACACGAGCAGTGAATAGCTTGATAGACTCTCAGAAAATGACTCCATCTTAACTTTTCTTCATAATCTACTATTCAGTTGGGTCATGAGTGTATGAGTAACTTGATCCCTCTGATCTTCCAATTACCGATTATAATGTTCTTGAAAAGTCTGATCGGATGGCCAACCATTACTGGAAGCTCATATACTTTTATGTATTCTCCACAAAAGGGTCTGGCCCCCAAACAGGAGCCCTCTATTCTGAACCCCCATCCCCACCAGCCCACACATTCTGGGAAGAAAACTCTTCTCAGTTTCAGGAGTGAAGGACAAGTCAAGATGTTCCCAGCAACCAACTGAAATCGGGCCAGGAAAAGACTTTGCCTTTGGCTACAGGTTCATAACTCTGCTAAAATAAGCATTCACCAGAAGCCACAGAGTAGTAAAAACAGACAGAAGATAACTCACTGTCAGGAATCCCTTGAGTTCTCAAAGCAGCCCCCAAGGACTGAATAGAGCTGCGTAAATAAGACCAAAACAGCAACAAGAAGAGTTGAAGAGGATTGAGAGTTCAATCTTATTCTTTTTTAACCTATAAACAAGGTATTTTTAAATCTATAAACAAGAACTCTAAAACTACTATTAAAAATATATTCACTTTAGCCAAGAAGAAGAAACAATTCTGTTCCCCTTCCATGAAAGAACAAAACCAACCCAATACACAGGAATTCCAAGTAAACTCCTGACAAGGTACGGAGCCAACCAGTCCTACCTCAGAAAGCGTGAACACACTGACATCTGCCAATATCTGAAAGAGATGACCCACATCTGGGGACATTTCAACAGTCAGTATTTGATCCAGCTCTGGCTCCCATGCTCAGGTCTTTATTTTTCCTTTTTTGCCTGAGACTTGCTGGTGGAAGAGGCTCTATGTTGAATATGCATGAGTGCTAAGTTGCTTCAGCCGTGTCTCATGCTTTGTGACCCTATGGACTGTAGCCTGCCAGGCTCCTCTGTCCATGAGATTCTCCAGGGAAGAATACTGGAGTGGGTTGCCATGCCCTCCTCCAGGGGATCTTCCCGACCCAGGGATCAAACCCGCATCTCGTATGTTTTCTGCATTATCAGGTGGGTTCTTTTACCACTAGTGTCAGACTGGAATCAAGAAACACACTAAATTAGGGAAAGCTTCAAATCTGAGCTTGAAGTCGGCTGAGAACAGAACACTCCACTCTACATATAGTATAGTCTTCCTTTCACTAAATCTAGGGTTCTCATATATAAAACTTAAAAATAGGATAAATTAGATTTCTTCTCCTTTGTGGGGATTTTAAACATGAATTTCTCCACCATTTAAATGCTTACTTAAAGTTTAAGAAAAACCCATTCACCAAATGTAGACAGCAGAGCTCTCATCTCCAAGGCTGCACCCACGGGACTGGTCTGGCTAGCGAAGTACACGATCCCCATCCATTTGTATCATCAGAGCTACCAGAAACCAGGCTGCTTCCCCATCAGGGCTATGGGTTTTCTTTGTCCCCCAGCTGCCGCCATGGTTATAGTCACCCCCTACTGCTGAGATACCCCATTCCCATAAGCTCAAACCACCACAGCCACTAAATGTTCATTCCTGACCTTCACCATTCATTGACATTGCCAAGACCAGTCAACTGCTGCCCACACTCCAGATAAGAATGTGCTGGACCACAGCCATACTCGTTTGCTCGCATACCTTCCACTCTGCCCACATCAGCAGGGCTGAGCAGTTGTCCCAGAGACCATATGGCTCGTGAAGCCCAAAATAGTTACTATCTGGCCCCCTTGCCCGAACTGATGTCTTCAGTAACTTTAGTGAACATCGCCTATGTGCTGGGTGCTGTCTGGGCTCTGTGGAGGGAGCCACAGGCAAAACCCAGCCCCTTTCTTCGGGCACTAATTAGGGCTATGATGCAGAAGCAGGATACGGGTGGTTAGAGACCATCTCTCTGACAGGGGGCCATTCGAGCAGAGACCTGGAGGGAGGAGGAGTGAAGGACGAAGAGGCTTCCATGCCAAGAGAAAGGCAAGTTTGAGGGCCTTTGAGTGAGAATGAGCATCACGTGAGAAACAGCATCCTGGTGTCTGGGCCACGCCCCCTTTCCCTGGTCTCAGTCCACCCATCCCTCCCTCTCTCACTAGGCACAGCTTCACTGCATGCCAAGCACCATCCTAAGTGCTTTAGGCAAGTGATCCCATTTCATCTTTAAAACAACCCTCTGACATGGTATTACTGTCATCCCCATTTTAAAGATAAGGAAAGTGAGGACTAGGGTGTTCTAGTGACTTGCCCCTGGCATCAGAACTAGTGACCAACAAAGACTGAGCCCACGGCTAGTTGTCAGACCCATCCTCTTCCTCTATGCCATCTTCATGTGGGCAGCACCAGCCCTGCCACCCAGCTACAGCCCTGCAGCTTTCTGTGACTGTTGTACCTGGGTACCTGGTGGCAGGTGCAGGCCACCTGGACTGATGGAAGAGGCTTCCCTGAGCCTGCTTCCTTCTCCACTCTCTGTTTTTGGACCAGATGTTCACTGAACTCCTCTCCTTCCTCCATCCCTGATGTCACATAAGTCTCCTCAAATTACTTCCAAAACAAAGTCACCAAGCTATAGAAGCCTCACCAACTTAGGGAAATGACTTGCACAAGAAGCAAAGAGGAAGGGAACTAATATTTACAGAAGGCGTTCTGTGGGCCAGGCATGGATATATACATTGTGGACTTTATTTCTGGGAGATGATGCTTGGTGAGAAAATCAAAGTAGAAAAACACAACATCTTCCATTTAGATTTCTGCATTCCACAGTGCAGGAGTCACCAGAGGGGGATCCAGCACAGACAGACTGTAACTTTTAGGGACCACAAGTACGGCTACGCTGCTCCTTGTGACCACTCATCGTCCAGTGTCCTGAGACAAGACGCACAGCAACATCCTATTCCTTCTTATCTCAGCCCATGTTCTCTGATGCCCTACTGTCTCCCCTCGCTCCTTTAAGAGCTTATGTCAGCCTTTATGCTTTGCTCACAAGTGTGATGATGGTGTCCTGGGCACAGCTGATTAGTCCTAAAGCAACCATTTGTGCATATACACATTTACCTCTTCCTAGAGGCGCAGGAGGCCATGGGCAGTTAGGACACTTGGTGATTTACCATGATTTCCCAAGCGTTTCCAAGGTATGTGGACTAACGCCCCAGTGTAGCCTTCAATTTATGCTACTACTAGGAAACCAAGAATCATTCATGATAGTGTTCCAAGACAAATTGTACTAGGAGAGCAAGGAACACACCTCAATAAATGCTACCTGTAAAACATGGAATGGGGTGGGGAGGCTTCCCTGATGGCTCAGTGGTGAAGAATCCGCCTGTCGATGTAGGAGATCCGGATTCGATTCCTGATCTGGGAAGATCCACATGCTGCAGAGCAACTAAGCCCCTGAGCCGCAACTATCACGCCAGCACTCTAAGGCCCAGGAGCTGCAGCGACTGAGCCCACGTGTCGCAACTAAAGAAGCCTAAGCACCCGAGAACCCATGCTCTGCAGCAAGAGAAGCCACCACAATGAGGAGCCTGCCCACTGCAACGAGGGAATAGCCCTGCACATCACAACCAGAGAAAACCAGCATAGCAATGAAGACTGGGTACAGCCAAAAATAAATAAATAAAACACGGAACGGATAAGTGCCAAGAATGATGAAAAATAACTTTCTCTGCTCGGTAGAAAAATCTTAGAAAAATGCTTTGCCAATTCCTCTATTTTGGGATAATACACAGGAAAACAAATTTCCTCCTTGGTTAGTATGTCTGCGGCCCCCTGTGAATCCTAATCACTTATTTGTGCCTCCCACAATTTAGCAAAAGGCCTGAATAGTCAACATTTAGCACATGCGTTCTAGGAATAAACTTCTACTTGGGACCTGAGAGCATTATTAGATGATAACTACCCTGAGGCATTAAAAGATGTACCATTGACAAGGAATGAAAATAAGACTGAAATAAGGTTAAAAAGTCTCCCTGTGTGTAAAAGCTGAGGTGGATTCACCACACACACACGTTTCCCACAGCCAGGTTAGGAGGCGGCCCAGTCACTCCTCACACCTGCCTGCTACTCTTCTCTGATTGAGGCAAACCAGTCTTACCTGTCTCCTCTTTTTCCTCCCCAGAATTCCTGCCATGGGGGGTTAGCAAGGTTAAGGAAAATAAATAAGGTGACCTCTCCTCCAACAACTGGGGAAAGATGTGGCCAAATAGGCGGGTGTCTTCTGTCTGGGGAGGAAGCCAGTAACAGCAGGATTATCTGCAAGTGTAAATTTATTTTACACTTTATGTTCCACAAGCAAATACTAAAAATGTGGAACTATGCAACATTTCCATATTTCCCAAATGAATACAAACAATGGAAAAAGCTGGAAAGTCAACTCTGAGAATTATTTTTGAAAACTTAGAAACGACTTTACACAAATCACATAATCAAGGACTTTTTTACTAAATAAATCACTCTTCACACCACAGCTAGTTAAAAATCAAGAAAAAAGAAAATCTACAGGAAAATGACAATGAAGGTATCCATCATCCAAGGCTTTAATAACTGCTCTAAAAGAGGGAAATGATCTACCTAACATCTTTAAAGAATTCTTGCATTTCAGAATCTTACACCGTCACAATATCTTACAACAAGAATTTATTCATTAATAATTGTCATAATCAAATTGAAATAAAAGGTCAAAAGGGCTATTTGAAAGGGTGAAATATAGCCCCTCCAGGACTGACTTTAGACTTGAGAAGAGTCTAGAAGTAGAAGCAGGACTAAGAAATCAAAGTGTAGGAATGAGTACCAGGCCAGGAAGGACTCTCAGTTGCTCAGATATGGTGATTTTATTATATGCCCAGGAATTCTTTGGTACTCCTTTCTTTAAGAGGTAGACCTTGGAAATGCTCCCTGCTTCAGAGCAGACTGCACTTGATGACTCTTTTCTAACTAACACACCAGGACAGAAATGATGGTGTATATCTTCTAAAACTTGGCCGTAAAAGGCATTGTGAGTTTCTCCTTGGTCTCCCATTCTCCGCCCATGCCCACCCCCAACCCCCAGCCCCCATCCATCCAACTGTTTTTCCTCTTCCATACATCAACTATTTCATGTGGGAGAAACCAGCTGTCCACGTCACGAGGACATTCAAGCATCACTATGCAGAAGTCCGTGTGGTAAGGAACCGAGGCTTCCTGACAACAGCCGGCAGCAGTGGGCCGGCAGTGAGGGGGGTCTCCCTGCCATAGTCGAGTCTTCGAATGACCACAGCCCTGGCTGCGACCTCAGGACTGTGCCCAGATAAGCTGCTCCTGAATTACCAACTAAAAAACTTTGGTGTATTAACTCACTGGGTTTGGTTTTGTGTTGTTTTGTTTTTAAAGTGCTAAACTTGGGGAATAATTTCTTTAAGTATAGTTGATTTACAATGCTGTGTTAGTTTCTGGTGGATGGCAAAGTGATTCTCTTATACATATATGTATATATTCTTTTTCAGATTCTCTTCCATTAGAGGTTACTACAAGATATTGAATATAGTTTCCTGTGCTATGCAGTAGGATCTTGTTTACCTATTTGATATTAAGTGCTGTATATCTTGGGGCTTCCCTGGTGGCTTAACTGGTAAAGAACCTGCCTGCTAATGCAGGAGATGTAAGAGTCATGGGTTTGATCCCTGGGTTGGGAAGAGCCCCTGGAGAAGGAAATGGCAACCCACTCCAGTATTCTTGCATGGAAAATTTCATGGACAGAGGAGCCGGCCAGCTACAGTCCATGGGGTCACAAAAAGTTGGACATGACTGAGTGTGCACGCACACCTACACACTGTATATCTATTAATCCCAAGCTCCTAATTTTTTCCTCCTCCCTTTCCACTTTGGTAAACATAAGTTTGTTTCCTATGGTGTGAGTCTGTTTCTGTTTTGTGAACAATTTCCTTGAACTGCTCACTTTTTTAGATTCCACATACAACTAGTATCATAGGATATTTGTCTTTCTCTGAATTACTTCATATGAAGTCGATCCATGTTACTGTAAATGGCATTATTTCATTCTTTTTTATGGCCAAGCAATAGTCCATCCACATCTTTATCCATTCCTCTGTCAGTGGACACTTAGGTAGGTTCCATATCTTGGCTATCATAAACAGTGCTGCTATGAACACTGGGACACATGTATCTTTTTGAATTACTTTTTGTTTTTTCAGGATATATGCCCAGGAGTAGGATTGCTGTTTCATATGGTAACTCTATTTTTGGCTTTTTAAGGAACCTTCATACTGTTTCCCGTAGTGGCTGCACCAATTTACATTCCCACAGGCATTGTCGGAATTCCTTTTTCCATACCCTCTCCACCACTTATTGTTGATGATAGCCATTCTGACTGGCGTGAGGTGATACTTCACTATAATGTTGATATGCATTTCTCTAATAATTAGTAATATTGAACAACTTCTCATGTGCCTGTTGGTCATTTATCTTCTTTGGAAAAATGTCTATTTAAGTCTTATGCCCATTTTTTGAGTTGTATGAGACTGTTGATATATTTTGGAAATTTATCCCATGTTGGTAACATTGTTGGCAAATATTTTTTCCCACTCTGTAGGTTTCTTTTCATATTGTTTATGGTTTCTTTTGCTGTGCCTAAGCTTCCAAGTTTGATTAGGTCCCACTGGCTTATTTTTGCTTTCATTTCTTCTGTCTTGGGAGACAGACCTAAGAAAACATTGCTGCAATTTATGTCCGAGAATATTTTGCCTATATTCTCTTAGGAGTTTTATGGCTCCATGTCTTATATTTAAGTCTTTAAGCCATTGTAAATTTATTTTTTGTGTATGATGTGAGGAAGTGTCCTAACTTAATTGATTTACATGCACTGTCCAGCTCTCCAAGCACCACTTGCTGAAGAAATGTTCTTTTCTCCTTTATATATTCTTGCCTCCTTATTGAAAATTTATTGTCTGTAGGTATGTGGGTTTATTTTTGGGCTCTCTATTTTGCACCATTGTGCCAATACTGTGCTGTTTTGATTACAGTAGCTTCATAGTATTATCTGTAGTCTGGGGAGGGTTATGCCTCCTGCTTTGTTCTTTATCCTCAGAATTGCTTGGGGTCTTTTGTTCCAAATAAATTTTAGGATTATTTGCTCTAGTTCTGTGAAAAATATTACAGGTAATTTGATATGGATTGCATTAAATCTATAGATTGATTTGGGTAGTATGACCATTTTAATAATATTAATTCTTCCAATCTAACAACATGGGGTATCTTTCCATTTCTTTGAATTATCTTCCATTTCTTTTATCAATATTATATATTAATAGTTCTCAGGGTATAAGCCTTCTACCTCCTTGGTCAGATCTATTCCAAAGTATTTTATTTTTTTAGGTAATTAAAAAAAATTTTTTTTTTAACTTTCTCTTTCTGATATCTCATTTTAACTATAAAGAAATGCAACAGATTTCTGTATGTTAAATCTTGTATTCTGCCACCCTGCTGAATTCATTTAACTGTTTTAATAGTTTTTGTATGGAGTCTTCAGGGTTTCAATGTAGAATATCTTGTCATCTGCATATAATGATAATTTTACCTCTTTCCTTCCAATTTGGATACCTTTTATTTCTTTTTCTTATATGATTGCTTTGGCTAGGACTTTCAATACCATGTTGAATAGGCTGTACACAGTAACACAATACTGTAAACCACCTATATGTCAACAGAAAAAAATAAAAACTACTATGCTGAATTGGTGAGAGTGGGCATCCTTGTACTGTTCCAGATTTTAGTAGCAATGCTTTCAACTTTTCACCATTGAGTATTATGTTAGATGTGGGTTTTGTCATAAATAGCTTTTATTATGCTGACATATGCTTCCTCAATACCCATTTTGGTGAGAGGTTATTTTTTTTTTTATCATTAATAGGTGTTGAATTCATTCAAATACCTTTTCTGAATCTATTGATATGATCATGTAGTTTTCATCTTTTCTTTTGTCTATGTGGTGTTCCACATTAATTAATTTGCATATAATGAAGCATCCTTATGATCCTGGGATGAATCATGGTATATAAGTCTTTTTATGCATTGTTAGATTCAGTTTGCGGGGATAATATCTTACACATCAAAAGATAAGTAATATATCAAATGTCCTCTGGCTCTGATGTGAGCTTGTGTGTTTATTTTGTATGAATGACATGTTCACAGTGATTTTATAGGATAGACAACACACTTACCCCAATAGCCCAGATATAGCTGAGAGGATGCAAACATGTTCAACCAAGGATAGCACTCCCCCTGGTCCCTAATCCCAATCCTTTGTCATATTCAAGCATAGAATAGTACTTTCCTTCATTGCTATCAAGATCTTCTCTGTGTGTATATATATATCACACCATCTATCATCAAGATGGACCTGTCACTTCACCATGACTCAAAAACTACTGAAGAACAGAGGGGAAAACAAGGAATGGGCCACTGCTGCCAGTAAGTGAATATAAGACTATGAAACCAACTACTCATATCTTTTTTCATATTCTAACTTTTTTCCAAGAAGTCACATAATTTGATAGAATAACTCTAGTAGGAGTCTCTTCCTTTGACACTAACCAAGTGCCATTTTCAGTTATCTAATAGTTGTTACAGCCTTCCTACCTCTCCTTGGAACTTGCATTTGACTCTCCAGGTTATTTACCATCTTATTAAACAGTAATTCGGTGAGTGGTACAGAGTAAAAACATGGCTCAAATCATGTGTGT
Source organism: Bubalus kerabau (assembly GCF_029407905.1). Lineage (NCBI taxonomy): Eukaryota > Metazoa > Chordata > Mammalia > Artiodactyla > Bovidae > Bubalus > Bubalus kerabau. The sequence continues at coordinate 14,766,719 of NC_073641.1, forward strand.
GTCAGCAGGTTGGGAAGCACACATAAGCCAAGGCACACACACATTAAAGAGCAGAAAGCAACCAAACACATGGTTACTGAAGTGTCTTCCACTTCTGGCATTTTGCATCTTGTGCCTCTGTCCGAATTGCAGATATAAGTAATGGCAGTGCATGCTCAGTCGCTCATTTGTGTCCAACTCTTTGTGACCCCATGGACTGTAGCCCTCCAGGCTCCTCTGTGCATGGGATTTCCCAGGCAAGAATACTGTACTGGGTAGCAATTCCCTTCTCCAGGGGAACTTCCTGACCCAGGGATCGAATCCAGGTCTCCTGCCTTGCTCGCAGATTCTTTACCCTCTGAGCCACCTGGCAAGCCCAGAGAGATGCTCATTAAACAGTCTAAGGTTTAGTTTCTGAAAAAAATAGTTAACTGAGTCACTAACCCACCCTGGATGAAGAAAGGAAAGAAAGAGAGGTATGAAGGTCAGGTAAGGTTAAAACAGGATGGTGCTAAGGTTTGCAGTGAAATCAGTCAGCTTCAACAGAAAGCAAGTGGTGGGAAATGGGGACATTAACTTCTCCTGATCCTCCAAATGCCAGAGCTATTTCCTCTAGGATTAAGTGTTCCACTTCACCATATGAGGGAGAGCAGTAGAAACCTTACACCAGAAGCAAAGAAAAAATAAAAGTTATTATGGATTCATTTTAACACTTGGATAAAAAGAAAGGCAATGCATCAACTTTGAAAGAAATGGTTTCCAATTACATTCCAAAAATGTTGATTGAATGTGAGGGTACTATAACGGAAATGGGAGGATAGAGTGGTAAGTAAACATAGCCCCTGCAATCAGGAATATCTCAATCTAATAAGTGACTTGACCTTTGAAGTTCTCAGATTCTACAAAAATTACAACTCTTTTCCCCAAACACAGAGGCCGAAAAAAAACACAACACTTTGCTAACAGTCTCAGGCTATCTGTAAATCCTTAAGGTCCATGAATCCTACAGTAAGTACTTCTTCATCTACTGGGAGGAAAAATCATGCACCAGATACAGTAGAGGACAAATACATGTATTCATGTGAAAGTAATATTTACTACCATGTCTGGCATCACTTTTTGCAGGTAATAGTAATTAAAATGAAATTAACTTTGTGTGAAACCTAAATCATTTTGAACTGCCTCCTTATACTCGGTGTAGTTATTCTATTCAATTAATTCTGAATACAGACATTTCCTTTAGCTCCAAAATAGCAAGCTGAGCACTTCAATTGTTTCAATGGCTTAAATAATTTTTTTTGCTGTACTTTTGGTACAAAAATTCACTTGTATATTTGAATTCTTAGAAAAGCTCCATTTCTCTACATCACTTGTATTTATACAAGGCACAAGAGATTTTTTGAAAATCTTTTCTCATCATTTCTGCAGTGTCTCCTAAGAAACATGTTCCCAGATACAATGCTAACAGGTTGTTCAGATGGAAGGAATGAAGAGTAAGTAGAACTAAGAGAAAAAATAAAGAACAACTGGAAAACAGGAAAGACACATGAATTGAGTTGTTTTCAAGCTTCTAGGACTGTGCTGTCCAATATGGTAGCCACCAACCACACATGGCTATTTAAGTTCAGTTTAAATGAAAATTTTAGTTCCACAGTTGATTCAGCCTCATTTCAAGAGCTTAAAAGCTATGTGCAGCTAATGGCTACCATATTGGACACTGCCGAGTCTGGAACATTTCCATCATCTCAGAAAGGTCTGCTGGATAGCACCATTCCATTCTGGAAAGTAAAACATTAAGAATCTAATTAGTCTTGAACATAAAGTACATAGATTCAGAGACAAACTATTTTCAGCTAAGTTCTATTTATAAAGGAACAAAGGAGGTAGAAAACTGTTCAGATAGAGAATTTTGAGAGCAATGGAAAATGGTCCTATATTACACAGCACAGCACAAAGTACCTTGGACTCCATCTAAGATCCAAGTGTCTCTGGAGCTGCCAGCCAGTGGAAGATCTGTGGATTATTCCTGTTTACCAGCTAATAACAACATTTCCTGAGTTCCTAATATCTATGCATGCTCTGCAGAGAAAGAAAGTGCTAAAACAATAAGACATCTTAGCATTCAGGAATTTAGTAGGGAGGGACAGAAAAAGTTATTTATATATAAGACTTATTTATTTCAACATATATTTTAGAAATTAATATACATAACCTAGACCCAATAGTAAGAAAAATGAACGCTGTTAAAGGAAGAGAAATTGATAGAATGCCATCTCACTGGATGCTCTTGAACCAGGAATCAAGTAAACTCCCAGGAAAGGTGATGTAATTAAACTATCATATTAACTGGAACACCTTGTTCTATATGCAAACATCTGACAGATACACCCCAGTGGCTCTGCAGATAACAGCTGTTCTGATCTTTGGATATTGCTAAGCTGTGCCCAAAGCTGCTTTATCATAAAGCATGTCATGATGAAACTGAAGTGTTATCATGCACTCACGCATCTCTTTGGGAGCTCCAAAATGCCTCTAAACAACTATTTTTCACCTGGGAGCACATCCAAGATATTTTCCAATAAATGAAAACATAACCACTCCAATAATTTTCAGAGGTGGACTAATGTCTGTTTTAAGGAGTATGTGTAACTAGGTCACACTGCTCAAGACACACTTGATTAAAGTTCCAGATCTATTTAGGTTAGAATTTGATGTGTTTCTACTGCCAATATCTTGAAAATTTTGAAAGTCAATATTCCCACTCTAGCCCCAGTTTTCATTTCCTAAAATGTGTTTTAAAGTATTTTTTTCCTTTCTGAGAATGAATTAATATACCAGTACATAAAGTAAAACAGCAAGTTGTTAACCCAGATCTTCTTTCATGAGGATTTGATTAAGTTGAGGAGAAACACAGCAGGTAAGCATAAGATGTGCATATGTTCAACTGATAACCAGCTTCTAAAATCTACCTTTCACTTAAAGACTTTGACAGATCTCTGTAATTTAGGCTATCCTGATTCTAACTGATTAATGCAAGAAAAATGTTCTACCTTAACCACTGCTCAGAATCCCTTTAAATTACCACTGACCGGCAATCCGTCATCAGCAAATATGCTTATGTCAAATGCCCTTATAATGAGCCATCACACTTTCTAATATTTTCCTCCATTACCTAACCAGGAGATTAACACAATGCATACAACCTATGGAGAGGAGAGGAAATGAAATACTGGCTCTTGGTTTAAATGAGCAAACCCTCCACCCCCCAACACATCCTGAACAGTAGGGGGCGGGGGGAAGGAATGTATAATTTGAGAAAAGAATTACCTATTCATCTTCATCAATAGTTGACACCACCATCATTTGGCCTCTAGAAAAAAAGGATGTTTTAATTTGCTGGGAAGAATACATCTCTTCAGGGAGGAGATTTGGGGATCTGACCATGAATAATAATGAAGCAAGCAGAGTTTTATTCCTGTGTAAAATCTAGCTCTAGTCTTTCCATCCAAATGAGATTCTAGAAGTTGCAGGTGGAGGGCAAGGAATTCGACTTATTTATTGCAGTCCATGCAGGCATCCTTAATCCATACCAACTAGATTTACATTTCTTCTCAAATTAACATTAAGACAAAAGAAAAATGATAACATATTCCCATTTGTATTGGGTAGCTTGTAGCAACAACCTGAGTTTCAGAGAACCATCACTGTTCATAAGGCTGCTCACAATGGCCCTGCCTGGAATGGTCCCCTGGTAGTGAAACCAGGAACCACTGACAGTCTTCTCGCTATCACCCCACTCCTTCAGTACATGTAAAACACCCACTTGGCATCAGCAGCTTCCAATAAATCACTCAGGTTCATGCCAAAGCTGGAAACTCAGCATTTATTCATTTTAAGGAAGTTCTGATAGCCCACTATCAGTTATGGACAATGACAACACTTCTCTAAGCCCATCACTGGTTCTTTGCACCTAAGAAAGCTGAAAGAGAGCGACAACACGGTTGACCTTTTGTGGCTTCCTAGTCATGACTGCTTCCCACGGGAAAAAAATTTAACAGGGTCGCAGAGCATTATGCAAGTCAGGTAGAGAGAATGAGAATCCGAGTAAAGCAGAACAAGAGGCCCTCAATACGCAGCATTGAAGTGATGTATAAATCAATAGAGCATGATTAAAACACTGCTCTATGAAGGGTCTGCATAGTTAATGTACATTTCATTATGAAAAAGAATGCTATCTTCAGACTAAATGCTTGGGCATGCTGTAGACAAGCAAAGTGTGTACCACACTGCTTAAATACATAGAATTCCAGGGAATAGAGCTAATCAACACCATCATCTCTGTAATTTCTCTTAAACAAAGCCCCTTGAAATATTTCACTTGTAACTTAAATGTCCTCATTAACACATACACACATTCCAAAGACCTATTTCCTAATATACTTTATCATTTACCAGACACATTCCCTTCAAAACCTGGCAATAAAAACCATACTATTCTTACTCAGACTGCATCCCAAAATCCATAACTAAATACCACCCCTAATTGCATGATCATTGTACTCACTCAAGTAAAACACACATTTACCTTATCTGTCCTATTAAATGGGTCAATTAAGTGCTGCTCCAATTCTTTCCTTTTCCAAAAAGCAAATCTAACAGCTAAATATGTTTTTGCTTCAATTAACTTCATGGAAAATGTAGTATTGTGTTTATAAAACAGAGCAAAAACTACCAAAAAAGAAAATAGTACTCAAAGATGAGATGGTTGGATGGCATCACTGACTCAGTGGACATGAATCTGAGCAAACTCTGGGAGATAATGAAGGACAGGGAAGCCTGGCATGCTGTGGTCCATGGAGATGCAAAGAGTCAGATACAACTTGTCGACTGAACAACAACAACTCAAGGAAAGCAAGGAAACACACAGCACTCAGCAGTCCCCCCTCTTTCCTCCCCTTAGCTTATCCCACCAGTACCTCCACCAGACCCAAATATTGGGGACTGACTTCTCGGTGCTATTTCCCTAAAAAGTTATATTTAGTACCTACTGGTGTAAAGATAGCCATCATGACTTTTGTTAAGGAGCATTTTGCCAACCCCTTCCAAAAGAAAGGGTTCCTTCATCCTGTTTCTACATTTTACTTAAAGGGAAAGTGAAAATTGGTCTCAGTAAAATTCTTCTGATGGAGGTGTCCTCTGTTGCCTGTTTCCATAGATTCTCCCAGTGACATCTTTGAGCTAAGCTTGTTTACTGCTCAGCAGAAATCAAACCTTTTACAGCCATGACTTTTTCATCATTCAAAGGAATCTCATATTTCAGAAATTAAGCTTAGCTATCTGAAATGCACTGGAGACCTACCATGCAAAGAGTGAGAACAAGAATATTAAAATATTCAAGATCATATGCATTTACATGTAATTTATGGGTCATAAAAAAGCTTTGTTTACTCCAAATTCAGGGTGTGTTCTTACAAAGAGCCAAGACCTTTCAGAAGCCGCCTATAGAACTATCTCAACTTAGATACACTTTAATATCTTTCCTATCTGAATTCAAATGCATTTTTATGGAGATTTATACTCTTAAAAATTTCAGCACACACCAGCATAAGAATTTTGATTTTAACTTACTCTATAATATGAAACTCAGAAAAGTCCCACATCTTTCCTAGTGTTAATTAAAATGGTCAAAATGGTCTAATGCCAATAATACTTTAGTTGCATGAAGAAAATAACAGTGGTCATTTATTCAAAATGCTTCCTATACTTCACTGTGCTTTCTACATGTTATCTCACATAATCTTCATGAAACAAACCAACCAGGTAGGTAGTATTATCTCCCATTTTGTAGCTGAAAACCTGAGCTATTTGGTTGGAGAAAACCAACAATGGTTTCCAACATGGGCCCAACCTAGGGTCCCACAGAAAAAAGTGCAGCACCCCAAATTTTGCCATTCTGTATCTAATGAGGACAGGCAACTTTAGCAGCAAAGAGAATAGAGAAAGACTTTCTCTCTCTCTCCCTCTCCACTCCCTCCACCAAATAAAAACCTGCATAAAAGATGTTTCCAGCACAACTAACCACCTTCTCTGCAGTGATGTGTTACCTAGGTAACTGGCAGGGACATGTTGTGTATGGCTCTTCAACTGCCCCCCTGAGACATCATCAGTTGCCTTAGCATGTTATTTCCTCAAAGGAAATGCTTCCACAGCACAGTGCACTTGGAAATAATACCTTTTCCTGCCTTCTGCCTCTCCCTACTCTGCTGAGTGAAGGTGTCTGGAGACTGGAGACCACAAAGAACTCCGAGGGGGATATCCTGCCTGTTAGAAGATGACATGAATAAACCTGAGCAGGTGTTTTCCACTCTGTGGGTCAAGATCCATCAGCAGAATCTATTTAACAAGTCAAAGTCAACATTTTAAAGAAATCAAAATTGAGTGAATTAGAAAATATCAGAATATTGTTACAGACAATTGGGTAAAGGACTGTTCTAAGTAACTCCACTTCAGCAACGTATTCCGTAATCAGTTGCATATTTATCAGCATGTGTACTGAACTGAGATACAAAATGTATTTCTTATTGTAGGTTAGAAAGATTACTTGACTTCTCTCACCTTACCCCTCGGGGCAACTACCAAGCTCTGCTGAGGCTGTTGTCATTCAGTTGCCAAGTTGTGCCTCTTTGCGACCCCATGGACTGCATCACGCCAGGCCTCCCTGTTCCTCACCATCTCCCAGAGTTTGCCCAAGTTTATGTCCATTGAATTAGTGATGCCACCCAACCGTTTCATCCTCTGCTGAGATTACTTCCTAAGTATATACTGACCACATTGTCTCAAGCCCCAACTCCCTGCACACCACTTCCTAGGTTAAGCCACCATCTCTCACCAGAACCATTAGAATGGCCTCCAAACCAATCTGTTACATTGTCACATCCCCTTAAATCCACATCCTTTGCCAGAATGACCTATTCAAAATGAAGATCTGACCCTGTCAATCTCTTACTTAAAGAGGGATTGACACAGATACAGTATTGATACTATGTAGAAAACAGAAAACTAATCTGAACATACTGTATAGCACAGAGAACTCTACTTACTGCACTGTTGTGACCTGAGTGGGAAGGAAGTCCAAAAGGGAGGGAACATATGGTTGATTCACTTTGCTGCACAGTGTAAACTAATACATCACAGAGCAACAATACTCCAATAAAATGAAAAGGCAAGCAAACAAAACATTTCCTATGTGTTTATCTCTTCCGCTAGGCAAGGTTTTTATCCACTTTCTCCAGGTCTTTATTTAAATGTTATCTCCTTAGTAAGACCTTCCTTGACCACCGTATATAAATTTTGAACCTATGGCTGCCTTCCCATCCCCATCTTGGCTCCCTCCACTGGCTTCTTTGCTCTCTTTATCACTTACCACTAACTTGAGTGCATGCATGCCCATATTAGGTATATGTATACAAGTTAATACAATGTACATATTTTTAACCCAAGACCTTGTTTACTATCTGTTTCCCCAATTAGGAATGCCAACTTCACTTTTATCTGTTTTAATATGGCTATATTCCAATGCCTGACACATAACATGTTCTCAATAAATTCTTGTTTAATGAATAAATGAATGAATACCATCAAAATCAGATATCACAACAGAGTCAACTTTGAGCCTCCAGCACATTATCACTGTGCCTACTGCAGAGCTGATACATAATAAATGCTTGCATTTTAAAAAGTACAAGCTTTTTTTTTTTTTTTTTTTTTTGCTTCAGACTTGTATCCTTTTAGTAGATACAAGGACACAGGAAGACAAGGCTAGACAGTTAGCAGACCAAAAGAGAAGCACAAATTTTGAAATACCATCATACCTGGATAATGGGTAAGCAAGCTATCTAAGAAATGTTGAGGGATCTTGTAAGCCAGTACTATAAGAAGAGACATTTACTAATTTGGCATGAATACATAAAGGTTAAAAGCTTTTAATATCCATATTTTCAACACTCTTATTTGTTGATATTAAAATCATTAAAGCTCTGAAGGCATCTGAAGCAAATGACTCACCAGGTATCTTATTCTTTTGGCGGAAGGAGGATCTTACTTGGTAATAAGTCATGGGCACATCCAATATTTATAATCATTTTGAAAATCAGATTAAGAATGTAAGGAGAATGATAAAATATGCATATGTTCTTGAGGCTTAACACTAAGTCTCACACATGTACTGTAATGATTTCTGTTAAAGCACAAATTCATGAACAATACTTAAAACTAAAAAATATGAAGCCATTTTTAAAGCATCTCTTCAGATCAAATAAAAGATTAATATAGATGTTCTAGTAAGAAAAGTATACTACTTCATCCTTAAGACATAAATTAAACACAACTGGCAGAAATTTAAAAAGAAAAGGTGAAATCATACAACCAGAAAAGTAGTGGCATTTCTTAAAAATGACAAAATCGTTCATTAAGAGCACAGGAGATGTAGGTGGTAAATAAGGAAAGAACCACTTTGGTTTTTTTTTTTTTTTTTTTTTTTTTTTTTATGGGACATTTAAAGAGAGAGAGAAAAAAAAGGATGGTTACAGCCTATAGAAGAACCATTTAACTTAATATTTCTTGAAAAGGTTTGATATTTCATAATGTACAAAAATAATCACTAGTTACTAAGTTATGGCAAGAATGACCCAAAATCAAATCTCTAACTCATTACTAGCAGTCAGAGTTCCAGCTGGTTGGGGAGTTTACCATATATGAGTTTTAAACTTGCTCTGACCATGAAATATGCTTGGTTAACCAGGGAGACAGTTCAATACACAAAACCCTGCCCTGTACTTCTGTGCTCCATGCTTTCTAAGTGTATTTAAAAGCAACAACTAAAATCTCAAGAATAATGATAGAACTGTGGCTAAAGGAAAAAAAAAGAATTCCTTCCTTGGCCTGGAAAAAAATTAATACCTTGCTTAATAAGGTGGCCCAATAGGCAATCATCATATTTGCTTGGAAATAAAATAAGAGTAATTCCACTAAAAGTGACAATCTCATACTTTATATCCTTGAGTCAAACCTCCAAAATATGTTCCTTGTTTCCCTTCAGCTTGACATCCCCAGAAATATCCTGGCCACATATTGGCAAAGGGAGATGTGGGGCGGTGTTCCTGAGACTGATTTGGGAGAAAGTGCCTGGTTTAAGTTTCACCATCACCAAATGTTCTGCCTAAAGTATTCTTTAAAAAAAAACAAAAAACAAAAAGGAGACAAACTAAGAGAAGTCAGTTTCATAAAGCATCAGGTTTTAATAAAAATGTGATTTAGTTCTAAGTAATTTGGTTTCTCCTCTTAAATGACCTAGTTAAGTGACAAAAATGTATTATGCAATAATCTGACTAAAAAGGAAAAAAGAACCAATTTGAGATCGTTCCTGGGAAAAACATTCGAGTACCATCTCTGCAGATTCCCCTTTTCCTAGACAGCCACAAAGAAAGTTCAAGTTTTTATAAAGGAATAAGCAATTTCTAAGCAATTTCTCTTAATGTATCAAATTCTTTATACCTCTATGCAATATGAAAAATAATTAGCAATTTTCTTATCACTAAGGTTTATGACATTCTCCAGATTTCTAGAAGGACATCCTCTGAAAGGGCACATTCAGCAATGCAATAGCTAAAGCTCTTTTTAGTGATGTTAGCCCACAGCAGTGCCATATAGTAGGGAAGCAAACTTGGCTCTGGGCTATTTCTCAGGCCACTTAATAAACTAGGCTTAATAGGAGAGCTAGAGTCAAGAAGTCTAAAATAGACTTCATTGTGTTTAAAAAGATATTTCAATAACCAATGGAAAGAACCATCTTTCAGGAATTGGAAATGATCAGCCAATATTCTAGACAAAGATCTCTATAGACACATCTTAAAAGAAGAGACTTCTTATTAAAAGTGGTGTCCATCTAAGTTCCTGGTGCTGCCTCTCCTAACTTCTCACCAAAATGTCACTGAAGACTTAGAAAGGAGTGAATATTCATAGTACCTCCAACATCAAGCTTGCTGAAAACACTAAGGACTAGCAGAATCTGGCAAGTAACCATTGTAATGATAAGACAGAAATATCCCCATGCTTCTGCTCACAGCACACCCTCATTTCACTTCATTACTAGACTCTATTTTTAAACATGGGAATTGGCTTTATAACCTTTCTACCACTTTGGGGCTTCCCTGGTGTTTCAGAGGTAAAGAATCTGCCTGCCAATACAGGAGATGTGGGTTTGAACCCTGGGTCGGGAAGATCCCCTGGAGAAGGGAATGCAACCCACTCCAGGATTCTTGCCTAGAGAATCCCATGGACAGAGGAGCCTGGCAGGCTATAGTCCATGGGATTGCAAAGAGTTGGACACAACTGAGCGACTAAGCACAGCACAGCACCACTTCCTTGACTCAAGCATGTATCTTTTCAATGAAAATGACACCAGCAGTTTCATTCTCCACTTCAAACAGTGATCTGGGAATTAAGGAGAGCACTGCTTCCTGAATACATCTCCCTTGCTACTGCCCCTGTGACTGCCTCTCACAGTGGTCATCTCTCTCCACTCAGAAAGAGACATAAATCCCAGAGAGCTATTTAGAAACCAAGGTCAATGAGTATGTTGAGCATCAAAGTATATGAGCTGCTGCCAATATTTCTCACAGTCAAATTGTAGACTTCACTCACATGCATCTGACAGACACTCATTGAGATCCCTCTATTTGCCAAGCACCATTCCATGTGCTCTGGACACATTTGTGTGGAAAATAAAAAGACAAAGATCCCTGCCCTTCTAGAATTTACATTCTAATGAGGGAGGCAGATAATAAACAGATATAGAAAGTTATATAATCTCGTAGAAAATTTAAAGCACAATGTAAACCAAAAAAAAAAAAAAAATTAGACACCGTCAATGGAGTTGGAAGTGGATGGGAGGGGTGTCAATTTTAAATAGGGTGGCCAGTGTGAGTCTCAAGGAGAAGATGACATTTGGTAAAGGCTCAAAGGAGTTGAGGGAATTCACCTGTTGGATATCCAGGGGGAGAATTTCTAGACAGAAGCTTGAAACAGCCATGGCAGGGACCCTGAGGCAACAGCATGCCTGGCACATCCAAACAACAGCAAGGAAGCCACATGTTGGACAGCATGCAAGGGAGGGGAAAAGTATCAGGTTGGCCAAGAAGTTAATTTGGATTCTTCGGTAAGCTGTTCTGGAAAAATCCAAATGAATTTTGGCCAACCCAATAGGAGTTGGGAAGGTCTAAGAAGTAATGGCCCTAGTCATGTTTAAGGACTTTGGCTTTAATCCTCTGTACTCTGGAGTAACTGCAGAGTTTTGAGCAGGAAAGCAGGTTGATCTGACTCACATTTTGAAAGGATCACTTTGGCTGCTCTTTTGGATGTAGGTGGGCCGTGATGGAAGCAGGGGCATGATTTAGGAGACCACAGAAGTACCAACAATGAGAAGACATGGTGACTCGGGCCAGGGTAGTAGCAAAAAGAAGACGAGAATTGACCAGATCCTGGCTATGTATGAAAGTAAGGCTAAGAGAACTGTTCTGGATATGGCATGAGAAAGGATCAAAAGTTAGGGATGCTTTCAGCATAGCCTGAGCAAGTAGAAAGATGAAATCATTTACTAAGATGGGAAAGACTTGTCAAACAGGATTTGAAGCAAATGAAAAGCTCAGTGTGAGACACGTTAAGTCCAAGATACCTATATGTCATTCAAGTAGAGATACATATCAAGTAGGCAGTTGGATATGCTCATCTAGAGTCTGGGAGAAAATTCAGGGCTAGAGACTTAAAGTCAGAGGCCATACGTATACAGATGTGGTAGCCATCATACCAGGTAAGATCACGAAGGACCGAGTAAAAATAGACAAGAGAGGAAGACTAAGAATACACTCTGGGCCAAGGGAGAAAGGAGGAACCAGCAAAGAAGAGTGATAAGGAGCAACTAGTGATGTATAAAGACGGCCAAGATTCTGAGCAGCCCTGGAGGTCAAATAAGAACTACATATGACAAAAAAGGAAGGACTAACCATAATACATGAGGTCTGAGAACTGACCACTGGAGTTCAGTCACCATTGAAGGGCATCAATAACCCCAATAAGAGTAGTCTCTATGGAGTGAGGGGATGAAAGTCTATACTGAGTTTAAGAGAAACTAGAGAAGGTCAGCAAATTTGGAAAACTCAGCAGTGGCCACAGGACTGGAAAAGTTTTCATTCCAATCCCAAAGAAAGGCAATGCCAAAGAATGCTCAAACTACCACACAATTGCACTCATCTCACACACTAGTAAAGTAATGCTCAAAATTCTCCAAGCCAGGCTTCAGCAACACATGAACTATGAACTCCCATATGTTCAAGCTGGTTTTAGAAAAGGCAGAGGAACCAGAGATCAAATTGCCAACATCCACTGGATCATGGAAAAAGCAAGAGAGTTCCAGAAAAACATCTATTTCTGCTTTATTGACTATGCCAAAGCCTTTGACTGTGTGGATCACAATAAACTGTGGAAAATTCTGAAAGAGATGGGAATACCAGACCACCTGACCTGCCTCTTGAGAAACCTATATGCAGGTCAGGAAGCAACAGTTAGAACTGGCCATGGAACAACAGACTGGTTCCAAATAGGAAAAGGAGTACGTCAAGGCTGTATATTGTCACCCTGCTTATTTAACTTCGATGTAGAGTACGTCATGAGAAATGCTGGGCTGGAAGAAGCACAAGCTGGAATCAAGATTGCCAGGAGAAATATCAATAACCTCAGATATGCAGATGATACCACCCTTATGACAGAAAATGAAGAGGAACTAAAAAGCCTCTTGATGAAAGTGAAAGAGGAGAGTGGAAAAGTTGGCTTAAAGCTCAACATTCAGAAAACGAAGATCATGGCATCTGGTCCCATCACTTCATGGGAAATAGATGGGGAAACAGTGGAAACAGTGTCAGACTTTGTTTTTTTGAGCTCCAAAATCACTGCAGATGGTGACTGCAGCCATGAAATTAAAAGACGCTTACTCCTTGGAAGGAAAGTTATGACCAACCTAGATAGCATATTGAAAAGCAGAGACATTACTTTGCCAACAAAGGTTCATCTAGTCAAGGCTATGGTTTTTCCAGTGGTCATGTATGGATGTGAGAGTTGGACCGTGAAGAAAGCTGAGCGCCAAAGAATTAATTCTTTTCAACTATGGTGTTGGAAAAGACTCTTGAGAGTCCCTTGGACTGCAAGGAGATCCAACCAGTCCATTCTGAAGGAGATCAGTCGTGGGTGTTTATTGGAAGGACTGATGCTAAAGCTGAAACTCCAATACTTTGGCCACCTCATGCAAAGAGCTGACTCATTGGAAAAGACTTTGATGCTGGGAGGGATTGGGGGCAGGAGGAGAAGGGGACAACAGAGGATGAGATGGCTGGATGGCTTCACTGACTCGATGGACATGAGTTTGAGTGAACTCCGGGAGTTGGTGATGGACAGGGAGGCCTGGTGTGCTGCAGTTCATGGGGTCCCAGGGAGTTGGACACGACTGAGCGACTGAACTGAACTGAACTGAGAGAAAGGTCAATTTGAGACAGTGTGTATAAATAACTCTTTGCAGAAGTTTGTGCAATAGAACAATGAAATAGCAGGCATCTGGTGGAAAAGCATGAGCAAGAGCAAATTTCTTGAAAGATGGGGCTATAACAAGCAGGGTCAGGGAAGGATATATCTCAGGTATAAGAGAGAAGGGAGAAGTGCTAGGGTGGTTTCTTTCATTCTTGAGATATAACTGACATATAACTTTGTGTGCATTTAAGGTATATATTGCATTGATTTAAAACATTTATATATTGCAGCATGATTATCATAGTAGCAAGACAGAACGTCTTTATCATGCACATAATTATCATTTCCTTTTTACACAGACAAGATGCAATCATTTAGCAACTTTGAAGATTATAATATTGTTGATTACATTCACTGTGCTGCGCAGTAGACCTCTAGAACTTATTTATCCGTGAGTTAAAAGTTTGTACCCTCAGACAACACTTCCCCAATCTCCCCATCCTCCATAGGATAGCTTCATTTGCCTAGGCAAGAGGAGACAGGATGGGGGCATTGAAGAGAAACTTCCTTTACACAGGAGCTTGAACAGTTAATTGTGACTAAAGTGAAAGTCACTCAGTCCAGTCTGACTCTCTGCAACCCCATAGACTGTATCCTGTCAGGCTCCTCTGTCCATGGAATTTTTCAGACAAGAAATACTGGAGTGGGTTGCCATTTCCTTCTCCAGGGGATCTTCCCAACCCAGGGATTGAAACAGGGTCTCCTGCATTGCAGGTAGATTCTTTACCATCTGAGCTACCAGGAAAGCCCTATTCAACAAGCAGGAAGAGAGCCTAGCAGAGAGGATGCTGGGTGGGGGATGGGTAAGGGAATGTCTGGAACCTCTCTTCTGTCTCAGTTCTCACCAACGTAGGAATCATCAGCCTCTAGTGAAGATGGAAGGAGAGATGCTTAAGGTTTGAAGAGAAACAAGGTCAGGAAATAACACTGGAAAAAAAAAAAGACACTGTCATTTTTAAATAAGAAAAAAATTTTAATTAAATTATTCAACTCAAGCTTTGAAAAAAATCAAACCTAAGGGAACCAAAAGAATCACTAAAAAGATAAAAGCAGAAATTAAGGGATTAGAATACAAACAGTAGAACAGCTGGTTCTTTGAAAAGATGAATAAAATATACAAAACTCTTGCAAAGCTCATCAAGGAAGAGAAAAAAAAATACAATTACACAACCTTGGAAATAAGAAAATGGATATAACCAAAGAGACAAAGGAGATTTAATACAAGTAGAATGGGATATATATAATTCTATACTGAAAATTTGAAATACCAGATGAAGAAGATGATTCCTAAGGAAACAAATTATCAAAATTGACTCAAGAAGTAGACTCTGAAGAATTCAATAACTATACAGAAATAAACAATGTTGACAGTGATTTAGCAGGGGAGCAATACCGAACTTTTAAGACAGAATTTTTATGCTATTTAAAACATTACATGATATAGAAGAAAGAAATCAAATTTCACACTTCACTTTCTAAAACCCAGCATAACCTTGGCATCAAAACTTCAAAAAACTCTATAAGAAACATCTAATATATTTAAGTATATCAAAAATTCTAAAATAATTACAAGTCCAATACATCTATAATGTGATTATGTTAGATGCCAAAACTGCACTTGAAAAAAAAAAATCCAAAAAAATTCCTAATAAAAAATTTTAGTAAACTCACAATATCTATCACTAACCAACATTTGAGATCCTATTTCACAATGAACTACCAAAGGCCTTCTCATCAACTGCAGAAATACATGATAAGGGCTCAATTAATGTTAGCTTCAGAAACACTAGCTGCAGAAACAGTAGATTAAAACAAGAATGTCAGTTCCTACTACTGATATTTTACATCTCTGTACAAGGCAACTCTTCCCAGTCCTCAATGAAGGTAATGGCCCAATGATGGCAGCCAAAGCTTAAAAACACTTGAGTAGAAAATCATGCAACCAACAAGGGCTTAATTTCCAAAACATACAAACAGCTTATACAACTTAATGACATAAATAAAACAATCCAAACAAAAAATGGGTAGAAGACCTAAGTAGACATTTCTCCAAAGAACACATATGGATGGCCAATAGACACATGAAAAGATGCTCAATATTGCTAATTATTAGAGAAATATAAATCAAAACTACAATGAGGTAACACCTCACACTGGTCAGAATGGCCACCATTAAAAAGCCTACAAATAACAATGCTGGCGAAAATGTGGCAAAAAAGGAATCTTCTAACACTTCCTACACTGTTCGTAGGAATGTAACTTTGTGTAGCCACTATGGAAAACAGTATGGAAGTTCCTCAAAAAACTAAAACTAGAGTTGTCGTGGATCTTGCAGTCCTACTCCTTGGCACATATCCAAACAAAACTCTAATTTGAAGAGACATGTGTACTCAATGTTCTTAAGAGCACTATTTAAAATAGACAAGACGTGGAAACAATCTAAATGTCCATTAACAGAGTAATGGACAAAGAAGATACGGTACATATATACCATGAAATACCACTCAACCATAAAAAGGGATGAAAGCTACCATTTGCAGGAACATGAGTGGACCTAGAGATTATCACACTAAGTAAAGTAAGTCAGACAGAGCAAGACAAATACCATACGGTATCATTTAGATGTAGGGCTTCCCTGGTGCCTCAGACACAGTGAAGAATCTGCCTGCAGTGGGGGAGACCCAGGTTCGACCCCTGGGTTGGGAAGATTTCCTGGAGAAGGGAATGGCTACCCATTCCAGTATTCTTGCCCAGAGAATTCCATGGACAGAGGAACATGGCAGGCTGAGATGCATGATGGGCTACAGTCCATGGGGTTGCAAACAGTTGGACAGAACTGAGCGACTAATATATTGCTTGAATGTGGAATATAAAATATGACACAAATGAACTTATGGAAGCAGCAGACACATAGGCATAGAGAACAGACCTGTGGTTGCCAAGGTGGAAGGCGGGCGGTGGGATGGATTGGGAGTTTGGGACTGGCAGATGCAAACTAGTATACACAGAATACATAAACACAAGGTCCTACTGTGTATCATAGGAAACTACATTCAATATCCTGTAATAAGCCATACCTGAAAAGAATATGAAGAAAAACCTATATATATACATGTAAGGAAATCACTCCACTATACAGTAGAATTTACTACAAATCAACTATACTTCAATAAAATATTTTTTTAAAAAAACCTGAGCATAAATCAGACAAGCTGATCACAAACCTTTCTGAAATAAAACACAAGGCACAAATACTTCAAGAAAAAAATGCCTGTTTTAATTGCATTTTGTCTTAACGTCATAGATCTTGATGTTTGCCCAAATTTCAATGAATTAAGAAAAGCAAATCTGTGAAACACTGAACAGTGAAGCAAGAATATTTTACTTCATCTCACTTTGTAAATAATTCATGATAATGTATAACCCACTAAACATTTGCTCATAATGTTTATTCAGCTGACAGTTTACAAACAGGACATTCTCAGCTTAAGGAGGAAAAGAAGACTTTAAAAACACTTGCTTTTCTTTTCCAACTTTAATTCACTGTGATTTCCTACTGGGAAGAAGGCTTATTAGGAATCGAATTAGTTTATATTTCCTCCAAAAAGGATTAGTTACATCCTTATTTGCAACTCTTGAGGTCTGAGAAACCTTTTTAAATCATCAAGCAAAAGGAAGTAAGCAAGATGGTGCCTTCATCTTTTTAAATTTATTTATTTTTAATTGAAGGGAAATTGCTTTACAATATTGGTTTGGTTTCTGCCACAGATTCAAGTGAATTAGCCCTAGGTATATATGTGTCCCCTCCCGCTAAAATCTCCCTCCCACCTCCCACCCTTTCCCACCCCTCTAGGTTGTTACAGAGCCCCAGTTTGAGTTCCCTGAGTCATACAGCAAATTTCCATTGGTTATCTATTTTACATATGGTAGTGTATATGCTTCCATGCTACTTTCTCCATGCCTTTCATCCTCTCCTTCCCCTCCCCGGCTTGGGTCCATAAGTCTGTTCTCTACGTCCGCATCTCCATCACTTCCCTGCAAATAGGTTCATCAGTAAATATGGTGTCTTCTTGGTAGTAGTTCACCTGACTTCAAAGCAACTCCATGCTATCCACTGCAGTTGGATACTTAGCTTCCTAAAAGAAAATAATTTCCAAACACATGCACATGACTTCTGTTAACTCACTCCAACACCTCTGTATTTGAAAGATCTACTGCTTCTCCTCCAGAGGATTCAGGAAATTCAGTGTTTCTTGGGAAATGCCACGCTATAACTGCACTTAACTGTTAAAGACCAAAAGAAGGACTTCACAGCCAGTTAAACACATGAACATACAAAGATATAACTAAGAATAGTACAAGGTCACTCTTGCAAAACGCAAAGCTTTATTGGCGAACTCAACTGGACACATCCAAGTAAGAGGCAAAGAAGAGAAACAAAATAGCATAGAGAGTAACCAAGAGGGAAAAAGACCTCAAATGCAGGATACATTTGCAGAAGGAAGAAGAAAAGAGTAAAAAGTATTGCACCCACAGGGCACAATCCAAGTAAATTTGAGAAGATTAGGAATTAGCGAAAACCTCAAAACTGGTATTTCTTGAAGAAGTTAAAACTGAATCATTTTCAAACACACACAAAAACCTTGTAATTGATATCTTCAAGGTTAACCAGCAACCCCATAGCCTCCTTCTCTTGTAACAGCCGCCTGGGGGATGTGGCAGCCATGATTGTGCCACGTGATCTAGCTGGAGGCAGGCGCATGCGCACAGTGAGACAATCAGGCGTATTCTGACCATGCTCTGCCTGGCACTTCACGCGGATCCAGACCCTCATGGGCCCCTCAGGTTTAGTAGATATGCAAAAAACCGTCACTAGGAAAAGTCTCTATAAACTAACAAAATACTAGCAGTTAAAAGAGGCCAGGTGTCTGATTTAATGAGTAAGAAGATGTTATATTTTAATAACCTTAAGGGCAAGCTTTAGGGCTGCTTTAAAAAAAAAACCCCAACTTTCAAATATGGCCTCTTTCATTTTGCTTATGCTTTATTTCCTTAGCAAAGCTAACAATGGTTTCAAATTTTGTGTGTCGCTGTGTGTGTGTGTGTGTATATGTGTGTGTGACACCATAAAAACCCTGCTGCTGCTGCTGCTAAGTCGCTTCAGTCGTGTAGGACTCTGTGCGACCCCATAGACAGCAGCCCACCAGGCTCCCCCGTCCCTGGATTCTCCAGGCAAGAGTACTAGAGTGGGGTGCCATCGCTTTCTCTGATATAAGCCCTATAGATACCGAAAAGAGTCTTTGAAAAAAATGACTTTCTCTTTTCTAAGCACACAGGATGTAAGCTACTGTGCAGTGCCAAGAGCAACAAGGCACGGTCACAGCTGAAGTGGAGCCCTCACGTCCCAGGGAGAGCTTAGGGGTGGAAGAAGGCTGACAGCAGTGCAGAGGTGGTGGGAACCGGCCTGGACTCGGTTCTCACGTGGCCTCCTCCCTTTCTTCACTTAGTTAATTGGGCTTTGCTAACTGGAAATGACTAGGACAACTAATACCTGAGGAGTATCCGAATGACAACAGGTTAAGAGAGAACCTTCAAGAGAGATTTTATAAATATGAACATAAAGGCAATTAGATGCAGCCTCAACAACATAAAACTGAGGCCAAGGGAGGGGAAAAAAAACACCTAAGACTGAAATGCTAGGAAGAATTTTCTGAACATGGAGATCTATTAAATGCCTAGCAACCTCCCCAGGGAAATTGTAGCAAAGTCACTCAGAGTGGAGTGAGAAATTCATTTCTGAAAGTCTCTTTTCCAACTTGGGAAATTTAACTCTATGCCTTTGTAATCCCCAGAGACAGCTTGGCTGAGGCTACACTGGGTGTAACCATATGTCAAAACTAATACATTGGATATGGTACTTACGATTTGCAAGGAAAAATTCAAAACTAAAAGTGCCAAAGGAATCTTTCCTTTTCAGATAGGAGCATAAGCTATGACTCTGTATTATTAAAAATATTTTGTCCTTTGTCTGGATCATTATTTAAAGAGAAAATGTATAAAAGACCATAGGACAAAATCATGGGGGGAGGAGGTGAAGAGCAGGAATGTTGGCCTTCTTTCTATCTTAATAGCAGTGTTTTTACTGGAAGTAAATCCTTCCTTTCCACCTTTCTCACCTGATGAAACAGTCCTGATCCAATCCTGGGTCTTCATCCTCCAGGACTCAACTTAGGTGAAAGTCCTGGCTCTGCTAGAAAAGTGTCCTATTAAAGACCAAAGCACCATGGAAAACTCTTGCTTCACTCTAGCTTAGTGCTCCTCACCTTTATCAAATGGCCAGTCTCTCTCTACAGACCCCAGCTCCTTGATGGGGTACTCTGTCCCCTCCGGCTGTGAGATACAGTGGGAGGCATGTGAGTAATGAGTGAATGTTGACTTACCCGGGGCTGAGTCAAAACAGAAGAAAAGAAACAATTGATAAAGGTAACATCAGTTCTGGCCATGGGACTCTACTACGGTGATTAATGTGACCGAGGTGATGGGCCAGAAAAATAGAACAAGGAGGTCATGAGCCTTACTTGCCCAAGTCAAAGTCCTTGGAGAAGTGGTTTGCAAATATTTTGGTCTCCAAACTCATCCAAAGAAATGTGAAAAACGATATAGGTCCTAACTCAATTTAAAGTTGACATCTAAGCTTGTTCAACCTAGGTTTAAATAGTGGCACAGAATCTAATTTCTAGCATTTCGTAAATATTGACATTTTTAAATGAAACTTCTTTTCTTCAAGCTTTTCAATGTGTCTATTGTTATCTAAATACTGCAGGGATTTGATACCCAAGATCCATATTAAAAATACATGAACAACCTTTCTTTTGCTTTCCTCTATTTTTATAGTTTTTTTTTCCCCCCTTAAACTTGTACTTCCATTTCATTTCTCCCACATAATGTAATACTTCTATGGAGGTTTTTATTGATCACACTATCAATATTTCTCTGCAACAAAAACTTATTAAAATTAAATTTTTTATTTCCTGTGATCAAATGGCTCTAATTTTTTAAAACTTCATCTGGATTCAATTATTAATATTAACACAATGCAATTTTCCAAAACAAATGTCCAATTGTAATAGCTAAAAATTAAAGCAAGCATAAGTCATTTTTTATTGGAAATGCATTTCTTAATGAGATGAATGGTGATAGTTTATTTTTTCAAAGTAGTTCATTTATCCATGAACAAATATTCTTTATTACCAGAATAAAAAGAGTTTCAACAGCAATTCTATTCCCATTTTTTTGTGTTAGAAATACAAAGTAAAAAACCTTGTTCATATGAATTATTTTAGAGAATGAAAGTTTTACTATACCAGTGGTACTTAATTCTTTGAGTTCCTTCTGAGATTTATGTCTCCCAAACCATAGATAATTCAATATAATTTTATGATAATCAGTATTCCTTGACAAACTATTTTGAGTCATCCTCAATTTTGTTTAAAAAAAAATAGAAGCCACTTGATTTGCAAAAGGATTAATTTCCAAGTCATTAGATTTATTTGTTTTCCTCAGTAATGTCTCTTTGACACCCCAGACAAAGTAGAGGAGGTGATTTCCTGTGACAATATATCATGATGCAATTTGGGAGAGGTAAAGTCAGGCAACCCATTAGTACTGGTATGGTGGGGTTTCCCAGGTGGTGCGAGTGGTATAGAGCCTGCCTGCCAATGCAGGAGACATAAGACATGCAGGTTCGATCCCTGGGTTGGGAAGACCCCTGAAGAGGGGCATGGCAACCCAGTGCAGAATTCTTTCCTGGACAATCCCATGGACAGAGGAGCCTGGCAGGCTACAGTCTATAAGGTCACAAAGAGTTGGACATGACTGAAGCAACTTAGCACACACACATGCACACAGGAAGGTTAAGGTCTGAATAGTTTCCTCAGAACCCTGCATGGGCCCAGTACCTCCTACAGTCTTCATGTACCCCTAGAAGTGACACACCCGAGTCTGTTGACTTCATGGGCCAGAATGCCAGCGGTCTATCCCTAGGTAGAGAAAATAGATACAAATACCGTGAGTCGGGAAGATCCCCTGGAGCAGGAAAAGGCAACCCACTCCAGTACTCTTGCCTGGAAAATTCCATGGACAGCAGAACCTGGCAGGCTATAGTCCATAGGGCTGCAAAGAGTCAGACACGACTGAGCAACTGACACAAAAACCAGCAGAAGAAAGAGAGAATGTGGAATAGAGAAGTCAGCTCTTCAGTGGAGCAGAAGACAAAACAAGCCCAGCAGAGACACAGGTAGCACACCCCCTCCACCACAAAGTACAGCAAGCAAACCCTGTGCTTCTCCACTGGCCACAGCTGAGCAGGGGCTCCCACTCAAAATGTAGAAAAGAAAAAATACGCCACCTAAAATGTTACATTTAAAGAAGTTAGTGGGGGGCAGGGGGGTGGGGCGGGGGTGGCTGTGTGCAAAGAGCAGTAAAAACATAAACACAAGAAGCAAAGGCTTAAAAGGCTTAGGACATTATATTTAGATACAGGGTTTAAGAAAATACAGAGGGAGAGGAAGAAATCATTTTCATTGGAGAAATATGATTTACCAGCAAAAGACAATGCTCTGCACACCAGGGACAAGAAAGAACCAAGAAAACTTGGACTGGTTAGTTGTGTAGTCAGAGAGGCCATCTACCAGAAGGATTAAGAACATGGACTCCGGGGCTAGATTTCCTGAATGTGAATCCTGACCCCTCTACTTACCAGCTTGCTGAGTAATCTTAAGGCTCTGTGCCTCAATTTTCTATTTGTAAAATGAGGGTATCAAAAATACCTTCCTCATGAGGTTATCATGAGGATCAATGAATATATATATGTGTATATAGGTGTATATATATATGTGTGTGTGTGTACGCGCTCAGTCATGTCCAACTCTTTGTGACCCTTTGACTGTAGTCCACCAGGCTCCTCTGTCCATGGGATTCTCCAGGCAAGAATACTGGAGTGGCTTGCCTTTCCTCCTTCAGGGGATCTTCCTGACCCAGGGATTGAACCTGCATCTCCCAAGTATTTTACACTGGCAGGCAGATTCTTCACCATTGAGCCACCTAGGAAGCTCGTACACTCACACACACATACACACACACATACACATACATATACACACACACATATATATTTATAATATATAGGGCATTAGTAGTAACAGGTATATGGAAATAAGTTCTAGCTATCATGATTACCATAATTTCCAAGAGGAAACTAAGCCACATCAAAAAGTTACTGAAATCATTAACCTATATACCCTGAACTTATATAGTAATGCATATCAACTATATCTCAATAAAACTGGGGAAAGAATTTAAAGGTCTGCAAAAAATAATAATAATAAGAGGCCATGTGGTCCAGGCCCCATTTCTAAGTATTCAAATCTAAAACTGAGATGACCAACCTCTGAAGAGAACCTCAGTTCAAATTTTCTACTGGCCTCACCAGCCCCTGTGGGGAAAAGTAAAGACAACTAAGCCACTAGTAAAAGCACAACATTCCCACAAAGGTCTATTTCTCCCGTAACTGTTAGTTGCAATAAGAAATACAAAACTAAAACATAAAAAATTCTATTGAAGATCTTGATCCAAGTGAATAAGAAATGCAGAAAAAGAGGATAAGCAATTAACCCCAAACCTAATAGTCTAAATTATTATCATTTGATCAATGTCCTCTGTATCATGTTTGCTTGGTAATTAGTATTTCCCAAGGCAGGAGGATGAAGGAATTATGGAGAGAATGTTCAACAAAAACTGATTATTTTAAGTTTCTTCTACTCATTTTCCATGGCCATATCAGTCTCTGCCTTTCCTTCTCCACCAGACCAATACCAGCAGAAGATTAATACCTAAGCAGTAAAAGAAAGGGGCTGTTTGAGGGAGGAGACTTAAGTAGCTTCTAGGTGCCAAGAGCAGGAGGGAGTCTTTGTGATGATATAAAGAGGGTCATCAGGAGATGCAAACAAGGAAAAAACCTAGAGCCAGACCAAGAGATAACCTGGATTGATAAGCTGGATTTCATTAAAATTTAAAGCTTGTTTGCAAAGAGACAATGTCAAGAGAATGAGAAAATCCACATAGGGAGTAAATATTTGCAAAAGGTAACAAATACTGTTCTGATAAAGAAATGTTATCCAAAATATACAGATAATTATTAAGGCTCAACAATAACAAAACAACCCAATTTTAAAAATGGGTCCAAGACGTGAGCCAGGGAAGATACATAAGCGGTACATGCTGCTGCTGCTGCTAAGTTGCTTCAGTCGTATCCGACTCTGTGCGACTGCATAGATGGCAGCCCACCAGGCTCCCCCGTCCCTGGGATTCTCCAGGCAAGAACACTGGGGTGGATTGCCATTTCCTTCTCCAATGTATGAAAGTGAAAAGTAAAAGGGAAGTCGCTCAGTCATGTCGGACTCTTCGTGACCCCATGGACTGCAGCCTACCAGGCTCCTCCGCCCTTGGGATTTTCCAGGCAAGAGTACTGGAGTGGGATGCCATTGCCTTCTCCAAAGTGGTACATAAGCATATGCAAAGATGCTCCACATCATACGTCATCAGGAAAATGCAAATCAAAATAAGAATAAGATGCCAGGAGAAGGGAATGGCAACCCACTCTAGTACTCTTGCTGGAGAATTCCATGGACAGCAGAGCCTGGCAGGTTACAGTCCATGGGGTAATGAGGAGTCAGACACAATAGTGACCTTCACTTTCATACACCTTTTAGAATGCTGACAAGGATATGGAGCCACAGGAACTCTCATTTACTGTGAGGAGGTTGCAGAATGGTACAGCCACTGTAGAAAACAATTTGGAAGTTTCTGACAAAACTAAACAACTCTTAGCATATGATCCAGCAATCAAGCTCCTTGGTATAAATATAACAAAAGGAGCTGAAAACTTGCATCCACACAAAGACCCATACACAAGTGTTTTTAGCAGTCCTATTCATAATTGCCAAACTTGGAAACACCCTGTCCCTCAGGAGGTAAATGGATAAATAAACTGTGGTACATCCAGATAACAGAATATTTTTCAGTGCTAAAAGGAAATGTGCTACCAGGTCATGAAGACACAGTGGGGAACCTGAAACGCCTATTATCAAATAAAAGAAGTCAATCACTGTGTGATTCCAACTATCTGATATTTGAGAAAAGGCAAAACTATGGAGACACTAAAAAGATTCATGGTTGCCACAGGTTAGGAGGGAATAACGAATAGGCAGAGCACCAGGGGTTTCTAGGGCAATGAAAATGCTCCATATGATCCTATAATGATGAATACATGTCATTACAGGCTCACCTTACAGGTTTGGTTTCAGGCCACTGCCATAAAGAAATATTGCAATAAAACGAGTCACATGAATTTTTTGGTTTCACAGTGCATATAAAAGTTATGTCTACTCTAAACTTTAGTCGATCAAGTGTGCAATAGAAGTATGTCTAAAAAACAATGTACATACCTGAATTTAAAAAATACTTTACTGCTAAAAATGCTAACCATCATCTGAGCCTTTGGTGAGTTGTAATCTTTTTGCCAGTGAAGGGTCTTGCCTCAGTGTTGATACCTGCTGACTGATGAGGTTGGTAGTTGCTGAAGGTTGGGGGCTGTGGTAATTCCTTAAGATAATGCTGATGTATGGCAAAACCAATACAATATTGTAAAGCAATTAGCCTCTGATTAAAATAAATAAATTTAAAAAAATTAAAACAAGAAAAAACAACAACAACAATAAAGTTTGCCACATTGATGGACGCGTCCTTTTAAGAAGGATTTCTCTACAGCATGCAAGGCTATTTGATAGCATTTTACCCACATTGGAAGTTCCTTCAAAACTGGAGTTAATCCTCTCAATCACTTCCACTGCTTTATTAACTAAGTTTACATAATATTCTAAAGAAATTGCCTTTTTTTAGCAATGAACTAGGTCTTAATACTACAACTCTTTGTTTTTAAAAAAAAAAGATCAAAGTGCCTGTGAAGCACAAGACAAGGCATGCCTGCATACATTTGTCTAAACCCACAGAATAAACAGGGCCAAGAGTGAACCCTAAGGTAAACTATGGGTTTTGAGCAACTACGATGTGTCAGAGCAGGTTCATCAGCTGTGACAAACGCATCACCTGTGGGCACGGTTGATGGGGTCAGGGTGAGGGTGGGTGCTACGCATGTGTGGGGACAGGGAGCACATAGGAAACCTCGTATCTTCCTCTCAGCTTTTCTGAGAGCCTAAAAAATATTCTTAAAGACCAATAAAATCTTTTCTTTTAAAAAGAAACCATGGTTTAATTCTGAATTTTCAAAGGTATTCCTTGGAACTCTTTTTCTTTGAGATCTCAATAGAAGGAAACGGAGTCAAAGTTAAACCCACTTGGAAGACTTAATTCAAACAAAGGTAAGACTAAACAGGCTTAAAACATTTCACATGTTCATCCGCAAAGTAAATCTCCAAGTAGATGCCACTATTTCACCAATTCATTTGATAAAAGAAACATTTCTCCTACAGGGGTATCTCTCAGGACTCTTAACATCAACACACTTGGAGAATCCTGGATTATAAATAACGGGTCTAAAATGTAGGTCTACAACAATCCCACTACTGGGCATATATCCTGAAGAAACAATGATTTTAAAAGACACCCCAGCATTCACTGCAGCATTATTTACAGGGTTTCCCTGGTGGCTCAGATGGTAAAGAATCTGCCTGCAAAGCAGGAGACCCAGGTTTGATCCCTGGGTTAGAAAGATCCCCTGGAGAAGGTGGCGACCCACTCCAGTATTATTGCCTGGGGAATTCCATGGACAGAGGAGCCTGGTGGGCTACAGTCTGCTGCTGCTGCTGCTGCTAAGTCACTTCAGTCGTGTCCAACTCTGTGCGACCCCATAGACGGCAGCCCACCAGGCTCCCCCGTCCCTGGGATTCTCCAGGCAAGAACACTGGAGTGGGTGGCCATTTCCGTCTCCAATGCATGAAAGTGAAAAGTGAAAGTGAAGTCGCTCAGTCGTGTCCAACTCTTCTCGACCCCATGGACTGCAGCCTACTAGGCTCCTCCGTGCATGGGATTTTCCAGGCAAGAGTACTGGAGCGGGGTGCCATTGCCTTCTCCGGGGCTACAGTCTATGGGGTGGCAAAGAGTCAGACACAACTGAGCAACTGGTATGTTCACTTTCACTTTTCAGGACATGGAAGCAACCTAGATACCCATCAACAGATGAATAGATACAGAAGCTGTGGCAAACAGATACAATGGAATATGACTCAGTCGTGAAAAGAAATACATTTGAGTTGGTTCTAATGAGGTAGATGAACCTAGAGCCTATTATACAGAATGAAGTAAATCAAAAAAGAGAAAAACAAATATCACATATTAACATATATATACAGAATCTAGAAAGATGGTACTGATAAGTCTATTTTCAGGGCAGCAATGGAGAAGCAGACATAGAGCACAGACTTATGGACACAGTGGGGAAAGAGTGGGACAAATTGAGACAGCAGCATTGAAATATATACATTACCATATGTAAAATTAGACAGCCAGTGGGAATTTGCTGTATGATGCAGGAAGCTCAAATCCGGTGCTCTGTGACAACATAGAGGCGTGGGATGGGGTGGGACATGGAAGAAGGTTCAAGATGGGGGGAAACATGTATACCTTTGGCTGACTCATGCTGATGTATAAAAGCAACAACATAAATAATTAAAAATAAGTAAATTTAAAAAAATAAAATGCGGGTCTATCAATAAGTTAAATTCTGAAGCACAACAGTCAGGTTCAAACTATGCTCTATTCTTTATGAAAGGTATGTGGCATGCTATTACACTTTTGGATGGGTCTAAGTTGATGCAGCCACTTTGGAAAACTAGCATTAACTTGAAGGGTTGAACTTAAACTTTCCAAAGAACTGATTATTAGATATATATACAAGGGAAATGTACTTGTGTCGTGTGCGCATTTGTGTGTGCACGTGTGCAAGGAAGAGGGAGATTTGATGATAGAAGAGGTGAGGTGGCGAGGAGGCAGATACTGCAGTGATGCACGTTGAAGGTGGAAGAAGCAGTGACAAGCCAAGGAATATACAGGGTCACTGGAGCCGGGAAAGAGAGGGAAATGGATTCTCCCTTCAGAGCCCACAGTAAAAAGGATCCCTGCCAACACCTTGACAAGGGCCCTGCAAAAATGATGTCATACTCTCACCAGCAGATCTCTGAAAGAATTAAGGTGTGTTATTTTAAGGTACTAGCTTTGTTATCATTTGTCACATGAGTAACAGGGAGCTAATGCTATACTATACAGAAATGAGAAAGAGTAAACTGTTACACACAATAAGAAACACCATTCTCACAGACAAAGTGTTTGGTAAGTAATACAAGATACAATGGGACAGGACTTCCCTGGTGGTAGAGTGGATAAGAATCTATCTGTCAATGCAGGGGACATGGGTTCAGTTCCTGGTCCAGGAAGATTCCACATGCCGCTGCAGAGTAACTAAGCCTGTGAACCATAATGTTCTGTAACTACTGAAGCCCATGTGCCTAGAGCCCATGCTCTGCAACAAGAGAAGCCACCGCATTGAGACGCCCTTGCACTGCAATGAAGAATAGCCCCTGCTCGCTGCAGGGGCTGACTGCAAGGCTGAGAAAGTGCTCAGGCTGACAGAAAGCCTGAGTGCAGCAACGAAGATTCAGCACAACCCCAAATAAATAAATAAAACTTAAAAAAAAAAAGACAGAATGGGACACACTGCATAAGAGCATTCACTGAAAGTTCAAAAACAGCCCTAATTGTTCATCGCAGCACTGTTTATAATAGCCAGGACATGGAAGCAACCTAGATATCCATCAGCAGATGAATGGATAAGAAAGCTGTGGTACATATACACAATGGAGTATTATTCAGCCATTAAAAAGAATACATTTGAATCAGTTCTAATGAGGTGGATGAAACTGGAGCCTATTATACAGAGTGAAGTAAGCCAGAAAGAAAAACACCAATACAGCATACTAACGCATATACATGGAATTTAGAAAGATGGTAACAATAACCCTGTGTACGAGACAGCAAAAGAGACACTGATGTATAGAACAGTCTTATGGACTCTGTGAGAGAGGGAGAGGGTGGGAAGATTTGGGAGAATGGCACTGAAACATGTAAAATATCATGTATGAAACGAGTTGCCAGTCCAGGTTCGATGCACAATACTGGATGCTTGGGGCTGGTGCACTGGGATGACCCAGAGGGATGGAATGGGGAGGGAGGAGGGAGGGGGCGTTCGGGATGGGGAACACATGTATATCTATGGCGGATTCATTTTGATATTTGGCAAAACTAATACAGTTATGTAAAGTCTAAAAATAAAATTTAAAAAATAAAACAAACAAACAAACAAAAAAAACAGCCCTAATTAATGCACAGGGTTAGAGGTCAGGATAGCAGTGATTGAAGGGAAGTGGCACTGACTTGAAGGCAGTTGAAGGGGCATCTGCAGTAAGTGTCTCTTCCCTCGGGTGCTGGTTACACAGGCATATGTACTCCCGGAAAATTTAAAGTGTATACACATAATGTGCGTGCTAAGTCACTTCAGTTGTGTCCAAGTCTTTGTGACCCTATGGACTGTAGCCTGCCAGGCTCCTCTGTCGATGGGATTCTGCAGGCAAGAATACTGGAGTGGGTAGCCGCGCCCTCCTTCAGGGGATCTTCCCAAACCAGGGATCAAACCCAGATCTCCTGCACTGCAGGTGGATTCTTTACCCACTGAGCCAGCTGGGAATCCCCATATACATAAACAAAAGGGGATTTTTCCTTTAAAAAAAAAAAAAAAAAAAAAACTATGTTTTTAAAAAATCATTAGGTCCCAATGACTTACAAAATAAGTGCCTCTTGGGGAAGCACTGGCTGGGAGCGATCTGAGAGCTTGGCCGTTCTCACACAGTAAGGGAAAGGAACCAAGATAAGGAGGCCACAGACTAGACTCAAACAGTCGATATGGGAACCGGAAGAACGAGGTCTCCAGCAAACAAAAATAAACCAAAGTTTCTAGCAGAAGGAAGATGATATGTTTTTCTAACTAAAAAGACTCCATACCTAAAATTCTTTGTTTCCAAAAACGTGGTCTATTACTTTGTATTAGGCACGGGAGAGTAAGAATTTAGTAGAGACATTCTAGTGTATCCACTGGGCTCAGGAAGATACACAAGCGTCTGTAGGCTCATGTCTAGGGAAGAAAGATGAAAGGGAATGAAAATGATGAGTGATAAAAGCCCTGTCCATCTAACAAGGTCAAGGTGCTGCTACAAGGTCCCCTTCTCTTTGGTTCTTACCAAGTGAAAGAAAAATAAAAGTAGTAATTTGTTGACCTTGATATGATATATATTATAAAATATAACAACACTCTATACCACAGCCGAGTGTAAAACAAACTTCTTTCTGTTTGGGAAAAAAAAAAAAGACTATCATTGCTTCCTCTGGCAAATCAGATCAGAATGAGTCAGAATGGAAAGCAGCATCACTTCCATAATTAAAATTAATAAATCTAGAGAGAGATAGAAGAAACTAAACTAGAAGCACTATATCAGGGGCAAAGCAGAGATGAATCACATCAACTCGAGGAGGCTTGACAGAA
This sequence comes from Bubalus kerabau, assembly GCF_029407905.1. Taxonomy (NCBI): domain Eukaryota; kingdom Metazoa; phylum Chordata; class Mammalia; order Artiodactyla; family Bovidae; genus Bubalus; species Bubalus kerabau. The sequence continues at coordinate 14,796,996 of NC_073641.1, forward strand.
AAGGAAGAAGAGAGGCAGCAGAAAACTAGCCCTTTCTCCTTCCATTAAACTTCTGGAGCCAAGGGGATCAAGTTATATGGTGGACAACTATTAACAGAAAAACCAAGCTTGAAAAGCTAAGCAGTCACAAGGCTGAAATAGTTCACAGTCCACATACCTGTATGGCACCAACTTTGGTGAAATACTTCATTTTCTAAAGCTTAAAATCACTTTACTGCAACACCCACAGGAGCAAAAGGAGGCTCCGAGAGGCTGGGAATCACAAAGCTAGCTAGTCACCAAGTGGGGATTTTTAAACACTCTGGCAGTGGTTCTTTTCCACATTCAGCCTCTGGTGAAGGAGTGCCAGCATTAGTATGTTGATTTGAGACTAGTTTTAATATTATACTAAACTATCAAATTCAGATATAATATCAACATTGCACTGAATTCATCTGAACTTCATTGAATTTTCATTGAATTCATATAATCAAACATAAGTTTGGTCATTAAATCTAAAAGAGAAAAGAGATAAAGAGCCAAAAATGTCATTTTAGCTATAAAAATGAATTTTGAAACTTCAGTATCTCTGAAGGTAATACGGTCGAGCCCAAAACACACATTCTCTGGTTTATAAGGTAGCACAGTGAAAGATTTCTAAGCTTCAGAAAACTGAGATTTTTTTTTTCATCTAAAACAAATCAAGATGTCAAAACCAGCTAAATCTGGGTAGTGTCTGTGACATTTTTGGTGCTTTTCTGGAAGTGTGGAATGTTTCATAATTTTAACAGAAAAAAGGATAAAAAGAATTTTATAGAAATTTTCTATAAACCAGCCACCTGTAAAAATGTTTTAGGTGCCTTTGGATAAAGTAACAGATATAAAAGAAGGGGAACCCTAAGTTTGAAAGTCAATCAAAGCCCAAATAAGGAAAATAATATGCTTTCCATGTGCATGGCCCGTAATTACCTCTCAATATAAATTCTTACTAATATCTACTCATTTTTCTCATTATTTTTAAGTGTCAGCATTTTTTTAATGTTGTGTTTCCCCTGATCATTTATATTTTCTGAAACACTGCCACCACCCCAGGAAATAAATTCACTTTTGGACAAAGGGAACACATGGAAACTGAAAGAACTTTTGGGGATGTTATTGCTGTTTTAAATGATTAATTGCTAATAAACGGGTTTGCAACAAACAGCCTAACTAAAACTTTAATGACAGCCAAATGTGCAGCTCACTATCACCAAGGGAAAAATGAGTGTTTCCCTTTCACCAACAGAAGGCCTAGTTTACACAAAGCAGAAAGCCAACAGCAAACAGGATCCTGATAAGGAATTTGGAACACTCAACAATGCTTACCACTTGCCAGCCACTACTTTTTTTCCCTTTTTGCAGAAAAGGAACTAAAGTTCAGAGTTCAAGTGGCTTCCCAGAGTCAGTTAGGTAAGACGGGTTCCAGTACTATATTTGTGCATTCATGCAATTCTGCCCTTACCAACAAAATTCAACATGACTGAGGGCTTACTGAGACTGTGAGAGGTCTATTCACACTCTTCATTTCACCCTCTCCGCCATCTGGTGATATAGAGATATTAACCCCCACACCACTTCACCTATCAGGAAACTGAAGGTCAAACAGAGCTATGCATGACCCAAGCTGGCCAGATTTCAGTGGCTGAGCCAAGATTCCAATTGTCTTCCATCTTCCATACTCTTTCTACAAATAATAGAAGCAAGCAGGCTGCAAAGGCCAGACAGTGTGATAAAATTAGGATGGGCTTTACAGAACTGGGTTTGAATCCCACTTAGTAGTTGTATGACTAGAGAAGTCACTTAAATATGTATACATGTAGCTGATTGTGCTGTACAGTAGAAACTACAGTGTTACTACAACACTGTAAAGCAACTTGACTCCAAGAAAAAAATTTTTAAAGAAAAGTTGCTTCATTTCTTTGCATTTCAGTCTTCTCACCTTTAAAATAGATCTACCAGCACCACTCCCCTCCCTGGAAGAAGAAGAATCATGTGTAAAGGGTTTGGAACCTTCAGGTACTCAAATGGTAGCTGTTGCTAATGTCAATAACACAGGTCCTATCCTCGTAGTAAGTCTTCCGTAAAGCACGCTACAAGAAGGAATCATCTTTACGAAACCAACACAAAAGGATTCCACTGACTAAAAGAGTTTGAAAGGCTCTGCTCTTTATCACAGCATATGCCCTTGGTCTCCATCACTCCAGGATCTAACAGCTTTCCCACTGCTGGGGACTGATTCATATCCCCCACAAATTCGTTATGTTTAAGTTGTAACTCCCACTATCTCAGAATGTGACCATATTTGGAGACAGGGTCTTTAAAAAGCTAATGAAAAGCTAAATCCAATATGACTGGTGTCCTTAAAAGGAGTTTAAAACATAGGCACAGAGGAAAGACCGTGTGCAGACAATGGAAGAGGAAGCTGAGAGATCTCAGAAAAGACCAAACCTGCTGAAACCTTGATCTTGGACTTGCAGCCTCTGAAAGTGTGATAAAATTAATGTCTGCTCTGTAAGCCACCCACTCCCTGATACTCTGTTAAGGCAGCCCCAGCAGACCAACACACCCACCCAGTGCCATCTTCCCCCTGCATGCAGCTCAGCTCAGGATGAAAAATACCCAGCTGTGATTCCACTGTCACTCACAAGGTGCCAGAAAATCGGCTGGCTCACCAATGAGTGGCAACCTGTTATGTAGCCATCCTGGCATTTATAGCCCACAAAATGACCAACCTTTTTCAGCATTAGTGGCTAGTTCACAGGATTTCATGAGGAGGGATTGGAATCCAGGAACAGGAGAGCCCTGGTCTCCTCCTGGTAACTTCTTAAGAGAAATGAGGTTGACCTGAAGGGAGACAGGGATTTCCCTGATGGTTCAGATAGTAAAGAATCTGCCTGTAATACAGGAGACCCGGATTTGATCCCTGGGTTGGGAAGATCCCCTGAAGATGGAAGGCACAAAAAATGGAGCCTCGATGTCCTAACAACCAGGGGCACCACAAAGTTTCAAAGCTATGGTGGGGATGACCACAAGGAAAATTCACAATAGCTTTGCAGGGCTAGCATTGCATTGGTCATTTCTTGACTTTTATCTGATTATGATGAAATTGTATTGTTATTACTATGATTATTAGACATTTAAATGAGGCCTTAGAGCAAAGTTTCTTGTGGCCAAAACATTTATTAGACAACGAGTAATTCAGTTGTGGCTCTTCATAAATCTAAGTCAAACTCTGCTAGCTCATCCCCAGAGAACTAAATCCCCTTTTCACATGATGGCAATTATTCAAAATGTCTGGTTTGAAGAATGAAATGGACTACCCAAAGATGAAGAATGTTTATGAATCATTAGTTTGAGAGCTTTATCTGATCATTTTAAAGAACAAAAATTACTATTTATTTCTTCCATTGTTACTCGCATAGAACACACATTTCCCTGGAAAATTCTACATCTTTTCAGAGTATCATTCAGTGAAAGAAGCTATGAAGAACATTCATTATGACAAGTCATAAACATTCCTTAAAAGAATATATAGGATAACATGTCTTATTAAGCTCAAACGCCACCTCCTTTTACAATGAGTTTCAGTTAAATTTTGAGTTATAAATTGCCTTCCCATTTCACAGAGCATGGTGAATAAGAGGTAGGTTTGGAGCTTGGCTTTGTCCTCCAACTCACCTCCTCTGCCCTGGGCACATAGTACAGTCGCGATCACAGAGATTAGATCATGAAGGTCTCTGTGTTCCCCTAACATCCTTTGTGTTGGTGAAGATGGAAAGGACTCTGGGGACAGCAGAGCAGTATTTCTCAGAGAAGTCCCTGGATCACAGCAGGAGGCTTGCTGAAAATGCAGATCCCTGGGCCACACCTAGATTTAATTTATTAACTCTAGGACTGCACCCAGGAATCTTCATATTAATCAAGCCCCTCAATTGATTCCTATATAGAGTGCAGTTTAAGATCCAAAGCAGCAGAGAGTTAACTGCTGAGGCCATGGGGTTGTGGAATCAGACACAGTCACTTACAGCATGTGTGACCGTGGATAAGTTAACTCACCTTCCTCACCCTTGATCCCCTGTCTATAATCGAGATGCCACAACAACATTATGTACTTCGGAGAAGTGTTGAAGGATAACAGCCAATAATGTACAGAAAGTTTGCCACATACTGCCCAACCGACTGAAATATTCAAAAATCCTAAAAATTATTATTACGGTATGCAAAAGGACTTTAAATTGATTAATTTGGGTTGGGTGATGCATTAACCCTTCATTACAGCAAAGTGAATATTCTAAAGGAACCATGGAAACATGTCTTCGGATTAAAAATCCAAAAGCTTGGAGCACTCAGTTTAACTAATATTTAATGGTAAATGCCAGGCATATGGCTGTAAGAACACGTTCTGAAAAAGCAGTTCTGTCGTCAGAGAGGCTCTCATTTCACAGCATCTCAAATGGAGGTGTCACAGCAGACTCGGGGGAACCTGAAACTGTTTCTGTGAAACATTATTTGACTTTGCTGTCCAATATCACACCACAGAATTCGACTATATAATTATGTATTTAGCTCAGATTTTTTTTTATCATTTCTATCTTTTGTTTTTATCTTAAAAAAAAATCCCTACATACTAGTAAAGCAGAGATTAGAAACCCACCGGGGACTTCTGCAGAACTGAAGAGGCACATGTATTTAATTACGGTGAGGCTTCTGGCATTATCATTCTAAACATGCTCATGCTATCCCCATTAAGAACAGAAAAAAAGGAAGCTACAGGGAAATGCAGACAGCACACAGTAAGTTTAATCTTCAGATGATCTCAAATGAATTTGTGCAAGCAGAATTCCAAATTACTGCATGTAAATAAAAAGCAGGAAATCTGCTCCTCCAATATGCACTCTCCAGAGTTAGCTTCGGGAGCATTTTTCAAATGGGTCCCCATCCAAAAACTAGGACCCCAGAAGAACTGTAAAGATGACGGCAGGGCAATGTCTGTGCCTAGGTGGGCACCAAATGTTCATGGCTTATCCTATGCCAGAACACTCCAGAGCCCTTGAGCTGGGCTGAGTGACGTCCCTCCTCCAGGGTACCCAGCGCCCTGAAACACATGAAATTTCCATTTCTCTGAAAGATGGGGGATTCTCAAGCATGGAAAGACATGAAAGGAGAAAGTAGAGGAGCAGGAGGTACACACAGTACAGTCTTGTGTTTAAGACTGGACATAATACTGCAGATGGGAGTAATGATTATTAATGACAACCTATTGCTGAAAATAGGTAGCTTAGCTGGTAAAGGGTCCACCTGCAATGCAGGAGACCCCGGTTCGATTCCTAGGTCAGGAAGATCCCCTGGAGAAGGGATAGGCTATCCACTCCAATACTCATGGGCTCCCCTGATAGCTCAGATGGTAAACAATCTGCCTGTAATATGAGAGACCTGGGTTCGATTCCTGGCTTGGGAAGATCCCCTGGAGGAGGGCATGGCAACCCACTCCAGTATTCTTGCCTGGAGAATCCTCATGGACAGAGCCTGGTGGGCTACAGCCCATGGGGTCATAAAGAGTCAGACATGACTGAGCAACTAAGCACATTGCTGAAAAGTTATTTCTTTATTGCCATATGCGTTGCTTACACTACTTGTTAATAAATCTGTCTGCAATGCAGGAGACCGGGGTTCAATCCCTGGGTTGGGAACATCCCCTGGAGAAAGGAATGGCTATCCACTCTAGTATTCTTGCCTGGACAATCCCATGTACAGAGGAGCCTGGCAGGCTACAGTCCACAGGATTGCAAAGAGTCAGACACAGCAACTAACACACACACACTTAGTAAGTCTTTTGAACAACCCTGGAGGTAGTTGTTAAGAGTCCCCTTTCACAGATGGAATACACATGGCACTTAATAAGCACACAATACACTGACAAAGTTGATCCAATGAAATCTACTTTTAGAAGGATAAATTTGGCACTCTAAACAGACATGGCATAATGAGATATAAATGGTTACAGGGGAAAAAAATCAGGTTTTCAAGAAGAATGTGTCTTAATCATAAACTCTGGAACACAAACCATAATGTTAATGAAAATTAGTCCATTTGAGCCTTCTGGCCTCTTCCACCATAATCCATCATTAAAACGCACCAGCCAACCTCACCTACCTACAGCATTCTTGCCCTCTAATTAAATATGGATAAGCTGACAGTGTTTGCATGTGTTCATGCTTCATGTTCCTATAAAAGTTTATGACTCAAAATATCATTATCTTTGTGTTTTAAGACAGCTTGTATTTTCTATTTGCCTAAGGAGTTCAAACTAGAGCATAAACATCATTTTTCTTTATTTGATCTTTTATATACAAAATGAATGGCCATTTCTGAACTCTGGACTTTCCTAAGAGTAACAAAACCATTCCTCTGGATGCATGGGACAGGGAAAGATTGCAAACGGTCATGAAGGATCTTTGAGAAATTATCTAAAATTAGATTATGGTGATGGCTATCCAACTCTTTAATTTATTAAAAACCACTGAATTGTACACTAAAAATGGGTAAATTTTATGGTATATGAATTATACCCCAATGAAACAACAATTCTCCTTTGCTACATGCCTGTAGAATTCACCCTGAGAATTACTCACTGGAAAAAAGTAGTTCTGTTTCCCTACCACACTTCCCCAATCCCTCCAGGGATTCAAGTATAAAACCCACATATTACTCAAAATGTAAGGGGATTTTTTTTTTATGAGTATGATTATACTTCTTTCAGAGACTATGTAATACCTTCCAGATGAAAATGATTATACTATGTAATACCTTCAAGATTATCCTAACTTTTTAATAACATTTTTAAAAGGTATCATTTCTAAGGTGGCTTATGCCATACATGCCACACAAAATGAGCTTAATATTAAGAACATCTGTCATGTCAGTGCCATCTTTTTCCTAAAGATGTTTGCTGGGAATTGAACCTTCCTCCAGTTACCAAAAGAATTCCAGAAAGGCTAGGAACTTTCCCTTCATTCCCTCATGACCACCTTTGAGAAGACACTCCTGAAGAGTGTGAGAAATGAGGTGATAAGTGCAATGTGGCTACCCTGGGGAAGCCATGAAGCTGTGCACCTAACTCATATTGATTTCTAGCAGATCTAACCTCGATCCAGATTCTGGTCACATGTCACTACTTCTTGGCTGAAGCCACGGCTCTGTCCCCTCTCAACTGTTGCCTCAGCCTCTTTACCTATCTCTCTGCTCCCATCCATCTTCCCTCTTGTCTATTCTCAACACACGGGCCAGTGAGATGCTGCTCCTCTGATCAAAATCCTCCAGCTGCTTCCCATCTATTCAGAATTAGAGCCCAAACCCTGACAACAGCCTCAAAGCTCTATCTCATTCAGTCCCTGACACTTCTGACTTCCTTTCCTAACATCCTGTCCCTCACTCCATTCAGGTCACATCAACCTCTTTCTTCGCATGCACACACAGTCCCACCTCAGGGCCTTTGTACCTGCCATTCCTTTTCCTGAAGGATTCTTGCCACAGATATCCTAGAAACCAGCCTGTTCACTTCATTCTGCCCTCCCAGACATGTCATGCTACCTGAAAGGCCTTCCCTGTATCAATATACAACCCCCTCCACCACACACACTCCCCAACACACACACACCTTGTCTTAGCGCTCATCACCATCTGACCATATATAATTACTCATGTGTTGCTCGTGTCTTACATTCTCTACACCTGACTATCAGTCCATGAGAAGAAAGACTATCTTCAGTTCTTCATAAATTCTTGGTGGTAGTGAGTGAATTTTTAAAAAAGTGAACCTTATGTCAGAAAGGTGATAGTCCACTTGGGATTAAGATGTTCTGCTTTATACAAGGGTAGTTACAAATTCCCAGAAGCCAAACACTCCCATCTCCTATGGAAGGAGAGAGGAGAGGGCCAAGAAGAAATTCAACATTAGAGACTTTTTTCATCATGGAAATTCTAAGTCTGCTCCTGGAAGTGGTACTCACTCAGACCCACAATTATCTGGGCAAAAACCATCACCCTTCAAAAAGGAATATTCAAAAAAAAATATTTTTCAGTGATAGAAAAATAGATATAATAAAAAAATATATAAAAGTGAATGAAAATAAAATAAACACGAATACAACAGCCTTGTATATTCTGAACTGTATGTGAATTTAATATTTTTTACATGTTTTTAACTTGAAAAGTCCATGTTTTTGGTACAGCAAAGTCCTCTGAGAGGTGAAAACTAATATCTATAAGGCATTTTTCACTTTTTTCCCCCAACAACAACCCTATGAGGTAGGTATGATCACCAATTTCCCTTTGGTAAAAGAGCGAACAGAAAGGTTAGGAAAGGTTAAGCAACTTGCTCAAGGCCGTGAAATTCTAGCATCAGGACTTGACTTAGTTCTTCCATTTCATATCCACTCCCCCCCCCCCATTATTTGTATGTTGTTTTTATTGAAAACAGAGTTCTAAAAAAGGAAAAATGATCTTTGAAGTGAAACCCTAACTGAAGACACATCTAAATTCCAATAGCGACCAGATCAGAAAATCAAGGTCTAACGTGCTGTAAGATGCTAGAGGGGTAAAGACACAGTGACTTGTCTAAAATAAGATACAGGTGCAGGAAAACCATTAAATGAAACAGAAGATTAGATCTAAAAGGTACAGACCTCTGTAAGGAGATACACAGTAACGCACCTTGCTAATTATAAAATGGAACAGAGGCCAAACAACACAAAAGAAAACACACCCAGGCACCACCAGACATCAGACAACAGTGTCATCATCTTCCAAAATACATTTAAGGTAAATTTAGAGAAAAGCAAGTTGTATAATTTATCTCAAAGGCCATGTGAATTACTCAATGCATATCAAACCAATGCAGAAATATTTACCCAAGTTTTAGTCACTAAAATTCAAATTTAAATTAACCACCATTTGTTGAAATGTTTAAAATATGCACTAGAAGTAACTTCAATAGAATAATCATTAGTGATAATCAATAATCCTTTTAACAATTATTAATTACATTAATGACTATGTAATTATGACTATGATATATATGATTATGATTAATGTATGATTAATAATACATTAGTGATTAATAATAAACTATGATTCATAATAAATGTACATTATAGTATCAATATAAATAGCAATGAAAATAGCATTTACAATGCAATCCCCAAAATTTAAAATATATTTCCTAATCAATCTTAAATCACTCCCAAGTTCTATTTGTGAATATGTAAAGACCTAAAAGGCCATAAATTAGCCAATCTGCTTTAGAAACTAAAAATATTTGAACTTGCTATCTAGAAATTCTATACAGTGTATGTATGTATATATGAGTGTGTATATATGTACGTTTGTGTGTATCTGTATGTGTGTGTGTATTGGATTGGTTTTCCTGTAACATCTTACAGCAAAATACACACATATATGTGAATGTGTGTGTGAATACATTTTTCCCCCATAGCCTTATTTTCATACAGGGAAAACACTTGCTCACAGTTTTGCTTCACATCACAACAGATGAATCCTCAAAAGCAAAAGGCCCCATGGAGAAGATACACTTTGAAGCAGGAGAATCTTTAATCCAGGACAAATCAACTAGAACGCACACTTCTCAATGATCTAAATTGCTAAATAGTCTATACAAGAAATGCATTGAGAAGTTTAAGAAAAAAAGAAATATCTTAACTATTGGCAAAGTTTTCCAATAAGCAATATTCTTCTGCTTGTGTGCCTTTTTTGGCTTATCAAATTCCAATAGGCTGCCCAATTTTAACAAGTTCTAACAAGATTAGCACAAGTCATTTATGTGTATCATATCACAATCTAAGGCTTAGAGGATTTTACCAAGATTAAAGACAACCTGAACACTAAAGAAGAGACAGGGCAAAAATGTGTATGGGATTAGAGTGGAGAGTGATAAACTATCAGAATTTCCCATTCTGAAACAGCAACAGACACATTTTTTTTTTTTTTAACAGACACATTTTTATCAAATATCTCGGTGCTAAGAAACACAAAAGTAATATAATTCTGCTTTTAAACTACGATTTATATTCTCTCTGCTCCCAATAAAGCAAGCACAGAAGTATCAGTTTTCATTCAACATTCTAATACTACATGGAAAGAAGGGAGGGAAATGGCTGTAAGGCCAACAAGTTTAAAATGAAACAAGGCTACCACGAACACCAAAAATGACCGCAAACAGCGTCCATGCAGCATCTATCATATTCCAGTTTCACAACCACAGCTGCACTGCCAGTTGATTTCTTCATACAATAATATGTGTTGAACTCCTACCAGAAGACCAGCACTATGGACGGAGTGGTCACCAAGGCAAAGCGCCTTCAGAACTCCTGCTCAAATAGCAACGGATGACTATCAGCAGGGGACATGGGTCCTCTGAAGACAAGAAGTAGGATAACATGCTCAGGAATGCCAGGGCCTGGGGTGGGGGATGGATGTCCTGCCTCAGCTAGGGCAATCAGAATATTTTCCTAAGAAAGTCAGTATTTGAGAATTAAATGAGGAGAAGACACAACCATAGCATCTAAGGTAAACAGCACTTAAGAGAAGAAACAAGAGTAATTTCAGAGACTGAGATGAGAACTCAGTATTCATGAGGGAAGAATAACAGCCATTGTGGTTGAAGAGACCTTGCTGGGTTGGGGCACGGGGGTGGGGATGGGGGCAGAGTGAGAGAAGGGGCCAGATCACACAGGGCTGCCTGGAGGTGGCAAAAAGAAATTGGGCTTTATCCTGAGTGGACTGACATGTCACTGCAGCAGATTTTAAGCAGAGGAATGATATAACGCATGCTTTGAACAAGATATGTTTTAAACAAGATACAAGCTAATAAATGGAGGATGGACTGCAGGAAGGAGAAGCCAAAGATGGAACATTTGTAATATACAAGAATTCAAGTGAGGAAAAGGTGGTGTCCTAGAGATCAAGGGTAGTGACACTGGAGGAGGTGGCAAGGAGGCAGTTTAAAGGTAGAGACCACAGAATGTGCAGAGCTTGGATTGCAGGTTTAAAGAACATGGGGAAATGAAGAGCCATTCACATTTTGGGGGATGGGGGCTGAAGGTACATGGTGGTGCTACTTTTGAGAAGAGAAACCAAGAACTCTATCTTGTGCTTATTAATTAGTAGATTTCAAGGTGGAGACACCAGGAAGACAGTTGAATTATGAATCTGGACCTCACGGGAGACATCAGGACAGGAAACACCACCTCACAGGTGTGTGCACAATCAAGGAATTAGCTAGGTCACTTAAAGCAAATGTCTAGATGGAGAAGAGAGTCAAGGACAAAGCTCTAAACTATTTCAGCCCTTGCAGATGGACCCAAAGAGGAGGTCCCTGTAAAATAGAGAAGAAAAACCAAGAGTACATGCGGTTCCAATAGGCAAACGAAGAGGGGTGGGTGGACAGGGATAGACAATGCAATGGAGGTTAAAAAGTTAGAGGAGAGAGAAGGGAAGGTGATGTGACATGGTCATCTCAAGGAATGGGAACAGCAGCGAGAGGCCTAGCAGAGCCAAGGTCAGCCAATGGGCTTGGTTGTGTGACTGTCTCCGGAATACTCAGCTAGAGGTGCTGAGGGAGCAGATGCTTGGATTCTGCAAAGTCAGAGCTGTGTTAAGGCCAGTTCACTGGGGAAGACAGAGAGAGGGGCAAGGGATTGGTGAGAGCCCAGACTATACACTCTATATTCGGAAGGAAGCCAGGCCATGAGAGGGCTGATGGGCTGCAAAACAGGAGGGGCAGTGAACTAGAGACTCCCAAGCAAAAATGAGGGTGTAGCTATGCTAAAGGATAGGAAGTGGTGGTGTTCAGATAATGAAATATTTGAAATTCAGATTTTGGAGATGGTATATTGTTGGTTGTTGCCTTGGCCTAGGATACCAAAGGTTCAGGGTACCTTTGAACTCTTGAAAGTTACTAAGTATCATATCTATTACAAATTATTGTGGTTATACCTGTTAATAGTTACCACAATAGTAATTAAAACAGACATTTAAAAACACTAATTCATGGTGTTTTTTCCTGAGAGTCCAATGTTAAAACTCAGTGCTTCCACTGCCAGTTACTGGGCTCAATCCATCTCCGGGGAACTAAGATCCCGCAAGGCACAGGGTATGACCAAAAGAGAAAAAATAAAAATTAAATTAAAAAATACTAATTCATTTTAAACTAAATCCACTACATGTAAACATAAATACTATTCCTATAAACAAATAACTGTGTTTTCAAAATACAATGGAAATCTATTTGCAAATCTCTAATATAAGAAGAAGAAAGTTGCATTTCCATATCTGATTCTTCATTCAGTCTACTGCAATATATTATCTTGGTTGAAGTATATAAAGAAAATTTGACCTTGCACAGATATACGGAGTTGAAAAAGGGAGAAATATTATAATAGCTTTTCAGATAATTGGGGATATTATTCCTTAATATTACACACTAAGCCTCAACAAGTGTTAATCTCTTAAAGGTTAGTTACGATAGTAATATGAAACCATATTAATGAATAGTTCAGACTCTATAAATTACACACATTGGTCTATCATGCACTTTGGTCCAAATTGCATTTCGAATGGACAGATCTTACAAATCTTTTATCCATGCAGAATTTTGTTAAGTCATGTTTTAGTCACTTGGAAAGTACAGCTTCCTTACATTACACAGATTAAAAAAAAAAATGATACATCAGAAAAGTCTTTAAAGTATCCAAGAAGTCTTCAATCTCAGGACGGTAGATGTTAAGTTTTCCAATATTCTAATTTTCACTTGAAGACTTAAATTTATCACTGGTAACAAATATAATCAGTTATTTTCCTGAAGAAGCAAGCTGACTTCTGTCAAGAAAATGTCTGCCAAATAACCAAGTCATGCTTTCAAACAAAAATGGTGTTCCATGGAGAAAAAAAGTGACTAGTTCACCCCACAATTCAATCCCTCACTCAAGTGCCTTTCCTTGCCACAGCCACCATACTTCATTCTGCAGAGATGTTTCATGCTACTTCCCATTCCAGCACACAGAATAATAAAAAGACGTGCTTTAAAGGGCTGAGATATAATACAATTAATAGTATTTTACTGTTCCATCAATAACATTCCTAAGTGCAACTGGCATTATTTACTGCAAGTAAGAGTGAAGAAAAAAGTAACAGCTTCTACCTTTTGGTGTGAAGGTGCCAGAATTTTCGCCATTGCTTTTGTCCACAGATGATACAGACATCAACACAGTAAAAATAATATATTAGTATTATTATGAAAACTGTGACCGTGCAGACCTTTGAAAATGTCCAGTGGACCCCAAGAAGTCCACAGACCATGGGTCAAGAACTATTATGCCAGGGTATGGCTATGAACATGTGTGCATGGCTGAACTCGGAGAGAGAAGAAGGTGTTGGACTGAGAAAGCCAAAGACCTGAGAGACCCAAATGTTGACTCAACCATCATATGGGTGCTGATGTTACTGAGAAAGACAGGAACATTAAGGGAAAGGGGGAAAAATGAGGAGATGACACTCATGAATGAACAGGTGAGTCTAGGGAGACACAAAAGCCTGTAGGGGCTGCTAAAGCCTGATGACAGATGCTTCAAACAAGTGCAGATTTTCTAAGGAGAAAGAAGGAACAATAGCTTGGAAGTGGCATCAGCCACAGTGAGAGTACTTCCCAGCTTCCAAGTTCTGACCAGGTAAGGGAAAAGGACCACTGGCTGCCATAAACCAGTGAGACGGCATGCCCTTGGCACACCTTCACCAGCTTCTCTTACCTATGCCATGGGTCTCAGTTCCAAACCTTATAGTCACCTAAGGAGCTTTTAAAAAACAACCAAGCTTAGGGCTCCACACCAAGAAATTCAAATACAAGAAGTCTGGGGTGGACTCTGGGCAACTTATTCTTTCATTGATCTCCCTGATGATTCTGATGCTTAGTCCACGTTGAAAGCCATTGGCAGGTGGTAGAAATGCCATTTGAACTTACTCTCACCTCTAAAAAGCCTCTATTCCAGCCCACTTAAAGAGCTTGAGCTTTCCCCCAAGTACGTGCACACATCATCTCCTTTACCTAAAATATTCTATCCCTACCTATGTAAGCCTTATGCATACCTTCAGAGTTGGAGCAAAACCATTCCCTTGTTTATAGCTTTTTTGTAATCATCGCAATCTTGAAGGCCTCCTACCCTCCACTGTACTTGCTGGCCTGTTTCTCTTTCCATAGTTACACACCCATGTGTTACTGTGCTATCTCTAAATATGCTATGGTCCCATCTGGAGTGAAGGCGCCTGGTGAGTTGGGGCTGTATCTTAGGAGATTTCATAGCTACTAGCACGGTGTTTTACAATCATGGACATATAAAATACATGATCTAAAAATCACATTTTGCTCATACTCTGACTGTGGCAAGTGGATTTCTTTCATAATCTTGTGGCAAAGTGAAAATAAAACAGACATTTGGTAGTTCAGATATTCCCTGAAATTAGGGTGTTCCTCAAAGGGTTTCCCTGAAATTAGGGTATTCCTCAAAGGGTTTCACTTATTAAAACAATGTGAAAATGAATAATAAAGCCTTTATTTTATAACTTTCATTTCCCTGTAAAATATTCACACATTTTAAAATATTTTAATCTTGGATTGCTTTAAAATGTATTTCAATTGTAAAATTATATTACAGGCATCAACATTTGTAAAACTCTTACACTTCATATGATTGCAATATTGATCTTTAAAGACTGTTGAAAGCTATGCAAAGCACAGGATGTGAGATATCAGTAAGGAGGTACCATGGGAGGCTAGCTGCTACCTCCCAACAGAGGACCTTCTAACTTTCAGTCCCAAGAACATGTTCAATGGGGCAAGAGATTTACTAGTCCCCAGGAAAAAAATCTTGTGAAATCTTGTAACCTTTACACTGTCGTGGCTTGTTTGTTTGGGAGCTTTCTTAATCCAATGAAAAATGATACAGTCAAGCTTCACACACACACACAAAATTTCTGTATTCATGTAAGCTAAAGATTTTCATTTTTCAGTTTTTTTTACAAGACTGTCTAATACCACCCCTTTCATTTTTCTTCTTACCTGCCAGACACTGACCTATTTCAAAGCATATTGAGAAACTTACTGCAGAACAGTTGGGGAATCAAAAAATGAAGAATGAAATGCAAACGAGTTGATTAATTATCTTCTAGCAAAATAGTTTAATGAGCCCACTACCTGGAAGCAGTCAGTAAAAGACCCACTTGAATGTTCTGGTGGTGAACAGCTATTGCCGCTAATATACTAAAAAAAGAAAATCACCTTCAGGGATGGAAGAGGAACATGAGCTGTTCTGCAAGCTGGGTCTAGCTCATGTGATTTAAGGACAGCTCTAAAGTAAGGCCACGGGCTTCCCTGGTGTCTCAGAGGCAAAGAATTCACCTGCCAATGCAGGAGACATGAGTTTGATCCCTGAGTCAGGAAGATCCTCTGGAGAAGGAAATGGCAACCCACTACAGTATTCTTGCCCGGAAATTCCATGGACAGAGGAGACTGACAGGTCCCAGTCCACAGTGTCACAAAGAGGCGGACACGACTTAGTAACTAAACAACAACAAAATAAGACCAAGCAAGACCCAATCAAAGAGGGGTGGACTTGATCAAAGAATGAATATAAGCACAAAAGCATTTATATAGGAAAAACAGGATGTGAAAAAGTAATAAGAGGAAGAAGTGTGCCTGAATCTCTGATCCAATCACAGTTAAGTTAGAATTAAGGTTGAATTTTCTTTTAATTCCTTGCAAAGTTTTTTTTTTTTTTTTTTATGGTGGAATTGAACTCTCAAGAATGAGAGAAGGAAAAGCACCTTTTGTATAACTTATCAGAGGTTGTAGTCTAACAAGGAATTATCTTTCAAGGCTACACAAAAATAAATCAGACTCTCACTAGGGATATCCTATGTATGTCCTTGAACTCCTATCATAATTTATAGACACACACATAGTTCCTCCCTCTGTGTAGTCAAAATAAAATTGGGTACCACTAATTAATTGTACATTATTAATAAAGCCGTAATCTTGGACATGAACGATCATTACCATAAACAACTAAAAGATGGCCATTATCTAGATCATTTTCTATGTAGTCTTTTGTTATTATCACCTGCCTACTCTAAAAAAGGTTTTACTCAATTTAATGTTCACACATTAAAAATGGCCTTAATATTTTATATTTCTGTGGCTTTGGCAAGAAGCCTAGGGAAATTAAGCCACTTGGAAAAACCAGTAATTTAGAATTAAACCATCTTAACCAATAGTACAAAAAAGTAATGATTTCTCAAAAAAGATTTCTCCAGCAAAGGGATCTGAAATTCCCTGTTTTTGTCCCAAGGAAATTTATCTTATTGAGTCAACATTTCTTAGCATATACGTGGGAAGAGGAAATCAATTCTATTTTAACGCTTGACAACAGTAATAATTGCAGTCTCCCCTTTGCCAGGTTTTGGTACCTTAGGCAAGTTGTTAACCTGACTTACTACCTTACTGTCACTCTAAAAGACTTACCTGGAGAATAAAATAAAATTAGGCAGTACTATGTCACTTAACAGAGTGGACTCAGTAACAGTCACACAATAAGCATGTTGAAATGAAAGTGCCCGTTTCTTATTTACCACCTAAATTGACAGCGGCTGTCAATATTCAAGTTCACGATGTCCCACAGGCTCCATAACGCTGGAGAGAGCAGCCACCCTTCATAAAGGCATCATCTGCAGAATCACCAGTGGGCACATTCACACTCCAGAACTACAGGAATAAGGTCATTAGAGGCAACAACTTCACCAGCAGTTCTATGGTTCTGGTGCCCCTCAAATTCACCTCTTTGAATTGTCAACAGTGCTAGATAAAAAATTCTTTAACTCTTTCTTCTCTGAAAATTCACACAAGTACACAAAGAAGGCGCATAAAGGGTCAACTGCTTGAATGAAGTGATCATAACTGAGGTAAGAGAAGGGAAGAACCAGATGTCTTTCAGAACATTCTAGTATTTCAAGAAAAGGGAGTTTGAAGATTTTCTGAAAATTAACAGCTAATGACCTATGAAGTTTTAGTTCAAGACTGGAAAGCAATAACTAGAAGAAAACTAAAGCAAATACTAACCCCAGCAATGAAAACAAACACACAATTCCTCATGTGGTTACCAAAATATGAAAACCTTCTTCCCATACATACTTATGAACTAGCAGCCCTAAGTATATTATACTGACAAAATATTCCAAAGCTTTTCAAATTCTCCTTCATTCATTACTTAACACTGAAATTAGCAATCCTGTGAAGCACTCAAGGTGGGTATCATGGCTCTCTAAAAATGAAGAAACTGAGACATTAAAAGCTAAATAGTTTGTCCAAGGCGACAAGTCCAGTTAGTGAGGGGACAGGAATAGAGTTTCCAGCTGGAATCAAGATTGCTGGGAGAAATATCAATAACCTCAGATATGCAGATGACAACACCCTTCTGGCAGAAAGTGAAGAAGAACTAAACAGCCTCTTGATGAAAGTGAAAGAGAAGAGTGAAAAAGTTGGCTTAAAGCTCAACATTCAGAAAACGAAGATCATGGCATCTGGTCCCATCACTTCATGGCAAATAGATGGGGAAACAGTGTCAGACTTTATTTTTGGGGGCTCCAAAATCACTGTGGATGGTGACTGCAGCCATGAAATTAAAAGACGCTTGATCCTTGCAAGGAAAGTTATGACCAACCTAGATAGCGTATTCAAAAGCAGAGACATTACTCTGCCAACAAAGGTCCGTCTAGTCAAGGCTATGGTTTTTCCAGTGGTCATGTATGGATGTGAGAGTTGGACTATAAAGAAAGCTGAGCACCGAAGAATTGATGCTTTTGAACTGTGGTGTTGGAGAAGACTCTTGAGAGTCCCTTGGACTGCAAGGAGATCCAACCAGTCCATTCTAAAGGAGATCAGTCCTGGGTGTTCACTGGAGGAACTGATGTTGAAGCTGAAACTCCAATACTTTGGCCACATGATGCAAAGAGCTGACTCATTAGAAAAGACCCTGATGCTGGGAAAGACTGAGGGCAGGAGGAGAAGGGGGTGACAGAGGATGAGATGGTTGGATGGCATCACCGACTCGATGGACATGGGTTTGGGTGGACTCCGGGAGTTGGTGATGGACAGGGAGGCCTGGTGTGCTGCGGTTCATGGGGGTCACAAAGAGTCGGACACGACTGAGCGACTGAACTGAACTGAATTGAAATCAGAGCTATTCCTTTACCCCACATAGATTAATTATTGCTGATGAGACGAATGTGACTGCAAGGACTAAAAAGTTTCCACATCACATGCCTATAATGCACTTAAAGCTTTGCAACAGAGGAGGCCTATTCCAGGTGTACCCAAGTCATGTGAGAAAACCAAAACCCAAATGATCTACGTTACTACTCAGTAGAATGTAGAAAATTTGACATTCTATTGCCCTCTTATAACACTTATGCTTTCCATAGGGACAGTACTACACAATGTATAATACTACCAGCTACCGTCCATTTTAATTAGTTTCAGAATATAAAGTAAACTAATCAGAAACTAAGGTTACCTAGTCACCGGAAATGTTATTCATCAACTTTAGGGACAAAGAGCCAAAACTAACCAGCACATACTGACAAGGCTTAGAATTTACAACAATTTGGAAGCCATTGGATTTTAAGATCTAGGTAGACCAAATAAACAATAAGTGGGCTACCCAGGTGGCGCTAATGGTAAAGAATCCATCTGTCAATGCAGGAAACATAAAGAGATGTGAGTTCAGTCTCTGGGTGGGGAAGATCCCCTGGAGGAGGGCATGGCAACCTACTTGAGTCTTCTTGCCTGGAGAATCCCCATGGACAGAGGAGTCTGGTTGGTTACAGTCCATAGGGTCACAAAGAGTTGGACATGGCTGAAGTAACTTAGCATGCACTGGGCTGAACTTTCTCAGGAAGGATGGGGCGGAGGTAGGTTTAGAAAGGAAAGTGAGAGAGAGAGTACCCTCTGAGAAGGGAAAGTCAATTGCCAGGAGAAAAGTCAATATCCAGGAAGCAGAAGAGTACAGAGTGGTCACTAGGGGTTCAGTAGACGTGAGTACTCCAAGAAGACCCATTTCCTCCTCTCCTTGAGACTGAAGAAATCCTGATCAGGGTCCAAAACAGATCCAATCTGGCCCTGGAATCTCTTCTAAGTGCTCACTAGCTGTTTCAGGGGAGACCCAAGATAAAATGATAACGCAGCATGGGATCAGATAGCCTGAAGAAAAGAATACTAAGTAGCAATTAATGGTCTCCACGAATATGAAGAATTTTTACAGAGATCAAAGTAACCAACTGTTTTCATTTTCACTAAAGCTTAAATTGCAAAAAGAGAAAGTGTTTAAGCAGAGCAGTTACTGACACTTAAGACACTGTTACTAGGAGACCCTCAAATCCTTCTTTAACATTTTTTTTTTTCTCCAAGGATAGAATAAAATGCCTGAAATAAAGTGCCTGAAATGCCTGGAAGAAGTCCTTTTGTGGTTCTGTTCTGATGAGGAGAATATCATTTTACAGGATAAATTCGCATGTAAGCCTTTTAAACCACATTTTCCCCCAAATGCTCCTGGTATATCCCTGGTCCCCACATACCAGAAGGGCTGCCTGGCCTTAATGGTCAGTTTTGGTCTAAGAAAGTTCCTTCCCCATCTCTCCCCACCTATCCCCTATCCTAGCTAAAAGTTCAGAACATCACCCTCATTCCCATTCCGTGAAATCACTGAATGGGAATAATTTTTCTGTAAGTTAACCTTATTCAATATAGCAGTCATGCTTCCTCTTTGTCTCATTCCAGAAGTACTAGAAAAGATACCATTCTATTTAATACCCATCTAAGAGAGTCTGTGGGAAGGCTGGTTCTTTTCTTGCCCAAAGAAATAGAGTAAAGTATTAAAAGTCAGCCCCTTTTCATCCTTTTCCTCACCAGAGCACAGGTCACCCCTGTAGGTTCAACCTCTGTGAAATTCAGCTCTACTAAAGGGCAGCTGTGGGAACCAGCCTGGCCAGAAAGGCTCAGCACATCCAACCTTGGTCTGTAACCATGAACAGAACTGCTTCCAGATAGTGCTTCAAGAGGTATGATTGCCAGAACATTCCTAAGGTTACTTCATACCTATTTGAGTGGGCATGTCAAAGCTGCTGGCACTCTTGCCAATGTGCCCTGGCACACCTATGTTGGACAGTATAGATCACTCACCCTGATCTACTTGGCATGGATGTGCTCGAAGGTAGAAGCACCTGAGTCCAGTGGGAACGGTGCTAAGATAAATCTGAAGCTACCTGACCTTACATTGAGAGTGAATCATGCTGTATGGATGTTCAAACATCTGGTAAACCAAAGGCTTACTTGACAGTGGAAAAGTCTGACAACTGTCATGGATCTAAGTTTTGGACGTAGGGACAGTTCAACTATTTATGCAGCATTATCACAAGCTAATGTTCCGTGCCACATGTATGCACCTGGAGAATTACTGCATCATGTTCAAATACAACAGAAAATAACTGAATTTAGGACCAGTGTCTTTTTAAAAATCAATTTTCTCCTTAAAAAAAAAAAAAGAAATCAGCTGCTGGAAAACAAAGTTATGAAACCAGTTTCAGGTAAGCAATTGAAGTTAGGATTTCCACCCAATCCACTAAAAAAAAAAAAAAAAAAGGTTTTTTTTTTTTTTTTTTTTTAAGGAAGAACATTCTTTGCACACCTGACTTTCAGCCTTCCAAACAACAGCCAACTCAAAACCCCTTGAGATAAAAAGTCTAAAGTAAGGTTCAAATATTAATGTAATGGCTATGCTTTTACAATGTAAATTTTGTGTAAACGCTTTCCATGCATAAGGTACCAAATTAAGTATTTGACAATACCAAAAGTGTCTGTGCTATAATTCCTGCCCACAGACGTCACACACTCTTACAAGGGGAAGAGGGGGTGGGGAGTGGGGAGGAAGGGGGAGAAGTTGAGAAATGAAGTGAGGAGAAATTGGAACCCAGAAAGTAATTTTTTTCAAGAGCATAAAAATGTAAGGGTGAGAGTAGGGAAGAAGCACAGGGAAAGAGCTGATTATGGGCTAAGGAGGAAGTAATCCAATTCAAAGCATACAATCGGAATTTTGATATTGTGAAATATGCTGCTTTTAAGTTTCATTCTGGCAGAGGAGCTAATGAAGGAAAACTTTGTCCTAGCAGGGGACAGCTGAGAAAGACAAAGAGGAGCCCTTCCTTTAAATCTGAATAAAATAGTCTTACTTCCATGACAGATTTTTTAATCTAATTTTCAAATCTCCAAATTAGGAAATTCAAATCTTCAGGTTGCTTACTTAGAACAAGACATTTCTATAAAACCTCCATATACAGCTATAATAAAAACATAATAACAATAGTAGGAGTAATAACTACTAATGGCTGATATTTGTTGAATGCACATTATTAGGCCAGATACTGTTTAAGTACTGAAATATATTAACTCAGTTAATCCTATAAGCACAGTCTGAGGTTAAGGAATGTTATTATCCCCATTTTACTGATAAAGAAACTAAGGTATAGAGAGGTTACTACCACCCTAAATCACAGAACTACTGTCAGGGCCAAGACTTTAACCTAGATGGTCTGACTCTAGTGCCCACATTTCTAACCCCCATGCTCTGATGGAATTTATTGCCACACTTTCCTCTAAAGCAAACTCCAGTAGGAAATACATCCTCTTACTGTAGTCACGCACACAGAAAGAAGACCTCTCTCCTACACATGGTTCCTGAAACAAAGGACAAAATTATGGTGAATCTACTCGTTTCTATGAAATACATAGCTAACTCAATGACTACCATTCTGAGGAGACTTTATCCTTCCATATCTACTCTCTTATTAATGATTTCTTTTGGAAAAAAAATTCTCTAGAGAGGAAGAAAAGCCAAATGATCAACTATGTTTGCCTCTATTGAAACAACCTTTGCTGACAAAGGTTTGTATAGTGAAAACTATGGTTTTTCCAGTGGTCATGTATGGTTGTGAGAGTAGGGTCATAAAGAAGCCTGAGCGCCAAAGATTGATGCTTTTGAACTGTGGTGTTGGAGAAGACTCTTGAGAGTCCCTTGAACTGCAAGGGGATCAAACCAGTCCATCCTAAAGGAAGTCAGTCCTGAATATTCATTGGAAGGACTGATGCTGAAGCTGAAACTCCAATACACTGGCCACCTGATGCAAAGAGCCAACTCATTGGAAAAGACCTTGATGCTAAGAAAGATTGAAGGCAGGAGGAGAAGGGGATGACAGAGGATGAGAGGGTTGATGGCATCACCGACTCAACAGACATGAATTTGAGTAAACTCTGGGAGTTGGTGATGGACAGCGAAGCCTGGGGTGCTGCAGTCCATAGGGCTGCAGAGTCAGACACAACTGAGCGACTGAACTGAACTGATTAAAAGAACTATACAAATGTTTTATTTTTTAATTCTATTGAAATAACTATGCTAATATGTTACGTCCTAATCCCTAAGAAATATTTTATTTCCTAACTCCTGAAATAATTATTTCTTAGTTCCTAATAATATTCCTAATTTCTAGTTTTATTTCTCTGATCCTTTAGAACTTACCAGATTACCTCTGCAGAACTCCTTTGACCATGTGTGTAGCTGTTATTTTGCTAAGTACCAAGTCCAAGCCTTGCCCCTCTGTTCCTGTCCTTATACTCTAAGAACCAGTAGGACCCTTAGAGGCCAGCAGCAGGCCCTCCATCTCCCACAAGAGTGCAGAGGTGCTGACTTAGCACCAGCAAATTCTGGTTCCCTGCAGCATTTCTCAACTGTCAAGGTGACCCCTTTCCATAACCCTTCCTCTCACCTACTGTAAGCCCTAAAAAATTAGAGTCCTACTCCTTCCAGGAAGTGGGATAACAATGAAAATCTCCCTGCCTATAACTGACAAAGCAACTGTTACACCATCTCGGCCTAACCACAAAGAAGGCCAAATGCCAAAGAACTGATGATTTCGAACTGTGGTGTTGGAGAACACTCTTGAGAGTCCCTTCGACTACAAGAAGATCAAACCAGTCAATACTAAAGAAATCAACCCTGAATATTCATTGGAAGGAATGATGTTGAAGCTCCGATACTCTGGCCACCTAATGCGAAGAGCCAACTTATGGGAAAAGACTAATGCTGGAAAAGGTTGAAAGCAAAAGGAGAAGGGGGGTGGCAGAGGGTGAAATAGTTGGATGGCATCACCAACTCCACGGACATGAATTTGAGCAAAATCCGGGAGACAGCAGAGGACAGAGAAGCCTGGCGTTCTGCAGTCCAGGGGGTCACAAAGAGCTGGACATGACTTAGTGACTGAACAGCAACAACAACTAACCTGACTAACTAATTAGACATGTGACTGGCAACTAGCCCTTCAGGCAATTTTTTATCACTAACTTTTAGCCAAATGTATGTATAAAAAGACACATGCACTTATACCCACACCCACATTCACAGATATACACCCGAATATATATGAATATTTATATATACATACATATAAAACAAATGCCTTCCAGGACAATTTATGCACCCGATTTCCAAACACATTTAATTGAACCTACGGTTGCTTCAGATGAAGTTTCTACTTAATTGGTAACTGCGTGTGAATTATTAACTAGTGCTCTTGGAGAACAGAACATAAAAAGGAAAAGAGGAAAAGAGCTTCTAGTACAGCTGGAAGATTCAAGAAATGACTACACGTTTCCTCAATGGTTATACAATAGACTTCTTCCCATTTCTCCAGGTTCACTGTTAGCTTCAAGTGCTGTGGGCACGCCGGCCTGCACGGCCAGGCAGGAAAAGGGTCACTCAAATGTCTACCCTATTTGGAAGGCAAGATGTTGAAACAGGCTCTGTGGAACAAGCACTGCCTCGGCTTTCATCTCAAGTGTGGAATGGAACCCACGGATCTCCTTTACACATCCACTCGCCCTACTGTGCCGTTTAAACTAAGCTCCCATATTAGTACCTAAAACAGTGAGGCCTTCTCTCCAAAATCTAAGAGATTAGGCTGAAAAACACATAACATTTGTATGCCAATACTGTAATTCCTAAGGTATAGTACCTGTCTTCCCAACTCAAGCCCTCACACTCCACTCTCTCTGAGCATGCTTGGATTCTAGGTCCACATGAACACCAGTTTCTACGTCTTATGTCAGCCCCCCTTCCACTGCTAAGGGGAACACTAATATTTAACCTTGACCCACTGGTTATCTCCGAGCTAAAAAAGGGAGCTGGATGATGTGTCTCAGGGGTCTAGTTTATCTGGGGCAAACCAAATCTCAGTCTTAGGTCATCTTCTGAGGACATACAACATTTAATGACTCCCCAAAGTAGTCATTTATGGATGTGAGAGTTGGACTATAAAGAAACCCAAGCGTAAAAGAATTGATGCTTTAGAAAGTCTCTCAAGAGACTCTTGAGAGTCCCTTGGATTGCAAGGAGATCCAACCAGTCCATCCTAAAGGAAATCAGTCCTGAATATTCTTTGGAAGGACTGATACTGAAGCTGAAACTCCAATACTTTGGCCACCTGATGTGAAGAACTGACTCAATGGAAAAGACCCTGATGCTGGGAAAGATTGAAGGCAGGAGGAGAAGGGGAAGACAGAGGATGAGGTGGTTGAATGGCATCACCAACTCAATGGACATGAGTTTGAGTAAGCTCCAGGAGTTGGTGATGGACAGGGAAGCCTGGAGTGCTGCAGTCCATGGGGTCGCAAAGAGTCAGACATGACCGAGCAACTGAACTGAAACTGAACTGAAACAGGCCTTGGAACATTAATGTTACATATTCACAGATGACCAGGGAAATCTGCTCCAGAGGTGCTGGAGTGCCAGCTAAATCAGCTTTGGGGCATTCTTTCATTACTTTAAGTGGTCCTTCAGCCCTGATCCTAACTGGTAGACTTGAAGACTGGTCAACTTAGAGAACAGCAGTTTGAAGACAGATGTCTACTCCATCAGGTCAGACACTAGATCTAGGTTACTGTGGGAAACGCTATTACATGTACCTTTTATATGCACGTGGTCAGCAGCCAGCAGAACTCATCGAATGGTCCAAAGAAACAAAATAACTGCAGGACAGGGGCATCCTGTCAGTTTCTATGTTGATGAGGGTACCTTGCTTCAGTCTACATGATGCCAAAGGGCTAATATCCATAGCTAGAGCTGAGGCTGAATTAAGGTGTTTAATCTTTTACTGCTAAGTCACTTCAGTCATGTCCAACTCTGTGCAACCCCAGAGATGGCAGCCCATCAGGCTCCCCCGTCCCTGGGATTCTCCAGGCAAGAACACTGGAGTGGGTTGCCATTTCCTTCTCCAATGCATGAAAGTGAAAAGTAAAAGGGAAGTCGCTCAGTCGTGTCCGACTCTTAGCAACCCCATGGACTGCAGCCTACCAGGCTCCTCCATCCATGGGATTTTCCAGGCAAGAGTACTGGAGTGGGGTGCCATTGCCTTCTCCATAAGTGGCAGCCAAAATAATGTTGACAAGACCCTGGAGAAAAAGGAGCTTGTGCTATATAGGACAGTGAGGGAGCTGCTCTTCAATCAGAAGGAAGTGAATACCCATTTCTAAAACTCAGGGTCTTACTTTCTAACAGAGGTGAGCCTGGGGGCTGAGCCTCACCTAGGGGGTACTTCTTTCTTCCAAAGACCCCACCATTCCTTTCCCATCTTTCATTCCATCTGTAGCTCCTCAATACCACCAGCCAAGGGAACAGCCAAAAAACAATGCAGAAAACAACAACAGAAAAACAAAGGTCAACCTTTGCAGAAGAAACACTCAGATGATTTTCTAGCTTACATATGCAATGATTTGTCCCACACCCCCTTCACCTCTTCAGATAAGTAGGTTATTACCAATGGCATTCTCCCTCTCAGGCAGTAAGAACAATACGTAACATTTATCCCCTCACTCCTGTGCCAGGCACTGTACTGAACGCTATTATGTATTATCTAATTTAACAGTCTCAAGAGATAGGCCCCACGATTGTCCTCTTTGCCCAGATGCAATGCTGTCAAACAACAGATCTAGAATTTAAACCAGTCACAACTCTAGAGCCCTAACTAAACTGAATCCACCTTTATTTTTAGCGTATCTCTTGGTACAATTCCCTGCTCTCAGCATCAGCACTGACATAGCATCTTTCAGGTGTGAAAACTTTTAGTGTCTAGGTGATTCCTCACACTGCCCTTTGGGGACTCACAAGCATATGAAGGCACTTAAGGAACTATAACTGAGATTACTGACAATGCTGATGAAATTCACCTCCATGCCCCCAGAATTTAGGCATCAAGCACTTAAGGCCAGGTGTGCCTGACACTTTCTAATCCATTTCTGGGCTGTGGGTCTATCCATGACTGGCTCTTGGCTCTGCTTCCTTATGTCCACAGGAAGTGATAGCAGACCCATCCAACCAGACGACTTCATATAGGTCAGGGAACAAGTGTGTTTATGATCTAAAATAAAGTCTGGATGCCTGTCTACACATTAAAGCAGTTAAAATACACACAAACACACTAGACTGCCCGGCCGTCCCCTCCTCTTGCCTACTCTCAAGTTACCCGTCACCTTAACCAATGATCCATCACCTTTATCCAACCCCCAGAATGATCCTATAATGAGGAGTTTATGATGGTAAAGCTATTTGGCGGTGCAGGGACTGGAGGAGAATGCTAGTTAAGAGAAGAGGTGTGCAGGACAGTGGTGACAATTGAAGGCAAGTTTGTTGTCACGTCATGAATAGGCAATTCGAGAGAAGACAAAGGACAGACATACAGGTGGGTCAGCATTCAGCAGCCGCACGATTGCCACCACAGATGGTCCCAAAGCTACCCAGACCTTCCCAGAAATTTCCTCTTGTCAGCCAAGCCGTGCCCTTTAGCATGAGAAGAAGAAACATAAAGCAATTAGGGCTAAGGAGGCATGTTCACAATTAAGCTTGCGGTTGAACAAGGGAAGGATGGGGTCAAAGCTAAACCAGTAGGGTCTCCTCCAGCAGTGTTCACACATCAGGGGGGTCAGTTGCCCAGGAAGTCTGTTCCAAATGCAGGTAGCTGAGACCCACCCCTCCTGGATGCTGATGCAGTCCTGGAGCGGGGCCCGGAATCTGCCTCCTCGATGGGCCCCAGGGGACCTGAGGCAGGTGCTTGGGCCACACTGGGTCGAATGCTGACTTGGCCATCTCCACCCAGCACCTGCAAGAGTGCTTCTGGATAAAGAGCTGGAGGCCTGGGCTCAACTCCCACCTCTTGTTGCTCAGGAGTGTCAGGACCCGGGCAAAGTTATCTGATGTCTCTGGATGTCTTTTCCTGTCAAATACAGAGAATGGAAATGATCTCTCAGGCTCCCTTCTAGCTCTGAAATACCATGACTGTGAAAAGTGCGTGTGACAGCAAGCCTGGTAGCCTGACACATTTTTGCTTCCTGAACTCTCCAAGTTAGCACCTTCGGTGTGCACAGGGATGCACCTGGGTGTGAGGGGGGATACCAGACTGGATTTGCGAGCATCGCTGTTCAAACCGCCTAGAGTTGAACACGTGCTCTGCCACAGTCTCTCTTGTGACCAAAGGCGCATGTCCTGTGACTAGGAGGTCAGAGGTGCAGGTGACACGGAAGGGTGTCAACAACCGGCCAGATGCGAGGGAGGCCTGCCCAGCCCCTTGGGCTCTTCAGATGGAGCATCTTGCTCCCACGTGTGTATGCGCTCCAAGTCAAGGGACCGCTGCTCTCAAGAAGACTAATCCCGTGTCTGCCCAGGGGAAAGGCCATCACTGCAGTCTTGACTCTTTACTACTTTAGATTTGCCTTCCAGGGGGAGATGTGGGGGAAGAATGGCACCCGAGGGATGGAGGGAGACCTTGGTGTCGCTTCAGCACGGGCACACCTGCACCAAGAGCTTTTCTCCCCCGAGAAGAACAGTGCTTGTTCACTCTTCTCTGTGAAACCACAGCTTGTTTGTTCAGTAAACAAAGCATCTGAATTAATAGGGGGTCTAAAGAAGCTGGGGGGAAAGGCCTTGCCCTAAAATAAGATCTGTGGGCAGTGCAGACACTGAGCGCACAGCTGGGCTGGCACTCTCATTCCTCTTTAATTACTAAGGGCGGGGGCTCAGCAGCAGGGATGGAGGGGACTGTCCACAAGGACAGGAGGGACCCTGAAGGGGGATGAACGAGAGCACAGAGACAGGCCTCGTAACTGCTGCCTGGCTCTTCCCTTATTTCCTTCTCAGACAAGCAAATAAATTAGATTACCAGCCAGTGAATCCTATAAAGAAAAAAAAAAAAAAAAGTCCATGGAACTCTGCCTTGATCTGGTGTCTCTTTCCAGTACGAAAAGAGCCAGGAACTAAAAAATTGAAAGAGACCCAGGTTCACAAAGTGTATTTCCAGCCATTCCTGGCTCAACCTTCAATCTAGGAGCAGCATTTCAAGTGGAGGCCACAGACCGGATGTTAACAATAAAGCCAGGCTCTGCTATGGATATCACATTCTCCTTCATTCTTCAGGGTGAACAAGATCAGCCTTTATCCAAAGGGGGAAAACAGGAGTTAGTTACACTCAGGGAGTTTGTAAATTCATGTGCTAAAGAACAATAATATTTGAGTAATAGCAACTGTAACATGAAGAAAAAAAATCTACACTGAGCTTCAGTTCAGTTGCTCAGTCGTGTCCAACTCTTTGCGACCCAATGGACTGCAGCATGCCAGGCTTCCCTGTGCATCATCAACTCTCAGCTATTCAGAATATAGGCCTTGGAGGATGACAAATTCCACCATCAGCCCAAAGGCACTGGACAAGTGAAAGCCATTTGACAGTCCTGCACAGAGCACAGTGGAGAGTGTGCATGCTCAAAAGCGCCGCTCCAACACAGGGGAAAGCTTGCAACCCACCGAGAAGCCCACAGCTTTCATCTCATTGTTGTCCGGCCACTCAGTCATGTCTGACTCTTTGTGACCCCATGGACTGCAGCACGCCAGGCTTCCCTGTCCTCCACTATCTCCCGGAGTTTGCTCTAACTCATGTCCCTTGAGTGAGTGATGCCATCCAACCATCTCATCCTCTGTTGCCCCTTTCTCCTCCTGTCCTCAATCTTTCCTAGCATCAGGGTCTTTTCCAATGAGTTCGCTCTTCGCATCAGGTGGCCAAAGTACTGGAGTTTCAGCTTCAGCATCAGTCCTTCCATTGAATATTCAGGACTGATTTCCTTTAGGATGGACTGGTTGGATCTCCTTGTAGTCCAAGGGACTCTTTAGAACTGCTATAATGGTGTAGCTCTGGGTGCTTTTCATACAGCACAGTTGCTCTAGGAGTACCAAGTTTATCAAGTTTAAGCAGAAAGCAAGAAAGAGGGCTAGAAGGTTATGGCAGCTGGGAAGGAAAAAATTTCACCAGGCTCCCTCTTTTGTGGGGTCTACACACAAGGCTTCTAAGTGGCTTCTCTCCTCTGTTAGGGACCAGAGACAGCAAACGCCACACACAGAAGGGGTTTGGGACCCACGCCTGCCACCAGCGCAGCTGCCCCCACGGTGCTTCTGAAACAGCTTTCTGAACACAGAGCGCCCTTGAGTTCTGCCAGCAAGGGAGGCCTTGTCCACTCAGCCACATCCGGTCATCACCACATCTGGTCAATTCTATCTCCGAAATACAACTTGGATCTGCCACCTCCTGACCAACCCCCTTGGCAGCTTTGATCCCGGCCCTTATCTCCCCTCTGAACTATCACCGCATCCCGTCTACCTCGAGTCTCACATCACCGTCATTTGTTGCCACTGGCACAGGAACCTTTCCAAAATCTAATCAGATAAAGCACTCGCCAGCTCTCTATTTTTCAAATGCTCTCAATTTTCACAACAGAGGGTTCTCAGACTCTGTGGGACTTCGCATTTGGATAAGCCTGGCCCCACCTTGAGAGAATCCCAGCTGATGGGGGAGTTGGGTCCATGAATGTACCTTTTCAGCGTGTTCACCAGGTGATGGAGAGCTGGCCATGTTTACCTTCAGAGGAGCTTTCATTGCCCCAGAACAATACATGAAGAGAGAGGTTAGAGATTGGGAAGAGCAATGCCCGAGTGAGTCCAGGGATCAGCACAGACTTTTACAGCGTGGTTTCTCATGACTGTACATTTCCAACTTGGGATCCTTTACAAGGCTGTAATTTTCAAATCGTGCTGCAGGCTGACTACTTTTATGCTAATCTCTCAATAAATACCTCTGCTGAAGACACAAACACTGGCTGGCATCATAAAGGCCAAAAATCTGGAAAACATCATTTTTTCAACTTTTAATTTCCACTCTGGGGCCAGGCCCTAGAACTTGCCTCAGTTGCAATAATGAATGCAAGAGGTACTCAATAAACGTCCACCGAGGTGCATGGCAATCGATGCAGCCTACACAGTGTACAAAGCCCAAAAAGCTGCTCCTCCACTAAATGACCTTCCAAAAGGAGATGTTCCAGGAACAAACTCTTTAGCCCAATTCCCAATACTGGATGATGAATCAATATGTAATTTTCTTGACAGAATTATTATTTTGCAACTTGTTTATATTTTTTAAAGTATGAAAGAGACTGCTCGAAGTCTCTGGCAAGTTAAACTCCCATAACAATTACTTTTAGAATTTACTTCATCAGCCAGACAATTCTAACATACTGACATCTGAAGGATGAAAATAAGTTTAAAGGAAACACCTTTAATGGGAAACCACGAGCCCCCTAAAGGGTGGCCACTTGGGTTATGGCAGCCTGATGCCAATTAAGAAAAACGTCCTTCTCAGCAAGTGCTCAGTTGATTGGTTTATGAGCTCATCTTCTCAAATCAAATATTGATCATCTCACGTAGCTCCCTTTGATAAGAACTTCCCTTCCAGCTTTATGATAAATTAATATTCCCAGGTCTGAAAGTTACTCTGAGTCTTTTGCTAACCTCGTACAGATATTAAAAAGTGTTCAATAGCCTTGTGAGGAGAGCTTTAGGGGAATTTCAACCATCAGGCAACTTTAAAACCTGTGACAACAGTGTTTGCAAATATGCCAGTGAAACGTTTGAAACGGACCCATGACCTAGCTGCTCACAGTGAGTGGTCACAAGCATTGGGCAATTTATGACACTTCCCTTCAAGGTGGACTCACCTAGCTCTTGGTATTAGAAACCCCTGTTTTTTTTGGCTGCACTGGGCCTCGGTTGCTGTGCGTGGAGGCTTCCTTGAGTTACAGTAAGCAGGAGCTACTCTCTGTCGCAGTACACGGGCTCTTAGGGGCACGGGCTTCAATAGCGGCTCCTCAGCATGTGAGATCTCTCTGGACCAGGGATTGAACTCGTGACCCCTGCACCAGCAGGCAGATTCTTAACCACTGGCCCACCAGAGAAGTCCCTAGAAATCCTGAGATCCACTGGCTTCAGCTTCACCTCTATGGTCACACCACCTACCCCTGCTTCTGGATGCCTGCCTGTATGTGCAGGCAGCGGCCACACTCCCCAGGTCTCCAGGGGAACAACTCACCCCTTTAACTGCCCCTCACATGCCATGATTTTATATCCCTTTGCATTCCTGTCACTCTCTGCCCCCCCAAAAGCATTCTTAATTGTGGCCAGAATCAACGCATACCTCATATGTCACAGGATCCCAGGAAAGTAACAGGGAAATCCCTCCTTTGTGATGGACACTTTATTTTCACAAACACTGTAAGATCACCTTAAGAGTTTTGTCTGTTTTTTTAAAAAAGACGTCAAACTATTGACTCACACAAGGCTTCCATTCAACTGGGATGTTCAAGGCACTTCCACTTGTGATGCTGTAAAGTGCTAACTTCTTTATCCAACACGTAAACACTGCTGGTTTTTCAAATATCAGAATAAGGCATAGTATCTATTCCCTATGAAATTTCATCCCGTTAGAGTCAGCTCTTTGTCCCAATGTACTTACTATATCCATTCCCGCTTAACTTCAAAAGCGGGTCTCATGCGCACCCCCTGATGTTCTCAGCCAAGTCGTGAAGGAGCCTGGACATGCCCTCCAGAGATGCCTCAGGGCATCACTCACATTACCCAACAATCTCTGAGGTCAGATGTTCCATCAGTTATGACTTGTACATGAGGCACTGGGCTGGTGGGGGAGTTTAGCAAAGATCTTTCTAAAATTCAGAATAACCATCTTTGTGCCACTCACTGTAACTGAAGCATCCCAACAAAAAGGAGTTTTATTTGTTCTGAATGGCCCATAGTTAACCTTGCTGGTTCCCAAAGGCGATCTCTGTTACATGACTCCTGTAGTGACCACATACCATCCCTGAAAGTGAAGTTGCTCAGTCGTGTCCGACTCTTCGCAACCCCATGGACTCTAGCCTACCACACTCCTTGGTCCATGGGATTTTCCAGGCAAGAGTGCTGGAGTGGGTTGCCATTTCCTTCTCCAGAGGATCTTCCTGACCCATGGATCGAACCTGGGTCTCCCGCATTATAGGCAGACGCTTTACCGTCTGAGTCGTGGTGGCTCAGATACACCATCCCTGAATGCTCTCCAATTTTTGGACACTCTTCCTACACACGAGGGTTCTATTAGTGAGGGAGACTTGGTGGGGATGAGGGAGCCTCACTTTCTTCTAAAGAAAGTACAAAGGAAGCTAAATACATGCATCTCTTGCCAGAACACAGGTAGTTTGAGCTCAGCAAACTGCTGTGCCTACCTGGGATTCTGCGTTTGCAGGGAATGGCTCAAAAAAAGCCAGGGCAATTCACAACGCATGCTGGTGGCAGAGTCAAGAGCCCAAGCAGGCGGCAATGAATGTCTAAAAGCAGGGCCAGTGAGAGTTTTCTGACAACTTTCCCTCAGCATAAGCTGACTGCTTTAACTCTCTGGCTTTCTTAGTGTCTGGTATTTCCTGAGACTGGTTGTCTCGTGCTCCCATCAAGATATCTAATATCCCTCTAATAAGACCCATCTCTATTTAAGTTAATCAGAGTTAGACTCTGCTGTTCACAACCAAGGACTGTTAACAGTATCACAGTCAATCAGGCTAGAACACTGCCCAATGTCTACACCAAGATGCACTCCACCTCTTATCTCCTTTAGAAAGTAGAGAACACCATCTCCATTTCTGGCGCCGTTCTCACCCTAGGAGTTCTGAAGGCTGGGTCAGCTGTAAGTTCAGCAATTTCATCCATACATTTTTCTCAGTGCACTGGGATGCAACTCATCCAAAACAAAGACTCTGAACTCATTTAGATGGAAAGGTGCTTTTTGTCCAGTCTTTTCACTCATCTTAGGTTTCTAAGATGAGTGAAAACCCTCTTCCCAAGGTTTGTTCCTACCATTCCTAATCAGCTTAACATTCTCTTTAAGGAGGAAGCAAAACAGAACCTTAGTAGTTTTAATCTTCTCTGTCATCCATCCAGAACTCCCATAAATACTCTCATTATCTCTGTGACTGCCCATGAGGTCTAGAAACTCTCTGATAGCAAAGCAAGCAAGGGGTTAACCTATGGGTGTAGTATTCAAAAGGAAGCCAGGCACTCTCCCCCAAACTATTACCTATTACCTTTCTCCTTCTCTCAAAAAGTTAGTCATTACACTTTGTCCCCAGCACAAGTCAATAAAATAATTTTATTCCCAAGTCACACTTCCCAAGGTTAGACTATAAAAATTCCCACATCACATAGTCATTCTTATTTTAAGGGAACATCAGATGCTATGATTCGATGGCTAGGCACATTCTTGTGAAACTTTAATTTCACGTTATAGATCTAAGTTCTTTTCTGGGAAACAAAGCTGAGATTAACAGATTTTCCATAACATGACTTTTCAGATTTTGTGAAATCTAGGAAGCCTTATACTACATAATGCTGTTTTTAAATGTTTACCTAAACATAAAAATGCAAAGTACAATTTCATTTAGATGACCAGTTTGTTATGTTGACAAAAGTTAAAGGCTCAAAAGCCATTAAAGAAGCTAAACCTTTCAACTATTTCAGTGAAGTTGAAACTGGTCTGTCAACAGAGTAGTTAAAAAATCTAGACTATTAAGAGTTCAAATAGATAAAAATACAGCAATTTATGTTTTGGAAAGGCACAGTGATCTCACAGGAGAGATCACTGTAAGTAAAAATGATGTTCCTTCAAAATTAAGACACAATAACTACTTTCAGAAAAATATAACACCAAGAAATGAGCCAGTTTAGTGGCCTAGGAATCCATAAATACAAACAACAAAAACACTGACTATGATATCATCAAAATTTAAAATTTCTGTATAGAGGATACATGAATGAAGTCAATAAATAGCTGAGGATTGTAGGGAGATACAATTTTATACATATACAACGGTACAGATAATTCGTTTCTACAATCAGGTATATAAAAACCTCGACAAATCGACAAAAGAAAGATACCTTCATTAGAAAAACAAGGGTGTGAGCAAGCAATCTGCTGAAAAGAAAACTACACATTAAAAAATATGTAGTTGATGACATGCTCAAACACACTGGTAATCAGAGAAAAACTATGAGAACAAGGAGTTACTACCTGACACCATTCAAGTTGGCAAATATCAGCAAAGTGCATAAGTGCTAAGACACGTCAGTCGTATCTGACTCTGTGCAACCCTATGGACGGTAGCCCACCAGGCTCCTCTGTCCATGGGATTCTCCAAGTAAGAATACTGGAGTGGGTTACCGTGCCCCCCTCCAAGGGATCTTCCCAACGCAGGGATCGAACCTGTGTTTCTGACGCCTCCCGCACTGGCAGGCAGGTTATCACTAGTGGCACCAGCGGACAATACCTAGTGCAGGCAGGTATGTGGGGAAAGGGGAAAAGCTCACAGAAATGCACCTGGGGTGACCACTAGAGGGTGCACTTGGGCACTGGGGATGTAAAACCATGTATCTGCGTACCCTGTGACCCAACAGCTCTGCTCCTGTGTGAAGGTCCACGAAAGTGCTCTCACAGAACCAGAAAGTCAAAGCCGCTCAGTCGTGTCCAGCTCTTTGCAACCCCATGGACTATGGGAATCCTCCAGGCCAGGATACTGGAATGGGTAGCCTTTCCTTCTCCAGGGGATCTTCCCAACCCGGGGATTGAACCCAGGTCTCCCACATTGCAGGTGGATTCTTTACCAGCTGAGCCACAAAGGAAGCCCAAGAATACTGGCGTGGGTAGCCTATCCCTTCTCCAGTGAATCTTCCCAACCCAGGAATCGAACCAGGGTCTCCTGCACTGCAGGTGGATTCCTTACCAACTGAGCCACCAGGGAAGCCCTACAGAACCAGAGGCAGCATCAACAGGAATGCTCACTGGAGAGTCCTTTGTGTCATCCCCTCTCTCTGGGGCCTAAGAGAGGTTGCACTCTGATAAAAGTGGCCCCTTACCCTGACAGGGCTTGCATTGCTGATGAGTGAAACTCTCCCAGGGTAAAATCAATGAACAGGTAATTAGGTGTAAAGGGATGTCCATGGCCCATGAAGTGAGACCTGGGAAGTGTCCGCCACACCACTGTGGGGTTACACATGCTGGATAATCAGGAGGCAGCCTAAGTACCAACCAATGACAAAGTAGAGAACTAAATGTGGGAGGCAGCCCAGGTGGCAGTTGGATACATGGATTTCATGTCTGCACAGCAACACAGAACTGATCTGAGAATCACTGTGTGGAGCAGACAAAAGCAGAAAGGTTTTATACTACTTGCTTTTAAGATACTAGGTATCCTTTCTCTTTCTTCTACCTTGGAAATATCCCTGGGAATATAAACAATATAAAGAGAAGCAACATAAAATATATAATAAAAAATATAAATGCATTCAAATAATACTTTGCAATAGCTCAAGTAAAAAGATGCACTTAAATTGACTGCCCACTCAACTTGCAAAAAAAATATTTCCCAGGTGTCAATGGTGAGGGGTAATTTTTCACTGGGACCAGGAAAGGAAGCTAGGGAAGGCTAGGTCAGTATGCATAGCTGGGTAAGCCCAACTAAAGCCTATATATACATACGTATAATTCAGTTACATTTTGTTACTTGTAACCAACACTTACATAACATGGTTTGTATTCATAGCAGCACCAGACATCATAAAACACATGGGATATTTAATTTAAACAAAATTAAGGCACTTACACAGATTTGAAGGAATTAGAATATTCATGCACATCTTTGGTAAGTTTCTAGCTCAGCTAAAAATGGGAAAAATTAAGGTTGGTTTGCCAACATAATACTTGACATTATAAGATGCTTTTAAAATTACACAGCACTTTTTCCCCCAAATTTTAATGACATTAAGTACCTTGCAGAGTTGGTCATGCTTAACACAATCTAAGCTAATGAAACACTCGATGCAGTTGGTGAATCAGTTAGATTTTTCAGAATTATATTAGGGAAAAAATTAAGTTGGACATTGTGTAAGACCTCACTTGAGGGAGCTCAACTTGACCTCTCATAGTCCTTGCTCAGTCATGATGTTATAGGGGTTTGTGGTGGTGCATGGCTAACTCTTAAAGGGAATTATCCCCAAAATCATCACTTCTATGAACAAAAGAATATCTTATCGCTCTGGCAGATGCTATGGATTGGCTACCTCTAACAGATGGTTTTTCCTAGTCCTCCTCTAACAAAGAACTTGAAAATTTCACTTGCAGCTGAGGAAGCATGGAGCCCACTTTTGGCCAACATGACATTCACAGAAATTGCTAGATCCATCTTAGGGAAAAATTTCTACCAAGGAGTAGACTAAGCTGGCAGGGCCTCTTTGGCCCTTTGCCATTCCCTCCCCACCACCAAGGCCTCTGCCTCCAATGAACATAAAAACAATGCCAAGAGTGAGGCAAGGGATAAAAGTCATGCCCCCAAGATGGTGGAATGGAAAGACAGGGTCTCCATTCTTAACAACATCCTTGAGCAGCCCTGCTGCTGCTGCTGCTAAGTCGCTTCAGTCGTGTCCGGCTCTTAGCGACCCCATGGACTGCAGCCTACCAGGCTCCTCCGTCCATGGGATTTTCCAGGCAAGAGTACTGGAGTGCGTTGCCATTTCCTTCTCCAATGCATGAAAGTGAAAAGTGAAAGTGAAGTCGCTCAGTTGTGTTCGACTCTTCACGACCCAATGGACTGCAGCCCACCAGGCTCCCCCGTCCATGGGATTTTCCAGGCAAGAGTACTGGAGTGGGGTGCCATTGCCTTTTCCGTTGAGCAGCGCTAGACCACCTATTTTCAGACTGTTTTTTAAGTTAAACAAAATCCATGCTGGGAAGCCACTACTAGTTGAGGTTCAGCTAAAGGCATTCCTAACTGATAGAGCAGCAATGAAAACATACGGAAACTGTGCAGCAATGCAATACATGAGCCATGTTTCAGTTTGTTCAAAAATGTTCACCTTTATCTCACCTTTTCAATTACAAAAGAGCAAAAACTTCATGTTTACTTCTCTAATGGACTTCCTAAACATAGCCTTTCATCTCCTTTGGAATGGACTCTGTGCTTGTTCTTATAAAGAAGTCAGCACCAAACTTGTGTTGTTATGTGCACACTCCCTGCAATCCTCAGTGAAAAGAAAACCTTGAAAGTTATTTTTCTCAGAATTTCCCCAGGCAAAACCTCCTGGAAAATTAGCATATTTTATCCAAAATACAACTCACATTCATCAGATAACATAATTAAGTGGCTTCCAGAATCCTGATTTGTCACAAACTCTGGAAAAACTGGGGCTTCCCAGGTAGCACTAGTGGTAAAGAACCCGTTTGCCAACGCAGGAGACGTGAGAGACGCAGGTTCGATCCCTGGGTTGGGAAGATCCCCTGGAGGAGGGCATGGCAACCCACTCCAATATTCTTGCCTGGAGAATCCCATGGACAGAGAATCCTGGTGGGCAACAGTCCATAGGGTCACACAGAGGCGGACACAACTGAAGCGACTTAGCTCACACACGCTAGAAAAATAGATCAACCCAGAAGAAAAGTAAATCAAAGATTAGGTAATGGCAAATTATTTCAAATGAGTATTTTGAAAGTTAAAATATTTTAATTACATCTTTCCTAATACTGAGACCCACAAACAGCCAAGCAGATACACTGGAGAAGAATCTATAGAGCTATGACTGATTCCAAGTAACAGGAATTCCAAGAGGCATTTATATTTGACCTTGGAGCATTTGTTCTTATACTTCCTTTTGAATAAGATCAGGACACACGCGACTGTAAGCTTCTGTAATAGCCTCACAGAAATTATACCCACGTAGTGCACAAGGTTAATTGCCACACCTTCACTGGGAATCACCCCAATTCTGCAGGGTAAACCAGCAAACCCTAACAGGGCTTTACAAAGCCCTGCACGTCCCAGCAGTAACCTGGCTTCCCCGGCTCGTGTCCTGTCACTTTCCCCTACTCGCTGAACGCTGGGCAGGCGTTCACACTTGGGAGATAAGCTCTGTCCTCCGACTCTGCCTTTGTCCCCTTTTCTCCTGGCAAACATCTATTCTTCATTCAAGGTGCAACTCACATGTCACTCTCTTTTCAAATGCTGACGCCAAGTGACCCAGGCCAAAAGTATAATTCCTTCCTCTATGCTCCCTGCTGAACTAGCTCACTCATTCCAGAAACAGTGCCCCTAGGCACTGGCAGAGCTCCCCAGGCCCTTTTCTCCATTCTGGGTGTTGTGGATAATCGCTTCAAACACCCTCTGCAGCTCACAGGGTCAAGTGCACACTCTCCTTGCCTGTCCGTCTTCTAAGTCCAGTGCGCTGCCGACCCTGGCTCTGTTCTGCTTTCCTGACCTCTGCTCCCCACCCGGCCCCACAACTGCTGAGTTCAGGGGGAAAAAATCTCCCAAGGGCTGCGATAGTCTACAATCCTGTGTTTGTAGGGTCCTCACCAGCTCCCTCCCAGAGCCCTCATTCCCCACTCCCATCTCACCCAAACAACCCCAGGCAGCTTTAGCCCTGCAAGTCTCCCAAAGAAACCGAGCTCTCTGAAGTCAGAGACCTATCACTGCAACCATCATCTCTGCTCATTTTCACTAAAGAAGAAATGGTACCCCAGCCTCTCCCCATCAACGGCATCTTTTCTATAGAAACGGAGCACATTTCTAGATGGCCAGGATGCAGGAAGCACCCTAGACCCAGAGCATCCTGAGCTAGAGATTATTTGAGAACATCTCCCTTGTATCTCTCTACAACTAGCTTCTCTGAGACCTAAGCCTGAGATATAATAGATTCTGGGTGAAAGGCAAATTCTCTCATGTTGATTCTACAGTTATCCTTGAATTGAATTCTTACACAGGCACTAGACTGAGATTTTAAAAAAGGAACTTGTATCATGGACAGCTCGTTCTTGCGATAGCCACTAAGGTCTTATTCTTAGAACTTAGGCCACTTCCCGACTTTTCCCATCAAGGGTAGCTTTCAGATTTCTCCTGCACAGGATTCCTCCTCTGCCTGCAACAACAGTTAATTCCCACTGCGCCTGGTCTCCAAGCAACCAGCAGCTGGAGATCAAATTCAGCCAAGGCCAGCTTTCCTCCTACCCACCAGCTTCTCTCTACTACCTCTGGTTATTAAGCAAATCATATCTTGCAAGTGTGGACAGTTTTCTTGAGACAGTAAGTCTGATGTCCTGAAGATTCTCTGAAACAAAATTATACAAAACCCGTAACAGTGAACATAGCTACACTTCTATGTGCCGGGCACACTGCTAACCACTTTACTGGAATTGACATTTAGATCTCACAATCACCTTGTGGGGTGTGGACTACTGCTGCCCCATTTTACAGGGAAGGAAACTGACCCTCTTTGGGGACCTCACTAGGATGGGGGGTAAAGCTGCTCAGCTACTCCTAAGATTACCGCCCACCCCCCACCTTCAGGACCTCCCCAAATCAGCTCAAGTCCTTTCTTAAATAGGTACAAATTACCATCCTAAGTCAAAAAAGCCATCTTTCAAATCCTTTCTAAAAAGGTGGGAGCAAAGCTTGGAGACTGGATTTCAAACATCTCACGCACTTGCTACATGCAAAAGAACTAAAATGTCAAAGCAAGTAATTAAGTAGAGGTGAAGCTAATACTCAGAAGGGCTGTAATGGAGACTCTGTGAGGATGAAAACTGTATATAAAATCAACTTAAAATTAGATTTAACTGCTTAAGCTTTCTGACCATGGGTATTGATGTCTAATTACAGAATATAAAGCTAAAGATAAAAATTATAACTCTAGTTCTTCCTTTGCATCTCAAATTGTGATCATTACAAAATCAAATTGTTCCAAATTCACCCAACTTTGATTGCACTCTGAGTAGTCTGGCAATCAGTGCAAAGCCATGGGCTAACTTATTAACCCCATAGAACTACTTTCTCCTTGTTGGAATTCAAGTGGATGATTTTCCGTAATATAGAGCGAATAGGAAGTGATTCAATAAATTAATCAATCCAAAGTTCAATGCATGAGGAAAAAATTAAGTCATCAACTATTACGACAAACTCTAAAATGCAATCCTTTTAAAAGTCAGTCTTACTACTGATAGACAGTGGAGCTGGTCCTTAACACTTTCAAATTATGATAACTAGATGAAAACAAATTGCATTTTGACAATGTGAATACCAAATTCAATTCCCATTTGCTGGAGAACAAAAACTCAATCATTTCTCGGAGATACTATTAGCAGCAGCATCCCAGAGACCAAAAGCATCAGGCAAACAGTGTTACCAAGATTTCAGTTTGTGGGCAGCAAAATGAAGAACAGAACAAAATTCATTTATAATGATAAATGGTGGAGTGGGGAATCAACATCAACAAAGACTAACTAGGTGACAACTTGAAATAAACCACGAATTGAGGGATGCTAACTTGGGGGCTGGGCTTCCAGGTGGCTCAGTGGTGAAGAATCCACCTGCCAAGCAGGAGACACAGGTTTGGTCCTTGGGTTGGGAAGACTCCCTGGAGAGGGAAATGGCTACCCACTCCATATTCTTACCTGGGAAATCCCATGGACAGAGGAGCATGGAGGGCTACAGTCCATGGGGGTTGCAAAGAGTCAGCCACGACTTAGCAACTCAACAGCAAGAACGGCAGCAACTAGGGGTTCACTGAACTGGATAAGGCTGCCAAAAGCATTTGGCAGTCTAGTCCAGGCCACAGATGATTTTTAAAAATGAAAAGAAGAAGAAGGTACAAGGGCCAACAAAAACATGGTAAGATGATCATATATCCTAATATGGGAATGCTGCTGCTGCTGCTAAGTCGCTTCAGTCATGTCCGACTCTGTGTGACCCCATAGACGGCAGCCCACCAGGCTCCGCTGCCCCTGGGATTCTCCAGGCAAGAACACTGGAGTGGGTTGCCATTTCCTTCTCCAATGCATGAAAGTGAGAAGTGAAAGGGAAGTTGCTCAGTCATGTCCGACTTTTCACGACCCCATGGACTGCAGGCTCCTCCGTCCATGGGATTTTCCAGGCAAGAGTGCTGGAGTGGGGTGCCATTGCCTTCTCCGAATATGGGAACGGATTTCATGAAAAAGAATGAAAAATATAAAACAAGAAATTCCAACCACCACCACCACCCCCCACCCCCCCGCAACACACACCTTGAGGAACAAGACATTGGTGATAATATTATAGTAGTATTATTTAGGACAATCCTCTATTTTACAAGGACTAATTATCTAGGTATGAACGATAAGCCATTTGAAAGGAGAGAATCTAATGAGTTAAATGCCTCTACATTTTCTTGTATCATTCCTTGGTATAAAGCTTAACCATGGGTAGAGGAACTTTATACATAACATCATCCAAATCAATTCATTTTTGCAAGTACAAAAGTGAAAGTGAAGTCGCTCAGTCGTGTCCAACTCTGTGCGACCCCGTGGACTGTAGCCCACCAGGCTCCTCCATCCATGGGATTCTGCAGGCCAGAATACTGGAGTGGATTGCTATTTCCTTCTCCAGGGGATCTTCCCAACCCAGGGATCTAACCCAGGCCTCCTGCATTGCAGGCAGATGCTTTAACCTCTGAGCCACCAGGGAGTACAAGGGATGTTATTATTATACTTTTACTTAATAAGCATAAATATCTCGTGATATTTACCATTCAATAACCCCCACCCACTCCTCTTCACATCTGGCTCCTCCTACTCAGCCTCCTGCTTTCAGTGTAGATGCTGCCTTTTTCCCTGGACTGATTCCCTCCACCCTTCAAGACGCTGGTGAATTGCCCTGCTAAGTGCCTGCTTGCACCCCAGCACCTATTCTTACCCCAGCATTTGCTACATTTTATTATAAACGTCTGTTTACTCTTCTGGCCACTTTACTAGCTATGCCCAAAATTTATTCCTAAATTTCATTTGCATGCTGTGATTTTAAAATGGCCTCACATTTCTCAATTTTATTAATTTATGGTGAAATAAAATTTTAAATTATACAGTCACAGCCACATGAGTTGCTGGGGCTTCTGTATCAATCTGCAGGCTTGCAACTTTTATGGAAAAACAGCAGTCCTTGAAAAGAAGAGACACTAAAGTGGTTTCATGTTTATTTCTATTAGGGGAGACACTCCAGCCAATTTCACCACTAAATTAGCTTTCTTTGCCATAATGGAGTCAATGTGATAACAACTGTCCCAAAGGCTGTACATTCTAAGTCACATAAAAAGCAAACGTGCAAAAAAAAAAGAAAAAAAGCAAACGTACAGGAATGAATACTCCATTTTATTTTTGGCATGCCGCACAATTCATTTGGTGTGATTTGTGCAATTTCTCCCAGACTACAAAGTTCCATATAAGGGAAGCATACAGCAGAACACAGATTACCAGATATGACATGGGGAACGAGAAGGATACATACTTTTTCTAGCTGGTTAGGAGTTTGTAGAGATAAACATCATTACCCTCAGAGACATTTCAAAGTCTCCCAGAATGAAAAACATAAGTCAAATTTTGAAGGCTCAACCCAAAGCACATTTGTAAACATGGTCTTGGCAAACTGACGCCTAATACAAAGTTTCTTGGGGGCAGGGGATGCTGAATGATGGAATCAAAAACCTAGGGCAAGTGCAACCCTAGTTACAAATTGGAGTAATTGAACTATTTTTGTCTTTAAACAAAGTACTAATGATCTACAAAGTACTAATGGCTTAGGGACTTGACCATAGGCCAATTAAATTACAACTTCAAGGGATAAAGCCCAGCTATGGGAATTTTTTTAAGAGACCCTATAAACCTTTTACAACCAATGAGAACTATTCATCTTCCAACAGGTTTTCCCTGAATCAGAGATGACAGCAAGAAACATTTACTATTTCCTATGTGCTAGACACTATTCCAGGGAGCTGTACTGACTCAATCAACACTCACAATAACCATCCCACCACATTTTACCCACAAGGAAACGGAGGCTCCAACAGGTTAACTAACTTGTCCAATTTCCCCATCTAATAAGTGAAGAAAATAGAACTCAGACCTCAGTTGTCTCCTACCCAAGTCAGCTCTCATAAGAACTCTGAAGTAGAAATATTCCCACTAAAGAACAACCCCAGAGGTCCCAAGTAGAGGCCTCCATATCTAATATGGCTTGGGGAGGGGAGGCTTAGGTGGAGCGCAGAGTGAGACAAGAGAAGGATTTTGCTTAAATATGCTATTAACACTAAACAAGTCAATGGTACTGAGAATTATACAATTTAAAATACTTTTTTGCTTTTTAAGAAATATTGTGATAGCTGATCTACTTTCCTATCTACATCATTTAAAGCCAAATAGGGACTTGGAGGCAGCTATGCAGACATGCTGGTAATTCTCTTGCCATTGGCTCCTAGTCAATGTTACCAACTGAAGGATGTAGTACAAGCAGGGG
Source organism: Bubalus kerabau (assembly GCF_029407905.1). Taxonomy (NCBI): domain Eukaryota; kingdom Metazoa; phylum Chordata; class Mammalia; order Artiodactyla; family Bovidae; genus Bubalus; species Bubalus kerabau. The sequence goes on from NC_073641.1 coordinate 14,840,944, forward strand.
TCCCCACTCTTCTCTATCCACTGTCTCCTGGATCATTCCTATCAACATATAAACATGTTACAATATCTAAAATGAAACCCAAAACCCTTGCTTTTCCCCATGCTCTATAAGCCATCACCTAGTTTCCCTGTTCCCCTTGACAAAAAACTCTTCAAAAGAATTCTCTACCTTTATCGTATAAATGCTTCTCCCATTCTGCTTTGATCAGTTTTGAAAAATTCTCAGCCACAATCTCTTCAAATATTGCTGTGTTGGATTCTCTGTTTTTTGTTTTTTTTTGGACCCCAGTGACTTGTACATAAAACCTTCCTACCAGACCTCATGTAGCTCTTCAGTTCTTTTCTCTGCTGCAGTCTGAAGATTTTTATATGATTCATCTTTCAGTTGACTTCTTTAAAATTCTGCATAAGACTGGCCCTACCCTTGCATTTTAGAGCAGTTTTAGGTTTCCAGGAAAATTGAGAGGAAGGTACAGAGACACCCATGTAAACCCGCCCCTGCTCATGGATAGCTTCCCCCGCTATCGACATCCCTCACTGAAGTGGTACATTTGTTACCATCAATGAACCTACACTGATTGCTACACAATCACCAAAGTCCATAGTTTATATTACGGTTCAGTTTTGGTGTTATACCTTCTGTGTGTGCTGTGCTTAGTCGCTTCAGTCATGTCTGACTCTTTGCAACCCTCTGGACTATAGCCTGCCACGCTCCTCTGTCCATTGGATTCTCTAGGCAAGCATACTGGAGTGGGTTGCCAATTCCTCCTCCAGGGGATCTTCCTGACCCATGGATCAAACCCGCATCTCCTGTAGTTCTTGCACTTCAGGCGGATTCTTTACCACTGAGCCACCGAGGAAGCGTCTATGGGTTTAGACAAATGTATATTTACTGACATGTCTCTACCATTATGGGCTTCACTGGTGAGTCAGCAGTAAAGAATCTGCCTGCCAATGCAGGAAATATGGGTTCAGTCCATGGGTCAGGAAGATCCCCTGCAGAAGGAAATGGCAAACCAGTCAAGTATTCTTGTCTGGGAAATGCCATGAGCAGAGGAGCCTTTACAGTCCAGGGAGTCACAAAATAGTCAGACACGACCTAGTGACTAAACAACAACAGCATCCATCACTGGTATCATACAGAGTGTTTTCACTGCCCTAAAAATCCTGTGCTTCACCTATTCATCTCTCCTTCCACTGGTCTTCTTACCGACTCCAGACTTCTGTCTAAGCTGGAATCATACAGAATGCAACATTTTAAGACTGACTTCTTTCAATTAGTAATATGCATTTAAGGCTTCTCTGTGTCATTTCACAGATTGATAGCTCATTTCTTTTTAATGCTGAATAATATTCCACATTCTGGATATACCACAGCTTATTTATCCATTATATACTAAAAGGCATTTTGGTTGCTTCCAAATTTGGTAAATTACAAATAAAGCTGCTATAAACATCTGTATACAGGTCTTTGTGTAGATATAAGTTTTTAACTCCTTTCTATAAATACCAAGGAGTATAACTGCTTGATCACATGGTAAGAATATACTTAATTAACTTTCCAATGGAGCTTAATCTTCCATTAAACCCATTCATTAAGTTCATTATTTTTATTATCTTCTGGTTACACTATTTCCACTTGCTTTTCTAATTTCTAGTTCTGACAAAATTCTTCATCTCATCTTTTAATTCCTTAAACATACTTGAACATACTGAACATTAAAGTTTGTATTCATTTTCTCCATTTCCATGAGTCAGTTTCTATTTTTTCCTTGGACAGGTCTTAACTTTTCCTTCTTCTTCTCTCCTCTTCCACAGTGATCTCCTTCATGACCTCATCCAGCCCTGTGTTTAAATACCTCCTTTATGGTGATTACTCCAAATTGGTATTTTTAGCCTTAATCTCTCCCCTTAATGGAGAAGGCAATGGCAACCCACTCCAGTACTCTTGCCTGGAAAATCCCATGGATGGAGGAGCCTGGTAGGCTGCAGTCTATGGGGTCGCTAAGGGTCAGGCACAACTGAGCGACTTCACTTTCACTTTTCACTTTCATGCATTGGAGAAAGAAATGGCAACCCATTCCAGTATTCTTGCCTGGAGAATCCCAGGGACGGAGGAGCCTAGTGGGCTGCCGTCTACGGGGTTGCACAGAGTCAAACATGACTGAAGCGACTTAGCAGCAGCAACAGCTCCCCTTAAATTCAAATTCTTATCTCTATTGCCTGCTGAATATCTGTACTTGACAATCTCATAAACATATCATCAAAGTTAACATGTCCAAAACCAAACTTTATTTTTATTACCTCGTCTAGCAATCTCTCAGCTCTTCAGACATGGCAATTATACTTTTGTTCCTTGGATCAGAAACTATGGAGTCACCAGTATCTCCTGTCTGCCTGACACCCCACATCCAAGTCCATCAGTCAATCCTTGGGTCTACCTTCAAAACCTAGGATGCAGCCACTTCTCAACACCTTTGCTTCTACCAACACCAGCAGCCTGGCCCACGCATCACCCTGTGCATTACTGCCTCGGCTTCCCAGCTGGGCACTTCCTGCTCCTCCCTCGGTTTCCCACAATCTATCAACACAAGAGCCAGCATGATCTTGGCTTGAAGACTTACGAAGTATCATTCACTCCTTTGTTCAAAGCCTTCCTCTGGCCTCTCCTCTCAAGCAGTATAAGCAGCAGAGTTCTCCAAATGGTGCTTAAGTCCCTCTGTGCTCTTCCCTGCTATCTCTCTGAGCACATCTGCTTCCTGTCACTTGCTCACTCCACTTCAACCACAGCCGCTCCTTAATGTGCTCTGAACAGGTCAGAAGGCAGACACCCTCTCTTTCATGACCTGGTGCTTTGGTTCCCTCTATCTTCAACATTCTAGCCCCTGACAGCTATGGAAGAAATAACTCCCTCACTTCCCTAGGTCTTTATCCAAATAAATCACCTTCTCAAGGACCTGCCACACAATTAACTGATTAAACAAGTACATAAATAACCCCTCCCATCACTTCTTCCCTTTACTTTAACTTAACTTTACTTTAACTTTACTTTCCCTTTACTTCCCTTAACTTTATTTTTCGCCACAGAAGTTTTCACTATTTAGCATTAATTGTGTGTTTTATTCCCACGGACTTCCCAGGTGGTACATGGTAAGAATCCGCCTGTCAATGCAGGAGATGCACGCGATTTTAGGTTCAAACCCTGGGTTGGGGAGATCCCCTGGAGAAGGACATGGTAACCCACTCCAGTATTCTTGCCTAGAGAATTCCACGGACAGAGGAGCCTAGCAGACTACAGTACAGTCCATGGGGGTCGCAAAGAGCGGGACACGGCTGAACAACTAAGCACGAGCATGCATCTGTTTTATTAGTTTTAATTGCCTCTCTTTTCTAGAGTTCAAGCTCTATGAGAGCAGGAATTTCATCTGTTTCGTTCACTTCTGTGATATCAGGGCCTTGCAGGTGGTAGGTACTCAACCAATGAAGACAGTAATGATGAATAATGAAGAACCAAGTTAATGGATCACTTTGTACCTGTCAGACTTCTATGAACAGATGAAGACCATTCCTAAAAAGGGTATCTTTTTAAGGATTTATGACTTTCTATGTTTAATACTAGAAAATGCACAACAACCAAAGCAGCATACAACACAAGTACCAATACTGGCTTCAGCAATGAAATATCAAATGTGTTAAAGATTTTGTAACTGCATAAATATCTTAGAGAGACCAAATATTTCCCTTTCAAAAGCACATTCTGCAGCTAACAATCTTTAGTCTTCTAGAAGATTTTTTTCCCCAGTTTCTTTTCATTATCTTTAAACAGATGGAAGCAATAAAAGGCATCCAGCAAGCTCAGCGTGCTAATTACTTGACTATAGCTCTCTTAAAATGCCACTGTCCCTTTAATTTTAAAATAAACTGTTTACACGCCCAAAGTTCAGAATATTAAGTGCTCTTGAACACATTAAGAAGTGCCTAAAGAACAAAAATCCTTGACTATATTACAATATTTAATTAGGAAAAGAAAAGAATTCTGTAATTAAGGTACTTTACATGATGGAAATGTGAAATGAAGAGCTTAAAATGAAATGACATGACAGTTCCAAAGAAATTTTTCTGCTCATGACTTTTGATTGCTTGTGTATGGTCTCTCTGAAATGGAAGACTATGGCTTAATTAATCAACCATCACATTTCAGTCTACAAAAGTTTCAAAGATAGAAAAACAAAATGGAAGGCCAATAATAGTCCAAAGAGTGTTTTTCTTTAATAACCAATTATTATGAAGAGATCACTCAACATTAGATTGCAAGTTCTATGAGGGTAGAGGTTTATTCTTCTGTTCTTCATGGTTATATCCCAGGAGCTTAGAATACAGTCTGATCTATGTCAAGTGCTCATAAAACAAGCAAACAAACAAACAAAAAAAAAAACTGAAGGGTTAAGTAGTACCATGAATACTGGACACAGTATAAGGCAAAATGACTTGTTTTGATTACTACCACCATCAATAAAATACCAACTCTCTTGCATGGCTCCCTTTTGGTTTGGCTAGCATCTGAAAGGCAATGGCACCCCACTCCAGTACTCTTGCCTGGAAAATCCCATGGACGGAGGAGCCTGGTAGGCTGCAGTCCATGGGGTCACGAAGAGTTGGACAGGACTGAGTGACTTCACTTTCACTTTTCACTTTCATGCATTGGAGAAGGAAATGGCAACCCACTCCAGTGTTCCTGCCTGGAGAATCCCAGGGACGGGGGAGCCTGGCGGGCTGCCGTCTCTGGGGTCACACAGAGTCGGACATGACTGAAGCAACTTAGCAGCAGCAGCATCTGAAAAGCATTATTTTAGAGGGGGGAAAAAGCAAGCTTATATAATAGATTAGTATTACATTCTGCAGGTTCTTTCAAAATAAAAACTTAGGTGGACCTAAAATTGACTCTTGGAACTCCCCCTTGCTCAATATTTGAGAATACACCCTTCAGTTAAAACTATTAAGAAATTCTTTGTGTAGCCTATTTCTCAATTTATTAGTGGCCAATAGAGGTGTCTACTTTGGCTTTTTTTTTTTTTTTCTTTTCAGTTCATCCCTACCTGGAGTGAATATTAATTCCATCTTCAAAGTGATGGGGCAAATGCATGAAGAACCGAAGCTCTAACCAGGCATACCTGAAGATCCCTACCTTGGGTATGGTGACATACAGTATGCATGCATGCTTAATCATTCAGTCATTTCTACTCTGTGACCCCATGGACTGTAGCCTGCCAGGCTCCTCTGCCATGGGATTTTTCAGGCAAGGATACTGAAGTGGGTTGTCATTCACTTCTCCAAGAGATCTTCCTTATTCAGGAATCAAACCTGGTTCTCTTGCATTGCGTGCGGATTCATCACCATCTGAGCCACAGGAAAGCTCATACACGATACTTGTCTATCAAGTATCCTTTTCTCGTTCTTTCTCACTAGCAGACTCCAGGTTGGTTTCCAAATAGCAACATGCCTACCTAGAATTAAACAGTGGTTAGAGGAGGTACTAGTCAGGCACACAGCAGGAGTGTGCCTTTTACCTATTCCCTTCGTCCTGCTGTAATGCAGATACAATACCAGAAGCACAGACGCTGTCTTAAGACCATGAGGGGATGTGCGCACACCAAAGCCAGCTTACACAACAGGGAAAGAAACATCTAGATCCCCGAGGGAACAGAGAAGCTATCACACCACCTACGTACTGCCTACCAGAGGTTTTCCTTCACTGAAAATAGAACTTCTCACGAGGTCAAAGCCACTGTTTTCAGGTTGTATTTCGTGATGCAGACTTGAATCCTCATGGATACAGATATTAATGGGGACTAGAAGATGGGAGGAAATGAAACGATAGCTTTTGGTACTACTTTGCCTAAACTTAACTTGACATATGTATAAAACTGAAAACAAACTACATACTAATATCTGATTTCCCACATTTTAAGCAAGGCAATGGCATTGAGAGACTAATTGTTGTCTGTTGCTAACAGAAATTAAACTTTAAGAAGGCACGTTCCTTTATTAAATAAAATTAACTTAAAAAATTCGCATAGGGGTTGGGAAATTTAAGCACCACTAACGAATGTCTGAATAATAGAATTTAATTTTCTCTCTTTTATCTTTATAATTAAGATAATTATTTGTATATAAAGAATATTTCAAAAATATTTGCTACCATCAAAAAAACAGTTGAATCTCAAACACTAAAATCCCTCCCCAAAGCATGCCCAAAACCATTGACTTGTAACATGAGACCAATGGTTCCTACACCACAGTCAGCAAGTCAGACCAGCCTTACTGTATTTATCATAAATTTTGAGTTATGCAGACAATATATTTTGTGTTGTGCAGACAAAACAATGAAGTTTTACTAAACACTCACTGATGTTCTTTAAATAAGTCTTGGTCATTGGAGGCTGGAGATGATGGAAGCCTATACAAACTCAGCCTCTGGTTTTGGAGAAGAGAAGCTACTGCTCATAAACATCACATTTCACAGTGACTCCTGCACCCTGGGCAATGCTCAGCGGTGAAGCCCATCCCCGTCTTCACTAGCACTGCGCCATGTGCCAGAGAGTCCTTCCACCACCTCCTCAGCCAGCAAACTACTACCAACCCTTAAAGACTCAGAACTATCTACTCTGCGATGGTTATTCCCTCAATCCTTTACATTCCCACCTTTACATCAGCACGTTCTCCATAGCATTATGACTGTCTCTTTGTATATCTGATATTTCTTATTTCTTGGTGAGCTATAAACTGCTCACCAAGACTCCACTCTCTTCATCTTTGCATCCCTAAGAGCCATAAAACCCATGTACGAATAATCACAGTTTGCTGAATGACAGATTGAATGATTCAATGAATACATGATGGCGTTTACACTGCCAATATCATGGGAAAATGCATCCAAATTTAAGTTGTGACTTACAGGACGTATGTAGGGCTAAGCTGACTTTAGATGAAAGTTTTAAAGGAAAAGAGACTTGTTTTATTCACTTTTTGGCCTAGGTATCTTTTAAACCTGGATATCAAAGGCCACCTTACATTTGAAAAGTGCTTGAGTGTTTGTTTGCCCAGAGGCTGTCTGACGAAGCGACAGCACCCAGATGAGGTGGAGACTGTGTGGAGATGTCCTGTATCAGAGATAACGCCGGAAATATGATGACTCAAGTTCAGGTCCCAGCCCAGCTACTTCCAGGCAGTAACTGCTCTCCCACCAACCCTGCAGGCTGCTTTGAGGATAAAATTTCTTATTAGCTGCTGCTCTCCTGCCAAGCCAGAGCACACTGTCTGGCTCCTAAGGAGCAGGCACATGTCAGCGAATCACTGACCCAGAGAAGACACAGCGTCGGGCCTCAAAGACTAGGTCTTTGCCTACCACACTGTGTAGGCTCACAATGCTTCCTTACAAAAATCCCACTTCCCTTTATCTTCGGGTTCCAACTGCGGGTTACTGGTTCTCTTCTTAGTGTTTCCTTTTCTTAAAATGTTATTTGTTTATTTACTTTTGGTTGTGCTGGGTCTTGGTTGCCGCGCGGGCTTTTCTCTAATTCTGGCGAGCAGGGCTTCCTCTCCAGTAGTGGTGTGCAGGCGTGCTCACTGTGATGGCTTCTCTTGTTGCAGCACATGGGCTCGCGGGTGGGCTTCAGCAGTTGGGGCACCCAGGCTCTAGAACCCAGGCTCAATAGTCGCGGCGCACGGGCTCAGCTGCTCTGCAGCACATGGGATCTTCCCAGACCAGGGAACGAACCTGTGTCTCCTATACTGGCAGGTGGACTCTTAACCACTGAGCCACCAGGGAAGCCCCTCAGTGTTTTCTTGAAAGACTGTATGCCATGTTGCCTTGACAATCCCACATGCCTGGGTTTAATTTGATATTGATTTAAAAGGAAAGAGGGCAGGGGAGGGGAGGAACCCATAACTATTCTACAATGAACAGTTAAGCTTTCATACAACTCGGTTGGAAACAGTCTGGTTTCTGTGACACTTTGTCTTCTCTACAATGGAAATGCATTCCTTTTCAGGCTAGACAGGCCAACCTCAATGTTCAGCTGGAGAATCAAGGGCACGTTCACAATTGTGCCTAAAAACCAACTTAATCTATGTGTTTTCATGATGCAAAGTGAAAACATGGAATAATGTAGCCTGTGTTCATCTATTTCCAGGTTCTCTTTATATACCATACACATTCCAATCAGTGCTTCTCTTCAGAGGGGAACTGCTGTTCTGAAGCAGCAAGTAGCAGCTTACACTGGAAAAGGCAAACTGATAGTCCAAAGCTTACTAGTATCCAGAAAATAAATGTTTACCTGTGGACACTAAATTTGCATACAGTCCTTCTTTGGTCGGTTCAACACACACATATTCCTCCACATAGGAGCACTAGAGAGGAATTTTCGAAAGCGTGCTTCATTTTTTACCTCCCTCCTTTATTTTCAGCTCTGCCATCTCCTGCATAGGCAGGTTTCATTTAACTGTTTTCATGGTTTACCACATTTTACCAGGGCTAAATATCCCCACATACCCATCAGTAACCAAAGCATATTTTCCAGTCATCTTCATGATTAATAAGGAAAATGACAGGAGAGAGAACACATAGAAATAAGCACAACTCAAACTGAATGGAAATTAAACTTCCCTTGCTGATAGGATTCACACACACATCTTTCAATCAGGATGATACATTTACAAAAGCACAATTCGATTAACTGGAAATGTATAGGGGGAATTATATTACAGATACCGATTTCACTTTGTTATAAGATGCTGAAGAAAACTATTGCCACTGAATTGGGGGGAGATGCGGGGATGGAATATCAGCACATTAACAGAGAATATGCAATTTCTTCTTCATGCAATGTTAGGGTAGTGTCCTTTTATGAGGATACAATTGGAGTTTTAAAGGGTCTCTGGGTGTTGTCCAACTGTCATCAGATTGCAGATTGCTTAACTATTAGAAACTCTGAAGATGTTCTCCTTGGTGATAAGGCAGTGTCCTCTGTTAAAACAATGATAATTTTTATCTGCACTTGTCACCCAGTAAACTAGATAGGCTATTGATTCAGTCTAGACATCCAAAAACCTGAACAACAATGAACAGTGAATAAATTCAGTCATTAAGAGAAGGAAAAGACAGATCAGTTTTATGTAGTTGATCAGCAATCAGTCCAGAAAGCAGAAATTATTTTAAAAACCTCTGGAATGAGTATTTTTCAGGTAAGTTTCTTACCTCTACTGAATCTTCCCAGAAGTATGGTGAACAACATCTACTCTACAACTGTAAAAGTAAATGGATATAAGAGAGAAAGATATTGGATACTACTGGGCAAAGTAAGATATATGGGCTCTCTAAACTCAATTTTGCTTGAGAAAAATGAAACCGATATAACCAATATTTGAACTTACCTGCATTATATACCCAAGAATTATGTCTCACAGGTATAAAATGGCATTTTGCCTTTCCAAGGCACTAGAGAAGGAAAACATTTCATTTAACAATTTATAAAACATATGTGAACCTAACACTTCATAGTACTTTAAAACGGAGAGGCATTTTTTTTTTTTCCCATAAAGTCAAATCACAGAAGCAAAAAGATGCGCTTGCAATGCAAAAAGCATTCTTTTAGCCAATAAAGCAAGCTATCTTAGATTCATCTCTCCATTACATGGAAAACCCAGTGAACCTAATCAAGTGAGGTTATCAGAGTTTCTTTAATCGAATTGAGAGTCCCACCCACACTGTCTTCTCATCAATATTCCTCACAGCTTCCTCTTCCCCAATTACAAAAGACCAGATAACCCTGTGACTGATGGGAGATACGCACAAGCTTATTTTCCACTGTTAAACAGAGTTAACATACCCAGGGAAGCCATTTCAATTACTGAATAAATGGAAAAGGGTTAAATGTGGAATTTAATGGAATAGGATTTAACAACGTTCCCAACCTCATCAGCAAGCAAACAGGCAATTTCTGAGGAAAATATGCTAGAGAAGATAAATCTCATGAAAGACAATGGAGAGACAGCCTTCACATTTCAAGGTTATTTCAAAACAACAACAACCTGAGCAGTATTTGATGTACAGGGGCCCATTAAGACAGAACAGAAAGTTCCCAGCCCTCACAGAGTCCCCGCTGTGGATTCCCAGCTCCCCCAAACCGGCCTTTCCCACCTCCTCTGCCCTGTCGTCGAGTCCCTTTCTTCATCACCAGGCTCTTGGCTCACCGCCTTCACGCTGCCATCCCCAACTTTCGTATGCCACTCTTCAACTTTTAAAGCTATCAAGTTACTAAGGAGTTTAATTTTCAAAAATATTTTCCAAATTCAAAAGAAGGACTAAGGGTTTGTGGATTAAAAAAAAAAAAAACCACACACACACAGTAAAAGTTCTGAATCATGCCACTCATTTGCACTCAGGACAGGTACTATATGCTTCAGCTGGGTTGGCCTGTATATTAATGAGCCCATTTCCACCGTGCAAATGATAACACAAAGGCACTTCACACTGCATTTCGACACATGAGTAAGTGCAGCATCACAGCAAAGTGATGCATCTCGTTTCCCAAGATGGGGTGTAGACTCCTTGAGAGCAAAACTTCTCAGGGTGGTTTCTTTACATTTTCTCAGAGCTCCTAGGTTTGAGCATTTGCTGCAGAGCAGGCTGGACCCACCTAGGCTGGTTTCCTGAAGAAGAAACTTGGGACAAAGGCTACCCAACATGGCTGAGATTATTAGTCTTCAGCCAATTCGCCCTTAAAATGGACATTTCTTAACATCCGGATAACTGTTCTTTCCATTTAAGTCTTCCATATAAAATGGGCTCTTTGTCTTCTTTTATGGCTGACTGGGAGCCAAATACCTGGGTTTTCGCTCCAGCTCTGCCACCATCCAGTTATGTAACTGGAGTAAATCACTTCTACTTCTCTCCCTCAGCTTCAAAATGCTGAAGCCTAACTCCTCCATAAAAGTTTCATGATTCTACATTTAAAATGTTTTTTTAAACCATTTTAAAGCACAGCAATATTCTAACAAAAGCATTAATATCCTAATACTCAAGTGAGTTTCAAAGCATTTAGCACCAAAGTTCTAGACTCCAGTCACAACACAACACGTCTGAGCTGATTCAATGGCCTAAAAGCAGCATCTGCCTCACAGTGTTGCTGTTTGTAGTAAAGGTTCAATCAAGTAACGAACGTAAGTTTGCTTAATGCCTGGTGTTCAGTAAAGCACTCAACAAATAAGTCAGCTATCAATATTAAAACAAATACAACTGGAACTAGTTCTATAGGTTTCATCAAAACTCATAATCTCAATGTAAGTAAGTTGGCAGAACTAAGTCTGTTTAGACACTCCTTTAAAAAAGGGGGGGGGGGGCGTCATAATGTATTCACTTGGCCACTACACATCATACAATTAAGAGAAAGCACATCCCAGCAATGCAGAATTTCTGTATTTTGTGTGATCCTCTCATCTCTCACAAGAATCTTGTTTCATGCTAAAAAATCATCTGAACATAATTCTGAAGAAACCCATTTTATTCTATCAAACAGGTATATATATATACCTTTTTAATACATCCAGAAAAGATAAAAACTCTAATTAGAAAAGATACATGCACTCCAAGTTCATAGCACTAGTTACATGAGCAAAGACATGGAAGCAACCTAAGTATTCATCGAGAGGTGAATGTATAAAGATGTGAGACACACACACACACACACACACATATATATATATACACACACATACACACACTGGAATACTATGCAGCAATAAAAAAGAAAGAAAGAAAGCCATTTGGAGCAACATGGATGAACCTAGCGATTATCATGCTGAATGAAGGAAGTCAGACAAAGACAAATATCATATGATATCACTTACATGCGGAATCTAAAAAGTACAAATGAATTTACTTACAAAACAGAAACAAGACTCAGACACAGAAAGCAACTAAAGGGAAAGGGGAAGTGAATGATAAATGAGGAGCTGGGATTATCAGATATGCACTGCTGCTGCTGCTGCTGCTAAGTCGCTTCAGTCTATTTATAAAATAGAAAAACAACAAGGACCTACTGTATAGCACAGGGAATTACATTAAATACCTTATAATAACCTAAAATGGAAAAGAATCTGAAGAAGAATATATGTGTAACTGAATCACTTTGCTACACACTTGAAACTAATGTAAAACACAGAAAATCAACTATACTTCAACAAAAGGGGAAAAAAAGGTATATTGACATAGTGATTATTCTCTCCTCTAAACCTCCTTTCCACCTTTGCTACATAATTTGTACTAAAAAGGGCTTCTGTATTTTAAATGTATAAAAACATTTAACTAAAAAGTTAAATGTTTTTTTCTATCTACCCTTTTCATCTGAACATTTCCCTCCCTGCTCCATCTCTTCTCTGAATCAGTCACTGCAAGGCCCCAACATGTGCAGCACTGTCTCTGTTCTCAAGTTCCCTTCCAGCATCTTCTCTGACTGCCAATCACTGTCTCTGGGTCCCCAGTTCTTTCAAGAAGCTCCTAGAGAGACTTACCTACTTCACAGCAGGTAAGACTTAGCTATTCCACAGCAACTCCTTCAGAACCTAACCACCTCTGTTTGCCAACTGGTCACACTTAAGACAAGCTAAGCAAGGCTGATTTCAAGAAGGAAACACTGAAAATCTATCATGGACCCAGCACAGCTCTGCCCCTGGGAACCACCATAGACTCCTATGTGAACTGCTCCCAGAATATGTGCAAAACAACAGAGCCACATGGCTGGCCTCTTCTGAAACCAGGATCCATGTTAACAAGGCAAAGTTCAAAATCACACTAATTCAAATGTTCAAGGTGGGTACTTAGAGAAGCAGACAAAGGAGTATTTGCCTCAAGTAGAACAGATAATTTGTCTTCCTTAAGTAAAAATTAAGACAAGTTAAAAGTAACGTTAGTCTATGCCCAAATCCATGCATGTTTCTAAGACTCTTAAGACCTAGTAGGTTGACCAAAAAGTTCCTTTGGTTTTCCCATTAGCTGTTAACGGAAAAACCCAAATGAACTTTTTAGCCAACTCAACACTACGACCAAAGAACTGTTTAAAAAAAGAAAAAGTAGGAAAACTATATTATCTCTCGGCTTGCATTTGAGATTGAATTCTGTTTCTTAGGCAACATGGGTATTTAGGGACATAAACGGCTCCTGGTAGATAGTTATCATATTGCTCTCTATACCTCATTAGGAAATAAAGCCTAAATGTAACTGTAACCTCTTTGTTGATAAATTAGCTATATTATTTTAGTGGAGAGCAATGATCTTTAAACAGGTTGGAGCAGCATGAATAATCCAAGCTGAAGGATTAGCGTTTTCAAGCTTGGAAAGTATTTAAATGTGTTTGCTATATGGTATGGTATTTTTGTCTACAGTTAAGGAAATAAACACAAAGAAAACCAGAGCAATAGAACAGCTAAGAAAGTCACACTATCATGACCATTTCATCATTCTTCCCTACACATGTGTATGGAATATTGACTACATTTCTAGCACATTGAGGGTAATACAGAACAACAAGTACCTCCTTCATCAAGTCTCTGTCCGAGCATTTGCTTTGGCCTCAGCGTTTTGGTCTTCTGGGATGGAGACGATTCCAATCTGAAGAACCAGTTACATTACATACTGGCATCTGAGCCTTGGAAACAAATAATTTAACCTCTCCAACCTCTCACTTCCTAATCTGAAAAATAGGAATTTTATAGGGCACCAAATACAACAGTGTAACTATGGTGGGCAGCCACTAGAAAAGACCCAACAATTGCCGCTTCCTCAAAACCATGCCCTGGTGTCATCCCTCCCTTAAAATGTGGACTGGACCTAGTGACTTGCTTCTTGACCACGTGATGGAAAGACTGTCACTTTGGTTTTGGTCAGCCTATGGAGAAATCCCATGTAGCAAGGCACTGTGGGAGTTCTCTGGCCAATCGTCATGCAAAACTGAGACCTTCAGTCCAGCAGCCATCAGGAAATGAATCAAGTGGCCTGTCTCCAAGATGAGGACTCAGACGGGACTTCAGACCTGGCTGACACATTGACTGTAGTCTTATGATACTTTAACTGTACTCTTATGATAAACCTTGAGGCCAAGGCAGGCACAAGCCATATCTAGACTCCTGATCACCAGAAGCTGGGAGATAATAAATAGCTGCTAATTTTGGAGGAATTTGTCCACAGCAATAGATAATAATATAAATACAATTTATAAAATAAAGTACAGTATATAAAGTTAAAAAAAATTATACCTGGGACAATGGCAAACACAATTTTAAAGTCCTCTTAAAATCATCCTAGTCTTGAATAAAAGTAATCTATTTTCTATTCATTACTATAATATATAAGATGATGCTGTGAAAGTGCTACACTCAATATGCCAGCAAGTTTAGAAAACTCAGCAGTGGCCACAGGACTGGAAAAGGTCAGTTTTCACTCCAATCCCAAAGAAGGGCAATGCCAAAGAATGTCCAAACTACCACACAATTGCACTCATTTCACATGCCAGCAAGGTCACGCTCAAAATCATTCAAGCTAGTCTTTAGCAGTACGTGAACTGAGAACTTCCAGATGCACAAGCTGGATACATAAAAGGCAGAGAAATGAGAGATCAAATTGCCAACATCCACTGGATTACAGAAAAAGCAAGAGAATTTCAGAAAAACATCTACTTCTGCTTCCTTGACTATACTAAAGCCTTTGACTGTGTGGATCACAACAAACTGTAGAAAATTCTTAAAGAGATGGGAATACCAGACCACCTTACCTGCCTCCTGAGAAACCTGTATGCAGTTCAAGAAGCAACAGTTAGAACCGGTCATGGAAGAACAGACTGGTTCCAAATTGGGAAAAAGAGTATGTCAACCTATATATTGTCACTCTGCTTATGTAACTTATATGAAGAGTACATCATGCAAAATGCTGGGCTGGATGAAGCTCAGGCTAGAATCAAGATTGCTGGGAGAAATATCAATAACCTCAGATATGCAGGAGACACCACTCTAATGGCAGAAAGTGAAGAACTAAAGAGCCTCTTGATGAAAGTGAAAGAGGAGAGTGAAAAAGCTGGCTTAAAACTCAGCATACCGAAAGCTAAGATCATGGCATGTGGTCCCATCACTTCATGGCAAATAGATGGGGAAAAAAATGGAAACAGTGACAGACTTTATTTTGTTGGGTTCCAAAATCACTGTGGAGGGTGACTGCACCCATAAGATTAAAAGACGCTTGGTCTTTAGAAGAAAAGCTATGACAAACCTAGACAGCGTATTCAAAAGAAGCGACATTACACCGCCAACAAAGATCCATCTAGTCAAATCCATGGTTTTTCCAGTAGTCATGTATGGATGTGGGAGTTGGACCATAAAGAAGGCTGAACGCCAAAGAGTTGATGCTTTTCAACTGTGGTGCTCGTCCCTCGGACAGCAAAGATCTCAAACCAGTCAATCCTAAAGGAAATCAACCCTGAATATTCATTGGAAGGACTGATGCTGAAGCTGAAGCTCCAATACTTTGGCCACCTGATACAAAGAGATGACTCATTGGAAAAGACCCTGATGCAGGAGGAGAAGGGGATGACAGAGGATGAGATGGTTGGATGATATCACCAACTTAATGGGCATGAGTTTGAGCAAACTCCAGGAGATGGTGAAGGACAGGGAAGCCTGGCATGTTTCAAAGAGTCAGATAGGACTGAGCAACTGAACAACATAACAGATATGGAATCTAATTAATTCATCAATGGTCCTATCCCAAATTAGAGGTGAATCAGCCATTCAAAGAAGAATTTTGACAAATTCTATGAAGATAGCTGTGCTACTTGGGACACACGGGGCCAAAACATAAATGGAGAGTAAGAATGAACATTACTATCAGACAAAAGTCTTTAGAGGGAAAAACTTAGCATCAAAGAATATACTAAATGATATAGGAACAGCCTACTTTAAAAAACAACCCCTCAGCTGCGGTTGCCTGTCACTGCCTCACAACATACAGAGCAGAATTTCAGACTTCATTTTTTTATCCCTAAATCTTTCCTGAGTAACAGCTGTTACACTGTATGAGACATACTTTAAAAAAGAAAAGGATTACTATCTTAAGCAAATCTGCTAACTTAGAATTTATATCCAAGGCTACTTCCATAAGAAATATGATTTAAGCATTTCAGAGACATGATTAAATGAAAATTAACATAATACAGATATATTTTTTTCAGTGGTCCTGGGCATGGAGATACACTGTCTGGTATGGAATGGTTACTAGACATCTAGTAACCATGTGTGATGCACTGAATCACCAGCCATACCCTTTGCCAGCTGACCCTGCAGCTCCTCCCTCTAGTCTTCCCCGTCCATTCACTTTGATCTCTGCCACAATATTGGCTTCGATTGTTGGGATGTGAACAAAAGTGACCATGTGGTGGTTCTGAGCCTAGGTTTTCCCGCACATTGTGTGTCTGGGTTGCACCGTGACACACTGCAGCCCGCTTGTACCAGCCCAGGAAAACCCCTTGTTAAATTGTCAGCAATTTACAGGCCAGTTGTTAAACACAACAAACCATTAATGAAAATTCAATTACATAAATTTAAAGATAAACATTTTAAAAGTTACTCAAAATTCACAACTGCCTGATTATTTTACTACATTTTACTATTGCAAGTGCTACTGCATGTGCTTTGGAAGTAAAATGTACACATCTATTACTCACACTTATGAAGATACGTCCAAACTACCCAGCTAAAATAAGACATTTCAATAGAAAAATAAAATGTAAAGGTATCCTGAAATTTAACTTTATAATTCAAATAGTTTCAATTAATACTAGATGATCGTGATTTCAAACCTGAAATGAAGGTTTTTACTTTTTATTTTAAATGAAGGTCTTACTTTAAGATTTTTACTTTAAGAATTAATTCTGCAAGTACAACCACTGCGCAAATAATGTAAAAACCAACTTCATTTTAGCCACGCTGGTACATCAAGCATACAAAAGCCATTTCACTAGATGACAATTCAAATATTGGAACACAGAAGGAAAATAAAATATTTGACAAGGCTTTCATTTAGAAATATCTCAGGGTACAGTTCAATCGACCACCAATCTCTTCTGAAATTGTGAGCCTGCAATCAAATATTAAAATTAATAAGGACATTTCCTTCAGAGATTTGGATAAAAACACAATAGGAATGCCACAGACAGGATAGACTCATTTAATTTAAGAAAAAAATGAAGTCAAATTACCAGTTCATTACTGTCTTTCTCTGCTACTACTTAAATATACACTTGAGGCATTTCCAGCATAAAAACCAAAATGTAAACTGTGCAAGAGACAGTCACCCTGTTTTATTTTTCTGCTTCTGCTGGACTTTACTCCTGAGCATCCTGTACATTCTTTATTCACCAAGTATTTTTTTCTGCTCAGCTTGAATCTCTGCCATACCAAGTTAAACTTTCCCAAATCTTCTTGTTCTAATCATAGCACAGTGAACTCTGGTAAAAATAACTAAGTAAAGCTTCCTTAAAACAACTAGGACCTATAACAAAAAGCTGCTGCAGAATTAAGATTTTTAAAAATATTATGGTCAGCGTTACCACACTGCCACAAAGTCTGAAAGAGCATGTAAATACTAAATGCAGTTCACACACACACACACGGGCTACATTAACCACTTAAACTTAAGAATCTCCTTCAAACTGTACACACAATATAAAAGTAACTCATCAGATAAAATTAAAGTGCAGGTTATTAGACTTGGGCCTCATTCCTGCCTTGACCTCTGTATTTCTAAAGTTCATCCCCAAACTTGGTCTTTTCCCCTTTATGTTTAAGGCAGCAAAGCTCAAGGCACCAAAACTGAATGGTCCAGTCAATTCCCAAGAAGCGACAATGGCCCACCAGCGGCAAAGGACACAGGCATTCCACCTGTGTGGGTATATAATGGGCCTTTACTTCCCGTACCACATGGCGGTAGCCCAAACCCCATCACCCCCACGTCTCTGTTTGGTTATGTGGACGCTAAGGCTTCAATCAAACTACAAAGCACCTAAAGCAGAGTTGGATTAGATTTCGGACATTTTAACTTCTCATGTTTCTCCTCCTTAATAAAACAATGCAAATAATTCTAGGTACTGTTTTTCTTAAGAACTGGCTGATCTATGCAAAACATTAGATAACTTCCAGCCTTCAGGATACAGTTAACACATAGCTTTTGCTTGTAATAATTTTTTTTACTCAATATCTAAGTCATTTGTTGGGGGGAGGGAGTCTATTAGATATTTTGAAATGAATTATTTAGCTGTTGGAATCAAGGGTAAAAGGGTAGTCACTCAGGAGCAGGAGGACAGAGTGACTCAAGAGGTGTGAATAACTAGTTTTGAAGAGAGCTCTTCCAACTCACCCTTTCCTTAAAGATTTAAAATGTTGTTCTAGATATACAAAATATTTAAATGATGTCCCAGTCAATGATTCTGGAGCTAAACTTTTGAAAACTGTCACTTTTCAGAGGAGAATGGGGATACAGGTTAGGAGCCGCCAGCTTACTTGGCCAGGGATTCAGCATATGAAGGTCATTTAGAAGCCTGTTTAAGAAGCACTGACATGCCCTGTGGAAACCAACCCACGTTCTATGATATTTGGAGGCAGAGGACAAATCTCCAATTGTGAAATTAACAGAAATGACTTAAATAGCTGAGTTGGACCACCTAATTTAAAGGTTATTTTAAAAGTCATTTAAAAGTTCAATCACATTGATAACAATAAGATTGTAGAAGTTGCAGGCTTTAAGCCAAGGTGTTACGAAGAAACATGACGTCAATCTCAAGTCTGACAGTGGTTTCTATCAGCCAGGGTAGCTGCTTGGGGCTAGAGCAGTCTTACTATCTAGCCTATTCTTTGGTTGCAATAAATGGTTCCATAAAGTTCTCACAGCACATCTGGCATTATCCACTAAAGCTGAGAAATAAGTGAAACCTGACTTAGAATTAAACGGAAAATAAAGGGTACAATGATTTTCTAATACTTAGTGTTAAAACAGATTAATAAAGAAATTAATAATATCTGTATGAACTTAGATAATAAATGTTGCATTCTTCCCAAAAATGATACTGCTGCTGCTAAGTCACTTCAGTCGTGTCCGACTCTGTGCGACCCCAGAGACGGCAGCCCACCAGGCTCCCCCGTCCCTGGGATTCTCCAGGCAAGAACACTGGAGTGGGGTGCCATTTCCTTCTCCAATGCATGACAGTGAAAAGTGAAAGTGAAGTCACTCAGTCGTGTCCGACTCCTAGCGACCCCATGGACTGCAGCCTACCAGGCTCCTCCATCCATGGGATTTTCCAGGCAAGAGTACTAGAGTGGGGTGCCATTGCCTTCTCCAAAATAATACTAGCTTTCTGGAAAAAATTTGTGCAAGATTGACATTTTATCACCACATTTTTGGTATTCCTACATAAGCTAAAAGGACAAGTTAAGTAGCAAGAGACTGTTACTTTTTCAAAGGTAGCAGTTGAAGAGAATTTTTAGCACTTAGAGAAGCTCAAGGCTTCAGCAAGAAGTAAAGGATTAAAATCAGAGTCTATAATTGCGATTTAAAATATGTCACTGTCACAATTCAATTTCTGATGTCTGCCTATAACCCACACCATACCGTATAAATCTGGGGCTCCTAAAAGCAGTCAAAATGATTTATAACAAAACATTTTCTCTAAGTATATCTTTTATCAGTGATTAATGACCAGAAAGTTCTCTCATCCAGATATCTGACTGAATGGCAAAATGAGGAGTTTATGACATTTACCCATTGCATGTTGTCAAGGGAAATAATATGAAGCAATGGTTGGCGGTGGCAGAGGTGGCGCGGGCAGTGAAAGGTACAAAAAAAGGCACATGGTCTCACTTGTTATCAAATGCCTTATAACTTCTCATGGTACCAATCTCAATTCCAGAACATGTTAACCTGTTATAGTAAAATCAGAGCCATTAGCATTATATGGAGCAAAAGATACAACTATCTCAGGTCTTACATGAACAAAGAAGATACTCCTCTGCAAAATGTTCTAAAACTAAAAGCAGGGGTGGGGTGGGGGTGGGATTCAAATCTGGGAAGAATGCCCTACCAGGAGGAGGAGGAAAGGGGAGGAAAGGCGGACTTCACTGCAATTGGAAGGACAAAATAAGAAGGCTAACACACAATGGCACCTCACTCCAGTACTCTTGCCTGGAAAATCCCATGGATGGAGGAGCCTGGTGGGCTGCAGTCCATGGGGTCGCGAAGAGTTGGATACGACTGAGCGACTTCACTTTCCCTTTTCACTTTCATGCATTGGAGAAGGAAATGGCACCCCACTCCAGTGTTCTTGCCTGGAGAATCCCAGGGACGGAGGAGCCTGGTGGGCTGCCATCTATGGGGTTGCACAGAGTCGGACACGACTGAAGCGACTTAGCAGCAGCAGCAACATACAAAGTTAAAATTCAAAGTAAAATCGCAAAGGCTGCTAGAGAATTCCAAGCAGTTTAAAGTGGCTTATTATTATAAAAGCACATAACTTTACAGCCAATATTTCTCTTTGTTAATAATAACGGGGCAGCCAAGCAAATACTCTAAGAGTACTTTTAAGACATTTAATTACTTGGGAGAAAAAACTTCATCTAAGTCTCCCTTTACACGTAGACAGTAAGTTAGTTAAAGCAAAAAAATCAGCTTGCCTAACCATCTTCCACTGGCTGGGAATGATGGACATGTGTAATTGAAAATCATAAAGCTGAAATAAACATTCTTTAACCCCAGATTGCCCAATACCACTACCAGCTCCCAGAAGCCCTGGCTCTGTTGTTACATTCTCAAAACAGAATTGCCCTGGACATGCTCTTTGCCCCTCATCTTGAGAAACTAACTGAAGTCACTTTTCCCCTTGCACTTCAAAGCCTGGAAGAACTAAGCCTAGGATGCCACATTTTAGATAACTGTTTATGAAATCTGTGTGCCCATAAAAACACCAGACAAGTAGTAACAAAAACTTAGGTCTTAATCTAGAATTTTCTGATGACTCAGAAAAATGGTATGAAGTATGGCTCTTCAACTCTCTGAGCCTTAGTGTCATCATCAGTAACATGAAAAAGGTGGGTTAACAGTGATTCTAAGCGTTCCTGGTATTTATAATGAAATCCCCAGGACCTCCCCCTGCAAGAAAAAAATTTAAAAAAGGACACATGCTCATCACTTGGTATGTGACCACTGTGTGTCTTGAAGCCCACACCTCAACCCCACTTCTAATCCCTACACTTCAGGACTTCTCAGGCCCAACTTAGTTCTCACATTCTGACCCTGTTATCAGGGTATACCATCCCTTGATAAATCACTTTTCAAAATGGATATACTGGGCCATGCCCATTTGATGAGAGGTTAGAGCCTTGCTATGACACGGTCAAGTACATTTCAGAGAGCTAAGAAATGTCCTGTAAGTGACAGCTTCTTCAACTTCAATTAAAAAAAAAAAAAATCAACTACTTGAACTATAGCTCTCCAGAACAAAGAACCCTAACTCATTAGAACTGTGTCTTTGTGCTCATCTCTTCTAGGCTCCTATTTGGGATATTACATAGTGTCAGTTTGGATCCCAGCTCCTGTAGGCTTGACCATCCCCACCGTGAGCCCTTGGAAGCCAGCCCTAGAATGCCCCCATTCTGGAACAATAATAATTCCCAAGACATGCGTGCCTCTCTCAGGGAGATTCGATCCATAAACTGAGCTGAGCTTATGAGCTCCCTCTCTGTCTCTCTCTCTCAATAATGTGAATTAAGAAACAAATCAAGTAGAGTAAGATGGTAGGAAAGTATGAACAAAGATTACCCAGAGTACAGATTTTGATTGACACAATAAACGTGTAATAACCATTTTCATGCTTTCCTCTGCCTAAACGAAAACTAGCAAAAATGCCCATAACCTCTTTAATTCCTGGAGAAATGAAGATCTGATCTGTAGTTCCTTAGTACATAAAGAATTTAAGAGCTATTGATATTGTTCACACATGTATCTAATGGAATCTTAACATTTCCTTTTAAATCTGAAAAAAAGGAAAAAGTAAGTCAAACTGAAATTTTCCTCAACAGTTTATTAACTATCAAAATTTTATAGGTACCAAAAAATCAAAGAGCATATTTCAAAACTTAAAAAAAGATTTGTAAATGAATACTTATTTATATGATTCTATAAAACAGAACACAAACTCATACTGCAAATACTATTAAAACTCTTTGTCAAAATTCATTTTCTACTTCTGAAAGCTATTTGGGTCACTTGAATATGATAAAAATCAAGTCATGTTCTTCTTTCCCTCCAAATAAATCCCTTAGAAACATCGGCAACAATTTAGGAATGTAAATGGATTTTCCGTTTGCATTTATACTTAATGATGACTTAACCAGAAGGAATACAGCTTAATTTTTTGGAGGGAGATTGAACCCAGAGGAATATGTTGTTTTACGGGGGAAAAAAACTAATTTAAACGAGGCAAAATAAAAAGAATGTCAAAAGAAAAAGCCTGATATTATAAAAAAAAAAAAGCAGCTGAAGCCAAAAAGAAATTTGAAAAAACAGCACTCTGATGCCTGGTCTGATGGAGATGGAATATGGAGTCCCACCTTCTGCATAACATTAAGTACTGAAGAACACCTCACATTAAAAGCCTACACACACCCATCCGAATTCATTTATGTTTTACATTCTCACCCTTTTTATTTCCTTTTGCTACCATGAACTTTACATGCAACTGTAACAAATGCTGAAAATCAAATTTTGAATTTAGAACATATGTGTGGCTATTGTAATATGAGACACCATATGACACAGTGCATATCAATAGCTTCAAAAGATAATACCTCAATAATAAGGGAATTTCCACACAGACTTCCTTAAGTCAGCACTCCAGGAAGGCCCTTCCTAATGGCCCCTACTTTTGAAAAAATACACTTCCCCTGACATTTCACAGGAACCAAAAATGTATCAAGTGGATTTTGCCCAAGTCTATCCTGCAAGTACTTCTCATATTTAATTCTATAAATGTCAGATAAATGACTCAACCAAAAATCATTCCTCTCTTAATAAAATATATCTGAGCATTAGCCTATGTCGGCTTATTAATATATATATTAACAATCATTAAGTCCATTGAAAGAGAAATTAATTGATACATGTTCAATAATTCACACTTATGGGACAGTTTATGTTCAAAAGCTACAGATTTAATTTTAGATTAAGAACACAAGCAATAACATACAATTCACAGCAAATCATAATCTAAGGTATTATTAGTGCCATGTCCGTCCCAGAAAAAACACTAGACAAAGTAAGAGTGCAATACAATTAAGAACCAGTATTTGACAAAGTGTTCAGCTACTGAATTTCATTCCTCTCAGAATTGAGTATCTCAGCATGTATAATTATGAGTAATAACACCATAATTATATCTAGTGATTCTTGATGGGGGGTAAGATTAAGAGTCATTTTAGAAAGAAAAATTTCAAACTTAGACAAAAGGAGAGTAAAATGATCCAGGCCTTATCATCAACTCATGGTCATTCTTGTTTCCTCTGTCCCTACCCACCTCCCCACCCTCCAGGCATCATTTCATTGCACCCCTTAAAATTTCTATCTATATATTTAAAGGATAACTTTTTTAATCATTGCCACAAAAATCACATCTGAAAAAGCCAAACAGTTAATTCCTTACTAGTAAATATCTGGGCATCGCTCAGTGTCCCTAGTTGTCTCAAAATGGTTTTCATTTGATTGAACTGATATGCATGTGGCATTCACACATTGCCATTCATATCTTTTTAAAGGAGTTTTTAATCTTTAGGTTCATACTCTGTTCTTATCCAATTCACCCCACTTGGCAAAGCCACATGGTTTGTTCTACATGCAGTTTTCCATGATTCAGACTTTGTTGATTGTATCCCCAAGGTCTCATTTAACAGGTCTCTCTCTTCCCTTGTATTTCGTGTAAGTAAGCTGACAGGTCCAGAGACTTGAACAAAATCAAGACTTGAACATAAAACTTGTGGTGTTGTTCTTTTTCTGCTAAAATATACCCTAGGTGGTATTGTCTACTTCCATTTGGAGGTTCATAATATTCAGTTATCTCTGTGTGATGTTAGTGGTTATTAATGATCATTCCCTAAATCCATTATCACTGACCCTTGAACAATAGAGGGGTTCGAGTGCTAACCATCATGCTGTTGAAAATCTGCATATAACTTTGCAACTGGCCCTCTATAACCACAGTTCCACATCCACAAACAGAATCAACCACAGAATTTATAGGACCATAGTATTTATTGAAAAATATCCACATATAAGTGGACCCATGCAGGTCAAACCTGGCTTGTTCAAGGGTTAACTGTATTTTATTACTGCTGGCAAAACAGTAATATTCTAGATAAATTCTTCTTCATTTATTAGCAAACAAAATAAAACTTCTGTAAAGAGAAACATCTGTAAAGAGAAACCAAACAATTATTTAGTTATCCTGAGGAATAATTCCAACTGGAGAGCCAGGATAAATGTTTTTTTCTCTTTTTTCAAGTTCTTTGTTGTTTACTGTAGTAAGAACATTTAGCATGAGATTTATTCTTAACAAAGCTTTAAATGCATAATACATAATTATTAACTGCTGCTGCTGCTGCTAAGTCACTTCAGTCATGTCCAACTCTGTGTGACCCCAGAGACAGCAGCCCATCAGGCTCCCCCATCCCTGGGATTCTCCAGGCAAGAGCACTGGAGTGGGTTGCCATTTCCTTCTCCAATGCATGAAAGTGAAAAGTGAAAGTGAGGTCGCTCAGTCGTGTCCGACTCTTAGCGACCCCATGGAGCCCACCAGGCTCCTCCGTCCATGGGATTTTCCAAGCAAGAGTACTGGGGGATAATTATTAACTATCTAGGCCCAATTTTTAACTTTAAGTTTGCTTTTTAATTATGTAAGACATTTACTTTTCTTTTTTCCCTTTCAGTTTTTCTCGTGCACTGTTTAACGTAAGCTGCCTCTCAGCAGCAACCAACATGCTGACCCCGCTCTCCCTCTTGGTTTCTACACCATCCTGTGCAGACTGCCCTTGTCTCTCTGGTTTTCCCTTCTCACTCTCCTATTGTTCCTTCTCTTGAACCTATCAATATACTTAATGGAGCTCCTCGGGGTTCAAACCAGAATCTTTTCTCCTGTCTACACCTTTCCCCCAGCAAGTTATCTGTTCCTACGCCATTAAATATCATCTCTATGCTAATGGCTTCAAATTTCTATCTCCAACCTGAAGCTCTCCTGTGAGCTCCAGACTCAGGTACCCAACTATCTATAAAACTTTGATGCTCGGGTGTCTAATAAACACCTCAAGCGCATACAAAGCAGAACCCTAAATCACTACCGTTTCCACAACTGTGGCCCTCCTGTCCCCTCAGCTCAGGAAATGGCACCCAGTTACTCAAACTGAAAACTCAAGCATCATCTTTGATTGCTGCCTCTGCTTCACACTTCTTACCCAGTCTTGTTGTGAAGTTGTGGGTCATCTATTTCCTGTCCCCTCTTCTCCATCTCTCGTTCTACACGCCCACCCGGCCCCCTTCTCTCCTCAGGAACCTCTACATTCTCCTCACAGGCCTCCAAGCTTCATGCCTCTCTCCACACGAGGCATCACCCAGCATCCAGAGTGGTCCTTTTCCAGACTAACTTGAACATACCACATGGAAGTGTAAAATGGACCGATGCCCTTCCTTCATTCTTGAATTCTAAATCTCTCTCAAAGCCTGCTAGGTCCTGCATGAACGACCCTGTGTTCCTTTCCACTCCCTTTTGTTACATTCTCCTGCTCTCTGCTTGCCCCCAGGGGCCTCCTCTCAATCCTCAAGTGAAATCCTCCTCTCAATCCAGATTCTTCTTTGCCTCACAATCTCTGCACAGGTAGTTGATCGGCTTGCAAGCTCTTCACTGCACTCTTCTTCCATCTTCACATGGCTGGCTCCACCTCATTCTTTAGCTCTCTGCTTAAATGTCACCTCTAAGGAGTCCTCCCTCACAAGCCCTGTGCCTATCACTTCAGCTTACATTTAATTATGTATCACCACCCCATTAACTTCTCATGGAGGGACGGTTTGCATACTGCTCTCTGCACTGGCTGATGTAATGCACTATATATATATATATATATATATATATATATATATATATGTATGTATGTATGTATATGTACTACTTATTGAGCATCAGCAGATTTAATCCCCAAGTATTCCTTCTGTATTTCTGGCTCACTTGGTAATGGAGTCCTTCTGCTTCTTCCTCTACTCAAGAATTACAGAACACCCAGCCCATTTCTTAGTTTTATCTCATTGGACTATGTGCAGATAGACAGGCCTTAAAATGAAGCCTACAGTGACTTTTCTATTTAGAAAAGAGTCCTTTGGTACACAGACTCCCAGTGAATCCAAAGATAGATTTCAGAGGGCCATGAACTGGGGTGAGAAAACAACTCCATGTTTTTGTTCAAAACCTCAAATTTAGCATTCCCTGTCACTATGAAGGTTGACTACAAACTAGTTGCAACCTGTAACTTTGTCACCAATGGAAACCTTCAGGTGTTTTCATATCTCATAATTTAAACATCGTGAAATAGCATTTAACATCATCACTACCTTGAAATTACAATTATTAAACATACTGCTAGATCTTGTCAGTCAGGGCTTTAATAAGGGAGCAAATACTTTTATGTATTATACATTTTTAATATTTTGATAACTATTTC
The DNA here is from genome assembly GCF_029407905.1 of Bubalus kerabau. NCBI lineage: Eukaryota > Metazoa > Chordata > Mammalia > Artiodactyla > Bovidae > Bubalus > Bubalus kerabau. The sequence goes on from NC_073641.1 coordinate 14,867,787, forward strand.
AATATGATTGGTTTCCTTTGTAACCCTTGTGTTTTATGCATTTAAAGTATCGCTTGGGTCCACATGCTAGTGATATAATGAAGGACTAAGAGGTAAAAGAAATCCATCCTGATGGGGACAAGTATTCATTTATTGACTTGCTCAGAACTGCCAGTGCATGGTGACAATGAAAAGGAGACTGGCTCTTTTGTCCATTTTAGTATTATTTTTAAGTTCTCTCCAGGCCATGCATCCCCATTTTACCCACTCCCAGAATGGACCACTCCCATCACCCTTCCCTCGAAACACAGTTATCTAGACTACCACAGACCTCCCCAGACATCCAACAGGCTCACGACACAGAAGGTTAAAGAACTCCTGACCTGGAACTTCCATATAGTGTAATAAGCAATCCTTGACAATTCATAAAGGTGACTAGGTAGTTAATTTTAAAATCTTCGATACAGAAATGAAGTCAATGAAAATTTAACCAAGAAAACAGAAGATATGGCCAAAAAAGTTTTAAAATAGGAGAAATTTTTAAGCCACAAAAAAATGGATAATTTAACCCATTCATATACCACTAAAACTGACAGGAAGGAACCAGTACCCTATGAATATAGAGAACTCTTACAAATCAGAAAGAAAAAGATCCAATAAAAAAATGTCAAAGGACACAAATTAGTAAATTAGAAAAAAACTAAACTGTCCACAAAATATGATAATTTTCTACTTCAGTAATCAAAGAACTACAAACTGAAATAGGATATTTTCATCTACCAGACAAACAAATCTTAAAGAAAGATAATAATAATAATTAGATAACATTACCAACTTAATGTACATGAATTCGAGTAAACTCCAGGAGGACAGAGGAGCCTGGCGAGCTGCAGTCCATGGGGTCACAAAAAGTTAGACATGACTTAGAGACTGAACAACAATACTACTTAATACAAGCAAAAAGTAAAGATAAATATTCATATACATTATATTGTTTTTCTAAAGGACAACATGGCATACACATGCAACATCTTAAAAATGTATCAACTCTTTCTTTAAGCAATTCAACTTCTAGGAATTTATCCTAAGAGGAAGATCACACAACTGCATAAAAGATTCATGTGAAAGTATGTGATCAAAGCATGGTGTACAACTTTTTTAATGAAGGAGAATAAAACACATGTACAAAAAAAGTGAAATGAAATTGTGACTCGCTCCTGCATGTCCAGCTCTTTGTGACCCCATGGACAGTAGCCCGCCAGGCTTCTGTGTCCATGGGATTCTCCAGGCAAAAATACTGGAGTGGCCTGCCAGTCCCTTCTCCAGGGGATCTTCCCAACCTAGAGATCGAACCCAGGTCTCCTGCATTGCAGGCAGATTCTTTACCAACTGAGCCACTAGGGAAGAAATTATGGGACATTCATACAATGTGCAATCATTTAAAACAAAAGTCTAGTTTTTCTGATATGGAAAAGTATTTAAGATGTGTTAAGTGGAAGAGCTAGATTATGAATTTATATGTCTCTTACGGGCCACATCTTGGTTTTATTTTTATGTACATAAAACCCTGAAGGCTATCAACATTTCCAGAGTAGTGTCACCTCTAGGTCATATACAAATGGCTTTTTATAATTTAATTTTCTGGTATTTAACAAAATAACATATTAATTTTTTAATAAAAAGTATCCTTTAAAAATGAAATTACCCTGTTTAAAATATTCTGAGCTATAGAGTAAGATGAAAAGCAAATATCCTCTTAAACAAGATGACTTCTAAAGACAATCATGGTACATTCCTCATACTTTGAAGTATCTTCAAGTCAAGGTGGCATGCCCTTCTGCTTACCTCATACCCTGGCCACATATGCCTTACTAAATATTCAACACAAGAAAGCAATATCCCAGGTACAATTAGTAATTTACTCTCTTACGTAAGTACCACCAAATACTTATCAAAAGCTGGGTGAAGGGAAACAAGTTTGAGGAATCATGACCTGACGGATATGCAATCCATCTTTCTTTCCTATTCTGCGTCTAGAGTGAGCCAAAATCAGCAGAGAAGCAGTTTTGACCTCATTTGTTCCAACCATCACCTCTGGATATTAAACCTACCGCTCCCAGTCTCTTATAGACTTGCTCCTACTGACCGAGCATCTGTGGAATTCCATCAGTCTATATCATGGAGTGTGTACCAAACATGCCTATGAAATTCATCATTGTGTCCATCGTGAGGGGAGAATCTGTCCCCCCTAGGAGGAATTCCTGCCTGGGATTAGCATCACAAGTCTGTAGTGTTTCTTCTGAGTAAATGGTCTCTATCTCATGGCAGTGGTTTCTAACCTTACGTGGGGCGGGGAGCGGGGTGGGGAGGTGGGTATGGTCACATATGCTCCTGAGACTCTGATGAAAGCTGTGAGTCCTCTCCATATGCACACCCCACAGTTTGCAAACAATTTCAAGGACTGCAGAGACATCTCCCCTGTCTCCAGGTTAAGAATTCACATCTCACGGGCCAAGCTTCCTTCCCACAAGCTCTCTTTTCACATGGGCTGCTAGAAAGTTTCATTTAATGCCCACCTTCAGCAAATACACAGTTTATCTTGGGATGCATTTGCAGTAGCCGCATACCTGGTTCCAGTCCACATCCCTGTACTAACCAGCTTTTAATTTACTGTTCTGCTGAAGTTTACCTATTCCAGAAAACTGATTTGGAGGGAACAGAGACAGGGAAAGGACGATCAACAACAACAACATCACGCTAATTCCAAAACCTAGTCTGAGAATCATCAGTGTGATGGCCTTCTATTTCCAGTCCTCTCCTTTTCCGGACACGGGACAACACTGGCCTTCCTAGTTGCAGACCATGTAACGAGGCCTAGCAATAAGCTGTGAGCAGAACTAACACACGTCATTTCCAGACCAGCACATTTAACTGCTGATGGAAACCCCTCGGGGCTCTTTTCCTCTGGCACTGTGCCCAGCAAGGTTAGAAACAGAGGCTGTTCAGCGACTCTGCGTCCCCAAGTGACCATGATACACCTGTGGACCTGTGAAGAGCCTGATGCTGTTCTAAGCTACAGAGATTTGGTGGTGTTTGTATCTGCCTATGTGAATGGATATACCTGATGTACAAAAACAAGAAGGTACAGACCTCTCTCTTTTGGGAACTTAGGCCCTAAGATTTTCAGTGGAAACACAAACAGGGAAGGGCTCACATCCTGGAAGCGGGCTCAGGTTTTCAGCAGGTCTGGTCATATTTAGAGCACTGAAGGGGCAGGACCAGCAGGGTGACAGGGAGCACTATCCTAGGACAGGAAGCAGAGGGGCCTAGGGTTTCAGCAGAGTGGGCCAGGCTGGCTTGATTGGGGTCACTGGGCAGAGCTTGGTTCCATCATTGGGCCATCCCTGGGACCTATGCCAGGACACTCACACCCAGGGTGCAGTGGCTATTAATAGAGCCAAAGGGCTAACACCTTCCATGGAGCTCTGCTGACCTTGGCCAAGACTACAGTGAACGTGCTTCCACAGTCACTGAGGGTCACTTAGGGTTCTTTTGTCCCTGTGTTCAAAATCTACTTAAAGCAGTTCATCAAATGTGTGCAAATTTCTACAAAGGAAGAAATAAGAGTTCAAGGGGGAAAAGGTAAGATTTTTTTTTTTTTTAACAGATGAGTTTAACTTTTAAAAATCAAATGAAAGCAGAAAAAGATTTCCAGCTCTGAGCACTATAGTTAGGCCACAATTTAGACATTTTATCATGTTCATCATCAGCATGAGAAAGAAACAGAATCAGTTACATGAAAAACAAGGTCCCTAAGAACAAACAAACTAGTTACTCGGGAGCAGCACAATTCTCAGGACCAAGGCCAGGGAGAAATTTGTCCCCTGTGGCCTCATAATGAGGCGACTGTGTAACAGGATCCTTAAGGTAAATAAGGGTTTCAGGGGATTTTTCTCAGGAGTGTGCCTCAGTGTAAGCTGACAGCCTCCAACCAGCACTATTCAAGGGATGCTGAAGAGCCAGTTCCAAGGGTCTAACCCTAGGCTTTTAGGAACTCAGCTGTCTGGTGAGCTGAAGTTGATGCAGCAACAAACTTTAGACTATCTAGAAGAATTTAATGCTATGTATGTATTTTAAAAATTGAAGAACACAGGCAGGCACCCTGGTTGTGAAAAAAAATAAAACACTTTACCACTTTTGAATTCTCCGAAACTGTATTTTAAAGATCTTAATTACTGAAATTTCAACCTTTTCAGCTTCAGAATGCAATAGGATGCCAGAGTGATCTTGGGAACTTCTGAGACTGTTATGAAACTGGGTATGTGATACTTTGGACCAGATGATAGGCGTGTAAGCCCTGGTCATAATAAAATATCCTAATTAGAAGAACAAGGATTGACAGCATACCCTTAAGGCAATTCTTCGTAACTATTATGCTCCCGACCTAGCATTAGATAATTGAATGGCAACAGATTCTTGTTTGGACTCCTCACAAAGAACCTGGAGGAGAACAGACACTTCCACTGCCCCCCAGTGCAAACCCCAGTATGTTATGTGAACCAAGACGGTGGTGCTGGCTCAGAAGAAACTATCCCTCAGCAGAAGGCATTCCCACCTTTGCAGAGAAGTCAGCTGAGGAAGCAGCAATAGGCATGGCCAGATTTCCCTCGAAAAATAACTTTAAGGCCTTCTTCCACACAAGAAATGTGGGCATCCGAGGCTCCAGAATCAGGCTTCTCAAACTACAGCAGCTGTACTCCAAAGTGAACGTGATACGTGATGGTACGTGGAAGCCACAGAACGGACATGGGACATCTGTCTAATGTATCCCTTTTATGGTGTTAAGCAGTCATTTTAAAGAAATTAACATGCTGTATTTGTGGCAGAATGCAAAACGTACATGATTCTCGAAGTAAAAAGAGAAGATCTGAAAGAAAAGTCTGCTGTGATGGCCAAGTGGCACATGAATAGAAGCTCAACGTTGCTAACTATTAGAGAAAGGCAAATCGAAACTACAGTGAGGTATCACTTCACACCAGTCAGAATGGCCATCATCAAAAAGTCTACAAATAACAATTGCTGGAGAGCGTGTGGAGAAAAGGGAACCCTCCTACCCTGTTCGAGGTAATGTAAATCAGTGCAGCCAATATAAAAAACAGTAAGGAGATTCCCCACAAATCTAAAAGTAGAGCTGCCACAAGACCCAGTAATCCCACTTCTGGGCACATACGCAGACAAATTATAATTCAAAAAGATGCATGCACCTCTGTGTTTACAGCAGCATTATTTACAACAGCCAAGACACAGAAACAATCTCAATGTCCACCAACAGACTAATGGATGAAGATGTGGTGTATGCACACAATGGAATATTACTCAGCCATAAAAAATGAAATAATGCCATTTGTAGCAGCATCAGTGAACAAATATCATAATATCACTTATATATGGAATTTAAAATATGATACTAGTCAACATATCTACAAGCCAAAACAGATAAACAGGTATAGAGAACAGGGTTGTGGTTCACAGTAGAGAGGGGGGTAGCGGAGACAAAGATGGCGAGTTTGGGATTAGCAAATGAGACTATTACACACAGAATGGATAAACATTAAGGTCCTACTGTATACTACAGGGAACTATATCCAATATTCTGTGATAAAGCATAATGGAAAAGAATATAAAAAAGAATATATAATTGGGTCACTTTGCTGTACAGGAGAAACTAAAACAATATTATAAGCCATCTATACTCTAACAAAATGTTTAAAAAGTCTGCTGCTATGAGGTATGCTGCCAAATACCTAGGAACTAGCACTTACCACTAATTCAGGTAGTCTGAAGACACACAAAGAAAATTAGGTCAATAGAAAGAAAAAAATTCAAACTCATCCATACTAAGATATATAGTCATAAAAAAGTTTATTATTTATATAGAACATATATAACATTTATGTGTATATATATAATATCTATATATATACATAATGTATATATGTAACATTATGTATATATATTTAATACACTTGATTTTTCACTTACCAATAATACCTGAATTGTATAAGATACTCTTCTACATCTCAAGGCCAGAATAATCTTTAGCCTAGAAAATATTTTATACTGACTATGATCAAGCACCTCTTTCAGCCACCAACACATACCACACTTCACCAAGGTAAATTAGGGTAAAGAACTTTATAACAAACTCCCTGAAAAAACTTTTTAGAAAAGAGTGCTGGGCTGCAGACAATGTGCACAGGAATGGTAGGTAAATTCCAGACAGATGCAAGGGAGGGTAATAGCTAATAAGCTCTTCTACCAAATACACACCATACAAGAGAGGCCTTCCCATCCCCACCTCACAGCTGGGGATATCAGCACAGGTCTACTGGCCCCCTGTCCCTGCTCAGCCACCATGCTTCCCACCTATTATACTACCAATATTTACTCACAGTATTAATGGCATCATTAGGATTGCTATTTAAAAGTACTCCTGAGATCTCTTCCACCCCAGCAGAGCTACTTTACAGAAGAATAAATTAAACACACGAAGGAAATAAATCTGCATTCCTTCCAACAGCCTTCCTCAGAAGGCAATCAACTCACAACTATCAAGAGCAGCGTAGCTGTGCCTCAGACCTGCCTGCAGTTCAATGTGAGCCCAAGAAGCCAGAGTTTACAGCTTAAAAATATGGCAACTGTCACACATTTCCAATGGCAGAGTGAGAAAACTCTAACCGCGAGGGAACAGGGCAGTAAATCTCCCCAGGGCAGAGGAAAGCAATGGACGGCTGTCACGTTTGACTCTGTCTATGTGGGTTCTATGTAAGGAATGCAGGATAAAAATTAAAAATCAAACTAAGATATACATCCAGTCAAAGCATGACGCCTTTCTTCTAGACGGCATTTAACTGTTTCAGGAGTCACGCACACCCTCCCACCCTCCACTCAAAGTCATATTTTTAAAGACTGAGGTTGTGGATGCTTATTTTGAAGATGTTCTCCAGGTATGCTCCACCTCTGCAAAAACGGTGTGTTGTCCACTGGAGATTCAAGACCAGTAAGTCGCCCCCAAGGCCAAGTTTTGCTGAACTCTTTTCCTACTTGTTTTCTGATTTACATAATGCAACTGGCCTGCTAGGCCTCCAGCCCTAAAGTGATGATAACAGAGATTTTTAAGTTCTTAAATATGCAATGCCTCATATAAAACAACCAGAAGTTATGTGTGCTCTCTGGATAAAAATTATAATTATCATTTTGGAGGAAGAAATTCTGTAGATCTTCCAAGTCAAATTCTCAATTTTGCAAGATAATCACCAAGCTATTAAAATATAAATGGTTTACTAGGCTACCAAGAAAGTTAATATAAATTGTTGATTAGCAAATAATTGCTGGTAAGTTTCTGTAAAAGAGTTATGCTCAAAGTTTGTAGGATGTATTGATACATCCCTTTTACTATTTTGGTATTACCAAAATCAGTTTGGAGCCCTAAGAATGCGTCCCAACAAGACAAGTCTGACAATAAAATTTTAAGAGGACCAATATGGTGAGTCCAGACTAAAAACTCTCCAGAGACCAGGCTGAATTAAGGGACAGGTTCTGGAAGCTACAGAGGGACAGAGATACTATCAATCCTTCAGGCAGCCTTCTGTTATGCCATTTCTCTATTTCCATCAGGGTTCATTTGATTCTAAGAACTGAAACTCACAGGAATTTAATAAACACAAATAGTGGTTTCGCCCAAGTCCACATGCAATAAGGACAACTGGGCATCAAAAAAATTCAACCCCCAAATCGTACAGCATCAAGAATCAAGACAGCAGCTCTAGAATTCTCTTGCACTCTAGAGCCAATGGTCTCTATGCTTATCCCTCTTCTGCTTCCTTCTCCTCTGTCACTGAGACAAGCTTTCTCTGTCCACTCACTTGCTTACAACTCTTCCAAGACTGCTTCTGAATGTCCACATGACCTTGATTTTTTAATTTCTTATTCAAGTATGGTTGATTTAAAATGTTGTGTTAATACTGCTATACAGCAAAGTGACTTGGTAATACATCTATATACTCTCACGACTTTTACACTCAGCTCCCTAACAACTCTCTGTATTTCAATTCCTGATCATCTGAAGAGCCAATCCAATTGTTTTCCCCAGGGTCAGGTACCCAGCTTGGTCCAATCAGCTGTGGAGCAAGATGACATTAAAGAAAACAATGCACAGCAGATGGGTAGGGACAGTTATCTAGAAAAGAAGGAAGCCAGGAAGAAATAACAGGCATCTATGCTATAATTTTTCAGAGTTTCAGAGAGTTATTGAATAGCAGTGAGTTTAAGATTACTCTTTGATCTCAGAGAACTTTTTTCCAGCAATCTATGTTAGTTTCCTATGGTTGATGCAGTGAGGTTCCATCCCAGAAAGTTAGATCGGCCAGGGATTGTTTTTCCCCTTCAAACTCAAATGACAACCAGGATGAGAACCACTGCCCTAAAATGGCCTGTTCTCATCAATAAAGATCAAATGTAATGAGCTAAAAATTGTGTTCAATCCTGCACTTTATTCTGAAAGAGCCCCTTATTCCAACTTCATTTGCAAATCAACTGTTTTAACCCAACTATTTCAAAGTTTCAAAACAAACACAAAAATTTCTACCTAAATGTGCACATTAACAACTCATAGACATCTTTCAATGGCACCCCACTCCAGTACTCTTGCCTGGAAAATCCCATGGACGGAGGAGCCTGGTGGGCTACAGTCCATGGGGTCACTAAGAGTTGGACACAACTGAGCGACTTCACTTTCACTTTTCACCTTCATGCATTGGAGAAGGAAATGGCAACCCACTCCAGTGTTCTTGCCTTGAAAATCCCCCGGACAGGAGAGCCTGGTGGGCTGCCGTCTATGGGGTTGCACAGAGTCAGACACGACTGAAGCGACTTAGCAGCAGCAATCTTTCAGATTTGGCAGATGGTGCTAGTGGTAAAGAACCCGCCTGCCAAAGCAGGAGACATAAGAGATGCAGTTTCAATCCCGGGGTTGGGAGGTTGCCCTGGAGAAGTGTATGGCAACCCACTCCAGTATTCTTGCCTGGAGAATCCCATGAACAGAGGAGCCTCGCAGGATAGAGTTCATGGAGTCACAAAGAGTTGGATATGGCTGAAGCAACTTAGCAACAACAGATATCCTTTACCATTGACTACACTTAGTAAGCACTGGCTTTGTAGTAAGTTGTTTTACTGTTAGTTTGCACATTCTCAGTCATTCCTGTACCAGCATCCAGGGCAAATGAGCAGACAATTAGTGGTCTGACAATATCTCAGACTGTTCCACTAAATACTGAGCTACACCAAAGAAAGCCAATAAGAGACAGGGAGACAGCAGCTGCTATAAATGCTGGAAAACACATTGAAGCTTTACTTTAAAATCTTTTAGGGAGACAAATGGAGACATATATAGGCCTAGGTAGAAATGACTCATGATGTATAATATGAAATATTCTAAAGTAATTTGCTAAACCCTGAACAGTGTAAGACAGCTGGGATGGTAAAGAAAAAGACTTTCAAAGGGAAAGGCTAGTCCACAAGTGGATCGGAGCTTGCCTAAGCTAATCACACAGCTGGACTCACAGGTATCAGACGCAGGACCTCTCCAGAAATGTGTTTATAGCAACCTCTTTACCTTTTCCAGCTTTCACTAAAGCCATCAGCACCAAAACCAGAATTCACACTGGACCATCTAATGGAGTCTGAGGGCAGGAAGGGCATGTTTTCAATTGCCAAGTATGTTTTTCTTTATCTAAAGGAATTGCAGTACGGAAGAGGTGCAGCTCTCCCTTGCCTCCCCTCCCCAGGGAGGCAAACAGCCCAAAGAGGCTTAATAACCAAAGTCAGTCCCTGGCTTGCACTTCATTCTCTTAACTGTTAAAAACATGGAGATGATTTAAACTGACAGCATCAATTATCAGTAAAGCAAGTTTCCCTAAAAAACAATAGCATTCTGCGAAAAATGGCATTGGTAAATTGAGAGAGATTACACTAAATTTGTAGATTGCCTTGGGCAGTATAGTCATTTTGACAATATTGATTCTTCCAGTCCAAGAACATGGTATATCTTTCCATATGTCTGTGTCATCTTTGATTACTTTCATCAGCATTCTACAGTTTTCAGAGTACAGGTCTTTTGCCTCCTTAGAATAAAATACCTAGGGGTAAAACTACCTTTTTATGTGATGGTAAATGAGATTGTTTCTTTAATTTCTGTTTCTGATCTTTCATTATTACTGTATAGAAATGCATGAGATTTTTGTGCATTAATTTTGTATCCTGCAACTTTATGGAATTCATTAATGGAGATGCAGAAGACCTCAAAGAGCCAAAGCAATCTTCGTAAAGAGAAACAGAGCTGGAGGAATCACTTTCCTTGACTTCACACTAGACTATAAAGCTATGGTAATCAAAACAGTATGGTACTGGTACTGACACAAAAACAGACATATAGATCAACAGAACAGAAGAGAAAGCCCAGAAATAAGCCCATGCACCCTGACAAAGGAGACAATACTACACAATGGGGAAAAGACAGTCTCTTAATAAATGGTGCTGGAAAAACTGGACAGTTACATGTAAAAGAATTACAACATTATTTAATACCATACACAAAAATAAATTCCAAATGGATTAAAGACCTAGATGTAAGACCAGATCCTATAAAACTCTTAGAGGAATCATAGGCAGAACATGCTTTGACATAAATCACAGCAATATCTTTTTCTATCCATCTCCCAGAGTTATGGAAATAAAAGCAAAAATAAACAACTGGAACATAATCAAACTCAAAAACATTTACACAGCAAACCATAAACAAAACAAAAAGAAAGCCCACAGAATGGGAGAAAACATTTGCAAACAATGGAACTGACATGGGATTAGCCTCCAAAATCTACAAACAACTCCTGCAACTTAACATCATAAAAACAAGCAACCCAATCAAAAAATGGGCAGAAGACCTAAAGAGACATTTCTCCAAAGAAGACATACAGATGGCCAAGAGGCATATGAAAAGATACTCAGTATTGTTAATTATCATTGTTATTGAGTCACTAAGTTGTGCCCAACTCTTCCACCACCCCGTGGACTGTAGCCTACCAGGCTCCTCTGTCCATTGGATCTTCCAGGCAAGAATACTGGAGTGGGTTGCCATTTCCTTTTCCAAGGGATCTTCCCAACACAGGGATCAAACTCACATCTTCTCCATTGGCAGATGGATTCTCTACCTCTAAGCCACCAGGGAAGCCTCATTAATTATTAGAGAAATGCAAATCAAAATTACATGATCATCTCACACCAGTCAGAATGGTCATCATCAAAAAATCTGCAAACTGAATTCTGGAGAGGAAGTGGAGAAAAGGAAGGCCTCTTACACTGTTGGTGGGAATGTAATTTGATACAGCCACTATGGTGAAGAGTATGGAGGTTCCTTAAAAAACTAAAACTGGAACTACCATATGACCCTGCAATCTCAGTCCTAGGTAATATATCTGGAGAAAAACACGGTTCAAAATGATATATGCACTACAATGTTCACTGCGCAACTGTTTACAATAGCCAAGACACAGAAGCAACCTAAGTGTTCACTGGTAGAGGAATGCATAAAGAAGATATGGTACATATATATAATGGAATATTACTTAGCCATACAAAAGGATGAAAATGCCATTTGCAGCCACATGGATGGACATGGAGATTCACATATTAAGTGAAGTAAATCAGAGGAAGACAAATATCGTATGATATCTCACATATGTGGAATCTAAAAACACTGATACAAATGAAATTATTTACAAAACAGAAACAGACTTACAGACTTAGAGAACCAAAGCAATCTTATGGTTGCCAATGGGGATGGTGGAAGGGCGATAAATGGGGACTGTGGGATTGACATATGCACACTTCTATATTTAAAATAACCAACAAGGACCTACTGTGTAGCACCAGGAACTCTGCTCAATATTCTGTAATAACCCAAATGGGAAAACAATTTGAAAAAATAGATATGTGTTTATGTATAACAATCACTTTGCAGTACACCTGAAATTAACATATTGTAAATTGACTATAATCCAATATAAAATAAAAAAATTTTTAAGCAGAATTTTTGGATCCTTAACATAAGTATGCTTTTAGCATTGTCCCTCAATGTAAGATGCAATTCTAGGTAACTCTGGAATACCTACTATGGTGACGTTGTTGAGGACACTGCACTCTCATCATTCACCATTCCCTATGATGTAGGGAAGCTCTCCTTCACCCGAGTAACCAGTTTGTTTTTGCCTTCTTTAACACTAAACCACATAACAATAATGCTTCTTTCTTGACCTAAACTGCTATAATTCTATCAAAATCAGACTCAAATTTTGGCCCTTTTCCAGCAACTACATAGGATCTACCCTCACACATTCTTGTGTATGCTAACCTCTTCATGACTTTTCTCCCTCTACCCTTAATTTTCCCTTTGCTCCAATTTTCTAATCTATTAATTTTATCCTCTAAGCACAGGAAAAAGTTTCCTCTATGATTTACAAGAAGAAATTCAACCTGACCATGTTAGATGAAGCAATTATACATAATCAACATGTGATTTTGGCAAAATAGGCTACAACTTCCCTTATATCTCTGATCTACTGACAAGAATGCTCCTTGTCCCTTGTTTCATAGTACCGTGACCTAAATTTATTTTTTTTAAAAAGGAAGCACTGATAGCATTGTGCCCAAGAGGAGCTAAAGTGTATTTAATAAATACATACAAATTTTTAGCAAATCTGAAAGAAAAGGATGTGAAACTGTACTGACAACAAGCAAGATTCCAAAATCACATAGCTTAACTGAGAAAAACCAGTGAAGGTTTTGTAAAAGAATTTTGTTATAGACTTGGTTTTTCTATAAATAGTACTACTAAAATATTAATGATGATGAATGGTAAGTGGTTAGAAGAAAAATGGCAATGATTAATACAGGCCACAACTGCCCAAACTGTATACATACTGAGTTCATTTGCAATATTGACCCAAATGTTCCATCATAAACACACTACACTATCTATTACTGTTCTAAAGTTGATGATGTCTTGTATCCTGGTAAAGGCTCACTTCTCAGTCCAACCCTCCTTGACCTTCCAACAGTATTCAACATAGCTAATCACATTCTCCTCAAAACATAATCTTTACTTGACTTCCAGGACACCACTGGTCTTCCTTCCCTTTTGGCCTTTCCTCCTAGTCTCCTCGCTTGTTGCCCCTAGGAATTTAGTTCTCTTCTATCTATGTCAACTCTCCCAGTGATCCCATTGGTCCCACAACTTTGTCTACCACGAAAGACTCCCCAAATCTCTGTCTCTCTAGCCTTGTCTTTCCTCACCTCCAGACTCATTTATACTACCTTCTTCACATCTCCACCTGGATGTCCAATAGAAATCTCAACTCCTCCCCACCAGCACTTAATAGGATTTACTATTTTCTTTTTTTTTTTTATTTTTTATTTTTTTTTAATTTTATTTTATTTTTAAACTTTACATAACTGTATTAGATTTGCCAAATCTTAAACTGACATACAACTCCCTAACAAGATAAAGGTAAGGCCAAAGCATCTATCTCCTTAGAAACAAGAACCACCACTTGGAGTCTTCAAATCATTATTATACTTTTACTGTCTTAAATTTGGCATTGCATTTGAAAAACAGTCTGCAGATGTTTTAGCAGACAATTTATAGAACCCTCTAAACAGACATGATTTCCTGAATTGCTTTTTGGCACTGAATTCTACATGTTATTTATATGCACAGCAACTGCGGAGCGGGAGAGTATTACACCTTCCATGAGAAGCACAGAGAACCATCAGCAGTGTGTAGAATCGACGATTCATTTAAGACCCTGGCTCTTGCAGCTGCTAGATGTCAGCCTACATATCTCCCTGTGTTTGAGGGCCTATGTGGTGATGCACTGGGTATCAGGATTTCTTTCAACAACTTCATGAATTAAAATGGGTTCACTCAAAGAATTTGTAAGTGGAAACATCACCTACCCCCAAAATCTCAGGAACTCGTACCAGCACAAGATATGAACCACAGCAAAAGGCCAAGCCTGCGACAAACCTCAGCATGGACACAGGACCTCAGCCCGGGGACACTTAAAGCCACCACGGCACACACACATCCAGGCGGTGGCAGACTTGCCTCGAGTCTTAGGCTGTATGCCGTATCAGGGCTCTGTGCAGGAGGCTGCTGGCTGTCCTACCAGCTTCCCCACTGGGTGAGCAGCACCCCACCCTCCCAGTTTACTTTGGAGTCATCGTGGACTCCTCCAGTCCTCACACCCCACTTCCACGGTGAGCAATTCCTGTTGAGACCATGGCCAACGCGCATCGCGGAGTGGCTGTTTCTCACCATGTCCGCCACCACAAGCCTGTCCAAGCACATCACCTCTAACCTGCTTACCTGAATACCTCTTGGTTCTCTAGGTTTCCACCCCAGCCCCCCTACAGTCTGTTATCCATACAGAAACCAGGGATCCTATTAAAAGTTACATTCTATCAGCCTTCTACTCAAAATCTCCCAATGACTACCCAACTGACTTGCAAAGAAAAATAAAAAAGGCTTACAAGGTGCCATGATGTGACCTCATCCTTCACCTTCAGACTGTGCCTCTGACCTCACCTTCCACCACTCTCCCATCACTTATTCTGCTCCCAACACCCTGACCTTCTTCCCACTCCTTGAATTCCCCACCTATGTTTGACCTCAGGACCCTTGCCCGTGCTGTTCCCTCAGTCTGGATCATTCTTTTCCCCAGATATACACATAGCTGAACCCAGTTTACCCAAACTTTTACGTAAGTCACCTTCTCAGTGAGGTCTTCCCTGACCACTGTGTCAAGAACTGCAACATACCTTGTCCCACACCCCAACCTTCCCATTCCCTTTCTATTTTCTCCTTAGGACACACTACCAGCTAACACAGGAGTCTTCAAACTACAGGCTGCAGGGCAAATCTAGCCCACCACCTGATTCTGTAAGTAACATTTTGTTGGCACAGAGTCATACCCACTCGTGTATAACGTCTATAGCTGCTTTCTCACTCCAAAGACAGAAGCCCCCTGGCCCACAAAACCTAGACTGTTTACTCTCTAGCCCCTTATGGAAAAAGGCTGCTGACAGCCTGCTCTAACATGTGGCTTAACGTCTTGTCTGTCCCTCTCTAAAGTAATGAGATCGGGGACTTTTACTTGCTTTTATTCATTACTGTATTCCCAGAGCCAGGACAGGCTCCGGTGCATAGTAGGTGCTCAATAAATGTATGTTGAGTAGATGGAGGAATAAATAATGAATTTCACATGGCTGACACACTGATGACTTTTCCATAAGCCCTTTTTATTTTTAAATGAACAAAAAAATACCTAAACGTATAGTGTAATAAATTATTAACACTCACATACCTACCACCCAAGGAGGGAAATGTGGCTAAGGCATTTTCAGTCAAAACATTGTGTTTCCCTAAAAATCCACAGCATAGAAAGATGCAAAGTGGAGTTATACCTGACATGAAAACTCTGTCCACAGCACAGCAGAGCCCTGGTTCACTCTGCATGCCCTGGTTCTTAGACACTACTCTAGTGTTCGCTGGCTCCTTCTCAGACAATAGCACACTTCAAAACAAAGAAAGGACAGGAAAAATTCTGGACCCTCACTCTAAAGCCACTCTGTTAAGGCTCATGTTAAGTTGCCTCCCAGTAGGGCTTACGGCATTTTAATACAACCATCCCGTCTTATCTGGGGTCCCTGAATTCAATTCCACTCTCATATGAGCACGTATCACTGAGGCTCCCAAGTATTTATGTGAGCCTCCAACTTCATTTTCCTTAAGCATTTGTGATCCCTCAGAACAAAGAATTAAGACAGTCACCCTCAACTTCTCTGCCTCTATATTTCTCTTCCATTTATTAACAAGACACTGCTGCTGGTTCCCAGAGAATTCAGGGGGAAAAAAAACAATCTATTTAGAAACAATTCTGGCTTAACCACTGTGTCAATTCCTATCCACATCTCCCTTCCCCGGAATGAGGGGGGACATTTGCATTAAAACAGTACCTCTCTTACTTAGAATGCACCTGCTCAGGCTGATGAAGCCCCACCTGGAGTCATAATCCTCCACTTTTGAGATCACTACCATTCTAGCAAAGTGAATTAACACTTCTGGTGAGACATAAGGAAAAAAATCGAGATCTGTAAAACCAGAATCATCCTCAAGTGAGGTAGGAGAAAAGGATGGACAGAGAGGCAGAAGGAAAAAAAGCATTAGCAGCGGGGGGGAAAAAAAAAAAGGCATTTTTATGTTCCCTTAAAAAACTCATAAGAATGTTCAGTCACAATTTATACATAGTTAATATTCCATAAATGAAACTACTGCCCACAGAGCTCAATTCTTCTCTACAACCAGGAATGCTACATATTGCTTTGTTTTTACAAAATAAAACATGTTCTAATTTTTCTAAAGTCCATGAAGGCTGACTGCTGTAATAATATCACGGATGATCTGCCCATTCTAACCTCACATCATAAGGTAAGGTAAGTCACTTCAGTCGTGTCCGACTCTGTGTGACCCCATAGACGGCAGCCCACAAGGCTCCCCCGTCCCTGGAATTCTCCAGGCAAGAACACTGGAGTGGGTTGCCATTTCCTTCTCCAATGCATGAAAGTGAAAAGTGAAAGTGAAGCCACTCAGTCATGTCCGACTCCTAGCGACCCCATGGACTGCAGCCTACCAGGCTCCTCCGTCCATGGGATTTTCCAGGCAAGAGTACTGGAGTGGGGTGCCATTGCCTTCTCCGAATTTCACATTGTAACTTCTTCATTTATAATAAATTTTTTTTAAATAAAAAACACCACACCCACATGTGACTGAGCGCTCACTCAGTCATGTCTGACTCTTCGTGACCCCATAAATTGTGGCCCGCCATGAGATTTTTCAGTCAAGAATACTGGCATGCAGTCCAGGTTCGGTACAGAATCCTTGGGGCTGGTGCACTGGGATGACCCGGAGGGAGGGTATGGGGAGGGAAGTGGGAGCGGGGTTCAGGACGGGGAACAAATGTACGCCGGTGGCGGACTCATGCTGATGTGTGGCAGAACCAAAGCAATATTGTAAAGTAATTAGCCTCCAATTAAAATAAATTTAAATTAAAAAAAAAAAAAAGAATACTGGCATGGGTAGCCATTTGCTCCTCCAGGGGATCTTTCCGATACAGGCATCAAACACCCGTCTCCTGCATTGGCAGGCAGATTGGAAGCACAGGTCCCATATAACATGCTCAATTCAAAATTGTCCTGAGCCTTTGAAACAGTTACAGGTGTAAGTCTACATCATTTTGAGGTGGAAAAGGACAGTCCTGTAGTTCCGTGTATCCTCCCACTCAGAGATGCACCCACACACCATACAGTGTCATCACCTTCTAACAAAAGTGCTGGCGGAGAACGACCAGCTATGCCTTTTACTCTGCATCAGGGTTTCACCTTACAGAGTTAAGCGTGATGAAGGACAACTTTGCCTAGAGAATATTTTGGAAATGATGCACTATCATTCCTGGGTAACTGTTATTTTTAAATACTAACACAAAAAGTGACCTCGTTCATCATAAAAAAAAAATTAAATCCACTAATTTTATTTCTTTCTAGATACACAAGCAAGCAAAGCATCATTGTGATAATAAAATAAATAGACATACTGAAAAGGTATCTGGCAAAATGTAGGCAAGGTTAATGAAATTTAAAATAGTCATTGGAATGGAGTCTTGAGAAGATGCATAAAGATATCTTAGTCACATTGAACCAGTTGGGGGAAATTAGTTGATTTCCTTCAGCAAAGCCACTGTGGCATATACAGGAGCTCCTGTACAGACTCACAAGCACACATCTGTCCCTGTGTGCATGAGGAGAGAGATGTATCTATTAGGAGAAAAGAGGATAAGCAGCTCAACAAAATTCTACAGGATCCTGTGGGCTCTGAAATCGTAACATGAATTTTTATGAGTTTTCAGGGAGAAAAAAAAATATTTTTTACAAAAGGTTGGTAAGACCTGACAGCTTTGAGTAAGTGAAGTACATACACCCACGTGTTCCCACTTGCCAAGTCACAGCAGTTAACTCAGCACCCAGGGAGCCCCCACTGTGTTCAGGGATCCAAGGTTCAGGACAGGAACCACATCAAGACCCAAGGGTAAAATCCTCTACTCGAGAGACTCCAGGAGAAGTAACCAAATGATGGCCAAAATCTATTAGATAAGCGAGTCGGGACTTACCTGGTGAATCAGCAGTAAAGAATCCTCCTGCAATGCGGGAGACGTGGGTTCGATCCCTATGTTGGGAAGATCCCCTAGAGAAGGAAACGGCAGCCCACTCCAGTATTCTTGCCTGGGAAATCCCATGGACAGAGGAGCCTGTGGGCTACAGTCCACGGGTTGCAAGAGTCAGACACGACTTTAGTGACTAAACCACCACCAGTCTCCTCTCTGCCACTGTTTTCACCATCCACATTGCCCTCCACATGGGTTATGGGCCTGCCCTGGGGTGACAGGTTGGCACACAGAATGTTGCATGGAGACAATACTATATTCATAAATGGTGTTTCCGTTGGAACCTCCTTTTGCTGGCTTAACAACCAAATATAGACACTGGCACCCCAGAAAGGGAGAGAGGTAGGCATGTTTTTCCGTTTCTTCTCTCTCACATTCCAAAATATCCAACAGTTCAGCAAAATTAAGCCAGAAAAAAAAAAAAAAAACTTTCTCTTTTTGTAGAAATGTGTACTAGCAATCCTCAGACTACTAAAGGAAATGAAAAGCACAACACTCCTAATAGGAATGACACTTTTTAATTTCCTTGCTATTTGAGGATCCACCCAAAGATAATCAGGATAAACACCTGAAGTTGCATCCAATTAATCTGAGGCCTTTCAAGCTACCATGTTTGTTGTCCCTCAATGAAGAGAAAAGCGGTTAGCTCTGTAATGAGACATTAACATTTGTCCAAAAGTTAGGTTGTGGCGAGGATATAAATTTACAAGGAGCTATGCTTTCAAACACACACACACACACACCCCCATACCCTCTTCAAGTCTTCTAAAAGTTACAAAATATTCATCAACAATGCAGTAAGTAGTGCCAAGTATGCAAAATCCTTTGCTAATCTGAGGACACAGGTCAGTGTCCTTTACATAAATCCCTCAAGTCAAAACTGGAAGTCAGGAAGGACCTCCCTGGTCCAATGGTTAGAATGCCATGTTTCCACTGCAGCGGGCACAGGTTCAATTCCTGGTCTAGGAACTAAGATCCTGCATGCTGCATAGTGCAGCCAAAAGAAAGAAAAGTAAAGAAAATGAAGATCAGGAGAAAACCAAGTGTAAAAATTTAGATAGTTGAAAGACAAACAGATGAGTTCCAATCATATCCCTATTACCAATTAGAAGACTGGGCACCAATGACAGTTCTCAGACACGCCTGTCCCATCACCTATAACATGAGGATTCTCCCCCCAACCTAGTGGACCTGCGGTGAGGACTGAAAGGATGTATGCAGAGTAACCAGCACGGCTCCTGTGCATGAAGGCCCTGGGTAAATACACGTGCAATAAACGTGGCCTTTCTCCATATGCCACTGGGAGCCTGGCCAACATTTCTACCGTCCCTGGCCGCTCACAGAACCACCTGGAAGCCTTTACCAGACATGCAGGCAGAGAGCAATCTCCCAGTTGGAGTCTGGCGTGTCAGAGCTCCAAAGGGAATTTGAATACAGTCAAAGCTGAAACCAAAAACACTGTCATACCACCTATTTCTCTATTCCACCCTGGCTGCAGGAAACACAGGCTAAAAATGTTATTCTGCTTCTACTTTTCCCAGGCATTATCTTTCCCCCTTTAATAGTCTGCTTTGGTGAATTCTTTTTTTGGTGGGGGGCATACCATGAAGCATTGCGGGATCTTAGTTCCCTGACCAGGGATCAAACCTATTTCCCCTGCAATGGAAGCACAGGGTCTTAACCACTGGGCAACCAGGGAAATCCCTGGTAATTTATTTCCTTAACTGTCATTGGCCTTTCCACATTTGTGCTCCCACAATAAGCTACCTCAAGGTGCTACTGTCGGAGAGACGGCTTATGACAGAACAGTAAGCCTCTTCAGCCAGAGAAACAAAGAACCAAGACATGGAAGATGCTTATCTGGCATGTGGTACATTCTATCCCAAAACTTAGAGGCTTAAAACAACTGTTTCATCTTATTTCACAATTTTATGAGCCAAGAATTCAGATAGGGTTCAGCAATTCTGCTCCAAATTTTTATATATATATATTTTTTAAAAGCAACTGTTACAAAAGGTTGGTCAATCTGTTCATGAACAACTTTTTTAAAAAATCAGCTCCTCTCTGCTTCTACTGACCAACTGTGAGAGAAGCACTGGTTTTTACACCAAATTCTTGAGTTTCATTTTTCTTAACTGAGAGATGGAGATCTTCCTATCTTCCCTGTAAGATCACAGGCAGGATTAAAAAATATATAATGTACTTCCCTGGAGGTCCAGTGGTTTAGGACTTCACCTCCAATGCAGCGGGGTTGCGTTCAATCCCTGGTCTGGGAGCTATGATCCCACATGCCTCTCGGCCAAAAAACCACAACATAAACAGAAGCAACATTATAACGAATTCAATAAAGATTTTTTAAATGGTCCACATCAAAATTCTTTTAAAAAAATTTATGTATGTAAGCACAAGTGCCTAGCACATAGCAGGCTTCTAAAAAGGCCTGTGTAGAAATGCTTTAACATTTTCAAAAGTTAGGGAGCCAATTCTAATACACTGCATCACAAGACTCAAATATATTAATGAGATATTGCTTCTGCTTGTATTTGAAGGTAACTTAAGTGCCTCATCCTCAAATTAAGTGTTTTCTTTTACGTTTTTAGAAAGAAAGTCAGTCTATCAAATCATTACTGAAAGATCCTGTGGTCTCCTTTCAGCCCAGATGTGAATATACAAGGTGTCTATTCCCAAGGCTCAGCCTCTTTGGTTGCAATCATTTTTTTTCCTGGCTTTATATATTTTTATAGCATGTTATTACACAGATAATTGAGCTTTACAATTCAGCAACTGATTGTGGCGAAGAGCTACCAGCAAGGCTGTCAGGGAAATTAATTAGCAAAAGAAAAAAAAAAGGAGCAGGACTTACCAAGTATCTGCATAAGAAAGTCCTGGACTTCTCTCTAGAATTTGCTTTTGCAAACATTTTTAAATGTTTGCCTGTTCAGAGGATGGAGCACCCACACCCACTCACACAGATGCCCCTGCCAGCTGCTTACCCTGGGGGCTTGAGAAAGCAAAACCCTGGTTTCCCCAGGGCCACACAGAACTTGTCAATTCAGAACAGAAGCCCTTCACCTACAAGAGGGCCGGCCTTGGGCTTCATCCTCTCCTTGACCAGCTCTCAGCAGTCATGGGAAGAGGACCGGGAGCCCTGAGCTGTCCACTCGGAGGTCCAGCCAGCCTGCACTGGCCTTTCGCCAGGCAGATCTGCCTGACTGCTCACAGCTGGCCAGCCAGCACTGCCAGCCTTCTAGAGACTGATTCTTACATAGAACTTCAACATGTACGCCTCAAAAATGGTTTAAAACCTTAAGATCTTCACAGATACAGAGAACAGACTTGTGGGCACTGTGGGGGAAACAGAGAGTGGGACGGACGGAGAAAGCAGCAGCGACATAAACACACGATCCTGTGTAAAACAGACAGAGGGTGGGAATTTGCTGCGCAACACAGGGAGCCCAGCCTGGTACTCTGTGACAACCTAGAGGGGAGGGATGTGGCGAAGGGAGGGAGGCCTAAGAGGGAGAGGAGGTATGCAAAACCATGGCTGATTCTCACTGTTGTACAGCAGAAACCAACACAACGCTGTAATGGAAAAAAATATTTTAATAAAAAAAAAAATCTGCATTGAGCCCCATTCTGAATCACTCCCCTTTGACAAGCGGACGTGGAACGAATGTGAAAACCTTACGCTCTGTACCCACCTACAGTCATCAAGCTAAAGTGAGGAGGTTCTATCTCGGAGTTCTTTTTGGATTAGTCTTTCAGGGCCAGTGCCCATTTCAGAGCTTCCCTTAAGCTGCAAAGTTTTCTCCATGTGTTTAGTTATTCAAAGACTTATTGCACACGGGAGGCAGCTGCTGAGGCCGTGAAAATGAGTAAGGCAGGGCCTCTGCTCTCATGGAGCTCGAAGTGTGTTGAGGACAGCGCAGGCCGGTGAGTGACACCCAGTGCCAGAAGCCACGCACGTGCCGGGAGGGCAAAGGGGACGCACGAAGGGAGCTCTCAGTGCCTCATCTGGTCTGTCTGCACAAATCTCACACTATTTTAGTAAAATCACACAGAAGGGCAGGACCAAGAAGTACATGGGGCAGTAGCTTCCCCGATGGTTCATCGGGCTACCCCAGGGGTTCAGTGGTAAAGAATTCGCCTGCAATGCAGGAGTCACAGGAGAGGGGGGTTTATTTACTGGGTTGGGAAGATCCCCTGGAGGAGGGCATGGCAACCCACTCCAGCATTCTTGCCTGGAGAATCCCACAGACAGAGGAGCCTGGTGGGCTACAGCCCATAGGGTCGCAAAGGGTCGGACACGACTGAATCAGCTTAGCACACATGCAGCATTTCAATCCAGGAACCTACATTTGGATCATGGGTACAGCGGGTCTAAGACCTCAATTTACAAAGTTAGATGTACCAAAACAAACAAACAAAACAACCACTCTTTTCTTGAAGTCAAATTAATTCCAATTCCAAAGCCCACGGTCAAGAAACTGATCCCTCAGAGCGGTTCCTGCAATGTGGCACCAAGGGGGGGCTGCCACGCTTGATGCTCATGCTCAGCCAGCACCCAAGGGCCCTGGAAACCCAGCCTGCTCGTACTGCCATGCCCACAGGTGCCCCAGGATCTTTGTCAAAGCAGGAAGCTCAGGTGTCTAAGTTGTAGAGCTCCCAGGCCCCACCCAGGGGCTAGTGGGTCAGGCTGCCACCAAAGATCATGAACCCCACCCCCAGTACCCCACCCACCCTGACCCCTTTTCCCAGTTCAGGCAATCTGCTTCCTGTCTCCCTGTCCTCGCTGGAAAACCATCCCCCAGGCCAGGACACACAGTGTTCTCTATTTCTTAGGCACAGACTGAGAAGAACCTGTTCTTCCAACTGCTTCAGTTTTCTATCCCCAAGGCAATGAATTACCACCGTCCCAGTTTCCACTTAAAACATCAGAGAAGAAGAAAAGCAAAAAGCGAAAGAGGTTTAAAAGCTTAAAAAAAAATAGATTTCCCTGTCATAGGTGACCCCCTCTAACAGAGCATCACAAAGGATGACTTGTCTTCAGCTGTATAGATAGATGCACCTCCCACAAGACAGGTCCCCACATCTCTTCTGACCTGTGGACCCTGAGAGGTTCCTTCCTCCCCAAATCACTGTCCCAGCAGCCCCTTCCTGCTTGGACGTGTGCGAAGTACCATGTCTTTTTGGCACAAAAGAAGTCTGCCAGCTCAAAGAATAGGAGCCTCTAAGAATAAGAAAGTAGGGGTCCCTTGCGTGGTCTTCCTTCTGCAGCACAGAAAATCTCCAACAAGATTTGCTTCATAGCTTAATCTAAGATTGGGATCTCACTGCCCTCCTCAAGAGTCAAAGAAATCTAGACACCCAGACACCTTTCCTTGAGGGCAAACCAACTCCTTGATTTCATCGGCCAGATGATGCAAGGTTTATAGGACTAGCTGCTACTCTCTCAATCATCTCATGCATCATCCAGGCTGTCTGCCAGCTTGGGGTGAAGAGTGAATGTTTAGTTTTCAGAGTTGAGATTAATAGCATAGTTGTAACTGTAAATTTCAAAAGTCCAGAGCATACACACTGTGGTTAGCATAAAAATAACTGGGACAGAGAATCTTTGAAGAAATCATGGAACTGGCCAGACAGGCACCCGGGGCTCACAGGCTGCTTTCTTCATTATTTTTCCTGAGGGAAAAGTGAAGGGGAAGATGTGCTGGGCCAGGAAAGAGGGGGTGGGGCTAAAAGCTGCTTCATCTGGGAGCTTCAAGTTAATTATAAAAGCAGAACTAACCTCATCCTCCCACCTTTGTTTGGCCATACGTAAGTAACACCACCTCTAAGTTCTCCCCACTAATGCCATAAACTCATTTTTCCAGCTCCCCGGCCGTGCAACTTTGCGGCTTTTGCCAGCAGCCTCCATGTCACACACGGCCCCCACACTGGTAGACCATGACTAGCTAGCACCCATTAACTCGCAGGTGAAGGAATTTTCCCCTATGCCTGCAGATTCCTGAAGGAGACAGATAAAGTCCCAAGGGACTTTGCAACAGTCTCTCTTAACCTCGGTAGGTTCACTTCCCTGCTGCTGCTGCTAAGTCACTTTAGTCGTGTCCGACTCTGTGCGACCCCATAGATGGCAGCCTACCAGGCTCCTCTGTCCTTGGGATTCTCCAGGCAAGAATACTGGAGTGGGTTGCCATTTCCTTCTCCAATGCATGCATGCATGCAAAGTTGCTTCAGTCGTGTCTGACTCTGTGCAACCCCATGGACAGCAGCCCACTAGGCTCCTCTGTCCACAGGATTCTCCAGGCAAGAATACTGGAGTGGGTTGCCATTTCCTTCTCCATTCACTTTCCTCTGCACCTGAAAACACAGGGAACTAGTTACCCTGGCAGCACCCAAGGGCCCTGGAAACCCAGCATGTCTGTGTCATCATGCCCACAGGTGTGTGAGGCTTGGAGACACCACCTTTTATAAAAATCACAGGCTCCGCCTCATAAGACCAGTTGGTCTGTGGATGCCTGAGGATCAAGTAAGTTCACATGGCTCCAAGGACTCAGGAAGCTGCCAGGGCACAGGCTGCCATGGCCATCAGGCAAGTCCTCCACTGTGCAGGGGGCTCTGGTCCAATTAAGGCCACGATTCCTGCCAAAGACCCAGAGGGTGAGAGCTTATCCTTCAAGATTTTCAAATGTACTTTGAAGAAAAGGAGAAGAAGATTGAAGGAGTGTTTGAAATTCCAGCTGGGCTCAAAACACCATTGCTCTCCAAACTTGGTAAATTTCAACTACTGAGTAACCAAAAGATACCCAAGCAAAAAAGTGCTATTTTCAAGAGATAGCACCAAAAATGGCTTACCTGGTAAATTCACACCCGACATGCCTTCTCCCTAAACTGTCTTCACAACAAACAAGCTTGTTAAAACAGTTATTAAAAAAGTATTAGTTGGAAATATTGCTCAGTTATCTAGGGAAATAAGCTTAAAGAAGTACTCCTTTTTTTTTTTTAGTACTCTTGATTAGAAAGTTATGAAGCCATAAATAAGCTGATATTAGAGAAAAATACTACAATTCCGGTAGTATATGTTTACCAGTAATTTAAAATTACAGCAAGAGTAAACCATAAACAAATGGGAAAAAAAAAATCAACTGCCAATTACCACTCCTTCTAAATATTACCACTTTTAAAGAGACAAGACTTTCCTAAGACTACAGCTGTATCTGCTGAACATACTGGACAGGGCAAATCCTTTAATCTGACACAAGCACTTTTTCTTTCCAACGTTTGCATCTTCAAGGGCACCAGGAAAGCCAGCTCCCAGATACATCCCACCATGTTGCTGATTCTGTGCTCAGCGCCCTTCCCATTCACACTTTCGCTTGCTGAAATGTGCACCGTTTCGCTTGCTGAAAGGGCAACTCACTCTGCCTGTGCTTGGCCTCCTAACCTGACTGTCTGCGGCATTAGGCACTGACCAGATTTCTTAGCGCTTTTACATCTCCTGTCCCTCCCACTGCTAACTCCTACAGAGCTTCAAGAACAGCAGGGCTCACTAAAACCTCTGGATTCGGCCAAAGAAACCCTGCATTTTCACACCAGCTCTACCCCACAGCACGGAGGGTTAGCTGCAGCCTGGATACCAGGGAGGAGTCCTCACCTTCAACAAGAGCATCTTCACCGGCACCTACTGTTGCTACGTCATGCTAACATTAACGCCCTTACTTCTTCTAGGACTTGCGTCCACCCATCT
Organism: Bubalus kerabau; assembly: GCF_029407905.1. Taxonomy (NCBI): domain Eukaryota; kingdom Metazoa; phylum Chordata; class Mammalia; order Artiodactyla; family Bovidae; genus Bubalus; species Bubalus kerabau. Next base: position 14,893,905 of record NC_073641.1, read on the forward strand.
GATACTTAAACAAGACCTCTCTCTCTGCTTCTCACACGTGCAGGCCAACAGGCAAAGGAAAGAAAGAAACATTGCCAAAAAAAAAAAAAAGTGCAAGAGAGAGACCCAAGAAGAAGTGGACTTGGCTCAGCTTCCTTGCCACTCTGGACTTTAATAATACCAGATCTATAGCTCCACTGTCAGTCTGGATTAAAAGGAGACCCACATGGAAAACATACCGTATTCAAGCTCTACTCTTCTAGAATATCCTAAGTGAGCAGCTGTTTGAACCACATCAAACTGAAATCTGCCCCCCTCCAAGTTAAATGAGTGCGATTGCCCAAGAAGACTCTGTTAATGCTTTAAAAGTCATCCATCCATATTGCAAGTTTAGAAAATTTTAAGCCCCCATGAAACTTAAAAAAACTACATCTTAGTGGCAATTTCAGTATATAATCTGCCACTTTTCATTCAAGCCCACAGAGAAAGCAGCAGCAGCAGTAATTAAATTTACATCCTTAGATGTCCTTAAGTGTCAAAATAAATTTCTACAAACCGCAGGTAACGGTATCTGAACAATTTCACAACAGTGCCCATCTGATTACAGGTTTCTTGGGAGTATAAAGTGAGTACCCAGGATGTTTCTCAGCAGGGCTTCCATCTAGCATCATGAAATCACCTGGTAAACCTATATTTATCATTTTTCAAAAATCTGTGTTTCATTTTCCTTTTAATTACCACAAACGATCTCTAAAGGGACCTTTAAAGAGGCTCTGATGACATTATCCTCATTGCTGGAACCTGGCTATGAATTATTTGGAGGGGGGCCTTCACCCCCACTTTTTAAAAAATTGCACTAATTCTATAACTCAGTCTTAACCTTCGCGTGAAGGGAGGGGAGAGAAAACAAAGAAAAACAGCAGCTTGTGGCACCATGAAGAAAACCATCGTACAGGTGCCATAAAACAGCACCACTCCTCAACTCTGGATTCGGGTTCTGGGTAAAATGGCCTTAAAATACACATTCAAGTGTAAAGCCCCAATGGAACAAGGATATGTGGCAATTATTTAGAGCCTCATCCACAAGATGTATCAATCCTATTACCTGAGTTAAACTAAAAGAACAGCATGGGAGAATGCCCACACTTGTCTTTTTGATAACAGCCATCCTAACAGGCATAAGATGATATCTACCACCTTCTGCCTTAAATTCTGAGCCTTCACAGTCTTTCTCCATTAGAACTGAGCTGAAAAGTGGCAGGAGATAATGCTTCGGGTTAAAATAATCTGCCCCAATATGGGAAGGAGTCTTGGGCATCATATGGGTGTCCTAAAGACAAAGAGAAATCATTACACCTTCAGGACGATACCCAGAGCCACCAAGTGGCTACAGCAGAGGCTGAGCATGTGGATTCTCCCTCCCCCAGCTCAACTTTCACTAACACAGAAGGGAGTTAGTGAAGGGAGGGCAGGGCCCTCATCCAGGCAATCAGATGTTGAGAACTAATGTTCAGTCACTAAGTCGTGACTCTGCGATCCCATGGACTGTAGCCCACCAGGCTCCTCTGTCCATGGAACTCTCCAGGCTAGAATACTGGAGTGCGTTGCCATTACTTACTCCAGGGGACCTTCCCAATCCAGGGATCAAACCTGCATCTCCTGCATTGCAGGCAAATTCTTTACCACCTAAGTCACTAGGGAAGCCCTAGAAACCAAATCACCATTTAAAATATCTCTACGGAACTTCACACTCCAAGCTCCAACTAATCCCAAAAGCTCAGGCTAACAGCTTAGATTAGAAGTGCCAGCCTCTGGTTTGAAGAAAATAAAATAATAAAAAACACTGGTAAATGTAATTTCTCCTGATAGATTCTAATTTACCTTCACAAACAAACTTTAGTCCACTACATGGGGTGGGTGGCTAAGATCCAGAACAGTACAGGAGGGCCCTGGCTGGCCTAGGGGAGCTGTGCTTAGCTGATCAGTTGAGTCTGACTCCCTGTGACCCCATGGTTTCCTCTGTCCATGGGGATTCTCCAGGCAAGAATACTGGAGTGAATTGCCATGCCCTCCTCCAGGGGATCTTCCCAAACCAGGGATTGGACACTAGTCTCCTGCAATGCAGGGGCTGATTCTTCACCATCTGAGCCACAAGGGAAGCCCAATAATCCTGGAGTGGGTAGCCTATCCATTCTCCAGGGGATTTTCCTGACCCAGGAATTGAACCAGGGTCTCCTGCATTGCAGGTAAATTCTTTACCAGCTAAGCTACCAGGGAAGCCTGCTGGGGAAGCTAAAGACCATATAAATCTTTTAAATTTAAGAATGATTGTTTTAAAAACCAAAGATTTCTGGTCTAGATAGGCTTGTGACAGGATGTATGGCCCAGAGTAATTCCAGACAGGAAACCCAAGTCTTTTCTGTTTGGAGCCTATTGTAATAAGCAGATTCTGCTACTGAACTAAGAATCTGCAGATGCTCTTCTGCAATAAGCCTCTGAAAGCACTACAAACCATCATTTCACCTACAACAGTAATTCCTGGTGCACACAACAGCATGCTACTTAGTGCGTCAAGAAAAATACAAGACTGGCCCTGTTACCCAGAGTCCAATTCCTCTGCAGGGCTTGGGAGGTAAGAGCACACTCAACATGTATTATTATGACCAACAGAAACATACCAAATAATTTTACAAGATGCGCAAAAGCAGATTTGTCAAAAGACAAATGTAAATGAACAGTTCTGTAACAAATTATATACTGATGACAACTTTAAAATGTTAAATCAAAGTTTCTGTAGTAAGAGGAAACAACAAAAATGGGAGCTGGAAAGGACCACCTTTCATCCCATGTGAACTCCATGGGTTAATATCTCACCTAGCCAGGAGCACAGGCACAACTCAGAACTCCTAACTTCTCCACCAACACTCATCCAGTCCTGACAAAGTCGCCAGAATTTCTGACATTTCTACTGACAGCCGTTTATCCTGAGCACCAATGAGTACAGCCCAGTACCACTGTTAAAATTTTAAGGCTAGTTGTCAAAATGTCAACAGCAATTAAAATAATTCCTTGAAACATCTGGCCAAAAATGGCTCAGAGTTACAAATGTGGTTGTAATGAATAGAATTGGCAGAATACAGTTTCCCAATGCTAACAGCAAAATAAGAATTGGTTTAACATCAAAAACTTTTCATTTGTTGAAACCCACTCAGCAAATTAAACCTATGATCTTGGGTTTTAGGCCACCAATAGCAACCCACTCCAGTACTCTTGCCTGGAAAATCCCATGGATGGAGGAGCCTGGTAGGCTGCAGTCCATGGGGTCGCTAAGAGTCGGACACGACTGAGCAACTCCACTTTCACTTTTCACTTTCATGCACTGGAGAAGGAAATGGCAACCCACTCCAGTGTTCTTGCCTGGAGAATCCCAGGGACGGCAGAGCCTGGTGGGCTGCCATCTATGGGGTTGCACAGAGTAGGACATGACTGAAGCGACTTAGCAGCAGCAGTAACAATAAATCTTCATACAGCATGGCTCATAGTTTCATTGAGTTAGACAAGGCTGTGGTCCATGTGATCAGATTGGTTACTTATTTGTGATTGTGGTTTTCACTTTGTCTGCCCTCTGATGGAGAAGGATAAGAGGCTTAAAGTGGAAGCTTCCTGATGGGAAAGACTGACTGAGGGGGAAACTGGGTCTTGTTCTGATGGGTGGGGCCATGCTCAGTAAATCTTTAATCCAGTTTTCTCTTGAAGGGCAGGGCTGTGCTCCCTCTCTGCTGTTTGACCTGAGGCCAAACTATGGTGGAGGGAATGAAGATAATGGCGACCTTCAAAAGGTCCCATGCACACCCTGCTGCCCTCAGTGCCCCCAACCCTGCAGCAAGCCACTGCCAACCCACACCTCTGCCAGAGACTCCTGGACACTCACAGCCAAGTCTGGGGCAGTCTCTTGTGGGATCACTGCTCCTTTCTCCTGGGCCTGGTGCATACAAGCTTTTGTTTGTGCCCTCCAAGAGTCTGTTTCCCCAGTCCTGTGTAGGTTCTGGTGGCTCTATGGTGAGGTTAATGGCAACCCCCTCAAAGAGGGCTTATGCCATACCCAGGTCTACTGCACCCAGAGCCCCTGCAGCAGTCCACTGCTGACCCGTACCTCCACAAGAGACACTCGAACACAGTTCTGGCTCAGTCTCTGGGTCCTGGCATGCACATGGTTTGTTTGAGCTCTCCGAGCATCTCTGGCAGGTATGGGGTTTGATTCTAAACACAATTTCACCCTTCGTACCATCTTGCTGGGGCTTCTCCTTTGCCCTTGGATGTGAAGTATCTTTTTTTGGTGGGCTCCAACATTCTCCTACTGATGGTTGTTCAGCAGCAAGTTGTAATTTTGGAGTTATTGCAGGGGAGGATGAATGCACGTCCTTCTACTCCACCATCTTCATCCTTTGCCTAACTCAATGAAACTGTAAGAAATGCTGTGTATGACCACGCAAGACAGACAGGTCATGGAGGAGAGTTCTGACAAAATGTGGTCCACTGGAGAAGGGAATGGAAAACCACTTCAGTATTCTTGCCTTGAGAACCTCATGAACAGTATGAAAAGGCAAAAAGATAGGACACTGAAAGATGAACTCCCCAGGACAATAGGTGCCCATTATGCTACTGGAGATCAGTGGAGAAATAACTCCAGAAAGAATGAAGAGATGGACCGAGAGCAAAAACAACACCCATTTGTGGATGTGACTGGTAATGGAAGTAAAGTCTGCTGCTGTAAAGAACAATATTGCATAGGAACCTGGAATGTCAGGTCCATGAATCAAGGCAAATTGGAAGTGGTCAGACAGGAGATGGCAAGAGTGAACATCAACATCTTAAGAATCAGAGAACTAAAATGGACTGAAATAGGTCAATTTATCTGAGATGACCATTATACCTACAACTGTGGGCAAGAATCCCTTAGAAGAAATGGAGTAGCTATCATAGTCAACAAAAGAGTCCAAAATGCAGTACTTGGAGGCAATCTCAAAAATGACAAAATGATCTCTGTTCGTTTCCAAGGCAAACCATTCAGTATCACCGTAATCCAAGTCTATGCCCTGACCGGTAATGCTGAAGAAGCTGAGGTTGAACGGTTCTATGAAGACCTACAAGACCTTCTAGAACTAACACCAAAAATGGATATCCTTTGCATTACAGGGGACTGGAATACAAAAGTAGGAAGTGAAGAGATACCTGGAGTAACAGGCAAATTTGGCACTGGAGTACAAAATGAAGCAGGGCAAAGGCTAACAGAATTTTGCCAAGAGAACGCATTGGTCATAGCAAATACCCTCTTCCAACAACACAAGAGAAGACTCTACACATTGACATCACCAGATGGTCAATACCGAAATCAAATTGATTATATTCTTTGCAGCCAAAGATGGAGAAGCTCTATGCAGTCAACAAAAATAAGACTGGGAGCTGATTGTGGCTCAAGTCGTGAACACCTTATTGCCAAATTCAGACTCAAATCGAAAAGTAGGGAAAACCACTAGATCATTCAGGTATGACCTAAATCAAATCCCTCACAATTATACAGTGGACGTGACAAACAGATTCAAGGAATTAGATCTGATAGACAGAGCGCCTGAAGAACTATGGATGGAGGTTCGTGACACTGTACAGGAGGCAGTGATCAAAACCATCCCCAAGGGGGAAAAAATGCAAAAAGGCAAAATGGTTGTCTGAGAAGGCCTTACAAATAGCTGAGAAAAGAAGAGAAGTGAAAGGCAAAGGAAAGACACCCATTTGAATGCAGAGTTCCAAATAGCAAGGAAAATAAGAAAGACTTTTTCAGTGATCAGTGCAAAGAAATAGAGGAAAACAATAGAATGGGAAAGACTATAGATCTCTTCAAGAAAATTAGAGATACAAAGGGACCATTTCATGCAAAGGTGGGCACAATAAAGCACAGAAATGGTATGGACCTAACAAAAGCATAAGTTATTAAGAAGAGGTGGAAAGAATACACAGAAGAACTATATAAAAAAGATCTTCATGATCCAGATAACTACAATGGTGTGATCAGTCACCTAGAGCCAGACATCCTGGAATGCAAAGTCAAGTGGGCCTTAGGAAGCATCACTACAAACAAAGCTAGTGGAGGTGATGGAATTCCAGTTGAGCTACTTCAAATCCTAAAAGATGATGCTGTGAAAGTGTTGCACTCAATATGCCAGCAAACTTGGAAAACTCAGCAGTGGCCACAGGACTGGAAAAGGTCAGTTTTCATTCCAAGCACAAAGAAAGGCAATGCCAAAGAATGTTAAAACTACTGCACAATTGCACTCATCTTACACACAAGTAATGCTCAAAATTCTCTGAGTCAGTCTTCAACAGTACGTGAACTGTGAACTTCCAGATGTTCAAGCTGGATTTAGAAAAGGCAGAGGAAGCAGAGATTAAATTGCCAACATCCACTGGATCATCAAAAAAGCAAGAGACTTCCAGAAAAACATCTACTTCTGCTTTATTGACTATGCCAAAGCCTTTGACTCTGTGGATCACCACAAACTGTGGCAAATTCTTCAAGAGATGGGAATACCAGACCATCTGACCTGCCTCCTGAGAAATCTGTTTGCAGGTTAAGAAGCAACAGTTAGAACTGGACATGGAACAACAGGCTAGTTACAAATCATGAAAGAAGTATGTCAAGGCTGTATATTGTCACCCTGCTTATTTAACTTATATGCAGAGTACATCATGCTAAATGCTGGGCTGGATGAAGCACAACCTGGAATCAAGATTGCTGGGAGAAATATCAGCAACCTCAAATATGCAACTGATACCACCATTATGGCAGAAAGTGAAGAAGAACTAAAGAGCCTCTTGATGAAAGTGAAAGAGGAGAGTGAAAAAGCTGGCTTAAAACTAAACATTCAGAAAGCTAAGATCATAGCATCTGGTCCCATCACTTCACGGCAAATAGATGGGGAAGCAATGGAAACAGTGAGAGACTTTATTTTGGAGGGGGTGGGGGGGCTCCAAAATCACTGCAGATGGTGACTGCAGCCATGAAATTAAAAGATGCTTGCTCCTTGGAAGAAAAGCTATGACCAACCTAGACTGCATATTAAAAAGCAGAGACATCACTTTGCCAAGAAAGGTCTATCTAGTCAAAGATGTGGTTTTTCCAGTAGTCATGTATGGATGTGAGAGTTGGACTATAAAGAAAGCTGAGCACTGAAGAACTGATGCTTTTGAACTGTGGTGTTGAAAAAGACTCTTGAGAGTCCCTTGGACTGCAAGGAGATCCAGTCAGTCCATCCTAAAGGAAATCAGTCCTTCATTGGAAGGACTGATGCTGAAGCTGAAACTCCAATACTTTGACCACCTAATGTGAAGAACTGATTCACTGTTAAAGATCCTGATGCTGGGAAAGTTGAAGGCAGGAGGAGAAGGGGGCGACAGAGGATGAGATGGCTGGATGGCATCACCAACTCAATGGAAATGAGTTTGAGTAAGCTCTGGGAGTTGGTGATGGACCAGGAAGCCTGGCATGCTGCAGTCCATGGGCTCGCAAAGAGTTGGACATGACTGAGTGACTGAACTGAACTAAATCTTCACCCTGATCTTTAAAGTTCTTTAGACACTTAAACTCTTAATGCCAAACGCACAGGACATATAGTGGGTAACAATAAAGCACTGCCCCCAAATTTCCACTGAGGGACATTGTGTGTTAAGACATCATTCTGAGTGTTTTACATGCATTTACTCAATGTTTGCCAAAGTCTTTTTAAGCTTAATTGACAATTCAATTGGCCCACACTACCATACTGGCTAAGTGACCCTCTCAACATCATACAGTCTAGTGGGAGAGAGACAGAGAAACTATTAACTACACGACAAGAAGATGTGTGTACAAAAATGAGAATGAGAGAACAGTTTAAATAGTATCAGGAAAGGCTGTGAAAACTGCTCAGTACTTTACAAATATTAACAATATATACATGATCTGGCATAACCCAGGAGCAAAGATAATGAAGCAAAGCTCTCAGAAGAAAAAGTGCTTTGCTAACTCCAACTTCTAAAGTTAAAGAAATCAAGATCATCTACTTTTGTTAATAGCACACTCAATTTTATACTTTCTACTACTTCTTATGCACTTTTCCCATCTTCAGAAGGCTTTGAAGATTACTGATAGCCAAAGTGAGATCCCTAAAGCATTATAATATGCCTAATCGCTAAAAAGAAAAGCTAGCTTGTTCATCACAAAATAAGGCAGAAAATCCACATCAAGAAAAAAGGTAAACAACAAAGTGAGAACAAAAGAGCTTTTCAGTTAATTTTTAGTGAATCATAAGATTGAGTAACCAAAAAAAGTCTCTCCCCCAAATATTCTGTTTAAACAAAGGTTTTACGACAGTCTTCCAACCAAAGTGATCTCTGCTGTTCTTTTTAAAATGCTGATGACTAAGCTATAGGTAGGAAGGGGCTGAAAGAAACAGGGATGAATTAGAACACAGAATGACAGGTAACATAACACACAGAAAGTGATGACTCAAATAATTTTAAAGGAATTTAAAACAGCATGACAGTACCAGGGTACACAACTGTCACACTGTTACTCTACAATCTAACTCTTCCCAACAGGACTTATTCTATAACGTTAAAACTATTGCCGTCAGCTTTCTCCAGGTAGAAATGTTTTCATTTAAAAAATGGAATTCTTAAAAAGTCAAAGTGACACTGACATTATAATAAAGAAAACTAAGAGAGTTCACAGTTAGTATTTCCATGTTCTCTCTTGTCCTATAGAGACTCAGCATCAGGGCTAGGACCCACCATCACCAGGGATTAAAGTGAGTTCTGAAGGCGATGGCACCCCACTCCAGTACTCTTGCCTGGAAAATCCCATGCATGGAGGAACCTGGTGGGCTGCAGTCCATGGGGTCGCTAGGAGTCGGACACGACTGAGCGACTTCACTTTCACTTTTCACTTTCATGCATTGGAGAAGGAAATGGCAACCCACTCCAGTGTTCTTGCCTGGAAAATCCCATGCATGGAGGAACCTGGTGGGCTGCAGTCCATGGGGTCGCTAGGAGTCGGACACGACTGAGCGACTTCACTTTCACTTTTCACTTTCATGCATTGGAGAAGGAAATGGCAACCCACTCCAGTGTTCTTGCCTGGAGAATCCCAGGGACGGGGGAGCCTGGTGGGCTGCCGTCTATGGGGTCGCACAGAGTTGGACACGACTGAAGCGACTTAGCAGCAGCAGCAGCAAAAGGTCTCAAGAGGCCATTTTGAACCATACTCCTCTTCCCAGCCAACAATGAACTGGGGTAGCTTATAGGCAAACAGTGTTTGTAGAACAACAACAACAACAACAACAAAAAACATTTCCAAAGTGGTACATGAAATAAAACATACAAAAGTAAAATTTCAACAATATATAAAGTATCAAAATGTAACAGGGAAAGAAGATAAGTCTTTCCTTACCTGACCAGCAGGTTTTCTTGTTCTCCTTTACTCTCTCATGCTCACATGTGCTCGCTGAGTCTTTAAGACCACGCTGGCTTAACCTAGCAATCTGACTTACTCGTCTCATAAGAGGCAGAAGAACAGGAAGGTGGGCATTTTCTTGGGTCTTCCTGATTTGTACTCTACTGACTTGAGATGAGTCAGAAGTTCTCCTTAAGTAAAACTCCTCAATGGTCCTTTCCCTCCAAACAAACATTCGGGATTGCCCTTTTCTCTGGAGCTGCTCTCTTCGTGGCTGCATCTTGGTGAGGAGCCTGGGAGCTGCCCTTTTAAACGGAGAAGCCTGGGCTGATGATGACTTTAGTTACGACTCAGGTGCTTTCAATTAAGCACTCGCTCCATTCTAGTTGCATTTTTTTAATTAAAAAACTAAAACTAACTAAATAAAACTAAAGGAGTGGCAAAGCAAATTCCTGAGTTTGAGTGTCCAGGAGCTGGACACATTCCTATGGAGCCAATTTATTCATCAAGAACCTCTTTGTGAAATTAATCATTTTAAACCTTTATACATAAAATGAACTTCGTCACAACTGCATTCTATTTCAATATCTTAATGCAGTTTACCTAGCAATGATTGCCCTAAGAAGCAATTGTGAATCTGTAATTTCTGAGAATATAAGTCTCAAGGGCGGCGTACAGCGACATAAGATTTTAACCACCGACTTTAACTTGATTTTACTTTATTTCCCTATCACTGGTGAGGCACCGGGACCCTTCCTGCATTTGAAGGTACATCCATCTCTGCATAAAGAAATGCCTGAAAAAACAAATGTTAACACTGGAATCCCAAGGTATGATGATCTTATTATTTTTTGTTTGTTTTTAAAACAAACTTGGAAAGGCATAAAATCATCTACCAGAAGCTACCTACCTAACTGCTCAGCTTATTAAAAAAAGTAACTGAGCAAGTCTTAAGGCAGAGGCCAAAATGCCCACACCTGAGATGAGTTTCAAATGTATATTCTGCTACCCACACTAAAGTGGGCATTCCTGTGAGTCGCTGGCCACTGAAAACACCCCCCAAATACAAAGTCAAGAACATTATAAAGTTTTCCACACCATAATAATTAAGTTTTCATTTTCCACACCATAGCCTATGAAATTAGTTAAGAAAAGAAAGCCAATTTGTCATCATCCCCAGCCTCCCCTCTACCAAACCCTGCCCCCAATATCAGTACAAAGCATTAGAACTGAAATGTTCAGTGGAAGTAGTATCATAATCAAAAGTATATGGACTGTGTCCAACAGGAGAATTGATGGGCCAGCAAAAGAGTGCAGGCATAGGGTACAAATTTATCAGCTGTTTCAGAGACACATGTACCTGGTTATGAATTCAAATCATTAAATAAGAAGTGAACTTTTTCATTAAAAGAAGTTGGAGAAGCAACCAGAAATTCCACACAAGTTCTATACACTTAAATGTATGTGTATGTGTACCGCTGACCACGGTCCTGAACTGACGTTTCACATTTAGGGAAGGGTGTTCTTTCCTAGGAGTTTCCTCAGAGGCTCAGCAGTAAAGAAGCCAGCCTGCAACATAAGAGACCCAGGTTCAATCCCCGGCTTGGAAAGATCCCCTGGAGAAGGGAACAGCTATCCACTCTAGTATTCTTGCCTGGAGAATCCCATGGACAGAGCAGCCTGGCAGGCTGCAGCCCACAGGCTGTGGGACATGACTGAAGCAAACTGAGCATGCATGCATGCATTTCTCTCCTAAGCCTTACTTAGGAGAGAAATGCATTGACACGTGACTACTGTCCAATCCTTTCCAGGAATTCTGAAGGTGGAGAGAAAAGGACAAAAAGGGGGAAAGAAATTAGTGCCCACAAGCTGATGGAGAAAGAGATTTCTGCTTGACTGTATTTGATCTTATGCTCTACCCCAAAATAACAGGACCCAATAAGAAATATCTGATTAATACCAGACTAAATAGAGGCACAAAGGGCACAATCAGCCTTGAAGAGAGTGATGGAAAGCTGTGTAAATGTCAACCTAAACAGGTACACGGGGCAGAGCACCAGGCTGGTGGAAGCAAAGCCACCTGCAGTCACTGCACCAGTATTTATCTGAGTTGTAGCAAAAGTGGATCCTAGGTTTTTGCAATTTTGCCTTCAAAAATTGAAATGTTTACACTGCTCCAAAGGGATGAAAGAGACTTTTAAGTTCTTGCATTTTTAACAGTTCTATCTCATTTCTAACAGATTCCTCTCTGTGAAGTTGGGGGTGGGGGTGGCCCCTGGACCACCTGCCCCTCCACCCAATTCTTATATGAACCAAAGTTGGCTTCCAGAAAATCATTTCATTTCCTTGTCACTCTCTTCTCAGCCCCCAATCATCACGAAGTACCGGGTCATGCCACCAGCCTCACCACATGGCTGACATGCCGCCTTCTGACTAACTTCCTGGGCTGAGTTAGTAATTTGCATGTTCACAGAGTCTTTGAGGACATCATTTAATAAGGGATCACTAACAGCAGGTTCCAGGAGCAAAAGAGGGATCGTGTCTTACAGAAGAGTTAATGAACCATAGTCCATAAAGCTTTGCTATTAGTATATCGTAAGAAATGCTGTGTCCATGAAATTAAAAGTGATCTCTATGTTACACATCTACCTACTCATGAATGAAAGGGCCTCCCAGAACCATCAGCAAACCATGCTGGCAGCATAATCCATCAGGGAAGGGACGTCCAGGTGCTGATTATTCCTGGCTATGGCGCTGACATTCTGCATAAACCAGCTTTTCCGCAGTCATACTAGCAAACGCCATCATGGAATGCACACTGTATGTCAGGAATTGTGCTGGGACCCCTATATAAAATTCTCATAACAACCCTCTGCAGTAAATACTAGCATGTCCCTTTTACAGAGAAGGAAACAGTCTCGGTATTAATAACTGTTCCAAAGGCACACAGCCTAGATGTGGCTGAACCGGGTCATTAGTCTCTACCCTTAGGCCCTACAGACCCTGACCCCAGGGCAGGGAACACTGGCTGCTGGTCTGAAGCGATGGTGAAGGGGAGCACAAGTCCTTCCCAGGCATCACCATAAAATGTGCGACCTTGCTCATAAATGACCTACGGTATCTTTCATCTCAAAAGGACAATTATTTCTTCTTAGATATACAAGGGCATGTACACCAACACATACACACATGCACGCACGTGCACACACACACACACACAACCTCATTCAGTCTCCTCTAACACCAAGCCACCTGGTTACGGATCCTTTGCATTGAGAGAACTTTTCTACCAGGATTCTCCCCACAGTTCGCCATCTTCACAGCCTGCACTCTAATGCGCACTCACCCCCTTCTTCACAGGGGCAAAAACACAAACCGCTGGGCTGCAACACCATATCCAGTCAGTGTGAGCGAACATATGGTCAGCCTTTGTCACTGGCTCCAAAACACTGGTGGATTGACATTTCCTAGAACACCTCAGACCCGGGGTGGAAAAGGCAAAAGCCTTGTTTCCCTGACGCTGACCCTTCCTTCTCTCGGAACATGCATGCAAACAAGCCAGACTCTCAGAACGTGTGTTATTAGCTCACAGACACCGCACTTGCCATGGCCAGAGAATCTCACGCCCCCTCTGGGCAATCACCCCTTATTTTCACCTCAGGTCAATGGCCCCTGCAACTGACTGTGGAAACGAGCATTTGCAAGGCCCTCTTCTCAGTCTCCATTCATCACTAAAGGTTTTCCTTCAAGAGATCCTAGTCTTAAGCCAACACTGCAGACACGAAGGTGTTCTCTCGAATAGACCTAAACTCATTTCCTGTTCCATTTCCTGTGTGTTTACATGGATTCCTGAGCTCCACTTTCCATCAACATGCCGTTTACTAAGGTGCCATCTTCTTAGGTCGTCAGCTCCCAGGTAACCTGGAACATTTCAACCAGCTACACTGCAGCATCAACAGGTGGGCTCCACACTGCCTGACCTCCGGGAATGCCAGTCTGATTGAGTCATTTCCTTGCTTCAAACCCTTCAGTGTGCTCCCAGGGCCTCAGAATAAAGTCCAAAGCCCATGCATGACCCAGCCACTGCTTCTCTCTCCCACATGCCCTGATGCCAGGCCCTTCTCTGCTTCATGCACACAACGCAGATGTCTCTTAGCCCCTAGACCCACAAGCTCTCTCTGCTACCCACATTACTCTATCGCTTCCCTTCTCCAATAACTCCCCAGGAAGGCAGTTCCCACCTCCCAGGTGAGAAGAGGTATAAACTCCCTCGATGCCTGTTCCCCATCTACCTATCACCTTGGAAATCAATTACTGAAGAGTCATGAGTTTCAGGAGTATCTCCCCCACTAGACTAGAAGCTTCGTGAGGTCAAGACTATCTCTGTCTTGCCCACCTTCATATCTTCAGCACCCAGGGTGCTGCTTCTCAGGCGTCAGACTCAGCATACTTTGGCTGTCTGCTGTCTGACACTGTAAACCTGTGACTCTTATTGAATCAGGGAGTCAAAGACAAGACTCAATGATAAATGTGTCAAGATTTACGTACTACTTTTTTTTTAATTATGTAGCTGCTGTGATTCATAAAATATCAATTCCCTGAAAAGCTTCACTGAACTCAGGGCTGCTGTTTTGCTACTTATTCTCTTCACCAATGAAGTCTAGACATTCATCTATGCATGATATTAAAAGCAGTCTTCAAGCTCAGATCATTAATAGAACATTTAAACAACAGCCCCTAATTGTGCCTATTGTTAATAAGGGCAACTGTTTTCCCCCGCTTGGCAGTAAAGTAAATTCTTTAGGGTAGCAAAGTATGAATGAAACGCTTTATATTGAGCTGAAAATCCTTTTAGCTACTAAGCCTTTTTTCTACCATGCTAAGAATCCCTGAAAGTTTCAAGTTCTAACACACACAGTGAAAAGCAGAGTAACACACAAGTCCTTGCACAGGCATTGTGAGTGGATCCTCACTGATTTGACTTTCTTCAAAATTTACCTGGAAAAACTGCTCATAATATTTTCACTGGGATCCATGAGGCTTTTATATATATATATATATATATATAAAAGAAATCTAGAGGTTTAAGCATAATTCACAACAAAAGAATACTCATATGGTCACCCTTCAGTCAAATGTGCAACTGTTTTCAAAGATGTATTTTCCTCTTTCATTCAAAATATATGTACTGAGCCTCCACTAATGTATAAGAAACACTGGGCTAACACACAAATACAAAATTCCTGCCCTCAGGAGTTCATTGACACACAACAGGCAGCACTGAGTACTTTATGAGGGTCAGCACAGGTGCTCTGAGAAGGGACAGGGCAGAGATGTGCCTGAGAGCAAATCGCAGAAATGTGGTAAGAGGGACACTCCAATTTAGCTCATCGTGACTACTCGAAACACAGCCTGTTACCCTCAACTTGCAGAGACCCCGAAGTCCACAGGTTTGGGGAATCAAGGGGAAAATCAAAGGCACTTTATTCAAACAAAAAACCATACACCATCTCTCTCATGTGTTTGATTATTAGATACATGAAAATTACAACTGTTGTCATGTTAAACTATTGTTTTTTAGACACCAAAAGCTTAAAGGGTTGATGTAAGTCTATGAGACTTTGTAAGTTTACACAAATACTGACAATAAGATAAAATATGAAGTAGTTCATCACTGCTGATATTACTAGCGTATGCTGCTGCCACTAAGTCGCTTCAGTCGTGTCCGACTCTTCGTGACCCCATGGACTGCAGGCTACCAGGCTCCTCCATCCATGGGATTTTCCAGGCAAGAGTACTGGAGTGGGGTGCCATCACCTCCTCCGCTAGTGTATGCAAGCAGCTTTAATAAAGGTGCACCAAAAATTAGCACTACAATCATACACTAGGAAATTTAATTTTGCTGCTTTTTAAAAATTGATGCAATAAGTGATGAAAAAACATTTTGGAAAACAGTGATTATCCCAAGCTAGACATACAATTTTTAAATCTAAATGAATCTTCTTCCATTTTATGGGTTTCACTTAAGCCTTTTAAAGGCTTTATACTCAGTACCTTGCTATTGCAAAACTAATACTACACTACAAGTGCCTTGCCATAATACATCTGATACAAACCAAAACTGCTTCACAGCTTGTACTAATACAATGGTAATAAACAGAAAAGCCACAGCCTTCGGTCCTCTGAAAGTAGGGAGCAGATTAATTATGCATAAATAAAATAAGCCAGCCCAAACTTGTACGTCCTTTCACAACATTTTTAATCACAAATGAACCGGAAAAATTAATATTCACTTAGAATTCAATTCTAGATACTATGCTAGGATTAAATTAGGTGGCATGTATAAAATGCCAAATGGCTCTACTATTATCATTTCCATTTAAGAGGGGGAAAATCAGGCCTTACATCAGTGGAGGAGTCCACACCCCACATACAGTAAGGTGGCAGAGCTGGAAATCAAACCCACCTCTTTCTACCAAACTGAGACTGTGTAACCCAGTATTCCTCACTCAACCCACTAGAATGGTATTTATAATGATGCCTGTTTCCTGAGGAGAGGATGGAGAGCTTTCATTAGGTTCTCAAAGAGACCCACTGCACCCCCTCGAAGGCGGGACTCCCTGCACCAGTGTAAGAGCCAGAAAATGTGCACTGGACTTCAACCCCTGCCACAAAGACTATCATTTCTCTACTCCACAGTTTCAGTCTTGCTTTAAAATTCTCAGAGCAAGTCAAGATTTCCACTCCTGGACAATTTCCAGCATCCCCTGCCACAGGTTAAGTTACACAATAAATTGCAATACTGTATCACTTTACATCCAATTGAGACTTCACAAATACTGACCAATGTTATTTAGTCATTCCACTTTTCAAAATGTGTTTCAATCAACCAATCCTCACTGCAGTGCCTGTGAAATAAGCTATCATTACATCCACTTCCAAGAAAATAAAACACTGTCACCCTGAGGCCAAGCAATAAACCAGCTACAGGATCCCGATCGAAAGTGAGAAGTTCCTGTCTTCCTCCGCCTGGGATCTGCAAGACCTTGTTATGTATCATGAAGCATACTCCCAGCCTCCCAGAAAACACAGGGCAACTAACTGTACCACCTTCTCTACCAATGGCAACACTATATTGGAATCTAATAGTATTAATAAATCATTAAGTTGGGTCATATCCCCAGGTAGCTCTGTGACAGGTGGGGTGCTCAGCTTAACTCTTGGTACTCTGTTCTTAGGTTCAACCTGAACTTTGGATCCATCTGAACTTTGGATCCATCCTAAAGTCCTGATCAAAAAAGGGGAGTGTTCGTGTGACAATAAACTTTACCTTGAAGTTCACTAGTCATACCCCTCACTTTACAGATTATTAAACTGACCTCCAGGGAATCAACTCATCCGAGGTCTCACAGTTCAGGAGCACAGGCAGTTCTAGGAAAAATATCTCCAGACCCCTGTCCAGGATCTCCACGCTCCACCAGGCATTGGGGAATGGGTCCTGGTTACTGCCAGAAGGTTGGCCAACCTCTAGGGTTTGCTCCATCTCTGCGGGGCTAGGACTTGACTCTTCTCATTCTGTACCAGATCCAGTCTTTGCCTGCAGGCTGGCGTCCCCAGGAGGCTACTGTCAGAGCACTGGCCTCAGTCTGCATGTGCTGAGGAGCAAAGACAATTACTTACTAAAGCTAACCCCAGCAGACAGAAGGAAAATACAACTCTGGCACCGAGGAACTAACTTCACAAGGAGGCGGTTCTGTTGTGTTTTATTTATGGCCCTGCCTGATCAAGATGACTTCCCCACAAGAAACGTCCAAAGCAAACAATCAAAGATACCAAGAATCTTATGCTTCCATAATTGTCCTCCAAAGACAGGAAAAAGCCAGAGAAAACAAGCGGGAGGACACCAAGTCACGGTCTCGATGTATCAGGACGCGACCCACAAGTTTCACACAAATATTCTTCCAAGAAACCAGGGTGGACGAATAAACCAGGATGGACAAAGTCTCCCGAAGAAGGGGCTGCATTCCCTATTCAGTCTGGCGACCGGCACGCATCTGGACACCCCGGAACGAGTCCAAATGGGAGATGCAGAAGCTCAGTTCAGCGCTGCCAGCCCAGAGCTAGAAGTCCCCCTCTCTCGAAGAACCGACGCCGGGAGAACAGCCAAAATCACCCTCCCGCTATCCTGGGGCAGATGCCACCGAAACCCGCAGCGCAACTTCGCGGGTACTGCCACCAACTGCCCCCCACCCCCACACACCCACTCTACTCTCACACCCATCCCTTCGCCCCATTCCCCTGTGCCCAAGCGCTACGGCGCGAAGCAACGCCCACTTCGGAGAAGGAAGTCTTAGTTGTGGGGACAAACCAGGTGGTCAGCGTCACATCCATTCACACACCCAGCGGAGCAAATCCAGACCTGAAGGAGTTTGCTGCTTTGATACTGTATAAGCACACTGTCAGCCAGCACATGTACACGAACACACACACACACACACACACACACACAAGTGACAGCCACTGGGAAACCAATGACCCACAGCGAGGCTCCTAACTGTCATTACCCGGGGCACGGCGCACAGCACCTGGGGTCCCTTCCCAGCTCCATGCCCCAGTGCGCACTGCCCACCACTCGCGTGCGGGGTAGAGACCTGGGGTCGCCTGGCAGCCCGGACCAGAGGGGTCGAGGTGGGGAAGGCGGGGCCCACCTCCTCGTCCTGCTCCTCCTGGGACGCGCTGCTGCCCCGGGGCGCGGGTGGCGCGGCTCCTCCCGGGCGCGGCGGTGGCGCTGAGACTCCACGCTCCGGCACCGAGAGCGCCGGAGCCCACGCGGCGGCCGGCCGAGCTCCACCCGGCGGCGGCGGCGGCGGCGGCTGCTCGCGGGAGAAGCCAGGCTCCCCTTCCTCCGACAGAGTTTCCGAGCCCGAGGAGGACTCCGCCGAGGAAGCGCCGGGCGAGGACTCGGCAGCCACCGCAGGGGCGGGAGTCGGAGCACCGTGACTGCTGCAGCCGCGGGGCACTGGCTCAGGCGCCTCCGAAACTTTCTCCCCCATTTCCCTCTCGGACCCAAAGTGCGGCCCAAGGGGCGGCGGGTGCGAGGCGCGCACTCAGCGCCTCCCGGGGAAGCCGCGAGCTGCTGGGCTCCGGCTTGCTCTCGCTGCTGCTCCCGGGCTGCGGGGAGCCCCACCGGTGACTACATGGCCGCGGCCGGACCGCC
Source organism: Bubalus kerabau (assembly GCF_029407905.1). Classification (NCBI taxonomy): domain Eukaryota; kingdom Metazoa; phylum Chordata; class Mammalia; order Artiodactyla; family Bovidae; genus Bubalus; species Bubalus kerabau. The sequence continues at coordinate 14,912,588 of NC_073641.1, forward strand.
GGAGCCTGCAGCCAAGTTAGCAGCCGCCCGGGCCTGGCGGCTGACGGGAGCTCCCTGGAGAAGAGACATGCCAGTGCCGGTCCGCACTCAGCTCCACAGTCCTCCGACTCTGCGCCGGAGCCGCCGGGACTGCGGCTTCTCGGGCAAAACCTGCCTCTGGGACCGAACGGGGCCGGCGAAAGAGACGGGCAGCAGGGGGAGCCAATGGCAGGACAGGCGCCCCGGTGGGCGGAGGCTACGGCGCCTCAGGCGCACCGGCGTTAGGTAGGGGAGGCGGGGCCGAGGCGCGGGCTGCAGGGTCCCGCCACAGCTCCCGGGGCCCCGGGGCCCCGTGGACCCGAGGGAGACCCCCGGCCCTGGAGGGTTGCAGTGGAGCCCGGAATCCGAGCCGAAGGCTGGGACTCTGAATTTAGCCAAGGAGTGGCTGGCGGTCCTGGGAACCCCAGGGGGAAAGGAGATGGCCGAGGAGGGCAGTGCAGCCTTGGAGAACTGGACTTTGTTTCGAAAAAGTGGAATCCAGGAAACTGACCAGAAGCAGAAGTAGCGGGGCTTTAGGGGTAAAAGGAAACACAATCACCTGCGTGCTGGAGGAGAAAGGGGGAAACTTCATGGTATGGTGAGTGCGTCCAAACCGAGCTGATCTCCGATCCCAGATTCTCCACCTGAGCTCCACGGGCTTCAGTATCCTCAACTGGAAATGAAGACGTTCACACCTGTCTTGTCTCCCTATGAGCAGAGTTAGAGCAAATATATACACAGCTTCAGCAGACTGCCTGGCTTAGACACATGGAGGGTTTTCAAAAGACTATTTTCTCTCTTTATTTCTGTTTGGCAATTGAATAAAGATGTGTGTACCTTTTGAAAGGGAGGGAAATGACAAATTATGCCCCTATGGTGGCTCAGTGGTAAAGAATCCACCTGCAATGCAGGAGGCTGGGGTTCCTGGGTCGGAAAGAGCCCCTGGAGAGGAAACGGCAACCCACTCCAGTATTCTTGCCTGGAAAAGTCCATGGACTGAGAAGCCTTGTGGGCTACAGTCCCTGGGGTCGCAAAAGAGTCCGACAGGAATAAGCAACTAAACAACAATTTAATTAGGACCAAGAATATGCCCAGCTCTGTACCAGATACTAGACAAAGCTAAATTAGAGAGGAGTGCTGGCCCACCATTGCCTGTCTTTCTACATCAGCCAAGCAGAGGATGAAAAGAGATCACATTTCCACTTTACTTTCTCCTAGCCCTGGCTTGCAAACCAACAAAATGCAGGACTAGTTGATTCATTTTCTTTACCTCTAAGAACCAGGAGAAAGAACTTCCACCAAGGATACCAATAGAATCACCTTAACAGCCTCTCCCCCGGGTAGCCTTCAGGGTGATGGGGTGACTTGAATTTCTCAGAAGCCAGCAGGCAGCTCAGCAGTGGGGAAAAAAAAAATGATTCCTCACTCACCTTCAGCTCCATTCCTATTCTGAGCTCTGGCACTGCAACCTGGGAGATAAATTCAACCAGATTCAATTTCACAGATGTTGATTGAGATGTGTGCCCAGTGCTTGCAGGGGATACAAAGATGAATAAGGCAAGTCTCCTGCCCTTGAGGAGCTTACGGTCAAGCAAGAGATTGATGCTGCATAATATAGCTCCGTTATTAATTTTTGAAAGCTATGGTAGTGCTGCAGGAACAATGTACCACAGAAGAAGAGGGGAGAGTGACAGAAAAACAGTTTAGGTCCTCAAGCTCAGGAGTCCTCAAGCATCTTAGATTTCTCTTTGTCAGAACAGCCTTGCCAAAGGTCCTTAAGAACTGGAGGACTCAAGCTGAAAGCCCCTTCAGCTAATGAGCCCTTTTATGCTATCACTGTATTTAGAAGCGATACATCATACAAAGTGCTTCATCATGTTGGACAGCAAGCTTTGTCTGGATCAGTTTCCTCCCCCAAGATGAAGGGGAAGGAAATATGATGTGACCCCACCGTCACAGAGAGCCATACTGAAAAACACCTCGGGCTGTCAGGCTTCCATTGTGACACTTCGGAATTATCCTAGGGGCTGTGAAGACCCGCTGAGGTAAAAGAACAGTTCTAGGGCCTTGACTAGCTGTGAGAGCGAGGCTAAAGAGAGAGCCCAGTGGGGCAGTCTGAATCCAATCCTGGGCCTCACAATTGCTTTTCTAGTCAGGAGTATTGGTCTTTATCTGAGCCCCTATGTGGTTGATTCACCACAGCTGAAGTAAAATGATGACTTAAGCAAGCCATTCACATGAAGGAGGAGGAGGGCTACTTTTCAGTACATCAGAATAGAGGCAAAGACATGACCTGAATTGCCAATGGGAAGAATGCTAATAGCTATTATTGCTTCTACCCAAGCATCCATGGATAGTCTCGTGTAATCCTGGCAACAACCTTATGAGACTGTCTGTTAACCCCACTTTATAGATTAAGAAACTGAGGATCTGCAAGGCCAAATAACTTGCCAAAGGTTACACAGCAAGTCAGTAGCAGAACAGTGATTTGACAATCTGGTCCAAGGCCTGTTCTTAAATATTCCAATATATTGCACTCAGAAGGGGACTTGTTCAAGTATACATATATATTAAACTACAAATATCCATAGGGCAGGGACTCTATTGTCTTGATTTAAAACACAAAAGGTTATAAAAGGATATATAAAGGATTATAAAGGATATATAAAAGGTTATAAAAGGATACTTGCAAAACAGATTTTTCCTCCACAAACTCCTATATAAGGCACTTAGCATGTGCCAGGCAAAGTTTCAAGCACTTGACAAGTATTAATTTTCTTAATCCCCATATCAACCCTATAAGGTAGCCAGTATTATTCTCATATTTAATACGTGATATGTGTGAAAACTATGGCACAGAGAAGTCAGGTTATTTTCCTAAAGCCACACAGCTAGAAAGTAACGGAGCCAGGGTTCATATTAGAGCAATTGGACCCCGGCATTCATGCTCTTAACCCTTACAGATCAAAATCAAGTACTAGATCAATATTTCCTAAACTTTTTAAGCTCAAATAAGAAATATATTTTACATTGCAACTCATGACACATGTACATGCATACAAATATAAATAAAATTTCATGAAACAATACTTACCCTTCCTATGGGCACTGGAATTTTTTTTATTACATTTTATTGAAAATAAAAATGCTAGTTGTGATCAGCAAAATGGATTCCACTTGGACACATGCAGTTGCAGGCAGTGTACTTAATCATCTCCACAGCTGACCTATGAGGGAAATACGACTCAGGTTCAGGCTGAGAATTTCCACACCAGAACTATGCAAGCTCAAAGGGTGACTCTATAAATAGAAGATGATCAGAAGGTCAGGATAGTTCCCCAAAGTCAACCCAACTGGACCTATAGACAAATGTTAGGGTACAACCAAACCACTTGACCAGTTTTGATTTAAATCCTACAGCTCACCTTTCTTACTAATTAAATTATAAACACCTTCCTCGGTGACCAGGAAAGCACCTCTCCAAGAGAACATCTCATAAAATGTCCCTAAGGTTGGAGACTTTGGGACCAGAGATAGTTATAAAAGCGTGGCTTTTTTCCTGCTGTGTCACTGTCAGCAAGGGCAAGAAAAATAAAAACAACTTAGTCATTACTCCTGAGAAGCCGATAGTGTAGCTTGAAAGGCAGAGCCAGATTAGCCTATAGAGGGGGAAGGACAGGGTCAGGCTACTCCAAGGTAATCAGGAATCGCGCATTCTACTGGACATGTTCCCAAGTCTGGCTCTGGAACAAGCACCCCAGGCACTGAGTGTTCATTTTGTTTTGTGACTGGACACTGGCGTCAGTTTTCCGTGTTGTTCTCCCAGGTTATGGGAGATATTGCCTCTGAGAGGCTCTGTTGTCTCTGCCAATCTCTGCAGTGTGGGTGGGCCAAGTGTGACGGTCAGTGTCAAGTCCTGTCTCTAAGAGATGGAGGATTTTTGAGGACAAGTCATCACACACTTAGTCTATTCATGTGTCATGACTTTCCCCCCAAGTTTAGCACTTGATAAACTTGAAGTCAGTTATCCTTTTTCCTTACATAAAATGAGAACATTATGAATTCAGAACAGATATTTTTGCAAAGTTACATATTCATATTCAATACTCCCCAAATCTTAAATACCATATGATCTTTGGATTATAAACATGAAATATCATCTTTACCTTTGGTAGGTTTTTAAGATTTCACCTTTGGTAGGTAGGTTTTTTAAGTCTTAATTATTAATAATAAATCTGCCTGCTGCCCTGTGACCAATAAAGTTCAATTTTGTGACAAAGTAAACATCTATAAAAATGTGGCCACTAAAGAACTAGATATTTCTCCAAAGAAGACATACAGATGGCTAACAAACACATGAAAAGATGCTCAACATCACTCATTATCAGAGAAATGCAAATCAAAACCACTATGAGGTACCATTTCACGCCAGTCAGAATGGCTGTGATCCAAAAGTCTACAAGCAATAAATGCTGGAGAGGGTGTGGAGAAAAGGGAACCCTCTTACACTGTTGGTGGGAATTCAAACTAGTACAGCCACTATGGAGAACAGTGTGGAGATTCCTTAAAAAAACTGGAAATAGAACTGCCATACGACCCAGCAATCCCACTGCTGGGCATACACACCAAGGAAACCAGAATTGAAAGAGACATGTGTACCCCAATGTTCATTGCAGCACTGTTTATAATAGCCAGGACATGGAAGCAACCTAGACGTCCATCAGCAGATGAATGGATAAGAAAGCTGTGGTACATATACACAATGGAGTATTACTCAGCCATTAAAAAGAATGCATTTGAATCAGTTCTAATGAGGTGGTTGAAACTGGAGCTGATTATACAGAGTGAAGTAAGCCAGAAAGAAAAACACCAATACAGTATACTAACACATATATATGAAATTTAGAAAGATGGTAACGACAACCCTGTATGTAAGACAGCAAAAGAGACACAGATGTATAGAACAGTCTTTTGGACTCTGTGGGGGGCGGGGGGATGATTTGGGAGAATGGCTTTGAAACATGTATAATATCATATAAGAAACGAATCGCCAGTCCAGGTTTGATGCAGGATACAGGATGCTTGGGGCTGGTGCACTGGGATGACCCAGAGGGATGGTATGGGGAGGGAGGTGGGAGGGGGTTCAGGATTGGGAACACATGTACACCCGTGGTGGATTCATGTTGATGTATGGCAAAACCAATACAATATTGTAAAGTAATTAGCCTATAATTAAAATAATTAAATTAAAAAAAATGTGGACACTGAGGTGGTCTCGACTGGGGTTTTTGATTTATATCAGAGGGTGTATCATGATATGCACCATGATGGTTTCTGACCATCCAGCTGGAATAAAAAGCTCTCATAGCATCTTAACTTTCTGTTTGTGTTTGAGAAGCTAGGAAAGGAAAGGTTGTAGTATACAGGTGTCAGAAGAGGAGTAGAGAATTTCTTAAGTGATAGTTGAAAAGGACAGGGGAGGACCAATAATATCATGATTTGCCTCTGTTGGAGTCTCTGACCTAGAGATCGAGAAGGGTGAGAAGCTGTTTTACTAGCAAATTAAAATAAGCCTGTGTGTGTGTTATTCTCAGTCATGTCCAACTCTTTTGCAACCCCCTGGACTGTAGCCTCTGTCCATGGAATTTTCCAGGCAAGAATACTGGAGTGGGCTGCCATTCCCTTTGCCAGGGGATCTTCCCAAACCAGAAATCGAACCTTGGTCTCCTGCATTGTGGGCAGATTCTTTACCATCTGAGCCACCAATGGACCAAACAAGAGGATGCTGCAATCTGTTCTCTTAGGTCAACGCTTCTCCATGTGCTGTATGTGGGGCACTTGCTTCGCATGGCCAAGATACAAACAGAGGAACAAGGTGCTTGTTTCGTGGCTCCAGCCAAAGGTTTGGGGATCTGCATCTTTAAGGAATGCCCCACACATGTATCAAGAGTACTGAAGCTTAAGGATTACTGAAGATGATCCTAATTTGAAGATCAGAGAGCTGCTTTGTGGCACACGTGTGCACGGCTCTGTAGAAAGTGACTATAACGAGCTTGACGGATTGCAGTCTGTGTCTCTCTGGACCTCTTTGTTCTTGGAGGACAACTATCTTGGGGAGACGAAGGCAGCTTAGCAGCTGGACAGGAATATGCATATTCTGCAAACAGCTGGGAAAACTGAGCTAATACACAAAGAGAACCCTTGAGAATTCTGTTTACATAAAATTCAAAATGGTGACCTATTTCACACAGAAGACTCCACTCTTTGGCATTTGCCTTTCCAAGATAGATAAGATGGATATTCACATCTGGGATTTTTTTTGTTGTTGTTATGCTTTCAGCATGAAGTGTTCTTTTATTATCATTCTTCATTTTTCAAAAAGATTTATTCAGGACTCTTCGCCTGTTTAGAAATAGAAGAAAAGCGAACACATTTACTCATTTTTATTCATTGGAGTGGTTTACTTTCAGAGTCAAAAACTTCCATTTTCAATTCCTACAGCAACCTCCCTGACCCTGTCTACACTGCATAGCAAGCAGTTCCTTCTACCACCCACCCCAACTAATTAGAAGATAAAACAATGCTGAATAGTAACCTGCTGCTGCTGCTAAGTCACTTCAGTTGTGTCCAACTCTGTGTGACCCCATAGACAGCAGCCCACCGGGCTCCACCATCCCTGGGATTCTCCAGGCAAGAACACTGTAGTGGGGTGCCATTTTCTTCTCCAATGCATTAAAGTGAAAAGTGAAAGTGAAGTCACTAAGTCATGTCCGACTCTTCACGACCCCATGGACTGCAGCCCACCAGGCTCCTCCATCCATGGGATTTTCCAGACAAGAGTACTGGAGTGGGTTGGAATAGTAACCTAGCAAGTAGCAACTCTCCTCAATCATAAGCCAGCTTGCAGCCCTAGAGGTAATGTTTAAGGGTTTTTGTACTTGAAGAAAAAAGCCTTCCAATCCCTTTCCCCTCAAAGTGTGGTTTGCCATTCAGCCAACCCAAGAACATGTTAGAAATGCAGACTCATAGTTCCTGCCTCAGACCCACTCTATCAGAATCTCAACAAGATTCCCAGGGACTTCATATCCATGTGACAGTTAGAAAAGCATCACTTTCGTTTGGTTCTCACATGTGGTTCTATGTTAGAACCACCTGTGGAACTTTAGAAATGACTGACCCTTTGGGTCCACCCCTCAAGATCTTCTGATTTAACTGGTCTGGGTTGTTGTCAGGACAACAGGATTTAACAGGTTCCCCAAGTTGGAAGTGGTTTATCTTAGGGCCAAAGTGGCGAAATACAAGATAAGCCTACAACGATTCATGGTGCCACAAACTAAGAAATTGCTCAAAAAAAAAGATAGGACCTTGTCAGCAGAACACAGGTACCAGCCTAAAGGAGTTCTCAGTTGCCAAAGCCAGAATAATCTAAGTGACAAAATAAATCATGATGATGTGGGTTTTAAACCATAGAATAAAATCAATATTTGTGAATCCATACTCATATAAATAATGAAATAAGAAGGTAAATGGGTATGCAGAGATAATTCTTCCTTACAATTCCAATTAACAGATGTAGAAAGAAAGAATTTGAAATAAGAATCACCATTAAGCAAACACCACTATTTATTGTGCATGAGAATAAATGTAGCAGCTTCTGCTGCTGCTGTTTAGCTACTTAGTCATGTTTGTTTTACAAGCCCGGGGACTGTACTCGGCCAGGCTCCTCTGCCCATGGGATTTTCCCGGAAAGAATATTAGAATGGGTTGCCATTTCCTTCTCCAGAGAATCTTCCTGACGCAAGGATCGAACCCATGTCTCCTGCTTGGCCAGAGGATTCTTCACCACTGAGCCACTGGGGAAGCCCCAAATGCAACAGACAAGATCCAAAAATATGTGCTCAAATCAGCAAGGCAAAAGTTTGAGAAAAAGGTTTTGTGTAGACTTGAAGTACTTCCCCCACAATACTTACAAATATGAAATCTACCACCACAAAGTTAAATCCACTTTACAGTACAGAAACCCAACACACACCAACTTATCCATATAAATATCACTGGTAATAGGAAATATCAGCATCCTGAACCCCTTGCTATGAGGTACATCACTAATTTTCTGGTATTCTTGACCAAAAAATGTATGACTAACTCCAGTCATAAGAAAACATGACAAATCCAAATGGAGAGATGTTGGTCAGAATTACTGATTAGGACTCTTCAAACATATCAAGGTGATGAAAAATAAGGAAAGTGTGAGGAACCATTAAGAGAAACTACAAAGTAATAACTAAATAAAATGTGGGCTCTTGGGTAGAATTCTGGAACCACAGAAAGGATATTAGAGGGGAAAAGGGTGAAATTTGAGTCTGCAGTTTGGTTAATAATATTTTATCAATATTAATGCCTTGACAACTATACTATGCTTATGTAACATCAGAGGAATCAGAGTAAGGGATATTAAGGAACTCTTTGTACTATTTTGCAACTTTTCTGTAAATCTTAAATTAGTTCAAAGTACAAAGTTAAAAAGCAAAGTCCCTAGGTGAATATAGTAATAGGCAAAGTTGAGAATTCCACCCTCAATGGCTCATGTCCTCCCTTCCCTCCTTTCTTCTTACACAAGAAAAATAATTGTTTCCTATCTTGCCCTCATCAAGCAGGCTAGCTTGGGATGGTTGCGACAGGGGGCAGCACTGATGCTATACCCAGAGACACCCTTGGGGCATAAACATAATGATAGACACACATGGTACCTGGCTGCCCTGCACCTGTTCTGTCTCCTTTTGATAAGAGCACCCCAATTCATTTCTCAGGTATTGCCTGTTTCCCTCTGATGGTCTTGTCCTTTCAGGAGTAGGCCATCCTTGGATTCTGAATCTTGAGAAGAGTAACACAAGGACAGTGATATCTAGACAAAGCTATCAATTAATTCCTCTTAACAATATCTAGAGCTGCTGTGATTCCAGTACTCCAGTCCTAGTCTCTGGCTTTTCCTTCAATCCTCTGAGTTACCAATCGCACTTCCTTCTGGTTGAATTATCTAAAATCAGCTATTGCTTCACACCAGGAAACTAAGAAATACAGGTCTGTTGACCTAAATCCACTTGTCACCCAATCCAGATGGGAAGCAGACATCTGAATGCCATCCAAAAACTCTTCGTGGTCCTAAATTTAGAGATGTACTCCTGACCTCAATAGGGTCAAATTTAAGGACATTGTTGATGTTTCAGGTAGAAGAAAGGATCTGTCTTACTGGAGATTCAAATACTTGTGAAAAAAGAATGCACTTACAGAGAAAAAGACATTACAAGTTATGGCAGAAATAGATCTTAGCACACACTGTGGCAGAACTGTCTTTCTACCCGGTTATGAGAAGTCTTGAGGGCAAAATCAAACCAAATATTATTTATTTAGCACCTAGCACAAAATCTGACATAAAATAGCTCGTAATAAATAACTATTGAATGAATGGATAAAGTGATTGCCACCACATGACTTTTTAAATCAATTTATTAAAACTACATTAATCTAAATTCTGCTCAGTCCAAGACTTATATAGGTCAATTAGAAGAACCCAAAAAGTTGTGTAGGAAGAAAAAAATCTGTTAATGGATCAATTGTAGCCTCATTCCCAAACAGTTCCTCACTTTAATAAAAATAATAATTACATAAAAAGCTTCAGCTCAAACTACCACTGTTACTGTCTTGCTCACCAAAGTTCCGTCCCAGCTACTTGCCTTCCTAAAACAGCCAAACTAATAAGAATTGCCTGCATGTGAAGTGAATAAGGTAGAAGAACACTTGAGGAGCATTTAACCTATTGGCAAGACAGCTTCCTGCCAGCAGCCCAAGGACACCACTCAGGATCCTACAGGGTGGGAACAGTCTGTGCCCTTACTTATAGAAAGCCTCATTTGTACAGAAACTCCATTCTTAGAATATTAAGACCCATTATTACACTTAGCCAGTGTTTCACAGGGGCTTCCCTGGTGGCTCAGTTGCTAAAGAATCTGCAATGCAGAAGACCCAGGTTCTATCCCCGGATGGGGACGATCCCCTGGAGAAGGAAATGGCAACCCACTCCAGTATTCTTGCCTGGGAAATCCCATGGACAGAGGAGCCTGGTGGGCTACAGTTCATGAGGTCACAAGAGTCTGACATGGCTTAGTGACTATATCAGTGTTGCATAATTAAAGCAAGGAGATGGTGGTGGCGGGAGGAAGATGAAATGAAATAATGGAATGTTTCAGCATTGTACAACTCAGAGTTCTTGGTTGCCAACCACAGAATCTACTCTAATGTGGTTAAAGTAGAAAGTGATTTATGAAAAAATATTAGAATCCTCACAAAGTTTTTTGGCAGAAATAAAGAAGTAGTCTGTGGAGTGAGCTTCCAGAAACAGTCCCCAGAACCACAGCGCAGAACTGGCTGAGGAAGGAATTGCTGGTCCTGATGATTCTAGAACCACACTGCCTCTCCCACCATCTGTGCCTACAAAATAGATGCCCTGCACCCCACCTGCTCCCTCACATAAATCACTTCTGTATCCACATCTCTGTATGTGCATCTCATTAGCAGAACCTCAGTCACATGATGCTCCCTGGAGGCAAAGGAAACTGAGAAATGTGGGGGCTTTGCATTCTATCCTGGGAAGGTTGGAATTCACACCATAGGGAACCATCATAAATGTAGGAGTGTCAAAAGATTTGGCTAACAAGGTAAACTAGAATGGTTTAGAATTTAAAAGGCTCCAGTTCTTGATTAATTGTACTGATCTGCCCCCTGGCGTAATGTTTTCAGCCATCAGCTTGAAGTGGGCCTGAATATCAGCTTCAAGAGGCTTGCCCGCAACTCCAGTCATTTCCCTGCTAAACATCTCAACAGGGGAAAGAATTGTCATATACTGGACACATTCTACGTGACAGAAAGTGAAGTCGCTCAGTCGTGTCCAACTCTCTGTGACCCCATGAACTGTAGCATGCCAGGCTCCTCTCTGTCCATGGAATTCTCCAGGCAAGAATCCTGGAGTGGGTTGCCATTGCCTTCTCCAGGGGATCTTCCCAATATCGAACCCAGGTCTCCCGCACTGCAGGCAGACTCTTTACCATCTGAGCCACAAGGGAAGCCCTATGCTTTATATGCATTGGGTATTTAATCGCCTCCATAACCCAGTCCAATGGTACAGTCATCATTTTATAGATAAAAATTTGGTGTTGAGAAAGTTAATAGTTTTTCTTAAAGTCCCTCAGTAACATAGGGCTAGGATTTAATCTAAGGTCCCTCTCTCTCCAGTTATGTTCTTTGTAATACAGTTGGTCCTCTGCTTACAATGATTTTACTTACAATTTTATTTCATGATGGTGCAAAAGCAATACATGTTCCGTAGAAACCATACTTCAAATTTTGATCTTTCCCCACGCTATACTCTCTGATGAGCCTGGGTGCCTCCCTCCCAATCAGCCACGCCATCACCAGTGGAAACAACTGATTCATTCACAACCATTCTGATCTCATACAACATTGCTGTTTTTCACCTTCAGTACAATATTCTATAAACTACTTGAGACATTTAACACTTTATTATAAGATAGGTTTCATGTTAGATGATTTTGCCCAACTACTAACATAAGTGTTCTGAGCATGTCTGAGGTAGGCTAGGCTAAGCTCTGATGTTCAGTAGGGTAAGTGTATAAAATGCACTTTCCACTTGGGATGTGTTCATCAGGACACAACCCCACTGTAGTTCAAGGAAGATCTGTATGTTAGACTTTTATGTAGGCCATTCATGAACCCAGTGAAGGAGGTAGTGGGTTCAGGAGCCCTTGTAACTGTGAGTGTGCATCTTTCTGAGGGGGAGGCATCTTTAGCTTTTATCAGATTTCCAAAGGGGCACATGACCTTCAAACAGTAATGAACCACTGTACTACCCAAAGGTATAGTTCATCTGTTTGTGATCATGAACCTGTTGTTGGGGATGGGGGTACACTCCAACTAATTTTTTTAATCTTATCATTTATTGACTAGGATATCATTTTGTAATATAAGATCAAAATTTTAAATTTTAATCAAGAGCCTTATCTCTTGGGGATGGTGGGGAGGAATACATATCTATGTAGGAATGAGCAAGGGTTAAAACTGAAGAGAAAAGTTCTTTGTACAAGATGAGAAAGGGCTGAGCAAAACAGAAACATATTTTTCATTTAACTACTGAAGTCCTAGCTATACATCAGAAGGCCTAGCATCTATTTGTGACTTTGTCACCAACTCCATTTATCATGGCCTCCATCACCTGTATGAATGGGGTAATATAAAACCTGCCATCATTTCCTCCATCACAATGTTATGAGATTGTTTTGAAAGTACTTTCATTTCCCCAACAGGAAGGCATTATAGATCTCTCTATATACCTGTTATGACTTCTTTGGGGGAAAGAAAAGCACCTTGGAGAAGGCTTGGCTTACAACTTCTAGGACTGAATGATTTCTGAGCCTCACAGGCATACATCGCAGGAAGTTCTTTGTGAAGAACGACTTGTTTACTTCTTAGTTTTTCATTTCTAGGGGGTTGCCTCTTCTCCTCTTTCCATTTGTTGTGTTTTTTTAAATGCCAATATAAATAAGCCACTCAAATCGTGTTAGCTAGCTAGAATGTTGCTTTGGATGGTTCATTATTTATGTCTTGCTGTCAACATGTGTATTATTTTTACAGAACCCAAAAGCTTTATTCCAGAAATAACATAACAATTGTTTTAAAGCAGAAAGATGCAAAGGAGCCCAGGAGAGTTAGCTTGGCCCACTTGTAGAAGTAGCAGTAAGCCCCATAAATATAGAAGACTGTCTAAATGTGGTATTTTATGAACAGGGTCAACCATCAGGGTGTGAAATAGCCCCTTCTTTGCCATCTAGTCCCCAAGCAATCAGTTTTTTAAATGGCATTTTAGAAAGGTAATGAATATCTACTAACACCAGATGTAAACTTAATTTCAAGGCTGTGGAATAGGCCATAAATAAAAACAATGAGTGATTTCCATAGCTCAGCCTGTTCATACTCATGGAAATATGGATGATCACATGGAAAGTCAAGAGCTCATCTCAAACAGGGTAAAATGGCAGGTAGTAGGAAGTTCAATTGGTGGTTCTGGCTGTTCTTGCTGTTATTGTTGTTGGCTTTTTTTTTTTTTCCTTGAGTAGTTTTCATAAAGAAAAAAATATAAATAAATTAACAATTATTTGTGGTATCTAATGTAAGGAGTCAGCATATGACATTCATGAAGCAGGTGGCAGGGAAAAGAGACAAAGGATAAATCTTGAAAACAGAGTACTTTTGATGTTTTCTTTCAACTATGCTATGCTAGGCTATGGTAAGTTGCTTCAGTTGTGTCTGACTCTGAGATCCTATGGACTGTAGCCTGCCAGGCTCCTGTGTCCATGATTCTCCAGACAAGAATACTAGAGTGGGTTGCCATGCCCTTCTCCAATGAATCTTCCTGACCCAGGGATCGAACCCTTGTCTCTTATGTCTCCTGCATTGGTAGGTGGGCTCTTTACCACTAGTGCCACCTGGGAAGCCCTTTCTTCCAACTATTGTAGCTCATAACTTCAAACTATTATATATTATATCACTTGGATGAAGCTTAATTGTACTTATTCATCTAGATGCCCAGTGCAGGAGCGGGAGGTAAGGAATTCTTCAGATCACCACTGGCATAGGAAGGCTGAGCCATATTATTTTGCCTCAGTAGGAAACAGATCATGCCCTAGCTCTCAGGATTCCCTCCACAACCAATTGGTTATCAAGTCTTGTTGATTTTTCCTTCATGTAACTTTCTCATTCAGTGCCTCTTTTCCATGTTAAATTCAGCTTCCCTTCCACAGGTTTCTATCACCGGTAAGATTACAGCATGAGCCCTCTGAATGATTTTCTAGCTTAGAGTAGTCCAGCTCTTCCATTTTATCTTATATTCCCATGCCAGGTTAATCTTCCAGAAATTCTGCTTTGATCATGCCACTCTCTTACAAATCAGCAAGATGAAGGCCAACATTCTTAGCCTAGCATGCAAGACCCCATATCTTTCCAGGTTCACCTTCCAAGTTTCACTCCACAGACCTTACAGTTTGGCATGAGCCAAACTGGATAATTCATCATTTGTGATGCAGACTCTGCTCCAATCTTCTCACCCATAAGTTTCAGTGCAACTAGAAGCCTATTTAGCCCTTTTTGCCACCCAATCACTTTCACTTTTCACATTCATGCATTAGAGAAGGAAATGGCAACCCACTCCATTATTCTTGCCTGGAGAATCCCAGGGACGGAGGAGCCTGGTGGGCTGCCGTCTATGGGGTTGCACAGAGTAGAACACGACTGAAGCAACTTAGCAGCAGCACCAGCCACCCAATCAAATCCAGCAACAGCTTAAATTCTATTTTTCTGCCAAAACTCAACTAAAATCCAGTCCCATTGGTGGCAGTTTTAAAACATGTCCTCCAATTCTTTGACACTTCTCCCACTGAGAACTGGAGTCTAGGCCCCCTTCTTTAAGTGTGGGTTGATCTTTAGGGATTCTCTTTTATAGAAAGCAGCAGAGGGGAGGCTGCATAATTTTCAAGGCTCCATCAGAAATGCCCATGTGCCTGATGCCTGCTTGTCTTGGAATGCCTGCTGTAGGGACAATCAGGAACCATGATGGAAGGACTTCATCTAAATATTCTGATAACAGCCCGTCTGAACTCTAGCATAAATGCCCATCAAGGAAGGAGACCTCTTTGATGTCCAGCTCACAGAGCCTTCAGGTGACTCCCCATCAACATCCAAGTAACGAATTGCTCCACCAAGCCTTAGCCAAATTCCTGACCCTCAAATCAAATCAAAACAAATGGTTATGTTAAGCCACTAAGTTTGGAGGGTAATTTGCTATGCAACGATAGTAATTAGAATATTCCTATGAATCATCTCCCTTACTTACCTCCCAATTCTAGAGTCATCTCTCTTTTAAATTCCATAGCAATTATTCTCTATTATCATTCATTCTGGCAACATTAATTAAAGCATCTACTAAGTCATATAGACCCATATGCTGGATACTGGGGAAGCAACAGATTTTGAGGAAGACACTAATTCCTGCTCACAGGTATTTAGAGTCTGATGGAGAAAGATGAGAAAACAGGCAGTAATACCTTATGCCTATGATAAATATTTGAGCATCTATTTTGTGCAGGGCAGTGTGCCACAAAGAGATGAGTTTGAAAATGCTAATTTTTATAGGCTATGAGACATTGATGCAGAATTATCCTGGAAATAACTGAGTATGTGAATCTGAGGTTCTGCAGAGAGAAGTGGGCTAGAGAGTTAGATTTGGGAGCCACCAACCCTTGATGATAGCGAAAGCATAAGCATGGATGAGATTCCCCAGAAACTGGAGTGGGAAGCCCCACCCAGGCAAGAACTTGAACACAAAGGAAGAGTGTCCTTCAAAGGAAAAGAAGGGTCAGAGAAAAGGCAAGGGAACTGAAGTCTGTGAGTCCCTCAGATCAAGGTCAATGGGTATTTCAAGGATGGGCGTTGGGCGTGGGGGTGGTCAACTATGCGAAATGCTGTGAGGGCCACTTAAATCAGGCCCGAGAAGCGTAATGTTGATGTAGACAATCAGAATGTCTCTGATATTCATTTCATTGTGGTCTAGGATAATTACATGAAAACGCTTTCAGGTATTATGGTCTCTCTAAAGCTTCATGGTCTCTGTGGACAGCAAGTGTTTCTGTTGCAAATTTCACATAGTTACAAGACTCAGATGGATAAAATGAAAACAATTTTTTGTTAACTGAAAGGAACTATCTGGTTCCCATTCCTGCTGATGGCAGATTTAATCTTGCCATCATCCTTGCAATGTATTTATTTCTATTTTGAAACACATTCCTTTTTCTTACTACATGTTCAAAGCCAAGAATATCTGGGTTCTCAGGGGTACTGATGTTTGGTCCCGGCAGAGAGCCTGTTTCCCATTAGCGTCCACTGAATGTGCTGGCCTCTGCTTGGGTGACACTCTTCCCTCAGATTTTGAACATCAACCTATGTCTTCATTTGGGGCTTTCCTGAGGCTCAGTGGTAGAGAATCTGCCTGCCAGTGCAGGAGATATGGGTTCAATCCCTGGTTGGAGAAGTTCCTATGTGCTGTGGAGCAGCTAAGCCTGGGTGCCACGACTACTGAGCCTGTGTTCTGGAGCCCTGGGGCCACAACTATTGAGCCATGGCTCTGCAGCTACTGAAGACTGCAAACCCTAGAGCCCATGCCCCGCAGCAAGGGAAGCCACCTCAGTGAGAAGCCCTTGCACCGCATCTAGAGAGTAGCCCCAGCTTGCTGCAACTATATAAAAAGCCCACTCAGAAACAAAGACCCAGCAGAGCCAAAAATAAAAAACATTATAGAAAAAAAAAACAAAACACAACTGTTTCTTCATTGTATCCACTGCTAATGTCTGAGGCCCCATCATAGCCTACTTCTGTTGATCAAGGCAACCTGAATCATCTCTGTTCTCTCTCAAGTCTGCTACTTAGCAGTTACCTTGTCCTCCACTACAGCAACCACAGTCCCGGGAGCCCTGGACATCTCCCTCAGTCATTCCTCCTCCACCTCCCAAGAACCCATGAACATGGAGCTTCCTGAGAGCTCATGGCAGACATTCTCTCAAATTTACACCTTTAAAAACACCCCACTTCTGTTATATATTTCTTATTAATATTATGTCACAATACCAATTTAGGGCATAGAATTTCATACATGAAGCCAAGTTTTCAAAATCTCTCTCAAAACCTATTCTCTCTTAAGACACTGAAGAGCTCTTGAAAATCAAAACTGTTTTGGCTATCAGATGACTTTCTCTGCTCTGGATTTTAATACCTGTTTTGAAAGTCAACATTGCTTTATTTTAGACTGTATTATTCTCCATGTCCTGACTGATAAATGTTATTGATACAATAGAGAGAAAATAGGACAACTAAGATTTTTCCAGGAACAAAAAAATACATATAATATTTTTTTTCAAATATTACCCAATTCTATTGGTTATGCAAATAGTAAGTGATTAAATTATGTAATTTAAAATATTTGTTGATGGTTATTTGTTATGAGAAAGGCAACTGAATTGGCCTAACATTGCTGTCTTTTTTATAAATTTGGTGTTTCATTGATCAATCTTTAAAGGATCCTATTCCATTACTAGGACTTAAACTATAAACATTTAATCTATAAATAGTATCAACTATCATAGTGTTGCTGGTGGTTATGGCTTTGCTGTCCCCAAAAATGATGTCCCGTGGGCATTATTAAATAAGAAATAAAGATTAGTGTGTTTTCCCCTGTAATTATCCTTCTTTGCATGAAAGTAAAACTCTTTATTAAAACAGACAAACACAAATACTTATTAATATTCCTACATAATTGCTCTGCTTAAATGGGACATATAATTAAGAGATAATTTAAATAAATATAAGACTAAATAAATATAAAACTACATCCTCCTTTCTCATAATCGTGTTGTTAATCATTGCTTAATTTAATCCTGGGTTCATCCTGAATTTAAAGAGAAATAACACACCCTTTATCTTCCCCTAAATCAAACCTCAATTTTCTGGACCACTTTCCCAACTGATACCCCTTTGACTATTTCTGATTAAGGAATGTTTTTGTAACTGTTTGTTTTTTCAGGGTACTATTCAAGCAATTTCCCATAAATTCTAATTCTCTTCTTTTAAGCATATATCCTCACCCTTTTTCTCTTTTTTCTGGAATCGTAACAGAAATTGAGAGAGAGAAATGTGTATAGAGACATGTAGTACCTCAGGAAACCTAACTGTTTCATCTAGTATTCAATCCTGAATCGTGACTTCATATGTAAAACTGCTTTCAAAATAGGCTAGGTTTGCAAAGCAAAGCTTATCAAAAGTTACTTTTTCTAGTTAGAGTCTTGGATTTTTAAAAAAGAGATAAAAAGTAATGTTATCCTAGTTGGGCTAACTTTCCACTAGCAGAAAAGCAAGGCAAAAATTTTAGGGGCGAATACATGCCCTTGACTGTTTTTGTTTTTGTTTAACACAAGGAAGAGGATAGAGAGGTGACTGAGGAGGTAAGAGTCAATCAAATCTTAGGTAGTGACCTGCAAATATAGCAAAGTTGGGGAAATAAAGTTATTGAAAATAAAACAATGGTGGGAGAAAATAATAAGAAAACAAAATGTTATTAAAGAAAAAAAGACTGAATCAGATTGCTTTAAGGAGAGGTTGGAGTGTTAATGTTATTAAGGGGGTTGGAGGGAAGGGATAAATAGGGATATTGGGACTGACATATACATGCTACTATATATAACACAGATAACTAATCAGGACCTACTATGTAGCACAGGGAATTCTACTCCACACTCTGTAATGACCTATAGGGGAAAAGAACCTAAAAGTGAGTGGATATATTTATTTGTATAACAGATTCACTTTGCTGTACACCTGAAACTAACACAATATTGCAAATCAACTATATTTCAGTAAAATTTGTTTTAAAAATCTGGTCACACTACTGAGCCCACGTGCCACAGCTATTAAAGCCTCAGCACCTAAAGCCCAGGCTCCACAACAAGAAAAGCCATCACAATGAGAAGCCCACACACTGCAACCAGAGTAGCCCCTCCTTGCTGCAACTAGAGAAAGCCTGTACAAAGCAATGAAGGCCCAGTTCAGTTTAGTCACTCAGTCGCGTCCTACTCTTTGCAACCCCATGGACTGCAGCACACCAGGCTTCCCTGCCCATCACCAACCCCCGGAGCCTACTTAAACTCATGTTCATCGCGTCAGTGATGCCATCCAACCGTCTCATCCTCTGTCACCCGCTTTTCCTCCTGCCTTCTACCTTTCCCAGCATCAGGGTCTTTTCGAACGAGTTGGCTCTTTGCATCTGGTGGCCAAAGTATTGGAGTTTCAGCTTCAGCATCAGTCCTTCCAATGAATATTCATGACTGATTTCCTTTAAGGATGGACTGGTTGGATCTCCTTGCAGTCCAAGGGACTCTCAAGAGTCTTCTCCAACACCACAGTTCAAAAGCATCACTTCTTTGGTGCTCAGCTTTCTTTATAACCCAACTCTCACATCCATACATGACTACTGGAAAAACCATAGCTTTGACTAGATGGACCTTTGTTGCTAAAGTAATGTCTCTGCTTAGGGCAACCAAAATAAATAAATTAAATTAATATTTAAAAAATCTGGGAACATAAATCCTAATAAAATTCTTAACTATCTCCTCAAAAAGTAAATAAAGTCAATGAGGGAAAAGGAGGAACATACAGATGATTTCAAAAACAGAATGAAGGAAATATTGGTCCTATGGTTGGAAAAAAAAATATTTTTGTTGTAGTATTTACAGTGAGTGAAGCAATTTAAAAGTAGTGTCTAATAGCCAGGACATGGAAGCAACCTAGATGTCCATCAGCAGATGAATGGATAAGAAAGCTGTGGTACGTATACACAACGGAGTATTACTCAGCCATTAAAAAGAATATATTTGAATCAGTTCTAATGAGGTGGATGAAACTGGAGCCTATTATACAGAGTGAAGTAAGCCAGAAAGAAAAACACCAATATAGTATACTAATGTATATATATGGAATTTAGAAAGATGGTAACAACAACCCTGTATGCAAGACAGCAAAAGAGACACAGATGTATGGAACAGTCTTTTGGACTCCGTGGGAGAGGGAGGGGGGGGATGATTTGGGAGAATGGCATTAAAACATGTATAATATCATATAAGAAACAAATCACCAGTCCAGGTTCGATGCAGGATACAGGAAGCTTGGGGCTGGTGCACTGGGACAACCCAGAGGGATGGTATGGGGAGGGAGGTGGGAGTGGGGTTCAGGATTGGGAACATGTGTATACCCATGGCAGATTCATGTCAATGTATGGCAAAACCAATACAATATTGTAAAGCAAAAAAAAAAAAAAAAAAAAATAATAATAATAATAAAATTTAAAGAAAAAGAATTATAACAACCACAACAACAAAGTAGCATCTAATACCTCATTCGGTCCCCTGCAAGTTATTTGTACATACTTCCTTGACACAAGCTAGGGTAGGAGGTTCATGGAGGAAGCTGGAGTGTGTGAGTGAGGAAGTGGCTGACAATTTTCTGTGCAGAGAAAATTCAGCTGGATTACAAAAAGGGGAACATCTGCTGCTGGTACCTGATCTATGACGTACTTAAATATTTTAGTGATATGTTTATCGCTGTGGTCTCCTTCCCATGGCTCCCAGTGGATGGGTAACTGGTGCACCACACTCTAAAAAAAGCCCCTTCACTGACTTTAGAAGGGCCACACTGAACAATCTGTCCCTCATATGAACCATCACCCTTTTGCTTTCAAGCTGCAGTGCTAAAGGCACAAATGAAGTGACAGAAAATTGTATATGATTTATAAAGTAAGTATGTCTCCTAGTTATTTTCAACCTTTTCTGTCTTTACCATTTGTGGAGATTAGAGGTAACATTTGTTTATCCAGGAAGGGTGGCACCTACTTCCTCTATTTCAGAGAGTCTTTGGCCAGAGACTATCAGTGATGACTCCTTGTTCTCAGGCAACCAGGCATAACCTAAGCTTTACTTAATTTTAACTAATTTACTTAATTTTACTAATGAAAAATGATGTGTTTGAGAACCACGTTTTCAACAATGTTCTTTTCTACTTCTTATGAATCTTTGAATATTTTTTCAAATAAATTACTAAGCTAAAAATGTCAGATATGTCCAACAAAAAAACCATGAAATGATATCTGCCTCACAATGGTCATTTTCCTATTATGTCTTATGAGACAAAAAATGTTCTGGGCTATTTGCTTCAAAATAATCCTCTGGGGAATGGAGATTTGGAGGTTATAAGCAAAACGAGATTGGCATCTGTTGATAATTGTTGACACAGGATAATAGGATGAGGAAGTTCATTATTCTATTCTGGTTTTGTAATTAAATGTGTACATAAAGATGTTCACAGTAACAATATTTGTAACACCAAAAAGGTAGAAATAACTGGATTATTTAAGAGAATGGCTAAAAAATGATAGATTATAATATATTTTTTAAAAATTAAATTATCATAAAATTAACATATAGCCACTAAAGAAAAATCATGTTTTCAATGAATATTTAATGACATGGAATAATGCTCACAATCTGCTAAGTGAAAAATCTGAGTGGAAATCCATATGTACAGCATGATACCCATTTTTTAACATATAAATGCTTGGGATGAAATTCCCCAGGCTGGCCCAATTCTAACTTTCATCCTAAAAAGGTAATAAGAAATGCATAAAAAAGAGTTGTATATACAGGTGCTCATTATAGAGTTTATTATAATTTTTAAAATAATAGATAATTTAGAAACTGGTCAATTTAATGTGATATGCCTGTTTCAAACATTAGCTTCCCTGGTGGCTCAGTGGTAAAGAATCTGCCTGCCAATACAGGAGACATGGGTTTGATCCCTGGGCTGGGAAGATCCCCTGGAGAAGAAAACACAACCCATTCCAGTATTCTTGACTGGGAAATCCATGGACAGAAAAGCCTGGTAGGCTACAGCCCATGGGGTCAAAAAAGAGTCAGACATGACTCAGCAACTAAACAACAATGTACAGTCATTAAATGAAGTTTTGAAGATATTTAATGAAATTGGGAAATGATGTCAAGTTAAATAGCACAATACCAAACTCTATATAGATAGCATTATTCACATTTATTGAAAAAGAAGTAAAATCAATTTATAGCTTGATAATAAGGAATTTTAAATATTTAAGTATAGGACCAACAATTGAACAGAAGGTAGTTTTCTGGGTTAGACTTAGCCTTGGGTTAGAACTAAGTCACAGATAAAAACAGCACTCCTACAGATTTCCAAGTTCTTTTCTAAAACACATGAAACCAGTCAAATTAGACTCTCTGGTCCAGGTTTTACAGCAAACTCTCTCTTGGGCAATAAGGTAGATGAAGCATTTCTGATAAAAGCTCTTTTGTCCCTAAAAGCCCTCAACCCTAGGCTGAAGCTTTGTGTCTTGTGATAGATATTTTGATGACCAATGAAACATCCACTTCTTTCTTGAACCTCACAGCAACTCCTCCCAGGTAAGGTACCTTCCCAACCTTCATCTCTAGGGTTGATACGAGAGACCTACAGATGTGGCCCTGGGTCTTAACTCCCACACCTCTCCTCCACTGGAGATGGGAGCTACTCTCAGTGGGCATTTCCTGTTCCTGGCTTTGTGTAGTTAGGAAATAGACCTAAACGGGTCAGTACATTAAGAGTTACTTCATCTTAAATCCCTATCTGCCTTCAAATTTGTCCAGCACAAGACTTTTGACATTCTTTTTAGAGTGCTTCCCATGCTCATTCATTTGGAACAGGAGAACCTAAAGCAAGATTATGCCCTGAATGCTTGCCCTTTTATCAACATTGCTCAGCATCTGTGTTCATTCAGTAACCTTCCATTCTTGTTCATAGCAAGGTATGGTGACAGGAAACAAATAATTCAAGTAATGTGATACTTCTAGAGGGAAAATCATTCCTAAAACCACCCTTCTAAACACAAACACACACATACACACCCCTCAAATAATCCCTAATATAAAAATAGCTCTTAAAAATTTTCATGAAAAATCCATTAACTTCCAAAAGAAAATTGGGTAAGAGGCATAAAGGGGTAATTTGGATGTAGTCCACTAGGCTCCTCTGCTATGAAATTTTCCAGGCAAGAATACTGGAGTGGGCTGCCATTTCCTTTTCCAGGGGATCTTCCCAACCCAGAGATTGAACCTGGGTCTCCTTCATTGCAGGCAGATTCTTTACCATCTGAGCCATCAAGGAAGCCCTTAATTATACTAAAGAAGAACCCCAAAGACCAATACATGCAAAAGAGAATATTCAGTGTCTCTGGTAATTAAATACAGATCAATTAATCCACAGTCAAATATGTTGCTTTTTTATCATTTTTGTATCCTTTATTAAATGATAATATTTAATAGCAAGAGAGTAGCATTATGGGTACCATCATGTTCTCAGGTGTTGGTTTAGAGTCAATGTAACTGGAAAGTAATTCAGCAATATGTTTCAAGAAATATCAAGAGGTTTTTTTTTTTCTTTCACCTAGTGGTTTATTAATAATTTCTAGGAATCTGATACAAGAATCAGCAATGATGACAAAGATTTTAGTATAAGTTTGTTCGTTACAATAGTATTTATAGTAGTAAGGAATCAGATACACTCTTCCTGCTCAGTAATGAGACTAGTTAAATTGGGCATACTTATACTATGAAATTGGAGAAGGCAGTGGCACCCCACTCCAGTACTCTTGCCTGGAAAATCCCATGGACAGAGGAGCCTGGTAGGCTGCAGTCCGTGGGGTCGCTAAGAGTCGGACACGACTGAGCGGCTTCACATTCACTTTTCACTTTCATGCATTGGAGAAGGAAATGGCAACCCACTCCAGTGTTCTTGCCTGGAGACTCCCAGGGACGGGGGAGCCTAGTGGGCTGCCGTTATGGGGTCGCACAGAGTTGGACACGACTGAAGCTACTCAGCAGCAACAGCAGCAGCATACTATGAAATATTATACAGCCATAAAAACAATCATATTTTTAGGCTAGCCTCTACTAATCCTTTGACTATCTGCTCACTTCTAGAAAATCTCTTCAGATAGGTGCTACTCTCTCATTTTCTATTTCATGTTATACTACTTACCTCATTTCATTGTAGTTGCTTTTTAATCGCATGTCTTCTTAATCAACCACAAACACCAAGGGCCATGTCTGGTTTTTAATTAATATCCCAAGTGCCTGGAAAAATACCTGACACATTGTAAGCACTAAAACAATAGTTGCTAAGTAAATATTAACAATCTGAGGGGACGGTCATGATAAAACTTCTGGTAAAGAAAACAAAATACAAAAATATGTATAAAATCTGATCCAAACTGAGAAGAAGATAAAGAAGAGATATTATGTGTGTGTATATAATCACATGAAGGCTTCCCAGGTGGCTCAGTGGTAAAGAATCTGCCTGCCAATGCAGGGGACATGGCTTTGATCCCTGGGTCGGGAAGAGCCCTGGGAGAAGGAAATGGCAGCCCGCTCCAGTATTCTTGCCTGGGAAGGCTCATGGACAGAGGAGCCTGGAGACTCAGTGACTAAACAATTATTATATTGTTGTTGTTTAGTCGCTAAGTCTCCAGGCTCCTCTGTCCATGAGCCTTCCCAGGCAAGAATACGTACATACATATATATATATACATACATACATACATACATACATATGTATATATATACTGCTGCTGCTGCTGCTGCTGCTGCATCACTTCAGTCGTGTCCGACTCTGTGAGACCCCATAGATGGCAGCCCATCAGGCTCCACCATCCCTGGAATTCTCCAGGCAAGAACACTGGAGCCGGTTGCCATTTCTTTCTCCATACTGAAGAAGAAACCAAACTGCTTATATTTGAGTGATATCTGGGTGGTGGGAATTTAAGTCATTGTTATTCCCCTTTTCAAACTTTCATATATACATTTTCTGCAATGGGCATATATGTATCACTTTGTAAACAAAGAAAAAAAATTACAAATTCCCCATACAAAACTGAGTGAAAATTTTCCAGAACTAAGTTTCAGTACATATCTAATTTCTCCATCGTTTGTAGTTTTTTTTCCCCTACGCTTAAATTCTGTAACTCTTCTTTTAAACAAAAAGAAAAATTTTCTATTAACATCATCTTAGAAAACAAATGACATGTGAAAATTGTACTTTTTCCTAGTCTCCTGGGAAATATATGTGTGTGTGCATGTGTGTATGTGTGTGTTTGCCAACAGGATTTTCTAGGTCTGAAACTAAACTGTTATTACTGATAATGACTGTTCATGACACCTACTCAGACTGGGTGTGTTTGGAAACTTGCCCTGCAAATCGGATAAGCTAACAGTTTCCCATCATGTTTTCTCACTCACTGTGCATTCCTACACGCAGAGGTAGTTGTCCTAGTTACTCTGGTTACCAGTTTTTAAAATGCAACAACATAACATTTTATGAGAAGAATTAAACTTTGAAGATAGAATCACTAAATATTCATGCTATTATTTGAAAATTAAATAAAGACAACTTCTCTAAAATGCTTATTTTCCTCCAAAATGATTCTGTGATGTTTAGTTTCCTACTTTTTATAGATACTGTTACCTATGATATAGGATACTATTAACTGTGATTTATTTGTTCCAGTATCCGGTGGGCTACAGTCCAACGGGGTCACAAAGAGTTGGACACGACTTAGTGACTGAACAACAATGACAATTTATATACAGCACCAAATACTTGTTCAAGTGCCACAGATGACAAAGGAAACATTCTGAAGGTAGAAAAGTACTTCAAGGACAAAGAAAGCAATGGAATGGGATAAGAGAGGAGTCTAGGGGTGAATAGAGAAAGCGCATTTATGTACAAGAGGAAGTCAGTAACTGAAAACTCCTCATCACATTCACTCTGAGCAATACCCCACCTTGCCCCTCCTCGGGGGAAGTGCAGCCTCTTCCTCTTCCAGACTTCACCAGCCCTCTCTAGTCCCCAGTCTCCCAAGCTCTGCAGACCTGCAGGTAACCTCAGAGATGAACCAGTATAATGGAACCGAGGGCCTGCAAAATCCGTCCACACAAGCCCAGCATGTCCTAGGAAGTACAAGAAAAGAATGCTTGGTGCCTCCCAAGAGCTCAGACTGTCAAGACAGCTGGAGCCATAGAGTATTTTGTCTGTAGAATAAAGAAAACCCCTGTGAGCATATCTAGCTTCACTCTACAGGCCTGAGTGCCAACTTCTGAATTCGATGATGCAGTTTTGAATTATAATGGTCTCCATAGTCAAATATACATAATATTATGAGTTAAGAAAAGAGAGTATGTGAGTATGTGGGTGGAAAATAGTTCAGGCTCTTCACTCAGAGTAGTGATCTTAACAATTTATTGTGCTTTCTGTGTCACTCTCTTTAAAATTTAGTGTGTATATTGTTAATACCTTTTGGAAGACATTATCAAAACTCTGAAAATGAAAATGAAGATTTATGAATTTGACCTAGTAAATATTCTAGAAAATTACTCTAAGGAAATAATCAGTTCACTAATACTTATACACAAGGTTATTCATCAAAGTGTTATTATAATACCAAACTATGAGAAACAATCTATGAAGCTTGATTAAATAAATGATGGTGTGCATATATATATATATATACACACACACAATAAAATATTATTGGTCCATTAGATACTATAATGTAGTCATCTTTATTATTAACTTAGAAAGAGGTCTAGACTTCATCAAATTAAAAGTTTAGGCTAAAAATGGTATGCATGGTATGATCCATTAAACATATACATAGAAAACAGTCTAGAGGGTTCTAAACCAAAATATTCACAATATTTATCTCAGAAGTATTGTCAGTAAATACCAGTCTCTTCTTTCTATACTCTTTCTATACTTACTGAATGTAGTAATATAGAGCAAGGGAAAAAAATAATCCACCCCTATTTTCTGGGACACAGAAAGATTTTTATTAGAACGATCATTTGAATAGCTTAATATCTCATTTTTCTGTGTAACGTCATGCTTGTGTCTGCATGAGGATGCATTGTGATCCTGGCTTGAGTTTGAACCAAGCAGTGGGTATACAGATATGACATATTTTATTCTTCAACTTACAAGCATTGGGGTGTCAGGAAATCATCCTGACTATAAGTTGAACAAAATTAGTAAAACAGCATTAGCATCTTATCTTCACGCTGTCAGAAATGCCCATAATCTTCCAACTGCAATCTGGCAACCTCATGGATGAATAGTTCTATTCATCAGAAGATTCTTATTCGGGTATTAAAAATACATGGCATGGCTACCACCACCACCACATCCTCTCACAACCTTGGCAGACATCATTAATCACACTTTGTCCTGTGAACCCAGATGTGGCCTCAAAATCCTTTCCAACACAGCTGTGCTCCAGGCAGACCCTATCAATCATTTATTTCAACTCAAGTTGAAACCTATTAGCCATATCTGCTCTGATTACTCTGGCTGGAACATTATTATTCCTTTGACTGGTTCCCAGACTACAGAGTTGAGAAGCATGACCACTTTCTTTCTCTAATGATCTTTCTTCCTTTCAAATGTCTAGAACTTATAAAGGTGTTACTGACATAAGGTTAATTCACCAAGCAGCATGTTTTAAAAAGCCCTCTACCTCCAGCCCTGAACCACATAAAAGAACTATCTCTTCTCAAGAATTACAGGACAAAAATTTCCTTTCTTCCCTGTGATGACTCCATTTATATTCCATATAGATTAATACAGTATTAAGAACAATCACAAATATTTACAGATAAAAGGAATATAATAAGCTAAAATGGCCAAGGTTGACTTATATGGAACGAGAGCAATAATGGAATAATTTTTGTTTTCCACATCCACAATTCAGACTTAAATTGAATAAAGTAGAGAAAACCACTAGACCATTCAGTGGTTTGACCTAAATCAAACCCCTTATGATTATACAGTGGAAGTGACAGATAGATTCAAGGGATGAGATCTGATCGACATGATGCCTGAAGAACTATGGATGGAGGTCTGTGACATTGTACAGGAGGCGGTGATCAAAACCATCCTCAAGAAAAAGAAATGCAAAAAGGCAAAATGGCTCTCTGAGGAGGCCTTACAAATAGCTGAGAAAAGAAGAGAAGCTAAAGGCAAAGGAGAAAAGGAAAGATACACCTATCTGAATGCAGAGTTCCAAAGAATAGCCAGGAGAGATAAGAAAGCCTTACTCAATGATCAATGCAAAGAAATAGAGGAAAACAATAGAATGGGAAAGACTAGAGAGCTCTTCAAAAAAAAAATTAGAGATACCAGGGGAATATTTCATGCAAAGATGGGCACAATAAAGGACAGAAACAGTATGGATCTAACAGAAGCAGAAGATATGAAGAAGAGGTGGCAAGAATACACAGAACAATAAAAAAAGATCCTCATGACCCAGATCACTCACCTAGAGCCAGACATCTTGGAGTGCAAAGTCAAGTGGGCCCTAACATGTATCACTATGAACAACGCTAGTGGAGGTGATGGAATTCCAGCTAAGCTATTTAAAATCCTAAATGATGATGCTGCACTCAATATGCCAGCAAATTTGGAAAACTCAGCAGTGGCCACAGGACTGGAAAAGATCAGTTTTCATTACAATCCCAAAGAAGGGCAATGCAAAAGAATGTTCAAGCTACACACAATTGTGCTCATTTCACATGCTAGCAAAGTAATGCTCAAAATTCTCCAAGTCAGGCTTAAAAAGTGCATGAACCGAGAACTTCCAGATGTTCAAGCTGGATTTAGAAAAGGCAGAGGAATCAGAGATCAAACTGCCAAATCATAGAAATTCAACATCATAGAATTCAGCATCATAGAAAAAGCAAGAGAATTCCAGGAAAACATCTACTTCTGTTTCATTGACTGTGCTAAAGCCTTTGACCATGTGGATCACAACAAACCATGGAAAATTCTTAAAGAGATGGGAATACCAGACCACCTTACCTGCCTCCTGAGAAACCTGTGTGCAGGTCAAGAAGCAACAGTTAGAAGTGGACATGGAACAACCGATTGATTCCAAATTGGGAAAGGAGTACATCAAGGCTGTATATTGTCACTCTGCTTATTTAACTTATATGAAGAGTACATCATGTGAAATGCCAGGCTGGCTGAAGCACAAGCTGGAATCAAGATTGCTGGGAGAAATATCAATAACCTCAGATATGCAGATGACACCACCCTTATGGCAGAAAGTGAAGAGGAACTAACGAGTCTCTTGATGAAAGGGAAAGAGGAGAGTGAAAAAGCTGGCTTAAAACTCAACATTCAAAAAACTAAGATCATGGCATCCAGTCCCATAACTTCATGGCAAACAGATGAGGAAAAAATGGAAACAGTGATAGACTTTATGTTCTTGGGCTCCAAAATCATTGCAAATGGTGACTGCAGTCACGAAATTAAAAGATGTTTGCTCCTTGTAAGAAAAGCTATGACAAATCTAGACAGCATATTAAAAAAGCAGAGACATTACTTTGCTAACAAAGGTCAGTCTAGTCAAGGTTATGGTTTTTCCAGTAGTCATGTATGGATATGAGAGTTGGACCATAATGAAGGCTGAGCACCAAATAATTGCTACTTTTGAACTGTGGTGTTGGAGAAGATTCTTGAGAATCCCTTGCACTTCAAGGACATCAACCAATCAATCCTAGAGGAAATCAATCCTGAATATTCATTAGAAGAACTGATTATGAAACTGAAGCTCCAGTACTTTGGCCACCTGATGTGAAGAGATGATGCATTGGAAAAGACCCTGATTCTGGGAAAGAGAGAAGATAGGAGGAGAAGGGGACGACAGAGGATGAGATGGTTGGATGGCATAATTAACTCATTGGACATGAGTTTGAGCTAGCTCTGGGAGATGGTGAAGGACAGAAAAGCCTGCGTGCTGCAGTCCATGGGGTCACAAATACTCAGACATAACTGAACGACTGAACAACAACAGCATCCACAAAAAACATTTTTCTTCCAAAAGTTTGTCTGAGGAAAGCATTATGAAATCCCTGACTAGGAACCTCTACAT
Organism: Bubalus kerabau; assembly: GCF_029407905.1. Taxonomy (NCBI): domain Eukaryota; kingdom Metazoa; phylum Chordata; class Mammalia; order Artiodactyla; family Bovidae; genus Bubalus; species Bubalus kerabau. Next base: position 14,942,313 of record NC_073641.1, read on the forward strand.
GTAATATAAGCAGGATCCAGCCTCATAGAAACGATCACTTGATAACCTGGATCAATATGGCAAATTCATCACAGATTTTTAACTCCAAGCCTCAGATCCCAAACTAACACACACAAAATGTTAGCCCTAGAAAAGTAGAATTGTGTGTTGCCATCAATCCAGGAATTTTGAAGAAATCCTTAAAAATTAAGGCTAATATAATCATATAGGGTACAGGAAACCATGACCAAAATATGTAGAAAAAATACAACTAAGGGAGTGGAAATAGTTTAATAGGAACTTTGGAATGGAAGAATACTAAAACTCACAGAATAAAAAAATAAAAATCAAAGAAATTTCTCCAAACTCAACAGTGACACTAGCTTTTAGATTTAAAGTTCCCATAAAACGCTGCTGATGCTGCTGCTAAGTTGCTTCAGTCATGTCCTACTCTGTGTGACCCCATAGACAGCAGCCTACCAGGCTCCCCCGTCCCTGGGAGTCTCCAGGCAAGAACACTGGAGTGGGTTGCCATTTCCTTCTCCAATGCATGAAAGTGAAAAGTGAAAGTGAAGTCGCTCAGTCGTGTCCAACTCTTAGTGACCCCATGGACTGCAGCCTACGAGGCTCCTCTGTCCATGGGATTTTCCAGGCAAGAGTACTGGAGTGGGTTGCCATTGCCTTCTCCGCATAGAATGCTAAATAGATTTAAATAGACACATCTTAATTAAATTTCCTAATACCAGGAGAAAGTTCCCAAAGAGAGAGACAGAAGAAAAGATTACTTGGAACAAGAATCAATATGGTATCACACTTCTCAGCAGAAACACTGGTTGCTAACTGACATTAGGAAATCTACTCAATTTTTTTAGAGAAAAGTATTCTAAACAGAATATTTTATCCTAGAAAAACTAACGTTGAAGTTAAAGGACAACAACAAAAAAAATGACAATTTTAAATATAAGAAACATTGCAATAAAGAATTTATAAGGGGATTAAAGGCTTAAAATGATAAGACAGTTGGGAAATTGTATTTCCTTTTTTGAGAGGAAGCATGATTTTGATAGCCTTTAAAATAACTCCCAAGAATATCCAGCAAAATTTGTAAAGATGTACACTGAAAGAAGAAAAAGAATGGAGCAAAGGTAGTCTTCTCAACAAATGGGGCGAGTACAACTGGACATCTACATGCAAAAAAACAAATCTAAAAAAGAAGAAACATTTTTAAAAAAGAAAGAGAATCTACCCACAGGCCTTATTCCCTTCACAAAAATTAACTTAAAATGGATCACAGACCTAAATGTAAAATCTAAAATTGAAACATAGGGGAAAAACCTAGATGACCTTGGATATGGTGATGATTTTTAAGATACATCAAAGACATAATTCATGAAATAAAATTAGTAGGCTCGACTTCATTAAAATTAAATTTATTGCTTCTCAAAATATGGTATCAAGAAATTAGAAGATAAGCCACAAACTGGGGGAAAAAAGACACAACTGATAAAGGACTATTATCCAAAACATACAAATAACTGTTAACACTCAACAATAAGAAAACAAACAACCGAAACAAAAACTGAGCCAAAGATACCTCACTAATGAGGATCAGTTCAGTTCAGTCGCTCAGTCATGTCCGACTCTTTGTGACCCCATGAATCGCAGCATGCCAGGCCTCCCTGTCCATCACCAACTCCCTGAATTCACTCAGACTCACGTCCATCGAGTCAGTGATGCCATCCAGCCATCTCATCCTCTGTCATCCCCTTCTCCTCCTGCCCCCAATCCCTCCCAGCATCAGAGTCTTTTCCAATGAGTCAACTCTTCACATGAGGTGGCCAAAGTACTGGAGTTTCAGCTTTAGCAGCATTCCTTCCAAAGAAATCCCAGGGCTGATCTTCAGAATGGACTGGTTGGATCTCCTTGCAGTCCAAGGGACTCTCAAGAGTCTTCTCCAACACCACAGTTCAAAAGCATCAATTCTTTGGTGCTCAGCTTTCTTCACAGTCCAACTCTCACTAATGACGATACACAGATGCAAATAAGCATTTGAAAAGATGCTTCATCTCATACGTCATCAGGGAAGCACAAATAAAAATAACAATAAGGCACCACTACACACATACTAAGCATGTATTAAAATGGCCAAAATCTGGAACACTGACAACACCGAATGCTGGTGGGAATGTGGAGGCACGGGAACTCTTATTTATGGCCAGGAGGAGTGCAAAATGGTATGGCCAACTTGCAAGACACCTTGGCAGTTTCTTAAAAAATTAAACATACTTCTACCATATGATCCAACCTAGACAGCATATGAAAAAGCAGAGACATTACTTTGCCAACAAAGGTCCGTCTAGTCAAGGCTATGAATTTTCCAGTAGTCATGTATGGGTGTGAGAGTTGGACTGTGAAGAAAGCTGAGCGCTGAAGAATTGATGCTTTTGAACTGTGGTGTTGGAGAAGACTCTTGAGAGTCCTTCAGACTGCAAGGAGATGCAACCAGTCCATCCTAAAGGAGATCAGTGCTGGATGTTCATTGGAAGGACTGATGTTGAAGCTGAAACTCCAATACTTTGGCCACCTCATGCGAAGAGTTGACTCTTTGGAAAAGACCCTGATGCTGGGAGGGATTGGGGGCAGGAGGAGAAGGGGACAACAGAGGATGAGATGGCTGGATGGTATCACTGACTCGATGGACGTGAGTTTGGGTAAACTCCGGGAGTTGGTGATGGACAGGGAGGCCTGGCATGCTGCAGTTCATGTGGTCACAAAGAGTCAGACACGACTGAGCATCTGAACTGAACTGAACTGAACTATATGATCCAGTACTTATGCTCTTTGATATTCATCCAAAGGAGCTGAAAACTTATGTCCAGATAAAAACTTACATAGATGCTTATAAAGGTTTTATTCATAATTGCCAGCACCTGGAAACAACCAACACATCCTTCAGTATCCTGATGAATGGAAAAATAAACCTTGGTACATTCAGACAATGGAATATTATTCACTGCTAAAAAGAAATGACCTATCAACCATGAAGAGACATGGAAGAACCTTAAATACATATGACTAAGAAGCCAATCTGAGAAGACTACATGTATCATGGTTCCAGCTATATGACATTCTGGAAAAGGCAAATGTATGGAGACAGTAAAAAGATCAGGATCAGAGGGGATGAATAGGCAGAGCATAGAGGATTTTTAGGGAACTGAAAATGCTCGGTATGATACTATAAAGATGTTACATGTCAATATACATTTGTCCCAACCTACAGAACGTTCACCAAGAGTAATGTAAACTGTGGACTTTGGGTGATAATGACGTGCTCATGTAGGTTCATCAGTTGTAACAAAAATTAGTACTGGGTTGGGGGAGGGGGGAGGTGGTGTGTTGGTAATGGGGGAGGCTATGCATGAGTGGGGGCAGGGAGTATATGAGAACTCTGAAAGTGAAAGTCACTCAGTCGTGTCCGACTCTTTGCGAATCCATGGACTGTATAGTCCATGGAATTCTCTAGGCCAGAATACTGGAGTGGGTAGCTTTTCCCTTCTCCAGGGGATCTTCCCAACCCAGGGATCGAACCCAGGTCTTCCACATTGCAGGTGGATTCTTTACCAGCTGAGCCACAAGGGAAGCCCAAGAATACTGGGGTGTGTAGCCTATCCCTTCTCCAGAGGATCTTCCCGACCCAAGAATCAAACTGGGGTCTCCTGCATTGCAGGCAGATTCTTTACCAACTGAGAACTCTCTGAACCTTCCTTTTAATCTTGTTGTGAACCTAAAACTACTCTTTAAAAAATCAAGTGTTAAAAGAAAGATTACTGCAAATGAAAGGAAGAAAGGGGGAGAGAGGAGAAAGAAAGAGGAAGGATGGGAGGGAAGAAGGGAAGAAAGACGGAGAAGGTTGAAAACAACTTTCTTCAGCAGCTTGGATAAAGAGCTGTGAAAAGTCATCACCCTCCAACATCCATTTAGTGACTCATGTGAAACAAGCTTGTTCTGAAGTTCAATTTCCTATATTTGGAATTAGGGGTTTTACATTCTCAGCAGACATGCCAAGTGCTCTCTCCTTGTTCCCTTTCCATGGCAAGGAAAAGGGCACACAGATCTACTTCCATACAGATTCCTCATCGTCACCGGAAGAATAGCTGGCTTCCTAGGAGACTGCATGAGATCCTCTTTTACTTATGGAATTAGGTGCCCAGAAAGAGCATTGCTTGCCCTGCATAACAATAGAGCAGTTTCCTCAAATAACCACATAGATAAAATGGCGGTTTGTACAATGTCTCCCTTAGCCCGGTGTATATAAAGTATCATTCGCTTACGGTATTTTCCCGACCCCAAAATACGTAAACAGGAGGGTGGTCCAAGGGAATCACAAGGTAAGCCTCTCGTAAAATAATAAGAGCTAGGTTTGTGTCCACAGGGCTCTTGCATAATTCTGCTTCAGCCCTCACAAAGAGCCCTGTTAGGTGGGAAGGACAGATATAATTATTATCTGTTATTTTAGAGAAGGATAATTTTCAGCCCAGAGCATTTAATGAAACGTCAAAGAACATTCAGCAAGTCACTCAGGCTGGCTTCATAAATACCTCCTATGTGTCGGCAATTGCTGTTCTGAACACAGGCCAAAAGCTGGAAAGTTTCAACACTGAACCTGGGGGCTAGCAGGGGGAGGCAGGTAGCAAACATGTGTCATTTTAAAATATAGCAGTGTGTTCACGCCCATCTCAAATTCCCTGTCTATCCCTTCCCCCCTTCTTTCCCCCACTACCCACCCCTGGCAATCATAGGTTTGTTCTCTAAGTCTGTGAATCTCTTTCTATTTTGTAAGTTCCTTTGTATCATGTCTTTTTAGGTTCCACATATAGCTCATGGATTTCTGCTAAATGTTATGCAGCAGCCGGGATGGGAGGGGAGTTTGGGGGAGAATGGATACATGTATATGTATGGCTGAGTTCCTCTGCCATTCACCTGAAGCTATCACAACATTGTTAATGGTCTATGCTGCTGCTGCTAAGTCGCTTCAGTCGTATCCGACTCTGCGACCCCACTCAGCAGCCCACCAGGCTCCGCCGTCCCTGGGATTCTCAAGGCAAGAACACTGGAGTGGGTTGCCATTTCCTTCTCCAATGCATGAAAGTGAAAAGTGAAAGTGAAGTCGCTCACTCGTGCCCAACTGGTCTAGACCCCATGGACTGTAGCCCACCAGGTTCCTTCGCCCATGGGATTTTCCAGGCAAGAGTACTGGAGTGGGGTGCCATTGCTTTCTCTGGTTAATTGCCTTCTCTTGGCTCACAGTATCCCAACTCCACTGGTCCTGGTTTTATCCCTCTAACATGCCAAGATCATTACTGTCTTAAGATGTTTGTTCCTCTGCCTAGGGATACTGTTTTCTCAGATCTTTACACACCTGTCTCCTTCTCAACTTTGGAAATTCAGTCCAGAGAACTTCCCCAACTCCATCAGAGCCAAAGCAGAGATCCCCTACCCGCCATAGCCCATACAAAATAAAGATTCATAAATGAAAAACAAACACATGTCTTAAGTGCATGTCTTAGTCCTTTTGGGCTTCTATAATGAAATACCACAGACTGAGTGGCTTACAAACAACAAAGATGGATTTCTCACAGTTCTAGAGGTTGGAAGTTTGAGGTCAGGGTGCCAGCATGATTGGGTGAAGGAACCTCTTCCAGGTCCCTGATTCCTCTCTGAATCTTCTCATGGCGGAAGGGGTGAGGGATCTCTCTGCAGCCTCTTTTGTAAAGACACTAGTAACTTTTACCTCCCAAAGTTACCATTTCTTCATACCATCACCTTCAGGGGTCAAGATTTTAACATATACATTTGGGAAAGGGGCATAAACATTCATACCACAGCAGTGCATATAATTTCAAGGTGCTGGTAACTGCCACAAGGATGATAAACAAGTTGCAAAAGATGACATGGGCTATGGTGGGTAGGGGATCTCTGCTTTGGCTCTGATGGAGTTGGAGAAGTTCTCTGGGCTGAATTTCCAAAGTTGAGAAGGAGACAGGTGTGTAAAGATCTGAGAAAACAGTATCCCTAGCAGAGGAACAAACATCTTAAGACAGTAATGATCTTGGCATGTTAGAGGGATAAAACCAGGACCAGTGGAGTTGGGATACTGTGAGCCAAGAGGGGGCCAGTAAGAAACAAGGTCTGAAAGGTAGGTAGGGGTGTAGAGCTTTGTGCACTATGGTAAGGAGTTTGGGTTTTATTCCAACTTCAATAGGAAGCTATTTTTAAAACATTGTTATTAAGCTACATTTTATATATCGTAGAATTCACCTATTTCAGGCATGCAATTCTTTTTTTTAAAAGTAGTTCAACTAAAGGGTGCAACCATCACCGTAAATCAGTTTTAGGATACTTTTATCCTCTCAATGAAACCTCTCATGCCCACTTACAGTTATCACCTGTTCCCACTTAGCCCCATGCAGCTGCTCATCTAATATCTGCTTTTTGAAATGTGCCTTTTCTAGCATTTCATGCAAATGGAATCATATAATACATAGTATATTCTTGTGTCCAGCGTCTTTCGCTTGGCATAATGTTTGTAAGTTTCCATGGCATGTGTCAATAGTTAATGCCTTTTTATTGCTGAACATGTCCCACTATTTGGATACACCAGGGTTTGTTTGTCCATTTACCTGCTGACGAACACGCAGGTCGTTCCAGTTTGGGGCTGATATGAATGATGTTGCTATAAATAGTTGCATGCAAGTCTGTGTGTGGACAGATGTTCTCATTCCTCTTGCGTAGATACCTAAAAGCGGAATTGCTGGTTTGCAGGATGGTTTTATATTTAACATTTGGAGAAACTGCCAAATTGTTTTCCAAAGTGGCTGCACCATCTTACATTCCCACCAGCAATGTATGAGGCTCCCATTTCTCAGCATATTCACCAACATTTGTTGTTGTATGTCTTCTTTATGATAGTCATTCTAAATAAGTATGAAATGATATCTCACTGGGGACTTAATTTGAATTTCCTTAATGACTAATGAATCTGAGAATTTTTTCTGTCCTTATTACCAATGGACAAGTTGTAAGCAAGAAGGAGATATGATGTAGTTTATGCATTAAAGCTCAATCTGATGACTAAATGGCAGCTCAACTATAGATAGGAGACTAGTTAGGAGACAGCGGCAGTGATCCAGAGGCGGGTGATAGTGTCTTGGACTCAGCTTATAATAGTCAAAGTAAAGAGGAGCTAGAATACAGATACATTATGGAGGCAGAGACAACAGAGTTGGCTGTTGGATTGGATGTAGGTTGTAAGTGTGTGGGAAAGAGAAGAAATTAGCTGAACCCCTGTATAGGCAGTGGTACCATTTATTGCCTTAAGAAAGGTTTATGGGGCAGCAAATATGGTGATTATACTGGGGGTTGGTAATCAGTACTTATGTTGGTCATGTTACATTTTCTGTGTTAATTATACATCCGAGAGGAAATGTCGAATACGTAGTTGGATATGACTGTCTGCAGCTCATAGGAGAGGTCTGGGCTGGAGACAAATTTGAGAGTCATCAGCACAAGGCCAGTATTTAAAGTCATAGGGGCTAAGAAGAAAAAGGAGAGAAAAGGAGAATAGGGTGGAGAATGAAACCCCAGGGGCATTTCAGAGTTACTTATAGAGATCAGAGAGTAAGCCTGACAATTTGAAAATTGGGATTAGGGGGAAGGCAGGCTATGGGAAGCATCTGGAAATATGTTCAGTGGATTAGTGAGTCTATACCTACCTGTCCTGTCCTACACTGTCGTCACCTGCCACCTGTGGCTGGTGGAGCACTTGAAATATGGCTTATCAAATTGAGATATGTATAAAAGACACAGTGGATTTCAGAAAATACAAGGAAGAATGTAAATTCTCATAATTTTTATATGATCACATATTAAAAATATTTGGATATACTGGGTTAAATAAAACTATTATTAAAATTAATTTCATCTGTTCCTTTGTAGTTTTTAAATGTGGCTTCTAGAAAATTTCAAATTGCATATGTGGTTCATATTACATTTCTATTCCTATTGGGCTGGTTTTTTATATTCTGCCCACAGTCCCATCCTGATTTTCATTAAATGCCATTGTAGCATATATATGTACCTATGAATTTATATGAGAATTCCATACATATCTGCTACAAATCTTTCTAAAGTCATAGACTATGGTCACAACTTAAAAGAAAAGTGCCAATCAATGTCTTGGGTATTTTTGGATACATGTGCGATAGACCTATATCTTAGTTAAGACAAGGCCATGTGGGTCATCTGATCCTTGTTGAACTGTGGAAGTGTTAAAATTCAGGTATCCTACCCTAGATGATTGTAAGACTTAAGATGTTCTTGCTGACTATGAAAAAAATTCGATCAAATAAATCCCTTCTTCCACCTGGTGAAAGACAACTTGATTAAATGAAGAGAAACTTAATTATTTAAGTAAGGTCACAGTATAAGTGAGAAACTACTTGATTTTTTCTTTATCATCTCTGAGATTCTAACATACCACAAAAATCAGTTATATCAAATTCTGTTCCCGTTGGTATTTTGATAAGAGTTTCTCTTTCAAAAAAAAAAAATTCTCTTTGATTTGAGATCATAAACTGTGTGGATGCAATTTGGTGTAATTTCTCCACATTTTCCCCTGCCCCCAATGAATAAGATCTTTTGAACAAGGTAATACCCACAAAGGGGTAGAGCTCCACAGCTTTTTTACATTTTATAAGGCAGATACTGAGCAGATTTTATACAGAATTCTGTGAGAACTTTTGTGATCTCTAAATATAGAGTTCTCCCTAATGCTTATTATTAAAATAGCCAACCCTATAGTAATAGATTATTCATCTAGGTCATTGACGCGCTGGTTGGCTGTTTCACAGAGATGAATTTTCTTAGTGGCTAAGCTTTGCATGGGCTTCCCTGGTGGCTCAGTGGTGAAGAACTTGCCTGCCAATGCAGGAGATGCAAGTTCAATCCCTGGGTGGGGAAGATCCCCTGGAGAAATAAAAGGCAACCCACGCCAGTATTCTTGCCTGGGAAATCTCATGGACAGAGGAGCCCGGCAAGGCTACAGTTCATGGGATTTCAAAAGAGTCGTACATGACTTAGCGACTAAACAACAGTAGCAAGCTTTGCACATGTTACTTCTTATAGCACTAAATTTTCCTCCCCAAGCACATCACCCGTTGCTGGCCTGGCTACACTGGCAGAACATGCTTAACACACTTTTCATCCTCACTGCATACCTCAGAGAAACTACGTGTTGTATAAAGACTATTGAAATTGCCTAGAGACTAGGGAGTCTGGTCCCAATACGCCGTTAGCATCTTATATGATTTAGGGAGTGAAACCCAACCTCGCTGGGCTTCAGCATCCTCACCTGCAGAATGAAGACATCATTCTAAATCAGTAGTTCTTGAATAAAATTCAGCATGCATCAGAGGACTTGTTAAAACACAAATTGGCCGGCGCAACCCCCCAGAGATTCGGATCCAGTAGGACTAAGTGGGCCCTGAGAACGTGCACTTCTGATCATCTCCAAAGGGATGCTGATACTGCTGGTTTGCAGACCACTCTGAGAACTGCTGATCATCTCTGCTGTGCCCCTCATAGCTCAGCCTTCTATAATTCTGTACATGTTAAGTGGATGTTTGTTTGTTGGTTGTCTCACTTGACACCGAAATTCCCTAAAGATCTCAGACAGTCTGATAACACTAAAATAGGATTTCATACAAACCAGTCATCAGAAATGTCAACATCTCTAATTTTGATAAATGGAAACTAGATTCTTTTATTAGCATTCTGAGGTGGTAGATAAAAAATACACTTTGCAGTTTGGAAAAAGATAAGTCAGTATTAATTTCTTTTCTCAATGTACCAATTACTGCTTCCTCCACCTAACCACTACATTTCAGCTGAAATATAAATCTGGGAAAACATGCAGCAGACTACCTAATCACTCCCTACACAACATCCTCTGGCGTGGCAGCTTTTCTCCTTGAGCCACTTCCATGAAACAATCATATTTTATTTTTTTATTTCTGTTGCAATAAAGCTGAGAATCAAAAAGATTATTTAAAATAGTGTGCCATGAAACTATCCTTATTAATCTAAATCTTTGCAGTAGGAATTAGCCAATGCTTTAGTGTTTTAACACTAAATCAAAGATCATTCCTTTCCTATATCTGATACAGAATCTAGTTTTTGTTCCAATAACCACAAGACTTTGAAATGTCTTAAATCATGAAAACTTTAGGAATGTAAATACTAATTGTGACTCAGCTAGAGACTTGCCAGCTATAGTTGGAGATGTCATTTGCTTTCCTATTATTTCTGCTTCTTTATTTGTGAAACAAGAGTGACAGTTTCCTTTGTACACAGTGTTTACTGAGTACATGTTTCATTTTAAGTAATATATTTGCCCAAGTCATTGACTGAAAAATGCTGGATTCCCTATCAGAACAGGTTTCCCCTTTCCCATGCAGCTTCTGAAGGTACAAATGTCCATGGAGCGGGGAGGAGGAAGGTGTCTCCAGCCCAACCAGCCAGTTGGACGTATGTGTTGCAGCCTGCTCAGCTCACATCCAAATCTCAAGCAATAATGATCACCAGCATCAGAAAAGGTCAAGAAATGCCTCACTGAAAGGACTGAAAACACAGTATTCACTGCAGGCCAAGGCCCGGTATTAGTAGAAACAAAAGTTGATACATCATTTCTGGAAAGCAGCTAGGCAGGAATCACCATGATCTGTAGAAATTTATTTCCTTTAACCCAGTAACCATCTTTCTAGGAATCCATTCCCAAGAAATGTCAGAGATACCGACAAAGATTTACATGCACAGAGTTACTGCAGTGCTGTTTGTAATATAGAGAAACATAAAACATTCTAAGTTACCAATAATACAGGGATGGTGAAATAAATAATGGTTTATCAGAATTTCTTACAAATTAGTTTAAGAGGCATATTCAGTGATATTGGACAATGTTCTTGCTATGTTAAGTGGGAAGAGGGGGGAAGCCAGACGAAAACCTATCAGCTACATGATCTTGGGTTGGAATATGCTGTGTAGCCTTAGTTTAGCTGGGAACCACAGGTCCTTGAACTCTGAATTCTGTTCCCTACATGGGTTAGATCTGGCCCAGAGAGAAACTCGTGTGAGATTCAGAAGGCAAAACTGACAAGGCCACAATTGCTTTCCGAAGGCCTTTGTGGCCAGATGGAGTACAGGATAGATCAAGAGGTGACCAGGATGGTTCCAGCTCTTCTCTGCTCTGTGTCCAGTATGTCTGGCTTCTGATCTTGCTGACCAAACAACAGTGGTCTCAGGCCCAGCACCAGATGCATCCGCAGGTCCATAGAGAGCTCAGCTATACAGAGGTAACAGCTTTGGATAGCTTTCTTTAGACCCATTCCCTTAGTGATCTCACTTTATGACTTGCTCCTGTAATGAACCACAAACTTAGTGGCTTAAGACAACACAACTTTACTTTCTCGCAATTCTGGAAGCCAGATGTCCAAAATCTGTTTCACTCAACTGAAGCCCCAGTGTCAGCAGGATGGGTTCCTTCTGGAAGCTCAATGGGAGAATCTGTTTCCTTGCCTTTTCTAGCTTCTGGAGGCCACCTGCTTTCCTTGGCTCAGGACCCTTCCTCACACGGCTCCAACTGTCATCACATTTCCGACTGCTGTGGTTAAATCTCCTACTTCCCCTCGTATAAGGACACATGATATTGCGCCCACCTGGATAGTCAGGATAATGTGTTTGGCTTCTTAGTTTTCTGGTTAACAACTCCACTGCATCCCCAGCATCCCCATCATGGACTTTTACTTCTCTCCTCCTCACAACTGTGGAAGGTCCAACTCATATGATAAATCCCATAGCATGGTGACAGTGCTCCCCTGTTTGAACTGTAACAGAGAAAAAGCCCAATGGTGTATAAAATGTATGCTTATATATGTATAAAGAGACTAAAAGGAAATATAGCAATATGTTAACAGTATAATTTCTGGGTAGTAAGAATATACTGGGTTCGCCAAAAGGTTCATCCAATGGCTCCAGTAGCATTTAGTTGCCTTAAACTTCATTCGAAACAACTTTGTTGGACTATAATTGTGACAGCTGTCATTTAAAAAAAGTATCAAAATTGGTGAATTTTTGTGTGGCCATTTTAATATTGCAGATGGAAGAAAAAAGCAACATTTGGGGCATAATATGCTTTATTATTTCAAGAAAGGTAAAAATGCAACTGAAATGCTAGAAAAGATTAGTGCAGTGTATGGAGAAGGTGCTGTGACTGGTCAAACATGTCAAAAGTGGTTTGCAAAGTTCTGTGCAGGATATTTCTCACTAGACAATGCTCCATGGTTGGGTAGACCAATTGAAGTTGATAGTGATCAAACTGAGACATTAACTAGAAAAATCAGTATTATACCACACGGGAAATAGCCAACATACCCCAAATATCCAATCCAGCTTTGAAAATCATTTGCACCAGCTTGGCTATGTTAATTGCTTTTATGTTTGCATTCTACATAATTTAAGTGAAAATAAAACCTTCTTGACCATATTACCACATGTGATTCTCTACATAAATGTAATGAAACCATTCTGTTTTTAAAACAAATTGTGACTGGCAATGAAAAGTGGATGCTATATAATAATGTGGAACAGAAGAGATCATGGGACAAGTGAAATGAACCACCAGCAACCACACCAAAGGCCAGTCTTCATCCAAAGAAGGTGATGCTGTATATATGGTAGAATTGGAAGGGAGTCCTCTATTATGAGCTCCTTCTGGAAAACCAGATGATTAATTCCAACAAGTACTGCTCCCAATTAGACCAACTGAAAGATGCACTCGATGAAAAGCATCCAAAATTAGTCAATAGAGAACAAATGCATACCCTTTCATCAGGATAATGAAAGACTGCAAGTCTCTTTGCTGACCAGGCAAAAACTTACAGCTTGGCTAGGAAGTTCTGATTCATCCACCATCTTCACCAGACATTGTACCTTCAGATTTCCATTTATTTACGTCTTTCCAAAATTCTCTTAATGGAAAAATTTCAATTCCCTGAAAGACTGTAAAATGCACCTGAAATAGTTCTTTGCTCAAAAAGATTAAAAGTTTTGGGAAGACAGAATTATGAAGTTGCCTGAAAAATGGCAGAAGATAGTGGAACAAAACAGTGAATATGTTGTTCAATAAAGTTCTCAGTGAAAGTGAAAAATGTTTTTTATTTTTACTTAAAAACAAAAGGAATGTTTTGGCAGACCCAGAAATGGAAGAGAGGAAGAGGTTGAGAAGAGATGGAGGAGATGAGGGACACATTGAGGAACGAGAGCCAGAGCATCTGGGAAGGTCCTGGCTTAGCTAGGAGAGGCAACTCAATAGAAGGAAGCGGATGTGGAAAGAGGTGCATCTGTAGGTTTGGTGGTGGGTTTCTCATGGCTCCTATTTTATCTGTGAATTGGAAAGTAAGTTCATAAGTTAGGATGTGGGGGAAGAGGCTGGGTCTGAAGTTTGAGGAGAGAGAACGTTTGGGACTGTCCTTATGCAGAATGAGACAGTGAGCTGTCTGGAGAGGCACTGTGGTATTTGCAGGGTTGAGAGCTTGGTTGAGCAGGGATGATTGGCCTGAGTCCCTGGTTTTCTCCAGTCACACTCAACAGCCAGGATGCAGGGAAGAGAAGCCAGATAGTAGCACCATTTGGAGCTGGAGTTTTCCAGCCAGACAAGAAGGAAAGACAAGGGGACAAGTGAGTTTAAGTTAAGTGGACTTCCCTGGTGGCTCAGATGGTAAAGAATCCACCTGCAATGTGGGAGACCTGGGTTCAATTTATAAGTTAGGAAGATCCCTTGGAGAAGGGCATGGCAACCCACTCCAGTATTCTTGCCTAGAGAATCCCCGTGGACAGAGGACCCTGGAGGGCTATGGTCCATGGGGTCACAAAGAGTAGGACACAACTGAGTGGCTAAGCACAGCACACAGTGCAATTCCCTCTCTGCTCTCATGTGCTTTAGAGAAGGAAAGAGAAGCACTGACAGTTAGAGTGACTTATTTGAAGCCAGGCCAGGGACTGCTGGGGCTGGGTGGGCAGAGCTGAAACTAACACCGCTCCCCTTCCCTGGCAACCCTCCCACCGAGATGAATAGCACAGGGTTGTTCAAAGTGTCATCTCCTAACCAAGTCAGAATGACCTAGGGTGGGAGATGGAGCCTGCTGGTTAAAATGCAGATTCGCAAGTTCAGAAACACAGGACAAGTGGCCCAGGATTTTAACAAATACCCCCAGGGATTCTGAAGCACAGCAAGGTTTAAGAACTGTAGGGACAGGGCAGAGTCCTTCTCTTGGCAGAATTATGGCAGGGAGAAAAAGGGAGGGAGGGAACAGTCTCAGTCCAAAGTTGAGAGACCAGATAAAGGAACATCTGGGGAAGGCAGTTTGGGCATAATGAAGGTTGATGGATACCAGATGCTGGATGGGTGTGCAGGCACCCCACACAAGGTGGGCTTACATTACAAACAGAGGAAAAGCCAAGACAACCCCACCCTTTTACCATAACATTTTTTTTTTCTCTCTTGCTGAAGGCTTAAGGGTATTCAAGATCTAAGCAGCATCTCTGCCTCTCAGTAAGACTTGGAGAAATTCAATATCATCTCAACTTCCTTACTGACAAAAACTTTAATGCAAATGGAACTACAACAGACTCAATGGGCTCTACCTTACAGACCTAGAGTTAGCATAGGGAGGACTCCCTGACTCCGAGAGTGCCAGAAATGAAATATCATGTGCCCCCAGGCGGCAGGGGGGCTGTAAATGTTTCACAAGGTGCCAATGTCCAAAGCCCACACCTCTGGATAGGAAGAATAGATGTGCCTCCATGGGTAGTAAGCCTCTTGGAATTTGTATTGTCAGCTCTAAGCTGGAAGCTGGTTTCTTGCAGCAGAGATTTAAAGGGAAAAGTTGTCTTGTTTCTACTGCAAATTTACCTAAAACATGTATAATTGAACACATTTATCTAAAACTCAGTTCTACCTATAAAATAGCCCAGATCCAAGAAAGACTTGTTTGTTCTGATCAACACCTGATTTTAAAAGTATGAGCATAGACAGTCTTGAAATGTTAAACATGTAATAAATGTATCTCCTCTTGCCTGCCCATGACCAGCTAGCATCAGGGATCTGTCATCTCTTAGAAAGATGAGTGATTTAAGAAATATGAGGAGAAAAATTATAAAATTATCACTTAAATTTCCTATTTATTATTACTAACAAATAGAGGCTTAGTGACTCCAAGCCTTGTTTTTGTGGTGCTTTGGAAGTTATCTTCTCAGGTAACACAAAAATATCAGTATATCACAGCTGCTACTTTAAAGGTTAATACAACTGAATAATAATAGGGTGATACCATGCCAAATCAGATCATATTTTAATATGTAAACCCAAGGTATCTTCAAGAAAATTTCCTGAGTAGAGTGATCAATTTTTAAAACATACTTCTATGTATCAAACTTATAAATGTTTTTCCTTTTGATATGTCAAAAATATTTTGACAGATACACATACCCACATACAAAATGATGAAAATATAAGATGCTTATTTGAAGCATTTTTTAAAATAATACCAGCAGACTGGAAAGAATCTAAGTGAGTAACCAGTTTAATAAACTCCAGTATATCCACACCATTGAATATTATGCAGCTGTAAGCAAAACAGAAGAAAGTCACTGTCTATGAATAATGCAAAGAAATAGAGGAAAACAAAATGGGAAAGACTAGAGGTCTCTTCAAGAAAATTAGAGATACCAAGGGAACATTTCATGCAAAGACGGGCACAATAACGGACAGAAATTGTATGGACCTAACAGAATCAAAAGATATTAAGAAGAGGTGGCAAGAATACACAGAACTATACAAAAAAGATCTTCATAACCCAGATAACCACAATGGTATGATCACTCACCTAAAGCCAGATATCCTGGAGTGTGAAGTCAAGTGGGCCTTAGGAAGCATCACTATGAACAAAGCTAGTGGAGGTGATGGAGTTACAGTTGAGCTATTTCAAATCCTGAAAGATGATGCTGTGAAAGTGCTGCACTCAATATGTCAGCAAATTTAGAAAACTCAGCAGTGGCCACAGGACTGGAAAATGTCAGTTTTCATTCCAATCCCAAAGAAAGGCAATGTCAAAGAATGTTCAAACTACCATACAATTGCACTCATCTCACACTAGTAAAGCAATGCTCAAAATTCTCCAAGCCAGGCTCCAACAGTACATGAACTGTGAACTTCCAGATGTTCAAGCTGGATTTAGAAAAGGCAAAAAAACAAGAGATCAAATTGCCAACATCCACTGGATCATCGAAAAAGCAAGAGACTTCCAGAAAAACATCTACTTCTGCTTTATTGACTATGCCAAAGCTTTTGATTGTGTGGATCACAACTGTGGAAATTCTTAAAGAGATAGGAAGACCAGACCACCTCACCTGCCTCCTGAGAAATCTGTATGCAGGTCAAGAAGCAACAGTTACAACAAGACATGGAACAACAGACTGGTTCCAAATTGGGAAAGAAGTATGTCAAGGTTGTTTATTGTCACCCTGTTTATTTAACTTCTATGCAGAGATTACCATGTGAAATGTCAGGCTGGATGAAGCACAAGATGGAATCAAAATTGCCAGGAGAAATATCAATAACCTCAGATATGCAGATGACACCACCCTTATGGTAGAAAGAGAAGAGGAACTGAAGAGCCTCTTGATGAAAGTGAAAAAGGAGAATGAAAAAGTTGGCTTAAAACTTCAACATTCAAAAAACTAACATCATGGTATCTTGTCCCATCACCTCATGGCAAATATGTGGGAAACAATGAAAACAGTGAGAGACTTTATTTTTTGAAGGGCTCCAAAATCACTGCGGATGGTGACTGCAGCCATGAAATTAAAAGATGCTTGCTCCTTGAAAGAAAAGCTATGACCAACCTAGACAGCATATTAAAAAGCAGAGACATTACTTTGCTGACAAAGGTCTGTCTAGTCAAAGCTATAGTTTTTCCAGTAGTCATTATGGATGTGAGAGTTGGACTGTGAAGAAAGCTGAGTGCTGACAAATTGATGCCTTTGGATGTGGTGTTGGAGAAGACTCTTGAGAATCCCTTGGACTGTAAGGAGAACAAACCAGTCAATCCTAAGGAAATTAGTCCTGAATAGTCATTGGAAAGACTGATGCTGAAGGTAAAACTACAATACTTTGGCCACTTGATGGGAAGAACTGACTCATTGGAAAAGACCCAGATGCTGGGAAAGATTGAAGGCAGGAGGAGAAGGGGACAACAGAGGATGAGATGGTTGGATGGCATCACTGACTCAATGTACACGAGTTTGAGCAAGGTTCAGGAGTTGATGATGGACAAGGAAGCTTGGCACGCTACAATCCATGGGGTCACAAAGAGTCGGACACAACTGAGCAACTGAACTGAACTGATATTGATAGGGAAAGTTACGCAGGATGTACTATTAGGTTGAAAAAACAAAATAAAGCAAAACAAAACAACAAAAAAGATCGAGGTAAAAGTCACAGTATCAAGTAGGCTTCTGCCTTTTGTGGAAGAAAGGGATAATAGGTATTTGTATTTGCTGGTATCTGCACAAAGACCCCTGCAAGGAAACATAAGAAATAAGTAGATGAGAGGGAAAGAGACTGCTTCATGTTTACTTTGTTAAGAAGTTTTTGAATTTTGAAACATATGAATGCATTTCTTATTCAAAACAAATAGTAAAAATTTAAAAGACAGAAGATAACATAAAAATACTTAAAATATGGTGTTGATGATAAAGGAAGGGAATGATCTATTTATATGGTTTGTTATAGTTTCTTTCCTTTCATTGAACACTTACTATTGGTCAAGACAGATTCAGTACCCACTGGCTGATACCCAGGCTGAATAGGGTTCCCCCTGCAATTATCCCTTCCTCACCAAATCCAGTCCAAGTAATTACCTATCTAGTCCATTGTTTCTTTCTATCCTCCAGTCTTCCTTGCCCAAGTTCATGCTACCAGCTTACTTTCCCTAATTTATTGCCTCAGCCTTTCCAGGGTCTTCTGTGTCTCCAGTCTCATCTCTCCGGTTCATGATCCAAGTACAGCCATAGTGTTCTATTTAAAATACAAATCTGATTTTGTCCCATTCCTGTTCAAAGGCTTTGGTTATCTCCCTTTCATCCACTGCCTTCATTCAAGATAAGCTTTAACTCACTCATTATTCAGTACCTAAGGTTCTCCATGATCATACCCCTGCTGACCCATTCAGCGCCATTCCTCTGTAGTCCTAGGCACCCGTCCCCACTGCCATGGAAAGTATAGACCTAGCTCTCCTAACCCACTGCCTCTTGTTGTCAGACCTTTCCGAGTGCTATTTCCTCTGCAAAGAAGATTGTTTCCCTTCTTGATTTTCTCTGACTTACTGTCATTTGACTTTAAACCCTAGCTCTGATAGGATCTTAGTGGAAAATCTACCCTGACCACTCCTTAATACATCTCACAATTTAAGAGCTGATAAAATTAAACAGCAACACAATGCTACCTTGACAAACATTGTACAGGATTCACCAGTTTATATTTTCATATGGTGATGGTGGTGGTTTAGTCGCTAAGTCGTGTCCGACTCTTGCAACCCCATGGACAGTAGTGTGCCAGGTTCCTCTGTCCATAAGGTTCTCCAGGCAAGAATACTGGAGTGGGTTGCCATTCCTTTCTCCAGGGGATCTTCCCAACCCAGGAATCGAACCCTGGTCTCCTGCCTTGCAAGCAGATTTTTTACCAACTGAGCTACCCAGGCTATTTTGGAGTGATCAATATTCTAAAAATTGTGATACTTAGCAAAGTTGTAAATGTTTATAGACTTTCTGGGTTAAGTCAACTTTCTGGATAATCCTACAACACATTACCCTCTACCCACCTTGCCCCACACTCCTACACTCTATCATGGCACTAATCACATCATTTTATAATTGTGTGAGTCCCTCACCAGACTCTGAGCTCCATGGGGACAGGGACACTGCTCTTCAATTGTATCTTCTGTGCCAAGCAGTGTTGACTTTAACCTACATGATACTGAGTAATAAGAGATTTAAGGGAAACACCCCTGAGCT
Source organism: Bubalus kerabau (assembly GCF_029407905.1). Classification (NCBI taxonomy): domain Eukaryota; kingdom Metazoa; phylum Chordata; class Mammalia; order Artiodactyla; family Bovidae; genus Bubalus; species Bubalus kerabau. Next base: position 14,961,477 of record NC_073641.1, read on the forward strand.
ACTCCTTACCTATTTCTACCAGGGAGGGTGTCAAATAGAGTTGCACAGCAATTGGTCACGATTCCCTAATTCTGAGCTATGACAAAGGTCTTTACAGTTAGACCTCCAAGCAGGAAATGACTCTTTTTGCTTCAAAGCGTCTTTTAAATGCCCTACCCAAAGCCATAGGGCTGAGAAACAAAATCCCACAGAGAGAACACTTGGAGAGCTCTTGTAAACAGACCTAGAGTAGTCCTTGCCAATGTTAAGCAACGAAGTCTAATTAATCACTCTCTAGGGCTAGTAATAAGAGGTCTGTGGCAAGGAAGGTATCTCTAAACCCATCACAGGAGGACATCACATAGATACACAGCTACATTGGAAGAAAACAACCAAGTTCAGGACCAGAACTTTTCTCTTTGCTGTGATCATTAAAAAAGGATTACCAATTTCTCTGGTGAGGAAAAATTAGAGGCTCGTATCAGACTCACTGTTGGAACATTTATTGCCCATATACTACAGGATGAATTGGTAAAGATACAGTTTTCATATCTAGATTCACTGATCTTTAACAAAGCTTGTCTTAAACAACCTCTAGTTATCAATTTTATAGACACCTAGATCCAGGAGCTCTTGCCAAATATTCAGAATCAAAATAGTCTTCAGAATGAGCAAAACCAGGTAAGTAGCTCCCCCCATTCCCCTGCCCCCGTGCACCCTTCCTGTCCAACATCCCTTTCAGATTAGGTCTTATGAAAGCCTATTTTTTAGCTCAGTGAATGGCATGCACACATAATTGATGCTTAAGATTTGTTGAATGAAAAAGTGAATGAATGGATTAAATATACATGCCACCTGCCAATATTTCAGGTTCTACATCTTAACATTTTATACCTTATACCACTTTCTCCATCACAAGCATAAATCTAATAAATGGATTCCATGTACTTCTGCTATGTTATATTAACAGCTAGATGTAGCTCTAAAGCCAAAGACCGTATTTCCTTCTACCATTAATCTTTCTCCAGCTTGAGAGCTCGAAAAGTCATAATGATGAAGGTTGTCATAATGAACCCAAACAGTAATTGTAATAAGAAAACGGAGGAAGAAAATGGAAAAAGAAAATGTGTCTCCCACAGCACCACAGATAAATGACCCTATTCTCTCCTGATTCCAAATCCACATGGCTGTATTTGTTCTTGTCAAGATCATTAGGTACCAAAAGTCCATTTGACATTAGTGGGAATGATATTCTTAATAGGAGTAATATATCGATGGAAAAAATAGCATACCTCTTATTTCTGCAGGTTCTTGTCTAATTTGCAAAACTTTAAAAGTTAAAACGCATTTAAAATACTTAATATAAAGTTGGTATGAAGGAGACATGAAAGCGAGTAACCTGCTCTAGCCAATCCTCTTAAACCAAAGTAAGTAATTACTTCTAATAAAGCAATCAAGGACTTGAATGAGAACAGGTTTAATATTAACTTAGTTAAATATTTGGAGAAGGCGATGGCACCCCACTCCAGTACTCTTGCCTGGAAAATCCCATGGATGGAGGAGACTGGTAGGCTGCAGTCCATGGGGTCGCTAAGAGTCGGACATGACTGAGTGACTTCACTTTCATGCATTGGAGAAGGAAATGGCAACCCACTCCAGTGTTCTTGCTTGGAGAATCCCAGGGATGGGGAGCCTGGTGGCTGCTGTCTATGGGGTTGCACAGAGTCGGACACGACTGAAGTGACTTAGCAGTAGCAGAGTAGTTAAATATTAACTTGGGGATTTAAAAGATTCTTTCCATAATTCTCTTCTCCTCTTTTTTTAAAAAAAGATATTTTAAAAATCATTTTTATAAGTTACATCTTCCTGTAATTCCAAAGCATTTAACATACAATGAGAACTACAAAAGAATATAGAGAAATTTATAAGACTGCTAAATCATTCTGACACCCATTGGGCCCTGATGGATTTAGTAATGAGTTTCACAATAAGATCCCAGACAAATTAAGTAATGAAATGCTTGATCCTGAGGAAAAAGTGTGGCCTTATTCCGAAGTGCCAAGAACTTAGTTTGGAATGATGGCTAGAACTACAAAGGTCATTGAGCAGTGAGGCCATAAGAAGGAGGGCTTCCTATGTGGCGCTAGGAGTAAAGAACCTGCCTGCCAAAGCAGGAAATGTAAAAGACATGAATTCAATCCCTGGGTTGGGAAGATCCCCTAGGGGAGATCATGGCAACCCACTCCCATATTCTTGCCTGGAGAATCCCCACTGTAGCTCTGGCAGGCTACCGTGCATAGCATCGCAGAGAGTCAGACACGACTGAAATGACCTAGCACACACACACACACACACACACCATAAGAAGATGCTACTTATGTTAAACCGATATTAATTTCATGCTGTCTCCTTTCACACTGCCCATGGTCTTGCCCTGATACTGACCTCCTTCCAGGTCAATTAAGGCCAGAGAACAATAATTCTGTCCCAATATTTATGCATTATTTCAGGAGAGTGGGCGTCCCTGGTGGCTCAGACAGTAAAGAATCTGCCTGCTATGCGGGAGACCCAGGTTCGATCCCTGGGTTGGGAGGATCCCTTGGAGAAGGGAATGGCTATCCACTCCAGTATTCTTGCCTGGACAATTTCATGGACAGAGGAGCCTGGTGTGCTACAGCCCATGGGGTCACAAAGAGTTGGACACACCTGAATGGCTAACACTTTCTTTGGAGAGTGGGACATTCTTAAAATAGACAAATCACTTCTCTAATCTCTTTTTCTCTAGTCTCCTTAAAATGACTACTTTCCATTCAACTCAACTCTTAGACAAAAATAAGAAACCAGAGAAGTACTGGGTTAAATCCAGATTTTTAATTCTGGCTGCACATTGGAATCACAAGGGAGCTCTTAAAATAGTTCCATGCCCAGTTACCACCCCAGGCCAATTATGTCAGAAGATCTGGGACTGTCTGTGGGACTGGATCCAGAGATCTGTTTCCAAAGTTCTCCAAGAGGTTCCAGTGTGTTGCCACCATTGAGAATCTTTGGGAGAGTTGAGTCACATTGATGACGTGTGCTTCAAATCATCAAAAAGGCAGGCAGTTTAGTACTCTGCTCACATGCAGCATTGGGCCTGGAAATGTTCTAGCAACCTATGACATAAAATAACCTGAAGGATGACTTATATCTAGGAAATTATCTATGAAAAGACTTTCACTTGGTTTAGTTTTAAAGACTTCAAATTCATGCACTATGCTAGGACTTCCCTGGTGTCTCAGATGGTAAAGCGTCTGCCTACAATGCGGGAGACCCAGGTTCAATCCCTGGGTTGGGAAGATCCTCTGGAGAAGGAAATGGCAACCCACTCCAGTACTCTTTTGCCTGTAAAATCCCATGGACAGAGAAGCATGGTAGGCTACAGTCCATGGGGTTGCAAAGAGTCAGACACAACTAAGCGACTTCAATTCACTTCACTTTAGCAACCTACCATAAAAGGAGGCATCCAGTACAAAAGAAAAGCATTGCTATATACTTAAGGTTCCCAACATCAAACTTTTTAGTTAGCTTTTCTTTGCAGAAAGATCTGCAAAGACCTTTAGTTCAGTTCAGTCACTCAGTCGTGTCTGACTCTTTGCAACCCCATGAATCGCAGCACACCAGGCCTCCCTGTCCATTACCAACTCCTGCAGTTCACTCAAACTCACCTCCATTGAGTCGGTGATGCCATCCAGCCATCTCATCCTCTTTCGTCCCCTTCTCCTCTGCCCCCAGTCCCCCCCAGAATCAGAGTCTTTTCCAATGAGTCAACTCTTCGCATGAGATGGCCGAAGTATTGGAGTTTCAGCTTTAGCATCAGTCCTTCCAATGAACACCCAGGACTGATCTCCTTTAGGATGGACTGGTTGCATCTCCTTGCAGTCCAAGGGACTCTCAAGAGTCTTCTCCAACACCACAGTTCAAAAGCATCAATTCTTCAGCGCTCAGCTTTCTTCACAGTCCACCTCTCACATCCATACATGACCACTGGAAAAACCATAGCCTTGACTAGATGGACCTTTGTTGGCAAAGTAATGTCTCTGCTTTTGAATATGCTATCTAGGTTGGTCATAACTTTCCTTCCAAGGAGTAAGTGTCTTTTAATTTCATGGCTGCAGTCACCATCTGCAGTGATTTTGGAGACCCCCAAAATAAAGTCTGACACTGTTTCCACTGTTTCCCCATCTATTTCCCAAGAAGTGATGGGACCAGATGCCATGATCTTCATTTTCTGAATGTTGAGCTTTAAGCCAACTTTGACTTTCAAAGATAGTCAGTGCAAGAACACAAGAACCTCCTGGGAAAATTAAGCCAATGACTTCTTTGAAAGGAAAAAAAGGGAAAAGAAATTCTACCCAATTTGAAGGAGATGATGTTTCACTGCTATTTCACCCAAGGTTGTAGCTCCCACCCAGGGTGACCTCCTTACACCTTAATATTTTAGGGTTAGAGGTCTAGTGGCAGATGATCAGGAGCAAGACAGCACTTTCAGGTATCTGGAACTGATTTCATGGAGCGATTTCTAGATGGCTTTTTCAAGAACTCTCCCTTACACTGATGACCATTAAACTCATAATCCCAGTGCCCAGGGGGCAAAATGTATGATCATGGTGGCAGACAAAGCTATACTGTGTGGTTGGGTTGAATCTTCTCTTACAGCAATGCCTGCAGAAGTGCCCACAGTATTAAGGCCAGTTTAACTCTTGTGGCTTTCTACTATTGAGGCCAGTTTAACTCATGGTTCTTCCTACTCCAAGAGTATTTGCTTTGTTAGTCCTATTCTAAGCTCAGTTTATAGGCATGAACAAGAGTTTCTCCATGTTTATTTATCGCTCTCTATTTTATTTTTACTGTAAAATATAAGCTCTTTGAGGACAGGGTCTTTGCTTTGAAATTCTCTCAAGTATTAAAGAATAGAATTCTTTGGGTGGGGGGGTGGGAGGAGAGCTTGTCTCTGTTTCTCTATTAAGTTAATAGGATCTGGTATAGGTTCTAAATTTTATTTAAAGTTTTGCTATTAACCAACATACTTGGCCAGGATTTTATTTTTAATGAAAATATCCAGGGTTAGCAGGTTAATTTGTACAGACTTTCTGAAAGACAACTTTTGCAACATTGATTAAAAAAAAAAACAAAGACTCTTAAAATAGGCATACCCTTTGACCCAGATTTTCTGTTTCTAAAAAAAAGTATCCAAGGAAATAAATAAATATATAAATAAGCATATGTGCCAAGATTAACTATAAAGATGTTCACTGCAGTATTGATTATAGTAGGAAGCCTTTGGAAATAACCTAAATGAAGAGAGATTGGCTAAATACATTATGACATATTTCTAATGACTCTTGGGTCCACGGGTGCCTTTCTTGTGCCTTAGGGCCCACAGGATGGAGGGTAGGTATGGAAGGAAGAAAGCCAGTGGGAGCCTGAGTGAGTGGGGCCCTGGATCTCCCATTCCTGTCTTGCCCTCAAAAGCTTGAATTTTATGTTTCATGTAGGGTGGCTTGTTTTGAAAAATTAGTTCTGCTGCCAAAAATAGTTGAATATGATTGTCTGAATATAACTGAAATACAAAGATATCTATAATATTTCATGAAGTGAAATAAAATATACTGTAAAACTAGTTTCATCTCATTTTTATTACTATGCATGTATAAGCTATATATATGAGAATATATAAAAATGAGTGTATATATATATACGTACATACAAACATACACATATACATATGTATATACATACACATTATATATGTATGTATGCATGTATGTATGTGTATATCCATACATGCACATATATACCTATATACATGCAATCACATACACACATATATACATACATATACACACACGCATATGTGTGTATACATACATACACATGTATGTGTGTACATATGTGTATGCATGTATTATATGTGCATGTATGTGTACATATATGTGTGTTTGTGTGTGCATGTATGTATGTGTGTCTTCCCTTGTGGTTCAGATGGTAAAGCATCTGCCTACAATGTGGGAGGCCCTCGTTCATTCCCTGGGTCAGGATGATCCCCTGGAGAAGGAAATGGCAACCCACTCTAGTACTCTTGCCTGGAAAATCCCATCGACAGAGGAGCCTGGTAGGCTATAGTCCATAGGGTCGCAAAGAGTCGGACATGACTGAGCAACTTCACATATGTACATACAGTTGTATGTATATGTATGTGTATATGTATATGTGTGTATACACACACGTGTATACATACATACATGTGTGTATACATGCATATGTATGTGTGTGTACATTTATGCATAGACACATACACATATATACATATATACATACATATACACACATGCATATATGCATATATATATGCATGCATATATATATGTATGTGTGTATATATATATATATAGTATGTATATATTTATACCCCTTGGAGAAGGGAAAGGCTATCCACTCCAATATTCTGGCCTAGAGAATTCCATGGACTATATAGTCCATGGAGTTGCAGAGTCAGACACAACTGAGTGACTTTCACTTCACTTCACTTCATATATATATGTATATATAAAAATCTTTTATATATATATTAGATAAGGCTTCCTTGGTGGCTCAGATGGTAAACAATCTGCCTGCAATGCAGGAGAGCTGGGTTCTATCGCTGGGTCAGGAAGATCCCCTAGAGAAGAGAATGGCTACCCATGCCAGTTTTTTTGAGAATGGAACTGGAGGAATCAACCTGCCTGACTTCAGGCTATACCACAAAGCTACAGTCATCAAGACAGTATGGTACTGGCACAAAGACAGAAATATAGCTCAATGGAACAAAATAGAAAGCCCAGAGATAAATCCATGCACCTATGGACACCTTATCTTTGACAAAGGATGCAAGAATATACAATGGAGAAAAGACAATCTCTTTAACAAGTGGTGCTGGGAAAACCGGTCAACCACTTGTAAAAGAATGAAACTAGAACACTTTCTAACACCATACACAAAATAAACTCAAAATGGACTAAAGATCTAAATGTAAGACCAGAAACTATAAAACTCCTAGAGGAAAACATAAGCAAAACACTCTCCGACATAAATCACAGCAGGATCCTCTATGACCCACCTCCCAGAATAATGGAAATAAAAGCAAAAATAAACAAATGGGACCTAATTAAACTTAAAAGCTTCTGCAAAACAAAGGAAACTATAAGCAAGGTGAAAAGACAGCCTTCAGAATGGGAGAAAATAATAGCAAAGGAAGCAACTGACAAACAACTAATCTCAAAAATATACAAGCAACTCCTGCAGCTCAATTCCAGAAAAATAAACGACCCAATCAAAAAATGGGCCAAAGAACTAAATAGACATTTCTCCAAGGAAGACATACAGATGGCTAACAAACACAAGAAAAGATGCTCAACATCACTCATTATCAGAGAAACGCAAATCAAAACCACAATGAGGTACCATCTCATGCCAGTCAGAATGGCTGCTATTCAAAAGTCTACAAGCAATAAACGCTGGAAAGGATGTGGAGAAAAGGGAACCCTCTTACACTGTTGGTGGGAATGCAAACTAGTACAGCCACTATGGAGAACAGTGTGGAGATTCCTTAAAAAACTGGAAATAGAACTGCGATATGACCCAGCAATCCCACTGCTGGGCATACACACTGAGGAAATCAGAATTGAAAGAGACACGTGTACCCCAATGTTCATCGCAGCACTGTTTATAATAGCCAGGACATGGAAGCAACCTAGATGTCCATCAGCAGATGAATGGATAAGAAAGCTATGGTATACAATGGAATATTACTCAGCCATTAAAAAGAATATATTTGAATCAGTTCTAATGAGGTGGATGAAACTGGAACCTATTTACAGAGTGAAGTAAGTCAGAAAGAAAAACACCAATACAGTATACTAATGCATATATATGGAATTTAGAAAGACAGTAACAATAACCCTATATGCAGGACAGCAAAAGAGACACAGATGTATAGAGCAGTCTATCGGCCTCTGTGGGAAAGGGCTAGGGTGGGATGATTTGAGAGAATAGTACTGAAACACGTATATTATCATATGTGAAACAGATCACTAGTCCAGGTTTGATGCAAGAGACAGGGTGCTCAGGGCTGGTGCACTGGGATGACCCTGAGGGATGGGATGGGGAGGGAGGTGGGAGGGGGGTTCAGGATGGGAACACATGTACACCCATGGCTGATTCATGTCAATGTATGGCAAAACGCACTACAATATTGTAAAGTAATTAGCCTCCAGTTAAAATAAATAAATTTTTTTAAAAAAAGAACACACCAGGAATTTATACAGCCATGAACATGTTATTCTTTCTGGTAATAGGGAAGAAATCATTTTTAACTTTAAAAGTATGCTTGCTACATGATTCTCAGCATTTTAAAATTTTCAACCATTATGATGCCTAAATCAAGTTAACTACCAATCCTTCATCTTAAGACTAAACTTTAATAAGAATCTCAAAACTTGTTGTTAGTTATCCCTTTCAGAGGTAAAGAAACTGAGGGATGAAATAATACTGTGAATTGCTGCAAAACTGAGAAACTACCACCGATGTTTTAAATAGTTTCCTTTTCAAATTATGTTTCAAATGTTACTGCAGAGGCCTTTAGTTTTTCCAAGCTGGGTAAATGAGTTGGTAGCCAGAGGAAAACCATATGTGCTGATAGCGAAAACATAAAATTCTTACATGTTTTGTACTCATTGAAATGATAACAGCAAAGAGATGTTAATGAAAAGGTAATATAGGGGACGTCCCTGGGGGTGCAGGTTCAATTCCTGATTCCATAGGGAACTAGGATTCCCCATAAAATTACTATCACCAGAGGCAGATGGCAAGGTAAGAGGGTACGGTGTGGTCATGGAGGATGCGTCAGCTGAGGACGACAGCAGCCAGGCTCGTAATTTCTTCAGGCATTGTGGGCACTGGCAGCGCTTAATTCAACTCTAAATCGATGGTGATGGTACCACTAACACTTACTGAGAGATTACAATGTACCAGGGGCTGGTCTAAGCACTTTACATGTATCGGCTCTCAATCCTCAGCACACCTCTATGGGGTAGAAACTATTAACCTTCCCACTTTTCTGAAGAGGAGACTGAGGAACAGAAAGCCTACACAATGAGTGTGGACGCCATTTGAAACGCTTCATTCCTTTTATTATCAGCACTCTAAATCTAGAAATGCAAAGGAGATTGCTGTAACCCGTTTTGTTTCTGAACACACATAATGGTAAATAATGATAATAATGACAAAAGACTATTGATGCCAACAGACCTAGGTTCAAGTTCTGGCTTTGATTTTCCTCTCAGAGCCTCCGTTTTCTCATCTGTCAAGAGAACTAATACTACTCATTGTGTCGAGTGGCTGAGGATAAGATTTCACGTATAAACTTTGGCCCAGAATGTGCTGCAAGTGGGTACAGAATAAATGGGAGCTAATAATGTTCTTTAGGCAAGAAAATGAAGCAAGTGAAGGGACTGGATAATGTTTTAAGCTACTTTACTACTTTTAAAAGCAAATGAATACATGAATCCAGGAATAAATATGCTTTTATGGTGACTATATAATTTATTACTTAAACTAGGAGACTTTGGAGAGGACAGGGGTTCTATCAGCAATTATTCTGAAATAACAGGCATAAGCAGACTCTGTCCTGGGAGAACCAGGATGAGGAGTCATACGCTGGTGGACTGGGTTCTGAACCCGCAGCTGGAGGACCTTTCCTGGTTCTGCACCTGGCCCGCCAGCCCCTGCTTCAGGACTGGTCACAAGGACGAGGAGGGAGGAGCACCAGAGAGGAAAGTCTTTAGCCTGTGCATGAGCCAGTGAAGCAGACTGTGGGTTTACACTGCCTTCTGTTTAGATGAACTCTGTTCTTAAGGATTGTCTATTTATTAACTATTGGGAGAACCAATCCTAGAACTCATTCTCCAGTACCCCTTTCTCATCATATGATCACCCACCCCTCTGTGGTCTTTGAAAGGAAAGACTATACATACAAGCTTGTAGGTAGAAATGTAAAAACAAAACCTCACATATGTGCCCTCCTTCAAGAGCTTCTGCTACCAACAGCTGTGATTTCACTGCATCTGCAATGTTCTTGCTGAACGTACATAGCTCTCGAAATGACACAGTACTCAGCTTGCGAATAGCACTTCTCATCCACAGAATAGCACAGCTTGCAAGGATTCTTTAGTCTAATCCCTTCATTTCAGGCCCTGAGATCTTAAGTGACTTAACTTAGTCAAAGCCACACACCTAGCTAACTGTAGAAGAAGAACCCGAGCCCAGGCTGGGGCTCAGAGCACGGTGTTCTTCCTGTCGCTTTACAGCTGCTTCCCTGAAAAATAGCCCTAACAGCTCAAAGAGCAATATAGGAATTCCAAAAATAACACATGATTTCAGATGTGTCAAGTTTATCAGTAGGAACTGAATATTCTCCCATTGTAGTATGTAGCATTCTTATAATTAGACATATTTTTCAGTTCTTATTGGGAGAAAATTAAAATTAGATTTATGTTTAAATTCTCTGCATTGGCCAGGTAATCAGGAGGCTAAATACCACATGTTCAGCAAAGACCAGATAATACACATAGCCTTTAAGTTGGGATGTTTATTTCCCAACATGGACATAGATGGGAATATTTTTTAAAAAATCAGATATCCCAAGCCAGGGTAAGGAAGCCAGGAAAGGAAAACTGATAGTCACTAATCTGGTTATTTGAGGGTGCCAGTCCAGGTATATAAATGAAAAGTAAACTAAGTTGGTTACTTGTATGGTTTCTATTGTTTAAAGTTTACATTTGCCAAACTTTGTATCCAGTATGGTGGTATAAGATGATACAGAAGGTTGGGGTGAAAGAGAACTAGAAGAATGCTATTTTCTGGAACACTGGAGAATATCAAAGGATACAGTTTTATAAAGGAAAAAAAGTACTCTGCTTCAAATACATATTCTTTTCTAAATAAGGGATCAGAGAAGAATCTCTCTAGATGGCTTAATTGGGAATGAGGAAAAAAGAAAACCAACAAATGGATTTATTTGCAAGATTCTGGATTCCTAGATATTCTTGGGCCTAGCCCTTCTGAACTTTTTCTCTTCTGACAAAAGAAATTCTAAATTCTCCAACTCATCTTAAATTGGATTTAAAATACTCAATGAGTCAGGGAAATCCAGCAATAAAAAGAAATAAAAGACATTCAGATTGGAAAGGAAGAAGTATATCTATTTCTCTTGGCAGATAACATGATCTTATCTATGGACAATTCTGAAGAATCCACTAAAAACATGATTATAAACAAGTTCAACAAGGTTGTAGTGTTAAATATTGATATTCAAAAATCAATTGTATTTATATAAATTAGCAGTGAACTATCCAGAAATGAAATTAAGATCACAACTATAGCTATAATAGCACCAAAATGAATTAATATACTTAGAAATAAACTTAAAAAAAGGGCTTCCCTGGTCCTCAGATGGTAAAGAATCTGCCTGCAATGCAGGAGACCCAATTTCGATTCCTGGGTCAGGAAGATCCTTGGAGAAGAGACTGGCTACCCACTCTAGTATTCTTGCCTGGAGAATTCCAAGGACAGAGGAGCCTGGAGGGCTACAGTTCATGGAGTCGCAAAGAGTCGGATACGATTGAGCAACCAACACATACACACAAACTTAACAAAAGAAAATGTATAAAACAATGCTGAAAAAGTTAAAGAAGACCTCAATAAACAAAAAGGTATTGTATTTATGAATCTAAAGACTTAATGTTATTAAGGAAGTCAATACCATCTAAACTGATCTACAGATTCAATGCAATCCTTGTCAAAAATCTCAACAGACTTTTTTGCAGAAATTGACATGCTATGATAAAATGAATGGGAAATGCAAGGAACCCAGAAGAACCAAATCAATCTGAAAAAAGGACAAAGTTGGAAGACTCATGCTTCCCACTTTCAAAACTTACTACAGCTGCAGTAACTAAGACAGTGTGGTACTGGCCTAAGGACAGATATATAGATCAATGCTGCTGCTGCTAAGTCACTTCAATCATGTCCAACTCTGTGTGACCCCAGAGACGGCAGCCCACCAGGCTCCTCTGTCCCTGGGATTCTCCAGGCAAGAACACTGGAGTGGGTTGCCATTTCCTTCTCCGATGCGTGAAAGTGAAAAGTGAAAGTGAAGTCGCTCAGTCGTGTCCGACTCCTAGCGACCCCATGGACTGCAGCCTACCAGGCTCCTCCGTCCATGGGATTTTCCAGGGAAGAGTACTGGACTGGGGTGCCATTGCCTTCTCCATATAGATCAATGGAATAGATGTAAATGTTCATTTATGGCCAATTAAGTTTTTATAATGTGCCAGACAACTCAGTGAGGGAAAAGAGCCTTTTCAACAAATGGTGCTGGGACAGCAGGACATTCACCAGGAAGAATGAAGACAGATCCCTATTTTACACCATCTTCAAAAAAGCAACAGAAAATCAGAGACTAAATGTAAGAGCTAAAACTATCCAATAATGAGAAGAAAATATAGAGGCAAATCTTTGTGATCTTGGATTAGGCAATGGTTTCTTAGATTTACATCAAATACACAAACAACAAAAGAAAACGTAGGTAAGTGAGACAATCAAAATTTAAAACTTCTGTGCTTTCTTCAAGAAAGCAAAAGACATTCCACAGAATCCAAGAAAATATTGGCAACTTATACATCTAATAGTGGACTTGTATCCAGGAAATACAAATAGCTCTTATAACTCAATGATAAAAAGACAACCCAATTTAAAAACAGGCAAAGGATTTGAACAGACACATTTTCAAAGAAGAGGTACACATGGCCAGCCAATAAGCATATGAAAAGATGTCAGCCATTAGAAAAACATTAGCCATTAGAAAAACACAAATCCAAACCACAATTAAGAGAGGGGAGTAGTGAGTTATTGTTGAACAGGGAGTTTGGGATGATGAAAAACTTCTGGAAGTGGATGGTGATGATGATTGCCCAATATGCGAATGTCCTTAATGTCACTGAATTAAAGTGGTTAAAATGGTAAATGTCATGTTATTTATATTTTATATGATAAAGTTAGAAACTACAAGGAAGTGCTATTTTATGCCCACTGGATAGCTATAATCAAAATGAGAAATGATAGCAAGTGTTGGGAAGGACGTGGAAGAATCAGAACCCTCATATACTGTTGGTAGAAGTGTTAAACAATGCAGCCACTTTGGAAAACAGGCTAGTAATTTCTCAAACAGCCAAACATAGAGTTACCATATAATCCAAAAGTTTATACCCAGGAGAATTTACAACCCATTTCCACACAAAAACCTGTATGTGAATGTTTAATGAACCATTATTCATAATAGCCAAAAAGTAGAAACAATTCAAATGTAAATCAACTGATGAACTGATAAACAAAATGTTGTAAATTCATGTAATGGAATATTACTCAGCCATGAAAAGTAATGCGTACTACAGAGTGGAAAAACTTTGAAAATACTGTGCTAAGTAAAAGAAGCCAGACACAGAGGGTCACACACTGTATGATTCTGTTTGTATGGAATGTCCGGATCAGGCAAATCCCTAGAGACCAAAAGTGGACAAGCATTTCCCAGGGGCTAGGGGAGGGAGGAATAGGAAACAAAAGTTAACAGGTACACAATCTCTCATCAGGTATGAAAATGTTCTGAAATTGGATATTGGTGATGGTACATGCACAAACTGCATTTCAATAAAGCTGCTATTTTTTTTTTAAATGATCAAATGTACTGCTGTGTAGGCACAGCACTTCAAAGAGTTTAACACCCTATAATTATAACCCTGCTAAGTGCATTGAAAGCAAATATTTTAGGGTTGGCAAAACCACATACCTGACATATACTTTTCTCTGCCTGAGGCCATTGTTCATCATTTCCAGTGATTCACATCCCTTTGCTCTGATCTCTTGCTCTACACAAGAAGGATCAGCTGAAAGAATGAAAACATACAAGTGTCTGTAGGTTCCCTTGTAAAATACTGAGAAAACAGTGATGATCATGCGTGTGACTCACTGCTTCACTCATCTTTGGTTTGGCGAGGACAGAGAGCTACATTCTTGGGGAAATGAAGCCAAGCAAGACATAGTTACAGGTGAGTCCACTTTGACCAGAGAGAAGCAGTTCACTCGCATACTTTGAACAGAGCATGCGTGCTCAGCATCCCCAGAACCAACTACAGAGAACTCAGTGAAATGGATCCTTCCAAAAGAAATGTCAACAGTTCTAGAGAGACTTCAAGTGGAAGTAACATGGCGCTCGAAAAAGCCTCCACCACACACCAAGATGTAACTGTGGTCTGCTGTGTGTCCAAAAGACTCAAACCTTAGCTTATTACACTAAGCAACACTTTGTGCAACATGAAGTAAAAAGAATAGACGAAGACTCTCTGCCACTTTGGTAGAAATTGTGATATCCTTAACATTAAATACAATTTGGGGCATATTTTCTTAATGATATCGTAAAATAAATAGAATCCAAAAGTGATTTTAGGTTATTGGAGAGAGGTAATATAATGTACTAGTCGAGTTCAAGAGGTTTTTTTGTTTGTTTTTTTTTTTAACTCTAGCACCTCTTTTTCCTAGTTATAAGTTTGGGAAAATTACTTAAACCCTTTAAGCATCGATTTCCTTATTTATAATATGAGGATAAAATAGCATTGACATCACTGAGTTGCTGAGAAAATTAAAGAAGGTGGAGTGTAGCTAAAATGCTTCGCATGCAGCCTGACATACAGTAAGAGCTCTATAGATGGAGTTCTCTCCAAAAACCCCATCTATAGACCCATGTTTTTAGAGTCACCCCTTCATCCTACCATAACCCCTGATAGCCTGACTGACATTTTCTGCTTAACTGAGAAACCAGCTCTTCTGGGTGACAGTTCTCCTTTGGTGGAATAGGGCATCTGGAGGTCTGGGAAGTGCCTCCTCCCAATACTTCCTATACCAGGAAGTCCAGTCTTCCTCCCATGTGGGCCTCCATCTCCTAGGGGGTACCTTGTGCTTTCTGGGAACTTCCTTTCATTCTTCCCATAATCACCTTCTCCTTCCAGTCTCACCATTTCTCTCAGCCTCATTGTTCCTCTGTCAGATTTGAAATCCTGAAATTATCTTTGACTCTCTCCACTCCCTGTATCCAAAAAAATGTTTTATATGTTGTCAACTCTTCCCTTCAATCTGTCTTGGCTCTCTGACTTTCACTGTATGTATTGCTATTGCCATCTCTGTATGAATAATTTACACCCATTCTTATCCCTGATTGATCTCCTAACCTGCCTGTCTTTGTAAGGAACACACTCTGTTATGTATTGAATCAAAGCTAAATATCAATTCTAACTTAAGGCCCAATATTTAGCCAGTTCACTTTTATCTGCCACCATTTCCCAATAAGAATTATTTGCACTATTTTATTTTAAAAATTATATTAATATCATGCAAGTAAAAGGCTTAATCCTTTATTTTCATCAAATTAATTTTTTATAGTCTGTCACAAATACCAAACAATTTGTCTGGCCCTAATTTTCTTTTACAGAAATTTTATTTTTTAAAATACAGTAAAATTTACTTTTTTCTTTTGATGTGTGGTTGTACACTCCATGTCAATACATGTGTAGATTCATGCAACCACCACCATAATCAAAATATAGAATAATCAAAAATAAAATATAGATGAAAAAGACAGATGAAAATATAGAACAATTCCACTTTCCCCAAAAGCTCCATCTACAGCGCTCTGGCTTTAGTCACCCCTTCATCCCACCATAACCACTGACAGAGCTTTTCTGCTGATATAACTACCTTGAGCGTCCCCTACTTCTCTGCTCTTTCAAAAAAAACTACAAAACTCATCTGTCAAGATATCATGCAAACTCCATGTCTCTGTGAATCTCTGATTTTGCCCTATCTGGTCTATCCAGATATTCACCCATTTATTCCTTCATTCTTGTAGTTAAGAAGCATTATGAAGCAGCGGTTACACAACAGACACAATATGAGGTGCAGGGAATACAAAGATGGATCAGACCAGCCTCCTGGCCTGAGGACGCCCACAGAGGAGGTAACAGTGAGTTCTGACCGCTGTGCAATGGGCAGCGGGAAAGGCGCCTGCAGGAAGCACAGTGACGGTCTAGCAAAGGGGACGTCAGTTCTGTCCGAGGGGACGCCCTTTACATTGTGTTGTCAGCGGAAACGAACATCCAGTGAGGAGGGAGCCTCGTGTGCTGTGGGGACAGATTCAGTTTATGGGGCCTGAAGCAAATGCCATCAGGGGCTTTTGACCTAGATGGGGTAGGAGATGGGAGGGGGTTTCAAGAGGGGGGGGACATATGTATACCTATGGCTGATTCATGTTGATATATGGCAGAGGCCAACACAATATTAAAAAGCAATTATCCTCCAGTTAAAAAAAATCATAATTAAAAAAAAGATTAAAAAAAGAATGCAATTTTAGGACTTCCACAGCGCTCCAGTGGTTAAGACTCCCTGCTTCTACTGAAGGGGATGCAGTTTCAATCCCTGGTTGGAGAACTACGATATCATGTACTGAGTGGCACAGCCCCCCAAAAAACTACAGTGCCATGATAAAAGTACAATGTCAGGTGAAATGACAGATTTTCCAAAGTTTATAAACCCAAGGTTCACAAATTCCACAAGAACAACACATTTTGTTATTTTTATTAATTACCTGCTCAAAATATTTCCATGATATTTTCCCCCTATACTTTGGCCTCCTCCTGGGATTGATTTTTTATTATCTTTTTCAACAGAGAAACTGGGAAGACAATTCAATCTTGCCTGTGGCAAGGCATGGAGAAATCGGGTTCTTGTTACTGATGGTTTTAAAAATTTCTCCTGGCTTTATTACTTCGTTATCAGCCATGCCTCATTGGTAACTTCCTCTGTAGTAACTTTCTGGGGGCAGAGGAAAGCCTCCAAGGTTCCCCATCTCTTGATGGTGCCGCTGGGATGGAGGTGGATGTGTGAGACGGTTGTGGAGCCTGAGGCATGGTGGCCCCCAAGCAGGAGCAGAGAGGCTTCCAGTTCATATGTCTTTGACCCTTGGAGGTCAAAGACCGGCAGATGCTCTGTGAGGTGGCCAGGGGCAGGCTATCATTGAAATCTGGGCAGGTGGGGAGGAATACGAGCAGCCCACTGGGCCCGCCCATCACCCCAGGACTACCCTCCAGGGTGTGGCTGTGCTCCTTGGCTCAGGAACCCTCCCCCCTACAACCCCACTCCCAGCTGAGAACATGCCAAGCCTTGGAAGGAACAGGTACAAATGATGGGCCCTGAGCAAAAGGTTCATGAGCATTATCGCTCATCTGCATCTGCACAAAACAAGGATCTTTAAAACAGGTGGGCATATTCAGGGCCACTGACCGTTGTCTAGTATCACTCGGAGATTGCTAGGAAGTCTGAACTTGAGTCATGAGCCAAAGGAAAGTCAGAGACGGTTTCAAGGCATCTAAAGGAAGTGGTCAGCATTGTCCTATAGGAAAGGCAATCAGGTGAAATTGTAGGATGGATGGGGGGTAAAAGTATTGAGAAAGTGATTACAAGAGTCCAGGAGAGGAATAACAGGGACTGAAATGAAAGCAGGAGGAGTAGCATTGGATATGTAATGGGGTTAGTGATATTAGGAACATCACTTGAAACTAACATTTACTAATCACAGTGCCAAGTGCTTGTAAGTATCTTAACTTACTTAATCCTCAGAGAACCTCAGAAAAAAGATGAGGAAACTGAGACTTTCAGAGATTAAGTAATTTGTAAAAGGTCAGTAGGTGATGTGGTATGCCCATGTGTGTTAGTCAGTCATGTCTGACTCTTTGCAACCCCATGGACTGTAGCTCACCAGGCTCCTCTGTCCATGGAATTCTCTAGCCAAGAATACTGGAGTGGGTTGCTATGCCCTTCTCCAGGGGATCTTCCCAATCCAAGAATCGTACCCGTGTCTCCTGCATTGAGGTGAATTCTTTACCATCTGAGCCACCAGGGAAGCCCAGGTAATGTGGATCAGGACCCAATGCATCTGTTTCCAGAGACATGGGAAAGGATGACAGATTACATTTGGGGGTAGAGGGAGACAGAAAAGTTGTAAAAGGAAGAATTTAAGGTGAATTAGATGTTATAAACTGAATTAGGAAATACTTTTACCTGCTCTTGTTTCATATAGCAAATAATTAATATTATTGCCTAGATGTTTCACAGGTGAGTATACTATTTCTACAACCAAACCACAAACTACCTGAATATAGCATTACTTATGCTATGTGTCATATACCCAGTCAACAATGATTAGGCCCCCCCCTTGGAGCCAGAGCCTGGGCTAGTCACCTGGAATACAAAGACTGAAGAAGACAAAATGCCTTCCCTGAATTTCTAAGAGTTATAGACCAGCACAAGAGATAGACAAAATATTTTGATGTGATATTACAGGACAACCCTAGAGTTATGAACACTGTGATCTAAGAGGGCAAGGGTGTGAGCTCACTTAGACCCACCTGAGCAGGTCGCAAAAGCATTCAACTGCAGTAATATTTAAACTTGGGATCAGCATATCTGGAGGAGTTCATTAGATTAATATATTAATAATATACTAACAAATATCCTGTAGGTGGGCCCTCCAGCCTGATGCAACTACACGTGTAGAGGCTAGAGATGTGAAGTGTATTTGGTAAGAGACAAGAGTAACTTAAATGGAATAAAGTCACCCTAGAGGTGACTGGCTGGTAGTACGACTGATAGTAAGTAATTCTGAATGTTACCATCAGCAGCCAGTCTTGATTTACTTGACTGTCTGGAATAACTGATGCATGGGATGATTTAACCAGGGTGTTGGAAGCAGGAGAAGCAAGTTGTGGCTGCCTACTGTAGACTGCCATCTCTTACATCCACACCCTTTTCAATGTGACTTCACTCCTCTCCCATCAAGAGGTGGGTCTATATCTTCATTCCTTGAATTTGGGCATGGCCAGGTAACTCGTTTTGACAGATGGGTCATCAACAACCATGACATAAGCAGAAGCTTGAAAAGTGCTTACACATCGACCAGCTCTTGCTGTTCCCTGGGAATTCTTTCACCATCATGTGAACAAGGCCAGGCTAGCCTCCTGGAGGGTGAGAGGCCTAATGGACAGAGGCTCTATTCCAGCTATTCCTACATCGCGTATACACACGAGTGACACCAATCTAAACAATCGCACCTCAGCTTGGTTGGCCTGAAGAAGTGCCCATAAGCAGGACTAGAGATGCAGATGTAGAGAATGGGCATGTGGACACAGGTGGGGGAGGGGAGGGTGGGACAAACTGAGTGAGCAGCACCGACACTTATACACCAACGTCTTCATGGCAAATAGATGGGGAAACAGTGGAAACAGTGGCACTTGATTTTTTTGGGCTCCAAAATCACTGCAGATGGTGATTGCAGCCATGAAATTAAAAGACATTTACTCGTTGGAAGTAACTTATGACAACCTAGACAGCATATTAAAACGCAGAGACATTACTTTGCCAACCAAGGTCCATCTAGTCAAGGCTATGGTTTTTCCAGTGGTCATGTATGGATGTGAGAGTTGGACTGTGAAGAAAGCTCAGCGCTGAAGAATTGATGCTTTTGAACTGTGGTGTTGGAGAAGACTCTTGAGAGTCCCTTGGACTGCAAGGAGATCTGACTAGTCCATTCTGAAGGAGATCAGCCCTGGGTGTTCTTTGGAAGGAATGATGCTAAAGCTGAAACTCCAGTACTTTGGCCACCTCATGTGAAGAGTTGACTCATTGGAAAAGACTCTGATGCTGGGAGGGACTGGGGGCAGGAGAAGAAGGGGACAACAGAGGATGAGATGGCTGGATGGCATCACCAACTTGATGGACATGAGTTTGAGTGAACTCCGGGAGTTGGTGATGGACAGGGAGGCCTGGCGTGCTGCAATTCATGGGGTCACAAAGAGTTGGACACGACTGAGCGACTGAAATGAACTGAACTGATGTGTAAAACAGATACCTAGAGGGAACATCCTGCATAGCACAGGGAGCTCAGCTCGGTGCTCTGTGACAACCTAGAGGGATGGGATGTGAGGAAAGGAGGGAGGCTCAAGAAGGAGGAGATATATGTATACATAGAGCTGATTCACATTGTTGTACAGCAGAAACTAACACTAACGTTGTAAAGCAATTATACTCCAGTAAAAAATAAAAACAAAAACTCCCAAAGAATAAGTAAAAAGTATAAGCATTTATTGCTTTAAGCCATGGGCTTCCCTGGTGGCTTAAATGGTAAAGAATCTGCCTGCAATGCAGGAGACCTGGGTTCAATCTCTAGATATCTTAGAGTAGGAAATGGCAACCCACTCCAGTATTCTTGCCTGCAGAATTCCAAGGACAGAGGAGCCTGGTGGGCTACAGTCCATGGGGTCACCAACAGTCAGACACAACTGAGTGACTAACACTTTCATTCCCTCTACACTAGGTTCTAGAGCTGTGTGTTACACAGCAAAAGTAACTGACACTATGGCAGTGTGCCTTACTCTCACACTTGATCACATCTTGTGTGATCATTTCTTACACTTACTCTCATCTTGATCACAATCAGGATTACGGACCTCGAACAGCAGTTATTCACTTGGATTCTTTCCTTAGACTTTTGAAAGTAAACCCCTGAGTCTTTGTAATTAGAAGAAAATATGTCTTCCACTGGATGCTATTACTACTTGATTCTAGGATCCTAATGTTCTTATAATCTGTGAACTTGTACAAGGACTTTGCTGGACTACTTACCAGCAACATCATCTCCCTAACCACACCTCTTCTGGAGAGGCTAAGTTGGGTTTAGGTTCAGGGTAATAACAGCTAAAGGTCCTTATGTTCTATGAGGAAGATTGAGTCGGGCTTGCCCCTTGAGCTTTATTGGAAAATTGTGAAGAGAGAGTAAGTGGCTGATTTTTCCACCTCAAGGGGAAAAACACTGGGTTATTGTCATTTCATAAGCCTGCAGTGCACTAGCTATTCTACAAAAGAAACAGTCTCTTTTGATCCCGATGGAACAAAGCTTAAAATTTTCCGCTTTGTTTTCTACACAGTTAAATTCATTGGTTACTTTCATTAGTTAATCTGAAATAATTTGGAAGATTGCTGAAAAGGGTTTTACAGCAACAAATAAGTCTCCTAGAGGGAAATGTCAGGAACTCAGTCACAGATAAAAAAAAATTATGGAATATGCCATTTCTATCTACTCCACTCCCCATTCCATCCTCTGAGAAATGAGCAGAGATAAAAATGAAAGATAGTCATTTTTGATATCTGAACCTTCCCTATAGTAAAACTAACAAGGCTAAAAATAAAAAGATATTTCTTAAATACATTTGCTTAAACACAGAGAGTGAAGATTGCCAGAGCTGCAGAAGAAGGAACCTAATCTGCATACCTATCTCAGGGTTCTGAGACTTTAGGGCAGAACACCAGGAGTCCAATTTGCATGAGAGCAAAAGATACCAAGACTAAGACTCTTAAGAAAAGAGAGGAAGCATAGGTAATAGTCCAGTATTCATTCTCTCAGAAAGCAGCTCTCTGATTTATCCACTGGAGAGGCCTTTCATATCTCCAAATATTCTTTGGTACAGACACTAAGGAATTTGTTCCAAGTTCCTCAGTAATTGGGATAAAAAGAAGGCACTCAATAATCTACGTCCTTGCTATCCAAAGCACGGTCCTCAAGCCAGCAGCATCAGGATGATCTGAAAGCTTGTTGCAAATGCAGAATCCCAGGTCCAGTCTAGAACTACTGAATCAGAACGTTGATTCTAACAAGATCCTTCCATGATTCACATGTGCATTAATGACTGAAGTGAAAGTGAAAGTTGCTCAGTCGTGTCTGACTATTTGCAAACCCATTAACTGTACAGGCCATGGAATTCTCCAGGCCAGAATACTGGAGTGGGTGGTCATTCCCTTCTCCAGAGGATCTTCCCAACCCAGGGATCAAACCCAGGTCTTCCATATTGCAGGCATATTCTTTACCAGCTGAGCCACAGGGAAGCCCAAGAATACTGGAATGGGTAACCTATCCCTTCTCCAGGGGATCTTCCTGACCCAGGAATCAAACCGGGATCTCCTGCATTAATGGCTGAGAATCACTGATCTAAGGGAATGATTTTCATAGTTATCTGTGTATTGGAATTACCTGGAAAGTTTTACAAAACACTGATGTCTGGGTCTCACCTTCATAAGCTGTAATTTGAATGGTCTGGGACTTCTTTCTAATCAAGATTGAGTCGCAGATATCTAATTTATCCTTCCTGCCTTAAATGACAGAACAAAAATAGCAGACTATGATCTTCAGACTTTATTCACTATCTATTGCTGAGTAACAAGTTACCCACATATTTAGCGCTCAAAAAAACACAGTTATTTCCTCACAGTTTTTGTGGCTCAGGAGGCCAGGCATGGTTTAAGTAGTATGAAATTGTCACAAATTTTCAAGAATGATCTTTTAGCTCAGAGTCTCTCCCAAGGCTGCAGCTGGAGTGTTGGCCAGTGCCATGGTGTCATGTTTATGCTAGACTGAAAAAGAATCCACTTCTAAGTTCACTCATACAGTCTTTGGCAAGACTCAGGTCCCCTTGGTGGTTGGACTGAGGGCCTCCATTACTCTCTGGCTGTTGACCAGATGCTACTCTTAGTTCCTTGGCATGTAGGCCTCCCTAACATGAGACTGTGCTTCATTAAAGCAAGCAAGAGGGAGAGTCTGCTAGCAAGATGGAAGTCAGAGTATTCTGTAACATAGAAATGATATCTACTACACTTGCTATGTATCTGTTACTTATTGGATCATACCTTCACTCAAAGTATGAATACCAGAAGGTGGGTACCATTGGGGGCCACTTTAGAAGCTGCCTACCACAGATATTAAACAACAGATATCAAGAGTCTGTGATTTCTAACAGAAGAATAACAATCAAAGCCAGTGGAACAACCATACCAGCTAACTGTCAGAAGGCAGTTCTGAGCTGTGTTGCATGAAAGGGGAAATCAGAGTTCTCTATCTATGAAGTGAAGAGAGAGGCCAAGGTAGTAAGATTTTATGAGTCAGAGTACTATCTGCAGAGAGTAATCTCAGGAAGTCTACTGAGGGGTCCCCTTGAGTCTCTGGTTGAGTGCTAATCTGTATATGTCTGAGAACAAACTACTTGAATACAGGGAAATAACCATCAGGAAGGAGTAAACAGAACAATTTCCAGAGTTCACACAGGGCAAGATGGAAGTGATCATAATCCACATGACATGGAGTAGAATCCTCAGATATTCTTCAGCCTATACTAAAGGTTGCTCTGGACTTGTCCTAACAAAAGTTAAGAGGAAGCCTCTAAAGCTTCAACTAATTCCAAGTAAATTAATTGTATACCAGAGCAAAACCCAACATTATTTGAAAATATACCACAAAATTTTCGTTTAGAATCAGAATAAAGTTGTATTTCAAATATCTAAAAAAAAAAAAAAAAAAAAAAAAAATCCAACAAACAATAATGCAAAATTCACAATGTCTAACTTCCATTAAGAAATTAGTAGGCAGGCATAGTAGCAGCAAATAAAGCCCCAAACCGATCAATATAACTCAATCAATAGAAACAGATCCAAAAGAGGGAGAGAATGGAACTGGCATATAAGAATCTAAAAAAAAAAAGTTAGAACAGCTGTTGTAAAAATTCTTCAAATGCTTGAGAAGTAGAGAAAAACATGACCATAATGTAGAGAAAAGTAAAGATATAAAAATTACCCAAATGAATGACAAAAAAAATTCAACATATGAAATGAACAATGCACTGGGATTAAAAGAAGACTAAATGTTAAAAAGTTCAATGACTTTGAAGGCACAATAGTAAAAATATTCAAAATGAAACTGAAAAAATAAGAGACAAGCCGTGACCTGTGGGATACCATCAGGTGGGCTAATATATGTGCAACTGAAGTTTCAGGAAAACAGGGGGAAAGGGAATAAAAAATATTTAAGGAAATGACAAAGTTTTTCAAATTTGATGAAATCCATAAACTCACAGATTTGAGAAGCTCAATAAATTTGAGCAGAAAAAGCAAAAAATTAAAAAGGCACATTATAATTAAATGACTAAAGCCAATGATAAAGAGAAAAAAAATGTAAAGTGGCCAGAAGAAAAAGATATTATATACACAGAGGAAGAAGGACAAAAATTACAGTAAGCATCTTATCAGAAACTATGCAAGTCAGAATATGACGAAAAGTCATCTTTAAAGCATGAAAAGAATAAAATAGAAATTTAAAATTCTTTTCCCATAAAAAGAGAATTTTCATACTTGAAGGCAAACTAAAGGTATTTCAGGCAAACCAAATACATTGCCAGCTTACATGAATTATAAGCAATGTTAAAGAAAGTTCATTAGGCAGAAGGAAAATGAAATCTTCAGGTAGATGGAAATGCATAAAGGAATAGAGCCAGAAATGGTAAATACGTGAATAAATAGAAATTTTTTCTCTTTTAAAAAATCTTTTTTAAAGTAACTTTTAAAAAATAAGAATAATGAAAATGCATTCTGAAAATGCATTATATAGTATATGAGAAGTGAAACGTATAACAATATCACAAAAGATGAGCAGGCAGAAATGAAAATACCGGTTGTAAGCTTCATAGGCTGCATGCTGATCTAAGTGTAATTTGTGAGGAGAGATCTCTTCTTCATCCTGCCCTACCATAACTAGAATAATGAAAAGATCGTAATGCTATCAAGGGTTTGAGCCACATAGAACCCACTGGAAGAAAAGAGCTGGAAAGCCCTCGGGTCACAAAATGTAACAGGGTTGTGGAGGATGAGGATAAAGAACACCACAATTCTTGTCTATAACTTGATTTTCTCCTGGCTTGATTTTCCCCTGGCAAGAGCCTAGAGCAACAGGTTTCTCACAACTTAAAAAATTAAGTATTTTTATCACATACCCATGAGAGCTATCTTAACTTTTATTTCTATAAAAAAATATTTTTTTAATTCTGCCTTAAGTGTGAACTCCAAATAAATATGAACTCGATGATTTGCATTCACTTATTTAACCCAATGTCAATTTCACTTTACTGTGAACTGAGTCAATTTATATAAATCTAATGGCTTCTTTGAATTCATATGTTAAAAAAATAATTATTAGACACAAAATTCTGCAACATTACCATATTCTTCAAACTTGATGAGGCTGGCTGTGAGACTTTCCCACTTCACAGGATGGAGGCATGGCAAAACAAGGCTGGGGAATCCAGGGATCACAGGCTTAGGAGCTTGCATTGCTCAGGACCCAGGTGATGAGGGCACATCCTTTAGGAGCAGGGAGTCACAGTTTTGGTCTGAGCTTTAAAAAGAGAGCCCAGGGCTGACCTGATGGCTCAGTAGTAAAGAGTCCACCTCCCAATGCAGGGGACACAGGTTCGACACCTGGTCCGGGAAGATGCCACATGCCACCGTGGGGCAACTAAGCCTGTGTACCACAACTACTGAGCCTGTGCTCTAGAGCCCACCAGCTGTAACTACTGAACCCACACCTAGAGCTGAGCCACCTAGAGCCTGTGCTCTGCAACAAGAGAAACCACCGCAATGAGAAGCCTTTGCCCTACAAGTAGAGTACCCCTACTCATTACAACTAGAGAAAAGCCCACACAGCAACGAAGACCCAGCGCAGCCAAAAATAAATCAGTAAATAGATAAAATTATTTTTTAAAAACTAAATAAAAATACTAAGAGCCAGACATCCTGGAATGTGAAGTCAAGTGGGCCTTAGAAAGCATCACTACGAACAAAGCTAGTGGAGGTGATGGAATTCCAGTTGAGCTATTTCAGATCCTGAAAGATGATGCTGTGAAAGTGCTGCACTCAATATGTCAGCAAATTTGGAAAACTCAGCAGTGGCCACAGGACTGGAAAAGGTCCATTTTCATTCCAATCCCAAAGAAAGGCAATGTCAAAGAATGCTCAAACTACCACACAATTGCACTCATCTCACATGCTAGTATTATGTAAAGTTTAAAAATAAAATAAAATTAAACAAAACAAAACAAAACAAAAAGTAATGCTCAAAATTCTCCAAGCCAGGCTTCAGCAATACATGAACCATGAGCTTCCAGATGTTCAAGCTGGTTTTAGAAAAGGCAGAGAAACCAGAGTCAAATTGCCAACATCCGTTGGATCATGGAAAAAGCAAGAGAGTTCCAGAAAAACATCTATTTCTGCTTTATTGACTACGCCAAAGCCTTTGACTCTGTGGATAACAACAAATTGTGGAAAATTCTTCAAGAGATGGGAATACCAGACCACCTGACATGCCTCTTGAGAAACCTGTATGCAGGTCAGGAAGCAACAGTTAGAACTGGACATGGAACAGACTGGTTCCAAATAGGAAAAGGAATACGTCAAGGCTGTATATTGTCACCCTGCTTATTTAACTTCTATGCAGAGTACATCATGAGAAATGCTGGACTGGAAGAAGCACAAGCTGGAATCAAGATTGCTGGGAGAAATATCAATAACCTCAGATATGCAGATGACACCACCCTTATGGCAGAAAGTGAAGAGGAACTAAAAAGCCTCTTGATGAAAGTGAAAGAGGAGAGTGAAAAAGTTGGCTTAAAGCTCAACATTCAGAAAATGAAGATCATGGCATCTGGTCCCATCACTTTATGGGAAATAGATGGGGAAACAGTGTCAGACTTTATTTTGGGGGGCTCCAAAATCACTGCAGATGGTGATTTCAGCCATGAAATTAAAAGATGCTTACTGCTTAGAAGGAAAGTTATGAACAACCTAGATAGCGTATTCAAAAGCAGAGACATTACTTTGCCAACAAAGGTCTGTCTAGTCAAGGCTATGGTTTTTCCAGTGGTCATGTATGGATGTGAGAGTTGGACTGTGAAGAAAGCTGAGCACCAAAGAATTGATGCTTGTGAACTGTGGTGTTGGAGAAGACTCTTGAGAGTCCCTTGGACTGCAAGGAGATCCAACCAGTCCATCCTAAAGGAGATCAGTCCTGGGTGTTGATTGGAAGGACTGATGCTGAAGCTGAAACTCCAATATTTTGGCCACCTGATGTGAAGAGTTGACTCATTGGAAAAGACCCTGATGCTGGGAGGGATTGGGGGCAGGAGGAGAAAGGGACGGCAGAGGATGAGATAGCTGGATGGCATCACCGACTTGATGGACATGAGTTTGAGTGAACTGCAGGAGTTGGTGATGGACAGGGAGGCCTGGTGTGCTACGATTCATGGGGTTGCAAAGAGTCAGACACGACTGAGCGACTGAACTGAACTGAAACAAAAGAAGGGCCTGTAAAAAACTGGGTCGATAAGGACAGTTATGAACAAATTAAGGAGACTTAAATGAGGATCTATGAAGGAAGCTTTAAAAAGGGTTGGAGGTAATTTTGCATGAAAAAGAAAAAGATAAAGAGTGACTAGCTGTCTTCAAATAAATTAAGAGTAATTACCAATAGATAATTAGCAGTATTGCTCATTCCTACTACACAAGATAGAAACATGAAGAAGTGAGTCTAAATTTCAACAATGAAATGTGGTCACTGAAAGTACAATTTATTAACCAGGAGGGTGATTAAGCACAGAGAAAAATCTAGGTTCTCCCAACATTTCAAGTGAAGCTATGTTTTCCTGACAGCAAAACATCTGGTGATATTAAAAATCTCATCCAGCTGACCTTTCAGAGTTATGTAGATAAAACATCTGTAAGGTAACTGGATTTTTTAATGGATTGATTGAACTGAGTAAATGTTTTGAGGCTTTGGGGAAATTTCACCCAAATAATAAAAAGCAAAGGAGTCATCTTCTGTCTGACCTTTTGGAGGGAATAATTTATCTTATATAATTAGAATAACAATCTCCATCTGGCAGTGGACCTGTTCCTCTGGGCTCATACATACAGCAGACAGAGCTCCACCTAATTAGTCAAGTGTTTTCAGTGAGATTACAGCGAGATTTACTAAAATTACTCAGTGTCCTGACTCTCCAGTGATTCACTGCTCTCTGCCACCTATAAACCAAGCTGTTCAAAAGCTTATTAAAAACCCCAAACTGATATTTTTTTTAAAATAGAAAAATGAAGGTATTGAGAATTCTCATCATATTCCAAAATTATCTTCTTGGATTCAGGCAAGAAAGGTCTTTATTGACAAAAGTTTTAGAGCAAGGAAAAACTAAGATGAAGTTGGAGGACTGTCATGCATCCATGAGCTCTTTTTCTAGAAAGCTAGTTACCAGATGATCAAAGCAGTGATTCTCCAAGTGTGTCTTTAGATCAGCACCAGCATCTTCTGGGAACTTGTCAGAAATGCAGATCCTTGGGTCCTACCCAAGACCTACTGAATCAGAAACTTTGTAGGTGGAGTCCAGCAATCTATGTTTTAATAAGCCCTTCAGGTGATTTTGATACACACTGAACAACCTCTAGGTTCAGGAGTGACTGCTCCCAACTGAGCCAAAGCTAGGTTTCAGCATCTGGCTACTTGAGTAACCAGTGATCCTCACAGGTCTCTTGCCATGAACTGAGATGCCCGGGAGTTTCAGGTTTCCTAGATGAAGGAAAGGGACATGGAAGGTGGGAGTCCAGCAAGATGTCTGGATATTAAAGATGATAGTATATGTTAGGTATCTACTTGTGGATCAGCAGTAAAGAATCCACCTGCAAAGCAGGAGATGCAGGAGACACGGGTTCAATCCCTGGGTGGGGAAGATTCCCTGGAGGAGGACATGGCAACCCACTGCAGTTTTCTTGCCAAGAAAATCCTATGGACAGAGGAGCCTGGCAGGCTACAGTCCATGGGGTCGCAAAGAGTCGAATGTGACTGAGCACACACATATTCATTTTAAAACATAAAATCTTTATACAAAATAGAATCCATAATTATTTGTTGATTATCTAATTCAGTTTAATCCTTCTGCCTAATGAATGAATTTTGATCCCCAAAAGAATGGGGAGAGCCAGAAGCGGAAAGATTAGTGTTCGTTGAAACAAACAAAAAAACAAAGCAGAACCTATAATGGGACTCAGAGCATAAGAGACTTGATTCAGGGCCCAGGAAGAACAGAGGTCAACCCTAGAACCCTTTGAAGCCTGGGCCCTTTAGGGATTTGGAGTAGCCCCAAGGAAAAGTCAGCTGTGCCTAGTTCCAGTGTTCTCTTACACGACAGTACAGTAGAAACAACGGTAAAAACACCAAAGAAACCTAGAGAGGGCCTAAAGTACTATAGCTGTTGTAATCTGAATACTAGCATGACTGAAGCCACCTAGCAGCAGCAGCAGCATATTTCTTTATCCGCAGGTTGGTAAGGCTTGGCACAGTCAAGTTACAAATATAATATAAAACAACGCTCAATTCAACTGGGAGAATGAAAAAGCATGTTACCCCAGTTCCCTTTGGAATGTTACAGAGATGGTCATTTGAAGCTCTGGCAAGTTTGATCTAGGCGCTTTCAGATTCAAAGCAGCACAGTGACGGTCAGGCTCAATAGCCAGCTGTCAGTTGATGTCAATGGTTTTAGAATTATGCACCCCTAGAAAATCAATTCCTATAAAGTTTTTTATATGGAGTAAGCTGCAGTAGTGTCTATATGTGATCTACAGAACAGAAAATATTGAAGTTATGAGGTTTCAGGTCTATCTTGGACCAGTGATCAACTCACATTTATTGCTTTTATAATGTGTGCCATTCATTTACTCTAGAAATATTTATCGAGCATCAGGAATGGTGCTGGACTCTGTGAGACACTGGAATCAGACAGACAGTGGTCAGGTGCTCCACACAGGAGTCAACATAGTAGTCACCAGTCACCGGTGACGATTGCAATTCAACTCCTTTGTCACATTTGTCCCATTTCAGGTACTTAACAGCCACACGTGGTTAGTGGCCACGAGACAAGACAAATGGTAACAGCAGAGTTCCCCACTGTCTGTCCTCCCAGATCTTAACCCTCGGCTTTTCCTTGCCCACTTCTCTCTCCTCCAGGTGATCAAAGCCCTCCTTTTTTCCAGGTTGATGCCACCATGACCATCCTGGACCAGGACATTGGCGGAAGGTGTCTATGCGGAATATTTGGATTAAGTCTCAGGAAAATCTTGAGGCAGATGCAGGTCTCCATCAGCTGAGTGGACTGTGGCCAATATGCCACATTCTCTTTCCAATTGCATGGCTATGGCATAAACCTTGGGGATGGTGCAAAGTCTTCAGACTTCCCCTTTTGAATTTTCAAAAACTCTGTTTCGAAAGTTAAGGAAGAAAGGAAATCTGGAACATTAACAGTTTCCTACTTTTTCTCTTATTCCTGTTTTTCTCCCCAAGGCAGTATAGAGGCCTCTGCCTAAGAGGGGGGAAGTCACTTGCAAGGACAAGAGGAAAACAAAAGCACAAAGATTAACATTTCAAGATGTTATCTTGTGACATCAAAATAGTAGAAAACAGGATTGTTGCCTCCAAGCTGCCTATATAACTGAGGAAACATGAAAAATGGGGAAATTCATGAAACGTTAATAACCATGAAGAGTAAAGTAACAATATTAAACAGAGGAGATGTCACCCAGATCTACATGATTCATCACTCAGGCGTGGTACAGACCCTAAGTGTGGCTGTTCACTGAAAGGTGAGGTCTGAGCTACACAGCTTCTGATGGGTAAGAGGCGAGAAGAGTCAGAATTTCAGGTGGGAACACACAGCAAGCAGATGTGTGAATGTGGAGGGCAAGTGTTGTTTAATGCACAAAGACGGTAAGGGTTTGTCATGCAGGGTAAAGAGAACTAAGACTGCAAGAGAAGGCTGAGGAAATACCATGAAAGACTTTACTCATCAGGCTGAAGGATTTAGTCCTTATCCCACAGTGAGATGGGGATGTCATTGATGATTTGACTATAGAAGTGATGTAGCAAAAGCGGCATTGTGACAATGAATCTGACATTGAACCCTTGCAGTAATATTTGAATATACTGAAGCCGAGGCAGGATGGAGCACAGAGGGTGGTTTGGAGGCTATTGGAGAGGGCTTTCCTGGTGGCTCAGATGGCAAAAGAATTTGCTTTCAATACAAGAAGCCCAGTTCAACTCCTGGTTTGGGAAGATCCCCTGGAGAAGGGAATGGCTGCCCACTCCACTATTTGCCTGGAGAATCCCATGGACAAAGGAGCCTCATGGGTTGTACTCCATGGGGTCCCAAAGACGCAGACACGACTGAGTAACTAACACTTTTTCACTTTCAGGCATGAAATTCTACAGGCCTAGGACAAGATAGGTAGCAGTGGAATGACAAGAGGGCAAGGGGTGAGTAGCATGTTGAAGGAAAATCAACAGGGCTTGATTTTCGGAGCTGAGGGAGAGAAAGAAGTCAAATATACTATTAACTTGGGCAAATTACTTAGCATCTATAAAAATGGTGATAATGGCTATGTTTTACAGGTTTGCCATGTGAATTAATAAAAAGACCTTTCTAAGATGTAAAACATCTCTGGCATACAAACGCAACTGAAATCCACTGTTTGGAACTCAGATAACCTGGAGCCGCACCCCTAACCTTCTCCCATCCCAGCAGTCAGGACCTCAGGCAAGTAGATCCAGCATCAAGGGCAAGACCAGCGGACTGTCTTTTCTCACAGCCAGGAAGTCATCGAGCTTGCCCACAGACCCACAGTTCTGAACATGTCTTCTTTGTCCAGGGTTTACCTCCTCTTAGAACAACCCTCAGTGACCACTTAAGGCCAGAACCCACTGGAATATAACGGGCTTCCCTGGTGGCTCAGATGGTAAAGAAACTGCCTGCAATATAGGAGACCTGGGTTCAGTCCCTGGGTGGGGAAGATCTACTCCAGTATTCTTGCCTGGGAAATCCCATGGACGGAGGAGCCTGGCATGTCCATGGGGTGGCACAGAGTCAGGCATGACTGAGTGACTAACATCTTCACTTCCTTTTCTTTTTTTTGCCAGAACACACTGGATCCTTCTGCTCTATTTTCAATCACATACCAGGTTTCCCATCTCTCTTAAAGATTTGAGTCCCCTCCCCTAACAAATAAAAGATGCCGCTCAAAAGCCTGATGTGCTTTTGTGTTTTATTTTCTCAAACATGTAGTCTCCTTCCATAAACCACCTCACCACCTGCTTTTCCTCACTTTCTAATAATTCCTAGTAAAATAGTGCTTAAATTTCCACATAGTCCACAAAACCCTCTTTAACACATAATATTATTGCACATGCCTTAGATTTACAATGAAAACTAGAAAAAGGTGCTATTATGTTAGCTATCATTTTTTTTAAGTAAAAAAAAAAAAGAAAAAAATGGTAGGAAATTATTTTCTTCTATTTATGCTGAATACTAGTACTTGAGGAAATGGCAACCCACTCCAGTGTTTTTGCCTGGAGAATCCAAGGGACAGGGGAGCCTGGTGGGCTGCCGTCTATGGGGTTGCACAGAGTTGGACACCACTGAAGCGACTTAGCAGCAGCAGCAGCAGTACTTGAGGAAAGCTGGTTAAATTAGTGGACCATAGAGGGGCAGACAGAGATTTTGGTAAAAATTTTAAAGGAAATCTTCTGAGCACTTTCAAATTATCTAGAAATTGTAGGTAAAGCTCCCAAGTCTGTATTATGTTTAATGTAAAATCTCTGACTGTTCTTTTTACTTCAAATAGGTATACATCAGAAAACTATTAAGATATAGATGAAGGGGGTGTGTATGTGCACACGTCCAAAGGTGTACACACACACATATATTAATATATGAATGTATATACCCATAAAAGGGACACAGGAAGGACAAGAAAGGATAAAATGTCAGAAGAAAGATTTTCCTGAGGTACCTCTAAATCAGGGGAAAGAGGGAAAGAAGTTTAAAGAAAAGAGCATGTGTGTATAGAAAAAGGAATGATCTATGAAAAGCAAAGCAAAAGGAAAAAATAAAATGGACATAAGTCTGGTACCAGGAGCTGTTTGGGGGTGGTCTAATGAATGAGACCCAAATGCAGAGGCCATGCATCTGTGCAGTGACAAGAGGCGAATCGGTGTCTGGTGAATCACACGGATGTTCACTGTCTAAGGTGGTAGCACGCAGTGTCTCTACTCTGGAAAGTAAGTGAAGGCACAAATCAAAAGTTGGATCATAAATAATTGGTACTTTCTTCCAAAGGACCTAGGGCCTCTTGCTGCTCTGGTTAGACAGGAAGGGCACTGAGGTATTCACTAGAGCACCACACCTAGATTTCGTTATTGCCCTGGCCCCACTGAAACATTCCAATCTGCTGTCCTCTAATTTCAGAATACTATTCTAAGTTATGGTGTGTGAAACTTACCCATACGTATCTGAATGGGAATGCTAATTAATCTGCAGGGGCAATTATGATTTTCTAGATGATTCTAGAGGATTTTCTAGAAATATCCAGTTAGGTTCCAAAGATGTCTTGATCAGTTGACAGGTCTGTAGGGAAGACAAGTTCGGATAGGGGAGTTACTACAGGCATAGCTTCTTAGGTCACATCGTGTAGAACTTTGATTCAGCCTGGGGAGGCAGGACTACCTTCTATGGGCCATTGCTAAGGGGCAGGGCCAGAGAGCAAAGAGATGTCCAGGGAGCTAGGACTATTTTTGCCTTTTTCAGCTTAATTCTCAGAGAATCCAATCAAGACTGCCAGCAGCTTTTGGATGAGGGGGGCCAACTGTCCTGGTTAGTCCAGGACTGGGAGGCTCCGGGGATGTGGAACTCTCAGTTTTAAAACCAGGAGAGTCCTAGACAAACTCATTCAGTGGGTCACTCTAATATTCCTTCTTACCCGGGTCAGGCCCTGACTTGGGTGAGGTGAGGAATACCAGATAAGGACATCAATCTTCTATCTGTAACCTGGCTAGATCTTTAATAAAGAAGTAGTAGGGCTCAATATTTGGAGAAGGCAATGGCACTCCACTCCAATACTCTTGCCTGGAGAATCCCATTGACGGAGGAGCCTGGTAGGCTGCAGGCCATGGGGTCGCTATGAGTCGGACACGACTGAGCGACTTCACTTTCACTTTTCACTTTCATGCATTGGAGAAGGAAATGGCAACCCATTCCAGTGTTCTTGCCTGGAGAATCCCAGAGACAGAGGAGCCTGGTGGGCTGCCGCCTCTGGGGTCACACAGAGTCGGACACGACTGAAGCGACTTAGCAGCAGCAGCAGCAGGGGCTCAATATATATATACTACCAAGACTCACTATTTCCCAGTGTCTCCCCTCCCCAACCCCTCTCCCCAGACATTTGCTGTTTTGTAGTAGCAGCAAAGGCAAGTTCTGTTGCTTGGTAACATCAGTGCAAATTAAAAGGGCAAGTCTGAGGGACTGGCATTCCAGTGGTTAGGACTCCATGCTTTCACTGCCACGGGTGTGGGTTCAATCCCTGCTCAGGGAACTAAGATCCTGCAATTGGGGTGTCTCTCCCCAAAATAGGCCAAGTCGGAAATTATAGAAGGTCACAAAGCAACCGATACAATAGTCTGGGATATAAAGTCTTAGGCTTTATAAACCTAAGACTGGCCCCTGGAAAAAGTATAATATTCCTATTTGGGTGTCTCAAGTCCATTGCCACCTTCTCAGATAGGACTGGAGTGCATCATGCCCTTCCTCGTAGTAAAACCTGTGCCCGGGGAACTATCTAATACCAGCAATTTACTCGTTAGTGTGAATGAAGTGGTATCTCCCCCAGGCTGAATTAAACTGTTAAGTCCTATCTTTAATTATATTCTTTCATTCCTTCTCCTAAGAAGTATTCACTGAGAGCCTTCCATGACTAAGTTGGAATATGATAAGTGAAAGCAAAGCAGAGCCTGCCCCCAAGAAACTTAGAAACTTTGGCCTCCATTAATTGCAGGCATCAGCTTACCGCAAGAAAGGAGTAGTCTGGCGTGGGGCTGGATTTCCTAACTGCCCCAAACAGGAAGTCACAGGCTGGCACTGAGAGAGGTTGTTGTGCCAGGGTGAGAGGGTTACAAACCCGCTGGAGGTATTAATATGGATATTAAAGCTTAAAGTCTCATAATCTTGTCTTATTTTTCTATTATATGTATCCAGAATTGAAAAATGTGAAGAGCAAAGGGGAGGAAGATAGGGGAAGTGGTCCCACATAAGTCTAGACAAGGATGGCAATGAAAAAGGAGAAAATTTTAGATAGAGAAACATAAAATCTTCATTGTGGCCCAAAACATCATTTGATTTCAGGACTACATTAAAATCACCCCCAAAGTAACCAATTTCTGTACAATGATAGAACCACCTCAATGTCTGAGACAGAGAGTAAATAAGTAAATATGGTACATCTAACTATGGAATTAATGCAGCTATATTAAAGTATAATTATAAAAAATAATACAGTAGCTTGGGAAAATGTTGTTTTGTTAGCCCTCAAAGTCAGAACATGAAAAATTATCTAGGCTATGCTGAAATGTATATAAAATTTATGTAAGCTTAAGAGCAAGGGCTAGAAAAAAACTTGGACAGTTGAAAATTGCCAAAGTGGGCCTAATGAGATTCTAGGTCATTTATTTCATTTTTATGTATCTTTTCATGATATTGTTTGTACAACGAAAGTTATCATGAATCAGTTGGACAAGTAAGGATAAGGGGGAAACAAAAGCTTGTTTGCAAAGCACCTGGTGATTTGATTGACTGCCAGCTCAGAATAAGCCAAATGACAGAGTTATGAGGTTACTTTTTGAAAAACCTGATGCAATCAGACTTCATTGATGAAAAAATATCCAGATTCAACAGAAAATATAAGTTCCAGCATATGTACACTAATCTGACCATATCTGGAATGATTCTCTTTAGCGCTGGGCAACTCATTCTAAGGGAGGCATTGATAAACTGGAGCACAGTGAGAGAAGACAATCGGAAGATTGGGTAAGACTCAAAAAGAAAAGTAAATGATAAATGGTTTTAGAAAAAACTGGAATTCTAACTTGGAAAAGAAAAGACTCACAGTGGGTGCCTCTGTAGGATTGTTATTGTAAAAATTGTATCAGGTTTTTTAAGTTTAGAGGGCACAATTAGAATCAAAAGATGGAACAGTTAGGGAAGCAGTTTCCTGGCTGAAAATAAGGAAGAACTTTCTAATAAAAACTAGACAAAAATGCAATGACCTATTTCAAAAAGTAGTGACCCTCCCATTGTGGAAAGTGTTTAAGACAAGGTGCTGACATTTGTTAGGAGGGTGTCCTAGATGGTACCTAAAGATCCACTGCATCCTTAGGGTATGTTTCTGTCAAATTTGGGAATGAGAGAAATCCTGTTATGTTTCCACAATTCCTTAGATATAGATGTGAGACAGATCAAGTCTTCCCTTCCACATCTTCATTCAATTTAGAAGACATAAAATGTAATTAGACTGAAGCCAGATTAGAAGAAATAGCTTTGTCAGTTCCCATTGGATTGTGTGGGTGTATCCTCTGATTTTAAAATTCCATTGCTCAACATCCATTTGAGTCCTCTCAGACTAATTACTTTTGGCCACATTATAATTACATTCTTGACCTTTTGTCTAATCACAGAGGAAAGAGTTAAAAGTAATAACTTTTAGGAAGCATCCTCTATATGCCAGGAACCATACTAGGTATATTATATACATAATTTAATTTAGTCCTCCAATCTCACGAGGGAAGAATTATCATTCCTATTTTACAGTTAAACAAATGCATCCAAGATCTCACAGCAAATGCCAGAGCTGGACTTCAAACCCTAAGTCCAG
This sequence comes from Bubalus kerabau, assembly GCF_029407905.1. Lineage (NCBI taxonomy): Eukaryota > Metazoa > Chordata > Mammalia > Artiodactyla > Bovidae > Bubalus > Bubalus kerabau. The sequence continues at coordinate 14,998,296 of NC_073641.1, forward strand.
TTTGTTTCAAAGCTCTCCTTGCCCACGGACTTACCTGCTGGTTTAGTGGTTAAGACTCTGTGCAGCCAAAAAAAATGAAATCAATAAATGATTATCCTAGTAGACCCAACATAATCACAAAGGTCCGTATAAGAAGAGGGTCAGAGAAGGACCAGTGACGGTGGGAGCAGAGGAGGGGAGCATTTGAAGATGCTATGCTACTGGCCTTGAGGGTAGATGAAGGACCATGGCCAATAAATGCTGGTGGCCTCTAGACGCTGGAAAAGGCAAAGTCACAGATTCTCCAGGACAACTCAGTTCTGCTGACACCTTGAATTTTTAGGACTCCTTTGTTTCCAGAAATAAGATAATAAATTTGTGTTGTTTTAAGCCATGGGGTTTGTGGTCATTTGTTTCAACAGCAAAGGAAACCACAGCCTTAAATATTCTATTTAAATAGAGGGAAATTACCATATTTAAGAACATCCTGGGGCTTCCCTTGTGGCTCAGCTCATAAAGAATCTGACTGCAATGTGGGAGTCCTGGGTTTGATCCCTGCATTGGGAAGATCCCCTGGAGAAGGGAAAGGCTACCCACTCCAGTATTCTGGCCTGGAGGAGTCCATGGACTGTATAGCCCATGGGGTCGAAAAAAGTCGGACACAGCTGAGCGACTGTCACTTTCACGAACATCTTGACAATTGTGGAGAGGCTGGGAACTTCTTTCTGTCTCTTTTCAGTCCTGTCTGCTGATCAGAGAACTAAGATGACTGTAGAGTCCCTGGCAGGCCAAAGACCTGGGCAGGAGAGAAGAGAAAAGGAGAGAGGAAGAGAGAGGAGGAGGCGGCCAGGAGGAAGGTAGGATCAACAGGAAAGGATGGATAAAAGAGTGAGGGTAGAGAAGAGAGAAACCGCAACATAAAGACAACAGCAGGATATACCTCAACACTTTTTGCACTTTTTTAAAAATTAGAGGATAATTTCTTTACAATATTGTGATGGTTTCCACCATACATGAACATGAATCAGCCATAGGTATACAAATGTTCCATTCCCCCCCCCCTTTTTTTAATTAATTCATTTATTTTAGTTGGAGGCTAATTACTTTACAATATTGTAGTGGGGTTTTTGCCATACATTGACATGAGTCAGCCGTGGGTGTACATGTGTTCCCCATCCTGAACCCCCGTGGCACCTCTCTCCCCATCCCATCCCTCAGGGTCATCCCAGTGCACCAGCCCTGAGCCCCCTGTCTCATGTTCCATCCCTCTTGAAACCCCTCCTACCTCCCTCCCCACCCCACCCCTCTATGCTGTCACAGAGCATCAGCTTTCAGCTCCTGTGCACCATTAACTTCTGTTCCACTAAGAACAATGTATTTCTAAGCAGCCTATTCCCGAGTGAACTTACAATATCAAAGTTAGTATTTCCGTAATACAGGTACCGTGTTAATACAGAGAGCATCAACTTGCTTCAAATTGTTGCAATGGTTTTATTTATTTATTTATTTATTTTTTATTTTTCATATATATTTTATTTTTTTTTTAATTTTATTTTATTTTTTAAACTTTACATAATTGTATTAGTTTTGCCAAATATCAAAATGAATCCGCCACAGGTATACATGTGTTCCCCATCCTGAACCCTCCTCCCTCCTCCCTCCCCATTCCATCCCTCTGGGTCGTCCCAGTGCACCAGCCCCAAGCAATGGTTTTAATTTGTCTATAAACCTCTTGGAATCACTCCAGCATTATTCTCTGTCCACAAGCACAGCCAAAGAGGAGAGGCAGTCAGAAAGCTATGCCACGGGCAAGGATCACCAGGAGCGCTGAGTCGAGAAGTAGTACTCCTATTTCAAGGCCTCCTCGAGTGAAGTGTACTGCAATTCTGCCCTGCTCCAGATCAAAGAGCAGCACTCGAGGCTTCCCTGGTGGTCCAGTGGTTAAGACTTCACCTTCCAATGCAGGGGGTACAGGTTCAATCCCTGCTGGAGAGCTAAGATCCCACATGCCTTGTGGCCAAAAAACCAAAGCAGAAAACAGAACCAGTATCATACAACTCCAATTAAAAACTTTGAAAGTGGTCCACATTAAAAAAACAAAATCTTAAAAAGCAGCACTCAAGCTGTCAGCCTGGTAGCAAATCCCTGATTCTAACTCTGCTCAGCTTTTCAAAAGACAGCCACAAACTGGGGGTACTGAAAAGCCTTCCTTCCACTCCCCACCCCTACAGCAAGGGTGATGATTTGCAAACTCACCAGGCAGTAGGCAATTCGAATTCTCCTGAAGCAGATGGATTAAGGACCTTTGTCTTCCTGTAAGGTTTGTCTCACTCATCTAAACCAAGCCGTTACCTGATTAGAGCTGATATAACCACCATCCTTGTTCTCTGATCTTGTAGCTCACCTATGGGCGGGAAATGGAGAGCCATAGCTTATAGAGTTCGAGTCCCACTCCCCACAAAGCATTTTTTCCCCTGACTCTTCCATATTGCTTGGTGCAAAATTTAAAAAAGTGTGAATTCCTAGGCCCTAAGCCACCTTTTGAGAAGCGAGCTGGCTGCGACGGACCTCGCAAAAGCGTGGCTGAGGTTAGGGGCGGGGGCGAGAGTGCCAGGATGCGACAGCACAGGAGCAGCCAAGAAGAGCAACCCTGCGTTGGAGGTCAGGGTCGGCGGCAGGGAGGAGCTACCCCAGCCTGAGGCCAGGGGCGGCGGCGGAGACGAGCAACCCCACATCCAAGGAGCAGTGGCTGCGAGCACAGGAGGGCCGAGAGGAGTTACCCCACGTCCTAGGTCAGGGGCGTCGGCCGGGAGGAGCTACCCCACGTCCAAGGAGCGGTGGCTGTGAGCGCAGAAGGGCCGAGAGGAGCTACTCCACGTTCAAGATCAGGAGGGGCGGTGGTGAGGAGATACCCCTCGTCCAAGGTAAGGAGCAGCGGCTGCGCTTTGCTGGAGCAGCTGTGAAGAGATACCCTACGCCCAAGGTAAAAGAAACCCAAGTAAGACGGTAGGTGTTGCAAGAAGGCATCAGAGGGCAGACACACTGAAACCATACTCACAGTAAACTAGCCAATCTGATCACATGGACCACAGCCTTGTCTAACTCAATGAAACTAAGCCATGTCCTGTGGGGCCACCCAAGACGGACGGGTCATGGTGGAGAGGTTGGACAGAATGTGGTCCACTGGAGAAGGGAATGGCAAACCACTTAAGGATTCTTGCCTTGAGAACCCCATGAACAGTATGAAAAGGCAAAATGATAGGATACTGAAAGAGGAACTCCCCAGGTCAGTAGGTGCCCAATATACTACTGGAGATCAGTGGAGACATAACTCCAGAAAGAATGAAGGGATGGAGCCAACGCAAAAACAATACCCAGCTGTGGATGTGACTGGTGATAGAAGCAAGATCCAATGCTCTAAAGCACAATATTGCATAGGAACCTGGAATATTAGGTCCATGAATCAAGGCAAATTGGAAGTGATCAAACAGGAGATGGCAAGAGTGAATGTCGATATTCTAGGAATCAGTGAACTAAAATGGACTGGAATGGGTGAATTTAACTCAAATGACCATTATATCTACTACTGCGGGCAGGAATCCCTTAGAAGAAATGGAGTAGCCATCATGGTCAACAAAAGAGTCTGAAATGCAGTACTTGGATGCAATCTCAAAAACAACAGAATGATCTGTTAGTTTCCAAGGCAAAACATTCAATATCACAGTAATCCAAGTCTATGCCCCAACCAGTAACACTGAAGAAGCTGAAGTTGAACGGTTCTATGATGACCTACAAGACCTTTTAGAACTAACACCCAAAAAAGATGTCCTTTTCATTATAGGGGACTAGAATGCAAAAGTAGGAAGTCAAGAAATACCTGGAGTTAACAGGCAAATTTGGCCTTGGAATACGGAATGAACCAGGGCAAAGGCTAATAGAATTTTGCCAAAAGAATGCACTAGTCATAGCAAACACCCTCTTCCAACAACACAAGAGAAGACTCTACACATGGACATCACCAGATGGTCAACACTGAAATCAGATTGATTATATTCCTTGCAGCCAAAGATGGAGAAGCTCTATACAGTCAGCAAAAACAAGACCAGGAACTGACTGTGGCTCAGATCATGAACTTCTTATTGCCAAATTCAGACTTGAATTGAAGAAAGTAGGGAAAACCACTAGACCGTTCAGGTATGACCTAAATCAAATCCCCTATGATTATACAATGGAAGTGAGAAATAGATTTAAGGGCCTAGATCTGATAGATAGAGTGCCTGATGAGCTATGGAATGAGGTTCATGACATTGTACAGCAGACAGGGATCAAGACCATCCCCATGGAAAAGAAATGCAAAAAAGCAAAATGGCTGTCTGGGGAGGCCTTACAAATAGCTGTGAAAAGAAGAGAAGTGAAAAGCAAAGGAGAAAAGGAAAGATATAAGCATCTGAATGCAAAGTTCCAAAGAATAGCAAGGAGAGATAAGAAAGCCTTCTTCAGCGATCAATGCAAAGAAATAGAGGAAAACTACAGAATGGGAAAGACTAGAGATCTCTTCAAGAAAATTAGAGATACCAAGGGAACATTTCATGCAAAGATGGGCTCGATAAAGGATAGGAACGGTATGGACCTAACAGAAGCAGTAGATATTAAAAAGAGGTGGCAAACAAGTATGAAAGGAGAAATTAACAATAACACAATAATAGTGGGAGACTTTAATACCCCACTCACACCTATGGATAGATCAACTAAACAGAAAATTAACAAGGAAACACAAACTTTAAACGATACAATAGACCAGTTAGACCTAATTGATATCTATAGGACATTTCATCCCAAAACAATGAATTTCACCTTTTTCTCAAGCGCACATGGAACCTTCTCCAGGATAGATCACATCCTGGGCCATAAAGCTAGCCTTGGTAAATTCAAAAAAATAGAAATCATTCCAAGCATCTTTTCTGACCACAATGCAGTAAGATTAGATCTCAATTACAAGAGAAAAACTATTAAAAATTCCAACATATGGAGGCTGAACAACACGCTGCTGAATAACCAACAAATCACAGAAGAGATCAAAAAAGAAATCAAAATTTGCATAGAAACGAATGAAAATGAAAACACAACAACCCAAAACCTGTGGGACACGGTAAAAGCAGTCCTAAGGGGAAAGTTCATAGCAATACAGGCACACCTCAAGAAACAAGAAAAAAGTCAAATAAATAACCTAACTCTACACCTAAAGCAACTAGAAAAGGAAGAAATGAAGAACCCCAGGGTTAGTAGAAGGAAAGAAATCTTAAAAATTAGAGCAGAAATAAATGCAAAAGAAACAAAGGAGATCATAGCAAAAATCAACAAAACCAAAAGCTGGTTTTTTGAAAGGATAAATAAAATTGACAAACCATTAGCCAGACTCATCAAGAGACAAAGGGAGAAAAATCAAATCCATAAAATTAGAAATGAAAATGGAGAGATCACAACAGACAACACAGAAATACAAAGAATCATAAGAGAGTACTATCAACAATTATATGCCAATAAAATGGACAACGAGGAAGAAATGGACAAATTCTTAGAAAAGTACAACTTTCCAAAACTCGATCAGGAAGAAATAGAAAATCTTAACAGACCCATCACAAGCACAGAAATTGAAACTGTAATCAAAAATCTTCCAGCAAACAAAAGCCCAGGTCCAGACGGTTTCACAGCTGAATTCTACCAAAAATTTAGAGAAGAGCTAACACCTATCCTGCTCAAACTCTTCCAGAAAATTGCAGAGGATGGTAAACTTCCAAACTCATTCTATGAGGCCACCATCACCCTAATACCAAAACCTGACAAAGATGCCACAAAAAAAGAAAACTACAGGCCAATATCACTGATGAACATAGATGCAAAAATCCTTAACAAAATTCTAGCAATCAGAAACCAACAACACATTAAAAAGATCATACACCATGACCAAGTGGGCTTTATCCCAGGGATGCAAGGATTCTTCAATATCCGCAAATCAATCAATGTAATACACCACATTAACAAATTGAAAAATAAAAACCATATGATTATCTCAATAGATGCAGAGAAAGCCTTTGACAAAATTCAACATCCATTTATGATCAAAACTCTCCAGAAAGCAGGAATAGAAGGAACATACCTCAACATAATAAAAGCTATATATGACAAACCCACAGCAAACATTATCCTCAATGGTGAAAAATTGAAAGCATTTCCTCTAAAATCAGGAACAAGACAAGGGTGCCCACTTTCACCATTACTATTCAACATAGTTTTGGAAGTTTTGGCCACAGCAATCAGAGCAGAAAAAGAAATAAAAGGAATCCAAATTGGAAAAGAAGAAGTAAAGCTCTCACTGTTTGCAGATGACATGATCCTCTACATAGAAAACCCTAAAGACTCCACCAGAAAATTACTAGAACTAATCAATGACTATAGTAAAGTTGCAGGATATAAAATCAACACACAGAAATCTCTTGCATTCCTATACACTAATAATGAGAAAACAGAAAGAGAAATTAAGGAAACAATTCCATTCACCATTGCAACAAAAAGAATAAAATACTTAGGAATATATCTACCTAAAGAAACTAAAGACCTATATATAGAAAACTATAAAACACTGGTGAAAGAAATCAAAGAGGACACTAACAGATGGAGAAATATACCATGTTCATGGATTGGAAGAATCAATATAGTGAAAATGAGTATACTACCCAAAGCAATCTATAGATTCAATGCAATCCCTATCAAGCTACCAACAGCATTCTTCACAGAGCTAGAACAAATAATTTCACAATCTGTATGGAAATACAAAAAACCTCGAATAGCCAAAGCGATCTTGAGAAAGAAGAATGGAACTGGAGGAATCAACCTACCTGACTTCAGGCTCTACTACAAAGCCACAGTTATCAAGACAGTATGGTACTGGCACAAAGACAGAAATATAGATCAATGGAACAAAATAGAAAGCCCAGAGATAAGTCCATGCACATATGGACACCTTATCTTTGACAAAGGAGGCAAGAATATACAATGGATTAAAGACAATCTCTTTAACAAGTGGTGCTGGGAAATCTGGTCAACCACTTGTAAAAGAATGAAACTAGAACACTTTCTAACACCATACACAAAAATAAACTCAAAATGGATTAAAGATCTAAATGTAAGACCAGAAACTATAAAACTCCTAGAGGAGAACATAGGCAAAACACTCTCTGACATACATCACAGCAGGATCCTCTATGACCCACCTCCCAGAATATTGGAAATAAAAGCAAAAATAAACAAATGGGACCTAATTAAACTTAAAAGCTTCTGCACATCAAAGGAAACTATCAGCAAGGTGAAAAGACAGCCTTCAGAATGGGAGAAGATAATAGCAAATGAAGCAACTGACAAACAGCTAATCTCGAGAATATACAAGCAACTCCTACAGCTCAACTCCAGAAAAATAAATGACCCAATCAAAAAATGGGCCAAAGAACTAAATAGACATTTCTCCAAAGAAGACATACAGATGGCTAACAAACACATGAAAAGATGCTCAACATCACTCATTATCAGAGAAATGCAAATCAAAACCACTATGAGGTACCATTTCACACCAGTCAGAATGGCTGCGATCCAAAAGTCTATAAGCAATAAATGCTGGAGAGGGTGTGGAGAAAAGGGAACCCTCTTACACTGTTGGTGGGAATGCAAACTAGTATAGCCACTATGGAGAACAGTGTGGAGATTCCTTAAAAAACTGGAAATAGAACTGCCTTATGATCCAGCAATCCCACTGCTGGGCATACACACTGAGGAAACCAGAAGGGAAAGAGACACATGTACCCCAATGTTCATCGCAGCACTGTTTATAATAGCCAGGACATGGAAGCAGCCTAGATGTCCATCAGCAGATGAATGGATAAGAAAGCCGTGGTACATATACACAATGGAGTATTACTCAGCCATTAAAAAGAATACATTTGAATCAGTTCTAATGAGGTGGATGAAACTGGAGCCTATTATACAGAGTGAAGTAAGCCAGAAAGAAAAACACCAATACAGTATACTAACACATATATATGGAATTTAGAAAGATGGTAACAATAACCCTGTGTACGAGACAGCAAAAGAGACACTGATGTATAGAACAGTCTTATGGACTCTGTGAGAGAGGGAGAGGGTGGGAAGATTTGGGAGAATGGCATTGAAACATGTAAAATATCATGTATGAAACGAGTTGCCAGTCCAGGTTCGAGCACGATACTGGATGCTTGGGCCTGGTGCACTGGGACGACCCAGAGGGATGGAATGGGGAGGGAGGAGGGAGGAGGGTTCAGGATGGGGAACACATGTATACCTGTGGTGGATTCATTTTGATATTTGGCAAAACTAATACAATTATGTAAAGTTTAAAGATAAAATAAAATTAAATTAATAAAAATAAAAAAATAAAAAGAGGTGGCAAGAATACACAGAAGAACTATACAAAAAAGAACTTCATGACCAAGATAATCATGACCAAGATAATCACAATGGTGTGATCACTCACCTAGAGCCAGACATCCTGGAATGTGAAGTCAAGTGGCCCTTAGAAAGCATCACTACAAACAAAGCTAGTGGAGGTGATGGAATTCCAGTTGAGCTATTTTAAATCCTGAAAGATGATGCCATGAAAGTACTGCACTCAATATGCCAGCAAATTTGGAAAACTCAGCAGTGGCCACAGGACTGGAAAAGGTCAGTTTTCATTCCAATCCTAAAGAAAGGCAATGCCAAAGAATGCTCAAACTACCGCACAATTGCACTCATCTCACATATTAGTAAAGTAATGCTTAAAATTCTCCAAGCCAGGCTTCAGCAATATGTGAACCGTAAACTTCCTGATGTTCAAGCTGGTTTTAGAAAAGGCAGAGGAACCAGAGTCAAATTGCCAACATCCGCTGGATCGTGGAAAAAGCAAGAGAGTTCCAGAAAAACATCTATTTCTGCTTTGTTGACTATGCCAAAGCCTTTGACTGTGTGGATCACAATAAACTGTGGAAAATTCTGAAAGAGATGGGAATACCAGAACACCTAACCTGCCTCTCGAGAAATCTATATGCAGGTCAGGAAGCAACAGTTAGAACTGGACATGGAACAACAGACTGGTTCCAAATAGGAAAAGGAGTATGTCAAGGCTGCATATTGTCACCCTGCTTATTTAACTTCTATGCAGAGTACATCATGAGAAACCCTGGGCTGGAAGAAGCACAAGCTGGAATCAAGATTGCCGGGAGAAATATCAATACCTCAGATATGCAGATGACACCACCCTTATGGCAGAAAGTGAAGAGGAACTAAAAAGCCTCTTGATGAAAGTGAAAGAGGAGAGTGAAAAAGTTGGCTTAAAGCTCAACATTCAGAAAATGAAGATCATGGCATCTGGTCCCATCACTTCTTGGGGAATAGATGGGGAAACAGTGGAAACAGTGTCAGACTTTATTTTTGGGGGCTCCAAAATCACTGCAGATGGTGACTGCAGCCATGAAATGAAAAGACGCTTACTCCTTGGAAGGAAAATTATGACCAACCTAGATAGCATATTGAAAAGCAGAGACATTACTTTGCCAACAAAGGTCCATCTGGTCAAGGCTATGGTTTTTCCAGTGGTCATGTATAGATGTGAGAGTTGGACTGTGAAGAAAGCTGAGCACTGAAGAATTGATGCTTTTGAACTGTGGTGTTGGAGAAGACTCTTGAGAGTCCCTTGGACTGCAAGGAGATCCAACCAGTCCATTCTAAAGGAGATCAGTCCTGGGTATTCTTTGGAAGGAATGATGCTAAAGCTGAAACTCCAGTACTTTGGCCACCTCATGTGAAGAGTTGCCTCATTGGAAAAGATTGATGCTGGGAGGGATTGGGGGCAGGAGGAAAAGGGGATGACAGAGGATGAGATGGCTGGATGGCATCACTGACTCGATGGACGTGAGTTTGAGTGAACTGCGAGAGTTGGTGATGGACAGGGAGGCCTGGTGTGCTGTGATTCATGGGGTTGCAAAGAGTCGGACACGACTGAGCGACTGAACTGAACTCAACCACAATCTGTACAAAATTCTGCACTTGATTCCACATGATCACTGATTGTAAAACTAGCTAAGCAACTTATGGGATTTCCAGAAACCTTGGAAGCTTACTAGTAGTGGGGTCCCAGTAGATGTATAAGTAAATACTTCTTTTAAATAGTATTTAGCATATTGCATTGACAAAGGTCAGCTCTGATATTATTTTGCTGTGTGACTTGGGAGTAAATTACTTCAACTCTCTGCACTCCTGTTTCCTCACCTAGGGTTCAGCTTCTGTTGGGATTCTGTAAGTCTAAGAAAAGGTACCAGCTTCCCTGGTAGCTCAGCTGGTAAAGAATCTACCTGCAATGCAGGAGACCCCAGTTCGATTCCTGGGTTGGGAAGATCCCCTGGAGAAGGGCATAGCAACCCACTCCGGTATTCTTCCCTGGTGAATCCCCATGGACAGAGGAGCCAGGTGGGCTACAGTCCATAGCGTCACAAAGAGTCAGACACTACTGAGCGACTAAGCACACAGCACACAAGGAAAGGTAAAGTGCTATGTTCCTATTTGCACCTCAGTGACACTCTCCCTGGCCCCTCTATTAGACGGTGCATTTTTTCTAAGTCATTTGCTATGAAATGCTCTCTTCAATGCCAGGAAGTATATCTTCTCTAAATATGAAATTCAGCTGTTTCTCTGCTCTCCTTCATCTATTCTCCATTTAAAATAGGCTCATCATCTGTGTAAACTCAAAAGTCATCGATTGTGATCTTTTGCTTGGTCGCTTTGAATGCAGAAAAAAAGAAGATTTTCCAAGCAGAATGACTGAAGAACCAGCACCCAGTAATTAATAACAAAAATATATAACCTTACTGAGCTGCTCCTGTAAATATTAGTTCTTTCATTCAATGTATATGTATTGAGGGCCTCCTGTGCGCCAGGTACTTGGGAGGCAGCAATGAACAATACAGAAAAAGTTCCTGCCTTTAAGGAAGTTACATTCTAGTAGGAGAAAGCACACACCAAACAGTAAGCACAAATCACAAAAACAGTGCCTGGAGAAGGGTACAAAGGGGTGAGGTAGGCGGAGGTAGGTAGGCACTGCACTGGGCTAGCTAGGCAGGAGCTGTGAGTAATGGCAGAAATCATAAAATATCATCCCTGTGATAAAAAGTTGACAGTCTGGATAAAGAGATCAAACACCACAGCTTGACCTTTAGGAGACCAAACAAGAAAGTTTGTGTATTGATACTTTGAGCTAAATTCAAAAAGGCTTTGGGGTATGCCAAGGAATTAAATTGGGAGGGAAGAGAATGCCAACAAATAGAACTCCCCCCAGAAGGCCCCCTGAATCTACTGTGTGGAGCAGAAACAGGGGGTGTGCTGAGTTAGAGAAACATCTCTCCTGCTGGGACAGAAGCCCCAGGGACAGAAGCCCCACCATGGACTCAGGAGCCCCTGTCCTCTGTGACAGGGACCCACACCTCTGAGCTGAGTTCCTGAGAGACAGGAACTTTCTCTTCCCTGGCACGCCTGACCCATCTCTCCCAAAGGATCACATGGAGGACCGATGAGGTAATGTCTCCACAGGGGTGGGTGAGTGCTCTGCTGACTCTCTCAGTAAAACTCAAATTATAACCAGGTGAAGTCACTCCTTCTAGAATGCAAATCCTGGAGTTCCAGTATTCTAAACATAACACTGAATAATCCCTCCCTAATCAGACAGTTGAGAGTACATATGATGCGGCAGGTTTTCCTGTCTTTCCTTACCATTTAGAACACTCTAAACTTTGGCCGGTAGTATGTGGGTTTGGGATGCAATATGGAAAAAGTACAACTGACTTTTTATGCAGTGGAAGAACGTTCCAAAGTAAATCAGGACACACATATATCAGGCATGTTCATTTCCTTGGCTTTGCATTTGGCCAGATGATGTCAATACTTAGTTTGCTGTGAGTCTAGTTCCAGCTGGCAAGCCATGCCTTGCAAGTTATAGGATTTTGAAGACTGAAGGCAGTCAGCATAACCCTGAAGATGAAGTACAGGGTGGTAAAACAGAAAAACGTCACTTTAAGAGACACCACAAATCAGCATATCCTAAAACTTCAATTCACCATCTAAGTGAATGCCTCTTACAGAGCTATGAAGAGTCTGATCAGCAGCTACTTTCAAAATACATCTCAGATATGAACTCCATGGCCATACTGAAGGATAATCAAATTATATCCTTTAGCTCTCCTATTTGAAGGTGTTGCCTTAAGAATCTAAAGTGCTGTTGAAAGTGATAGGCTTATACATGGAAAAGTGATCAAAATGTGTTATTCTTTTCTAATAATATATCTTCATTTTTTAAAATTTAGGATATGTAAAAATACATATAACAGCAAATTAGTATCATCCATAATTCCACTGATCTGAGATAATTGTAGAAATAATTTGGAAAATAACTTCCCATATTTTTGAAGGCACACGTTTTTAGTAAACTTAGGACCATATCTTCAATGTTTTGCAACTAGATTTTTAAAAATAATTTTGAATCAGAATAGAAATTATGTCATGTGACTGGTTCCTTGAAAGGCCAGAGTTCAACTTTCTCAAATATGTTTTCCAATGTTCTTTTAGTGAATGCCAAGGAGAAGCAATGAAAGACCCAAGGTAGCCACAGAACAGATATCACATAGGAAGTGGCCATAATATTGAACTTTCTTCTCTATAATATAGGACTGTGTGTGCTTAGTCACTTAGTCATGTCCAACTCTCTGTGATCCCATGGACTGTTGCCCACCAGGCTCCCCAGTCCATGGGATTCTCCAGGCAAGAATACTAGAGTGGGTACAAATGAAGAAAACATGTTTTTGGAGTGACAAATGTCAACGTGTCTTTCTGCTCTTTCCTGTGATGGTTCAGTGAGGTTTGCCATAGTCTGCTTCTTCCATATACTTACTAGACTTTCTAATTGGGTTGTGTGGAATTGAATTAATCCTAAGAAGACATAGGTCTCCCATTGCAGAAGACAATACTCATTGGAAAAGACCCTGATGCTGGTAAAGATTGAAGGCAAAAAAAGGAAGGGAGCAGAAGAGGATGTGATGGTTAGATAGCATCACCACTCAATGGACATGAATTGAGCAAACTCCGGAGACAGTGAAAGACAGGGAAGCCTGGCATGCTGCAGTCCATGGGTTCACAAAGAGTGGGACACGATTTAGTGACTGAACAACAACATAGGCATTTCTTTCTTAATCAAAGTAGTTCACAGGTATTTACTAACCTGTATTTCAATCTAATTTATTATCATAAAATGCTGTGGAACTTGTGAAGTGAGGTGGATGAAAGCTATCTTAACTCTTATTTTACAAGTTATCAAAGTGTGGGGAAAAAATATAGAACTTGTCTAAAGCTATTAGATAAGCTGATTAGTAGTCTTTTAATAGGACTGTGAAGAAAGCTGAGCACTGAAGAATTGATGCTTTTGAACTGTGGTGTTGGAGAAGACTCTTGAGAGTCCCTTGGACTGCAAGGAGATCACATCAGTCCATCCTAAAGGAGATCAGTTCTGGGTGTTCATAGGAAGGACTGATGCTGAAGCTGAAACTCCAATACTTTGGCCACCTCATACGAAGAGTTGACTCATTGGAAAAGACCCTGATGTTGGGAGGGATTGTGGGCAGGAGGAGGAGGGGATGACAGAGGATGAGATGGCTGGATGGCATCACTGACTCGATGGACATGAGTTTGAGTGAATCCGGGAGTTGGTGATGGACAGGGAGGCCTGGTGTGCTGTGATTCATGGGGCCACAAAGAGTCGGACACGACTGAGCGACTGAGTTGAACTGAACTGAATAGGAACTCAACTCCCCAGTTACTGCAGTGACTCCTCTGTGCTCCTCAGTTCAGTTCAAAGAACACCCAGGACCAGTCTCCTTTAGAATGGACTGGTTGGAGCTCCTTGCAGTCCAAGGGACTCTCAAGAGTCTTCTCCAACACCACAGTTCAAAAGCATCAATTCTTCAGCGCTCAGCTTTCTTCACAGTCCACCTCTCACATCCATACATGACCACTGGAAAAACCATAGCCTTGACTAGACGGACCTTTGTTGGCAAAGTGATGTCTCTGCTTTTGAATATGCTATCTAGGTTGGTCATAACTTTCCTTCCAAGGAGTAAGCGTCTTTTAATTTCATGGCTGCAATCACCATCTGCAGTGATTTTTGGAGGCCAGAAAAATAAAGACTGACACTGTTTCCACTGTTTCCCCATCTATTTCCCATGAAGTGATGGGACTGGATACCATGATCTTAGTTTTCTGAATGTTGAGCTTTAAGCCAACTTTTTCACTCTCCACTTTCACTTTCATCAAGAGGCTTTTGAGTTCCTCTTCACTTTCTGCCATAAGGGTGGTGTCATCTGCATATCTGAGGTATTGATATTTCTCCCGGCAATCTTGATTCCAGCTTGTGCTTCTTCCAGCCCAGGGTTTCTCATGATGTACTCTGCATAGAAGTTAAATAAGCAGGGTGACAATATGCAGCCTTGACATACTCCTTTTCCTATTTGCAACCAGTCTGTTGTTCCATGTCCAGCTCTAACTGTTGCTTCCTGACCTGCATATAGGTTTCTCAAGAGGCATGTCAGGTGCTCTGGTATTCCCATCTCTTTCAGAATTTTCCACAGTTTATTGTGATCCACACAGTCAAAGGCTTTGGCATAGTCAATAAAGCAGAAATCTGTGCTCCTAGTGAACACTAAAGATTCACTAATTTTTTAATGAAATTTTTCTTGTTCTAAATAATTGATTTTCTCTATTTTTCCATTCCTGAATTTAATTTCTATGAATACTTAAAATAATATATTTGTTTTCAAGAGTTTTTCAGCTTCTGCTACAGACAGCTCACTGCAGCCATAGTTCTTTCATTGTTGGCCTATATATGATTAGAATGAGGACCATGGATAGAGAAGAAACTGGAGTTTATTTTAAAGCCCTATTTCCTATTTTCTTATGTAATCTCTTCTTTTTCTCTGCCATGTGCTTTTATTTTTTAATGTATCTTTAATTGAAGGGTAAATGCTTTACAACATTGTGTTGCTGCTGCTGCTGCTGCTAAGTCGCTTCAGTCGTGTCCGACTCTGTGCGACCACACAGACAGCAGCCCACCAGGCCCCGCCGTCCCTGGGATTCTCCAGGCAAGAACAGGAGTGGGTTGCCATTTCCTCCTCCAATGCATGAAAGTGAAAAGTGAAAGTGAAGTCGCTCAGTCGTGTCCGACTCCTAGCAACCCCATGGACTGCAGCCTACCAGGCTCCTCCATCTATGGGATTTTCCAGGCAAGAGTACTGGAGTGGGTTGCCATTGCCTTCTCCCAACATTGTGTTGGTTTCTGCCAAACATCAACACGAATCAGCCGTAAGTATACATGTGTCCCCTCCCTCTTGAACCTCACTTCCATCTCCCGCCCCATTCCACCCCTGTAGGATGTTAGAGTCCGGTTTGAGTTCCCTAAGTCAGATTACAAAGTGCCATTGGCTATCTACTTTACATATGGTAATTGCCATACCCTTTTAGATGGGCCAGTCACTATGAGATGCCTCTGGAAATGACTCCTATCCCAGCCAGAAACCATGGCAGAAACTTCTTGTTCCCGCCCCTGGGTCACACAAGGGGATCTGTGTAGTCTCCTCACTGAACACTGTGGTCAGAGTGGTATACCGGTAAACTGGCTCTTTGTGGGGAAAAGCCTTGAATTGCAGCATTTGCCCATTTCCATGGTGTCAATACCTTGAAATTAAAGGTGATTTCAAGCTACCAACATTATGTCACTAAGCGTGGAGTTGAGATGAGACATGTGCACACAGCTCAAGCATAAGTGGGAGTCGGTACATCATTGCACAATGCTCTGCGGGGAATGTGCTTGCCTTTCTCTGTGGTGGCTTTGGGGGAGCAAGCCCTTGTTCTGTCTCATAGTGCAGTTCCCCTAAATGCTCGTCACCAGAAATCTTTTGCTGAACGTACATAAATTGAGGGAACGTTCTGGACCCACAGTGAGCTTTCAGAGATCCTAAAGTAGCCCCTTCCACAGGGTGTTCCTGGTGAGGCTTGTACCCAAAGTGTGGTCCAAAAATTTTGGCCACATACGAGAGCTTGTCAGAAATGCAGAATCTTAGGTCCTCCTGCTGCTGCTACTGCTAGGTCGCATCAGTCATGTCCGACTCTGTGCGACCCCATAGACGGAAGCCCACCAGGCTCTTCTGTCCCTGGGATTCTCCAGGCAAGAACACTGGAGTGGGTTGCCATTTCCTTCTCCAATGCATGAAAGTGAAAAGTGAAAGTGAAGTCGCTAAGTTGTGTCCGACTCTTAGCGGCCCCATGGACTGTAGCCTAGCAGGCTCCTCCATCCATGGGATTTTCCAGGCAAGAGTACTGGAGTGGGTTGCCATGCCCTCCTCCAGGGGATCTTCCCAACCCAGGGATCAAACCCAGGTCTCCCACACTGCAGGCAGATTCTTTACCAGCTGAGCCACCAGGGAAGCCCAGAATCAGCTATATGTATACCTATATCCCCTCCCTCTTTAGCCTCCCACCCACCTCCCTAGTAGCATTTCTTTAAAAAGGACTGAGCAGGTTGTTAAAAATCTAGTCTAACAACCCAAGATAGGACCTCCTAGACCTACTGAATCCAAATCCACATTTTAACAAGATTTCCAGTTGAAGAGGCCTTCACCTAAAAATTTCATCCAATTTCAAAACTATGAAGCAAGTGAAGACCCAGGAACGATACTATATACCCCATAGGTCATTCCCTAAGGTTAGCATTTAGAATCAAAGACAGACCAGAGACTGCAGATGAAGCGATCCTCTGAAATGAACGTAAGTATATTAGTAAACTTCCTAGGCCAGGTGGATTTTAAGATTCCAAAATTGCTAAGGGGAGAAAGCCTTTATTAGAGTTTGAGGATCTTTTATGTACCAAGAGCCACAGACTCATAGGAAATAGATAATCGATGGTTACTTATTTCATTTTGCTTATCTGTTTTTAGGTTAGTTTTGAAATAATCTATTGCTTTATTTTGGGCTTCCCTGGTGGCTCAAATGGTAAAAAAAAAAAAAAAAAAAAATCTGCCTGTAATGTGGGAGATCTGGGTACAATCCCTGGGTCAGGAAGATCCCCTGGAGAAAGGAATGCTACCCACTCCAGTATTCATGCCTGGAGAATCCCATGGACAGAGGAGCCTAGCAGGCTATAGGCCATGAGGTTGCAAAGAGTCAGACATAACTGAGCAACTAACACTTTCACTTTTTTTTGTTGCTTTATTTCAATGAGTAAAAAAAGAACTAAAAGCTCTTTCCATGCTGCTACATGTAAATTTAGTTTATTTCATATGACTGCCACATAATATTCCTTTGTATGCATATAACATTATAGTGCTCAAGTTCTTTGGTAAAGGACATGCAGAGTGCTTTCTACTCTGCTACTACAAAAAAAAAAAAAAAATGCTTCCGTGGAAAACTGCATACATTTCTCTTTTGGGATCAATGTGAGAGTTATTCTAGGTAGACATCTAGAAATGGGATCATTGGAGTTGCAAAATACATACACACTTAATTTTGTTGACTACTTTCAGAAGGCTCTCTAGGATGGCTGTGTCAATTTACACTCCTACCAGCAGTGCTTGGGGGTTTCCACTTCTCCACTTTCTTTTTATCATCTGATGTTTGATCTTTTGCCAATTTGATGGACATTGAACATTATATCATACTTCTTTTTATTTGTATTTTTCTGATATGAAATTAACCATCTTTTCATGTATTACTGGCCATTAGGACTTTCCCTTTGGGTAATTGCCTACTCATCTCTTTTCTATGGGATTCTGCTCTTTTTCATGTCTATTTGCAGAATTCACTGATTTACTTAGATATTTATTGGGCATCTACTGTATGTCAGGGGTTGTGAACAGAGTAGAGCTAAGTGAACAGAGTAGAAAAAAGATCTGACGTGACTGAGCTTAGAATTTATAGGGGGGAAAAACAATGAATAAATAACCATATAATCTTGGGTTTTGATAGGTATTATAAAGAAAAAAAAATTAAGGGATTAAAGTAAGGAAGGGGCTTCCTTGCTGTTCCAGTTGTTGAGAATCCACCTTGCAATGCTGGGGACACTGGTTCGATCCCTGGTCTGGGAAGATCCCACATGCTGCGGAGCAATGAAGGCTAAGAGCCACAGCTGCTGAAGCTTGACTCTAGAACCCATGCTCAGCAACAAGAGAAGCCACTGCCATGCGAAGCCTGCACACGACAATGAAGAGTAGCCCGACTCGCTGTAGCTAGAGAAAGCCCAAGCACAGCAACAAAGACCCAGCACAGGCAAAACATAATTGTAAAATAAATAAATAATTTTTTTTTTTAAGTAAGGGGGGAGTAGTATTTTGGATAGAAAGTCAGGGAAGTCCTTTCTGAGATTGTAATGTTTGACTAGAGATCTGAAGGAGGAATTTCTTGTGTATGGTATATACTACTTCCATTGGGATCATTTGTCCATTTAAAAATGCTCTGTATATCTTTTCCCAGAAGGATACTCATCTGTTAACTTTATCCATGGTCCCCTTTGTTACTCAGAAATCTTTAATATTGATTCAGTCAAACTCATCATTTTTTCCTTTTATGGTTTGTGCTTTTTTTTGAGTCTTGTTTAAGAGATTGTTGCTCAAAGTCACAAAAATATTCTCCTCTACTTTCTGCCAGTAGCTTTATAATTTTACCTTTTACACATAGGTTTTTATTTCACTTGATATGGAGGATCAATTTTATTTTCTCAGACAGAAAGCCATTTGTCCCAGGATGATTTATTAACTAACCTCTTATTTCAACATTGATTTGGGATGCCACCTCATTATATTCATCAAGTCTTCAGGTACTTGTGAGTATCTGACTTGTGAGTCTTTTAGAGATTTCTTTTTTGTTTCACTGGGGCATCATCTGCCTGCTTCTGGCAAGCACCACACTTTTGTCTTATTGAACTATGACTTTGTAATGTGTATCTTGATATCAGGTGGGAATCTGCTCTTGATAATAGATAACTGCAAATTTCTGAAAAAAAAAAAAAAAAAGACAAGTTATCAAAAGTTGTGTTCTCAGTAGAACATAGCATACTGTCTTATTGCCAGCTATTGCTTAATTATTATTTTTAAATTATATAGATATTAACTTGTTCTTCAGATGTTGCTATTCACTTGGGCTTGGAACATCATAAACAGTTATCAACTATTGCCCTGTCCATTTGTGGCACAAAATTTATTTACTTTTTCTGGATTGAGAAACTGATTTTCTGCTTCTATTTTAGCCATAAAAGTATATCTTGAATAACAGGCCTATTTAATGATGTAAGTCAGAAGACTTTACATGGGTGAGTGACAATGGTATAGGAACTTAAAATGAATATGTCCATTTATGATTTAACAGATTTTGCTTACCTTGAATTTGCAAAAAAGAGTCCCTTGGACTGCAAGGAGATCCAACCAGTCCATTCTAAAGGAGATCAGTTCTGGGTGTTCTTTGAAAGGAATGATGCTAAAGCTGAAACTCCAGTACTTTGGCCACCTCATGTGAAGAGTTGACTCATTGGAAAAGACTCTGATGCTGGGAGGGATTGGGGGCAGGAGGAAAAGGGGATGACAGAGGATGAGATGGCTGGATGGCATCACCGACTTGATGGACGTGAGTCTGAGTAAATTCCGGGAGATGGTGATGGACAGGGAGGCCTGGCATGCTGCAATTCATGGGGTCGCAAAGAGTCAGACAAGACTGAGCGACTGAACTGAACTGAAGACCCACATATTCTATCATATTTAAAAAGTAACACGAAACTGGCATATATTTCATTATTCTTAGCATTTTTTCTGAATCAATTCCAGCTCTAGTGAGGATAAGATAAAATTCAGTTTCTTTTATAAATATTAAATTAAGTACTTTGAGAATAGGACTCCTGCTCCAATTAATATTAGACTGGGTAATGTAGAACAGCCCCCCTTTTGAGAAATATTGAGACCATAGGAGAACAACGAAGACAGTGAAGAACTGTGAGGCAAAGATACAAGAAAAAAAAGAAATACCAGAAAGTTATGCTCAGCATTTAAATCAGATTTTCCCCTAGGAGCATCTGGCAATTAAAAGAGTCATCCAAGAAATTAAGTTAAACACTAATCTTTGTCAGCCTCACCAAGGGAATGAAAGTGAGAGGTCGGGACTCACCAGGGAAGAGGAGACATCCCATGCTTTTGGTTAGAATTCCTACGGGTTGCACCTTAGGGGAAAAAAGTGAACTAGAGTAGCCTGTCCCTCACTTACACTGAAGCCTATCTTAAAATAACCCCAATCCCTATCTTAGTATGAGGGTGATCTGGGCCCTGGCTGTCTACTAAAAACAAATATAAATCCTCTTATGCTTCAAATTATTTTCACATTTTAGAAAAGATAATGTCCAGTAAATAATAAAAAATTATCAGGCACATGAACCGACAAGATGATGTAATTTCAAAACAAGATAAACAACAAACATTATAAGTATGTCCATTTGGAATCTGTACACTATATTTTAAAAGAACAAGATATAAATTCTAGAACTGAAAAAATATAATAATTGAAATGAAGAACTCATTGAAGGTTTAATTGCATATTAGATACACCAAAAGAAAGAATTCATGAACTAGAAGGGAAAATACCCAAAATAAAATACAAAAACAAAAAAAGAATGGAAAAAAATTAGGAATGAGTATAAGAGACATGGGGCTTTCCTGATAGCTCAGTTGGTAAAGAATCTGCCTGCAATGCAGGAGACCCTAGTTCAATTCCTGGGTTGGGAAGATCCGCCGGAGAAGAGATAGGCTACCCATTCTAGTATTCTTGAGCTTCCCTTGTGGATCAGCTGGTAAAGAATCCACCTGCAATGCAAGAGACCTGGGATTGATCCCTGGGCTGGGAAGATAGATCCCTCGGAGAAGGGAAAGGCTACCCATTCCGGTATTCTGGCCAAGAGAATTCCATAGACTGTATAGTCCATGGGGTTGCAAAGAGTCAAAAATGACTGAGTGATTTTCACTATAAGAGACATGGGTGGGTTAATGAAAAAGTTCTAACATGCATGTAATGGAAGTACCAAAGGTTAAAAGAGAGATAAAGGCATAGCAGTATTTAGAGAGATAAGGATTGAGAATTTTCTCCCCAAATAATGAAATAATGATAATCACTAAGCCTAATTTTTAAGGAGCTCTACAAATGTCAAGCATTATAATTCTGTATAAAATCGCAAGGTATATCATAATGAAACTGCTGAAAGCAAGCAAATATCCATAAAACAAAAATGAAAATCTTGAAAGCAACCAAAAGAATAATCAGATCAGATAAGATCAGATCAGTCACTCAGTCATGTCCGACTCTTTGCAACCCCACGATCACAGCACGCCAGGCCTCCCTGTCCATCACCAACTCCCGGAGTTCACTCAGACTCATGTCCATCGAGTCAGTGATGCCATTCAGCCACCTCATCCTCTGTCGACCCCTTCTCCCCTTGCCCCCAATCCCTCCCAGCATCAGAGTCTTTTCCAATGAGTCAACTCTTCACATGAGGTGACAAAGTACTGGAGTTTCAGCTTTAGCATCATTCCTTCCAAAGAAATCCCAGGGCTGATCTCCTTCAGAATGGACTGGTTGGATCTCCTTGCAGTCCAAGGGACTCTCAAGAGTCTTCTCCAACACCACAGTTCAAAAGCATCAATTCTTCGGCACTCAGGCTTCGTCACAGTCCAACTCTCACATCCATACATGACCACTGGAAAAACCATAGCCTTGATTAGACGGACCTTTGTTGGCAAAGTAATGTCTCTGCTTTTGAATATGCTATCTAGGTTGGTCATAACTTTCCTTCCAAGGAGTAAGTGTCTTTTAATTTCATGGCTGCAGTCACCATCTGCAGTGATTTTGGAGCCCCCAAAAATAAAATCTGACACTGTTTCCACTGTTTCCCCATCTATTTTCCATGAAGTGATGGGACTGGATGCCATGATCTTCATTTTCTGAATGTTGAGCTTTAAGCCAACTTTTTCACTCTCCACTTTCACCTTTATCAAGAGGCTTTTTAGTTCCTCTTCACTTTCTGCCATAAGGGTGGTGTCATCTGCATATCTGAGGTTATTGATATTTCTCCCTGCAATCTTGATTCCAGTTTGTGTTTCTTCCAGTCCAGCATTTCTCATGATGTACTCTGCATATAAGTTAAATAAACAGGGTGACAATATACAGCCTTGACGTACTCTTTTTCCTATTTGGAACCCGTCTGTCGTTTCATGTCCAGTTCTAACTGTTGCTTCCTGACCTGCATACAAATTTCTCGAGAGGCAGGTCAGGTGGTCTGGTATTCCCATCTCTTTCAGAATTTTCCACAGTTTATTGTGATCCACACAGTCAAAGGCTTTGGCATAGTCAACAAAGCAGAAATAGATGTTTTTCTGGAACTCTCTTGCTTTTTCCATGATCCAGCAGATGCTGGCAATTTAATCTCTGGTTCCTCTGCGTTTTCTAAATCCAGCTTGAACATCAGGAAGTTCACGGTTCACATATTGCTGAAGCCTGGCTTGGAGAATTTTGAGCATTACTTTACTAGCGTGTGAGATGAGTGCAATTGTGCGGTAGTTTGAGCATTCTTTGGCATTGCCTTTCTTTAGGATTGGAATGAAAACTGACCTTTTCCAGTCCTGTGGCCACTGCTGAGTTTTCCAAATTTGCTGGCATATTGAGTGCAGCACTTTCACAGCATCATCTTTCAGGATCTGAAATAGCTCAACTGGAATTCCATCACCTCCACTAGCTTTGTTCATAGTGATGCTTCCTAAGGCCCACTTGACTTCACATTCCAGGATGTCTGGCTCTAGGTCAGTGGTCACACCATCGTGATTATCTGGATCGTGAAGATCTTTTTTGTACAGTTCTTCTGTGTATTCTTGCCATCTCTTCTTAATATCTTCTGCTTCTTTTAGGTCCATACCATTTCTGTCCTTTATCGAGCCCATCTTTGCATGAAATGTTCCTTTGGTATCTCTGATTTTCTTGAAGAGATCTCTAATCTTTTCCATTCTGTTGTCTTCCTCTATTTGTTTGCATTGATCGCTGAAGAAGCCTTTCTTATCTCTTCTTGCTATTCTTTGGAACTCTGCATTCAGATGCTTATATCTTTCCTTTTCTCCTTTGGTTTTCGCTTCTCTTCTTTTCACAGCTATTTGTAAGGCCTCCCCAGACAGGGGAGGCTTTTTTGGATTTCTTTTCCATGGGGATGGTCTTGATCCCTGCCTCCTGTACAATGTCACGAACCTCATTCCATAGCTCATCAGGCACTCTATCTATCAGATCTAGGCCCTTAAATCTATTTCTCACTTCCACTGTATAATCATAAGGGATTTGATTTAGGTCATACCTGAATGACCTAGTGGTTTTCCGTACTTTCTTCAATTTAAGTCTGAATTTAGCAAAAGAATAATATGAACTTTAAAGAAGCAATAATTAGATTGACATCACACTTCTTTCCAGAAACAATGAAAGTTAAGACAGGATAGATTGACATCCTCAAAGAAAATACCTGAAAACTAAAATTCTATATGTAGGGGAAAACACCCTTCAAGAATAAAAGTGGAATATAGATAATTTAAGAGCTTCCGTGATGGCTCAGAAAGAAATAGCAACCCACTCCAGTATTCTTGCCTGGAAAATCCCATGGACAGAGGAGCCTGGCAGGCTACAGTTCATGGGGTTGCAAAGAGTTGGATACAACTGAGCAACATGCAACAATGGCTCAGACAGTAAAGAATCTGCCTGCAATGCAGGAGACCCAAGTCGATCCTTGGGTGGGGAAGATCCCCTGGAGAAGGGAATGGCAACCCACTCCAGTATTCTTGCTTGGAGAATTCCATGGACAGAGTGGCCTGGGAGGCTACAGTCCATAGGGTTTCAAAGAGTCTGACACAACTGAGGGACTTTCACTCACTCACTCTCATAGATAATTTGATATAAAAAGATAAATTGGAAGTGGGGGGAATTTGTTGCTGGCAGACACATATTATAGGGCATGCCATGAAAGTGATCCTAGTTAGAAGCTCAAAGATACAGGGAAGAATGACAAGCAACCAAACAGTAAACATGGAAAAATATCAAGGAATACTATTTAAAATGGTAATAATAATTTCTTATGTTATTTAAACTAGATATAGAATTAAAAATACACGACAACAATAGCATATATGTAAGAATGGAGGGATTTAAAGTGTTCACTGAGTTATCACCTCATACCTGTTAGAATGGCTATCCTTAAAACAAAAACACAAGAAATAACAAGTGTTGGTGAGGATGTGGAGAACAGGGAACTGTTGGTGGGAATGCAGATTGGTGCAACCACTGTGGAAAACAATATGGAGCTTCCTTTAAAAATTAAAAACAGATACCATACCAAAGGAAACAATAAACAAAATGAAAAGACAGCCCACAAGTTTGGAGAAAATATTTGCAAATGATGTGACCGATAAAGGAATAATCTCCAAAATTTATAAACAGCTCATGACGCTTCAGTCAGTTCAGTCGCTTAATCATGTCCAACTCTTTATAACCCATGGAATGCAGCATGCCAGGCTTCCCTGTCCATCACCAACTCCCGGAGCTTGCTCAAACTCACATCCATCGAGTTGGTGATGCCATCCAACCATCTCATCCTCTGTCACCCCCTTCTCCTCCTGCCCTCAATCTTTCCCAACATCAGGGTCTTTTCAAATGAGTCAGCTCTTCACATCAGGTGGCCAAAGTATTGGAGTTTCAGCTTCAACATCATTCCCTCCAATGAACACTCAGGACTGATCTCCTTTAGGATGGACTGGTTGGATCTCCTTGCAGTCCAAGGGACTCTCAAGAGTCTTCTCCAACACCACAGTTCAAAAGCATCAATTCTTCGGCGCTCAGCTTTCTTCACAGTCCAACTCTCACATCCATACATGACCACTGGAAAAACCATAGCCTTGACTAGACGAACCTTTGTTGACAAAGTAATGTCTCTGCTTTTTAATATGCTGTCTAGGTTGGACATAACTTTCCTTCCAAGGAGTAAGCGTCTTTTAATTTCATGGCTGCAATCACCATCTGCAGTGATTCTGGAGCCCCAAAAAATAAAGTTTGACACTGTTTCCCCATCTATTTCCCATGAAGTGATGGGACCAGATGCCATGATCTTCATTTTCTGAATGTTGAGTTTTAAGCCAACTTTTTCACTCTCCTCTTTCACTTTTATCAAGAGGCTCTTTAGTTCTTCTTCACTTTCTACCATAAGGGTGGTGTCATCTGCATATCTGAGGTTATTGATATTTCTCCCTGCAATCTTGATTCCAGCCTGTGCTTCCTCCAGCCCAATGTTTCTCATGATGTACTCTGCATATAAGTTAAATAAGCAGGGTGACAATATACAGCCTTGACGTACTCCTTTTCCTATTTGGAACCAGTCTGTTGTTCCATGTCCAGTTCTAACTGTTGCTTCCTGACCTGCATACAGATTTCTCAAGAGGCAGGTCAGGTGGTCTGGTATTCCCATCTCTTTCAGAATTTTCCACAGTTTATTGTGATCCACACACTCAAATATGGCTTTGGCATATTCCATAAAGCAGAAATAGATGTTTTTCTGGAACTCTCTTGTTTTTTTGATGATCCAGCTGATGTTGGCAATTTGATCTCTGGTTCTTCTGCCTTTTCTAAAACCAGCAAAGTAAAGAGACTCTACAAAATGGCATTTTTGGAGAGAGAGAAAAAAAGAAAAAGAGAAGCCAAGGAGCACCACCATGTATCAGATATACAAGAAGCCATCCAAAAGTTAATCCTACAGCTGTACCATGTAAATCAGAAATGAGCTACTCAAGTAAGTCCTTCTTGAGTCTTTAACTTACAAAATCACGATAAAACTAAAGTGATTATTGTAATCTCTTAAATTTTAAGGTGGTTTTTTAAACCACAATAGATAACCAGAACAGCTACCAAGCTAGGAAGTAGGGTGAGGAATGAAATAATAACTACTCAAATGAAGCTAAAGAGCATCTTGATGAGGGTTAAAGAGGACAGTGAAAAAGCTGGCTTAAAACTCAACATTCAAAAAATGAAGATCAAGGCATCTGGTCCCATCACTTCATGGCAAATAGATGGGGAAAAAGTGGAAACAGTGACAGATTTTTTTTCTTGGTTTCCAAAATCACTGCAGATGGTAACTGCAGCCATAAAATTAAGACACTTGCTCCTTGGAAGAAAAGCTATGACAAACCTAGACAGCATATTACAAAACAGAGACATCACTTTGCTGATAAGTCTGTCTAGTCAGAGCGATGGTTTTTCCAGTAGTCATGTACGGATTTGAGAGTTGGGCCATAAAGAAGCCTGAGTGCTGAAGAATTGATGTTTTTGAACTGTTGTGCTGGAGAAGACTTTTGAGAGTCTCTTGGGCAGCAAGGAGATCACACTTGCTAATAATTTTTGTCCTAAAGGATTATTAGCAATAATCAATTCTAAAGGAAGTCAATCCTGAATATTCATTGGAAGGACTGATGCTGAAGCTGAAACTCCAATACTTTGGCCATCAGATGTGAAGAGCTGACTCATTGGAGGGGACCCTGATGCTGGGAAAGACTGAAAGCAGAGAATAAGAGGGCAACAGAGGATAAGATGGTTGGATGGCATCACTAACTCAATGGACATGACTTTGAGCAAACTCGGGGAGATAGTAAAGGACAGGGGAACCTGGCATGCTGCAATTCATGGGGTTGCAAAGAGCTGGACGTGACTTAGCGACTGAACAGCAACAAATCAACCTGAAGAGTGGCAAGAAAGATGGAAATAGAAACAATAAAGTAAGAGGGTAGATTTAAATCTCAATATACATGAAGTGAACCAAATGTCTTAGTTAAAAGACAAAAAAAAGTAACCAGCCAATATTTACAAAAAACAAAAATATGATGCTTAAAAGATGTAATATCAAAAATAAGGATATATAAAGATCAAAAGCAAAACAATGGAAAAACATATAGCATCCAAACACTAACCAAAATAAAAATACTGTGACTATTTTAATATCTGAGAAAGTAAAACTTAAGACAAAAAGCATTATTAGACTAAAGAGGAATACTTTATAATGATAAAACATTCATCAGAAAGAAAAATTATTTTATAGTTTTATGCATATAATAATATAGTGTTTAACTATATAAAGCAAAAATTTAAAGCACTTTAAGGAACAATGGATGAATCCACAATCTGATTGAGAGGTTTGAAAATACTTTGAGAATAAATTAGCTAGCTCATTTGTTCATTTAATCTCTCTTTTGGATCCTCATTCACAAGTGAGAACTGTTTTAGATGGTTGCTGTGGGTGTTATATATTTTCTACTGAAGAAATTATTCTAAGTGATGATTCACCATCCTCTCTTTATTCAAGCCAAAGAAATTAAGATAAAGCCCAAGTTTCATCTGAAATCTTAAGGTTTCTGCCTAGACTTTATTAACTGATAGATTTTTGGAGGACCTGAGAAAGGACTACCTGTCTGGAGTCTCAAGGAGATAATTTTCCATATCAACCGATTATGGACTGACAGGACTATTTCAGTTAAAAAAAAAAATCCTAATATGTGTTTTTTATTTTAATTTTATTGGAGTACAGTTGTTTTACAATTTGCTGGTTTCAGGTGCACAGCAAATTGATTCCATTATACCTTAATATGTATTTAGCAGGAGTCAGGTACTATGCTACAATGAGCTAACCAACAGATCAGAAACTGAATGATCATCCAAAATATATCTACCCATTCTGTAGAGCAGATGGGCCAATCTTACTCTTCTGTGGGTTAGTTTTCTCCGTTACCCTATGGTGATAATAATTTACTTCCCAATAATGATCATTACAGAGCTTATACAGATATTCAATTAACAGCCCAACTATCCCATTTTCCTCTATTTGCTTGTCGATAACCAAGATATAACAGTTCTATTGCATTTGAATCATCTGTTTAATCACAGTTGTTTGCAATGCTTTAGCTCTGTTTACACCATTCTGTTCCTTAGGAATCACAGATTATTTTACTATTGACTGTGGGCCATCAGGAATATGGTCCCTTGTCTTATCTTGATAAGAGAGCACTGTTTCTTATCTTAACCAAAAAGATAAACATTCAGAAGACTTCAATGTCACAGTCCTACTTGGTAAAATTTTTGCTTATCTAGGTATGCATATCACTTGTACTGCATGAACAGTGTGGTTCATTTTGAGCGTTGTTTTAAATGTTTCAGTATTGAAATGAATATAGGATTCTGGCAGCTAGACAGTACTGGCAGTCTATCACCCTCCATCTCATGCAGGTCTCTAAATAGAGTCTGGACAAATCTGTGCAGTTGCTCCTGCCAAGTCTTTCTACCATGACTGTTACCATCACTCCATGGTCCTGATTCTCAGCCAACAATACATTTATTTAAGTCTGCTAAATTTAAATGGAGGAACAGGTTTTTTGCTTATCTGCCAGATAAGCACTAAGGGTTACTCATGGAAGCAGTCAGAGGGAATCTTCCTGCAAAATACCTGTCAATGGGATCTAGATTCTGTTTAGGCAGAACAGTTCCTTTAATAGAGATGATGAACTCTAGCCTCTAAAATCTCTAGGGTCTAAACTCTCTAGAACATCTTTTACAGGGCTAATATGTTTTTCCCTCAGTTTCTAATCCCAATCTATGTGTAAATGTATCTGTTTTGCTCAGTTTGGTTATCTTTACTCAAAAGTCAGCCTGATCACCACAGAGAAGCAAAGTGTCTATTTCACTCTAGCAAGTAGGATATGTCTCCCCTGATGATAGCTAACACTCTTCACTAGGCTGGGTCTTGCCTTTGATCTGCTGACACAATTGATCTTGAATTTCTATTGGTTCTGATGCATCTTGTTTTGCGATTTCTCTCTCTAGGCTTTGTTTAATTCTCTCTTGCTTGTCGTTTTATGTCTGAACTTTGAACCCCCTGAGGGGCTAGATTTCCACTCCCCATCTCTTTTTCTCTTTTTTCTTATTTTTTAAGCTGATTTAGCACGATCATCATGTAATGTTTTAGAAATAATGTGTGCGCTGGGGGTAGGGCGTGGCAGGAGAGAGGCACTGGGATCTTGGCAGTGATGTGTTCACAACCAGGTTACATTTTAAAATGTCTGTCATATCCTCAGGGAATCTTTGGAGGGCTTCTGCTTAGGGCAGTTGTATATTTTCCACATCTTAACAGCAAGTTAAATAAACAGTCATTTAATATTGTAGTTTAGTTTTGCTGTCTTTATTGTCGTTTCCTGAGTTCCAAAGACATTTGCAGTCCACGCATGGTGCTACCAAAATTTTAATTCTATGGAGTAAAACAATGCCTTAACTTTATATACCACTTTAAAATTAAAAATCTACATTAACACTCAAATGATTTTCAGTGCACCCTTGTATACTGGCAGAACAGGAATAGACATAGAAACACTGATAAGCCAGAGGGGTCAACAGGAATTTCTCGATCAGGCTAAACCCTCCTCCTTTTCTCTCCTCCTCAGAGAAATGGATAATAAACTGTATTCTTTGCCTAAAAGGATCTAAGACCAACTGAAATGCAGAATCCAAAATGAAAAAAATGCCTGCCCAGAGCATCGTACACACAATCTTCAGTTTACAAACTCCCCTTTCTTAATGGGGAGCAGAAAGGCGAGCCACCTCCTTTGGCTTCAGTAAACAAATAATGAGGAGGAGGCTGTAGTTAGATGCACATTTCCAGGGCCTTGATGGATAATTATCCAAGTGACTTATCATTAAGGTTAATGGACTTCCCTTGGTTAAATTCCTTTCCATTGTATACCATTGGAAATAGATCCTTTGGGTCATTGAAGCTCTTTTAGGGTCTCTGCTGTTATCCAAAAGGTACAACCCCATCTCTGGTTTGGCTTAACTGATGCATTAACAACAGCTTCTAAATTACTCAGGGATAGAGGCTATTTGCTGGACCAGACTGTGGAAATGAAGCACCAAGGAGAGTTCATCTCAAGCTCAGTAGAGACCCTGAAAGGAGCTACCACGCGGTGGTGTGCGTCAGAGCACAGCTTCTTGGAACAGCAGGTAAGAAAACGGAGCCAGCCATGGAGGGGGAAAAGACTCGTGAAGGTGCCGTGAAAAATCACCTGTCTACTAAAATTACAGCAAAACAGCATGCTAGGGAATTTAAGAAAGATTTTTATGCAGATGGGGATGTACTCTTTTTTTCTTTGCACCTGCTGTCAGTAAGCATTAGACCATAAACATCAGCAAACATTGATTAAGCATATTGCCTTGATGAAACTTCAAGCGAAAGAAGAAAGTGGTTCAGCAGCTCCAAAGCCCAGAAGACAAATTACTCTTGGTATAGCAATTAGAATGGGGAAAATTACTGTACCGTTTTGAAAAAGCACTCTGAACTTGATTCTGTAGACAATCTAATACTAGCTGATATGACTTTAGAGAAAGTACTAGCACTCCTACTATGGACTGTAATTTTTGAAATTTATTTCAGCTTTATAAAATTCCACATGACCAAAACTATAAAGGTCAGTCTATTTCTAAGATATACCTCAGACTGGATGTTTTAAACTAGCTTGCTTCAAGAAATATGTGGTATATTAAGTGAAATGTGAAAGACTTCAGGGACCCAGAATTCCTAGACTTCCTGGAGTTATGTCCATTCTGAGCTGAGTTTTCTGTCAATTTCCATCCAGCAGGTCGATAACACGAATGTTTCACAAGCAGCTTTAAAATGCATTAGTCATTTTGGGATTCATTTCTTCAGTGTTCTTTTGATCATGCAAGCTGAAGTTGGGCTATGAGCACAAAATAATAATATTCTCAATTGAGAAGACCTATGTATGCAGTGAACATAAGTAATTCTAGTTTACTTCTAATTGGAACACACAAAGCCAAATATGAGTGTAAACAAAAGTAAGGCTGTGTAAGTTTGTGTGTGTGTGTTTGTGTGTATGTGTTGTGCACTTCGCCAAAACTGGACACATTTATCCTAAGTCTATACCACTTCTTTCCTTGAAGTGGAAGGAAAATAGAATTCATGTCTATTGTGCATTTATTATGTGTCAGGCTTTGTTCTGGTCCTAATCAGAGCAGCCTAGAGCTCAGGCATGTGGTCTATGAAGTCAGCCTGCCTCGGTTGAAAGCCCAACTCTGCCATTACTGGCCATGAAACATCAGAGAGGTACTTAACCTCTCTAAGCTCCTTTTTTTTTATCATTTGAGAAACATGGAAATTAATAGAACATATCATAGCACTATTGAGGTGATTCAGTGAGATAAGTTATGTGAAGTGTTTAGCACAGGGTCTGATACATGATAATGCTCAATAAATGAGATACTACAATGTCTTATTAAGAATGACAATAATCCTATGAAGTATATACCATTAGTCCCATTTTATAGATATGACAACTGAGGCTAAGGAAAATAAATGGACATATCCACAATTTCAAAACAAGCAATGATCTCGTCTATGAAAAAAATTAAATGAATTTCCAAATGAATGAATGACTATATTCATTAGGGGAATGCTAGCTGCTATAACAAATAAACCTTGAGTTTTTGAAAGCTCAAACACAAAAGATGTGTATTTCTTCCAGGTAACTTTTACAATGCTTGTTCCTAGTTGGCAAATGATCCTCCACACCATGATTCAGACATGCACATTTCTTCCATCTGGGAGTTCTGCCATCCCAAGGCCTTGAAGTCATTTATATCCAGCTGGCACAAGGGGAGAGAGACAGCATAGAAAAGGCATAATGACTTCTGAAAAGCCTTGGTTCATCAGACATCACTTCCACTTTCCCACTGGTAAGAACTAGCCACATGGCCACATCTAGATACAGAAGTTTCTGGGAAACAAAGCCCCTGGCCAGCCAGCTGCTTCCCAATGGCAACTCCATTCTATCTATACAAGGGGGAATATAATATCACCATTATACAGCATTCAGTCTATGCTGTCAGTGGGTCAAATGATAGCATCTTTAAATATGATGGACATTATTTATTTTTCTCTTAGTGCATAAAATTTCTCCAAATTAAAATTTCATTCCTCTTCTGCTTATCATTTTCCTTACTTCTTTCCAAAGGAATTTGAGATCAATTATTTCAAGTCTTGAACAACTATCTTCACGAGTCAAGGTAATTCTGCTACACTAAGTCTGATGTAGGAAAGAGCGGAAGAATCTGGTCAATTAAATTTATAGCCCGAAGCCTGTGAGTTTGTTATGTGTGTGCTTTTCTGGGCTTCAAATATTGATAAGGGCCATCATGTGAGTCCATCTTTAAAAAACAAAGTCAGAGCCTTGTGCCGATGCTGAACTAGAGGGATTCAGCATTGAACAGTTAATATAACCCATGGAAAAACATACTACATGCCTGGAAGTGAAGTTCACCTAAATGAATAATTAAACAGGACCACACATATAATCAATGATCCCTGTTTCAGTTATCTATAGCTGTGTAAGAAACCACTTCCAAACAGTGACTTTAAACAAAAACCATGCATTACCCTTATAATTAAGCACATTGATTGGGCTCATCTGGGAAGTTCTGCTCTACATGATATCAGCTGAGGCTGTGGTCCTCTGCAGACTTGACTGAACTGGAACATCCATGATGGCTGTCTCCTATGACTGATGCCTTGGTGGAGACAACTGGAAGGTTGGGTACAGCTGGGACATGGGACAGTTGGGACTCGCTGTCTCCCCATGTAATTTCCAGGCCTGTCCTCTCCATATGGCCTCTCTAGCAGGTATCTCCATGTAATTTCTCCAGCAACGTAGCTGGACTTCCAATATGGCAACTCAGGATGCCCAAAAGCACAGAAGTAAAATCTGCCAAGTCTTCCCAAGACCCAGGACCAACATAAGGTCATTTCTCCCAAATGCTATTGGTTAAACAGAAGCATAGGTATAGCCTATATTCAATAGTCTGGAAATATAAAAGAATATATGCTAGGAGCTGTGGCCCACTAGATATCATCTAGGAAGCTATTACTGCAATCTGAGTTCAACAATGAGAATAAGCATCATGTTATAATCAAAGTCCAGAGCAGATAACAAAGTTGATATACCTGGCCTCTCATCTTTTCCTTTCAGTTTACTCTTTCCTAAGAGTCAGTTTTTACAGAGGAGCATTCTTGATCTCAGAGTGAGAAAATGCAGACAGTGGTAATCTAAGCTGTCATGATACAACTTAATTCCATTTATCTAGAGATGCTTCTCTCATTGTTCTACCTTTAGATAGCTGAAAAGATGAGATTAACAAAGCTGAAGAAAGTAGAATTAGAAAATAAGAAGAGGCAGTCAAATAATCCCATAAAAAATGGGATGGCAACTCTAACAAGGGCCTTGGAGTGGTGTCAGAAGCTGTGAGAATAGTTAGGGAGCACCTGGGTAATCTAGACAAGAAATGATGAATTTTGAATTTGCTGTAGGGATCTGCTGAAAGCCGTGCAGAGGGCTTTCAGAAAATGAGATGCACTGCAGAGAGAAGATGGCAGAGGAGTGGGTGAATGTGGAGCACATCTCTCTCCTTGAATGCATCAGAAATATACCTTCAGATGCAGAAGATCTCATAGAATACAGCTAAGATTTGGCAGGAGTCCCTGACCACTGGAAAGGAATATACAGATGCACACAAAACTTGGTAGGATGGAGGAAGGGAAAAAGAGGAGAGTGAGCAGGACTGGACCTGAACCCAGGGGGGTGGGGGAACTGAAGCAGAGGTCAGACCCCTATGGCACAGCAATTGTTTAGGACAAAGGGGAAGAGTGTGGGGCTGTTATAGAGTGCAGCAACTGATCTGTGACAGTTTGAATGGGGTAAGAACCACAAAGACGATCCTTGCTGCAGCCCTCCATAGCCCAGACAGGGATGCAAGTCCCCTGGAACACATGGCATCTGGGAGCTGGAGCTTAGGAATTGGAGAGCATTTGCAGAGTGAGGCCTGTCATTGACTGTGGGGAGATGGCCGGAGGGGATGTGAGGGAGGAGATTGTGGTGCCGAACGCCTTTGGAAGAGAGCTGGGCAGCCATGGAAGCAAGGCAATACTGCGGAGTCATGTGTAGGGGTGGAGCCATCACTGATCACTGTAGCCTCCCGCCATGTGCCAGCACCAGCAGCTGACTAATAGAGAAAGACCCCAGAGAGGGTGGCCCTTTAAGTGCCTGATGTGCCGAGCAATAGAGAAGGACCCCAGCCAGGCAGGCCCTTTGGACACCAGCTGCCAGAGGCTAGAAAAAGACTCTATAGCGCCACCGCTCCTGAGCCTGAGGCTGTTGTCATCCTGCACACTTGGTGCCACCAAGGTCCCCGTGATCCAAGCAGCTGCACCACCTCCATGCTCAATCCTCACTGGACCAGAGCTGCCAGAGGCTAAGGAAAAACACCCTAATAGCACCGTATCTCCTGCTCCCATGGCCAGCAGCTCCCCTGTGTATCTGGCACTACCAGGGTCCTTGCAATCCAAGCAGCTGCCCTATGTCCACACATGGACCTCCCTGGGGCAAACCCAAGTTTCCAGAGCAGCCTCAGGAGTAAACTGTGGATGACCTACATGCAGACATGGAGATAAAACCAGAGCTGAACTCCAGGGTCAGTGTGGGTAAGGAAGAAGATCAAAAACCTTTCCACCAGTTGTACGAGCTACAGTTTAAATCCACACAATCAACTAGGCAGACTGTGTCTACAGAAAAGAAAATGCAGTAGATCTGGCGTTTGCGGACACTGAAGGCAAGGTTAATGTAGGGCCACGTTAGAGCCTGAGCTGTCCCCACAACAGGTCCAGAGACCAGTCCAGTACTGGAGGATATCCTAGGAGGCAGAGGTAGACCGTGACTTACAGCAAGGGAAAGAATGCTGACAACTGAGATCTGAGAAAAACATTTATTATTATTCCTATATTTTGACTGGTTGGTTCTGGATTATTTTTTCTTTTCTCTTTTGCTCCAGTTGTTGAATTTATTTTTTTCTGTTAACTCTATTTAAACTTTTGAGAACATTTTTTTAAATCACACTTTTTATTTCCTTTATATACTTCTATCTCTGTGCTGGCTTTTTGTGGTTCTGTGGAATTTTTCTTTTTTAAATTTTGGTTTTGTTTTATTTATGTGTTTGCTTTTCTTATTGTTCTTTTCCTGCTGTAGTTATTCTTTAATATACATAAATCTTTTTTATATACTTCTATTTAACTTTACTTTTCTTTTTTTTTTCTTTTCTTCCTTTTCTTTCTCTACTTCACCACGTTTTGTTTTCCTCCTTTGCTTTATTCTTCACTTGGCACTCTGCTTTGGTTTTGTTTTTAGGTTTGTGTTTTGGTTTTAATTGGTTGATATCATTTTGGTTTCCTTTGCTTGTTGGGTTACTCTTGTACTTTCTTTTCCTTGGACTGTTTGGTTTTGTGTGTGTGTATGTGTATATGTGTGTGTGTGTTCCTTTGTTTTCGTTTATCTGATTTTGTATTTACCATTTGTCTGGGGTTTGTCTTTCTTCTTGTTTTTTTGTTTTTGAGTGTTTGTTTTAATCCTCTTTAATGCCATTAACACGAGGATTGTGGAACCTTGGTTACCTGGCTAGAGATCTGGGCTGAGCCTTTCGAGTGGAAGCACTGAGTCCAGGACACTAGCTGGCCAGAGAACTCCTGACCCCAAAGAGTATTAATTAGTGAGAACGCCCCTGAAGGCCTCTGCCTGTGAGACTCAGCATCACCCAACTACCAGCAGCTCCCAGTGCAGGATGTCTCACCCAAATAACAAGCAAGCCTAAACACAACCCCAATCACCAGCAGACAGGATCCCCACAGACACTCCAAAACATACCATCTCACACAATCCTGCTGATAAGGGGGAGAAAAAACAAAGCACCTTGTCACACCAGAACACAGGCACAAGTCCCTCCCAATGCGAAGCTTACTCTAACCACTGGCAACCTCGCCCACCAAGGGCAGAAACCAAAAGGAAGAAGGAATACAACCCTAAAGCCTGGGGAAAGGAAACCTCAAACACAGTAAGTTAGGAAAAAATGTAAAGAGAGACATATAGTGCAAATGAACAAGGCAAAACCCACAAGACCAAATAAATGAAGAGGAAATAAGCAAACTACCCAAAAAAGAATTTAGAGTAATGATGGTAAAGATGATCTAAAATCTCAAAAACAGAATGGAGAAAATGCAAGAATAAATTAAAACATTTAACAAGGACCTAGAAGAAATAAAGACTAAATAGAGATGAACAACACAATTACTGAAATTAAAAATACCCTAATAATGCACAATTGCTAAAGTTAAAAAAACAGCAGAATAACTGAGGCAGAAAACGGATAAGTGAGCTGGAAGATAGAATGGTGGAAATAACTGCTAAAGAGCAGAATAAAGGAAAAAGAATGAAAAGAGTTGAGGATAGTCTCAGAGACCTCTGGGACAATATTAAACATCAGATCAGATTAGTCGCTCAGTCGTGTCCAACTCTTTGCAACCCCATGAATTGCAGCACGCCAAGGCCTCCCTTCCATCACCAACTCCCGGAGTTCACTCAGACTCACATCCATCGAGTCAGTGATGCCATCCAGCCATCTCATCCTCTGTCGTCCCCTTCTCCTCTTGCCCCCAATTCCTCCCAGCATCAGAGTCTTTTCCAATGAGTCAACTCTTCGCATGAGGTGACAAAGTACTGGAATTTCAGCTTTAGCATCATTCCTTCCAAAGAAATGCCAGGGCTGATCTCCTTTAGAATGGACTGGTTGGATCTCCTTTGCAGTCCAAGGGACTCTCAAGAGTCTTCTCCAACACCACAGTTCAAAAGCATCAATTCTTCAGTGCTCAGCTTTCTTCACAGTCCAACTCTCACATCCATACATGACCACTGGAAAAACCATAGCCTTGACTAGACGAACCTTTGTTGGCAAAGTACTGTCTCTGCTTTTGAATATACTATCTAGGTAGGTTATAACTTTCCTTCCAAGGAGTAAGTGTCTTTTAATTTCATGGCTGCAGTCACCATCTGCAGTGATTTTGGAGCCCCCCAAAATAAAGTCTGACACTGTTTCCACTGTTTCCCCACCTATTTCCCATGAAGTGATGGGACCGGATGCCATGATCTTCATTTTCTGAATGTTGAGCTTTAAGCCAACTTTTCCACTCTATTCTTTTACTTCCATCAAGAGGCTTTTTAGTTCCTCTTCACTTTCTGCCATAAGGGTGGTGTCATCTGCATATCTGAGGTTATTGATATTTCTCCCGGCAATCTTGATTCCAGATTGTGTTTCTTCCAGCCCAGCATTTCTCATGATGTATTCTGCATATAAGTTAAATAAACAGGGTGGCAATATACAGCCTTGACGTACTCTCTTTCCTATTTGGAACCAGACATACCGACCTTCAAATTATAGGGGTCCCAGAATAAGAAGTGAAAAAGAAAGGGTCTGAGAAAATTTTTTAAGAGAATATCAAAAATCTCCCAAAAAACAAAACCCCGGGGCCAGATGGCTTCATAGGTGAATTCTATCAAACATTTAGAAAAGAGCTAATGTCTATTCTTGTGAAACTCTTCCAAAAAACTGCAGAGGAAGGAACATTTCCAAACTCATTCTACGAGGCCACCATCACCTTGATACCAAAATCAGGTAAAGACAGCACAACAAAAGAAAGTTATAGGCCATTATCATTGATGAATATAAAAAAATCCTCAACAAATTCTAGCAAACAGAAT
This sequence comes from Bubalus kerabau, assembly GCF_029407905.1. Lineage (NCBI taxonomy): Eukaryota > Metazoa > Chordata > Mammalia > Artiodactyla > Bovidae > Bubalus > Bubalus kerabau. The sequence goes on from NC_073641.1 coordinate 15,036,152, forward strand.
TTAACAACACATTAAAAAGATCATATACCATGATCAAGTCAGGTTTATCCCAGGGATGCAAGATTCTTCAATACATGCAAATCAATCAATGTAATTAAAAACCATATGATAATCTCAATAGATGCAGAAAAATCTTTTGACAAAATTCAGCACCCATTTATAGGGGGAAAAAAAACTCTTCAAAAATGGGCTTAGAAGGAACCTACATCAACATAAAAAGGCCGTATATGATAAACCCACAGCAAACATTATTCTCAATGGTGAAAAACTGAAAACATTTCCTCTAAGATCAGGAATAAGACATGGGTGCCCACTGTCTTCACTATTATTCAAAATAGTTTTGGAAGTCCTAGCTATGGTAATCAGAGAAGAAAATGAAATAAAAGGAATCTAAACTGGAAAAGAAGAAGTAAAACTATCATGTTTGCAGATGACATGATACTATACATAGAAAACCCTTAAAAAACCTTCAGAAAATGACTAGAGCTAATCAATGAATTCAGTAAAGTCACAGGATTCAAAATTAGTACACAGAAATCACTTGCATTCCTATACACTAACAATGAAATATCAGAAAGAGAAATTAAGGAATCAATCTCATTTACCATTGTAACAAAAAGAATAAAATACCTAGGCATAAAGGAGACAAAAGAGCTGTATACAGAAAACTAGAGGACACTGATGAAAGAAATCAAAGACAGCATAAACAGATGGAGAGATACTCCATGTTCCTGGGTTGAAAGAATCAATATTGTGGAAATGACTATTCTATCAAATGCGATATACAGATCCCAGTGTGATCCCTATCAAATTACCAATGCCATTTTTCACATAATTAGAACAAAAAATTTCATAATTCATATAGAAACACAAAAGACCCCAAATAGCCAAAGCAATCTTGAGAAAGAAGAATGGAGCTGGAGGAATCAATCCTCAGACTATACTACAAAGCTAGAGTCATCAAGCCACTATGTCATTGGCACAAAAACAGAAATATAGACCAATGGAACAGGATGGAAAGCCCAGAGATAAGCCCACACACCTTTGGGCACCTTATCTTTGACAAAGGAGGCAAGAATATACAACAGAAAAGATAGCCTCTTCAATAGTGGTGCTGGGAAAGCTGGACAGCTGCAGCTAAAAGAATGAAACTAGCACATTTCCTAATACCATACATAAAGATAAACTCAAAATGGATTAAAGACCTAAATGTAGGACCAGAAACTACAAAAACTCTTAAAGGAAAACATATGCAGAACACTGTTTGACATAAATCACACAAGGTCTTCTATGACCCATCTTCTAGAGTAATGGAAATGAAAACAAAAATAAGTAAGTGGGCCTTAATTAAACCTAAAAGCGTTTGCACAGCAAAGGAAACTATAAACAAGGTGAAAAAACAACCCTCAGAATGGGAGAAAATAACAGCAAACGAAATAACTGACAAAGGATTAATCTCCCAAACATACAAGCAACTCATGTAACTCAATACCAGAAAAAACAACAACAACAAAAAAAACAATGGAAGAGTGGACAGAGTAACCTAAACAGCCATTTCTCCAAGGAAGACATACAGATGGCTAATAAACACATGAAAAGACGCTTAACATTGCTCATTATTAGAGAAATGCAAATCAAAACTACAATGAGATATCATCTCACAGTGGGCAGAATGAATCTACAGACAAGAAATGCTGGAGAGGGTGTGGAGAAAATGGAACCCTCTTGCACTCTTGGTGGGAACCTAAATTGATGCTGCCACTATGAGGACAGTTACAGAGAGTCCTTAAAAAACTAGGAATAAAATTATTGTATGACTCAATAATCCCACTACCGGACATACACCCTGACGAAACCATAATTGAAAAAGACACAAGCAGCCCAATATTCATTGCAGCACTATTAACAATAGTTAGGACATGGAAGCAACCTAGATGTCCATCAACAGATGAATGGATAAAGAAGCTATGGTACATATATACAATGGAATATTACTTGGCCGTAAAAAGGAGTGTACTTGAGTCAGTTCTAATGAGGTGGATGAACCTAGAGGCTATTATACAGAATGAAGAAAGACAGAAAAGGAAAAGGAAATATCGTATACTAACACATATATATGGACTCTAGAAAGATGGTACTGATGAACCTCTTTGCAGGGCAGTAATGGAGACAGAGACATAGAGAACAGAGCTGTAGACACAGTGGTGGTGGGGAGAAGAGGGTGGGATGAATGGAGAGAGTAGCATGGAAATACATAAACTACCATATGTAAAATAGATAGCCAGGAGGAATTTGCTGTATGACTCAAGGAGCTCAAACCAGGGCTCTGTGACAACCTAGAGGAGTGGGATGTGGTGGGAGGTAAGAGGGAGGTTCAAGAGGGAAGGGACATATGCCTACCTATGACTGATGCATGTTGAGGTACGTCAGAAACCAACACAACATTGTAAAGCAATTATCCTTCAATCAAAAATAAATTTAAAAAATAAAAGAAAATTAAATTTAAAGGGTATGTATTTAAGAAACATTTATAATGCATAATCCATAGGATTTGATGACCAGTGACTTTAAGGAGGGAGGGAGAGTAACTCTGGCTTCCCTTTCTCCCAGTCCATTTTCTGAGTCTTGTTATTCAGTTTGCCAACAATTCTGAGAGCTATTGATATACAATATTTCTTTGATATTAATAATTCACATTTCTGCTCAAGCCAGCCTCTGTGGATTACAACTGAGATCCCTGAGAAGTCCGCATTCAGAAACCTGAAAGAGGAACCAGGGGTTCATCAGAGAAAACAGAGACGTGGAATCCAGAGGTGTGAATGAGGTTGTCCAGGGAGTGTGTGTAGCGGTGAAAAAGAAGTGAGTTGACAGGAGTCTGAGGAAAAGCCACAGGTAAAGGCAGAGCAGAACACTACCACTGGGCCCCTGAGAACAGTCACTTAAAAGATTTTCTTCCTCTGCCACTTATCACAGTGCAGTAATCAGGATACAGTGGATTCGGGTGTCAGTGGTGTTTAAAAGACCTGCTGGTATCTCGGGAAAGAGGCACTATGGAGGCCGTCAAGGGGAGGAGACAGAATTGGAAGCAGGTGGCCAACCTCCTCCACGCAGAGGAGAGGAGAGGCAGAACGGATGAGGCTTGGCCGAAAGGTGTAGGCACGGGGACATCTGCGTCCAGAGCTGGGGAACAGCACTGTAAAGGGGGAGCCACCTTAGTGCTGCACCCAGAATGAGCCACCCTGTCCCATCACACTTTATATGACCAGGAGCTGCCTGGTCAGGGCCTTACAGGTATGTACTTAGAGCCAGAGAAATAAGCCCCCATAGGCATGGAGTTTATAACTGAAGCAGGACGGGAGTGCTAAGCTTCCTTGGAAGCTCTTATTCCAGGCAACACAAACAACTGAGTGGTTGGAATACTAAAAAGATTTCATCCAAATTGGAACCAAATAATATATAATATTTCCAGGTGTGAGTTCATCCCTGATGTCCATAGATAATATTATTAGTTGGCACAGCATGGTTAATTCTTGTAAAACCCACTGTCTTGGGCTCTAATTGTAGTATGGCTAGGTTTTTTCACCTTGGCAGAAGCATCTCATAGCATTTAATCTCTCTTCTGTCCTTCCCCAGAGTAGCTGGCAAAGTGCTAACATGTGTAAGAATTCAGCAGGTACTTGACCTACCTGGCTTATATATATAGAACAAGTTTTTATGCCAAAACTTCAGATCAATTCTTACCACAAGTCATGCCATATTTTTCTTACCATAGCTTTTCCTTTTATTTGCTTTAGTACTTCTGAGAAAAAAACCAGGACACTGAAACTTGAGGACTTGATGAAGCTTGGAGACTTCAGTTATCTGATGTCTATGAAGCCTGATCTTCTAGTCAGTAAGATCATATGCGAGCTTCAGTGACAAGCTTCTACTTTGCTAATGATTTTATGATCCTGTTACCCACTGTAATTGCTTAAATGGCATTTTAATTAACTGCCTTAAATGACTTTCCTTTTTTCCTAAAAGCAGTATGCGTTTTAGTTTAAAATATGGGCCACTGGTGTTTCCCTTTCCAAGATGGTTATGTTTAGTACAAGGGGAAAGTGGAAGTGTTAGTCACTCAGTTTTGCCCAATTTTGTCTGACCCCATGGACTATATGACCTGCCAGGCTTCTCTGTCCTTGGGATTTTCCAGGCAAGAATACTGGAGTGGGTTGCCATTCCCTTCTCCAGGGGAATCTTCCCAATCCAGGGATCGAATCCTGGTCTCCTGCATTGCAGGCAGATTCTTTACCATCTGAGCCACCAGGGAAGCCCCTGAGTATATATTTGCAGAGGTTTTACTCAAGCATTTCTATAGCCCAGGTTGATTTATGACATATAAATGCTTCAATACTCTTGTGGGTTCAGTGATGTTATATAAAGATCTATTACATTTTTCCTGGTTTTTAAATACTGTTAACTCATTCATGAGCTTCCCACAGTTCTAGTTTATTTCTGGTACCTGCAACAAGTCAGTCAGCTATGTTTATGATTATACACAGTTTTAGAAAGGAGAAGTGACAGGAGAGCATGTGCCAGGGGGAAAAAAGTTGAGACACTTATTATGGATACAGAGTTGTCTTCCCTGCATTCATTGTTTCTGTCAAAACTACCATCCATGGACTCATCTACTGTCATGGTACTGGTAAATCACTCCATAGCAGATAAAGTACAGCAATGGGCCCATACTCATGGACTTCACTGATCTTAATATGGTTCCCACCAGCCTGAAGCAACTGGCTTGATAAAACAATGGTACAGCCTTTTGAAGACTCGGTAACAGCCCCAGTTAGACGGCAGCATCTCGGACTGGAACAGGTTCTCTAGGAGGCTGTCTATGCTTCACATCTCCAATAAATGGTGCTTTCTCTCCTACAGCCAGGATTTATGGGTCAGGGGGTCAAGGGGTAGAAACAAGAATGACACTTCTATTACCCCTAGTGACTGAATAGCAAATTATTTGCTTCCTCTCTCTGCAACCTTATGATCTGATGCCCTAGAGTTTTTAGTTCCTAATAGAGGAATGCTTCTACCGGGAGACACAATAGTGATTCCACTGAGCTAGAAGTTAGGGCTGCCACCCAGTCACTTTGGGCTCCTTATGCCTCTAAATCAACAGTTCAGAAAGGGAGTCTCTGTGCTGGCTGGGGCGAGTGATTCTGACTACCTAGGAGAAATTGGACTGCTGTGCCACGGTGGAGGTAAGAAAGGGTGTCTGGAGTGCAGGAGATCCCTTGCAGCTGCTGCTGCTAAGTTGCTTCAGTCGTGTCCGACTCTGTGTGACCCCACAGACGGCAGCCCACCAGGCTCCCCCATCCCTGGGATTCTCCAGGCAAGAACACTGGAGTGGGTTGCCATTTCCTTCTCCAATGCATGAAAGTGAAAAGTGAAAGTGAAGTCGCTCAGTCGTGTCCGACTCTAGCGACCCCATGGACTGCAGCCCACCAGGCTCCTCCATCCATGAGATTTTCCAGGCAAGAGTACTGGAGTGGGGTGCCATTGCCTTCTCCGAGGAGATCCCTTAGGACTTCTCTTAGTATTGCCATGTCCTGTGATTACAATCGATAGAAAACTATATCAACCCAATCCAAAAAGGACTATTAGTAACTGAGATCCTTCAGGAATGAAGATTTGGGTCACCCCACCAGACTAAGAACCATGAGCAGATGAGGTGCTTGCTGAGAGCAAAAGAAATACAGAATGAGTTTTGGAAGACACAGTTATAAACACCAGTTACAACCACAACACTAGTCACAGAAACAAGGACTGTAATTGCCACGAATATGTCTTCTTTATTTTGTTTTGAATATCAGTCAGTTCAGTCATGTCCGACTCTTTGCGAACCCATGGACTGCAGCATGCAAGGCTTCCCTGTCCATCGCCAACTCCCAGAGCTTGCTCAAACTTTTGTCCATTGAGTCGGTAATGCCAGTCAACCATCTCATCCTCTGTCATCCCCTTCTCCTCCTGCCTTCAATCTTTCCCAGCATCAGAGTCTTTTCAAATGAGTCAGTTCTTCACATCAGTGGCCAAAGTATTGGAGTTTCAGCTTCAGCATCAGTCCTTCCAATGAATATATTTATGAATATATTTGTGTGTATATGTATATATAGCAAATATCTTTGTTTTTCCCCCTCTCTTACCCCCTTAACATATAACACAAACTGTATTTACTTCATATCATAGTATTTAAGTATTTTTAACTTCACATCATAGCCACTTCCCTGGTGGCTCAGAGGTTAAAGCATCTGCCTGCAATGCAGGAGACCTGGGTTCAATCCCTGGGTTGGGAAGATCCCCTGGAGAAGGAAATGGCTACCCACTCCAGTATTCTTGCCTAGAGAATCCCATGGAGGGAGAAGCCTGGTAGGCTACAGTCCACGGGGTGGCAGAGAGTCGGACACGACTGAGCTACTTCACTTCACTTCACTTCACTTCATAGTATTTCAGTTAAAGGATATCAAGGAGAAAAGTAAAAATTACCAAGGATTTGACATCCTTTTCTGAGAGGAGAGTTAGTGTATTTTCAGTTGGATATAGGATAGTTGTATCATGTTAGGCATAAGTATGACCTTATAACTGTCTGTATTTAGAGATTAACATGGTTTAAGATGCATGTGGGTGCCAAGTTGCCAGGGGGTGGATTTGTGATGGTTAAGATTGTGTCACCTTGGTTGGACCACAGTGCCAGATATTTTGTTAATTATTATTCTGGTTGATTCTGTGGGGATGGTTTTGGATGAGATTAACTCTAAACTGGCGGACTTTGAGTAAGGCAAATTGCAAACTATAATGTGGGTAGGTCTCATCCAATGAGTTAAAGGACTGAATAGAGCAAAAGATGCCTGCACAAGAGTGAATTCTCCAGAAGACGGCCTTTGCACTTGAACTGCATCGCTGGCTCTTCCTGAAGTCTCCACTTCTGGCCCACCCTGCAGATTCTGGACTTGCCAACCTCCATAATTCTGTGAGTCAATTCCTTAGACAAATCTCTTTCTACATATATTCTCTTTCTCTGAATTGATTTCTATTTATCTGCAGAAACCTGATACATAAGATGATCAGATCACTTCTTGATAGCTGTCATGAGTGTTTTGGTTAGGATGATGTATTAAAAGCTAGACAAATTTCTGGTTTCAAAAATATGCCAGACTGGCTAACCAGTTTTTACGTAGAAGTGATATAAATAAAATCAAGCAGAACAAAATAAAGCAGAAAATTGCCAAACTAAAAAAAAAATAAAATTACCCAGAATGCAGCAAAAAAAAAATTATTCCAACTTGAGATTATTATTAATATAATATAATAAATTCAAGATGTCCACTTATGTCTAATAGTTCTAGAATGAAGGTGCAGAGCAGAGATTGGCAATTTTTTTTCCCCTGTGGAGAATCAAAAAATAAATTGTTTAGGCTTCATGGGCCATAGAATTCCTTTTACAACTACCCTACTTTGAAGCTGTAATGCAAAAGCAGTCATAGACAAATATGTAAACAAATGGGCATGGCTGTGTTCCAATAAAATTTTATAAAAACAAGCAATGGCAAGATTTTTGCCCCAGGTCATAGATTACTGACTTTTGGCCAGAGATAAGAGATGAAAGTCAATATTTGATAAAAGAGTAGAGAATTTTCCTGAATTTTTAAATGCTTGACCTTTAGGATGAGGATGCATACAATGTCCAAAGTGAAATAAATAAAAGTAAAGCACACTGAGTCACATAGTAATGAAGCTCCTGAATACAAGGATCAAGAGAAAAATTTTATCCACAGCCAGAAAAAAAGTAGAGTATCTATAAAGGATCAGCTGATAGCACATTTCTCATCAGCAAGAAATAAAATCCAAAACAAAAGAATCAAATCTTCACAGAACTGGGGAAAAAAGTAGTCAATCTATAATTAGATACCATGAAAAACTATCACTAAAGAATGAGGGCAAAATAAAGACACTTTGAAACAAATTCTGAAACAGTTTACAAGTCACATACCCTCACTGAAAGGACTAGTGGAAGACACACTTCAGATAGAAGGAAATTGAATCCAAAAGGAAGTAATTGAGCACCATGCTGAGAAGAGACTCATTTTCTGTGGGTAATTTAAACATGTTTTAATGATAATAAGTGATGTCCAAGATCTTAAAAATAAGACAGAACCACAATACTAGGCAACAATAATTTAGATTTTAAGTCAAGTGGTACAAGTTAAGGGAAGAAACCAAAAAAAGAAAAAAAATGGAATGCTTAACTTCCAAAACCAATAAAAGAATTAAAAGTTAATTTAAAAAAAGATTAAATCCAATAGGAGTTGGAAAAGGAAAAGAAAGAAAGATTCATGGGAAAACAAAATAATAGGCAGAAATCAATTCAGATACACAAGAAACTGCATCAAGTGGGTTTAAAAGACAGAAGTTCTCAGGTTATTTTTTTAAATATAACAACAAAATCAAATTAGGAATAAGAGTCACACCTAGAACTTAACACAAAAGGTTTAAAAGATGGAAATAATAGACTAAGGAAATGCTAATAAAATAGATCTGTGACAATACTATTTTCAGACAAACTCAGTTCAGTTCAGTCGCTCAGTGGTGTCCGACTCTTTGTGACCCCATGAATTGCAGCACGCCAAGCCTCCCTGTCCATCACCAACTCCCGGAGTTCACTCAGACTCACGTGCATCGAGTCAGTGATGCCATCCAGCCATCTCATCCTCTGATGTCTCCTTTTCCTCCTGCCCCCAATCCCTCCCAGCATCAGAGTCCTTTCCAATGAGTCAACTCTTTGCATTAGGTGGCCAAAGTACTGGAGTTTCAGCTTTAGCATCATTCCTTCCAAAGAAATCCCAGGGCTGATCTCCTTCAGAATGGATTGGTTGGATCTCCTTGCAGTCCAAGGGACTCTCAAGAGTCTTCTCCAACACCACAGTTCAAAAGAATCAATTCTTTGGCCCTCAGCTTTCTTCAGTCCAACTCTCACATCCATACATGACCACAGGAAAAACCATAGCCTTGACTAGATGAACCTTTGTTGGCAAAGTAATGTCTCTGCTTTTCAATATGCTATCTAGTTTGGTCATAATTTTCCTTCCAAGGAGTAAGCATCTTTTAATTTCATGGCTGCAGTCACCATCTGCAGTGATTTTGGAGCCCCAAAAAAGAAAGTCTGACACTGTTTTCACTGTTTCCCCATCAAATTCCCATGAAGTGATGGGATTGGATGCCATGATCTTCGTTTTCTGAATGTTTAGCTTTCAGCCAACTTTTTCACTCTCCTCTTTCACTTTCATCAAGAGGCTTTTTAGTTCCTCTTCACTTTCTGCCATAAGGGTGGTGTCATCTGAACAGTAATATTAGAAATAAAACAGATCATTATGCTCTGATAAAAGGAAAAAGTTTTAATGGTTTAAAAATTTTTTGAATAGGCATCTAACAATATAGTCTTAATATGTACAAAGCAAATTTAGGCAGAATTACCAGGAGCTGGTGCTGTGAATGGAATGTTGTGTTCCCCTCCTTCCCTAAAGTCATCTGTTTAAACTTAGCCCTCAATGGTAATTAGGTCTAGATGAGGTGACAAGTACTGAATATTCTTTGGAAGGACTGATGCTAAAGCTGAAGCTCCAATACTTTGGCCACCTCACTCATTGTAAAAGACCCCGATACTGGGAAAGATTGAAGGCAGGAGGAGAAGGGGACAACAGAGGATGAGATGGTTGGTTGGCTGACATCACTGACTCGATGGATATGAGTTGAGCAAGCTCTGGTAGTTGGTGATAGACAGGGAAGCCTGGCATGCTGCAGTCCATGGGGTTGCAAAGAGATGGACATGACTGAGCTGAACTGAACTGAGGTCATGAGGGTGGAGTCTTAATGATGGGATTAGTGCCCTTACAGGGAGAGACCAGAGTACCATCTAACCTCCTTCCCCTCTCCACCATGTGACAATATATCAAAAAGGCAGCCATCCACAAACCAGGAAAAGGGCCTTCACCAGACCCTGAATCTTATGGCATCTCTTCTAGCCTCCAGAGTTGTGAGAAATAAGTATGTGTTGCTTAAACCATCCAGTCTATGGTATTTTGTGACAGCAGCCTGAACTAAGACAGATGGGAAAAGCTAATTATTTCAAAAATATTTCACCAGTTGGTACTATCTTTGTGGGATCACTGTTTGCCAAGAGTTTAATTTTCTTCAGTTCAAGAAGCATGCTAGGAAACTGATTAATAATATACAAGCAACAAAAAATGCATTACTATTCTGTGACTTGTATAGGTGTATTTGCTTTCATACAATCACCATCTGATTACCCTATATTTGGCTTTTATTTATCTGCAAAGGGAAACTAGATAACAAAAATGGAAAAGGCCAAGATTGCTGAATAACGAATTGATTAAAGAAGAAAATGCCATGAGGAGTCAAGGATGGGAAATGTCTCAGATATCAAGGTTAGTCTTGAACAGGTAATGGGACAGCTTCTCCACTAAGATGTGGAAAAAGGTGGATGTGGATACAGAGAAGTGTCTTTATGGAATGGGTTGGGACAATTAGTTGAGAAGTTTCCCCCTGCCAACCTGTATTTGCATGTAAGTTATTCAGAGGATATAAACTCTAAAAAGGCAAAGATTTGCCTATCTTGTTGCCATTTATCTTCATATTTAAGACAGACTACATGTACACATAAATGCATGTGTATTTGCTAACGTACTAATGAGTTGTTCAATGCCATGCTGTAAAGGAGGTTAGGAGAGATTAGAGCCGAGAGCTTGGGGAAGCCAGTTAGCCCTCAGAAGATAATAGGGCTTTGCAAATGTGTCTGGGACTGAATGCATCTGTCACATTAAAATTTTGTGTCAGGGTTGGAAGGAGGGTTTGATCCCTGTGTGCAATAGGGATCACAATCTTTGAGACAAGAAGTGCTAGAAGGCACTTTCAAGGATCCTTTCAGAAATATCGTCTCAGAAAAAAAGGGGAAGTAGTAACTCTTTCCCTGAAAGTGGAACCCCCTCAAACACCAGTTAATGCAATTATCTTATAAAGCCAAAGAAACATGAAGTAGCGGCTTAGTGGATCCTGAGGAGGCCTAAAGAGGTGTATTAAGCCAGTCATGGGAACCTGGGATTTCAGGCTTAGGTAGTATCTTCATTCCAGATACAAGTCTGGATTAGTACTCAACAACCTTCTTTTCGAAATATTCTGTATTGAATTGTTAAGACTTGTCTTTATACCTCCCTGTTTGGAAGATTATAGCATATCTATAGCCTACAGTAGTTGTGCTTAAGTCGATGGCTTTCTTGTAAGGTCCTCACCTAAACCCTCTTTCTGAAATTCAGAAATACCCAAGTCTTAGCTGTAGCCCTAACGGATCATTTCCTAGGTGGGCTGCTGCTGAGACGATTTTCCCAGATGTCTGTTGGTACCTATCTTCAATGAGTAATTTCAGACACTGACATTCTTATAGCTTATCAGAAAGAAGTATGCTGTTTGGGCCTGCGGTTTAAGATCTAAAGCGTCTTCATTTTCCCTTTTGCTCAGACTCTGAGAAAAATCCGGTTCAGTGTTGCTGTACGCTGATCATATTTTAATTATTTTCCTTTAACTCAGCTCACCTTTTTACAAAGTTTAGGTATTTCCCAGACAGAACACCCTAATTATATGTCAGAATAAGTTATTATGGAACTTAGACCAACCTAAAGGAAGTTGCCATTTTTGACTCACATACAAGATAATAATTGGTTTCCTGTTAAGAAAACTTGAATAACCAGTGTTAGGCCATCCTTATTAGAAACAGAAGTCCTTATCTTTCAAAATATCACATTCGCTTTTGATTAGCAGCTCAACACTTCCCAGAGGTACCATCAGCTTTACCACCAGGATAAATGTGGGCAACTGGTGTTATATTAATCAACATACACAGTCAATAGTACAGATCCAAATCAAAGTAGCTCAAGAAAACAAAAAAGGATGTTTCCCTTATGTTAAAGCATCCTCAAATTATACATCACAATGACTTCAGCCTCAAACAGACTCCAAATGGCAGGAAACATGTTCCAATTAGCTCCAGGTTTATACCATCTTCTGGCTTCCAGTCCCAGCAAGAAGAAAGAGAACCCCTCTTGCCAGCATCTATATCATCTATGAAAATGCCCTGGCCCCCTTGGTTCATATGCTGCTGCTGCTAAGTCACTTCAGTCGTATCCGGCTCTGTGCGAACCCCTAGATGGCAGCCCACCAGGCTCCCCCGTCCCTGGGAATCTCCAGGCAAGAACACTGGAGTGGGTTGCCATTTCCTTCTCCAATGCATGAAACTGAAAAGTGAAAGTGAAGTCACTCAGTCGTGTCCGCCTCTTCACAACCTCATATTCTGCAGCTTACCAGGCTCCTCCGCCCATGGGATTTTCCAGGCAAGTGGAAGTGGGGTGCCTTCACTCCCACACAGTTCACTAAGCCCAGGGATATTGAGCAATCTGATTGGCCAGCCCAAACCCTGCTACTCCCTCTCATCATCCACGCCATGGGAAAGGGAAGGCTACATGACTGACAGACCATTTCCAGAGGCCAAAGATGCTGAGCAGACAGAAAAAGAGTAGTCAATCTTCATCTCGTTCTTTCCAGAGACATCTCAGTGTAAGGGATCTGTACTCAGACATACCTGCCCCATTCACTAGCTCAAGCAAGTTACCTAACTCCCTATTTTTCCTCCTTTGTAACCAACTCGGAGAGTTGTTGTTGCCAGGTTGGAAGTCATCTATGTCAAGCACCGTTCAGCTACTTCCATTCCCCCCTTAGGTTCATCTCTGTTCTTGGCTGATAACTGTGTCCTCAGCCTGTAGAGAGGAGACAGAGTTCATCTGCTCCACCCACCCCCTACAAGCCCAGCTCCCAGACTGTCCCTGGCTGCTGCAATTCTCCCCAAATGTGTGCTCACAACCTTCTCTGACCTTCATTAAATTTCTGGCTATAAAGAGTGCTCAGCTACATAGAATGACCCATTCCAAAAGGGTAGTAGAAAGCTGAGACTTTACTCTTCCACAAATTCCATGCAAGAGATCACCATGAAAACTATTCAAAAGTGAACTTTCTTTTATAAATATAGCTGACACTTGCTGGTTAACTCTTGATAGTTAATTGCCTTCAAACTGTGAAAGCACTTTCTCAGTCTCTTCTCCCTCTGCCAAGTAGCATTCCAGTTTCAGTTGACCTTGGCTAGGACATTGAACAGTGTTCATTTGTAAAAGCCCTGTTGACCTGAGCATCTGATCCTCTATTTGTTATTCACACCATATCCTCCCTGCCTTTGTGTGAAGAGTTAATATACATATGAGGACAGCAAGGTCCAAACCTCACTCATTACAGTAAGCAAGCCAGAATTACTACAGGGACCAGTACCCAAAAGCATCACACACACAAAAATAGTCCCTAGTCACTTTCTCTTGTTTATATTTAAGAGAGTCTGACAGCCTTTTTCATAGGAAAGTGTTGTTTAAGAAATGCAGCTTCCACCGGTGCCAGGGGAAGGGCAGGCGAAGCCAAGTGCTTGGCTAATAAGGACAGAGACATCTGCATTAGCTGTTTGAAGAAGACAAAGGGGATTGGGAACGTATTTGTTTAGCCATATTCCTTATTGCTTTATTAATTCCAGCTTAAAGTCTGCCTGTACTCGTGTATGCTCAGCGCTGGAATCCACAGTTTGAGATGTTTAACTCCTTACTCCAAAACAAACACGCGAAACTGAGGAACTGGGGGATGTGATCCGAAACTCAACACCCAACCAGCACAATGCAGAGATTATTGATAAGAGAGAAAGGCATGGAGTTTTCATGCATTTTTTTTTTCTGCCCTTGAACCACATTGATCCTCATCTTAAAATGCAGACTGAAGAGTTGATTAATATACTTTAAGCCAAGCAATCTAAATTTAAGCTACACAAGCAAGTGGTGGTGGGTTAGTCGCTCAGTTGTATCCAACTCTTGTGATCCCATGGACTGTAGCCCACCAGGCCCCTCTGTCCGTAGGATTTCTCAGGCAAGAATACTGGAGCGGGTTGCCATTTCCTTCTCTAAAAGGATAATTCTTCCATGGGATCTTCTCAACCCAGGGTTTGAACCTAGGTCTCCCGCATTGCAGGCAGATTCTTTTACCAACTGAGACACCAGGGAAGCCTAAGAATACTGGAGTGGGTAGTCTATCCCTTCTCCACTGAATCTTTGTGACCCAAGAATCAAACCAGGGTCTCCTGTGTTGCAGGCGGATTCTTTACCAGCTGAACTACCAGGGAAGCCCCTACCCATGCAAAGTAGAATGCAAAGACCTGAGACCTTCTGGTCAGGGGAACCTGTGGTCATGGGTGTTGTATTCATTGTTTTTTTTTTAATATAAGCTGCTGCTTTGTGAAAGGCGAGTTGTGGAAGCTGGTGGTTCACAAATTAGAGCACGCTGTGCCTTCAGCTCCCAAGCTCTGAACAGCCAGGGCGACACCAAGCTGATCTTTGCCACTGTCAGGGTGTTTGGGCTTCCCTGTCATCAACACTTCAGCTCACCTCACTGAGAATGGTGCCGGGGTGGATGTTGGCAAGATCTCTTCTACACGTAATACCCAGCTCTGCATGAAAGTCAGTTCACTCTTGGAAAAGTGTCACTCGTTCCTTTATTTTTAAAACCTTCCTTCAGAAACTCAGACAATTTCACCAAACAAATGTACAGCTTAAGAAAATGATTAGGGCAAACACTTTTATAACTACGATTCAGGTCAATAAATAGAATATTGCCCCATCATATGCCCCCATCGTAAGCTCTTCCCTTCCTCCTGAAGTAATTACCACTCTGATTTTTATTGTTGCCTTTCTTATGCTCCTGTGTAGTTTTTCACTCAAGTGATAAAGATGTACTTTAAGCCTCCTTAAACCTCCCCCCACCCAAATTCTTCTCTTTTCCTTATAATTTATTTGTTGAAGACTTCAGGCGGTTGAATGGGTAGAGTCTGCTATTGTCTGGACTTTGCCAATGGCAACACTGAACTAGAAGATGGAGTCATTACATTGCTTGGCTTTAACAAGCCTAGTGACCAAAATTCCCTCCTCTCCCTATTTCCCCCATCTCCCCTGATAAAGGAAGGGGACTTTCCTCCTTAGTGCAGATGCAGCCTCTTTGGACATATTGCCCTGTCATGCTTTCTGCCCAGCTTCTCCCACTATCTGAAGTGCCCTCCCTGCTTTTCTACCTGAAAATCAACAACTCAGTTTTCAGGGCCTGAGTCAATGTTGCTTAAAACTCTGTAACATCTTCACACATTCCCTCAGCAGAATATATCACCGGGAAACTTCCCTGGAAGTCCACTGGCTAAGACTGTGCTCCCAATGCAGAGCGTCCAGGTTCACTCCCTGGGCAGGGAACTAGATCCTACATGCACCAACTGAAGATGCCACATGCTACAACAGAGGTCTAAGATCCCATCTGTCACAGCTGAGACCCAGCTGCTGCTGCTAAGTCGCTTCAGTCGTGTCCGACTCTATGAGACCCAGCACAACCAAATAAATAAAAATAAATTTAAAAAAATAAATAAATCACTTCGTTCCTACTGCATCCTCACTCTGCTCAGTCATAGCATTTGCCCACCATGTCCCAACTGCCTGAACTCATCACTCTTCCACGCACCCCCCTGCCCGTCTCCACCCCTTCCTCATCCTTGACAGAAGTGACCACCTTATCTAAATAGAAGCAGATATTCAGCTACACCCTTCCACCAAACCTCTAGGAAACACCTAGATCCCTATCAAGCCCTCATCAACCGCCCCCAGGGGTCCATAGAGGACCACTCTCCTCCAAGGGTGCTCCTTCCTTTCCCTGTGACTCCAAGGTGCCTCTGCTCTTAAGCTACTCTTTTGTTTCAAAAAGCACAGCATGCTTTCCTGTCCTCAATTGCCTCTTGTTTTCTTAAGAAGGATCTGTACCCTCATTTGATCTGAAGTTGGCTTGAAACCTGGCACTCAAAGAGAGGGATCATAGAATAGTACCCCATCCTCTGCCTGATCTGTAGCTTGGCACAACAGCATCTGCAGTGCCACGAGGCCTGGCTTCATTCATACCATTAACCAGAGCAACAATGACAAGACAAGCCCCAAATTATAATCATCCTCAAAGGGAGATGGTCAGGCAAAAGGGGAGGTATTTTCTCATACCATTCCATTAAACTCTCTCTTACCTTTCAAATCTGGCTTCAAAATCACTTCCTAAGAACTTTTCCTGATTAACTTGACCTAATTCTCTTAATTCCTGTACTCAATGAGCCTTCATTAATTATGTACCTCGAGATTTTCCACTATTCATATGCTCTCACTGTATATTAGTCTATGAATATGCTTTTCATATGCAGTTTCTCACATGCAGAGAGGAAAATCTGATCTTGCAATTCTTTTGAATCTCCCCCATGCCGTCAGTTCACATTTGGCATAGAGGACAGACCCAATTAATGTAACTGACCGACAAACGTATATGACTATTCGTATTCCTGGACACTTGGAAATTTCTGGTATGAGAACTGAAAGAGCTAGAAAAGAAAAGATGATAGCATTTCTAGCCCCTCTGAAGAACATTTTATCCAAAATGTCTGTTTTTCTTTTCCTGAATGATTTTTTTTCCCCCTCACTAATCTGCTGAAATTTGCTTAAGTGCCAATCTTTTGAGATCTTGAAATAAAGACTTGTTGAACAGATTTTTACTTTTGAAAGAAGGGTTTCAGATCCAATTTAAAGTCCTAAATATATTAGAGCATATTACTTTGAGTACTGCTATAGCTATTTGTGTTTGTTGTAAATAAATAGCATTGAGTTGGTTTTTTTTTCCATCAAACTTAATACAGCACCTTCACACAGTTCCCTATGATAGTCAATATTTTTCCTGAGGCAATGTACCCTGGTAAGAGTGTTCTGAATCAAATCTAAGTTATTTAAATTTTTTATTACTTTCCAAAGAGTATTTTTCTGGTCCTCCAGATCCACAATAGTTTGAAGTAAATGTTGATACTTCCCTGAAGACAGAAGACATTTGGCCAAATATGGACTGGAGAAACTTGATATTTCTTCTGAGAGAAAGTAAAAGCCTCAGAAGACTGGTTATCTATTCATTTATCCACAGGTTTATGAAAAATTAAGGAGTACGTGTGTGTGTGTGTGTGTGAAAGAGAGACATGTGCAAGTTCTATAATGTAGGTCAGGGCCCTACTGCCAAGTTGAGGGAAGGAAATCATGCATTCTAGAGCAGGGACAGGAAATTCCTTTAGATCTCTGCTCATGTTTCCTCAGTCAATCAATTAGGGAAGTACCTAGATCATTTATAGAAAGGCTGTTAGATGAGATTTGCAGTGTATGTGCACACATGTGTCATTGTGCACTTTCTGGTGTTCAAATGGTTAGTAAATGTTCACATTAGACTTCATCTATTAATTTTAAAATGAATCACTGCCTTGATTATGCTAACCAAAGTGAAACACATTTTGTTTATTCATTGTAATTTTAAGTATTTAAATTGATAGATATTATTTAAAAAATGAGCAATTAATTTTGAAAAATGAATGAAAGAAGTGAGTTCACGCTATTTGCAGTGTGATCTCCCAGGCTGGGCTCCCCTAGCAATGGGCCAGCTGAGCACCCAGACTCAGTCATTCATCCTTGACAGGCTTTCTAAACTCGCTTCCTTCCTCCTGCCCTCCATCGTCTACCAAAACTAGTCAATATCAATACTTCTGCCTTTCTTATTTTTAGCTGCTCCCACAGTCTTCCCTTGAGGTTATTTCATTCCCTAAGCCTCCACTTGAATGGTCTAGTGGTTTTCCCTACTTTCTTCAATTTAAGTCTGAATTTGGCAATAAGGAGTTCGTGATCTGAGCCACAGTCAGCTCCTGGTCTTGTTTTTGTTGACTGTATAGAGCTTCTCCATCTTTGGCTGCAAGGAATATAATCAATCTGATTTCAGTGTTGACCATCTGGTGACGTCCATGGGTAGAGTCTTCTCTTGTGTTGTTGGAAGAGGGTGTTTGCTATGACCAGTGCATTCTCTTGGCACAACTCTATTAGCCTTTGCCCTGCTTCATTCCATATTCCAAAGCCAAATTTGCCTGTTACTCCAGGTGTTTCTTGACTTCCTACTTTTGCATTCCAGTCCCCTATAATGAAAAGCACATCTTTTTTCGGTGTTAGTTCTAAAAGGTCTTGTAGGTCTTCATAGAACTGTTCAACTTCAGCTTCTTCAGTGTTACTGTTTGGGGCACAGACTTGGATTATTGTCATATTGAATGGTTTGCCTTGGAAACGAACAGAGATCATTCTGTCATTTTTGAGATTGCATCCAAGTACTGCATTTCGAACTCTTTTGTTGACCATGATGGCTACTCCATTTCTTCTGAGGGATTCCTGCCCGCAGTAGTAGATATAATGGTCATCTGAGTTAAATTTACCCATTCCAGTACATTTTAGTTCGCTGATTCCTAGAATGTCGACGTTCACTCTTGCCATCTCTTGTTTGACCACTTGCAATTTGCCTTGATTCATGGACCTGACATTCCAGGTTCCTATGCAATATTGCTCTTTACAGCATCGGACCTTGCTTCTATCACCAGTCACATCCACAACTGGGTATTGTTTTTGCTTTGGCTCCATCCCTTCACCCTTATGGCAGAAAGTGAAGAGGAACTAAAAAGCCTCTTGATGAAGGTGAAAGAGGAGAGTGAAAAAGTTGGCTTAAAACTCAACATTCAGAAAATGAAGATCATGGCATCTGGTCCCATCACTTCATGAGAAATAGATGGGGAAACAATGGAAACAGTGTCAGACTTTATTTTGGGGGGCTCCAAAATCACTGCAGATGGTGACTGCAGCCATGAAATTAAAAGAGGCTTACTTCTTGGAAGGAAAGTTATGACCAACCTAGATAGCATATTCAAAAGCAGCTAGATAGCATTACTTTGCCAACAAGGGTCCATCTAGTCAAAGCTATGGTTTTTCCTGTGGTCATGTATGGATGTGAGAGTTGGACTGTGAAGAAAGCTGAGCACCGAAGAATTGATGCTTTTGAACTGTGGTGTTGGAGAAGACTCTTGAGAGTCCCTTGGACTGCAAGGAGATCCAACCAATCCATTCTGAAGGAGATCAGCCCTGGGAATTCCTTGGAAGGAATGATGCTGAAGCTGAAACTCCAGTACTTTAGCCACCTCGTGCGAAGAGTTGACTCATTGGAAAAGACTCTGATGCTGGGAGGGATTGGGGGCAGGAGAAGAAGGGGATGACAGAGGATGAGATGGCTGGATGGCATCACTGAATCGATGGATGTGAGTCTGGGCGAACTCCGGGAGTTGGTGAGGGACAGGGAGGCCTGGTGTGCTGCGTTTCATGGGGTCGCAAAGAGTCGGACACGACTGAGCAATTGAACTGAAGCCTCTACTTTCCCTCTTTCCCTTCTCCCTGAAATAATTCATCTAACCCTTGGAGTTCTAGGTTATAATTTGTCTCTAAAGGAGAGGAAATAATGGGTTCAGAAAACCCTAAGAAGTTATAAACATAACTTACTGAACCAGAAACACTGACAACTTCTTTCTAGACCTGCATTGTCCAATATGGCAGCCACTAGCCAAGAATGGCTATTTAAATATAAATTTAAGTGAACTAAAGCTAAATGAAATGAAAATTCCAGTTCCTTGGTCTCATTCACTATCAAGTACTTAATAGCCACAGCTAAGTGATTAGATGACCCAGAATATTTCCACCATAACAGAAAGTTCTATGGGACACAGCACTATGCTAGGTTCCTTTCTCTGAAAGGAGAGGCCTAATGTTTTATTCTATAATTTTTTCCTTTCAGCAAATGTTCTACATTCTTGTTAAGGAGGTCATTCACCTTCAGGCCTAACTAGACCTCCCAATGATGTGTGGAAGCAGGACAGCCATCCTATTTCTGAATTAAGTGGCTCACTTATGCCTCAGTGCAGGGGTCCATCATGAGTGCTCCACATGAATCAATCTTAGAAGGACTCATACCCAGAGAGCCCCAAGGAAACCAGCGATCCTTATGGAACTTAGTCTTCTGCCAGAACATAAGATAGAGCAGAGAAGGGACAGTGAAGTATATTTAAAGTTCAAAGACACAAGATTCTCTCTCTCTCACAGGAGAGGAAATTTAGGATTCCAGTGATACCTCTCTTTATGCATCACTTAATGGTCTGTAAACAAATAGGGAAAGAATGCAGAAGTGAAGTGAAAGTCGCTTAATCATGTCCAACTCTTTGTGACCCCATGGACTATGCAGTCCATGGAATTCTCCAGGCCAGAATACTGGAGTGGTTAGTCTATCCCTTCTCCAGGGGATCTTCCCAACCCAGGTATTAAACCCAGGCAAATTCTCCCATATTGCAGGTGGATTCTTTACCAGCTGAGCCACTTGGGAAGCCCAAGAATAATGGAGTAGGTGGTCTATCCCTACTCCAGCAGATCTTCCTGACCCAGGAATCGAACTGAGGTCTCCCACATTGCAGACAAATTCTTTACCAGCTGAGCTACCAGGGAAGCCCAAGCTCATAATAAAAAGAATGCTGCAATGAAATCACAAATTTAAGAAATCCTTTTCAAGTGTAAATTGCTGTCCATTTAAAGGGATAGTCTTTCACAAAGGAATAGGGTACATCTGTACCAAGGCCTCAGGGAACCTGCCCTCAAGAGCCCAGGGTGCCAGGTCAGTTTTCTTGGGGCTTCTCTTTTCAAGGCCCTCCTGGAACCTGTTAACTGGACTCTTGTCCTTTCCTGTCTAGATCTTCTGTCTTGTTTTGCTAGAGAACATGTTCCAGTTGTTTCTTGAGACAGTGCTTGGAAAGAATGTAAGTATCTGAAAATGTCATTATTCAACCCTCACACGTGATGGATCATTTGACTGGGTTAAGAAGTCACTTTTACTCAGATTTTGAAGGCCTTGTTCCATTGTCTTCAAGGTTTCTGTGGTGCCAGCAAGAAGCCTGCTGTCATTCTGATTCCTGGTGTGTAGTGTTTGACCTGAGATAAAGTGAATTTGCATGTCAGAAACCACAAAACGGAGGACTCCACAGTGGTCTGGCCCAAGTCACAAATCTAAACATAAGACATCCTGCACTTACAGGAAATGCCTGACAAGAAAACCAAATGCCAATCAGAGTCCTCCACCTCAGCCGGCTCATCTTATCCTAGAAAATAAAACCTGCTGGCTTAGAAGGAAATCTCTGACTTCCTAGTCGATCATGCTCTGCTTCCTGAGTGTGTGTGTGTGTGTGTGTGTGTGTGTGTGTGTGTTAGTAGCTCAATTGTGTTTGACTCTTCATGACCCCATGGACTGTGTGTGTGTGTGTGTGTGTGTGTGTGTGTGTGAGTAGCTCAGTTGTGTTTGACTCTTCATGACCCCATGGACTGTAGCCCACCAGGCTCCTCTGCAGAATTTTCCAAGCAGGAATACTGGAGTGGGTTGCCATTTCCTACTCCAGGGAAACTACCCAGCTGATTGAACCCACGGCTCCTGCACTGGCAGGCGGATTCTTTACCACTGCGCCACCTGGGAAGCCCTAAAGGATATCAAACATGTGACTAAATTGTTTTAGCTTTGTCATTTGACACCAGCTTTTTTTCCCTCTTTAATGTGCACTCATGTGGATTTCTAAAAATTATTGTTATTCTTTGGGCAGGAAATTTGATGTAGTCTTTATGTATGGAGATGCTAATCCTTCATTCCTAAGAATTATTGCATATTTTTGACAATAATTTTCTCTCCATTTTGTCTGTTTTAGTTTCTAAAGATTCTTCTTACCTAGGTGTAAGAGCTCTTATTGAAATGTGTAGATATTTGAACACTGTATTTTCACACATACTACCTTTTTGCCTCTATTCAGAGTAATTTTGTTTTATAACTAATTTTATAGGATAAAACTTGCCAAATATGCAGTCTCTGTTGATCTTTAAATGCTGTTTTCTGAATAAAATACAACCAAAACTTAAAGAACTCATTTACAAAATAATATACCATTGTAGATCACTTTGGTGGATTTATGGTTCTTCAAAGATTTAAAATTTTCTGAATTCCATTTGATAATGAACAATGAGGGGAGAAAACAATTGTGGCTAGGATGAAATAACTTTATGAATTCAGCATCAGCTTTGTCACCAAAATTTTTATGATTCAGTTACTCTATGCAGATACAAAAATATTTGTAAATCTTAACAACTACAATTTTTATTTTTATTGGTAGGATACTACAGCTTGTTTGAATACACAATTGTGAATCATACATGCATACAACCAGTTCCAAATATATTTCTGCTCTATAGTTTCCTAATTTAGTGAGAACACTGTTATTACTATGATTCTGTGCCTTCCCAAAATTTGTTTGTATTATGACTACAAAAACAAATTATTTTATCTTCAATGTTAAACTTTTGAACTGTATTCGCAGTGAAATTCACTATAATGTCAAATATTTCAAATTCAATACAATGAGCTTTCAAAAGATACTCTGACTCTATTGATTTGATTTTAAAAAATGAATCATTATTGGTATTAATCCAACTGATTTCTGTCTGAAGCATGTGATGTCACAGATATGAAACAGGCATCAGTTGTTTACAAATTCTTTCTTTACTAATGGAGACAACACATTGACATCTCTCACTTCATTTTTTCTGGTACATGTGCAAGAGAATTTAGAATTAAAAATGAGGCAAATGAATTTGGAACAAGAGTCAACCTTCAAAAAAAGTGATTTCACAGAGTGATGCCTAAACACACTTTCTGCAGCTGTACTTGTTAAATTATCTTAAACGTGGTATTCTTAGAATAAATACCAACTTCTCAAGTAAATGAGGATAGTTCTTCAGCAAATTTCTACCCCCTGTTTTCAGTGGTCAGAGCTATCACTGCTGACTCAATGGTGAATGTAAAATGGAAGTGACTTTGCTCAGATTTCATATTTACCATTGACTTTCTTGAGAAGTTAAAATTCAGTTCTTAACTTTTCAAAATAGGGGGATAAGGAATGCTGAAATCTTGCCCCTACATAAGAGCAATAAAAAAAACTGATTTTAAAAAAATTATCAACAACTTTTTGAACTTTGGAAACTAACTAAAAGCGTGCAGCAACCCAGGGAGAACTTATTCAAGAAAGATGACTGAATCTCAGTAAGAGCAGTGAGCTCTGTGGCATCTTACTTTAATGTATTCCAGTCCCCCAGCTCAACAGTAGCCTAGAAAATAGCAGCCTGCATTCCTGCTACTGGTAGAGGAGAGAAAACAGATGACCTTTGCAAACTGTTCTTGGTTGTTCTGTCTGGCTTTCTGGAGGAGCTTCTCAAAAGGCTGTCTTTTATACACATGGCCAACAGACACATGAAAAGATGTTCAACACAGCTAATTATTAGAGAAATGCAAATCAAAGCCATAATGAGATACCACCTCACACCAGTCAGAATGGTCATTAAAAAGTTCACAAATAACAAATGCTAAAGAGAATGTGGAGAAAAAGGAACCTTCCTACACTGTTTGTGGGAATGTAAATTGGTGCAGCCACTATGGAAAACCATATGGAGATTCCTCAAAAAAACTACAAATAGAGTTGCCTTATGATCCATCAATCCCACTCCTGGGCATACATCTGGAGAAAATAGTTCAAGAGGATACATATACCCCAATGTTCACTGCAGCACTATTTACAATAGCCAAGACATGGAAATGATGCAAAAGTCCATTGACAAATGAATGGATAAAGAAGATGTGGTATATATACACAATGGAATACTACTTAGCCATAAAAAAGAAGGAAACATCCATTTACAGCAATATGGATGGGCCTGGAGATTATCATATTAAATGAAGTAAGTCAGAAAAAGAAAGACAAATATCATGATATCACTTATATGTGGAATCTAAACTATGACACAAATGAGCTTATCTACAAACCAGAAACAGATTCACAGACATAGAGATCAGATTTGTGGTTGCCAAGGGGCAGGAGGACAGATGAACTGGGAGCTTGGGATTAGCAGATGCAAACTATTACATGTAGAATGGGTAAACAACAGGCTCCCGCTGTATCACACAGGGAAGGAACCACATGTGATAAACCATAATGGAAAAGAATATGAAAAAGATGTGTGTGTGTGTGTGTATATATATATATGTGTGTGTATAACTGAATCACTTTGCTGTAGAGTAGAAGTCAACACAAAATTGTACATCAATTATACTTCAACAAAATTACTGTTTTTAAAAGGTTTGTCTTTACCTCAACTGACAGAAACTCTCATTTAAGAGTGCTAAAGCTGATAATAGGGGCAAGGACTTTTTGTTGAAAAACATTTATAAGCAAATGTTTTAGTCGCTGCTACCCAGTGAAATAAACAACATTTGGAGAAAACAGCAGATGAAGAAGCTTGGGAAGAAAGTTTCAGAGCAGGAAACTTAGACACACATGCTAAAGCTCAAACTTATAGTTAGCTGTCTTCATGCTCATAAAAGACCTGAGAAGGCCCTACACTTCAACCTTGGGCTGACTTTGAGACTCTGAAGAAGCAGAAAGTGAAGGTTAGGGCAGGGTTGTCAGGCTCCTGTCTGAGTGTTGAAGGCATGTCCCAATACACACATAAAATCCCTCTGTAATGGTTCTAGGCATTTCCTATTCAGTCATTAGCTGAACACTAAGCCAGGCTATTCAGGAAACTTGAACAACTAAAACAATCATGAAAAGAAGAACAAAGTTGGAGGACACACGCTTTCTGATTTCAAAATTTACTACAACGCTACAGCAATCAAAATAGTGTGGCCCTGGCATAAGGACAGATATAGAGAGCAATGGATACAACTAAGAGTCCAGCAATAAACTCATATAACTATGGTCAACTGATTTTCAAAAAGGATGCCAAGACCATTCACCAGGAAAGAATATTTTCAACAAATAGTGCTGAGACAATTGGATAGCCACGTGCAAAAGAATGAAGATGGATCCTTACCACATATCATATATAAAAACTGGATAAAACGGTCTAAATGTAAAACTGAAAATGCTTAGAAGGAAATATAAGGTTAAGTCTTCACAACCTTAAAACAGGCAGTGGTTTCTTAAATAAGACTCCAAAGTCACAAACAGCAAAAGAAAATGGATAAAATTAAAGTGACGTCACTCAGTCGTATCCACCTCTTTGCGACCCGTGGACTGTAGCTCAGCAAGCTCCTCCGTCCATGGGATTAGACATCATCCAAATTAAAAGCCTTTGTACATCAAAGGACACTACCAAGAGCGTGCAAAGACAGCCGACACAATGGCAGAAAATATTTGTAAATCATGTATCTCTCGCTGGGCTAGTATCCAGACATATAATGAACACTTACAACTCAATAATAAAAAGACACACCACACAACTGAAAAATGTACGAGGAATTTGAATACACATTTCTGCAAAGAAGATTTGTAAATGGCCACTATACACAAGAGAAGATGTTCAACATCATCCATCATTGCTGCTGCTGCTGCTAAGTTGCTTCAGTCGTGTCTGACTCTGTGCGACCCCATAGATGGCAGCCCACCAGGCTCCACCACCCCTGGGACTCTCCAGGCAAGAACACTGGAGTGGGTTGCCATTTCCTTCTCCAATGCAGGAAAGTGAAAAGTGAAAGGGAAGTCGTTCAGTCGTGTCTGACTCTTCGCGACCCCATGGACTGCTGCCTACCAGGCTCCTCCGTCCATGGGATTTTCCAGGCAAGAGTGCTGGAGTGGGGTGGCATTGCCTTCTCCATCATCCATCACTAGGTAAATGTAAATCAAAGCCAGAATAAGATACCAACTCACATCCACTAGGATGGCTCTAATCAAATAACAGGTAGTTACAAGTGTTGGTTAGGAAGTAGAGAAGTTGGAACTCTCATACTTTCCTGGTGGGAATGTGAAATGATATAGCTACTTCGGAAAACAGTTTGGTAGTCTTTCAAAAAATTACCATATGATCCAACAATTCCAATCTCAGGTATATAATCCAAGAAAATGGAAAACTTATGTCCACAGATATTCATAGCTACATTATTCATAGTAGCCAAAAACTGGAAACACCACAAATGTCCATTAAATGAATGGAAAACAAAATGTAGTATATTTATTTACACAACAGAATATAATTCAAAAATAAAAAGGAATGAAGTACTGATATACATTACAATGTGGATGAACCTAAGTAAAAGAATCCAGATACAAAAGCCTTCATATTCTGTGACTCATCTATTTAAAATATCCAGAATAGGCAAAACCCTGGAGACACAATGAAGCGGACTGACAATTGCCAGAAGAGGAGAGGGAAGTTGGGAGTGGCTGCAAACAGGTACGGACTGGGGCGGGGGGATTCTGGAAATGTTCCAGAATTTGACGGTGGTTATGATTGCACAACACTGTGAACATACTAAAAACCACTGAATTAAACACTTTATACTGGTTGAAATGGTGAATTTTATGCTATGTGGATTTAATCTCATCCATAATAATAAAGCTCATGCTGACAACAGGAATTTTTTTTGTAAAATAAAAAGTGCTGCCAAGCAATAAAATAAATCAGTGTTGGTTTGCACCATATGATAAACGAGAGAGCTGTTGCAACAAAAGCATTTCAATAGTCTTCTCTGTATGCACTATGGCAGAATTGTTCAGCCTCTGTTTACTGGACATATTCCATGGTACAACCTGTAATTTCCCCAATTTCCCACTGATCCTCATGCCAAGTGGCCTGGAGACCTTGCTTCATGCTCCTAGAGGTCCTGGCACAACTGACTAGATGATCAGTATCCAGCTGGAGTGACAGAGTCAATCACTTCCCCCACCACTGTGGGCTGGCATGAGCAAGTTGTCCTTTACCCCTTCTGTTTCCAGCACTTGTTTTTATCAGTGAGTGTCCTGCTTGCTGTCCTTGAGATGGAAATATTAGCTGATACTGTATCTTTAAAAGGTCAGGAAAAGAGACAGGTTACTGCTGATCATCTTTAATTTACATGTTAAAGTGAGAACTTTGTTCAGTGCACATGTTCCTCGCACACTCCTAGATGCAACGTTGGCAGAAGAAAGAACTGCACAATGGCGATCCATCCAGTCCATCCTGGTTATTGCAACGTCATTGTTAATAATAAGACTTTGTTTAAGACAAAACCCCAAAATCCGAGGCAAATGCTACATAAGAAATGATGCTAGGAAAGAGGTTAATCTGGACTTTGCGGTCAAATCAGGACATGTCGTGCTAACTCTACTGCAAGCCATTGAAAGATAAATGTCAAACGCCTTGCACAGAAATTAAGTCTATAGAGATCAGAGGTAGAAATCATGTCTGGCCCCTAAAAGGCTTGTGTTTTGTGCTGTAATAATATCATGTAATATTAACAGGTAAAGACAGGGGGGAAAGGACAATCTGGGAGGAATGGAAAAGGGGCAGAAGGTCAAAAGGTTCATTTAGAAGGGAACAGAGATGTCTCCCACGGGTTCATCTGTTACTGAGTATTGACAGAAGTCATGTTTTAATTTGATTACTGATATTTTCCAGCTGTCTATATACAAACTATGCCTAATGCTGCTCGCATTATGTAACTTCTGGCTCAATGCCTCTTATTCAAAGTAGCAAGGAGGAGAACAGGAAAGAAATGAATCAGCTTGCAAAATCAGGGGTGTTTTCTCTATCTCTTCAAGTCCTCAAAATACTACATGAATGAATAACCACCATTGGTATGGATAATGCTTATAATTACTCTTAAAACATTGAGATTTATTTTTACAAGACTTCCTTCCATTAGGTTTAAAGACTCAGCACCCACCAAGATGAAACATAATAATGAAAGAGGCTCAGACTGAGCATATGTCATGCACTTTCCATTCGGCCCAAGCTGACAGCTGCTTCTGGCTTTCTAAGCTCCTGTGGAGAGCCATGACGTCTTCCCAGAAAGCACTAAGTGCCCAGAGCCTTTCATCTCCTTCCTCCCCAGGCTGCTCCAGAGCCTTTGCTGCCACAGAGCCCATATGTAGCTTGCTGTTTACCAGCACACTTGACACTCTATTCAGTCTACAGTGTGGTAGTTCTTGCTGATGTAATTTGGTGTTTCCAAAGTTTTATAGAAATGTGTGCCAACAGCTACTTTTTGTAACTTAGGTAAATACAATACAGTTTCCAGAGTAAGACTAGTCACACAAAAGACTTTTCCAATAGACATTCAATTGCTCTTTTGTCCTCTAAATCATCTCCCATCCTTCTCACCATATTAGGTGTAGATTTTTGAGAATGGCACTTTCCTGGAGATATCAAAGCATTTCAGCAACCATCATACTTACAGGAAAAGGTTAATTGGGTACAAAGGTGTTGTTTGTTTGTATTTCAATTTGTTGTTTGTATTCCCTGGAGCAGGAAACTATTATGAGTCCAAAATATATTTTCATCTACTATTCAATTGGATTTTCACGGGGCTTCCCAGGTGGTATTAGTGGTTAAAAAAAAAAAAAAAAATCCCCCTGCCAATGCAGGAAATGCAAGAGATGCAAGTTCAATCCCTGGGTCAGAAAGACTCCCTGGAGTAGGAAATGGTACTCAACTCCAGTATTCTGGCCTGGAAAATTCCATGGGCAGAGGAACCTGGTGGGCTATAGTCCATGGGGGTGCAAGGAACACGGCGGATCTACTGAGCACATTATAAATCTTTGGAAGATAAATTTAGAATATAGGATGGGTTTCATAATTAGAAAATCTGAGCTGAAATCTGTATTTCAAAATTTATTAGGCATCAAAATGAGGTTTTTCAAGTATGAAAAAAGTAGAACTATATGCTTTATCTACACAATCATGAAACACACATTTAAGCCATTTCTGAGGGAAAATATTTATTTTTTATTTTTAAAAATTTTTTGGTTTTGGCCACACAGCATAGCAGAATCTTAGTTTCCCCAGCCAGGGATCAAATTGGTGCCCACTGTAGTGGAAGTATCAAGTCTTGACCACTGGACCATCAAGGAAGTCTCAAAAATCCTATTAAATCAACTGCTGAGATCAGAACATGAGAGATTCTTGTCCCAGAGTGATAAGACTTGAAGTTCTATTGCTAGAAGAATTCAGATGTGTCAGCGATTAAATAAAAAATGAAAAGTCAGATACCCATTTTTAAAGTTTAGACTTAGTAAAACTTCCTGTCTAGCTTTAGACACTTAGGACATCGTGTGAGGCTTTTGCCCCATGGAGAGGCAGGCAGCTGGCTAGAGGGAAGAAGGAAACCAGTCAGCTCAGAGAGCAGCAACTTTTCTATTGTTTTAAGAAAAATTGAATTTAAAAATTAGATTTATGAGAAATAGTTGTGAAAAGTTGAACAGTTTCTTCCAGGAAGAGACAGAACAGCTGTTATAAGAACAGGACTTGGTATTGTCAAGGACGGTAACCTGAAATTATGCTCAAGGTCACAGCCACAGCTGGCTGTGGGCTGAGTAACTGAGCTGTCTTGAGTCAGGGTCAGGCTGAGCAGAAGCACTCTGGATCATGCCAGGAGTTAGAGCCCTTCATCTAACTGAGAGAAAGCAGACTGAAACGTAACAGGGGCCAGGGGGAGGGACATTTTTCCCAAGCGTTAAATCCAAAGGAAATATTACTCTTTATTATCTGAGGTCTATTGGATATCAATAGGCCTGTCTGCTAGTGTACTTTTGGTTGTGTATTCTGTGAGCTCTTAGGAGCAGAGTGATGAGGTCCAACATCTGGTGCTTACAGGGCTGCACTGGGATTAAAGATGCCTAGTAACCATTGTGGGCTTCCCTGGTGGTTCAGTGGTAAAGAATCTGCCTGCCATGCAGAAGACCTGGGTTCGATCCCTGGGTCAGGAAGATTCCCTGGAGGAGAGCATGGCAAGCCACGGTAGCACTCTTGCCTAGAGAATCCCATGGACAGAGGAGCCTACTGAGTTGGACATGACTGAAGCGACAAAGCAACAGCAGGGACCAATGTACTACCAGAGTGTAAGGAAGAAGAGATGCTGCTGGTCCTCTTCTTCACCAGTGAAGGAAGGTTTGTTGATACCACCAACTTTGAAAGAGGCGTTTAGTGCTCTCTGGCTTCCTTAAAGCCAAACAGAGCAAACTTCCTTTGGGTATGGTGATGCAGGCCTAAAAAATCCTATCTGCTTGTGCTTCTCCAAAGTTAGGCTTTTGGTTTTGCATTAGAAATGAGGAGAATTTAAGCCTCAGTTAAACCTTTGAAGTGCTCTGCCTTCAGCATCTTGAGTGGGATTTCTAACCAAGGCCCTTAGACTTAATGCAGGTTTGGGGTTTGCAGCTATGACTATGGATGAATTAGAGCCAGAAACATTTACTTGCCTCAAGCCCCTGTGTTAATACTGAACACCCTTTCTCACAGAAAAGGCCAGGAAGAAAATGATTCTCACTTGTACTATCCTGTTCTATGCTGGTACCCAGAATAGCCCATCTTGAGATAGGCACATCCATTTGAAAAGGTGAGATTACACAAGCATAATCACAAATTAGTGCCATATGTTGAAGAGCCTTTGTTATTTATGCCTGAACCAGATGCTTCTCTCCCCTACATTATATTTGCAATCAATCATTTTTAGCTCGTTTTCCTGATGCAATGTCAATTTAATAAAAGAATGGTGCTTCCTTTTTCCTTCATGACTATGAATGCTCTCATGACCAAATAACCTCACTATTTCATCTCAGAAAGGGTCCCCTTGGAATTAATTACTTTGAAATCAAAGTATCCACAGCTCCTTTTAAAAACATCATTGGCACTTCTTCCCAACAGATTATCCACCATAATTGAATCAAATTTTCACCATGATGTCACAGAGAAAAATACATAGTGAACCATTACAATTAACCCAACTACTCCACGGCAGTTTTCAAATGATACTATTACTTTACATTGTAAAATGGATTTTTAAATGTCCTGCTATGGAATTAAGCCTGAAATTTAAATATAGATACATGGGACCTATGAAATTCTGCCTTGAGTGCAACATATATCATCAACCTTGTGCCAATGTTTTACTAGTTTTTTTAAGTACTGATTGAATTATATACTTATATAGCTCTTTTCAAAGTTTAGAGAAAGTTGACTTTTAAATGAGGTGACTCTCAAATATTGATACCCATTCCCCAAGCTACGCAAGAACAATTTTCCTATTATTTTGTTTTCTGTTTCTTAGTTCTTCCTTTCACCACACAATATCCCAGTACCTGCCTCTTTCACTATTTCCTAATGAAAACCTGTATCAGTTTTCTTGATGCTAATTCAGACTGAAGACCCATTCAGCTCAGGTTTTTTCCCCTATAGACACACTATTCATTTCATTCCCATCTGTTACTGAAAAATGGATATGGGGCTACAAGAGATGGGAATACAGGGCTGGATTCAGGTACAATTAGATTCAGACATCAAATAACTCATTGTGACTATTTTTCACCATCCTATGGCAGAGCCTCCTACTATATTGGTTTAATGCTTAGACTCCATGATGAACTCCTGACAGCTTGAGCTCTTTGTGGTAGTTAAAACCAGCCACACAGTGGCTAAAACCTCTCAAGTGGGCAAAATAGCAAATGTTTTTGTAAAGTCCTCTTTACAAGTCTGAGGCGCCCTCTGACTGGACTAGGTTAAGTCACATGCGTCTCTTGAATCAATCATCGTGGTCATGAAAATACGATCCAGTGGTTGGCTTAAACCATGATGATATGTTACCTCTGAATTTTGGAGGTAAATTCCCCAAGACTACATGGATCCAGCATGAAGGGTGGATTCCTCATTCCCAAAGTCAGAGACCATAACCAGAAGAAGAATTGAGTTGGGGAGGGAAATGAGTAGTAGTCTACCTAGTCTCTACAGCCTGAGCGCCTGGCACAGCGTAGACTGTTCACTGAAAGAGTAAATGTATAGTTCATGTATGTTACTGTACTCCGCATGTTTTTTTCCCTTGCTCCAGTCTAACAACCTTTCTGGCTCAGAAAAGCATCCGGTGAATTCTTAGCTGACATTCACTGAGAATTCCTTTAACTACATGTCTTTCCTTTTTTATACAGCTGAGCTCTGCCCAAGAAGGTGAGAATCATTTGAATTACTCTGAAGCAATTCAATTGTTTCTGAAGAAATCGGATGCAATTGAGTTGCTTGTTGATACATCTTCAAGGGCAACTGAACAGTGTCTGATAGAGTTGGGAGCAATTCAATTGCATCTGAAAACTTCTCACTATTCAATTGGGTTTAAAAATTATTTTGACATAACTCTATGACATGTAACATGTAACAGTTGTTCCATGACATGTAACAATTGTTCTCTGCATGAAAGCCACCCTAGGAGTAAACCTTTTAAACAATTTTTGACCTGAATAGTAATCTATTTTTAGTCATCAAAAAATAAATCTGAATGTTCTTCTAATGGTTATAAAGAAAGCTAGAGAGAGCATTTCTAAACAAATAGCTATTTAAATAAGTGGCAGTAGTGGCCAAAACATAAATCTAGTAGAAGGTATGGTACACGGAGAAGGTGATGGCACCCCACTCCAGTACTCTTGCCTGGAAAATCCCATGGACGGAGGAGCTCGGTAGGCTGCAGTCCATGGGGTCACTAGGAGTCGGACACGACTGAGCGACTTCACTTTCACTTTTCACTTTCATGCATTGGAGAAGGAAATGGCAACCCACTCCAGTGTTCTTGCCTGGAGAATCCCAGGGATGGGGAAGCCTGGTGGGCTGCCGTCTCTGGGGTCGCACAGAGTCGGACATGACTGAAGCGACTTAGCAGCAGCAGCAGCAGCAATAGAAGGTACAAATTGCAATTCTAAAGTTAGAGAAAGATGCCTTCTAGAAGAGAAATGAGGACCTTACAGACGGCTTGCTCCAAGAGGCTTTTTCCCATGGATTTAATTAGGAATAAGGAATGTGCTGTTCAAGACCTCTCTTCAAATACAGTTTAATGCAGAGAATTTTACTTTGATTTATTATGAGGTTGAGAATGAATGTGATATAACAAACTAGGGTAATTCACATAAGTGGATTTTTAATCCTTTGGGCTCACCTACTCTAACTTTGAAGCCCTCATGAGTTTCATCCCAACTTTTGTATTTTCAACAAGTAATTGAATAAAAGGAATAGAACATTGGGGGCAAGAGAGTCTTATTACCCTATTTAGTTACATAGGAGCCTGTCCTTCGAGCAACTATCAAGCAGTTCGTCTTTGGTAGTCAAGGTCGGCATCCCGGGCCACGCCTCTCAGAACTCTCAATCCCTTGGTGGAGACTATTTTTAATCTCTTAATTCCCCAGTGGCCCTGCCTTTCCTCCCCACATTTACCAAACTGTGTTCTTAAATCATTCACACACACTTAGCAATACCTGACAATAACCTAAAATGCTGCACCACTGTGGATATTTGAGTTTTGAGACATATTAGAGCTTTAAAGTCATTAAATATCAACAGGAATTTGAGACCCTGTCATGGAGGAGATAAGACTCCAAGTGACACTACACTTCTTGACCCGAGTGTGGGTCACGTGGGTGTGGTCAGTTGTACACTAGGAGGCGTGTACTCCTCTGTATGCACATTATACTTCAATTCAGAATTTTAAAATATCCAGGAGAGAGATAAGGAAGCCTGAATTAAAGTCAAAGTGGAGAGAAGTAGTCACAATTGAGATACTTCAGTGGTAAAATCAATAGGGCTTGACAATTAATATTATGTGAGCAAGGGACCCGGAGTCATAGTGTTTGGGATGCCAGGTTGACAACATTGGTGTTAACAAAGATGGAGTTGACGGATGAAGAATATAGGAGAATAGGTTTTGGGGGAAGATAACATGTTTTATTTTCGGATATGTTGAGCTTGAGCCACTGAGGCTTTGAAATAGAGGTCAGTATCTTGGGAGAGAAGAGGAGCCCAGAAATAGATGTAGATCATTGATGTGTCAGTGGTAAACGAGCACCTGTTGGTTGAAAGTTAACCAGGAGAATGTATTTGAATGTATTCTTTGGGAAGTAGATTGAGCCTGGACCCCTGGAGAGCACCAATATGTCATACATTCTCTCAGTAGATAGGTAGAGATATAGGCATATATAATACATGTGTTTATATGTGTATCTAGATAAAGAGAGAGGAAATGAGGCCACACAGAAGACCAGAGAGGGGAGATCTGTAGGACCAGGTAGAACAGTTTCATGGAAATCAGCTATTTTGGCATTATAGCTTTGGCAGGTGCTTTGATGGAAGATGCTTTGGATACCACGTAGTGAAAAATTTCTCTCCTCCTTATATAGAGAATGAAGGAAATGTATTAAAACCATCATAGAGCCAAAATTTTTAACAATCAATATAGTATGGGCACCCACCAATCAGAATGAACCTTCAACCAATCAGGAGGGATGCTGGCACATAAACCGCATAGGTCTCACCTATGTCTGTGGCTGAGTGTGCACCTCCCAAGACCCTCACTGATTACGATTGAGGCACAGTGTAAGGTGGAAGTTAAGAGAGTGGGCTTCAGATCCAGACTGCCTGGCTTTTATTTCTGGTTTGGCCACCTGGCATGTAGAAAGCATTAGAAAATGTTAGTTGTTAGTATAATTTCTGAAGAATAACCTAGGCCTTGGGGGAAATCTGCCTTCCTAAACCCACAGAGCTGAACCTTGCTCTTTCAGACGTGTTGAATCCATATGGGCAATCATACATTCCTACAGCCATGATCTCCTCTTGGACAAACTCCTAAATTCAATTAGCATCTTCAGTTCAACTAAACAAAATGTGGGAAAAAATCCCAACTGCTTCGGATACTTCAGTTAGATGAAATCAGTAAGGGAGAAAAAAATGTTTGAAACGAAACCAAAAACTCACTACAGACATTTCATGGTTGGAACTACAAGCATTTCAAAGGCATTTGCTTTTTTGGAGCAAGCTTTTGGACTTTTGACTAAAATGCTATTTAAGAAGTGAAATTTGGAGGGAAGAGACACTCTGTGGTACAACTGTTTCATGTCTATATCCTGAAATGGACTTTTGCCAGAGTTTTTGCTTAAGTTCTGTTTACAGTGTCCATTATTTTGTGGGAAAATAAAAAGAGCTCTTAAATCACAAATCAAAGGAAAAAATCGAAAAAGACATGTTTGTGGCTTTTGGAAAAATCTGCTCATCGGTACCATCTCTTACAATTTGTAAAAACCTGCAGAATCAAAAGCTCTGAGAAACCACAGTGGTGGGCCAGTTTAGGAGTAGTTTCTTGTGAACTGTAGGGAAATTGATTAAAAATGAAAAATGTCAGGCTTCCTCCCAGAACAGTGGGGACAGCCTGAGAGAAAGAACATAGTGGGTTCACCACAGTTAAAGGAGGTGACTCAGATATCACCTGTGCAGGCTGGCTCACCCAAATCATTCAGTCACATGATCCCCTTTGCTGTTCTCCAATCTCTCACTTTCATTTTCTCTAGAGCACTTCCATTAAGTCAATTGCTTAAGTAGATTAAATGCTTTCTTGCTTATTGTCTATTTCGTTTCTAGACTGCTCTGTTCCTCATTGTATTTCCAGTTGCCAGAACTCTGAGAACACAGAAGGATGCTCAGGCATTTGTGCTGAACGAATGAGTAAATGAATGAGTGAATGCGGTTGCTGTAGTGGCCATTTTGGATAAGCTGCTGTATAAACTCCATGCCAGATACGTTATCAGTCAATTTGACACCTGATCAATTTAGTAGGGGTTTTGATTAAATTAAACAGTTAAACCAATTTTAAAAAATGATTAGCCCCGGAATTTCATTCAGAGCCTTAGTCTAGACCCGTTGTAACTGTAAGCCTAATTTAGACAGAGGTTGAAAATTGTCCTCCTGGTACACCTCTTTCATAATTTTCGTTTCTACTTGGTTGTTTCACAGTCATAATAATAACGAATAATAGAAAACAAATAATATAGTATATTGCAGGAAAGTTAGGCTGTTGAGGCAAAATGGTCGATCTAGGTAAGTCAAATCAAACCAGGGGCTTAAAGATTAAGGCCAATTGACCTGAATGTAGTCAGTATACTGACATTTGAATCACCTGATTTAGAGCCTGGTGGCTCAGACTGTAAAGAATCTGCCCACAATGTGGGAGACCTGGGTTCGATCACTGGGCTGGGAAGATCCCCTGGAGGAGGGCAGGGCAACCCACTCCAGTATTCTTGCCTGGAGAATCCCCATGGACAGAGGAGCCTGGCGGGCTGCAGTCCATGGGGGCGCAAAGAGTCGGACACAACTGAGCGACTAAGCACACAGCATAGACCACACTCGCTGCATCCTTACTTTAAATAACTAAAGAGAACTTTCCAGTGCTTAATAGGTGCTGAATCTTACTATTATACTTGAAAAGCATATAGGTGTCATTCATTTGTTTGGGCAAAGACAGATAAAAAGGAGGAAAGAAGGGAGGGATACTGGCAGGCAGTAATACACACACACACGCCCCTAAAATAAATTCAAACAAAACTCAATTCCTTAAAATCTAAAGCACTTAAAATGAAAGTGAAACGGTGCCCCTTAAGCGTATTACCAGAAGGAACATGTAAATGAGGGGTCAGCATGGTATCCTGGATGTTTTATTGGGAAGAAATATAAACCATCTAGCAGCTGGCTCCACTACTGGAAAGTTGTCTCAAAAATATATTTTATCAAATGCACTGAATGAGGTAAGTGAGTGAAGGGCACTTTATATGAAGAAAATGTGAACTATTTTGTTTGCTTGATATCAACGCTTTGTGATTGTTAAGTGTAATAGAGCATTCTAAAACCACATAGATAAAGCCCTCTCCAAAATCCATAAAGGAACTTTTGTTTACATAATAATGATAACTATTATGGTTCTTCACTGGGAGAAAAAAATTCTGTGGAGGAAAAAGGTATTTTCTTCTAGGGGTTAAGTTGTATAGAATGGATTCCACCTCTATTCAGGCTGGGCCATGTCGGTATTCAGGGCCAAAAATAAAGGTTGAGAAAAGGAGAACTGACTTGTAAATTGACAGGGTTCAAAGAGTTCAGTATAAAGTGATGAAGAACCGTGCAGGGAAGACAAAGTTCTTCAGAAGTACGTTCACATTATAAATGGATCTTTGTAGTTCCATACTTTGTAGGTATTTGATGACTAAAGGAATTAACTATCATTTTCATAATATATGCCAGGCTCCATACTAAATGTTTTACTTAAAAGTTTTTTTTGTTTGTTTTAGCCTCATAATCATCCCATGTGGTACATACTATCACTCCTGTTTTACAGATGGGGATATGAAGCTCAAGTTCAAACAGCTATTGGAAAGTAAAGCCAGCTAGTGGTGAAACCCGTGCTCCCACGTGGCAGCCAGCAGCCTGAGAG
This sequence comes from Bubalus kerabau, assembly GCF_029407905.1. NCBI lineage: Eukaryota > Metazoa > Chordata > Mammalia > Artiodactyla > Bovidae > Bubalus > Bubalus kerabau. Next base: position 15,073,568 of record NC_073641.1, read on the forward strand.
TACTTCACTCAGTTCTGGCCTACCACCAAGACTGGGCTATCCTGGCTTCTCTAGTGGTCCATTGGTTTAAGACTCACTGCTTCCACTGCGTGAGTGTGGGTTTAATCCCTGGTCAGAGAAGTTCCACATGCCATGAAGTGGGGCCAAAAGGAAAAAAAAAACAAAGATTGGGCTATCCTGCATTTGTTGTAACATGGGTGTATGTAGAGATTATTATACTAAGTGAAGTAAGCCAGACAGAGAAAGACAAATATCATGTCATTTATTATATGTGGAACCTCAAAAAAAATACAAATGAATTTATTTACAAGACAGAAATAGACCCACAGACATAGAAAACACACTTACAGTTACCAAAGGGGAAAGAGGGGAGGGATAAATTAGGAGTTTGGGATTAACATATACACACAATACTATATAAAATAAACCATCTACTGCATAGCACAGGGAACTATACTCAATATACTCAATAACCTTTAATAGAGAATATAAAGAACATATATATATTTACATACATATATACACATATGGGTTTTCCAAGTGGTGCTAGTGGTAAAGAATCCACCTGACAATGCAGGAGATATGAGAGACTCAGGTTCGATCCCTGGGTCAGGAAGATTCCCCTGGAGGAGGAAATGGCAACCCATTCCAGTATTCTTGCCTGGAAAATTCCATGGACAGAGGAATCTGGCAGGCTACAGTCCACGGGGCCGCAGAGAGTTGGACATGACTGAGCGCGCACGCGCGCGCGCGCACACACACACACACACACACACATATGTATGACTCACTTTGTAGTACACCTGAAACTAACATTGTAAATCAACTATATTTCAATATGAAAATTTTAAATTAAAATAAAAAGATAGAAAATCATAGACCTAAATAAAAAGTACTCAGTGTTCCATTAAAAGAAGAGAATGAGCTATCCTGAAATTTGGGATAAACCTTTTCCCCCTAGAACCTAAATTATTTCACTCCCATTGCCATGGTCAGTCAGGCAGAACCAGAAAACAGGTGCCCAGATGATGCTTGGGCACCAGCTGAGGGGTGGCATTTTGTTCCCATAGCATCTGAGGGAGATTTTCATACTTCTACCACTATGATGGATTCAAACCCACCCAGAAAGGTGATAGTCAATTCTGACATTTAAAGATATAATTGAAAACTAAAGAGGAGAGGGGAATTGAGGGGGTCATGCTGCGATTACAGAATGGATTACATCTAGGTTTACTTGGTGAGATTTATTAGAGGAAAACAATTTGGAAACCAGAGTCTTACCTAAGGCGACAAGGAAAATAGGAAATGGTTCCAGAGACAAAGACTTGGAAGAAGAAGAAAAGAGCAAAGAGGGGAGAAGGGAAGCCGAAGTGACCTAGAGGAAGGGAGCATAATTTAAACTACCAATGAGGGAGGTGGACCAGAGCGACCAGCCTTGGGAGACAGTCTGTGAGAGGGGCGATGAATTAGAATGAGGGGCACTTGGAGAACTGTGGACTCCAGTTGCCATTTCATCTCTTTACATGAAAATGAAAGATAATTTATTTGGCAGGAAATGAACAAAAACAAACCCTCTGGGTCTCTGAGTGCACTTGGATTTGTGCAGCCCTGTCCCAGCTGCTTAGAAATAATTTCTGAGTCCTCAGTCCAGCAATGAGAACCCCTAGCCTCCTAATGCATGCAGTGGAAGAACAAATGAAAATCAAATGGGAAAAGGCAGGAGAACTCCATGCCGCTTGTCAAGAGACGGGGGAAGCAGAAACATAACCTTGTAATGAAGTGATTGAGAGATTGTTAAGACATCCCAGGTACAAGATAAATCATCATCTCAGTGACGTGATTGCCTGATTCCCTGGCAGACAATACACCGGGTGAACTTCCCCCTTTCGAATAAAGCAATCTAGCCCTGAGACAAGAACAATTTCCCTGCATATTGCAGAGGAAGTGCGAAGTGGCACTTTGGATAAGGGATTGAAAGTGCCTGTCAGACGTGTTCTCAGAGCCTGCCATCCATCCCAAGCTCTGGACACCTGCCGAGAGAATTCTCTCTTGCTGTTCTGATTAATCCAGCCCCCCGCATGCACCCCCAAACTGGCGATGGGAATATGAACTTGTCGAACTCATCAATGGACTGACTGTTCTTAAGGCAGCAAAGCAACAGTTTGGGTTGCACTGTAGCCCATCTGCATGTCTGTATCGAGTATGTTCTATGGAGCTGCCTCATTTTTTACTCTTTCTGTACAGAAGCCCAGCCATGCATGGCTCCAGCCTGGGTCAGAAATAAGGAATTCACTCTCTAGAAATGCAGTGTCTTGGCACTTCAATGGGGTTTGACTGATGGTGAAATTGAATGTGAATTTCAAGCAGGCCATTTCCTTTGACTACTTCAGGGAAAGGTTGTCATGAAGAGAGCTTTTTAAAACCAAAGAGGAGAGCTGGTCATTAAGCCTCAGGAGTGGCTGAATGCCACAGAAGGCATTCACAGACTTTGGCCATAATGATATTATTATTTATACATTTCCATAATAAGCACTTAGTTCTGAGGGAGCTCAAATAATTTTACACATACAAGTTTCTTAATCTTTGGAGTATTCCTCAACTATAGAATGAGGATTAGTTTTATTAGCTCCATTTACAGATAGAGAAAAGAAAGGCTTAGAAAGGTTAAGTTTCTAGCTTCCGGTCACTGAGCAGATCAAGACGTAAGCTGTGGATGGAACTCCTGTTCCTGCCTTCCAGTCCAGGGCTGTTTTCCATCCCACACAAGATACACACAAGAGATGCACACAAGGCTTTCTTGCTCAGAATACAAGAGCAGAGCCAAGGGTAGGGGTGACAGACGGGAAGCCACAGCTTGGAGTAGCATGGCTTGTGTTCTCGCTGCTGCACACGCTGCCCCTGGGAGCCCTGAAAACACGAGGGAGGAGGGTGCGTGGGTGGGGGTTCACAGGCCTTCCCAGCAGCCTAGGGATGAGCACAACCGTGGAAATTCCAGAACTCTCTTCCCCATCTCCTTCCTGGATTAACAAGGAGAGGATGGTGGCCAGGGCAGGTGTACCATGGGAAGCGTGTTGTCTGGAGATGGGAGACCAGGCCCTGGGCTCTTAGTCAAATCATTTGCCTTCTGCCTGGAGGAGGCCGTTAAGCCAGGAACAGCTCACCAGTCGTAGCAGCAACTGGGAGCCTGTGAAAAATAGACTTCCAGGTCTCACCTCAAACCAATGAAATTAGTTCCTGCTCCTCACAAGATCTCTCCATGATTCATAGGTTCATTAAACTTTGAGACTCATTTTTCCAGTGATTCAGGGTAGACGCCGAATTTATAGCATCTGAATTAGCACCCCTGAGTCTCCACTCAAACCATCCATGTGACCCCAGGCATGTTCCTTAACTCCCATTCACTCATCTGTGAAATTAGGGACAATAAGACTGTCTACATCAGAGGTTATTATGAGGATTAAATGAAAGAATCCATTGCATTAAGGCCGATGAGAGAGAATTCACACCATATATTATGAACAATGCCCACCACATAGCAAGGACTCCCAATACATGTTACCTTCAGTCTGTCTCTTCTAGTTCATTTCAGTGTGACTGCACATGGTAAAATATTTGGAGGGGAACACATCGATTTGTTCTGGGGCCCCCATTTTTAGAACAGCTCTGTTTTATAACCCATATATCCTGCTGGATCTTTCCTCCAACCAATTTCCTATCAATCCCTCCCCTCTCTCTAATTTTTGTTTTCATATCACAGATGCCTGTGGGGGCCCAAGACTCCCCATGAGCTTGAGCCAGTCCCTGCCCCACGACTGAGCTACAATCTCATCCATACCAGATCCCACAAGGATCCTGAATGCTATTCAGAACAATGAGTGTAAACAGAACAGTGGGACAGTCCTCTCACCCACAGCCACCTGCAAAGCCTTGCATTGTCAGGAAGGTTTGGAGGCTAAACTGGTTTGTGACATGGGAAGGAAATAATGGGATGAAACCGGCTGCCTACTGTTCCCTTGACCTTTATTTAGCACATAGAGCTTTGTATAAAAACACGCATGCTTTCAGAATGAATTCTGCCAACCAAGTAAAGGCTAACCCAGGTTGGTCTATTCACAAAAGATCACCATTTCTTTAACTACTAGAGAGAGGTTTATAAGGAGAGGCCCACTTCTATCCATGAACCCAGAATAACTTTATATAGGCCTTAATGAAGCAGTGGAACCAGGGCCAGTTCTTCATTTGGCCCCCAGCACCCACAACCAGGAAAATAGAGTGGAGGCGTGCAAGGGAGCCTCCCTGACCACTTGCCAGCCAGAGGGAACCACGTCTCACATTTTTAAAGTTAAATTTCCAATGAGGATATATCTTCAGGACTTAGTGATCAGAATTTCTCCTCATAATACCTAAATTTTTTACCCTTCCCTTCCCTCTTTCCTTCCTTCAGACCACAAGAAAAAGAGCCGAGATCTCAGGGTTAAGGGCTGAAATCAGCTGGCCTCAATGAAAAGAGGAACAGACTTTACTAAGCAGTTAACCATCTGTTCACCAGAGCACCACCTGGAAATCTGAACCTTCAGAGCTGACAGATATTATATGTTTTTTAAGCAGGTAAGACCCAGAAGTGTTAGTAATGTGTTCCCAAACAATCCGCTCAATTACGAGGTGTTGCTACACAGGACTGCTGACGTGAATTCAGGTCTTTCTCCTCTCCCACTCTTTCCTCCCAGCAGTTTGTTTATTTACCCTGTTTATCAACCCCATAAACACACTATGAGTTTAAATAAAAAGTGGGTGGCAGAGCCCTGCCATGGAAGGTCCACTGGGGTTTTTCATTCAGGCCTCCCGAACCCCGGGGGCTCTTCCTGGAATGTGGACAACCTCTTAGCTTCCAGGTGCGGATGCTGCAAATGTTGCTTGTCATTAGTGGGCACACACATTTACAGCAGGGGTAGGATGTAACAGGAAGACATAGGCTTCCTGCTGTTCTCCTGACATTGATTCACTTGGAGTGGGGTGCATGTTTATATCAATGTAAAACAGCTGTCACGTAAACACAGCCTGCCATAAAGAAGCAGAACAAGAGCCAAGCGACTAAGCAGGGGAGGGAAATAACTGGATTGAAGTATTTACTGGGTGAACAACACACACATATACAAACGAAGAATTTGTTACTTTAGTTATTAAACATTTAATTTGGTAAAGGTCTCATCCTAAAAGATGAATCCTGTAAATGGTCGGGCTTTGGCTTTCTCAAGTAAAACTGGAGCTGGTAAAAGTGCTGTGTTGACAGCCTCGCAGGTAGAAATGTGCAGAAAGCAGCTGGTTTGGGGGTCTCGGCACGATTTGTGCAAACAGCCTCCCTGTTCATGGGTGTGCTGACATCTCAATTTTTCATTTATGAAAAATCTGGGTGCCACTTAAACCTTGGCAAGGCCTCAGAAAGCCAAACAGAAAGTGTCTCAAGCGTTTTCTACTTACTGCTCTGTCTTCCAGGAAATCCCAGCATAACTCGTAGATTCTGGATGCAGAGATGACATGGGTCAGCGTTGGCTTCCGTGAGCTCTCTCCTTTTCAGGGGAGAAGGAGGTTGGGAAGTCAAGGCTGGACTTTGAACCAACCATTAAACCCAAGCCACTCTTCCCACTCCTGAATGTCTTCTCTCGGTCCTCAGTCTCCAGCACCCATCAGTATCACTGGCAGAGCTTGTCAAAACACTAATTGCTAAGACCCCGCCTACCCCCAGGGTTTCCCAGGTGGCTCAGTGGGTAAAGAATCTGCCTGCAAAGCAGGAGACACAGGCGACGCAGGTTCAATCCTTGGGTTGGAGAGATCCCCTGGAGGAGGAAATGGCAACCCACTCTAGTATTCTTGCCTGGAGAATCCCATGGAGGAGCCTGGTGGGCTACAGTCCATAGGGTCACAAAGAGTCAGACATGACTGAAGCATCTGAGCATGCACACATGCTCCTACCCTCAGAGTTTACCGTTCAGCGCTTCTGAGGTTCGGGGAGGAGAGTGGAAATTTGCATTTCTAACAAGTTCCAGCTGTAGATCTATTAAGTACTAACAAGGGATGCAGATGCTGCTGGTCCAGAGATTGCACTTTGAGAACTCCTACGTTAGGAAAACTTGGGGGGCTGAGGCATTCCCCAAAAGTCCTGTTCTGTCTTCAGGATTCAAATCTATTGATATCCTGGGGAAAGGTGAGAGTGGTTATCTCTGAAACAATGCTCTCAGGCCCAGAGCTGACAGGAATAGGAGCATTCCTTGAAGAGGAAGGCATGGACATCTTCAACTCGGTGGCTGTACTGGGGGACTGTATTTGGTCTTACATCAACCTGGAACATCTGAGTCACACAGAGCCAGGTCCTCCCCCGGCCCGCCTGGAAGTACAGGACAGGCAATGTGCAATTCCCTGCCTGAATAGTAAGATTCATTATGGATCCTCTCTTTCTCTCCTTCCTCATGACCAAAGTCATTCAAGTGATTTACAGCAAAGGATCAAGGGAGACTGTGGAATACAATGGAATGAAGACAGAATACCCTTGTTCTTCTTGAACATTTTCCCAACACTTCTGTGGCCCATTGCCAAAACTGTGGAACATTCTGTGAAACAATTTCACCATCCGCGTCACCTCCCAATTTCACATGCCAGGACACTCAAGTTTATCTGAAATTTTATTTGTGATAGGAACCTTCACTTTCTAGGTTATCTCTGTATTTTTGCTCATTACTTTATTTTTTTGCTCATTTGCCCATTAACTACTTTCCATCATGAGAAAGAAGTTGTAATATATCACCAGAATGACTGTGTCCTCTACAAGCAGAGCACTTCAAAGTCTCTTGGAGATGTGAGTATTTGCTTGCGAGCTCAGGGACTCACTCCCACACGCTAGCCTTGGAGCGTGTGTTTCATCAAAATTATAAATTACGACAACCATGGAGCTTTGAGGTTGAAAGAACAAAGTTAAATCATTGCATGCCAAGGGTTGACTGGCTTGGGCTGACTTGAATTCTGGGTGCCAAGCCAGACCCCCTACACTAACTGGCTATGCATTTTTATCCAGGTTATTTCATCTTTCTGGGCCCCATCTTCCTTATCTGTGCTTTGGCAGGTCCCTTGACTGGCTGGAAGATCACTGTTTTGCAAGGCAGTACATTCCATTGTCGGGCAGCTCATTCCAAAGTCAAAAGTTTCTTTTATAATTTATGCCCAAGTCTGACACCCTTTATCATCAACTCACTTTCCCTACTTGTGCCCTCTGGAAAAACACAGATAAGCCTCCTCCTTCGTCATACCCTTGAAAACAGCTCTCATGGCCCCTTTAAATCTTCTCTTTGGGTGGTACAGCTGAAGTTCCCTCAGCTGCTTCTCATAGCAGACAATCCCACAACGTACTGTTGGTGAATTAAATAAACAAACAAGTGAATAGATAGATTAATGCAGGGGTGGACACAGAGGTTAACCTTCCCATGTTCTCAAGTTGGTGAACAAATCCTCTCTAAGTAAGGTTCCTAGACCTGGACTCAGTACAGTTGACTTTTCACAGTCACCAAGATAACAAACGTCCGTCTAATCAAGGCTATGGTTTTTCCTGTGGTCATGTATGGATGTGAGAGTTGGACTGTGAAGAAGGCTGAGCACTGAAGAATTGATGCTTTTGAACTGTGGTGTTGGAGAAGACTCTTGAGAGTCCCTTGGACTGCAAGGAGATCCAACCAGTCCATTCTGAAGGAGATCAGCCCTGGGATTTCTTTGGAAGGAATGATGCTAAAGCTGAAACTCCAGTACTTTGGCCACCTCATGCAAAGAGTTGACTCATTGGAAAAGACTCTGATGCTGGGAGGAATTGGGGGCAGGAGGAGAAGGGGATGACAGAGGATGAGATGCCTGGATGGCATCACTGACTCGATGGATGTGAGTCTGAGTGAACTCCGGGAGTTGGTGATGGACAGGGAGGCCTGGCGTGCTGCAATTCATGGGGTCACAAAGAGTCAGACATGACTGAGCGACTGAACTAAACTGAAGATAACCTATACTAGTGCTATTTGGCTATCGCAAAAAGGAAATCCAAATTGATGCCACCAGGTTGATGTGATAGTTAAGGCATTTAGCTAGTGAGGGTACTTAGCTGATGCTTCAACATCTAAATCCCAATTTGACTTTTATTATACATGTGTTTTATAGTACAAATGATATTCTTCTGTGATATCAGGAATTCTGGGAGTTTGCAAGATTCTGAGATCAGATTCCTCTCAAATTATAAAAGTGAAAGACTTTCCAAATGGACTAAAGGAATACAGTGAGCTGACTATCTGGTCCCTCTGATAATTGTGGAAGCTGAGCTTTCATCAGCCTTCTTCTCTTAGCTGGGTCACCATCAGATCACACAGGGCTTTTTCATAGGGACTGCTCTGCAGTAAGCTCTCCCTCATGCTTTGTTTGTGCTTATCACAAATAAAAAGAGGACACAAAAGAGATGGCTGGCTACTCCACTGGCTTCAGAAGGAGATGGGATGCTACTCCTCGGTTTTTTGCACCAAAAGACTCATCATATCACAGTAGTCATTGTTATTCAGGCTCTTGGGCCTGAGTCATGCACATCTAACTCCAAAAAGATTGATATATAAACTAAGGTGCCCTTTCAAAAGTTCTAATGGGGGCTGTGGTTTTATAGTGACTACAATATATGGGTTTAATATGAAAGGGATTGCTTGTAAAACCTTAGGGAAGCCCAATTAGTAATTGCTAAATTGAGTACAGAATCTAAACCAAGAGAACTGAATGCTCTTGTGCTACATAAAATATTCCCTCCTAATAGGAAAGTACTCAACATCATGTCTGCTAACCATTGCCTTTCTTCCTTGGTTTGGGCAAATAATGACAAATCCATACTATCTAATTTCTCTTTTTCTTGACTCTAAACAGACCACTCACCTCCTGCAAATCTATTCTTTATCTAAACAGGAGAAAATACAACGGTTTAGGTAGTAGTCTTCTTAAGTTATGTTCCAAGCATGAAGGCATTGCAGCTATCATGATTGCAGTAGAAGGTTTTCCAGTTCACTGTCAGCTACACATTTAGAAACTATCTCTTAACATGGGTGACCTTTCATCTATTTTAGCTTCCCAATTACTGACATTTTTGAATATATAATGAATGCACATGGTATAAGAAATTTATTTCAAAAGATACACAAAAAAAGATGTATAGTGAAAAAGTTCTCACCCACTCCTGATCCCCAATCTCCTCCCCAATCTGTTATCAGTCTCTTGTGCATTCATCCAAAGATAATCTATACATATTATTTTCTTTTGCATTACATAAATTGTAGTATATTATCCACATTATTTTGTTACTTGTTCATAGAATTATATTATTTGTTAACAACTGTATAGAGTTCCACTGTGTGGGTGTATCATATTTAATTAACTAGTCCCAACATTTAACTTATATACAGAGTACAACATGTGAAGTGCCAGGCTGGCTGAAGCACAAGCTGGAATCAAGATTGCCAGGAGAAATATCAATAATCTCAGATATGCAGATGACACCACCCTTATGGCAGAAAGCAAAGAGGGACTAAAGAGCCTCTTGATGGTGAAAGAGGAAGAGTGAAAAAGCTGCCTTAAAACTCAACATGTAAAAAATGAAGATCATGCCATCTGGTCCCATCATTTCATGGCAAATAGATGGGGGGGGCGGGAATGGAAACAGTAACAGACTTTATTTTCTTGGGCTCCAAAATCACTACAGACAGTGACTGCAGCCAGGAAATTAAAAGACACTGGCTTCTTGGAAGAAAAGCTATGACAAACCTAGATAGCATATTAACAAGCAGAGACATCACTTTGCCAACAAAGGTCCATACAGTCAAAGCTATGGTTTTTCAAGTAGTCACATATGAATGTGAGAGTTAGACCATAAAGAAGGCTGAGAGCCAAAGAATTGATGCTTTTGAAATGTGGTGCTGGAGAAGACTCGTGAGAGTCCTTTGGACTGCAAGGAGATCCGAACAGTCAATCCTAAAGGAAATCAGTCCTGAATATTCATTGGAAGAACTGATGCTGAAGCTGAAGCTCCAACACTTTGGCCAACTGATGCGAAGAGCTGACTCATTGGAAAAAACTCTGATGCTGGGAAAGACTGAGAGCAGGAAAAGAAGGGGGTGACTAGAGGATGAGCTGGTTGGGTGGCATCATTGACTCAGTGGACATGAGCTTAAGCAAACTCCAGGAGATAGTGAAGGACAGGGAAGCCTGGCGTGCTGCAGTCCATGGGGTCATAAAAAGTCAGACACAACTGAGCAACTGAACAACAATAACAATATACATTTAGACTGTTGCCAGTCTGCCATTACAAACAATACTGCAATAAACAGGGTTGTTTAATTAACATTTCACGCATGTGCAAGTATATCTTTGGAACTATTTATAGATGTGGAATTACATTTTTACTGTAATAGATATCACCTAACATGTCTCCATGGCACTGATCCAGTGTATACCCTACCAGCAATTTATGAGGGTGCCTCTTCCCACATACCTACCACAGAGCAAGTTCATTAGTTATCTAAGCTGTGTAACAAATAACCACAACACTAAATAGCCAAAGACAACATGCATTATCTCACAGTTTACGCAAGACAGAAATTTAAGAGGAGTATAGCTAGACAGTCCTGCTTCAGGGTCTCTGTTGGTTAACCAATGCAGCAGCCATCCAGAGACTGACCTGGGGCTGGGTGATCCACTTCCAAAATGTCGCACTCACAGGACTAGTAGCAGAAGATCTCAGCTCCTTGCTGACTGCTGGCAGGATGGCTCAGTTTCTCTCAGCACATGGATTTCTCCTCAGGGCTCCCTGAGAGTATTCATGACATAGGAATTGGCTTTCCCCAGAGCAAGTGATCCAAAAGAGAGCAAGTAGAAAACAGCAGAGCTTCCCTGGTGGCTCAGCTGGAAAAGAATCTGCCTGCAATGCAGGAGACCTAGGTTTGATCCCTGGGTTGAAAAGATCCCCTGGAGAAGGGAACCCACTCCAGTATTCTGGCCTGGAGAATTTCATGGACTGTACAGTCCATGAGGTCACTAGGAGTTGGACACAACTGAGTGATTTTCACTTTATTTCACTTCAGGAAACAGCAGTGCCTATCGTGATCATTCCTGACCTTGTCTCAGAAGTCACAAACCATCACACCTACTACATTTTATTCAGGAAAAGTGAGCCTCGAAGTCTAGTCCACACTCAGAGGAAAACTGTTTCCTCTCTTAAAGAGGTAAAATGTCAAAGAATTTGCGGATTTTTTTTTTTTACCAATCTGGTAAGTAGAAATGGTATCTATTTGCAAATTTTTATGAATATATTATAATTTATTTACGCATTCTATTATTGATGATATCTACCCTTTTTATAATTGAAGTATTGCTGATTTACAATATTGTGTTAGTTTCAGGTATACAGCAAAGTGATTTCGTTATAGATAGGTAAGTAGGTAGATAGGGTTTTAATGTGCATTTCCTTATTATGAGTGAGACTATTTATAACAACTTCACTGTATATTAAGCATGTGCACAAAAACTGCACATACTTAATAAACACAATTTGATGAGTTTGGACAAATTATAAAACACTCATGACACCATCACCACAATCAAGATAACAGACATATCCAACACATTCCAAGATAAACAAGATTGACAAAACTTTAGCTAGAATAACTAAGAAAAAAGAAAATTAACAAAACCAGAAATGAAAGAGAAGACATTACAACTAATACCAGAGAAATAAAAAGGATCATAGGAGACTACTATGAACAATTACATGCCAAGAAATTGGATAACATGGAAGAAAGAAAGAAATCCCTAGATACACACAACTTACTAAAACTGAATCATGAAGAAATGGAAAATCTCAACAGACTGACAAGTAGGGAGATTCAATCAGTAATCAAAACCTCCCAGCAAAGAAAAGCCCATGACCTGATGGTTTCACTAATGACTTCTGAGTATATTTTTTAAAAGAATCATTTATATATTCTTTCTGTAAACTTTCTGTCTGGGATCTTTGTGGATTTTTCTGTTGGGGTTTTGGTATTTGTCTATGGATAGACATTGTAAATATTTTTCCTGTTGGTTTTATACATGCTGGACTTTTTGTTGTTATGCCAACATTTTTATGGGATTAAATTTTTCTAATGTTTTTTATCTGGAACATCCCTGAGATTTTTTCTTAATCCATCATGTTTTCTTCTGTATTTTTATGGTTTATTTCTCTTATATTCAAATCTTTGAGTCATCTAAAATGTATTTTGGTATAAGATGTAAGGGAGAGAACCAAACCTTATTTCCACTCCCCAACATTCTGAATTACCTAGTTTCACCAATTATCATTTATTGAATAATTGTTATTTTCTCCTTACATTAGTTAGTGTCCTGTCAGGAATTGTGAAAGCACTCTAAATATTTCAAGCAGAGGGCAATTCAATGATCTGAATTAGTGACAAAGACATTGGACCAAAGTAACAAAGGGGAAACTGAGATTAGTCAATGATCATGAAGCCCCTGGTACCCCCGGCTGGAGACCAGCAGATGGTGCTCACTGATCATAACTGCTGGCAGTATGGCCATTGGTTTTCTTTCTTTCTTTCTTTCTTTTTTTTTGGAATCTCACCGTAAACACTGAACAGAAATTCAGGAACTTAAACTTTAATGATACTGGGCTTCCCTGATAGCTCAGTTGGTAAAGAATCTGCCTGCAATGCAGGAGACCCCAGTTGGATTCCTGGGTTAGGATGATCCACTGGAGAAGGGATAGGTTACCCACTCCAGTATCCTGGCCTGGAGAATTCCATGGACTGTATAGTCCATGGGGTCACAAAGAGTCAGGTACGACTGAGTGATATTCACTTTCAAAACCTCCATCTTTCTCACTAATGCTCAGTTCAGTTCAGTCGTTCAGTCGTGTCCGACTCTTTGCGACCCCATGAATCGCGGCATGCCAGGCCTCCCTGTCCATCACCAGCTCCCGGAGTTCACTCAGACTCATGTCCATCGAGTCAGTGATGCCATCCAGCCATCTCATCCTCTGTCATCCCCTTCTCCTCTTGCCCCCAATCCCTCCCAGCATCAGAGTCTTTTCCAATGAGTCAACTCTTAGCATGAGGGGGCCAAAGTACTGGAGTTTCAGCTTTAGCATCATTCCTTCCAAAGAAATCCCAGGGCTGATCTTCTTCAGAATGGACTGGTTGGATCTCCTTGCAGTCCAAGGGACTCTCAAGAGTCTTCTCCAACACCACAGTTCAAAAGCATCAATTCTTCGGTGCTCAGCTTTCTTCACAGTCCAACTCTCACATCCATACATGACCACTGGAAAAACCGTAGCCTTGACTAGATGGACCTTTGTTGGCCAAGTAATGTCTCTGCTTTTTAATATGCTGTCTAGGTTGGTCATAACTTTCCTTCCAAGGAGTAAGCGTCTTTTAATTTCATGGCTGCAGTCACCATCTGCAGTGATTTTGGAGCCCCAAAAAATAAAGTCTGACACTGTTTCCACTGTTTCCCCATCTATTTCCCATGAAGAGATGGGACCAGATGCCATGATCTTCGTTTTCTGAATGTTGAGTTTTAAGCCAACCTTTTCACTCTCCTCTTTCACTTTCATCAAGAGTCTTCTTAGTTCCTCTTCACTTTCTGCCATAAGGGTGGTGTCATCTACATATTTGAGGTTATTGATATTTCTCCCGGCAATCTTGATTCCAGCCTGTGCTTCTTCCAGCCCAGCATTTCTCATGATGTACTCTGCATATAAGTTAAATAAGCAGGGTGACAATATACAGCCTTGACGTACTCCTTTTCCTATCTGGAACCAGTCTATTGTTCCATGTCCAGTTCTAACTGTTGCTTCCTGACCTGCATACAAATTTCTGTAGAGTGGAGCCCAAATTACCAGCCGTTACTGCTACCACTGCAAGAGGAGACATTGGAGGCATAAAAATGGCCTTTTCTTATTTCTTACTCCTCAATCCCAACCAATGCCTTCCATTCAAAAAAGTTAGTCGCTCGTTCAGTTGTGTCCAACTCTTTGTGACCCCATGGACAGTAGCCCACCAGGCTCCTCTGTCCATGGGATTCTCCAGGAAAGAATACTGGAGTGGGTAACCATTGCCTTCTCCAAGGGATCTTCTCAACCCAGGGATTGAACCCAGGTCTAGTGAATTGCAGGCAGATTCTTTACCATTTGAGCTACCAGGGAAGCACGACGCTAACAAAACCTTCCCATTCACAGAACCTAACCAAAGCAAGCTGATGAGGGAATCTAGAAACAGAGCATACTGGCTTTCAGCCAGCACCTTTGTAACTCATGAAAGCACAGAAGGTTAAGACCAGAGCTGAGTGCTAACAAAAAAATTAGCCCACCCACTGATTTGAAAAGCCATGTTTACCACACAATAAATTTCCCCACATGTGAGGCTCTGCGTCCAGACAATTTTTCCTCATTAGTCTATTTAAGTTTTAGTGTTAATACTGTTTTGAATATTATGTTTTTGTATCTGGTAAAGACAATCTCTTCTCATTTTATTCTCTTAGAAATTTCCTAGCTTTCCTGGGTTATTTATTTTTCCATATAAATTTTAGAGTTAGCTTGCATACTTCCAAAAAACTTCAGTCTGCAGCTTATTGAAAGTATATTATAATTTTAGTATATCTTAGGGAGAAGTATTATAATATCTTGAGGAAAATAAAATTACCTGTCTATGAATTTGGTATACATTTGTTCATTTCTCCCTTTGTGATCCTCGCTAGTATTTAAAATGTTCTTTCTATAGACTTTGAACATTTCTTGTTAGGTTTACTTATAACTATTCCATACATTTTGTATTTATTCTGGGCATATCTTGCTCTGATTGATTATAGCTTGCATATATGAAAGATATTGATTTCCATATATGAATTTAATGAATTCCCTGACTGTAACAGTACTTCAATTTCCTCTCCTTTGCATTTTTGAGGCAAAAAGCTATATTATCTGATAATAATTTGAATTTTATGTCCTCTACTTCAGCTTTTAAACCATTCTTTTCTTTCTCTTCTCTAATTGTGCTAAAGAACACCACCAGACCATGACAATTAATGGTAATAGTGTCTATTCCTTGTTCAGATTTAAATAGGAATGCTCCTACTCTTTCTCTATTTTATATTGCTGGGCTTGGCACAAAAGAATAATATCTGATTTCCATTCTGTTAAAACTTCTCAAAAAATAAAGAATAGGCATTGGATTTTCTCAAAAACCTTTACAACATTCATAGAATGATCACATGATTTTTCTATTTACATCCATTAATGGGAACCACATTAATAAATATACAAATACTGAAACATCCTTGCATTTATGGAATAAATTCCTTTGGTCATGTAATATTAATCTTTTAATATGCTATCTGTTTGCATATATTTTCTTTAGGATTTCTGCATCGATTATCATGAGTGAAATTGGTCTGTAGGCTTATACATGTACGTGGGTACTCTCTGTCCTCATTCATTTTAAATCCATTTTTACCAGCTTCACTCTCAGATAGTGACCTTGCTACCAGTTTCCTCAGGGTTCCTTACAATGACCTCCTATATGCCGATTACAGTGAAACTGATCTTTTAAACATAAATATTAGGTTTGATATTTATTCCTGATAATTTCATCTCCTGTTTTTATTTTATTGCAGCAATCTATGAACGTCTTTTTGGTTACTTATTTCCCTTCATATGTTCTATTCTGAGATGAAAAGAAACAGTTGGCAGATGGGTCAAAATCCAGTAGTTAGACTAGCCTATAACCTCTCGCTTAACTTGTGAGGAAATACAGAAAGAATGAGAATCAGGTAATGACTCTCCACGCAGTAAAGAAAGGAAACTAGAAACACTCCTAGCAGCAGGTCAGACGAAGATCTGCCCACCGGGGCTTTCTGCAGCCAGTGAGAAGCAGGTTGTGGAGCCCCGGAGCTCATTGCTTTGGTTTCTAGATGTGTGCTTTTCATGAAGTTGAAAAGCAGCATGCTGTAAACTGGGATTGAGGGCAGTAAGTGCGGGGTCATTTATGATTGCTCACTCCAGGCTTGAGTTATAGCTTCACACGCTCATACCTTTTAGGGTCAGAAATCAGAAGTCAGCCTGTCAGAAGGCATTTGCCATATTTGCTCAGGATTCCTACCCTTTATGATGGCAGAGGAATACACACTTCCAAGGGATGTTTCATTGACTGAGAAACAACTAAGAATTCGTTTTAGAAACTACTGCAGGAAACAATAAATGTGACTTTATATTTCTGATATATACTAAACTCATTTTTTAGGCTCTCCCAAGGCTGTTCCCCACCCCCATCCCCCCAAAAAACTAACCAACTTGTTATTTTGTCAAACTGCAACAAATCCTGAATACACAATTAGAATTATTATATCTTCTTGGTGAATTGATATTTTTGTCATTGTATACTGCCTCTTTACTGCTGGTAACAGTCCTTGTTCTCAAGTCTGCTTTGTCTGATATTAATATAGTCACTCCAGCTCTCTTTTGATTTTTGTTTGCATGTCATATCTTTCTCTATACTTTTATCTATATCTTTATATTTAAATCAGCTTTCTTCATGTGTTTAGATAACTTACACTTTATCTAATTATTGACATGGCTGGATTTAGAGCTATCATTTTCTTATTTGTTCTCTTGGATTATTTCAATATTTTTATTTCAATACAAACATATTTTTAATTTACCTATTGGCTATTTGGACATCATGTTTTTTTTAGTGTTTATAGTTGACATTTACATCCATGAACTGTTTTGAGTTAAGCTTTATATTAAGATATGAGATTTAGGTCTTTCTTCCTCCCTTCTTCCATTTCTTCCTTTTTTTTTTTTTTCTTTTTGGCCTGTGAATGTCCAAGTTCCAGTGCCATTTGTTGGAAAGGTTATATTGTTCTCTATTATGTTCCACTGATTTATGGGTCTGTCCTCCCCCAAAGCCACACAATCTTAATTACTATAGTTATATAAATAGTAAAACCATGAAGACAGATTCCTCCCGCTTTATTCTTTCCCAGAATTGTTTTAGCTAGTCCAGTCCCTTTTCCGTTCCACATAAATTTTAGAATAATCTTATCTGTATCCGTAAAACAAATTTCTGGGATTTTAATGGGAATTGCGTAAAACCTGTCAATCATTTTAAGGAGAACTGACATCTTTATTGTGTTGTTTCTTCCAAGCCACAAACATTGTATGTTTCTCCATCCATTTAGAGTCACAGTGTTATGTATATGTTCAGCTTTAGTAGAAACTGCCTGTTTTCAGTGGTGAGTATACCAATTTACCCTTGAAGAAGGGAATGGCTACCCATTCCAGTATTCTTGCCTGGAGAATTCCATGGACAGAGGAGCCTGGAAGGCTACAGTCTATGGGGTCACAAAGAATCAGACATAACTGAGCAACTAACAGACATACACACACACACACACCAATTTACATTCCCATCAGTAACATATGAGAGTCCCAGTTCTTCCACATCCTTATCAACACTTTTTCATTCCGGTTATTCTGGTGGGTGTGTAGTGGTGGTGTTGCATTTTAGTTTTGCATTTCCTTGATGACTGATCTTAGTCACTCAGTTGTGTCTGACTCTTTGTGACCCCATGGACTGTAGCCCAAGGCTCCTCTGTCCATGGGGATTCTCCAGGCAAGAATACTGGAGTGGGTTGCCACACCCTCCTCCAAGGGATATTCCCAACCCAAGGATCCCAGGTCTCCCGCATTGCAGGTGGATTTTTTACCATCTGAGCCACAAGGGAAGCCCTCCTTGATGACTAATTACACATTATTTTTCGTGTATACTGTTACATTTTAGGGTTATTTTTATTATTTTCTTTTTTCTAATTTTATTGCAATAAATTTTATTTTAAATAAAATATATTGTTTTATTAATTTATAAATAAATTTTATTAATTATAAATAAAAATTTTAAATTATATAATATTTTATAATTTTAAGATATATAAATGTGATTATTTGATATACGTGTATATACTGTGAAATGATTACTCAATAAGTGTAGTTAACATCCATCACCTCACAGTTACATTTTCTTGAAATGAGCACCTTTAAGAGCTACTCTCTTAGCAACTTTTAAATATACAATACATTTTGATTAACTATAGTTATCATGTACATCATCAGGATTTCCCTGTAGCTCCAATGATAAAGAATCTGCCTGTAGTGCAGGAGACCTGGATTCGATCCCTGGGTCAGGAAGATCCTCTGGAGAAGGGAGTGGCAACCCACTCCAATATTCTTGCCTGGAGAATCCCATGGACAGAGGACCCTGGCAGGCTATAATCCGTGGGTTTGCAAAGAGTCATACACAACTGAGCGACTAACACTATTGCTATCATGTACCTCACATCCCAGAACTTATTTATGTTATTACTGGAAGTTTATACCTTTTGATCACCTTCTAATTCCTCCAGCCCCATCCCACAAATCTGATCTGTTTCTATGAATTTTTTTAGATTCTATATATAACTGAAATCATAGAGTATTTGTCTTCCTCTGACTTATTTAACTTAGCATAACACTCTCAAGCTCCATCCATTTTGTCACACATGGTTGGATTTCCTTTTTTTTTTTTTAATGGGTGAATACTGTTCCACCGTATACATACATACTACATTTTCTTTATCCATTCATCCTTTGATAGACACTAAGTTTGTTTCCATATCTTGACCATTGTTGATAATGCAGCAAGGAACATGGAAGTACAGATATCCTTGAGATAGTGATTTCATTTCCTTTGGATATATACCCAGACGTAGAATTGCTGGATCATAAGGTAGTTTTATTTTTAATTTTTTGAGGAATCTCTATACTGTTTTCTGTAGTCAGATCAGATCAGATCAGTCGCTCAGTCGTGTCCGACTCTTTGCGACCCCATGAATCGCAGCATGCCAGGCCTCCCTGTCCATCACCAACTCCCGGAGTTCACTCAGACTCATGTCCATCGAGTCAGTGATGCCATCCAGCCATCTCATCCTCTGTCGTCCCCTTCTCCTCTTGCCTCCAATCCCTCCCAGCATCAGAGTCTTTTCCAATGAGTCAGCTCTTCGCATGAGGTGGCCAAAGTACTGGAGTTTCAGCTTTAACATCATTCCTTCCAAAGAAATCCCAGGGCTGATCTCCTTCAGAATGGACTGGTTGGATCTCCTTGCAGTCCAAGGGACTCTCAAGAGTCTTCTCCAACACCACAATTCAAAAGTATCAATTCTTAGGCGCTCAAGGGTTCCCTTTTTTTCCACCTCCTTGCTGTACTTGTTATTTCTTGTCTTTTTGATAATAGCCATTCTAATAAGTGTGAGATAACACCTCATTGTGGTTTTGCTAAGTGATGTTTGTCCAGGGATTTTTGTTGTACTCATGTGAGAGAAAAGGGAAAAGTATGTCCATTCTATCTCCTTGAAAGTAGAAGTTCTTGTTTTGGTATTTTTAGTTTGTTTTGGGTTTTGCACAATTATATGCATGTTTCTGTCACTGGGCAGAGAAAGCATTAATGAAACTTTCTGGTGATAATTTATAAACTGGCAATAGTTTTGAAAACATTAGCATCAGTGATTCTTTTCCACATTTATTCTGACCTTATCAGAGAATGAAAATGCATTCATACATTTCTTAATTCCTTACTGAATGTTTACTATGTACCAGCCACTGTGCTTCACTCTGGATGTAGAATAATGAACAAAGCATTGGCCTTGCTCTCAAGAAGTTTACAGTCTAAAAGGAGAAACAGAGAAGTGATATTTTAATACACTGTGGAGTAATAATTACCATAATAAGAATATACCCATAGGATATATGTATATGTGTGGCTGATTCACTTTGCTGTCCTACAGAAACTGACACAGCAGTGTAAAGCAACTGTACTCCTATAAAAAAAAGAAACAATATAAAAGAATATTGAGTGTAGCATTCATGGTTTCAGATATCTACAAATCAATAAAAAGCAGCCAAGGGAAACCTTGAAATATAAATCTCGAAGCTTCAGATGGGCTGAGATTCATGCCTGAGAATAGCAAAGGAAAAGTGAGTTTGGAGGAAAGAACATGAAAAAGAATGAATATAGGTATATGTATAAATGGATCACTTTGCTATGTACCTGAAATTGACACAGAATGGTAAATCAACTATACTCCAAAATGTAATAAAATTAATTAACAATTTAAAAAAATTCGCTTTAACTAGGTGAATTCTAACTTAGATCACATTAAGTTAATTAAATTAATGTAATTAAAGCATCTAACCTAACTTGTTTTAGGTTCATTGGTAACACATAGGAGGGCAAGGGAGCCATGGAGTAGTTTGTATATGAAAAAAGGGTAGAAACCAACTCTTTCTAACTCAAAAATAAAGAAATGTAGGGATTTCCCTGGTGGTCCAGTGCTTGGGAGTGCACCTTCCAGGGCAGGGGACGCAGGTTCTATGCCAGGCTGGGGAAATAAGATCCCACTCGCGGTGGGGCAGCTGAGCCAGCGCACCATGGCTAACGAACCCGAGTGCCTCAACGAAAGGTCCTGCATGCCCCAGCTAAGACCAGACACAGTCAGGAAGACATTAAGAAAGTTGTGAAAGGATACTGGTCCAAGTAGAATCAACAGAATAGATGGAGAAGTAGGCTTATAAAAAGACAGAAATCAGGGCGGATTTGAAAGGTTGGAAAATAGGAACCCAGGCAGAGTCTCTGAGTCAGAACAGTCCGGTCAGAACCCTGCCCCAGGCAAGGAGGAATCCCCATTTCTTTTCTCCTGGCATTGTTTATTCAATATTCAAGTTTTAGAAAAAGGCATCTGATTGATCAGTTCAGATCACAGTTCATCTATCCAGTTGTACCAAGGCCAGGAAAGAAAGGAAATAACTTGCTTTAGGTTCAGTGATAACAGACACTTGAGTTTACCATCTAGCCAAGGATACACAAAAAAGGGTTTATTCTCCAGAAGGCAATCAAGACGCTAAAGGAAGGGTGAACACAGCCCAAGAAATGACCCAAGTCCGTGACAACAGCTAAGCAGAGGCTGAGGCCTGGGGAAGACTTAGCTAATCTCAGGTGAGAAAAATGTATGTTTAGGAAGAGCATGAGCAAAGCCTGGGACAAGAGGAGGTGTGGTGAGTTTAGATGACTAAAGTAATTCCTAATGGATGGGGCCCAGGGTTGGGTGGGGGTAGGCAGGGGATAAAGAGGCCAAGAATGGGAGAGGATGATGTTAGGAAAACAGGAAGGGAGTGTCACTGCATCTAGAAGACAAGTGAAAAGCTTGAGGTTTATTCCTGAGGAAGAGGGAGATGATAAAGTGTTTTATGTAGAGTTATGACATTTTTATTTTTGAGAAGTGGCTTTGGCCATCACAATAATTAGGGAGAGATCAAAGTAGCCTGAACCAGGATGATACTGAATAGATGAAGAGACATGATTTGTTACACCCAGGAGAGGAGGAGGCGAGGGAGCAGGAGGAGACAGGATGACTCCCAGGTTTCTGACTTCAGTTATGGCGTGGACGAGAAAGCCACATAAAGAGGAAGGGAATTGAGGTGGGAAAATGAAATTAAGGTGGTTGGACATGTTGAGTTTGAAGTAGATTGTTGAATGCATGGTTTTGAAAGTTAGGGAAGATAATTGAGATTAGGTATCCATCACTATATACAGAAGCCAAAGTGACAGACAAAACATCCCAAGAATATCACACAGGGCAAGAAGAGAGCAGACACTAGGATCAAACCCTCAGAGCACTGACACTCAAGAATGGGCTGAAGAAAAGCAGTAGCCAAGAGAATCACGAAGATAATCAGGAGGTAAGAGGGAAAACAGATGAGTGGTATCTGGGAAGCCAAAGAAAGGAACTGCTTCTGCAGGAAGAAATGGCCCAGTGGTGTCAAACATGCAGTAACATAAGTAGGGCATAGTGTCCACTCAATTTGTCAACAAGAGGTGGCTGGTGCATAAGAAGAGTCCAGATATTACTGGAATAGGGGCCAGACTGCAGTGGACCAAGGGGGCAAGCAGGTGTGAGGAAATGGACACGGCACAGCCCACGGGCACTCAAACCTGCTGTACAAGAATCACCTGCAGAGCCCTCTCTCCAAAGGCAAATTTACACGATGTGTTTGTCTCTTACCGCTGCTGGAACAAATGGCCACAAACTTAGTGGCTTAAAGCAATACAAATATCTCATAGTTCTGTAGGTCGGAAGTCCTCCAGGGTCTCACTGGACCAAACCAAAGGTATCAACAGAGCTCCATTTCTTCTAGAGACTCCAGGGAAAATCTGTTTTCTTACCTTTTGCAGCTTCTAAAGGCCCCCTTCATCCATCTTCAAAGCCGGCAATGTTGCTTCTCTCTGTTTCTTCCATAGTAACATCTCCTTCTTCCCCTCTTCTTCTGAGGCCTTTTCCCACTTTTAAAGACCCCCATGATTACCTGGATAATTCAGGACAACTCCATTCCATGAGATCTTAACTTAATCACAGGGAAGGTAACGGGTCCTAGGGATTAGGACATGGACATCTCTGGAAGGCAGGTATTCTGACTTCACATATGGGTAAAATTAAACCCCCAGTGATTCTTCTGAGCAGCCAGGATTAAGCAACCCTAGACAGAGGAAGAGAATGATAATGGAATTGATAGAGTTTTTACCTTTGTTTTGCCTTTTAAAATGAGGTGTGCATAGCAGAAATAAAAAACGACAATCATTTCAACTCCTAGCTTTGTTTTTTTCCAATGGGGTCTTAATAGTGAAATCATGTTAGAGAAGAACAAGTTTTACCTGACACTTATTAAAGTCTGCCCAGAGCTCTTTCCTCCTTCTTCCCTTACTCAAAACATGACATATTGTGTGAGGCTTCCAAA
Source organism: Bubalus kerabau (assembly GCF_029407905.1). Taxonomy (NCBI): domain Eukaryota; kingdom Metazoa; phylum Chordata; class Mammalia; order Artiodactyla; family Bovidae; genus Bubalus; species Bubalus kerabau. Next base: position 15,096,492 of record NC_073641.1, read on the forward strand.
CCCATAGTTATAATTAAAAAGATGAGCAAAAGATATGCAGTTGCACACTCAAGGTGCGCCTGCAGATACCCAAACCTAAATTTATAGAAAATGAGCTTTTCAGAGACAGAAACTGAAGAGGCTAATCTGAAATGAAACTCAATTTGCTCCAAGTCAGCGGCCTGAGGTTACTTGAGACCCGCCTTTTGTCAGCACTGGGGACTCAGAAATTAAAGCGTGCGGAGATGATCAAATGCCAAGATTGCCATATTGCACAGGGAACGCAACCATGTGTTTTGGTTGGAAGGGGGAAGAGTGTTCAATTAATCCTGAAATGTTTGCAAAAACAAATGATGGGCAAAAAGGAAACTCAACTTGAAAGGGGTGTGATTCTTTATGAAAGAGCCATCTCCACCAGGCTGGCAGCCGCAAAATAAACACGTCGGCCAGCCAGGCCAGAGCAGATAATTAGGAATGAGCAGCAACCCATGGACGGTTTTCATTAAAACCAAGGCGGGGTGGCAGATGGGCAGGCCTCAGTGGCCAACCTCAGTAGCCCAGCACCGCGGGCTTGGGGGAGGCTCGACCATGCCTCCCCTGTTCTTCCCAGGGCTCGAGGACCAGCCACTCCTCCTCTAAATCTTGGGCTGGCAAGGGAAGGCACACCTCCTGCCTGCGCAGGCGTCTGTATTCACCTCAGCTCCTGGCCAGCAACAGGGGAGCACTGGGCCAGAATACTAATAACGAAGCCCCTGGAGCGATCCCACAGGCCTGTCAGAGTGAGGGGACTCCTTCCTGCTCTTCGGACCTTGCCCTGCCGTGGGCACTCCCAGCATTGCAAAGTACTTGAAGGTTGCCTTGCCCTTGACCCCTTACAGGCAGCAGACAAACAGCCACCAAAAAACTATGTATTCTGTTTAAGCAATTGCCTCATCGTTACATAAAAACATGAATATTTACGTAATTCAGTGAAGGCAGAGTGCTGATCCATGCAGAATGAAGGCTGGTGATTACAAGGGCACAGTTCCCACTGTCCCCACGGTCGAGTCTGGGTCACTAAATAACTGAGCCTTTGTGGCCAGACCTGTGCCTACTTGACAGCGAAGCACCAGTTTGACAACAGTGATGCCCCCAGTTCCCCGAGCAGGGCCCCTTCCTGACTGCTCTGCACCGACCCAATAGAATATTTGATTCGTGTTACTGGAAAAAGCACTGCTGACTGCCAGATTGAGGTGAACGTGTTGGAACTGAGAGAGTCAAATATACGGGCAGCCAAAATATTCTGAGGCTTCCAGCCTCCTGCCCCGCCTCCCTGCTGTCTGGCTCCTCTTGAGGATTTGACACAGTAACAGGGGCAGGTCTGTATTCAGCCGACTCACTCCCCACCCCTTCCAGCCTGTGCTCCCGAAAAACCCCCACTCACCATTCAGCACAGCCACCTTCCCCTTCTGCTTCCGGCTTTGCCAGCATGGCCCCTGCTCCTCCTGACTGAAAGACAGTGTCGGGAAGATCACAGACGACGGTGTCGTGACCACTTGCCTGGAGGGACCAGACCCTCTCACGGTTTGATGTGGGCTGGCTGCATCTCTCTGCTCCTGGCACACAGCGGGGCCTCTCCTCGAAGGCAGGAGGTGCTCCAGGGGAGAGGCTGTCTAGCAGTGGCTGCATCCTCCTGAGAGATGCAGTCTGCTTTGTTACTGGACTGTACATTTCCAGATTTTTTTTTTCCTTTATACATATCTGCAAAGAGCCCTGTGTGCAAGTCAGCTGCCTGTTTGTTCTTCCTCTGCTCTGCTCCTATATCTGTGGTCAGCTCTGCCAGTGAAGGTCCTGGTGGAAGGCTGGAGGGGAGGAGGCAGGAGGAAGCCTTCCTCAGCTCCCTATGGCATCCCCTCCATAGAAGGACCAGGCCCCCCACGTTCGGCTCTGGAGTGTGACCCTGACTCTGGAGGCCTGTCCAGCTGTCTTCTCCTCTTGCTTCTCTAGCAGAGGGATGTTGCTGTTGCTCATCCCTGGATGATCTCAAGATCTTCTATTGGCTTCTCCGTTCTTCCATCTCCTGAAACCAATTCACTGTACTAAATTCACTCATAACATCATCTTAACCATTTCTGAGTGTGCAGTTCAGTAGCATAAAGCATATTCACCACACTATAGATTCGGTCTATTTTAAGTTCTAGAGAAGTTTCTCATTCTCCTGGATGATATAGCTCTTGGATTGGTTTGAAAAAACAAACAAACAGGTTTTCAAAGTAGAATTCTGGTTTGGATTGTTCACCTGTTATAGCATTAATATAATGATGGTCTCCTTGCAAATGGAAGTCATATCTGGCATGCAGTGGCAACATCTTCACTTAAATTATCAGCTGAAGATTGCCTGGGATCATGTGCCAGTTAAGACAAGGCTTTGGGAAATCAAATGACTCCTGCACTCAACTGGTGTAAGCTGTTAGGTGGCCAGCTACTTCTAAAGGTGCTGAGAGCTTTCAGAAAGGAAACTATAAAGTCAGGCACAGAACCACTGAGATGCCTTGATGTCTTTAGAAATGTCTCTTATTTCTAGTAGTCACTGAGTTCAGTTCAGTTCAGTTCAGTCACTCAGTCGTGTCTGACTCTTTGCGACCCCATGGACTGCACCATGCCAGGCATCCCTGTCCATCACCAATTCCGGAATTTATTCAAACTCGTATCCATTCAGTCAGTGATGTCATCCAACTATCTTATCCTCTGTCATCCCCTTCTCCTCCTGCCCTCAATCTTTTCCAGCATCAGGGTCTTTTCAAGTGAGTCAGCTCTTCACATCAGGTGGCCAAAGTATTGGAGTTTCAGCTTCAGCATCAGTCCTTCCAATGAATATTCAGGACTGATTTCCTTTAGGATGGACTGGTTGGATCTCTTTGCAGTCCAAGGGACTCTCAAGAGTCTCCTCCAACACCACAGTTCAAAAGCATCAATTCTTTAGCGCTCAGCTTTCTTTATATTCCAACTCTCACATCCATACATGACTATTGGAAAAACCATAGCTTTGACTAGATGGAAATTTGTTGGCAAAGTAATATCTCTGCTTTTTAGTATGCTGTCTAGGTTGGTCATAACTTTTCTTCCAAGGAGTAAGCCTCTTTTAATTTCATGGCTACAGTCACCATCTGCAGTGATTTTGGAGCCCAAAAATATAAAGTCAGCCACCGTTTCCACTGTTTCCCATCTATTTGCCATGAAGTGATGGGACCAGATGCCATCATCTTAGTTTTCTGAATATTGAGCTTTAAGCCAACTTTTTCACTTTCCTCTTTCACTTTCATCAAGAGGCTTTTTAGTTCCTCTTCTCTTTCTGCCATAAGGATGGTGTCATCTGCATATCTGAGGTATTGATATTTCTCCTGCCAGTCTTGATTCCAGCTTGCACTTCCTCCAGCCCAGCGTTTCTCATGATGTACTCTGCATATAAGTTAAATAAGCAGGGTGACAATATACAGCCTTGACATACTCCTTTCCTGATTTGGAACCAGTCTGTTGTTCCATGTCCAGTTCTAACTGTTGCTTCCTGACCTGCATACAGGTTTCTCAAGAGGCAGGTCAGGTGGTCTGGTATTCCCATCTCTTTCAAAATTTTCCACAGTTTATTGTGATCCACACAGTCAAAGTCTTTAGCATAGTCAATAAAAACAGAAATAGATGTTTTTCTGGAACTCTCTGGCTTTTTTGATGATCCAGCAGATGTTGGCAATTTGATCTCTGGTTTCTCTGCCTTTTCTAAAACCAGCTTGAACATCTGGAAGTTCACAGTTCATGCACTGTTGAAGATTGACTTGGAGAATTTTGACCATTACTTTACTAGCATGTGAGATGAGTACAATTGTGTGGTAGTTTGAGCATTCTTTGGCATTGCCTTTCTTCACTGGGTAGATTTGTCTGAAAATTTGGTCCCAAAGCATATAGTACATGTCACAAAATAACACTGTTACCTGAGTACAAAACCTAGCTATGTCTCATATATTAATGTCAGAACTAGTTGTAAAGGAGTAGGATCCTGAGCCTTGAGAGGAGGACATTTGAATATTAAATAGTTTGACGATGCTTAGAACCTTGCAAGCAGTCCATCTTCCCTTATCTCTAGAAACTATCCTTCCCTTGCTTAAAGTCACTGTAATGTAAAATAATGATCTTACCTTAAGCACTTTTGCAATGGGATACTATTCTCAAGACCCATTCCTACTAGATCTTACTGCCTCCGGACCCAAAAGTAGAATCCGATCCCACTGTAAGGGATGAATTGCAAGGTGTGCTCTGGGAACGACATCCTATACACCAAAGGAATTGTACACTCTTGCTAATTCTTAAGAGCAGAAACCTAGAGAACAACTGTGCAGTCAGATTCTAAGGCTAACAGCCTAAGAATAGAAAATAAAATTAGATGAGGCCAAATTTGTCAATAAGGATACCTTTACTCAAGATTCCAGATAATGTTGTAGCTCCTGCAGCCAGAAATAGCTCCAACAGTGTCCTTGATTGGTTGACTGAGCCTTGGACTCAACTGCTTACATTCAATTACATCAAGATACTAAAACTTCCCTAGTATAATGAGCTTTGCATGTTCCTGTCAGCAGCACAGTCCATGGATTTAGGGAATGCCTCATTTATCATGAGGGTATCTCACACGACATTCTGAACGAGGAATACATTTTATAGTGAAGGCGGTGCAGCAGTGGCTTCACACACATGGAATTCACTGGCCTTGACACACCTCTCAAATGCCTTGAAGAAGCTGGCCTGATGGAATGGGTTGTTACAGACTCGGTCACAGAGTCAGATAGGAGGCCATACCCTGTGAGGCGGGATACTGTCCCGGAGGATGCAATATATGCTTTAAACTGAAATAAATGGTCACTGCTCTTTCTTCTATAATCAGAACATACAGATCTGGGAACCAAGAGATGAGGACTGGCTCCATTCACTATTATACCCATTCTCAGAGATTTGCTTACTGTCTCTGCAATCTTGGAGGTGTTCCAAGGAGTGACTGCTTCCATAGGGAAGAGGACGAGGAGACTGCCATCTAGCTAGTAGGATTTCCCCATGTTCCTGGATCAACAGAAAATAGGGTTGATTTCAATTATCAGAGGGATATTGGGTTGCTTCCACACAGTGGAGGCAAAGAGGCCATCACAGGAGCCCAGGGATAATCTTGCTGCTGCTACTGCTGCTAAGTCGCTTCAGTCGTGTCTGACTCTGTGCGACCCCATAGACGGCAGCCCACCAGGCTCCCCCGTCCCTGGGATTCTCCAGGCAAGAACACTGGAGTGGGTTGCCATTTCCTTCTCCAATGCATGAAAGTGAAAAGTGAAAGTGAAGTCGCTCAGTCGTGTCCGATTCCTAGCGACCCCATGGACTGCAGCCCACCAGGCCCCTCCGTCCATGGGATTTTCCAGGCAAGAGTACTGGAGTGGGGTGCCATTGCCTTCTCCACAGGGATAATCTTAGATGCTGCTTATTACTTCCAAATAGACGTATAGAGCCATCCACAAAAGGCACAGGCTCAGAACCTGCAGGATTTGTGATTTTAATCACCCCAGCAGGTCAAGAACCCCAACCAAGTGGAGCACTGACTAACAGCAAGGTAAAATGGAATGGGTGGAAGAAAGAGGAAGATATAAACATCAACTGTGCTCTCATGACCAGTGACAGAGATGATGGCTTTGTGAAGTGAAGTGCAAGTCGCTCAGTTGCGACCCCTTGGACTATACAGTCCAAATTCTCCAGGCCACAATACTGGAGTGAGTAGCCTTTCCCTTCTCTGGGGGATCTTCCCAACCCAGGGATCAAACCCAGGTCTCCCGCCTTGCAGGCGGATTCTTTATCAGCTGAGCCACAAGGGAAGCCCAAGAAAACCGGAGTGGGTAGCCTATCCCTTCTCCAGGGGATCTTCCTGACCCAGGTATCAAATTGGGGTCTCCTGCATTGCAGGTGGATTCTTTACCAACTGAACTATCAAGGAAGTCTGATGATGGCTTTAACAGCTATGAATATTTTGTTACATTTCTATCATTCAATTCTTTTTTTGTTTTCTGTTCTCTTATTTCTTACACCAAGTGTCAGAGATTTTAACTTTATTAAGTCAGCGAACCACCAGACTATGAGAACCCACACCCAGACCTTTGGGAAGGATGCGATCAACCAGAAGCTATGTGCTTGAAGCAGGTGATGACAATGAGGTGACTTCGGGTCTCCCCTTGTTGAGAGGGTGAGAATATTTTGGCTTATATGACACATCTTAAGTCTGGCAGGTGAGAATGGACACCAGATTGCAAAAGAGATACAATCTGGAGGTCAACACCTGATTGCTTTCATAGACACTTCCCATTCCTCTTCTGCTCTATTCTGTACTTCAGGGAACTACATTTCTCAGGCTCTCTTTCCCCTGGCTTCTGAGTAGATATGACCAGTAGGCTATGATAGGGGAAGACTGGACAGTAGGAGGAGGGGAGAAGAAAAAGTTATCTCTCCCCCTCATCCTGCTTCCTGTGGCTTCTCTCTCATGGCTACAACTCCTCCATGGGTTCAGCTCGCATGAGATGGGCCCGCCACGCACATGAGTCGCTCTGGCAAGAATACTGTCTCCTCACTCTGCCTCCCCAGTGTAAGGGTGCTTTTCACCTTTGTAATCAGTTCCCTGTGTAAAAGTTTCTTGCCTTTAAATATTTATAGGACTTTTTATTTTCCAAAACTGATAAGAGTGTGTTTTGTTGTAATAAAAATAAGCTATAAAGATCCACAGACATAGAAAACAAACTAATGGTTACCAAAGGAGAAATGGGGACTGGGGGAGGGATAAATTAGGAGTTCGAGATTAACGCATACACACTACCATATATAAAGTAGATAAATAACAAGGACCTACTGTATAGCATAGGGAACTATACTCAATATTTTGTAATAACCTATAAGGGAAAAGAATCTAGAAAAGAATATATAGAGAGATATATCTGAAGCATTTCCCTGTATACCTGAAACTAATGCAACATTGTAAACCAACTATACTCCAATAAAAAAATAACCTATATATTGTTCAACAACTTGTTCCTGAAACCTACAATGTATCAGGGACACCCCTCTATTTCAGACAAACAGAATTTCTCTCTTTTTTTTTTTCAGATACAGTTCACATACCATAAAATTCACCCTTTTATTTTTTTTATATATTTTATTTTATTTTTTAACTTTACAATATTGTATTGGTTTTGCCATATATCAACATGAATCTGCCACAGGTATACACGTGTTCCCCATCCTGAACCCTCCTCCCTCCTCCCTCCCCATTCCATCCCTCTGGGTCGTCCCAGTGGACCAGCCCCAAGCATCCAGTATCGTGCATCAAACCTGGACTGGCGACTCGTTTCACATATGATATTATACATGTTTCAATGCCATTCTCCCAAATCATTCCACCCTCTCCCTCTCCCACAGAGTCCAAAAGACTGTTCTATACATCTGTGTCTCTTTTGCTGTCTCGTATACAGGGTTATTGTTACCATCTTTCTAAATTCCATATATATACGTTAGTATACTGTATTGGTGTTTTTCTTACTGGCTTACTTCACTCTGTATAATAGGCTCCAGTTTCATCCACCTCATTAGAACTGATTCACATGTATACCTTTTAAAGTTTACAACTCAGTGGTTTTAGTATATATTGTTCACAAAGTTGTGTAACCATCACCACTGTCTAATTCTAGAATATTTTTATTACTGCCCTAAGAAACTCTATCTGTATTCATTAGCAGTCACCTGCTATTATTTCCCTCTCCCCAGTCCCTGGAAACTATCAACATATTTTTCATCTCTATGAACTTGCCTCTTTTTTGACATTTGATATAAATGGAATCACATAATCAATCCATGAACTTTTATGTCCAGCTTTTTACACTTAGCATAATGTTTCCAAAGCTCAACCACCTTATAGCAAGAATCAGTACATCATTTCTGTTTACAGCTGAGTAACATTTCATTGCCGGAGAAGAAAATGGCACCCCACTCCAGTACTCTTGCCTGGAAAATCCCATAGACAGAGGAGCCTGGTGGGCTGCAGTCCATGGGATCGCGAAGAGTCAGACACGACTAAGCGACTTCACTTTCACTTTTCACTTTCATGCATTGGAGAAGGAAATGGCAACCCACTCCAGTGTTCTTGCTTGGAGAATCCCAGGGACAGGGGAGCCTTGTGGGCTGCCATCTATGGGGTCACACAGAGTCGGACATGACTGAAGTGACTTAGCAGCAGCAGCAGCAACATTCCATTGTATGGCTATGCCACATTTTGCTTACCCATTCATTAGCTGATGGAAATTTTGGTTGTTCCCACTTGTGGGTGCGTGCTCAGGTGCTTCAATCATGTCCAATTCTTTGTGACCCTATGGACCATAGCCCACAGCCTCCTTTGTCTGTGGGATTCTCCAAGCAAGAATACCAGAGTGGGTTGTCATGCCCTCTTCCAGGGGATTTTCCCAACCCAGGGATCGAACCCATGTTTCCTGTATCTCCTGCACTGCTGGCAGATTCTTTACCCACTGAGCCGCCTGGGAAGCCCAGTTTCACCTTGTTGGCTATTATGAATAATGCTGCTACAAACATTTGTGCACAAGTTTTGTGTAGACATAGGCTTTCAGGATTATTGGTTATATCCTGCTGGGTCATATGATAATTCTTTAACTTTTTGAGGAATTGCCAAGTGCTTCCCAAAACAGCTGTATCATTTTACATTTCTAATTCATTTTTTTTAATCTATGCAAAATTCTACAAAATAGCAACATAGATTTTCCATAGTTAATTCAACATTTTCTCTATTGAAATGCATTCATGTTTTCTCCATTTTTCTTTTATAATCACAATTAATCACAATCATTCATGAACATCTAATTTTGTACACCTCCATAAATATAGGGATTCTTGCACTTGAAATTACTATGTCCCTTTAATTTTTGCTTTTAATATTTTGCTATTTTTTTTGCCTTTTACATTGCTTTTTAATTTTTTATTATTTCAGGTTTTGCTTTGAAATGTATTAGAGTGCCCCCCAAAAGTTGTTATCAATCCATACTCATCCAACAGTGTAGGAGAGAGACAATTTGTCCACCTGTCTGGTAACATTGGATATGGTTCTGTTTTTGCCAACCTGCCCGAGGAAAACTTTGTTTTCTTACTTTAATTGCACTGCTCTACTCACTAGTGGGAGTAAGCATCTTTTCAAGTACTCATATATTTATTACCCAAACATAAATAGCTAGATTGGGTGATTTCTAAAAGCCTTTGAAGCTCTAAAATCTGACTTGTGAGATTCATGCTCTGGCAAGAGGAGATGGTTAAAGCAATGCTGGCTGAAGCAGGACTGGCTTTATGGAGCATATGATTGTTTAATTATGTTTCACAGGTGCTGCCACAGGCCCTCATGCTCACTGATACCCTCCCGCAGGGTGCCACCGGTAAAGCCACATCTCTTCCTATTTAGCCTAGAAAAAGATGCAAATACCTCCAGGACAGGCACAAGTCAGCACAACCAAGGAGATCAGAGCAAGTCTGGATTGACGTTAGGAACCAAGAGGGCAAACGGTCTTAGAAAAAATGAACCTGGAAGACTGAAGGGCAGAACTGACCTTCTCCTCTTTACCGAAAGCCAACTGTTTCCCAGAGGGGAGACTGCATTATAATGCATTGGGCCTTGAAACTAGAGTCAGAGGATTAAGGGTCTAGTCCTGACTCACTCATGAGAGAGCTTGGGGCATTTCCATGACTCACTTTTCAAGCCTGTTAAGTGGTAATATTCTCTATTATACCAAATTATTCTAAGTTAAATAAGGGAACAAGTGAAAATCCAACAACAACAAAAAAGAAGCGTTCTACCTAAAGCCAGTGCTCTGGGTTCTGGCCCACGTCCAGTAGTCAGGGAAGCAGCATAAATTGGCCTGCAGTCCAGATGGAAGGGACTGGCAGTATGACTCCTCCTCTCGGCCAGAATCCCAAAGCAACTCTTAGAAGCACACAGATTATGTAACATCCTAAATGGGAAAAGAACTTGAAAAAGAACAGATACATGAACAACTGTACCGTTTTGCTGTACACCTGAAATTAACACAGTGTTGCTAATCAACTCTACTCCACATAAAATAAAAAGTTAAAAATTTTTTAAATAAAACAAAACACAAAGGTTTAAAAACATATTCACATAGCCAAAACAAACAAACAAAAGTCACCCTGCACCTATGCTTCCCCATTCCAGAAGCCAGCACACCTGAATTCCAGCATCTAAGCTAGCCTCTCTCCATCTCCTAAAAAGATGAAGACAGTCGTTTAGGAACCCAGATGGGCTTTGTTTCCATTTCGCTTATTTCTCGGTTATCTTATTCCACCGTTTTCCTCTGTTGCTCCAATTATTTCTCAAGCTCTTCCACATTTCCTTGTAAATGTCAAATTAAGTGGTGGCTAAACTTGGAAGGCAGCTGGCAGGCTGACCCAGCTGTGTGCAAAAAACAGTCAACCATCCAAGTAGAGTTCACACTCTCCAATCCATAATTTCTCAAAGGGATGACATTTTCCTGGCCCCTTGACATCTAGATGTGACCAGATGACCAGTTCTCACCCATGGAATTCAAGTTAGAATCATGTATCTCATTTCCTAATCAGAGGTTTTTAAAAGTGGGAGTATCTGCTTCACATTCCCTTTCATCTTCTTCCAGTAGGATGCAGATGGCAACAGGGCTTAGAGAATGGCTGAGCCATGTGATGAAAGGAGCCTGGATACCTGTGTTGAGGAAAGCTGACTTTCCTTGACTATTATATAAGTGGGAAGTAAAATTCTATTATTTAATTTTGAAGTCTACTTACTTTAGCAGCTACCATTACATTAACATCCTGCCTGAAAACATTTCAACAACATGACCATTATAATAAACCAGGTAACAGCAAGCCTCATATAATTCCCAATAGACACCTTCCTTAGAGCCTAGAAGTTTCATCACACAGAAAGCTCATTAAATTATCCTCATGTCATAGGAATTCAATTCCATCATACCTTGCAATTCTTGGCTTATACTTTGAAAAGCTCTGAAGCATGAGAAACAGATGTTTTACAACAAAAAATTACAACATATTGATTGTGTGTTATGGAAAATTATCATGAAGTATGAAAGATTCAAAGAAATATTGTAAGAATAAGATTAGTCTTGTCCAGGAGCTTAGAGTTTAAATGGGAAGAAAAGATGCTCACAGAAATGACTTTAGGATTGTATATCTGGTTAGTACCTAATAGGTGGTCTAGGGCTTTTCAAGAGGGTGAGATCACTTTTACTAGGGTGAGGGACAATAAGGTAAAGCTTCACGGAGGATGAAGTTTGAGCTACGGCTTACAAGTTGAGTGGAATTAACTTGTGGAATCATACACAACAGCCAATAGAAATTAAACAAACAAGTTAAATTACTGTTAGATGCTAGAAATCTAGAAGGTTTTGAATGCCAGGCCAAGGAAGTTGGACATCATTATAAAGGCAGCAAGGAGCTGATAATTTTAGGTCCCCCTTAATTCCTAGAATTTTCTAGCTAAATATATAACTTCTCACAGCAAAAGCCATGACAGCTCTCTATTCTTTTCAGATATATTCCAAGCCTCCTTGATTTTCCTATGGCCTATTTTCCTGGCCCCTAAATTTTAGTTATTGCCACCTCCGCATTTTTATTCCATCCCTATGTACCACTTGTACATTTGTTATTTAAATTTTTTCTAACTCTACTTCTAATTGACTCCTAAGCAAAAATTATTAAATTACAGGATAGACATTGATGTTGAGTAAAATTTTTTCTACTACATAGTCAAATAAACATTTGCCCATTAAAATTTTTAAAGTTTGCCATCTACATATGCTCAGTTACCATTAATGGTTTACAGATTACACTTGGAAAAACATGGTTACTCTCTGAACCATCACACATCTTCTCTCCTGGGTTCCAACTTATCACTTATCTTTCCATAGTCACATTCCCCCAAGGCAGATTTTTTGTCCATTTTGGATTTAATAACTGATAAGTAATGTTGCCATGCTGCTGCTGCTGCTGCTAAGTCGCTTCAGTCGTGTCCGACTCTGTGTGACCCCATAGACAACAGCCCACCAGGCTCCCCTGTCCCTGGGATTCTCCAGGCAAGAACACTGGAGTGGGTTGCCATTTCCTTCCCCAATGCATGAAAGTGAAAAGTGAAAGTGAAGTCGCTCAGTCGTGCCCGACTCTTAGCAACCCCATGGACTGCAGCCTACCAGGCTCCTCCATCCATGGGATTCTCCAGGCAAGAGTACTGGAGTGGGGTGCCATTGCCTTCTCCGAATGTTGCCATAGACAATACTAAAATCTTAATGGTTCAACAAAATGAGAGTATATTCCTTGCTCAGAATACATATGGGGCAGCGCTCCTCCACCTTGTACCTAAATCAGCTGGGAAAATGGACTACAGGGTCACCATGGGCAGGAAAAGAGAAAGCGATCGTATGGATTCATTGAAGGGCCAAGCCTGGAAGTAGCCTGTATCACGTCTGTCTATATCCCACTGGCCATGTAGCCCCAACCCAACTTCAAGGGAGACGAAGGAAAACAGCCAATCTCACAGATTATTGGGGAGCACTGAGGGTCTCCCCCACCTAGTCTCCAAACTAGGTGCTCAGTTCAGTCGCTCAGTCGTGTCCGACTCTTTGTGACCCCATGAATTGCAACATCCTGGATGTTGTCCATCACCAACTCCCAGAGTTCACTCAAACTCACGTCCATCGAGTCAGTGATACCATCCAGCCATCTCATCCTCTGTCGTCCCCTTCCCCTCCTGCCCCCAATCCCTCCCAGCATCAACCTTTTCCAATGAGTCAGCTCTTTGCATAAGGTGGCCAAAGTACTGGAGTTTCAGCTTCAACAGCAGTCCTTCCAATGGACACCCAGGACTGATCTCCTTTAGGATGGACTGGTTGGATCTCCTTGCAGTCCAAGGGACTCTCAAGAGTCTTCTCCAACACCACAGTTCAAAAGCATCAATTCTTCAGCACTCATCTTTCTTTATAGTTCAACTCTCACATCCATACATGACAACTGGAAAATCCATAGCCTTGAATAGACGGACATTTGTTGGCAAAGTAATGTCTCTGCTTTTTAATACATTGTCTAGGTTGGTCATAAACTTTCTTCCAAGGAGTAAGCCTCTTTTAATTTCATGGCTACAGTCACCATCTGCAGTGATTTTGGAGCCCCCCCAAAATAAAGTCTGACACTGTTTCCACTGTTTCCCCATCTATTTCCCATGAAGAGATGGGACCAGATGCCATGATCTTTGTTTTCTGAATGTTGAGTTTTAAGCCAACCTTTTCACTCTCCTCTTTCACTTTCATCAAGAGTCTTCTTAGTTCCTCTTCACTTTCTGCCATAAGGGTGGTGTCATCTGCATATCTGAGGTTATTGATATTTCTCCCAGCAATCTTGATTCCAGCTTGTGCTTCCTCCAGCCCAGCATTTCTCATGATGTACTCTGCATATAAGTTAAATAAGCAGGGTGACAATACACAGCCTTGATGTACTCCTTTTCCTATTTGGAACCAGTCTGTCGTTCCATGTCCAGTTCTAACTGTTGCTTCCTGACCTGCATACAGATTTCTCAAGAGGCAGATCAGGTGGTCTGGTATTCCCATGTCTTTCAGAATTTTCCAAAGTTTATTGTGATACACACAGTCAAAGGCTTTGATTTAGGTGTACTGACCTAGAAAGCCCCTGGATCACTGCTCCAAAACTGTTCCCAGACAGGCCAGAGTATCTCAGAATTAAAAGATCAAATGTATTTGCTTAACTGGGCAGGTATTTTTTCATCAAAACAGTCACTGAGGAATTGAAGAAACCAAGCCTAGCATTCATTCTCTCTTGTCCTTCCCTCATTATGATGAAGGGCAAATAGAGGACCACAGCATTTCTCCTCTTTGACTGGACTTGCCTTTCATTCTCCATATTGGAGTTTGAAAATAGAGGCTGTATTAATTTTCTTTTGCTGCTTTAACAAATTACAAGTTTGGTGGTTTAAAGAACATAGACTTATCACCTTACACTTCTGTAGCTGAGGCATCTAAAATGGGTCTTATTGGGCTAAAATCAAGGGTCAGCAGAACTGATTCCCTTTCCATAAGGTCTACAGGAGGATCTGTTTCCTTGGCTTTTCCGCCTTCCAGCGGCCACCCACACTCCTTGGCTCATGGTCCCCTTCCAACTTCAAAGCAGCAGCTCTGCACTGAGTCATTCTCATATCTTATCACTCTGACACGGACTCTCCAGCCTCCTCTGTCCACTTTTAAGGACAATTGTGATTGTGTTGAGACGATGAGGATAATGCAAGCCAATCTTCCTATCTTAAAGTCAGCCATTAGCAACTTAATTCCATCTGTATATCCTTTGTGGTGGTGCTCAGTCGCTCAGTTGTGTCCAATTCTTTGTGGCCCCACAGACTATAGCCCACCAGGCTCATCTGCCCATGGAATTTTCCAAGCAAGAATATTGGAAGGAGTACCATTTCCTGTTCCTGTTATCTTCCCAACCCAGGGATTGAACCTGAGTCTCTTGTGTCTCCTGCATTGACAGGCAGACTTTTTACTACTAGCACCACCTGGGAAGCCCATTTGCCATGTAACAAAGCACATTCACAGGTCCTGGGAATTAAGAATCAGACATCTTTGTCTAGGGGATTATTCTACTTACCATCAGATCAGATCAGTCGCTCAGTCATGTCCGACTCTTTGCGACCCCATGAATCGCAGCACGCCAGGCCTCCCTGTCCATCACCAACTCCTGGAGTTCACTCAGACTCAAGTCCATCGAGTCAGTGATGCCATCCAGCCATCTCATCCTCTGTCGTCCCCTTCTCCTCCATAGAGACCCACAAGACATGGGTTTTATCAGTCCAGTGTTTTCCTTTTCTTTTATCTTTAAAAAATATTTTTTTAGAAATGTAGGTTAAAGATTTTTAAGTTGAGAGGTTTTGTGTATTTTTAAGCTATCCACATCTAGAAACCTCAGGGGCTTTCCAGGTGGAGCTAGTGGTCAAGAACCCACCTGCCAATGCAGGAGACACAAGACATGTGGGTTTGATCCCTGGGTCGAGAAGATCCCCTGGAGGAGGGAATGGCAACCCACTCTAGTATTCTTGCCTGGAGAATCCCATGGATAGAGGAGCCTGGTGGGCTACGGTCCATGGGGTCACAAAGAATGGGACATGTCTGAAGCGACTTAGCATGCATATGTGCAGAGACATCAGCCATCTAGAAACAAGGACCTGGATTTCCTCATCAAAACAAAGGCTGGTGCCCAGAGTGACTCCCCCTTTTAATGGGACATGAAGCTCCGAGGCTGCTGTAGTCTCCACCTCTTCCCAGTGCCACCTACTCCTGGCCCACTTCAGGCTACATGACCGCCCTCATACCTTAAATTTGCAAATTCTGACCAGTGGATCGCAGACTATCATTTTGCCCTCTGTTCTGGGCATGGAAGGGGGTGTGGTATGGCTGGATGATCACAGGCATTTGAAAGCCCCTCTCGTGGGCCACTACATCATATATCCCCTCAAGAAGCAGGGACCGAAGTACATACTGGAGCAATGGACAAAGTTTTAATTTGCTGTCGCTCCATCAACACCCACCCCCTCTTCCTTTTTCTCTTCAGTCCTTGCTGCAAGCTCTCCTCTAATGAATTTCTTTACTCTGACAGCAGGCCGGCTTCTGGCCCCCAGCCAAGCGGCACACTGGCTTTCATTGTCCTCGTGGGCTTAAGTGAAGGGCATCTCACTCAGTTTCACTTGCAGATGCTCATGGATGCGGCACTGGCGTTAATAACACTGCCGGCCCGACCATTCCATCTTCATCAGTGGCCACACATCAGGCACAGATGATAAGCTGCCCAGGCTACCGGGGAGATGAACTCTATTACCCGGGTCAGGCTGCAGGGCCTCTGCACCAAATACCTGAAAATCATGTTAGCCCGCCAAAATCTCTTGTGTCACACTGACAGCGGGTAGAAGAAAGAGACCTTAAAGATCTAAATTGTGTTGAAATTCTTACAGAGGTCATGACAGCAAGAGACAAAGGCAGTAACTTTGTCACTGAGTCCAATCAGTGTTTTCCCAATCTCTGTCATTTGAGCTTCACTTTTGCAGTTTTTGCCATTGCTGCATAATACCTGTAATTTTATTCATTTAATATTTCCCTTAAATCAACTCTATTGATTTGCTTTTCTTTAACCCTATCCTAAGTAATAGTGATCATAAAATTAGAGCTTAGATATGCTGGTTTCACCTCTTTAAAATACACATTA
Organism: Bubalus kerabau; assembly: GCF_029407905.1. Lineage (NCBI taxonomy): Eukaryota > Metazoa > Chordata > Mammalia > Artiodactyla > Bovidae > Bubalus > Bubalus kerabau. The sequence continues at coordinate 15,112,836 of NC_073641.1, forward strand.
AAGTTGGAATGTTTATATAATTCATTAAAATTAGGATATTAATATTAAAATAAGAAGTGTTGACCCACATATCATTGAAAGTTATCTTACATGCTCTTCACTGGATGCAAACCATACCGTATTTCAGAAACCACAGATCTAATCCATCCTTCCAGCTCAGAACAGAATTTCACCTGACTTAAATGATTAGGTTTTCCTTGTACTATTCTCTAGGTTCTCCAGGTAAAGTTCCCAAAATCCTGACAGTACTGATGTCCGAAGGTACCAACATCATTGAGAAGTCCTTTCTTATATCTCACCTAAATATTTCCATCTGTAGTTGATAGTGGCAGAACCTGGAAATCTAGTGAAACTGTTCGTTGCTCAGTGGTGTCCAACTCTTTGCAACTCCATGAACCATAACCCGCCAGGATCTTCTGTCCATGGACTTCTCCAGGCAAGAATACTGGAGTGGGTTGCCATTCCCTTCCACAGGGGATCTTCCCCACCCAGGGATCAAACCTCGTCTCCTGCACTGAAGGCAGATTCTTTACTGTCTGAGCCACCAGGAAAGCACTAAATCTAGACCACTCAGCAAATGGCTCTAGAAACAGTCCATCTCCTTAAAAGCAGCAATTCCGAGATGGCATGGCAAAAACCAGCTTGGAGCTAAAGCCTTGACATTCAGAAATGCACATGGCCCACATTTTAGAGGTGGACAATTAAGAAAAGAAGCAAGTTAAGAAAAGTAGTGTGAGTAGGTAAGGTGAACTGAACAACTATATCCTAAAGCAGAGGTCAGCAAACATTTTCCTGAAAAAGCTAGAAATCAAGTGTTTTGCACTTTGCAGGACAGGTGGTCTCTGCCATAACCTGCTCACCTCTGTCAATGTAGTGTGAAGGCAGCTACGGACAGTACATAAACAAGTGGGCGTGGCTGTGTTCCAGTAAACTTTATTTACAAAAACAGATGGAGGCCATAGTTTGCTGACCCTAATTTTAGTGGATTAATTGATGAGATTCACTCAACACAGATGGAAACTTCTCCTGGAGTATTAATCAAGTTTTTTCAGAGTAACCAATAGTGCATATGTTTTTTATATTTACATTATTATAAATTTCATAGGTATAATTATAAATCTAATTATATATATATATACATATTATTTATCAGTTCAGTTCAGTTCAGTTCAGTCGCTCAGTGGTGTCCGACTCTTTGCAACCCCGTGAATTGCAGCATGCCAGGCCTCCCTGTCCATCACCAACTCCTGGAGTTCACTTAGACTCACGTCCATCGAGTCAGTGATGCCATCCAGCTATCTCATCCTCTGTCATCCCCATCTCCTCCTGCCCCCAATCCCTCCCAGCATCAGAGTCTTTTCCAATGAGTCAACTCTTCGCATGAGGTGGCCAAAGTACTGGAGTTTCAGCTTTAGCATCATTCCTTCCAAAGAAATCCCAGGGCTGATCTCCTTCAGAATGGACTGGTTGGATCTCCTTGCAGTCCAAGGGACTCTCAAGAGTCTTCTCCAATACCACAGTTCAAAAGCATCAATTCTTCGGTGCTCAGCTTTCTTCACAGTCCAACTCTCGCATCCATACATGACCACTGGAAAAAACCATAGCCTTGACTAGACGGACCTTTGTTGGCAAAGTAATGTCTCTACTTTTCAATATGCTATCTAGGTTGGTCATAACTTTCCTTCCAAGGAGTAAGCATCTTTTAATTTCATGGCAGCAGTCACCATCTGCAGTGATTTTGGAGCCCCCCAAAATAAAGTCTGACACTGTTTCCACTGTTTCCATATATGTATGCAAATATGTATAATTTGGTCTTCCCTGGTGGCTCAGATGGTAAAGAATTCACCTGCAAAGTGGGAGACCTGGTTTTGATCTCTGGGTTGGGAAGATCCCCTGAGGAGGGCATGGCAACCCACTCCAGTATTCTTGCCTGGAGAATCCCCATGGACAGAGGAGCCTGGCGGGCTACAGTCCATGGGATGGCAAAGAGTTGGACATGAATTTATATATATATATATGATTTAGATGTATAAAAGTGTGTAATTTATGCATATAGAAAAACAAAATGTATATATGTATAAGTCATAGAAAGTGAAAGAAAGAAAGAAAATGAAGTGGCTCAGTCATGTCTGACTTTTTGCTACAGCATGGACTGTAGCCTACCAGGTTCCTCTGTCTATGGGATTTTCCAGGTAAGAATACTGGAGTGGGTTGCCATTTCCTTCTCCAGGAGATCTTCCCGACCCAGGGATTGAACCCGGGTCTCCCACATTGTAGGTAGACGCTTACCGTCTGAGCCACTATATATGTAAAGTTAGAGACAGAATTATTATAAGGAATTTAACCACATGATTATGGAAACAAGTCCCAAGATCTGCAAAGTGTCAGCAAGCTGGTGACCTGGGAGAACTGTCAATTTAGTTATATCAGAGTCTAAAGGCCTAAGAACCAGAAGAGCCAATGGTTTTCAGCCTGAAAGCTGGCAGACTGGAGACCCAGGAAGAACTAATGTTCCAATTGTAGTCCAAAGACTGGGGGTGCAGGGGGTGGAAATTTCCAATATCTGATCCCAAAGACAATTAGGCAAGAAGAATTCTTTCTTATTCAGAGGAGGTCAGCCACCTTTTTTTATTCAGACCTTGAACTAATTGGATAATGTTCACTCACATTGGTTAGGACAATCTGCTTTACTTAGTCTGCAGATTTTAATGTTAGTCTCATCCAGTAACACCCTGACAATCACACCTAGAATAACATTTGACCAGATATCTGGGTACCCGTGGTCCAATCAACTTGACACACAAAATTAACCATCACCCTGACAAAGTTCTGTCCTTGGCTCTAGGGCTGGAAGTTGTCAGATGAGGATGAAGGCCCAGATTTGCAGTGAAAGCAGAGCTGAAAAACAAATTGGATGTGAGATATTTGTTAAACTGCTGAAAAAATCTAAGGAGGGACACAACTTATGAAATACAAGGCTGTCAGAGCTGGACAAAACCTTCAAGATCACAAAGCCCAAATCCTTCAGTTTTCAGATAAGAAAGCTAAGCTTTGAAGTGAAGTGAAGTGAAATCGCTCAGTCGTGTCCGACTCTTTGCGACCCTGTGGACTGTAGCCCACCAGGCTCCTCCGTCCATGGGATTCTCCAGGCAAGAATACTGGAGTGGGTTGCCATTGCCTTCTCTAAAACAAAATGACATACAGGTGGAAGAAGAAATTATACAACATAAGTTTTTTAACTAATTGCAGAAGTAGAGAACAGGAGAGATTTGGCTAAACTATATGTGGTTCACAAGCAATAATAAAACTAGGAGTTTAGTTACAACAGCCCAGTGAAAGTTAAAAGAATGATGCAAGTCCCAACAATGATTTTGCAGCTTCAACACAGTTCAGTGGAAGAAAGGTGCTCCGATTAAGGGAAATAATGCTTCTGCATTGCTCTGCCCTGGCAAACTGCTTCTGAAGTGTTGCTTTCAACTGGGAACCACACACTTTACCTTTCACAGGATTACTACTAGGGAGGATCAAGACCCTCACTCAATGAGCATCCTCCATGGCCAGGCCAGGACAAGAGCTGGGCATTTCTAGTTGTTGTCATTGTTTAGTCACTAAACTGTGCCCAATTCTTTGCAACCCCATGGACTGTAGCCCACCAGGCTCCTCTGTCTATGGGATTTCCAAGGCAAGAATATCAGAGGACATTGCCATTTCCTTCTCAAGGGGATATTCCCGACCCAGGGATCGAACCTACATCTCCCGCATTGGCAGGTGGATTCTTTTCCAGTGAGCCACCAGGGAAGCCCAGGCATTTCTGGTACCTTCATAATAATAACCTGCTAAGACTATGTTAATATAGAAATACAACCATTTTGTTTTTCTTCCTTTTCTTCCCTGCACTAGGGAGTACAAGTTTAAGCCCCACTTCACGTCACTCTTTGAGAAAAGGTGAGCTAGTTCCATGGACTGGAACTCTTGTACCCAGAAGTCTGGGAGCAAATTAAAGGGAAGTTGTCCAAGAAGATAGAGGGCTCTCTACCCAGCAATAGCAGGTGGACAGAGCACCATGAATGGTACCACTTGGCGATCCAAGTGGGAGCCTCCATTCAAGTGAGCAGCATCCATCTCCATCCTCAGAGACTCTGCTGATCAGTCCCCGAGAAAGATTCCATGGGAACTTCACTCCACTGAAAACCACCCAGCATGTGGTCAAGGTCTTTCTTGGTTTTCTTCTGATTTTCACTGGCCATCATAGGAGTAGGGTAAGGCCCATGCATGCCTGCCCCAATGGGGAACAATCTGAACCTATGGAGAATGCCCGAGCTTGCCCAATAATAACTCGCCCATTACAGCACTTTATCCCCATTTTCAGATGATGATGCTGATCCAAAGTTAATGTAGATTAGAACCCTCATTTGACTCAAAGCCTATGCTTTGTCCACTATATGATACTCTCTTAATGGATGGAGTAAGTCCACACAAGGGCATCCAAGACACTGAAAATGCAGAGCCTAGAGGAGACTTCAGAGTAGAGGCAGGCAGGGAAGAAACTGGTATCTCCCTTTGAATATTTAAAGTGTTATTATCTGAAAGATAAACTGTTATCTGTTATTCCATGAGTGGACCTTGAGTCAGCCAGAAGTCACAAGGAGATAAAGTTCAGCTGATGGCACTAGAGGGACCCAATAGGCAATGGACTTCCTCCCGGAGCAGTCAGATATCTGTCACTGGATATATACAAGCAGGTGCCAAGTGGGCAGGTCAGGGATGTGGAACATTGGGTCTTGCTGTCTGTAGTCTTGCCTTACGGTAAGATTCTACAAAGCCAACAGGGCAAGAATTTGGCAGAAACTCTGAACTGAGACCTTATTCCTGGCCCCATGGTCCATGCTTCTGCTCACCCAAAGCCGCCAAAGTTCCTCATCACCCAGCTATCCTTGGGAGACGCCCCCTGCCTTCACTCTCTGGATTAGTGCATCAGCCCCAATCCCCACTGCTCCAAGAGCTCATAAGAATGTGTCTTAACCCAAGCTTCCACTTGAAACTTCTGCTGCCTGACTCACATGCTTCAGAGAGCCCTTCAATACCAGAGCCTGAGGGAAAGCAGATGTCATGGGGAAGAAGGTCAAGGCATATCCAGCAGGAAATTTCTGGCCCCAGAAGGCCCTCGTGAGGCTAACAATATTGATTCTTCATCAGACCTCACTGTCCTTTTCAAGTATGACTTGTGTGTTCCATGAAGCAGGCCAGGGAGAGAAGACACACACATGAAACCTACCCGCCTGTTGAGTCAGAGTGTGGAGCGAGCCTCAGGAGTGGTGAAGGCTGGAGGGGATTGTTGGAGGGGCTGCTGGGAGAGGGAGGTTCCACCTCAGAGGGGATGAGGGCATGTGAGGGCAAGAGTGGAGAAGGGTGTTAGTGGCTGAAGGCTCTGGGAAATGACCTCTGACCCTGGGGTCAGAGGATGACGGAATGTCCACACCATCAACGTGTATAGAGACGTAACCTCGTTGAGCCTGACACTTCCAGGGCTCTATATTCACTTCAGAATGGGAGAAACAGCAAAGGAGGGCCTTCCCCCTTTCCCTGGAAAAGCAGCCTCTCACACACCACATCACTGCATCCATGTAATATGGGAATCGAGAGAAACGGCTGTGAGGACAGCTGTGGGGCATGGGACGCCCAGCTGTGCCACCTCGGAAGGCACTTTACAACTCTGGGGCTTGGCCCAAACATGCAGGGGGAGGGGCTGGGCCTCCGTGGCCCATCGCAGGGTGACAAGCGGATTCTGAGATCCTAGCATTCCTTGGATCTAGGATCCCTAGGCCCATAGTACCTAACACACATCAGCCTTCCTGAGGGCTGGTGACAATGTCTGAACAGGAAACACAGATCAATATTTTTCACTTGAGTATTTTACTTTTAAAACAAAATTAGAAAGGAAAGAAGATTCAGGAATGGGCCAGGCTAAGGCAGGGGTGGCTAGGCATTCCTCTAGCTGTGTTAGGACAATATCCCCCCAGTGTCTGTTCTCCGGGAATGGAAAACTGCTTCCCAGTGGTGAAGGACCATAGCAGGATGGGGTGAGGCCCCGAAGGTGCTGAGATGAGGAGAGGAAGACAGCAGGGTTCGTGGTAGTTTCAGCCCCAGGAGAGGGGAGACCAAGGACCCAATTGTGCAGTCCCTGCAACTCTGGGAAACACATGGAACCGAACACTGGATTGTGCAGGTTTTACAATTTGTTCCTGAAAGGGACCACCAACATCCCAGATGCTGTTGCAAAAGGTGCCATTTAATGACCGTAAATGAAACTGTTCCAAACAGCCCATCTGTCACCCAGTTTTTACAAATATCTAATTCTGTTCACATGCTATTCCCAAGGGGAATGGTGACACAGAGCTGTTTGCCCACCATGAAGCTGTCCATTTGAATGATTAATGAATTTCTCATGTCAAGTACATAGAGACGGCTGGGCCCATGGAGAGCCCTGGGAGACCTGCCTTCAGAGAAGCTGCCTAGTTAGCTCTGGTGCAGGGCTACAGCCTCCTTCCCCTCTTCCTTCAGCAAATCCTCTCCAATGCGGGTGATGGAGCAGAACTTCTCCATGGGGAGTTTTCCCCACGGACAGAAGATCCGGGAAAGAAACAAGGAAGTTAGAGAGAAAGGCTGCTCCCCATCTACCCTCCAGAGCACAGGATCTCTGTCTCCTGGCCTTCCACTGCCCCTCCCTGCTTCCTGTCCCTTCCTCATTTTGGTTTCCAAATTTGAACCTCCCTCTGCTTTCCCCAGACCTCTTCCTGCCTCATCTGAGGAACAGCAAAGGCAGCACATGGCAGCCACCCCATCACCTCTCTGACTGCTGATCTAAGGTCCTGCTTAGCTCAGCCATGTCATGAGCATCAAACCTTTCAGCTGAACATAAATATCTATATTATTATAAGGAATCAGTTGTCTCTTAGACTCACACTCAGGGCATACTGCACAATTTCAGGCTTTCACACTTAGCACATGCTTTTCAGTAATTATGAGAAAGAAATGTTTTCTTCAATTTTTGGTTTCCTCTGTAATTTTTTCCACCAACTGGGCCACTACTGAAATAGTACCATTGTATTCATACTTCTGTTCCTTGAACTTTCTTACTTAATGATATATGCTGGAATTGTTCCCTGCAAGATCAATAGAAGTAGATCAACAGTTTGGGCCCAGTCTTGTTCATAGCTTCAGAGTATTCCACTTTATACTAGAATTTATTCCATCAGTTTCATATACCTATCTATTTAGGTTGTTTCCAGGCTTTTGTTATTTGACACGATGCTACTCTTAATATGTATATATATTTCAGCACATGTTCAAGTATATCCATAAGGATACATTCCTGGAAGTGGAATTGCTCCATCAAAGGGCATATTCATCTAACATTTGTATACATGCAATTCAGGAGACCCGGATTTGATTCCTGGGTCAAGAAGATCCCCTGGAGAAGGGAATGGCTACCTACTCCATTATTCTTGCCTGGAAAATCCCATGGACAGAGGAGCCTGGCAGGGCTACAGTCCATGGGGTCGCAAAGAGTCAGACACGACTGAGCAACTAACACTTTCTTTCATAGCTAGGTAGAGTACATCATAGATATAAATCTTAGTCAATAGCTTACAGAACTAAACTTTAGACATTAACAAGTAAAAAGTATCGATCCTTTGGGAGGAGCTGCATATACACTCTACACATCTTTTTACCTTCCCCAGACATTTAGTTACAAGGTGCTTGTGTTACAGAATGGCAGCTGAAGCTCCAGCCGTTTTGTCCAGCTTCCAAGCAATAGCAAGAAGGATAGGGAGTGTCCCTCTGATGGGTCAGCTTCCTTTAAGGAGCCACTCCAGTTCTATTCAATTTTTTGCTTACATTTCATTGTCCATAATTTACTTCTACAGTCATATCTAGCTATAATGTAGGCTTTCAATTGGGTGATTTTCTGTCCCCAAAATAGGCTTCTCTTATTTTAGAAGGCAAATGAGTTAAAATCTGGGAAATAGGCTTCTCTTATTTTAGAAGATAAATGAGTTAAAATTTGGGAAATAGCCAGCCATCACTGCTGACCTACAGGAATTTGTGCATCTATTTCATCCCATTCAGGTTCTAGAGTTCTTGCCCAGGCTTTCTTTCTGCCTCATAGCCTGGCAGCCCCATGTTGTGGTTCATTCTGCAAGATAGTTTTCATCATGAGTCCCAAGATCTCTTCTACTCTCAGCTTGTAACTCCACCTAACAGTCTCCCTCCCATAAACACACATTTTCATATCCCCCTGGACTCCAGCCAGAGCAAGCAAGGCCAGGATCCACATGCTGCCAGCACACCTTCCCCGTGTTTTATGCCCTTCTTCTTCCCACAACCCCAGCAACAGGATTTCCACTTCCTCTCCCCTTCCATCCTTGACCTTCCCGTATACCCACAATGCACATCCTACAGTACTGCTTCCCTTTCCCAGATCCTACAGGGGAGGGTGGCCACCAGACACTATGCAGGAAAAAAGTTTAAACGTACTGCCTCAATATTTTGAAAATAGTATCCCTGTGTGCTCAGTCACTCAGTTGTGTCTGGCTCTTTTGAAACTCCATGGATTATAGTCCACCAGGCCCCTCTGTCCATGAGATTATCCTGGCAAAAATACTGGAGTGGGTTGCCATTCCCTTCTCCAAATATTATCCCTACCACACCTATATCCTTTTTTAATTTATTGAGCACATGGTAAGCATATAGGCCTTCTGATGAAGAATAGCGCTGTCATGGGAATCAAAATAAGAAATAAGAAATCTTGCCACAACGCATAGCATATTGTATACGCTTAGTAAATGGTAGCCATTATTGTTATTATTATTATTATTTAAATAATACAACACACTCTGCCTTTGTCTTTTCTATTCCAAACAAACATGCTACCATGCACGGCTCCATTTCACAGAGACACTGTTGTGCTCAATCATGGCATTTTCTGTTTTGCTTGGTTTCAAACTCCATTTTCTGGTAACAGGAGGAATTTTTTCCCAGGGAAAGGCGATACTACTTAGAGACCTAACTCCTAATTAACTTTGTTACTGGATGCCCTGTAACTGTGAGCATGTCACTTTCTTTAGGGAAGGGGGCTAATTGGAAGAGGAAAGATTGATGAAGGGCAGTGTGGATGGCGATGTGGAATTATGGCTGGAGGCTGGGTCAGCTGAAGTCAGGCCTTTCCAAACTGCACCTCGTCGTGGACTCTAAATTATTTATAACCCCCCTGACCTCCCCCACTCTGTGTTTGTGTAACAGCAGCTTAAGAGAGCGTATGAGTTAAACGAGGCAAGATGAGAATTGATCTATCAACAGTCAATCAGGGGGTTGGCTCAGGGAGATTGGGAGGGAGTTGCCAAAGGCTCTGGACTGGAATTGCATTTAAATAGATTTGAAAGGGGGCTGGGAGGAAAACAAGGATGTACATTCAGTTGTATCTGGGCCTCAGAGTCCACCAGGCACATCGGATTTCCTAAGGTGGAGCAGGAAATCCCCAGAGATTTACAACTATAAATAGGAGGTTGTTTTAACGTAAGGAAAATATGAATGAGCGAATTTGTAAAGAGTTATAGTTCAGTTATGTCCAAAGACTGCATATAGACATCCAACAAAAATGTCAACAAATGCTTTAACTAACCTCATAAAATGTCATCACCAGGGCCCAGCCCTGACACAGCAGTGACTTCTCAAGCCCAGGAAATTTCTAGGTTGCAGAGGATGAGCAGGACAGTTGAGGTTGGAGGTAATGGGCAGAGTTTGGGAGGACAGGAAAGAAACTTTTAGCGGATCAGCATAGGAATGGGTTCATTGAAGAGTCTTGATTCATATAGTCTCCTATACAAACAAGCTGAATTAAATATTGTTATCCAAATCTGGAAGTACTTATGTTGATTTTACGTTACACAGGAGGGCAGTGCTCCTGGTGGGAAAGGACTTTCATAGTAATATCTGAAATTCACCTACCATTGAGGAAAAGCAGAGGCGAGCATGAAGGTTGGTGGATCTGAAACCAACACTCAGGACAGGTCAGACAATGTATTGGGGAAATGTCAGATGAAGGCTTGGGTTTCTTAACTGACACTAATGTATATTTATTATTAGCTGACATGGAATGACCCCTTATACACATCACCTCATTTAATTCACAGAGCAAAAGAAAGGAAATGGGTAACATTATTATTTCTATTTTATAGATGAAGAAATTGGGGCACAGAAAGGTCAAGGAGTTTACCTAAAATTACAGGTTTTTGCAGATGAAGTTAAGAGCTGAATGCAAGGAGTCTGACTCCAGAGACCTGTGTTATCACAGGTATATGTGATAAAACCAATATTTGCTATACCAAAAATCCCAACAGTAAAATTTATAAATTAAGGGAACTGATCCTTTTAACATTAGCGGTAAAGTACTAGATTAGCATAAATTTCCGTAAGGTAATTTTCAGCTAATTACTTCACAGAATTTTTACTTCCACTCAGAGCTGTCCTTCAATAAGTGAGTTCATTTTTTTCTGCATTTTAAAATAATTGCCTCTGATTTGTATCTTTAGCTAAGATCTATCTTTCATTTAAAGAGCCAGTGTCCAGGAAATAAATTCAGACCAACCAAAGGGTGATGAGTTACCCTAAAGTTGCATTTTGAGCTCCAACTGTGTTTTGAGATTTCCTTTTGACAGCCTGGCCTGAAGCCCCATATAGGGCCAAGCATGGAGCCTGGCACCTTCCCAGTAACTGAGAACTAAAAGACGGAATAGAATCTGAGGCAATTTCAGACTCACATTTTCATTCATTGATTCTGAGAACCACCTCCTAGTACCTGTCACTTTCTCCAGGATATTTTAACTTTATTGTCAGAAATAAAAATCGCCTAAGCTGTTTTGTGTTCATATTTTACAATTCATTTTGAGAATTAATATTTTATCAGAAGATTATTTTGATTCAGTGACTTTTAAAAGGTTTATGGTATTCTTAAGTGTAACTTTTATTATGCCTTGGGGCCAGTAGCTTTTCTAGAGAAACACAGTGTTGTTATTGATGTATGGTACCCCTTGTGAATTTCCCTTCATGTTCTGAGACTGAAACGAGAGAAATTATTTTCTGTACATAATTTACTACCTTCTTTCCTCCTCTACCCCACCTTTTCCCTGGCTGCCTCTTTTTCTCCTCTTTCAGTGCAAAATAAATTTAAAAAACCATTATTACCTGTAAAAGGGGAAAAAAAGCTTAACAGTCACATTTGAGCCAAGCCAAGCCAAAGTTAAATTAAAATAATTGGAAGATACTCATTAAGACCTGAGAAGGTAGATGTGAAAAACTACACTCTGAGTTCTACCCCAGTCTAATGACCTTCCCTGTTGACCATTATCTCCCTTCTCTCTTCCCTGGTCTAAGTTGAAATGATTGATCTTTTCCATCTTCACATGACAGACAGGCAGGCATCAACCTTCAGCTGAAGTGGCTGCCTGATGCTCTTCTAGAGGATCTAGAATGCTAAAGCTCCGAAATTAAAACTGGAGATGCTCAAATCCTTGGATCAGTTAGTTCAGTTCAGTTCAGTTCAGTCGCTCAGTCGTGTCCAACTCTTTGCGACCCCAAGAATCGCAGCAGGCCAGGCCTCCCTGTCCATCACCAACTCCCGGAGTTCACTCAGACTTACGTCCATCGAGTCAGTGATGCCATCCAGCCATCTCATCCTCTGACGTCCCCTTCTCCTCCTGCCCCCAATCCCTCCCAGCATCAGAGTCTTTTCCAATGAGTCAACTCTTTGCATGAGGTGGCCAAAGTACTGGAATTTCAGCTTTAACAGCATTCCTTCCAAAGAAATCCCAGGGCTGATCTCCTTTAGAATGGACTGGTTGGATCTCCTTGCAGTCCAAGGGACTCTCAAGAGTCTTCTCCAACACCACAGTTCAAAAACATCAATTCTTCAAGCGTTCTGCCTTCTTCACAGTCCAACTCTCACATCCATACATGACCACAGGAAAAACCATAGCCTTGATCAGACAGACCTTTGTTGGCAAAGTAATGTCTCTGCTTTTCAATATGCTATCTAGGTTGGTCACAACTTTCCTTCCAAGGAGTAAGTGTCTTTTAATTTCATGGCTGCAGTCACCATCTGCAGTGACTTTGGAGGCCCCAAAAATAAAGTCTGACACTGTTTCCACTGTTTCCTCATCTATTTCCCATGAAGTGATGGAACCAGATGCCATGACCTTCATTTTCTGAATGTTGAACTTCAAGCCAACTTTTTCACTTTCCACTTTCACTTTCATCTAGAGGCTTTTTAGTTCCTCTTCACTTTCTGCCATAAGGGTGGTGTCATCTGCATATCTGAGGTATTGATATTTCTCCCAGCAATCTTGATTCCAGCTTGTGTTTCTTCCAGTCCAGCGTTTCTCATGATGTACTCTGCATATAAATTAAATAAGCAGGGTGACAATATACAGCCCTGACATATTCCTTTCCTGATTTGGAACCAGTCTGTTGTTCCATGTCCAGTTCTAACTGTTGCTTCCTGACCGGCATACAGATTTCTCAAGAGGCAGGTCAGGTGGTCTGGTATTCCCATCTCTTTCAGAATTTTCCACAGTTGATTGTGATCCACACAGTCAAAGGCTTTGGCATAGTCAATAAAGCAGAAATAGATGTTTTTCTGGAACTTTCTTGCTTTTTCCATGATCCAGCAGATGTTGGCAATTTGATCTCTGGTTCCTCTGCCTTTTCTAAAACCAGCTTGAACATCAGGAAGTTCACGGTTCACGTATTGCTGAAGCCTGGCTTGGAGAATTTTGAGCATTACTTTACTAGCGTGTGAGATGAGTGCAATTGTGCGGTAGTTTGAGCATTCTTTGACATTGCCTTTCTTTGGGATTGGAATGAAAACTGCCCTTTTCCAGTCCTGTGGCCACTGCTGAGTTTTCCAAATTTGCTGGCATATTGAGTGCAGCACTTTCACAGCATCATCTTTCAGGATTTGAAATAGCTCCACTGGAATTCCATCACCTCCACTAGCTTTGTTCATAGTGTTGCTTTCTAAGGCCCACTTGACTTCACATTCTAGAATGTCTGGCTCTAGATCAGTTAGTTAGTGATGTGCAGAAAACCACCCTCAAATATGGTGGATTTTAAAAAGAAAATCTACTGTTTATATCTCATGGTCGATGGATTGGGTTGGTCAACTGGCTGACCTGAGCCAGGTTTGGCTGATCTTAGCTGGCTGGGCTCCCTCATGCATCTGTGGTCAACTAATGGCTAGCTGGTCTAAATGGCCTTGTATAAGACAATTTCACTCTCTTCCACGTATCTCCCACTCCCTTCTTGGAGGCTATGTTCTCATGATGGTGGCAGGGGTCCAAAAGAAAAGGAAGAAATGCACAGGTACCTCTAAAGCTTTTACCTGCACAGAGTTGTTAATATTCCATTGGCCAAGCCAAGTCACATGCCCAAGTCTGGAATTAATGTAGGAGGGGACCAAGAGTTATAGGACAGACAGCCTGATACCAGGAGACCAATATGGTGGCCATAAATGCAATTAATCTCTCATAGTTCCCAAATTAAAACCTGAAAAGGAGCAAAAAGGGACATTTTGAAAGCAAAATACAGTAGTTCCTCATTATCTGAAGATTCCGTATATGAAAATTTGCTTCCTTGCTAAAATTTGCTTGTAACCTCACCCTCATTGGCTGGGGACACTTTGCCAATCATGCTCTATGTGCACAGAGCAGTGGAAATTTATACATGCCCTGGACAGAAGTTGAACAAGGAGATGCTCTGCTCTTGTGTTTCAGCTCTCATACTACAATGCAAGTGTTCTTTTAACAGTATGCATAATACCAACATTTTTGCATTTTTTGTCCTTTTTATCAGTGATTTCACTGTTTAAAATGGCCCCCAAGTGTGGTGCTGAAGTGCTATCTGGTTTTCCCAAGCACAAGAAGGCTGAGATGTGCCTTAAGGGGAAGAAAAACGTGGTATATAAGCTTTCTTCAAGGCATGAGTTACAGTATTACTGACCATGACCTCCATGTTAATGAGTCAGCAATATATATTTTAAAAGGTGTTTTTAAGCAGACAGACACATAAAACAAAGTTATATATTGATAAGCTGAAATGTTTTGACTAGAGGCTCACAGGAACCTAACCTTACATTTCCCCTATGAGCAATGGGTCAATGCTCACACATTCAGTGTTTGTAATACATTCTGGAGGAGGGAATGGCAAACCGCCCCAGTATACTTGCCATAAGAACCTCATGAACTATGTAAAAGGACAAAAAGATTTGACACTGCAAGATGAGTCCCCCAGATCTGAAGGTGTCCCATATGCCACTGGGAAGAGCAGAGGACAACTCCTAATAGCCCCAGAAAGAATGAAGCAGCTGGGCCAAAGTGGAAATGATGCTCAGTTGTGGATGTGTCTGGTGATGAAAGTAAAATCTGATGCTGCAAAGAACAGTACTGCATAGGAACCTGGAATGTTAGGTCCATGAATCAAGGTAAACTGGATGTGGTCAAGCAGGAGATGGCAAGAATAAGCATGAACATCTTAGGAATCAGTGAACTAAAATGGACAGGAATGGGTAGATTTAATTCAGATGACCATTATATCTATTACTGTGGGCAAGAATCCCTTAGAAGAAATGGAGTAGCCCTCAAAGTCAACAAAAGAGCCTGAAGTGCAGTACTTGAGTGCAGTCTCAAAAGTGACACAATGATCTCGGTTGGTTTCCGAGGCCAGCCATTTAACATCACAGGAATCCAAGTCTATGCCTCTACCACTGATGCCAAAGAAGCTGAAGTTGATCAGTTTTATGAAGACCTAGAAGACCTAGAACTAGCACCAAAAAAAGATGTTCTATTCATCATTGGGGATTGGAATGTACAAGTAGGAAGTCAAGAGATACCTGGAGTAACAGGCAAGTTTGGCCTTGGCAAACAAAATGAAGCAGGGCAAAGGCTAACTGATTCTGTCAAGAGAATGAATTGATCATAGAAAATAACCTTTTTCAACAACACAAGAGATGACTTTGCACATCAGTTCAGTTCAGTCGCTCAGTTGTGTCTGACTCTTTGCGACCCCATGAATCGCAGGACACCAGGCCGCCCTGTCCATCACCAACTCCCGGAGTTCACCCAAACTCATGTGCATCAAGTCGGTGACACCATCCAGCCATCTCTGTCTTCCCCTTCTCCTCCTGCCCCCAATCCCTCCCAGCATCAGAGTTTTTTCCAATGAGTCAACTCTTTGCATGAGGTGGCCAAAGTATTGGAGTTTCAGCCTCAGCATCAGTCCTTCCAATGAACACCCAGGACTGATCTCCTTTAGGATGGACTGGTTGGATCTCCTTGCAGTCCAAGGGACTTTCAAGAGTCTTCTCCAGCACCACAGTTCAAAAGCATCACCAAATGGCCAATACCAAAATCAAACTGATTACATTCTTTGTAGCCAAAGATGGAGAAGCTGTATACAGTCAGCAAAAACAAGACCTGGAGCTGACTGTGACTCAGATCATCAGCTTCTCATAGCAAAATTCAGGCCTAAACTAAAGAAGGTGGGGAAAACCACTAGGTCAGCCAGGTACGATTTAAATCAAATCACCTGTGAGTATGCAATGGGAGTAACAAATAGATTCAAGGGGTTAGAACCTATAAACAGTGTGCCTGAAGAACTATGGACAGAGGTTATAATATTGTACAGGAGGAAGCAAGCAAAACCATCCCAAAGGGGAAAAAAAAAAAGCAAGAAAGCAAAGTGGTTATCTGAGGAGGCCTTACAAATAGCTAAAGATGGAAGAGAAGTGAAAAGCAAGGGGAAAAGGGAAAGGATGCAGATTTCCAAAGAATAAAATGGAGAGACAAGAAGACCTTCTTCAATGAACAAT
The DNA here is from genome assembly GCF_029407905.1 of Bubalus kerabau. NCBI lineage: Eukaryota > Metazoa > Chordata > Mammalia > Artiodactyla > Bovidae > Bubalus > Bubalus kerabau. Next base: position 15,128,758 of record NC_073641.1, read on the forward strand.
GTACAAAAATAGAGGAAAACAACAGAAGGGGAAAGACTAGAGCTCTCTTCAGGAAAACTAGAGAATCAAGGGAACATTTTGCCCAAATACGGGCACAATAAAGGACATAAATGGTAGCGATCTAGTAGACACTGAAGAGATCAAGAAGTGATGGAAAGAATACACAGAAGAACTGTATAAAAAAAGATCCAAATGAACTGGATGACTACAATGATGTGGTCAGCCACCCAGAGTCAGACATTCTAGAGAGCAAAGTCAAGTGGGTCTTAGGAAGCCCTGCTGTTAATAAAGCTAGTGGATGCAATGGCATTCCAGTAGAACTATTTCAAATCCTAAAACATGATACCATCAAGGTGCTACATTCAATACGTTAGCAAATCTGGAAGACCCAGAAGTGGCCACAGGACTGGAAAAGGTCAATCCTCCTCCCCATTTCCAAGAAGGGTAATACTAAAGAATGTGGTAACCATCAGACAATTGTACTCATCTCCCATGCTAACTGCTGCTGCTGCTAAGTTGCTTCAGTCGTGTCCGATTCTGTGCAACCCCATAGACAGCAGCCCACCAGGCTCCCCCGTTCCTGGGATTCTTTGGCAAGAACACTGGAGTGGGTTGCCATTTCCTTCTCCAATGCATGAAACTGAAAAGTGAAAGTGAAATCACTCAGTCGTGTCTGACTCTTAGCGACCCCATGGACTGCAGCCTACCAGGCTCCTCCGTCCATGGGATTCTCCAGGCAAGAGTACTGGAGTGGGGTGCCAGTGCCTTCTCCGTCCCATGCTAGCAAGGTCATGCTTAAAATTTTGCATGCCAGGCTTCAGCATTATGCGAACCAAGAACTTCCAGATATCCAAGAGGGATTTAGAAAAGGAAGAGGAACCAGAGATCAAATTGCCAACATTCTCTGGATCATAGGGAAAACTAAGGAATTCCAGAAAAACATCTACTTCTGTTTCATTGACTATGCAAAAGCTTTTGACGATGTTGTTGTTGTGCTAGTCCTGTCCAACTCTTTGTAACCCCATGGACTGCAGCATGCCAGGCTTCCCTGTCCTTCATCACCTCCCAGAGCTTGCTCATGTCCATTGAGTTGGTGGTGCCATCCAACCATCCCCTTCTGCCGTCCCCTTCTCCTACCTTCAATCTTTCCCAGAATCAAAGTCTTTTCTAATGAGTCAGCTCTTTGCATCAGGTGGCCAAAGTACTGGAGTTTCAGCTTCAGCATCAGTCCTTCCAATGAATATTCAGGATTGATTTCCTTTAGGATTGACTGGTTTGATATCCTTGCAGTCCAAGGGACTCTCAAGAGTCTTCTCCAACACAGTTCAGAAGCATCAATCCTTTGGCACTCAGCCTTCTTTATAGTCCCACTCTCACATCCATACATGACTACTGGAAAAACTATAGCTTTGGCTAGATGGATCTCTGTTGGTAAAGTGATGTTTCTGCTTTTTAATATGCTGTCTAGGTTTGTCATAGCTTTTCTTCCAAGGAGCAAGCATCTTTTAATTTCATGGCTACACTCACCATCTGCAGTGATTTGGGAGCCCCAAAAAATAAAGTCTGCCACTGTTTCCATTGTTTCCCCATCTATTTGCCATGAAGTGATGGGACAAGATGCCATGATCTTCGTGTTTTGAATGTTGAGTTTCAAGCCAGCTTTTTTTACTCTCCTCTTTCACCTTCAAGAGGCTTTTGAGTTCCTCTTCACTTTCTGCCATAAGGGTGGTGTCATCTGTATATCTGCAGTTATTGATATTTCTCTGGGCAATCTTGATTCCAGCTTGTGCTTCATCCAGCCTGGCATTTCACATGATGTACTCTGCATATACGGCAAACAAATTGTGTGGACCATAATAAACTGTGGAAAGCTTTTAAAGAGATGGGAGTACCAGACCATCTTACCTGTCTCCTGAGAAACCTGTATGCCAATCAAGAAGCAATAGTCAGAACCCTGTATGGAACATGGAATAACTGATTGGCTCAAGATTAAGAAAGGAGTATGATGGGGTGGTCTGCTGCCACCCCATTTGTTTAATCTATACACTAAGCACATCATGAAAAATGCTGGGCTGGATGAGCTATAAGCCAGAATCAAGATTGCCAGGAGAAACATAAACAACCTCAGATATGTGGATGATACCACTGTAATGGCAGAAAGCAAAGAGGAAATAAAGAGCCTCTTGATGAGGGTGAAGGAGGAGAGTGAAAGAGCTGGCTTAAAACTAAATATTTAAAAAACTAAGATTATGGCATTCAGCCCCATTACTTCACACCAGATAGAGGGGAAAAGGTGGAAGTAGTGACAGATTTCCTCTTCTTGGGCTCCTAAATCACTGCGGATGCTGACCATAGTCATGAAATTTGAAGATGTTTGCTTCTTGGCAGGAAAGCTATGACAAAGCTATACAGTGTGTTGAAAAGCAGAGACTTAACTCTGCCAACAAAGGTCCATATAGTCACGGCTATGGTTTTCCCAGTGGTCACATACGGTTGTGGAGAAGGCAATGGCACCCCATTCCAGTACTCTTGCCTGGAAAATCACATGGATGGAGGAGCCTGGTAGGATATAGTCCATGGGGTCGCTAAGAGTCAGACACGACTGAGTGACTTCACTTACACTTTTCACTTTCATGCATTGGAGAAGGAAATGGCAGTCCACTCCAATGTTCTTGCCTGGAGAATCCCAGGGATGAGGGACCCTGGTGGGCTGCCATCTATGGGGTCACGCAGAGTCAGACACGACTGAAGCAACTTAGCAGCAGCAGCAGCACATATGGTCGTGAGAGCTGGACTGTAAAGAAGGCAGAGCACCAAAGAATTGATGCCTTCAAATTGTGGTGCTGGAGAAGACTCCTGAGAGTCCCTTGGACAGCAGGGAGATTAAACCAGTCAATCTTAAGGGAAATCAACCCTGAATACTCACTGGAAGGACTGATGCTGAAGCTGACACTCTAGTATTTTGGTCATCTGATGTGAACAGCTGATTCATTGGAAAAAGTACCTGATGCTGGGAAAAACTGAAGGCAGAAGTAGAAGTAGGTGTCAGAGGATGAGATGGCTGGATGGCATCACCAATGCAATGGACGTGAACTTGGGCAAACTTCGGGAGATGGTGAGGGACAGAGAGGCCTGATGTGCTGCAGTTCATGGGGGTGCAAAGAGTCAGACACAACTGGGCAACTGAGCAGCAACAAAAAAAAATATTCATAGAATATACTGAGTAGTCCAAAAAGTTCATTCATAGAATATATCGGGTTGTCCAAAAAGTTCATTCAGGTTTTCTAAATGAGCTTTAAGCCAACCCAATAATTACCACAAATAATTAGAATCAATGGTGCTTCCATTTGTTTTTGAGCTTCTAGAAAAAGATTTTATCTTCTAAAGAAGATTTTAAAATAACAAAACCTATATTCTTATCTCCACATATAATGTCACACTTCTGAAAGGCATAACAAAAACAACTCTCACATATAAATGCCTGCCTGGATTTACACAAAACAATCTTTTGTTCTAAGCAGAATATTTTAGCAATGCACTCACTCATTGATGAAGGGACATATTAGTGAGATTCCTAATGGCATTCAACAAAGGGTTAGTGAGCTAGTCCTATGAATAACTCTAGCTGGAGCTTAATTTTATAGTAAATGGATGAAAACTCCAAAAGAATACTAAAGATTCCAGAGAGTAAACTAGGATTCAGATGTGTTTATGAGTCTCTGAGTGAAAATATTGAGCAAGAAAGGTACTATCATAAAATTATTCATGTAATGAAAGCCAAGGAAAAACAGGATTCAACACGAACATAATTTTTCAGAATACACCTATTATAGATGGAAGTTCAAAGGCATTTTGTCTTGTTAGAGTACCTGACATGCCCAAAGAGCTCTGAGCCCCACATCTGAGCTTCAGTGTTGGGTGTGATGAAGGGACCAGAGAGCTTCATGTTTAAAATCCCAGTCTCTACAATGGGACAGACCCAGGTCTGGATCTTGGCTCCACGTTATTAGCTGGGTGACATGGCAAAAACACTCCCTCTGTGGACCCGTTTCTTCATTTGTAAAATGGGAGTACTAAGAGTAATAGTACAGATATAATCAGACATTTAATGAGTGCTGACCAGGTCCCTGGCACTCTGCTTGGACCTTTCTTTGCATTATACCTCATTTAATTCATTTTATGAAAAATGGGGAGACAGAGGAGTTAAATGATCTCACCAAGAATTAGAACTGGCAGAGTCGGAATTTGATCCTAGGAAGATGACTCCACCTTCTTCATGATGCTATTTGTGAAAATTAAATGAGATAATGCCCATAAAATGCTCTGCATGGTGCCAGGCACGTAATAAGCACATATAATAAATTTTTCAAGAATCTTTTTAACTAAGAGTGCCCCGCCCTTTCTCCAGTCTCACTGCAACCAACAGATCAGATCTGCAATATGAAGGGTTGTACAGAGGGTTTATGTGGGGACTCTGTTTATGCTGAATTCTCCTCTGGTTGAAAGTGCCACAGGAAAGAGTCTTACCTCACCAGGGAAAGCACTCCAAATAACCCCCTGGAGAGATTCCTATTTGTCTTCATGGAGGATAATAAATACAAGTTGGGAGATCAGATCCAAGATTCGTGTTTGAACAATCTCACTGAGGTTAAAACTTCCAGTGGTTTATCTCAACCCTTCTTGAATCTGTTTGCTTAATCTATCTGATATGGTTAACTTATTTTTTGTCCCTATCTCAGATATAACTATATTGTTTTTAGGGAAAACATTTAGAGTATAGACTGAAGACAGCTGTACAAGCCAAACTTCTGACTGGCCAAAACTAAACACACTTTGTATCTTCCGGGTTTTCGTTCCTTGTAGAAAGGGGAACTAGAGAGAAAATGAAGAGTCTTTCGATACCATGTTCACTTACATAACTTTCTTTCTTGTTTTAATGTCTGTATAACCGAGTGCCCACCATTCTGTTCCTCCTAGTCCTGTACTTTACGGTTCGGCAGATGTAGGTACAAGCAGGAATTAATGATCGTCCTTTCATCTCCAACAAGATCCCTCCTGGCTCTGTCCCCGATCCTAACTAGGCCTTCAGGGGATGCTGACAACTCAGGCAACCCGAGAGGTGGCAGAACACACAGAAGAAACAAAGAGGAAGGAAAATACCCCCTCATTATTATCAGAAATTATGTGCTGGCTGAGAAAGCCTGAATTATTCAGTATGCCCTGAGTGTGAGTTTGAAAGAACACTCTGCAGCTATTAACAAGACTGAAGTTGAAAGATATCTGCTAATATGGAACAACTGCCAGCATCTATTATTAAGAAAACACAAGCGTTGTAGATACTATTTTACCAAGTTGTATACACATAGACTCTCGGTCCGGAAGACATAGAAAACCAGTAAGAGTGGTTACTCAGGGGAAAGGGTTAAGTGTGGGGTAGACTTGTTTTTCAACGTACATCTTGTCGTACTGTTTGAATTCTTTATAAAGAATGTTTGAACAATCAATCATGAGCTGGAGGCTCTACTTGGAGCCACAGTGACCTCCCGTTCGGGTGATCTGCTCCGCCCAAATGGAAAAGAACAAAAATCTGAGGCAAGACAAGCCCTCCAGGCAGAAGAAGGGAAATCTGGAAAGAGTTCTGTGAAGATGTTGCCCAGATTGACATTCGTGACTTTCCCTATTACTCTCCGCCTGTGTAGACTTGTCTCCTTCACATATTACCACAAAGAAAGCAAAAGGGGACCCATGTAAAGATAGTACCTAACAAGAAATGAACCTACCAGATAACAGCAGATTTTTTAAAAACTATTCAGAAAGAGAATTACTTCAGAAAAGAGAAGAAATTTTCATATACTTATATCTACTTTGGAGGCTTCCCAAATGGCACTAGTGGTATAAAGAATCTGCCTGCCAGTGCAGGAGATCCAAGAGATGCAAGTTCAATCCCTGGGTTGGGAAGATCCCCTGGAAAAGGAAATGGCAACCCACTCCAGTATTCTTGCCTGGAGAATCCCATGGACAGAGGAGCCTGGCAGACTACAGTCCATGGTATCACAAAGAGTCAGATACGATTGAGCACACACACACATCTTTTTTTTTTTTTTTTAATTTTATTTTTTAAACTTTACATAATTGTATTAGTTTTGCCAAATATCAAAATGAATCCGCCACAGGTATACATGTGTTCCCCATCCTGAACCCTCCTCCCTCCTCCCTCCCCACACCATCCCTCTGGGTCGTCCCAGTGCACCAGCCCCAAGCATCCAGTATCGTGCATCGAACCTGGACTGGCAACTCGTTTCATACATGATATTTTACATGTTTCAATGCCATTCTCCCAAATCTTCCCACCCTCTCCCTCTCTCTCAGAGTCCATAAGACTGTTCTATACATCAGTGTCTCTTTTGCTGTCTCATACACAGGGTTATTGTTACCATCTTTCTAAATTCCATATATATGTGTTAGTATACTGTATTGGTGTTTTTCTTTCTGGCTTACTTCACTCTGTATAATAGGCTCCAGTTTCATCCACCTCATTAGAACTGATTCAAATGTATTCTTTTTAATGGCTGAGTAATACTCCATTGTGTATATGTACCACAGCTTTCTTATCCATTCATCTGCTGATGGACATCTAGGTTGCTTCCATGTCCTGGCTATTATAAACAGTGCTGCAATGAACATTGGGGTACACGTGTCTCTTTCCCTTCTGGTTTCCTCAGTGTGTATGCCCAGCAGTGGGATTGCTGGATCATAAGGCAGTTCTATTTCCAGTTTTTTAAGGAATCTCCACAATGTTCTCCATAGTGGCTGTACTAGTTTGCATTCCCACCAACAGTGTAAGCGGGTTCCCTTTTCTCCACACCCTCTCCAGCATTTATTACTTGTAGACTTTTGGATCGCAGCCATTCTGACTGGACACACACATCTTTTTAAAGAAAGAGAACTTAGGCTCTTTAAGGAGAGATAGAAAAGAAATCAGACAATCAAAGATTGGAGTATGAAATATCAAAAGGAAATAAAATATAACCTGAAGTAACATTTGAAAAAAGTTTAAGATAATAAAAGCATAAGAATGAAAGTTACATCAGAAGCAGCAAGAGTAGATAACACAGCTAGGTATATGGACATAGTGAAAGTGAAGTGAAAGTCACTCAGTCATGTCTGACTCTTTGCAACCCCATGGACTATACAGTCCATGGAATTCTCCAGGCCAGAATACTGGAGTGGGTAGCCTTTCCCTTCTCCAGGGGATCTTCCCAACCCAGGGATCGAGCCCAGGTCTCCCACATTGCAGGTGGATTCTTTACCAGCTGAGCCACTAGGGAAGCCATATGGAGATAGAGGTATACCTTAAGAAATTTGTATAACAAAAAATGAAGGAGAATTCTAAAAAATAAGAGTATAGAGAAGATGACAGATGGGTGAGGAAGCTCATTATATGTATAGCTAATATTCCTAAAGTGGAAAGCAGAACAAATATTCAATATAACAAGGAAGAAACGTTTTCTTAAATAACAAAAAAATATGAATCCACTGATTAAAATCTCCAGAAAATAGACTTTTTGATCAAGGAAAAATACAGTCTCAAATTTGAACCATATCTTAGTGGAAACCATGAAGTTCAAGAATTAAAAAAGATTCCTATGGACATTCAGAAATGAAATAAAGCATGTTTCCCAATGAGAGAAAATGGCTGACCTCAGCCTTCTCCATATCAACATTCAATACAAGCAGTAGGTGAACAATATCTACAGAATTCTGATGGAGAAAAACGTGTGACCCGAGAATTATATGTTTTATGTCTAAAGACAGTTTTAATAATGCAAAGAATCTGATAACATAGCACTTATGAGCCCTTCTTTAAAAAAAAAAAAAAAGACACAACAAATCCAGCCAACCCAAAGATAAGTAAAAAAATATTTGAAGTCATGTCATGATCAGGAAAGCCATGGATGAAAGGACTATTGGTGACCACTGAGTGTGTAATTACATTCTCAGAGCTCAGTTCTGTGTAAGTTGTAAATCTTGGTAATATAGAAAATAATAATAATAAAAGTGAGATGAGTGAAAGAAGCTGAGAGGATGTGCAAAGTATAAATCTTCCTCTTCTTTCACGATGAGGTGTAAATCTGCCCAACATTGACAAAACAAGAAAGAGATGTTTAACTATCAAAGTTTCAAATATTATTAGGAGAAACAGGAAGACAAAGCAAAGCAAAGAAGGCACAGACAGAACAAAATAACCAAAATAAATTTTGCAACAATAATATAAACAGATACTATCACCAAACAAATATTGTAATAAAATTAAGTGTAATAAATATATGTTATAAAAAAATAAATGTAAATGAGGCAGCTGTACCTAACAAAAGAAAAAGACCATCAGTCTGGATTAGTAAAACTCACCTACTTATCATGCTAATAGCGAAACAATGAAGGCTTGGATAAAAAATTTAGGATACATTCATATCACAAAAAATTTGGCAATCATTCAGAAGGAACTGGGCTTCCCTGGTAGCTCAGTTGGTAACGAATCTGCCTGCAATGCAGGAGACCCCAGTTCAATTCCTGGGTTGAGAAGATCCCCTGGAGAAAGGAACAGCAACCCACTCCAGTATTCTTCCCTGGAGAATCCCTATGGACAGAGGAGCCTGGCAGGCTACAGTCCATGGGGTCGCAAAGAGTCAGACATGACTGAGTGACTAAGAACAGCACAGCAGAAAGATCTGGATGTGTAAGAATGATGTAGAAAGAAATCCAAAATAAATAAATAGAAAAATATTATAAGAATAATGTCTGATAACCCATCTGTACTTTGCAAAAGATATATGTTGTACAAGTACATATTTGTACACCTGTCTGCATATATAGGCGTATCCATATGCATTTGTTATGTATATATGTATGTTCAGAGTTACAGCATTGGAGAAGGTGAACTGGTGAGAGCAGTCCACCCCATAAGGAGGAGTATTTTATCTGTGACATTGTTTAGAATTGCTGGTATATGGTGCTAATAAAAAACAGACTGACTTTTAGGAGTCTTCATTATTTTTTACAGTTCTTTCCTAACAATGCACCTCAGTCTGCACCTGGGGTGGATCTCCTTGTTCTTGGAATGTCAGTGTGTGTGTGTGTGCTCACGTGCATGCTTAGTAGCCAGATGATAACAACACACAGTTAATAGCGGTCACACCTAGGAGTGGAATTAGAGGATGTTTGAAGAGCAGATATGAAGAGCAGAAAACTTATGAACTTTTCTGTCTTATAAAAAAAATTTAAATGAGAATATATCTCTTTATAATACAGCTTTAATTAACAATAAAAATGAGAAGAGTATAAAAAAGTCCTCCTTGGAAAGAAGGAGTCAATGTACTGAAAGCTCAGTTGAGTTTGGCGCTCCTGCCAGATCTAGCAAAACTGAATACACCTTGGCTGACTTAGTGCTTATGTCAAATACAAGAAAACATCCTGGTTCATCTACGTTCCAATCCCTACCCCAGTGCCTGGCACACAACAGACATTCAGTAAAGGTTTGTTGGGAGAATTAATAAATTAATCTGGTCAAAAAAGCTTTTTCCTAGCAATGAATTTCAGGAAATGTATGAATTGTGTAATGACTGACACGTTCAAAAAGAGATATACAAAAGATACAAAAACACTTACGAAAACGGATCCTTTGCTGTACTAACTCTCAGGACTTACAAAGGCATAACTAACCCTCAGTCATCTCTCCTGCTAGACCTTTCTTTAAGGGACTCAAAAGCATTTGTGTGCTGTTTCCTGGAAACCTGAACTAATATACAGATGGTGCTTAGAGGATGGAGCGAAGGTGACGTGCAGCATGTCCCTTAGACGGCCTCTTTCAAGTGACAGATGTCTCAAGTGGTCTTTAGCAATTGCTAGGTTGCAGATACCTTCCAGTGGAGTCGCTCTCAAGGGCATGAAGTGCCATGTGTTGCTGCTGTGGTCTAAAGAGTCATCCGCTCTCTTTAGACACCTGGTGATCTGGTGGCAGCATCGATGTTGCATTCAGCTGCTAAAAACTAATTTGCTCATTTCTGTGGTAGAAATAAAGCAGGTTCTTTTTCTTCTATGCTGCTAGCAGTGTGCACAGACAGCCAGACTCACAGAATGGCTAAAACCCAAGATGGCTTTCCTTCTGCCTCCCATTCACCTCAGATCCAGTGAGGAAGAAAAGGAAGGGTCCCTGAATAAAGTGGGGAGCTCAGGGTTATAATTTCTCACCCCACTAGGCAGAATTATGCTCATCCTGATGGTCGGAAGGGGCACTGGTGCCATCTCAATGTTTTATAGCATCCCAGTGGGAGGAAGAGCAGTGGCAGGGACCCAGCACAGGTCCTGTTCCTTCGGCTGACCCCATGGGAGGGGCACTGGGCTTCTTCTCAAATGGGACCAGTTTGGTTCTGCCTCTTGTGGAGGGCTACTTTCAAACATGGGCCTTACAAAAACATGTACATGACTAAAAGACAATCACACAGCAAAACGTCCATCCTTGCACTGACACGTCTATTCTAAATGCAGTATCCCAATCCATGTGCAACAACAACACATACCTAAGGCTATATGCCTTTCCTACTCTCTAGCACAGGCTGGCAACCAAAAAAAGCTTCTTTCATAAAGGAGCATTTTCTTGGAGAGACCCAGGACCTCAGGGAGGTTATTCCAGGGATTCCTATCACAGTAATTTCCTCTTGTGGATAATTACAGATTTAATTCATATTTGAATACAGAATGGAGGTTGGCCATAGAGGTGATGGCAGAAAGAACCAACATTTCTGCCCCCAAATGGAACTTTAAATCTACAAACGCATTTGAAGACAATCTTACTCTTGGAAAATCTGTCTTGATGCCATGGGTCTCCCTTCCTATTCCCCATGAGGGATCACAGAGGGCCTTGGCCTGAAGAGTCCAGGATGCGACTAGATCTTGTTTACAAAGGATGAGGTTGCAGTGTGGTCAAAGTTCCTAGCCATGAATGGTTTTCTCTCCATGTGGCAGGTACAAAAGTGCACAAGGAAATCTGGCCACCCAGCTCTCTCTCTTTTCTTCTCCCCCAAGCTCTCTCATCTGCTCCATTTTCTGTCCCCTGATGTGACTGATGAGTGATCAAATGGCCTGGGTTTCAGAGGAGGGAGAGCTTCCTTTCAGGCCTCCAGCCCAAGCCACAGACTTCCTCACTGGGGTTTCTGGCACATTGTGTTGTAGCCCATGGAACTCTGCCTGCCTTTGCCACCATCCTCTGAAACTTCACAGGAAAGGGGAGCTGCGAAATGTAGGGCCAGGAGTGCCCCACCCACAGTACCTCACAGGCACTAGGCTGACTCAAATATTTGTTGAATTAAGAGAGTTTAGAATCGTAGTCACTGTGAAAAATTAAAGTTCCTGGTGAAAGTGACCTTGATCTCCACAATAATAAAGCATCCAGAATAGCTGCATCAAGGAGAATCCTCCGGAAATCCTATCTTGAGAGAAGGTGGATGAGTTAGATAGAATAGATTCTCCCAGTGTAAAGGATCTAGTCACTTTAAGTTCCTTCTAAGCCTGTCCTTTACAAAGTGTGATACATGGGTCCATGCAGGTGTATAAAAGGATTTCATTTGTATGCAAGCAAATGTTTTATAATAATTATTCTGAATTTGTTTAATGTTAATTAGGAAAATATAAGTAATAAACCAAAAATATGATTTCATGGATACTTGTTTAGGACAAGATTAAGATATTTATGCTTAATTGCTTGAGCTGATTTACAGAAAGAGTTAAATAAATAATAGTTTAACAAAGTCAAAAAGATGAAAATGAGTATATGAAAGACTTAAATTAGAGAAACACTGACTACACCCAAGTGCATAATATATGCTCCCTGGCAGATCTGGCAAGAGCAGAAGGTGGGAGACCTAGTAAGGTCAATAAATACACTAACATATACCCTGAAGGGAGCTGCGCAGGTGGGGTTAGTTAGTGGTTAAAAAACCTGCCTGCCAATGCCAGAGATGTAAGAGATGTGGGTTTGATCCCTGGGTCAGGAAGATCCCCTGGAGGAGGGCATGGCAACCCACTCCAGTATTCTTACCTGGAGAATCCCAAGGACAGAGGAGCCTGGTGGGCTACAGTCCGTGGGCCCACAAGGAGTCGGATACGACTGAAGCGACTTGCACAACACAGAAGCACATGCCCTGAATGATCTCATAAACATCACCAATATCTAATAGCTCTACTAGGTTATTTTGAGACTGAATTTATAGTCCTCTAGATGGACTCCTCCTTCTTCAGCTCTGCAGAGTGTCCAAAGGAGCGTCACTGCATGTGGGGGAATTGTGGACCTTCTCCAAAGGACTAGCTTTGCAACCTTGGAGGCTTTCCAGGAGTCATCTGGGAGATGTTCCAGGGCATCAGAGGGCTTATGGAGTTGGACTGCCTTGTTTGAACCTGGTCTGAACCCCTGACCCAGAGCTTCTTGTCCTCCATTTTAAAAAAGAAGAACTTTTGATATGACACAAAAGAAAGACTTTTTTAAAGGAATATAATCTACACCTATAACAAGTAGAGCAATAGGAACAAAAGGAAGTCTGCTGAGGCAAAAGAAAGAACTAACAGCCAGTCAGTGCCTTGGGCACCAAAGCAGCAGAGCTGAGCTCAGACTACAGACTGCAAGTCTTTGCAGCAGGGTGGTCACTCCACAAACCTGGAAAAATAGCCCTCATGGTCCATCTTAAGGCATGACAGCCTTGTTTTATTTTTTATTATTTTTTTAATTAGAGGAAAATTACAATGTTGTGTTGGTTTCTGCTGTACAACAACACAAATCAGCCATAATTGTACACATATTGCCTTCCTCTTGAGCCTCCAACAACATTGTTTTAAAGCAATAATAGTTTGAGAAGGTAAAATGCTGTGATGTCAGAGTGAGGGGTGGGATCAGAATTAGGAGCATGAAGTAGATTCTTGTAGGAACCCTGGTGCCAGGCTAGACCCTGGAGCTAAGATCAGAATGCTTGGGAGCTTAGGTCTAAGTGTATGGTCAGGAATGGAAACTCACCCCCATGTCAGCCAGTTGGTAGAGATCTATGTTTCTGTCATGCCCAGGCCCTGCTCTAAGATCGAGTGGCTCCTGGCACACACACAGTGTCAAGAAAAGGTGCTGCCCCCAAAAAATGCCAACTAAATGCAAAATTGGGGAAGAAGTTTCTTGAAGATGCTTAAATGCAAGGGGGGATGCAGAGGGGAAGAAACAGCAGGCAAGATCATCAGCAAGAGTAGACAACTCAGAGATGAGAGAAGCCGAACATCCTGATCTATATGCAGGTCAGGAAGCAACAGTTAGAACTGAACATGGAACAACAGACTGGTTCCAAATAGGAAAAGGAGTCCGTCAAGGCTGTATATTGTCGCCCTGCTTATTTAACTTATACGCAGAGTAGATCATGAGAAACGCTGGGCTGGAAGAAGCACAAGCTGGAATCAAGATTGCCGGGAGAAATATCAATAACCTCGGATATGCAGATGACACCACCCTTATGGCAGAAAGTGAAGAGGAACTAAAAAGCCTCTTGATGAAAGCGAAAGAGGAGAGTGAAAAAGTTGGCTTAAAGCTCAATATTCAGAAAACTAAGATCATGGCATCTGGTCCCATCACTTCATGGGAAATAGATGGGGAAATAGTGGAAACAGTGTCAGACATTTTTGGGCTCCAAAATCACTGCAGATGGTGACTGCAGCCAGGAAATTAAAAGACGCTTACTTCTTGGAAGGAAAGTTATGACCAACCTAGATAGCATATTCAAAAGCAGAGATGTTACTTTGCCAACAAAGGTCCGTCTAGTCAAGGCTATGGTTTTTCCAGTGGTCATGTATGGATGTGAGAGTTGGACTGTGAAGAAGGCTGAGTGCCGAAGAATTGATGCTTTTGAACTGTGGTGTTGGAGAAGACTCTTGAGAGTCCCTTGGACTGCAAGGAGGTCCAGCCAGTCCATCCTAAAGGAGATCAGTCCTGGGTGTTCTTTGGAAGGAATGATGCTAAAGCTGAAACTCCAATACTTTGGCCACCTCATGCGAAGAGTTGACTCATTAGAAAAGACTCTGATGCTGGGAGGGATCGGGGGCAGGAGGAGAAGGGGACGACAGAGGATGAGATGGCTGGATGGCATAACTGACTCGATGGACGTGAGTCTGAGTGAACTCCGGGAGCTGGTGATGGACAGGGAGGCCTGGCGTGCTGCGATTCATAGGGTCGCAAAGAGTCGGACACGACTGAGTGACTGAACTGAACTGAACATCCTGCACAACAGAGCTGCTTGAACTGGGAGAGTCTGTCATAGCCCATGATAGATGGAAACCATGCTGCCTACCCCAGAACCATGGTCTAGATCCTCTGGAGGCCTGGCTGCACACCTGATGAGATTTGCTGCCAAATTGCTTCAGTCGTGTCCGACTCTGTGCGACCCCATAGACGGCAGCCCACCAGGCTCCCCCGTCCCTGGGATTCTCCAGGCAAGAACACTGGAGTGGGTTGCCATTTCCTTCTCCAAGGCATGAAAGTGAAAAGTGAAAATGAAGTCGCTCAGTCATGTCTGACTCTTATCGACCCCATGGACTGCAGCCCACCAGGCTCCTCTGTCCATGGGATTTTCCAGGCAAGAGTACTAGAGTGGGGTGCCATCTATTCGCCTTCTATTTCCAGTGACCTTCACAACTCATCCCCACTCTGGAGCATGCTTTCATCCTCACACCTGGGGAAGCCTGACTGATTACACAGGGACCCAGGAAAGCAAGGCCGGGGAGTGAACCAGATAACCACAGCCAGCTGTCACAGCTGGACCACCGCGGGTGAGGAAGTGGGTAGGAGCCAAAGAGACTGTGGATACTGATGGTAGCTCCAATGGACAGGGAAGGCAGGGTCAAAAGTGAAGGGCTAGAAGGGAAGGTTCCAAGAAGAGAGTGAAATAAAAAGAACAGAGTTGAAGCATTAACTCCAAGGAAGACATTAACAGCCACAACCAGGTAATTAACTCATTCCAGGCAGTATGGTCTCTCTGGTGACCTTGCTCCAGGTTTGGGTAGATGACCCTTCAATGTGTCCCATTCAGAATCCTCTCACAACACCTACCACACTGCACTGTCCTGCCGACTTACTCCTCTCTCTCTTATAAGGACAGAGGCTATCTCTTTTTCATCTGAATGTTTTAAGATTTTTTTTGATGGAGACCATTTTAAAGCCTTTATTTTATCTGTTACAATATTGCCTCTGCTTTATGTTTTGGGTTTTTGGCCATGAGGCACATGGGATTTCAGCTCCCAGACCAATACACCACCTGCCTGGGAAGGCAAAGTCTTAACCACCTGACCTCCAAGGAAGTCTTCATCTGAGTATTACTAATACCTAGTAGAGAGGAAAGAGAGAGAGACGGGGGTGGGGGGGGCAGTTGGGGAGGGAGGGAGAAGTGGGGAGGAAAGAAGGGAGAAGAGAAAGAAAGAGAGCAAGATAGAAAGATGAAGTGAACTTGAATTGAGCTGGCAAAGCTCCACCATAGTCAAATCACTTGGAGCTCCTGAGGGTGTATTACCACAGGATTTCAACTACATTTCAAAAGTCAGCTCAGGCTTGCTGATGCCTAAGAGTTTACTCATGGTGCAAGCAGGGTGCCTTTGCTGAATCCAATTGCACCCCCTCAACAGCATCAGCCTGCCACTTTTTTCTTTCTGTGCAGCCCCACCCACCCTCTTCTTTGGAACCATTTCCTGCTTGACATGACAAGTGTCCTGTAGAAAATCCAATCACTAATCACATGGATGAAAGAAATTCTTGTCTCGGATATGGAAAGATGAACCACAGAAAAACAATTCTTCAATAATAATTTTCCAGTCCTTTATTTTCAGCTAGAGTTGATTTTCTGCCTGTGCATTGGTTTTTCCCAGAGTTCCTGAATGCTTTTACCCACCATAAATTCACAGGGAAAAAAAAAAAAACTCTCGCAAAGTTGGCATTCTGTATTAGAAAAAGTCTGAATTGCCCCTCACCTAACTGAATTGCTCCTCACCTAACTGAATTGCTCCTCACCTAACTGAATTGCTTGCCTTGGTTTCTCTTCCAAGGAAATACCTAACTTCAAAGGCCATTTGCTTTAAGCTCCTGAGTTTTCTTGACTTCTAAACTCTCCCTAGATTTTCCTCACACCCCAACCTTGTATCCTCTTATCTCTGCTTTTCTACTTCCCCAGCCACCGGCAGGCATCTGCTCACCTGCACGTCAGTCATGAGCCAGGGCTCATCATCTTCCCATCCCCTAGAAAGGTAGGGAACCCTTGCCGGGAGCCCTGCCCTGTGCTTAGGCTGAGAGATGAGCAAAGACCAATCAGGTGTAGCTCATCAAGCCTCTGGGTCTCCACCAGGCAAAAGCCCTTCTCTTCAAGTCCCAGCTCCAAAGTCACCTCCTCGGTGAAGGTGTTCCTGTGCAGACCTGCCTCTTTGGCCTCACAGTCCCCTCTTCATATTTCTGTGATAGTGCTTATCCTGTGTTAGGACTTAAGGAAAACAACAAACTATACCCCTGCCCTCTGATTTTAGAATCGATTGAGAAAGATACATGAGTCAAAGAGATGCAGCTCATGATATCAGCTACTTCACATATTGGATGAAGCTGGTGGGAGAGAGCAAAGAGCATACAGCCAAATGAGACCCTAATATACCACACACCCCATACACACACCCGCTAGCAAGCCTGACCTTTTACTGGGCCACACTGAGCAGCTGGAGAACTTTGGACCTCCTGCCACAGAGCATAAATTTGAACCTCAGCTCTGACACTTATGAGCTGTATGATGTGGGCACTTGACTTAACTTCTCTACCTCTTTACTCCCTGAGCTACAAGGCGGAGCTACAGAGGCACCTGACTTCTGGCTTGTGGGAAGCACTGAATGAGTGAAGTCTTGTGTAGCTCCTGGCACAGTGCTTGGCACAGATTCAGGGATCAGTAACCACAAACATGCCCATTCCTCTCATGCTGCCCTGTGCAGCCCACTGGTTTGTAACTGAGAACTTCTGGTCAGTAAGAGCACAGGCCCTGGAGCCAGAGCCTGAGTTCAAACCCAGGTTCAGTCCTAGCTTTGTGGCCCAGGGCCAGTCACTGAGTCAGACACAGTCGTGTCTGACTCTGTGATCCCATGGACTGTAACCCTCCAGGCTCCTCTGTCCATCGAATTCCCCAGGCAGGAATACTGGAGTGGGTTGCCATTCCTTTCTCCAGAGAATCTTCCCAACCCAGGGATCAGAACCCGGGTCTCCCCATCGCAGGCAGATTCTGTACTATCTGAGCTACCAGGGAAGCTCCAACCTCTGTGATTTAGTTTTATTATCAGTAAAAAGGGTTATTCTCAGCCTCCCTGGTTGGTTGGGGATTGGTGTTCAATAACGCAGGCAAAGCACTTGGAACAGCTTTGACACAGAGTATGCAGGTTGGGCTAAATATGTTAGGGTATAAACAAATATTTGTCTACACTGTGTTTAAGAAGAGAGGGAAAGAGATGTGTGTGGAAGGCCTTCATCAAATGGCTAACATTAGACTTAGACCCTTACAGTGTACACACATCCCTTATCAGAAAATGCACTTTTCTACCATCACTTCATTTTGCTCCTAGCAAAGGACCACCTTGCACTGCTCACCAGCAGCCTGTGAAGGGCTTCATGTTCAAGGTCAGAAGACAGCATGGATAGGGCCAGACAGACCTGGTCAGACCCCTTGGGCCCCGTCCTGGTCCTGGCCTTCCTGGTTGCACAAACTTGGGCAAATTTTGGAAGTTCTCTTTGCCTTTGTTTCCTACATCATGCTAAAAAAAAATGCCATCAATTCTTACCATGGGAGCTTAATAGTAATCTAGGCTTCCCTGCTGGCTCAAGAATGGTAAAGAATCTGCCTGCAGTGCAGAAGACCCAGGTTCAATCCCTGGGTAGGAAAGATCCCCTGGAGAAGGAAATGGAAACCCACTCCAGCATTCTTGCTGGAGAATTCCATGGATAGAGAAGCCTGGCAGGCTACAGTCCATGGTGTTGCAAAGAGTCAGACATGACTTCCCTTGGCCTCGGTTTCCTCCGTCTATAACAGCACCCAGCACATCATGCTAAAAAATGCCATCAGTTCTCACTAGCAGGAGCTTAGTTAACTGGCAGTGATTTTATTGGGTTTACTATTGTTGTCCCTGTTTTACAAACAAGTGAGCCAAGGCAGCCAGTTGTTGCTGGAGCCACGTCTGGAACTCAGCCTTCTGTTTCATTGCTTATTCCATTAAATTCCACTCTGAACATTAGAATGATTTTTGGTGTGTATGTACTACTTGTTGTCATTTTATTTTCCCCTGGTGCCTTCTAGAAACAAGGAGGCCAGTATTTCTGGCCAACTCACCTACATTTCAGACCCGCTAGACTTCATTCAGTTCCCCCGTAAAAATAAAAGCACAGGGCTCAAAATATTTGGAATGGTGCGTTGGAAAATTTCCCCAACAAAGAGGGACCTCATTGTGGCAAACAGGAGCAGGCCTTCAAGCTGGCACCTACTCAGACCTAGAGACAGAAACCAGTGATGTCACCACTTCCCAGCCTTCTGAATACAACTAGTGAAATAAAGAACAGACAGACGAGAAGGCAGCGAGATCCCGCTGTTTTATGACTATAATGAGAGCAAATGACCAATGTTCATGGAGCAGCTTTCACCAAATCCCAAGAGGAACTCCGGCCAGGAAAATACATTCCTTTCTTGCCCCCCAGTCTAGAATCTCCTGATCTATCTCTGCTTCTGGAACTTGAAGTTCAAACCCATTATCTGGTGCCTTCTAAGGAAAAAGAAGTGGTTTTCATGTTTCAACCACAGTAAATTTCATCCCTTCTGAGCACGTCAACAGCTGCCACTGTCATGCAACCTTCCAGCTGACACGTGAGAGTCAAACCCAGGACGATCATAGCTCTCAGCGAGAGCCGGAAGTGGAGGCATCAGTCCTGACTGCTCTCACATCCTCCTGTTGAGAACTTTGAAAACTCAACCCACCCTCAGCCAAGGAAGGATTTGAGGCTAAGCAGGATGGGTCCCTCCTTCAAACCTCACAGAAAGCATTCTAACTGCAAATTCTGAGGGGCTCACAGGAGCTAAAGAAAGCACAGTGATAATAAAAAGCCATTCATAGCGCACTTACTTAAGCAGCAGGAGGTAGGCTAAGTGCTTTAATATACATTATCTAATTTACACCCAATCTCAACCTGTGAAGTAGTTTCCCATCTATGTCTGAGAAAGCTCAAACTTATAGAGAAAAAGTCACTTGCCCAAGGTGGCCCAAGCAGCAAAGGGCAGGGCTGGGATCTGAAGGAGGGTCTGCTCTGCCTCCAAAGCCCACCATTTCCCCATTGCATTGAGAGTCCTAAGGTGTGTCATCCACCAGAGGTGTCAGATAGCTGGAGAATCATTCACCCAGCAGACACTTTACTGAGCATCTACACCATGCCAGACACTGTGCTAATTCCAAGGGATACAAAGGTGACGGGAGGCTTCTATTCTACTAAAGACACACAAGGAAATAAGACTCCAACGACGGCGTGTTCCTCGAAAACAGACAATCGAACCCTCAAACAGATTTCGGGAAATCTGGGAATAAGAGAGGCTGGTGCTGACTTGCTACCTGGAGTTCTGGAACCCTGGAAAACCACACTGATGAATCCATGGATGACCAATCACTGCGCAAGGTGTCCAGGCCACTGGTCCTGGGGTCAGCCTTCTGGAGTTCTGTAGATCCCAGCAGCTGCAGGGACAGCAGACAAACCCTCCCAGGTTCCAGGGGAGGAGCTTGATGAGAACCACAGTCAGGAAGATGAGATGCAGCTAGAGATGGCAGCCTGGCCCTGAGACGTGGACCCAGGCTGCTGCAGCACATCCCGGTGGGGGTCTTCACAGGAGCCAACAGTCGAGACCGGACAGCGCTGTGGAATGCAGATGCCAGCTCAGAGTGACCACAAATCCTGCCCCAGTAATGCCACATCACTATGATGTCCCCCCCAAAAGGAACAGTCTTGCCTTGCCAAGGAGAGGGAGGGAGAGAAAAATACTTGATCTGATGGAGCACAAACTCAAGAAAACTGAGAAATCACTGAAGTTCCCTGAGTTGACCTGGGCGTGACTAGATTGAGCTTCCTACATCAGTCACTATGGTGACTAGAGGTAGAAACTCAGTAAAGCTAAAGAATAACTTATATCTCTGCACATACGAAGTGTGACTCCAACTCCCTGGGCTAGAGCAGGAGTCTGAGTGGGTGTTGATGGCAGCCTGGATTAAAGAGCAGAAGAAGAGCTGGAGAGAAGTGGGTGGCTTGAAGTCATATTTCACAGGCAATACTTTGGGGACACCATAATGGGTTGAATTTCAAAAGATGGGTGTTATGAGTTGAACTGTGACCCCCAAGAGTTCATATGCTCAAGTCCTAACCCCCAGTACTTTATAATGGGACTTGACTTGGAAATAGGGTTGCTGCTGCAGCTGCTAAGTCACTTCAGTCGTGTCTGACTCTGTGCGACCCCATAGACAGCAGCCCACCAGGCTCCCCCATCCCTGGGATTCTGCAGGCAAGAACACTGGAGTGGGTTGCCATTTTCTTCTCCTGGAAATAGGGTTACGGCAGATGTAATTAGTAAGATGAAATCATGCTGGTGTAGGGTGGCCCCTCACCCAATATGACTAGTATCTTTATAAGAAGACAACTTTGTGTAGACAGACACAGGAAGAGCACGTTGAACAGGAAAGCAGAGATCTGGGTGGCATACCTACAAGTCAATGAACAGCAAACATTGCTGGCAAATGACCACGAGCTACAAGAAGTGTGCACGACAGATTGTGCCTCACAGTCCTCATTGGGAGCCAACCCAATGGACACCTTGATCTCGGACTTCTAGCCTCCAGAACTATCAGATAAACTGCTGTTATTTAAGCCACCCAGTGCTCAGCAGTAAAGAATCCGCCTGCAATGCAGGAGACACAAGTTCGATCCCGAGGTCAAGAAGACCCCCTGGAGAAGGAAGTGGGAACCCACTCCTGTATTCTTGCCTGGGAAATCCCATGGACAGAGGAGCCTGCTGGGCTACAGTCCATGGGTCACAAAAGAGTCAGACACAACTTAGCAGCTAAACAGCAACAACAAGGCCACCCAGTATGGCAGTCCTAGCAAACCAAAACAATACAGAGTCACATTTTTATTTATTCATTGTATGTTCTCTAGGTACCTAGTATTGACTGGATAAAGCAGAAAGTACTCTGAGGGATCCAAAGCTTGACACTACCTGTGATCGTTGTCCTTATTCTGGGGGCCACAGTCTCATAAATGTTCCTTTAGTCACAAGAAGCTGCTGGTGGGAATCCCTGGTTCTCTGGTCAGAGTTCCATCAGGAAACCTGAGTCCTTCCAGCTCCTAAAGATGGAAGCCTCACAGCCACACAAACCCACTGAGCCTCACAGTTCTGTATCCTGGTCCCTACCCAAGATGCACGTGATTAGCTGATTATCTTATCTACCATCTTTAGGCTTCAATCCTCCTAACCTTATCTCCTTTCACAGGGCTGACTCCCAAGGTTTCCTAGAACACACATAACACACATTCTGTGAAAAACAAATTCCCCAAGCCTCACCCTTGTCACTAAACAGTCGCTCTGCCTCTTGAATTAACTGAAACCTCATTCTGGTCTCTTCCATTTTACCCTGGGTTGTGTTCTTGCACCACCACCCCGACACACACACCCCCGCCGACCCCGGTACTGCAGGGTGTAAGGCTACACAAAGAGAATCATTTCCTGTGACAGAAAACTAGGCTTTATTCTTTAACTCTGTCTCTCACTTTCTTCTGGAAGCTAAGATACCATATTCTGTAGTGGACAGCAGTCCATTCTTCACCTCTGCTCTTCTAACCTGGGAAACATCTCATCTCTGGGAACAGAGAGCTTGTTGACTCATCTTCTCTGTCTCTTGGTTAGTCCAGGATCTTAGCTCATAAATGTCCAAAACATCTTTTTCTAGCTAGACGTTGCCTGTCTTGATAAGCAGGATCTTTTTTGGTACTTCACGGTGGAAGCTAGGCAACTTTTTTAATCTTTGCACTCCTAGTATAATGTCCTTATCCCCTTGATGCAACAGAAACCACTGAGGCACATTTTCCTGAAAAGTACAGATCCACAAAAAGAATATCTTCTCTAGTGTTCTGCCCCAACTCCCTGCTACAGATAATGAGGTGGGGGGAGTGACTGCAAAAGGGCATAAGAAGCTATTCAAAGCTTTACTAGATGAAAAAAGAGAGAGAGGAAATTTGGATCTATCAGCCTCCTTTTTCTTATTGCATCTGCCCCACGCCTCTCTTTGTCCCCCAAACCTGGTGCCCAAAGATCCAAGAGCTCTGACCAATGGACATTCACACCTATCTCAGTGACAGGAAAGGGTACAAGTCAACTGAGTTTCTAAGTAGTTTTTTTTTTATTTCATGAGAGAGTTGGTAGTCTCAATAGCCAAAATGTGTTTGATTGGCAAGAACCTGACAAGAGTGGGAAAAGATGGTAAAAGTCCCAGAGGGGCTATTCATCTCAGGAGAGCCACTGGGTACAGAGGATGATGAGACCCAAGGAGCAGAATCCAGTTGGTCAGGGACAGGACAGCATGGAAATCAACCCCAGAACTCAGAGCACCCCCGGCCGGGTGGGGGGAAAGGAGGAAAAGGAGGAGGGGCAGAATCCTAAAATGACAAAGCAAACAAAGAAGTGACTGTTTATCTTGAATTGTCTAGACAATCTAGACTGTAGGCAAAAGTTTCCACTACCTAGAAGAATGGGAATTTGAAAGCTGAACTGTGTAGAAAAAAAAGATTTCAAGCTGCATTTCTGCAACAGCATGTTTGAGGTTTCAGCCATACCCACCGTGCCTAATAATGGACATAGTGTCTCCCTATTCCATGCTTGAGACTCTATTCATAGCATATCCCAGGCACACTGCCTCCCCTGCCCTTCTATGCCCTTTTTTTTTTTTTAATTGAAGTATAGTTGATTTACAATGTTGTGTTAGTTTTGGGTGTACAGCTTCAGTGACTTTTTATTGCAGTTAAAATAAAATCCCAGTTCCGTACCATGACCTCAGGAGGTCAGCCAGGCCATGGTCCCAGCCTTCCTGCGTCATCCAGGCTCTGCCTCCCGCTCCATCTGTGCCTTGTCCCCTTCTTTCCTGAGCTAACACTCTCCAGCCACAGTAGCATCCTTTCTAGTCTCACGCTTGCTAGACCCTTTCCTACCCATTGCTTTCCAACACTCTGTTCTGTGCTGCTTACACACTCTCCCTAAGGCTTCTTATTGATAAGACAGGCTGTCGTCTGTCCTGGAAAGCTCTTTGACTCTCATGAGGTTCCTTACCATCTTCTGGGCTTCCCTCGTGGCTCAGATGGTAAAGAATCTGCCTGCAATGCAGGAGACCAGGTTTGAACCCTGGGTTGGGAAGATCCCCTGGAGAAGGGAATGGCAATGTACTTCAGTATTCTTTCCTGGAGAATTCTATGGACAGAGGAGCCTGGCGAGCTACAGTCCATGGAGTCACAAAGTTGGATGTGACTGAGCAACTAACACACACACACACCCATCTTCTCCTATCCCCCAGTTCCCTGCCTCAACACTGAGAACTCCTAGCCTGCTGCTGATGCTAAGTCACTTCAGTCATGTCCAACTCTGTGCGACCCCATAGACGGCAGCCCACCAGGCTCCCCTGTCCCTGGGATTCTCCAGGCAAGAACACTGGAGTGGGTTGCCATTTCCTTCTCCAATGCAGGAAAGTGAAAAGTGAAAGGGAAGTCACTCAGTCGTGTCCGACTCTTAGCGAACCCATGGACTGCAGCCTACCAGGCTCCTCCATCCATGGGATTTTCCAGGCATGAGTACTGGAGTGGGGTGCCATTGCCTTCTCCGACTCCTAGCCTAGACTCATCCTACCTGTAATCGTTCCATTTGCTGGTTCTTATTGTTGTCTTTCACATCAGTTAGTACGTAAACTCCATGAAGGTAAAACCTTCATTGTTCATGTTTCATCTTTCATTTCCAAATACTAGCCAGGTGTCCAGCACTCAATAAGTATTTGTTAAATGAAGGAATATTGCCCAGCTTATTGCCCATGTAACTTCTTTGATGGAGCAAGCAGAAGAGTGAAGTTTTCTCTGTTGATGTGGGTAATGCCTCCACAACATCTGTTTAGAGTACCCTAGGGAGCATTTTGCCTTAACAAGCCTAAGAATTTACATTGGCAAAAAACACATGTGGTTACTAGTGACATTAAACCAGTGGTGAGCAACCTTTTCTGCTTGAGAGCCAACTCAGGAAAAATACAAATGTTTATGATCAGTATTTAAAAATTTAATATGAAAATAACTTTACTGACTCCTATGGGGAGGAAGAAATGGTGTGTATTTTTACCACTGCAATAATGTACTTTATTGATCAGACACATATCAGTGGGCAATAGGCATTACTTTTGAACCACTAAAATGCTAATAGGAACAGTGATTCATAGATGTCTGTGACATAATAAGAAATAGGTATTTGGTCTTTGCCCCTGGTTCCTGACAGAGAGCTTCTAAAACCCTCAGAATTTCCTGAGGGGTAGAGGTAATAGGAGTGTCTTTTGTTATTCATAACAAGCCCTTTTCAACCTTACCAGAGTTTTACTATAATGAGGTGACTCTTGATGGGCCCCTAGATAGCTTCAGGATGGGGCTGGTTGCCAAAAGAACCAACCACGTGATCAGACGATTGGAACTTTCGACTGCTGACTGCTGTGCAGCCCCCACTCCCACCACCTCTGGGGAGGGAAAGTGGCTGGAGACTGAATTTAATCACCAGTGGCCAGTGATACAATAAATCATGCCTATGTAATGAAACCTCCATTAAAAACCCCTCTACAGTGGACTTTGGAGATTTTCCAGGTTGGTGAACACATCAAGGGGCTAGGAAGAGAGCATGGGGGTCCTGTGCCCCTTCCCCTGTACCTCGACCTCTGCAGCTCCTCCATTTGGCTATTCTTGAATTATCCTTTATAATCAACTAGTAATAGTTAAGTGGGCTTCCCTGGAGGCTCAGACAGTAAAGAATCTGCCTGCAATGCAGGAGACACGGGTTCAATCCCTGGGTTGGGAAGATCCCCCGGAGAAGGGAATGGCAACCAACTCCAGTATGCTTGCCTGGAGAATTCCATGAACAGAGGAGCCTGCTGGGTTACAGTCCATGGGGTAGCAAAGATTCAGACCTGACTGAGCAACTAACACAGACACACACAGTAATAGTAAATGAAGCACTTTCCTGAGTTCTGTGAGTCATTCCAACAAATCATCAAACCTAAGGAGGGGGTTGTAGGAACACTTGAGTTTATAGCTGATTGGTCAGAAGTGACAATCTGGGATTTGTGACTGGTATCTAAAGTGGGGGCAGGCTTGTGGGACTAAGCCCTTAACTCCTAGGATCTAATGCCAATTCCAGGTAGATAGTTTCAAAATGGAATGGAATTGTGGGACACCCAGCTGGTATCAGTGGGTTGAAGTGGTATTAAAAAGATCCTATGCATTTAATGTCAGAAGTGTTGTGAATAAGAGCAGTTCAAGAGTTTATCTCTTCCTCCTTAAGGATATATATATATATATCAGACTTTAAAGTCATGCCCTCCAAAGAAGATAAACACACCCCAAGGTTTCATAAGATTATTCATTAGGTTACAGGAAGAATATATTAGAAAATCTATTTATTTTTTGTTTCAGCCATTAAAAACACATACTATGTAAATATGTAGCAGAACATGTGTGTCATTTATGTATATATATATAAAATCTAACAGGATGCATATTTAAAACTTCCTGTGAATAGGAGCTCATGCTGAAAAAATATTGGAGGCTACAGATGTCGCATTCCCAAATTCATTAAATTACTTTTTCCTTGAATCAATGATATGAAAATACTATGATCCACATCTAACAGATGGGAATATTGAGGCCCAGAGGTGAACCTACTAATTCAATGTCACACAGGGTGTGAGGGACACAGCTTGGGCTGGGATGTGTCCATGCCACTCCATAACATCTGCTGCCTGATAACCTGTTTATGGCAGGTTCCACGGCAGGTGTTGGGGATAAGAAGACAAACAAGTTATGTTTCCCCCACAACACGTGCTCACACTCTTCAGAGTTGGGCCACCACTCCCACTGGGATAGAATCTTCTCTCCAGTCAGGGTGTGGGACCTAGAGCAATACTGGTTCCTGCTAGTTTCCTGGGACTTTCCTCTCTGCTTTTCTCCTGCCTTCCTATCCCTCCATCTTCACAGAACATAAGGATCTGGGCATCAGTGGTTCTGCGTGTGGTGACTCTAAGGACACCCTAGATGGTGGCTGGGTCACTCCAGGGCTCAGCAGTATGTGAGAGCAGGCACTCACGTGGAGAAGAGTGAGTGGACTCAGAGGCTGGACACGCATTGGGTAGGGCAGCTCTCTGCCAGGCCCCAGCAATAAGCATGAGGGCAGAGCATCAGGGAGATGGGGTTCAGGCTGCACAGAGAAGTCCGTGGTTGAGGGCAGAACTGCCTCTTGGGCATGTAGTGAGGGCGGCAGGGAAATAGTCAAGGACCAAGGCTCATTGCAGGGTTTGTGTTCCCTGGAGCTGCCAGAGGAATGGAGCAGGGATCTGTTTATTGGAGCTGAAATCAAAGGCATAGGCTTATCAACTAGGAATGAAACAAGAACCAGTTACTAGAACTTAAAACATGGTCACAGTGGGCTTGTCAATGCTGGCTTATTAAATCACCAGTTGGCCATTTAAATTCCCTCATCCTAAAACAAGACTCTTCTAAAAAGCCAAGGGGAGAAATATAAGTATGAAATATAAACATGTAACTATTGGGTCTGTAAAAATGTTCATTTCAGTTCTTCCACAAGAGCTTATGGAAAAATCTTAACGAATGTTTTGGTTAACCTAATATAGCACCTTTCTTCTTTCCTTAGATCAATATTGACTGAGGGCATACTATGTGCTGGTCAGGAGACTAGACACCAGGTGCAACAGTGAGGCAGCTAACCTTGCTCCTGCAGGGCTTTCTGGGCAGAGGGAGACAAACAGCTGAGGACCGACA
Organism: Bubalus kerabau; assembly: GCF_029407905.1. Classification (NCBI taxonomy): domain Eukaryota; kingdom Metazoa; phylum Chordata; class Mammalia; order Artiodactyla; family Bovidae; genus Bubalus; species Bubalus kerabau. The sequence continues at coordinate 15,155,933 of NC_073641.1, forward strand.
GGACACAGTGCTGAGAGGGGATATGGCAGTGGCCAAAGGGGCTTTTGTGCTTCTTCAATCAAGATGCAAAGATGCAAGCATAGCCACGCAAACTCAAGAATCCAAGCCTAGCCACTAATGGAAAGGAGCCTAGAAGAGGCAGAGGTAGAAGATGCAGGGGAGCGGAGGGTAACTAGTGGTTTGAGGACCTCAGGGATTCAGGAAGGGAGCAAGATCTAGAGCCTTCTAACTGTTTGGTATTCTGTTTACCAGTAGGTATAACAGCCATGTCTCCAGAGCTGAGATAGTAGGAATAATCGATGATTAAGTGCTGATGCCTTCATAAGGAATGATATGTTTCTAGAGAGGTTGTGAACTGGCTGTACCACACCATCTAATGGAAAACCTTGGCATTTGGAATTGGATGAGCCATTTTTGAGTTCTAGTTCTACCACTTTTCCAGCCAAATGAGCTTGGGCAAATCATTTAACTTCTTTTAGCCCTGGGCTGGTTGGTTTGTTTTTCCCTAGGACCTCCAACAGACAGAATTCAGTTCATCACAATCCTTGATTCATGACATCTTCTCATCATTAATCCAGCATATTGCAATGATTCATTCACATTGTTGCATATAGGTGGCGTATTTTAAACTGCCATATGACACCTCATTATGGGAATGCCTATGTGGATCACCCATGTATGTCAGATTTAGTAAGGCATATCAGTGGGGAAAAGAGAAACTCAGCTACATAGAGATAGAAAATAAAATAATTTTCCATAGGGACTAAGATAAAACAGAATCCTTAAATGACACCACATGTAAAAATCAACTCCAGATAGTCTTACATGTCAAAAACAAAACTTTAAAACTTATAGAAGAAAATTTAGATGAATATATTTTAGGCCTTCTAATAGGGAAAGATTTCTTAAAGAAGACACATTGTTTATAAATAAAAGATTAATTAATTTAAATATTTTAAAGTTAGGAATATTTTCATCAGAATATAAGAACAGTTTCAGCTTCAATTTTCTCATTGATAAAGTGAGGATAATAATACATTATAGAATTCTAGCAAGATGAAATAACACATATGAAACACTTAACACAGATCCTAGCACTTAGCAAACAATAAATGGTAACAATTATTAATCTTCTCAAACAATGATGTTATTATTTATCAAATAATACCAAGTAATATGACCAGGCATATTTAAGCCATATGAGAATAAGTGCTTAATTTCATGGTGATAGTTTCAAGAAAGAAATGATAATGTAATCTACATTAGTAGTCAACAAACACTTACTGAAGCTATAGTGAGACAGTCGACAAATATTTATTGAGCTTTCATGCCAGGCACCAGGCCAGGGGCTGGTTAATTTATGTCAACCACCATGACTTTTTTGTCACAGGCTAACACACACACTACTTTCATATATTTGTCTGTGACCAGAGCAGAGAAAGGACCTCCACATATTTTGATAACTTGTACATAGCACTATAGAACTTTGACCCTGTTCAAACCAGAAATCCTAGAACCAGACAACTTTCAATTATTTGTACTAATTGGAGAGTACAGAAAGACAATCTGAAACAGTAGATAAGTTTTCTCTCATTCGTTCTGAGTTTTATGCAAATAATCAAAAGCCTCAAATCAATCTGACCCAACAATAAGGAAGCAAGACCAGAAGTAAGGCAGTTTTGGGAACTGTTTGATCAGCAGCTCAATAATGACACAAAGATGCTCTCCATTACTTTGCGCTGTGGCTCTGGATACAGAAGTACATGCACATGTACTTCAATATGGCTGCTGGCTGTTCTGGAATGCACAAAGCCTGGTACACAGGAGATGAAACTGTGCTGTGGACACCTGGTTTGGAAAGTGCAGAAAAGCAGCTCAGGGTCTGCTCTGCTGCCTGTTTTCTAGGATTCTACCACCCTGAGAGCTTTGTATATTCATGTAACATGGCTTCCTTTTTGGGTTTCTCCTACCAGAACAGTCAACATAAACTTTTAAAAATAATGAATTGTGCCTAAATAGATTTTATCACACAATTTGCCTAATGTGAATTCAATAAACATTTATTGAGCTTTGGGGATGTCAACAATTATTCAGCTCTCACAAGTAACATTTGCTTAAAAATCTACCTGAGAACAGGATAACAACCTTCTCAAAATAAGAATTCATGTCTAGCTAACCCAAAATAAACCTCATCTAAACATCTTTTAGAGAACAAACAGTTCTCCTGAAAATCACCCTGATATGATTTATGGGACTGACATAGATTTGAACACTGACTTTTAAGAGAAAAAAGAAAACTACTCCCTACCACAACATATTCTTTTCCCCACAACCTAGTGAGTTTCCTTCTCCATTTTTGGAACCAATCCAATCATCTTCAGAATACTTCCTTTTTCTGGGAATGTGCTTCAAGTGGGAGTGATGCACCCAGTGTGGGTGGAGGAAGTAGGAAGGGGAATGGACCAGGAATAAAGCCCGATTCTGGTCTATCACGTACTAGCTGTGCAAGTCTGAACTGAATATCACCAAGTTGTTCTTCTGTCATTCTTCACATCAGATCATCATCCCCCTTCCCTACTGCACAGGTATTGTAGGATAATATTTTCAGAAGCATGTTAAAGATAATAGCATATGCTATACTTATCTTCTACTGGATCATGATTTCCTCAAGGGCAGGAAGCATGTCTTTTTTTTTTATTATTCCTTTTATTTATTTATCTTTTGGCCATGTTACACAGCTTGTAGGATCTTAGTTCTCCAACCAGGGATGGAACCCATGCCTCCTGCGGTGGAAGCTAGGAGTCCTAACCACTGGATAGCCAGGGAATTCTCCAGGAAGCATGTTTTAATTATATTTGTATATTCCATCTCTCAATAAATGTTGATATTAAATGACAGCTGTCATGAAATAAGAGGAAAACGAAATTCAACAGTAAAAGTTCAAATAAATAAATATCAGGGCTTCCCTGATGGCTCAGATGGTAAAGAATCTGCCAGCAATGCAAGAGACCTAGGTTCAATCCCTGGGTCAGGAAGATCCCCTGGTGGAGTGCATGGCAACTCGCTCCAGTATTCTTGCCTGGATTTCCATGGACCAAAGAAGACTACACTAACAAGCAGAGCCAGGGAGTATGAGGATGTTCCAAGAGCCTGGTGGGCTACAATCCATGGAGTTAAAAGAGTTGGACACGACTAAGTGACTAGCATTTTCAAGGATATAATGTACAACATGATAAATATAATTAACAGTGTTGTATGGTTATTAATAAAGTAAATCCTAAGAGCTCACATCACAAAGAAATTTTTTTTCTATTTTTTTAATTTTGTATCTATATGGGATAATGAATATTCACTAATCTCATTATGATGATCATTTCATGATATGAGGCAAATCATTTTGCAGTATGCCTTAAACTTATATATAGTGCTATAGATTGATTATATCTTAATACAACTAGAAGAAAAGATAATTATAGGAAGCAGGAAAAAATAAATTTTAAAAAACCCATAAATGTTTAAAATGTCTTCTGGTCAGCACATGATACATTGCATCTACAGAAGGATGGTGGCAGTTAAACAGCAGAAAGAATGCATGCTGAAGCTCTCTAAGCAGTGAAGCACTGAAAACCACAGACTCTTTTCGGCCATTGTTTTACATTTAGAGATGAAATTTAGTCAGGCCATGCTGAGAATAGACAATGAGAAACTAACAAGTTGCAACAGGCTTAGGATCACTTCCAAGATGAGAATGTATCCTGGGCTCTCCCCACCCGGGTTCTAATCCCTCCTCTTGGGAGTTTCTCTTCCCCAGTGCATCCCATGATCGATAAGTTTCAGGAGAATAACTGGGGTGACTCAGCTCAGTGTCTCCTCTTCTTCTTCCTGGGAGTTGGTTTCCAAAGCTGATCTGTTAAGGGGAGGTGATCTGCTAGGTTTCCAAAGGTAAAGCAAATGGGAAGAGGGAAAAGAGAGAGATCAGGAAGGAAAAAGAATGTGGAAGACCAAAGAAGACCACACTAGCAAGCAGAGCCAGGGAGTATGAGGATGTTCCAACAGCAGGGGTATCTAATATCCAATTTTCCTTTTGATTTTGTGAAAATCGTCTGTTAAGTATTATGGCAATGTAACCAGCTTCAGAACCTATGGTCTTTCAATAAAGTCATGGCCTTATGTGCATGGCCGCCCTGGAGAATTGAAAGAAAGGGGGCTGTGTCCATGTGGGGGAGATGATGTGCTTAAAGGATAGTGTGTACAGGAGGAAAGATGAGAAGAGATCAAGAAAGAATTCACCAGAAACAGGAACTTGGAGCTAGAGACGAAACAGAGGGCTGTCTACAATTCCTGGAGATATGGGGAAACACCGAGCTTCCCAAGAAGGAGAGGGAGGCTCAAGTCATTTTATGGGGCCACCAACTGGAAGCATGGCCCCAAAACACGGGATAACAACAGTCAGACAGCATCTGGGTTACAGGTCTCTAAAGTCGAGAAACAGTGGCAGACTTTATTTTGGGGGGCTCCAAAATCACTGCAGATGGTGATTGCAGCCATGAAATTAAAAGACGCTTACTCCTTGGAAGGAAAGTTATGACCAACCTAGATAGCATATTCAAAAGCAGAGACATTACTTTGCCAACAAAAGTCCGTCTAGTCAAGGCTATGGTTTTTCCTGTGGTCATGTATGGATGTGAGAGTTGGACTGTGAAGAAAGCTGAGCGCCGAAGAATTGATGCTTTTGAACTGTGGTGTTGGAGAAGACTCTTGAGAGTCCCTTGGACTGCAAGGAGACCCAACCAGTCCATTCTGAAGGAGATGAGCCCTGGGATTTCTTTGGAAGGAATGATGCTAAAGCTGAAACTCCAGTACTTTGGCCACCTCATGCAAAGAGTTGACTCATTGGAAAAGACTCTGATGCTGGGAGGGATTGGGGGCAGGAGGAAAAGGGGATGACAGAGGATGAGATGGCTGGATGGCATCACTGACTTGATGGACGTGAGTCTGAGTGAACTCTGGGAGTTGGTGATGGACAGGGAGGCCTGGCATGCTGCGATTCATGGGGTCGCAAAGAGTCGGACACGACTGAGCGACTGAACTGAACTGAACTGAAAGTCGTATTGTTCTCAGCTGAGAGTACGAACAAGACTGGGGAAGAGGGAAAAGGGAAGGACAAAGTAGGGACGCCGGCACAGAAAAGAGGTTCCTTCTTTCCTTCTTCTATTTCAGGGGTCAGAAGGTAAAGCCTGAGAGCTGGCTATTTCTGCTCACTGGAGGTGATACAGCCCATAGCAGACTGAGGAACCAACAGTCAAACTATTCTTCCTTCAAATTAAAGGAGAGAATCAGGCAATTTCCTGGAAATTTGGATTTTTAAAAAAATCACCTTGGACTGAATTAATTGTCCCACCTCTCTGACTCACCTGTGGATTCATGCTGCAGAATAATTCCCAAGTCCGGTTCCAAGATGGTTACCTAATGTGGGTCAGGCAATATTTGATATGTAATGGCATCTTTAATTTGTGTGAAAAATATCTCAATGGCTTGAAAATCTTAACATCTTAAACACCAGTGGGGCCGGCCTTGTCTAGCACAATCCCATGACTCCTGTTGCTTCCAGGGTCACCTGAGCCTTCCAGGGTCACCCTTCCACCTGCAGGAAGGAAAAGCTGGCCTGGGCAACTCTGCTTTTTCCAAGGTCCAAGTAGAAGAGACGGTCAGGTGAGAAACTCACCTGCTGTATAGCCACCAGGTACACAGGGGCTTGAGAGAGAGAGAAGCTGCCCCTCCCAGCCTGAGTCTCAGCCTGGCCATCCCATCTGACAGGTGATGTAGACTGCCAGCTACCATGGCACCTTTTACTCTCCCTTGACATGAAGATGGCCTGAGAATCACAGGTGACTTCTCTTACTGAGATTCTCTGAGCTGCTTTTTTTTTGGCCCATCTCATCTTCTGCTGGTTTTATTCAATTTTCTGCAAGCTTTTCTATCTGGCTCACTTACTTCCCTTTATCCCTCACAGTCATCTCCTGTCATTCCACTGACTGGAGGGGACATGTTTCCATCAGAAAGCAGAGCTGAGCCCCCGCAGCCCCTCCTCCAATCTGCAGTCTCCCTTTCCTCAGCGGACCTACTGCCTGGCTTTTGAGGTCAGTAGGGACTTTCCCAGATGGTACTTTGTTCTCCTTTAGCTTTTTAATTTCTGGCTGTCAGGCTTCCTCTTCTTAATCACGTGTGGGACCACATTTCACACAACAAAAGCCAACCTAGGCCTTGGGTGAACTGCGGTTATAGAGGGGAATCCCATCATTTCCATTCCCTCTTCAAAGCAGAGCTGAATGGAATCCACTGTAAACAGAAGGATGAGAAGGGCTGATGAGTGTGGTGCTGGGGAAAGGTGCTCAAGCCGGCACTCGGGGCTCCAGCACAGGGCCAGACCCCACTGCTTATTCCACCTCATGATCAAGTCACCTAACCACCTAGACTTCAGAAGATCATGCTTCTGAGCCCTTCTCATGATGGAAGTGGCTAATACATGCATCACTCTAAACATACCTGAGAAATGTAAAGCACTGCTCAGTACACTGAAGACCCCCATCAAGGGCAGTGAATGAATACATCAAAGCCTTCAGAGTGAAGGCCGGGTGGCTCTCTATTTGCTCAGGACAGGGAAGGGAGGAGGGGTGGGAGGAAGGAGACCATGCCTCCAAAAGGTATAAAATTTTAGGTCCTCTCCCTGTCTGTGATGCCTATTACCTGCTGGCAGGAGGAAGAACGCCGGAGCCACCAGCCAGGTCTCTCCTGAACTTGCATCTGTGAATTAAGTCCCATCTGTGTGAAAAGTGAGAAAGTCTAGCACTAAACCAGAGGTGCTTGTTTGAAAGTCAACAGCCAAAGTCCTGAGCCGGCACAAGCTCAGGGAGAATGTTCATATAGCCAGTGTTACAACAGCAGTATCTACGTGTTTACAGGGCTTTAAGCATTTTCCAGGACCTGACCTTGTTCTGATCTTCAAAATACCACGCAGGCAGAGAGAAGAAATTAGTCCTATTTTCCAGATGAGGAGACTGGGACTCACAGGAGTGCAGAAACTCACAGCAAATCACAAGGCCTGTAAGTGGCAGAGCTGGGATTTGGACACTGTTTCCTGACCCTCTGGACCATTCAGTCACTGGTGAGGATTCTCATGAGGGTGGATCAGTAGTAAGCTGACTGCCTCTGTAGCAACCAAAAGTAATATGATTTCCTCTTTATTTCAATAGAATGACTTTTATTCTGAATCTCTGGACAGAATTTAGAGAGGAAATCCCATCCTGCTAAAATAAGGAAAAAACCTCCTTTCAAGCAACACATACAATTAGTAAATAAGCAATTTTAAATAGTTGACTTCTGTAATAGCCAACTGATTTCCAGCAACAACAGTGGTGTATCATTCCCCTCATTAGAAACAGTAGAAGTGAAGTTGATAAGGATGCAGTAAAACTGGTGTTTCTGCTCCACACTGGTGGCCCCATCTGCTACTACCACCATTTAGAAGCTGTGTACCCATACATATCAGGAGCCATGAAATTGTTCACACTCTCTGAACCAGTAACTTTACATCTGGGAATTTATCCTAAGGAAATAATATGAAATACAGAGAAAAAAAAATCTTTCCTGACCTCTGGTTGTTGAATTCTCCCTTGTGTAGCAACGAGATAGCATGATATCTTTTCAATGTATTTCCTTTGTTTAAATTATTTCATGGTAGGTCCTGTTACCTGGCTCAGGAACCATCATTATTATGAACACATACACATACAAAGATAGCCAATATAAATATTATTATCCTCCCCTTCTTTCCTTCATAGTTGATCCCAATTAACCTTTTCAACTGCATTGCCTGTTACCCCATCTCTCCATCTCACGCCCCCATCAAACTCAGAGCTCTGGTCAAGTCCAACTTTTCACAGTGGACCAGAGGGACCATGAATACATACCATTCTTAACTTCCACAAGCATCAGAATCACCTGGAAAGATGGTTACACATCCTGACACACACACTCTCCTGCCACTCTGACTCAGCAGGTCCTGTGGGAGGCCCAGGAATGGGCATTTCCAACAAGTTCTAGGTGCTGCTGCTGCTGCTGGGGGTTACACTTCGAGAACCACTGGGGTAATCAACTGTCGGCCTCAGAGGACCTCCTTCTCCCGGCAACATCTCTCCAGTCCTTCCAGCCCCAGCTCCTCCCTTCTTTTTTGCAGCCATCTCCAATCCCACCAAGCTGAACTAATTACTTGTCCCTTGTGCTTCTTTGGGGAGAGAAGAGCGCCTATTCCACTGTATAATTAGAGTGAGCTGTATAATCGGTGTCAGCTCCCTGCTAACTGGGAGTGTCTGGAGGGCTGGCCCACAGCCTCCCCATCCCTGAATCCCTAGAGCAAGCACAACGCCTGCACCCAGCGGCCATACACACATGTAAGGCTGTGCTCTTCCTCGCTGCCTCCCTCAACAGGAAGGGATGGTCAATTCCTCTTCCCACAGGATCCATTCTCACATTGAATGGCTATTCAAAAAAAAACCACCACCACCAGAATTAGCTATGACAGCAAAAGAAGAAACATGAGCAGAGTTTATTAGTTTGCCAGGCTAATAAATATCATCTTTGCTCTCTAAACTCCCTAATGAAGATAGCAGCTCTCAGCCAAATAAATAAAACATTAGGTTGACAACACTTAGCACATCACAAGCACAGTTCACTAATTCGCTCATTGCCGAAGGACATCAGCCACCTTTGGGATAATCTCCATAAACACACTGCCCAGACTCCCTTTCTACTAGATAAACAGTGTCATGCTAAGGCTTTAACATTTTTCAATGTCTTATACGTATTTTATTTCAATAACTATCTTTTAATAGTAAGATACCTGTCTGAATCAAATGAAAGCTATTTTTCAGTAATTGTCCTAAAAGCCAATTCCTTTTCTGGAAAAACATCCTTTTTGAATCACATTTGGTTGGGCTAAACTGTGTTCTCAGAATATTAATGTGAGCTTAAGCTATTAAAATGTCATGGTTAACCTTTTTAAAACCTAATTAAATTAAAATAATAATATGTGGAACAATTTTACTGGAAGAAAAGGCTCTTTTTCAAAGAACCTGTTCCAAGTCTCAGGACTAACACCTTGAAGCCATGGTGGGAAAGAGGTTCTGCATGCAGACAAAAGAGAGCCCAGCTTTGCACGTGCTGTGATTACCTTTTGGTTATTAGTGTTAGAGTTAATTATTGCTGCATGCTGGAGGGCAGGGACAATTTACTTGCCTGATCACACCTAATAAGATGTATTTGCAGATGCCAGCATCTCCTGGACTTAATCAACAAACTATCAAGACAATCAATGCTGTTAGGCTCCATGTCCTTGTGATATTTTTTCCAAACAAAAAGATAAAAATCCAAGGACAGAGGGCTAAGGATGTAGGCAAGCTGCTCAGAAGGCATGAGGCTTATCTCCCTCCTGTTTGGCTGAAGCCACTGTGCAAAAGGATTGGTTCACCCCAAGGCCTGATTCTATCAAGAGCAAAGTTCAAGCCAGCCAACATAAGGAAATTAACAGCTGAAAACTCCCACACTTCTTGGTAACTGGTTCTGGAAATCTCTTCTACTAACTTTATCCTGTGTGGGAAAAGGCACTGGCTCAGATCGAATCTTTTTCATACAGAGTATGAATTTGAGGGGAAAATTATATTTACATCTGCAAAACTCAGTGCATCATTTTCCACAAAACAACGTGTGGTGAAAGACTTGAATAACATTCCAAATTCAACTGGTAAGATTTCATATTCAGTATGAACCACTCTCTGCCTGTTGTATTCTTGCCCGGAACATATTTCTGCAAGCCTTGGGTAATCTGCCCTGGTTTTTGCTTAGTGTTATACAAGTCCCCTCAAATCTGAGAAAGTATTGAAGAAAAAGTTGGAAACGAGAGGAAAGCCATGACATTGAAAGAGGAAATCTTACTGCACACAGAGACGTTGCTTGTCAACAACCACACTAATGGCCTGGGATTAGGAAGGAATGTTTTAAGCATCTTACATCCCAATAGGAGAGTCTTCTAGCTCCACGTAGGTGTTGTACCATGGGCTTCCCAGGTGGTGCTAGTGGTACCTGCCAGTACAGGAGACATAAGAGATGTGCGTTCAGTTCCTGGGTTGGGAAGATCCCCTGGAGAAGTGAATGGCTACCCACTCCAGTATTCTTCCCTGGAGAATTCCATGGACAGATGAGCCTGGCAGGCTACAGTCCATGGGGTCGCACAGAGTTGGACATGACTGAAGCGACTTAGCATGCATGCATGTTTTACTATGTTTCCGTGATGTTTTAGGAAATTGTGTGGAGACTTAGAATTGATGTGTAACAGTGTAATTTTTCCCACTTCAAATAATAAGAAATAGGCTCTAGTTGGCATTTTTCATGTAGACCATCTGACTTTTAGAAGCAGATTACTGGTGTTAAATGGGAGGAGACAGTATTTTAGAAACTGGATAGAAAGTGATGCCCTATACCTCCGTACTTACTCCACACCCATGCAGGAACACTGACTGAGTACTGTGAGCCCAGCACTGTGTCTGGGTCTGGAAGAGCCCCGGGATGGGGCCAGAGCGCCAACAGAGTAAGTGGGGAGGAGGGGGAGGAGCAGGTGGTTGGACCCTCATCCAGCTCCCAGAGCCAAGGAGGCATGAGCAGGAGGAGGAGGGGGATGACCAGGCCATGCTAAAGCCCAGAGACAGAGGAAAGGCAGCTGAACCTGGGTGCATCACTGCGCCCAAAAGGGCAGGTCCTCCGCTGCAGCACCCTCACCGCATCCCAGGAAAGAAGAAGAGTTCCAGTTCCTCTGGGGGCTCTGCCCTCAGGCTTCTGCATCATCTTCAGGTTAAGCTACTTCAGGGACAAACTGTGAATGGGTTCTAAGACTTTGTTTCCTCATCTAAACATGGGATAAAGTTCCTCCTTCTAAAGTTGTTGTGAGTATCGAATGAGTTAATATATGAAAAGTGCTTAGACCAGTGCCTAGCAATATGCCAGCAATTATTTTATTTACCTATTTTTCTATTTTTCAGTGCAATATATTAGCTATTATTATTAGCTTGCTGTTGTTGTTCAGTTGATCAGTTGTGTCCAACTCTGAGACCCCATGAGCTGCAGCACACCAGGCTTCCCTGTCCTTCAGCATCTTCCAGAGTTTGCTCAAACTCCATGTCCATTGAGTTGATGACGCCATCCAACCATCTCATTCTCTGTTGTCCCCTTCTCCTCCTGCTCTCAATCTTTCCCAGCATCAGGGTCTTTTCTGAAGAGTTGGCTCTTCGAATCAGATGGCCATAGTATTGGAGCTTCAGCTTCAGCATCAGTCCTTCCAATGTATATTCAGGGTTGATTTCCTTTAGGATTGACTGGTTTAATCTCCTTGCTGTCCAAGGGACTCAAGAGCTAGAGGCCCTATAAACATGTCACAGTGAAACCTAAGAGTCCCTGAGCTCAGGCTGGGGCTTTTAACACCTGCGTTCCCAGTCTCTCTCCCTCTCTCTCTTCTTTTCACTTGCCTTCTCTTTTCTTCCACACAAGCAAATGCATATTTTTGGACCACTCATTGGTACCATGAACCTGCATACTACATGGATTTAACTTAAGAAAATCCAAGAATGCCTACCTGGCTGGATGAGGTAGGGGAGAACAATTTCAATATTGCGAGTCCTCCTTGCCTTCTATCAGGGAGCACAAAGTGAGCTCCAGAGGAGAGGGTGACATGAGCCTTCCCACCAACAGGGCCGCTTTCCCAGCCCCAACTGTCCTGAACATCTTGCCATGTACACGCAGGCGAGTTAGGGGAACTTCAGGCATAAATCTGACTATATACAATGTTCACCCTCCATACAGCCTTTGGAAGCCAAACCTCCCTTAAAAAAGAGACGTGCCAGCACCTCTGTTGAGCACTGAGTAAACTCTAATTGAATCAGAAATGTTGAAGGCTTTCTGAGAGCTGTTTTTTACTTTGGAAGGTTTACATCCTCCCCCAAGGGTAGCATGAGCAATGGAACAAATGCCTCCCAGACGTGAGAACAGAAGAAGGGGCTGGGGTCTACTACCTGAGTCACCATGCCTTCCCCTCCCCAACAGGCTCCCAGGGTAAAATGGGCTTCCTCTCCACCTAAAGTGGGCTAAAAAGGGAAATCTGCCACATAGCAGCTACAGCCGGGCAGACACAGAGCTCCAGAGCTTGAAAAATAGATGCTCTCAGTTCACAAGCCCACAAACCCCGTGCTGCTCCCGACCTTATAGGCAGGTACGTTCTCCCCACTGGGTTTAATTTCAAAATCCAGGGCAATCACTGAAAAAAAGAAGAGTGATTCGCTCTTTCAGATATGCACAATTTTCATCAGCATTAGTCTCTGGTGGCTAAAGTCTCGGGCAGTCTCTTACCACCTCTCCTCGTCTTACCTATTCTAGGGAAATGGTTTTTCTAAGTGTCCACGGATGCCTGCCTGGGTTTTGAGGCACGGTCTACACCCCAAGTCAGGAGACAGAATCCTCTCCCTGAAGTCTGACATTTATAGAGTGCTGTGATCTCAGATTCCAGCTTCCTTCTCCCTCCTGAAATCCAATCATGCCTTTTGTCTTTCAACCACAATTATACATCAAAAGAGAAACATGACGATGCAACAGTTTGCCCGGACCTGTGTAACTGATTCACAGCGGTAAACAGAAGGTGTAATTACAGCTGAAAGGCGGCACCTTCTGCAGGAGAAGAAAAAAAGGAAAGTGTTCTTTATAAAATGCTCTTGTCTTTATTTTAAGCTTGGTGCTCGTGTCTAATTCTCTAACACACAGAAGCAAGTGAATAACCAGGTCCACATAAAAACACTCCATTCACCCCTTCAGTTCAGTTCAGTTGCTCAGTCGTGTCCAACTCTTTGCGACCTCATGAATTGCAGCACGCCAGGCCTCCCTGTCCAACACCAACTCCCGGAGTTCACCCAAACTCACATCCATCAAGTCGGTGATGCCATCCAGCCATCTCATCCTCTGTCGTCCCCTTCTCCTCCTGCCCTCAATCCCTCCCAGGGTCTTTTCAAATGAGTCAGCTCTTCGCATCAGGCAGCCAAAGTATTGGAGTTTCAGCTTCAACATCAGTCCCTCCAATGAACACCCAGGACTGATCTTCTTTAGAATGGACTGGTTGGATCTCCTTGCAGTCCAAGAGAGACCCTTTCAGCAAACTGACAGTTCACCTCAATAGTCAAATAAACATCAGAAGTTTTAGTCTTCCTCCACTGCTACAAAATCTGAACAGAGATGAGTGAAACAGCAAGAAAGCCAAACTAGCTCATGCGGAAGACTCCAGAGATCAAGATCTTCCAAATGGAAACTCCAGTTAGCTCAGCTTCTCGGAATCTCATCGCTTAAACTGCTGTTTCAAAGAGGAAATCCCTGAGGGCCCAGCAGGTACATATCATCAATTGTCCACATTATTTATGTAAAAACCCGTCCTGCTAAATATTCTAGACCGAGAAGTGACAGCTTCCAAATGAGATCTGCCAGCACCACCCCATTTTCCCTGAACAGCAAGAATCAGCAGAACATACCTAGGAATCCTCTCAATTTATTCTTCATTATAAGCCAGGGTGAAAGGAACTCAGCTAAGTGAGATCCCAAGCCACACAAAGTGAAGTTGCTCAGTCATGTCCGACTCTTTGCGACCCATGGACTATAGCCTACCAGGCTACTCCATCCATGGGATTTTCCAAGCAAGAGTACTGGAGTGGGTTGCCATTTTCTTCTCCAGGGGATCTTCCCTACCCAGGAATCGAACCCAGGTCTCCCGCATTGGAGGCAGACACTTTACCCTCTGAGCCACTATTTACAAGCTGCACAAAGGCACTAACCTAATCCTATTGAGAGGAAAACAAGATGAAGACTCTTAGTGGACAAACTCGGAGACTCGGAGGAACCTAGTGAGACAGAACACCAAATAGATCTAAGTCACAAAGAGCCGGGCTAATGAGGCGTCAGGCTATGAGGCCTGCAGGGGGCGACAACAGTGTCCCCGAGCAAAGGCCTTCGGGCCACACCACCTGTCCACAGTGGGTGTGTGTGTCAAGTACAGTCATGGGTGCATATGAGTCTTGCTTTAGAAAGCAGGAGGGCAACAAGGTTTTATTGTACATGAGTCGTATGCTGCTGCTGCTGCTGCTGCGAAGTCGCTTCAGTCGTGTCCGACTCTGTGCTACCCCATAGACGGCAGCCCACCAGGCTCCCCCGTCCCTGGGATTCTCCAGGCAAGAACACTGGAGTGGGTTGCCATTTCCTTCTCCAATGCATGAAAGTGAAAATTGAAAGTGAAGTCGCTCAGTCGTATCCAACTCTTAGCGACTCCATAGACGCAGCCTACCAGACTCCTCCATCCATGGGATTTTCCAGGCAAGAGTACTGGAGTGGGGTGCCATTGCCTTCTCCACGAGAGTCGTATAGTGTTGGCCAAATGCACCCTTCCAATTGAAAGGGCTGGTTAAACATAAGATGAGGCCTCAGCCACACACAACAGCCTTGTCTGGAATGTTACTCACCTCCTGTGCCCCTCCTGCCTCAGGTGGGAAGTGGAATCACAGTAAAAACCTCTTTGCTCACATGTTCATTCGCTCTCTTTCCTGGAAAAATTATTGTGACTGGGAGAGTCCTCTGCTTGGGAAGGCTTCTGTTTGGAAGGCCCTCTGGAAGGTGGAGAGGAGTCAGGGTGAAGCCTGGGGGAAGAGAGCAAAAAGTAGCTGTTCCACTCCCACGCTGGCCAAGCCTTTGGGAAATGAGGGGAATTGCTTAACTCCCACATTATCAGCCTACATCCCTGCTGGAGAAGTGATAAGGTGTAGGCAGATGACCCAGGAGAAAGATGCACTCGGCTGGAATGGGCTCAGTGCCTGTGAGAGGCAGAAAGACGTGCAAGTCAGGCCCAAGTCAGGGAAGCCCTAACGTCAATGGGGTCCAGAATCCAGAAGGCCCCAGTGTACCACAGCGCCTTCCACTGCCCAGGTCTCTCCCACTCCCAGGTCTCTCCCACTGAGCTCAGACCAGGACAGGAGGGCACAGAGGTGTGGGAGACAGAGAGCTGCCTGGAGCTGAGACCCCTAATTCACTCTAGTTCCACATGTGACTGCTTCTCCTACCCCATACCCTGGCACTCAGAAAACAAAGCAAAATACTGAGGGCCTGCAATCTGCAAGGCCCTGTTGTCGTTGTTTAGTTGCTCAGTCGTGGCTGACTCTTTTGCGACCCTGTAGACTGTAGCCCACCAGGCTCCCCTGTCCATGGGATTTCCCAGGCAAGAATACTGGAGTGGGTTGTCATTTTCTTCTCCAGGGGGTCTTCCTGACCCAGGGATAGAACCCATGTTGCTTTCATTGGCAGCCAGATTCTTCAACGCTGAGCCATCAGGGAAACCACAAGGCCCTGAAGATGAACAAAATTAACAAGAGACAACTGTGCCAAGACCAAGTGGTAAAAGGAAAGAGCCTGGGCTTCTGAAGCCATCCTGATCTTGGTTCAGTCTTTTAGAAATTGTGTGGCCTTGGCCAAGTCACTTTGTGTCTCTATTAAAGGGGATAAAACTACTTACCACCAAGTGTTTCTGAATAGATAAAGATAATGTATACAAGGCACTTCTGCCAGAGGCATGGTGACCTTACGAAATGGCAACAGCATTACTAGCTGCGCAGAACCTCAGACTTGTAAGCACCTAACAACAGAGCAAGGAGATCCAACCAGTCCATTCTAAAGGAGATCAGCCCTGGGATTTCTTTGGAAGGAATGATGCTAAAACTGAAACTCCAGTACTTTGGCCACCTCATGAGAAGAGTTGCCTCACTGGAAAAGACTCTGATGCTGGGAGGGATTGGGGGCAGGAGGAGAAGGGGACAACAGAGGATGAGATGGCTGGATGGCATCACCGACTCAATGGACATGAGTCTGAGTGGACTCTGGGAGTTGGTGATGGACAGGGAGGCCTGGCGTGCTGCAGTTCATGGGGTCGCAAAGAGTCGGACACAACTGAGCAAGTGAACTGAACTAAACAACAGAGCAAAGAAACAAGATGGAACAAATGCAGTGGATCCAGAACAAGAGCAAAGTGGACTTGATGTGACTGGGCCCAGGAGAGAGGGAAAAGGGATGCACTGCAGAGAAGCCGACTCAGCTGCTTCTGAAACAAGAAGAAGCAACGCCTCGCAGCCCCGGAGGCCTCGGGTGCCCACACAGGCCGCGCACTGAGAAGAGCTTGTGCTGAGTTTAGTGCCCTGCTGTCAGCATCTTGAGACTCTAAATCGTTTTTGAACAAGAGACTGCCTTTGCAGTAGGCCCTGCAAACTGCATGGCCAGCCCTGTTCCTACTGACTGAGACTGAAGGAGTTTTAATTGGCCATCTCTGAGGCAGGCCACCTCCTTCTCAGGGCCTCCAGAGTTGGACAACCATCACTGCCCCTCTGTCTCCCAGTGTGTGGGCACACCAAGACCGCTAGGTTCTCCTTCTCAGCTCCAGACTGCCTAATCCATAGAACCCACCCCAGTTTCTCTGTGGGTAACAGAGTGGGTAAAAATATGTACCAGGTCCTCACTTTCAAAATACAAGGAAACATTCCCCTCCATGAAAACTCTTTCCAGAATTCAAGACTTCAACCTGGCAGAAACCATCCCTTGTCCAGCCTCATCAGCCTTCCATTCAACCAACTTCTATTGAGTGCCTACCACAGTCTTCCCCGGTGGCTCAGACAGTAAAGAATCTGCCTGCAATGCGGGAGACTTGGGTTCAATCCCTGGGTTGGGAAGATCCCCTGGAGAAGGACATGGCAACCCACTGAAGTGTTCTTGCCTGGAGAATCCCATGCAGTCCCTGGGGTCACAAAGAGTTGGACATGACTGAGCAACTAAGCATGCACACCCCAGGTACCAAGTGCTCAGCTGGGCCCTACTGGACCCTGTCTTCCTGGCCACACGCAAATCCCACCTACAGCGGACAGGTGATTAGCTAAGGGAACAATGTTCTCCAGAACCTAGAGTAAGATATGTCTTTGGGCAATGTGACCTGGAGACTGTTGCCAGGAAGAAAGTGTACATTTTGGAATGGGGATGAGAACCCAGAAGTAGGGCAGTGTTGTCTCCCACTCCAGCAGCCAGGAAAGGCATTTGGATGAGATGCTATAAACCCTGTCATATTTCCCTGTCTGCTGTTAAGAAGTGTCCTGCCTAATTCAGTATCTTACAATAACCTAAAATGGAAAAGAATCCGAAAAAGTATGTATATATACATATATATAAACTGAATCACTTTGCTTTATACCTGAAACTAACACAGCATTGTAAATCAACTATTCTTCAATTTTTTAAAAAAAAGGTGTCCTGCCCTCTATGAATTGCATTATTGTCAGATGTTCTGCATCCCTAGGTGTGATCCTCTGGGATCTCAGATTGGCCAGGAAGTAATCTGTCACCTTTGACCTAGACTACCTTGCCCTGTGGGAAAGTTTTGAGTTTTGGGGTGGCCAGAGATCCCCGGCCATAGAGGCAGCAAGATTTTGGGATATCCTGGAGAAAGTGGTCTGAAAAGCAGCCAGAGAGTGGATAGAGGGCGCAGAGGCAAGATGCAGGCTCCTGCTGACTAACCTCTTTTCTCTTTCTCTATGAGAGTCCTGCCTCTGAGCAGCCAGAGAAAGGAGAGAAGATCCGAGAAGCTGATCTACAGGATGTGCCAAGGAAAGAGTCCCCATTCATCAGAATCAGTGAACTGTAAGCCACAAGCAGTGAGAGTAAAAATAGCTATATCCATCTCAGGAGGAAGGGAGAAAACAGAATAACGGAAGAGGCCACCCTTCCAAATCTGAGACAGGAGCTCTTGGCATTATCTAAACTCCAGGTCCCACTGTATTAAATATGAAAACCTCTCACCCTCTTTTAGAGTTATATAAATTTCAAGTAAATTAGTATACTGACTTCAATTAAGTAAAAGGCATAATGGTGATATAAGCATATGCTTTCTGAACTAAGCTTACTACTTTTCTCTCTCTCCAATTTTCCTACCACCATTCCCACCCCAACTGCCTGAGATTCTAATACACACTTAATTGAGAAATTTTGTCCCCCAATTGGAAATACTCAATTTAAAGTTATTTGAGATTGTGACCCTTTTGAGGCTCTGTCTTAATCTGCTTGGATCTTCTTAAATCTTTGGATCTCTGGCTGCTCAGAGAAGTGGGGTTCAAGAAGACGAAAAAAATTAGTTGGCAGGAACCCACATCTCACAGGTGCTATCACCAAGCCTAGTAAATGGCCTGAAATAGTGCTCAATATATACTGACCAAAGATTACATATGTGAGTGGATGGACGGATGGAGGTAAGGGATGTCAGATCATTATCCATTCTTCTTCAGGGCCAAAGTTAATTTTGTGCTGTAACCCTGGGCTTTAGGAGGCCATAGTCTGGGGGAAAATGAGAAAAAATCTGGGGCATATGCAGACCCTCAAAGAGAACAGGCAAGTCTTTATCAACCTACTTTTCCCATGCTTGTTGGGAACATCCATTTTACCAGGTCTCAGTATTCCCACATGAGAAAACCCCTTGCCTTTGGGCTGCCACACATGGTCAGCAGGCACAGAGCAAGCCAGACTGCACCAGAAAATCTCTTGGAGAGGCTCAAAAGACTCCCAGACTCCATACACAAGAAAGCCTGGTGTTATGATCCTCCTGGATTGCAGAGAGAAGAAAGGAGGTGGGTCACAGCTCACACTGACAAGCCAGAGCACATTGGGTGAAACGGGAATGGGTCTAGAGTTGTGTCATGTATGATCAACAATTGAATGAGCTGAAGATCGTCAGCCACTTGGTTGTCATTGTTTAGTCACCAAGTTGTACCTGACTCTTTTGTGACCCCATGGACTGTAGCCCAACAAAGGTCCATCTAGTCAAAGCTATGGTTTTTCCAGCAGTCATGTATGGATGTGAGAGTTGGACTATAAAGAAAGCTGTGCGCTGAAGAATTGATGTTTTGAATTGTGGTGTTGAAGAAGATTCTTGAGAGTCCCTTGGACTGCAAGGAGATCCAACCAGTCCATCCTAAAGGAAATCAGTCCTGAATATTCATTGGAATGCCTGATGCTGAAGCTGAAACTGCAATACTTTGGCCACCTGATGTGAAGAACTGGCTCATTTGAAAACACCCTGATGCTGGGAAAGATTGAAGGCAGGAGGAGAAGGGGCGACAGAGGACGAGATGGCTGGATGGCATCACTGACTCAATGGACATGATTTTGAGTAAACTCCGGGAGTTGGTGATGGACAGGGAGGCCTGGCGTGCTGCACTCCATGGGGTCACAAAGAATTGGACACAACTGAGCGACTGAACTGAACTGAACTGGACTGTAGACCTGCCAGGCTCCTCTGGGTGGGATTTTCTAGGCAAGAATACTGGAGT
Source organism: Bubalus kerabau (assembly GCF_029407905.1). Classification (NCBI taxonomy): domain Eukaryota; kingdom Metazoa; phylum Chordata; class Mammalia; order Artiodactyla; family Bovidae; genus Bubalus; species Bubalus kerabau. The sequence continues at coordinate 15,175,414 of NC_073641.1, forward strand.
GGATTGCTATATATCATTCTCTAGGACATCATCCCAGCCCAGGGTTTGAACCCGTGTCTCCTGCATTGGCAGGCAGATTCCTTACTGCGGAGCCACCAGGGAAGCCCCAGCCACTTGGTAGGGGGAGAGCAAAGGTGGCTGCAGAGCGCTAACACCCTCCCTTCAGGAATTTCAATGAAAATACTCTGAAAGTCAATATACTCGAATATTTAGATCTAGAGGACAAAACTATGACCAAGGGGAGGCTTCTTTAATTTCACACAAGGAAGCAGCTTTTAATAATTAAGCCTACCCCACCACGGAATATTCAAGTCTATCGTTGTTAAGAGATATGATGAGTAAGTTTCCTTTCAGTGGAAGAACTGAAACAGAAGATGTGTGCTCATCTGGCTGAGCTGCATGTGAGGGGTTCTGTGGTGGAAGCGAGGCAGGGCTGCATGACTTAAGCTCTTTTCCATGATTCATTTGTTCAGGTGAGACACCCAAGCCATTCTCAATCCTCACCCCACCCATTCCCACTCAGACTGTGATATCAAGTTTTAATTCAAGGGTTTGACTAAGCATTCACTTCCCCACTTAGAATTTAGGAGGTTCCTAGGTTTACTGGTGGAAAACTCTGTATTTCCCCAGACATGTGCTAGCCTCTTTCTCTCTTAAAGGGATGTCCCTTAAGAGAGTTGGTATGTCCCCCATACCAACAAAGGGATGGTGGAAAGCTTCACTTAGAAATGTCTCCTCAAACTCAGCCTCTGGGTTTTGGCTCCTCTATTTTTCTCTCCCTCCCTCCCCACACACCCACACCCAAAAGGGATTCCTGCCAAGTGCTTTGGAAATCTCCCTCAGGTCCCTGTACTGTAACTCCATCCTGGTAAGCCAGCTAAGTATTTTTTCAGCTCATCTCTGGAAGACAATTCACATCAATGTCCCTGCCTAGAGCCCACCAGACTCTTTTAAGGAAGTAGTCCACAGCCCTTTAAAGTGAATGACACCAGGAAGTGCGCTAAGGATCGAATACCCTTCTATCCCCAAGCTGGTGTCACACTCCCCATCCCCCTCCATCTCCACCACACTGTGATCTGAGCAGGGCTCAGGCCCAGTGCCAAGTGTCCCAGGGTATCTGTGTCCACTGCACCCCCTCCCCACTGAGTAGTGCAGTCTTGAACCCCTTACCTTTTCTTCTGATATACAAGAAACTTGGAACTCTAAAAAAATTTGAATTACCCTTTACACCTCCACTCCACCTACACAGGACACAAGGAATGCATGCAAATTAGGTGCCAGGAACTGTCCAAAGTCCACCTTCAAACCAAACCCTGAAACTAACTCTGGGTTGCCAACGTGGTCAAAGCTGAGGCTGGGTAGTCTGACCAGGGACACCAAGCCTGGAAGGTGCTCAGGAAGTCGTCACGGGGACAATGGCTCAGTAAGCAGTCACAGGGAGGCTGGCTGCACTGCTGAGGGACTCTGAGCACAGATTTAGGAGTTGGGAGAAGTGACTGGGCTCTGTTTCTTCATCCATCAGTAAGTTTTAGAGCTTCCCTGGTGGCTCAGTTGGAAAAGAATCTGCCTACAGCACAGGAGACATAGATTTGATCCCTGGGACGATCCCCTGGAGAAGGGACTGGATACCCACTTCTGGAGAATTCCATGGACAGAGGAGCCTGGTGGGCTACAGTTCATGGGGTTGCAAAGAGTCAGACACAGCTGAGCAACTAACACTTTCTGGAGCTAGATCTTATCTAAAAGGACACAATTTTGTGATTGAAAGGGATATTTTCCCTCCATCTCTTCTGTTTCAGATGAGGGAATCTATGTCCTGGGAAGCAGACTGACTTGGCCAAGCTCACAGTGGTCTTTAGAGCCTGGTCATCTGCCTCCAGAGCCCAGCTCCACTGAACCCTTCCAGACTACCTGTCCTGGACCCTAGGAGACTGAAGCCTCTGGGAATGAGGAAAAGGAATGCAGAGACCACATAGCAAGAGGTGAAAGGAGCCTGCAGTCTTCTCCTTGGCTCCCTTTGGCAAAAGGCAATGCTATTAGCATAAAGGCCTTAAGAAAATATTAATTCTTCACAATCCTTCCTCTTCCACCACGTCCCCCATGAAGAGTTCAAAGTACAGATCAAAGCAAAACAACCTCCTGAGGAGGTCTCTGTCCCAGACTGTACTCAGATCACTTACTTCTGAATTCTGTGTTCCCATAACCCCAGGTAGGCATGTGTGTTTCAGGGGACACTGCGGGCTGGCTTAGAGCCCTACTGGAGGTGTGGCAAGCACCTTTTAAGTGTCTCCTAAGCAACTCTCATAGAAACTTTTGGGAATAATTATTATCTTCCATTGATGACTCAGCCTGTGCAGCCACATGAGTGTTGAGTGCCTGTTATGCTAACAAGGTGAAGTCAGTAGACAAGAGAGCAGTCAGGTCTTTAGTTCCAGGCCAAAACCCACATGTCCAATAGATAAGTTTAATGAGGTTCCCTAAATGAAAGCAATTCATGGCTCCTTGACAACAGCCACGTGATACAGTTCTGGCAGATGTGGGTAACTGCAAAGTGCATAAAAGCAAGACATTGTATGCTTAGAACAGCCACACAGGAGCTGTAAGAATTTTAATTTGGAAGAAGATACTTTTTTTTGCAGGGTTGTTTGCGCTATTAACTTGCATGATCTAATTCATCTTCAGTTTTTCCATGACCCAAGCCAAGACTGACAACAGTCGATAACATCATTGTGTACAACTAACATTTTCTAGACAAATAATTTGGAACACAGCCTGCCTGTTTCTCTCAATGATCTACATATTGCTCACGTGGAGATGACATGATACTTTAAATGTCTACATAGCTGTCACCAGGCACCAAGTTGGGCTGGTATCAGTGACTGCCTGGGTCTACATTCCAGGAACCTGGGACCCTGAAATGTCTGCATGGCTCAGCAAGTTAAGAACCTCATGTGAAAATAGCACCCAGGCTGATGAAAACACTCCGTGGTGGTCACCCCCAGAACTTCTCCAGATCCTGTTGCCAGAGGCCCAAAGTAAGTGCTACAATCTAATTGGCTAAGACATCCCTTAGCCTGAGTCAATTATCTTACAAGCTACACAGAAACACAGCCATTTCAGTTTTATCAATCAGTTCAGTTCAGTTGCTCAGCTGTGTCCAACTCTTTCCGACCCAATGGACTGTAAGCATGCCAGGCCTCCCTGTCCATCACCAACTCCCGGAGCTGGCTCAGACTCATGTCCGTTGAGTCGGTAATGCCATCCAACCATCTCAGCCCCTGTCGTCCCTTTCTCCTCCTGCCCCCAGTCCCTCCCAGCATCAGAGTCTTTTCCAATCAGTCAACTCTTCGCATGACGTGGCCAAAGTACTGGAGTTTCAGCTTTAGCATCATTCCTTCCAAAGAAATCCCAGGGCTGATCTCCTTCAGAATGGACTGGTTGGATCTCCTTGCAGTCCAAGGGACTCTCAAGAGTCTTCTCCAACACCACAGTTCAAAAGCATCAGTTCTTCAGCGCTCAGCCTTCTTCACAGTCCAAGTCTCACATCCATACATGACCACTGGAAAAACCATAGCTTTGACTAGATGGACCTTTCTCAGCAAAGTAATGTCTCTGGTTTTTAATATGCTGTCTAGGTTGGTTATAGATTTTCTTCCAAGGAGTAAGTGTCTTTTAATTTCATGGCTGTAGTCACCATCTGCAGTGATTTTGGAGCACCACCAAAACAAACTCTCTCACTGTTTCCATTGTTTCCCCATCTATTTTCCATGAAGTGATGGGACCAGGTGCCATGATCTTAGTTTTCTGAATGTTGAGTGTTAAGACAAATTTTTCACTCTCCTCCTTCACTTTAATCAAGAGGCTCTTTAGTTCCTCTTCACTTTCTGCCCTAAGGGTGTTGTAATCTGAGTTTCTGAGGTTATTGATATTTCTCCCGGCAATCTTGATTCCAGCTTGTGCTTCATCCAGTCCAGCATTTCTCATGATGTACTCTGCATATAAGTTAAATAATCAGGGTGGCAATATACAGCCTTGACATACTCCTTTCCTGATTTGGAACCAGTCTGTTGTTCCATGTCCAGTTCTAACTGTTGCTTCTTGACCTACATACAGATTGCTCAGGAGGCAGGTTAGGTGGTCTGGTATTCCCATCTCTTTCAGAATTTTCCACAGTTTGTTGTGATCCACAGTCAAAGGCTTTGGCATAGTCAATAAAGCAGAAGTAGATGTTTTTCTGGAACTCTCTTGCTTTTTCAATGATCCAGCAAATGTTGGCAATTTGATCTGTGGTTCCTCTGCGTTTTCTAAATCCAGCTTGAGCATCTGGAAGTTCACAGTTCATGTACTGTTGAAGCCTGGCTTGGAGAATTTTGAGCATTACTTTACTAGCGTGTGAGATGAGTGCAATTGTGCAGTAGTTTGAGCATTCTTTGGCATTGCCTTTCTTTGGGATTGGAATGAAAACTGAGCTTTTTCAGTCCTGTGGCCACTGCTGAGTTTTCCAAATTTGCTGACATATTAAGTGCAGCACTTTCACAGCATCATCTTTTAGGATTTGAAATAGTTCAACTGGAATTCCATCATCTCCACTAGCTTTGTTCACAATGATGCTTCGTAAGGTCCACTTGACTTTGCATTCCAGGATGTCTGACTCTAGGTGAGTGATCACACCATTGTGGTTATCTGGGTCATGAAGATCTTTTTTGTATAGGTCTTCTGTGTATTCTTGCCACCTCTTCTTAATATCTTCTGATTCTGTTAGGTCCATACCATTTCTATCCTTTATTGTGCTCATTTTTGCATGAAATGTTCCCTTGGTATCTCTAATTTTCTTGAAGAGATTTCTAGTCTTCCCCATTCTATTGTTTTCCTCTATTTCTTTGCACTGATTACCGAGGAAGGCTTTCTTGTCTCTCCTTGCTATTCTTTGCAACTCGGCATTCAAATGGGTATATCTTTCCTTTTCTCCTTTGCCTTTAGCTTCCTTCTTTTCTCAGCTATTTTTAAGGCCTCATCAGATAGCCATTTTGCCTTTTTGCCTTTCTTTTTCTTGGGGATGGTCTTGATCACTGCCTCCTGTACAATGTCACTAACCTCCGTCCATAGTTCTTCAGGCCCTCTGTCTATCAGATCTAATCCCTTGAATCTATCTGTCCCTTCCACTGTATAATGGTAAGGGAGCTGATTTAGGTCATACCTGAATGGTCTAGTGGTTTCCCTACTTTCTTCAATTTAAGTCTGAATTTGGCAATAAGGAGCTCATGAACTGAGCTACAGTCAGCTCCAGGTCTTGTTTTTGCTAACTGTATACAGCTTCTCCATCTTTGGCTACAAAGAATATAATCAATCTGATTTCAGTATTGACCATCTGGTGATGTCCATGTGTAGAGTCTTCTCTTGCATTGTTGGAAGAGGGTATTTGCTATGATCAGTGTGTTCTCTTGGCAAAACTCTATTAGCCTTTGCCCTGCTTCACTCTGCACTCCAAGGCCAAATTTGCCTGTTACTCCAGGTATCTCTTGACTTCATACTTTTGCATTCCAGTCACCTATGATGAAAAATACATCTTTTGGGGGGGGTGTTGGTTCTAGAAGGTCTTGTAGGTCTTCATAAAACCATTCAACTTCAGCTTCTTCAGCATTACTGGTTGGGGCATACCGACTTGGACTATTGTGATATTGAATGGTTTGCCTTGGAACCAAACAGATATCACTCTGTCATTTTTGAGACTGCATCCAAGTACTGCATTTTGGACTCTTTTTTGACTATGCTGCTGCTTCTGCTGCTAAGTCACTATGAGGGCTATTCAATTTCTTCTAAGGGATTCTTGCCCACGGTAGTAGATATAATGATCAACTTAGTTAAATTCACCCATTCCAGTCCATTTTAGTTCACAGATTCCTAAAATGTCAGTGTTCACTCTTCCCATCTCCTGTTTGACCACTAGTTTTCTTCTAAGCCTTGTCTTTTTGGGAAATAGAAGTGGACAATGCACAGGAAAAGCACCAAGTGTCATCAGGGTAGGAAGGGACTTCAGAGCTCATTAACCCAGCTTCCTACTTCACTTTGCAGAGAAGTAAACTGAGTTCCTGCTTAAATCATGCTCCCTAAAAGCAGAGCTTGAGACAAGGATTCCAGCACACATGGTTTATTGAGGGAGTGTTCTTCAGGAAAAACCTATGAGGGAGCAAGTGAAGCAGTGCAGAAAAGAGGGAAGTGCTTAGAAAAGCTGTGACCTCAGAAAAAGTCTAGTCTTGACCTGGAGAGCCAGCTACATGTCTCCCCTGGGATGGTAGGGTCTGCCTTCCTATCTGTAGTGGATAGATAATGCTCCAGGGAAAGGAGCAGCTGGGAGCTTTAGCAGGCAATGCTCATGGCAGCTGGGGGATGAGCCCACTGGCCCAGTAATGGGGATCTGGGCAGGGCCCAGGGGTAGTGCCTACTACAGAACCAGAGAAATGCCTATATCGAACATCTGTATAAATACATGATTTTATTTCTATAAATACATAAATGTCTACATATGTCTCTCTCTCTAAAGATACATAGAGGTGGAGAGACAGATATACAGAGACAGAAAGAGAGACACACAGAGAGGGAGAGGAGAGACACAAAGGCTAAATGGGCCCTGCAGAAGCTAAGTTCTAAGGGAGCACATACTGCGAGTAATGGAGACACTTGGTAGAGAACCCATATTAAGTGGAGGATGAGAAGTATAATCCACAAGAGATTGGAGCAGATGTTCCAAGAGGGTGTGTCTGTGTTGTGTTAATGGCAGCACTCTAAAACGAAAAGCCAAGAACTCCCTGACTAGGATAGAGTTTTATAGGTGAGACTAGGGGGTTGGTAACCTGGAGAACACATCTGTCCAGGAGGCTAGGTCAGATACTGAGGCCTTGGCACAGCTCAGGCTGTAGGAGGGCACCCCGCAGTCACCAGATGGTGTACAGAGAAACTGGGGCTTCACACAGGGGTGACCCCAGAATTACAGCCCAGGGTCATGAGTGGGATTCTGCCCAGTGGCAGAGCTCTTGCCAGGGGATGGGAACAGTTTATATGGGGGTTGGAGGCAGCCTTAAGGAAGTCAGAGGCAGGGGTCATGATGTGGGCAAAACACAAATCCCACGGAGACTTGGTGGATGCGCAGCCCTGTGCTGATGGCAGGGGGATGGGGGGGAGGTGTGATGGCAAGAGAGAAGGCCAGGACCATGCAGAAGCACTGGGTCCCAGCAGGACCAGTGGCTGATCACATCTCGGGAGAGTTTCTTTAATTTCTCCTCATTCATCCCCCAGGCTTCCCCGGTGGCTCAGATGGTAAAGAACTTGCTTGCAATGCAGGAGACCCAGGTTCGATGCCTGGGTCGGGAAAATCCCCTGGAGGAGGACATGGCAACCAACTCTAGTATCCTTGCCTGAAAAATTCCATTGTCAGAGAAGCCTGATAGGCTACAGTCCATAGGGTCGCAAAGAGTCAGACACAACTGAGTGACTAACACCTTCTCTCTCTCTCTCATTGGCCCCAGAATGAATGGCAACCTGTGCCTGCAGACGTTTGGGAACTGGGAAATTGGGAGGGGTGGTGGACAGTTAACATACCCGCTGAGGATAGAGGCAAGATCTCAGCAGTGGTCTGGGGCAAGAAACCTATTTAGGAAACCAAGCTCTGCAGGCAGAGGAAATCTCTGGATGGGAGTTTGCACCTGAATCTCTAGGGGTCAAAGCAGCCATTCTCCTTATCCAAGCCCGTGTTTGCTGAATGTGCAAACATTCCTGAGTACAGATCTTAAAAAACGATTAAAAAGAGTTTCCCCCTATAGGGAAAATACACTATTAATCTTGAAAGTTCTGTTCCTTTTTTTTTTCCCCACTGCTGCTCTTCTCCAATAAAACATCGCATCACGGTTTTGTTTATTTTAGCATATTACAGTTTTGATAAAGCCACAAATCCTTACATCAAATATATTCTTCAGTGTCAAAAGGGCACGCAAAGAAATGTTTCCTAATGAAAGATTTATCTTTTATCTGACAGTGATGATTTAGCTGGTACTGATCTCTTCATCCTCTTTTCCATTAAAAAAAAAAAAAAGTTGAACAAAATTACCTTTCTTCGAATAACACTTCCTTTTAAAACCTGACTGCTTTGTCATTACCTCTGTAATCTCCCTTGGAGATCATGGGCTATTCATTTTCTCCCTGACTCCAATTTGCCTTTTGATATTTTTCTTTGGTCTGTTCAAACAGTCCTCCAATTGCCCAGCTCATCAGAGCAAGGCCTTGCACAAGCAAGAGCCCACAGCCATGGTGTGGCACCCATGCGTGTCACCCAGCACTCCACCAGCTCTGGGGCCTCTCCGTGTACCGTGGTGGTGCTTTGAAAATGGTCTAAGCTCTTCTCATTAAAGCTTTCTCCAGCTCTTATCCCTGTGACATCTTTTATCTATATATCATGTCAGAGGCTGCTGCCTCATAGTCCTAAAAAAATAAAGTAGCTCCTGAATCTTTAAAAAAAAAAAAAAATCTGACAAAAGGAAAGGCTAGAAATATGACATGATTACCTGCGGACCCTCAGGGCCCCATGCACAGCTATAAGGGGGGGTCCCCTGTGCAAGGGGGCCTGGATGAGAGGTGAGTGGACCTGAAATTCAGCCCACATAGATCTTTGTGTGCCTACAGAGGCTCCCTTTCCCACTTGGCACCAAATGCCATCTGAACTGGCAGCTTCTCTGGGCTCTTACTGGGTAGCTTCTTCTGTATGAGGCGTTGAGCCAAAGAGCACGTTAGGGTGTTGTTTCTTCTCATCATGTTGAATTGTTGCTCTTTTCTTCTTTGGTTATTTGTTTTCCAGTTCTTTCTTTTTTAATTTTCTTTTTAAAATTTTTATTTTATATTGGAATGTAGTTGATTGATAAAGTTATGTTAGTTTCAGGAGTACAGCAAAGTGATTCAGTTGTACACATACATGCATCAATCCTTTTTTAAAATTCTTTTCCCATTTAGGGTATTACAGAGTATTGAGTAAAGTTCCCTGTGCTATACATTGATTATCCATTTTAAATATAGCCATGGGTGCATGTCAATCCCAAACTCCCAATCTATCCCTCCCCCCAGCCTTTCCCCCCTGGTATTTGGTTATTTTTTTTTTCTTTAATTTTGCCTATGTGATTTGATCTCTGCTGTCCCCTGTGGAAAGTTGAGCAGCCCCTAGCATAGCCATGGTTCAGAGGAAGCATTGCACACACAAGAAACCTCTGCCTCTCCTCTTACACATCCCCTCAAAAAGAAATTTCTTTGCACCCATGTTTAATCAGCATTGTGGATCCAAGTGCACTGGCTTCATCCTTACTAGATTTGGAATGCACAATCACATCCCATCTCATTAGTGACAAGAAAGCTGAGCTGTCAAGCATGGCTTCCTAAACGCTAAGAAAGGGGTCTGAATTAGAGCAAGGTCCAGGATCCAGACACAAGCTGAGCTGGCATTTTTCTTCTCTTTTAAGCTTTATTGATCTCAGGAAGAACTGAAGGCTTGTTGAAAAAAGGTGGCAATCAGCTCAACATACTAATTTATGTATTATTTATGGACTTAAAGAAGCCTAGACTCAGAACAATAAAGAAAAATGAAATCATGTGATAGAACTGCCATTGTATTCAATTCTAACATTAGGGGTATGCTCACTCAAGGACTGAGAGAGACTGCATGGGGCAGGGAATGGGGGAGTGGAAGCGATGTGGCATTTTAGATCAGACAGCAGCACCTCCCCGTGAGACCCGGAGCAAGTTCCAACATCTCTCTAGGATTGTTTTCTCATTGGTAAAATGGATAGAAATATTGATTCTCAGGGTTGTTGTGATAATTGTGCGGCAGAAGTCATGGATGAAACTCAAAGTGGGTACAAATTCCTGTTGTGGGTATCCTGTGTGAGGAGAGGCATGGGTCCAGCCCGGAGACTCTTGTCACAGAGTAGCCACCTTTCCTGACCTCAGCCCATGGAAAAAGGCAACTCTGGCAGTAGTAAAGGACTCCCCCATTTTTCCTCCAAAAAGACAGAAAAGGAAAGACCTGCCCTGCTGATTCAGGAAACAGCTCCCCGCCTCTCTCCTCCTTTCCCTCTCTCCCTCCCTTTCTCTCTCTTGCTCTCTTTCTCTCCTCCCTCCCTCAATCTCTTTTCTGAAACAAATCCAGAACTGGCTCAATCACCCACCTACCACACAGCACTATGTCCAGTATTTTTTCTCACTATATCCTCCAGATCAAGGCCAGCCTACCTTCCATGCTAACCAAGGCAAACCCCGGTCTCTAGTGGTTCCCTTCCGCCAGGCTTCTTGCTGCCACCAGAGAGGCTGTTGAAATCTGATTGTCCGTCCACCTTGTGCTGATCCAGTACCCTTGGTCTTCCGAGAGGGGACACTGGCCTTCAATTCCAAGTTCAGCGAAGGATGCCTACCCTAACGTGGGTTCCCAGGACAGCAGTTCTTAGTTGATGGTCCCCCCTCCCTCCTGACCTGTTCACCAGATGTCAGAGTTCTCAGGAGCTCTCTATAAGAATTCACTCATGTGGCTAGAGCCTGCTTTCCCTTTCAGTTCCCTGAATCTAGACCTCTGATGGCAAGCTGAGTTTTCTTTTCAGCTTTGAAATTCAGTAGCTCTCAAAACAATCAAGGAGGGCTGTCCTAATTGTCTTCAGCCCGCCCCTACTCTGCCAGCTCCCGTTCCCTCTCCTTCTCTGCTCCCTCCCCCACCTTCCCCATCCCTTCCTCTTCCCAGTGCCAACTCCATCTTCTTTCTTCCCCTGCCCATCCTCACCCCAAAAAGAACAAAGCTACTCCCTGAGTTTCATCCCAGGGATTTCATCTCTCACACAGAACACAAGCTAAACCTTCAGTGAGACATTTTACTACCAATATAACATGTGCTGAAAGATTATTATGTATGACAAACACTGCTGGATATTCTACATCCTTTATCTCCTTTAATCCTCAACACCACCTGGTACAGATGCTATATTCTCCATGATACACACATAAAACTTAGACTTTAAAAGGCTAAAGAACTCCTCCACGGACGCAGAGCCTGTAGATGGCAGAGCACAATCTGAACCTCTTCTCTGAGATTCCTCCGCTCCTCAGAGCCCCACCTTCCCACATTCCATATAGTCGACAAGTATACACTGTGCCAGGAATTCTTAGTAGTTCTCAGCCATCACCGTAAAATAATTCATTTTCTTCTCACAGAAATACTGTGAAGTAGCACCATTATTATCCCCATTTCACAGATGTGGAAACTGAGACAGCATGAGCTTAAGTAACTTGCCTGGGATCCTGAGCTGGTGAGGAGCAGGACAGGGATGCAAACCCAAGTAGTCTAAGACCCTTCAGGCTGTATGGCTCCTACCCAGTCTAGGTCCTCCCAGCAGCCTCCTCCCAACAGAAGAGGAGTGACAATGTCAATGGGACAGGTGAGGGCCCAGTGGGGACCTTTGCACCTACATTGTCTGAGAACAGACTTTCCTTAGTTGTCCTGAATATACTTGAAGGCCCAATATTGTGGGATGAGCTAAAAGTTCTAGTCACTGTGGGGTGTGCTGGGGCAGGGACCCCAGGAAGAACAGATGGAGAGAGGGTACAGCAGAGAGTGACAAGAGCAACGTTGGACCTTCTGAGAAAGTGGTTCAAGGGGGTTGAAATTCCCAGAAATCAAATATGTCAGCATTTAGAGACAAATCTGTAGCTATAAGCATGAATTGAGCTTCTACTATGAGCTTGATCCCAGCTCCTAAAGTGCTCAGTTTATGTGCCTTGCACCCAAGTCTTTGTCTCTCAGCAGCTACACTTAAATTGGTCCAAAGCTGCAACATGCATTTTCCTGTTTTAAGACTTAGTTTTTTAAACAACACCAAAAAAGTCTGTATTCCCACCACGCAGAATTAATCATTTTGTTCGCTATCTCTTTTTTCACAAGCCTTATCCCCCCATCTTTACTCTCCTGCCAGCCTTCAGTACCAGGAAGTTTAGCAGATATCTTTCCATCCATTTTTTCCTACAACTTTACATTCATAACCCTTTATTTTTCACTCCTGATCTCACTTTCCAGTTCTATTTTTCAACGGTCACCCTTAAGATTTTAAAATACATACCTAACTTCCTATTTTCGCAACTAAATCTAGAGTTATTTGATACCTGCATTCCACCTTCCAAATTTTTGCTTGCTTTAGCTTCCCTCCCAAACTTACTCAGTCTTAAACCTTTGTTGTTTTATAACCAAGAGTTTTAGTTATATTTCGCTTTTAAACAGGTACATAAATTGCTTTGCTTTTGCATCCCATATCTTCCTTCCAGGTTTATTTGCATCCATGCTTTTTTTTTTTTTTTTTTTTTAGATTTATTTATTTAGCTGTGATGGGTCTTCGTTGCTGCACACAGGCTTTCTCTAGTTGCAGTGAGTGGGTTAGGGGAGGTGGCTACTCTTTGTTGTGATGTGTGGGCGCTAGCGTGCTCAGGCTTCAGTATTTTCAGCGCATGGGCTCAGTAGTCACAGCGCACAGGCTCAGTTGGTCTGTGGCATGTGGGATCTTCCTGGACCTGAGACTGAACCAGTGTCCCTTGCATTGCAAGGTGAATTCTTAACCACTGGACCACCAGAGAAGCCCCTAGGACATTCTTTATGAATTCTCTCTATCTGTAAGTAGTAAATTATTCAAGTTCTTTTATGTTTAAAAATTTTGCCCTCACTCTTAGAAATATTATTTGGCTGATGTTATATAGTCTATAATTTACTTTTAAATATTTCAGCAGAGATAGCATGACATACGGAGAAGGCGATGGCACCCCACTCCAGTATTCTTGCCTGGCAAATCCCATGGACGGAGGAGCCTGGTAGGCTGCAGTCCATGGGGTCGCTAAGAGTCGGACACAACTGAGTGACTTCCCTTTCATTTTTCACTTTCGTGCATTGGAGAAGGAAATGGCAACCCACTCCAGTGTTCTTGCCTGGAGAATCCCAGGGACGGGGGAGCCTGGTGGGCTGCCGTCTATGGGGTCACACAGAGTTGGACACAACTGAAGTAACTTAGCAGCAGCAGCAGCAGCAGCATGACATACATCTATGAAAATGTATGCTAGTTTTAATCTACAGTTGTGGTTGGTTAAGACTGGGAGTACCCTAATTAATAATAAACACTCTAAGTGTGGTTAGTTACAATTTGAATTTAAAAGGTTCCATTCAAGACTCCCCAGAGGCAACTTCTGCAAGCCTCATAAAGACTGCTATCCAAAACCACAGAGAGAGCATGTTAATTATCACAGTTTTATAGAAATATTTCTCATTGTTGAAATAATTGGTGGTCAGGCTACATGGATTGGTTAGAAATATTGAGTAGACACCTTCTGTGCTCCTGTATAAATAGGGTACAGAACTGGGTCAGCCCAACCACTTACCTCCCTGCAAAGCAGGACGCTCCCTTTTGACCAGCATTCCACCATTTAAAGGAGGACTCGTGTCATTTGATCCAGCAAGAATATCCTTCTTCTAGAATAATGTCACATCTGCCTCTATGAAATACTTTATGCAAGGCATTGGCTGAAATGCCTAAAAGATGCCAAACTGGAATTTCCTTGACCTTCTAAGAGCAGGAATGATTAGTATTTATGCCTGTGCCGGGGTCCTGCCTCGGCTGATCCAGGGTATTCGAAGCGGGGACGGCGTTGGCGAGGATCAGGATACAATGGCTTCAATTAGATATTAATTAAAGATGTAAAGAGTAATAGAATGAGGATAGCTCAGTAGGAAAATTCAGTGGAGAAAAGAGGCTGAGTAGCTTGGTTTACGCGGGAGACCAATAAAACTTCAAGACAAGAAGTTTGCACCACTTACGTAGGCCGCAGGCATCCTTCCATTCTCCTGAAGGAGAGGAGACACTGAGGCCTCCCTGGTCGGATCTTAGAAGCCCAGGCATAATTAGTAAGCATGGTGGGTTCCGTGCTCCAGATGGAGACTCAGCCAGAATTTGAGAGAGAGAGAGAGAGAGACATGGGGAGACCAATCTTTCGAGGAACTGATCCCAATTCTTTATTTTCCATGGTCTACTTTTATACACTAAGATGTTATGCAGAAGTCACGCGGGGTCAGCAGTCCTGACTTTTATCAAAGTCAGGTGCTTCATACAAATGTATACAGAGGTCTTAGGGGTGTTACATCATCTTCTGGCCAGGGGGCCTGCTGACAATTTATGACCCTCTCCTTGTGACAGCGGTCAGTCAACCAGGACACTTATTTCTCCAGGGGTGATTATTCTTAAAACAGACACCACCCAAATAAAGTTACATTCCTATAGGGTAAGGGTGTAGTGGGTTTTAGTTAAGGAAAGAATTTACTTAGCCTAAGGTCTAATGTGATTAATACCAAAGGTTAATACTTATTTCTTCTATATATTCATTAATGTGTGTAAGGGCAGGGGATGTGGAGACTTAGCAGTAAACATTGGCTCAATAAATGAAAACCCTTCACCAATACAATTTCTAATCAGCCCACTATACTTATACTAATGGTTTTCTAACTTTTCTAAGGAACCTGTTTTTTGAAGGTTTAAAGCATCTCGTGCCTCTCACGGTTGGGAGGCTGTGAGCAATCACATGTGGCCGGACAAGCCTGTCAGGCAGGCTAGAGAACCTTCAGAGGAGTTTCTAGGTTAAAACACTCTTGTCATGCCCAGAAGTTTTTATTAACTGGAGCTCTAAGTTAACTCCTTCTCCGAAAGAGGTGGTGGGGGACAGCCCCCCGTAAAGTCAGAGGTGTAGATGAGAGCACAAAGTAGTAAAGTAGGCAGGCTCTGGTTATGGGGGTAGATGCTCAAAGATTTCCAGGGGGACTCCTGAGGCTCGATCCCACCTTTGCGTATGTCGAGCCTCCTTCCTCATGGGCTGAGTGCCTCACTCTGGCCCCTAACATGCCTGCTTACCAAAAATGTTTGGGAGTGGGGCAGAATTCTGTATAATATTTGTTTTCATTATTACATTCTACCTGGTGGCAAAATTGTACAGAAGGGGACTTCACTCACTCCCAATTACTAGAAGCCACCAAAATTTACCAAAAGAATAAAGCGGCAATTGAATAGACTTAGTTGAGCTCTTAACAGCTGGATATGAAATTCTGAGGTAGAGTGTTCCAGAATAAAAGCTATTATCTTCCAGCATCTACTGATGAGAAGTCTTCTGTCAGTCTGATGGCCACTGCCTTGTAGGTAGTTCCGGTGGATATTATAATTTTGTATTCTGCCATTCTACTATAATTGGAACCTACAGAAGGATTTTTTTTCTTTTTCAATCCTTCTTGGCATTCTGACTTTTTCTAAAATGTTATATCTTCGTATTCAGAAAATACTTGGCCATTGCTTCTGTGAATCTTGGCTTTCCATCATTGTCATATTCTTTTTTTATGGAGTTCCTATTCGATATAAGTTGGCATTTCTCATCATATCCTTCATTTCTCAATTTCTGTCAATCGCGCTCTGCTACATAGGGAAAACGATGTCAGTTCTATCTTCCAAATATTAATTCTCTCCTTACCTGTGTCTAAACTGTCCTATAACTCATCTATTGAGCTTTTTAGGTCAACGACTGTTTCTCATTTTCAAGATTTCTTCTTGGCTTCTTTTGACTTTGAATAATTGTTTTTGGCCATTTCTATATGTTTGATATGGGAATAGGATCCTTAGCATGTGTTCAGTTTGACTCTTCGATTCAGACTTCATCACATTAATTCTTCAGTGTAACTGGGAATAAGATACAAGGCAGCTTGATTTTAGAAAAGTTTGAGAGTACGAGTAAGGCACCCACTGAGAATCTGTTTGCCATTAGAAAGACCAGAACCAGGAGAGGGACCACAGCAAAGCAGGGATATGAAAGATTTCATCTACATGGAAAAAAACCTCTTTACAGCTACTTCACAATTATATTGTGTTCTCTAAAACTGATTTGCAACATCATGGATAGAACTTGGCTTTGTTTAACTCCAAACTCTTGAGAGAAAACCATGCCAAAAAGCAGAAGTGTTTGATCCTGTGAGACACAGTTATTAGGGGACTATTTGATGCAAATAAATCAACAAACACCAAACAGCTGGATAACCTGACACCAGGGCAAGCTTGGAAAGACTTAGGAGCCAGCCAGCAGGGAGACTGCTAATTGGAAATAGACAGTCATGGGGTTCTTAAGCACACCAGTGACATCATGCTGCCACTTCATTTTTTCTTCCTTTTTTGTGACAGAATTGAGGAAAGATACAAGGGATCTTTTAGCTGGTCAGGAATGCCAGAAAGGTTAAATCAGGCAATCCCTCTCATCAGCAAACAGCCTACACAGATAAATACTTAATGGTTCTGACAGAGAAGTGACAAAGGGCTACAGGGCTAGAAGCCTTGCCATTTCAGAAACAAAACAAAATAAAATACTATAAGTACTAAGATTTACTAATGCCCTCAGGACAAACAGTGTTAACATTCATTAAAATCTGTTAAGTATTGCTGCAGTCTCTCACCAAGAACCCCTGAACAGCTGCCACGATGCAGATTCCTGGGCTTCCACCCAGAGGGCTCCATTCAGTCTGGAAGGGAGCCCAGGAACCTGCATGTCAACAAATACCCTCCATTCTGACAGGGCTTCCGAGGTGACTCAACGGTGACTGATGATCCGCCTACCAATATAGGAGACAGGTTCGATCCCTGGGTCAGGGAGATCCCCTGCGGAAAGAAATGGCTACCTACTGCAGTATTTTTGCCTGGAGAATCCGCGTGGACAGAGGAGCTTGGTGGGCCCCAGTCCTTGGGGTCGCAAAAAATCAAGATATGACTGAGCACACACACACACACACACACACATATTGTAATGTGAATGATCCAAAAAACCCTTTGAAAAACATTAGATTAAATTATAGAACAAATTATAACTAGGAGCTGGTATATATATTTCAATTCAGCACTTAAATGTGACTGAACTTTTAAATAAATAAAATAATTACTAATTAGTGCACAAAGTTTCTTTCACTCAAACAAATAAAAAGAATGGAAAGCTATGCTAACCAGAATTTTCAGTTACCAACCATGAGACAAGTGTCCTATATGCTCTAACATAGTGCTTCTCATCCCTGACTGCAGAGTACAATCATTTGGGGCACTTATTAAAAATTCTAGCGCCTGGACTCAACCTCAACCAATTAAACCTGAACATCTAGGGATGGAGTCCAGGCATCAGCAATTTTTTAAAGCTCACCAAGCAATGCTCATGCGCAGCCAAGGTCAAGAACCACCAGTTCTAATGAGAACTAAGGGGCTAGTCTTGCAAAACCAACCTTGGAAAGTGAAGGCAAACACTGCTGCCTTCAAATGGCACTCAGGCTGGACCTTGGAAATAATTAGGCATCTGGTGGAAAGGCCAGTATTTCAGAATGTACCCTGAAAGCAAGCTGCTTTGGAATTCACAAATGGATTTTGCAGGTAGGACCTCTCTCTTAAATAACACCAGGTAGGTGCCTTTTGCTCCAGCATCCGATGGCTTATAAGTAGAACATTACAGCTGCACTCTTTAGTCAATTATCAGCTGCGTTTGAAAATGAGCCCAGTCGTCATCATTGATTAAGCAGTATATTTCAGTCTCTATTTATCAGGAGAGGGATCCCACCATTCAACAGATTAACAGATTATTTTAGTGATTCAGTTCAGTCAGTTCAGTTGTTCAGTCATGTCTGACTCTTTGTGACCCCATGGACTTCAGCACGCCAGGCTTCCCTATCCATCAACAACTCCCAAAGCCTGCTCAAACTCATGTCCATCATGTCAGAGATGCCATCCAGCCATCCCAGCCTCTGTCATCCCCGTCTCCTCCCACCTTCAATCTTTCCCAGCATCAGGGTCTTTTCCAATGAGTCGGTTCTTTGAATCAGATGGCCAAAGTATTGGAGTTTCAGCTTCAGCATCAGTACTTTCCAATGAATATTCAGGACTGATTTCCTTTAGCATTGACTGGTTGGATCTCCTTGCAGTCCAAGGGACTCTCAAGAGTCTTCTCCAACACCACAGTTCAAAATCATCAGTTCCTCGGCGCTCAGCTTTCTTTACAGTCCAACTCTCACATCCATACATGACTACTGGAAAAACCATAGCTTTGACTAGACAGATCTCTGTTGGTAAAGCAATGTCTCTGCTTTTTAATATGCTGTCTAGGTTGGCCATAGCTTTTCTTCCAGGGAGCAAGCGTCTTTTAATTTCATGGCTGCAGTCACCATCTGCAGTGATTTTGGAGCCCAAAAAAATAAAGTCTGACACTGTTTCCATTGTTTCCCCATCTATTTGCCATGAAGTGATGGGACCAGGTGCCATGATCTTAGTTTTCTGGATGTTGAGTTTTAAGACAAATTTTTCACTCTCCTCTTTCACTTTCATCAAGAGGCTCTTTAGTTCTTCTTTGATTTCTGCCATAAGGATGGTATCATCTGCATATCTGAGGTTGATATTTCTTCCAGAAATCTTGATTTCCAGCTTGTGCTTCATCCAGTCCAGCATTTCTCACGATGAACTCTCCATATAAGTTAAATAAGCAGGGTGACAATATACAGCCTTGACATACTCCTTTCCTGATTTGGAACCAATCTGTTGTTCCATGTCCAATTCTAACTGTTGCTTCTTGACCTACATACAGATTTCTCAGGAGGCACGTCAGGTGGTCTGGTAGTCCCATCTCTTTCAGAATTTTCCACAGTTTATTGTGATCCACGGAGTCATACCACGCTACTTTGGCGTAGTCAATAAAGCAAAAGTAGATGTTTTTTTGGAACTCTCTTGCTTTTTTGATGATCCAATGGATGTTGGCAATTTGATCTCTTGTTCCTCTGCCTTTTCTAGATCCAGCTTGAACATCTGGAAGTTCATGGTTCATGTACTGTTGAAGCCTGGCTTGGAGAATTTTGAGCATTACTTTACTAGTGTGTGAGATGAGTACAATTGTGCAGTAGTTTGAACATTCTTTGGCATTGCCTTTCTTTGGGATTGGAATGAAAACTGCCCTTTTCCAGTCCTGTGGCCACTGCTGAGTTGTCCAAATTTGCTGGCATATTGAGTGCAGCACTTTCACAGCATCATCTTTTAGGATCTGAAATAGCTCAACTGGAATTCCATCACCTCCACTAGCTTTGTTCATAGTGATGCTTCCTAAGGCCCACTTGACTTCACATTCCAGGAAGTCTAGCTCTAGGTGAGTGATCACACCATTGTGGTCATCTGGGTCATGAAGATCTTTTTTGTATAGTTCTTCTGTGTATTCTAGCCACCTTTTCTTAATATCTTCTGCTACTGTTAGATCCACACCATTTCTGTCCTTTATTATGCTCATTCTTGCATGAAATATTCCCTTGGTATCTCTAATTTTCTTGAAGAGATCTCTAGACCTCCTCATTCTATTGTTTTCTTCTATTTCTTTGCATTGGTCACTGAGGAAGGCTTTCTTATCTCTCCTTGCTATTCTTTGGAACTCTGCATTCAAATGGGTGTATCTTTCCTTTCCTTCTTTGCCTTTAGCTTCTCTTCTTTTCTCAGCTAGCTAGTATTTTTCATCGGGTTAGTAAAATGCTTATAGATAAACTTTGGTCAAGCAGTAGCCCCTGCAGCCTGGATAGGAAGGGAGTTTGGGGGAGAATGGATACAGGTGTACATATGGTACACCTTTGCTGTCCATCTGAAACTATCTCAACACTTTAATTGGCTATGCTGCTAAGTCACTTCAGTCGTGTCTGACTCTGTGCGACCCCATGGACGGCAGCCCACCAGGCTCCCCTGTCCCTGGGATTCTCCAGGCAAGAACACTGGAGTGGGTTGCCATTTCCTTCTCCAATGCATGAAAGTGAAAAGTGAAAGTGAAGTCGCTCAGTCGTGTCTGACTCTTAGCGACCCCATGGACTGCAGCCTACCAGGCTCCTCTGTCCATGGGATTTTCCAGACAAGAGTACTGGAGTGGGGTGCCATTGCCTTCTCCAATATAAAATTTTACAAGTTTTTTAAAAAGTAAAAAAGTTAAAATTGTATAATTGTAAAAAATTTTTTAAAAGCAGTACTTCTTTTTCCCAGTTCAATCCCTGGGTCAGGAAGATCCCCTGGAGAAGGGAATGGCTACCCGCTCCAGTATCCTTGCCTGGAGAATTCCATGGACAGAGGAGCCTGGCAGGCTACAGTCCACAGGGTCAAAAATAGTCAGACGCAACTGAGCGACTAAGACATACAGCCCCTGATACTGACAAAGAAGTTTACCCAAGCCTCCCTAAACCCACTCCTGGCCCACCTGGTCTGGGAAAGCTGGAAATTCATCCCACAGGCCCTGGTGCCATTTCCCTTACCTCCACCCACTGCTTCCTTTCTACCTGCTCTTACACTCCAAGGAAAAGAGAAGTTTGGGGTTTTGACTTGAAAACAGTGTTCAACTTCTCTTTTCAACTTTGCTTTTCTAAATGAAATAAGCTCCATATCTTGAACCCTTTTTTCCCCAAAGTACCCTGCAGTCATGAAAGTATTTTTAATAGCTTCCTGTGTACTCTCCATCTTTTTCACATCTCTTAAATAGCAGCTTCATCAAGCAGGACCAGTCATGCGATCAGCCAGATGATGGTGTGCCTTCGGGAGGTGCCTTGGGAAGGGGGCAGTTGGCAGCAGAAAGACGAGGACTTATTCTGCCCTTGCCCTGAAATCTCCAGCACCTGATTTTTGCTTCTTGGCCAGCTTTGTGGAAGCAGCCTGGCTAGAATTGCATTCTCCTGTTGCCCCTAACAATTCCACCGCAGGGAACAGCTTGGTGTGAGGGGGTGGGGGAGGAGGTGGAAAAGCAAGTGAGTGTTACAACTCTGCCTTATATCTGGACGACCTTGGGCAAGCCATTTAACCTCTCTGAGTTTCTGCTTCCTTTTCTGTGAAACAGAAATAAAAACACCCATCCTGCCTACCTTAACAGATGGTTGTGAGAATAAAGTGAGATGATAGATGTGAAAGTGCTCCAGAAATTGTAAAGCCTGATATAGCTCCAAAGTTTTATCATTAGACAGTGTGATCCATGTACCACTGATTCCATTCTTCATGACAAAGAGAGCCCTCAACATCAAATGCACAACTGAAGCGTCCCCTGGGGACACGCACAAGTTCTCCTTCCTACTGTCTGAATTACTGATGGGGATAGCTATTCCCAAGGCATAGAAAATTCTGCTGGCCTTGGTCCCCTGAGAGCTGTCACAGAAAATATGACAAGGAAGCCTAGAAAAAGATAAAGGGATTAAGGGGCATCAAAGGAAGGGGTTTTGTTTTAGCAAAGACCTTTTCTATAGAGTCTTTAAGGCAGAACTTACTCTTCACTCTCCACAGATGGTTTCCACCGCGGCCCTGTCGGAAGGCCACAGATGGACACCATGCTCTGTGAGAGCCTCACACTTCCTGAGCCGTCTAAATTATACGCAAGCAATCAAGCTTCCGGTTTTTTCACATTCTGCTAGAGCAGCCAAAACGCATCAGAGAACAAGTACTCTGTCGATGTCAAAACCAGAACCATGCGCATTTGGCCATAATATTTTAATAACAAATGAAACGTGAATCCACTTGCCACACGGAGGACGGGCTGGAGGAGTTAACTCCATCTGAAGAATAAGCTGGCTTACTGTCAAACAGGATGAAATTGTGTTCCTAGGAATGCATGTCATATTAAACGTAAAAGATGCAGAAAGAAATAATGATGTGGAAAATGTATACAGTACAAATAGAGTTTTAAAATATTAATAGAACGCGGGGAGCCACGGTTGGTAAATCCTCCAGCTTGACTGTTCTGAGAAGCTTGATATTTAGCGACACCTAGTGGTGTCCGATATGAAAGCCTTTATGGGTGTCCTTTTGAGGTAAAACAATGAATTCACCAAACTTGCCTACTGGCTGGCACATAGTTTGGGGGTTGGTTTTCCCCGTGGACCAGGACCTGAAGAATCACATGCGATGGCAGAATATGGTAACAAGAGTCACGGATAACAGACTGCCTTCAGGCCTGTTGTATTTTTCATTTTTACTTAAATTGGTGCTAACATAGCCTGCTTTCTTAAAACACAGTAGATGGCTTGCAGCAGCAAAAACACGGCATTTGCAGGCCAACAATCTAAGACACGTCACCTGGTACAGGCCGGATGTTAAAGAGACAGTGGCACCTAAGAATAACCTCATTCAAAGAATGAACAGCGTATTCCATTTTAAAATAATGACTTTTAAAAGATGCTTTGATCCCAAACTAGTAGCCTTTCCCCCTTTTATCCAAGGACTTACTGTGCTTTTATATCATCCAAACCTGGCTGGCATAAACTCTGTCTTAGAGGTCTTCCTGGACAGTGAAGTAGCACGACAATGTGCCTTCGAAAACTCCAAGTGTCCACATGGCCACACCCTTCAGTTTCTCAGTCACTCTTTCTGAGGAGGCTTTTATTATTGAATAGTCAGTAAAGATCTCTGAGTAAACCGATAGTGAAAGGAACAAGGGTCATGGAGTAGACAGAGAATAACACTCAGATGGGACTTGCTTCAGGTGCAAGAAAATAGCAATTGCTTACTTCCTATCTTTACCTCCATTTGAAAATTCTCCTGGAATTTTGCCTAAGTATTCATTCTTTTATTCACTCAACAAATAATTCAAGACCAAGATGAGTAAAGTAGAGAAATGAGACCTTTGTGAGACTTTGTCTTAGTCATTGAAATTATTGGATGAGGTGTCTTTTGATCCCAAATTAAAAATATAATTTGAGCTTGAATAAGTGGATAACGCTTCAGTCCCTTCCTTGTATCACACCCAATTCGATGTGGACACCTCAGAAGATGCCTTGTCCTAAATGTCATCCAGGTTGATTCAGGTTCTCAAGAGAGTCCCCTGGTGTTCAGAAGCAGTATCTGCATCAAGTGGAGCTCCCAGCTGCTAGATGCAGACTACAGCCAAGCTCTAAGACCTGGAAGATTCTGTACCAGGAGTATGGGTGGAAGGGAAGAAGAGAAATTGTAGCAGGAGGCACACTCAGATCGGGGCCAGTCTCCAGCACACTCACCATCAGGGCCAGCAGCCTCACCAGAACACACAGATAGATAGATTACTACCCACAGAGCTCAGGAGGACAAACGAAATTATGCCTTTACCTGTCAGTGAGCATCTTCCTCCCAACCTTGGCTCCATAGCTCTTATAGCTATTAGGAAAAGCAGCCTAAGCAATGGCCAGCTACTCGTATGAAATATTTACATGCCTTGCTCCATGAGTCCATTCATGTATAGGCTTGAATGCTTCCTTCTCAAAATGACCTTTCTTGACTATCTATCTAAATACACCACCCTGATCTGCTTATTGCCGGAGCCCTCTCCTACTCATTCCTGGCTGCCACTGGAACTGCCACCCCCTCTCCTCCCATCCCCCCCACATCTAAGCCATCATCAGGACCTGATGATTCTTCCTCTGAATCTCCCACTGGGGTGTCCTCTCTGCTATGGACCCTCCATCCAGTCCTCAGTTCAGGCTCTCATTGCCTTTTATCTCCCACTTGGCTACTGAAAGAACCTCCCTTTTATGGCTAAGTACTATTTCATTTTATAAAGGAATCACCTTTATCCACCCCTCTATCAATGGACATTTAGGTTGCTTTTACGTCCTGACTATTGTAAACAGTGCTGCCGTGGACATACACGTATCTTTCTGAATTGTGGTTTTCGCAGCGTATATGGACAGAGGAGCCTGGCAGGCTACAGTCCATGGAGTCACCAAGTGCTGGACGTAACTTAGCAACTAAACAACAACAAATACCCTGTAGTGGGATTGCTGGGTCATACGGTGGTTTAAGGAACCTCCATACTGGTCTCCATAGTGACGCATCAATTTATATTCCTACCAGCAGCGTAGTTGTTGTTGTGACTGAACAACAAGATGGGTGAGATGGGAGTGGGGTGGGAGAGAGGTCCAAGACGGAAGGGACGTACGTATACACAGAGCTGGTTCACTTTGTTCTACAGCAGAAACCAACACAGCACTCTAAGGCAAGTATACTCCAATGTTTACAAATTAAATAAACGAACGAACCTCCCTACCCTCAAGGTCCCCTCCTCCAGTTTGCCCTCCATACCAAGTCAGAAGAGACTTTCTACTCCTACCCCCATGGCCCTCCTACCTACTTAACTTTCTAAGTCCTGACATGTATAGGAAGACATTCAAATTTCCCTAGGACCTGAATCCTTGGCCCTCATCCCTCGCCATCCCCCAAACGCACACCGTTTCATGCACACACAGGTAGTGGAACGTTCCACCACCTTCCATGGCTCTGTGCCATTTCACATGCTGCTCCTTCTACTAGGATGCCCCATCTTCCCAGATAGCTACTCTCCTCCTCAGCCTCCTTCCCTATAGATTTATTTAGTTGTTCCCTCCTTTGAGTCATCATAGTACTTTGCTTTATCTCTTCAATAACTTTCTCGTATGATTCTCACAATAGTTTTGTTCACCTGTATGTCTCCTCCAATAGACTGTGAGACCCTCAAGAGATAAGGCACTATTTGTATTATTCTTTGTATCTCCAGCATTTAGCATAGTGCCTGACACAGATTTAATAGTCAAAAAGTGTTGGTTGAATGAATTAAAAATTGTAAGGCATCAATTAAATCAACAACATCGAGAGATTTTTTTTTTCAGCACCAGAGCATCTAATAACTGTCTCTCCTCTTTGCTACCCCAGAGTCTTCACTATTTGCTGAAGTCCATGGGCTCAGAAAGAGTCGGACATGACCTAGTGGCTGAACAACAACAACAAGTCTTCACTATTCAAGTGTCTCTTCCCTATTTGCCTTTCTCCCTAAAAGAATTCTGATCTCCTTCAAGGAAATACTTTCTCCTCCAGGTAGCCCATAAGGGAAATTTGATCTCATTCCCAGCTTCACAATATTCCAAAGGTAATCTCATTTCCATCCTTTTCCGGTGATTGGTTCCACAAGGGCATATCACTGAATTCAGTCCTGGGAAACATAAGAAAATATCTGAAGAAGAAGCCTACCCACAGAGGCCAGCAAAGCCAAGAGCATCTCGGGAAATGGGGCAAGAGCCCCTAGATTAAGCCAGCACTGAAGCTTGATCTATTTCTGGACTTCCAGTCATGTAGTCCAATAAACATAAATATCCATTTGACCACAGTGTGATAGAAAGGATTCTCCAGAGAAATAGAACCCATTGGAGATGTGTGAGTATTTAGATATACTGATTTATAGATAGATAAATATGTAGGTAGATAGGTGGATAGATTAGTTTTAAGGAATTGGCTCACACAATTATGGAGATTCAAGTCCAAAATCTGTAGGGTAGATCAGCAGGCTGGAGACCAAGGGAAGAGTTGATGTTGCAGCTCAGATCCAAAGGCAGCTGGAGTACAATTCTTTCTTCCTCTGGGAACAGTGCATGTGTACATGCTCAGTGGTGTCCAGATTTTTGCGACCTCATGTACTGTCCATCTAGTCAAGGCTATGGTTTTTCCAGTAGTCACGTATGGATGTGACAGTTGGTCTATAAAGAAAGCTGAGCACCAAATAATTGATGCTTTTTAGCTGTGGAGAAGATTCTTGAGAGTCCCTTGGACTGCAAGGAGATCCAACCAGTGCATCCTAAAGGAGATCAGTCCTGGGTGTTTATGGGAGGGACTGATGTTGAAGCTGAAACTCCAATACTTTGGCCACCTGATGCAAAGAGCTGACTCATTTGAAAAGACTCTGATGCTGGGAAAGATTGAGGGCAGGAGAAGAAAGGGACAACAGAGGATGAGATGGTTGGATGGCATCACCGACTCAATGGACATGGGTTTGGGTGGACTCCGGGAGTTGGTGATGGACAGGGAGGCCTGGCGTGCTGTGGTTCATGGGGTCGCAAAGAGTTGGACACAACTGAGCGACTGAACTGAACTGAACATGTACTGTAGCCCACTGGGCTCCTCTGTCAATGGGATTCTCCAGGCAAGAATATTGGAGAGGGTTGCCAAGCCCTCCTCCAGGGGGTCTTCTCAACCCAGGGATTGAACCCGAGTCTCTTATGTCCCCTGCATTGGCAGGTGAGTTCTTTACCACTAGCACCACCTGGGAAGTCCCTGGGAACAGTAGTCTTTTCCTTAAGTTCTTTAACTGATAGGGTGAGGCCCACCCACATTATGGAGGGTAATCTGCTTTATTCAAAGTGTACTGATTTAAATGTCTGTCTTATCCAGGAAATACCTTCACAGCAACATCCACATATGTTTGACCAAATATCTGGGTACCAAGACCTAGACAAATTGACACATAAAATTAACCATCACACAGTCTCTGTCCTGTGTATTATATAAGTCTGCTGATGGCTTCCCTGTGGTTCAGATGGTAAAAAAATCTACTTGCAATGCAGGAGAAGTAGGTTCAATCCCTGTGTTGGGAAGATCCCCTGGAGAAGGTAATGGCTACCCACTCCAGTATTCCTGCCTGGAAAATTCCCTGGACAGGGGAGCCTGGCAGGCTACAGTCCACAAGGTCACAAAGAGTTGGACACAACCAAGCAACTCACACTGTCACTTGTCCTTTATTTATTTTCTCCAGTGTGCTATGTCTACATTGTTATTCAGCCACTCAGTCATGTCTGGCTCTTTGCAGGCCTGTGGACTGCGCATGCCAGGTTTTCCTGTTGTTCTCTATCTCCCAGAGTTTGCTCAGATTCATCTTCACTGAGTCAGTGATGCTAGCTAACCAACTCATCCTGTGCCACCCTCATATCTCACAAATTACCTCACAATGTGTCTGTAGGTCACAGTGTGTGAATTCTCACTTGGAGGAACCAGAAATGAGGTTGGAGTGGGAACTCCAGAGGGAGAGGGATCATGAGCCATTGACCATGGCTGGCGGCATGAATGCATTGGCTGAGCAGAGACTCTCCATAACTTCATACTGGAGATCAGCTTCTCACAACCCACAAAGTAATAATTACGAAGATCTGTCTCCATGGGACACTTGGACACCTGCACATATATTTTCAGCTCATTTTCATTTTATATTCTTTCCAAAGTGAGGAAGGAATAAAAACATAAATGTAGTAAGAGAAAATAAGGAGAGTCAAATCATGAAGGTTAATAACTTGCTTTCCTGATGCATTCGGAAATACCATTATCTTTAAAGCTTTTATTAATTTTTCATCTAGTTCAAAATTAGCCTCCACATTGAAGTCCTCCAAGCAGGAACACCTTAATTTAAATGGTCACCCTAGTAGTAGAACAGACACCTTACCCACTCCACCCCAGCCCCATGCTGGATCTGAAGCTTGCTCATTTCTCAAGCACTCTTTTGGCCAACATTACTCGAGCTTCATTTGGAGCCTGGCAGAATGCTAGAGCTGCCTAGAATATGGAGAGTTCAGAATAAGGGGCTTTCTAATTTCAAAATGCTTCCCATTTAATTTCAAAGCACTATCCACATACTTGTGATCGCTAATTTTCTGTGACTTGGTTAGGCCACAGTGTCCATCTATTTGGTCAACAATTTTGCTGGCTGTTTCTATGAGGGTATTTGAACGGGGAGGGATTTTAACATTTAAACAGGTAGACATTGAGTAAAGCAGACCGCCCTCCCTCATGTGGGTGGGCCTTATCTGTTCCGTTGAAGGCTTGAATAAAACAAAAAGACTGACCTCTTCCCAACAAGAAGGAATTCTGCCAGCAGACAGCCTTTGGACTTCATCAGCAACATGGCCTTTCCTCCTGGTCTCCAGCCCTCTGGCCCATGCTACAGATTCTGGGCTTGCCAGCCTTCTTAATTGTGGAATACAGACACACATCTTACTGGTTCTATTTCTATAGAGCATTACTACAACACTCAAGGTGATTCTTGAAGCATAAAATGTCACACGTCTCATTAAAAATAACAGGAGGCGCAGGAGAAGAGGCTGGCAGATAGAACGGAAGACGGTTTTCAGAAATCATGGATCAGAGCTCAGCCTCAGATAAGAGAGAGAATTGAAAGAGGCCAAGAAAAAGAGAAAAGGCATGGGGAAAAGAGAAGAAGCACTCAAAAAGAGTTAGCAACAACACTCAAAAAGAGAGCAACAGCTCTCTACCAGGCTCTGCCTGTTTCAGCCTCTTTGCTGCTCTCAACCACACCCTGTCCTGGTCTGTGGAGGAGAGAACAGAAGGACCTTGAGCCCCAACAGAACGTGCCCCCACTTGCTCCCTCACTTCCGGGCCTCTTTGGAATGCTCTCCACCCTCCTCAAGTCCTCCTGCTCAGACCCTTGCCCAACATCTTCAGTTCCTCCAGGTCTCAGCCTTCATGTCACAAACCCCCTAGTTTGTAACCACCTGCTTATTTCTGTCTCTGCTGGCTACGCATAGCGCCCAGCACCAGATAATGTTTGCTGAATGAATAAATGGGAAAGAACCAAGGGAGGAAGTAGCCCTGGGAGGGGAAGAAAAGGGGCACAGAGCACAAGCTGGGCGGTCCATCCCCTGGGCACTGCAGGTGAGCACACTTACAGAAGCAGCACGGTCACCCTCACCGCTTCCCACTGCCTCCAGGATGTGAGAATCTAGACACCTGCAGACAGGCACCAGCCCTGTGGCAAATTATACCAAAGCCAGGCCTCTGTGCTTTTGCTGAGTTGTGCTTACACTGAAGCCTGAAAATATCCTGGCCTCATCAGGCATGGATACACCCATGGGTCGTCAAGGCACCTGAGTGCCTGAGACAGCCGGCTCTGTCCTGGAGGGTGAGGGGGAGAGGGGCAAGCAAGCGAAACAAGCGGCTGCCCTTGCCCCTCACCCACAGGGGTCATTCATGCACGACTGCCTTGGAGCCTATCAACTCCTCCCCAGCCTTCGAACACAGACCTCTTCATTCACTATCCATGGTTTTGCATGTTTCTAGAGCAAAGAAGAGGTTATATAATTCCAAAATCCTTCACACCATAAACTAACAAGCATTGACTAGGTAGTACCTACAGAGTCTGCAGAAACACGGGGACCATACAGCACAAAAAAAATGATCCAGGGCCATCTCTCAGTGTGTATACTCCAGCAAGGGCCCATTTCCTGCTTTGATTTCCTTATGGTTCATCTGTCACCTAATTCTTCTGTCCACCCAGGCAGTAAATGGATTTTAGGCCTTTTAACCTAAAACCCTCTGCCACCTCATTAATTAGACCCAGAAACCAGATGCAGAGTGGGGCCTGATAAATATTTGCCACAAAGGGCGCCGGCTGCTGCCTGCATACCAGTGGATGATGCCAAGGCCCTGCCTGGTCTGCAGCAGGTGGGAACCTTGGCCTTCCTGCTGGGCTTCCCCGTGACTCCTCACCTTTCCAAGGTGAGAAAAGCTGAAGGCAGGGCTCACACTGAAGCATGGGCTTTCTGGAAATTATGGTTTGCTGCCCTTCTTGTTGGACAATGCCATGTCTGAACTGACTGCTTGGCACATGTTGGAGCAGACAAGGAAAAGAAGGTGGAGCCTTCCTCCTCTCACTGCTGCATGAACCTGACGGCTGCCCTGGGAGAGGGGGGGTGCGTTCAAGCCAATGTGGGGAGGCCTGCTGCACATCATCCTAACGATCAATATCTCAGGATTTCAGCTCACCTATTGATGAAATGGATCCTTTTCACTTAAAAAAAAAAAAGAAAAACCAGGCTTGACTTAGAGGCATGAATCATTTTCTTTACAAAAAGCTCAAAGAAGATGGGCATTAACTTTTCCTGAGTCATCACTATTAGCATCCGGGGTTGTAACAGACACTTTGGTGCATTTCTGCCTCCTTTAACTTTCACAGTAACTTTACAAGATAGACCATAGGTGTGAGGCAGAAAACGGGACTCAAGGTAGGTAACTAACTCATTCAAGGGCCCACAGGAGGGCAGCCTGGATATGCCCCAGGAAGCCCAATGGAGGACCAGTTTGGGACCTTAACATACAAACCCTCTAAAGCTGTGTGTATGTGTGTGTACACACATGTACACATAGACGTGTATATCATGTATATACATATACACATATCTACATATATAAACACATGGATACACATATCTACATGTATAAACACATGGATACACATATCTACATATATAAACACATACAGACTTATAGACAGTCAGCCCTCCATATCCTGGGGGATTCACATCCTCAAATTCAACCAACCTCAATGAAAAATATTCAGGGGAAGGAGAGGAAGTCCAGAAAATTCCAAAAACTAAACTTGAGGACAGCTATTTACATAATATTTTCATTGCATTTACAATTATATACATAGCATTTGGACAAATGTGGACAAAATATGGTACACTGGAGAAGGAATGGCAGACCACTTTAGTATTCTTGCCTTGAGAACCCCATGAACAGTATGAAAAGGCAAAATGATAGGATACTGAAAGAGGAACTCCCCAGGTCGGTACCCAATATGCTACTGGAGATCAGTGGAGAAATAACTCCAGAAAGAATGAAGGGATGGAGCCAAAGCAAAAACAACACCTAGCTGTGGATGTGACTGGTGATGGAAGCAAGGTCCAGTACTGTAAAAAGCAATATTGCATCAGATCAGATCAGATCAGTTGCTCAGTCGTGTCCGACTCTTTTTGACCCCATGAATCGCAGCACGCCAGGCCTCCCTGTCCATCACTAACTCCTGGAGTTCACTCAGACTCACTTCCATCGAGTCAGTGATGACATCCAGCCATCTCATCCTCTGTCGTCCCCTTCTCCTCTTGCCCCCAATCCCTCCCAGCATCAGAGTCTTTTCCAAGGAGTCAACTCTTCGCATGAGGTGGCCAAAGTACTGGAGTTTCAGCTTCAGCATCATTCCCTCCAAAGAAATCCCTGGGCTGATCTCCTTCAGAATGGATTGGTTGGATCTCCTTGCAGTCCAAGGGACTCTCAAGAGTCTTCTCCAACACCACAGTTCAAAAGCATCAATTCTTCGGCGCTCAGCCTTCTTCACAGTCCAACTCCCACATCCATACATGACCACAGGAAAAACCATAGCCTTGACTAGACAAACCTTTGTTGGCAAAGTAATGTCTCTGCTTTTCAATATGCTATCTAGGTTGGTCATAGCTTTCCTTCCAAGGAGTGTCTTTTAATTTCATGGCTGCAGTCACCATCTGTAGTGATTTTGGAGCCCAGAAAAATAAAGTCTGACACTGTTTACACTGTTTCCCCATCTATTTCCCATGAAGTGATGGGACCGGATGCCATGATCTTCGTTTTCTGAATGTTGAGCTTTAAGCCAACTTTTTCACTCTCCACTTTCACTTTCATCAAGAGGCTTTTGAGTTCCTCTTCACTTTCTGCCATAAGAGTGGTGTCATCTGCATATCTGAGGTCATTGATATTTCTCCCGGCAATCTTGATTCCAGCTTGTGTTTCTTCCAGTCCAGCGTTTCTCATGATGTACTCTGCATATAAGTTAAATAAACAGGGTGACAATATACAGCCTTGACGAACTCCTTTTCCTATTTGAAACCAGTCTGTTGTTCCATGTCCAGTTCTAATTGTTGCTTCCTGACCTGCATACAAATTTCTCAAGAGGCAGGTCAGGTGGTCTGGTATTCCCATCTCTTTCAGAATTTTCCACAGTTTATTGTGATCCACACAGTCAAAGGCTTTGGCATAGTCAATAAAGCAGAAATAGATGCTTTTCTGGAACTCTCTTGCTTTTTCCATGATCCAGCAGATGTTGGCAATTTGATCTCTGGTTCCTCTGCCTTTTCTAAAACCAGCTTGAACATCTGAAAGTTCACAGTTCACATATTGCTGAAGCCTGGCTTGGAATCCATATCACATGTATCTTTGTCCTGAGCCACCACTGACACCACCCTTACTTCAGACCATCTGAAGTTGCCAACAATTTCTGGATCATTAAAAAAACAAGAAAGTTCCAGAAGAACATCTATTTCTGCTTTATTGACTATGCCAAAGCCTTTGACTGTGTGGATCACAATAAACTGTGGAAAATTCTGAAGGAGATGGGAATACCAGACAACCTGACCTCCCTCTTGAGAAATCTGTATGCAGTTAGGAAGCAACAGTTAGAACTGGACATGGAACAACATACTGGTTCCAAATAGGAAAAGGAGTACGTCAAGGCTGTATACTGTCACTCTGTGCTTATTTAACTTATATGCAGAGTACCTCATGAGAAATGCTGGGCTGGAGGAAGCACAAGCTGGAATAAAGATTGCTGGAAGAAATATCAATAACCTCAGATATGCAGATGACACCACCCTTATGGCATAAAATGAAGAAGAACTAAAGAGCCTCTTGATGAAAGTGAAAGAGGAGACTGAAAAAGTTGGCTTGAAGTTCAACGTTCAGAAAACGAAGATCATGGCATCTGGTCCCATCATTTCATGGCAAATAGATGGGGAAACAGTGTAAACAGTTCTGACTTTATTTTGGGGGGGCTCCAAAATCACTGCAGATGGGGACTGTAGCCATGAAATTAAAAGACACTGACTCCTTGGAAGGAAAGTTATGACCAACCTAGAGAACTTGTTAAAAAGCAGAGACATTACTTTGCCAACAAACATCTGTTTAGTCAAAGCTATGGTTTTTCCAGTAGTCATGTATGGATGTGAGAGTTGGACTATAAAGAAAGCTGAACACCAAAGAATTGATGCTTTTGAACTGTGGTGTTGGAGAAGACTCTTGAGAGTCCCTTGGACTGCAAGGAGATCCAACCAGTCCATCCTAAAAGAGATCAGTCCTGAGTGTTCATTGGACTGATGTTGAAGCTGAAACTCCAATACTTTGGCCACCTGATGCAAAGAGCTGACTCATTTGAAAAGACCCTGATGCTGGGAAAGATTGAGGGCAGGAGGAGAAGGGGACGACAGAGAATGAGATGGTTGGATGGCATCACCAACCCAATGGACATGAGTTTGGGTGGACTCCGGGAGTTGGTGATGGACAGGGAGGCCTGGTGTGCTGTGGTCCATGGGGTCGCAAAGAATCAGACATGACTGAGCAACTGAACTGAACTGAACATAGCATTTACATTGTATTAGGTACTATAGTAATCCAGAGATAATTTGAAGTATACAGAAGGATTGCATAGGTTACATGCAAATACTACATCATTTTGTGTAAGGGACTTGAAGCATTCTTGCATTTTCATATCTGTAGGAAATCCTTGAACCAGTCCTCCATAGACAACAAGGAGCAACTATATACTTCTTTCTTTATGGTCAAATTAAGAGATTTATTATGTGTTCTAAACTTTGCAGTTGATCTTATAATGTAATTTTCTATCATTATGTAATATTTCCTTTGAAATTGTTTTGAGTTGGTCCTGCACAATCACAAAGGATCACCCAGTCTATTCTCCTCAATCTTTTTTCATATTACCCACATACAGAAAATGATAATAATTATATACCATGCTGAGATAATTTGGGGGAGATTTGAGCATATCTCTTTGAAACTTGGTGTAATAACATTACATTTTCTTTGTTTTTATATAATCATGATAAAAATAAAAGATAATAGGGAATATGTTGAATATTGAACTAGAATAAAACTTTCCCCAAATCTTATCATACTTTTTAATGAGAACCTTGAGCTTGCTTCCATGAAGATAACAAGCATAACTTTCTTATATCAGATTTTAAGGCTGAAATGGCTACACACAATTCCTGATCAACAGTTTTTACTGGTGACCCTTGAAATTTGTGAGAGTCACATCAATGTGAAATTTTGTACACATACATATAATAAAAATTGTAAAACCATTGAAAATAAATAACCATTGAAAATTTCACAACAGTGAAAATTATACTTTAAAAATCTAACCACTCTTCTTTCTTTTCAGTGTCAATATAATATTGAAATGCATTTAATGATGGGAACAGATTTTTGATCCAATGAACTTTACTACCTCAGACACTTCAAAATAATAACACTCTAAGTTGGAGGGTATGAATGTCACCCTCCAGAACCAATCACCTACAAAACAGACAAGGAAGCCTTCATCTGTGTGGGAGGCTGAATATATCTATGCTGTGATTCCTGGGACCTGTGAATATGCTACTTCACTAGCAAATGGTTAGCTAAAGACTCTTGAGATGGGAGGATGCTCCTGATTACCCATGTGGACTCAGTGTAATCCCAAAGGTTCTTATAAAAAAAAGTAGAAGGCAGTCGAGTCAGAGTCAGAGAAGATATGACAACAGAAACTGAGGGCAGAGTCAGAGAGATGTTTGAAGATGCCATGCTGTCGGCTTTGAAGATGGAGGGAGGGGCCACAAGTCAAGGAATGCAAGTGGCTTCAGAAAGTTAGAAAAGGTTAAGGAACAGAAAGATTCTCTCCTACTGCCTCCAGAAGGAATGCAATCCTGCCAACATCTTGATTTTTGGCCCAGTGAATCCTATCTCTGACATCTGACCTCAGGACTGTAAGATAATAAACCTGTGTCGCTTTAAGCCACTAAGTTTGTGGGAATATTAATGGAAAACTAACGTATTTAGACGGATGCAGAGTCAGGACCTAGAGCTTGGCCCACAAGGAACCCTAGTCAACCTCTGCACCTCCCCCACCTCCAATCACCTACTTTTGGGGCAGCAAACACACAGATTCTCCAACAGCTCCACAGGCCCATGTCCACAGGTGGCAGAGTGTAGTCTCCAGTTGGCTGCTGAAGTAGGTCTATGGGGAAAAGAGCCCCCTGACCTCACTCAGAACAGCAACCTAAGGCCATGCATGCTGGGTTTTGCTCAACACAGTTGTCTCCAAGGGGGCCACAGAGCAGCCTGAGTTCCACTTGAATTACCCTCCCGAGGCTGCTCAGGAGCTCCTGCCACTGCAGGCCCTGCCCCGCCACCTTACGGCTGAGAGTAACAAAGTCTTGGGCTTCCCAGGTAGCTCAGTGGTAAAGAATCCACCTGACCATGCAGGAGACGCAGGAGATGCAGGTTCGATCCCTGGGTCGGGAAGATCTCCTGGAGGAGGAAATGGCAACCCACTTCAGTTTTCTTGTTTGGAAAATCCCATGGACAGAGGAGCCTGGCGGGCTAAAGTCCATGAAGTCACAAAGAGTCAGACACAACTTAGCGACTGAGCACCAATGAAGTCTTATAGCAACACAGGTACCCACTGTGACATCTGAGTATACCAATGACTAACGATCAGGAATCACTGACTTCTGTGGCCTTTGTTACCAAGTTTGGTGCAGAACAATTCACCACCTGCCTTTGCACTATGAATCTTGCCCTCTACAGAACTACTCAGTAGATCAGTGTCGTATACTTCCACTATTAAGGGTACTGTTTATTTCAATGAGAGGAATGCGTTTATACTTCAGTTCTGTTAGGATCCCTGAGTTAAGTCGTATATTTCCCTTTTATTCCAGTGATATTTTGGTGCTAATTATAGACTGTTGCCTTGGCATGCCTTAATCTGGTTTTGATAAACCTCACTTCTCTCCTGCTAGTGTGTGTGTGTGCACGCATGCACACACACACTTGTGCATGCACACCCATGCGCACATGTTTTCTTTTGGAGTGGCATAGCCAATGAAGACATTCTGACGTTTCCAAAGTTACCTGTGTGTGTGCTCAGTCACTTCAGTCGTGTCCAACACTTTGTGACCCCATGGACTTTAGCTCACCAGGCTTCTCTGTCCATGGGATTTTCCAAGCAAGAATACTGGAGAGGGTTGCCATTTCCTCCTCCAGGGGATCTTCCCGACCCAGCAATCAAATCCGAGTCTCTTGTGTCTCCTGCATTGGCAGGTGGATTCTTTACCACTAAACCACTTGGGAAACCCCCAAAGCTACCCCACCCCTCACTATTCCCAGCGCTAACCCTCAGTCAGCCCACACTGACACAGCTGTGCCAGTCATGCATATATATATATAGATTCTTCAGGGCTCCAAGTTGGCTGGTTAGTGCCTGTGCTGCCAGTTAAGTCATTTTAGTTGCACCTTATTGCACCACTTGCCTGAGTATTAGCCGTATGACAACCCTGGGGAACCAGCCTTTCAAGGGTTCTGACATGAGCAGTGACCCAAGAAACTTTGTTGTAGATTTGAATATATGTCCAAGAATAGAATAGATATACCAAGTCATATGTTCATAATTATTCCCTTCAAGAGGTTTAAAAACCATTATACCTGTTTCTCCTTCTGAGAATTAGCCATTTCTATACCCCAAAGTCAATCCTTTGTGGTCCTTTTCAAATTTGTCAAAGTCAATCCCCTGCAAGCTACAGAGTGGCTGCTTTTTATGCATTTTTCTTTCTCAAAAGATAAGGAAGGAAACAGGAAAGCCTGTAGAACAAGAGCTTGTGGCCCCATCTCTCTCTTTTCTCAGCTGCGTCATCCTCCTCATAGCACTTCTGCCTGAAGATTTCCAAAGCTCTTTTGAACAATTCGTGTAGGGCTCAGAGGTTGAAATCCCTCCTCACCTGTGGCCAGCATGACAAACCCACCGCTGACAAGGGTGAACGCCAGCACAGCCATGCCCGCCCTGCTCTCCTTCGGTGCTCAAGTCAGGCTAGTCCTCACACTCTGAGTCTGGAGAACAGCAAACAACTTCACACTTCCTTGCAACACTAGCTGGAATGATGCCAAACGTAAGATCCCTGAGTGCTCCAAAGTGGCTTCTATTTTAGAAATAGAAATTTAGACCCAAGAGTCCCTTTTATCACCTGACAGTAAGGGAACAACTCAGGAGAAGAACACTGAATAGAGAGCAAAGGAACAAATCTCCCTTCATCTTGTACAGCTGGTGGGTGCAACGCCTTGAGTCCAGTCCTAAAACTTTCTGTCTCCTTGTGGTACAAGTGCCCCTCCTCACCATCCCACCCTACCATGGACATGCCACCGCCCATGGAAATAGACAGGCACTCCACCAAGAAGAAGAGGGCTATTTTGTGCCTGAAAGTTGAGTAACAGACTTTAATGGACTTTCTTGAGAAGGAAGACACCATTAGGAGCTTAACACCTTCCTAAGAAAGTCATGTAGGCAGGTTCCTAGAACTTCCACACCAGGTGCCTATGTTAACCTACCTTGCCAGAGCCTGCTTCCTAACTTTTGAAAAAACAAGACGCCTAAAAGTGAAAACATTTTCAATCTGCAGGCTTCCCCTTCCTCTCATAGAAAGAGAGGACAAAGGAAACACAGCAAATACCGCAGCAACAGGAAGGTGATGAGTGCCTACCACAAGGAAAGGTAAAAATCCCAGTCTGACAGAGAAGAACTGATGAAAAGGTACATGGAATTGGCTTGAGGTCTCATTACAAGTGGACTGAATGCATACAGATGACAAATGACAAATATGCACCATTTTAGGGAAAAACTCATCCAATAAATATTTTATTATGAGCCTAAGTATATCACATTAGGATGGTTTCTGCCATTAGGATGATATCATCTGCATATCCAAGGTTGTTGATATTTCTCCCAGAAATCTTGATTCCAGCTTGTGATTCATCCAACCCAGAGTTTTGAATGATGTACTTTTCATATAAGTCAGAAAAGCTGGGAGACTATATACAGCCTTGATGTACTCCTTTCCCAATTTGGAACCAGTCCATTGTTCGATATCCAGTTCTAACTGTTGCTTCTTGACCTATACACAGGTTTCTCAGGAGGCAAGTAAGGTGGTTGGGTATTCCCATTTCTTTAAGAATTTTCCACAGTTTGTGTGATCCACACAGTCAAAGACTTTAGTGTAGTCAATGGAGCAGAAGCAGATGTTTTCCTGGCATTCCCTTGCTTTTTCTATGATCCAACAGATGTTGACAAATTGATCTCTGGTTCCTCTGCCTTTTATAAATCCAGCTTGTACATCTGGAACTAGGACTAGGCTGGTGGTAATAGCTGATCAATGGTTTGAAGAGAAAGGCAGCTTACCTAGGCAGTTTATCTAAGCAAGTCACAGGCTAAGTCCCATAGAAATCCAACTTATTGTTTTATAGACATATTGCACTTATTTTTCACTGAAAATAAAATTTTATTACAAATGAAGTGTTGATACTATTTTCCAATTTATAGGCTCTGATATGCAACTTTGAAACACAATTCAAAATAAATACAAACACCTATTTTAAATAGATATAAACACTGTTTGTATTTAAAATAAATGATAGAATTGTCCATCATGGCAAGAAGGAGTATTTTATCACTGATATTGTTTAGGATATTGGTGTAAATGCTATAAAAACCAGACTGGCTTTTAGCCAATTTTACTATTGATCTCAAGGCTATGGTTTTTCCAGTAGTCATGTATGGATGTGAGAGTTGGACTATAAAGAAAGCTGAGTGCCGAAGAATTGATGCTTTTGAACTGTGGTGTTGGAGAAGACTCTTGGACTGCAAGGAGATCCAACCAGTCCATCTTAAAGGAGATCAGTCTTGGGTGTTCATCTGAAGGACTGATGCTGAAGCCAAAGCTCCAATACTTTGGCCACCTGATGAGAAGAGCTGATTCATTTGAAAAGACCCTGATGCTGGGAAAGATTGAGGGCAGGAGAAGGGGATGACAGAGGATGAGATGGTTGGATGGCATCACCAACACAATGGACATGGGTTTAGGTGGACTCCGGGAGTTGGTGATGGACAGCGAGACCTGGCGTGCTGCGGTTCATGGGGTCGCAAAGAGTTGGAGACGACTGAGCGACTGAACTGAACATTGATCTCAAACCTCTCTTTTGCTTGTCTCTGGAGCAGACAGTTTCCCTCCCTTGGGGTGTCACAGTCTTAGTAACTGCCTCAAGTCCTTTTCAGAATGAAGCAAGGATGAATACTAATATACCTAGGAAATAAATATACCTAGGAGATATATTCAGAGAAGGCAATGGCACCCCACTCCATACTCTTGCCTGGAAAATCCCATGGACGGAGGAGCCTGGTAGGCTGCAGTCCATGGGGTCGCTAAGAGTCGGGCATGACTGAGTGACTTCCCTTTCACTTTTCACTTTCATGCATTGGAGAAGGAAATGGCAACCCACTCCAGTGTTCTTGCCTGGAGAATCCCAGGGATGGGGGAGCCTGGTGGGCTGCCATCTATGGGGTCGCACAGAGTCGGACACGACTGAAGCGACTTAGCAGCAGCAGCAGGAGATATATTTAGAAATTTCAGAATACCATTGCCTTTAGAAAATCCCATTAAAACCATTCAAATAAATCTACAACTGTTACCAATCACTGCTTGATCATCTTTACATTTCTTATTTTGCTTTAGGAAGATGTCATTCACTCGCCTCTAACTCAAGATCAAACAGCCAACCTTTCTTCGAAATCTGGCTGAGCCCCCCGCAGCCTTTCCAATGCAGCTTCAACTGAACTTACTTCACACTTTGGGAGATTGCCCCATCCCAACCCCCAACAGATTCTGTGAGTATAAACCCCTGTGTAATAGGTGTTAGCCCAAACAAAGACAGTAAGAACCTCTTACTAAACTTTAGGCCCTTATCAAAGGCCGCAAATTCAAATGTACAGGGCCAGGCAAGTAATACAAATAAGTAAAACAATCAGGGACTGGTGGGACCATGTAAACTGGAGACCTGGAGAAGGTATGCAATTCAAAACAGTTCTGCAACAGGCCAGATCACAGGCACATCGTGGGGGCGGCGACTGTGTTTTGGAGTTTCTTTTTGGAAACTTTATTTACTGTTAAGATTTATTTTAGATAATTTTAATAATATTTCCATGGAGGCTGAAAAAAAAACATACATAGATATAGATTAGATATAGATATCAGAGTAACCTTTATTACTGATGTTGTTCAGATTCTCTTTCTGCTTCAGACATTATTTGCTTTGTATATTTTGAAACAATGTTATTTGGTTCATAAGAGTTTATGAAGATTATAAAGTTTTGAAAATTATTTATTTTATCAACATAAAAGTCCCATAATCTTATTTAGTTCAGTTCAGTTCAGTTCAGTCGCTCATCCGTGTCCGACTCTTTGCAACCCCATGAATTACAGCATGCCAGGCCTCCCTGTCCATCACCAACTCCCGGAGTTCACACACACTCACGTCCATCGAGTCAGTGATGCCATCCAGCCATCTCATCCTCTGTCGTCCCCTTCTCCTCCTGCCCCCAATGCCTCCCAGCATCAGAGTCTTTTCCAATGAGTCAACTCTTCGCATGAGGTGGCCAAAGTACTGGAGTTTCAGCTTTAGCATCATTCCTTCCAAAGAAATCCCAGGGCTGATCTCCTTCAGAATGGACTGGTTGGATCTCCTTGCTCCTTATTCTACCTTTTCATATTTACATTATACCTTTTTATTCATTTTCTAATATACCGACACCTTTTAAGCATTTGCTTCACTGTTTTAGGTCAACTCCTTTTCAACAATATAAAACTGGATTCTGTTTTTTGACTCCATACAAGACTCTACTCCTTTTAATAAGGATGATATTTTGTCCCTTTTTATATTTATTGCAACTGATCTGGTTGTTTGTAGTTTTATCACAGCAGTCTATGCGTTCTTGATGCTAATTTAGTTTTATGTTTTTTACTATGTGGATTCTTTTTGTTTTATGTTCGTTTAGGTGATTTTGATTTATTTTCTTTAGGGTTCTGGAAATTCATTTGCTTTTTATTATGCTAAATAATACTTCTATATATAGTAATTTAGCTTATATTTCCCTGTCAGAACCAAGAGAATATTATAGTTTTTAGTTGCGCCATTTGACATAAGAAATTAAACACATTCCTTCCTCTCTTCTGTTCACTCTCAGGGTTTTTGTTCATAAAATTCAGATTACTATTAATTTCATATTACATATTCTCTTTAAGGAGGATCATGGGACATTTGCACTCAGCTTTTTTCGCATCAGTTCTGCTTTTACTGGCTTCAATGTAGTAATTGTTAATTCCACAATTGTGTTCTTGCTGTGAGCAATCCTCTCTCAATTCATTTAACTTCCTTTTTATCTTAACCAACTGCCTTTTCAGTTCAGCTCTTTTTTACTTCTGGCTTTCTCTCCTGATAGAGGTCATGTCTTCTTGAATGTCAAAAAGTCTTGTGAAATTTTCTCATGGGTTCTGTGGGAGAAGATATTTAAAGGTATGTTTTTCCCTCTGAGTTGCCTAGATCCTGTCCTTCCCTTTACTCTGCACAATCTTTTCACATGCCCCATGTTATTGTTCTCTCGAAGCATCCAGCTTCCTCAGAGTTTTGCATCCTCAGAGTTTGTCAACAAAGAGTGTGATATGCAATCTCCCAGGGTAATTCATTCCCAGTTTTGTGTGGGTTTTCATAATGATCTTTGATTTGCTGCAGAGGTATCTACTTCCTATCTCTTTTTTCGTTTTCTCTCCTGCTGAACCAATGGAATACATGAGAGGCTGGAACTCCTAGCATGTGCTGCTTCTAAACTAGTGCTTTATTCATGAAACTACATCTCCCAAAATATGTAGTGCTATTGTACACAGGTGTGCGCATGCACACACACACACACACACACACACACACACACACACCCCTCATGCCCAGTTGACTTCTGAGATTTTAAGTTTCTTCCCAGATGGAGAAAATTGGAAAAAGAATACACTCTTCTGGCCTCAAGGGGGGGACCCCAGAAGTGCAACTGATCATTTTCAAATTATATGGGACCTAAGTTCTTGTATTACAAGGAAAAGTGGTGGAGGGATATGCCATATCTCTGGACTTTTTTCAGGCAGTCTGATTTGAAAACAAATCTGAAGCTTGACTAGTTCTCCTAGTCCAACTCCATCTGCTTCATAATTATTGTCAGTCCATCCCAGATTGTCATTGGGATGGTGATATGAATGATCATCTCATACTGGATCTTTGTGGATATTTTAGTAAGAAATAAACCAGAATTCTCTCTAACTATTTATACACCTCCCCCCAGCTTCTGCTCCTGAAAGGCCGGCGGGCTGTCTTCCTTTCAACATCAAGAGCCAAGGCTTTTCACACACACACTCATACAAGCACGCACGTACACGCATACAAACACCCACATCATGGCTGCCAAACTGTTTAAGATTCCCTTCCATCTAATTTTGATGTCAATGATGCAAAAAATCTCTGGAAATCAATCAAAGACGCTCCTGCCAAAAAAAGAAACAAGCAAACTCTGGAAATCACTAAAGCAGTATCTGCCATCCGGTGCTTAAATTTACTCTTATATCAGTTAATTGATAAAAGAAAAGAGGATGATTCAATGTCTATTTTGCCTCCATCCTTTGCATAAAAGAAATCACCTTCATGTTGGAAAGGACAGGAAAGCGTGATTACCAACCTGAATTTTAAAAGATACAAACACTTAAGACAGTGCCTGCAACATAATAAATACTCAACACATGTTAAAATTTCCCCTTTTTTGAAATAGAAATTGAAAAAGGTGCTGGATGACTGAAATGGGAAAATCACCAATTTTCAAAAAAGGGAATAAGATGTAGTCTGAAAAAGAACACTTCAATGGATGTGACATCAATTCCTGGTCAAATTCAGGAACCAAATATTTAGAGATGGATTGTGAGTGGTTTGGAAAGGAAGATGAAATTATTGAAAATAATGAGTTCCAAATGATTAAGTCTGGCTACACTTACCTGATTTCCTTTGTTTTAGTCACTGAATGGTTTTTGTTATAGGAATACACTTGATGGAAAATATCCATATTTTGGTAAAACACTGGAAAAATAGAAGAGAAAAAAAACTTACTCCTATATCACAGCCGCCGTCCTTACGTTTGGAAGTTCACAGGGTGATGCCTAATTTAGAGTTCAGTCTACAGGGCAAGGAAATACAGCAGCTGAAGCTTGCCTTCCATGTACTATTCTGCTCCCTCTGTCTGAACAGGATATGGATGTTGGCAGATGGTCTTTCCCACAGGCCAAGTCATGGTCTTGGTATTAAAAACTGGTAGACTGCCATCAAATGCTGTGTGCTCCAGAACACGACATCATATGGTTGCCACCACAGCCAGATGCTTAGTGGTACTAAAATGCAGACGGTTGAAAGAGATGCCTCTGCTCGCTGCTGAGGGCTTCATCTTGCCAAAAATCACTGCTTGCCCTAGAAAGCCCAGAGGAATATGGCAAAGCCAGGGCAGGGACTAAGCACCTGACCTACTGATAGCAGAGGGAAGGGGTGAGCTGAGACGCCATCGGAGTCACACTCACCTGAGCCATCAGCTGTGGAGATCCAAATTACCCTGAGGTCCATGTGGGCTCAATGTGGGGAGGGGGAAAGCAACAGGAAAAATCTAATTAAAAGCCCCAGAGCCAACCTAACCTCGACATCCTCCCAGGAACCACTGAAGGTCTCATGAGCCCTTCTCTCTGGGGTGTGGGTTCCATGGCCCAGACTCAGGAGCAGCCCACCCTCTGCAGCTCTTCTCTGGTTCCTCAGGCCCCTGCCTCCTCAAGCAGCAGCAGTAACACGCCCTGGCCTGGTGGTTTGTCCGGCCTCT
The DNA here is from genome assembly GCF_029407905.1 of Bubalus kerabau. NCBI lineage: Eukaryota > Metazoa > Chordata > Mammalia > Artiodactyla > Bovidae > Bubalus > Bubalus kerabau. Next base: position 15,218,866 of record NC_073641.1, read on the forward strand.
GTCACAGACGGTTAATTCTGTCATCCTTCCTTCCCTCCTTCCTTCCTTCTTTTCCTTTATTTTATTCAATTTTGGGGGTGGGGAAGGGAAACAGATGTCCAGCCATTTGGCCAACTGAACAATCTAAGTTGTGGCATATCTTTAAGTACTGCTAATAAAAAAGAATCCAAAGAATTACAGCCTCCTTTATGACAGGTATGATTAAACTGCCTGGGCATGATTTGTCTCTATTATATAACAGCATGAGGAAAAAAAAAAAAAAAGATTAAACCATCCTCATTATTACTTTTGGGTGAAAAAAAAAAAAACACAAAACCTTTCCTTGCATACTGAAGACTATACCTCTGCTCAGAAAAAATTTTTCAATCCATTCATTGTTATGAACAATCAAGGAGCTGGCCACAAACAGAGCATTTACGAAAGAGTTAATAATTGTGTCTGAAAAGATGATCACTTACCCTAATGGGGACTAGAAATCTCTACCACTTGTCAAAACAGCTAAAGTGAAACATGGAACAGAGATGAAAGATTCTTCTGAGGACAGGCAGCCCGCAGCAGGGCCCATGGGTTAGGAGTCAGTGCTGAGTGTCACACGGGAAGGGATATGAACAGGGCTGTGGAAACACTGTCTTGTTCCAGCTTAGTGTATGTAGCAGGTTGATGCCTGCAGGCTTTATGAAAGAGCGCTCTAGGGCATGGTGGCCCTTGCAATGGAGTCCAGCATGCTATGGCTTACACTCAGTTCTTGGGGGTCTTGAAATTCTCCCTACCAGTATGCTTTCTTCAATCAGGAAGAAGGCAGTAGCAGAGCTGATACTCAAGAAGTTTCAAATACTCTGGGTTCTCCAAGGAAGGTTGCCCCCCTCATCTGTTACAAGTGAAGGAGGAGGCATGACTTGCTCATTTGGAAGTTCTTTCGGTTCTTTCCCTACCTTCAGTTCAGTTCAATCGCTCAGTCATGTCCGACTCTTTGCGACCCCATGAATCGCAGCACGCCAGGCCTCCCTGTCCATCACCAACTCCTGGAGTTCACCCAGACTCACGTCCATCGAGTCTGTGATGTTATCCAACCATCTCATCCTCTGTCGTCCCCTTCTCCTCCTGCCCCCAATCCCTCCCAGCATCAGAGTCTTTTCCAATGAGTCAACTCTTCCCATGAGGTGGCCAAAGTATTGGAGTTTCAGCTTTAGCATCAATCCTTCCAAAGAACACCCAGAACTGATCTCCTTCAGAATGGACTGGTTGGATCTCCTTGTAGTCCAAGGGACTCTCAAGAGTCTTATCCAACACCACAATTCAAAAGCATCAATTCTTCGGCGCTCAGCTTTCCTCACAGTCCAACTCTCACATTCATACATGACTACTGGAAAAACCATAGCCTTGACTAGACGGACCTTTGTTGGCAAAGTAATGTCTCTGCTTTTTAATGTGCTGTCTAGGATGGTCATAACTTTCCTTCCAAGGAGTAAGCGTCTTTTAATTTCATAGCTGCAATCACCATCTGCAGTGATTTTGGAGCCCTAAAAAACAAAGTCTGATACTGTTTCCACTGTTTCCCCATCTATTTCCCATGAAGTGATGGGACCAGATGCCATGATCTTAGTTTTCTGAATGTTGAGCTTTAAGCCAATTTTTTCACTCTCCTCTTTCACTTTCATCCCTCCCTTACTCCCCTGAAATACATGACCTGATCTCTCCCTACTTCCTCTCACTCTCTCTGCCTCCCTCCCTCTTTTACTTTGCCTTCAGGTATATACGATATCAGACATACTCCTAGTGTGCAACATTTCATATGAAAGAAACTAGAGCACTTGGAATTCAGAGAGTATTTTGGTTTGGGCTGGCTGATAAGTTGTTTTAATCAATCTGATTTTAGTAGTAATTTGTTTCTAATTTCTTAGCAATCCATGGAATACAGGTTTAAGAAGACATAACACTACATCATCAACTCCATAAAAATTGAAACTAAGCCCACTTTCTTAGTGTTGCAGGAAAAGCCTGTACTAGAAACCTGAGACCTAGTTTCTACTCCTGGTTCTGCAGCTACACTGTTATGCGAACCTGGATGAGTTATTTTGATATCTTGGCCACTTTTTTTCCCATCATTGATACTTATTTAACCTCTGAGGTCAGGGACCCCTCTGAAAATTTGACGAAAGTATAGACCCTCTTCCCAGGCGCACATGAACACAGCACTTTCCACAGAATTTCAAGGTTTGGGGGTTCCCCACAACAGCCCACCTAGGACTCTACCTGTGCAAGTGAATCCAGGGTCAGAAACTCATGGACAGGAGGATCGCTACAGCATCTTTCAGCTCTAATGGGCTCAGCTTTGTGAATCTGCAAGCAAGAGACAGCCATGAGGAATTTATTTGAGAAGAAAGAGGGAAAAGAAAAAAGAGGAGCAAAAGGAAAGGAAAAAAGAAAAAAGAGGAAAAAATAGAGGCTTTAGTTCTAGTAACTCAAAAAATACTTAAAAATCCAGTTGTTGGATGAACACATGAATTAAATGCAATATAATTAAATTTTATGTTATAAAGGAAAATGTAATGTAACATGTCAACTCATTTTACAGTTATACCCTCTTGGGAACAATAAAATAACTCATAGTGAATAAAACAAAGAAAGGAAAATGAAAGAAAAAAGCATTTGCTGTCACTAAATGATATCTCAAAATGTGATTCAATACTTAAAATTCTATGATAATTGAATAAATCTTTACATTTTTTTAATCATCTGGTTTCTGTAACTTGACTCTTTAATCTTTTGGGAAAATAAACCTACACAGCAGATTTTTAGTTCTATAAGAACACATCACTACCTCCATTTTTTAAAATGCAATTTAAGCAACTCAGCAGAGATAGTCAGTCTAAGAGATTTAATTAACTTTAGATAAATGTCCTGAGCCAGTCCCCAAGCAGAATACGATCTTTTACAAACATTATGTCAACACCAAGCTAGAGAAGCCATGGGCTCAAGAGAGGTGGTACTGGATTCCAGTACTGGACATGGGGCACTAGGAAAGTCCCTTGCTCTATCTGGGGCTCAGCTGTTTCCTCTACAAAGTACAGCTGTTGGAGCTGATTATCTCTAGAATCTTTTCCTTACAATGAGTCTCTCTTCATCATACTCCCCAAAGCACTATCATAAATCAACCAAAGGGGCTAAAACCAGTTTTCTTCCCAATACAGGTCCTTGTGCGTTTGTGGCTCTAAATATATAAAAGTCCAAATTGAGCAGGGAAAGTAAAGGTAATGTCAAATCTAATCTTATGAACGTTCCCCAGACATGCTTTCTAACTGCTATAGGTTTTCCCAGAAAGTAGAGAAGCAAGGAGAGGGAAGAGGGTCTATGTTTGTATTCTTGAATATTATCAACTAGTAATTATGAATTACTAATTTGCCCTGAACATTCTGCTTACCAGGGAAAAGTTAACTAGTTGCCTGACTCTAAGAACTTGTAACATAGAGTGAACAACAACAAATGAGGCAAACACAAATGTATTTATTTTACCAAGATTTATAGCAGAGATTGCACAACTAGAGGGGCCAGGCTGGTGATGTAAAAATGTAAAGCAAGTTGTGTCTGATGCAATAGGGAGCAGTGGGGACTGTGGAAAATGAAACATTGTGTTAGCCAAAATCAACATGTCAGCAGGTGAAACTGATGCACTGGTCAGATCTAGTTTGAAATCTGGATTTAAGGCTCAAGAGAAGTGAGACTTGAGGTTATCCAGCTAATTAAACGGAGAAGGCAATGGCACCCCACTCCAGTACTCTTGCCTGGAAAATCCCACGGATGGAGGAGCCTGGTGGGCTATAATAGTCCATGGGGTCGCTAAGAGTCGGACACGACTGAGCAACTTCACTTTCACTTTCACTTTCATGCATTGGAGAAGGAAATGGCAACCCACTCCAGTGTTCTTGCCTGTAGAATCCCAGGGACGGGGGAGCCTGGTGGGCTGCCGTCTATGGGGTAGCACAGAGTCAGACACAACTGACACGACTTAGCAGCAGCAGCAGCTAATTAAAGGCAGAACAAGAATTCCAATGTAGGCCTTTTCATTCTCAGACCAGTGTTTTCTCCACTTATACCACAGCTTCCTTTTGTCAAAAGTCAGAGCAGATTGCCTTCACAATGGATGCTGGCATCATTCTCTCACATAACTCCAATTGCTAATACCTCAGACCATGCTCCACACTCACCATCATCAGACTCTCCCTCTAAAATGCCACTTTTATAATGTTCCTTCCCTGCTCAAGAAGCCACCAGGCCCCACCTGTCTCTTCATGCACCTGGGGACCTCTCTAATCAGTCTCTGCTTAACCCAAATCAAGGTGACTTATGCCAGGATAGGTAGAGTCTTGGTGCTCACTTAGCCTCATCATTTATTCACTACATTTCCCCCTCCTGGAAAGTTTTCCACACTCATTAGTCAAATCTTTTGAAAAAAAAAAAAAGAATCAGTACCAGTCTCAGTTCTTTAAGATGTATGGGTGCTAAGTTGCTCAGTCGCTCACTTCTTTGTGGCCACATGGGCAGTAGTCCACCAGTCTCCTCTGCCCATGGGCTTCTCCAAGCAAGAATACTGGAGTGGGTTGCCACGTCCTTCTCCAGGGGATCTTCCCAACCCAGGTATCAAACCTGTATCTCTTACATCTCCTGCACCAGCAGGCAAGTTCTTTACTTCTAGCATCATCTGGGAAGCCCATTCTTTAAGATGAGGAACACACAAATGGGCTTCTTCAAATTCCTCCCACTTTCTCATCGTGACCCGAGACGATGCAAACCTTAAGGAGAGTCTTCCTTTAGTGACAGAATAACCAGGGAGTCCATGAGAGGGGTAGGTGCTCAACTGCAGAGACATGTTATTCAGAAGCAGGGCGCAGCTGATCCTACTGAGCATGTACTCATTTTTCTGACTCATATCAATGTTCTCTCGAGGACAGTGATGTCAGCCACAGATATGGGAATGTCCAGAAAGAGAAAAAGCAAGTAACGTGGTTGACAGATAGAGCAGGTACAGAGAGAAGGTTCTGGGAAGAAAACCCAAAGATGTTGAAAGAGAAGTGGTGCTGGGGTCATCGTTTTTGACATCACTGAAGCAAGCAGGACGTGCTCCACACTTTAACATCCAGAATGTCACACTGCTGTTACCCTCGAGGGTTATTCTCCTTTTTAATACTTCTATTTTATGATATTTCATTTCTCTAATTTTCAGGCTGGCTCAGGTGCAATAAATGAGATTCTAGGTCAGGGATAATTTTTACACATGATTAACAAGCTAAAAGAATATTGCCTTTCCAAAAAATGAATTGTTCACCTGAGGTAATTAGCCAGTGGTTCCTAGCTTCTAAATATCCTCATTATAACCCATCTCTTCCTGCCAAAATAGGACTCACTGTGGAATTTGGACCTTCACGTGGGCACTATGCCCATTTGTGGGTTTTGGAATGAGCAGAGGTGCTGCTGCCTTTCATCTGCCATGAATGAGACTCAGTCGTCGGACTGAGGCTTTCATCAGCCAGCCCTGCTGGAAACCTTTCTGTGTGAGCGGGAGCCTGCCAGACATTCATATCAAAAATCCACAGGCTTTATTTAACTCTCCCTGGAAGGAGGTATAAAGGTTACAAAATAATGAGGAAGAGCTCTGTTGAGCAGGAACCCAAGAGTCACAACCTCTTTGTTAAAACTGACAAAAGAGGTGGGAGATAAACTCTATGAGGGACAGAATCTGGGCTATTTAACCTGCCGTAGGGGACGCTGGAAGGGAACAAAATCACAGGATTCATACATATGAAGGGATATTATAATAGGGGATACTGAGCAGCTGTTCCCGATTCCTCTGAGCACAGGTAAGAAATGGGCTTTAATAGCAGCAAAAGGCTTTGCAAGTATTTCAGTATGTTGGAAAGAATATATATGAAGACAGAAAATCTGAGTTCTAAACCTTTTCTGCCTTAGCTGGTTAACTAGCCTCGGTACTTCTGCTTTATGGGAAATTAGAACAGGATAGCCACCTCCCCACCTAATGATAATCAATGGCGCTAGTAGTAAAGAATCCACCTGCCAATGCAGGAGACAAGAGACGTGGGTTCGATCCTTGGATTGGGAAGATCCCCTGGAGGAGGGTATGGCAACCCACTCCAGTATTCTTGTCTGGAGATCCCATGGACAGAGGAGCCTGGTGCATTAGAGTCCATAGGGTCACAAAGAGTTGGACACAACTGAAATAATTTAGCATGCACACAAAAAAGCAATGAGGGGCATTTAAATGCACAAAATTACATGTTAAAAGTGAAGCATGTACCTGTGGCTGATTCATGTTGATATATGGCAAAAACCATGACAATGTTATAGTTATCCTCCAACTGGGCTTCCCTTGTGGCTCAGCTGGTAAGGAATCTGCCTGCAGTGTGGAAGACCTGGGTTGGGAAGATCCCCTGGAGAAGGCAAAGGTTACCCAATCCAGTATTCTGGCCTGGAAAATTCCATGGGCTGTTTAGTCCATGGGGTTGCAAAGAGTCAGACACAACTGAGTGACTTTCATTTCACTTCATTTATCCTTCAATTAGAATAAATAAATTAATTTTTTAAAAGTAAACTGTGTTAGCAAAATCTAAGGAATTACCTCAGCTTCGACAAAATATAGATGAGGGGTTTGATGTTCTTTTCACCAGTCCTGCACTAACTTAAATGGTGACCTTATCAGGTAGAATCTAGTCAGCCCTGTAAATATGTCTATTTCTCAAGAACAAAAGAGATGGAGAATTTATGCATGTGAGTGTATACATAATGAGCTTGTAGACACAAAGGGTCTTGCTAATGTCACTTTTTTTTCTTTTTAATTTATTTTTTTATTGAAGGATAATTGCTTTACAGAATTTTGTGGTTTTCTGTCAAACCTCAACATGAATCGGCCATAGGTATACATATATCTCCTCCCTTTTGAACCTCCCTCCCATCTCCCTCCCCATCCCACCCCTCTAGGTTGATACAGAGCCCCTGTTTGAGTTTCCTGAGCCATACAGCAAATTCCCGTTGGCTATCTATTTTAGATATGGTAATGTAAGTTTCCATGTTACTCTTTCCCTACATCTCACCCTCTCCTCCCCTCTCCCCATGTCCATAAGTCTATTCTCTATGTCTGTTTCTTCAATGGCACCCCACTCCAATACTCTTGCCTGGAAAATCCCATGGACAGAGGAGCCTGGTAAGCTGCAGTCCATGGGGTCACTAAGAGTCGGGCATGACTGAGTGACTTCACTTTCATTTTTCACTTTCATGCATTGGAGAAGGAAATGGCAACCCACTCCAGTGTTCTTGCCTGGAGAATCCCAGGGACGGGGGAGCCTGGTGGGCTGCTGTCTATGAGGTCGCAGAGAGTCGGACACGACTGAAGCGACTTAGCAGCAGCAGCAGTTTCTTCATTGCTGCTGCTGCTGCTGCTAAGTCGCTTCAGTCGTGTCCGACTCTGTGCAACCCCACAGACAGAAGCTCACCAGGATCCCCTGTCCCTGGGATTCTCCAGGCAAGAGTACTGGAGTGGATTGCCATTTCCTTCTCCAATAGTTTCTTCATTGTTGCCCTGTTAATAAGTTCTTCTAGGTTCCATATATATGTGTTAGAATATGATATTTATCTTTCTCTTTCTGATTCACTTCACTCTGTATAATAGGTTCTAGGTTCATCCACCTCATCAGAACTGACTCAAATGTGTTCCTTTTTAATGCTGAGTAATATTCCATTGTGTATATGTACCACAATTTCTTTATCCATTCATCTGTTGACGGACATCTACGTTGCTTCCACGTTCTAGCTATTGTAAATAGCGCTGCAATGAACAATGGGATGTATGAGTCTTTTTCAATTTTGGTTTCCTCAGGGTATATGCCTAGGAGTGGGATTGCTGGGTCATATGGTGGTTTTATTCTTAGTTTTTTAAGGAATCTCCATACCATTTTCCATAGTGGCTGTATCAATTTACATTCCCACAAACAGTGCAAGAGCATTCCCTTTTCTCCACACCCTCTCCAGGATATATTGTATGTAGACTTTTGGATGATGGCCATTCTGACTGGTGTGAGGTGATATCTCATTGTAGTTTTGATTTGCATTTCTCTAATAATGAGCGATATTGAGCATCTTTTCATGTGTTTGTTGGCGATCTGTATGTCTTCTTTGGAGAAATGTCTGTTTAGGTCTTTTTCCCACTATTTGATTGGATTATTTGTTTTTCTGGCATTGAGTTGTATGAGTTGCTTGTATATTTTGGAAATTAATCCTTTGTCAGTTCTTTCATTTGCTGTTATTTTCTTCCATTCTGAAGGTTGTCTTTTCACCTTGCTTATAGTTTCCTTTGCTGTGCAAAAGCTTTTAAGTTCATTCAGGTCCCACTTGTTTACTTTTGTATTTATTTCCATTACTCTAGGAGATGGGTCATAGAGGATCTTGCTTTGATTTATGTCATCAAGTGTTCTGCCTAGGTTTTCCTCTAAGAGTTTTAAAGTTTCTGGTCTTACATTTAGGTCTTTAATCCATTTTGAGTTTATCTTTGTGTATGATGTTAGGAAGTGTTCTGATTTCATTCTTTTACATGTAGCTGTCCACTTTTCCCAGCACCATTTATTGAAGAGGCTATCTTTGCCCCATTGTATATTCTTGCCTCCTTTGTCAAAAATAAGGTACCCATAGGTGCATGGGTTTATTTCTGGGCTTTCTATCTTGTTCCATTGATCCATATTTCTGTTTTTGCACCAGTACCATACTGCCTAGATGATTGTAGCTTTGTAGTATAAGCTGAAGTCAGGAAGGTTGATTCCTCCAGCTCCATCCTTCTTTCTCAAGATTGCTTTGGCTATTTGGGGTCCTTTATGTTTCCATATGAATTGTGAAATTTTTTGTTCTAGTTCTGTGAAAAATGCCATTGGTAACTTGATAGGGATCGCACTGAATCTGTAGATTGCATTTGGTAGTATAGACATTTTCACAATATTGATTCTTCCTACCCAGGAACATGGATTATCTCTCCATCTGTTTATGTCATCTTTGATTTCTTTCATTAGTGTCTTATACTTTTCTGTGCACAGTTCTTTTGTCTCCTTCAGTTCGGTTCAGTCACTCAGTCATGTCCAACTCTTTGTGATCCCATGGACTGCATGCCAGGCCTCCCTGTCCATCACCAACTTCTGGAGTTTACTCAAAATCATGTCCATTGAGTCGATGATGCCATCCAACCATCTCATCCTCTGTCGTCCCCTTCTCCTCCTGCCTTCAGTCTTTACCAGCATCAGGGTCTTTTCTAATGAGTCAGTTCTTCACATCAGGTGGCCAAAGTATTGCAGTTTCAGTTTCAGCATCAGTCTTTCCAATGAATATTCAGGACTGGCTTACTTTAGAATGGACTAGTTGGATCTGCTTGCAGTCCAAGGGACTCTCAAGAGTCTTCTCCAACACCACAGTTCAAAGGCATCAATTCTTTGGCACTCAGCTTTCTTTATACTCCAATTCTCACATCCATACATGACTACTGGAAAAACCATAGCTTTGACTAGATGGACCTTTGTTGGCAAACTAATGTCTCTGCTTTTTAATAAGCTGTCTAGGTTTGTCATAACTTTTCTTCCAAGGAGTAAGCGTCTTTTAATTTCACGGCTGCAGTCACCATCTGCAGTGATTTGGGAGGCCCCAAAAATAAAGTCTGTCACTGTTTCCACTGTTTCCCCATCTATTTCCCATGACGTGATGGGACCAGATGCCATGATCTTAGTTTTCTGAATGTTGAGCTTTAAGCCAACTTTTTCACTCTCCTCTTTCACTTTCATCAAGAGGCTCTTTAGTTCTTCTTCGCTTTCTGCCATAAGGGTGGTGTCATCTGCATATCTGAGGTTATTGACATCTCTCCTGGCAATCTTGATTCCAGTTTGTACTTCATCCAGTCCAGCATTTCTCATGATGTACTCTGCATATATGTTAAATAAGCAGGGTGACAATATACAGCCTTGATGTACTCCTTTCCTGATTTGGAACCAGTCTGTTTTTCCATGTCCATTTCTAACTGTTGCTTCTTGACATGCATACAGATTTCTCAGGAGGCAGGTCAGGTGGTCTGGTATTCCCATCTCTTGAAGAATTGTCCACAGTTTGTTGTATTCTGCACAGTCAAAGACTTTGGCATAGTCAATAAAGCAGAAGCAGATGTTTTCCTGGAACTCCTTTGCTTTTTTGATGATCCAATGGATGTTGGCAATTTGATCTGTGGTTCCTCTGCCTTTTCTAAATCCAGGTTGAACATCTGGAAGTTAATGGTTCACTTACTATTGAAGCCTGGCCTGGAGAATTTTGAGTGTTTTTTTTTTGCTAGCATGTGAGATGAGTACAATTGTGAGGTAGTTTGAGCATTCTTTAGCATTGCCTTTCTTTGGGATTGGAATGAAAACAAAGCTTTTCCAGTCCTGTGGCCACTGCTGAGTTTTCCAAATTTGCAGGCATATTGAGTGCAGCACTTTCACAGCATCATCTTTTAGGATTTGAAATAGCTCAACTGGAATTCCATCACCTCCACTAGCTTTGTTCATAGTGATGCTACCTAAGACCCACTTGACTTCCCATTCCAGGATGTCTGGCTCTAGTGAGTGATCACACCGTCATGATTATCTGGGTCGTGAAGATCTTTTTTTGTAGTTCTTCTGTGTATTCTTGCCACCTCTTCTTAATATCTTCTGCTTCTTTAGGTCCATACAATTTCTGTCCTTTATTGAGCCCATCTTTGCATGAAATGTTCCCTTGGTATCTCTAATTTTCTTGAAGAGATCTCTAGTCTTCCCCATTCTATTGTTTTCCTCTATTTCTTTGCATTGATCACCGAGGAAGGCTTTCTTATCTCTCCTTAGGTAAGTTTATTCCTAGATATTTAATTCTTTTTGTCGCAATGGTGAAGGTAATTGAGTCCTTAATTTCTCTTTCTGATTTTTTCATTGTTAGTATATAGAAATGCAAATGACTTCTGTGTATTGATTTTGTATCCTACAACTTTGTTAAACTCACTAATTAACTCTATTAATTTTCTGATACTATCTTTAGGGTTTTCTATGTACAGTATCATGTCATCTGCAAACAGTGAGAGCTTTACTTCTTCTTTTCCTATCTGGATTCCTTTTATTTCCTTTTCTTCTCTAATTGCTGTACCTAGTACTTCCAAAACTATGTTGAATAATAGTGGTGAAAGTGGACACCCTTGTCTTGTTCCTGATCTTAGAGGGAATGCTTTCAGTTTTTCCATTGAGAATAATGTTAGCTTTAGGTTTATCATTAATGCCACTTTTTAAATTCTCTTTTAGAGGCTGATTTAGGCCTAAAATCAAAGTAACATCATAAGAAATGCTGAGGTATATAACAGAATAACTTGGCTTATGGGTCTTATTACTGAATACTGATGTCCAGGATTTCTTACTATGTGTTTCACAGTTTTTCCTAAAACCACCAAAATAAAATATTCCAGAAGCTGACATTACTTTAGAAAACTCACAAGAGCCTATGGGAAAACTATGGGCTCTAATAATAAAACAGTATATTATACAATTAATGTATAGCAGTAGGTTTTATATATACAAACAAAAACCAATTGGAATGGAAGAGAATGCCCCATTTGTGATATCAAAATATGAAATAAAATTCTTAGGTACAAACCTAAAAAGATATGCCCAAAAACTATATGAGGAAAACTACAAAGCATTCTTTTAAGTCTCAAAAGTAGACATGAAAGAAAAAACAGATATATCATGTTTTGGCATATCAGTTATCATGAAGGTAATATATAAATTTAACACAATCCCAATATAAAATTTCATCAATTTTTTTTTCTGGCATACAGCAATTTACAAGAAGTTTCATTTGGAAGGACAAATAAACAATAATAGCCATGAAAATATCTTTAAAAAAGAAAAACAATGGAGGAATATAGGGAACTAGCTTATATAAAAAAAATAACTATAAATTAAAACACTATGGCATTGGCACATGACTAGAAAACCAGTGAAACAGAATAGAAAATTCAAGCATAGACCTGATTGCACACAGAAATTTAGTATAGAGAAGGTTTCTCAAATTGGTGGGAAAAGATAGTAAATGCTGAAAGTATAAATGGCTAGCTATATGAAAAAAATAAAATTGGATCCATTTCTCACACCATATACTATATAAAATCCAAATGGGTTAGTGATTTAAATTTAAATTAGTGATTTTAAATGCAATAAATAAATATTCTCCAACTACCAAAAATAGTAAAATATAAAGCTCTACAAATACCATATGAAAATACAGGTAAATTGCTCTAGAATTAGAATGAGGGAAATTTTTTTTGTCACTATGGCTCAATATCCAGAAGTAAGAGAAAAGATTAATAAATCTGATAGCAATCAAAAATATTTGAATAAGTCACAGCACCATGAACAAAGTAACATACCAAATGATGAACTAGGGCGAAACAGTTTGCAACTAATCACAAAGTGTTAATATCTCTAACATATAAAGAGCTTCTAAGAATACAAGAATAAGGCCCAAGATTCCTGTAAGAAAAAATAGGCAAGATGATATCAATATAATGGTCAGAGTAAGAAACTGCAGAAGACCACCCCTCTATAGAAGCAACTAAAAACTCTGGCAAAAACTGTCAGAATCAAACTTTTTTTTGGAACACTGGAGACAAACAAAAAGCTTGTTGTAACTTTGGAAGCACTGAATCAGCAAAAAGGGCTGAATCTCGGTAAGAACATTGATCTTTGTGGCATTTTCGTCCCATAACCCGTTGCTCAGCTTAAATGTAGCCTTGAAAGAAACAGCTCCCTTTCCCAGTAACAGAGCTGACACCAGAGGGAGCAGAACAGACCTCATTTGGAAAGAGTTATCCTTGGTTGATCTGCCCAGTGACTCCATGGAAGACAAGCTCAAAAGGCATGTTTTTTCTCACCTGGAACTCAGCCAGAACTATGACCACTACCCAGGGGTGTTTGTCAAAAACATTTACAGGCAAATATTTTAATAGGTACTGTATGCAGCAATGGGTAACGGTTATTAAAAAAAAAAAATAGATTAACTAAAAAACTTGGAGGAAAGGCTGGGAAATGATACACATTGGGGAATAAGGACTTTGCAAGGCTCCAACATATTCCTGACCATCTAGAAGGTCTTACACATAAACAGCACTGTGCACATGCTCAGGAAACACCTTAGAAGGCTTTACATTCTCAGTTCTGGCTGACCTTGAGTCTGCACAAACGGGAAATGAACACTAAGGCAGAGCTGTGAACTGCCTGGCTGAGTACCCGAAGTGTGCCCCAACACAGTGTGCAAAAAATGGGGAGCTACTTTGTTCCTAAACATTTAAGGAAATCCATATCCAAGCATTAACTGACCACTGCACTAACAGAACAGAAACTTCAGTGGTCACAAATGACCAAAAGATGCACTTTCTAAAACTGGCTCAGAAAAGTCACTAGCAAGTCAACAACTAAGACAAGTAGAAACAACAAGCCTGAAGGAAGATAGGGAATCTTATTTCTAGAGCCACCACATTCTAGTATTCAAAATGCTGTTCCCATTTAAAAATTACAAGGCATACAAGAAAATGTGGTCCATACACAGCAGGAAAGAAACAATCAATATAAAATGTCCCTGAGGTAACCCAGACATTGAGATACTAGAACAGTTTGAATCAGCTATTTTAAATATGTTCAAATTTCTAAAGGAAATCATGCCTAAAGAATGAAAGGAAATCAAGAGAACAATGTCTTACCAAGAGAATATCAAAAAAGAGAGAAATTATTCAAAGGAACCAAATAGAAACTCTGGAGTTGATATGTACAATGAGTGAAATTAAAATTTTACTATAGGAGCTCAACAACAAATTATTGCAGACAAAAGAAAGAACCAGCAACCCTGAAAGTAGGTCAGCTGAGATTATCTAATGAGAGAAACAGAAAAGCAAAAAGAATGAAGGAAAATGAAAGAATCTCAGGAACCTGTTGAACTCCATCAATCATCCCAACATACATATAATGGGAGTCCCAAAAGGAAGAAGAAATAGAAAGGAAAAGAAAGAATATTCAAAGAAATAATGGCAAAAATAATTCGTAAATCTCTCCAAAATCTCTTAGTATCAAGCAAAATATTTTCATTAAAGGCCCTTTGTTACTTAAAAAGATTTGGTCTGTTAGTAGCTCAGTCTTGTCCAACTCTGCGACCCCATGGACTGTAGCCCACCAGGCTCCTCTGTCTGTGGGATTTTCCAGGCAAGAATACTGGAGTGGGTTGCTGTTTCCTTCTCCAGGGGATATTCCCAACCCAGGGATCAAACCCAGGACTTCCACATCACAGGCAGATTCTTTACTGTCTGAGCCACCAGGGAAAGTGAAAGTGAAAGTCACTCAGTTGCATCTGACTCTTTGTGATCCCATGGACTATGGAATTCTCCAAGCCAGAATACTGGAGTGGGTAGCCTTTCCCTTCTCCAGAGGATCTTCCCAACCCAGGGATCAAACCCAGGTCTCCCGCATTGCAGGCGGATTCTTTATCAGCTGAGCCACAAGGGAAGCCCAATTAAAAAGATTAATTGTGATTATTTCTTCACAATCAGGAAAGGTATGTTTAGGAAGAAGTCAGCAAAGAATTATTACTTTGGAAAAACCACATTGGAACCTAAGCGTTTTCTTCTAGAGATAAGTGTAGAATCACTGCCAATAGCTCATTAAGCTGCTTCCTTTTGGCATCATCTTCTGTTCTTGCTGACAAAAAAAACACCTGCCATGCCTCAAACTGGTGTGGAAAAATACCACCAGAAGAATTCAGCTCTCAGAGTGAATGGTTTAGCTGATCACCAAAGCATAATATCAACAAAGACAGAAACCAAACCAGGGGTTGTTTCTACATGACATTAAAACAAATGGCTGAGTACATCAGTCTAAGGACTTTTATCAATTTCATGAAACCTACAGGGATTTTCACTGTACTGATTTCTTCTCTGAACTGATAGAGCTGATAAGGGACTTGGTATCATGAGGCTGTAACAAGAATGCACATTTATTAAGAATTTCAAACTGTTGGTCATATGATTCAGGTTCGTATGCTCTCTCTCAGTTCTTAAAAAATCAGCTCAAGGAGACCCGGCATCAATTCACATCCAAAGAACTGCCAGAGTTAGCACAATGGTAGGAGGTGAAACTGAGCAGATACCACAGTGTGAAGAACAGCTTTGCTGGTTCCAGTCTCTTCTTTCTGTGTCTGCAGAAGTCCTGCTTCCAGACATGAGGAGTCATGCTCCAGATGCCTTGTCTTGTCTATTTTGAATAGGTTTCCTGAGCGTTCTTTTGCAATCACAAATCTTTCCAACCCCTTCTAATTCATCACTAGACCCTTTCTTCAGGAATAGGGCTGAGTTTTGCGGGAAAGACTGAAGACATAAATTTAAAATTCACACAAACCCTAAAGCTGAACATTTTTTTTCCATTTTGGATGAACACTTCTTTGTTTTATTGCTAACGTGTTCCTGTTAGTTGGAGTAGCCCTCATAGTCAACAGAGTCAGAAATGCAGTACTTGGGTGCACGCTCAAAAATGACAGGATGATCTCAGTTCATTTCCAAGGCAAACCATTCAACATCACAGTAATCCAAGTTCCTGTTAGTTTCTCTTAAAAACCCTTTTTAAAATTTTATGATGCCTGGAAAATCCTAGAATTAGGCAGGGGCACGAGTATGCAACCAAGGTAGGTTTGAATCCCACCTGACTCCTGAGTGTACCCCCGAACAGGGGGCTCCCCTGCATCACTGGGTTACTCCATGATACAGTAATTGTCTATTTACCTGTCTGTGTGAAAATGAGCAACTAAACCTCACCGTGTCTTTATTTTCTGACCTGTAAAGTAAGGAATAATAAATTTACCTCGTGATATTGAGAAATGGTACATACTAAGCATTCTGTATTTTCTGCTATTATTATTATTATTACTATTATTATCATTATTATTAGGCTGTGAGCACCTTGAATAGGAGCCTTTGGTCTAATTCTCCATGTCATGGTACCTGGCACATACTAGCTGCTCAATAAATATTGGGTGGGTGACTGAATGAATGAATAGAGAGACAACTATTTAAATGAGCAAGCATCTGTGAGAACAAGAATGCAATGCACAGTCCCACTGAATTTGGGGTTGGGACTTGCTAGATCTTTCTGCAGAGAAGGCAATGGCACACCACTCTAGTACTCTTGCCTGGAAAATCCCATGGATGGAGGAGCCTGTAGGCTGTAGTCCATGGGGTCGCTAAGAGTCAGACACGACTGAGCGACTTCCCTTTCACTTTTCACTTTCCTGCATTGGAGAAGGAAATGGCAACCCACTCCAGTGTTCTTGCCTGGAGAATCCCAGGGATGGGGGAGCCTGGTGGGCTGCCGTCTATGGGGTCGCACAGAGTCGGACATGACTAAAGCGACTTAGCAGCAGCAGATCTTTCTGACAGCTTCACTGGTGCTTCTATGTCCAATGCAAAAGGAGTGGGTGTGAATAGGAACTGGGCTGATGGTGGGACTCCATGTTTTATCTGTTGATGTCATTTATTAAAAGAATGTATTCATCTGTATATTTGATGCTGAAAGAGTGATGATGGCTGCCCAGCCACCAAGAGACTTAGCACCTGGAGACACAGGAGAGATCCCAGGCACCCAAAGAGGGTTCTGGAAGCAATAGTACCGTAACTGAAGCCACAGCTACTGATCATGTTGCCATGAAGGATGTCTTCAGAAAGATGTCAGAAGCCACTGGGGACCAGGGAAGAAACTGGGAGTCACACAACCAGAGGCAGGTAGGAAGACCACTGTGCTTTGGACTCCAGGCCTCCGTGCCTCGTAACCACTGACTTTTTGGTAGTGAGTGGAGATTGTGAGGGTTTCAGTGTCTTCTGAGGAGACATGGTGGGGATCTGGGCCAGCCCACTCACAGAGAGTCAGACCCTTGGTGAAGGATATGGGTCCCTGCTTCTCTCCTTTTTTACTCCATTGTAGGTGAGGGAAATTTCCAAATTACCAATCACTATTTAATTCCTTCCTTGCTTGCTTTTTTTTCCCCCTTAGGGATTAAAATGATGGTAATACTTTAAAGCATAAATCATGAAAGTTCATCATAAGATATTTATTCATTTTTTGCTAGAAGCTTACTCAGTAAGCCTGGCCAAGTTATTGAACTTGGTCTTCGTCTAATGCGGTTTTCCCATCTATGAACTCAGGCTCCCTTCTCATTAAATATGGATAGTGTTGATCTGTACCTGCTGACTCTCCCCTTTGTGCTGGTGTTTTATATTCATGGAAGCTCAGCAAGGAACAAAATATAGAATTCAGTACAGAGCTTGTGTCCATTGGGTTTTCATTCAAAATTCAACAAGTAGACAGAACTCCCTGCATAAGAAAAGGATGAGGTGACTAAGGGAAGACAAGGAATGATGCTTGGATGTGGGCTGCCAGACCTCTGAGGGCTAAAGGAGGATCTTTTCAAAGAAAGTGTGTCTGGAGATGTGAACAGTGTATGTTAAGGTCATACTGAGTGAGTCTTGCAACCCCCAACGTCAGTGGAGTCTGAGCTATGCAAACACAATAAACTCCCATTTGCCTGGAATCAGACTTGCATCTCTGTGCTCATCTTTATGAGATGGGGACAATTGGGTACTATACAAATGTATATGTTAATTTATCCAAAAAGCAAGAAACTCAACAGCATAATATCTAGAACCTCATGTGTGAAGATGATGCTGATATTGTCAGAAAGTACAAAGATGACTATGCAAGCTCTGTGCCCTCACAGAATTGACCATATCACTGATGAAACAGATTGGATGAAAACAGGAGACAAACTTGAGCAGTAGTAGAAGATAGATTTTAAGGACTGGTATCACCTGAAAGGATTGAAGCAATTAAGGAAAGAAAGATGTGATATGTTCTTGGAAGGTTTTGCAGCAGGGGGAGTTGTGACTGGACCTTGAACCTTGCATTGAATTTGAGTCAGTGGAGAGGAAAACGAGAAGGAATGGCCTACAGGAGCCAGCACCCATGGTCTCGTGAGAAGTCATTCTTACATTTTTCAGGAATAATATTTACCAGTTGCTAAAGCAGCCATTCGGAGAAGGCAATGGCACCCCACTCCAGTACTCTTGCCTGGAAAATCCCATGGACGGAGGAGCCTGGCGGGCTGCGGTCCATGGGGCTGCTAAGAGTTGGACATGACTGAGCGACTTCACTTTCACTTTTCACTTTCATGCATTGGAGAAGGAAATAGCAACCCACTCCAGTGTTTTTGCCTGGAGAATCCCAGGGATAGTGGAGCCTGATGGGCTGCCGTCAATGGGGTGGCACAGAGTCAGACACGACTGAAGCGACTTAGCAACAGCAGCAGCAAAGCAGCCATTATTAAAAATTAAAATATACAAGCTTACAACTAACTAAATTATATTGTATTTATAAATTAATTTATATGTATAATATATGAGTACACGTTAACTCATTTCAGTCGTGTCCAACTCTATGCAACCCTATGGACTGTAGTCCACCAGGCTCCTCTGTTCATGGGATTATCCAGGCAAGAATACTGGAGTGGGTTGCCATTATCTACTTCAGGGGATCGTCCTGACCTGCCTTTCTGATTGGCAGGCAGGTTCTTTACCACTAGCGCCATCTGGGAAGCCCTGTATAATTTAGCTTTGGATATAGTATTACAACTACTGTACTAAATAAATAAATACTCTAAATAAATACTCAGAACTCATCACTTCCTAATTATTTTACTGCATCTTACTATTATTTATGCTCTTGAGGTTATCTACATCCACTGCATCTGTAAAGCAGCAATGCTGTGTAATAACATGCTCCTGAACACCTTTTCCCAACTCCTTGCTGAGAGCACTTACATAGCAGAAGTCTGCAACTGCTATAAATCAGTTTAGTTCAGTTCAGTTGCTCAGTCGTGTCCGACTCTTTGCCACCCTGTGAACCACAGTACTCCAGGCCTCCCTGTCCATCACCAACTCCCAGAGACCACCCAAACCCATGTCCATTGTGTCGGTGATGCCATCAAACATCTCATCCTCTGCTGTCCCCTCCTCTTCCTGCCCTTAATCTTTCCCAGCATCAGGGTCTTTTCAAATGAGTCAGCTCTTTGCATCAGGTGGCCAAAGTATTGGAGTTTCAGCTTCCACATCAATCCCTGCAATGAACACCCAGGACTGGTCTCCCTTAGGATGGACTGGTTGGATCTTCTCGCACTACAAGGGATTCTCAAGAATCTTTTCCAGTACCACAGTTCAAAAGCATCAATTCTTCTGCTCTCAGCTTTCTTTATAGTCCAACTCTCACATCCATACATGACCACTGGAAAAACCATAGCTTTGACTAGACAGACCTTTGTTGGCAAAGTAATATCTCTGCTTTTGAATATGCTGTCTAGGTTGGTCATAACTTTCCTTCCAAGGAGCAAGCGTCTATTAATTTCATGGCTGCAATCACCATCTGCAGTGATTTCGGAGCCCAGAAAAATACAGTCAGCCACTGTTTCCCCATCTATCTGCAATGAAGTGATGGGACTGGACACCATGATCTTAGTTTTCTGAATGTTGAGCTTTAAGCCAACTTTTTCTCTCTCCTCTTTCACTTTCATCAAGAGGCCCTTTAGTTCTTCTTCACTTTCTGCCATAAGGGTGGTGTCATCTGCATATCTGAAGTTACTGATATTTCTCCCGGCAATCTTGATTCCAGCCTGTGCTTCTTCCAGCCCAGTGTTTCTCATGATGTACTCTGCATAGAAGTTAAATAAGCAGGGTGACAATATACAGCCTTGACATACTCCTTTTCCTATTTGGAACCAGTCTGTTGTTCCATGTCCGGTTTTAACTGTTGCTTCCTGACCTGCATATAGGTTTCTCAAGAGGCAGGTCAGGTAGTCTGGTATTCCCATCTCTTTCAGAATTTTCCACTGTTTATTGTGATCCACACAGTCAAAAGCTTTGGCATAGTCAATAAAGCAGAAACAGATATTTTTCTGGAACTCTCTTGCTTTTTCAATGATCCAGCAGATGTTGGCCATTTGATCTCTGGTTCCTCTGCCTTTTCTAAAACCAGCTTGAACATCCAGAAGTTCATGGTTCACGTATTGCCGAAGCCTGGCTTGGAGAATTTTGAGCATTACTTTACTAGCATGTGAGATGAGTGCAATTGGCATTGCCTTTCTTTGGGATTGGAATAAAAACTGACCTTTTCTAGTCCTGTGGCCACTGCTGAGTTTTCCAAATTTGCTGACATATTGAGTGCAGCACTTTCACAGCATCATCTTTTAGAATTTGAAATAGCTCAACTGGAATTCCATCGCCTCCACTAGCTTTGTTCGTAGTGAGCCACTAGCTTTGTTCGTAGTGAGCTTCGTAACACCCACCTGACTTCACATTCCAGGATGTCTGGCTCTAGGTGAGTGGGAGTGATCACACCTTCGTGATTATCTGCGTTGTGAAGATCTTTTTTGTACAGTTCTTCTGTGTATTCTTCCCACCTCTTCTTAGTATCTTCTGCTTCTGTTAGGTCCATACCATTTCTGTCCTTTACTATGCCCATCTTTGCATGAAATGCTCCCTTGGTATCTCTAATTTTCTTGAAGAGATCTCTAGTCTTTCCCATTCTATTGTTTTCCTCTATTTCTTTGCACTGATCGCTGAGGAAGGCTTTCTTATTTCTCCTTGCTATTCTTTGGAACTCTGCATTCAAAATGGGTATATCTGTCCTTTTCTCCTTTGCTTTTCACTTCTTTTCTTTTCACAGCTATATGTAAGGCCTCCTCAGACAGCCATTTTGCTTTTTGCTATAAATCAGGGTGTGGTCTATTGTTCTGTTGGTTGTTTATACTTGAGTAATAGAAAAATATTAATAATGCAGATTAACTTTTAAAATATATCGTGTTGGCAGTTGTTACAGTGTCAATAACACCAAAAATATTGAGGGAATCTTGAACAAGGAAGATTCTTTCTTATCCCTGGGAAGACATCAATCCTGCCCATACCTCAGTCTTGGACTTCAAGCCTCCAGAGTTCTGAATCAATAAAATTTTGTTGTTCAAACCAGCTTGGTTTGTGGTATTTTATTACAGCAGCCCTAGCAAACTAATATACCTCCCAAGTCAGCTTCTTGATCTGACTCCTGCCTGTCTCTCTAGCCACCTTCTACCTTCCACTCCCCAGGCTTTACAATCCAGCCATGTCCATCTGCTTCAAATCCTCCAAATGTGCTATGTTCGTTCATGCCTCTGGGGTTGTGCCCAGATTGCTCTGTCTACCTGAAATATCCACTCCCCTGCCCACTTCCCCCTGGGGGACCAGTGAGTCCTAGAAGATTCAGCTCAGTCTCCCTTCTTCTGTTTCCCTCATCACTGCACCCTTCTGCCTCCCAGCCAAACGTCCACAGAATCCACCACTCCTCCTCAGATGTACCTCATCTATTGTTTGTCTCGGTCTGGTCTCTTACTCCAGCCACTGCCCGCAGCAACTAGCCCCAGGCCCCACTTCAACCAACTTCACATGCGTGTGACATGACAGCGCCTCTCCTCAGCCCGCCTGCTTGCTTCTCACTTCCTGGCCCAGGCCTTCTCTGATGCCAAGACTGGAACATCCACAGAAACCCACTGGACACACCCATGGGCCAATCCGATGACATGCAGGGGAAATAACCCTTCACAGACTACTCACGGATAAAGTTTCCCCTCTGTCCCTGTGCAGGCAGTTCTGACTCACATTTCATAAAGCTCCTCGGAAGTTCCAGTGGATTGACCACCAGTGGATGCAACAGGGGCCAACTCCAAAGGCATCCGTGTATTCTTCTTCTTTCCTCCTTCCCTGTTTTACTCCCTGTCCCTCCCCTACTTCTGATCCCTGGAATCAAGTAAGACACTGTGTTTATTTTGTATTGCGTTGGATTAAACTATATGAAATTGCCAATATTGATCATTCTTGGCCTACAAAAATGCCAGTTTCATATGATCTAATGATTATTTGTTTGCTCTTTTCCAACAGAATGTAAACTTCTTCCTCCATTTATTTATTTATTTTAATTTAAGTATAGTTGATAGAATGTAAGCTTCTTGGGGCTTCCCAGGTGGCACAAGTGGTAAAGAACCTGCCTGCCAACATAGGAGATTAAGAGACTCAGGTTCGATTCCTGGATCAGGAAAATCCCCTGGAGGAGCGCATGGCAACCCATTCCAGTGTTCTTGCCTGGAGAATCCCATGGACAGAAGATCCTGGTGGGCTACAGTCCATAGGGTCACAAAGAGTCAGACACAACTGAAGCGACTTGGCAGGCATCATGCACGAAAGCTTCTTGAGGTCAGGAGCAGCACCATTCATTTCTCATTCCTGGCATCAGCAAGGCTGGTACTTAGCAGTCCCTCAACAAACAGCGGATGAGTACAGAATGATCTTCTCAGGGCAGATAAGGAAAAGATAAGGAAAGAATTCTCCTGTAAATATTAGGACCTCACATTCTACCCAAAAAGTCAATATGAATTATAGATTTAAATATGGAAAAGAAATAATTTTTTAAATACAAAGAAAATAGTTTATAGCCCACCGTGGAGGCAGTTCTACAAACCAGATTTCCAGTGCAGAGTGGGAAGGGCTCCCCCAGCAGAAGCATGGGTGTTCAAGCAGCACATAAGGCAAACCTGGGGGCTCCTGGGGGAGTGACATCAAGCTAAGTTCTGAGAGACAAACAGAAGTTAGGCAGGAGAGGGGCTAGTGAGCAGTGTTCCAGGCAGGGGGAAGAGCCTGTGCAAAGGCATGGAGGTGAGAGAATCAACTGGAGGCAACAAAAGCAATTGTCTTAAAGCTCCCCATGGAGACATTAACTAACCCTTGGCTTTGGAGAAGGCACGCCAAGTGTCAAACAAATGACCGCTGTGTTTCTTGGGGCAGAAGCTCAGAGTTAGACTTGGAGTGAGTGCTGTCATCTTGGGGGTGAAGTGGGATCTCCGTGTGGGGCCAAATGGTTGCTGAATCCTAGGGGGAAGCGCAGCCTTGGTCTGTACTCTGGCACCAGCTTTGACAAGTAAAGATGAAAACTGGCCTGGTCCTCTCATGACAGGGTATCCTGATCCCAGGATTGGATCATGGACCAAATATACATTGATAAACACTGTTCACTCTTGAATATGACTTGACCTTTAAAAGGAACAAAAATGAATCATCTGTAGAGATGTGGATGGACCTATAGACTGCTTTACAGAGTGAAGTAAGTCAGAAAGAGAAAAACAAATATTGGATATTAACACATACATACAGAGTCTAGAAATATGGTACAGATGAAACTATTTGCAAGGCAGGAATAAAGATACAGACATAGGGAACAGATGTGTGGGCAGCAGGGGAAGGGGAAGGTGGGACAAACTAGGAGAGCACCACCACATGTGAAACAGATACTGGTGGGAAGCTGCTGTGTAACACAGGGAGCTCAGCTCAGTGCTCTGTGATGACCTGGAGAGGCGGGATGGAGAATGCAGGTGGACGGAGGGCTCAGGAGGAAGGGGCCAGATGTATACTAATAGCTAATTCACATTGTTGTACAGCAGAAACTAACACAGCATTATAAAGCAATCATACTCCAATTAAAACCATGACAACAACACTGTCTATCCTCTTTTAACAGCTTTGTGAAAAAGCTGCCTGGTAAGTCACTCCACTATGGCCCTGGAGTGTTTGAATTGCCATGATTCAGCGTGACTGAGAGCCAGGATCCAACACAGGACCAGAAAACAGGGAATAATGCAGGCTGGCTATTTTTCAGTCTAGAGTTAATTGGAGACTATGGGTGCTATATTTTATGGTCTGTAACAATCAAACTCTTTTCCCCTACACAAAGTTCAATACATATATCTGCTTCCCCTAGTGAATTGCTCTACATAATAAAACGATGGTTCTTTGCAATTCAAATTGATAATTTAAGATAACGTTGTAAATTTTCCTGTTCCAAGAACTGGGCAAACTGAATCAACATACTTCATTTTGTAATAACAACCATGCGATATTTCACCAAGTGTCTTTAAAATCTGCTTAAAGTAATAAAGTATGTGTTTTGCCATGAAATCCTTTAAAATGAGAGAGAATGAAGTAACAAAACACCGTGATATTCTAAAGAGGATGAACCAGTATATTCCATGCCCCTTCAAGAGCAGTGGTGATGGAACACGGGTCCTGATAAGAGCTTTTATGGTAGGTTCGTCATTTATCATTTTTAATAATGAAGTAAAGTCACCTGGCTTCAGAAACTTGGTCTTTCAGTAAAGGATAGGCATAAAAATTCTAATATTTTTAAATCATCTATTTTAAAACACCTGTCTTCAGTGGCTTATCTACTTTTTTCAGACATCTGATAGGATCAATTGGAAGAAACTGATCAAATAATATCATCGGCAACATATCCAAAGAATTTCTATAGTCATATATTTCCCAAGTTACAACTCTGTGTTATTTATGACTCATGTCAAAAATGCCTTGGGGCTTTTGTTTCTCAATTCCATAACAGTTTATTTCCCCTAAACTGTGCCCATGTTTTACAGCAAGGTCCACAGCAATAAAGCAAGAAATCAGAAAAATCAGCATTTGAGGTCCACAGTTTAGCATTTTCTGCTACCTGGGACAATCCAGAGATCATAGAAGGGGTCTTGGTGACCTTGCAGCAGCTGCAAATCACTGTGACCTGAATTATAATAGGCTCCTCTTCAGTAATACATTACTGACTCAGTACACTTAGGCGTCCTTGAGGCTTCTCAGTAGGAACCAAAATGATTCCCGCACACACCACATTTTTCTTATCACACAGCTCCCATCAATACATTTATGATTTCTTTAAGACGCACAATAGAGGGCACATCTATGCATCGTGCCCACGTTTATCCACAAGTGCTCAGATAGACACATAAGTCAATACATTCTAAATGAAAGGACTAACTAAAACTTCTTATCCAAGGGGCGAATGCATGGCTGCTCACATTCAAGGTCTGTCCTAATAGAAACTGAGTTAGAAACCAGACAAAAGCAAGCCAGTGGAGGTCAGCTGTGAAGGTCGAGGAGATGAAGGAGCTGCCGTAGCAGGCAGAGAAGGAGACCCACCGAGACCCTTGGCATTAGCTGAGAATGAGTCCTCAGACTGTCAGGTGTTCCTGTATGCAAGCAAACCTCTATAGCATAGGATTCCACAAGAAAAAGCAATAAAATACAAATAGAAATGCAATGTCCCTTCAGACCAAAGTAAAGAACAGCAAAGCCACACCGAAATGTCAATGCCACTGCTGGTCCCGGTGGGGGCCACCCAGACGCAGTGCTCCCGTGCTGTCCAGCACGCACACGCCTCCTCCCCAGCTTCCTCGGGAGCTCAGTGATCCACACACAGCAGGAACAAATCAAATGTGTCCCTCTGTATGATGACAAATTACTAGACACCATGATTATAAAAATAAAATTTGATATGTAGGGGGTGCCAACTGGGTAAGATATACTGTGCTAAAAGTTATCTTTCTATGACCTCATTAAATCTCCACCTCAATTCAATGTGATAACTATTATCAAATGACCCCTTATTTAATGCATGAGAATCTTCAGTTTAGTGAATTAGACATCTCAGCTCAAATCTGTCCAGTTCATAATCATTTTCCCATCTCTGATCTCCCCTGTCTTCATCCCACAATCCAGAGAGGTGGCCTCCCAGGAAACATGTTTGTACCACCTCTTTCTGTCAGTTGAGCCGTTCAAAAGCTCAAATCTGAGTGAAGAGCAAGAGAGATGAAGCTGCTTGATGAGTCTTAACAGCAAAGACTGAAAAGAGGAGCCACGAACTTGAGCTGCTGATTTCCAGGCAGCCCTTGGAGCCCACGTGAGACCTTCCAGCAAGCACTCTTTTCCTAAGCTAGATTGAGTTCTTTCTGTTCCTTGCTGTGGCCACCATGCCCTTGACGACAGGAGACAAGAGGGAGCTCCCTGCCCCACTGGAGGAACTGAAAAGGAGCTCCACACCCCAGGAAGACCTTATTTTCCCAGCCTCGGCACTTCCACTGGCAGGAATCAAGACGAAGCCCCAGAACCGCTTGTCCTGGAAAGACCCCATGACCCCCTCCCCGACTCCCTCCACTACTCATGTCTCAGCCACCACCCTCCTCCTCATGACCACCAGATTCGTTATTCCTGTGAATCAGCTACCAAAAGAACTCCAGGGCCCCAAACCATGTGGACATCTCCTTTTCTGACCCTTGTCCTCTGCCAAAACCCACTCCTAACTTCTGAAATCCCCTACTATACCTGTCGGATCACACAGCCAATCCTCAGCAAAATCTCTGCTATCCTCAGCCTCCTCGGAACCATGCCCTTCGCCTCACCGTAACTAAATCTGAGGACGCCGTTTCTCTGGCAGCCCCTTTAAATGGTGGCCATTTCCCTCCTCACACCCCTTACCAACAGCCAGACTGGAGATGGGATAACAGTTCTCTGCTCCTCACTACCTCTTCAGACCTTTCTTCTTCCCAAATCCGCACGCCAGAGCTTCGTATCTTACATCATCACACTGTTCCCCTCATCCCTCTTTGTCACAGTCATCCCCACTGAGCCCCCAGTCCTCACATCTCTACCCTCATTCCACAAAGATTTTTGCTTTTGGCTCATTGCCACTCTGGAGAAGGCGATGGCACCCCACTCCAGTACTCTTGCCTGGAAAGTCCCATGGACGGAGGAGCCTGGTGGGCTGCAGTCCATGGGGTCGCTAAGAGTCGCACACAACTGAGCAACTTCACTTTCACTTTTCACTTTCACGCATTGGAGAAGGAAATGGCAACCCACTCCAGTGTTCTTGCCTGGAGAATCCCAGGGACGGGGGAGCCTGAAGGCCTACCGTCTATAGGGTCGCACAGAGTCGGACACGACTGAAGCGACTTAGCAGCAGCAGCAGCAGCATTGCCACTCTAACAGCACCTTTATCAAAATTCTTGGTACTTTTAACATCCACATGGATAATCTTGCCAATATTCTGTCTTTTCAGGTCCTGAAGATCTTGTCCTCTGTGCCATCTCAGCCACCCACTCCCACAGTCAAACCCTGGACTTTGTCATTTATCAACAATGGCAACTTCAGGTTCACTCCTTTATCCAACGGCCTATTTAAATATCCCCATTGTCTTGCAGCTATCTCAAACTTAGTACATCCAAAACCAAACTCAATCCTCCACTCAAACCTACTCCAACTGCTATTTTCCTATCTCAGTTAAGACTGTTAACTGAGACTCATCCTTCCAGGCCTGCGGACCAAAGTCTTTACTTTTCCTCAAAGCCTATATCCATGGCTTCCCTGGTGGCTCAGTGGTAAAGAATCCACCTGCCAGTGCAGGAGACATGGATACAATCCCTGATCCAGGAAGATGCTACATGCCACAGAGCAACTAAGCCCATACACTGCAACAAGTGAACTTGGGCTCTAGAGCCCAGCAACCGCAACTGTTGAGCCTGCGTTGTGCACCTGCTGAAACAGGCGTGCCTGAGAGCCTGTGCTCCGCAGCGAGAAGCCTGCGCACTGCAACAGAGTAGCCCCCACGTGCTGCAACCAGAGAACAGGCTGAGTAGCAATGAAGACCCAGCACAGCCAAAAATAATGCAGAATTTTTTTAAAAGCCTACATCCAGTCTGTCAAGATCCAAGATTTAGATCCACCTTCAAAATATTTCCAGAATCCAACCACATCTCACCAACTCACTACAGCCACCCTGCTCTGAGCCAGCATCATCTCTTACTCGGATAACTGCAGTGGTCTTCTTTAAGAGATCCCACGGCTGCTACCCTTGGCCACTCTCCCACCTCCAGGCTCTTCCCAACCCAGAAACCGAAGTGGACTTATCTAAGGCATAAATCAAGTTATGTCTGTCAGTGTTCAAAAGCTCTCCATTGGCTTTCCATCACATCAAAAGTAAAAACCAAACTGCTTATGATAACTTACAAGACATTACATGTGCAAGTCCCGAGCACCACCTGGACCTCCTTTGCTGCTGCATCACTGTTCATTCTGTTTCAGCCCCTCTGGCCACCCTGCCATTTCTTTAATACGCTCAACATGCTTCTGCCTCGGGGCCTTTCTCTCTCTTACCTCAACCTGGAACATTCTTTTTTGCAGACTTTTACTACCTTACTTCTTCTCTCCTTCTGCTCTTTATTCATATATCACCTTCCCATTGAGGGCGTCCCTAACCACCCGACTTAAAACTGCAGCCTTCTGGGTGGGATGAACTAGAGATTTGGATTGATGTATATACACTACTGATACTCTGCATAAAATAGACAACTAACAAGAATCTACTATATAGCTCAAGAAACCTACTCAGTACTCTGTGGTGACCTAAATGGGAAAGAAATCAAAAAAGAAGGGTTATATGTATGCATATAGATGATTCACTTTGCTATACAGTAGAAACTAATGCAATATTGTAAAGCAACTATAGTCCAATAAAAAAGTTTTTTAAAAAACTGCAGTCCCTCTATATCCTCTCTTCTTCCTACCCTGAAGCTATCTGTTCCCCCTTTCTTTATTTTTCTTCATGACACTTAATTGTCATCTTCACGCTATAAACATTTACTTCTCTTTTTAGTGTCTGCCTCTACCTGGTGGAATGCCAACTCCACCAAGGCAGGGATTTTTATGTTTTGTTCACAGCTATGTCCTCAACAGACAGCATTGCCTGGTACATAGTAGGCACTTAGTAAATATTTTTGAATGAATAAATGAGAATGAACAGAGTTAAGTAGATTAATCAATTTCTCAAAGGCCACAGAGCAAGTAAGGACCAGAAACAGGCCTCCAGCTCACGTTTATCTGAGGCCACACTGTGCTTTCCACTCACAAATTCCCTGTGTCACGATGCGTGGGAAATTCCCTTCATCACATGACCATGTATGCACGGGAAATTCCCTACGTCACATGATGGTGTATGTTTGGACAGCTCACAAATAGACACAACCAGAAATGTTAACTTCTCAAGTGATGAGTTTCTTATGCTCATATTTGAAAGATGAAGGACAAAAAGGAATCTGCCTGGAATTATTCAAATCAGGGAAAACTCTGTAAAGGGCCAATTGGTAAATATTTTATGCTTTACAGGCTATTTGGCCTCTGTCTTAACTACTCAACTCTGTCTCAACTACTCAAGCTCCAATAAAGCTGTACGTACAAAAAAGAGATGATGGACTAGATTCCACCCATGGGCCATAGTTTACTAGTCCCTGGTTTAAATCTGTAAAATTGCAATTAGAATGACTGTGTTCTTATATTTCAAATCTTGGGCAATTATAGGAAGCAGAAGGATAAAACACAAAGAGTATCAACTTTGATCGTAGCCAGTTTGTTCCGGTTCCAGCCTTGCCGTGTGCTAGCTGTGACGATATGTAGGAAAATTGCCCAGTCCTCTGAAATACAGTTTGCTCACCCAGCAAAAGGGGTGAAAACAGAAAGCGAAAGCAAGAATCACTCAGTCGAGACGCCATGGGCTATACAGTCCATGGAATTCTCCAGGCCAGAATACTGGAATGGGTAGCCTTTCCTTTCTCCAGGGGATCCTCCTGACCAAGGGATCAAACCCAGGTCTCCTGCATTGCAGGCAGATTCTTTATCAACTGCGCTATTAGGAAAAGCCCTGATAAACAAAAGGGACAACCCTTATCAGGCAAGGCTGTTCTAAGGTACAAATGAGACAGTGTATGTATAGCAACCACTAAACTATGTATATTAATTATTCTATAATGATGATGGTGGTAGTGATAATAGCATTATTAGGTGGCCCTGATGAGACCCCCATGAACTTTAAATTCCTTGGAATCCAGGTCTCTCTCTCTCTCTTTTCATTTTGAGGTCCCCTTAGGACATTGTCCTGGGCTGGAGATTTTGGTACCAAGCATCTTATAAAAGACAAGTGAAAGGACACGTCACTTTATATAATGCCTGCTAAACTTCTGAATGCAAGATATAATGTAGACTTTTTTTAAAAAAATGAGCCCTGGAAGAGTTTATGCCCATGAGGATTATGGACTTAGTAGCTGTGAATTATGATCACAGCATCAAGGGAAATAAACCAACACATTTTCACCCACGTGTTATCTAGTCCTCCACTGTTCTGTGGTTGACGTTTGTTCTCAGATTGTCTCAGCCTTTTCCATTCCACCCACTCCCTAGTAGCCTTGCTGCACACACTAGGGGCAGGAAAACAAGACTGTGCTCCCTGATGTCCTTAGATCTCAGGCTCCTCTGTGACCTGGCATCAGGCAGACACCCCACAAGATATCTGCAAATCCTCAGTGTGGTGACTTCTTTGCTGGTGGAACACACGGCACGTATTTTGCTGGCGTGGATGCTGGCTGAGGCTGTAGTAGTTCTGCTGTGGGTACAGAGGTTTCCCTTCCTGATTTCCCGACAGAGGCAGCAGCACCCTTAGGGGGCTTATTCTGCAGTGTTGTTCTGGGAGTCACTTCCAGAAGCTAAGTCTGGAGCCATCTCCTCTGGCCTTTGAACATAATGTATTCAATCTGCCTGTGTTAAAACTAAAAATTAAGGGCTTCCCTGGTGGCTCCGTGGTAAATAATTCACCTGCCAAGGCAGAAGACACAGGTTCGATCTCTGATCAGGGAAGATCCCACGGACTATAGAGCAGCTAAGCCCATGCACCACAACTACCGAGCCGGTGCTCCAGAGCCCAGGAGCCTCAATGCTGAACCCACGCGCCGCAACTACTGAAGCCCATGCACCGAGCTCCAGAACAAGAGAAGCCACAGCAATAAGTCCGCACACGGCAACTAGAGAATAGACCCTACTCACCACAACTAGAGAAAGCCTGCACACAGAGATAAAGACCCGGGGCAGCCAAAAATAAATAAATAATTTTAAAAATCTAACAAGTAATTGCTGCCAGCTGGAGCTCAACCCAGACTGATACCCCTCCTTTATTAAGAGCCCAGCTCCAATCCGAATCACCAAGTCTCTTTCAGAATACAAAAGCACTGAAGATATGACCCCAGACTGGTTCCTGAAACACGAAGGAGGGACAAGCCTGCCCCTTCCAACCAAGGTGGGTGTGGGAAGAAGGACAGGGAGAAGGACAAAAGAAGGGAGAAGAAACAGGCATTGAGGCACACACATCTAACCTC
Organism: Bubalus kerabau; assembly: GCF_029407905.1. Classification (NCBI taxonomy): domain Eukaryota; kingdom Metazoa; phylum Chordata; class Mammalia; order Artiodactyla; family Bovidae; genus Bubalus; species Bubalus kerabau. The sequence continues at coordinate 15,250,096 of NC_073641.1, forward strand.
CCTTCTCTGCAGTAACATCCTCGGGGAGAAGGTGTATTAGACAGAGTGCAGCCAGCCAAAGCAGTGGGGAGCTTCCGGCCCTGCTCCCTCCTGGGAGCTCCCTGTGGGCAAAGCCATGGCTCAGTACCCCCACATCAGCACGGGGTGATCACAGAGCTGGCCACTATGGCCCTGAGGTTTCAGAAACTTCCACATACCTGTGGAAGAAGGTGAGATGCAAGGAACAAATTGGAAAACGATACACAAGACATTATAATTTTTGTACTTAAAAATGGGCTCTCTAGGTGTACTTGTGTACAGACCTTTTGCAAAAAAAGAAATCCGATGTCAAATGTCAAGTCGTGGGCAGTGGTTACTTCCCACACAAAATGGGAAAGAATCACGGGAAGAGGAGAACACCCACTTTTTCAGTTATAATGTTCAATACTGTGTGAATTTTTTTTAAGTTAACATGGACTTCCTTTGAGGTTAAAATTTTTTCTCTTTTTGCCTCTTCCTTCTTCACAGCTGTGAGCCAAATGGAAGCAGCCAGGTGTGGACAGCTAATGTCAAGAGTTGTTAAACATGATCTGCTCAAGGGAATTTCTATTCAAACTTGGCTGTTATACACCTTAATGTTCTAAAAGTTTTCCTTCTTCTATTTTGGAAAAAAATGTAAACTGGTGATATCAAAATGGTCAAGTTTGTCTGTATCCTTGACCAGTGGTTCTCAAACTTGAGCAGTTATCAGAATCACCTAGCAGACTTGTTAAGACACAGATTTTAACACATCCATAGGCTTTGTTTCAGTACATCTGGGTCAAGCCCAAGAACACACATTTCTAGCCTGTTCCCAGGGGTGCTAATGCTACTGATGGGCAGACCTCTGATCTAGACCCTCGCTACCAGAACTGTAGTCCCAGACCAGCCGCCACATGACCTGGGAGCTTATGAAAAATACAGAATGCTGAGTCTGAGCCCAGGCCTCCTGAGGCAGAAGCTGCACTGTAAGAAGACCCCCATGTAGGGGCTCACATGGACTGGACAGCCAGAGAGTCTGCTCTAGACGTTCAGAGCCTTTGGCCCCACGCTCTAAGATGCTCCCACTAAACACTAAGCCATCCCAGAGCGCTCCCTCCACTGCTGAGACAGGAGAGTGCCCTCTTGGTGACCTTGGGGACAGAGGCTAGGAGGAAGGAAGAGCCCGTCCATGACAGAAGAGGCCTTGAGCAGAGCCTCCCAGAGATGCAGAGCAGGGATGCGCTTTCTCTCCTTGGGCACATTTTCCACAGCCCCTGCAGAGCTGTCTTCTCAACGGTGTTGCTGGGTTACATCCTCCTGAGCTCACAGAGAGCTAGCGGCTGGACCCTGGCCAGACCCTCCCCACAGCACAGCTGGAGACCACCCGAGGTGCTCCCCACCACCCTCGGTCAGGCCCTCCCATGTGCCATCTGTAAAGCCAGCGCTCAAGCAGAATACAACCCAGCCAAACAGAAGGCCCTCTGGACATTTCAGAGACAAAGCAAGCATGATTTCCACCACTTAATTCATCCCAGAGCCTCCCCCATCAAGAGAGATTATGCAGGCCACATGCCAAACCCAGTTTCACTGCCTTATGGTGGTCAAGCTGGCTATGTCTAGATATTTAAGACCATCCGATTAGGCCCACCAGCCTCCTGACAAACACACTTGGTTCCTACAGTGCAGGGAGCCACCGAGGGAAGGACCTGCTGCCCTCCCACTCCTCCCCAGACTTGCCTCTGAGCCCTTCCTGCTACAGGGAGCACCCACATGGAGGATCCCCTGCGACCCACCAGACACAGTCACATCACGTCTGAGTTGTTTACCCAGAAGCCACACCAGGACAGGAACATAGGAACTGTGAACAAACAAGCAAGAAGGCTTTCAGCTGATTGCACAGGCTGTTTTTCTCTATTAATCTGCAAAGATGTGTTTTTACGTAACTCATTGGAAAGTCTCAACCTCTCCCACAGAGATACAGAGTGGCGTTGATTGGTCTCCAAACCACGGTGTCAAAAACTGGATAGTGTGCTGAATAGCTGAATAAAAAAAATCATCTTTAAAATTGGAGGAATTAAGTGAAACAATAATTTTCACATAAATAAATAAGCAGGTATTGTTCTAATTATGATTAAAAAACAATCCTAACCTTCTCAACACTACCACTCATTGAGGTTTACTGAAGGTTGGTCCCACACTGGACCTTTCAGGATTACCTTACTTATTTTCATAACAATCCTCTGTGATGGGAGGAGCTATTTAGATTCATAGCACCTCAGACACCAAATGTGTGGGCTTTTTTCACACCAACAACCAGCCCTCCAAGCCTCCAATATCACCTCGGTGTCACAATTGAATTCAGTTCTGGAACTAAAGACATGGGGTTAGCATCAGACCATGCAGATTAAAGGACTGGGTCCCACAAGGCTGCCCTTACCAGAGACCAGTTGCAAGTCCTGGGTGCCCAGGGGACCCACACTTCTGTCTGACTTGGCTGCAAAGTCAGGGGTTCCCACAGCCAGCCCCATTCAGGTTTGATCATTTACAAAGGGGTTCACAGAACTCAACAGGATACTCAGGATTAGGAGTTTATTGTGGAGGATGTAAGTGAACAGCCGGATGGTGAGGTGTACCGGGAAAGGTCCAGAAGGATCCCAAGCACAGGAGCTTCTGTCCCTACAGCACGACCCTGGCACACAGATGTGTTCACCACCTCCAAAGCTCTCTGAGCCCCACCGTTTAGAGACTGAACGGAGGTCTGATTACATAGGCAGGAATAAATCACTGGCCACTGATGACTGAACTCAACCGGCAGCCTCTCTCAGGTTGAGTGGTGGGCATGAAATTTCCAGGCCTCTAATCAAGCCTTCTTCTTTCTGGAGACTGGCCCCCATCCTGAGCTGTCCACAGGCCCATTTGTGGAGTCCTGCACCAAGGCCACAGAAGCAGAGCCCAGAACCAAGGTCACCTGTGAAACTGACTGACCCCCTTTGTAACCATTGCCAAAAGCCCCCTGATCATCACCAGCAGGTTTCCTGACCCCAAATTAGGCAAAAAATGACCATCCTGGCAGTCACCCTATAGAGCCCTACTGTTAGTCACTCAGTCGTGTCTGACTCTTTGCAACATCATGGACTGTAACCCACCAGGCTCCTCTGTCCATGCAGTTCTCCAGGCAAGAATACTGGAGTGGGTAGCTATTCCCTTCGCCAGAGGATCTTCCCAACCCAAGATCGAACCTGGGTCTCCTGCTTTGCAGGAAGACTCTTTACCATCTGAGCCACCAGGGAAGACAATAGTGCCCTAACCAGTCACCTAATGCCAACCTTCCTGCAATAATTTTGAAACTATAAAAATTGTCTAACCCATGAAAAGCATTGACTTTCCCTGGTCTATCAGGAGGTTGGCCTGCTGCAGTCACAGTGCCCACATTCTCTCTGCTCTTTGTTCTTAATAAACTCACTCCTTTCTGCAATACTCTATCTGGAAATTCTTTTCCAACCTGCATTTGAACTGCCACACCACCACTAAGAATTTGCTTCAGTGGAATAAAAGACTCTCTAATACCTTTATCCCTTAGGAATTTGAAAGGGTTTTAAGAGCTCTGTCCTTCATTCCTATGCCAAGAACTTGAGTCAAAGATCAAAGAGCTTCCTATGATAGCCACGTGGGTACTATTCACTCTTCTGTACAGATGGGAACACTGAAATTTAAAGAGGTTAATTAACTTGTATGAGGTCATACATCAAGGAACTTGAGTAGGCCAATTTGAGCCTCTATGCTTAATCATTCTATACAGCCTTCCAGTCTTCCAGTCTTAAGGGGCACCTCCCATGAAAAAAATAATAAACACAATAATGAAATGAACATCCAAATGCTTTGGGAAATATTGGAGGGGTCAACTTGACTTTGTGTCAAGGTAACCTCCAAGTAACATCATTACATATGTCTATGGTGTGTTGTGTTTGAGGGAGTGTTCAGGAGGCCCAGATGGCTCACGTATTGTTTTGATAAATGGAGAGCAGTCACTCCCATCATTGGCAGGGAAAGCAAAATTATGTCTCACCTCCAGACCAACTCATCACAACGCCAGCTGAAGAAACACTTTATTTGGTCATGACCCAAGCATGAGTGCTGATGCGTAAAGAGGCCCCAGGTCATCAGCCCAGATTGACGGCACAAGGAGACTGCCTGCTTCTCAGTCCTCCTGTCTCCGAGCCTCATTCCTCTTTGCCAGGATGACAGATTGTCTTGTGTCATGCTGGGGAATGGACACACACAAGCACACACACAAACAGGTGATGCCTGAAAGGAGCTCAGCTTCACTTGATAAGCATGAGGTAACAGAAATTAAAAGAACTCTGCTTACGTTAGTTGCAAATGGGAACGGGCAGTTGGTTTTTATTATTAAACCAAAGGATGACTTAACATGCGTTGGAGAGCTGGCTACTTTCTCATAGATGGAATCATCTTTTTATAAATGCTAACCCTCAAAATTTTGTCAGATATAATTCATGGGGGGTGAGGGGGTCAATGCCACTCATGTGTAAAGTGCATCAAACACCCAAACTCAGGAGCATGTAAGAGAAATAGAAGGGCAGAGGAAAGGCAAATGGGAGTGTTATGGAAAGAAAAGCCAGGTCTGTGTTTGAACCTTGCTGCACAGCAAATAATATATAGCACGGTAAATCACAAATGGACTCAAATGTCTTGTTGAGACAAAATAGAGCTAAGGAAATGAAAATTATGAGCTGACTTATGAGTGGTCATAATAAGAAACAGCAGTTATTGAGGATCTTCTATGTATCAAACAACATAGATATTATTCCCATGTTACATATGGGGAAACTGAGGCTTAAAGGGGCTAAATAACCTAACCTACAGGAGATGCCACATGTGATAAAGAGCTGAGCCTGGATCCAAATTGAGGTTGAGTTGAATCCAAAGCCCAATTTTTTTTAGAATACATGGGAAATGGCTATGATTTTCTTGAGACTACAAATTGGAAAATGGCATCCAACTGGAGGTGTGTCTAGAAGAGCCTGGGGTGACCATCAGTGAGGACCTGTTCAACATCCTTTCCCCGTTTCATCTTTCTTGTTCAAACCTCACTTATGCTGTGTAACTGTCCAATTTATAACTCCTAAAGGAGAATCCCAAATGAACTAAGAGAATCCTTGATTGGCATTCTCCTAGTCCCTGTTATTGATCTAGTGGCAGGCACATGACCTTAGATGGCAGTTATACTAAAGACATGTATTTCAATCTTGAGAGATGCTCTGTCTTTTCTCTCAATAGAACAAGGAAATGTATCACCCTTTGGCTAACTGGCAGCCATATTGTGATCATGAGGAGAACCACATGAAGACAAAGGTAACACCCACCAATGGCATTATGGCGAGATGGAAAAAACCCATTGAGCTGATGACTTAACCAATTATTGAAACTGTCATACTTCTTAATTTTTTGTAATATAACATAAAATGTATATTTTTAACTAGTTTGAGGCAGAGTTTTTCACTGATATACAAAAGCATCCTAATGTAATTTATTTCCTGCCCAAATAATCTCCTTTAATAAGCAAGTCCCCATGTTCCACAATTAGAGATTTATTCCTTTGGAATATTTGTGTTCTCTAAAAGGTAATAGGTAAATAACTGTGTAAAGAAGGGACAGTTTTTCTTAGTATTGCACAAAAGGAAATGGTTTATAAAGGAAAATGTTAATGTATTTAACTACATAAAGTTAAAATTTTAATGTAGAAATACCATTATTAAACTCTAAAGGGAAACAGTAAACTGGAGAACAATTTTTCTGCATACAATACTGAGAGTTAATATTGCTTCTATATAAAAAGCTCTGAAACTAGGTGAATACCTCAAGAAAAAAATATGCGAAGAATACAAACAATCAATGGCCATTAAATGTATTTTTAATATTTAATTTTACTACTAATAAAGAAGTACAAGTTAAAATATCATGTTCATCTACCAAATTCGAATTGGCTATTTTGTCCTTAAAGGAATAAAGACTGCCTTATCAAGAAAGAACTGACTTATTAACCTGGCTACCAGCTGAGGCTGCTCAGCCCTCCTCAGTCTTCATCAGACCAGCCTGGCTTCATTACTACGGCAGACTCAGGGGTAAAGGGAGACAGAGGGAGCAAACACACAGGTCTCTGGAGGCCTGGGCTCAGAACTGGCAAACCATCACTCTTACCACATTTTATTAGCCAAAGCAAGTCACCAGCCCAGCAGAGCTTTGGGGGAAGATGGACTCTGCTTCTTGATGGGAGGATTTGTAAACTCTTATTGCAAAGTTTCTGAATATAGGAAGAGAGAGAGAATCGGGTCCGTTTTCAATCAATCTGTCACAAGCATGTACTGCATTGTTCCAATTATGCTTTAAAAGTTGGGTGTATCTATCTAAAACATACATACATAAATATACATGATATGTAGATAGACCAGCCATAAAAATATACTCTCAACTAAAAAAATACCACACAAAAGAGAATGCCCAGATGACCAATGAGTCTATGAAAAGATCTTCAGTATCACTAGTCACCATGGAAATTAAATGCAAATTAAAGCTACAAAGAGACACCATTACCTACTCACCAGAATGGCTAAAATTAAAACAAACAAATTCTTAAAAACTGACAATACTGCATATTGGTGAGATAGGGAATTACTGGGACTCAGATATTGCTGGTAGGAATGCAAATTGGTAGAACCACTATGAAACTTGTCCATATCTACTTAATTGAACATATGTACACTCTATCACCCAGCAATTCCATTCCTCAGTATATACCCAAAATAAATGCATATATGTACAAAAAAGACATGATTAAGAATATTCATAGATGTGTATTTATGATAGCCAAGATCAACCAAAATATTCATCAACATTGGAATGGATAAAATGTGAGATTTTTCACCAAAATGGAATAGTACATAGTAAGGAAAAAGAACAAATACTTTTTACTAGCAACAAAGTTGGTAACTCTAACCGACGCAATGTTGAACAAACACACCCAGAGCCTAAAAAGGTACACACCTTTCAGTGTAATTGCACGTGTGTGAAACTAACGTGTGATCATAGAAATCAGAATGGCAGTTACCTCCGACCACAGGGCGGTCCAAGTGTGGCACAAGCCACCGCTGACACATTGGTCTTGATCTAGGCTGACTGCACTGCCCCAGTTCAGGACGTGTCCCTAAAGCGTTGGGACTTTGCTGTCTGTGTGTTTCACTTCAGTAACAATACGTACAAAATAAGAAGAAGAATTCAATTTCTTTTAAAGTTTTCCCAGTTAAAAGGCAAATATCTCGAGTAGAGTCTTCGTTTGAACCCAACACGGAGCTCCACAGAAGCGGGGCCGGCTGGGCCAGGGAAGAACCAGGAGGCGTGTCCCCGTGCGAGGCCCAGCCTCTGTGGGCAGGACCCAAAGGCACTCAGCAGACTTCAGTAAGCACCGCAACTTGACTGGACCCCCAGTGAATACACGTGCAAACAGCAGGCCCTGAAGAGGCCTTATGTCTTCAGTCATGTCTGACTCTGCAACCTCATGGACTGTAGTCCACCAGGCTCCTCTGTCCATGGAAATTTCCAGGCAGGAATACTGCAGTGGGTTGCCATTTCCTCCTCCAGGGGATCTTCCCCACCCAGGGTTCGAACCTGCGTCTCCTGTGTCTCCCGCATTGCGGGCAGATTCTTTACCGCTGAGCCACCGGAGAACACCCCAGCAAAGCCTGTTTTACAGCAAAACCAGCCTCAGTGGCCGTGGCTCTGGTGGCTCTTTGTTACCCAGCTCCTTCCTGCCCTGCTCCCCACACCACAGCCGCTCTGGCCAAGCACACTGCTCTGCTCTATTTTATGCTCTTCCTGGCCCTTTAAATCACCAGCACACAGCACAGCAGAATCCACAATGCTTATTTTAGCGAGCGGCTGCAAAAAGGTCAGGAGAAGTGACAGCGAGTTTGGAGGGACCCAGATGTCCCCAGCTGAAAGGGCTCTTTCTCGCAGCTCACTTCCACTTCCCTCTCCCTCTTCAACTTCAATTTTCTCCATCTAATCCCTCACTGCCAACACATTTAGGACTTTCTCACTGATAAAAATGAGATCCATGTTCCCGAGGCTTGGGGCTGCCTAATGGATGTTCGGGACAAGCTGCCAGTATATAAGCAAGGATGTGAGTAAAAGGCCAGAGCTCACTCAGTAGGACTCTGCAAACAGATGACTATCTCAAGAGAGAAACATGCAAAGAACAGGAACGGGCAATGGCCAGGAATGGCTCAGTTTTACCAGTCTGCAGTGAAATACAAGTTAAAATATACTATGTTCATCTATTTGGTTATTTTTTCCTTTACAGAATAAAGACTACATTATTAAGGAAAGAACTGCCCTATTAACTCACTACCAGCTGAGCTTCCTCAGCCCTCCTCAGTCATCAGAATAGCCGGGCTTGTTACCATGGCAGAGAGAGAAAGAGGGGAGACGCACAGGCCTCCTCCTGAGGCCCAGGTTAAGATCTGACAAACCATCACTTCCACCGCACTCTATGAGCCAGAACAAGTCACAAGGCCAGCATACATGGGGGTAGTGGACTCTGCTTCTTGGTGGGAAGGTTTGCAAACTCATAACGATTCTAAATAGGGAGAAGTGGAGAACTGGGCCCTTTTCTAATTGATCTGTCACAAGTTATATACTACATTGTCCCAATTATATTTTTAAAAATTATGTGTATTTATCTAAAATATGGGCTTCCCTGATGGTTCACCTGGTAAAGAACTCAGCTGCCAATGCAGGAGATGCAAGAGACACAAATCTGATCCTTGGGTTGGGAAGATCCTCTGGAGAGGGAAATGGCAACCACTCCAGTATTCCTGCCTGGAAAATTCCATGGACAGAGGAGCCTGGTGGGCTACAGTCCATGGGGTCACAAAGAGTTAGACATAATTGAGTGCACGTGCACACATATCTAAACTATATAACATACATAAATATAAAAATACAGTTTATACAGAACTATTATATTTTTATAGATATGAATAGATAGACAAAGCAGATAGTTGGATTGAGCAGATTGTTAACACAAATCACTGCATTTCCATAACAGTGAGGGATATCTGTCATCCAATTTATTCAGGCTTTGTTCAAGAATTTTACAATGTGCACAGTTTGCCCCCATAGGGGTTTTAAAATGCATGATTTTAATGTTTGAGTGTGTCTGGCCTGTACCAAGATAGGTCGATAACAAATTTGACTCACTAACTACAGCAAAGTAGGACACAGGGCTGTCTGCAAAAATCACAGTAATCAAATGAACACAGAGAGAAAATGTTGGGAAACAGTCATTTTCAAGATCGAAAATCAAACACTGTACCTTTTCTGGGCAGATACAACCCACTGCCGAAGCACAACACTGATCTGCTCTTCAGCCGCGGAAACCCATTCTTAATGAAGCCCTAGGATCAAGTAAATAAAAGCAGAAACCTTTTGTAAGTAGACTCTTGAGAGGTGATTCTGACCTCATTGCATCTCGGGCCATGTAAGCCAAGCAATGCCCCAGCTAAGCCCTAACCCAAGTAGACAGGGATTGCACACATTTTTAAAAGCCCAAGTCACAGAAACTTCCAAGTACCCTGCTGGCTGGCCAACCTGCCTCCTGATCAATGCCATGACCACACATAGCAAAGGAAGGACCATTGTTAGGAAGTCCTGCTATCCTCACCTGTCATCCTCCTGAGAGATCTGACGTCCCAAACAGACAGCAGGATCAATCTCTTTAGCACCCAGCTAATCTGGCAATGGCACGCCACTCCAATACTCTTGCCTGGAAAATCCCATGGATGGAGGAGCCTAGTAGGCTGCAGTCCATGGGATCTCAAAGAATTGGACACGACTGAGCAACTTCACTTTCACTTTTCCCTTTCATGCATTGAAGAAGGAAATGGCAACCCACTCCAGTATTCTTGACTAGAGAATCCCAGGGACGGGGGAGCCTGGTGGGCTGCCATCTATGGGGTCGCACAGAGTCGGACACAACTGATGCGACTTCACAGCAGCAGCAGCAGCAATCTCAAACATATAACTCTAGCTGTTATATACCAATTAAAGGAAAACAGTGATTCTTCTGTCCAACTATAGCCATGTTTACCAAGGGCTGTAACTCGGCCCAAATCTAAAAGGACTGGGTTTATTTAATGGAGATATTCTAATACAACAGCTGGACACTGAAAGAAAACAGGAATGAGACAGAAAAGCCAGGGTGCAGATGTCAGAGGAATCCAATCCTATATTAATCTTTCTAAGACTGGGACTTCCCTGGTGGTCCAGTGGCTAAGAGTCCACACTCCCAATGCAGGGGGCCCAGGTTTGACCCCTGGTCAGGGAACTAGCTCCATATGCTGCAACTAAGAGTTCATACACTGCAACTGAGTTCAAATGCAGAAATTAAAGATCCTGTGTGCTACATCTAAGACCCAGCACAGTCAAATAAATATTTTTTTTAATTTTTCCTAAGATTATTAACTCCCAATAGCACATAGCAGTTACAAACTCTACTTCTTGAATCTTCATTCATTTACCCAATCTATCGATGTGCCCTGACCATCAGTTGTGAAACTGTGCTGGGCGCTCAGGGTTTAAGGCAGGATGGGGGAAGGAAGATCAATTATTAATAAGATATAATCCATGGCCTTGAGAAGCCCAGTCTAGAGGGAAGGCCTGAGCAAGTGTACAAGTGCTCCGAATGGGACTGAGCCCTGTGCTAGAACACACATTTCCCAGGGCCTCTAAAACGCATAGTAGACTGGCTAAAGGCCACCTGAAGATGCCAGGTCCAAATCCCTGATACCTGTTATCCGATAAAGAGCAAGGATCCTTGCAGACATGATAAGGATCTTGACATGCGGAAATTATCCTGGAGTACCCTGGTGGGCCTGGACAATCTGATCACAAGCCTCCTCATAAGAGAAAGACAGAGAGAGATGTGACACACACATGGAAGGGAACGTGCCCTGAAGACAGAGGCAGAGTCTGCAGTGATGCAGCCACAAGCCAAAGAGTGCCAGAAGCCGCCAGAAGCTGGGGGAGTCAAAGAAGGGATCCTCCCGTAACCTCCGGAGGTAACACAGCCCCGCCGACACCTTGACCTGGACCCTGCCTCCAAAGCGTGAGAAAATAAGCTTCTGTTGTTTGGGGCTACCGGGTTCATGACAATACGGTGTTCAATAGGCATAGGAAACTAGTGGATGATGAACCAGAGAAGACTTTCAAGAAATAAAACAACACATGAGCTGAGGGTAGAGAGGGTGTGGGGGTGGAAGGTGAGATCTCAACAGCTTGATTATGGCTCACGTGTAAAATGCAAAAGGGTGAGAGATGAAACTAGCCGTGGAGAGCCCAGTATGTTTTTGTTAAACTTGTATTTCGCTTAATATTGATTCATGCTAAGGGGGAGCTTTCACAGGGTTTAAGCCCTTTACATCTTAGAAAGTCCTCTATTCACAATATGGAGCCTTTCTCTCAACACTCACCCCCATATCCAGTCTGTCAGGAAATCCTATGGACCCAATATTCCAAATGTCTCTAAGTTGTTACTCCCAGGAATACCCTGAAGGTCCGGTGGGTAGGACTCCTCGTTTTCACCGCTGTGGCCAAGATCCAATGCCTAATCAGGGAACTAAGATCCTACAGGCTGCATGGCATGGCCAAAAAGAAAAAAAAATCTTACGTCCCTTCTTCCAATCACTGCAACCATTCTGATCCAAGCCAATGTCATCTTGACTTGAAGTGCCTTGTCCTCTGCTTTTCTTCTTGCCAGTCTACGCCTACTGTCCACACTGTGGTCAGGATGGTCCTTACAGATGTTCAGTCAGATCATGACTCCTCTTCTTCCCCATTTAACTCCTGTTCTTCACCGTAGTCTTGCTTTACACTCCCACCTACCCTGCTGCAGCCACTGTGGGCTCCTTGCCTTCAACACACCAACACACCAATCTTCAACACAACCTTCAACATACCAACATACCAACCTAAACACAACACAACTTTCAACACACGAACACACCAACCTTCAACACAACACAACCTTAAACACACTAACACACCAGTGTCAACACAACATAACCTTCAACAACCTTCAACACACCAACCTTCAACACAACCTTCAACATACTAACCTTCAACACAACACGACTTTCAACAACCTTCAACACATGAACATACCAACCCTCAACACAATGCAACTTTCAACACACCAACCTTCAACACAACCTTCAACAGCCTAACACACCACCCTTCAACACAACACGACCTGCAACCTTCAACACACCAACATACCAACCTTCAACACAACCTTCAATAACCATCAACACAACCTTCAGCTGCCTTTAACACACCAACACAGTCCTGCCTCGAGGCTCCTCACAGCCATTCCCTCTTCTGCAATGATCCATCCCCAGACATCCTTACCTCCTTCAAGTCTTTGCCTAATTGTCATGCTCTCCAGGAGGCCTACCCTTACCACTGTATTCTTCTTACCTCCCAGGGCACTTCGTATTCCTCTTTTCTCTTTTTTCCATATCTTTTAACATAGCTATAATTTACTTATTGTGTTTGTTGTTTAATATCTATCTCCTCCACTAAAATAAGATCCATGGGGAAAGGAATCTTTGGTTTGTTCTCTGCCATAACCCAAACATTAGCACATAGTAGGTATTGACACATAGGAGGTGCTGGATAAATATCTGCTTAATGACTAAATGAACAAATGAATGGGGACTGGATTGGAGCAGAGGTCAGCCTGAGGTTGAGAATCCAGATGAACTGAGAACAGCAGACTAGTCTTGACTCTGAAATGATGTGTCATAAAATTATGGGATCAATGACAAGCCCTTGAACAATGATTTGCAAGGACCCAGAAAAGAAATCTCTGGTTCTGAAGGTAAACTGACCTGAGGAAGATATGCTTACACAGAACCAAATTGTGTCAAAGTTCAAATCAATTTTGGTAAATATTCTGAGCATTGGGCTTCTGTTCAGTTCAGTCATTCAGTTGTGTCCGACTCTTTGCGACCCCATGAATCGCAGCATGCCAGACCTCCCTGTCCATCGCCAACTCCCAGAGTTCACCCAAACTCATGTCCATCGAGTCGGTGATGCCATCCAGCCATCTCATCCTCTGTCGTCCCCTTCTCTTCCTGCTCCCAATCCTTCCCAGCACCAGGGTCTTTTCCAACAAGTCAACTCTTTGCATGAGGTGGCTAAAGTATTGGAGTTTCAGCCTCAGCATCAGTCCTTTCAATGAACACCCAGGACTGGTCTCCTTTAGGATGGACTGGTTGGATCTTCTTGTATATTCTGAGCATTCTGAGCATTGGGCTTAGAAGTCATTAAATATTTATCAAGGTGTAATGGTGCTCAAGGACATTCAAACATTGTCTCAAACATTTATAGTTTGATAAAGGAAACAAGATACCTAACAGGTTGTAACAGCCGAGAGGGTTTTTTAAAGTAGGCTATTACAAGAATACTCATAAGAATACAGTAACTATAAATAAACAATGCAGAGAAAACCATTCTCATATACTGCTTGCTTGAGTATAAGGCAAGATTATTAAAAGGCATCTTGGTAATTCATACCAGTTGCCTTAAAAAATATTCATTCCCTGATCTAAAAATTAAAAAATGCATAGATTAAAAAAAAACTGAGAAAAAATACACCAAAATGTTAACCATGATTGTTTCTGAAGAATAAATTACCAAATTTCAGTGTCTTAACCTAACAGTGGAGAAGGCAATGGCAACCCACTCCAGTGTTCTTGCCTGGAAAGTCCCGTGGACAGAGGAGCCTAGTGGGCTGCTGTCTATGGGGTCCCACAGGGTCGGACATGACTGAAGCGACTTAGCAGCAGCAGCAGCAATCTAACAGTGCATCCTACCCATGTAAGAGTGTAACCCAACATTCCTAGTGAACAGGTGGTTCTCCTCCATGCAGTGATTAAGGGATCCAGATTCATTCCATCCTCACATCCCCTAGGGTCTCATGGAAGTTGCATCCTTCCGGCAGATGAGGAAAAGATTATGGAGAAAGCACATCTGTTTCTTCAGTCATGGCCCAAAAGTAATATATATGCAAAAGGAGAAGAGTTAATAATCTTTGACCCAGTGATCCCATCCTACAAATCTACAGTAAAGAAATAGTTGTAGGAAAAGTTATGTCAGACAAATGATTGATAGATAGACAGTTACATGAATACATAGATATCCACAGAGATATATAACAGTAGACAAAAATAGACTGTGGCAGAATTATGAAAAAAAGCACAAAAAAATTCCACCAATAAAGGAGTGTTCCATCTACATTGTTAAGTATTATTCAAACATAAAATATTTTCAATAATATACACAAAAGAGTAATTACATGAAATTTTTACTGACCTATGTAAGTCTAGTCAATTAGAATATATATTATCAATAAATACACCTAATTTGGGTTAAGGGATATGTTAACAATCTAAATAGATACCATCTTTTTCAAAGGCAACAAGTATAAAGTTGAAATAAGTATAAGATGTCTTTGTTCCAGCAATTGTATGCTAGCTTTTATCATAAGAATAAAAGTAGATGTATGAAATGAGTTGCCAGTCCAGGTTCGATGCACGATACTGGATGCTTGGGGCTGGTGCACTGGGACGACCCAGAGGGATGGAATGGGGAGGGAGGAGGGAGGAGGGTTCAGGATGGGGAACACATGTATACCTGTGGCAGATTCATTTTGATATTTGGCAAAACTAATACAGTTATGTAAAGTTTAAAAATAAAATAAAATTTAAAAATAAATAAATAAATAAAAAAAAAATAAAAGTAGAGATGTACCAAAAGTGCCACTTCTATGAATGCTAAAAATGTTGATTAGATTTTCCCTTGCAAAAAGAAAGATTATGAGCAACTTAAATTTACAACAATTTCTGATTTTTTTTAAATACATTTTGATATATCCTGGTACATTCATGTGATGGATTATAATGTAGCCTTTTAAAATGTGCTATAGAAGCCAGGACATGGAAGCAACCTAGATGTCCAGTGGCAGACGAATGGATAAGAAAGCTGTGGTACATATACACAATGGAGTATTACTCAGCTATTAAAAAGAATGCATTTGAATCAGTTCTAATGAGGTGGATGAAACTGGAGCCTATTATACAGAGTGAAGTAAGCCAGAAAGAAAAACACCAATACAGTATACTAATCCATATATATGGAATTTAGAAAGATGGTAACGATAACCCTATATGTGAGATAGCAAAAGAGACATAGATGTATTGAACAGTATTTTGGACTCTGTGGGAGAGGGTGAGGGTGGGATGATATGGGAGAATGGCATTGAAACATGTAAATTATCATATGTGAAACGAATCGCCAGTCCAGGTTCAATGCATGATACAAGATGCTTGGAGCTGATGCACTGGGATGACCCAGGGGGACGGGATGGGGAGGGAGGTGGGAGCAGGGTTCAGAATGGGGAATGCACGTAAATCCATGGCTGATTCATTTCGATGTGTGGCAAAACCAATACAATATTATAAAGTAAAATAAATAAACAAATTAATTAAAAAATAATAATAATAAAAAAATAAAATGTGCTGTATAAGCCAGGACATGGAAGCAACCTAGATGTCCAGTGGCAGACAAATGGATAAGAAAGCTGTGGTACATACACAAAATGGAATATTACTCAGCTATTAAAAAGAATGCATTTGAATCAGTTCTAATGAGGCAGATGAAACTGGAGCCTATTATACAGAGTGAAGTAAGCCAAAAAGAAAAACACCAATACAACATATTAATTCATACATACGGAATTTAGAAAGATGGTAATGATGACCCTATATGCGAGACAGAAAAAGAGGCACAGATGTAAAGAACAGACTTTTGGACTCTGTGGGAAAAGGTGAGGGTGGGATGATTCGCGAGAATGGCACTGAAACATATATATTACATATGTATATTTTGTAACATGTATATTACATATGTGAAACTTTGCAGTGATTGCTGTCCAGGTTCCATGCACGAGACAGTGTCCTCGGGGCGGGTGCACTGGGACGACCCTGAGGGGTGCGATGCGGAGAGAGGTGGGAGGGGGGTTCAGGATGGCAAACACAGGTACACCCACACCTGATTCATGTGAATGTATGGCAAAACCACTACAATATTGTTAAGTAATCAGCTTCCAATTAAAATAAATAAATTAAAAAAAATAAATAAATAAAATGTGCTGTAGAAGATTATTAAATAGTTTGGAACATATTGTCATTGTATCAAGTTAAAAAAAAACAAACTTCAAAGTAGTATGCACAGTAATTTATATGCATAAAATATACAGAAAACTGGAAATGTATCCATCAAAATTTTGAGTTATTTCTGAGAGGTGTAACTACACCTTTTTTGTTTTATTGTTTGTGAAGTTTTCCCTTTCACAACATTTCAGTAATAAATATTAATAGCTTAAAATCAGGTTTTAAATATTTTACTCATATTCTAATAATATTGCGGGAAATTCTTGTAATAATACTGAAAAAAGTAAATTGCTAATCTATATACATGGTATGATTCCAGTTTTCTGTATATGTTCACAAAAATATATATATTGGAAGAAAAGACATCAAAATGTTAACAATGTTTATTTCTGAGTTGTAGGGTTCCAGTCCAGTAAAAGTGGAGTAAGCAGGTCCACCCATGTCTCCTCCAACTAAATGCAATTATAAAATGTGGACTGAATGCAAGGAGCTGTGATTTAAGCATTCTAAACATAAAGTAGCAGGAGGTTTGGGGGGTCAGCCTTTGAAGTACCCCTGAGGCAGTGGAGAGTATACCATTTTTTAAACTCCAGTGTACCCTTGCCTCTTGAAGAGGGTGAAGGAGGAGAGTGGAAAAGCTGGTTTAAAACTCAACATTTAAAAAAACTAAGATCATGGCATCCAATCCCATCACTTCATGGCAGATATATGCAGGGAAAGTGGAAATAGTGGCAGGTTTTACTTTCTTGGGCTCCAAAATCACTGCATATGGTGACTGCAGCCACAGAATTAAAAGACGCTTGCCCCTTGGAAGAAAAACTATGACAAACCTAGACAGCATATTAAAAGTGGAGACATCACTTTGCCAGCAAAGGTCCATATAGTCAAAGCTGTGTCTTTTCCAATAGTCACGTATGGATGTGAAGGAAGGCTGGGCACTGAAGAATTGATATTTTCAAACTGTGGTGCTGGAGAAGACCCTTGAGAGCCCCTTGGATGGCAAGGAGATCAAACCAGTCAATTCTAAAGGAAATCAACCCTGAATATTCATTGGAAGGACTGATGCTGAAGCTGAAATCCAATACTTGGGCTACCCGATGCTGGGAAAGATCGAGGGCAGGAGGAAAAGGGGGCAACAGAGGATGAGATGGTTAGATAGCATCACTGACACAATGGACATGAATCTGGGCAAACTCCAGAAGATAGTGAAAGGCAGGGAAGCCTGTCATGCTGCAGTGGCAAAAGTCACACTGCAGTTTTGCAGCTGCTAAAGTCAGACACAACTTAGCAACTGAGCAACAACCCTTGCCTGTGCTTAGGTTTTTGCAGAGGAGTGGGTAGGGAGGAACCATAAGTAGGCTTCCATGCAGACAGAAAGCTCTGGGAGAACCCCCCGGCTCTGACTCCAGGGGCAGTAAACAGGTCTCTGGTAGCGACAGTAAGGGCCCACAATGCCTGAAACACTAAGGAAGAGGAACTTTCTTCTCTGATCAGAGGAGCTACATTCCCAAAAGAAAGAGGCAAAACCCATTGCTTTTTTCTCTCTGTGTCCTCCCAGTACTTGGTCCTGAAGCAAACACAGATGTGGGGGAGCACAGCAGAGCAGGGGAAATAAAGTCACAGCTTTCTGGGGTAAGTACCGAAAAGAAGAGTCCCCAGGGCCCTGAACATATAAAGAAATCACGGAGAGAAAGCAACTTGGAAAATCAGTCCCATAAAGTTGTTGATAAACCCCTGGGCTCACTGCCAAGCTACACATGAACAGACATAATCCTAACCAGCATAACAGCTCAGAGTTCAGCTACGAGATAAACCATCTCCCAAGTGTCAGCAGGTGGCACACATGGGGCAGGTCTGAATGGCACTGTGAAGGCTTCGAAAAAGAACTGGCATTGAAACCAGAGCCCACAAAATGCTGGTTAAGAACTTGCGACCTGAACCCAAATGGACCAATTCTCTTTTAAAAGAAAGTACAAAATAATAATAATAATATAAATAATAAATAAAAGTACCAACATACTCCATAGAACTTAGACAACACCCAAAGTCACATCACATAAAAGTCAAAATGTCTAACATGCAGCCCAAAATCACGTGGAAGATGAACAACTAGGAAACTCTCAGTTTCCCCGGAAAAAGATAAGGAACAGATGTTCACAGAGATGACATAGATGTTGGAATCATCTGATTTAGACTTCATGGCAGCAGTTGGATCCTGATGTTCATAGCAGCATTATTTACAATTGCCAAAATACCGAAACAACCTAAGTGTCCATCAACAGATGAATGGACAAAAAAGATTGCGTACATACATAATGGAATACTACTCAGCCATTGTTTAAAAATGAAATTTTGCCATTTACAGCACCTTGGATAGACTTGTAGGGTATTGTTGCTGCTGCCAAGTCGCTTCAGTCATGTCCGACTCTGTGTGACCCCATAGATGGCAGCCCAGCAGGCTCCCCCATCCCTGGGATTCTCCAGGCAAGAGCGCTGGAGTAGGGTGCCATT
Source organism: Bubalus kerabau (assembly GCF_029407905.1). Taxonomy (NCBI): domain Eukaryota; kingdom Metazoa; phylum Chordata; class Mammalia; order Artiodactyla; family Bovidae; genus Bubalus; species Bubalus kerabau. The sequence continues at coordinate 15,268,917 of NC_073641.1, forward strand.
TCCTTCTCCAATGCACGAAAATGAAAAGTGAAAGGAAATTCGCTCAGTCGTGTCCGACTCTTAGCGACCCCATGGACTGCAGCCCACCAGCTCCTCCATCCATTTGTAGGGTGTCAGGCTGAGTGAAATAAGTCAGACAGAGAAAGACAAATATTGTATGATATTGCTTGGATGGGGAATCTGAAAAAATAAGACAAACTAGTGAATATAATAAAAAAAGAAACAGACTTAAAGAGAACAAACTAGTGGTTACCAGTAGGGAGGGGGAAGAGGGAAGATTGGGATGAAGAGGGAACTAGGAGGCACCAACAAGAGTGTATAAAATAAACAAGCTACAAGTATATACTGTACAGCACAGGGAAATATAGCCAATATTCTATAATAACTATAAATGGAATATAACCTTTAAAATTGTGAATCACTATGTTGTACATCTAAAACATATAATATTATACATCAACTATACCTCAATTATAAAAAAAAGACTTCAAAGCAGCTATTATAAACTTTCTCCACCAAGTAAGGGTGAACATTCATGAAATGAACAGAAAGTTAGAAAGTATCAGCAAAGGATATAAGATAGAATATAAGAATACAAGATAGAAAGTAGAGCCAAGTGGGAAATTTCATACCAAAAAAAAAAAATAATAATAATAACCTCATTGAAGCAGCTGAATGGTAGTATGGAGATAACAGAAGTAAGTGAACATAAAGATAGACCAATAAGAGGCAATTTGAGCAACACAAAGAATAAATCCAGGCACTAATTCAGGCTTCCCTGGTGGCTCAGGGGTAAGGAATCTGCCTGCCAATGCAGGCGATTTGGGTTCGAGTCCAGTACCTGACAGGCTAAGAGGAAAAGAATTATGAGAATTCTACATTCAGGATAATATCCCTCAAGATGAAAGACATTATCAGATGAAGAAAAACTACGAGAATTCATTTAGACCTGCTTTAAAGAAGTGCTAAAGGATGTTCCTCAGGCAGCAGAGAAATACCATGAGAAGGAAACGTGGATCTTCAGGAACCAAGGAAGAGAGACAGAATGGCAAATACCTGGTAAATATCATAGAGTATTATTCCTCTCTGTGTTCCTGAAAATACGCATGGCAATTGAAAATAAAATCAACAGCACTGTCTGAGATGTTCTCATGGTGTGCAGACGTTGTGACGTCACTAAAACATAAACGGAAGAGGCTGAGGGGACCTCTGTGCTGGTGGTGCTAGAGTAAGAACTTGGTTAATGGGAAAGACATTCATGCTCTGGAGTGAACAGGGAGCAGAGAGAATGTTCTCCAGACACAGCATGTCCTGTGACAGGATCTGTCTGTCCCCACTTTCGCCTACCACACCCAACTTTACCCATCTTTCCTTCCTTCTAGATACATGCGGTCTGCATGAATTCTTTCTCTCTCCCCTCTAAGACAGGGGCCACAGTCCCCAGGCCACGAACTGGTACTGGTCTGTGGCCAGTCAGGAACTGCGCCTCATGGCAGGAGGTGAGTCGGGGTGAGCAAAAGAAGCTTCATCTGCATTTACAGCTGCTCCCCATCACTCCCGTCCCATCAGATTAGCAGCAGGATTAGATTCTCATAGGAGCACAAGCCTTACTGTGAACTGCACATGTGAGAGATCTAGGCTGCATGTTTCTTATAAGAATCTAATGCTTGATGATCTGATTCTGTACTATGGTTAGTTGTACAATTATTTCATTATCTATCAAAATGGACTAATAAAAGAAATAAAGTGCTCAATAAATGTAATGTACTTGAATCATCCCTAAACCATCCCCTGACCTCAGGCTATGGAAAAATTGTCTTCCACAAAACCAGTCCCTGGTGCCAAAATGGTTGGGGACCGATGTTCTATGGCACCCCCTTAGCATATGATTTATAACTAGTTGAAGTGAAGTGAAGTGGAAGTTGCTCAGTCGTGTCTGACTCTTTGCAACCCCATGAACTATAGAGTCCATGGAATTCTCCAGTCCAGAATACTGGAGTGGGCAGCCATTCCCTTCTCCAGCGGATCTTCCCAACCCAGGGATCAAACCCAGGTCTCCCGCATTGCAGGCAGATTCTTTATCAGCTGAGCCACCAGGGAAGAATAACTACCTGAGGGTTCTTATAATAAATGATAACTTGTAATGCTAATAATAACAGCCACAACCATCTATTATGTACCTCCTGTCTACCAGTTATAGCCCTAAGTGCTATACAAGTATTATGTCTAAGTCTTACCCCAAACCCTGCAAGGTAGACAATGTCATCCCCTACTTGGCAAAAGAGGAAACAGCGTCAATGTGCCACTGTGATTTTCACACCGGTTTTATCTACAGTGGTTACACTTCCCAGGTTTTGCTAAGTCATATCGATCCTGGCGCATCCTGGGTTCACAGACTCCAAGCTGCAATGACCTTAGTAATGTGCTCCCGCTTTCATCCTCCAATTCTACAGCTGATAAAACTGGGCTGGTTTGGTGTGGTTTGAAATTGAGTTCAACCCATTAAATCCCGAAGAAGGACAGGCCAAGGAAAGGTCAGTGAACTGGTAGATTTCCACTATGGCTCTTCAGCCTCCTCCCAAATAACATGCAAGACAAGGCTGAGATAGTTGGAGGGAGTTTCTTGCAAACTGCAGAGCCATTCTTGATCCTTGCTGAGATCAGAATGAAACAATTTATGTTTCTGAGCATCAATACCTTCGACTGACCTTGGTGCTGAATGCTTATTGTGATTTTTGTGCTGCAGCACATTCCAAGTTCAAAGTAAGATGGATATATCTTAGTAATACATGCTGGAGAAAAATCAATTTCTATGATAAATGATGTGATGCTTGTCTTGACTCGGGGCTGTGTGGGCAGCCTCCTGAAAGGCCACAGCTCCCCCCTGAGCACTACAAACTGCTTGTTACCTGACACCGTTTGGGACTGAGCTGCAGTGTGCAGGGAGAGGAACAGCATCTAACCATTCACTTGTAATGTCTGCCACAGTCTTCATGTGTTCCTCCAGAATTCATATATTGAAATCCTACCCCTTCCCAAGATGATGGTATTAGGAAGCAGGGCCTTTGGGGGTTGCTTAAGTCATGAGGGTGGAGTGCTCCTGAATGGGATTAGTGCCCTTAAAAAGAGGCCCCAGAGGCTCCCTCACCCTTTACACCATGTGAGGACACAGTGAAATGGCATCAATTGTGAACCAGGGAAAAGGCTCTCATCCAACTATGTTGGCCCCTTGACGTTGGACTTCCCGAACTCCAGGATTGAGCAATAAATGTCTGTTGTTAATAAGCTATCCAGTCTGTAGCATTTTGTTATAGCAGTCCATATAGACTAAGATAACATATGAGGGAAATTTGCAGAGGGACCATTTTAAAAGTCTTTATTGAATTTGTTACAATATTGCTTCTGCTTTATGTTTTGGTGTTTTAACCACAAGACATACGGGATCTTAGCTCCCCAAATAGGGATCGAACCCATACCCCTATATTGGAAAGTGAAGTCTTAATGACTGGACCACCGGGGAAGTCCGTCAGAGGGAACTTTGAGCACTGGGGAGAAGTGGAATTTGGACTTGTAGAAATGAGACTGGAGAGGACGGTATTCCAAGCTGAAAAGGCAAGGGCAGGAGAGGGGGCTGGCTAGTGAGGAGCAGAGTTTGCCTGGAGCACAGAATATATTTTCAAAGGAGGAAAAAAGAACAGAGGTTGGAAAGATGGATGGGGCCTATAGTAGAAGGGTTCTTCCAATGGAAGTAATTGAAACCCAGTTCAAATTAGCTGAGTCAAAAAAACAAAAGGAAATTAATTGATTGTCATAACTGGCACATCTAGAGATGGTGACTGCCTCAGGCATGACTGGATCCAAGCACTAAAAAATGTCCTCCATTTCTCTCTCTCCCCTTCCCTCTGCTGCTCACAAATGGGTATTGGCCTCACTCACTCCCTCTGCAGGCCCACTTCCTCCAGGTAGTCATGGAAAACAACGATCAGCAGGTCAATCTATGGCCCTGTCTAAAGCACCTGCCTCTTACTGAGCCAATCACTGGGCCCTGGCGAATGGGGTGCAATGGTTGGCCAGGCCTGGTTTATATGCCCATGTTCTTGCCATAGACTAGGATGCAAAATCATGAGAAAGGGGATGGGAAAGCAGGATATACAATGCCCAGTTAACACAATCTACCACAGGGCCACAAAGAGAACCAGGTTGGGGCTGTATTTTTTAGACAGTGGCAGGGACAGAGGATGCTTTTAAAGTGAAAGGCATAATCAGAGATGTGAGTTAGTTAGAAGGGGGAGTCTAGAGCCAGTGCCTAGGGTGAACTGCAGCAGTCGGGGGCAGGTCCATCCAGCTATAAGGGCTCAGCTCTGAGTCTGTACTGGTGGAGGTACAGAGGACAGGTGCTTGCCATGGACGAACAGGGGAGAGCAGAGCACTGGGAGGGAGCAGGTCTCACCTCTTTACCCCAGAACCAACACCAGCAAAAGGGAATAGGAGCCCCAGTAAAACAACCAGGGTTCAGTGGTTTCTTTGCAAGCCTGTGACCCCATCAGACTCACAAGACTTAATATTGGGGAAAGGGTGGGACGTGGAATGAGCTTTTCCCAATCCAACAGATGGGGGTTCTGGAGGCTAATTACATGATCTGTGCATATGTGTGAAATAAGATCCAGAAGCAGGCATCCAAAAGTCAACAGTGGTTTACAAGAGGAGAGAGGGTCTTTCACTTTGCATCTTGAACACTTTAATGTTGTATAGAACAGTTTTACCTTCGTAATGAAAATATACACTGCATATGCATTGCAGAAATACATATGACAAAGGGAAAGAATTGTAACTTTTGTTCCTTGATCTGGTGGCTTGGGGCACAGCAAGTTCAGTAGGGTAGGGAGATAAGCTGGAGGGGAGTACAGAACAGGGAAGTAGCTAGTTCTCCCTGGGGCCTCAAAAACATTTCACTAAGATGTTGCCCAGTTGAGACTTGAAAGAAGAGCTTTGGTCAGAGTGTTGGTCAGACCAATAAGGCAGAGAAGAAAGAGACCTAAGATGGAACTATGAGGCCGGTAGCAGTGGGGGGTGGGGGTGGGGAAGGGGCTGTCTGCTGGCCCGGTGCAATGGCTGCTCAACGTGCCCCTGCCTCCCCACCGCCACCCCAGCCCACCCCTGCTTGTATGCCATGCCCCAGGTTTGCCCAGAGGGCAACAGGAGGCGACTGAAAGATTTGATGCCAGAAAGTAGCAAGAGCAACTTTGAGTTCAGAAGTTCACCATAGGCAAAGGTTAGTGGGAGGGGACTGATGGGAGGCTCCTGGAATGACCTGAGCAAGACCTGCTGGAGGCCTGAACCACTGCCCTCAGGACCGAGAAGCTTCTCACATTGGTGAGGAACCGTCACAAGCAGAGCAAGGGCACTGGCGGTACCGGGTTGGGGCTACTGGTCCGAGCTGCCCCTGGACGGTGGGCTGGAGGGGGAGGAGAGCTTTCTTAAGGTCAGTCTAAAGTTCTGTCATTATAAACCAGCACTGACGCCTCCCGCTTCTGTTAAGTTACTACCTCCGCTTTGTGGCCGCCGTGCATCCAGTGATTCTGTCATCCCAATGGCGGCAGCACGTCATCCGATCAACCACAGCGTCTCGAAAACGCCCGCCCCCTGCTGGCTAGTGCTCCCTGGGCCTGGGTGAAGCGAGGTGCCTGGTTCGCGCCAGGGCACAGCCAGGCGGTAGGTCCTCCCACCTCACTGAGTAAACCCATGCTAACATACCTGGTCTGTGAGCTCCCAGCCCAGCACTCTGCCAGGAGGCATTTGGCCACCACCCGCCTCCTGTCTCAGGGAGCAAGTCAGTCACCTGTGAAAACCCACGTGGGCACCTCTGCCAGGATGGCTCCCGTATCAACAATTCCCTGCTTCCCATCCCTACTTGCTCCCAGCCCCAAACCCTCACCATTGATCCCCATGCGGCCCCCACATCCTGCGGTCACCTGTGCCTTCTTGGGACTCAGTCAGCATATGCTCTGACTCTGTTTCTGCTCTGGAGGCAAAGATCTTGGAGAAGACAAATCCTCCGGCAAGGCCAGGACCCCCTAAGAACCTGGTGGGTTCCTGCAGGCACCAGGGCCACCATCCAGAGCAAGGGAGGCGTCCATCGCCAACGGGCCTTTGCTCAGCAATTTCAGACTCAAGGACAAGCTGAAGGTTACTCAAGAGCACTTTAGGACACAGCCATGATACACGGGTCTTCCCAGATGGCTTGGTGGTAAAGAATCCACCTGCAACGCAGGAGAGGCAAGAAACACAGGGTCCATCCCTGATTCAGAAAGATCTCCTGGAAAAGGAAATGCAACCCACTCCAGAATTCTTGCCTGGAAAATTTCATGGACAGAGGAGCCCAGCTGGCTGCAGTCCATGGGGTTGCAAGGAGTCAGACTCAACGAGCTACTGAGCTCGCAGGCCCACGCAGGATGCGTGAGCACTCCCCAGGCCTCTGATCACCTCTCCCCTCCCCCTGCTCACCCTCCTTCCCGAGCTGAGGCTCCCTCTGCCTGCTCTGTGCCTCTGGATCTGAAAACACTGCTTAGAACACGAACTGGGGGAGGCTGGATCCACAGAGCCTGAGAGCACACTGAGTCATTTTAAGAGCTGGTTATTTTTGAGGCCCCAAGCTCAAGAAAGGAATTCAGAGAGAAAATTAAAAAAAAAAAGAAAATAACAAGACTGATAGCAGGAGCGCAGCCTCCACTAACATGGGCCGTCAGCTGAAACCAATTTGCACGGCTCAGCACAGTCTCAGCTCATGAACTGCGCTTTACCTTAGAAAAGCCCTTCAGCACACGGACACACACACACACACACACACACACACACACACACACATACACACACAGACAGAAGGCAGGCTGAGTTTCAGAGCTATATAGCATGAAAGGATCTTTTTACTTTAGCAATAATCCCTGGGGTTTTGACCTCACCAGCTCCATGTCTTGTGAAGAGGTCTTAGGTGGGACCAGCTGCCCAGTCATCCCAGACCTGCAAGTTGGATTTTTAGGAGCTACTTTTGGCTAGAGAACCTCAGAATCAGAAAATCTCAGAAAGCATCTCATGCTGCCCCACTTTCCACTAGCCACTTATCCCTGAAATATCCCATCTCTCCACCCACCTTTATTTTTCAACCTCAGAAACAAATCTGAAGTTCTAAAATATGTTAAGTCCCCTATCCCACAGCTCACCAGAGAATGCCTGAATCTGAATCTCTGAAAAGTGGCTGGTCTTCTCCTTGAGAAAATCAAAGATCTTCCCTTCCACCTGGTCTCCATTACCTAGGGGACAGGAGGAAGACAATAGAAGGCTTGATCTTTCCCCAGTTCCTTTAAGACCACACCCAGCCAAGCCCTACCATTTCCTTGGAACTTTCTGAAAACCAAGTCAGTCTTCTTGGATTTTAGAATCCTTGCACCTCTCCTGACTGAGGGCACAGCCCCACTCTCCCAGCCATTCCTGTTGTCTACTCTGCAGCTTGCATGATGTTTCTCTAGATGAGAAACCATTCCTTCACATTCAGTCCATGACAGAAATGCGGTGGAGAAATGTTTTACTCCAATGTTAAGTGGAAAATACAAAGTTCAGAGCTCTGCATATGGTAAGCTACTAACGGTATTCAAAGAAGAGAAAATGAATGTAAATTAATTTACTTGCATGTAAATAAAATGTCTCTGGAAGGATACATAAGAAACTCATTAAGCTGCTTGCTTCTGAGGGAAACTGTATGCTTTTGTCACCTTTGAATTCTGAAACATACATTCAAAAGGAAGTAATGAAATCACAATTTAAAATACACATATTTGTTTTTTAAATATTTTTATTCACCAGAGCTTCAAGGCTGACTAAGTAAGGTAGGCCCAACCGAAGTGTACTTTTGGGGTAGAAAAGAAAAGAAAGTGAAGTCACTCAGTTGTGTCTGACTCTTTGCGACCCCATGGACTATAGCCTGCCAGGTTCCTCCGTCCATGGGAATTTCCGGGCAAGAATACTGGAGTGGGTTGCCATTTCCTTCCCCAGGGATCTTCCCGATCCAGGGATCAAACCTGGGTCTCCCGCACTGCAGGCAGATTCTTTACTGTCCGAACCACCAGGGAAGTCCACTTGTGGGGTAGAGTAGTGGTCTACACACTGCAGTGAAAGAAGCGAACAAGGTCAGGATGGCGGCCTTCTGGGCTATGGTGGAGCCAGAGAGGAGGAAAAACCAGTGTGGTACCAAATGGTTATGGTACTAGAATGATACTGGGTTTCCCAGGTGGCACTAGTGGTAGAGCACCTGCCTGCCAATGTAGGAAACTCAGGGGGCATGGGTTCGATCCCTGGGTGGGGAAGATCCCCTGCAGGAGGGCATGGCAACCCACTCCAGTATTCTTGCCTGGAGAATCCCCATGGAGAGAGGAGCCTAGCGGGCTACAGTCCATGGGGTCGCAAAGAGTCGGACACGACTGAAGCAACTTAGCACGCGCACACCAGTGTGGCACGGTAACACCTTAGACATTTTTTTTTTTTTTGGCCATACCATGTGGTTTGCAGAATCTTAGTTTCCCAAACAGGGTTTGAACCCAGGGCACTGGCAGTGAAAGCATGGAGTCCTAACTGCTGGACCACCAGAGAATTCCCACTCCTTAGACCTTCAATAACACTTCTAAAGTCAGGAAATCATGGGTGTAATTGGACTTTCTTAAAATGGGGACAGGACAAGGCTAGTGAACCGGCTGGTGTGGGGCCAATACCGAGGCAGCACACTTAGGCCGAGAAGCTGATTACAGGCGACTTGAGAAGGTCAGAGGTTCATGGAGGCCGTAGGAAAGCAGGGGGTACAAACAGGCTGGGGACTTGAGCCAAGTCCCCCCAGAGAGCTTGCCAAACCCAATGCTGACATTTCCATGAGTTCCTGCTTCACCAAGACCAAGGTTACCCTTGGGGGGCAGTGGCTCTGACTCTGGGGGCAGAGGCCCGTGGAGCAGCACCGCTGCCGGCCCTACAGAGCCTTCATGAGGTCCAGAACGTGGCACCCCTTGCTCAAGCCCTTTCCTGACCTCTGCCAGAAAACTGTCACATCTACACGGACTGGCCTGTGAAGGGCACGCCCTAGGGTCATGCAGTCCCCAACACGTTCCGCCACTGCCTCTGCAGGGCACCACTCTGAAGAGGTGGGGGGGAGCCTACGGGCCATGTCAATGACTCACACGGAGGCAGGACTTCCTGTCTTCTAGAAAAACCTTAGACAAACACACACACACATACACATACACACTTCTGCCTTTACAAAACAAAAACCTTCATGGGTAATACACACATTTCAAAAAATTACTTTCTGAAAAGACTTATCTTAAAGAAGCTCTGTTTTTAGGTCGAAATTGTGATTTGTTATTCCTATGTTTTATTTCTATATTTTATCATACCCTGAGATGTATTTGTACCAATTTCTCATGATCCAAAACATTTTAGAAACCCATGGTTGAAAGAGAACTCAGAGTTGAAAGAGCAGAAGCAGTCCATCTCCTCATAAGATTTTCTTCACGGAGAACATGCTCCACACGCCTGACTCACTTGGTGATAACAGGGGATTGAAAACGTTCTTGTTAGTGATCTAATAGGAACAACTCTCTTTGCAGCATACAGAAATGCTTCTCAAAGTCTAGTGTACATAAGAATCACCAGGGAAGGGCGTTAAAGTATCAGGTTCCCACCTCCTTCCATTTCAACCACAGTTCCGCTTCTGGCTCAGTGCACCAGAGTTTTGTTTGACACCTGAGCAAGGACTCAGTTACTATATGCACTTCCCCCTCTGATACGAACTCAGTGGAGACCTGCCAAACAGAACAATGACTGTGATCTATTTTATTACTGGTGCCTTTTAAATAAACATGCAAAAATCGTACGGCTCCATCAGGTACTTGAAGCAAACACACATTCCCTCGACAGGGGAGTTAAACAGGTATGAAATTAAATACCTGTACAACTTAACTTTTTATGGCTTTCAGCAAAGCACTAAATAAGTTCAGGTAGTCCTAAAACGTCTTTTTTCTTTTGTTCTCTCTCCTGTTCCCCAAGGTCCCAGCCCTGAAGCACATGCCCTGAACAAAAAGAATAGGAAACTGACACTTACTAAACCCCTATTGTGCCTATTTTGCTGATGTGGAAATAGAAGCTCAGAAAGAGTCAATGTCTTGCTCAAGTGACACATGTAGGACAAATTGTTTCACCAGCACATCTGTGCCCTGCACAGAAAAATAGTAACTAACACACACAAACGACGGCATGGTTTGTTTTCCTTTACTTAAGAGTCCCTCCAGTCCTTTTCTTCAGTCTCATCTATTTCCATGGTTTTACATTCCATCTATCTATAGTCATCAACTTCCAAATTCATACTGTCGGCCCAGAGCTTGTCTCTGAGCTTTGGAGACACACCACTTATGACTCGCAGGTGTCTGAAACGGAAAATGTCAAACAGCGACCTGTTTATTGTCAGCCCCCTCTTCTCCAGCAGAATCCATTTCCCACCTCAGTCTTCACCATTGCACTTTCTGGCACTACCTTCAACCCGACTGCTCGAGCCAAAACGCCAGGCAAGCACCCTGAGAGGGTGCCTCCAAACGGTAACTGAAACCTAACCACTGTCCACTCCCTTGTTTTCACCATGCAGGTGTGTATACGTGCATCTCTGAAGCAGCTTTCCTTAGCTGTGGGGTTGCAGTCAAACATGTTTGCAAGCCACTTACTCCCCATCAGGTCAGGGCCCCTGCACCTCTTTGATCTCATCTTCCATCAATCACCTTCCCCTCTTTTTCCCTTAAGTGTTGAGATCTTTCGCACCTCAGGATATTTGCTGTTCCCTCCATCTGGAACATTCTTCTCCTTATCTTTCCCATGCCTGGCTCACTGTCATCCTTCAAATCTCTATAAATATCACATCCTCAGAAAGGCCTCCTCTGACCACACTTTGTAAACCATGTTCTACACATAGTCATTTTTCCTAATGAATACTTACCAGTTGACTTGCTTATCATCAGTTTTTCCATGAGACTATAACCTTGGAGAGGACAAGAATGGTCTGCGTAAATGCTGATTGCCTGAACTCCACTTTCACCTAACTCAAAGAGCCCTCCCAAATGGTGGGGTAATAAATGACTGTCTGAAGTGTTTTGGTATTCATAGTCGTAGCGTGAGAACTGTGTCCCCAAAAAGATATATCTGAATCTTAACCCATGGTACCTGTGAACATGACCTCAGTTAGAATTAGGGTCATTGCAGATGTAATTAGTTAAGATGAGGTCATACTGGAGTAAGAAGGGGCCTTGATCCAATATAACCAATGTTCTCGTGAGAATATGAGTTTCTATTGTTCTAAGTCACCCAGGTTGTGATATTTTGATACATATAGTAGTCCTGTTATCTGCCACTTGAGTAACATGAGAAGATGATAATAAATAATTTCTAAAATGAAATTTAGCTCTAAAGTTGGTGGATTTTATGATAAGTAATTAATGATAGTGATGTTAGGTACAATACACGATTTGGAGGACCCGGAGATGAGTTCTCAGGTAGGTTTTATTCCTTGAAGGCAAAATACCCTAACGAAAACTCTAATAGTTAATCTCAATCAGTGTTACCCCAGCCCTTAGAGCCAAAAATGAGACAGATTTGATTCATCAACCAATTAAATTGCTCATTAAACTTTTGCCATCTGACCTGGAAGAAAAGAAAATCATATTAATGTTGGAAGATGTGCTCATTGTTTGTTTTCCTAGATAAAATACTTTTTAAAGTCATGTACTGATAATGAAGTTACATCAGCCTTTTAGGACATCTTTGAACACAAATTACATTACCGTGGATGTCTCGGTTGGTTCATCAAGATTAATGAAATTATTACTGCCAGAAGCCATGATTCCATGGAAATTAAAATTGTATTTTTCAAGTGCTATAAATGATGATGCTTGGAAGTCTTGTAATCATTGAATAATAGAAGTCATCTTTTTATCTGTATTTTCAAGATGGGTTGTAAGCAGCACTTTAAGGGAAAAAAACTATTCAAATTTTAATTTATAAAAATGGCAGTTAAATATTGAAAGAAAATTGCTCCTGGCCAGGGGGTGGGTCATGAAAGGAACACAACCTGGAATCACGGCGTTCAAGCCTTCTTCTGACTCTGCTCCTTCGTAGTGCTGAGATCTAGGGCTACTTACTTCACCTTTGAACCCTGCGAGTCTTCATCTGTTAAAGGGTAGGAAGGGAAGAACTAGACCATTTCCATAATCCATCCAAGCTCTCAAATGGCCTTGTCCACGGACATTTTACTCTTATTCCCCTGCAACACGTTTATACGGGCTCAGGATTTCATGGTGAGCCTTCCATCCTTTTTTAAGCCAATAAATGTCTCACTCATCTCTCTGTCCCTCTACCAGCCAGACAGGCCAGCCAGAGGCCAGGACTGGAGCCAGGGAATTGCTGAAGCCACCTCCTGCCACTGGTGCCCCGCAGACAACTGTGCAGTCTGTTTATTGCGCAAGGACACCCTAGTGCAGGGCAGCCGCGAGGTGGCCTCACCTGGAGACAGCACCTGTTCTTAACCCCAGCGAAGGCCCCCCAGAGGCTCAAGGCTGCCGGGCCCCCACCTGCCTGGGTTTCATACTTTCTTTGAAAGGCTGCAGATACCTTCCTTATTTCAGAGAAAGCAGCTAAAGAGTATACTCGCTTTTTATTACTGTTATTTATTCATTACTGTTTATCATCACTGTTCTTAAGAACTGATGAACAACCTACATTCCTACAGACCCAAGGAGCCATAGACCAGCTAAATAATTTCCAAATTCTAGTTGCCCTTATAATACTCTACTCTACACATGACAACAATCTAAGTTGCTAGTTGTGATTCAGTTAAAATGTTTACGTAACAAGCTAGAGGGGTGGGAAGGGGTGGGAAGTGGGAGGAAGGTTAAAGAGAGAGGTGATGGACAGGGAGGCCTGGCGTGCTGTGGTCCATGGGGTCGCAAAGAGTCGGACACGGCTGAGCGACTGAACTGACGTGTGTATAGCTATAGCTGACTCATGCTGATGTATGGCGCAGGCCAACACAATATTGTGAAGCAATATTTTTTCAATTAAAAATAAATAAGTTTGGGAAAAAGTGTTTAAATTGTTAGCTTTGTGATTTGTCCTAGAATCACATTCTCCTGACTAGGGTGGATATTTAGTTTAACCTCTATTCAAATATATGATATTAGCCTGCTCTCACGTCGTGTAATTTGTAGAAGCTTGAACTTAGGATAACAAAGACAAGAGCATGCAATACAGATTTAGCTCATGTGATACTGTAAAGTGAGATTTCTCTATGAAGGTGGACAACCTCTTGGATGGATGGCTCCCTGGAGGCAGAGATGGATCCACTGGGTACAAGTTACTGGCTGAGTGGCTTCCCTGAATCTTTAAGAAAATGAGTTTTTACAACCTATCAAGAAATCAGCCCTTGTAAATACTACCTCCTTCACTGGTTGTCATTGGCCATACTGCCCTTAGGAAGAGTCAGATCAGGCTGGACTGAAGCCTCCATCCTTCCAAAGCTTGTCCTTCTTTACCTAAGTAAGACCCAAGGAAGATAATAATGCTTAAGCTTCAATACCCATCACTTACCCCAGTCCTTTTAAAGAAATCTGGTCATTATGTGTATAGAATAACATAATATATATTACAGAAAAAAATATATGGTCAAAAAATGTTGGTTGAAAACTAAAGAGGTCCACTTTTGGCTAAGATAGAACCACAGAAACATGTTTACCATCTCACTTGAAACACTGGAAAACATATACATAACAGGGATTTTCAGATATTGGACATCAGACAGTGAAGGACAGGGATCTCTGATCAGTGAATGAGGTGAGCCCTATGATTGCCCCCAGCTTACAAGCTGAAGCAAAAGAAGGGGAAACCAGGGAGAACCCAGCGGCCTGAGTTGAGATGTTGGGGGTGCACTTAGACAAGGCAGCAATGGGTCACAGAGCAGAGGACCAATGAAAGAGCCGCGCAGAGGAAAAGCTCGTGTTTTCAGCTGAGTAACAGTCAGCGCACACATGTGAAGAAACTATCCGAGGCTCAGGACAAAAGACACCAGAAAGGATCAAAGGGGAAAATCCCCAAAGCTTAAGCAGACTAGAAACTGTTGGAATTCCCATGAGCCTGGGTGGGGTTGGAGGGGAGCATAATTCACAGAGCATCATGTACTCAGAAGAGCATCACTTCTGTAGTAGGGTAATATTGTATGCTATGTGCTAAGTCACTTCGGTCATGTCCAGCTCTTTGTGATACTATGGACTGTATGGACTTTATGACACCATGGACAGAGGCTGCTCTGTCCATGGGATTCTCCAGGCAAGATTACTGGAGTGGGTTGCCCCTCCTCCAGGGGATCTTCCTGACTCAGGGGTCGAACCCATGTCTCTCATGTCTTTTGCATTAGCAAGCAGGTTCTTTACCACTAGCACCACCTGGGAAACCCTAAATGGCTAATCTGGTCCTTCTAACAGTTCCCAAGTAACTTAAGTGCATCTCAGAACAAAACTAAAAAATATCAATCAACAGGATGCAAAAATATTCAGAACCAAAAAAGGTAAAATTCACAAGTTATTAATATATATTATATGTAAAAATGACATTTTAAAATGTAAAATAGGGACATGGACAATACAAAAATGACTAAAATTGAACTCGGAGTTGCAAAAAAATAATATCTTAGATCTTTTTAAAAGATATACTGGATAAAATGAACAGATTAGATTTTACAGAGGAAAATATTAACAAATTCAGATATAGCAACAGAACCATCCAAAGTAAAACAAAGAAAAAAGTTGAAAAAAAATGAACAGAGCATCAGTCTGTGAGCTGTGGGACTTCAGGTGGTAATATAAATGTAATTCAAGACTAGAAAAGTGTCAGAGAAAAAGAAAACGTATTTGAAGAAACAATGGTTGCAATTTTCCAAATTTAATAGAAACTTGAAACATACAGGCTCAAGGAAACACAGCACATAAAACAAAAAGAAAACAGCACCAAAGCACATCATAATCAAATTGATTAACACTAGTGAATGAAGAGGAAATCTTAAAAGTGGCCACAAGAGAGGCCTCTGCTTTCTATGTAGAGGAACAATGATCAAAATGACTGCAGACATCTTTATGAAAACAAAGTAAACCAAAGGACAGACAAGTCACATTTTTAAAGTACTGGGGTAAAAAAAAAAAGCCAATATAGAACTCTATATCCAGCAAAAATACCTTTAAAATATTAAGTTGAAATAAAATTCAGCCTGCAAAAGGTGAAAGAATCCATCACTAACAGACCTGAACTATGAAAAATGTTAAAGGATGTCTTCCATCATAATGAACAGAGTACCAAGCAGAAAGAGGAATATACAAAAAGGAATGAAGAGCACCACGAACTGTAAATCTGTGGGGAAACTGAAGAGGCTTTTCTTCTTCTTTAAAATCTCTTTTAAATTGATTGTTTAAAGGAAAAAAAATTACACCATCTTGTGGGGATTTTAATACATGTATTAAGTAAAATGTATGACATAAGTAACACAAACCTGAGAGTGGGAACACAAAAGAACATCACGGCAAGGTTTTTATACTATGGTTTTTGTACTGGTTAGTCACTAAGTTGTGTCCAAATCTTTTGCAACCCCATGGACCACAGCCTGCCAGGCACCTATGTCCATGGGATTTCCCAGGCAAGAACACTGGAGTCGGGTGCCATTTCCTTCTCCAGGGGATCTTCCCAAGCCAGGGATCAATCAAACCCGCGTTTCCTGCTTGGCAGATGGATTCTTTACCACTGAGCCACCAGGGAAGCCCGTTTATACTAAACATGAAGTGATATATGTGAAGTGAAACTTACACACACACTGTGATGAATGAAAATATGCACATACAGTAAACCCTAAAATCATTTAAAAATTAAGGAATCATAGCTAATAAGCCAACAAAGATGAATGGAATGGAATAAGTACTCAGTTCGAAAGAAGGCAGATCAAGAGGAAAACATGGACAAAAATAAAGGAGATAGAGGATAAACAGCAAGATGACAGATTTAAACCCAATGACATCAATAACCACTTTCAATGTAACTAGTTTAAACACTCCAACTAAAGCAGAAATTGTCACTGGATTTTAAAAAAGCAAGACCAAACTATACGAGGCCCACAAGAAGTATGCTCTTTAAATATAACAGTGCAAGAATGAGGAAAGATAACACCATGCTAATTTTAACTAGATTACTAACATAAATAAAAGAAAAATATTTCAAAGCAAAGAATATTACCAGGAATAAAGAGTAATTTAATAATGATAGAAAGGTCAATATGCAAATTAACCCTAGTTTTTAAGTGTTTAATTGGAGGATAATTGCCTTACAATATTGTGTTGGTCTCTGCCACACATCAACATGAATCAGCCACAGGTATACGTATGTCCCCTCCCTCTTGAACCTTCCTCCCACCTCCCATCCCATCCCAGCCCTCTAGGCTGTCACAGAACACCTGATTTAGGCTCCCTGCGACATAAACAAGTTTCCACCAGCCATCTAGTTTACACATGGCAATGTGTGTTTGCCCCACTCCACGCACTGTGTCCACAAGTCTGTTCTCTGTCTGCATCTCCACTGCTCCCCTGCAAATAGCTTCATCAGTACCATCTTTCTAATGACCATCATGCTAGTCATTCAGTCGTGTCTGACTTTTTGCGACCCCATGAACTATATAGCCTGCCAGGCTCCTCTGTCCATGGAGTTCTCCAGGCAAGAATGCTGGAGTGGGTAGCCATTCCTTTCTCCAGAGGTCCTTCTCACCCCAGGGATTGAACCCAAGCCTCTCACATTGCAGGTAGATTCTTGACTGTCCAAGCCACCAGGGAAGCCTATATATGTATTAATATATATACATATATATTAATATATGATATTTTTCTCTTTCTGACTTACTTCATTCTGTATAACAGGCTCTAATTTCACCCACTTCATTAGGACTGATTCAAATGTGGTTTTTTATGGCTGAGTAATACTCCATTGTTTATACACATACCACAACTTCCTTATCCATCATCTGTCATGATGGACATCAAGGTTGCTTCCATGTCCTAGCTATTGTAAATACTGCTGCAATGAACACTGGGGTACATGTGTCTCTTTCTATTACAGTTTTCTCAGGGTATGTGCTCAATAGTGGGATTGTTGCATCATGTTTTTGTCCAGTTGCTCAGTCGTGTCCAACTCTTTGTGAGCCCAAGGACTACAGCACATCAGGCTTCCCTGTCCTTCACCATCTCCCAAAGCTTGCTCACACTCATGTCCATTGAGTCAATGATGCCATCCAACCATCTTGTCCTCTGACATCCCCTTCTCCTCCTGCCTTCAATATTTCCCAGCATCAGGGTCTCTTCCAATGAGGCTCTTCACATCAGGTGGCCAAAGTATTGGAGCTTCAGCCTCAGCATCAGTCCCTCCAATGAATATTCAGGACGGATTTCCTTTAGATTGACTGGTTTGATTCCCTTGCTGTCCAAGCGACTCTCAAGCATCTCCTCCCAACACCACAGTTCAAAAGCATCACTTCTTTGGCACTCAGCCTTCTTTACAATCCAACTCTCACATCCATACATGACTACCAGAAAAAACTCTAGCTTTGACTAGACGGACCTTTGTCAGCAAAGTGATGTCTCTGCTTTTTAATCCACTGTCTAGGTTTGCCTTAGTTTTTCTTCCAAGGAGCAAGCGTCTTAATTTCATGGCTGCAGTCACCACCTGCAGGGATTTTAGAGTCCAAGAAAATAAAATCTGTCACTGTTTCCATTACTTCCCCATCTGTCTGTCATGAAGTGATGGGACCAGATGCCACAATCTTAGTTTTTTTGAACGCTGAGTTTTAAGCCAGCTTTTTCACTTTCCTCTTTCACCATCATCGAGGCTCTTTAGTTCCTCTTCACATTCTGCTATTAGCATGATATTATCTGCGTATCTGAGGTTACTGGTATTTCTCCCGGCAATCCTGATTCCAGCTTGTGCTTCATCCAGCCCAGCATTTCACATGATGTTACTCTGTATGTAAGTTAAATAAACAGAATGACAATAAAAAGCTCCATTGCTCCATGTCAAGTTCTAACTGTTGGTTTTTGACCTGCATACAGGTTTCACAGGAGGCAGGTGAGGTGATCTGGTATTCCCATCTCTTTAAGAATTTTCCAGTTTGTTGTGATCTACACAAAGGCTTTAGTGTAGTCAATGAAGCAGAAATAGATGTTTTTCTGTAATTACTTTTTCTATGATCCAACAGATGTTTGCAATTTGATCTCTGGTTCTTCTGCCTTTTCTAAATCCAGCTTGAACATGTGGAAGTTCTTGGCTCATGCACTGTTGAAGCCTTGCTTGGAGAATTTTGAGCATTACATTGCTAGCATCTGAGATGAGTGCAATTTTGTGGTAGTCTGAACATTCTTTGGCATTGCCCTTCTTTGAGATTGGAATGAAAACTTACCTTTTCAGTCCTGTGTCCACTGCTAAGTTTTCCAAATTTGCTGGCCTATTGAGTGCAGCACTTTCACAGCATCTTTTAGGATCTGAAATAACTCAGCTGGAATTCCATCACCTCCACCAGTCTTGTTTGTAGTGATGATTCCTAAGGCCCACTTAACTCTGCACTAATTCTCAGGTCCTTGAGAACATTTCAGCTTTGCTAGGATCCCTATCAAAATAATAAAAAAAGCATGTAGTTCTAGGCCTAGATTTTTTAGGAGTCTCCATACTGTTCTCCATAGTGGCTGTGTCAATTTACCACCAATAGTGCAAGAGGGTTTCCTTTTCTCCTCACCCTCTCCAGCATTTATTGTTTGTAGGTTTTTTGATGATGGCCATTCTGAATGGTGTGAGGTGGTACCTCATCATAGTTCTGATTTGTATTTCTCTAATGAGCAATGTTCCAAATTGAAAAAGGAGTACGTCAAGGCTGTATATTGTCACCCTGCTTATTTAACTTCTATGCAGAGTACATCATGAGAAATGCTGGGCTGGAAGAAGCACAAGCTGGAATCAAGATAGCTGGGAGAAATATTGATAACCTCAAATATGCAGATGACACGACCCTTATGGCAGAAAGTGAAGAGGAACTAAAAAGCCTCTTGATGAAAGTGAAAGAGAGTGAAAAAGTTGGCTTAAAGCTCAACATTCAGAAAACTAAGATCATGGCATCTGGTCCCATCACTTTGTGGCAGATAGATGGGGAAACAGTGGAAACAGTGTCAGACTTTATTTTGGGGGGCTCCAAAACCACTGCAGATGGTGATTGCAGCCATGAAATTAAAAGACGCTTACTCCTTGGAAGTTATAACCAACCTAGATAGCATATTGAAAAGCAGAGATATTACTTTGCCAAGAAAGGTCTGTCTAGTCAAGGCTATGGTTTTTCCAGTGGTCATGTATGGATGTAAGAGTTGACGGTGAAGCTGAGCACCGAAGAATTGATGCTTTTGAACTATGGTGTTGGAGAAGACTCTTAAGAGTCCCTTGGACTGCTAGGAGATCCAACCAGTCCATCGGAAAGGAAATCAGTCCTGGGTGTTCATTGGAAGGACTGATGCTAAAGCTGAAACTCCAGTACTTTGGCCACCTCATGCAAAGAGTTGACTCATTGGAAAAGACCCTGATGCTGGGAGGGATTGGGGAAAGAGAAGGGGACGACAGAGGATGAGATGGCTGGATGGCATCACCGACTCAATGGACATGAGTTTGAGTGAACTCCGGAAATTGGTGATGGACAGGGAGGCCTGGCATGCTGTGATTCATGGGGTTGCAAAGAGTAGGACACAACTGAGCAACTGAACTGAACTGAACTGAATGAGCAATTTTGAGCATCTTTCCATGTGTTTATTAGCCAGATGTATGTGTTCTTTGGAGATATGTGTTCTTAGGTCTTTTGCCCATTTTTTGATTGAGCTGTTTGCTTTCCTGATGTTGAGTTGTATGAGCTGCTTATATATTCTGGAGATTAACCCTTTGTCAGTTGCTTTGTATTTATTTTCTCCCATTCTGAAGGCTGTCTTTTAATCTTATTGTTTCCTTCGTTGATAACCACATTTATGAAGTATCTTGAATGAAAATGAAGACACAACATATCAAAATTTGTCGCAATGCAGCTAAAGCAATGCTTAGAGGAAAATTTAGAGTACTAAAATACTTCTGGGGCTTCTCTGGTGGTTCAGACAGTAAAGAATCTGCCTGCAATGCAGGAGACCCAGCTTTGATCCCTGAGTCAGGAAGATCCCTGAGTGGGGAAGATCCCTTGGAGAAGAGAATGGTTACCCACTCCAGTAGTCTTGCCTGGAGAACTGCATGTACAGAGGAGCCTGGCAGGCTACAGTCTACCAGGCTACTTCTACTAAAAAAGAGGGACTCTGAGTATCTTGTAATAACTTATAATGGAAAAGAATCTAAAAAGGAGTACGTGTGTGTGTGTGTGTGTGTGTGTGTGTGTGTGTATGTTTATATGTATAAAGAATCATTTTGCTGTACACCTGAAACACAACACTGTAAATTAACTATACTTCAATTTTTTTAATGGCTTAAAAAAAAAAAACGAAGGTCTCAGGTCAGTGATACCAGCTCACACTTTAGGGGGAAAAAAAAAGAGCAAACTAAGCTCAAAATAAGCAGAATAAGCAGAAGAAATAATGAGTAGAAATCAGTGAAATAAAAGGCAGAGAAAAAGAGAAAATATGATGAAAAAAATCTGACTACTGGAGAAAATAAAATTGATAAATCACTAGCAAACTGATCAGGTGAAAAAGACAATAGCTAACAATACTAGGAATGAGAGAGGCTTTCACTATAGATCTTACATATACTAAGATAAGAAGATAACATCATGAACACCTTTATGTTGACAAATTCAACAACTTAGATAAAATGGACAAATTCCTTAGAAGACACACAGCACTAACGCTCCCTCAAGATTAAATAACATGAATAGCCCTAATTTTATTTTTAATGTTGGATTTGTAGCATGAAAATTCCAGGCTCAAGTTGGTTTTATTGGGGAATTCTAATATTTATGGAAGAAATAGTGACCATGACACAAATTTCTTCAGAAAACTCCAAAGGGAACAACAGCCAACTCATTCTATCAAGCCAGCATGACTCAGTCAGAATTACACACAGACACACTAAAATCAGAAAGTTTTTATAAAATTACAGACCAGTTTAAAGGAATTAGTAATCCAGTAGCCAAGTTATGCTTAAAAGAATTTGGAAAGAGGCCTGAGGTTTGAAAACCAGTTAGCAAGCTATAGAAACAGGCCCAAAGGAGAAGGGACTTAATTCTAACACCATAATTACCTTTCTGCTAGAGTGGATTGTTTTGTGTTAACTAGGAATCAAAACTGAGACAAGGGCACATTTAAAGTATTCAGAGGAAAAGTAGGATTGAGCGGATTTAGCAAATACGATTGACAGTGAAGTCAAGACAGAAATGAACAGTGACAATGCAGAACTAAAAAGATGTCAGTTCGGCTGAAACCAATGAACACCAGGGGCACAGACTTGATGTTGGAAATGCAATGTTTTGTTTGGAACAGAATAAATTTATGGTGCTGGTAAGACATCCAGTATTTAGGAGCTAAGAATCAGTAAGTTCTTTTGTGTCATGTGCTAATCACAAGGTGGATGGACTGGTTCTCAATAAAAAGAAATACAGTACTAGAGGTCATGTCTATATAATTGATGCCCTTTACCAGTGGCTCGGTGGTAAAGAATCTGCCAAAAATGCAGGAGCCGCAAGTTCAATCCCTGGGTCAAAAAGATCCCCTGGAGAAGGAAGGGCATGGCAACCCACCCCAGTATTCTTGCCATGGACAGAGGAGTCTGGTGGGCTACCCTCTACAGGGCTAGAGAGTCGGACAAGACTGAAGTGATTTAGCATGCACCACCTCTGATATCATGCTGTACCACAGAGGAGCATACTTTCTGGAGATTTTACTCTTTTGTCAGTGAATCTTAGGGTATTTTTCCCCAGGTAAGAAAATCAGCATTATAAAAACTAAATGTACTCTCATTATACTCCTTAAGTAATTACTATTTAGAAATCATTCATAATAAAAATAATACAAGACATTTTGTCTGGAAGTCAAAAAGTTAAGGGTCACATGTGTCATTCCTCTAGGAAGTCATGTGAAGGTCACACTTGGAAAAGTTCAAACTCACTACTGGCAAGGGTCTCTCCTCTCTCACCCCCAACCTGTCCTCACACATGTAGTTCAACATTTGGAAACCAAAGCAGGTCATGACCTTTAACCACAGAAGAACAGAAGGCTTACACAGAGAAATCTGTGTGTATAGCCTCACCACCTCTGGACCACTTAAACCACTAGGCCATATAGGGTTGCAAATTTATGTATCTGATAGCCAATTTAATTTTAAGAGAAACCCCTAATAGTCTGTCTCACTTATATGACCATCCCAAGTACACAGCTCATTCACCAAATGGAGAGTTAAACTTCTGACATATGGGAGAAGGCATTCCACTTGCTGTTACAAGACAACTAGTGGCAATTTTCATCGTGCAAATACTAGTTCATCAACAGATGAACGGATAAAGACAATGTGGTACATATATGCGATGGAATCTTCAGTTCAGTTCAATCGCTCAGTTGTGTCTCTTTGCAACCCCATGAATCGCAGCACGTCAGGCCTCCCTGTCCATCACCAACTCCTGGAGTTCATCCAAAACCATGTCCATTGAGTTGGTGATGCCATCCAGCCATCTCATCCTCTGTCGTCCCCTTCTCCTCCTGCCCCCAATCCCTCCCAGCATCAGAGTCTTTTCCAATGAGTCAACTCTTCACATGAGGTGGCCAAAGAATTTAGTTTCAGCTTCAGCATCAGTCATTCCAATGAACACCCAGGACTGATCTCCTTTAGGATGGACTGGTTGGATCTCCTTGCAGTCCAAGGGACTCTCAAGAGTCTTCTCCAACACCACAGTTCAAAAGCATCAATTCTTCGGCACTCAGCTTTCTTCACAGTCCAACTCTCACATCCATACATGACCAGTGGAAAAACCATGGCCTTGACTAGATGGACCTTTGTTGGCACAGTAATATCTCTGCTTTTGAAGATGCTATCTAGGTTAGTCATAACTTCCCTTCCAAGGAGTAAACAACTTTTAATTTCATGGTTGCAATCACCATCTGCAGTGATTTTGGAGCCCAAAAAAATTAGTCTGACACTGTTTCCACTGTTTCCCCATTTATTTGTCATGAAGTGATGGGACCAGATGCCATGATCTTTGTTTTCTGAATGTTGAGCTTTAAGCCAACTTTTTAACTCTCCTCTTTTACTTTCATCAAGAGGCTTTTTAGTTCACTTTCTGCCATAAAGGTGGTGTCATCTGCATATCTAAGGTTATTGATATTTCTCCCAGCAATCTCAATTCCAGCTTGTGCTTCTTCCAGCCCAGCGTTTCTCATGATGTACTCTATATATAAGTTAAATAAGCAGGGTAACAATATACAGCCTTGATGTACTCCTTTTCCTATTTGGAACCAGTCTGTTGTTCCATGTCCAGTTCTAACTGTTGCTTCCTGACCTGCATATAGGTTTCTCAAGAGGCAGGTCAGGTGGTCTGGTATTCCCATCTCTTTCAGAATTTTCCACAGTTTATTGTGATCCACACAGTCAAAGGCTTTGGCATAGTCAATAAAGCAGAAATAGATATTTTTCTGGAATTCTCTTGCTTTTTCCATGATCCAGCAGATGCTGGCCATTTGATCTCTGGTTCCTCTGCCTCTTCTAAAACCAGCTTGAACATCTGGAAGTTCCTGGTTCACGTATTGCTGAAGCCTGGCTTGGAGAATTTTGAGCATTACTTTACTAGCGTGTGAGACGAGTGCAATTGTGTGGTAGTTTGATTACTCAGCCACAAAAAAGCAATGAATTTGAGTCAGTTGTAGTGAGGTGGATGAACCTCTCAGAGCCTGTTATATAGGCAAATAGGGGAAAACAACAGAAAGGGAAAGACTAGAGATCTCAAGAAAGCTGGAAGTATCAAAGGAACATTTCATTCAAAGATGGGCACAATAAAAGACAAAAACAGTAAAGATCTAACAGAAGCAGAAGAGATCCAGAAGAGATGGAAAGAATACACAGAAGAACTGTACAAAAAAGATCTTAATGACCCAGATAACCACATGGTGTGGCCACTCACCCAGAGCCAGACATTCTGAGAGCAAAGCCAAGTGGCCCTTAGGAAGCGCTGCTGCCAATACAGCTAGTGGAGGCAATGGAATTCCAGCAGAGCCATTTAAATAAAGCTAGTGGAGGCAATGGAATTCCAGCAGAGCCATTTAAAAATCTTAAAAAGATGATGCCATCAAAGTGCTGTACTCAGTATGTCAACAAATGTGGAAAACCCAGCAGTGGCCACACAACTGGAAAAGGTCTATCCTCATCCCAATTCCCAAGAAGGCCAATACTAAAGAACGTTCAAACCACCAGACAATTGTACTCATTTCCCATGCCAGTAAGCTTATACTCAAAATTCTACATGCTAGGCTTCAGGATTATGTGAACTGAGAACTTCCAGATGTCCAAGATGGGTTTAGAAAAGGCAGAGAAACCAGAGATCAAATTGCAAACATTCACTGAACCATAGAGAAAGGAAAGGAATTCCAGAAAAACATCCACCTCTGTTTCACTGACTATGCTAAAATCCTTTAACTGTGTGGATCATAACAAACTGTGAAAAACTCTTAAAAGAGATAGGAATACCAGACCATCTTGCCTAGCTCCTGAAAAACCTGTATGCTGGTCAAGAAGCAACAGTTAGAAGAGAAAACAACTGACTGGTTCAGGATTGAGAAAGGAGTTCGACAAGGCTGTTTATTGTCACTCTGTTTACTTAACTTAGATGCAGAGCACATCATGCGAAATGCTAGGCTGGATGAGTTACAACCTGGAATCAAGATTTCTGGGAGAAATATCAACCACCTCAGATATGCGGCTGATATCACTTTAATGGCAGAAAGCAAGGAGGAACTAAAGAACCTCTTGATGAGGGTAAAGAAGGAAAGTGAAAGAGCGAGCTGAAACTAAATATTAAAAAAACTAAGATCATGGCCTCTGGTCCCATCACTTCATGGGAAATAGAAGGAAATGTGAAAGCAGTGACAGATTTCCTCTTCCCAGGCTCTAAAGTCACTGCGGAGGTGACTGCAGCCATGCAACCAGAAGACGACTGCTTCTTGGTAGGAAAGTTATGACAATCCTACACAGTGTGTTCAAAAGCAAAGACGTCACTTTGCTGACAAAGGTCTGTATAGTCAAGGCTATGGTCGTCCCAGTAGTCACATATGGTTGTGACACCTGGACCACAAAGAGCACCGAAGAATTAACTGATGCTTTTGAACTGCAGTGCTGGAGAAGACTCCTGAGACTCCTTTGGACAGCAAGGGGATCAAACTAGTCAGTCTTAAAGGAAATCAATCTTGAATACTCATTGGAGGGACTGATGCTGAAGCTGAAGCTCCAATACTCTGGCCACCTGATGCAAAGAGCCGACTCATTGGAAAAGACCCTGATGCTGGGAAAGATTGAAGGCAGAAGAGGGTGACAGAGGATGAGATGGTTGGATGGCATCACTGATGCAATGGACAGGAACTTGAGCAAACTCCTGGAGATGGTGAGGGGCAGGGAAGTCCAGCGTGCTGCAGCCCATAGGGTCACAAAGTCAGACACGACTTGGCAACTGAACAACAACAAATCAGAAAAACAAACATCGTATATTAAGGCACACATATGGAATCTAGAAAAATAGTTCTAATTAACCTATTTACAGGGAAGAAATAGAGATGAAGACATAGAAAGCATACCTGTGGACACAACAGGGGAAGGAGAGGGTAGGATGAATTGAGAAAGCAGCACTGACATATATATACCATTAAGTGTAAAACAGGTAACTAGTGGGAAACTGCTTTATAAGGCAGGGAGCCCACCCTCACACTCACTGACAACCTAGGGGGTGGGACGGGAGAGGGGAGAGAGGCTAATGAGGGAGGGAATATATATATATATATATATATATGACTGATTTCCATTGTTATACAGCAGAAACCAACACAACACTGTAAAGCAATTATCCTCCAATAAAAAAAAGAAAGTTGATTCTGAAAATAAAAGGGAGATTCAAAGAGCTGCTGTCACTTACTGGAAGACTGCAAAACATTAGACATGCAAAGCTTTGACTTGAGATGGCCACCTAACATGAAGAATCCCCAATGATCAAAAAGGCTATTAACAACCTTTCAGTTATAAAAGTACGCTGTAAATATGTAATTAAATGTCTTAGATGAAATTACTACTCAACAGTGGAGACTTTAAGATTTTCATTTTATTAAAAATAGAGCAACACAACAGCAGCAGCTTCTGATAAATATTCACTAGTACCACTTGGAAGCAGTCCTACTCACATAAACATACACCACCTATGCAGTGTCTTTGTTTACATCTTAAACCCTTCCCTTGATGATCCATGGAGCATTATGTAAAGATTAGCACTACTGTATTAAACCTAGTTAAGATGGAGAAAAGTAATATTTAACTATGAAACTGAACTACCTATATAACTACACAGTACACCCAAATATAACCTCCTGTGGAAATGAAGAGAATTCTGTACTGTTTCCCAACAGTGTTTTGCCTACCAGTAACCTTAAATGGTAGAACAATCTCTTCAACTCTTTCAGCATGAATTTCATGAATTTGAACTTACAGATATAGTTAAATTATCTACCTAGCAAATAGAACTTAATCAAGAATGAAGGCAACTATTATTCTATTCCAATCCTCAGAAAGGAAATCTTACTGGTAAACTTTGTTAAGTTTTATAAAAGTTGGCAAGTCTCAAAATTAAAATGTTACAAAGTAAATTTAAAAATCAGACAACAGACTAAAAATCTAAGAACAGTATGTTAAGAAATGTTGCATTACATATAAACTAACAATTGTAATAAATTGATTGGCTACAAAGTATAGAAGTACCTTAAAATGAAATAGAAAGAAATCTAGTTATTAGTTTCTAAATCCCATCTAGTAATAATAGCTTTAGCTATTATTTTAAAAATTATGTACCAATCTTTGGCAGAATCACCAATAAAAGTGTATTTAAGAAAAACAAATTCACCCACAAATCCAAGATTAAGTAGGGAAGTGAATTTTATTTTTAAAAGATTATTTTATTACATTTATACTTGACTCCTGCTTCCAGAAATATCACTTAGCCCTTCTGAGAGCACTAACCTCTTAAACTTAAAAATCAACAATTTTAAATGACTATTACTGAATAAACATGAGAAAATACTAAGTTATATACGTAGTAAAAATTCTTTTAAATCTTTAAAACACCAAAGGAACGTAATTACTTTGTGGAAACGGCTCTACTTCATAAGTGACCCAATTAAAACCAGATACTCCTTTCAATAAAAATATAAGATATATCTCATTGAAATGTTATTCAATACAACACTCAAAAAGAATTCATTTTAACTGCTAATTCAATTACTAAAGTAGGATTTAAATCAAATCATACTAAACGACCCTGATGCTGAGAACGACTGAAGGCAGAGGAGGAGGAGGTGGCAGAGAATGAGCTGGTTAGACAGCATAACTGACTTAACGCACACAAATCTGAGCAAACTCCGGGAGACAGTGAAGGACAGAGGAGCCTGGCGTGCTGCAGTCCACAGGGCTACAGTCAGACTCAACTTAGTGACTGAACAACAATTATTCCAAATGTTTAAACTTTTAAAAGCCTATTATTACATATACTTAAATTAGAATGATATCTTCAGCTGGGACCAAATTTGCCTCCAGATTCAAGTTTTAAACATAGCAACCCATATAATGTATAAGAATGAATGAGGATACTGAGGATGACTAATGTCACAAAAGAAATTATTTTCTTGACCAAAAAAAAAAAAAAATGATTCTAAATGCCAGTGTTTACTTTTAAATCACACATGTCAAAATTTAAGTCTCCAATACTTCTCAAGATCAACATAGCAAATACTGAATACCTTGGGAAATAATTCTAAACAGAAAAGCACAAGCTGACTAGTGTATTTTTAACTATGTATTAATTAGACTCAATAGAAAATAATGAGACAGCTGCAAAAGTTAAGAGTTTATACTTGTTTCCTCACACAAAACTGGCTAGCTTATCAAGGAACATCTTTTATTAACAGTGTACACTGCTGAAGAACAAAAACAGAAGGACTAACAGAATTTGTCTAGAATGATGAATAGCAACTACAATTTAAGGAACAGAATATACACGCTATATAATCAAGCTGAAAAAGAATTTACAGATGGTATCGAGTATAAAATGGCTGTCTTCTTGGCCTTACCTCACGTTTTCCTGACAACATCTACCTGGGATGAAAAAAACAGTTTTAAAAAAGTAATGAAATACCTTAAAAGAAAATAATAAACAAATGAAAACATATCAGCCTTTATAAGTGAACAAAGAGAAAATCTTTCTCACACACACACACACACACAAACACACACTCTCTCTCTCCTCCCCCAATCCCGACCCTCCCTCCCTTACCTCTAGACCCTAGAAAGTTTTGCTTCCCTAAGCCTGTTTAAGAAAATGACGTCACGTTCTCTGGGCCTCTGGTATTCCTGCTGCTGCTAAGTCGCTTCAGTCGTGTCCGACTGTGTGTGACCCCACAGACAGCAGCCCACCAGGTTCCCCCGTCCCTGGGATTCTCCAGGCAAGAACACTGGAGTGGGTTGCCATTTCCTTCTCCAGTGCGTGAAAGTGAAAAGTGAACGTGAAGTCACTCAGTCGTGTCCGACTCTTTGCGACCCCATGGACTGCAGCCTACCAGGCTCCTCCATCCCTGGGATTTTCCAAGCAAGAGTACTGGAGTGGTGTGCCATTGCCTTCTCTGTCTGGTATTCCTACTCATGCCCAATTTTTATAAATCAGTGTCTTTTAAGATTGGAATGGTTATCTTAAAGCTGAATAAATATCATCAGCAAGAAAAATAACTGGCATCAGAAAACAAATTACGTATGTTAATTACCAACTTACCAAACATTTAATAGAGTACAGAGCATAAGAAAATACTCAACTTTAACTGATTGCTTTATAGACACCACACAAACATGCACTCTCCATACCAAAACAATCTCCATAGCTATGCCAACTAAAACAAGAACAGGATAAACCTAAGATGCTGTTTTGAAATGCATGAACAAATATTTTCCTCTAAAATACTTAGCTTTATTAGAGAAATGGTACTAAAAATAACAAAGATTCAAACAACATTTGTTCTATTCTACTTACATATCATAAATAAGAAGCTTTAATGCAAGACACACACTCCTTCACAATCTTTCCATATGCACCCAAGCATTCCTGTATCAAAATAAGCTGTTTACCAGCCAACCGTACGTGGTTGAATGATTAAAATGACCATCTATACTTTACATAGTAAAGCATTTTCAAAAATTTTAATGTACATAGTGACAAAGAGGAAAAAAAAAAAAAAAAAAACAGTAATTGTGAACACATGAAGAGTAGTTAAGCAGCTTCATAATCAAACCGGGCTTCATTACTTGCAATAAGGGCAATTCCTTCCATTCTCCACCAAATACTTAAGTTTCAATAGTATTAACATTAAAAGAAAACTCAAGTTGAAACCAAGTAACTGATGTGTTACTCAGCTCTTTAAATTTATAAGTAACTCTTCCCCATGAGGTAAGGCAACTGAGTAATTTGATTGTATTAGATTGCATTAAAATAATTATACTTGATTTTTTTTAATAACATGCTAATTAAAAGGTATAACTTTTGGAAATGTAACCATGAAAAGAGTTCTGAAACTATAAGCTGTGGTTTGGGGGAAGCATTAGCAATGTTGTCATTTTACTACTTGCATACTTTCTGCAAAAAGTGTGCCTAACAATGCAGGATGACCTATATTTTAAGCTCAAGTAAACATACTTCACACATAAAACAAATAACCTCATGTACTCTCCTTTAAGCACAATTTCAGCACATCATTTATGAGAAGATGATTGAGAGGTAATAATTAAGGCCATCCACTGGAGACAACTAAAGGGTCTTGCTTTAAGTCAAGTGAGATCATGCTGCTTCGTTTTCAGGTATCACAGTATAAAACTGATGGTCCCACAATTGCACTGTTGTTTCAAGCGCTGAAGTCATTCTTAAAACAGACTTCCCTCTCATATTAGGTAAGTAAGAACTCTTCTGACATATCACTTTCACACTTATCTATGGGAGGGAATGAAATACCCATCTAAATTCCATATGGATTGAGAATGACTAGCTCATATAAAATTCTAGAAAACAGTATACCACGATGTAGAAGGCACTAAAGCTTCAGCTTGTGCTCCCATAGCCCATTTTGAAAACCCAGCTTTCTTTTTATAAATGGCACCTTTACCACCCACAGCTGACAACACACACTGCAATATTGTTCATAATAAGCTCGGAAATGTCAAGAAAGTTCAAAAAGAAATGCTTACTATGTGGGGAGACCCAATGATTCTAAACACTGAACACTAATACGTCATTAGTATTCAGCACATTTGTTCTTCCTCTTGAAAGAGAGCAGTAGCATGCATTGTCAGTTGGTTTGTAATCCACTTATTTAAGCAACTTTAATCTGTAAAACTATTTTAAAGAAAAACCACTGTCCTAAACTGTGAGCAAAAGAAAACACAACAGTGAGAATTTAACACAATCACTATAAATCCTGTGAAGTAATGTTAAAACGTCTTACAAACTCTGCACTTACAAGGGTGTGTACATATTTGCACCGATTTCAAGCACATCATCAATCTGTATATATTGAAATTTTAAAAAAAAGTAAAATAATACAAAATCAGTTTCTAGCATTTCTTAAAAGAGCCTCCAAAGCTTATCTCCAGTCTTTATAGACAGTATAACAAATTTAGATCTTTAACGTCCCATTTATTTGTAATGGTTCTTGGCAAACACTAACAAACCACGTGACAACAGTGTCAGCCGCCATGGAAACGCACAGACTTAGAGGATGAGGAGTTTGGGTCACACCTGTTATTGTCATGATGTCCATGCTTGTTTTCTTACTCAGTAACAAGATGGCCACAAAGTCTCCTAACAACTAGAAAAGCCGTTAGCTCGTATCTTTATGCTCTACTGGATTTCTTCACTTTTAACATCTTGCTGAGAGAATTAAAAGCTTTGGATTCTATTCCAGCGTGTGTGTAGGTGCGTCTGTTGGTCCTATACTGCTTCCGTTTTGGCAGAGAGGTTTTCTTCGTTGGGCTGACAGTTCCCATTTTGCTGTACTTTGTTTTCCTCAGTCCGTGGCGCATCCTTGTCATCTGCTTCTTTGCCCACGCTTGAATCTGGTTCTTTATTGTGCTCCTTCTCCTACAATGAGTGTTTAGGTATACATTTAATATTTTTCTCAAGAGCTGCCAGCTATTACATCTAGTTCTGGCTAAAATATGTAACTTTACCTTTTGTGTATTAGTCAAACTGGGTATTTTCTCCCATTTACCTTTTCAAATAAATAGTATATGCAAACATGTATCGATATGTCCTTTGTACTTCTAAGATGGGACAACCCATGGAGATTCAGTTGGAATAAAATAGGTACACAGAAATTCTATGGAAGAATTCAACAAACGTTGCTGCCTGACTTGAAAAAGTGGAAGAGATCTGCTGAAAGTAAAACAGTTCCCATAGAAGCCAGGATAGACTTGTAATCTAGATACCAAATAAGCAAAAACAAGGGAATGTAGAAAAGGAAGTCACTGTTCTTCCTACCAAAGACTGTTCAAGAACAGTCCAAATTCAGTCCTCAACCAAGAATTAAAGAGAGCATGTGGAAAAGTGTCTGGAATGTATCAAGTGCTCAGGAGATATTAGCAATGTTACTGACAATGATGATAAACTTCTAGCAGTATGGGAATAAATAAAATTGTAAGATGAAAGCGCCAGACTTCATAAAACACAAATATTACTTACCAGTATAAGGAAAATAACCTAATTCACAAGTATTTACAATATTTACCCCCCCCCAAAATCCTTACTTGATGGAATTTGGTTTCCATTAATTATTCTAATTCAACAAACCTAACAATTGGTATATTATCACAAAACCAATGACAACATCATCTGTCAAATTTGCTAAAACAAATGCAGTGAGGAAAATGTCAACAAGTAGAAATACTCCTGTACCTTGTTAGAATTTTTATTGTATGCCATTCTGCGAATAAGATAAGGAATGCAACTGTTTACACTAGTTAACATTAATTAGTTCTTATCTTCAAAAACTAGGTGAAAAAACTGCTGATATAACAAATATTAAATAAGTAGTACCAAAAACACTGTTGCCCTCAAGGAGCTTTGTCTAAAGTTACTCTCTCTATGAAATAAAGAACAATCTCATATTTATTATTTAAACCCTAAACATGGAAAGACTTGCTTACTTTAAGTGAAGTATTGTTCTTCTCCACCTTGTCCTTCCCTTCTCTATCATTAGAGCTCTTTCTTGTAGAAGCTGAACGCTCTCTCTCTCTTCTTTCACTGATGTGGTCCTTTTCTTTTTCTCTCTTTTTATCCTTCTTATTTCTGCTATAGGAGTATTAATAATGTCAGTTAACATCTTAAAAAGTAAATACCCAGTATATTGTTAACTAAATATTCTTACCTAATACTAATGCATTGTAAACAAGCATATCAGTAACCTGGCAGACCAAGTAACGTAAATGAGTCCTGTAACCCACCAACTCAATCCCACACCCAGGTAACTTTTTAAAGACACACAGTCATTTCTGCAGAGGCGCAATCTTGTATTACCAATTTCTTAGTTTTAAAACATTCAAGGTTTATTTATCTACTGTAATTAGGATAAAACAAAATCAAATACATAATACTTTTACCCCTTCTTTTCAAAGCAAAAAATGAATAACCAGAAAATAATTTAAAAAAGATAAAAGAATCAGATAAGGCTGAATGACTTCTCAGGCAAGACTGCATGACTTACAAAAACCTGGAACTTCAAATAACCAATGACACCATGCGCCCTCCTCTCATTCACAAAGTCCCACCCACCAATTCAAGAGCAAACGCTAAGCACAAGATGGACTGAAGGCATTCCATTTGCAAAAACAACATATCCCTAAAATTTGAGGGGAAAAAAATGATGCACTTCATATCAGGAGCATAACAAGACATCTTCAACTCAAAATAATTAACCCTAATACAGAATTCTTTGTCTTAATTATGAGTAGCTTTATAATAAACACTAAGACCAGGCAAACAAACAAAAACACTTAAGAAACAGACCCAAGTACATGTGAAAATTCAATAAAGCATCTCAAATCATAGGGGAAAAGATAAAGACATGGGAACAATTGGATTATTATTCAGAAAATGATAAAAGTGGGTCCGTATCTCATTCACATAAATAAATCCAAATGGATTAGAGACCTAAATTTTTTTTAATGAAATAATACAAGTACTACAAGAAAACATAAGTGAATTTCTCTCTAACTTGAATGAAAGGGAAGATTTTTGAACCATAACTAAAATTCCAAGTACAATAAAAGATTCATACATATGCCTACATAAATTTTTGCAAAGCAAAGCAAAAAAACACTGCTAACATATTCAAAAGAAAAATGACAAACCAAGAAAAATATATTTACAACATAATTATGTATATATGTTTATCTTTACATATAACTCTTAAAAGTCAAGGAAACAACTGCAAAAAGATCGAGATTCCTTAGCAATGTATTTAACCAAAAGGGCAAAAAATCTGCCAAAAGAAATAAATGCATAAATAAAATGGAAACACACCCCATGTTCTTGAATCAGAAGACTTAAATAGAGTTAAGGTAACAATAGTATTCAACGTGATCTACAAATTCAATGCAATCCCCATCTAAATTGCATTGGCATTGTTAGCAGAAATAGAAAAAAGCCCATCCTAAAAATCATATAGAATCTCCAGGGACATCAAATAGCCAAAACCACCTTTAACAACAAAATCGGAAGACAGTTCCTGATGTTAAAACTTATTACAAAACTACAGTAAGCAGAACTTTTCTTGGTGGTACAGTGGGTAAGAATTTGCCTGCCAGTGCAGGGGACGTGGATCTGATCCCTCACCCGGTAAGATTCTACACGCCGTGAAGCAGCTAAGCCCATGTGCCCACTGCTGAGACTGCACGCTGCAACTGCTGAAGCCTGCGTGCCTAGAGCCTGTGCCCGCAACAAGAGAAGCCACCACAATGAGAAGCCCATGCACCGCGACTAGAGAGCAACTCCCACTCTCTCCAACCAGGGGAAGCCCCAGCAAAGCAAAGAAGACCAGTGCAGCCATAAATAAATAAATAAATACCTGCACACAAATGCTCATAACAGCATTATTTACAATAGCGAAAAACCCAGAAATACTAAATGCCCATCAACTAATGAATGGTTAAATTCACCGGAATATTACTCATCCATTAAAAAGGAATGAAGTACTGATTCATACTATAATATGTATGAACCTTGAAAACATTACATTCAAAGAAGTCAGATACAAAACCACACATACTGTGAGTCTATTTGAAACAGCCATAATAGGCAATCCAGAGACAAGAAGTAGGTTAGTGGCTGTTTGGAGCCATGGAGAGTAACTGCTAATGGGTACAGGCTTTCTTCTAAAGTGAAAGAAATGTTCTGGAACTAGCAGTGATGGCTGCACAAAATTGTGAACTCTTTTGAGAAAAATGCAACAAAAATTACTAAACATCACTGAAATGCACATTTCAAAGGGTGAATTTTATGTTATGTAAATTACTTCTTCAATTTAAGAAATTTTAAGTCAAAATGGAACTGAGGTTGGGTAGAGTCGCTGACCACATACAGACACACACACAGTATATACTGTCAATGCTGTCTTTTGGAAGAAAAGGAAAAATTCAAATACATGTATCTGCTTAATTTTGCAAAAAAGAAACACAAGGAAGGATAAAACAATTTATCACTTATAGAAAGTGGATGTTAAAGTAGAAGGAATCTGGAAGGAGGTGAAATGTTCTAAATATATCTTTTTGTCTAATTTGAGTTTACAGTTGGTAAAAGTTTTTACTTTCGTGAGCAAAGTATTTTTTAAAAATCTGCCCCACCTCCTCAATATCCCACACCTTCCTTTTATTCTCATCTAAAAATAATAACCCACAAACAAACAAATAAAAGATCTCTGCTGGGAAGCATGTTCCTTCTACCCTGGGCAAAACTTTTTATAAATTCCTCTTTTCTCTACCTGGAAAACCAAGTGAAAAATTATGACCCATTAGGAAGATAGTGGGATGAAAAAATATATATACAGAAATCACTAACCTTCCTATGTATAAACCTAATCTCCAATTATATGACATAATGAAAGACTTCATTTACAAGAACAAAAAAGCAACATATATCTAAAATTAGACCTTGAAAATGCATAAAATCTGTTTGAAATAAACACTGAAACATTCATGAAAAACACTAAGGATGGCCTGAATAAGTAGGCCATGTTCCTGGATAGAAAGACTCACCTTCATAAAGTTTTATTTATTAATAAATCTATTCATCAATATCCCCATTAATAAATTTAATCATACTATAACACAAATTATCAGTAGGTTTTACTTCTAGAACACAGTCAAACTAACTCTTAAGTTCAAGCAGAAAAATAAACACACAAGCATGATCAAGAAAGCTCAAAAAAAGAGAAATTTTTTAGAGGTATGGAAAAGTGTGTGTGTGTGTGTGTGTTCAGTATGTGCGTGTGCGCGTGCGCTCAGTCGTGTCCAACTCTTTGTAACCCCATAGACTGTAGCCCGCCAGGTTCTTCTGTCCATGGGATTCTCCAGGCAAGAATATTGGAGTGGACTGCCATTTCCTACTCAAAGGGATTTTCCCAACCCAGGGATGGAAACCACGTCTCTTATGTCTCCTGCACTGGCAGGCAGATTCTTTACCAGCTGTACCACCTGGGGAAATAAAGACCTTACTGAATATTTAAAAATATTATACAATCCGTATAATTAAAAGCATGGGGCACTACTGGTACACAATCATCAGTCAAGCCAATCCAATACCACGTAAGGCCCAGAAACAGACTCCAACACAAACAGGAAAATTTAGTATATGACAAAGGAAACATGGGATAAGTGTTAAGAAAATTGGGTTTTTAATGATATTGGAAAATAAAGAAGCATTTGGAAAAATAAAATCGTATCCATGTGCCATACTGCAAACAAGGAAAAACTAATGGATCAAAGATGTAAATGCAAAAATTAAAAGTATAAAAGTACAAAAAAAAAGCAATGAAGGAATTTTACTATAATCTTGGAATAGGAAAGATTTTTCTACCTATAAGACTCAAAATGGAAAAGTCACAAAAGAAAAAAACTTGAGGAATTAAACTATGTAAGTCAAAAATCTCTATAAAATTAAGTCTCATAAACAATTTCCAAGAAATGACAAACTAGGAATAATACTTGAAACCAAGTCACTGAAGAATCATCTCCACAATATAGAAAGAATTCCTGAAAATAGAAAAAATAAAAAGAGAGCCCATAAAAAATGGGCAATGTATACAATTCATAGAAAAGGAAATACAAATGGCCTTCAAATATATGAAGAGATGGTCACCTTCACTCTTAAGAAAAATGCACTGAAATCAACTCTATACTGGTACCATTTCTCATCTCTCAGATGGACCAAAACCCACAACTCTGGAAACAATCTGCAGGAGCTACAGGGAAACAAGCATCTCAAATGCAGCTGGTTAACGCGCGAGCTGCCACCTTTATGAAGGACCACACGGAAGAAGTATCTCTTAAAACCACAACAACACTCACCCCCTGCCCACCAATACCATTTACAGAAACTGTCTCTGCATACTGGTGTCATCCATGGACTGGCATGTGCCAGGGGTGCTTGCCATCTACCTCTACAAGGATTAGATCGCGTGCTGCTTGCAGCCGCTGCCCTCCAACACCCTCTGAGGAAGCCCAGGGTGGAGAGCAGAAATGAGGCACTCTATGCTCTGGGAAAACGGACACGACAGATCTTCACAGAGTAAGATATTTTCAGGAGCCGATTTTATGAGCCCAATTCTTACATCTACTCATATCTAGAAAAGCACTGAAGCCCTTCATGATGACGACTGTTTCTTGTGACTAGCAGAAATTTCACCAGACCAGCAGAAACTTTCTAAAAAAGTAAAAATAAACGTGCTTGATTGCAGGCACTCTCTCTTTACCAAAGTCACATATATTCTGTCCTCCTCCCCGCCTCTTTGGAGCAGTCTCCCAGCGCTAACAACCGAGGTGCTGTCTCCCCGGCTGCAGTCCTCACGTTGCCCCAAACAAAACTTAACTCACAACTCTCACATTGTGCATTTTTTTAAGTTGACACTGGCACACTACAAAATTATGTAAATACAAAGCTATTCATTACAGACTTACATAATTTATAAAAAGAAAATTAAGAGAACCTATTCAGTTACTGTAGGCTGGTTTCATAACAGACAACGGAAGACCATGCAGTTGTAAAAAGGGATGAGCATCACTTTGATGAATACACAAAGTTCTTCTGGTAGTTAAGTGACAAAAGCAACTGTGTAACAGTGTACATTTTGCACTACCTTTGGTAGAAGATGAAAAAAAAAACATTATATATTCTCATCTGCTCCTATATACAAAACTGGAAGGATATACCAAAAAAACTAATCAAGTCGTTACTTGTGGGGACAGGATAGGTGCACATATCATGGAAGTTAAGATCTATTCATAACTTTTTGTATTCTCCAAATTTCTAAACCAAACTAATATATTACATGTTACTCACTCAAAATATAAACATAAAAATAACAGACTGAAGAGAGAAAACCCCCCTGCTTCCTCCTCAGTTCTAGAACATGCTTTCAACCTACCTCCTGGGGGATGGAGACCTAGAAGATTTCCTTTTTATGGTTTTTGATGTTCTTGGTGACCTGGAAGAACTCCTGCTCCTCCTCCTACGCCTTTCCCTGAAAGTCAAGAATGTCATTTTAAAAACCAGTAACTTCAGTAAGATTAATTCAAATACACAAAAGCAAAAGGGTCTGGAATGCTCTCAAGTGAAGAGTGTTCTTTAAAGGTCAGTTTAAACTAATGTCTTTCATGAAAATATTCTATTATCTAATTTTAGTACAGGTCAAATGATGAACCATAAATTCAACAGACAAGTGAAAACATCTCTTAAGATTTCATTTTAAAAAGATGATCTCCTAGTGCACCAGCCCCAAGCATGGGGAGGGAGGAGGGAGGAGGGTTCAGGATGGGAACGCATGTATGCCTGTGGCGGATTCATTTTGATATGTGGCAAAACCCGTGCAATGTTGTGAAGTTAAAAAAATAAATAAATAAATAAAAAGATGATCTCCTTTACGAGTGATTTATTTGGACAGAAATTTCTAGAGCAGAAAAAATATTAATGGATGTTTCATATTCTCTCTTACATTTAACATATTTTCTTCCTCAACACCTAAAGCATGTTGCTTTCCAGATCCTCTGTCATGCATCTAGCTCCTTGCTGCCCCACTGTGGATTATTTTTTCTTAACAAGTTAATAGGCCCTTTTCAAGAAGTGAAAGATAAACAGGCTTGCAACATACAGACTTTCTAAACCCGAGTATGCAGAATGCCTCTTTAAGGAGTATTTACATTAGTTCACTTCACAGATAAACTGCTTTTACCCCCTCAACTACCTATCACTTCATTATTGTTGTTCTAGTCATTTAAAATTAAGCACACAAGTTACTCAGATATAAGGAAATTACTTAAAAACTGGGGTTTAAATATGATGAAGTAAAAAATAATTATTAAATAGATTAACAAGATTATTAAAAACTTTTTTATTAAAAACTATTTTGCTTAACATATTCCTTACTGAATGACACATACTTTTAATAATGATTTTGTGTGTGTGTTCAGTCACTAAGTCATGTCTACCACTTTGCAACCCCACGGACTGTAGCAGTCTTCCAGTGCTTCCAGACTTCCCTGTCCTTCAGGATCTCCTGGAGTTTGCTCAAATTCTCGTCCACGGAGTCAGTGCTGCTATCTAACAAATTACGCCATTTGTAAGAGTGGCCAACTTAGAAACAATGAACTGCAAGATGTCTATTCAGGTGATGAGGTATGAGGATTTATTTCTTAAATGACTAATGCAGCCAATGATTTATCTCACAAGAAGCTTTGATAGTAAGTGGCCACAGAACTGAAACAACCAAATCCTCTCGACTTCAAGTTCCCTTATATGTCAGTAAATTGATTCTAGGCTAATGAAATATTTTGTGTACTTTTTTCATCTATAAAATAAAAAACTAGACAATGCTTATATGTGGTATACACGGTAGATGTGAAGACTGAAAGAGTTCAAGAACTTTGAGAACACAAATCAATTTCTGCTCTACCTAAGGTTCTCGCCTCCATTACCTAATTTTATCTCCAAGTCACCTCAAAATTATACTTCCTACTGTGGAAATTGGATGACATCATTCCATGCAATCAATACCATTCTGTAGCAGCACCCCTCCCCCCACCTCACACACCAGAAGTAACTTTTTTCATCGCGTAAGGCAATGGCACCCCACTCCAGTACTTTTGCCTGGAAACTTCCATGGACAGAGGAGCCTGGTGGGCTGCAGTCCATGGGGTCGCCAAGAGTCGGACATGACTGAGCGACTTCACGTTCACTTTTCACTTTCATGCACTGGAGAAGGAAACGGCAACCCACTCCAGTGTTCTTGCCTGGAGAATCCCAGGGATGGGATGCTGGGTTGGCTGCCGTCTATGGGGTCGCACAGAGTCGGACACGACTGAAGCGACGCAGCAGCAGCAAGAATGCCAGTGTATCCCATTTTATACAAAATGGCTCCCTCTTCATCAGTGTAACTCTTTACTTGTATTTCAGGAACACTGTGTGTGGGTGGACATCTAGTAACTGCCAGTTAGTGGTAATGAGAGCCAGGCTTGAGACACAGCAATCCAGAATAATCAGTTAGTTGAGAAGGAAGCTATCAGCACTAGTATGCAGAATTGGAGTTAAATAGGCTGACGTTTAAATTTTAGTTTCACACTTAACCAGCTGCACGACTGGGGTCATAGTAATTAATCTGAGTCTTAGTTTTTCCAACGGATAAATGGATAAATAACAACTCTGGTCTCACTGTGCTGTTATGAGGATTAGGATAACATCTGTAACGTACCAAGTCTAATGTGTGGTGCACAGTAGGTGCTCAATAAATTTTTTCTCTTTCCCTTTGTTGGTCTCATCCTTACTGACTGTAATTTCAAGCATTAAAAGTTCTTAAATATCAAAATTTTTTCTTTAAAAAATATAGCTCAGAAGACAATGTTGGAAATAAAAACACCAAGTAGACTATTTTTCTGAGCAGTTAACAGGTTTCCTATTCACTAAACAAATCAGAGCACAATGCTAAAAGAAATTTTAACTCTTCACTAAGCTCTTCTGAAAGCATGAATCATTTCAAAAGACTGCACCAGCATCAGTCAGCATTTATTCTCCAGGCCCCAGAGGTTATCCAAGGACTGAATATGACTATCTACACTTTCTTAAATATCAAGCAACTTAAAATAGTCCATGAAAAAATTAAACATTTTGAAGTCATCAGAAAAAGTAAATTCAAACGAAGTTGAAAGGAATCAGGACACTACTTGGTGTTGTGAAAGGCACTGTCTAAACATAAACATCAAGGAATGTGTGAAACACAACCAATAAAACAACTGCAGTAAAGACACCGCAAGGCTTAACCGATGCCCACAGCAAATGAGGGCAATTATTCAGGTTGTTTCAATGTGCTGACATACAGCAGAGATCTACTGATTGGAAGTTCCATTTTAACATATACTGCTGCTTTCAACTTTATACTTCTGAGGCATTTTTTAAAAAGCCAGTACCAAGTACTAGTGAGAGTCTTCATTTAAACAATCAGTAAAAAAGACAAAGAGCTACTGTACTACTACACTTCTAACTAAAGTGCAGAGCAGATGGAAAATTTCCTGAGCTTCAGCTTCTTCATGTTTTAAAACCATGATAACAGTCTTCTCACAGGCTTACTGTGAGGACTAAATAAGATTAGTCATGAAAAACTCCGCTGAAACACAAAATCTGGCATATGGTAAAGCACTCAATAAATGCTAGAAATTATCTTCAATTAAGTAACCAAAGACTAGCATTAAGAATAAGCTATTAAAACAGAAAGCAAAAACATTAGGAAATGCACATGCCAGTCTCAAATTATTCTCTATGAAAAACCTTTCAAAAATATCTTTAAAATTTACTAAAATATGTTTTTAAGTATTTTTAAGATACAGTTTTTAACACAACTTAGGAACTTCCATTTGTTTATAGTCACAATATCATCTGAAGCAATGGATACAGGTTGAGATAATCCTGAATTAAGGAAGGGCCTTGTTTGCTGCTGTTACTATGGCAACCTGCTGCCACCTGGTGGCAATGTGCGTGCGCGCGCGTGCGCATGTGTCTGCTACAGTCACATCTGACTCTTTGCAACCCTCTGGACTGTGTGTGTGTGTGTGTCTGCTACAGTCACATCTGACTCTTTGCAACCCTCTGGACTGTGTGTGTGTGTGTGTATGTGTGTTTGCTTCAGTCACATCTGACTCTTTGCAACCCTCTGGACTGTAGCCCGCCAAGCTCCTCTGTCCATGGGATATCCAAGCAAGCATACTGGAGTAGGCTGCCATGCTCTCCTCCAAGGGATGTCCCCAACCCAGGGATCAAACCCGTGTCTCATATGTCGTCTGCATTGGCAGGTGGGTTCTTTACCATCAGTGCCACCTGGGAAGCCCTGATGGCAATGCACCTATTAATAAAGAGTTCTAAGAAAAAAGCAAATCCTTAACAAAGAAATGAAAACCAAAACTTAAACATCACACATTCAACAAAACACAGCAGTAAAAATGAACTTAGATGACAAAAAGGACTAATACTGCAACCTTAAAAATAATTTTACATATTAAATTTACTACTCATTCCAAAGAAATATACAAGCCTAATAAGCAGTCAACTTTTCTACATAAGACCAAGTCAGGAATAAAAAGCTTGCCCCTGCCATCCCACCCTCCAAGAAAGCATAAGCACCAGCAACAGCAGTCACTGGCACCACCGCCAGTTACAGCAGTGGATGACAAAGGACAGCTAGCTTTTCCAACAACTGTGCCCAGTATTCTCTCTTCCTCCTCACTGATTCAATACTGTAGCAATCCCTCTGCTAGAGAAATGTTCTACCATTATTTTACTGATTCCATGTATAACAATATTTTCCCTCTCACTTAAAACTGTCATCAATGAGCCTCTTGGTAGAAAGGTGAAGCATTATCAAA
Source organism: Bubalus kerabau (assembly GCF_029407905.1). NCBI lineage: Eukaryota > Metazoa > Chordata > Mammalia > Artiodactyla > Bovidae > Bubalus > Bubalus kerabau. Next base: position 15,311,463 of record NC_073641.1, read on the forward strand.
CCTGCTGGAACTACGAGATCTTCTTGATGCATTGTAACTTCTGGGTGGTGTTCTGGACTTTTTATCCTTCTTTCTTTTCTCATCTATCTCTTTGGATCTGTCCTTTTCTCGTTCCTTTTCTTTGTCTTGTTCCTTCTCCTTTTCTTTGTCTCGTTCCTTTTCATGGTCTTTGTCCCGCTCTCTCTCTTTGTCCTTGTCTTTATCTCGGTCCTTTTCCCGTTCTTTATCTCGGTCTTTATCTTTGTTTTTACCCCGTTCCTTTTCTTTTTCACGTTCCTTTTCCCTGTCTCTTTCTTTTTCCCTTTCCTTTTCTCTGTCTTTTTCTTTCACTCTTTCCTTTTCCTTGATTTTTTCTCGGGTATCTTTTCTTTTGTCCCTTTAAAAATAAAAATAAATAAATAAATTCACAACTAAAACAATTCTACTCCCCAAAAAGGACCTCATTGTTTCCTCAACAATTATCAAAACAACTGATAACAGCTAAAAGACATTACATACAAATGTCTACATACTTTCTATGTACATGAAGCTAAATGAAACAATTACCAGGCTGAATTAAGTAGTCTGGAAATCTCATAAGTCATACTAACTATCAGATTCAAATCAATGACAATCGACATTAAATTATTACTTAAACGATCAAAAAAAAGTTCAATTTCTTTCATTCAAATTTTAAACTACAACAGATTTTTAACAAATGAGGTCATGAGAAAACTACCCTTAAATTCAAAAAACTCACCGTGAACGTGAGCGACTCCTTGACTTTCGCCTCTCCCTTGATTTAGAGCGTTTTTTATGAGGACTCTTAGATCTACGTCTATCTTTTTGTCTTGAACGTGATCTATTGTGGGATCTACTCCTAAAGAAAGACAAATTGTTAGAGTATCAAAACTTAGTCTCAGAATTTAAATTTCAAATGGGAGAATTTTAAAACCAAACTTGACAGTATTTTTAAACTCTCTCTACATAACACTTCAGATAACTTATCTGACATAATTTATTGGAAACTTTACCAGTTTATTGCCCAGAATACAAAGACAGAAATAGAGAAAGAAGTTAAGCTATTTCCTACGTCAGACAAGCTGATGGTTTCAGGTGTGACTTTCCTTTGCTAAGTATTATATGCTTCAATTAGTACAGACGATTTCTCTTGGTCCATATTTTCATATCATAAATTGTCTTTAACTCTTGACTTGCATGTAATATGACTGCTTGTGGTTATACCTTATCTTGACAGGGAGTGGTGGTTATATGGTTCAATGGTTTCTATAAACAGCCGTGTGTTGTTTGTCATAACACATATTAAGAAGAATGTGTAAGAAAGCACAGTACTAATGACGGTGCTAGTGTGACAGGAAAGCAAACACCTTACTCATGAGTGAACGCTAAATATAATCAAATACTCAATTTGCAAAGGCCCTGATTTTATAATTACATATACAGAAGTATTAAAAGAAACCATTATTACTAGACTTCTTGGAGGAAAAATAACTGTTCTTCCAATTCTAAAATTCTCTAGGCTCTTCTCCCAACTAAATAGCATATATAAGTGACATTTTTCATACTGAGGTATCCTAGGAACTATTCATTAAAATATGACAAAACTGAATGCATACAAGTGATGAGACTCACTGGCTTTGGAGACAGACAATCTGGCTCTGACACTCAGTTCTGCCACACAACAGCTGAGAGAACTCTGGTTAATCACTTAACCTCTCTAAGCCTGAGTTTCTTCATCTAAAAACTAGAGTAAAAATCATACCTACACCTCTTATGACTGTCACGATGATTAAAACAGATGATGTATGGAAAACTAACAGTTCCTGGTGCAGAATAAATGGTTAAAACTCCTACTCTCAATATCTACATCATCATCATTAACAATTAACATTAATGAAAAATTATTCCAAGAAGGTAAAACGAACTTTTATAAGGATGCCTTACATAATTAAAACTCATCTTGATAGTAATATTTTCATGATTAAGTTAAAACAAGTTTATAGAAGAAATACATATAGTTAAATGCTTGTAGAATGCTATGTAACCAAAAAAATCTACAAACAATCCTCAATTAAAAATAAAATCTTGTTCATAAAACACATTTTTCAGTTAGTTAAAATTTGTTTTCCAACAGTTAATTTTCAACTAGATCATTCATCTATTACATGGCTTTAAAAATTAAACTTCTATCTTTACGCTATTCGGTCCCTAAGTTGTGTCCGACTCCTCGTGACACAGGAAAGCACGCCAGGCTTCCCTGTCCTCCACTATCTCCTGAAGTTTGCTCAAATTCATATCAGTTGAGCCAGTGATCCTATCTAACCATCTCATTTATCTTCATACCGCATTTTAATCTAAGAAAATAATTATTAGTTTGTTGAAATCTTTATCCCTAATAACCTATGAGACACTAGGGTCAAGTAGTAGCTACTAGGGAAAAACTGCCAAACTTACAACATTTTTAAGTCCATTTACAGACATCCACATAAGGGTAATGTTTTAGAGGGCCTTTGCCTCTATGTACTTAATAGTCCTGTTAACTTTGCTAAAAAAAAAATAATAATAATTTTGTTTTCCTCAAATAGCGCTTTCCAGTCTTAATTAAGAAACTCTTTTAATAAAAATTAACCATAGCCCTAACAAATAAAAGTTAATAATAAAAAAGCACTCACAAAAAAAAAACAAACAAAAAAAGAAACAAAAACAAAGCAAAACACAAAAAAGCAATGACCGCTTGGCTTCCCACTTTACACTGTGGGTACTCAGAGTTTGAAACTCACTGCTCAAGAGTAATTACTGTATTTTAATTTTGACAATAAAGATTTCATGTCTATGTCACCCACTAGTTGCCTTTCAGTATTCTGATTAGGAAAGCTAAAAGCTGCAAGTCAAGAGCAAGACTACTCCAATCAAAGATAAAGACGTGAGCCATCATTAGCAGTTCTCATTTTAGCATAAATGTACAAAATTGCACTTACAGGTTAAATTGTAAATAAAGGGCAACTTACCATTATGTTGCATCAAAGTTCATTTGTAAGTCAGTTGCATCCCATTAAAATGTTATAAAATGTCTTACAGTTCCTATGCTGGTCTGTAAAAGTTACTTAACTTTACAATAGAGTACTACCCACCTTTTCTAACCCTGACCCTATGAAAAAAAAAACAATAAAAATTTGGACAGAGTGGAAACACATCTTCCCAGTTCTAGCCAAGATAATAATAAATAACTCCTTACTCCCTCCTACAGAGAGAAGGGAGGGAATAGGGAAAAGATCAGGGGAAGGTCCTAGAAGTATCAGAACGCTGCTGCTGCTGCTAAGTCGCTTCAGTCATGTCCGACTCTGTGCGACCCCATAGACGGCAGCCCACCAGGCTCCCCTGTCCCTGGGATTCTCCAGGCAAGAACACTGGAGTGGGTTGCCATTTCCTTCTCCAATGCATGAAAGTGAAAAGTGAACATGAAGTCGCTCAGTCGTGTCCGACTCCTAGTGACCCCATGGACTGCAGCCTACCAGGCTCCTCCATCCATGGGATTTTCCAGGCAAGAGTACTGGAGTGGGGTGCCATTGCCTTCTCCAAGGTAGAAAAAGATGGGCCTTTGAGAAAGGGGATCCTGCAACCTCCACTCTTGGCTAGGTCTAGTGGGCCAGAGAAAGAGCTGAAGGTGCCCAATCCCACTAGAAGGGGAGAGGAACCACGAAATGTCTGGCATTTCCTACAGTGCAGAGGGGGAGGGAGTTCCTTAAGTTCAATGTTTTTGGTTGAGGAACCTTTTTTTCAACAAAATTCATCCTCTTTTGCATTTCTTTAAGATTTTAGTAAAGGCTTCTTGTATAAGAACAGTATATGCTGATAAAAAAGACATACAGGCATACATCAAGAAATATTGTGGGTCAGATTCCAGACCACAGTAACAAAAGGAACATCACAACAAAGCAAGTCCAGGGAACTTTTTGGCTTTCCAGTGCATATACAAGTTATATTTACTCTACAGTGTAGTGTATTAAGTGTGCAGCAGCACTGTGTTACCAAAAAAAAGTACATACCTTAATTTAAAATGGGTTGGCCAGAAAGTTCATTCAGGTCCTTCCCTAACATCTTACAGAAAACCTGAATGAACTTTTTGGCCAACAACATTTAATTGCTAAAAACTGCTGATCATCATCTGACAATGCAGGACTGCCACAAACTTTCAATTTGTTAAAAACAACAATATCTGTGAAAGCATAATAAAGCTGAGTATAACAAAATGAGGTATGCCTGCATGTGAGCCAGCCAAGAAGAATTAATTTCTCACTCTATATCATTAGACAGACCTCCATGAAATTCCCATGAATAAAAATAATTAACAAATTTCTAACCCTCCACTAACCCTTGGAAGGGGAAAATATCCAAATACACTTAAAATGATAAGAGTAAAAACCTTAAAATAGATAAATTATATGTCCCAACAGAGAAAACTTCACAGAAATTATCAAGAAAATAATGATATTAATCATTAAGTTCTGCTTTTTTCCAGCTACAGAATACCATTAACAGATTTGGAGTATGGCTCTATTAACACAATTTAAGAGTCAAGTCACTGGTCTTTTTCTTCCTCAGAAAGTTATTACTCTTTCACTCACTCCTATACTTTCTTGATCTCCTTTACTTTTACCACTCTGTTGACCTATAGAAATATCCATAACCTAGTACCACTGAGTTTCTGCTACACTGCCTTCTTCCTCATACATGAAACAATTTCCTTCTCTTAGACATGAATTTGCCTTACTGTACAGCCTTGGATGGAGAGTAAAACCATACTCCAAAAGGAGTTTTGCAATCTAACAATAATAGGGAAGTATACACCAGTACAGCTAAAAGTATAGTTTACTAGTCTAATTAAGAATATCTGCAATTAGAGATCACCATACTGTGTGAGGTAAGTCAGAAAGAGAAAAACAAATACCATACAATAACACTTACACATGGAATCTAAAATATGATAAAAACGAACCTATCTATGAAAAACAGAAATAAAATCAGGGACACAGAGAACAGTATGGTGGTTGCCAAGGGGAAGGGGGTGGGAGAGGGCAGGAGTGGTAGTTTGGGATTAGCAGATGCAAACTGGTATGTCTAGAATGGGTAAACAAGGTCCTACTGTAGAGCACAGGTAACTATATTCAACATCCTGTGACAAACCACATGAAAAAGAATGTACATATATGTATAACTGAGTCACTTCAGCTGTACAGAAGTAATCAACACTGTAATTCAACTACACTTCAATAAGAAATAAATTTTAAAAAAGAATATCATATTTTCCTATCTCATTGCCTCAATCTCCTTGATTAGCACAGGAAATTAAGACTAAACTGAGCTTGCTGATGAAGTTCAACAAAGAACATACTGGTCCTTTTTGCCCTCCCCTGAAATCCTCCTTCTCTAATACTCCCAACAAACATGCACACACACTTTTTTCTATGTCTTCTCTTCAGAGAGTATGAATATGTATGTACATGTAACATACAATTAGGATCCACTGTATCCATTTTCACATTTCAGTAACAGCTCCCTCCTCATCTTAAAGAAGACAATAAAACTTACCATGTTCGACCTGATTCTTAGGTTATTCTCAATCAAGTTTATATTTTGAGATCCCCTTTGCACCACACACAACATATTTTTAAATGAACATTAAAATGACAGAGCCATGCTCAAAAATAAGATAAACAGAATAGAAACAAAACTTAAGCACAATACAATAGATGCCATTAGAACTGCAAGTTACTCCTATGTTTCAGGTCCCAAAGTGGGTGGAGGCAGCTCTTATCACCAAGAGCATAAAGACTTAAAGTACTTCATTTGATGCAGAGTACTAGAGAAAGGCGACTACTTGAAATCTAGATCTGGGGTAGTACTTCCCAGACCTTGAGGGGAACAAAACAAAAATGCAACTTTACCAGCACTTGCAGCACCATATGTTCCCTTTTCCCAACGTGAAGAAAGAAAAATTTCTGCCAATTCTTTACACTAATTAATTCTTAGAAAAGTCAAGAACAGAACACCTTAAGATAAAAAACCAACTTCTAAAACTAAAAATTAGTTGAAAGTATGTATTTACTAGATAAAACTTCATTCCTAAGTATACTGCTATAATTAAAGCAACATCTAATAGTAACCATACTTTCTGGTGAATACCAGTGAAATTTCTAAACTCTGAAACTTGGACAAAAACTCAAGAAAATCTTAACCATGGTAAATATAAAAACAAAAAAACATTAAAAATATGACAGCAGAAATTCTCACCTGTGTTTTGACTGTGACCTTTTCCTTCGAGAACGGGATTTTGAGCTAGACCTGGATTTTGAACGAGTGTGGGAACGAGATCGACCGCCTTTTCTTTCATTGCTCTTTCCAGACTCTGGGAGGAAAAAACCACTTTGCAGTGTAAGCTCAGAACAATTAAAGATCCCAGTTAATAATCAGGCACAAGTGGAATGTACCACATATAGTGCAAGGGGCCTACTCTCTGTACATCCTCCTCCTGTGCAATTATCCTTCAGAAACATCCAAGAAAGTCATTGCATAAACTCGTTGAGTGCAGCCACCCTGCAGCAGTACATATAAACCAGATGATTATAAACAGCTGTTCGTAGTATTTTGTTGCTGCCATAATGTACGATTATAACATGTCTGTAATTCCTATGACAGTGATTTTAAATCCTTTTTCCATTTATTTTCCTAGAATTGAAGTTTAAGTTCTGAGTGCTAATTTGAAAATTTGCTCAAATGTAAACCATCTAGACATTTTTAGGTTGGATTTTTATAGTTAGCAACACAAAAGATTGAAGAGATGTTCCTTTACCTTGCTAAAATAGTCTCTATTTTTCCTAAATTGTGGTCTCTGTTGTCTACTTTTAAAATTAAAACTTTGAAGGAAAAATGAAATCTGCTTTATCATAACATTTAAAATATATTTATTCTTGTCTTCAGTCTCACAAATAATATTTTTACTTTGCTTTAAGCAAATCAGTTCTGTACACTGATTTTGCTATTAAAATATAAAGAACTGATTTAACTCAAGCTAATGTACCTCAATTCAGTATCATGGAAAAAGACATTTGTGCTAAATAGTTCTTCAACCTTTGGTGCTAGTTAAGTCACTTACACTTTCTTGAGTTTCAGTCTTCTTATTGTAAAATGAAGGGACTGAACAGATAATTTCTAAAATTCCTTTCAGTTCTAAGAGTCTATGATCATCAACTATGACCTATGTAACAACGCTGTGGCCTTACCTGGTTCGATAGCTGCTGAGATAAAGGACTGAGCCTCTCGTACTCGCTTCATTACTTCTTCTAACTCCTTAGCTGCAGCCTGAGGTGTCATCTCAGGGGGTTTTACTATTGCATTGTTGGAGTGATTTATTCTAAATTAAAAATATTAGCATATCACAAATACACACCATATTTTACAAAACCTGAAACAATTAACTGCTTATAAGATACACATATTTACAAATCTGAGGACATCTCAAAAGCACATGAAGAATAATACAGCTAAATATAGAATAACCAAAACCAACCTCAAAACCATGATTCATCTCATTTCCATTTGCCATCATCTCTTGCTAACAAAGGCAAAAGCAAGGGGAAAAATAAGAAGAAAAACTGAACCCTAGCTAACTTATTTCACAACCTGAACAGACCATGACAACAGCTTTACCACGCAGCTTAGAATTAAAATAAATTAAAATGGTAACACCAGTATTAAAATGAGTCATTTCTATTCTTAGATTATAAAAAACTCTCCCTTCATGGCTAAGAGTGGTTTCTCTGAGGCACATCAATGAATTTGGTATGTCTCACTTTAGCATGGTGAAAAAACAAGCATTCACTAAGAACATCATTTCTTATCCTCTAATAGCAGACTCCTGACCAAACTGCATAGTTTAGATCATTATCTACAGAATTCAAATAAAACTGTCACCTCAATAATCTACATGAAATAGAATTTCTGGTCTTGAGTATCTAAAAGGCTCTATCAATTTTTCACTTTGCAAATAAGAATGCAAGCAAGCCTTAAAATGTTTAATTTTTAAACATTTCTGAGATTCTGGATTTATCAAAATTCTATTTCTATATTACTGTAAATTCAATGCATATGTTAGACTGCCCATTAGTCTATCATAATAAGGCAAAACTAACCTGACTTGTTAAAGCCTATGGAAAAAGAGCTACAATCAATATGTATGGTATAAATATGCTAGTATTAAACTAGATCTTATAAACTAGAAAGTAACATGTCTTCAAATGTGACTTTAAAAGCTAAAATGGTAAATATCTCATGTGTTTCATTTATACTTAACACAGTCTTCCTTTCCACAAATTGCCAATTACTATTAAAAAGAAAAAAAAAAACTTAATTACATAAAAAACACTTAAAAATTTTTCAAAATCATTAAAATTTCTTTGTTTAGTGTTTCTTACTTCAGTGGCCTGTCTCCAAACATAACTCCATTAAAAGCAAGGGCCCTTGGTACAGAATTTTGGTCTGCAAATTCCACAAAAGCAAACCGAGTTGGCTGAGTCTCATCACCTGCCATCCGAACAAACTTCACTTCTCCAACTTGTTTAAAAAATTCAAGTAGCTGATCAGCTGTGGTTGTCTGAAGAAACAAAGTAACAGTTTTAATAAAGTATATTCTTCTTAAAAAAAAAAAAAATCTGGTAAATATTACTTTACCAACTGATACGATTTTTAAGAAAGGGAAAAAGATAAAAGGTCCCAACACTCGATTTCTTCTTCTATTAGTTACCTGGGAATTCAAATTGCCAACATAGACTGTTCTCCTAATTTCATCAATTTTAGAAGGATCCACATTCCCCATCAGTGGTGGCTGTGGTATCTCTCCAAGGGTTGCAATGTTGGGGTCTAGGGCTGCTGCTGGTATAGCTCCCAAACTGCTAAGGGAAACGCCCAGCTATAAAAAATAAACATAGCAGGTATTTTCTGTTAGTGTCAAAAATTACCATTATCAAGAAATCCAAAGAGGGGATAATGTATACATATAGCTGGTTCATTTTACTGTTCAGTAGAAACACATTATAAAGAAACAACACTCCAATAAAAGTTAATTTAAAAAACAAAACAAGCAAACAAAGAAACATTACCAGCCTCTCATCTTGAAGAATACTGATCAATTCAGTAAGACTGGGAAGAGACTAGGGACTCCTAACTTAAGCCAGGTATACATCTGAATTAATCAGAGTAAGGTCACAGTGGTTTTCAATTTAACAAGAAGTACAATGTATTTCTTAACTATCTGGGTATTTTAATTCTAAATTTAACATTAAAAACAAACAGTGAATTCTTACTATTTTTTTTTCTATTAAATGGTAGTTTTAGTAATTGAGAATTCTATTCTTTTCTGTTGACCAATCATGATACAATGGTATTAACTGAATAATAGTTACATAGTCACAATAGTCAAAGATCAGTTTTCACAATCAATAGCCAGACAAAAAGTAAAAGATAATTACAACTGCAAGCCATAAGGGAAGCACGATTAACCTAACAATATAAAATAATTACATACAACTTGGGGGATTAAGTAGAGTGATGTGCTAAGTGGAAGTGTGTACGTGCACATGTTCTCATCTGTCCAGCCAGTCTGTCTTTCGGTTGGTGCATTTAATCCATTTACATGTAAAGTAATTATCACTATGTATGATCCTATTTGGCCTTTTACACAGTTCATGACGTTCTCATGGCAAGTATACTGGGTGGCTTGTCATTCCCTCCTCCATGCTGAAGCTGAAGCTACAGTATTTTGGTCATCTGACACAGACGACTCACTGGAAAAGTCCCTGATGCTGGGAAAGATCAAGGGCGGAAGAAGAGGGTGTCTGAGGATGAGATGGCAGGATGGCATCACCGATGCAACGAACATGAACTCGGGCAAACTCTGGGAGATGGTGAGGGACAGGGAGGCCAGGCGTGCTGAAGTCCACAGGGTCACAAAGAGTCGGACAGGACTGGGCGAGTGAACAACAGTGATCCTATTACCATTTTTTTTTTTAGCATTTTCTTAGCTGTTTTGAGTTTATTCTAGTAGGTCTTTTCTTTCTCTTGTGTTTCCTGCCTAGAGAATTTCCTTTAGTATTTGTTGTAAAGCTGGTTTGGTGGTGCTGAATTCTCTTAACTTCTGCTTGTCTGGAAAGCTTTTCATTTCTCCATCAAATCTGAACAAGAGTCTTGCTAAGTAAACTATTCTTGGTTATAGGTTCTTCCCTTTCATCACTTTAAATGTATCACACCATTCCCTTCTGGCTTGTAGAGGTTTCTATTGAGAAATTAGCTGATAACTTATGGGAGTTCCATTTTATCTTATTTGTCACTTTTCCTTTCTTTTACTATTTTATCTTTGTTTTTAATTTTCATCATTTCGATTACTATGTGTTTCAGTGTGTTCCTCCTTGGGTTTATCCTGCCTGAGACTCTTTCTGCTTCCTGGACTTGGGAACTTTTCCCATCTTAGGGAACTTTTCAGCTATTATTTCTTCAAATATTTTCTCAGGTCCTTTCTATCTTTCTTCTTCTGGGACCCCTATAATGAGAATGTTGGTGCATTTAATGTTGTCCCAGAGGTCTCCTAGGTTGTCTCCATTTATTTTCATTTGTTTTTCTATATTCTGTTCTGTGGCAGTGATTTCCACTATTCTGTCTTTCAGGTCACTTATCCATTCTTCTGCATCAGCTATCCTATTAATTCCCTCTAGTGTATTGTTCCTCTCAGTGTGTACTTTAGTTCTTCTAGTTTCTTGGGAAACATTTCTTGCATCTTCTCAATCTTTTCTTCCATTCTTTATCCAAGATCCTGGATCATCTTCACTATCATTATTCTGAATTCTTTTTCTGGAAGGCTGCCTATCTCCACTTCATTTGCTTGTTTTTCTGGAGTTTTACACTGTCCATTCATGTGAGACAAAACCCTCTGCTTTTTCATCCTGGTTAACTTTCTATGGTGTGGTTTTGGTTCTAGCCACTGAGGTATTGTGTTCTTGCTTCTTCTGTCTGCCCTCTGGTAGATGAGACTAAGAGGCTTGTATAAGCTTCCTGATGGGAAGGACTGGTGGCAGGAAAAACAGGGACTTGCTCTGGTGGGCAGGGTCATGCTCAGTACAATTTTAATCCAATTACCTGCCAATGGGGGTGTTTGCGCTCCTTCTCTGTTTGTTGTTTGGCCTGAGATGACCCAGCCAAACATGGGCTCTATGGTTGGGTTAATCATGACGCCCAAGAGGACTTACACCAAAGGGCCCTTTCCAGGACTGCTGCTGCCTGTGTCCCCATCTCCACAGCAAGCCACTGCCAATCCACACCACCACAGCAGACCCTCCAACACTAGCAGGTAGATCTGGTTAGTCTCCTGTGGGGTCACTGCTCCGTCCCACTGGGTCTTGGCATACACAAGATTTTGTTTCTGCTAAGAGTGGAGTCTCTGTTTCCCCCAGTCCTGTGAAGTCCCATAATCAAATCCCACTGGCCTTCAAAGTCAGATTCCCTGGGGAATCCTAGTCCCTCTGTTGGATCCCCTAGCTGGGAAGCCTGATGTGGGACTCAGAACCTTCACAACAGTGGGAGAACTTCTTTGCTATTACTATTCTCCAGTTTGTGGGCTGCCCACCTGGTGGGTATGGGATTTATCGTCATTGTGCCCCTCCTACCATCTCATTGTGGCTTCCTGTCTTTGGACGTGGAGTATCTTTTTTTGGTGGGTTCCAGCGTCCTCCAGTGGATGGTTGTCCAATAGCTAGTTGCGATTTTGGTGCTTTTGCAGATGAGTGCATGTTCTTTTACTCTGCCATCTTGAACTGGAAACCCTGTCAATTCTTACCTATTTGCAGTAGTTTTTAGTTTAAACATTAAGAAACATGCTTTAGTGTGAATTTAAACTTAAAAAGATAGATCTAAGAATCTGAAAATGAAACATTCTACAGAATCATGAGAAGACTTTTTAAGAAACAAAAACACGCTACTTTCATTTTCACCTGTGCAATTTAAGTCAATTAAGTTAACCAACTATATATTGTTATACTGTTGCAAAACTACTAAAATTTTAACAATGCTTTCTAAAGGCAAAACTACTAGTTTATGAAATCAGTATCACTTATGCTTGTCGTAGCAACTCATGTGTGATCTTTTCAAAACATCAAATCAAGTTTTATCTCTGCTTAAAACCCTTTAGAATAAAATTCAAACTTCTTTCTGCGGCCTAAAGAGCCTTACATAAGCAGTGCCCTTACCTGCCCCTCTAATCTCAAAACAACTACTACCCTACCTCCTTAAACTCCTACCCTGCCACCAAACCATTCTGTACCTTGAACACACAAGTTTTCTCACTTAGGGCTTTTTACCTGGCATTCCATCTACCCTAAAAAGCTCTTCCCCGAGCTTCTGCTGGCTGAACTCTTCAACCATCAGGTCAGTCATCCTCTCCAAGTTTTCCCTGACCTTATGGAGAGCCACATTTCCTCTCTCTACTGCATCACTGTTTTTTCCTTCATAGTTTTTATTAACGTAATCTGTGGTATCTTGCTGCTAACAGACCTTAGATTTGTTGCTATCATCATTTCAGGTTATCATAACATTGTAGAAAACATCTTTAGTTCAAAACGCATGAATGATCTAGCCTCTCTCCACATGTTGCCTCTAATGACACTCCTTTTTCTCCTATCTCATCTCTGATAGTCTAACATTCAGATGATTGAGGGTCACACCTTCAATTTTTTCCTACTGTGCAAAAGAATTATTATATAAACTAAGCTAAATCACAAGTATGAGTCTTGTTAGTTCTGCATGGATTTAAAACAGACTTTTCCAGGTATTCCTAGCAGTCCATCCTTTGACTTAGAAATTTCTCCACTGGGACGTATAATTATAGATCTGGAATGGGATTTTCCAAATCATCTAACTCAAGCCCTTTGTTTCTCAAATGTAAAGACCATTCAGTCTTTTTTTCTTCAGAAAACTTTTTTGTCTCTGTCTTCTTTGCACTATACCATTCTTCAACACTTGTGCCATTTGACATGGTAACCATCAATTACATAGAGCTATCTGAATTTTAATTAAAATTCAGTGCCTCAGTCACACCAAATTTCAAGTGCTCAATAGCCACACGCTGCTAATGGTTTCTATACTACATAGTAGAGATTCAGACATTTCCATCACAGCAGAAAGATCTACTGGATATGGCTGCTCTGTCTCTATTCTGGCCCTGGTCCAAACAACCTAAATATTGGGTTAGCCAAAAAGTTTGTTCAGGTTTTTCCATAAGATGTTATAAAAAACCCACACAAACTATTTGGTCAACCCAATACTTAAGAGTGCCCTTTCAGTCTTTGAGAGGATAAAGATGATCTGGACTCCCAATATAAAACTTTTGCCTTCTGAATATAAAACCCAATACAAAACCTCAACCTCCCTGAAGAATACATAAACTTAATCTCCCTATTAAGTAGAAACCTTATGAAAGGTTTCATTCACTCTTATCAAAGAGTGAATCTTTTTAATGTCTAGAAAAGAAATGTTCTAGGCAGAGAATAAATAAATATTCCAAGGCAGAAATATATTTGGTATATCCAAAAAACAAGGTCAATATGACTGAAGTAGAGGGGAAACAAGTAGGGAAAAAAGGTCAGAGAAGTAGCCAGGAGCCAAATCACAATGGGCCACCTTTCCCATGTTTTATAACTTCATGAAGTAAGTTATATAATAATAGATATCTACAGCTAAATTAAAAGGAATCATTTCTTGTCAAAGCAACAAATTAAATAATAAAGACATTATACTGTTGATAAATAAACCTAAAAATATTCAAAATAGCAAGAGTATTTTCTGAGGAGGGGGGAAAAAAAGACAGTGATTCAGAAATTAATCTTAAAAATGCCAAAACATACCCAAACTCAAATTTCTAAAAAGTCCAATTCAAATGATCAGATGTTAAAGTAAAAGACACTTTCCCCCCATGGACCATAACACAGGTCTCCAGTAGAACAATGGCATGTAAAAATCCTAAAATCTTGCACTTCAGTTTCAAAAATCACTTCTAAAACTTGCATAAATTAAGTAACTATAATCATAAAGTTTACTGATTCACTCCTTAATAACCCAGTACCACAAAGCTAAATACAACTTTCAATTAAAGTGAGTTTTGCATTTTCTCTTGGGTTTATTTTTGCAGAAAAATGACTCTTTTAAAATGGCCAGAATCTTTTATATATACCAAGAACTCAGTAACAGCACGTCTTTTTTTTAACACCGCTTGGAAATCACAGAGGAGGCATTAAATTACACTTAGTTAACGAGAAACTATTTTTACCATGTTACATTTTCTCAGTATCAGACAAAAGCTTCTCTGAGATGTTTTTTCCCCATTACCAAGGTAGTAAATTATTTCATATTTTTCAAATGAATTTAGTCCTCCTGAACTGGGAAATACAGGTACCTAGACTCTCCAATTCCTCATGCTATCTACAATGCTGGGTTTCAGTAACTGATTTACTAATGAATAATAAACTTCAGTTCTCAAATTTAAATGAATCCCCAATTACTTCATAAGCAATTCCAAAAGGCATTTCAGGTCAGTGACGAGGAAAAAATTAGGCAGACATTTCAATCAAATCCTCTCCATTAAAAAAACTGTATTTAAAAAAGAAATTTAAAAAAAATTAAAAAGAAATAAAAAAGAAATAGTGACTTGCCTGGCGGTCCAGTGGTTAAGACTCTGCGCTCCCAATGCAGGGAGTGCAGGTTCAGCCCCTGGTTGGGGAACTAAGACGCCACATGCTGGGTGACGCAACCAAAAAATAAATTAATAAAAATAAAATAGAAATAGTTTTCTAAGCTCTTTACAAAAAAAAAAAAAGAATTTTCTAAGCTCTTTATTTAGCCGATTACACAGTTAAATGTTTACTCCTTTTAGAAGAGGGTGTCTCATCTCATACTTACTGTAGTTAAGGGATTTGGAGTCGGTATGGGAAGCAAGCCTGCACCGGGCATCAGACTTGTCATGGTTGGAGCAGGAGCCAATAAAGAGAGGGCTTTGGCTTCCTCTGGGATTTTACCTGCAGAGGCAAGTTCCAAACATTACAGAAAGCAGAAACACCACACAACTTTACACTATGATTTTACAATTACCCTTGCACTTAAAAAATAATAATAATAAATGAATCTATCAGATCCATATAAAGAAATAAATAAGAACTTAAGTCTTTCCTTTTACCCTGCTCTACTAGGAAAAATAAAAGTGAGCAAAATTTCAAAGACTAACAATCTCATTAATGGAATATTATTTTAAAAATTGAATAATGTAGACAATTATTTAACACTTTGAGCTATGGGTCACCTGTACTGGAAACTTAATGTTCATGAACCAAACGATATCAAGCATGGACGCTTTTCCAGGACGGTGTTTTCGCGGTGATCGAAAGTTGTGTTACACATGACAACCGTTCGTGTTGGCTGCATCACTAATAGCACACAGAACATCAGATACAGAAAAGAAGAACATTTTTTAAAGTTTAATCCCCAGAAATGGCAAATAACCAAATTAGTCAAAAAAAAGAAAAAGAAAAAAACAAATATGTGCGAATTGAAATTTATTCCCGAGTGTCCCTATCCTGTTAATTTAAACTACCTACTTGTGATGCAAACAATTTTGATAATCTTCCAATAGATTCCATTTAATTTCAAGTAGACAGAAAAGAACAAAAGCTACTGCACGTAACCAGCTTCAATTGAAAAGGAAGCCTACACCCATTCAGTTAACAAGGCATCTCACCAACAATGTCAGAGATGACCAAAAGAATCCAGTTCCAAAGAATATATTTGTCTTGGGAAACTATCATTTTTGAAAATAACTAAAAAAACTTTCCTGAGTCTCAGGAAACTTCTTAAATTACTGACTTTTACAACCAATTTATGTATACTTATCTGAAGAGGGGTGGTTAATGTCTAAATGCCTTCCTTATAATAAGCAGCTTAAGTGCCTAATAATAATAACAGTAACATTAAAATAATCCTAGACACTAAGAAGAAATCCCTACAAGTAAAAAAATGAAAATTTACTCTGAATTAAGTCCATCAATTTGCCACATTTAATTACTGAATTCTAATCAATCAGTTTTGATAAAGACTATGACTTTCACACATTTTTTTCCGCTTTTTCTTAACTCTTTGAAAAAGAAAATTTCTAAGAAAAATTGACTCTACATAGCAATTTCAGAAGAACTACTCATATATAATTATGTGTTATTTGACCAAATATTTCTATTATGAATTCTTCAAAGTAATTTAAAACACTGTACAAAGTCACATCAAATTGCAACTAGCATATGGAGTAAATTTTCAAGAAAGCACAATGCTGGGTTTCAGTGGTAAAATTCTACTTAATACAACCAGATGTGCAGGGATAAATCTCTAAAAAAAACTTATTGAATGCACTTCTAAATGTGGATGGAATTCAAGGTGAATTTTAAAATTTGCTTTAAATAGTGGTTATACCTTATTCACAGGAATAGAAAAATTACACTTTCTTAGCTTTAGCAAATGTCTATGTATTCTAAGTCTATATAACCTTAATTTACTAATTTCAAAAACAAAGTCATTTTATTATTTCAGTAAATTCTGCATAAGCACAGATTTTAACATGCATAAAGATTAAAAGGTGGGAGGATCTTACTTGAAGACATCAAATAATAATTTATTTTGTATTTATTAGTTACTAGCATTAAGACATGTATCTGTATATTCATATATATACTATACTATTTACATTGGTATCCAACCTGTTGTATCTTGTGAAAATAAGTATTCTTTCTTTTTTAAATATTTGTAAAACCTGAACACATCTTGATAAATCAACTGAGGTCCTAAGGTACAAATCCTATGCTCTACTACCCTAATTCATGCACCTAAAAAAATTCCAATTTAGTAATGTCTCAATTTAAGATTACCTGTTGATTAAATAAGCAAAACTATACAAACAAAACAGTGCAGGAAGACTATACCAACAAAAAGGGTATTTAACCTAGGCCAAAAGTTGATTATTTAAAGTCATTTGCTTTTGGCTTAAAAATAGTTGTCAGTAGGATATCTGACTCTCACTGCCTCTCACAACATAATGAACTATTATAAGTATTAAGTCTAACTAAAAGCACAATATTTATTATTCTTATTACCATTAAAGATAATCTAAAAGTCCCATTGCTTAATTTCCAAGATAAAATTCTACCAAATTTATCCTCCAAATATTATCAGAATGTATAAAAGCATAAAGCAAATTAAGTACTTAGCATTTTTCCCAAACTGTACTCATCAAAGACAACTGAGAGGAAAACAGTGAGTGTCTCTCATGCATCCTAATCTCAGAATCTATTTAGAAACAAGTAATCTCTGAACATTTTTCAACCAAAAATTCAAGCAAAGAAATACACACGCAAGTAAATATTCAACAGTTTCTCAAGTATTCATTCCCCACATAGACAACTAAAAGTGTTTTGTTTTTAAATCAATGCTATTTTCTACAATAAATAACTATCATAAAAGTGAAAAGTCTCTTCTTGTTCTCTACCCTCAGAATGTTATAAGAAATTTACTTATTTTCCTTGATGATTGTGTATGCCTAAAATTCTAAGGGAGAAGGATGAAAATTCAAAGTTATTAGTTGGTCTTTATGAGTTGCAGACTTGTCAGAAAACTGCAAAAAATGTTACACTGAGATCAAAAATGTGCTCCTAAATAAGAATCTCACCACTGTTTTAGTGTTTCGGGAACAAAATGTACCCGATCAGTTTATAAACACCAATTGAAACTAGCACTGAGCTTCATGAAACTGTATGCTAATTTACTGTGAAAACTTATTTTATGTTGAGGATGAGTTCTACTAATCATCTCCCAATATAATTTGCAATGCAATGTTATGAACTCTTAATGGAATACCATTTACAAAGAACTGGAAAACCAGCTCACAAGTTAAAGTGAAAGAGATTTAACAAAACAAAACAAAACAAAACAAAAAAAAAGGGACAAAATAAAGAAAAAGAAATGAAATTAAAGTAAAACAATAAAAAACAGAGACAGGGCGTCCATCTTCTGCGGTTCAGACTCCGATCTCATTTCCCCAATGAAGGTTTCACTTGACGGCAGGTTTAGTGGCATGGCAAACAATGCCTAACTCAGGCAAGTGTAACAGGTCTGCCTTGGCCAGTCTAGTCATCTAATAATGCACAAATATCACATAGAGAAAACATACAAAACCAAATTAATAGTCAAAATCCATCTACCAGAAAATGTGGACATAAACTTATGACTGATGATTAGGCTGACACCCTATCTTTGACCTTATCTTTTTCTAAGTGTTAACATTTATAAAAAGAAATCTGAGATGCACGCAACAACAAAAAGAGGTCATACCTGGACGAGTATAATGAAAGTAAAACATTTTATTTTGAAGTGGCATGTTTTATTAACAATAGCTAATGCTTAATATGTGTGAAACTAGTACACATCCAACCTTACTTAAACAGCTTAGGATCTTCTCACAATACTACCGTCTAAATGAAAAACAAACAAAAAAAACAGCAAATTGAAAGAAACTGAAAAAAAAGTCTTACAACTTTTTGCTATGGTTCTTTCACTTCTTTCATAATGCTGTTTCTATAACATCAAGGAAAGAATACAATCAGTGAAGTAAATCGAAGACTGCTTACAGAACAGCAGTACAGCTCTTACAGAACTTACTCCACTGGAACTCTTTCCTTTGATTTACTTCAAATTTACTTCCCTATCTTTAATACAATACATTATCACTCTGCTTGCAGTGCATGATCAGATCTTTCGGTAGCTCACTGTGACACTCTTCAGGTTCTATGAATTCATCTCTGTTGTACTAGTTCAATGAAAAATGTGTATCTGAATGTTTTTCCAGTATCAATTATTTTATAGGTTCGTGTTCTAAAATAGAACTAAACTGGAATAAAAATATGAATTTTCATGTTCAAAAATAGCGAAATTTTGTCTCAAAATGTTAATACTAAAAATATTCAAGTCATTACAATAAATATGCAGTTAATTCTATCAAGTAAAACAGATAAAAAAAAGGAACCTCTATATGCCCATAATCTTGAAGATTTATAACAAACAATGGTCACTTTTCAAATATTTGAAAAATCCTATGGGAATACAGCAAGGTTCCAGCAGAGCCACACCAACAAAATTCTTCCTTCCAGTTCAATAATAAGCTAAAAATCACACAAGATCTGTGCTGCCGGTGGCATAATTTTTTGATACAATTAATATTCCCATTAATAAACCTTCTACTTATTTTTTTCCCATGCAGTTTACTTGGTATGAAATTGGTATGAACTTGGTATGCAAACTAAACCATTACCAGCTCTTTTCTCACCTTGTTCTCCAATTGTAGGGTCGTTGTACGCTTACAGATTAGTAGATAAGAATAGATTTAAGCAAATAATTAACTTCAGTTCATTTTTATTCTCCCTACCCCACTCTAATACCCAGGCATGGGAAAAACACTTTGAAATTTATCTGAAAAACTCCAGAAGGTCCTGTTCTGGGACTTCAAAAAGAACATCACTGTATCTGACTGTAATGTTTCTGACATCCCAGAACAGGCATTCTGAAATATGCAAAAAACCCTGAAAGTGCAGCAAACTGTTTCCTATGCACTACTTTAATGTTAGCCTGGTTTCTAAAAAGGGCTTTAAAACATTACATATGAAAACTCATTAGACTGTTTCAGGTAAAAATTTTATGTTGTAAAACAGTTACCACAAGCCACCAGTGAAAATATATTTTAAAGACATTTAAATTATAATAACCAATTATAAAATCCATGTACATATGCTACAATCAGTGCTCTGAATAAAAGTTAATTACACACCAGAACTTTCAAATTCAGCACAGCCTATTATATGTTAGTGGCTCTGTAAACGTAAGTTACTAAAAAAAATAAGCATTAATAATAATTAGCTCTTAAAGCAGGTTGTCATAAATTAATGAATTACTATAAGGCCTTTGGCCTTGTTACCCCTTCAAACAACTATTTCCTTGATGGATGCTTTGGAAAATTGTTTTCCATTGTTTTTCTTTAATTGCCATCACCACCCCCAACCCTACCTCCACCCCCCCAACCCACCAGCAAAAGAGGTCAGTAAAATAAATTTCAGTTGCACAGCAAACAATTACAGTGAATAAGAAATAATGGTTTCATTAAAAAGGTAAGTTACCTTAAGAAGATACTGTAAACCTTAAAATATGAATATTTTTCTTTAACATAATTACCACCTAACCCCCACTTAGCAAAATGTGTACACTGTTTTTATTTATGAAATTTCATTAATATTGTATACACAAGGGCAAAGGATCACTTATTTACACATTTTAAATAATTTCCTCTACCAATTTAATTTCAGAAAGCTTGCTTTAAACTTGCAAATTAAATACAACAAAGCAAAGTAAACCAAAGAAGGCAAGCAATTTAAAAAAATTTTAATGTCTAGCTATAATATCTCAAATATACATAATAAAGTAACCATTTTAATATATTTTATTATTAGGTAAAATCCTTTCCATCTCCAAATTTCATTCTTACACACACATACCATATCTACTTGCCAATTTCTAGGAAAGCCAGTGGTAGTAATGGACAGGACAGAGATTAAAATAACTTAAAAAATCATATGAGATACCAACCTTCTGCACAAGGAACAACTATCAGAGCTCTGTCAATAAAAACCGTGTTAGTTAGATGCTGGGCCACACCAACACTTGATGGATCACGAAACTTAACATAACATACTTTGGAAGAAAAAGCAAGAGGTGCGTTGCTGCAAGATAAAAAGAAAAACAATTGGACTAATAAACATTAGGCTGGTTTTTTCATTTTCATTTACCATTTCTTTTTTAGATCTTTACATAATCTTACACAATCAAAACAGGAATTTCTGCTGCTAAGGCATGAAATACCAGAACGCAGTCTTTTAGATCTTTACATAATCAACACAGGAATTTTTGTTGCTAAGACATGAAATACCAGAACTTAAGTCTTTTGATGGTGATTTGCTGCAAAGACTAAAGAGAAATCTAGACAGGCCTATAGCCCTGTTTGTTAAAAATCTGAAACTTAACACATTCTTAACTTCAGTGAAATGTGAAAATAGCTGACTTAACCCAAGGATGTTTAACTGGTGCATCCACATCAATCAGCAAAATCTCTTTCATAAAAAAAGCCCCAACTCTCAAGACTTCAAATTTTGTAACTACTTCCAATCCTCCCTAACATGATTCCTGACATTTAAAATCATTAAAAACTTCACAAACATCTAAAAACAATCAGAAAACCTGGAATTAAAATTAAGTTATTTTGCATATACCAGACTACTTCAGACTAGGCAGCTAGTCTGTGGTTTCCCAAACAGTTTTACAAACAAAATTTATATATTTTATAGGCAAAAGAGAATAGATTCTTACAAGTCCTACTAGATTTAATCTAGGCAAGACCACATTAAAAAGAAGCCAGACACAGCACAGATGAAAGCAATTTTTCCATAATATGAATCCATCATGTTAGAGTTCAAAATACACTATATCCTCATAAAGAATCATTTTCTCAACCTACCCATAACTGTGTTCAATTAAAATCTGTAATTGTCTTTAGCAAGTGAAAAAAGGCACAGCCTAGATATACAGCTAATGTTTAACATAAATATACAATCCTTGAAAACATTCAATCTGTCACACTAAAAAAGTAAGATCATTTGAAAAATACCAAATATGACTTGGACAATAATAGTAATTTACTTCAGTTGACAAAACAGGTCAAGGAAGTTGACCACAATCTAGACCTAGTAAAAGGCAAAGATGAGATTTAAAGTCTAATTATCTAATTCCAAATCTCATGTAACCTTAATCACCCAGTTACTCAAGAATTTTAAAGCCACTTTAATGTACTATTTGTAATTTCATAAATATCCATTGCTTCTTAAAATTAAAAACTTAAACATAGCAAAAAATCCACTTTGATAATGGCTAAATGTAGTTATAATATTAACCAAACACTAAGATAAAATATATCTGCATTTAGAACTTGAAACTATATGTTGATATATTATTATTAACATAACTTAATCAGGCTAATTAAAGCAGCTACAATAAAAATAAAACTCTACCTCTTTTTCACCCAACTGAATTAAATTCTTTCCTGCCTGCTGCTGCTGCTAATGCTTAAGTCGCTTCAGTCGTGTCCAACTCTGTGCGACCCCAGAGACAGCAGCCCACCAGACTCCCCTGTCCCTGGGATTCTCCAGGCAAGAACACTGGAGTGAGTTGCCATTTCCTTCTCCAATGCGTGCAAGTGAAGTCGCTCAGTCATGTCCGACTCTGTGCGACCCCATGGACTGCAGCCTACCAGGCTCCCCCGTCCCTGGGATTCACCAGGCAAGAACACTGGAGTGGGTTGCCATTTCCTTCTCCAATGCATGAAAATGAAAAGTGAAAGTGAAGTCGCTCAGTCGTGTCTGACTCTTCGCGACCCCATGGACTGCAGCCTACCAGGCTCCTCCGTCCATGGCATTTGCCAGGCAAGAGCACTGAAGTGGGGTGCCATTGCCTTCTCCATCTTTCCTGCCTAAAGCCATCCTATTCAAGCTTCAAGCCAGTCCTTTTCAACCTCCCCCTACTCAACACATAAGTGAAGCACTGTATGTATCTGTCATGAGATAAACAATCTGTGGGCTTCCCTGGTGGTGCAGTGAAAAAACCCTGCCTGCCAAAGCAAGAGATGTGGGTTGCATCCCTGGGCTGGGAAGATACCTGGAGAAGGAAATGACAACCTACTCCAGTATTTTTGCCTGGGAAATCCCATGGGCAGAGGAACATGCTGGACTACAGTCCATGAGGTCACAGAAGAGTCAGAAGTGACTTAGCGACTAAACCGCAACAACAAATACATCTGCGTCCAGACCTCACTCACCTCTGTATTACCAGATCACCAATTCAGGCCTCTCTAAGAGCTCTAAACTCCTGTATCTAAGTGCCTGCTGGAATACTGCATGGTGATGGTCACAGGGTCCACCACTGAACTTATTCTTAAATTCATCACCTTCCTCTATACCAATCCAGCACTTTGTCCTAATCCATATCTCAGTTAAGGATACTACCACATCACCTAAGTCAGAAATCTGGGAGTTACTAATGTGACCATCATTAGTACTGTTCACCAAATATTTCCAAATTTCCTTCTGGCTACATAATAAAATTCTATTTCTTTTTTTCCTTGAAGTTAGGTATGGCTGTGCAATTTGGTCAATTAAATATGAGCAGAACTGAAATGTATTCCTATTCAGGAGCTTTAAGGGTCATTGCTCCGTTCTGTCCCTCTGCCACAGTGACCAGCAACATCAAAGAGACGGGTGGCTGATACATCAGCTTCATCATCAACCCCATCAATTTAGTATAAGAAATGATCTTGTTTTTATTAAACTACTGAGATTTATGGGTTGTTTCCATCCTTGATCCTTCTTCCTTCTTTTTCATCCAATTGGTCTTTATATCCTATGAAAATGGCCTCCCAAATATTTGTCACATTAATTCTTAAAACTCAACATTCCAAAAACTATGATCATGGCTTCCAGTCCCATCACTTTCTGGCAAATACATGGGGACACAATGGAAACAGTGACAGACTATTTTCTTGGACTCCAAAATCACTGTGGACAGTGACTGCAGCCATGAAATTAAAAGACACTTGCTTCCTGGAAGAAAAGCTATGACAAACCTAGACAGCATATCAAAAAGCAGAGACATCACTTTGCCGACAAACATTCGTCTAGTCCAAACTATGGTTTTTTCCAGCAGTTGTGTACGGATGTGAGAGTTGGAACACAAGGAAGGCTGAGCGCCGAAGAATTGATGCTTTCGAACTGTGGTGCTGGAGAAGACGCTTGAGAGTCCTCTGGACAGCAAGGAGATCAAACCAGTTAATCCCAAAAGAAATTAACTCTGAATATTCTTTGGAAGGACTGATGCTGAAGTTCCAATCCTTTGGCCACCTGATGCGAAGAGCCGACTCATTGGAAAAGACCCTGACACTGGGAAAGATAGAGGGCAGGAGGCAAAGGGGGGTGACAGAGGATGAGATGGTTGGATGGAATCACAGACTCAACAGACATGAATCTGAGCAAACTCTGGGAGATAGTTAAGGACAGGGAAGCCTGTCGTGCTGCAGTCCATGGGGTTGCAAAGAGTCAGACACATCTGAGGGACAAAACAGCAAATTCTTTCAATACTCTCATTATCAATGCCTTCATTCACATCCTTATCATTTCTCACTGGGATTACTAACCAATCACACTGCCTCCAATCGCAACTCTTTATTTAACAATCTTCCACAAAAGCTGTTAGAATAATCTTTCTAAACCCTAAATTTCTTCATGTCATGCTTCAATTTCCTCAGAGCCATCCTTCTTTTCTTGCCTCATCATTTTAAAAATCCAGGCATAAAAACACTTGCCGTCCCCAGGACGCATTCTGCGCCAACAGAGCCGCCTTTGAGCCTGCTGTCTCAGTTGGCTATGATGTGCTCTTACTCCCCTTCCACTTTTCTTCAAGGCTCAAGTTTCAAAGTCTTCTGGAAAGTCATTTTAAAAAATCAAAGTAACTAAGTACCCTCTTACATGTGCTACCAAGACATCCTATATATTTTCAGCAGTTCCCTTATGTGAAACCCCGAACAGACCTAGCAAGCTTTAAGACACAACTGATTAGTCACACGGCACAAGGGCCCATTTCACCAGCTAACCCAAAACCTATAATTCGGGAGGCCTGACCAAATGAACTTGAACAATCACATTCTCTCTCTTGGGCTGGAAAGTCATTTAGAGTGAGGGTTTGGGCCAGATGCCAGATGAGTGAGTACAGGTCTGCAGAGAAACTGAGCAGATACAGAGAAACAACCAAGCTGACAATAAACCCTGACAGGAATAAGCAGATGGTGGCCTTGGGTGCTGATACCTTCCTGGCTCCCAGTCCCAGTTTCCATGAGGCCTCATCTGTATTGTACTACTTAGGGAAATCATCTTTTTAACAATGTCTCTTCCTGAGCTAGATTAGTAACACCTTCTGTCCTTGGCAGCACCCCTCGCCCCCAAAAACAAATCTATGATTACAAGGAGCTATGAAGGCCCTAGCAATTGCAACAAGTATAATCTCTTTTAGCACTTCAAGAAACTAACAAGCTACCAGTGAAACTATTTCCTAAATTGACAGATCCTTCTGTAAAAGAATGGAAACCTGAATCATCACTGTTGTAAACTGCAAACAATTCCAAATACCCCTACTTGAAACACATCATTTCAAATTTACAACACCCACAGGAATAAGAAATGTAGGACTGGTTAATAAACCACATGCTATGGCGATTTCAGAAACCCAAAACCTGGTTAAAAGATGCCAGTCTGTTCTGAACAGCATTACCGTAAAAGAATGGATCCTAGTGCTAAAAGCAATTTTCTTCACCATCTCCAATTACCTTCCTTAAATGGAGAGTAAAATCAACACAGTATCTACTTTATAAAAATGTAAACATACAAGCTTTTCAGAAGTAGTAACATTACTTTATTTTGAATATTATAAGCTAAAAAGATACAGTGTGTGTACATGCTCAATCATTTGAGTCGTGTCTGACTCTGTGACCCTATGGACCATAGCTCACCAGCCTCCTCTGTCCATGGGATTCTCCAAGCAAGAATACTGGAGTGGGTTGCCATGCCCTCCTCTGCGGATCTTCCCAGCCCCAGAGAACGAACCTGAGTCTTCTGTGTCACCTGCATTGCAAGCAGATTCTTTACCCACTGAGCCACCTGGGAAGCCAAAAACGATACAGTGGCAAGCCTAAATACAAATATCTCAGCAAACAACTTTGTATTTATATTTATAAATGAATATATTTCCAAATGGAGAAGGCAATGGCAACCCACTCCAGTACTCTTGCCTGGAAAATCCCATGGACGGAGTAGCCTGGTAGGCTGCAGTCCATGGGGTCACGCAAAGAGTCGGACACAACTGAGCGACTTCACTTTCACTTTTCACTTTCACACACTGGAGAAGGAAATGGCACCCCACTCCAGTGTTCTTATCCCAGGGACGGCGGAGCCTGGTGGGCTGCTGTCTATGGGGTCGCACAGAGTCAGACATGACTGAAGCAACTTAGTAGCACCAGCAGCAGCAGATTTCCAAATCTTATGTTTAGATTTTTCTCTCTAGTATATCTATGCTGTTAAGTAAGGTTTACTTTTTTTAAAATTAAATATGATTATCATTTCAAATGCAATCCTGACCTACAGTTTTAATTTTTAAAAGGGGTTAAATATGTTATTGGTCTAAACATGTTTCTCTAAAGAAAGTAACAGTACTCAAATATAGCAGATTTTATATTGACCTCATTTGTTAAATCGTTTTTTTTAATAAAAACCTTCTACAATTACTTTTCAAAAAAAAAAATCAGAATTTTTCACTGAGAGTTTAATGCAAAAATCACAGAACCAACTTTTTGAGCATCAGTTAAATTTCTTGGACCCTAACTGGTTATCTGGGCTTCCCAGGTGGCACAGTGATAAAAAAATCTGCTTGCCAATGCAGGAGCCGCAGGAGACTCAGGTTCAATCCCTGGGTCAAGAACAGCCCCTGGAATAGGAAATGGCAACACATTCCAGTATTCTTGCCTGGAAAATTTCACGGACAGAGGTGGGGAAACAGTCCACGGGATGGCAAAGATTCGGACACGACTAGGCATGCACACACGTAACTGGTTATCTAATTTTTCACTAAACATGGTGATAGCACTGTACAATCTTTAAAAAAATACTCAATGTGGTAACACTATGATTTTCCAACACTTTATTATATTTCTAGACGTCCTCTGAGAATCTATCAAAAAAGATATAATGCAAAGCATGGACAAAGCATGTAGTTCTATGTATGAAAATATTAACTGATACATAACAATTTCTCGGAGAAGGAAATGGCACCCCACTCCAGTACTCTTGCCTGGAAAATCCCATGGACGGAGGAGCCTGGTGGGCTGCAGTCCATGGGGTCATTAAGAGTCAGACACGACTGAGCGACTTCACTTTCACTTTTCCCTTCCATGCATTGGAGAAGGAAATAGCAACCCACTCCAGTGTTCTTGCCTGGAGAATCCCAGGGACGGGGGAGCCTGGTGGGCTGCCGTCTACGGGGCCGCACAGAGTCGGACATGACTGAAGTGACTTAGCTTAGCTTAACAATTTCTCAACAGGTCTCCAGTGATACTATGGATGGCTCAACTGTCCTTTCTATAAGACTTCCTTATGATTTACTGACACCCACTAAATGCCAGAGGCCCTCCAATCACAGTGGACAATCAAAAATACACATTTTCAAATATTTCTAGCTAAAACCCAATGACAGAATTTCAAACACACACATACACACTTGAGACTTTAAATATTATTACAATAAATAAAACACAGCAATATGAAAAATGCTTACTATGGGCTGAGTAAAAAAAGTTGACAGAACAGTGTATATATTCTTTTGACTACAGTAGATTAAAATAAGGGATTCCCCAATAGCTCAGTTGGTAAAGAATCCGCCTGCAATTCAAGAGACCCCAGTTCAATTCTTGGGTCAGGAAGATCTGCTGGAGAAGGGATAGGCTACCCACTCCAGTCTTCTTGGGCTTCCCTGGTGGCTCAGCTGATAAAGAATCTGCCTGCAATGCAGGAAACCTGGGTTTGATCCCTGGATTGTGAAGATCCCCTGGTGAAGAGAACGGCTACCCACTCCAGTATTCTGGCCTGGAGAATTCCATGGACTTAGACTGTATAGTTCATGGGGTCACAAAGAGTCGGACAAGACAGAGCGACTTTCACTCAACTCATTCATATTAAGATAAATGTATATAAAAAGGACTGAAGGGAAACACGTGGAAATGGAGAAAGGCTTTGACAGGGCCCTAGGGTCACTGGCACTGTTCCATTGTCTCAATTTTTCATAATGTGACTATATAGGTTTTATGCTATGCTATGCTATGCTAAGTCACTTCAGTTGTGTCCGACTCTGTGCGACCCCATAGACGGCAGCCCACCAGACTCCCCCGTCCCTGGGATTCTCCAGGCAAGAACACTGGAGTGGGCTGCCATTTCCTTCTCCAATGTGTGAAAGTGAAAAGTGAAAGTGAAGTCGCTCAGTCGTGTCCGACTCTTAGCGACCCCATGGATTGCAGACTACCAGGCTCCTCCGTCCATGGGATTTTCCAAGCAAGAGTCCTGGAGTGGGGTGCCATTGCCTTCTCCGATACAGGTTATACTTTTAGCTATTTGACAGCTTTTACCTTATCAGTGCTTTTGAAGACCAGAGAAGTAAAGAAAACCCACAAGCCAAAAAAAAAATCAACACGGGGTTGATGGTAGAAATGAGACTAGGTTACCCTATAGGTATTATGCACTTGAGGGGGTATAGGAGAACTTCTAGGGTGCAGAGAATCCTATCCACGTGCTGGATCTGTTCACTTTGTGAAAATTCATCAAGCTGTATACCCTTACCCATGCACTTTTCTAGACATTATACCTCTATAAACAGCTTACTGAAAAAAAGACAAAAATTTCTTACCATTGTAAATAGGTTTTCAAGATGTATGAGATTCATTTGTAATTGTACTAAAATAAAAAGTCTGGGTATTTGTCATCTAGCAGCACAAATAAGAATTTTTAATATTTACAATGAATGTCTACTCCAATTCTTAAATTTTAAATAGAAATTGAATTACGGCCTCATGCCAAAAAAAGAAAATTTAATTTAAAACCTGAATTTTCATATTAGCAATTGCATCCTTAAAATGTAAATGAGAAACTATTCTCACATTCTATTAAAGAAATATAGTTCCAAATTTAAAACAAATCAATTTCTACTCAGCTTTCAAAAATTAATCATAAAATACCATTTCCACAACACTGAAAAAAGAATTCTGTCTTCAAAATACCTACTACTATTGCATATTTATACATTTCAGCCCAAATGTGCAAACAGAATGTAAGGACCAGCTTATGACAACTCAACTACAGAGCAAACAGAAAACACATCACTAGAAAAAGCATATTAATACTTGTGAAAAACAGGAATAGGAACTGCAAATACAGAATAACTGGTCAAAGATTTTGCCTGGCCTAGATGTATTACATTTATGCTACAATTCTGCAAAATGCATTACAGCCGGTGACACAGTAATTCTGTTTCAATGCACTTTTAACCAGCTTTTTTATTCTCTTACACTTTTAAACTCCAAGCAACTAACATCTGATTTCAAAAAATAGCCCATTTTACTAAATGTCAGATAACTGGCAGCATATTGCCACCCAAACGCATTTTTCAACCATGTGAGTGGTGTTATGTTCTCAATGAAGAATATTCTGTGATATATTTCTTCTGCCCATAAGACACATTATCACAACCTTGAAAGCAAGGTTAGTTTACAAAGGTTTATGTACAAAATATTTTACTATGTGATGCCAATTCGTTCAGAATACAGCAACCCTCCAAACAGTTCTCAATTATTCAGAAATGTTCTGAATGTCTAAATGAAGAGAAAGCTTAAAGCACTTTCAGAAGTTATATAAGCTAGCCAAAGCTATATATGTGATGAGGAGTCAATACAGATGTATGTGCACCCACTTATGAACTATTTTTGGCAAAACTGTTATTACTGAATCTATTCATGTGGAAACAATGTATATAGCCAAGATGAATCATTTTACAACACAAACTACAAGACAAAATATCAATGTCATGAAAAACTTTTAAAAAGATGACTGGGGGAAAAAAGCAGTGTGAGGGGGCAGAGGGGGAGTAGTCCTAGATTAAAGATTTCTTTAGTCCTAGATTAAAGAAAATAATCAAACGTACAGAGTGATCTCTGATTATTTCTAAATCAGAAAAAGAAAATGGAGAAAAGGCGTCAAACTAACTGAAAAAATTTAGATGTTATATATTGTCAAGTATTACTTGGCTACATTAACAGTACTGTGGTAAAGTAGGACATATACATAAGAGATTCACATTTAATTGTTGAGGAGTGAATACTCAAGGGATGTGTATGTAGAAGTGGGGAGAGGGAGACAGAAATCTGTGGCTAACTATAAATACAGATGAAGGGAACATCGGAGTTATTCTTTCAGCATTTCTGTATGCATGAAATACTTTGAAACAAAAATAAGAAGAAAAACGTAAGTAAAATTTAAAAATCCAAACACCAACTTTTATCACTATCTATGCAGTAGCAATGCGGTATACAGAGAGAAAACTAAAGGAAAATAGATCTACATTCATCACTATGAAATACCCCAAAAAATCAAACACAATTTTTTTAATAACAGAAATCTTAGGCAACTACTATCCCTTTCTTCAAACGATTTTCACGAAATGAACAAAACACTGAGAAATTTTCATATTCTGGACACTAGTTTTTAAAAGTTTATGCCCGTAAGAAAATAAACAACCCTGAAACTTACCAATTTTGTGAGCTGATACTACCGTACAAGGGAAAGCTTACTTCAAAGTACACTACCTGGGAAGTGTCTGAGAACAGTGAATGCCATCCCAAATCTGGACTTCTAGAAGTATACAGCAGGAATAATCCTGCACAGATTACTGTTTTTTCTGAAAGGTTCAGGGCAGTGTGACCTTCTAGGAGGAAATTTTAATCCGATGCCAAAAGGATGAACAGACATGAATCTTTAACAACATGGATGGGCTCGGTTAGATTAACCTCTGAAGATGCTAAGTTTGTGAACACAGGCCCAGGAACAACTATAACCCTAATTCTATTTGTCATCAGCCGCAGGCAACAACGGCCCGACACTGAGGCCCTAAGAATCGCATAGTTTCTCAGGCGCAGTCTCCGCGATTTTCCATTGCAAAAACCCCATCAGGCGCTTGCCATGAGGACTATTCCGGGCCCACCTGCGGCCATCTTAAGTTAGGGAAAAAAACGGGGGAGGCCCGGCACTGAATTCGAGGACTCGGCGACGACCACTGGCCGGGAGGCACGAAAAGGCAACCCCTCTAAGTCCTTTGTAAGGATTCTGTGCAAAGATTAACCTCCGAAAGTCGACTAACAAGGAAAACAGAAGCCGGGGGCTGGGGCCGCGGTGCCCCAATCAAGCATGGGCACCAAGGGAAACCCGGTGGTCACGTGACGGGGCAGCGCGCCCCCGTCCGCGCTCTCCCCCACGCCTGGGTTCCCGAGGTCTCGCTCGGGCCCGCGCCCCTCCCCCAGTCGAGCTCGAGCACTTACTCGGGCGGGTAGAGCCGCAGCTCCTCGATTTCTCCTAGGAAGGAAAAAAGCGTCCGCATCTGCTCGCTCGTCACCGCAGAGGACAGATTTGTCACCTGAATCACCGCCGTAGGGGTGAGGCCGAAGCCTAAGCCCAAGCCGAAGCTGCCGGCGCTGTTCATCCTGATCCGCGCTGCCGCTGCCTCCCTCCCCAACGTCTACAACGCGTCAGCGACGGAGCCGGGAAAGCGGAGATCGCGCGGCCACGAGCGCGCTCCCGCTGGCGAATTCACGGCAACGGGCAGGTCTAGCCGCCCATTTCACAACTCTCCTGCTCTCCGGGCTGCGCGCGCCAGTCGGAAGCGTCGCCCTGGCAACCCAGCGGATCTCGCGAGGCTGCAGCCTGGGGCTCCCGGGTGTGTAAGGCTGTTGGTCCTGCTGCACTTCTCCCCGCCAAGATTTTGATTGAGGGTTTCCCTGGTTACGACTCCATCAAATTCTTGTGCTCCTGTAAACACAAGAGAACCACCTCTTTCCAGTCTTTATAGTAGCTAAGACTGGGAAGTCAAGAGGCCTGCTGCTACAAAGCTGTTAAGAAGGGATGACTCTCGAGCATCGCAGTTAAATACTTGGTTGAACTATAACGTGTTAGTATTATATTCACGCAGCTCCTCCTCCCCACCTATATAAAAAAAAAAAAAAAACAAATTGACCGGCGTCCCATTCATAAAAAAAACTTAGAAAATTTTACGAAACATGTAAATTTAGACGGAATTAAGGAAGAAGGCAGTATGATGAAGGCTATGCGGTTGTCGTTTGTAACATTTTTTAGCTCATTCCGCAGGTATTAATATTTGAGTGTTAAGTACCGGACAGACACGAACACATTGAGGACAGTTACAGAAGATCCACACAGACTTTGCAACCTAACGAGACACAAGTAACAGTAGTATGTGAAAATAGGGCAGCTGTTCCCAAAATGCCATCCGCAAAACCTGGAAGGTCCTGGGGGCCTTTTCAATGAATCTGTAAGGTCAAAAGCATTTTCACAATATGAAGACTTGATTTTCTTCACTTTGTTGAGAACTGATGGTGTAAAGCCAGCACTTAGCAGAAATCAAGGCAGTGGTGTCAAACTGCACAACTACAGTGAGTCCCTCTACGTATGAGCTTTTGAGTTACAAACTTTGAAAGATGCCAAGTGTCCCTGTATGCCAGGTATACTGGCAGTACTACTACACTTTACAAGGTACTGTATTTTGTGTGTGTGTTTATTAGTTTTTTATGTATTATTTGTGCATAAAGTATTATAAACCTCTTACAGTACAATACTATATAGTCAATTGCATGAGTTGGGTACCTAGGATAACTTTGCTGGACTTATAAACAAATCGGACTTAAATGCTCTTAGAACGGAACTTTTTCTTAATTGGGGGACTTACTGTAGTGGAATTCAAGGACTTTCCTGTGGCTCAGACGTTAAAGAATATGCCTGCTGTGTAGGAGACCCGGGTTCAATCTCTGGATCGGGAATATCCTCTGGAGGAGGAAATGGCAACCCACTCCAATATTCTTGCCTGGAAAACCCCATGGACAGAGGAGTCTGGCAGGTTCTAGTCCATAGGGTCAGGAAGAGTCGGACACAACTGAGCGACTAACACTAACGCTGTAGTGATATTTTGTATTCACCTCCTTGCACTCATAGCATACACAATATATGATTTTTTTTTAATAAGCTAGTTTAAGAATGCCCTTGACAGACTTCCCTGTTGGTCCAGTGGTTAATAATCCACCTACCAATGCAGGGGACATGGGTCCCTGGTCGGGGGAAGATTCCACATGCTGTGGGGCAACAAAGCATTAACACCATAACTGCTGAGCCTGTGCACCCTAGAGCTCACGCTCTGCAACAAGAAAAGCTGCCACAGTGTGAAACGCATGCACCCAAACTGCAGAATAGCCCTTGTTGGCCACAACTCGAGAAAGCCTACGCGCAGTAATGAAGACTCTGCGCAGCCAAAAATAAATACATAATTGTCTTTGTGAAAAGTAGTAAAAAGTATTAATTTTACTAAATCTTCACCCTAGCATACACCTATTTTTTTTTATAAAACCTTTTTTATTTTTTAGTTTAGTTTTTTTTTTTTTGGCCTCACTGCACAGCATGTAGGTAGGATCTTAGTTCCTCAACCAGGAATCAGACCTACCCAACTGCTTCATTGGAAGCCCTGAGTCTTAGCCACTGGACCAACAGGGAAGTCCCCCACCTCTTTTTAATATGTGAAGAATTGGGAAGTACTTCTGCTGCATGCCCAAGTAGGATGGACATCTCCAGAACATGCTCTTGTGTGATTGTTGGAGTTTTCACTCATAAATGCAAATTTTTAAAAATTTGTATCCACCATCTAGAGCTTGACAGCTTTCCAGTATTTAAACTTTTCTGCTAAAAACACCAGTGATATTAACAAATGTGTTTTTTCACATTATATAGTGATTATAATTGCCCATTTGAAAATCTCTATAGCTCAATGAAGCAATTTTCAACAGAACCAATACATGCTATTACAAAATTAAAAAGAGTTATCAAAGTGGAAGATGGACCCATGGATTTTACTGTAGCAAAATACAACAAGTTAATTGATATGGTTTCAGATTCTATCCATGTTGTAATTGCACTCTAGGAAACAATCACATGTCCAGTTTGGGATAGTTATCAAACAAGATATCTCATATCATCTAGAAAGATAATGAAAATAGTTTTCCCTTTTCCAACGACTTATCTGTGTGAGACCAGATTTTCTTCATATGTTTCAACCAAAACATATCACACAGATTGAATGCACAAACAGATAGGGAAATCCAGCTGTCTTCTATTAAGCCAGACATCAAAGAGCTTTGAAAAATGTAAAGCAATGCCACTCTTCTCAAAATTCTTTTTGGAAAATACCACTTTACCATAAAAATGCATAATTTAGCTCCACAGCCATTTGCTGCTACTGCTGCTGCTAAGTCGCTTCAGTCGTGTCCGACTCTGTGCGACCCCACAGACGGCAGCCCACCAGGCTCCCCTGTCCCTGGGATTCTCCAGGCAAGAACACTGGAGTGGGTTGCCATTTCCTTCTCCAACGTATGAGAGTGAAAAGTGTATGAAAGTGAAGTCGCTCAGTCATGTCCGACTCTTAGCGACCCCATGGACTGCAGCCTACCAGGCTCCTCCGTCCATGGGATTTTCCAGGCAAGAGTACTGGAGTGGGGTGCCATTGCCTTCTCCACCACAGCCATTTGGGAGCAGGCTAAAAAATTTATCATTTATGTAAGTACATAATAGGTTTATAATTATTTTTAAATGGGTTTTTAAATATTAGATTTTACAGGTTTAATTTCTAATGTGATAAATATGTACAGATACCCCATAAATCTTTTAGGGTCTTCAATAATTTTTAAGAGTATAAAGGGGTCCTAACACCAAAATGTTTGAGAATTACTACCAGAGGGATAAGCACAAGGAGAATTGGGAGCATACACTAAGGCTGCTTAAACTTAATGCCAACAGAAGGCTTCCCAGAAGAGATGCTGTTTGCACTTAATCTTGAACAAATAGGAATTAGCCAGGCAAGGAGGGAGGGAGGAGCAGTAACAGACTCTAAACTGAGGTGAAGAACATGCAAAATAGGAAGATAGAGAGCCAGGTGAGCTCCACAATATTCAGAGTTTAGTATTGCAGTCCAAGGGCTGAAGAATGACTAGAGACACACAGGAAAGAATACGCCTTCCTGAAAGATACTGTTTGTCATGCTGAGAGGGCACTTCATCACTAGTTGTTGGGAGCCACTGAAGATGTTTGAACAAAAGAGTGAATATGTCAGATTCCTAGAGTGATTGTCATCACTGAGAAATGGAGACATGTTGAAAAAGGTGGAAGCTAAAGATAAAAGGGACGGGTTCAAAGGGTAAGTGGTGGTAGTAATGAAAGCAAGGGACAGTTCTAAATTGGGGGGTCATTGAACCCTTTTAAAAATAAACGAAATGAAAGCCATTGATTCAGAAAATTATGTATGTACATACACTTGGTTTTAGATACAATTACAAGTGCTTTTTGATCTTCCTTAAGCCCAACCATGGATCCCAGTATTAACTACCACTTGTTTAGAACACTGGTCCTGAGACTTTCATGTGCATCAAAATCACCTGAAGGGCACGTTAAAACAGACTGGTGGAGACTCGCCCCAGTGGTCCCGTGGCTAAGACTCCGAGCTCTCAATGCTGGGAGCCCTGAGTTTGATCCCTGGTTGGGGAACTAGATCCCACATACCACAAATAAGACCCTGTGCAGCCAAATAAATAAACATAAATAAATATTCAAAACAAAACAAAACAAAACACAGACTGATGGCTCCATCCCCAGATATTCTGATCCAGTACATCTGCGGATGCGGTGGGAGGATGGGTACTGAAAATTTTCATTTCAACAAGTTCCCAGGTGATGAGGCTGCCAATGATCCAAGAACCCCATTTTGAGCACCACTGGTTTAGAAGGTTATAAAACATTATTTAGTAGACTTAGTAATCTACCATTGATGGTAAAGCAGAGGGAGGAATTTGTTAATGGCCTGAGGGACTATGTAATAGTGCCCTAGTTTAGGACCAGAAATAAAAAGGAAGAGCAAATTTGTAGAGAAGAAGGAAAAAAATATTGAAATCCATCATGGACAAGTTCCTGAAATGAAATTTAAGGAAAATGTCTAGAACAAAGATAAACTGAAAAAGTGAAAAGTGAAGTCACCCAGTTGTGTCTGACTTTTTGTGACCCCATGGACTGTAGCCTGCCAGGCTTCTCCATTCATGGGATTTTCTAAGCAAGAATACTGGAATGGGTTGCCATTTCCTTCTACAGAGGATCTTCCTGACCCAGGGATCAAACCTGGGTCTCCGGCATTGCGGGCAGGCTCTTTACCATCTGAGCCACCAAGTATGTGATTTAAACTTGAAAGTAGATACAGTTAGCCAGGCAAGGGAAATGCATTGAGTAACATTAAAAGGACAAACATAACAAACAGCCAAAAGAAAACCAAGCCAGGAGGAAAATTAGAAGGGAGGACAGTCACAAAAGGTAAAGGAAGAAAAAGTTTTAATGAGCAAAAATGAAGAGAAGGGAGGAAAGAATGATTATAAAG
The DNA here is from genome assembly GCF_029407905.1 of Bubalus kerabau. Taxonomy (NCBI): domain Eukaryota; kingdom Metazoa; phylum Chordata; class Mammalia; order Artiodactyla; family Bovidae; genus Bubalus; species Bubalus kerabau. Next base: position 15,348,012 of record NC_073641.1, read on the forward strand.
AGACAGCAAAAGAGACACTGATGTATAGAACAGTCTTATGGACTCTGTGGGAGAGGGAGAGGGTGGGAAGATTTGGGAGAATGGCATTGAAACATGTAAAATATCATGTATGAAACGAGTTGCCAGTCCAGGTTCGATGCACGATACTGGATGCTTGGGGCTGGTGCACTGGGACAACCCAGAGGGATGGAATGGGGAGGGAGGAGGGAGGAGGGTTCAGGATGGGGAACACATGTATACCTGTGGCGGATTCATTTTGATATTTGGCAAAACTAATACAATTATGTAAAGTTTAAAAATTAAAAAAAAAAAAAAAGAAAGAGTCAAATTCGGCAGGGATGACAAAATCAGGAATACAGTGTGCCTAACTGTAGATGTAATGTGACTACTGAGACAGCAACTACGTGAACCAGTTTAGAGAAGCAAAGGTCACAGTATCACTGTTACTTCCTCTGATTCATCTATGAATCTCTCAAAAGGGTATATAGTTAACAGCTGCTTAAGTGGATATTCAAAAAGGAAAGATACAGTTTGTTTTTCCCAATCCCTATTTCTCAGCCACCTAGTTTCCCTTTCATGGGAGAATAATCACATTGTTTATTTAACATTTCTCTTGGTCAGATACTCAGCTAGGTGCCTAATTGTTGTTGTTTAGTTGCCAAGTTGTGTCCAACTTTTTTGCAACTATGGATTGCAGCCCACCAGGTTCTTCTGTTCATGGGATTTCCCAGGTCAGGATTCTGGAGTGGGTTGCCGGTTCCTCCCACAGTGATCAAACCCACATCTCCTGCACTGACAGGCAGATTCTTCACGTCTGAGTCACCAGGGGAAGCCGTTATGTTGCCTAATAGGTCATAACAAAAGAATTTCAAAGTAACTACATCAAGGCTATGGTTTTTTCCAATAGTCATGTATCGATGTGAGAGTTGGACTATAAAGAAAGCTGAGCACTGAAGAGTTGATGCTTTTGAACTGTGGTGTTGGATAAGACTCATGAGAGTCCCTTGAACTGCAAGGAGATCCAACCAGTCCATCCTAAAGGAGATCAGTCCTGAGTGTTCACTGGAAGGACTGATGCTAAAGCTGAAACTCCAGTACTTTGGCCACCTCATGTGAAGAGCTGACTCATTTGAAAAGACCCTGGTGCTGGGAAAGATTGAAGGCAGGAGGAGAAGGGGACAACAGAGGGTGAGATGGTTGGACGGCATCACCAACTCAGTGGACATGGGTTTGGGTGGACTCTGGGTGTTGGTGATGGACAGGGAGGCCTGGCATGCTGCAGTCCATGGGGTCACAAAGAGTAAGACTTGACTGAGCGACTGAACTGAACTGATATATACACAGAAGAGTGTTAAGACCAACATAAAGAGAGGTTTTTTGTTTTTTTTTTTTAATTAAAACAATATGTTTATTTCTCAATCATGCTATCTATTCTATGTTCCAGGGAATTCTGGTCACTGTAGTTCCCACTGTATATTAATAAAATCTGACATGCAAGACAGTTTCTTAGCCTTTAGTATAGAATGTGGTCTTCTAATGAACCAAATTAAAGAAAATTTTTTTCCTGACCTATTTCAATAAGTTTTGGAGGAAACATCAAAGAAACATTTATTAAAACTTTTAAGGAATAAACATTCTTATAGAATTTATTCCCACAGGGATTCATAGGAATATTTGCAAATTTTAAGAGCAGCCATGTTATAGTCTTACCCTGGTTGACTATTTAGACCTAGCTGTCCTTCTTAAAAACTTAACAGAATAATAAAAATCGAAGTAGAATTTTCCACTATGAAATGCCCAAAGCTCTTCACTCTGCTGTCAGTAAAGTATTGCTAGAAATGGTTTTAGTACAAGGAATGCAACATGTTAATCATTCTTTTGGGTTTTTATGGAGGCTTTGGGGGTTTATGGAGGCTACATTACATAGTCATGATTGATTGAATTACTGGTCTAGCCCCTGTCTCCTCCCCAGAGGTGAGTGAAGGGGTTGGGGGCCGGCACTGACAGTTCCAGTCCTCTAATCTTAAGGTTGAGTTGCCTGGCAACCAGCCCCCATCTTTAGGTTACCTAGATGCTTTCCTCAAAGTCACTACAGTAACATAAAATGAGATACTTTTATGTCTCTCATCACTTAAGAAATTCCAATGGTTTTGGAGCTCTGTGCCAGAAAACAAATAAATGTGTCTCATTATAAATCACACTATCACACCTACCCTAACTAAAGATTTGTATATGTAACTGCCTTCTGGTCATCTCCCTTTGAATGTCCGAAAAACTGTTCAAACTCAAAATGTCTGAAAGTGATCCATTTTTATTTACTGATGCCTATATCAAACCTGCTGTAATTTTGTACTTTTCAATGTCTTTACTTGTATATGCATGAGTTAGTTGCTCAGGCATATCCGACTCTTTTTGACAACCCATGGACTTTAGGTCCCCCCTGCCCCCCAGGCTCCTCTGTCCATGGAATTCTCCAGGCAAGAATACTGGTGTGGGTAGCTATTCCCTTCTCCAGGGTATCTTCCCGACCCAGGGACTGAACCCCAGTCTCCCATACTGTGGGCATATTCCTTACTGTCTGAGCCACCTGGGAAGGCCCTTGACTTGTACATATTCCTTCAAACCCTCACCTGCCTTGCATGTTATGCTTCAGCCTTGTTAGGCTACATCTGTTTCCTCCAAGGTAGCCTACTGTTATTTACGCTTGTTGCAGAACGACAGTGGCAGCACATACCTGACTTATTGCAATTCACAGCTCATTGTTCCGGACACATTCCGGTCAGTCAGTGAACGCTTGGCACTTACTGCTGCCTGGACACAAAGGAAGAGGCTGATGTCCTAAACACTCAGTCGCCCCTTCTCTCACTGCTGAATCCTGGCTAGAAGACTCTGTTCTGACAATTCTTCCTTCAAAAGGGATGTGGCTTCCAGGAGTTAAAATGTTACTTGAGCCTTCTGGACTCTGGGCTCTCAGATCCTAATCTCCCGCTCATCCCAGTGGTCATAGGAAGAGTGAAATTGGATCTTAGGGCACCATCCAGCCAAGATTAATACAGTTCTAACTGCAGCCACCCAGCTTCTGCTCATGAACTCTCTTCCCAAAGTTGGTACATCAGAAATAGAAAACGTTGCTTTCTTGTATTTTTTTCATATGATCTACACAGGAAATTGGGGGGAAGGAGGTCTCATTAGCAATGGTATAACTACTTTATGTAGGGAGACAATTTTTAATAAACAAAAACTTTCTTCTGACTTATGAGGGCCAGTAAACATTTTCTGATTCATGATATGTTTTAGCAGAAACATACTCCCGGTTTTGCCCCAGACATTATTACATTCTTAGCTTTTGTTTTTCCAAGAGTAGGAAAACACTTAGAAATAGTCATACTCAGGCTGATGCTTGCTTGGTTGTTTTCCTTCTAAAATGCTGAGTTAGGTAAACAAACAACAGAACTTTAAAAAATATCTTCCACGGCCTATCTGCTTTGCTTTCACAACACTGCTTCCTCAGTCAGGAACGCTATAAGGGTTTGATGGGCCTGCTACAACAAAGCACCAGTAGTTTCCCCATTATCTGTGGTTTCAGTTATCCACAGTCGATTGCATTCTGAAATTATTTAATGGAAAATTCCAGGAACAAACAATTCATAAATTTTAAATTGCACATCATTTGGAATAACATGATGGTGCCTCACACCATCCTGCTCCATCCCACCCAGAACGTGAATCATCTCTTTGTCCAGCATACCTCACTCAATTAGTCACTTAGTAACAGTGTTGATTATCAGATCAGCTATTATGGAAATGCAGTGCTTGTATTCAAGTAACATTTATTTTCTTTAATAATGGCCCCAAAGTGCAAGATTAGTGATGCTGGATATTGGGATAATCTCTTATGATGCTTAATTACAAATCAAACTTTACAATTGGTGTGTATGTATAGGAAAAAACACAGTACATATAGGGCTCGGCGTTGTCCTCAGTTTTAGGCATCTCCTGCAGATGGACCGTATCCCCCATGGATAAGGGGGGACAACAATATTACAAACTGTGATTGAGTGGCTTTAACAATAGTAATGTATTGTCTCACAGTTCTAGGAGCCAGAAGTCTGAGATTAACAGGTCAGGCAGCCTAAGCTCCCTCTGTAGGCACTAGGGAGGACCTGTTTCAAGCATCACCTCGAGACTCTGGTAGTTCCCTGACTTTTGGCAGTCCAAAATCTTCAAGGTCTTCTCCTTGTGTGTGTCTGTGTGTCCAAGTTTTTACTTTTTATAAGAATACCAGTCAGGACTTCCCTGGTGATCCAGTGGCTAAGACTCCATGCTCTCAAAGCAGGGCCCCCAGTTTCCATCCCTGTTCAGGGAACTAGATCCCACATGCCACAACTGAAGATCCCACACAGCTAACACTCAGCACAGCCAAATAAATCAATTAATTAAAATAAATATTTTTAAAAACTTAAATTTTTTTTACAGAATTAAAAAAACATATTAAAGAGAAACAATACCAGTCATATTGGATTAGGGGTTCGTCCTCTAGTGTAACTTCATTTTAATTACATCAACAGTGACCCTATTTGCAAATAAGGTCACACCTTGAGGTACTAGAGATGAGGATTTCAACCTACGAATTCAGCAGGCACATGGTTCAACACATAACAAATGCCTTCCCTCGTTTGTTCACCTGGAAATGCCTGCTCATTTTTCATGGCTCACAACATCCTCTGTGAAACCTTTCCTATCTTCTCTGGGGACTTTGAACAATCCCTTCCTTTGTGGCCACACTGGGCCCTGTGCTACCTCTATCACATTTATTTACGTATTTTCTCATCTTTCTTCCCCTATTAGACTATAAGTTCCTTGTGGGCAGGGACCTGTCTTGCTCATTTTTCACCCCTTAGCATCTAGCAGAGTGCATAGCACATAATTAATGTTAAATAAATATTTGCTCTTTGAATGAATGAATTGAGTATGAAAGTGAAAAAAGGGAGTTAGTCCTTCAGTTGTGTCTGACTCTTTGTGACCCCATGGACTGTAGCCTGCCAGGCTCCTCTGTCCATGAGATTCTCCAGGCAAGAATACTATAGGCGGTTGTCATTTCTTTCCCCAGGGGATCTTCCCTACCCAGGGATTGAACCCAGCTCTCCCACACTGCAGGCAGATTGTTTACCATCTAAGCTACCAGGGAAGCCCAGGCCAATTTAAATAGGAGAGGCTTGCTTGTGCTTAGTCACTTAGCTGTGTCCAACTCTTTGGGACCTCAGGGACTGTAGCCCATGAGGCTCCTATGTCCATGAGATTTTTTTCCAGGCAAGAATACTAGAATGGGTTGCCATTTCCTACTCCAGGAGATCTTCTCGACTCAGGAATCAAACCCGAGCCTTCTGTGTCTCCAGCATTGCAGGCGGATTCTTTACTGCTGAGCCATTGGGGAAACCCAAATAGGAGAAGAAAACAAGCTAAATCCTCAGCATTTGTTTCAAAAAACAGAGAAGTGAACACAGGGAACTTGCCCAATTGCACTCAGCATTTGAGACAAGCCCATGCTGTTCCTCAACACAAATAAACGCTCATTGATCTAGACCGATCCAATATCGTTACTGCTATTTAAATGTAAATAAATTAAAATTAAATACATGTAAGAGATTCAGCTCACCAGTCACACTGCTGCTGCTGCTAAGTCGCTTCAGTCGTATCCGACTCTGTGCAACCCCATAGACGGCAGCCCACTAGGCTCCCCGTCCCTGGGATTCTCCCGGCAAGAACACTGGAGTGGGTTGCCATTTCCTTCTCCAATGCATGAAAGTGAAAAGTGAAAGTGAAGTCGCTCAGACATGTCCGACTCCTAGCGACCCCATGGACTGCAGCCTACCAGGCCCCTCCGTCCAAGGGATTTTCCAAGCAAGAGTACTGGAGTGGGGTGCCATTGCCTTCTCCGACCAGTCACACTAGCCATATTTTAATATTCAACAGCCACTTTGTGGCTACCATACTGCAGAGCACAGATATAAATATGTGTATAATTTCAGTAAGTCCTGTAGGACAGTCTTGGTCAATAAATTAATCTCAAGGAGATAATCTTTTTTCAAAGACACAATTTAACAGTATTAATTTATCTTTGTATATGACAGTACTATGTTTGTTGTTAGCAAAAAACAAAAAATGAGTATGATTACTGTGATCCTCATTTCAGTGAATTTTTTAAAAATGTTTTTGCTAAGGAGAAATTTGTTACAAATTTGAAAAATCATCTAAAGCAAGCAAAAATAAGGAGAGCTCAGGAAATGTTTTACCAATGAAATGCTTTTCCACTATTAGTTTATTAAATTGACAACTTAGGTATCTGTGAAATTTATGGTTATCATGCACACAAGCTAAATACTGTGTCAAAGGTGGAATGGATCCCCAATTTGTTTATAAAACTTGTGTCCGAACTGAGATTTCTTAATTCAGTGTTTAAGACGAGTTTAAATACACATCTGGGGAACTTCCTGGCAGGGAACTTACAAGACTTTGTGCTTTCACTGCAGCCATGGGACACAGCCAAAAAGAAAAAGAAAAATACTCGTTTAGCATTTAGCTGTGTTCTAGAATCTTATGAAGCACAACTAGGCTAAAATAAATTACATTTTTTAAAGTTTAGAAACAACCTCAGGAAAACTTTTACTACAAACAATCGGGTCAGATAGGATCTGGGATCTAGCGAAAGTCTGGAGGAAAATAACTTCCCAATAACATATGGCAGAGCTCCCTCGGGGTTATAATTAGACCATAATAAAACCCAAGGTCACCTTTTGTGTCACGAAGGGTGCTTGTGGAAACACTCGAGATGATCACACTGAATTTCAAAATGGATATATTTATTAACTTACAGACAAAGAATATTGGAGAAATTAAGAGAAATCATTGTGTATAGAAAATAACTTTCTTGTATAGTAAATTCAAAACCATAATTATGTTAATATTTCAGTCCTTTTCAAAAGAACTGCCTTAAATATCATATTTGGTTTTGAATTATACACAATGCCTGCTTTCATTTTTCCTAGCTTTACTGAGTTACAATTGACATAAAACATTATGTACATTTAAAGTGTTCAAAACATTGATTTAATGCACCTCTATTGTGTAATTTCTCTCCCATAGCATTAGCTCTCGCCTCCCTAGTATCACCTAATTATTTTTTCTATTTGTGGTGAGAACATTTAAGATCGACCCTCTTTATTATATTTTTTCCTTTTTTGTTTTCTTTAAATAACCACATGTCCTAAATGTACATTTTTTATCAACAGTTATTTTTTGCAAGTTATTTCGTACAGATATTTAATACTTAAGTTATTGTGTGTTTTCCTGGTAAGTATTCAGATTTTCAAGAATTACTTTTTTATATTATCAAAAAACACATTTGAACTTAGCATTAAAAAAAAATTAGCAACTTTCAAGTATGCAGAACAGTTTTATTAATTAGACTCACCATGCTGTACACTGGTGCACATCACTTTGCCAACAAAGGTCCATGTAGTTGAAGCCATGGTTTTTCCAGTAGTCATGTATGGATGTGAAAGGTGGACCATAAAGAAGGCTGAGTGCTAAAGAACTGAAGCTTTCGAACTGTGGTGCTGGAGAAGACTCTTGAGAGGCCCTTGGATAGCAAGGAGATCAAACCAGTCAATCCTAAAGGAAATCAACCCTGAATTTCAGTGGAAGGACTGATGCTGAAGCTGAAGCTCCAGTGTTTTGGCCACTTGGGGAAGGTGAACACCTGACACACTGGAAAAGACTCTGATGCTGGGAAAGATTGAGGGCAGGATGGGATGGTTGGATGGCATCACCGACAAAATGGAAATGAGCTTGAACAAACTCCGAGAGACAGTGAAGGACAGGGAAGCCTGGCACGCCGCAGTCTCAGTTCAGTTCAGTTCAGTTCAGTCGCTCAGTCGTGTCCGACTCTTTGCGACCCCATGAATCACAGCACGCCAGGCCTCCCTGTCCATCACCAACTCCCGGGGTTCAATCAAACCCATGTCCATCGAGTCAGTGATGACATCCAGCCATCTCATCCTCTGTCGCCCCTTCTCCTCCTGCCCCCAATCCCTGCCACCATCAGAGTCTTTTCCAATGAGTCAACTCTCTGCATGAGGGGGCCAAAGTACTGGAGTTTCAGGTTTAGCATCATTCCTTCCAAAGAAATCCCAGGACTGATCTCCTTTAGGATGGACTGCTTGGATCTCCTTGCAGTCCAAGGGACTCTCAAGAGTCTTCTCCAACACCACAGCTCAAAAGCATCAATTCTTCGGTGCTCAGCTTTCTTCACAGTCCAACTCTCACATCCATACATGACCACTGGAAAAACCATAGCCTTGACTAGACGGACCTTGTTGGCAAAGTACTGTCTCTGCTTTTCAATATGCTATCTAGGCTGGTCATAACTTTTCTTCCAAGGAGTAAGCGTCTTTTAATTTCATGGCTGCAATCACCATCTGCAGTGATTTTGAAGCCCCCAAAAATAAAAAGTCTGATACTGTTTCCACTGTTTCCCCATCTATCTGCCATGAAGTGATGGGACCAGATGCCATGATCTTAGTATTCTGAATGTTGAGTTTTAAGCCAACTTTTTCTCTCTCCTCTTTCACCTTCATCAAGAGGCTTTTTAGTTCCTCTTCACTTTCTGCCATAAGGGTCGTGTCATCTGCATATTCTTTACCACTGAGCCACCTGGGAAGCCCATCCTGAACATTAGATCCCCACAACTTATTTGTCTTATAACTAGAAGTCTGTACCCTTTTACCAGCACCTCCCCATTTCCAGGGAAACTGCCTGGTGGCTTGCCCCGGAAAGAATCCACTTGCAATGTGGAAGACCTACATTGAATCCCTGGGTCAGGAAGATCCCCTGGAGAAGGGAATGGCAACCTGCTCCAGTATTCTTGGAAAATCCCATGAACAGAGAAGCCTGGCAGGCTATAGTCCATGGGGTCACAAAGAGTCAGACACAACTGAGTGACTTTCACCCCATCTTCTCCATCCACTCAGTCCCTGGTAATCACCATTCTACTCTTTCTGCATGTTCAGCTTTTTAGATTACACATGTAAGTGATATCATACAGTACAGAGAAATAGATGGGGAAACAGTGTCAGACTTTATTTTGGGGGGCTCCAAAATCACTGCAGATGGTGACTGCAGCCATGAAATTAAAAGACACTTACTCCTTGGAAGGAAAGTTATGACCAGCCTAGATAGCATATTGAAAAGCAGAGACAGTACTTTGCCAACAAAGGTCCATCTAGTCAAGGCTATGGTTTTTCCAGTGGTCATGTATGGATGTGAGAGGTGGACTGTGAAGAAAGCTGAGCACCAAAGAATTGATGCTTTTGAGCTGTGGTGTTGGAGAAGACTCTTGAGAGTCCCTTGGACTGCAAGGAGATCCAACCAGTCCATTCTGAAGGAGATCAACCCTGGGATTTCTTTGGAAGGAATTATGCTAAAGCTGAAACGCCAGTACTCTGGCCACCTCATGCGAAGAGTTGACTCATTGGAAAAGTCTCTGATGCTGGGAGGAATTGGGGGCAGGAGGAGAAGGGGACGACAGAGGATGAGATGGCTGGATGGCATCACTGACTCAATGGACGTGTGTCTGAGTGAATTCCGGGAGGTGGTGATGGACAGGGAGGCCTGGCGTGCTGTGATTCATGGGATCGCAAAGAGTCGGACACGACTGAGCGACTGAACTGAACTGAACTGATGACAATAGGGGAAGGACTTTCTACAAAGGTACATTCTGACCTTTATATAACATTTATGTAGTGGGCAATCATGGGATATATATAATTTTATAAATTGTCTTTCCTACTTAACATGATATTTATCTATGTTGCCTTCCTATTTTTCTATGCTGTTTTGTCTTCCTGATTATCATTTTAATGATTTATGCAATAGACCAAGTACTTGCTTTATTTAATTATTCTCATATTATGGCCCACTTGGGCTGCTACAGTATTTTGCTTTACATATAGTACTGCCATGAACACCAAAAGGACTTCGTAAGGTTCAGTGACATAATGGTTCTCACTTTTGTCTGACAACAACCAGTTTAAAACCCAAAATGCTAATTTGTAACCTGTCTCTTTTACATTCAGCAGAATTTAAAGCAAATTAGGCAATAAAAGTTTTTGAAAATTGTCTAGAAATAAATTATATCTAGATTATTTCTGATTGTTACAGAATGCTTCTTTTTCTGGATTTTCAGAATGATGGAAGAATTTAGAATTTTGTTGTTACTAACCAAAATAAAAGATGCCCAGGGAATTTATTAAATACAAATAAACAAACATTTTATTTTTCTAATATACTAATCTAGTGGAATCTTTCCCTCTTTTAAAATGTTTCAATATACATTATGTGTTAGTCGCTCGGATGTGTCCTACTCTTTGTGATCCTGTGGACTGTAGCCCACCAAGCTCCTCTGTCCATGGAATTCTCCAGGCAAGAATACTGGAGTGGGTTTCCATTTCCTCCCCTAGGGGATCTTCTTGATCAGGGTTGTATTTTATAATAAATGCTTGATAAATGAAATTCTTAGCTTCTTAGTAGTATCTCTTCAAAGTGGTAGCACAAATAATGATACTTAAAAATGGAAGATTACATACTTCTTTATAACATTCTCTTAACACAGTAGCAAGAAAGTTTTCAAAACTATTGAGGGGGATTTCCTGGTGGTCCAGTGGTTGAGAGACTGCCTTGCAATGCAGGGGGACACCAGTTGGCTTTGGTCCAGGAAGAGCACACATGTCTTGGGGCAACTGAGTCTGTTGACCACGACTGCTGAGCCTGTGCTTTAGAGCCCAGGAACCCCAGCCACCGAGCCCATGTGCTGCAGCTACTGAAGTCTGCGCACCCTAAAGCCCATGCTCCACGACGAGAGGGAACCCAGTGCAAGGAGCAGCCTGCACACTGCAACCAGAGTAGCTCCCGCCCACAACTAGAGAAAGCCTGCTCACAGCAACAAAGACCCAGCGCAGCCACACACCCACACACAAACCTTATTGAGGTAGAAAAGCTGAAATTCTGTACCCTAGCATCTGTATCAGTAAATAATACTTGAAAAATGTAATCAGTTAAATCCAATCCATTTTTAAACCATGAATATAGTAGTTAGAGAGTCTTTGCCTTTGTTCCTAAAGAAAATGAAACATGCTACTGGGTTGTAAAGAAACTGAGGATAGAGAACAGATGGGATTTTTGGCACAGGGTAGGCACGTCTGACTGCCGGCAGCAGGAGCTGGCGAATGCTCCAGTATACGGTGCTGATAATACCTCATCAGTTAAAGAAGTGCCATCCAGGATTTGCCTGTCAGAAGACATCTTAACTACTTTTTCTTGAAGCCAAGAGCAGATTCATTATAACCCTCTCTGGGGCTCAGCCGCCAATTTTGGATTCACTTTTGACAGTCGGCTGATGGCAGTTTTTCCATGAATGTATTCTCATGCTTGGAGATGTTGCTAATGTGAAATGTTGCAATTTGTATGATACCAAGTCACCATCTGAACAGCACCCGCATAATTTACTCATCATCTACAAATATTTATTGAACTGAAACATGGAGTGCTTTAATATGTACATAACAAAATTTTTGTTTTCAAAGCATGACTGATCGTGCTGCAAGTCAACTTGGGGCTTCCAGTGAATGTCCATAGCTCTTTCTCCTACATCTCTCTTCATGGCATTTATCACTTTCTTTTCATACTCTCTCCCTCAGTAAAAACCAAACTCATCTTTACAATGGCCTAATAGGTCCTACACAAACATTCCATATACATCTGATCTCTTGACCTCTTTTCTCTCTCTTTATCTCTGACTCTTCTCTTGCATGGATAAAGTGTAAAATCCAACAGTCTTTCCTACTGTGTAGAAGTAGAAACATAGTACCCACTGCAATACCCGCTGCAATGCCAGAATACCAGAGTGGATATAAAAGATTCTTCCATCAAGGGGTTTCCAATAGTTTTGGAAACAGGACTAAATAATACACATGACAATATGAGAATAAATAAGTTGTTACTAAATTATGTAATATAACTTTTAAATACGAAATTCTTGGAAAGGTCAGAGTTCAGATAAGACATGCTGAGGACTATTTCCTTGTGTCCCGCCACCGTGATGGCAGTAACAACCTGGAGGCCTCTAACACGCTCTCTCTCCTACTACTCTTCCTGAGTGCCAGGTGGCATTTCCAAATGCTCCAAACTAAGCAAGTGCAAGACAATCTATTATTCCTGGTTTCAGTTAGTGGCTTTACCACCTATCCTCCAACTGCAGTCAGAACTTGTCCCTTGATTTTGCCTTCTAACTGCCTCATCACCCCGTCCACATTTGTTAACCTGGCCTTGCCTAAGTATGTTGTATATAGAGATCCCCTCCTCTAACTTCCATTTCCAGTACCTTGGCTGGTGCCAACGTCATCTCTGTTTTGGGTTTTACATCAACCACCTATCCATGTCACTAACTTTAAGATGCTGTGGCATGCTAAGTCACTTCAGCCATGTCTGACTCTTTGGGACCCCATGGACTGTAGCCCGCTAGGCTCTTCTGTCTATGGAATTCTCCAGACAAGAATACTGGAATGGGTTGCCATTTCTTTCTCCAGGGGATCTTCCCGACCCAGGGATCGAACCTGCGTCTCTTACATCTCTTCCATTAATAGGTGGGTTCTTTACCACTGCTACTACATCCATTTTATATACAGCAAAGTAAACTTTCTAAAGTTCAAATAAAATTATTTATGTCACTCACTATTGTTCTCAAAATAAAATCCTTTGCATAGCATCAATGGTCCTGCTTGTTATATATATATCTTTTCCGGGTGATATTCTGGATGCTCTCATGTCTGATGGAAGGGTGCTTTCCCTATCAACACACCTAACAAGGCCTGCCAGAGCTAGTATCAGTCAAGAGGGTCTGATCCAATGGAGTGGGCAGGGGTGGGTGACTTTGCAAATGTGGTTCTAGGCACAAAGTTAAGGCCAGGGCTTAGGCTCTCAAACAGGCTCCTCCCCAGCTCTTGGAAAGAAGACGTAGAAACTGAACTGCTAGATGTATTAGGTCTCTCCTGCTGCGACTACAAACTTAGCAGCTTAAAACACCGCACACGTACTATCTCACAGTTCCTATGGCTTAGGAGTCCCACCGGTTGCAATCAATGCAGCTGGGCTCTCTTCTCATCTGAAGTTTGGTGTCCTCTTCAAGCTCCTTAAGGTTCCTAGGAGAATGCAGTTCTTCGCAACTGTCGAACTAAGGCGTCTGCTCCTAGAGGCTGCCCCTCTCCACAGGCAGCTCACAATGTGGCCCCTTCTAGGTCAACAGGAGAGCCTCTCTTGCCTCATGTCTCTTTTTCAAAGAAGGCCTGGTGTCCACCTGCCTGTCAATCCATCTGTCTGTCTCTAACAAATCTCTTCAATTCTGTAACTCTTCCATTTCATTATCTGTCTCATACTAGCTATAAAAATACATTATGAAAAGAAAATTTTGCTTTCCTTTCTTTCTTGATAACATATTGACTGGATAACATGTCATCCATTAAGTACTGCTATTCCTATTTCACAGGCTGGGAAATGAGGTACAGAAGTTAAAGAATTTCCCTAGGTTCACACAGCCAGTGCTGGCTAAATGGTAGCTCTAGAATTCAAGACAGCTGGAAAGGGGACAGTGGGTAACCTATGGCCTACTCACAGTGACTCTGCAAGAATGCTTGGGAAGAAGTAGCTGGAGACAGAACTTGACTTTCTCCATAGAGGGATATGTGGGTGTCAGGAGAGAGGGCACTGACAGGAATAACGTCTGCCTGGGATTTCCTTTGAAATGTGACTAACTCTTACTGGTGCTTGCCATTCAAACAGGATCTACATGACAGAGACATTGAGTTCACATCTAATGTGAGGCTCTTGTTCCATGAAGGATCTAGAAACCTACCTTTTGGAATGAAAGAGGGACTATGAAGCACAAAACGGTGCATTTTTTAAAAGATTTATATATTTATGGCTGTGCTGGGTCTTTGTTGCTGCATGTGGGCCTTCTCTTGTTGCAGAGCACGGGCTCTAGGCATGCAGGCTTGATTGCCTCATGGTGTGTGGGATCTTCCTATACCAGTGATTGAACCCACATCCCCTGCATTGGCAGATCAATTCTTAACCACTGGACCACCAGGGAAGCCCAAAACAGTGCGTTTTTCACATTACCTAGGGAGGGAAAAAAGGCATGTACATCATCCTTGTGGAATGCATTGTTAGCAGGCATTGCAGCCAAGTGATCTTTGTAGGAAAGAGATCCCTGCAGGAGGTGCTCTTTTTGTCTTTTCACTAAACCTTAAACCAGGTACCCTCATGCTCTACTCATTTCCACCCTTAACACATCTTTCAGATCTTTTGATCACACAATACTTTGTCTAATAAGTTGTTTTTTTCTATAGATCAAAGAAGTAGAAATGCAAAATAAGTAACAGATGACCAGAATGCTTTCCTGGCTTCCCCTTCAGTAATCTTGTGAACAAACAGTGTAAAACAAGATAGTATACAAAGAAAAATCAGAAGTTGACAAGACTGCACACAGTGGGGGATGCAGATGACTCTAGATTGCTTCCCTTGTTTCCTTTAAAAACTTTCATGTATTCTGATTAAAAGCAACTTTCCTTTCTCCTGGTAGCTCAGATGGTAAAGCATCTGCCTGCAATGTGGGAGACCCAGGTTTGATCCCTGGATCAAGAAGATCACCTAGAGAAGGAAATGGCAACCCACTCCAGTACTCTTCTTGGAAAATTCCATGAACAGAGGAGCCTGGTAGGCTACAGTCCATGGGATCACAACTTCACTTTCACTTTTCCTTTCTCCTAACATTTTTCTCTCTCTTGGGTATTGATTTTCAAGCAACAAGTGCAGCAAGTTACTGGACCTGATTTGGTTAACAATAGCAACATGATTCGTTTGCAGAAGAAGGACTCAGAAAGATCTCAATAGGTACAAGTGATAAACCTCAGCTTACAAAGAGAAATTTAATAGTAATAAATATAATGTTTTACCTTGGGACTTGACCTCTTTTTTTAATTGTTCAGCTCAGTAGCTCAGTGGTGTCCAACTCTTTGTGACCCCATGGATTGCAGCACACCAGGCTTCCCTGTCCATCACCAACTCCCAGAGATTACTCAAACTCATGTCCATCCAGTTGGTGATGCCATCCAACCATCTCATCCTCTGTTATCCCCTTCTCCTCCTGCCTTCAATCTTTCCTAGCATCAGGGTCTTTTCCAATGAGTCAGCTCTTCCCATCAGATGGCCAAAGTATTGGAATTTCAGGTTCAGCATCAGTCCTTCCAATGAATATTCAGGACTGATTTCCTTTAGGATGTACTGGTTGGATCTCCTTGCAGTCCAAGGGACTCTCAAGAGTCTTCTCCAACACCACAGTTCAAAAACATCAATTCTTCGGCACTCAGCTTTCTTTATAGTCCAACTTTCACAACCATACATGACTACTGGAAAACCCATAGCTTTGACTAGGTGGACCTTTGTTGGCAAAGTAATGTCTATGTTTTTTAATATGCTGTCTAGGTTGGTCATAGCTTTTCTTCCAAGGAGAAAGCATTTCTTAATTTTATGGCTGCAGTCACCATCTACAATGATTTTGGAGCCCCCCAAAATAGTCTATCATTATTTCCATTGTTTCCCCTCTATTTACCATGAAGTGATGGGACCAGATGCCATGATCTTAGTTTTCTGAATGCTGAGTGTTAAGCCAACTTTTTCACTCTTTCACTTTCATCAAGAGGCTCTTTAGTTCTTCTTTGCTTTTTGCCATAAGTGTGGTGTCATCTGCATATCTGATGTTATTGATATTTCTCCTGGAAATCTTGATTCCAGCTTGTGCTTCATCCAGTCCAGCATTTCTCATGATGTACTCTGCATATAAGTTAAATAAGCAGGGTGACAATATACAGCCTTGACATACTCTTTTCCCAATTTGGAACCAGTGTACTGTTCCATGTCCAGTTCTAACTGTTGCTTCTTGACCTGCATACAGATTTCTCAGGAAGCAGGTCAGGTGGTCTGGTATTCCCATCTCTTGAAGAATTTTCCATAGTTTGTTGTGATCCACACAGTCAAAGACTTTGGCATAGTCAATAAAGCAGAAGTAGACATTTTTCAGTAACTCTCTTGCTTTTTTGATGATCCAGCGGATGTTGGCAATTTGATCTCTGGTTCCTCTGCCTTTTCTAAAACCAGCTTGAATATCTGGAAGTTCACAGTTCACCTACTGTTGAAGCCTGGCTTGGAGAATCTTGAGCATTACTTTACTAGTGTGTGAGATGAGTGTAATTGTGTGGTGGTTTGAGCATTATTTGGCATTACCTTTCTTTGGGATTGGAATGAAAACTGGGCTTTTCCGGTCCTGTGGCCACTGCTGAGTTTTCCAAATTTGCTGGCATATTGAGTGCAGCACTTCACAGCATCTTCTTTCAGGATTTGAAAGAGCTCAACTGGAATTCCATCACCTCTACTAGCTTTGTTTGTAGTGATGCTTCCTAAGGCCCCCTTGAGTTTGCATTCCAGGAAGTCTGGCTCTAGGTGAGTGATCACACCATTGTGGTTATCTGGGTCATAAAGATCTTTTTTGTAGTTCTTCTGTGTATTCTTGCCACCTCTTCTTAATATCTTCTGCTTCTGTTAGGTCCATACCATTTCTGTCCTTTATCGAGCCCATCTTTGCATGAAATGTTCCCTTGGTATCTCTAATTTTCTTGAAGAGATCTCTAGTCTTTCCCATTTTATTGCTCTCCTCTATTTCTTTGCATTGATCACTGAGGATGGCTTTCTTATCTCTATTTACTATTCTTTGGAACTCTGCATTCAAATGGGATGTGGAAAGATTAAATTAAAACACATAACCATCTTAAAGTGTACAGTTAAGTAGTGTTTACTTGCATGGTTGCACAACAGATTTCTAGAAATTTTACTTGTAACACTGAAATGCTATACTCCCCTAGCACTAAATTAGCCCTCCTCCCTTCATGTGGCCCTTGGTAACTATTGATATATTTTCTGTTTCTATGATTTGAATGATTTGACTACTTTAGAAACTTCATACGAGTGGGATTATATAGTATTAGTCCTTTTGTGACTGGCTTAGTCCTCTCAGCTTAATGTCCTCAAAATTAATCCATGGTATTACAGGGTTTTTTTCCTTTTAAAGGTGGCATCATATTCCATTGTTGTATATGCCACATTTCTTATCCATTCTTTTGTCTATAGAGATTTTGGTTGCTTCCACATTTTGGCTACAGTGAATAATGCTGTGATGAACATGGGTGTGCAAATATCTCTTGGAAATCCTGCTTCGAGTTCCTTAGGATATACATCCAGGGATATATATATATACACATACACACACACACACACACATATATATATATATATATATATATATATATATATCTCCCCCAGATTGCAGGATCATATGGTAATTCTATTTTAATTTTTTAGAAACTTCTATACTGTTTTCCATAATGGCCCCTCAATTTTACATTACCACCAACAGATAAACAGAATTCCAACTTCTCCACATCCTCTTCAACACTTGTTATTTTTTGTTCTTTTGACAGTGTTCACTGGATGGTCATCAGGCCTACTTCACTGTGTTTTTGTTTTGAATTCCCATAATGATTAGCAACATTGAACATCTTTTCATGTTCTCATTGGCCATTGTTACAACTTTGTTTAATCAACATTTTTAAAGTGGATCACAGAATGCTGAGCCAAGGTTCAGCAAGAGAAATTGAAACAGAAAGTCTATTACAGATTTTGGGGGAAGTACACTGCATGCACGCCCCCAGAGATCACAGAGGGAGGTCAAGGCTGTGTGCAGGGAGGCAGAACTTGGAGCACATGCCTTTATTAAGAACTGGGTAAAGGGGATCAAGACTGCAGGGAGAAATATCAATAACCTCAGATATGCAGATGACACCACCCTTATGGCAGAAAGTGAAGAGGAACTAAAAAGCCTCTTGATGAAAGTGAAAAAGGAGAGTGAAAAAGTTGGCTTAGAGCTCAACATTCAGAAAACTAAGATCATGGCATCTGGTCCCATCACTTCATGGGAAATAGATGGGGAAACAGTGGAAACAGTGTCAGACTTTATTTTGGGGGGCTCCAAAATCACTGCAGATGGTGATTGCAGCCATGAAATTAAAAGACGCTTACTCCTTGGAAGAAAAGTTATGACCAACGTAGATAGCATATTAAAAAGCAGAGATATTTCTTTGCCAACAAAGTTCCGTCTAGTCAAGGCTATGGTTTTTCCTGTGGTCGTGTATGCATGTGAGAGTTGGACTGTGAAGAAAGCTGAGCACCGAAGAATTGATGCTTTTGAACTGTGGTGTTGGAGAAGACTCTTGAGAGTCCCTTGGACTGCAAGGAGATCCAACCAGTCCATCCTAAAGGAGACCAGTCCTGGGTGTTTGTTGGAAGGACTGATGCTGAGGCTGAAACTCCAATACTTTGGCCCCCTCATGCAGAGAGTTGACTCATTGGAAAAGACTCTGATGCTGGGAGGGATTGGGGTCAGGAGGAGAAGGGGCCGACAGAGGATGAGATGGCTGGATGGCATCACCAACTCGATGCACATGAGTTTGGGTGAACTCCGGGAGTTAGTGATGGATAGGGAGGCCTGGCGTGCTGTGATTCATGGGGTCGCAAAGAGTCGGACACGACTGAGAGACTGTACTGAAGTGAACTGAAAGTGCTTTGGGTTTCTTTGGCTAAGGATGGATTGATTAATTCAAACCAGAAATGTGTTTTTTATAAGCCTCTCAGGGGTTGTATGTAAGGGGCACATAAAGCATACAGACGCTGGTACACAGACCTAATCATAGGCTGCTGGGGAAATCATATTAGGACTTGTATTTGCTTGTGACTTTGTCGTCCAATCTAGGGCATGGGCTTGCATGCAGAGGCAAGCAGAATTTATGGTCTCTGAAGGCCACTTGACTAAACACAACGGATGCTAAGGCAGCAATACCATGGAGTAGCTCAGCTAAGCACTCAGCATCCATGTGCATATTCTCTTTGGAGAATGTTTATTCAAGCCCTTTGTCCATTTTTCCATTGGGTTGTTTTTGTTGCTGTTGATTTTGTAGGAGTTCCTTATATGTTTTGGATATTAACCTCTTGTCAGATTCATGATTTGCAATTATTTTTTTCCCTTCCATATGATGCCTTTTCATTCTGCTGTTTCCTCTAATGTAAAGAAGTTTTTAAGTTTGATGAGGTCCTATTTGTCAATTTTTTATTTTGTTGACTGTACTTTTGGAGTCATATCAAAGAAATCATCGCTAAATCTAATACCCTTAAGCTGTCCCTTATTTTCTTCTAGCAGTTTTATAGTTTTAGGTATTTGGGTCTTTACTTCAAGTTAATTTTTATATGGTATAAGGTAAACCATCTAACCGTTTCTTTTGCATGTAAATATCCACTTTTTCCTTAACTGTTTGTTGTCCTTTCCCTGTGTGTAGTCTTCGTATCTTTGTCAGATATTATTTAGTCACATACGCAATATTTTTTTTCTGGGCTTTCTGCTCTCCTCCATTGGTTTTTATATCTATCTTTATGTTGGTCCATAGTCTTTTAATTAGTAATGCTTTATATTATGTTTTGAAATCAGAATCTCTGAGATCTCCAACTTTTCTCTTCTTTTCTAAGATTGTTTTGACTATTCAGGTCTTTTCAGATTGCATATGAATTTTAGGATGGTTTTTCCTATTTTTGTGAAAAATTCTATTGGGATTTTGATAAGGACTGCACTGCAATGGCACCCCACTCCAGTACTCTTGCCTGGAAAATCCCATGGACGGAGGAGCCTGGTAGGCTGCAGTCCATGGGGTCGCTAAGAGTCGGACACGACTGAGCGACTTCACTTTCACTTTGCACTTTCCTGTATTGGAGAAGGAAATGGCAACCCACTCCAATGTTAACCCACTCCAATGTTCTTGCCTGGAGAACCCCAGGGACTGGGGAGCCTGGTGGGCTGACGTCTATGGGGTGGCACAGAGTTGGACACTACTGAAGCAACTTAGCAGCAGCAGCAGCAGCAGCCCTGAGTCTGTAGATTTTGGGGGGGGTAGTATGAATATTTTAACAATATTACACTTTAAAAGATGCTTGCTCCCTGGAAGAAAAGCTATGACAAACCTAGACAACACATTAAAAAGCAGAGACATCACTTTACTGACAAAGGTCCATATAGTCAAAGGTATGGTTTTTTCCAGGAGTTGGTGATGGACAGGGAAGTCTGGCGTGCTGCAGTCCACAGGGTCACAAAGAGTCAGACACGACTGAGCGACTGAACTGAACTGAACGGTTTTTCCAGTAGTCGTGTATGGATGTGAGTTGGACCATAAAGAAAGCCTATCACCAAAAGAAATCTGCATATTTTATACTTTTCAGTGTATGAGTCTTTCACTTCCTTAGTTAAAATTTATTCCTATTTTTTCCTTTGATACTTTAGTAAATGTGACTGACTTTTGGATTCTGCAACTTTACTGAAATTGTTAGTTGTGATTGTGTGTGTGTGTGATTTTTAGAGATTTTTGATATGTAAAATTATGCCATCTGCAAATGGAGGTAATTCTCTTTTATAATTTGGATGACTTTTATATATTTTTATTGTCTAATTTCTCTGGCTAGAACTTCTAGTGCTATGTTGATTAGTCGTAGTGAGAATGGGCATCCTTGTCTTATTCCTGATCTTAGATGAAAAGCTTTGAGTCATTGAGTATGATGTTAGCTGTGGGCTTTTCATATATGGCTTTTATTATATTGAGGTAGTTTCCTTTATTTGTAGTTTGTTGAGTTTTTTTTTTTTAATTACAAATGAGTGTTGAGTTTTGTTAAATACTCTTTTTGCATTTATTATGATGATCAAATGGTTCTGATGTTTTATAAAATTACATGTATATTACAATGATTTTCATATGTTCAAACATCCTTCACTCCAGGTATAAATCCCACTTAGTCATGGTATATAAACCTTATAAATGTTGAATTTTGTTTGCTACTATTTTGTTAAAAGGATAATTCTGGCCTCATTGAATGAGTTTGGGTGTGTGCTCTCCTCTTCAAATCTTTGGGAGAGTTTGAGAAGAACTGGTGTTAATTTTTCTTTGAATGTTTGTTAGAATTCTCCAGTAAAACCCTCTGGTTCTGGGCTTTACTTTCCTGGGAGGTTTTTATTACTAACTCAATCTTACTCTCTTTACTGTTTATAGCTCTGTTCAGATTTTGCTTCTTCATGACTCAATCTTGATAAATTGTATATTTCTAGGAATTTATCTATTTCTCCTAGGTTATTGAATTTGTTGCTGTGTAATTGTTCATAGTTATCTTACGTGTATGCATACTCACTCGGTTATGTCCAATTCTTTCTGACCCCATGGACTGCAGCCCACCAGTTTCTCTGTCCATGGAATTTTCCAGGCAAGAATACTGGAATGGGTTGGCATTTCCTCCTCCAGGGGATCTTCCTGACCCAGGGATAGAACCTGCGTCCCCTGCATTGGCAGGCAGATTCTTTACCATTGCACCACCTGGGACGCCCCTATAAATTATCTTATGATCCTTTTTATTTCATGGCATTAGTTGTAATATCTCCTCTTACATTTTTAAGTCACTTGAATCTTTTTTTTTTTTTCCCTTAGTCAAGGTTTGCTGTTTTCATTGATCTTAAAAAAAAAAAAAAAAAAACTCATGGTTGCAGCTCAATCCACTTTTTTTAAATTTTATTTTATTTTTAAACTTTACATAACTGTATTAGATTTGCCAAATATCAAAATGAATCCGCCACAGGTTTACATGAGCTGCAACTTGCTTTCAAATGGAGATGTCAAGGAACTAATAAAAAATTACAAAAATTGATTTTCTAAAAAAAAAAAAAAAAAAAAAAAAACTCATGGTTTCATTGACTTTTTCCTTAATTCCTTTTTTCTATTCTCTATTTCATTTGTCTCTGTTCTAATCTTTAGCTCTAATTTTCTT
This sequence comes from Bubalus kerabau, assembly GCF_029407905.1. Taxonomy (NCBI): domain Eukaryota; kingdom Metazoa; phylum Chordata; class Mammalia; order Artiodactyla; family Bovidae; genus Bubalus; species Bubalus kerabau. Next base: position 15,370,080 of record NC_073641.1, read on the forward strand.
CCATCTGCTAACTTTGAGTTTGTTCTTTTTCTAGATCCTTGAAGTGTAAGATTAGGTTGTTGATTTGAGGGTTTTCTTCTTTTTTAATGTAAGCATTAACTGTTATAAACTTCCATTTTAGTACTGATTTTACTGTAAGTTTTCATATGTTGTGTTTTTGTTTTCATTTGACTTCAGATATTTTCTAAATCTTTTTCATGCTTTCTTCTTTGACTCACTGGTTGTTTAAATGTGTGCTGTTTAATTTCCACATTTTTGTGGATTTTCCTGTTTTTCTTCTGCTGTTGATTTCTAGCTTGATTCCGTTGTGGTCAGGGAAGGCACTTATCTGATTTCTGAACATTTCTTCTCAGATTTAAGATTTATCATTTAACTTGTGTTCTATTTTGAAGAATATTCCACACGCACTTGAAAAGAATGTGTATTCTGTTGTTAGGTGCATTTTTCTGTCTACGTCTGTTTAGGTCTGATGGTTCCATAGTGATGGTTTTCATCTCTTCTGTTTCCTTATTGATCTTGTTCTATCTATAAATGAAAGCACAGTACTGAGGTCTACTCCGATTATTATTTTGCTATTTCTCCTTTCAATGTCTGGGAGCTTGAATAACAGGCGTATCTATTTATAATTGTTACAGTAGCTTCCCAGAGAAGGCAATGGCACCTCACTCCAGTACTTTTGCCTAGAAAATCCCATGGACGGAGGAGCCTGGTGGGCTGCAGTCCATGGGGTCGCTGAGGGTCAGACACAACTGAGCGACTTCACTTTCACTTTTCACTTTCATGAATTGGAGAAGGAAATGGCAACCCACTCCAGTGTTCTTGCCTGGAGAATCCCAGGGACGGCAGAGCCTGGTGGGCTGCCGTCTATGGGGTTGCACAGAGTCGGACACGACTGAAGTGACTTAGCAGCAGCAGCAGCACAGTAGCTTCCTGGCGAATTGACCCTTTTATGGTTATATAAAGTTCTTCCTATTTTGTCTGATAAAGGTATAGCCACTCCTGTTGGGTTTTTTTTTTTTTTTTTTTTTTGCCTTTTCATACTGTAAAAAAAAAAAAATTCTCATGCTTTCTTTCTTCTTTGAAATCAGTCAGTCCCAAAGGAAATCAGTCCTGAATATTCATTGGAAGGACTGATGCTGAAGCTGAAACTCCAATACTTTGGCCACCTGATTCCACCTGATGTGAAGAACTGACTCACTGGAAAAGATACTGATGCTGGGAAAGATTGAAGACAGGAGGAGAATAGGATGACAAAGGATGAGATGGTTGGATGGCATCACCAACTGGATGGACATGAGTTTGAGCAAGCTCTGGGAGTTGGTGATGGACAGAAAGTCTGGTGTGCCTGAGTCCATGGGGTCACAAAGAGCTGGACACAACTGAGTGACTGAACTGAACTGACTCCTGTTCTTAGGTTCCCATTTGCATGGAATATCTTTTTGTATCCTTTCACTTCCAGCCTATGTGTATGGTCCTTAGATCTAAAGTGTAAAGAGCATGTAGTTGTATCTTTTTTATCCATTAAGCCCGTCTACATCTTTTAACTGGTGCATGTATTGCTGAAAGATTTATTTTTATGTTCGAAGGATTCATCAACAAACCACTTGTTACACACATAGACAATTTCAATTTTTATAGAAGGTTATTTGGTTTAATCTGGACTCCCAGTTGAGAAAGAGTCCTGGGTGGTGCATCCACTCAAACTGCAGTTTTGGGGGCTCCTGCTTAAAATCCCAGGTTGTAGAATGATATTACCAGCTTGTAAGCAAAAATGCAGCTTTGGTTTTACTTTAACCTTTTTTACAATGTTCTTTCACCTTGTGAGTCATAGGATTTTGTTAGACCCCAGGGGCTCAGCCAGACCTCTTGGGGCTCAATAACCACTCCCTTTCTTATCTAAAGTGTTGATTGACTTACTGTGCGTGCAGGCAGGCATGGAATATGGGCAGTGTCTAGGCAGGTGAGCAGGTCAGAGGCCCACTCTCCTGCTTCTGAAGCCTGAACAAGACTTTCTCCTTTTTAATTTCCCTAACAGTGCATTTTATCCATTTACATTCAAAGTAACTACTTGCAGAAGGCTTACTATTGCCACTTTGTTAATGGTTTCCCATATATCCTACAGCTTCTTTATCCCTCCTTTCTCTCCTTGCTACCTTTTCTGTTTCATCGATTTTAATTTATAGTGATTTTAATTTTTTATGTTTTGATCCCCTTCTCATTTCTCTGTGTGTATACTATTTAGATATTTTCTTTGTGATCACCATTGTAATAAAATATAAAAGTGTTAACAATCAAGTTTAAACTGATAACGCCATTTTTAAAATCCATTCATTCGTTTATTTATTATTTGGCTGTGTTTAGTCTTAGTTGCAGCATGTGGGTTCTTCTGTTGCAACGCATGGGCTTCTCTAGTTGTGGCACATGGGCTTCGTTCCTCGAAGCATGTGGGATCTTAATTCTCCAACCAGCGATCTAGCCCATGTTCCTTGCATTGGAAGGCAGATTCTTAACCACTGGACCACCAGGGAAGTCCCTAAACTGATAACACCTTTAATTGTATATAAAAACTTGGGCTTCCTAAGTGGCACAGTGATAAAAAAAAATCCACCTGTCAATGCAGGAGATGCAAGAGACAAGAGTTTGATTCCTGGGTCATGAAGATCCCCAGGAGTAGGAAATGGCAACCCATTCCAGTATTCTTGCCGGAAAAATTCCATAGACAGAGGAGCCTGGTGGGCTACAGTCCATGGGGGTCACAGAATCATATACCACTGAGCACACACACGCACAGTCCTGTATTTCTGTCACCCTTCTTAATATTATTGATAACAAAATTAGCTTCTTTAAAATACTGTGCATCCATTAACAGGGATTTATAATGACTATTTGTTTTTAAGTATTTACCAGATAGTAGTTATTCACCAGAGAAGGCAATGGCACCCCACTCCAGTACTCTTGCCTGGAAAATTCCATGCATGGAGGGGCCTGGTGGGCTGCAGTCCATGGGGTCACTAGGAGTCGGACAAGACTGAGCGACTTCACAGTCACTTTTACACCTACATTAAATATTACAAGATTCTGTATTTGTCTATGTATTTTCCTTTACCAGGAGTTTTATATTATCATATGGTCTTGTGGTGTTGCTTATCAATTCTTTCACTTCAACTTAAAGGACTCATTTAAGCATTTTCTGGGCTTCCCTGGTGGCTCAGCTGGTAAAGAATCCTCCTGCGATGTGGGGGACCTGGGTTCGATCCCTGGGTTAGGAAGATCCCCTGGGGAAGGGAACGGCTACAATTCCAGAATTCTGGCCTCAAGAATTCCATGGACAGAGGAGCCTGGTTGGGCTACAGTCCATGGGGTCACAAAGAGTCGGAAATGACTGAGCGGCTTTCACTTCACTTAAAGTATTCTCTATAAGGCCAGTCTAATAGCCACGAACTCCCTCAGCTTTTGGTTATCTGGGAAAGTCTTAATTTCTCCATTGGTTTTAAAGGACAGTACTTGGTTGCAGATTTTTTTCAGTACTTTTGAATATATTATCCCACTCCCTTCTAGCCTGCAAGTTTTGTGTTAGGAAATCTGCTTACAATCTAAAGAAATTGTATGTGATGAATCATATTTTTGTGCTGCTTTCAAGATTTTTTGTCAGTGTCCTGTGACAGTTTATGATGTGTCTTGGTAAGTCTTCAGACTTATCCTAGTTGGAGTTCTTTGAGCTTCTTGAATCTGTATATCCATCCCTATGTCAGATTTGGGAATTTAGGAGCCACTATTTCTTAGATTCTCTGCTCTTCTTTCTTCTCCTTCTGGCACTCCAATAATGCATATGTTTTTCTGCTTGATGGTATTTCATAAGTCCCCCAGGCTCTCTTCATTTTTCTTCATCATTCTTTTTTTTCCGCTCTGCCACAATAATTTCAATATTGTATCTATGAATTTGCTGATTCTTTCTTTTGCCTGGTCAAAGTTGCTGTTGAGTCCCTCTAGTGAATTTTCTAATTCAGTTATCATATGTTAGTTTCAGAATATTTGTCTTCTTCATTGTTTCTCTTGCTCAGTATTCTCATTTTGTTAATGAATCATTTTTCTTTTATTTAGCTGTCTCCCTGTGCTCTCTTTTAATTCATTGAGCACCCCTATAATGACAGTTTTGAGTTATTTGTCTGGTAATTTGTATATCTCTGTTTCTTTAAGATCACTTTGTGAAGACCACTTGTTCCATTAAATGTGCCATGTTTCCTGTTTCTCTGCATGTTTCTTGTTGGGATTTTGGCATCTGACAAACCAACAATCTCTTTGAGACTTGCAGTTTGGTTCTGTATAGAAAGGATTTTCTCTACTCAAACTGATTAGAGGTTCTGGAGACCTCTCAAGCCTTTTCTGTGGATGCATTCTCTCTGGGCTTATCTATGTAATCTCCTAAATGAGGAGTTAGCTGGTTTCTACTCAGTTCTCTCCCATTTGTCTGCACTAGGGACTCCCTAGTGCTACAGTAAGCAGCGACATCATTGCTTATTGCAGTTCACATGTCTGTCTGTGGTACTGCACTCTGGTGTATACTGATTGTTCTCTAAGACGCACAAGCTTGCACCTTGTTCCTGCCCGTGCTTAGATTCAGGCAAGACAGTAATCAGTCCCTCATACAGCACCCACTAAAAGTCACAATGTTAGGGACTTCCCTGGTGATCCAATGGCTAAAACTCCAAGCTCCCAATGCAGGGGGCCCAGGTTTGGTCCCTGGTCAGGGAACTAGATCCCACATGCTGCAACTAAGATTTCACATACCACAACTAAAGATCCCACATGCAGCAACTAAGAACTAGCACAGCCAAATAGATATTTTTAAAAGTTAATAAAAGTCAGAATGTTAGACGTATGTTCTATTCTTTTCTCTCCCCAAGCAGTAGATGGGATCTGAGGGTTTTCTCCAAATCACACTGCACAGCATAAAGGGCTCTGGCAAATTCAGTTGAGTTCAGTTCAGTCACTAGTCGTGTCCGACTCTTTGCAACCCCATGGATTGCAGCATGCCAGGCTTCTCTGTCCATCACCAACTCCTGGAGCTTACTCAAACTCAGGTCCATCAAGTCAGTGATGCCATCTAACCATCTCATCCTCTGTTGTCCCCTTCTTCTCCTGACTTCGATCTTTCCCAGCATCAGGGTCTTTTCCAACGAGTCAGTTCTTCATATCAGGTGGCCAAAGTATTGTAGTTTCAGGTTCAGCATCAGTCCTTCCAATGAATATTCAGGACTGATTTCCTTTAGGATTGACTGGTTGGATCTCCTTGCAAGGGACTCTCAAGAGTCTTCTCCAACACCACAGTTCAAAAGTATCAATTCTTTGGCGCTCAGCTTCCTTTATAGTCCAAGTTTTACATCCATACACGACCACTGGAAAAACCATGGCTTTGACTAGATGGACCTTTATTGGCAAAGTAATGTCTTTGCTTTTTAATGTGCTGTCTAGGTTGGTCATAGACAACACTTCTGAGGAGTAAGCGTCTTTTAATTTCATGGCTTGCAGTCACCATCTGCAGTGATTTTGGAGCCCAAGAAAATAAAGTCTCTGTTTCAATTGTTTCCCCATCTATTTGTCATGAAGTGATGGCACCAGATGCCATGATCTTAATTTTTGAATGCTGAGTGTTAAGCCAACTTTTTCCACTCTCCTCTTTCACTTTCATTAAGAGGCTTTAGCTCTTTGATTTCTGCCGTAAGTGTCCCAGGTTTTCGTACCAGGGTCTGATATGGTTATTTGCACCTTGCCTGGGGCGCAGGAGCCTTCTAACTTGTTTCCTGCTCTTTCTCATGTAGGTGTTTGGTCTGTGTGCTGTTGTGCATCCACAAAAGGGTGAGAGTCTAGGGCTCCCTATTCCACCACCTTGCTGATATTATTCTGGTGTTGTATGTGTGCGTGCTCAATCGTGTCTGACTATGAGCGACCCCACCAGGCTCCCCTGTCCATGGGATTTTCCAGGCAAGAATACTGGAGTGGGTTGCCATTTCCTCCTCCAGGGCATCATCCTGACCTAAGGATCGAAGCCATGTCTCTGGTATCTCCTGCATTGGCAGGCAGATTCTTTACCACTGGGTCACCTGGGAAGCCCATTACTTCTGAGCTTGACCCTCTTTTAAAAAGTTCTCATCTGACCAGTCTGGGTCCATAAAGGATAATCTCCCTTTTGATTCATTTAGAGGAAACTGATTAGGTATTTTAATTTCATCCACAAAACCTTTACAATTTGCTATATTTGATTAATTAGAAGCCAAATCACAGGTTCTACCCATATTCAAGGGGAAGGAATTACACAAAGATACATGTGTCAGGGATCAGAATCACGGATACTTTGTGAGAATTCTGCCTACCACACCAGTCATATCTTATGTTGGTGATATGGGTACTTCCAGAGATGCTAGAGTCTAACCTCAAGTGTTTCCAGGACCTATAGTAAATCTTGGCATAGAAGTGTTCTCTGACCCCTCTTAAAGGTAAAAATGGAACTCTTGTTCTAATGCCAGTCTCTTCTCTCATTAGCTAAGGATGTGACAAAGGCTAAGAGTACACGAGGCAGGCTCTTACCAAAGATTTTATTTTCGAGTAAATGACTACATTTAAATTTTCTGGTGTTTCACAACCCAATAGCTTCACTCCATTGTTCCCTGAATGTCTCACATCTCTGAGCCTTTGTTTGGAAAGTTTTACGTATCACTGAGTTGTACAAAACAGAAACCTACTCAAGTGAGCTTCAGAAAACATTAGAGGATTTTTAGTGTGGATCTAGAGGAAATTCCCAGAATCCAAGAATATTAATTGGGTTTTATCAAGGACTGAAACTAATATAGATATGTATAGTGTTAGTTAATAAAGAAATGTAGTACATAAAATGGGAGAAGGCAATGGCACCCCACTGCAGCACTCTTGCCTGGAAAATCCCATGGACGGAGGAGCCTGGTGGGCTGCCGTCCATGGGGTCGCTAAGAGAAACAACTGAGCGACTTCACTTTCACTTTTCACTTTCATGCACTGGAGAAGGAAATGGCAACCCACTCCAGTGTTCTTGCCTGGAGAATCCCAGGGACAGGGGAGCCTGGTGGGCTGCCATCTATGGGGTCGCACAGAGTCGGACACGACTGAAGCGACTTAGCAGCAGCAACAGCAGCAGTACATAAAATAAAAACTAATAATAGAAAAATGTTAATGGAAAAATCTAGATGATGTATGTTCCTTAAAGCTTTTACACTTGCTGGGGGGAAAAAAAGTGTAGGTATAAGAACAGGAAAACAGACCAAAAGAATACTACAGAGAGCTTGGAAAGTCTGTGTATGGAGATGTATCTGATATATAATAATGACTGCAACACAGATCAATAGAAAGACATAAGCTTGTTAGTACAGGATGTAAACAAGGAGGCTGATCCCAACATTAGATCATATACCATATGGACTTCAAAGGATTAAAATCTGAATATTAATAATAAATAGCTAACTAGTAGAAATAAATGTGAGAAAATAGCTTTTTGATACAGCAACAGGGAAAACTTAAGAATAAAGCATGCTAATTTGTCTTCATCTATGTTAAACTTTTTTTTCTAAAACACACCATTAACAAAGTTAAACAATCTAGACTGGGAATAGATATTTGCAATGCCTAAAATGAAAGGAGAATATTATTTAGAATAGACAAGGAACTACTACCAATCAGCCTTGTAAAGAAAAATGGGCACCAGGAATAGGATGATTATATAATGGCAAACCTTAATGGCTAACAAGTATATGTACTTGTCAAACTCATAAGTAATTAAAGGAATGAAATTTAAACCAATGTCAAATAGAATGTTATATTCATCAAACATGCAAAAGTTTGAAAGTCACATAATACTACTTGCAAATATACGGAGAAATGAGATCCATATTTAGCTAGTGAGAGTATCAACTGATGCAGACTTTGTGGAAGATGGTTTTAGCTGTATTCTGTGAAATTAATAGTATCTATGACTAAGCAATTGTACTCCTAGGTATATATTCTGGACAAATTTTCAGTTTCAAAAGAATGAAATGAATGCAGATACTCACCACTGTGGTGTTTATGGCAGCAGGGAGGTGATGTGGAGGCATCAGAAGCGTCCTTCACGGTAAAAATGGATAAGCCAAAGGTAGTGGAATCAAACTGTATGTATACACATCATGTGTGACAGAAAAGATGAAGAGCCTGTTGCATTTACTTGTGTAAGTAGAAAACACAAACACGCATAATACTAAATGTCTATTATGTTAACACTATTCACCACATGAATTCCAACTTAGAATCTTCTATTTCATTATTATCAATACTAAGTACACTTATCTCTGCTCTACTACAAGAGGTTTTGGTTCCATTATTTCTTGGATCCCAATCTACTTTTGAGATTAAATTTTCACTTTATTCCAATATATTCCCTAGCACATCTTTTTCGTTTACATTAAAAAAAATTTTTCTGTCTGTACCATGTAGCATGTGGGATCTTAGTTCCCTGACCAGAGATCAAACCCATGCCCCCCTGCAGAGGAAGCACAGAGTCCTAACCACGAGACCACCAGGAAGTCCAATCCTCTGGTACACCTTTTGGAAAGGTTATATGGGAGGTAAATTTTGTTTTTGTTTTTGTTTTTTTTTTTTTTTTTTTCAATTTTATTTTATTTTTAAACTTTACATAACTGTATTAGATTTGCCAAATATCAAAATGAATCCGCCACAGGTATACATGTGTTCCCCATCCTGAACCCTCCTCCCTCCTCCCTCCCCATTCCATCCCTCTGGGTCGTCCCAGTGCACCAGCCCCAAGCATCCAGTATCGTGCATCGAACCTGGACTGGCAACTCATTTCATACATGATATTTTACATGTTTCAATGCCATTCTCCCAAATCTTCCCACCCTCTCCCTCTCCCACAGAGTCCATAAGACTGTTCTATACATCAGTGTCTCTTTTGCTGTCTCGTACACAGGGTTATTGTTACCATCTTTCTAAATTCCATATATATGCGTTAGTATACTGTATTGGTGTTTTTCTTTCTGGCTTACTTCACTCTGTATAATAGGCTCCAGTTTCATCCACCTCATTAGAACTGATTCAAATGTATTCTTTTTAATGGCTGAATAATACTCCATTGTGTATATGTACCACAGCTTTCTTATCCATTCATCTGCTGATGGACATCTAGGTTGCTTCCATGTCCTGGCTATTATAAACAGTGCTGCGATGAACATTGGGGTACACGTGTCTCTTTCCCTTCTGGTTTCCTCAGTGTGTATGCCCAGCAGTGGGATTGCTGGATCATAAGGCATGTCTATTTCCAGTTTTTTAAGGAATCTCCACACTGTTCTCCATAGTGGCTGTACTAGTTTGCATTCCCACCAACAGTGTAAGAGGGTTCCCTTTTCTCCACACCCTCTCCAGCATTTATTACTTGTAGACTTTTGGATCGCAGCCATTCTGACTGGTGTGAAATGGTACCTCATAGTGGTTTTGATTTGCATTTCTCGGATAATGAGTGATGTTGAGCATTTTTCATGTGTTTGTTAGCCATCTGTATGTCTTCTTTGGAGAAATGTCTATTTAGTTCTTTGGCCCATTTTTTGATTGGGTCATTTATTTTTCTGGAGTTGAGCTGTAGGAGTTGCTTGTATATTCTCCTTGGATTTCTGAAACTGTATTTTGTTCTCAGGCTGAAACAACTTACAAGTTTTGGATATATGCTGATGAAAAATTTTAAAGTCAACCTGATTTTGTTCAATTTGCAAGGAACTTCTTTCAAATTTTGGAACTTTGCATGGTGTCCTTTATACCTGCTCTGAATGACATGAAGTGACATGTATTTAGAAGTGTATGCAAGTTACAGTTTTTGTTGAGTTATGAACGGACCAAATTTGATCTGCGGACCTATGTTGTGCTTCAGAACTTGGAAACTTTTGAATAATTTCAAGTGAGAATGATTCCTCATTCTGTATCTATCGCCTCTCTTTCCTATTGCATCCAGGTTGGAACATGAAGACTTCTCATCTCACATCACACTATTTAATTATTTTGCCTTCTATTCTATGGGATCCAAATCTAGATGGGGTGATTTGCTCTTTAGATGTATACTTCCTACTTCTCAGCACAACTGTTGAATTTGTGGCCAATTCTACTTTACATTATAAAGATATTTAAATGTTCCTAAGCTTGTTTTGTAAATTCAACAGTCTCCCTTACCCATCAGAAGACACTGCTTTCAAATATTTCCTTAGCTTTCTTCACGATGCTGTTTTTCAATTGTTTGCTAACTATTGTTGTCATCATAGTATCTGATTGCGATGAGTGAGTAACCTTCTCAAAATACCCGCACTGATGGTGGGTGAAGGGGACATTAAACTGCCACTTCAAAATGACCGAACTCGTTTCTTTCTAATCTATGCATCCACACTCGCTGCTGCTGTCCTGAGTCGGACATCTCCTACACACTGCTTGGCATAAAAACGGTCGTTATCCTAAATAGTCTCATGATACCGCACCCAATCGTTACAAGAACTCTTTCTTCATTGTCCCTCTCTACTTTTTAGGTTTCCTAGAAGTCAAATTCACCTTCCGTGGTAGTCTTCTGTCCCTATCTGTCCTAGGTCTTCCAACAACTCTTCAAAGTTTATCTGTCCACTGCACTCCTGTTTCCCCAAACTTTGGAAATTTAAGTACTTTCACCTGTCAGAGTATTAATAATGTTTGTGACTTCTAGGGGTGTGAGTGGGAGGGGAAGCAGGAAGCATGAACCAATATGCAACCTTGAACAATTTCCTTTGGGAGACTAACGTGCACGTGGTTCTAGGGGAAACCAACGCTTTTTTGAAGGATGATCCTAATATGAAAGAAATGTTTTATTATCCACTCCAGGATGGCATTAGTTCTGAGCATTAGGTTTTGCCCTTCATGAAGAAGGGGAGCCCTACAATTATCCATCCTAAAAACTCATGCTCCACATACTAATTTTTCTTTGACTTTAATTTTTATTTGATTTATTCATTTTAGTTTATTTTTCTTAGTGTTCTGTCAAGGAAATTAGTTGGGATGAACACGTAAAAAGATTCTTCTAAAGCTCTGCCTTGGAGGAACAAAATTGGTTTGATTAGATTTAAGGAAGGTAGTTAGTGGAAAACTATTTGTCAACAATCTTCTTCATAGAAAATAAAAATAGCTCTATTAAGTCACAGGGTGGTGGGGAAGAGAGCATAATTTTATAGCTTATACTTTTTAATTCACCAGTGATACATGAGCTTCTCATACTTCATCCTGAAATTATACTGAGGATGGTTTTAGAAGTTATATTGACCAGATGAAAGCCCACAAGATATTGTAATTGTTCCTCCTTGTTATAATTGAAGTGAGAATGGTATCAGTAATACCATTTTTCAGCCTCTTTCTTAAGACTCCCACAGAAAGGTTCAGGAGTACCTTAATCGTTCTCTAAAATAAAACCTGAGTAGATTCTACTGAGGTATTTTTCCCAAATAAACTTTCACAGTTGAGAATTCTGCTTAAATTTTAGGACTGTACCTTTTTTTTTTTTTTTTTTTTATATCATGGACTCTGTGGGAGAGGGAGAGGGTGGGAAGATTTGGGAGAATGGCATTGAAACATGTAAAATATCATGTATGAAATGAGTTGCCAGTCCAGGTTCGATGCACGATACTGGATGCTTGGGGCTGGTGCACTGGGACGACCCAGAGGGATGGAATGGGGAGGGAGGAGGGAGGAGGGTTCAGGATGGGGAACACATGTATACCTGTGGCGGATTCATTTTGATATTTGGCAAATCTAATACAGTTATGTAAAGTTTAAAAATAAAATAAAATTAAAAAAATAAATAAATAAATAAAAAAAAAAGGACTGTACCTTTTTGAAAGTGAAAGCATTAGTCACTCAGTCATGTCTAACTCTTTGTGACCCTATGGACTGTAGCATGTTAGGCTCCTCTTGTCCATGGAATTCTCTAGGCAAGAATACTGGAGCACGTAGTCATTCCCTTCTCCAGGGAATCGTCCCAACCCAGAGACCAAACGCAGGTCTCCCACGTTGCAGGCAGATTCTTTACCATCTGAGCCACCAGTGAACATTTTTGGGGACTATAAATTTTAATTTTGCAAACTGCTTCACAAAGAGAATGCAAAGTCCTAAAAAGAAGATAGCATTCTCTTACACATTTTCTAAAGCTATAAATGACTGTGCTTGCTATCCCCTGGGCTTAAAAATTCTGCAGAGGTAAAGAAACTATAGCTTTAGATGTTAAGATGATCAACTTTGTCTAAATTCTCTTTTAGAAACAAAGGGATTACCTAAAGGTTTGAGCTGGCTGTTTATATAATCTAGTGCATCTTTTAAAAGTAGTTTCTTGTTCTCTGTACATCATCAACTATGTGTATTTATTAATGCTTTTGACAAAACAAAATTAATTTTAACTTTAATCTCTTTCATAAGAAATCTATTTATTATACATTAGATAAGGATAGCTAATAAGAACTTCAAATAATTTAAAAAATATCTTTTCAAATACATATGACTGATCACCAATCTTGAACTAAGTAAAAAACATTTCCATTCCCACCTATGGCTTCCTTCAGAAGTTAAAAACAGTAAGGTAAATCTTTATTTCCTTCATACCCAGGAATACAAGGGACTAAATGGTTAAAGAAAATTGCTGTCTTTTTATGACAATTTTTCTTTAGTTTATTTATCTATTCACTGTGCTATTTCTAACAATCTAGATGTATAACAAAAGTTTAGAATGTTTTACAAATGCTAATAGGATTTTCTTTTAAGCACAGCAAGTATCTAAAACTTTACTTCTGTTCATGGTGATGTTTGTGTTTGAAGAATTTTTCAAGTATATACACAACTTTAAGTCCAAAGAGATCAGAAAAATATTTACAAAATAAGTATGTAGGGAATTTTAGAATTTCATGCACTCAGAGGAACCAATGATTTTTTAATCAGCATAAAACTGTAGTTTGTGTAAACAATTCTATTCTGGACATGTAATAATTTTTAATTGTTTAAAATTTTAGGGTGGTCAATTTTAAACACTCTTACTAAAAATAAGATAGTTTTGGTTTTAATGACTTGCTACATAATACTTATTAAAAATAAGTATGTCAATTATGGGCATGGGCTTTAACTACAAATTACTCATCCTATTTCTTCAGAAGATTTAAATTTTTACTTTTATTCAAATATTTAAATTTTATCACTATCAAAACAGAAATTCTAATGAAGCGTTATTATTTAATTCTAATTTTCCAGTAGTTTAGAAAAAAACTTTGGCTATCCATTTAAATACAAAACTATTTTTAGTTTTTTATATGTCATGTTACTTATCTTGGTAACAAACTTTCTTACTTGACTTAGTGTTATGAGAACATTAAAAAAATTTTTTTAATTAACTAGAATAGTGCATATAATACTTGTTGCACTTGTAATATTTCAGTATAATATACAGAGAACTAACTTAAGTTTGATCACTGATAAATCAATTGTTCTTTGTGGTCTATTTCCGTTTCCAAAATTATAGCCTGTGTATCTGATTCAAGGTAAAGAAGTAAAAAAATGTCATAATTATACTTATTTTTATGAAAAGTGCAAGTTGCTCAGCTGGGTCCAACTCTTTGCAGCCCATGGACGATACAGTCCATGGAATTCTCCAGGCCAGAATACTGGAGTGGGTAGCCAGTCTCTTCTCCAGGGGATCTTTCCAATCCAAGGATCGAACCCAGGTCTACCAAATTGCTGGCAGATTCTTTACCAGCTGAGCCACCAGGAAAGTCCAAGAATACTAGAGTCGGTAGCCTATCCCTTCTCCAGTGGATCTTCCCAACCCAGGAATTGAACTGGGGTCTCTTGCATTGCAGGCAGATTCTTTACCAGCTGAGTTACCAGGAAACAGAATATGACTGTGAAAAATCGACTGAAACCAATACAAGATGGGGAATAATTTTAGAATGCCAAAATTAGTATTTTAAAATAAACTATGAATAAAGGGGACACCGAGGCTTGTCTTAAAGAAGCTGTTTGTCATTTTTTTAGAGATTACAACACACATACAATAAATGAATTTTATCAAAATACAGCACATTTTTCTACTATATTCATAAAAATCAATTCCTATGCAAATAGTACTGAAAATCAACTAAAATGAGTTAAAATTTACAAAGAGCTGTTAAAGGGTTTCAATCAATATTATTAAAACTATACAGTACAATAATCAATTGATAACATCTTGAAAGAAGTGCAGTATTGGAGTTCACATCTTTTAAAAAGTACTGCCTATTTACGATGACTAGCAAGAAACGAATTCAACTCACTTTTGCAAAAATAATGTAGATTACTATTTTTGCTAGTCCTATAAAAGACTTTACCTTCAAACAAGGTTGAAGAACAAAGCATAACAGATTAAAAATTCCAAAATTATATTCTTAGTAATTAAAAATGAATTGTAATAACTGAATATTGCTCTAAAGAAAGGCTCCAGACTAGCCTCGACTAAAAACAGTTCTTGGTCTTCTATGGCACTTTTTTCTGGTCCAAATAACTATGCGTTAATTCTCAGCATTGCATGTTATTCAAATTTTATTTGATTACATAGACAGAACAAAAAGAAATAAAAGTAATGGTCTGAACAAAATTCATAAACTCTATCAAATATTTGTTACACTTAACGAGGAACAAAGGCAGTTGGTGGTAAAACACTATTACACATACACTTAGAAACCCTTTAAAGACTCTGAAGTGTTGAGTTCACATTTAATGTTACCTGTAGGAACAGCCCTTTTTTTGAACACCATTACACACTGGTAGGCCTCAGGGGCCCACCCCTTTGCTCTCAATTCTCCACAGCAGTTCTCTATCACTATGCCAGTTTCACAGACTCACTTTGGTTTCCTAGCTCCATGCACACTCTTTCCTTCTACTTTACCAAGGCAATGTGAGGCCAAACAACATCAAGAGGCCTTCCAAAATCTTCTCACATTTTCTGTTACAGCAACACAATCTCAAAACTGGCCATTTTAGTTTCATTTGTTGCTTAAAGTAAAAATTATAAATTAACTTTAAAATGGAGTACTAATTATAAAACAGATTGCAAGTACTACCATTTGCCCAAAAAAAAAAAAAAAAAAAAAAAAAAATCAAGAGATTTCTGCAACACAGAAAATGTATGGACCAAAAATAAAGAAAGAAAGAGAATGCATGGACATGCATCTACAGTAGAGTTAAAAATTTCCTTTGACTACAAAATTGAAAATTGATTCACTAGTAGCAACTGTATAGTCAAAGGCTATGACAAGAACAAATCCTATAGAGCTCATAAAACACAATTTATTGTCTTTTTTCTTTAAAAAGACATCACATTTTATTGCATTATTCTATTAATAAGAACACATTAACAACTGTTTTTTCATTCTTTGCTTCCAGATTTTTAAAGAAAATAACTGTTTTTAATCTGGCCTTGGAAAGGGAACCCACCTGCGCCACCTTCACCTACTCACTCTTCAGTTCAATATGCACATTGCAAAAGCCAACACTTCGAATCTCTTGCCCACATTAAAAGAAAAGTTTCAGCAGAAAAACATTAATATAAGTTGAATAAAAATAAGGACATAAAAGCTATGAGATAGACAGCTCTGCCATCTGTCTCTGGGCTACAATCAAGGCTAACTAGAGCCTTGCACAGAGTTCAATCATGAGTATGAAATCCAAAAATAAACCTACACTCTATACAAAAACAACATACATCTGTTTTTGTAGCCTTGATTGCTATGTTTAAAAACCTAACGAGAAGTTTTATATGGTATGAATTCAATAGTCTCCCCCATATACTGTACAGTGGTTCTTTCCCTCTAATCACAAGTTCCATTATTTCATTAATGTACAAATTTGAACATAATTTTTTTTGAGTTCTTCTTTATATATAAAAATAGTCAAAATATTAATTTCCCCTGCAAGTATCTTCCAATAAATCTTGCTATCTCTCCGTTTTTTTAGTCCACGGCTCTTATGACGAAACCTCTCTTAAGATGATTAGTTCTACTGTGTTCTGGAAAGTTTTTAGCAAGGACACTGCTTGTCCATGTTCAATATTGATAAAACTGTAGCCGTTAGCCTAGAAGAGAGAAGAAAAAGACTTAAAAATTTTTTTCATAATAATTTGTGTTTGCACATTTAAATTCCTGCCAGATAGTCCACAAATCTGGCAGAAAATAAGAATCATTTTGGCAATTTAGAACAACATCTACACTCCTGGGCTCCACCCCATCTCTATGGAAATAAAAGCTCAAAAGGCAGGACCAAGGAACCTGGATCTTGTCCACTTTTTCAGATGATTCTTATGTAGCAATCCTGATATTAGAAAGCACTTGTCTAAGACACAGTGTCAGACATAGCGTTGAGTGTATACACTACGGTGAAACTGAGGTTGCCAAGTTACAAGGGTGGTAGAAGAGGCACAATAAAGGAAAGAAGTGGCATGGATCTAACAGAAGCAGAAGCTATTAAGAAGAGGTGGCAAGAATACACAGAAGGAACTATACAAAAAAGATCTTTACGACCCAGATAATCACGATGGTGTGATCACCAACCTATAGCCTGACATTCTGGAATGCAGTGGGCTTTAGGAAGCATCACTACGAACAAAACTAGTGGAGGTGATGGAATTCCAGATGAACTATTTCAAATCCTAAAAGATGATGCTGTGAAAGTGCTGCACTCAATATGCCAGCAAATTTGGAAAACTCAGCAGTGGCCACAGGACTGGAAAAGGTCAGTTTTCATTCCAATCCCAAAGAAAGGCAATGCCAAAGAATGCTCAAACTACTGCACAATTGCATTCATCTCACATGCTAGTAAATAATGCTCAAAATTCTCAAAGCCAGGCTTCAGAAATATATGAACTGTGAATTTCCAGATGTTCAAGCTGGATTTAGAAAAGGCAGAGGAACCAGAGATCAAATTGTCAACATCCGCTGGATCATGGAAAAACCAAGAGAGTTCCAGAAAAACATCTATTTCTGCTTTCTTGACTATGCCAAAGCCTTTGACTGTGGGGATCACAATAAACTGTGGAAAATTCTGAAAGAGATGGGAATACCAGACCACCTGACCTGCCTCTTGAGAAATCTGTATGCAGGTCAGGAAGCAACAGAACTGGACATGGAACAACAGGCTGGTTCCAAATAGGATAAGGAGTATGTCAAGGCTGTATACTGTCGCCCTGCTCATTTAACTTATATGCAGAGTACATCATGAGAAAGCTGGGCTGGATGAAGCACAAGCTGGAATCAAGATTGCAGGGAGAAATATCTATAACCTCCGACATGCAGATGATACCACCCTTATGGCAGAAAGCGAAGAACTAAAGTGCCTCTTGATGAAAATGAAAGAGGAGAGTGTAAAAGTTGGCTTAAAACTCAACATTTAGAAAACTAAGATCATGGCATCTGGTACCATCACTTCACGGCAAATAGATGGGGATACAGTGGAAACAGTGGCAGATTTTATTTTTTGGGGCTCCAGATGGTAGGGATGCAGCCATCACTGCAGTTGGTAACTGTAGACATGAAATTAAAAGACGCTTACTCCTTGGAAGGAATGTTATGACCAACCTAGACAGCACATTAAAAAGCAGAGACACTACTTTGCCAACAAAGGTCCGTCTAGTCAAGGCATTGGTTTTTCCGGTAGTTATGTACGGATGTGAGAGTTGGACTATAAAGAAAGCTGAACACCAAAGAATTGTTACTTTTGAACTGTGGTGTTGGAGAAGACTCTTGAGAGTCCCTTGGACTGCAAGGAGATCCAACCAGTCCATCCTAAAGGAGATCAGTCCTGAGTGTTCATTGGAAGGACTGATGTTGAAGCTGAAACTCCAATACTTTGGCCACCTGATGTGAAGAAAAGACTCATTTGAAAAGACCCTGATGTTGGGAAATGTTGAAGGCAGGAGGATAAGGGGACAACAGTGAATGAGATGGTTGGATGGCATCTCTGACTCAATGGACGTGAGTTTGAGTCAATTCTGGGAGTTCGTAATGGACAGGGAGGCTTGATGTGCTGCAGTCCATGGGGTTGCAGAGTCACACACAACTGAGGGACTGAACTGAACAGAAGATTATGGCATCTGGTTCCATCACTTCATGGCAAATAGATGGGGAAACAGTGGAACCAGTGACAGACTTTATTTTCTTGGGCTCCAAAATACTGCAGATGGTGACTGCTGCTTGAAATTCAGACACTTACTCCTTGGAAGAAAAGTTATGACCAACCTAGACAGTATTAAAAAACAGAGACATTACTTTGCCACCAAAGGTCTGTCTAATCAAAGCTACTGGTTTTCCAGTGGTCATGTATGGATGTGAGAGTTGGACTATAAAGAAAGCTGAACGCCAAAGAATTGATGCTTTTGAACTGTGGTGTTGGAGAAGACTCTTGAGAGACCCTTGGACTGGAAAGAGATCCAACCAGTCAATCCTAAAGGAAATCAGTCCTAAATATTCTTTGGAAGGACTGATGCTGAAGCTGAAACCCAATACTCTGGCCACCTGATTTGAAGAACTGACACATTTGAAAAGACCCTGGTGCTGGGAAAGGTTGAAGGCAGGAGGAGAAGGGGACGACAGAGGATGAGATGTTTGGATGGCATCGCTGATCAATGGACATGAGTCTGAGTAAACTCCAGGAGTTAGTGATTGACAGGGAGGCCTGGCGTGCTGTAGTCCATGGGGTCGCAAAGAGTCAGACATGACTGACTGAACTGACTGAACTGAGAAGAGGTTGAGGTCCCGTCTTCCCACTTGCCTAGGAGCCATCAGAGCAAGAACACTATACTTCTTGTGATAGGTTAAACATTTAATGAGGTCTTACTGTACACCAGATGCACAGTTCTAAATGCCTCTCAGTGCTTCTTAAATTAAATCTTTTAATTCTCATAACCCACAAAAGGGATTCTTTCTCATCTTATTTTAGAACAAGCTAACATTCATAACTTGCGCAACTTGTTCTTGCCATTAATGGTTGGATGGCATCACCGACTCAATGGACATGAGTGTGAGCAAGCTCCAGGAGATGGTGAAGGACAGGGAAGCCTGGTGTGCTGCAGTCCATGGGCTCCCAAAGAGTCAGACACGACTGAACAACAACATTCATAAACTTAATCAAAAGGCTAGGAAATATTTCAAAGCTGCTAAGGTGTATTTAAAATGATTAGTATGATTTTTCAAGGTATAAGGCAGAAGTATTTTAAGCTATGAAAGCACTAGAGAGCAGCCTATGAAAAATGCCTCTGTTCAATCACAAATATCTAAAGATGACTTCATAAAATGCTTACTTTCTAATCTGGCATTTGATGAGTTCAGCTATTATAAAGAAAAAAAAGAAAAGAAGATAATGAAAGATGTATCTTAAATTACCTGAATAATTTTATCACCTGGCTGCAGTAATTTTGATGCTGGTCCTTCAGGCTGTACCCTTGTTACAAATATACCCTTTAATAACAACAAAAAAGATTATTTATTGGAAAGAAGTATGCATAAAAAGAAGAGTACCAAGGAGCAATCTTTTTTATAGTATGCAAATATTTGAATTGTGGTACAAGTTTTCTCCCTGTCTTCTCCAACACTGTGATAATGCTATGTTATTTGTGCTTCTGGTGATTCTTACAGTAGTACAGTGATTTTTTGTTAAAGTGATAAAAAAGTACATATACAGATGTGTAGAAAAGTATTAACAATTAAAATGTCACTTCACAATATAAAGAAGATTAATATTTTGGAGTTAAATTTGTATTCCTCAAACAATTACTTTGTACTGATTACACTTCAAAACTAAAAGCTGAACAGGGAAATCATACGGTGACGTCTATCTAGATTTAAATAAATATTTGTTAGATTTTTACTTATGCATAAAAGGCATTAATTTAGTAAATAAAAATTAATGGGCATTTCAAGGATATATAAACAAAACTCACATCGTCATCAGGTCTGAATGGGTTTCCTCTTCCCCCAACCCCTCCTGATATGCTAAATCCAAGTTCTGGATCCTTTTCAACTCTTACTCGAATCTGAGTTAATACAAAAATAAACTTATTGCTGTATCAGGAAAAGTTACAATGATATTCATATGGTAAATTAAGTTCAAGAAAACATAAATATGTAGGAATTCACCAAAAATAAATATTTGGGCAGATGAAATGAAACTACAATGTGAAATAATATGTTAATGAGTTAGTGAGTTAAAGGCACAGCTAAGATTATAAAGCATAGCTCCTAAATCAATCTATTTGCTATCTTATGAGGATTATGCAACCAATTAATGTTGACTTTATATATTTTGGACATCACAGACTCTAATGACATAGAGCATACACACAAAACATGTACTTTATTATCAATTTCCATTTGCAAACATCTAAATTACACAGTATTTCTGACTATGTTTCATAAGACATATAAAAGATCCCTGGGTGGTTGTTAGGAGGCTAACTTCTTTCCTGAATCTGTTTATACCCTTCAAAGGAGCTAGGACTGATGATCAATTAGTATTATTTTTTACAACCAAGCTATAGAAAAAGAGGCAAGAGCTAAATTTTGTTGTAAAACACTCTCTTTCTCCAGAAACTAAAACAAAATGAATGATACATTTCTCTAAGTTTCTAATGATATTATTTTATTAATAAACTATCAAAATACATGAATATATGACTGTTGACTTTGAAAGCAGTTTCTAAGATTTAATTCTCAAAGCTCTTTGGAGACTATAGTCCAGTTTCAGAAACCAAGTATCAAATAACAATTAGTAGATATAATACACCTTTAAAGTTTAAAGGTCTACTATTTATATTGCTGAAGAACATTTGATTATTGGAACATCATCAACCAGTTTGGAAAAACAACCACCTTAGGGAAAATAAATCATGCCGTCAACGCTATATCCCATGTCAATTTATCAGAATGGGCGGGGGAATCATACAGTCAAGTTAAACCACAAAGTTTAATACCTTATAAACTTAACATGAAACCAAACTATTAAACAAAATAGTAAAAACTATGTTAAAATTCTATATGGCTTTATTGCTATAATTAAATAACCTATAAAATACATTAAAAGCTTAGTCTCATAATCCAAACAGTCTTGATCATTCTTACCTCTTGCCTTGCCAGTTCATGGCCTTGTCTAGGAGAACAATGGGGCTGTGTGTAGGGAGGCTGGTGGGCCACTTTCAGCATCAAGTAATCAATTAGTTGTTCTCTAGAGGGATGCCTTGCCACAGATGCCTGAGGAAGGGGGTGATGTATTTGACTATAATTTGCCTGAGGCCTGAGAGGCTGGCCCATCTGTCCATTACTCAAAGGCATCTAAGAAAAACATGAAGTGTCTTAAAATGACCAATAATAATGTCTTATAACAAATATTTGGATTTTCTTCTTGAAGCATTACAAAAGCACTTGAGTTTAACATTCTAAATCACATTATCATGCCATGTATGCCATTTTTTTTTCTGATTTTACACTTTTAAAAGGAAAAGAAAAACCCTGTTAATGTCTTAATTCTAAGTCTGCCTCATGCTTGCTGATAGATTCACTCTTTTAAAGATTCAAATTAATCACATCTACATTTAAAATTGTTTGCTTTTCTGTAACCGTAACCCAGTGTTAAAATGATAAACAGTATGCCAAAATTTTAGAATTTAAGTAAGCCCATTAAAAGGGAATCTTTTCCTATACTTAGTCTCTCACATATACTCAAAAGATGCATTTGCTGTTTTTTTGTGGTAGAATTTTTTCATAATCTGAGTATATTCTTCTACTTCTATTCTTTCCTTTACAGAATTAAAAAGCCAATCCAGCAATGCAATCGAAAAACTGATTTATTCCTTTTGTATGTGTGTGTGTGTCTCAAGTTATGAAATTTTAAACTCTCTAAATACTAATTCCATAGAACGTGAGCCACAGAAGTTAAACCTTGACATTTTACTTTTCACAGGCTAAACAAAAAAGTCCAGATTATTCTGCTGCTGTTAAAGAATTATCTTTGTTTTAAAGACTCTTGTCTTTTAGACTTAAAAATAATCTTTGTGGAAATGTGAAAATAGCTTATTCTGTTAGTGTGAGGAATCTATCTGAAAAAAAAAAAAGGTTATATTTACATTATAAATATATGCATATAAAGAGATTTTTGTGTAGAAGAGAAAATAAATACATTTAAGCTATTCAATCATTTAAAACTTCACTGTTAACTATTAACCCACAAGGAAATTACAGAAAAACTGTGAGGGAAATTATCTGAGTCCAGCTTCCCTAAAATTGCCCAAAGTAGAAAAGTTTGGGAAAAGATTATGACAACAATTTCAGAACTATTTATCTTCTTATGTGCATCTTGCTGAGGAATACAAAGTTTGGTTTTGGTGAAGAATATTTTTACTTAGACAGAAAGTTCTCTTTTTCACTGTATTATACTTGAGAACTTGGTAAAATATGAAGTCTGGGTATTTTATGACAGGGCACAAAGATAACCCTCTATCACAAATCTTATATTGGTTAGAGAGGAGAAAGACGTGCTGTATTCTCTGTTTTTTAAACTGTGCTTGTTTACCACTTGGTCACTAGACCTGAAGCAATTAATCTGTCCAGGAGCACTTAAACACTGTGTGTGTGTGTGTGTTCAGTTGTATTTGCCTCTTTGCAACCTCACGTACTATAGCCCTCCAGGCTCCTCTGTCCATGAGATTGCAGCTATTTTTTTATGCACACTCTGTAGATAGCACTTGCTTTTCTCCATGCTAATACAATTTACTCCTATGGGCAGATTCAATACCTTTCTCCTAGGGAGAATACTCTAGACAATAACTACTTCTGACCCATTCTTAAGACTCGCTGACACATAGAACTTAGGCATACTTGACATTCTACATCAGTGTTAAACACAGCCATAGAACATACTAAACTGTGATTAGCAGATTACTCAGGAGAATAAAACACATAATTCTCCAAACAAACTCGGTAACCAAAACTACAAAATGGATATTAAAAAGCAACTGGATAGGAGAGCTCAATTAAAAGAAAAGCAACCAAAAAAGGGTAAAATAAATAAATATGTGCAAACTTAAATGGCTGGGTTCCTACTCTCAAGGACAATGCAAAAGTTTATATAACTGTGCTTCACAATTATATCTGGTTATACTAGGGATACAGGCTTAGTTAAGACAAAAGAACAACTGAGGAAAATACTAAAGAAAAGAATTACGTATCCAGCACTGGAGACAAAAAAGTACTGTCTAAATGAGTGATGCTTTAGTTTAAAAGTAATAAGACTACAACCATCATCTATTCTATCATATATAAAAGTCTTTCAAGGTGATTTCCAGTTACATTAGAAGTATTATCTGTTAAAATGCCTTCATCATCCAATGACGAACTTAAGACAAGTTCATTTTTAACTCTCCAAATAGTTTACTATCAGGAATGCCCAAAAGCCTTTGATTCAGAAGACAAGATGATACTACAGAAATCCAAAATTAACAAAATGATTCTTCAGTGTGGACAAAATCATGGAATAAACTAAGAAGCAGCAGAATGCAATTTTATATCTTATTTGTCAATTATTAAAAAAAAAACTTACTAATCAAGAGGGAAAGGTCCTCACAAAAGCATTTTCAGTGTTAAAACATATTTCTAGTTCAAAAGCTGTAAAACACAGTAAGCTCACAGATACTACTTCATTCCCTGAGCACCTACTTTCATCAGGCTGTCTGGAAGAACATCTTTGTGACTAAGTGTAGCTGATGGGTAGTTCTGCTGTCCTGAAATGAATATATCATCTTGACAAGGATCTCCTGGACAAGATGTCTGGGGATGCTTCAAATGAGGGGGAAATAAAAAATAAACAAATAATGATCTTTAAGATGTGAAACCAAAACAGTGATGACACTTAAGAGGAGATACTGCTAGACAATGGAAAAATGAAGAACTAAATCGGACATTACCATCATAACTGCACCTTTAGAAGGGCTGTTCACTAGATTTATTGTGGTAATCACTGTACAATACATACATGCATCAAACCATCATCATGTATACCTTGAACTAAAACAAGGTTATATGTCAGTTATATCTCTAAAACTGGAAAAAAATTAGTACTTTTAACAGTCTTTCAAAGTTACGTGGCAAAATGTTTATTCTTATAATGTGTAAAAAGTACATCTGAATATATAGTTAAGATATTCATGATGCTTTTATGATTTTATTTACAGTAATACCTAGCTTTTAACATTTGCAGCAGTAAGTTTAGTTATTAATCCAAATTCAGAGGCCCAAATTTTAAGAGCAGCTAAAATATATGTACTCCTGTTGAGTACAGCAAAGAGTTTTAGTTAAAAAGAAAAAAATTAACTGCTGTTCTTTTAACAGCATAGTATCATCCAGGATTTACTTTTTAATGATGAGCAATATCAATAAATATACAGTCTTATGTGCCTATTTTTCACTTTAATTTAATTCTAAACACACCAAGCTATATTTTAGAAAACTAAACAGATTCTGATAAATAGCAGTATTGTTACCTTCAAAAAAGTGTTATGGCTGGCAACACAGATATGCAAACTTCTACAAAAGGCGTTATGTAAAAACCCAAACAAACTTTCCGGCCAACTCAATATATCAGCATTTTGAAAAAGAATGTGAAATCTACTTCATTATTATATGCCACAGGATACATACAAATCTAAGTGTTTGTAATTTAGTCTTAGGAACCGTATCTGTGACAAAGCTATCATGTGCAGTCTGTTACTAGTTCAAATTATGGCTTAGTGGGTTTTTGTTGTTTTTTGTTGTTTTGTTTTTCTTTTGGCTGTGCTGTACAGCATGTGGATCTTAGTTCCCTGGAGTCTTAACCACAGGACCACCAGGGAAGTCCTGGCTTAGTATTTTTAGATGTAGTTTGATCTGATTTTGCGTATTTATACAGTGAATACTTTATTTGCCTTTTCTATTTTTGAGATGTGTTTTCAGAAATGTGTAATCATCAACTTAACTCACAGCTTGAAGTTTAAACTCAAGTGTGAATGTACAACTGTATCTTTAAATGAACAAGTACATTATGGATGAAAAAGTTAAAGTGCAACAGACTCAAAGACTCTGAATTTAATAACAAGCAAAAGATATTACTGATCAAGAATTTGTAAAAAACAATTGCTCTAGATGACTATAAAGATTATCCCTTAGTTAATAACCCCATGGCTTCAGCTGCAAAGAGCACCAGAAATGCAGGGCTTACTAGCCATCATCTCCTCTCTCCCTGTTCCAAGCTGCTAAGTTACAAAATGATTGCTCCCACTAACATGTAACACAGAAACCAAGTGGCAGCAGGTGACAGAGGACAGCAAGCTGAGTGAGGTGCAGGCAGAGCAAAGTGAACCCAGGATACTGCTCCTATCCAAGAAAACAACAGACCAAAGCCAGGAGTGTATGAAAAAGTAGTAGGGGACTGGGGGTGGTGAGAAAGGGGAACGCTCAAGTAAAAAGCAAAGGACCCAGAAGCAGGGTCAGTATGGAAATAAAACTGTGTGGGAGAGAGTTAAGCTTTACAAAGGGAGAAAGGTCTCTTCAGGATGAAGAAGTGCAGAGGAAGTATTTACTCAGAGGTCATGCTACCACCTCAAGTTGTTATGGAAAGGCAAGTTTTATAACAGCCAGAGTTGTTCTGTTCTTTCTCCTTTTTTGTCCTTCTTATCTGCTACCCTTAACTTTCATTAAGAATAAACCTTCCTTCCTCCCACAATGATTAGGTGGGTGTTAATGGATTTGGGTTTTGCCTTTTCACTGGTACTTATTGCAATTTCTCCAGCCTCACATTTAATCATATTCTGTAAATTATGATTAAACTTAGTTCCAGGTATTTATTTGCCAACTGTCAGTCACTAAAGTGAAAATTATTCTTTCCTACAACCCCTCTAGGTATTATGCATGGCACAGCATTAAAACGCTGAGTTAGGGAAAGCAAGCTAATTTTAAGAGAGAGCACTGCAAAGAAAAAGAATTTTTAAAAAACCTCTTCAACTCCTATTGCTCACCCCTTTTTACATAAATAAGAGCTGACTACACCTTTAGTTATGACCACAGAAACTTAAGAGGTAAAGCCTAAATCAGCTTTGCAGAGCTTTACAACTAAGCCATGGAAGAACTGGGAGGTAATCAAGGTATTTAACCCACAGTACAGATTTATTTTCTAGAACTGTTAACACATTATTGACCCAGGGATTTTTGCAGAAACTAATGCCAGTGGCAGGTGATTTGTTATGTAAGTGGATATTCAAACACTCTGGTCAACAACACTTGGGTAACATGAAATGTGGGCTTCTTTCTCATTTATGTACTGAATTACTGATCTACTGCAGGTACTCACTCGAAAAGTGTGCCCACCAGAACCTCTTCCGTCTGCAACACTCAAGGCGAGACTGCCCTGGCTGCCATGCAGATCCCTAGAGCTGCCATAGTGAAAGTTGCTTACAGCAGTAAAATTGGAATTAAAGGACCTTGACAGCATGCTCTGAATAAAGAGGGGATAGATTTAACAGAGATTAGTGTAGCATGCAAAATTCACAAGACACGTTATACACATAGACATATATATAAGTAACCCCCAGATCACGCAGGAATACCATGCAACACTGAATTTTCAGAGACACTGAAAGAAATTGGAACTATTTACCATATATTTCCATGAAAACATATATGTATACACACATAAATTATATGTAAACCCAACCATTTACATGTTTAAACACCAAAAAAGAAAGTGCAAACATACAGCTGCTCTTAGTCTATTATGTTTTACTCCTAACCTATCTTATTAGAAGTTCATCCGAAAATAGGAATTGATGTCACATCCAGATGTATTTGTATGTATATGGTTACACACAGAACACAAACTAATTTCTTTGTAAAGACAAACTTTACCAACACTCAGTTATTTCTAAGTCAAAATGGTTTTATAAAGAGAATGCTTCATTCTGTAGAAATTAATTGTCTTAAGTAAATACATAATAAAGCACAAAATGTGTTTGCAAAAAAATACTTGGCTCTTGTAATTTCTAATAAAAATTACCTTCCACACTTAAAAAATGTCTTAAAGAAAAGTTTAACACACACACAGACTTTTAGGGTATAATATTTAAAAGGCTCCTACTGCTCTGCAATTATCAGGAAAAAAATTCCAATAAATCTAGAAAATGTACATGCAAAACTCTTTTCCCATTCAAATAGATATTAAAGGTGATTGTATTTTTCGAAGTCAGTAGTGGCTCTGCTGTTTAACCTTCAAGAAGCCTTCAAGTTTCACTGATAGACGCCTTCCATGACTGAGTTTACATAAATGCCTAATCGCCAATCCCAGAGTTGCCTGAACAATGTACTTCAATAAAAGCACTGCCTGATTCTCCCTGTTCTTGCTTGGTTATTCCCAGAGTTCACTACTGTGCTTTCACATGTGGATGCTTTTAGTCATGTCCCTAAACACTGAAGGTCTGATGGTCAAACCAAGAGAAACCTCATTTTGAACATGGCTTCTTAGTAAGAAATACACAAATGCTTGTTATGGCCGTAATAAAGGAAGAAAGGAAGAATTTACTTTCTCCAGATTATGAAGTTGATCTCTTATACAAAGAAGCAATATGACATTTCAGAATGAAAAGAATCTATAAAACTACAACGAACAAATTTAGGTATTTTGTGAATTCTAAAGTAAAGACCAAGGGAAAAGCTGAATAGGCCAGGCTCGCACTTTCTCAAAGCATTTCACAAAGAATAAGGATTTGGCAGAGGCAAGTCATAGGTTCCCCAAACATCTGATTAAAAAGTAAAAATAAATTATACACATAATCACACACAGAAACATGTAAAAAACACACGTTCGTGCATTATAACACAGTTTTACATGTTAACTTGAGTGGTCTGATTGATTCTTTTTAATAATATGTTAATCTTGGAACAAAGTCTTTGCTGTCATCTTTGAACATATATGAGGTTTTTGTAAATATTTCACTGAGTAAGAAGGCTAAAAGTTTGGAATAGGTCTGACTTTGAATTTAGGCCTGTAGAGAGACATCCACATAAAACTGCACCCTATCAAAACACATCAACACATTGTGCAACGTTCAATTAACTGCTGAACATATGTCCTGGACATTGTTTACTACATGTTAATAGTTGTATAACAGCAAGTAAAAATGGAAATTATCATGTTGTGTTAATCATATGGAGTGCTTCTTATCAGTTTTTAATATAATAAGGAATACTGGCAAATGTTGACATTAGGAATAATTTTACAAATTTTTATTCCTTTGCAGTATCTGTTGATAAGTTTAATTCAGTCAGTCTTGAGGTTTCTGAGGTAAGATCTATTTTCTATGTTTGTGTTCCAGGTACAGTTTTTGGGGAAGTTGGGAAGGAGGGGTTACTACTTAAAAAAGCCAAGTGAGCTTCAATAACTAATTGCTTTCTGTTTTACTATTAAACTCCCAGCAGGGCAGAGCAGCACCTTTTCCTCTTGAGGTAGAGCAGGCATTGTGAAATCCCCTGAGAAAAATTTTCAAATGCCCACCATGCCATTAGAATTATGTTTAAGGAAGAGAGGGGGAGATGCAGAGGAACAAATAGAGATCTCCCGTCACCCTCCACCATTTTCAGCCAATGCTTTCAAGTCTGGGGTCTAAATTATGTTGCCCTGTGTCCTCTAAAGCTTTTTCCTAATTTCAATGAGTTAATTCTCATCTCTAAATTACCAGTGGGCAAACTGGGAAACTACTGCCATGTATTCTCCAAGCAATCATACAGTAAATTCTAAACATAAAAAGCAGAAAAGTACAAGGAACAATGAGATGGCTAATCCTTGCCTCCTAATTACTAAAGTCCAGACAAATCTCTGACAGGAAAATAGTGGAGAATAGCCATCTGAGATGTCAACTAACAACAACATTAAGATAACCAAACTCATCTAGTCCTCCAAATCTGCTATTCCTCATCAATATCTAGTTAATGGCATTCCCCAAAAAACGATTACTCAAGGTACCAACCTCAAGTTTAATCCATTTTCCTCAATGAATGATTACAGGAATATTCCCATCAGAGTAAACCCTTATAAAGTCTATCCCAGAACTGCCTCTTGAATTTATTTTTTTGTCTCAATTCCACTGATACATTTCTCATTCTACTTATTCTCAGGACTGTCAGACAGTCTCATAACTCAATCAACTTAACTATAACTATAGCTATAGCTTCTTCCTCCTCAAATCCAGTTCCACACCATCACCAGAAGTTTATTTATAAAACAGCTATGTTACTCCTTTACTTAAGAAACTTCCAAATTCCTCAGATAAAGTACACAAATTCAAGTGCCTCAACAGAATGTACAGAATTACAGCTGAAACAAAATGGATATATGACAATGAAGCTGCCTAATGCTATAGATGCTCAGCTATTTAAAGCTACAGAATTTAAAAGAGCTAATTATTAGAAACAAAGGTTCAATGTGAATTGATATAAGGTATTAATCCTAATTTTAGGCATTGATTTCCAAACATTTTGACTTAAAGAATTTATTGAGGTTCTATACACTAGCTCCTTTTAAAATATCTTATATCAATAAACAAAGCTGAAATAATTCTTGGGTAAAATCCGCTGAGAGATATGAAGCTGAATCTTGCAGAATGAATATGCCTTATATATTTGGGCCACAGAACTGTCCTAATATATCAGTTTTAAGGTTAATTTTTTTTTAAACATTTCTCTCTTTTCAAAAAACTAATATCTACATATAAAGTTATAAAAGCTCATCTACATGAGCTTAAGTTACTTAACGACAATCTCCTAACTATATTACAGCCACAGACACCTGAGTTCAAATAGGCCAGAAATGCAATATAGGAGAGTCAATAGTAAATGCCATGCCAGAAGCCATCTGAGTCAGTGACAGTGTTAGTTATACAACATGAACTGGGAAAAAAATCTTAGGGGAAAGATATACATTTACAATACACTTCTTGTTATTCTGTTAACTATATAGTGAATTGCTGTTTTTATACACATATTTACATAATTAATTATTAATAGATGAGCAGGAAGTCAGGAAATACTGAACAGAGGTAAACATTATATACATGTATTATTTGTAGTATGTGCGGCGCAATCTAAGATACACAAAAGAATGTAAGCCCATTAGAAAACATTAAGGAGCAACAGGAAAGAAGTTCCTATCACTATCGCAACTATTTTGAGTCTGGGTAAGTCTCAACTTGGACCTCTAATCTCACTACCAAGGAAAAACTTCTAGAATATAATAAGTATGTATTCAATAATTCAGAGTATCTTATTTCATCTTGCTTAAAAAACAAAGTATGCCAAAAATTTTAAAGGAAAACTAGTAAATTCATAAGGAGGCAAACGAAAAATTCATGTTTAATTACCTTTTCTAATTTTTTGGCCTCAATGTGTCGTAGTACTTGTTCTCGCCAATCATGAGGAACTTTACTTTTTCCCGGAGGATCTAGTAACGAATGCTCAGAACCAACCCTTGTATTTGGTCTTTTTGAAGGACTAGTCCGTGAGTAACTGAAGTCACTAACTGACATAGTTCTCTCCGGTATCTCACTAACAGAGGGTCGAGCACTCTGAGGCCTTGAGGCATGTGGACCATCAACGCTGTAGGTTCGTGCAGAAAGAGGTCTCTGTGATCCTGACATCATTGGAGTTCGTCCCACCGAATGTAACTCTCTGTGTGACAAATAATCTCCTTCAGGAACTTGGGTCCGCCTCGTGGAACCTGGCTCACCAAGATTTACAGAGGCTGCTGAGGACACACTGCTCTGTCGCTGAATTGTAGTTCGAGTTGCTCCAGGAATGAGTCGGTCATTTGGTGAGATGGCCCACATGTCCCCATGTCTTCCTGGACCAAGTCTCTGGTGTAAATGATACCCAGTATTAGCTCGAACATTGTTATGATTAGAGAAATTCATATTGGCAGAATGTTGAGCATAACTGTGACTTTCTGTACTCTCTGATCTAGGAAAGCGCTGTGAGGGAAACTTGACCGGATCTACTTGGGGATTTTGTTTGGAGTGCCACAAAGTGTCCTTGACTGCAGCACTGCTACTGTACTGAATATTATACTGTGGAGGACCATACATCTGAGGCATAGACTGTGGGCCGCTTGTTGTGGGACCTCTTATGTTTGGTTCTTCAGGATTATGATTTGAATCAAACTTGAAAATTGCCTTTGCACCCGATATTAAATCAGAAGATGAAGAAGAACCAGTAAATACTTGCAATGGTTGATCATATAAAAGCGTAGCTGACTTGCTCCTGACTATATTTTTTCCATCAATAGTAGATGTTACTTTAGCTGTGGCACTTGGCTGCTGAGGTCCATTATCACTCAGAATGTCATAGATTTTTAGCCCTCCAGTTTCCATATTAGTTATGCTATGAGATTTCACAACAGGTCCAATTGGCCCACTTTTCTGAGGGGAGAGGTCTTCAGTGCTTTTGGAATGACCCACATCAACAGAAGGATCAGTGTCATGTGGCTCAGTCCTCCTAGGAGACTGGGGAGTTTCCTCAGAATGTCCATTTACCTTATTTATGCATTCAACATTAGGAAACTTGTTTCCGTTTTCC
Source organism: Bubalus kerabau (assembly GCF_029407905.1). Lineage (NCBI taxonomy): Eukaryota > Metazoa > Chordata > Mammalia > Artiodactyla > Bovidae > Bubalus > Bubalus kerabau. Next base: position 15,401,801 of record NC_073641.1, read on the forward strand.
AAGTGCTCAGCTTCTCCTTTAGCATTATTGCTTAAAAAGCCCATTCCAAGCGCTGTATCTTGTGTCTTTGATCTTTCCACTATCTCTGGTTGAAATGTATCATTAGTTACAAGTTTATTTAGATTCATATTGATATGGTCTAATTTGTGAGATTCATCAGATGTGGCTGTTGAGTCAACACCTTTTTCAATAAGAACTAACCTCTCTTCAATATTCAAATCATACTCAGGTAAGTTAAAATCTTTTTTATCAGGAACTTTGATTTTTTCCTCTGTTGAATGATTTAAAATATCTCCATTTTGTAAAAGACTGTTAAAATTTTCATCTTCTTGCCTAAAAGAAAGATAATTTTATCACAAACATCATAAAGCCCAGTTTTTAGTCATGGGGAATATTAACAACTAGCTACTGTGTAGATACACAGAGATAAGAGTGCTGATGGGAGTCACAGATAAAAGACATTTAGTATCAAGCATGTAATTTTAAAATATTTTTGTAACAGTCAAATAATAAGAGATTTCTATTAAATAGAGACAAGTAAAACATACTAATCAAAATGCAGATAAGATTAATTATTGCCACTACCATAATCACTGTAACACAATACAGTTTAATAGAGCCAAACAATGAAGAAAAATGTGCATATTTTATAATGAAATAATTCTCTTCTACTGCTGCACCTTAGCATGAATGTTCTAAAATATGAAATGCTTGAAAGATAGGTACATACATGGAGATAAGGTCAATAAGTTGAATAGCTGAGTAAGAGCACAGAATATTTTTATGAATAATTCAAAACCTCACAGTATTGATCAATTATATTAAGTATTATTAGATCCAAATATATATAAGGAAATTATACAAAGAACTAAACAATCACTCAAAGATCTACAAAGTATGAAGATCAAAAAAGAAACTAAATATAATTATTCTCTTACGTGACTACATTGTGTTTAGCAAATATTTATAAAACATGCCATTCCAAAATTATAGAAGATATTTTATTTCTATTTGATAATAATAAAACATATTTGTATTCTTTTGTGTAAATATGCAAGTTACATTTCAACAAATATTTTTTAATATTGACCTTCTGATTAGATAACAGAAAATATTATTAGAAATACAACCAAAGAAGGTATGGCTATATCCCTTTCTTAGCCTTTATTTCATTACAAAACACATGATTTAGAAAATACTGAACTACTTGCCAACTATATAAAATTTTACTTTTCAACAAATTAACCATTATTTTAACATCCAAGAGGTTATAAAAGTAATATTTTACCACACTAGATTTTAGCCTCAAATTCAGAGAAAGGGCATAAGTGATTAATCTTAAATATAACTACATAAGAGTTAAAACTCAATGTGAGACATAAAATTCATCTTCCTTTTAAAGTAATGCAAATCAGTATATAGAAAAATTTGACTTAAATATACCCAGAATTTAAGTACTATATAACTCTAAAATTCAGTTAATAATATCCATACAATAAGGTTTGGATTCAGCAGTAATCCAAATCCTTCTATCAAGCATAACCCTTTAACTTGAATTATTCTAAACAGGCTATATTAAAAAACATTATAAAACTGTTCAACCTTTTAATGAAGAGAATTAGAATATATTTTAAGTCTTTTCATTTAAAAGACTAAGATGAAAATATATGTGTTGTGCTGTGCTTAGTCACTCAGTCTTGTCCAACTCTTTGCAACCTCATGGACTGTAGCCCGCCAGGCTCCTCCATTCATGGGCAATCTCCAGGCAAGAATACTGAAGTGGGTTGCCATGCCCTCCACCAACCGATCTTCCCAATCCAGGGAAATGTATAAAAGCTAAGCAATTATAATTAGTAAATAAACTGGGGAAGAAATTATATACTGTCTGAACCACTTCTATAATATTAATTTGCAAAGTCTTTTATGTTTTAATAATATATATTTAATAATATAATATAAATAGTATATATTTATTTGCCTTGCTATCTCTATGTATTGTACAAATAAATTATCTTGTTAAGATGGTCACAAACCTGATTTTGGAATTAATACCAATATGTGTTTGTTTCACTGGAGAGCAGAGTGAGGTATCTTGACTGCTATCAGTATTAAGAGAAACTGAATCAGACATCCGAGATGGAGAAGAACAGTTGCTGTTATTCTGATTGCTATTGTGTGTAACTTCATCTGATAAAGAATCTGTATCCTTTGTATCATCTGTAAGAAAAAAAATAAAGCTACTGATAAAGCGACATAGAATTTCCTGTAATGACAAATGGCATTTATATTGTCTTGGCTCAATAGATAAGATAAGGAATTATATGGACAGAAGATAACTAGAGGCTCACCTCAGAAAATTCAGTCCTAATACATACAAAGATTCAAGAATTTAAAAATAGCGATACCTTCGGTTAGTTTTTAGTGATACCTATAGTTTTTTTTTTTAAATATGAACAACGATAGTTACCCAGAATCTGATTTAAACTACTGACACAAATGTTATTACATAATGTTTTTAAGGCCATTTTAGGCCGTTTTGGTGAATATTGTTTTCCATGAATTTAGTTTTAAAAAGTTGTAACAGTAAGAAATATATACTATAGTTCATAATCTCAATAAACCTATTATCTGGGGTATAAATGATTTCATACATGTATGGAATTGTTTTCACCTATTCTGATAATAAAAATGAGCAGCATAGTTAAGCAAAAAAGAAACACCACACAAATCCAGAAATTTTCCCAAGGTCAGCTTTCCCCTTTCTAATATCATTTCAAAGAACTATATATGAATAGTGAATTCTCAATATGTGAGATGGTTTTGCAACAACTATATAAACAAACAGATAATATTCATATTCCACTTTAGGCAGGTAGTAATAAAAAGTACCATTTTTTAAAAGCAGTGATAAAAAGATAGTAACTTAGTATGTTTACAACCCTACAGGCATGGTAGCACATGGGTCTCTGTAACTTCTGCTTTAAGGTGTTTGGGTCTGAGAATCTGAATTTTTATACTGTTAAACTACATGGCACTTAAGTTCTCTCCTATTTATATTCAACTTCTTTCTCCTCTTGATGAAAGTGAAAGAGGACAGTGAAAAAGTTGGCTTAAAGCTCAACATTCAGAAAACAAAGATCATGGCATCTGGTCCCATCACTTCATGGGAAATAGATGGGGAAACAGTGGAAACAGTGTCAGATTTATTTTTGGGGGGCTCCAAAATCACTGCAGATGGTGACTGCAGCCATGAAATTAAAAGATGCTTACTCCTTAGAAAGAAAGTTATGACTAACCTAGATAGCATATTGAAAAGCAGAGACATTACTTTGCCAACAAAGGTCCGTCTAGTCAAAGCTATGGTTTTTCCAGTGGTCATGTATAGATATGAGAGTTGGACTGTGAAGAAAGCTGAGCGCCAAAGAATTGATGCTTTTGAAGTGTGGTGTTGAAGAAGACTCTTGAGAGTCCCTCGGACTGCAAGGAGATCCAACCAGTCCATCCTAAAGGAGATCAGCCCTGGGATTTCTTTGGAAGGACTGATGCTGAGGCTGAAACTCCAATACTTTGGCCACCTCATGCGAACAGCTGACTCACTGGAAAAGACCCTGATGCTGGGAAAGATTGAGGGCAGGAGAAGGGGATGACAGAGGATGAGATGGCTGGACGGCATCACTGACTCAATGCACATGAGTCTGGGTGAACTCCGGGAGCTGGTGATGGACAGGGAGGCCTGGCGTGCTGTGATTCATGGGGTCGCAAAGAGTCGGACACGACTGAGCGACTGAACTGAATGAACTGACTTCCTTCTCATGGGGTAACTGTGACAATTAGATAATAATATGTAACCTATTTAGCATAGTAACAATTAGTAACAAATATCAGTACCATTATTATGAAACCCCAAGCTATCCTTTAAAGGGCCACCTTGCCAGTAAGTTTCATCAGTGACATAAAGGTATAGATTGGATAAATCTTTGGTGGAGATAATGTAGACATTTTCAGACATTTGGTGGAGAAGAGTGAGGGAAGGATATAAGGAAGGGATAGCTACTCTCCGAGTTGTCTTTCATTTCTGAGAGTCTGAGATTCTATGTTAGGTGGAGGTGAGAGGGTATATTAAAAAAAAAGTTCCTTAACAGAAAAAATAACAACAAGCATCTGTTATACATAAGGTACTTTGCTAGATCTGAGTACACTAACCCAATATATTTGAAATTCTCAAAATCTTTCATTAGCTTCATTGTATGTCTAGTTAGATGTATGCGTGCTAAATCACTTCAGTCATGTCTGACTCTTTGCAGCCCAATGGACTTGTAGCCTGCCAGACTCCTCTGTCCATGGGATACCCCAAACAAAAATACTGGAGTGGGTTGCTGTGTCCTCCTCTAGAGGATCTTCCCAACCCAGGGATCAAATCCACATCTCTTATGTCTCCTGCATTGCCAGGTGTGTTCTTAACCACTAGCACCATCTGGGAAGCCCAGTTAGATATATACACATGGACAAAATTAAGGAGCTCAAAGATCATACAGCAAACAAGTGGTAGAGATGGAATCACAATCCAGGCTTATCTGCCTAAAAAATCCATGTCATGTAAGTAAACTTGCATGAACGAAGGAAGAGATCCATCAGGATTTTTCTTTAAAAATGAGAGATAAGGAATAGACCCTTTACAAAGACATGTTTTAAAAATTGCTTCTGAAAAGTATTTTAAATAACATAGTAACATTTAGTGAAATTTATTTAAAAAAAATTTATACATTTTATTTAGTCCATTTCTGTTCTTAGCAAGCTATCTTTTAACATCTAACCTTTTTTGTTACTACCAAGTGCTACCACTTTGGGCTGGTTAATAGAGGTTTCAATTAATGGTGGTCGCATCTCTGCCATTTTCATCTCTTCATCAGAAGAAAGTTCTTCAGATTCCTAATTTAGGGAAAAAAGAGAAAAATATTAACAAAAATAAATTTTGGTTTCCTTAAATGAATAAATATTAAGTTATATGAACTTCAAAGAGAAAATACTTGACACAGGCATAAAAGCTTTTTACGGTAACTGAATAAAACTAGTATGTGACTTAAATTTTTCAAGACATGGCAATAAAACTATGGAAATTATTAATACTACACCAAACTGTCTAAGGTATAATTTTCTATGTGGTCCTTAATTCAACTGTATTAATGATTAGTATGTACCTGGTACTATTATCAAGTGCCAGAGAAACAAAAATGAGTAAAACGCAATCCCTGCTAGTGAAAAACTAGTGAAAATGCTAATTTTAGCATTTGTTTTAGTGCTAGTTTTAGCATTTGTTAGAACAGTTTAGTGAAAATGCTCTAACAAAAAGTGTATTCCTAGTTCTTAAATTTATTCCTTCAAGGATCACCAGGTTCCAAGAAATCAGAAGGACTGAGATGCTCTTCCACCAAGATAAATTAATGGCAATTTCTGCCCAATTTGAAGACAAAATCTTTTATTACTCTCCATGATTTTTTTCTCTGATATTTGGCAATTGTCCCATGCAATTTACCATCGAGTGCTCTTGGCACACACAAAGAGACTCTGCTGTCAACAAGTATTAATAGAAAGATTTTAACATTGTATATAACAGACATAAAATCAGATCTTCTGCAGTTTATTTTTAGCTAATATAATGAAAATAAATAAAAGGTCTTAAAACAGTATTCTATTAGAAATACTAAGATTTCTAAGTGCTTTAAGTGTCATAATAAAATATGAACTGAAATCAGAAAACTATTTCAATAAAAAGGCCAGACAGTAAATATTTTATACTTTGCAAGCCACATGTTCTGTTTCAACCAACCAATTCTGCTGCTGTGGCATAAAAGTAGCCACAGAGAATATGTAAGCACATTACCATGGCTGTGTGCCAGTGAAACTAAATGTCATCTCATTTTTCCTATTTCACAAAATATGCTTTTTCTTTTGACCTTTATTCAATGTTCAATAATGTAAAGCTGTTCTTAGCTTGCAAGCCATATGAAAATAGGCAGTGGGCCAGCTTGGGGCAACAGGCCATAGTCTGCCAACCCTGTTCCAGACTCTACTACAATGGATTTAGACTGTTAAGTAGTTAAGGGAGAGAAATGTAAATTGGGTTTAGTCTTCAAGGGTAAGTTAAGAGGTAAATAACATTCTGAGTAGAGGGAAACATGGAAATAAGAAAATGTATAGCAAGTCAGCTCCATGAAGCTGAAATTTAGGAAAAGGGGCAGGAGAGACAGAAAAGGCAGACTGGATTGCATAGTAAAAGGTTATGCTCTGAGTATGAACTCAATTAAGTACATGCTGGTCATTAATGAAAGTTGCCAAGCTAGAAACTCACAAGGCAGATTATCTTTTAAAATAGTAACTCTGGTATTAAAGGTTTATGGAAAGAGAGACTGGCAGAAAGAAAACTGGGTATAGCAATAGTCTTGAACAAAAGACTACACCTGTCCTGCAATAGCAGTAATAGCTAGTATAGAAAAAAAAGAACTGGGCAGAAATTTTATTACCATTAACAGAACTTGACTGGTACAATGAATACAAACAATGAGATAACAGGACGAGGAGGTTTGTCTCAGCCTTTTGGTATCTGCAGTATCTAAACTCAATGGCACCCCACTCCAGTACTCTTGCCTGGAAAATCCATGGACAGAGGAGCCTGGAAGGCTTTAGTCCATGGGGTCGCTAAGAGTCGGGAACGACTGAGCGACTTCACTTTCACTTTTCACTTTCATGCATTGGAGACGGAAATGGCAACCCACTCCAGTGTTCTTGCCTGGAGAATCCCAGGGACGGCGAAGCCTGGTGGGCTGCCGTCTATGGGGTCGCACAGAGTCGGACACGACTGAAGCAACTTAGCAGCAGCAGCAGCAGCATCTAAACTGCTGACCAGACCTTCTTCTCCATGAGACTATATTATAGCTGGGCTTCTGCAAACTCTAGTCTCCTAAATCTCCCACCACCTTTCTGTTTCCTTTGCTCATGTCGATTAATCTTCCTGCAGTTTGCTCATATTCTTTCCTTTCTTACTCTTTCCCCCAGCTACTGCATTTTTTCCCAATGGTTATGTTTATTTTAATTAAAACTTTTTATTTATTTTGACCATGCCCCACAGCATGTGGGGTCTTAGTTCCCCAACCAATGAGCAAACCTGCGTCCCTTGAATTGGAAGCATGGAGTCTTAACCACTAGGCCACCAGGGAAGTTACAATGATTATGTTTAATGTCGATAATTCCGCTAAAAAATGTTCAGTGGCTCCCCAAAGACTATAGTATAGAACATTAAGTCCAGACTTCTCAGCATAGCTATCAGGAAACAATCTACTCTACTAATTTTATTTCATTAACTATATCCCCTAATATATTTGGTCAGATGGTCTGACCAATGCTCTTTCCTACATTTTCTAAAGGCGGTTCTTTTGCTCTCATTATTCTTTTCACATTTCATTCAATTCTCCTATTTCTGTTAACTAAAATACTTCAAAATACAAGTTAAACGTTTCCTTCACCTCAAAGCATCTGTGGTTCTTTATAGCCAGAAAATACCTTTCTAAATTTCTATAAAACTTAATACCTCCAGCAGTTTATGAGGGGAATGTAGAATGGTGCAATCGCTTTTGGAAAACTGGCTGTTTCTTAAACAGTTAAACATGGAGTTACCATACAATCTAGCAGATCAACTCTAGAGGAAAGAGGATGTATTTTCTTTGGGTATAAACTATACCCAAGAGGAAAGAAAATATATATCCACACAAAAACTTGTATACAAATATTCAAAGGAACCTCACTCATCATTAGAGACAAAATGTGGAAATAACTCAAATGTTCATAATGGATGATGACAATGAAATATACAGACATTAAAAAAAAATGGATGAAGTACTGATCCGTGCTACAATATGAATAATCTTGATGACATTGTGTTAAATGAAACAGTTACAAAGACCACATACTGTATGATTACATTTATATGAAATGCCAAGAACAGCCAAATCTAGAGGCGAAGACTACTAGTTGCTCAGGACTGGGGAGGAGGATATAGACGTTGTAGGGAGACAACTAAGAAGTACGGGCTTTCTTTTAGGGTAATCAAAATGTTCCAAAAGCATTTGGGGTGAGGGTTGCACAACTTTCAGTACACTAAAAGCCACTGAACTGCACCCTTTATTTAAATGAGTGAGTTGAACAGTATATGAGTTATACCTCAATAAAGCTGCTTTAAAAAAAAAAAAAAAAAAGCTTTTGTTGATCCAAGGGAAAAATCTCTTTTAAAAGTCTCAGATATTCAAGAAAAAAAAAAAAAACTTTACAATCAATGACAAATGCCTAAATAAGTCAAATAACTGACTTATTATTTGGTAAACCAACAGCAACTTTTTCATTTTTAAGTTACCGAGATTAAAGCCAATTGCTATTATAAATTTTACAGAATTAGAACTGCCACAATCTAACTTAAATAGTAAAAATTTTTATAACCTCTGTACTCCAATGTTGAAGCTTAAGTGATAAATGAGTGGTAAACAAATATGATGAAATTTCTCAATGGCAAAACTGTATAAGCATATTTTCTGCTACTGGTATCAGGTTTCCCCTACCTTTAGTTAGCAACAATGAAATGTTAAATTCTTATCATTTAACATTACTCCAGAATAATCATAAAGCCATACCTCAAAAACATCATCATGATTAACAATATGCTTCAAGTTCTCAGAGGCTTTCACATTTGCAGTCACTGGCAGATTTCCAGAACTGACCTCAGCTTCAGGTTCATTGGTCTTCTGTACAGAGTTTCCTATCATATACTTTTCTTTTTCATCAGCTTTGCTTCTTACTGGAGTGATACTTTCAGAAGTCTAAGCAAAAGAAAAGATAAAAGAACTCACATTCTTTACACCTATTACTGTATTAAAGTTCAGATGAAAATTTAAAAGTATATTCCCATTATGGGTAAACTGAAGATGTTTTAAACACGGAAATCTGTAGCACTGAGAGAGAAAATGCTCACTGTGGGAACAGGCAGTCACAAAGATCCATGAGCCACATTAAACTTTACAATTTAGCTAAGGTTCCATTTCATCCTAGAAGGTGCAAAGCTGGTATTTATGAGTGAGTCACTTGGCATGTGCAAACTCAGGAAGGCTCGATTTTTTTCCTGCTCTTTGTGGAATGAATAGAAACTTCAGTGACAGGATAAAACTTCTGTTTCTGTGATACAGATGCAGAGGGGAAAGTTCATTAAAGGAACACACAATTTAGGGATTTGTGTAGGTTTCAGAAACATCCTAGGGAAACGTCAATGATCTGTCACAGTAATTACATTTAAAATGAAAACTGGGTAGAATGGATCAATATTACCAGGGGAAAAAGCATTCCTATAACCATGAACTTTCTGACATTCATTATCTTATTCTTTGTTCAGGCAATGTTAGTTCAAAAGCTATGCTGACACTCTCCTGCCCATCTGGACAGTCTGTAACCACAACTGAAGTGGTAATAATAGCATTTCAGTTTGCTCACTATGATAGCTTTTAGTTCAGGTATGTGAAAACTCTGGTCACCTGATGTGAAGAGCTGACTCACTGGAAAAGACCCTGATGCCGGGAAAGATTGAGGGTAGGAGGAAATAGGGGCAGCAGAAGATGAGATGGTTAGATGGCATCACTGACTCAATGGACATGAGTCTGAGCAAACCCTGGGAGATAGTGAAGGATACGGAAGCCTGGCGTGTTGCCATCCATGGGGATGCGAAGAGTTGGAGATGACTGAACAACAACAACAATGTGAGAATACTCCCCAAGTCTGGGAGTGTGTTTTGGTGTATACAAAAAGGATCATTATATCAATTATCATTTAAAAATTTTAAAGAACTGGAAATAGACTTTAGTCAATGTTTTTAAATTGAGCTTTCTAACCTTCACACCCACATCATTATTTACAACTTGCTGATCTTCATGTGGTTTCAAATCTTTTCCAGAGTCTTCATTAGTCTCTTCATCTTTTAATCTATGTACAATGGTTTGAACAGTTTTGACCATATTCTTAAGCTCATCCGGATATGGTGTTGGATATCTCTTCAAATTTCCCTCCTAGAGAAATAAAATAAGAGATAAATTAAATTATCTCACAATTCAAAGTACAGGTATTTCTTTTTTAAAAAAATTTTTATTGGAGTATAGTTGATTTACAATGTTGTGTTATTTTCTGTTGTAGAGCTAACTGAATCAGCTACACCTATACACAGATGTACTCTTTTTTAGATTTCCCATATAGGCCATTACAGAGTGTTGAGTAGAGGTCCCTCTGCTATACAGAAGGTTCTTATTAGTTATCTACAGATAAATATTTCTAACATCAATCTCAAAATTTAATCTATAGTCCATCTTAATTATACTACATACCTAGCTCATAACGTAACTGTGAAGACAGATGATAGGCCTTTGAAAGCATTTTAGATCAATAAATGGATGGTTTTATTGATAGTAAAAAAACAAAAACTTCACAGTTACAGATTTCAATGTTTTAAAAGCTTTTTTTAGTAGACTTAAATATATTCCATTTGGAGATATATGGTATGGATATTGCCAACACTGCACTTGGCTTTGAAACAGATACATGTTTTCCAGCTAGATAATTATGCAAACAGACATAAAATTCCTACATTATGATGCCTTATGTGCCAGAAACCAAATACCTCTAAGATCAGCCTAATCATCATTTTCTAGAATTCAGCCAGCTTTATTATACAAGGGAAAAATAATCACATCCATAACTAACTTGGAAATGTGTATTTGCTACTTCTATTACTACAACACGGTCTCATAAAGAAACAAAATGTTCCCCTCAAAGAGTTGTTCATCCCTTTAATATATAAATAAATAATTAAAGAAAGGAAAGGGAGAAACAATAATCTGTTTTGCTCTTATATTTATGTACACTATGAAATTTGTTTTTTATTCACACAATTTTATATTATTCTCAAATACTTTCACATCATAAATGTAGTGGATCAATAAAATTTCAAGCGCCTTGAGGGTAAGGAATGAAACAAATACTTCTTTGTATCCCTGAAAATAGCACAGATGAGCTATATGCTGCTGCTGAGTCACTTCAGTCGTGTCCGACTCTGTGCGACCCCATAGACGGCGGCCCAACAGGCTCCCCCGTCCCTGGGATTCTCCAGGCAAGAACACTGGAGTGGGTTGCCATTTCCGTCTCCAATGCATGAAAGTGAAAAGTGAAAGTGAAGTCGCTCAGTCATGTCCGACCTTCAGCGACCCCATGGACTGCAGCCCTCCAGGCTCCTCCATCCATGGGATTTTCCAGGCAAGAGCACTGGAGTAGGGTGCCATTGCCTTCTCTGAAAATAGCACAGATGAGCTATATAGTACCTAATAAATGCAGGCTTCCCAGGTGGTGCTAGTGGTAAAGAGCCCGCCTACCAATGCAGGATACAGTAGGAGACACAGGGTTGAGAGGATCCCCTGGAGGAGGGGTCCCCTGGAGGTGGGGTCCCCTGGCAACCCACTCCAGGATTCTTGTTGGGAGGATCCCATGGACAGAGGAGCCTGGCAGGCTTATGGTTCACGGGGTCGCAAAGAGTCAGACACAACTGAAACGATTTAGCATACATGCACCCAATAAATATCAGGGGACTTGTTTAAAATTTGAAGGAAAAAAGAATAGACTCACTCTGGGAGGTGCCTCCCTTTCATCTTTGTCTTCATCACATTCAAATGCCACTTGAGCTCGCTGTTTTCTCTGTTCCTCCCACAATGAAGGATTAAAACTTTCATTATCTGATATAAACATAACTAGAGAAAAACAGAAACAAACAAAACCCCACTATATTTTACTATAATTATGAAAAACTATTACTTGTTCATAATTTTATGAGATGTTCATTACAATAAATCAAGACTGGTCAATGTCAGCAGTTATAAATGCTACACTAACAACTAGGCTGTATTTCTAACATTTCTTCACAACAGCAATCACACATCTTTTCTTTCTTAAAGCTGATTTGTCTTGTTTTTTTATGAGAAAGACTTCTGAAGAGAATACAATATAATTAGCACACTATAGTTATGTAATTGTGTGTAGTTCCCTACAAAAAATAACACAGTAATACACAAATCATTTCATCCAAGTTTGGGCATTCAGAAATCTCAATTCCAATATTGTTTATTATGTACTAGAAGAAGGGAGTTAACACAGAAAAAGGGAAATACGTTGGTAAAAAATGACTACCCTGATGGCCCCTACTTGCATTAAACATACATAGTTTGACTGTGTAAACAAAGTGATTGCAAGATATTCTTTATATCAAAACTAAGGAAAATTTAAACTTTAACAAACTCAACACTTACATATCCTGCCTGCTATCTGATACAATATTAAAGACTTAACAGCTGTCAAAGTTTTTTGCTTCCTCTTAGGCAATGAAACAAAAGGCAAGGCTTAAAAAATCGATCCATTTGACCAATGGATTAATATATATCATTATATATTAATCCATTATATATTAATAATGGATTAATATATAATCACCTTAAAGAAGTTTGTGCAATTAAAAAAAAAAATCACAACTTATTTTCTGCCCATTAAAAGAAAACGAAAGAGATTAAAAGCACCTTTTTAGTTAATAGAAAAACAGAAAACCCAAATACAGTCAGTTTGATTATTTCCACAAAACCGGCATAATTGTCATTTATTTTTAGTCCTTCTTTTGGGCTTCCTACCCTTCTTTAAGCTCATATCCACAGGAAGAATACCATGAAACCAAATACTAACAACAGGAATAAAACTTTATTTACCTTTTTATTTGTTTTAATTACTCAGTTCAAAATTTTTTACTTGCTTTGTGTTGTTGCTTAATATTAAATGAATTACAGTGTTTGTTTGTGCAACGAGGTTCAAATTCCTGGGAAGCCTTCCTGACATACTTTTTGTGGTATACTCGGAAAGGCAAGCAGAGCCAAGCAGTTTCCAACAAAGTCTACTTCCAGGATTGAGAGAGAGGATTTCCCCTCCCATCTTAGGGTTGTTCTGTTACCAGAAGGATTCTTGAAGAGAATCTAATAAAACACTACAGATGTGTGACTTTGTGCAATTCCCTACAAAAAGTAACATGGTAATTATATAAATATTTCATTCAAGGTTTGGCACTCAGAACTTGTCTTCCTAATTCCAATACTGTTCATTATGTACTAGAGGTGGGGATGAGGGTTAAGACTCCCAATCATCAGCCCAGCCCAAAGATCTCTTAGAGTTTTCGATTATATCAAAGCAATTTTACATCAGAATTTTTTCAGAACCCCAAGGAAAGTAACTTTTACCATTCCTCTCACTCCTGTCAACTTGTGGTCACCTATACTTTCTACCCTTTAGTATAAATCTCACATCTTTTGAGATTCAGGGCATCAGGTAGTAACATTACTTTTTCTGCATTTTAGAGGCCACTAGATCTGATCACACTGGCATACTCATTCGGAATTCTAGCATTTGCATAGCATGTTTCTCTCTACCTATATGTCATAAGTGAAAGTCACTCGGTTGTGTCCGACTCTTTGCGATCCCATGGACTATACACAGTCCACGGAATTCTCTAGGCCAGAATACCGGAGTGGGTAGCCTTTCCCTTCTCCAGGGGATCTTCCCAACCCAGGGATTGAACCCAGGTTTCCCACACTGCAGGCAGATTCTTTACCAAATAAGGCACCAGGGAAGCCCAAGAATACTGGAGTGGGTAGCCTATCCCTTCTCCAGCAATTTTCCTGACCCAGGAATCGATCCAGGGTCTCCTGCACTGCAGGCGGATTCTTTACCAACTGAGCTATCAGGGAAGCCCTATCTACCTAAGACCTGCCAAAATCCTGAATGATGACAAATGTGTGACGACCCCAACAATACAATACAATTTCATAATTTCTTGATGTCCTCAATTTCAATGTCCATCTGCATCTCACCCATGTGATTCAAAATCATGGTACTCCTCAAGACCTTAGCTTGTGTAATACCTGACCACTCCACTTGTCCTTCTAAATCATTCACTTATTATTGCTGGTAAGTGTTGAGTTCCTTAACCTCATTTCCTTTTCTTCCTGTAAAAGAATTCTTTTACTCCCTTCTCTATTCACCTTAGATTTCATGACATATTATTTGTGCCACTCTCATCTTTTTTCCCCCTTTCCTTAAGTCATACCTACCCAGTAAATCCTGTAACATGGTATTTCAATCACCTACCTTCTGAGCCCTGGAATTCAACCAGAGAAAAATGATATAACCTTGTGGTTTAGAACCACTACAAATTTATGGTATTCCTTACTCTTTGTTCCATCTTTAACACTGCTCAGGAATTCATTCCAAGTCAGCCTGCTCTCCCACACAAAATCACCACCACTTACCTCAAATGCCCTTCCCCCAACCTTTTCAGGCAATTTTCTCTTTGACTTAACTGAGAAAGTAAATATAATAAAACCCCTCAGACTGATGCTGCTCCCCAATATCCTGTTAGTTATAAATTTATTGTTATATGGATCCATTCTTTCCATTTTCCTGTTTAAGACTGATTCCTCTAACTAGGCTCAAGATACCACACCTTCTCTTTCAAATTTATCCATCATTATCCCCGTCACATCATGAGCTTCTTGAAATTAAGTATTTAAAATCTTAAATACTTAGATCTGGGACTTCCCTGGCGATCCAGTCATTACAAGACTCGGTGCTTGCAATGCATGGGACATGGGTTCAATACCTGGTTGGGGAACAAACACCCGACATGCCTCAAGAAGCAGCCAGGGGTGGGGCAAAGACCTTAAATACTTAGATCTAACACAATTCCTGGCACGTGTGTGGTAATAAAAATAGAATGAATTAAATGTAAGAGTCAACTCTCAAAGTATGAAAAATTCCACCTTAAGCACATTGTGTTTTCTGACTCATTTATTTCTCAGACACTGTGATAAAGGAAAATGCTTCTCTTTCGGTTAAAAACAAATTCAGCTGCCTGACCATACAAAATGTAGTTTCTGATTCAGTACTGTGAGTATACTAGTTATAGTGCTCTCATAATACCCATAGTGAAATACTTTACACATGAACTCTAAGGGGACTCAGAATATTATGAACTTATCTCATACTTTTCTGTTGAAGTCTCCCCACACTAAAACACATCTAACAAAATCAAAGGAATCATTTAAGGAAACATGGTATAGATATACCTCTAAATTCAACTATATATAACTCTGAGATGCTGCCTTATTTTCCCATTTTCAGAGAACTTCATTAACCAATTCTCTAAATTTTCTTCAAACTAGTAGGTCTTTGAGACTTAAAATTCAATTCACATCTTTGCTATACTTTATCAGTTATTTGTTTTGTTTTTTTTTTTAAAGAAAAGAGATTCTTAAACTCCTACCATCCTCAGTTCTTGGCTGCTGAGGGAACATGTAGTTAGTAAGCACCATTTTCTGGGTCTCTGAATCAGTCTCTTTTTGAAGAGGTATCAGGGGTTTGGACTAGGGAAAGAAAATAAATATTTAATTTTCAATAATCCTATAGCAAATACATATCGAGCAATACTTCTGAATAAGTACTCACCATTTTTTCTATTAAGTATCAATGTGTAGGTTACAAAAAATTTTAATATACATAATAAAACTGTAAACATTGATTTGAAACCTTGTACAAAACTAAAAAATAAAATTTAGCTTTTAATACAAAGCAAACTCATACTGTATTGCAATTATCACTATCAATAGTTTTAAAAGTTCTCATATATTAAGTATGTTACATATATCTACAGTCCAATAATTACGTATCGCAGTGATTTTAGTAACACCAAAAACTAAGCCTCTTCATTTTATGTTATTTTGCCCCTACTAGCATTCCCCTTAGAGAAGATGCTTTTGCAGAAACGAGTTAAGAGGTTTAATCTAGTTATTTGCAGGTTTATTTTAGCTGAAAACAGAGTACAAACAGTAGGCTGTAACTTTTTCTCTTCTCTCTTATCCCTGTGTCTCCTTTCTCCATTAATGCAACACCAAGTTACTCACGGGCAGAGCTGGAAACTCCAATTATTTCAGATCTCATTTTTCCTTACGACTTTTCCCCTAACTAGTTATTAAGTGTTCTCAATTTACTTCTTAAAATAACTAATATTTTTGCCAGCCTATTGACCTAACATTCTACCAATCTAAGCCTTGGCTAACTCCAGACAAGCAGGAACAATCCAATTCTCCCCTCAACCTGCCACTCCATCAATTAAGTCTTTGGACTTACTCTTGTGAAAACTGTGCCGCTAGCTAATGTCATCCTATAATCTTACTCCCATTCAGACATTTCCTCTGTGCCCCTATCCTTGTTCCACAGTAAAGATACTGCCCTGTGTCTCAAACATCATCAGTGAGAACTTTCTTGGCCTCCTCAGATAATAGCAATGGTAGATGCACTCCCTTCCCAAAGACAGCACTGCCCTGAAGCCTTTTCAGATACAAGTTGCTGCTTCTCCCCACTGCATAAATCCTAGTTCAGTAGGTGGAGATAGTTTACAAATGCTACAAGATCATTACTCCTCTTTCAAGTATAAACACCCCTTCTTTTGAGAAAGATTAAGCCCTGCTTCACTCAAGCTCCTTTCCTCATATATGTTTCTCAATGACCTTCTAGTAGTATCCAACTTCTTCTGACTCTTTTATGCCAAATCCTTCAATAGTAATGGGTAATTCTATAGATATAAAAATGACACAGCCGTACTGTTAGCCCAATGATTTCTCAGTAGATGAGAAGTGGGTTGGAAGAAGCAAAGAAGTCTACTTAGGTGGACATATCAAAATTATCTGGGAGGGACTTCCCTGGTGGCCATGTAGTTAGGATGTTGGGCTTTCACTGCTATGGTTCAATCCTGGGTTGGAGAACTGAGATTATGCAAGCTGTGTGGCATGGCAAAAAAAAAAAAAAAAAAAGAACACAACTAAATTTAACTACACAGGTAGTTACATAAAAGACAAAGTTAAAAAAAATTATCTGGGAGGGGGAATTCTCCAGCAGTCCAGTGGTCAGGGTTCTGGGTTTGATCCTTGGTTGGGGAACATCACATGTTATGTGATGTGACTAAATAAATTTTTAAAGGTAAAATTTATGTTAAAAAATTATCCGAGAGGCTTCTAAAAAACTAATCACACTCCTAAAAAAGTTCAAAATTAACTGTGGCAACGGTTGTACAATTCTATGAATATATTAAAACCTCAGAATTATGCACTTTAGGTGAGCTGCACAGTATGTGATTTTTATTTCAATAAAGGCACTATAAGAAAACGAATCATCTTTTATTGAGAGCAGACAGAAAGAGATTGAGAACTATTTATTCCCTAAATACTTAACTCTCCATTCCCTAAATACTTAACTCCAATGATCTATTTCATTTTGGATACTCATTCTACTCCTTTGTCATAATTTCTCTAATATAGCCTGTTAAATGTTCCTTCTCTGAAATCTAAAATTACCTGTTCAACAAGTATTTTCTAAGTGCCTCCTATATGCAAAGCACTATGACAGGCACTAGGTACAGAGTGGTGAGCAAACCATCTTTACTGATTCTATAGAGCTTACAGTATATGAGAGGAGGGACAGAGACAACAAAATAAACTACAATACAATGTAAGAGCTAGGTAGAGAGGGTACAGGGTGCTAAGAAAACACAAAGAAGGAGGTATTTGCTTACCAATCTTGAGTGATGAGGAAAGCATTCCTGAAAGAAAGCTCTCCTTGATGAGGATGAATAGACATTAACAGGTAAGAAGAGGAAGAAGAGGTAGGACGAATGCTCCAGGAGCACAGAACTCATTTGGGGAAATGAGAATAATGATGTGAGGGGAGGAGATAAAACTAGACAATAACAAGACTCAAGGATCAGCTGAGTTATAGTGTGGTTCTGAATGAATTAGGGTGATAGAAGATTAGGCGCTGTGGCAACACTGGAGGAAGAGACCTCTCAGGAAGCTATCTCAATGATCTTAAGTCAACACTATCCAACAGAAATACAATATGAGATAAAAAATGAGAACCATAGATAATTTACAATTTTCTGGTAGCCACATGTTTCTAAAAAGAGATTAAATTAATTTTGACAATGTATTTAATCTAAACTTATTCAAAATACTGTCATTTTAGTGTGTAATCAATAATAAAAATTGTTGATTGATTTTACACTCTTTGTTCATACTAAGTGTAGAAAATTTAGTGTGTATTTTACATTGATAGCACATCTCAATTTGGACTAGTCACAATGACTATTGTTTTGGACAGTGCAGGTCTAACTGAAAGATGATGGTGGACTCTATTTAAGGGAAGGAGGAGCAGGGATAAAGCAAAGCACAGAAACATCTGATATATTAATATTTAATGGTTAAGCCTAGACAGGTGATTCACTGCACTGAATGGTTAAGCCTAGACAGGTGATTCACTGCACTGAAGTATAGGGAGAATCAGTAGTTAAGAATTACATTCTCAGATCTCTGTCTCCAGCAAGTACTTTTTACTGACCTAGGGAACCCTGGAAAAGAAAAAAATTTGAAGCAGAAGATGTAATGTTCAGCTTTAGGTTGGTTGAATTTGAGACATCTAAGGCGCAGTGTTAAGCAGTGAGTTCATGAAGTTAAGGAAAGAGAACTGGGCTGAAGACAATTAAGAATAATGATGATATAGTCAGTAACTGGTATCCGTAGCTCAAATGGTAAAGAATCTGCCTGCAATGCAGGAGACCTAGGTTCGATCCCTGGGCTGGGAAGATCCTTTGGAGAAGGGAATGGCTACCTACTCCAGTGTTCTTGCCTGGAGAATCCCATGGACAGAGCAGCCTGGTGGGCTACTGTCCATGGGATCACAGAGTCAAACACGACAGAGCCACTAACAGTACTAAGAGAGTCAGTAACTGGTACAAAAAAAGTAAATAAACCAGAGCCTAGAGCACCATGAGGGGCTTCAACATAAAAGATACTGGCAGAAAAAAATTCCTGAAAAGGAAACTAAGGAGTGCTCAGTCAAAAGACAACCAGCAGAGCATGTAACACAGACTTCATGCAGACTCCTCACTTCATTGGTCCTACCTACTTGCTCATCAATCCCACCAAGACTGTCACTCTCTTCAACTTTCAACTTTATCACTATCATTCTTTCCTGTCTTCGCTTCTCTTTTCATACCTCACCTTATCTCTTTATAACCAATTTCCTGCCAATTACCAAGACCTCCTTGTTGCATCAGCCTTCTCTTGCACCTGGGTTGACAAAGTACAACCCAGAATTATTCCAACTGCATGCTTTCTCTATATCACACGGTTGAGCAAACTCGTATTAACAACAAGATTGTGGTAAAAACTTCAAGACTCCCAATGCTGCTTGAAAATTCTTCCAAACTTCCTAAATTGAATTTTGAAGAAGACAGTATCTTTGAAAACAATTTTTAATAAAAATAGGATTCAAGAATTGCTAAGAGTTTGGAAAATGTTACATTCTAAGAATTTTACCACGTACATTTTTAGCCCTTCCTCTCACAAACTTCACACCCAAGATCCCTTCAAGAATGTAAGAATACTTGCCAGAGCTTTTGATTCCATCAGCTTCCACTCCAGTTATCCATCACTCTCTAATATCCTTAATCCCAATCTCCATAGAGCCTCTTTTCAACAACTAATAAACATGCTCTCTTACCTTGCCCCTAGTTACCAATTTCTTTCTGTTCTATTCCTTTTCTTTCTTATCCAACCTTCTTAAAAGACTAATCAATAACCATAGGTTTCCATTCAGTCATTTATTTATTCCTTAAACTACTTCAATCTGGTATTTGACATATACTTCTAAAACTGCATTAGCTATTGCCAAGGTAAGTTGGCAAGATAGGTATGACTTGCCAAAATATAACTGATGTTTTTCAGACTTCATTTGAAGTAACCTCTCATTAGCATTTATCCTGTTGCAACTCCTTTCTTCAGGCCAGCTGTTTCATCCTTATCTTAAAAAACACTGTCATATAGTTCTCTTTCTACCTCTATAGCCACTCATTCAAAGCCTAGTAACTTGTTTGCCACTTAAATGTTAGTATTCCACAGGATTAATCCATCCCTAACATTAAAAAGAGAAGGAAACGGCAACCCACTCCAGTATTCTTGCCTGGAGAATCCCAGGGACAGATGAGCCTGGTGGACTGCCGTCTATGGAGTCTCACAGAGTCGGACACGACTGAAGTGACTTAGCAGCAGCAGCAACATTAAAAAAATAATTTGACAACAATCCCCTTTGAGAAAATAATAAAAAGCTATGAAACCACCCCCAAGAAAAAGTGATTCAGATGATGGGCTGATATCTCTTCTCATGCTACAAGTCTTCTATAAATCTTACAAATAAAAGGAATAAAACATATAGCAGTACTGTGAAAAAAGAAATTAGGTCTTCAAGAGCAATTTTAAGAAATCCTTGGAGGTTAAAAATTAAAAGAATGGAGAAACCAAGAGCACAGAAACCTTAGTTTAAAACAAGGTGGCAGGTGGTGGTCATGGTAGTGGTTCAAGGTCACTCGAATTGTTCTCTGAGTGTCAACTCGATATACCGAAGGTGCTTCAAACCCAATAAACCTGACCAGAACTTAATACCTTTATATAAACATATTTCCTTCTCTTGTGGTTCTCCATTATGGAATCAGTATCCACCTAGTCACTCAGGGTACACCTCTGAGGCTGATCTTTGCCTTTACTCCTTTTCTTCTCACATACATGCATTTTCCACACATTCTATTGATGTGATGTTTAAAGTTATGTCCTAAATACAGTCTTTTCACTGGCTCTGTCATCACCGCTTTACTTCAGCCAACATTTTCTGTTGACCTGAGTATGGCAATGGCCTTCAATAGGCCTTCCCGTTGGCATAACCCCTGCTAAATCCATCTTCCATAATGCAGACCCCAAAGCCTTTCTAATAGATCCATCTGACCATGCCACTTGCCTGCCTGTATGTTACACAGGTTCCTTATCTCCTATAGTAGTGCTGGCATGCATCCCAGGATCACTTCTCTTAAACTGATTACATATATGAATAATTGATTATAACTATAATGATCAAACATTCAATTTGCCTGGGACATTCCTATTTTTACACTTACTATTCATTCTGACAATTATCACAGAGGACCTTTTCACTATCAAGTGTCCTAGTAAAGCCAATAAATTACACTGAACCTAAGCACAACAATTTTCCTCTGAGCCTAAATATGGCTTTAGAATCCTTTTAAAAATTATAATTTATCAAAGTTGACATGTAAAATTTAAAAAATCTGTTTGTCATCCTTGATATATAATGCAAGTTCCTTTGTATGGCATATAAGATCCTCCATGACCTGGTCTGTGTCTACCTCTGGGGCCTCATGTCCAACTCTTCCACCTTACAGGTTATGCTCTAGTCATAAAACCACTTGTAGAGACACTGATCACACTGCTTTACTAATAAGTGCTTAGGCTGCTGATATCCCTTCTAACCAGAACACTCTTCCTCTTTCGTCGTTTAATACTATTACTCTCTTGAGAAGATTTATTCCTCTTTTAGGCACAGCAAGCATTTCCTCCTCTGGGAAACTGGCTTTTATATCCCCAAGTGATGCGCCCCTTCTCTGATCCTGAAGCCTATCAAGTCTTTTACCATACTGTATTAAAACAATTTTCTTAGTATCCTTATTTGGCCCATCTTAGTTTGCCTGGCATAGAGTAGTTGTTCAATAAATGGTTCCTGAATAAGAATGACAAAATGAATGAGGGATGAATGATCAACTGTTCTGTTTGGACCTTCCAAAGACTTATGACGGAGAAGGCAATGGCACCCCACTCCAGTACTCCTGCCTGGAAAATCCCATGGATGGAGGAGCCTGGAAGGCTGCAGTCCATGGGTTCGCTGAGGTCGGACACAACTGAGCAACTTCACTTTCACGCACTGGGGAAGGAAATGGCAACCCACTCCAGTGTTCTTGCCTGGAGAATCCCAGGGACAGGGGAGCCTGGTGGGTTGCCGTCTATGGGGTCACACAGAGTCGGACACGACTGAAGCGACTTAGCAGCAGCAGAGACTTAGGAAAGATTATGTTCCTGCATGTACTGCCTATAGGTTTATTTTCTTCATGGTCAGTGAAATGTCCAGAAGCAATTTATTTTCATAATTTATAATCAAACTACTTTCATATATTTTTCTCCCCTACATTTCAACCTTTTACATGGAAATGACTACCTCATACTGTAAGGGAGGTTTTATAGCCACATCACATACGTTTTACTATTTATTACTTTGCTAGACTAGGGAAAACAAAGCCCCACATCATCATAATTTTAAAAGTAATTTACAAATGAGGTGCAAGAAGAGGTGAATGAGAGAACACTGTACAGATGCTATGCTATTAATTTCACCTTAATAAGTCATCTGGCACAATTTTCTGGCACAGATTTATCCACAGCAGTTCTAATATACTAACAGTTCAGAGTCCTCAAGACCAAGAGCCATGTCTCATTCATATTGTTGTAATACGTACTTGAGCCAGAGCCCAGCAGATGTTTAAACATTTTGTGAATCTAGCAGCTAAACTTCTTATCAGACTTAAAATGTAAATATTCAAGTAAGAGAGATATACATATATACACACACATGTATATATACATGAACTGACACATTTAATAGATGTAGTAATCACTTGTGTTCAAGTTCTAATGAAAACAAAAGTATCATCATTTTAATACTTCTTTCTCTAATTCATAGAACAAATAGATATACAGACTGATTCACAAATGTGCAGCAATATCAACTTAAGGTTTTTAAGATATTATTAAGAGTTAGGGGGAAAGGGTTTCTTAGTTAAGAAGTTTAGACAATTCTGAAATATAGACAAGAGGGTTTCTTTACTATCAGAACACATCAGGGTTGCTAACATAATCCAAAAGAGGGATATAACATGTCTCCCAAGCAAATTTGATGATGGAATTTAGGACTATCATATGAGACTTGTGTATCTAAGCCTTCCATGGGAAAACACAGCTTTAGATAAATCATAAAGTATTGCTCAAACACTAAGCATTAACTTATTAAAGGAATCAGTACATTTTATATTCTGTTTTGTTTAAAAACATTTACTAGTAAGAAATACTTTAGAATAGATACAGAAAAAATGGTTTCCTCATAATTACAGATGAGGTAGTCCTTTTCTTTTTGTTCAGGACCTACAATCCATTATTATGGTGACATTATACAAGAGATTTCTTATCCATTAAAACAAGCTTAACAACAGTCTACACAATGAAACTCAGCTAGGCTACTAAGATATGTTCATTGCCCCAGCCTTCTTTCTTTCCATGCACTATAATACACTTAAATCAAACTTTAACCCCCACCATTCCACTAAAACTATTACTCAACATCAATAACTACTTCTATCTTAATAAATCCAATGGCCAATTAGCAGTCTTCATATACCTAATTCATCAACAACACCTGACTTAGTTGATCTTTCCTGAAGTACTTTCTTCATATGTCTCTCTAGATAACACATTCTCTTGTTGGCTGGTGCTTTTAATTTTCTTTCTGGGATCCCTTTCATTCCTGAATTCAATGTTTGACCTTCTTCTCTATCTTTTCTAGTAATTGAATGTATTTCCATGGTATAAAATTCTCTTTGCACAATGCTGACTCCCAAATTTTATCTCCAGCCAATACCTGAGTTGCAATTATAGATACTCAACTAATGACGTTCATAAAATCAAACTATTAACTTTATCCCCAAACTTACTCCTCTCCCATCTTTCCTATCTCAGAAAATGGCAACTCCAATATTGGACTTCCTGAGGTTAAAAACCTAAAAGTCATACTTGTTTCAGTTCTTTCTCTGAAGTTCCACATTTAGTCCATCAGTAAGTCCCTCTGGCAATAGCTTTCTTAAAAATGCATCCCAAATCGAAGCTCTCCTCACAATCTCCACTCCTATCGTATTAGGTGAAATCCAGCAACATGTCCTTCTAAACTAACTGCAACAGCTTTCTTACTTAACTTTTGCTTCCAATACAGAATATCCCACCCTCACCCTCAGCACCCACAGTCTATTCTTCACAAAGCAGCCAGAATGATCTTTTAAAAATGTAAATCATATCTCATTATTTCCTGGAATAAAATACTTCAACAGATTTCTTTCTGCTGCTGCTGCTGCTGCTAAGTCGCTTCACTCGTGTCCGACTCTGTGCGACCCCAGAGATGGCAGCCCACCAGGCTCCCCCGTCCCTGGGATTCTCCAGGCAAGAACATTGGAGTGGGTTGCCATTTCCTTCTCCAGTGCATAAAAGTGAAAAGTGAAAGTGAAGTCGCTCAGTCGTGTCTGACTCCTAGTGACCGCATGGACTGCAGCCTACCAGGCTCCTCCATCCATGGGATTTTCCAGGCAAGAGTACTGGAGTGGGGTGCCATTGCCTTCTCCAAGATTTCTTTCTACCTCAGAGTAAAACCCCAAGGGATTAGCCTACAAGGTCCTAGGTGATCTACTCTCAGTTTTCCTCTCTGGATCTAATTGTATGTTTTCTCCCTTGCTTACTACATTCCAGTCCTCTGGGCTTTCATCTGTTCCTCAGTCACACTGAGCTCATTCCAATATTGGGATCTTTATTCTTAGTATTCTTTAAATGCACCCCTCACCCAACTCACATCATGGCTCGCTCTTAATTTCATTTGAGAAACTGCTCTACTGTTCCCTTCTTCAGACAGGTATTTCCTAAATCACTCGATTTAAAATAGTATATTTACTCCAACCCTGCTACTGTTCCAATGCAAACTCTTTCTCTGTAGTTCTGAAACATTATTACTTAGTTATTAATTTATCTCGGGTGTCTCCCATGAGAATGTGAACTCAATGAGAACCTAAGAAGATTCTATCTGCTTCATCAGTCTAACTGGCTCCCAGAGTCGTTCACATCCTACTATAAGCTTTTAATAAATGTCTGCCAAAGAAAATTTCAAGGAACAACTCTCAATTCCTTAGAAATACCTCTCTAAAGTTTGTCAAAGTGTTTGATTAGAAACATAATTTAAATTATCAAATGTATACAGATATAAACCACAGAGAGTCTCTATGAAAACATTAAAAATTTAGGGAAGATTTTGTCCTAATGTATCTTTTTACAAATTTAGGAGAAGTCAGGCCAAAAAGGACTTCATGAATCTACACATATTTCACAAAAATGATCTGTATCTGTATGTTTTTACATGTGTATCAGATCAGAACTACTCTTAAATAGTCCTAAATAAATTAGAATGCATAATCAATTTACAAAATCAGAATGCCTACCTGATTATCTGAGAGCCACATAGCAGTCAATTGCTGTAGCTTTGTAAAGCTAAAGGGCAAATTTTTTAATCTGTGGGAAAAAAATGCAAACAAAAATTAAACTTTAAAAATGAGAAATGTTAAAATGAGAACTGGATCTAATGGTCTTCTAAATAATGTTATGTTATTGCATATGAAAATAGGAGAAAAATATTTAATTCAGGAGAAAATCAATTATAGGTCTTTGAACAGGACGTAAGACATAATACTATCCAGTTTTATAAGAATTAATTTTAAAAATACAAATCTTCCGTTGAATCAATTTGGTTGGGGGGAAAATTGGATAATTTAATAACCTCAAATAAATTACCTAGGGAAATCTAGCAACTATCCATACTTTAATGCAAAGGCAAGGACAAATTAAACCAACAATGTTTCATAAAATTGCTTTGGATGTTTTATTTGCATTTAGAGAGAACAAACTGTTATAGGAACCACTCTTAGTAAGAGTTTGTTATGTTATAAATATTGCACTCTTTTTATTTCACTGTGAGCCAGCACTTTCATACTCAAGACTATTTTAACATTATAATGAGTGAAAATTAAGTAACAGAGATACTTAGTACAATGCTAACTTGAAACAGGACCCTATTTAAAACAAAATGACTATTTAAACTTTCCATCTTATGTTTATTCTTCTATGTCTAATTTCAAAGGAATCAAGGGAATCTAGGTCTCTGAAACTCAAGGTGTTGGAACTTAGGGCTCTAGTTTTAGGGTATAAAGTATGAGCTGAAAGAATTTAATTTTAAAAGGGATTTAGTTTGAAACCACACTGCATAGCTATAATTAACAATTTAAAAGGAGGAAGGTGTGAACAGTCTGAATACCCTAGTCAGAAAACCAAATTTATACTAAAAGCTCTATTTTATAAGCAATGTGAATCACCTTAAATCTGAGTCTTAATTTTTTTCCCTCCATAAAATGGGAATACCTGTTTTATTATTAGGGTTATTTTGAATACTTTTAAGATACAACAAAAACAAAATGTAAAAATGCTCTACAAATATTCTTTTATCACTATTAGTCTCTTTACACCAGAAAAAATTATAGACATTTGTTCTTAACTTAAACATTGCTTCAATTTAGCATCCCTAGTGATCTATTTGCTTTGTACCTTGGCTGTGTTGTCCAAATTATTTGAGTGGGTGTCTAATCACACGTCTGCCCAGATTAATACAAGGAGTAGGTAAGATTAAAAGCTGCTTTGTTCAACAGCTGTATTAGAGCAAAAATCTGACTTTAGGAATAAAATTGGCTATCATAAGATAATTAAGACTATACAGCAAAAGTCAACATAAAATAAACCAAAACAACCACTGTATGATAATTAATACCAGGTAAAATTATTCTTTCAAATAAAAATTCTACACAAAACCCAAAACTATATATGCAAAGAAAAACATGTATTAGATTTTCTATCACATATAATGGAACTTTAATTTCATCCAATAGATGTCTTCTATAAGCCAAATGATGAATTACACTGTTACAAACCTATTGTCACTCAAATTGATGACTTTTAATTTTTGCATATCACCCATTTCCTCTGGAAGTGTCTCAAGTTTATTAGAATGGAGAAATAGCACAGTTATATTTTTCCAACTTCCAATCTGAAAGAGAAACAGAGAATTACGGATTAAAACTTTAGCCTACTGCTTAATAAATGTAACTGAAGTATCATTTTCAAAAGTAATAAAAGTACTCTTCTCATGTATAAAAGTAATTACATTTTTCCTTTTCAATTATTAACTTTCACATATGAACAAAAGTATTAGCAAATCAATATAACTAATTATTATCCAGAAAATACATAGCTTAGTTACATAATTATCTCTGAAAGAAACTAAAGAAAACCACATTGGACACCTATAATTAATAATTAGAAAAAATAAAAATTCAAAATAAAATTTAAATACAGTACCTCTGGGGGTAACTGTTGTAAGTAATTATGATCCGCAGCAAAGGTTCTTATATTAGTAAGCTGCCCAATAGATGAAGGCAAAGCTTCAAGTTCATTGAAGCTACAATCCAGTTCTTCTATTGATACTAATCTTTAATTAAAAAAGAAAACACATATTTTAACAAAAAATTTCCTGTATATAACTCAAAACTCAAGAACATATGACCATTTGAACTTGACTTTAACAAACCTAGAAAAAAATCTATTTCTACTAAGCTAAAGTTCACCTGTAGAAAAACTGGCCTATCTTGACTATAAATCAATCCAACCTGCAGCCAATTGCTTATTTAAATATTTTTAGAATCTCCTATTGATGTTAACAATTATCTGAAAAATTATATAGGATGCTGAACTGAAAGAAAAATCTTCTAGTTCTTTTAATACACAAAAATCTTACCCTCCTATAGAGTCTGGTAGATACATTAACTGATTTTCATCTATTTTAAGAGTTGTTACATTCTTCAATGAACCTATTAAGGGAAGAAATAATAAACAATTTTTCATCTTGAACTAGAAGTCAATCAACAGTCAAGTGAGCACATATTACATTTAACATGAATCATAAAGAACTTTTAAAAAGCCAAGCTATCTCATAGAGACACCACCCCAACCCTACCATCTCTCCATGCCCTTACCCTGTATTTACAAGTTTCACATACATATTACCTCTTAACATTAGTGTATATTTATCCATTTAGGCCTCACTAAAATGTAAGCTTCATAAGAGTATGTCTTTTTTGTCTCCTTTGCTCACTGTTGTAGCCATGCTCCTTGAAACAATTCTGTGACATCACAGTGAAGATACACAGCACAAACTTACGGTATCAAAGGATTAAAGAAGTGGTAGTCCAAAGGTAGTTTTTTCTAAAGAGTATAATAAGCTATTCTACATACTGTAAGTATACTAAATACTAAAACAATAAAAATGGAGTTTAATTTAAAATAAAAAGCATTGGAAAAATTATAGTAGAATTTGCAAAACACAACCTGAGCTATAACAATTATGTAATTCAATTGAAAAATATGTAAAAATATTTCTGATTTTTATATTCAAACATCATGGAGATGCCAATATGTAAGTTTTTGGTTTTTGATTAAGATAATTCAACTCCCTTGATGCACCACCAGATAAGTAACTATATAAATACAGTTGACCCTTGAACAACACAGGTTTGAAGTGTATGGATCCATTTACATGTATGTGAACTTTTCAATTTACTACTACAGTACTGCATGACTCACAGTTGGTTGAATACACAGAGGCAGAACCATGGATAGGGAGGAAATAAATGTGAATACAAAAGTACATCTATAAATTATATGAGATTTTCCCACTGCAGAAGGTTGACCCCCTAACCACCGTCATTGCTGAAGGGTCAACCGTATAATTTTCAAAGGATTTTGCTCATACAGCTGTCTTCTTCTAAGTCTAAAATGAAGTTAAGATAGGAAAAAGTTACTAGGTAAGGGCCATGATCAAGAGTTAAAGCGAATTTGGGTAATCTTTTAAAGGATTCAAACTTTATTACAGTGACAAAAATGACATTTCCTTAAAGAAAAACAGTAATGTCAACAAAAGAGTAAACTGAGTAACTGATCACAATAGGAAAAATTCAAATAGGATCTCTGACTTCAGAAACTGTCTTATAAATAAAATTTGATATATGGAAGCTTTGAATCAAGCAATGGCAATAAGTTTCTCAGATTGTATACTAGTAAATTTTAATCACATGAATTAGAAATCAGTACAAACCAATAGTCTCTGGCAGTTGTTGAAGTGAATTGCTTGATAATAGGAGATCTTGAAGGTTTTCACATCCTGAAATTCCTTCTTCAACCATCTCAATATTATTTTTAGAAATATCCAAATATGTGAGCTGTTTCAAACTACCAATAAACTGTAAGTTTAAAAAAAAGGAAATTTAAGGACTCTGTCAATAGCAGTTTGTGAAAAGTTTAGATAAGAAACTTAGTCACAAATTATAATTTATAATTAAATGTTTATATGAGAGGTTCATAATTTTTAATGCCATTAGTGATACAGTCAGTAAAAGCTAAGAGCTCCTACTATTTTAGCCTAGCAGAGTGACAAGTACATAATTTTCTTTGGGAATTTAGCTGCCCATCATTTGCAAGGGAGTTAGCACATATGGGGATTCATATGGCTTTAGGTCTGAGAATAAACACAATGTCAGCTGCTAAGAAACTACATGCAAAATAGCCTATTTCAACAATTCCCTGGGCAAAATGAAACAGGATACAAAGTCAACTGCAACCCCTGGGAAGGACATACTCCATGACATTAGAAAGAAACTTAAAGTTGACCCTTGAACAACACAGAACTTCACAGACCCATTTACACATGGATTTTTTTCAACAGTAAATACTACAGTACCCCATTGTAGTTGGTTCAATCTGTGGATGCAGAACATCAGACCCTGAGGAGGAATCCTTGTTATGAAGGAATTTCAAATAGGGAAAGCTGACTATAAATTACACAGATTTTTTCCACTGTGTAAAGGGTTGGTGCTCCTAATCCCTGAGTTGTACACAAGTCAACTGTGTTTTACAAAAATTTATTATAGTAATATAAAAATTTTAATCAAGAAATGTGTTGACAAACCCAATCGAAAAATGCGTGGAAGATTTAAATAGACATTTCTCCAAAGAAGTCATACAGATGGTTAAAAGGCATATGAAAAGATGCTTGACATCATTAATTATCAGAGAAATGAAAATGAAAATTACAATGAGGTATCACTTCACATATAGTCAGAATGGCCATCATTAAAAATCTATAAATAAAAAATCTACAAAAAATCTATATATAATATATGCTGGAAAAGGCATGGAGAAAAGGGAGACCTCATACACTGCTGATGGAAATGTAAATTGGTACAACCATTATGGAGAACACTAAGGAAGTTCCTTTAAAAACGAAATATAGAACTACAATATGATCCAGCAATCCCACTCCTGGGCATATATCTGGAGAAAACCACAATTCAAAAAGATACATACACCCCAAACTTTACTGCACTATTTACAATAGCCAAGACATGGAAGCAACCTAAATGTCTACCGACAGAGCAATGGATAAAGATGTTGTACATATATACAACAGAATATTACTCAGCAATCAAAAAGAATGAAATAATGTCATTTGCAGCAATGTGGGTGAACCTAGATACTGTCACAATGAGTGAAGTAAATTAGACAGAGAAAGACATATATCATATGATATCACTAGTATGTGGAATCTAAAAAAAAAAAAGATGGTACAAATGAGCCTATTTACAAAACAGAAATAAGAGTTACACATGTAGAAAACAAACTTATGGTTACCGGGGGAAAGGGGTCAAGGGATAAATCTGGAGATCTGGATTGACATATATACACTACTATATCTAAAACATGTAACTAATAAGGACCTACTGTATAGCACAGGCAACTCTACTCAATAATGATCTATGTGGGAAATGAGTCTAAAAAAGAGTGGATATATGAGTATGTATAACTGATTCACTTTACTGTATACCTAAAACACAACATTGTTAAAAACAAAGTATTGACAATAAAAAAATGTAATTTGCTTCTATTTAACAGTATTAATAATAATCATTTTAAACTGATTAAACATACTTAAAATGTGTAATTCGTAAAAATGCAAAGGACAGACAGCAATAAGCAAAGTCTTTAAAATTTTATATACATACCCCTGGAATAAAAGTCAGTCTATTACCATCCATCCAAAATTCTTTCAATCCACTTAGCTGCTCAAGTACTTCAGGCTGTTTAAATGGAAGTGAAGGAGGAAATACATTAATTTATTTGAATATATTTATTTGCCAAAAGAAGCTCCCCTGGGTATTTCTAATAATAACTTTCAGTTTTAAAGACATTTTTTTAAATTATGAGGGGGGAAAAAGCAAAGCCAAAACTCAAGTCTTTCCACTGTGTTATAGTTATTACACAAATATTACTAAAGACATTCCATAATAGCAGATTGTATAAATTAAGCTTTTGATTACATAACAGGTTAAAGTATTTACACAATTAATAAGATCCATTACTTTCAAGAATACAATAAAAGTATACTCTCAATCATTATCCACAAAAAGATGTAGAATTTTAGGAAATCTTAAAGAAAAGCTATTCCCTGATGACTAAGAGGGAGGAAAAAAGAAGGCAAGCTACATCTTAAAAACCCAATCATAAGGAAAAGTATGCAAACCAAGGCATAATAAACCTATTGTGTTATTTTAAGCTTCTAGTAACTACACAGAATACTGTTTTGTGTTGAGGACCAAAAAATTAAAGTGACTTAGTGGACTTGGTCGGAGAAGGCAATGACACCCCACTCCAGTACTCTTGCCTGGAAAATCCCATGGATGGAGGAGCCTGGTAGGCTGCAGTCCATGGGGTCGCTAAGAGTCGGACATGACTGAGCGACTTCACTTTCACTTTTCACTTTCCTGCATTGGAGAAGGAAATGGCAACCCACTCCAGTGTTCTTGCCTGGAGAATCCCAGGGATGGGGGAGACTGGTGGGCTGCCGTCTATGGAGTCACACAGAGTCGGACACGACTGAAGTGACTTAGCAGCAGCAGCAGTGGACTTGGTATTCAGGCAAAATTTACCCTTAGGTTATTCACCCTTGGAGGCTCTTCTGAATGAGTCCTTTAAAGATATTTCCGTTAACCCACAAACCTGTGTCCAATCACTGACATTATGATGGCATTGAGGTGTCATCATATCTCATCACTATAACACGAGTAACACATACAACGCATGTCACTCAGATTTACTGTTAACATATAAGTAAGAATTCTAGGTGTAACTTGGATTAAAAAAATCTCTTTGTGCTTTGCATGTGTGTATGCTCAGTTGTATCTGACTCTTTGCGACCCTATGGACTGCAGCCTGCCAAGCTCCTCTGTCCATGGGTTTCCCAGGCAAGAATACTGGAGTGGGTTGCCATTTCCTTCTCCAGGGGATGCTCCCACCCCAGGAATTGAACTCGCATCTCCGGCACTGGCAGATTCTTTACCACTGAGCCACCTAGGAAGCCCCTTTTGTGCATTACCTGTTACAACTGTAAAGTAATTTTTTTTTAAATGTGTAATACTGGAAGACGGAAATGGTCCAAAATTTAATGATTTTGAATTCTGCTCTGATTTATAAAATTAACAGCAATTTAGAAACTTAAAATAGTTAATATGGCAATAGATTAATACATGTAAAGACAAATACTGAGAAAATATGTAACAGATAATTTATTAAGCACAGAATATGCATTTTTTTTTAAAAGAGTAAAACATCTACAAAACAATTCATCATATATCAGCTTCAATTAAAATACAGAATATGAAAGACAATATTTTAGAAAAAATATGAGATACCCAAAACCACCAGGCTCCTCCAGTGACTTCAGCTGAAAAGCTATTTTAGTGAGCTAATACAATTTCCACAGGACAATTGTGCAGCAACAGTGCTGAGAAACTCTTGTTTTTGAGACTATCACTTGAAACTTGCAACAATTAAAAAAAAAAACTTGTAAACACAGTGCAAAAATTTTAATGATGATTTTTCAAGTTAAGGAGCTTCTCTTCAAAAAACAAATATCTAGCTTATTATCTGAGTTCTCTTGGAGCAATGACTGAAGACAACAAATTGCTTATATTCTTCTTTTCGATTCAGCATCATACTACTTTGGAAACAAAGCAAAAACACAATCCAGAGGTCTAATTACCAACTCGAAAATAACAGCTGTTTCATTCAATGTTTTTCTTTTAGCTATTAAGTAAAATTATAGAGAAGTATGCTACTACTGAATAAATTCCTAAGCAATATTCCCATGAAGTTATTTTTGACTCAAGTTCTTTTCCTGATGCATTCTAGTCTGATGAAAGCTTTTCCCTTATAATTTTTCAGAATTTCTACTTTCTGTGCCAAAAACTATTAATTACCTTTTCCATGGGCTTCTCATTAATTTTACATTTTTACCCTCACTCCTATTAGATGTTGTTATCTGTTTAATTATCCTGTCAAAAACTTTTATATCTTATCTCTCCAAAATATGTGTGTATCTTTATCTGATTTTATACTTTAAAAATGCAAAGAAATAAATACCTTAATTTTCACATTTTTTTCTTGATCAAATGAATGGCTTATGGATAGTAAGGTTGGTGAGAACTTACCACTTCTGTGAATTCATTACTTCCCAAGTCCAGTCTTTCCAGCTGGGTCAGTCTATTCATAGTTCTATGCACAATGGAGTAATAAGGAATTAAGTATACAAAAACAAACAATTACAAGGAAACTTGTAAAATATTCTTATGTATTACCTAATAACATATAGGCTTTCAAATGTTGACAAAACAAAAATAATGATTTTCTAAGAAACAAGTCACATTTAATTTCTAAATAAAAATGAAATAAGTTATTAATTATTCTCTGATCTTGGCTTCTCTCCAGGTTATTTCTATTCTTTTTTATTTTACTTTTTGGCCATGCCACACAGTATGTGGGATCTTAATTCCCCAACCAGGGATTGAGCCTGCGCCCCCTGCATTGGATGTGTGGAGTCTTAAAACACTGAGCCATCAGGGAAATCCCAGGTTATTTATATTCTTAAGATGTAATTGCAGTAATTACACAGACCAGAATACCAGTAGTTCACTTTGCATTTTTTGTTTTTTTCACAGAATAACTTCTCAGATAGTATAAATCAACTAATGATTAGATTGTTAGGTAGCTTCATATTAATTACTACCATTTTTCAAGACTGATGGTGTATTTGTAAAAAACTTTAAGATAATTAACTGAAAATTCCAAGAACAGTAAATATTACATTGTTCTCCACACTTTCAAATTAAATTCAATACAATTCACAACAACGTTTTACATGAATCAAAAATATAATTAGGAGACTGTATTTATTTTAAATTAAAGCTACAATATACCATTTTTAAACTTTCAACTCAATACCAACAGTTCTCTGCCATTACAAAAACTTGAATGTACAAACTGATTTCATGATGAAATAAACTAAGTTGTATTTTATATTCCTTCAATAAAGGCACTTCTTAAAGTGAACTATTAATTAATTCAAATATATTTATGCTCTAAAATTATTATTTTTAGAAAAACCTATTATTTAATAGATTGCTACCAGGTACCCAGATAAGGAACTACATTAAATTAAAAAAAAAATCGGAGGGCACACCATCCCACATGGCCTGGGGGAGGTTCCCCGACTAGTGACTGAACCCTGAACACAGCAGTAAAAGTGCTGAATCCTAACCAACAGACCACACTAGGGAACTCCTTAGGAACTATATTAAATTTTTTTTGCATATGGCTAAATACAATCATCATAATATCAATATATCAATGTGTTAACTGGAAAATTAACATTATTAAAAACCAACAGACTCCTTAAATTATGACATAAGAACACATATTATTTCTATCTTCTCTTGACATTCAACAAATTAGTAATAGAAAGTAAAATAAAATCAGCTTAAATCTCTCTGGTTTTTTAGTGAAAAAAAAAAACATATAATAATTGTAAAGCAATTTATTATGTTGTGCATGCGTGCTAAGTCACTTCAGTCGTGTCCCACTCTGTGCGACCCTATGGACTGCAGCCCACCAGGCTCCTCCATCCATGGGATTCTCCAGGCAAGAATATTGGAATGGGTTGCCATTTTCTCCTTCAGGGTATCTTCCCGGCCCAGAGACCAAACCTGGGTCTCTTATGTCTACCTGCATGGCAGGCAGGTTCTTTACCACTAGTGCCACCTGGGAAGCCCAATTATTATGTTACTCACCTAATATTACAGAAAGCTAATTTTCCCAAACCCTTTCATTTTAAATATGCCATTTCATCGACACTCCTTTAATTTATCTCCCAGTACCAATCTTTCTCAAAGTTGCTTTAACTTTGATTCTCTGAGTGCCTATTTTCAGGTTCTATGAAGTATAAAAATTTGACTTCCTTTACTCATATCTGTCTTTGTCCAGAAAACCTGTAATTCAGTTCCAATTTGCTTTACTACAAAGTGAAAAGATGTTTCCAGGATCTTTCTCAAGAAAGATTAGGTACTAATTCCTACGTTCATAATACTACACTAGGTTGATATGTGAGAAAGGTAAAGAGAGCTGTGCGGAGGGAGTAAGATTGAAAAAAGAAAATATGGTCTTATTTTTCTTAATTCAATATTGTTATAATGATAACACAGAAAATTCACATGTAGCAATTCATTTCATATCAACAAGGGTAAATTTTTTTTTAAGGGTATAAAAACCTTTACACTGGAAAACTCAATTATAAACAATATCCTTAAAAATCTAAGTTTTAAAACTGATTTAGGAAAATATAAATGACAGATATGTAATATCTGGAAATACATTGTAAAATTTTAAAAGCATCTCCATCTCAACTTGCTGTAGCTAACATGGGCATATTTGGTCCTACTTCATTTAAGATCCAGCTTCCTACTTCAAGGAGAAAGTAAAAGCAACCATCCCTCAAATTTCCTTCTGCTTATCTCTAAACTTTCTTTGTATTTAACTCATTTTTACCTTCTCTTCTCCTGTCTCAGAGGGGAAATATACATCATTTGTGTTTTTGGTACTGGGCCCTCCAGGATTAACATGGTATTACATTCCACTAAACTATATATTTAAAACAGCTTTTTCACTGTTCGAATCTTTGATCATAAAAAGATCTACTCACATAACCTGAATGCACATGACTTTCCTGACACATAAAACCATGGCCTCTTTTTAATCTGTGAGGCCTCAAATACTGTAATCATGTCTTTAAAAAAGCAATAAAGAATTACATTTGCAAATACATGAGAGTCCAATCTGAGGTTAAAATTAAAATATAAGGAGATAAAATAAGTGAATTACCTATGATATCAGAGACACCATATTAACTGTAGGCTTAGCTATTTCAGTAAACAATTTATACCCAGATTATTCAAATCTCTTAACAGTCAAATTCTGAGCTAAGGATTCATCAATGCCAATACCAAATCTCCAAAAACTCAAACCTTTTTGAATTTTAATAAGGATAATTCTCCTTTTAATTTATACTAACAGCTAACAACATACACTGTAATCATCTCAGTCTTTTGGGAATCAAAACCATGTACGCTTCTTGCCCTCAGAGATTTATACTCATGGGTTGGAGTGGGGAAGAAGAAGGATCAAGTACATATGCACATGAGAATATGCTAGCCAAGTAGAAAGACAGTAAAATGTATTTTAAAAATTAGACTAATGTGGTAAATATCATAACTGATATAAATAAGATGCTACAAAAGTTGAATACACAGAACAACAAACTCCTGGAAAACAGGAGATGCTTCTATCAAGAGGTGACAACTCTTGACAAATAAATTCCAACAGGAGACTGGGAAGCTTTCTGTAAGGGTCAGATATTTTAAGCCCTGCATATAGTCTCTGTCACAGCTACTTGACTCTACCACTGTAGAGCAAAAGCAGCTATAAACAACATGTGAGTGAATGAATGAATGCGACTCTAATGAAATTTATTTAGAAAAAAATAGGCACTGGGCCAAACTCAACCAGTCTGTAGTTTGCCACTGCCTAAACTATAAAATGGAGAAGGAAATGGCAACCCACCCCAGTACTCTTGCCTGGAAAATCCCACAGACAGAGGAGCCTGGTAGGCTGCAGTCCATAGGGTCGCGAAGAGTCGAAGAGTCGGGCACAACTGAGCGACTTCACTTTCACTTTTCACTTTCATGCATTGGAGAAGGAAACGGCAACCCACTCCAGTGTTCTTGCCTGGAGAATCCCAGGGACAGGGGAGCCTGGTGGGCTGCCGTCTATGGGGTCGCACAGAGTCGGACACGAATGAAGTGACTTAGCAGCCAACTATAAAAGTGGTCATGTATGGATGTGGGAGTTGGACTGTGAAGAAGGCTGAGTGCTGAAGAATTGATGCTTTTGAACTGTGGTGTTGGAGAAGACTCTTGAGAGTCCCTTGGACTGCAAGGAGATCCAACCAGTCCATTCTGAAGGAGATCAGCCCTGGGATTTCTTTGGAAGGAATGATGCTAAAGCTGAAACTCCAGTACTTTGGCCACCTAATGCAAAGAGTTGACTCATTGGAAAAGACTCTGATGCTGGGAGGGATTGGGGGCAGGAGGAGAAGGGAACGACAGAGGATGAGATGGCTGGATGGCATCACTGACTCGATGGACCTGAGTCTCGGTGAACTCCAGGAGTTGGTGATGGACAGGGAGGCCTGGCATGCTGCAATTCATGGGGTCACAAAGAGTTGGTCACGACTGAGCGACTGAACTGAACTGAACTGAAACTATAAAAACACTGTAGTGAATCAGGATGTTTTAAGACATATCTTCAATAAAGGATGTAGACTAGTGCATTTTGAGTCTGTAGATCTATTTTCATTTTATTTTTTGCTCTTGGACTGTCATCTCCTCCTGATGTTAGCTTACCAGTAGGGGGCCTTCCATTCCATTTCTAATTTACAACTGACTAAAACCATACAAGTTCTGAGAACTAGAGTTAATCAGACTTCACACAGAAGACTTTATGGATCTCTTTAAGGAATACTAAGAAAGAACTCTAGTATAGAAATGGGGACCTTTATTTGGGACTCAGGTGAGCTTTACATAGTTATTATTTTGACTTTTGTCACACAAGACTGAGTTCTAGAAAGCTATGAAATCACTAAGAGATGTATAGATTGTTATATTGAACACCACTAATTAAAATACAATGACCACAAATGTAAGTCTTTTAAAATAATTTGTACTCATATTTTAGATAATAGAGAATTAATATTTCTCTTAAGAATTTAAAATGCTGAACTAAATTTTGGAAAAGATAACACCTTTACTTACTTTGGCAACATTTTCAACTGGTTTTCTCTAAGTTCTAATATTTGGAGTTTAGTTAATCTGCAAAACAAATAAAATAAATCAAGCATCTATGACAAAGATGAAGAATTTAATTAATGAATTAATGTCATCCTCTAAAGTTTTAAAGCAACCAATATTCATTGTGTAATTACAATGTGTAGAATCTCGTGTTAAAAATTACACAAAAATACAAAGACAGAAAAGACTTATTTTTGCTCCTCAGAATTAACGGGGGAGAAGCTGCAAAAAATATTTCTAAACATATCCAAAGTAATTGTCCCCTAATGTCAATCCTAATAAACTTTGTGCATTTTAATGAAATCTTCCCCCAAATTATTAGTCATTAGTAGATTAGAGAACAATAATTTAAGTCTAGAGTTGAGGTCTGAGAGAGAAAAATAAAGAAACAAAACAGGACATGGATAGGGAGAAATCCTCTGGCACTTCAGTGATGCACGTTCCAATAAAATTAGAGGATAAATGAGCAGAAGAACTGGTCAAGAAGTGTTTGCTAATGCTGCAAGTGGCAACCATATTAAAATATACAACGTATCAAGTCAGCAGGGTGTATACTTTAAACTTACAGAGTGTTACATGCCAAATATATTTCAATTTAAAAAAGTGGTCCAAATGCCAGACACAGAAATCTAACAAGTACATGAAATGTATGTATGTATACACATACACATATGTGTATGTGTATATATGTGTGTACACAGATCCATATATATGTGTATGTACATAAAAATATAAAGCATTATAATGTGGGTCCCACAGTTCACTGGGCTACAACAATGCCCCAAATTCTTTTTTCTTTATTGAAATACAATTAACAAACAACATTTTGTTGGTTTCAGGTATATAACATAATGATTTGATGTCTGTATATACATCGTTGAACATGGCATCAGAAGATGGAGTAACCACTTGAGCTAAAGTTAACCCACGGTTAACCCTTGAAAAACATGGGTTTCAACTGTGTGAATCCATTCATATACAGATTTTTTCCCCAACAGTAAATACTATGGTACCACACAATCTGTGGTTGGTTGAATCTAATGGATTTGGAACCCTGGATACTAAGGAACTATAGCTGTGGAGGGCCAACTGTAAATTATATGCAGAGTTCTACGGTGTTGGGAGGATCGGAACCCCTAACCCCTGCATTGTTCCAGGGTCAACTACACTGTGAAATGGTTACCAAAACAAGTCTAGTTAACATCTGTCACTATACTTAATTATATAAAAAAAAATGTTTCTTCTTGAGATGACTTTTAAGATGTATTCTCTGAAGAAACTTTCAAATACACAATATAGTATGGTT
This sequence comes from Bubalus kerabau, assembly GCF_029407905.1. Lineage (NCBI taxonomy): Eukaryota > Metazoa > Chordata > Mammalia > Artiodactyla > Bovidae > Bubalus > Bubalus kerabau. The sequence goes on from NC_073641.1 coordinate 15,441,415, forward strand.
AACAATAGTCACCATGACCTTGCATCCCCATGATTTATTTTATAAATTGGAGGTTTGTATCATTTGACTACCTTCACTCATTCTGCCCATCTCTACCCACCACTCCACTTCTGGCAAACACCAATCTTTTCTCTGTATTTATGAGGTTGGGGTTTCAGTGGTTATTTTAGATTTCACATCTAAGTGAGACCACATGATATATCTCTCTTTAAAAAAAAAAAAAGAACATTGTCATATTAACACATATTTGGATAGCACTTTCTCTAGTAATTAATTTGAACACAATAATAATTTAATACCTATTGTTCATTTGCTGATTCATCTTTTCATTAGAAAAATTACTCAGGGACTATAATACAACAAGAAGCACAAATTTAAGGAGGGAGCAACTGGCTGGTCCCAGAAACACATTTTTCTTTTCTCTAGAACTTCGATTCCAGTGAAGAAGACAGATAAACCAGTAATTAGATCATTTAAAAAACATGTAAGTGCTGAGAATAAAGCATTCTATCTCAAATATACAAAAATTATTCCAATTTAAACTCCTGATTTTTACGTACTTTAAAACCAAGTCTTAAATTACTTTTTTCTTTAAAATTTTCACTGCTTATTTTTATTTGGGAAAATAAATTTCAAGTCAAAGTAACAAGTGCTGAAGAAACTATAAAAACTACAATGATTGGAAATTATTACAAAAGAAGAGCCCACAAAACTGTAATTAACAGTATTACTAAAGCAACCTGTAGTCTGGTAAACTTGGCAAAAGTTTTGTTAACAGCTAACAAGAGAAGGTTTTAGAAGAAACTATAACTTACCTGCCAAAATTAGCTGGCAAGAACTCAAGGAAAGCATCATTCAGATATAACTGGGTTAAGTTTAACAGCTGAGAAAATCCATCAGGAAGCCTATATAAAATAAACCAGAATTTAAACTTAATTCATATGCAGAATTTTAGCTATTAAAATCTAAGAAACAGTCTAACCAACACATTTTCTTAACAGATAACAGCTATCTCTTTTATGAGTGATCCTCAAATTGAGATTTACCTTTTATAATAACTTACAGCTTCAATGTTTGTATCTTATCATTTTGTAAAAAGGAAGTAAAGCAGTATTTGTCTCAATAAGATAAAATCTGCACATAACAGTCAACTATGAATGAACCTCAACACAGAAAAATGTATTTGGGACATGACTATGACATCAGCAGGCAGTCTTGAAACTCACCTTATCTAACATAAATTGAAAGGACTAGATAAAGAATTCTAAACTTTGACAATATTGACTTTTGTTCTTGGTGCTTAGTTGCTAAGTCGTGTTCAATTCTTGTAATCCCATGGACTGCAGCCTGCCAGGCTCCTCTGTCCATGGGATTTTCCTAGGCAAGAAAACTGGAATGAGCTGCTATTTCCTTCTCCAGGGGATCTTCCCGACCCAGGGATTGAACCTGCAACTCCCACACTGGCAGCTGAATTCTTTACCACTGGGCTGCCTGGTAAGCCAGCTGACTTTTGCTGCTGCTGCTAAGTTGCTTCAGTTGTGTCGGACTCTGTGCGACCCCATAGATGGCAGCCCACCAGGCTCCCCCGTCCCTGGGATTCTCCAGGCAAGAACACTGGAGTGGGTTGCCATTGCCTTCTCCAATGCATGAAAGTGAAGTTGCTCAGTCGTGTCCGACCCTCAGCGACCCCATGGACTGCAGCCTTCCAGGCTCCTCCGTCCATGGGATTTTCTAGGCAAGAGCACTGGAGTAGGGTGCCATTGCCTTCTCCAGCTGACTTTTAGGGCTGGATAGTTTTGTGTTGCCAGGAGGCTGTCTTCTGCATTAGCACCGTAGCCTCTACATCACCTGAAGCTAGCACTGCCCACCACAAGTTGTGTAAACCAAAAAATGTCTTCAGAATTTACCAAATGACTGTTAACAGCAAAACTGTCCCCATTTGAGAACTACTGGTTTCAATTATTTTCCATTTCAATATTTGGTCCCTAAATAATCATATAAAGATCATGTAATTTTATAATGACCAAATGAGAACTAATATTAAAAGCTGAATGACATTTAGGGTCATATAAGAACCTATAAATAACTTTGCCTTTATTTCCTCTGGCTAACAAAAGAAATTACAGATCTAGAACTTGATGCTAGAATAGTATTTTCAGGTAAAGGTAAAACATCATCTTTACATGTTTGCCTTTACATGTTTGTCTATGTTTGGAAAAACCTTTTCAGTTTGTACAATAAGTCCCTTACACACAAATCTTGAAGTTGTGAGCTTTCAAAGATGTGAACATGCATCTGCAGGTTCAAACCTAAGAGTTCACGTGTCTGGAATACACTGTCATAAGCATGCATCCTCTACAACTGGTGTGGTTCTGTGTACTTTACTGAAGAGTATGATATTCAGTACAGAAGTAGTATGGTATCTTTATTTCAAGCCCAGGATGTGCAGAAGCAAGCATAAAAGCAGCACTGATGGAGCTGGTAGGACTGTATTTTTCTAGGTACTATACTGTAAGAGTAAAAATGTTATCTGTATATTTTGTTTTTTTTAATGTATTTATGTGGAAAGTATTATAAACCTATTACAGTATAGTACTGTATAGTCGATTGTGTTAATTGGGTATCTAGGCTAACATGAATAAACTAGCCTTATGAATGTGCTCTCAGAATGCAACTCGTTCATATGTAGGGGATTTACTGTAATATGTGAAAGCTGGTTTCAACTTTCATTTTAGCTATACTAAGCTATGCTTTACAATATTCATCTTTTGCTTTGTCATTCTATTTTTTCAAAATTTAACAGCTCTGTTACTAGGAAAGCATTCTGCTTCAAGCCATTATGATCACAAAAGAATATGTGTGACCTTTGGTATATAATACAACCAATCACCTAGCTTTTTCCTTTTTTGTTTTTAGCTTTTTGACTTTTCAGCTTCTCTTATTTTCAAAATTTTGAGTGTGCCACACATTGGATGTGCAAGTGAAGACATTCTTATATTGCACAAGTAACACTGAGCTAAGGAGGCCTAGATCCTAGTCTCATTTTTGACATTAACCATAGGACTTGGAGAACAACACTTGCATTATCTGTATGGATGTCAAATTTACCCTTGTAATATACGGGGTTGGGAAGAGTATTAAAAAGGCTCCTTTTTAATCTAAAACTAAAATTTTGTATAGATTTAAGACTGATATTAACTGTTGATTAAAATGTAGAAAGTAGTATTCTACTTTATCATAGTTGCTTTATTGACATACTATAATTCAACAGAGAAGAACTTACTTGGAAATAGGATTTACACTGGCCTCCACAACTGTCAAAACTTTACAATTTTTTATATTTTCTGGAAACTCTTGTATTCCTAGAAAATGAACAATTAATCATTATCTGTAAAGAATCTATTAATTACAAAGGAGAAAATCATAACAGTATTAATAATAAATGTACACTTTACAGATTCAAAATTTATCAACAGAGTAGAATCTCGATAAACTGACAACACCAATGTCAACCAAACAGAATCACCTCCACAAAAATTTCTCTCTTCTCTTCCACCTCTTTATGACTACTGCTCATTATCAGACACGACTAAGAAACTGAACAACGACAAACTATCTCGTTTAGTTTTACCCTCCTTTCCTTCTCGCTGTTCATCAGAAAATCAGTGCCTTCTCTGTGTGGTGTTAGGGACACAAAATTCAGAATAATCAGCATTCTTTGTGTTTTCACATAAAAAGAGGCACTACTTTAAAAAATTTTTCATTGGAGTATAGCTGATTTATAATGTTGTGTTAGTTTCTGCTGTACAGTAAAAGTGAATCAGTTAAACATATACATACATTCATTTTTTTAAAGACTCTTTTCCTATATAGGTCATTACAGAATATTAAGAAGAGTTCCTTGTGCTATACAGGAGGTCCTTATGGTCCTTATTATTTATCTAATTTTTATATAGTAGTGTATAAAAGAGGCATTACTTTTTAATTCCTGGGTTCCAGACTGAGCTGGCCTCTAATACATATAGGGTAACAAAGCTGAAGGCAAAGCTGAGGCTAAAAGAGGTATGATAGAGAATATGCATCAGATATGCCAATGGACATGCCTGAGGCAGTTATACATCAATACTTCTGCAAAATACAACACAAACGTGACAAGTCAAATTATGGTAGAAGTTTCTAGGCACTTAAAATCTTACCTCAACTTGTCTCAGCAAAAATAGAGCAACAATAGTTGAGTTAGCAACAATCCACAGACCAACTTTAAGTAGTACTGTTGTAATCCAGACTAGGAATGCAAATTAATAACTTAAAAAAAAAATGTTCCCAAAATTCTATTAATAGAAAACTCATTCCTTCACTAACACATGATTACTCCAAAGGGCTGACACTGGAGGATCACTTAAGGCTCTGTCAACCTCATGAATGTACTATTCTAAGCAAGTTTATTACAGAGCCAACCACAGAATTCCAGATGATAAAAAATGAAATGATACAAAATCATCAACTGGCAAACACTACAGCAATAACTGATCAGTCAAAACTTAGCAATGGATGCTAAAATTAGTGGGTAAAAGAATGAAGAAAAACAATATATCGATATCGTTTCAAAGCTTCTCCCCCAAAACACATACTATTTTTTAAGAGGGGAAAGAGTAAAGAGCTCTCACAGGCACCAACCACTTCAACGATTTAAAAGGCAGCAGTTACCAGTATCATCACAGAGCAACTCATCTTCAGATGCACTGAGAAGGGGCGCAACACCTATGTTACATTCCTTCCCCAGACACCAACCTGAATTTAACCATAAGCAAATATCAAACAGATCCAATGAAGAGCAGTCCTACAAAACTGGCCAGTAATCTTCAAAACTATCCAGGTTAAAAAAGTTAAAGAAAAACTGAATAACCACCCAGATAAGAGGAGACCAAAGAGAACTGCCTATGGTCAACATCTAAACCTACCACTACCATCGCTACTACACACATACATGAAGGCACATAAACGGAAGAAAGCTGAGTAAGACTGGGAGACCATACCATTATCAGTCAATATCATTGCTGTTCTATATAACTGCAATTATCACCAATGGGGGAAACTAGGTGGTAAGTACAAGAGTACCAATTTGTACTGTTTCTTAAAAATGCATGTAACTCTACAATCATCTCAATAACAACTTCAAAAATCTGGGCTCAATGGTTAAGGAAAGGTTTTTATCATTGTTATTGTTATTAAAAGTCAATTTCCCTAAAAGTTTCAAGATGATTCATTTTAAAGAACTTTTGCTAGAATTTACAGAGTTCATGTAAAGATTCAAATCAGAAAATGTTAACACTGATGGATATCTAACAATATTAAGGAATTACTGTTAGCTGTTTTTCTATAAATTGTGGTTAACAGTAGAGTGGCTTCATCTTGAAATATTTATGTATGAGAGAGATTGTTTGGCAAAGTATGAGGTATACATGTAACATACTGATTGGTATATTACAGTTCTGGTTGATAGGCACATCAGGTTTACTGTATTATTCTCTACTTAGATAACAAGATTTTTAAAAAATGACTTTAAAACAGCTATGGTACTTAAAGGGAAAAAATGAACAAAATGATGGGGAGAAAAAGGTTAAATGTAAGAAATGGAAACTTCACAAATGATAAAAACAACACATCTAAATGAAAAAACCACAGGATAGGATTTAAAGAAGATTAGTCACTGCAGGAGAAAATGTCAATGAGACAGAAGACACAGTAACAGAAATTAGCCATTATGAAACACAGAGGGCAAAAAGTAAAGAAACCCAGTGATACCTGGGACAATGTCAAGCAGATTAACATATTTATCTTAGAAGTACTTGTTGTGTGAGGGGAGAATCTTTGCCTCTCTTGTGCACTACTGGAACAGGACATGGTACATAGTTATCAGTGTCACTCAATAGCTTCCAAATTCTTTACCAGGGTGGCAATATCAATTTTCATACTATAATACCTATTTATATCTTGTCAACTTTTGATGATATCTTTACTTTTTCCCAATAAACACTTTCTGAGAGGGTTGAACCTCACAGATATAAACGAGATATTAACTAAAACTAGATACTTTCCTGATATTTCCTAGAGAGTGAAAGTGAAAGTCTCTCAGTCATGTTCGACTCTTTGCGACTCCATGGACTATGCAGTCCCTGGAATTCTCCAGCCCAAAATATTGGAGTGGGTAGCCTTTCCCTTCTCCAAGGGATCTTCCCAACCCAGGGATCAAACCCAGGTCTCCTGCATTACAGGTGGATTCTTTACCAGCTGAGCCACAAGGGAGACCCAAGAATACTGGAGTGGGTAGTCTATCCCTTCTCCATTGGATCTGCCTGACCCAGGAATCGAATCAGGGTCTCCTGCATTGCAGGCAGATTCTTTGCCAACTGAGCTATTTTCCTAGAGATGAACACATTTTCACATTTATTGATCTATTTAAACTTAAGTATAACTGACTTACTGTATTACATCTTAGGTGGACAGAATAGTGATTCGGTATTTTTTACAGATTATACTCCATTAAAAGTTATTATAAGATAAAGGCTATAATTCCCTGTAATATAAAATATACCCTTGATGCTTATCTGTTTTATACATGTGTGTGCCACGCTAAGTCCCTTCAGTCATGTCCGACTCTGTGCAACCTTATCCACTACAGCCTGCCAGGCTCCTGTGTCCATGGGATTCTCCAGGCAAGAATATTGGAGTATGTTGCCATGCCCTCCTCCAGGGAACCTTACTAATGCAGGCACTGAACCTACATCTCGTATGTCTCCTGAAAGGGCAGGCAGGTTCTTTACCACTAGCACCACCACACAGTAGATTATATTTCTTACTCTCATGCCCCTAATTGGTCCCTCTCCCCTCCATGGAGGAAAATCAATCCCCCTGACTTCAGACTATACTACACAGCTACACTAATAAAAACAGTATGGTATTGGCACAAAAACAGAAATACAGATCAATGGAACAGTACAGAAAGTCCAGAAATAAACCCACATACCTATGATCAATTAATCTACAACAAAAGAGGTGAGAATAAACAATCAAGAAAAGACAGTCTCTTCAATAAACAGTACTGGGAAAACTGTACAGCTACATATAAAATAATGAAATCAGAACATTCTCTAACACCATACACAAAAATAAACTCAAAATGGATTAAAGATCTAAATATAAGACCAAAACTATGAAACTCCCAGAGGAAAACACAGGCAAAACTCTCTCCAACATAAATCACAGCAGGATCCTCTATGGCCCACCTCCCAGAGTAATGGAAATAAAAGCAAAAATAAACAAATGGGACCTAATTAAAATTCAAAGCTTCTGCACAACAAAGGAAACTACAAACAAAGTGAAAAGACAGCCTTCAGAATGGGAGAAAATAATAGCAAATGAAGCAACTGACAAAGAATTAATCTCTAAAATATACAAGCAACTCCTACAGCTCAATTCCAGAAAAATAAACGACCCAATCAAAAAATGGGCCAAAGAACTAAACAGATATTTCTCCAAAGAAGACATACAGATGGCTAACAAACACATGAAAAGATGCTCAACATCACTCATTATCAGAGAAATGCAAATCAAAACCACTATGAGGTACCATCTCACGCCAATCAGAATGGCTGCGATCCACAAGTCTACAAGCAATAAATGCTGGAGAGGGTGTGGAGAAAAGGGAACCCTCTTACACTGTTGGTGGGAACGCAAACTAGTACAGCCACTATGGAGAACAGTGTGGAGATTCCTTAAAAAACTGGAAATAGAACTGCCATAGGACCCAGCAATCCCACTGCTGGGCATATACACCGAGGAAACCAGAATTGAAAGAGACATGTGTACCCCAATGTTCATCGCAGCACTGTTTATAATAGCCAGGACATGGAAGCAACCTAGATGTCCACTGGCAGACGAACGGATAAGAAAGCTGTGGTACATATACACAATAGAATATTACTCAGCCATTAAAAAAAAATACATCTGAATCAGTTCTAATGAGGTGAATGAAACTGGAGCCTATTATACAGAGTGAAGTAAGTCAGAAATAAAAACACCAATACAGTATACTAACACATATATATGGAGTTCAGAAAGATGATAAGGATAACCCTATACGCAAGACAGCAAAAGAGACATAGAACAGTCTTTTGGACTCTGTGGGAGAGGGCAAGGGTGGGATGATCTGGGAGAATAGCATTGAAACATGTATATTATCATATGTGAAACAGATCGCCAGTCCAGGTTCGACGCATGAGACAGGGTGCTCAGGGCTGGTGCACTGGGATGACCCAGAGGGATGGGATGGGAAGGGAGGTGGAAGGGGGGTTCAGGATGGGGAACACATAAATCCATGGCTGATTCATGTCAATGTATGGCAAAAACCACTACAATACTGTAAAGTAATTAGCTTCCAATTAAAATAAATTTTTAAAAAACATAAAAAAATAAAAATAAAATGCAAGTCAGATTATGCTCTGAATGACCTGACTCAAACCCTTCCAAGTGATTTCACCTGAATGAGAGTAAATGTCAGAGCACATACAAATGCCTATACGGCTCTACATTGTCTTTTTGCTCCAAATCCCTTCCTTTCTCACCTCTATTCCTATCACTCCCATCTTGCTCACTATGTTTTAGCTACTATAGTCTTCTGTTTCTCATACATGCCATGGACACTCTCACCTTACAAACTGTACACTGGCTGTTTCTTCTTTCTGGTACATTCTTACCTTAGATATCTGCATCACTAACTTCCTCACTTCCACCAAATCCTTGTTCTCACTTTCTCAATGAGGCCTAAGCTCAATGCTTGTGTTAGCTTGTCTCCAAAGATGGCTCTTTCATCCTCATACATAAAGTATGCATAACCTGAATTTTATCATGAATTACTTAATTCTTTAGCAATTTCAACTACCTGTTCCTTTTTCATTCTCACTTGACTTCAACAGTATTCTTTCTTTGTCATATACTCTTGTCATAAAAATTTGACTCTGTGGCTGAAATTTAATAAAATGAAGATACTATTAAACATGGCTATCCTGCTCAGATTAATCTATTTTGGTTATACATTAGAGTTCTCTTTTTACTGCTGAGAAAGAGAAAATACCTCCTGAAATCTAATCGAAGAACTAGCCTGGTACCATCAGCTAGTCCTTGGTCTTTCTATGAACAAGATGCAATCAAAGGGAGACCTTGGTATTTCCCTGTTGAACTAAGCAATTTCACATAATACCAATATTAAAGGAGGCCACTCTTTAACCACAAGAGATCAAGACAAAAGCGTATTTGTAATCACGACTTAACCAAGACAAAATGTGAATCTTGTCCAAGCCATCCCTTCTTCTAACGTGTGACTGCTGCTGCTTTAGTGCTTATAGCTTTAGCTTTGCTCTAATCTGCCCTCCCTATAGATAACATTTATTAATATTCTCAGTCACAGAATTATACTTCTTGACAGCATTCCATCCATAGCAAACGCTCATATTCTTAAATCCTCTTCCAATCATCAAGTACAAGCCCAAATCCTGTAATAAAGTCTTTTAGCACCCGCTGCGACTCCCCTTCCATGCCCATGGCTCAATCACAGGTAATCCTGGGGATCTTTGTTTGGAGGGCATCAATATCCCTCCAATGACCCAAATGTACAATGTAAGTTAATAGTGGTTCTTTACTGTTTCTGTATTTTAAAGGCTATGGTAACAAATAGTACAGAATGTAACACTGATTTCCAGTCAAGAGTCTGAACCAGAAACTGCAAACTTAAATGACTATACTGGCTAGGGGATAACAGATGTATGGTTAGCACCAGGTATAACACAGTGAGTGCTAAGGCCTATGGTAAGGCACAGTGACTGTACACCCCACTTATGGTCTACATTAACAACACACTTAGCAGTGACCAGTGATCACCAGACTACGTTTTTTAAGTTCCATGTCAGTTTAACACATGATTTTTCTTCTTTCGTTATCTTAAATAATCTGATTTATTAAAACAGCTGAATTTAAGCAACATTAACTATTAAGCAAATCAACAACTTTAGAAATTTTAAAACAGAAAAAAATAAGTGACTTCCCCAGTAATCGATAATCCCTTGTAATCAATATAACTTCTTTGAATTTAAAAGTGAAGAGCCTTTTCCAGTATTTTGTCCCCAATCATCAGATTTTCTCAGATTCAAGGAACTGCTTCCTGTTTTGACCCATAAACGTTCAACCCATTCTTTCTGAATGTTTTGACTCAGTTTTAAAAAGGCATAATTAACCTCTCCAGCATTCCCGTATCAGACAGAAAGCTCTGATCTACTCTTTCTGGTTTCTCTGCATTAAAATTCCTAGTTTTTATTCAGTGTGCTTTTATAGAGAGAATGATAGCTAGATAATCTTCGTTTCTTTTCTCTCTCCATCAGCTTTCTCTATCAACCCCTTTTGCAAATTATTTTAATCATCATCTCTAATAGCCTGCTCAAGAAAACAGGCCAGGACTTCTCTGGCAGTCTAGCGGCTAAGAATTCATCTTGCTATGCAGGAGATACGGGGGTTCAACCCCTGATTAGGGAACTAAGATCCCACGTGCTACATAGTGCAGCAAAAAAGAAAAAAAAAAAAAAAAAAAGAAGCCACATGAACACAATGAATGTTAAATGTTAATTTCTCTAACACCAGTTGCTATTTGCAGTGACTTGGCATAGTAGCCTGGTGAGATTTTCCTTTCTTTAAAAAGCTAACAATACCAAAACTTTAGACAAGAAAAAGGACAAATTAACACTCATAAATTAAGACTTTAGTTTTATCATCAAATGATAAAAAGTGAATTCCTTACAAAATGAAGACAAATATCAACACCTTAAATTTATATACTTCCTGTATACACACTGGTCCACAATGTGGTTAGCAGTCTCATGAGGCAGAACGGAAGTGGTAATATTGATGAAATTATGTATAGTCTAACTGAGAATGAGATTAATTTCCAAATATAGCAACATGGCAAATAAAGAAGTAATGATCAGAATACAATTCAATTTTTCTCTTTCTAAACAAATGTTTTAATCACTAAGCCATATTAGTTGCCAGTGAGAAACACTGGAAGAAATATTAGAATATCAGAAACTAAGAAAATATGAAAGTAGAGAATCCTAAAACAAGTGCTTTTAAATAAATACAGCTTGCTTAAACACTAATAAAGCATGCCACAATGTTTCCTGCCTCCTTCCAAGCAGGGGTCATATAGATAGTAAACATGAAAAAAATACCTGTTATATTAAGATAGAGTATCATTAGATTGAACTGATAAAAACACCTAAAAGGATAAGAATACTAGAACTTGGATACAAGATTAAAGAATCTTATGCAACATTTAACATGATGAGATGTTGTAACAGAGAAAATATTTAGGGGTATGCTGCTGCTGCTAAGTCGCTTCAGTCGTGTCCGACTCTGTGCGACCCCATAGATGGCAGCCCACTAGGCTCCCCTGTCCCTGGGATTCTCCAGGCAAGAACACTGGAGTATATGTAGGGGTAATTCAATTTTCTCATTCAGAATAAAAGATGAAACTCATCCATCTCTAACATAATGGCCATCTTAATACTAAATATAATTAATTCCAAAATTTGATAAACACTGCTTTCATTTAGCGTGCTATCCTTTAAGCAAGCTGTTAACTTAAATGTACAACTAATGAAACTCAAAATTCTCATAATCAACCACATCATGCTGTAATATGTGTAATATATTCCTGTTTTCAATAATGTAGACTTGGAGTTCTCTGATGGCCTAATGGTTAGGATTCTGGGCTTTCACTGCTGTGGCCTGGGTTCAGTCTGTAGTCAGAAAACTGATATCCCACAAGCCATGAGGCACAGCCAAAAAGTAATAATAATGTAGACTCGTATAAGCATATACTTGAGGGTTACACAAGTTAATTAAAATACTCTCAACTCTATAAAAGTAAAATGGGTTAATTACATCAGTCGTAATGATGACTATTAGATTGGAATTAGAAATACTAGAATTTTTGTCAGTCAAGGAATGGTTCTGACATAATCATAGTTTCCTGTCTCTCTTCACTTACTTTGTTCATCATCAATGAAATGCAGTTGCATTTAGACATCAGTTTAAGACTAAGAAGAGAAGAAAACAAATAAAAGGCAAGGGACTGATTCTGCCATTTAAAAAATAGATGAGATCACGTAGAAAGAGTAGAAAAGAATAGACAAAATCAGCTTAATTTTTAATGAAATAAATTGTAAGATTTTACTGATAACAATAACTAATGCCATTGTCTTTCAGAGAAGAATATTTAAGTGCTTATCCTAAATCTTTTGGTCACACAGAAATTCAAACTCTTCAAAAAACACTCACAAGCTGACAGAATTGTACAAAGCAGGTTTTCAATAATCCACAAAGAACTGCTGAAGCTAGAATGAAAAAAAGAGAAACACTACAGTCCAATGGGTTGTCATAACTCAAACACGTTCTTCTTTGCATGAAAGTCTAAGATACTGATTGAATGATGTTGTAGGGCATAACTGCACAGATCTCAAGTTTAGAGAAGTCTGGAATTACTGCATTTTCAGGAGGAGAATCACGCATGTACATTATTGAGCCAAGGAATAGTTTCATACTATGAAGACTAATAACATTGGTTACTAGCCTTTGTGTATGTGATTTTATCAGTAACACCAAAAAGTAGAAGAGATAACCCTTCAGAGTGGAAGGTTACACTTAATGACTTCTAATGTCACAATTCCAAATTTCTACAATGCTACTTAACTGTCAGTGTATGTACAGCTACAATGGTAATGGATCAAGTTCATTTTCTTTGGAATTTACGCAATACTTGCCACTCTATTAAGCATGAGGAATGGAAACAAATTTCAAACTGCCCTTGAAGAAGCTGAGGAAATTAATTAACCTAAAATAAAATCATGAGAAGAAAACTCTTAACAACTAAAAATCAGCTGATCTGAACTCTACAAAAACAACGTCACAAAAAGATGGACAAACTGGTTTTAAAAGATCAAAGAGACACAACTGAAAGCTATATGTGATCTTTAACTTGGTGTAGGTTGGGCAAATAGCTAAAAAGGGCATTACTAGGCAACAGGGGAAAATATGGTGTCAAATTTCTTGAGTGATAATGATATTGTGGTTATGTATAAGGATTTCCTTGGTCTTGGGAAATGCTTATTCTAATATAATTCCAATATATTGTAATATGCTCACTCTAAAATTTTTAAGTGTTACTTCTCTCTCACTTCAAGGTAAGGAATTAACAATTTGGAACATCTCTTCCACACTTTAATGTTCAAACTAAGCACACAAAACCAAGACAATGTACCCCAAGAGAACAGTGACTATGTCCTTTTACTTTTCATTATTAATTTGTAATCCAAGCTCCTAATAAAGTATTTGGCACAGAGTGGTCTCTCAGTAAGTATTTGCTGATGTTCAATTCATTAATGTAGCACAACTTTTTTTTCAACTTTAACATTACACTGTAAATATTTTACGTCAGTATCATTAGGAGCTACATTACAGTCCATGCTTACAGATGATTCAAAATGTGTTATTAACAATCGACATTACAGCTACTTGTTACTAGTTTCTCATCATCACAAACATGGCAGTAAATATATATATGAAAAAAGATTTAAGGACACAGATGTGCATGCACATATCCACAGCATTTCAATTAAAGCTATTTTAAAATGTTTATACTTAGTCTTCACTTTGCTTTAAATTCTCATAGATTTATACATATATATAAAAAACCTAATATAACAGACTGCAATCTGACTTTTAAAATTCTTTTTTATCTGGTAAAATACAAAAGAAATTTTATTTATTTAACATGTTCCCCAAACACAAAAATTTAGAAAGAAAGAATCGTACCATTCTTGCTGACATCCAGTTCCCTGAGATTGATGAGATTTGCAATAGATGCTGGTAATGCTGTTAAATCATTATCTGGCAAACTCAGTTTGTGTAGAGACTGACAGTTAAAAAGTTGCTGTTGAAACAAGGTAGAGAAGGATGTTGATTATTCCTTCAGTTTCCTTAAGTATTTCATTTATTAACCGTTAGAAAGACAAGTATTATTAACATCATTAAAAGTGAATGAATTATACCTACACACATACCAGAGAAGACCTCTTATTATTTTATGCTATTATAGATTTGAATACAATTGGACTACTCAGAATGATTTATATCCTCACACTTCTACCCTGGGCAAAATGCACTTAACAAAATCTAGCATATGGTGTATTTTCTGTTAGGGTCATAAGAAATAAGTGGCTGCTAAATATAGGAAACTAAAAGGGCTTCCCCAATGGCTCAGACGGTAAAGAATCTGCTTGCAATTCAGGAGACCCAGGTTCAATCCCTGGGTCAGGAAGATTCCCTGGAGAAGGGAATGGCTACCCATTCCAGTATTCTTGACTGGAGAGCTGCATGGACAGAGGAGCCTGGTGGGCTATGGTCCACAGGATAGCAAAGAGTCGGACACAACTGAGCAACTAACCCTTTCACTTTCACTTTGAATCTTATGTTTCAAGTATCCTTATTCCAAAATGTAAGTTTATAAGCTGAATTTATATAAATTCAAATATGTAAAATTGGTTTTAAATGAATTAAAATATAGAACTCTGATTTGAGAGAAAAATAAAATAAGGGAGCAAACATACTGTTATGCTAAAATCACAATAATGAAAAAGGGACTTAAATATATTTAACCAAAGGCAGTAAGTACCAGAGAAGGTAATGGCAACCCACTCCAGTACCCTTGCCTGCAAAATCCCATGGACGGAGAAGCCTGGTAGGCTACAGTCCATGGGGTCTCGAAGAGTCGTTTGCGACTGAGCGACTTCACTTTCACTTTTCACTTTCATGCACTGGAGAAGGAAATGGCAACCCACTCCAGTGTTCTTGCCTGGAGAATCCCAGGGATGGGAGCCTGGTGGGCCACCATCTATGGGGTCGCACAGAGTCGGACACGACTGATGTGACTTAGCAGCAGCAGCAGCAGCAGCAGTAAGTACATGGGCTACTTCTAAGCTTCATATATAAAAAAAAATTAAAAAAAAAAACTTTGCAGAGTACAGAGGATTTTTAGGTACTAAAAATACTATGTTTGATTGCATAATGATGAATACATGTCATTATATGCATTGTGCTATCCACAGACTGCACTACACCAAGAGCAAACCATAATGTCAACTATGGACTTTGGGTGGTTACGATTTTTCAACACAGATTCATCAGTTCTAACTACTGTGGTGGTTTAACCACTCTGGTATCAAAGGGGGGATGCTGATAATGGTGGAAGCCATGCATGTGTGGGGACAGGTTACATATTTGATAAATCTATGTGCATGTGTCAGTCACCTAGTTATGTCTAACTCTTTGTGACCCCACGGACTGTAGCTGGCCAGGCTCCTCTGTCCATGGAATTCTTCAGGCAAGAATACTAGTGGGTTGCCATTCCCTTCTCCAGAAGATATTCCTGACGACCCAAGGATTGAACCCGGGTCTCCTGCACTGCACACGGATTCGTTACCATCTGACCCATTATGTGGACTTGGGAAATCTCTATACTTGCCTCTTAGTTTTGCTGTGAATCTAGAATTGCTCTAAAAAGTAAAATCTTTAGGAAAAAACAGAACTGTCTGCAGGATGGCACTGAATAAATCCTAATTAAGGAGAGCATTCTTCCAAAACTGGAAAATTGCTAGGCATGATAAGTGATTCAGTTATTTGCACTATCATAGCATCCCTCTCTCTTTTCAACACAGTTCCCAAAATGAGACCTCACTGGTGGTGATCAGAAAATGGGACTAATTTTGGTCTTCCATTTTCTCTAGGAGACCTAGCTAAGGAAGATAAATTCCCTGCTGAAAAATAACACACAAGGAAACAGTCAATTACAAAGCACCCTATCACAACCTAGGGAAGAAATTCATGATCACGCAACCCACAACTTCTAATATTTTATCCATAGCTATATAAAGATTTCATTATAAGACAATCTCAGATGGTGCTGGCTTTCAGAATGATTTTACTACTATACTAGCCACCCAAACAGCAACTCTTTCAAAACAATGCTGCCATCCGGGATGTATATAAATACACACATAAATCTAAAACAAATATTTTATGTTACAATAGATACAAGTGACACTCTCTATTTTTTACTCTATGATAGTTAGGGTTACCAAATAAAATACAGGATGCCTGGTCAAACTTGAAGTTCAGATAAACAATAATTTTTTTAGTGAGAGAAGTGTCCTATACACTGCATGAAACACACTTATACTAAAAAATTACTATTTATTTGAAATTTGTAATTTAATTGGATGTCTTATATTTTTTGTCTTCTAAATCCACCAGTCCAAATAAGAGTTTATTTTTTGGAAATGCCCCATATATTAAATTGATTTTTATGAGCCACTAATGAGTCTACACCCACAGCTTAAAAAACACTGTTGTTTGGGTGGTAAAACTATTGCAACTTTCTCTGCAAAAATAAGAAACTGAGTAGGGGATGAAGTCAGGTTAGAATTTAAAGGAAAAAAAGAAGTAACAACTAAAATATTTTAGCAGGCAAGTTGTTAATGGGAGAGGATGTTTCATGGCAACAAACCAACTTTCTCCTGCTAGTTGTTCCTACATTTCAGAAATACTAGGTCCTCCAAAGCCTTTCCAAACAAAACTGAAATGGGGAAAACAGAATAGTACCTCTGCAAAGCTGTTAAAAAAACAAAATTCTGATGTGATAACTAAAAGGACAATTTATCCTCAATTACTAGATCAAAAACTCATGAAAACTAGAAAAACATTAATTTCAATTCTTTGTCTAGGTAAATCTGTTGGCTGCAGAAACTGTAGTGTCTTATTATCTACCTTGGGCTTCCCTGGTAGCTCAGCTGGTAAAGAATCCGCCTGCAATGCAGGGAACTCCAGTTCGATTCCTGGGTCGGGAAGATCCCCTGGAGAAGGGAACTGCTACCCACTCCAGTATTCTTGGGCTTCCCTGGTGGCTCATTTGGTAAAGAATCTGCCTGCAATGCAGGAGACCTGGGTTTGATCCCTGGGTTGGAATGATCCCCTGGAGAAGGGAACTGCTACCCACTCCAGTATTCTGGCCTTGAGAATTTCATGGATTGTATAGTCCATGAGGTCCCAAAGAGTTGGACATGCCCGAGTGACTTTCACTTCACTTTACTATCTACCTTAGTGGCTCTAACAAGCCTGGAATTAAATATAAAATTTTAAATTATTTGCATAAATAAGCCATTAACTTGAAAAGATAACGCAATTAACTTGAAGAGATAAAGGTTAAAAATTCAATTTAAAAAACCTGAATTGTGTTACATATCCTAAAGATGAAATTAAACCAAAACAAGGGCAATAATATATACATATGTATCAGCATTATGGCAACACTGGGAATATCATATTTCTAGGCATAAAAATAACCAAAGGCAATTCTTCAAAGACCAGATTAGCATACCTTTGGAAGCTCTTCAATCTGATTAGCATCTAAGTAGAGCTCCTCCAAAGTTTTCTCAAAAGTAAAAATCTCTTTGGGAACCTGTTCCAAACTGCAATGAGAATAATCAAGAGTAGTGACAGTCTCCTCTTCTCCTCGAAGACAACGACATGGTACCAACCGCACAAATAAACTTCGTTTTGTAGTCATTTTTAGACACTGAAATATGCAAACAAAAATAAGTTTAGTCCAAGCATTATAACAATTTTTCAAAACTATTCCAGTTCAATTCTCAGAGTTTATACCCTCACAGATAAATATTCCCTTCTGTAAACACACTCAACAGAATGCATTTACACTGCTTTCCTATCAAATTTTTTATATTTGTTGCTGTTGTTCAGTCACTAAGTCCTATCTGACTCTTTGTGATCCCATGGACTATAGGATGCCAGGCTCTCCTGTCCTTCACCATCTCCTGGAGTTTACTCAGATCCATTCATGTCCATTGAGTCAGTGATGCTATCCGCACATCTCAACCTCTGCCGCCCCCTTCTCCCTTTGCCCAGCAACAGAGTCTTTCCCAGTGAGCTGGCTCTTTGCATCAAGTGACCAAAGTATTGGAGCTTCAGCTTCAGCCATCAGTCCTTCCAATGAATATTCAGGGCTGATTTCCTGAAGGATTGACTGGTTTGATCTTGCAGTCCAGGAGACTCTCAAGAGTATTCTCCAACATCACACTTCAAAAGCATCAATTCTTCAGTGCTCAGTTTTCTTTATGGTCCAATTCTCACATGACCACTGGAAAAACCATAGCTTTGACTACTTGCGCCTTTATTGGCAAAGTGATGTCTCTGCTTTTTAATATGCTGTCTAGGTTGGTCACAGCTTTCCTTCCAAGGAGCAAGCGTCTTTTTCATGGCTACAGTCACTGTCCACAGTGAATCTGGAACTCAAGGAAAAAAATGTCTGTCACTGCTTCCACATTTCCCCCTTCTATTTGTCATGAAGTGATGGACCGGATACCATCTTAGCTTTTTTAATGCTGAAGTTTTAAGCCAGCTTTTTCACTCTCTTCTCTCACATTCATCAAGAGGGTCTTTAGTTTCTCTTCACTCTCTGCCATTACGATGGTATGATTTGCATATCTGAGGTTGTTGATATTTCTCCTGGCAATCTAGCTTGATATTCTAGCTTGATATTCATCCAGCCCAGCATTTTGCATAATATACTCTACAGAGAAGTTAAATAAGCAGGGTAACAATATACAGTCTTGTCTCACTACTTTGCCAATTTTGAACCAGTCTGTTGTTCCATGTCCGGTTCTAGCTATTGCTTCTTGATCTGCATACAGGTTTCTCAGGAGGCAGGTAAGGTAGTCTGGTATTTTCATCTCTTTAAGAATTTTCCACAGTTTGTTGTGATTCACAATCAAAGGCTTTAGCGTAGTCAATAAAGCAGAAATAGATGTTTTTCTGGAATTTCCTTGCTTTCTCTATGATCCAATGAATGTTGACAATTTGATCTCTGGTTCCTCTGCCTTTTCTAAATCCAGCTTGTACATCTGGAAGCTCTTAGTTCACGTACTGCCGCTGAGGCCTAGCTTGAAGGACTTAGAGCATAATCTTCCTAGCATGTGAAATGAGCACAATTACACTGTAATTTGAATGTTGTTTGGGATTGGAATGAAAACACATTTTCCAGTCTGGTGGCCACTGCTGAGTTTTCCAAACTTGCTGACATATTGAGTGCAGCACTTTAACATCATCATCTTTTAGGACTTGAAATAACTCAGCTGGAATTCCATCACCTCCATTATCTTTATTCGTAGTAATGCTTTTTAAGGCCCATTTCACTTCACACTCAAATTTATAGTGAATTTAAAAATAAACTCAAGCACTTTTGTACTTCCCAAAATGATCCTAAAAGTAACCATTTGTTGTTGTTGTTTGTTCAGTCGTGCAGTTGTGTCCGAATCTTTTCAATCCCGTGGACTGCAGTACACCAGGCCTCCCTGTCCATCACCACCTCCTGGAGCTTACTCAAACTCATGTCCATTGAGCTGGTGATGCCATCCAACCATCTCATCCTCTGTCGTTTTCTCCTCCATCAATCTTTCCCAGCATCAGGATCTTTTCTAATGAGTTGGCTCTTCACATCATGTGGCCAAAGTATTGAAGCTCCAGTTTCACCACCAGTCCCTCTAATGAATATTCAGGGTTGATTTCCTTTAGGATTGACTGGTTTGATCTCTGTGCTGTCCAAAGGACTCTCAAGAGTCTTCTCCAACACCACAGTTCAAAGTAACCATTTATATGCTTCTAAAAGAACCATTTCAGAATGACACCTCCCTTATGGCAGAAAGCCAAGAAGAACTGAGGAGCCTCTTGATGAAAGTGAAAGAGGAGAGTAAAAAAGCTGGCTTAAAACTCAACATTCAGAAAACTAAGATCATGGCATCCGATCCCATCATTTCATGACAAACAGATGGGGAAACAATGGAAACAGTGAGAGACTTTATTTTCTTGGGCTCCAAAATCACTGAAGATGGTGACTGCAGCCATGAAATTAAAAGACGCTTGCTCCTTGGAAGAAAAGTTATGACAAACCTAGACAGCATATTAAAAAGCAGAGACATTACTGTGCTGACAAAGGTCCGTCTAGTCAAAGCTATGGTTTTTCCAGTAGTCATGTATGGATGTGGGAGTTGGACCATAAAGAAAGCTGAGCACCGAAGAATTGATGCTTTTGAACTGTGGTGTTGGAGAAGACTCTTGAGAGTCCCTTGGACAGCAAAGAGATCCAACCAGTCCATCCTAAAGGGAATCAACCCTGAATATTCATTGGCAGGATTGATGCTGAAGATGAAACTCCAATACTTTGGCCACCTTTCAAAGAACTGACTCATTGGAAAAGTCGCTGTTGCTGGGAAAGATTGAAGGCAGGAGGAGAAGGGGATGACAGAGGATGATGGTTGGATGGTATCACTGACTTGATGGACATGAGTTTAAGCAAGCTCCAGGAGTTGGCAATGGACAGGGAAGCCTAGAGTGCTGCTGTCCATGGGATCGCAAAGAGTCGGACAGGACGGAGCTACTGAACTGAACTGAAAAGAACTATGCTTTATAAGTCTGCTCATCAACAAGAAAAACCCTAATATAACAAAGAAATTTATTTAACTTCTGATTAAGAGCTGCTTACATCCATTTATGATAAAAACTCTCCAGAAAGCAGGAATAGAAGGAACATACCTCAACATAATAAAAGCTATATATGACAAACCCACAGCAAACATTATCCTCAATGGTGAAAAATTGAAAGCATTTCCTCTAAAGTCAGGAACAAGACAAGGGTGCCCACTTTCACCATTACTATTCAACATAGTTTTGGAAGTTTTGGCCACAGCAATCAGAGCAGAAAAAGAAATAAAAGGAATCCAAATTGGAAAAGAAGAAGTAAAGCTCTCACTATTTGCAGATGGCATGATCCTCTACATAGAAAACCGTAAAGACTCCACCAGAAAATTACTAGAACTAATCAATGACTATAGTAAAGTTGCAGGATATAAAATCAACACACAGAAATTCCTTGCATTCCTATACACTAATAATGAGAAAACAGAAAGAGAAATTAAGGAAACAATTCCATTCACCATTGCAACGGAAAGAATAAAATACTTAGGAATATATCTACCTAAAGAAACTAAAGACCTATATATAGAAAACTATAAAACACTGGTGAAAGAAATCAAAGAGGACACTAACAGATGGAGAAATATACCATGTTCATGGATTGGAAGAATCAATATAGTGAAAATGAGTATACTACCCCAAGCAATTTATAGATTCAATGCAATCCCTATCAAGCTACCAACAGTATTCTTCACAGAGCTAGAACAAATAATTTCACAATTTGTATGGAAATACAAAAAACCTCGAATAGCCAAAGCGATCTTGAGAAAGAAGAATGGAACTGGAGGAATCAACCTACCTGACTTCAGGCTCTACTACAAAGCCACAGTTATCAAGACAGTATGGTACCGGCACAAAGACAGAAATATAGATCAATGGAACAAAATAGAAAGCCCAGAGATAAATCCACACACATATGGACACCTTATCTTTGACAAAGGAGGCAAGAATATACAATGGATTAAAGACAATCTCTTTAACAAGTGGTGCTGGGAACTCTGGTCAACCACTTGTAAAAGAATGAAACTAGAACACTTTCTAACACCATACACAAAAATAAACTCAAAATGGATTAAAGATCTAAACGTAAGACCAGAAACTATAAAACTCCTAGAGGAGAACATAGGCAAAACAGTCTCTGACATACATCACAGCAGGATCCTCTATGACCCACCTCCCAGAATATTGGAAATAAAAGCAAAAATAAACAAATGGGACCTAATTAACCTTAAAAGCTTCTGCACATCAAAGGAAACTATCAGCAAGGTGAAAAGACAGCCTTCAGAATGGGAGAAGATAATAGCAAATGAAGCAACTGACAAACAACTAATCTCGAGAATATACAAGCAACTCCTACAGCTCAACTCCAGAAAAATAAACGACCCAATCAAAAAATGGGCCAAAGAACTAAATAGACATTTCTCCAAAGAAGACATACAGATGGCTAACAAACACATGAAAAGATGCTCAACATCACTCATTATCAGAGAAATGCAAATCAAAACCACTATGAGGTACCATTTCACACCAGTCAGAATGGCTGCAATCCAAAAGTCTACAAGTAATAAATGCTGGAGAGGGTGTGGAGAAAAGGGAACCCTCTTACACTGTTGGTGGGAATGTGAACTAGTACAGCCACTATGGAGAACAGTGTGGAGATTCCTTAAAAAACTGGAAATAGAACTGCCTTATGATCCAGCAATCCCACTGCTGGGCATACACACTGAGGAAACCAGAAGGGAAAGAGACGCGTGTACCCCAATGTTCATCGCAGCACTGTTTATAATAGCCAGGACATGGAAGCAACCTAGATGTCCATCAGCAGATGAATGGGTAAGAAAGCTATGGTACATATACACAATGGAGTATTACTCAGCCATTAAAAAGAATACATTTGAATCAGTTCTAATGAGGTGGATGAAACTGGAGCCTATTATACAGAGTGAAGTAAGCCAGAAAGAAAAACACCAATACAGTATACTAATGCATATATATGGAATTTAGAAAGATGGTAACAATAACCCTGTGTACGAGACAGCAAAAGAGTCACTGATGTATAGATCAGTCTTATGGACTCTGAGAGAGAGGGAGAGGGTGGGAAGATTTGGGAGAATGGCATTGAAACATGTAAAATATCATGTATGAAACGAGTTGCCAGTCCAGGTTCGATGCACGATACTGGATGCTTGGGGCTGGTGCACTGGGATGACCCAGAGGGATGGTATGGGGAGGGAGGAGGGAGGAGGGTTCAGGATGGGGAACACATGTATACCTGTGGCAGATTCATTTTGATATTTGGCAAAACTAATACAATTATGTAAAGTTTAAAAATAAAATAAAATTTAAAAATTTTAAAAAAATAAAAAACAAACAAACAAAAAAAAGAACTTGATTATATGCAATTCTGAGCAGAAAAGTGGGAATGCAAAGGTATTTTCAGGTCTCCATAACCAGTCATTTAACTTTCCTATAACTCTCCCACATCAGAATTCCTATCTATGCAAAGTATATTTTGTTTCAATTAATGCTGTTCTTTTAATTTTTCTAAAGTGTACAGAGTTTATATTTTCTTAAGGTTACACACTAGAGAAGAAACTTGCTTCAATAAAGTGCTGCTGCTGCTGCTGCTAAGTTGCTTAAGTCGTGTCTGACTCTGTGCGACTCCAAAGACGGCGGCCCACCAGTGCAGACTTCATTTCAATCTAACTAGGGGAAAGATTCAATTCTGAATTAGTGAAAATTTTCAAGGCTAGTTTTATTAAGAACATATACATACATACAGAGGTTAATTCCAACTAGGAGGTTAACATTAATTTACTAAAAAAAAAAAAAAACAGCTCGCCTCAATAAAATAAGAATGACTTCTAATTAATGTTATCAATTCTTTGCAAAATAATAATAAATTCTTGCCCTAGGCAGAAGACTCCATTAAAGTATTAGATTACTTCTACCCAGAGCCAAGACTAGGTTGAAGCCAATGAGGCAAATGCCTCAGACACAGTAAAACCCTTCAGTAATCAAACTACGTATTTTAATGCAACATTTTTGTAAAAAATCAAACTCTTGGAAAAATAATTCATTAATCCACTGTTAATTTAAAAGTAAAGACAGAATCAGTATGACTAATTTTTCTCTTTTGCCTCAGGCTCCAACATGAATCTGCAAGGCACTGATTCTAACTCTTCAAATTATATCATATTCTTAAAGTGTTTGACAGTAAGGGTAAGTATTTCCCTAGCAAGTAAAGAAAAAAAAATCTGACTATTCTTAATCACCATGTGCACCAGGCATTGTGCTAAATTCTTCATATAAACTATATGCTTATTCTCATTTCATCCTCATATATCTTAAGGCATGTACTATTATCATCCCCATTTTCCATAAAGAAACTGATTCTGTACTCATACTGCACTATACTATTTCTCAATATATTAGGATATACTCATCTCAGAATTCAAACATCAATATGTCTTTACTACATACTTCTCCTTTAGGGTTTATAGAGACAAACAACTGATGGGAGTTCAGGACAAAATACGGTACTCAGGGAATACTTAGTATTTTAACCTAAAGGAATTTGAGAAAATAGCAGAAGCAGGAAGGTCACTCTGATCTCTGTGCCTTTCCCCCCGAAACAGGTCATAAACATGTTTCTGTTAAAGGGGTCCTCTTTATACTAGAAGGTATCTCTAAAGACGAAGGGAGAGAAATTCTAATGAACAGGGCCTGCTAAATCTCCCCGTTTACTACATTTACTCTTTGACCTATTGTATTTCTACACAACAGTCCACTTCATCAAACATCACATAAAAATACTCGTTTAACTATTTCTTTGGGTCTTCCTTTCCTTACAAAGGCTCCCTGTGTCCTTTAAAACTTACATTAAACAAATGTATACATTTTTCTCCTGTTAATCTGTCTCTGTCAGTTAAATTTTCAGACCCAGCGAGGAACCCTAACAGGGGGAAGGGAAAATTTTTCCTCCCTTACACTAATAATGTCAAACATCAAATGTTTCTATCTAAAATTTCTGTGTCATGGGGATGTAATGTACAGCATGGTGACTACAGCTAATAATACTGTACTGCATATCTGCAAGTTGCTAAGACAGTAGATTGAAAGCTCTCATCACACACACACACACACACACACACACACACACACACACACACAAATTGCTTCTATGTATGGTGATAGATGGTTGCTAGACATATTGTAAGGATTATTTTCCAACATATGCTAAGTCGCTTCAGTCGTGGCTGACTCTGTGTGACCCCGGCAGCCCACCAGGCTCCGCCGTCCATGGGATTTTCCAGGCAAGAGTACTGGAGTGGGGTGCCATTGCCTTCTCCGTCCAACATATACAAATACTAATCATTATGTCATATACTTGAAACTAATGCATTATTATATATAAACTATACCTCAATAAAAAAAATTACTTTGTCAATAAAGTTTACTGAATATGCTTCAGTTCAGTTCAGTTCAGTCACTCAGTCGTGTCCAACTCTCTGCGACCCCATGAATCACAGCACACCAGGCCTCCCTGTCCATCACAAACTCCCAGAGTTCACTCAGACTCACGTCCATCGAGTCAGTGATGCCATCTAGCCATCTCATCCTCTGTCGTCCCCTTCTCCTCCTGCCCCCAATCCCTCCCAGCTCAGAGTCTTTTCCAATGAGTCAACTCGTCGAATGAGGTGGCCAAAGTACTGGAGTTTCAGCTTTAGCATCATTCCTTCCAAAGAGCTCCCAGGGCTGATCTCCTTCAGAATGGACTGGTTGGATCTCCTTGCAGTCCAAGGGACTCTGAAGAGTCTTCTCCCACACCACAGTTTTATGAAGGTGCATTTTACTCAGAAAAAGCAGTTTTATTGATCTAATAAGAATTTAATCACTAAAGGGGAATTTAGCTTATACTTGTATGTTTAATGAGATAATGAAAAGAAGATTCTAAAAATGAATATACACTTTCTTTTTCAACTGATAATGACTTAGGGGGGACACTTAAGAAAAGTGGTGAAAAAACTATCTGCTTTGTCCAATATGGTAGACAGAGTGGCATTTTAACCTGAAAATTCAAGTTAAATCAAATGAAATTTTAAATCTAGTTTCTTAGTCACACTGACTATATTGTAAATGCTCAATACTCACAGGTGGCTAATGGATACCATACTGAGTAAAAAAAGATAAGGAACATTTCTATTACTGCAGAGACAGCACTAATATAATACTTCAAACTATTACTCTGGTTCATATTATAACTACTATATGCTTATACTAATATATGATAGTATTCAATAATTTGCAAAATATGTCCTAAAAAAATCCATTTTCCAGAAATCATAATGGATTTGAAAGCATAACTCCCAGCTGAGAATAATGGAACATGACACGCTATTACCAAATACAATGATTTAAGAGTGTGGGGATTTCCCTGGTGGTCCAGTGCTTAAGACTCCACACTCCTAATCAAGACAGCATGGGTTCAATCCCTGGTCTGGAAATTAAGATCTCCTGTGCTACACAGAGTGGTCAGAAAAAAAGAAGAGTATATTTATTTTAGTATATTATTTAGTATATTAAATCGTATGTGCAGGGCACTTGAGGTAGAAGGCAATTTAGAGGGCAGAATAATTGCTAATGGAAGTAAAATGACCTCTAAGACGCTTCTGTAGTCCTAATCATACTGCAGAACTTCTCAGAAAAGAATGTGAATTCAGAAAAAAAAAAAATTAGATACTTAGCTTTAGGAAACCGCAAAGAGTTTATATTTCAAATGAAAACTTTGAGAACTAAAAAACAAAACAAAACAGAACTTCCTGTGGACAGAGGCAGTGAAAAGGACAATTGAGACCTCAGAATAAATTCAGTGGTCCTTAAACAAATACAAAAGTGGATCCTAATTTAGCAGACTAAAACTGCTAATTGATAAGAAAGGAGGGGGACCTTAATTATTAACGTCAGAGGAGGAAAGCAGCACATGAGAGAGAAATGAGTAACCAAATTCAAAGAGATCCTCCCTTATACAATACTGCAAGGAAGTAAAGCACAGGGAGAAAGACTGACCTGATCTGAACAGGAAGTGATCCATATGGGGACTGTTGATTAACATTTTAGTGTTGTGATTTAAGAGCCACTTTATAAATCAGGCTTAAAACGGCAGATACAAAAAACAATGGAGGAAGAGGCAGATACAAAAACAGTGGAGGAAGAGGTGCCAACCAAATAAAAGGCATAGTAATAATGCAAACACTTTCTAACAAAAGATATTAAAACTACTTACCACTGGGTTGAATTTATCTCCCTGATGTTTCTTAATTGAGCCAACATTCTATGAAAACCAAAAAAAGAAACAAAATTAACAATAAAAATAATCTTTATGACTAAGGAACATCTCTTCCAATTTCTTATTTATCTCAAAATCTAAATTAAAATCCTCTATAATTAAGTCACATAAACTCACACACACAAAATTGCTAATTTCTCAATAGTAACTGGATTTATTGTTCATAATATTTTTAGACTATTGAGAGCCCTCACCTATATTAAGTAACAGATACCACTCTATCTACCATTAAAATCCCATTTATTTGAGCTTACTGAGAAACAATAAAAGTTTTCCCAAGCAAATAAACTCTAATCACCAATTATACTTAAAATTTAGTAGTTTTTGGTGGTTCTTTGTGGCAAACACTGTTAACTGCTTATCAGTCTTTTCCCTCTTTTCAGAAGTTTCTTTTATTCAAGGTGGTAATGGACCTAGCTAAATACCCACTTTTAGCTTTCCAAGAAGGGTGGACAAGTGACAGATGACACAGTTAAGCTCAATGACACATACTTAGAAGTCTACTTTGGGGGTAGAATGGTAGTGGATTCTGGAAAAACATCTGTTTCCTTATCTAGGGAAGGGTGTGAACATGATGACTATGAATCAACAAGCATGAGGATTAAAAGCCTACCAATAAGGCTGATAAAATAGAAAGACAAAGCAAGCGGGGGTCTCTTAACAGCACTGCTGAGCAGCTGAGCTAATGCCAACCTCAGAAATACCTGGATTTCTTGATGTATAAGAAAATGAAATCCTCTATTTGCTTAAACTATTGCTAGATTTTCTGTACCTGAAACCAACACATTCCAAAATAGGACAACCCCAAACCCAAAACAGCAGCATTAATTAAAAGTACATACATCATGAGTAATCTTTTTCTGAAAAGCTCAGTGATATTAATAAATACGTTTCAGAATTTTAAAGGGTCACTCTAAATACATTAGACTATTTGTCCTTATAAAAAATTGTTTAGGACTGCTGAGTTAACTTTCTCCACAAATTCTACACATAGCACATACCACAGAAAACACCTCTGTGTATATCAAGCAAAGATGGCCACTTATTTTGTCACGCAACATACTCCCACATACATGGTAGTCTGATAAAATGGGACTAACAATGAACTGAGATGGAATATGGCTACAGAAGGAGGTTAGAGAGAAGAAAAGTTTGTGTTTAGAGACTTGAGTTTGAAATACCTGAAAGCTGTCCTAGTGGGATCCTATGTAGACAGTTGCATGAGTATCCAGAGATGTGGAAAGAAATCCAAACTGAGACTATAAATTTGGAAGTTATCTATTTAGAGATATTTAAAGTAATGAAATTAGGGACTTCCTTGGTGGTCCAATGTTAAGAATCTGCCTTTCAATGCAGGGGACAGAGATTCAATCCCTGGTCAGGGAACTAAGATCCCACATGCCACTGAGCAACTAAGCCCACATGCTCTGGAGCCCACAGATCCTGAGTGCTGCAACTAAGACCTGACACAGCCAAATAACTAAATAAATATTAAAAAATAAATAAAGTGATGAAATTACATGAAAGAATCAAGGGCATCAATGTGGATAGAAGAGTACAGGTTCAAAAAGAAAGGAATGAAGGAAGAAAACAAATTCAATGGTTGAGCCCTGAGATACTATAAAAATAGAGGTCATAAAGAAGAGAAGAGAACCAGCAAAGGACACTGAAGAGAGGCAGTGAGTCAAGAGAAAGCACCCCTCATTTGCCCAAAGTATATTCTAAAAGCTAAATGGAAAAAATTATTTTGAGGAAGTTATCAACTATGTTAGTAAGAACTTTAATTGCCACTGTTTAATAAGGTAAAGGTCACTGATTATCTTACTGAGGAGTAATAGAGACAAAATGCTGTTTGTAGGGGATTCAAGAAATAGGAGAAGGATAACATCATAGCAAATATAGACAACTCAGGTAGTTCAGTTATTAAGACTGGAAAAATACAGGAGTGAGAATAGATGGCAAGTCAAGACTCACAATAGTGGATGTGTAGGGAATAATCTAGTAAGAGAAAGATACATTTTTATAAACAGATTTGGAAAACCATTCATAGACCATCCCAACAAAGTTTCCAGCCAGTTAAAAGAAAAATGTTGCTCATGGACCCAAAAGAAACCTTGGGTGCCATGGTACAGCTTAGGGTTATTTTTCAAAGCTACATATTACTGTAGCTTCTCCCTTAGAGATTCTGATTTAGAAGATTAGCTATAATTCAAGATTCTTTATCATAAAGAAAATGCTGATGTGATTTTTTTTCCCTTAACAGTTTCAACAATAATCCACAGTCGTATATCTATATTCAAATTACCATCTTTTCCCCTTCCCATTATTTTCTGATAAACTCTCATTTGGGAAATATTTGTAACTGAAAAGTGAAATCACTATAAAAGTTTTAAAAAATATAGTATGTATACTTCCCTATGGATCTGAAGAGATCACAAGTTATACGTGGCTAGATTTAAGAGAAATCTTATGTTGGAATGACCTTTTTAAGTAAGAGTTTAGAAGTTAAAATGCACAACAAAGGCTCCTCAGGTATGCCCATAGCTATCAGATGGTGTTTAGTTGTTCTGAAAGATTTTAGTTTAACTATGGCTATCATATTTGCTAATCTGTATTTGATACAACCTGTGCTTACTTCTGAGGAACTTTATGAACATTATTAACCCATTACCTATAAGTACATGCAAGTAAACAATGAAAATAGTTACATGGAAAAGAACAAGAATAAAAAGGTAAGAAACTTATGTAATGAAAAAAACAAATACTGTAAAGGAGCACTTGATCCTGAAGGATGAAAATAATTGTATGTATAAAATGTGCTATGCCTTACAGCACATACAGCAAGAGGTGAGAAAAGAAGGTTGGTGAAATAGCTACATGTCTCTCAAGACAGCATTGCTGTCTGACCCCTGCTCAGTTCAGTTCAGTTCAGTCACTCAGTCGTGTCCGACCCTTTGCGACCCCATGAATTGCAGCATGCCAGGCCTCCCTGTCCATCACCAACTCCTGGAGTTTACACACACTCATGTCCATCGAGTCGGTGATGCCATCCAGCCATCTCATCCTCTGTCGTCCCCTTCTCCTCCTGCCCCCAATCCTTCCCAGCATCAGGGTCTTTTCAAATGAGTCAACTCATCGCATCAGGTGGCAGAGTACTGGAGTTTCAGCTTTAGCATCAGTCCTTCCAATGAACACCCAGGACTGATCTCCTTTAGAATGGACTGGTTGGATCTCCTTGAAGTCCAAGGGACTCGCAAGAGTCTTCTCCAACACCACAGTTCAAAAGCATCAATTCTTCGGCGCTCAGCTTTCTTCACAGTCCAACTCTCACATCCATACATGACCACAGAAAAAACCATAGCCTTGACTAGACAGACCTTTGTTGGCAAAGTAATGTCTCTTCTTTTGAATATGCTATCTAGGTTGGTCATAACTTTCAAGGAGTAAGCATCTTTTAATTTCATGGCTGCAAACACCATCTGAAGTGATTTTGGAGCCCCCAAAAATAAAGTCTGACACTGTTTCCACTGTTTCCCATCTATTTCCCATGAAGTGATCAGACCAGATGCCATGCTCTTAGTTTTCTGAATGCTGAGTAGAAAGTTTCGTCAATGCCAGCAACGTTAACCAAACAAACTTTTATATCAAACAATGGTTAGCATATATATGTTAAAAAAATCTTAATGTGGAATAAAGCAATTGACATACATATTGAAGTTATAAGGAGTTCCCACATCTGCAGAAATTTCCACTTATATGTTTTTACATAATTTACATAATAAAATAGACCTTTAAAGTATAGTTTGGCAAATGTATACACCCATATAACCAACAGCAATCAAGATATAAAATCTTTCCTCACCCAAGAAAAATTCCTATGTGCCACTTTCCAGTCAATACCCTCACCAAGACACCCTGTCCTAGATAAGAGTGCTATGACATTTATGTACAAGTATTATGAGAATGTAGGCTTCAGTTCTTGCAGGTAAATAAAGGGGAGTGAAATTGCTAGATCACAGTTCATAAAGAAAGCTAAGCGCCAAAGAATGGATGCTTTTGAACTGTGGTGTTGGAGAAGACTCTTGAGAATCCCTTGGACTACAACCAGTCAATCCTAAAGGAAATCAACCCTGAATATTCATTGGAAGGACTGACACTGAAGCTGAAGTTCCAATACTTTGGCCACCTGATGTGAAGAACTGACTCTGGAAAAGACCCTGATGCTGGGAAAGATTGAAGGCAGGAGGAGTAGGGGATGGCAGAGGATGAGATAGTTGGATGGCATCACCGACTTGATGGACATGAGTTTGAGCAAGCTCCAGGAGTTGGTGATGGACAGGGAAGCCTGGCATGCTACGGTCCATACGGTCGCAAAGAGTGGGACACAACTGAGTGACTGAACTGAACTGAGTCTATAGGCATGTTTAATTTTATTCCTAAAAAATAAACAAATCATTTTACAAAGTAGTTTTATCACTTACTACTCCCAGAGTTCCAATTAAATTTTCACCAACACTTGATATTCTCAGTCTTTCTTAATCTTAACCTATGTAGTAGGTGAAGATCAGTATCTCACTGTATTTTTGTTTTGCGTTTCTCTAATTACAAAATGGCATAGCAGAGCCTTATCTGTATTTGGACCTTGGTTAGATGATAAAGATATTGGACTCAAGTCTGACATGACACTCTAGTGAGAAGAGTGATAAGATTTTGTATATGGGAAGAATGCATATTATTGTGCAAGCAGATACACTATGTAAGAAAATAATTCTCCATGAGCATCTCACATTTCTGCATAGCCTGGGTTCTCTGAACAATGTCATTTACAGCCAATTTAAGATGTTTATATAAGGATACATGAGGCAGTTCAATGTCTTCTCTCCAGAGATCGTTGTTCACTGTTTAGTCGCTAAATCATGGCCAACCCTTTGTGACCCTGTGGACTGCAGCACACCAGCACACCTTCCCTGTTCTTCACCGTCTCCCGGAGTTTGCCCAAATTCATGTCCATTGAGTTGGTGATGCTATCTAATCATCTCATCCCCTGCCACCAGAGGAGGTTTAAATTCCAGAGTAAAGATAAGGTTCTCTCTCTCTCTCTCCTGAGAAGAGGACAGGTCATGAGTGGTCCTATGTGTGGTCAGGTTTCCCAATTCAGGGTGCCCCTTCTTCAGTGCACACTACTACCTGTGCAGGTCCCATCTGACCTTCACTGTGAAGCCCTATGAAGATTCAGGCTCAAGTAACCAACACAAGTACTGCCCTGGTGGCTGCTTGCTTTCCAGGGAGTAATAAACCCTTTGTCTCTGGTTTGTGTTTTCTGGCAAGTTAACACAGTACCTTGTAAATAGGGTAAAATCCCAGATCTTTGACCTGAGATTTAACCACTATGAATCAAGAAACAGGGCCACAATGTCTTTCACCACCAAGATTAAGAGATCCAGAGTCTATTTCCCCACTGCTTGAAATTGGGCTGACTGGAGGAGGAAATGGCAACCCACTCCAGTATTCCTGCCTGGGAAATCCCACGGACAGAGGAGCCTTGGCAGGCTATAGCCCCTTGGGGTCACAAGAGAGTTAGAAGTGACTTGGTGACTAAACAACGACTTGCTTATGCCAACTCAGTGTGGCAGAAGTTAAGCAAACAACAGTGCCTCTGCCTCAAGAAGATTTACTACTACTGCTTTTACCTTCCTTGAATGCAGCCCTGAGGACATAATGCCATAAAGAAGCCAGGGATAAAAGACCACATGCTGATTCACAAGTTCAAGAGTTATATAAATTGCTCTAAACGTTAAGTTTACCAATTATACTGATTTTTTTCCAATGAAAAAATTTTACAATTTGTTCATTTACATGGGACATTTTCCATTTCGCTCATTTCCGTTTTGTCTATATTTTCTGCCTTTTTATTTGTTTTGAATTTGTCTTTTTCTCTTAGGCTAAAACTTATTAAGTAATGATTCTAATATTTTCTTCTTCAAGATTTAAAGCTATGAATTCTGAAGTTCACTTCATAAATGTTAATATGTTGTCTTTCCATTTGTTTAAAATGTTCATTTTCCATTTGATTTATTCTTTTAACCATGAGTTATTCAGAATCACCTTAATTTTAAAACATTCAGACTGGGAATTCTCTGAGAGTTCAGTGGTTAGGACTCTGAGCTTCCACTGCCAAGTGCCTGGGGTTCAACCCTTGGCCAGGAAACTAAGATCCCGCAAGCTTCATGGTATGGCTAAAAAACCAAAAAACACCACCATGCAGGGATCTCCTAATTCCATTACTTCATGGCAAATAGATGCAGAAACAATGGAAAAAATGAGAGACAATTTTGGGGGGCTTCAAAATCACCACAGATGGTGACTGCAGCCATGAAATTAAGAGACTCTTCTTGCTCCTTGGAAGAAAAGCTATGACCGACCTAGACAAAATATTAAAAAGCAGAGCTATCGCTTTGCCAACCAAGGTCTGTCAAGTCAAAGCTATGGTTTTTCCAGTAGTCATGTATGGATGTGAGAGCTGGACTATAAAGAAAAAGAAAGCTGAGTGCCAAAGAATTGATGCTTTTGAACTATGCCACTGGAGAAGACTCTTGAGAGTCACTTGGACAGCAAGGAGATCAAACCAGTCAATCCTAAAGGAAGTCAGTCCTGAATATTCTTTGGAAGACTGATGGTGAAGCTGAAAACACCAATACTTTGGCCACTTGATGCAAAGAACTGACTCCTTGGAAAAGACCCTGAAAGAAAGACTGAAGCCGTGAGGAGAAGGAGACAACAGAGGATGAGATGGTTGGACGGCACCACCGACTTCATTGACATGAGTTTGAGTAAGCTCCAGGAGTTGGTGATGGACATGGAGGCCTGGTGTGCTGCAGTCCATGGGGTCACAAAGAGTTGGACAGAACTGAGCAACTGAACTGAATTCTCATTTGTTATTGATTTCTAACTTAATTTCACTGTAGACAAAGAAAATATAATTTCAAGTCTTCCACAGTATGTTGAAGTTTTGACATCCTCACATGAGATCTACCTTGGAGTTTCATGTGTATTTAAATGTCACATTCTGCATCTCTTGGGCTTAGTATTCAAAAAATGTCATGTGAAACTGATTGACAGTGGTGTTCAAATCTTCCATACCCTTCCTAATTTATGGTATTCTTTTTCTACTAATTACTGAAAAGTACTGAAATCTCTAAGCATAAATGTCCATTTCTCCTTTTATTTCTATCAAATTTTATTTCATGTATTCTGAATATTTTGTAAATATACATTTAGGGTTCTTACATCTTCTTGATAAATGGATCCTTTTATCATTATAAAATGTCCTTTTACTAAATCCTTAGAGTATATTTTGCTATAACAACTTTCTTTTGATAAGTGTTAGTATATCTTTTTCCACTATTGCTTTTAACCAAATTTGTCTTTAAATTGCCCATTTGTACAAAGCATATAGTTGGTTCTTGCTATTTTATCCAACCTGACAATTTCTATGTTTCAATGCTTGGCTTAGACCATTTGTATTTAATATAATTACTTGTATAATTTAAGCTTATTGCATTACTATTTATTTTTAACTTGTTCTTTGTTCCTGTTTTCCTGCCTCCAAATATAGTTATTTCCCTATATAATCTCATTGTGTGGACTTTTAAGTCATACACACACAACACATGTATTTTGGCTGCTCTAGGAATGTACAGCACATATTCTTAATTCATCATAGTCCACCTTCAAATAATATTATACTATTCTAATTACATATGTAATTTTATATATAACAAATGCAAAAGAGTATAATGTATTTGTTTATACTCTCATATTTCATGCTATGGTCATAAATTTTACTTCTATATATTATAAATCCCAGGGCTTCCCAGGTGGTGCAGGGGTAAAGAATGTGCCTGCCAACACAGGAGACGTAGAGTAGGAAATGGCAACTGACTCCAGTATTACTGCCTGGAAAATTTCATGTCAGATAAGTCTGTCAGGCTGCAGTGCATGGGGTCTCAAAGAGTTGGAAACACCTGAGTGTGCACGCATGCACACACACACACACATTCACTGTCACTTATATAAAGACCAGAAAACAGACTTCCGTATTTATTCACACACTCACCGTTTCTTACAGTCTATTTCTTATAACAGATTTGCTATCAAGGCCATTTGAGCAGTGTTTTTAAAGATACTGCATTTTTTAGTTCTAGAATTTGCATTTGGTATTTTTCCAAAGTTTCCATCACTCTCCTGAAATACTCAATCCCTCACATGTTATCCTGCTTTAAAATAACTGTCTCCTAACTCACTGACTCCTAACTCTGGGGCATCTAAGAAGTCTGTTCACTGTTTTCTCTTAATTATACAATCATATTTTCCTGTTTTATGTTTCATATTTTTTCATAGTATTCTAGATCCTTTTTATAAAATGAGGGTTGAGAAATGAGCATAAAACTGTTAAGTTTTATTTCTTTCTCAGAGAATTATGCTCTTCTCTCAGTTTGGATGCATGCATGCATGCTCAATCAGTTGCTCAGTCATGTCAGACTCTTTACAACCCCATGGACTGCAGCCCGCCACGCTCCTCTGCCCATGGAATTTTCCAGGCAAGAATGCTAGAGTGCATTGCCATTTCCTACTCTTGTGTCTCCTGTATTGGCAGGCAGATTCTTTACCATTGAGCTACATGGGAAACCCCTAGTTAGAATGAGTCACGGATAATTCAGATTTCTAGCAGACTCAATTTGAGCTGAAACTGGCTGCTGCTTTCAGTTCTGCAGCTTTCAGACTGCAGCTTCAGTTGCTCAGTCGTGTCTGAATCTTTGCAACCCATGGACTGCAGCACACCAGGCTTCCCTGTCCATCACCAACTCCCGGAGCTCATTCAAAATCATCTCCATTGAGTTGGTGATGCCATCCAACCATCTCATCCTCTATCATTCCCTTCTCCTCCTGCCTTCAATCAGAGTGAATTTTTCTGTGATCAATTCAATCCCCAACTTCTCATCCTCAACCACAGTCATATCTTTTTGATCTTGTCAAAATCTGAGATAGGAAGAAATTGGGCTACAGTTCTACATATTTTGGGTTTGGTTTACCTTTAGATTCAACTCCAGCAGTGTCCCATAATTCAAGAACCATTAGAATTTGCAGAACTGTACATTTCTTTAGCTTTTTCAACCCCTCCTGTACGCCTCTTTAAGCAAAATTCAAGGTAGATAAAATTATCAGGCTTAATGATTTAATTCTGCTTTGGGGCTTTGTCAGATACCCACCCTTTCCCAAAAGCCCACAGTGTCTCTTGAAGATTGGATGATTTATCTTCAGCCCTTCAGTCTTTCCATTTACTGCTTCATCCTATACTGAAACCAGGCTGGAAAGCTGCCATACTCTTGACTCACCTATGAGAAGTTCATGTATCTCTGGAAATCAGTTCACCAAGGCTTCCTTGATCCCACTGATTTTTTGCTACCTCTAATTTTTTTTAATGCAATTTTTATTCTTTACAGGTTTTTCTTATTCTCACCAGGGGACCAGAAAGTTTTTGTGCGCTCCCATATGCTAACTCACATGCACTTTCATGGGGTCGCAAAGAGTCAGACCAAGACACTGAACAACAACATGCTAACTAGAAGCAGAAAAGAAGATGCCCAGTGTAGATAAATAGTGCTGTTTATAGATAAGACACTCCCATGGAAGAGATTCAGTCTGTTTCACCCTTTTGTGAAACAAATTTGGTAAAGGTAGAAGAAAAATCTTCAAAATCCTCCTCTATCTCAGTTTAGAAGGAATTACAATTTATAAAACAGAAAGAGGGCCTAATTATTCTTACAAAAAGATCTTCATTCCACAATTAGAAATAAGACTACAAATGCAAACATCCCAGACAGAATTGATTTATTTAACTCTGAAAACCTAACATCAGATCATTCTAAAATCAGAGGAAGGAAGTAGAGGGAGGTTTTAGCATGGCTCAGAACCAAACTTAGAGAAGGTGAAAACTGTGCCAAAAAAAGGAATACTGAAGGTCTGTGAGTAAATTTCAACTTTTTGTAACACACAGTTGGTTCTTTCAACAACAGGTCAATAAAAGCTGTGCACAGAGACACTGCAGAAATATGCACCACAAACATATTCACAATGATGTTGCACTTAATTTGATAAATTAAATCTTGGCATTATTTCAAACCTAGAAATACTTTCTCATATAGCCTTGACCAGATTCTAAACTATTCCCAAACACAATCCTGTGGCAGGACTAACTTCCTTGTACATATTCCCTTATTTCTCTTTACTTCCTGGTATTCATCTCTATGCCAGAGTAAATCCCAATCTTCTTAGATTCTGCTAATGACTTATAACAATTTCCTTTGCAGACTCATGACACATGGTTTGTAAGCCTTGACGGGTACAGAACAAGATGGTCAAATAAACCAAAGAGAATGTTAATTCTCTAACATATCCTAAGAATCAACTGATTTTGACCACACACAACAATATGAGACACTGAGTAGGTGTATTTTCCCTCTCATCTTAAAAAGGATCTCTTCTGAAGATATCTCTCCAGTTATCAACCCATTTCTCTGCTCTCCTTTACAACAAAATTCCAAACAAGTTGTCTATACACACTCTAACCAATTATTTCATCAACTTTTCTCAAACTCACTGGAATCACACTTTTGTCCCCCATCACTTCAATAGAAACTGTTCTTCCTAGGTCATTAATGGCCTCAGTTCAGTTCAGTTGCTCAGTCATGTCCAACTCTTTGCAACCCCCATGAACTGCAGCACACCAGGCCTCCCTGTCCATCACCAACTCCCAGAGTCCATCCAAACCCATGTCCATTGAGTCGGTGATGCCATCCAACCATCTCATCCTCTGTCGTCCCCTTCTCCTCCTGCCCTCAATCTTTCCCAGCATCAAGGTCCTTTTCCAATGATTCAGCTCTTCGCATGAGGTGGCCAAAGTTTTGGGAGTTTCAGCTTCAGCATCAGTCCTTCCAATGAACACCCAGGACTGATCTCCTTTAGGATGGACTGGCTGGATCTCCTTACAGTCCAAGGGACTCTCAAGAGTCTTCGCCAACACCACAGTTCAAAAGCATCAATTCTTCAGCACTCAGCTTTCTTTAGAGTCTAACTCTCACATCCATACATGGTCACTGAAAAAACCATAGCCTTGATTAGATGGACCTTTGTTGGCAAAGTAATGGCTCTGCCTTTGAATATGCTATCTGGGTTGGTCATAACTTTCCTTCTAAGGAGTAAGCATCTTTTAATTTCATGGCTGCAGTCACCATCTGCAGTGATTTTGGAGCCCAAAAAAATAAAGTCTGACACTGTTTCCACTGTTTCCCTATCTATTTCCCATGAAGTGATCAGACCAGATGCCATGATCTTCGTTTTCTGAATGTTGAGCTTTAAGCCAATTTTTGCACTCTCCTCTTTCACTTTCATCAAGAGGCTCTTTAGTTCTTCTTCACTTTCTGCCAGAAGGGTGGTGTCATCTACATATCTGAAGTTACTGATATTTCTCCCGGCAATCTTGATTCCAGCTTGTGCTTCCTCCAGCCCAGCATTTCTCATGATGTACTCTGCATATAAGTTAAATAAACAGGGTAACAATGTACAGCCTTGACGTACTCTTTTTCCTATTTGGAACCAGTCTGTTGTTCCATGTCCAGTTCTAACTGTTGCTTCCTGACCTGCATACAGGTTTCTCGAGAGGCAGGTAAGGTGGTCTGGTATTCCCATCTGTTTCTGAATTTTCCACAGTTTATTGTGATCCACACAGTCAAAGGCTTTGGCATAGTCAATAAAGCAGAAATAGATGTTTTTCTGTAGATGTGTTTATTGTTTTTTGGTCTGTGCAATAAACATTAATGGCTTACCTATTGCCAAATCCAACAGACAACTCTAAGCTCATGTCTCCCTTGACTTAGTAGTAGCACTACTTCCCACTACTTCAGGTATTTTCTTCACTTAGCTTCCAAGACATGACATCCTCCTGATTTTGTTCCTACACCACTGGCCACACCACAGTATCCTTCGATAATTACTCCACTTTATATCAACCTCAACACATTATAGTGATGAAGAATGCAGATATTCGCCCTCTTCTCTATCTATACTCACGCTCTTGTTGATGATCCAGTTTCTAATGTTGAAATATTACCAAGTCTTTCAATACTAAGTACTCTAATGACACCTGTCTTAGTTTGGGTTCTCTCAAAAACAAAGGTTAAGATAAGGATTTGAATGCAGATAGTCCATCTAAGAAACGACCTAAACAGCAGTTAGAGTATGTGATAGGGAGGAAAAGCCAATATAAGAAACGGTATATTATTGAGGTCATCCCTAACCTAGGGACAACTGGGGTTCATTCTACTTAAATTCTCTGAGAAGCACATGGGGGTCTCAAAATTGTCTGTCCATAAGATGAGAGGCAAGCTGTTATACATCTGCTCCTGTTTCCTACTGGTTAAGCACTGCTTCTATGGGCGTTAAGTTTCCCAAACTACTAGCTCTTGCTTGCTTTCTGGTCCAGCTGGCCTCCCACAGCACAGAAATCACTGTTGTTCACGTTCACTAAAAATACAAACAACAAAACTTATGAGCAAAGGATTTGAAGAAACATGTCTCCAAAGATATGTTAATGGCCAATATGCATGTAGAAAGATGATCCACACCCTTAGTCATTAGGGAAACAAATTAAAACCACCAAGAGATTAAAATTTTACACCAACTAGGGATAGCTTAATAAAAAAGCCAGGTATCAGGACCGATGTGGAGACACTAAAACCTTCATACATCACTGATGTAAATGTAAATCACTGCAGTCACTTCTGAAAAACAATTTGGCAATTCTTCCAAAAAGTCAAACATAGTTACCATATAACCCAGCAATTCTATTCCTGGGTATTTAATCAAGAGGACTGAAAACATCTGCTTTCAGAAAACCTTGTAACTGATGTTCATAACAGCATTATCCATGAAAGAAAGAAAGAAGTTGCTCAGTCGTGTCCAACTCTTTGCGACCCCATGGACTGCAGCCTACCAGGCTCCTCTATCCATGGGATTTTTATCCATAGTGGACAAAAAAGGGGAAATAATCTAATACACATAAGCAACGAATGGATAAGCAAAGTGTTTTATATTCATACAATGAATTATGTATTATTCAGCTATTATATAAAGAGATGAACTACTGATACATGATACAACATGGATGAACCTTGGAAACATTATGCCATGGTAAAGAAGCCAGATACAAAAGGCCATATATTTTATAATTCCATTTTTATGAACTGTTTCAAACAGGCAAATTAATAGAAACAGAAAGCAGATTTGTGGTTCCAGGGTCTAGGGGCAAAGGAAAACAGGAGTGACTGCTAACATGTATGGGGCTTGGGGCAGTGATGAGATTTTTGGAATTAGATGATGATGGCTGCAGGACCTTGCAAATGTACTAAACATTACTGGAGTGTACACTTTATAAACAGGTGAACTTTATCGTTTATTATTTGGGCTTCCCTGGTGGCTCAGACAGTAAAGAATCTGCCTGCAGTGTGGGAGACCTAGGTTTGATCCCTGGGTCTGAAACGGATCTTTCTTTCCACAGAAATTTATTTTCCTACCTTCCTTCTCCCTTTAAAAACTTAAGTTACTTCTGTGCAACCGCCAATCGAATCCCAATTTATAACTTTACTGAGTCAAAGCTTTGCTCAGTACTTTTACCTTACTCCTGACTCCTCTTTTCCACCTAATACTTCACTATGCTAATTACTTCTCTGGTTCTTCAAGTGGTGTTTTAAATAAGGCGAATTGCTCAGTCGTGTCTGACTCTTTGCGACCCCATGGACTGTAGTCTTCTACGCTCCTCCGTCCATGGGATTTTCCAGGCAAGAGTACTGGAGTGGGCTGCCATTTCCTTCGCCAGAGGATTTTCCTGACCCAGGGATCGAACCCAAGTCTCCCGCACTGTAGGCAGACACTTTACTGTCTGAGCCACCAGGGAAGTCCATTTTAAATAAAGCTGTCTATAAATAAAATGCTTTTATACAATGTGTACACTGCCCTAGAAACAGAGTCAAATCTGTTGAAAAGCGTGACCTGATTTGTGAATCCTGGACACAAGTGCCACAGTGCTTGAAAGTCCACCATTAGTTATTTATTATATTTTGGACTTTCTCCAAACAATCTCTATTAGAATGCAACCTACTTAGTGAAGACAAGGCCCTAACTTCTTAAGGTAATTTCTTTATATTCTTTCTTAAGTTCAAGAGAAAAGAAGCTTTAGAGAAGGAACCATGAGCAAAGAGCAGAAAAAGATAGAAATCAGCAAACACACACACCTATAAACACACGAGGCCAGTATGAAATCATTATTTTTCTATAAAGCTAATGTGTTTAACTTAGCCTGATTATTATTATAACCACCACAAACCTTTCAAAGAAAATCAGATCAGTCTTAACACCTTGTAACAGAGCATTTTAAGTTTAATTATTAATACGGTGGCACCAGTGGTAAAGAATCTGCCTGCCAATGCAGGAGACCTAAGGTCTTACTTGCTTTTGAAAGTACTGTGCTACCTATACTTAAATCCTCTTGGGCTTATCTAATATATAATGTGTGAAATTAGCCTTAGGTTTTCAAACATTACTTTTTAAAATACTGTTTTGTCTTTTAAATATTTGTTTATTTGGCTGTACCAGGTCTTAGCTGTGGCATGTGGGATCTGTTTCGACTAGGGATCGAACCTGGGACCCCCTGCAT
This sequence comes from Bubalus kerabau, assembly GCF_029407905.1. Classification (NCBI taxonomy): domain Eukaryota; kingdom Metazoa; phylum Chordata; class Mammalia; order Artiodactyla; family Bovidae; genus Bubalus; species Bubalus kerabau. The sequence goes on from NC_073641.1 coordinate 15,483,240, forward strand.
TGGGAGTGCAGAGTCTTAGCCACTGGACTACCAGGGAAGTTCTGAAAATACTGTTTTAAGTAACAAACTTCTTTAAAATTTTCTGTAGAAAAGGAAGTGGGAAAATATTGTTAGAACACCTAAAGACTGCCAGGTGCTTTGTGCCCAGTTCATTCACATACTGAACTCTGACATCCCTCCAAATTAGGTATTATATACACATTTAAATATAAACAAAGGTTACAGGACAAATAAGAGGCAAATCTGAAAGCTCCAAGTGTAACAGTGTTCCATTTCATCAATGATTCTCAATGAACGTAAGGACACCTTCGGTCCAAAACTGTCAAGGACAGACATAAGAATCACACTTCCAATATTCTTAAGAAAATACTTACAGGCATATGAGTTTGGGAGTCTTTTGCAATAAAACCCGATGGCCTAAGGGTAGAAACAATTCTAAAATTTCAATAGAAATATTCTCTATCAAAATGGATGATGGGGGAAATGACACAGCAGACGCCAGTCGAATAACCTCACAGTTCACAATGACCCTTCCTTTCTCCAAAAAAAGGCAACCACAAATCCATAAAATATTACCTTCATGCAATTTAAATAACATGGCCCTTAAGGTGATTCAAAGGCACCAGTCTTGTCAACAAATGGTACCAGAACGATCAATCACATGCAAAGGAGTGAACCTCAACACAGACCTTAGAACTGTCACAAAAATTAACCCCAAATGGATCACAGGCCTAAATGTAAAATATGAAACTATAAAATTCCTAGAAGATAACATAGAAGAAAACCTATATGACCACGTTGGGTATGGTGATGATTTTTTTCGAGACAACATCAAAGGCACAATCCATGAAAGAAATAATTGATAAGGTGGACTTCCTTAAAATTACAAATCTGCTCTGCAAAAGACAATGTGAAGAGAATGAATGACAAGCAAAAGACTGGCAGAAAATAGAGCTAATCCTTCATATTCACAGTTTCTGTACTCTGAGATTCAACCAACCTTGGATATTTGAAAAAAGAAAAGTCCAGAAAATCTCAAAAAGCAAAACCTGAATTTGCCACAGGTTGGCAACAATTTATATAACATTTACATTGTACTTACAACTATTTACACAGTTTCTACATTGTCTTAGGCATTATAAGTAACCCAAGATGATTTAAAGTATACAGGGAGGATATGCCATGGTTACATGCAAATACTGTGCTATTTTACATAAGCGACCTTCACATTTTGGTACCTTGGGGCAAGGGAGGGTTCTGAAACCAAGCCACAGCATATGTGAGTGGGAGGACTGTACTTGCAAAAGACACCTGATAAAGGATTGTCATCCAAAATACACAAAGAACTCTGAAAATCAAACAGAGAAAACAAACAACCCGATTAAAAATTGCCAAAGATCCTAACACTCTCACATCACCAAAGAAGATATACAGATGAAAAATAAGCCTATGAAAAGATGCTCCACATCATAAGTCATCACGGAAATGCAAATTAAAATGAGAAACCACTGTAAGCCTATTTAGAATAGCCAAAATGTGCAACGCTGACAATACCAAATGCTGGTGAGGATGTGAAACTCTCATTCAATACTGGTGGAAATGAAAAACAGTACAGCCATTGTGGAAGACAGTGTGGCAGTTTCTTATGAAACTTAACATACTCTTACCATACAGTGCAGCAATCATGCTCTTTGGTATTTATCCAAAGGTACTGGAATCTTATGACCACAAAGAAAAAAAAAACCTGCACACAGACGCTTATAGCAGCTTTCTTCATAACTGCCACCACTTGAAAGCAACCAAGATGTCCTTCAACAGGTGAATGGTACACAAAGACAATGGATTATTCAGAGGTTAAGAAGAAATGTGCTATCAAGTCATGGAGGAACCTTAAGAGGTATACTGCAAAGAACTCTGAAAAGACCATACACATACATGTGATTCCAAACACATGATATTTCAGAAAAGGGAAAACTACAGAGACAGTGAAGAGATTAGAGGTTTCCAAGGATGGGGCATGGGAGAAGGATGAAAAGGCAGAACACAGAGGATTTTAAGGGCAGTGAAACTACTCTGCATAGTACCATACTGATGAATATATGCCATTATGCTGCTGCTGCTGCTAAGTCGCTTCAGTCGTGTCCAACCCTGTGCGACCCCATAGACAGCAGCCCACCAGGCTCCCCCGTCCCTGGGATTCTCCAGGCAAGAACACTGGAGTGGGTTGCCATTTCCTTCTCCAATGCATGAAAGTGAAAAGGGAAAGTGAAGTCGCTCAGTCATGTCCAACTCTTCACGACCCCATGGACTGCAGCCTACCAGGCTCCTCCATCCATGGGATTTTCTATGCAAGAGTACTGGAGTGGGGTGCCATTGCCTTCTCCATATGCCATTATACATCTGACCAAATGCCTAGAATGCACGATACACGGAGAGTGAACTCAAATGTAAATTAAGAACTGTGGGTGATAATTGTGTGTCATTGTAGGTTCACTAACCATAACAAAGTACCACGCTGGTGGGGGATGGTGATAATAGGGGAGGTTATTCAAGTGTGGGAACATGGAGTATATAGGAAATCTCTGCACCTTATGCTTAATTTGGCTGTGAACATAAAGCTGCTCTTAAAAAAAACAGTCTATCTTAAAAAAGAACAACTAGTCCTGATGTTTTAATTACTATGGAAAAAAGAATGGAAATACATTAACTAGAACAATTACAATCTCCGTCAGTGGTCCTCATTCCAACATGCAACCACTTAAAGAATACCCAACTCTCAGTTCAGTTCAGTCGCTCAGTCGTGTCCGACTCTTTGCGACCCCATGGACTGCAGCATGCCAGGCCTCCCTGTCCATCACCAACTCCTGGAACTTACCCAAACTCATGTCCAGCAAGTTGGTGATGCCATCCAACCATCTCATCCTCTGTTGTCCCCTCCTCCCGCCTTCAATCTTTCTCAGCATCAGGGTCTTTTCCAATAAGTCAATTTTTTTGTATCAGGTGGTCAAAGAATTGGGAGTTTCCGCTTCAGCATCAGTCCTTACAATGAATATTCAGGACTGATTTCCTTTAGGATGGACTGGTTGGGTCTCTTTGCAGTCCAAGGGATTCTCAAGAGTCTTCTCCAACACCACAGTTCAAAAGTATCAATTCTTCGGCGCTCAGCTTTCTTCACCGTCCAACTCTCACATCCACACATGACTACTGGAAAAACCATAGCCTTGACTAGACGGACCTTTGTTGCAAAAGTAATATCTCTGCTTTTTAATATTCTGTCTAGGTTGGTCATAGCTTTTCTTCCAAGGAGCACACGCCTTTTCATTTCATGGCTGCAGTCACCATCTGCAGTGATTTTGGAGCCCCCAAAAATAAAGTCTTTCACTGTTTCCATTGTTTACCCATCTATTTGCAATGAAATGATGGGATCAGATGCCATGATTTTAGTTTTCTGAATGTTGAGTTTTAAGCCAACTTTTGCTCTCTCCTCTTTTACTTTCATCAACAGGCTCTTTAGTTCTTCCCTTTCTGCCATAAGGGTGGTGTCATCTGCATATCTGAGGTTATCGCTATTTCTCCCAGCAATTTTTTTTTAACCATAGTGTTTTCTTTTTTAATCAATTTATTTTTTATTGAAGGATAATTGCTTTACAGAATTTTACTGTTTTCTGTCAAACCTCAAAGTGAATCAGCCATCAGTTCAGTTCAGTTACTCAGTGGTGTCCAGCTCTTTGCGATCCCATGAACCGCAGCACGCCAGGCCTCCCTGTCAATCACCAACTCTTGTGGTCCACCCAAACCCATGTCCATTGAGTCGGTGACGCCATCCAACCATCTCATCCTCTGTCGTCCCCTTCTCCCCCTGCCCTCAATCTTTCCCAGCATCAGGGTCTTTTCAAATAAGTCAGCTCTTCACATGAGATGGCCAAAGTACTGGAGTTTCAGCTTCATCAGTCCTTCCAATGAACACCCAGGACTGATCTCCTTTAGGATGGACTGGTTGGATCTCCTTGTAGTCCAAGGGACTCTCAAGAGTCTTCTCCAACATCACAGTTCAAAAGCATCAATTCCCATAAGTATACATATATTCCCCTCCCTTTTGAAACTCCCTCCCACCTCCCTCCGCATCTCACCTCTCCAGGTTGAAACTCAGCCCCTGTTTTAGTTTCCTGAGCCTTACAGCAAATTCCCATTGGCTATCTATTTTACATATAGTAATGTAAGTTTCTATGTTACTCTTTCCATACATCTCACCCTCTCCTCCTCTCTCCCCATGTCCATAAGAGTATTCTCTGTTTCTCCATTGCTGCCCTGTAAGTAAATTCTTCAGGATGAGTTTTCTAGATTCTGTATATATGTATTAGAATATGGTATTTATCTTTCTCTTTCTGACTCACTTCACTCTAACAGGTTCTAGGTTCATCCACCTCATTACAACTGACTCAAATGTGTTCCTTTTTATGGCTGAGTGATATTCCATTGTGTATATTTCCCACAACTTTTTTATCCATTCATCTGTCGATGGACGTCTAGGTTGCTTCCATGTTCTAGCTATTGTAAATAGTGCTGCAATGAACAATGGGATACATGTATCTCTTTCAATTTTGGTTTCCTCAGGGTATATGCCTAGGAGTGGGATTGCTGGGTCATATGGTGGTTTTATTTCTAGTTTTTTAAGGAATTTCCATACTGTCTTCCATAGTGGCTATATCAATTTAGATTCCCACCAACAGTGCAAGAGTGTTCCCTTTTCTCCACACCCTTTCCAGCATTTATTCTTTGTAGACTTTTTAATGAGGGCCATTCTGACTGATGTGAGGTGTTATCTCATTGTAGTTTTGATTTGCATTTCTCTAATAATGAGTGGAAACAGTGTCAGACTTTATTTTTGGGGGCTCCAAAATCACTGCAGATGGTGACTGCAGCCATGAAATTAAAAGACACTTACTCCTTGGAAGGAAAGTTATGACCAACCTAGATAGCATATTCAAAAGAAGAGACATTACTTTGCCAACAAAGGTCCGTCTAGTCAAGGCTATGGTTTTTCCAGTGGTCATGTATGGATGTGAGAGTTGGACTGTGAAGAAAGCTGAGCACCAAAGAATTGATGCTTTTGAACTGTGATGCTGGAAAAGACTCGAGTCCCTTGGACTGCAAGGAGATCCAACCAGTCCATCCTAAAGGAGATCAGTCCTGTGTGTTCATTGGAAGACTGATGCTAAAGCTGAAACTCCAATATTTTGGCCACCTCATGCGAAGAGCCAACTCATTGGAAAAGACCCTGATGCTGGGAGGGATTGGGGGCAGGAGGAGAAGGGGACGACAGAGGATGAGATGGCTGGATGGCATCACCGACTTGATGGACATGAGTTTGAGTGAACTCCGGGAGTTGGTGATGGACAGGGAGGCGTGGCATGCTGCGATTCACTGGGTCACAAAGAGTCAGATATGACTGAGCAACTAAACTGAACTGAACTGAATAATGAGCGATGTATCCCAGCAATCTTGATTCCAGCTTGTGCTTCATCCAGCCCAGCATTTCACATGAGGTACTCCACATATAAGTTAAATAAGTGGGTGACAACATATAGCCTTGACTTACACCTTTCCTGATTTGGAAACAGTCTGTTGTTCCACATCCAGTTCTAACTGTTGCTTCTTGACCTGCATACAGATTTCTCAGGAAGCAGGTCAGGTGGTCCCATCTCTTTAAGAATGTTCCACACTTTGTTGTGATCCACAATCAAAGGCTTTAGTGTAGTCAATAAAGCCATCATAGTAATACCACCTGACTCTAAATCACCTCTTTCAACTACCTGAGAAATTTGTCCCTTTTTTAAAGACAACTCAAACAAACAAGACACCATGCTGCCCCAAATCTGACATTCCCTGAGACTATAAGGATTTTTTTTTTTTTTCCCAGTGGACACGTGATTGTTTATACTCAAGAATCTTGAAAATCCGTTAGTCAAAATCATCTGTAGCATACTGTTTGGTATTTTAGTGGTTTCAGTAAAGCACCTGCATTAGATGCCAATAACAGCTCTATACCTGCCTCCTGAGGAAACGACAAGCTTTATAATAGCAAGTACCCCTTGTAAAAGAAGGAATACCGGCCAGTCAGATATAAATGCTTACCAACTTTCTTAATCTGACAATAAACATACCACTTTCTCAATGATTTCGGAAGCTAAATAAATAAGAATATAGAATTCTGATATGCCATTCATTAGAAAGAAAAATCCTGAAATTGTCTGCTACTCAACCAGCAAAACTACAAATTAGAACAATGATGGTTAAGAAGAGTATAAAAATACTGTCTGCACCTATGTATATTTTGACCTTATCAAATAAGAGTAGCAAAAATATATGTATGTATAAATACATATGTATGTATATGCTTTGTGTGTTTGTGTACATATGCACACATAAAATCTTGAAGCACATTAGCCCACTCTCATATATGATCCATCTGTACTAAAATTTTTTGGTATATCATCCTATTTTTATTAAAATATATATATTAATAAAAAAGTCTGAGAGTTACAGAATATGTGCTATTAAATTACTGTCAACAATACTGTCCAGTCATTGCTCAATAGCTCTTACTCAAGAGATCTCACATTTTAGAAATCATTTAGAATTTAATGCAAAGAAAATCTCCCAATCCTTTGGATAATTTGTGATGTGTTGGGTTGTGATAGGCTGGCCAAAAGTTGCCTTTGGTTTTTTCCCATAAGATGGCTCTCGTAGGGCTTAGTTGTCTAAAACTTCATTCAAAACAACTTTGTTAAGACTGTATTGTGACAGCTGTCACAGCAGTGTACTTTTTTTTAAAAAACTTATCAACTTGGTGAATTTTTGTATAGCCATTTTAATATTGAAGATGGAATGGGAAAAAGCAACATTTCAGCATATTATGCTTTATTATTTCAAGAAAGGTAAAAACACAAGTGAAATGCAAAAAAAAAAAAAAAAAAGATTTGTGAAATGTATGGAGAAGGTGCTGTTACTGACTATACAAGTCACAAGTGTTTTGCCAAATTTCTTGGGAGATTTCTCACTGGACAATTCTCCATGGTTGGGTAGGCGAGCTGAAGTTAACAGTGATCAAATTGAGAGATTAACTGAGAACAATCAACGTTATACCATGCAGGGAGATAGCCAACACACTCAAAATATCCATATCAAGCACTGAAAATCATTTGCACCAGCTTGATTATGTTACTCACTTTGATGGTTGGGTTCCATGTAAGTGAAGTGAAAAAGACCTTCTTGACTGTGTTTCCACATGCGATTCTCTTTTGACTGTGTTTCCACATGCGATTCTCTAGTGAAACGTAATAAAAACTCTCCATTTAAAAAAAAAAAAACAAACCGTGATGGATGATGAAAAGTGGGCACAATAATGTGGACTGCAAAAGATCATGGGACAAGTGAAATGAACCACCAACAACCACACCAAAGGACAGTTTTCATTCAAAGATGATGATGTATAGTGGGATTGGAAGGGAGTCCTTTATTATGAGTTCCTTCTAGAAAACCAATTAAGTCCAACAAGTACTGCTTTCAATTAGATCAACTGAAGGCAGTATGTGATGAAAGCGTCCAGGAGTAGTCAACAGAAAACACATAATATTCCATCACGACACTGCAAGACCTTTGATTTGACAACCAGGCAAAAACTGTTACACCTTGGCTGGAAGTTCTGATTCATCCGCCATATTCACCAGACATTGCACCTTCAGATATGCATTTACTTTGGTCTTTATAAAATTCTCTTAATGGAATAAATTTCAATTCCCAGAGGACTCTAAAATTTGACACCTGGAAGAGTTCTTTGCTCAAAATGATAAAAAGTTTTGGGAAGAAGGAATTATAAAGTTGCCTGAAAAATGGCAGAATGTAGAACAAAATGCTGAATATATTATTCAATAAAGTTCTTGATGAAAATGAACAATGTGTCTTTTATTTACACTTAAAACACCAAAAGAGTTTTTTTGCCAATCCAATATTTATTTAGGATAATGAGAACCTTGGCTCCCAGGAAGCTTAGCTAAATCTGATGTTCTGTCACAGCTAAACTACCTAAAAGTTATATAAGGTATATAATAACTCACTCCTTTCTTTGTATCTGATTTTTTTATTTCTATTAACTAGTATTCACATCCTATTAAAAGTCACCTCAAATCTTATTTTTAAGAACAAACAGTAAAAAAAGAAAAAAGAAAATAAAGGGACAGACAGGGATCTTAATAAATAATTATATCATACAGTGAAAAAAATAAAAGAAAAAATGTTAAGGCTGCCTTTGAATTATCATTTGACAAGATCCCCAAACAGATCCACAAAATGCTAGAAAGTCACAAAGAAAACTAACGGCCTACGTACAGAAGCTGATGACATAACAATCAGGCCAAAGAATGCCTATGTGCCTCAGCTCACTTGTTTACCAGATCAAAGGCAGGGCTACTTACAGACTAGGAAAGTAGGACCTCAAATATCTGTTCTTTGTCCTCTCCTGAGCTTACAACAGTTCTTATTCTTAGCACAAAGTAGATGCTCATGTGTGTAGTTATATCTAATATCTGAAGCTAGAAGAAAATATAATCTAGACTTTATATTATCGACCAAAAATCTACCTCAAATTCTTGCTCCTACGTGGTGAGCAGACTCTATAGGATAAGCAGTATAGTGCAAACAAAAACTGTATGCCGTAAAGTGATACACTGGAACCTTTTCACCTTGTATACAATTCAAAGAATAAACACTCTATTCTGAAGAAAGGGCTCAATACTATTTTATAATCCAATGCATGGCATAAGACAGTAACTTAAAAAGTGGAACTTTGTCTTTTTAAAGTATGATGAGTAGGGCTAAATTAATTTATCAAGTATATGCTGAGAATCTATTATGTCTTAAATACTATGCTATGAAAATAACAGATGGAAACACTATAAAATCCAATCAGTGATACACTACATCAGAGTCACATAAAAGAAAATTACACAATCATTAAAATGGTGTCTTTTTATGCAGAAATGGAAAACTCATAATTAAAAGAGAACAAAGTTAGGAACAATTTTTTTTTAAATGGAAAGTATAACATATACACAGGCTTAAGAACAGACTAGAAACACACACATAAAAATATTAGCAGTAATTATCTTTGCGGTGAAACTGCATGCGATTTTTATTATCTATTTCATACCTCTCCTGATGTCACACACATATATTCCCAAGCAATTCAAGAGAGGAAGAATACAGCCTTTTCAAGAGATGGTGCTATAGCAGTTAGACACCAAGAGGCCAAAAAAATATCCTTGATTTAAATCTCATACCTTATAAAAAAAAAAAAAAAACTGAGTCAAAATGGATTACAGATTTAAATGTAAAATGATAAACCTTTCAGAAAAACACATGAGAAATTTTTCGGAATATAAGGATAGGCAAAGTGTATTAAGCACAAACTATAAAGAGTGATAAATTGGACCTCGTGAAACTAAAACCTGCTCTGCAAAAGGCTTGGTTATAAAAAAAAAAAAGAAAAGACAAGCTATAGAAAGGGGGAAAAAAAATTTGCAAACCACATATTAAGAAAGGATCAGTTCTAGAATTATAAAGAACTCTCAAAATTCAACAGTAAAAAAAAAAACCCAATTAGTAAGTGGACAAAAATCATGGACACTGCACTGAAGACATACACAGATGATGAATAATCACAGAGAAGATATTCAACATCATTTGCTATTAGGCTAAAAGTAAGATATGATGAGATACCACTATGTACCAAAAAAGAATGGCTAAGACAAAAATAGTAAGAAAGGAAGAAATAGTAACACCATCAAATACTGGTTTTAAAAAAAGTGGAAAAAAACTGGATCTCTCATACACTGCTGGTGAGAATAATGCAAACCAGTATGGCCACCCTGGAAAACACGCTGACAGCTTCTTATAAAATTAAAACAACACATTAATCACACGTTTTGACATTTATCCCAGAAAAATGAGAACTTACCTTCACAGAAAAAACCATACACGAATACTCATAGCAACTTTATTCATAATAGCCCAAAACTGGAAACAACCTAGATGTCCTTCGACATGAAATGGTTAAACAAACTGGTAGTGCTTTCAAACTGTGGTGCTGAAGAAGACTCTTGAGAGTCTTCTCTCAAGAGAGGGAGAAGGACGCAAGGACATCAAACCAGTCAATCCTGAAGGAAATCAACCCTGAATATTCACTGGAAGGACAGATGCTGAAGCTTCAATACTTTGGCCACCTGATGCAAAGAACCCACTCACTGGAAAAGACACTGATGCTGAGAAAGACTGAGGACAGGAGGAGAAAGGGATGACACAGGATGAGATGGTTGGACGGCATCACTGACTCAATGACACGAGTTTGAACCAACTCTGGGAGACAGTGAAGGACAAGGAAGCCTGGCGTGCTACAGTCCATGGGGTCACAAAGAATTTTACAAGACTGAACTGATCAACAACAGGGCATCCATACTGTGGAATACCACTCAGCAATAAAAATCAATGAGTTGTTGCTATAAGCAACAAGTCTGATGAATTCTCCAGGGAATTAGGCAATCAGCCAATCCCAAAAGTTATATATGATTCCACTTACACAGTTTTGAAAAGACAAAAATGGAGGGAGAGGAATGGGAGGAGGAAGTCACAGTAATAATAAAAGGGTGACAACAACAGGGATTCCTGTGACAATGGATCTATTTTGTATCCTATCAATTTCAAAATCCTAGTTGTGATACTATAGTTATAAATTCTTGAAGATACTGCCTCAAGGGGAAAATCTCACTATATTATTTTGTAAAACTGCAGGTGAATTTACAATTATTTCAAAATAAAAGGCTTAATTCAAAGAGAAACCTGAAATGCAGTATCTATAAACTAGGGGAAGAGAGAAGAACGTTAGCATTTTTACTTTGATTTTAAAAAGAAACAATTTAGTTAAGCAAACCAAAATATCCAAAAATAAATAGAAAACAATACAAAACAGTCCATATTATTTAAGCTAAACCGTTGTTAAAGGTTACAAATCCAAACTACACTCTCGAAAGAAAAAATGGGGCAAAACTTCCCAACACTGGATTTGGCAATGAGTTACTGGCTATGACACCAAAAGCAGAAGCAATAAAGAAAAAATCAGACAACTGGATTTCACAAAAATTAAAAAAATGTTTGTGCCTCAAGCCACTATCAACAGAAAAAAAGGCAACCCACAAAATGAGACAAAGTATCTACAAATCATGTATCTGGATAAGGGATTAACATCCAGAATACAGAGCACTCTTAAAGTTCAACAACAGAACAACATGATTCAAAAATGGACAAAGACATTTTTCCGAAGAAAACATAAATAAGCATTTGGAACTATGTTCAATATTGCTGTCATTAAGGAAATATAAATCAAAAAGATGAGATACCATCTTCACACACATTAGGATGGCTACTATCCAAAAAATAAAACAAAACAGAAGTAAGTGCTGACAAGGATGTACTGAAATTAAAGCTCTTATTAGACCACTTGGGCTCTGCTGGCAGAAATGTAAAACAGTACAGCCAACTGTGGAAAATATGGCAGTTCATCAAAAAACTAAAAATGAAATTATTATATGTTTCAACAATTCTGTTTCTGGGTATACACCCAGAAGAACTGAAAGCAGGGTCTCTAGGGAGGGGGTGGGGTTAGTGAGTAGGAAGGAAGGATTTAGTTTGGGGCAATCTAATGCACAGCACTGTGATTGATTATAACTGACAAACACTACATACTTGAAAATTGCTGAGAGTGGGTCTTAAATACACAAAAAGGAAAAAGTAATTACATGAGGTGATGGAGGTATTAGCTAACTCCAAGATGGTAGTCATATTGCAATATATGTGTATCAAATCAAAACGCTTACATGTTAATTATATCTCAGTAAAGCTGGGGAAGGGACAGGGAAGATGAGAACTGAAAGAAGGCAAAAATAAACATTTGGCAAATTTTTTAAAAATAGTGCTCTTCTACAGAGACTATTTCAGAACATATCTAGGAAAATTCTGATATAAGGGAAAGCCACAGAGTCAGGGAACTTGGATTCTTTTTTTTTTTTTTGGTGCCAAGTAGTCTGTGGGATCTTAGTTTCCTAACCAGGGGCTGAACCTGGGCCCACACCAGTGAAAGCACCACTGGACTGCCAGGGATTTCCCTAGATTTATTTTTTGAATCTCATTGTGTCAGTAATCAACTACATGACCTCTAGGATTTCATCCCCCGCTTTGGACCAAAAGTTTCCTCTTCTGTTAAAGATAAAAGAATGGTTACCTAGATTAGACTGTTAGTAAGCAACGGCACCCCACTCCAGTACTCTTGCCTGTTAAATCCCATGGACAGAGGGACCTGGTAGGCTACAGTCCATGGGGTCACTACGAGTCGGACATGACTGAGCAACTTCACTTTCAGTTTTCACTTTCATGCATAGGAGAAGGAAATGGCAACCCACTCCAGTGTTCTTGCCTGGAGAATCCCAGAGACGGGGGGGCCTGGTAGGCTACAGTCTATGGGGTCACACAGAGTCGGACACGACTGAAGCGACTTAGCAGCAGCAGCAAGCCACTTTCAGTGATAAAATCCACTGAATCTAAGGAAAATATCACCATTCTGGGGATGTCTTTTGTTTACACCAAATTACCTATTCAGTTCAGTTCAGTTCAGTCACTCAGTCATGTCCGACTCTTTGCGACCCCATGAATCGCAGCACCCCAGGCCTCCCTGTCCATCACCAACTCCCAGAGTTCACTCAGACTCACGTCCATTGAGTCAGCGATGCCATCCAGCCATCTCATCCTCTGTCGTCCCCTTCTCCTCCTGCCCCCAATCCCTCCCAGCATCAGAGTCTTTTCCAATGAGTCAACTCTTCCTATGAGGTGGCCAAAGTACTGGAGTTTCAGCTTTAGCATCATTCCTTCCAAAGAAATCCCAGGGCCGATCTCCTTCAGAATGGACTGGTTGGATCTCCTTGCAGTCCAAGGGACTCTCAAGAGTCTTCTCCAACACCACAGTTCAAAAGCATCGATTCTTCGGCACTCAGTCTTCTTCACAGTCCAACTCTCACATCCATACACGACCACTGGAAAAACCATAGCCTTGACTAGCCGGACCTTTGTTGGCAAAGTAATGTCTCTGCTTTTGAATATGCTATCTAGGTTGGTCATAACTTTCCTTTCAAGGAGTAAGTGTCTTTTAATTTCATGGCTGCAGTCACCATCTGCAGTGATTTTGCAGCTCAAATAAATAAAGTCTGACAGTGTTTCCACTGTTTCCCCATCTATTTCCCATGAAGTGATGGGACCGGATGCCACGATCTTCATTTTCTGAATGTTGAGCTTTAAGCCAACTTTTTCACTCTCCTCTTTCACTTTCATCAACAGGCTTAGTTCCTCTTCACTTTCTGCCGTAAGGGTGGTGTCATCTGCATATCTGAGGTTATTGATATTTCTCCCGGCAATCTTGATTCCAGCTTGTGTTTCTTCCAGTCCAGCGTTTCTCATGATGTACTCGGCATATAAGTTAAATAAGCAGGGTGACAATATACAGCCTTGACGAACTCCTCTTCCTATTTGGAACCAGTCTGTTGTTCCATGTCCAGTTCTAACTGTTGCTTCCTGACCTGCATACAGATTTCTCAAAAGGCAGGTCAGGTGGTCTGGTATTCCTATCTCTTTCAGAATTTTCCACATTAGATCAAGGTCATTGATACATGAAACTAACAAAAATAAACCCAACGGCAGGGGTCCCCAACCCCTGGGCATGACTGGTACTGGTCTGTGGCCCATTAAGAATCAGGCCACACAGCAGGAGGTGAGCAGCAGGCTGCTCCCCATCACTCCAATTATCACATGAGCTCTGCCTCCTATCAGATCAGTGGCAGCATTAGATTCTCACAGGACCACAAACCCTACTCTAAACTATGCATTCAAGGGGTCTATGTTGCATGCTCCTTTTGAGGATCCAATGCCTGATGATCTGAGGTGGAGCTGAGGTGGAGGTGAGTCACTCTGGGGAGCGCCTGAAAATATGGATTATCATCAGCAGAGAGGTTTGACTGCACAGAGACCGTAATAAATCAATTGCTTGCAGACTCCTATCAAAATTTTATCCATGAATGGCAAGTCATAACTGAGCTGCATCTGGTGGCAGACTTTATAGTGGCAAGTGAGTTGACGTATTTCAATTATACAGCTACATCTGGTGGCAAGATTTAAGTCAGAATCCAACACTTAATTTAGTCCACACATGGCCCGCCAATTATTTACCATTTCTGTCCATGCCTCTCTCCTGCACTGCATACTTATCTCAGTCACAGTTCTTGTAAGCCCACAAGCTAATTCTAGCCAAAATGAGTAAAACACAAACAAAGCTTCTTTGAAAAGAAGGAAAGATCCAATGATTAGACAGCAAAAGACTCTAAGACTGCCAACAAAAAGAAAGTTGGATTTAAAAGAAAATACCAAGAGTCCTACTTAATTGTGGGTTCACTGCAACAGGTGATTCACATTCTCCAAGCCTCTTTGACTAATATGTAGTGACCAGCTATCCAACAAAGCCATGAAACCTTCAAAACTGCTTTGCCACATGGAGACCAAGCACTCTACATTAAAAGACAAGCCTTTGGAGTTTTTCACAAGTAAAAAAATACGAAGAACTTCTCAAAATAAAGAAACATGAACATGATGAACAGAAGCAATTACTGAAGTCCACCACTTCATTACTTGTGTCTACACTGAGAGCATCATTCTTAGTGCCTAACCACCTTATTAAAGCAAAGCTTTTACTATTAGCGAAGAGAACTTTTTAGGAGAGGCTGCAATTCAAAAGGTGGCATGCGTTCCTCTTTTGGCTAGCACCGTTAACTAGATGAACTGATGAAATAGCAGGGGATGCTGAGGCACAACTGTTAGAGAGGATTAATGAGTCACTGTGGTAAGCAATCCAGATTGACAAGGCAACAACACTTGTTTCTGTGAGCTGTATTTTCAGGAGGATGTGCATGAGGATATGTTATATGCACTTTTGTTGCCAACACCACCACAGTTGCAGAGTCTTTGAATGATTAGACATCAGGAAAACTGAATAGGTCATTCTGTGTCAGCATATGCACAGACTGACCAGCTGCCATGACTAGACAGTTACTCAGGTCAAAGATGTAGCTTCAGAATGAGAGTCTATGCACTGTGTCATCCATAGAGAAATGCTGGCTAGCCAAAAAATGTCACCTGAACCTAACATTTTGCAAGATGTGATTAAAACTGTCAACCACCTTAAAGTATATGCCCTTAACTCACGTCTGTTCGTGCAGCTCTGAGAGGACATGGATGCAGGGCACACACATCTTCTCTTATACACAGAAGTGAGATGGCATTCTAAAGGTGGCTCACTGGCCAGAGCTCCTGAACTACGAGAGCCACTCCAGAGGTTTCTTTTAGAAAAACAGTCACCACTCAGCACATTTCAGTGACACAAAATGGGTCACAACACTTGCCTGTGTGACATTTTCAACCTGCTCAATGAACTCTATCTGTCACTTCAGGGGAGAACAACTGTGTTCCAGCCGGCAGATAAAGTGGCTGTACTCAAAGCTAAACTAGAATTATGGGGCAATGAGTGGACATTGGGATTTTTCACGTTTCAAACATTAGTAGAGATTTTGAAAGAGACTGAGCCTGGGCCTTCTTTCTCCCAAGCCATGTTATCACCTATGTCAGCTTTCAAAAGAGTTTGACCATTACTTCTCAACCACAAACAACCCCAATACTGGAAAAGAATGGATCCACAACCCATTTGTGAATGAGCCAGGTGAACTTACTTTGTCCAAGCTAGAAAAGATCAACTGTTGGAGACCGCAAATAACAGTGGTCCTAAAAGTATGCTGCTGCTGCTACTGCGAAGTCACTTCAGTCATGTCCGACTCTGTGCGACCCCATAGATGGCAGCCCACCCGGCTCCCCCGTCCCTGGGATTCTCCAGGCAAGAATACTGGAGTGGGTTGCCATTTCCTTCTCCAATGCATGGAAGTGAAAAGTGAAAGGGAAGTCGCTCAGTCGTCCGACTCTTCGCGACCCCATGGACTGCAGCCTACCAGGCTCCTCTGTCCATGGGATTCTCCAGGTAAGAGTACTGGAGTGGGGTGCCATTGCCTTCTCCCCTAAAAGTATGAGACGACTTCAAACCTCCATCCACTCTAGATTAAAGTCAAGGCAGAATATCCTTAGATTTCCACAAAAGCACAGAAAAGCCTGCTTCCACTTTCAACATCCTATCTTTGTGAAGCAGGGTTTTCTGCAGTGAAGCAACCAAAACGAGATTACAGAGTAGACTGGACAAAGACTGGACACACTTTTGTTTCAATGTCTCCCATCACCCCCAGATGGGACTGTCTAGTTGCAGTAAAACAACTTCAGGGATCCCACTGACTCTGCATTATGGTGACTTGTATAATAATTTCATTATATAGCATAACTTAATAGTAATAGAAATGAAATGCACGATAAATGTAATGCCTTGAATCACCCTGAAACCACCCTGTCCCGGTCTCCAGTCTATAGAAAAATTGTGTTCCACGAAACTGGTCCCTGGTGCCAAAAAGGTTGGGGACTGCTGCCCTAGGGTGCAGTAAGCAGTGGCAAAGATCTCTTGGGAAACATTTACTATGTGTATAAACTACAAAGCTGGAGTTTAATATTATAATCAAATAAAGGACCAAAATAACTATCATTAAAAGATATACATAATTACTACTCTGCATCACAGTAACATACTAAGAGTTCAAGGGAAATGTTTGTAAGTAGTAGCATTTTTCTCAGAAATAAATAAAAAAGCAGTCAAGGAAAAACAATATTCAAGAAGCCATTCTCATACCACTGAAGTTACTGTCAACAGGCAGTTAAAGGGCAGAACAGTGATAGAAGGAACCAACTTCTACTTAAATCAACATCAAGAGTTTAGCAAGTTTTCTTGTTCCCTTTCCCATCCCTCAGTCAGACAATGCTAGAGGAAGAAAGTGTAGTATGATTAAATGGAAACTCCTGGGCAATAATAAAAATCCCTTTCGAAGATTAATCAGACTGCTATCCTCATCTTGGAGGATGATCTTAAGCAATGAAAGAAAACGAGGGAAGAATTTTTCAGTTAAAAAAGACAGGTTATTAAATACTTGTGAGTATCCATATTAAATTATGAAACATGAGAATATACAATTTAATAATTTATTATTCAATTTTTTAAAAAGTGCTATTACTGGCAGATCCAAGCATACCATCTAAAAATGTATTAGTGATTTTTTAAAGTCTTCAGTAGAATGCAGTAGGTAATAAACATGAGAAATCAATCTCCTCCTTCTATTTAAGTATCCAGATAATACAATTAAAGAAATAGCCCCATTCACAGCAACAGCAGCTCTCACCTTCCCCTCCATTAAGTTTTTTGGAAATAAGCTTAACAACAACAACAAAAACCAACATAATTCCTCACAGTATTACACATACTAATAAAAAAAAAAAAACCACTGGATATAACAAGAAGAAAATCGTAAAATCAACTGAAGAGCATAAAGTGTTAAATAAATGGAAAATTTACTTTCCTAGAAAAAGCTATGCTATTCTAATGGTATCAATTACTTCTTAAACTAATCTATAAATTCAAGCATTCTCAATCAAGATAAACACAAGAAGTATTTGTAGAACTTAATGATTCAAGTCCACCTGGCAAATGTTTTCCAAAGTAGAGTAATAAACTGACACTCCCAGATATTAAGAATACTATAATGGGGGAGGGGAGAGCCAAGACAGCATAGTATTAAAAAAGAAAAAGAAAACCTTGATAAAGATTAAGTGTATTTGGGAATTTACTATTGATAAAGATAGACTTTTTAGAAGTAAAAAGATGATTTATTCAACAAATGGTGTTACACCTAGTTAGAAATGTGGAGAGAATAAATCTCGATAATTACTTCACTCCTTAAGCCGAAGTAAGAAAACAAGTTATTATTTTTATAATCCTGGTATTAATCCTTCCTATAATACCATTAAACCCAAAAATGCATAAAAACTGACAAACTTGACTATGTTAAAATTTAAACTACTATATAGCAAACAACACCACCAAAGTATATAAGCAACAAATCAACCAAATTCATGTACAACACAAAAGACATACAAATACGTAATATTTCTAAAATAATTTTTACATTTAACTTGGCAGTCACAATCAGTAAGTAGCAATCTGACTCCAAAGCCTAAATTATATATAAACCATACTACACTGCCTGTCTCAGATTTATACAAATATTTTAGGATAGCTAATATCCAATTTGTTCAAGAATGCTTATAGTGAGGTACTCTCATATACTATTGGTGACGTATCAGTTCAGTTCAGTTCAGTCACTCAGTCATGTCCGACTCTTTGCGACCCCACGAATCGCAGCACGCCAGGCCTCCCTGTCCATCACCAACTCCCGGAGTTCACTCAGACTCACATCCATTGAGTCAGCGATGCCACCCAGCCATCTCATCCTCTGTCGTCCCCTTCTCCTCCTGCCCCCAATCCCTCCCAGCATCAGAGTCTTTTCCAATGAGTCAACTCTTCCCATGAGGTGGCCAAAGTACTGGAGTTTCAGCTTTAGCATCATTCCTTCCAAAGAAATCCCAGAGCCGATCTCCTTCAGAATGGACTGGTTGGATCTCCTTGCAGTCCAAGGACTCTCAAGAGTCTTCTCCAACACCACAGTTCAAAACCATCAATTCTTCGGCGCTCAGCTTTCTTCACAGTCCAACTCTCACATCCATACATGACCACAGGAAAAACCATAGCCTTGACTAGCCGGACCTTTGTTGGCAAAGTAATGTCTCTGCTTTTGAATGTGCTATCTAAGTTGGACATAACTTTCCTTCCAAGGAGTAAGCGTCTTTTAATTTCATGGCTGCAGTCACCATCTGCAGTGATTTTGGAGCCCAGAAAAATAAAGTCTGACACTGTTTCCACTGTTTCCCTATCTATTTCCCATGAAGTGATGGGACTGGATGCCATGATCTTCATTTTCTGAATGTTGAGCTTTAAGCCAACTTTTTCACTCTCCACTTTCACCTTCATCAAGAGGCTTTTGAGTTCCTCTTCACTTTCTGCCATAAGGTTGGTGTCATCTGCATATCTGAGGTTATTGATATTTCTCCCAGCAATCTTGATTCCAGCTTGTGTTTCTTCCAGTCCAGCGTTTCTCATGATGTACTTTGCATATAAGTTAAATAAGCAGGGTGACAATATACAGCCTTGACATACTCCTTTTCCTATTTGGAACCAGTCTGTTGTTCCATGTCCAGTTCTAACTGTTGCTTCCTGACCTGCATACAGATTTCTCAAGAGGCAGGTCAGGTGAAGTATAAACGGATACAAACTCTTCAGAGAAAATCTATCAATCAATTTCAACTACACATACAGCAAATGCACTTTTGGTATTTATCCACCAAAAAAAAAAATCTATATAACAGTGTAAAAACTTACATACAAGGAATACAAGAATAGAGGCTTATCTGAGGGCTCAGGGGTAAAGAATCTACCTGCCAATGCAGGAGACATGGGTTCAATGCCGGATCTGAGAAGATCCCACTTGCTGCGGAACAACTAAGCCCATGTGCCCCAACTACTGAGCCAGTGCTCTGAAGGCCAGGAGCCGCAAATACTGAGCCCATGTGCTGCAAGTACTGAAGCCTGTGTGCCTAGAGCCTATGCTCCACAACAAGGAAAGCCACCACACTGAGAAGCCCACGCACCTCAACTAGAGAGTAGACCCTGCTTGCCTCAACCACAGAAAAGCCTGCGCAATGATGAAGACCCAGCACAGCCAAAAATAAGTATAATTATTTTTAAAAAAAGTATAAGAATAAACCTATATTTTGCACAGCACTGTCATGAATATGAAATAAAATTCATATTTATGCCAAGAAAAATTTAAACATAAGCATTTTCTCTACCCTTTAGTCTCTGTACGTTGTGTATCCTCATTTTGCATTTTGACCAAACCTCCCCTATCAACAGGCATACCTGCTCAACCATAAACAGCAACATTCTCCTGGATGCCCAGTTGTTAAGAATCAGCCTGACAATGCAGGGGGACACTGGTTTGATTCCTGGTCCAGAAAGATTCCACATGCCATGGGGCAACTAAACCCATGGGCTGCAACTACTGAAGCCTGCGAGCCCAAGAGACTGTGCTGGCAACCAGACAAGCCACCGCCACGAGAAGCCTGTGCACTGCAATCAGAGAGCAGCCTCCACTCGCCACCATCAGAGAAAGCCCATGCACAACAATGAAGACCCAGTGTAGCCAAAAAACCACCATTCTCCCAACAACAGGACAACTCAAAGGATAATATTCCTTCTTGATCTTATAAAGGGTCACATGACCCACCTCGATGGTGCTTAAATGTGGATTATGTAAACTGCCAATAATACTTCATTTAATGTACAGCCCGCTGTCTCAAAAAAGCTTATATAAACCATGTGTTGACTTCTAATGGGCGGGACAGTTCTCAGAGCTTTCTGAGATGCTCTTTCTGGGTTATAGTCCTTAAA
The DNA here is from genome assembly GCF_029407905.1 of Bubalus kerabau. NCBI lineage: Eukaryota > Metazoa > Chordata > Mammalia > Artiodactyla > Bovidae > Bubalus > Bubalus kerabau. The sequence goes on from NC_073641.1 coordinate 15,503,872, forward strand.
TTTGGCACGAATAAAATTTTCCAATTCTTAGACTGACTGATTAATTTTTCATCGACACGTGTAACAACCTAGAAATATTAATGCTAATTAACATATACATACATACCTATTATAATCTCTTACACTGAAATATTTCATCTTCCATTTTTATCTAAAGATACTTAGACATGTACATATATGTACACTTACATGTTAGAATACATATAGAAGTCTCCAGAGAACACACAACACACTGAGAATCTCTGGGAGATAGAAGTATATGGAATTTTCATCTTCTATATTATAAATTTCTGTATTTTATAAACAATAAAAAAAATTAAGGTAACTGTTTTAGTGCTTTACCTAACAAAAGTCTCTCACTGCTTGTACCTTGTCCAGCCCTCCAAGCCTGAAAGTGTTAATTGCTCGGTTGTGTCTGACTCTTTTGAGACCTCACAGACTGTAGTCCACCAGGCTCCTCTATGGAATTTTCCAGGCATGAATACTGGAATGGGCTGTCATTTCCTTCTCCAGGGATCTTCCCGACCCAGGGATCAAACCTGGGTCTCCTGCATTGCAGGTAGATTTGTTACCATCTGAGCCACTAGGGAAGCCCTACCCTGAAGTATTTCACTCTACACATACCTAAAAGACAGAACTGATAGAAATGGTACTCATTTCGGTAATCAAGTTCAAAGAGATAAAGAAGACAGACTCCCAGACTGTTTCTGGTTTAGGAACAGTTTTCAAAAGAAAGAGCAGACAGGACATTATGTTGCTATCAGGTATCTCTCATGGGTCGAACTGCATCTACTATACACACGCTAATATTCTGCAGTTAGCCCCAGGACAATCAACTAAATCTTTTGAAGTCTCCAGAGATTAACAGGGCACCCAAAGAATCCATTTGTTGCTGCCAGGATTCTTATCTTTTCCTAGAAGACTAAGAATAAATCTATTCTAGTCACAAAATAATATCCCAATATACCTCTAAAATCACTTCCATAATCTTCAGAGATGGGGCAAGTCAAACTAACTTATTCTAGACTAGGTGATAGCCTTGGTAAGGAGATTCATTTTGAGATTACAGGTTTCTTGTGTTAGCCCTAATACAAATGACACAACTTTCTTTCACCCCACCGCACAGGATTCTAGAATTGGTCTACTGGTCTACAGATTGAAATTCCAAGGACACAATTATCAAGAAGGTAAGGTAAGGTAATTCCAAACTTTGGAATTATGTAAAAATAAAACTTTCATATGGAAAAACACAGTTGCACCAAAATCACTGCATTCATACTAAAATCAAGCCCCAACATTATCTCCACAAGTAACCTATCCAATCTACACTATAAAAGTACTGATTCATTCCATCCCCCTTTCATACAGTAACCTGGAATTACTATGGAATGAAATACTTCACCCAAGTGTATTTTACAATGTGCTACATTTTAGAATTTTATCCCTTTATAAATACTTCAAAAATTAACTGAACTACAGGGCCTTGTAGCTAAAAATGTCTGTCTTATGAAATGCTTACCTCATCTCACTCACCAAAAAAAAAAAAAAAAAAAAAAAAAGTACAGAAACAAAACTAGTTCTCACTAGCAGAGAAAGGTTACAAATATGGAAAGGGAAAACACTAGAGTGAACTCTGTGGTGCTAGACTAGAATTGGCAGTATCATTGTGAAATCATTCTGTATTTACAGAAATATAGATATGAATGTCTGTGCACATAAAAATATTCCCTAGTTCTATACACTAAGAAGGCCAGGAGAAGAAACACCCCAAGAGCAGCAAGCACAAGAAGTGCCCTGATTTTGGCTTCTAAGTACCACTTTCCACCAAAAATAACTGAAGCAGCAGGTTTGAAGGTAAGTCTGGAACAGCATATTGCGCTAGATACAAAAAAAGTGCTCAAAGAAGGAAGAAAGAAAATAAAAGTATGTCAAAAAGAAAATAAACCAGCTGGAAGGGGTTCTCACCAGCAAAATCAACAATTTGAGCATCACAATAAATGATAATGGATTATAAATCAGTGAATATAACAGGTAATCATGAATAGATAAATGTAAATAAATAAATTAAAAATCTGATGAGGAACAAAATATTTACATAGTTTCAATACTCAGTCCCAAAATATTTAATAATTACAAATGAAGAAGGAGTACCTTGACATAGATGTCTAGCAGTTACAATCTTAGTTACATAACCAATTCCTATCAGTAATGGGACAACTGAAATTGCTTGCCACCTAATAAGATACAAGAATCCAAAATCACTTCCATGATAATCCTGCCATGAAACTCTAATCAAAATCTAATTAAATGTCAGAAAAAATGCAAATTAAGGTTTATTTTTAAAAAAGATCTATAATCTTTAAAGTATCAAATCCCCTGAAAGTAAAAATTAAAATTGTTCCAGATTAAAGAAGACTAAAGAATATAACTAAATGTAATGTATGATTACATTATATGTATGTATGGTTCTAAACTGGATACTTTTAATCTAAAAGACATTAGAGTGACTTGTCAAATTGAGATGTTAGTAATGGATTAACTTCCTAATTTTGATAGTTATGATGTTATTATGTAGGAGAATGCCCTTATTTGTAGGAAATAAGCATTAAAGTATTTAGAGGTGATGAGGCATCAGGTTGACAGGAACAAAAAAGTTATTTGCACTATGCTTCCAACTTTTCTGTGTATCTGTCATTGTTCCAAATTTTAAAATATGAAAAAAATTACCAAAAAAATCCCTGGATAGGAGGGTGGTTGGGGGAGAATGGAAACATGTACACGTATGGCTAAGTCTCTTCCCTGTTCACCTAAACTACAACCAAACTGTTTATCAGCTGTACTCCAACATAAAATAAAAAGTTTCAAGTCTGGAGGAAAAAAAGAAAGAAAATGCTTTCCAAGAGTCTGCCAATTCCCAAAGCATGGACAGCAATAAACAAACTTATTTCTCACTGACAAAAATATGTTGATTGCAATGGTTCCTATTTTGATTAATAAAGATGTGTTTAAAATTTTTTAAAAGCTTAAAATTATCTATCAGTTCAGTCGCTCAGTTCTGACTCTTTGTGACCCCATGAATTGCAGCACGCCAGGCCTCCCTGTCCATCACCAACTCCCGGAGTTCACTCAAACTCAAGTCCATCGAGTCGGTGATGCCATCCAGCCATCTCATCCTCTGTCGTCCCCTTCTCCTCCTGCCCCCAATCCCTCCCAGCATCAGGGTCTTTTCCAATGAGTCAACTCTTCGCATGAGATGGCCAAAGTATTGGAGTTGCAGCTTTAGCATCAGTCCTTCCAATGAACACCCAGGACTGATCACCTTTAGGATGGACTGGCTGGATCTCCTTGCAGTCCAAGGGACTCTCAAGAGTCTTCTCTAACACCACAGTTCAAAAGCATCAATTCTTCGGCACTCAGCTTTCTTCACAGTCCAACTCTCACATCTATACATGGCCACTAGAAAAACCATAGCCTTGACTAGATGCACCTTTGTTGGCAAAGTAAAAACCTAAGAGCGGTACATCTTCAGAAAAGAACAGAAAGGAGTTTGCACAAAAGAAAAAGTGGATTGGGACATGGAGTTGGTGGGAGGGTAGGGTAGACAACAAGCACATTTGAAGAACCAGATACACAAAACAAGCATAAAGTGGGATCTCCAAAAAGGGTAAGTTTTTCTTAGCAAGAAGAATTGGGAGAAGTGTGTCCTGGGCAGTGAGCCAGGTAATAAAACCATAGTAGAACAGCTGCATGGCTAAGGCCTCCAGCCATGGAGCTCTCTCTATACTGTGGGAGATACGACACTTGGACAGTTTAACTGTGAAAATAGGGGAATATTATTTCCCAAGGGACAGGAAATATGTGTAAGAGGACAAGCTACCCTAAGGAGAAACCCATTAGCTAACCAGACCAAAGACAGAAGAACAGGGACTCATTTGGCCTGGGGAAATACTTAAATGACCAATACGGTATAGTCTGCACCGTAAGTAATATAAAACTTTGAAAAATCTAACATCTGAGGAAAAACCAGAAGCATGATATAAATTCCAAGCACAATAGGAACAAACTTCCTGTATTTTTAATAGAGCAAAAACAAGATAATGTAAAAGTACTATACTTCTTGACTGGGTTCAATCCCTGGGTCAGGAAGATCCCCTGGCGGAGGAAACGGCAACCCACTCTAGTACTCTTGCCTGGAAAATTCCAAGGACAGAGGAGCCTTGCAGGCTATAGTCCATGGGGTCACCAAGAGACCGACACAAAGAGACTGGCACGCGCGCGCACACACACACACACACACACACACACAATATACGTAGCAGAGATTCAAATACATGTCGACCAAAAATAACACTAAAAAATAAAAATCAATTCCTATAAAAAAAAAAAAGGCAAGAGTTCTTAGAAACTCTACTTTTCTTCCCCAAAAGTAATGTAATAATTAAAAAGAACTGAAGACCAAATTAATGAATTAAACAATCACGCCAGAGGATTCTCCCAGAATGGGGGGATGGGGAAACATCAAATAACAAGAGCTCTACAGTCCCAACATCCACCTAAGTTCTCAAAGTGTGAGCAATGAGCCAGGGAAGTCCTGAGACACTTTCAAGGAATTTTCAAGGTCTAAACTATTTCATCCTAATATTATAACATCATTTACCCTTTCCCACTATATTAACGCAATGGTAGGTAAAATCTCTAGTATCTTAGCACAAAGGCAGTGAAATTAAGCTAGACTAGCAGCATTATATACTCACAGATTTCTTTTCAAACACTTAAGGATATCTTTAATGAAGCAGTAAAAAAATAACTTTTTCAGCATGGATCAAATTTGGACCATCAGCAGTAAAAGCATGGAGTCCTAACCACTGGACTGCCACAGAATTTCCCCTCCAATAAAACAATAATTTTATTAATTCTCAACTCTTCAATATATGTCTTCTTCATATTCTGTAGAGAATTGGCAATCTTGAGGAAAAGGACTTAGACTTATAAAGTAAACTAGCCTTTTTTTTTTTTTTTTTTTTTAATGGAACAACATTTTGACCTTAAAGAGAATGAGAAACTATGGTTATACAGATTTAGGAATTTGGCAGACATTTTCTCAAAAATAAACCAAGTAAGCCTGTAACTTCAAGGGGAAAACACTGACAGTATTTGTTACCAATGATGAGTATTTGAGCTTCCAAGTGAAAATTCAGAATTCTGGAAAACTTTTTATCTGCCACCCTGAGCTTGACAGCTTCATATTAATGAGATCACTTGTGACATTAACAAGTTTTCTGATTTTATTACTGCAAAATGAAATGTGTCAACTTTTGGGGAAAATGTACTAACTCAACGAACCAATATTTCCCAAACAACCAATACATGGTGTTACAAAATCGTAAACAGGCAAAAGATTCATTCTAAGTGCAAGCTACACCATGGACTTTCAGGAAACAAGAAATGGAAATTCATTAATATGATTTCAGATTCAACACTGCAGGTTGAACCAACTACCACTTGCCAAGTTTTGGCTAAAATCGCTCTCCCTTTTCCAACCATATGTCTGTATGATACTGGATTTTCTTCATATACTTCAACCAAAACGGTATACTACAAGATTGAATGCTGAAGCAGATACGAGAATCAAAGTGTTTTCTATTCAACCAGACACAAGAGCCTTACAAATACATATAATAATGCCACTATTTGTTTTGGGAAACAGTTATATTTTTGTTAAAAGTGTTACACTAACACACAATGGTTTATTTAATTAATTTGTTAAACTCTGTAATACAGGAAATAAAATAAATATAACCCATGTAAACTAAACCTCTGTGGGGTTCTCGGCAAATTTTAAGAGTAAAGGAATCCTAAGAATAAAAAGTTTGAGAACAGCTGCTTTAGGGCTAATTACTATTACTTGTAATTTTACTATGCTATAATTGAGTGAATCCTCCCAACGACAAATAAAATGTATATAGCACTCTTCCCTAAAGCAAGCTGAGATTATTTAAATTTTTTATTTTTATACAATTTTTAAAAGTTACTTCCCATTTAGTTACTACAAAACATGGGCTATATTCCTTGCAATGTGAGACTACTCTGTTTTCTAAGTTAGTCTTTTTTCCACTTTTCTATTCTCTCATTGTAGCATAGTCCCTAGCTTCATGATGTTGTCAATGTGCTTTCTCACCTCTTCTAGTACATGAAAGGCAAGAAACAGCTCAGTATAATCAAAAACAAATGTGCTGTGAATAAGGATGCCCCTAGGAATGAAGCCCCCAGATTTTATTACATCTATTTTGATTACTTAAATATCTTTGTTATTTTCAATTTTTTATACCACATTCTACAAGTAAATAATCTCCAGATAAGTAGAATCTTCTTTTATTAACTTAATTTTTAGATATTCTTTTCTATTCTTTTCTATTTCTATACACTGTCGATTATAAAGCCTGGCATGGCCTTCATCCAATGGTACCTGGAAAAATTTGAAGTGAGAAGAATAAAATAAGTGACAGAATTTCATGCTATTTCATAACAAGATAAAAGAAGGCAATTTCAAAAATTTAGACACTGACAAATAAGACACCTAATCTGAGAAGAAGTAAAGGAATAGAGAAGGGAGATACAGAAGAATAAGCTTTAGTGCTGTAAGAGGCCAAAAGCATAATACAGCAAGAAGGTAAAGGGGGTTACTTAACATAAGAATACATAGTAACACGATATTATCTTAACAGAGGTTATTTTAGGGATATTGAAGAGAAAAAAGAAATGAGGAAACAAAGTAAAATTAAAACAAAATATACTGAGGAGTATTAGGTTAAATATTGGCATGTAAATTGAGTGGGAATGAAAAGGGATGTTGAAAGTTCAGTGGAACTGACCAAATGTCTTCTACTCATCTTTTAAACAATTTTTGAAGTAGTCAGCATAAACTGGTAAAGTTCAGAAATGGGAGACGGAGCCAAGTATAATTAAAAAAACAGAAGCTGAACATGGAGTGAATAGGGGAAGTAAATGAAGCTAACTATAAAAATAGGAAGATAAAGGAATTAGAGAAGAATGCTGAGTAAAGATAGATTTCTCCTTTACAATTAGGAAACAAGACAGAAAAAGTTAAAAGTTAAATCTAATGGGTGTACTACCATTCAAGTGACTACAGGCACAAATAAAAATAATAGGGAGTAAAATCACAGAAAAAGTGGAAAGCAGAAATGCTGAGCTTATTTCCTTAGACAATTCGAAAGTAGGTATTATAGAGCATAATTCACACACAGATTTTTTCGTGGTAAATAGTGTGCATTCAAAAACTGAATAATTTCTTATGAAGAACTAAACACAGGTACAATATATGTTATCAGGAAAGGAAAAGAGAAAGGCTTCTTTAGGAATTTATAACATACGTGTTCCCCACCCCCCCAAAAAAACACAACGTGATAGAGAAATGGATGAGCAAGGGTAAGAGTCAAAATAAAAATGCAGTCAACAAAGTCTGTTTAAAGACAATCTAGATAAGTAGCAATTACAAAAGGAAAAATTACTTTCCTATCCAACATTACTAAAATCTGCATTAGCCCAAATACTTTATAAACACTGCCATAATCTATTTCTAAACCAAAAACAACTTAAATTCTAAACTGTGTCATCTATAAGCTATTATTTAAAATAAATGGCCAAATATGCACCTAATTTTCTGAAATTTTCATGTCTGTCTTATAGTAAGGTGTTGTTTATACCAAAAGTCCAATACCAATATCACTAAAATAACTGAATTTTAGAGATTTACCAACAATATATATGAAATATCACTAATTATAGTTACTTTATTAAGAAAAAACATGCAATAAAAAATTTGCTTTCTATATATGAACCTCTGTAAGCTTTTTAGACATGAAAAATTTGTAATAGCTTGTTCTCAAACAACAGGCAGACTTCCTAATATAATATTTGAATCAATTAGTTGGAAAGATTAAGTTTATCACCATGGAAAACTCTTGAGTACCTTCAATAAACAGGCCATTCAGTGTGCATTTTGTACAGACACCTTGGAAGTACTCTAGATTTGCCAATTTAATCCAAGAAAACTCTAAGAATATTAAGAATATCCAAATTTTGAAGCCATTTTAAAATATTTTAATTATCATTTTTTTAATCTTTTTAAACCACGGTCACATTTTAAACAAGATTTTGAAAAATAGTTTGATAATACATTAAAACCTAAAATTCCTTTAAGTTAATTCAATACCAAACTAAGTCTGCATTTAAACATACTATTGCTCCTCCCCCAAGGGAAAAAGAAAATTCAAGAACTGTATCTAAAAACAGGGATTTAAGTAGGTATTTTCCAGGGCTATAATTCTTTCTATAAGTAAAATGTACTAATGCAGAGAAACATTTTTGCAAAGTGATAGCTCTCTATAAAAGACTTGCTCTATTAAGGCTTTGTTGCTCTGAAGCCAAGTATAAACCATATAAGGAGACTGAAGTTCAATGCCATTTATTTTGTTCCCCTCTTTCAGATGCCCAAGAATAACCTCTTTCGTTGCCTAATGATACGTTCCAAAATCATAAAGTCGATCAGTTAACTACTTTAAATTTCCTGATAAAGTTACTTTGACTTAACAGGAATTACCTGATGGTTCACAAATCTTAGCAACAATTTAAAAAAATTTTAAAGGCGTTCTAGAGATTAAGCTTTAGGGAAAAATTCAAAACAGAGGTGAAAGATTCCCATTTTGAAATGTATTTGTGAAATAATTTGATTCAGTCCTTTATGACCTAACTTTTCTCTCCTTTGAACTAAAGAAAGCCAACTATTCTTTCTTGAGGTAGCATGGGCAATTAAACATCCGTTTATATTTAAGATATGCCTACCAACCAAATACCATACTTATTTAATATTTATTCAAAAGCATAGTATAATCTTTCACCTCCCTTTACCACAAAAGTACAAACGGAAAAAAACCAACCTTAAAAAGACACATTAAAACACCACTGAAGAAACCGTTTTGTGTTTGCTGCGACCAAAACTGGTTTGATCTATAAAGACTACCGATTGGTTCAGAAGTGTTTGTATTTATGACTGGTGGAATGTCTCCCATGCTTCAATAACCCCTGCCCCCACCGTAGATACTCATCAGCTCTTAGGCGGCCAAAACATTCGGGCCAACACAAAAATGTAAATACTGTACTATTCCAAAAGCACAGATGTTTATCATAATCACTGTGATGCCCATGAAAATTGTTGTAAGCGTTTTACTTTCCTTCCTCTGTGTCCTCTTTTGAATTGCACCTAAGTCCCAACAAACCAAACTATTTCACAGGTGTTTACGTGTGTTTTTAATTGTAACACTCTTTATCGACAATACTTACTCCCTCCTTTTTCTATTCTCAGTAAGAAGAAAAACCTAGCCGACAGTTGTTTTCAATTAATTAACCAAACAAATATTATCAAGTTCTAAATGTCTGAAAGGAACAAGTTATTGAAGAAATCTATTTATTACCCACCTAGAAAAACGACTAAGAATGGCAAAGGTTTCTGTTTCATAAAACTCAATGAAATATATCCATAAAGACTGCTACTAAAAACAAATCTATATAGATACAATTAAACGCAAAGGCCAAGTAATCGGTAACAGTATAAACAAATGTGGCAGCCATCTCAGCAGCAGCAAATCGCTCCCTGCAGGGACCTAACTTTCTTCCAAAACAAAAGTTGCCAGGTTCAGCAACTTAATGAATCAGAAATATACACAGTGTATATGTTCCAGGAATCTAAGACTTCTGGACCTTGTGCCAAACAAAGGCACTCTTCTTCGGATTGCTTAAAACTTTTCGTCCCACCTCATTCTTACAACCTCTTATAAAATAACCAAAGAGGGAGTAACATCTTACTATTCAGCACCTAAAACACTATCCCGTTCGACATCAGAAAAGGAGAATTTAGGGGAACTTGAGAAAAAACCGAAAAACACTAAAGTTTCCTCTCTTTTCTGGCCCGGGAGCTTTGTGGCTCGTAGACACTTCTCGTGAAATTTACCTTTCGGTCGGGCAGTGTCTCAAGGCAGCTTTTTCAAGGCTTCGCCTGACATGATTTCCTTCCCTTCATTAGTCACTTCGGATCCAGCCCAATTTCTCTCTCCGGTGAGAGCGGATGTGGAGTGGCCTCCCGCAGTAGGAAGAGTAGGTGGCTTTGGTGGGGGCTGGGACGCGCGGGCTGGTTTCCCGGTCTCGAGTTTTGCAGGAGTTTCCCAGCCCCAACTAGGATCCCCGCCGAGAAAAAAACTTTTCACTCGTGACACCGCCCGGAATTACCGTGCGAAACTCACTTCCTGCCTTGGCGAACAGCAGGATCCAGCTCGGTCCAGGGGAACCCGGAAAACCAGCTCCACGCGCGCCGGGGAGGGCGAGGGGAGGGGGCGTGCGCCCCGAGCCTGGGACTCCGGGCGACCCGCGCGCCCCGATACCGGACGGCGGCCGAACCCGGCCGGCGGGGGCGAAGACGTCGCCGCGGCGCTGGGAGAGCCGCGGTCGCGCTAGGCCGCCACCTCCTCCTTGCCGCCGCCCCCGGAGCCGGGCGGCGGGGTTATTGTCTCGATAGAGCCTGCCGCGCCCTTCGCCTGCGCCGCCGCCGCCGCCGCCGCGGCCGCCCCGAGCCGGAGCCGAGGGGCCGGGCTGGCTCGATGGCGGCCCCCTCCCCGGGCCGTCCGTCGGGCTGTCCGTCCTTCCGTCCGTCCCTCCCCGCCTTCCCTCCTCGCCCTCGAGCCCTCTTCTCCTCCTCCTCCCGTTTTCCCGCCGCCGTCCCCTCGCGCCCCTCCTCGTTCTTCTTCCCAGGCGGCGGTGGCTCCCCCGGGAAGTGCAAAGGCTGAGGGCAGGCGGCGGCTTCGTCTCCTCAGGAGCTCGCGGGGCCGCGGCAGGGGCCGAGGCTGCGTCCCGCGCCGCCGCGCCACATTCACTCGAGCGAGAGACTGCGAGGGGCGGGGAGGGAGGGAGCGGAGAGAAAGGAGGAGGAAGGGGGCTGGGGCGCCGGAGAGTCACTGCCTCACAGGCCGCGGCGGCAACAGCGCCACCGCCCCGGCGGCGAGGGGGGAAGAGCAGCGCGCGGCGGCGGCTCCGCGGCGGGGGCGGGGCGGCCTCCCGCGGGCTTCGCCCCAACCGCCAACAGCCGGGCTGAAGGCCGGCGCGAGCCAGTCACCGCGCGCGGGGGCGGTGCGGGCCGACGTCGGCGGCGGGGGGCGGGGGGCCGGGGACCGGGGGGCGGGGCTGGTGGCGGCCGGGGGTTCGCTGGTGAGGCCCGCTGCAGCCCAGGCCCCAGAGGCCTGCCTGCAGCTCCCCGGCTCCTCAAGGTGGGGGACTCCGACTAAGTGGAGCCCGGCTTGCCCGGTGCCCAGCTTGGGAGACCGAGAGTCTCCAGGCCTCCGCCACCCCGGCCGATTGAGTTTCTTTGTACGACAGTGATCGGTTCAAGTCCAACCCCGATTTCAAGGCTGCAGGTATCTCTTTCAACTGCAGCACTCCAACTTCCTCTAATGGCACGCTCGGTTTGCAGGAAACCACAGCGGCAGCTCGGAGAAGCTTCCCACGCCGGCCCTTGCTCCGAGCTTGCTCGCTCAGCAACGCAGCTCCTCCGAGTCTCAGCCTCACATGGGTGGGGAGACAAAGCTGGCCCTGGGAGGGGGAAAATGGCCCTCGAAATTGCCTCAAGATAATGCCTTTGTTAGAGGAAATATTGGTTACACTCCGATACGCGACGTAGGCTTCCAACCCTGGAGGTTTCGGTGGTGCAGTCGTTGAATTTCGCTGGCCCTAGTGATTCAGCCTGGCAGCGTTTGCGTTTATTGCGGAGAGAGCTGCTTAGGCATTCTATCAACACATATGGCATAAAACGCCTCAACCATAACATTGCACAGTTTTTGCAGTTACTGCCTTACATATGTTAACAGACAAGACGGCCTTGTTTTACCCCGAGAAGGAACGCAATAGATACGAAACAAACCATTCCCCGCCCCCAGTCTCTGCTGTACTTAACAGCGTACAAGGATGGTAATTAGTCTAACTCTATGTCCCTGAAGTCATTGCTTCAGTTCTTCCTTCTGTGTTCCAGAGATAATTATTTATAACCAACTTTGAATAAAGAGCTGTATGCCCTACAGATGGTTTGGGCTTGGATCCAAAGGAAGGAGTTGATGAAGTCCATCAAAGAATTATTTACCAAAGTGAGTTATACTCTAGTGACAAACACTTGAAATAACCCGGGAGACGTTCAAGACATTCTATGAGGGTGGGGAGCTATTAACTACTTCAGGACTGCAAGAATTAACAGACCTAGGGCCCTAGCCTAAGAGCAGAAGTTGAAGGTTCACAGATAGTGCCAAAGTGTTCAGGTTTATTCAGTGCTGAACTGAAGGTAAAAGCATTAAACTGGAAGTTAGGAAGAGAAACGGCAGCCGGGTATACTAGTAATACCAAGCTAATTATCCATTTTGGCCATTGTATAAAAGTTAGCGTATTATATAAGCTAATTTTAATCATCACAGGAAAAATCTCCTACCCCACTTTCAAAAACTGCTTTGAGTTTGCCCAGACTCAGTGGTAGAGCTCTCTCTCCTAAAGCAAGCCAGGATGGAGAGTCTCCCAGATCAGAGCGAGACCGGATGGCTTCTGGGATTCTAGTGTTGCATCTGGTCTGAAATTGGTTCAAGACTCCTTTGAATGTGGCCTCATAGATTCAGGTAGACCTAACTTCCCCTTCCCGATCCCAATCCTCAACCTAAATAAATAGGACCAGACCAGTCTGTGGGCTAGAACCTGCCCTGTCCCCCTAGTCTCTTTTTTTTTTTTTTTTAACCTTAGAGACCTACTGGTTCCAATAGGTTCCAATCTGGACCTATCTGGGTGATTACTATGAGGCTTAGAAAAGTACCTATAACCCAAAACCCCTCCTCCAATTCACCTGAAGTTTTGCCACTAGAGTTTAATCCCTTTGAGTGGTTTATTTCTCTAGCACAAAGACATAATCCGAGGGAAAGGTAATATTTTAAGCTTTATTAGTCATTTATACCAATTCATCAGATTGTTTCCCCAAAGCAGCTTTTGATGGAAGGGAATATAGAGATAGCATATGCTGATGCTGAGTAGGCAGGAGAGGGAAATGTGGTTTCATTCTTTGGGGCCATCCACAGAGAGTAGAGTGGTAGAGACAATAAAGTGCCCCCCTCCCAACTGATTGTTAAATAAGTCCTACTTACTCATACTGCTAGAATGAGCCCCAAAACACTGGCCTTAACAGAATGGAAGCCAGGATGCACTTATCAATGTCACGCATTTGGGCGGTTCCCTAGCAGTCCAGTAGTTAGGATTTGGCACTTGCACTGCAGGGATCTGAGTTCCATCCCTGGTGGGGGAACTAAGATCCCACAAACCATGTGGTACAGGCAAATTTAAAAAAAAAAACAAACCTATTTTGACATATTTCTTTAATAGCCCCTTTGCAAAGTTTCTTCAGCAGAAATTCACACAGAAAGGTGAAAAGACAGTCTTATGATCAGGGTACTCAATAATCAAAAATAATGATTCATCTTTATTATTCATCAATGACTACTTAGTTCTAACTCATATGAGCAGCACATACAGATAGAGCTAAATCTTCCATTTGTTCTTTTTATACAAGGCATTTCTGTTCTGTGCTATACAGATTAGTTTGTTTTGAAAATCCTACTATAGTTGACCTAAGATGGACTTAACATTTCAATTTATGCTTAAAAGGAGAACTTAAACCCCACTTTAAATAAGAGTGCCTGTGACTCGGTAATAATTAACTGAACTCCAGGACCGCCTTAGAGAGTAAACTAATAAATATTTGTTGATAGTATAGCTCAATCTTCCCCATTGTGATTCTCTAAATAATTCTCTGTGAAAGCAGGAATTCCTTCTTAGGGATTCCTCTTCCCAATGGCTGGGCTCAGGAAAGGTCTATTAGAGATAAGCCACCTATCTGAAGGAGAGCTGTAAGACCTTAAATGTTCCAGGGAATGCACATAGCCTGCATGTGGTGGCGGGGTGGAGGGGTTGGGGGAGATGTGGAGAGCCTACCCACTGTTTTAAAAAGAATTCCCCTGTCATTTCCCCCATGCCTGCCCAGCAGCTGTGCAAAAGCACTGTGGGCACAAAGTTAGCAGAATGTGAGGAAAAGTTTAGGGTGCTCGTTCTTCTTTTCTCCCGTTCTCAACAACTGTAAATAATTGGTTACCTAAAAACCAAAGTTTTTATCATAGCAGTTTCGGGAAAAATTAATTTTTGAGCTAGAATGGTGTTATACTTGGGGGAAAAAAATGTCTAGAAGCTTTAGATGAAGTAGATCAAAATGCATTATAACATGCATTTTTAGTAGGAACTGACTTTCCTATTTTCACTTCCATCTTAGTGCCTAGATAGAGGGGGCAAGAGGTTAAGGTGGCAAGCGTGTGAGAAAGGACTTTGGGCTCAAAAGAGGAAGTACATACAGGAAGCAAAATTAAGAATTTTATAATATACAGGGAATGGAATCATCCCTCCAATAGCATATTTCTTTCTTTCACACCTATTTTCAATAATATTTTATGAATCACAGGGAAGTCTGCCTCAACTTATGAAAAGGTTTTGAAGTATTCCCCTCAATATGTGCTTGATAATTTTTTTCTATCTTATACATTTGGTAGCCTATTTTTTCAGACATCTAAATTTTCAGATGTCTTATGAAATTTTTAAAAGTATGGAGAAAATAAATGGTGCATGGTGATTATTCTTGTGACCTCTGAAACAAGACTGCTTGAATTAGGAATGGCTACTGTATAACCTTGGCCAAGTTACTGAATATCTATAAACATAAGCCTGAGCTCCCTCATCTCTAGAATAGGGACTATAATACTGTCTCATAGACTATTGGAAGGACTATGTAAGACAGTGCTCATAAATTGCTAGGCAGACTCAAACATGTTAGGTGTTATTAGTAGTGCAATTAAAATGCACTGATAATATTTACCATGCTGCCCCCACTTCTAAGGTGGCCATACAGTGTATCATCCAACACAGAACACTTTTGAGAGTGAAAACAGACAATAATAATTACACGGGGACAAGAAATGTAAAACCAGGACTGTTCTGGGCCAACTGAGGCAAATAGTCACCTTAATAATTTCCAACTTTATTACCATATTCTGATACACTTCCCCTCTCAGGTCTTCCCTGATATGAATCACAATCTGTTTCAATTATATCACAATATGCACACTTCTTTCTAAATGCTAACAGTGTTAACAGTGTCAACAAAAGAAAAGATTAAATACTGCTGCTTATTGTCCTCCCATGCAGGCTTTCACTTAGTATTTCCTTTGGGTAATGAAATTGCTGTTCTCCTACTCCTTTAAGGCCACTTATAACTTTACATTTTTTTCTATGCATGTGTGCATGCTGATGCTTCAGTCGTGTCTGACTCTTTGCAAC
Organism: Bubalus kerabau; assembly: GCF_029407905.1. Taxonomy (NCBI): domain Eukaryota; kingdom Metazoa; phylum Chordata; class Mammalia; order Artiodactyla; family Bovidae; genus Bubalus; species Bubalus kerabau. The sequence goes on from NC_073641.1 coordinate 15,519,340, forward strand.
CCCATGGACGGTAGCCTGCCAGGCTCCTCTGTACATCCTCCAGGCAAGAATACTGGAGTGGGTTGCCATTTCCTACTCCAGGGGATCTTTCCCACCCAGGAATCAAAGCTGTGTCTCCTGCTACTCCTACATTGCAGGCAGATTCTTTACCGCTGAGCCACTGGGGAAGCCCTTTTTTTCTATAGTACTTAAAAAAAAACAAAACTGTTTAACATCAAATATGCCAAAAAAAAAAAAAAATAGCCAGTACATGGGTATTAAGCATAACTTGAGATGTAGGATAAGGCTAAATGCCCTGCTCTGAAATGCCAACTGTGTTTCATAAAACCTTGTTTTTGTTTGTTTTTCAGTTAAGCAGCAAATTATTCCTATATCAAAGTAAAATATCATCTCTATTTGTTGATGATGGCCATATAATCAGAATACTGAATAAATCTCACCTAAATCTAGCTTAATCAGTATTTGGAAAATAATGTATCTCAATTGAATTTTCTATAATAATTCTGAATATACTTTAACTCATACTTTCTTCCTTTGGAAAGAAATTTATTTTCTGGGAATTGACTGCAACTATCCTTCAAAAATGCTCATCTGGATAGCATATTTTTAAATGTTTCTTCTCTGTTTTCCTTGTCCAATCTCTGTTTTTATGCCATTAAATTTATGTCAACCATCAGATCATAGAGTATTCTAGTGCTCTTAGTTTTTAATTACTTTTAATTTTCTTGTTCTTCCATTTTTTCCTTTAAAACAGATGCCACATTTCTCTTCCTTCTATCTTGGGGAACCTCCCTTTGAGGGTTTTTGTTTTCCTATACAAATCTTTATATGGTACATTTTTCATATTTCCTGCTATACCACATACCAAACTACTAATAAAAATGTCATTTCTTTTTAAAAGGTTTGCACTTCTTTACGAAGAAGTAAATATATTGAGAAGAAATAGCCTTCAAATATTTTATAATTTTCAATGTAATTTTTCTTTTTCATTCTTGACATTTTATTTCATTTACCTGATTTCTAGCAACCCTTAGTCATAGACAACTGATATTTCTATTTTGTCTTACTTAATAATGAAACCTAGACTATAGATTCTTTCTTGTCAATATTGTCATCTTTTAGAAAAGTTCTGGCAGAGGCATTAGCATTTACTAGCTGGTGACCTTGGAAAAATCATTTAATCATGTGCAATAGTTCATGATCTATCAAATGGAAAATAAAGCTCTGTCTTATCTACCTCGTAGGGTTACTGTGGGCACCAAATGAGATGATGGACTTGAAAGCATACTATATAAACAAAAGCTATTTTTTTCTCTTACATCAATAGTGCTACATTTCATCGTTATCATCAAATAAAATATCATAAGCCATATTCAGTGTCCATTGACTTAGTAGCTCTATGGTATGCATATTCTAGATTACATATTAAATGCAGTGTCTATTCTCTATAAAAAGTTCACCTGCAATGCAGGAGACACAGGAGATGCAAGTTCAATCCTTCGGTCAGGAAGATCCTCTGGAGAAGGAAACAGCAACCCACTCCAGTGTTCTTGCCTGAAAAATCCCATGGACAGAGGAGCCTGGCAGGCTACAGTACAAAGGGTCACAAAGAGTCAGACATGACTGAGCAGCTAAACACATATTCTCTTTAAAAGTCCATATCCTGTAAGAGCAGGTAGATATAAACTCATCAAATTTTATATAAAAATTTAAGACATTTATTCCAATGCCAAAAATTCAGTTTTAATAGTTTAGACACTGGCTAGATTTTACACTATGAAAATGTCGCTAGGCAAATTAGAAGTGATAGTTTCAGGGAGAATGTTTGGCCTACTTAAAGAAAATAAGCTTTTGAAACTTTAGAATCTAAGAATTTTCAGTAGTGTTTGAATATGCAGGAAGTAGACCTTAGAACTGCACTCATCTCACACATTAGTAAAGTAATGCTCAAAATTCTCCAAGCCAGGCTTCAGCAATACGTGAACCGTGAACTTCCAGTTGTTCAAGCTGGTTTTAGAAAAGGCAGAGGAACCAGAGATCAAATTGCCAACATCCGCTGGATCATAGAAAAAGCAAGAGAGTTCCAGAAAAACATCTATTTCTGCTTTATTGACTATGCCAAAGCCTTTGACTGTGTGGATCACAATAAACTGTGGAAAATTCTGAAAGAGATGGGAATACCAGACCACCTGACCTGCCTCTTGAGAAATCTGTATGCAGGTCAGGAGGCAACATTAGAACTGGACATGGAACAACAGACTGGTTCCAAATAGGAAAAGGAGTACGTCAAGAATGTATATTGTCACCCTGCTTATTTAACTTATATGCAGAGTACATCATGAGAAACGCTGGGCTGGAAGAAGCACAAGCTGGAATCAAGATTGCCGGGAGAAATATCAATAACCTCAGATATGCAGATGACACCACCCTTATGGCAGAAAGTGAAGAGGAACTAAAACGCCTCTTGATGAAGGTGAAAGAGGAGAGTGAAACAGTTGGCTTAAAATTCAACATTCAGAAAACGAAGATCATGGCATCCGGTCCCATCACTTCATGGGAAATAGATAGGGAAACAGTGGAAACAGTGTCAGACTTTATTTTTTTGGACTCCAAAATCACTACAGATGGTGACTGCAGCCACAAAATTAAAAGACGCTTACTCCTTGGAAGAAAACTTATGACCAACCTAGATAGCATATTGAAAAGCAGAGACATTACTTTGCAAACAAAGGTCCATCTAGTCAAGGCTATGGTTTTTCCAGTGGTCATGTATGGATGTGAGAGGTGGACTGTAAAGAAGGCTGAGCGCCGAAGAATTGATGCTTTTGAACTGTGGTGTTGGAGAAGACTCTTGAGAGTCCCTTGGACTGCAAGGAGATCCAAACAGTCCATTCTGAAGGAGATCAGCCCCGGGTGTTCTTTGGAAGGAATGATGCTAAAGCTGAAACTCCAGTACTTTGGTCACCTCATGCGAAGAGTTGACTCATTGGAAAAGTCTCTAATGCTGGGAGGGATTGGGGGCAGGAGGAGAAGGGGACGACAGAGGATGAGATGGCTGGATGGCATCACTGACTCAATGGACGTGAGTCTGAGTGAACTCCAGGAGTTGGTGATGGACAGGGAGGCCTGGCATGCTGCGATTCATGGGGTGGCAAAGAGTCGGACACGACTGAGCAACTGAACTGAACTGAACTGAGACCTTAGAAGGCAATGGCACCCCACTCCAGTACTCTTGCCTGGAAAATCCCATGGACGGAGGAGCCTGGTGGGCTACAGTCCATGGGGTCGCTAAGAGTCGGACACGACTTAGCAACTTCACTTTCACTTTTCACTTTCATGTATTGGAGAAGGAAATGGCAACCCACTCCAGTGTTCTTGCCTGGAGAATCCCAGGGACGGGGGAGCCTGGTGGGCTGCCGTCTATGGGGTCCCGCAGAGTCGGACAGGACTGAAGCGACTTAGCAGCAGCAGCAGCAGCAGCAGCAGAACCATAATTAGAGCCCAGTTCTCTTCCTGCCAGGATGTGTTTAGTGTGTATCACTTTGGCAGCACAGAGAAACTGCAACATGAAAAGACACTGTAAACAAAGTTAAAAGACAAATGGCAGTTTGAGAGAAAATATATATAAGAAAGAATAACTAACATCCATTATATGTAAAGAGTTCTTATAATTCTAGAAGAAGGTAACAATCCAATATAGAAGTATTTACAAAATATATAAACCCACCAATACACATACACACAAAATACAAAAAGGAATGAACTTTTGAAACATGTAAGGGCCCTGAAAAGCAGGTGAAGAGAAACTCCAATTAAAAACCAGCATAACTGAAACCCTAGCTAGGTCTTGCTGTTGTTACTGTAGTTGGGGTGATAGTTCATTTTCAGTGAGCAAAAGGAACTCCAGTTTGATGCATCAAAGGGCGCTCCTGTGACCTTGATCTTGAGCCAATCTGCTGCTGCTGCTGCTAAGTCGCTTCAGTCGTGTCCGACTCTGTGCGACCCCATAGACGGCAGCTCACCAGGCTCCCCCATCCCTGGGATTCTCCAGGCAAGAACACTGGAGTGGGTTGCCATTTCCTTCTCCAATGCAGGAAAGTGAAAAGTGAAAGTGAAGTCGCTCAGTCGTGTCTGACTCTTAGGGACCCAATGGACTGCAGCCTACCAGGTTCCTCCGCCCATGGGATTTTCCAGGCAAGAGTACTGGAGTGGGGTGCCATTGCCTTCTCAGATCAGATCAGATCAGATCAGTCGCTCAGTCGTGTCTGACTCTTTGCGACCCCATGAACCGCAGCACGTCAGGCCTCCCTGTCCATCACCAACTCCCAGAGTTCACTCAGACTCACGTCCACCGAGTCATCGATGCCATCCAGCCATCTCATCCTCTGTCATCCCCTTCTCCTCCTGCCCCCAATCCCTCCCAGCATCAGAGACTTTTCCAATGAGTCAACTCTTCGCATGAGGTGGCCAAAGTACTGGAGCTACAGCTTCAGCATCATTCCTTCCAAAGAAATCCCAGGGCTGATCTCCTTCAGAATGGACTGTTTGGATCTCCTTGCAGTCCAAGGGACTCTCAAGAGTCTTCTCCAACACCACAGTTCAAAAGCATCAATTCTTCGGCGCTCAGCCTTCTTCACAGTCCACCTCTCACATCCATACATGACCACAGGAAAAACCATAGCCTTGACTAAACGAACCTTTGTTGGCCAAGTAATGTCTCTGCTTTTGAATATGCTATCTAGGTTGGTCATAACTTTCCTCCCAAGGAGTAAGCGTCTTTTAATTTCATGGCTGCAGTCACCATCTGTAGTGATTTTGGAGCCCAGAAAAATAAAGTCTGACACTGTTTCCACTGTTTCCCTATCTATTTCCCATGAAGTGGTGGGACCGGATGCCATGATCTTTGTTTTCTGAATGTTGAGCTTTAAGCCAACTTTTTCACTCTCCACTTTCACTTTCATCAAGAGGCTTTTGAGTTCCTCTTCACTTTCTGCCATAAGGGTGGTGTCATCTGCATATCTGAGGTTATTGATATTTCTCCCAGCAATCTTGATTCCAGTTTGTGTTTCTTCCAGTCCAGCGTTTCCCATGGTGTACTCTGCATATAAGTTAAATAAACAGGGTGACAATATACAGCCTTGATGAACTCCTTTTCCTATTTGGAACTAGTCTGTTGTTCCATGTCCAGTTCTAACTGTTGCTTCCTGACCTGCATACAAATTTCTCAAGAGGCAGATCAGGTGGTCTGGTATTCCCATCTCTCAGAATTTCCCGCAGTTTATTGTGATCCACACAGTCAAAGGCTTTGGCATAGTCAATAAAGCAGAAATAGATGTTTTTCTGGAACTCTCTTGCTTTTTCTATGATCCAGCAGATGTTGGCAATTTGATCTCTGGTTCCTCTGCCTTTTCTAAAACCAGCTTGAACATCAGGAAGTTCACAGTTCAGTTGAACGTTTCTATGAAGACCTACAAGACCTTTTAGAACTAACACCCAAAAAAGATGTCCTTTTCATTATAGGGGACTGGAATGCAAAAGTAGGAAGTCAAGAAACACCTCGGGTAACAGGCCAATTTGGCCTTGGAATACGGAATGAAGCAGGGCAAAGACTAATAGAGTTTTACCAAGAAAATGCACTGGTCATAACAAACACCCTCTTCCAACAACACAAGAGAAGACTCTACACATGGACATCACCAGATGGTCAACACCGAAATCAGATTGATTATATTCTTTGCAGCCAAAGATGGAGAAGCTCTATACAGTCAGCAAAAACAAAACCAGGAGCTGACTGTGGCTCAGACCATGAACTCCTTATTGCCAAATTCAGACTTAAATTGAAGAAAGTAGGGAAAACCACTAGACCATTCAGGTATGACCTAAATCAAATCCCTTATGATTATACAATGGAAGTGAGAAATAGATTTAAGGGCCTAGATCTGATAGATAGAGTGCCTGATGAACTATGGAATGAGGTTCGTGACATTGTACAGGAGACAGGGATCAAGACCATTCCCATAGAAAAGAAATGCAAAAAAGCAAAATGGCTGTCTGGGGAGGCCTTGCAAATAGCTGTGAAAAGAAGAGAAGCAAAAAGCAAAGGAGAAAAGGAAATATATAAACATCTGAATGCAGAGTTCCAAAAAATAGCTAGAAGAGATAAGAAAGCCTTCCTCAGCGATCAATGCAAAGAAATAGAGGAAAACAACAGAATGGGAAAGACTAGGGATCTCTTCAAGAAAATCAGAGATACCAAAGGAACATTTCATGCAAAGATGAGCTCAATAAAGGACAGAAATGGTATGGACCTAACAGAAGCAGAAGATATTAAGAAGAGATGGCAAGAATACACAGAAGAACTGTACAAAAAAGATCTTCACGACCCAGATAATCACCATGGTGTGATCACTGACCTAGAGCCCGACATCCTGGAATGTGAAGTCAAGTGGGCCTTAGAAAGCATCACTACGAACAAAGCTAGTGGAGGTGATGGAATTCCGGTTGAACTATTCCAAATCCTGAAAGATGATGCTTGAAAGTGCTGCACTCAACATGCCAGCAAATTTGGAAAACTCAGCCGTGGCCACAGGACTGGAAAAGGTCAGTTTTCATTCCAATCCCAAAGAAAGGCAATTCCAAAGAATGCTCAAACTACTGCACAATTGCACTCATCTCACATGCATGGCACCCCACTCCAGTATGCTTGCTTGGAGAATCCCATGGACAGAAGAGCCTGGTGGGCTACAGTCCATGGGGTCGCTAAGAGTCGGCCACGACTGAGCGACTTCACTTTCACTTTTCACTTTCATGCATTGGAGAAGGAAATGGCAACCCACTCCAGTGTTCTTGCCTGGAGAATCCCAGGGACGGTGGAGCCTGATGGGCTGCTGTCTATGGGGTCTCACAGAGTCGGACACGACTGAAGCGACTTAGCAGCAGCAGCAGCAGCAGCACATGCTAGTAAAGTAATACTTAAAATTCTCCAAGCCAGGCTTCAGCAATTGCCTTCTAATGACAAGTAAATGGGCATTAAACTCAGTGAAACATGGTTCCAGAAGCTAGACACAATATTTCTGGCATCCCTGTCCATGAATGTGTGCAGAGAAGCCCAGCATCATCACACCAAAAGGGTCAGGCCTCGGCTCACACTTGCAAGCCCCTCTTGCAGCATATTCCCCTAGGCCAGACCACCAGACTTCTGGATATGTATCTGCCACAGTTTGCCAAATTTCAAAGATTGTATACTTTGGAAGCCATGGATTTTAAGATTTTAGTTTCTGCAAATATGGGCCGAACGTGGTGAAAGTGAAGTCGCTCAGTCGTGTCCGACTCCTTGCGACCCCATGGACTGCAGCACACCAGGCTCCTCCGTCCAAGGGATTCTCCAGGCAAGAATACTGGAGTGGGTTGCCATTTCCTTCTCCAAGGGATCTTCCTGACCCAGGGATTGAACTCAGGTCTCCCGCATTGCGGGCAGATGCTTTAACCTCTGAGCCACCAGGGAACATGGTGAGATGGTAGCAAATTGTCCTAGCAAATTGAAAGTGCTGTTTGGGCGAGTGGTAATAAATTAGAAGCTTGGGATTAACAGGCTTCCCAGGTGTTTCAAGTAGTAAAGAATCTGTCTGCAATGCAGGAGACACAGGAGACATGAGCTTGTTCACTGGGTCAGGAAGATTCCCTGGAGGAGGAAATGGCAACCCATTCCAGTATTCTTGCCTGAAATATCCCATGGACAGAGGAGCCTGGTGGACTGCAGTCCATAGGGTTGCAAAGAGCTGGACATGACTGAGCACACACACATACACACACAAACACATGGGATTAACATATACACACCACTATGTATAAAACAGATAATCAACAAGGACCTAATGCAGAGCACAAGGAACTATACTCAATATCTTGTAATAACCTATAATGGAAAAGAATCTGAAAAACGAAAAAGAACATATGTGCATATCCATATCCGAATTACTTTGCTGTTCATCTGAAACTAACACAATATTGTAAGTCAACTATACTTCAATTAAAAAAAAAAATTCAAATGCTGTTTGTGTAGTGAGTTTAAGGCCCTGAAAGAAATTAATCCCCAGTTCCCCTAGGTCCCTGGAATACGGTTCTGTTGGGGCTGGAGAACCCTGTGAAGGATCAAGTGCAAGAATAGCACAGGAGAGAGGAAAGGAACAAAAGGAAGCCTCTCTTCTGCTCTGTAAGGGGGACTCTCAACCATTCACACTTCTTGAACTTGCTTCCTGCCAACAATTATAAAGACAAGTAATAGAGACAAAATGTGGAATCAGGTAGGAGTAATTGAGAAAAAAGTAGGCTTAAAATAATTCCTTAAAAAAGACTGATGCAGGAGCTTCCCTGGTGGCTCAGTGGTAAAGAATCTGCCTGCCAATGCAGGGGACTTGGGTTCCATCCCTGGTCCTGGAAGATCCCACATGCTGCTGAGCAACTAAGCCCATGTACCACAACTCCTGAGCCTGTGTTCTAGAGCCCGGGAGCTGTAACTACTGAGTCCACGTTCGACAAGAGAAACCTTTGCAATGAGAAACCGGCACATTGCAACTAGATGTAGCCCCCGCTCGCCACGACTAAAGAAAAGCTTAAGGTAATGAAGACCCAGCACAGCCATAAATAAATAGATAATTTAAAAAAAAAAGACAAATGCACACCTAAAACTAGGAATACTAGGAATAAGTAAAATATTTTTAAAAGATTGAAATGTTTGTATGAAACAACAGATTAAGGGAGAAGAAAAATGAGAGTTAAAAACCACTAGAAAGAGCAAGTAGAGAAAAAAAATTTTGTTTAAACTCTCCTAAAAGCCAGAAAATCAGATTCATTTAATATATTATATATGGGGGGGGTAGTTAAAAAAATCACACTGACAGTAAGAGGAGTGTGGGTAAACTAAAATAGAGTCTAGGGAATCCCTGGCGGTCCAGGATTCTGAGCTTCCACTGCAGGGGGCAGGGCTTCAATCCCTGGTGGTGGAAATAAGATCCCACAAGCAATCCACTGGTGTGGCCAAAAGAATTTAAAAACAAAACAAAATTATAATATATCCCTTTATCCGTCTATCAATCAACAGTTTGTGAATTGGTTAAAAAAGAACAAAAACTTATAGAGACCATTCAGTTTCTGAGTGAGTCTGATATTCCCAGGAAATGGGGTCCTACTGCACCAGGAGCGCCCCGGGTAGAAAAGTCCTGGAACCAAGGGATACTCTGAAACTGCCTTGGGACACCTGGAGGCTTATGGCTCCCAAGTGTCCTTCTCAGCTACTTGTGGAAGCAAGTACAGTGTCATCTGTGGTTCCACTTCTGTGGGTAGGGAGAACCGACTCTCCTGTGCCATTTTATATAAGAGACTTGAGCATCTGCAGATTTGAGTATCAGCAGGCAGCCTGGAACCAGTCACCAACCACCCCCGCTCCCCCCCCCCGGCAGACACCAAGGGGTGACTATTTCTGACTCCTACAGCTGGTCCAGGAAGCACAGCCTGGTCTCCGAAACCTTCTCCCAAGCTCTCCACTCCCTCCTCTTCTTGAATACACCCTTATCAGAATAATAAATTATGTATCTAGTTAGTAGATAACCTCCTGCAAGATAACATAGGTAGGAAGTTGTAGAGCTGGAATATGAACCCTGCAATCTGAGACTAAAGTGTTAAGTGCCAACTATTCAATTCTATGCAGTACTGTAAGTACTTTTAATACCTGTACCAATAGATTTTCCACATCATATAAAAGCCAACATTTTCACTTTTAGTCATGGGGGATTTTTTTTCTCTTGTAATTCACAAACTTCTGTAAAATAAAAACAAAAGCAGCTTTAATTTCATCTCGAAATACTTCCTGTTTCTTTGTCTTCCTCTTCCTCTGCTCCTTTAAAACACAAGTTGGTCTCTTGCTTTTCTTCTCTTTGTTCTTTCTTTTATAAAGGCAATGTGTACGTATTGCTGAAAAGCATACAAAATAAGTGGAAAATATCCTATCAAGTAGAGACTACTAAAAATAAGAACCTGATAATGGTGTTATTCAACTGCCTGGGTATAACTCTAGAGGCTACTGCTGCTGCTGCTGCTAAGTCGCTTCAGTCATGTCCGACTGTGTGCGACCCCATAAACGGCAGCCCAACAGGCTCCCCTGCCCCTGGGATTCCCCAGGCAAGAACACTGGAGTGGGTTGCTGTTTCCTTCTCCAATGCATGAAAATGAAAAGTGAAAGTGAAGTGGCCCAGTCGTGTCCGACCCTTAGTGACCCCATGGACTGCAGCCTACCAGGCTCCTCCATCCATGGGATTTTCCAGGCAAGAGTACTGGAGTGGGTTGTCATTGCCTTCTCCACTCTAGAAGCTAGGTGATTTCAAAGACTTTTCTCCAGATCATAATGCTCATTATTTTGTAGCATCAATAAATGATTGTGCTAGATCCATAACTAGACTTGTCACACATTCTTTATTTGTGAGACTGAGTTAAAAATGAGCCATTCCAATTTGATACTACAGTGATTTACCTTGATGTGTTTATCAGACTGTGTTTTCTCTTGACCTCATCTATAATTATTGCATCTCATTTTACCAAAAAACATTTGCATTGGAATCTTATTGATAATCATTCTTTACATATGTCTAATGGAATAAAACAAAGAGTAAGCATGGCTTCAATATTGATATGCTAAGTGGTGTCCAGCATCTTGGTGTTCTCTTTTTCGGCAGTGTATATATGACTCATTGATGCTTCTGATTTAGTAGTAGAGAAGATAGTTTAAAAATCATTATCAATGTAAATTTTCATCTACAGACTCTACCTTTTACTTTCTCACATCACTTCATTTAAAGTCTTTTGTGTTGAAAAGTTTGTAATAGTCCTAAAAGAAGGTATTATGTGTTTCATCTGTTGTTCCAAAAGAAGCGAAAAACTAGACTATTAACCCGCTGTGTAATCCCTGCACAGTCTACAAGGCTTTTCAGTGGGAAGCCAGGCTCTGCCAAGAGTAGGGAGGATTGCAGTTTAAACATTACAGGGTCAAGTTCAACATTTGTTCCATTCACAGAACTCCCACTGACATCAATGAGCGTTTTGTGCAGAGTAGAATTTCTTCCTCAGTTAAATGATTTCTGTAATGCTTTCTATTTTGCCAGAACATATCCTACAAAGAATGTAATAAAGAAAATATATGTAGCACTCCTCCTTTTTTTTTTTTAGGTCTACCCTTTATTTCAATAAAATGTCATCTACAAAAATGCATTTTTCTCATAGAACATGATTTAAAAGGTAAATAAGACATTTTGCAGAGAATGAGAGACTTTTAGATCATTTTAAACTCATCTGCTTGCAATTATATGTATTCATGTATATATATATATATATATACACATGGGCTTCCCTGGTGGCTCAGTGATAAAGAATCTGCTTGCAACGTAGGAGCCACAGGAGACTTGGGTTCGATCCCTGAAGCAGGAAGATAGCATGGAGGAGGGCATGGCAACTCACTCCAGTATTCTGACCTGGAGAATCCCATGGATAGAGGAGCCTGGTGGGCTACAGTTCATAGGGTCACAAACAGTTGGACACAACTGAAGTGACTTAGCATGCATGCATATAGGTATATACATATATATATAGAGAGAGAGAGTTTTGCGTGCAATACAAAAATCACAACTGATTTCAGTCAGAAGGCTTTGACCCTCTGAAATTTTATGCCGTATGATATATCATTGATTGGAAGCATGGCGTTCTTAAACTTATTAGACCAAGATATGTGGAGCTAAATATCAATTACACAAATATTTCTAGGTAAATAAAATTGTCTAAATAGGAAAAGTGAAGGCATTGAATTTTATATAATGGTTGAAAGGCCAAGCAGTCTATATCAATGAAGAATATGAACACACAATATAATTGTTTGTTAAGTAAAACAGTAATGTCAATGAAAATTAACAAAGTATTTTAATAAATGTATAGTCATAACTTACAATTAGCCCATTGCTTATGTGACTTATAATTTTAAAGGAAATTTAAGGGGAAAGAAAATATTAGAATATTAAATATTAAATTTTAAGGGAAAGAATATTAGATTTTCTTTCCTTGCATAGCTATAAAAATTATCTGTATTGCTTCTATCAGTTTGAGAAATTGTACATTAATTTATATTATGAATGAATTTCACCATAATTTAAAGTCATCTTTGACTTTTAAAATTTAAAAAGAAAATCTGAAGCTTCTTATAGACACAGAAATCTGGCATATGTTTTGCTTAATGTTCAGAAATATTTTAAAACAGATTGCATTCCAAACATCATTAGTATTCTATAAAAAGCGTGGGCATGACACATTCATACTTCGCATAAGGGAGATGCTCCTATTTTTCTGTAGCTCGGAAAAGTTTATAAAAAGGCAATCAGGGAAAGGAGAAAACTGATAGAAAGTAAAAACAAAATGGAAAAGAAAACAGGCACTCTGGCCTGTGCAACAGCTCACTTCTTGTTATCTCCAACTATCACCCAACTGCAACATTTTAGAATGAATTTTAGTTTCTACAGAGGTTCCATTTCTCCTACAAACTGGAAGAATGACAAGCCTTTCAGAGAATCACGAGGTCACCCCAACTATAACTTATTGATGGTATGCTCACCATTAAGAAATTCAGTAAAAACTTCCAAGTAATTTAAACATGTATCAGATGTCACCAGCATCTGTGGACCCAGTAGTGGGCTGAACATTTCACACGTGGTACCTCATAAGGTAATTTAAAAGATACCAAAGTTATGAAGTTTTAAGATTACTCTGTAAGCTATATGGGAATTTCAGAAGGAATCAGTTGTTCCATGGTCTCAGGAATCAGAAAAAGTCCCCACTTACGAATAACCATGATAAAGAGACTGTCAATTCTTTTGTGGTCTTTTGCTTTGAGGACTGTTCACCAGATGTGTGGGATGATGTGGCAGTTTTTAAATGCGTCTACAAATTCTTTGACATTCCTCTCACCAAAAAATGCAATCTATGAACTTTCTCCTTGAAAATGGGCTAGCTTTTTCTTCTGCTTCAACCACTGGAATGCAGAGGAAATGACACTCCTGAGACTTCCCAGGTGAGGGCGTAAAAGGAAGTGTGCTTCCACTGTGCTCACTGAAATACTGGCTTTTGAAAACATCAGCTACCAAGTAAATACTCTATCTGCCCTCACACTTAATGAAGTGTGAGAAAGGTCAAATTCGCCTACATGGAGAGACCGCATGGAGAGGCCCTATGGTGACTTATAGGAATTGAGAAAGAGGGAGAGCTGCCTGGCCAGTCTCTAGCTATTCCAGCCTCTCTTGCTACTCTGCCCTGCACTGCCCCTGTCTCCCACCCCAATTCTGGTGCAGTTCCAGCCATCAACACATGAGAAACTGTAGAGCCAGGATTGCCCAGACAGCTCTTCCCAAACTTCCGACTCAGAGGATGATATATTACATAGCAACAGTAACCAAAACAGATAAAAACTTTTTAGTTAAAAATTTTGGCTGGGGGTATTGAAGATTTTCAAATACATTCTGGAGGTCATATAATGAACTTTCATGTATAATTACCCAGATTCAACACATTAAAATTTTTCCCACACTTGCTTCACTTGTTCTCCCCATTTTTTCCTTTGCTGAAATATTTTAAACTTAATCACAGATATTGTGTCATGTCAAGTGTCATATGATGCTTCAGTGTGTGTGCCTGTGTTCAGTTACCCCGTTGTGTCCAACTCTTTGCAGACCCATGGACTGTGGCCCAGCAGGCTCCTCTGTCCATGGGATTTCCCAGGCAAGAATACTGGAGTGAGTAGTTATTTCCTCCTCCAGGGGATCTTCCCAACCCAGGGATCAAACCCGCTTCTCCAGCATCTCCTGCATTGCAAGTGGATTCTTTTAGCACTGAGCCATTGGGGAAGCCTGGTGCTTCAGTAGGAATATCTTTAAAAACAGACATTTTCTTACATAACCAATATGTCATTATCACACTTAGCAAAATTAACAATAATTTTCTGGGATCATTTAAAATCTAGAGCATAATCAAATGTGATGATTGCCTCAAAAACATGATTTTACATGATTTCTTAGAATAATGATACAAATAATGTCTACACACAGTGTTTGGTTGCTGTGCCTCTTTGCCTCTTTTTGTCTAAACCGTCACTCCCACTCCTCCCCCTTCCCTTCTGCCATTAACTAGTTGAAGAAACTAGATAAGCAGTCTCAGGAATGTTTGTTTCCTTGCAGTGTCATTTAACTGGCTCCTTTATCCCCTGTAGTCCTATAAATGAAAGTTAGATCAAAAGGATTGATTAGATTCTGAGTCAATTTTTTGCCCTCCACAGGGATACTTGATAAGTATTGTATTGTTAGCAATGTATCACTTCAGGAGGCATGCGATATCTGGTTGTTCCACCTTTTTTACTCTTGGCCATGCCACCAGGCTTATGGAATCTTAGTTCCCTGACCAAGGATCAAACCTGTGCCTCCTACAATGGAAGCATAGCATTCTAACCACTGGATCACCAGGGAATTCTCTGGTAGTTTCACTTTTAGTGATGCTAAGATTGATCCCAGCAGAGCTATTTAAAATCCTAAAAGATGATGCTGTTAAAATGCTGTACTCAATATGTCAGTAAATTTGGAAAACTCAGCAGTGGACACAGAACTGGTAAAGGTCAGTTTTCATTCCAGTCCCAAAGAAGAACAATGCCAAAGAATGCCCAAACTACTGTATAATTGTGCTCATTTCACATGCTAGCAAGGTAATGCTCAAAATCCTTCAAGATAGGCTTCAACAATACATGAACCCAGAACTTCCTGATGTACAACCTGGATTTAGAAAAGGCAGAGGAACCAGAGATCAAATTGCCAACATTCGTTGGAACATAGAAGAAGCAAGGGGATTTCAAAAAAACATCTGTTTCTGCTTCATTCACTCTGCTAAAGCCTTTAACTGTGTGGATCACAACAAACTGTGGAAAATTCTTCAAGAGATGGGGATACAAGACCACCTTACCTGCCTCCTGAGAAACCTCTATGCAGGTCAAGAAGTAACAGAACTGAATATGGAACAATGGATTGGTTCAAAATTGAGAAAGGAGTACAACAAGGCTGTATTGTCACCCTGCTTCTTTAACTTCTATGCAGAGTACATCATGAGAAATGCCAGACTGGATAAAGTAAAAGCTGGAATGAAGATTGCCAGGAGAAATATCAGCAACCTCAGATGTGCAGATTATACCATTCCAAGGTAGAAAGCGAAGAGGAACTAAAGAGCCTTTTGATGAGGGTGAAAGAGGAATGAAAAGCTGGCTTAAAACTCAACATTCAAAAAACTAAGATCATGGCATCCAGTCCCATCACTTCATGGGAAATAGATGGGGAAACAGTGGAAACAGTGTCAGACTTTATTTTGGGGGGCTCAAAAATCACTACGGATGGTGACTGCAGCCATGAAATTAAAAGACGCTTACTCCTTGGGAGGAAAGTTATGACCAACCTAGATAGCATATTCAAAAGCAGAGACATTACTTGGCCAACAAAGGTCCGTCTAGTCAAGGCTATGGTTTTTCCAGTGGTCATGTATGGATGTGAGAGTTGGATTGTGAAGAAGGCTGAGCGCCAAAGAATTGATGCTTTTGAACTGTGGTGTTGGAGAAGACTCTTGAGAGTCCCTTGGACTACAAGGAGATCCAACCAGTCCATTCTGAAGGAGATCAGCCCTGGGATTTCTTTGGAAGGAATGATGCTAAAGCTGAAACTCCAGTACTTTGGCCACCTCATGCAAAGAGTTGACTCATTGGAAAAGACTCTGATGCTGGGAGGGATTGGGGGCAGGAGGAGAAGGGGACGACAGAGGATGAGATGGCTGGATGGCATCACCGACTCAATGGACGTGAGTTTGAGTGAATTCTGGGAGTTGGTGATGGACAGGGAGGCCTGGCGTGCTGCGATTCATGGGGTCACAAAGAGTCGGACACGACTGAGCGACTGAACTGAACTGAACTGATAGTATATTTTAAATAGTTTCAATATAATAATAACAATTTTGTGTCTAACAAGTAAATTCATAATGCAGTTTGTGTTTTCTTTGTACCTTTATTTGCTCTTAGAACATGTTCTGGTAAGGTATACTGTTGAAATAATTATTTTTCTTGTATCTTTTTAGTTGTTACTTTGTGTTACTGATTTGATATTGAGTTTATTTGTTTTGATTCATTAATTTACTTCATGTGAGTTTGGTTTGTTTATTTCAGTCTGTTTTTAACTTTTATAGATTGATTTAAATTTTCTTTTTCAAAAATGTTAAATATTTATGTACATTACATGGCTAAACTATATAACAAGATACTTTCAGAGAAGTAATTTCATTTCTTTTCCCACCACCCTGTTCATTCCTTTTTGAGATAATCATTATTAGGTAGGGTTTGAGTGTTAGGTTTTTAAAAGATTTTCATTTATTTACTTGCTTTGAAACATTAAGAGAGATGGCAATTAGACTTCAGGATGATTTACTACAGGAATTCTTAGGATCACAACAGCTGTAGATTGAGGAATAATTAGTCTCTAAAATGAAGCAGTCTTCATAAAAACAAGTCATTTTTGCCTTTGTCTCATTGCTTCCCTGTCAGTCTTTTTTGAAGTGGAAAAGTAATTCTCTGCTTCTCTTCTCAGTGGTCATTTGCCCCAGGTGCTGTGTATCACAAAGCCAAAGGATTTTTTTTAATGGTTAGAAAATAGAATTCATAATAGCATTCCATTATATATATGCTTGCAAGAGGAAAATTTGTGATATGATATAGTAAAATATTAATGTTATGTGTTTGTGAAGAATGAAATTTCCAATGATTTATTTTCATTTTTACCTATATTTCCTAACTTTCTATAGTGATGACATACATACAGTATGTATGTATGGTTGGTTAGTTAGTATGTATGTATGTATGGTTAGTTAGTATGTATGTATGTATGGTTAGTTAGAATGCATGTATGTATGTATGTATGGTTAGTATGAGATGGTTGGATGGCATCACTGATTCAATGGACAAGAGTTTGGGTAAACTCCGGGAGTTGGTGATGCACAGGAAGGCCTGGTGTGCTGCAGTTCAGGGGGTCACAAAGAGTCAGACATGACTGAGTGACTGAACTGAACTGCACATACACAGTAGTAAAGAAAATGTGATTACCATTATATAAAATACTTTAAAAATCACTTTAAAATGACTACATAAATTACTGCCATTGTTGTGTGAGTCACTCGGTTGTGTCTGACTCTTTTAGCCCACCAGGCTCCTCTGTCCATGGAATTCTCCAGGCAAGAATACTGGAGTGGGTAGCCATTCCATTCTCCAGGGGATCCTCGAGACACAGGGATCTTACTCGAGTTTCCTGCACTGCAGGTGGATTCTTTACTGTCTGAGCCACTAGGGAATCCCCAAATTATTGTCACCAGTACAGAATTTTTGTTTGGGATGATGAAAAATTTCTATAATGGATTGTGATGATGGTTGCACACATTGGGAATGTAATTAATGTCGGTGAATTGTTTTCTTAAAAATAGTTAAAATAGGAAGTTTTATGTATATTTTACTACAATAAATAAATAAATGGGGTAAAAAAAAATTACTCCAGATTATCTCTAGTCATTAAATTAAACTTAATAAATACCATGATCTTGCCATACTTATGTTCTGTTAACAGGTATCCAAAGCATGATTACTTGCTTGGTATCTAGGAGAAATAAATATAAACTAATACTAAGGGACTGAATAGGATTTTATACACAATAAGTCATTTAATATTCTCAAAAGTCCCTGAGATAGTACCATTATTGTCTCCATTTTGAATGTGAAGTTAAGGCTCAGAAAGCTGAAGTCATTTATAAAAGATCACTCAGATAGTAAGTAACAAAATCAAGGCTTGACCCAAGGTCTATCTGACACCCAATCACTGTGCTTCATACCACGTGATAACAGTTTGCCTCTACTGGCTCTGCATTGCCATATGGAACTTACAACACAGCATCTCTGTGGTTATAAAAAGTCTTTCAAAACTTTCCAGCTATAAGTTTACTTAAGAAGTCTCCATGTTTACTTTATTAAGCTTTTGTGTTTCTGCTATGTTTAACATTGGTTAATTGAGCTTTCATGGAAATCATTGCCGTGATTATAATTATTTTTATAGTCATGTCAAATAATGATAATCATGGTACACTTACTCTATTTCCGTTAGAGAAAATGTTGACAAGAAGGTACAATTTAGGATTCTGAACACATTTTTTCCAAGGTGGAGTCAGCAGGTTTCTGGAAATGCTGGAGAAAAAAAATCACATAATTATTTTTCTATACCCAGTATCTTCTGCGTCTCCAGGGTCTAGGGAGAGGACCAGGGTTCAGGTTTGGCCTGAGTTTAAGAAACATAGCGTGGATGGACCTGGAGATTACTAAGAAAAGAAAATCAGAAGGATAAATGCCATATGATATCACTTGTATGTGGAATCTAAAATGTGACACCAATGAACATATCTATGAAACAAAACAGATTTATAGATATAGAGATTAGATTTGTGGTTGCCAAGTGGGAGGTGGGATGGAAGAGGGAAGGACTGGAAGTTTGGAACTAGCAGATACAAACTTTTATATATAGGATGGATAAACAACAAGGTCCTATTTAGCACATGGAACTCTATACAATATCCTGTGATAAAACTTAATGGAAAAGAATATGAAAAACATATTAACATACGTATAACTGAGTCACTTTGCTGTACAGCAGAAATTAAACAAAACATTTTAAATCAACTATATATACATCAATAAATTAAAACAAACAAACATAGTCAACTCACATATTCTCCTTCCAACTTAGAAGCTTAAATTGTAGTTTGTTAGCATATTTCCAGGGCAACACGCTGGCTCTAAAACCTACTCCCTACTTCTTGCTCATACTCCAAAATCATCAGATGTGAGTTCTGGTTAAGAGTTTGTAAAATGTGGGCCCCTCTTTTTTTTTTTTTTTCCAGGCATGGCTTAGTGCTCCTGAGATGGGGGTTCAATGAGTCGGGAAGATCCCCTGGAATAGGAAATAGCTACCCACTCCAGTATTCTTTCCTGGAACATCCCATAGACAGAGGAGCCTGGTGGGCTGCAGTCCATGTGGTCACAAAGAGTTGGACATGACTGAGCACACACACCACCGCAAGAATCCTAGAACCAATCCCTTCCTTTGGATGGCGTTATAAATGTCAAATCTGAACCAGTCCTGCGGGGACTATTAATAGCGGCACATTTCTTTGGGACTTTTCACTGACCTTCAGACACTGAAGACTCAACTTTGCAATGCAGTAAGCTACTTAGGGTTTGAAGTGCAAACAGCCACAAATGAAAACAAATGTCTCCACAAGGAGCCCGCTTATACTTTTACATTGTATTGACTTAATTTTCCCAAATAAAATTTGATGTATTCATTTAAAAGAAGAAATGCTCTTCTAGAACCGTTGAGATAAATGTCAATGGAAGAGCACTACAAGCTCACTTCTGAAAGAAATGTGAAAAGTCATTAAAAATTATTCAATATTAACAACACTTCTAGAAGGAGGATGAGAAGGTTAGGTTCATTCTAGGAATTTGTCCAGTCATGCAGAACTGAAGTCTGAGCATGCAAGAAACTCAGTTAATCAGGGTCAAAAGAGGAGACTGAAACAGGTCTTTGGGGGTGTAGAACAAACACATAAAAATCGGATGAGTGTTCAGAAACCAAAGTATCCAAGAATTGAACTTTTTGAAGTCCAAAAGACTTAATGTTGAGAATATTTTCCACACTCTTGGTTAAGGCTCTATGAAATGTTCACGTGAATTTCCACTGCCCATAAATATGCCTCAGCCATTGTGCAAATGCCCAGCATTAGACATTCTCATTTGAAAAGAAGGGGTATCTCCCACTGAAAGGTGTGCACAAGGAATGATGAACATATAGTCAGTATTCATTTCCTTGTTCATAGAGGAAAGCAACGGAATAGAGAATCGAACACAGAGGATAACTCCTGTTACTCATACTTCAGTTTGACATGTATTTGTTAATCGTAATCACTTCCCTATTTTATCCTTATTTATCAGAATTTCTCAGCTTTAAGGCTATTGACCTTTTGAAACTGATAATTCTTTATGGGTACTCTGTGCATTATATGATGTTGGCAGCATCCCTGGCTTCTATCACCAGTTGTTAGCTGTGACAACCAAAAATGTCCCCCAGGGGGACAAAGTCAGTCCCAATTAAAAAGCACTGATTTACAGCAATATCAAAATTAGTGTGTTATTTCTGCTGGCACATACTAGCAAGATGGGAGGGAGAGTGACCTAAGAGACTACAACAAGAAGCTGGCCCAGGAAAAAGAAAATTTATTACCGTTAATTTGCAGTGGAGACAACAAGTAATTTACAGAAATTAAATATAGGGCTGGGACCAACTTATTAGAACCAAGGTTCTCAACTGGTACACAGTGAGTGATTAAGGTTGATATAAATACCAGACATAGTTACAATCACCATCCTGCCACCAGACCCCAGCCACTGAAGATCAAATCAGTATTCTTTTTATAGAACGGAATGACTTGATACACATTGTGCAATGAGAGCTTGCTTGTTTTTCATTCATTGACAGCTGGTCTAGCAGAAAGGCTGCCAGATGCTTTGGTCATGCAACCAAATCTCAAAAAGCAGATTGGGCCTGAGAAGATACATTGGTGATGAGAAAGGATTTTAAAAAAGAAGCAATAATTACATCTAACTTAAACATAAATTGGGTGGTATTGCTGACTTATTTAGGCAAAATATGGTTTAGTCTTCTTTACATTTCTTGAATATATTTTGTGGAAAAAAATCTTATTTCCATCTGAAAGTCTTAAGCAGGGTGGTATACGAATCAGTACTCTAAAGACCTGTACCACAAAATATAGGCTAAACCTCCCACGGCTCCTTTCAGTCACAACCTCCTCCAAGGATACCACTAGACTGATTTCCATCCTACAGATAACTTTTGCCTGTTTTTATGCTTTAAGTGGAAAAATTTAATGGGTGTTATTTTGTGTCTGGGGCTTCCCAAGACACTAGTGGTATGAACCCATCTGCCAATGCAAGAGACGTAAGAGACGAGAGTTTGATCCCTGGGTTGGGAAGATCACCTGGAGAAGGGCATGGCAACCCACTCCAGTATTCTTGGCTGGAGAATCCCATGGACAGAGGAGCCTGGCTGCCTACAGCCCAGAGTGTCGCAAAGAATCAGATATAACTGAAGTGACTTAGCATGCACGCACACTTTGTGTCTGGCTTCTCTCACTCAACATTATTTTGTGAAATTCATCCAAGTTGTTGTGTGTAACTGTAATTTGTTATTTTCATTGTTATGTATTATTTCAATGAGTTAATATATCGCAATTAACTTCTCTACCGTTCAGTTGTTTCAAGTTTAAGGCTGTTAAAAACAATGATTCTCTGAACAAAGCACAGGCTAGAAAATATACATTCTTTAGGAGAATACATATGTTAATGCATTTCTTCTCGTTCTTCCATTAATCACACTGACTGGTCCTAAACTCTGTTGTGTGTAAAACATTTAACAAAATGTTGTATAGATGTGCCTGTGGACTGGGAAAATGTTTACTCAGTTGTATTTATATCAGATCCAGAAATCATAATCTTTACATGTTCAGTAACAGATTTCTATCTACTTAACCCACCTGGAGAACAAGTTGAGGTTAAAACATATGTCTTACCATATCAAAAGGTTGATCCTTGAATTTAAGTGTGAATTAATGAAGACCTCTGGAAAGGGCATCTATTGCACATCTAACACAGTACCTGGTGCAAGGAAAGCACACATTTGTTGAATGGATGAGTAAATTAATGGATGGATGGCAAAACAGAACAAAGTCAGTACCATTAGTAAGAAATAAATGTTATTTAAGAAAATAATATTAGCAACGTAAAGTATTTTGCCCAAGAAAGAGAGCCAGATAATGGATGAGCTGAGTTCTGAGTTCAGGCTGTTTAATTTCAAAGCACTTTTCTTCTAAACTAGGTAGAATGATTAGAAAAGAAATGCTAATAAGGATGAATATAATTTCCTGAATTTAAGAGGAAAAAGAAATTGCAAAACTGCAGGATTGTGTACTGCTGATAGCCACAGTTCATACAAAAGACCTGAGAGTTTTGGCTGACCACAATCTCAGCTGAGCCCATTGTGTGATGTACTGCTAAAAAAGTGACCACCATCTGAGGCTACATTAATCAACGCAGAATATCTTGCTTGAAGTAGTAAAAGTCCTGTTCAAACCAGCTCAGCACCTTTCATTTTTCTCTCCCTGACCAATGTCTTGGACAGGATGTCGTAAAAAAGATTCAGCTCCTTGTCCCTGTGTTTCTGTGTTTTATTGTCACTGGAAAACTATAGGGTTCACTTCATACAGACAAGAAGTGAACATATTAAGGAACTCCCATTTAACCATTCAGAATTACTAATCTTTTATTTCAGGTCCAATTCTCGCTCTCTGACTATTCCCCTTCCTTGACATTTTGGATTGTCTCTTACTTCTGTTCATACTTACATGGGAAGTAGCCATTGAATGTCTGATTGTAACTCAGAGACACAAGCCAGCAAGGTTCACTCCCACAGCCAACCTAAAAATCCTGGCCTGGATCCAGCCCTGGATACCACTAATGAGGAAAGGGGATTTACTCTGTGATGGAACATTGTATTTGGTTATGGGAGTCCTGCTAGGCCAGATATTGATAAGCAAAAATATAAGATTATCAAGACAATGAATTATCTAGAAACACCTGAACACAACTGATCTTAGCCGAAAGACTAAAAAAGAATGTATTATCCAAGAAAAAGGTGAAGAAACTAAAAGAGTTTTACCTGGACGTGAACAGGCAATAATGTGTGTGGGCATGACTGTGGCTGCATGTGAACAGCTGTTATACAGAAAAAGGAATTACTCATTCTGTAAGGAAGACATGCAAATGGGTGGAAACTTCTAGGGGGCACCTTGGGTTACTGAGAGGAAGAACTCAACCATTAGGAGGTATCTATTGCTGTGGTGTTTACATACTGAAGAGAAGGTACTTTTCTTCAAAAAATTCAGAGAGTTCTTGGACTTGAGAAGAAAACGGAGCAAAAATACAACAGAGGTAAGGAATCCACAATATCCATGAGTCACTTTAAATGATCTCCAAAGGTTGGGGTGCTTTAGGGTCAATTTCTTGAAGGAGGTTGGTTTGTTTTTTTTTTTAAAGTATTTTGAAGAAAAGAACAGAGATGATTTTCAGGGAAAAAAATGGCAGAGTGTTTCACACAACACAGCTGGGGTTGAGAGAAGAGAGTATTGGGTGTAGTGAGGGGCCCTCTGTTTGACTAGACTTGAACAAGAAGTGTACAGAATAGTGAAAGAATAGGAAATTCGAGACAGTGGAGGGATAACTGATAAGTATGTCTTATTCTAGCTCTCAAGGTATTTATGAAACATTTTAGGTCATAGACTCCTAAAAGCTCCTAAACATTTATTTAAATGTAAAATAAGATCTGCTTATCTGGCAAAGAATTATATTGTTGTCAAAAATATACTGATATGTTATGAAAATTTCACATATCATTGAATAATTTGTCAAAAATTTTATGAGGATATTCATAGACCTGAAATTTCTAAAGAAAATACTAAATATCAAGATACTATGCTATAATATATGTCTCTTTATGTACAACATATCTTTGGGAAAAGATACAAGAAATTAGTAGTAATTGCCTAGGAGGGAGACCTAAAGGGCAGGTGTTGGGGTGGAAAAGAGAATTTTCATTTTATACCTTTTGAAACTACTTGAAATTCTATAACATCTGTATGCATTACTTATTCAACTTAAAATTATTAATAAAATGGTAATCTTTTATTCCTGTTTAAATCAATATCAAAAGTTTGAAAGAGTGTATATATATCTTCCCATCCATCTGACTGTTTTAATTTCCCTCCTTTCCCACATAATTTGGATCCTGTTTTAACATGTTCCTTTTGACAAGGCTTTTCTGGTGGCTCAGATGGTAAAGAATCTGCCTGTAATGTAGGAGATGCGAGTTTGACCCCTGGGTTGGGAAGATCTCCTGGAGAAGGGAATGGCAACTCACTCCAGTATTCTTATTTAAAAAAAGAAAAAAAACAACTGTTTTTTCAGATCACTTATTAGGCTGTGCTGAGTTTTAGTTGTGGCATGTGGGATCTAGTTCCCCAACCAGGGATCGAATTCATGCCCCCCCGCACTGGGAGTGCAGAGCCCTAGCCACTGGACCATGAGGGAAGTCCCCCACTCCAGAATTCTTGCCTGGAGATTTCCATGGACAGAGGAGCCTGGTGGGGTCACAGAGTCAGGCACGACTGAGTGACTAACAATGTAAGTGCATACCTCTCAATGTGTCCAATTTTCTCCATTCCCATTGCGACTACCTTAACCTGGGGTATCAGATAACCTCTCGTGGTTACCTCCCCAGACTCCTCAATGGTCTACCTTCAGTCTCCTTTCTCTCCAATTTATTCTCCACATTGTGGCCAGTGATGTAATCATGTCACCATTGTCCTTAGGAAGAAGTCCAGACCCAAGTCTTTCAGGGTGCATCTCCTGCCTCTTCATTGTCATCTCTTGCCACCCTCACTTCTGTGCTCCAGTCTTCCTATCCCTGGCCCTCTCTTTCTCCTGGAAGGGTCTGTTATACCATTTTGCCTGGCTTATTCCTATTCTTGAGTTCCTATAGATATCACCTCCCCTGGAAAGCCTCTCAACCCCCAAACTCTGGGCTGAGAAGCCCTCCCAGGTATCTCCAGAGTCCTCTGTACTTCCTTTCGTTGTCTATTTTTCATTACCCTGGACTTATTTTACTTTTCTTGTTTCCCACACAAGACTATCATCTCCATGAAGACAGGGGCTGTATGCTTGTGCTCACAATTATACCGCCAGACCTTAGCACAAATCTCAGAATGGATAAACACTTAAGTCAATTAGAGGAATATTCAGGAGAGAGGAGCTATTCTTTCTTATGTGTTGAAAAATAAGATTGTCGTATTTGGTAACAGAGACTTGCCTGACAGGAACATCAGATAAGAGGGATCTTATCAGTTTAATTTATTAAATTGTGTTAATATAGTTTTGTTCATGAATATTGTCTTTGGTGAATTCCTGGAAGGAAAGCATTAGAATGCTTCCTCCCCACTGAGGATATATTTGTGTCCAGGACATGTATTAATAAGGCTGGCTCTGCTGTTAGAGAATTCTATGGTATAAGAATACCTAGACATCTAATTGTATTTGATTAAAACTTCATGAAATTTTCCTGAAATTACCTTTTACTCTCCACCACTCTTTTTCTTTCTTTTGAAAAAAAATTTTTTTACAGTAGGTCCTTAGTATTTATTTTAAATTTAGCAGTGTGTTCATGTCAAGCCCAAACTCCCAGTCTAGCCCTGCCCATCATTCTTTTTCTTATAGTTCCTACTTCTCCCCAAAATACTCCAAAATAAACTTTTTCCAATTTATCGTATTTTGTCCTAATATGAGCACATACTTTTACCTCTGAATAAAATAGTTGAAACTCAATTCCTATAAGATCATAAGTTTGTAGTTTCTCAATTTTAAGATGACAAAGATTCTCTTTTCTTTACAAGGCAGAAGCAAACATGAAAATATAATAGCCAACAATTTTAAAACTCATCATAATTTTGGGTACATTATAATATGGAAGAATCTGTGTCTTAAGTACATGCATACACACAAAAGCAAAGCATGCATTCGTTTGAAGGAAAAAAAATGAAAGAAAATACTGTAAAATGTTAATGTTGCTGGGATGTGGAATTATGATTAATTTTTCTTTTCTTCTTTCACTTTTCCCCAGTGTTTCTACAAGAGGGAGGGCTATATTTTTTATATCATCAACAGAAATTAATAAACTTTAAAAAGTAAGTATGTTGTGGGGCTTCCCTTGTAGCTCAGTGGTTAGGCATCTGCCTGACAATGCAGGAGACACGTGTTTGGTCCCTGATCCGGAAAGATCCCACATACCACGGAGTAGCTAAGCCTGTGAGCCCCAACAGCTGAACCCATGCTCTAGAGCCCTGGAGGTGCAACTTCTGAGCCCACGCACTGAATTACTGAAGCCCACGCACCTAGAGCTGGTGGTCTGCAACAAGAGAAGCCAGCGCAATGAGAAGCCCGTGCATTGGAACTAGGAAATATCCCCCTCCTCCCAACTAGAGAAAACTGAGGCAGCACAGCCATAAATAAGTACATTTTTTTAAAATTATGCTGTATTGAACACATTTTCTGCTTCTCTGCTAGATGCTTGTAGTCTCAAGTTCTCAATTTATGAAATGCGTCAACACATTCTTGTCTTAACTTTGGGGCCCATCCTCTATCTCTTTGAGCCTAGTATTAATGACTCTGCTTCTAGTCTTTGTGCCAGATTGCCAATCTTCCTTCCAGATGAAATTCCATAGAAATCTTTAATATAGAGGCTATATTCCTTTTGTTTTCACCTGTCCTTATGTGTTTTAGTATAATCAGAAAATGAATTAGTGTCTCTGACATAACTGCCCTTTCTAACACAAATAGAACATTACAGAAATCACTTTCTGAGAGTCGGCAGATGGTACTAGATTTGGTGACTAATTAAATTTATTTGTTAATGGTGCGAAACTTGCTTAGGGGGTGTTCAGTAAATGTTCTTTTCTTCTCAGGCTCATGGTGCCCGAGAAAAAACAAAATGACTCAAGAATAGTTTTCCTTCTGTTTCTTTTGTCTGTAACATTTCTTGCGCAAACAAAATTCTCCAGATCTTATGGATCCCTTTTCTTTATAAACACATAGACAAGCATCTTGGAAAATGGCACTTTGAGTAAAGCAAAGTTAACTTCAGTTCTTGACAGTTTTGGCTCAGAGCTGCCTTACTGGTTCAGAGGAGCACTTAATTCCCTGAAGGGACAGGACAGAGGTTTTACCTTAGGGAGAAAGAGCCAATACAATCAACATTCGAACATCTCAAAGCACTTTTAGAAAGCTAATTAAGTAGAACAAACATGGACTCCCTCCTTTAGTAATGTATCGTATGATGTATGAGGAGTCGCTCAGTTGTGTCCAACTCTGCGACCCCACGGACTGTAGCCCACCATGCTCCTCTGTCCATGGGATTCTCTAGGCAAGAATACCGGAGTGGTTAGCCATTTGTTCCTCCAGGGAATCTTCCTGACCCAGGGATCGAACTCAATTCTCTCACTTTGCAGGCAGATTCTTTACCATCTGAGCCATCAGGGAAGCCCCAATTAGTAGTATATATGTGTGTACCAGTCTCTCAGTCGTGTCCAACTCTGCGACCCCATGGACTATAGCCCACCAAGCTCCTCTGTCCAAGGGATTCTCCAGGCAAGAATACTGGAGTGGGTTGCCATATAGAGCTCTTCAAAAAGAAAAAACTGTTTTTTTGTTGTTTAATGATTTTTTAAAAATTTTATTGAAGTATAGTTGATTTACAATGTTATATCAATTTCTTCTATACAACAAAGTAACTCAGCTATACATATATATTTACTCTTTTTCATGTTCTTTTCCATTATGGTTTGTCACATGATAGTGAATATAGTCCCCAGTGCTATACAGACGGACTTTGTTGTTTATCCATTCTGTATATAATTGTTGGCATCTGCTAATCTCAAACTCCACTCCTTTCCTCCCCCACCTCCCACTCCCTTGGCAACCAGTAGGTTGTTATCTATGTCTTTAAGTCTGATTCTGTTTTGTATATATGTTCATTTGTATCATATTTTAGATTCCACATATAAGTGATATAATATGGTATTTGTCTTTCTCTTTCTGACTTACTTCATTTAGTATGATAATCTTTAGGTCCACTCATGTTGCTGCAAATGGCATTATTTCATTCTTTTTGATGGCCAACATTCCCTTTTATACACATACCACATCTTCTTCTTTATCCAGTCACCTGTCAATGCACATTTAGGCTGTTTCTATGTCTTGGCTATTATAAATAATGCTGCTGTGAACATAGGGGTACATGTGTCTTTTTGAAGTGCACTTTCGTTGATTTCTTTTATTGAGGTATAATTGACATATAATATAAGTTTCTGGTGTACAATAGAGAGATTCATCATTTTTAAACATTATACTCCATTTATAGTTATCATAAAATATTGGCTATATTCTCTGTACAAGAAAATATTCTTACCTACTTGCCACATGGTCATTTTATACTTGCTGAATCTTGGGCACTTAGCCTTGAACTTAAAAGACTGTAAATTCTGATAGCAATAATGGTACACTGCTTCAGTGTTGTCTTTTTGATAACACATTTATATTGTTAGCCATTTTCATGAAAGAGAGTGGTGTTTAAAAAATTAACCAGTTCCTTTTTCCAACATGCCTCCATGAAGAACAGTAACTCTTATCCACTTCAATGGCTCCAGCCACCATCTCTATGCCAGGGGCTCCTGATCTACATCTCTTCTAAGCCCAAGATGACCAACTGCTGGCTAGACATCTCAATTTGGATATGCCAACACACCTCACACACCATATATTCAAAATTTATTTTCTTCCCATACCTTTTTCTCATCTTTAGTTTCCTACCTAGGTGAATGGACTCACCATCAGCTAGTTTCCCAAGCCAGCCACCTATCATCTTTGATCCATCCCTGTCCATCATCCCTCATATCCAGATGCCGAGTCTTGCAGCTTTTACTTGCTAAACATAACCCGAATCATTTCTTTCTATCGCCACTGCCACTAATAGTCCAGGCCACTAACATTTCTCACCTCAATGACTGCAAAAGGCTTCTAAGTCATTTCCTTGCCTTTGGTCTCTATCCTTGAAGCTCTAATATATACATTGTGGCTAGAATGATCACTCTAAAACACATGTAATCATGTCACCCTCCTGCTACAAATAATGTACTAGATAGCTGCTGCCCTCAGAAATAAATCCAAAGTTCTGAACCTAGTTTTATAAAATTTTCATAATCTGGTCCCCACTTATTTCTGAGCTTCATCCCTTCTTATCTCTCCTCCTCTCAGGCCTTGCTATATAGCTAGTGGGTTTCTTTTTCGCTGGCTCTATAATTTCCTGGTCTTTGTATATGCTACATTTGCCACTTGAAACACTCTGGCTTCTCTGTATCATCTAATATTGGTTATCAACTACACTCAGTCTCAGAGCTTTGTGTAAGTGCCATGTTCCCCAGGAAGCCTTTTTAGTATTACACCCCCCTAGACTTAGTCAGGGAGAAGGCAATGGCACCCCACTCCAGTACTCTTGCCTGGAAAATCCCATGGATGGAGGAGCCTGGTGGGCTGCCGTCCATGGGGTCACCACGAATCGGACAGGACTGAGTGACTTAACCTTCACTTTTCACTTTCATGCATTGGAGAAGGAAATGGCAACCCACTCCAGTGTTCTTGCCTGGAGAATCCCAGGGACGGGGGAACCTGGTGGGCTGCTCTCTATGGGGTCGCACAGAGTCGGACACGACTGAAGCGACTTAGCAGCAGCAGCAGCAGACTTAGTCAGGGGCCCCTTCTTACTCCTGACGCTCCATACTTACTCCATACTTATATATATATATATATATTTTTTTTTTTTTTTTTTTTTTACTTCTCTGTGTTCCCCTACTAGATTTTTAGCCCTCTAAGGACAAATACAGTATCTTTTACCTTTTTATTTCTTGTAAAGTGATCTTGTCTTACAAAGAAACCAGTAAAGTTCTGCAATCAGTAAGGTCTCAATTAACATTTGCTGTTAAAGTATCGCACTCAATATGCCAGCAAACTTGGAAAACTCAGCAATGGCCACAGGACTGGAAAAGGTCAGTTTTCATTTTAATCCCAAAGAAGGGCAATGCCAAAGAATGCTCAAACTACTGCACAATTGCACTCATCTCACATGGTAGCAAAGTAATGCTCAAAATTCTCCAAGTGAGGTTTCAACAGTACATGAACTGAGAACTTCTAGATGTTCAAGCTGGTTTTAGAAAAGGCAGAGGAACCAGAGATCAAATTGCCAACATCTGTTGGATCATAGAAAAAGCAAGAGAGTTCCAGAAAAACATCTATTTCTGCTTTGTTGACTATGCCAAAGCCTTTGTGTGGATCACAACAAACTATGGAAAAGAGATGGAAATACCAGACCACTTTACCTGTCTCCTGAGAAATCTGTATGCAGGTCAAGAAGCAACAGTTAGAACTGGACATGGAACAAAGGACTGGTTCCAACTTTGGAAAGGAGTACGTCAAGGCCGTATATTGTTACACTGTTTATTTAACCTCTATGCAGAGTACATCATGGGAAATGCTGGGCTGGATGAAGCACAAGCTGGAATCAAGACTGCCAGGAGAAATATCAATAACCTCAGATATGCAGATGACACCACCCTTATGGCAGAAAGTGAAGAAGAACTAAAGAGTCTCTTGATGAAAGTTAAAGAGGAGAGTGAAAAAGCTGGCTTAGAACTCAACATTCAAAAAATGAAGATTATGGCATCCGGTCCCATCACTTCATGGCAGATAGATGGAGAAACAGTGGAAACAGTGACAGACTTTATTTTCTTGGGCTCCAGAATCACTGAAGATGGTGACTGCAGCCATGAAATTAAAAGATGCTTGCTCCTTGGAAGAAAATCTATGACCAACCTAGACAGTGTATTTTACTTTACTGACAAAGGTCCGTCTAGTCAAAGCTATGGTTTTTTCAATAGTCATATATGCATGTGAGAGTTGGACCATACACAAAGCTGAGTGCCAAAGAAATGATCCTTTTGAACTGTGGTGTTGGAGAAGACTATTGAGAGTCCCTTGGACTCCAAGGAGCTCCAACCAGTCAATCCTAAAGGAAATCAGTCCTGAATATTCATTGCAAGGACTGATGCTGAAGCTGAAACTCCCAATACTTTGGCCATCTGATGTGAAGAACTGGCTCACTGGGAAAGACCCTGATGCTGGGGAAGATTGAAGGCAGGAGAAGGGGACAACAGAGGACAAGATGGTTGGATGGCATCACCGACTCGATGGACGTGAGTATGAGCAAGCTCCGGGAGTTGGTGATGGACAGGGAAGCCTGGCGTGCTGCAGTCCATGCGGTCTTGAAGAGTCAGACACGACTGAGCGACTGAACTGAACTGAGCTGAACATTTGTTGAGCTAATGAATAAAGTAGGAGTAACAGTTTCCCTGGCTGCTAGAACATTTGTAAATAAAGCTTGTTATGGAGAAGGAAATGGCAACCCACTCCAGTATCCTTGCCTGGAAAATCTCATGGACAGAGGAGCCTGGTGGGCTGCAGTCCATGCGGTCACAAAGGGTCAGGCACGACCGAGCAACTACACACTTACTCCAACTACTTACATTAGCAAGTAAACCTTCAGACATAGGCCAGATTGGGGAAAATCAGGACTCTGACTTTTGATGGAGGGCCTAATCTAGATTAAGTTCCCGTATCAGTCTGAAGCATGTTACTTTAAAAGCCCTTAATTCCTGATTCTGACAGAAGAAACTTCATCTTTAAAATGGGTTAGTAACTAGGTAAAGTGAGTTTCCTAATGTTCTCTTCTTTGGAGCATTCTTCTAGGGATTAGATGGTTTCAACCTTAGATTCCACAAAAACAGATAGGCCAGAAGAGATAAAGATTACTGGTAGAGAACAATGCAGTGACCGAGTTGTTGAATGCACAGATTGAATAGTTAGAATATTTTTACAGGAACATATCAGAAACAGAGGTGAAGAAGAGACAATGCCCCTACTGAATAAAAGAGAAGGGTCAGATGACAAACACATAAATCAATAAAATAAAATCAGAAAGTGATCAATGCTATGATGTCTGAGTAGGGCGATGTGCTAGGAGGCAGGGGTGGAAAGTGGCTGCTGACAATAAGGGGTCAGCTAAGGCCTCTGAACTAAGGTGACATCTGAACTGAGAACTGAATGGTGAAAAGAAGATGGGCATGTAAAGGAAGGAAGAATAATCCTATTGGAAGGAATAGCAAGTAAAAGGCTGAATCTGCAAGTTCAAGGGACAGAAGAAAGAACAAAGGGAACAAGGGGGATGGGTACAGATGAGAGCAAGGAGGTGGCAGGGGCTGGCTATGTAAGGCCTATGGCCAGTGCCAGGGAGTTTGGGTTTAATCATCAGCGCTCTGGGAAGACAATGGAGGGTTCTCACATGTAATTGACTTTACCTAAATATCCTTAAACTTATAGACTGAGGAGGAAGGAGTTAAAAGTGGGAAAAAAAGACAAAGGTTTTTAACTTCTTTTCCTTAAATTAAAACCATTCATCTGTGCTTTGCAGCATTTCAATACTCACAATGAATTGCTGACTTATTAAAATGCATTTATTATACATTTTATTTCCTTAATTGAAGGAAACTTAAAAACATCCCCTGCATTAGTGAGTCTAGCTGAAGAATCAATATTCCCCGCACACTTTTATTTTTTCACCGTTCCTACCCAATGGGAGATTAGAAAGTAATTTTGTTTAAGAACTAAAGTTAATTACAAATTTTAACCTATTCTGCTCCCAGGTGGTTATCACAATTAACATCAGAATTTATAACAATCACATCCAACCAGAACTCAGGTTTTAAAACCTTTCACTCTAGACCTTTAGGTGAACAGCTGAAATCTTGCAAATCTTCTCTGTTTAATTACAATTTATACAGCCTTTCTAGTGAAACTGTGAGGTTTAAAGGTGAATTGAATCTGAGTGCAATTAAAGTTATTTGGACAGCATTCCTTGCTAGGAAATGTTATCAACATAGTGTTTGCTGATGATTATAAAACTTGATTTGTTATCTATAATTCAGAAACTTTGTATGGTTCTGTCAAAATAAAAATGTAATATACTGATGTACTGAAAAAATGTTTTTTTTCCTGAGGAGCTCGAAGCACTTCACTGGTGTTTTCTCATTAGTCCTCATCATTTCCCCGAGGTAGGTAGATGGAAAGTGTTACACACATTCAAAAATGGGGGAACAAGGCCAAGAGAAATGAATGAACATGCCCAAGGTCATAGAATACGTCAGAGGCATGGGAGGGATGAATCTCAGGTCTTCTAATTCCCAGGGATCTAGCATTTTGTAATGTAGGGCAAGGTACCAAACCAGTTCTTTGGTTTGGTACATTTACATTTCCACGTATACAATTATAGCGAACAAATAATAAGACATCTGTTCTAGGATATATCTCTATATTTGTTTGGTGTTTACACTGGCAATGACTGAGTTATTTTTAAATGACTACATTTGAGGGATCTTAAAAAATGCAGTAAGATTAAAATATTTATTTCATATACTGCATGTGGGCTGTCTGCTAGGAATCATTATCATTTTGCTGAAGACTGCATTTGTTGCCTGCTATTTAAGGACTTAGAGATATAAAAATATACACATACACACAAATTTCATTGTATCATTTTCTCATGGAATGCTTTTCCTCCATAATAGAATATTTGGAACTTGTGAGCTCCTGGAAAAAACTAAAGTTGTCTAAGCTTAGGTTTTCAGTATTCAAAGTTTATATGCTCTTTCATATTAGTATATATTCATACTTTGCCTTTTTCTCTCTCTTCCACATCTGAACCTTTATTGTAAAAAAGTTCCAAACACAGATAAGCATAGCAATATAATACAATAAACCTCCATTTA
Organism: Bubalus kerabau; assembly: GCF_029407905.1. Classification (NCBI taxonomy): domain Eukaryota; kingdom Metazoa; phylum Chordata; class Mammalia; order Artiodactyla; family Bovidae; genus Bubalus; species Bubalus kerabau. The sequence continues at coordinate 15,553,090 of NC_073641.1, forward strand.
CACCTTGACTACAGTTATATGTAATTATAATTATAAAAACTTTGATATCTTTTTTGCGTCTGCCAAACTTTCATAAAGTAAGTCTCACTCCTGTGTGCTTTACCTATGAAACTCTAAAAATAAAAGTTTAAAATCATAATCATAACCAAAAACTTAAAAATTGCACCTTCATATTATCTAAAATCCATTCCTTAATAAAATTCCCAGACACAAGGCATTTGCTTATTGTTCTAGCTGTTCCCCTTTATCTTCATCCACTGCTGTTAACTACAGTGGGCCCTCCATATCTGTGGGTTCTGCATTCTTGGATTTAACCATGGATCAAGATTATCTAGGAAAAAAATCCAGAAAGTTCCAGAAAGCAAAACTTGCATTTTCCATGCACTGGCAACTATTTTCATAGCATTTACAACTATTCACATAGCATTTGTCTTGGCCTTGGTATTTATCTTGCGCTAGAAATGAATTAAACTATAAAGGAGGATATAAGTTGGTTATATGCTAATTCTTTACTATATTATATAAGGGATTTGAGCTTTCTTAAATTTTGGTGTCTGTGGGGGTCTTTGAACCAATCCCCTGAAGATACCAAGAGACTGTAATTTCAGAAATGAGTTAAGTTGCTATGAAAAATATTGCACATTCTGAAATTGTGTTTGCTCCTTTGTGATATTATTCAACTTATTTCTCCATCTCCCATATTTCCTAACTTGTAGAGCTTTGTTTATATCCAACTTCAATAAAAAAAAGTGTTGCTGCACGAACATGACATGGGAGATACTGGGAGTCTTCTATTACGTCATACAAGGAGGCCCACAATGTCTGATTGTTCCACTCTTAATAATGCCTCTTAAGATTACTAAAGGTTTCATGTGGTGACAGCCTGATTCCTCCGTGGTAAAGTTCTCCATCAGCTTTTCAACTAATGGTAGTAACCACAGATGATCTTTGCCTGAACTAGTTTTTCATGGGTTTCAAATAATTATTTCTTATTATTCCTTCTACATTTATTAATAGAAATTCTTCTGTGAAGAAGAACCTTTCTTCATCAACTAAGCCTACTGCTGTTGCTGCTAAGTCACTTCAGTCATGTCCGACTCTGTGCGACCCCATAGACAGCAGCCCGCCAGGCTTCCCTGTCCCTGGGATTCTCCAGGCAAGAACACTGGAGTGGGTTGCCATTTCCTTCTCCAATGCATGAAAGTGAAAAGCAAAAGTGAAGTCGCTCAGTCGTGTCCGACTCTGTGCGAGCCCATGGACGGCAGCCTACCAGGCTCCTCCATCCCTGGGATTCTCCAGGCAAGAGTACTGGAGTAGGGTGCCACTGCCTTCTCCAACTAAGCCTACTAGGTTAAAGAAAATTAATCCTTAATTTTTTCTTTTTATTTGATAAGCGGTTGGTATCCTAGATACATTCATTGGTGTCCAACTAGGTTAAATTTCAATGAAGTGCATTCATGATTTTTCTTGATGCTGAAATTCATGCACTGAATTTTTATTTCTAACAACAGCAAATAGTGAAAGAGAATAATGCAGGTGAAATACTAGGGGACATCAGTGGAACAGCACATAGACCTCTGTCTCTATGTATGTATGTATGTATGTATGAATGAAGTACAAAGTATTTCACCATTTCAACTGAACCTTTTCTTTTGCTTTCTTGGGCTTTCTTCAACTTAGGGGTATGAATGGGATATAGAAACCAAAGAGGAGAGAGAAACAGAAAAAAAAAGTCAGGTAGAAACAAAACGGGGAGTATTGTGATTAATGGTCCAAAACCAAGAAAAAAGAAATACAATTAAACAAGCATTTCAGAAAATACTTCTATACTACCCAGGATCTCTTGAAGGAAATAAACAGCTACAGAAAGTTCTTTATACCTCTGTTCAAGGCATATATAATGAGCTTTATCAGTATTTTGCTTTAATAATTATAGAATTAATTGGTGAAAGTAGCTAAAATGGGGAGATGCTGATCATCAAGACTTCTGACAATGGCGAAATCTTTCATTTTATACATCAAACAAGGTTACTAGGGAGAATATCCTTATAAATTCATGAGCCAAGGTGGATTGTACGTTTGGTTTCCCCATGAGCCACAGGGTTTGTAGAATCCTAACATTAAAAGGGAACATGGTCCTGTTTATGCAACCACCACAGGCCTAACTGGTTAGATAACTTCTTTCTAATAAACAGCCTTTTATTCTACAAGGATATATTTTTTATTGTAGGTGTCACAGATAGTTTTACCTTTTGTTCAAGTACAAAATGAGACGGGAGACTAGTTTTCAGAAATGAAATGTATAATATTTTAATAGTTTTAATATTAGAGATATTTACATAATATGAGATATCTACAAACATGTAAAAGGTAAGGGTGATTCACAGTATCTTTTGAATGGCCCAAAAATTTAGGTTGAAAATCTTCCCTCAGAATAAGAACACTTGGTTTTTCACTCACCTTCCTGTAATGGATATTAATCTAAGGTGTAATACTTTTGTCTGCCCTGCCAAGTTACACATTCTTAAAATCAAATACAGTTTGACATTCCTCAAAGATAAACAACATTAGGGACAAAGGTTTTAGAATATTTGAAGACAAAGTAGGAGTAGTAAATTACTGACTTTTTATACAGAACAGGCTTAAATAGTGTTTTTTTCTAAAAACAGTTGAAAAGAATCTTAACATCAATTTTGCTATCCTGACACTCAATTCTGCTATTCTAGCTCTGGTGGAGAAAGTTATCCGAAGGTTTGTTGTTGTTGTTCAGTCACTAAGTCGTGTCCAACTCTTTGCATGGACTGCAGCACACTAGGCTTCTGCATCCTTCACTATCTCCCAGAGTTTGCTCAAACTCATATCCATTGAGTCAGTGACACTATCCAATCATCTCATCCTCTGTCACGCACATCCTCGCTTCCTGCCCTCAATCTTTCCCAGCATCAGGATCTTTTCCAATGAGTCGGCTCTTTGCATTAGGTGGTCAAAGTATTAGAGCTAATTAGAGCTTCAGCATCAATTCTTCCAATGAATATTCAGGCTTGATTTCCTTTAGGATTGACTGGTTTGATCTCCCTGCTATCCAAGTCTTCTCAAGCACAATTCTAAAGTATCCAAAGGTTAGATTGGGAAAGTTTGAATAATGAGTTTCCAGAGGTTAAAGTGGAAATAATTGATTTGGGGTGTCTTTGCTAACAAAGGTCCGTCTAGTCAAGGCTATGGTTTTTCCAGTGGTCATGTATGGATGTGAGAGTTGGACTGTGAAGAAAGCTGAGCGCCAAAGAATTGATGCTTTTGAACTGTGGTGATGGAGAAGACTCTTGAGAGTCCCTTGGACTGCAAGGAGATCCAACCAGTCCATTCTGAAGGATATCAGCCCTGGGATTTCTTTGGAGGGAATGATGCTGAAGCTGAAACTCCAGTACTTTGGCCACCTCATGCAAAGAGTTGACTCATTGGAAAAGACTGATACTGGGAGGGATTGGGGGCAGGAGGAGAAGGGGACGACAGAGGATGAGATGGCTGGATGGCATCACTGACTCGATGGACGTGAGTCTGAGTGAACTCCAGGAGTTGGTGATGGACAGGGAGGCCTGGCGTGCTGTGATTCATGGGATCGAAAATTCAGACACCACTGAGCAACTGAACTGAACTGAACTGACAGTATTTGTCATCCATACATAATGGACAGATGAGAATAGGCATGAATATAAAGATCTTTGTACCACACATTAATGCCCACTGGGGACAATTCACCATGCAAGAGATTCTAAGCAACCAAAGAGATAAGATGGCTTCGCTGGTTGATGTTAGTCTGTCTACTTCATCTGCCAAACCAGTGCTGATGTAACGGGCACATGAACACAGAGTCATGGGGGAACCCAATCTCATGGGCTGCCACTTGCCAGATCTGATCTAAGTGTCACTGACAAATGGGCAACATGTCAGCAACAGAAACCAACAGAGTCACCAGGGCAAGAGTATCCCCAAAGAGACCAAAGAGCCACTCAGTAAGAAGCTGAATACATTGGGCCCCTTCTACTCAATATTTTCCTGTTAATAAGAGGCAAATATTCTGGATATATGTTAACATTTCCTGCATACACAGCCTCTGTCAGCATAACTCTCCAAGAGTTTATGGAGTGTTTGCTCCACCTACACGAGATCCCTCATAACAGTTGTGAGATCAGGGGAACCCACTTACAGCAAAGGAAATGTGAGAGTAGGCCCATGACCATGGAATTCTCCAAACGACTTGCCACTTACAACACCAACCAGAAGGTGCTGACCAGAAAGAGAATTGGAATGGTTTGCTAAAGATATGCTTGAGTGCCAATTCGGAGTCAACACTTTATAAGAGAGGGGCATTTTCCTCCAGGGTTCAACGTCTCTACTAGGAAAATTCATGGCACTGGGAACCAAGGAATCAAAGCAGGAATGACCCTAGTCACCATCACTCACAATAACCCACCTAGGGAATTCATGCTGTCCATTCTCATTACATTTGGCTCTGCAGGGTCAGAGCTTCTGATCCCCAAAGGAGGAACAGTTCCCCTAGGAAACACAGTGAGAGTCCCATTGAACCAGACAGAGGCTATGCCTGAGCATTTCAAGCTCCTTGTGTAGAGAGACCAGCAAGTAAGAAGAAGAGTCCCTATTTAGGAAGCGTAATGAACACTGGAGACCTACTCCAGTATTCTTGCCTGGAGAATCCCATGCACTGTAGCCTGCCGGGCTCCTCTGCCCATGGGGTCGCAAGAGTTGGACATAACTTAGCGACTAAACCACCAATTAACTCTGATGGTCGGAACTATTGTGGAGCTTAGGTGATCTTCTTGAGCACCTCTTATAATCTCACCGAAGTATGATGAAAATAGACGAGAGAAGTATCCTTAGCCAGAGAAGGGCGTAGAGATGAAGGTCTCACTCTCCTCAGGAATGAGAACTGGATCATGCCACCATGAAAGTCACCCAAACCATCAGAGATGCTAGCTGAGAACCAGGGTTTTCTATAAAGGTTAGTGGAGGAGAAATTAAAATAAAATAGTGACAGGACCAAGACCAGTCTCATCAGCAAGGGGTATTGTTTGTTCCACCAGCTTTCCCCTTTTAAGGGAGAGAGGCCCACTGGACACACAGGATGCGGTGGATCCAAGTAGCACAAGGGGTAGTCTGGGCATGCAACTGTCAGGTCTTGTAGGGGTTGCATCAGCTGCAGAGATCCACTTTCCCCCATCCTTCTGGATATGGGTAACTGGATACAGTTACCCGTATCCAGTAACTGATGGAGGGGAGATCAAGGCCTGGCTAATGTGGCCCAGTTTGGAACAACTTGAAGAAATGGTTTCTGCTCCAGAGCTCCCCCAAGGAATGGGCTAAAGCTGCCAGACTTGCATCACAGCTTGACCTTCCCTCTCTGCCCAATCCTCCTATCTCTCCTCTAGTGAACATCCCCAGCACTAAGCTCTGTCCCAGAGTGCACCTCCCAGTGTTCCCAAATTGTGAATACTGGTTATAGGGAATCCTGCTTTCTTGAGTCTTCCTCGGTCTACAAACCTCTTTTTACTTTTTTAAAAAAATTTATTTTTATTTATTTGGTTGTGCTGGGTCTTAGTTGCAGCATGCACGATCTTCAGTCTCCACTGCAGGATGCAGAATCTTTAGCTGCGGCATGTGAACTCTTAGGTGCAACACGTGGAATCCAGTTCCCTGACCAGCAATCAAACCCAAGCCCCCTGTGTTGGGAGAGTGGAGTCTTAGCCACTGGACCACCAGGGAAGTCCCTGCCAACTTCTTTTTTTTTTTTTAATTTATTTATTTATCTGGCTGTGCCAGGCCTTAGTTTGGGCATGTGCAATCTAGTTCCCTGACCAGGGATCGAACTTGGGCCCCCTGCATTGGGAGCTCGGAATCTTACCACTGGACCATCAGAGAAGTCCCTGCCAACTTCTTTTGCTAGTTGTGTCCACGTGTGTCCATAGATGGCCCAGGCAGAGTTGGCCCTTGGCCTCTCTGAGTCACCATAGCTCTGAGTTTATTCTTTTCACTATAGCACTCACTACGTTGTGCTGAATTGTCACTTATGTCAGCATGTCAGTCTGCTCTCCAGACTGTCAGTCTCCCTCTTGAAACCAAGGATCCTTTCCTCACTAACCTTTGTCTTCCCAGTGCCCAGCGCATAATCACCTCTCAGACAATGTGGCTGAATAGTAATGAATGAAGGGAAGAGCCTTATCATTCAACAAGCCTTTTATTTCACTCCTTCTTGGAGTCCTAAGCTCTTTATAAAACAGTGACCAAAAAAAAAAAAAAAAATCTTCATTATAACATCCTCTCTATTTGACTCTGTGTCAAGGAAAGTTATACTGAATTTATTTTCCCTTCTTGTTGGGTATGAATCAAGTGACAAATGGCTACTGGCAGCAGAGCAGGCATAGATTTTCCAAGCCAGGGTAAAGGCTAAATGAGCTCTGTCTGCTCCTCTGATCCATGTCCTGGAAGTCTCTGCCTTTCTGCTGACACAAGAAGCTGTCTTGTACTGAGAAGCTGATTTTTCACCAAGTACACGGCTAGGTCAGGAGTCAGACAGAAAAGACAGTCCTATTCTAGGAAGGCTAATGAGGAAGACAGATGAATAAATATTGTACAACTTGGGTGTAGATTAGCCAAGTTCTTCTTAAATCACCTGTGACAACATCAGTACCAGAATGAAAGTGAAACGTGAAGGATTCTTCAAAATGAAATAATAAAAGCCAACAATAACTAGAGTTCCATTGGAAACACACACATACCCACAACCATCCCCTAGCTCCTCAACACATATACATTTTTCTCCATAAGTAGCTAAGGAGTCACCTTTCCAGCAGAAATAGTTGTAGAAAAGGTTGGTTACTTACTGGGAAAAGAAATTCAATGAAGAAGTGACAATGAGGGATTTGTGCAACGGAAGCTCTAGGAAGATTGAACCAAAGATGAACTAAAGGCTGAATAGAAGATGCCAGAAGGCCCCTGTTCTTTTTTCCTCTGCTCCACTTTGAGGGGGATGTGCAATCAGGGGATAGACAGAGAAAAGAGTGGAATCGTAGTTCCATCTTATAAAATGAGATGCTATCAAAATAGTTTTATCTAACAGTGTTTAAATGCATAGGATAGGAGGAATAAAAAGCTTTTTACCAGGATCTGAATTAATTACTTACACATGGAGAAAGAACAAAGTGTCAGAAAGCTAATGCATCTTCTGGAAAACTAGCACAAGAGCTGACATCAAGATAATAAATTTTTTGCTAAATTAGTGTGCTGCCTTTTGTCCACAATAAGGATGCTATGCACCACTCCCCTTCAGTAGGACTTGCTTTTGGATGAATAATAGGGAATTTTATCTAAGTCAGTTATCCTGTTTGATTTCTTGGTCAGGAATGAGAACAGTAAATAGGTTAGGAATTAGCAGGATCTATAGTTAGACATTCACAGAAAATCACATGCTCTGGGGAGAACCATGAGCATGTGTCACATTCAGAAGAATGCAATAAGGGAAGATAAGTGAAACAGTCTAATCAAGGCAAGATGGAAAATGTGCTTACCATCCATGCGCCTCCTCCAACACTCCAGGAAAATCACTATCAAGCTTTGGTCCTAAAGTCTACATTGGAACCACAAGTCCTACAGCTGGGTAAATGGTGGGGAGCCAGAGACCACTTCTCTGACCTAAAGTCTTACCCTGAAAGCATGCTGTCTCCTCTGGTCTCAGAGATGAATCTTGGTTTCACCACCCCAATGGGGAAATGAGCCAAGGGGAGATAAGCCCAAGGAAAATTAACCGATTAAAAGAATATGGACTAACAACATGGATCTCAACAGACATACAGTGAGCAAGAGAAGCCAGACATAAAAAGAGCATACTGTGTGACTTCATTTATATTAAGTTCAAGAACAGCAGAACTAACGTATGGTGATAAAAGTCAGAATAGCAGTCTTCTCTGAGTCCAGGCTGGTGGGGGTGTTAGACACTGCCTGGGAAGGAATTCAGGACATCCTTCTGGGGTGTGGGAAGGATTCCACATCTTGATCTGCATAGGGATTACCTGGGTGTCTCCAATATGCAAAAATTCATTAAACCCAGCATTTAAACTTGTATGCTTTATGTGTGCATGCATGCGTGTTTGGTCGCTCAGTCATGTCTGATTCTTCATGACCCTATGTACTGTAGCCTACCAGGCTCCTCTGTTCATGGGATTCTCCAGGCAGGAATACTGGAGTGGGTTGCCATTTCCTTCTCTAGGGTTCTTTCTGACTTAGGGATCAAACCTATGTCTTCTGCATTGGCAGGTGGATTCTTTATCACTGTGCCATACTTTATGTATGTGTTGTGCTGTGCTTAGTTGCTCAGTCATGTCCAAGTCTTTGCGACCCCATGGACTGTAGCCATGGGGATTCTCCTGGCAAGAATACTGGAGTGGGTTGCCATGCCCTCTTCCAGGGGATCTTCCTGGCCCAGGAATCCAACTGGGGTCTCCTGCATTGCAGACAGATTCTTTACCAGCCGAGCTACCAGAGAAGCCCCTTATATATGAGACACTTCAAAAAGAAGTAGAAAAAGAATCTACTTATTTTTAACCCCATTTCTTTTATACACACACACACACACACACACACACATGTACACTCATAGCACACAAGTTATACAGTCCAAACACCCTGGCCAGATTATGTCTGCACTCCTCTTCCTCAGGAAACAGTGTAGGGAGCGGCAATCTTGCCTTTGCCACGGTGTCTGGTGCCAGGGATGCAGTGGCACATAAGACAGTCCCAGGCAAGGGGGCTGGGTATAGATGGAACTCCGTTTCCTGAAATTTGGGAGTGAGAGGGGCATATCTGGAGCCCAAAAGCAAAGGGTTATCTACAGAGACAAGACCAGGTACTTATAGAGACTAAAGAGACTTGGCCACAAAAAGCTAGACCAGAGTTCTTTCTTGCCTGGAAGTTGCCAGAACAAAAAAGGATCAGAAACAGCAATGATTTTTGTGGAATATCATGAAGCTAATTGGCCAGGTTCTGTGATTCCCCTGGTCTAAAAACAGGATTAGCTCCAGAATCTTCAGTGGAATTAGACTACAGCTAAGAATTGTTCTGTGGCCCCATTTTTGTGAAAGGAGCCAAAGTAGTCATTAGAAATACCATCTGCAGCCACAGAGACCAAAGCAAACTAACTCTCACCAAGGGATTAACCTGAAACCCTAGACCCATTAGCATTGTATTTTAATCAAGTGTCTTCCAAAGAGGTAATAGGCACTCAAAACAAAAGCAATATTGAACCTTTTTAGGATCTGAGACTTTGTTCATTACCTTCATCGCTTTTAGCTTTGAGAAAAACATGTGTCACTGGCATAGAAGGGCTGGATGGACCCTCACTGCAATCGGTAGACCCATGAATATAAGCAAGGCTTGTCTCAGATCAGACATAGATGCTATTGTAACCAAAAGGACAGAGTGGCTCTCATTTAAGTGCAGTCATTTAAGGACAATATTAACCATTTTAGCAAGCAGAGAGAACAATGCTGTCGGAAACAACAGCTGCCTCAGAGACCACACTACTCAGCAGAGACCAGCACCAAACTGGGCAAGCAAATAGAAGTCCAGTAATTAATTTAGAAATTGCCCCAAGCTACCTACTGGTCTTATTCATCAATGTAATTTATTGGGAAGCATTTTTCTTTTTAGCCTGTCAAAGAGTACCTGTTTATGAAGGTGAAAATACTTTGCCTAGGGACGCCGGGAACTGCTGCTGGATTTCCCTTCCTGAAATACCATTTCCAGGAAGTTCCTCCTCTGCTCACAATTGTTCAAGGCTCATCTTTCTGACATATTAAATCTGCATCGTTTTAAATGTTTTTCGGGATACTCCATTTCCGGCCTTATTCTCTGTAGCAATACTCTAACTGCTTACTTGACTTCTCTGCTTTGGCCAGTGTTTAGAAAGCTTTTGCTGTTGCCGTTTCCTTACTTGGACCAACCTCTCGGCTTCCTTCTCACTCACCCGTTCAACCCCTGAGCAGGGTGCAGAACCCACTTCTAGGTTCCCCTTCTACGGACGTGCAACTATTCTTGATTCAATTAGCATTCATTGACTTCATCAAATCTCTCAGCCCTTAGCCTTCCCAGACAAGTTAACCCTTCATTTTATGGGAACAATCTTTGGGTTTTGTTCTTGTTTGAGGTAGTCTTTTCTAGGACCTGAGATACCCCACATGGCTATCTCTTTCCACCAAGAAAAACCCTATAGTAAAATTTTGTGGAAGAGTTTCTCTAGAGTATATACCTAGGAATGGAATAAATCGTAAAGCATATGCAACTGCAGCTTTATCAAGTAACTTCAAACTGTTTTATAAAATACTGGTGTAAATGTACATCCTACCAGGGAAGTAGAGATTTTGTGTGGAAAGTTTCTTAGGGAGTACTCTTAGGATCAGCATGTGTGGAAGGGAAAGGAATGAGGTGGGATAGGATAGAGGGAGAAGTTGGACTGTGATACAATCTCAAGAAAAGCCTCAGCTCACCAGGCAAGGAACTGGAAAGCTGAGACGCTTCAGAGTTGACCCATTTGGACTAGAGGGCCAGATCTTTATAATCCCACTTGATCAGGGAGAGTACATAATTCAGGGCAAGACAAGTTTTTTTACCTGTTTTATGAAATTTTATCATAATGTGTAGTTTTGTTTCCAGGCTCTCCAGCCTGTTCCACTGGTCTGTAATTTGTCTATCTACCAACACCATGTTGTCATAATAGTATTCCTGCACTGTAGCTACAAATCAATTTTATGAGAATATTCTTAATATATTGAGTCTTTCTACCTAAGAAGATGGCTTATCTCTCTGGATATTGAAATCTTCCTTAATGTCACTCAGTAAGTTTATAATCACCTCTGTACAGGTATTTTATAATTTTTACTGCTATTGTGAATGGTGTTTTGCAACAGCTTGCTGCTGGTGTTTACAAATACAACAAATTTTGATTTTTCTCTAGCAATCTTACTAAATTATTTTATTAATTCTAATAACTTTCCTGTAGATTCTTTTTTGGAGAAGGCAATGGCACCCCATTCTAGTACTCTTGCCTGGAAAATCCCATGGACAGAGGAGCCTGGTAGGCTGCAGACCATGGGGTCGTGAAGAGTCGGACACAACTGAGCGACTTCACTTTCACTTTTCCCTTTCATGCATTGGAGAAAGAAATGACAACCCACTCCAGTGTTCTTGCCTGGAGAATCCCAGGGACGGGGGAGCCTGGTGAGCTGCCGTCTATGGGGTCGCACAGAGTCGGACATGACTGAAGTGACTTAGCAGCAGCAGATTCTTTTTAGTATTCTAGTAATACAATCTATCTATTCCATATTGTCAAACTGACAATATGTTTCAATAATAATTCATTATAATAGTGCATGTTTAGTCACTCAGTTGTGTTGACTCTTTGCGACCCCATGGACTGTAGCCCACAAGGCTCCTCTGTCCATAGGATTCTCCAGGCAAGAATACTGGAGTGGGTTGCCATTTCCTCCTCCAGGGGATCTACCTGACCCAGGGATTGACCCCGAATCTCCTTGTCCCCTTCATCACAGTTAGATTCTTTATCAACTGTTCTATCAGGAAAGCCCATTATAATACAAAAATACCTAAAAAAAAAAAACCTGATTATTTTCATCCTCCCTTGCCATACTCCATATTCTTCATCTTCCTGAGTTTGCAGCCTTCTGTGCTTGTCTCCTTGTTTATTCGCTATGTGTACCAGTAGGCAGGCGTAGGTCTGTGGGTTGTTCGCCTTTACTGGAATAGACTATAACAAACATTATTCTGCAAACTTTTTTTTAACCCGCCAATTAAGAGTTTTCCTAACTCTGCCTTTTTTCCTAGTATATGCATTTTACATAAATTATCTCAAATCCTATATGCTGGCTGGGGTTTTGGTTTCCTGATTATTTTATTGGTTGGTTGGAGTGCCTCACTCCTTAAAGAAACAAAAAAATGATTGTGAATAATCAACTGACCAACTATGAAGGCTTTGACTCTCAATCAAAAGGTTGCTGAACTAGTTACAAATGTAAGTTTCAAGTTATTTTTTTCAATTTTTATTGGAGTGTAGCAGATTTACAATGGTGTGTTAGTGTCAAGTGTACAGCAAAGTGAATCAGTTTTAATGATATATATACCCACCCACACACACATGTATGTGTGTGTGTGTGTATTCACAGTCCATATATACAGTCCAGACTACAGTCCATGGGGTCACAAAGGGCTGGACATGACTGAAGCTACTCTTTTTTTAGATTCAATTCTCATTTAGATTATTACAGAGTATTGAGCAGAGTTCCCTGTGCTATATAGTAGGTTCTCATTAGTTATCCATTTTATATATGTGTGTGTTAGTCACTCAGTCATGTCTGACTCTTTGAGACCCCATGGACTGTAGTCTGCCAGGCTCCTCTGTCCTTGGGATTCTCTAGGCAAGAATACTGGAGTGGGCTGCCATTCCCTTCTCCAGGGGATCTTTCTGACCCAGGAATTGAACCCAGGTCTCTTGCATTACAGGCAGGTCCTTCACCATCTGAGCCACCGGGGAAGCCCCCTTTTACATACAGCAGTGTGTAAACGTCAATCCCAATTTCCCAATTTATCCCTCTCCTCAAGTTAAAGAATCCACTTGCCAAGATAGGAGATGCAGGAGATGTGGGTTTGATCCTTGGGTTGGAAAGATCCCCTGGAGTAGGAAATGGAAACTCACTCCAGTATTGTTGCCTGGAAAATTCCATGGACAGGGAAGCCTGGAAGGCTGCAGTCCATGAGGTCACAAAGAGTCATACACAACTGAGCACACACACACACACATGTCCAAGACTGAAATTTAAACAAAATATTTAAGGCTTCTTTGTATCCTTTTTCCACACTTTGATTGACTTTCTAGATTACTGGACACAATTGGGAGTTACACACTGCTGAGGGACAAAGTCCGTTTAACTATAAAGTACTGAGCAAACACACAAACCAAATAAGAAGCCGTGCTCAGAAAAATATTTTTTAGGCCTCCAAAGAGAAAATAACAATCTGACTTTATTTGCTCTAGGCTAATGTACTGTATCAGGTGACTCCAGTTGTTTCAATGGCACTGTGCCGCGCCACGCAGATCATATCTGTCCGGTGGGATTAAGTGGGAACAGAAACTGTTCCAATAAAGCTGCCAGTACCTTGACTGAAATTTGAAGGCTGTAATTTAGCAGTGATTTTGAAGTGGACAATGTGAGGAACTAAACATAGCAAGACTTGGTCATTCTTGCTGTGTCTCTGCACTAGAGCATTCTATTTCTATGACAGTGTATAAAGTCCCATTATGTTAAAATTCTAGAACACATGGAGCCTTCTGCAGAAGCACAATGTGCTATCTGCCAACAAGAGACTAAATAAACCAAATTCATCTGGTGTTTTCTGTAAATAATTCACTAGTATTGTCTAGCATCTTGTGTGTATTGACTATGTTTGTGAAAATAGAGTTCAAAGAATGATCTATCTCTATTTTCTGTGATTTCACTGAAGAAAGAATATATTGTTTTATTTGTATATTTCATCTCAGTAATGTTTTACTATGATAATTCCATGTTACCATGTTATTCTTGGTGCCTTGAAGTCATAGTATTTTCCAAACTAAGAGATTTATTTCTTTGAAGGTTAGAAGGTTATGTATATTTCATAATCTTCTTTGTCACTATTAACAGTAAATATGAAGTGTGTTTCATATGGAGCTCTACTACACAGAGTTTGGAGAAGGATGCTAGTATACATGATATGCAGTTTCTGCCATCCGGGATTTGACCATCTAGATGGAGAGAGGACATGTCAGTAGATGAAAAAAAGATAATCATAATGACAGTTTTTGAACTATGAATTACTATGTTCTGGTGTTGTCTTAAGTACTTTTCATAATTATCATAATCCTCACAATAATCTAATATAATGGGTAGTATGTACCCATGTTACAAATAAGAAAACTAAACAGAAACTTGGCTGTGAAGATCCATTTGTTCATTCAATAACAATTTTGTTGAGTATCAGATATTGCATAATATAGGAATTCATAGGAGGGGGACTTCTACTTGATCTGAGCTTCATTGTTCAGTTGGATTTTAGTGAATGGAGAATAAGAGCGAGAGAGCATTCCAAGCAAAGAAAGGGGCACTCCCAAAGGTTGAAACCATGAATGCCAGTTTGGTGAGAATAGCTGGGCTTAAGTGAGTATAAGCGGGAGAGTGAAGGTGAAACTCAATTCTACCCACAAACTTTCTTAAAGATTGGCAAAAGTGGCTTGGAGACAAATTGTTGAGTGCTTATAAAGCTAAGGAGTTTAGACTTTATTTTACAGAAAATGGTGAGTCATATATGATTTAACACGTTTAAATTATTTAAATTATGATAAACATGTACATTAAAACAAACGTAAGCAATACAGAAGTGTAGAAAGAAGAGGCATAAGTTCTCCTCCCTTGCATCAGACCATAATTTTACTTATCAGAAATAATCACTGTTACTAGTTAGGGTATTGCCTTCCAACCTTTAAAAATTAATAAAAATGTAGATTTACTTTGAACATTAGTGGATTATACTATACACACTTTTTGGTTACTTGCTTTTTTTTTCCCCGAGTAATATATCATGAATACTTTTGCATGTTAATACATGCCATGAAGACCTTGTACACCTTCAAGCATTTCAAAACTTGGATGCAGTTAAATGAAAAAAAATCTAGAAAATATACATTAACATAGCCAATGTTGCGATAAATATCTTTGATTATCTTCCTACACTTGCCAATTTACTCCTTTAGGCTAAATTCCCAAAAGTGGAATTGCTGAATATACTCATATTAAAACTTGATATAAAGTTTCAAATTTTCTTCTGAGAAAATTGTATCAATTCATGCTTTCAAAGAAGATGTTTAAATGCTTTTTTTCTCTGTACCTTCGCCAATACCAGATCTTATCAACAAAGAAACTTTTTGAGTTAGAATGTGACATGATCATAGCTGTGGTATGTGAAGTAGCTGGCTAATTCTAGATCATTCTTTGTAATGCATGATTCATTGTCTATTTAAAGTCTTAAAGCCAACAACTGGGTAATCAGACACTAAGGAAATAAAGGTTTCTCATGTATTAGGAAGGTGACTAAACAGAACAAATCTCACCTGGCAGAAAACTAATCTTATTGCTTTAGGTCAATGATTCTCAAACCTTGGTGCACATATAAATCATCTAGAGAGCTTTAAAAACTATCAATGTCTGAGTCCCATGCCCCAAATTCTCCTTTTAATTGGTCTGAGCTTGAGATTTCTTTTCTAAAGCCCTCTTACATGATTCTAATGTGAATCACAATCAAGAATTCCTACTTTAACTGACAAGGGCATAATCTCCAAAATATACGAAAGGCTCATTTAATTCAGTAACAAAGAACAACCCAATCAGAATATGGGCAGAAGACCTAAATAGACATTTCTCTAAAGAAATACAAATGGCCAATAAGCACATGAAAAGATGCTCAACATTGCTAGTTATTCAGTTCAGTTCAGTTCAGTCGCTCAGTCGTGTCCGACTCTTTGCGACACCATGAATCGCAGCACGCCAGGCCTCCCTGTCCATCACCAACTCCCGGAGTTCACTCAGACTCACGTCCATCGAGTCAGTGATGCCATCCAGCCATCTCATCCTCTGTCATCCCCTTCTCCTCCTGCCCCCAATCCCTCCCAGCATCAGAGTCTTTTCCAATGAGTCAACTCTTTGCATGAGGTGGCCAAAGTACCGGAGTTTCAGCTTTAGCATCATTCTTTCCAAAGAAATCCCAGGGCTGATCTCCTTCAGAATGGACTGGCTAGTTATTAGAGAAACACAAATCAAAACTACAATAAGATACTACCTCACACTGTTCAGAATGGCTATCCTTGGTGGGATGGGGTGGGAGGTGGGAGGGAGGGTAAAGAGGGAGGGGACGTATGTATACCTATGGCTGATTCATATTGATGTGTGGCAGAAACCAACACAATATTGTAAAGCAATTATCCATCAGTTAAAAATAAATAAAATATATTTTTAAAAAACCTCTACAAATAACAAATGCTAGAGAGGATATGGAGAAAAGGGAACCCTCTTGCACTATTGGTGGGAATGTAAATTAGTGTAACCACTTGAAAACAGTATGGAAGTACCTCAAAAAACTAAAAATAAAGTTGCCATATGATCCAGAAATCCCACTCCCAGGAATATATCTGGACAAAACTATAATTCAAAAAGATACATGCACCCTTATGTTCATAGCAGCACTATTCACAATAGTTATGACAGGGAGACAACCTGAATGTCATTGACAGATGAATGGATAAAGAAGATGTGGTCCATATGCAGGAGGGAATGCCACTCTGCCAAAAAAGAAAAAACTAGTGTCATCTGCAGCAACGTGGATGGACCCAGAGATTATCATCCTAAGTGAAGTAAGTCAGAAGGAGAAAGACAAATACCATATGATATCACTTACATGTGGAATCTGAAATATGACACAAATGAACCTAACTATGAATCAGAAACAGACTCATAGAGACAGAGAACAGACTTGTGGTTGCTAAGGGGAGAGGGCTGGGGGAGGGACAGACTGGGAGTTTGGGGTTAGGAGATGTAAGCCATTATATAGAAAATGGATAAACAACAAGGTCCTATCGTATAGCACAGAGGACTATATTCAATATACTATGATAAACCATGATGGAAAGGAATATTTTTTAAATGTATATATTTTTATGTATAACTGAATCACTTTGCAGTATAGCAGAAATTGACACAACATTGTATGTAAGTCAACTATACTTCAAAAACAAAACCCCAAAACCCAAACCAAACCAACAGAAAAAACTTAGCTCAAATAAGAATATCTGTGTCACTGTGGAGGAGAAAGAATTCCTGCTTTAAATGTTAATTTTTAAAAGCTCCTGAACTCCATGCCCATCCATCTCATAAAGATGCCTGAGGTAGCTTGCTTTTCTGAGGCTCCTTGAAAGCATGATATGGATTCTACGTTTGGGGGATGTCTCACTAGTGTTATAGTACTAGTCTGAAAGGATTTTTACTTCTTTTCTTGGCAAAGACACTGTATTCCAGGCCTTAATTTCACTTCTATACCTTAAACCACAAAGACAAAGAAACATAAGTATTCATGGACTTGAGTCAAACAGTAGGTAAGCCTTAAGTGAATTAAATAGAGGCCTGGTAAGTCTGCAGAAAACAAATAAAATAAACATCATTCTTAGAACATTCTCTGGAAGATGAAATGTACAAGTTAGAGCAGCTTTGGCCTGGCTGATATACAGAGAAGGCAGGATTTACACAAGGCAGTACTAGCAGAATAATGACTAACCCAGTCCAGTGGGGAATTGTTCTTCAGTTATTTCAGTTGCATGAGGTCTAATTTCTCCCGTCTTAGTAAAACATAATCTTTAAACATATTCATTGTGATTAATAATACTGGAAGGAAAATCCCGTAATACTTTGAGGGATGAATGTCTCCTCACTTTGCTGACCAGGGGAGAATGAGTCATTCACTTCCCATAGACCTTGGGATATTTTAGTGTTCCATGTCAGCCAACAGTGCCAAGCAGCCGCTGACACTTTAAAGTGAACTTCTCCCTTTCAGAGATGAAAACTGAGCTTTAAATATTGGTGTTCTGAATTTCACATTTACCTGGGTTGCTAATTTTCTAGGTATGATGAAAAGCAGGTTGCTGATAAATGGCAACAGAACATCAGGCCTGGGGTTGGTTTCCTGACATTTCACTGGACACAGGATGGCTTGACCCAAGGTGTGAAGGCAAACCAGAGCTTTGGGGTGGAAACCAGTTGTAAGGGGGTGAATCTGCAGTGTTTGCCAACTTCTGTGGTGTAAATACTTCCATTGTGGCTAATTTTAGGCTGCTGCTGCTGCTGCTAAGTCGCTTCAGTCGTGTCCGACTCTGTGCGACCCCGCACAGACGGCAGCTCAGCAGGCTCCCCTGTCCCTGGGATTCTCCAGGCAAGAACACTGGAGTGGGTTGCCATTTCCTTCTCCAATGCATGAAAGTGAAAAGTGAAAGTGAAGTCGCTCAGTTGTGTCTGACCCTTAGCGACCCCATGGACTATAGCCTACCAGGCTCCTCCATCCATGGGATTTTCCAGGCAAGAGTACTGAAGTGGGGTGCCATTGCCTTCTCTGCTACCAAGTTGTAAAAATCTGCACTCAAACTGCTGAATATTTAACAATTGTCTCTCTCCAGCTGCTCAAGCCTGCTACTGGTTCTACCTCGTTAAAAACCAACAGTCTTGGTTTTCTGGTGGGTAATTATAGATTGACAGCTAAAATATAGTATAGTTATTAGACTTGAGGTTGTTTGTTGTTCAAAACTCAGCCTAAGCGAGCCGCAAAGCTCAGTACCCACCTAGATCACAAGTTTCACAGCATCTGCTTCCAAAGACTCTAAGAGTCTAGCAGTGTGAAAGCTCAGTCATTAGCACTTTGGAATATTTTATGTATAAGAGTATAAGAATTACAGTCTAAGGACTTCCCTAGTGGTCCAGTGGTTAAGACTCTGTGCTTCCAGTGCTGGGGTTCTGGTTCAATCCCTCGTCAGGAAACAAAGATCACACATCTGAGGGTTGGGGGTCAGAAAGTAAAAAAAAAAAAAAGAAAAGAAAGAATTATAGTCTAAACCAAAATAGTTATTTTGGGCTGGCACCATGAGATGGATTGAAAATTGAAAGATATTTAACATAATAACTAAATCAATTTTCTCAGCAGTAATGAGAAAGTTGCCACATGCTTAACCACGCTCCACCTTTTCTCATGAGATTCAAATGCTTGGTTAGGAGTGAGCAGCTCTTCCAGACTCCATTTTATTTGACCCAAATAAGAGTGGTAATCTCCTTGGAAGAAAGGGCTCCTCTGTTTCTCCTGTGAAAGTCTATGTCCATCAAATGGATGGCTTCTAGACTAGACACAAGAGCCACTGGTTGACATGGATTCTGTTTGGAAAAGGAGTCAGTCCCATGTTTTCCTAGAAAATGATCATTTTTATATACACATGTGTAGGAGGTAGTCCTTATTTTTATTTAGAACTGTTCCCTTAAAAATATCAGAAATGAATATGTAAAACATGTCAGTCAATAACTTTGAAGTAATTACACGATATTCTTTCTATATCACCATGTCATTAAAACTCTCTTATGCTATTAACATACAAAATAATAATAATACCTTGCATGTGCAGAGATGTTAAGAGTAATCTGGAGTCTGAACAAATGTTAATTTGTATCCTCACTTGCATCCTCAATTTGTAAATCAGTACCCACATTTGTGGGCTTCCACAGGTAGCTCAGCAGTAAAGAATCTGACTGCAATGCACGAGACCCGAGCTCCATCCCTGGGTCAGGAAGATCCCCCAGAGAAGGAAATGGCAACCCACTCCAGTATACTTGCCTAGAAAATCCCATAGCGAGAGGATCCTGGGGGGCTACAGTCCATGGAGTCACAAAAGGGTCAGACACGACTTAGTGACTAAACAACAGCATGTTTCGTGCACTGCTCAGCCAAGCAAGTTATTGTACCCTAAGAATTCCAAAGAACTTTATTCTAACAAGACATCTTGGCTTTACACATCAGGTATGCATATCAGCTTTGCAGGCAACTATCAACTTTCATCCTTGTTTGTAAAATAAAAATAAAAATAGTAACTACTTCATGGGATTATTGTGAGGATTAAGAGATAATGTAAATGAAGCACTTAACATAGGTTTAATGTTTAGTAGATGCACAATAATCAAGAAATTATTATTTTTATATAGTTATTCTTCTGACCTTTTGCAAAGTTCATTAATTAACCCAATGTTACACGATCTTTTACAATAGTTTCATGCTAAGTATGTAATGTAAGCATTAAGATCAGTTCAGTTCAGTTCAGTTGCTCAGTCGTGTCCGACTCTTTGCGGCCCCATGAATCGCAGCACGCCAGGCCTCCCTGTCCATCACCAACTCCCGGAGTTCACCCAGACTCACATCCATCGAGTCAGTGATGCCATCCAGCCTTCTCATCCTCTGTTGTCCCCTTCTCCTCCTGCCCCCAATCCCTCCCAGCATCAGAGTCTTTTCCAATGAGCCAACTCTTCTCATGAGGTGGCCAAAGTACTGGAGTTTCAGCTTTAGCATCATTCCTTCCAAAGAACACCCAGGGCTGATCTCCTTCAGAATGGACTGGTTGGATCTCCTTGCAGTCCAAGGGACTTTCAAGAGTCTTCTCCAACACCACAGTTCAAAAGCATCATAGCCCCTTTTAAAGATAAGAAATTGAATTAAGAATTTTCTTAGCAGCTACATGGCAGAGTTCGGGTGTGTTTTTCATTGTGTTATTTATAATCAATAGATCAAAACTGATATTCTAGTCAGAAGATTTTTTCACTCATGAACAGGGTAAATATTGCTAGCTACTGATTTGGGCAACACTATTATACCTTGAAAACAACCACAGACTTATTAGTAGCAGCAGCAGAAACTATGTCCAAGTATTTTCTGTGTACCAAGCACTATGTTAAGCACTTTATATGTTCCATCCTTTTTGAACTTTAGAACAACCCTCTATGGTAGGTTTTATATTCCCTTCACAGATAATCACAAGAGCTAACAATTATGACCACTTGGTCTGTGACAGATACTGTGCCAAGTATTTTATATCCATTAATCTCATTTATGACTTAGTGACTAAACAACAACAAAAACTTCATTTTACCCAAAACCCAACAAACTTCTGAGATAGGGAGCCACTATTGTTATTAGTATTGTAGTTTGTCAATAAAGATAATATGTAGACAAATTTGCTGTTAGAATTTTAGAGCAGGAAACTTTTTATGAGACATTCTGTCTGTGTATTATAGAGTTTAAAGGTCCTGCCAGAATTATCTTGCTAGACCCAGTCCCATTAAAAATAATCATTGAGGTAGAGATAGGAAAGAAACAGTTGTTGGTTAAAATTATTTTTCAAGCGTGTTTGCACATTCCTTTGATACAATCCCCTCTCCCAGAGTTGTAAATTAAAAGACAGTTTATGGAAAACTTGAATTTGGGGGAGTCATTGTATTAGTCAGGCCCTATCCAGTTTGAGCAGAAATAAATTCAGTTTGGCAACTGCACTCTGAAGAATAAACTATTCTTAACACCTGGTAACACTTTATAGCCTTTCTGAAGATAAAAATGGTGATGGGGTCAAAGAAGGATGTTATTTCAGGGCGTGTGTTGCTAATAATAAAGCAGTCTCTTTGCAGGAAGTATACACAGACAGCTCACAAAAACAGGAAAGTCACTCAGGAACCTGCTATAAAACTCCTGGTCTAAACTCGTGAAACTGCCCTAAAGTCACAAGGCAGAGGTGCCCCGCATTAGAAGTCAAAAAGAGGAACACAGGTTTTCTCATACTATAACCTCAACAACACTGTGTTTTCAGTCCTGTGAAGACTGATCTAGACAGACGAAGGAATAGACCCCTCGACACCAAACCCCTAAGCATGCACACGCCCATCATTTTCCAGATAAAGAAACTAAGATCCCAGTTGGATATGATGGACATCTAGTGTTTTCGTCCGCCCAGAATCAATTTCACCTTCTGGTAATAATCCACCCCATGGAATTTTCTTTGGTGCACCTCCTTGACTCATGATCTTTGGGTTTGGAGAGGGGTGATCACACCGCTAGTTCCAGGGGTGGGCACAGAGCAGGGGTGGACAAACGGGGTAATACCAGAGCATTCAGGGGCAGCACAAGGCAGAATCCGACCTGATTTAACACAGAGGTTAAAGTAAACCCCAGACCACACAGGTGATGCCAAAGCTAGGGCTGTACCCCAAGGCCAATGCCGTTTTCATATTAGGATACCACATAACTTATACAAGTTAAAAAAAGATCTTACTAACTTAAAAAATTGTTGTAGGTTCCATTTCAGTGCTAATAAGCCAAGCTGTCTCAGGGACTATGCTACTTCCTGTTTATATATTAGTTAACTGCAACTGTACCCACATTTTCTTCTGTTTCCTTAAACAGTAACACGTTATACCAGGTTAAGGAGAGGACAATGATAATTTACTTTATATTCAATTTCCTCTAAGGCCTTTAAAATATTATCTTATGCCACTAGGATACCACTATATATTTTATTCTATTAATGATTATAGTATGGTTTATAGTTATGTCAAAAGGGGTCTAGGAAAGAAATTGATAGAATATAGTATTTCATGATGTTTGCAGTGGTTGCCCTGAAGTGACTGGGTTATAATTCCCCTCATGCCTTAATTTTTCCATTTTGGGGTAAAATTATATTTCAGAAATAAATAAGCTTATTTTTTCTAATAATCTAATTATTCTAAGGCCAATTATGTGTGCTTCAAATTATTTTTTTACTCTCTTACAGCTGTTTCTATTTTGACCATTAATCTCCTCCTTAATTCTGCTGGGAGAAAAAGATATGAGAATCAAATTAGACAATCATCTGCCTATCCTGGGTGGAATTTTCCTACGAGCATCCATGTGAAAGTGTGGCTGGGTCAGAGCTGGTGCAACAGGGCTCCCAGGAAATCAGTGAACATTGAAGAGAAGGTTTAGAAATTACCCAAATCAGTTTTAATTAACTATATCAATATGGTTTGTCATTACTTCAGGAAAATTAAAATCAGCATCTCTGAAAATCATATTTGGGAGTCACACACAAAATGTCTGAGCTGAATTCCTTATTTTCCCCTTTCCAAAACAGTTGTATACTCAATACACCCGTATCTCTCAATTCTTCCTTACCACCTACCTTTACTAGTAATCAAGTCTTGATATGTTTTTGTCGCCATTCTCATACTGTGAAATGGCAACCCCACTCCAGTACTTTTGCCTGGAAAATCCCATGGATAAAGGAGTCTGGTGGGCTACTGTCCATGGGGTTGCAAGCATCAGACATGACTTAGGGACTAAACCACCATAACAAGTGATGTTTGGACTATCATTTCATAGTCAGCAGTCTCCTCTTCCTCCCTTTAATCCTCCACAAAGATCTTTAAAATCACAAATCCAATTCTTCCATCCCCCAGTCCCATCTCCCTCCACTCAAAATCATTCCCTGGTTCCTTATTTTCTTCAGGATGACACCCATACTTCTTAGAACGGCATTCAAAGCCTTTTAGGATCTGGCGTATAGTTACCATTTCAGCATCCTCTGTCGGCAGCCCCTGAACATTGCCTGATTTCACCTCAGTCAGTCCACCGAGCTACCTGAATTATCTAGCTGCAGATTTACAGTCCACTCTGAACAAATTACTGCCTGAAATACCTTGACCATTCTTTCTGGGGTTGATTAATTCACAGTTGTTGACCAAAGAGTTAGTATTGTGTTGTGGTTTTGGTGTAAACAGGAGGCTATATATATATATATGTTTCTATACACAAAGTGTATTTCTGGAGGAATACACAAGAAACTGGTAATATTGGTTGACTCTGGAAAAGAGAACTTTGAAACTGAGATAGGGATGGGAGAGATAATTTTCACTGGATAATCATTTGTGCCTTTTCAATTTTTTGCTATTTAAACACACCAACAATTTGACTAAAGCTGAAGATATGTCCACTCTGTGACCAAGCAATTCCACTCCTTATTATATGCCCAAGAGAAATGAATGCATATGTCCACAAAAAAACATGTATAGGGATATTCATGGCCACTTTTCTCATAATAGACAAAAACTGAAAACAACCTCAATGAGAGAAAGCATATATAAGCTAAAGTATATTTATTTAATGAAATAACCACATAGCAATAAAGAGAACAAACTATGATATAATCCATCAGGGACAGAGTGTTGAGCTAAAAGATCCAACATAAAAAAGTAAATAATGAATGAGTCTAGTTATTTCAAGTTCAAAGACAGGCAAAACTAATCAATTGTAATAGAAACCAGAAAAGCGATTACCTCAGGCAAAGGTGGGGCATGGGGAGCTAGGTAAAAAATAATTGAGCTCTACACAAGATTAGCATATTTTATACTGTATATTGATAACATTTTCAAAGTTTTTAAAAAGCATAACAAGTATACATAAACAATTTGAAAAAAGTAAATAAAATAATTAAAAAAAAAATCTCACCCAAATGTCAAATGAATTCTTCCTTTGCCTTGATAAAAGTCAATGCAACTTCCATAGTGGGGGTCAATTTAAACAAAAAAAAAGAATAGGGAAAAGAGTAAAAATTTCTTTAAACTAAGAGAAAAGAGAAAGGTTTGAAGCAATAATTGATTTTAAGAACAAAATTTTGATTGTGTGCTGTGCTTAGCCCCTCAGTCATGTCCGACTCTTTGCAACCCAATGGCTTCCCTGGTGGCTCACCTGGTAAAGAATCCGCCTGCGATGCAGGAGACCCGGGTTTGATCCCTGGGTTGGGAAGATCCCCTGGAGGAAAGCATGGCAACCCACTCCAGTATTCTCGCCTGAAGAATCCCTGTGGACAGAGGAGCCTGGCGGGCTACAGTCCACAGGGTCTCAAAGAGTCAGACACCACTGAGGAACTTAACACAGCCAGCGCAGACTCCTCTCTCCATGGGGATTCTCCAGGCAAGAATGCTGGAGTGGGTTGCCATTCCCTCCTCCAGGGGATCTTCCCAACACAGGATCAAACCCAGGTCTCCTTAATTGCAAGCTGATTCTTTACCAGCTGAACTACCAGGGGAGCAATTATAAAACAAACAAAAAGACTCCAGAATTTTCTCTGATAACCGTATGGCCTCAAAGTCTATAATGGAATGCTTCAACCCACCAGGGGCAAAAGGTTCTTTTACAAATTTATTAAGCAGCTTTTACAAATATAAGCGATATGATTCAATTTAGACTGGCATTTTATCAGGAAATGCCATGGTAACTCAGAGTGAAGAGTTCAATTTAAGGGAAAGTGGAAGCTAGAAATGGAAGTGACAGGGGCAATACTGAGTAAATAAGGTTTATCTGGTCTGCTGAGAGGCAGAACAGTGGTGATCTCTGTAGGTAAAAGGACAGAAGAACCAGGTAGATAAGACAAAGGGAAAGATGCAAGGAAGAGATAGGTCTCTAGGCATTCTAAATATTTACAAAGGAATTTTAAAAGGTATGTGAAGCTGTAAAAGAGGCTGTTTTAGAATATTTCAGGTGGGCTCAAGAATAAGAGATGGGAGGGGGAGGGTCTCCCAAAGTGAAAGCAACATTGCTGCTTTTTTAAGAGTCCTTTTCAGTTCAGGAGAGGCAGTTAGGTGCCAAGAGAAGGTGTTTAGGTCAGCCTCCCCCTCCCAAGATTTAATAATCTGAACATCTAATTTGTCAGGTTTTTTTCTCCTTTAATAAGTATTTTTTTTTTTTTTAATTAAAAAGAGCCTCAGACTTCCCTGGTGGTACAGTGGATAAGAATCTGCCCGCCAATGCAAGGGACACAGGTTTGATCCCTGGTCTGGAAAGATTCCACATGCTTTGGAGCAACTAAGCCCACGGGCAAGCCACAACCACTGAACCTGCTCTCTAGACCCTTCGAGCCACAACTACTGAAGCTGGAGTGCCACAACTATTGGAGCCCATGCACCTAGAGCCTGTGCTCCCCAACAATGAGAAGCCAACACAATGCAAGAAAGAGAAGACCCCGCTTACCGCAATTAGAGAAAAGCCCACGCGCAGCAATCAGGACCCAGTGCAGCCAATAAATAAAAAGCCTCATTGTCATATATTTAGAAAATACAAAAAAATTTTAAGGAGAAACCAAAAATTACTCAAGAGATGATCACTGTAACATTTCAGTGTGGGACAATTTCTAATTGGCAGAGAGATGCAAAAAAAGAGCAGACTGCAGGTCCTCCTGCCCTAGGAACCCAGATGAGTTTATTACTGGACCTTCGTCACTGTTATTTTACTGGTGCATTTTTTCACTAGAAGCTTTGTGAGGGCAGAGATTTTTGTCTGTGTTGTTCATGGCTGTAGCCTGGTGCCTCACACTCCAGAAATATTTGTTGAATTAGATATTTTTTTCCACATTTACTTATGAAGAGTAGCTGCTACTTATTTTTTCCCCTTAATTATTAAAGCAGTTAAAATCCTTTTCATGTTCTTTCATGACTTTATCAGAACAAGCCAGTTATTAAATGAAAATGTCTTTTGAAGTTTAGGAAAATGTAAGCAAAACTTCATTATTCATATTAATATCACATCACATTTCTTCTGTGATGCCTTAACGTGCAGTCTTCCTGAATACTCATGAAACAATTCCTTCTGTTCCTTAGGTTAATCTATTCCCCACAAAACTTATTAAAAACCAATTTAACATTTGGGGCTTTGTCGCTGCATTTTTCTTGATAACCAGAGTTTCTTTTCCAAAATTTGAGTTGGAATATTATATTCCAACCCCTCCTCCCATATTTAGGACTTGTCTTTGAAGAGTGAAAAATGATGGCGAAGATGATGCTTAGAAGTCTAGTAAAGGAAATTAAGAATATTGAATATTCTTGTAGGAAAAGTTTTTAGAGAGGGCAGATGGAATTACTCAAGCTTGAAATGTAGCCAGAATTCTGTAGTCAACATTCCCTCACTTGGAATTAAAATGAGACCCTTGCAATTTTTCATAATAAGAGGTAGGCAGGGCCTTTCAACCATTCCAAGACAACCAAGGTCTCCAGAGGCTACAGTGCAGTTATTTTGGGGAAAAAAATGCTACATAGTTAAGCAAAAGTGGGTTTTATTGGTTCACATAACTGGGAAGACTGAAGGAGGAACTAAACTGGACTCTGGGTACAGGGGCTTTCATAACGTCAGGGTTCTCTCAACTTCCATGTGATCAAATCTAGGAGGCCCACGGTCTTGCTTGGATCATGTACTCTATGCTGGATCATTGATGCTGTTGTTGTTCAGTTAAGTCCTATCCAACTCTTTGCAACCCCATGGACTGTAGCATGCCAGGCTTCCCTGTCCTTAACTCTCTCCCAGAGTTTGCTCAAATTTATGTCCACTGAGTCAGTGATGTTATCTAACCACCTCATTCTCTGTCACCCTCTCCTACCTTCAACCTTTCCCAGCATCAGGGTCTTTTCCAAGGAGTCTTCTCTTCACATCAGGCGGCCAAAGTAAGTAATGGAGCTTCAGTTTTGGCATCAGTCCTTGCAATGAATATTCAGGGTTGATTTCCTTTAGGACTGACTGGTTAGATCTCCTTGCAGTCCAGGGAACTCTCAAGTGTCTTCTGCAACACCACAATTTGAAAGCATCAATTTTTTTGGTGCTCAGCTTACTTTATGGTTCAACTCTTGCACCCATACATGACTACTGGAAAAACCATAGCTTTGACTATATGGACCTTTGTTGCAAAAGTAATGTCTTTTTTTTTTTTTTTCATATTCTGTCTAAGTTTGTCTAGGTTTGAGTAAACTCCAGGAGTTGGTGATGGACAGGGAGGCCTTGCGTGCTGCCGTCTATAGGGTCACAAAGAGTCGAACACGACTGAGCAACTGAACTGCACTGAACTAGGTTTGTCAAAGCTTTCCCTCCAAGGAGCAAGTATCTTTTAATTTCATGGCTGCAGTCACTGTCTGCAGTGATTTTTGAACCCCAAGAAAGTAAAGTCTGTCATTGTTTCCATTTTTCCCCCAACTATTTGCCATGAAGTGATGGGACCAAATGTCATGATCTTAGTTTTTTGAATGTTGAGTTTTTGTTGTTGTTGTTGTTGTTGTCAAATGATCCTTTCTTTTTCTCTTTCCTTTGCAGTTCTTAACTAGCAGGGCACTCCACTGCACCACTGTTGATATCATCTATGATGTCATGAGGGTGGCGGCCATCAACATTGCAGCCCACAGACTGGGCGGTCCCCAGGATCTCTTTAATGGTTCCAGAAAGTTCTCTAGCTAGAGACCGATGCCGCATCTGCCGGGCAATGTTGACGATCTCATCAAAAGTGATGTTTCCACTGTGCTTAATGTTTTTCTGCTTCTTTCTGTCCCGTGGTGGCTCCTTGAGGGCTTTGATGATCAGGGCAGAAGCAGAAGGTACCACCTCAATCTGGGCTTGTCTGTTCTGAATGGTCAGTTTCACTGTAATCCTCAGACCCTTCCAATCACCAGTTGCCTTGGCGATGTCATCACCGACCTTTTTTGGAGACAGACCCAGAGGGCCGATCTTGGGGGCCAGGGCAGACGTGGCACCGACTTCCCCACCGGTGCACCTCAGGTACACGACTTTTATCTCGTTGGGGTCGAACTTAGGCGGCATGGTGGAGGCGGCTGGTGTCGGATGAACCCGGATTCAGGATGACCGAAGAAAGTTGCACCTTTGCCTCCTCCAAGCCGAAAGCCGAAAGCTGAATATTGAGTTTTAAGCCAGCTTTTTCATTCCCTTCTTCCACCTTCATGAAGATGCTCTTTAGTTCCTCTTCACTCTCTGCCTTTAGAGTGATATCATCAGCATGTCTGAGATTTTGATATTTTCCCCCACAATCTTGATTCCAGCTTGTGATTCGTCCAGCTCAGCATTTTGCATGCTGTACTCTGCATATAAGCTAAATAAACAAGGTGGCAATATTGCAGCCTTGATGTATTCCTTTCCCAATAGTGAACCAGTCAGTTGTTCCATGTCAGGTTCTAACTGTTGCCTCGTGACCACATACAGATTTCTCAGGAGACAGGTAAGGTGGTCTGGTGTTGCCATCTCTTCAGGAATTTTCCATCATTTTTTGTAGTCCATGTAGTCAAAGGCTTTATCATAGTCAATGAAGCAGAAGTAAATGTTTTTCTGGAACTCCCTTGCTTTCTCTGTAATCCATTGAATGTTGACAATTTGATCTCTTGTTCCTCTGCCCTTTCTAAATTCAGCTTGTACATCTCAAAGTTTTCGGTTCATGTACTGCTAAAGCTTAGCTTGAAGGATTTTGAGCATAACCTTGGTACCGTGGGAAATGAGCCCACCTGTACTGTGGTTCGAGCATTCTTTGGCACTGTCCTTAGGAACTGGAATGAAAACTGACCGTTTCCAGTCCTGCTGGCACTGCTGAGTTTTCCTGATTTGCTGGCATATTGACGACAGCATTTTAACAGCATCATCTTTCAGGATTTGAAATCGCTCAGCTGGAATTCCATCACCTCCACTGGCTTTGTGGATCACTGATGGTAACCAAAAAATAACATACTTGAATTGCCAGAGCATGGGTAAAGCCTGGGCCAGACACCCTTCCATATAAGGAACCAAGTGGGATCCACTTCACTCAAACCAAGTGAAGAAGTGGATTCACCACAAGGGATGTTCTGTTACCACATGCAGTGGCCAAGAGCATTGTGGCAGTGTTGAAATCACCTAAGCCCCTTGCTCTTGGAACACTATCTCCTCATACACACACCCACTCACCTTTGTGTTGCAGGGAACGTTTTATGGCAAAGAACCCCTACCCACACGACTCAGGACCCCCTTGTCTACCTGTGACAAGGCCAGACATAGACTCTCTAACTTCCTATTCTTTGTCTCAAACTGATTAGCTGAGCTGTTAGTTCCATTGGCTAAGCTGGGCAAAATACCTGCTAACTCAACTTGAATAAACTTTACTCAAGTTTATCTCCTTCCCCCTGAACTTGGTCCCAAAACTCCACCTACCATTGAGCATGAGAACAGGGAATAACCCCTCCTTAACTGCCCCTTCTGACAATCAGCTGATCTCTGGGGAAAAATTCCTGCCCTACTAACTGTCTGATAACTCCATCTACCATCCCAGTCTCCCACACCTGATTCTTTCCATCCTCATTTACTCCTTGCACAGGGAACTCTGCTCAGTGCTCTGTGGTGACCTATATGGGAGGGAAATCCTAAAAAGAGGGGATATAGGTATAGGTATAGCTGATTCACTTTGCTGTACAGAAGAAATTAACACAACATTAGTAAAGCAACTACAATTAGAAAATAAAAAGGACTGATTAGAGAGACCTTTGAGATGATTGCAGACCTGACAGCCTATGATCAAAGTACTCTCCCTACTGCAATAGTCCTCCACCCCTTGTTGCAATAATCCTTTTGAATAAAGTCTCTCCTTACCTCAGTTCATACTTATGCTTTATTTGACATGGGCCAGACAAAACAAGGAGACACGGGAGATGTGGGTTTGATCCCTGGGTTGGGAAGATCCCCTGGAAGAGAAGGAAATGGCAACCCACTCCAGTATTGTTACCTGAAAAAACCTCATGGACAAAGGAGCCTGGTGGGCAACAGTCCATGGGGTTGCAGAGCAGCAGACACACCTGGGTTACCATTTCCTTCTCCGTTATTATTTAATCCTAAAAAGGATGGTAAAGTTAACACATGCTACAGTATGGATGAACCTTGAGGACATTATGCTGAGTGAAATGAGCCAGTTACAAAAGGACAGATACTATATGATTCCACTTATCTGAGCTATCTAGAGTAACCCAGTTAACAGAAACAGAAAGTATAATGGTGGGTTGTCTGAGCTGGGAGAAGGCGGAAATGAGGAGCTGTTGATTAATGGGTAGAGAATTTCAGTTCTAAGAGACAAAATAATTTCTGGAGATTGCACAACAATGTAAATATAATTAAAACTACTAAATCAGTCACTCAGAAATGGTTAAGATGAAAAATTTTGTTATGGGCTTTTTTATCACAATAAATTTTTTAAAAAGTCAGCTTCATTACTAATAAAGCTAGTCGGAGAATGTGACATAGATCTGTAGTTATATGGGCTCACTAATACTTCATTGAATTAAATAAATTTCCTTAAACATCAGGCCTTTTCAAAGGACATGGCTTACTTTAGTAAACTTATCACAAAGTC
The DNA here is from genome assembly GCF_029407905.1 of Bubalus kerabau. Lineage (NCBI taxonomy): Eukaryota > Metazoa > Chordata > Mammalia > Artiodactyla > Bovidae > Bubalus > Bubalus kerabau. The sequence continues at coordinate 15,583,985 of NC_073641.1, forward strand.
CTCAAGGACAGGCCACTCTGAAAGAAAGGACTGAGTAACACAATAATTCCTTCCCTTAGTTTTACCAAAGAAAATGTTTTATTTTCCCCCAAGGAGCAAGAGAGTAAAGGGGGAGAGGCCCAAAGGGCTGTCTTGCGGAATAGATAAATGTGAAAGTGAAAGTCGCTCAGTCAGTCAAACTCTTTGTGACCTCATGGACTGTAGTCCATAGAATTCTCCAGGCCAGGATACCTTCTTCCAGGGATCTCCCCAAACCAGGGATCAAACCCAGGTATCCTACACTGCAGGTAGATTCTTTACCAGCTCAGCCACCAGGGAAGCCCAGATAGATCTGCTGCTACTGCTAAGTTACTTCAGTCATGTCCAACTCTGTGCGACCCCATAGACGGCAGCCTACCAGGCTCCCCCGTCCCTGGGATTCTCCAGACAAGATCACTGGAGTGGGTTGCCATTTCCTTCTCCAATGCATGAAAATGAAAAGTGAAAGTGAAGTTGCTCAGTCGTGTCCAACTCTTAGCGACCCCATGGACTGCAGCCTACCAGGCTCCTCCGCCCATGGGATTTTCCAGGCAAGAGTACTGGAGTGGGGTGCCATTGCCTTCTCCGAGATAGATCTGAGTGGGACACAAATTCACTCCTAACCAGTACAATGCAGGAAAAGCATAGTAGAATAGAGACTAGGAGGGAATATACAAAACTGTGACGTTTTTGTAGTTTTGTTACTACGATAACAGAATTTGGAATGATCTTTTTCTTTTCTCAAAACAGTATAATTGGTATGGCTTTTTAAAAAAATTAATTTAGTTTTTATTGAAGGATAATTGCTTTACAGGATTTTGCTGTTCTCTGTCAAACCTCAACATGAATCAGCCATAGGTATACATGGTATGCCTTTTAAAAAACATAATTTGCTAACATTGAGAGTATCACATTTATAATGATCTAATACACTCAATTTATTAAGTGGCTGAAAAGGAAAAAATAAAAGGGATTATTAATATACAGTTTGGATTTTATAATTATCTTAACTATTTTCTGGCTTTTTATTATGTCATATTCAATAATGCTGTCAGTGAAGCTGAACAATTTCAAAATGCTTTTAATTGATATTCATGCCAAAATAAGAGGACAATTTTACATAGTAAAGCATTCATCTGACTTGTATGTTTTCATTTGAAAAAGACCCTCCCTTGGGCACCAAAACTTCAAGGTCAGACATAAGTAAATTCAATATATTTGACTGGATACATATTTATTTAAATATATAATCCAAATCACTAGAGTACTGGGACATCCCCCGCTTTTCAACATCTCTCTGGAGAAGGCTGAACAGATTTCATATTTCTAGGTTATCAGATGAGGAAACAGCATACCATGTTATGTGCTTGAGATCTTATATTCAGGATGTGAAATAGCTGAATTCAAAGCTCTATCCTTTTTTTGTGTGCTTTCTCAAAGAGAGCATGTTTAAATATATATTCCTCTCTCCTTAATTTGTGGTGAAAGGGCTATCTTAAAATGTTGCAGTTGTTTACAATCAGATTTTAAAGAGAAAAATTTATTCACATTGAGTATAAATTGTGCCTCAACTTAAAATTTTTAAAATCATAAAACCAGGTTAGGAGAAAATTCCCCTGTAGGAATTTCCATCAAATGAGTACATTCAGAATAGGCTATAGTATGACACTTTGGATAGTATAAAAACACTTCACATCTTTTAAAGAAAGATGGATACTGTTACGTAGAAAAAAATGTATCTCCTCTATCAACCCAAAGCACATTTGGTTTGAGTAATTTCTACATCCTCAGAGACATTCTCTAAGGAATCAATCCACTTAGGAAATTACTTCCTAGAACTTGTACTAAAAAATGAGAGGGCTTATCTATCACATTTGCTTTGAGGGGAAAATGGTGTGCTTCAGATAAAACAGTAGAGTGACCAAAATACTTCCCATCTGTCAACTTTATATTCCTCTCATTTAGTTTCACGTCATGCACGTTAGCAAGATTCACAGGAGAAAAATAGACAAGAACAAATTTTTACCATTGTTTGAAAGTATGCCAGTTTGGCAAGGGTGTGGAACAATGGGCATTCTCAGACACAGTCAGAATGTCAGCTAGTTCAGCCTTTCTGGAAGGTAGACTGGCAATGTACAGGCTATCAAAATTTTAAATATGCATATCCTTTGGCCCAGAAATTCAACTTCTGGGAATTTATCCCAAGTGAACAAACTGGACAAAGATGCAATACCTACATAAAAGGTTTTCATAAAGCGATGTTCACAACAATGATGAGTTAGAAGCCATCTAAATCTCTTCTCACTGGTGGACTGATTAAATACTTTATGATACATCTATTCAATGGAGAACTTTGTAGTGCGTTAGAATAATATGAATATCTGTGTGTATTGTTAAGGAAAAGTTATACAATAGAGTTGTAATCTGTGTTGTAAAAAAATTTTCCACATGCTTAGGATAAAATCTGGAAGGATATATACACCAAAGTATGCTTTTATCTCTGAGTTGTGGGGTTTTGAGCAATTTTTACTTTTTTATTCCTTTGGTTTTTTGAGAAGTTTTCTGAAACAACACCTTGAGCATGTGTCACTTATTTAGTCTTAAAATATACATGTTCTGGCTTGCAAAAAAAATTAAAACACGTCAACTTAATTGTTTTTCAGGAGAAAATATTTGCAACTCTTATCTGAAAAGAAATTAATATCTACAATACATAAAAAACTCCTACAATTCAACAACAAAAAAATCCCCAAATCACCCAATTTAAAAATGGGTGAAGAACCTAAATAGACATTTCCTCAAAGAAGATGTATATAAACGGACAATCAATACATGAAGAGATGCTCAACATCACTACTTATTAGGGAAACGCAAATCAAACCCACAGTGAGGTATCACTTCACACCCATTAAGATGGCCATTACTAACAACCAAACAAAATATCAAGTGTGAGTAAGGATGTGGAGAAATTGGAATCCTGCATGACTGATGTGAAATGCTGCTCTGGGAAACAATATGGCAGTTAAAAAAAAAAAAAGACAAAATTAACACATGATCTAGCAATTCCATTTCTGGATATATAACCAAAAGAACTGAAACCAGGAACCTGGGCAAATATTCACCCATTAAAGTTCATAGGAGTATTACTCATAATAGATAAAAGGTGAAAACAATCCAAATGTCCATCAACAAAGTGAATGGATGAATGAAACGTGGTATATGTATACGACGGGATATTATTCAGCTTTAAAAAGGAAGGAAATTCTTATACATGCTATGACATGGATGACATTTGAGGACATTATGCTACGTAAAATAAGCCAGACACTAAAAAATAAATACTGTATGATTTCACTTAAATGAGTTATAGAAAGCGGTTAAATTCTTAGAGTCAGAAGTAGGGTGGTAGCTGCCGGGGCTGAGGGAGGGAGGGCAGGATGAGGAGTTGCTGTTTAGTTTGTATACTGCTGACGGTTGCCCAACAATGTGAGTATACTAAACACATTGAACTGTTTACTTAAAAATTGCTCCAGTGCTAAAGTTTATGTTCTATATTATTTTACCACAACTTAGAACGAAGGGAACTATATTCAATATTTTGCAATAACCTATAAGGGAAAAGATTCTGAAAAAGAATATATATATATATATATATATAGTTGTTCTTGTTCATTTGCTCAGTCGTGTCTGACTCTTTGTGACCACACATACCAGAGCACAGTAGGCTTCCCTGTCCTTCACTATCTCCAGGAGTTGGCTCAAACTTGTGTCCATTGAGTCAAAGATGCCACCCAACCATCTCATCCTCTGTCACCCCTTTTTCCTCATCCCCTCAATCTTTCCCAGTATCCAGGTCTTTTCTAATGAGTCAGTTCTTTGCATCAGGTGGCCAAAGTATTGTAAGTTTCAGCTTCAGCATCAGCCCTTCCAATGAATATTCAGGGTTGATTTCCTTTAGGATTGACTGGTTTGATCTTCTTGCTGTCCAAGAGACTCTCGAGCATTTTTTTCAACATCACAGTTTGAAAGCATCAATTCTTCAGTGCTCAGCCTTCTTTATAGTCCATCTCTCACATCCATACATGACTACTGGGAAAACCATAGCTTTGACAATATGCACCTTTATCAGCAAAGTGATGTTGCTGCTTTCTAATATGCTGTCCAGGTTTGTCATAGCTTTTCTTGCAAAGAGCAAGCGTCTTTCAATTTCATTGCTGCAGTCACCATCCACAGTGATTTTGGAGCCCAAGAAAATAAAGTCTATCACTGTTTCCATTTTTTCCCCTTCTATTTGCCATGAAGTGATGGGACGGGGTGTCATGATCTTCGTTTTTTGAATGCTGAGTTTTAAGCCAGGTTTTTCACTCTCCTCTTTCACCTTCATCAAGATGTTCTCTTGATGACGAGAAATTCCTCTTCACTCTCTGCCATTAGAGTGGTGTCATCTGCATTTCTGAGATTACTGATATTTCTCCTGGCAATCTTAATTCCAGTTTGGGATTCATCCACCCTGGCATTTCACATGATGTACTCTGAATATAAGTTAAATAAGCAGGGTGACAATATACAGCCTTTATGTACTCCTTTCTCAATTTTGAATCAGTCCATGGTTCCATGTCCAGTTCTAAATGTTGTTTCTTGACCTGCATACAGGTTTCTATGTACATACATATATACAGTTATACATATATATTCATATGTTTATATATAACTGAATCACTGTGCTATATACCTGAAACACAATATTGTAAATCAACCATACTTCAGAAAAAAAAAAAGGAAAAAACTCAGGACTTCCTCCATGGTCCAGTGGTTGAGAATCCACCTTGCAATGCAGGGGACACCAGCTTGATCCCTGGTCTGGGAAGATCTCACATGCCTCAGAGCAACTGAACCTGTGCTCTGGAGCCTACGAGTCACAACTACTGAGCCCACGTGCTGTAATTGCTGAAAGCTCCGGCCTCCTGAAACCCACGAGCTGCAACAAGAAAAGCGATAAGCCCGTGCACCACAACTGGAGAGCGGCCCCGGCTTTCTGAAACTAGAGAAAAGCCCGCCTGCAGCGATGAAGACTCAGTGCAGCCAAAAATAATGAACAAATATTTTAAAAAGTTGTTTTCTACATAGAGGTATTTATTTCTATCATGACTAAGGAAGATCTAACTCGTCAGAAAAGTATCTATAGACTTTAAAAACAGAAAACATATTCCTTTCGATTCATATTCTCTTTCACACTGGCCTATATTGGAAGACATGTGACATTAATCCAAATCAATAGGAACTGAGTTAATCCTCTTTATTTGCCTCAATCCAATTAGGTTTATTTATATGTGACCCTTATTTTTCAAGACTGCACCAGATACCTGAAAGACGAGGAGAGATTGTGGGGTAATGACAGGCAGAGATGTATTCCAATTATGTCAGCTCTTGCAGCCCACCCGATGTAGTCTGTCTTGTAAGTGATTACAACACTTGGAGTTCTCAGAAACTGACGTGGGGCTGCCTGCATTTTGCTGAGTCTGACTCAGAGGTTCTCAATTTGATCCAGTTCATCCCTGTGTGAAGGCAGCCTCCAGATGAGTGGCCTGTTGATTATTCTTGTCCCCTTTTCTCCTGAACATGGTCCCTGCAACTAAGAACTTAGAAGGCAACTTCAAGTTGAAATGTAGGCATCCCTAAATTCCTGCTACCTTTCACAGTTTCTTTTGTGTGTTGGGGGCGTTCTGACCAATACAAGTCATACTGACCATCTTTAAATTCTCTGGGGCCTTGGGATCTATATCTGTATGTTGCCTATGGGCTTATACCTATCCTGTAGGCTTTAAAAACCCTTTCTAGAAATTCTGAAGAATCCTCCTTCTGTTACTGCTATACCTTCTGTGCTTTATTAAGGCTTCTTTGTTTTGGCATCCCTTTTCGCAATCCTGCAAGAATGCAATTTTGATAATGCTCAAGGTTTGGCCTATCCCCAGCATTCACATCTCAATGAGGATCAGCTGTGGTATAGCTACGCTTGCTGCAGCTCCCATGGGGTTGCCAGGGGTTTCTGAATATAGCCAATCTGCCTTCTCCTGGCTTTATCCAGCACTATTCTACATTCTTCTGAAGTGAGGGTATTTAATAAATGTAAAAAATCTGCCCAGGTCCAGTTGTGGGTTGCTAAAATCAATGAAAAAAAGATTTTCCATTCTCTTTGAATCATCTCTAAAAGTTAGCATAGTGTTCTCCTAATTAAATAAACCTGACATTGAAAAGGGCACGTGGGACCCAGATTGACCCTATTGGCCTCCCGGTCTCAGCATTCATTCCCCTACTGGGGACTTGCCTTAATGGATATTGTGCCCCATGAGCTTGGGTAACTCCCTGACCATACCCACCAGGAGTGCCCTGGTGGGTATAAGAGAAGGAGACCATTTCTATTTTTCTGAGCCTCAGATCCTGAGGTGGGAGTAGGGGGGCAGCCTGAGGCTGTGGCTTAGGCTCTGCAGTAAAGAATCAGCGTTGCATGGGGGTGCAGGAGGAGTGGTCTGAGTGTTTGCATGAACCACAAGCCCTCTTTCTTCTCACTAGAATCAAGCACAACAGGAAAACAACTTTCAATCTTCTCTGCACAGGTTTATTCTGACACAACAACATAAAAGACTGTACACAATGTATTTCATCCATTTTTCTTCCCTTTACAAAATAAATCTAGTTGCAAAAGTTGTATTGTAATTTAAGGATCCATTTTCAGGCCATTTTTCTCCAGGGTCTCAATGGCATGCAGGGTTAACAAAAAATACCATCATTTTCTTTTCTATGGGCTTGTAGCTAAGAGCCATTCAGTTCTGGAGAAGGAAGCCTAGACGGCTACAAGAGAGAACTGAATTAACTTTTTCCATTTTGAAGGGTTTGCTTACAGGTGGTTGATGCAAAGCAATCTCTCTATAGGTCCTTGCTGCTGACATCAAGTTCAATCACCAGCAGCCCATTCTTAGCAATTAAGACAATCAAAAATAGATGGACATAGACAAACAAGACCAAAAAATAAAAACCAAATAAGACCCAAAACCAGAGCCTGGGGGTCTCTAACCCAAGTATGGAATATCTTGGCAGGATAACCTTTTATATTTTCTGCCAAACATAACAAAATCCCACCAGATGGTACCCAGTTGGAGGATCAGTGGTTCTATCCAGTCAAACTAGACACAGCTGACTTCAAGTTCTTGGAAAACAGCAACTTCTTATATCTCATTGCTTAGGTTATGTGTCCTAGGAGGTTATGTGCCATGTTAGGAGGACATGCAAATCGTAAAATGACCTTGATTACTGAAAGCAGGTGAAATAGAGTTGTCTAATTGTTACCCACCGTTTCAATGCTCCCATTCTCATTGATATTTGAGTTTACAGAATTTAGCATATACTTAAAATTAGCTTCTATGATTAAGTACTATGGGTTATTCAGCAAAATAGCCAGTTGAAAAATAATTTAATTTCTGAAAATAAAGTCACAAAGTTAGGTGTATACACACACAGAGAACTTTCAGTCTCATTATTGGAAAACTGGGTCCTACTTGCTTTTGGAAAAGGCCTTATTCTCTATGATTGAGCCATTCATGGTTAACTGAAATTGTTCTTTTATTATAGTGTTTGCCATGAAAATTGGAAGCTTGGTGTCTTTGCTGTGGCTGCATGGAACTGGTAAGGTGAGAAAGGTTTAAGATCTGCCTGTCATGGTTGAACAGAAAAATGGACCTGGCTGCAAAAGTTGACTCCAGAAGCTTAGGCAGCTGGGACAGGGAAAGCTACTTGTGCCATGTCCAAAGGACACAGTCATGTTAATTCCAGATATGGTGACCACTGGCTTCCTGATAAAGGAGGCTGGGTACAGTAGTAGGAAATTCAGATGGTACTCACTACTCAGGATTTAGACTAAAGGGTGAAACAGTGGAAAGGGTTAGAAGGATAGGGAAGGGCTTAAGTCTGGTATAATTTGGGTACAGTGATCAACACAAAGCCCGTCATAGGCATGGAGAGGGAAGAGATGGTAATATATCCATAATCATTCATGTAGACACCCTAAGTCCAGCTAACAATATGAATACCCAGGAAATAATTAGCCCCAGAAATTATCATTAGAACACTAACAGTTGGAAGAATTCACATTCTTTCAGCACTCCTGCATGCTTTTCGTAAATCACACACAAACTTTCTCTCTCTCTCTCTCTCTCTCTCTCTCTCTCACACACACACACACACACACACAGGCAAAGAGAGATTTATTGCAAGGAACTGGTTTATGTAACTTGGGGGGCTATGTAGGCAAGTCTGGAATCCGCAGAGCAGGCCATCAGACAGGGTAGGCTGGAAATGCTCAGAAACGAGTTGACACTTCAGTCCACTGGCAGAATTTCTTCTCTTTCAGAAAAATTCAGTTTTGTCCTTAGGCCTTTCAACTGATTGGATCACAGGGATCACATTACTACACCCAGATTATGGAGTATAATCTTTCCTTAAAGTCCACTGATTGTGTCAATCATATCTACAAAATATCTTCATAACAACACCTAGATTAGTATTTGATTTAAAAATTAGGCATAGCCTAGCCAAGTTGACAAATAAAATTGGACCATTACACCAGTTAAATATCATTAAGTAGCTGTCAAGTGTCTGATTTTTGATTTGGATCTGAGCCTCTGAAAGGTAATGACTGTGGGTTTTGTGTGTGTGTGTGTGTGTGTGTGTGTGTGTGTGTGTGTTATACTATGTCTTCCAGAGGGGAACAAATACATTTTAATCATCTATATGATTAATGTTCCTAAGATCTTAAAAGTGTGGGAGAGACGGAACCATAGATGTATTGCATACCTCAGAGATGTATAAATCTGAAAACAAGTGAGACTAAGCTTCTTGGTAGAGAACTCAGTGGGGCCAGTTGTGGAAACTAGGTGGGGCAGAGATGATGGGATGTGGCATAATTTCTTAAAAAGATGACAGACTTTGGAATCAGACACACCAGATATACTTTGAATTATAGCTTTACTACTTTGCAAATACCGAGACCTTTAGCAAATTGCTGTCAGTTCAGTTGCTCAGTCGTTTCCGACTCTTTGCGACCCCATTGACTGCAGCACACCAGGCTTCCCCGTCCATCACCAACTCCCGGAAATTGCTCAAGCTCATGTCCATTGAGTCGGTGATGCCATCCAACCATCACATCCTCTGTTCTCCCCTTCTCCTGCTGCCTTCAATCTTTCCCAGCATGAAGGTCTTTTCCAATGAGTCAGTTCTTCTCATCAGGTGTCCAAAGTATTGGAACTTCAGCATCAGTCCTTCCAATGGATGTTCAGGACTTCCTTTGGGATTGACTGGTTTTAAAAAATTGCTAGTTTTAAAAGATTCCCTTTATTAAGGTATAGTTTACATATAATAGTAATGTACCTATTTAAGTGTATATGTCAATGAGTTTTAACAAATTTCTACACCTGCACAATCATATCCATAATTCTAATATACATATGTAGAAATATACATATTTCTACACTTGCATAATCTATATACATAATGTAGAACAAGTTGCTTGTGTTCCTTCCCAATCAAATCCTCCTACTCACTGATCTGCTTTTTGTCCCTATTTATTAAAGTATTCATTTTATTGAGCACCTATTATGTGTAGGTGTTGGTGCTGGGATATAGTAGTGAATAAAACAGAAAAAAATAGCTGCCATTATGTAGAGGGAAACAAAAAGCAAACTAAGTATGTAAAAAGTATATGGTAGGTCACATGATGGTAACTTCTACAGAAATTATGGGAAGTAATTGCAGAGAGTCAGAGTGCAGGGGACACATGTTGCTCTTTTCAAAGGGTAGTCAGGGATCACATCACTACTGTTTTTTTCAGCTTGAGATGGATTTGGTTTTCTTCTTACAAAAACAAATAAATGAATACATTGGCTTGAATGTTCTTTTCTCTCTCGCAATTTCCCCCTTCCAAAAAAGCAATCATGGTGAGAACCCTTAAGATGGAAAGGCAGAGAGTGTGTCACTGGGACCCACATTAGAGGGAAAAGATGCTCCACACATGAGAGGTCAGAGAAGGGCACTGAGGGTGGCGCGGCTTGTGCAGTCTCGGCCGCTGTGAGGCGAAGAGTCCTTCCTCAGCATGGACTGGACGTAAGGTGTGCTGGAACAATGATCTGATGGAAGTGAGGCATGAGTAATGTGGATATTAAGACCAAAATGTTCCAGGTAGAGAGAACAGCAAGGGCAATGACCCAGAGGTGAGTGTTGTTGGAATGTTTGAGAAACTGCAAAGAATCCAGTATGGTTGGAATGAAGGGACCGAGACAGATAACAGAAAAGATAAGAGAAGAAAAGGGGTCCAGGTATGAGATGGTTTTGTAGTCTACTGTGAAAACTTTGACGCTTAATCTTAGTGTAAAAAGGAGCCACTGCAGAGTTTTAAGAAAAGTTGTGACATCATTTGATATATATAAAAAGATCACTCTGACTGCTGTGTTGGAATTGACTGTAGGGGTGAAGTTCATAATTAACATAAAGTACCTGATAGCTTTATCAGAGTACATCATGAGAAACGCTGGACTGGAAGAAGCACAAGCTGGAATCAAGATTGCTGGGAGAAATATCAATAACCTCAGATATGCAGATGACACCACCCTTATGGCAGAAAGTGAAGAGGAACTAAAAAGCCTCTTGAAAGTGAAAGAAGAGAGTGAAAAAGTTGGCTTAAAGCTCAACATTCAGAAAACGAAGATCATGGCATCCGGTCCCATCACTTCATGGGAAATAGATGGGGAAACAGTGGAAACAGTGTCAGACTTTATTTTTTTGGACTCCAAAATCACTGCAGATGGTGACTGCAGCCATGAAATTAAAAGACACTTACTCCTTGGAAGGAAAGTTATGACCAACCTAGATAGCATATTCAAAAGCAGAGACATTACTTTGCCAACAAAGGTCCTACGGTTAAGGACCGTAGTTAAGGCTACGGTTTTTCCTGTGGTCATGTATGGATGTGAGAGTTGGACTGTGAAGAAGGCTGAGCGCCGAAGAATTGATGCTTTTGAACTGTGGTGTTGGAGAAGACTCTTGAGAGTCCCTTGGACTGCAAGGAGATCCAACCAGTCCATTCTGAAGGAGATCAGCCCTGGGATTTCCTTGGAAGGAATGATGCTAAAGCTGAAACTCCAGTACTTTGGCCACCTCATGCGAAGAGTTGACTCGTTGGAAAAGACTCTGATGCTGGGAGGGATTGGGGGCAGGAGGAGAAGGGGACGACAGAGGATGAGATGGCTGGATGGCATCACTGACTCGATGGATGTGAGTCTGAGTGAACTCCGGAAGTTGGTGATGGACAGGGAGGCCTGGCGTGCTGCGATTCATGGGGTCGCAAAGAGTCGAACACGACTGACTGAACTGAACTGAACTGAACTGACCTGATAGCTAGTAAATGTTCAAAAAAATTTTATCTATTTGGAGGTTACTGATTTCCTAATACAAATAATACTGTGACCTCTCTTTGTTTATTTGTTTTTGTATAGTGCAAATATGGATTCATTCATTTACTCACCAAGTATGAATATAGTAGGTGCTGAGTAATAAAAATTGAGGTATGAAAGATAAGATTGCTGCAAATTCATAGAAAGTAGAATGGTACCAGGGATGGTGGAAGGAGAAAATGAAAAGTAGTTGTTTAATGGGTGGAGAGTTTCAGTTTTGCAAGATGAAAAAGGTCTGTACATCTATTGCACAACAATATGAGTATACTTTACTGAATTGTTAATAAAGACCAGTAAAAAAAAGAACATATGGCCCTGTGTATATAACGATGTATTTAGGTGTCTGCTGCCTGTCTAGACTCTACTCACTTATAAGCAATATCCCAAAGAATATGAAAAAGTCTTACCTCTTTTATCCCCTAGGATGTAGAACTGGCTACACAGTTTTAAAAATAATGCCATTTTTTTCTTTCTGTCTTTCTAAAAAAAAAGTGCACATATATGTATGTGTACGTACATATACGGGCCTCCTAGGTGGCCCTAGTGGTAAAGAACACAGTGGAACACAGTGAAAGTCACTCAGTCCTGTCTGACTCTTTGCGACCCCATGGACTATACAGTCCACGGAATTCTCCAGGCCAGAATGCTGCAATACTATACAGTCTACAGAATTCTCCAGGCCAGGATACTGTAGTGGCTATGTAGCAGTTCCCTTCTCCAGGGGATCTTCCCAACCCAGCGACTGAACCCAGGTCTCTCACATTGCAGGCAGATTCTTTACCAGCTGAGCCACAAGGGAAGCCCAGTGGTGAAGAACCTGCCCCCAGCGCAGGAGATGAAAGAGACTCCAGTTAAATCCAGGGATTGGGAAGATCCCCTGGAGGAAGGTATAGCGACCTACTCTAGTCTTCTTGCCTGGAAAATCCCACAGACAGAGGAGCCTGGAGGGCTACAGTTCATGGACTCGCAAAGAGTTGGACATGACTGAAGCGACTAAGCATACACACACACATACATATACACACATATACATACATACATATGCTCCTGTATATGATTGTGTACATATGTGTACATGCCATATTAAACAGAGAAGTGTCTAGTAACTTATCCAGCATCCAAGTAATAATATGCAATTTTGGGTGACTTTTGTTACATTTTGTACTTTTCTGTATTGTTTGACTTTTTTAAATTAATAGGAATATAATTTTTTTAATAGTAAATTTATTTTAAAAATTAAAACTACCACAGTGCAGCAATAGAGTTCTGCTGTATGAACTGATGAATGTGAAGAGCCTGGAACATGTCTGGAACATAGTAAGTGCTAAGTAACTATTGGCTGCTATTATTCTGCTTGTTGCTATGTGGCAGGTCCTGATCTAAGTTTGTTACAGGTATTTTCTCCCTTAACCCTTACAGATACTATACATACTGAGACACAGATAGGTTATGACAAAGATCACATAGTTTTTAAGCAGGGAGACCATATTTTATAGACAACTGTCTTTTAAATCCTTTAACATAAATAGCTATTGTACTTGTATAAAAACTCATTGCTGAGGATGTTCTCAACTGATACTGTAAATGTGTAACTATTTTATATGATATAAAAGAGTGATGTGTAAATTCTCATAAAGTTTCTGGAAGTATCTATCAAGTTAAAGACTACTTATATATTCTAAAGACATACATAATTCCTATAGTGAACAAATAATTTGTACCTCACACTTCATAGCAAAGTTATTTTTTATTTTCCATTATGGTTTATAACAGGATATTAAATATAGTTCCCTGTGCTATACAATAGGACTCTGTTATCCATTGTACATATAACAGTGTATATCTGCTAATTCCAAACTCCCAATTCGTCTCTCCTCCACTCTCCTCCCCCTTGGCAACCACAGGCCTGTGAGTTTGTCTCTGTTGTGTAGATAAATTCATTTTGTCTTATTTTAGATTACATGCATAAGTGATATCATATGGTATTTATCTTCTCCTTTCTGACTTACTTCGCTTAGTGTCATAATCTCTAGGTCCATCTGTGTAGCTGCAAATGGCATTATTTCATTCTTTTTTATGTATAACAAAATCATTATTGATACTACCAGTTTGCCCTTGAAGAAAAATTTATAGTTTATAAAGCACATTCACGTCCTCATCTTGATCTCCAAAACCACTGAGTGAAGTAGGACAGCAGGGCAGGCATTACTATCCCTGCTCACAGTTGAGGAAGCTGAATCATATATGTGTGCTTCATTCAGGAACAATGTCTTTGGCCACAAGTAACAAAAACCCAACTCTAACTGGTTTACACAACACAGAAATAGATTGACTCGCTTACTTGGATGCCCAGAGGTGAGGTATTCTTCCGGGTTGACATAATCTAGCTGCACTGATTCTGTTCACTTTAACTCTCTTGGTTCTGTTCTTTACTCAGTGTTGGTAGTTAGCTTGATAGGTAGGTGGCTGGTACAGTTCTGGGTCTCAAATCTATATACAACAGTGACAGAGGAAAAGACCCTTTCTTTCTGTAGCTTTATCTTGAGAAGTAGGGAAGTGTCCTTGGAGGTCCTTAGTAAAGTTCTCCTTACCTTTTATTGGTGCAGATTAATTTATATAACCATCCCCAAATCAGTTATTGGCAAGAGTCTTGTGATAACCCTTAGATAAATCAAGATACTTGATGAAAATCTGGGCTGTGTTAAGGAGAAAGGGGGCTGCTGATGAATATGAGTCAAGCACTACAACCTGGGAAGGAGCAGTAAGGGATCTAACCCAACTCCTGTAGATTAAGTCTTGGGGCCACGGCTACCACTGAGGCCAAGATGGCAGGACTCAGGCATGCTAACTCCCATGGTTTTCATATAACAACCTCAACTGTTTCAGATTTTTATTAGAGTAGGGTGCTCATTTTGGGCTTTTATGGAGGCAAGGGCCATTCTTAAACAAAAAGTTTGTGGGAATTCTATATGACTGAGTTTGCAAAACTGAAGTTGGATGGACTGGCAGAAATTTGCTTTGAAAGCTACATTCTTACAAATTCTGCTTAAGTATTATTTTTTATTTATAAAATATTTCAAGCAATAAACAACAAAACTTTGAAAATCTTATATCACACAATATTTGCACTGAATTTTTTAAGAAAAAATTGCACTTACAGTTGAAGTTCCCTGAACATGTTTTGCAGATCCCCTTCTCCTTTATGCTTCACCACAGGGAAACACAGTTCTGAATTTGTGTTTGAAACACAGTTATGAATTTGGTTTCCATTTGCATGTGGATGTTTTTTTTAAACCTAAAAATTTTTTTATTTTGGCCTGCCATGTGGCATGTGGTTCTTAGTTCCCCTACCAGGGCTTGAATCTTCACCCCCTGCAGTGGGAGCATGGAATCTTAACCAATGTACAACTAGGAAAGTCCCCACATGGGTGTTTTTATGCTTTTCTACTAAGAATAGATCCAAGATACATAGTATTGCTTTGAATATGTATATAAATAAAGTTTTATATATATATACATATGTATATACATATGGTACCCCCAAACATATCCTTCTGCAATGAGACTTTTTGCTCAACATTGCTCTTGTATTACATATATATTGATATATATAGTTTAGCTCACTCATCCTAAATGCAGTATAGTCCATTGTTCAAATATACCACAATGCATTATTCACTCTTATGTAGATGGATATTTTGGTGATTTTCACTGTTACACAATTCCCAACAAAGATATTGTGAATGCTCCAGAAGACTCTCATGGTACACATGCTGGAGAGTTTCTGGTGGCACATATGTTGGAGTGGAATTACTGGATGTGTGCAACTTCAATCTTAATAGATATTGTCAGGTTGCTGCCAGTCTGATGGTGTGAATGGAAATAATTTCTTTTTTCTGTGATATTTCATATGCATTTAAAACTCATCAGTTTCTAACATTTAATCCCATTTTCCCTATTGGAAATTTGTTTTCTTTATCATGGGCAATTGCAAAGGCTATTATGAATCTCTTCGTTTTGTTATATAAGTTACCCTGTTTTGTCCTTTGAAATATATTTTATTGCTTATTGGACATAAAGAAATGACAGTGAGAGAAAAGAAATAAATACACATATTCAGACATTTGTCGGTTTCTCTCCAAACTGTTATTTGAGACAGATAATTTTTCTCTTGATAATTTCCTGCTCACTTGACTAAGTGTATAATGTGATCAGACTTTTTGTATTTTGTATGGGGAATGGAAAATAGCCCCCTTTCTCACTGGAAAAATCCCAAGATCAGAAGATTTAAGAAGAGCATTGATAATAAATTAGTTTGATTCATATTTGGCAATCATGTCTGGTAGAATGCTTGAACTTGCACCTGGAGTATGGCAGTGACGTTACTGAATGATGTCCCTTTAGCACCTTGAAGCCTCACTCTATTTTTATACATTGTCTACCTTGGCGATTCAGCTGCTCTTGGAGACGCTCACAGCAAGCTCCCTGAAGAGTTTCCCTGTGTTTGGGGGACGAAGTAACATCAATAAATCAAAATTTACCTTGTATTGCATTGGCCTATGAGATAGAAAGGCAACACAATAAACAAACATGAGATCATATTTCCATTTTGGTCGAGCACAAGGGGAACATTTAATCCTGGGCAGAATGAGAGAGAGACAGGAGGGGACAAATGCACACTGAGAATGGATTGTTTTCTCTAGCAGTTTGCTTTGCAAAATCCAGTTGGGAAAGGAATAAACATTTACTTCTCTCATTTTTCTATACTTACCTTTAAAGTGTCTTAGCATCAAAGGAAACTCCCAACCTGAAACTGTATTTTCTGTCCTCAAAGAATGTGGTGTGAGTGAGAAAGTGTAGGAGAGGATGGAGGTGCAGAGTGAGTTTTGCGGGCACAAAGAAGTGTTCAAGATCAAAGTCAGGATAAAAATGATAATTTCCAATTTTTGTATGTTGATTCTAGGTTCCTAGAATACCGTTTTCCCCCTTTTATTTATTGATTAGGCTGTTTAGGAATGTTATAAACTTTTGTTAAGTTTGCCAAACAGCTCCTATTATGCTTCCTCTAGAGTCTCAAGGTGACAGCTAGGTTTCTCTGGCATGCGCAGTAAAGGTCACCTTTGGTAATGTTCCATTAAAACATGACTACAAAACTTTGACTACATAGCAGGTAATAAGGAAGTCTCTAGGAGTTTCCTTCTAATTTCATACCTTTTATTATGAAAGCTTAGCAAGACCTGAAAAAATTTTGGAAGGGGTTAGATATCTGCTGTATTGTTTTTGAAAAGTAAAACTTCTCCTACACCTCTTGAATTAAAGTAATCATTTGTTAATCAAGTAGGTCCTTGAAAGACAACATTTTCTTCTCTTGAATGTTAGTTCTGCTCCCCCTTTGTTTCCCCAAATTGCCCCAGTTCGTAAACAGCCCTTTGAGCTGTCGAGTTCTCAGCCCTCCATTCTAGCACTGATCTCTCAGCGTTTAAACTTTTAAACTTCACATTTAAACTTCAGTGTCTGCAGCAACCGCTGTCATTACCATCTCAAATATCGTAAACCTCAATGCTCCTTAAGTGACATTTCTATCTCACTCTCTCCTGGGTACTAGAACTCTTCCAGCTGATGGATTAATGACCTTAAACTGGGAGAGGCTGTGTGTTCAGGGTGAGACGTGTACCTGGACCCATGACTCATTTTCTAATGTAGTGACTTCATTTCTATTATCCCAGAGGAATGCAGCAGGCACATTGACATTTGTCTCCTGGCACCATAGACAACAGTGTGTTGTTGAACTAACACGCCCTGCCTGGATTCTGATAGGGCTCGGAGAAACTGACTAGGTAGTCAGAGCAACTAATAAGATCGTTATAGACTTGAACACAATTGCACACCGCCCTTATAACACAGGTTGTTTTTAACTAGGGAAAAGTTAAACTAGGGCTTAAAAAGTTTAACCAGGGCTTAGCAGTTTTACCCCCCTTCATCCGAACTTCAGCAGATAAAGGTCAACCAGGTAGCTGTCTGGCTTTCCTAGAACAAGTTTATAATCTTATTTAAAATTTAGTTGATGAGTTATGAAAGAAGCCAAAGCTTTATGCGCTCTCACAGATTCTGTACAGACATCGAGGGAATTTCCCCAATCAGGGCCTCACTCCCCAAAGGAGGCAATATACTGGGGTGCATAAAGGCTTGATGAAGTGTGAGAAATTTCTCTCTTGCCACCTGATCCCAGTTGGAAATTCACTGGCTCGCTGTGTTGCTGACAGAACAAAACAGAGGATAATAGCCTCTGGCTGAAGATTTTATAATTGAAGCTGAGACAGAGTGGGCCATGTGCATGTTTAGAACAGTGATTGCATTGTGAATTATAACAGAAGTCCCACTTGTCAGTCACACAAACATTTAAGACCACAGAAAGGCATCTGATTTGAGACAGGGGATGACAAAATGGATCTTTTGGTTTTCTCTACTTTGCCCAGAATACAAAGGAACTGATGACGGCTTTGTTCTGGGATAAAGTCTTACATTCCTTTGGGGACCTATCCTAGAGAAAGAAAATTCCTGTCTGGACTCACTCCTTCCATTTTCTAAAAGAAGTAACCTTTAGTCCTCATCAGCAATGGAGAAAGAAAGCAATATAAATGATGTCACGCCAGATATTTTGCTTTGTTTGCTGATCACTTTTCCTCATTTATCTCTAGTGACTGCCTCAATGTTAAACAATTGTTGTAAACATTATTTAAGAAACATGGCTACTTTGACAATATATCTCAACAATATTAACATGTCTCTACCCTCTGAACCAGGAATTATACTTTTAAGAATTTAAGAGCTAAACTAACAGATGTGGAAAATGACATATTTACAGAGATAATCCTGGAAGCATTGTTCGTAACGTCCAAGCAGTGAAAACGACCGAAAAGTTCATAGACAGGGAAATGATTAAACAAATTAATGTACATTTACACAAGGAAATGAGGTGTAAGTTGAAAGTCCAGTTCCAGTCCTTCTCGTGAACCTGAAACTCTGATGCTGTTCTAGTCATTCATTGATCTAATGCTTAATTAGTTGTCATCATATAAGGAGGTTACAAATATTGACAGTGAGGGACTGAAGAGTTGGGTGCTTTTCCTTTGGCTTCTATTGGTAGTAAACGAACATTAACAACACTGAGGGAAGAAGGAAGGAAGGAATCTTGACTACTTTTGGACCTTCTGTAAATAGCTCAAAGGTCATCTTAGCCTGTCTTCTAGATTTATAGGATGTACCACTGCCTCTTTGGTATATAATATTTATCAGGTCAAGAAAAATCCCACACCATTCCTCTAATGGCTAGAGGTTTGATCACAATATGTAAAAAGAGTTAAAGTGAATATTTTCATCTATTGCTTATGAGTCCTTTAGACACAGAGTCGTAAAAACTCCTGGGTTTAACAGATAGTCACTCAGTTGTGTCTGACTCTTTGTGACCCCAGGGACTGTAGCCCACCAGGATCCTCTGTCCATGAAATTCTCCAGGCAAGAATACTGGAGTGGGTTGCCATTTCCTACTTCAGGGGATCTTCCCGACCCAGGGATCAAGCCTGGATCTCCTGCATTGCAGGCAGTTTCTTTACTGTCTGAACCATCCCAGGTGAGAACACCATTTAATTCCACTGGTGACAGTCTGAAAAGAGAAAGTCAATCATGTTAGAAAGAAGTTTCTGGTGGTAGGTGGCATTGTTGTTCAGTAGCTAAGTCGTGACCAACTCTTTTGCAACCCCATATACTGTAGCCCACCAGACTTCTGTCCATGGGATTTCCCAGGCAAGAATACTGGATGGTTGCCATTTCCTTCTTCAGGGGATTTTCCCCACCAGGGATCAAACCTGTGTCTTCTGCTTTGGCAGGCAGTTCTTTACCACTGATCCACCTGGGATTTTGTGGCACAAGGGTCTAACTGTACAATGGAATCAACCAGAGTTGGAGAAAAACAGCAGAAAAGCTTTAAAACAGACCTTTCTTTTATAATTCCTCAACATATGATGAACTTAATTGCCTTCCTCATACATTGTGAGCAAATTGAGTTCAAGGTTGTCTGTCATTTTTGTATCTTCAGTACCAGGCACAGCACCTGATACATAATGGGTACTTTGTAGCCTTCAAATTGAATTATAAAGACAAAAATCTGAAAAAAAATTAAGATAGTAGTTCTTAAAATTTTCTGATTACTGGTAGGGACACTTCCCCCACAAAATCTGCACTTATTCATGTATACAAAAATGTCAACATAATTTTAGGGCAATTGTGGACATGTGTTTTCCTCCTCATTTTGTAGATCTTCTAGTGAACTGGGGATTCTAGATTAAGATATTCTGAGGTTTAGAACATAATCTAAAATGCAGGAAGGGGAGGAATCTTCAGAAACGTTCTCCACTCGCTAAGTTTTCTTTTTTCAAAAAGCATGTTTCTCCCATCTACTTCACACAGAAAATCTTCAGGACACTATGGAAAAGGGCCTTTTCTTGTGGAAGATGTAAACAAATTGATCTATGTCATTTTAGATTAATTTATAAATTAGATAATTTATAAATTAGGTATCTAATTAATATCTAATAGTAGAAAGAATGCTATAGATATCTAATCTAAATATCTAAAAAAATGCTATTAGATATCTAATTAATATTTAATAGTAGAAAAAATGCTATAAGGATTTATAGCAAAAAGTAATCTCAAAGAAGGTGCTTTTATTTGACAAGCATTTATGGACTATTCCCTATGAATCAAGAACTGTGGAAGACAGAGATAGAAACAAGGACTCAAAGAGATGGCAATGAGGTGGAGTGCATGCATAATAAGCTTGAGTATTTGAGTTAGATTTTTGCCTCTTTGTGTGTTTGATGAAGACATCGGTGGGCGGAATGGACAGAGAGCAACTGTTAACTCTCTAAAGGAAGAAAAATAACTTTTATTCATTCTGTAAGAGGGCTTTGGCTTTCTTATGGTCATATACGGCTCTTAACCTCCCATTCTCAGTTAACAGATTACCCACCAGGAAACAATAATGTCTAGATAAACATGGGCTGATCATGAATGAGGAGGAAGACAATGCTTCAACTATATCCCTCCAGTATAATGGAGCTGCAGTTATCTAAATGCCATTTCTAAGATCCAGCATTGTAAATGTTTCTTTCATCTGAGTGATGTTTTTCTGATGATTATTTGTTGCATCTTAAACTTTGAGGAGGAGACCTCAAAGTTGATCTGGCATGACTATCTACTCAAAGGAGCAATTCTCTCTTTAACAATCTTGGTAAGCACAGGATTTGTTTAAACACTCATTAACAGCAGTAGCATAATGTATTTGTAGTCAACAATAATCATTAGAAACTCATTCCTCATACTGAGCTAAGTGTCATGAAAATTTTCAACTAAAGCTTTGGCTTCTGAAGCAATGAAGAGTAACCTTATTCTCTCTTCCATACCCTTCAAGTATTTGTAAACAGTTATCACTTGTATGTGTGAATTCAACTCCAGACTGAATTTCCCTAATTCTTTTATGTATTCTTCTTGAGAAGTCAAATCATCACCCTCCTGTGATTTATCCTTCCAAATGCTGTAATAGGCACCCCAAATCTGCTTAAAATGTGACACCTTGATTGGAACGCGATAGTCTAACCGTAACTGATCTTAACATGTTGGAGTACAGTGGGACTATTCTTTTGACCTGGACACATTCTTCCATCGACACACTTTTACAAAGCTTTAGTTCTCGCCTCCTGTTCCCTCCCCAGGTGTGCAGTACTGTGGGCTTATACTGGGATTTGGTCAGATAAAAATTCCAGGACATTTTCTCCTGAGTATACCACTATCAAGTCAAGTTTGACATAGGCATGAAATGTGCACAATTTTATCTTAAATTTGTCTCAGCAGTGAAATAGCTCTATATCTTAATAATATCATCATATTTAACCACTCTAGCTCTGTTATCTGTAAATTTGATAATACCTTCTATAGAATATAGAAGCTTCCCTAGTGGCTCAGATGGTAAAGAGTCTGCCTGGAGTGCAGGATATTCAGGTTCAATCCCTGGGTTGGGAAGATCCCCTGGAGAAAGAAATGGCAACCCACTCCAGTATTCTTGGCTGGAAAATCCCATGGATAGAGGAACCTTGCTGGCTACAGTCCGTGGGATAACACAGAGTTAGACTTGACTGAGCAACTTCACTTTTCAATAGAATATAGAATACTTTCTATAGAATTCCTCATGTCTTCATCCAAAATTTCCCTCAGTTCAGTTCAGCTCAGTCGCTCAGTTGTGTCCGACTCTTTGAGACCCCCATGGACTGCAGCACACTAGGCCTCCCTGTCCATCACCAACTTCTGGAGCTTGCTCAAACTCATGTCCATTGAGTCGGTGATGCCATCCAACCATCTCATCCTGTCGTCCCATTCTCCTGCGTTCAATCTTTCCCAGCATCAGGGTCTTTTCAAATGAGTCAGTTCTTCACATCAGGTGGCCAAAGTATTGGAGTTTTAGCTTCAGCATCAGTCCTTCCAATGAATATTCAGGACTGATTTCCTTTAGGATGGACTGGTTGGATCTCCTTGCGGTCCAAGGGACTCTCAAGAGTCTTCTTCAACACCACAGTTCAAAAGCATCAATTCTTTGGCACTCAGCTTTCTTTATAGTCCAACTCTCACATCCATACAAGACTACTGAAAAAACCATAGCCTTGATTAGATGAATCTTTGTTGGCAAAGTAATGTCTCTGTTTTTTGACATGCTGTCTAGGTTGGTCATAACTTTTCTTCCAAGGAGCAAGTGTCTTTGAATTTCATGGCTGCAGTCATCATCTGCCATGATTTTGGAGCCTAAAAAGATAAGGTCTGTCAATGTTTCCATTGTTTCCCCATCCATTTGCCATGATTTCCCTCAATGTAACGTAAATTATTATTCAACTCGTTCAGTTTGTTTCAATAGGTAGGAATCCACCTGGTTAACAATTATCCTGTCATATCCTCCATCTTAGCCTTAAAGACTTCAATAAACGTGTCAAGTATCTTGTTGGATTCGAGGAACACACACCTTTAAAACATTCTAAGCCATACAGTTTCTCTGACAACAAATGTTAATGACATTTTATCATGGCAGTAAAATTTTAGGTGAGCCTTCAAGCTCTATGAAATAAGCAGCTAGAATGTCAACTCATATGGGCAGGAACAAAATAGCTTGTAATTTTCCCTTTTCCCTTTTCTTGTGCACACATAGTGGACCTGATGCATTGGGCCTATATTTTATCAGGAAGGGAAATTACAGGGTGAATGCAGTGAAATAAACACTCAAGAATCAGTCATTGGAGTGAGTGTTTGAAGGGCTGTTGTGTTCATTACCCCCACTTTTCCAAAAAAGTTTTTCTACAAAATATCCATTAATATAGTTATTGTGGCTCAGTTAACAAAGAATCTGCCTGCAATGCAGGAGACCTGCCTGAGTGCAGGAGACCTGGGTTCAATCCCTGGGGGGAGAAGATCCCTTGGAAAAGGATATGGCAACCCACTCTAGCATCCTTGTTTGAGAAATCCCATGGACAGAGGAGCCTGGATGGGCTACAGTCCATGGGGTCACAAGAGTCAGACACTACTGAGCGATTAAACCACCATTGTGGGTATGTTGGAAGAAGCTACATTAACCTGGTATTTAGATTATATAACCTTTACTTTGATACAGTCGGTACTAGATAAACACTTAGGTGGATTTGTTTCTAGTGGAAATTTCTCCTTTAAAAATATTCTGATCACTCGCCTTCTGAGATGGCCTACACCCATTCTTGAGATATCAAGAAGCTGAACTTCACCAGGTCCTAAACACAGGGCTCCCTTCCCAGCCCCCACCTGTGGATGTGATGTAGGCTCTGGCTCTGTCCTGCTGTCTGTCCTTCCTCATCCTCCTCTTGTCCCTGGCCATCCCTCGGGCATCTACATCAGTGATGCTTCCAACATCAGTTCAGTTCAGTTTAGTCCCTCGGTCATGTCAGACTCTTGGCGAACCCATGAATCGGAGCACACCAGGCCTCCCTGTCCATCACCAACTCCGGTAGTTCACTCAAACTCATGTCCATCAGGTCGGTGATGCCATCCAGCCATCTCATCCTCTGTCATCCCCTTCTCCTCCAGCCCTCAATCTTTCCCAACATCAGGGTCTTTTCCAATGAGTCAGCTCTTCGCATCAGGTGGCCAAAGTATTGGAGTTTCAGCTTCTGCATCAGTCCTTCCAATACTCAGGACTGATTTCCTTTAGGGTAGACTGGTTGGATCTCCTTGCAGTCCAAGGGACTCTCAAGAGTTTTCTCCAACACCACAGTTCAAAAGTATTAATTCTCCTGCGCTGAGCTTTCGTTATAGTCCAACTCTCACATCCATACATGACTACTGAAAAAATCATAGCCTTGACTAGATGGACCTTTGTTGGCAAAGTAGTATCTCTGCTTTTTAATGTGCTGTCTAGGTTGGTCATAACTTTCCTTCCAAGGAGTAAGCGCCTTTTAATTTTATGGCTGCAATCACCATCTGCAGTGATTTTGGAGCCCAGAAAAATAAAGCCAGCCACTGTTTCCTCCATCTATTTGCCATGAAGTGATGGGACCAGATGCCAAGATCTTAGTTTTCTGAATGTTGAGCTTTAAGCCAACTTTTTCACTCTCCTCTTTCACTTTCATCAAGAGGCTCTTTAGTTCTTCTTCACTCTGCCAGAAGGGTGGTGTCATCTGCATATCTGACATTATTGATATTTCTCCCGGCAATCTTGATTCCAGCTTGTGCTTCTTCCAGCCCAGCGTTTCTCATGATGTACTCTGCATATAAGTTAAATAAGCAGGGTGATAATATACAGCCTTGATGTACTCCTTTTCCTATTTGGAACCAGTCTGTTGTTCCATGTCCAGTTCTAACTGTTGCTTCCTGACCTGCATACAGGTTTCTCAAGAGGCAGGTCAGGTGGTCTGATTTCCCATCTCTTTCAGAATTTTTCACAGTTTGTGGTGATCCACACAGTCAAAGGCTTTTGCATAGTCAATAAAGCAGAAATAGATGTTTTTCTGGAACTCTCTTACTTTCTCGATTATCCAACAGATGTTGGCAATTTGATCTCTGGTTCCTCTGCCTTTTCAAAAACCAGCTTGAACACCTGGAAGTTCATGGTTCACGTATTGCTGAAGCCTGGCTTGGAGAATTTTGAGTGTTACTTTACTAGTGTGTGAGATGAGTGCAATTGTTGCATAGTTTGAGCAATCTTTGGCATTGCCTTTCTTTGGGATTGGAATGAAAACTGACCTTTTCAAGTCCTGTGGCCCTGCTGAGTTTTCCAAATTTGCTGACATATTGAATGCAGCACATTCACAGCATCATCTTTTAGGATTTGAAATAGCTCAACTGGAACTCCATCACCTCCACTAGCTTTGTTTGTAGTGATGCTTTCTAAGGCCCACTTGACTTCACATTCCAGGAAGTCTGGCTCTTGGTGAGTGATCACACTATCATGATTATCTGGATAATGAAGATCTTTTTTGTACAGTTCTTCTGTGTATTCTTGCCACCTCTTCTTAATATCTTCTGCTTCTGTTAGGTCCATACCATTTCTGTCCTCTATTGAGCCCATCTTTGCATGAAATATTCCCTTGGTATCTCTAATCTCTAATTTTCTTGAAGAGATCTCTAGCCTTTTCCATTTTATTGTTTTCCTCTGTTTCTTTGCACTGATCACTAAAGAAGGCTTTCTTATCTCTCCTTGCTATTCTTTGGAACTCTGCATTCAAATGGGTATATCTTTCCTTTTCTGCTTTGCTTTTCACTTCTCTTCTTTCACAGCTATTTGTAAGGCCTCCTCAGACAGCCATTTTGCTTTTTTGCATTTCTTTTTCTTGGGGATGGTCTTGTTCCCTGTCTCCTGTAGAATGTCACAAACCTCTGTCCATAGTTCATCAGGCACTCTGTCTATCAGATCTAGTCCCTTAAATCTATTTGTCTCTTCCACTGTATAATGGTAAGGGATTTGATTTAGGTCATACCTGAATGGTCTAGTGGTTTTCCCTACTTTCATCACATGCTTCTATAACTTGAGAACCAATGTCTCCTGCATCTGGAGCCAAATGAGGCTCTACAAGCCACCACCTGCTACTTGCAGAACCTTCAGCCTATGAGAGAGGTGCTTTTTCCTACAAAACAATGGAACCATGCCTGTGAGCTGCAACCAGTGAAGCCGGGCTCCTGGGCAAGCTGGTCCTAGGACATTCTCCAGAAGCTCAGAAACTGACTGCAGTGGATGTCATGAAATTGATGGTGATGTGCTACAAAGGCATGGAGTGGAGAATGATGACCCAGGATATCAAGCCCTTCGATTACATTCCTCTGATTCTGCCCCACTCCCTCCAAGTTGTCCACATAGAGACCCACAGGTGAAACACAACCTGGACCGTCACCCGGGTATCCCACTACATTCAAAATGACATGGAGTTCAAGGTCCGGTTAAGGGGCACGGACCACATCTGGGAGGATGCCCTGCTGCTGACGCTCAGGCAGAACCAGGGATGGATCTCCCTGGAGAATCTCACTCCAGACACGGAATATGAGCTTCAGGTGTGGGCCAAGCCCCAGCTAGGCAGCCGTGAGGTTTGGAGCCACTTCAGCCAGCAGCTGGAGAAGGCAATGGCAACCCACTCCAGTGTTCTTGCCTGGAAAATCCCATGGACGGAGGAGCCTGGTGGGCTACAGTCCATGGGGTTGCTGAGAGTCGGGCTCTTATGCATTGGAGAAGAAAATGGCAACCCACTCCAGTGTTCTTGCCTTGAGAATCCCAGGGACAGGGGAGCCTGGTGGGCTGCCATCTGTGGGGCCGCACAGAGTCAGACACGACTGAAGCGACTTAGCAGCAGTAGCAGCAGAGCCAGCCCCTGGCCTTCAGGACGGTCCCTCCAGTTGCTCTGAGACATATGGGATCTTACAGGACCAGGGATCGAACCTGTGTCTACTGTGTTTGCAGGTGGATTCTTTACCTCTGAGCCACCAGGGAAGCCCCACCCTATGGAATTTACTTTGCTATTGCATTTATTGCCCACCCATTGCTATTGTCTCTCCTGATCCCTACTCCCACCAGACTGTAAGCTTTATACTGTTATAGTCCAGGGAGCTAGAAGAGAGCTGCTACATAGTAGGTACTCAATAAAAATTTGTGGATTGAATGAAAAAAAAAATCCAAAAAAGTAAACTTTGGATATTGACTACTTTTCAAAGAAAATAAAAGCATGTATATCTTTTTTGCTTTTATTCTCATCAAGTGTTCATAAGAGAAGGCATATTCAGTTTTGAAGGGCTATCCAGTTTCAGATGAGACATAACTGTAATAATGTCATGTTGAGGGAAGAAAGAAACCTTGGTCGTTTTATCTGGTCAGATGGAATAGGGTTGTTTTTTTTTTTAACACTTTTTATCAGCTAACTATGCCAAAACCCAATTTGGGAGATTAGTATTTTGATGCAATCTCCTGCAAACATGAAAAATGTCATTCTTGTGAATGACAGAAAAGGAAAACGTGAAAAATAGTCATGAATGAACCAACACATTCACTAGGAAGGCCGGATCCCTATCCACCTTAGTTCGCACCCAAAGGATAAAGGTAAAATGGTAAAGTAGAAAGTTGTCATTCTCTACTAATTAAGGCTGCTACTAAGTCGCTTCAGTTGTATCTGACTCTGTGTGACCCCATAGACGGCAGCCCACCAGGCTCTCCGTCCCTGGGATTCTCCAGGCAAGAACACTGGAGTGGGTTGCCATTTCCTTCTCCAATGCATGAAAGTGAAAAGTGAAAGTGAAGTCGCTCAGTCGTGTCCGACTCCTAGCGACCCCATGGAGTGCAGCCCACCAGGCTCCTCCGTCCATGGGATTTTCCAGGCAAGAGTACTGGAGTGGGTTGCCATTGCCTTCTCCACTAATTAAGGCAATCACCTACAAATACCAAATCATATCAAAAACGTTTATGAGCTACTTTCTTGATTTTGGTCTCTTACACAAAGTGGTCTGTCAAGGGTAAAGAGCTACAGATATCTATCCTTCATTATAAGAGTTTAAGAAGGCAAGATTTTGGTGTAACTACTCAAGATAATTTTCAGTTCTTTATCTAGGTAACATGCAACATTTGTATTAGAAGGGGAAAAAATCTGTATTAAGTGGCATCACATTAGCACTTTTCTTTCTCTTCTTTGTTGCATCTTAAAATGGAACCAGGCATACTACACCTGAGATGTTTAAGAACCTGCCCTCAGTGAACTAACGACTTCCTGAAAACCTGAAACAGGTCCAAATCTCCTGTTTCAATAACTGAGAGATACCTTATTATATGTGTCTTAGTCCATAAATCTAAAGTGTAGGTTGGTCAATTACAATTTTTATAGTTTTCCACCATTCAGAACACTCACCAACACTCTATGTGCAGATCTAGGGGGAAAAAAAGAACAAGAAATGGTTGGCCACATTCAAAAAGGCTTAAAAACCAGGTCTTTAATTTGAATTATGCTAGAGAATATTTCTTGACGAGTGTTTGCTTCTATTGCTGTTATTTGGTAATTTTTAAATTTTTATTCAAGTATAGTTGATTTACTACTTCTTGTGATTTGTTACTTGTGTTAATTTCTGCTGTACAGTAAAATGACTCAGTTATACATCTGTATGGAGAAGGCGACGGCACCCACTCCAGTGCTCCTGCCTGCAGAATCCCATGGATAGAGGAGCCTGGTGGGCTGCAGTCCATGGGGTCGCGAAGAGTCGGACACGACTGAATGACTTCACTTTCACTTTTCCCTTTCATGCATTGGAGAAGGAAATGGCAGCCCACTCCAGTGTTCTTGCCTGAAGAATCCCAGGGACAGGGGAGCCTGGTGGGCTGCCGTCTATGGGGTCACACAGAGTCGGACACGACTGAAGCGACTTAGCAGCAGCAGCAGCAGTATTCCTCTGTGTGTGTGTGTGTGTGTGATCTTCTTTACCCATTCATCTGTTGGTAGACATTATGTTCTTTGATAGATTTTAAATATCAGATGTGAACCCTAAATAAAAAGAATATCACAGTACTTCCATTTTCTTATACATTTCAGTTTTAACATTAAAGTATAAAAGAAATGTGAATTCATTTTCTTGGATAATAATGTAATTTTATTGTGTGTAGACTTTTCCATACCAAATATTAGTTTTTCCACATGAAATAAGATTTAAAATGATAAAAGTTATTGTTGTTAAGGAGACAAACTGGGCAATAGAAAAAGCTGAAGAGAGTTTTTGCCTGAAACTGGAAAACACAACAGTCTGGGGAAAAAAAAGATATGAAAAAAGTACCATACGTTGCTAAGACCAAAAAAAAAAAGAACCAAAACAAAACAAAAACAACAGTTTTAAGGACCGGAGATGATGACACGGGATGAATATGGGGGTGAGAGGGCCAGGCAATTGTCTCAGAAGGGAGGCTGGGATTTCCTGTGATGTTTAGGGTATTTTGCTTGACAATAATAATCTGAATTTTCTTCTGTGTCACTACAGCTCTTGATTTTTCCTGCTGTCTATAATTTGACTTTGCAGCATAATATCTTTTTATTTAGCACAAAGTCCATTTGGATTAGAGAATGGAAAGGTTCTAATTTTGTCCCTGGCCGGCAGAGTCATACCTCAGTACATACTGGGAAACAATTAGAAGTCCTATCAGATGCATACATTCCAAGTTAGTTTTTAATTAAAAAATTTTTTTTATTATCCTATTTTGCTTTCCTCATTGAGTAGACTCCTAGAGGAAAAGTAAGTATGTAAGTTTCCTGGTTTGCAAATTCAAATTTAGGCCCACAGGAAAGAGAGCTAAAGAGCTCCAAAGGCTCGCTTAAAATCACCAGATGAAACAAGCCGCAGAGGGGCCTCTTCCCCATGGCTGAGCTGAAGCACACGTAACACTGGAGCGGCCGTCCTCACAGACTCCTGTGCAGAATCCACTCATTTCCTGGGGTTTCTGGACTTTTTATGCTTCAGTTCAGCTCTCTTCCTGTAGCACTCGAGACAGGCCTTTGTGATAATTTACCTGCCACTTCAGGTGAGCAGCAGAGTAAAGGAGGCAAAGACCTTGCTGTTTACCAGAAACCCGAGAAGAGAAAAATAATCTTAGATTTGCTTTAGTGTTCTAACTGGTAAACACGACAATCTTATATGCTGAAGTGGAAATGAACCTCTAAGCCAAGATCTCAAATACTCTAACTTGAGATTAAAACTCATAATATACATTAGGCCATTTCAGCTAAAACTCATTTTTTGGTACTCTCTGACTGGACATCAGACAGGAAAGACTAAACCAATTAGAAGAACATTAATCAAGTGTGGCGGAAAGTTGGAAATCATGAGGCCTGAAATACAAAGATACATGCATTACTGAGGCATAGTCCCCTGGCCCAGATATATGCAGGCAAAGAGGTCACACTTTACTGGGAGATAGAGAGTTAAAATGGATGCAAGGCTCTGAGAAAATATTTATCAGAGGAACGTGATTCATTTATCAGCTGAGAAATCCCAAGTATAAAACTTTGAGATATAAGAAGGATCAAAGTAGATAATGTATATGATTCAATTAAAAAATTCTTAGCCCTCTTACATTATATTATCTAGATTATAATTGTAAAAAAATCAAATTGGATTCATATGAAACTTTTATAAAAAGAAATCACATCCATTTTTATGAAAGTTTATAGTACAATTATTTTCTAACACATCTTTTCTTAGGTCAAAGTATTTAGAATTCCATTTACATCTGTATAATTTTTCAAATTAAAAAACAAAAGGAAGTTAATAGAAATCTACATTTTCATCTGCAAAACTCCCTTCAGTTTCCAGGCCAGTAACACGTGGTGATGTCGCTTGTCCTCCAGACATGGATGGCTCCCAAAGAGCCCCAGTTCACGGAGCAGGCAGGCCTCGGCTCATTAGAAACGCTTTTTGGTTTGGCTCACGTGTCAAGAAATTTTGGAGCATGTCCATGCCGTCCAGAGATCCCCCAGGTTTCAGGATCAGGTTTCTGTATTTCATTCCAACCTAATAAAATAAAGCATGCCTAATAATTCATGGTTATAGCAATTTTCCAAATCTCTAGATGCAAAAGAGGAAAAAAAGGGACTTTAGCTTTATTCTGGATGTTCTCCTTCCCCTAGACTACAGCTTTGTAGTATTTATTTACTTTGGTAGCTAAGAGATCTGGAGCTTAGACCTCCGGTCTTCCACACTTCCCTTTATTACTGTCTCGTCTCCTTAGATCCTCAGCAGCATGCTGACAATATGAGCAAACAGACAAACAAAAAATAGCCAAATGGAAGCTTAAACAGTCTTCTATTTGCTACCCCATCTAAAATGTGATTTCGAAAGAGTTAGCAAAACAGGAGTTCAATTAGGCTACAAACAGGGACTGTGTGTACCTGGAAACAGTAGCCCAGCTGCTGCTGTCAAAACAATTTCTGCCATATCTTTATGAAGGCCTCATAAAAAAAACTCTTCTTCCTTATGGGTGGGGGTAAGGCCACAACCCATGTCCCACAGTTTTGTGGGCTCCACACGAGGAAGGAAGACCTTTGTAAATTTGCTGGGGACAAGGTCTAGAAGTGTAAAGCATACAACAGTTCCTCTGCCTTTATTTACACAAATACATAAGCAGATAAAGTGAAAGAAAACAACTGAAATTCAGTATCAGCATTATTCAATATTTTCACTTCCTTTTCACTGTCCTTTTGAAAGGCAAGACAATTCAATGAAGCTTAATTCTAAATCTACCTATAAAACAGTTCAGGGTTAAGATGCAAATTTATATCCATTAAATCATTTGAACAGCTACTAATGGCCTCCCTGAGTACATAAATAGCTTGAGAATTTCCAGAAACAAAAGTAACCTCATTTTTGACTTATGACAATGATTCTGTTTGGTACAACCATCAGAGATGTCTAGTCAAACTGTTAAAGAAAATAAAATGCTGATGAAGGAAATCTACCAAGTCAGATACAAAACTACTTAAAGTCCTACAAGGGTCACACACACACAAAACAACTTTTCAGGTTTTGACTATAAACAGAAATCATCTGAAACTTATTAATGATCTATAAGCACACAGCTAACCTCACAGATGAGTCTTAATCAGGAGTAAACAATTAGTGAAATGAAGTTACTTTCCATAAACTCTGGAGAGCACTGTCCAGTAGAAATATAATGTGAGCCACATGTATAACTTAAAAATTTCTGGAAATCATGTTTAAAAAGAGAAGAAAATAGGTAAAATTAATTTTAATATTTTATTTAAACCAGGAGGTCTGTAATATTATCCTTTCAACACGTATCAATTATTGGGATTTATTTTTTGTGGTATGTCTTCAAAATCTAGTGTGTTTTTTACATTTACAGCACGTCTCAATTCTTCAATAGCACTGGCCACATTTCAAGCGCTCAGTAGCTCTACAGGTCTGAGGCCTAGAATGCAAGAGATCAACCCGAGAGGGGCTTGTTGAACAAGGTTCTAGCATGACACTGAAGAAGCGGTAGCAACCTGTTGCCTTATTTACAGGTTTTGAATAAATTCTCTTAAAAAGGAGGCACCTGCAATCACTGATAATGGACTTCCTGAAAACCCTGGTAGTGACAGTTTAGAGCTAGGTTTAATTTCCTTGAGAAAGAAAAAAAAAGATGTGTCATTTCTTGTTTGTTCTGGAGCAATTAATTACTGTTTCAATAGTGATCTAGATCCTAAAACATGAGTGTAACTAACTAAACCTTACCTAATCCACTGATTTAACACTGGTCAAATTTAGAGACGTTGGGCAATGAAAGAAAGGGAAGGGGTAAGCTGTACTGGGCTCAAGATCTCTGATCTGCTACTTTTTAGAATAATAAAGTCTGTAATAAGAATAGCCATCATTTGCATTTTAGGTTCTAGATCACTATTAAAAAAGTAATTAATTGCTGTGACCAAGCACGAAATGACATATCTTTTAAACTGTCATTACCAGGATTTTCAGGAAGTCCATTATGAGTGATTACAGGCCCCTCCTTTTTAAGAAAATTTATTCAAAACTTGTAAATAAGGCAAGAAGGTTTCTACCACTTCTTCAGTGTCATACTAGAACACTGTCTAACAAGCCCCTCTAAGGGTCATCTTATGTTCTAGGCCCCATACCTATAGAGTAGCCAACAACACAAGACAACTCTACACATGAACATCACCAGATGGTTAATACTGAAATCAGACTGATTATATTCTTTGTAGCCAAAGATGGAGAAGCTCCATACAGTCAGCTAAAACAAGACTGGGGCTGACTGTGGCTCAGATCATGAACTCCTTACTGCAAAATTCAGATGTAAATTGAAGAACGTAGGGAAAACCACTAGGCCATCCAGGTATGACCTAAATCAAATCTCTTATGATTATACAGTGGAAGTGAAATAGGTTCATGGGACTAGATCTGATAAACAGAGTGCCTGAAGAACTATGGACGGAGGTTCATAACACTGTAAAAGAGGCAGTGATCAAAACCATCCCCAAGAAAAAGAAATGCAAAAAGGCAAAATGGTTGTCTAAGGAGGCCTTCCAAATAGCTGAGAAAGAAGAGAAGCAAAAGGCAAAGGAGAAAAGGAGAGATATACCCATCTGAATGCAGAGCTCCAGAGAATAGCAAGGAGAGATCAGAGAGCCTTTTAAAGTGAACGAGGCAAAGAAATAGAGGAAAACAATAGAATGGGAAAGACTAGAGATCTCTTCAAGAAAATAAAAGATACCAAGGGAACATTTCATGCAAATAAAGGACAGAAATGGTATGGACCTAACAGAAAGAGAAGATATTAAGAAAATGTGGGAAAAATACACAGAAGAACTATACAAAAAAGATCTTAACGAACTGGATAACCATGATGGTGTGATCACACACCTAGAGCCAGCCTCCTGGTGTGAGGTCAAGTGGGCCTTGGAAGCATCAGTACAAACAAAGCTAGTGGAGGTGATGGAATTCCAGCTGAGCTAATTCAAACTCTAAAAGACGATGACGTTAAACTACTGCACTCAATATGCCAGCAAATCGGGAAAACTCAGCAGTTGCCACAAGACTGGAAAAGGTCAGTTTTCATTGCCCCAAACAAGGGCAATGCCAAAGAATCTTTAAACTACCACAAGTGCATTCATTTCACATGCTAGCAAAGTAATGCTCAAAATCCTTCAAGCTAGGCATCAAAAGTATGTGAACCGATAACTTTCAGATGTACAAGTTGGATTTAGAAAAGGCAGAGGAACCAGAGATCAAATTGCCAACATCTATTGGATCAAGAAAAAGCTAGAGAATTCCAAAAAAAATCTACTTCTGCTTCATTGACTATGATAAAGCCTTTGACTGTGCAGATCACAACAAACTGTGTAAAATTCTTAGAGATAGGAAAACCAGATCACCTTACCTGCCTCCTGTGAAACCTGTATGCAAGTCAAGAAGTAACAGTTAGAACTGGACATGGAACAACAGACTGGTTCCAAATTGGGAAAGGAGTATGTCAAGCCTGTGTATTGTCACCCTGCTTATTTAACGTCTATGCAGAGTACACCATGCGAAATGCTGGGCTGGATGAAGCACAAGCTGGAATCAAGACTATTATATTATATTAATAACCTCAGATATGCAGATGACACCACCCTTACAGAAGAAAGCAAAGAGGAATTAAAGAGCTTCTTAATGAAGGTGAAATAGGAGAGTGAAAAAAACAACATTCAAAAAACAAGGATCATGGCATCCGATCCCATCACTTCATGGCAAATAGATGGGGAAACAATGCAAACAGTGACAGACTATTTTCTTGGGCTCCAAAATCACTTCAGATGGTGACTGCAATCAGGAAATTAAAAGATGTTTGCTCCTTGGAAGAAAAGAAATGATAAACCTAGACAGTGTATTAAAAAGGAGAGACATTACTTTGCCTATAAATGCCTGTATGGTCAAAGCTATGGTTTTTCCAGTAGTCATGTACAGATGTGAGAGCTGAAAAATAAAAAAGGCTAAGTACCAAAGAATTGATGCCTCTGAACTGTGGTACTAGAGAAGACTCCTGAGAGTCCCCTGGACAGCAAAGAGATCAAACCAATCAATCCTAAAGGAAATCAACCCTGAATATTCACTGGAAGAACTCATGATGAAGCTGAAGCTCCAAAACTTTGGCCACTTGATGCAAGGAACTGACTCACTGGAAAAGAATCAGATGCTGGGAAAGACTGAAGGCAGGAGGAGAAGGGAATGACAGAGGATGAGGTGGTTGGATGGCATCACCAACTCAAAGGACGTGAGTCTGAGCAAACTCTGGGAGACAGTGAAGGACAGGGAAGCCTGGTGTGCTGCAGTCATTGGGGTCACAAAGCGTTGGACACAACTGAGCAACTGAACAACAGCAAATCAGTAGGTGGGGTGGTGTGGGGGAAGGAAGGGCTGTTCTCCCTGCGTGAAGCAGTATAGGAACTTAGAAAATGTGAATTAAATTGATCTGAACATAAAAATAATTTAAGCCATTTATTATGGAAATATTTTCAATACATACTAATATTTGAGACAAGAGTACAGTCAACCCTCTTGAACCTATCATGCAGCCGCAATTATTAGTATTTACCTGCAGAAATTCTTAATGCTCAAGATCTGAGAGTCTTTTAAAAAGGTGTATTTTATTGCACAACTATAGGAAAAATAATGAAAATTTTAAAGTTAAAAAAATCA
The DNA here is from genome assembly GCF_029407905.1 of Bubalus kerabau. Taxonomy (NCBI): domain Eukaryota; kingdom Metazoa; phylum Chordata; class Mammalia; order Artiodactyla; family Bovidae; genus Bubalus; species Bubalus kerabau. The sequence continues at coordinate 15,619,270 of NC_073641.1, forward strand.
CCCAAATGTGGACATCTGCCAGAATATTCTCCTTTTGCACCGAGAACTGTAACTGTGGACAGTGAAGAGCAGCAAGGTTTAGAGGGGCTGCACGCTGCTGTGAAGAGCCGGTTCTCATCTCCCTTGGTGGTAAAGTCACTGTACAGCTGGGCACTGTTTAGTCTCACAGTACGTGGCTCAGAACAGCACAGGTCCTCCCCTGCTTACAGCTCCACACAACTTGATTCAATTTCCTGAATTACAGAGCAATGGTCTCTTAATAGTTTCATTTCCTTGGCAATGAAGTTTGAAGAAGAGTTTAAGAGTCATTTTGGTAATAGGATCTTGCTTTTCTTTAAACAAACAAACAAACAAAAAAACAGTTAAGTGAATTTGTGTGTTAGGAAGGTACTGGTTCCCTGGGTGGGAGAACGCTGTCTGGGAGACAAATGCTACAGGTGGACAGAGTCTGTGGTGTGAGTGGTTCTCCTCTGTTTATATAATGGAGGAACCATAACTGTGAGCAAAGCAGGAAGAGAAGCTCTAAGACAACCACTAGAAACTTCCATGCTTGAAAACCCCTGCAGGAGGGTCTGTATAGAGTAAGCGCTCCTGTTAGTCATTTAGGGAAGGGAAAATTATCATCGGTCACCTCTGTGGTTTTTACTCCTGGAAGGTTAACATGTATCTTTTGGCAACTGTGTAAATCCTCTGTAATACTGATGGTTTCTTTCTTTCTTTTTAAAAAAATATGTTCAGATTTCTTTATTTTTGGCTGCTCCCCACAGCATGCAGGATCTTAGTTCCCCAAGCAGGGATCGAACCTGTGTCCCCTGCAGTAGAAGCACAGAGTCTTAACCACTGGACCACCAGGCAAATCCTCAACATTGATGTTTTTTAAAGCAAGATCAAGAATTTTGGAATCAGGCCCAGGTTAAAATCTTGGCTTCATCCTCAGCTATGTGGCCTTGGGCCTTAGTTCCCTTATCTGTAAGGTGGGAATATGCCTACCTCCCTCAGTATATGAGGAATCTGAGCAATGGTTTTAGCACCTTGCCTGCTCCCTAGAATCTTTCCTGCTAGATGGTGGTATTCAACAAACCTGAGTCGTCATCTACCTCTCCTTTCATTTTCTTTCTCATACTGTCCCTAAGTTCAGTTACTCATATATAGTCAGGGAAACAGATGCATTCCTGTTTCAGCATTTCCTTAAAATTAGTTCTGTCTCCTAATAAAGCTAGAAAAAAGCACAAGAGACTTCATTTCCACTATTAGTATAAAATATTATACTAAGTATACTAGTATTCTGTAGTGTATACTTAGTATACAACAGTATACTAAGTGGACTTCCCAGGTGATGCAGTGGTAAAGAATCTGCCTGCCAATGCAGGAGACACAAGAGAGGGGTTTCAATTCCTGGGTAGGGAAGGCCCCTTGGAGTGGGAAATGGGAATTCATTCCAGTATTCTTACTCGAAAAATTCCATGGACAGAGGAGCCTGGTGGGTTAATACAGTCCATGGGGTCGCAAAGAGTCAGACATGACTGAGTCTGACTCAGGAATACTAAGTAGGAGAGACAAGGCACTCACTTTATGCAATAATCTTGTGTTAGCTGCTCAACCATGTCTGACTCTTTGTGACCCCATGGGCTGTGGCGTGCCAGGCTCCTCTGTCCATAGAATTCTCCAGGCAAGAATACTGGAGTGGGTAGCTATTCTCTTCTCCAGGGGATCTTCCTGACCCAAGGATGGAACCCGGGTCTCCTTCATTGTAGGCAGATTCTTCACCATCTGAGCCACCAAGGGAAGCTCTTAGGTGTGTGTTAGTCGCTCAGTCGTGTCCGACTCTTTGTGACCCCATGGACTGTAGCCTGCCAGGCTCCTCTGTCCGTGGGATTCTCCAGGCAAGAATACTGCAGTGGGTTGCCATGCCCTTTCACTTTCTTTGAGCACTCATAATTATCTGAGTGAAGGACACCCATCGTCTACGAGAACACATAAATGGGAAGCAGTCTGGGTCTCGTGCCACCTCTGGCTTCTCTGCAGGAGCACACGCGAGCTCCCCCGGCCTTCCAACCCTCCCTTCCTCCTGCTTCCTGTGACTGCGTCTAGGCAGTAGAGTCCGGTGTCTCCTCCTGCTCTGAGTAGCAGGCATCAGGGCAGAGAGCATCCGCCCAAGGACAAGCAATGACAGCCAGGCGCCTAACAGGCTCACCAGCCCGCTTTTACACTGGATATTGAAACCTGTCCTTCCATAGCTCATCTGTACACTTCTTCCCCGCAGCACTTCCTTTGTTTTCTATGAGTGAGGGTGCGGAGGTTGTGAGTGGGAAAAAGAATACCTTTGACGACAAACAGGAAGGAGGGAGAAGGTGAAAGACTGGTGTTGGTAGTCAGAGAGAACAGCATCGGAATCGCCCCTTGACTCAAAGAGGTCATCTGGAAAACTTGAGCGAAGTTTCAATTTGTGAGGAGGGATGAGTAAATATTTATGGGGAGGGAAGAGATCTGGAGAAAAAAAGGGCAGCCTGGCCAGTCCCGTGTATTAGGGGAACAGATCAGAGGAAGCAGGTCGGGGAGCTGCCAGTTGGGTCCAGCAATGTAAGTATTTTGATACAGAGGATGAACACTAAGATGAATAAAACAGTTCCTATTACAAGAGCCTCATAATCCAGAAGGTGAGATAAAGAAATAGATAATTAGCAAGGCAGATTTCTAGAGTTCTAACAGAAACACAAAGAAGGGCTGGAAGAACACAAAAAGGAAGAAAAACTGCTTCCAGCTGGTTGGAATTCAAGGCTTAGAAGGTCTGGCATTGAAAATATTCAAGAAGTAGGTTGGACATCAACCCCATTTCCTTCCTTTTTCCCTTAAATCAGGCAGAATTTAATGCTGTTAGAAAAAGTTGAAGTGTAAGAAAAATTAGCTTTGGGGTGGTAGGTCAGAGAAGCTGAAATTTAATCCATTTGTAAGGCCCATCAGGAGAGGAAATTTCATGTTCTCTCTTAGCAACGCATTTAAGCAGAAATTGGGCCTAGGCCCTGGAATACTTAGCTTTATAATACACTTTATCACGTAATTTTCCTCTTTAGTTTTTTAGCTGTATCATACGGCATGTGGGATCTCAGTTCCCATCTGATCAGGGACCAAATCTGTGCCCCCTGCAGTGGAAGCACGGAGCTTAACCACTGGACCACCAGGCAAGTCCCCGGCACGTAATTCTTCTTCCTGTTTAGCCAAGATTCTTTATATGTTTCTCTGTCCATTATTGTATGTAAGATCTAGGTACTTCCTTATGGCACTGTGGACAGTTATACTTCACTATCTTTGACTTTCTCAGTATTCATTTCTGCATGTGATACTTGGCTGTAATCTTCTTCACTAATGGAAAAAAACAAAGCTTAGCAATTACTCTAAATGCAGAAGAGGAGGAACATAATTCTAGCTTAACAATATAATTGCCTTTGAATCTGCATGTCTATTACTTTTTAGGAAATTTTCCCACAATGAAGTTGCATTATAAAAAGAAATGGCCCTTGTTAAAATGCCCTCATTCCTTCAACCCTACGATTAGCTGCTGGATTTTGAAACCACGTTTCGGAACCTTAAAGGGATCCTGAAAGAGCTCCTAGAGTTTGCTGGTAAACTGTTACTCCCAAGTAGCTCCCTTCCATAGTTATTTAAGAGATGAGTCGAAAAAGTAAAAGCTAAAGATACTGTTATATTTAACAAACTATACAGTTAAGATGAAGATCATAGAAAATTAGAGATAAAACCAGAGGAAGCAAACTTTCAGGCTATTTCAGGTAAGGAGCCACTTCTAAACCTTTGATAGAGGCTATCAAACAACAGTACTATAAAATATTTTGTTGCTAACACGTAGGGCACAGAAGACTGCAGGCTTATATTCGACTCCTCCTACTACTGTTTTCCCAGTAAGTTGCACACTTTCTGCGGTTCTGCTTGTTGAGATCTAAAATGGTTCTCAGACCCCAGGCTTTGCAGGATGGTAAGAGGTTACAGAGGTGAGGCCTGGCGATGTTCTTCTGTTGATACTAATGACCATGAACAATAATGTCAACAATACATGATCTTTCAGCTCCCAGCCTCTCTAGAGCTTGGGGACTAAGAAAAGCAGGTACTGACTCCTTGAAGGGCCACCCTGCTATTTTCTCAAAATGCTCCAAATATACGTACTGGGGAGGGTGAGGGGTCTTGAGACAACAAGACTGTATGATATATTGTGCCTGCTCTGATTCCCACAGCTTCAGATCAAATTCAGTACTTCTTCATACCACAAAAATTCTTTCCCTTCATCATGACATAGTTGTAATAATGACAGATGCTTCTGTAGAACAGGATTGTTATTCCAAAGTGTTAGTTTTTAAATAAATGGATATCTGAATTGAAGAGTGTGAGGGTGGGTGCAGTGGATTCTTCTTGGCCTCTGGAGCCGGACTCACTATTGCTGTAACAGCAGAGGAGCAGGAAACGACATGATGTTCCAGAGTATTTAACAGGAAGGAGAAAAGAAGGGATTAAAGCCAACTTCCTGGCACAGCGGAATCTAGAATTTCAGTCAAACTTAAAACAGGTTTTGACACCACAAGGCAACTCCAGGTTGTATGGGATCTTGCTTCCTCCACGTTCAACCCTGCCCTTTTGTCTGAATTAAGAGCAGTCAGGCTGCCAAGCAGTGAAGCCTGAGAAGAAAGGAGGCACACAGATGCATGATGGCAGGGATCCCTCCTGCCGGAACTGCGGGTTCCCTGGGATCCACTGGAATCAGTACTTTGGCTGTTACCGTGACAGCTGGAGGAGCAGAGGAGGAGTGGAGGCTCCCGAAGGTGTGGTCAAGTGAGTGGAGTAGAGGAGATGAAAGAGGTGATGTAGTACTTGTGCCAGGAAGCCTCGCCAATGACTTAAGAGCCAGTGGAGGTCACAATTATACTCTTACATACCTGGACCTTGTGTCTCTTTAAACACGGTTTTCTGATTTCTACAATAATCCATGCTCTATGTAAACATAAGGAAACGCTCTATAGAAAGTACAGGAAAATACTGAACAATCATAAACTTACCAAAGATAATAACTGACAATATTTTGATGTACTTTTTTCTAAATGCGTATTTTAAAATCAGAATTCACATTCTATGGTACAAAATAGTTTATAACCTGATCTTGTTATTCTGTAAGATAATTATATTAAACATTCCAGACACAAGAAAAAGCTTATTGAGACTGTATATTCCATGCCCAAGTTCACTCTTCTGTTCAGAGGATGGAAAGATCACTTCTGGTTTCAGTGATCTGGAAGACTTCATAAATGAGTGGCCGTTTGAATAGGGCCTTTATGAACAGCAGAGTTCTGGAGAGGCGCAGACAAGGAAGGCATAGATTTTAGGTGGAAGAAGCAGAATGAATAAATTTGTGAAGGAAGAAAGACCCAAGGGAACACAGAAATCTGGCTGCCAGGCTGAGAGTTCTGGGAAATACAGACGGGATCTGTTTGCTTAGCTAAGGGCTGTGACAAAGACAGGAATACCGAGAAGCAGGAATAAAACAAGACAAAAGGTAGATGAGGGCCTTTGAGAGTTGGCAACTGGATCATCAGTGGTTACTCTGGAGGGGAGGGTAACAACTTTCCAATTCAGTTGGTGGAGGCAAAAGTCTGGAAGCAGAGGTGTGCAGAAACTGTTTCTTACACCAAGACAGTAGGCTGTGAAAGCAAGAACGACTGAGTGGTAGCACTGAGATTATCAGTCAGTGGTAAGTTTTTTTCCTGAGATGGTAAACCAGTGAGTCTTAGTATCACACACCCATCTTCTGAGACAGGAGGGAAGAAGTTAAATATTGAAGATGAAGGTACTCACTTTCAATGCTCTTAATGTCCTTAGTAGAGAGGACAGAGCACCTGCTGAAAGGGAGACAGGTGGTGGGGACCCCAATTAGGGAAGTGAGCAGGACTGTGAAGTTACACTGGAGGTCCAGACAGCTGGACTCTGCAGCGGGGCATCAAATGGAGCCTCAGGATATTCTGCAGAAGGGGAATCTGAACCCCAAGGGTACCATCTCTAAATGAGATGGTAGAGGAATCCAGGGCTGGATACTGGCTGAAGGTCATGCAGAAGTCAGGGTATTTATGAGAACAAGCCAGTGACTGATCGTTCTTTAAGTGGAGTTGCCAGGGGATGGAAGGAGACTTGCAGGGACCTAATAGCCTGGGTAGGATGGATGGACGATGAAGGGATTGGAAAGGCTATGGAATAGAATGTAGGTACTCTGGAGGTGGTGTTTTGGGGGTGAAGGCTGGTGAGAAGGGATGGTGGCCTACATCACATCCATTATTTCAGTGCTCATGTGTAAGGTAGTATGCAATCCAGAAACACAAAGTTTTGAGAATAAGTCGGTTGAAATACACACAGAGAATCTGATTTTGACACTTTGTTCTTCTAATTTCTGCATCAAACAGAATGAAAAACACACTGGAAAATTATCAGCCCTGGAAATAACCTGACAGATGAGTCTTCAACAAGAACGGAGACAGAGGGACTGTAACTCAGGAAGGTTTGGCTGGCAGCCACCTGGCAGTCAAGTCACTGCACACGGGAAGGAACGGCTCAGGTTAATGAGGCAGCTTAAATTACTCAAAGGCATTTAGGTTACAAACTCTGTGTTGTAGGTGGCGTGTACCAATCACAGAAAAAGGCTGACTTCCACAGAAAACGTATAATGAAAGTATGTAGAGTGTATCAAAACGTAGGCAGATCATTTATATCAGGAAGGAGTTTACTTTTCTTTCCCAACCTATAAAACGAAAACACTGTACGGCACATGTCAAAACTAGCAGCTATAAATGCTCAGATGCATAAACAAAGCTTTGAATTTTAATTATGCAATATAATGGAACGCTAGTAAGCAAGTAAATACAGTAGGCTTTTTTTTTTTCAAACTTACAGAATTAATCACCTATAGAAAGCAAATGTATGATGTATGATGATGTGAGAAGATGCTAGACTTTTAAACTTAAAAGTTGTTACCAGACCTCTTATTCTCAAAATCTAGGTGTAAAAAATATTTTACACCAGGAGTTAAGGGGGACAGGGCAAGTATAGAAGTAAAAAAAGGAGGGGAAAAAACAAAACAATACAATACCTCAGGATTCATTATCCCTTCTTTTTTAAAACAGCTGTAAAACATGTCCATGGAAAACACTTCACTCCAAAGATATCCATAATATTGGCCATCATACCCCCCAGCCAAATGTCCAAAAGTTGCTGGCATATTTGTGCCTTTAAAAAAAAGATACATTTCAAACAATGTGATGTCAGATGTTAAATATCAGGTTCTCAGCTAGCTAAGGCTTCCTATGGGGAGTCCAGCTGTGGGAGGGGACAGTGCCAGGTCCTTGCATCTAGTCACCTCTAGCACTCCCAGGGCTTATGGGTGTCCTTGGCCAAGATGTTTACAAACTTCTCTCCTATGACAGCGCCACCTCAGAGCTGGTTTCGGCCCTAGGCTCTGGAATGCCTAACGATAGTTTCAGAGGCTTCGTCCACACCCAACAGACAACTCAGTCCTTTCTTGTCCCTTAGACACGTATGTGTCTTATAAATATTCTAATAATATTGAGCCTTCTCTTTGTCACACCCATTTATATCTAAAATGGGTCAGAATGGTACTTGAGGTTCATAATTACTGAAAAAGAACTCTTTACCTGAAAAGCTATAAAAAGGTCTTGCCAATTCAATCTATCTCCAGGGCTACTTTACAGAAAGGATGCTGTCAAGGAGGCCTGCGGCCCGAGGTTTGCTGTTCATGTACTAGATCACAAAAGGAAGAGAGGGGCCTGGGCCTTTATTATCACTAGAAATGTGACTGACTCAATTAGAAAACAGTTTCTTTGATCGAAAAAAGTCACCTTTCCAGCTGTGTTTACATGCACAGCTGCATGTTTGCTTGAAGTCAATAAATACAAATGTAATGCGTATGTCTGACCATCTCCCACCCACTCACACGATTCTCATAAATCATATCAGGTTAGAGAGTCAAACTGCCTGAACTGACCTCGGAAGCAGAATCAGACACAAGGTAGAAGTTTGTGCCTTTCTCTAAATGTCCCTCGTGCCAGGGTCTGACTGCAATCCTACAGAAGTCTCAGGGCACACAGGGAGGGCAGGGCCAGGCCATGTTGCCAAACTGAATGGCTTTCTCTGCTCTGAGTGGAGGCCAATTGCTCACGCCTGATTACACTAAAATGCTGCCGAGCTGGAGCCGCCTTCCCTTCAAGCACATTTGGATAGGATAACTCATAAGGACAAAAGTATGCTTATCTGAAAGTCATGGCCTGGTTTCAGAAATCAGAAATAAATTACATTAGGTAATCTGCCTGACACCCTCTGCCTTCTCTAGCAGTGTTAAGTATACCCTGTGCTTCCCAGGAAGAAGGAAACTGCGATAAGTATACTTACATACCTGGAGTAGCTGCAACACCTAAAATTTCTGTGCAGTATTTGGCATATTCACTTGCAGCATCCAGCGCAGTGTTGGTGTGGAGAGACTGATCAACTTTGCTCAAAACAATCTGGCGTAAGGTCAGGAGACCTAATAACATAAGAATGTTTGTGCATGTTTGGGAGAAGAGAGAACTACATGTTCTAATATCACAAGATCAGAGATTTCATAAACGGATTCTAACAGTATTCATTACAAGTTTGGAGCAAGACACCTCATTCTATTTAAGATTTATAAGGAGATGCATCTTTTTTTCTTGGATATAATTCCAGTGTTCAGTATTCCAACATGCTTAGTGGCCTTCCCACCTCATGTTAACACTCTGGGGTGCTATCATTACAAAAGAGGAAATAAGTTCTATAGAAGAAGATGCCAGCAGGCCCCTTGCCTTCTGGGATGGCCTACACTCTGTCTGTGGAGTGTGTTTTTCTCACGGCTTTTCTCACTTTCTGACGTGACCCCAGGCCCTGGAGCTGCTCTTGCTTTTTCAAACAGTCCACATTCTGTCTATGGAAACTGTATTTCTCTAAATAAATCCACTTACCTAAAAAAGACGCCACCAATTCTCCATGAAGCAATTCTGATTTTCTAAAATGGTAAGTCATACCTGTGTTGACCAGTCTAGAAGCAACAAGCTTTTCAAGCAGATCTTCTGTAATAGGGCTTCCATGTTTATAATGCTTAGACAGCCTTCGGAGGGAATCAGCGTCCCACACCCAGTTCTCAAGCATTTGTGATGGCACCTCTACGAAGTCAGTTTCCACGTTTGTTCCACTAAATCGTGCAAAGTCGGTCTAGAAAGTAAACATAAAAATCTTTTTTAAAAAGCAGTGAATGAAAATTACATAGATGATGATTTATAATCGACTCACTAAAACTTAAGTTAGAATCAAGAGTCAACCGCCTCTTTAAATGAAGGTTAAGATAACCTCAAATTTAAATGAAAGTAAAACAAGTAGCCAAGCAGCCTGAAAAACAGTCCCCAAATATCTACATTAAAATAATATTTCATTCTTCTGAATCACAGACACACTTGAAATAATCATCTGGAAATCATAACTGAAAAAAATTAGTTTAAGTTAAAAGAAACCTTAAGCTTTGAAAGTAAAAATATTTTAAAAGAATTTCCCAGGAACATCCCTGGTGGTCCAGTGATTTAGGACTCAATGCTTTTACTACCAGGGGCGAAGGTTTAATCTCTGGTTGGGGAAACTAAGATTATGCAAACCGAGCAGTGTGGCCAGAAAAAAAAAAGTTTCCCATTAAAATTGAAGAGATTCATAATCTAAGACAATCTCTCCCTAGCCTAGTTCCCCTTGCTATTTGAATATTTTTGTTTACTCAGTACATGCCTTCTGGAGTATTTATCAATCTATTACTTAACTACTCAAGTTTTCATCAAAATCAGTTAAGGAGTGAAATTACAACATTATAGACTGATATCCCTTTCAGGTGTATGATGTTTTGTGCTTTAAGCTTTAAACAAGTGTTTCTAAAACAACCATATTGTAGAAAGCCTGAGCTGTAGCTCTCAGATTGGGTAGAAGACGTTACCTTAAAACAAGAAGCCTCTACAGTAGGAGTTAGCATTGTATAATAGTTGGTAAGTGAGGTGAGTTTAATGCAGCTATAAGAAAAGAGAAACAAAGGATATACTCAGAAGTTAAAGTACCCCTTGTAAAAATAAAGGACTTATTCTAAGTTAAGTGTTAAAAAAAGAGTTTTCTTTAAAAAAGGAAAGTTTAGTAAATTGTTGAATCAGATGTCAGGAAAGCTCTTAACCAGAAAGATGGGAATTCACTAGACAGGCTGGTGTTTTTCAGCTTTGACATCATCCAGAGAACTCACGTAAAATTGCTATTGGTAGAGGAATGCTTAGCATTTACCCAACTGCGTCAGCTGCAGAATGGGGGTGATTCTGCTACTTTCCCCTGAACCTCTGTCCTGCTTCCCTCTTTAGATGCTTCGCATCCCAGTCTTCTCTCCCTGACTTCATCATCCCCAGGGCTCTAAATGGAAGGAAGGCAGAGGACGGGGCGTCACCAGCGGAGGAGGCAGCAGATGGGCCATTCTGCTTTTGGCCCAGGGCAGAGGCACAGATGTCAATGCCATCTCACATTCGGCCTCCCTCTCTTTATGCAAAAAACTGTTTTGCTTGACTTCCTATTATAAGTGTGCTGATTCTAGATATGAAGAGCCGCAAATACTGACAGGCCGAGGGAAACTAAACTCACTAGGCAATGGAACTGGGTAACCTCTGTTTGAGGACATTCCAATAAAAAATTCTTAAGGGAGAAAGTCAAGGGCTCCAGAAAAACTGAATGTTTTTGCCTCTTTCTTGTATATAATCTTCTAAAAATAACTACAGCCTACACTATAGAGAAAATAATTGTATCCAATAATTATAATAGCCAACATCTATTGAGACTTTACTATGTTAGGTGTTTTGCTAGGCTTTTTCATGGATTATCTGATTTAAATTCCAAAACAATTGTATAATAATTGCAATCTCCATTTATGAGATGAGGAAATTGAGGCATACTGAGATTAATGGTCGAACCTGGATATTAAACCAGGCGGTCTGAGTCAGAACCCCAACTTTAATCACGGATACTATAATACCTCTCTCTGTTACAGAAAAAAATCAAAGAAGAAAAAGTTAAATTTATGATTTTACAAAATGGTGAAATCATTTTGGATCTAGTCTTATATCAAACTTGCCTTTATGTGAAGAGTAAAAGTGAAGTGTTAGTGTACTTGCTTAAAAACCTGATTTCCTCTAAGTACTGGAAGATTTTTCAAAGATCAAACATGACATTGAAGTGTAAAGGCCAGCCTTTGTAACCATCTATCCTGGATTTGGGATTCTGTAATACTAATCGCATAACTTTCTAAAGATGGTATCTATACCAGCAAAATAAGTCCTAACAGAAAATTAGGACAAAATTACACCATCAACTATTACTATACAGTATTTTGACTAAAAAATAAATAAATTTTGTACAGCCTGCATGTGTGAACATTTTTTGGTTAGTATTTGCTGGGGAGAGGGAAAATCCACCCCAAACAACAATAAAATGTATGTGTTAGTGGCAGTGCTCCAGAATGCAGAAAAACATGAACAAATGAGTAAGTCATGAGTTAAAATTAAAGAGAAGTAACACTAGTTCCGTCACGCAGAGTAGAGAAGAGAGGGCTTATTCTATCTGAAGCCATCCTGTAGTTGGGGAAAGACCACAGCCCATGAATGAACAGATCAACAATGTCTTCTAAAGAACAAAAGGAAATGTTTGCTAGGAGTAAAAGCTAAAAATAACTCTACTGCTTACTAATTTCCTGAAAGTCATGCCGTTTCTCTGTGTGCCCTTTGGGCAAGATCATTTAAATATTTTTCAAATGAGGAGGACAAAGAACTTATAAAATTCAAAAGCTCAATTTCCCCGCAAATAGCTAAATTTGAAAAGGAAAGGAATCCACAGTCAGTCACTGTGTCCATTCACAAAGAAACCGTGGGTAAGCCTTAGGAATCGGCAGCCTGAAGGGGGGCCTGGTGAGCAAAACAGCCTGGCTTTGAATGATATTACTTTCTGATGACCAACAAATATCACTCCCACCCCAGTTTTCAACTATGAGTTCCAAAGAGCCCAAGAAGTGTTTTCTAGTTTTCAACATGAATAATTCAATGGTGTTGAATATAGACCTCAGGAGCCTTATTGCTACAGGAAATACTTTGACAATAAAAGCCTAGAAAACAATGTAAACTTAGATTCCTGTTTGGTTAGAAGTTTTTGAGAGGAAGAAAGCTGTCTAAACCTATGAGATGCTACAGACAGTCGTTTCTCAATGGATATAACACAGTGAGACCTGGAGCAAAATGATATAAACTAAAGCTCAACAAGTTACGTGAGCCTTTGTTATATCTAAGGACCAAATCTTATATAGGCTATTATTCTAATTAAGAGACTCACTCGTTGCTTTTAGCATTTACAACTAAAGTGTTATTTTCATGAAAGCAAATCTCAACTCAAAAAAAAGGCAGTTGCTGAAATCAATAGGTGTACTCTGTTTAGGGAAAAGAACAGGGCTCAGGAGAGTGGACTCTGGCTGTCTGAGGTGATCCCCTAATGATTTCCTAGCAGTCATTCCATGTCCTGACCTGTCTGATCCAACCCTAAATCCAGGGATGATGAAGTTTAAGAAATAAGGCATTAAAAAAAGAAAAGTGCCACTGTCTCCTAGGCTTTTCCATAAACAGAGGGTTAAAGGTCATACTTTTAACTTTGCATATACCTAGCAATCATTGGCAATAATAATAGTAATAAAGAGAACCTGAATAACATGTTGTTAACTTTCACAACAGCCTTACAGTTCCCCCTGTCAGTATTACCATCATCATTTAAGACATATAAAACAACACATTGTCTACAGAAGTCTTTTTTTTGGCTGTGTTGTGCAGCTTGTGAGATCTTAGTTCCCTGACTGGGGATAGAGCTCAGGTTCCAGCAGTGAGAGTGCCAAGTACTAACCACTGCACCACCAGGAAATTCCCTACAGAAGTCCTGAATACTGCAACTTAAATTCACATGTTTGTCCTCAAACTGGCTATATCTTCCTGACTACTATTTCTTTTATATAAAGTACTTCTTTGGTGGCACTAATGGTAAAGGATCTGCCTGCTAATGGAGGAGACATGGGTTCGATCCCTGGGTTGGGATGAACCTCTGGAGAAGGGAATGGCTACCCACTCCAGTATTCTTGCTTGGAAAATTCCATGGATAGAGGAGCCTGGTGAGCCACAGTCCACGGGGTCTCAAAGAGTCGGACATGACTGAGCGGCTGAGCACTCCACTCCATTCAAACTCAAATGCTGAGAACAACCTTATATGTATGAATCCCTTATTAACAACTGTACCTCCAAAATCCAGCACATGCTCAGAAACTTGTGGACAGTCAATTAATCTTTGTGAAATAAATGAAGGTGTGAGGAGAATGTTTCTGTAGGAAGCCCAAACCTTAAACAACCCTAAGAGATTTCTCTTGGTCTTATACTTGACCTGACCTCTTAGCTCCCAACCCAACATCACCTCTCTACTTTGTCTTCTTTCAATACTCAATCAGTAAATCAGTATATAATTTATATCATTTTACTTAATAATATTCTGATTTTAATTTTTTAATTCTTACATTTCATAGCCTCACACTTTAGGCATTCAAGATACTATATCTTTTGAACCCCACTGTATCATATCTAGTACAACATGTCAGACCCAATAGATAACTGTTTCTAAGGAGTCAATATAACATTTCTCTTTTAAACATATTTTTCTAATTATTTTTCAGAAATCACACACAGAAAACACAGTAAGGAAATAAAAAGAAATAAGTCTCCAAAGAGAAATAGACGATGTTGTATGGCATCTCATTTGGTTCACGACTTCAGCATTTATTCTATGTACATATGTCTATGTGCTCGTATATGTATAAACACACAAATATTCAAATAACAAAAATGGATCCTGAAAGAAATTGCTTCCAACACTGACGTTGGAAACTATAACAGGCTGCCGCGTTGGGAGCAGGGAGCAGAGGCTACAAGGTTGTTGATAGGTGTTGAGTGGACTTCAGGACCGAGACCTAAAAGGTCAACTTACACAAAGGGAAATGTGGAACTACATAATCTCATCATTCCACACACATTTACAGGAGATTGATTTAGAGGGAATGTGATAGAAGAAACTCAGAAAGAAGTCCATCCAACAGGAATCCATACCTGGGAGCCCAAATTCAGACCCCATGACATAATGCTGTCTCCATCAGAAGGATAGGGGTGCAAAGAATAGTTACAAGCAATAAAATAGAGGGGTAAGGAGCAGGGTGGTTAGATCCTGGTGAACATTTAACTTTTCTAAGTCTTAGCTTCTTTCCACTTGAAAATGGGGGCAATACAGCCCATTCCAGTATTCTTGCCTGGAAAAATCCATGGACAGAGAAGCCTGGTGGACTGCAATCCATGGGGTTACATGACTCAGCATGCATGCATGACGGGGGTGGAGGGAGGTGGGTTGGTAGCAATAAACTAGTAGAACTAAAAAAAAAAAAAAAAGAAAATGGGGGCAATAAGAGTATAGTAATAGAAGTAGATTGGTCAACCCACTTCTGAGCACACTGTATGTATAAAATTAAAGAATGAATGTAAGGCACTGCCTACAATGCCTGGCACATGGTCAGTTCTCAGTAAATCTTGGCTGCCATCATTCTTCCTGGCCTGCTCAGTATAGTCTCGGCTGGTCTCATCAAGCCTCTCCTTAGCTTCCTCCAAGTACCTATTCCTTGGTGTTAATGCTGAAGATAAATGGTCCCAGATTTCCTTTCCACCTCTGCCAATACTCTAAATTGCTCAAACTGGGGAACTCCCTGCTGGTCCAGTGGTTAGGCCCTTACTGCCAAGGGCCTGGGTTCAATCCCTGGTCAGGGAACTAAGATCCTGCAAGCTGTACGGCACAACCAAAAAAAAAAAAGATACTTTAAAAAAACAAATAAATGAATAAACAAAGTGCTCATTCTGCTCTAGCTCTAGGAATCAAACTTCTAAGTAGGCAGGACTCATTAAAACAAAACAAAAATACAAATGTGATGGTTTCCAATCACCTTCCATAGATCTTCACCCAATACCCATGGAGGGTAGGCATTTGTGAACTCTTTTAAATCTGAAGTGACAGTGCTTTTCTTCATGGCAATCTTTATAACCTTCTTAAATTATGACCTGTGCGTTACTTATCGATTTCAAAAGAGTTGAATTATGTATAAGCATAGTTACAAGAACACTTCAGATATGTATGGCACTTTATTCTTTTCCAAGTACCTTTTCACACATTATTTAATCACATCAGCACTCCAGGGAAGTATATATGAGAACTGTTGTTCCCATTTTATGAGTAAGAAAAAAAGAGACAGCTCAAGGAGGCTGAAAGTGAAAATCGCTCAGTTGTGTCTGACTCTTTGTGACCCCATGGACTATACAGTCCATGGAATTCTCTAGGCCAAAATACTGGAGTGAGTAACCTTTCCCTTCCAGGGTATCTTCCCAACCCAGGGATCAAACGCAGATCTCCCACATTGCAGGCGGATTCTTTACCAGCTGAGCCACAAGGGAAGCCCAAGAATACTGGAGTGGGTTGCCTGAAAAACGTGCCAAAAGTCAAACA
The DNA here is from genome assembly GCF_029407905.1 of Bubalus kerabau. Taxonomy (NCBI): domain Eukaryota; kingdom Metazoa; phylum Chordata; class Mammalia; order Artiodactyla; family Bovidae; genus Bubalus; species Bubalus kerabau. The sequence continues at coordinate 15,634,969 of NC_073641.1, forward strand.
GCCAGGCCCACAAATATATGAATGATTTTTTAATCCAGTACTCTTTTTATAACACTAGGGTGCTTCCTGACTGATATAGACTATGTTTATTTAAAATGGTGTGTAATCCAAAATATTTAAAGCAGACAAAATATTAGTTTTTAGATGAAGTTGACATTATTTGAAATGTGAAGTTTTTCTTTCACTTTAATAAGGCTTTATTGGATTCTTATGTGTTGCTTTAAAATAATGATCTCTAACAGTCCAAAATTCACTATTGCTCTTAATGCACAACCAATACAGACAGCACAATGGAAGCTGTTAAGAAGCATTACCCTTCTTTTCTACAGAAGTTCAAAAGGCCAGCAATTACTGACAGCCCAAACCACAATAAAGCCATGAAACAGGAACAGATACTAGAGATGCCACCTCCTGACTGCTATCGCCAAAATTATCTACCCTGTAGTGTAAACACAAAGAAGGGAGTGAAACTCATCTCCTGAATGATGAGATAGTAGACACCTTGAACTAGTCCATCTACATGTTTGAAAACTGGATGTTCCTGCTGACCTATTTAAATATTACTATGACAAGCTCTAGCAAGCTCTTTTGGTCATCAAACTTGCAAACTGCCAGCCTGGAGAACTGAAACACTTGGCTGCCATATCTTAAAAACAATCTACTGAATATATATGGCAAATAAATAAATTCACTATGTATTTCTCAGATAAGTCAGAAGTATTACTGCTCATAGAAACTATTATACTCCTTTTTCATTTCCATCTACTTTAGGTTGGTACAAAAGGTTTTAAAATCACTTTTCCCTTTCATGCATTGGAGAAGGAAATGGCAACCCACTCCAGTGTTCTTGCCTGGAGAATCCCAGGGACAGGGGAGCCTGGTGGGCTGCTGTCTATGGGGTCGCACAGAGTCGGACACGACTGAAGTGACTTAGCATAGCATATATATGAAACATACATGTATTTCATTCATTGGTATATATATTGATCATCAGTATATACACTATCATCAGTATATTAGTATACATATTGATTCATATATATTCATAAGCATGTTCAGTCGCATATATAATTATATATTTATATATAGCTCACCCATAGAAGTGTATATATATTTCAGTCATGAGTCACAGAACTTTAAAATGAAATAGTATCAAGAAATTTATTTTCCAGTACTAAAGTGGGTATTTCAAAGGATCAAAATTAACATAAGAAATAATGAGAATAACAGAGTAGTAGAGAACTGCTTTGTGAATACATGATAAACATATGATATTAAGGTTAAATGAGGGTCATGTTTCAAAATAAGAACATGCATCAAAAGCACAGAAAACCCTATTTGACGATCAGTATTATTTTAATAAATGTGATTAAGACATCAAATGACTTCCTCATGAGATCATTAGCTGATAATTAACATCCAAACAAAGGAGGAAATAGTTCTTAGCTTGGAATTCAGTATGACCTAGGCTTTAGGGGGTTAGCAGCCCTTTGAAATTCCATGTAAAAATTTGGTTGCGTAAATTTATGTACATTTTTCTTGAAGAGATTTCTATAGCTTAAATCAGATTTTCATAGGTTCTCAGATCCAAAGAATATCTACTGTTTATCTAGGTACAAGTACATACCTGGATCTTAGATAATCTAAGTCACATATGTCTGAAATTAAGAAAAATATTTGACTTTTCCAAATTATTCATAAAAATGTTTTAGAAAAATGGAATCTAATTTTATTCTACTTAAAGGAAATGCTGGTCATAGAATGGACACTGATGGAAAATAAATATTTCAGGAACCCTATTGCTGTGAAAATAGACTTTAACATTATCTAAGGAAGAAAATTTATGTTATTCTGAAAGCTTTATTTTCTTTGGACTAAATAGAGAGTAGAAATGGCTGTATTAGTATAGCAGGGTTTATTTATCTGAATAGATTCATATCCTATTCCCCTCTGCTTTTTAAAAATAGAACATGGAAGCACCAGGAAGTAAAGACAAAATGTTGAAAGAACTAAATAGTTTTTTTTTTTTCTTTTAACAAAAGTGATAGTAGTTTTCTGGAAAAGAATGGGTACATTTTTGGTTACTACAATGATTAGGGGCTACTCTGGAGAAGGAAATGCAACCCACTCCAGTATTCTTGCCTGGAGAATCCCAGGGACAGGGGAGCCTGGTGGGCTGCTGTTTATGGGGTCGCACAGAGTTGGACACGACTGAGGCGTCTTAGCAGCAGCAGCAGCAGTAGGGGCTAGTCTAGGTGTGGGATGCTGAATGTCCAGCACTGAACTGCCGTCAGGACAACATGCTGTTTATAAGCCACCCAGTCTATGGTATTGTGCTATATTAATAGCACTCTTAAGACAAGTGGCTATACTACTCTTGGTCTTGAATTGACAAAATCACTTATGTATCAGTCTGCAGTTTTTGCTGCAAGGTTCAGGTTTATTCACATGTAACCTGAATTCTGAAAGAGATGGGAATACCAGAGCACCTGACCTGCCTCTTGAGAAACCTATATGCAGGTCAGGAAGCAACAGTTAGAACTGGACATGGAACAGACTGGTTCCAAATAGGAAAAGGAGTACGTCAAGGCTCTATATTGTCACCCTGCTTATTTAACTTCTATGCAGAGTACATCATGAGAAACGCTGGGCTGGAAGAAGCATAAGCTGGAATCAAGATTGCTGGGAGAAATATCAATAACCTCAGATATGCAGATGACACTACCCTTATGGCAGAAAGTGAAGAGGAACTAAAAAGCCTCTTGATGAAATTGAAAGAGGAGAGTGAAAAAGTTGGCTTAAAGTTCAACAATCAGAAAACGAAGATCATGGCATCTGATACCATCAATTCATGGGAAATAGATGGGGAAACAGTGTCAGACTTTATTTTGGGGGGCTCCAAAATCACTGCAGATGGTGACTGCAGCCATGAAATTAAAAGACGCTTACTCCTTGGAAGGAAAGTTATGACCAACCTAGATAGCATATTCAAAAGAAGAGACATTACTTTGCCAACAAAGGTCTGTCTAGTCAAGGCTATGGTTTTTCCAGTGGTCATGTATAGATGTGAGAGTTGGACTGTGAAGAAAGCTGAGCGCCGAAGAATTGATGCTTTTGAACTGTGGTGTTGGAGAAGACTCTTGAGAGTCCCTTGGACTGCAAGGAGATCCAATCAGTCCATTCTGAAGGAGATCAGCCCTGGGATTTCTTTGGAGGGAATGATGTTGAAGCTGAAACTCCAGTACTTTGGCCATCTCATGCGAAGAGTTGACTCATTGGAAAAGACTCTGATGCTGGAAGGGATTGAGGGCAGGAGGAGAAGGGGACAACGGAGGATGAGATGGCTGGATGGCATCACTGACTCGATGGACGTGAGTCTGATTGAACTCCAGGAGTTGGTGATGGATAGGGAGGCCTGGCGTGCTGCGATTCATGGGGTCGCAAAGAGTCGGACATGACTGAGTGACTGAACTGAACTGAACTGAACTGAACCTGAATTCTTCATTATGTCATTCTACACAACCATGCCTAGGACTTGAAAAACATAAACAAAATGTTTTCTTTTATGTTCAGTGAGGATATTAAGGGGTTTTCCTGATGGCTCAGTGGGTAGAGAATCTGCCTTCAATGCAGGAGTCACAGTTTGATCCTTATTTGATCCAGGTAGTGAAGATCCCCTGGAGAAGGAAATGGCAACCAACTCCGGTAGTTTTGCCTGAAAATCCCATGGGAAGAAGAGCCTGGCGGGCCCAGAATTTGAAAAATATAAACAAAATGCTTTTGTTTATGTTTAGTGAGGATATTACCTAGATTTGAAAAAAAAAAATCTGTACAGAAAAGACCGTTTGGGAAAAACTAGAAAAATCCAAGTAAAGTGTTGATTTTAGTTAGAAGTACCATACCAAAATTAGCTTCCTAGTTTTGGCAAATGTACTGTAAGATGTTAACAGTAAGGGCAAGAAGGTGAGGAGCTCTATCTTTGCAATTTTTCTGTAAATCTAAAACTATTCTAATAAAGAGGTTATTTCTAAAAAGTTCACCTTTAGAGATGGATGGAGGTTTACAATTTGGAAAATTGTCCCTCCACCCTCCATTTATGTAAATATCAATTTTAAAAACTGTTAGGTTGAACAACTGAACTAGATGTTTTCATGTCAGTAGTGGTTAAATATTAGCAAGTTCACATGGTTCATCCTAGAACAGTCTGGGCCTAGTTTACTGGACTGTGTTATGAAGTTGAGAATAAATATACTTTCCATTTTTAGAAATAAAGAGAAATTAGTTGTAATCTATTGCACACATACATCTCTTTCTTGGTAAATTCCCCCCATGCTTATACCATGTTATCTGTGATTTTAATTGACGCCTAGTAAAGGACGGTCTAAGAAATTATTTATTATTTAAAAAGGAGTATAAAGTCTGGATGACTGAAAACCATTGAACTAAACAAAGCATTAATAAGCATAAGAGACAGATTATAGCACAGTTTATCTCTGAAGCTTATACCAAATTCCTCTGAGGAAAAGATTTAAAAGGGAAAAACAAATATTTGACACCCTTCCTTAACAATAGTTTTCTTTCTTTTTCCACAGGGTGGGGCTTCCAGGTGGCTCAGTGGTAAAGAATCCACCTGATAATGCAGGAAACACAGGAGACGCAGGGTTTGAACCCTGGGTCGGGAAGATCCCCTGGAGAAGGAAATGGCAAGCCACTCCAGTATTCTTGCCTGGAAAACTCCACAGACAAAGCCTGGCAGGCTGCAGTCCATGGGGTCGCAAGAGTCCGACATGACTGAGCACGCATGCACTCACGCCATAGGATGGTATTCAGTGAAATTCCTTCATCAGTGGATTGATCTTGGAGTAAAAATATGTTGTGAAAGAGGACACAATAAGAAAAACTTGGTGGTTTTGTAGAAGCCCTATGACATTTTTGAACACGTTCAGCTTCTGAGAAAAACATGCTAAGAAACATGTTGAGAAATCTGACATTAGTGGGAAGAAAATTCTGGAAAAGCAATTAATAGGTTTGCCATTAAACAAAAAAAAAAATCACTCACCTGTGCACAAATCTGATGCATGACATGACCGAATTCATGGAAGTAAGTCCTCACCTCATCATGTCTCAGGAGAGAGGGACGACCTGCTAGTGGCTGTGAGAAGTTCACCACGAGGGCGGCCACGGACATCATGCGGCTCCCGTCAGGCAGGAGGCATCCAGGCTGGAGACCAAAGCAGGCTGCGTGGTTGTACTTCCCTTCCCTGAGGGACCAGAAGCGCAACTGGTGAGATACAAACACTCTTCTGTAATAACAACATGGCATGGCCTCTCTCACTCATTTGATACCAGAAGATGCTTTGAAACATTTAACTCACCTTTCATGAAGTAGGTCAATGTTCTGTCAAAATGAAACAACGAAAATTAAAAAAAAAAAAACACAAAAACCCCACTATCACTTGATATGAGGTGTATTTCCAAGGTTTCCAGTCCACTCTAAAGGAGATCAGCCCTGGGTGTTCTTTGGAAGGAATGATGCTAAAGCTGAAACTCCAGTACTTTGGCCACCTCATGTGAAGAGTTGACTCATTGGAAAAGACTCTGATGCTGGGAGGGATTGGGGGCAGGAGGAGAAGGGGATGACAGAAGATGAGATGGCTGGATGGCATCACCAACTTGATGGATGTGAGTCTGAGTGAACTCTGGGAGTTGGTGATGGACAGGGAGGCCTGGCGTGCAGCAATTCATGGGGTCACAAAGAGTTGGACACGACTGAGAGACTGAACTGAACTGAACTGAACTTGTGTTGAAATCTTAATGTAAGAATTAATATATACCTCAAATAGGGTATAGTTGAATGTCCAATTTATTTTAACGAGCTCCTGCTTTTCATCTTCAAAGATGGAATCATTAAACACTAAATAGTGTTGAGGCAAATATGAGATACAGAGTTTGACTTACTACGTACTTTTTTCCTTAAAATTAAAATTGATTAAAAAAAACTGATAAAAACTAAAATCCAGAGAGTAAAGTTGTTCTTTTATTCAATAAGGGGAGAATCAGTACTCATAATTAAATGAGCTCCTTTTATAAACCAGACAGGCCTTTTTGGAAACAGAATGGTTTTAGTTAGCCTGGGAAAAAAACCATAAATTATACTATAAAGTCATCTATGCTAGGACAATGTGATATCTGTGATGGTCTCTCCAGAAGCTAAGGGCTGTTAGACTTTATTGTAGGAATAGGCTTCCTCCTCTTTTCTTTGCTCAGAGCACTAAAATACATTTAAGTTTAGTTTGATGTTTTGATTTGTAAATCTTTTTCTGTATTATCTTTTCTTGATGACTCATAACTGTTTTTTACCTGCTGAAGTTATTCAGGTAAAACAAAAACAAACCAGTCTTTTTACAGCTTCCCATTAAGAAAGGGCTTGATTAAGAATCAAGCTGAACAGGGCATTGATCCTATTCTTAGAGCAACATGATGGACAATCTGCAAATCACAGCTTTTCTTGAAAGTGAAAGTGAAGTCGGTCAGTCGTGTCTGACTCTTTGCGACCCCATGGATTGTACCCCACCAAGCTCCTCCGTCCATGGGATTCTCCAGGCAAGAATACTGGAATGGGTTGCCATTTCCTTCTCTAGGGCATCTTCCCGACCCAGGGATCGAACCCAGGTCTCCCGTATTGCAGGCAGATGCTTTAACCTCTGAGCCACCAGGGAATTCCATCATAAAGTGAAAGTTGAAGGGCAACCTACAAGCTAAGACAGATGCCTCCAAGGATAGAGAGAAAGGAAGCAAACACTTTTTTTTTTTAGCTTGTGTGTATGTGTGTTTTTTTAACCTGTAGACACCAGTAAGAGAACTTTTAACAAATTGATAAAGATTGATGGTGGACCAGCAAAAGTAGGGAACCACTAGGAGTTATTACATAAGGGAAATTTTGCATCCATTTGTAAGATTTTCTTCACAGATCTTACTGGGTACACACAAAAAAGTCAGGGGCAGGATGAGAACCCTGAGAAAAATCAGTGCTGATGCAGGCCTGGTGGAAGGGAGCCCTGCCCGGGTCTGTTTCATCTCTCTCCTAGAGAACACGAGCCTGGACCTTAAAGGCAAAAAACACCGTTGCCTTGAGAGCACTGGTAAAACCTCACTGCTACTGGGGGATGGTAACAGAAAAACAAACAAACAAACAAAAAACTCTACTCTGAAGGTGAGTCAGGAAAACATCCTCGGCCCAGACCTACAGCTGAGGATGGGGCAGATTCATGGAATAGGCCCACTCCTAATACTCAGGGACTCAGAGCCTTCCTAAGACTGACCTTTAATCTGAACAACAGAAATGACACTCCCCTAACAAGGCTAATAGGAATCTATTAATAAATAATAGTAGTCTACTACAAGGAGAGGAACAAGAGCATGAAAAGAGACCCCTTTCAAGCACAGAACAAATGGACAAACTCACATTGAGCAGGGAACAGAGACTAAAAAAAAACTGGCAAATAAGCTCTCATCCTAAACAAAACAGGAATCTGAGCTGAAGCTTTGGGTTCACTGAGGTTAACCATAGCAATAACAAGGCCCGAATCCAGCTCAACTACTAAACAGAATGAATCAGACACTCACATGAAAGGTCTAGCAAGTATGTGCCCACTGCTAGGTATAAAGACTGTCTTAATCTTTACTGTTTTATATAAGATGTCTGACTTTAAAAAATAATTGTAAGGCATATGAAGACACATGGAAAAAACACAATGTCAAGAGGCAAAAAGACCAAGAAAAAGAGATTCACATGACAAAAATGTTGATGCTATTAGAGTATTTAAAATAAATTGTTAAATGTTAAACATTCTTGAGGAAAAGGTAGACAGTCTGCACAGTCAGATGGATAATTTTGGAAGAGAGCTGGAAACTATGAAAATACAATGAAAATGCTAGACGTGAAAAGCACAGTAATAAGGATGAAGAATGCCTGTGATAGTCTCATCGATGGACTTCTTACAGCCAAGCAAAGAATTACTGAACCCAAAGATAGGTCAAGAGAAATTACCTAACACACACACACACACACACACACTAACAGAGAATCAAGACTTACAGGGCAATATCAAATGACCTACTAAATATGTAACTGGAATTTCAGAAAGAGAGTAGAGGACAGAAGAAATATTTGAAGAATAGCTGAGAATTTTCCAAAATTAGGGGACTTCCTGGCGGTTCAGTGGTTAGGGCTCCACGCTTTCACTGCCAAGGGCTTGGGTTCAATTCCTGGCTGGAGAACTAAAAGCCTGCAAGCTGTGCAGTGCAGACCAAAAAATCCAAACAAAACAAAAGAATAGCTGAGAATTTTCCAAAATTAATGACACTAAGTCACAAATCCAGTAAGTTCAGAGAACACCAAGGAAGACAAACACAAAACAAAGAACCAGAAAAAAAATTATCCCATATTCCTAAGTGTACAAAACTGCTAAAAATGATGAACAAAGAGAAAATCTTGAAGGCGGCCAGAGCAGAAGAACACATTGCATGCAGTACAACAAAGATAAGAATTACAGCCATCTCTTGTCAGAAACTATACAAGCCAGAAGACAATGGAATGCCATCTTTAAAGTACTAAAAGAAAATACCTGTAAACTCAGAATATTACTACAGATAATAAGGAACATTATATAATGATAAATGGGACAGTTCTCTAAGTAGATATAACAATTCTAAATATGTATATATCTAAAAGCAGAACTTCCAAATATACTAAGCAATTCAATATCCCATGATAAACCATAATAGAAAAGAAAAAATGCACATATAAATATAAAGAATGTGTGTGTGTGTATATATATATATATATATAATTGAATCCCATTGTTGCAGCAGAAATTAACACAGCATTGTAAATCAACTATACTTCAATTTTAAAAAATACACAAAGCAAAAACTGATAGAACTGAAAGAAGAAACAGACAAATCATTTAGAGGCTTCCTTTCTCAGAAATTAATTGAACAGGCCGAGAGAAAATCAGCTGAGATACAAAAAACCTGAACAACATTATCGGTTATCTTCACCTAACTGACATTTATAGAACCCTCAACTCAACAACAGAAAACAATACTTGAGTACACATGGAATATTCACCAAGACTAATTATACGCTGGACATAAATCAAAACAGTTTAAAAGAACTGAAAAGATATAAAGTACACTCTCCAACAATAACAGAACCAAACTAGAAATAGCAGAAGGCTATCTGGAAAATATCCAAATATTTGGAAATTAAAAATATACTTCTATAAATATAGTCAACTTCTTTTTGACAAAAGGGCAAAGGCTATATAACAGAGCCCAGACAATTTTTTTCAACAAATGGTGCTGGAACACCTAGACATCCACGTGCAAAAAAATGAGTCTAGACACAGACCTTACACCCTTCACAAAAAATAACTCAAAAAATGGATCACAGACCTAAATGTAAAATGCAAAGCTGTGAAATTCCTAGAATACAACACAGAAGGAAATCTAGATGACCCTGGGTTTGGCAATGACTTTTTTGATGCACCAAAGGCACAAACCATGAAAGAAAAAGAACTTCATAAGCTGGATTTCACTGCAATGAAAATTTTCTGCTCTGAGAAAAACACTGTAAAGAAAATGGTAAGACAGGTCATAGGCTAGGAGGAAATATTTACAAAAGAGACATCTGATAAAAGACTGTTATCAAAAATATACAAAGAACTCTTAAAACTCATCAATAAGAAAATAAACAATATGATTAAAAAACATACCAAAGACCTTAACAGACACCCCATCAAAGGAGATACAGAGATGGTAATTAAGTATATGAAAAGTTGTTCCACATCATATGTCATCAGGGAAATGCAAACTAAAACAAGATACCACTACACACCTATTAAAATGACCAAAATCCAGAAAACCAACAACACCAAATGCTAACAGGATGTAGAACAATAGAAACTCTCATTCATAGCTGGTGGTAATGCACAATAGTACATCCATTCTGGCAGAAGTTTGGTAGTTTCTTACAAAACTAAACATACTCTTACCAAACAATATAGCAATTGCACTCTTTGGTATCTACCCAGAGGGTCTGAAAGTGTATGTCCACACAAAAGCCTGCACAAGGATGCTTAGATTAGAATAAGAAAGTCGCTCAGTCGTGTCCGACTGTTTGAGACCCCATGGACCATATAGTCCATGAGATTCTCCAGGCCAGAATACTGGAGTGGGTAGCTGTTCCCTTCTCCAGGGGATCTTCCTAACCCAGAGATAGAACCCAGGTCTCCCATATTGCAGCCGGATTCTTTACCAGCTGAGCCATCAGTGAAGCCCAAGAATACTGGAGGGGATGGCCTATCCCTTCTCCAACAGATCTTCCTGACCCAGGAATCGAACTGGAGTCTCCTGCATTGCAGGTGGATTCTTTACCCACTGAGCTACCAGGGAAGCCCCTTGTGTCACAAGGATGCTTATGACAGCTTTGTTCATAACTGCCAAAACTTGGAAGCAATCAAGATGCCCTTTAGTAGATGAATGAATAAACTGTGGCACATCCAGACAATGAAATATTATTTAGTGCTAAAAAGAAAAGAAATGAGCTATTAAGTCATGAAACACATAGAGGAACCTGAAACGCATAATGTTAAATGAAAGACGCCGTATGATTCCATCTGTATGATATTCCTGGAGTAGGAAACGGCAACCTACTCCATTATTCTTGCCTGGAAAATCTCATGGACAGAGGAGCTTGATGGACTACTGTCCATGGGTTTGCAAAAATCAGACACTACTGAGTGACTAAGCACATATGACATTATTTCAGAAAAGGCAAAACTTTGGAGAAAGTAAAAAGAGCAGTAGTTTCCAGGGACTGGTGTGGCAGGGGAAGAAATGGATAGATAGAGCACACAGGACTTTTAAGGCAGTGAAACTATGCTGTATGATGCTCTAATGGTTTATAGACATTGTATGTTTTTTCAAATTCAAAGAAAGTATAACATCAAGAGTGAACCCGAATATAATTTAGGTGATAATGATGTGTCAATGTTAATCAGTTGTTAGCAGATGTACCACTCTGGTGGGGGATGTTGACAATGGGGGAACTATATATGTGTCGGGGCAGGGAATATATGGGAAATGTCTGTCCTTTCTGGTCAGTTTTGTTGTGAATCTAGAAGGGCGCTAAAAGATAAAATCTATTTGAAATAAATAAGTAGAAATAAATCAACAACAACAAAAGGAACTTGGTCAAGCCTGAGCTAGGAGTGAGCAGGGCAATGGGAAGGGAAGGCAGACAGAGAAGGGGAGAGGAAGGAAGAGAACCTATGGACAAATACGCCAGGAACTGTGCACTGAATTTCATAACATTTTCAGCCAGCTAGTCTCTGGATGTTCAAAGGGCCCATCAGTGGTTCTACAATGATTTCATGTAGTTAGACTGAATTGTTTAAACAAGTAAACAGATCTATAAATATTATTTTTAACAGGGGAAAATGAACTAAAGTAATCTGGAAAGTGTTTATCCTGGTATATTTTATATCTCTTGGTTCATTATGAAAAGCCATAAAGACTGCTACCAATTTAAAAATCAGTGCCACTGAGGGGCTTTTAATCTTTCCTTTTAAAAAATAAACTTGATTTACTTAATTTCAGAGGTTTCCTTACTCTGAGATTACATCTTTACATTTTGTTTATAAAAGGATGGTGATTTAAAAAGATGCCATTACCTGGCAGTCTTAACGTTGGAACTATTTTTTTGTTTCTTGTTTTTGTTTCTTCTATTGTTTGAGAATCTCAGGGTTTGATGAATTAAAATTGATATGTAATTTTAAAAAGACGGAAACTGGTCTTTCCTTTCCTACTACAAATATCCTTTTTTTGAGTCATGTAGACAAAGAAAACAAGAAGCAGGCATGTCAGTTAACAGAAAGTGACTATTAACTAGGTCATTACCCTCATGAAACATCACTCTCCAGTCCCCATACGAGTGCTGGTAGCAATAACCAGATCTCTGAGTACAGAAGACAGCAGTTATATCTTGGCAAAGGAAGAGCAGGATGGGGCAGTGAGAACCACTATCTTTGACCACGGAAAGAGAATCGAGGCACAGTTATAGGAGGCTCCAATGCTGAAGGATTTCCCCTGAAAGAATTCTTGGCCTCAAACTATATCCTGACATTATTCATTATTCAGACTTATCCACATCTGGCATGGGTTTATCTTTAGATCATACCAGAAGTGAAAGAAAGTCCATAAAGCAGTGGGATAAGACAACTCTGCCTCCTATCTGGCTGATGGAGTTATCCAGCCCCTTCTTGAAGTCACCCCAAGTCAGAAGATTATGAACTTGTATGTGTTGCTGATCTAAAGTGATGCTATTATTTACTATGGTCTAGTTAGTAAAATTGCAACAGGGTGGCTTTTGTTTTAGAAAGCAGCCCACAGAGAGTAATCTAAATCCTTTCATATCTGATTAAATACTGTGGAGTCCATAGTTACTGCATGCTACAGAGATAATAATATTTTTAATTCTTACCATTGATTGAATAATCGAATGTACAGAACAATCCTGAAAAGGGAACATCATTCCCGTATTACAGAGGTGGATATAGAGACTCGCAAAGGTTATGTCACTCAAGCATTGCAGCTCAAGTTTGAATGATTGCCAAGATCTTGCTATTCCTTAATACTGTGCTGCCTTTCAGCCAGACTGAAGGGAGTGGTCACAGATTTAAGAGTATTGGCAGAGTACCTGAATAATAAACATTCTGAGGTCAATTTTAAATTAAGAAATGCAGGGACTTCCCGTCAGTCCAGTGATTAGGACTCCATGCTTTCACTATCAAGGGCCTGGGTTTGATTTGTGGTCAGAGAAAACATCTACTTTTGCTTTATTGACTACGCCAAAGCCTTTGACTGTGTGGAACACAATAAAATGTGGAAAATTCTTCAAGAGATGGGAATACCAGACCACTTGACCTGCCTCCTAAGAAATCTGTATGCAGATCAAGAAGCAACAGTTAGAACTAGACATGGAACAACAGACTGGTTCCAAATAAGAAAAGGAGTATGTCAAGGCTGTATATTGTCACCCTGCTTATTTAACTTATATGCGGAGTACATCATGGGAAATGCCGGGCTGGATGAAGCACAACCTGGAATCAAGATCGCCGGGAGAAATATCAATAACTAAAGATATACAGATGACACCATCCTTATGGCAGAAAATGAAGAAGAACTAAAGAGCCTCTTGATGAAAATGAAAGAGGAGAGTGGAAAAGTTGGCTTAAAACTCAACATTCAGAAAACTAAGATCATGGCATCTGTTCCTATCACTTCAAGGCAAATAGACAAATAGATGGGGAATCAATGGAAACAGTGACAGACTTTATTTTCTTAGGCTCCAAAATCACTGCAGATGGTGATTGTAGCCATGAAATTAAAGGACACTTGCTCCTTGGAAGAAAAACTATGACAAAACTAGACAGCATAAGCAGAGACATTACTTTACCAACAAAGGTCTGTCTAGTCAAAGCTATGGTTTTTCCAGTAGTCATGTATGGATGTGAGAGTTGGACTACAAAGAAAGCTGAGCGCCGAAGAATTGATGCTTTTGAACTGTGGTGTTGGAGAAGACTCTGGAATGTCCCTTGAACTGCAAGGAGATCCAAAGAGTCAATTCTAAAGGAAATCAGTCCTGAATATTCATTCGAAAGACTGATGCTGAAGCTGAAGCTCCAATCCTTTGGCCACCTGATGCAAAGAACCAACTCATTGGAAAAGACCTTGATGCTGGGAAAGATTGAAGGTGGGAGGAAAAGGGGATGACAGAGGATGAGATGGTTGGATGGCATCACCGACATGACGGACAGGAGTCTGAGTAGGCTCTGGGAGTTGGTGATGGACAGGGAAGCCTGGTGTGCTGCAGTCCATGGCGTTGCAAAGAGTCAGACATGACTGAGCGACTGAACTGAACTGAACAGAGAACTAAGATCCCACAAGCCATGTGGCACAGTGAAAAAACAAAAACCAGAGTCTAATTATGAAAATAAATAAGTAAATTAAGAAACGCAGCACACAAACTAGATGATCACGATGGTGATGATGAAAGCTCACTCCTATCAAGCACTTGTGTTCTGAGCAGTCTTCTAAAATCTTTGCATGTGATTAACCATTTTAGTCCTAACAACAACGATACAAAGCAGGTATGATTGGTATTCCCATCCCATTCCCATAGGACCTATAATATATATAAGGAAACTGAGGCAGAGAAAAATTAAGTAACTTGCCTAGTAAGTGATGCAGCTAGACATTCTGGCTTCAGAGCCCACATTTTTAATCCCTTTACTAGGAATCATGTACGAAAATTATGAAAGACAAGAGTCTCAATCTCGGTAGGAGATGAATCTCTAAGGTCCCTTTCACCACTGTGATCCTCAGTACCTTGGATAGAGGTCCAAGTAGAACTGTCCTAATACTTCTCTTGTAGCTTTATCCTTCACAGTGTAAAGTGTAACACTTTTATTCCAAACGTGAGCGTCTGTCACTTGCTCAAATGAAAGTCCCAACAACTCCTGGTAGATGTTTAGTAAGCCTTCAGTGACCACTTCAATTGGGAAGTATTCCTTGAGGGTCTCCTGGTCTACAGAGTACTTGAGTTCTTCTGTCTGAGTCATGTAGTAGTGGAGATCCCAGGCATTGATCTTCCCATCGTATTCAAAACCTCTCTCTTCACATTCCTTTTTCTTCAAGTTCAAAATGAACTCTCGTTCTGCTTCACCCAAGGGTTTTAATTTCTGGCTTAAATCATCTGTGAGGAAGAGGGGAAAGTTAGCAATCCATCGCTCTTGGGAGCAGGCATAATCATACACAGCACCAGTAGTTCAGCATGGTGCTTCCTCCTTTGTGACACTCAATACAGATAAAATCAGGAGGAAGGAAGGAGAGGGAAAAAGAGGGAGGGAGACAGGAAAGCAGGCTTTATTATGAAGCACTGCTGTTCTCTTCAGGGTAATTTATTTTATGGCTCCCTGTCCTTTTTTTTTTTTTTTTTGGGCACCACCCAAATCAGGCCACAACTTCCTCACAGCATCAACAAAGCTGAAATTTATCTCACAGAACTCAACGAAGTGATAGTGAAACTACTCTTCATGTACATGATTATTTTTCAGTGAGGTTAGGCTCCTCTGTTCTGTTCCATGTGCCCAGCTGTGTCAACTCTTTGTGACCCCATGGACTGTAGCCTGCAAGGCTCCTCTGTTTATGGGATTTTCTAGGAAAGAATATTGAAGTGGGTTGCCATGTCCTGCTCCAGGGGATCTTCCCGACCCAGGGATCGAACCTGAGTCTCTTGTGTCTCCTGCACTGCTGGCTTCTCAGAGCTAGGGAAGACAAATCAGATGTGACCTATGATCAGAATTACTGGAAACTGCTCAATTCCTTTGACGGCCATGGATTCAGTTAATAACTACTCCATTCCTATGAAGAAGGTCTATTTGGACACAGCATTTCTACTTTTTAGGTGGACAGTGCAATTTAATATGTGGTCGGTTTTTTACTATTTCACTGTATTTAGCTAATGCAGTATGCTTTTATTATGTGTCTGGTCTCCACAATTTGTTACGTATGTAAGGTAAAAAATGGTAGCTCTGTAAGGGACGTGGATCCCTGGGAAGCATACCCATAAAGAGGTGAATGCAGAGGCTTGAGGAGGGCTGTGAGGTGAAAAGAGGAAACTCATGGAAGATACAGAGAGATGTCATTCTGATTAGGCCTGTGAGAGAACAGGTAAATATAGGTAGCAAGAGGACAATTGCCAATTTTAAAAAAGAGGGGAAACTGCTTTCAAAAATTAAGTTAATTAAGGAAAATGTTCAGTATGTACAGTCACCACTAAGGGAAACATTCTCGCCAAACCTGTTAACTCCCTGAGCCATTTTCTTGCATAAAATACATCAGAACATATGGCAATTACCAGTTCACATTTCTATATTTTCCACTCAGTGGAAAATTCATTGAGAAAAGAACCTCGTCTTAGTCTTTTCTATCGTCCAACCATCAGGGGCAGTTATTTAATAAATGTCTCATGAATGAATAACATAATAATGAATAGCTACCATTTATGACACAGCTGCTACATGTTATATACGATGCCAGCATATACATTAGTAATTCAAGGTATTGCCACTGAGAACAGAGAGGTCTAAATTTCAGGCTGAATGCTGATCTTGATACATTATTCATCGTCTCCAACTTAACTAAGCTAATAAAATTATACACTAGTAGTTAGAAGTAAATAAAGTCTGAATGGGGTCAATGAGAAAGTTAAAAAATAAATCATACTCTGGTAAACTCTGACTAGAGATGATAAAAACAAAAATTAGCATCTTTACAATGGTTATATTATTCAACCATTTTCACTAAAATGAAATCAGAGTATCAGAGTGCCTGCCGGAATAGTGACACTGAGATTAAGAGGAGTAAGTACAACAGAGTGCCAGAGACTAATTGTCAAGGACATAAGAACTGTGGTTTTAAAAAGACTACTGAAAAAGTGATTTTAAATGAATGTGAAGACAGTTACTAAATAAAAGTTTTGAAGCCTATTCTTTTATATATTAACAAGTAGCTTCTGGAACATAAAATATTCTTGTTCCTATATGTTCTATTTATCATTTTTGTCCTCTTTGTCAGCTTATTTCACACAAATTCATAAGCAGCCATACTGTAACTAACAAACACCTACTGACACTGAGCAAAGCCAAAGGCTAATCTCCTTGTAGGTCTCTAGGTAACTTGTTAGGAATTAATACAGAAATCCCCATCAAGATACAGAGAGAATGAAGCAAGGACTAGGACTATAACTGAAATATAAACAATGAGCAACCCTTAGAACTAAGTACAGTATCTAATGCATAACAGGTGATCAATACATTTCTCTTGCATGAATGAAAAATAATATTCTCAAGGGCATGGTAGGTTTTGAGGCCCTCTGTCAAGTTGGTGCCATGCAGCAAAACAGTCATTAAAAAAAAAAAAAGAAACAGCAACATATGAGAAATTAAGAAAAGACTAACCGAGAAAGGCTGTTACATGCCTTGTACTCTTGGCAGTGTTCATCTCAAGGACAAAGTCAGCGTGTGTGCTGTAGCCGAGCAGTTTGGCTACTTTGGCCCGCAGTGGGAGTAGCTGCTGCAGGATTACAGTGTTCTCCTAGTAATAAACAACAACAAGAAAAACCAAAATAAAGGTTAATAATTAACTGGATCCAAAGCACTAAAAAGAAGAGCTATTACATTACTTTCAGGTTGGTAAGACTCTCAAATATTTTTAGACATCTCAACTAGTAAGTTATTCCATTTCAGTGTTATAGACTTTTTTTTGGATTCGTGATCCAGTTTTATTCCTGAAATTATAATTGATTTTTTTAAATCTCAGGAGATAGCATTGAGGGTCCTAACAAAATTTTAGGTACTGTTAAATTTATTTCTCTTTTAAAAAAGGGAAATAATAAGCATTGATAATGATGTAGAAAATCTGGAACCTTTGTATATTGCTAATGAAAATGGCAAAGCTGCTATAAAAAACAGTATTATGATTTTTCAAAAAAATTAAACAAAGAATTCCAATATGATTCAGTGATTCCACTTCTGGGTATACATCCCAAAGAAATGGAAACAGAGACTCAGATATTTGTATACCTGTGTTCACTGTGGCATTATTCATAATAGCCAAATGGCAGAAGCATCCTAAATGTCCATCAATGGCTGAATGGATAAAAAAAATGTAGTGCATATTACATATTATTCAGCCTTAAAAGGGAAAGAAATTTTGACACATGCCAAATTATGGATAGATCTAGAAGACACTGTGCTATGTGAAGTAAGTTAGTCACAAAAGGATAATTACTGTATGAGTCTACTTATATGCAGTTCCTAGAGTAGTTAAATTTATGGAGACCGGGAGTCGAATGCCATATGCCAGGGGCTTGGTGGGTGGGGAGAGAGGGAAGTCTATGTTCAATGGATACAGAGTTTCAGTTGGGAAAGATGAAAAAGTTCTGCAGATACATGGTGATGGCTGCACAACTATATGAATATACTTAATGCCACAGAACTCTATGCTTAAAAATGGTTTAGGGATTTTCTCAAATTATTACACACATTTTAAACATTTTATTTGCATTATGCAAATAGCTATACTGCTTTATTGTTTCCTTAACAATAAAGGGGAAAATAATCTCCCAGAGAAAGTAAAGAAATGTTGAGGTCAAAGAAAAATTGCTATTAAATCATCAAATTATTTATAGACATGCTTCTAAGGAAGATCACACTACCAAAATCTGGCTCCACCATTTACTAGTTGTCAAAATGTTGGCAAGTCCCTCAATCTTCCTAAGCCTCAGTTTTCTCATCTGAAAGATGTACATAATAAAAGCAGCTACATTATAGAGTGATCATGAAGATTCACGTGAGAATATAAGCAAAGCACAGAGAAAAATGCCTGGTACAAGAGCAAACACCACATACTTATGCATTATAATTATTATCATTTTAAAACTAGAATGGAAACATGGGTATGAGAAACACATAAGTTCTAAAGTTACCTAGTTTGAATCTCTTTCACCTTTTCCAGTCTCCTTAGACTGCCAGTTTTTCCCCAATATCTATTCCCCCATTCTTCCTTTTAGTAGTAGAGTTCTCTGAGCTTTTGCTGGGTACACGGTCACCTGCCTCCCTTTCCCAGCCCCTCTTAAAACTAGCTGTGGCCATGTGATACACAATGGGACAACAGAACATAAATGAGGTGATGAGTGAAATTTCTGGGTCATTATAGATCTCGGTCTTGCTAGCTGTGGACTGAAAGTGAGAACAATGACCTTGGAGCCGCATACCAAGGACAGCAGAGCTATCTTCCAGCTCCGGACCACTCACCCCTGTGCTGTTAGTTGCAAGAGATATAAACCTTAAAAAAAAATGTAGTAAAATACACCCAAAACAAAATATACCATTTTAGCCAATTTTTAAGTGTACAATTCATGGCACAAATTACATTTATACTGTTGTGCAACCCCATTACCACTGTTTCTAAGACATTTCTAAACAGAAACTTGGTAACACTAATTTCCCAGTCTCCCTGGCCCCTGGTACCCACTAATCCTTTCTGAAGAAAAATAATTTTCATCTTATTTGAGTCACTGTGCTTTTGGTTGACTTTGTACATCGGTTTAACCTGTACCCTAACACCCACAGAGACTAAACACAGGAATAGAGTGCTGCTATAAGAGAAATGAAGAACCTACAGGAATGGAAGGTGAGGACACAGATGCTGTCATGTAGGAAGCTGGTAATACTCAGTATACCATAGGTAACATTTGTTAAAAAACTGTTGCTCACCATAACTTGGAAGGCAAGCCAGTCACCTACCAAGTCTTAGCTCTGAGGGGATTGTTTGGGAAAACTAAGAATGTTGGTGTATGTTTGTTGGTATGTGCTGCTTTTGGAAAGATTACACAAGAGAGATGAGCTCAAGTGAGAACTGGTCAGTTTGCAAAGATGGAGGGAAAAGAGTTCTGCTAAGAGAATTCTGCCCGTGGCCCCTGATCTGGAGCGTCAGATGACTGGAAAGGCAGTTGTTCTGTCCTGACACCAGTAGAGAAGACTGACGCTCAGCGCTATTGAACTATGATTCGCGTTGAGGGTGCTGCCTTCCTCCTCACGTCTATGGTTTCAGAGGGCCCTGAAGCAGACGCCGTTAAAGTGAGGACCAGAGGGTGGACACCATACAGAGGCCCGCATATGAGAAAAAGTTTGGCAGGTTTGGATATTATTTTAACACGAATCTGGTTGTAAGCAAACAGAAAAGAAACCTATTAGGTTTCTGAGGGCATTTTATTACCAAATATAAGTAAGCCTGGCCTACAAAAGTACCCCTCAGACTTCAAACTGGCATCAGTAGGAATGTATACCAGTGGCTGTCTAGGATATGGTCATGGAGGATAATGGACAAGAAAGAATTCCCTGCAGGCAAAACCAGGGGCCACCGCATACAACTGCTAAAGGAATTCTTGCTAGAAAGGAGGCCTAAGTAAGTTCAACGGGCTATCCCGGGAAACTTCACAGAGCTCGGAATCCCTCCGGTTTCTGCCAGACTGCTCCTGAGAATTGGTATGGGCCTGCTGTGTTTCCCACGCTTCCCTTTTTCAAATGGGAGTCTTTAGTGTGGTTTTCCGTTCCTGTTCTACTACTGGGTGTGTGTGTGTTGGAGGTGAGCGGGCCAGGCAAGTGTTCCACCCTTTCGCAGGTGGCCAGGTCACGAGAAGCTCTAATTGGGGAGGACTGTGTGCCGCTCAGAGATTCTGGTCTTTGAGCTAAAGGGCAGTTAACTGGTTGGGATCTGACATATGGTCGATGGCTTCTGTGTGGGGGAAAGAAAAAAGGGTACTCATGATTATTTGGATAGCCAGAGAGGCAGACTGTGGTGGAGCTGGCTAGCTGACTCTTAGAATTCATTTCTAATTCTTCCTCTTTTCCTTTTAGTAATAGAGTGCCCTTAGCTGACCAAATGGCTATCAATTGAAGATTCTATTTCCCAGCCTCCCCTGCAGCTGGATACAGTTGTATGATGGAATTTAGGTCTATGGAATGTGAATAGAGTTGACGTATGTCATTTCCAGGTCTTCTTCTTAAAGATGACTGCTCTGTATTTTATTTTCCCACTTCCCAACAGGCTTGAAAATGGTGAGAAACTCGCCTTAGAAGTCACTTACTGAAGAGAGTTATTCCACCAGCCCTGGACTGTTGACTTGGAAGAAGAATACGACCATTGGTTTCTCTAACCCATTCAATCTGCATTAGAACAGCTGAACCTATGGCCACACTAAGAAGGTTGCCAAAAAACAAGCCAAAAGCTAAGTCTTGTAAGTCTGAGGATTTAGGAGGCATGACCTTCACAGAAACATGTTTACATGAAGAAATCGGAATCCACTTCTGAGCTAGCTTCAACACTGGCAAACAGAGCAAACCCTTTTCTTAACATCTTCTGTAAAAACAAAAGAAAGGCAAACATTTATAATACCTCTTTGCATCTTGTATGAAAAGCCATTTCCATCTTCCTTCTGGTTTCAGGTACACAACATTTCTTCATGACAGGAAAATAGTGTGGATATTTTAAAGTAATTTTATACTTGCCACCATCTGTCTTTTCTAAACTGTTAATGAAATCATCAGGAAGAGCACCTGCAAAAAATCATTTTCTCACATATCAATTTTTCCACTCATGATTGGTTTATTTAGCACTGGCATGGTGCCTTTACGAAGCTCCAGGGATTTTTGTGGAGTAATTGAAATTCAAGTAAAATAATGACAATCCTTATAATATTGCTTTGATGTTACTGGAATGGGGTGGTGGTTAGAGGTCAGGTGGCCTGGGAGATGGTAATTCAAAATACGACCAGGCCTCAATGCACTTGTACAGATGGCATTTTGATGAGGAACAGGCAAAATTAAGGCCCCCTCACCCCACCCCCTGTGCAAATCCATAACAAATAAGAAAAGGCTAGTTTAAGTTACAGGGGCTTCCCTGGTGCCTCAGTGATAAAGAATCCGCCTGCCAATGCAGGAGATGCAGGTTCGATTCCTGGGTTGGGGAGATCCACTGGAGAAGGAAATGGCAACCCACTCTAGTATTCTTGCCTGGGAAATCCTATGGACAGAGCAGCCTGGTAGGCTATAGTACGTGGAGTTGCAAAAGACTCAGACACGACTCAGTGACTAAACGCCAGTTTAAGTTACAATGTAGAGGGTACTGTGAGGCAAAAAATTTTCAAAGCACCAAAGGCTGTTAAACACCAGCATGAGTTGTCAAGCAAGATTATAAAATTTCTTCTAGACTGTCTCTACAAACAGTATATATTCTTGTAAGCCTAAAAGTGAGGTGTGGTTTGCTTGTGCTTTTTCTACAAGGGGTGGTGGGTTGTGCAGAAGGTACATTTTTAAAAGAATTCTTTTAACTTTGATTTGGTAAATTGTGGGGTGACATTATTTGTCTAAATTATAGACTTCTTTTAAAAAAACAACAAAGTTTTACCAAGTTCAGCCTTGGAAAATACAAGGAAGGTATCATCTTCATTGAGGTTTTTGTTAAAGTCAATACATAGCTCACTCATTCTCTTCTTCATTGCTTTAATTTCCTGAAACAAAGATACAAATACAGGATGATAACAATAAAATGCAACATTCATTCTTATCTCCATCAGTCAAGGAAGCTTCACTTTTATATGAAGGCTAGGTTCTGTACCCAATTCTCTCTACTTTCTTAGAGATGTGCTTGATAACACAGTTTTCTGCAATTTTCTACATTGTGTCCATGAGAACCTGTATGTAATATGTACAGAAAGGTAATCCTGGTAATGTGTTAGAAATCAGGCATAAATTTGTAAGAACTAAATATATTTAGGAAGTATAGTGAAAGCAGAGTCTGGTACATGGTACATATATAGTAAGTAGCTGCTGAGTAAATGAATGAATCTGGTAGCCTATTGATAATGAACACTTTTAATCTTTTCCAATCTGAAATTTTAATTTAGTAAATCAGTATTGGGTACTAAAGTAAATGAAGCGGTAAGAACCAAGTAATTAATTCCATGGTTCCTTAGGAAAACAGGTTGTGTTTTTAGTTTCATATAGCATTTGCAAATAAAGGTGATTTATGGGCCCTAACATTTGTTTAAGAAGTACTAGATGAGAGGGAAAAAAGTACGAGGTGGGAGATCAAAGAAAGCAATAGGAGGGAAATCACAAGAAAACACATGAGAGAATTTATTAACCTGTCCCACTCTTCTAAAAATTCTAGATTATAAAACTTATATAGAGCACACAATTTCTCAAAGCGTGCTTCTCACAGGTAGCATCAACATCACCTGGGAACTTGTTAGAAATGCCCACTCTGGAGACCCACACCATACCTGCTGAAGAACAAGCTCTCAAGAGGCGGGGTCCTGTATAATCAGAGCTGTAACAAGCCCTCCGGGTGATTCGGAGGCACACTAAATTTGAGACTGCTGACTTAACACATACTGTGCAGTGTCGTCCTATCCTGAAGAATGAGTTAATTCTATAGCTGAGCTTCTGAGACTGGAAGATCTTACTGGGTATTAGGCCAAGGAGAACGTTTGAGAAGCTAATCTCTCCATTTTTAAGGTCCGTATATTACTCATAGAGGGTTTCATTCCAAAGTGCTGGTTTTAAAACTTTCCATCATAAGGATTTTATTACCAGTGCCCTATCTCTGTATGCATAAAGGAATGCAATACAAGTTGACTATTAAGATCTGAACTAGCTATCAGAGGACGTACAGCGGAATGGGGGGAGATAAACCTGGCACATACAAAACAAATAAAATCCACACAGAATTAAAGAACAATTAAGTTATCAGCTATTTGACGGTCAACACAAGGTTAATAGGAGTTGTGAAATTTAAAATCATTGGCTACCAAATACATTGTAAATTGATTTGTACTGTAAGTTATTTCCCACGTTACAAATACTTGTTTCCCAATTTCCTGTCTTTTCATTGTATTTTTTAAAATTTATTCTTTTATTTTCTAATAAGAAAAAGAATCAAACTCACATTTTGTACTTGTTCTGGAAGATGGAGCCCATTCCTCTTGCCCATTTTAACTGATTTTTCCAAGTATCGTCTGGCTTCAGGCTTTATCTTTTCCAGATCACAGGTTTCCTGAAATTAAATAGTGTGACAACCTCTTTCATTTCTGTTACAACAATGCATGGGTAAATTATAAACTACGAGGCCAAAGTAAAATTTATTCATCATCTCTGGTGGGCTGTGAAAGCACACAGGTGATTGTGAGGCAACCCTTTTGGAAAACCTAAGTTCTTTTATGCTTTAGTGAGCTTTTGCTCATTTAAAACAGAAAAAATGAAATAAAAAGCTAACCAGAATTTCCCTGCCTTTCATCAGAATCAAATGTGCTGTACCACTTGAAAAATGTGATAATAGGAATATTTGCATAATCTCATTCTGAGCGTTCTTTATGACTGAGTGGTCTTTTTCACAAAACATCTTTCTTATCACAAAGCATCTGGATTTAATTTTCTATCGTTTGCTAACCTGGTTCCACTTGAGAGGCAAGAACAGAAATAATGGGCAAATTCCACAGAAATGGAAGGTAGGACTCTTTTGCCAACATACCAAACAGGGACAGCTGGATAGAACACCAGCAAAAGGCTTCCAGCGCTTCAAAAATGCCTTTCTCTTGTTCGGCAAGAAAGATCAAGGGACCACGACAAGCTGCATATGAACAAATATCTGGGGGAAATGAGCTAGCATATCACAAAGAGGAGGAGAGATAGACAGCACCTGTGAACCTGCATGCAGCAATGCACACACACTCAGTAAAATGGACTGAGGGCCTGGAGAAAGAGCGGAAAACTATCCTGGCCACAGCCAGGTAATAAACACACCTCATGTTTCTTTAAAACAGGCAGCAGAATATACATGGCACATCTGGGTGGCTGGTTACTTTCTGGTCCCTGGGAGGAAAGAGGCTCCAGACAGATTCGGCAGGTGCAAAGGCTCCAGTGTGGCTGAGAGCTGATGAGGGACTTTGGTCTGTAGAGCCTTAACACCCTCTCAGCTTCAGAGACCGAAGAGGGCTGCATTTGCTCTCCCTGCAGACTTGGGCTGTTCACCTCAAGCTTTGTATCTTCGCACCTAATCACGTCTTTAAAATGCTCAGCTTTAGAGCTTGCGTGTTAGACTGTTAGTAAAGAGTTCTGGCTGCAACACATCTGCAATTTCTTACATTCTGTTGCAGATGGTAAACAGAGTTGTACTTTAACTGAGGGTATGATTGGGGGTGGCCAAAAAGTTCGTTCAGCTTTTCCTGCGAGATGGTATGAATCCAATCCAATCCAACACTTACTACAGCGATTTGTATCTTACTTTACCTACCAAAAAGTACTTTGTGCCATTGTACTAAAGTACTTATTGTGCATACATTACTCACAGTTTCCTCTGAGTTTATTCTCAGTGGAGGCAGAACAGTTAGACTTCTTTTTCCACAATAGTCCTTTCTGTGTCCCTGGAGAATTTCTGAGCATGTTGGCATGAGTGGAGGTGGAACCCTCTCAACTGGTATTGGCACACACTGGGGATGGCCAGCAGCAGGTGGCGCAGGGGCAAGACACCCGGAATGGCTAGGCAGATAGCTGAGCTGGGGGCTGATTCCCTCAGAGACGGCCAGTAGTTCAAATTACAGTGTTCATACGGATTTTTGAGGAACGTGGGCTGGCTGAGGCTGGCTTTAACAGCGCTAGGAAGTCTGTCCTGAGATGTGGGGCATGGCAACAAGAGTCCCCAGACAGGATGACACTATGGGTTGTAAGGCTGGGGAGAATCTAGGCGGTAGCTGTGTGCAGTGGAAGAGAGGAAAAAACAATCCCTGGTGAGAAGGGCCTGGCAAGGGCCAGGTACACTGTGAAGAACCCAAGGGGGAGGCTGAGATCCAGGGCAGAGGGCCTTCCCATCTGGGCAGTGGCCAAGACAGAAGTGAGGCACTGAGCTGGGTAGCCGTGTGGGTTCTCAGGTTCCTGGCATTCACCTGGTCACAGGTGGCCCTGAGCTTAGGACAGAGGCTCATCAGAGGCCTCACCAGCGGATGTAAGCCAAATTCTTCCTCTCCTCCTGTGCTCGATCAGCAGGTGCCCTCACATCAGAGGGCTGGACTGGAAATATCTGGTGGTTGCAGGGTGCTATCTCAGAGAGCCTGGAAGGGCACTTGGTACAGTAAACTCAAAACTCCAGGTCTAAATTAGGTAACTACTTATTCTCCCCAAATAGGTAACCCACGTGTCAACAGGATATTCTGAGAAAAACCAGTTCTGAATTAGGTATAATCAAAAATGACCAAACTACATGTACTGAAATATTTGACCTACCACAAAAATGACATTTAACAAAAGTCTGATTCGATTATAACCAGACACCCTTTGCCTTTCAGACTCGAGGTCCTGGGAAATTTCCGGACATCTCTGGTAGGAGTAAAGCACGTCTAAAATGTGCTTTGAAAGCACATTCCTATCCCAAAGCTGATCTTAAGAATATTCTCCCTTATAATCTCCAGGCAAGGTCAGAACTACTGCCCAAGGATTTCCTAAGAGGGAATCAGCCGACACTTCTAGACAGCTCTGATCCAATTGTATCTTCCTTCCTGAAAAAGAATTTAATCTCCTTGAACTTGAACCAGGTCTCAGGCCTCTTTGGTATGGGTAGGCAGGGGCTAAAGTTCTCTGAAGCCATTTTCAAATTTATATAATCTGACAGCAGGAGATCTTGCTTTATTATTTTAAATTTTTTTTATTTTATACTGGAGTACAGCCAATTAACAATGTTGTAATAGTTTCAGGTGGTCAGCAAAGGGAGTCAGTCATACATACACATGTATCCATTCTACACATGTATCCATTCTCAGGGGATCTTATTTTAAACTCTGTGGTAACAAGATTTAGTTTTCCCCAAGGTCCTCCTGTAACTAAGAACTTTTATATACAAGTATGAGCACATAAACACATATACTCTTACATGTACACTTTTGAGCTTCCTTGGTGGCTCAGTGGTAAAGAATCTGCCTGCCAATGTAGGAGACACGGGTTTGATCCCTTGGTCAGGAAGATCTCCTGGAAAAGGAAATGGAAACCCACTCCAGTATTCTTGCCTGTGAAATCCCACGGACAGAGGAGCCGGGTGGGCTACAGTCCATGGGTTGCAAGAGAGTCAGATAAGACTTGACTTAACTAAATAACAAAATACTCACTTCACAGATAAGAAAACTGAGGTTAAATGACTTCCTCAATATCCCACAGCTGATTAGCTGTTAAAGTGGGGATAGAAATAAATTCTTCTGTATTTGCAATGTCTTTCCCTTTCTTCTGCTTCTCATTTTGGTTTCTTTTTTCAATCACTTTTACTTGCTGTATTGGAGAAGCAATGGAAACAGTGAGAGACTTTATTTATATGGGCTCCAAAATCACTGCAGATCATGACTGCAGCCATGAAATTAAAGGACGCTTGCTCCTTGGAAGGGAAGCTATGACCAACCTAGACAGCATATTAAAAAGCAGAGACTAATGTCTCTTTTGCCAACAAAGATCTGTATGTCAAAAGTCAAAGCTGTGGTTTTTCCAGTAGTCATGTATGGATGTGAAAGTTGGACCATAAAGAAAACTGAATGCCAAAGAATTGATGCTTTTGAACTGTGGTGTTGGAAAAGACTCTTGAGAGTCCCTTGGACTGCAAGGAGCTCCAACCAGTCCATCCTAAAGGAAATCAGTCCTAAATATTCATTGGAAGGACTGATGCTGAAGCTGAAGCTCCAGTTCTTTGGCTACCTGATGCAAAGAACTGACTCATTGGAAAAGACCCTGATGCTGGGAAAGATTGAAGGCAGGAGGAGAAGGAGACAACAGAGATGGTTGGATGGCATCACAGACTGATGGACATGAGTTTGAGCAAGCTCCGGAAGTTGGTGACGGACAGGGAAGCCTGGCATATTGCAGTCCATGGGTTGCAAAGAGGTAGCTCGGGCAGGATGGAGCCACTGAACTGAACTGAACTGATACTTCCTGTCAGGTTTTTGTGCTACTGTGGGGAGGAGGGCGTTCTCAGGCAGCTGCCTGCACTCTGGGCAGGAGGGCTGCAGAAAGGCCTGCTTGCGGACTCCTATACGCTGTCTCAAGAGTCTGCTTTTGTGTAGGCCACAGGCAGAGCGAGAAACCGCACTACATGAGGACACATTTAGGCTGGGACTGTTCTATTCAACATCATTTACGGAGCTCCAGTTAAGGTCAGGCACTAGGGAAACAAGACAGACTATCTCCTTGAAGCGCTTTAAGTCCCACTGAGGAAGAAAAGATACATTAGCAAACAATGTTAATCTGCAATGAGTGAAAAGAGAGGGGAGTACTTGGGAAGCACAAGAGGACATTGGGCTGATGCGGAAACGAAGGCAAGGAAGTTGATGCTTGATGTTGGATCTATTGACTTTTAAGAGTCTGACAAAGGTACAAGTTTCGATAGTATTATGACCAATGACTAGACTTGTACATTTCAAAATCAAGAAGGCATGGTAAGCAGAGGGAATTACCATTGCCATGTTGAATTTTGGGCTGAGTTTTCCCTCTTTAGTATGTGAGCTCTTTTATTTATTTATTTTTTAAATCATGGTTTTAAGATACTGGTTCTTGTATTTTAATTTGGAACCAAGTTTCCACAGCTGGTAGATCACATAATGCTTAAAAACATATACTTAACCCCGTGACCTATTCATTTACACTCTAACATTAAAACTTTCCTGTTGAAATCATTGTCTAAAATCAACTGGCAAGATCAAGCCCACAGCTCTGAAAAAAATATAAATACTATTACAATAGATAATTGCATTTCTCAACTTAGCTTGCATAATTCACTTAATTTCACTAAAGATTTCTTTTCTTGTACTTCTTACTCAGCAGGCCACTATAATAAAATGTTATACGCCTAGAGACAGTGCACATTTTTCTCACCAATGTGGCTTTTTTGATCTCTGCAGGCTTCTTAGCCAATGATTGCCAAGCCTTTGTCAGGACAGGGAAACACTAAGGCTTGAGGCTTTTGATATTTGGACATTTTGTAGCTAAAGGGATGTGTTCATTTTTTTTTCTTCTGATCTATATAAGGATACATTAAATGTTATATTTCAATATAGTATCTGAAATTTACAAATGCTTATAAATACATATATATATTATGCTGCTGCTGCTAAGTCACTTCAGTCCTGTCTGACTCTGTGCGACCCCATAGACGGCAGCCCACCAGGCTCCCCTGTCCCTGGGATTCTCCAGGCAAGAACACTGGAGTGGGCTGCCATTTCCTTCTCCAATGCATGAAAGTGAAAAGTGAAAGTGAAGTTGCTCAGTCGTGTCCGACCCTCAGTGACCCGATGGACTGCAGCCTTCCAGGCTCCTCCGTCCATGGGATTTTCCAGGCAAGAGTACTGGAGTGGGTTGCCATTGCCTTCTCCGATATATATTTTGAAAACAAATTAAATCCATCCTTAAACTTATGAAACAGAATATTAAAACACTGTTGCCTTTATCTATGTAATAGGTAACCACTCCCTTGAATTTTGTGTTAAATATTTTCTTCTAGTTTTACCACTTACATTTACATTGTTTGGATCTGCCCCACTGGCTCAGCAGTAAAGAATCTTCCTGCAATGCTGGAGACTTGGGTTTGATTCCTGGGTCAGGAAGATCCCCTTGAGAAGGAAATGGCAACCCACTCCAGTGTTCTTGCCTGGGAAATCCCATGGATAGAGGAGCCTGGCAGGCTACAGTCCATGGGGTCACAAAAGTGTCGGACATGACTTAGGGACTACACACTAAAATCCCACTAAATACATTGTTTACTTTTGCTCCTTTTGGCCTTTTAAAATGATATCTTGTTTTATGCAGTGTTATGTAGTTTCTTTTTTTCATTTGTTGTTACTAAGATTTTCCTCTGCCTAAAGGCAGAGGAACCAGAGATCAAATTGCCAACATCTGCTGGATCATCAAAAAAGCAAGAGTTCCAGAAAAACATCTATTTCTGCTTTATTGACTATGCCAAAGTCTTTGACTGTGTGGACCACAGCAAACTCTGGAAAATTTTTAAAGAGATGGGAATACCAGACCACCTGACCGGCCTCCTGAGGAATCTGTATGCAGGTCAGGAAGCAACAGTTAGAACTGGACATGGAACAACAGACTGGTTCCAAAAAGGAAAAGGACTACGTCAAGGCTGTATATTGTCACCCAGCTTATTTAACTTATATGCAGAGTACATCATGAGAAACTCTGGGCTACTTGAAGCACAAGCTGGAATCAAGACTGCTGGGAGAAATATCAATAACCTCAGATATGCAGATGACACCTCCCTTATGGCTGAAAATAAAAAACTAAAGAGCCTCTTGATGAAAGTGAAAGAGGAGAGTGAAAAAGTTGGCTTAAAACTCAACATTCAGAAAACTAAGATCATGGCATCCGGTCCCATCACTTCATGGGAAATAAATGGGGAAACAGTGGCAGACTTTATTTTCTTGGGCTCCAAAATCACTGCAGATGGTGACTGCAGCCATGAAATTAAAAGACACTTGGTTCTTGGAAGAAAAGTTATAACTAAACTAGGCAGTATATTGAAAAGCAGAGCCATTACTTTGTCAGCAAAGGTTCGTCTAGTCAAGGCTATGGTTTTTCCAGTAGTCATGTATGGATGTGAGAGTTGGACTATAAAGAAAGCTGAGCACTGAAGAACTGATGCTTTTGAACTGTGGTGTTGTAGAAGACTCTTGAGAGTCCTTTGGACTGCAAGGAGATCCAACCAGTCCATCCTAAAGGAAATCAGTCCTGAATATTCATTGGAAGGACTGATGGTGAAGCTGAAACTCCAATACTTTGGCCACCTGATTTGAAGAACTGATCCATTTGAAAAGACCCTGATGTTGGGAAAGATTGAAAGCGGGAGGAGAAGGGGATGACAGAGGATGAGATGGTTGGATGCCATCACTGACTTGATGGACATGAGTTTGAGTAAACTCCAGGAGTTGGTGATGGACAGGAAGACCTGATGTGCTGCAGTCCATGAGGTCACAAAGAGTCAGACACGACTGAGCGACTGAACTGAACTGAACTGAAGATTTAGTCATGCTGTTGCATGTTGCTGTAGTTTATTTTCTTCACTACTACAAAACATTCTATTGTAAATATATTACAGTGTATTGACCCATTTTCCTTTTGATGGAAATCTGAGTTGTTTCAGTGTTTTGCTATTATAGATAATGTTATGAATACATGTTCAATTTCACCTGTGGACAAATGCAAACATATTTTTAGGTAAATGCTGAAGTGGGGGTGGGGTGGGTGTGCTACATTTAAAGAATATAAGATCCAACTTCATAGGATTAGATTTTTTTCTGAATTAGTTATTACTATTATTTTAAAAATCAATTTACACATGTATTAGCAGTGCACGAATATTCCCATTGATTCCTATCTGCAGAGATACTTGGCACTGTCAGACTTTCATTTTTGTCAATCAGTCAGTGAAGAATCTTACTGCAGTCTTTATTTGAACTTCCCTGACTTAATTAGGTTAAACATCTTTTTCATGTTTAATTGCCATTTGTGTTTTATCTGAACTACCATTCATGTCATCTGCTCATTTTTCTATTGTGATGCTTGTCTTTTTAAGTGATTAAAGTATTACTTTATATATCCTAGGTACTAATGCTTTGCTAGTTTCATGTTTTGCAAATTTCTTTTTTTAGTATTTGAGTTTTTTTTTTTTTTTTTGTATTAGTGTCTTTTCCCTTATTAATAGAAGTTCTTTATTTTAATGTAGTCATGTTTATCAGACTTATAGTTAGCACTTTTGGTGTCTTTTTTTAAGAAATACTTCCTGGCTCAGATGTCATGAAGGTTTATTTCTATATAAACTGCCAGAAGGTTTAAAGTTTAGCTTTTTAAGACTTTAATCCATTAGAGATTGTTTTTCATTTGGTTGTGAGGAAGCAATACAATATTTTTTGCCCCACATGGACAGCCCATGTCCTTGCATCAATTACTGAAGGCTTGTTTTTTTAATTTGTCACCATTTCTCACTTCAGTTTGAGGAACATTTACTAAATATTTACTGTACTTTGTACCAGGCACTCTGCCAAAGATGCAAAATAAAATTAAATGTGACACCTTTTTACCTTGAGGGCTTTAACATAAAGTCTACATGACTTCTGGCAAGTATTTACCAACCACTTCCATGACTTGGAGAAGGAATGGCAACCCACGCCAGTATTCTTGCCTGGGAAATCCCATGGAAGAGGAGTCTGGTGGGTTACAGTCCATGGGATCGCCGAGTCGGACATGACTGAAAGACTAACACTTTCACTTTTTTCCCATGACTCTTGGAAAGTTAGGGCTTCCCTAGTGGCTCAGGCAGTAAAGTGTCTGTCTGCAATGCAGGAGACCCAGGTTCGATCCCTGGGTTGGGAAGATCCCCTGGAGAAAGAAATGGCAGCCCACTCCAGTATTCTTGCCTAGAAAATCCCATGGACCACGGAGCCTGATAGGTTACCGTCCATGGGGTCGCAAAGAGTTGGACACAACTGAGCGACTTCACTTTCACTTGGAAAGTTACCATTTCTGAGCCTTAGTTTCTCTACATATAAAAAGGGATACTTCACAAGATTGGTATGAGAGTTAAACTAGATAACTATATTGCTGTATAACTGTAAAGCAGCATTACTAGCATTGCCTGGGAAGGAAGTAGAAAGACTACAGCACGCTGGTTAGTCTCATGCCCTACTATGATTTCATCCATCCATTTAGTCAACAACTTGCTTATTTTAAAGGTTGTGAAACAAGACTGTGAATCAGATGATACTCCCTAGACTGTAATGTGGTGTCCCTTGAATCTGGGAGATTGTCGTGACTAGTCAGTCAACATGGTGTTGCAGAAGTGATGCTATGTGACTTCTGAGACAGGTCATAAAATGCAATGCAGCTTCTGTGTAGAACATGCTGTAACATCCGCGTTGAAGCCCTCAGTCTCCAGGAAAAGAAGTCCTACTGCCTGATGCTGCCATGCTGGGAGGAAGTCCAAATTAGTCCACAGAGAAACGCTACATGGAAGTGCCCTGTGGGGACACGAAAATAGAGATATCTGGCTGGTCTACCTGCTCCAGTCACCACGGCCTGAAATCACACGCAAGACTCCAAGCCAGAGCTGCTCAACTGATGCTTTCCTAAATTCCTGACCTATACAAACTATGAGAGAAGATAAAATGACTTACTATTTTCAGTCACTAAGTTTTAGAGTTACATGTTGTACATCCACAGATAACTAGAATGCCTACTGGGCACGCAGTTTGCATTAAGGAACTGTGAAAAAAAGTAATTTCATGCTTCTATGCAACAATCTTAAGTGAAAATTAACAGGACCTAAAATAACGCTTTATATCTAGCTAAGATAATACATTTGATTATTGGCTACATTGGTGGCCAATGTAGAGATTATTATTTAGATCACCCTTGTTCAGGTAGAGCAAGCCCGAAATTGATGACTCTACATAAATTTAAAATCCTATCACTCAGTCTAATGAAGGCTTTATGTATTGTATCATGGTTGCTCTATTTTTACTTAGAAGAAAGTTAAAGGAAAAATTAAACAGAAGATTTAGATACATCTAACTTTGTTAGGTATGAATGGTGTGAGATTTACCATCTATTCAAGCATCCAACTCTAGCAAAGAGCTGAAACTGATAGTTCTAGATTTTTAAAAATACCAACTGAAAAATATTACTATTTGTCAAGGTAGGTATTTAAATTCACCAAATAAAGTCCAGTACATAAACAAGCACAATAGTTATTTAGTGGGATCAGAGGCCAATACATACAAAATATAAAAGTTTAACAAAGAAATCTAAAGTGACAAACCTCCCAGATTTTGATAATATTTATAAGAAATCAGAGAAGGTGGAAAAGTAACAAAAACGGTAGACTCAATTAATAACATTAAGATTGCAATACCTTTTTGAAGCTAGAAAATCCCAAATGAGAACTCAGAAGTCAGGATAAAAAAACACTTAATCAAAGAAAACTAGAAATACTAGGGAAATTTTCTATGGCACATATATAATATCCAGATAGAAAAAAAATTAGATTTTTCTGGGATGAAATAAAAATCGGAAACTATAAGGGCCATGATTTGAATTGTATAGAATAACAACTGGAGTCAAAAGTTGAAACGAGGACAATTTAGTAAAAAATAGTCATAGAGTTATTTTATGCTATTTTTAAAGTGCCAAAGATGAACAATTATGAGTCATCATAGATGAACACAAATTAAGGGTGAAAAATGTCTGACATGAAAAAATAGCACATATGTCTTACATGTCTAAATAAATTTTTGATTACACATGCCACAGTGAATTACAAATAAAACATTTGAAATAAAACAGCTTTTTATTTCAATTCTTGTCATAATTTGCTAAAAAGAAAACAATCTTAGAGATTTTGCATATGCAACATGCAAAATTAACAAAAATGCCTAGGATTGTAAAACCTTGGTTGTTTTCCAAACAAATTGCTGAGAACCATGAAAATAAAAATTCAAAGCAAAGAAATGATGAAAATGCTAGGAAGCAAATCAACATTGGTGATGAAAAGAGTCAAAACACTCAAGGCAGACCCACCTAGAGATCTCATAATCCGTAATTTCTGTGAGTCCGAGAAATGTAAGAATGACAGAGAGGAGTGTCTCCGGCATGCACAATCAAACAGTATGCCATCAGGTTTATGGTCAAAACCACATGATTATTTATAGACAACTCAACTCCATTTGAGCTGCAATTTTTTTAAAATTCAAAGAATTTTTTTCATTAAACTATTAAAGTCCATGATAGTTAAAAAGACTTAGATTTATAGATGTACACTCTTTTATTATACTTGGTCTTAAAAATTTTAAATGAATGTAATTAGTAGCTCAACATAAACCTAAGTGGCATAATATAACACTACGCTGTGCCCTCTATTATAATAATTAGACACAAAATCTAGGCACATTCAAATACTTTTTATCATTGGTCAAAGGCTTTTATGTTTTTATTGTTGGTTTTTTTTTTTCCTGTTAAAGGAATTATAAGATCATTTACCTTTAAATGAACAATTCTCAGAAAGATATCTTGTCTCATGCTCATCTCAATATCAAAACGAGAAAGTCTTTTGTCTGCTTCTGTACTTGCAGCTCGTACTTTTTTGTCAGAGGAGACGTGCTGGGGAAAATCTAGCATGGTTCGTTCCACTGTTAATAGAGGAAAAAAAACCACAAGGACTCATCAAGTTGGTATTAAGAAAAATACCTCATACACAGATGAAGGATTATCCCAATATAAGTCTAAGATTATATATTTTCTCTAGAGGCTCCTAAGGCTTTTGAGAAACAGTGTCTAAAACAGGACTTTGCTAGTCCAGGGGCATTGCTAAGAACAATAAGGCTGTGCACTGAGTAATTAACGAAGTATGGTTAGAGTGCAATTTATTATCTGGGAATGTAGAGGGGAAAAAAGATGTCCTTTAAAAAAAAATTTATTGGAGTATAGTTGACTTACAAAGTTGTGTTAGTTTCAGGAACACAAAAAAGCGAATCAGTTACACATATACATATAACCACTCTATTTTAGATTCTTTTCTCATATAGGCCATTACCAAGTATTAAGTAGAGCTCCCTGTGCTATACGGTAGGCTCTTGCTAGTATCTATTTTATATATATATATAGTTACAGTGTATACATCAATCACAACCTTCCAATTTAAAAGATATAGTTCTCATACTGAGGCATTTTATAGTCTGGGAGTTGGGGGTAGGGAACAGTACATGAAAAGATAAACAACAATACAAGGACAGAGCAGCTTAGCTGTCAAATGAATGGGACAGGAACTCGAAGGCAGCAATACCAAGGACTGAGGCATTAAGCCACACCCATTGAGAAGGCTGGACCTTAGGGGTGGGCGGGGCGAGAGGAAGAGCTCAGCTGGGGACTGGAGAAGTAGAGACCGCAAACATGGGGACTGGCAAAACAAAGCATGTTTAAGAAACAAGCAGGTGATTTAGAGGGATGGGTTTGTTTAGAAAAGTTCTTAACCTTTACAATAAACTCTTAATCTAACCAAAGTCATGAACCCTCCCCCAAATGCAAGCATTCATACAAACATAAAAAGCTGCATATAATTTCAAATGATCCTCAGAAATCTCAATGGACATATCCAGTAAGCAGATGAATATTGGGGCCCTTCCTGTTAAATGATAGTGGTGATGTCTTCTGTTCTCACTTTCACATATCAAACTTGGTAGCTGGATTTTTCAAACATTTGTATTTTGACTTTAATTAGGCAAAAATCTGATGTCTTGAAATAATCCATACTACAGCAAAAAAAAAAAAAAAGTATCATTTACAGGGAAGTTGTGGCTATGTTGTGACAATATATTTTAATTTTACTCTTTAGCACTTTGAAGGTATTGTAAATAGGTAAAATTTACACATGCGATATATGGTAGACGGCAAAGCTACCCTTTACATACCAAGGAACTGTCCAGTTAAACAAGCTACCTTATGCATATCAGTCCTCTTGAAACATGGTTACAAAGGAAGCTATAAAAATGCCACAAATACCTGAACAAATTCATGGTGTTTGTTTTTTAAAAAAATAGATAATTTTTAAAATTTATTAGATAAATTATCTAAATTTAAAAATTAGATAATTTAAAAAAATTACTTAAAAAAATCTATTCTGAAATTCAAACATTTTTATGATTAACCTATGAAGAGAAATTCATAGGAGAGGGAGAACAAATATCACAAAACCAAAGTTATATTTAAAAGATGTATGATTTGGGGAGAAAAAGCAGAATTTAAGATCATTCTGTTTTAAAAGATTTTTTCCCCACTTATTTTTACATTTCTTAAATGCATAAGCTATTACCCTGGCACACCATCATAGCCATAAGTGACTGAACATGTGAGTATGTGAACCAAGGACAAACCACTTACAGGGTGGAAAAGGCAAATGAAATTGCCTGCTGAGAAAGCTCTGCTGAATGGGAATCAACTCCCTTTATTTGACTAACTACAAGCCCAATCAGATCTTTTTTATTGAAGATTTTAAGTTCAAGGCTTGTAGCAAAATTTAGTGGTCATTAATCAGAGTGGAAAAAAAAAAAGTCACTGAGTCATGATTCTGTGTGAGCACATAGACTGTAGCCCAACAGACTCCTCTGTCTGTGGAATTCAGGCAAGAATACTGGAGTGGGTAGTCATTCCCTTCTCCAGGGTATCTTTCTGACCCAGGGATGGAATCCTGTATTGCACGCAGATTCTTTACCATCTGACCCACCAGGGAGAAGAGGGTGGTAGAAGGTGAGAGGTTAGATAGCATCACCAACTCAATGCATATGAATTCGAGCAAACTCCAGGAGATAGTGAAGGACAGGGAAGCCTGTTGTGCTGCAGTCCATGGTCTCAAAGAGTAAGAAACGACTTAGTGACTGAACAAAAACGAGAGTGAAGAAGCTGGTAGTAAGTGGCAGAAATTGAAACAGAAACATAGAGGGAAGAGAAAGCAGTCAAGTCCCTGTGTCATGGTAGGACATAGGGTAGGGAGCTCTTGGTATGGGTAAAGAGATGATTTGGTCACTGGGGCTGCTTAAGATTTTGGACAACCTTCCAAATTCCAGAATTCATACAAATGTTTATGATATTCAGTTATAGCCTATGTTCTTAGAAAGCCCAGTTACCACACAGCCAAGATTGTTTAGGCATAATTATCCTACAAATTTCTTTGAGATAACTGGC
This sequence comes from Bubalus kerabau, assembly GCF_029407905.1. Classification (NCBI taxonomy): domain Eukaryota; kingdom Metazoa; phylum Chordata; class Mammalia; order Artiodactyla; family Bovidae; genus Bubalus; species Bubalus kerabau. Next base: position 15,672,420 of record NC_073641.1, read on the forward strand.
ATGATTCTTCATTCCTTATAATTCAAAGGGTCTAATAGTTATATTGGGGGTTTCCCAGGTTGGGCAGTGGTAAAGAGTCCGCCAGCAATGCAGGAGATGCAAGAGGTGGGTTCGATCCCTGGGTCAAGAAGATCCCCTGGAGCAGGAAATGGCAACCTTTTCCAGTATTCTTGTCTGGAAAATTCCAGGGACAGAGGAGACTGGTGGGCTGCAGTCCATGGGGCTGCAAAGAGTCGGACATAACCGAACACACAATAGTTAGATTATAAAAATAATATATTTTAAGTGTAGGAAATATGGAAAATAGAGAAAAGTATAAAGAGTAAATTAAAAATCAACTATAAACTTAGTACCCAAGACATTATTAAAATTTGTTTTCTTTCTCTGTCCTTTTAATGTTACTAAATACTACTCCTAAACATGATTTTAATGCCTGCATACTGTTACAGAGGGGGAATATACCATAATTTATTTAGCTATTCTACTAGTTGACACTTAGCAGTTGTTTCCAAGCTTCTGCTATGATAGAGTACCTGTTTATACATAAATTTATACATGATTTTTCCTATATCTAATTATTTCTTAGATTATACCTAAATGGGGAATTAATTATCGGGCTAGGGTATGCACTTGTTAGGGCTTCCCTGATAGCTCAGTTGGTAAAGAATCTGCTTGCAATGCAGGAGACCCCAGTTCAATTCCTGGGTCAGGAAGAACCACTGGAGAAGGGATAGGCTACCCACTCCAGTATTCTTGGGCTTCCTTTGTGGCTCAGCTGGTAAAGAATCTGCCTGCATGTCTTAAAAAGTTTTGATAGATATTGCTCTCCAGAAAGCAGCTGTAACAAGAGTGTATGTTTTATAGCACCACAGGCCACATAATAAAATTTTTTACCTTAGGTAATATAATTCTAAGCAATTATGAATCATTAATCATTTAAGCAATTACAAATCATTGTATAAAAATCAATGTCTTGTAAAATTGGAAAATGAATTGTTGAGTCGGGAAGCATAAAATGGTTTATGATGCCCACAAAATGAAATATTTATATGTTTTTGCATCCTACTCACCTATATATTTCACTTCTATGTCTGCCAGTGCCTGCAAACAGTTCTCGTAAGTTACCTCCTTAATGTCAAGCATTCCAATAGCATCGTACACCTGTTTGGTCTGCGAGATGAGTTCCTCAGTTCTTGTTTTGATTTGCTCTGGTGAAAGATCCCATCTTAAAACATTCCTACCAGCTGCCATATAGGAAGACATTGCCTGAAGGGGAGACATCTCTTCTCTTCCTAAAGTCATTCTGAATAAAATTCTGGAACCACCAACTCTAAAAAGAATCAGAAAAGGATAAAAATTAGGCACTTTTTTGGTCCAAAGTCAACAGACAAATGTGTATTATTTAATTAAATTTTAAATTAGAAAGAACTTTTTACTCAAATTGAGCAAATTTCTTTCCGGTGAATACATACTCATGAAACTAAATGCTCTTGTATTTACTTGTTTTCTTGACTAGTTACAGAGTTAATGGAATTTGGACTTCCCAAACACTGAATTACTTATGTAATTAAATCAGAGAAATAAAGTTAGGTGTCAAAGATATAATATTGATAATCATCCTTTATAAATTAAACCAGTAATCTTTCTTATGTTAATGTTTATATTTTTCTCTTGCTAATATTTACCTACTATGTATGTAAACTCAATATTTTGATATTCAGGAAGGATTTTCAAAATTATTTTTATATTGAACAATTAAAAAAATGTATTACTAAAATTTCATGTTAATCAACTATGTTGACTTGAATTTATGACTTAAAAAATAAAATCTGGTATGGTATTATCCTAAAAGATAAAGGGGAAAAAATTAAAAATTATACCAATCCTTTAACCCCTTAAAATACTGAAACTAAAAATTGATGGCATATGTTTGCATATATAGTTATAATATGGAATTCTAGAGCTTATAAATAAAAATATTATAATAGCTAACATTTATTGTGTTTAGGTACTGTACTGAATGCTTTTCAGTTAAAACTCACAATAACCCTATGAGGTAGATATTGTGGTTATTTTTATTTAGCCAAGGGGGTCACTAAAACACAGAAGAGTTAACTAACTTGCCCCAGGTCACACAGCTGGCGATATAGTGAGAGCTAGGATTAAAAACCAAGAAGTAGAGAGCAGGAACCTACTCTCTTAACCAGAATACTCAACTTAATTCCTATTATCTTACAAGACCCCAAAACGACCTTATGATGTGGGCAGGACAATATTCGCCTTTAACAGATGATGCAATTGAGGCTCAGAAAGGCTAAGTGACTGATTTAATGTCGTTTGTTCAACAAACACTTACAAGCATGCGCTATGTCTACTCCTTGTTACAGGCGCCAAAGACACAAAGGCAATTGACTGGGACCCTTCTATTTATAACATATATAATTTATAATATAGGGAAGACAAATCGATTAATAGGTAATTGTGCTACACTGAGATGAGTTTTATAGGGTAAACAGGGAGAACTCTGAAATATCACAGAAGGAGCTTCTCTAGAAAGATTTTCTAAAAGGAACAATGAGCAAGCCAAGATCTGAACAATGTATAGAAGTTATCCAAAGGTAAAGACTGTAAGGAATGAAAAATCTGAAAAGCTTAAGTACGGACTCGAGAATGAAGAGCCTTGGGAATCACTTAAGAGTTCAGACCTACTCTAAGGGTCACGACAAAGCCACTGAAGGGTTTCAATCAGGTGAGAGATGAGAAAAGGTATGTGTTTTAAACAAAACACTCAAATTATAATGAGTTGAAATGTTTAGAAAAGAGGGCTCATTCCAGAGGAAAGCTGTGATGGGAACTGGGGCATAATATTATGGAATACCTCACTAGGAAACAGGGGGAACTTAGAAGATATTCAGGAAGTAAAATCACTATGACTTGGTACTGAATGTATTTGAGGAAGAGGTGAGGTGGTGTCTAGCCTTCTCTCTTGGAACTAGAGGGACAGAGGCACCATTGCTAAAATAGGGAAGTTAGACAAAGGAGGAGGCTCTCTGGTGGGACACAGAGAAATTCAGTTTTGGATGTGCCAAGTCTGAAGCGGCTGTGGTACAAGTCAGCAAAATTCATCACTGTTGAATGTAATTGGAGTGACATGGGTGGTTGAGCTGGCCCTGGGGAATTTGCAGAGGAAGAACAGAACAACCGGACTCTAACTCTAATCATTGAAGCGGAAGGAAAGAAAATCAAGTAGGAAGGGTTCAAGGAATTGTGAAAAGTGAACACGGAAAAAGGGAGGAGTGAAGGACAGTGTGATGTATGAATTTCAAGAAGACACAAAGTCTCTGTTGAATTCAGCAACAGGAATGTCACTAATGACTCTGGCAAGAGCAGTGTCGGCCAGGTGGTAGGGGTGGAAGTCAGATTACTATGACTGAGGGTATGGAGGTGAAGAACTGAGAGAGTGCACCTCAGCAACTCTCCATGGAGCTGGCTGTGAGAACAAGGAGACTAAGGCATGTAAGGGGCTGAGACACAGAAAGGCACATTATTAACATAGGAGAAGCCTTAGCCGTCTGACCCCCTTAACCATCTCTCCTAATAACTGAGGTCTCCTACATGAAACATACTGGTTGATGGTTATACTCAAGACTGGCAGACTATTTTCCAATGTATTTCCACATTTCTCCTTCAACCAGCTGAGTTATATATTCACCAAGAGTCAAGTTTATTTGTTACAGAACTGTTGATACTTATTATACTCATTTTCATGTAACTGAAGTACTTAACTGGTTAAATGTGTGCCAAAAGAATGATCTGTTGTTTAGGTCAATACCTTGGGAATACTTTAAACAGGACAGTTACTAAAAAGCCAACCAAAAAACTGCTGTTAGAGAAGATTTAAAACAGAATTGCAAAGATTCAGCAGGTTTCTTAACTTAGATTACTTATGCGTGTCTGGAGTGCTCTTGCTTCACTTTAAACAGACTGAAACTGGAAATGAAAAATAATGCATTTTGGCGTAGAGTTTACTCAAGGACAGTGAGGAATGCCGATCAAGTGATTCACATTTAACAAAAAGGTCTTGCTCTTACATCAAAATATTTTAAAATACTCATTTATGTTCTGTTTGAATATATTATTTGAGCAATTTGTCATTTTTAATGATTCTGTGTGAAACCAGTTTTTTAAATTACTTATTAAATGACATCTGGGTTTGGTTTGGGAAGATGCCCTGGAGAAGGGACCAGCAACCCACTCCAGTATTCTTGCCTGGAGAATCCCATGGACAGAGAAGAGCCGGGTGGGCTACAGTCCATGGGATCACAAATAGTTGGACATGACTGAGATGGTAACTGCAGCCATGAAATTAAAAGACGCTTACTCCTTGGAAGGTAAGTTATGACCAACCTAGATAGCATATTCAAAAGCAGAGATATTACTTTGCCAACAAAGGTCTGTCTAGTCAAGGTTATAGTTTTTCCTGTGGTCATGTATGGATGTGAGAGTTGGACTGTGAAGAAGACTGAGCACCGAAGAATTGATGCTTTCGAACTGTGGTGTTGGAGAAGACTCTTGAGAGTCCCTTGGACTGCAAGGAGATCCAAGCAGTCCATCCTAAAGGAGATCAGTCCTGGGAGTTCATTGGAAGGAATGATGCTAAAGCTGAAACTCCAGTACTTTGGCCACCTCAGGCGAAGAGCTGACTCATTGGAAAAGACTCTGATGCTGGGAGGGATTGGGGGCAGGAGGAGAAGGGGACGACAGAGGATGAGATGGCTGGATGGCATCACTGACTCGATGGACGTGAGTCTGAGTGAACTCCAGGAGCTGATGATGGACAGGGAGGCCTGGCGTGCTGTGATTCATGGAGTCACAAAGAGTCGGACACGACTGAGCGACTGATCTGATCTGATCTGATCTGAGCGGCTTTCATGCACTCACTCACTATTAAATGACATACGAAAGTGGAACTTCCCTGGTGGTCCCATGGGTAAGACTGTACCTCCACTGCAAGGAGCATGGGTTTGACCCCTGGTTGGGGAACTAAGATCCCACGTGCTGCATGGCTGGCCAAAAAAAAAGGGGACATGTGGAGCAAGGTGCTAATGGAGGTAGGAAGAAGTGGCATATGTCCCTGGGCAGAGCAAATTGTATGAGATAGGAAGAGAGACTGTAATCTCAGCAAAATCAATGAAACAGGTAACAATGTAACAAGTAGTTCAGATCAGTTCAGTCGCTCAGTCGTGTCCAACTCTTCGCGACCCCATGAATCGCAGCATGCCAGGCCTCCTTGTCCATCACCATCTCCCGGAGTTCACTCAGACTCACGTCCATTGAGTCAGTGATGCCATCCAGCCATCTCATCCTCTGTCGTCCCCTTCTCCTCCTGCCCTCAATCCCTCCCAGCATCAGAGTCTTTTCCAATGAGTCAAATCTTCGCATGAGGTGGCCAAAGTACTGGAGTTTCAGTTTTAGCATCATTCCTTCCAAAGAAATCCCAGGGCTGATCTCCTTTAGAATGGACTGGTTGGATCTCCTTGCAGTCCAAGGGACTCTCAAGAGTCTTCTCCAACACCACAGTTCAAAACCATCAATTCTTCGGTGCTCAGCCTTCTTCACAGTCCAACTCTCACATCCATACATGACCACAGGAAAAACCATAGCCTTGACTAGACGAACCTTTGTTGGCAAAGTAATGTCTCTGCTTTTGAATATGCTATCTAGGTTGGTCATAACTTACCTTCCAAGGAGTAAGTGTCTTTTAATTTCATGGCTGCAGTCACCACCTGCAGTGATTTTGGAGCCCCCCAAAATAAAGTCTGACACTGTTTCCACTGTTTCCCCATCTATTTCCCATGAAGTGATGGGACCAGATGCCATGATCTTAGTTTTCTGAATGTTGAGCTTTAAGCCAACTTTTTCACTCTCCTCTTTCACTTTCATCAAGAGGCTCTTTAGTTCCTCTTCACTTTCTGCCAGAAGGGTGGTGTCATCTGCATATCTGAGGTTATTGATATTTCTCCTGGCAATCTTGATTCCAGCTTATGCTTCTTCCAGTCCAGCGTTTCTCATGATGTACTCTGCATATAAGTTAAATAAGTAGGGTGACAATATACAGCCTTGACGTACTCCTTTTCCTATTTGGAACCAGTCTGTTGTTCCATGTCCAGTTCTAACTGTTTCTTCCTGACCTGCATACAGATTTCTCAAGAGGCAGGTCAGGTGGTCTGGTATTCCCATCTCTTTCAGAATTTTCCACAGTTTATTGTGATCCACACAAAGGCTTTGGCATAGTCAATAAAGCAGAAATAGATGTTTTTCTGGAACTCTCTTGCTTTTTCAATGATCCAGCAGATGTTGACAATTTGATCTCTGGTTCCTCTTCCTTTTCTAAAACCAGCTTGAACATCAGGAAATTCACAGTTCACATATTGCTGAAGCCTGGCTTGGAGAATTTTGAGCATTACTTTACTAGCATGTGAGATGAGTGCAATTGTGTGGTAGTTTGAGCATTCTTTGGCATTGCCTTTCTTTGGGATTGGAATGAAAACTGACCTTTTCCAGTCCTGTGGCCACTGCTGAGTTTTCCAAATTTGCTCTAGTAAAAACAATAGATGTCTGAATTTAAGAAACCAAAGGTTAACCCTGATAAGAACCAGGATATTTTCCTGGAAGTGGATGGCTGATATAAATGAGTTGAAGAATGCAGAGAACCGACAGCCCAGTACTGGACAGACGGTCTTCGGGAACACTGGAGTCAGCAGTCTGATGGCTGGGCCTGGGAGCAGAAAAGAAGACTGAACCAGAAATTAAAATCATCAAAGAACGGGGGGCACCAACCGGGTGGGTGGGAGAGAACAGCATGAGCAGGGTACCGTGAGCCTCAGAGGCATTTTTACGCCTTGGTGAAGAGGTGCTGGCCTGTGAGCAGAGCTGGGGGTGAGGAGGGAATCGGGAACAGAGAAGATATCAACCTTTCCTCCTTACTTTGTGATATGCCGTGTGGAAGAAAGAGGGATATGCGGAAATACTTTCCTCAGAGCTAAATGGATTACAATAAAGGTTAGGAGGAGAAAAGAGGATCCAGAGAATATGAAAAAATGGAGGAGTCTGTTTCCCATGGGACAAGGGCTCTGGAAATAACAAAGGATGAGTCCAAGTACGACCAATAGCTAAGCATGTGTTTTTTTGTCCAGCTATTCACCTCTTCCCCTATCTGATCATATACACGCTTTCTTCCCAGGCCCCATGCATCCCTGACCCTCAGCACTGCTGTGAGAGAAAGGGGTCTCATTCCTCCTGAGTCTAACTGAGCAGGTTGCTGTCCTTGACCGCAGCTGGCATCCATCTTAGAGAATGAGTGGAACCTGACTTAAACGATGAAATAAATACTGCGACTAGAAGAATAAAGGAAGGAAACCAAATATTTACTGACATCACCGATCCCTTAGATCAACTAATTCTGAAGCCTGACCTAGAGCTAGACTTTCCAGTTATTCGAGTCTATTGTTGAAAGCCAGTTTGAATGTGGTTTTATGCTATTTGCCTCAAACAGGATCCTGGCTGAAAAGGGAATGAAAGCTGATAAAGAAATGAGCAGAGGAAAAAACAAGAAGAAATGAGCAGAGAAAAAAACAAGACATACAGAGGTCAGAGTATAAGACCTTCCAAGCCTGGAGGGTCTCCCAGGCTTGGTGGTGGCCTAAAATAAGAGATGTGAAATGTAGTGTGTTGGCTGAAAATTTCCAAAATATATATTCCCACAATCCCTCATGGATACACAGAACTGAGGCCTTGAAGGAATGAGCCATGGCCCTGATTGGTTGGACTTCCAAGGAAGCTGCAGGACAGATGAAGAGGCTGGCCATGGGATCACTGAGGTAAGGAATAGTAACAGGGACAGCGATGAGTAAAACATAAGATTTCTACATCCCAATACCCTGCTCCTTTCACCACTCGTCTTAGTACAAACCAACTACTATGGACACGTTTCATTAATGTTAAATAGCTTTAAAAGAATGGATAAGAAAGCTGTGGTACATATACACAATGGAGTATTATTCAGCCATTAAAAAGAATACATTTGAATCAGTTCTAATGAGGTGGATGAAACTGGAGCCAATTATACAGAGTGAAGTAAGCCAGAAAGAAAAACACCAATACAGTATACTAACGCATATATATGGAATTTAGAAAGATGGTAACAATAACCCTGTGTACGAGACAGCAAAAGAGACACTGATGTATAGAACAGTCTTATGGACTCTGTGGGAGAGGGAGAGGGTGGGAAGATTTGGGAGAATGGCATTGAAACATGTAAAATATCATGTATGAAACGAGTTGCCAGTCCAGGTTCGATGCACGATACTGGATGCTAGGGGCTGGTGCACTGGGATGACCCAGAGGGATGGAATGGGGAGGGAGGAGGGAGGAGGGTTCAGGATGGGGAACACATGTATACCTGTGGCGGATTCATTTTGATATTTGGCAAAACTAATACAGTTATGTAAAGTTTAAAAATAAAATAAAATTTAAAAAAAAAAAAAAGAAAAAAGAAAATTATGTCAAACATCTCACCGATATGATGACTTCCTCTGGTTTTCATTTATTTCCTAACATTTATCGAAAGATGGAGTGTTTGGTCACAGCACACCTGATCTTAACTTGGTTAAACTGATGAAGATGTCAGCAGCTCTATCTTGGCTTAATGGCTGTACCCATGATCACCCCTGTATGGCTTCCATGGCAACTAACAAGAAGCTACCTTAAAGTGCAATGATTTCCTAAATGTAGATGTGGTAAGAAGAAAGGAACAGATGTTAGAGATCATGATTTCATGGTCAACAGAACACATGAAAATTTTAATCTTATACCTTCTTTTCTCACCGTCTGGGATTCTGTCGTAGTTCCATTCAGGATATAATTCTTGTTACTGAAGAAAAGGGATGGAGACAGAAGGATTCCCTAATACTTCTAACTAAAACATTTTGATCTATTGAGAATTTTTCTCCCTTCATTGTCTCTGCTTTCTCTCGTCCACTGTTTTTTCGCTGAGTATCCCTTCTTTGCCCCTTTATTATGATTTTAATCTCATTAGGTGCTTTGGATGCTGGTACCTTGATCCCTTCCCTTCAGTGTCTCGGCAGCCCCGGGGAACTGCACTTGGGGAGGAAAACCAGCGCGCCCGCCGTCATTCTAGCAACTGCGCTTGTACCCTTGAGGATCTATTGAGGATTTTTTATTGACTTTTTGCAACTGAGAGCTACAAAATTTGAAAGCAGGCAACACACCGTGATCTTGTCTTTCCCTACAGGAGTTATTACATGCAGTTATGTGAACATGAAAATCTAGATTAAATCCAAGATTCCCACAGTCTAATTAAACTCTAGCTTTCTTGCCTGCTCTCCACAGACTCCCAGGCTATTATTTCAGTCCCAACCACACCTTCATTTTCTCCTCTGTCTTTGAAGCACTTTCAACACACAGCTCTGAATTTCTAACCAAGAAATAATACAAAATACCATAGTAGAATTGACAGGAAGATGCATTTGCTGGGACTCTGGTCTCCTGTGTCCAAACACCAAATATTTAGGCGAAGAAAGCAAGCGGCACAGATTTTGACTGAGATTACCAGGCTAAAGAATTTTGTTTTGACAAATGAGCATGCCATTGTTACTGTGAGTTAATAATTGTCTGAAAAATTTAGGAAAATATTTTATGGAATGTACTTTCAGAAATGTTCTGATTGGGACTTCCCTGGTGATCCAGGGGTTAAGAATCCACCTGTCAATGCAGGGAACATGGGTCCCATCCCTGGTCCGGGAAGATCCCACGTGCCACAGAGCAACTAAGTCCTCACGCCACAGCTAGGAAGGTCCATGCGCTGTGAAGAAAGATTGCGTGTGCTGCAACTAAGATCCAACAGAGCCAAAAATGAAGAAATATTTTAAAGAAATATTCTAATTTACTGGGTTCATTTTCTTTTGAAGCATAAAGGCCTCCACGTCCTTCCACAGGGTGTCTTTGACTGTGTCAGTTCATATAGATCTGAGCTTGTATCACCTTTTAGCTGTGGCATCTATTTTAGACACAGAAGTAACTGTCATCCACTTGTTCAACTGGCTGGTGTTGTATGCCAAATCAGACGAGGACTCTTCTAGCACAATAACCATTGTACTCATCTGGTGTCACAACCCTAGCATCTCGCTGAGCACACTGTAGATGCTTTATGTGTTTGAGACGAGATGGTACTGACACGGCTGAAACAGCATCACAACACTATCTCCCTTCATTATCACAAATAAACATCCATACAGGAACGTGTGTTTTATTAGGGCCAGGACTAGTGTGAAACTCCATGACGTAAAATGTCACAACTTCCCCAGAATTTATATTTAATCCATGCTCCCATCCTTTTCCTATAGTGTTGTAGTTTACAGTCTGCATGGCATTTCCTGAAATTTGTTCCAATTCTTTAAAATACTTGGCAAACATTCCCAGTATTTACTTTGGAACTAATGTTTCTGTTCAAGCTATGAGGGCTGCATTTCACCAACCTCTCAAGTGGTATTTCTGTGTCTCTTTTAGTTAGTTCTTCTCTGGTTATTTTGTCAGAACCATGCCTTTTCAATCTTGATTCCCACTAATCACAAAGTTGTCTTTTTCAGCCATTGATCTAACTAAATCACCCCCGCCTTACAACTTAGAAGCCACAGCTCAAGTCCAGGCTCCTTTCAGCAGAGCGTACGGGACTCCTTAATTTTGGATTTCATCAATGCCAAATCCCAGCCGTGCAACTCCTCAAGGATCGCCTGTTCCTTTAGGCACCTAGCGTTCTTCTACCTTGAAGCCTCGAGCCAGGCAGCACGTTATCCCTTACATCTATCCTTTCTAACACAGTAGCCACATGTGGTTATTTAAAGTAAACAAAACAAAAAACGTAGTTCTTTAGTTGCACTAGGCACACTTCAAATGCTCAACAGCCACCATGGCAAGTGGCAACCATACTGAACAGACAGAGAATATCAGCATCAGAGCGGAAAGGTCTAGATGGCAGTGCTGCGCTAGGTGATCTCCTTTCAGGAATGAGTGTATGCCTGTATCCTCCTGTTGGTACCCTTTCTCTTTTTGACTCATAAAGCAGTTCCCTGGTGTCTTCTTTGGAGGGAAGAAAGAACAGAGACAGTGAGGAAAGGAGGAGTCATTTACCGAGCAGTTTCTACGTGTCTGACTCTTTGCGACACCATGGACTGTATGGTCCATGAAATTCTCCGGGCCAGAATACTGGAGTGGGTAGCCTTTCCCTCCTCCAGGGGATCTTCCCAACCCAGGGATTGAACCCAGGTCTCCCACATCAACAACCTCATATATGTAGATGATACCATTCTAATGGCAGTAAGCAAAGACAAACTAAAGAGCCTCTTGTTGAAGGTGAAAGAGGAGAGTAAAAAAGCTGGCTTGAAACTTCTTGAAACATTCAAAAAACTAAGATCATGGCATCTGGTCCATCACTTCATAGAAGGGGAAAAACTGGAAGCAGTGACAGATTTTTATTTTGTTGGGCTCCAAAATCACTATGGACAATGACTGCAGCCATGAAAGAAGACCCTTGCTCTTTGGAATGAAAGCTATGACAAACCTAGACAGCATATTATAAAGCAGACACATCACTCTGCCAACAAAGGTCTGTATAGTCAAAGTTATGGTTTTTCCAGTAGTCACATATGGATGTGAGAGTTGGACCATAAAGAAAGCTGAGCGTTCAAGAATTGATGCTTTCAAACTATGGTGCTGGTGAAAAGTCTTTAGAGTCCCTTGGACAGCAAGAAGATCAAACCAGTCAATCCTCAAGGAAATCAACCCTGAATATTCATTGGAAGGACTGATGCTAAAGCTCCAATACTTTGGCCACCTAATGCAAAGAGCTGACTCATTGGAAAAGACCCTGATGATGGGAAAGACTGAAGACAAAACGAGAAAGGGGCAGCAGAGGTTGAGATGTTTAGACAGCATCACTGACTCAATGGACATGAGTCTGAGCAAACTCTGGGAGATAGTGAAGGACAGGGAAGCCTGGCATGCTACAGTCTATGGGGTTGGAAGGAGTCAGACATGACTTAGCGACTGAACAACAACAACAACAAGCCCCTAACGAAGTTAAACATCTGGTATTTGAGCCACTAGTGTTCCAGACAACAGCTTTTTCATTTGCAGACCTTTTAATTTGACTTAGGATCAAACTGTTTTATGAACAGAATGTTCTGGAATTAAATGCCTTAGAATAAGTCAACTTTAACAGCAAACAGAGAATCAAATTCTTGGCCAAGATCATTTCTTTTGATGTTTTTTAGTGGAATTAATGTCCAGAAAGACCATTCCAGCTTGGTTTTTAAGTTTACAAAAAATATAATTAAAATACAAAAAATGGCACTTATATCTCTACTTAGTCCCACTTTCTTTCTTTGAATTTTAAAGAAAGATGTGTCCCCTAACCCATGGTCTTCAGCTTTTGAGTCCTGTAATTTTTTCATGTTCTGACTACACTGCCTTGTTTGTCACTGATTCTTCTACCAAAAGCACTCTGGCAATGTCGCTTTTCTGCTTTCCTAGTCCTTCAATTTTTCTGACCATTTCTTCTTAGTCTCCTTTGCTGGCTTCTCTTCCTGTAACCATTCAGAATAGTTGGGTGTTTTCCCATGAGTCCATCCAGATGTCAAGATGGGGCTCCAGACCCATAGATATCTCAAATGCGACACGTTCAAAACTTGATCTTTCTCCTGGATTCTCAGCCTCAGTTTACCACTCTTCACCTATGCTCCTAAGCTAGCAACTGGTCACACATGTGAATGATGAGCATCATCATCACCCCTAATATTTAGCGAAAGTAAATTAATATGCCAGGCACTATACCAAGAACTTACATGCATTTTTTTATTCAATCCTCCCAACCAGCTAAGAGGTAGGCATTATTAATACAATTTTCCTGGGCAGACAGAAATAGTGTGCTCAAGGTCATACAGCTGGTATGGAGCTGGAATTTAAACCCTAATTACAAAGCCCATATTCTTAACTACCATGCTATATTCATGTTGCACCTGAATCTTAGAAAAAAAAAAAATCAGATTTGTCACCATCTGCATCTTCCTGATTTTTCCGCCCTGATTGTAATGAGGAGAGAAGGTAGGCAGCTAAAGCATATACACTGACATCACTTGTCTGATCTCTCTGTACCACTCTCTGAAGGGCTGCTGCCAGGACTGTGGAAGGGTGCCCACTTAAGCTTTCATCCGTCTCTGAGAAACAGACCAAGCACGCATGAGCACCTTTTTGTGACATGTCTGAAGAATGGCTGTTGTTGTTCTGTCGCCCAGTCACGTCAGACTCTTTGTGACCCCATGGACTGAAGCATGCCGGGCCTCCCTGTCCCTCATCATCTCCCAGAGTTTGCCCAAGTTCAAGTTCATTACATTGGTGATACCATCCAGCCATCTCATCCTCTGATGCCCTCTTCTCCTTCTGCCTTCAACCTTTCCCAGCATCAGGGACTTTTCCAATGACTTGTCTGTTTGCATCAGATGACAAAAATACTGGAGCTTCACCTTCAGCATCAGTCCTTCCAGTGAATATTCGGGGTTGATCTCCCTTAAGATTGACTGGTTGATCTTCTTGCTGTCTACGGTACTTTCAGGAGTCCTCCAGCACCACAGTTTGAAGGCATCAAAAGAGTAAAACAACTCAAACTGAGACAAGCTGATGGTGACACTTTGCACTCAGGCCTCACTTTTTCCAGAGCCCTTCGATTATTCTTAGGTAAGCAAGTGTACCACCTGATGAAGTGTATGCCTAGGAAGTTCCAAATGCTTTCTTAAGGTACTCAGGCAAACCAATAATATACATTTCTTGTAAACAAGGCTCAGCTGAGGCATCCTATGCAATGAGTGCTAGTTCTTTATTCCCTGGTGATTTCTCAGGTAAAAATACTGATTTGTTACCATCCTCTGTGATTATGCCTCCATTGCAGATTTTATCTCCCACTCTCAAAAGGGCTCGTTACAAAGGGCTTTCCCATGAAATAAATTAGTTGATTCGCTCATTCCTTTAGTAAATACTGAGATTATGAAGATGAATAAGATCACAGTTCCTGCCTTTCAGCTTATAGACTTGTGAAGAAGAGACACAGAGATAGATGAGAACATCAGGCAGCAAATTTTATACGAATAAAGTGATGGGGAAATTTGTAAGACAGAACAAGTAACTCTACCTTGGGGAGATTCTTATATTTCTAAGCGTGCACACACACAACCGTAGAACTTGGTTTTCCTCTTTCTTTTATATTCTTTGTATAAAATACTTTATTATTATTATTAGCTGTCAACAAACAGCTAATAGAATTTATACAGAATAGCTTGTGCTCAGTCGCTTCAGTTGTGTCTGACTCTTTGTGATCTGATAGACTGTAGCTCAACAAGCTCCTCTGTCCATGGGATTTTCCAGGCAAGAATACTGGAGTGGGCTGCCGTATCCTCCTCCAGAGGATCTTCCCGTTCCAGGGATCAAACCAGTGTCTCCTGCATTGCCAGTGGATTCTTTACCAGTGAGCCTCTGGGGAAACCCCTAGAATAGCTTACTTTTATTTTTATTTTGATTAGTATTTGTGGAAGGTCTTCTAAGTATATTCTAGGAAATGTTACTCACAGTAGTTACTTATAACTTCTAAATCCTAAGTTTAATGTTTTAGGGTCTACATGTCAACTGCATCTATAAAATCTGAATTGAAAATTTTAAAAATAAATGATACTTCTCCTGAAGAGTGTTTTGGTCTTTTTTCTTTTTTTTAAGTTCTGTTAGGAAAAAAGCACAAGTTTATAAATTAAGCTCCTCTACAGTACCTAGTACTTGGTAAATATTCGTTGAATGAATTAAAATCTGTATGAATACTGAATGCCAGCCATAGGTTAGTTGGAGATCCACTAGGATGGCTGAGTGATCTGTTCTTCCCAGGCCAGGCCAAGAATGAAGACAACATCCTTCTCATTCCACTAGAAAGTAAGCTCTTTGAGAATGAAGACCGTATCTTAGTTATCTTTTTACTTTTCGGCAAATGTGGAAGAATGTACAGGCACACAGCATATATGTTGCAACTGTTAAATCAAGTATAAGAAAGCAATAAAAAAAATCTAAATTAGCCTGCCTTAGAATGATTAGTAAATTCAGCCCCAACACTAAGTAAATACAGTGATAAAGCAATCAAGAGAAAGTGCTAGGATAATAAAGTTGCTGAAGAAAAGTAATTAAAATAAGGGATAGATCATAAAGATACTTTGAGTCATGGACAGATTATCTACAGGACATGCCAGTATACTTAGAAAGCAGTCTTATGATTCAACTGCTCTTGCTTCCACCTGCTGGCATAGGAAAGTAATTTTTAGATTGGGCAGAAAATGTTAAGCAGCTCTAGAAAGAAACTGTATGAAAAGTTTGAACTTTCAAAGTACTCTTGAAAAGGTAACACTACACTTCCCATAAACAGCCATTTACAGAAAGGTACACCATGAACTCAGCTACAAACATACTGAATACAGAGCAGAATTATCCCAAATATGGAGATATTCCAGTGGTCTTTATTCTGAGTACTTCTAGTAGCTGATAAAGTCAAAAGCATTATCCATTTTCTCTCATTATACCATCCCATTTTAATATAAAAATAAACATAGCACTTAAATTTGATGACTAAAGTGACCAGGGAAACAATAATGGTTCAATCTCCATCTTACATGGTGAAAACATACTATTTGGAAACAGCACCACATATAATCTCAGTGTGTACAATTTCCTCTATCAACAAGGCTTAAGAGTAGACCCAATTATATTATATGAAGGCTCCCCTGGGAATGAAGGACCCACTTTCAACTCTTTCTTAAAATGTTAGGGACCCATTTAAAAAAAAATGAAAAAAGGTAATTTTATTTTAGATTTTGGAATGTAATGGAAGTAAGTTCTTGTTTCCAAATTTCATTGCAAATAAATGAAAAAAGGACTCTTCAAAGTCATCTTTTCCAAGAAACAGGAATAAAAATAAAAATCTTTTGAAAGAAATGGCTTAAGGTCTTATGAAGCACTGTGATACTAGAGATGTTTGTAATATTTCTACTTTAAATAAACAGAACTTAAGAAAAGGTTCCTATCACTCAGTTTATATAGGATGAAATAGAAAAGTGGCAGATTCTGAAAAACAAGAAAAAGAATAGAATAATAGTCAAATTGACTTTCTTCTAGTTTTGTGTGTAGGACAGTGGTTTCCTCATTATAAATTTTAAATAAAGTTATTATAAATGGACAAAGACTTTTCTTAAATCTTTTAATTGGCTTAAGAAAAGCCACCTGAGACTCTGAAGCATCTAGAATAAATAGAGTGCTGTGTCACAAATGAAATCAAGACTTCTTCAATAATTCATTACCAAAGGGTCTACCACATACAAGGAAAACCACAACTCAAAAAGACATTCCATCTTTATTTTTCTCTAGGAGGATGAATAAATTGCTTCTGGCACATTTTATTGGTGTTTGGGGCATACTTTTCAGAATTGAAATCCTTAATAAATTACTCAGGAGAGAGATTTCTCTCCTCAGTACATTATTTTATACTTAGTCTTTTTTTGGGGTCATCTACGCATGGGTTTTGTTGAGTGAACAATGATGTCTAAATCCTCTTCCTAGGCCTGGGTAATAACTAGCTTGCTTTTCTTTTTAAAGACTGGTTCAACCACAAATGAGTGTTCATTATTTTCACATGTGACAATGGTATTGTGGTTATATATTTTTGAAAAAAATTTATCTCAGAGCTATATGAAATACTTACTATTAAAGTAATATTGGGCATATGTTTCAAAGTAATTGGAGGATGAAGAGGTACATGAAAAGAGTTTGGCCATGAGCTGACATTTAAAAATGTTTTTTAATTGGAGGATAATTGTTTTACAATGTTGTGCTGGTTTCTGCTGTTCAACATGAATCAGCTATAAGTGTACATATATCCCCTCCCTCTTAGACCTCCCTCCCACTCCCATCCCACCCCTTCAGGTCATCACAGAACACCAAGCTGATTTCCCTGTGTTATATAGCAGCTTCCCAATACCTATCTATTTTGCACATGGTAGTATATATATTTCAATGCCACTCTCAATTTATCCCCCCTCTTCTTCCCCCACTGTGTCCACAAGTATGTCCTCTATGTGTGTGTCTGTATTCCTGCCCTGCAAACGGGTTCATCACTACCATTTTTCTATCTAGATTCTATATACAATGAGCTGACAATTTTAAAGCTATCCTAATTTCATGACTTTTAGTTATGACTGAAAATTTACACACTAAAAAAAAAAAAAAAAAAGCTCTAGTTGCTATTCTAAACTCAGACACGTGATTTGAAAAACATGATAACTTAACATTGAAAAAGCCACACAAGCTGACGAGCAGATTAAAAGGGATAATACATGGAGTAAACCCCGAGAGAAAATTAAAGCACACATAAGAAGAAACTAGAGGGACTTCCCAGGTGGCACAATGGTAAAGAGTCTGCCTGCCAATGTGGGAGATGCAAGAAATGCGGCTATAATGCTTGGGTGGGGAAGAGTCCCTGGAGAAGGAAATGCCAACCCGCTTCAATATTCTTGTTTGGAAAATTCCATGGAGAGAGGAACTTGGTGGGATATAGAGGGTCCCATGGGACCACAGAGGGTCAGACAGGACTGAGTGACTGTGCATACACTCACACAAGAAGAAACTAGAGCACAAAATATATTTGACCAGTAAATGAAGATTCATAAATTCACAGTTGGAAAGGGCCTAAAAAAATCAGGTGGTTTAAATTCTTGAATTCAGAACAAAGCTCAGTGATATGAAGTCAGAAGTAATCATTGCAGATATAATGAATGTTACATTATAAATGGATTATTAGAGAAGCTTCAAAGGGATACTGCTTTCTAGTGTATCTCCAACTTAAGGCTGACAACCTGGAGCACAAGTATTAGACGGCTGGCTTGCTACATCATCGAGTTAATGAATAAGCCTCTAGCTGCTGTTTGGCTTTACATATATGAACTCATTTAATCTTTGAACAACACTGTGACAGAGAGACTGAGGCACAGAGAGGTCAAATCACTTATCTAAGATCACTCATCCAAGGTAACTCCAACATCAATGCTGTTAAATACGTATCAGCAATCACACCAATCATTCTGGCAATTCGGCCATTCTCTTCAAGTTACCCATAGTTATTAACCTAATACATTACTTTTCTTGATATCCTCCTGTCCTAATTGAGATAGGCAGAGACATAGTCAGAGGGCACGGCCCACATGGCTCTGTGTTGGCCCACGCCATGTTCCAATTATCCCGCTGGTCTGGTCCTTCTTCTAGGGGGCATTCAAATGTCATTTACTTTTGTGATAGTGAATGTCGCTCAGTTGTGTCTGACTCGTTGCAACCCCATGGACTATGCAGTCCACGGAATTCTCCAGGCCAGAATACTGGAGTGGGTAGCCTTTCCCTTCTCCAGGGGATCTTCCCAACCCTTTAAAGCTACTCTTTGAAGCAGAGAAGAGAGTTTCCTCACCAATAAATATAAAAAAAAAGTTCTTAAAACATTTCCTAAGCAAGATGAAAATACAAGGTCAGCTTTCGGGAAACATTACTAGGTAAGCTTCAGAAATGATAACTTAACATTGAAAAACCCATACAAGCTGACAAGCAGATTAAAAGGGATAATACATGGAGTAAACCCCGAGAGAAAATTAAAGCACACATAAGAAGAAACTAGAGGGACTTCCCAGGTGGCACAATGGTAAAGAGTCTGCCTGCCAATGTGGGAGATGCAAGAAATGCGGCTATAATGCTTGGGTGGGGAAGAGTCCCTGGAGAAGGAAATGCCAACCCGCTTCAGTATTCTTGTTTGGAAAATTCCATGGAGAGAGGAACTTGGTGGAATATAGAGGGTCCCATGGGACCACAGAGGGTCAGACAGGACTGAGTGACTGTGCATACACCCACACAAGAAGAAACTAGAGCACAAAATATATTTGACCAGTAAATGAAGAAAATGTTGATTTTTAAGTGCTTATGAGATATGCCAGGGTTTTAAAGCGTGGTGATCTGGCAACTGGAAATATGAACCTAAAGGCAAGGAGAGGGGTTCAGATGGGAGACACAGCTACAGACGTCTTCAGATGTACAAATCTTCGAATGGACTGGGGCCTCTCAGGACAGTATGTAGATAAGAACACTGGGGAAGTCTGGAAAAAGTAGGGTAAGGAAAAGTGCACACCTGGTGGGTTGAGGGAGTGTTTCAGATGGAAGTGTGTGTGGGAGAGACTCCAGCATGTATGTCTGTTCAAGGAAAGGTGTCCGAAAAGAGATTTACAGCAGAGAAAAACTAGAGTTTGAGAGGCAAGTGTCAGGAAAATAAAGCTTGAAAGAAATTTGAGGAATGTTCATAACAGAATAAAATTAATTTTGTTTCTCTGCAAATCAAGAAAGAATGTGTGGCCAACAGTGTGAATATTACATGGAGACTGAGCAAGGCAGGACTGAAAAGTCTGCACTGTACTTGGCAACTAACACCCCAGACCTAGAGTGTCATCTGATTAGCAGTTCCTTCCTCTCTTGTTCTTCGGCAGCCACATCAAGCGGCTGATTCACACTGAAACCGAAAAACAAGTCAAGGTTCTAAGTTTTTCCCATGGGCTGCTCTTACATCATCCTGCTCTCATACAGGTGATGTGTTTAGCTTACATATAAGATTTCATCTTGGGATACTATTAAGACTCTCCTCTTTAGAATGGTGTCCCAGGGAGTGGAGATCCTCAGGAATTCTAAGTTTTCACTACTAAGGTTTCCCTGGTAGGTCTTTATATCCTGTTCCCAGTCACTGATAAAGCATTTGTAACTTTCAATATTCATGAATATACACAGCCCTTGAATTACAACGGCTAGATTTAAGATTTTTTGACTTATGATGGTGTGAAAAGAATTCCACAGAAACCATTCTTCAAAATCTGAATATTTACCTTTTCTCAGGCTAGCGCTACACGGGAAGATACTCTGTCATGGAGCTGGGCGGTAGACTGCAGCCTCCAGTCAGCCATGTGATCACAAGGGTAAACAACCAATACACTTACAATCAATCTATACCCACACATTTCTGTTTTTCACCTTCAGGACAGTATTCAGTAAATTACACGAGACATTCAACACTTGATTATAAAATAGGCTTGTGCTAATGTAAGTGCTCTGAGAATGTTTAAGGTAGGCTAGGATGATGTGATGATGTTTGGTAGATTAGGTGTATTAAAAGGATTCTGACTTTTCAACTTACTATGCATTCATCACGATGTGACTCTGCCATGAGTTGAAGAAGATCGTAGTCAGTTCTTAATTATCCAGGTCCTTAGAACTACTTTTTTCTACCTTGAATGGCAAGGAGAAAATTATAAGTTACTATGTACCCATGGTATCAACCACTGTGCCAGATGCTCTCATCTACATTAGTTCCTGCATGCCTTACAAAAATTATGAGAGGTAGTAAATGTTATCTCTATTTTAGGACTGAAGAAACTGAGACTTTGTGAGATTATTCAAACATCTAAAACCAGGTCAGCCTCCAAAGTAATGCTGTTTGCACATTCTCTTTTTTCTTTTTTTTGAGGGGTGTAAATCTCTACACACTGAACTTTGTTCTTTGTCCAGCTTTACTGAGCTATACTTCCCATATAACACAGTGTAAGTTTAAGGTGTAGCAACATTCTTTTTCTTGGAGTCATTTCATTAGTTTTTAGCATGTTTGTCTTGGATACTCAACTTACTTTAATGTGCCTGTTCCTAAATTCTGGCAGATAGTCTTAGGGGAAGGGAACTCCCTCTCCTGGGCTTCCTATGTCCAGATCCTACCTTCAAGGATCAATTATGACTTTGCCACTTTCTTTTATCCTGAAAGAAATCTCTCCTTCCCCTGAACTCCCATATCAACTTCTCTATTACTCTCCAGGGCACTTATCACCCTCTATCTTGGATTCTAATTGTTTATGTATGTGCCTTATCACCCTTACTAGCCTGTATTGCCTTGGCCTTTTCAGTTCAGTTTGGTTTAGTCACTCAGCTGTGTCGGACTCTTTGCGACCCCATGGACTGCAGCATGCCAGGCCTCCCTGTCCATCACCAACTCCCAGAGCTTACTCAAACTCATGTCCATCAAGTCATTGATGCCATCCAACCATCTCATCCTCTGTCATCCCATTCTCCTCCTGCCTTCAATCTTTCCCAGCATCAGGGTCTTTTCAAATGAGTCAGTTCTTCGCATCAGGTGGCCAAAGCATTGGAGTTTCAGCTTCACCATCAGTCCTTCCAATGAGCATTCAGGACTGATTTCCTTTAGGATGGACCGGTTGGATCTCCTTGCAGTCCAGGGGACTCTCAAGAGTATTCTCCAACACCACAGGTCAAAAGTATCAATTCTTTGGTGCTCAGCTTTCTTTATAGTCCAACTCTCACATCCATATGTGACCACTGGAAAAACCATAGCCTTGACTAGATGGACCTTTGTTGGCAAAGTAATGTCTCTGTTTTTTAATATGCTGTCTAGGTTGATCATAACTTGACCTTTTAAGAAGGATCAGAATAAGAAATAGCCCATAAAACTCTACTTATACACATACATAATACATATACTATGTAAGTATTCACTGTATTTACACAATTTCCCCTATATCATGCACATTTCACCACATTGTATCTCACAAACAGTACCAGGAAAAACTCTGTTCCTGATCATTTTTAATGATATGTTTGTTTCCCCTTTGTCTTTATTGCCAGAAAGCTCACATTACAATTCTGAACCCAGTTAGAAGAACTAGACTGATCCTAATGTTTAATTTTTTTTTTGCCTAGTATTCTTTTCCCTTTACTAATCTTAAGGTGTATTTTTTAGGCAAGCGATCATGAATTAAATATGATAAAGACAGGGGTACAGAGTAAATTTCAATAAGCAAATACAATCTAAGTCCTTTGCAAATAGGACCTAAGTTTGTTACATCTACATTCCTCGTGGTATGTAGCACAGTCCCTGGCATATAGTAACCACATTCAGTTAATATTTGTGGCATGAGGGAATGAAGGTTTGAAAGTTACATATAGGTTTCAATTGACCACATTCTACTATGTACCTCTTCTGTAACTTTATAATTTTTCAGTATCATTAAAAACACTTTTGATGAGCTGCTAAACCCCTTACTGAGTAGCCTTGGGTCCTTTTTGCCATTCCAAGAAGGTCTGTTCTGTTCTTACTTCCCTTCGGCTACGTCTGTGCAGTTATGGGAGTACAGCGCTGAGCGCACAGGGTCTAGGTCCAGTAGAGCAGGAATGAGACGGGTTCCAGGGTATGAATCCACATCATGTCTTCTCTGCATTCTTCTGGGTACTTCTTCCACCAGCTAGGGCAAGCTGCATGTTATTACCTTCTTGGTCTGAACAACAAGTAAGTATTTTGGCTTTTCTCAGGATTATGCTCTGCTTACTGTCATGAGTTTCCCCAGGCCCAAGCAGCTTCCAGGTCATACAAGTCCAGAGAGTCTGGCTTTCCTGCCCTGGGCCAGTCCAGACCCACTCATGAGAAGTTCACTTTCTGTTCCTTCTCAGGTAGGTTGCTTCTGACCCAGTACTTCAGAGCCTGGCTCTGTCTTCAACTTCTTCCATATCCAGGTTGACATATGTAGAATAAGCTTTGCTATTAATGCATTAATGTATATTAACATATATTGTGTGCTCAGTTGCTCAGCGGTGTCTGAATCTTTGTGACCCTATGAACTATAGCCCGCCAGGCTCCTCCATTCATGGGATTTTCCAGGAAAGAATACTGGAGTGGGTTGCCATTTCTTCCTCCAGGGGATCTTCCTAGCCCAGGGACCAAACCTGTTTCTCCCGCATCTCCTGTACTGGCAGGCAGATTCTTTACCATTGAGACCTAGGAAGCCCATATTAATATATATAGTATTCCTTAATTAGACTATTACTGTACAGATCCACCAACTGGGTTTGTAAGGCACCAAGTCACTATTTGAATGTTCCCCGTGGTGACAAGGGAATATGACAAAGATCATCTCTTTTAATGTGTAGCTTCCTTTCTGCCTCATAGTCAACTGGTATACACTCAAAATTCCCATGAGTCTGTTGGTCAGGTTAGCTTCCTGCTGCATATTACTCTACACTGTAATTTTTTATTACATAACTATATAATAGAAATTTCCCCTGGAAACTTTTTTTTTTTTTGCATAAAGAAATTCACAATGAGCTATTTCATAAAGAGTTTGAAATATTTACTTTCTAGTGGAAGTTATAACTGTCATTGTCCATATAAAAATGCCAAATCTAGGCCTATATTCCTTAGGTATCAGGAATGAATGCTGAATTTTAAGTCATTATCACTGATGACATATTTTCATCCATCCATTCACCAAATATATTTTTTAAGCAACTACTCTGGGAACACCATGAATTCTCTGGCTAAAACACTGAGTAGGAGAAGCCAGGAGAGCTAAGTCATGGTCAAACTGTATAGGGCTTTATAAACCATATGAATGAGGTGTGATTTTATCCTAAGATTCATGGCAATCATAAGAAGAATTTTAAGAGTGTGATGCACCACATTCGCATTTCATAAAGATCTTGGTCTTCATAAGGAAAGTATATAAGTAGGAACCAAAAACTGTGGCTAAGACTGACGACCAAGGTTTGGATTATAGGGGTGACACCTCAAATAAAGAAGAGAAAGAATTTGAAGACTTGGGGGTTGATAGGAAAGTTAGAGAAAAAGAGGCGAGGAACAAGTCTTTTGACTTGGGTAACTGGTGACAGTCATTGAGACAGAGGATCCTCCAAAGGGAGGATTTATAGGAATGTTTAAATATAGTTTAGGATAAGGTGGCATTGAGATTAAATAATAACATAACAGATATTCAATAAGTATTTGTAAAATGAAAAAATGACTGAATATGAGACCTCCAAAAGAGCTGTCCAATTTGTAGATGGAATCTAATATCATTCATCTTCTCTTTTACTTAAATAGTTAAGAGATACTTTATGTTGCGCCTTGGCAGAAAATTCCTATTAGAATCTGTATGCTGTATAAATGTATAATTTTCAGTGTTAGAATGATTAGATCTGACAATGGAGCTTTATAGTATATATGTCATCCATTGCGGCAAGCAGGTGTTACCTGAAGGCTATGATTATTTCAGTCCCCATAGCTCTGCCTACAATGTGAGGCAGAAAAAGAATTTTCTCTTGGTCTTCATGACAAATAAGATTAGATATCAAAGATACCAGCTACATGTGGAGAGAAATATGAGACTATCCTTTTGAATGCTAAGCAGGAGGTATAGAAAATCTCAGAGTAGGTGGAAAAGGACAGGGTCTTTGAAAGTAAGCTATGGTAAATCTGAAACTCATATTTAGTAAGCTGGCCTTTCTCTTATACTTACTATAGTTTCTGTGTTGATTTCCTTTTTGGTTCACTTAATAATTAGAAAAAAGTCTTTCCAAAAAAAAAATGTCAGTCTTCATGACAGAGAAAGGGTTTAACTGTGAAAAATAAAACATAAGAGTACTATAAGAAATGTAGGTGATCTAAAAAACTTACAGTCTTGGAGTAGGACAGGGCTTTCTAGGCATGAGACCAAGGCAGAAGTCATAAAGGAAAAAAGACTGATACGTCTTATTACAGTAAAAATGTAAACTTCTATAGGGCAAAAAAGCAAAAAGCAATAACAGTCCACCCCAAAATTCAAAGACAAAAAAACTGCAACATCTAGAAGGGCTCTTACAAATTAATAATCTCAATTTAAAACCCCCAAAATACAACTAGGCAACTTATAAATATAAAAATAATATTTAATATTTATTGAGCTTTTGTGTGCCAATGTGGTAGACTAATTGCTAAAATGGCCCCATCCCTCTACATATTTATGCCCTCCTATAATTTGAATCTGCTGTTCCCTCCCATTAAAAGTCAGGATCTATTTTCCCATTTCTTGAATCTGAGATGGCCTTATGACTTTCTTTGGCCAGTCCAGTAACTGTGGCAGCTGACAGAATACCAGTTCTAAGCCTAGGCCTCAGGAGGTCTTCAAAGCCTTTGACTTTATGGATCACAATAAACTGTGGAAAATTATGAGACAGGAATACCAGACCACCCGACCTGCCTCTTGAGAAACCTGTATGCAAGTCAGGAAGCAATAGTTAGAACTGGACATGGAACAACAGACTGGTTCCAAATAGGAAAAGGAGTACATCAAGGCTGTATATTGTCACCCTGCTTATTACATGTGGAGTACATCATGAGAAACGCTGGGCTGGAGGAAGCACAAGCTGGAATCAAGATTGCCGGGAGAAATATCAATAACCTCAGATACACAGATGACACCACCCTTTATGGCAGAAAGTGAAGAAGAACTAAAGAGCTTCTTGATGAAAGTAAAAGAGGAGAGTGAAAAAGTTGGCTTAAAGCTCAAAATCCAGAAAACGAAGATCATGGCATCTGGTCCCATCACTTCATGGCAAATACATGGGGAAACAGTGGAGACAGTGTCAGACTTCCTTTTTTTGGGCTCCAAAATCACTGCAGATGGTGATTGCAGCCATGAAATTAAAAGACACTCACTCCTTGGAAGGAAAGTTATGACCAACCTAGACAGCACATTAAAAAGCAGAGACATTACTTTGTCAATAAAGGTCCGTTTAGTCAAGGCTATGGTTTTTCCTGTGGTCATGTATGGATATGAGAGTTGGACTGTGAAGAAAGCTGAGCACTGAAGAATTGATGCTTTTGAACTGTGGTGTTGGAGAAGACTTTTGAGAGTCCCTTGGACTGCAAGGAGATCCAACCAGTCCATCCTAAAGGAGATCAGTCCTGGGTGTTCATTGGAAGGACTGATGTTGAAGCTGAAACTCCAATACTTTGGCCACCTGATATGAAGATCTGACTCATTGGAAAGGACCCTGATGCTGGGAAAGATTGAGGGCAGGAGGAGAAGGGGAGGACAGAGGTTAAGATGGTTGGATGGCATCACTGACTCGATGGACATGGGTTTGGATGGACTCCGGGAGTTGGCGATGGACAGGGAGGCCTGGCGTGCTGCGGTTCATGTGGTCACAAAGAGTCAGACACAACTGAGTGACTGAACTGAACTGGTGCTCATGGAAGCCTGCCCTGACATTACAGCAAGCCAGTTAGCCTCCTGGAGGATGAGAGATAATGTGACAGAGAGCCAAGTGGCCTCAGCTTTGGCCACCCTAGATCCCCAAACATGTTAGAGAGCTCGGCCAAGATCAGCAGAACTGCCTACACAACCCATGGCTGACTCGAGGTGCAGAATGAGCCCAGTCAGGGCCAGAAAAACTGCCCAACAAACATATAGATTTGTCAGAAAAAGAAAGATTTATCCTTGTACTCCACTGAGATTTAATGTTATATGCATTATTGGAGCCATAGTAATGGATTTAGCCAGACAATGCTCAAAGCGCTCTACATGTATTATCTCTCAATCTAAAAAGGTGACATGAGTTAACAGAAAATAGATGCATATTGTTCTCTGGCCCTGGTTCCTGACACAGAGCTCCTAAAACACTTGTAAATCCCTAAGCTGGTAAGAGCTTCTTTTGTTCTAATATTCCATCTCTGACCCTGGTTCCTGATACAAGGCTCCTGAAGCCCTGGAGTCTTTTGCTCTGATGAGGGGACTCTGGGCGGGCTCTGGGATGAGCCTTGGTCACTAGAAAGACCCAAGCCATGATTTAAAGCTTGGAATTTTCAGCTCCAGCCCCCATTCTCTTGAGAAGGGAGAAGGAGTAAAAAATGGAGTTAGTGATTGATCAGCCTACCTGAAGAAGATGCCGTAAAACCCCTTCAGAAAGCTTCCACAAGTGAACACACTCACACCTGGAGGGGAACACACCCAAACTCCAAAGGGACGGAACCTCTTGTGCTTGGGAGACCTTGCTCTATGCATCTCCTTCTCTAGTTGCTCATCTGTATCCTGAAAATATCCTTTCATAAAGTGGTAAATGTGTTTTCCTGAATTCTGTGAAATGCTCTAGCGAATTAATAAACCCCAAGGAGAAGGTTGCGGGAACCTCAGATTTACAGCCCATGGGTCAGAAGCAGAGGTGACAACATGGACGTGCAGCTACCTTCTGAGGAGGGTGGGAGCAGTCTTGTGGGACTGAGAACTTGAGCTGTGGAATCTGATGCCATCTCCAGGTAGAAAGGGGCAGAACTGAGTTAAATTACTGGATACCTAGTTGGTATAAGAGAATTGTTTGTTGTGGTAAAACACCTCCACACACATCGTGACCAGAAGTGTTGGGAGTGAACTGTTCTGTGTGAGTAGTAAAGGAGACTCTCAGCAGAAGGGAGAACTAGGTCTTCTAGTCCAGGTGAGGACAATCTCCCCCTCTTGTCTCATCCCCCACCCTCCTATCTAAAATGTATGCCATTGTGACTAGAAATGTGACTAGAATTGTGACTAGAAAACTAAAGAGTTTTTACTTTTTCAAACATAGTATTTGAGGCATAGAATCACCTTCTCAGTGAGCCCCTTTCAGTCATCTCTGTAATTTTGGGCTGCCCTGTTTCTGGCTTTACTCTTGCTCTTTTTTTAAAAAAAATTTTATTTATTTATTCATTCATTGCTGCACGTGGGCTTTCTCTGGTCGTGGCCAGCGAGGGCTACCCTTTGTTGCAGCGTGCAGGCTTCTCATTGCAGTGGCTTCTGGTTTCTCTTGTGGAGCACAGGCTCTAGAGCATGGGCTCAGCAGTCGTGGCAGACAGGCTTAGTTGCTCCATGGCATGTGGGCTCTTTCCAGACCAGGGATCGAACCCATGTCCCCTGCATTGGCAGGCAGACTCCCAACCACTGGACTACCAGGGAAGTCCCTACTCTTGTTCTTGGCACAATTCCCCATCTAACACACTCTGTATTTTCCTTAGTAATCTCTTCTGCAAAGGTGAACTCCATGAACACAAGATATTTTGGCTGCTGCGTTCATTGTTGTATCCTTAGACTGGAATCCTACCTGGCACACATTAGATGTTCAGTAAATATTGGGTGAGTGAAGAAACCAGCCAATCAATTCCCAATTAAGAGATGAAGAAATAAACACAGAGAAGTTAAGCAACTTTGCCTGAGATCACAGTGCTAGTGAGTGGCAGAACCAGCATACAAATTGAAGCAAACTGGCTCCAGATTACCATAGCCTGTATAATCTAGTCTAGAATGCCTGGCCATAGGCATTCCTAATGCAGAGGTTTATGGATATATTGTACAATATGTACTCAATAAACATCAATTTCCTTGGTTCTTCAGATTTTAATCTAGGCGTTTCTCCCTATGGAAGCTCTGTGTGTTGTGCGTTAGTTGCTCAGTCATGACCGACTGTCTGCAACCCCATGGACTGCCAGGCTCCTCTGTCCATGAGATTCTCCAGGCAGGAATACTGGAGTGGGTTGCCATTTCCTTCTCCAGGGAAGTTCTGTGCTTTGTCTTAATCAAAGATGTGACAGAACAAAAGCAACAAAGATCAAAATAAATCTTCCAACTTTTAAAAATCCATTTCTATAAATAATCTCAGTCTAGCCTTTCATAATTGTTAACTACTAACCTTTCCTTTTTTTAGTTAATTTTTCTTTTTCTAGCACTATTGCTCTAAAAATTTGCTGCAAGTCGCTTCAGTCATGTCTGACTCTGTGTGACCCCATAGACGGCAGCCCACGAGGCTACCCCGTCCCTGGGATTCTCCAGGCAAGAACACTGGAGTGAGTTGCCATTTCCTTCTCTAAAAATTTGGGGCATATATATACTGGATTTGGGGGGAGAACCTCAATTTAATTTAATTATAGTCAGAAACATAAATATTGTTTAAGTTATAGATGGCTGTAATTTAATTTGTTTGACTTTCTAAGATATCCCATATGAATAAATTCTCACATCAGAAAGCAAACAACTTTTATAATGTTTCCACTTATCAAATTGGTAAGGATAAAAAATACTAAAATGCTCAGTGTTAGTAAAGGTGTAGGAAACTAACACTGCACATTCTGCTGATAAAAGCATACTTTGGTAGAAATATTTAGGAGGAGAATATGTAGCAAGCAACAAAAGCCTGAAGGATATGCATACCGTTTGATGTTCAAATTCCATCATTAAGAACTCTGGCTATGGAAATAATTAAGGACTTAAAAATTTGATAGCTAGAATGTTGATCTTAGCACTTTTACTCATAGCAGAAAGTTGGAAATAGTTGATATGTCCAAAAAATAGGGTTTAGTGGATTACCAAACCTCCCACAAATGAACTACATTATAGGTATTTGTATTATGGAATGATGTTTATATTACAGAAAGATTATAGAATAAGTATTATATAATCTCATATTTGTAAAAATATGTCTCTTTACAAAAAATATTTTAGAAGCTATTAATGACTGCTTCTGGATAGGTGAATTGTGTATATTTTCTTTTGCTTATCAATAGATGGTTAGGTTAGATAGCATCACCGACTCAACAGACCTGATTTAAGCAAACTCCAGGAGATGGTGAAGGACAGGAGAGCCTGGTGCCCTACAAAGAGTCAGATATGACTTAGTGACTGAACAACAACTACTACAGGGAATATGTATTGCTATCATAATTTTACAAATCAAGGTTCTTTGTTTAACGGAAAGATGAAATTAGCGCTATCATAGCTATAATTTGGACTAAGCACTGTTGAATCATTTCTCTCACTTCTCTGACCATCCCAACCATCCCTCACTTTATAATATACATCAGATTTTGCGTGGCTCACATGCTGTGTCTGCAATCTGGCCTCCATGAGGGGAAATTCTCCTGGTTTAACTGCAATGACAACAAGAGCTGAAAGAAATCTTAGACATCATTTTACCTACTCCTTTTCATTTTACAAAATAAGAAATTTAAGAGAAATCCGAGAACTTGGGTGATTTAATTAAGGTCACAAGGTTAGATGAACAGCAACTACAATTCAATCTCCAGATTCCCAGTCTACTTATTCCCAAGAAATTGGCTAAATACCCCAATCAATGATCCTGGCTGCCACGCTGGCTTCGGGAAGGGGGTCTATAGTAACTCTGCCTTCAGGAAAACCCAAAAGATATCATAAGCCAGTTACCTAGTTACTCATGTAACACTAAAATGAATTCCCAAGTGTCAGAGGGAACAGGAAGATGATTAGGAGTACACAGAGGGCCTTCCATGTGGTCAAGTACTTACTCTTTAAGGAAGATACAGGTTTTGAAACAGAGACTCTGTTACTAAGTCATTCTTAAGAGCCTGGGGTTGATGACTACTGGATCATTATAGAGTACACTGATTAACTGCAATATAGAAGGTGATGGCACCCCACTCCAGTACTCTTGCCTGGAAAATCCCATGGGTGGAGGAGCCTGGTAGGCTGCAGTCCATGGGGTCGCTAAGAGTCGGACACGATTGAGCGACTTCATTTTCACTTTTCACTTTCCTGCATTGGAGAAGGAAATGGCAACCCACTGCAGTGTTCTTGCCTGGAGAATCCCAGGGACGGGGGAGCCTGATGGGCTGCCGTCTATGGGGTCGCACAGAGTCGGACACGACTGAAGCGACTTAGCAGCAGCAGCAACATGCCCTTGAGTAACAAAAACATTGATATATTCATGGTAGATTGCTAGCTCCTAAAAAAGTAACAACTGTATGGTTTTTTATGTTTATTTCCTTCCACGCATAAACAAAGAATCTGGATAACACGTATCAGTGGTTCTCAAAATGTGGTCTGCCTTCCTGGATGAGCATATGGGCAGTAGTTCTTGAGACCATTTTAAGGAGTACATGAGGTTGAAGGAATTTCATAAAAATACTAAGACATTATCTACCTTTTCCACTTGGTTGACATCTGCACTGATGGTGAAAAGCAATGGTGGATAAAACTCTAGGCACCTTAGAACACTAGAAAGATGTGTAACACAGTGAGCCACAATTTTCCAAATGGTATGTATCTAATATTACAAAATCATGCATAGGTTAAAGATTCATTCAAACTGTAAGACAGACTCATGGATTTTAATGTAACAGTAAAAAAAGTACATTGATAGTTTCATGTTTCACATTGTAACCATCCTACCACTTGTCAAACTCTGATGTGATATCAAAGAATATCCATGAATATCTAAAAAAGTCTATTAAAATACTTCTCTTTTTACAACTACACATGATGGGTGGGATTTTCTCAATTTTCTTAAACCAAAAAAACCAGTACAACAGAAAAAATGTGGAAGGAAGCAGACGTAAGAATCCAGCTATCTTCTATTAAGTCATACATTTGTTTTGCAAAAGTACAAAACAGTGCCACTCCTAGGATGGTTCTTTTTTTTTTTTTTTGGAAAAAAAAAAAAAAAAGGCAAAACAGAAAATAAGTGTTGATGAAGATGCGAAGAAACTAGAACTCTTATGCTTTGCCAAAGGAGTGTAAAATGGTATAGCTGCTGTGGAAAATAATATGCTGGTTCCTCAAAAATTAAACATAAAATTACCATATGATTCAGTAATCCTCCTTCTAGGCACATATCTTGGAGAACTGAAAGTAGACATTGAAACAATATGTGCACACCAATGATCACAGCGGCATTATTCCAAATAGCTGAAAAGTAGAAACAACCCAATGTCCATGGATGGACAACTGGACAAATAAAATGTGGTATATCCATACTACAGAATATATTCTGCCTTAAAAAGGAAGGATATTCTGACACATGCTACAACATGGATGAAGTTTAAAGACACATTGCTGAGTGAAATAAGCCAGTCACAGAAGAACACATATTCTAAGATTCCACTAGTATGAAGAACCTAAAATAGTCACATTCAAAGAGGGAGAGAGAATAGTGATTTCCAGAGACTGGAAGAGGGGATAATGAAAAGTTATTGTTTAATCCCCATGCAGAGTCTCAGTTTGGAATAATAAAAAAGTTCTGGAGATGAATAGTGGTGATGGTTACATAACAATGTGAATGCACTTAATGCCACTGAATTATGCACTTAAAGATGATTAAAATGGTAAATTTTATTTATATTTTACCACACACACACACACAAACCCAAGGAAAAAAATCCATAATGTCACCCTTCTCAGTGATTTTTTTTTTAGGAACACTTTGGAAAATGGTCATTTTTCATTAAAAATCTTAGGCATGTAACAAATGTAATACTGTTTAAAAAGAAACTAATAAATACTTTTAAATCTGCCTGGTTTCATTTCTAATACAGTAAAGATGGAAAGATATAACCCATATAAACAGAAGTTGTTAGGTCCTCAGTAATTTTTGAGTGGTAAAGAGATCCTGAGACTAAAAAGTTTGAGAATTACTGTCTTACATGAAATTTATTCTTTCTTCTTACACCTGTATTACATTTCCTCATTTGCTGGTATAGCTTCATTTGACAGCTCTACCACCTACAGCCTGCAGACTAAAAGGACAGATTGAAATATGGCCAAAATAATCACATGAACTCTTTATGTTTATTTTATGGTTCCCAATGCACCAAAACTATAAGGACTCCTCAGCATGAGTGGCAACGTACAACAGAAAACTGTTAAAAAGCTTACATGCTGATTGCTACGTTCTAAAGTGGTTTTATAAGGATCTACCTTTTTCTGTTGGTTCTTCATTCGGATTTTCAGTTGAAAGCTAGATTTGGGAATGCGGGTGATAGTCCCATTGTTTCTGAAAACCACTACATCCGTCGCAGCAGGGAAAAGAATTTCATTCTCTCACTCACCATCATGCTACTAGTCTATTGCAGAGGGGTGTGGTTAGGCGCTAAGTAATCTATCCAAAACAGCGCTGAAGCTGCCCCAAACCGTGTCCAAGCAATCTTTTCCTCCATTTTGGACCATGTCAATTAGCCCCGGCAAGAAGTAGAATGTTTTATACGGAAGAAGTAAATGAAAAGGAAATTGGAAAGGATGGACAGAAATAAGCAGCAAAATCATAGCGATTCCATTCTGCGTGGATGTTAAACGATCTGTGTGCCAACGATGCACATGAGGAGTAAATGAGAATTGTTATCTGAGTCTACAGCTGCCCTCACTTTTAACGACAGGTCTGCAGTTCCGGATGGGGGTCAAAGTCCAACGATTTTATTCCCATCATCTTTCTGCACTCCTTCGGGCAGGGCCTCTGACCAGTCTGACTGCTTGCAGTAGAGGCAGTCCCAAACAAAGGGAAAGGAAAGGTGGCCCCACGTTCCCGCGCCAGGTGTCCCTTGGGGTAGACCAAGAGGGCGGTGGGGAGGGAAGGTTCCAGGAGCGTCGTAGGGGTGCTGCTGGGAAAGGCTGGGCCCGGGGCGCCCGGCACTGACCAGGCAGAAGACCCCCGCCCACGGTCAAGGTTAGCCCGCACACGGGAGGTACCTGTGGAGGCCTCGCACAGCCAAAAGACACTGGACGATCATGGGAGAGCTGGGAGGCGAAGGGCTGCGGGCGCGTTGTCCTCCGATCTGGGGGCGAGGGTGGCGGGGCGCCGGGAAGCGGTGCAGTGGCCTAGCGCAGGAGGCAACCGTGGCGGCGGCTGCCAGCTGGGCCTGAACCCTCCCACGTGCGGCAGCCCCACGCTGGCGCCCACTTCAGCCCCGCCCCGGCTCCGCCCCATGCGTCTCGCACCGCCCCGGGGGCGGTTCTTGCGAGACGGCGACCCGGAGCCAAGCGCAGCGAGGGGTGGGCTGAGGGGCGTCGGCGGTCTGGGAGCCGGGGAAGTTTGGGACACCTCTGGCGGCGGTGCTGCGCTCCCGAGCCAGGCTGAAGCCCGGAGAACCAGGGGGCAGGCGGACACATTTACGGACGCCCTCGGGCCGCTGCCACCGTTTCGCATCCTCTTCCCTGGTAAGGGGCTTCTGTCTGGGAAGGGTGCGTCTCCCGCCGCCCCAGTCCGGGCCTGCACGGCTCACCCGCAGCAAACGCTGTTGAGGCTAAGGCGAGGCCTGGGTAACGAAGGGAGGGAGAAGGAGGTCGATGTGCTCCGGGGAGAGGAATGGGGGCTCCGGGGAGAGGAATGGGGAGAAGCCTGGAGGAGGTTGGACTTCATTTTGTCTCGCGTCCCCTCTCCCCCTCCCCATTCTTTTTGCACCCTTCTGCCCTGGGTCCTTATTTAGGACTTGCAATCCCGTGGCCTATAGGCTGGGCTCTCTTTTAAAATAAGCACCGAGTAGTAAACGTCCTCGCTGTGGGTACCACACCCTGGCTTTGAATTAGGGAACCTGGGGAACAGATGGATGATGCGATTTAGTGGAAATAAGCCATTAATGCCGTCTGGACCTGCGCCACCGTTAGGATGCGATAGTATTCCATGTGAATGAACATGACCCGGAGCTTCCAGTCTGTCCACGAGAGCACAGCTACTGCAGAGAGCATTGGTCGGCTTGTAGTATCCATCGACTTGGGCAATGATTATCTGACATGTCTGTTGATTGAATAGAAATGCCATTTTTATTAAAAATGACCCTCAATGGTTGAACAACCTTTCACTAATAAATTTCCTCATCCGGTAACTGTCTCCACCTACAAAAGTAGGTGGACTGTAAATTATGCATTCATTTGAAAAAAAATCTCATGAAATAAAGGAAGATGCCCTGGGTGGATCAGCTTCTGAGTCAGCAGTATGAAATCTCCCTCAAAATAGTACTAAAGCCTTTTGGGGATTTCTGTATCTGTACCCCTATGCTTATCTAGCTACCTACCATATAAACTGTTAGGACATAGTGAGCTGTTCAGTGACAATCTAAGCTTATGTTGTACATGTTTTGAGAAAAAATTTACTTTTGCAAGTTTTAACATAACCTAATATTCCTAGGTGTAAATGAAAATGTCATACATTACCATATCAATATTTTGTGCCCTCTTGACTTTAAAAGAAAGGAGTGAAAGTAATACAGGCTTTTGCTTTTTGCCTTTAATGTAATTTATGACCTTTGTGATTTATAATCTTCTTCACTGCTTCTTTAAAATTACTTAGTTCAGTGTTTTCCTTTTTCTTATCAAGGAAAAGTTTAAGCTTTAAACATGTCATCCATCAAGCACCTAGTTTATGCAGTTATTCGTTTCTTACGGGAACAAAGTCAGATGGATGCTTATACCTCAGATGAGCAAGAAAGTTTGGAAGGTAGGCACCTGTTCTCTGTGTTCATTTGTATTATGATTATAAAGACTAAAAATACTATAAGTCTGACTTTATGATCTCTTGTTTCAAAATCAGAATATCTTGTTGATTTTTCAAGAAGAGAGACCTTATGGTAAGGTTGTAATGTTTTCATCCTCTGAGGCTTTTTTTTTTCCAGTTAACAACAAGATAAGAGGACTTTTGTTTCTTTATTGAACAACTATTATGTGTCAGAACTATGCTATTCCTATCATAGGGAAATTTTTCTCCATGGTAACTGTTAAGTTCGTTATTATCCCCATTCAACAGAGGAGTAAGTGAAACCCGATAGATTAATCTAACACAGCTAATATGTGACAAAGCTGAGATTTAAATCCTGGTTCTTACTCTGAAGATCCTCTCTTTTAATAGAAAAGCATCCAGTTTAGAATCAATATCTGAAAACACCTTAGTCATTATTAAAGCACTGTGCAAAAGTCTAATAACTATTAATCTCTGATAACTTCCTACTGGGGGACTTGAAATAAGAGGATATCACCCTTGTTTTATGTTAGCTTTAAATATTAGATTTGGTAATCTGTAAAGTTGAGCAGGACTTGGACGATATCACGTTTCCTTGACACCATATTTTCTGCTTCATGCTTATGCGTTAGAAAATTTAAATTCAGTATAACCGTAAGAAGATAGAATTCTGCAGATGGGTTCGTGGGGGTTCAGTGAGCCAGCTTCCTTGTGGCCTAAAGACTTAATTATTTCAATAAGATAGTACATTGGGGAGAATTTAATACATAACAGTACAATTTGAATTTTCCATCTGGAGCTGTTTCTCCTATAAAGGGGGACACATCTATTAATTTCAACAAGTACTTCCCCTGTGAATATGCTTTAGGAAGTGGGGATGAAAATTGAGCATTTGCTGTAAATCTGCTTGCAATCTGGTGAGATAATCTCTCCAGGTGGCAGTGAGAGGAGCTTGTGACTCGCAGTTGGAGATTGCAATCAGTCCATTAAGGTCTTTTTGTCCTCCTTGGTTGTTAGACCATGTGAAGATAAAGGCGACTGGTTATCTAAGGAAAATGTTGTTTATAGTTACTCTGTAGCAAACAGATAATGGAATCATTTAATTAAAGATGTTTGTTTTCTCATCAAAGGCAGTATAATACTTTTAAGGGCCTGAAAGAAAAGTTAAAAAAAAAAAGTTTTTTTAAAACCAAGATGTTGTGTCCTATTTTGAGGATAGTATTCAGCCAAAAATATGTGTCTTCAGCTGTGTGTTATATATGGCAGTCAGAAATGGTGCCAATTGTTTTTGACCGACCCCTATTTTTGACTCAGTGAGTCTAATTTAATTGAACATAAAATCATGTGCTAATGTCTGCCCATCTTCTAGACATTTAAAAAAGCTCTCGGAGAGGAGCCTGAGTTCTCATACTAGCTTTACCACTACAGGGAAGCTAGTGTATTATCATCAGCTTTGAACTTTGTCATCTGATTGTGTAACCCAGTCCTGTTAATTGTCATCTGCTGACATCTGCTTCCTGTTTTGACTATTGTGGCTCCTGCTCACTGTCTCTCTAACACTATTCTGTCTTGATTCTTGACGATTGTAATACATTCATTCATAATGCTTCCAGTTCTCTCCCACTAAGTTCCTTGACCTTCTGTACTCCAGTGATCTCACCACTCACTTGCTTGGTCATAACCTAGACCAGTGGTTCTCAGTTTGGCGTGATTGTATAGTGTCTAGAGAGCTTGGGGTGATTTTGTAGTATCTAGAGATATTTTGCGGAGAAGTCGATGGCACCCCACTCCAGTACTCTTGCCTGGAAAATCCCATGGGCAGAGGCACCTGGTAGGCTGCAGTCCATGGGGTCGCGAAGAGTTGGACACGACTGAGTGACTTCATTTTCACTTTTCACTTTCATGCATTGGAGAAGGAAATGGCAACCCACTCCAGTATTCTTGCCTGGAGAATCCCAGGGACGGGGGAGTCCTGGTAGGCTGCCGTCTATGGGGTCACACAGAGTCGGACACGACTGAAGCAACTTAGCAGCAGCAGCAGAGGTATTTTGATTGATTATGACGGGAGTGGGTCTGGTACTACTGACATCTAGTTGGTAGCGGTCACAAATAAAGATACCACAGATGCTCAAGATGGACCTTAACAATAAAGAGTTGTCTAGTCTAAAATATCAGTTGGCCAAGGTTGAGAAACTCTTCCCTAGGCCTTGTTGTTGTTATTCCCCATAAACTCTCTCTTAAACATTTCACTTCCGCTGCCTGTTTTTCCAACTCACTCCTTACAGAATTCATACTCCATCAGTTCTTTGACCCTACCAATACCTCCAAGCTGTTGATCCCTTACCTTTCCACACCCCTCTTCTTCTTTTTTTTTTTTGCTTTCTTTTTTTATTGGAATATAATTGCTTTACAATGTTGTGTTAATTTCTGCTGTACAGCAATGTGAGTCAGCCATATGTATATATATATATCTCCACTCTCTCTTGAGCCTCCTTCCCACCCCCACCCCCGCCATCTAGGTCATCACAGAGCACTGAGCTGAGCTCCCTGTGCTATATACGTTCTCACTAGCTATTTATTTTACACATGGTAGTGTGTATATCGGAGAAGGCACTGGCAACCCACTCCGGTACTCTTGCCTGGAGAATCCCATGGACAGAGGAGCCTGGTGGGTTGCAGTCCGTGGGGTCGCGAAGAGTCGGACACGACTGAGCGACTTCACCTTCACTTTTCACTTTCATGCATTGGAGAAGGAAATGGCAACCCACTCCAGTGTTTTTGCCTGGAGAGTCCCAGGGACAGGGGAGCCTGGTGGGCTGCCATCTATGGGGTCGCACAGAGTCGGACACGACTGAGGCGACTCAGCAGCAGCAGCAGCAGCAGTGTGTGTATGTCACTGCTACTCTCTCAGTTTGTTCCACCTTTTCCTTCCCCACCCCAGGTCACAAGTCCATTCTCTACATCTGTGTCTCTATTCCTGCCCTGCAAATAGGTTCATCAGTAACATTTTTCTGGACTTCATATATGTGTGTTAATATATGATATTTGTTTTTCTCTTTCTGACTTACTTCACTCCCCCAGCTTAAAGTCCATGGTTGCTCATTATAATCATGCTGGTGTATATGGTTCCCTTTCTTGCAGAACCCTACCTTGTTTAAATCCAACCCTCCACCTACTCCATGCCCCATCTCTGTGACTGTGTATAGATGGGATGATGCACAACCTTACTACTAGTCCTACTTTGAATTCATGACCACAAGCCTCAAGTGAACCTTTAATGCTGCCCTCTGTTCCAAGTGCATTCACATTTGTGCTCTCCTAGATGACCACTTTAACACTTTTTCATGCCTTCTCAAAACCACAAATCTTCTCCCTTGTACTCATTTTTTGTTGATGTCCTTACTTCTTATTCCATCAAGAAATTGAATTAATAAGAACATTCCATAAGACTCCCTCTGCTCCATCTACCTGCCACGAGCATCGATACACACATACTCTGTCTGCCTGTTACCATATACTGTGGACTAAATATTTGTGTCTTCCCAAAATTCAAATGTTGAGACCTAATGCCCAGTGTGATGGTATTAAGTGGGGTCCTCGTGACTGGGGTTAATACTGCCAGAGAGTTCCCTCACTCTTTCTACCATGTAAAGGCAAAGGAAGAAGGTGCTATCTGTGAACCAGGAAGCAGGTCCTCACCAGACATCAAATCTCCTGGCATCTTGATCTTGAGCGTCCCCATCTCCAGACCTTCTGTCACAGAAGCCCAGGACACCATAGATGAACTATCCATTGTCCTTTATAAATGAAACCCCTCTACCCGCAGACCTGATCTCATCCTATCTGTCCCAGTCCAGGCTCTCACTGTAGTTATTTTACACTCCTTGACTTACATGAGCAAATTTTCAGTCTCTTCTACATCATTTCCATCAGAATATAAACTTTCTCCCTTCTTAAAAAATCAAAACCAGTAACTAATTACTCTTGCCATACTACTACCCACCCCTTCCCCCACTGAACTAGTGCCTACTGTCTTCCTTTTGCTAGAAAAATTTTTGAAAGAATTGTCTATACTTGCTTTCTGCAATTCCTCTCCTCTTCTTTCTTAAACTCACCTCAGATAGGCCTTTGCCTCCATCTCTCCACTCATACGGTTCTCATCAAGGTCGTCAGTGATTTCTGTGGTATGTAGTTCAGATGGTCAGTTTTCAGTCTTCATTTCACTTGGTAGCAGTCTCTGATAAAATTTATGATGGCTCCCTCATTCCCTCTCCTTCCTTATGCTTTATTCACTTGGCTTCCAGGATACCTCATACTCTTCTTGGTTTTCTTCTGATCTCATTGTATGCTCTTTTTCTGTCTCCTTTGCTGATTCCTCTTCTTTCCCCTGACCTGGAATACACTAGTATACCAGTATATGGAATATACTGGTAGCTCAGCTGGTAAAGAATCTGCCTGCAATGCAGGAGACCCTGGTTTGATCCTGGGTTGGGAAGATCCCCTGGAGAAGGAATAGGCTACCCATTCCAGTATTCTTCATCTTCCCTGGTGGCTCAGCTGGTAAAGAATCTGGCTGCAATGCGGGAGACCTGGGTTTGATCCCTGGATATATCCAGGGCCCAGTGCTTGATCTTCTTCTCTTCATTATCTGCACTCACTTTGCTGGTGTTATAGTTCAGCCTCTTGGCTTTAACTATCCTTTTTTAATATGTTGATATCTGTCAAATGTATACCCTCAGCCCACACCTTTCTTCTGAACTCCAGGCTTCTACATCCAGCTGCCTACTAGCTATCTTCATTTGTATGTCTAACAGGCATCTCAAGTTGAATATTTCCAAAACTGAACTCCTCCCACCCAAAATCTGTTTTATTTCACAACTTCCCTAACTCAGTTCCCTAATTCCATCTTTTCAGTTGCTTAGGCTAAAAGTTTTCTTATCATTGTGAACTCTTCTCTCTTAGACACTGCATCTAATTATTCAATAAATCCTGTTGGCTGTCCCTTCCAAATATATCTTGACATTTTCCCACCTCCGCCAATATTACCAATGGATAGAACTAAGTACTTATTTACAGTGATGGCCTCTAACTAGTCCCTCTGCTTCTGTATTTGCTGCTTCATTGACTCTTCTTAATGCAGCCACCAGTGATCCTTTAAAACAGACCATGTCAGATCTATGTCAGTTCATAGACTCCTTCTCTTTCTCACTTGGCTTTAGTCAAATTAGCTTTCTCACTCTGAATGCACCAAATCCTCTTTCCTAAAGGCTTTTGCAGGGACTTCTCTGGCGGTCAAGTGGTTAAGACTTTACCTTCCACTGCAGGGGGTGCAGGTTGATCCGGGATTTGGAAGCTGGGATTCCCACATACCTTGGGGCCAAAAAACCAAAACATAAAATGGAAGCAACGTTGTAACTAATTCAACAAAGACTTTAAAATGGTCCATATCAAATAAATAAATGAAGACTTTTGTTACATCTGTTTTCTCTGCCTAGCATGTTCTTCCCCTAGATAACGGTAATATCCCATCTCCAGGTCCTCTTTTCTGAATGAGGCCTTCGCTGCGTACTCCATTAAACCTGGAGCCCGCTTCCCTCCTCTGCCTTCTGCATTCCCATCCTTTTTGCCCTGCTCATTTTTTGTTTACAGTCTTTTTCTCCATCTCCCAGTAGAATGACAGCCCCGAGAGGTCAGGAGTTTTTTCTGTTCACTGTTATTGCCTTCTGCATTCCCATCCTTTTTGCCCTGCTCTACTTTTTATCATTTTTTGTTTACAGTCTTTTTCTCCATCTCCCAGTAGAATGACAGCCCCGAGAGGTCAGGAGTTTTTTCTGTTCACTGTTATATAAAAAGGGCCTGAGACATGATAGGTGCTCAATAAATATTTGCTGAATTGAACTGATGAATGAAATCCAGTGATCCTGGGCATCCTAGTTAGTCTGTATCTTAATTTCTAATAGGTGGAGTTCTTTCCCCCTTCATCTAATAGATGTGTCAAAAGAATTAGAATTGGTGATGGCAGGTGTTTGGCATATGGAAGCTTTAG
The DNA here is from genome assembly GCF_029407905.1 of Bubalus kerabau. Lineage (NCBI taxonomy): Eukaryota > Metazoa > Chordata > Mammalia > Artiodactyla > Bovidae > Bubalus > Bubalus kerabau. The sequence continues at coordinate 15,713,728 of NC_073641.1, forward strand.
TATAAGGTGCTTTATAGATGGGATGTGGTATCATTGAATAGAATTCTTTGCTTGTCCTTATCATCATCAGTATCAGACTCTTACTGTTTGATGTAAGAGTGGAGCAAACTTGTATATAGAATCTCTCTAGATTTTTGATTTATTCCTGAAAGGAGGACCATATGTAATAATCCCTGTTTCATAAATGAGAATCTTGAGGTAAAAGTGAGATAAATTGTTGTACCCAGGTTATTAGATTTTTATTTTCTGGATTAATAATGATAATGAGAGTCCTGAGTTCCAAGGCTGTGGTGGCTTTTTTTTTTTTTACTAAACCATATGTCTCTCTAAATATGTGTTAGTGTTGAACACTAAACATTTTGGCAGCAAATTTACTTATTAAAACAACTGTGCTTACTTTAATGTGGAATCTAAAACAGTCAAATGCGTAAAAACAGAGAGCACGGTGGTGGTTGCCAGTGCTGGGGTAAGAGAAAATGGGGAAGTAATGGTCAAAGGGTACAGCGTTTCAGCTATACTAAATAAATACGTTCTGGAGATCTATTCAGCAGAGGGCCTATAGCTAACTGGATTGTACTTAAAATTTGGTAAGAGAGTCAGCCATAAAAAGGAACAACTTTGAGTCAGTTCTAGTGAGGTGGATGAACCCTGTTGTACAGAGTGCAGTAAGTTGGAAAGAGGAAAACAAATGTTGCATATATATGGAGCCTAGAAAAATGGTACTGATGAATCTATTTGCAGGGTAGGAATAGAGACACACACATGAACAGACTTGTGGACACAGCAGAGGAAGGAGAGGGTGGGACAAATTGAGAGAGTAACATTGAAACATGTATATTTCCATATGTAAAATAGACAGCTAGTGGAAAGTTGCTATATAACACAGGGAGCTCAACCTGGTGCTCTGTGACAACATACGGGGTTGGGATGGGGTCGGGGGTGGGAGGGAGGTTCCAGAGGGACGGGATATGTGAATGCTTTTGGCTGATTCATGCTGTTGTATGGCGAAAACCAACACAATATTGTAAACCAATTATCTTCTAATTAGAAATAAATTTTAAAAATTTGATAAGAGGGTAGATCTTATGTTAAGTGTTCTTAACACACACAAACACACCAGTAAAGGGGACAAGCTCATTAAAATGTGCACTTTCTTATATGTCAATCATGCTTCAGTAGAGTGGTTCAAAAACAAACAGTTGTGTTTATCTGCCTCCTTCTATTAAGGGTAAGCTTCATGTGGATTGTGATTTTTGTGCTAACTGTTATGTCTCTGCCACCTTATAAGAGCACCTTGCACATAGCAGGTGCTTGGTAAATTTGCATACCTGAATGAGTTTTTAAAAGCCAAACTATCTTCAACTAAGTAAGTACATCAGGATAATACTTAGTGGTTCCTACATGCCAGAGACTATGTCTCTTACTGTTTTTAATCAGATTGAGAATTCTATTTTTCACATTAAAAAAATAGTTTTTTAAAGTTTTATTCAAGATATTGGTAATGGGGAATATGTTGTTAATGACTTGCTTTAAAAAGAATATGATGTAATACACATATTGAGAAATTATATTCTAGGTAACATTTTTCTTAAAGTGAAGAAAAAGAAGCCAGTTTGTCTTCCCTCAGTAGCTGGTCTATAAACAGAAATCTCTATGCAGCTGAACCGTTTAGTTTTCCTTATGTTCTGTGATCAAAATGCTGAATTACCACAGATTGCAGAGTGCAGATTTCTACCAGAAAAAAAAAATGTTTCTTTTTTTAGATAGCTAATTTTTTTTCACTATTAAAATTTATTTCAAGTTGCAATTCAGTGCTTGGAGACAGTTTTTAAAATCAGTGCAGAAGACACACATCTAGCAGTTTCACAGCCTTTGACAGAAATGTTCACAAATTCCTTCTGTAAGGTAAGCTTGCATCCTTTTCTCATTAGTATGGGATTATCTAAGTGTGACTACAGTATTATGTTGGATTGTCAATATTTGAGGGGCCAGGCTTAGGTAACTAACTTCTTCCTGGGTATAAATAAGATAGTTGGTCCCCATGGATATGATTTGGGACCTAAAAATGTAAGTTTTAATGTGCATTAGATTTTCATATTAGTAACTCTACTCATCCTCTCACCTTCTTTTATATTTAATGATATATCTTAGTTGACTTCTTAAGTCTTTTATAGTATTTGGGTGTTTTTAAATTTCTGACATCTGAATTAATGTTCCCCTAAAATGTGAAATACAAATTAAAAATAAAAATCTTAATGTTTAGGAAGAAACTGTATAAAAAAGGCATCATCATTTTGAGACAGATTTTTATCAAATTTGGCCATTAATGGGGCTCTTTAAACAGGGAAAGTTTCTGTGGTCAGTGTGCAAAGCCAAGACTGAAATCCAAGGATGCTAATCCCTGCTCCCTGGGATTGTTTACATGCTCTCTGGTTTCTGACCTTTTCAGGAAATATGGGTGAAAAGATTGAAAAATCTTAAGGTTGCTGGGTTTAGGGCCCCAGCAGACCTCCCATGTGATTTTTCATTACATTTTGGTGCCACGTGAATGTCTTTTAGTATTCTCACTGTGTATTCAAGCTTCAGTACAGATTGAGGAACTCAGGAGAGGAGCTGAAACATGCAGGGTATCTTCAGCCTGGCAGGGATATTGCTGAGAATACCACACACACTGTTTCTAGAATTCACTGGTAAGAGGTCCTTAGAGGTGCATTGAAAATGGTGATTTGTCAGTAATCTGCTCCCTCCTTTTATACTTGGAAAAAGGATAATACAGTTACACATTAATTCATCAAATAGATGAATTCTAATCATCTGAGAAGATGTAAGGAGCTAGTGGCATGTCTCCATGGTACTGTTCTTCTCTTTGGTTTCTGTGGTTCTTTCACTGTCTGGGCTCACAGCCTCTTCTGGGAGCCCTATTTCAGAGGCTGGGCATGGCAGCGGCAGGGCTGACCTTACCTCCAACGTGCAGAAGAGCCTGTGCTTGAGACAGGGCTTGGATTTGCTCACTCTTTTTGCTCCTGTCATCACTGACTAGCACTGAAGAGATCAAAACTATTTTTCTTCCCAGGAAACTCAGATTGATTTTTACACTCTGTTTGAATAGAGCTCTTTTTTTTTTTTTTTTTTCTATTTCTGATTGGATTTACTTGTAAAAGTTTGTTGCTTACTATTTTAAATATATAGTTTCTTAAAACCGGCTCCATAGTATATCTACATGGGGTTATCTGTGGTATCAGTCCTTTCACAGTCCTATGAACAGGTGTGACTTCCTTGTGTAGGTGTCTGTTAGCAGGGTGTGGCAGAGAAAGTCTAAAACTTGTTTGAAGCAGCAGCAAGACTTAAAATTAGAGACATCACTGCCCTTCCAATTGAATTTGGTTGTAATGTTGGACAGTTTATTTTTAGGATACTGCTTTCCTCCCCAATTAAGTTTATATACTAAATGGATTCTTTCCTTCTGTATAAAGTAGATAATACTTGTCCTCACATTGTGGACTGCTCAAATGTTTTCATGCATATGAGAATTTCATTCAGAAGGATTTAGAAGACAGAATGGACTATAACCCATTTTTCAATATGCCATTTTTTGACCCCCCAGAGTCACTTTTTCACACATAAACTGCCTAGGCTTGTCAGGAGATCTGAAATGGAAGGAACTCTAAAAGCAAGTACTGCAGGGCAACAATGCATCTTTGAACTACACTTACATCCTGAAGCTGAAACAGTCCAGTTTAAGTAGTGATCTCTACTTATTAATGTTCCTAGTTGATTCTGTACTTTTTTATGTTAAAACTTTGCTTAGAAAAACTGATTGATAAAGACTAAAAAAAATAAGAACAACTTATATACCTTATAGTGATTTTGTACCTGTGAAGATTTGTGTATAATTAACAAAGTGTATTTCCAGTGTTAGAGCTATCAAGTTTATTGCCATTTTAGTCAAAACAAAGGTAATGGTGAATGTATTTTAAATATGAATCATAGGTATATTGACTCCAAATTATGCCTTTTTGAAAATTATAAACATTTATTAACTTCAGAGTCAAGTTTAAAAACAACACAATTTAAAAGGAATCTTTCAAAAATGGAAAAATACATTGTGTTTCCATTACCACTCAAGACATTTCTAAATTTTTATTTAGTTTTCATAAGCACTTTGGTTTGAACTTTATTATTGCAAAAGAGGTTTGAGGATGATAGTAGGTGCTAAAAGCAGGAATCTTATACTGTTTTTTATCTTATGAGGATTTTATGACCATTGTTTTAAAAAGTTTAAACAGTATGGAATGATATAATGAAGAGACTGAAAATCTTACTTCCAAATATTCCTACTGTTAACTTTTTGTGTGTTCCTTACTGTTGTTTGATTTTCAGCCAGCGTGTGTATGAATATTTGTGTATATATTTAAATAACAGGATCATATTATAAATGTTTTATTGGTACCTGTGAATTTGATTTAGTAGGTTTCTCTTAGAATATTAGCACTGTATTTCTGAATTTTCACTAAACAATCCCTTGAACATATTTTTATTACTATTCTTTGTATATCAATTCCATTCTTTGTTCATGAAGTAGGATTTCTAGGTATAGTGAAAGCAAGTAAAAAAAAAATTAATTCATATTTGTTCACTTTTTTCTGGAAAAATTCCACATATTCATTTTTCTAATAAACGTATGTGAGGGGAGTTTTCCCCTATTTCTTGTTAACACTGTTATTTAGATGGTAGATTTCATGACATGAAATTATAGTTAATGTACTAAATAATGGTTAAGTCATTATTACTGTAACTTATAGTTCTCTGGGATGACTCTATGAATGAAGTACATTGTATTTTATTTAATTTCAGAATGACATTCTGCCTCTCTCAAACTCAGTGCCTGAAGATATGGGAAAAGCTGATCAATTAAAAGATGAAGGTAAATGTTTCATAGAAAAATTACTTATTTAGTAAAAGTTTCTGCAGTGCTAGGGAAGGTGACTATGAACTGGTCAGATTCTGGTTTATACTGCCAAGACCGGATTGTCATACGTCCTTGTGGCATTTGTGAAACAGAAGTGAATGTGATAGGGAAGAAGCCTGGAAATACAGATAGCTTGTGAACGATACAAGTATGGCATGTTTCAAGAGAAGCAGATCTGTTGTGAGGAAAACTTGCAAAACAAATCACTTAAGGGGTGATTCTTATACCTGTGTTTGCTATGTGTACTCCAGGATCCCAAATTCTTTATGCTAAATAAAAGACATGAAAATGGTTTTCAGTATTATTTTTAACTTTCCTGTATTTAGTGTTTTTGAGTTCTTTGACATGTGTTAATGTATGTATATGGCACTTAAGAGTTTATTAGCTAGCATGTTTGATTACTGTGTTATTAAATTTTCTAATAGTGGCTGTAGAAAGCTTGAACATGAAAGTGTTAGTTCCTCAGTCATATCTGACTCTTTGTGACCCCATGGATTGTAGCCTGCCAGGCTCCTTTGTCCATGGAATTCTCCAGACAAGAATACTGGAGTGGGTAGCCACTTCCTTCTCCAGAGGATCTTCCTGACCCAGGGATTGAACCAGTGTCTCCCACATTGCAGGCAGATACTTAACCATCTGAGCCACGAGGGAAGCTATTGAAGCATACTTGATTTTTATAAATAAGTCAGCATTGAGACTCTGGGTTCAATTTTTCCATCATGGTCAGTTATGTTAAGCTATAGAGGCAAGCCTGGTCAGTCCTATAAGATTTCTAGTAAGGAGCTATAGGGCAGAGTCCTGATCTTCACCAGTGAATGAGAGTCGGAAAAGACCCTGTCCAATGGGCAGAGAGTAATTAGGGAATTTGTGATGTTCAGAAGCTGTACAAAAATGTTTTTATTTTCTGGCCTTTTTTTTTTTTTTTTTAGTTCATACTCTGAATAGGACAGTTGAGTTTTTGTTTAAAAAATCAGTTGGTGTCTAAGAAGTAGATATGAAAAAGAATATGCTTTTCCCATTTTTCAAGCATGGTTCTCTCTATTAGGTCTATAAATTACACTATATCAGTGTTTTTAATCAGAGAAGGCAATGGCACCCCACTCCAGTACTCCTGCCTGGAAAATCCCATGGATGGAGGAGCCTGGTAGGCTGCAGTCCATGGGGTCGCTGAGGGTCAGACACGACTTGAGCGACTTCACTTTCACTTTTCACTTTCATGCATTGGAGAAGGAAATGGCAACCCACTGCAGTGTTCTTGCCTGGAGAATCCCAGGGACGGGGGAGCCTAGTGGGCTGCCGTCTATGGGGTCACACAGAGTCGGACAAGACTGAAGTGACTTAGCAGTAGCAGTAGCAGTGTTTTTAATGGCTGCATAAGTGTTCCATGATACTGTGTGACCATGATTTACTTACCTAGACAGATAATTTTTTAATCCTAAGTAACACTGTCTTTGTATCTTTGTCTATATTTAATTTCACTATTGTGTGATTATCTTCTTTGGATTACATTAGAAAGTGCTGTGTTCAGTTTTCAATTTTTTATTTTCTCTAAGAAATCTTATTACTACAGTGACTTAAAATTTTAGAATTAGGACTTTCATAAATTACCCGTAGAATAAAGTAATAGATCCTCATTGCTGTTTGAATTACAGTGTTCCCCAATGACTGAATTTAAACTATCTAGATACAAATGCATTTTCATATATTATTCTAATTGAAGCAATTTAATCTAATTTTTTTTCCTTCCACTTAGACTTTTGTAGTGTGTGAAATCCTCAGTGATGTATAATATTATATGCTTCGCTAAACATTTTGCTTTTGCAGCTCTCTTGCTTTAGCTCTAGTACTAAATGGCAAACTGAACTTTTATTTTTTGTCCCTCACATTTACTCCATCTGCGTGGCAGAACACTGGGAGTCTGCATTTCCTTGAGTTTGTTTTGATATAATGAATGTTAGTAAGTTGAGGGTTGGAATGAGCGGCAGAGTGAGGCTTATTTACTATGGCAGCATGGGGAGACTGAATTACTTAACTGCTTTCACCTCTAACCAAAAGCTCCTATCCTTTGCTTTTCCCTAGGACATGTCACATCTAAGACACGTTACCCATAAAGTTAAAGCAGCTGTCATACAGATTCTGCTATTCATGTGAAAACAGATGACTGTGGTAGATGGTCAAACATAGTTATTCCAGGCTGCATGTTATACTTACCTGTGTTAATCAAGGTTTCTAGCTAGCTAGTACCTTCCCAGAAGGTTGCTTTCAAATATTTTTGTGTGCTTTGCTTCTGAAAAGCTGCAATAAGATCAGACAAAACCAGTAAGTGTTCATTGCTGTCATTCCCTGCCTTGTTAACAGAAGTAAAGACGTATCTCAAAGGGCTGTCTTGAGGAATAAAGGAGACAGGAGAGTACTGTGTCTAAGTGTGCTGTGCAGTGCCTAGTTACAGGTATCTTCACAAATATCTGTGTCCCGAGTTTTTGTGTATTGAATATTTTTTGACTTGAATCTTTTTATCGTTAATATCACTATCTGTCTATATAGGTAGATAGATAGATTTTAGTATCTATACACTTGATGTGGCTTATGGGAAAAGACATACTATAGGTTTTAATACAACCCAAGATAGGTCATGCCAAGACACAAAGATCCAACGAAAAGAAAATCCACAAAACCCAGAAAATTTAAATCTTTTACACAGAACAAGCTAATCTATTTAAGTACTGAGTAAAGTACTGATATTATTAATTTCTTACTCAATCATAAAAACTATGTAATCCTTTTCTCTTCCTTAGAGGCTTTATACTCATTTCTTATGGAAGGTGGGATTTAAATTAATTTTTTGACTTTTAAAGAAAAGCTGTAATGAGCTGTAATAACATACCACATGCTGCACTGTGACATGTATGATTCATCGGTTTCTAGTAGATTAACAAAAGCTGTAATGAGCTGTAATTAACATACCACATGCTACGCTGTGACATGTATGATTCATCGGTTTCTAGATTAACAGAGTTGCGTAGCCATCACCACCACTAAAGAACATTTTTCTCATCTCAAAGAGAAATCATGTGGAAATCACTTTATATCCATTTAGCAATCATTCTTTATATCCATTTCCACTTTTAATTTGCAGTAACTTTTGTATGATTTTAGATGTCTTTCCTTTAATCTTCCTGTTCTCTGCAAATTTACATTCTTCTCCCATTAAGTATGTAATGATCTGTTAAAAAAAAAAAAAAAGGCTAATAGGAGAGCTTCTAGTTTAGAGATAACTGGAAGGAATAATAGAGGCTTTTGTTATATAAATCGTTCCTTCTAATCCCAGTGTTTTAAAAATTTCCATTTTTGAGCATTGGTTATTATAAGTGAGCATACCGCTTTTTTCTGTTTAATGGAATACAGAAGATAGCCACAGGAAATCCCTTATTTTGCTGAGCAGTTGTTAACATAGCTAAATTGTTGCCAGATGTATCTGCAGATGCCTTTCCTGAAGATCAGTATCCTGTGGGCTAGCTGTGGTATCTGAAATGCTGTCTTTCTAGAAATTAATCTCCCGTAATCCTCTTTAAAAAAGAATCTATCTCTGGAAACGATACATAAAAAAAATATTATCTGCCAATAACATATTGACACAGTTAGTTTTTCTAGCTTACCCCCACAGCATGTTCGGAGGGCTTGCTCACTAGCGGGTATATGTTTTGACAGGGAAGGAATGGAGAACCAGGTCCAGACTGAGATAGTGATTGTAGAGGGTGGTCCACCTGGAAGAGGGTTGGGCAGCTCTAAAAGGGAAGAGGGAGATGAAGATAAGGAAAGTGAGAAGAGATTAGATTTTGCCAAGAGATAATCATTACTGTAGCATTTACTCACTTACTGAAGTCTGGTTTTATAAGATACTCAATATTTTTGAAAGACTCTGCACTTCAAAATCATTCAAACACATTGAAGGCTAAGGAGTATCAGCTCTGCTGCTACTGCTAAGTCCCTTCAGTCGTGTCCTACTCTGTGTGACCCCATAGACGGCAGCCCACTAGGCTCCGCTGTCCCTGGGATTCTCCAGGCAAGAACAGTGGAGTGGGTTGCCATTTCCTTCTCCAGTGCATGAAAGTGAAAAGTGAAAGTGAAGTTGCTCAGTCGTGTCCGACCCCATGGACTGCAGCCCACCAGGCTCTTCCGTCCATGGGATTTTCCAGGCAAGAGTACTGGAGTGGGTTGCCATTGCCTTCTCCGAATCAGCTCTACAGTACTATATAAAATTTATCTCCAGTGTGACTGAAAAATCATGTTATTGTCCTTTGTATTACTGTAATTTTTTATGATTAAAATTTATCTTCCAGGCTTTACATTTTTTCCTGTATCTTGCACTTACTGTGCCTGTTGATTACTTTGTTTTAGGCAATAATCACATGAAAGAAGAAAATTATGCTGCTGCAGTGGATTGTTACACACAGGCGATAGAATTGGATTCAAATAATGCAGTTTATTATTGTAACAGGTAAACTAGCATGATTGCGGCAGGTTTACAGTTCCTAAACATTTACATTAATAGCTCTGAAGGAGTCTTTTATAGCTCTGTAAAATTTGTTTCTTTATTTAGAAAACTTTGAAAGTTTAGAAACGTATAAAGAAGGGAGAAAATAAACTCATGAATTTACCACTTACAGGCAACTGCTGTTACTAATAACCTGTTGGCATATGTTGTTTGATGTAAGTGTAATCAATTTCAGGTTCATCTTTTATTCACTGGGCATATCACAAACATGTCCTTAGTTTATTTAAATCCTTCATAAACATTATTTAAATAGATATGAATTCGTCTCCTATTACTTCCTAATCTTTTTTTATTTCCAGTACCTTTCATTGTGGCTGGCAAACAAACAGGACTATTTTTTAATCAATGGATGAATGTACCTTACTTTGCTTAATTCTTGACCTACTGATGGACATTGAAGTTGTCCATTTTTTCCCAATACTATACAGCTGCAATGAACATCTTTATTTCTAAAATTATTTTCTGGACTTAAGATTTTCTAGACTTTGGATCTATCCTTGGAAATGTACTCAGTTGGTCTAACAGTATATAAAAGTATGGAAAATGTTAAAAAATTTATTGATGCTAATTTCAAAATTATTTCAGCTTCTTTGAAAATATTTGAAAATTCTTTTCCTCCCCTAGGATATATGAATGTGTCTGTTTTTACCACACCCTTATCAGCACTGTATATTTGAATTAGTATTTATTATTACTAATTTAATATTACTCTTGTTTTAAGAGTCTTGTCATTTACATTTTATTACTGGTGAGGCTGGACATTTTTCAAATGTTGGCCATTTGTGGGATCCCCCCCTCTAAATTATCTATTTGTATCTGTGGCAGGCTTCAGGCTGTTTGACCTCAGATTTGTTTCTTTCCTTCCCTGTTCTTTCCTTTTTCATTAGGGTTTGACCACTATGGTCTGCATTTCCTAGGTGCCTTTCACACCTCTGTGTTCAGTCATGCAGGTACTGGCAGGAAATGGAGAGCAGAAGGAAGGGAGAAGGGAAAAAGAAGTCCCCTCTTTTTCCATCAGGGTCTTCATCCAGCAGAGGCTGCTTCTCTTCCTGTCTCCTGCTCCCACCTAAGATATCTGCTATGGTCCCAGCTTGTGCCAGGTGACATTGGGTTTTGGGCTGTGCATTCTGTTCTGTCTTAGGGATGGTAGTGGCTTTCTGCTGTTGCTAATCTCTGGATTCCTGCACAACATCCTGTTAGGTATCTCAGCTCTTCTATTAGCTATGTAATGAATTCCCTGCACTAAATTATTCTGTGTTAGATACTAAAATTCCAATAGAACTTTCTGTCGTGATGGAAATGTTCTGTATCTGCATTGTCCAGTAGAGTAGCCACTAATTACAGTAGCTGTTGAGCACTGGGAATGTGACTAGTGCAATAGAGAAACTAAAATTTTAATGGTTAATTAATTTAAGACCAAGAGTCGGACACAACTGAGTGACTGAACTGAACTGAACTGAATTTAAGATGAGTTTAAATTAATTTAAATTTAAATAGGCACATGTGACTGGTAGTTTGCCTTTTGTTGTCTGGGCTTCCCTGGTGGCTCAGATGGTAAAACAATCTGCCTGCGATGCAGAAGAACCAGATTCAAACCCTGAATTTAATTCAGATGACCATTATATCTACTACTGTGGGCAAGAATCCTTTAGAAGAAATGGAGTAGCCCTCACAGTCAACAAAAGAGTCCCAAATGCAGTACTTGGGTGCAGTCTCAAAAACAACAGAATGATCATGGCTCATTTCCAAGGCAAACTATTCAACATCAAAGTAATCCAAGTCTATGACCCAACCACTAATACTGAAGAAGCTGAAGTTGAACAGTTCTGTGAAGACTGACAAGACCTTCTAGAAGTAACACCAAAAACAAAAACAAAAGATGTCCTTTCATCATAGGGGGCTGAGGTGCAAAAGTAAGAAGTCAAGAGATACCTGGAGTAATAGGCAACTTTGACCTTGGAGTACAAAATGAAGCAGGGCAAAGACTAACAGAATTTTGCCAAGAGAACACACTGGTCATAGCAAACACCCTCTTCCAAAAACACAAGAGACAGCTCTACACATGGCCAATACCAACGGGTCAATATCAAAATCAGATTGATTATATTTGTAGCCGAAGATGGAGAAGCTCTATACAGTCAGCCAAAACAAGACCTGGAGCTGGCTGTGGCTCAGTTCATGAGCTCCTTGTTGCGAAATTCAGACTTAAATTGAAGATAGTATGGAAAACCACTAGGCCTTTCAGGTATGACCTAAATCAAATCCCTTATGATTATACAGTGGAGGTGACAAATAGATTCAAGGGATTATATCTGATACACAGAGTACCTAAAGAACTATGAACAGAGGTTCATAGCATTGTACAGGAGGGGGTGACCAAAACCATCCATAAGAAGAAGAAATGCAAGAAGGCAAAGTGGCTGTCTGAGGAGGCCTTACAAATAGCTGAAAAAAGAAGTGAAAGGCAAAGGAGAAAGGGAAAAACATACCCAACTGAAAGCAGAGTTCCAGAGAATAGCAAGGAGAGATGAGAAGCCTTCTTAAGTTAAAAATGCAAAGAACAATGCTTTTCCTCATTCTAGAGGAAAGCAATAGAATGAGAAGGACTAGAGATCTATTTAAGAAAATTGGAGATATCAAGGGAACATTTCATGCAAAGATGGGCATAATAAAGGACAGAAATGACAAGGACCTAACAGAAGCAAATATATTAAGAAGAGGTGGCAAGAATACACAGAAGAACTATACTAAAAAGTTCTTTTTTTTTTTTTTTTGATGTCTGATCTTATTTATTTGTTACTCTTAGAACATCTCATTTTTGACTGGACTCAGAAGTAGAAGCTCTCAGAGAGGACAGCCTCCATCTCTTGGCAATCTGTTCCTGCTGTTTTTCTTTGGCCTCCTTCATTCTCTTGGCCAAAAGTTTAGCATATTCTGCAGCCTCTTCTTTATTTTTCTTAGTATCTGTTTCTTCAGAGCAATACGTGGGCGTTTGTGCTGCAGAACTCCTGGAGTCACGAGACACTGAATCTTGGGTGCTTTAGTCCTAGGTTTCTTACCGTCTTTGTTTAGGGGCTTTTGCACAACATATTGGCAGACATAATCTTCTTTAGAGAGATTGAGAAGTTTGCGGATTCTGCTAGCTCTTTTGGGACCCAGGCGACAAGGCACTGTAGTATCAGTGAATCCAGGAATATCCTTCTCCCCTTTTTTCACGATGACCAAATTGAGAACACTCAGACTGGCATCCACAATGCAACCCCGTACAGATTTGCACTTTCTCTCTCCAGTCCTCCTTGGTCTGTAACCGGAATGCCCCTTACTCAGTAGCAGGCGAACTCAGCCATGGGTCAAGACACCCTGCTTCATGGGGAAACCCTGCTTATCGTTCCCGCCACTGATTCGGACCACATAACCCTTCCATTCTCCACCCAGAGCGTCAGCAGCAACTTCTGTGGCCATATGCTTCTCGTAGAAGGTACGAAGTTTTCGTTCATCGTCTACTTCAGTGAGCTTCTGGCAGCCAGTGGCCGGGAAAGAGATGTTCAGCTTCATTCTGAAGCAGCCGACAGCCTCCAAGGTGCCAAGAAAAAAAGAGCTAAAAAGTTCTTAATGACCCAGATAACCATGATGGTGTGGTCACTCAGCTAGAGCCAGACATCCTGAAATGTGAAGTCAAGCATCACTATGAACAAAGCTAGTGGAGGTGATAGAATTCCAGTTGAGCTATTTCAAATCCTAAAAGATGATGCTGTGAAAGTGTTGCACGCAGAATACCAGCAAATATGGAAAACTCAGGACTGGAAAAGGTCAGTTTTCATTCCAATCCCAAAGAAGGGCAATACCAAAGAATGTGCAAACTGCTGTACAGTTGCACTTATTTCACATGCTAGCAAGGTTATGCTCAAAATCCTATAAGCTAGGCTTCAGCAGTATGTTAACCAAGAGTTTCCAGATATACTAGCTGGATTTAGAAAAGGCAGAGGAACCAGAGATCAAATTGCCAACATCAATTGGAACATAGAAAAAGCAAGGGAATTCCAGAAAAACATCTGCTTCATTCATATGCTAAAGCTTTTGCATGAATCACAACAAACTGTGGAAAATTCTTCAAGGGATGGGAATACCAGACCACCTTACTTGTCTCCTGAGAAACCTGTATGCAGGTCAAGAAGCAGCAGTTAGAACTGGATGTGAAACAACAGACTGGTTCAAAACTGGGAAAAGAGTATGTCAAGGCTGTATATTGTCACCCTGCTTATTTAACTTGTATGCAGAGTACACCCTGAGAAAAGCCAGTCTGCATGAATTACAGGCTGGGATCAAGATTGCTGGGAGAAATATCAATAACCTCAGATATGCAGATGACATCACTCTAATGGCAGAAAGCAGAGAGGAATTAAAGAGTCTCTTGATGAGGGTAAAAGAGGAGTGTTTAAAAGCTGACTTAAAACTCAACATTCAAAAAACTAAGATCATGGCATATCCGTTCCCATCACTTCATGGCAAGTAGATGGGGAAAAAGTGAAAACAGTGGCAAATTTTATTTTCTTGGGCTCCAGAATCACTGTAGACAGTGACTGCAGCCATGAAATTAAAGGATACTTGCTCCTTGGAAGAAAGGCTATGACAAACCTAGTCAGTATATTAAAAAGCAGAGACATCACTTTGCCAACAAAGGTCTGATAATCAAAGCAACTACTGGTTTTTCCAGTAGTCATGTACAGATATGAGAATTGGAGTATAAAGAAGGCTAACACCAAAGAATTGATGCTTTCCAATTGTGGTGCTGGAGAAGACTCCTGGGACAAACCATTCAATCCTAAAGGAAATCAACCCTGAATATTCACTGGAAGGACTGATGTTGAAGCTGAAGCTCCAGTACCTTGGCCACCTGATATGAAGAGCCGACTCATTGGACAAGACCTTGATGCAGGGAAAGATTGGAGGCAAAAGGAGAAGTAGGCAGCAGATGGTTAGATAGTATCACCAATGGTCATGAATTTGAGCAAACTCTGGAAAATAGTGAAAGTCAGGGAAGCCTGACATTCTGTAATCCATGGGGTCACAGAGTCGTTCACAGCCCAGTGACTGAACAACAGCAACAACAACATTGTGACTTCTGGCTGCCGTATTGGACACTATAGCTGTGTATTAAGGCTAAAACCTCTTTATCCTAATTGCATAGCTTATTGTTTGCCTTTTAATGTTTTTCACGTGTAAAAGTTTTAAATATTTATATAGTTCAGTTCAGTCGCTCAGTCGTGTCCGACTCTTTGCGGCCCCATGAACCGCAGCACGCCAGGCCTCCCTGTCCATCACCAACTCCCGGAGTTCACTCAGACTCACGTCCATTGAGTCAGTGATGCCATCCAGCCATCTCATCCTCTGTCGTCCCCTTCTCCTCCTGCCCCCAATCCTTCCCAGCATCAGAGTCTTTTCCAATGAGTCAGCTCTTCACACGAGGTGGCCAAAGTACTGGAGCTTCAGCTTCAACATCAGTCCTTCCAATGAACACCCAGAACTGATCTCCTTTAGGATGGACTGCTTGGATCTTAGGATGGACTGCTTGGATCTCCTTGCAGTCCAAGGGACTCTCAAGAGTCTTCTCCAACACCACAGTTCAAAAGCATCAATTCTTTAGCACTCAGCTTTCTTTATAGTCCAATTCTCATATAGTCCAAATCCATACATGACCACTGGAAACATATTTGTTTTTCTTTTCTTTTGTATTTTATTACAGTGTTTTTAGGCTGACAGCTCTGTTTACAGACTTGGCAGATAACATCTAGTTTCTTATTTTTCCTTTACATTTAAATTTTATCATGCCAAGTCTATTTTGGTCACTGGTATAACCATTTGAATCAATCTGAAGCTTTTCATGACTGAGATGTATAAAAATTACCTTTTATTATTTAAGTATTGGACTTGAAAGCAATCTTTATGTTAATTTGGTCCAATCTTTCATTGAGCTTTTTTTTTTTTTTAATCATACTTAGGGTATTCATAGTCTTCTGAGATGTCTCTTCTCCCCTACCTTTTCTTTTGTGGTTATGTCTGTTGGGAAATTCTTCCTTGTTGATGCTGATTTTGTTTTCCCTGCAGCTTCTGTAGCTTCTCTCAATTGACTTTATTTTTATTCTAATGGCAGTTACAGAATAACTGATTCTTCTTTTTCATGACAGTACCCTTACATTTTTGAACTTTGTTTCTATGCTCATTTGAGTTCTTTTCTCCACATCAAATGTTCACAGCTTCTTCAATTTTACCTCACATAGTTCACTTTAAATCCTGCACTTTTGCTCTAAATCTTTCCGGTTTACCTGTATCTATTACTCTGAACTTCCCAGAAGTTAACATATCTGGCATTGGCTTGAGTAAAACAGTCTTCTAGGGTTCTCATTGAATCTACTTCTATAAAACACTATATATTAGTGTTTGGTAGCATTCTTTACTAAATGTATCTTTTGCTTGTTGAATCCTGTCCTCCTGTTTCACACACTCTGTGCCCCTCAGTTGTGTGTTCATTGGGCTCGTTCTTGCCCAGCACCTGCTGCACACCAGTGTTGTCTCAGGAGGTAAAGTTGGTTGTTTGGACTCAAATACAGGATCTTATATTTTATCCCTATAGAATTTTATCTCGTTCTAGTCTTCTATGTATATGTTCCTTAATCATTTGGGATTATTTGTAATGTATTTGCTTTTGGTCCTAGCTTCATGTCACCCACAAATTTGAGAAGAGCACCATATATTACATTGTATGAGTTACAGAGCCAGCTAGGGGAGCAGTCATGGGGAAGTAGTTAAGAACCGGGGTTCTAACCCACAATCTTTGAATTCTACTTTCTGGCTCTTCCACTTACATGTATGTGACCTTGAGCAAATTACCCTAATATCTTAGTTTCCCTATTGGTAAAATTGTGGATAATATTATTTATCTTATCATATTGTTGTAGAGATTAAATAGTACATATAAAGTGCTAGAATAGTGTCTAGTAAAGAGTGTTGTACACAGCAATAGCTATTATCATTATTGTTTATGTAATCTGGGGGTTTGCTTTAATCAGAATACGAAGAGAGATCCAAATTTATCGGGATCCAAATATCTTGTCAGTTATTTTTCTCTGAGTTACCAGTCTGGTAGTAATCCTGTTAAAATAGAAAAGAAATGATGTTAGTCTTATAGGACTTGTTCTGAATTAATCTAGTGGTTTTTTTCCATTTTGGGGGGATCTCAAACATTTTTAGTGAAGACATATGAAATTGAAAGTTTACAATGAATATGCATATGTCCAACCAAGATTTTGCCACTAATTTTTTAGTTTACTTGCTATATCCCATTTATTCATCTATTTGTGCCTCTCTTATTTTTGATACATTTCACGGTAAACTGCAGCTATTGGTATATGCTCCCCTTAAATATTTTAGTATACATATCATTAAGTAGAGTTCAGTATTTTACATTCTTTTCTTTTGAGGTAAAATTTACACGCAATAAAAAGCACAGATCTTAACTATATGTTCACTGAGTATCGACAAGTGCATCCACCTATATAACTCCACATCCCTGTCACGATAGTGAAAATTGCCACCAGCCCGGGAAGTTCCACCTGCCCTTCAGAGTCAGGTGCCTAAAACACTCACTGGAGAAAACTATTGTTTTTCCATAGACAATATTTGTCTCTGTTAGAATCTCATAAAAAAAGGAATCATACCATACATATCCTTGTGTATGAGACTTTTTTTGATCAAATAATGGTTTTGGCATTCAGCCCGATTGTTGCGTGGTTCTTTCTTTTTAACTACTGAGTATTGGTTCTTTGAATGCGTCACAGTTTGTCTAGGCATTTTCCTATTCATAGGCACCTGGGCCACCTTTAATTGTTGTTGTTGTTTTTGTGTTGTCCAACATTTATAGTTGTTACCTTTGGGAGAGTTGGATCCATAAGGAATTTCATCTGGCCATACTGAAAGCCTACATTTTCTCTCTCCACAAAAAAATGGCTTTACTGACCTGTTCTAATAATTCAGGTCAGAAAAATAGAAAATCCAAATAATTTGTGGAGAATTAATTCCCCAAACTCTGCTCTTATTTGAATTTTATTCTTTGTAATCATGACTGGACAGGTTTTCATTTAGCATATGAAATCTTCAAATAAATACATTTAATACTGTCACAGAACATTGTGACCAGATATAAATGTTAACAGAAAATAGGTTATTTATAGAGCTCAGTAAGGCATATACTCTTAACCATAAATATGATGAATTGGAGGCAAAATAAATCATTTATTTTTAATGATATTACCATTTGTTAATAGTCGTATATTCACTAGTTCTGTAATAGGAGAAATTCTTGACAATTCCCATCTTGTATTTCATTTAATTATTGTTAAACTGAAATGAATAATTATGCTCCTTTTTTGCATTTGAGTAGTATCTTCTTCCTTGAGAAGTTCAGTAATAGCGTATGAAATTTAATATTAAATAATTAGAAAACTTTATTTGTGTTTTTATTACAAATATGAAAGCTTTAGGATTTTTTTAGACTCTGGTGGCTATAAATATCTCAGTAGCCTGTAGTCTTGCCAACTACTCCTTGCCATTTTTCTTAGCCAGCTGGCTGCCAGAAGTTTGAAGCTCAGAATAGCAGATCTAAGTCTTTCTTTTGATACTCATTTTCAGTTTATTATTAATCAAAATATTGTTTACATGTTAAACTTACTAGAATGAACCAAAGTTTACTTTTTAATAAGTGATTTTTTTATATGTTAGAAAACAATCATTTGGTATATTTCTTAAGCATGTCTTTGTTTTCTAGACTTAATTGTCTATTTGGGGCCTTTTAGGATTCTACTGATGTTTAAGGCTCAGCTTGGATACCAGGAAAACATGGATCCTTTCTTGAAAACTTACGATTTAGTTTTACTTTTTTGTCTATGTTCCTTGCACTTACCATGATGTATAACACTTACATAAGTTTATCATATATGTTCTGCCTTGTAATTATATGCATAGATGCATGTTCAGTCACTTCAGTTGTGTCCGACTCTCTGCGATCCTATGGACTGTAGCCCACAAAGCCCCTCTGTCCATGGGATGCTCCAGGCAAGAATACTGGCGTGGGTTGCCACGCCCTCCTCCAGGGGATTTTCCCAGCCCAGGGATCGAACTAGCATCTCCTCTGTCTCCTGCATTGCAGGAGGATTCTTTACCACTGAGCCACCAGGGAAGCCCCAGTTATATGCATACTTGTTTACTTCAGCTGAGGAGCAGATATTGTATCTTGTATCTATCTGTATTCCCTATAGTACTGAGCGCTGTACCTCACCAGAGTGTAGCCAGTTTTTGTTGGATGCATGGAAGACATAAAAGAAATATAAGGAATTTCCAGTGATGTTGCAGTGACCAGACACTTAGATTAACACTTGTATTCATAAAACAGCAAATGATTTACAGGTCTAAAACATTTCCAAGTACTTTATAATATGAAATGGTATTTCATATGAAACTGGCTAGTTTTCTGTTTTCCATCCCTGAAGAGTACAGATCTTTCTCAACTTGTGATGTTATATCCCAATAAACTTGGAAATGTCATACGTTGAAGATGCATTTAATACACCTAATTTACTGACCCATTTTAGCCTGGCCTACCTTAAACATGCTCAGAACACTTATATCAGTCTCACAGTTGGGTAGACTCATCTAAGACAACGCCTCTTTTATAGTAAAAGTCTTGAATGTCGTGTAATTTATTGAATACTGTACTGAAAGTGAAAAGCAGAATGGTTGCATGGGTACAGAATGGTTGTACGTTTATCAGCTGTTTACCCTCATGATCACAGGCTTGACTGGGAGCTGAAGCTCACTGTCAGTGCCCAGGGTCACCAGGGAGTTTCATATCACATATCACTAGCCCAGGAAAGGATCAAAATTCAAAATTTGAAGTATGGTTTCTACTGTATGGGTATTGCTTTTGCCCCATTGTAAAGTCAAAAATTGTAATTAAACCATGGTAAGTCAGGGGCCATCTGTATTCTTACAGGTCTTTTTGTTTGTACAGCCTCAGGGCTAAGTACATTACCTTACCCAGAGTCGGGTCATGTTTTGGGGATGGATACCTGGTTGAATGACTGAAGCAATAAATGAAATTAAAATACTGGAAAAGAGAAGGAGCATGATGGAAAAAAATTATCGGGAAGGCCTCTCACGTGATGGGAATTTGAGTTGAAGGTGGATTTGATGAATAGGTAGAACAAGGGTAAACAGAGGAGAGGGGAATGTATTTTATGTCAGAGAGCATAATTTAACAGGAAAATTAGAAAGCATCAGGTTGTTGTACCAAGGAATGCTTAGAGACAGCATGAGCTCCCAGAAAGATGGAAACGGAGACCACATTGTTATACGTTTTGTTTTCTTCCACCTCCGTAAGCAGCATGTAGTCATTAGGTTCCCTGGGACTTGGAATTAAAAATATCAGGAAGGAGAAGGAGCATGATGGAGAAAATTTATCTGGAAGGCCTCTCACTTGATGGGAATTTGAGTTGAAAGTGGATTTGATGGTTTGTTGAACTTGGAGTTGAATCTCAGTTAAGCCTTGGAGAAGGAAATGGCAACCCACTCCAGTATTCTTGCCTAGAGAATCCTGTGGATGGAGGAGCCTGGTGGGCTGCTGTCCATAGAGTCGCACAGAGTCAGACACGACTGAAGCGACTTAGCAGCAGCAGCAGCTTTGTGACCTTGGGTAGCCTTACTAAACTGTTTTGAGCCTCAGTATCCTCACTTGTAAAATAGAGGTAATACTAACCATTTCATAGAGTAGTTGTAAGGAGTAAATATATACACACACATACATATATATAGTTACAGGCTTTCAATATTTGTTTCTTTCAAAAACAGTGTAATTCCTAGCTGTAGGTAGAATACTACAGAATAGGTTTTTGCTATAATGTATGTGTATATATATATATATATAAAATATACAGTATGTGAAATGCTGGATACCTGTAAATTTTTTTCTGCCAATTTTTTCCTATAAAAGAGCACAAGTTATATTCTTGCTCTTGCTCTAACAAGGTAATGAAAGTGAGCGTGTCTGAAAACGTGATGACGCCAGCTGCTTTGTTCTGCTGGAGTTTCTTTAGTTATGCCCTGATAATCAGACAGCAGGTCCAGAGAGAGCAGAACACATTGTTATTCAGTTCAGACACTGATGTGTTTGGCTGCATCTCACAGAAGATTCAAATATAGCCTGATTTCTGTTTCCTTTTCTAGTTGCAGATTCAGACGCCTCTCCTCTTTCTTTGGTGAACTGCACAAATCTTTCATCTCAGCTTGCAGTTTGTGATCTAAAGCTCAAGCTATCAGGATTGAAATACAGTCACACCCTTTCTTTCTGCCCATTCTTTCTTTCTGGGTCTGATTCTCTGTGCTTTATTCCCTGTTACCAGTATCTGAAGGTAAGTATCAGGGAATCTTCCTCTTTGTTTTCTTTTATGATACATCTCCAAAGTAGCTCATTCGCTCCTTCATTTGCATCCAGAGTCTTGACTTTTGCTAAACTAGTACACTATTAACTGCAGTTGGCTTCCCATTTCCATTCTCTACTCCAGTCTTCTGCCAAAAGGATTGTTCTAAAATATGAAATTAATCATCCAACTCTTGCTTTGTGTTCACTAGTTCCAAATTACCAACACGATCAAATTTGAGCTTCTCTGAATGATGCTTCAGATCTTTTATAGTATAGGCTCTCTCTTTTCTTTTAACTTTATTATCCTCACTTTTCTTACCCCATCCTTCTTTATTCTCTATGCACATGTAATGTGAAATTTACTGACTTCCTAAAAATGCTATGTTGGGATATCTCTGCATGCTTCTATGTGCTCCTTCCTCTGCATAGACTATTTCCTGCCTTATGTAGTTGGTCAAATGCTAGTCATCCTTCAAGACCCTGTTAGATGTTGCATATTTTGGGAAGATTTTTCTTAGTTTCTTCTCTCCTCAACCTCCCCTTCTCTGCCATGGCCTATGGAGTGGTGCTGTCCAATATGGTAGCTCCTAGCCACATTTGGCTATTCAAATATAAATTAATTACCATTAGTAAAATAAAATATACAGTTCCTTAATTGCACTAATATGTTCAAATGTTCTTTAGTCATACGTGGCTAGGGACTTCTGTATTGGGCAGCACTTGTCTATTACAGAAAGTTCTATTAGACAGAAAGAACTTGTCTATTACAGAAAGTTCTGTTAGACAGCTCTGCCTAGGGTTAACCATACCTTACTCTAAGTTACCTCTTCTCTTGATATTTCCACTGTTGCACTTACCATATTGTTTATTTATTTACATATCTATTTCCCTATTAGAGAGCGAATGTTTAGAGGGCAGAGATATATCCTCTTCATTTCTGTATATTTGATTTTGAGCTGTGTTAACATATTGTAGGTATACATCAAAATTTTGAGTTGAATTGATTCAGTGAATTTTAGAAGGCAGAATTGCCTCTAGTTGAAGACTTCTAATGGTGAGACAGTCACATGGCAGCATATTGCATATATATTCATAAAAAATATTTATTATATATAGTATTTTTATTTATTAATTAGGTAAATGAATGTAAACCAATTTAAACTTACTTCTAGTTAATGAACATCTGTATATGTCTACCCTAGAGACAACAGTAGCTAATGTTTTGCCATGTTTCCTTCCTCTTTCTTTGTCTTTTTTTCTCTATAGGTGTATGTACACACACAGAAATTTCTTGCTGATCATAAATTCTTCAGTTGTATTTCCTAAGAATAAGATGTACTCTGTATAACTGTCATGTCATTCACATGTAAGAAAATTAGCATTAATATTGAAATTTCTTCAGTTGTTCCCCAAATACCATCTATAGCTATGTTTTTGATTCAGAATCCAATCAAGAATTATGCATTGCTTTTTTTTTAATGTCACTTCAGTCTCTTTTAATCTGGAAAGCATCCCTGTCTTTTTTGATTGTGTTTCATGACAGATTTTTTTCAAAGAGTTAAGCCAGTGATCTTACAGAATGTACCATGTTCTCTATATGTGTGATTGCTTCCTCATGATTAAATTTAGGTCACATTTTGACATCAAGCCTACATAAATAATTATGTATACCATTTATTACATTATATTAGGAGGCCCATAATTTCAAACAGTCCTGTTGATAGTGATTCTGAGTTTGATATCTTAAAGTGGTGACTACCATGCCTTTCTATTACTCTTTTTTAAAAAATTTTGACTGTGCCGGGTCTTAGCTGTGGCATGTGGGATCTAGTTCCTTGACCAGGGATCGAACGTGGGTCCCCTGCATTGGAAGTGCAGAGTCTTAGCCACTTGACTACCAGGGAAGTACCTCTATTACTCTTTTATAATTAAAAATATGGGGTGCTTCCTCAAGATAGCTGACTACGGAGACTCTGAACTCACCTCCTCCCAGTGGCATATGAAAATTAGAACTACTAACAGAGCAAATATATAAGAGGATGACCTGAAAATTAGCAGAAAAGATATAAAGATACAAAGAAGGAGGGGTGGAAATGTGATATAGGCAGAATCTACAATCCTAGGTCAGTGACCCACAAGCAGGAAAGATACTGTAATTGCAGAGGTCCTCCCCAAGGAGTGAGGAGTCCAAGTCCCACCTTGGGCCGCTCAGCCCAGAGGTCCTGCACAAGCAAGGTGAGTCACTGGAAAGTCCAGCTTTGAAAACGAGCAGGGATTACGTTCAGGAGAGCCGGAGCACTCTAGGAAACAGAGGCTCTACTTTTAATGGGTGCAGGTAAAATCTAACAGTCTCCAAGTCCCAGTGCAGAGGCAGTGATTTGAAGGGAGCTAGGTTAGATCCACTTGAAAGATCTTGAAGAGCCTCTCAAGACTGAACTAGGTAGAAGTAGAAAATATGAACAGACCAATTACTAGCAATGGAATTGAATCAGTAATTAAAAACAGCAACAACAAAACATCTCCCGACAAACAAAAGCCCAGGACCAGGTGACTTTTCAGGTGAATTGTATAAAATATTTAAAGAAGAGTTGACACCTATCCTCAAAAATTTGAAGAGGAAGAAATACTTCTGAACTTATTTTATGAGGCCAGCATCGCCCTGATACCAAAACCAGACAAAGATGCTACAGAAAAAGAAAATTATAGGCCAGTCTCATTGATGATATTAAGCACAGCACAGCACACCACTGATGAACATAGATGCAAAAATTCTCAGCAAAATATTAGCTATTTGAATTCAGCAATACATTAATAGAATCATACATCACAATCAAGTGGGATTTATCCCAGTGTAGCAAGGATGGCTAAATATTTGCAAATCAATCAATGTGATACACCACTGAAGATAAAACTCAGCAAATTGAAGAATAAAAATCATATGGCCATCTCAACAGATGCAGAAAGAGCTTTTGACAAAATTCAACATCCATTTATGATAAAAGCTTTGAACAAAGTGGGTATAGAGGGAACATACCTCAACATAGTTAAGGCCATCTGTGGCAAACCCATAGCCAGCATCATCTTCAGTGGTGAAAAGCTGAAAGCATTTCTTCTGAAATCAGGAACAAGACAAGGACTTGTTTATCTTACCACTTTTATTCAACATAGTTTTGGAAGTCCTAGCTAGAGCAGTCAGACAAGAAAAAGAAATAATGGGAATCTGAATTGGAAAATAACAAGTAACACTGTTACTTTTTACAGATGACATGATAGTATATATAAAAAACTCTCAAGACACCACTAAAATTACTGTAACTAATAAATGAATTCATTAAAGTTGCAGAATACAAAATGAATATATAGGAATCGGTTGCATTTCTATACACTACAGACAGACTAACAAAAAGAGAAATTAAGAAAACAATCCCATTTATAGTTTCATTAAAAAAAAGTAAAGTAAAGAAGCCACCTGCAATGTAGGAGAACCAGGCTCAATAAGATCCCCTGGAGAAAGGAATAGCAACCCACTCCAGTATTTTTCCCTGAAGAATCCCATGGATAGAGGAGCCTAATAGGTTACAGTTCACAGGGTCGCAAAGAGTCAGACACAACTGAGTGACTTAGCATGCAAAAAAGAAGAAAATACTTAGGAATATTTCTAACTAAGGAGATAAAGACCTGTACTCAGAAAACTATAAGACATTGGTGAAAGAAATTGAAGATGACACTAACAGATGGAAAGATACACTGTGCTCATGGATTAGAATAATTAATACTGTTAAAATGATCATTCTACTCAAGGCAATCTACAGAGTCAGTACAATCCCTATTAAAATAACAATGACAATTTCTACAGAACTAGAACAAATAATTCTAAAATTTGTATGGAAACACAAAAGACCCCAAATAGCCAAATCATTCTTGAGAAAAAAGAACCAATCTGGAGGCATTATGCTGCCTGTTTTCAAACTATTCTACAAAGTGAAAGTAATTAAAACGGTATGGTGCTGGCACAAAACCAGATGCAAATCAATGAAACAGAAAAGAGCCCAGAAGTAAGCTCACACTTACATGGTCAATTAATCTACAACAGAGAAAGTAAGAATACACAATAGAGAAGAGACAGCCTCTTTAATAAATTGTATTGGGAAAACTGGATACCCACATGCAAAAGCATGAAACTGAACCAGCTTCTCACACTATGTGTGTGTTTAGTCACTCAGTCGTTATCTGACTCTCTGTGACCCCGTGGACTGTAGCCCACTAGGTTCCTCTGTCCATGGAATTCTCCAGGCAAGAATACTGGAGTGGTTGCCATTTTCTTCGCCAGGGGATCTTCCCAGTACCGGAATCGAACTTGGGTCTCCTGCATTGTAGGCAGATTCTTTACCATCTGAGACACCAGGGAAGCCCCAAACAAAAGGTAATGGAAGAAAATTTTAAAAACAGACAATCTGCAAAAAATAGCAGAGTTGGTTCTTTCAGTGTATGAATAGCAGAGACAAAGGTTGTGGGAGGGGTGGGGCAGGGAGGAAGATTGGCAAGAAAAAAAGATTTTGTGAGATTAAAGGTGGGGGAGAAAGAAATCAGGAGTAAAACAGAGAACTACAGATACAGTCGGAACTTTTTAAAAACCTTAAGTGAATAAAAGTATTATGAACCTTGGACAAAATGGGCCGTTTCCTAAAAGTTGTAGCTTACTAAATCTGACTCAAGAAGAAAGAGCAGTTTTCACACTACATGCAAAAATCAACTCAAAATGAATCCAAGACTTAAATGTAAGACTTGAAATCATGAAACTCCTC
This sequence comes from Bubalus kerabau, assembly GCF_029407905.1. Taxonomy (NCBI): domain Eukaryota; kingdom Metazoa; phylum Chordata; class Mammalia; order Artiodactyla; family Bovidae; genus Bubalus; species Bubalus kerabau. The sequence continues at coordinate 15,739,527 of NC_073641.1, forward strand.
AAAGAAAACATGGGCAGTACACTCTTTGATATCAGTCTTAGCAGTATTTTTGGGCATCTGTCTCTTCACGCTAGGGAGATAAAAGCAAAATAAACAAATGGGGCTGTATTAAACTAAACATTTGTTACAGAGCAGAGGCTATGATGGAAGTGACTTAGCATGCAAAAAAGAGTAAAATACTTAGGAATAATTCAAACTGCAAAATGAAGAGGCAGCCTGCTGAATGGAAGAAGAGAGTTGCAAACTGTATGTTTATTAGATAATTGCTTACTGTATACAAAAACTCATACAATTCATCATAAAAACAACCAACCAGGTGGACAGAGGACCTGAATAAATATTTTTCTGAAGAAGACACAGTTGGCCAATAAACACATGAAAAGTTACTCAGCATCACTAATCATGTAAATGCAAATCAAACCCACAATAGTTTTGAATGGCTGTCAGCAAAAGGACAGCATATAACAAGTATTGGTGAGGGTGTATACAAGGGGGAATTCTCATGCACTGTTTGTGTGTGTAATTTGGTGTAGCCACTCTGTAAAACAGTATGGAAGTTTCTCAAAAAAATAAAAATAGAACTACCGTACAGTCCACCAATTTCAGTTCTAGTTATTTATGCGAAGAAAAGAAAAACAGTAATTTGGGGAGATGAAGCCCAGTATTCATTATGTACAGTCCCTAAGATATGGAAGGAACCTAAGTATCCATTGATAGATGAATGGACAAAGAAGATATGGTTTTATATATGTACAATGGAATATTATTCAGCCATAAATACTCCTAAATCTTGCCATTTGCAACAATGTGGCTAGATCTGCTGCTGCTGCTAAGTCGCTTCAGTCGTGTCCGACTCTGTGCCGGCCATAGACGGCAGCCCACCAGGCTCCACCGTTCCTGGGATTCTCCAGGCAAGAACACTGGAGTGGGTTGTCATTTCCTTCTCCGATGCATGAAAGTGAAAAGTGAAAGTGAAGTCGCTCAGTCGTGTCCGACTCTTAGCGACCCCATGGACTCGGGCCCACCAGGCTCCTCCGTCCATGGGATTTTCCAGGCAAGAGCTAGAGGGTACCAAATAAGTGAAATAAGTCAGACAGAGAAAGACAAACACAGTATGATCTCACTTATATGTGGAATCTAAAAATCAAATAAGCAAACAATATGAGAATAGATTCATATAGAGAACAAATGGGTGTTTGCCAGAGGGGAGTGGAATGATGGGTTGGGTGAAATAGATGAAGGGAATTAAGGGGTGCAAACTTCCAGTTTTAAAGTAAATAAGCCAGAGGACATAATATACAGCCTAAGGAATATGGTATATAATTTTGTCATAACTTTGTACAGGGATGGTTGTATACTAGAATTATTGTGATCATTTCATAACAAATATAAATGTTGGATCACTCTGTAGTTCACCTGAAACATAAAATTGTACATCACTGTATTTCAGTTAAAACAAGGAAACAATTATATGGTCAAATCATGTTAATACCCTGTTCCCCAAATGTTTTGTCATCCATTCATGAAGTGTCCCTGAATCATTATAACATAAATGGTTACAAAATAGCGATTTTCTAATTTTGTCCTTTCCTTTACATATATTTCCTCACATATTTCTATAAAGAAGAGTTTTCTTTCCTTTTCACCTTTTTCAGCTTCTCTCTTCCTTTGTCTTCCCAAAGTATCATATGGACTCATGAATTTTTAAAAATCCACCGTTCAGTGTGTTCTAATAAATTACCTATTTATCATTTTGACCCTTAAATTATCCTGTATTTGCGTAGTGGGAGCCCTTTAAACTGGTTGTCCTTTTGTATACTTTCATTTGTTTTTGAACACTTTCTTGCTTTCTGGGAGAACAAAGTATTCCAGAAATGCCTTGTACTTTCTCTGTCCTTAAACCTGGGCTCAACTATTTCTACAAGGAATTCCTTTTAGTGGAGAATCGTTATTTAGAAACCAAGATCTGATTGCAAGGCATGATAGCTTCCACTGAAATGTTACTTCTTCAGGTGCTTTCAAAGGACAGAGCTAGAAAATAATTTTTTTTGAAAAGTCGTCATTTTATCCAGATGTTCTCAGTTCACATCTAGCGTCACAGAGATTTTCCTTACCTTCCCTCTTTTTGTATTTGTATCTCTCTCCAGAAGAGAGCTCTGCTTTGCAACAGCACCAGTGTACTTACTGATAAGCTCTATTCTTCAACTGGTATTGGGTTTCCCAGGTGGTTCAGTGGTAAAGAATCTGCCTGCCAATGCAGGAGATGCAGGAGACGTAGGTTCCGTCCCTGGGTCAGGAAGATCTCCTGGAGGAGGAAACGGCAACCTACTGCATTCTAGTATTCTTGCCTAGAAAATCCCATGGGCAGAGGAGCCTGGGGGCTACGGTCCATGGGTTGCAAAGAGCTGGACACGACTGAGTGACTGAGCACACACATGCTGTCAACATGCTCTGGCAGGCTTGCTAAGGAAACTTGAGAATTTCTTTGCAGTTTACTTTTTGTTCTTAGAATGCATCTTACTAGGGCCGTATACTCAGAATACTGTATTTGAGTTACTTGAATTCTTGGCTTTTGATATAAAGTTAGGGTTATTTGCTTCTGTTTTATTCTGTTTGAAGGTTTACTTTTTCATCCTCTTTGAAGTGTCATTCTCGTTTCTCTCCCATCTACCCCATTGCCAAGCATCCTCTAGGAGGTGAGCATGAGGCTTTTAATATATGTCTGACTTCTGAGTCATGTAAACATTTTTCGTAAAATTGAACTAAAAAAGAATGTTAATAAATGATGACTTTGTAGCCTTAATAATGTCCTTTGCATTATGTCTATTATTAATGTTTCTATAACAGCTTTCTTTTGCTTGGTTTTTAGTTCACCTCATTGTCTTTTTCTATCCCTTTAACTTCAATTTGTGTGTGCTTATTTTGTAAGTGACATGTATACAGTTTGAGAAATTGATGTTTAGGCAATTTTGTCATTACTTACATATTTGAATTTTTTCTGCTAGCTTATATTTTGTTTTGTTCTCCTCCTTCGCCCTGTTTTCTCTTTTGCTTTCTATTATATTGATTGTTATTTTTACTTGATTTTTTCTAATTATTTGAAAGTGATAGCATTCTATATCTCTTCTTTTAATTTTTTTTTTAAACAGTAGCAGTTTTTTTTTTTTTTCCAAATTTTATTAATTTATTTTTGGTTGTGCCGGGCCTTCATTACCGCGAGGGCTTTTCTCTATCTGGGGAGAGCAGGGACTAATCTTCAGCTGTGGTGCAGCAGCTTCTCATGCAGGCTTCCCATCTAGGCTCTGGGGCTCTAGAGCTCAGGCTCAGAAGTTGTGGTGCATGGGTTTAGTTTCCCGTGGCATGTGGCATCTTCCTGGATCAGGGATCGAACTTGCATCTCCTGCACTGGCAGGCAGATTCTTTACCACTGAGCCATCAGGGAAGCCCTTAATGGTCATTTTTAATGGACATTCTTGTCATCCTGTTAGTTTTGCAGATTCAGTCAGATGAACTCATACCGCTTTTTTACATGAACCACCAAAACAGGTTTGTTGAATCTTCTACTTTCATATTTATATTTTTTAACTCACACAAAGAAGACTATGTTTATTTTTTCAAATTTTATAACCTTAGTTTGAGAAGTAGTCTCATTCATGCAGGGTAAACAAAGGTTGATGGAAATCTGAACTCACCACAGCCTTTCTTTTATAGTCTGCGAGCCCTCTGCCTCCCTTCCCCACCAGAATGTAATTATGATTACTGTTCTGTCCATTATGTCTAGAAAAGTACATATGCATTAGCTTGCCCTTGACAGATAGATTAGTTGAGTGAATAAAGTAGAAATACTTAGTCTGGAGGAGAAGATATGGGGTAATGGTTGGGACGGAAGGCAGGAGACATCATGGAACCATTCAGTCTGAAGGACTTGCAGTCCTTAATCGCTCTGAGATTCTATGCTAAGTAGATTGAATACCTTGCCATACTCAATTTACAGCCAGATTTAGGCACATAGGTTAAGTTTCATTTTTCGTCTTTGGCTTGTAGGTGACCTTAACCTTATGTGCTCATTTAACAGCACAACACTCTGAGTGGCCATTCACAGCCATCACTCTGTATGCCTCCCAGGTAATCCCAAATGTCCTGATGTTTCCAGTTTTCTGTTTGGGCAAATTAGAAAGCAGGTAAACCAGTTGTAGGGTCCTCGTATTTTATCTTTTCTATAGCAAAGCAAACTGGGGGAAGCAAAGTACATATTTTCTCTGAATTTTGTTTCTGAATTTTCACTTGATTATAGAATTATCTTAGTTTGGTGTAGATATTTACTGGGAGTGATACGCAAATTGGGACAAGGAAAATATAATTTTATTAGCGCCTGGAAATCTAAATTAGTGCCTTGAATGGTTCTTATAATAAAAATCTCTTCTCTTTCTCTTAGGGCTGCTGCTCAGAGTAAATTAGGTCACTACACAGACGCAATAAAGGATTGTGAAAAAGCAATAGCGATTGATTCCAAGTACAGCAAGGCCTATGGGAGAATGGGGTAAGTTTTGGGAGAATGTTCAAAGTACTACCAAGTAGTATCAGATATGCTGTTCTTAATGGCTTGGTTTTGAATTTCCTGCTTCATATTGCACCCTCTGGACTAATAAGATAAATATAACATTGAGGGAGGAAATGATTGCAATTCTGTCTTGGAAGGGAGATGATTAGTGTATGATGAATGGGTGGTTGTTGGAGAAAACCATAACAACCATACTGAGTAGACCTACTTCACATTCAAGGCTACAAATCTCAAGCACACAGTATTTTGGCAGCTAATCCTACTACACTTCTAAATTCACCTTACCCCTCTGAGTTGACTGTTTCATACATACTCTTTTTAAATTTCCACTGCATTTTCCATGGTCCTCTCAACCTTTTACTAAACTGATAAAATAGATGCATTAAAAAAAAAATTCATCTTCTTACTTGCGTATCTGCCAGTGTACCCACGTGTGTATTTGCACAGGTAGCCTTTTTTTCCTATTCAAATGGAAGGGGTCTTATCTAAGATTGATGCATTCACTCATGCTTTAGATCTCATGCCTTTGTACCAAGGACTTTACACTTGTAATCCTCTCCTGTATCTTCTACAATACCAGTTTTCCCATCTCTAACAGTGATAATGAGTACATATGAAAAGATCATAAAAAATCATCTGTTAGAACCATCCTTGTACCCAGCTACATCATTCCTCTGTTCCCCTTTCTCTGCAGAGCCCCTCATAGTTGTCTGTACTTGCTGTCTGGTCTTCATCATCTCTTACTCTTTCAGCTCACTCCAGTAGGACTATTTATCTGTATCACTCTGTTGAGAACTCTATTCAAGGTCACCAGTTGTCCATATTTTTCCAAGGTCAGTATTCAGTTCTGTAGTCTCATCCTACCCCATCTTTTAGTATGTGGCATGATTAACTTTTTTTTTTTTTCCCTGCATTGCACAGCTTGTGGGATCTTAGTTCCCCCACCAGGATTGAACCCAGGCCAAGGCAGTGAAAATGTTTAGCCCTAACTACTGGTTAACCAGGGAATTTCCAGGATTAACTTCTTTTTGAAATACTTCATTCTCTAGGCCTCTGGGACACCATGCTTCGTGGTTTTCCTTCTCCTTCACTGGATGTTCTAAAAGTCTCTAATACTGGTTCTTCCTCCTCTGCCACCTCTAAATAATGACATGCTGCAGGGCTCTTTCCTCTGCTACTGCTGTCTCTCTGTCTACACTTTCTCCCTGATTTCATCCTGTCCCATGTTTTTAAATTTCATCTGTTGTCAATACTCTGTATTAATGGATCCAAATCTGTACTCAGTATACTTTGTGGGCATCTGCAGAATGGCGAAAATCTTCAGTCACCCGATGTACAAGATCTCAGTTGAGGTCAGATAAGGCAGTGCTCAATCTTTTTTGTTTCAGCTCTCATGCTGTAAAATGAGTGTTCTTTCCCCAGTCTATTTAGTGCTATATTTTTTGCATTTTTGTGTTTTTATTTACAGTGGCTGCCCAAACATAGGCTGAAATGTTGTCTAGTGTTTCTGTATGCAAGGAGGCTGTAATGTGGCTCACCAAGAAAATACCTGAGTTAGATAAGCTTTGTTCAGGCATGAGTTAGTACAATTGACTGTGAATCAATTAGATAAGGTTTCTTTAAACAGAAACACATGTAAAAACAAGTTGTCTATTGATTGGTTGATGAAAATGTTGTGACCAGAGGCTCACAGGAACATAACATTATATTTCCCCTAGGAGCAGTTGTTCAGTGTTTGCTAATTTAGTGTTTGCAGTGTCCTTGTAGCACATAATTACTATAGATAATGAAAATCAACTGTATATGTTTATGGAGCTCTTAAGTTATATGTCTAAACTCCATACTCACATAATCAGCTCTTTTTCATCTCCACCTAGATTTTTAATAAGCATTTAAACTTAACGTGTCCCAAACAGAACTCCTGTTCCCTTAAATCCTTCTCCTCTCAGTAAATATACTGTCATTCTACCTACCCTGAGCTTCGTTCAAAAGCCTAGGAATCATCCTTCACTCCTATTATATCTGACACATCTAACCCATCAGGACGTCCTACCAGTTCTAGTTTCCACATGTTTTTTGAATTCAAGCATCGACTGCTCTCTTGTTTACAACTCTAGTCCAAATTACCGTCTCTGCAGTAGCCTTCTAACTCATTTCCCTGCCTTCACTCTGCTCTCTCCACCCATGTTGATCCTCTGCAGAGAAGCCAGAGTGAGCTTTTTAAAGCATAAATCAAATTATGTCATTCTGTTGTGATCAGGATAAAATCCAGACTCCACACCATGGCCCCATAATGCTCCCTGACATCATCTCTTCCCGCACTTTGTTCTCTGTGCTCCCGCCTCAGCCTTTGTCCTCTTCCTTAAGCATGCTAAGCTTGCAGCATTCTCAGGGCCTTGGCTTTCATTGCTGCTTCTATTTAAAATGTTTCTCCTCTAATTTGTTTAGGACCGCTTTTCTTCTTATTGTTTAGTGCCCCTATTCATTCTCTTTAATATTATGTTTTTTTATTTGCATGTTTATTGCTTGTCCTCCCCTGAGAGAATAAAATTTTCTCAAACCCAAGAACTTTACCTTTTTCACTGAGGAATCTAAAATAGTGCCTGGTACATAGTATGACTCCAATAAACATGTATTGACTTAATTAACTGAGGATTATGATAAAGTATCTCTCATGATTGGAAGAAAACTAATTAGGTTCTGAGATTTTTCTCTGTGATTAGGCATTATATTTTATCTAGATCAGAAGTCTATGAGGTAAGTGAGTCAAGAAAGAATTGGAGTTAGTTTGTTAAAAAATAAACTTAGAAAAAATAAAACCTTCAATGCTCTCTCCATATACACCATTAGTTTTTAGTTCTGAAATAATTTTCCAGTAAATAAATCCTAACTAGGTAGAGGAAAACATTAAATTTAGTAACTTACTCTTTGACCTGTGCCTGGGATAATGTGTGTTATTTGAGGCATAAGGATTGCCAGTTTTATCTATTTAAAAACTAACATGTCTTATTCAAGAGTAATTAGCTGACACCTCACAGCTTACTTTTTTTTACTTTTTATGGTAAAGTGATATTTATTGTGGTTCAGTGTCTCTGTTAAGAAGGAAGAAAGTGGGCCGTAGTGAAGGACAAATTTAGTTTGGAGTTCTTAAAGTGGTTTTAGCATCATGGAGTTACATGACCACAGAACTGTTAGTCAGCTCACATTTTTATGGAGCTTAATCATTCATAAAACAAATTAGTTCACATAGTAAGCTTAAAAATGGAAGGGTATGTAAGATTCATTTCTACTCATTAAGTTTTTAAAAAATTTATTTTCAGTTGAAGGATGATTGCTTTCCAGTGTTGTGCTGGTTTCTGCCACACATCAGCATGGATCAGCCATAGGTATACACGTGTCCCCTCCCTCTTGAACCTCCCTCCCGTCTCCCAGCCCATCCAGCCCTCTCGATTGTCACAGAGCCCCGGTTTGAGTTCCCTGAATCATACAGCAGACTCCCACTGGCTGGCTGTTTTGCGTATGGTAGTGTGTGGTTTCCACACCACTCTCTCCATCCGTCCCACCCTCCGCTCCCCCACCCCTGCCATCTTCACAAGTCTGCTCTCTAGGCCTGTGTCTCCACTGCTCCTCTGCAGATAGGTTCATAAGTACCATCTTTGTAGATTCCTTATATATGTGTGAATATGATATCTGTTTTTCTCTTTCTGACTTACATCACTCTGTATAATAATTTCTTTAAAAAAAATTATTTTTATTGACGTATAGTTGAGTCAGACTTAGCAACTAAACAATAATAGTTGATTTACAGTGTTATGTTAGTTTGAGGTGTACAGCAAAGTGATTCAGTTATACATATGTAAGTATTTATTTTTTGTTGTTGCTGTGTTTTGTTTTTTTGTTTTGGCCATGCCACACAGTTTTCAGGATCTTAGTTCCCTGACCAGGGATTGAACGCAGGCCCTCAGCAGTGAAACCACTGGACCACTAGGGAATTCCTCATATTTATCTACTTTTTTTTTTCAGTTTGTTTTCCCTTTCTAATCATTAAGTTCTTGATTCATGTAGGACAACCGAGGCTGGCACCAAGCAGAATGGAGAGAATCCAGACTTACAGAATCTTGGAGTTAAAAGGAAGTGATACTCCTGTGAACCATACTATAGTTGATTCTTGAACAATGTGGGTGTTAGGAGTACTGACCCTCTGCATTCAAGAATGTGCGTGTACTTACAGTCAGCCGTTGTATCCACACTTCCTCCGTATCTATGGTTCCTCTGTGTCTGCAGATTTAACCAACCTCAGATTGTATAGTACTGTAGTATTTACTGTTGCAAAAAATTCACATATAAGGGGATTTTTGCTATTCAGATCCATGCTGTTCAGGGGTCAACTGTACAATGAATAAATAAAGTGTAATCTGGATTCAAACTGAATACCAAGATAGACTTTTGATGACATTTGTGGTGTCCTAATGTTCTTCAGTCATACAGCTTATACTCTCAAAATGCATTCTTTTCAGGCTGGCCCTCACTGCCATGAATAAATTTCAAGAAGCAGTTACAAGTTATCAGAAGGCATTAGATCTTGACCCTGAAAATGATTCCTATAAATCAAATCTGAAAATAGCAGAACAGAAGTTAAGAGAGGTATCTAGTCCTGTAAGTTTCTAATGCCAAATAAGTGAAATATTTTATCATTCACAATTATCAAATTGTAGTGTTTAGAGTAATTCTCAGATATAATTGTTTTACAGACAGGAACTGGAGTGAGCTTTGACATGGCTAGCTTAATAAATAATCCAGCCTTCATTAGTATGGTGAGTATATTTCCTTTTCTGCTTTGCTGGCTCTATTTCCCATTAGAACTATATAGTTCCAAAGTTTTTAGAAACAAGTAAGAGAGCTTTTGCGATGGCAGTGGTGGTATGATGTTATCGCTGAGGTAATTAACCTACTCGTGTACTGTTTTGTGAAAAAGCCATGGGTGAACTTCAGGAAGCCCATGGATTCCTTGGAACTGTAGATGAAACTTTGTATACATATGGATATATGCATTTTTCTAGGGAGAGAATCATATTTTTTATGAGATTGGCAAAGGGATCTGCAAATCCACAGAAGGCTAAAAACTACCCTCTTAGGTGAAAGTAACCCTAGGAAGGTATCTAGTATTTGAAGTCTGAGGATTTTGGCTATTGTGGTTTCCTAAGCTCTTTTGGCTTTATTTGTGTGATCAATAGGAGGAAGTAAACTGCTGCCAGTATCCTTAGCGTTTGTAATCTCTTTATTGTGAAATGTATTGTTAATACCATTTTTCCTAGTACCTCTTTTTTATATTCCCACTCACTTTGTATAGCACACCAAAACTCTGTAAAATGTTAGTATATACATGATCTAGCTTCTCTCTGCTTGGGAAAAAAAACTTTTTTAAAGATCTCTAAATATTAACTGCCTTTGATGAGAGATACCATTTTTCAATTCCAGGCAGCAAGTTTAATGCAGAATCCTCAAGTTCAACAGCTGTAAGTATACAGAAAGAGTATATTACATTTCTCCTTTCCACTTGTCAGGCTCCTAATTTGAGCACATTAGCTCCAAAATGATACCTAAATGTCAGTCAATTGGAACGTAAAGTCACACTCATTTGGCCCACCCAATGTGGGTATGTCTACCTGCTTTCCTTGGCTGGTATTCTGCCTGTTAAAAATATATGCTAATTCATTGAAAAAGACACATGTACCCCAGTGTCTGTTGCAGCACTATTTACAATAGCTAGGACATGGAAGCAACCTAGATGTCCATCGACATATGAATGGATGAAGAAGCTGTGGTACACATATACAATGGAATATTAGTCAGGCATAAAAAGAAATGCATTTGAGTCATTTCTAATGTTGTGGATGTACTTGGAGTGTGTTATACACAGTGAAGTTAGAAAAAGAAAAAAAAACAAATGTTGTGTATTAACACATATATGTGGAATCTAGAAAAATGGTACTGATGAACCTGTTTGCAGGGGAGCAATAGAGGCAGACATAGAGAAGAGACTTGTGGACACAGTGGAAGAAAGAGGGTGGGACGAATGGAGGGAACAGCATGGAAACATAAGCATTCCCGTATGTAAAATAGATAGCCAGTGGGAATTTGCTGTATGATGCAAGGAGCTCAAACTCGGGTGCTCTGTGACAACCTGGAGAGATGGGATGGGTGGGAGATGGAGGGAGGTTCAGGAGGGAGGGGACATACATATACCCATGGCTGGTTTCATGTTGATGTATGGCAGAAGCCAACACAACATTGTAAAGCAATTATCCGCCAATTAAAAATATTAAAAAAAAAGAATATATGCCAATTTGATTTATCTCTTGCCTACTCTAGAATGTCAGGAATGATGACAAATGCTATTGGGGGGCCTGCTGCTGGTGTTGGGGGCCTAACTGACCTCTCTAGCCTCATCCAAGCGTAAGTTTTATTTAAAATAGAAATAGTTAAAAAAACAAAAAAGGTATTTTATGTTTTACAGTTTGAGTACTTTATGTTTTACCATTTGTCTCTAAGGTAAGGGGACCAAGGCTTTCTTTTTAAATTTTTATCTTTTACTGTTAGTTATCAGTGACCTCATTAGTTATTAAATTTAAAAGTGGTTCATAAATTGAAATTTTCTGCCTGAAAGGCAGGATTCCAGAAGATTGGATCCAAGAAAAACTTTTTTAGCAAATCAGATGACAAATATCTACTTAATGAGTTTTATGTACACATATGTATTTAAAAATCATATATTGCATAGGATTTCGGATACTTTAAATTCAAACTTTTGCAGTACATGTCATTGCTACAGGAACTCATTTTATCTTCTCTTTACTTGAACACATTACCTCTACTTCCATCCAAGTTGCTTAGGCTACTGTGCTTTTTGAATCTGTGTGATGCTGTTACTGGAAATGTTATATTTAGTGACAAATATAATTTTTTGTTTGTGACCACAACTGTGTAAACCCACTTGCAATATGGCATGTTTAGAGTGATCTTTAAGTGGCATGATTTTAGTGATACCTAACACTTGGAATTGGGAGGTACACACTCAGTAGTTTGGATTAAATCTCTGCCTTTCAAAAACTCAGTTCTGTTAGGCAACTTCATAAGCATTCCCAAATAGGTGTGACACCTGCCATATGAGAGACTGACTTGATTACAGGAACCATTTACCTTGTATTATATTTGCACACATATAATAAAAAGCATATTCTTTTTAGCCCTTTGCTTATCTGTGGTTAAGCACTGGGTGGGGGAGGGGTGGATTTCACTCAATTCAGGAACTCACTTGTTAGCTTGGGTGTTTGATTTCTCATAAAGAACACTGCACTGTATTAATGGTATATGGAGGTGCTGGTACACTTGCAGATAAGTTGAATCTAAAACTTGTTTTTATAGAAAAAGTTTCCTTGGGTAGTATCCACATTGTTTGCAGTTCTTTTTGTGTTGGTATTGTGTGGTTGGAAATTCCCTAATTCATACTACTTTGCCTCTTTACTACAGGGGACAGCAGTTTGCTCAGCAGATACAGCAGCAGAATCCTGAACTCATAGAGCAACTTAGAAATCACATCCGGAGCAGGTCATTCAGCAGCAGCGCTGAAGAACATTCCTGACTTGACTGGGGCCCCTCACCCAGAATGCAGTTGGTGATGGCTCTCAAGTGTCTTCTGTAGATAGTGGCCAACACAAAAACAAATCTAAAAAATAAATCTGTCTAGACAATAGGTTTATCACAAACAGATAACATAACATATGACTATGTTATGTTGACTTGACCATAACATGATTCCTTTGTATGCAGGTCATCAGTAACCTTGTTCAGTGCCAGTGTAGCACTTAACTGGACATGGTTCCATTTTCAAGTCTTCATTGTATTTGTATACTAGACTTAATAGCAGAGTATATTTATTGAACAGTAGGGCTGTTTACTGGTGAGTTCTCTAGCACCAAATTCCCATAAGCAAACTTTTTTGAAAGGGGAGATAACTAAGAGGAAAGGATTCTCATGCTGATTTAGGAGAAATATACTTGGCCCTGAGTAGCATCTTTTCTGGGTTTAGCTTTGACAGTGCTATCAGTAGTGAAGATATGACAGGGGCCAGTACTGTCTTTAATGCTGCTTATTTTGTTGGGTGACAAAAATCTTAAGAGCTGGTGGAAAGCAGTCTTCGGTGTTGTTTAGAAAACAAAAAGATAGATGCTGTGAATGTATAGAAAGTGAATGTAGGGTGCTCAGGTTTTTTGCATAGGTCTTAACTAATCTTGCCTACAGTTTGGTATAGATAACATTAGCATGGCCACTTATGCTAAGTACATAATAAAATACATTTAGAAATCCTTAATAATATTGGTTAGGTCAGTTGTATAACTATTCAATTTCACTAGCACAATTTCTCTAGTGACCTTACCATGGAAACTTTCAAATATATCTACATTTAAATAAGCCAATAGCTTGGCCCTTAAGGATTTCCTAAGTGGCATTTTAATTATGTGCCTGCAGACACTGATTTTTTAAACTCGTAATTATTTGATGGGTTACAAAAAGTATCGGTCATTAACACTTCTTGTTCATGTTCATCCTCTGCTATAATTTGGCTTGGCATGTCACTTTTATGCTTCTTAATTTGATGCAGCTTAAACAGGGGACTTGAAATATTGTACTGAAATTAGAATACATATTAGTTAGTGAAGAGAAGTGGCATTAAGTGTTGGAATGGCTTTAACTAGAGTGATGGATGAGACTGTTCTAATTCCAGCTGGAATTTCTTTGATTTGTTAATTATAAAATTGGTAAAGCTGGTGGACACATAATGAATTTCACAAGTGTTGTGAAAGAAAACTGAAACAGTAATACAAAATTAAATCAGTAATACTGATGACTGATTTAATTTTGTATTACTATAACTCTTTATCTCAAAAGGCTATTTGGTATCTTAAAATTTTTGTTGGATTAGAACAGTTTGATAATTTCACTATAATGAATAATTTCACCTTGGAATTTGTTAAAAATCCAGATTCAGGGGCATACTTTTCAACTTTATCAGGTCCTGTAATAAGGTCTGGGAATCACCATTCCACACAGCACACCAAGTGGTTCTGATGTAGGTCCCAAGGGCTCAGTTTAAAAGCAACACTAGGTTAGAGATTTCTCCTCTTTTAGGTCAGCAAATATCTAAAATGCCTGGGCTCAGGATACAAGGAAGAGCTACATGAACCTACAGCTCTTTTCCCAGAGAAAAGTAGGACTTAAGTCTAAGATAAGCCTTCTGAAATGTCTCCTATATTGCACTTATATCAACTTGGGTGGTGATCTAGTGGTTAAGACGCCATACTTCCAAAGATTCTGCCAGCCTACGGCATGGGCAAAAAAAAAAAAAAAAAAAGTCAATTCTTGCTGGTGTTGCGTAAGAAAAGGTTCCTCGCATAATTATCTTGAATGCATTACAGATGCTTTCAAAGTGATAAAACTGGTAAGCCTCTGAGTAGGAAAATAAAGAGAATATTAATCAACACTATCAGAAGTGAAAGAAGGGATATCACTGCAGACCATGTAGACATTAAAAAGATAATTAGAAAATACTATGATCAACTGTAGGTCCATATCCATGAAACAGATAAATTCTTTATAAGATACAAACTACCATAACTCACTGAAGAAATAAGGTACGTCCAGAAAAGAAAACCACAGGCCCAATTTCAATGGTGAATTCTACCAAACACTTCATATTAAATCTACACAATTTCTTCCAGCAGAAGAGGAAACGGTTCCCAACTTCATTTTATTTTGCCAACTTTGATACCAAAATCAAAGACATTATAAGCAAAAATAGTTTAAAACAATGTCTTTACTAATATCTGTAGTTAAAGTAGCCATTCTTTTTACATGAAGTAATGTGAATTGGTGTATTTCTTCCATTTCATTTTTCTAGTTTGTTTCTTTTCTAATGTATCTCCCATAATACATCTAGATAATCTATCCACTTACCTGGATTTCCATTCTATTCAAGCCACTTTTGCTTTTTAAGTACTTTCATCACTTTGAAATTACTCCATTGCACGCTATTTCAAGAAGGTTTTGTGTAGCTGTATTGTGTTAGCTACTCTTAAAATTATAAAGAATGTTCCAAATGTTATTTTGCTTGTCTGAAACAAGAGGGTGTTAAAGTAAATCTTTATACACATTCTACTTAGGAATGATTGGTTTCCATTAACCACTTTTCATTATAGTAGCTGTAATTGTTATGATGCTATGTAAAATTTTTTATTGTTGTTCAGTTGCTAAGTTGTGTCTGACTCTTTGTGAACCCATGGACTGTAACAACCAGGTTCCTCTGTCCTTCACTGTCTCCTGGAGTTTGCTCAACTTCATGTCCACTGAGTTGGTGATGCTATCTAACCATCTCATCCTTTGCTGCCCCCTTCGCCTTTTGCCTTCAATCTTTCCCAGCATCAGGGTCTTTTCCATTGTAAATGTAAAATTTACAATGTCCTTTGTATGCAAATGACATTTCTACTTAATGTACCAAATTGGTTATCTAATTTTTATAATATGGTTTAAACAGATCCTTTCTAAGATGACATTATGTAACCTTTACTTAATGAAGGAACAATATGTCTAGGTTATTGCCTATAAAAAAGGGAGGCTTTGTAACTAAGTCAAATTATATAGCAGAATCCCAAGTGACCATCATGTTACTTTTAAAATTTGAATGGAGTGAAACAGAAGGTTCAGTCATGAGAAGACACCTTGAAAGCTACTGAAGTATCCAGTGCAGGGCTATAAAGTCTTATTTCGTCATTTAATCAATTGTACTCATTTTGGAGAAAAGACTGTCTTTGGACAAAGACAATTTTACACTGCTTGCACTTTATTTTGCACGGATGTTTCATTAATTACCTCTTCAATTTAAGGGCAAATCTCATTCTGAATACAGCTTTCATTTTGGACCAAACAATTTGTCATGGCAATAAATAATTATGCATTTAAGAAAAAACAATTTTTGTATTTGACTTAATGCATTTACATTTAAGCAGTTATATACACACACTTGAATTTCAACTTAAGTTTTTATTTAACAGCACTAGTTTTTGTTTCAAAGTATTGAAACTTTTATTACATCCATGTTGCAAAGTTGTTTATAGTCTTAATTTCCTCACTGTTTGGTATATGACGTAAGTAAATTAATGTGATTACATGCAGAAACAGTTTTGTAATAATAATACATGATGTAGAGTTCAAAATCAAGTATCAGAAGCTGGAAATCCTTTAAGTATGCCTTAAAAAAAAAGTGGTTTATTTTTCAATGGGAAAAAACAGGACTTTCTTGGCTTAGAATTAGAAAATGATCAGGCTTCTAAGCTTAGAGTTATCTGAGTAATTGACAGTTTAAGAAATAAAACCAATTCTTATCTGCTTTTAGTAACTGAAAGTTAGATGTTTGTTTGTATGCACACAAAAATACAGATGTCAATATGATAATTCTGAAAACAACTAGAAAAATTCATACCGTGTTAGCAAATACAAGATTATAGGACCACCACAGTTGTTTTAAACTTTTTTTGTTGACTGAGGAAAAAGCCGGTGTTAACGAAAATACTCCTAAATAAAGTATGATGAGAATTCTAAAGTTTTAACAAACAACTGTATCTTCTAGATTGAGGTCAGCAAACTATGGCCTGCAGGTCAAGTCTGGCCAGCTGCTTGTTTTTGTAAATGCTGTGGCACAATTTTTGCCTAAAGTGAAAGTTGCTCGGTTGTTTCCGACCCTTTGCAACCCCATGGACTATAGCCTGCCAGGCCCCTCTGTCCATTGAATTCTCCAGGGAAGAATACGGGAGTGGGTAGCCATTCCCTTCTCCAGGGGATCTTCCTGACCCAGGGATGGAACCTGGGTCGCCTCCACTGCAGGTAGATTCTTTACTGTCTGAGTCACTAAAGCCTACTGGCTGCTTTTGTATTACAACTGCAGAGTAGTTTCAGCAGAAACCTCGGGGCCTGCAAGGGCTAACATATGCAGTATCTGGCCCTTTACATGAAAAGTTTACTGACCATTGTTCAAGATACCTGCTAGGGACACATGGCCTCAAATGTGGAGCTTTTGGAGAACAAAGTCCAATCGTCATTTAAAGTGAAACAAAATCACATGTGCAGAAAATATACAAATGTTCATTTGGAATATAACTCGCAAGATAAAATCAGTAGATGGTTCTTTTCAAAACAAATATTTAATATTTTAACTTTTACAGGAAAGAAATTTAAATAACATACTTATTTTTACTGTTGATCATTTTACAAAGGTGACAAAAATACAGAAAATTCTGGGCAACTCAATGAAAAGTGTAACGTTGGACACTTTCTTCAACTTTCCACTTTAATGGCCGAAGATACCACACAGACTTGTGCGATGTCATCATATTCATACGTTCTCTTTAAGAATGTGTCTGTTAGTCTTAAGCCGGAGACGCTCTATTGAGAGAAAAACACAGACCCAAGTTTTCATTCATTGGTAATGACCAGAGAAAGAATGGATATAATAAATGACTATGGGTTAATAGCCCCTAAATACTGAAATTACTGAAAAGATAGCATACTTGCAGTCCTTGTACTGAAGACAGTAGTGTGAGGGCAAGGCAGAGAGAGGAACTTGGATGGAGCTTTCCAAGTTGTCTTCCTGAAATGCCACACCAGTGGATAGAATTGGTATTGCACATTTCCAAAACAAGATCCATCGTTCTTTCACTGCTGGAGGAATCAGAAAAATAGGAATAAATCTTGTTCCTTTCACAAAGGGATACTGCAATATTTCTAAATCACACTTCGAAAACAAGATCCATCGTTCTTTCACTGCTGGAGGAATCAGAAAAACAGGAATAAATCTTGTTCTTTTCACAAAGGGGATACTGCAATGTTTCTAAATCACTATTGCCAGTCAATTTCTTTTCATGGTATCCAGCTGCAAACCAGGAACAGAAATGAAAATCTATCATATAGTTTTTATCACAGGACACGGTTTTGTTCTGGAGTTTACAGTGGCACTGAGACTAATCTGCCTGTCTGGATGTACGCCTTCTGGTTCTGTATCGAACACTGGCTCCCTGATGCTGATCTGTTAAAAAGAGTTTTGCCATTTCTCTGGGAGACTTCCAGACATCTGTGTCTAATCTTGTTGCTATGTGTCCTTCCTATTTCTGTTAGATACTCTGTAGGAAAGAGAATGAAAAACTGAGGCTGGTCCAGTGCTTTTTCTATTTAATCTACGTTCCTTTACCATGCAGTGTGTGCTCAGTCGCTTCAGTTACGTCCGACTCTTTGTGATCCTATAGACTGTAGCCTGTCAAGCTTCTCTGTCCATGGGATTCTCCAGGCAAAAATACTGGAGTGGGTTGCTGTGCCCTCCTCCAGGAGATCTTCCCGACATAGGGATCAAACCCGTGTCTCCTGCACTGCAGGCAGATTCTTTACCCACTGAGGCACCTCGGAAGCCCTTACCACGCAGATAACATAATAAATGACTGGCAAGATTTACAAGTAAAACTATTCAGGTATTCACTTGACATGAAAAAGACTACTTCTCCTTATAATTGATACCACCAGTTCAAATAAACTTATTAAGTTAAAAAAACACTTTTAGTGAAAGTATGTGCATTGTTTTTAAAACAAAACCAAAAGTTTCATAATGAAAAATGGTCTGCTACTCTACCACCACGCTTGACTTACTTTCAACTCTTTAAGCTCTTTTTCTCTCCTTAGTTGGCTCCACATTTTAAAATACTCATTTAAAATTTAAATTTAATCTTGAACTTTAGATGTATTGATTTAATGATATTTAGCTTTTATATGTCTCTGTCTCCCCTCTAAAATTTGAAATGTTCAGTGTGTGCCACAGACCAGTTTAGATGCAATGCATGAATTTCCTCATTACATTTCACAAAAATCCAGTAAGAGCAGATTCCATGTATGTGTCTGTGTGTGTTGTGGGTTGGTAGTAATCCCGTTTTTATAGATGAAGAAACTGAAGATCTAAGAAACAAGTGCTTTTTAGAAAACTTTTTTGAATTACCAAAAGGTAAAGTG
The DNA here is from genome assembly GCF_029407905.1 of Bubalus kerabau. Classification (NCBI taxonomy): domain Eukaryota; kingdom Metazoa; phylum Chordata; class Mammalia; order Artiodactyla; family Bovidae; genus Bubalus; species Bubalus kerabau. The sequence continues at coordinate 15,758,191 of NC_073641.1, forward strand.
AATACTCAAACTGTTATTTCTTTATTACAGCACTTTGTCATTTGGTGAATAACTGATTTTTTGTAACTCAAAAAACACAAAACAAATAATCCCAAAGCAGACCCATAAAGGGTACATGTAGCACAAACTCTTTATCCTGTGTGTGTTTTTTACTGAGCTCCTATGATGTGGCAGGCACTGCACTTACAATGCTGGTAAGACATGATCTCTTCCCTTAAATTATTTGCAATCCAATACAGAAGAGACTAGTGATTAATTATAGGAATGTATCAGTATCACAAAAAAACTATATTACAATTTGCTATGATTATGTGTGAGAAGGTCTAGGAAGCATCACAGGGTAAGTAGGTATTTTGTAATTTTGAAGGATAAATGCTTATCTTCCTAATACCATAAAGTTGTAAGGGATATAGAATTAAAAAGGATTATACATTCAGACTATGATGATTTGGATTCATTACTGTGATATTATCAAAATGCCCCAATGGCAACCCACTCCAGTATTCTTGCCTGGAGAATCCCATGGACAGAAGAGCCTGGCGGGCTAAGGTCCATAGGGCTGCAAAGAGCCGGACACAACTGAAATGACTTAGCATGAACGCACCAAATAGTACTACAAGGAGCAGCAAAGTTATAGGACTGGGATTTAATCCTAGGTTTTTCTGGCCTCAAAACCCTATGCTCTTTGCTTCTCAATAGCTAGATTATACTCTATTATCAAAGTCCTGTTTTCCAGTCTATGGCTATCCCTTATATTAAATTCATAAGTACTTTTTAGTTTCTTAATACTAAAGATACGGCTCAGGTATAAATATGGCTCCGAAAAATCTATCTTATTACAGTAAATCTATAATGTATTATTCCCTAAGAACCTACTAGTTCATGTTTAGTAATCTGAAGTGTGAAAGGAGTGTAAACAATGAAATGAACATGGACCTTGAAGTCAAATACACTGGTTTCAAACTCTGATCCCATCTTTTCTAGCTCTCTGAGACTGAATAAGCCACAAGCTCTGAGTTAGCTTGCTCTTGCAAAGAATGTGAATAATTAATACCTACCTCACAGGTACAGAAATAAAATATTAAAAAGTGCCTAATAGGGTAGGGCCTCTAAAATATGTAATATTAGCTACCAGATGAAGAACTTTATAGTATTCAATGGCAATATCAGAGAAGACTATATGGCAAGAGGAAACTTACAAGAAGATAGCATATTTAAAAGAAAGCTGTGGTACATATACACAATGGAGTATTACTCAGCCATTAAAAAGAATACATTTGAATCAGTTCTAATGAGGTGGATGAAACTGGAGCCTATTATACAGAGTGAAGTAAGCCAGAAAGAAAAACATCAATACAGTATACTAACACATATATATGGAATTTAGAAAGTAATGAAAACCCTGTATATGAGACAGCAAAAGAGACACAGATGTATAGACCAGTCTTTTGGACTTTGTGGGAGAGGGAGTGGGGGATGATTTGGGAGAATGGCATTAAAACATGTATAATATCATATAAGAAATGAATCACCAGTCCAGGTTTGATGCAGGATACAGGAAGCCTGGGGCTGGTGCACTGGGATGACCCAGAGAGATGGTATGGGGAGGGAGGTGGGAGGGGGGTTCAGGATGCGGAACACGTGTACACCCGTGGCAGAGCATGTTGATGTATGGCAAAACCAATACAATATTGTAAAGTAAAAAAAAAAAAAACCATTTGGCAACTCAAAAAAAAAAAAATAAAACAATGTGCTTGTAAAAAAAAAAAAAAGCTTTAAGAAGTCTCTCTTAGGTAAAAATGAAAGGATATCCATCCACAAATATTGGCATTACCTGCAGTTTGTTATTTTACAAGTAATATGAAAAGGTTCTTCAAGGTTTACAGTATCTGGGATTGCCTCCAAAGACAACCTAACATCTCCATAACCTGGAGCCTATGAGAAAAGAAATACAGTTAATATACATCTATTATATCTATTATAAAAACCTTTCCATTTTAACAGTACTACAGTCCTACTGTTATCCATTCTAACTTCTTTTGCTGCTACTATTGAAAAATAGCACTAGAGACCCTGACTGTTTTTGTTATAATTACTCCATGTTTAGTAAAGTTGAAATGAGTCTCATAGGCAAATAGTAAAGCAATTTCAGGGGGTCTGATCTAAGGGGAAGCTGTTCCAAAGATACTTACTGTAGCTTATAGAAACATAACTCTGCATAGGTGAGGTTATTGCCTAAACAGGTAGAGGAAGACACTGAAATAAATGGAAGACACTGAAGAAGCAAATCATGTCTGTTCCACAAGATTCACTGATATGGACAGACAGTAGAATCAAAATGCCATGACAGCATGATAGCTAATGGCTATGTTTTAAACTAGGCCCAGTGGTAATCTCTTTTTTCAATTTTTACCTCAAATAATAAAAGTAAATTTTAGAACGTATCTCAGCAGGTAATATTCAGTATAAATAGAGGATTCTGTAGCATATTTTCACTAGCACAAGAAAAAGAAGGCTGGTCGCTATCCATACTCTCAGAGTAGAAATTAGATAAAGTATCCAACCAGTGTTTACAAGATAATTTGAGTGGGACTCACATGAGTTTCATTTTAAACATCTTTAAAAAAAGAATGAACTGAGTAGGTAAATACAGCATAAATCCAAGAGTTCCAAAACATTGCAAAAAGAAAGAGATAACTCTAATATAGTGGAAGTCAGATAACAATGAGCATGAAAAAAAAAAGAAAAAAAAAACGAACAATGAGCATGAATTACCATATGAGGAAACAACTGATATACAGTTATTTTAATTTGTTTGGTAAAGTAAAAAAGTTCTTTACATGGTAGAAAGCCATGTACGATGGATAAATTAACATCTGAACATTTCCTATTCATATCAATACCAATTTTCTACCTAGGTGTCAGTGAAATTATTTGTCTTTTATTCTCTGGTAATATTAATGCCTTTTATAGTGCTCTGGTTTTAGTGACAGACCTAGGGAAATTTAACTTGTTCTAACTATCTGAATCCCCAACATGCCAAAACCCCCTTCAGTGTTTTCTCTAGACTCACCATTCTTTGAAGTTGGCTGGTCTGTAATCTTCCCCTTTCACCTAGATTTGTTTTCCATACTATATCCAATTTTCCAATTACTGTTACTCCCTTAATGATGCCTGCTTTTTCTGCAAACTCCTTCTTGGGTTTTAGGCAGTATAAGTACTGGCGTGTATCCATTGGCTGCAAATATGCTCTTGACCCAAATGTAGTTACACTGAGGGGTGAAGACAGAGATGGAAAAAATTCTCTAGAATCTTTTAAAAGAAAAACCATGGCTGTGATGGTTCCTTTGGATAGGACCTGAATGATCTACCATCCAAACATCTAGAATACAACAGGTCAGTGGTTTCAATACAAATGAAAAGAACTTGAACTGAGAGGACTTATTTTTCTTTAATTTTTTTCAGTTGATAGGAAAATCTTCAGATTCTTTATAATAGAATGCAATATATTATCTCAAGTATTGGACGTATATCAGTTAACTGAAAAAATGCAATAGAAATCAGAACCTTCAGTATCTTGTCCCTTTTCTCTAAAACTATGAACAAAAATAAAGAAACATACCCTAAACTAAGGAATCATTTTCAAATGAATAAAAGGATCAGGTAAAGAGGGGAAAAATATTGTTTTCCTCTGGGGGTATGAGAGGCTACACACTTTACTGTATTCTAACATAATAAAAGTAAAATTTCCATTCTTGATTAATAAAATCAGGTATTTCTCCAGCTATTACCTTCTTATATATATTAATGTTGATCTTACATTTATTTATTCTTTTTATAAATTACTCATAGATGTGTATTTCATTTTTGTAAAAAATTAAATCATCTATTCCTGTGCTCGCTCCTTTTGATGTTGAGGGAATACATCATCTTGAAACTTACTGTTCACTCTAACTTTTCCATCATTCCTTCCCATGTCTCAATTTTATCATTTGCAGGATAAAGGATGAAATGTTCCATATTTATCTGAGTTACTGTGAAAATTGAAAAAAGTGCTCTAGGTACAAATGGTGAAGATCTTATTTTTATGTGAAGGGAGAGCTGATGGACCATGAGAGAATTTAAGGGCAGTGAAATTATTTTAGAAGGTAAAGTCATGATGGCTATGTCATTACATTTGTCAAAACTCATAGAATGCACAACACAGAAAGTGAACACGAATGTAAACTGGATTTTAGTTAATAGTAAGTATCAATACTGATTCGCTGATTGTAAAAAATGCACCAAGTTAAAATGTAAACAGTATGGGGCCCTGTAAGTGGGGAGGGCACATGAGAACGCTGCACCTTCTGATAAATTTTTCTGTAAATTTAAAAATTCTCTTCTAAAATAAAGTCTATTAATTAAAAAAATCATAAATCACCCAAGAGTAACAATGATAGAAAAATTCATGTCTTTTAAAATAAAAACAAATAGTTCACAATTCATATTTACCGTTCTCCAGCTTGGTTGACTGAATTTAATTCTGCTACATTGTACATTATAGATGGCTCCAATGAAACTTTCTCCATAAACATAGGTGAGGTTGTAATATTCTGAATCTGGGCTTCAAGAAATACTTCATCAGTCTGAAAAAAAAAAATCCACCAAAGTATGATGGTGTTTAAAGTATTTACCTCAACAACAATATCTAATTTATTTGAAGAAAAAGCATTAACCATAAATGTGATTAGTTCATGCCTGCAAATCAAAGTTATCATAATTAATGCAAGAAAAGAAATCTTTATCCTAACATAATTAACAGGGGCAAAGTCAAGTGTTAGTCAACTGATAAGTTATCAAACAATGGATGGGGGATAACTATAATATTTTTTGAATTGACATCCAAAAATGTTTAACTGGAATTTCATTCACATATATCTTAAATTTTCTGGTAAGTTATTCAAATGTGAAAATGCAATCTAGGATAATGAATACACCTGTGCACTTAGCATTTCAGAAATGTGTTAAGATAATTAGGTCTTTGTTATACTATTTCAGCATAATTTAACTTAATTTTCATTATTATTTCAAATTAGTATAGTGAATAATCTATTTTATAATCTTATAGGATTTAACTTTATAAAGCAATTATTTTAGTGTTCATTAGTGATTTCCCAGTTTATTGTTAAGTGTATATTCAGGGCAAAAAAAAAAAAAGTGAGTTATACTTGAAATCTTTGAGTTTTTAAATCAAAGAAAAGGTACTTTGTAGTCTTACTGACAGATACAGCAGTATTTCAGTCATGGGGTAATTTACATATGTACTTTACATAATTTTTAAAATTCCCTAATTATGCTAAACATTCTTTTATGCTATTTTGTTATTTTGGGGGGTATATAATCGCAGGATAACAGACAACTTGCCTCTTTTTTGATACAAACATATATAAAATGGTATACTAAGGATATTCTAGAATTACTTTATTCAAAAAGTTTCATAGTAATATATATACAGAAATAAAACAAAATAAACTATGACCAAAAAATGTTGGCACTTAGCTTTTTTAACACTAAATCCATAAAAATGGAAATTATTTGCAAAAATATAATGATGGAATTATAATTTAATGTATTATTATCTAAAACAAAACAGATTCTTTTGTCCTGGGTACATGTGCCCTAATAAAATAGAAATACAATGATTTATCAGTTTAAAAGAAAGTACACATTCAAAGGCATTTTGTTATTTTTTCTCAAAAAAACAAAAAGTAAATATATCCCATCAATCCATTGCTTAAAAAAAAATAACCATAGACCCACATTTCAAATTTAAAAATTCAATTTCTGCATAAGTTTAGAAGAGCTTAGATAAAATGAAAGGAAAAATAAGCAGCATAATGGAAAATTAAGTTAGTTTGAACAGTTAGTATAAAGTTACTTGACATTTAAAAAATTAAGAATTCAGTGCTAAGGCAGTTGTTTTTATTGTGTATATAATGTTATAAACAAATGTTGCTTATATTAAACAGAAATTTGAAAATATGATTTTAACCAACTTGGGAAAATTTAATTTTCTTCAGTTTATTGTTAAAGGGCCATCTTTACCTGACCCAGAATTAAGACTAAAACCACTGTGCATTTGAAGATTAATTTCAACTACACAGTTCATTCAAAGATGTGAAGGATCACAGGATATTTTATGTTAAGATGTTGAAAATTCAAAGGCTATTTAAACAAGGCTAACAAGGCCTCTTTTAAAAAATATCTACAGAAAACACACTAATATAAGAATGTAATTGTTTCAATATGACAATTTAGTCTTTGACGTATACTTTCTCATATAATAAAACAATCAATATAATATAAAAAGTACAAATTATATACATATTTTCAAAGTCACATAAGTATATTCACAACTAACTTTGTTTTTCCACTATGTTTTGTATGGAGAGATTAATTAGGCAAAGTCAAAAAGTGGTAAGTAAGAAAAGCATATAAATTTATAATAAAAAATCAAATTACCACAGAACTGAGGTCACTCTAATGGAAAAATAAAAAGAAAAATTAGAAAAATCAGATTAAATGTTAAAGGAAAAGAATAACTTTAAAATAAAATGCATTTCTGCATTTTTTAAATTTACTAAACAAGACAGCATTAGTAAAACAAGGACGTAAACAGAAAGTAACACAAAGAAATATGACAAATCATTTTTCTAAAAAGGTGAAACTGCTAAGGTTAAATGAATAGAAAGAACACTGCAGGTGAACACTTAAACAGGAGCAAATACTCAAGGGCGTATTTTGGGGGAGAGAGGCAAATCCCATGCCTTTATAATTCTTTAAATTCTTACCACTTTGTAATTCTTCATAGATTACTTAGGATGGGTATACAAATATCTGCCACATTCAGGACAGATACTGTATAGCTTCTTCTAAATTTATCTAATAATGGGATCTTACACTTCAGGGAATGCTGAACTAGACCACTCCAAACAATTGAGAGTGAACAGATTTCATAGTTCGTCGTCTTTTCATATATATATATATGTATATAGCTAAAGTTGGAGAAGGCAATGGCACCCCATTCCAGTACTCTTGCCTGGAAAATCCCATGGACGGAGGAGCCTGGTAGGCTGCAGTCCATGGGGTTGCTAAGAGTCGGACACGACTGAGCGACTTCACATTCACTTTTCACTTTCACGCATTGGAGAAGGAAATGGCAACCCACTCCGGTGTTCTTGCCTGGAGAATCCCAGGCACGGGGGAGCCTGGTGGGCTGTCGTCTATGGGGTCGCACAGAGTCGGACACGACTGAAGCGACTTAGCAGCAGCAGCAGCAGCTAAAGTTGCTTATCTCCCACAGGCCATCTCAAATGTCAGCTCTTTCATCAAACATCAAGCTGGCAATCATTTTTCACCTATGTTCCCAGAGTATAAGTACACTTCATGATCAGGGTAGGTGGGGGTGCTTACACTGTGATATCAAGTCATATCAAGTGCTAAGTCACTTCAGTCATTTCCGACTCTTTGTGACCCCATGGATTGTAGCCCAACAGGCTCCTCTGTCCATGAGATTTTCCAGGCAAGAATACTGGAATGGGTTGCCATTTCCTTCTGCAGGGGATCTTCCCCGCCCAGGTGATTGAACCTGGGCCTCCCACACTGCAGGCAAACTCTACCGCCTGAGCCACCAGGGAAGGACTGTTATGTCTCCTCCACTAAATCTAAGTGCTATGAGGATAGGGAAGATGTTCAGTTTATATTTATTTCTCTTCAGTACCTGGCATAGAGCACTGTACTCAGCAGGTAACCAAAGGTTTGAAGCGTAGCTTCTTATATCATTTTTTTCCCCTAGCAAAGCTTTCTTAAACTTGTTTTCCTTTTGGTGATTCATATAGTATTTTTAGATGCAGCATAAAAAAACATGTTTGCGACAAATGTGGGGCTAACAATAGTTGTCAGGTAAGGTCTGTGGAATAGTGTAATAAACTATTGAAACTAGTATGCTTAACTAACTCCCAAATTTCCTAGTTGGGGTTAAAAGAATCTGCTTTATGCCACAGGCAGGACAGTATTAGTTTGCCTAATAGGTAATACCTAATGTATTAGAAAGATCCTAAATGCTATTTGCTCACTCCTCATTTTTAAAGAAATGTCACTTTCAAAATTCAGAATTTTATGAAAATTTTTTAGCTGAAGTTTGTTGGCAAAGTCTACATTAAAGATCATGTCTATATGTAATGTTAATTGAAAAAGCAAAATTGTTACTATGATTATAAGAACAGAATATTATATATAAATGAGTAAAATCTGAAAGAGAAAACTGGTTAATGAAGAACCAATTACTTTTTGCTGTGGTAAACTTGTGGGTTTCTTCCTTTATTCTTGGGGAGTATGTTACTTTTATGTTATTTATGGAATTATTAGCAATTAAAAAAAATTTGCAATTCACCCTTAATATTGGTGTGATGAAACTACTTGACAAGTACCCTCATGTACCACCATATTTCAACAAAGAAAACTTAAAATAGTTTAGTATGTGCTTTCCTAGGAGTCAATAACAGGAAAAAAAAGACCCACCTACATATTTGTTTTTAATTTTCCAAACTATTTTTTCTAATAGAATAGTTACCAATCTCCCCTCATACTATGAATGAAAGCTTTTCCAGCAAAATAATAAATTAAGACTATTTAAGTACATATATTGCTAATAACAAAAAAAGGTAAAACAAATATGTATTATCCCAATTCTCCTATCCCTCCCCACAAAGAAACATCAACTCTTTAAACATCTAATAATCTCCTTGATGAGACTGAATCCTGCCATCAAATAGTGATATGTATATTCTTCACTACATACTCAACGTTCCACTTGCAGCTCTGCTTGGAACGCCTTCGCTGCTCCGACACCACATTTCCAGTACCTATTCCTTCTGGACTCGGAGGCAGTTCTCTTTCTTTACCGTGAAGCTTTCTTAGACTAGTCCAGAATCTCATTCCCAGAGTTCCTGTAGCACATTTTTTTGTACCAGTCTCTCTAGTCTCACTATATACTATACTAGTAACTTTTTTATTTTATGCACTTTTTTCTTTTCTCCTGAGAGGTTTTTACTTCAGAGTTAGGTTCCTTATCTTAGATGTTTTGGTATGCCCAGTTGTAGCACAGACTTTATAGTGAATAAAAACTCTGAGATGCTGATGGTAAAAATAATATTATCAAATTTGACAGGTGACTACAAATTTCTTATCACCTGGTTTTTAAGTAACAGACATAATTTGCATTTCAAAATGCTGATCTGATCTGATCTGATATTTGAATATCTCTGAGTTTATCATTATGATCTGAAACACATGATTTTTCGGGAGTAAGAGGCCCATTAGGAAATCTGTTTTTTCTGGAATTCTAGATACCAGGATAAAATAGAATTTTGTAAAATAAATTCAAGCAATAAAACCTTTTCCTTATAACAAATTGTATTCTATATCTTTTGTTAGAACAGAAGATAATCTTCTATTCTAAAAGTTACTCCTTTCTATATTTTTGCCAAATTTGTTTCTCCTAAGGAGAAATTCAAATCATTCACTAAACTTAGCAATCTCACACTGACTTTTCAGGACAAAGAATTTAATGTATTGAGTTCTACTTAATATTTTTCTATATAAATATTAAATATTTTTTGCAGATTTAGATCTACTACTTCAATTTTTACAATATCACAACCACATTTATAAATATTTAACAGATTGCTAATATTTTTAGACAGGAACAACAACTATTAAATGGAAGCATAGGGTCATCATTTAATGAAAGGAAGTGAAAGTCTCAAAGTTAATAAGAATAAAAATCAAGGCATATTGATTCCATGTAAATTGAAAACAGCAGATTAAAAGAGATCTGCAGTGAAATTAATCACTTGTGATTTAACTTTATGCTCATTTTTCACAAGTAATTTGTAGTCATATCAGCAATTTACTCTGATATGAAAAGAAATATAATAAATGAGAATTTTAGTCAGATAAGATCTTAATGTTGAACATGAAATCCCATTAGGCGCTCACACTTACCTCTGCATTGTAAAATTTGGTTTTCACATCCAATGGTTTGAGAACCTAGTTGAATAAAGCATACCAATCAAAGAAGATTATTATCATTTGGCCATTTATTTATTTATTTTTAATTAAATTTATTTATTTTAATTGGAGGTTAATTACTTTACAATATTGTATTGGTTTTGCCATACATCAACATGAATCTGCCACGGGTGTACACGTGCTCCCCATCCTGAACCCCCCTCCCACCTCCCTCCCTGTACCATCCCTCTGGGTCATCCCAGTGCACCAGCCCCAAGCATCCTGTATCCTGCATCGAACCTGGACTGGCGATTTGTTTCTTATATGATATTATACATGTTTCAATGCCATTATTCCAAATCATCCCACCCTCTCCCTCTCCCACAGAGTCCAAAAGACTATTCTATACATCTGTGTCTTTTTTGCTGTCTCGCATACAGGGTTATCATTACCATCTTTCTAAATTCCATATATAAGTGTTAGTATACTGTATTGGCATTTTTCTTTCTGGTTTACTAAAGACAATCTCTTTAACAAGTGGTGCTGGGAAAACTGGTCAACCACTTGCAAAAGAATGGAACTAGAACACTTTCTAACACCATACACAAAAATAAACTCGAAATGGATTAAAGATCTAAACTTAAGACCGGAAACTATAAAACTCCTAGAGAACATAGGCAAAACACTCTCCGACATAAATCACAGCAGGATCCTCTATGACCCACCACCCAGAATATTGGAAATAAAAGCAAAAATAAACAAATGGGACCTAATTAAAATTAAAAGCTTCTGCACAACAAAGGAAACTATAAGCAAGGTGAAAAGACAGCCTTCAGAATGGGAGAAAATAGTAGCAAATGAAGCAACTGACAAACAACTAATCTCAAAAATATACAAGCAACTCCTGCAGCTCAATTCCAGAAAAATAAATGACCCAATCAAAAAATGGGCCAAAGAACTAAATAGACAGTTCTCCAAAGAAGACATACAGATGGCTAACAAACACATGAAAAGATGCTCAACATCACTCATTATCAGAGAAATGCAAATCAAAACCACAATGAGGTACCATTTCACACCAGTCAGAATGGCTGCGATCCAAAAGTCTACAAGCAATAAATGCTGGAGAGGGTGTGGAGAAAAGGGAACCCTCTTACACTGCTGGTTGGCCATTTGTTTATTTTTTTTAAATCTTGGGTTTATGCTTGTCAAAGGCATTTTCCAATTTTAATTGTAATAGACTTTTCAAATGGATATGCAATATTCTTGTAAAAACAAAAACAAACAAAAACAATACCGAAGGCATTTTAAAAAAAGCTACCATAATTTCTTGACTGGGTGACAATTACATGAGTTATATGGATTTACACTTCACAGTATTTTGCTAAACTGAACACATATGTTTGTGTATTCTTCTCTATATATATTTATCACAAAGTATATTTATCAAAATAAGCAATCAAACCTTTTATTTTCTTTTAAAAGGCATGCAAAATCTTAAACAGATGAGTGATAACAAAAGCAATAACAACAAAGCAATAGCAATTTTTTTCTTCCCATCGATAGTACTTTTTCTTCAACGTACAGAGGAGTGAAAAATATATATAGTGTCATATCTAGATCTACATAACTCTCATTTCCCTATCCATACACACAGATGCGTTAAAACAGTGGTTTTAAATTATTCTTTGATTATGGACTTTGAAAACTGTGTATTAATAAAAACTTCTAACTGCAATTTCAGTGACTCATGATTTCTCTGAAGGAAGCTTGGTCCACTTAACTCAAATCAATAATCCTTCATTTAAATATTTCTTTAGAAATCTGATATTATTGACACTTATTTTGTCTGGACTTTATAGTCATTTTATCCATCTTCTGGATTCTTGCATGTTTTGTCAAGGCATGAAAACCAAACAATTTTTTTTTTAAATAAAAACATTATACTGCCAATGATAATTTCTGTTTTTATTTAACTTAGTCTGACTTTAGATTGCTAGTAACATGACAAATTCAAAAACATTAGGGTATTTGCTTTATTTGGAGTCTGTTTTTATTGCAGATAAATAGCTGTAATTTCCTGGGGGCTGAGGTGGCAGGGGGAAGGCACCTAAACACAATTTCCCACCATCAGATTTAATACCTGAAACTTGAAGAATTTTCTAAAATACATTTTTTCTCCACCCTGAGTCGTGTAACTCACTGCACACACCAAGCTGAAACAGAAAGATGTCTTAATAATTTCTGAATCATTTTCAATTTTGTTTTTTAATACTTAATCTACATTTCAACTCTATCAACAAATTTGAAAAATATACCAATGATGTGAAAGTGTAGTCAAATGAGGCTAGAGCAGGAAAAAAAGTTTCAGTAGATATAGATATATTTCCATGAACAAGAAAGCTATGATTAGTAAAATAAGATATACCATTTTTAAAGATGGAAGTCAGAAACTTTTTCTTCAAAAAGTGAAGCATGATCCAAAATAAATACCAGGATAACTAAACAGTTGAATATTAAAAATAAGTTCACATAAAGTAGAAGAAAATACAAATTAAAAAAAAAAATTCCAAGATGAGAAAAGGCTTTTTAATAAATCCAATGGAAAGGATGACCTCTACAAATTTACAAACTGGATAAATCAAAGACACTAAAACAAAATTTAAAAAAGGACAACATATTGGGATAAAAGGCTTCTAACAATATCAACCTTTGTAGGCATAACATTAGTATCTCACTCAAAATAGGAGAAAAGAATATATATATAAATCACAGTACCATGATATACTAACAAAAATGTGAAAATGTTCACCCTTACAAGTAGTCGAAGAAACAAATTACAAATTACAATAATGAGTTAAGATTTTTCCCCATCTTAGGATCTGGCAAAAATTCTTTCCAAGAAATAACACGGTTGTTGAGGGTTTAGAGAAACGGACTCTCTTTATACTGCTACTGGTTATAAAAATTGAGAAAACAATCCTTCAGGAAAGGAGTCTTAAAAATGCTTACATGCTTCTACAGTAAACCCATTTCAAGTGATCCATCACAGGAGATATTAAGGTGTTCATCACTGTGTTATTTATAACTGAACAAGCGGAAAGTTTAACATCAGAGTAAACAAATTACAGTACACAGTCCAAGCGTGTAGATAAAATCATTTTAAGAATTTTTTCAAAGAATACTGACTCAAGTGGGAAACTGTTCTTGGTGCATTAAAAAAGATAAAACCATGGGGTAATTTTATCAAAATTTTATAAAATATTATTTATTTATACGTATCTGTTATATATACACATAAAAAGACTGAAGTATACCAATATCTTAATAGTGGTTATGCTAGGAGGTGACATTATAGGTAATTTAATTTCTTTTTTATATTTGTACCTGGTACTAAACCAGGTGCTAGGGATTTAGAGTTGATCAAAACTCAACACCTGCTCTCCTAGTACTCACGGCTGGAAACAAAGTACAGATTTTGAAGCTAGATTTGAGCTCCATGCCATTATTTACTAGCTATTTAATTCTACAAAAGTCTCATTTTCTGTAAAATGGGGATTTTACACATTTATTATCATTTCAATAAACTCAATTTCAACAAATGTTGACCACTATTTCTCTGCTAAATTCTGAGGATACAGACAACTTTGTGGAATTCATACTTTAATGGGAACAGCAGGCACTCAGTGAACAATTTCAAGTACAAAAGACATAGAAAAATATTTGAAGAAGTAAAATTAAACTAAACAAAATGACACAGGCATTCCTTTATAAGAGAAGAATACATTTCAAGTTGTGGAGGAATTCAGAGGTAAAACAGTCCAATATAACCGCAGTGTAAAGTGGGAGCGAAGTATGATGAAAGGTGGAACTAGAGTATTTGGTAAGGATTAGGTATGGAGAGCTCTGCAAAACCTATATAAAGTCAGAATTTCCTAAGGGTAATGGGAGATCACTGAAGTGTTAGGTGACTTATTCAAGATCACATAGTTAAATAAATGATTGAGCTAACATCTGAATTCCAGAAAATCTGACACCAAAGCTTATACCAACCACAGAATATGTATTAGTGTTAGTTGCTCAGTCATGTCTAACTTTATGGGATCCCATGGATTGTCTCCTCTGCTCATGGGATTCTCCAGGCAAGCAAACTGGAGTAGTCACTCTCTTCTCCAGAGGACCTTTCAGACCCAGGAATCAAACGTGGGTCTCCTGCATTGCAGGCAGACTCTTTACAGTCTGAGCCATCAAGGAAGCCCAAAATATACATTAAAAAGTGCCTAAACAGAACTTGTTACTAAAATGAATTAAATGATAGATAATATTATATGTACTTCTTTAAGACAACAAAGAGAAACAGAAATGGTGATGTAAGAAGAGATGAAGAGAGGCTACTGAGAGATAATTAACAAGAATAGGACTTTGAGAATCAACTATATGTGGGAGTGGTAAGGCAGATAGAGAAATCTAAAATTACTTTAGGTAGCTCTGAAATGTTCATTTTTGCCTCTCAGACAAAGAAAAACAGAGCATTCACATTCCAATACCTACACAGGCCAGGGATACAGAATTTGACATTTCTTTTTCCTCTCATAGTTTGTTTTATTTTGGTTCTCTACTTTTGAACTCTCAGGATAGAGTGTATTTATATAGTTAAACCCAGAACTGAAAAGCTGTGAATTTAAAAATAAATGTTAACATCAGTTGTTAGCATTTCAAAAGAATAAACATACTCTACAAGTATTTTTAGAGTACCACCTGGGTTTTAAAGGTTTGCAGCATGGATTTTTATTTTTCAGTCAGACTACAGATGCAAAAATAAAACTAGAGATAAATGAACATTTTTTTTCCCCTTACACAATAAACATTTTGTTTAAAGTCTGTTTCTGGCAAACATGTAAACATGGCACATAAAACTCCTGAAGAAATTTTCCAGGCTTGATAATAAGTGGAAATAAAGCAAAAATTTCAGATAAAGGCTTTTATACGTAAAAGCCTTTGAGATGCAGTAAAATTAATTCTTACATGTGTGTTCCAATTTCCTTTACTTCATGGTGTATGACATCATCAATACAACAATCGGGTTTAAGTTCAGCCACTGCAGCGTTAGAGGCTGAAAGATTCAAACGCTGAGAACTTGTCTGAAGATCAGCCTTGAAAGAAAGAGAGAATAAAATACAAGTGAACGTGGTTACCTACAGGCTGTGGGTGAGTATGGGTAGAAGGAATAGGGGAACAGAAGCAAGGCAGTAGGAAGGAGCAAGGAAAGGAGAGTGACACTTCTCTGTACACATCTCTCTGTAGAGATGTCACATTTCTCTGATGCTTAGAAAAGAGTAATGGTTCATACAAACACACACCTGAAAATAAATAAATCAGCCCTGAAGTAGGGGGAATCCAAAATGGAATTCATACAGCATCAAATGAACCTAACTCTACTGCAAATGAACACAACCATACCAAGGGGAAAGGAAAAGTAAGAACCAATTTAAGTTTGGCAAACAAAAGCTAAAAACAAAAAGAATGGCATACAAATGTTTTACTCTTGAACATCTGCTTTTTGGCAAGGGTACAGATTAGCATTTTAAAACTTCTATGTATATATCAGGTTTAAACAAAAAATATATACATTATGGGTAGCAAGAGACAGGTTTCAGACCTTTGGAGACAAAAATGTACAAATAAGAAAAGTGATAAGGCTACAATGAAACCTTTGGTACTGGACTGGAATTTGGGGCATCCATATGAACCTATGGTTTAAAATTTATATATATACAGGTGAATATTATAGAAACATATACAGATGTGTACACATGTGTTAGTATATAGCACTAAAAGGTAAACAATCATTCAACACAACATTAGAAGTCAGAAACCAATTGATTTGCAGAAGTAGAGATCAACATTAAAGTCATCAACTAAGAAAGAACCAGTTTCTCTAACTTAGCAACCTGCCCCCACTAAGTTACTTTCTACCACATTCCCTGCTAATTTCTTTTGTAACATTTATTAACCCTAACCTTATGATTTTTTGCCTACCTGTTTCTTTCCATCTCCCCTACCAAAAATGTAAGGTCTATTGAGAAGGCAATGGCATCCCACTCCAGTACTCTTGCCTGGAGAATCCCATGGATGGAGGAGCCTGGTAGGCTGCAGTCCATGGGGTCGCTAAGAGTCGGAGACGACTGAGCGACTTCACTTTCACTTTTTACTTTCATGCATCGGAGAAGGAAATGGCAACCCACTCCAGTGTTCTTTCCTGGAGAATCCCAGGGACGGGGGAGCCTGATGGGTTGCCGTCTATGGGGTCGCACAGAGTCGGACACGACTGAAGCGACTTAGCAGCAGCAGCAGCATTGAGGTAGGAACCTCTTGTTTTCTCTTCTTCACCGCTATAACACGGTGCCTGGCACACAGTAAGTAATTAATAAAGGTTTGTCAAATAATGAAATTATGATAAAACTTCAAGGCAAGTGTCAAGAAAAATACAGATAAAGCAAAGATCACGTTAAGTCACAGGGAGTGGAAGCGGTTTTACCTGTAAGAGCTAAGACTTTTAAAAAGATTTTGTTTAAAAAAATTCAGACTTTAGCAGTAAATTCTAACCTAACATTCTTAATGCAGGCACTTCAAAGTGGATATTTATTAGTGCCCTCTCTTTTGTTATTATATTCAGTTACTAAACAGTAGTAGTAGCTCACATTTATTGGGCCCCTACCATGTGCAAGGCCCTATTCTAAGCACATTACTCATTTGACGCCTGCTACAAGCTTCAACAGTACGGGAACTGAGACCTTTCAGATGTACAAGCTGGATTTAGAAATGGCAGAGGAAACAGAGATCAAATTGCCAACATCTGTTGGACATAGAAAAAGCAAGGGAATTCCAGAAAAATATTTACTAAGGCTTCACTGACTACACTAAAGCCTTTGACCGTGTGGATCACAACAAACTGTGGAAAATTCTTAAAGAAATGGGAATACCAGACCACCTGATCTGCCTCTTGAGAAATCTGTATGCATGTCAAGAAGCATAAGTTAGAACCAGACATGGAACAACAGACTGGTTCAAAATTGGGAAAGGAGTACATCAAGGGTGTATATTGTCACCCTGTTTATTTAACTTATATGCAGAGTACATCATGTGAAATGCCAGGCTAGAGCAATCACAAGCTGGAATCAAGATTACTGTGAGAAACATCAACAACATGAGATATGCAGATGATACCACCCTAACGGAAGAAAGTGAAGAGAAACTAAAGAGCCTCTTGTTTAAGGTGAAAGAGAGTGAAAAAGCTGGCTTAAAAATCAACATTCTAAAAACTAAGATCATGACATCTGGTCCCATTACTTCATGGCAAATAGATGGGGAAAAGGGGAAAAAGTTGCAGATTTTATTTTCTTGGGCTCCAAAATCACTGCAGATGGTGACTGTAGCCATGGAATTAAAAAGATGCTTACTTCTTGGAAGAAAAGCTATGACAAACCTAGACCGAGTATTAAAAAAGCAGAGACATCACTTTGTCAACAAAGGTCTGTACAATCAAAGCTATGGTTTTTCTAGTAGTCATGTACAGATGTGAGAGTTGGCCCACGAAGAAGGCTGAATGCAGAAGAATTGATGCTTTCAAGCTGTGGTACTGGAGAAACTTTAGAGTCCCTTGGACAGCAAGATCAAACCAATCAATCCTTAAGGAAATGAACCCTGAATATTCATTTTGGAAGAACTGATGGGTGAAGCTGAAGCGCCAACACTTTGGCCTGATGCAAAGAGCTGACTCACTAGAAAAGACCCTGATGCTGGGAAAGATCGTGGGCAGGAGGAGAAGGTGGCAACAGAGAATGAGATGTTTGGATCCCATCACTGAATCAACGGACACAAGTTTGAGCAAATTCCAAGAGGTAGCGAAGGACACGGAAGTCTGGCATCCTTCAGTCCACGGGTCGCAAATAGTGGGACACGACTTAGTGACTGAATAAATCCTGAAGAAGGTAATTGTACCATCCCTGTTTTACATACAAGTGAGAGAACACAGAAAGAACAACTCCCCGTAGGTTATACAACTAATAAGCAACGAAACTAAAATTCAGAATTCTTTAACATTTTAGACATTAGAGAAGGAGGAGGGGAAGAAAAGAAAACAGTCAAACCCATGGGCTTTCTGTCCAGTTTGTTTCCCTATATTATCTGTTAAACATGAATCATAACTACAGTATGTATTATATATATAGCTAAACACTTATACCTTTTTCCTTTTTCATGTTATAACTGCTGCACTTAACATTTACTTCCTAATTACCACCAGGACTTTTCCAAGAATTGGAGATAAAGCAGTGAACAAAAGAGACCAAAATCTCTGTTCCTATGGAATTTAAATGTTTTGGGAAGATAATACAGAGTAAAGGAGGAATGGATGGCTGGCTTGAGGAAGGGGAATACAATTACAGGGTAGGTTTCATGCTCCAAATTGGTTTTTGGATGAACAGGATTTAAAAAGGGATGTCTTCTCTTCTTCACCACTGTAACACAGAGCCTGGCACAGAGTAGGCAATTAATAAATATCAAATAATGAAATCAATGAAATTATGATAAAACTTCAAAGCAAATGTCAAGAAAAATACAGAGAAAGCAAAGATCACATTAAGTCATGGGGAGTGGCAGTGGTTTTGTCTGTAAGAACTAAAAGTTTTAAAAAGATTTTATTTAAAAAAGAAATCAGTTAACAAGCTTTCTGCAGTAAATTCTAACCTAATATTTCTTAATGCAAAGACTTCAAAGTGGGATATTTATTAGTATTGTCTCATTTGTTATTATAAATGCCACGTGAATACAGATTTGACAATGAATTTTTTTCTTTTTCAAGCTCTTTTTCTTTGTGAATATATCCAAGGTGTTTAACTGAGCTAGCATATTCTATCTGAGCTAGCATATTCTTTCTCTTGATTCTCAAAACTGTAAGAATCTTCTAACTGGCTTATTTCCTACAAACCATCCCATACAATGCTTTCATGTTAGCCTTCCAACACAAACCTCTGCTCAAAAGTCTCCACTGATTGCACACTGTCTTAAAATAACCTCAGCCTTAGTCTGGCTTTCAAGATGCTCACTTACTGTGTGATTACTACCTATCTGTACAACCTTACTTGCTTTTACTAAGTGAATTCTGTTCACTGCTACAAGAACACATTACATATTCCTATGTTCCTGCTTCCAATCGCCACACCCCTCTTTCGTCTTTCCTTCTAAACCCTGCCATTCTTTCAAGACCTTCCTGTGTTCCCTCTCCTTCAACAGCCCTTCCTGAGTGATGCAATCCCCAGTGATGATCCCTCCTCTGAAATTCAACCTTTATTATGTTAATCATAAATCATTAACAGAAATTTAAATGCTCTTTACCTTTGGTATATTTTCTCATCCAAGCTATCACAAACTTTGAGGATAAGGAACAATGATTCTATGCAAAGCATATCTTATAACTTAGGGTGTTCAATTAATACTTGCTAATAATAACAATTAAAAAGTCAGTATCGAACATGTATTTTAATGAAGTCTCAAACATTAAGAATAGAAATTAAAAAGTAAAAAAAAAAAAAATTATCCCCAAAAAGAATGCCACTTACTTTAACCAATATATCTTTTACAACTTGATTGCTATCATTATGGACGCTGATATAACTGGAAAAGGTCTCTCCCAAAAATATATTCCTGTGAAATAAAATAAATTTTTAGACAGAAATCCATTCAAGTTTTATCACAAATATTCTATTTATGCACCATTGAGAATATCAAATAGAGAAGTTACTAAAGGATAGTAATCCCTTCATGGATTACAGCCTTGTCATGGCAGAGTGGCTTCCGTAACTCAGGTGAAATACTATTTCAATATTTCTTTGTTTACACTAGGCTGCTCATTCATTATCTAGTGCAATTCAAAATACAGATTTAATCTATAAAGCATGCTATGTAACTTGACCCTCAACTACTGCCAAAACTAACAGCCCTCCTAAAAATAAGTCATTGAAATCAGATCCACGTTAAAAGTCTTAAGATTTGTTAATAAGGAGGCTACAAAAGGCAATATTTGAAATAACTTATGCCCTGAATCTAGAAGGGATCAAGTTATTGATCTCAGAGTATTTGTACCAATTTATTTTATTTTTCTAACTTATTCTAATCAAAATGACTAGTGGCATTACTTTATAAGTAGTGGCTCAGTCATGTCCTACTCTTTGCGACCCCATGGCCTACACAGTCCATGGAATTCTCCAGGCCAAAATACTGGAGTGGGTAGTCGTTCCCTTCTCCAGGGGATCTTTCCAATCCAGGGATCAAACCCAGGTCTCCAGCATTGTAGGTGGATTCTTTACCAGCTGAGCCACCAGGGAAGCCCAAGAGTACTGGAGTGGATAGCCTATCCTTTCTCAGTGGATCTTCCCGACCCAGGAATTGAACAGGGGTCTCCTGCATTGCAGGCAGATTCTTCACCAGCTGAGCTACCAGGGAAGCCTAGTATATATTATATATAATGCATATTAACATATAAATGTATGTAGGTTTATATAAAAATATTTTAATATGAACATTTTTTACATGAATATATTTGTAAGCTCTCAAGACACTAATCAATGACCACATTCTATAAACCTTTAAAAATTATCTTGATTGCAAACAGAGTGGGACCAGGGGCTTTTACCTCAGTAATAATCTAGAATAAGAGAATAACTAGGAGCAAGACAGGAATAAAACATTTAGAGTTCCTACTAAGCTGACAAGTCCAATAACTTATGATGGTAAAGGGCTGTGAAGGTGAAGAAAAGAGCTGATTCTGAAGACACTGAGACTGAATCCTTTAAAATAAAGGAATACACAGGCATTTAAAAAGATCTATAGGCTTGTCTGCTGGCTCAGTTGGTAAAGAATCTGCCTGCAATGTAGGAGATGCAGGCTTGATCCCTGGGTAGGGAAGATATCCTGGAGAAGGAAATGGCAACCCACTCCAATATTTTGCATGGAAAATCCCATGGATAGAGGAGCCTGGAACCACAGTCCATGGGGTCACAAAGAATTAGACATGACTTAGCAACTAAACCACAACCACCAAAGAAGAAAGTTAAAATTCTACCACCCTAGGAACCACTATTAACACTTTGGTATGCATTTATTTAAAAAAAAAAAAAAAAAAAACCAGAATCAAATAGTACAATTTCTGTTGTTTTTTTTTCCAACCACTTAAATGTATCATGAGCATTTTTCCATCCTATAGTCATCTTTTGAAAACATGATTTGTAATGGCTTCAGAGTGCTATTGTGTTTCAAACGTGAGCATACGATTCTTACCCAAAATTCTGTGGTAAGGTCAACATTTCTCCCAACATTAAAATTTCTGCACCATTTACAGTTGAAGGATCATCTCTCATAAGTTGGTTAAAGAGATCTCCTGTAGAAAGAGAAAAACATCAAATTCTAACATTGATCTTGTAAATAACTTTTATTTATGTGAAGAAAGTTTTGAGAGATATCAAAAAAAAATAATGTCACAACAAAAATTATATTTAAAAAAATCTAATTTCTAATCTTCATTACAACAATGCACACCAAAAAACTCTGTTTCTACAGAAAATGAACACTTTAGGGACGAAGGAAAATGTAGGTCATGAGATATAAAATATAGAAGCTCCAATAATTTTTAATAAAGGGAATGCTAACATACATTGATGGAACATGTGAGGATAAACAAAATTTTAAAAGTATTATTACAAGGAATGTGTTTTTACTAAAACTAAAAGTCTCTGTTGCCATGGGATATCAATAGTATCTTGATTTATAGATTATGAGTGAGACTTACTGCCCAGATGGCCACATTTACATGTACAAAAACAAGCAATGAAGGATACAGCAAAGAGTTAGTGTAAGATTGGCAAGGCTAGGCTTATCCCCAAGGTAATACAACTCTTGCCTAGGTACAAGAAGAATAAAGCATGTGTCATACCAGGTAAGTCTTTCTCTTCACATGTTACTGGAATATTGGTGAATAAAGTAGGTTTGGTCAACCGCATTACTGTCAATTAGAAAAGTAGGGAAAAAAAGAAAGAAGATATTAATATTTTATGCCAGTGTTCCCAAGTTGAATGTATGAGGTTAATCAATTTTATACTACGGTAAAATATAATCTAAATACGACCTAAACTTAGTATAATATTAAGTATTTCCCAAGATTACTATACAGCAATAATTTACTAAAAATGTTAATATGTAACAATAAGAATTTAATATATGACAAAGAGAACAATTTTGCTTTTACTTACAATCCAAGGAATTATAAAAATCATATGCAAATGTAATATGTCTCATTATACAAAAAGTAGAAAATAAAAGAATTTGAAAACTTAAGGTATAGTAGGAGAATAGACTTTAACAAGATCCTGAGTAACTTCACTGTAAACAATACCAACAAATTATTATTAACCAATATTAGTCTGACAGGGAAAAATGTTAGGATGCGCTATTTTGAATATCAAACAATGCTTTTATGCAAAAAGGATTTTTGTAAACTTTATCCATGTGTTATAATCATGGATCACTGAAGTTCAGTAAGTAGCCCTTTAAGTAATATTAATTCTCTGTAAACATTATGAAAGTACCAGTAAATGTGTAGGTTTATAGAATTCCAACCAAAACTAGTATTTGTTCGTGGAAAATGACAAAATGTATCTAAAGTTTATCTAGAAAAACAAAAATAAGCTATAGAAATTCATAGGAAACAATGAGAAAAAACTGGACATAACAGACAGCAAAACATGCAAGTCAATAATCAACTAATAGGCTTATTAATATAAGACCATACAGATATGTTAGAGAATTTTAAGAAGCCAAACCAATCAACACTATGAGGTATTAGGAAACTGGCTCACTATCTGGGAAAATGAAATTTAGTTTACCTTTCAAATATCAAATACTGTATGTATCAAATAATAGACAAAAATTAAGTAATAGAGAACCAGAAAAAGTGAAAATTTATTACATCTAATCTAGCAAGGATAGGACGTTCTAATTAAAAAATCTTTTTCAATTATTTCCAAAGATTGACTTTTCACCACATCAAAATAAAGACAAACATATAGAAGTAAAAATCATACAAACTCTATTACAGAAAATGAATCCTAGAACTTTTATTAAATGTTCATTCGAATCTAAAACCCAAAACTCTACTGACGTAGGAGCTTCCCTGGTGGCTCAGTGGTCAAGAATTCACGTGCCAATGCAGGAAACATCGGTTCAACCCCTGATCTGGGAAGATCCCATATTCCACGGAGCAACTAAGCCTATGTGCCACAGCCATTGAGCCTGTGCTCTACAGAACTGAAGCCGCCACTACTGAAGCCTCTGCGCGCCTCTCTCAGCACCTTGTATTTATCACAATGTTTATTCACTTATTAGTTTATAGCAGTCCTATTCAAACTCCTTGTCGTTTAAGCCCTTATGTATCATGTTCAGTTTTGTAGCCTTGCCACTTGAGACAGGTTCCAGCAGAATTAGCACCTCATCCTAATCCTCAAGTAAGTGGTATTTTTGAAGATTTAACTTTCATGAACTGAGGCCATTAAACGATGTTATAGTGAATAGATGGCTGCTGAGATAGTCAAAAAAAGCTAACCTTAAAATTTCTAAAGTCACTTGTGTAGTTGATATTTACTGAACATTTACTAGTGCCAGACTTTATGCTGAATACAAGTACTGACACATTTAATTCTCAAAACTATAAGGTTGAAATTATCATTATCCTCCTATAACAGATAAGGATGGTGCCTTGAGAAGGTAATTTATATATAAAAGATTATAAAGCAGATAGATGCCAGAATTAGACTCTGATGACTTCATTCTGCTCAAAAATAATTTTCCCTATTATTAATTATAAGTCCAGGGTCGTAAGCCTGAATGTTAAGTTTATTAGAAACATCTCATGGGAATTCAAAGTCCATCTCTCTCTCAGAACATTAACCAGTTGTACATCAGTGACGTGGAAAAGAAGTGAATGGGGAAGTGTTTTAAACCTCTTTCACTCTTACTTTTAACTAGGAAAACAGAGTAAAACCTGAAGAGGATACAGGCATTTGATTTACACTTGATTATGAAATTCAGATTTCACCTAAAATTTTGTAAAAAAAAAAACACAAAACTTTTTAAAGTCTTCAATAAATTAAAATATTAAAAAAGGTAGGCTTGATGTTATTAATTAATGAATGAGGCTAGTTCAACTTGCACATACATTTATCTTGGCCAGAACATTAAAAAAAATTATGTCGAATCCTTAGAGATCTTAGCATATTTAGTTTTACCTGTCTAGTTCCTTAAGGCATTCAATTTTGTGAACTGTGGAATAATCTGGGATATTTTGAGCAGATTAAATAAGTGAATCATTATGTAGGAACTCATCTGAGAAATTCATGTGATGCCCTTCACATCTGTTTTCTTGGAATGGATTAACATTTATAACATTGACAGAGAAAAATAAAATTATGGTATTGTTGCCTGTTTCCTAGACAGTAAATGCTTTGGGATTCTCTGGGCCAGAATACTGGAGTGGGTAGCCACTCCCTTCTCCAAGGGGATTTTCCCAACCCAGGAATTGAACCAGGGTCTCCTGCATTGTAGGTGGATTCTTTACCAGCTGAGCTACCAGGGAAGCCCCAAATGCTTTGGCATTTCACCAAATGCCCTCAGATTCACCTTCCTGTACATGTTTTTTTTTTCCTCAATTTATTCACATTGATGACTTAACAGTGGAACCTACAAATATTGCTGAGCCCTACTATTAGTGCTAGAATCATCAGTCTTAAGGTTTTAAATACTCTTAAGAAGGCTTCAAAGATGTGGCAGTGGACTCTCAATTCTTTAAGTATTGTCTAGGAAGATGAGACATGAATTGCTTCTTCCTTTAAGATCATGACACTATTTGCAGTAAAATTCATTTTCCCAGTTCTGATTCACCTTTTCATTGTTTCTAAAGGGGAAGAAAGCAATTTATATAGAGTAAATTAGAGAAATTTACATCTGCCACATATGAAGACAAAGAAGCTCTTTTTAATGTGATTCTTGAATTAAAGAGCTGCTCATAAGAAGCTCATAAGAAAATATTCCTAAGAATATTTTCAGTTCTGTGTATCATCATTTTAAAATAATAAGAATGTATTAGAAAAGAAACACTGTGGTCTATGTAAGTGACCCTGTCTTATGATTACTTAACTTTTAACCCTTGATTAACAACCTAATGCTGTATAAGACCTGAGCAACAACAAAACATTGTTTATGATTGCCTGCTTTTGAACTGTGGTGTTGGAGAAGACTCTTGAGAGTCCCTTGGACTGCAAGGAGATCCAACCAGTCCATCCTAAAGGAGATCAGTCCTGGGTGTTCATTGGAAGGACTGATGCTGAAGATGAAACTCCAATACTTGGGCCACCTTATGTGAAGAGTTGACTCATTGGAAAAGACCCTGATGCTGGAGGGATTAGGGACAGGAGAAGGGGACGACAGAGGATGAGATGGCTGGATGGCATCACCGACTCGATGGACATGAGTTTGAGTGAACTCCGGGAGTTGGTGATGGACAGGGAGGCCTGCTGTGTTGCGATTTATGGGGTCGCAAAGAGTCAACAGGACTGAGCGGCTGAACGGAACTGAACTGAATAACATTGTTGCTGCTGTTTAGACAGTAGGTCACATCCGGCCCTTTTGTGACTCCATGGACTGTAGCCCACCAGGCTCCTCTAACCATGGGATTTCCCAGGCAAGAATACTGGAGTGCGTTGCCATTTCCTTCTCCAGGGTATCTTCCCCACCCAGGGATCAAACCCTGTTCTCCTGATTGAAGGCAGTTTCTCTCCCACTGAGCCACCTGCAAAGCTCACTGGTAAAAATGAATAATTTCTGACTTTTCACCAGCAGTTTTGACTGCAAAGATGACTAATGAATGAAAGAGGAAGTAATTACTGAAGAAGTTACCTTGGAAACTCCCTCTATACCTGGTGATTTTTTTAATTAAACATTTTTGGAAGCATTCATGTACATGATGATTATTTTCTACAGAGCAGTCTCATTTTAGACAATAAAAAAGGTGCTAATAGTTGAAAACAAAAACGTGTTTAAACAGTGTGAAACCTAATTAGAAAAGATAACCTCTTCAGGTAAAAACTGGTAGACTCTTCAGGTTTTAAGGAGCCTCAAGAGGCATGGGTTATGAGACACCCTCCAAAGGGCACATTCACCTTGCCAGGCACTGTGCCACAAGGCAAGCATGTTTTTGCCTTCCTAATGAATATAGTCTTACTGATTTTTTTACGGATATAGTTTAAACATTAATAATAGTGTCTCTATGTTAGCTCTGAGGGCAGGGTCCACATTTGTCCCTTCTCCACTTTACTCTAGCACCTATTTAATGGTAGGCATTCAAATTTGTTAAATATACTTTCTAACAAAACTTTTATTATATAACAACTTTGGAGATTTTTATAAAATGATATGTAAACCCATTAACATTTTGCTATGGGAAACCCACAGTGAATCCAAGAACCAGAGAACTAGTGATTAGCATTACCAATATCAGACTGAATTATCTGTATTAAACAAAGAATAAATTGATCTCTTATCCATATTTGATACTTCACTTCAAAAAATGTTTATTGCCTTAAAGATATATTACGGTCTTAGACAAATTATACATTTTGTACTTCTGTTTCAAAACAACACATCAGCTATCGTCTGTTACATATCTTTGGCCATAATAAGCAGAATATGGGCTGGTCTTTCAATTTGAATTACATTATGTCACATGAGTATCATTCCCAACAGAATTGGTTTTAGTTTTATTAAAAAAAAATCATCACACTTCGGGCGAGTTAAGAAAAAATCCTGTAAAATTAGATTCTGGGAATTTATCAAAATCCAAACTATTCACTATAATTCACAGGAATATCTAATAGACTAGTGGAAAAGCAGTAACAGAACAAAAAGAGTAGAACATTTTACCTTTAAATTTAGTTTGAGTAATAATTCATCACAATTCATTTAAAGGAAAGCTGCTCAAAGCAGAACCCAGAAAGTTCCTGACTTAATTGGAAAACCTAGGAATGCACCTGATATTTACTTCTGGGACACAAATTGTATACATAACCACACACTTAAAAATTTCTTCATCTGTTTCACTTATTACTCAGTTCATTCAGAATATTCTTTTTTTTGACAATCACTGTAACTCATTACATACTAAAAATAACACCATATTTATGCACAAATAAATTAATTTTCCCAGTAAGAGCTAATCTTCCTTTAAGAAGATTCCCCACATATTCACAGTACATAATATCACAGAACACCCATATCTGGCCTAAATGTCTCTGAATTGTAGCATTACAAGATGGAAGTTCGTTGTTCCTGATAATTCGATTGAGTTTTGCCCAAATGTCTTCCAGAGTCTGGTTGTTACAAATAGTGTGTTCTATTGTCCATCTTGCTCTATAAAATGAGTGCAAATTTAGTGCCTTTAGATTATCTTGCAGTTTTTTAGACAAAGGAGAAACATTTTCAGTACAGTTACTGCTGGGAAGTGATGATACACTCCAAGACCTTTTTTTGTGCCGTTTTTCTTTTTCTGCATGTTTCTCCAGACTTCCAGAATTAGCCTGTTCATTCAGCGTGTGTGATTGGATTAAGTGCTTCTTTCTTTTCAAATTAGGCTGAAACTCCAACAGGTCTACTGTGCAATCATAACTCTGTGATTTAATACTACATTCTGAAATGGCTAAGTACTGTCTCACATCTTCAGCTGCCTCTTCAGAAATCCCAGGCGGTGACCTTTTAGGTTTGAGTGGAAGTCTGGACCCATCATGTGGAAACCAAGGAATAAATCTCAATAGTGGACGTGTAGGAAAGTCTTGAATTGCTTTCTCTGCAATTTTTGGCAGTTGTGTGGGATCACTCTCATATGGTCGATAATGTAATATTACTTCTGTAGTCATTCTGCAGTAATCCTTCTATTCTTAATGAAGAGAAAATTTCTTAGCTGAGCCCCTCAGAGCCAGAATGTAATTTATAATTACAAGACTCTCTCTCTTTCCAAATCAGAGGTAAACAGGACCTAAAGTGGAAGTATTACAAAGAATAAGATATGGTAGGGAGAGCCTATATACAGATAGGCAGGGAAAAAAGGAAAAAAAAACAAACCAATTCTAATATGATATTTATCAGAGTGCTACTGATAAATGTGAATGCAGTCCACAAAACTGGAAGTCCTTTCTCTCAAGAAAATAAGGAATCTGGATTACATACCCTTAACATCCTTTTAGCCTAAAAGTTCTAATAATCAACATATTTATCTGAACAGATGTAACAGATTTGGAAGTACTGGTATTAACATATTAATATATAATCAACACTATAGCAAAAATAAAAAGTAAATTAAGATTTTTAAAATACTAGAGTCATATGAGGAGAAGGCAATGGCACCCCACTCCAGTACTACTGCCTGGAAAATCCCATGGATGGAGAAGCCTGGTAGGCTGCAGTCCATGGGGTCGCTAGAGTCGGACACGACTGAGCGACTTCACTTTCACTTTTCACTTTCATGCATTGGAGAAGGAAATGGCAACCCACTCCAGTGTTCTTGCCTGGAGAATCCCACGGACAGGGGAGCCTGGTGGGCTGTCGTCTATGGGGTCGCACAGAGTCGGACACGACTGAAGCGACTTAGCAGCAGCAGCAGCAGCAGCAGCAGCAGCAGAGTCATATGAAAATAATGAACAAAAATGTAATAGTACTTAAAAATCTGAGATGTGAATTGAGGACAATGAAAATCACTGTAATTTTTAATCTACCTTGAAGAAAATGGATCCTCTCATACTTTAAAGTTACATGAATTCTAACAAATAGAATACTTAAATGATTTTATTTCATTCTCAGAAGTAAACACTTGAAGTGCAAATGAAAACATGAAAATGGTTTAACCTTTTATTTTAATCAGACTAGGTAGGAACTGGTTTCATGACAAAAGTCTCATCTATATAATTGGGGCATTTAAGCAGTGTCAAAACCTTAGTAGCTTGGCTCCTGAATTCCAATTGGGAGGATGAACAAGAAGGCTAGAGCTTTACTTTTTTCCTCTTAGAACACAGAAGTCTTCAAGTTACACCAAATTAAGTCATCAAAAGTAAGTGCCAGTACACAGCACACAGGTTCAATAATGCAGCAAGAATACTGGAGGGGGTTGCCATTTCCTCCTCCAGGGAATCTTCCCCACCCAGGAATTGAACCCAGGTCTCTTGCATTGCAGGCAGACTCTTTACCTACTGAGCTATGAGGGAAGCCTTAGCACAGCCATAAATAAATAAAATTTTAAAAACAAGCAAAAAAGAGGTTGAATCATTTCTTCCAAAAATCATTAGAGAACTACTTGATGACGGTTCTCCCGTTGCCACGATGACTGTGAGTGGAGGCTCCCTGTCATGATGTCACAACACTCATTTGACCCATGTTCTGAAAAGTGAAAAGTAACCAATCTCATAATGATTCTTTTCCCTACTGTTAATGTTCACTAACAGATTTGACAACTCTTAAATTCAAAATGACTGTGATTCTTAACATCCATTTTTAACATGGTTCTAAATATAGATAGCATATTCTTTTATTACTTAATAATGCTTTTAGTTTTTCTTCCTTCCATTTTTACATTTCAAGATATGGCATTGAGAATTCTTTCACTGTTGTCTGAACTTATTCAGTGTTGTATTCCAGGGACACTGAAGTTGTGAGAATGCCTTAATATTTTACATATTAAACTGATATATTTGGCATTCAATGATTAGAACTTGTGAAAATTCTTGGATAATTAGGACAATGGAGAAAATGGGTCCAAAGAGCTTTAAGAAAGCTGAAACTGACTGTGACTTTCAAATAACTTGTCCTTTTAGGTTGCCAAAATACTCCTTCCCAGGAACCTTCTGTTGTTGAAAATAAAAAATACCTGGGAAAGACCACTGTAGCAGCCTAAAAATACAATGGCAGTTAGCCTCCACATCACTGGAATTTATCCTTGAATGTGTATAAAATGACATCTAGTAGCTAACAGAACTTCTCCAAATTTCCATCAAAATACTAAGGGAATAAGAGCATCTGAAAATGCTCTTTCCTTCATTTGGAGACAACACGGAGTCTTGGAAAGATGAAGGCCCTATGTTGAAATACCACCTCAATCACTTACTAGCTTTGTGATCTGGAAAAAGTTCAACTGAGAGTTAAGCAATATAGTACTTTGGCCACCTCATGCGAAGAGTTAACTCAATGAAAAGACTCTGATGCTGGGAGGGATTGGGGGCAGGAGAAGAAGGGGACGACAGAGGATGAGATGGCTGGATGGCATCATTGACTCGATGGCTGAGTCTTAGTGAACTCCGGGAGTTGGTGATGGACAGGGAGGCCTGGCGTGCTGCGATTCATGAGGTTGCGAAGAGTCGGACACAACTGAGCGATTGGACTGGACTGAACTGAAGCAATATATATTCTACATATCTGATATACTGAGATAAAAAACGTGACAATTTCTCTTCTTTCTTTCTTTCAGAAATAAGCCATTTTAGTCCAGGCCATTTGCTCAGGCTAAGCTCACAGGTCTTACTGCTATTAGTTAACATTTCAAATTCTTAGTTCCATAGTCAGAGACAGTTCTGATAACCCCAACTATCAGTACATGCTTTTTGTACAAATGAAACTGGTGAGCTTCTGGAATGTCTGATGCTTACAGCATAAGTTAGGGGGTAAGAATCCCTCAAAATGGATACCACAAGAAAGGTTAAATGCAGTTCAGCTGAATTCACATGTCTACCAAGCATCTTCTTAGTTCAGTCCAAGAAGATATTGGTAACCACAGAGTAGTGCGCCCAAGAAATAAGTACATATGTGGTAGTAGAAAACAGATAAAATAAAGCTAAAGGCATTCCAAATAAAAGATCTCAGAGAACAATCTAAGATCTCAGGAATTTTATAGAAAGTATGCCCTGCTGGTTCTCTTAAATAATAATCCAATCAAATCCTCAAACTTACTCAAAACTGTATGCTGTATACAGAAAATGAAAATTGATACGAATTTTCCCATACACAATACTCTGAAGTAAACTGCAGTGAGTTTTAACAAACCTAAATTATATGTTGTAGTACTACGCATTTCTAAATGCTTGGCACAATACTAGTCTAATTTCACAGGTAAAGCTGAAGCCTGGTAAATTTGTCACTGCCGAATGAAGAGACGAGACAAGAGGAAAAACCACTTTAGATTAATCATCTTGGTTCACACAGGGCTCTCCCCGGGTAGGGTGGGAACTTTAGCATCTGCGGCTAAAATCTGTTTGGTGGCTTCAGCAACATTTAACAGGGTAAGTAATTTACCAGGTATCTATTTCATTCCAAGTGGAGGAGGAAATGGCAATCCACTCCAGTATTCTTGCCTGGAAAATCCCATGGATAAAGAGCCTGGCGGGCTATAGTCTATGGAGTTGCAAAGAGTCGGACATGACTGGCTGACTGAGCACGCATATTCCATCCCGTCGCAGGGAGGAGAAGAGGTCTCAAACCTAAAAAGCGAAGAAGAAAATAGCTTCCTCTCGCTCCACGGCAAGAAACTGAACAGGAGGGCGAGCACTGACTGTTTAAGAAGGACGAGGTCTACATCCCAGGGGTCAGGTCTACGTGCCAAAAGCTGCAAGAACTAGTGAGAAAAGGGGAGAACACAGTGTAGAGGGAGCCGGGTTCGCAAAAATTTACCTTTCAGGGCCAGCAGGTGCTCCTGCTTGGGGGGATTCACCTCCATTTTGACCGGCACTTTGAACCCACTGCCTACGGAGGCTGAAGAGGTTCACTTCGCTCGGAAGAAAACAGAAACCGCACGTTCCGGAAGACAGGGCATCACATTCCCAACCGTTTCTTCTCCGCCGGTGGTGCCTTAAATTCTCTTCTTACCACGTCCTTTAGCGACTCAACGGCTTCTTTTTACCAAAGCCATCTCTTGCCTCTTAGAGACTTATACATAAAATACTTCTCTATTTTCCAGCCACAATCACAAACCGCGACTTCAAGAAATCACTCCTCGGAGACAATACAGGCCCTGCATATACCTACATCTCTCAGTAAATGCCGTAGATGGGGCATGCTGGGATTTGTAGTTCAAAAGCCGCATGGCATGCAGGGAGATGCAGTCCCCTTTCGTCCAGTCCATTTTCCAAATGGGGAGAAAAGGTCGTTACTGGAGCAAGAATTTCACCCCAAAACCTTACTTCTGTTTTAGCCCCTTATTTTTTGCTTTAATTTTACTCCTCCCATCAATTTGATGGAAGTGTGAGGGAGAAAATCTGCAGACTCTTCAATAAAAATAACAAAGCTCCCACTCGCAAGCCTCTGCTGGCGTGAAGAGGTGCGAGGAAGCCGCCTCGGCGACGCCCGGCGTCGTAGTGCGCCTGTGCGCCAGCGGCAAGCGCCGAGGCTTCTGGGTAGGTGGCTTTACCCCGCCCCTCATGTGAAGGCCTTCTCGGCTGCTTCAGTGGCGAGGCTCCTTCTAGGATGGCTGCTCTGGTTGTAAACAAGCCTGGAGCGGGACTAGACAGTGGTCGTCAGGGCAGCCGGGGGACGGCCGTGGTGAAGGTGAGGGACCTTGCGTGCTCTGTTCTCCGCCATCGGCCTCCCTTCGGTTCGTCCCGGAGATCTGGCTTTTTTGGGCGGGTTGCGCGGACTCGGGTCCCTCTCGGCTTTACAAGCCTATGCTTCCCCTCCGGACCTTTATCCCTGCAGGCCTGAGGTTACCGGGTCTCCTGGTCATTCTAGTCCTTTGTAGTCGCCAACGGGGACTTTTGTGAAAAGGAGGCTATGGGCCTGTGAGAGTGACCTGGGCTGATCTTTCCCCAGGCCTTCTGTTTTTAGCTAAACCCAACAGACATTAATAAGCTTATTTTTATGAAATTGATCCATTATTATTGACAGATACTATTTTAGCTATTTCACCTCTTTAATATCTATTTATGAAGTAATTGTTGATTCTAGTTTTACAAGTGAGGAAACTCAGGTTTCGGTTAACACTGTAGCTGAGCCAGAGTTGACTGCTCTAAAGTATTCTTTTCGTTACTGCACTACTTTTTAATGAGACATCTGTTATTGGTTGACCTGCCCTCTCCTCTTTTGGTAGTACGGGTGTTCAACAACCCCGTTAATGCTCGGGAATATGAATTACCCTATGTTTGAAGTTTGAAATTCTGCCATGTTTAAATGCTCTAAAATGGGTTTACCAAAAATTCAGTTGAAATAACCGTAGAATCCACTTTTCCGTATATAAATAGATCTGGAAGGGAGAACTGATCTTAATAACCTTCAGAATCCCCTGTAATCTCGGATAGTGGTAATTCTTATTCCTGGCTACATATTACTGAGGACTTAAAACAACAACAACAACAACACACAAACGATTTAATCCCCCAGTTATGCTTAAGTTGATATCAGTATATTTTTTTGCATTCCCAGAATGCTTTTAATGTGCAATGTCCAAAACCATTGGAGGAGATATCTGAAATTCTTTTAAGATCTTGAGTAATAGGCACCTGTGGTTTTTCATCTAATGTTGGTTTCGTATGACAACGAATGATACATTTTTGCCTTCAACTATATTATCAATCAGTATTGGTGGTTGTTGATTCGTCTTTTAAACATTAATAAAGTTATTTTGAAGACACATAGCATGTCTGAGATGTGAAGGTGCCCTCATTATTTGGCTTGTATGGTTGAGATTTTATTTATTGAATTGTGCTTTTTCTAAGTAGAGAATACCTGAAGATTATTTTGTGAAATAACTTGAAATAAGAAGTAATAGGAATGTATGTTACTACTGTCTCTGCTTTTGTTACCTTGTTTGTCTTAAAATCTGAAAAATATACCAAAACCTGATGTAACTCCAGTTTATTAAAGCACAGAGTTTGGTAAATTAGGGGCTCATTTTGTTAATTTTCATTTTTATATGTAAATGTGACTGAGGTGTGCAGTAGGATAGTCCTTTTTGGCAAGATCCTCATGCTGTAATTTGTAACATAAATTACAAATTAAATTTTAAAAAATCTCATGGCCATTGTTATAGATGAAAGTAAGAAGTGTTTATTGGAAGGTAAAAGTTGAAGTATATAATGCTAATGTTTGCATATATAAAATGACTTCCTGCTTTATGAGCGAGTTGATATTGTTAGAGTTTTCTCATTAGGGAAAACAGACAGAAATTGGATATAAAATTATTTATGTTCACAAAAGAATAGTGAGCTGCCTTCAGTTCAGTTCAGTTCAGTTGCTCAGTTGTGTCTGACTCTTTGCAACCCCATGAATCGCACCATGCAAGGCCTCCCTGTCTATCATCAACTCCTGGAGTTTACCCAAACTCACGTCCATTGAGTTGGTGATGCCATCCAACCATCTCATCTTCTGTTGTTTCCTTCTCCTCCTGCCCCTAATCCCTCCCAGCATCAGAGTCTTTTCCAATGAGTCAACTCTTTGCATGAGTGGGCAAAGTATTGGAGTTTCAGCTTCAACATCAGTCCTTCCAATGAACACCCAGGACTGATCTCCTTTAGGATGGACTGGTTGGATCTCCTTACAGTTCAAGGGACTCTGAAGAGGCTTCTCCAACACCACAGTTCAAAAGCGGCAATTCTTCGGCGCTCGGCTTTCTTCACAGTCCAACTCTCACATCCATACATGACCACTGGAAAAACCATAGCCTTGACTAGATGGACCTTTGTTAGCAAAGTAATATCTCTGCTTTTTAATATGCTATCTAGGTTGGTCATAACTTTCCTTCCAAGGAGTAAGTGTCTTTTAATTTCATGGCTGCAATCACCATCTGCAGTGATTTGGAGCCCAGAAAAATAAAGTCTGACACTGTTTCCACTGTTTCCCCATCTAATTGCCATGAAGTGATGAGACCAGATGCCGTGATCTTTGTTTTCTGAATGTTGAGCTTTAAGCCAACTTTTTCACTCTCATCTTTCACTTTCATCAAGATGCTTTTGAGTTCCTCTTCACTTTCTGCCATAAGGGTGGTGTCATCTGCATATCTGAGGTTATTGATATTTCTCTGGGAAATCTTGATTCTTGTGGTTCCTCCAGCCCAGCATTTCTCATGATGTACTCTGCATATAAGTTAAATAAGCAGAGTGACAATATACAGCCTTGACGTACTCCTTTTCCTCTTTGGAACCAGTCTGTTGTTCCATGTCCAGTTCTAACCGTTGCTTCCTGACCTTAGTCCTTTGAAAATATGGCCTGCTTTATTAAATTTTAATTTACCTGTGATAAGTTTGAAGCCCTCTTTGGCATACAAAACTAAGAGCTTTTTTCCTATCTAGGACTTAATTTCTTATGCTGTTAGCCACAATTCCTATTCATAAATACTGAAGAAAAAAATTTCTTACTCTGTTATTTACTGAGATGATGCAAAATAGTCTAGTAACTGTGGTTTACTAGAATTTTAAAATTAAATTTTAATTTAATTTAATTTTTAAATTAAACTAAAATTCAATGGACTTTTGCTAGTACTTTTTGAAAAAAAACTATGGTAGTAACATGAGTAATGATGCTGTTAAAGATACAAGATCTGAATGAAAAAAATAAAATTTTAATTTGGTTCTTTGGAGTTTTGTCATATATAATGGTAATATATTATGGTGTCTCTATAGTGAGAACATTTACTTAAAATGTTGCACTTACTTTGTAATATCTAATTTCTATTGTGAATATCTTTTCTGTAATTTGATAATGAAGATTTTTTTCTTTTCAAGTGAAGATATTTAAGTAATACTTTTTTACTGACTTTTTTAAAAAATGCAGGATAATATGAAGTATATTGTATATATGTTTGTGTAAATGTACATATATATATGATTTATGTGTAGTTATTCCCCAGCTGTTTCCATCCTTCAAAGAGAACTACAGTTCCAATTTAATGTTTCCTGTGTATCATGCCAGAAAGATAGTAGGCTTGTAAAACAATATATATATAAATATATATAAAGGAGAGTGAAAAAGTTGGCTTAAAGCTCAACATTTAGAAAACTAATCTGGTTGCATCACTTCATGGCAAGTAGATGGGGAAATAGTGGAAATAGTGTCAGACTTTATTTTTCTGAGCTCCAAAATCACTGCAGATGGTGATTGCAGCCATGAAATTAAAAAGACGCTTACTCCTTGGAAGGAAAGTTATGACCAACCTAGATAGCATAATTCAAAAGCAGAGACATTACTTTGCCAACAAAAGTCTGTCTAGTCAAGGCTATGGTTTTTCCAGTGGTCATGTATGGATGTGAGAGTTGGGCTGTGAAGAAAGCTGAGCACTGAAGAATTGATGCTTTTGAACTGTGGTGTTGGAGAAGACTCTTGAGAGTCCCTTAGACTGCGAGGAGATCCAACCAGTCCATCCTAAAGGAGATCAGTCCTGGGTGTTCTTTGGAAGGAATGATGCTAAAGCTGAAACTGCAATAGTTTGGCCACCTCATGTGAAGAGTTGACTCATTGGAAAAGACTCTGATGCTGGGAGGGATTGGGGGCAGGAGGAAAAGGGGACGACAGAGGATGAGATGGCTGGATGGCATTACCGACTCGATGGACATGAGTTTGAGTGAACTCTGGGAGTTGGTGATGGACAGGGAGGCCTGGCGTGCTGCAGTTCATGGGGTTGCAAAGAGTTGGACATGACTGAGCGATGGAACTACTAATATTCTCTTTAGCTCCCCAAAGATATATACTTGCAAAACAGTGTATATAAAAATATATGCCTCCTTTATATCTTCTCCATTATGCAAAAGTTAAATATTCTATATGTCATTTTTCACTTTGCTTTATTGATATGGAATCATACTGTGTATACATAAAAAGTTTCCTGACTCTTCCTCTCTAGACTGCATGTGTGTGTACGTGCTCAGTCATGTCTGACCCTTTGTGATCCTGTGGACTGGAGCCTGTCAGGCTCCTCCACCATGGGATTCTCCAGGCAAGAATTCTGGAGTGGGTTGCTGTTTCCTCCTCCAGGGGATCTTTCCAACCCAGGAATCAAACCTGCCTCTCCTGCGTCTCCTGCATTGCAGGTGGATTCTTTACTCATGAGCCATCTGGGAATTCCCCCACTAGACTGCATAGTTTTGCAGTATATGAATATTGCTTAATTTATTTTCTGTGTATATTTACTTTGTTTCCAATATTTTTCTAATGCAAAAGATGCTTGAAGGGATAATATATAGATATTCTTATACACATGTGATATACTTAGAGGATAAATTCCTGAAAGTAGAATTACTAAGCTATTCACACTGTTGATAGGTTTTGTTAGATTGCCTTCCATGGGGGCTATATCAGTCAATAAACAGTTCACAGCAACCAGCAGTTTATCTACTCTCCCACACTTTCATCAGTAGAAAGTGTTATCAGCTTTTTAAAATACAATCTGAAAAAAGTATATTGATATAACTTCAACTGATTTCAAAATGCTTTGAGTGAGATTGGGCATCTTTTCGTATAATTAAAGATCTGTTTTCATTGCCTTTTCTGTGAACTATGTGTTACATTTAAGCTTCTTTTGGACCATACTGGGATGCAAGCCAGTCATGAATTATCAGTTTATTTTCAGTGAAAAACATTAACATTTCATATGCTGACTCCAACTTGATTGTAGAGTTAATATTAAAGTTTTACTGGATTAAGTCTGATTTTCACTCTGGGTTT
The DNA here is from genome assembly GCF_029407905.1 of Bubalus kerabau. Lineage (NCBI taxonomy): Eukaryota > Metazoa > Chordata > Mammalia > Artiodactyla > Bovidae > Bubalus > Bubalus kerabau. The sequence goes on from NC_073641.1 coordinate 15,796,027, forward strand.
TCAGTGTGTGTTTTTTTTTCTTTTTAACCTTGTAGTATGTATTTGTTGGGGGGTGGTGGTTAGCTGAACTGTTTTAAAATTTTTATTTTGTTGGACTTTATTAACCTAAGCACATAGGTGCTTGGTATTTGGAATACCTTGTTCCTGAGGGCTTTGGTCTAACAGGGTAAGGCAGGCTGGAAAGGCAATTAAAGTATTAACAGTGTTTTGGGTATTGAGATCAACACTTATCCATGGTACATGGGAACCCTAAGGATAGTGTATTCACTTAGGAATTTGTTAGTTTATTAATGTAAAGAAAGAATCCCTAGGAAAATGTCTTTTTAGCTGTTTCTTCAGTGTTAACGTAAAGCAAGAGGCAAAAACAGTTTGATGTGTGCTGTGAACTGCAGGTTATTTGATATAGTTTGAGAATAGAATTTGAAAGAGAAGAGAAGCAGTAGAACAGGAGCCATGCTGTGGCAGGTCACAGATGGTGGTTCTGGAATTTGGGGTACAATCAAACAGTTCAGTGTGGGTATGTTTAAAAAAATTATTAAATTGTGGAAAACTTCAAATATATAAGAAATAACCTTCATTGATATAAACATAGTTTGTTGGCTAATTATAAAACAAACTTATGGGCTGAAGAATTAGAATATGCCAATTCTTGTCACCCTTCTTTTTTTTTAATTGAAGTATACCTTTTTTCTTTTTTTTTTTTTTTTTTTACTTGAAGTATAGTTGATTTGTCATCTTTCCTATGACTGACTCTGTGTACTTTCACAAGTCAGGTACCTGTGATTGGAACTAGATAAACAACAAACTTTCTAACCCAGGGGCATTATTATTAATTGAGAACATGGAATTGAAATGTAAGTCTAACTGCATTCTTACCTTTACATTGTATGATGTAAATATATGTTAGAAGATACTTGAAAATTACTTATATTCTTGTCTTAACAACTTCTTTATCATTTACCAGGTAAGTTGTCATCCTAGCACATTTATCAAATTATTTTTGTCCAAATTAATGATGGCTGTTCTGAGGGTTAGTTCATTGCAGAGAAATTGTTTAAGAACCCAACTTCAGTAGAGTTATATACTGTTAGGTATTCACATATAACAAATCATGTCATAATTTTCAAAACTTAAGATGTTAACTTACAACATTGTTTTGGTCCCTGACAGTTATCTTTCCAAGGAGATTTCACTGTGATGTAATTTTCTTGAGATCTGTCAGATGAAGTAATAAAAGATGATTTATGATTTTACACCTAGACATTTTTTTTTCATGGAGGAATAAAGTAACAAGATCGATTCATTAAATAAGATCAGACTTTTTTTTAGCCTAAAATATTTATGCTTTAAAGTCATTTAAAGAGCACATATGTTCTTTCCAATTATTAGGTGCTGGAATGTGGAGTTTGTGAGGATGTCTTTTCTTTGCAAGGAGACAAAGTGCCTCGCCTTCTGCTTTGTGGTCATACAGTCTGTCATGACTGTCTCACTCGGCTGCCTCTTCATGGAAGAGCAATCCGTTGCCCTTTTGATCGGCAAGTAACAGAACTAGGTAGGAAAAAAAAATATATATATATATAAAATTGTTCATGTAATACAAATGTCATAGTAGACAATTTCTTTCTGTTTGATTTTAAAAATTATAAAATTCTGGGAGTTCCCTGGCAGTCCAGTGGTTAGGACTCTGCTTCTGCTGCAGGACGAATGGGGTCTTTTCCTGATCTGGAAACATGCCAAGGTGTGGCCAAAAAAATAAAAAGAACGAAATTCCAAGGAGGTTTCAGTTTCTTTTAAAAGCAGTATTCCTGAAGCTATAAACTAGCCCACTCTTAGGGACTAACTTTATTTCATCTTCTAGGATTTTTATATTCAGTACTTATAGATCAATAGTTGTAAGACACCTGAGAAAGATATGCTAACTTTTTCCACTTTCCTGTAAAACGGGGTTTATCTTAGACATGAATAGGCCATTAAGGAAAATACAGATAAGTACTTGGAGTTTCAACATGGTATTTATTGATATCAAAGACAGAAGAATTTTTAGCATTTGATAACTACTAACTACTTCTTGTTCTGTGTTAAAATGTATTTAAAGGTCTGGTGGATTTTTTTCAGTTTTTTGCATACTTTTCAAACTTTGCTTTATAGTTTTCAAAATGAATTATTACTATAGGATACCAGATTTGGAAATGACATTTATTAACATTTGAACAGTTATCTTACAACCATAAATTCTATGTTTATTCTTTTTAATGGTGGAATTTTCTCCAAAATTAATAGTTTAAGGTTGTCATTTATTTTTAGTTTAGTAGTACTGTTTAAGACTGTTCAGACTGTATATCATGTGGAACACATTTGAAATTAAAGCACCAGGAAAACAAGCAAGAGTACCCAGATTTTTAGACCAGAAAGCTTTAAAATGCTAAGAAACATTGTTGTAAAATATTTTCTTATAAGGGTAGGATAGAATGTGTTTTTTAAGATTTTGGTAGTCTTTGATTTAACTAAGTAGTATGCTCATTTGCCAGAAAGCTAATATAAGACGGTGTTAGCATTATTATGGATAGCATTAACTTACCATTAATCAAGAAATAATAAGGTTCGGGGGGAGATGTCTTTATTTTTACATTGTTTTTATTGTCCTTTTATTCTGTAATTTATATATATCATACCATCTTCTTTATATAAAACTGTATAGAAGTAGTAATACTTTGCAAATGTAAGATGGACCCTTTCTTCCTTTTGAAGGGCACTGTATCTTCTCTACATAAATACCACAGTGTGGGTTGTTACTACCCTCACTGTGATAACCTAGGAATTCGTGACAGGTAATGGTTAGTGATATCCTAGCTGAAATCAATCAAACCAGTAATTTTGCCTTGAATATAGGTTGTAATTTCTATGTTCTTGTTCAGTGACTAAGTCATGTCCAGTTCTTTGTGACCCCATGGACTGCAGCACACCAGGCTTCCTTGTCTTTCACTATCTCCTAGAGTTTGCTCAAACTAATGCCCATTGAGTTGGAGATGCCATCCAATCATCTCATCCTCTGTTGAGGATCCATCTCATCCTCATCATCATCTTATCTCATCTTTTTCCGCCTCCGCTCAATCTTTCCCAGCATCAGGGTCTTTTCCGGTGAGTTGGCTATTCACTTCAGCTGGACAAACTACTGGGGCTTTGGTTTCAGCATCAATCCTTCCAGTGAATATTCAGGGTTGATTTCCTTTAGGATTGACTGGTTTGATCTCCTTGCTGTCCAATGGACCCTCGAGAGTCTTCTCCAGCACCACAGTTTGAAAGCATTAGTTCTTTAGCGCTCAGCCTTCTTTATGGTCCAGCTCTCACATCTGTACATGACTACTAGAAAAACCATAGCTTTAACTGTATGAACCCTTGCGGGCAAAGTGATGTCTCTGCTTTTTGATACGCTGTATAGGTTCATCATCGCTTTTCTTCCAAGGAGCCACTGTCTTTTAATTTCATGGCTGCATTCATTGTCTGCAGTAATTCTGGAGCCTGAGAAAATAAAATGTGTCACTGTTTCCACTTTTTTCTCCATCTGTTATGCCATGAAGTGATGGGACCGGATGCCATTATCTTAGTTTTTTGAATGTAGAGTTTAAGCCAGTGTTTTCTCTCTCCTCTTTCACCCTCAAGAGGCTCTTTAGTTCCTTCTCGTTTTCTGCCATTAGAATGTTGTCATCCACATATCTGAGGTTGTTAATATTTCTCCCGGCAATCTTGATCCCAGCTTGTGATTCATCTAGCCTGGCATTTTGCATGTTGTGTAGTAATTACTATACCTTTTAGCTTAGAATTTTACTCTAATTCGAGCCTATGGAATATGTGTTAATGACTCTTGATATAGTTTGATGTCATTATTTTAAAATTTGTGTTTAAATCTATTATAGAAATTATATATATATATATAAATTGCAGAAAACTTGGAAAATCTATTAAAAAGTATAACAAAATAATTTGTATTTCCTGCTTATAAAATCAAGTTACTGTTTTTTTTTTTCTTTTCCATTATGACTTATTACAGGATATTGAATAGAGTTCTCTGTGCTATACAGTAGGACCTTGTCATTTATCCATTCTATATATAATAGTTTACACCTACTAATCCCAAACTCCCAACCCATCCCTCCCTTCTACCACCCCAGTCCCCTTGAACTGCTGTTTATATGAAAGAATCAAAATTAGAATTCTTCTTTAGTATCAGTAGTTGTTTATCATAGTTATTAGTACTGGTTATTATTATTTGTGGTTCTTCTCTTCTTTCCTCATGGTAAAATTATACCTCCCTGCTCTCTTATGATTAGGTAGGCAGAGCTGTGTGATTTTCCTGTAACTAGTGAAATTATGAGTAGAAGTGGAGTGTTAACTTCCAGGTAGAAGCTGTTAAAGATAGATTTATGATAGTTTGTAGTAAATTGTTTTCTCTGCTATAGTGAGGTGATACAGGTGGTTGGAGCCTTAGTGGCCTGTGTCCTTGATCATGGACAGTAGGGAACAGAATCTCTCTTGTCTTCACCAACCCCTGAGATGTTATATGAGCAAAAAGCAAATCTTTGTTGTTTTAAGTCATTGAGATGTTGATTTATAGTCACAGAAAGATTAAGTGATATCTTAGGCAGTTGATAGATACTGTTTAAATACTACTAGGAGTTTATGTGAAGAAGGCGATTGCACCCTACTCCAGTACTCTTGTCCCTGGAGAATCCCAGGGACGGGTGAGCCTGGTGGGCTGCCATCTATGGGGTCGCACAGAGTTGGACACGACTGAAGCGACTTAGCAGCAGCAGCAGCAGGAGTTTATGTGTTTGTGTTTAATATATAATTAAAGTATTTGGATACTGTCAAGATAATACTTTTAAATAAAAGACTTAGTGTACTCTTAATCTTTTATAAACAAAGTGGATAGAACTCAGTTTGATGTAGAATGTGTGTGAAAAATTAAATTCATTGAGAAAGCCTTGCTAGGATGGCAAGACAGGGGGAAATGCTGGGTAGGGGCTGCATAAAGATACTTGAGAAGGGAGGTCACAGAAATCAGACAGGAGGGTAAAGATATTTAGCCTAGTTAAAAAATTTTTTTTGGAGAACCATAACTAGAAATGGCTTTTTTCCTTACCTTTTCTTCCAAATTTCCTTCTTCCTTTCTTTTTTTCTTCCTTCCCTTCCTCCCTTAGTAAAGAGGGGCCAAGAAGTACGGAAGCCTTGTAACCATTGACTTCATTATTCTTTTGTTTTTTCAATGCGTATGTACTAGATGGCAGCTTTGTGTTAGATGGTATTTGTTGTATAGAAGCTCAGCATAGCAGATATTCCTTCTAATTTCCAGAGGATCTATCTTTTATTTATAGTCTTAGGAAGAGTTTGTGTTGTGTGTGCTCATGTGTGTGGCCACGTATGCATGTACATATGTTTGTTCACGTGGCCTTTTATGGTCAGTTCTGGGGAAAAGAGACATTGGTCCTCACTCAGATGTGCCCTAAAGTCTTACCTACCTAAAAGGGAGTATCGTCAGACTTTAGTGTGAAACTCTGTGTATGTATGTGAGAAGGAGTTTATGTATTTATTGATTGCCCTTAGGGTTCTAGGTTAGATGAGATATGGGGAAAATGTCTGTAGCTGCTCTAGTTCCAGTTTAGAGATGGATTTATTTTAGGTTAAGTGTATCTTTCATACTGTGGTTTTCTAACATGCATCATATTTTATGACCATATTTGTGGTCATAAAATCAGTTTAATTGTGTGAATAAGATTTTTTAAAAAGAAATAGGATAAAACCAATCAGTGTGTTGCACACTGTGAGGGTGAATTTTGGTTTGTAAATCTTCTGTTTCAGTGGTGTGTGTGTGTGTGTGTGTGTGTGTGTGTATTATACTGGGTTGCAATGTAAAATGTATTTCTTACTGTAGGTTGCTGTTAAAAATATTTAAAGCACTTGTTTTAGTATATACACTAAAAGTCAGTGAGGAAATAGGATTTATAAATTATATTGAAGTTAAATTATAGAAAAAGAATAAGAGTTTTAAAAAATGTTTCTACTTAGAGTGCTAAGGAGTTCTGTGTTTTAAAGAGAATATTTAATATTGCTGTTATAGCATTAACAGGAAATGGAGAAATTTTGAATTTCCAAAATCTAAACATTATTAATGATTGAACTGTGAGACATTGAAATTACTATCAGGATATGGGGTAAAATAAATAATATTCCATTTTGTTATATTTAGTTTATATGTTTATATTCTAGGAGATTCAGGTGTCTGGGGATTGAAAAAAAATTTTGCTTTATTGGAGCTTTTGGAAAGACTACAGAATGGACATAGTGGTCAGTATGGAGCTGCAGAAGAAGCCATTGGGATATCTGGAGAGGTATTGATTGAACTGTTGAAATATTTGTTGTGACCATGAATTTTTTTTTTAATTTAAAATATTTGCCATTATATGCACAATGTTACCTTACTTACCCTATAAAGTAGGGTTCCAGAGACACAACTTGTCATTACATTATAGTTCTGAAGGCAACAGAATCCCCAGCTGAACAAAAGCAAAACTGAAGCTTGAATTCTCTGAAAATACTATACGCAAACTATATTTTTTGTATGAACTTGTTTCCTTATCATCATTAGTTCTATATAAGGGTAAAGTGAAAGAGTAAGATTATGGATGAATACAAAGGATATGTAGCCTACTTTAAAGCAGAGGATGCAAAAGTGAATCATTCAACAGTTAAAACACAGAGAAAGAGAGAGGAACTCCATGAAAGGGACCTTTTAGCATAGAGATGAAATGCCTTACAGGTAGCCATAGCTCCTGAGGGAATTACTATTAAATATCCTCATGAAAAGTTAAATTGTATGTAGATGTACTCTCTTTATCCAGACAGGCTGGTGTCCAATAATTATTAGAAAGAAGGCCATTAACACAAGTTAAAATACATTTTGAGCATAAAATTTGTCTATATAACTCATAGACTGTTCTGAATATAGGAATAGTTGTTTAGTAAATAGTTAATAATTTTGACGAACACCTTGAAAACCACATATTTAGTATCAAGGAAAATGTCAGATTGACTTTTTACTTATCTTTTATTAAGTCATGATTTCCTATATAAAGTGAATCAGTGAAAGTAATCTCAAACTGAAGCACTGTTTTCTAAAAATTTTGCAGTTCTTTCCCATGATTTATCTTTTACCTTTATTTTGAAAGATATCAAGGATTATCTAATGTTGATCCTACAAATTTGTCAGCTCTAGAAAGCAGAAGACATGACTTTTTAATTTTATACATATGCATTTTTCATAGTTGCAAACAAAATTGTTTAACTTTGGGTTCATTTTTTATTTACTGTGATACTGAATGATACCATTGATATATTTTCTAATTTTTATTTCTGCAGAAATTTATACCAAATCTTTCCCTTTCCAGTTATGGCCTTTTAGTATTCAGAAAAAGTTTTCGAAGCATTCTTGATTATCTGTCATGTAAAATTGACCACTCAGAATGCTTTTTACTAATTCATAAAAATAATAAACATTTATAAGGTTACATGTAACATAGGGTTTTATTTCTTTCTTAAATTTAATGATTTTCAACCAGGATAGTGCAGTGGACTCAACTATGGAGTTTTAGAAGAAATACACAGCCTGGATTTCATCTACACCTATTGAGCAATGAGTATTTCTCAGGTTGGAGTCCAAGCATCTATGTTTTTAAAAGCTTCACTTGGTTATCTAAATAATAAAATTTGTGCTTCTCTTTTTCTATACATTATGCTGACAAGTATATTTAAAGTATTTACTATCAGTTCTTTTTTTTTTTTTTTTTTTTTTTTTTTTTTTTTTTTTTTATTTTTTTTTTTATTTTATTTTTTTTTTTAATTTTATTTTATTTTTAAACTTTACATAACTGTATTAGATTTGCCAAATATCAAAATGAATCCGCCACAGGTTTACATGTGTATCAGTTCTTTCAGTCTTAAAAAAAACAGACTTCTATTCTCTATTGTTCGTTTCTTGTGTGTAAAGTGAGGGGATTTTGCAGTAGATACCTTTGCACTGACAGTGAATCTAAAACAATGGTTGTATTTTTGGCCTCAAATTCATAGCATATTTTGATGATCAGTTTTGGAAATAGCTTTCACTTACCTATAGAAGTGAGTAGTGAATGACCTTTGTATTTAATGATCAGTTTATTTTTATATATATAAAGATTATGGGCTTTTGTATTTCAAAATTTGGCATGTTATAATGATTGGGGTTTAGTTAAAAAAATTTTTTTTAATCAAAGTATAGTTACTTTAAGTTAGTTTCAAGCATACATCAACATGGTTTGGTTATACACACACACACATTCTTTTTCAGATTCTTTTCCATTATAAATTGTTATAAGATACTGAGTATAGTTCCCTGTGTTGTACAGTTCCCTTGTTGTTTTCCTATTTTATATATAGTAGTTTGTAATTTATTTCTCCTCCCTCTCCCTTGGTATCTGCTTTGGTAACGGTAAGTTTGTTTTCTGGGTCTCAGTCAGTTTCTGTTTAATAAAGTTTTACTACATTACTTTTTTGTTTATCAGAGCATCATTCGTTGTGATGAAGATGAAGCTCATGTTGCATCTGTATATTGCACTGTATGTGCAACTCACTTGTGCTCAGAATGTTCCCAAGTTACTCATTCTACGAAGACACTAGCAAAGCACAGGAGAGTGCCTCTAGCTGATAAACCTCATGAGAAGACCATGTGCTCTCAGCATCAAGTGCATGCCATTGAGTTTGTTTGCTTGGAAGATGGCTGTCAAACTAGCCCACTCATGTGTTGTGTCTGCAAAGAATATGGGAAACACCAAGGTCACAAGGTATGAATATAGTTAAAGTTGATAACTTTGCCTGCTTTGCCAGCCTACTGTTTATTTTCACTGACTTGGTTCTTTATACTAAAAGTAGAAACTGAAGAAGAGCTAAATGATAAATGGGTTGAGCTTGGTAGCATGAAAGGAAAAGAGAGGTTTATAATGACTTATCAAAAATTTCAGAGTCCTCATGATTCATTCTTTACTGAAAGTGGCTTTCCAGCAGGAAACAAAAAGTCCTTTTCTTTCTGTGCATGTTTTTGTAAAGCACTGGATTGTGTTGATAATATATCAGTTGATGAACTAATGCTTGTGATCAAATTTTAGAGATTTCTTGGTTTCTTAGCAGTATATGAAATTCCAAATTTTAAATTATTTCTTTGAAGGATCAATAATTTTGAAATGAAGGCAAATTAGTATTTCTTAATGCTGTGATTTTGTAAATATGTTATAAAACCCACTTGCAGCTAATGCTTTTTTTATTAATAGGAGCCAGTTAAATAGCATTTTATATCATTAGTCAATACTATGAGTTCTTTTCTATAATTATGTTGCATCTTATAGCATTCAGTATTGGAACCAGAAGCTAACCAGATCCGAGCATCAATTTTAGATATGGCTCATTGCATACGGACCTTCACTGAGGAAATTTCAGATTATTCCAGAAAATTAGTTGGAATCGTTCAGCACATTGAAGGAGGAGAACAAATAGTCGAAGATGGAATTGGAATGGCCCACACAGAACATGTATGGATTTTTTTCCTCCTTATCCTTTTTCCCTCTTACTTTTTCACCTTATAGGATTTATTGAGCAATTCCATTGTACCAGTACTGCATTAGTCAGTGGAAATAAGTTTTTTGAAAAGTCTCTGTCTTTAAGGAAATTTATTATCCATCGTGAAGAGTTTCAAGTGTGGTAACTGTTTACTTTGTGGGGGAAATGCAGGATGCCCTGGCAGTGTGCATATAAACAGCATTAACTTAGGTAAGTCTTGGAAGGCTTTCTAGAAGATGTGATGTCTCAACTGAGATTTAAGGGAATTTAGTCAGGGAGAAGAGTGAGATGGGGAGAGAGTTGTTCCAGAGAGGGAAGCATATGTTAAAATACCTGGAAGTGAGACTTGGACATATTGTAGAAACTTAACTAAGTTCACTGTGGTTGAAGCTTTGAGTATTGGGGTGGCAGATGGTAAGAAAAGATGTTGGAGAATTAAGGGCCAAATCGTGCAACATCTTGTTAGTTATGTTAAAGAGTTTGGACTTTATCTCACAGGCAGTGATGAGCCATTGAAGAATTGTCATAGGAATAACTTAATCAGATTTGCATTAAGAAAGGTTGCTGTTTAATATAAAAAATGAATTGGAGGAACAACAAGATTGGAAGCAAGGAGACGACCTCTTGTGAGGTTGCTGAAATTATCTACTTGAGAATTGTTTGTGGCCCATAATACTGCAGTATTGAGGATGGAGAGAAGCACATGGCTTTGAGATGTTAAAGAAGTAGAATAGGTAGGTCATAGTGATTGATTGATAATATTGATTGATAGGTAACTTGCAGGGTCAAGCATGATGCCTAGGTTTCCACCTTGCCCAGCCTGGCGGATGGTTGTGCTCTAAACGGGGAGGAAGAAGAATTTGGGAGGGGATGATGAGACCAAGGTGGTAAGTTTAATTTGGATGTTGAATTTGTTATGTCTGTGAAATAAATGGAAATACACCCCCCCCCCCCCCCAGCCAACCCCCAGTAAGGTGAAGAGTAAGTGGGTATTAGAAGGTGAGTGTGTCTAACTTCTAAGAGTTTGGCTATGAAGAGAAGGAAGGAACTTAGGCAGTAGTGGTAGTTGCTTTTAAAAATTGAATTGTAGAGGAGAAGCATTTGAGCCTCCCAGGTGGCACTAGTGGTAAAAACCTGCTTGCCAGTGCAGGAGTCTTAAGAGATGTGGGCTCAATCCCTGGGTCAGGAAGATCCCCTGGAAGAGGGCATGGCAACCCACTCCATTATTCTTGCCTGGAGAACTCCATGGACAGAGGAGCCTGGAGAGCTACAGTCCATAGGGTCACAAACAGTCAGACATGACTGAAGTGACTTAGCACACATGCATAGAGAAGAAAGGGATATTTTCAGACAGGAATATAAAACACAGGGACAGACAAAGTATAGTGGTTTTTTTTGGTAATCAAAATTAAAGCCAAGTCATTGGGAATAATGGCTAGAATCATGCTCTGTCAAATGTAGCCAGTAGTCTCATGTGTCTATTTAAGTTTAAATTATTTATCAATCGCAAGAAATAAATTTACTTCCCCAGTCTCACTAGCTACATTTGAAGTACATTTTATGTGTGTGTAGCTAGTGGCTACCATATTGGTCAGCACAGATATAGAACATGTCTGTCACCACGTAAAATTCTATTGGATCTTGTTGTACTATGGTGGAAATATTTATGCCCTCAATAAATATTTATTGAACATATCTCAAGTGCTAAACACTATTCTAGCTATGGAGACAGCACTCTACAAGTCAAAAATACCACCTATGCAGAGTTTGCGTTCTAATGTGGGAAGAGAGACAATATACAAGTAAAATATGGCAGAAGTATTTTATTAGCTGCTTTGGAGAAAAATCCAGAAAGGTGGTATTTGAGGACAGGCTCCCTGAGAAGGGGCATTGAGCAAAGACCTAAAGGAGGTGAGAAAAGGGAACCATGCTAATATTTGGGGAAAGAACATTCTAGATCAAGTACAGAGGCCCTGCAGTTGGAGTGTGCCTTGTTTTCTTAAGAAACTTCGAGGAGGCTCAGTGTAGCTAAAACAGAATGATTAATGGAAGGCATAGCTGGAATTGAGGTCAGAAAGGGCTTTATAGGCACTTGCTTTACTTTATTTCAGGAACGCTTTTCTTCAAAATGTTCATATGGTTCCCTCTCCTACCTCCTTCAGGTCTCAGCTCAGATGGCTCTTTCTCAGGGATTCTGTCATTGAACATCCCATATAAAGGATTTTGGCGTTTACTGTATGTGGGAAACCATGGGAGTGTTTTGAGCATAGTAATAATTAACATTCTGACTTAACATTTAAAATGATCAGTCTGGCTTCTGGATGGAGCATACGTTATAGGGAGCAGGGGTAGATCTAGTGAACCAAGTTAGAAGGCTATTACAATAATTAAGTGAGAGATAATGGCTTTGATTAGGTTGGTAGAGGTAGAGATGATGAGGCATGATCAGAGTCTAGATATATTTTGAAGTCACCAGAATTCAGTAAGAAATTAGTTGAGAGATAAAAAAGAGAAGTGTTAAGGGTGACTCCAGTTTTTTTAGCTTGAACAGCCTGGAAGTTGTAGTTGCCATTTATTGAGATGGAGAAAACTAGGTTTGTGGCTGAGGGAGACTGTAGGTTAGGTATTCCTTGTTTTTTTGAAATGTCATTTAAACGGTTGGATATCCAAAGGCTGTATTTAAGGGGAAAAGTCCTGTGTGGAGATATACATTTTGGGATTTTTAAGGTTATAGATGGTATTGAAATTTTCATTATTTCACATAAAAAATCTTTTTTAAGGTTACAGTTGTTGACAACTTATTTTTATTGCCCAAGGTACCAGGTACTGCAGAGAATGCCCGATCGTGTGTCCGAGCTTATTTTTCTGATCTGCATGAAACTCTGTGTCGTCAAGAAGAAATGGCTCTAAGTGTTGTTGATGCTCATGTTCGAGAAAAATTGATTTGGCTTAGGCAGCAACAAGAAGATATGACTATTTTGTTATCTCAGGTTTCAACAGCCTGTCTCCATTGTGAAAAGACTTTGCAACAGGTACATGGTTTAAAACATGGTTAGGACATAGTTTAAGAAGGAGAATTTGTAAGCTTAATCAAATCATTACCGGAAGTACATACTAGTTATTAATTTAATAGATAGTTTTATATTATTATATTAACTTCTTGTCATTCTTTATTCATCCCAAGCCCTTTAACCCTTTTTGGCCAAATGTATATACTATTCTTTCTGCTTGGTGGGCTTATGTCTCCCTTTTTTAATATTGGAAATCCTTCTTCAAATTTTTACTGTTGTTTGAAGTTCCTTTTCCTTGCTCTTTTTTGTTCATTGGTTTTTGGTGGGGGGAGGTGGGGAGTGCATCCGTAGCATGAACTACCCATCTCTGCTCTAAGTTATTGGTTCTTTTATGTCACATAAAATCCATGTTTTTTTTGATGCATGAGGTATCATAAGCAATTTGTTACCCATGTTGCAGATAATATGCTTTTAAAATGATTTAGATTTAAGATTATTCTAACAAAAATGTCAGTCTTTCTCATTACTGTTTTGGATCTGTCTTCATAAATGTGCAATTTAAGACTAATTGTTGCCCTAGGAATCCTAATATGCTGCAGACACTCTCATTTTTTGATATATTGCTTATGATTGTGTTGATACAAATCATTAGAGAGCTAAACTTTCTACCATTGTAGAGCTTTTTCTCTTAAAAATCTGATAGGCTAGGCTGTAACCACATCAGTCTTGCGTCCTTTAGTCCTTGTCACATTGAATTGTAGTAATTGATGTTTTTGCCATTTATTAAGTTGTCTTCTTTCTCCAGTCCTATTCTGACCTCTGCTTTGTGATGCTGAGATTGGAACGCTGAAAACCTGCTCTGCCAGCTGGTTCCATGTTATTTATGCTTTGCCAGGAGGGGGCAGTAGAGGGAGGCTGAAAGGCCGACGTCATTTCCTGTGGGTTCCCCATTGCTTGGGGTTCATGTGAATCTCACTGCTCACACGAGGAGACAGCTTTCCTTAGAGATCTGAGTTTCAGCTCCATGGGATCCCTCCTATAAGTGTCTAAGTTTTAATAATTCTAGCATCTCTCCTTTATTCCCCCAGCCCTGAGAGTGGTAGCTATTTCTTACAGTTGTTTCCTGCATGAGACCTCCGAGCTCTTTTTACACTTTCAGTTGCCTTGTTAATAACTACACCTAGTTAACAGTTCTTGGTATTAGTTTTTCTGTTCACATGATTGTTGGGGTTTTTGTCTCCTGATTGGAGTTTAATGATACATTATGCACATTTGTCCTTCTGAATGTTGGCTGAATGCATCTTTGTATCTAAATTCTTTGTGTCTGATTAGAAAGAGCTTAATAAACACTTGTTTAGCTCAAGCTACACAGCAAAATTGGAAACGGAGCATGTCCTAAATCATACTTGTGACTACTTCAAAATATTTTTATATTTATTTCAGTTAAAAGTATGCTCATGGCTACTGAAATATTTAGAAGTATTTTAGAGTTTCTGAAGCATTTTGTCAAAGTGACTGATAAATGTTAATGACATGGTATTATCTCACTGTTTTAATGCAAATGAAATTGGGGCCTTGGATTCATTCTTCATATGGACTTATTAGTTTTATTCTGATTTATGGCCACAGAACCCTAATCTCAGCCAGTAGTCTTAAAAGTTCCTGCCGCAGAGATACCTGAATGAGGAATGGATGAAATAGCACATATTTATTACCAATTTTGAGGATAAAATTTAATCATCCCTCTCTTCCAAAACAATTGATGCATCGTCTAAGTTCAAGGTGTGATGCTGCTTGGTTAGGGTTTATTTATGAGTCAGACATTTTTTTGTGTGCCTGCTATGTGCCATGTAAATTCTAGGTACATGGAATACGTCAATAAGCAAAATAGGCCAAAAGCCATAATCTTGTGGAATTAGCAACTTAGCAAGAGACAGACAATAAACCATAACCATTTCTAATAAGTAAATTATATAGTATGTTAAAAAGTGATTAAGAGCTAAGGGAAAAACAAAAAATGTGAAGATATAGCAGATTGCATTTTGAAATAGGGTAAGCATCATTGATGAACTATGGAATGAGGTTCGTGACATTATACAGGAGACAGGGATCAAGACCATCCCCATGGAAAAGAAATGCAAAAAAGCAAAATGGCTGTCTGGGGAGGCCTTACAAATAGCTGTGAAAAGAAGAGAAGCGAAAAGCAAAGGAGAAAAGGAAAGATATAAGCATCTGAATGCAGAGTTCCAAAAATAGCAAGAAGAGATAAAAAAGCCTTCTTCAGCGATCAGTGCAAAGAAATAGAGGAAAACAACAGAATGGGAAAGACTAGAGATCTCTTCAAGGATATTAGAGATACCACGGGAACATTTCATGCAAAGATGGGCTCGATAAAGGACAGAAATGGTATGGACCTAACAGAAGCAGAAGATATCAAGAAGAGGTGGCAAGAATACACAGAAGAACTGTACAAAAAAAGATCTTCATGTCCCAGATAATCACGATGGTGTGGTCACTGACCTAGAGCCAGACATCGTGGAATGTGAAGCCAAGTGGGCCTTAGAAAGCATCACTACGAACAAAGCTAGTGGAGGTGATGGAATTCCAGTCGAGCTATTTCAAATCCTGAAAATTGATGCTGTGAAAGTGCTGCACTCAATATGCCAGCAAATTTGGAAAACTCAGCAGTGGCCACAGGACTGGAAAAGGTCAGTTTTCATTCCAGTCCCAAAGAAAGGCAATGCCAAAAAATGCTCAAACTACCGCACAATTGCACTCATCTCACATGCTAGTAAAGTCATGCTCAAAATTCTCCAAGCCAGGCTTCAGCAATATGTGAACTGTAAAATTCCTGATGTTCAAGCTGGTTTTAGAAAAGGCAGAGGAACCAGAGATCAAATTGCCAACATCCGCTTTATCATGGAAAAAGTAAGAGAGTTCCAGAAAAACATCTATTTCTGCTTTCTTGACTATGCCAAAGCCTTTGACTGTGTGGATCACAATAAACTGTGGAAAATTCTGAAAGAGATGGGAATACCAGACCACCTGACCTGCCTCTTGAGAAATCTGTATACAGGTCAGGAAGCAACAGTTAGAACTGGACATGGAACAACAGACTGGTTCCAAATAGGAAAAGGAGTACGTCAAGGCTGTATATTGTCACCCTGCTTACTTAACTTATATGCAGAGTACATCATGAGAAATGCTGGACTGGAAGAAACACAAGCTGGAATCAAGATTGCCGGGAGAAATATCAATAACCTCAGATATGCAGATGACACCACCCTTACGGCAGAAAGTGAAGAGGAACTAAAAAGCCTCTTGATGAAAGTGAAAGTAGAGAGTGAAAAAGTTGGCCTAAAGCTTAACATTCAGAAAACGAAGATCATGGCATCCGGTCCCATCACTTCATGGGAAATAGATGGGGAAACAGTGGAAACAGTGTCAGACTTTATTTTTTGGGGCTCCAAAATCACTGCAGGTGGTGACTGCAGCCATGAAATTAAAAGACGCTTACTCCTTGGAAGGAAAGTTATGCCCAACCTAGATAGCATATTCAAAAGCAGAGACATTACTTTGCCAACAAAGGTCTGTCTAGTCAAGGCTATGGTTTTTCCTGTCGTCATGTGTGGATATGAGAGTTGGACTGTGAAGAAGGCTGAGCGCCGAAGAATCGATGCTTTTGAACTGTGGTGTTGGAGAAGACTCTTGAGGGTCCCTTGGACTGCAAGGAGATCCAACCAGTCCATTCTGAAGGAGATCAGCCCTGGGATTTCTTTGGAAGGAATGATGCTGAAGCTGAAACTCCAGTACTTTGGCCACCTCATGCGAAGATTTGACTCATTGGAAAAGACTCTGATGCTGGGAGGGATTGAGGGCAGGAGGAGAAGGGGACGACAGAGGATGAGATGGCTGGATGGCATCACTGACTTGATGGACTTGAGTCTGAGTGAACTCTGGGAGTTGGTGATGGACAGGGAGGCCTGGCGTGCTGCGATTCATGGGGTTGCAAAGAGTCGGGCATGACTGAGTGACTGAACTGAACTGAAGTGAACTGAAGCATCATTGAGAGAAGGTGAGATTTACTCAGACTCAAATGGGAAGAAGGTGAAGGGAACTATCTCTTCTTAATGAAGAATATTTCAGTTGAGGAAATGGTTAGTGCAAAAACCCTAAGGTGACATGCCTTGTGTATTTGAGGAACAGCAAAAGAGGGCAGTATGGCCGTAATGGATAGTGATAAGTGATGGAGAGAGTAATAGGAGCTGAAATGAGAGAAAATAGGGAATTATATATAAGGAGAGCCTTTGGGCCGTTGGAAGAACTTTAACTTTTACTGATTGAATTGGAGAAGCCATTGTGAGGTTTTGAGCACAAGAATGATTTAATCTTACTTAAAAGGATCTGGCTGATATGAAGAATGGCAAGGAGAAGGAAGGAGTTCAATAGTTAGCGACTATTGTGGCATTCCAAGTGAGAGAGAATAGTAGCTTGGATAGTAGGGGCTAGAAGTACCCAGATTTTGGATATCTAGTAGGATTTGTTGACAAGTACATGTGAGAATGAGGAAGGAGAAGACAAGAAGGACTTCAAAGTTTTTGTTCTGGGGATTGGAACAACGAGATTGCTATCACCTCATATGACTATGGCTTCCCTCCTAGCTCAGTTGGTAAAGAATCCGCCTGCAATGCGGGAGACCCCAGTTTGATTCCTGGGTTGGGAAGATCCCCTGGAGAAGGGATAGGTTGCCCACTCGTGTTCTTGGGCTTCCCGACTCAAGGGAATCCCTTGAGTCAGCTGTTCTTGGCTCAGCTATAAAGAATCCACCTGCAATGCAGGAGACCTGGGTTCGATCTCTGGGTTGGGAAGATCCCCTGGAGAAGGGGGAGGCTACCCACTCCAGCATTCTGGCCTAGAGAAGTCCATGGACTGCATAGTCCATGGCGTCGCAAAGAGTCGGACACTACTGAGCAACTTTCACTTTGTTTCTTTTCATATGAATATACAGCAGTGAGCAAAAACTGACAATGCTATTTCTTTCATGGAGCTTATATATTGTTGGAAAATCTGTATCTTATGACGAATACATTGGCATATGTATAGAATATTTCTGGAATAATATTTGAGCAACAGGAAGGAAAGAGCCTGGGACTCTAGAGTGAGACAGAGACATCACAGTTTGACCTTTAGTCCTTTGTTTTTGGAACCAATTCGTGTATATCTTTCATTATTGTGAAAAACTTTTATAGGAGTACTATATATATGTGTGTATATATATATATATATATATACAAACACATAGAAATATGTGCATATGCATTCAACTTGCTGCATTTTGGGACTGGACATTGCTACGTAACCAGCATCCAGATCCAGTAACAGGGCATTACCAGGACCCCAGAAGCCCCTCAGACTCTCTTCTAGTAACTACCTGCCTTTCCTCCTAAGGATGAACCACTATCCTGATTTCTAATGTATACTTTGTTTTTGCCTGTTTTGGTAATTAATAAAAGTGGTAATTATTATTATTACCCACTTTTATAATAATAATAACTCTTATTACAATTATTATTGTATATAATAATTATATATACAATTAATAATATTAATACAATATTAATATATACAATATTATTGTATAATAATAATTCTTATTACAATTATTATTGTAATTAATACAATAAGAACTCTTCATGTCATGTCTACTCTTATTTCATGTGAAATTCATTTTGTCAAAATGTAATTGTAGTTCATTTTTATTGTGATAGTGTTGCATTTGTGAGTATAAAATTATTTATCTATTCTTATGTTGATGGGCTTTTAAATTATTTATTAATGTCTGACTATTGTTATCTTAGTCAGATTTACACATAAATTAACTTTTTTGTTGTTAAATATGCAACTCTTGCGACCCCATGGATTACAGCATGCCAAGATCCTCTGTCCTCCACTGTCTCCTGGAGTTTGCTCAGATTCGTGTCTGTTGAGTCAGTGATGCTGTCTAACCATCTCATCCTCTGCTGTCCTCTTCTCCTTTTGCATTCAGTCTTTCCCAGCATCAAGGCCTTTTCCTGTGAGTTAACTTTTTGCATCAGGTGGCCAAAGTATTAGAGCTTCAGCTTCAGCATGAGTCCTTCCAGTGAATATTCACAGTTGATTTCATTTAGAATTGACTGGTTTGATCTGCTTTCAGTCCAAGGGGCTGTAAAGAGTCTTCTCCTCGAGCACCACAATTCAAAAGCATCGAATCTTCAGCAGCTAACTTTGAATACTATACTGTTAAATGAGCTTTTCTTGAGTTTTAGTGATATCTCTTTTCCTGGTTTCTTTAAAAGGTTTGTAAGAAATATCATCTCCTTTCTAGGATGATTGTAGAGTTGTCTTGGCAAAACAAGAAATTACAAGGTTACTGGAAACATTGCAAAAGCAGCAGCAGCAGTTTACAGAAATTGCAGATCACATTCAGTTGGATGCCAGCATCCCTGTCACTTTTACAAAGGTAATGCATTCTGTACTTCATTTTTAGGTGTGTTTTTGAACACATAATTGTTCACAATTAAATCATAATTGTTTTACCTTCCATGGTAATTAGCTTGAACAGACAACTAAGAAATTAATGAACCACAGGATTAAAAAAGAAAACTTTATCAGTGGAAAATAGAAGGTGGTGTAATGAATCTTCCTGTACTCATCACCACCTATTTGAACAGTTAAAAACCTTTTATTTCACCTACACTTCTCCCAGTCTCGTTCTACCTACAATCTCCCAGGTTATTTTGAAACGAATCTCAACATATTTCATCCCAACATCAAATCATTTTTAAAACACGATCAAAATACCATTACCACACCTAAGAAATTAAATACATCTTTAATATTACCCACTATTGAATTAGTATTCAAATTTCCTAGATTGTTAAATAAATTTTTTTAGGTCTGAGACTGTATTTGGCATTTTTTGATATGTTTTGGTCTCTTTTCAAGTGGATACCCCTAATTTCAAAAGGTACATGTGTTTCATTTTGCTTTTTTTGAGTGCCTTTAAAATTGTGAAGCATTCACATGGTCCGGAGTCATATCTACAAAGCAAAGTGCATTCAGTGAAGTCTAACTTAAATTCCTGACCCCTCCATGCTTTTCTTCCCTTCTCCATAGAAACCTATTAAGAATTTTTCTTAGTTTTTTCATCATTTAAAAAAATAGAGAAATATGTTTGCATGTACGCTCCAGCCATTTAAAGGTAGAGTACTGTACTCACTTCTCCACCTTGCATTTTGATTTGAGGGTACATCCTAGAGGTCACTCCTTAGCAGTATATAGTGACCTTTTCCATTCCCTTTTACATCTACAAGGCACTTGATTGTAAGTATGTACATTTTTTTATTCTGGTAAAAAACACAAAATTTTTTACCATCTTAACCATTTTTTAAGTGTATAGTTCAGTATCGTTAAGTATATACACATTGTGTGAAACATTGTCAGAAATTTTTCATCTTGAAAAACTTAAACTATACCTTATAAACGACTGCTCCCCTATTCCCTGCTTCTCGTCATATGCTGGTATCCACTGTTCTACTTTCTGTTTCTTTAAATTTGACTACTCTAAATTTAGTGTATACATGGATAGTATTTGTCTTTTTGTGACTGGGTTTATTTCACTTAGTATTATGTCCTCAGAGTTCACCTGTAATGTAGTATGTGACAGAATATCCTTTTAAGTCTAAATAATATTTCATTGTTTGTATATGCCACATTTTGTGTATACATTCATCTATCAGTGGGTATTTGGGTTACTTTACCTCTTGGTTATTGTGAATAGTGCTGCTGTGAACATGATTGTATAGACATCTCTTTCAGGCTTTGTTTCCAGTTCTTTTGGATAAATACCAGAAGTGGCACTAATGGTTCATATAGTAGTTCTGTTTTTAATTTTCTGAGGAAATGTCATACTCTTTGCTTAGCGTTGCATCACATGATCTAAATCCCACCAAAAGTGCATGAGGATTCCAGTTTCTCCACATTTTCACTTATTCTTATCTGTTTTGTTTTTGATAGTAGCCATCCTGATTGGTGTAAAGTGATATCTTATTGTGGTATTGATTTGCATTTCTCTGATGATCAGTGATGTTAAGCATCTTTTCATGTGCTTCTTGGTCAGTTCTGTGGAGAATTTTTTACAAGTCCTTTTGCCTGTTTTTCTGTTTCTATCTGACTTTTTGTTGTTGAGTTGTAGGAGTCCTTTATATATTCTGTATATGAATCCATTATCAGACACATGATTTGCAACTATCTTCTCCCATTCTGTAGTTTTCTTCTTCACTCTATTGATTGTGTCCTCTGATTCACAAAAGCTTTTAACATTGATCTAGTCCCATTTATCTATTTTTGCTTCTGTTGATTGTTTTTTATGTCATATCCAAGAAAATCATTGCTAAATCCAGTGTCATGAAGCTTTTCTGCTGTTCTATGAGTTTTATAGCTTTGGTTCTTATGTTTAGGGCTTTACTCTATTTGTTTATAATCCAGATATTTAGAATTATTATATATTCTTTATAAACCTTCCATTTTTCCATTATATAATGAACTTGTCTCTGACAGTTTCTGACTTAAAAATCTATTTTGTCTGATATTAGGATAGCCAGCCCTGCTTTTTTTGGGTATGATTTGCATCCCAAAGAAATTAGCATTTTTACCATCCTTTCACTTTCAAACGTGTGTTTCCTTAGACATAAAGTGAATCTCTTTTGTAAACAGAATATTTTTAGATCTTGGTTTTTCACCCATTAGGTCACAGTATGTCTTTTGAGTGGAGAGTTAAGTCTATTTATATTTAAAGTAATTATTGTTAGGTAAACCCTTACTATTGTCATTTTGTTCATTTTCTGCCTAACTTGATACTTTTTTTTGTTTTACCTTTCCTCTTTCATTGCCTTTTATGTTTTATTGATTTTTTTTTTTTTTTTAGTGTCATGGTTTGAGTTCCTTCTCATTTCCTTTTGTTTATATTCTATGGATTTTTGTGTGTGTGTTTGAAGTTACCGTTACAATTACATAAAATATCTTAGTTGTAACATTGTTTTAAATTGATAACAATTTAACTTCAATTGCATACAAAAATTCTATTTCTCCACAGCTCCACCCCCTGTACTTTATGTTATTGATGTCACAAATTATATCTTTATATACTGTATACTTATTAGCACAGGCTTATAGTTTCTTTTAATGTGTTTGTTATTTCATTTCCATGAAGAATTAAATTTATTCACCCAAATTATAATAATGCAGGTTACTATTTGTCCCTGTAGTTATTGTTACCATTTTAGATTTTCATATGACTTCATATTGCTGACAATTTCAGTTTGAAGGACTCCTTTAGCTTTTCTTTTTGAGCAAGTCTAGTGATAATGACTTCCTCAGCTTTTGTTTTTCTAGGAAAATCTTGATTTTTTTCCCCCATCATTTTTGAAGGACAGTTTTGTTATATATAGCATTCCTGGTTGAAGCCTTTTTCTTTCAACACTTTGACTATATCATCCCATTCCTTCTGGCCTGCAGTGTTTTTGCTGAGAAATTTGTTGATAGTCTTATGGAAGCTCCCTTTCTGTGATTAGTCATTTTTTCTTGTTGCTTTCAAGATTATCTGTTTTTGAATTTTGACAGTTGGGTTATAATGTATCTTAATGTGGGTCTCTTTGCATTTATCCTAGTTGGAATGCATTGAGCTAGGATTTTTATGTCCATTTCTTTCCTCAGATTAGGAAGTTTTCAGCCATTATATCTTCAGGTAAGATCTCTTTGCCCCTTTATTTCTGTATTCTCCTTCTGAGACTCCCAGTCCGATGTGTCTCGTAGGGTCTTTTCACTTTTCTTTATTGTTTTTTTCTCTCCCAAATCCATGAGTCCAAATTACCCATGTTTTAAAAAATTAATTCTTGCAAAATCCTATGTAAGTTTGGTCTATTTAAAAAATTAATTGAAGGATAATTGCTTTGCAATATTGTGTTGGTTTCTTCCATATATCAACATGAATCACTCATAGGTATGCATGTGTCCCCTCCCTCTTGAACTTCCTTTCCACATTGCTACCCCATCCCACCCCTCTAGGACTTTAGTCTATTTTTAATGCCCATTTTATACATGGGGGAAGTGAGGCAGAGCAGTCATGCAGCTAGAAATTGAACAAGTATGTTCATTGCAGTATTATTTATAATATAAAAAAATCAGAGATGATCAAATATTTGTCAATGGGGATTGGTCAAATGGTAAATGGAATATAATAAAGCAATTGAAAGAAAAAAAGTAGTTTTATATGTTTGAAATGAAAGGATTCTGTAAGGTACTATTGAGTGTAAAAAGTGAGTTGCAGTGTGTATTTTTTTTTTTTAAGTGTGTCTGCCTTGTGTATGTCAACCAGTGTATGATGCACAGGAAGATGTCTGGAGGGATACATGTGAAATTGTTAACAGTGAATACTTATAGGAAGTAAGCATCACTTTTTATTTTTAATTAATATATTTAGCACAGCATGAAAAATCTTATTTAAAGAAGATTCAGTTGAGCTAGAAAATCTGGGAAAAATAAGTGTGTGTGTGTGTGTGTGTGTGTGTGTGTGTTAGCTTACATAGTATGTAATAAGTTTTATTAAGCCAAGATTTAATAAAGCAGTGAGGATACATTTCCTCTTTGTAAATATCAGAATCAGGGTATTTTAATATGGGAATATAACTGATTTTAATGGATTGAGGAATGAGTAGGAGACAAAGTAATTAACAAAGGTTTTTTATAAATAAAAGTGTAAGTGCTAGTACTTTTACTCCATATCAAAATTAAAAGATTTATTTTTTAAAAAATTTTAGGACAATAGAGTTCACATTGGACCCAAAATGGAAATTCGAGTTGTTACATTAGGATTAGATGGTGCTGGAAAAACTACTATTTTGTTTAAATTAAAACAGGATGAGTTCATGCAGCCTATTCCAACAATTGGTGAGTATGCATATTGCTTTTACCTTAATGAATATTTTATAGGAAAAAAACCCTAACTTACAGATGAGTTCTCAGGGCCTTACTTTATGCCCATCTGATGTGGAGATTGGCTGTAAGACATCAGCATTTCAGAGGAAAAATGCAAGGTTCAGTGACTGTGGGATTGAAATGTGGATTGAGGGGGGATAGTAAGATATAATAGAATATTGGTGGGACAGTTGGAAGGAATAAAATATTGATGACTCTGGCTGAAAATTAGGGATGAGGAGGTGGTAGTGTTGCAGAGCTGGTACTCAGCTGTCAAGGTCTTAAGGACTCTACTGGATTAGAGGGCTAGCCCTGGTTAAAGGTATACATTTCCCCCTGTATGTTTATTACAAGTGGAGTTGGTTAGATAGTGCTGTATGAAGATGATTTGTAAGTCACAGGTACAAATGGGGTTGCCTGTTTTTGGTGTGTCACTCATAAGTCAGTATTAAAGTAAGTTTTTTTTTTTTTTTTTTTTTTTTTAACAGGTTTTAATGTGGAAACGGTAGAATATAAAAATCTAAAGTTCACCATTTGGGATGTAGGTGGAAAACACAAATTAAGACCATTGTGGAAACATTATTACCTTAATACTCAAGGTAAGAGTGTAAAAATTACATCTTAATTTTTCAGATTTTTAGAATATCAGTCCAGTTTTCAGTGCATTGATTTAGCTAATAAAGCTGATATTTTAGCATTGATTAAATACATGATCATATTATTACATATTGGTAGCATGCCCCACACTATTAAGAAAATTAAGTGAGATAGACTGGGATATATACTCTGGTATATTTCATGAAAAACCATAACTTAATATTTATCTTATACATGTAAGCAATTAAGGGTACTTTCCTCTTGGTATTCTTAACAAAGAGTATTATTAGTGTTTATATGAGTATAATCATTGGCAATACTATGGTATAGGGTAGAATTTGTGGTGTATAGTTCTGTTGCTCTATTCAATTCAATTCAACTCAACATTTATCCCATTATAATCTCTCAATAGCTCCACTCCTCCACTCCTTTATTTGCATTCACAATTAGTTATCATCAGCAGAAGAACCCATAGTGGTTTGATTTTAACCAAACTGTGTTATGTGACATACATTCCACTTAGCATTTATTCACATAAATGAATTGTACATTTTGTCTCCTGTACCCCAGCATAAAGCTTATGTTTATCATACTCTCTGTCCATATATCATCCTGTTTTCCACCTAGAAGAAAGACTAGATAATTTTTACTTTGAAATTTTTGATATTAGGTTAGTATGAGCCAGTGATTAAGGGGAAGAAATGGAATTTTGAACATGAGGAATGGTTGAAAGCCTAGGATGTTTAGCTGCCATTAGATAGCTGGAAAGATTTCAAAAGACAGTTAATTCAGTACATATTCATGAAGTTTCTGCTGTGTATTTTGAGTAAAATTATGGAAAGTGCTGTGCCGGGCACCTAAAGAGAATACCTTGGAGAGATAAAGTTGGTGATTTATTTATTTTTAAAAGACTATCTTTTGGTAAAGGAAGTAGAGTAATCAAAGTAATCAAAGAAGTAGCATCAGTAGGTAGATCATGAGAGGTACATTTTCATTCATTAAGAGAAAAATATTAAATGATATGCAAAGCAATATGTGTTTGGTAGTGCAAATGTTGTAAATCCTGTTATAGATGGGGAAAAAATAGACCAAAAGTTAGGTGAACTGCTTGAGATCGTATCATTAATTATTGCTAGGTGCTCCTATAATAGGCAGCCTTCCTGTGAAAATAATGATGGTAGACTCACCATAATATAACATTAAAATATTTAGCCCACTTACTGAAATTAAACAAGTGACTAAATGAATATTTTTGTTTTTTTTGATAGCTGTTGTATTTGTTGTTGATAGCAGTCATAGAGACAGAGTTAGTGAAGCACACAGTGAACTTGCAAAGTTGTTAACAGAAAAAGAACTCCGAGATGCTTTACTCCTGATTTTTGCTAACAAACAGGTAATACATTTGTATTTCAGAATATTTATTTTAGCATTCCACATTATAAGGTAACTGTTAAGATTTTGAGAGAAATAACTCAGTAGATATAAAGTTTCTGCTGTATTTTGAATGCAGTCTATATGGAAGGTGCCATACTTGGTACCTTGGAGTATACAGAAAGAAATAAGGTAGAAACTCATATGTATTTAGGTTTGCATGTTAAGTGTTTATTTCTAATACTGCTAAGTGCAGATTAATAAGAAGACTGCTAAGTGACTTCAGTGATATTAATATAAAGTATTATGGAAAATTATAGAGTAGTTCTAAAGGTTGTATTCTCTAAGATTTATAAAAAGTAGGATTTGAATTGAAATTATAGATAATACTTTGAGTTAGTATGTGAAGGAAAGAACACTACAGACAGAAAAAATAAAAACATGAGTATTTTTAGAGAGCATCGTGGAGACCAATATGCCAGCAAATTTGAAAAATTCAGCAGTGGCCACAGGACTGGAAAGGTCAGTTTTCATTCCAGTCCCAAAGAAAGGTTATGCCAAAGAATGGTCAAACTACTATATGGTTGCACTCATTTCACAGGCTAGCAAGGTAATGCTCAAAATCCTTCAGGCCAGGCTTCAACAGTACGTGAATCGAGAACTTCCACATGTACAAGTAGGATTTAGAAAAGGCAGAGGAACCAGAGATCAAATTGCCAACATCCATTCGATCACAGAATAAAGCAAAAGAATTCCAAAAAAATATCTACTTCTGCTTCACTGACTATGCTAAAGCCTTTGCTGTGTGAATCACAGCAAACTGTGAAAATTCTTAAAGAGCTGGGAATACCAAACCACCTTACCTGTCTCCTGAGAAACCTGTATCAGGACAAGAAGCAACAGTTAGAACCAGACATGGAACAACAGACTGGTTCCAGATTGAGAAAGGAGTACTCCAAGCTGTATGTTGTCACATCATGCGAAACGCCAGGCTGGATGACTCACAAACTGGAATCAAGGTTGATGGGAGAAATATCAACAACCTCAGATATGCAGATGACACCACTCTAATGGCAGAAAGCAAAGAGGAACTAAAGAGCTTTTGATGAGGGTGAAAGAGAAGAGTGAAAACGCTGGTTTAAAACTCAACGTTCAAAAAACTGAGAACATCACTTCATGGCAAATAGGGAAAAACAGGAAGACAAAATAGACAGGAAACAGTGACAAATTTTATTTTCTTGGGCTCCAGAATTACTGTGGACAATAACTGCAGCCACAAAATTAAAAGATGCTTGCTCCTTGGAAGAAAAGCTTTGAAAATCTAGATGACTTATTAAAAAGCAGGGATAGCACTTTCCTAACAAAGGTTCAGCTAGTCAGAGCTATGATTTTTTCAGTGCTGCTGCTAAGTCGCTTCAGTCGTGTCCAACTCTGTGCGACCCCATAGACGGCAGCCCACCAGGCTCCCCCGTCCCTGGGATTCTCCAGGCAAGAACACTGGAGTGGGTTGCCATTTCCTCCTCCAATGCATGAAAGTGAAAAGTGAAAGTGAAGTCGCTCAGTCGTGTCCGACTCTAGCGACCCCATGGACTGCATGCAGCCTACCATGCTCCTCTGTCCATGGGATTTTCCAGGCAAAAGTACTGGAATGGGGTGCCAGGTACAGATGTGAGAGTTGGACCATAAAGAATGCTGAGCGCTGAAGAACTGATACTTTCAAACTGTGGCAGCTGAAGATTCTTAGATTTTGAGACAGCTTCTAGGAGGATAAGAATGCTTTTTTTTTAGTGCAATAAAGTGGCTTAGATGTCATAAGCAGGAAGAGTTGGATAGACAGTAAGGATTTTTCCCTTAATTTGAAAAAAAGGCAAGCTATTAAGAACTGATATACTTCACATTATGATTAAAGATATGCAAATAAGGCAGAGTGAAATACCATTTTCCACTTATCATCTTGTTAAAGATGAAAATGTTTGATAATCCTCAGGCGTGGATACACTGCTGGTGTGGTTATTAATGTGAGACATTTTCTTGGAGGGCAATATGGCAGTACTTTGTCGAAGGTTTAGATGCATATACCCTTTTACCCTGTAAATCTCTAGTAATGTATTCTGTAGACAGGTATCCTAAGGTTGTCTTAGAGATAATTTTGCAAGTGTATGTATTTAAAAATATGTTTACATCCATGTGTATGTATATGTAATAGCACATAAGCACATATTTTCAGTTTAAATATTCAGTATAAGACTGGTTAAGAAAATTATGTTACACCTACAGTAGAATGCAATACAGAAGTTAAAAATACTGGTGGAAATTTTTTTCTGCTTGTTCTAATAATGGAAATGTATCTTTATTTTCAATATATGTGTTAAGAAAAAAAAA
The DNA here is from genome assembly GCF_029407905.1 of Bubalus kerabau. Lineage (NCBI taxonomy): Eukaryota > Metazoa > Chordata > Mammalia > Artiodactyla > Bovidae > Bubalus > Bubalus kerabau. The sequence continues at coordinate 15,824,040 of NC_073641.1, forward strand.
ACTAGAGTGTGTACTGTTCTTTTACATGAGTGTGCATGGAAGTTTTCTGGAAAAATATGAAAGCAGTTGTTACTGTTGGTTGCTTCTGGAAAGAAGGGTATTCAGGGCTGTTTGGAGAGTTTTTGTTGTTGTTGGCCTTGCTGCACATCTTACAGGATCTTAGTTCCCTGAGTAGGGACTGAACCTGGGTCCCTGGCAGTGAAAGTATTGAATCTTAACCACTGGACTGTCAGAGAATTCCCTGGGAGAGTTTAATAAACTCTTTATATACGTAAGAGCCATTTCTTACGATATACCTGTATTAATTTCCTTTTAAGTAGATGCCTTATAATGACATGGGCAGTATCTTTCATTCAGGGGGCACAGCCTTCATTGATTTCATTGCCTTCATTGATTTCAGACTATTGCCTGGTGGTCCAGTGGTTAAGAATCTGGCTTGCAGTGCAGGGGATGCTGGTTTGATCCCTGGGTGGGGAACTAAGATCCCCCCTGCCGTGGAGCAGCTAAAACTGTGTGCCACAACTGGAGTCCATGTGCTACAACGAAGGATCCCCCGTGACACAGTGACGATCCTATGAGCTCATGCAGCCAAATATTTTTTTACAAGACTGTTCTTACAAACTGTTATAACCAAAACAATTCTTTTTCTATTCTATTCATTAATCTCTGAATAATTACTGAAAGTTGAATTTAGGCTTCTGTTAAAATGATACCAGCAGAATTGTATATAGCAATAATTACAAAAATGCTAATTTTCATAGACTTATGAAAATTTTTTTTTATGTGTATGTATCTTTTAGGATGTTGCTGGAGCTCTGTCAGTAGAAGAAATCACTGAGCTTCTTAGTCTCCATAAATTGTGCTGTGGCCGAAGCTGGTATATTCAGGGCTGTGATGCTCGAAGTGGTATGGGACTGTATGAAGGATTGGACTGGCTCTCACGCCAACTTGTGGCTGCTGGAGTGTTGGACGTTGCCTGATTTTAGATGTAGCAGTTGTTTAAAGTTTTGTGGTTAAGAGTTATTTTGCACATAATATGATGTAAGAAATTCTACATCTGAAAGATAGTTAATTTACAATGTATATATTAATATAAAAGGAATCTTGGATTGGGAATTCAGTACAATATTGCTTTTAAAAACTAGTAAAATTTAAATAGCTGATTGAGCAGATTAAATTGGATTAAACAGGGACTTACTGGGTATACATTTTTTTTAAACATACATTTGTTAAGTTTTTCAGATTACATGTGTACACACAGATTATCTAGCACACACACATGCACGTTCTGCTTACTGTAGGTACTACTGTTATGAAAAACTGGGATCCATTAGTATTTGATCCAGCATTGGGAAGTAAGTAGTCACAGTGAAAGAGCAGGTGAAGGTTTATTCACTCAAAGGAAGAATAGCCAACCAAGTGTCTAATGAACCAGCGGTTTCATTGAACCTCTCTATGAAGCAAGTGGAGCATGGCTTCTTAACGTGCCTTTTCACTGGATTTTGGCAGTATTCAGTAGCAAAAAAGGCAGTGACTTAATGAAATAAAATCTGAACTGCATCTTTGGGTAATAGGATTAATGTTCAGTATAACAGACATCTTTAATGCTAAGAACTATAAGCTAGAGAAGATTAATATTTTATACAGATTAATATTTTATTAAAGCTCTCTTAAAGCCTTTTGTATAAAACCCAGTGAGTTAGAATGAAATGTAATCCTACTAGGCCTGATGTCAGATCAGTACTACACTGAAGAACAATTAATAAAAAACTGTGAAAGTCAGTTATATTCTAGTTGATCTGCACTTATGAAAAGACTGATTTGCAGAGCTGTACCTGGATATATTATTTCCAAGGTCAGAGTTCTAAATTCGTCCTTCTATTTTTCAATATAAAGTACCTAGTAGTGTTTTTTAAAAATAATATTGCATCTTTAAGGAGAATGACTATAGGTAAAATGTAGTAAGTTACACACAGAAGCCAGTGTTGGTCTTACATAAAAGGTAGAGATCTAAGTAGAAATTACCTCTACCTCAAGAGAAGTTATTTAAGCAGTGGAAATGATTACCTTAAAATGTCTTCCCAAAATAAGTGCATTTATTTAAACAATAAAATGTGATCAAGGATTTTCATGACAAGGCCTTAAGAGGTTGTTTGAGAGAAACGTGTCTACAAAAGGAAAAGAAGAAATGTGTAAAAAATTTATATCACATTACAGGTCTGTGAGTAAAAAATTTAAAGTGTGCACTCTTTACTGTTTTTCTTTTTTTAAGGAAACTCCCTTATTATGGCAGTCTAATTTTATATTTAAAAATACCTAGATTGGGTTTTATAGTTTTTTTAATGCTCTTTATACTTTAGATGAAGTGCTTCCCAGGGGGCTCTTTGATAAAGAATCTACATGCCATCATAGGAGACACGGGTTCAGTCCCTGCGTTGGGAAGATCCCCTGGAGATGGGAATGGCAGCCCACTCCAGTATTCTTGCCTGGAGAATCCCATGGACAGAGGAGCCTGGTGGGCTACTGTCCATGGGGTCACAAAGAGTCAGGCACGACTGAGCACATACTTTAGGATGAAGTTAAATCCTTATGATGGCTGATGACAAGATGTGACTTCTGGGTGGCACTGTTTTGGTTCAGTCTCTTCAAATATATTTCGTTTAAAACAACAAAACTTTTAGAAAACAAAGCATTAAAAAAAAGGCTGTCAGTTATGGGCAGTGTGTAAATAAGTAAATGTAATATTTCATCCTTTATTTTTCAAGTAAAAGGTCATGCTGTTACAAGTGTAGTTTGTGCATATAATACTTCTGAATTAAATTAATATTTGATTGCAGTAACTGTGAAAAATAAAAAAAGTGTTACATTTGCCTGTGAGCCCTTGAACTGTTTTGTCTACTAGGTAATTCAAAAACAGTCTAACACTAATGTGTAAACTTGCTTTCTTCTGTAAATTTATTTTACCCGTTTTGCTTGACTTTTAAATCACATTCCTAGCGTATTTCTACAACACAATTTAAAAATTGTGCTTAGACCTGATTGTATCTAGTAGTAGTATTTATTATTTTTTTATAAAGTATTTTTCAGGCTCTTATTTTCTATCTCTGGTTGTACTTTCACTAATTATTAGCAAGACTGCGCTGGTTCCCTCTGGGAAATGTCACACTTCAGAGGTTTTAAATACAGTCTATTTGGATTTGCCTCCTGGCACTGAATTTCTGTATTAAGCTAAATACTATTGTATAGTTTATGTAAAGCAGGTTTTTCAAGTGTATAGTCTTGGTCTGTAATTCTGGAATGCTTTATAATCACCACAAGCCATTATTTGCATTATATAAATCATCAGTATGGATAGCAATAAAATGTTAAGATCACTTTAAAGAAATCCTATCATCTTTCTAAAAATTCTTGAATCATCCTGAATCATCTGTATAGTAGTATTGCTAGTAACCAATTACCAATTAAAGTATTTGTGCTGTGGTTAAGAGAAACAAAACAAAATGGGATAGGGATTGACTTGAATGTCAAATTGAGATAGTTTATTAAAAATTTAGAAATGTTATTATTTGCAACTTGTCACATTTAAATGTGTATTAAAACTGTAGTGTTTTTTAAAGGAGAGCTAAAATTCTGCACTGACTAAAGTGAAATAGTTGCTTTTAAAATTTTAAATTTAACTTGTTTCACACAGAATATCATATTTTAAATAGCTGTTTTCAAAGAAGGCCTTGGAAAACCTCATTATATCCTGAGCTAATATTGCTCAAGAAAGACTTTTTATGTAACACTGAGATACTTCTCAATTTGCAAGGTGGTAATAAGGAAGAAAATAGCTATACTTTTCCCTATAAAGAGTAATAAATGAAAAGGACTAATGAGTAAGTATCAGTATCTTGCTAATAGTTTAAAACATGCTTTAAAATAGACATGTGGCAATGTATATTTTTTAGGTCTACTGATTATGGTAAATTTGTGACATGGAATGGAAAAATTGATTAATCAAACATAATTTCCTCTCAAAGCAAAAATAATTGAATTTTGGGGAGGATGAGGCATCACCACCACCACTTGGTGGCAGTTATTACCTGAAATTTAGGATTAAGCTTTTATGAATGAATGGATAGATAAGTCTAAACACCTAAAATTAGGGAAAAAAGATAAATGTCATAGTGAAAAGTGTTATTTTGTTTTTAGTTCTTTGTAAAAGGAGGACACAATATTACAGTTAAGGCATGTTCTTCCATCAGTTTGTGGTACAAAATGGGTAAAGGAAATATTCCTGCTGATCAGAAGGAAAAGTATAGGCTTAGATATAAAGCATGAGAATGTGAATTTCCTAAACAGGTCTGTTGAACATGTTCCTCCTAAAGAGTTTGGAAAGTAGAAGCAGTGATTCTGAATAGTTATGAAGTAATTTATGAGGGTGAATAAAGAACTCAGTTTAAGACTTAAACTCATATTGCTCTAATTTCTACTAATCTCTCCCTTGTTAAGCAGATATTAACATTTTTACTCAATATATAGTTTTTTTGATGATATATTTTGTAAAATAAGATGAGATACTATAACCTAAAGACAAAAATTGTTTAGCTACATTAGAAAAATGATGTGAAAATAGTAAATGAACTATTATACAAAACCATGGACTCAGGTATTCATTTATTCTTATTCTTTTATTTGAAGAGTATTTCATAATTATTCAGAATTTAACACTTTTGACCAGAGGAACTTCCTATTTATTGAAGTTTTGCTTACCACTTACTCAGACTCTTGAGAGTCCCTTGGACTGCAAGGAGATCAAACCCGTTAGTCCTAAAGGAAATCAGTACTGAATATTCATTAGAAGGACTGATGCTGAAGCTCCAATCCTTTGGCCACCTGATGCAAAGAACTGACTCATTGGAAAAGACCCCGATGCCAGGAAGGATTGAAGGCAGGAGGAGAAGGGGACGACAGAGGATGAGATGGTTGAATGGTATCACCAACTCGATGGACATGAGTTTGAGCAATCTCCAGGAGTTCGTGCTGGACAGGGAAGCCTGCCGTGCTGCAGTCCATGGGATCGGAAACAGTTGGACACAACTGAGCGACTGAACTGACTGTGCTCAAAAGACAAAGCTATTCGGCTTGAAAGACAAACCTTGTAAAAAAGGAAATGGTACATCACCAAAGATGCCCTTTATTAAGATCTAAGAAAACATGTTTCTTAAAAGAAACATTTGAGGGCAGACTATTTGGCATATTTTTAAAAAGCTGAGGAACAAATGCATACCATTCTTATTATTTAATATGGTTTTTAAGACTCTTGAGAAATTATGTATAAAGAGTGCTATTTGCCTGAGTTTTAGTCCATTTGAGTTTATCACCTCTTATGATGAGAAATACTGCAAGAAAACTCAAAGGCAGAGCTTTTAAAAAATAGCCTTTAATGAAAAATACACAAATACTGAATTCCTGAAACATGATTTGTACATTCAGCGAATCTTGAGCTTCCTTATGTAAAATAATCCTGTGTTTAATGTATGTGTATTTTTATTTATACAGACAATGAGACAAATCTATTTTACTTGACAGTAATATTTATGATGCTGACATCTTCATAGGGCTTATCTGTTTTGGGATTGACTTTGACGTTGGAGATCCTTTGTACTACTTCCATTCCTTTAGTCACTCGTCCAAACACTGTGTGCTTATTATCAAGCCAAGGCTGTGTTGGAGGACAAATAGAAAATCTTGGTAAACCCTAAATTCTTAAATCACACCCACTGGATGAGCAAATTAAAAAGAATTAAACTTTGGCTTCATTTAAAAATATAATTAAGATTATTTTCACTTAGCAGCTTTTAAGAGTAGTTTCCATGTCATAATAAAAATAAAAAAGCATAGTTAAATATTTAATATCTGCATCTTTTAGATCAAAGGGAGCTGGGAGATGTTTGCTAAAGCTAAGTTTCTTTGCAGTAACCTTACCTGCTCAAGAAGCAGTCTGGAATACTTTAGGCAGCATGTGCTCTGGCATCAGAGATAGGAGTTCAGACTCTGGCTCTGCTACTTACTTGACCTTTGGCAAGTTCATCAGGTCTCACTGTTTCCTCATCTATTTTTTTAAAACTTGCTTCCCTGGTGGCTCAGAAGGTAAAGAATCTGCCTGCAATGCAGGAGACTGAGGCTTGATCCCTGAGTGGGGAAGATCCCCTGGAGAAGGAAATGGCAACCCACTCCAGTATTCCTGCCTGGAGATTCCCATGGACAGAGGAGCCTGATGGGCTACAGTCCATGGGGTTGCAAAGAGTTGGACATGACTGAGGGACTAACACTTTCACTTTCATAATGATACTAGGAGTATTGTGAATATTACATGAGATCATGTACCTGGCAGACAGACAGTAGTTATAAATTGTTTTCTTTAATTCTAAAAAATAAAGAGTTTTTGTAATTTTGTAGAACTGCATAGCAGCAGAGCTAGATATTCTAACATGTATTTCATCAAAGCTACAGTGTCCTTGATTAAAAAGAAACTTTGGCTTCATTTTAAAATATAATTAAAAAGATATATTTTCACTTAGAAGCTTTTAAGAGTAGTTCCATGTTATAATAAAAAATAAAAAAGCTTAATGTTTAATATCTGCATCTTTTAGATCAATTGGAGCTGGAAAATGCATTCTGATTTCAGAGATAGAAAAATGTGGGGAAAACTGTATTAAAATAAGGAATTCTTATACTCTCATCCTACTATTCGAAAGATGAGGAAACAAGCCCGGAGGTAGAATAATTTGTTTTGGATTGTCCAACAAATACTGCAAAGCTGACTTAAACTCAGCTTTATTACAAACTCAGCTTTATTACAAACTCAGCTTTGTATTTATTATAAATAAATTATTTAATTTATTATTTATTGGCCTGAATTACAAAAGTACTGATTGTAAAGTCTTGTTAGGTATTTTTCCATTTTCCTTTCTAAATTGTTTTCATTTTTATATCCTAGAATATATAAATAATAGAGAATAATGAAGCTCTCTTTTCCACTGAATTCACTCTCTTAGATCTAAGCCCATAAATCTTTGGCTTAAATTCACCTGGAAAATGCCTCCCAGGTGGCGCAAGTAGAAAAGAAACTGCCTGTCAATGCAGGAGAGATAGACATGGGTTCGATCCCTGAGTTGGGATGATCCCCTGGAGGAAGCATGGCAACTCACTCCAGTACTCTTGACTGGAGAATCCCATGGACAGAGGAGCCTGGCAGGCTACAGTCCATCGAGCTGCAAAGAGTCGAACATGACTGAAGCGACTTAGCACACACACATGCATGTTCTACTTACTGTTGGTACTACTGTTATGAAAAACTGGGATCCATTAGTATTCGATCCAGCATTGGCCATGCTGAGTGTATATGGTCTGTCATGTCGTAATGTTGAATGAAATTCATCTTCAAATTCTCCTCCCCATATACTTTCTCCTCCCATACCAGTACCTGTTGGATCTCCTGTCTGAATCATGAAGCCCTTAACAGAAAGTACACATAGTATTACACATATTACATATATGTATGCTTTGGAGTCGTATATTTGTCAAGAGTGCTTTATATTCAATAAAATCTTAATATGTCATTCTATAAACTGATTTCTTGGTTATACTTTAGATTATGTATTTTCATTGCATAACTGCCACCTTATCTCAATGATGGAAACAAAAATGTAAAGGTCTTTCCATTTATAGACAGGTACTATCTCACTCAATAATCTAACTAAAACCAATTAATAGTGTAGATAAGTTTTAGGATCTTGTTTAATGTGTTAGGTCTTACATAACTGGCCCACTCTTTTATCTCCCCTTTCCCTAGACACTCTGAATGTCCTAGTCAGTCACTTCACTAATTCCTTCAGAACTCTGAAATCTAATTTTTCCTTCTGACATTTCTTCTGCCATTTCTGACCTGCCAGTAATCAAGAACTACCTCACTGCTCCATACATTTCATAGAATGTGGCTCAACAAAATCCTGGGCTGAATTCATTCTGTTCATCAGGTATTAGTGGTGGTTTTCACAGATAAAGTGGCAACATAGCTCTTCTAATACTTAATCTTCTAGATCTAGACCTTATCTAGCCACTAGAAACAGGTTACCTTCGCTACTGATTTTATCTCAGCAAGACCCTTTACTCATTACCTGATCTTTGCTTTAACTGCTGACAAAAGACTGCTGCAGTGTTTCTAAAATGGCTACCCTGCTACTGTTCCTATCCTTGGTTTTATATCTGATTTTCATGATCATCCATTATTCTTTTGACTTCCATAGTCCATTTTTCCTATTCCTAATAAAGTGCTAAGTGTGAATGAGATTCCTTAGGTTCTAAACCTCATTATACAATAACATATTTTTCCTTAAATCATATAAAATTTGCATAACTTACCTTAATTATGCGGTGAAATGTGTGTCCATTATAATAACCATTTCTGCTGTGAACACAGAAATTTTCCACAGTCTTAGGGCACCTATTGAGACATATATTAAAAATATGAAAATTTAATGGAGCATCTTAGGAAAGTTTTCTTTGTAGTTTGGCTTCCCAATGGTATTTTCAGAATCTTCTGAATGTTTCAGGACAGTCTTTTTTTCCATAATTTCTTCTGATCTCAGCAGAAGCAAGAGTTGACAGGGTATATAGGCAGTAGCCTGTTCTTATAGTTTATATAATACACCATCTTTATATCACAACTGCTTATTTTACTTGAATTTGAGAGTATTTAGGTTCCAAAGTCATTTAGTATTTTTTAAAAATATAACCATAGCACCATAACCCACTGTATATAGTTCCTGAGAAAGGTAATTTTCTCATAAAAATGTTCCTGACCAAGGACTTATTCACTGCTATGACAACTACTAAATTTAATAAACTTTAAATGATAGTCACACACTCAGATACACTTTCTAAATAATATTAACTAATCTCATGAGATGATTTAATACTGTATGTTATCATATAATAGCTCCCAATGCTGAGAATGGCAGTGAGAATCAAGAGAATCTTGTACCAACCACATCAGGGAATAGGCTTAGTGGATGCATGGGTTCTGAATACTTAAAATGAGATAGTCCAGGTGTCTAGAATTGCCTAGTTTTTTGTCCGGTGTCAAGATATGGTAAAATATTGGACATAAAACATTCAAATCAAAATAACAAAGTACTTTTAAATCAAGGCACTGTACAAGATGTCTTCTTTTGGATCAAGAATAACCAGTCGTATTGCATTGTATTTGGTATTGTATGTTCATTCTGCAAACTCAAATGTCAGGAAGGAAAAATAATTATCCACCCCTTAAAGATTTGAGAGGAAAGCCAGTTATAACAAGTGAGCCACAAAACCTATAGTTGGCATGTGTAGTGGATGGTAGTGGTAATAGACATTTGTGTGTCAATCTATAGTTTACATTCAGCACTGTCATATCTACTATTTGTCATAATAATAAACCTGTGAAATATGTTTATGTATATATAAAATTTTCACATTTCCTAATGTAACAATTATCAGAGAGCTTAGGAAAGATGCTTTATCTAACAGTTCAATTTTTCAAAATATCTTAAGTCTAACAAGAAGTTGCAGTTTCTTCAAATATATACATTTACACTGGTATTTATTTATGACAACAGAAACAGTACATACTCAACAGGAAAGAGTTTGATGTGAATGTCTCCCATGCTTGTGTGGATAATGGCACTATCTGACACTCGTTTAGGTCCCTCAGCTTGAGTAGCTGCCATGACTTCTTCTTTAGAAGGTTTCTCATTAAAAACATCTCGGTCAGAATCTGCACTTTTTGTATCTTCTGGTTCTCGTTTAGTAAACTCAAGGAGGAAAATAAAAAGTGAGTAAATCAATTAAATTTTTCATCTGGTTAAAATTTATGAACAAGAAAATTGCATTTCTAATGAAGTATTTGAGGAAACTAAGAATTTACATCAGAATAAATGCTTATTTATGGAATTGCTTCCAATCATAGGACGTGCAAGGCAGCTAAATTTCTACATTTGCCTAATGAGAAAATTCATATGATGAAGATGAATGATTTCAAATGGAATTTAATTTCTTTTTTGGTGAAATTTTTTGAGTACCCATTTAAAAACAGGCAGTTTTGAGGTAGCTCTCTGCTTTTGCCTTCTAGTATGTCCTACCTAACCTGCCATCTATTGCTTACTTTTCACTATTTAGACTGCCTGGATTTGAACTATAGTTTGCCACTTAACTAGTTAACATGACTTTGGGGAAGTAAATTCATTACTTTCATTTCCGTACTCATAAAAGAGGATGATAATAAAAACTACCTCAAAATGACACCTGATATGAAGATTAAATGAAGGATATAAAGTGTTTAGAGATAGTGCCTGACACAGAAGGCAATATATACATATTAATAATTGTTATTACTGTGAACAGGACCTGGTGCTGGCAGGATGAGGATTCAAAGATCAATCAGCAGTGGACCTTGACCTCCTCTTTTTTTTTTTTTTTTTTTGACAGAGTCCCATCTGATCTATCTAAACCTTGAAGCTTGGAAGAAAGGATGTATAGTACATTTTGAGTGAAGCAGAAATCTCAGGATCCTCAAGGTCTACAGAGAACTGAGAAAAAACTTTCAGTTGTAAAATTCTGGACTTCTAAAGGCCTATTTCTTTTATTTGACTCTCAGTAAGCAGAAATCTGGAGAAGGCAATGGCACCCCACTCCAGTACTCTTGCCTGGAAAATCCCATGGATGGAGGAGCCCTGTAGGCTGCAGTCCATGTGGTCGCTCAGAGTCAGACACGACCCACTCCAGTATTCTTGCCTGGAGAATCCCAGGGACGGGGGACCCTGGTGGGCTGCTGTCTATGGGGTCGCACAGAGTCGGACACAACTGAAGCGACTTAGCAGCAGCAGCAGCAGCAAGCAGAAATCTTCTCTCCCTAAGAAAGGTGGATATTAACTGAGCTCCAGAAAGGTAAATCTAGTGCCCAGACTCTGTTTTGCCTAATGTCAGTCCTTGGTCTACTTGGATCGATTCCAGACTAAGAATCAACTAAGCCAGGATGTCACTGCTTTAGCATATTATTCTCCAGTTACCAAAGAATGACATGTCTGTTTCACTATTTAATTATATGAATTTTTAAAATTATCTTGATTTAGTTCACATATAGAACTATTAAAGTTCAAATTTAATACAATTTTACTTTTATTTTATGGTACTAGATTTGCAAAAAGATATAAAATTTGCATATATGAATACCATTTTAGTTTTATTTAAGAATATGTACATCTAATAATCCATGAAAATGTTAGCAGTATAAATACTCAGTGAGTGACTTAATTTTTTATTTTTCTATTTCTTCAGAGTTTCTAAGGAACATGTGTGGTTTAATCAACAAACATAAACTCTGGGGAAAGACAATTTTTAAATAAAATGGATGGAAAATTAAATTTAGTGTATATTAAGAATTGTCTTTTATGATTTCTTTTTACCTTCAAAACAGTTAAATTATAGGTAATAACAAGAAAAAGTATTTTTCTTTAACATATATATTAATAAATCTTCAGCAGTGAATTTGAAAGTTTACAAGCAAAATTCTTATTTTAAAAGAATATATCCATTTTAGGCTAAAAGCTTGGCTGGAGTAGATAAACTGCTATTTCCCACATTTACCAAATGCTGATAACCTTTAGAGCATCACAGCTGCTTGTAAATTGTCAGATGAATGAATGAGTATCCTATAATGGGTCAGACAATTCACCAAACTCTGGAGTTTGGTATGTGAAGAAAACATAGTGCTCTGTATTTATGGATTTTATATTATCTTGAGGAAGAGAGGACAGTGTCAGGAACCCCTCCCCACCCCCCCAAAATCACTAAATTATTCCAAAAAGTGTGACATGTACACAAGCAGGCACACCTATTCCAGATTTGATGTCAGGAGAGGGCTTCCAAGCTGGGATCTGAAATATGAAGAGGAAGTGGGGAGAGGTTTGTGGCTGACAGAAGGAATAACCTGTGCAAACACCACCAAGTAAAAATAACATCAAGTCCTGCAAATGGGATCAAGTTCAGTATAGCCAATGAACTAAAAATGAAGAAAGATAAACTAGGAGAGTGGTTAATATATTAGACAGCTGGGGAGTCATTTAAGGATTTTAGGCAAAAAAATAATCACACCTGGGTTTTGGAAAGTCTCTAAGCGTGAAAGACAGATACAGACGCAGAGGTCTCTACACTTCAGATTTTTCTGCTTGACTGAACAAAACTAGAACAGTGTTACTCCTAGATAGCTTAGTAGTTTGATTTTGAGCCCAATCATACTTAACATGCAAAGTACTTTTAATTTTTCAGAAAAAAAATCTCTCTCAGGAATGTACACCATGGTAGCATCATTACAATGGAATCAAAAGGTGAAAAAAGATTTGTATCTAGAGAAGGAAATGTGCAAGTCATGTTGAAGAGTAAAAGATGAATAATACTAAAACAGAAGAATTTTTAAAAGTCCACAGGAAAATCAATTTTGGATGCAATTATTACCACAGCCACTTACTTCCTATTGTCTTAGACAACACAAGTTGTAGAAGCTAGGTTGAAAACTTGTTCAAAACCAGATATAAAACAGTACAGAAATACTTAAACAAACCCTAGTTAAAGATTCTACAACACTAATGTTATAAGATGGGGCTGTTTAGAAAGTCTATTATGGCCAACATTCTCTTCAGTTGAAAGCACAAGTTAAAAAAATAAAACTCCAATCAAACTGGAAGAAACATTAAAGACTATCTCTTGGTATTGATACTTCCACATACCATATAAAATCTATTCTTTTTGAAGGATGTACAGACTATTGTTGGGTCAGCTTGAATATTCTGAAGAACGGGGTTTTCAGAAGCTTTCATTTCTATAGTAGTTGCAGCACGATGTTTTTTGGCTATTCCCTGGAATAAAGCCAATTGCATCACTCTAATATTTTCTTGCTTGCCTAAGATCCGCACACACCTGGAAAATACATATAATAAAATTATCAGGATTAACTCCAATTATACCAACTTTGCAGATAAAAGCTAGGAATCAACTATCTTTTATTTTTGTACAAAATAACCAGTAAAAGGTTTTTAAAAAGTATTTTTCTGCCTCTTCCATTCCTCCAAAAAAGTTATTTTAAATTGGTAGGTATTTATAATTTTCAGATTAAAAAAAATAATTCAGTTAAACAGTTTTAACCTATCCCTATCATTATAATCTTTCTTCAAGCCTTCAAAGATTCTGTATTGCCAAGAACTACAATATAAATTTGTTTATATGTGAAAATGTACAGTACAAGACTTTTTTCCTTTAAATATACTTTAAGTTCTTTTCATTTACATTCAGTGATAGTATCTTATTATAGCAATTTTGTTCTAAGACCAAATGGGCTGTTTGCACAAAAGGCTTATTGTGGTTTCATGCATTTTAACTTCTGATTTTATGTCTAGCAGGATGTAATGCTGAATTCTGTGGTTAAAATATTTGGCAACATTTAACATGAAACAGGCTAATTTAAATCAATAAGCAAAAGACAGACTGAAACTTGTTAAAAAAAAACAACAACAACTTGAAACTATGCATATCTTTCTTCCATTTCTTTAACAAACAGGAGTGGAAACTTTTTACATAAGATTATAAACAACCAAAGACCACAGAAAAATCCAGTCAAAACATTTGGTTAAGTTTAGACATCTGGGACCATTCCACTTGTCTTGGAACAAACAAAACTCCCATTGTTTCCCCAAAGGAGGAAATGGTCCTTTAGAAGTAAATTTTTAAAAAGCATATGTGATATTAAAGCTTACCGGTTTGTTTCTACGTTTATAACTTTAATGCCCAGCATTGTTCCATACAGCACGAAGTGTCCAGTTTCATCAAAAACTATATTGATTAATCTTACTGCATCCACCTTCTCCAATTCACGTTCTACAGCCATCCGTCGACCAAATTCCATGTCTGGTAGCTGTTGCCTCATCTGCTGCAGTTCAGTAAACATCTAGGAAACAAACCGTTATTAACAAAAATAATGTTACATGATAAAGGGAAGGAGAATTTAAATAAAAGCAGAGTGTCCCTTAATAGCCACTGACAGTTTATGTGCTTATACATCTTCTTAAGGAGTACTCTATAAACACTATAAGCAGGAATTGCATTAGAAAATTCAATCATAAAAATAGTATTTATACTAACTGGTTATTCTAATTAAAAAAAAATAAGAGTTAATATAACTACTGCTTTTTCTGCAGAAACAATATATATGCTGCATTTTATAAGCCACAGACAGCACTTTCCAATATAAACCATATATGTAATTTTAAATTTTTTCGTAGCCATGTTAAATGAAATAAAAATGAACATGAAATTAATCTTTTATTCAACCCAATATATCTAAAATATTATCAAAAGACATTAAGCAAAATCAATAATACAAAAAAGCAACATAAAGACATTAAAATATTAAGCAATATTTAAAAATTGAGATCTTTTTTCCTTCTTATAGTAAGTCTTTGAAGTCCAGTGTGTATTTTATTTTAGTCCAGCTCAATTTGGACTAGTCACATGCCAAGTGTTCAGCAACCCTATGTGGCTAGTGGCTACTAAGCTGCACAATGCAGATATGGACTGTGAGACCGTGTTCCAAGATCATGGACCTGCCATTTAACAAGCACTTGATTTTATTTTTTATGATTTCACTAATTTATAACAATTTCATATTTCAGAAAATGTTTCAAGTTGTTTTGGAGCATCACTATGTATTCAATTATCATTAGGTAAATGTGATTTAGGATGGATGAATTTTATGAGTGCCCTTTAGTTTGGGTATTTGGTTTACTTTTCTTTAGATATTTAATACACAACTTTCAAGATAAGGGTCATATCTTAGTTACTATGTACAGTCACACTACCAGCCTCCCCAAAGATGTGACCTTTACATTCAGTTTCCCCAACATTTAGAGCATAAAACTGCAGAAATCAAAAGTGGCTCTCTATTGCGAATGAAAAAAGGTCAGTCAGGCTTATGTCCCATCTACTACTTTTTATCATGCTTGCATTAATAAAATCTCTGGTTTTTCTAGATGTGGAAAGAACAACAATATACCTAACTCCAGAAATGAAAAGGATATATACGTGTTAGGGAACAACATTAGGGTTTCTTGTTGCCAGTCTCTGAACTACTATTGCTTTACTCATTTGCCAGAAATAGCGTAGATGCTAGACTACATTTTTGTAGTATGGGAGCCTTGATTATTTTGCTAGAAAGAAGATTCATTTTCAAGAAATAAAGTTTATAGATGGTCATCTGCCCATGTAAAAGTAATAAATGCTAATCTAACCTTTTAAGCACATTAGTATCTTTAAAAAAATTACTTTAATTGGAGGATAATTACTTTACAATATTGTGGTAGTTTTTGTCATATATTGACATCAATCAGCCACAGGTGTACATATGTCCCCCCCATCCTGAACCCCCTCTGGGTTGTCCCACAGCACCAGCTTTGAGTGCCTTGCTTCATGCATCAAACTTGGACTGGTCATCTATTTCACATTTGGTAATATACATGTTTCAATGCTATTCTCTCAAATCATCCCACCCTTGCCTTCTCCCACATAGTTCAAGTCTGTACTTTACATCTGTGTCTCTTCTGCTGCCTTGCATAATAGGATCATTGTTACCGTCTTTCTAAATTCCATATATATGCATTAATACACTGTATTGATTTTTTTTTACAATATTCTTTAATATTCATCTCTTTAAGAGCTTTAATAGCTGCATCTCTTATCATCTATCTTATCATCTCTGTATGGCCATATGCAGTACTCCTGATTAATAAAATACCAAAAGATACAACTTCACACCATCCAATTAAATTTGTCTATTAAACTAGGACTCTTAACTAGTTAGAACCCTTAACATGGAACTATGAGATACCAGTCATTAACTAACTAGTCACTAGCATTATTACTAAATTAATTGGCATTTGCACCCCCCTTTTTGGGCAAACTCCCTCATCCTGAATCTCAACTTCTGTCCTATACTTTGCTACTGATCTTACCACAATAATCCTATAATTTCAACAAATATTAAAGACAACAATGAAATAGTGAATTCAACAGCTCAGAGTATATGTGTTAAATGGTTTGTATCCAGAGAATAGATTTGTTTTCTTAAGGAATCTAGGAAGAGTTGCAAATTGTGAAGAGTTTTAAAATTATAGTTAAGTTGAAGCCACCATTAAAGAAAACATCACAAGGTTTCTCCTTTTCCCAAAAGCATAATGGAAAGTGATATTCTTCCAA
Organism: Bubalus kerabau; assembly: GCF_029407905.1. Classification (NCBI taxonomy): domain Eukaryota; kingdom Metazoa; phylum Chordata; class Mammalia; order Artiodactyla; family Bovidae; genus Bubalus; species Bubalus kerabau. The sequence goes on from NC_073641.1 coordinate 15,840,369, forward strand.
TAAGAAAATGAGTTATGAGGATAATTTGACTAGCATACAAACCTGCCCCTTTGTTTGGATTCATATTCTTTCAGGCAGCTAATTCACCCAACTTATTACCACATCACTAATAAGGTGACAGCATTTTTGAAGTACTTAATGCAAGGAATCTATTATAAACTGGTGGCTACAAAGACTGTAGAATTCACACTGTTGTACAATAAACACTATTGTTACAAAGATTTGACCCATAGACTTTTGGAGAATTCAACATAGCCATAGCAGTTAGAGAACCACAAGATGGAAACATGATGAGACTCAAATATCCACAAAACCAATTATCTTTGCATGGATAAAAACTCATTCTACAGCTACATGCTCTAATAAATACTTCTTTTCTTCCCCCTGTTTTTTGGCTATGCCAAAAGGCATTCAGGATCTTCATTCTCCAACCAGGGATTGAACCGATACCCCGCTGCAATGGAAGTGCTGTGTCTTAACCACTGGACCACTAGCAAAGTCCCAATAAATTCTTGTTAACAGTTTTGTGTCAGGTATCATTCTTAGTGCTGGAGACTCAATCACAAGCAAAACAGATACAGGACCATAAATGACACACAGTTTAATCTACTGGGGGGAGGGGGTGATACACATTAATCAAATAATAAGACCAAATATTCTAAAAGAAAATAAATAGTGATACACTACCACATTAAAAAAAGACTGGAAGAATAGTGGAAGATCACTGGGGGAAATGATTCTTTGAGATTTGAAGGATGAGTTCAATAGGTAAGGGGAGGAATGAGGATTAATGGGACTAGGGGTCACTCCAAGCAGGAGGGACAGCATATGCAAAGGTGCTGTGGTGGGAGACGTAGTCAAGAAACTGAAAGAAGGCCTGACTGGGTACAGCAGAGGCAGGGAGGGAGGTGAATTACAGCAGGTTGAAGTGGCAGGGAGGGGTACAATATGGTAGGCCATGATTTTGGTCTCCCTCCTAAAAACAACAGGTAGTCACTGCAAGATTCAAAGGATGACATGACAAGATAATGTTTTTTGAAAAGATTCCTCTGGGTGGAGCATGGATAACAGGTCAGGAAGAAGCTAGAATAGATATAGGGAGTAGGCCATGCAATAGGCCAGGCAACAGATTATGAGCTAGGGTAGTCACAGCTGTGCTAAAAGGAAATGTATGTATTTAAAGTATATGTAGAAAGTAAAATTGACAGGACTCATGATGAATTAAATAGACGGGTAAGGAAAAACAGTTAAAGATGACTCAGATTTCTGGCTTGTGCTAGCAGATACATATTGGTGCCATTCATGAAGACAGCAAAAATAAAAAAATAAAAGGATAGGGCCAGGTCTGTTTATAATAGAAGGCTGGAGAAATAAATTTTTAAGTAGTCATATAGAAGGCAGGAGTGAAAAGAATGAGAAGAGAAGGAAGCCTAGCATGGGTTTTGAGGATCTCAAAAGAATGCGCTTTCAAACAACAAAACTACAAAAACAGCCACGTAAGTTTAAGAAAAACTGGCTCAGAAAATATCACATCATAAACCTATAGAAGAGAGTTTTAAAGAGTAACAATGCAAGACAGCAGTCAAACAGTATCTTTAATGTGATAAGTAAATTAATCATCAATCTAAATGTCCATGTCCAGAAAAAAAATCTTTTAAGAAATAGCACAAACTAAAGACATTTTCAGAAAAGTAAAATCTGATTAAATTTATATGGCACTTACACTTAGTGATTCATCAAAGACTCTCATGAGTTTTCCAGTTAAGAATCTGAAAATTCTAACTTTTCTGTCAGAACCAATAGTGGCTAATTTCTTCCCATCAGGTGAAAAACATATGCTGGTTGGATAGGCCTTGCACTTGGCAAATTCATATAAATCTGTGTCAGTTTTATATTCCCAGTTCACATTTTTGGGGAATTTATACTCATAAGGAGGACCAGTCCAGTATTCAATCATTCCAGATTTGTCAGAAGACACTACTGCTTTGTAAACAGGGTTTAGCCGTATCTGAGTAAGAGGTGATGTATGGAGTTTGTCAAAGATATGCAGTGGCTGGTTATCTCCTCGACCATCATAAATGAAAATTTTTCCTGTACTTTTCTCAGAAGCAGCAACTGAAGATATGGCATCCCCCGGGCAATAGATCCACTCACACTGTCCAGGGAAATACCTAAAATAGTAAAGGATTGAGGGGGATAAGAAGAGGCCAAAGCAAGTCATAAGCATCCTTACTCATTCCCATCACCAAAAAACGTCCCTGCCGGCAATTCAGCCAGTTTTAGATTCTTTGATCAAATGTAGCAGCAAGATACAGAACAGGGAAGAATAGGAAAAGTTACTAATTTTTCTCTTTCTGACCTCATAAATGAATGATAATAACTTCTGAGGACTGATCAAACCACAGGAAGAGAACTCACACAGCAAGTATTTACAAGGAAACTGAAACAGACCTGGTTCTTAAAATATTCTGAGGCATTTATTTATTTATTTTTTTTTTGGATCTCGATGTCTCTGTCTATGTATGTGCTATTCTAAGTCACTTCAGTAGTGTCCGACTGTTTGGGACCCAATGGACTGTAGCCTGCCAGGCTCCTCTGTCCATGGGATTCTCCAGGCAAGAATACTGGAGTGGGCTGCCATGCCCAGGTCCTCCAGGGGATCTCCCCTACCCAGGGATCAGACATGCATCTCTTATGTCTCCTGCATTGGCAGGCAGGTTCTTTACCATTAGCTCCACCTGGGAAGCCCCTGTCTATGTATACCTTACTTTTAAATAGGTTAGCATGTTAGTATACTTTACAAATCCATTCTTGAAATATTTAAGGTCAAAATATTTTAGTCATGGCTTTGCTCAAAAGAAAAATGTTCAGATATCACTCTCTCATTATCAGTAGCTTGATCTTAATACTATGAGCTTTGAACACATTACCTGATAAAGTGTAAAAGAACTGGACAAATGTAATCAACATACTAAACTTATATATTCAATTGTGTGTTTTCGCCTTCAAAATCATCAGTCTGAGAAGTTACAGTTACTCCGATGACAGAGCTAATGCTCAAAACTTTTTGAGGACTCGCAGAATTTCTATAAAATCTTAAAAGACACAGGCATAGCTTGGAGATGTTGCAGGTTTGGTTCCAGATCACAAAAATTGAAAATTGCAATAATGTGAGCCATATGGATTTTTTTTGGTTTCCCAGTGCACAATAAAAGTTTGTTTACACTACCTGTATTTCTATTGAAGTGTGCAATCACATTATGTCTAAAAAAATTACATGTATATATACATATCTTAATTTAAAAATACTTTATTGCTTAAAAAATGCTAATTATCATGTGAGGCTTCAGCCAGTTGTAATCTTTTGTAACAGTAACATCAAAGATCACTGATCACTATAACAAATATAATAATAATGAAAAATGAAATATGAGAATTACTAAATGTGAAACAATGACAGAAACTGAGCAAATGCCATTGGAAAAATTGGTGAGTACAGACTTGCTCCATCCAGGGTTGCCACACACTTGTTATTTGTCAAAAAAAAAAAACAAACACAGTGTGTGCAAAGTGCAATAAAACAAGATATGCCTGTTCTTTCAATACCCTCAAAGGTGGCAAATGTTCAACATATATTTGATTAAAAAAGCAAACAGCTAAAGTCTGGGGGAAACAAAGCTGGGAATATGACACATATCAATAGGTATTTCTATTTGTAGTCAAAAAATAAGTTCTTATCATAAATAATGAGACTGACTTCTTTTAGTGGTTCATAAACTGGTTTTGAAGGAAATTCCCAAAAAGTACTGTCACATACTGAATTGTGTAGTTCTAATCCCTACCTCCCTCCAATTCACATGGTGAAGCCCTCATCCCCAAAGTTACTGTATCTGGAGAAAGGGTTTTAAAGAGGTAATTAAATGAGGTCAGAAAGGTGGGGCCCTAATCCAACAGGCCTTGGCCTTCTAAGAAGTGGAAGAGCAAAATATTCCCCTTTCCCCTGTACTTAACGAGGACGAAGTGTGAAACCCGTAAGAGTCCTCACCAGAAAACACACACTGTTGGAACGTTGATTTTGGACTTTCTACCTCCAAAAGTTTTGTACTTTCCAATCTCCTCATTGGAAAAGACTCAGATGCTGGGAAAGGCTGAAGGCGGGAGGAGAAGGGGACGACAGAGGAGAGATAGTTGGATGGCATCACTGACTCAGTGGACATGAGTTTGAGTGGGCTCCGGGAGTTGGTGATGGATGGGGAAGCCTGGTGTGCTGCAGTCAATGGGGTCGCAAAGAGTTGGACACAAGTGAGCAACTGAACTGAACTAAACCTCCAGAAGTGTGAGAAAATATATTTCTGTTGCTTAAGCTACGCATCCCATGATCTTCAGTTTAATTTCGTTACTGTACAGTCTAACCACATAGTTTGGGTATCAATATACTTTAAAGTTTAGAATCACCAAGAATTCCAAAAATGCGCATAAGCCTTATAAAAACACAATGCTATATTACTGAAATAAGCATTACTAGGAAGTTAATTTAAATGCCAGTAAATTAGACATCATGGATGCTCATTAAATTATTAAGTAGTGTAAAATGGATATAATTAATCCTTGTTATGGTGCTACTTGGACATTTCTGTGGTAATTAATGATAAAACTCACAGCAGAAGCCCACAAACAACATCATAACAAAGATTCATAATACTTAATTTTCCCAAACAAAATCTAAAGGCACATTTTTTAATGGAATGGTAATATATTCTATTTAGAAATACCTATGAAATGGTGAAGTTTAGTTCAAGAATTCTTTCATTAAGTTAAAAATATATATATATATAAACACACTTTAAAAAAGACTCACCCAAGCTTCAGCATATTGATCATGTCAAAGTTCACTACATCAAACACCTTCATTGCTTTATCATCACCCACTGAACAGAATAAAGCTCCCTCAGAGCTAACCGCAATACTCTCAATAACTCCTATTTAAAGAAACCAAATCAAAACATTCTAGTAAACATAAAAGAAATGGATATAATTAAAAGGAAAAAAAAATTAAAAAGAAACTTTAATCAATACAGTTGAAATGAGAGCCAAAAAACCAAAGAAGTAAAATTCTTACCTAGGTGACTACGGAAATGTTTAACAAATTCAATTCCCTCTTCTATTTTTTTCCAGAATTTAACATGTCCATCGTGACTAGCAGTAATAATAAAGTCTGTCCTGCATAAAAAATTGTAGAAGTTACTTTCTAAAACAGATGCAAAAATCACTTTGTGCCCCCAAGCCAAATATTTACTGAGAATCTTGGACTCTTAAATAACAGATTACAAAAAAAATCTTCCTTTATACAAACCACTGTATCACTGTATTAGGGTAGACATAACATTGCAAAATTTGAAGCTCTTTTCTGGATATCATAACAGCTACTGCTGCACTAATCTTATTTATTTTTTACTGGTGTATAATTGCTTTACGCCAGTTGTGTTGTGTTAGTTTCTGCTGTACAGCAAAGTGAATTAGGTATATGTAAACATGTTCAATATATCCCCTCTGTCACCACAGAGCACTAAAAAGAGTTCCATGCTGCACTAATTTTAAATCTAAGAGCTAGGATCAGGATTGAGGTAATCTAGACATTAAAAAAGTCTCACAAGGAATCACTAGATCATAGAGTCCTTTAATGCTAAAATTACCCCACAGGCAGTCTTCTCACAGGGAAAATGTACTACCTTTCAGAAGGTGATAAATAATTAAATCCCAACATACTACTCACATATAAAGCAAAACTCAATGTAAGTTTGTTTCAGATATTATCCAAGGTATTTTGGTTAAGTACCAACATTTTGTACAGTATAGCCTCTCATCAGTTATATAAAAATAGAAACCATTTGTTGAAAGCTATTATATGTTGAGTACTCTACATACATTATCTTAGTTATAACCATCTTTACAACAACTCTATAAGGTGAATATTTTTCACCATCTTTTTAAAAATTAGGAAATAGGTTAAAAGTTTTAAATGTATTTGCCCCAGGTCTGTAGCTGGAGAAGAGCATTCAATATTGGGTATGCCTAACTTCAAAACACTAGGTTTCTATAAAATCTTCAAAAATCTTTCCATTATAGTCTGCTGCCTTAGGTTAAACAAAGAAACCTGGAGTGATAGAAAGCTAGTCTATATGCTGCCTTATTAACTGACAACTTTCTACTAGGAAAAGAGCTAATATTTGGTCAAAATTATCCCATAAAAGGAATATAAAGATATTTAAATCTTTTAATTCTCTAATAGATCAAGAATAAACTGATCCAAACAGCAAAGTAAATCATCTACTTCTTTCCATACTCACTGCCAATATCATCTCAGCCACCATTCTAATTCATCTATGATTACTGTATTAGCCTCCTAATTGCTTTCTCTGTATCCATTCTTGCTGTGTTTGAATCCATTCATTTCACCACAACCACAGTGATCTTGAAGTTTACACACAAAGACACATGTATACACATATGTGATGTTATTCTCCCAATCAGGTTCAAAATCCATACAAGAAATAGAAAACTGTGGGATTTATTGCCTTTTTTTCTCCAGCCTCAACTACCACTTAAACCCCTCTAAACCTGTTTCCTTATCTATAAAATGTAGATGGATACTACTTGTAAGACTGTTAAGATAAACGGGACAATTAATGAAAAAGCCTTGATACAGGACCTAGACATAATATGAGCTCAACAAAGAGCAGAGTATTATTATTCCTTCTACAAAACCCTATCCAGGTATTTTAAAGGTTCTCTGACATTTCCAGAATGTCTTGGATCTCCTCATTTTCCCCATTTTTACTGAAAAAGCCAGCTACCAATTACTCCCAAATTAACTAACACACTCTCCTTCACGGAAGCTCTGACACTACCTGGATTATCCCCTATTGGCATCTGTCTCCAAAACACATGTACACAAACTAGGGAATTTGGTCTTAGAGAATGCATCTTTGTATGATAGAGGAAAAAGCATGTAGGTCTTTATTTAACAAATTATTTCAAAACCTATGGAATGAAATAGAAATCCTCAATATCCTAAAGCTACTTCTACAATTCACCTCAAAACTGAAGTATTTAAAAAAAACAATAAACTTTTCAGAAAAAAATACAGACAGACTTACTTGGTGCACACCACATGGGTGATAACATCTCTATGCATGTAACTGCGCTCATACATGGATGCACTGGGGAGATTATCAAGATAGACTTTTTCAAACTCTAGAACTAAGGGAAAAAAGTAAAGAAAAATATTTTTAACAACTGGAACTAGATAATATTTTGTATTTCCTTTTAGATTTTAATTTCTCTCAATTCACACGTAATGAAAAAATATCCAGTGTCTGTTATGCCAGTTGTAACTTATTATTTCATAGTACTGAATAGCACCGTTGTTTATTTGGTCATGAATCATTCTCAGGTTTTATACAGGTGCTTAACTGTGTCCCAGAACTTAAGAACTGAGTGGCTCTGGCTTAATATACAAGTTCCATTAAAAGAGAAAAACCTTAAGTTTCATGAAAATATCGCAACCAACTTTCCAACCATATAGATCCAATTATTACTGCTACTTTAAATAAGTAGTAAGAGGTCAGAGGCCATCCAGAACATCTCAGTTTATCTTGAAGGCAATGATCCTCTTTGAAGTCACTGATACTAGGTTTGAGTAAACGTAATAAATGCTTAGATTTCTGGAGCTGAGAAAATCCTAGAGAATGTCCAGTTGACGTGCTTCTCAAACTTTTTCCAAGGGCAAAACATTTTTAAGAGTGGTAATCTGAGGAAATATTTCATGATATGAGCTATAAAAAATTTTACTAGTAAAAAAATGACATACCTAAAAACAATCCAATGATGGCCAAACATGCCCATAAAAAGTTCGTAAATTAAGCATGATCGTTTCATGGTTTTTCATCACTGCTATTTAGCAAGCTCAAAGTTGTGTCCAATAAATTATGTCTCTCTTCATTTTCAGTTAACAGAACTTCCATTTTTATACGGGAATATTAACATCCAGCTATAGTATATTCCTCACCTTCTCTGCAGTTAGGAGTGACTAAGTACCAATGAAATAAAAGTGGAAGTGTTGTATAACAGTCAAGAAGTCTCCCTCAAGAGTTGTGCTGTTCTTTCTTTCCCCCATCTGACAGTTTAAAACTTGGAGATAACCATCAAGGACAAACATGAGGTCCATATCCTAGTGATGTTGGGGCAGAAAACTAGGAAGGAAGAACCTTTGGAGCCTCCACACCAATCCCAGACTGTCTACTTTAGGACTTTTATCTTTATTGTCATTTTGGATTTTTTAAATTTATTGTCATTTGGATTTTTCTGTAATATACACTAAATTTAATCCTGATGGATATTCCTTTTGCTGTTAGTTCACTTGTTGAACAGATATTTACTGAGAACAAACTAGGTTCCAAGGGACATGGACATGAAGAGTTAACACTGTCTTGAGAAAACCATCATTGATTGGTAGAGCCATATAGTATATAATATATATAGAGAGAGCACCATATAAGGTAGAGCCATATAACCATTTATAGTATCATTCTGAAAATGTGTACAAAAGCCCAATGTCCAAAGAACATGTTAAAGGGGATGGTTCCATTTCTACTAAGTTTTAAACCCTATCCTTTTAGATAAAATCTTCAGTGACATTTTCTAACATTTCATACATGTTTTTGAATTTCTTCTTCAAACTGAATACACTACTGATTAATTAGAATAAGCATCTCACTGTCTCATCTGTATTAAGTTTATAAGCTCTTTGTTTCCTAACGCTAATATTAGCACCTTGATATTTTTGGACTTTTCCATTTCCACAAAAAGGGACCTGATATCTAGTGCAAGAAAATAATTGCGAACATACACATAGTAATATCCATTCGTTCAATACTTACTGAGTACCTGCTATATGGAAAGCACTGTACCCAGCACTGGAGCAAAATAGGCATGGTCTTTGCTCTTATATGCTTACAGTCTTAACAGTGAAGAGAAACATTCATCAGACAATCACTGAATAAACATACAATTTTAAAATGTAGCAAGTGCAATGAGGAAACAATTGCTATGGAAACATTTAACTTAAAAGACTTAGCAGTAAAAAAGGTAATTGCACTTTAAGGGTGTTAAGGAACAATATTCAAAAAAGTAGCTTCTTCAAAATGTATATACATAAAATTTTGCTGTATCGGTATCCAAACTGTATTCAAAATTTGGAACCATAAAAATGTCACTCTGATAAATACATCTCATACTTATGATCAATGTGCTTTAGAATTTAGAAACTCAGCCCAGACTGGAAAAGTCATAGGTTTTCCAGAGAAGGTAATAGCTGAGCTAAAGGTTGAACGACAGTAGGTTAAGTGAAGTGGGTGAGGAAAATTATTCCACCTTGTGACACCCACGTAGACATTCGCAGTTGTAAAAGGGCATGCCCCATTCTCTAGTGTTATAGTATGGCTTGGACAAAGAGTAAGGAGGATCAAAGATTTGGGAGAGAAGTAATGGAAATGTGCTGAAGGAGGAATCGTATCAAGGGCCTTACATGCTATATTAGGGAGTTTGGACATTGTTCTAAAAATAATGAGAAATCACTTAAAATTTTAAGTTGGAAGAGTAATTAAAGATTTGAGCTTTCAGAAAGATCACATTTTAATGGTCTTATACGTTTAAGGAAAACATTCCAAAGAACCTGAAAAATAAGAAAATTTAATGTGACCCTTTCACCAACATCTCCCCCCTTTTTTGGATCACCCTTTTGATTTGATAAAATTTTGTCACTGTTACACGCTAGTGGCAAAATGCTTCCGGCCATGATATCTCGAGTATGGTGTGGAAACCACAGGTCTTGGTTTTTGGATGAAAAACTTGTAATCCAGGAAAGTTTTATAATTGTCAGAAAACTCATTAGTGGTGGAGTCAGGAATTAAATTATCCTTATCTATTCCTACCACCACTCTTCAAATAAAAACCTGAAATAGAAAGTTTTCTTTCCCACATCTGCTAAACGGGGTTAAAACTTCCAACCTCATACGGCAGCTGTACGGATTATATGAGCGGTGCCAAACACGTAAGTAATGGCAAGTTAGCTTTAGCCTCTATTGTAACAAACCAGAGATTGCTAGATACTATTAAAAAGACGTTTTACTCTGTCCAAATCACTATTTCGGAGTAGAGAACGGCCAGAAGTGAGAAGACGACCCTCTGTTCCGACGACACAAATCCCCACAATCACACACCCTCCGTTTTGGGGTCTGGTTTGAACTCTCCCACTCGGGGGACACAGCATTTCATCTCGCCCTGTGCCTGTCTCTGTAGCTACCTTTCCTCTTCTTCGCCAATGTTGCCTCTACAGGTAAAGGCCCAACCCAGCGCTCTTCATTTTCTTCTTCGTTCTCTTGAGGCACTGCCACTACCAGCTCTCGAGCGCCGAGTTCCGTTTTTTCCGGTTCCTCCGGGTCCCGGCGCCTTCTTCTTCTCAGCTGTAAATCACCACCACACTCGGCCGCCATGTTGTCCGAACCGTCAGAAAGTGCGCGACACTCACAGCTCGTCTACCAATCCCGAAGCCGCGGCGCGGCCTTCTCGTCAGCGGCCGAGCAAGTTCCAGGATTGGCTGGAATGGGTGGAAGCAGATCCAATCAGCAATCAGCGCGCGCGGGTTCTGGGCCGTAGAGCCACTTCTGGAGTAGGCTGAGGCGATCTGAGGTCTGTGGTGTGGAGGAGGTAAGCGTTTGGCCGGGAGAGCGTCTTATCGGGTGAAACTTACTCCCGGGGTTGACAACTCCTAGGATATGGAGCTGCAGACCCCTATGGTGGGACCCTTACCTCCGAGAAACTGGATACCTGTCGTCCCACCAGGCCTGAGTCCCTTTCTTCTCCGGCTCTAGAATCCCACCGTTTAGGAGAGAAAGACATAGGGGTGGGGAATTTGAAAGAACGAGTTAACTGTCGGGCCTCCCTTGAGATTTGCCAAACGTCTTTTTTCCTGAGCTTCTTGATTCTTTCACACACAGTCTGAAGAAGATAATGAGCGCTTGTTACTGTGGGGGTTGAGCGGTGGGGCTGGGGAGTGGGGAGGGAGGGACTGGGCAGAAATCCAGGCGCGCCCAAGTGGCCCAGGCAGGACCATTTACCTTCTGGTCTAGGTTTCCATCTCTTAGTGGATTTCTGGACGTAAGCTTTCTTATTTAAAAATAATTTTTTTTTTTTTACTATGGTAAAAATATATATATACAAAATTTACCATAAAAATTGAGATATAATTGACGTATATTAGTTTCAGGTGTACAGTGTAATGATTTAATGTTTGTATGTTGTATGTATTGGGAAATGATCACCACAGTAAGTCTAACATCCATTACTATACATAGTTACAGAATGGTGTTTACCCCCTGTGGTGAGAACTTTTTAAGTCTTCTCAGCAGCTTTCGTATATGTTTTCATATAGTAGTATTTTCTGTAGTCACCGTGCTGTACACTATATTCCCATGACTCACTTATTTTGTAACTAAGTTTGTACCTTTCAACCCTCTCCACCCATTTGCGTGGCCCTCCTGCCCATCTTTGGCAACCACCAATCTGGTTTTGTTTTGTTTTGTTTTTTTTAATCTGTGAGCTTGTCTTTATTATTATTATTTTTAGATACCACATATAAGTGAGATCATGTGGTATGTCTTTCTCTGTCCGACTTATTTCACCTAGCATAATGCTCTCAAGGTCCATTGGTGTTGCCCATGAGGAGATTTCATTCTCCTTTATGGCTGAGTAAAATTTGCTGATATATGTCTGTCTATATTGTATTGGATTTTCTTTATTCATCAGTGGATAGACACTTAGGTTGTCCTTGCTGTTGTAAGTCATGCTGCCACAAACATGAGGCTGCATATATATTTTTGAATTAATGTTTTCGTTTTCTTTGGATAAACACCCAGAAGTGGAATTGCTGGATCATATGGTAGTTCTGTCTTTACCTTTTTGAAGAACCTTTATAATATTTCCCATAGTGGCCACACCAATTTATGTTTTCACCAACAGTGAACAAGGAATTCCTTTTCCCTCACATCCTGGCCAACACTGGTTTCATAATTGCCACTCTAACATCTCATTGTGTTTTTTTTTTTAATTAATTTATTTTAATTGGAGGCTAATTACTTTATTGTAGTGGTTTTTGCCATACATTGTCATGAATCAGCCATGGGCGCACATGTGTTCCCCATCCAGAACCCCCCTCCCAGATCCCTCCCCATCCCATCCCCCAGGGTCATCCCAGGGCACCAGCCCTGAGCACCCTGTCTCATTTATCAAACCTAGACCAGCGATCCGCTTCACTTACAATAATATACACGTTTCAACGCTACCCTCTCAAATCATCCCACCCTCGCCTTCTCCCACAGAGTCCAAAAGACTGTTCTTTATAGGGTCATAGTTACCATCTTTCTAAATTCCACATATATGCATTAGTATACTGCATTGGTGTTTTTCTTTCTGACTTACTTCACTCTGTATAATAGGCTCCAGTTTCATCCACCTCATTAGAACTGATTCAAATGCATTATTTTTAATGGCTGAGTAATATTCCATTGTGTATATGTACCACAGCTTTCTTATCCATTCGTCTGCCAGTGGGCATCTAGGTTGCTTCCATGTCCTGGCTATTGTAAACAGTGCTGCAATGAACATTGGGGTACACGTATCTCTTTCAATTCTGGTTTCCTCAGTGTGTATGCCCAGCAGTGGGATTGCTGGCTCATATTGCAATTCTATTTCCAGTTTTTTAAGGAATCTCCACACTGTTCTTCATGTGGCTGTACTAGTTTGCATTCCCACCAAGACTGTAAGATGGTTCCTTTTTCTCCTCACCCTCTCCAGCATTTATTGTTTGCAGACTTTTTGATAGCAGCCATTCTGACTGGTGTGAGATGGTACCTAATTGTGGTTTTGATTTGCATTTACTTGATAATGTTTAGTACTTTTTCATGTAACTGTTGGTCATCTGTATGTCTTCTTTGGAACATTTTCATTTTTAAGTCATATTACTTTTTGGTATTGACTTGTCTGAGTTCTTCATGTATTTTGGATAGTAACCTCATATCAGATATATGATTTGCAAATATTTTCCCCCATTCAGTTAGTAGTTGCCTTTTCATTCTGTTAATGGTTTCCTTTGCTGTGCAGAGGCTTTATAGTTTAATATAGTCCTACTTGTTTATTTTTGTTTTTTGCCAAACTCCCAAAATCACCAAGACCAATGACAAGGAAGTTGCCACTTATGTCTTCTTGGAGTTTTAGAGTTTTAAGTCTTACATTCAAGTCTTTTAACCATTTGGAGTTAATTTTGGGGTATGGTATAAAATAGTGGTCCAGTTTCATTCTTTTGTGTGTAGCTGTCCAGATTTTCCAACACCATTATTGAGAAGACTCTCCCTGTCATATATTCTTGGCTCATTTGTCATAAAATTAATTGACCTTATATGTGTGGGTTTATCTCAGGGCTCTTTATTCTGTTTTGTTGACCTATGTGTAAAATTTGCCATCTTAATCTTTTTTATCCAATAAATCAGATCAGATCAATCGCTCAGTCGTGTCCAACTCTTTGCGACCCCATGAATCGCAACACGCCAGGCCTCCCTGTCCATCACCAACTCCCGGAGTTCACTCAGACTCAAGTCCATTGAGTCAGCGATGCCATCCAGCCATCTCATCCTCTGTCGTCCCCTTCTCCTCCTGCCCCCAATCCCTCCCAGCATTAGAGTCTTTCCCAATGAGTCAACTCTTCGCATGAGGTGGCCAAAGTACTGGAGTTTCAGCTTTAGCATCATTCCTTCCAAAGAAATCCCAGAGCTGATCTCCTTCAGAATGGACTGGTTGGATCTCCTTGCAGTCCAAGGGACCCTCAAGAGTCTTCTCCAACACCACAGTTCAAAAGCATCAATTCTTTGGCGCTCAGCCTTCTTCACAATCCAACTCTCACATCCATACATGACCACAGGAAAAACCATAGCCTTGACTAGGCGAACCTTTGTTGGCAAAGTAATGTCTCTGCTTTTGAATACGCTATCTAGGTTGGTCATAACTTTCCTTCCAAGGAGTAAGTGTCTTTTAATTTCATGGCTGCAGTCACCATCTGTAGTGATTTTGGAGCCCAGAAAAATAAAGTCTGACACTGTTTCCACTGTTTCCCCATCTATTTCCCATGAAGTGATGGGACCGGATGCCATGATCTTCGTTTTCTGAATTTTGAGCTTTAAGCCAACTTTTTTACTCTCCACTTTCACTTTCATCAAGAGGCTTTTTAGTTCCTCTTCACTTTCTGCCATAAGGGTGGTGTCATCTGCATATCTGAGGTTATTGATATTTCTCCCGGCAATCTTGATTCCAGTTTGTGTTTCTTCCAGTCCAGCGTTTCTCATGATGTACTCTGCATGTAAGTTAAATAAACAGGGTGACAATATACAGCCTTGACGTACTCCTTTTCCTATTTGGAACCAGTCTGTTCCATGTCCAGTTCTAACTGTTGATTCCTGACCTGCATACAAATATCTCAAGAGGCAGATCAGGTGGTCTGGTATTCCCATCTCTTTCAGAATTTTCCACAGTTTATTCTTGTCAAATGGTCTCCCTAAAACACTTCCTCCAGAAGCCCACTCAGAAGGCATCTATTGGGTTGCCTGTTTCAAACCAGATAAATTGCTTCTTTGCTTTTGCTTTGTCGTAGACCCCAGATGGGCTTTCCTGGTAGCTCAGCAGTAAAGAATCCACCTGTAAAGAAGGAGTCACAGTAGACATGGGTTTGATTCCTGGGTGGGAGAAGATCCCCTGGAGGAGGGCATGGCAGCCCACTCCAGTATTCTTGCCTGGAGAATCCCATGGACAGAGGAGCCTGGCAGACTACAGTCCAAAGGGTTGCAAAGAGTCAGGCACGACTGAGGCAACTTAGCACGCACGCACGCACGCACAGACCTGAAATACAGGGAGGTAACTGCCCATAGGAAATACTTGTTAAAGATTCCCCCCACCCCTAAATTTTAAATTCCCCCTGACTTCCCCGGTGGCTCAGTGGTAAAGAGTTTACCTGCCAATGCAGGAGATGTGGGTTCCATCCCTGGGTGGGGAAGATACCCTGGAGAAGGAAATGGCAACCCATTCCAGTATTCTTGCCTGGGAAATCCCACAGATAGAGGAGCCTGGTGGGCTACAGTCCATGGGGTCGCAAAAGAGTTGGACAGGGCATAGTGACTGAACAACAGCAACAGCAAATTTTAAAGGCTCCCATTATTTGACATGTCCTAACTAGAAATTCTCATTTCATCTCTGCCTTCTGATCTAATCGCACCAGTTTCTTCTGTGTCTCACAAATTTTTCATGTTCGTACTTGGTCTAATCTTGCTTTTAATTCTTTGATAGCAAATCTAACCTTCATCTTTACAGTTTCTCATAATCGTTGTCATTCTAGGGAGCTAGCACTGTGTACTGAGCACTGTACTAAGCCATTTGTTCTTCTCAGTAGATTTCTCTGATCTTCGATATAGTTAATTCTGAAAGCACTTGCAGTCTTTATTGTATAATTTACTACCTTATAGCACTTGCAACTACCTGGAGAAATTTCAGATATTTAGTTGTCCATTTATTTATATTGTGTCTCTTCATTGAAAATGTATGCGCATGAGGACAGACTTCATCTACACAGTTAGAACCACAGTGTCTGACAAATGGCCCATTTAGATAATGTGTCAGATTAAGATAATGTGTCAGATAAATAAATATAGCTTAGAATTACATGGGTACTTCCTATTAATTTATTTCATGTATATTATTCTTCCAATGATAGTATGAGGTTCTTTAATATTAAGTCTTGGTTTTAGATCTTTTAAGTTTGTATGGCATAGTATCTCTAAATATAACACTACTGTTCTTCAGTAAGTGACTCCAGATTGTAATACTGAGGACTTCAAAATATCTGAGGACTTGTTCTCTTTATAGAAAGGTAGATTTAAGGGTATATGTTGTGGGGAATGATAAATTTAAACCCTTGTGTTAGTCACTCAGTCGTGTCCGACTCTTTGCGACCCGTGGACTGTAGCCCACCAGGCTCCTCGGTCCATGGAATTCCTCAGGCAAGAATACTAGAGTGAATTGCCATTTCCTTCTCCAAAATTTAAATCCTTAAGTATTCTTATTTATTTGTTACATTGAGTTGTACATTGAGTTGTACATTCAGCTAACTTGTTGAATATCTATACATATACATGCACGCAGAATTTTACATTAATTTTTCTCACTGATAATGTATTTTATTGGCTAGTATTCTGCAAGATGGGGAAGGATCAATTTGCACTTAATTTCTAAATTAAGGTATATTTAAAACATATATAATGTTTGATTTTTTGCTTAAAAATTTTTAAAAATTTTTAATGACTGTTTATAGCTTTGTGAACTTAACTATCTTTTGTGTATAGCAAGGAAGATTTTTAGTGTAAACACATTTGGATATGGCATAAATTGTTTAACCAACCTTCTACCAGTTAACATTCATTTTGTTAATGTTAGTAGCCAATACTGATATAATTCTTTATACGCCAGGCACATTTCTAAGAACTTTGCATATATTAACTCAGTTAATTGTCATAACAATCCTATAAAGTAAGTAATACCGTCTTCGTTTTACAGATTAGGAAACTGAGGCATTGGCAATGTAAGTGACTTGCTCAAGGTCATTAGGCTTGTAAATTCTGAAGCGAGAATTTAAACCAGGACAGTCTAATTGGACAGTTTCCTCTCATGAGTGTTATTATTGATAATGTTGCAGAAAGCATACCAATGTAGACTTATGCAAATATATCTGTAGGATTATCCTGGGATATCTGTAGGATATCCTGGGAGTAGAATTTCTGATTCAAAAGATAAATACATTTAAAGTTTTTATGGATATTGCTAATTATCCTACAAAGGGATTGATCTTCAGACAATGCATGCCTTTTATTCTACACTCTTGCCAATATTGTTTTTTTTTTAATTAATTTTTCATTATTGCTAGTCTGAATGAAAAAATAATTTTAATTTGCATTTTTATGACATGGGTAAGGATAATGCATTTTTCTATATTTAAAATGTAATTCTTTTTTTTTAAATTCCTCATTTGTTTTCTTTACTCATTTCTATTTGAGTGTTTTTATTGTTTGCCTTCTTATTGCAAAATAAATACCGATACAAAAAACCTCACACAAAATAAATATAAAATTTATAAATTATTATAAGATGAATACCCTTATTACAATGCAGATCAAGAAATGAAATATTGGTAATCATTGCAGAAGTCTCTCCATTTGGCTTATCTCAATCACAGTCTCCCATCTTCTTTTACCTCCTCTTTCTCACTATCCAAAAGTAATTAATATCCTGACTTTTATAGTGGTCATTTTTTAAATTTTTTCTGATTTGTTGTTGCTTTTTTCTATTAATTTGTGAGCATTCATTATTCATTAAGAAATTAGTTCTTGGATGCCAAGTATATTACAAATTTCTTTATTAAGTTTTTGGGTTTTAACTTTTAACTTTTTAATGATATCTTTGTCCATTCAGAATTCTAAAAATTTTATATAGTGATTTTACTTAGTTTTGTCTGGAAAGGCCTTTCCTCATCTAAGAGCTAAAAAAATATTTTTTCCCTGTTCTTTATGGTTTGGATTTTTTGAGGGTTGGAGGAGTACTATAAAGATTGAGGCACATATCTGTGCTCATTTTTCCTCACAAAAATTGCACATTTGTTAAAAAGAATGAGGAAAGTGTGTATGGGCCAAAATATATCTGGAAAAAAAAGCAATATATATCATAGCTCCCTGAATGTGTGACTCTGGAAAGGTTTTGTGTTCCACTGTTCAGTTGCCTATCTATGTGCTAATTGAACACTATCATAATTAATATAATTTTTTAAAAATAAGTTTGACAACTGGTAAAACAAGTCTTCCCGTCTTAATCTTTGTGAGGATCTTGACTGTTTTGACCATCTGCACTTCCATATAAATTTTAGAATTAGCTTGTCAGATGCCACAAAAAGAAATGAAAACTTTTGAAATTTTGAAATAATATTGAATAGATCAACTTGGGAAGAATTTTATATCCTTAAAATATTGAGTCCTCCAATCTGTGACATAACTTTACGTATCTTTAAAAACTCTCTATTGATAAATAATAGATTAAACAATATAAAATTTAAGTTCCATATGAATAGAACTATTTTGGGGGGTGGGTTATTCTGGTTTGCATTTGGTATTGTGGGATAGATATTCTCATTGTTTTTTATTACTCTGACCACCTCCTTAAAATTACCCAGCATTGAATTTATGTCATCAGACTCTACCACCAATCATTTTTCCTTGCAGCAGTTATCTAGCAGGATTATGTCATGCGCCTTTATTCCTTGAAGATTTTTAGCTCCTGACTCTGTCACCCTCCCTTATTTTCTGTCATAATTCTTGATGATTTTAATATCCATATAGATGATCTTCCAAATCACCTGGCCTCTCTTTTTCTTGACCTCCTTTCCTCCAGTGATTATATTCTCCACCTTAGCTTAGCTACTCACTCCTCTGGTCATACTAATTTAGACTTTGTCTTTCTTTCATTTTGTCTCTGTTTTTACCTATCCTGCTACACTATAGAGGAAAACACACAAACACGTTCTACTTTCACTTTAAATTCATGCCTACTAACCTCAAGTGGGCTTTAATGTTACCCAGTTATCCTACTATTTCACCCTCTTCCACTCTTTTATATATGTATTTTATATTTTTTTTCCCTTTCTTAAATCTCCACTGTATTTTTCCCATCTTCTTTCATAGCTGATGACCTTAGTTACCACTTCACTAATGAAAGAGAAGCAATCCAGACAGAACTTACATAAGCTTACATATTTATTCATCTTCCTGTATCTTTGCCCCTAATATTCTGCCTACCTTTCCATTAAAATGGATGAACTGCATGTACATCTGTCTTAAGCCAATCCCTCTACTTGAGCATTAGATCTTTTTTTTTTATATTATTATTATTTTATCTATTTATTCTGTACATTAGATCTAGTTATTCTTTTTTCCTCTCCTTTCTCTTCTGCATTAGAATGTTTGCTTCTCTTACTATGTCATATAAAGATGCTATATTGCATCCTACTTTAAAAAAACAAATTATAACTTTCTTGACCTTGTATCTTACTACAGCTGGGACCTTATTTCTTCCCTTTAGAGAAAAAATTCTTAAAAGTGTTTTATATACTGGATATGTTCAATTCTTTGCCTGCTGTCTCTTAAATCTACTTCAGTCAGGCTTTCACTTCCATGATTCTCTTGAAGCTACTTTTATGAAGGTTAACAGTGACCTCCATTTTTGTTATTTACTTCAATGAAATAGTGTGACACATTATTCCAAAACTTATGTAATAGGGGCCGGGCAGGGGCACAACTGTTAGGGTGTGGCCATTAGCACGGTGCTTAGAAGTTGTGCTCCAACACTGGTCAGTCTTTCAGTGGTCTTCACAACAGAAGTGCAGTGAAGTGGATCTTGGGCTTCTCTGCGGCTTCTCTCCAGCTTCTCCAGGCCCTCCGGTTTCAGGCCGGTGGGTGAGCTGAGGGGCCAGAGTACAGGCTAAGGGCTGTGTCCTGTAGAGATCTAGAGCCCTCACCTTGAAGCAGCAGGGAACATCTCCCCTATCCCCGCCTCTGTGATCAAATGACCATGGCAGTATCCATGGGTCACAGTGTGTGGGACCTGGCCCTAATTTGGGTGGCCTGAGGGCAGGCTGGGTCTTGGGCACCTTGTTCCCTCAGTGATAATGGCTGGGCAGAGTCTGGGAACCTGGCCCTGAGGGCCCTACCAGCTGAGAGCTGTCTCTTCAGCCAGGCCCGGGCACTGGCTGGAAGACCCAGGCTGAGTGCTGGATGGCTGCTCCCAGGCAAGGGAAATCGCTCATGTAGAGACCCCCCTTCTCTTAGCCTGGACCTTGAGGGGCCTGGACCTTGGGGGGCAAAAGTTGAACTTTGGGACCTTTCCCTCTCTTGTCAGAACAGGGAATAGCATTTGTTATGGTGGCGGTTTATAGAGACATCAACCTGTGACCTCACCTCAAGAACAAAGGACCTCTGACCTCATCTTGTTTTCTCTGCCTTACTCTGCTCTAATCACAGTGGCTTCTTTACTGCTTTAGGACACAGCAGTCATGTTACTTCCCCAGGACCTTTGTACTTACAGTTCCCTCTGCCTAGAGCCTCTTCTCCTAAATATCCATGTGTCTTACTTCCTTCTGTCCTTCGTATTTTTGCTAAGTTGTCTCATTGACCTTATATGACCACCTTGTGAAAAATCACGTTGCCCCTGTCTGAGCACTCCCTATGTTTCTTCCTTGTCTTGCTTTTCTTCATAGTTCTTTAAACTGTTTGATATATAACACATATGTATAGTTAATCTTTTATTTTATTTATAGTTTATTTATATTTGTTTTAATCTTTTGAGTTTATATTGTTTTCCTCAAGTGAAATGTGAGCTCCTTGGTTGGAGGAATATTTGCCTGTTTTCTTCACTGATACATCTTTAGCTTCCAGGTGAGTATCTGGCAGGTAGTGGGTATCAATGAATATTGTTAAATGAACATTTTTTACTTTAGTTTTTCTTAACAAGGTTAACAAAAATCATAAGGCACATGTCATTGAATCAGCAAGATCTAGATCCAGATAGTACTACAGATGTGGAAGATGTTGCCGATGCTGAAGAAGAACTTATTAAAAAATGTGAAGAAATGTGGAAAGATATGGAAGAAGTAAGTATCAAGACATAAAAGTGATATACTAATTAATTACTGTAAGGTTGAATTCCATTTCAGTAATAGACGTAAGAAAGAATTACACTGATTTCTGAAAGCAGTTATGCACGTGTGCAGTTGTGTCCGACTCTCTGTGACCCTATGGACTGTAGTCATATGTGACCCTATGGACTGTAGTCATATGTGACCCTATGGACCGTAGACATATGTGACCCTATGGACCTGCCAGGCTCCTCTGTCCATGAGATTTTCCAGGCAAGAATACTGGAGTGGGTTGCCATGCCCTCCTCCAGGGGATCTTCATGACCCAGGGATCAAACCTGCATCTCCTGTGTCTTCTGGATTGGCAGGCGGATTCTTTGCTGCTGAGCCACCAGGGAACCCTGAAAGCCATTATATTATATGATAAACACTTAAATATTTTTTAGATTTATAAGCATTCATTTTAGAAATTTTATACTAGGTGAGCTGTAGAAAGAGAAAAAATTATGGCAGTCCCTGTCCTCAAGGAGATTATCATCTAATTCAGGCAATCACAAATTTTAATATGGTAGTTAAGTTTAAAGACTACACTTAAAAGGAGTACTAAGCCTAGCCCGAAGGTATCAAAGATAGCTTTCTTAAAGAGGAAATAATACTGAATTCATTTCAAAAGGATAAATAGGAGTTAGCCTGTGAAAGTGGGAGAGGTATACAAAGTAGAAAGAACAAAATACATAAATGTTGGGAGAATTTAGAGAACTCTTAGTAGAATAGTATGACATTTAAATTAGGAGAAGAAGGATTTGTAGAGTGAGACTGGAGAGGTAATTAGGGGCAAGACGTGAAGGATATTGTTGAATGAATATTATGGGGAACTATTAAAGGATTATAAACATGAAGTGGCATTATGAGATACCTTGTTTGAGGAAATAACTCTGGTAGTTTTGAAGAGGATGGAATGTAGAAAAGTGAGACTACAGAAAGAAAGAATATTCAGGAGGCTCTAGTAGTGGTCCTGTAAGAAGTACTAAAGCCAGATATCATTGCGAATAGAAGAATGGATTTAAGAGATACTAAGAAGATTGGACTAAAAGGGCCTGGAGGTTAATTGTTGTGAAATGGTGATGGGGAATTACAGATAGTTTTAGGAGAAGGCAATGGCACCCCACTCCAGTACTCTTGCCTGGAAAATCTCATGGGCAGAGGAGCCTGGTAGGCTGCAGTCCATAGGGTCGCTAAGAGTCGGACATGATTGAGTGACTTCACTTTCACTTTTCACTTTCATGCATTGGAGAAGGAAATGGCAACCCACTCCAGTGTTCTTGCCTGGAGAATCCCAGGGACGGGGGAGCCTGGTGGGCTGCCGTCTATGGGGTCGCACAGAGTTGGACACGACTGAAGTGACTTAACAGTTAGGTTCCTAGCTTGGGCCATTGAGTGGTTAGTGGTTTTATTTTCCAAGATAGAGAATATAAAGGGTAAGAACACTTTATACTTAATGGGGTTTGAGTGAAAATATGAATTAATTTAGAAAATTTGATTGAATTATATGTACATTTTCTGAGTTAATGAGATAGAATCACTCTGGTGCACTATAGTATGCTGGTAAAAATTTGTTTTACTCAAAATAGTGTAATATATGATACAGGCCATAGACATTTTTTTACATCTTATTCCCAGTAAAATTTTACATTAAGGCAGGTTAATGGTTTTTTTTTTTTTCCTTTTTAAAAAAATTATTAGTTTTTTGAACATATATCCTTGGTACTCTGTGATTACTGAAATTTTAAGATACTCTGTGTTGCTTTTGAAATATTTTCAATATAGAATTTTGAATTTAAAAAATAACAAAAAATGTTTATGGAAAAGTATTGCAACTAGAAATAAGCACAATTAACATTTAAGTTGCCCATATTTTTACTTAGATATAATCACTATTAACAATTGTGAATTCTTTTTCAATAGCATAGTAGCAATGTCTCCTGATGATTTTATTTTCATATGATTTTAACTGTCTTCTTACCTTTTTTGTTATCTTTCTGTACTGCTTTCCCCCTTGTTCTATTATTTCCCATTTTTCCATTATCTACTTTCTAATTCACCCTAGCTATTAGTTTTTGTTTTTCTTATGCTCATTTTTTCATTCTGTGTTGAGTCGAGAGTCCACTTGTACTTTTGTTGTGTTCATGTTGGGACCTGTTTGGCTTCCTTCTTGATCCTCTTGCTTAGGAAGTAAGGATTTTAAAGATTGTTCTCATACATAAGATATTTGTATATTGTTTTAGAGGAATATTACATTGGTATTAAAGGATAGAGGAAAGAAATTGTCTATGGTATATAGTGTGTGATTTGTTTTTCTTTTCTTTTTAAATCAAGTGTCAAAACAAATTATCACTTACTGGAACTGAGACACTCACTGATTCAAATGCTCAGGTATGATTCCTTTTGTTCTTCCTAAAAGTAGAATACATTGTGTTTTAGGTACAAAATGTGTTTGTATTTATGCCAAGTAGAACATTTTTGTTACTACCTGTATACTTAATGATTTGGAAAATTTTCTCCTCTTTCTGAATTAAGAGAAATATTCTAAAAACT
The DNA here is from genome assembly GCF_029407905.1 of Bubalus kerabau. NCBI lineage: Eukaryota > Metazoa > Chordata > Mammalia > Artiodactyla > Bovidae > Bubalus > Bubalus kerabau. Next base: position 15,863,794 of record NC_073641.1, read on the forward strand.
TTTTGAATTATCTGTTATAAGTAAATTCTTTATTATTTATGTTTTAACAACTACACATGCATTCAGCATGGAGTGAATTGCTCATTGGCTGCTATCGTGATACCTTGTTAAAAATTGGAACAAAGACTGTCCCATGTTGTGTTAGGTGCAGTAGCCACAGTTATTTACTTTCTGTGTGGAATCTTGACTAATTTTACCCTAAGCTTCATAAAAGGATTAAACTATTCATCTGAATAATCAAAGACCTGTGGAATTAGCTTAGAAATATACCAGTGGTTCAGTGCAACAGGTTAAGAATTTAAAGTGTGACAGAGATGACAGCACAATCTTTGGGAAAGGGATGAATTAGTTAATAAATAATAGTGGTACAACTAGATATTCATCTGGAGAAAATAAAATTGGACTTCTGTCTTTTATTGTAGAAACATAAGTTTTAGATGAATTGCTATGAAAACCTAAGAAAAGCTGGAGACTGTGCAGTCTTGGTAGAGACAGAAGAAAATGGCTTGGCTAATAATAGAAATCTAGACATGGTAAAAGAAAATTTAGATGCATTTCACCATATAAAAAGTTAAAAATGTTTTTAAAATAAAAATTCTAAGAACAGAGTTAAATATGCAAATAATTCCAATAAAAGTTCTCCAGAAATACTGGGAGCATGTCAAAAGACATTGGAACCTATTGAAGGCACTCAGCTGTCCATATTTGGTATCATGTAAGCATCAAAAAAAAATAATGGCTTCAGTTGATTATAACAATATGAAAACATTAAAATCTATGAGCATAATACTCCTCAGTGATAAATGAGAATGAGTGAGAAAGAGACAAGAAAAATGCTTATTTGTCACTTTGAAAAGTGCCTATTATAGCAGAGCTTTGAAAACTGGTCATAAAAAATGAAATCATCTTTTGTAAAGGGTTTGTATCCATCAATAAGTAAATAATGTTCTTTTGTACAGGGTAAAACTGAATATTATATTTGGGAAATCATTGTACAATAATTAAATTATCTGGTTTCCTTGGGAAACGTGATTCTTTTCTTGTAGAAATTGAGACCTTCTGAATCAGAATCACTAGTGATGAAGCCTGTAAGTTTCCTGAATGATTTTCGGGCAATAAGCCAAACATCAGTTTTGAGGGAAGTGCTCAGGTAGTGGTAAATAATCAGTATCCTGAGATAGTCAGTAATAGCATTATCCAAAGAATCCACAAAATGTCTTTTCCTATTGTGTTGGGGGTCTCCAACATTCCTCCCAGGTTTGATGCTGCTGCTAAGTCGCTTCAGTCATGTCCGACTCTGTGTGACCCTATAGACGGCAGCCCACCAGGCTCCCCTGTCCCTGGGATTCCCCAGGCAAGAACACTGGAGTGGGTTGCCATTTCCTTTTCCAATGCATGAAAGTGAAAAGTGAAAGTGATGTCGCTCAGTCGTGTCCGACTCTTAGCGACCCCATGGACTGCAGCCCACTGGGCTCCTCCATCCATGGGATTTTCCAGGCAAGAGTACTGGAGTGGGGTGCCGTTGCCTTCTCCGGCAGATTTGATGGTTCTCTACAGTTATTCAGAGGACTCAATCTATAGTCATCATATTCATCACTGAGATTTATTGCATTGAAATGATACAGAATAAAATTAGCAAAGGGAAAAGAAACATGGGTTGAAGTCTAGAGGAAACCAGGCATGAGCCTTCAGGACCCTTTCCCAGTGGAGTCACCAAAGACATACTTAATTACCCTATTGAGTTGTGACGAGTGTGAAACATTGTCTACCAGGGAAGCTTATTAGAGACTCAGAGTCCAAAGTTTTTTGTGGGAGGTAGTTACATAGGCACCCTTTTGCCTGTCAGTTATCAAAACACCAGACTCTTAGGAGGAAAGCAGGTGTTCAGTATAAATTGTATTTTCTCACAGTTTAGGCACAGAGAGCCACTCTTATCAGATTGGTGGGAACCTACTTAAGATCCAGGTTCCTAGATGCCAGGGGCCAACCTTGCAAGCAGGCTTTTAAGGATAATTTCAAGCTTGCTTAGTTTATTCTTTTCAGCATATCTATTCATTTCAAAAACTTCAATATTAAAGCTCAGTCCATTTTCTAAAGGAAGAAATTAGATATTTAAATGGGAAAATGGTAAGATTTCTCAAATTGTAAAAAAATCACTTTAGAAATACTACTCTTTTCTTTGTTAGAAAGGGTTTAATTTTATAGCAGTGTCAGATGTAATTTGTGTATTTGCCTTAGCTGAGCTTTAAAAGGTAAGAGCTGAGTTTTATCAGTATGCTGCTGCTGCTGCTAAGTCGCTTCAGTCGTGTCCGACTCTGTGCGACCCCATAGATGGGAGCCCACCAGGCTCCCGTGTCCCTGGGATTCTCCAGGCAAGAACACTGGAGTGGGTTGCCATTTCCTTCTCCAATGCGTGAAAGTGAAAAGTGAAAGTGAAGTCGCTCAGTGTGTCCAACTCTTAGCGACCCCATGGACTGCAGCCTGCCAGACTCCTCCATCCATGGGGTTTTCCAGGCAGGAGTACTGGAGTGGGGTGCCATTGCCTTCTTTGTTTATCAGTATGAGGTTAAATTATATTTTTTAATAGGTTAAAAAAATGAGTGTCAGTAATTTTATGTATTTTGATTTAATATGTTCAGGAAAAGTGATATAGAGTCCTTATCATTTTGATAGTTTTGCCTAGTTTAAACTCTACTTTTTAAGAATTTGTTATCCTTTTATAGTAATAATAATAATTAGCGTTTATAAGTGACTTTATAGTTCTCAAAATCTTTTTTACATTCTTGTTTAATTATCTCTAATAAAATTATGTTAAACTCTTCTTTGGCAAAAATTTGTAATACCTGTAGATGCATTTTATATAATTAAGTAAATCTTTCAAAGAGAGTAGGTTTTTCCGTCTGACTATTCAACAGCCAATGTTATGATCCAGAGTAGGGTCTTTAAGCTTCCTGATCTGTATTTTAAAGATTGATTAAACAAGAGTACTTGAGGGACTTAACTGGTGGCGCAGTGATTGGAATCTGCCTGCCAATGCAAGGGCTATGGATTTGATCTGTGGTCTGATCTGTGGGTCCAGAACTAAAATCCCACCTGCTGGAGTGCAACTAGACCCATGCACTGCAGCTACTGAAGTTAGCGCACTCTATAGCCCGTGCTCTGCAACAAGAGAAGTTCCTGGTCCTGCAACTAGAGAAAGCCCAGGCTCAGCAACAAAGAGCCCATGCACCCCGGCAAAGACAAAGCACTGCCAAAAATAAATACGTAAATTTTAATTATAAAAAAAAGAGTACTTGGTAACTTTTAAATATAGTTATTACAGGAATACTTATTGCTTGCCTTTTAAAAAATATTTATTTACTTATTTTTTATCTTTGTGTTGGGTCTTCTGCTGTGTGAGGGTTTTTCTCTAGTTGTGCAGAGCAGGGGCTGCTCTTTAGTTGTGAAATGTGGGCTTCTTGTTATGGTGGCTTCTCGTGTTGTGGAGCATGGGCTCTAGGCACACAGGCTTCAGTGGCAGTGGCTTGAGAGCTCTAGAGCACAGGCTCAGGAGTTGTGGCACATGGACTTAGTTGTTCTGTGGCATGTGGGATTTTCCTTCACCAGGGTTTAAACCAGCATTTCATACATTGCAAGGCGGAGTCTTAACCACTGGACCACCAGGGAGGCCTCCCTATTGCATTTTTGAAATGTAAGTTTTTGATCTATTTGGCTACCTATAAAAATTATGTAGAAGAGAGAAAAATGTTCTGAAATTTAAGCATGTGTTAGTCACTCAGTTGCATCTGACTCTGCAACCCCATGGACTTTAGTCCACCAGGCTCCTATGTCCATGGTGCTTCCCAGGCAAAAATACTGGAGTGGGTTGCCATTTCCTTCTCCAGAAATTTAAGCATACATACATGTTAATTTTATGGTCTAATCTGGTAACAGATTTATCATGTAGATTTGTAATTTATCAAGATTAAAATGATTGGAATCACCTAATATCAGAAACATTTATTCTAATTTATTTTTGGCTAAAGGGATATACAGTTTACAAACTTTGGTATAGTAAAACTTTTTTTGTGTGTGTATGTGTGATTTGTGGAATAAGTCTCATTTTATAATTATTTTTTATATATGTATTTAAACTATAACTGCTCAGTTAAACTAGTTGCAATTTTTCTAAAAGTACATAGAAAGGGGAAAAAAGAGCATCTTTCAAGCAAATTTGTCCCCCAAAATTGGCAAGAAATAGCATTTTTTTTTTTAAGAATATTACTTCAGAGAATATTTTTTTTTTAAAGAATATTACTTAGGTTCTTTTAGGTTGAATAGTGAAATTAGAAATGATCATTTTTAGGACTGTATTGCTGCTATAATGACAATTTATAGTCTATAATTAATGTAATTTAAAGGAAAATTATGTTGGGAGTGATAATTTTTTATAGTTTAGATGGCTGTTACATTAGCCACTTATTTTATGGACTTGTATTAAAGTATTAAGACTGTTTACACATTCATCTATGAATAGATATGAATATTCCATAGGAAATAACTTTGTTTTATTCTCTTCTTTTTTTTAAAATAGCTGTCATTATTAATTATGCAAGTGAAATGTTTGACTGCTGAACTTAGTCAGTGGCAAAAAGAAACTCCTGAAAGTAAGATTCTTATTTTTAGATTTGTATTTTTATAAATTAATGTTGAATTAATTTAATGATCACAAGAAGAATTCAAGATGTATTTAACTTTCTTGAAATTGATCTAAATTCCATTGCTATAAGGAGGTCACCTTATTTTTCTGTTTTTACACACAGAATTTCATACTTCTTTATTATTATAGATGAGGATGTCTGCCTCACGTTAGAATATAGTAATCTTGGTTACAGAGACTTTATTATAGCCATCACTTTATTCTCATAGACACTATTTTATATGCTCAGTAGAAACTGTATTGTTTCCTAGTGAATGAAACTTATATAGTGGAGGAGAGAAATTATTTTAGATACTTGCATTAAAAGCTGCATACATTTTATGTTGCCTTTTGATTTGTCCAACGGTATTTTTGCCTTTAGTTGAGAAACAGAAAATTACTTAAAAATCTGTGGTTATAATACCCAGCTAGGAGATATTTTTCAGTTATTAAAGATTGCATTCTTTTAAGTGGTATGTTTGTCTGTATTCAATCGTCTATATGATTGTACTCTCTTTTTTTGTTTAGGTCTCCCTTCTGCTTTCTTCTACTTCTGTCTCCTTTCCAACTTTCTTTCTTAGTTTCCTCTCCATTTTCTTCCAGTTATCAGGATTCTTTTTTCTCATTCTCTTCCTAAACAATTTTATCTGCATTCTTGTTTTAAACTGTTAGGTTGATGCAAAAGTAATAGCAGTTTTGCAATGTTGAACTTTGCCATTTAATATTTGAATATAATCTTAAATAAATGTGGTTATATTATACATTGAATGCACATTTCTAGCTTTATGTTTTTTTTGCTAATGACATTACTTGCTGTTTATTTTATATTTATTTTAGACTAGGGAAATGGTGTTAGACAAAAAGGAAATTCGAGTGATTTTTCTTATATGAGTTCAGAATGGTGATGAAGCAGCAGAGATAACTTGCAGCATCAACAATGCATTTTTCTCAGGAACTGCTAATAAACATATAGTGCAGTGGTGGTTCAAGAAGCTTAGCAAAGGAGATGAGAGCCTTGAAGATGAGGAGCACATGGCCGGCCATCAGAAGTTGACAACTAGCTGAAAGGATCATTGAAGCTGATCCTTTTACAACTACACAAGAAGTTGTGGAAGAACTCAGTGTTGGCCATTCTATGGTTGTTCAGTATTTGAAGCAAATTGAAAAGGTGAAAAAGCACGTTAAGTGAGTACCTTGTAAGCTGACTGAAAGTAAAAAAAAAATCATCGTTTTAAGTGTTTTCTTACTGTACTCAACAACAATGAACCATTTCTCAATCGGATTGTGACGTGTAATGAAAAGTTGATTTTATATGACAGCCAGTGATGACCAGCTCAGTGGTTGGACCAACAAAAAGCTCCAAAGCACTTTCCAAAGCCAAATTTGCCCCGAGAAAAGGTCATGGTCACTGGGGTCTGCTGCTGGTCTAATCCACTACAGCTTTCTGAATCCTAGTGAAACTATTACATCTAAGAAGTATGCTCAGCAAATTGATGAGATGCACTGAAAACTGAAGCGCCTGCAACTGGCATTGATTAGCAGAAAGGGCCCAATTCTTCTCCATAACAACACCTGACTGCACAGCATACAGCCAGTGCTTCCAAAATGTTTGGAAGTTATGATGTTTTGCTGCATCCACCATATTCACCTGATTTCTTGCCAACGGACTACCACTTCTTCAGGCATCTTGACAACTTTTGTAGGGAAAACACTTCCACAACCAGCAGGAGGCAGAAAATGCTTTCCAAGAGTTTGTCAAATCCCGAAGCCCAGATTTTTATGCTACAGGAATAAACTAACTTATTTCTCATTGGCAAAAATGTATTGATTATAATGGTTCCTATTTTGATTAATAAAGATATGTTTGAGCCTAGTTATCATGATTTAAAATTCACGATCTGAAACTGCATTTATGTTTGCACCAACCTAATATGTTCATGCCAATGTCCACCATTGTTTTATGTCTTCACTACCACCTAGTAGTCTTTTTAATTTCAGCACCTCTGACATGTATGTATGTACAATTATGATTTTAATTTATATTCAACCGTATATCTTGTTGCCTCCTCTAGCATTATATTGGGCATCTCAAAGACCGCTTATACTCTGTTATTAAAATGTTGGTGTTCAGTGCTTTTTGCTTCTTACTCTATTTCAACATTATATTTTTCTGCTCCTATTTTAATGTGTTATGTCTGTATTAATGACTTCTATATTGGTTTGTTAGTACTGCCATAACAAAGTAGCATGACTGAGTTGCTTAAACAACAGAAGCTTTTTTCCCCCCTCACAATTCTGGAGGATAGAAGTCCAAGATCAAGGTGTTGGCAGGGTTGGTTTCTTCTGAGCCTCTCTTCTTGGCTAGTAGACTGCCTACCATCTTCTTCCTGTGTCTTCACATGGTCACCCATCTGTGTTCTAATCTCTTTGTATAAGAAAGCCATTCATAATGGAGTAGGGTCCACCCTGTTGACCTCATTTTAACTTAATTATGGTCCAGCCCCAATACAGTCATGTTTGAGGTACTGGAACTTAGGACGTCAAAATCTGAATTTTGGTGGAGTGGGAATGGATGGAAGGATAGGGAGAGGACACAAAATTTCCACAGCTTTCATGTCTGTGTATCCAAAGCAGACTTCTCTGTAACATCACACTTGTATATCTCTTTACCTTCCAGACGTCTTATAATCTTACATAAAGACCTTGTACTGCTAGCACTGAGCACACTGACTTCTTGGTCAAATACCCACCTTGCTTAAGGTTGTGAATCCCATAGACTGCCACACTGGAAAGATTTTAAAAATCTTTATATTCTTAGAGCCTGCCATATTGGTTGAAATGATTGTTTGAATATGAAGTGCTACTTTTGGTCACACTTGTCAAAAGGGAGATTTTTAAACTTTTTATTCTTAGAATTCTTTTCATTGTATAGCTATCCCAGGGCTGCCTATAATTAGTCCTATTTAGTTCTACAGGGCTTATGACTTACATATCTCTTTTCTGTTAGAAAACCCTCTAGCATGGAAGAAAGCTTAGAAAGTTTCCAGTAGCATATCATTTGAGAAATTTTAGTAGCACTTTATTAGGAAAAATAAATTTAGTATAAGAATTGAACTTTTGTAAATATAAGGATTTGATTTTTAATTTATATTCATTAGACTGGCAGAATTTTTAGAAGAGTTTATAATATTTTTGCTGTTTCTTAGTCATTGCTTCCAGAAAATTAAAAAAAAGAATCTAGCATCCTATTTTAAAATTCAAAATACACATTTTCTTCTGTGAAATTCACTTTCTGGGAATCTATCCCACAGAAATAAAAGAAAGAATCAGTGTATAAGGACATAAATAAAAGAATGTTTCCTGCATCATTGTTTTTTGAGGCTGAACTCTAGACACGAAGTTACTGCTCAATCAGTAGTGAAATTGCTCAACACATTTGATGAATTTACTCTGTGGAATATGCAGTGATTTAAAATTATGAATTTGACTTACTCCAGATGAATGAAACCCACACAGGATTTCCATGTGGGTTTTGTTGAGTGAAAATAAGAGTAATGTGTATGATATGATCTCATTCTTGTAAAACTGGGAATGACAAAATTAATAACCCTTTTTTTGTATATGTACAAATATGCGTAGACTGTATACATTGGATCTATGTTTGTATGCATAGAATCATTTAACCACAGAGAAATATTTAAGAAACACACTGTAGAATATTAATTTTGTTTTTGATGGATTGGTAAAATAAAATAAGAAAAGCACTGAAAACAAAATGTGAAAATATCACATTTGTCTAATGTGATATATAATTTGGCTATATATGTAAAGGTGTTAAAAATGTTTATAAAAACTGTACGCATCTCATAAACATTCTGTTTTATATAAATGAAAAGGGAAAGCGGTATCTTAGAAACTACAAAATCAAATTCTTGATTTTTGAGAAGTAACTAAGCATATGTATAATTTTTGTTTGTTTTGTTCCTGTAGTGATTCCCTTGAATGAAGAAATTCTGGTAACATTAGGAAAAGAAGAGGTAAGTCACTGAATGAATTTGTAGTGACCCAAAATAGCTTATGACAAGAAGTGTTTTGGATAAGTTCATGCCATAGTGAATGAGATGAAACCACTTTAAAATTGTATTAATTATGTTTTATTGAATAGGATTCTTCAGATTTTTTGAATTTTGAATTAAATATATAAACTTTACTCTTGTATTTAATATTTGTTGATTAAACTTCATAATAAATGTTAAAAGTTTACATATAACTAAACGATTATACATATATATCTGTCCTTAAAACTTAACATAAAGGTCAATAAGATGTTTTTTAAAGCATCAGTTTATTAGATAAAAGTTTTGGAGATAAGATAGAAGCAAATAAGAATTTTAAACAAAGTTGTAGAACATTGAAATAAATATCTGTATTCTTAGAGACAGACTCTGCCCAATAGAACTGAAGAAAGGCTTTGGATTTGAAGGAACCTGGTACTTGAAAATTCAGGGTTCAACTGTAGAGCTTAAAATAAGATTTCTTTAAATCAAGAACAGACCACTAGGCCTTCTCTGTCTCTCTCTTACAATCAAGTGGATAACTTTCACCCACACACCTGAAAACTGGAGGCATGTTATATGGAAACATTAAACTATTGAGGCTTTGACCTTAGCATCCCAGGTTTAATAAGGTTGGTGTGAGGTCAAAAGTCAGAAAGTTCAAGTTAACATTTTTATACTGTGGTGGAAGTACCAGCTCCTTCTCTTGATCTATCTACAGGGGTCCTTTGTTGTTGTTAAGTTGCCAAGTTGTGTCCCAGTCTTTGCAACCTCATGAACTGTACCATGCCAGGCTTTCCTGTTCTTCACTATCTCCCTGAGTTAGCTCAAACTCGTGTCCTTTGAATCAGTGATGCCATCCAACCGTCTCATCCTCTGTCGCCCCTGCTCCTCTTGTCCTCAATCTTTCCCAGCATCAGGGTCTTTTCCATTGAGTTGGCTCTTCACATCAGGTAGCCAAAGTATTGGAGCTTCAGCTTCAGCATCAGTCCTTCCAATGACTATTCAGGGTTGATTTCCTTTAGGGGTCCTAAAGTATGGTACAAAAGTAGCCTCAAACTGGAGTTAAAATAATCTCTGGAAAATATAAATGGCCCTAGAAAAAAGGTCTATAAGTATTAATACAGGGGTGTTCCCAGTGGAAAGCAGGATGGATGTTCATCAAAAAGTAATTTATGAATGGAGTTTGTTTTTGAGCTTTAAATGTGAATTACCAAATTTCACTCAATATAGTGTTGGAGGTCCAAGACTCAGCAATCACTCAAGAAAAGAAATAGAATGAATCCAAATTGGAAAAGAAGTAAAGCTATCACTGTAGATGACATGATATTATACATGGAAAATCCTAAAGACACTACTAGAAAACTACTAGAACACTTCAGTGTATTTGGTTAAGTTTCAGGATACAAAATTAATAGAAAGAAACATATTACATTTCTCTACACTAATAAGGAACTAATGTAGACATGTAAGGCAGTCCAGAAAGAAACCCACACATTTTTGGTCATTTAATCTACAGCAAAGGAGGCAAGAATTTACAATGGAGAAAAGACGGTCTCTTCAGTGAGTGGTGCTGGGAAAACTGGACATCCATACATAAAATAAAACTAGAACATTCTCTAGCACCACATACAAAGTAAACTCAAAACAGGTTAAAGACAGAAAAGTAAGACCAGAAATCATCAGTCTCCTAGAGGAAAATACGGGTAGAACACTGACATAAATCATACCAATGTGTTTTTAGCTTTGTCTCCTAAAGGACATAAAAGCAACAGTAAACAAATAAGACCTTATTAAATTTAAAAGCTTTTGCACAGCAAAAGAAAACTTCCAACAAAATGAAAAGACAACCTACTGAATGGGAGAATACATTAGCAAATGCTATGACGATAAGGGGTTAATATCCAACTTATATAAATGACTTAAACAAGTCAACATAAAAAAAAGCTAGGACTTCTGTAGCAGTCCAGTGGTTAAGATTCTGCATTTCCGCTGCAGGGGGCCTGAATTTAATCCCTGGTCGGGGAACTAAGATCCTGAATGCCTCATGGTAATGCCCCCCCAAAAAGCAAAAAAATAAGCTGATTAAAATGATAATACCTCACGCTTGTCAGTATGACTATTGTCAAAAAGAATACAAATAACAAATGGTGAGGACATGGAGAAAGGGAAACCTCAAACACTGTTGGAAACATAAATTGGTGTATCCTCTGTGGAAAACAGTATGGCAGTTTCTCAAAAAACTCAAAGTAGACTACCATATTACCCAGCAACTCCACTCCTGGATATATATCTGAATAAAACAAAAATACTAATTCAGAAAGATACATGCACCTCATTGTTCATCAGTTCAGTCACTCAGTCATGTCCGACTCTTAGTGACCCATGGATTACAGCATGCCAGGTCTCCCTGTCCATCACCAACTCCCAGAGCTGACTCAAACTCATGTCCATTGACTCAGTGATGCCATCCAACCATCTCATTCTCTGTTGTCCCCTTCTCCTCCTGCCTTCAGTCTTTCCCAGCATCAGGATCTTTTCCAGAGAGTCAGTTCTTCGCATCAGGTGTCCAAAGTATTAGAGTTTCAGCTTCAGCATCATTCCTTCCAATGAATATTCAGGACTGATTTCCTTTAGGATGGACTGGTTGGATCTCCTTGCAGTCCAAGGGACTCTGAAGAGTCTTCTCCAACACCACAGATCAAAAGCATCAATTCTTCAATGCCCAGTCTTGTTTATGGTCCAACTCTCACATCTATACGTGACTACTGGAAAAACCATATCTTTAACTAGATGGACCTTTGTTGGCAAAGTAATGTCTCTTCATTTTAATATACTATCTAGATTGATCATAGCTTTTCTTCCAAGGAGCAAGTGTCTTTTAATTGCATGGGTACAGTCACCATCTGCAGTGATTTTGGAGCCCAAGAAAATAAAGTCTGTCACTGTTCCATTGTTTCCCTATCTATTTGCCATGAAGTTATGGGACCAGATGCCATGATCTTAGTTTTCTGAATGTTGAGCTTTAAGCCAACTTTTTCACTCTCCTCTTTCACTTTCATCAAGAGGCTCTTTAGTTCTTTGCTTTCTGCCATTAAGGGTGGTGTCATCTGCATATCTGAGGTTATTGATATTTCTCCTGGCAATCTGGATTCCAGCTTGTGCTTCATCCAGCCTGGTGTTTCGCATGATGTACTCTGCATATAAGTTAAATAAGCAGGGTGACAATATACAGCCTTGACCACTCCTTTCCTGATTTAGAACCAGTCTGTTGTTCCATGTCCAGTTCTAACTGTTGCTTCTTGACCTGTATACAGATTTCTCAGGAGGCAGGTAAGGTGATCTGGTATTCCCACCTCTTAAAAATTTTCCATAGTTTGTTGTCATCCACATAGCAAAGGCTTTGGCATAATCAATAAAACAGAAGTAGATGTTTTTCTGGAACTCTGTTGCTTTTTTGATGATCTAGATGTTCAAGCTAGATTTAGAGAGAGAGCTTTCTTTTTTTCTAATACAGGCTTTTAGTGGTGTAAATTCTTATCTGAATACTTCTTTTGCTTTATTCCAGAAAGTTTAATCTTGCTTTTATTTTCAAATAGTTCATCATAATTTCTTATTTTTCTGAGGATTGTGTTTTTGACCCATGGATTATTTGCATCTTTATTTGTATTTTTAGTATCCAAATTTTCACATTTTTTTCAAATAAATTTTTTTATTTTTAATTTAAGTCCATTATTGGACCATATTTGATGTACTATCAGTGTTGTCTATATCATACCTAAAAATGCCATCTCTGCTCTTCATTTCTGTACTCTTGCTTTGACCTATTTTTATTGTATTTATCCCTCTCTGGAGTTTCAAGTTTGTTTTCTTCGTGTGGATTCCCCTCTTTGTAATCTGTTCACTTTTGCATCCCTGACTCCTTCAACAGTGCCTGGTGTTACAATTGATCAAGAAATATTTGTTGAATGAGTGATTCTCATCTGTGTCTGTTTAGTATAGTCTCCTTAGAAAAGAGACCTACCTAATATGCCTGGTTACTGAAAATTTTCCACTGAATTGCCTTTCAGTATGAAATTACAATTTATTGCTCAAAACCTCTTATATCTTTTAATTTAACAGTGAAATATTACATAGAACTGAGTTCAGTTCAGTTGCTCAGTCGTGTCGGACTCTTTGCGACCCCATGAACCACAGCATGCCAGGCCTCCCTGTCCATCACCAACTCCTGGAAGCCATCCAAACCCATGTCCATTGAGTTGGTGATGCCATCCAACTATCTCATCCTCCCCTTCTCCTCCTGCCCTCAATCTTTGCCAGCATCAGGGTCTTTTCAAATGTGTCAGCTCTTTGCATCAGGTGTCCAAAGTATTGGCGTTTCAGCTTCAACATCAGTCCTACCAATGAACACCCTAGTTCAGTTCAGTTCAGTAGCTCAGTCGTGTCCGACTTTTTGCGACCCCATGAATCGCAGCACGCCAGGCCTCCCTGTCCATCACTAACTCCTGGAGTTCACTCAGACTCACGTCCATTGAGTCAGTGATACCATCCAGCCATCTCATCCTCTGTCATCCCCGTCTCCTCCTGTCCCTAATCCCTCCCAGCATCAGAGTCTTTTCCAATGAGTCAACTCTTCGCATGAGGTGGCCAAAGTACTGGAGTTTCAGCTTCAGCATCATTCCTTCCAAAGAACACCCAGGATTGATCTCCTTTAGGATGGACTGGTTGGATCTCCTTGCAGTCTAAGGGACTCTCAAGAGTCTTCTCCAACACCACAGTTCAAAATCATCAATTCTTCGGTGCTCAGCTTTCTTCACAGTCCAACTCTCACATCCATACATGACCACTGGAAAAACCATAGCCTTGACTAGACAGACCTTTGTTGGCAAAGTAATATCTTTGCTTTTGAATATGCTATCTAAGTTGGTCATAACTTTCCTTCCAAGGAGTAAGCGTCTTTTAATTTCATGGTTGCAATCACCATCTGCAGTGATTTTAGAGCCCAATAAAGGGGTATATTTCCCTTTCAAAGACTTTTTTGCTAGCCTTTTTTTGCCATTGGTTTCTGAATGTATATCCTAGTATGTAAATTTCACTATTGTTCAGAGATATAACTATCTACAAGATTAAAGATTAAACAATTAATTTTAATTATTTTGTTCTAGTTCCAAAAATTGAGACATGATCTTGAATTGGTGCTATCTACTATTCAGTCAAATAATGAAAAATTAAAGGAAGACTTAGAAAGGTATATATATATTAAAATTACCATTAGTCTTTTATATGTATTGAATTAGCATTAATGTTTTATTTGACTATTGTTTGTTTTTTTTTTTCACATTCAAAGAGAGCAAAAATGGTTGGATGAACAGCAACAGATATTGGAATCTCTTAATGTACTACAAAATGAATTGAAACAGCAGGTTGTGACATTTTCTGAATCAAGGTATTGATTTTGTGTTCTAGGTTTTCAAAATAGGAGAAATTATTTCCTTTTTTATGTTATATAAAATGCATAGATGAAAAGCGGGTGAATTTTACCAGAAATTGTCTTACCCTGACCTTTACTAATTGTTAAAAGTTATATAATCTTTTATTAATAATTTGACTTTTAGTTTTCCTATGTTAAATAGACTGTTTATCTCATAAAGCTAGTTATTTGATTTGAGCAATGAAGTTTGAACAGAGTGTTTGATTAATTTTATGAGTAACCAATTCTTTATACCTAAAGTATTTTATCAACAATTTAATTCTCTTAATTTTAAAAAAAAAATCTTTCTAGAATTTTTAATGAGCTGAAAACAAAAATGCGTGATATAAAAGAATTTAAGGAGAAACTCTTGGTTACCTTGGGTGAGTTTCTCGAAGACCATTTTCCTCTGCCTGATAGAAACGTTAAAAAGAAAAAGGTAAGTTGTAGAGAAGACATTCTTGTAGATATTCAGATATGAAATTGTTGTCGTAGGTTCAAATGTAAATTTTCTGATGAATTTTCTTGTTTAATATGCACTTCAAAGATATAAGTTTGCATCTCTTGTGGCTCAGACGGTAAAGCATCTGTCTGCAATGTGGGAGACCTGGGTTCGATACCTGGGTTGGAAAGATCCCCTGGAGAAGGAAATGGCAACCGACTCCAGTACTCTTGCCTGGAAAATCCCATGGATGGAGGAGTCTAGTAGGCTACACTCCACGGGATCACAAAGAATCAGACACGACTGAGTGACTTCATTTTCTTTCTTTATTTTTTTCTTTTCAAAGATATAAACAAATAGGTACATGTACAGAAGTATTCCATCATCACGTTATGGTATTTATTGAAAAATTAGAAGGAATCTAGTTATTCAATAAATTAGAAATAAATATAGTTTTTTATATTGTATTCATATAGTGGAGAAAATGGAGCTTTTAAAAATAATGTATTGAACACTATCAAAGGAATTGATGAAAGGCTCACAAATTTTTGTTAGAGGATAAACCATAGATGATTAAATTGTATAACAAAAAGTCTAATTGGTACCAAAAAATGTAATAGTGCTTTATGCCTGGGGCTAAGATTGTAAATGAGACTTGTTTTTGTTTTCATTTTCATTATTTTCCAAGTTTTCTATAATAAACATATGTAACTTAAAATCAGAAGATACCTATACCTATGAGGTAAGTTATTGATTATTTTAATAGTAGTTATGATGAAATAAACCTTTTTCACAAAAGCAAATAAATATTTCATTGGGTGACAGAAAGTTGGAATCAAGCACTTTAATTCATTTTTAAAACGCAAAATAGGGTATAAATAAGAACTTGTGGGCATAGGATAGGCATTGAAAGTGGATCCAGAATGATCTTTCTAAAACTTTACCTATTTAATAATTTATTTAATCAAATATTTAAAAATACACATATTTTAATCTTTTTAATGTAAAACTTTTTTTTTTCTGATTTTGATGCCACCCTCTGGGATGAGGTCTATAAACTCCTTAGAGTAATGAATTTGTATTCTGGACTTTGTCTATCTCTGTGGCCTTCTTTCCAACTTTACCCATCTCTTGCATGAGTCCATTCATCCATGCTATTGGAGCAGATGTACAGTTTGACCTGTCACTTTTTTGTGCCTTATACATGCTATTCCCTCTGGTTACAAAAGAGTTCCTAACTGATGAGGATAGTAAATTCCTTCTTAAAGCAACTCAAACATCATCTTTTGTATGAGGCATTAAATTAAGTTTAGGTGTCATCTTATTAGCATTTATTACATGATTTTGTAGTAACAATTTATGTCTCTCTCTTCACCTACCATGCTCTATGAGCTGCTTGCTTTGTTTAATTCATATTAGTATTTGTACTGTATTTCATACCTATTGTAGTACCTCAGTTCATATTTCTTGAGTGACTGTGCACATGGCTAGGGAAAGGAGAAAGTTTTGTTTTCTTATAATCTGTGTTTATTTATTCTTCTCTTTCTTCTTTGTAATTATCAGTAGGCTTTACATTTGTTATGGAATATTTTTCTGATCCTGTTATTATGTATACCCATTAGTCATTTCTGAAATTTTGATAGCCTTCTGTTAACCATTTTTGTTAATTTAGGATCCCTTACGTCTTAATGATCATAATCTTAAAATAACTCAGTGATTTATTTCCTGATTCTAGTCTCCCTTTTTTTAACTGTTTTTTGGGGTTTTTTTTTTAACCTCTTAAGGTTCTCCACTAGTAGAACCAGAGATTTGAGATATTCTTAAAGAAAGCATTCATTACCAGAAGCTATCATGAATTTGTTAAGTCATACTGGATAAGCTCAGTTTTTTTAAATGAAGTATATGAACTACTGATACATATTACAAAATGATAGGTTACTTTCTCTGTCAAGCTAGAAAAATGGAGGTATTAGTGGGCTCAAGCTGCTGTAACAAAATACCAAAGATTAGGTGGCTTAAACAAAAGAAATTAATTTTCTCACAGTTTTGGCGGCCAAAAGTCCAAAGTGCCATCAGTTTATTTAAAATAAGTAAATTGTATTATTTATTTTTAACTTTCCCAGTTTTATTTCATTTATATTTTGTTCTATACCATCATTCATGTATGCATTTAGTCTTTATTGTACATTGTTAGATTCCATTCTTATTATATTTTACCTTTCATTTTTGAGTTTTTAAGTTTAATCCATTATTTGCTATGATGGATTTCTTTAACAAGTAATTCGTTCAAGAATTCCTGGCTGTTTTATTTTTGAAATTTTAACTGCTGACATTGTTTGCTTTATAATTAGAGGCTTATCTTTGGCAGAGATTTTAAAAAATCACAAGACTTGGTAGTGGGTTTCTCCATTTTTCTTAGATGGAAGTGTGCTGTGGAGAAGTTGAGGCCAGCCTGCAGATGTTTTCTGGCATGACTACTTGCCTGAAAGATTCTTTATGTCTGACCTTCAGTAGCTTAATGAGGATATGTCACTATGTTGATCATTCAGTATCAGTTTTGCTTTGATGATATATTGTTTTGGGGGAAGATTTAGGTCACATTTCATTTCATGGAAATTTTATTATATTTTATACTGCTTTTGTTGTTCAGTCAGTAGGTAATGTCCGACTCTTTGTGACCTCATCTTCTCTGTCCTTTACTATCTCCCTGAGTTTGCTTAGACGCATATCCATTGAGTCAGTGATGCCATCCAACCATCTCATCCTCTGTTACCACCTCCTCCTCCTCTTGCTCTCAAGTTTTCCCAGTATCAATGTCTTTCCCAAAGAGTCGGCTCTTCACATCAGGTGGTCAAAGTATTGGAGCTTCAGCTTCAGCATCAGTCCTTCTAATGCATATTCAGGGTTAATTTCCCTTAGGATTAACTGGTTTTATTTCTTTGCTGTCCTAGGGACTTTCAAGGGTCTTCTCCAGTACCACAGTTCGAAAGCATAAATTCTTTGGTGCTCAGACTTTTTTATGGTCCCACTCTCACATCCATGCATGGTGGCTACTAGAAAAATCATAGCTTTGACTATATGGATCTTTGTCAGCAAAGTGATGTCTCTGTTTTTAATATGCTGTCTAGGTTTGTCATAGTTTTTCCTCCATGACGCAAGCATCTTTTAATTTCATGGCTGCAGTCACCATCTGCAGTGATTTTGGAGCCCAAGAAAATGATATCTGTCACTGTTTGCAGTTTTCTCCCATTTATATGCCATAAAGTGATGGGACCAGATCCTGCGATCTTCATTTTTTGAATGTTGGGTTTTAAGCCAGCCTTTTCACTCTGCTCTTTCACATTCATCAGGAGGTTCTTTAGTTTGTCTTCACTTTCTGCCATTAAAGTGGTATCCTCTGTATAACTGAGTTTGTTGATACTTCTCCCCGCGATCTTGATTCCAGCTTGTGAATCTTTTAGCCCAATATTTAGCATGATGTACTTACTCTGCATATAAATTAAATATGCAGGGTGACAGTTTACAGCCTTGACGTATTCCTTTCCCAGTAACGTTGAACCAGTCCGCTGTTCCATATCCAGTTCTCACTATTGCTTCTTGTCCTGCACACAGGTTTCTTAGACCTAGGTAAGGTGATCTGGCATTTCCAATCTTTTAAGAGTTTTCTACAGTTTGTTGTGATCCACACAGTCAAAGGCTTTCATGTAGTTAGTGAAGCAGAAATAAATATTTTTTAAAATTCTTTGCTTTTTCCACGATCCAGTAGATCTTTGCAATTTGTTCTCTATTTCCTCTGTCTTTTCTAAATCTATCTTATACATCTGGAAGTTCTCGGTTCACATACTGCTGAAGTCTAGCTTGAAGGATTTTGAGCGTCGTCTTACTAGTATGTGAAATGAGAGCAGTTGTAACGTAATTTGAACGTTCTTTGGCATTGCCATTCTTTGGGATTGAAATGAAAACTTATCTTTTCTAGTCCTGTGGCCACCACTGAATTTTCCAAATTTGCTGGCATATTGAGTGCAGCACTTTCATAGCATCATCTCTTAGGATCTGAAATAGCTCAGCTAGAATCCCATCATCTCCACTAGCTTTATTCATAGTAATGCTTCCTAAGGCTCATTAGACTTCACACTCCAGGATGTCTGACTCTAAGTGAGTGACCACACCATTGTGGTTAAGTAGGTCATTAAGACCTTTTTTGTAAAGTTCTGTGTATTCTTGCCACCTCTTTTTTTTTTTTTTTAATTTTATTTTATTTTTAAACTTTACACAACTGTATTAGTTTTGCCAAATATCAAAATGAATCCGCCACAGGTATACA
Organism: Bubalus kerabau; assembly: GCF_029407905.1. Classification (NCBI taxonomy): domain Eukaryota; kingdom Metazoa; phylum Chordata; class Mammalia; order Artiodactyla; family Bovidae; genus Bubalus; species Bubalus kerabau. Next base: position 15,882,763 of record NC_073641.1, read on the forward strand.
TGTGTTCCCCATCCTGAACCCTCCTCCCTCCTCCCTCCCCATTCCATCCCTCTGGGTCATCCCAGTGCAGCCTCTTTTTAATCTCTTCTGTTTCCTTTAGGTCCTTGCCATTTCTGTACTTTATTATATGTTGTTATATTGCCTTTATTATATAATTATATTGCCATTTTTGTCCTTTATTATATGCTTATCATATCTTGATGTTTAAACATTTTTTGTTTCCTTTTATTATAATTTTTCTCTGCATTTTCTTTGATTGTCTCAAACTTTTATATTTTTATCTGTGCCTAAGCTGCTTCTTTATCAATTTGGTAATTGTATATGGTTTCATCACTAGTGAATCATATGTTGCTTTTTACCTCTTTTCCATTTAGTAAGGTATTAAGGGAACAGGAGATGATGATCTCCAGCTTTACCATCTTTATTCAGTAATCACATTTGTTTTTGTCAGGATTATTTTACTATTTCTTTTATATATTTATATTTCTGTAAGACCTTATAAGGACTCGGTGGTAATCTTTGCCTGTTGTCAGGAAAGTACTGGATTTCACTATAGTAGGAAATATAGTTAATTGAATGTCTGAACTCAAAAGCTCCTGATTTTACTTAGTATTGTCTTGGAAGATTTCCCATAGAACCTTATCCTATTGAACATTTTTAGCAGTAATTTGGATAAAGAGGTAGAGAACATAGTCATCAAAGTTTATAAATGATATGAAACTGAAGAGGATTAGTAAATTTATTGGATGACAAAATTAAAACTGAATTTTTTAATTGCCATGATAAAATAGGATAGTCTAAATAAAATAGAACAATATTTAGTGGTAGAACATAGAATATCCTTAAAATAAAATTAAAAAAAAAACAACAAAAAAACATAGAATATCTTTCTTGGGTTTAAAACATTTAAAGAATAAAGGATACATATCTTAGCTATATACAATGAAACTCTAGAATGGAACTGGAATGAGATCTGTTCTCTGTCATTCCAGGAAAAAAAGAACTAGTGAGTTGAGTTAATATTAGGAACCATCATGAACTGTGAAAAGATGAGCAAATCTCCCCAGGAAGCAAGTTTTCTGTCCTGAAACTGTATCAGTACAGTCTGAAATGTCATTTGCTTGGATATTTCTATTGGGGAGGTTCAAAAATTAGATTTACACTTATATGAGTATATATAATATGTGTAATATACTTTACCCATTATATATTTATAGATAGGTAGGTAGATAGTCTGAATTGTATGTTTTAGTAATTACAAAAGATTTCTCTGTCTTAGAGATTGTTTCAGCTGTATTTTTATGAACCTTAATGTTTAGTACAACAGGTTGTTTTCTTTCAGAATTCTTTTAAAGTCATCTCATTTTAAATGTTTGGTTTTAGTATATCTTGTATCATTGCAATTGAGAGATATTAATTTAAAAGATTAAAAAAATTTTTTAATAAATAGTCTAATAGCCTGCCATTGTCAGAACTGAAATTTAAATTCCTTATTATTCACACTTTCCTCAAAGAAAAACATTCAAGAATCAACTGCACAGCTGATAACACTGCATGAAATGTTAGAGGTAAGTGTTTTGTGTAGTTGTTTTGTCTTGAAGATTTGTCTGATTAGTGATTTATGGACAATTATACACAAACTTGGGGCTTCCCAGTTGGCTCAGTTGTAAAGAATCCAGCTGCCAATGAAGGAGATGAGTGTTTGATCCCTGAACAGGGAAGATCCCCTGGAGGAGTAAATGGCAACCCTCTCCAGTATTCTTGCCTGAAAAATTCCAATAGACAGAGGAGCCTGACCGGCCACAGTGTATGGGGATCGCAAAGAGTTGGATGCAACTGAGTGACTATGTACAGGCACATACTCAGGTTTGAAAAAGAAAAAAATGCTGCTTTAGTTTTGAAGATATACAGCCAATTTTATTACATATATTAATTTATCTTTAGTATAAAATTAGTTTCTATTTTTTGTGTAGTAAGAAAGAATATTTTTTAAGAGAAGATGAAACTAAAATCTTACCCTTAATTATACTCCAGATTATTACTTTAAGAAAATTTTTATGATGTCATTTAGTATCTATACAGTGAAACCCTTTGCTGTTATGTAATCTATACATGCTTTCTCTGCCTGACATTTACTTTTTTTTTTTTTTTTACCTAATATCTTTGACCCTTAAAAAAAGTTTTTGAACTTTGGCCAAGTTATCAACTTTATTAAATACTTTAGATCTTGATATGACGACCTGTTACAAGTTGGGTGAACAGGAAGATAGATGGTCTATGAATAGCTGTTCAACAATCAATGTGGCTTTTTAAAATGAGTGATAAGTTTAGAATACAGTGATTTCAGAAAAGTTGCTTCATCATAATTTTATGAAAAGTCTTTATCTAGTTAAAGTCTTCATTTATCTAGCTAAGTGTTTTTGAATACTAAAGTCTTTATCTAGCTAAGTGGTTTTGGTACCTCTACCTTCCTGTTCACCCAATTTGCAATAGGTTGTCATATCAAGATCTAAAGTATTTAATATAGTTGATAATTTGCCAAAGTTCAAAAACTTTTTTTAAGGGTCAAAGATATTTGTGAAAATAAAAGTAAATGTCAGGCAGAGAAAGCATGTACCTTTGATACCTCAGGATATCTTAATATAGAATATTATTACTTTGAAAAGCAAAATACAAATATTTTTTAGATTATAATTTGAATCTTTCAGCATATTCCAATTTACTTCCAATTTATACTGAAACTAAAACTACCATTTCTCATGGATGACTTGACTTTTTTTAAGATAAAGATTGTCATATATGTGGCAAATATTGACAGTTAACTCGGAAATACATGTGTAATTTTTGAATAGTGTACTATGAGATATACCATATAAAGCTTAGATTTAGGAACCATTACATACCAAGGCTTGTATTATCAATGATAATTGTAAACTAAATTTATACTGCCGTTCAATGAAAAGTAAAATAATATATACATATTCACTTTAAACAATTATGTAAAGTTTAAAAATAAAATAAAATTTAAAAAATAAAATTAAAAAATCAACAACAACAACAACAAAAAAAACAAACAACCAAAAAAAATAAAGTAGAATTTTTAACATTTAATTATTTCTGGCATTTACTAGGATTTTGATTGATATTATTTTATGTAGCAATGAAAAGTAAGATTTTAAGTTATATTAAAATGTGAGCAATTGCTCTAAAATGGGAATAATATCTTATTCTCTTATGATCATACCTAAAAGAAATGAGACCAACAGCTTTTTTCTCCAGGATGTGGTTCTTGAAATAATTAGTTAGAGAATTCCCTGGTGGCCTGGTGGTTAGCATTCTGGGTTTTCACTGCCGTAGTCCATGTTCAGTCCCTGGTTGAGGAACTGAGATTCTGCACTGTCACAGCCCAAAAAAAAAAAAAAAAAAAAAAAATTAGCTAAAATTTATGACAGGTGAGATTTTACTTTAAGAATTGAAATGTTAAAAAACAAGAATAGAGGTGTTGATATTATCATGAAATGTGATTGAGATGAGAACTTAATAGTTTAATTATATTTCTATGACACTTTTACTGTTGTTAGCTGTTAAGTCATGTCTGACTCTTCTATGACCCCATGGACTATAGCCCACCAGGCTCCTTTGTACATGGGATTTTCTAGCAGGAATACTGGAGTGGGTTGCCATTTTCTTCTCCAGGGGATCTTCCCGACCCAGGGATCGAACCCACGTCTCCTGCATTGCAGACAGATTCTTTACTGCTATGGTATAAATTTTATTTTTCCTTTTCTGGGTTTCTTAAAATAATATCTTTAAGTTAAAACTTTGGCATGGCAGTTTGAAGATATGGATTCTAATCCATTATCTTTTACTAGTTATGTACCCCTTGAGGAATCTTTTAACCCTTATGAATCCTGGTTTTGTAATTTTTGAAGGCACTTTGTGGGAGCTGAGGAGGTAGAGTAATAATTGATACATATTTAACATTTTTCATTATATCTCATAGAACATTAATGTTCAAATATTTAATGTGTGTTTCTTACAAAACTTTTCTAATGCCCTGAATCTGGGAAAGATGTGTCATTCCTAGTGCATATTAGCATCTTTCTTGAGCTTATTTAACCACAGGACCCTGTTACTCCATGAGCATTGCTACTGCTGCTGCTGCTAAGTTGCTTCAGTCGTGTCTGACTCTGTGCGACCCCATAGACGGCAGCCCACCAGGCTCCCCTGTCCCTGGGATTCTCCAGGCAAGAACACTGGAGTGGGTTGCCATTTCCTTCTCCAATGCATGAAAGTGAAAAGTGAAAGTGAAGTCGCTCAGTCGTATCCAACTCTTAGCGACCCCATGGACTGCAGCCTACCAGGCTCCTCCATCCATGGGATTTTCCAGGCAAGAGCACTGGAGTGGGGTGCCATTGCCTTCTCTGAGAGCATTGCTAGAGAGACCAATTTCATGGAATGTAGTTCAAGAAATGTTAGTCTTATATAATTTACTACAGGTATTAAAAATTTCTCAATATCCTTAGTGAAGAGATCAAAGTGTTTAAGATAATTTGAAGGAAATAATGATGATAGAATTTTTGTTTTGAAGGTTTATCAGATGAATAAGTGGCTTTGAGTGGAGGGGGAAGGTTGGTGTTTTCTCTTTCCCTGAAATATTAAGACATGTATGCAGTTTTTTGAACTTTGTTTTTTAATTTGAAGAAATGGTTATAACCAAATTTCTAACATAAATTATTAATCTTGAGAGAAGTGGGAGAATTGTAAATGCTTTTCAACAAGTTTTTAGGAAATGTTTTAAAAATTCATGTGCAAAGATTCATTTTAAAGCTATTTCCATTCAGTAATATTTGTAGTTTTTTTAAAAAGAGAATCAGCTATTTAATACATAGAAATTATGATTAAACAATTATTCAAAGAAAAGAGATCAACATTCTTTGGTTAAAAAAAAAACTTTTAATATATCTGTATCAATTTTTTTTTCCAAGTAAGATATATCTTAAATGATGTTTTTTCCTAGATTCTTTTAAATAGATTATTTGGTGTTCCACATGACCCATATGTCAAAATTAGTGATTCTTTTTGGCCACCTTATATTGAGCTGCTCCTGCGTAATGGAATTGCCTTGAGACATCCAGAAGATCCAACCCGAATAAGATTAGAAGCCTTCCATCAGTAAAAAGATGGTGTTTTTTTCACACAGTACATAAAGAATCTTGTCATTCAAGGATAATGGAAACACTGAGAATTACTTGGATAAAGAACGTTATTTGCTAATCAAAGCACATAATATAGTCCATTTTCCTTTCATGCTTAAAATGACTCATGCTGCCATCTACTATTCATTTAAAAATGATAGCTTCATAGTCAGTCAGTGCTTTTGTGTTTTCAACTGAGTTGACAAGAATGTAAGTAAAAACCATTCTAGACTTAATCATTATAATACTTTAAATATACCTTCTGCACTATTCTTTGGAAAATTTTTTGTTAATTATATTCCTAATGTTTTTCTTTTAAAATATATGCCGGTTTATTTTATACATTTTGAGTTGTATTTGGTGCTTACATCCTTTAAATTTATAAATTATGGTGAAAGGCCATAATTTGCTGGAGGTTAAAAAACTGACTTAGTATCTTAATGTATAATGTAGCATAATTTTTATAGTACATCTGTTCATGTATTCTACAATATTTCTAGGTTTGTTAAAAATTGGAATATTAAAAAATAATGAATAAAGGTAGATTAAAAGTATTTTAATGTATATTATAAGTGATATATATATTAAACCTTTCTTGATTCTGTTAATTATTACTAATGATATTGTGTTCATAAAATTTTGTTAATCCTCTGTGACTTTTCTATAAATAAAATTCTCATTTAAAATTCTCTAGCTTTTTTGGGGGTGTGGCATGATATTTTAATAAATAGACTTTATCATAGGTAGATAAGTGACAATATAATTAAGCTACATATAAGGTAAACTAGAGAATTCCGAACACTTTTTATATCATTAATTTTCAGAGTGGACTTGGTATATATTTTTATTTTTGAAATTGATTTCTACTGCATTGTATTATTCAAGTTTCTTATTTACCTTGAATACTAAATCTCTCTTAAAACAGGCAAAAACTTACAAGTATACCGTGTCCCTTTTGTAGAAAATACAAATACTGTTATATTTTAGAAAACTTGTAAGTTCTTTCTCAGGAAGATGACATACAAAAATACCTTCCTAGAATACTCTAGTTGAGATTCAAAGGAATGAGCAACTTACTATTCCTTGAAGTTACTAGAAAAAGGAAAAATGGTGCTGGCAATATAAGTTTGACAGTATTTCTACAAAGCAGATAATACTGTTGTCTGTGAACTTCTCTGTGTTGCAGATTACAGAAATAAATAGATAAAAGCAGTAAACAATTTGATGATTTATTTGATAAGTTTTGATTTCACATTTATTAAGTGGGATGTTTTTACTACAGAATCTTTTGCAAAATTTTTTTTATATAATTTAATTTATTTATTACTTTTGGCTGTACTGAGTCTTCATTGCTGTGCAGACTTTTCTCTAGTTGCAGCAAGCGAGGGTTACTCTCTGGTTGCGGTGCACAGGCTTCTCATTGTGGTGGCTTCTCTTCTTGCCAAGCATAGGCTCTAGGGTGCATGGGCTTGTGTAAAGTTTTAAAGAAAACTATGATGATTGCATCCTACTTTTTAATTTGCTAACCCAGCCTTCTTATATAGCACAGTTTTTTGCCCACTTTTCATCTCAATCATAAACAAAGTAAATTACAGTAGAATTAGTCTTGATTTGTACCCCATCTAAGCTTACAGGCCTCGAAGGGTTTTTTGTTGTTGTTGTTTTTGTGTGTGTGTGTGGTTTTGAGTATACTGGAGAAAATGTTTCAGTTTTTGAGAACCTGTATGTAGGGGCCATCACTATGGATCCCGGAAACATTAAGAGGGTAATGAGTATTATGAATAACTGTTCTCATAAATGTTATAAATTAGATGAACTGGACCAATTTTATGAAAGACACAACCTACTAAAATTCACACAAGGAAAAATCGCCACTTTACATAAGTCTATATATTAAAGAAATTGAATCAATAATTATTAAACTTTCAAAACAGTAAACATCAGACCCAAATGGTTTCACTGGTGAATTCTGTCAAATATTTGAGACGAAAATGATGACAATTCTGTACAATCTGTTCCAAAAAATAGAAGCTTATTCTTTCTATGAGGCTGGCATTAGCCTAATACCAAAACCAGACATTACATTATCCTAACACTAAAAGCAAAGACTTTTTAAGAAAGGGCAACTACAGGTATCTATTATGAACACAGGCACAAATTTCCTCAACAAAATAATCAAATTCAACAATATATTAAAAGAATTATGCATCCAGCCAAGTGGTATTTATTCCAAATATTCAAGACTGGTTCAACATTCAAATATCAATTAATGTAACCCATATATTATCAAAATAGAAAATAGAAAAATGATGACACCAATAGGTTATTAAAAAGCTATATGACAAAATTGAATACCTATTCATGATGAAAGCTCTCAGCAAGCTAGAAATAGAAACTTCCTTAGCTTGATAAAGAACATCCACAATCTTGTACATTATTACTTATTCTTTAAAAAAAAGTATAGAAAACACAGCTAACATGCTTAATGGTGAAAAACCAGATGTTTCTCTAAGATCAGGAACAAGGCAAGAATATGTCCTCTCAACAGTGCTGTTCAGCATTGTACTAGGAAGATGGATAAATTTATATGAAAAGACATAAGACCCAGAATATCTGCCATAATGAAGAAGAAGAACAATGTGGAAGAACTGACAGCAACCTTAAGACTCATTGTAAATCTGTAGTAACCAATATTGTGAAGTTGGTGCAAAATCAGATAACGGATCCCTGGAACAGAATAGAGAGCTCAGAAGTAGACCCATACAAATATGATCAGCTAATCTTTGACAAAGAGGAAAGGCAATCCAATGGAGAAAGCTCTGTCTTTTTCAACAAATGGTGATAGAACTGTACATGCACATGCAAAGAAAGAAAACTGGGCACTGCTGTAGTGATGTTACACCTTTAAATTAACTCAAAATGAATCATAGACCTAAATATAAAATGCACAACTACAAAACTTCTAGAAAATACTATAAGATAAAATCTAGTGTGACTTTGAATTTGGTGAAGACTTCTTAAAAAATTGATAAACTGGATTTTATTAAAACTTTTTGTTGTGTTAAAAACAGTCAAAGTGGAAAAAAAAAAACAGATTAGGAAAAAATGTATGCAGAACACATATATCAAAAAGATAAAAGTCACCAAAATACAGAAAACTCAACAATAAGAACAAACATCCCAATTAAAAAGAGGGCAAAATGTCTAAACTGACGCCTGTCCAAATGAGATAAACAGATAGCAAGTAAGCAGATGAAAAGATTTCCACATTGTATGTCATCAAGAAAATGCAAACTGAAAAACAATGAGATAGCACTAAACACCCATCAGAATGACCAAATACTGACAGTGTGGAGCAACAGGAACTCATTTATTGCTGGTGGGAATGCAAAATACAGTCATTTGGAAAAAAATGTACTAAGCATACTCTTAATATACAATCCACCAATTATGCTTCTTGGTATTTACCCAAATAAGTTGAAAACTTATGTTCACACAAAATCTTGCACACCATTGAGTATAGCAGCCTTTTTCATGAATGTCAAAAATTGGAAGCAATCCAGATGTTCTTCAATAATTGAATGGACAAATCATAGGACAATGGATTACAATGGATTACTCAGATATGAAAAGAAATGAACTATCAAGCCACAAAAAAGGATGAAGGAAACTTAAATGCATATTCCTAAGTGAAAGAAGGCAATCTGAAAAGCCTACATACTGTATGATTCCCGCTGTATGATATTCTGGAAAAGGCAAAAATATGAAGACAGTTGAAAGATGATTGATTGTGGTTTTAGGGGATTGGTAGTGGGTAGGGCAGGAGGGGTGGGATAAATAGGTGGATTACAGAGGATTTTCAGGGCAGTGAAACTATTCTTTATGATAACTATCGGTGGATATTTAACATTATGCATTTATTAAAACCCATAGAACTATACAAAAAATGAATCCTGATATGAACTATGGACTTTAGTTAATAATAATGTATCAATATTAATTCTTCAGTTTTAACAAGTATAACACCAAATATAAGATGTTAATGATAGTGGAAACTATGGGCAAAGAAAAGGAAGTATATGGGAACTGAGGAATTGGAGAAAGTTTTTTCTTACTAATTAAAGAAACATGAAGAAATGGTTTGTGGTGTTCTGGTGGATGTTATTACATCTGCATGAAACATCTAGGGCTCTTCAGCCATTTTGTAACCATTTGGAGAGCTGCTATGGAAGAATCTGGCATATTTAGTGTGGCAGTATCTCAAAAAAGTAACAAATCCTGATGTTATTGAACCAGGTAATTGACCATAGAGCTGTGGTACTAGGGAGCATGATTTATAATTATAAATTTATAATTTATATTTATAATTATATTTATAATTATACTTTATAATAGTAAATACATTTTCCTTCTGAGGCAGATTTTTTTTGTTGTTTTTTGAAACTGAAGAATTCTACCAATGTAACCAAACCATCAAATGGAACTTTAACTTGCTGAAATTAATTTTATGAAACAGTCTGACAAAGACTTTAAAATGTGTATTTTTAGGTTGCTGGGAGAAATTAATTTTTTCCATTTAAAAAGGGCTAGACATTGTAATACAAAATAGGAACAAATGAAACAACATTTGGTTATAAATAGGAATTAATTGTATGTTCCATATATGATTAAATATAATGACTAAAATATAAATTCTACAAGTAGGATAAACTCTTGATTGGATAGAGTTACAGATTGATTTAGTTAATTGAAAGATAATTTGAAGAATTCATCCAGAAAAATTAAAAAAATTATGAAGAGCAGATAAAGAACAAATTGGGGCACTTCAACATAGAATTTACTGTTGGAAAGAATAGCAGGAATGATAGTTAAGCAATATTTGAAAAGATAATAGCTGAAAACTTTTCTGCAGAACTGAAAGCCTCAGAAAAATGTACACTGAATGTACACTGTGCAGGATAAACCTCACTGTGAAACAGTTTCATAAAGCTGTAAAATATCAAAGAGAAAGAATTTTCAAAAATACTAAAGAGAAAAGATAGTTTACAAAGACAAAAACAGCAATTATTCATTTGCAAAAATAGAAAGACTGAGGGGGTCTCTGTATGGTTTCTTTTATAAGAACACTCATCCTGTTTATGAGTGGTTTATCCTCATGACCTAAGCATCTCCCCAAAGCCCCACCTCCTAATACAGTCACATCAGGCATTAGGATTTCCAGAAGTTGGGAGCAATCAACTGAATTGAATGTTGCTGGGAGTTCAAGTGAGAACTAAGAAATCGACCACAAAATTTGTCTACATGTATGTCCAAAAAAATCATTATTTAGACTGCACTGAGTTCTCTTGTTTGAAGCCCAAAGTACTTACTCATTAAATTATGTAACTTATTGCAGTCCATCTGTAACTTAATTGAGGGGAAGAACTTTGCCTTTTATTGTTATACTCTTTTGCTCTCTGCTCAGTGCTGAAGAGTAGGCAGTTGTTATCAGCATATCAGGGTCTTTGCTGTTGTTCAGTTGCAAAGTCATGTTGGACTCTGCAACCCCATGAACTGCAGCACACCAGGCTTCCCTGTCCTTCACTATCTGCTAGAGTTTGGTCAAACTCATGTCCATTGAGTCAGTGATGCTATCCAACCATCTCATCCTCTGTCATCCCCTTCTCTTGCCCCCAGTCTTTCCTGGCATCAAGGCTTTTGCTGTTAGCTCAGTGATATTCTTTGACTTTTTCTTCTCCTTTCTGAATGATAGATATTTGTATAATACAGTTAAAAGTAATTGGTTATACACACACTTTTCTTAGCAAGTTAAAAAAAAAAAGTCCTGTAATTGATCTCATACTCTATAAATTAAATAAAAAAAGAAAGGTTAAAGTGAAATTATTTTTTGTCACTATCTGTAGTAAAAAGTTTTGGATATAAAGACTGAAATTAAGAAGTAAAACACAATACATGAATTTTAGTGAGCTTTGCTTACCTGTAATGTATCATTATATTGCTGATTGCAAATTTAAAATATTTTTGAAATTGCCAGGTAAATGCTAACAACAAATCACAGTAATCTTTTTTCCTTTTTTATAAAGTTGCAAATTTTTTCAAGTATACAGAGATTAAAATTAATACATACCCATGTACACTCAATACCCTGAATTAGTATAAGTTAACATTTTGTGATAATTCAAATTGTTTTGTTTTTCAAACAATTTTATAGATTTAGCTGATGCTCACTTTGTGCTCCTTAATTCCATCCTCTTTCTCTCCTAGGTAAGTATGATCCCTGAGATACTATGTTCTTCCTCTGCGTACTTTGGTAAGTTTGAGATATAAATTTAGTGTTAAAAATATTTATAATTAAAGCTTTATATACATATAGTCATATATCTACATCCTATCCCAATTTGAATCATAATGTATCCATAATTGCAGTATTTCAACTTAATGTTATGTAATTTATCCATGTTGATGTGTGTGGATTTAGTCCATCATTTAACTGCTATATAATACTACAATGTAGAAATAGATTACAACTTTTTTTTCCCCTATGATAACCATTTTGGTTATTTCCATTTATTCACTGCTACAAGTAATGTTCCCTTACTTATTAATGTGGATGCTCATCTGCAAGAATTTCTTAAGGTTATGTATTTAAAACTGAAATGGCTGGGTCAAAAATGCACATCTTCTGGATTAGACATTGCCAAATTTGCTCTTTGTGGTGTTTGCACTTAATTTACACTTCCATCAACAATATATTAGATGTCACCTCACACCAGTCAGAATGACCATCATGAAAAAGTCTACAAACAGTAAATGCTAGAGAGTGTTGAGAAAAGGGAACCCTCCTACACTGTTGGTAAGAATGTAAATTAGCACAGCCACTATGGAGAACAGCCTGGAAGTTCCTTAAAACTCTAAAAGTAGAGCTACCATATCATCCTGCAGTCCCACTCCTGGGCATATATCTGAAGAAAACTATAATTCAGAAGGAATCACGCACCCCATTGTTTATTGCAGCACTATTTGCAATATTTAAGACACAGAAGCAACCTAAATGTTTATTGACAGATGAATGGATAAAGAAAATGTGTGTGTGTGTATATATATAAATACATATATACAATGGAATACTACTCAACCATTAAAAAGAATGAGATAATGCCATTTGTAGTAACATGGATGGACTTGGAGATTATTATACTAAGTGAAGTTAGATGAAGGCAAATAGCATATACTGTATCATTTATATGTGGAATCTGAAAAAAGAGATGCAAATGAACTTATTTATAAAACAAACAAACTCAGACATAGAGAATGAACCTATGTTTATCAAGGGGGAAGTGTAAAGGGGAGGGATAGATTGGGAGTTTGGGATTGACATATATACACTGCTATTTAAAACAGATAACCAACAAGGATGAACTGTGTAGCATTAGGAACTCTTCTCAATATTCTGTAATAACCTAAATGGGAATAGAACTTGAAAAAAGAATAGATACGTGTACATGTATAACTGAATCACCTGGAATTAACATGACATTGTTACTCAACGGTACTCTAGTATAAAATAAAACATTTTTAAAAGTAAATAATTTTTAAAAAAGATAAAAAACCCCCAAATATTACATGTCCAGTTTGCCCAGTCCTCCCAAACACTTGATATTATCAAATTGTAACATTTTTGCCACTCTGATAAAAGAAACATTTTCATTTCTATGATTACTAGCAAGATTGAACATTTCATTACTCATTTATCTGCCCTCAGGTTTTTTTCTCCTGCTACTTTTCTATTTATACCATTAAAATTTTTTTTGACCTTTCCCTTATAGATTGGTGAGAGTTCTTTCAATATTCTTGATATTTATTATGCTTCAGTTATATTATAATTTTTCTCTCACTTTCTGGTTTATGCTTTTTTTAATGTTTTTAAAATTTTCATTAATAAGTTTAAACTTACCAATCTTTTCCTTTATGCTTTGAGCTTTTGCACATTACCTAAGAAATCCTATAATAGTCTTTCAAAGATTAGAAGATATTTATTTTAACTAAGTCAAATTTAAATCCAGTCCTATTGAAAGAATAAAATGTTTTGTATAGAAAGTGTATGGAATCTGGTTTTAATGTCTGTGAGGTAAATTTAAAACTAATAATTTCAAACAAACATAAAAATCAGAATTCTTCATCTCATTTTTTTCTGAAAATACAAGAAAACACTAACTATAAGACATGGCTTGATTCTTAACTAAAAAAATTAAATTTAATTTATATTAATATATTAATAAACTACCTTACAATTTTTATTACCCTTAAAATTCCCTTGGTCCCTCTTCTCTGACTCTCAATCTCTTCTACCTTTGTTTTTCAGTCTCTGAAAAAATAAACACATGTGTACAGGAAAATATATTTATATATATGTGTGTGTGTACAAGTTTCTTCCTCTCCCATATTTCCATTCATTTCATCTTTGATTTCCTGAAAGTGTCCATTCATTTACATTTAATTATATTTTAAAAACTTATAGCAAAGATATTTTTAGGTAGGGAAATTGCTATCAATTCCACTTTGCCCATAATCTTTATTTCTTTTTAAATTTTTTTAATTAATTATTTACTATTATTTTTTAAAGCCAAGGTGTCTCCCACTGAGAAATGAGTGCATTGTATACATTCTTTTTATATTCCTTTCCACTATGGTTTATCACAGAATATTGAATATAGTTCCCTGTTCTATGTAGTATGACCTTGTTGTTTATCCATTCTACCTATAATAGTTTGCATTTGCCAAACTCCAAACTCCCATTCCATCTCTCCCCTACCCCGATTCCTCCATCATTTTAAAATGAAACAGTGAAAAGAGACAGAAAGCTGGAGTGAAAACTTAGGGTCCAAGAGGAGAGGATTGTTCATTATAAGAATTTTAAAGAATTTCCGTTGCAACCTAAATTCATTCAGGGTTTGATTTAAATTTGTTACATATAATTCAACTAAAAAATAATGTCTGGGTAGTGCACTAAAACATTTCCATGCTAATGGAAGTGGTATGTGTAGTATTAGGAGGGCAAAATATTAATATAGTGTTTACATTTCAAGATAAGGAATGCATGTGCGCTTAGTCACGTCCAGCTCTTTGGGACTTATGGGCTGTAGCCTCCCAGGCTCCTCTGTCCATGGGATTCTTTAGGCAAGAATATTAGAGTCTGTAGCTATTCTACTCTCCAGGGGATCTTCCTGACCCAGGGATCGAACCTGGGTCTCCTGCATTGCAGGCAAATTCTTTACCAGCCTAGCCACCAGGGAAGCCTGATAAGAAATGAGGAGGAACCAATAGATTAAAAGAGTTACATGGTTACATGGGTAGCTTCTTTTTGTGAAAATACATTAGGATAACACTTTCATCAAGATATATTTATGTACTTTTCTTTATGAATATTCTACTTCTTTAAAAAGTTCTTTAAAAAGGAGACATAAGAGATCAACCTAATGCAATGTATGGATCTGATTCCAATAAGTTTTTTAAGCCTTTATTTGCAATTGAGGAAATCTAGTACTTAATGAAATGAAGGGATTGTTGTTTTAAGTCAATAGTGTAGTAGTGGCTATTTTTTTAGTCCTTATATTTTAGAAATACAGTAAATATTTAATGAATGAAATGAGATGTTATCTGAGTTTGGCTTTAAGGTAATCTAGTGGGATAGAACCAGTAATAGGAAAAGTGGACATGATGTCATACTTGTTAAAACTGGATAATGGATACATTGGGATTCATTGTACTATTTTTCTGCTTTTGAATGTGTTTGAATTTTCTTTCATGCAGTGAAAATGGACACACACACACACAGTTAAACTGAGAAATCATCATTTCTTGTGCTGATAATTTTTTACCCTTATTCTTGCTATTTTTCTTAAGTCTTTTGGAGGATAGGATGGGAATCTCTTGGAAATTTTTCATTACTCTGTTTAGACGCAGGATGGCACTCTTTGAATAAGTAATTAGCCAAAGTCCACTTCTCATTGAATAAGCTCCTTTCCTTTACAGTACTGCTGTTTCCTAAGGCAGTTTGTCTTAGGTGAGAGAAAAAACTTTTCAGTCAGCTTATAGACATGATTACTACTCATACCTTAACTTTAAATTTTCTCTGCTGGCTGTGTCTACTACCAGGTTTTGATAAATTAAGGATAAGTTTCAACTACTATTTCAGAGGTGGTTTGATGCAAAGCCAGCTCTGTGCCCTCTCTTATTTTTAGTATTTACAGTTATTGCTAAGAGATTAGCCAACTTGTATTCAGTTCAGTTCAGTCGCTCAGTCGTGTCCAACTCTTTGTGACCCCATGGACTGCCAACTTGTATATTTTAATGTAAATATCTATCTATATCTATATATCTCCATATGAATCATCTTTATTTAAAACTGTCAGTTCCAACCTCAGGTCATGTTTCTACATTTTAATGGAATTGAGCCAGATAAAACTGATTAAGGTCAAGATGCAAACTATTGACTGTGGACAGATGCGTTCCCCTTTCAGTCCTCAAAGAAGAATAGAAATAACTGTATTCTTGGATGTTCTCAGTCTGATTCATGCCTTCTTTAGCCAACTATTCATGTATTCACCAGAAGTATTACACCTACTACCTCCGGTGTAGGAAGAAAAAAAAAAAAAATCAAATGAGCAATAGTGTTAACAGAAGCTTGAAACTTAAGAGCTGGTATTCAGAAACGCCCTCCTCCCTATCCCCTTCCCTCCGGTCCAATTCCCCTTTCTGGTTCTGGCCATCGGAAATTGACTTGGCATTAACAGCGAACTGGAATTTCGAGGCGTCAATTCCCAGCCTCCCCGCGCACCCCCCCCCCCCCCGCCCGCACTCCCCACCCCTCGGAAACTCTTAAACCTCTCTCTACCCTCCTCTCAACGGTAGAGACAGATAAATGATACAGCAGATTACACCGCTGAAAGGCAACATTTGTCCTGAGCTATTTTCACATTTTTTCCTGTTTCCGATTTGTGTGCCAGACTTTGTTTGCTTTCTTAGGACATGGAAAACATATTTGGGCATTTCACTCACAGTTTAATGCCAGTGGCTTTTCCCCAGCAAATGAAAGTGAAAGTGCTACGTTGTAGCCTTGTTTTATCCTTAAAGTGGGGACGGGCAGCTGGTGTGTATGGAGTTGGTGGGGGAGGGGTTGGATTGGGAAACTTGAAGAACCAGTTTTCAGGTTTTGTTTGTTTATCTTGAGATCGCAGGAGGGTATCTGCCACCTCCCCCGACTCTGGGGTCTGACTTGGGATTTATTTTCGTTGGGGCAGTCATTGAAGTTTCATTCAATATACTGTCTTAAAATATATATATATACTTGTAGCTTTCCCCGGTTGCACTTTAAAACACCATCCAGTCTCACCCTCATCTGGAAATAATGCAAGCTTCTCTCTCTTCCCCCGCTCTCTCTCCTCCCCCACTTTTTTTTTTTTTTTTCTTTTAAAGCCCCACATAACCTGAAGTCAGTAATCAGATGGAAAATGTGCTGGTCTTAGTTTATTTTAGTCTACTTTCCCTTTTGTTGGCAATTTTGCTTGTTGAGGTATATTAAGGGGGAGTAAAAGCTCACACACAGGCATTTTGTGCACTTGTAGCTACGGAGTCTTGAAATCTGCCAAGATGTTTGATTGATGTTTACTATAGTTTCCTCAGAGACACTGTTTATATGAAACTTTTAACATTGTTGTGTGGACTTTAAAAAAAATACACGAAGAAGGGTACCAGAGATCTTAACAGTGACATTAGTTCACCTAGCCATTCATCCTCCCTCCCCCTTGCCTTTTCCAAGAAACTACTAATCACAAACCAAGCTAGAATTTCTAAAAGAGGTTAGAGGAAGAGGAGGAAACGAGGCGGAGTGGGGAAGGGGATTGAGGTTAGAAGGGCCAGAATTTCTCATTCACAGGGTGGAAAAGTTGACATTGTCTAAACCCTTCTGAATGGCTGGTAGTTGGTTACCCCGATTGTACCTCTACCTCCCCTCCCCCTCCACGTGACGACCCAGGACACATGCGCACCCGACGCAGCCCGGCACATCTGCAGACTGACGTCAGTGTGC
Source organism: Bubalus kerabau (assembly GCF_029407905.1). NCBI lineage: Eukaryota > Metazoa > Chordata > Mammalia > Artiodactyla > Bovidae > Bubalus > Bubalus kerabau. The sequence continues at coordinate 15,900,049 of NC_073641.1, forward strand.
TCTGCCTCTGAGGAAAAGCTGCCAAAATTTTCTACTGCTGCAATTCAAGTTGGCTGGGGGCCGGTAGTGAGATCTAGGGCTACTTCAACAAAACTTTGCTGCCCTTCCTGCTCTTCTTGTCTTCTTTTCTCCTGATACCTTTTGATGCTCTTCACATGTTATTTGCATAGCAAAGGCACTAAGCTGTCCAGGAAGAGAGGGCACCATTTCCACCCCCAATAAGTCTTTTTTTTTTCTTCCTTCCTTTCTTTTTTTTTCTTTCCTTTTTTTTTTTTTTTTTTTTGGAGGGAGGGGGTGCGGGAGAGAAAGGGGGTTTGCAAAGGCAGCATCTCAGGATGATAGCCTGGATGTATTGAAGGCATCTTTTTTTCTGCCAAATCGGAAAGTCCGTTCTCTAAAGCCCGGGTTAGCCAGACTATAGGGTTTTATTCTGGCTGCAGAATAACTAACTCACTGCTGTGGCTTTGCAAAGGGGGGCAGAAAAAAAAGAGGAGAGGGAGTACGTGAGTCGTCCAGTGCAATCTCTATTGTTTGAAACTTACTTTTTATCAGAATTTGAAGATGAAAACGGTAAGGAAGAGTTCACAATATTCAATGAAACCGTTTTTTTTTTTTTAAATTAAAACTTGTGCTTTGCTTGTCTTCCGAATAACGCGTAGAAAACTTTTTTTCTGTGTGTGTTTTTTTTTTCTTTTTCTTCTTTTTTTTTTTTTTTTTTTTTTAATGGCAATGAGTGAGCTTGACTGAACTCATTTTACAGATAGAAATCTTTTAACTCCAGACTAGTCGGGGGTTGGAGAATTCTGGGTCTTGCAAATATTTTATGATGCAAAAAGAAATATATGTTTATTATACAAATAGACATGTTTTGTGAAGTATGACTTGATTATGATTTTTGTGGTCTTAAATCACCAAATAGTAATTGGGAAACTAATAATGATGTGATTTTAATCTGATTTTCAGTTCTTAAAAAAAGACCTGCATTTTACAGTTTCAAGTCAGTGTCTTTAGTTAGACAAGTGCATATTTTATGCCTGGGCTCAGAGGGCAGAATTAATGTGCTAGCTATAGTCCCGATACTCTAGATATGTTAAGCTCTTAATAGGCTAATCAAAGAGATGGAAACGTGTTTTTGATTTACTTTTGGCCACTTGGGACATGGTAGGCTCATAACCCTCTGGAGCCTTGAATATCGGGATATGTCCGTGTATATTGTATATGGGATCAAAGTTCAGAGACTGGAGAGGGGATTGTGCTTCAGGGGTTATTGGAAAGCTGCCTTCAGATAATGTTTACTATAATTCTTGTCTTTGGTAATTTCTTTCCTTGTTGTAGTGGAGGCAAAGAGAGGGAGAGAGTGAGAAAGCGCACTGAGAGGGAACAAGAGAGTGAGTTTCTTACTCTTGTTTTTATTTGAGCTGCCGGTGCAACGCGTTTGGGCCAAATGCCAACTGTCTGGGTCACACGCGTTTTATCCAAATAGATTTAGCGCTGCTGTCTGGAAATGGGCTGCTGAATGTTAACTTTAGGATCAACTCAACCAGGGCAGCTCAGACTGTTACCCTCTGTCTGGGTGAAGAGGGGTGAGGGTGGGAGGGTTGGGGGGGGGGGGCGAGTGTGTGCAGAATGATGGAAGAAAGGGGAAACTGAACTATTGCTTGGAACTTTTAAAAACACACTGGAGTGTGATTTTCAACATACTCTTTTATGTTCAAATTTCTTGGACAATTTTTTTTTCTTGCCTTTTTTAGGTTATGTTGATTAGACTGAAACTTAGATGTGTGAATGACAGCTCTCAAAATTCATGACAGGAAAATAAACGTTAACATAAGACTGGTGTAGTTGAAAGGAAATTGAGAAAATTAATTTTGGAGATAATTGTTTTCCTGTGTTTCACCGAAGTGGTAGTTGCAGTTCCAGTTTATATTAATTTAGTGTTTATATGTGATCATTGGTATTTTAGATTTTTGAAGAATAGCTATAGAGGCAAATAAGCTGATTTCAAACAAATCAAATTCATTCAATTTCTTACAAATGGCAGCAAATGAAATCTGTGTTGTGGTATTAATATTTTTGTGATTCTCAAGGGCAAAACTCTCTAACCTCAAGACTTGAAATACTTTAATACTTTTCATGTCTGAGCCATTGCATGTAAGATTAATTCTTACTCTTGTCTATTCTTACTACTTCCTCTTCATTTCCTTAGCAACCATTAGTAGCTGCTGGTGCTTTGGGATAGTCCTCTATGCCAAATCTTATGCTGTGTGTGACTTTTCTGAGAGAATAAAGAGAGCTAACATATTAAGAGAGTTGATAGCACATTCTCTGGAACATTTCTGGGGAGAAGAGTAAAAGGTGGAAGAAGTGGATAGCTCTCTTGGTTCTACCAAAGGATTATCAACATTTTGAGCTAATGTCAAGAGAAAAAGGTGTTTCTGTTTTTCAGGAGAGAAGTTATAATACAGATAACGTATTTAACTTGCCATCTGGAAAAACAGTTGGGCACTATATGTAATTTGGGGCTTGATTTTTATAAAATAATATTGTGTATTTTTGCTTTTGGCTCATTTGCTTTTCTTGTTAGGTAACTTTTAAGTCTCCTTAACTACACCTTTCCATGGAAAGCAGTCTCACAGAATTTATAAATGACCTATAAACTTTTGTATTTCAAGTTTTAGCATATAATGGTGGTGGTTTTATTGCTAAGTTGTGTCTGACTCTTGCGACCCCATGGACTGCAGCCCGCCAGGCTCCTCTGTCCATGGGATTTCTCAGGCAAGAATACTGTAGTGGGTTGACATTTCCTTTGCCAGGGATCATCCCAACCCAGGGATCGAATCCGTGTCTCCTGCATTGCAGGTGCATTCTTTACTAATTGAGTCACCAGGGTGGCTAAATATTTGTTGAATGAATAATTGGAAAATGAAATGAGAAGTTAATTTTCACATATAAAAATTTAAGTACCTGAAGGAAGTGTAGTATTATTGCTTCCTCAGTGAAGACAAAATCAGCTTTAAAAAAATAATCAGAATTAAGATGAATGAAAGAAGTCATGAAGGATGTTATACGTGTTCTTTAGCTCCATAATGATAGTTCTCGAGAGAAACTATTACCTTGGTTACTCCTAGATCATTTGAGTCGGAAGTACAGATGATAGAGGAAGAAGACAAGTAAGTACCCTTCAACCAGGGTGGACTACTGAGGAAATCAGTAAAGTTTAAGTTTTTTAAAATTATTTCTACTTAGTGTCGCTTTGATCGATGGAAGCAGGTAAATGATCCCTTAACTCTACTGATTGGTGCATTTTTCTTAGGGGAAAAAGTCTATGTAAAATCAATGTAAAATGGAAGTTTTGATTCTGTTTTCAAATTTAAAGTAGTTGTAAGTCCAGTTATCATGACCTAAATTCTTTACTGTATACTCTAATAGATAATATGACCTAGTTGATTCCATCATCATATCCAGCTGTTCCACATTCTTAATGGATGGAGGAACATGAAACTCCTTGAAGGAAGGCCTTTGAAAAATGAGGAGACAGATATTGAGGAGAAGGGGACTAACATTTATTTAACTATTAAAGTGAAGCATGTGGGCACTTTACATCATATATAATGTAGTCTCTCAGCAAGTCTTTGTAAGATAGATATCATAATCATGTTTTTATAGATGAGGAAACATCTATTATAGTTAAGTAACTCACAGTCAAAACAGGATTCAAAACCTTTTGTATATTCCACAGCATAATGCTTCTGCTTTCCAATGTAAGGACATTATGCTTTTTGGATAATTATGTACTATTTTAATATTAATCTGAATTTTGGAAACTATATCTGGAAAAATTAGTACCTATACATATTTGCTTATGATATCCAGATTAAATTCTCCAGTAGGTGTCAGAAAGTAAGTTCAGCTGTTCATTTTTATTGTTTGGTGACTAAGAGTGGTTAGATATATTAGTTGTTGTTGACTTTAATTGAACTTAAGCCCACTCATTTACTTATTATTAAATTTCTTCACTGGCACTGGAAGCTTGAAAAATGTGAGGAGGGGAGGAAGGAATGAGAATGGAGAAAGAGAGTGAAATTTATTGAGTGCCTATGTGCTAGATACTGTAGCCAGTGGTAGAACCAGGACTATCGCACTGGTTTGTTTATCTTCAAAACTTCTGCTCTTTCTATTATGCACCAATGTTCTTTTTTTTAATACAAGTTCTTAAATCAAATGTTAGTGTACTTTTGGGCAGGTAGTTCATACTACTTTTTCTCTGGATGTTATACTTGCTTACTTAACTTGGGCACTTATAAGATAGTGGTAGTAATGGTAAAAGTAGAGGTTAAAAAACTGTGAAGAGCAGGAAATTTCTCAAGGGGAAAAAACAGTTGTTTCCTAAACGTGGCTCATTATAAGTTTGTCAGTTTTAGAGCCTAGGAAAATAGGAAAAAAAGGATAAATATGATTCACTATAAATCTATCATCACTTACTAGAAATTAACTCAAATATGTTTATTATATGTTCCTCTTTAAAGGAAGATTAAAGTATATGAGGGACATACTTAATGTCGGATATTTTTATGCCCAGCACTCAAGTAATCTGAAAAAAGAACAACGAAGAGTAAATGTTCATGAAGCAACAGTTAAGCAGTTGGAGATAGCACATAAATAGGCTGGGAATCAAGATAACTGCATTATTTTCTTTACTGTTGGAGCTTGTACAACACAGGTTTGAGCTGCAAGTCCACATATACATGAATTTTTTTTTTCAGTAATAATACTATAGCACTACACTATCCTTGATTAGTTGACTCTATTAGGAGAAGCCACATACATAGAGGGCCGCCTGTAGTTTATAATTTACATTTTTGCAGAAACTGGGTACTGCCCACTCACATAATTCAAGGGTCAGTTGTGCTGTTATTGAATGATAGTGTGATTTAATCTCTTTATAGATTTTTGCCTGAGAAATAATATATAGTGCCTGTTGTTTTGCCTAAATCACTGTAGAAGAAATTTTGAGATAAAACAGTTATTGTGTATCAAGTTGCTTAAAATTTCACATTAATTAACATCATTTATGAATATTTAGCTTGATACTGGTCATATGCAATTACTATTGAATATTTAAGTTAGAGTAATTGAAAATGGAAATGTGATATAATAGAAAGAATTTAGACTTCAAAGTCAGATAACCTTATATATGACTCTCTGCCCGGCTGTTTTCGAGTTATGTGGCCACTATGAGCTTCAACTTCTTTATCTGTAAATTAGCAGCTGTATTAGTTATCAATTGGTGCAAAAATTATCACCATAAACTTAGCAGCTTAAAGAACACACATTTATTAACAGTATCTGTGAATCAGGAGCCTGGGCATGGCTTACTCTGTCTTGTGCTGCAGAGTCTCTCAAGAGGCTGTAGTTAAAGTGTTGGCAAGGACTAAGGGAACCACAGAACACTTGAGTGGGGAGGGATATGCTTATAAGCTCACATATTCAAGGTTTAGTTCTTTGCAAGCTATAGCATCCGGGGCTGCATTTCCTAGCTAGTGGTTATCTGAAGGCTGCTCTCAGTTCCTTGCCATGTGAGCCTATCCATATGGCAGCTTGTTCCGTCAAAGTCCAGTAAGGGAGTCTACCGTTAACATGAAAGTCAGAATCTTTTGTAATCTAATCATGGAAGTGACATCCTCTCACCCTTGAGGTATTATATTAGTTAGGATCAAATTACTCCAAGGAAGGAGGTTACAGAATGGCAGGGGTATTAGGATTCAGGATCACTGGGGCCATTCCTCACACAGGGGCCATTCCTCACACAGGGGCAATAACACCTACTTTATAAGATTGTAATGAATATTAAAAGGAGTAACATATATTTAAAGTTCTCTTTGTTTTAGACCTGACCTTAAACTACCTTTCTAGATATTACCTGTCTTCTGCATAGGAACAAAACTTAATATCATTACTAATAGTATTTTCCATTTTTTCTTGCCATCTATACTTTGTGGAATCTGTTTCTTTAATTTGTAATGATTGCCCCCAGAAACTTGACTTGTCAAATTCTGTTCATCTTCCAGGGTGTATCTCAAATGTTATTTTTTTTCATAACCTTTTCTTCACCTATCTTTCTTTGACTCAGAAGTCATCCCCTTCATCTGATCTCTTATAAATACTTTTGTAAGCTTATTATGGCATATGTCAGTCTGTCTTGAATTTTTTCTTTTTCCTTAGATTATGATCGCCTAAAGGGCAAAGATTGTGTCTTAATCTTTTCTTATCTCCATGTTGTTATAGCATCATTTTTAAAACATGTAAGACAACAGTTGTTGATTGGTTGAATTGGTTTTCAAGATTTATCAATTTAATAATTTGTAAACACAGACTTAAACTTGAAACGATTGTGGGTTTTTTATACATTGTAATAATCAATATTTCTAGCACTATAGGGAATGAAGTATTCCAAATAAGTTAATTTTACAGTTAAGCTTTTGAATATCAGATACTTAGCTATAACACAGTCATATACGCAATATGAACTATTAAGCTATGTAAGGACCATTTCTCTCTACCTTCAGTGTATTACTTTGGGTTTATAAAGCTACTTTTTGGTTTTTCCTCTTTTTTTGGTTAACTTTTGTTGCCTTTACTGAGCTACTTTTTAGTCCATTATTTGTTTCCTTATTTTAAAGTGCTGTGTGCTGGAAAATCAGGTAGCCAAATATGCCAGTGTTCTGTATAAAATGTGAAATCATGGCCTCTGAGTGAAATTGTAAGTCAGAAGAAAAGTACATGAGATAGGACATGAAATCTGTTGTGTTACCTGAACTGAATTTTTAAAAATTCTTTTCAGAAAATGAATTACTTTTCTTTATAGTTATATTCTAGATAAATTGTCTCATATGTGTTGCTTTATGAGTCAAAAGATTTCCAGATAAAGTCAAGGGTTACAGTAAATGTGGTTCAGCTTTTCAGAAGTTTAATTTATGCTACTGTCTGAGTTTTCACAAATAGCTGCTTAATACCACTGTGTATTTGTAGATCTACTCTCTAAGAAAAAAATGATAGGTAACAAATCAAACTCTAGATAGAGGTGTACTAAATGTTAAAGAATACAGTCACATACTGTTTATCACTTTCATAAAATGAACTTTGTGAAGTCAGCCTGGTTTTTATCAAAAGATTAGTCACTCTACCCATACATTGTTATTTTCAAAGTTTTAAGAAGAGAATTTTTATGATCCTCTTTAGGGTCCTTCTTTGATTATCAGGTAGCTTTGGTATTATCCTTCTAAACATTTAGGTTTCCAATTCGGTACTTAGTCTTGTGAATGTTTATTTACACTATGAAGGACAACAATGGTCTGATTTAATTATGTAATTTTGTAGTATATGTCCTTTGGCAAGCATTCTGCAATATAGATCTGTCCATTCAGAATGTTTTTCAATTAACTTAATTTTTTTTTTCTAGGTTAAAAAATGGCCATACTTTAGTGACTATTCAGCCTAATGCTCTGCTTATGAAAATTTCCATCATTATTTTTTTCATTTTGGATTGAGAAAATGAATCCAAATATAGAAGAAAGTACCAGATGTTGGGGGAAAATACCTGCTAAATAGTGGAACATCTAATAACTAATCTGCAAGAAGTTGTAAAGAAATAAAATTGTTATGCTTCGATTTTGGTATGGTATTGACTCTCTAGAACATAGGTAGCCCTCTAAAAAATCATCCAGTTTTCTAAATTATGGAAATTTTGTGGAAGACGTTTACCTGGATTTTGAGCCTCATCATGGCTTCATCGGAATTTCATAGTGACTACAGGCTTTCATACAGTTCTCAAGGTAGGATTCCTGCTTTTGAAACTGACAAAAAAATATTGCTATTAATCTTACAAGGAAAGATTCTGAATATTTAGTTGAACGAACATTTTCTTTCAGATGTGTAATGGTAGGAGCAGAGGCCTACTGTGTCAATTCAGTGCTAGTTTCATAAATGTTAATGACTATAATAGACTTTTAACTTGTCCTACTAGTATTTAACATCTAGTGCATTTTAGAGTTGACTGGTCTTCCTCAGAAGACCCTAGCCTCTTCTTCTGATTCTTAACTTTACTAATACACTCATTGTCAGGGTTTACAGTAAAGATCATGTTCAAAGGAATCCAAAGGTTATTGCTATAGAAGAATAAGAAACCAGACAAATTCTGACGTAAGATCCTTGTGGACCCTTAATATAAAAATGTGTTTCCAAACTTAAGAATTCTGATCTAAGGACTGCTGCTGCTGCTAAGTCGCTTCAGTCATGTCCAACTCTGTGCGACCCCATAGACAGCAGCCCACCAGGCTCCCCCGTCCCTGGGATTCTCCAGGCAAGAACACTAGAGTGGGTTGCCATTTCCTTCTCCAATGCATGAAAGTGAAAAGTGAACGTGAAGTCGCTCAGTCATGTCCGACTCCTAGCGACCCCATGGACTGCAGACTACCAGGCTCCTCCATCCGTGGGATTTTCCAGGCAAGAGTACTGGAGTGGGGTGCCATTGCCTTCTCCGATCTAAGGACTAGAAGCTAGATAAAAGAATTAGAAGTTCAACTTGTCAAGTTCTAATCCATGTGTGAAACTTGTTCAATCATGTCCAACTCTTTGCGACCCCATGAACTATACAGTCCACGGAATTCTCTAGGCCAGGATACTGGAGTGGGTAGCCTTTCCCTTCTGCAGGGGATCTTCCCAACCCAGGGATCAAAGCCAGGTCTCCCGCATTGCAGGTGGATTCTTTACCAACTGAACCACAAGGGGAGCCCATAATTTTAGTCCATAAAATTGAAGTTTTTGTCATAGAAAAGATGTTTCCAGAGGTCCTAGGAATGAAGATCATTTTATTTTCCACAGACCATTCCAATTCTTAAAGAGTTATTGAAAGCATACCTTTTTGAAATCTGCTCCCATGAATGTATAGTAACATCTTTTTTTTTTTTTTTTTTTGTCCTGATAAGCCAGATTTTCAGGACCATTATGGATTGATGTATATATCTAAGAAGTCCATATGTACAAAATGTGGCTCTCAAATCAACAAAGCCGTAGCATTTAACATAAACTTATTTATAATTGAAATAAGTATTATTTTTAATTTTTTTTCCATTTGGTCATGGTTTCATGGGAGTTTATATTTGTGGGTGAACTTCATATTTAGACAGTGAAGCAGTGTGCAGACATTTGGTTCTGCCTTAGTGATAAACTTAGCTAAAGGAAGATATGGTTAAGAAGGTAAATTGGTAATATTTAGTGCATCTAAGTGAGGAAAATGTATTTAATAGTCTTATGAATTTTTTATCGATCTGATAATTTTTAAACAACTGACTGTAATATACATACCATATAATCACCCATTTAAAGTGTACAATTCATTGGTTTATAGTTACTCACAGAATTGTACAACCATCATCACAATCAAATTTAGAACATTTTATCAACCCCAAAAGAAACTGAACTCATTAATGGTCACTCCCCACTTCCCTCCAAACCACCTTATCCCCAGTCCAAGGCAACCTCTGGTCTATTTTTTGTTCATAGAGGTTTGCCTATTCTGTGTGACTGGTTCTTTTCACTTAGCCTAGTGTTTTTATAGTATTAGATAGTGAACTTTGATTATGAAGGCTGTTATGAAGATTCATTCATGTCATAACATGTTTCAGTATTCCTTTTTATTGTACAATAATTTGTTGCATGAATATATCACATATTATTCATCATTCATTCATTTATCAATTGATGGACATTTGGGTTATTTACCCCTTTTAGTTATTATGAATAATGCTGCTATGAACATTTTTGTGCAAGTTTTTGTGTGGATGTATGTTTTCATTTCTCTTGTAAAAATACCTGAGAGTGAAATTGCTGGGTCAGATGGTAGTTCTATGTTTAACTTTTTGAGGAACTGCTAGGCTGTTTTCCAAAGTGGTTGCTGTATTTTACCTTGTGACTGATAATTAAAAAAAAAAAAAAGTTAAACAAGGCTGTAGAGATTCTGTGTAAACTCTTTTGGGTAACTTTCACAACATTTTATCTGAATGAAATTCTGTTGTTTTACATATGTATACTTTTACCAATATTCTTATGTACTATAGAATTTAGCTCTTAGAATTCATGTTTTCAGAATTAAATTAAAAAAAAAAGCCTTTCAAAAAACTTTAAAATACTTTTTAAAGGAATGGAATATTTGGAATTTAATTCATCTTGAGATTTTAAACTTTTGCTCTTTCATTTTTGCTTAATATAACATGTTTTCCCTAACTTCATATATAATAATGCATAGTTTTAAGGAATATAGTTGCTTATACTGCTACTTCTTTGATCTGTTAAATTTTCTTTTCTTCCATGTGTTTTTTCTGGATTTTCTGCCTTGTGATTACAAAAGAGGAATTCCTGACTTATCTAGAACACTACCAGCTAACTATTCCAATAAGAGTTGATCAAAATGGAGCTTTTCTCAGCTTTACTGTGAAAAATGATAAACACTCCAGGAGAAGACGGAGTATGGACCCTATCGATCCACAACAGGCAGTATCTAAGTTATTTTTTAAACTTTCAGCCTATGGCAAGCACTTTCACCTAAACTTGACTCTCAACACAGATTTTGTGTCCAAACATTTTACAGTAGAATATTGGGGAAAAGATGGACCCCAGTGGAAGCATGATTTTTTAGACAACTGTCATTACACAGGATACTTGCAAGATCAACATAGTACAACTAAAGTGGCTTTAAGCAATTGTGTTGGGTTGGTAAGTAGCTGTTATAATTTTAAATTTCTGATGGGGAAATAAATTCACAATATAAGTGTCTTTTCTCAGGTTAATAATATACACAAATATATTTATATGGTTTATCTAGGGAAGAAAACATTCTAAAATTTTTGTTATTTCTATTGCCTTTGCTTTTGATAATCTTTTTCATAATGTTTGCATTGAACTTTCAAAGTAGGAACAATTTTTAAAACCCCGTATTATTAGTAGAGGAGTGAATGAAACCTCTCATTTCCTTTTAGAGTTAAATTTTTCTGATCAAATAATATATGCTTAATGCATAGACAAAACTCAGTCTTTGTTGAGGAACTTAAGGGTATTGTGTGTATGTATGTGTTTGTATTACGCAGGAAACCATGACACTGTTTACCTCTTTAAGTTTCTTTCGTGTCTTTCTCTGGTAATCAACATAACTTAAAATTACTCATGACCTACTTAGGTTTATAAGTCCTTGAAGGAAAATCTTATATATCAATCAATGTCTCTTTAGAAAATATTTTTTCCTACATTTATCTGATAATTGATAATAAATCTTATTTTACCCTGAAACTGGATTTCAAGAGTATAGGTTCTATGCTGGGCATTTGAGTCCATTCTAGTCTAATGGTAAATACACAGTTCAAGGCTGCACATAGTAATGGTTGTAGAACAAAGCACATTCTTCCATTTTTACTTCCTGTATTTCACATTTCATCTACTGCTTTTCATGCCAGTGTAGATGTTCTGTTAAAGCTTTATTGGTTTAAAAGAGTATAGACATTTTGATGTTCAACTCACATTTTTCAGAAACTGTTTTTCTTCCTTACTCTATCACATCCATATCCTCAATCTTATTTCAGTATAAAAAAGTATATGGAATTGAGTTTAGATAGGTTCTAAATTTCAAAGAAGTATTAAGAACCACATAGTTGAGAAAAATTTTTGCTATGGGTATATATAAGAATTTGCTCAAATGTCAATTTTCTGTAATGTTAATAAGTCAAAATGATTACTAAGATTTTATTTTATTTTATTTATTTATTTTTAAAATTTTATTTTATTTTTAAACTTTACATAATTGTATTAGTTTTGCCAAATATCAAAATGAATCCGCCACAGGAATACATGTGTTCCACATCCTGAACCCTCCTCCCTCCTCCCTCCCCATTCCATCCCTCTGGGTCGTCCCAGTGCACCAGCCCCAAGCATCCAGTATCGTGCATCGAACCTGGACTGGCAACTCATTTCATACCTGATATTTTACATGTTTCAATGCCATTCTCCCAAATCTTCCCACCCTCTCCCTCTCCCACCGAGTCCATAAGACTGTTCTAAGATTTTAATATTTGGGTTATTTCCTATGCTGCTGCTGCTAAGTTGCTTCAGTCGTGTCCGACTCTGTACGACCCCATAGACGGCAGCCCACCAGGCTCCCCCGTCCCTGGGATTCTCCAGGCAAGAACACTGGAGTGGGTTGCCCTTTCCTTCTCCAGTGCATGAAAGTGAAAAGTGAAAGTGAAGTCGCTCAGTCGTGTCCGACTCTTCGCGACCCCATGGATTTCAGCCTACCAGGCTCCTCCATCCATGGGATTTTCCAGGCAAGAGTACTGGAGTGGGGTGCCACTGCCTTATAATATAGACATATTGAATACATTCATCACTAGTTTCTTTGTCTCTAAGCAGTTTTAAACTTTATATACAAAAGAGATTCCTCTTTTTGAATAAATTATCAAAACTAATTGTTTTTAAACTAATGACATTTGCTGTTAAGTATGATAGAAAAATACTGTTAAAAGCTCTTTAAATTTGGCATTAATTATGCCATTGATAATTTTAACACGGTGGTCAAATGAACAGATCTGAGATTTAGAAAAAAAGCTAATTCCATTGTGAAGCTGAGGGAAGAGGAGTGATTGGAGATATGAAGATGAGTTAGATCTTATAGGAGATAATGAAAGTCTATACCAAGACCATAGCACTGGGAATGGAGCAGATAGAATAAATTTGAACCTCATTTTGGTGAGAAAATTTATAGGATTTGTGTCTTATTGATTTTTCTTCTCTAGCATATAGTAAGTAGTGGATATTTAATAATATTTTTAAAAATTGAAATATCATTGAACTGGATGTGAAATGGAGGAGAGAAAGTAATTGAAGATGATTGAGATTTCACTTTTGGACCAGGCTGTATATGAATTTTACTAATAGAGAAAAGTCATGGTAGTGGAATGCTGGATTTTAAAGGAAGATGAAGATAGTGATTTTGATATAGTAAATGTGAAGAATCTGAAGGAATAAAGGTTAAAGATTCTAGTTGGCTTTTGGAAAATATAGCTTTGAAATTTAGAAAAGAATTTTATTCTGGAAACAAATAATTTGAGAATTGCTGATATAAGTGATTACTGATGGAATGGTGAAAGACGTTGATAAGACAAAGGTGAGAAGAAGGTTATAAATGGAATCTGTACTTAAGGGAATAGCAGAGTGTCACTCATCTGTTTTTCATCCTCATTGAAACTTTCTGTGTCTCTTGTTCTCTTTTTTTTCCTATTCATTAGCAGCTGTTTTGGGCTTCCCTTGTGGCTCAGCTGGTAAAGAATCCACCTGCAGTGCCGGAGACCAGGGTTTGACCCCTAGCTTCCGAAGATCCTCTGGAGAAGGGAAAGGATACCCTCTCCAGTATTCTGCCCTGGAGAATTCCATGGACTGTAGGGGTCGTAAAGAGTTGGACCTGACTGAGCGACTTTCACTTTCCCTTTTAGCACCTGTTGAAACTGTGTGGTGTTGATTCACTTTGATTTTTTGATTTAGGGGTGGTCTACCAGGTTTATAACTGAAGTTTCCATTTCGCTTTGGCAACTAATAAGGAATTTGTGAGCAGATCCTATGTAAATACCCTTCCTCATCACACTTGTATTCACCAGTTTTAGTAATCCTCACATTTATTCTTATTTTATGTCATGGTATTTTTTAAAATGTGTCCAACTCTGTGACCCCATAGACTGTAGCCTGCCAGGCTTCCTCTGTCCATGGAATTCTCCAGGCAAAAATCCTGAAGTGGGTAGCCATTCTCTTCTCCAGGGGATCTTCCCAACCCAGAGATTGAACCTGAGTCTCCTGCATTGCAGGTGGATTCTTTACCATCTGACCCAGCAGGGAAGCCCTATATCACATTACATTTTTAATCAAATGGAATATATAAATAAGTTTTTCTAAAATCCCATTTTTCTAAGATCCTTTTTAACCAATTTTGTTTTTAATTGTTCTATATAAAATAGTTTTCAATGTAGAGATAATTGGTGCTTTCTAATCATATTTCCTTACCCATAATTTCAATTTTACACTGCTTATACTACTCATCCATTTCCTTAGCCTTTGTATCTATTGCTTGGAATATATTCCATCCTTCTTTGGAGGCATTTTTCTTGGAGTATATGGGTTATTCAATTTCTTGAGCTAGTAATAGCTCAAGATCTTGGGGTTTCTTTTTTCCTAGGTTAGTTCCACATTTTCTTTTTGTTTACAGAATTTGCATACTTGTTTTGTTGGAGAACATTGTTAAGTAATTAACTCAGAAAATGTGCCTGAGAAGTAAAATTTCTGTCTTTGCCTGTTTCAAAGTGACTTTATATTGCCCTCTTGTTTGGTTAATAATTTAGCTAGATATAGAAGTCTAGGTTCAAAAATAATTTTCCTTTAGGACCATGGATGTTGGAATTGGGAAAAGGAAATATGGGGTATCAAACTTATCTCTATGGTTTTATATCTTAGGAAAAGAGTTAAAGGTCTAAGCTGATTTATTTTTCAGTTCAGTTCAGTCGCTCAGTTGTGTCCGACTCTGCAACCCCATGAATCACAGCACGCCAGGCCTCCCTGTCCATCACCAACTCCCGGAGTTCACCCAGACTCACGTCCATCGAGTCAGTGATGCCATCTCATCCTCTGTCGTCCCCTTCTCCTCCTGCCCCCAATCCCTCCCAGCATCAGAGTCTTTTCCAATGAGTCAACTCTTCGCATGAGGTGGCCAAAGTATTGGAGTTTTAGCCTCAGCATCAGTCCTTCCAAAGAACATCCAGGATCTCCTTTAGGATGGAATGGTTGGCTCTCCTTGTAGTCCAAGGGACTCGCAAGAGTCTTCTCCAGCCCACAGTTCAAAAGCATCAATTCTTCGGTGCTTAGCTTTCTTCACAGTCCAACTCTCACATCCATACATGACCACTGGAAGAACCATAGCTTTGACTAGACAGACATTTGTTGGCAAAGTAGTATCTCTACTTTTTAATATGCTGTCTAGGTTGGGCATAACTTTCCTTCCAAGGAGTAAGCGTCTTTTAATTTCATGGCTGCAATCACCACCTGCAGTGATTTTGGAGCCCAAAAAAATAAAGTCTGACACTGTTTCCACTGTTTCCCCATCTATT
The DNA here is from genome assembly GCF_029407905.1 of Bubalus kerabau. Taxonomy (NCBI): domain Eukaryota; kingdom Metazoa; phylum Chordata; class Mammalia; order Artiodactyla; family Bovidae; genus Bubalus; species Bubalus kerabau. The sequence continues at coordinate 15,915,240 of NC_073641.1, forward strand.
TCCCATGAAGTGATGGGACCGGATGGCATGATCTTAGCTTTCTGAATCTTGAGCTTTAAGCCAACTTTTTCACTCTCCTCTTTCACTTTCATCAAGAGGCTTTTTAGTTCCTCTTCACTTTCTGCCATAAGCGTGATGTCAACTGCATATCTGAGGTTATTGATATTTCTCCTGGCAATCTTGATTCTAGCTTGTGCTTCCTCCAGCCCAGCATTTCTCATGATGTACTCTGCATATAAGTTAAATAAGCAGGGTGACAATATACAGTCTTGATGTACTCCTTTTCCTATTTGGAACCAGTCTGTTGTTCCATGTCCAATTCTAACTGTTGCTTCCTGACGTGTGTATAGGTTTCTCAAGAGGCAGGTCAGGTGGTCTGGTATTCCCATCTCTTTCAGAATTTTCCAGAGCTTATTGTGATCCACACAGTCAAAGGCTTTGGCATAGTCAAGAAAGCAGAAATAGATGTTTTTCTGGAACTCTCTTGCTTTCTTGATGATCCAGCGGGTGTTGGCAATTTGATCTCTGGTTCCTCTGCCTTTTCTAAAACCAGCTTGAACATCTGGAAGTTCACGGTTCACGTATTGCTGAAGCCTGGCTTGGAGAATTTTTGAGCATTACTTTGCTAGTGTGTGAGATGAGTGCAATTGTGTGGTAGTTTGAGCAATCTGTGGCATTGCCTTTCTTTGGGATTGGAATGAAAACTGACCTTTTCCAGTCCTGTGGCCACTGCTGAGTTTTCCAAAATTGCTGGCATACTGAGTGCAGCACATTCACAGCATCATCTTTCAGGATTTGAAATATCTCAACGGGAATTCCATTACCTCCACTAGCTTTGTTCGTAGTGATGCTTTCTAAGGCCCACTTGACTTCACATTCCAGGATATCTGGCTCTAGATGAGTGATCACACCATCGTGATTATCTTGGTTGTGCAGCTCTTTTTTGTACAGTTCTTCTGTGTATTCTTGCCACCTCTTCTTAATATCTTCTGCTTCTGTTAGGTCCATACCATTTCTGTCCTTTATTGAGCCCATCTTTGCATGAAATATTCTCTTGGTATCTCTAATTTTCTTGAAGAGATCTCTAGTCTTTCCCATTCTGTTGTTTTCCTCTATTTCGTTGCATTGATCACTGAGGAAGGCTTTCTTATCTCTCCTTGCTATTCTTTGGAACTCTGCATTCAACTGGGAATATCTTTCCTTTTGTCCTTTGCTTTTCACTTCTCTTCTTTTCACAGCTATTTGTAAGGCCTCCTCAGACAGCCATTTTGCTTTTTTGCATTGTTTTTCCATGGGGATGGTCTTGATCCCTGTCTCCTGTACAATGTCACAAACCTCCATCCATAGTTCATCAGGCACTCTGTCTATCAGATCTAGTCCCTTAAATCTATTTCTCACTTCCACTTACAATCATAAGGGATTTGATTTAGGTCATACCTGAATGGTCTAGTGGTTTTCCCTACTTTCTTCAATTTCAGTCTGAATTTGGCAATATGGAGTTCATGATCTGAGCCACAGTCAGCTCCCGGTCTTGGTTTTGCTGACTGTATAGAACGTCTCCATCTTTGGCTGCAAAGAATATAATCAATCTGATTTCAGTATTGACCATCTGTTGATGTCCATGTGTAGAGTCTCCTCTTGTGTTGTTGGAAGAGGGTGTTTGCTATGACCAGTGTGTTCTCTTGGCAAAACTCTATTAGCCTTTGCCCTGCTTCATTCTGTACTCCAAGGCCAAATTTGCCTGTTACTCCAGGTGTTTCTTGACTTCCTACTTTTGCATTGCTGCTGCTGCTAAGTCACTTCAGTCGTGTCCAAGTCTGTGCAACCCCTAGACAGCAGCTCACCAGGGTCCCTCGTCCCTGGGATTCTCCAGGCAAGAACACTGGAGTGGGTTGCCATTTCCTTCTCCAATGCATAAAAGTGAAAAGTGAAAGTGAAGTCGCTCAGTCGTGTCCGACTCTTAGCGACCCCATGGACTGCAGCCTACCAGGCTCCTCTGTCCGTGGGATTTTCCAGGCAAGAATCCTGGAGTGGGGTGCCATTGCCTTCTAAGTTTTGCATTGCAGTCCCCTATAATGAAAAGGACATCTTTTTTGGGTGTTAGTTCTAAAAGGTGTTGTAGGTCTTCATCGAACCGTTCAACTTCAGCTTCTTCAGCGTTACTGGTTGGGGCATAAGCTTGGATCACCATGATATTGAATGGTTTGCCTTCGAAATGAACAGAGATCATTCTGTCATTTTTGAGATTGCATCCAAGTGCTGCATTTCGGACTCTTTTGTTGACCATGATGACTACTCCATTTCTTCTAAGGGATTCCTGCCCACATAGTTAGAAAAGACCAACAACCCCGTTAGACTTTCTGTTCATTTAGTTATGTTCACAACTGCCTGTCTACATTTTTCATTATTAATTCATCCATTCATCAAATGATTATAAGTACTTATCATGTATGAGGCACTGTTCTAGGTGATAGGAGTACAACAGTGAGCCAAACAAGACTCCATGTAATCATATAGCCTGCATTCTAGTGGAGGAGATGCACAATTAAGTAAATAAGAATGATAATATGTTGGATAGTGATAAGTTCTAAGGTAGAAAAATTATTTACTAAAGACCTTAAAAGGAGTAGGAAAAGGAATGATGACATCTGAAGGATAAGATTTCCAGGTGGAAATCTTCAAATACGAAAGTCTGATTTGAGAGTGTTTGAGGAACACCTAGAAGATTACCATGGCTAGAGCTAAGTGAGAGAGAGCAAGAGTAATGGAAGGTGAAGTTAGAAAGAGAACTGGGGGCAGATGTTAGGTTTTAGAGAACACAGTAAGGAAAGAATCAGTGATGATTCCAAGCTTGGGGCCTGAGCAACTAGAATATATTAATGCTATGCTATGCTATGCTAAGCCACTTCAGTCGTGTCCGACTCTGTGCGACCCCATAGACGGCAGCCCACCAGGCTCCCCCGTCCCTGGGATTCTCCAGGCAAGAACACTGGAGTGGGTTGCCATTTCCTTTTCCAATGCATGAAAGTGAAAAGGGAAAGTGAAGTCACTCAGTTGTGTCCAACTCTTAGCGACCCCATGGACTGCAGCCTAACAGGCTCCTCTGTCCATGGGATTTTCCAAGCAAGAGTACTGGAGTGGGTTGCCATTGCCTTCTCTGGAATATATTAATAGCAGCCATCAATGAGATGAGAAAGATGTAGGTATTAATTGAGATGGAAAAGCTGTAGTAGTAGTAGTAGGTTGGGGGGTTTTATATATCATAATTTCACATGTTGAACTTGAGATACTGTGTAGGATGCTAGATATGTAAGCCTGGAGTTCAAGAGAGAGATGGGAGTTGTGAACTTATTTTGGGAGTTATCTGTCTGTCTATATGTCTGTATCTGAATCTATCTTTATATATGGCATTTAAAGCCAGGAGATAATATGAACTTGCTTTGAAAGAGTATATATAGAATAAATTAGAAGTCTAAGGATTGAGCCTTTGGGTGCTCCAATAGGTTAGGGAGATCAGAAAGATGTGGAGGGGACATCTAAGAAAAGTGGAGCAAGAAACCTGAAGAAAAACCAGGCAAATATCCTGGAAGCTAATAGAGGGAAGTATTTAAAGGGAAAAATGCTGCTGAGTCAAAATAAGAGTAGACTAAAGACCAATAATTGAGTTTATCAATGGCTTCTCTCCTAGACCTTCAGAGGGATTCAGGGCACATACACAAATACAAATATTAAGAACCAATGATATAAGAAAATACTGAAGTCAACAATTATTCAGGAATGGTATTGCAGTGAGTGACAATGATCCAGAAGCTAAGGTCTTTGAGGGGTGATGAAAGTAACTTTGGGTCAGTAGTTGGCAACTACTACTTGCAGAGGGAAAAGGTGATAATTGCTTAGAAATGGCATTGAGTACAAGAAATCTTAACCCTCCCTCCAGGTCCAATAGGAGGCATGTAGGAGAGAAAGTAGCCACCATTCCAGAAGATTCCAGGGAAGGAAAAATGTTGTTTAGGGAGATTCAGGCTTTTGTTTGAACATGATGAAATGAACATTCACAGATGAGGCAGAGGGTGTATATCAATTATATGTAATTGACCTTGAGTTTGAGAGGATATAGTCAGTGTTTTAAATGGTGAAGGGGAAAGTAGAAGATGAGATCACAAAATGTAATGTACCTAACCATACGAGGAATGGAATCCAGGGAATGAGTCTTGGGGTTTTTGGAGGGACTGGCATGTCAGGGAAAGGAGGACTCCATCATCTGACCTACAGCACATGATCCTTGCCCCTTACCCTCCCTCTATCCACAGAACTCCTTCTCAGATACTGTGTGCCTGCTTCTGTCCTGTTGTCTCTACATTTGCCATTCCCACTGTCTGGCTCTTTCCTAAGATATCTGGCATACTCCTTCACTTTATTCAGGTTTCTGTTCAGATATCACCTTACAGAGGATGTTCCTGACCATCCGAAATAGTTTGTACAAGTCTCTCTGTCCTCTGATTACTTTCTGTCCTCTTACTGCTTTATTTCTCTTCTTGACATATCTTGCTACCTGATTCATCATTTATTTATACAATGAATAAACAACCTTTTTTCTAGTTCTTCCCTAAAGAATATAAGCTTCATGAAAGGGCAAAACTCTTTTTTCATTTTTGTACTCCTACCATCTAGAATAGTATCTGTCATGTGATAGGCTCTCAAAGCATACATTTTAAATAAATAGATGAAGTTAGAAGCAACCCTCAGAGACTAATGGAATTATAATTTGGTGACTAAGAGTTCAGCTTCCAAAGATAGTTGAGTGAATTTGTTACTGAACTTTGCTCAATATAATTTTCTTATCTGCCAAATAGTAGTACCTACTTTATAGAAATATTAAGATTAAATGGGATAATGTGTATAAACATTTTACAGACTACCTAATACATCAGATCTCTGGATTTTCTTCCAGGACCTTTACCTTCTTGAAATTAGAGATTTTATTTATCAGGTTTCTGACTATGTTTCTCCAGCAGCCTGAGTTTCTTGTTTTTGACATCTGCCCACAGTCTAGCACCTACCGTAGACCCTGCTTCCTCCACTTCATGCTTATCAAAATGTCTTATATAAGCCCTCCCTTCTGCATGCACCCTCTTTTCTTCAGGAGACTTGCTCAGTTTGATATTGCTTTGTTAATCTTCTTGGTAAAGTAATTCATAATCAGATATTAGGGTTTGTTAGTGGCCTATTCTATTATCCTGTCAGTTGTTATTATTTACTCGCTAAGTTGTGTCTAACTCTTTTGCAACCCCATGGGCTATAGAGGGCCAATCTCCTCTATTCATGAGATTTCTCAAGTAAGAATACTGGAGTTGGTTGCCATTTCCTTCTTCATGAGTTCTTCCCAACCCAAGGATTGAGCCCACATCTCTTACATTGGTAGGCAGATTTTTTACCACTGAGCCACCAGCGAAGCATTCATGTCAGTATTTCTATTTAATTTAGGTACTGATATCCTTAAGTAAAGCCAACAATAGTGAAAATAATGTGAAGTGACTAGGCCGCTTTTTTGTTTTTTTGCATTCTTTTTTTTATTGTTGTTCATTTGCAAGTTGTGTCAGACTCTTGGTGACCCCTGTGGTTTGCAGCACACCAGGCTCCCCTGTCCTTCACTATTTCTTGAAGTTTGCTCAAATTTCTATCCATTGAGTCAGTGATGCTATCATCTAACCATCTCATTCTCTGCTACCCACTTCTTCTGCCCTCAATCTTTCCCAGCATCAGAGTGTTTCCAATGAGTAGGCTCTTCATATCAGGTGGCCAAAGTATTAGAGCTTCAGCTTCAGCATCAGTCCTTCCAATGAATATTCATGGTTGATTTCCTTTAGGATTGACTGGTTTTATCTCCTTACAGTCCAAAAGATTCTCAAGAGTCTTCTAAAGCACTATTTGAAAGCATCAGATCTTTGGCACTAAACCTTATTATGTTCCAACTCTCACATCCATACATGACTACTGGAAAAACCATAGCTTTGACTGTATGGACCTTTGTCGGCAAAGTGATGTCTCTGTTTTTAATATGCTGTCTACGTTTGTCATAGCTTTCCTTCCAAGGAACAAGTACCTTTTAATTTCATGACTGCAGTCACTGTCCACAGTGATTTTAGAGCCCAAGAAAATAAAATCTGTTGCTGTTTCCACTATTCCGCTTCTATTTGCCATGAAGTGATGTGACTGGATGCCATGATGTTAGTTTTTTGAATGTTGAGTTTTAAGTTAGCTTTTTCACTTGCCTCTCCTCTTTCACCCTCATTGAGAGGCTCTTTAGTTCATCTTCACTCTCCGCCATTAGAGTGGTATCATCTGCATATCTGACATTGTTGATATTTTTCCTGGCAATCTTGATTCCAGCTTGTGAGTCTGAAATGCTGTACTCTGCATAGAAGTTAAAGAAGCAGGGTGACAATATACAACCTTGATGTACTTGTTTCCAGTTCTATTTGGAACCAGTTCGTTGTTCCATGTCTGGTAATAACTGTTGCTTCTTGACCTGCATACAGATTTCTCAGAAGACGGGTAAGATAGTCCGGTATTCCTATCTCTTTAAGAATTTTCACAGTTTGTTGTGATCCACACAATTAAAAGCTTCAGTGTAGTCGATAAAGCAGAAGTAGATGTTTTTCTGGAATTCCCTTGTGTTCTCAATGATCTAACAAATGTTGCCAATTTAATCTTTGGTTTCTCTGTCTTTTCTAAACCCAGTTTGTACATCTGGAAGTTCTTAGTTCACATGCTCCTAAAGCCTAGCTTGAAGGATTTTGAGCATAACCTTGCTAGCATGTAAAATGAGTACAGTTGTATGATAGTTTGAACATTCTTTGTCATTGCCTTTCTTTGGGACTGGAATGAAAACTGAGCATTTCCAGTTCTGTGGCCACTGCTGAGTTTTCCAGATTTGCTGGCATATTGAGTGAAGCATTTTAACAGCATCATCTTTTAGGATTTGAAATAGCTCAGCTGGAATCCCATCACCTTACTAGCTTTGTTTGTAGTAATGCTTCTTAAGGCCCATTTAACTTCACACTTCAGGTTGTCTGGCTCTAGGTGAGTGACCACACACACCATCATAATTATCTGGGTCATTAAGACCTTTTTTTGTTATTCTGTGTATTCTTGCCATCTCTTCTTAGCCTGTTCTGCTTCTGTTAGGTCCTTACCATTTCTGTCCTTATCATGCCCATCCTTGCATGAAATGCTCCCTTGTTGTCTCCAGGTTTTTGGAAGAGATATCTAGTCTCTCTCATTCTGTTTTCCTCTGTTTTTTTGCATTGTTCATTTAAGGCCTTCTTATCTCTCCTTGCTCTTCTCTGAAACTACATTCAGTTGGGTATATCATTCCCTTTCTCACTTGCTCTTTGCTTCTCTTCTTTAACTCATTTTTTTAGCTCATTTCATGTAGGTGACAGCCAACTTCATCTATTAATTAGAGTATCTCTGATTATGTCTTATTTTTCTCTTCAAACATGTGGTACTTAGCATGAATTTCCCTAAACAGAATCATAGAGGTTTAGATTCAAAGGGATCTTAGAGATTATCTGCACCAGAGGTTTTCAGTGTTTTTCTTTTTCTTTTTAAAGCAGCAAAATTCTTTTCTCAAATGAAATGTTATGTGGAAACTTAATATATAGATTAATAAAAGCGCAGCTGATTCCTAAGCCTAGCAATCCAAGCCATGTAGGTCTCCCTTTGTTGTTTGTGGCAATCTCCTGAGGGCACTTCCATGGAACCCTTAGGGCTCCCTAGAGTGCTGTTTTAAAAGCACTAATTTACAGCAACCCTTTCATTTTTCCAGCTGAAGAAATATGCTCAGAGTTTGTGTTTTATCCAAAGTTACAGGGTAAATTAGTTGGATTAAGAACCGTCCTTACATGTTCCATTCTTAGGAAAACACAGTTAGACAAAGCTGGGAGTTCTTATTCTGATGCAGATAACTTACTATCTCATTTCTTTTAATCAGCTATTTTTTTTTTTTTATACGACATATGGAACACTTTCTTTGCCTGTAACTGATACAAGAAACCCTTTTCCAGAGTTTAAGAGATGGGGATTGGAGAGATAAGAAATGGCCCAATCTCTGTTTAAGAGAGCAAATAGTATGCTTGGGAAAAGACAACATGGAGTTGAAAAGTTAAAAATTGATTCAATACTTGAGATGTAGTAATGCAGTGTTGAATTAATTAAACATAAATGATACCAATAGCAAGCTCTCTTGGCGTTCAGAAGAGCGTGAAGCTACTCCATTTGGACTCAAAGATGTTTTAAAGAGGAATGATGACTGAGCTAAGTAGGACTTGGCTAAGTAAACAGATGTAAGGCAATATAATATTGCAAATAAGAGCAGAGCTTTGTGTGACTGCCAGCTCCTTCACTTACCTCTGTCTAATACTGGACAGGTTCTTAACCTCTGAACCTAGTACTTCATCTGCAAAATGGCGATGTATGGCATGTATATGAATTAAGGACATATATATTGGTGTAACATAGAGCTTTAAATGTGAGAAGTGTATCACAATACAAGTTTATTTCTCCTGTATATGTGTCTAGACTGGACAGCTTTCCATGAGGTCACTTAGGGACCCAAGTTCTTTTTTGGCTTCCACTTTTCCTAGGTTTTCTCTGGGAGAGTGGAGAATTCCAGTGCAGACACCCTTAGGGGCTTGGCCTGAAAGTCGTATATGCTCTGCCTATTTTCTGTTGGTCACAATTCGACTATAAAGCTGTACCTAAGCACATATGATTTAGTTAAGTTGTGTGCACAATTTGGAAAGTAAATAAGTCTTAGTGAACATACAGACCTGGAGAAGGAAATGACAACTCACTCCGCTATTCTTGCCTGGAAAATCCCATGGGCAGAGGAGCCTGGCAGGCTATAGTCCATGGGGTTGTAAAGAGTCAGACACAACTGAGTGACTGAGCATGCACCACATGAACATACAGAGATCTCTACTACCTCACATTGTTATTGGGAAGATTGGAGGGAATAATTTATTTTTTATGCTTAGTACAAGGCAAAGCATGTAAAGGTATTTAAGCATCCTTTTTAAAGAATAGCATGTGTTTTAGCCTCCTTTTTGGAGCGGTATCACCTTATTTTTGACTCTTGGTGATAGTAGTAATTAATATTTAAAATGATTCTTCTTGTTAAATTCTTTGCTTCTTTTTCTTTTAGCATGGTGTTATTGCTACAGAAGATGAAGAATATTTTATTGAACCATTAAAGAATACCACAGAGGATTCCAAACATTTTAGTTATGAAAATGGCCATCCTCATGTCATTTACAAAAAGTCTACCCTTCAGCAAAGGCATTTATATGATCACTCTCATTGTGGGGTCTCGGGTGAGTGTGTGGTGTTTAGAAAGTATACTCTTGTGTTGCCACTTTCTTTTGGCGCATATGGTAAGATTAATAATAAAAAATAAATAGGAATTTGAGTAATTAGAGTTATAATATCCAGAGTCTATTAAAAGATGTCACCTGTCAATAATTTCAAGTCAATTTTGGAAGCTCTTTAAGAAGTCTGTAAAATACAAGTCTGTGTAAAAGTTGGTATTTTTTTTTTCTGAAAGTGTTAGTTGCTCAGTCATGTCCATCTCTTTGCAACCCCATGGACTGTAGCCCATCAGGCTTCTCTGTCCATGGAATTCTCCAGGTAAGAGAACTGGGGTGAGTAGCCATTCCCTTCTCCAGGGGATCTTCCTGACTCAGGGATTGAAGCCTGGGTCTCTTGCATTGCAGGCGGATTCTTAACCGCCTGAGCCGCTAGAGAAACCTGTTTCTTTGAAGGGGAAACCTTATTTTTTCCAGATAATAGTTACAGCTTTCATGCACAGGTATTCTATAGTACTCTTTGCTGTTTGGTTTGCCTGATATAAGAATCTAAACACTTGAATAAAACTTGAAGAGACTTAACGGTAGTATTCAAAGATAGTGTTAGTTCAGATACTGTGGAGATACATAAGAAGAGACAACAAACCTAGACTTCACTGGTCAAAGAAGGCTTCGTGGAGGAAATGAATTTTAAGCTGAGGGAGTAATGGGTAGAGTGTTCTATATAAAAGGAATAACATTTACAAAGGTTCTGAACCAAAAGAGAAGACATCACATTCCTGAAACTGACAGTTGATGTAACTGGATATTAGAATATGGATTGGAGAGAAGGGGTGAGATTCATAGTGGTTTGGGGTGAGTGGTTGTGAGAGGTGAAATTGTAAGAAGCGGCCTGGTCACAAAGGGCTTATAAACTTTGTTGAAGAGTTTGTTTATCTTAAGTGTAGTGCTCTCCCACTGAAAGGTTCAGTGAAAATCAGATGATTAGATTTGGGTTTTAAAAAGCTTACTCTGGCAGCCTTATGGAGACTGAATTGGGCAGAAGAGAAAGACTAGAGGTAAGGGGTTAGGAGGCTGTTTAGTCTAAAGATTAGGAACTTAGAGAAATAGAGGATATAGTATAATATAGTAGAAAGAACACGGGCTGTGGCATATTTGTGGACAAATTATCCAACCTTCTGAGTACTCCTCTCAGCAAACATTAGTTACTCAGTCCAGTGGCAGCAGCCATCATTATTACTGGGATGACCTTTGAGACATTATATTAAAAAAAAAAGTAGATTTATTCCATGTGGTTCTGGTAGCTAGAAGTAGGAGCAGAGTATTTCAGAGACAGCTTTCAGCTTAAAACAAAGAAGAGTTCACCAACCAGTAAATTTAGTAAAATATGGAATGTGTTCAACAGGTAGATTTGTAAAAGTGGAATAGTTTACCTTGTGAGTTAGTGAATGTATAACCCTGTTTCTTCTCTGTATCCTTCATAGGCTCTTTTTCTTCTGTTTCAAGTACAAGTTTTCTTTGGAGTTCTTTCCTCAGCTTACTGTTCTCATTCTCCATGCTCTTTTCCTGAGTGATTTCTGAGGCTTTTAATTGTGGGAGATTCTTATTGGTCAAGAATAATTGGTCCTAAAAAAGATCACTTAAAGTGAATCTACCTGAGAGATGAAATACATCATAGTAAATAATTTTTAGAAGTTTGGTTTGTCTTTGGATTGAATAATGAAACTAAACAGTATGGAAATTGTTTATTTATCTTATAGTTAACAAAATTTAGGCTATAAGTGAAACCTTATATAAATTCTTTAAAAAGCAGGATTCAAATATTTAGCTGTTTATTGTGATATAATTTTCCCACCATTTTTTCCTTAACATGACATTCTCCACATCATGATTTTACAATAACTTTTGCAAAAACATTTAAAGATTTCATATTCTGAAAAGTATCTCTTAACTATTTGAGATTCAAATTATCGACTTTTGCAGTGCCTATTTTGTTACTAATTGGTATTTACCAGGAAGATTCTTATTTTTCAATGGTTTAGACATGAATCAGGCAATTCTATTTTTATCACCATTGTAAAATTCTGTCCTCTTGTAAGAAGATTTTTATATTGTACAATCTCTTTCCCTAGATTACGGAAATTGTTTCCTAAATGGTCTTTGCTTTTAATGCATCCTTTCATTAGCCATTTCTGCTGCCTCTAACACTGGTCCATTTAGTTTGAACCCTCATTATCTCTTGCTTAGACCACTGTAATTTCTCTCTAGTCTTCCTATCTCCAGGTTTGTCCATTTCTGTCTTTCATCAGGTTTGTCTCTTAATTCTGGCTTACACACCTTCCCACTGGCATCCCAGTAGTGGGACTATAGTAGTACTAGTAGTTCCCTAAATTCCATGAATATGTCACTAGATATTATTGGGGAAAAAAGAATTTTATATTTAATAAGTTTGAGAAATGTCTGGTTAAGAACTACTGATTTTAATTTTGATACTAGTTCAACGGTATAGTTCAGTATAGTAAAGTGAGATGTGCATTTACAGGTATACACTGCCTGTTATCAGGAACTCAAGTTTATATTGAAATATATAAAAACTGTTGACAGTGGGTATATTTACCTCAAATTAAAATACGAATTTTCTCATTCTAGTTAGATTTACTGTTGATTAAAAAACTTTTTATGGAGCTCAAAGTGAGCTCCTTTGAGCTCAAAGGAGCTCAGAGTGGCCCCGCTCCCTGCACTTCATCACCATGTCTCACCAAATTTAGAAATCAAGGACTTTCTGCTCACAGCCAGGTGAAGGGACACCAGATCTGTCAAGATCAAGAAAAATAAGGATAATGCAAAGTTTAAAGTTCGATGCAGCAGATACCTGTATACCTTCATCTTCGCAGACAAAGAGAAAGCGAAGAAGCAGTCCTTGCCCCTAGGTTTGACAGTGAAGGAGCTAAAATGAACCACACACATTAATTTGAACTGTATTAAATTTTTTAAAATTAAAAAGGAAACTTTTTATGAAAGAAATGTCTGTTCTTTGTAGAAATTTTAGAAAATACAGGATGAGAAGTTGCTTTTATACCACTACCCAGAGATAACTGAATGTTCTTATAGTCTATTCATACAGATATGTCTTTATACCTGCATTATCTACTTATATATATTATTAAATAAATATTCATCTGGCATGCATGCACAAGACTATTCTCAGTGCTGGGATGCAGCAACAAATAAAGCAGAAAAAGTTCGTACTTCCTGGAACCTTATATTCTAGTGAGGACAGTGTTACTCAGTTGTGTCTGACTTTTTGCCACTCCGTGGACTGTAGCCCACCAGGCTCTTTGTCCATGTAATTCTCCAGGCAAGAATACTGGAGTGGGTTGCCATTTCCTTCTCCAGAGGATCTTCTCCACCCAGGATTCAAAGCTAGGTCTCATGTACTGCAGGCAGACTCTTTACCATCTGAGCCACCAGGGAAGCCCAGTGAGGACAGACAGTTACTAAACAAGCATTTAAATAAATAACTACATGGCCAACCATCAAGAAGTAGTGAGTAATGAAAAATAAAGCAGATCAATGAGAGAATTTTGCATGGCTGTATATATTAAAAATGTTTAATATTGATCAAAAACTTAAAATTCTATTTTAGATGATGAAGAGATCTATGTATTTGGCTTTGGGGGTAAAGTTCTTCATTGTACAATATATGTTTGTGGAAGAATTTTTTTTTAACATTCTATACTCAATCCAGGATTAAACTGAGCAAGCCACATGTAATGAGTATCATTTGAAAAACTACTTATCTCTGTTTTGAAACAAAACAAGTCAGTTGTGTATTCTACTTCACATTAAAAAGGATGTTAATTACAGATCATTAAACTTAATGTTAAGCAGTCAATTGATAATTGTAAAATGTAGATAATGTTTTATAATGATCTAATCACATGGGAGAGACTTTAATTTAATCTTTAAATTTTACTCAGAATACATGCATATTTATTACATGTATTTATCAGACTACAAATCTTTTGAGTATAAGCATTACATTTTTTCATTTATGAACGTCGATCAAGGACATTGTGAATATATATATTTCTGATGGAGCAGTAACCAAGCAAACTTAACATTTAAAAATCCTAAAAGCTGAAAGCTGTGAAAATGATAATAACAACAGTTACCTTATACTAAACGCTATAAAATGAGAAACACTATTGCTAATGTTTATTTTATAATTATTTATTTATGTCTAATTCTTTATATAATACTTTAAATAAAAATAAGGAGAAATTGAATGAGAAATGAAAATGATAAAAATAATGGAAGTTCTGTCCTGTATGTAGACCTTTAAGCTGTCCAGCCAGAGGAAGAAGAAAACTAAGCATGATTTGAATGTATGAGTGGTTTAATGATCACAAAAGACTGAGCAAGAGAAATTGGGAGTAATATTATTGCAGAAAAGATTTTGGCTGTCTCATATCGATATTACCACAAACCCAGTGGCTTAAGCAATATGCATTTATTATCTTGCATTTTCTGTGGACCAGAAGTTTGTGTATGGATAGGTTATTTATTTAGCCTCAACCAGGGCTGGGTTCTCATCCCGAGTTTTTACTGGGGAAGAATTCACTTTGTCACTCCCATAGTTATTGGCAGCATTCAGTTCCTTGCTGTTGTAAGACTGAAAGCTTTAGTTTTGGCTTGTTGTCTGCCAGAGTCCACCTGCAGTGCCTCAGCATATACAGTTTACCAACTTGGTTGGTTCCTTCCTGTAAGTCAGCAAGGGAACAACTGTAGTAAGAGAGATGCTACAATATTATATAATACAGCTATGTAGGCATATACATGTTTCTGTTAGAAGCTAGTCACAGTTCCATCTCATACTCAAGGAAGGAGATGAGGACATAGGATGTTATGGGAACTACCTTAAGAGTGTCTGCCATGATGGACATAGAGGAATACTTACTGACTGTCTTGGGGATATGCTGTTGAATTGAGAAGTAGAATGTTTCTGTCTTTCTTGACCTTTTGACCTAGGAATAGACACTCATTTAATTTATTTGAGTTTCAAAGTATTTGACTGATGCTTGCTATGGTTATTTCTCTTATTTCTTAAACTTTATAACTTCTCTCAACATCATTTTTAAAAGGGAAAAGCTGAAAACAGAGAGTAATGCCACTACTTTTTATCAAGTAGATAATACGGAGTACTCTAATTTTTCCTCACTAAATTTTTCAATAAGTGATGGTTAGAAGGATTTCTTGTTCAGTCTGACGATCGGAAAGTGGGGCATATAGGTACTTCCCTGGTGGTCCAGCTGTTAAGAATCTGTGTTTCTAAAGCAGGGGACACAGGTTTAATCCCTGGTCGGGGAACTAAGATTTCACATGCTGTGAGGCAACTAAAGCCTCAGTGAAGACCCAGTACAGCCAAAATAATTAAAAAAAAAAAGAATGAATCTATAGTTAAAAGTTTTCCCTTAAAAAAAAAAATAAAATGTGTACAATGGATCTGTACTTGCTCAAGTTTACTAAATGAAGATGAATATAAGTTAGGCAAATGTTTACAAATGCCATAGTACTAAAAAGTTTCCTCTGTGCTGAAGGACCAAATGTCTAGAAATCAAAAGAAAAGCTACAATCCACACTGAAATCTGGTTTAAAGTGAGTCATGTTGGAATCATTGTCTTTCAACTCTGATTCTAATCCCATTTACCTCTAGAGTTTGGAAAAGGAATATATCGGATACTTTGTCAGGATAAAGAGTTCTAGACTGTGAAACTAAATGGAAAAGATAATTCATATCTTTTTAGAACTGAGATTTCTAGAGCGTTTGTTGTTGTTCAGTCAGTAAGTCATGTCTGACTCTTTGCTACCCCATGAACTGCAGCACACCAGGCTTCCCTGTCCTTCACTATCTCCCTGAGTTTGCTCAAACTCATGTCCGTTGAGTCAGGGTCTTTATCTAGAGCAGTAAAGTTGCTCTAATAAAATAGTTTAATAAAAGCATCTTATTTTGAAATAAATACTTGCAAAGCATTTTAGAAATAGATTTTTGCAATATTAATATTCTTCATCAGAACTGTCTTAGGCTGTTTAGAAAGTTAATGCTTAATAGTTGCTTTTTAAACAACTTGAAATGATGGTTTAAAGTATAGATTTTAAATTTAAAAGTATTATGACATAATCATTCACTGGAAAAATGTGAACTGATTATTTGAAGATTCCTTTTTTAAAGTTAACTATTAGATTTATTTTGTTTTCATGGACAGTTTAATGTTATTAATTTTTTCAGGTAAGATTATTTTGAAAAATTTGAAGAGTTTAATTTTTTCATTACTGCATTTCCTCATCCCCTTCCCTCACTTTGAAAAATCTTAATATGTTAGAGAGTTTGAGAAGCATGTCTGCATGAAAGTAGGTTAATAAGTAGGTTAAATTAGTTAACCTATGTGAACTATGTAATTGTTTTTATTGTAGACCTCCTAAGAAGTGGCAAACCTTGGTGGTTGAATGACACATCTGCTTTTCCTTCTTCACTACCAATTAATGGCACATATATCCACCAGAGACAGAAGAGATCAGTAAGCATTGAGCGGTTTGTGGAGACACTAGTAGTGGCAGACAAAATGATGGTGGGCTACCATGGCCGCAGAGACATTGAACATTACATTTTGAGTGTGATGAATATTGTAAGTTTGATCCCTCTATATAATTGTTTAACTTAATAATTTGTTGTGATTTTTGACTAAGGTCATGGATTTTTATTGTGAAATAATTTTGAGAACTAGCTCATTGAAAGTTAGAATTGATCTATTAGTGTTTCAGTTCTATGGAAGATAAATTTAAAGGTTACTTTATCGTTCATTTAGATTGACTCACCCTCTTAATTACTATGTTGTAGTTCATCTTTAGAAGAAAATTTTTCTTAAAGTAGATTTGTATAACAAACCTTTTACTAAGATATCTTGAGGGTAGAGTTCTAAGTGACATGAGATAAAAGAATACCTTTTTATACACACAGTGGTTAATTTGATGAAAAATTGTTCTACCACTCTAAAAAAATTGAACAATCACTTTGTGATTTTTGTCTGACTTTGTGTCTTTTCTTATTTTCTGGAGGTCAGGTTGCCAAACTTTACCGTGATTCCAGCCTAGGAAACGTTGTGAATATTATAGTGGCCCGTTTAATTGTTCTCACAGAAGATCAGGTAAGAATGAGTTAGTTTATAAGTCTAAAACTCTTAACAGAATGTATACATATTAAAAAGTATACTTTATTATTGCTATTCTTAGAAAGTTCTAGCTGAATATGACTTTCAGCTCTAAGCACTTAGTATTTTAAGCAAATTTGAAATAGTTTACAAGAGTATACCTCTTATGTACAAGATGTATATATGTGTGTGTTAGCTATATGTTTCAGTATAAAGATGAGCATTTGCATGGCAGACCTTATAAGAGTGGTTTTGGTTGGTTTTGTAGGCTGATAATCACATATTCACATTATCTTTAAAGTTGAAACTGGAAAGAATAGCTGTTCAATAATACATTAAATTAATTCTAGGCCAGATATGACAGAGATGAAAATTGGCAAGAGGTTATTCCTAGAAACCACTATGTCTAATTATAGTCCCACTTTAGTCTTCAAAAGTTTTAACAACTGACCTTAGTAATTTGTTTGGAACATTTCTGGTATGCATGTTGTATTGCAGCCAAACTTGGAGATAAACCACCATGCAGACAAGTCCCTCGATAGCTTCTGTAAATGGCAGAAATCCATTCTCTCCCACCAAAGTGATGGAAACACCATTCCAGAAAATGGGATTGCCCACCACGATAATGCAGTTCTTATTACTAGGTATGGTTTGTTGAAAGTATTTTACCTTTGATTGTTGTGTTTGATATTGTAACTATATTTGGTTCTGTCTAAAGCCTCATTCAGGTAATGAGTGTAGAGAAGGCAAAATGGTACTTTATTATTTACCACTGAGAAAGAATATATTACACTGTTATTGTGTTTCCATTAAATGAACCAAATAAGAGAAAAAAAAGATTTAGAGTTGACTTAGAAATTTAGTAAATATCTTTCTTCTATTAAGGTCTATTCATAAAGTTTAACTGGAAACACATACATATTTTGTTAATTGAACAAAATACTTGCTAAAGCAAAATTGAAAAGTATGAGAAAAATCTGTCTTAAACATAAAAGTGGGTCATTACTCTTGTTTATAAAATATACTAATTATTCTTACCTCCAGATTGTTAAAAGGGAAGACATCAGTAGTTACGCAGTATATTTAGATGAATGCTTATTTAATTAAACATTTTAATTAAGAGATACATAAAGAAGCATGTTTGCTATACTGTATGTTGAGTTGCTTGTCTTTCAGGCAGAATTATTACTTGATGATAACTCAATTAATTCATATATTTCTTTCCAGTTTTATAAACCTATATTCAGATTCACATTATTCCTTAGTCGTCAACAAAAATTCTGTAAAGTAGATATTGTTATTATTTTTCTCATGTAAGAAATGAGGAAACCAGTTCAAAATATTTAAGTAAAAGAGAAGGGCTCAAGTCCAGGATCCTATCTTTGTTTATACTTGGCTGTCTGTCTTAGTTTTGTAATACTTTGATTATGGTTGGTTAGAACCATACTTAAATCAACTAAAGATGCTTTTCTTTGATCTCTTATTAGTATTTAAAAATGAAAACAAAATAAGTTATAACAAATAGACAAATAAGCAAAATGGAAGCATTATTCTATCCTGGCAAGTGAATTACTTTTTTTTTTTTTTAATTTGCAAGGCTGTATTTAACATAAACATCATCTGTGGTATGTCCACAGACTCCACATTAGACTCTCTAGACGGGGAGAAGTATGTAGGATCAGAACTGTGAGGCCCAGTATGATAATGTGACTTTGCTGCTGCTGCTAAGTCACTTCAGTCGTGTCCAACTCTGTGCGACCCCATAGACGGCAGCCTACCAGGCCCCCCGTCCTTGGGATTCTCCAGGCAAGAACACTGGAGTGGGTTGCCATTTCCTTCCCTAATGCATGAAAGTGAAAAGTGAAAGTGAAGTCACTCAGTCATATCCGACTCTTAGCTACCCCATGGACTGCAGCCTACCAGGCTCCTTCATCCATGGGATTTTCCAGGCAAGAGTATTGGAGTGAGGTGCCATTGCCTTCTCTGACTAGCTTTTTGAAAAATATGCCTGTTAATAGAGTTGTCAAGTTTCTGGTTTCACCTTTTTTTATGCTTACAATTGACTTCATCTACCTCACATTGTAAACCAAAAAAATTTTTTATGATATGCTTGCTGAATAAAACCAACATTTTAAAGTTCTTTGTTCATATATGTTGACTCATCAGGCTGATAAATTCTTCAGTTCTTCAGAGTCTTATGGTCTGGTATGATTCCCAAATATATTTGAGGAGTTAAAAATATATTAGGAATTGTGCAAATATAGAAACTTTTATAGAAAGGTCTGTATGATATGATTAGTTTCTATGAAATCACTAGAGGAGGACTATATCTATGTTTAGCAGAATGATCACAGATACTTGCATTGGTATCTGTACTCTCATAGTACTTAAATTTATAAAATGCTACCTCTCCCCAAAAATCTCCTGATGATTCATATTTTTGTTATTGTATCTGTGCTGGGTTTTCAGCATTTTGAAAAATCTATTTATTTATTTACTTGACTGTGCCACACTGCATGGCTTGCAGGATCTTAGTTCCCCTACCAGAGGGTTGAACCTTGGCCCCTCCACAGTGAAAGGACAAAGTCCTAACCACTGAACTGCCAAGGAATTCTTGGATTTTTAACTTTTCCATCAAATGACAGGAGTTATACTAAGAGTGCAAAATTATAAGTGTTCAAGTAGGGAAATATATCTGGGCAGTTAGCCACCCTATCTTTACACTGGCTACAGCATTCAACTGTGTGATTTATTACTCTGAATTGGCCCAGATATTTTTGCGATCCTCTGCAGAACTCTTCTTTGCTTCTATAAGCTACTTTGAGCGCCTGTTTGATGTCTGAGATTTGAACACAAAATTTTCTTTTAAAATTTTCCTCCTAATGTTCAAAAAGCACTAGAAATGATCTCAGGACTTTAAAGGTCAATACTACAAAGAATTCATATATCATATCATTTTAGATTGATTTCATAATGGAGGTTAGGAAAATGCCCTTTGGGACTGCATAGAATACCTTTTTGATTTGTTACTAAAGTCTCAAAATAACTTTCACCTTAATTAAAAATCTGTAATTATCTTTATTAGGGCCACAGAGTGGCTTATATAAATGAGTTTCTGAATATTATTTAGGTTTTTATTGGTTGGAAGTTTTACCAGTTCTTGACTCTTTCTTGTATATTTTTGACTTGTGAAATTGAATATATGTTTATATCATAGTACCACTTTTATTAAAAGTAATTATGACACTTCCATAGATGATTTTATATTAACTTTGAAAATTGCTTCATGTAACTCATTTGTTGACATGTTCAGGATTGTGATTCCACCATTTGGAGGTAAGATCGTGATTTATGCTTGCTTGAAATGTCAGCTCACTAAGGAGAATGTATAATGCGTTCATCGAGAATTCAATTTTGTTCTAGGGATTTAAATGTTTTAATCAGAAAAACATTTGGAACCTAGTTATATAGGTATAATAGTTACTTTTGGAAAAAAGTATAAAAATAAAAATGTTATCTCCTCTTATCAAATGATATTTTATTGATATAAATTTAAAGCAAGGCACTGTACAAAGCTATCAGACTACCATAAGCAGACAGAAAAAAAATTGAAAAAATGAAAATTTGTTGTTTTATCTGGTATCAGCAGTATTGAATTAATTAGATGGCTGGATGGCATCACTGACTCAATGGACGTGAGTCTGAGTGAACTCCGGGAGTTGGTGATGGACAGGGAGGCCTGGTGTGCTGCAATTCATGGGGTTGCAAAGAGTTGGATACGAGTGAGCCACTGAACTGAACTGAACTGAAAGAGCATATTAAAAATGATTAATATATACATATATTTAAAAATGTTCATATACATTTTTGTGTGTGTAAGCATATGTGTATGTATAATATATAGTGAAATTTGTTATACCGCAACTAGCTTTAGCTAACTTTTTTTTTTTTTTACCATTAAAAAAATTTTATTGGGGTATAGTTGATTTACAATGTGTTAGTTTCAAGTATACAGTAAACTGAATCAGTTATACATACACTTTGGGATCCTCTTCTCTTATAGACTATTACAGAGCACTGAATTTCCTGTGCTATACAGGTCTTTATTAGTTATCTATTTTATACTTAGTGGTGTGTATGTATCAATTCCAATCTTCCAATTTATCCCTCCCCAAATCTTTACCACTTTTAGGCATACAGTTCAGTGGTAATAACTAAGTTCATAACACTGAGCAATTATCACCACCATCCATCCCCATGAACTCTTTCACCTTGTAAAAGTGAAACAATACCCATTAAATACTTCCTCACTTCCTCATTCCCAGCTCCTGACAACCACCAGGATTATTATTCTTCTAAGAATATATCCAGACAACCTATGTTTTCACCAATTCATCAAAAGAAAACTGGATGATTGTGTTAATAGTATAATTAAAACCTCAAATATTAAAAATATTATGGTACTCCATCTAGAAATCCTCACACTGGTGTCAATATATGACAAACCTAATTTTAGTTTTTTGTAATGTAGCTGGAAAGAGGTACATACAGCTAGATGTCAACTGATGCTCATTCACTCTCACATCCCTAAACCTTTCTGTACCCTCCTGTTTTTACTCAGACCCACCTATTTTTATTTGCTTTAAAACATTTTATTGCAATCTTTCTAATAAAGATCACCTAATTGATTTTGGTCCCCAAACTTCTAATCAGCCCATCCCCTCTGCACCGGAGTTTGACAGCTGCTCACACAGGTTCATGCAGGAAACATGTGAAGTTCCAAGGATCTGAGCAACACCAGGTAGGACATCCTCTGCATCAGCAAAATCCTAAAACACAGTACCAGGTAGAAGGCATGCTGCTCTCCACTTCTTGTCACAGCCTGTTGCTGAAGTGGCAGGAACCACCACCTGGACATCCCAGCCACCCCAAAAGTGCTTCTCCAAGAGAATTCTAAACCTTAGGCCTTCAGTCACCAGGTTAGCCTGGAATCTCTGTGAAGGGGTACTGCCCTGGCTGGGCTTCCAAAGCTCTCAGGCCTTCTTTTAAAAATAACACACCGGTGGACGTTTTAACTCCCTCGTGGTGCCTCGGACCCTCCTTCGAGAATCAGGAGCCTGCACGCGGTAGCTGTGCAAAGACGGCGCAGGCGGCAGCCTCCTCCTGGTTTGGCGAAGGTTCCGCAGCAGACTACTGGGGAACCACCGGAGAACCATTTTTACTCTCAGCGTGTTCGCCGAACCAGCTAACGTTTTTTTAAAAAAACTGAAGCTGATAATTCCTTGGCCGTCTAGTGGTTAGCAGGGCTTCCTGATAATAAAGAACCTGCCTGCCAATGTAGGAGACACAGGAGATGCGGGTTTGATCCATGGGTTGGGAAGATCCCCTGGAGGAGGGCATGGCAACCCACTCCAGTATTCTTGCCTAGAGAATGCCATGTATAGGTCACAAATTGTCAAACATGACTGAAGCAACTTAGCATGCATGCACCAGTGGTTAGGTTTTGGTCTTTTCACTGCGAGGGCCTTGGTTCAATCCCTGGTGAAAGAACTAAGATTCCACAAGCCGTGAAGCATGTCCAAAATGAACAAGAAAAACTGAGGTATAATTGACAAGCAAAATTACGTATATCTAAAGTGTACAATGTGATGATTTGACATACATATACATTATGAGCTGATATATATATTTGTGGAGATATATCTCCATTGTTGAAAGTGAGATATTAAAATTCCTACTAGTATTGCATTGCTGCCTATTTCTACCTTCTGATCTTCCAGTATTTGCTTAATATGTTAAGGTGCTCTGATTTTGGAGTATGTATATATTTCCAGTTAAATGCTCTTGATGAATTGATCCCTTTATCATTATATCATGACCTTCTTGGTCTCTTTTTCAGCTTCTGACTTAAAAAGCCTGTTTTGTCTGATATGAGTTTATCTTTTCTCTTTACATGAAATATCTTTTATATGTTTTTTCTTCCCTTCGCTTTCAGTCTGTATGTATCCTTAAAGCTAAATCATTTTTAGCTCTGGAGAAGGCCCAGCAGTGTAGTCTTCAGGCAGCTTCATCAGTTGAGGTTAGCATTGGTGAAGATTGCAGGAGTCCCCAATGGTCAAGACCCCTGCAGCAGCAGCAAAGGCTGCTGGAGACCAGCTGATCTCTTTTTCTCTCACAGGGCTTATCATTGTGCAAGGGATTCCTCTTGGTATTGGGTCTGGCTTGGAAGAGCCTACACCATTGCTGGTGTCTGACGTGTGGGCACCTGTGGAGCAGTCATAGAGCTGGGGACTGAAAAGATAGTGCTTGCAGAGTGACAGCGGCTCTGGGGTTGGTGTGCTGGCTATACCACAACAGCAGTGATGTATGAGTTGTAGATGTGTGTGAATTAGCCATGTAGATGGCGTCTGAAGCATGGCACTTAGAGAGCAGTGATGGCATTTGGGTCCAGGTGCTGGCTAGCTGGAAGTGACAGTGCCTCCAAGTCTTAAGATGTGGTCATGTGTGCACCAGTGGCAGAGCTGGAGTCTGGTGCATGGGTATCACAAAGTGGCCCTAGATCCAGGTCTGGCGTATGGGAACAAGGGGAGCAACTAGACGCTGTAGTGTCCCGGATGTGCTCAGGGTCGGGGAGAGCTGGAAGTTCTTTTCCCAGGCCAGAATAACAGTGGCTCTTTCTTGGGGTAAGCACAGTGACATCTCCTTCCCCAAGATCTGTGACAGCAATAACTTAATTACTTGGATGGTAAAAACTGCCAGTCTCCTTGAGAGCAGCTGTTGTGAGGGCTCTTCAGTATTGTGGCTGATAGTTTCCACCTTTCCTCTTTGTTCCTAGTTGCCTTTAGACATCTTCAGTAAGCTGATCTCCCCAGTGATCCTTTCTATGCTGCTGCTGTTGCTACTAAGTCACTTCAGTCATGTCCGACTCTGTGTGACCGCATAGATGGCAGCCCACCAGGATCCCCTGTCCCTGGGAATCTCCAGGCAAGAACACTGGAGTGGGTTGCCATTTCCTTCTCCAATGCATGGAAGTGAAAAATGAAAGTGAACTTGCTCAGTTATGTCTAACTCTTGGCGACCCCATGGACTGCAGCCTACCAGGCTCCTCTGTCCATGGGATTTTCCAGGCAAGAGTACTGGAGTGGGGTGCCATTGCCTTCTCCCCTTTCTTTGCAGTTACCCTTTATTTTTTGCCCTATTAATGTTACTGTGAAGGTGAAAGAAAGTGAAGTCGCTCAGTCGGGTCCGACTCTTTGCGACCCCGTGGACTGTAGCCTACCAGGCTTCTCTGTCCATGGGATTTTCCAGGCAAGAGTGCTGGAGTGGATTGCCATTTCCTTCTCCAGGGGATCTTCCCAACCCAGGAATCTAACTTGGGTCTCCCACATTGCAGGCAGACGCTTTACCGTCTGAGCCACCATCAAGACATGTTACTGTAGTTTCTTAATTAGACTTAGACTCAAGCCCTTTCAGGACCATTTTCATTTGTGGATTGCTATCTAATTGTTTTCTATTGGGTGATGAAGGTTGATATTTCCTACTTCACCATCTTGCTTTATTCAATCTTAATATTATGCCCCATCAAAGAGCAGTTTCATGTCACTTTCTGAACTGATATACTTGCATTGATTACTTCTCTATGGTATATCAACTACCTGACATTTTAGTTTTGAATACCAGAGATAGTGCCATCATGTATAAATTTGTCAAAATATGACCATGTGGTGCTTTTTTGAATAATGGTAGATTATTGAAACTTATCTTCCATTTTTGTGATCTGTTTTTAGTTAAAATAGTAGTAACTTACATAGCTTGCTTTTGTAGGCTAGATCTATTTGGATTATCTGACAGTTATTAGTGCTCATCTAAATCAACCTGACATTTATTAACTCTTTCAAAATAATTGAGTATGACATGATATAATTAGTTCAAGAAGTGATTAATAGTTTGCACCTGATATTCTAGAAACAGAATTTAAGAAGATAACATAGAACTGTGTGTACACTTAAAATGTTACACTTGCTACAAAAATTTTAGATAATCCTTATTGGTATCAAAAAATTGTTAATTAATGTTATTTAGGAGTAAAACTCTACAATTTGACAAATTTTTAAAAAAATATTTATATTTCTACATGAAGTCAGGAAATATCCACCATAAATTTAAAGTCAAGTCAATTTTTAAATTTATCTTGAGTCAAAGACATTCAAGAAATCTATAGTCTGAAAATAAGTAGAAAATTTAGTGACATAAGTGTACTTGCATCATTGTTTTGGGCAAATTAACATGACTAATGCATATATTTCATAGTTTTCTCCCCTAAACATGCATCAGAATCATATTTTGCATCTTTAAGATATTATATAACAGTATATATTTTGAATAGATATTATAATCTAAGTACTTCCCTTTTGGTAATGGCTTTATTGAAATAGTATTTCATAGACCATACAGTTTACCCATTTAAAGTATATGATTCAGTAGTCTTAGTATATTTACAGGGTTGTACAACCATCACATAATTTTAGAACATTTTCCCCATTCCCTTCATCCTCCCCACCCAAGCTCCAGCCTGAGGCAAGTGGTAATTTACTTCAGCTTTGTTTATTATAAACTCTTCATATAAAGGGAATCATACAGTGTATAGTATAGATGGTGACTGCAGCTATGAAATTAAAAGATGCTTGCTCCTTGGAAGAAAAGTTATGACCAACCTAGACAGCATATTAAAAAGCAGAGACATTACTTTGCCAACAAAGGTCCATCTAGTCAAAGCAGTGGTTTTCCAGTAGTCATGTATGGTTGTGAGAGTTGGACTATAAAGAAAGCTGGACACTGAAGAATTGATGCTTTTGAATTGTGCTGTTGGAGAAGACTCTTGAGAGTCCCTTGAACTGCAAGGAGATCCAACCGGTCCATCCTAAAGGAAATCAGTCCTGAATATTCATTTGAAGGACTGATGCTGAAGCTGAAGCTCCAATCCATTGGCCACCTGATGCGAAGAACTGACTCATTGGAAAAGACCCTGATGCTGGGAAAGATTGAAGGCAGGAAAAGAAGGGGACAACAGAGGATGAGATCGTTGGATGGCATCACTGACTCAACGGACATGAGTTTGAGCAAGCTCTGGGAGTTGGTGATGGACAGGGAGGCTAGATGTACTGCAGTTCATGGAGTCACAAAGAGTTGGACACTACTGAGGGACTGAACTGAACTGACAATGTATAGTCTTTTGTGACTGGCATAAATAAAACTTTCATAGTACACACAGAGTGGACATCTGATACACAGACATTAACATTTGGGGTGGAGATTCTGTGGGTTAGCTATGGAGCCCACATGTTTAATATTCACTATTTTAAATTACCATTGTTAGCATGAGGAGAATGCAGTGCTAGTACTTGGCCTATTTTTAAACTAGCGTAATAAGCCTAGTCATACCATTCAGTATTTTTGCTTTTTAAAATAAGTAACCACAGTTACTGGAATCCACCTGCCAAAGCAGGAGACGCAGGTTTGAAACTTGGGTTGGGAAGATCACCTGGAGTAGGAAGTGGCAACCCACTTCAGTATTCTTACCTGGAAAATTCCATGGGGTTACAAAGTGTTGGACACAGCTGAGTGACTGAATAACTCTTACTTTGCATAGTGTTTTCAAGGTTCATCCTATAGTAGCACATACCAGGACTTTTTTCCTATTATCTTAAATTCTTGGAAAATTCAAGGTACAGCTCTTTTAAAAGTGTCTCTGTCAATAGGCTTTTCTTCAAAATATATAATTTCTTTTCAATTTTTCATTAATGAAATGCACATGATATATAAATACTACTCATAGTACAGATGCAAAAATTATACACCAAGTGACATAATTTAGTCTTTAATTAAAATCAGCATATTTATCCTCTTAAGGGATCATGACTGTTTGCTTTGATGCTGCTGGGTTTTAAAGGGATTAGAATTTCCAGAGTCAACTAATGTTTTCAGGTGGGAGATTAAAAATAGCTATAAAATGGTTTCTTGCTAAAACTTGGCCTGTAGCATACAGGTTTAAATAAATTTAAAAAAAAATTTAAAGACTTTGAGAATTATATATCGACTTTTTGATTATATATTAAAAACAGAGGAAAGGGAAATTAAATATGGTACCTTAATATTTATTTGGTATTCATTTATGGATTTTTTAATCCTTAAGGAAATGCCAGTTAAATTTTTTATGAAGTATTGTTAAGCTTTTAAGAATATGCCGTGTTTACAGGCAAAAAAGGAATCTTGATTTCAGGTTGTGGGTATATTGATTTTTTTATTTTGACATTTGAAGCATTTATTATTCTCTTAGCACCCTGGCTCTACCACTCTTAGCTGTCCTGCCGCCTACCTTTCTTCTTCCTTTTTCAGGTTTTTTTTTTTTTTTTGTCTTTTTCTTTTTTTCTTTATCCCTGGCTTATTTGTCCCTTATGTAGATGTATTTATCTAGATTCAGTTTCCATTCCATTTGAGGATTATGACACACTTGTGTGACCCTAATTTTTGTGCAATCTGGGACACTTTAGGAGTAAAAGAGGGTACCATTGACAGTTTCGGCCAAATAATAGGCACAAAACTAGTACCAGGTAAACAAGATTATGGTCATCCCAGACGTTATGTATGTTTGCTTGTTAAACTTTGGTTAAAAAATGGAAATAGGAAGATACTTTTTCTTCAGTCCCTGAAGATTAAATAGCATGCAATTTAGTAAATTGTCTTTGTATACATGTTGCCTAAAACTGTGTTTTATTTATAATGGGCATCACTAAATAGTTAAATCTAAGAAAGATATGTTATAATCAATACTTTAATAGTAAGTAAATTTTTATGTTGTTTGTATGGATGTATTTATGCACTTTTTTATTGTGTGCCAAATACTTGGTGCTTTACAGAATTATATTTAATCATTTAAACTTCTCAATAACTGCATGAGATAGGTTCTATCATTATCTCTATTTTATAGATGAGGAAGCTGAGGCATGGAGAAGTTAAATGATTGGCAAGCTCACACATTAGTTAGAAGACCCAGAATGTAAACCAGGTAGTTTGGTTCCAGAGTACTTTTAGAGGAATTACAAGGGTATTCAACAAAAATTCATATGGAGATACTTTACTAATATTGGTGCCCATGGTAGGCAGTCTTCTAAGATGGTCCCCAGCTATCTCTGCCTCCTGATGTTCATAACTTTGTGCAATCAGCTTCTCTTGGATTTGAGCTGGACTTTGTGATATCTTAATAATGAGACTTCTTCCCACTTATAGCCAGGGTATATTTCTCCATTTCTTTAGGTCTTTAATTTCTCAAGAATGTTTTGTGGTTTTCAGTGTTTTCACACCTCTTGTCCTTTTTTGATGTTATTGTAAATGATACTGTTTTTTAAAATCCACTTATTGTTCATCACCAGTATATTCACTTTCACTTTCAATATATTAAAATGCAGTTGATTTTTGTAACTGTGCTAAGTTTATTGCTTTAAGTGAAAGTTGCTCAGTCATGTCCGACTCTTTGCAACCCCATAGACTAGACAGTCCATGGAATTCTCCAGGCCAGAATACTGGAGTGGGTAGCTATTCCCTTCTCCAGGGAATCTTTCCAACCCAGGGATCAAACCCAGGTCTCCAGCAGGCAGATTCTTTACCAGCTGAGCCACAAGGGAAGCCCTTATTACTTTAAGTAGCTTGTTTTTTTTTTTTTTTTTTTTTTTTAAGATTCCAGTGGTATTTTCTACAAAGATGATAATGATTTTTAAGATTAGAGATATTTTTACTTTTCTCTTTTAATCATGAAAGATTTTTTTTTCTTGCCTGTTTCACTGACTATCCTCTCCAGTACAGTGTGGAATAAAGCTGACTGTATTGCAGCACCAGTTGTCTTGCTGTATCCCATTGTGTGCACTGTTCGCTGAACCTATGGTAGGCAAGGCGTGATCTGAGAGACTCGAAGAAAATTTGAGGAGCTGTAGGAACTGCAGACACATTTATTCTCTTCTGTCTGACACAGCAGCCATAACAGTGTTCTCTCCTGGCTGACAGAGCAGCCATATCAGTAGACAGGCTGTCTTCTCTTGTTGCTGACCCAATGGACACAGTCGTGATGCAGCAGTAATGCTGCCGCTTTTTAGGTGGAGCCCATATATCAGAAGTAGCCTGTGTCCGAGGGAGTACCTTGTGACACTTATGCTCAGTGCTGTAAATGATCTCAGCTGTTACATAGTCATTATTTACAAAACGTGGAGTATGAGACCCTAAACATGCCATCTTGGCTAGTTTGCTGTCTGCCCACAGTGGCGAAAGCAGACATCATTGTCTTGTTCCTTCCTGATCTTAGTGGGAAAGTTTTTCATCTTTCATTATTGTGATGTTAGTTGTAGGGTTCTTGTAAATGCCCTTCAGTCAGGCTAGCAAAGTTCTCTTTTATACCTAGTTCTCTGAGAGTTTTTATCAGGAATGGATATTGGATTTTGTTAAATGCCTTTTCTGCATCTATTGAGATGATTATATATATGATTTTTCATTCTTTAGCTTAATACAGTGAATTGCACTGATTGGTTTAGAACATTGTGTCAACTTAAGTTTCTGAGATAAGCCCAATTTGGTCGTAATGTATGTTATTTTTTTAGTATACCATTAGATAAGATTTGCCAAAATTTTATTTATAGTTTTTTGCATCTATATGCAAAATGGGCTTCCCAAGTGGCTCAGTGGTAAAACAGCAACCTATTCTAGTATTCTTGCCTGGAGAATCCCATGGACAGAGGAGCCTGCGGGTTATAGTCCATAGTGTTGCAAAGAGTTGGACACAACTGAAGTGACTTTGCACGCACACATGCATGTTTGAGGGATATTGTCCTGTAGTGTTTGTTAATAATGTCTTTATCTGGTTTTGGTATTAAGAGGGTAATGTTGACCTCGCAGTGTGAGTTAGAGAACATTGTTTCCTTTTCAATTTTCTGGAAAAAACTCACACAGAATCAATATTGTTTCACTGTAAACGTTTTATAGAATTCACAAATGAAGCTCTCTGGACCTGGAATTTTCTTTGTGGGGTAATTTTTAGCTACCAATTCAAATCTTTCAGAGATATAGGGCTTTTAAAAAATACACATGTATTTGTTTATTTATTTACTTGGCTGCATCTGTTCTTAGTTGCAGCACGTGGGAATCTTTTCTTTGAGTCATTTGAGCTCTTAGTTCCCTGACTAAGGATCAAGCCTTTGTCCCCTGCATTGGAAGGTGGATTCTTAACCACTGAAGCACCAGAGACGTCCCTGAGATGTGAGGCTATTAAGACTATCTTATTCAATGTGGTTTGGTAGTTTCAGTCTTTCAGGAAATATATTTCATCTAAATTTAGAATGTATTGACAAAATTCTTCATAATGTTTTCATATTATCCTTTTAAGTAGGTGGTACCTTGTAGGGAGGCATAGTAATAATTTGGAGCTGTTACTAACTGTATGTTAGATACAATCAGGTTTTGAGAAGAAAAAGAATTAGCTTCTATTCTCTTTTCATAATGGATGATACTGTAGAAATTTAACAGAAAAGTGACATGAGCAAATTCAAAATATGTCCCTGGAAAGGGTATGAGGATAGATTGTGTGTGTGTGTGAGTGTGAGTGTGTGTGTGTGTGAGAGAGAGAGAGAGAGAGAGAGAGACTTAAGTGCTAATATATGCAAAGCAGTGAAAAATGGGTAGAAAAAAAATTCAATGCCTCTTTTCTCTCCAGTTTAGAAAGGCTTTTTAGAACCATTTGAATTAGCATTTCATTTTCCTTTTTCTTGTTATCCTGAAGAATTGGATGCCAGGCAAAAATCTTTGAGTTTTGGTGTTAGAAGATGAGGACTTCTTGATGAGTGATGTAAAAGGGTAAAGGAGAAAGAGAAAAAGGAGATTTGGGGCTTAAAAAGGGGAAGACTCCACTTTACGATAGGTTCTTCGTCTTTTTTGGTAATTTTACACTGGATTCTTTTGGGACATATTTACTAAATTCACCTTATCTTTCTTATCCACTCCCCCCAAAGCTATCAAAAATCAGCATCCCTATAAATGATATCTTTCTCATTTCATAAATTCTCAGCACCTTAATAATAGGCCTATGTTAAAGAAATGTTGATAGAAATAATTCTGAAAAGTTTTTCTAGAATAAGAAAAAGTAGTGTTTACATCTTTTACCAATTTCTCTCTCAGTCTCTTCTCAGCTTACATTTACACTTAGTGATCTTATTATTATTTTTTTTTTCATGATTCTAAGTACCATCTATAGGGTTAGGTATGTCTATACAGTTTTAAGCACCATTTATATTTAAATATACTTCATCAGCTGGGTCCCTCCCCTAAACTCTGTATTTTTTTTTTATCAAGTTGCATAGTTGACATCTCCATGTGTCTCAAACTAAACCAGATTCCCAGTCTTTCCTTTAAACCTGCTCTTTCTGCAGCTTTTCTTTTTTCAGGTTGTCCTTGAATGGCAATTATAGTCTTTTTTCCTGTCATAAAAAGTGAATGAGGGTCCAATTAGGGAACTAATATTGAGAAATTATAACTTGATACTGGGAAATTAATATATATTTAGCTATTACAGAATTTTCAGGCGTTTCCTCTATTTCCTTGCTTTAAATTGATATTTTTTGTTTGCTAATCTCTCATATCTTTGTTCCTGCCTCCTCATAGTTTATGTATGTCATGAGCTATATTAGCAAAATATACAAACTTAAAAACACTATTAAGAGGAAAGAAGATGAATTATGGTTCTTGTCAAGGTAAATGATGTATTCAGGGGATCCTGCCAACCAGTCCGTTTTTCTGAAGTTTTGGGTTTAAATTCCGAATGAGTTTAGGGGCCTAAAAGAAACACTTGAAATAATACAGTAACTTTTCAAAAGTTTCTTCAAAAAATAAACTTTTCCATTTTACTAATGACAAAGGGTAATTGAGAAAGCAAAAACTAAGAAGAGATGTTTATTGGGCTCTATAGGGCTGCAATGGAAAAATAAATAAGTAAACAATTTAAAAATAATCTTAAAGTGTAAAGAAATTGTTATCTCTTCTAAGAAATATCTTAAAGCTGCATTTATTCATTCACTAAGACATTCTACAACATTAACATATATTCAGCATTTATGGAGTGTTTACTGTGTGCAAATTATTGGGATCACAGTGACTGAGATAAAAATCTGGTCACAGCTTATATTCTACAGAGGGAAATAGATTATAAATAAGTAAACAAAGAAATGCATGTGATATATATATAAACTATGAAAAGTCTCTTTAATAAGGTGACTTGATTTAAAAATTCTGAAGGATGAAGCCTGCTGGAGGAGGAAATGACAAGAGCATATATATGTTTTAGGCAAAGGAAACAGCACATGTAAATAATAAACACTAGCAAGTAAAAGAAGTGGTAAAGAGTTTAGTTTCTATGAGAATATTTGCTATAGGTACAAGCACACTCACTCTTTTCTCACTTATTTGTGCTTTGTCTTTCCATGAGCACCCTTAGCTGTCTGTTTATATTGAAAAAATGCTAATTGGGAACCTTATTTACATTGGGTAGGGCTTGTTGAGGAGGGCTTCCATAAGGTGAGTTCCCTAAGGTGAGTTCAAGTTGTTTGACTTTTTTTGTGTGTGGGAGCAAAAGTGTCAGTGTTTTGGGGGCTTTTCCCTGAGATCATTCCTTTTCTCCAGAAAATAACCAAGAGTTTCCTGCCCATTTGCACATGTTCTGAAAGCAAGATGGATGAGGGGGTGTACTGTATTACTGTTAGGAAAATTAGAGAACCTAAACAGAATTTTAACTTTAATTCGTTATCTCATGTGACTTCTTTGATGCTTATTTAGAGGAAATTTGTTTTTTTTAAATAATAACCTATTGATATTGTATCCTATAATTTTTCTTCCTTATTGTTCAGTTCTAATCTTTTGTTCTTTAAATAATATTGAAATTTTACACTAGAATTCAATTAAGAATTGGGTAAAATATTCAATACACATTTCTTCAGAGAAGATATGCAAATGGCCGACAAACACATGAAAAGATGTTCAGCATCATTGATCATTAGGGAAAAGCAAATCAAACTACAATTAGAAAGGACTTCACCCCACTAGGATGATTGTAATCAAAACGACAGAATAACAAGTTTTGGTGATAGTGTGGAGAAATTGGAACCCTCTTGTATTGATGATATAGATGCACATTGGTACAGTCATTTTGGAATACAGTTTGAATTTGTTGGAAAAAAAACAATGTGGTAGTTATTCAAAAGTTAAATGTAGAATTACTGTATGATTCAGTAATTCCATTCCTAGGCATAAATCTAAGAGAATTGAAAAATTAATGTCCAAGTTCAGTTCAGTTCAGTTCAGTTTAGTCGCTCAGTCGTGTCTCACTCTTTGTGACCCCATGAATCGCAGCACGCCAGGCCTCCCTGTCCATCACCATCTCCCGGAGTTCACTCAAACTCACGTCTATCGAGTAGGTGATGCCCTCCAGCCATCTCATCCTCTGTCATCCCCTTTTCCTCCTGCCCTCAATCCCTCCCAGCATCAGAGTCTTTTCCAATGAGTCAGCTCTTCACATGAGGTGGCCAAAGTACTGGAGTTTCGGCTTTAGCATCATTCCTTCCAAAGAACACCCAGGGCTTGTCCACTATTACTAATAACATTATTCATAATAGTCAAAAAGAGGATCAGTTCAGTTCAGTTGCTCAGTCATGTCCAGCTCTTTGCGACCCCATGAATTGCAGCACGCCAGGCCTCCCTGCCAATCAATAACTCCCGGAGTTCACTCAAACTCATGTCCATCGAGTCAGTGATTCCATCCAGCCATCTCATCCTCTGTTGTCCCCTTCTCTTCCTGCCCCCAATCCCTCCCAGCATCAGGGTCTTTTCCAATGAGGCAACTCTTCGCATGAGGTGGCCAATGTACTGGAGTTTCAACTTTAGCATCAGTCCTTCCAATGAACACCCAGGACTGATCTCCTTTAGAATGGACTGGTTAGATCTCCTTGCAGTCCAAGGGACTCTCAAGAGTCTTCTCCAACACCACAGTTCAAAAGCATCGATTCTTCGGCACTCAGCCTTCTTCACAGTCCAACTCTCGCATCCATACATGACCACAGGGAAAACCATAGCCTTGACTAGATGGACCTTTGTTGGCAAAGTAATGTCTCTGCTTTTGAATATGCTATCTAGGCTGGGCATAACTTTCCTTCCAAGGAGTAAGCGTCTTTTAATTTCATGGCTGCAGTCACCATCTGCAGTGATTTTGGAGCCCAGAAAAATAAAGTCTGCCACTGTTTCCACTGTTTCCCCATCTATTTGCCATGAAGTGATGGGACCGGATGCCATGATCTTCGTTTTCTGAATGTTGAGCTTTAAGCCAACTTTTTCACTCTCCACTTTCACTTTCATCAAGAGGCTTTTGAGTTCCTCTTCACTTTCTGCCATAAGGGTAGTGTCATCTGCATATCTGAGGTTATTGATATTTCTCCCGGCAATCTTGATTCCAGCTTGTGTTTCTTCCAGTCCAGCGTTTCTCATGATGTACTCTGCATATAAGTTAAATAAACAGTTTCATGGTGTAGTATTAATGAACATTGAAGGCATTATATTATGTGCAAGAAGTCAAATAGAAAGGCTCTGTGTGTGTGTGTGTATATATATATGTGTGTGTGTGTGCATATACATTCATACATATATATTATATGGTTCCATTTATATGAAATGTCCAGAATAAAAGAAAGTGGAGAAACAAATCATAGATTAGGTGTTGCTTAGGGCTAAGAAGAAATGCAGAGTGACTACTCATGAGTACAAAGTTTCTTTTGCTATAATGATGAAAATATTCTGGACCATTTTGTGTATACAATAAAATGACTGAATTGTACACTTTTTTAAAAAATTTATTTTAATTGGAGTTTAATTGCTGTACAGTATTGTGGTGGTTTTGGCCATACGTTGACATGAATCAGCCATGCGTGTACACATGTCCCCCAGCCCTGAAACCCCCTCCCATCTCTCTCCGCATCCCATCCCTCTGCGTTGTCCCAGTGCACTGGCTTTGAGTGCTCAGCTTCATGCATCAAACTTGGACTGGTCATCTGTTTCCCATATGGTAATATACATGTTTCAATGCTCTTCTCTCAAATCATCCCACCCTCACCGTCTCCCACAGAGTCCAAAATTCTGTTCTTCACATCTGTGTCTCTTTTGCTGTCTTACATACAGGGTCATTATTACCATCTTTCTAAATTCCATATATATGTGTTAATATACTGTATTGCTGGGTTTTTTTCTGACTTCACTCTGTATCATAGGCTCCAGTTTCATCCACCTCATTAGAACTTACTCAAATGTGTTCTTTCTTATAGCTGAATAACATTCCATTGTGTATATGTACCACAACTTTCTTATCCATTTGTCTGCCAGTGGACATCTAGGTTGCTTCCATGTACAAGCTATTGTAAACAGTGCTGCAGTGAACATTGGGATACACGTGTCTCTTTCAATCCTGGTTTCCTCAGTGTGTATGCCCAGTAGTGGGATTGCTTGGGTCATATGGCAGTTCTAGTTCCAGTTTTTTAAGCAATCTCCACACTTTTCTCCATAGTGGCTGTACTAGTTTGCATTCCCACCAACAGTGTAAGAGGGTTCCCTTTTCTCCACACTCTCTCCAGCATTTATTGTTTGTAGACTTTTTGATAGCAGCCTTTCTGACCGGCATGAGATGGTACCTTATTGTGGTTTTGGTTTGCATTCTCTGTTAATGAGTGATGTTGAGCATCTTTTCATGTGTTTGTTAGCCATCTGTATGTCTTTGGAGAAATGTCTGTTTAGTTCTTTGGCCCATTTTTTGATTGGGTTGTTTATTTTTCTGGTATTGAGCTGCGTGAGCTGCTTGTATATTTTAGAGATTAATTCTTTGTCAGTTGTTTTGTTTGCTTTTATTTAAGGCTGCCTTTTCACCTTGCTTACAGTTTCCTTAGTTGTGCAAAACCTTTTAAGTTTAATTAGGTCACATTTGTTTATTTTTGCTTTTATTTCTATTACTCTGGGAGGTGGGTCACAGAGTATCTTGCTGTGATTTATGTCAGAGAGTGTTCTGCCAATTTTTTCCTCTAGGAGTTTTATAGTTTATGGTCTTACATTTAGATCTTTAATCCATTTTGAGTTTATTTTTGTGTATGGTGTTAGAAAGTGTTCTTGTTTCATTCTTTTACAGGTGGTTGACCAGTTTTCCAAGCACCACTTGTTAAAAAGATTGTCTTTTCTCCATTGTGTATTTTTGCCTCCTTTGTCAAAGATAAGTTGTCCATAGGTGTGTGGAATTATCTCTGGGCTTTCTGTTTTGTTTGTTGATCTATATTTCTGTCTTTGTGTCAGAATCATACTGTCTTGATGACTGTAGCTTTGTTGTATAGTCTGAAGTCAGGTAGGTTGATTCCTCCAGTTCCATTATTCTTTATTAAGATTGCTTTGGCTATTTGAGGTTTTTTGTGTTTCCATACAAATTGTGAAATTATTTGTTCTAGTCCTGTGAAAAATACTGCTGGTAGCTTGATAGGAATTGCATTGAATCTCTAGATTGCCTTGGGTGGTATACTCATTTTCACTATATTGATTCTTCCAATCTGTGAACATGTTATATTTCTCCATCTATCTGTGTCATCTTTGATTTCTTTCATCAGTGGTTTATAGTTTTCTATATATAGGTCTTTTGTTTCTTTAGGTAAATTTATTCCTAAATATTTTATTATTTTCGTTGCAATGGTGAATGGGATTGTTTCCTTCATTTTTCTTTCTGTTTTCTCATTGTCAGTGTACAGGAATGCAAGGGATTTCTTTGTATTAATTTTACATGCTGCAACTTACCATATTCATTGATTAGCTCTAGTAATTTTCTGATGGTGTCTTTTCTATGTAGAGCATCATGTCATCTGCAAACTGAGAGTTTTACTTCTTTTCCAGTCTGGATTCCTTTTTCTTTTTCTTCTCTGATTGCTGTGGTTAGGACTTCCAATACTATGTTGAATAGTAGTGGTGAGAGTGGGCACCCTTGTCTTGTTCTTGATTTTAGGGACTGCTACTGCTGCTAAGTCGCGTCAGTCGTGTCTGACTCTGCGACCCCATAGACAGCAGCCCAACAGGCTCCTCTGTCCCTGGGATTCTCCAGGCAAGAATACTGGAGTGGGTTGCCATTTCCTTCTCCAGTGCATGAAAGTGAAAAGTGAAAGTGAAGTCGCTTAGTCCTGTCCGACTCTTGGCGACCCCGTGGACTCTAGCCTACCAGGCTCCTCCGTCCATGGGATTCTCCAGGCAAGAGTACTGGAGTGGAGTGCCATTGCCTTCTCCGGATTTTACGGGAAATGCTTTCAATTATTCCCCATTGAGGATAATGTTTGCTGTGGATTTGTCATAGATGACTTTTATTATGTTGAGGTATGTTCTTTCTGTGTCTCCTTTCTGGAGGGTTTTTGTCATAAATGGGTGTTAAATTTTGTCTAAGGCTTTCTCTGCATCTATTGAGTCAATCATATGGCTTTTATCTTCCAATTTGTTAATATGGTGTATCACATTGATCTGCACATATTGAAGAATCCTTGCATCCCTGGGCTTTATAGCCCATTTGGTCATGATGTATGATCTTTTTAATATGTTGTTGGGTTCTGTTTAGTAGAATTTTGTTGAGGATTTTTGCATCTATGTTCATCAGTTATATTGGCCTATAGTTTTCTTTTTCTGTGGCATCTTTGCCTGGTGTTAGTATTAGGGTGATGGTGGCTTCATAGAATGAGTTTGGGAGTTTACCATCTTCTGCAATTTTCTGGAAGAGTTGGGGTAGGATAGGTGTTAACTCTTCTCTAAACTTTTGATAGAATTCACCTGTGAAGTGAATTCACATCTGGTCCTGGGCTTTTGTTTGTTGGAAGATTTCTTACTACAGTTTTGATTTCTGTGCTTCTGATGGGTCTGTTAAGATTTTCTACTTCTTCCTGGTTCAGTTTTGGAAGGTTATACTTTTCTAAGAATTAGTCCATTTTTTTCCAAGTTGTCCATTCTGTTGGCATTTAGTTGCTGATAGTAGTCTCATGATCCTTTGTATTTCTATGTTGTCTGTTGTGATTTCTCCAGTTTCATTTCTAATTTTATTGATTTAATTCTTCTCCCTTTTTTTCTTGATGAGTCTGGCTAATGGTTTTTCTAGTTTATTTATGTTCCAAAGAACCAGCTTTTAGTTTTGTTGATTTTTGCTATAGTTTCCTTCTTTTTCATTTGTTTCTGCTTTGACTTTTATGGTTTTTTTTCCTTCTACTAACTTTGGCAATAAATGGGGAAACAGTGGCTGACTTTATTTTTCTGGGCTCCAAAATCACTGCAGATGGTGACTGCAGCCATGAAATTAAAAGACGCTTACTCCTTGGAAGGAAAGTTGTGACCAACCTAGATAGCATATTAAAAAGTAGAGACATTACTTTGTCTACAAAGGTCTGTCTAGTCAAGGCTATGGTTTTTCCTGTGGTCATGTATGGATGTGAGATTTGGACTGTGAAGAAGGCTGAGTGCCGAAGAATCGATGCTTTTGAAGTGTGGTGTTGGAGAAGACTGTTGAGAGTCCCTTGGACTGCAAGGAGATCCAACCAGTCCATCCTAAAGGAGATCAGTCCTGGGTATTCATTGGAGGGACTGATGGTGAAGCTGAAACTCCAGTACTTTGGCTACCTGATGGGAAGAGCTGACTCATTTGAAAAGACCCTGATGCTGGGACAGATTGAGGACAGGAGGAAAAGTGGACAACAGAGGATGAGATGGTTGGATGGCATCACTGACTCAAGAGACATGGGTTTGAGTGGATTCTGGGAGTTGGTGATGGACAGGGAGGCCTGGCGTCCTGCGGTTCATGGGGTCGCAAAGAGTCAGACGTGACTGGGCAACTGAACTGAACTGAACTTTGGGGTTCTTCATTTCTTCTTTTTCTAGTTGATTTAGGTGTGAAGGTAGGTTATTTATTTTATGTCTCTTGTTTCTGGAGGTAAGCTTGTATTGCTATGAACCTTTCTCTTAGCACTGCTTTTACTGCATTCCATAGGTTTTGGGTTGTTGTGTTTTCATTTTCATATGTTTCTATGCATATTTTGATTTCTTCCATGATCTGTTGGTTATTCAGAAGCATGTTGTTTAGCCTCCGTATGTTTGTATTTTTAATTTTTTTTCCCTGTAACTGACATCTAATCTTACCACATTGTGATTAGAAAAGATGCTTGAAATGATTTCAATTTTTTTTGAATTTACCAAGGCTAGATTTATGGCCCAGGATGTGATCTATCCTGGAGAATGTTCTGTGTGCACTTGAGAAATAGGTGAAATTCATTGTTTTGGGGTGAAATGCCCTATAGATATCAGTTAGGTCTAATTGGTGCATTGTATCATTTAAAGCTTGTGTTTTCTTGCTAATTTTGTTTAGTTGATCTAACCATAGGTGTGAGTGGGGTATTTAAGTCTTGCATTATTATTGTGTTACTGTTACTTTCCCCTCTCATACTTGTTAGCATTTGCCTTATATTGAGTTGCTCCTATGTCGGGTGCATATATATTTATAGTTGTTATCTTCTACTTGATTTGATCCTTTGATCATTATGTAGTGTCCTTCTTTGTCTCTTTTCATGGTCTTCATTTTAAAGTCTTTTATCTGATACTAGTATTGCTACTCCTGCTTTCTTTTGGTCACCATTTGCATGAAATATCTTTTTCCAGCCCTTCACTTTCAGTCTATATGTGTTCCTTGGTTTGAGGTGGAAC
Source organism: Bubalus kerabau (assembly GCF_029407905.1). Lineage (NCBI taxonomy): Eukaryota > Metazoa > Chordata > Mammalia > Artiodactyla > Bovidae > Bubalus > Bubalus kerabau. The sequence goes on from NC_073641.1 coordinate 15,954,637, forward strand.
AGCATATATAGGGGTCAAGTTTCTTTAGAGAAACCATTGTCATCTGAGAGGATGTCCTGCTGAGTCTGCTTATAGTTGTTGCCAGTGATTCTTTAAGAAGATATAGTGGCCTGTTTTTAGGTTTTATAAGGTCATTTTCAGAGGGTACAAATTGATCAAAACTACAAGTTCTTCCTTTGATGCTACAGAGAAGTAAATACAGCTCTGTGAACTTTGATCTTATTTAATATGTAGATTAAGGCTGTTTATTAGCAAACTACAAAGCACCTTATAGGGGTTCCCAAGTGGCACTAGTGGTAAAGAACCCGCGTACCAATGCAGGAGATGTAAGAGACGTGGGTTCAATCCCTGAGTTGGGAAGATCCCCTGGAGGAGGGCATGGCAACCCACTTCAGTATTCCTGCCTGGAGATTCCTGTAGACAGAGGAGCCTGGCAGACTATGGTCCATAGGGTTGCAAAGAGTCAGACATGACCAAAGTGACTTAGCACACACAAGCAAGTTAGAAAGATTTGGGAAAAGTTGGTATTCATAAAATTAAGTAATACAAAAGAAAGTACTAAGATACATATGATTACGGACTTGTATTTTAACATTAAACAGTTTCCAGCTGCATATAGCTGAATTTTCAGAAAACATTATATCACTGTTATTTTGAATAGTTTTCAGTAAGTTCATTGTTGTTTTCAATTACATTGTTTAGTTTTGTTATTCGATACCAAGTATATGTTTTGCATGAACAATCTTTTCTTTTTTTTTATATGTAATACCCCAATAATTTAGCTATCATATCTCAATATGAATCATCTATAACTTTATTACTAAAGCAGATGTATATAAATTACCCTCTATTTGAAATTTGTGTAGGCATATAGTATTGGTGACATGTGCTATGAATGTGTAACATGAAAATAGGTTACAACATACTATCATGGTAAGAGTAATAAAATTATTGCTTTAAAATATTTAAAGGGCATTATTATACAATATAAAATTATGTGTATATGGTTAAAGCTAATGTATGTATGTGTGCTTGCACAAAAACATGCTTATACATGACTTTACAATCATAATTCACTCCACCAAGGACTAACTATTGATAATTGAGACTCTGCATTTGTGTTTGTCATTGTACTCTTAAAATATAATTTCTTGGTTCTAAAAGCTTTTAGTTTTTGATAATTGTATTTTCACCTTTGAAGGTATATATTCTCCCAGAATATATATCACATGATAATCATTTGTTAAATTAAAGATCTCCCTTGCTTTCCTGTGTGTCCTTGGACAGATTATTTCTTTGTGCTTAATTTTCTCACCTATAAAGTAGGGATTGTAATAATCACCTCCCTCTCTGAGTGATTATGATGATTAAATATTTCTTGTATTTTAGAGCAGTGCCTGGTATAAATTAGCACTCAATAAATGACAGCTATTATTAATATTTAGCACCCTACTGAGATTATTTGACTTAGTAGGAGACTTACAAATAGAATATATTGTAGAGCAGCTCTTAATTCCCTACTTCCCTACCCTTAAGGGCATAGTAATGTGGTCTACATGAGAACCTACGACTTCTAGCTTGTGACAGCCTTTAAGAAATACGTAATATCTTTCAAGGCTTCTGTGCACTGTAGTTTTAATATCCATGTTTATTTTAATAATAATGTTTTCTTTTAACTTTTAAGTTGTTTTTTTCTTTCCCCAGTGTACTCCTATCTTTGAATAAAATTGAATGAGCAGGAAGAGGCACCATATTTAGCTTATGACTTTGCCTACTTTATGGCAACCTGCCAAGCTCCTCTCATTACTCATACTCCAATATGAGAAGTAACAGGAACTAGATAGACTGTGAGGAGGACAGATTGGTAGCAAAAGCTAGGAGGTAGTTGGAATAGGAATAAATGCTTATGAAAGAAATAGTAGAATTGTTAGAGTTATTTATACAAATCTTTTAAATATATTTTTTTCCATTTAAGTTGTCTTAGCTCAAGATGCAAGTGACAAAATATCACAGATTGGGAGGTTTAAAATACAGGAATTTTTCTCTCACAGGAGGCTGAGAAGTTCCAAGATCAAGGTGACAGTCAGTTCTGTTCCCTGATTTTGCTCTGCCTTGCAGACAGCCACTATTCTGCTGTACCCTAATGGGGGAAAAGGAAGAGGGAGTGAGAGAGAGAGAGAGGTGGTCTCTTCTTTTTCTTTTGAGGACACTAATCTCATCATGGAGACCCATCCTCATGACATCAACTAAATCTAATTGCCTTTTAAGGCTTATATTGGACGTTAGGGCTTCAACATATAAATTTTGGGGGAGGACAACAAATATTCAATCTACAACATAAGAAAAAGAATGCTAGCAACTTATTATCTCTAACTTGTATCCATAATTTATTTGACTTAATGAATTATGCATTGGTCAACAAACTGTTACATGATTGAATTTGTATGTAATAATAATTTATATAAGAATAAATGTTATTTTTTATAGTAAACAGACATGTTTCTTAATTGGTTACCAACAATGTCCAGGACGTGAGCATTTATGACATGGCCAAGTTTGTCAGTGGGACTCCCAAGTTTCTCTTTTTGATGCCCTTTCTCACTCTTTCTTTGCTTTTACTGCTACCTGGGACTATAAGTATATTTTTAAGAAATAATATGATAAATTCAACCAAATGAAGTTGTAAGCAGTCCTCTGAAATTACAAATAATACGCTTTCTCTTTTTCAAGGATGTGATTTTCATAGAGGCCAAAGCATTTAAGTAACCTACGTGTTTATATTAAAAACGGAGTCAAATATAGTTTCTTAATTCATTGATTTATTAATAGGAATACTAAAATGTGAAACTTTATTCTAATTTTTTTAGGATTTATTGTATCACATCTGGATATAATAGACAACCTGGATGAAGATTCATAAACAGTGATTTTAAATTGGGATAAAGTGTAATATTCATTAATTTATTTTTTTCGAGCTGTTTTGTACCATGCATTCTAAGAGCTGAAGTACAGTGATGAGCAAACAAAATTCCTCCTGTCTTTGGGAGAGCTTGCATTTAAATTGGGGACACAGGTGAAAAGCAAGGTAAATAAATACATAATAAATTCCTAGTTCTAAATGTGTGAAGACATTACAGAGTCAAGAGAGTCACAGTATATGTTTATGTATGTGTGTAGAAATTGCTATTTTATATTATGTGGTCAGGAGGCTTCTCTTAAGGTGAAATTTAATTTTAGAGACTTGGTCGAAGTGATAGGGTAAGCCAGGTAGATATTGGGAGATAGTAGGAGAAAGGCACCTGGTCAAATGGAACAGGGAGAATAAAGGAGGCAGGAGCAAGTTAAACATATCCAAGGGAAAATCTAGGGACCAGTGTGGCAGGAGTTGAGTAAATGATAGGAATAGAGAGAGATAGAAGGTAAGATCAGAGAGGTTCAGGGACTAGATCACTTATAAGTGAGAGAGAAAAGCACTGCAAAATAATTTTGACTTCTAGGTGGATGCTGCTGCTGCTGCTAAGTTACTTCAGTCGTGTCCAACTCTGTGCGACCCCATAGATAGCAGCCCACCAGGCTCCACCGTCCCTGGGATTCTCCAGGCAAGAACACTGGAGTGGGTTGCCATTTCCTTCTCCAGTGCATGAAAGTGAAAAGTGAAAGTGAAGTCGCTTAGTCATGTCCAACTCTTCATGACCCCATGGACTGGAGCCTACCAGGCTCCTCCATCTGTGGGATTTTCCAGGCAAGAGTACTGGAGTGGGTCACCATTGCCTTCTCTGTCTAGGTGGATAACATGCTCTATAAAGAACAAGGGTGAAAGTCGAGTTACCAGTTAAAAGTTATTCAGCACTTCCAATAAGACATGGTAGGAGCTTGAACCAGTATTTTGTCAATGGAATCACATTCTAAATATATGCTTAGAAGGCAGAGTTAATAGAATTATGCCAGTGTATTGTATACGGGCCAGTGGCGTTAGATAAAGAGAGGAGTAAATGAAAGCTCCAACGTTTTAGGCTGACTAAGAGATTGAATGGAATTTTTTTTTTTTTTTAAGAAGAGTTGGGGAAAGTTTTTGGAGGAAAACCAAGAGTTCTTGGTCTTGCTAATTTTAAGATGCTTATTTATATCAGTTCAGTTCAGTCAGTCAGTCATGTCCAACTCTTTGCAGCCCCATGGACTGCAGCACGCCAGGCCTCCTTGTCCATCACCAACTCCGAGTTTACTCAAACTCATGTCCACTGAGTTGGTGATGCCATGCAACCATCTCCTCCTCTGTCATCCCCTTCTCCTCCTGTGTTCAGTCTTTCCCAGCATCAGAGTCTTTTCAAATGAGTCAGTTCTTCAGGTGGCCAAAGTATTGGAGTTTTGAAGAACTGACTTAGGGGCTTATTTATATAGCCAAGAGAAAATATTAAGATACACAAGTCTTGGTTTTAATAGGCAAAATAGCACTGTAGTTAAACATTTGAGAATATTGTCAGGAGTTAAACAACAAAACAAAACTAAAGTTAAATTTCAAGAATGGTTGTGGTACATCAAAAAAAAGCATCCCTTAGAATTTAAGGAAGAATGATGTCCCATTCATCATAGATATATTCTATTTATATAAAATGCACAGCTTTCTGCTCTGAAATCTCTAATTGTTGAAGAGGAAGTTGGAGAGCTGAAAAAAGAAACAGAAGCAAGGTTGACAGTATGAACCAGATGGGTTAGGTCAGGAGTGACCAGGGGATAAACTGGGTGGCCGTAGATAGGAAACGTCTGCTCCAATCAGATAGTAGTGTAGTTTTCTTCCTTATCTCAAATCAAGACATTTTAAGTCCTGTAAATTTTATCATAATGTTTCTTTTTCTGAACTTAAATGTTTTACTTAGATAAAACTTATCTCATTCCAGTTCTTGGCAAGAATTTTTAAAAGATTGTATGCATGCATAAAAATGGGCACAGAAACTAGAAATGACATCATCTCAACTGTTTTTATATATTTTCCCAAAAAAAGAGGGAGGGACAAAATGTTTTTAGAGGTCTAGTTTACTTCCTTGAGATAGTAGTTTACCTTATTATCTTTTTTTCTATGTAAATTTTCTAGAGGGAAATAATCAGGTTAAACTCTCTTGGCATATTACCTTGACTGTATTTATTACTTATTTTTTTAGGCACTGAAGTGCCATTCTAATGATTAAGCCAGTGCATTGTGGCCTGTGGTGGGCTAACATGACAAGTATGTAACTTGAAGCCAGAGATGTGTCTGTTGTAATAGTACAGCTTATTGTTTAACTGTCAAAGTATAAGGAATTTTTTTGGTATATATTTTCAATGTTGCAAAAGGGACTAGGGATTTACAGTAGAACTACAGAAGCTTTAAAATATTAACAGCCCATTAAGTACAGGATATGGTTCATGAGGTTTAATGGGAAGTTGTTAAAAGGAGATGGAACTATTCCAATGATGAGGGAGGAGTGGTTAGTAGGGCAAAGAATAAAAAAACTTTGTTTTTTTCCTATAAATAATCCATATTTGGGTACACTGAACAAAAACAACAATAGCAACAAATATCTTCCATCCTGATAAGCAGTACTTGGAGTTCTAGGAGATTTCCATTTGGTCCATATGTTAATCTTCCTTTTTGGAGGATCTCCAGCAATGTTGTGTTAAAAAAATTTCCTGTGGATTTGAGATGCTTGGCATTCATTAAATCAAAGCTTTGGACTTTGAAATAGCACCTACTTTGTTTAACATTTAAAACATTATAAGGCTCCTGAGACTGTTCCTTGGAATAGCCTTTGGTGATTATCCAGAGAATAATAAAAAAAAAAAAAGTAAGTTTTTCTGGGGAGGGTTTTTTAAAGCAAAAAGAGTATAACATTTAAGAGCATAATATTTAATATACACCTGAGTCTTCATTTTTTGGTGAGTGGCACATTTCCAGCATATACCACATGGTCAGTGACAATTAGAGTCTAACATATCATGTTGCTCCATGCATGTAGTTATGTCTTGAATCCCAGGTCAGGCTAGCAGATCAAATCTTCTACTTGTTTGAATTAAAAGCATTTCCCACCCCCCAGCTCTTCAATTCTAAGCAACCTGTCTATCTTCTCTGAGTCTCCGTTTTTTCACTATGAGGCTCTGCTACTTCACAGGATTATTATAAGATCAAATGAAATCATGTGCACAAAAGCACTTTGTAAATTATTATTTACGAAGTATATATATAATATTAGTATATTAGAGTAGGTAAATCAGAAGCTAAGTCTCTGGAACTTTGGTGATAGATCCAGTTATTGGAATCATAACTCTGTTTAATGCTGCTGCTAACTCTTTCTAGCAGACCAAAGTTAGCTTTACCACTTATTCTTCATGATTTTTTTTTTTTTTTTTTTGCTTAGATTAACATTACTGGATGAACTTTGAGGAAAACTGAGAGCCCTGTGGACACTTGAATGCGAATTATAATAAACATTCAGCATGATTTTCATACCTTCAATTCTTTACCTGACATTTCTTTTCAGACCAGTCCATGGTGTTACTCACTATTCACTGTCCAGAATGCTAACATGTTACGTTGCATAACATCACCCCAAAACTTAGTGGCTTAAAGCAGCCGTCATTTTTATTATTGCTCATGGATTCTCTGGGTCAGAATTTGAGAAGCATTCAGCTGGGCAGTGGTTGTTTGTTCTCTAATGCATTTGCAGGTAGACTGCAGCCAGAGTTGATAAAAGCAGTTGATGCGGCTGAAGCCTGACTGGACATCTTTGTCTCCTCGTGTAGTTTTTCCTTGTGATCTCTTGGGAGTTTCTCACAGCATGCTGACTTTAAGGCAGCCAGCCTGCTCACAAGAGGATCCAAAAGATAGTGTCCTGAGCGAAACAGGAGGAAGTGTGATGCCTTTTATGACCTCACCTCTGAGGTCACAAACCTGCTGAGATTCCAGAGGAAGAAACATATCTCACCTCTTGAGAGGAGTGTCAAAATGACAGGTGCATTAGAGATGTTATTATGATCATCTTTGGGAAAAATAATCTGCCATGTGAATGATGACTGATCCTATTATTTCTATATAGCTCTTGCCACCTGTATATCCTGACTTCTCTGGAACCACAATATTGAATGACTTAGTTTCATTTTTTTTGTAATTACACAAATTTCCTGCTACATATGAATAAGGAAAAAACAAAAAGTAAGTAACAGTAATAAGACTACTCACTTAAAACACGTCATTTTGGAAAGATTATTGACAGAGCTAATGGCAAAAACCCTCAATTTTATTTGGAGTCATATTTATTTATTAAAAGTGTGCTAATATTAGTTTGGAAGAAGTGAAGTGAAGTCGCTCAGTCGTGTCTGCATCTTTACAACCCCATGGACAGTAGCCTACAAGGCTCCGCCGTCCATAGGATTTTCCAGGCAAGAATACTGGAGTGGGCTGCCATTTCCTTCTTCAGGGGATCTTCCCAACCCAGGGATCGAACCCGGGTCTCCTGCATTGTAGACAGACGCTTTACCGTCTGAGCCACCAGGGAAGCCCTTAGTTTGGAAAGCACATGTTAAAAGTATGCATTGTCATTGGCTTGCATTGAAACTCCAGACACTTTTATCGGGGAGAACAGTTTGTGCTATGATAGATAGTGATGATGTTTTATTCTTATTTCCTTTGACACCTTCTGTGCATGTTATCGTATTTGTTACTTTATACTATGTTATAGTTATATGCATATCATCTTCAGAATATGTTGTCATCTCATTATAAGTAAAATTAATTGCTGATTTATCACTGTGTAGGTACTTGATAAACATTTGTTGAATTTAATAATCTGTACTTTCAGGGAGTTGACAGGAAGAGCTTCTGGGATAGAGATGAACATCCTGATTCCTCTACAACCAGTGGCTAGTGCGCATAGGTAGTGACAGTTATTCAGTATTAAAGAACATTAGTTATTAGCCCATTTCTGGTATTGAAACCCCTCTGGTGGTTTAGACGGTAGTCTGCCTGCCTGCAATGTGGGAGACTTGGGTTCTATTCCTGGGTCTGGAAGATCCCCTGGAGAAGGAAATGGCAACCCACTCCATTTTTCTTGCTTGAAAAAATCCCATGGATGGAGAAACCTGGCAGGCTACAGTCCATGGGGTTGCAAAGAGTCAGATACGACTGAGCAATTAACATTTTCACTTTCTGTTTCAGAGATTAATCGGGTAGTTTACCCACACTAAATTAATCTCATACCTACTCTATTCAGTTTCTCCCCCGCCCCAGATTTATTGTGATATAAGTGACCTATAGCATTGTGTAAGTTTAGGGTGTACAATGCAACAATCTGATATGTATATATTATAGAATGATTACCACCATAAAGTTAGCTAACATCCATCAGTTCGCATAGCTACCTTTTTTGTTTTTCTTTTTGTGAAGAGAACTTTCAGGATCTACTTTCTTAGTAACTTTCAGGTTTACAGTAAAGTTTTGTTACCATAAATAAAGAGAAAGAGAGGCTCTTGTTTATAATAGAATGCTACAGGCTAATTGTAAATACCATGATCTGAGTTTGAAAATCATCACAGTAAAGAGAGATCAGGGAAGGATCATGTATGGGTGATAAAGCTAGGGCAAAATTTTGATGAGAAGCTGGATGTTTGATTGACTTCAAGTGTGAGTCTACTTCAGTTCAATTCAGTTGCTCAGTCGTGTCCAACTCTTTGTAATCCATGAATCGCAGCACTCCAGGCCTCCCTGTCCATCACCAACTCCCGGAGTTCACTCAAACTCACGTCCATCGAGTCGGTGATGCCATCCAGCCATCTCATCCTCTGTCGTCCCCTTTTCCTCCTGCCCCCAATCCCTCCCAGCATCAGAGTCTTTTCCAATGAGTCAACTCTTTTCATGAGGTGGCCAAAGTACTGGAGTTTTAGCTTTAGCATCATTCCTTCCAAAGAACACCCAGAGCTGATCTCCTTCAGAATGGACTGGTTGGATCTCCTTGCAGTCCAAGGGACCCTCAAGAGTCCTCCAAAACCACAGTTCAAAAGCATCAGTTCTTCGGTGCTCAGCTCTCTTCACAGTCCAACTCTCACATCCATACATGACTACTGGAAAAACCATAGCCTTGACTAAACGGACCTTTGTTGGCAAAGTAATGTCTCTGCTTTTGAATATGCTATCTAGATTGGTCATAACTTTACTTCCAAGGAGTAAGCGTCTTTTAATTTCATGGCCGCAGTCACCATCTGCAGTGATTTTGGAGCCCAAAAAGATAAAGTCTGATACTGTTTCCACTGTTTCCCCATCTGTTTCCCATGAAGGGATGGGACCGGATGCCATGATCTTCATTTTCTGAATGTTGAGCTTTAAGCCAGCTTTTTCACTCTCCTCTTTCACTTTCATCAAGAGGCTTTTTAGTAGGCTGCAATTAGAAAAATATCCATAATATGTGTGGAGAAATCATGTAACAACTTGACCATGTGACTAAAATTTATAGAGTGAATGAAGGACAGTTAGACCTGGTATGTCTCCAGCTGTGACATTCTGGTCAAGAATGCTTAATTTCATCCTAATCACATCAGACAAATGCAAACTGAGGAATGTTTTGTTTAAAGAAAGGAGTGAGCACTGTGTCCTTTAAAAATGTCAATGTCAAATAGACAAAGACTGTGGAAATGTTCAGAGATTGAAGAAACATAACAACTAAATATAATACCTAACCCTAAGCTGTTTCTAGTACTGGAGGAGAGAAAAATAAATATCATAAACAGCATTATTAAGTCAACTAACAATTAGAATATTAGATACAAATAGGTTTATCAATATATAATGTATACAGTTTATAATTTTTGTGGTTAGATAAGAGAGTATCCATAAGTAGATTTCTTAGGAAATACCCACTGAAATTTTAGGGGTAAAGGACCATGGTGTATGTAACTTACCATTAAATACTTCAAACAATATTTTATATATGTGTATAGAGAGCATGGTACATAATAAAGCAAATAGGATAAAAGGTTTAACAATAGGAGAATCGGGATATATGTGTTCAATGTGCTCCTTTTGTTTTGGCAGCTTTGTGTAAATTTGAAATTTTCAATTAAGATTTGCTTTTTTTGTGTTTTAGGGAACAGAAAACCTAGCTGATGTTAGAATTAAAAGATAAAATAAAGCAAAACTAAATAATTTCATTTAATAAGCTGGTAGGAGATCCATTACTTTGAGACATTTGAAACTATATCTCAAAGATATTAAAGAGATTATTTCATGAAGGTATCAAAGTGAACAACATGATGGAATTTTTTCTTCTGTCTATGGTTCTTTCTGTGATTTTGGCAAGTAGTATAATCAAAGGTGTGAGAAAAGATCAAAGAAAAAGTGAGCTAATTGGTAATGTCCTAACTTTTCTCTGTTATTTTGAGGTATTCAAATGTGTAAGTAAGAAAAAGAATCTCAAACTATTATCCTTTCTTCCAGAATTGTAGAATTAGAGAACAGTATGTATTATTTTCTGTGACCTGAATGACTGAATTTATGCTGTTATTTATGAAAGTAGTTGCTTGCCAATCTGTGCTACCGTATTAACCATTCCTTTGCTTGTATCTTGCTTTGAAAGCTCCCTTTGCTTCTGTTCTGCAGCCCTGTAAGTAGTCTACCCTAATTTTCTCCAGTTTACTGAACTCTCTGGCAGCCTACTCTATCAATCCCTTTCTTACTTATTTTCCCCTCTTGTCTTTGACCCAGTGATAAAAGTTCCTTTTATGAACTAGTCAGGAGGAATTCTGACCAACTGAAGCAGTTTTAAAATGCTTGACTAGGCAAGTCACACCACCAGGTGATATCTCTCAATGCATTAGACCTGGAGACGTGGTCTATGATGACATTTGTCATATCTATGGCTTTGTTAATTTTAATATGCTTATATCAAATTCTTTTGGAAAGATGTTATAATTAAATGAATAAAACTAGTTTGTTTTTAGTGACTTTCTGCTTCTGCTTTCAGGATTGTTAGGGCTAGAGTTACTTTGTAACTCTATTAGGCCCTAATTGTTGCTGCTTCTAAGAAATTGTATGAGTCTAAGCTTTGAGAGTTTCCTTGAATACCTGACATCCTGTTCTTTTCGTTGAACCAAAGGCATACATATCTAATGATAATTTTTCAAGAATGACCATTAAAGGTGACTTTTTTTCACTTGAAGCTATGACAATTATGACAATTTTGGGGGACAGTGTGATCCAGAACACAAATACCAAAGCAGCACTGACACTACATACTGGTACTTTTAGATGTTCATTCACTTTACATGCTTATTTTTAATTTTTTAATCATACTTATGTTTATTTTTTATCATGCTTGGGTTCATTATTTTAAAAGATTGTCCTCAAAATGAAAATCTAAAACAAAAACAATTATCAGTAAATCTGTGACCAGACGGAGTTTACATACTCTCAGGATGAGAGACACTACATTATCAGATATAATCATTACTAAAACCCTAGGTTGATATTATTTTTTACCATTTTATAGATGAGATTGAGGTTCAGAGAAGTTAAATAACTTGCTTTAAATCACATCATAGAAAGTAGATTTAGGAGAACCCTTAGATGCAACAAACTACAGAAGGGTGGTAGTGGAGGAGTGATAAGGGTTGGATTGCATATTATACTTACTGTATATACTTGCATATTATGCTTGCTTACTATACCAGTCTTACAATATTTATTGTACAATTTCTACCATTTATTTTCTTCTTTGCTCTCCTACCTTATATAAGTATTCTTTTTTTTTAAATTTTTTTTAATTTTATTTATTTATTTTTATTATTTTTTTAAATTTTATTTTATTTTTAAACTTTACATAATTGTATTAGTTTTGCCAAATATCAAAATGAATCCGCCACAGATATACATGTGTTCCCCATCCTGAACCCCCCTCCCTCCTCCCTCCCTATTCCATCCCTCGGGTAACAATAACCCTGTAAGTATTCTTAGGCAAAAGAATGTGGTGTTAAATATTGTTTCAATTCTCTGAATAGTCTTATATATGGCAACATATGATAAACTATACTGTTTTCTTGGACAGAAGATTTACCAACAAACCTCACTGAAAATTTTCAGGGTAACTCATGAGTTTAATCCACACGAGATGCACATCAAAAAACTTACTAATAATGGTCTCCTTCATTATAACCTTCTGAGATCATAAATATCACTTCTATAAAACTGCTGATGATTGCATGCTTGGAAATTAAGAAATTTGTTCATGCTGTCCAGTGCCCTGTTCCATCACTCAGATATCAGGTTGGCTTGACTTAACCGTGAATCTGAAGTTTACAGTGACCTTACTGACAACCTGTCAGACACTTTAAAACCTTTGATTTAAAAGGTACACTGTCACCATATATAAAGTATAAAATTCTTGTCCTGTGCTGGAGATAGAATTATAAAGTTTGAAAAATGTGTTACTGAACATCTATTCATAATAGTTTAATGACTAAGGAATGAAGTCTTGAGCTAATCTATGAGTTACATTTTTATCTCTTATTATGAATATGCTTTAGATGACGTGACTATGAATATGCTTTTTGTGGTTTAGGGTAATTGCATATATATATATATATATGCAGCTCATTTTATAGCTTTCACACTAAAATTCAGACTAATAGCATAGGTTTTGTTTCTTAACACTGATAATTTTTTTTTTTAATCAATAGATCACCTATGCTGAGATCAATAAATGTCAGTTATCATACATACTGCCCTATGTTTTGAACAAAAGAGTAACTCTACTGAAGGAAGAACTTCAGGTATCATGGAAGGACAACATGAGATAATTTTAAAATTGTACAATTTCCAAATGACTAACATAGAAGCCAGCTTGCATTATTGTTCTCCCTTCCATAACAAATCCAATGAAATCATCTTTGTTTCTCACTAATCATTTTATATTCATCAAGACCTAAAAGGTAATAGTCATTGCTTGTTAAGATGTTAATTAAAGAAGCTAATAGTGATGTTTATTAAGCTATTGTGTTAATCACCCTCATGTCCCCTGTGTTTGATAGTATAAATTGGTTTAAGATTACCAAAAGGCATTTTATCTATATGAATTAATGGCATTAACATTTATATATCTTTAGATCATCAAGTGCATTTCTTGGAATCCCTTTTAAGGATGTGAACAGATACGTCATTAAAGATTTGTGAAAAACATATTCATTACCATATTATTTATATAGAAGAAAATTGGATGCAACTTAAAAATCAAGTAAAGGAGGATGTTTAAGTGTAAAATTTCAAATGTACACAAAAATAGAGTAGATGTACTCATTACCTATTGTTTAAAAATGAGATATTTTCAATCCCCAGGCAAAATGTAATAGTATATAGGTTAAAATTCAATTAGAAGAATTATAAATTATAATTCTTAAAAATTATAAAATTATAATTATAGCTTAATTAGTAAATTACAGAGCCTCTATTGTGAAAATACTCAAATATCAGACTAGAGGAGTTCTGATAAAATAAAATCTGGTCACCATAAACAGCTTCTCTTTTCTCTGACCATAGAGGTCATCACTGCCCCATAATTCTTAGTGCTTCCTCCATGCTCAGCTAGAATGAGTAGTGGTAAATTTTAAGGACCACATTGAAACTTAAATGCTCAGTCTTATACTCTGAGATATTTTTCATACTACACTATTCTTTTTGATAATTTTTAAATTCCTACAACCACTCCTTCTCAGCTATAGAACTGGATGTATTTGCCCTTTTGTTTGTAAAATATTCAATACTTGGGTATAATATCATGCCATAATAAATATGAATAACAAGCATCCTTCTGTCCTGATGCTTTTAAAATTTATTGGGAATCAGAATTAGTTTTGAGAAATTATTGATCTTTATTTGGAAAAAATTGTTCATAAAATATAAATACTATAAGAAATAATAAAAATGTGAGTAACAATAAATACAGTAATAGGATAGTAATAGATTTTTTTTTTACTACGTAATACTATGAACTAGTCCTACTAAGCACTTTATATATATTTAATGGAGTTTTTAAAGAGGATTCACATGTTGGTAAGAATTGAAGAAAACAGTATGTTTGAAATGGATTGTCTGAATGAGGAGACCTTGAAAGTAGGAGGATGCCAATTCAGAGACTGTTGAAACAAATCTGACTCAATGGATTAAACTGAATTAGGGCCATCTTGAAAGAAAGGTTGATAGATGTGAAAAGAATAAGTCAATAATTAAAGAGGTCTGGGAGCATAGAATTTTGTAAGAGAAAATACTACGTTTTGTATTTGATGGAATAGTTAGACATCTAATTTGAAATATCCATTTGTCATATGCTACGTGGGTTGGATTGCATCCCCCTAAAAAAGACATGTTTAAATCTTAACCTCTAGTACCCCAGTGACCTTACTTGGAAATAGGGTCATTGCAAATGTCATTATTTAAGATGAATTCTTGTGGGAATAACATGGTCCCTTGATCCAATAAGACTTTATAGGAAGAGGAGAAGAGACAAAGAGATAGAGATACATAGGGAGAAAATGGCCATGTGATGATGGAGTCAGATATTGGAGTGAGGTATATATATACAAGGCAAGGAGCCCCATGCGTCACAGACAAATACCAGAAGCTAGAAAAGGCGAAGAATGATTGTCTCCTGTAGATTTCAGAGGGAGTGTGGCCCTGCTCACACTTTGATTTCAAACTTCTATTCTCCAGAAATATGAGGCAATAAATTTCTGTTGTCTTAAGCCACGGAGTTTGCAGTACTCTGGTATGGCAGCCACAGGAAACTAATACAGATGCTGATGCTATTCTTTGATTTTTTTAAATTAATTGATTTATTTGGCTGCACTGGGTCTTAGGTGTGGCACATGGGATCTAGTGCCCTGACCAGGAATTAAACCTAGCCCCCTGCATTGGGAGCACAGAGTCTTAGTCACTGAACCACAAGGGTCATCCCTGATTCTTCTTTTTAACAATTCCTTTCCCCTAACTTCCTCCTTGGGAAAAATGTACAAAAACACAAATAAGTAAATGGAGTCAAAATTAGAGAAACAGTTTGTTAACTTTTAAAAATAATCTGTTCATTTATTAGTATTTTATTCACTTAATCATTCTTAAACGGGATTTTAATGTGGGCCAAGTCATCTTGGTGGGTTGTGCAGGAATACATCATTGGGGTATGTGCATATGCTTTTAGGGAATAAAGGTAATAAGTCTTTCTAGCTTATTTGGCAATCTAAAATCCCATTACCTTCATTTTCAAGAATATCAGATGTCAGAATAAAGTGGAAATATAGCCATATGAAGTGGGGAGAATATGGAGATCACGAAATAAGGAAAGAGAGTGTGAGTCACAGAGCATGTCGGTAATGGCATATGCTCAGGTGCTTTGGGGACTTGATGTAATAAAAGAAAAGGGAGAGAGTAGTAAATGCTTGTCCTTGTCACTCTCTCTGAAGAGGTCCTGTGTATTAGTGCTGTTGTCTTAACTGACAAATTCAATTTCTTAATGACTGAAATAATATAAAGGTTGTATCTAATTTTATAGACATTGTTCCCTTTCCCCTTGATCTGCTTTTTTGACTTGGTTTCTGATATATATGTCTTCCAAGCAGGAATACCTTCTTTTTATTTTCTTTGTTACATTTTGGAGATTGGTCAGTTAGGCTACCAAATAACTGAAGTAATTTGGAGAGTAAAACTTTTAAGTGCATGTGAACATTTGCTTTTTTGGAACTCCTCATGCCTAAGCCACAATTTTTTATTTTTTTAGTGAAAATATAGACTTTGATGTTCGTTGACCTTGGAACATAAGTTCCTTTTCCCAGTGGATATACACTGTCCATTTGGTTGCCATTCAAGACTTTACCATTAAACATATTGGTAAGGAGTAGTATTTCCCTCAGTTCTGTTATCAACTGTGAAATCTGATTGATCATAGACTTTTGCTGGTTCAGATGATTTCTAGAATTGTTATCTTGTTATAGAATTAATCAAGAAAAAATATGCCTGTGTGGAAAATTTATGCTTAAAGGTAACCAGATAGCTCATATTTGTATTCGTGTTAATAATATTCTTAATATAGTACTTGAAAATGAAAATGAAGTTGCTTAGTCATGTCCGACTCTGCGACCCCATGGACACCAGGCTCCTCCGTCCATGGGATTTTCTAGGCAAGAGTACTGGAGTGCGTTTCCTTTTCTTCTCCAGGGAACTTCCCGACCCAGGGATCTAACCCAGGTCTCCTGCATTGTAGACCAACGCGTTACCATCTGAGCCACCAGGGAAGTCAATATAGTACTTAATATCCTTATTCAGCTACAATAATTTAATTAAATGCCAAAATATTTTGATATTCATTCTTAATAAAATGTTATAAAGTTATTTAAGTGAGTCCTTAATTTTTTTTAATGTATTAGTTATTTTCTATAAAATCTGAGTTGGCGGTAATCATAGTTCGAATTTGCTTTGTTCAAATTTTAGTGTTTATTTCATTTTTTTAAACTGAAGTATAGCAGTGATTAGTGACTTTTGGCGGGGGGCGGAGGGTGTAAGCATTCAGATCTTCCTGTCATTCCCTACAAAGAATGGGACTTCTGCCTGCATCTCATTGTCTAGAATTGTGCTACATTTCTAAAAGTATTTGTTTTCTAATTTCTACAATAGAGGAATGCAAAGGAAAGAGGCATTGAAATAGCTATTGAGCGACAACATGAAGCAATTAGTGATAAACCATTCAAGACTAGTAAATTTCAGGCTAATTGAGCTGGTCTTTGCATTCTGAAAGCAGATATCCTTTGAATAATATCAGGATCCAACAGAATTGTTACAGATGAAATGATGGCTGAAATAAGCAAAAGAAGTTTCTTCTCTTTTACATAGATTGATTTCTGATAACCATATTTGGTACAGGGAAATTAGAAGGACGAGGTAAAACAGACATACTATGACTAACTCGAAAAGTTAAGTGACTTTAAGTCTTATCTTCATTGAATGTTTCCTTTCAGTGCTGTATATTGTATTCTTATGATTTAGTTATTTTAAGTTTGTACCCCTTAATCCCTTTCACCTCTTTCATATACCCCACCACTGGCAACCACCTGTTTGTACTCCATATATGAGTCTGTTTTGGCTTTGTTTATTTTTTAAATTGCACATAAAGTCAAGTCATAAAGTATTTGTTTTTTCCTATCTGGCTTATTTCACTTAGCATGTGTGTGTGTGTGTTTGTGCTCAGTCATTTCAGTTGTATCTGACCGTTTGTGACCCTATGGACTATAGCCAACCAGGCTTCTTTGTCCATGAGATTCTCAAGGCAAGAATACTGAAGTGGGTTGCTATGCCCTCCTCCAGGGATCTTCCTGACAGGGAAGATCCTGACTTCCTTTGCAGGGATCAAACCCTTGTCTCCTGCATTGCAAGTGGATTCTTTACTCACTGAGTCACCTGGGAAGCCCTCATTTAGTATAATATACTCTAAATGTGTTCACCTCACCTGCCTCTTGAGAAACCTATATGCAGGTCAGGAAGCAACAGTTAGAACTGGACGTGGAACAACAGACTGGTTCCAAATAGGAAAAGGAGTACATCAAAGTTGTATA
Source organism: Bubalus kerabau (assembly GCF_029407905.1). Classification (NCBI taxonomy): domain Eukaryota; kingdom Metazoa; phylum Chordata; class Mammalia; order Artiodactyla; family Bovidae; genus Bubalus; species Bubalus kerabau. The sequence goes on from NC_073641.1 coordinate 15,972,244, forward strand.
TTGTCACCCTGCTTATTTAATTTATATGCAGAGTACATCATGAGAAACGCTGGGCTGGAGGAAGCACAAGCTGGAGTCAAGATTGCCGGGAGAAATATCAAAAACCTCAGATATGCAGATGACACCACCCTTATGGCAGAAAGTGAAGAAGAGCTAAAGAGCCTCTTGTTGAAATTGAAAGAGGAGAGTGAAAAAGTTGGCTTAAAGCTCAACATTCAGAAAACTAAGATCATGGCATCCAACCCCTATCACTTCATGGCAAACAGTGGGGAAACAGTGGAAACAGTGTCAGACTTTATTTTTCTGGGCTCCAAAATCACTGCAGGTGGTGACTGCAGCCATCAAATTAAAAGCCACTTACTCCTTGGAAGGAAAGTTATGACCAACCTAGACAGCATATTAAAAAGCAGAGACATTACTTTGTCAACAAAGATCCATCTAGTCAAGGCTATGGTTTTTCCAGTAGTCATGTATGGATGTGAGAGTTGGACTATAATGCAGAAGAATTGATGCTTTTGAACTGTGGTGTTGGAGAAGACTGTTGAGAGTCCTTTGGACTGCAAGGAGATCCAACCAGTCCATCCTAAAGGAGATCAGTCCTAGGTGTTCATTAGAGGGACTGATGTTGAAGCTGAAACTCCAATACTTTGGCCACCTCATGCGAAGAGCTGACTCATTTGAAAAGACCCTGATGCTGGGAAAGATTGAGGGCAGGAAGAGAAGGGGACAACAGAGGATGAGATTGTTGGATGGCATCACCGACTCAAGGGACATAGGTTTGGGTGGACTCCAGGAGTTGGTGATGGACAGGGAGGCCTGGTGTGTTGTGGTTCATGGGGTCACAAAGAGCTGGACTTGACTGAGCGGCTGAACTGACTGAATTGTTGTTATCCTGCTGGTGGCCTGTCTCACTTGTAGGTGCAGACAGATCCCAAGGTCTCTGACTGCAACCCCTGGGGGTCTGGGGTTAGTGTCACCCTGCTGATGAGCAGAGCCATGGCCTAGAGCATCCTGCAGATGCCTTCTCACAGGTGGGGGCAGGCTGGTCCTGGGGCTAGTGCTGGGCTACAGTTGAGTGGAGTTACACTCCAGGGAGTCTAGCTGCAGATTCCTGGAAGTCCTGGAGTTGGTCCATGGGTGGGTCAGGCCTATCTTCTTAAATTTACTGAGACTTGTTTTGTGGACTAATGTGTGATCTATCCTGGAGAATGTTCTGTGTTCTTGAAAAGAATTTATATTCTACTGTTTTGGACTGCAATATTCTATATGTATTTATTAATTTAATCAGGTACAGCATGTCAGTTAAAGCCTACGTTTCAATGATTAGTTTTCTTTCTGAATAATCTAGCTATTAATGTAAGTAAGATGTTGAAGTCCCCTACTGCTATACTGTTGTATTAGTGTTGATATCTCCTTTTATGTCTGTTAATATTTGCTTTGTGTATTTAGGTGCTCCATATTGGGTGCACAGATATTTACAAGTGTTATATTTTCTTGCATTGATCCCTTTACCATTATGTAATGTTCTTCTCCGTCTCTGTCTTACAGTCTTTGTTTTAAAGTCTATTTTGTCTAAAATTTATATTGCTACCCCAACTTTCTTTTCATTTCCATTTGCATGGAATGTCTTTTTCTATCCCTTCATGTTGAGTCTGTCTGTGTCTTTAGATCTGAAGTGAGTCTCTTGTAGCCACCATATAAATGGATCTGGTTTTTTTTTCTCCACTCAGTCACCTTATATCTTTTGATTGGAGCATTTAGCCCATTTATATTTAAAGTATTTTGGACATAATGTACTTATTGCCATTTTGTTATTTGTTTTCTGGTTTTTGTTTTGTTTTGTTTTTGTAGTTCTCTATTCCTTTCTTCATTTTTTTCCCTTGTGATTTGATGACTTTCTTTAGTGTTAAGTTTGTATTCCTTTTTCTTAAATTTTTTGTGTATCTGCATAGGTTTTTGGTTTGTGGTTACTGAGAGATTCATCTACAACAATCTAGGTAAATAGTAGTTTTGATGGTTCCTTAAGTTTGTGTACATTCTAAAAGCACTACATTTTAATCCTCCCCAACATTTTACATTTTGAACATCATATTGTGCATCTTTTATTTTATGTATCACTTAAGTAATTATTTTAGATATAGATACCTTTGCTATTTTTATCTTTTAATCTTCATACTAGCTTTGTAAGTGGTTGATCCCCTACCTTTAGTATATGTTTGCCTTTACCAGTAGTACTTTTTTTTTACTTTCATAATTTTCTTGTTTCGATTCCATTTCATTCTTTTCTTTTCCGTTTAAAGAAGTCCCTGTATCTTGTATGGGCTGGCTTAGTGATGATGAACTCCTTTAGCTTTTGTTTGTCTGGAAGCTCTTTATTTCTTCCTAAATTCTGTATGATAATCTTGCTGGGTAGAGTATTCTTTGTTATAAGTTTTTTCCTTTTAGTACTTTGAATATATATTGCCAGTCCTTTCTGGCGTATAAAATTTCTGCTGAAAAATCAGTTAACAGTCTTACAGAATTCTCTTGTATATAGCTAGCTATTTTTTTCCTATAGCTTTTATGATTCTCTAACTTTTGGCATTTAAAAAAATATTGATTGATTGATTGGCTTCAAGTCAGACCTGAGGCACTTGCAGCATATGGGCTTAGTTGCCTTGTAGCCTGTGGGATATTATTTCCCCAACCAGGGATTAAACCCATGTTCCCTGCATTATAAGGTGGATTCTTCACTTTTAGACTACCAGTGAAGTCCCCATCTTTTGGCATTTTAATTATAATGTGTCTTGGTGTAAGTTTTTTCAGTTCATCTTGTTTGTACTTTTGGTACTTCCTTGACCTGGATGTCTGCTCCCTTTACTAAGTTAGAAGAATTTCCAGCCATTATTGTTTCAGGTAGGGTTTCTGTCCTTTTTTCTCTCCCTTCAACTTCTGGGACCTCTATGGTGCAAATGTTAGTATGCTTGATGTTATACAAGAGGTCGTTAAATGGTCTTCATTAAACAATTTTTTTTTTTTGCCGTTGACATTGGGTGATATTCATTACTCAGTTTTTGTATCACTAATCAAATGTTTCTGCATCCTCTAATCTACTGTTGATTCCCTCTTGTTTATTTTTGATTTCCCTTATTGTATTCTTCAGTTCTGATTATTTCTCTTTTATACTTTCTACCTCTTTTTTAATTACTCAGAGTTCATCCATTCTTCCTCCAAGTTTGTTGAATATCTTAATGACTGTATCTTTGAACTCAAGTTAATTGCTTATCTTCATTTCATTTAGTTCTTCTTCTAAGGTTTTGTCTTGCTCTTTTGTTGAAAAGTATTCTTTTGTTTCATTTTCCCTAACTCTTTTCTTCTATGTGTAGCAGGTATATTAGCTACAATTAATGATGTTATGTCGGAGAAGGAAATGGCAACCCACTCCAGTACTCTTGCCTGGAAAATCCCATGGATGGAGGAGCCTGGTAGCCTATAGTCCATGGGGTCGCAAGGAGTCAGACACAACTGAGCAACTTCAGTTCACTCACTTCACACTTTATCACTGGAGAAGGAAATGGCAACCCGCTCCAGTACCCTTGCCTGGAGAATCCCATGGACGGAAGAGCCTGGCAGGCCATGGTCCATGGGGTTGCAGAGAGTCGGACATGACTGAAGTGACTAAGCACATGTAGTGGATATCCTGTGGGACCCAGTGACAAAATGCCCCATGGTCACCAGAGCCAGGTCCCCTCAAGTGATATCCCCTATGTAATTGGACTGTGACTGCTGCAGGTGGGCTGGTGGTTGTGACTGGCCACTTGAAGTGGGAGATACTTTTGAGGTGCCAATGCTGGCCACTGATGCCCACTGGGTGGGGTAGTTTGGGGGCCATTTTATAGGGATATCAGTGCTGGCTGTCTATCAGATCTATAGACAGAGTGCCTGAAGAACTATGGATGGAGATTTGTAACATTGTATAGGAGGCAGAGATCAAGTCCATCCCCAAGGAAAAGAAATGCAAAAAGGCAAAATGGTTGTCTGAGGAGGCCTTACAAATAGCTGTGAATAGAAGAGAAGCTAAAGACAAAGGACAAAAGGAAAGATATACCCATTTGAATGCAGAGTTCCAAAGAATAGCAAGGAGAGATAAGAAAGCATTCCTCAGCGATCAATGCAGAGAAATAGAGGAAAACAATAGAATGGGAAAGTCTAGAGATCTCTTCAAGAAAATTGGAGATACCAAAGGAACATTTCATGCAATAATGGGCTCAATAAAGGACAGAAATGATATGGACCTAACAGAAGCAGAAGATATTAAGAAGAGGTGGCAAGAATACACAGAAGAACTGTACAAAAAAGATCTTCATGACCCAGATAATCACAATGGTGTGATCGATCACTCACCTAGAGCCAGACATCCTGGAATGTGAAGTCAAGTGGGCCTTAGAAAGCATCACTATGAACAAAGCTAGTGGAGGTGATGGAATTCCAGTTGAGCTATTCCAAATCCTGAAAGATGATGCTGTGAAAGCGCTGCACTCAATATGCCAGCAAATTTGGAAAACTCAGCAGTGGCCACAGGACTGGAAAAGGTCAGTTTTCATTCCAGTCCCAAAGAAAGGCAATCCCAAAGAATGCTCAAACTACCACACAATTGCACTCATCTCACACACTAGCAAAGTAATGCTCAAAATTCTCCAAGCCAGGCTTCAACAGTACGTGAACCGTGAACTTCAGATGTTCAATCTGGATTTAGAAAAGGCAGAAGAACCAGAGATCAAATTGCCAACATCCACTGGATCATCGAAAAAGCAAGAGAGTTCCAGAAAAACATCTACTTCTGCTTTATTGACTATGCCAAAGCCTTTGACTGTGTGGACCACAGCAAACTCTGGAAAATTCTTCAAGAGATGGGTATACCAGACCACCTGACCTGCCTCTTGAGAAATCTGGATGCAGATCAGGAAGTAACAGAACTGGACATGGAACAACAGACTGGTTCCAAATTGGGAAAGGAGTATGTCAAGGCTGTATATTGTCACCCTGCTTATTTAACTTATATGCAGAGGACATCATGAGAAACACTGGGCTGGATGAAGCACAAGCTGGAATCAAGATTGCCAGGAGAAATATCAATAACCTCATATATGCAGATGACACCATCCTTATGGCAGAAAGCAAAGAAGAACTAAAGAGTCTCTTGATGAAGTGAAAGAGGAGAGTGAAGAAGTTGGCTTAGAACTCAACATTCAGAAAACTAAGATCATGGCATCTGGTCCCATCCCTTCATGGCAAATAGATGGGGAAACAATGGAAACAGTGAGAGTCTAAAGTTTCTTGAGCTCCAAAATCACAGCAGATAGTGACTGCAGCCATGAAATTAAAAGATGCTTGCTCCTTAGAAGAAAAGTTATGACCAACCTAGACAGCATATTAAAAAGCAGAGACGTTACTTTGCCAACAAAGGTCCGTCTAGTCAAAGCTATGGTTTTTCCAGTAGTCATGTATGGATGTGAGAGTTAGACTGTAAAGAAAGCTGATCACTGAAGAACTGATGCTTTTGAACTGTGATGTTGGAGAAGAGTCTTAAGAGTCTCTTGGACTGCAAGGAAATTCAACCAGTCAATCTGAAAGGAAATCAGTCCTGAATTTTCATTGGAAGGACTGATGCTGAAGCTGAAGCTCTAATCCTTTGGCCACCTGATGTGAAGAACTGACTCTTTGGAAAAGACCCTGATGCTGGGAATGATTGAAGGTGGGAGGAGAAAGGGACGACAGAGGATGAGATGGTTGGATGGCATCACCAAATCAATGGACATGAGTTTGGGTAAACTCCGGGAATTGGTGGTGGACAGGGAGGCCTAACGTGCTGCAGTCTGTGGGGTCACAAAGAGTCGTACATGACTGAGCGACTTAACTGACTGACTGATAGTGCTGGCTGAGGTGGCCTACCAGGTAGAATGAGGCAGGGGCAACTTTAGAGGTATTGGGTTTGGTGTTTTGGGCAGGGCTGATTCTGGAGTGCTAGAGTGGGGCATTAACTCATGTTCACTGTGTTAGCTAGGTTGTTAGTGAGTGACAGAAATGATGCCTGCCATCTCAGGACCTACTAGGAGGAAGAAGAGTGAAAAAAGAAAAAATGTTACCTACCTGTGCTTAATCCACAGAGTTCCACCAGATCCCTGCCTCTCTGGCACATGTCCTAAAATGAATTTCCTTCTTGTATGAACCATGTGCTCTTCAAGCTGTTGCCCCTTTGCTGTGAGTTTGTGCATGATCCCTTCAAGAGTTGATTTTCCATTTCCCACAGCTCTCTGACTCTCCAGGACATTAGCCCCACTGGTTTCAAAGCCAGGTTTATAAGGACTCCTCTTCGTTATGCAGGTCCCCCAGGCTGGGAAGCCTGATGTACAACTCAGACCACTCACTCCTCAGAGACAACTTTTATAGTTGTGACATCCCTCCTCCTTGTGGGTTGCCACACTAGGAGTGTAAATTCTAATTGGACAGTGTCTCTGCCCTTCTTAGTTGTCTTGATGTGGTCATTTCTTTATATCCGTCTTTGTGGAAAATCTTTTCTGTTAGTCTTTAATTTGCTCTCAGAGATAGTTGTCTTTTATGTAGTTATAGTTTTGGTGTGTCTGTGGGAGGAGGTAAATTCAAGATCTCCTTACTCCATACCCTTGTGATTACTTAAAAAAAAAAAGCAACCATGAATTAAGAAAAAAGAATTTTGTGCAGTAGGATGTGATATAGTATGATCATAAATATAATTTTATGTGATTGGTTATATGTGTAGTCTTGTTTGATTTATATAAGTAATCTTGTTTGATTTATCTACAGTAGTTGCAGGTTGGTTGCCTGGAAGCAGGATCAACCTGCTAGATGTTGTTAGTGAGAACTTTTGGGATTTACACCAATGGGTAAAGGGAAGGAAGCAGAATTGGGCTGAAGGAGAAATAGGGCTGTGCTGCTTCAATCAGAACAATAGCCTTAGCCAATCCTACAGGGAGGCAGTTCAGAGCTGATGTAGGGTGAAGTAGTTGGGCTGGATCTGTGTTCCCCTACATCGATAAGTCATTTGATGCAAGCTGACACCAAGAGGTGGTGTAATCTTGAACAAAGTGATCTGTAGAACTGAGAGTAATTCTTAGAGAGGACTGACAGTTGAGGGCTAATAGCCATTTGCAGAATAAATTCTTCTAATTTAACATTGTAATCATGGGAAAATGAGATTTAACTTACACATTTTTTTTTTTACATTACAGTTTTTAGGAATATTACCCATGCTAAGTGCAAAATCTACAGATATATGTACTTTTTTAAATTGAGGTAGAATTGATTTGCAGTGTTGTGCCAATTTTACTGATATGTGCTTTTATTTAAGGCTCTTGAACTATTAAAAAGTGACTTATTCTGAGAAACAGGGTTGTTTTTTTTTTAATTAGTATGAACTTCACTTTAGTCTCCCCTGCCTTCAGAAATGTTAATTTTATTAAATCACATTTGTAATATCATTCTGCATATATTGAATACTAAGTAAGAATAGTGGCTTGTTTTTCAATTTTTTTAGTTTTAAATTTAATTTACTCATGGGAATATTCATTTTAGTGCATTTCCATAATTATTTCTGTAGTATTTTTAAGAATTATGCTTGACATCATTCTCTTTTCCTGCCTCATAAATTAACTGGCCTGTATTAAAGGAATCCCTTCTTTAATGCTTCCCATTCTTTTTCTTGGAATGGAAGCTTAGAAAAGAGAGAATCTGTCTTGGTTGTTATCTGTACCTTCCTTGCCTCTTGGTTAAACTGCTATAATTTATTTTCTTTTGGACTTTCCCTGAAAATCATCCAGAAGCTACAGTATTTATAGAACAGAGCAGCTTACTACTGAACCTAGTAGGGGGTAGAGGGTGGGGATATCTTGTATTGACTACAAGAACAGCAATAAGATGAATTGAATTTAGATTTCACAGATTTTACACTTAGAATAACCTGGACTTTAAGTCTGTGAGCAGTTTGTGAGAACATGGGATCAGTAAAATAATTTTATGAACATGGATTTTTATAACAAGACACACTAGTTATGAGAGTCTTACACATCTTAAATAACAAGGTTACACTTTTTGGAGTGTAAATCCACAAGGCCAAAAATGATTTAAGTTAGCTTCCTTTGGCTTTCTGCTTCTTGTACTCCGGGATTCAAATAAGATTGGTAGATTTTGGCTGACTTTCTGTATTAAGTATTTTCTTCTTCCTTCTCTAACTTTGGCAATTTGAAGACACAATCAGAATGGAAGTTATAGAGATGTTATTTTTTTAGGCCTGCCAAACTTTTTACCATTACCATTAACAAAAAATTTGGACTAACTGATGTAGGGTTCTCTGAATAATAATTCTCAACTTCTGCCTTTATGTAGCATGAAAAGTTATGTATCCCTTTGTTCCTTAGGAGGTTGCATTTATGAAGTTAGTTCCTTTTTTCAGGTTAGTTTCCAGAAATCTGATGAAATAAATAGTCTGGTTTAAACTTGGAGTAAATGGATTTTGGGTTTTTCAGTTTAGTTGATGACTTTGTGCCTATGGTATTAAAAGAGATGTTTCTTGTTTCATGTGATGACTGTAAAGTCCAAAAGTAGAACTAGATGTTTGTCTACTAGCATTTGCTTATATAGGAATGCTTATTCCCTGAAACTATAGATACAGTAAATCTCTAAAGTGCTAAAAAGTCTGTACATAAGTAAAGCAATTAGCAGGTAAAAACACTGTTGTGTGTGATAATCTAGTAATTGTTATTCTACTAGAAAGAGTGACAATGCTTGCTTCTTTAATTTGATTTGAGCTGCTGCTGCTGCTGCTGCTAAGTTGCTTCAGTCGTGTCTGACTCTGTGCGACCCCATAGACGGCAGCCCACCAGGCTCCCCCGTCCCTGGGCTTCTCCAGGCAAGAACACTAGAGTGGGTTGCCATTTCCTTCTCCAATGCATGAAAGTGAAAAGTGAAAGTGAAGTTGCTCAGTCGTGTCCGACTCTTAGCAACCCCATGGACTGCAGCCCACCAGGCTCCTCCATCCATGGGATTTTCCAGGCAAGAGTACTGGAGTGGGGTGCCATTGCTTCCTCCGTCGATTTGAGCTAGTTTTACATAAAAAATGACCCATCTAAGAGACCCTAAATACAGTATGTGCTATGCATATATACGCTCAGTCACTCAGTCCTGTCCAACTCTTTGAGACTCCATGAACCCATGGAGAATACCGCCCATTAGAGAATACTGAAGTAGGTTGCCATCTTCCTCCAGGGTTCTTCTGGACCTAGGTATCAAACCCGCATCTCCTGCATTAATGGGCAGATTCTTTTACCACTGAGTCAGTTGGGAAGCCCCAGTACTTAGAACAAATAGACTCTTGGAAATTCTGTTCCAAATAGTTTATGTAACATTGCTATATTCAAATAATATTGAGAAGACTTTAAAAGTTTTTTTAAAGTATAGTTGATTTACAGTGTCCCAGTTCAGTTCAGTTCATTCGTTCAGTTATGTCCAGCTCTTTGTGACCTCATGGACTGCAGCATGCCAGGCTTCCCTGTCCATCACCAACTCCCAGAGCTTACTCAAACTCATGTCCATCAAGTTGGTGAAGCCACCAACCATCTCATCCTCTGTCATCCCCTTCTCTTCCCACCTTCCATCTTTCCCAGCATCAAGGTCTTTTCCAAAGAGTCAGTTCTTCACATCAGGTGGCCAAAGGATTGGAGCTTCAGCTTCATCATCAGTCCTTCCAATGAATATTCAGGACTGATTTCCTTCAGGATGGACTGGTTGGATCTCCTTGCAGTCCAAGAGACTCTTAAGAGTCTTCTCCAACACTGCAGTTCAAAAGCATAAGTTTTTCGGCTCTCAGCTTTCTTTACAGTCCAACTCTCACATCCATACGTGACTACTGGAAAAACCATAGCTTTGACTAGACGGACCTTTGTTGTCAAAGTAATGTCTCTGCTTTTTAATATGCTGTCTAGGTTGGTCATAACTTTTCTTCCAAGGAGCAAGCGTCTTTTAATTTCATGGCTGCAGTCACCATCTGCCTTGATTTTGGCACACAATAAAATTAAGTCTCTCACTGTTTCCATTGTTTCCCCATCTATTTGCCATGAAGTGATGGGGCTGGATGCCAAGATCTTAGTTTTCTGAATGTTGAGTTTTAAGCCAACTTTTTCACTCTCCTCTTCCCATGAATGTTCCAGGTATACAATAAAGTGATTCAGTTATACATAATCTCTAGGAGCATTCATGTTGCTGCAAATGGCATTATTTCATTCTTTTTTAAAAATTATTTATTTTTAATTGGAGAATAATTGTTTTGCAATATTGTGTTGGTTTCTGCCATACATCAACATGAATCACCCATACGTATGCATATGTTCCATCCCTCTTGAAGCTCCCTCTCACCTCCCACCCATTCCACCCCTCTAGGTTGTCACAGAGCACCAGGTTGAGCTCCCTGTGTTATACAGCAAATTCCCACTAGCTGTCTGTTTTACATATGGCAATGTATGTGTTTCAGTGCTTCTCAGTTCATCCCACCCTCTCTTGTCCCTGCTGTGTCTATAAGTGTTCTTTTCATCTGAGTGTCTATTCCTGTTGTGAAAATAGGTTCCTTGTCATAGCTTTCCTTCCAAAGAGCAAGCGTTTTTTAATTTCGTGGCTGTTGTCACTGTCCACAGTGATCTTGGAGCCCAAGATAATAAAATGTGTCCCTGTTTCCACTTTTTCCCCATGAAGTTATGGGACCAAATGGCATGATCTTAGTTTTGTTATAAGAGATGTAGGTCTTTATGAGGCTCCCAAGAAGTATAAAGTGATAAAGTGGTCTAATCTAGGCAGCATATCTAAGGTGAATAGATTATATCAAAATAAACCAGGATTTCATAATCAGGAGCTTAGCAGGGAGTCAAAAAAGCTTTTGCAATGATGGTAATACCAGGGCTGAGTTTCGAAATTCCAAGGGGCATACTCATTCATATTGTATTCTCTTTGAATGTTATCCTGGGAGTTGTGCAACATGGCCGTACTCCATGATGTATTAGGAATACTAAAAGACAGTAGTTTTTTGGTGAGGATGCTCTGAAGACTGAGGTCTTTTATTCTGGCTAACTCTGATAATCAGTAAATCATTTTCCCAGACAGAATCCTTTGATCTTAAAAGACTGAGGTCAGCTCTCACAGCTGCAGTTTCTCTAGGGAAAAATAGTCCTTGTACTTTGCCAAAAGACTTTCATATCAGTATTTGAGGAGAAAGAACCGTGTCCTATAGTTAAATAGAGAATATGTATGCCCCTTCCAAACACAGAGCGGTTGACTTTTTAGATGGTGAACTGTTTGTCAAAGTGACAAGAGTTCAGAACACCAGAATCTTTCCCATATATTTGTGTGATGTTTGCACTTCAATTTTTCAAAGTAGATTGTGAAGGTAACTCTCAATTAGCTCTGAGAACTTTGTTATGGCTTAGATCAACTTGAAGTATCCTGAGATGATTTTTAAATGATTCATAATTAGATACAAGCTTTTTGTGATGTTAACATTTCTATTTGGCACAGAAGATTATTCTTTTTAAATAGTTGATGATTTATTTTGATTTGAAATTATAAATCTCAAAGATAATTTTCTTACCAGGAACTCTGTGTGGTTTGGCAGGTGGCTGTCCATAAAGATTATTTAAAAGTCTCTTACCTTTAATTGAATACTTTACACAGATAAAAGTGCACTAATCAATGCTTCTGAAAATTATTTGCATTTAGTGGATAATTTAGATTTGATGAACGGATTCAATAATAGTAAAGTGAACTTAAATGCATTTTCAAGATGCAGAAATATGCATTGCCAAAAGAATAATAAATACTGGTCTGAAATGAATTAACAAAAAACTTTGTATCTTATGTCAGAAAGTATTATTTTGGAGGAAAAATTTAATTTTTAGAAACTCATGTTAATGCTAAAATTTTCTTTTGCTTTCCTAATGCTAACTTTAAAATTTACCAAAATACCATTTTTTGCTGTCTGGGCATAAAGGATATGTAATTTTGCTACCATAAAAGAAGTTGAAGTTCTTGCTACAACCTTTTTGGCATTGATTACTATCTTTGTATCTTATATTGACTTACAAGTAGGAAAACTGGGAAACCAGTAACTGAAGCACTTTAAGTGCTTCTTCTAGTTGAATTGCCTATTACATCAGTAGCATGCTAGAGTATTCTCTATTTCTTTCTTCAAAAAGATGGAGTATTTGGTATTTTATTTATATGAGAATTATATTTTTTCCATGCACTGGGGACTTCCCAGATGGCGCAGTTGGTAGAGAATCCTCCTGCTAATCCAGGAGATGCAAGAGAGGCAGCTTTGATCCCTGGGTCAGGAAGACCTCCTGGAGTAGGAAATGGCACCCACTCCAGTATCTTGCCTGTAGAATTCCATGGACTGAGAAGCCTGGTGGACTACAGTCCATGGAATCACAAAAAGTCAGACATTACTGAGCGACAGAACACATACGTGTGCATGCATGTATCCATGGATTAATATGTATTCATAAAACTAGGCTACAATAAATACTTGTATGAGAATTTACTTTGAATATAATTTAATACCTAATGCATCAGAAATCTTGATAGGCTCCTGCATTGTCTTGGATATATCTTGAATTTTAGGTATTATATAAAATTATGGGAAAATGCTAGTTGTTTTAATTTTACCTGTTAGATTTTTGATAACTGGAATTTGTTCTGTATTCCTTCTGCATTCTGTGATGTCATATTTTTGGAAAGAAATTATTTTTATTCAGTGATATTTAAAATACTCCTTTTATAAAAAGTTTTCTACTGAAACAGGATAATTATCTTTGGTTTTAAAATCACATTTATGAATGACTTATTTCCTGGAGTGAAATGCGTAGACTGGGCTTTGTTTGTCTCTTCCTCAACTTGTTTCTTCCTCAACTGAAGGCAAATCTCTTCTGAATTGAAGAAAAAGTTAGCGAGAGAAAAATAAAATATGTGATTAGAAGAATTGAGTCCAGTAATTCCTGGTATTATGGTAACTTTCTTATGAAACATGTGGGATACTCTTAAAGCTCTATTTTCTATTGTTGAATTAATATGATAAATGTCCACAGAATATGATTTGAATAGTGTTTCCTTTTCTAGATTTATAATTTGATCTTTTGAGAAACAGCCTTAGAAAAGTACTTAGCCTTGGAAAATATTTTGGAGAATAAATAATATTCATTGACAGAATTCTCTCTGGGTTAAAAAAAAACAAAGTGAAGTTACCTTTTATTAATTTTGATTAACTAGTTTATTATATTCATTAAGTACTTTTCTGTGCATATAGAATATTTCATCTGGTTCTCCTGGCAGGATACTATGAAGTTGAGAGAGCCAGTATGAGAAAGTTATGGCACAGTGAGGTGACTTGTCAAGGGAATATAACTAGATGCTGGTAGCACCTGGAGAAGGCAATGGCACCCCACTCCAGTACTCTTGCCTGGAAAATCCCATGGACAGAGGAGCCTGGTGGGCTGCCGTCTATGGGGTCGCACAGAGTCGGACACGTCGGACACGACTGAAGCGACTTAGCAGCAGCAGCAGCTGGTAGTACCAGAACTAGAACTCAGATCTTCTGACAGGCTAACTTCTTGTTCTCTTTAGCCAATCACAGTCTCCTTTTATAGCCTATTGACCACTGTGTTCTAAAGTTTTACCATTATAAAAATTCACACTTTCAAACATCTATCAGAATGATTCCTTCAGGTACACTACCATTAGTTCATATAAAGCAGGTTTTTTTGAGTGATAAATACAAAATTACCATGGTAAAAGTAATTTTTGCTCAAAAAGATAGAGAATGGAAATAAGGTGATGCATTTGGTTAAGGCGCCAATTTCTAGCACAACCAACGTAGATCTTTATCCTGGCATGAAATTGGTGGCACCTCCTAGTCCCTCATGGATGTTTTTCCACATCAGACAAAACCACTGGATGGTTTTGTGCAGTCTGGCAGGATTGTTAGTTGCAGTGGTGTAGAAACGGAAACAATTTGGGAGTTGTAGGTTGAAACTGAGGTGCCTAGTTCTATGAAGTGGTATTGGTACTGAACTTTGAGTACTAAATTTGTGTATATATTTAAAACAATTTTTTTTTAGGGTAGATGGCAGTGGTGGCTATTTGAGTGTCTTTGGAATACTGAGGCATTCGACATAATTGTACATCTTATAAAGAAGAATTTTGGAGCAGGATGGCTTATAAATTCACTGCAAATTTAGAATCCAAACAAAACTAGTTTCATGTTTGTACAAAGTATTTTAAGCCATCTTGCTCTTACTGAAATTTTTTTCCTCTAGTCTATAGTTTTTGTGTCTAAGACTAGCTTCTAGTTTTCACTATGAGATTCATATTCATGGATCTGATGAATCACTTCTAGATGGTCCCAAAGGAGGTCGATGCTATGCTATCTGGTTACATACTTTATAGTCTTTATTTGCAAGTTGTCTGTGAGGATTCATAGTTTTCACTAAGTTCTTAGAAGAGCTTACATCATAGAGAGAAGATATGATCAATACCTTCCAAAAGCTTACTTTAAAGGAATATGAGGCCAGCATGGCTAACTACTAAAAATTATGAAACATTTAATAAAAGAGACACAGCGTTAAGGTTGTATTTTAACAACTTCTATAGATAAAATGGCTTCTCTTGTGGCTCAGTTGGTAAAGAATCCACCTGCAATGCATGATACCTGGGTTCGATCCCTTGGTTGGGAAGATCCCCTGGAGAAGGGAAAGGCTACCCACTCCAGTATTCTGGCCTAGAGAATTCCATGGACTGTATAGTTAAATTTGGAATTCTTTTGATGACATACTGTCTTTCTCCTCTTAATTCTCTTTAACATTCATTGTATTTCTTAGATCTCTGGGACAAAGGACTATTCAAAGTGCATTGTTACAGTAATTTCTCAATGTGTGAATGAAATAGCAAAAATGGTTTTGAATTACAAATATGATAGTGCCATATCTTTCTCTGTCTGACTTATTTCACTTAACACAATACTCTTCAAGTCCTTCCATGCTGTTGCATATGGCAACATTTAATTCTTTTTATGGTTGAATAGTATTCCATTGTGTGTGTGTGTGTGTGTGTGTGTGTGTAGCACATATATAATACATTTCCTCCATCCATTCATCTGTTAATGGACACTTAGGTTACTTTCGTATTTTGGCAATTGTAAATAATGCTGCTGTGAATGTTGGGGTGCATATATCTTTTCAAATTAGTATTTTTGTTTGTTTTGGATATATATCCAGGAGTGAAATTGCTGGGTCATATGGGAGCTGTCTAGTTTTTGAGAAACCTCCCTGCTGAGGTTGCACCTCCTACAGAGGCTTCACCAATTTACATTCCCACCAATAGAGTATGAGGATTCCTTTTTCTCCACATCCTCACGGGCGTTTATTGTTTTTGTTCTTTATGACAATAGCCTCTCTGACAGGTGTGAGGTGATATCTCATTATACTTTTGATTTTCATGTTACTGATGATTAGTGATGTTGAGTATCTTTTCATGTACTTGTTTGTCATCTCCATTTCCTCTTTGGAAAGATGTCTGTTCAGGTCTTCTGCCCATTTTTGATCAGGTGGTTCATTTTTTGATGTTGAGTTGCATAAGCTGTTTATGTATATTTTACAGTAACTCCTTATCAGTCATATCATTTGCAAATATTTTCTCCCAGTCAGTAGGTTGTCTTTTTGTTTTCTCAATGGTTTCCTTTGCTATACAAGAGCTTTTACGTTTAATTAGGTCCCATTTGCTAATTTTTTATTTCCTTTGGGTCAAAAAGATATTGTGATGATTTATGTCAAGTAGTGTTCTGCCTGTGTTTCTCTCTAGGAGTTTTATGGTTTCCAGTCTAACATAGAGGTCTTTAATCCATTTTGAGTTTATTTTTATATTTGGTGTTAGAGAATGTTCTAATTTCACTCATTTGCATGTAGCTGTCCAGTTCTGCAGTATCACTTACTGAAGCAACTGCCTTTTCTCTGTTGGATATTCTTGCCTCCTTTATTGTAGTTTAATTGACTATAAATATGTAGATCATGAAGTAGTTTTATACGTAGTTTTGAGTGCAATAAATTCTGTTAATTATTATTTAATTATCTGACACTCTTTTTTACTTTCACTGCTATCATACTCAACAGCAAACTCCATGCCAAACCAGGTTAGTTCCTTCCAATCTACACTAGAGGCTGTTTCATTATTAATTTTATCATTCCTGAAAAATGTATGTTATCTTCATTTAAAACTGAAAGCTCAATAAAAGTGTATTCAGATATGGAAGGAAAGCAGAGGTAGGAAGCTGAACACCTTTATTTTTCATTCTCCAAAACACACAATTTTAACATACCCTTAAAATTTCAAGCAGCAGCTGCATCAATATTTGGAACTTAAAATCTAATAAATTCCCAGCAAAATAGAATTTGAGCAAAGTGATAAATGTTAGTATGGTATCATTGGCTTGAATTAATCAGAAGAGACATACACAGGGGGCATCCTTGGCAGGGATGAAAAAATATATGAAGAAAAGATATTAAATAATAAACAGGGAAAAGTGCAAAATGCATTCTCTCAGACAAGAACTGAAAAGCATAGCTCTTTGGGGCTAGCCAGCTGTCCTCTGGATCTTGAGAGGTAGGGTCCTGTTGTTTGGCTCTTGCTTTCACACTGCGTGTCTTCCATTATTATAGACTCTGCTTTTGAGATAAACAAGAGGGAAAGAATAGCACTCTTTATCTGACATAGTTGTGGAAAGGTTCACTGACACACCACAATCAAGAACAGGGTGTAGTTCTCCTATTTGCCTAGATCAGAGTTTTTTTGAGGACACTAGTTAGAAAGAGATCTACAAAAATGTTTTATTTTCAAGATAAAATATTTGTAACAGATTATTTCAGTGAATTATTATTGCAATGGGCCTTGCTTTAATTTTTTGTGATTTATTTTTCTGGCTATCAAGCTTGCAGAATAAATATCATATTAATGAATTGGAAGTATGAAATATGTTGACAAAATCTGAAAAAAGGTATATCCATTTTTAATTATTTAAATGTAAGCTAAAAATATGTCTACTAAAAGTAGGAGCTCTGGTATTAAAAAAAATCTCATATTACATGAATGGTTTCTTAGCATCACTTTGTTGTCTGAATGTGTGTGTGTTTGAACTAGGATTGAGAAATGTGATGATGAGATTAGGGGATGGAAGAGAGCAACTTTAAAAAATAAAGAAACTGACTTAAAATATATAGTTTAATGTTATGACAGCATTATTACTCCAGACATATTTATGAAATACTCTCATACCTGAAGAGTATGTAGTGTTAGTATCATTAAAATGTTCATAGACCTATTTGAAGCTGATAGTTCTATTGAAATATCCTTGTGGCCATGCATTGGAGATGGTGTTTGATTTCCTTGTTTACTCATTTCCCTTGGATCGAGTAAACCCAGTTCTGTTTATCCAGGGTGGCTTTGTTTTATGTCTCAAGTAGTCATTAATTTTAAACCTATGTGGCTTGGTGCCAGGCTAAAGAAGGATTTAGAGAAGTCATTTGATTTCAGTGAGTAAAATACTATCTTTACTTGGTCAAACCTTTTTTTCTTGGTTCATTGATGCCAAATGTGAATGTCACAGTTCAATTGCCCTTTTGCCATAATTGGTGAGAGTAGAATCATGTCCTGTATAGCATAAATTCATAATGGAAGTTGAAACTTTGAGTGAAAACACATTTTTGAACTATCTTGGTATTTTGAAGTTATTATGCTATCTAGAATTTTGCTTTTTGTCTCTGAAAAATGATCCACCTTTGATTATTGCCTTTTCTTTGTATAGTTTTAACATAACATTATCATTATACCTTTTAATATTTACACAGTGATTCATTTTCATGTTATATTCATATTCACATCAGTATCATTGTTTTGTGACAGAACATTACCACATTACATTGTGACACACCTTTTGGGTTATGATGAATCCACAAAAGTGGCCATTAGGACTTATGCTCAGAAAAATTTTTAGTCTTGAAAGCAATATAAGGGGCAAAGAACAAGAGGAAAATACTAGAAGATATACTAGATTTGGCAAAAAAAACAGCAAGAGCACTTTGGGGATTTCAAATTTGATTTATACATCTTCTAAAAAAAAAAAGCTGACTACTTTTACAGTGCTCACGAGACTAAAAGAATAGTGGTTTTGGAAGAAAGGTGAAGTATTCTTTAAATTGGCAGATAGAAAAAATTTACCAGCCAAGCAGGCCTTCATACTTGCCACAGAACCTTTCCTGACACTTCATTTATCTTAACTGCATTAGGGCTAATAATTTTTTAGTTTGGCAACTTCCAAGGAAACCTTGTTGAATATTCAGAATAAATTTCAAGGTGGTTCCTAGCTTGCTATTAGTTACATTATAATTTTAAAAATATCATCTTTCAATGGATGCTTTGTGAATTCAGTTAAGAGGGAATCTGCAGAAAGTAAAATATTGTTAATTGCTTGATAATCTTCAGTAAAAGAGTTATTGTTATTTTTAGATTATACAGTTTTTACTGATGTGAAATTTGGAATTTGTGATTAAGTTTTAATAAAGAGATGAAAAATGTTTACACCAAAGTAATGTATTATTATGGTACTAAATAATTGTCTTTTGTCCCATTCATTCTCAGCTGTTACTTCTGAGAGTTAGTGCTCTGTCTATAAAAAATATGATTTTTATGATAGCTTTTTAATTTGTCAATTTTATATATTCTCTTTTATTTGCTTCTTTTATGGATAATAACTTCATTGATTTAAACCACTGACTTTATTCCCATCTTCCTAATATAATCATTTTAAATTTAAACAATAAATGAACCTTTGTTTCTTGTTTATAACTGAAAAGTTAAATGTCTTTTGCTTTTGCACTTTGTAGAAGACAATATTTGTGCTCATTTGATATTTTTAAAAGTTGTGTGGAACAACTTTGTTCAGATAGAGCATAGAACACCTGATTATTTTTCTTCATGGCATTTATGTACTAATCTTTGTTTTTCATCTCTTAAGTACATTTACTCTTTAACAGTATTTAATATGGAGAAGGCAGTGGCAACCCACTCCATTACTCTTGCCTGGAAAATCCCATGGGCGGAAGAGCCTGGTAGGCTACAGTCCATGGGGTCGTGAAGAGTCGGACATGACTGAGCGACTTCACTTTCACTTTTCACTTTCATGCATTGGAGAAGGAAATGGAATCCTATTCCAATATTCTTGCCTGGCGGATCCCAGGGACAAGGTAGCCTGGTGGGCTGCCGTCTATGGGGTTACACAGAGTCGGACACGACTGAAGCGACTTAGTTTCAGCAACAGCTGCTGCTGCTGCTAAGTCACTTCAGTCGTGTCCAACTCTGTGCGACCCCATAGACGGCAGCCACCAGGCTACCCTGTCCGTGGGATTCTCCAGGCAAGAACACTGGAGCGGGTTGCCATTTCCTTCTCCAATGGATGACAGCAGCGTTTAATATATAATTCATGTCTGTGTGATAGCAATATGTGACTTGGTGAATTTTATCTGGCTATGTATACTTCCATCATAATAAATTCCTACCCAGTGGAAACCAGGTCAGTTTAATTTTCTTGGTATTTTATCTGGTATAGCTGTATGTATAATAAGGTCATTATGAAAGTGTTGTGTTTTTTTTGTATTTATTGGTAAACTTATTCAAACAAATCTTGTTCTGTTAATGACAGAATGGAAGGCCTGCCTAGTAGAGAGCAAGGAAACCCAAATAGTTATAATGTATTGTGATCCTGAAAGCTTTTTATTGTTTTCTGCAAAAGGAACTATTGGGAAAACTATTGGAAAAATTTTAACATAGCTCTTTGAGACCTTTGGAAATTATGAAAGCATTTTGGTCCATCATTTATTCTACCCTCTAGCTCCTGAGATGGACAGTTTTAAGGCTGGGACCTGAAGGTGATGGAGCAAATTTGACAAGATCTCTGCGATCATACTTTTTAAGAGGATGAATTCTGGCATTCCTTTTTTTTTTAAGACCACCTCATCCCCTCTTACAGACATATAATGATTACTTATTTTAATATTTTTGATAAAATATTAGAAGTTGAAGTTGGAGAGAAATATGGCAAGAGACGTCAGTACCTTACTATATCAGAGTTAGAAAGTAGTGTTAGACTAAAATAATTTAGTAAATTGGAATATAGATTAGAAACTAGGATAATGAAATAATGTAGGGGACAGATATAAAGCAATGTAGTTAGAGATGAAAAATATCATGAACTCCTAAGGATAAGTAACTGAATTTAAGTAAAGTTAAAAGGCCCCTCAGTAGTAAAGAAATAATAAGGTTATTATGGGTCAACAGTTATGGGTTAACATTATGTAATGTTGTGGTTAGAGCAAGCACATTATAAGGTCATATAAATAAGAATCAAAAATGTGGGAAACTTGAGATTATTTCCCCATTGTACTTGCCATGGTCAGAACTTTTTGAAAGCATTGTTTCTGGTTCTGGGCTCTACCACTAAAGAAGGACATGGAGAACTTGGAGGAAGTTCAGAGGAGGACCACAAAGATGATTAAAGGGTTGAAAAAGAAACCTAAAAGAAAAATTTTAAAGTAGCAGGGATTTTTATTATTCCAGAGATGACTTAGAGGTATTTAATTTATGCATTAAAGTATGGAGAACAGATTGTCTCAATCTTCACTGAAGGTCAAACAAGAAATCAATTTAAACTGTGTCATGAAGGGTTTAGATTAGATATGAGGAAAATTTTACAGATAGAATGATATAATAAGTGAGTATGGTATATGTGAAACCTTTTGCAACACTATAGATCCTTATTGATTACATCAAAGGGCATTTGAGGCATTTATGATCACAGTAGCTCATTAGGTAAGCCTGTGTTTTTTTGGTTTTTTGTTTTTTTTTCCCTAAGGAAAGTTAACAGTTAATTCTGACTTATGATCAGTCTTTTGGAAAATGTTTCTAATTGACTTGATAGAGGTAATATAATTCAAGTTATAATCAAGTATGTTAATAACAGTGTAGTATATAACGTTCTGTTAAATCAGAATAGTCAATATGACCTCTTTGCCCACTTTCTTTAACTAGACCATGCTTTCTAAAGACAGATGACAGCTGTTCATTGGTTTTATTGTGAATATCAATAAAAGAGAGGAATGATTAGTTTATCTTTGCAAATCAACTACTATAGTACTGACAGAACTAGACTATTGGTTGCTGTGGCTAGATATAAAAGACCCGCATACTAACAACAGAAAAATTCTTCTCCCTATTGAGCAGTGCTTTACATGTATATTATGCTTTTCCTTTTTTGCTTTAAATAGCTTCTTTGGTTTTGAGGTTTTTGAGGAAAAAGACAAAATAAGCTATGTACTTTATTTTAAGGCAGAGAGCTCTTGTGGTCTACCATGTTCCATAAAACCAAAAAGATGCTACAGTAAAAATATAGAAAGAAAAAAACATTTTAGATGTAGTAAGTATGTAAAGTTATTTGTATAAAGTGTCCTTATGTTATAAATAATATAAAATGGACTGATGCATTTTTCATTGTTTATAAAGAGAAATTTTATTTTTTAGAAAACCAACCTTTTTTTTTTCATTCAGCAATCTTATCCTTTTTTGTTCTAGGTGCTATAATGATTTTAAATATTTTAGTATTGAAAGTATATGATGTGGGGGGCTTCCCCAGTGGTCCAGTGGTGAAGACTGTGCACTCTTACTGCTGGGGGTGTATATTCAGCACTAGTTGTGGAACTAAGATCCCACATATCACATAGCAAGAAAAAAAGCGAAAGAAAGAAATGACGTGTTTGTTCCTGAAACTGCAAGTTAAGTTCAGTCATTCAGTTGTGTCTGACTCTTTGCAACCCCATGAACCACAGCACGTCAGGCCTCCCTGTCCATCAGCAACTCCCGGAGCCCACCCAAACCCATGTCCATTGAGTCAGTGATGCCAGCCAACCAGCTCATCCTCTGTCATCCCCTTCTCCTCCTACCCTCAATCTTTCCCAGCATCAGGGTCTTTTCAAATGAGTCAGCTCTTCGCATGAGGTGGCCAAAGTATTGGAGTTTCAGCTTCAACATCAGTCCTTCCAACAAACACCCAGCATTGATCTCCTTTAGGATGGACTGGTGGATCTCCTTACAACTGCAAGAGAATATTGAAATTTGTATTTACTTTCTAAAGAAGAAAGTGTATATCTCAGGGTGGCATTTATTAATTAGATGAATTTAGATACTCTAGAACCTGGTGCTTAACCTTGGAGATTTAAAAAGCTGCTTTTTGTCAGCATTCAATTCCACTTTTAAAGATTTACTCACAATTAACCAAACTTTTGAAACTGATCTATATAAAATAAAAATGCCCCATTTATTATTAATTTACAGTAACAAATATGACTGACTGGACTAAACTGTACAAGTTAACATAGCATTTTTCTTCCTTGTTGCTAAAATCACATGAAAAGCTTAATCATAATTTGAGCACCATTTAATAATTTTGCAGTGATAAATATAAATATCCCAAGGATAAAAAATCCATCAAATTCTCATCATTATTGTCTTTTGTTGTCTTTCTTTCTCTCTTTTTTTTTTTGGAGGGGTACAATGATGGGCAGATTTTATTATAATTCCTAAATACTGATGACAGTATTTGGGAATAAAATGAAGTTTATATAAGTAATTATGGTGTAAAGCAGCAATGTAAAACGTAAGAATGCTGTAATAATTAGATAAGGAATAGATCACATCAGGCATAATATAGGATGAGATATTTGAAATGAGCTTAAAGTATCTCTAGAATTACACTATATAAATGGGAGAGAATATTGCATCATCAAAGTATGGGTTACAGGAAAATTGAGGGCCTTTTAAAAAATATTTTTAAACTTATTTTGTAGTGAACTATAGCCAATTAACAATATTGTGATAGTGAACAGTGAAGGGACTCAGCCATATGCTTGTATTTATCCATTCTCCCCCAAACTCTTGTTCTATCCAGGCTGCCACATAACACTGAGCCGAGTTCCATGTGCTATGCCGTAGGTCCTTGTGGTTATCCATTTTAAATATAGCAGTGTGTACATGTCCATCTGAAACTCTCCAACTGTCCCTGCCCTCATCCTTCCCCCAGCAACCATAAGTTCATCCTCTAAGTCTGTGGGTCTCTTTCTGTTTTGTAAGTTCATTTGTATCATTTCTTTTTAGATTCCACATATGAGAAATGTCATATGATATTTCTCCTTCTCTATCTGATTTGATTCACTCTGTATAACAATCTCTAGGTCCATCCATGTTGCTGCAATTGGCATTATCTCATTCTTTTTAATGGCTGATTAATAGTCCCGTTGAATATATGTACCACATCTTCTTTACCCATTCCTCTGTGGATGGACATTTAGCGTGCTTCCGTGTCTTGGCTATTGTAAACAGTGCTGCCATGAACATTGGGGTGCATATATTCTTTTGGATCATGTTTTTCTCTGGATTTATGGCCAGGAATGGGATTTCAGAGTCATATGGTAGCTCTAATTTTAGTTTTTTAAGAAACCTCCATATCGTTCTCCATAATGGCTATAGTAATTTACATTCCTATCACTTTTTATTTATTTTTTTTTAAATATTTATTTATGTATTTGGCTGTGTTAGGTCTTAGCTGAGGCACACAAGATCTTCGCTGCAACTTGCTGGATCTTTTGTTGCGGTGCACAGTCTCGCTAGCTGTGGCACGAGGGCTTAGCTGCTCTGTGGCACGTGGGATCCTAGTTCCCTGACCAGGGACTGAACCTGAGTCCCCTACATTGCAAAGCAAACTCTTAACCACCAGACCACCAGGAAAGTCCCTCCTATCACTTTTTAGACAGTGGTGAATATCATGTCAAATTTAGCTAAAATAAAAGACATATGTAGGGAGAAGTAAAAGGTAGTTGTAGAAGGGTAAATTGAGATTTTTGAGGGTCTTGAACTCCAAGCTAAAGTGCTTAGATTTTTTGGAGACAATTGAGTTTTTGAGTGGGAGAATGGTATGAGCAGAGCTAAGCTTTAGGTATTATAATAATAATAATAATATATTAGGTAGAGTGGGATAAAAGATATTTGCATTCACCCCAACAAGAGATGCATAGCATATAAATTAAGGAGTTAAGAGTAGAGTTGAAACTCAAAGGAAGAATATAGCTAACTTGAGAAAACGTTATCCACTTCTTATTGAAAAATAAAGGAAAAGTAGAACACAATAATAACTAAAATGACTAAAGTTGCGTCCAATAAATTGTTCTCCACTGATGTAAAAGAGTGAAAAGATTTGCTCTTTTTGGTGATGCCTGATTAATCTTTTACTGATCTTAGAAAAGCTTCTAAGCTTCTTCAGATGAGAAATTTGTTAGTCTTGTCCATGTTTTTCCCTACCCCAACACTTGGTAAATACTCAGTAAATATTTGTTCAAAAAAGGAATTAATTTTCTAAATTTATGAGAGAATCTTTTAGTAGATAATTTTTTAAATGAATCAAACTTACTCCATTATCTAGGCATTGCTATGTTAAATGTACCTTTAAAAAAAAATT
The DNA here is from genome assembly GCF_029407905.1 of Bubalus kerabau. NCBI lineage: Eukaryota > Metazoa > Chordata > Mammalia > Artiodactyla > Bovidae > Bubalus > Bubalus kerabau. The sequence goes on from NC_073641.1 coordinate 15,996,902, forward strand.
CTGCTTCCCTGACAAACACACAAGAACTTCAGTATTTAACTTTGTTTTAGTACTTTAAAATAACTTTCGCCTCATTAACTAGTGCCAAGGGCATTGGGAAATATGCTTGCAGAAGCATAAACTGACAAATGAATAAATTTTCTCTTTGATTTTCTTTCTAAATCGTGATATATTATTTACCATAAATAAATTGTTTCTATATTTCTCCACGTTCACAAAAATGGGATATTTTTCTAGAGGACATTAATTCTATAAACACTAAATACCTATTATGTGCCAGGCCTTTTGCTGGGTACTGGGATACAGTAGGGAGCAAACAGTCTAGTCTCTAATCTCAAAGAATTTGCAATCTAGTGGGAAGGCATACATATCAAAATACCCATCTGATGGAAAGGAAAAGGTATGGAAAGGTATGAAGGAAAAATTTAGGGAGTTCCACAGGTACTGATTAGGGAAAACTCATCTAGTCAGGGGAGACTTCCTTGAGGAACTGCATTACTAGGAATTTGAAAGATTAGTAAGAGTAACCCAGCAAAGAGAGTAAGGTTGGTTGAAAAGTGTTTCAAATAGAGGGAAGAGCAAAATCAGAGCTCGTGAAATGGAAAATATGATATGTTCAGGAAACCAAAAGAAGACAAATACAGCTTGATTGTAGAGAGGGGACAGAGGTAGACCTAAGGTTATTGAAGTGAGCAAGGATGAGATCATTACAATATGAATGATAATCCTTAATTGTGTTTGTTTTCTAGGATTTTAATATGAAAAAAATTATCAGATAAATGTGCCAAAACATAGTGATGTTCATTGCAGTTAAGTTTATATCAGCGAAAACTTAGGAACCATTTATGTTTTCAACGATAGAAAATTGTTTAAATAAATTTTGTTACAGTAGAATTTGATAAAGTCATTAAAATGATGTGCATATTTCTTTACTAACATAAAAATATGCTAAAAATATATTGTTAACTACCAGACAGAATGCAAACAATGCAATATCCTGATTTTGTGAATGAGTAGAAATATAGAAGCAATTTATTCATGGAAAATTATATATCATGATTAGTGACAAAACAATCAAGGATAAAATTTGTTAGTTAACTAGGAGATGTAGAAAGATTGAAATGCTATTGAGGATAGGCCCGAAGGACCAAAATGATAATCTTTTGAATTGAGGCTACTGGTTATTGTAAAGTAATGAAAATCCTGTGTTGGTAGGCCTTTTATAACTTACATATGAAAGTTTCAATCTTGTCAGGTTTATCAACATTTTGCTATAATAGTTTGGAGACTGTTTTGCAAAATCATTGTTTGCTAACTATCTTTATGCTTCCCAATAGAAAAATCCTAGTAGACTGAATGGAAAATTCATATTATAATGTGAATAACCAGAGTTGTGTTTTACAGTTTAAAGGTAAATCTTTATTTCATCCCATGAGCAAAACATGGGTAACCTCTGACATAAGACAGGAATTAGTAGCTAAATATGTATTTATTAAACAAATGACATATCTTTGAGGACTAATGTATAAGGTATTCACATAATAATAATTATGTCCCTTTATCAAATAATATACATATGGTTGTCTTGAGTTTTAGGAGTTCAAAAATATTAGCAAGTAACTTTTCCAAGATAATTAAGGTTGTTTGGATACAGAGATAAGTATTATAAAACATGTAACTTGGGGGAAAATATAACTTATGAAGTGAAGTTCATAAATTGAATCAAATTTGCTGTTTAAAGTAGTGTTGTGGACTGAATGTGGTCCCCTAAAATACATATTTCATCATCTTAACCCCCAGGGTTATAGTATTAGGAGGTAAGACCTTTAGGAAGTAATTAGATTAGATGAGGTTTTGAGGGTAGAGCCCCCATGATGAAATTGGTGCCCTTATAAGATGGCAATACCAGAGCCCACCCCCTCTCTCTGCCATGTGAGGATACAGTAAAGAGGTGGCTGTCTGCGAGTTGGTAAGAGGTCCTTCACCAGACCTAGGATCTGCCAGCCCCTTGATCTTGGACTTACTAGCTCCAGAAATATGAGAAATAAATATTTGTTGATAAAGCCACTCAGTCTCTGGTATTTTATTACACAGCCCAAGCTGACTAATTCAGCAGTTGGCACTGAGAAGTGGGGTAGGTTTAAAACTGGGTAGTGTGTAAAGACTGAAAAAGTTTTAAGGTGCCTGCTAGAAGAAGCTTAGTTGCTATGAAGGGGCTTTTAAAGGTGATTCTGGTGAGAGGTCATAAAAGGAGGAGAGTTAGTTACAGAGAAAGCTTCAGTGTTCTTAGAATATATACAATCATGAGCAGAATGTTGATAAAAATATGGATGGAAAGACCATTTTGGTGATGTCTCTGTCAGAAGGGAGGGTTATTGGACAATGGATAAAAGGTGAATCTTACTGAAACTTGTCATAAAGTGGCAAAAAAGCTTGGCCAAATTATGTTTGTGTTCCAGTGTTTTGTAGAAGGTAGAACTTGTGAGAAAAGAAATTGGATATTTAGCTGAGAAGATTTCTAAGCAAAGCATTGAAGGAGTGCCTTAATTCCTCCTGATTGCTTAAAATAAAATATAAGAAGAGAGACATGAAGAAGGAATTATTAAACAGAAAAGAATCTGGACTTCAAGATTTGGAAAATCCTCATCCTGTCCAAATTGCAAAAAGTGAGGAAATGTGTTCAAAAGAGAACACTAAGTGTGTGGCTGACTGAACCATTTGACAAGGAGAGTAGTGTGGTTATGAGCTACAGACCTCTTCAGCCATCTAAACAGTCAGGAATAGAAATGGGATTATACTAGGAAAAAATTGCCAGCTGGGACAAAAGGAAACAGAAAATAGGATGGAATGAAAGAAAGCTGTGAATGTGAATTATCCTTCAAGAAAAGGGAAGACCCTAAAGACAATTCAGAGACCAGCAGGGCTACTACTCCCACCACAGGCCCAGACGGTGCAGCCTGGGAAGCAAGACTGGCTCTACCTGGTTTCAAAGGCCAAGGCTTTGCCCTGCAGAGCTGCATGGGAGGGCTCTCACAGAAAGCTGAGTGGGTGAAGCCAAGTGGGCAACACTCTGCCAAGCTGAAGGGGTGAGGCCACCTCAGGAAGCCATGGGATGATACCACCACCCCAATGGTTCTAGAAGGGAGAACATCGTATCAGAGAGCATTATCCTCAAGCCTTAAGGTCTAATAGCATTTGCTTGCTACATTTTAGACTTACTAGGGACTCATCACCCCCTTCTTCATTCTAATTTCTACCTTTTGGAATAAGAACATCTATTCTATGCCTGTCCCTCCATTTGGAAACACATAACTTTTCTGATTTCAGAAGTTCACAACTGAAAAGGAATTTTGCCTCAGGATGAATTATGCCTAGAGTCTTACCCATATCTGATTTAGCCGATACTTAGGTAAGACTCTGGACTTTAGAGTTGATACTGGAATGCATTAAGACTTTTGAGGTTGCTGTGATAGAATGAACATATTTGGACATGAGAAGGACATAAATTTGGGGGGTAGCAGTGAAATGTTATGGACTGAATGTATATCTCCTCTGGAGTGCTGTAGTCCATGTCCATGGGGTCGCAGAGTCAGACACAACTGAGCCACCGAACCACACCCCCCATTCCAGTGTTTAAGTCCTAATCCCCAATATGATGATATTTGAAGGTGGAGCCTTTGTGAAGTAATTAGGTTTAGTTGAAATCATGAGGTCATTAGTGCCCTTATTAGAAGAGGAAGAGACACAGAGCTCTCTGTCTCTTCATGAGAGCAAGCACCAATGAAAAGTCCTGTGCACACAGTTGTGTACAGGCCAGAAAGCGGGCTCTCACCAGACAGTGAATCTTCAGCCACCTTGACCTTGGAATTCCCAGGTTCTCAAATATATTAGATTAAAATAATTTTTCTCATTTTATTACAATTGTTTTAGAACTGAGGCCATTTTTTTACAATGAGCCTTAGTACATGAAAAGAAAGCTGCAGAGTGCTGTGTCACCATCACTTGGCTTTTGCCACCACATCTAAGAGAACAAAGTGAGACAGCACAGTACATAGGACATTCTGTTTGGAAGTTAGTCTGTGATTTGATATTAAACAAATGAGTCTCAAGGTTTCGATTTTGATTCATTTCACTTTCAAAAGTAGATCACTGAAAGGAATGCTTCTTTGCAATGATTGTTTCACTTGCATAAGAATGGAAAGTAGTTTTTGAAGAAAGTTCTGAAGAACCCACCCAGGTATTACATCACTGTAAGCTAGGGCTATATTGTACAGATCTTAAAATGGAGCTTCATGATATGTTTTGGTCAGTTTCCTCTGATAGCCCTGTCTAGCCAAAGTGATTAGGAGATTAAACAGTTTAAAGTATCCACAGCAGAAAAGTATACCAGTGTTATAGTAACAGATATTTAGCTAACTCTGGTTTTGATCTTGGTCAGTCAATTCACCCTGATGAATTGAGGGTAAGGAAATGACAATGTATGCATTCATCTACTCATTTAAAAAGATCCCTGATTTCCTTTTAGGTATCTGGCTTTATCTAGAATCCTTTTGATCACTTTTCTTAGCTCTTTTTCACCTGCCTTGATTGAGCCCTTTATTTTTCTTTCATGAAAAGAAAACAAAGAAAAAAGTACCATAGTGAAAAAGTGCAATTTTTCTATTTAAATTCAGTATCTGGAAAATCTTTTCTCATTGTATTTTAGCTTTTCTCTCACTACTTAGGACTTCAGTGTATTTCTTAGCCTAGTCTGTAGTTTAGACAAAGGCCCAAGTTTGGGGACTCCTGCCATATTTGGATTGGTCAAGATTTATTAGAGATTGATAAGGGTGCTGAGAGTATTATTTTTGTGTTACTTTATCACCCATTCCTTCCATCAGCCAGGAATTTTTATTGTCAGACTGACCTAAGCTAATATGATCAGGCATACTCTTAGGGTTTGGTGAGTGTATGGTGTCAACTGTAATGAAGGGAAGTTTTAGATCAAATTTCATTAAGCATACAAATATTTATAAAGTAAGCAAGGAGTCAAAAACTAGGTCATACTCCTTGTGTTATATGTTGGATGACATTTCAGCTGTTGTTTTGGTACTCTTTGTGTGAAAAAAATGAATTGCATATGTGCATGAACATATTTTAGGGGCAGAATTCTATTACTCTTAGAGTTGTCAGTTAGCACTGTAATACTCAAACCACTAAGTGGGCACACAAGACAAATCTTAGAATCTTTACCCTAGTGTATAGCCTGCAAAGTTTGCTGAATTATTGTAAGTGTTCATGAAGAGTAGTAGAGTACTTCTGCGGTCTTTCGGCCAATCTACAGATCTGGAGCATCATTAATTTTTTTTTTTTCAATGAAAAACCCATTTTCAGCATTTGTTGTTGCTTTTCAGTTGCTAAGTCATGTCTGACTCATTGTGACCTCATGAACTGTAGCATGCCAGGCTTCTGTCTCCATCACTATCTCCATGAATTTCCTCAGATTCATGTCCATTGAATCAGTGATGTCATCCAGCCAGCTCATCCTCTGTCACCCCTTTCTTCTCTTGCCCTCAGTTTTTCGCAGCATCAGGGTCTATTCCAGTGAGTCAGCTCTTTGCATCTAGTGGCCAGAGTATTGGAGCTTCAGTTTCAGCATCAGTCCTTCCAATGAATATTCAGGGTTTATTTCCTTTAGGATTGACTGGTTTGATCTCCTTACAGTCCAAGGGACCCTCAAGAGTCTTCTCCAGCACCACAGTTTGAAAGCATCAATTCTTTGGCTCTCAGCCTTCTTTATGGTCTAACTATCACATCCATATATGTGACTACTGGAAAAACTATAGCTTTGACTATATGGACCTTTGTCAGCAAAGTGATGTCCCTGCTTTTTAAAACACTGTCCAGGTTTCTTTAAAAAAAAATTTTTTTTTTTTAATTGAAGGATAATTGCTTTAAAGAATTTTGTTGTTTTTTATCAAAGATCAACATCAATCAGCCATAGATATACATATGTCCCCTCCCTCTCATTTCCATCTTTATCTCATCAATATAAAGCCCCTGTTTGAGTTCCCTGCATCATACAACAAATTCCCATTGGCTGTCTGTTTTGCATATGGTAATGTAAGTTTCCATGTTACTCTCTCCATACATTTCACCAGTATCTAGGTTTGACATAGCTATTCTTCCAAAGAGCAAGTGTCTTTTAATTTTGTGGCTGCAGTCACCATCTGCATTGATTCTGGAGCCCAAGAAAATGAAATCTGACACTGTTCCCACATTTTCCTGATCTATTTGCATGATGTAATAGGACTAGATGCCATGATCTTAGTGTTTTGAATGTTGAGTTTTTAGCCAGCTTTTCCACTCTCCTCTTTTCACTTTCATCAAAAGGCTTTTAGTTCCTCTTCACTTTCTGCCATTAAAGTAGTATCATCTGCATATCTGAGGTTATTGATATTTTTCCTGGCAATCTTGATTCCAGCTTGTGATTCATCTAGCCCAGCATTTCAAATAATGTACTCTGGATATAAGTTGAATAAGCAGGATGACAATATACAGCCTTGATATACTCCTTTCCCAATTTTGAACCTGTTCATTGTTCCATGTCTGGTTCTACCTGTTACTTTTTGTCCTACATACAGGTTTCTAAGGAGGCAGATAACATGTATTAAATATTAATTAGGCTAGCTATCAGTTATCTCTTGTGTTGATAATCAGAGGCCCGTATAGCCAAAATGCTTTCTGATTAAATCTTGGCTAAACAAAAACTTATTAGGCTTCCCTGGTGCCTCAGTCAGTAAAGAAATCTGACTGCAGTGAGGGATACCCAGGTTCAATCCTTGGGTCAGGCAGAACTTTGGAGAAGAGAGTGGCAACCCATTCCACTGTTCTTGCCTGGAATTTCCATGGACTGAGGAGCCTAAAGTGCTACAGTCCATGGGGTTGCAAAGCGTCAGACATGACTGAGCGACTAACACTGAGGGACGATGTAATAGAGTATACATTGCCTGGATAGTTCAGTCGTTGGAGCATCAGACTTTTAATCTGAGGGTCCAGGGTTCATGTCCCTGTTCGGGTGCTAAGGCTTCATATTTTTTTTTTTTTTTAGGAGACTTCCCTGTAGCTCAAACAGTAAAGAATCTGCCTGTAAGGCAGAAGACCAGAGTTTGATCCCTGGGTTGGAAAGTTCCTCTGGAGAAGGGAATGGCAATCCACTCCAGTATTCTTGCCTGGAGAATTCCATGGACAGGGCTACAGACTGTGGGGTTGCAAAGAGTTGGACACGACTGAGCAACGAACACGCACATAGTAAAAAGAGTAAAAATCATTATATTCTCTCCACTCTATCACCTCCCACTCTCAGATACCCACCATTTACCTTCCACACTTATCTGTATGCAAACTTAATCTGTATACACATTCATATAAACATACTTAAAAATATTTCCTATTGTGCAAACTTATTTTAAGTTTCTTTTGCCTATAGGAAAAAAAAATCTGTTTGGCATTCAGAGTATTTAATAATGTATCCTTCCCACAACAACTCCCCAAATTCGTATTCTGATATTTTGCCCTATACTTTGAGTGTTTCAGTCTCTCTTGAATTTTTCATGGTTCCCTGCACATGCCATGGTGCTGCTGCTGCTGCTGCTAAGTCGCTTCAGTCGTGTCCGACTCTGTGCGACCTCATAGATGGCAGCCCACCAGGCTCCCCCGTCCCTGAGATTCTCCAGGCAAGAACACTGGAGTGGGTTGCCATTTCCTTCTCCAATGCGTGAAAGTGAAAAGTGAAAGTGAAGTCACTCAGTCGTGTCCGACCCTCAGCGACCCCATGGACTGCATGCAGCCTTCCAGGCTCCTCTGTTCATGGGATTTTCCAGGCAAGAGTACTGGAGTGGGGTGCCATTGCCTTCTCCGTGCATATGCCATACCCTTTCCAAACTCGGCTTCTTTGACTATTTTGTTATCTACCTAGAATGCATTTACTTTTCTATTTTATCTGGCTAGATCTTTGAAATCCATTTCGGATGTTATGTTCTATATGCATCCGTTTCCTAGTTTTCTATTATGGAATCATTCCTTCATCTGTATTTCCACAGTTTTTTGTTTATAACTTGATTGTGACAATAATCTTAATTATAATAGCTAGCAAGTATTAGCTCTATTATGTGTAAGTTTAGCTTTTTAACATTTATTTAATCATCTTTTAGCATTTTGTAGCTTATCTGCTTATGTGTCTTTTCCCAAATAGACTATAACTTACTTGTTCATCTTTAGGTTCAAGTATATAGCACTATACCTGGGCACATGATAGGTACTCAGTACATCTGTATATAAAAGAATGAATGTAAAAATGTTGCTTTTAGTACTTGATACTATAGGTGAAGCATAGGTCATAATTGTTCTCTGTGAGTATAGAACAGAGAAGGATAGAGTATGAATTGAATGAAGAAGCCAATAAGAAATGATGTCTTTTCTCTATAGAATGGCTTATAGAAAAATTCTATAGATATACTAAAGGACTGGAGAAAGCTGAAGAAAATGCAAATAGATATATCTTATTCTAGGATGCTTTAGTTTTTATTATTGGTGTCTTTAGCCTTTGTGTAAGTATTTTTGCAGTCATGACAGAATGAAATAATATTCATCAAGTGTAATATAAAGGGTATAGGCAAAATGAGGGCAAGAAGAGAAGAGAAGAAAGGACTGCTAAGAGGTGGAAATATAAGTTGTGTTTGTCTGTGGTTTTCAATTTTTTTGCTTAATTTGACCCCTAAAATAATTTTGAGAAATGATGTTCCACTTTGCATATTTTAAATCTAAAATACTTTAATTGCAAGTTTAAGTAGCTACAGAGACTATAGCTAAAAACATATATTGTGTAAATGCTTCAAATAAATTTTTTCAAAACTTTGGAGGTGCCTACTTCATTGTCATGAAAAAATGTCTACATAAAATCTAACTGGCTACATCATTCCTAGCTTCCAAATTACTTAGCTAAGTCAGACTTTGATGTCTTTATTTTTTAGATCAAATCAGCCTGTTAATACACTCCATGACAACCATCTCAATTCTGAATTCTAATTATGAGATAGATAGATTTACTTATAAACAGTCAGATAGACTGACAGACACAGGATCTTCCCAGGATGAAGCAAGCATCATCCTCTTCGGTTTTTCTTGCTTTTCACAAAAGGATTATCTTCTAGGATCAATGCATTCTTGAATTATCCACTTGCATTATGCTCTGGAGACTTTTATCCCCAGGGGAACAATGCATGGTGACAAGGTTTGGGAAGGGTGAGAAGTATGCTTTCTTTTTTTTTGTAAAGTAGAGACAGGCTGATTATGAAAAGTGAAAGAGGGACAGAATATTGGTGACTTGCAGATGCATTTTCAGCAAATCAACTTTAGGTAGGGGTACAAATGGAAATTAATGATTTGGAAATAGGCTCCGTTTAATAGGTAATGCATTTGTATCTGCATTACCAATGAGAGGTCTGTTTATGTTATGTTGAAGATTGCTGGTTTGGGTGGTGTCTATGTAATGTCATAGGCATTACACATATAATCACAAGATAAATTGATTGTGACACCCAGAATATATATTCAAGAGTGTACTAGATACTGGTATCTATCTTATATTTAGGAGTGTACCAGATGCTGCAATCCTGTGGTTTACTAATTACAGGAAAAGAGAGGGCGTGAATGTGTGAATGGTCAGAAGATAAAGTTATGCAAGAGAAGAAATCCCTTTTCTCAAATATAAAGTCATCGAGATCAAGATTTTGAAATTCAAAAGTAGGCAAAAGGAATCTTCAGGGATTTTAATGAAATAACCAACAGTATAATATTTGTTTCTTGAAAATACATTTTGATCTGATGAACAGGAATGAGATTGATTATTAACCCCTTCTTCAAGTGATATGGACTAACCATTTATATACAATAAAATAAAAAAAAACACTTTTCCAACTTAGATTTTCCTGTAGTTGGTGAAAGTTTATTCTTTTTCCCAAAAAAGCTTTTCCTTTTTAGTATAAATTGTAGGCAAACAAAAATGTTCAGTCTTTTTAATTTTATTTTTTATTTTCACTGTAGTTGTTTGAAAACTTTTGATTTTAGAGATTAGATTAAAAAGGTATTATAAAAGTACTTAAATGTCTGCATCAATATTGATTTAGCATTCTAAATGTAATATATATTAAAATATGGAGTGTTATGGATTCCATTTTTTATACTGAGTTTTAATGTAGTACAGCATGGAATAAGTATCTGACCAACATTAGGAAAGCTTTCTATTGAGCTGTTTTTTTAGTTCTTTGATATACAACTAGGAAAACTATATGATATCAATTTTATTCCCATTGTTGTTTTGCCCTATTTTTTTTTAAACAAGAACCTGTGTTAGAGTTGAAGGAATTCCAAATATTGCTTATAGCTCAGAAGTATAAAATACCGTCTGTGGCTATAATAAAAAAAAAAGTTCCAGCAGGTCCAAAAGATATTGGGAATAAAAAGCCACCCGTTTGCTTTTTGTAGAAGCAGTAGCATTCTGCAGACAGGCTATTCTAGCTTCAAAACAGTATGGTAGATGGTTTTATGGAACTTGCAATTACAGAAATCCACTTTAACCTTTCTTTCTTACTGGCAGGTGTCCCATTGGCTTGCAGCCAGAGGCTGTGAGTGTAGTACAGCCGGCGTGTCCCCCAGAGTGCTGAAAATGCCGACACTCCAGCTGGCTGCTTATAATTGCACTGATTGTGGTCTGACAACCAAAGCTCCATGAAAGAAATGTGATGAATATACAAAACATTTAAAAAATTTGATCAGATTACAAATTTCATTTCTCTTTTTTCTCCTCTATAGATATGATATCTGCACTTATAAAAATAAGCCCTGTGGAACACTGGGTAAGTTTTTTATAAAGGGAGGATAGTTCAGATTGTCTTTTTGGTCCAATAGTTTTACTTTTTAATCATTATTAATTTGGTAATTTTCGTTTCTGGCACATCTGAAATTATTCCTATAAAGTATTAAACCTGACCTTTGTGGATATGTCACTGATTAGGAAACAAGTAGAATGATGATTAAAAACAAATTAGAAGGTGTTTCAAAATCTTCACACAGTAATACTAAATCAAAAGTTACCACTCATTTTCATATAATCCATCTCTGTAATGTATTTTCCAAAAATACTGAGAGTTTGAGGGCAAATTAAAGCACCTTCAAATCTCAGGAAAGGAAAGGAAAAAGAAACTTGGGAGATACTTCATGCAGAGACATTAAGAACAGTGCTTCTTTTGGTCCAAATTTGTGGAAAGATTATGTCCTCATACATTAAGATATTATTGGAAATTTTATTACCTGTACAGAAAAAAAATCCAATTTTGTAAAATATTACAGCCAGACTTGGAGACAGAGCAGAATTATCTTCCTTGTTCTTCCTAAATATCACATTTTTAAGGCAGTTCTATACTAGTCTACAATTTAAAAAATTATGCATTGTTGCGGAGCGTAACTTCATAGTGGTTAAATGTTAACTGCAAATACAAATGAGGGAAAATGGTAGCTTTCAAGTCAACTAAATTGTTAAGCAACTAGAATTATTTTAAGTAAAAAAGGAGCCTTTTCTATGTTTTTTTTTTCCTAGTGTCATAGTGACTTTTTACAGACCTAGAAGTTAAGCAACTGAAGGTGAATTCTCTAGATTCTCTGACAAGTCTCACTTTTCTTATCTGTAAAGGAATAGTTATAAATCTGTTCCTATGCACTTCATGAGAATTTTGAGATCAAATTTAAAGTAGAGGTGGGAGAAAAGGTATTAACCCCATTTCCTGAGGAGGTCAGTTAAATACCCCTTTAGAAATTAAAATTTCTCTTGATGATTTTACCTGCCTTCCCAGGCTTCTCCTTCAGCATTTCCCTCAGGCCATTTCCCTCAGGATTTATGGTGAAAGAAGAAATCCCAGTTTGCCAATGACAAGTATTATGGTGGAGAAGTTTGCTAGTTAAAATCATAACAGAGAAAGAGCTTTTTTCTGAGAAAGCTCACATCAGAAAGGTTTTCTTCATAGTGTTTTATGTTAACAAGACCAACAATAATCCGAAGGAAGGGAACCTGAGCTAAAAACCAACCACTGGCTTTGACAGTTTTAGTGCATTACCTTTTACAGTTTATTTAGCTCTTTGTTCTTCAATTTCCTTATCTATGAAGTTAAGAGTAATATCTGCCCTTATGCTGCAAGGATATTGTTAAGTCACTTAAGGAAATATAAGGGTGTTTACTGTAGAAATGAACTGGTATTATTTAATGGAGAAATTATCTATACAGTTTAACTTATTCCCTCCATTATTGTGCAAATTCTATAAGCCTTTATTAAGTGCTTAATCAGTTTTAGGTACAGTATCCACTAAGTCCCAAAGAGGATACCAGCTACAGCTTGTATTCTGTAGCATGTATATTTTGAGGAAATAAATATGTATAGCTATATTCATATGTAGATCTGTACATAGTCTATTTTGCTTTTTAAAAGCAGTTTATTTATACTTGAGATACATTCTTCATTGGGACATAAATAGTAACACTGCCTAATGCTTTGGTATATTTTAATGTCTAGAATCAATATATTAATACTTGGGTACATGTCAATGTATTTTCAATCATAATATAAATTATATTTTTCAAATTATAAACTATTATGAATTATTTTTATACTATCTCTTATGCTGAAAACTGAATGAACTGCATTATATATACATGTGTTGAATTTAATATGTGGCGAATATGTTATCGGCACAGTTGATCAGGTTTTTTTCTTTTTGAGTGGTCTTTTTAGTAACTTTCATATTGGTTTTATGCCAATTCTTGAATATTGTCTTGCTTAGTACTGCTGGTGACTAATTGTGACATGGCTAAGTAGATTTAAGCATGCAAACTGGCCATCAAACTGAGGAAATCTAAATGACCTGATGGTAATCAAACCCTTATTAACACAATCACACATAAAAACTGACAGCTTCAACTTTACAAGAATAGAAAAATTGGTGGGGAGTTGTAAAAAATATATTAGCATCTAAATTCTTTATTTTAGTTAAGATATACCTTGTATTTTCAATAAATCGTAGTTATTTCCCAGAACTGTTCTTTCTTAGATCGTTCTTTTAGTAGAGCTAACAATTTTGTAGCAGATGCAGAAGTAAATCTGTGCTTGCAAATACACCTTGGGGAGTCATTTAGAATTCTCAATTAAAAATAGGGCTATATGGCACATACCAAACAAGAACAACAATAACAACAAAAAGATAACCTGTTGAATAATATATTTGGGAAATATAAATAATGTTAATTTAGCAATAAATATTAGCAGTTTTTTAAACCAGATTTCATAAAGCTCAAAAGAGAAACAATATTCAAATAGAGTGGCTTTATTTTTCCCATATTATGGATCATATTGAACCCAGTAGCTTAAAAAAGATAATGGACTGCAAAGTTTTTTGTTTTTTCCCTCCCTCTCTTTTTCTCTCTGTGGAGTTTAGAAGTAATAGTCATTAAGTTTTTTTGATTAACCAAAAAAAAACCAATAAAGTCATCTTGCCCAACGAATCTTTCTTTTTACTTCCTCTTCTTCAAGTCCCAAGACTTCTAGTTGAATTGAAGAGCAGAACAAAGATATCACTATTAACTCTGTGAGACAGAAATTACCTCCTTCCCCAATTCCTGTCTACTCCCCAACATAAAACAGTAAGAAAAGCAAACAGTCTTTTAGCAAATCCAATACTAACCTCAACTTTGTTCCAATATGGTAGTAAGTGTTGATATTTCATATTAATGGATACAGTAGAAACGCAATTTTAGAGTTTTCTTGTCAGTAAGAATATGAATTGGATAGCTTTTACTGTTCCAAATTAGTGCAACTGGGATATTGTTCCTAGCATAGAACATTGTTTATTGCATTCAGTAAATATTAATTGGATTAGATTGAAATCACTTTTCATGGGAAAATAATTATTAATACCTGGGTGATGATAGTAGACTCCTAATATATGAAATATTTTTTTTTACTCTTTCTTCACGTTATTCTAAGTAACTTCAGTACATATGTGTGTTAAGTATGACTTGGCATCTATTTCCTTATAACACATGAAATTTTATCTTTCACACAAATATTTTTTTTTCTCAGCACTGTTTTTAAGTTATGGACTAATCACAGAACATGGTATTCATTTGAAAATGAATATTAAAATTTTTACATAGTAAAATTCCCAAGAGAAGAATGCCTTCAGTAACATAACATTTCACCAGAATCAGTGAATTAACACCATAGTTTTTGCTTTATTACTAAAACTCTACTTCATTTAGGGGAGTGAGAGAGGGGAGAACTACACTGAGTGTGTGAATGACTTTCTGTCCATTAAAATACTTAAAGAAATTGTTGCATCACTTGCAGGACTAATTTCAGAAAATTAAAAAAAAAAAAGCAAAACCCTCGCATCTTTAACAGTTCTTTTTTCTGTTTTGAATCATTCATTTATGTTTTTATAAAAATATCATTTTAAAAAACCATTTGGGATTCCCTTTTTCTGGTAACTAAAAAGTTGCTTGTATATTTTTATGAACCCACTAAACTTAAACAGATCTCTTTAGAAAAATAATGTGGATATATTTTGCTTTCTACAGCCTGAAGAATGTTAAAATAGAAATGCTTTCTTGAATTCCCTCTTCTGGCTCAAGTTACTAGGTGGTCCCAAGTTACCAGAAGTAAAATTTATAAATCTAACCCCTAGTCTAGACATTTTCCAGCACTGACTGCAGTTCAAAAAATATTAATGTCTAGCCGGCAAAGTGAAACTCCCCCCAGTGATTTTGCAAATGACTAGAAAGTTAACCTTTTGCCAACTGCTCCTTCTGTGCATGGAGGTTATTAAAAAGAATCCAGGCATTTATAAGTATGGGCTTTTTAAGACTGAAACACCTTGGCTTGACCCTTTGTGTCTCCTTCTGTTTATTCAGGCTTGGCCTCTGTGGCTGGAATGTGTGAGCCTGAAAGGAGCTGCAGCATTAATGAAGACATTGGCCTGGGTTCAGCTTTTACCATTGCACATGAGATTGGTCACAAGTGAGTGAGTTTAAGAAAATCAAAATAAATTTTAGAGCTCCACTTTTTTGAGCAATTCATAAATAACTACTGTGTGAAATGCCCGTACTCAACCATATTTTATGCCTTTTTGTCTGATTTCAATAGAGAGTGTTATCATTTAAGGTTTGGGGATAAATCATCTTAAGAATTGGAGACTTGTTAAATAGTCTCGCTGATTCAGTGATTAGTGTCCTCAGAGTAGTGAATGCACTACACTTAAGTTTTTTTTATATACGTTTGAAACAATTTAGCTTTACCATGATCCACTCAACACCCAATTTCTCACAGTCAAATTGTTTAAATGATCTTTCATTTCCTTAAGTGACAATACATATATATTTAAAAATCATGATTGACATCATTACCATAAAGTGAACTTTGATTTTTCATTGTTCATACATCTATGAGTATGGCCTTTTCTAAGTTTGTGTAATTACTGCTGTGCAATTTGCATTTTCAGGTGTATTTGTGTGTCAGTAAAAAACAAAACCCTGATATTACAGGAGTAGTGAGATATCATTCTCACTACTTTTTAGGAGGATCTGGAGTTTTTAATATTTGTTTTCAATAAATCTGTGCCAAAAACTATCCTATGACTTTCCCCTCCCCCAACCCACCACCCAGTTGCAATAAAACCCTTACTTTATTTCAAGCAACAGGCAACAGTAAATGTAAAAGCTTGCTGATGTGGAGGGAGAGAAGTTTGAATGCTTTAAAAGGATAGTCAAACATTTTAAACTAAAAGAAGCAGGCTATTTGCAAGAACTTCTGATATTTGTTTGTATGCCTTAAATTTTTTACAGTCTGCTTTTTTTGGTAGAAAAATGGATGGGGGAAAAGAACAAACAAAATGAATGTTTATTGTATACTTGCCTCAGAGGTCATTCCTGAGATAAATCTGTAATTCATTTTTTTTTTCCCTAAGTGAAGAGTAAAATTGGGTCAGTCTCTTGCGTTACTTTGAAAGTTGCAATTTAAATTTTACCACATTGGTATTGATTTATGTGTGAATTCAAGTAACCAACAAGTTTCAAACCTGACTTAATTCAGACACAAGGAAACTCAGTATTACACTTTTAATGAAGTCCTAAAAATATTGGTATTCTAGTTTCCATTGCAATAAACAGCAGGGAAACAAAAGGGAAGAGCCCTCTTAACCAGGCAGTTTATCTTGAACTCACTTAAAAATCTGACTTATTAATGACTGTCATAATCTTATGCAATCAGATTGAATTTAATAGGGTCTTTTAGGTTCAATCAAATTGAAAGGTTAGGACAAGTAACATGCAGCAGATGAATAATGTGTCAGTGAGGGCACTATTACCTCATGCAACCACAAGTTAGTCAATCTCAACATATGCATTACGAGCCCCGTTCTTATATGCACTTAAATAGGCAAGGTGAGGGTTTATCTCTTTTGTATTTTTTATTAGATTCTAACTGAGCTACTCTAAGCTTATTAGATTTTTTGTTGACTTTATGGATAATTCCTTGTAATTCTTCCTAAGATGAATGGTTTGTACCTTATGTAGAAGAAATGTAAAAGAGAAGTAGAATATACCTCTTAAGATGTATGTGCCTTGGAGTAACTATTTCGCAGCTAATTCTTGTTTGATAATGTGAGGGAAAATTGGGGGGAAATCCACAAAATGCTTTTCCGTGTTGATTCCTATATCACTATCCCCTTATCCCTTTATCTTCAGACAACTAGTTAGGATGTGCTAAACATACCCCCTATTCATGGATGAAAATTCTTTTACTTGCTTCTAAGATCATAGGGTTGAACTTTAAGGAATTTAGCAAGTCAACTCTGGTACAACTCATGTCATTATTAAAATAAAGTGCTGAAAAAAAATAAATAAATAAAATAAAGCGCTGAAACAAAATAATATGGTAAATATATCAGGAACTTTTCAGAGTATAATGTGCTCTATATAGAGTATAAGACAAAAGTTTTTATCATTTTTATCATTTAGTAAGGTAAATGTTAAGTGATTATGAAAAATCTTTGACCATGAATTAGTGAGAAGTGCCTCTACTGTGTTACTAGACTTTGAATATTTTGTACTAATTTTTAGGTTGTGTATTAATAGAATATGGTTTTGCACCCAGGGTATACTTATGTACTGGAGAAGGAAATGACAACCCACTCCAGTATTCTTGCCTGAAAATCCCATGGACAGAGGAGCCTGTTGACACTACAGTCCATGGGGTCACAAAGAATCGGACATGACCGAGCACACACACATACTTATGTGGGGATGGTATATTTTAAACAGCAGTGGATAGCTGAGACAAGACCATGTTCATTCCCTTATGCAAGCAAAAAATCAGTGTCTTTGTCAAATGAAAAACTGATCTGTATGCTTTATTTATATATGTCTGGCTTTAACGCAGGCCATAAGCTATCAACACTTAACGAAACCTTAGAGAAAAGAGTCTTCTTTGATTTTTTTATTTTTATTTTTATTAATTATGTAACTGCCATAGGCTTGGAGAAGGCAATGGCACCCCACTCCAGTACTCTTGCCTGGAAAATCCCATGGACGGAGGAGCCTGGTGGGCTGCAGTCCATGGGGTCACTAAGAGTCGGACACGACTGAGCGACTTCACTTTCACTTTTCACTTTCACGCATTGGAGAAGGCAATGGCAACCCACTCCAGTGTTCTTGCCTGGAGAATCCCAGGGACGGGGGAGCCTGGTGGTCTACCGTCTATGGGGTCACACAGAGTCGGATACGACTGAAGTGACTTGGCAGCATGGGCTTTAGAAATTGAAAAAAATTATGTTGAAGAGAATTCACAAGAATTCAACCAGGCATGTATATATTGAGAAAGCTATATAATATATTGTACAAAAACAGATAATCTTAAATAGAAATCTTTTAAGAAATCAATATTTTTTAGAGATATATGTTGAAGTATATGTGATTCAAGTAGCAGGACATCTGAGATTTGCTTGTTAAAGAAGAAGAAAAGAAAAAGATGAAACAAAAATAATAACATTTTGAATTTTGTAATCTTAATGATATGTGGCTGGGATTCATTATGCTACTCTACTATTATATATGTCTGATTTTTTTCACAAAAAATGAACAGGTTTTGCAATCATAAAACTTTTAGATTTGACTTAACTCATTTATTAATTAATAGCAATTGAGTGAACTATAATTCTAATTTTGGAAGAATTGTTGAAAGTTGTATTGAAAGCTGCAGGGATATATAAGTCTTGCTTTTGGAAATCAGTATCAATATTTGGTCTGCAGTAGAGATATACTTTTTAAAGAAGATTGGTTAGGAGATGAATTTTTTTTTAATTTAATTTAATTTTATTTTTAAACTTTACATAATTGTATTAGTTTTGCCAAATATCAAAATGAATCCACCACAGGTATACATGTGTTCCCCATCCTGAACCCTCCTCCCTCCTCCCTCCCCATTCCATCCCTCTGGGTCGTCCCAGTGCACCAGCCCCAAGCATCCAGTATCGTGCATCGAACCTGGACTGGCAACTCGTTTCATACATGATATTTTACATGTTTCAATGCCATTCTCCCAAATCTTCCCAAGGAAAAATGTAGCAAGACTTCAGGATAAAACTGTAAATTAGATTACTTTTGTTAGGAAGCTATTATTATTGTTCTCTTTATTCAAACTTCCCCTCTCCTGCTGCAAATACCTACGTATCTTTAATTTTATTTTTTTTATACTTTTATTTATTTATTTTTGACTATGCTTGGTTTTCGTTGCTGCATGTGGGCTTTTTCTCTAGTTGTGGTGAGTAAGGGCTGCTCTCTAGTTGTGCTGGGGTCTCTCATCGCAGTGCCTTCTCTTGTTGCACATCTTAAGTTCTAGGGCTCACGGGCTTCAGTAATTGTGGCGTGCAGGCTCAGTAGTGGCAGCTTCTGGACTCTAGAGCACAGGCTCAATAGTTGTGGTGCATGGGCTTAATTGCTCTGTGGCATGTGAGATCTTCCCTGACCAGGGATCGAACCTGTGTCTCCTGTATTGCCAGGCAGATTCTTTACCAATGAGCCACCATGGAAACCCCCTAAATATCTTTAAATGTTTGATCAGTGCTGTGCTTTTTTTTTCTTTTTTTGGTGGATATATAATATATGAAGACTTTATTTTTTCTTTATATATATATATTTTACTTTTTGTTTCATATTGGAGTATACTTGATTAAAAATGTTATGATAGTTTCAGGTGTACAGCAAAGTGATTGAGTTATACATATACATATGACTATTCTTTTTCAAATTCTTTTCCAGTTTAGGTTGTTACATAATGAGCTCAATTCCCTGTGCTACACAGTAGGTCTTTGTTGGTTATCCATTTTAAATGTAGCAATGTGTACAAGTGTTGTGTTTTCTTGATAGAAGGCTAATAATAAACATACACTAAGGTAGTTGGTACTTGAATGCCTTTGTCTAATTTTGGTATCAGAGTAGTGTTAGTCTTATAAAATGAGTTAAGTATTCTGTTTTTTCGAAGTGTTTGCTTTCCCATAAGTAAGTTTTAAAATGGTTAGGTATACTTTGTATACAATAAATATGCATCCATTTTGTGTACAGTTTGATGAATTTTGACAAATGTATGTAACCATGTACCCATCACCGCAATCATGATATCAACATGAATATTACCTGAGAAAAGTCCCTCTGCTCCCTTTTACAGTCAGTCTCCACACTCCTACAGCTTTCCTTGGGCCCAGACAACCACAGATCTAGTTTCTATCTTTATAGATTAAACTTGTGTTTCCTGTAGTTTCCTGTAGTTTTAAGTAGACTCATGTAGTGGGTACCCGTTTGTGACTAGCTTTCTTCCCTCAGCACAGGTTTTGAGATTCATTTCATGTTGTTGTGTATATAGATAGTTCTTTTTTTTGTGAAGAATATTCCATATCATAATAGCATACATCACATTTTAGGCTATTTCTCGTCTGGAGCTATTTTTTTTTTTTAATTTATTTTTTTTAATTAATTTTATTTTATTTTTAAACTTTACATAATTGTATTAGTTTTGCCAAGTATCAAAATGAATCCACCACAGGTAGATTTGGTGTATAAGAATTTGTTTGGACATAATTGTTTCATTTCTTGTGAGTAGTCCTGCTGGTAGAATGGTATATGTTAGTTTCACTTTATAATAAACAAACTCTAATTCAAAATGGCTATTTTGCGTTCCTGCTAGCAATCTATGGGAGTTCTAGTTACTTCAGATCCTTGCTGACATTTATTATGTCTTTTTGATTTATCCATTACACATTTTAGTGTTATCTCATTGTGGCTTTAGGTAGTTAATTATCTATTTTCTGATAAACAGTGATGATAAACATCTTTTCATGTGCATATTTGTTATTTATTATCTTCTGAAATGGCTACTCAAATTCTTTTCCCATTTGGAAAAAAAAAAAACTGAGGTGTTTCTTATTGAGCTGCAAGAATTCTCAATATATTCTGGATAAAAGTCTATCATATATATGCAATGTGAATATTCTCTCTAAGTCTTTTGCTTGTCATTCATTTTTTAATGATGTCTTGTGAAAAGTAGAATTTTAAAATTTTGATGAAATCTTATTTATATTTTTTGTATGGTTTGTATTTTTGTGTCCTAAGAAATCTTTGTCTACTTCAAGATTGTGAAGATTTTCTTCAATATTTTTGTCTCAGTTTTACACTTTTAGCTTTTATATTAAGATCTATAATGTACTTTGAGTTAACTTTTTTTGTATAATGTGAAGTAAGGGTTGAAATTCCTCTTCTTCCTCATATGAAGATCCAGTTATTTCAGTTCAATTTGTCAAAAAAATGTTGGTTTGTAGCTTTCTTTAAATTTCTTTGACTAGTTTTGGTATCAGAATGAAGTTAGTCTTATAAATTGAATTAAGAAGTGTTCTGTTTTCTAGAAGTTTGTGTACGTAAGTTTGATATTATTTCATTTTTAATGTTTAATAGACTTTATCAATGAAGCCATCTGAGCCTGGAATTTCATTTGTAGGACTATTATTAATAATTTAATTTTTAAATTAGATGTGAGATAACATATTTGTTTAAATCTTTGAGTCTTTTTTTGGGGGGGTTAACTTTGTCTTTCAACACATTTGACTATTTCAGCAAAATTACCAATTTTGTTTTACAGTTATTCTTATTATTGTCTCTTTTAATGTCTATAATATAAATAATGACATTTCATCATTTACTCTTGATATTTGTAATTTGTGTTTTCTCCTTTTTTTCCAGCTTTATTGAGATATAATTGACATATAACATTGTATAAGTTTAAGGTGTACAGCGTGGTGATTTGATACACATATATATTACGAAATGATTACCATGATAAGGTTAGTTAACAGATCCAGCACATCATTATAATTGCTTCTTTGTGTGGGTATGGTGAGAATATTTAAGACTGATTCTGTTAGCACGTTTCAAGTATACAATACAGTGCTTACATGCATGCTAAGTTGCTTCAGTCGTGTCCAACTCTGTGCGATCCTATCTGTGGACTGTAGCCCACCAGTCTCCTCTGTCCATGGAAGTCTCCAGGCAAGAATACTGGAGTGGGTTGCCATGCCACCTCCAGGAGATCTTCCCAACACAAAGATCAAACCTGTGTCTCCTGCATCTCCTGCATTGCAGGCAGATTCTTTACTGCTGAGCCACAAGGGAAGCCCATACAATACAGTATTATTAACTATAGTCAGCCATGCTTTCCTGAGACCCCCCAGAACTTATTCATCTCATAACTGGAAGTTTGTACACTTTGAACAACATCTTCCCATTTCTCCCAGACCCCAATCCCCTGACAATCACCAGTCTACTCTGTATGAGTTCAGCTTTTTTAGATTCCACATATATTGTGAGATCAAACAGTATTTGTCTTTATCTGACTTATTTCACTTATCATAATGCCCCAAGTTTCATCCATGTTGCAAATATTTTCTTCCTTTCATAGAGTCCCTTTTATTTTGTTGATTGTTTCTTTTGCTGTACAGAAGGGAATGGCAGGATTTCCTTTTTAATGACTGAATAATATTCCACTGTGTGAGAGGGGATGTGTATCACATTTCCTTTATCCATTCATTCATTGGTGGATCCTTGGTATGCTTTCATATGTTGGCTATTGTGAGTAATACTCCAATGAAGATGAGAGTTTAGGTATCTATTTGCAATAGCGATTTTATTTCTTTTGACTACGTATCCAGAAGTGGGATGGCTGGATCATATGATAGTTCTATGTTCAATTTTTTTGAGAAAACTTAATACTATTTTCCATAGTGGCTATACCAATTTACATTCTCACAACAGTGCAAAGTAGTTCCCTTTTCTCCACATCCTTGCCAGCACTTGTAATCTCTTATTAGCCATTCTAACAGATATAAAATTATATGTCATTGTGGTTTTGATTTTCCCAGGTGATTAGTGATGTGAGCATCTTCTCAAGTACTTGTTGGCCCTCTGTATGTCTCTTCTTTGGATCTAGTTGATAGTGCTGTTCAGGTCAACTGTATCCTTACTGATTTTTTATTCCTGTTTGATCTATCAGTTATTGGGAAAGGGATGTTTAAGTCTCCAATTATAGTGATGGATTTGTGTATACTTTTGTATCAGTTGTGACTCACATTGTATCAGTTTTGACTCAAATGTTTGACACTATTGTTAAATGCATACATTCTTGTTAAGTTTTTTGTCTCCTTAGAGAAATGACCTCTAAATTACTATTTAATATTTTTATCCTGAGAATTTCTCCTTTCTGAAGTGTTCTTTGTCTAAAATTAATATAGCTGCTCCAGTTTTCTCTTGATTCATGTGAGCAAGGTTAATTTGTGTATGTCCATCCCTTTAGCTTCACTGGGTCTTTATATTTATAGTGGATTTCTTAAATTCAGTATATAATTGGTTCTTATATCTTTATTCATCTTGAGAGTTTCTCTCTTTTAATTGATGTATTTAAACCATTTATATTTAAAGTGATTATCAATATAGTTGAATTAATATCTACTATTTTTGTAACTTTTCTCTTTGTTGCGGTTTGTTTCTTTTCCTTATCTTTTTCTCCTTTCTCTGGTTTTAATTGAGCATTTTACATGGTTTCAATTTAACTCTTCTCATAGCTTATCAGTTATGCTTCCTTTAAAAATTTTAATGGTTTCTCTTAAGTTTTAGCACAAAAATTTTATATAAAATTTATATATATATATTTATTTTTAATTAATTAATTTATTTAGTTTTCCTTTTCCCTGAAGCACTTCTTTTAACATTTCTTTCAGTACAGGTCTACTGATAATAGCTTCCTTCAGTTTTTGTTTGAGAAAGTATTTATCCTTCAGAGCTTTTGAAGAATAATTTTACTGGATATAGAATTTGCATGATGTCTGATGAAAAATTGCTGCTATTCCTATCCTTGTACTCTACAAGATATTTCTTCTAAGATTTTGTGTCTTTTGTCTTCTTCAATTTGAGTCAATATAAGTAGATATTGATTTTTTAAAAATATTTATCCTGTTTGATAGTCTCTGAACTTCCTGAGTCTGTTGTTGGTATCAGTTCATTTTGGAAAATGCTTGGTCATTACTTCAAACATGTATTCGACTGTAGTCTTTCTTTATTCTATTTCTGGTATTTACATTACATACATATAATACCTTCAGATATTGTTCCACAGTTCATGGATGTTTTATTCTGTTTTGGGTGGGGGGCATCTTTTTCATTCTTCTTTCTCTCTGCATTTCAATTTTGGCAGGTTCTGTTGAGCTGTCATCAGGCTCACTGATTATTTCCTCAGTTAGTCTGGTCTACTTATGAGATCATCAAAGGAATTCTACATTTCTATTACACTGGTTTTGGTTTCTAGATTTTCTTTTGATTTTTTTTTAGAGTTTCATCTTTCTGCCTGTTACCTATCTTTTCTTCTATATTGGCTACTTTTTTCATTAGAGCCCTTAAATATTAATTATAATTATCTTTAATTCCCATTTTGTTAGTTCCAAAATTTGTATATTATCTGAGTCTAGTTTTGATGATTATTTTTTCCATTTTGACTGTGTTTCAGCATGACTTGCCATTGTTTATTTAAAGCCGGACATGATGTATTGGGTAATAGGGACTGAGGTAAATAGTACTTTAATGTGAGGTAATAGGCATTCTGTCAATAATTGTTAATGAATGATTGAATGATAAATGTTCATATTACAAGGTCTAACTCTAAAATGAATGTTGTGGTTCCTTTAAGGTTTTACACCCTTTGGGAAAAGCAATGAACTTTTTTTTTTTCTAACATGGAAATATTTTTTTTCAATGGAAGATGACAAACATTTTACTCTGTCAGTTGATTAAGCTTTAGAGCTGTATGGTGCCATTGTTATTTACCTAAACTAGTAATACCATGTATGGTATAATATACCTGTTTCTTCCTATGTGTATTAGATTTTATGAATCTACTATAAAATTTATATATATTTCAAATTAGAACATATTGCTATTATTATTAAAATACTACTCCATAACTGTCAGGGCTAGGAAGAAGCCAAAATTATGTTAACTGCCTGTCTACATATGCATACATGCACATATGTACACATACATATATATATGTTATATATGTTAATACAATATGTATTTTAATATATAGGCTGTCACATATGCAGACATACTCCCAATAATAGCTAAAACAATGATAGTAACATTAAGATTTTTTAAGAAAAGTTCTTACAATTCTAACAAATTGAATTATTTCAATGATTAAATCTTTGCTATGACATGTAGTAATACAAAAAGTAGGTAAAACCAATCAGGTAATTACTGAATTAAATGTCTAGAATTATAGGACAGAATAGGTGTATGTATGTGTATGTGTGATTCATTTTGATATTTGGCAAAACTAATACAGTTATGTAAAGTTTAAAAATAAAATAAAATTTAAAAAAAAAAAAAGAAAGAAAATCTTGAAGTAATAAAAAAAAAAAAGTAAACCTACTGAAGTAGAATTCAGTCACTGTCAACTTTAAGAACTTTGATAAGGCAGTCTCTTCATTTTGCAAGAAAAACAAAGAATGAATTTGTAGACAGACACGATTGTACTAATTGGTTGACATAAATTTCAGCTGCCATAAACGAATTCAGTTACATTTTGCTCATAGTACATGGAAGATTATAACAACAAAGGTGTCCTTGTTTCAGCTACCTTCCCTATCTTTGCCATGGTTTTCTGTCTTCCCTACCTTTCACTGCACATGCACACAAGCAAATGCACCTACATGTGCACACCTTGCCCCAAATCTTAGTATGTCTCAAATAGCTTGTTTGCTCTGACCCCTAGCTTCTTCGCAGTTAATGAAAGGAAAAAAGTGTGAAGTAGAAGTAGAAAAGATGCAAATGCATTATAGTGGTATCATTGGCTTTAGAAATCTAACTTTCAACTCAGAAATGTTTATACTAAATGTGAACATTGCTTTCTACACATGTGGAAAGAGTCTAGGTCCTAGATTCTTTTAGGCACCTCGCTTGTTAAATATCTTCCTAAATAAGTTCAGAATCTTGAGTTCACTTAGTTTAGTAAATTGTATATAAAGCCCAAAAGTAGAAGTGAATTCCAAACTCTGTTTTAGAAAACACATGAACAAATGGTAATAGCTATCCTAGTGGGTAGCTGTTAAATCTAAAAATGTTTGCCAGATGTGGGTAGAGAAGTTTCTGAATACATCCCTTAAATTTCATCTTTGCTTTTTTATAACAAGTGATTCGTAGCCAAGATCAGTTATGACTAAGAACAGATCAAAGAGAATAAATGGAAAATAATTGTAAAGAAAGATGTCCCTTTGTTCCTTTGTATTTTTCTGCTACAATAAGAAGACGTAGTTTTGAGATTTTATAATTGTCACAATTTAGACTATAATTATTTCATCACTTTCTGAAGAGAAATTTAATCATATTGAAAATGTTAGGAAACTATTCTTTTTGTAGTTGTAAATGTGTTATATTTTTGAAGAACTGAGTAGTCATCTACTTATTTTAGTGAAGAATTTATATTTAATAAAATGAAAGGCAGAGTTTAAAGTACCATGGTTTTCTAAAAAGAACAATGATGTTAATATATTAGCAACATGGCAAAATTAACTGCTTAGACAAAAAATTGAATTAAGCATTTTAAGATTTTCCTTAGCTATATAGATTTTCTGTTAGGTTTGAAAACATCTGTTTTGATTTTTAGAAGAAATCCTGACAATGCGTATTAAATTTTTACTCAGCAGTCTATATTTACGCTTTTTCATTTTTACAAATCTTCCAAAAGAACCAGTATTAATTGTGTACCAGAATCAAAAGTAAATTGTTATTTTGTGTTACAAGAGATGCATGTTCGATCCCTGGGTTGAGAAGATGCCCTGGAGTAGGAAATGGCAGCCTGCCAGTAGGAATGGCAGCCTCCAATATTCTTGCCTAGAAAATTCCATGGACAGAGGAGTCTGGTGGGCTAGAGTCTGTAGGGTCACAAAAAGTCAGACAGGATTGAGCACACGCACACACACACACACACACACACGTTGTATTACTTTTGCAGTGTTAAATGGTCATATAATATATGGTGAAATGACATAAAATGTAATCACAAATGAGCTGCCTCATATATATCTTAAAACATAAGACATTCTTTCCTAAGATATATCTCTTTGTATCTGTCTATCATAGAAAGGGGAAGTTTAAATATAGTTTCAAATGAAAAAATATCATTTGCATAGAAAACTATGTACTTATATTTGAGAAAAGCATGTGTAACAATAGATTAATATGTATGATAGACTCCTCAGTTACAGAAACTTAATGAGTAACCTTTATTGCATATCTCTTGGTCTCTATATAGCAACCACCTTGTCTCTGACTGATGATGCCATTTATTTTGACCTGAAACCTGCCCTCTAGCCCATTTATTACTGCTTATATGATAGTACGTACTTTCAGTATATTATTCACCATCAAGGGATGTATAAACGTATGATACTTCACAAATTATGTCTGTTATGGTTCACAGTTGATCAGTATGTACTCTCTCATTGATGTACAATTTATTTGATTCCAGAGATTTACTGAGCAGCTGCTATATTTACCAAATATATAATGTATAATGGATACATTGATAACGAAAACAGTCTTCTCTTTTGAAGGAACATGTCTTTTTATCACTGTCTCTTTTCCTCTTTTCCTTGGTCAGTTTTCCAACTCTTGATTGTGTCAAGAACATCTTCTAACTCGCTCTTTTTTTTGTATTCTTTTTTTCTTTCATGATAATACTAAGACTTTTTTTGTTGTTTCCTCTGATTGTACAAAAACAGTGTTGAGTATGTACTGGCACTTTAGCTTGAAATAGGCAACCATGCTAATAGTCATTGTATTTGTTACCATCACTCCAGTTTCACTTAAAAATATCTTTGATGAAGCAGAAGAACTACTAATTTTATTAAATCATGACCCTTAAGTGCATGTCTTTTAACAAATCATCTGTTTCACAAAATGGGAAGTATGTAAACCTCCTTTTGCTTCATGTCTTAGTCTGTTGGATGTTGTAATGAAAAGCGCTTGTGCAGTTGTTTGAGATGAACTAGCTGCTTTTTCCTGGAACACAATTTTTATTTAAAAGAACAAATGAAAAACTATGGGTGGTTAGCAGAAATTCACTTGAAAAATGAACAAAAGAGCTTACTATTCAAGGAAAACAACCAATCTTGTTTGTTGCCAATGATAAAATTTGAACATTTTTGAGCAAAAATTCAAATTTAATAAAAGTTCTGTCACTGTGAGCCTGACAGCTTCCTAATACTTAAAGACTTTCCCAGTGAGATTGGTGATAATTGATGAAACAGGATACAAAGAGATCATTGATAACGGTTTCAGAATCTGCATTGCAACTAAACTTTTTAAGAAATTTCTAGTTGTCAAGTTTTATTGTAGAATCAAAAAACACTACCATTATCTGAAAGGACTAATGAAAATACTCTTTCCTTTTCTAACTATATGTTAATGTAAGGCCAGATTTTCACCATATACTTCACCAAACCAAAAGACTACAATAGATTGAATGAAGAATCAAATATGTGAATCCAGTTGTCTTCTAATAAGCCAAATACTAAAGAGATTAACAAAAATATAATTAAACAATGCTGTTATTCTCCGTGACATTCTTCTGTTTTAGAAGATTTTTAAAATTAAAGTGGTTATTTATGTTAGCATGTATTGAGTTATTAATGAATCTAATCATTTCATTATTAAAATGAATTAATAACTTTAAATTTTTTCTCAGTTTTAATTTTTATTATGATAAATATCACTACACACAACCTCATAAACAAAAGGTCTTTGGGGTCATTGATAATTGTAAGAGTGTAAAGGATACCAAAAATTTAAGAAGCTGTTGTAGAGATATTCTTACATATGTGACCAGGATATTTAAGAATCCTCATAGCAGCATTGTCCATAGTAGCCCCATATCAGGAACTACAGCAAATTCTTCATCATTGAATGGATAATTAAATGGTGTATTTACAGTGGAAATCTATATAGCAGTGAAAATGAATGGTGTGTGTAGCTAGACAGCTCAGCCGAAATGATGCTTTCTAACAGATTGTTGAATAAAAGAAGCAAGTTATAAAAGAATATGTGTACTGTGATTCCACTTGTGTAGATTTCAAAGCCAGGCAGAGTTAACATATATTGTTTAGAGTTGCATAGGGAATGATTACCCCAGAAGTCAGGATAATGGTTCTCTCTCAGGGTAAAAAGAAGGATATAACTGTTAAGGTGAGTACAGGAGACAAGTTCTTATTATTCTGAAAATGTGGGTTTCTTAAATTCGGTGGAGATATCATGGATGTTTGCTTTATAATTTATGTATAATATATGTTTTATTCCCTCATATCATATATTATGAACATAAGAGAATAAAATTAACCTCTCCAGAAAAATAAAACAACAAACAAGAAAATATGATTAAGAAATATGATAAGGGAGTTAATCTGACTGGTGACTAATTTCACATGCGTTGTATATATTGCCTGCTATAAAACTCAGAGTCAATAAACCATCACACCTTTACATTATTTTTAAACAAAGCTGAAGTTTATCTTGAAGCAGTTGTTATAAGAATAATTCATAAGACCTCTGTTTCTTGCGGTCTTATTCAAAACGACTTTATACTCAGTTTGGCTGGATGCAAGACTTTTCCTAGGCACTTTTCCTATTGTGTGCTTGTGTTAAATGTCACCATGGAGAAATCTGAGGTTAATCTGATTATTTTACTATTACAGGTAATTTGTTCTTTTGCCCTGTGTTGCCCCCAATATATTTCATTTTTGATGTCCAGTAATTTTACTAGGATGTGATGCAGTGTGGATGCACCTGTGTCAGTTTTTCCTAGGATGTAGAATAATTCACATTTGATTAAATTTGAGCCATTTTTATTTCTTG
This sequence comes from Bubalus kerabau, assembly GCF_029407905.1. NCBI lineage: Eukaryota > Metazoa > Chordata > Mammalia > Artiodactyla > Bovidae > Bubalus > Bubalus kerabau. Next base: position 16,026,483 of record NC_073641.1, read on the forward strand.
AAAGTTTTCTTGTACTTTTAAATCACTTTTCTTAGTGTTTATTATTTTGATTCTTCTCTTTGGGAATAATAGTGATACATGTATTGGATTCTTTTACTTTGATCCTTTTAAACTCTGCTCTTTTTACTTCTGTGAGGAGTATTTTTAGCAGTTGCCTGTTTTTCTTTTTGCTACCTCAGCATGGCCTTTTTCTTGTAATAGTTTTATTCTCCCCCTCCTCCATTTATTCCCTCTGATAGTTCATGTTTTCATCTCTTGTCTTACCATATCTTCCCTGATTACTTGTATCTCTACATTGAATTCTTATTTTTCTGAAATGATGGCTTTGTTAAGTTTGGGTTCATATGTGTCCAATTTTTATCTTTTCTGTAGCAATATTTTTTTCTGCCAGATGTCCTTCATCTTCTACTTGTACTTTCCTATTCTTTTTTTTTCTTTTAAATATTTAATATATTTGTAGACACACTTCTTTTTCCTTTTGAACCACACATATTTGAATGAGTTTGATTTTTCTGGATGAACTACTTGTAGAAGGTTATGTTGCAGAGGGACCAGAGCTACTTTGTCAACAGAAATGTATTAATGATATACAGTGTTGCATGACTGAAATTCTTTAACCCTGTAATTTTTTTTTTTTTTGATAACTACTGGCAGGTAGAATCTCTCTTTCACCTTTTCTCACTGATAGACTGATTCCTACAAATATGGTTTGACTGACTCCCTAGTCAGCCCCATCTACTCTACTGACAACTAGAATAAGGGTGTATATTCCAACAGTTTGCACCCTTATTCCAGCTGCTTATAAGAAAGTATTGTTGGTTCTGTCCCTCAGGTTGTTGCACTTAACTTCGGAGAACATGCTCTACTCGTTTTAGCTTAGATCAATTATTACTGTCCCCTCTGTGTGTCTTTCTTCATTGCTCTTTGATTTTTCTGTCTTTAGTCATCCTTCCACATACATTATGACATGGTGGTTTATGGTTTTACAAGTTTTCTACTTTTCATTGAATGTGGAGTTTATGTTTCTTTTTTCCCATTTTTTTATTGCTTTTGAGTGATATATTAGAGGAAAAGGGAAAACTTTTTACGGGCAGTGTAGAAATAAGTGTCCTTTAAACTTTTGAGATACAATAAGAAGTACTAAGATATGAGAAAGGGAATTCCTAGTCTTTCATTTGTATCGCCTGGGGGAGGTTGAGCTGAAAATGTTCATCAAACAATTTATTTCCTGGGAAAGAAAGAAAGCAAAAAGCCTACTTTGTTATAATAGATTTTGTACTTCATTTTCTGAAAAGTTAAGAATAATAATTTTGGAGTACTTTGGTTTCAGGATTACTTCAGTCAGTTCAGTCGCTCAGTTGTGTCCGACTCTTTGCGACCCCATGAATCACAGCACCCCAGGCCTCCCTGTCCATCACCATCTCCTGGACTTCACTCAAACTCACGTCCATCGAGTCGGTGATGCCATCCAGCCATCTCATCCTCTGTCATCCCCTTTTCCTCCTGCCCCCAATCCCTCCCAGCATCAGGATTACTTAGTTTAGCTTTCCATAATTGACTATGCTATCCTTGTTATTATTTAGTCACCAAGTCGTGTGACTCTTTGCAACCCTATGGCCTGTAGCCCACCAGCCTCCTCTGGCTGTGGAATTTCCCAGGCAAGAACACTGGAGTGGGTTGCTGTTTCCTAATGATGTTATCCTAATAGAGTACAAACCTCTATCATTGGATTTGTGATTTGTTTTTGCCTTACTTATAAGCCAGTAAGTTAGCTTATTACTGTTGTGTGGATGCTAGCAAAAGGCATGAGTTTTTGGATCAGGCACTTAAGCACAGCAAGTAGTATAAGCATATTTATTTTGTTTCCTTTTGGAAGGAACCCAAAATCCCACATGGGCAGCACAGTATGGCCTCAGATAAATGCCACATAAGTAGTGGGTTTGTATCAAAACTGAGAAACAGTGAGCTTGGGAAATCTAATACTTCTATGTGTGCTAAGTTGCTTCAGTCATGTCCAACTCTTTGCAACCTTATGGACTGTAGCCAGGCTCCTCTGTCCTTGGGATTCTCCAGGCAAGAAAATACTGGAGTAGGTTGCCATTTCCTTCTCCAGGGGATCTTCCCAACCCAGGGATTAAACCTGAGTCTCTTGTCTCCTACACTGGCAGACAGGTTCTTTACCACTAGGGCCACCTGGGAAGCCCAATACTTTTATAACAAGTAATAAGTAAACCTGCTATTTGTCCAGGGGGATGTAACCTCATTTCTCAAAGTTATTCTGAGGAATGTCCTGGGGCCTGGGTTAAGAGCAAGCCTTGCAGACTTATCATACTCAACAAAATGTGGGAAATTACAAGAGCGTCTCTCTCATTTCTCTCTCTCTACCTATATGTGTCTTTATCTCTCTCTGTAAAACAAATGACAATCATTACCTAATCTGAAGTATTTTATTAAACACATAAAACCAACCATGATAATGTTCTCTTCCTATCACTATTCTTTCAGTGGAGTGGGCACCAGGTTCACCAACTCTCCTTTTTTTTTTTTTTTTTTTTTAATTATTATTTACCTCAAGAGCAGGGAGCTGAGTTTATTTTATATCTATTTATCTATCTTTCCTTAGATCTTGGCACATCATTTTTATCAGTCCCAGCAAGAACCCTTCTTGTTTTAATATGTGTTGTGCTTAGTTACTCAGTTGTATCCAACTCTTTGCAACCCCATGGACTATAGCCTACCAGGCTCCTCTGTCCATGGGGATTCTAGGCAGGAATACTGAAGTGGGTTGCCATGCCCTCCTCCAGGGGATCTTTCCAACCCAGAAATTGAACCCATATCTCTCACATTGCAGCTGGATTCTTAACTGTCTGAGCCACTAAGGAAGCCCAAGAATACTGGAATGAGTAGCTTATCCTTTCTCCAGGGGAACTTCCCAACCCAGGAATCGAACTGGGGTCTCCTGCATTGCAGGCAGATTCTTTATCAGCTGAGCTACCAGGGAAGCCCTGTTTTAATATATGTGAATGTGTGTTTCCGTATTCCCGTTTTCACTCCCATTTCTTCCCTCTTTCCTTTAATAAATTTGATACCTATATTTGGGCTCCCCAGGTGGCACTAGTGGTAAAGAACACCTCCCAGTGCAGGAAGCATAAAGGATGAGGGTTGGATCCCTGGGTCTGGAAGATACCCTGGAGAATGGAATGGCAACCTGCTCCAGTATTGTTGCCTGGAGAATCCCCATGGACAGAGGAGCCTGGTAGACTACGGTCCATGGGATCACAAAGAGTCGGACATGACTGAAGTGACTTAGCATATTTGAAATCATCTGTATCCTTGCAAAATATTGCAGATTGTTTTATATATGTCTGTTTATTTTTTAACTTTTTAAGTTTGAAATGTTTTCAAAGTTATGGAGAAAATGATATAGTAGAAAGAGTTCCCATATGTCCTTGAGTCAAATTTTTTAATTATTAATATTTTGCAACATTTCTTTCTCTTTTTGTATATGTACGTGTATTTTTTTCTGTACTATTTGAAAATAAGTTGAAGACATGTCCCCTATCGCTATATATTTCAGTACCTTTCCTAAGAAGAAAAAACAATCTCTTACATAACCACAGTATGATTATCAAGTTAGTTTTAGCATTTATACACTATTATTAGCTGATATGTAATCCATATTCAAATTTCCTCAGTTGTCTCAGCAGTGTTTTTTTTAACCTTTCCCTCTTCCAGTCTAGTTTCTGTTGCATTTGCTCATGTCTCTTTAATCTTTAACTCTCTGAACAGTTCCTTGGCCTTTCTTTGTTATTTGATAATATGTATGTAATTTTTGTTTGTATGATATACTGGTATAGACCTTGTTCCTTTTCTCAATTTTTCAGTGTTTCTAAGATCCACCTATATTTATGTGTAGACGTCTGTCTTGTTTGTTACTTCCAACTTCTGCCTAGTTTTCAGTTTACTTATCCATTCCCCAGTGACAAGCACCCATATTGTCTTCAACTCCTTGCTATTGTAAATAATTCTGTCACTAACATCCTCATACATGTTCCTTTTAGGAATATTTCTGGAATATCTCTCTAAGAATAGAACTGCTGGGTCATAATGTTTCTCCTATTTAATCAAAGTACTGCTGAATTGCCCTATGGAACAGCTGCCCTACCACAATTTAACTGTTCTATACTAAGATCTCAGTTTCTCTATACCATTGCAATATTTAGTCTTAGGTAACGTTCTCATTTTTGCTAATATAATGGTTTAAAGTTTGCTCTCATTTATTTTCTCTAATTACTAGTGAATTTCATTTCTTTTGCCAAACTCCTCACTGATAGAGTTTCTTCAGGAAGGAACTTTTCTGTAATACACACACACATACACCCACCACAGGCACGCACACACACACACACACACATACTCCAGCCTGGTCAATGTACTAGAGGGATATTTTGAAGCTGATGTCATGAATGGCAATTGTAAAGTCCCGTTTCACTTTGTATCACTGTCAGTAAACCAGTTGACATTAGTCATATCGTTTCTCGGATTTCTTACATTTTAAATATAATTTGTAAAAGTATACATTCTCCTAGACAACTGAAACCAAGATCCTTAAGACAGCTATCTGCACCTGACCCTGAAACTATGAAGATTGTGTAGAAATAGAATTTAAGATTTACTTCTTCAGATACTTGAATTCATCAATTTTCAAATCTTTTCCCTTATTTACTAATGAATTTTTAAAAACTATGTACCCTATTGGTTATTTTTCAGTGGGTGTCCAAAATTTGTTACGTCTAACTAATTGCAAAGGATAGAATTTCTAGAGTACTTCAAAAATTACTATGTAAAAAGTAAAAACCTCCTTAAATATACCTGATTGAATCTAAATGCCATAGCAATTTGGTAACTATCATTATGCATTTTGAAAATACACTAATAGGTTCTTCTGGTTTTTGTTTCTTATTTTTACAATGTTGTATTGGTTTCTGTCATATAGCAACATGCATTAGCCATAGTTACACATACATCCTCTCCCTCCCTTGGCCTTCCTCCCTTCCCTCCATCACATCCCTCCAGGTCATCATGGAGCACCAGACTGGGCTCCCTGTGCTGCACAACAACTTCTCACAGGCTATCCATCTTACACCTGATAGTGTGCATATGTTGATGCCACTTTCTCCATTCCTCTCACACTTCCTATCCCCGACTGTGTCCACAAGGCCATTTTCTACATCTGTGTCTCCATTCCTTCCCTGCAAATAGGTTCAACAGTGCCATTTTCTAGATTTCATATATATGCATTAATATACTATATGTGTTTTTCTCTTTCTGACTTACTTTATTTAACAGGCTCTAGGTTCATCCACTTCACTAGAACTTACTCAAAGTCATTCTTTTTTATGGCTAAGAAATATTCTATTGTGTATGTGTACCACAGCTTCTTTATCCATTTGGTTCTTCTTTTATAGTCAGATTTACATCTTTTTTTCCCCTTTTTTAGCTCAGCATTTCTGCTGCTCCTTTCCCTCCCAGTATATCATTCCTAATGCATATTTTAATATTTCTTAATATTTTTAAAAACATGTTTTTATGCTTAAAAGTATTTCAATTATATAAAATATCTCTACAACAAAAAATTTAAGTTACAATTACATTTTTAAAATTTCCTGTGATCATAAAAAATCTTTTTTCTGGATTATATGTTCATTACATTACAATTATTAATAATTGATTAGAAGAATATATATATTATGAATTTTAATAAATAGTTAAATATAAAAGTAAAGTTTATCTTAGAAAATAAATCTTTATTAGACTTGATCTTAGCCAAAAGACCAAGAAGTAATAGAAGATGTATCTTTAAATATATATTTTCAATTACTGTATTTACCTCTGTACTGTTAGAATAAGACAGGATTTCAGCACCAATTCAGCTTCTTTATTTTTTTTCTATAGATGTGAATGTTGATAAAATTGGATCACATATGTAGTTGAGATGAAGAGATTTTATTATAGAAATATCACTCAGTTCTTTAAACTTCTTTTGAATTATTTGTTAAAACATAAACTTGGCTCTATCATCAAAATTTTTAACAACCCATCAGCTGTGTTAATTTGATTATATCGTCCTACAAACTTGATGAAAGCAAGAAACTACATATGTTACTCAATCACTGAAATCATTCTTCTTCTTAGTCCTGACACTGTTTCTAATTGTCTCTTTCCTTGACACCCATGTTTTTATACCCTGGGGCAATGAACTATTACAAAATTATGATGAGTGAAAGGTAAATTTTTCTGTTGTAAGGTGGGAGAAATATGATTTCAAAAGAAACTTTGCTTTCATAGAAAAGAGTAAATAAGAAATTATGGAATCTTTAAAAAATGATTTTCTTAAGCCATCTGTGCCTGCATATACCCATCTTAACATAACTCAGGGATTTGTATGCTGCTGCTGCTAAACAGAAATGATATTTTTAAAGCTGTCATTATTCCAAAAAAAATCATATAGCATCAACCTTTGTGAGAAATATAGAGTATTAAGTTTATTGAATTATAAATTTACAGTAAGGAACTTTTTAATGTAAATCAATAGCTGTAAATTTATATATGTTTTGACAAAATGTATATCTAATTCAACAAACAGTATACTCCATCATTATGTTCCTGGAAGAGGTTGGCTTGAGTGTGTTGATGTCAAACCCAAGACTAAGTATTGATATTCTTGGAAGGTTATTTGGTGGCTTCATTTAGGGCTGTCTATAATTCTCTTCTTTTGCTTATGTTAGTCCCTACACCTGAATAATTAGTTTCTCCTCCCTCGCTCCACCATATCTGTCTTAATGATAGCTGTTTTATATTATATTTGTGAATTTACCTTCCCATACATGTCTCAAATCTAATCCCTCTTCTCTATCCCATGTCCTCATTCAGATCTACCTAATTTCTCAATTGGTTATCATCTTTTATCTGTGTTCCCTGGCTCCATTCTCATTCCATTCCATTGTCTCCACCACAGAATTACTATAATAATTTTTCTAAAATTTGGATCAATTCCATATTCTCCTGCTTAGAAATTTTCAGTTGCTCTTACTGACAAATCTTTAAAGTCTGTGCACTTCCTAAAGTGTTGATACTTTCTTACATTTATTAGCTTGAGACTATCTGTTCTCAACTACTTTTCCAAATTTTTCTCCAGCAACTATTCTTACCTGTTTCTTTCTTGTGTCACACAAATTACTTATTTCCTTAAACAGATACAATGGTGCACTTACTAGAAAGTCACAGTGGACACAACAAGGATATTTTTTAGTGATTTCACCTAAACTTCTGGCTACTTGTGATGAAAGACTTAACTTTATTCATATGCAGTGATCCTTTACAGAAAAATTTTATGATTTATCATTGAGATATGTTTTTAGATCACAGTGATAGCACTCAGCATGGCTATAGGACACAGGAAAAAAATGGCAAAGAAAAGCTTTAAAAAATCAGAGAGGCCATGTTAAAGAAAAGACTATATTCATAATCCTTAAATGTATCAAGATTTTACAAAAGGTGGTTTGAAAGCACATACACACACAAACATAAATTACAAAATGTATTGAATTCTCCTTTATACATACTAATAAGAAAAAGTTTTTATGTTTGGCCTATAATGTAGAACTCTGTGGATAATAACTATCTTTTCATAATTCCGTTTTGGACTCAGCATTATGAAATAGCTTGAACTCTAGCAGGTATTAGGTAGGTTCTACTAACAATTTCAACACTTAGTAACTGTATGATTTTTATGGGTCAATTATACATCCACTGTCTGTTCAAGGAGAGACTGTATCATATGAGATAACATTTGAGAGTATATTATAAATTTAAACAGATTTAGAAACACATTATATCATTGAATTATTCCTTAATCTCTTTACATTAATCCTATATTTCCTTAGAGAATCTAGTCTATCTTGATAGAAGCCATATGTTGATAGGGCTAATAAATGATCCAATAAGGGAAAAAAACATATTGAGGGTTTGTTTTATTTATTTTTTTCTAATTTTTTTCTTTTATGTTTCTTATGTTTCTTCCTTGTCAAAACAGTTTTGGTATGAACCATGATGGAATTGGAAATTCTTGTGGGACAAAAGGTCATGAAGCAGCAAAACTTATGGCAGCTCACATTACTGCAAATACCAATCCCTTTTCCTGGTCTGCCTGCAGTCGAGACTATATAACCAGCTTTCTAGAGTAAGTAATCCTCTGGAGAGTGATGATGAATTGCTCCAGAAGTAAGCCATTGATAGAAGCCTAAAATGTAGTGCTTCAAACTTTGCATAATGAGTAACTTTTATAGGTCCCAGTGATACTTCAGACTGTTCCCCAAATACTTTAATATATCACTCTGGCAAATTTTTAATTTTTTCTTTGTACTCAAATAGAACGCAGACTAAATTAGGGGGACACAAACAGATTAAAGAACTGGAGTAAGACTGTAAAAGGGGTTGATGATATGAGTTAGAAATGTTAAATAAATGGGAAGGAATGTCAGAAAGAATTTAGATTTACATAATTTAGTAATGCATAAGCCAAGCCTTAATTCAGTGATTACATATTTCATTTTGTTGGTTAAAAAAAAACTGAATTCTGTAGAAATGCCAAAGTATCTAATAGTAACAAACAACAACAACAAAAAACCAAACACCCAGGGAATGAAAATAAGAAAATGAAAATTTGTCTTTGAAAATATATTAAAGTGACTCATCTTTTCTCCAGTTTGAGAACTCCTTTGCTGGTCCTTTAATGTATATTCTAAGAGTCCGGTTATTTAAATTTGAAGACTATAAATTAGCTCAGGTGTAACTATGTTTAGGAAAGCAGATGTTTTTCCGTATTTCACCTGCATAGAACTTTAAGATTAGCCTTTGGAAACTGTTAGACTTAGGTCTCACTCTCTTAACAGTGTGACCTTGGTCATTCATGTTTGTTACTTAAACTTCTAATATTCAGTGACTTGATTTGTTGAATAAATTTAGGTAATGATACACATATCATCAAGTTGTTATGTAAATAATTATGTATAACACTATAATGTATATAAAGCACTTAATAGACATTCATTATGTGGTATATTAAATAATATCAAGGTTTTAAGCACTGTTTTTCTATCATTACCTTCAACTGTTTTCTGCCATTTTTTTCTGAGGAGGAGTAGTTAAGTATTCTGAAAAAGTTGGTCATACACAAAGTATAGGAGAGCAACAGAAATTCTTTTTAAAAACTGTCTTTGTTTAAAGTTCACCTTAACATGATCATAGTGTAACATTTTAGAAATTCGGAGGGAGACCTGGGTTTGATCCCTGGGTCAGAAAGATCACCTAGGGAAGGGAATGGCTATCCACTCCAGTATTCATACCTGGAAAATTCCATGGACAGAGGAGCCTGGCAAGCTATAGTCCATGGGTTGCAAAGAGCTGAACACAACTGAGTGACCAACATTTTCTTTTAACACTATGTAGGGTAACATTACTTATTAAGATTTTGGTTCATATCTGCTAAGAACCAGATTATATTCTTAAAACTTATAATTGCATATTTTTAAAAGCCCCAGACAAGAGATTTTATTAATAAATTACCGAGAGCAATGCTTTGTTCAGTCAAAGATCAAAAGACAAGTGTTTAAAATGGACTCTTTTGAATTAATGTGATAATGAAATTGAAGGAATTGGAAGTATTTTTAGAAGGTAGCTCTTCTGAATAGCTATACTATAACCTAACAGTTTTTAATCTTTGTAATAGATAAATTATATTACTTGCCTTGTGCCAAAACTGGGTGAAGGAGCACAGAAAATTTGACATCTTTTTGTAGTTTTTTAACACAAAGCACTAGCAATATCATTTTCTGAGATGTTTTAACAAGACCATATAACCTAAATTTTAAGCACTGTTGAAGATCTACTCTCCCCAGAAATCAAGCCAGATCTGGAATCTCTCCCTTGACTTGGCTCACGTTTTTATAATGGAATCTTAGTGTCTATCTCCAGAAAGACAAACTGTATGAATGCTCAGGATTCCTGTGCATTTTTGCATTTCCTCTGCTTGTTTTTTGTTTTTTTTTTTCCTTCCCCGAATATATCATTTCTCATTCCTCTGTCTTGTTTCTGTTGTACAGCCCATTTGCTAGGAATATCTCTTTATACTAAATACAAGGACTGGTTTTGATCTCTTGCCAGACCCTGTGTAGTTAAAACTGTATTAAGGCTGTTAAAACATTCCAAAAGGGAATCCCTAAATTGCTGATAAAATACAGTTAAGAAATCACCACTGGTTTGAGGAGAGATGTAAAATTATTGCTAGTTGCAATAAATCATTCCACTGAATTAATTGAAAGAATTAATCCAAAAACCATTATGTAAGCCTTATTACCTCTTTGCATTTTCTATGTGTAAGCATAATTAGTGTTGACAGGGTTCTAGTGGGTTTATTATCCTGTATTTTATAAAAATATTTCTGTTGCATCCTCATGGGAATGCTCACAAAGTTAAAGGCATTAGTAAAAGATAGATGTGAAAGACAATGGGTAGGGATTTGGGGAGAAGTTGGCATCTCTTCCGCCTCTCTTTAACAGTAAACTAAACAACTCTGATTGTAATCTGACCAAGCAATAAAGGTTTTTTAAACTCAAGGCCCTTTAAAAAGGTCAGTTCACTGGAGCACAAAGATACAATAGTAACTTTCTTGAATTTCTTTGTTCCTCTTTATTAATGCAGGGGACTTAATTGCTTTAACAGCTTTGTGTGATATTTTTAAAAATCCAGTGATATTTTGATTAGGGATTGAGGTTACATTTATGTTTTATAGTTGGCTCAAAAAGACTCATAACATTTTATTTTAGTTTCTCTTCTCAAGAAAAAGAAATCTTGAAAGATGAATTGTTTAGGAATTGCAGCCCTGCCAACAGAATGCATATTTTTCTCTACTTAGTGACTATATAGGCCAAAGATGATGGTGGATTTTAACAATAAGCTTTCTATGATTTATAGAGATTCACTATTCACTATGTTCAACTGAAAGCAATTCCATGGCCTTTAAATGCCAATAGAGTAAAAAAGTCTCTCGTGTCATTCTGAAACACTAGGTGCTATTGATCAATCAGGAGATGGTGTTTACCAACTCCCAATATTTTTTTTCAGATTTCTTAAACTCGGTGATTCAATAAGTGGTTCATGAATCGCCCAGAAGCCGTCCTGATTAAATAATAAAGAACCCATTACCGTTAAAATGGACGTGTTATGCCAGCTTCTGATGTTTTCGACGACGGCTTTGCAGGTAGTGTCCTTCCTATCTGCCTGCGGGACTTATTTATTTATTTATTCATTGATTTATTTATTTAGAAACTAGAGAAGATGAACCTGGTATTATGGCTCACATTCATTGATGTCTATGGGCTAATTTACCAGGCAGTAGAAGGCAGCCAGAAGTAACTGAGGCCAGTTTTTCATACATTTTCCACCACTTAGTGGTAGTACAGAGTAATTTCCTATAGTCCTCAAAAATCCTGGGGCCTCTGTGAATCAACTCTTGCTCTATTTAAATTAAAGTCTGTTATATTGTTTGAACTGTCAGAGATCCGTAGCAAAATTTCCTACAGTTCCAAATTAAATATTTTAACAGAAAAGATGGAAGCTGAAAAAAAGAGAAGCAATATTATGGTTGAAGATGAACTAGAAAGAAAGGTAGAGCTGCAAGAGAAGTGATATAAGATGAACAGGACAAATAAGGCACTTAACAATTCTTCTAGAGCAATTACTTTTGAAGGTCACTATCAGTAGTCTATTAGAAAACAACTTTTATAGATGGGACCTCTTTTTTATGTGGAGCCAAAAAACAGCTTAGCAAAACAAATTTCTCCTCCTTCCATTTATCTGACATATTTTGGGGACTTCACTCTAACCCATAAATATCTTTGATAAGTCATAATTACATATGGAGAAAAAGAGCATAACTTAGTAAACATGATTAGCATAGTGTTTGCATATTGGAAGCCTCAAGTTCAGTTGTGTTCAAGTATCCTAGTCCTATAGAGGGCAAGAGATAAAGGTCTTACTTAGAGTAATTCATTTTAAAGGTAATATATTGTTAGTTTTGTGAAGATTGGTAGAGCAGTTTATGAAAATGTAGTAGGTAAGACACTTGACTTGCCATAGATGAGACACCTAATTCATTTTTGCTTAATTTATATGTGTTAGCACAACTTTATAAGAAAAAGTAGCTGTTATATTATCTGTTAACTTTTTGTTGTTGTTGTTAAGAAACTGTTAAGATATAATCGGGTTATATAGAAAGATCTATTTCTTAGATTAATCCACTGTTATAGGCTGAAGATCTGTACTTTATAGTATAATTGTTTAACTGAAAAATAAATCTAAAATTACAATTATGTTTTCATGTGTTCTGGAAACAAAGCCAAGACACCATATTTTACATAAGAATCTGTACATTTTAATTGACACAAATCTGGCTCATGTTCCTATTTTCAAAGCTAATTTTTGAACTCTGTAAATAAGACTTCTCTAAATTAGAAGTAGAATACATAAAATATGACTTTGCTATCATTCTGTAAGGATTTCTGGAACTGTAAATATACTTTGATTTACTAAGAGTTTCATAATCAAGGAAAAGGCATGTTCTCAAACTAATACATATTTTTTGCCTTGTCTTAGAAGCATAAACAAAAGTAGAGTGTATTAGTTCAATAATTATCTATATTGCTATAGATATTAACCAGGATTAGACTTTTAGTTGTGAAATATGTGCTGCTAGGGAACTAATCATACTTCTGCTTTTATGAAGTATACAGTTTTGCTCAGGACAAGTATATCTTGTCCCAAGCAATAATAAGTTGTAATAACATCTTATACGTGGAACATACAATGTTCTTCATTTCATTTATTAGTGAGTGAGGTTTATGTTTTCTGAGTGAAAAAATTCACATATGACACTAGGGCACAAGCTCACTATGCTTAAAAGTGGCATTTTATGAGAAAATTCAAGAAAATTTATATATAATATTACTACTATTAATTTTAAAATAGCATAAATAACAGGCTCAGTATCATAAGAATATATGATTATATTGATTAATTGTAAGCTTAGATTAGTAAAAATTACTCATAGCTTCTTTTTGTTAAAACAACTATAAAATATATGTAATTAACTCATATCTAATATTTTTAAGAAAATCATTTATACCAGAAGCCAATACAAAATGATTTATGTCGGCATAATTTGCAATTTCTAGAAATTAGAAATAATTTAAACACTTGTTAATAGAAGTGACATAGTCTTAAATGGAATATCAAAGAACAATATAAATGAATAGCTTACAATTGCACAGTTCAACATGGATGTGTCTCACATTCATAGTATTGAGCAGAAGGATAAATTCATAAAAGAAAACCTACAAAATGATTCCTTTTATGTAGAATTCAAGAACTGTCAGATGAATAAATTGAGAGATGAATAATTACTGAGAGCAGCAAATAAATTATTATTTTAAAAATCAGGCAAAAATAATTATTTTAAAAATCATTAATTGTATCCTCTTCCCTCTAGATTCAGATTTTATACCTTTTATTTATTTGGAGAATGAAAATGTAATATGTGGGCATTAGAAATTTGAATTACACAGAAAAAAATCATTAATTCTTTGGGAGACAAAGAGAGTTGTGATTGAGCACTTGGAAATTTCCTAAGGGGACAAAAAACAAAGAAAACACTTCTTAGAGTTAAATGTACATCTCTCAGGTTCGTGTCCTCTATCTTCTTTCTATACTTACATCTGTGATATTTCATAATGGCAATTGATGGCACAGAGGCATGAAAATATCCAGAATTATTATCTTCTAAGGGCTTCCCTGGTGGCTCAGGGCTAAAGAATTTGTCTGCCAGTGCAAGAGATGCAGGCACAATCCCTGGGAAAGATCCCTGGAAGAAGGAAATGGCAACCCACTCCAGTAATCTTGCCTGTGAAATCCAGTGGACAGAGGAGCCTGGCAGGCTGCAGGGTCTCTTAAGAGTCAAACACAGCTTGAGTGACTAAAGAGTTAATTAATACTTACTGTTTATAGTTTTAACTTACTTGAAAATAACCAAAAAGTAACAGACAGATTTTAGTAACATCATGCAAAAACTGTTTTTGTAGCTTAACCCTCAGTTAAGAATTAAAGTATGAAGACTATCTTACCCCTCAAATACTTGAGTCAAGGTTTTACTGTATGTAATATTTATCATTACTAGAAGGAAAATATGTGGTACATTTTCTACCCAAAATGTAGAAACAGTTTAAATCAACTTTGCAGATATCCTACACTTGGTATCCTAGAGCCAACACTAGTAGGTAAAACACTAGACTTGCAAGCATTGATATTTTGTACAACTATAGCCAAATCCATTTTAAAAGATTTTTGTTGATGCTGTATTCCTAAATATATGTTTATTATTTAAAGGTCTGTTATTTTTTTCACTTGTATCTTATATGGTGTTTCTTCTACAAAAAAAAAAAAAAATATATATATATATATATATATATAGGAAAGAGATGACGCATGTCTAGATGACTAACTAGACCACATCAGTACAAAGCAATTGAAACACAAATCACTTTTGGGGTAGACTTTCTCAGAAAGATTTTCCCACAGGGGACCACACTACATGGCATTCTTCATTGTCTGGAGGCTCCTGTAATAGTCATCTGATTTGGTAGTTTTTAAAGAATGCCAACCAGGATTGAAAGTGAAAAGAAAAAGTGAAAGTCACTCAGTCGTGTCCGACTCTTTGTGACCTCACGGACTCCAGGTCGAAATACTGGAGTGGGTAGCCTTTCCCTTCTCCAGGGGATCTTTCCGACCCAGGGATTGAACCGGGGTCTCCTGCAGGCGGATTCTTTACCAGCTGAGCTACTAGGAAAGCCCACCAACCATGATTTGTAGACCATTAATACCTGGGAACAAGAACTTTAAATGAAGTAATTATTATTGTTTCTTTCTAGGTTAATCCAGTTCTGTTACCTATCAGGAAAGAATTTTTTTCCACGTTTTATTTTTTTCCTCAGGTTATCCTGTTTGTAAACTTTTGGGGGGTCCACATACTTCTTTCTCTTAAGTTTTTAGGTTAATTAAAAATAATTATGTATACTATTTTTTTAATGGATTTTGAGTTGGTGCCACTTAAGTGAATATATCTTATACTTTCTTTGTTATGCTATTGGCAAATATTTAATATCTGTAGGATCCTGTACTTAAGTATGTCAGTGTTTAAAAATTTTCCATTAATTTATATAGAATTTAGCTTGATATTTTATTTTTATTACATATTTAGCTCCTTTCAGAGAGACTTTTATAGTTTGTTGTAGATAGAGATGAAATTTATATTTTAGGAAAAAATTAGGAAATAAAACTACTAATGGAATTACCTCATAAATTCTTCTTTTGTTATACTTTCACATTGACCTCTTTATCACTAACCTTAATACAAATTTTGAATTTCCTAGTAGAATTTTATTTGGCTAAAATTTGCATACCCATGTGAAGCTATTTTATATAATAAAAAGAACTTACTATTTTTAAAATTCATCTGGAAATGGTCTTTCTTAGTGTATGTCAATTTCTAAAAGCATTGTGAACAGAAAATAAAAAGCATTCTGTCATGAAATATGGATAGCTGGGTGAAAAAATTTCTCTATTAAATAGACACCTGGAGCAGTGACAAATGAAATGATTATAATAGCCAATAATAACATCTATCTATTTGGTACTACATTTAATATTCCATCTAAATATCATTATTGTTTAAAAATTAATCAAAAAAACAAAACAAAATAAAAATTAACCAAGAGGCATAAATGAAAGAAAAAGGGGCCTTATGAATAGCATGGTTCAGTTTTTGAAAGTTATTTATTTGCTTCTATGCAAATATATATTAGTATATAACATTTGCTTTCGCATTATAAGAATGATAAAATTTGAAGTGAATATGAAGTTTATTATTATGCATTTTTTTTCTTGCTTACCTATAAATGAAAATTTGTACTGTCCTAAATAATAGTTGAGGAACTCCTACTTGTAAAATTATTTTCCTTTGGCAAAGTGGATGGAAAAGATTTGGAAAAAAAAACACAAGTGCTGGCACAATTGACAGGAATGTTGGAAAAAATTTTTAAATGTTGGCATAGGAATTCTTTAAAAATTCTAACTTACTCACATGTGAAATGAAAGTAAAAAAGCATCTGTCCTATTTTATGCACACTGACTAAATAAAAAGAACAATTATATTTAGTAAAGTATAAAGCTCTTTAAACTAAGATATTCTGTCTGACTTTTGGCGATCTTTATGTTATTTGTTCCACTGAATTAAATACTATGTTTGAATGAAGCATTCTTTGAAAAGCAGAAATTATAGAGAAGAGAACATTCTCTTTTCCAATTCTGATGATCCTAGATGAAATATGAAATTTTTGAGAGACTAAACACTTTTAATATACTTGAGAAGAGAACTTTGGATCTTGGCCTCATCTGTCATTCAGCCCATTTGTTATTGAAATATTTCAAGAACCTTTGGACATGTTTTACCACACCATCTATTTGTTCTACCCAAGGTGGAAGTATATAGATTAGTTCTTTAAGGATCACAACCAGTTTTTTCCCCATATTTTGTTTTTGATTCCACTACCAGATATGGTTATGTTTTCACTGAAAGCAAACAAGAAACTTAGAGCAGTATGAAATTGTTTTGATTCCTCCAGAAATTAGTTTAAATCAGTGTTTAAAGGCCAACCTGACATTTTTAAATTATTTTGTAAGATGTTTTTATTGTATCTTAGTTCTGGAAAAAACTATTGGAGCTCTTATTCAAGTTTTAGTAAAGCTATTCTATTTTGCCATGATTATATATTAGTAGAATATATTGTTTTTCATGCATCAATTATTAAAATAAAGAACTCAATACATGGTTTCATGACTGAGATTGAAATAGTCCACAGTGTACCTAATCTCCTTTGATCCTTTATGTTGAACAGTTCAGGCCGTGGTACTTGCCTTGATAATGAGCCTCCCAAGCGTGACTTTCTTTATCCAGCTGTGGCCCCAGGTCAGGTGTATGATGCCGATGAACAATGCCGTTTCCAGTATGGAGCAACATCTCGACAGTGTAAATATGGGGTAAGAAGTCTTAATCCTTCTGTTTAGTCATATATATGGGTTTTTTTTTTCATGATGCAATTGTTAAGATGGAATTTTGATGAATGTAATTTCTCTGGTATCAGTATTAACACAAGTATGGCCTTTGACATTGCTCCTTTTCTGAAATCATTTGTATAATATTTATTCTAAATGTTTGAATAATTCTTTAATTAAATAAATTTCAAATGTCTTGAGAGGAATGCAGATAAAATATAAATATTTTCCAGTGTATTTCTTTTTTTTTTTTTTTTTTTTTATTTTATTTTTTATTTTTTTTTTTTAATTTTATTTTATTTTTAAACTTTACATAACTGTATTAGTTTTGCCAAATATCAAAATGAATCCGCCACAGGTTTACATGTGTTCCCCATCCTGAACCCTCCTCCCTCCTCCCTCCCCATTCCATCCCTCTGGGTCGTCCCAGTGCACCAGCCCCAAGCATCCAGTATCGTGCATCGAACCTGGACTGGCAACTCATTTCATACATGATATTTTACATGTTTCAATGCCATTCTCCCAAATCTTCCCACCCTCTCCCTCTCCCACAGAGTCCATAAGACTGTTCTATACATCAGTGTCTCTTTTGCTGTCTCGTACACAGGGTTATTGTTACCATCTTTCTAAATTCCATATATATGCGTTAGTATACTGTATTGGTGTTTTTCTTTCTGGCTTACTTCACTCTGTATAATAGGCTCCAGTTTCATCCACCTCATTAGAACTGATTCAAATGTATTCTTTTTAATGGCTGAATAATACTCCATTGTGTATATGTACCACAGCTTTCTTATCCATTCATCTGCTGATGGACATCTAGGTTGCTTCCATGTCCTGGCTATTATAAACAGTGCTGCGATGAACATTGGGGTACTCGTGTCTCTTTCCCTTCTGGTTTTCTCAGTGTGTATGCCCAGCAGTGGGATTGCTGGATCATAAGGCATGTCTATTTCCAGTTTTTTAAGGAATCTCCACACTGTTCTCCATAGTGGCTGTACTAGTTTGCATTCCCACCAACAGTGTAAGAGGGTTCCCTTTTCTCCACACCCTCTCCAGCATTTATTACTTGTAGACTTTTGGATTGCAGCCATTCTGACTGGTGTGAAATAAGCAACTCCTACAGCTCAACTCCAGAAAAATAAATGACCCAATCAAAAAATGGGCCAAAGAACTAAATAGACATTTCTCCAAAGAAGACATACAGATGGCTAACAAACACATGAAAAGATGCTCAACATCACTCATTATCAGAGAAATGCAAATCAAAACCACTATGTATTTCTTTTTTAAGTTCTGAGTTTATAATGCCAACTTCTGTCTTCAAAATGTTATGATTTTGAAGCCTCCCCCACTTCCCACCTTTTCTGGTACTGTAATAACTGGGTTAAGGACACTTTCACTTTGACTCATAGTTTTAACTTATACTTTTAGTATTGAGTCATTGCAAGTTGCCTACATTCTAACACAGTAACTGAGTGGCGACAAAATGACATTAGGCTTAACAGAGAAACAAGGAAAATTGCTATGGGAAAATAATGGAGGCATCATGGTTTACTCTTCTTGTCTGTCTAAAAAAGTTTCAGGATCTACCTCAGAAGATGTTAAAAAATAATTCTTTTTAAATTTTCATAGAGAAAGATTTCAGTGTCTAATAGCGGAGACGTTCATGGTAGATACACAATGTAAATATGTTGAATGAAAGAATAGGATTTTTAAATGATGAATTCTATGTCAAAAAATTTTGAAAGTAAGTTTAAGGCCTTGGTTCCAATTTTTTGTAAACAGTGTGTTTAAAATCCCTTAAAAAAATAATAACAATAAAAGGTAGTTAAGACTAAATGATACACACATTGTACTGTACCAGTTATTCTTCTTGGGTGCAGTACAAAGGAAAGTGATTTTTTAAATAACCTTTGAGTGACAAGTATATTATTATTCCTAGGAGGCTTTGGAAGCACATTTTGTGCACTAGATTTAAAGATTGTGTGCAACTATCTAAAGATCTAGAGTCTTAAGTAAAACTTTGTCTCTCTATAAAGAATCTTTACTTCTATTCTTGTTGCTGTATGGTTTCAGTTACTTTTTTCCCTTATAGCTTTTTCCCTCAGAAAAAGCCAAACTTTTAATCACAATCTTTATATATACTTGTAGCTTCAGTCAGTTCAGTTCAGTTGAGTCGCTCAGTCGTGTCCAACTCTTTGTGACCCCACGAATCACAGCATGCCAGGCCTCCCTGTCCATCACCGACTCCCGGTGTTCACTCAAACTCATGTCCATCGAGTTGGTGATGCCATCCAGCCATCTCATCCTCTGTCATCCCCCTTTCCTCCTGCCCCCAATCCCTCCCAGCATCAGAGTCTTTTCCAATGAGTCAACTCTTCACATGAGGTGGCCAAAGTATTGGAGTTTTAGCTTTAGCATGAGTCCTTCCAATGAACACCCAGGACTGATCTCCTTTAGTATGGACTGGTTGGATCTCCTTGCAGTCCAAGAGACTCTCAAGAGTCTTCTCCAACACCACAGTTCAAAAGCATCAATTCTTCGGCGCTCAGCTTTCTCACAGTCCAACTCTCACATCCGTACATGACCACGGGAAAAACCATAGCCTTGACTAGACAGACCTTTGTTGGCAAAGTAATGTCTCTGCTTTTGAATATGCTATCTAGGTTGGTCATAACTTTCCTTCCAAGGGAAAAACAAACCAGCCCTAATTTAGATGGCTATCTGAGTATAGCATCATGAGATAAATGCCAAACACAAACACTGGAGGTTCAAAGAAGGCACTCTGTCCTTTTTGTGAGGAGATACTTGTAGTGTTGAAGCATCAAGAAATGTTTCATCAAGAAATCTTTCAACTAACAGGTCTATAATGATGTCAGGGAAGATTTTAAACAAAGATCTACAGACTAACCCAGAACTGTAGCAGTGGTGAGCTTTCCATCTCTTCCCTTTTTGTCATCATGTGGTCATTGTAGGGATTATCAGTAATCGCATCTGTAGTTATGAAAAATCTTGTCTGAATTCTTTCTAAATAGGTTGATTAATATACATTTTGAATACCTTTGGTAATTTACCAGTGAAGCAGAATAGATATGCAGAAATGAACCCATTCATATATGATCACCTGATTTTCAATCAAGGTGACAGGAGTACACAATGGAGAAAGGATCAGTTCAGTTCAGTCACTCAGTCGTGTCCAACTCTTTGCGATCCCATGGACTGCAGCATGCCAGACCTCCCTGTCCATCACCAACTCACGGAGGTTACTCAAACTCATGTCCATTGAGTTGGTGATGCCATCAAACCATCTCATCCTCTATCGTCCCCTTCTCTCACCTTCAATCTTTCCCAGCATCAGGATCTTTCCAAATGAGTCAGTTCTTCGCATCAGGCGGCCAAAGTATTGGAGCTTCAGCTTCAACATCAGTCCTTCCAATGAGTATTCAGGACTGATTTCCTTTAGGATGGGCTAATTGGATCTCCTTGAAGTCCAAGGGACTTTTAAGGGTCTTCTCCAACAGCACAGTTCAAAAGCATCAATTCTTAGGTGCTCAGGTTTCTTTATAGTCCAACTCTCAATCCATACATGTCTACTAGAAAAACCATAGCCTTGACTAGACGGACCTTTGTCGGCAAAGTAATGTCTCTGCTTTTGAATATGCTGTCTAGGTTGTTCATAACTTTTCTTCCAAGGAGTAAGCTTTTAATTTCATGGCGGCAGTCACCATCTGCAATAATTTTGGAGCCCCCCAAAATACAATCTTCCACTATTTCCCCATCTATTTGCCATGAAGTGATGGGATGAGATGCCATGATCTTAGTTTTCTGAATGTTGAGTTTTAAG
This sequence comes from Bubalus kerabau, assembly GCF_029407905.1. Classification (NCBI taxonomy): domain Eukaryota; kingdom Metazoa; phylum Chordata; class Mammalia; order Artiodactyla; family Bovidae; genus Bubalus; species Bubalus kerabau. The sequence goes on from NC_073641.1 coordinate 16,047,553, forward strand.
CCAACTTCTTCACTCTCCTCTTTCACTTTCATCAAGAGGCTCTTTAGTTCTTCACTTTCTGCCATAAGGGTGGTGTCATCTGCATATCAGAGGTTATTGATATTTCTCCCAGCAATCTTGATTCCAACTTGTGCTTCATCCAGCCCAGCGTTTCTCATAATATACTCTGCATATAAGTTAAATAAGCAGGGTGCCTTGTATATTGTCACAGGTGCAGCATCATCAACAAATGCAGCATCATCTTTTAGGATTTGAAATAGCTCAACTGGAATTGCATCACCTCCACTAGCTTTGTTCATAGTGATGCTTCCTAAGGCCCACTTGACTTATTCCAGGATGTCTGGCTCTAGGTGAGTGATCACATCATCATGATTATCGGGGTCATGAAGATCTTTTCTGTACAGTTCTTCTGTGTATTCTTGCCACCTCTTCTTAATATCTTCTGCTTCTGTTAGGTCCATACCATTTCTGTCCTTTATTGAGCCCATCTTTGCATGAAATGTCCCCTTGATATCTCTAATTTTGATGAGATCTCTAGTCTGTTCCATTCTATTGTTTTCATCTATTTCTTTGCACTGATCTCTGAGGAAGGCTTTCTTATCTCTCCTTGCTATTCTTTGGAACTCTGCATTCAAATGGGTATATCTTTCCTTTTCTCCTTTGCTTTTTGCTTCTCTTCTTTTCACAGCTATTTGTAAGGCCTCCTCAGACAGCCATTTTGCTTTCTTGCATTTATTTTTGTTGGGGATGGTCTTGATCCCTGTCTCCTGTACAATGTCCCAACCTCTGTCCATAGTTCATCAGGCACTCTATCAGGACTAGTCCCTTAAATCTATTTCTCCCTTCCACTGCATAATCATAAGGGATTTGATTTAGGTCATACCTGAATGGTCTAGTGGTTTCCCCTACTTTCTTCACTTTCAGTCTGAATTTGGCAATAAGGAGTTCATGATCTGAGCCACAATCAGCTCCTGGTCTTGTTTTTGCTGACTGTATAGAGCTTTTCCATATTTGGCTGCAAAGAATATAATCAATCTGATTTCAGTGTTGACCATATGGTGATGTCCATGTGTAGAGTCTTCTCTTGTGTTGTTGGAAGAGGATGTTTGCTATGACCAGTGCGTTCTCTTGGCAAAACTCTATTAGCCTTTGCCCTGCTTCATTCTGTACTCCAAGGCCAAATTTGCCTGTTACTCCAGGTGTTTCTTGACTTCCTACTTTTTTATTGCAGTCCCCTGTAATGAAAAGGACATATTTTGGGGGTGTTAGTTCTAGAAGATCTTGTAGGTCTTCGTAGAACCATTCAATTTCAGCTTCTTCGGCATTATTAGTCGGGGCATAGACTTGAATTACCGTGATATTGAATGGTTTGCCTTGGAAACGAACGGAGATCATTCTGTCGTTTCTGAGATTGCATCCAAGTACTGCAATTCAGACTCTTTTGTTGACCATGATGGCTACTCTATTCCTTCTAAGGGATTCCTGCCCACAGTAGTAGATATAATGGTCATCTGAGTTAAATTCATCCATTCCAGTCCATTTTAGTTCGCAGATTCCTAAAATGTCAACGTTTACTCTTGCCGTCTCCTATTTGACCACTTCCAATTTGCCTTGATTCATGGATGTAACAGTCCAGGTTCCTAAGCAGTATTGCTCTTTACAGCATCGGACCTTGCTTCCATCACCAGTCACATCCACAACTGGATGTTGTTTTTGCTTTGGCTCTGTCTCTTCATTCTTTCTGGAGTTATTTCTCCACTGATCTCCAGTACCATATTGGGCAACTACCAGCCTGGAGAGTTCATTTTTCAGTGTCCTATCTTTTGTCTTTTCATACTGTTCATGGGATTTCAAGGCAAGAATACTGTAGTGGTTTGCCATTCCCTTCTCCAGTGGACCACATTTTGTCAGAACTCTCCAACATGACCCTACATGACATGGCTCATAGTTTCATTGAGTTAGACAACAATGTGGTCCATCTGATTAGATTGTTAGTTTTCTGTGATTGTGGTTTTCAGACTGTCTGCCCTCTGATGGAGAAGGATAAGAGGTTTATGGAAGCTTTCTGATGGGAGAGACTGACTGAGGGAGAAACTGGGTCTTGTTCTGATGGGTGGGGCCATGCGTAGTAAATCTTTAATCCAATTTTCTGTTGATGGGTGGAGCTGAGTCAGGAGAAAGGATAGTCTCTTCAATAAAATGCTCTGGAAAAACTGGACAACCACATTCAGAAGAATAAAACTGCACCCTTAGCTTACACCATATTGCAAAAATTAACTCAAAGTGGATTAAAGACTGAAATGTAAGACTGGAAACTATAAAATTCCTAGAAGAACATATAGGAGAAAAGCTTCTTGATCTGTTCTTGGCAGTGGTTTCTTGATATGAAAAGTACAGGCAACAAAAGTAACTATAGATGAGTGGGAGTACATCAAAATAAAAGGCTCCGCACAGCAAACCAGTCAACAAAATGAAAAGCCGGTTTATGGAATCTGCAGAAATTATATACTGTGGACATTATCCATATCTGATGAATGGATAATGTCCACAGTATATAAGGAATTCTTATAGTTTTAGCAAAAAAAGCAAATGATCCAGTTTAAAAATCAACAGAGAAACTAAATAGACATTTCTCAAAAAAAGACATAGAAATGAACAATTATGTGAAAAGGTGCTAATCCTCACTAATCCTCAGGAAAATGCAAATCAAAAGAGCAATGAGATATCACCTTACACCTGTTAGGATGGTTATTATTAAAAAAATGATAATTAGTGTTCACAAAAATGTGGAAAAAAGAATTCTTTTTTTTTCGTGTATACAATTTAAAGAGGTGCTCTGCATTTATGTCATTAAATACAATCATTTTCCATGTTGTTGTTATACATGGTGAGAATGTAAATTTGTTCAGCCACAGTGGAAAACAATATGGAGCTTTCTCAAACAATTATAAATAAGACTGCCATATGATCTAGGAATCCTACTCCTGGGTATATATCCAGAGGAACTGAAATCAGGATCTATAAGAAGGTATGTTCTCTCATATTTATTGCAACATTTTTCAAAATAGCTCAGACGTGGAAGCAACCTAAATGTTCATTGCTCACCAAGAGATTTTACTCAGCCACGTTTTACAGTGAACATTAGCTAATTTGTCCTTGAAGACTTCAAAAAGCTAGAGTATGACAAGCATACTTTTCATTTACCTTTCACACGGTAGATATTCAATACATATTTCCCTTTCCTCTATGAATATCTATGTCATCCATGATACCATCCTATATAACTGATATGCTAGTAGTGCTTTAGGAGAATCTGAGCCATCTGTACTTTGGGGAGTATGTTAACATACTCTAAGCATCACATTTTGACTAAATTTCATCCTTCAATCTCAGCTCACATGCAGTTTCTCTGCAGACAGGCCTTCAGTCTGATCCATCTATATGCAGTCTTCTCCCAGTTCCTTAGATTTATGCTCCCAGTTAAAGCATAAAGGAAATTGTGCTTTTTATTTCCTTCAAAGCACTTACCACGGAGAAGGCAATGGCACCCCACTCCAGTACTCTTGCCTGGAAAATCCCATGGACGGAGGAGCCTGGTAGGCTGCAGTCCATGGGGTCGCTAAGAGTCCGACACGACTGAGTGACTTCACTTTCACTTTTCCCTTTCATGCATTGGAGAAGGAAATGGCATCCCACTCCAGTGTTCTTGCCTGGAGAATCCCAGGGACAGGGGAGCCTGGTGGGCTGCCGTCTATGGGGTCATACAGAGTCGGACACGACTGAAGTGACTTAGCAGCAGCAGCAGCACTTACCACAGTCCATAATCATTTTACTAATTTGATTACCTGTTAGCTAGTTAAATGTGATCTTCTAAGTAAGGCCTGCCCTAACAACCTTATCTGAAACTATACACAAGCATATACATACACAAACACATGTCATGTAATTTTCCCTGACTTTTTTATTCCTTATTATTTGTTACTGATACTTTCTAACATACTGTATATTTTGTTCATTTTGCTTCTGCCTGCCTGTTTGTTCATGGCTGTTTATAAAGTGAATAGCACAATGTCTGCCTCATAATAGGAGCTTGGAAAATATTTGGTGAATAAATGAGTGAGAAGAATTATCTGGTAATGAGAGGAGAGAAGACTCTTGTGAAGACCCTGAGGCTGTGTATTTGAAGAGCTAAGAGAAGGCCAGTGCGACTGTCATTCTCAAAGCAGCCATCATGTACATGAGGCAAGAAAAGAGTAGGATACAAATCAGACTTACAGGCTTTGTTAAGAATTCTAGGTTTTTGTCTTAAGAGCAATAGAAAACAAAAGATTTTTAATGAATGAGACCAGGAGAACTTATTGATGTGCAGAGGATCATGAAATTTCAAAGGCACATTATCTTAGGAAATAAATATAATTTAATATAGGACAGTATAAATTATTTTTATCAACATGTTAATTAATGTCTTTATATTTTTAATTATTTCTTTTAATTGGAGGCTAATTACTTTACAGTATTGTAGTAATTAATGTCTTTAAGAAGCCTTCCATCACGCTGTGTCTGCCTGAAATATAGCTCTTTGTAGTAAGAGTAACCTGCTAGAGATAAGATATTTGAGTTATTTAATCAAGGTATTATCCCCATGGAGTGTACTTAAGACTGACCTATTTTGTCTCTTAGACTCACTTTTTAATGTTTTCATGTTACTGTCTTTTGTTTATTATTTTATCACTATGAGTTAGCTAAGGTTCAAGTCATTTTTGCTTTCTCATTGAGAATCATTTCACTAAAAATACTTGATTAGTCTTTTTTGGGTACTTTTGACTACCTCCATAATTTTTTAAAGAGATTCAGATAACTTGAGAGGATAATAGTGAAATACTTAGAAGTACATATAAGGGAAGTTTAAAGAAATTGAGTTTGAGTAGCCTGTAAAAAAGAAAGCTAAATGTTGGCTTCAAAATCACTTTCAGGCTTTGGAACATTTATTATAGTTTGATTGCTGGTAACAAATTGTTCTCCTTCCCCACCAAGAGCATAAAAAAGCACCGTTGCCTTAATTTTTTATAGCTGGAAGGTTGTCGATTAGGTAGTAGGAAGAATTTCAAGTTATTAAATACTGGAATTTTGTACTGAGGGAAATTGTAGAATCACTTTCTTTGAGGATTTTAAGGTGACATAAATATTCTACAGTATGGTTTGATATGGGCTCAGGGAATAAAAGACATGGAATTGTTTTAACACCTCAATATTCTTTTGGAGTGCAAACATATGTATTTATCAGGCATATTCTTGACAAGAAATTGATTTAATTTTTATTTTTACTCAAATTTCAAGCCAAAAATCATAGGTTTATAATCATTTGTATTCTTGGAGATCAGTAGTTTCTACTCTGGGTTTGCTGCTTCTTACTCTGGGCTTCCTAAAGAATCAGCCTGTGATGCAGGAGACCCAAGTTTGATCCCTGGATTGAGAAGATCCCCTGGAAAAGGAAATGGCAACCCACTCCAGTATTCTTGCCTGGAGAATCCCATGGACAGGGGACTGTGGCCGGCTACAGTCAATGGGGTCTCAAAGAGTCATACACAACTCAGCGACTAACACTATCACTTGCTTCTTAGAAGTATTTTTTAAACCATTTAATAATTTTTAATCCCTTTAGATTGATAGTTATTTAATCTAAATTTCTAGGCTAGTTTTTTGTTTATATGTATGTGTGTGTGTTTAATGTATATATATATAATACACATATAACTATATATATATATATATACATATATGGCTTTTTTTTTAACCTTTTTAGGATCTCTTGCACTTAAATTACACACATAACAGGATTAATCTATTTAAAGCTGAAATAAGGGTGCATTATTCTCTTTCTTCAAATGGCTACTAAACACCTGGAGCCAGGCCACAGGGTTACCGTATGTTGGTTTTCAATTTTCCTTTGGGTGATACAATGATAAGTAACCTTTCTAATCAGCGATGCTCCTTCTTGACCTCTTTAGTGCTCTGTTTTCCCCCTTGGCCATTAGGATCCTTTATTGCAAACAGCTGTTGAGAAATGTTACCAATAGGATAATGAGGACAAAGAGAATGTTTCATATCCAGAACCAGGGACCCAAGATGTCATACAGTTAGGATTTCACAAGGGCAGAAAATTTGTGTATGTCTCTTAATTGATCTTTAGAGTTGTTAAAAAAATTAAAAACAAAAACCATCTAGCAGTAAAAAGGTCATTTTCTCTTCTTATACTGTTTTAATTTCTTAATGATATAATAATTATGAAATGGTATTATGTTTTTATAATATCCCTTTCCCCTATTGGAGAAGGAAATGGCAACCTACCTCAGTACTCTTGCCTGGAAAATTCCATGGGCTACAATCCACAGGGTCACAAAGAGTTGAGCATGACTGAGTGACTTCACTTTCACTTTCCCCCATGTCAGCTGTTAATTTTAATTTTCTCAGGTAAATCAAAGAGCGTTTCTTCCCCCTTTTTTTTAGCATCATTTAACAGCTATAGTTACTTGAAAGGGATGGAAACACTAAGAAAGCTAATCCTAATGTCTTTGACTATAAAAAAACCAATTATTCTATTCTGATCAAAGGAGCCCAAGTTCAGTCCTTTACAAAGTTGTTTTCTTGATATCAGCTAAATTATTTTTCATTAGATGATTACTTTAAAACTCTACTCTCTCTATGTATTTTTAATTATGATTTATACTTGCTAATATTTTTATTGTTATTAATATTTGCAAACTTCCTTCATTTGAAAAATCAAATGGAATAGAAATCTTGGAGTTGATATTAAAATTTTAGATAAGTTTTGAAGAGTATTTTAACAGTATCTTTAATTATATTAGAGATGTACATTCTAATGTACATGATGATGTTACATTCTAATGTATAAGTTGATGCCTAAGCTCATACTTTGAAAGTGAATGGGTTAGTCACTCAGTTGTGTCCAACTCTGTGCGACCCTATCTATGGACTGTAGCCTTCCAAGCTCTGGTCCATGAGATTCTCCAGGCAAGAATACTGGAGTGGGTTGCCCTTCTCTTCTCCAGGGGTGTCTTCCCAACCCAGGAATTGAGCCCATATCTCCCACATTGCAGGCAGATTCTTTACCATCTGAGCCACCAGGGAAGCTCTCAAGCTCATACATTGAATGAATATATTATGAATTAGTACATAATAATATTTTTAATATAAATTTATTTATTTTAACTGGAGGCTAATTAATATTAAGTTGAAGTATCTTCCTTTAAAATACAGGTAAAGTATAGGATTATGATTATGTCCATAAAGGACATCATGAATATTGAGTGGGGTTTTGTATGATGTTGTTGTTGTAAGTAAACCTTTACTAATCAGCCTTAATTGACCAGTGACTTTATTCAGTTTTGATACACTTAAAAGAAACTGAAAAGTAGCTTAATTGTGTGGAGATATTTTAGGCATTGATATTAGACAACTGATTGAAATCTAGGTTTAGGTAGGATTGAAGCAGTTGCTAAGTCTTTCTGAGCTTATGTTTCTCACACTTTCTAATAGATTGTCATGATGAAATGAGATACAGATATGAAGATGCCTAGCACAGTAGTTGCCAGTATACCGTGAAAAAGTAATTAGTTTCTTTTTTCATGCCTACAACATTGCTAAGAAGTTATTTAGTGTATGCTGCAGTATCTCCACTGATTAGGAAATTATGATTGTTCAGGTCTGACTTTTGGAAGATTTTTCTGTACATTAAACAGATCTGCATAGTCCCCAGGTTTTTTTAAAAGTCTTTTTTCCCAGTTTTATTGAAACATAATTGGCATAGATCACTGTATAAGTTTACAGTGTACAGCATGATGATTTAATTTACATATGTCGTGAAATAATTACTATAGTATGTTTTAGCTAGCATCTATCATCTCATATGGGTGTCCCCGGTGACTCAGCATTAAAGAATCTGCAATGCAGAAGACTGAGGAGATGTAGGTTTGATTCCTTTGTCGAGAAGATACCCTGGAGAAGGGCATGGCAAGCCACTCCAATATTCTTGCCTGGAGAATCCCATGGACAGAGAAGCCCAGTGGGCTACAGTCTACAGGGTTGCAAAGATTTAGACATGACTTAAGTGACTTGAGTATGCATGTACGCATCATCTCATATGGGCTTCCCAGATGGCTCACTGGTAAAGAATCCTCCAGCCAATGCAGGAGACATGGGCTTGACCCCTGGTTTGGAAAATCCCCTGGAGAATGAAACGACAACCCATGCCAGTATTCTTGCCTGGGAAATCCCATGGACAGTGGAACCTGGCAGGCTCTAGTACATGTAGTCACAAAAGAATCAGACACAACTTAGCGGCTAAAACAATCATCTCATATAGATAAAATGAAAGGAAAAAAAATTGTTTCCTTGTGATGAGAACTTTTAGAATCTACTCTTTTTTTTAAGTTTTTTATTTTTTTTTAATGTGGACCATTTTTAAAGTCTTTATGGACTTTGTAACAGTATTGCTTCTGTTGTTTATGTTCTGCTTTTGGGGCCCGTGAGGCATGTGGGAACTTAGCTTCTCCACCAAGGATCAAATCTGTATCCCCTGTATTGGAAATTGAATTCTTAACCACCAGGAAAGTTCCTTAGGATCTACTCTTTTAACAAATTTCCTGTGTACCTTCTACCTTTTATCCATTAGTTGAACTGACTTGTATATTTTATCTCCAATCCTGTATGTAACTTTTTTTTTAAGTCATGTTTCAAAAACATTATTTAGAGTAAACAATCACTCCTTCAGGTACAGAAACATAAAATAGTAGATGAGTAAAGCTAACAGTGGGCTTCTCAGGTCGCTAAACAACCCGCCTGCCAATGCAGTAGATGCAATTTGAGATGGGATTTGATCCCCGGGTCAGGAAGATCCCCTGGAGGAGGACACGAGAACCCACTCCAGTATACTTGCCTGGAGAATCCCATGGACAGAGTCGCCTGGCTGGCTGTGATTCATAGTGTTGTAAAGAATCAGACACGACTGAAGCGACTTAACATGCACACACACAAAACTAACAAAATATAACTATCATTTTTTTAGCTTCAGCATGTACTTCTCTAATGAGGAGAGGCACAGGTAAAATTGATATATTGTGGGATGATGCCAGTATGATGCATAAATCTTGTTTCTTAACTTGGATTGTTTCTAAGTGCATTAATGGTATGAAACTATCAGGCAAGTTTCTTACAAAGAGAAAAATCTGTAGCAGTAATGTTAGATTCTTAGAAACATTTGAAATTCCTGTAGAATGGCCTCTTTACTGGACACAGATAACTTGGTAGCTTGATTTCCAAAACTAGGATGATGAAGTCATTAGGGCAAGTAAAGAATCTGTGAAGATATATTCATTTGTTTTATTTTTAAAACATTGATAGAAACTATATCCAGAAGACACTTAGTAATTTTTATGACTCTGATTTCTGTTGGAGGTAAAGACCTACATCTCTAAAAAGGAAGTATCACAATCCACAGACTTTAAGCCTACAAAAGATCAACTGATGTGGAAAATATGGAAAGACATTAAGAGACATGAGTTAGAATAAGAAGGTCCAATGTAAGTTGAATAGGAAGTTCTAGAAGAAAGAATGGAGAAGAGGTATATTAAAAGATTTAATGACTAAACTAGTAATTTTTATGAAACAAAGAAAGATATAAATCCTCAAAGCATAGATAAATAAAAAGAACACATACAGTGTTGAAACCGCTCTAAAGCAAAGACAAAGAGAACTCTTGAAAGCAACTAGAAAGACTTTATCACAAAGAAGCAGCAATTAGACTGACAAGTGATTTTTCATCAGCCTCTGTAAAGTCCAGGTGTCAATGAACTTAATATCTTCAAATGCAGGAGTAAGATAAACAGCGCCTAGGACTCTATATTTGACTAAAATATTATTTTTGAAATGAAACTAAAACAAAGATATTTTCAGACAAATAAGAATGAGTCCCTTGCTATTTTCGGGTTCACTACAGTCACTCAGTCATTTCTGACTCTTTGCGACCCCATGAACCACAGCACGCCAGGCCTCGCTGTCCATCACCAATTCCCGGAGTCCACCCAAACCCATGTCCATTGAGTCAGTGATGCCATCCTCTTCTGTCATCGCCTTCTCCTGCCCTCAATCTTTCCCAGCATCAGGGTCTTTTCCAATGAGTCAGCTCTTCGCATCAGGTGGCCAAAGTATTGGAGTTTCAGCTTCAGCATCAGTCCTTCCAATGAACACCCGGGACTGATCTCCGTTAAATGGACTGGTTGGATCTCCTTGCAGTCCAGGGGACTCGCAAGAGTCTTCTCCAACACCACAGTTCAAAAGCATCAGTTCTTCAGCACTCAGCATTCTTTATAGTCCAGCTCTCACATCCATACATGACCACTGGCAAAACCATAGCCTTGACTAGACAGACCTTTGTTGACAAACAGAATCTCTGCTTTTTAATATGCTGTCTAGATTGGTCATAACTTTCCTTCCAAGGAGTAAGTGTCTTTTAATTTCATGGCTGCAATCACTATCTGCAGTGATTTTGGAATCCCAAAAAATAGTCAGCCATTGTTTCCACTGTTTCCCCATCTATTTGCCATGAAGTGATGGGGCCGGATGCCATGATCTTAGTTTTCTGAATGTTGAGCTTTAAGCCAACTTTTTCACTCTCCACTTTCACTTTCATCAAGAGGTTCTTTAGTTCTTCCTCACTTTCTGCCATAAGGGTGGTGTCATCTGCATATATGAGGTTATTGATATTTCTCCCAGCAGTCTTGATTCCAGCTTGTGCTTCCTCCACCCCAACGTTTTTCACGATGTACTCTGCATATAAGTGAAATAAGCAGGGTGACAGTATACAGCCTTGACATACTCCTTTTCCTATTTGGAACCAGTCTGTTGTTCCATGTCCAGTTCTAACTGTTGCTTCCTGACCTGCATACAGGTTTGTTAAGAGGCAGGTCAGGTGGTCTGGTAGTCCCATCTCTTTCAGAATTTTCCACAGTTTATTGTGATCCACACAGTCAAAGGCTTTGGCATAATCAATAAAGCAGAAATAGATGTTTTTCTGGAACTCTTTTGCTTTTTCAGTGATCCAGCAGATGTTGGCAATTTGATCTCTGGTTCCTCTGCTTTTTCTAAAACCAGCTTGAACATCTGGAAGTTCACAGTTCACATATTGCTGAAGCCTGGTTTGGAGAATTTTGAGCATTACTTTACTAGCATGTGAGATGAGTGAAATTATGTGGTAGTTTGAGTATTCTTTGGCATTGCCTTTCTTTGGGATTGGAATGAAAACTGACCTTTTCCAGTCCTGTGGCCACTGCTGAGTTTTCCAAATTTGCTGGCATATTGAGTGCAGCACTTTTACAGCATCATCTTTCAGGATTTGCAAGAGCTCAACTGGAATTGCATCACCTCCACTAGCTTTGTTCGAAGTGGTGCTTCCTAAGGCCCACTTGACTTCACATTCCAGGATGTCTGGCTCTAGGTGAGTGATCACACCATTGTGATTATCTGGTCGTGAAGATGTTTTTTGTACAGTTCTTCTGTGTATTCTTGCCACCTCTTCTTAATATCTTCTGCTTCTGTTAGGTCCATACCATTTCTGTCCTTTATCAAGCCCATCTTTGCATGAAATGTTCCCTTGGTATCTCTAATTTTCTTGAAGAGATCTCTAGTCTTTCCCATTCTATTGTTTCCCTCTATTTTTTGCACTGATCGCTGAGGAAGGCTTTCTTATCTCTCCTTGCTATTCTTTGGAACTCTGCATTCAAATGGGTATATCTTTCCTTTTCTCCTTTGCTTTTTGCTTCTCTTCTTTTCACAGCTATTTGTAGGGCTGCCTCAGACAACCATTTTGCTTTCTTGCATTTATTTTTGTTGGGGATGGTCTTGATCCCTGTCTCCTGTACAATGTCCCGAACCTCTGTCCATGGTTCATCAGGCGCTCTTTAAATTTGATCTAGTCCCTTAAATCTATTTCTCAGTTCTGCTGTATAGTCATAAAGGATTTGATTTAGGTCATACCTGAATGGTCTAGTGGTTTCCCCTACTTTCTTCAATTTCAGTCTGAATTTGGCAATAAGGATTCATGATCTGAGCCACCGTCAGCTCCCGGTCTTGTTTTTGCTGACTGTATAGAGCTTCTCCATCTTGGGGTGCAAAGAATATAATCAATCTGATTTCAGTATTGTCCATCTGGTGATGTCCATGTGTAGTGTCTTCTCTTGTGTTGTTGGAAGAGAGTGTTTGCTATGATCAGTGCATTCTCTTGGCAGAACTCTATTAGCCTTTGCCCTGCTTCATTCTGTATTCCAAGGCCAAATTTGCCTGTTACTCCATGTGTTTCTTGACTTCCTACTTTTTCATTGCAGTCACCTATTATGAAAAGGACATATTTTTTGGCTGTTATATCTAGAAGGTCTTATAGGTTTTCATAAAACCGTTCAATTTCAGCTTCTTCAGCATTACTGGTCGGGGCATAGATTTGGATTACTGTACTACTGAATGGTTTGCAAACTTGGAAATGAACAGAGATCATTCTGTCATTTTTGATATTGCATCCAAGTACTGCATTTTGGACTCTTGTTGTCTATGATGGCTACTCCATTTCTTCTAAGAGATTCCTGCTCACAGTAGTAGATATAATGATCAACTGAGTTAATTTCACCCATTCCAGTCGATCTTAGTTTGCTGATTCCTAGAATGTCGACGTTCACTCTTGCCATCTCCTATTTGACCACTTCCAACTTGCTATTTTAACTACTAAAGAATGTATGCTGGAAGAAAGAAGTTGAATTCAGAAGGTAGTAGTGGGCTGTAAGAAACAATTGGTTATTAAAGGCATTGGTAAACACAGAGCTATATCTAAACACACATTTGCTTAATGAGGGGGGGTCACAAACTTAGATTTTGGATGCTAGGAAAAATTTTCTGCAAAAGTTAACACACCAACATAGGGGTGCTAACTCTCACATTTGCCAAGTAGGAACATTTTTATAAAGATTGCCATAAGCACACATACCTTGCACTGAGAAATTTTACATTCTTTTGTGAAACTTAGAAAGTAAAAACAGTAAAATTTAATAAATAAGGACAGTTCATTAAAATTAAAAATTAGTGGAAAATCTAACAATATTGATAGCATTCTTCTAATTTCTTTCCAGAATATTAAAGACTTTATCACAGAGCATTATCAATTCATGGCAGTTGGGTTACATGTCTAATTATATCCTACCTTCTTCTGTTTCTCATAAATTCTAAGTGATAGTATTATTTTTTCATAACACTAACTATATTACCTGGTGAATCATGGATGCTCAACAAAATTCTTGAATGAATGGGAAATAAACTGTTACTTGTTTTACCATGCAATTCTCCTAACTGGTTAAATGTTGATCCTATGAGGTTAGAAATATCATTTCCAATTTTCAGTGTAATATAACAGAAATTTCCCTTAATGGAGATTGTTGAGGACTTCTCTCTCCTTTAATTTCAAGGGCAAACATTAAGACCCAAATTTCTCGTAGAGAGCCTTCTCAAATGAATTATAGGTTTACTGAAGGGAATTGATTGCTGTAAAAAATAGGCAATTATTTATTAGTTCATAGAGGTTGTGAAACTAATCTTAAAAAAATCTTAACTTATCCTATGAAGAATAATGCGTATGTGAAAGAGATCTGTGTTCTTCTAGAGCTAGGCTGGTGGGTAATCAAAAAACAGTCATCAGTGCCTCACACTTACTGTACTATGTTGTTCATTGTTCAGTCACCCAGCCGTGTTCTATACTCTATCACCTTATATATTTTATTTAGGGAAATTAACCCACCTACTATGATTGTTATACAATTTCTCCAAGAGTAAAAATGTTTCAGTATTCATTTAATTTAATTAGAGGTTGGGACCTACCTTTTGATGCTTATTCAGCAATTGATATACATATGCAATTGGAACTGATATTCATATGTAAATATATCAACCTTGGTGTAGGATTCAGTTTAGAGAAAAAAGGGTATTTCTGAAAGTGTGAACTTGTTCTCAAATTCTTCCAGAAAATGGACCTCTTGCTCTGTCAGTAAGAAATAAAATTTCCTTTTTTTTTTTTCCAAGACAGTACTTTTTATCTTGGTATTCTTAATTCGGATTTCAAAGTCTTTCTTATTCAGGCTGATATTTTAGATGAGAAGTCTATTTGAAAACTCTGCAGAGTCTCCTCCAAGACTAGTTTAACATCTTGAGAGTTTCCCCATACGTGGATTTCTTGTCCCATACTTTAAACACAATATGTGAGAAGTTAATACCTAGCAGATTCAAATTCCCAGGAGCCCACTAAAATAATAAATTCTTTTTTTAAGAGTGGGAATCAAACTTTCAAAATGTGTTATTCCCTGAAGCATATGAGTGCTTTATCAGAGGACTGTATTGTAGAATCTTGAGATTACATTTTTGGAAAGAATATCTTAAGCAGTTGCCATTTTAAGGTAGAGGTTTTCAAGAAACTTTTGGAAAATATCAATAGAGTTTCTATAACTTGACTAAATAGTGTGTTTTCCTAATAGATACTATGAATATTGTCCTTTATAATGCTAGGATTTTCTTTGCATAGTTCTGTCTAAAGAAACTTTAGGCTTCTTTTCTTCTGTCTAAAGTAAGATTTAGACCTAATGAAAATGTTAGTCAGTTGTGTCCGACTCTTTGTGATCCCAGGGACTATAGCCTGCCAGACTCCTCTATCCATGGAATTCTCCAAGCAAGAATACTGCAGTGGGTAGCCATTCCCTTCTCCAGGGGATCTTCCCAACCCAGGGATCGAACCCAGGTAGATTCTTTACTGCAGGATGATTTTTTACTGTCTGAGCCACCAGAGAAGCTCTTATACCTAATAAGAATAATAAAATATTGAGAGTATGGTCAAGAATTACAACATTGTTAGTAATTTCTCAATCATTATCCTAACAATGCTTTTCTGTTTTTTTAATATATTTATCTTTGAATATGAGTATTTTTGATATATAATATTTTAAGAGCGTAGAATATTAATCCTACTGCTTTTAAATAAACTAAGAGAATATGTTTAGGAACATATAGCAAAAAACCATCTCCTGTAGAAAAGGAAGAATAAATTAGTACAAATAGCTTTCTCTTTAAACAGAAACTGAAACTTTGAAAGAAAGAAGAATTTGTAATATGTTGGATTGTAGGACAGGAAAGTTTTATCTTTATATTATGATCCACAGCACATGTTTTTCTTTTCTGGGGTTTTAACTTTCTTCTGGCTCAATAATTCTCCACATGGGATTTAAAGTAGATAAATTAGGTATAATAGATGAATTTTTTAGAGTATTTTAAAAGTCTAATATAAATTTTGTTTCTTTTTCTGCCTGGTGGAGTGAAACACCTTAAAGAGGGGCCCCAGAAGATCCTTCCTTTTTGCTGTGTTCTGTGGGGCATCTCTGTTTGTAGCAGTGATTAACTAGTGAATTCATTATGTTACCATTGTATTTCTGAATTGTGTTTATGTGGCAAAAATTATTTTTAAAAAGTTTTAATTAAGATACAGTTGACAAATAGCATAGTATTAGTTTCAGATGTATAACATAATGATTCAATATTTGTATATATTGCAAAATTATCATGACAATAAATATAGTTACTATATATCACCATAAACAGTTACAATTTTTTTTCTTGTGATATGTGGCATAAGTTCGTACATTTATGCTTTGAGAATAAAATAGCAGTTGGGGAATAATAGCAATAGAGTTGAATGTTGCATAAATGTATCTTTACACTCCAGATTAATATGTTCTTATTGCAAATTTATATATTATAGATATTGTTTCCAGTTTAAATTGAAAACTTAATGTCACTAATGATGCTAGTTTGTTGTTGTTGTTCAATCGCTCAGTTATGTCTGACTCTTTTGCAACCCCATGGATTGCAGCATGCTAGGCTTCCTTGTCCTTCACCATCTCCCGGAGTTTGCTAAAACTCGTGTCCGTTCATTCAGAAATGCCGTCCAACCATCTGATCTTCTGTTGTCCATTCTCCTCCTGCCTTGAGTCTTTCCCAGCATCAGGATCTTTTCCAATGAGTTGGCTGTACTTACCAGGTAGCCTAACTATTGGAGCTTCAGCATCAGCCATTCCAATGAATATTCAGGGTTGATTTCCTTTGGATTGACTGGTTTGATCTCCTGGCTGTCCAAGGCACTCTTAAGAGTCTTCTCCAACACCACAGTTCAAAGGTATCAATTCTTCAGCACTCTCCCTTTTTTATTGTCCAGCTCTCACATCCGTACATGACTGCTGGAAAAACAATAGCTTTGACTATACGAATCTTTGTAGGCAAACTAATGTCTTTGCCTTTTAATACACTATCTAGGTTTGTCCCAGCTTTTCTTCCAAGGAGCAACCGTCTTTTAATTTCATGGCTGCAGTCACCGTCCACAGTGATTTTGGAGCCCAAGAAAATAAAGTCCGCCACTGTTTCCACTGTTACCCCATCTTTTTGCCTTGAAGTGATGAGACCAGATGCCATGATCTTCGTGTTTTGAATGTTGAGTTTTCAGCCAGCTTTTTCACTCTCCTCTTTCATCTTCATTAAGAGGCTCTTTAGTTCCTCTTTGCTTTCTGCCATATGGGTGGTGTCATCTGCATATCTGAGGTTATTGATGTTTCTACTGGCAATCTTGAATCCAGCTTGTGCTTCATCCAACCCGGCATTTCACATGATTACTCTGCATATAAGTTAAACTAGCAGGGTGACAATAGATAGCCTTGACATACTCCTTTCCCAATTTGGAACCAGTCTGTTGTTCATGTCCAGTTCTTTTGCTTCTTGACCTGCATACCGGTTTCTCAGGAGGCAGGTTAGGTGGTCTGGTATTCCCATCTCTTGAAGAATTTCCCACAGTTTGTTGTGATCCACAAAGTCAAAGGCTTTAGCATAATCAATGAAACAGAAGTAGATGGTTTTCTAGAATTTTCTAGCTTTTTCTGTGATCCAACACATATTGGCAATTTGATCTCTGATTCCTCTGCCTTTTGTAAACCCATCTTGAATGTCTGGAAGTTGGTTCACGTACTTTGAAGCCTAGTGTGGAGGATTATGAGCATTACTTTGTTAGTGTGTTAAATGAGTGCAATTATGCAATAGTTTGAACATTCTTTGGTGTTGCTCTTCTTTGGGTTTGGAATGAAAACTGACCTTTTCCAGTCCTGTGGCCACTGCTGAGTTTTCCAAATTTGCTGGCATATTGAGTGTAGCACTTCAACAGCATCATCTTTTAGATTTAAAATAGCTCAGCTGGAATTTCATCACCTCCACTAGCTTTGTTTGTAATGATATTTCCTAAGGCCCTCTTGACTTCACATTCCAGGATGTCTGGCTCTAGGTGAGTAATCACACCATCGTGATTTTCTGGGTCATTAATATCTTTTTTGTATAGTTCTTGTGTGTATTCTTGCCCCCTCTTCTTAATATCTTCTATTTCTGTTAGGTCCATACTGTCTCTGTCTTTTATTGTTCCTATCTTTGCGTGGACTGTTACATTAGTATTCTCTAATTTTCTTGAAGAGATCTCTAGTCTTTCCCATTCTATTACATTCCTTTATTTCTTTGCACCATTCACTTAAAAACACTTTCTTATCTCTCCTTAGTGTTCTCTGGAACTCTGCATTCAGATGGATATATGTTTCCCTTTCTCCTTTGCCTTTCACTTCTCTTTTCTCAGTTGTTTGTAAGGCCTCCTTAGACAACCATTTTGCCTTTTTTGCATTTCTTTTCTTAGGGATGCCTTTGAACACTGCCTCCTGCTAGTTGGTGAGCATATATTAAAAACACCTAAAATATTTCACTATTTTCTCCAAAGTAATCTTTTTTGGCCATTCTGTTCAAACACGTTATTTTGGTATATGTTGGACAGCTTATTTTAAAATCTGATAGATTAATATGTGCATGCATGCTCAGTCACTTCAGTTGTGTCCAACTCTTTGCAACTCCATAGACTGTAGCCTTCCAGGCTCCTCTGTCCATGGGATTCTGCAGTCAAGAATACTAGAGTGGGTTGCCATGCCCTTCTCCAGGAGATTTTCCTGGCCCAAAGATTGAACCCGTAGGTCCCGTGTCTCCTGCATTGCAGGCAGATTCTTTACCCACTGAGCCACCTCGGATGTGTGAACAAAATGAGATATTTTAAATTGCCAGCATTACAGTTAAATGTAATTCTCCTGTGCTGCAGTGGGGTAGTGAGAAGGCATAATCAAGAAGACAGAACAGCTCCAGATAACATCTGAAATACATCAGTTATGGAAATGGCACATAAATAGCAGCATTTGTTCAAAACCAAATTTCCCTTTCATGAAAGTGGGCTACATTGATGAACTGCAAATAACATTGCTAGATTGTTCTTTGGGGATATAATAATTTTAGAAATCACTCCCTGTACATTCCCATAGTCTCTCTTTAAAAAAAAAATACTCTTTATTAGAATATTTCACTAGGTCTAGGAAATTACCTACTCGGCGACTCTGTTAGTTCTAAAGTTTGTGCTATCGTATGTTTTGGGGAGTCATAAACATATGTGTCCTTTCCACATATTCTTTCCTCCTCACTACTCTCTATTAATAGAATGTGTACATTATTTTAAAAAGTCTGATTAAAATGAAGATATACTTAAAAACAAAGATATACTTTATCTATTGAAAAAAGAATTATGAAGACAATATTAAAAATTAATCTGTGAAACAGGTAACCTACCTTCCAAAAGGACCTCCTCTAAAATCCTCATCTCTGATGCTTCAATACCAGCAAGAGACAAGTAATGCTTAATATGGCTTATATACTGTGGGTATTTTTTATGGACAAGTGGATATGATTTTAGTCTCTACTTCTGATCAACTTGCTTTTGCCTTCTTTCCTAGGAAGTGTGTAGAGAGCTCTGGTGTCTCAGCAAAAGCAACCGCTGTGTCACCAACAGTATTCCCGCAGCTGAGGGAACACTCTGTCAAACTGGGAATATTGAAAAGGGGGTAAGCTCAAAAGATTCATTAGCTTTTAACATGTAGACGAAACTGACAAATTTCTGGTTTTGATATTCAGCCACTAGAAAATCATGCATACAAATTAAAATGTGCTTGAGAAGATAGTAATTTTCTAGCCTAATGAATTATCTTGATATCTGCAAATATGCATTGTTCAGGAAAGTATAGTGAGTATTTTCTGAGTCAGTTTCATCTTTCTATATGTATACGTTTGAGCTGTATGTGCACAAAAAAAGCCCAACAGCAGTCTTATTTAATAGAGTCTATTTAGTCATATGGCTGTTTTTTTGCAACAATTTCCAAGAAAATTATGTGATCCTAAAATATATTTTTTAACTATAGTCTAATGAGTCATTTTTAAATTGTAATATGAAAGATCTAATAGTAGAAGAATAATTTATTGAGCATAGAAATGATTGCTGAATAATTTTTAGTATCATCAGCCTAGTTTTCAGAAACCATAATTATTAGAAATTGTTTAAACAGATAAAAATATTTTAGGCTATTCTTGAAATTCTTTAGGAATTGCTATATATGTGATTCTAAAATTTATTGCTATGGACTGAGTTTACAACAGTAACTACACTGTCATCTGTTCTCAGTTCTGACTTCTTCCGTGTTAGTTGGGCTAGTTTCAACAAAGATTATAGTGAAATTCAGCTTGCAATCTGACGTTTAAATGAAAAGAATGAAAGCTTTTGGGCAGCTGTCACAGTTTATTAATCCTTGCTGATGGCTTCATTCAGGACCCATGTCCAAGTGCCATGTTGATGGTTTTTCCATGCTGAGTTTGAAAATGTTGGTAAATTATGCTAAGTGTATAAATTGATAGGGTCATTTTTTAAAGATTAAGAATCTTTTTGTAAAACTTTTGTAAGTAGCCAATAAAAATACTGAGATCTTCACACACTACCAAAAATTCTTTCTGTTTTTTCATAGATGTAATAGAAATATTAGGAACCACATTCTTGAAACAACAGTCTAGGTTTATTCTGGAACCAACAATTCTTGTCAATGACAAGTAGTAATTTACATCGATCTGTACTTAGAAGAAATAACACAACAGTAAAGGGAAAGTCACAGTGAGAATCTGTTTCTTTATTTGCCATTGATTGATTATTATTCTTGTGATCTACACCAGCAGCTCACTTTTTCTATTTGCCTGTAATAATACTATCACTAGACCTGATATCTCTTTTTATTTTAATTTTTAACCCAAAGCATGAAGAACTCATTCTTTTAAACACTTAAGAGCTCTCCTGAAAGCATCTGTAAATTATATGATCACTCTAATTAGGTAAATCACAAGTAGTGGCTATCTGAAAACCCAACACAGTCATCTTTATGGTAAACACAGTTAATCTCTCATAATTTGTGCTTAACAGCAGGGCTCTGAAATACCATATTTTAAAGCTTATGTGCATATAATTGATAGAGATGTCATTTACATATGCATTACAGTTTTGAAGGCTACTTAGAAAATGTTCTAAATAATGTCAAAGCTAACAATATTGAATTTAAATTTAGATTAGCAAATAGAAGGGAAATATAATTATTTCTAAGCATAAGTAAGAATAAGCACAGGCAAGAGAAAGTAAATAAAATGGAGCAAAAATGTATTTGATTTCTAAAGATTCACTTTCTTAATCTAGGCTAATGATTGTCAACTTTTTAATTGTTAAATACTTTGTTCGAATGCATTCTACATAATTCTGTTATGTACATTTGAAAACACTGGAAATGCTTAGGTTAAAAGAACCCCTTGCCTGCCTCCTTACCCTCTCCTTAGAATCTTCTCAGCTTCCAGCAGACTGGCACAACAACTTGCACTCCGTTAAAGTCTATTTAAGAACTTGTAAGTGTTAGCAAAGTTTGCCTACCAAGAGGTCATTAATATTCACAACATTAGAGTGCAGTTTCGTAAAGTCAATACTTTGGATTTCATCATCTCAAATTAATATGTAAAACAAATCTTAGCCGTTCTTCCAAAGTCATGGAAGTTTTTATAGATAGAATAGCCTTAGGAGATTTTTAAATGAATGAATGAAAAAAACAAATAAACATAAAAACTCTTAGAAATAGAAAGGACAGAGTACTAGGAGAAGACTCTCAAAATATCCTTATCATTAATTTTGAATTTATGAAAAAACTTTGAAAGCTAGATCAACTTACATTTTTTTCCAACTTATATTTTTAAGGGAGAAAAGTACAAAGAACTATTCATGTGAGCTGAATTTATTTTATTTTTCACTTACTGCATTTGCCTTGTTATCTGTTTATGAATTTTTATTGTTGTTCTCAAGCTACTTTTTTCCTTAAGAGAGAAGCATGGTGCTATTAACAAATGCAGATTTTCCTCTTAAAGCTATACCTATTTGGGTATTAGGGCTTCCCAGGTGGCACTAGAGGTAAAGAACCCACCTGCCAGTGCAGGTGACATAAGAGACAAAGGTTCAATCCCTGGGTTGGAAGGATCCCTTGGAGGAGGGCATAGCAACCCACTCTAGCATCCTTGCCTGGAGAATGGCTCCTAAGCACAGAGCAGCCTGGCAAGCTGCAGTCCATAGGGTTGCAGAGTTGGACAGGACTGAAGTGACTGGGCATGCACACACATTTGGATAGTAAATAAGAGCCCAGAATTTAATTCAAACCAAAATAGCCATGCAAACAGTAACAAAATTAAAGCAAAGTTTTCAATTGGTCTGATCAGCTTTGTGTATCTAGTCTATATTCGTGCCATCTATAAATAGTTGACATTATCAGTAATAATGATTATAAATGATAATGAATTGTTTTATACTTACAGTGTGCCAAGCACATATTTGTTCTGTTTACTATTGACAAAAATCTTCTACAGTGGGTACTGTTTTAATTCCATTTTACAGATGAAGAAAGAAAGACTTGAAAGCCTAAGATTACATAGCAATTGAATAGTAAAGCTCAGATTCTAGCCCAGGTCTTTCTGATTCCAAAATTGAAAACTGTCCTTCTCTACTGCCTATGATTATACTTTACCTTCAAATGGGAAATTATGTGGAATAAAAGGCGAATTTTCACTGTCATAGGAATGCTGAGTCACTGAGCCTGAAATGGTTTAACAATATGTTTTACCCTTTATTAATAAGTGGATTTTTCATTTATTTACTTGTAACAGTTTGTTATCTCTGGAATCACAATAAAAAGGCCCCTGGACAGAGCATTGAGCTAAATATATATGGTAGTTGGCAAAATAGTGAATTGGCAAAATAATGAATCATTTTAAAGTGAGAGCAAATCTATTTTTACATATTTCATAGAGATAGAGTGAGAATGGAATGAGATACTATCTTGGTGAGCTTTTTGTTGGCTTCCTCAGAGGAATGGTGCTAATATATGTTACAAGAACATCATCATTACTTTTCATTATTATGTGCCAACCTTAGATGGTGGTGGGCAGAAAATTATTTGCCAGACTGTCTTAACTGGTAGTAATGAGCATCACAGACTGTAAGCATGAGTTTGTGTGTCTCAGAAGCATGAATGGTATATCCACAACCTCTGATCTTAATTCTGAATTTCAAAACTACTCTCAGCAGAAGGAACAAGAAAGAACCTATATCCTGTCTAGCCAGCAGGATAAAACCAAAGCTGCTCATAGTTTTTTAAATAAATCTTTTTTTTTAAGTTTGGGGGAGGGGAGAAATATGGCTCAAGTGATAGCATAGACATATCCAGAGGACTGGATCCACAATGATCTCGTCAAACTCTGGCTGCAAAAGATACGGGATCTTTGCCCGGGGGCACAGTTCCACAAATGTTCCATGTAAGTATGGGAACTGTTCCATGCACATTTAGCAGATGGAGTAAGAAATATAGCCAAAAAATTAAAAACTGATCTTTGCGTGAGTCCTGGGGGGTCTGACATCGCTATTACAGCCATTGGATGTTTGCCTGAATAAGCCATTCAAGGGCTGAATAAGAACCATATGGTTTGAATGGATGTGCTCTGGGACAGTAGCATTAACCAAAGGAGGAAATTTGATGAGCCCAGACAGTGCACTGGTACTGTATGTCCATGGGTCACACTCCTACAAATCAGTCAGTGTAACTTGCAGTAAAAGAGTTTTCGTTAGACATGCCATCAGCAATAGCCCTTTGGACAGAACTCGGAGGGATGCCATATTTGATGAGATAGTAAACAAAAATCTGCACTATAAAAATTCTGATAGTAGTGTTGGCATTGTTACTAAACTGGATATTAAGGATAATCAAAACCCAGCTCTTGTAAGCTCTGATGATGACCACAAAGAACATTTCATATACTTGGTTTATTGCCAAAAGATTAATTTAATGATTCTACAAGACCCAATTAGAGACACAGTGCAGAATTTAGGCTTACATGTATATGACATTGATTCCTAATATTTTTGCATGGTAAACATAAGACTAGATTAGAATTATTACATGTCCTTTTAAAGCACTGTCTATATAATAGGACATTTGCAGCCTTAGATCTTCATTCTCTTAGAGTAGAATTTAATATGTTTTGACTGTGTCCCAAACTATAAACACAGGAAGTGAAGAAAGAATAACTCTTCCAATTGCTCTAGAAATTTGAATAGTATGGGATGACAAGTTCAGATTTAGAATTTGGGCTGAAATAAACTTTAGCATTCCCACACCTGCACAGCAAAAGATAAGCCTTCTAATAACACTGTGCTCCAACTCTAAGCTTTTCTGATTTGGGAAGAATGTTCTATATTGAATCACCAATATCACATCCTTTAAAATCTTAGGATTTCCTTAGAATTATCTTATTCCAGATGCTGACTAGATCCAGTGCTGGCTATGGTACAAGATCTACCATAATTACATCCTAAAATATGTCTAGTTTAAAAAAATTATTTTAAAATACTGTGTGTATACTTATTTTGAATTTTACTTTGTAGAATTCTGACAAATTTTCAAAGTTAGATTGTTTGATTTATAATATTAATAAAATTCAGTGGCTTAACAGAAAGAAATGTTTAATGATGAATAAATGTTTCTTAAGAAAAATTTTAAAGCCTCACTGGAATATATCATCTTTCTAGATAGTTTTAAAGACATATTTCTTTTATTTAGAAGGAATGTGAAAAGCAAGAATGAGCAATACGAGATTTTATGTTTGGAATGTGATAGTTTCACTTCTTTCACCTTTCTGAATCTGGTTAAACACACCTGAATTAGTGAAAAGAAGGCCAAATTTATCTACTTTATCTGGATAGTTTAGGCTAAAGTAATATGACTGATATTTAGAATAGTACAAAATCACTAGATTGGATATAACCCTTGAGAATAAAAATTAAAAACTAGTTTCCCTCTGAATATTTAACTTTTCTAGTTTAAGAAATGAAGTAAAATTCTATGCCTGTGGAAATAGAACTTTTACAGTTTTGGCATCTTCAGGTTAAAAAAGGATAAAAATAGAAAATACAAAATTCAGAATTCTCACCTTTACTGTGCTTATAGAATTTGTATAAAGTTTATTTGGTGTAAACTAATTATATTAATTATGACTTCTATTTAATCTTAGCACAGGTTGATTAATATCATCATCTAGAAAATTAGCTCAAATAACTTGATCCACGTGAAGTTCCTTATAGGTTTCTTAAAAAACTTATTAAGTTAAATGAGTTTCTTCTCTTAAAATCATGTACTACATTAAGATACATAATACTACCAGACGGAGAGGTAGCAAAAATTCCAGAGATCCTTTCCTATAAACACAAGGTTGAGAGGAAAGTAAACATGCACAAAAGAACATTTTGCCAGAGAGCCAAGTTAAACAAGTCGTTTGATCAATTTTTAACTTCTTTGAAGGTATGTCTGTATAGAACTAATTTCTGTGAGTGAGTAAGTGAAGTTGCCCAGTCGTGTCCGACTCTTTGCGACCCCGTGGACTGTAGCCTACCAGGCTCCTCCGTCCAGGGGATTCTCCAGGCAAGAATACTGGAGTAGGTTGCCATTTCCTTCTCCAGGGGATCTTCCCAGCCCAGGGATCGAACCCAGGTCTCCCGCATTGCAGGCAGACGCTTTAACCTCTGAGCCACCAGGGAAGCCCTTTCTGTAGTCATCCTAATCCAAACCATATTATAATCAAAAACTGGAATTAGACCCCACTTTGTAGTTAGGGAAACTAAAGAAAAGAAACAAAGGACTTGCTTTGGACCAAAGAAGGATGTTGCTAAAATGAGAACTGAAATTTGTAACAGGCTACACACAGACTTCCGTGGTGGGCTTCCCTGGTGGCTCAGATGGTAAAGAATCCGCCTGCAATATGAGAGACCTGGGTTTGATCCCTGTGTTGGGAAGATCCCCTGGAGGAGGCATGGCAACCCACTCCAGTATTCTTACCTGAAGAATCCCCATGGACAGAGGAGCCAAGAAAATGTTTGGGCTTCCCTGGTGGGATCAGAAAGTAAAGAATCTGCCTGCAATGCGGGAGACCTGGGTTCGATCCCTCAGTTGGGAAGATTCCCTGGAGAAGGGAATAGCTATTCACTCCAGTAATTCAGGCCAGGCCTGGAGAATTCCATGGGGTCGCAAAGAGTCAGACATGACTGAGCAACTTTGAGCTTCCCTGGTAGCTTAGCTGTTAAAGAATCCTCCTGCAATGCAGGAGACCCTGGTGGTATTTCTGGGTCAGGAATTTTCCCTGGTGAAGGGATAGGCTACCCACCCCAGTATTCTTGGGCTTCCCTGGTGGCTCAGATGGTAAAGAATCCACCTGCAATGCAGGAGACGTGGGTTCAATCCGTGGGACTGATCCCCTGGAGATCCCCTGGAGGAGGGCATGACAACCCACTCCAGTATTCTTGCCATGGAGAATCCCCATGGACAGAGGAGACTGGTGGGCTACAGTCCATGGGGTAGCAAAGAACCTGACACGACTGAGTGACTAAAATCAACACACTGACTGAAGACTTATTAATTATTAAACTAGACACTAGTCTCTTGTCAACTGCTAAATGGCTGATACTTATATTATTATTATGAATTCTTCATTCTTTGCCCATTAATTTATGTTATTTAACTTTATGATATAATTGTCTATTATGTTATGACTCTGTAGAATAGATATAATCAATAGCATGAATTTTCATGATAAAAGGTTTTAGCACACCACTTACAGAATACTACTGCTGTGTATATATTAATTAACGGTAAGAACTGAGCAACATTTTACAAACTGAATATTTGTATTTATCTTGTACCTTAAGTGTACATTTTAAGAGGAAAACAGGAGAATTTATGTGATTTCTTTCCCCATGCTGTATTTTGTGAGCATCTAAAAAACATGTAAAACAATATTATTTAATACTTTAGAACCTACATCTTTCAGTGTTTTTGTGGCCTTCACAATTTCATGCCCTAAAAAATGCACAAAGTGGAATTTTTTCCTGTACTAATTATAAGAATATTCAAGGAGGTATGAAAAAACATGTATATGTATATATATATATATACACACTTGCAGCTAATTGAATTTTTAAAAAATCTCTAGTGTTATTTTGTATTTTATGTAGTAAAAACAGTTCAATAAAATATATTAGCATATTCTTTAATGTCTTCGGATATATAGTCCTACACTTCCAATTGATTTTTCCCTACATTTTTTATATGTATTTGGACAGCAAATCCTTTTTTCTCAGTAAGTGATCTTGGGCAAGTCAACCTTCTTAAGATTCTAGTTGCCTCATATAAAAAAACGAAGTGCTTAGACCACATAAATTCTAAAATCTCTTTGAGCTTTAAGTGCAGCTCTGTGATTATATAAGATAAATGTAAAATCAAATTTTTTTTTTTTTCATTTCATACATGATATTTTACATGTTTCAATGCCATTCTCCCAAATCTTCCCACCCTCTCCCTCTCCCAGAGTCCATAAGACTGTTCTATACATCAGTGTCTCTTTTGCTGTCTCGTACACAGGGTTATTGTTACCATCTTTCTAAATTCCATATATATGCATTAGTATACTGTATTGGTGTTTATTTGAAATCAGTAATGCTAAGTTTCCGACTTAAAAAATACACAAATTTTAATATTTGGAATTTTTAAGTGTTCAGTCAGTTTAGTCACTCTGTCATGTCTGACTCTTTGTGACCCCATGGACTGCAGTACACTGGACTTCCCTGTCCATCACAAACTCCCGGAGCTTACTCAAGCTCATGTCTATTGAGTCGGTGATGTCATCCACCCATCTCATCCTCTTTCGTCCCCTTCTCCTCCCGCCTTCAATCAGTCCCAGCATCAAGGTCTTTTCAAATGAGTTAGTTATTCACATCAGGTGGCCAAAGTATTGGGGTTTCAGCTTCAGCATCAGTCCTTCCAAACCGCGGCGGGGGAAGAACAGTAATTGCTGGTTAATACTACATTACTCAGTTACTCTCATAGGAAAATAGATGATGCATAAATATTCTTATACGTAGCTACTTGCAATAACATTTATAATACCAAAAATGTAAAACCAGAGGATATTTGGTTCACTGTTATGATTTTTATATAGATGAAGATCTAACACAATTGATATACCATTATACCAACTGGTTGGTCTTCAAGATCACTTAGGTAAATCATAAGCTGGCACCTTGAACATTCTCCTCTCACATGTACATAATTAGCAGCCCTGCTTCCCGAGTTGGTACTGTATTATCGGTTCAGCCAACTACCTCTGCTTCATCATTTTAGACAGATGGTTTTTTTCTCTTCATAATACTTCTTAATTGCCCAAAACTCTTTTATCTTTTTTAATGCACTACTTTAACATTTATTCAATTTAGGATCAGAATGTTTGGCCTTACATAGTCAACCAAATTTTAACTTCCTCTTGCCTAATTTTTTATGGACAAATGATAATTCCTTTGCAGTTTTCTTAAAAAGTCTTTATGTTGTTACAATTACTGAAACATTCTCTGCCAACTACCAAGGATGCAAAGATGAATTTGACTTTCTTTACTCTCCAGTATCTCCAGTTCCTTCTTAACATATAGTAACCAAAATGGGACACAGAATTCAATAATTTAACTAATGTATTCATTCAATAAAGTTTTGTTAAATATCCACTGGGCACTATTCTAGACATTCAGCATTTTCAGTTAGAACATTCTGTGATGATAGGAATGTTCTGTATCTACTCTGTCAAGTATCATAGCCACTAGACACATGTGGCTATGGAGTCCTAGAAGGGGTCTCAGGAACTGAATTTTCAATTTTAATTAATTTAAATTTGAATAGCCACATGAGGCTCTTAAGGCTTTTGTATACCAAAGAGAGGAGACAATAAAAGTAATAAAAAAATTTTTTGAAAAATAAGTTATTGCTGTTAGTGGCTAAGTCGTGTCTGACTCTTTGCAACTCCATGGACTGTAGCATGCCACGCTTCCCTGTCCTTCACTATCTCCCGGATTTTGCTCAAGTTCATGTCCATTGAATCAGTGATGCTGTCTAACCCATCTCATCTTTCTGCCATGGGTAATTTAAATGAGTGGTAAAGGGGATTAAAACAGGAAGATGTAATCTCTGTACATGCTGGAGTAGGAGGAGGGGAGGGCGGCAGGGGTAGTGAGGTACAGCCACTTCATAATAAGAGTGGTCAAGGAAAGATGGCCCCCCTCTTTGAATAACACTTGACCTGAGACCAAATGATGAGAAGACTACAATAGAAGGAATCAGAAGAGTATTTCTAGGAGGACCAGCAAATCCAAGTACCCTGAGCAGAGAACAAGTTTAGTGTATTGCGGAACAGAAAGAAAGCTGGTGTGTGTCTGGAGCATTCTGTACCAGAAAGAGAATGAGGCTGGAGAGGGAGACAGGGGCTAGGTCACAAAGGTCACTGTTGACCACAGGGGAAGAGGAAGCCATTACAGTCTTTTGAGGAAAACAGTAACATGATACCACAGTATGTTTTAAAAGAGCTCTCTGATAGATAGAACAAAGTAAGGCAGGAGGCCCAGGTAACAAGCTATTCCATTTGCCAGTTTGGTCTAGAGTGATAGCAGTACAAATGGTCAAAGTGAAATAATTCTGGATATATAGAATTAATATAATAAATTGATTACTTTTAAAATATGACATGTCATAAACCCTTTACATTTTAATATAAAGTCTAACATTGCTGACAGTTACTCAACTCTGATAATGTTCACTACTGTTATTCATCATATAAACAAAGAACTTTCATAACATCATGTAAACAAAGAACTTTCATAACATCAGCATGCTGCTTAGTCACTCAGTCGTGTCCAACTCTTTGTGACCCGATGAACAGTAGCCCACCAGGCTCCTCTGTCCATGGGATTCTCCAGGCAAGAATACTGGAGTGGGTTTCCATTTCCTTCTCCAGGCATCAGCATGGTTCATCAAATTTTGATAACTCAGAAAAATGCGCTAATAAAAGCCTTGCGTAGTGCTTGGTTTTTTTAAAAACGGCTTTCATTTTTACCATATTCTGCAAATAAGATTTATCACGTTAGAGTTATGAGCTGATTATGTGATGTCTACATCTCGATAAATTATTCCTGGCTTTCTACTTATGTGCAGTATGTGTGGTTTATTGCAGAGAGTAAAGCTGAGAAGAATTCCAATACACATGTTCATGTAAGGGCTATACACATGGCTAGTCAGTGTATATAAGGGTTTTTTTGTACCCTGTCCCTAGTGTCTTGGCATTACTTTTATTATGTCTGCAGTACTCATGTAGATGAAATGCCACAACACATTCTTTTACTATTGTAGCCTCAATCGGCCTTTTTTTTTTTTTTTTTTTTTTTAAGAGAAAGCAATTACCATCATAAAAATTCCT
Organism: Bubalus kerabau; assembly: GCF_029407905.1. Lineage (NCBI taxonomy): Eukaryota > Metazoa > Chordata > Mammalia > Artiodactyla > Bovidae > Bubalus > Bubalus kerabau. The sequence goes on from NC_073641.1 coordinate 16,077,445, forward strand.
TACTGGGGAACTTTCCATATTGCGTTATCATTCCATGAGTCTAATAATAGTGGAATATAAAGAAAAAAATGTTATAATACTAAAATATCTAAAAAAGGCTTTTGAGGTCTCTCTAATAAGAAAACACCAAAAGTCTGGAGGAGGAGAAAGAAGGAAAAAAAGAAGTAAAGTCAAGTTTTTTAGACGCCTGGTATTTGTTAGAGATTTATAAATCATTGCTTAGCTAATTTGCAAATCACATGCACCTTTACTAATGTCTAAACACAGTTAAAGAACTCTCAGTCTGTTATCTATGGGGAGAATGCTAATGCCTGTAATTGGTCATTGCCTGACCCTTATGTATTTATTTCTATCCTGGTAGCCCTGTCTGCCTAAAAGCTAATTCTGTGTTTTCTGTGAAATCTTGCAGTGGTGTTATCAGGGAGATTGTGTTCCTTTTGGCACTTGGCCCCAGAGCATAGATGGGGGCTGGGGTCCCTGGTCACTATGGGGAGAGTGCAGCAGGACCTGCGGGGGAGGCGTCTCCTCATCCCTAAGACACTGTGACAGTCCAGCGTAAGTAGCTAAAGTAAGCCGGAGCCAACAAAAAGACACAGTTGGAAATGATTCAAAGCTGTGGTTTCACATGTTATCTGTAAAAACGTTTCTCCAGTGAGCCAAGTGCTTTCTTCAGAACAAGCAATAGGCACAGGAAAGTGGAGGAGCCTTGTTAGACAGACTTTCTTTTTCTTCTTTTCACCTTACTATGTAACTAAAAAAAAAAGAAAAGCATTGTGTATCTATCCCAGGTACAGCCAGACTTTTCATCTAGTAATAATCAGATAGATTTCCTCCTCCAAAAACTACTGAATTATGGATGAAACCAGGTCTGGTCTTAGCTACATTACCATTATTCCCAGGAAACCTAAGGTCTTTTCACATGTCACATAAAATTATTACTGCTACATTAGTATTAAAAAGACCAATGAGAGCACTTCAAGGGTTGAAATGCCTTGATTCGCATCACAAATCACAATGAAAAGAATACTACCCATGTGTTAAAATAGTTTCCATTCACATGCCCCCATTAATCATCTTCCGGAACTGCCACCACTTTTCTCCTCATGACTGTTTTATGCAGGTCAGACTGCTCCTCTCCCACCACTCTTTCTCTAGCCAGAGTCCCCCTGGCATAAAGCCAGCCCATCCTTATTCCTTGCTAAGCTGTATTGCTTCTCCCTCCCACCAGTGCCCATTACAGGTGGATGATTTCTCTACTTGGTCTTTTGTGCCCTACCAGAGACTAAACTGCTCCTTAGCTGCTTCATGTCAAGTGCTCCCATTTTTGTCTAGAACTCAGGTTAAGGACCTTCTTTGTTGACAATATTTGGTGCAAAATGATGTTACGATATCACCTCTGCTTTTTCCCCCTGCTGGGGTAAAAAAATGGTCTATTTTAATTTTTTCCTATTTTAACTTAGTAACCCTGTCTTTGGTTCCTCCCTCTAAATGTGTCTTCTTTTTTTCTTCTTTTTCAGTTTGAAATTGTTTCCCTTTGTATTACTTCTGTTTTTTCATTCCGTTAAACAGAGCTCACTGTCAGCCATTCATAAACGCAGTGCCACCACTATTCCCACTACCTTGTTTTTCTCTGACCCCCATTTCTCCCATCCTGGCTCAGGCTGGGCCATTTCTTTCCCTTGTTTGAAGTCAGCATTCACTGGCATTCAAAATATATTCAAAGTGTAACTTTAATTATCTCATTTGTAATTAATATCAATGAGATAATTGATAATGTAATAAATTGATAATAGTTATCAGTGAACCAAAATTATACTTGAGACTTGATCTTTTTAAAACAAGTACAGAATAATGAAGTTCAGCTCCAAGCTACTGTAATTTAATAACCAAAAGTATAAAACCCTATGGTAATAAATAATATACCAAAATACTTAAGAGAATGACTTGGACCACTTTTGAAACAACAAGTTAGTTTTTTCCATTCAAATATTACATGCCAAAGTAATAGCATATGACTTTCTCTAATGTTAAATACTCCAGAAATTGATTTATGTAAAACAAGTATTTGACACCCTAATTGAATGTACTATAAAGTATCTATATAATACAAGCCTATCTGATGTTTAGATTTAATTCTTTTAAACTTTATGTAATATTTGAAATGAGATAGAAATTTATTTCTACATTATATACTCTGAACTGAAGCTATTTCCAGAAAGTTATTTAGTGTCTTCTCCTTATTTCTAGTCTGTAAAAACAAACTTCCCACTTCCTACTTGATAAACATACAGTATCAGATTATGTGTTTTGTTGAATACGATTAAAATGGCTTTTCATTATAAATGATTTTTAAACTCATTGTGTTGAACTGAATACCTGTTTACTATGTTAATTAGAAAGTACATTGATTTAATCACATTTTCTTAAGAATGTATGTATCATCACAATTAATAGCCTTATAAAATTACTCATAGTAAATTGTCTTAATTTTTAACAACCATAATCATTATTGCTATCACCATGATTATTATTTTAATAACTAATAAAATGACAAATTTTTTATTTTCTTAAATGTCAATATGTTTTCATCAAACAATTTATGTACTCTTTATGTGGTTAGATATATTATATTCACATGTTAAACAAAATGTGTTTTCAGACCTTCAGGAGGTGGAAAATATTGCCTTGGGGAAAGGAAACGGTATCGCTCCTGCAACACAGATGTAAGTAAAACCAAATTCTGCTATGAAAAGTTAGCTTACATTTCCCCTAGAGCACGGAAATTTTTTAAACTGTGAGCTAGTTTGATCAGAAATCCATGTGTGTGAGGGTCACATGAATTTTTGAAATTGGATGGAACCAGCCTTTTAGGTCCATCAATTCCATTGACAAGAGTCAGAGGAAGCTCCAGCACTAGGAACAAATATGCTCTCCTGAAAAGGAATCAAGATAGAGACACACATACCCTGAACTTCCTTAGCCCCTCATTACTCACAACCTTGCCACCATTATCTTTCTTGAGTTCAAGAAATAAGGATTAATCTTATTATGGCCTTTATTCCATTTTATGTTTGCCACTTCAAGAAGTCCCAGACTTCCACATCATTCCTCATCTCTTTCCATTCAATTCCATAAGTCTTTGCATATCCCTGCTGTTTCCTATCCCTTCCCAACCACTGAAACTCTTCTGTGCCCCCAGAAACTCGTAATTCATCATCAGCACAATCCCTTATATCTTGAAGTCTCTGAATTTTCTTTCCTTTTACCTTATTGTTCTAATGGAAACTGGCTTTCCTCTGAAGATACTGCTTCCTTTGCAGGCCTCTAAAGTTAAGGACTTGTATTTTCTCCCCTAGCCCATGAATGACTGGGCCTGGAAGTGAATTGACTGTCTTCTTTATATCTTATTGCTACTGCTACTGCTAAGTCATTTCAGTCGTGTCCGACTCTGTGTGACCCCATAGACGGCAGCCCACCAGGATCCCCCGTCCCTGGGATTCTCCAGGCAAGAACACTGGAGTGGGTTGCCATTTCCTTCTCCAACGCAGGAAAATGAAAAGTGAAAGTGAAGTCGCTCAGTCATGTCCGACTCTTAGCGACCCCATGAACTACAACCTACCAGGCTCCTCCATCCATGGGATTTTCCAGGCAAGAGTACTGGAGTGGGGTGCCATTGCCTTCTCCGTTATAGCTTATTAGTGTGTGTTAATTGCTCAGTCGTGTCCAACTCTCTGTGACCCTATGGACTGTAGCCCACCAGGCTCCTCTGTCCATGAGATTCTCCAGGCAAGAATACGGGAGTGGGTTTCCATTTCCTGCTCCAGGGGATCTTCCCCACCCAGGGATCGAACCTGTGTCTGTTGCATCTCCTGCATTGCAGGTGGATTCTTTCCCACTGTGCCACCAGGGAAGTCCATACCCAGACATTATATCTTATTACTCCTTCCTTTCTCCCATCTAAAAACCACAGCTTTTAATTTGTTATCATATCATGAGACTATTACCCACATTCCCACACTGTTCCTCATTCATATGCTCTTCTGTGTTTCCTGTGTCTCCTGCATAGCAAGTGGATTCTTTACCACTGAACCATCAGGGAAGTTGTCCCCTATCTTTCCCTGGATTATTCTAAATAGCTTTTTCAGTGAATTTTCCTGATATTACTCTTGCTCCCTACAGTGCTCAATATAAGAGGCAGAGTTTCAGTGTATTTTACTCAACACTTTTCAGAGGCTCTCTGTTTTACTTAAATCCAAACTCATACAGAGGTCTGCAAGGCCTGCACAGTCTGGCCTTCTATTACTTCTCTGAACTCATCTTTTACTGTTTTCCTCTTTATTCACCCTGCTGCAGGCACACGGTCTCCCTCCTTGTATATGCCAGGCATGCTCCCACCTTAGGGCTTTTGCACTGGCTGTTCTCTTTGCCTTGTATACTCTTCCAACCCAGATATCTACATCACTAACTCCCTTACCTCACCTTTACTCAACTGATCATCTTCTCAGTGAGGCCTAATCTGAATACTGAATTTAAAATTGCAACCCTCCCTTCTCCCTACAACCCTGGGATTCCTAATCTTCCTTACCCTACTCTATTTCTCCTCATATTATTGCTAACACACTCTTATTTATAGCTTATGATATTTAGTTCTATTAATTTATTTTTAATAATACATGTAGCTTCAATTTAATAATTATATGTAGCTTCAATTACAATGATTGTATTAAATTTCCAGCATTAATTAACAAGTAATTGAGTGCCTACTTTTATCAGACAGTGCTAGAGTGAAAGAGTTTATGCCTTCAAGAATTTTATCATTTCTTAGGAAGTCACAGAAAATCACAAGGCAGGGTGATAAGTGATATGATAGAATAAGTATGGAATGCTATAAAATCATGTGGAATTGGCACATAGCCTAGTTAGGGAGTTAAGGATTTCTTCCTATAGGAAGCTAAATACCTGAAGGACAAATTGGAAAAGAAAAGAAGGAAGAGACATTGAGAGCTTTCTAGGCACAAATAAAATTAAGTTCAGGTTAAAATTTAGTCTCAGATTTATGCTTTAGATGAAAATGGGTTAGAGAAAGGTGAGACTACAACATAACAGCAAACAAACCAAGGAAATTTGAGGATACTGGTGAGTCATGCACTGTACACTAGGGAATGACAGTGGAGTCTATAAAGAGGGCGAGCAGGGAGAAAGTTAGATATCTAACTTTGAAAAATCCATAAAAATTAAAGAACCAGGGTTGCAGGATAAACAGGGTAAAAGAGATAGCAAGTCAGGGGATCCAAGAATGGAATGTATTAATATTTCAATTTAAGATGTGAGAAGTGAGACTGTTCTCATTGAGGTCAGATCTAGAGTGTGGTCGTGAGAGTGCATGCTCAATGTTGAATGGAGGTCAAGGAGTTCAAGGACTGTTAAGGGTAGGGAGTTTGGGGAGTCTTCTATGTGGGTGACATTAGGACTTGGAGCATATAGTGAAACTGTGAAGTAGGTATGAAGCTCTTTAACCAATGACAGGAAATGGTCATCATGAGGTTAGTAAAAAGCAATGATGAAACCAAATAGTGATTTGGATGAATAAAATAAATCTCGGAAAATAGAGGTTTTATGCGTGAGAAGAAGGGAGTCCTACTGTATATTAGACTGTGTTAGGTAGGAGTGTGAAAGCCAAACCCACCTCTCAATCCCCATCTATTTCTGTTATGTAGTTGTAGAGGTGGGCCCACATTTTGGGCCTAATAACACAAGTGCTATATAACATGAATAATGTATGGTAGGTAATAAAAAAAATAGATAAAGACATGCCAGACACACATGCCAAGCTTGTTTCATTTTACCCATATTTTATATGCTCAGATTTTTTATAAAGCTTACTATTGGTCACTTTACATTTCTTTTAGTATCTTTGTCTTCTGGTTCAGCTTTCAGCAAATGTTAAGGAAATATATTTAACACACACACACACACACACATATATATATATATATCATGGATATGCAAATAAATGTTTTTTCATTAACCTTGTCTCTACTAGGTCAGAATTTGAGACAATTAAATTACCACACCAAAATTTATTTTCATGCTATCCAAGTTAATAAAGCTATCTGAGCATAAATTGTACAAGCTGGAGCCTTTTAAAATTTAATCTAATACATGAAAATTTAAACTTTCTAGACACATAATCTAGCCCAGCATTGTCCAAGAGTATGTTCCTCAATGATGGATATATTCTATATATGCACTGTCCAATGCATAGTCAAATTAGCTGTTGAGCACTTGAAATTCATCTAGTGCAACAGAAGAACAGAATCTTTAATTAATTTAATTTAAATAGCCACATGTGGCTAGTGACAGCTGTATTGGACAGCACAAAGCTAGTCTAGCTTTGCAGTAGAAAACTAATTATTATAAAGAAGATTGTATTTGTTATTCCCAAATTTCTAATTTATCCTTCTCCCTTCTTCTTTTGCTAACCTTAAGGTTTTTTTCTATGTCTGTTGAGTCTACTTTTGTTTTGAAGGACCTACTGTATAGAACAGAAGATTATATTCAATATCTTGTAATAACCTATAATGAAAAAGAATCTGAAGTATATATATATAGATAGATAGATAGATAGATAGATATAACTGAATCACTTTGCTCTATAGCTAAAGCATTGTAAATATAATATTAAAAAAACAAAAAGACTATAAATAGTATGTATAAAATTCTTTAATCAAATCAATCTTAGTTCATTTTAGAAACAAATGTGAAACTTCTGTTTTTTGTAATGACATTACTGTGACAGAAAAATTGTTTTAGATTGCTGAATAAGATTTTTTTTTAACATTTTAAAATCAGCAAAGAGCTGACCAGATAGTAAGGAAAATATCCTAAGGTCATATTTTTTTAAAGGAAACTGAAAAGCATCAAAAAGGGAGCAACGGAACAACTAAGGTACTTTCCCCTGACAATATTCAGAGGAAGAGAACAGATAAAATACTCCCATGTGTCTTTCTTAAGTATATGACAAGTTTTTACCAAAGCTTCTTCCCTGCTTCTTCAGCAGACTTCCTTCTTGTTTTGTTGGTCAAGACGCCACATGCCCACCCTTAACCCAGTCACAAGCAAAAGGAACGATATTACCATATTGGTTTCAGCTAATCCAGATAAGTCCTTAAAATGGGGTTAGAGTCATCTTCTCTGAGAAGTAGATTCCTGAGAAAAAATTAGAATTCTGTTTAGAAAAGAGAGAGGAGCCAGAGATCAAATAGCGAACATTCGCAGGATCATAGAGAAAGGGAATTCCAGAAAAACACCTGCTTCTTCTTCATTGACTACACTAAAGCCTTTTACTGTGTGGACCATAACAAACTGTGAAAACTCTTTAAGAGATGGTAATATGAGACCATCTTACCTGTCTCCTGAGAAACCTGTATGAGGGTCAAGAACAGTTAGAACCAAACATGGAACGACTGACTGGTTCAAAATTGAGAAAGGAGTACAACAAAGCTGCATATTGTCACCCTGTCTATTTAACTTATATGCAGAGCACCTTATGCCGAATGCCAGGCTGGATGAGTTACAAGCTGGAGTCAAAATTTGCCAGGAAAAATATCAACAACCTCAGATATGCATATACCACTCTAATGGCAGAAAGTGAAGAGGAACTAAAGAGCCTCTTGATGAAGATGAAAGAGGAGAGTGAAAAAGCTGGCTTAAAACTCAATATTAAAAAAACTAAGATCCTGGCATCCAGTCCCATCACTTCATGGCAAATAGAAGGAGAAAAGGTGGAAGCAGTGACAGATTTCCTCTTATTGGGCTCTAAAATCACTGTGGATGGTGACTGCAGCCATGAACTTAGAAGATGGTTGCTTCTTGGAAGGAAAACTCTGACAAACCTAGACAGTGTATTAAAAAGTTAAAGGCATCACTTTGCCAACAAAAGTCCATATAGTCAAGGCTATGGTCTTTCCCTGGTGGCTTAGTGGTAAAGAATCTGTCTGCCAAGCAGAAAACTCAGGTTTGATCCCTGATTCGGGAAGATCTCCTGGAGAAGGAAATGGCACTATACTTGCCTGGGAAATCCCATGGGCAGAGGAGCCTGGAGGGGTACAGTTCCTGGAATCGCAAAAGAGTTAGACATGACTTAGCGACTAAACAATAATGGTCTTTCCAGTAGTCATGTACAGATATGAGAGTTGGACCATAAAGAAGGTTGAATGCCAAAGAACTGATGCTTTCAAACTGGGGTGCTGAGAAGAGTCTTGAGAATCCCTTGAATAGCAAGAGATCAAACCAGTCAAGCTTAAAGGAAATCAACCCTGAACATGCATTAGAAGGATTGATGTGAAGCTGAAGCTCCAATACTTTGGCCATCTGATGCAAAGAGCTGACTCATCAGAAAAGACCCTGATGCTGCAAAAGACTGAATACAGAAAGAGAAGAGGACAACAGAGGACGAAATGGTTGATGGCATCACCAATTCAATGAATATGAACCTGGGCAAACTCTGGGAGATGGTGAAGGACAGGGAAGCTTGGCATGCTGCAGTCCATGGGGTCTCAAGGAGCCGGACATGACTTGGTGACTGAACAACAACAAGCAAGCAAAAAAAGTAGGGACTGATAGATGTTAAGTATATCAGATTCTGCATTAGAGCTCATTTAGTTTCTATCTTTCAGCAACAAAAGTAGTAGCAGCAGTAACAGGACTTGTACTAATAGTAATACCAGTAGTACCAGCAGCAACAGTAGTAGTAATAGTTATAGCTGCTGCTAACATTTATTGAGCACTTTCTACATACTAGACCTATTATTTTAACCATATTTTCTGTACTCAGCACTCCTCAGTGGTGAGTTGACTTGTAGGATAATTTTAATTTCCATTTGTTCAATAGAAATCTAGAAAAACTATGCTATAAGCTTGTATTATAGTCTGTGTTTTTACAGCCTTGTTTCTACAACACAAATTAGTTCATAAGTGATTTATTTTGTGCCACTAAGAAATACAGCAAAATACATTACTGAAGTCAAAATATATTTTTATTTTATACAGCTGAATAGCAGATGAAATTATGAAAGTATGATAACACATTTATAAGAGACTTGGAAAATTTAGAACAAGGTTGTGTATATTTCTACTATATATCAAACTTATTTTTTAAGTAGATAAATTAAGACTTTTTTAGTTGGAGTTTAAATATCAAACTCTCAAAAATTAATAAGATGAATAATACAGAAAAGTGGAAGGGCATAGTAGACCTTAAAAACATCATGAACCAATTCAACATAATTAAGATTTATACAATTTTCTTGCAACAGTAGGATACAAGTTATATTCAGGTTCCCATAGACACTAAACTAGGAGACACTGGAACACATCCAGGGACATAAAACAAGGTGCAAAAATTTCATTGTCTAAAGGTATTGAAATCATACAGAATCTGTTCTCTTATCACTGTAGAAGTATGTTAGAAGTCAATATCAAAAGATATTTGAAAATAACCCACATATTTTCAAGTGTAATGTGACATTTAACAAGAGAGATCTTTGACTTAGCCATTGAAAGCCACAATAAACTTAGAAGACTGAAAAAACACAGATGGTGGTTTCAGAGAAGAAAACATTTAAGTGAGAAATTAATATCAAAATGAGAAATTAATATCAAAGATACCTTAAAAGCCCCATGTATTTAAAAAAATTAAATGTTCACTTTTAAATGATGAGTATGTCTAAGAATCTATTAATATAGCAAGGAATATCAGAAAATATTTGTAATGGAATAAAAATGAGAAGAGAATTTGCCAAAATTTGTTGCATGCAGCTGAAGCTGCTTAATGCAACTAAATACAACGTGGAATCTTGAATAAGGTATGAAAACAAATAATGGCCACTACCATAACATTTTGTGAAATTGAAACAAAATTTGCACGTTAGTTAATAATACTGTATGACATTAATTTCCTGGTGTTTTTTTTTACAACAGTATTTCTTTATATTCTTAGAACTGGATTAGAAGTTTCCAGCCTCATTCAAATTTTCTTTTAAAGATCACTAAGATAGTAAACTTTCTAGTCCTTTAACAGTAATATTAGATGACAGAATACATGAAACTATATCAAGCTTTTGAGTGAATATAAATTAGAAATTAAGCATTCTTTTCATACTAAGTCAAACAAGTGGAATCAAAATGTCATAAATTTTTTAGCTAGGCAAAAATTCGTAGGTTTTCTAATATATATATATATATCATATTATACATACTATTTATATATATGTGTGTGTACAAAAGCTTTTCTACTACTCTTGATGAAGGCTTGAGAAAGAACAACAAAAAGAGATACAAAAATTGGAAAACATAAACTAAATGAAAAGAGAGTACTGAATATGAAATAGAATAAGTGAAACAAACTAGATAAAATCCTCATATAGTCCAGTTGTTTTTAAACATGGATGCTCATTAGAAACGCATCTGAAACTCTGGAGAAAAAAAAGCAATACCTGGACATTTGTATTTTTCAAAAATTTCAAGATAATTCTGATATGCATCAGGATTTTTAAAAAGTGATTACCAGTTTTCCTATTAAATGGTAGTTTTAGTGATATAGAATTATATTATTTTCTGTTGACCAATCATAATACAATGTTATTAAGCGGATAATAGTTAAATAATCACAGTAGTAAAAGACATTTATCAGTTTTCACAATCAATAGTCAGACAGAAAAGATAATTACAGTTGCAAGCTATAATGGAAATATGATTAACCTAACAATGTAAAATGATTACATATAATTTGGGGGTTTAAGTAGAGTGATGTGGTAAGTGGAAGTACATACATGCACATGTTTCATCCACCCAGCCAGCCTATGTCTTTTGTTGGTACTTTTAATCCATTTATATTTAAGATAATTATCGGTATGTATGAGCTTATTACGATTTTGTTAATTTTCTTGTGTTTATTTTGTGTAGGTCTTTTACTTCTCTCATGTTTCTTGAAAGAGGCAACTTATAAATTGCCTCAGACAGAGAATCTCAGTCTGTAAGATTTTTAAATAAAGCGAGCTGTAAAATTGGTCTGACCACTCTCAGCAGCAGCATGACCAGCCTAGAGGCCAAAGCTATCACACAATAGACTCTGAGGCTGGCTGTCTGCATCAGGGTGTATTAGACGTGTAGTATGTTCCCTGTATTAGGAGCCTCTGGCTTCTAGACAAGGATTCTTTCTATGATATTCACATCATGGTTTCTAGGACAGAATATCAGGTAAAGACAATAGCTGTGGCAGGAACAATGAATATGCTTCTTGGCTTGAAGCTACTGAGAAACTAAGGGATTGAACCCAGGTCTCCCACATTGTAGGTGGATTCTTTACCAGCTGAGCCACAAGGGGAGCCCTAAAAGGCATCTATTAAAGACAAGATAATTAAATGAAGTTTGGTCTCATCATTAAACAGGAACTTCAAGAGAATATTTGCAATCATGAACTAATCTAATAGACGTGGTCTTACGGAACTTGGGTTTGGAGAGCAGAGCTTTTTTGAAGCTGTGATGCTGAGGGTTCATTGGTTGAGGACAGTTGCCCTCTTTGGACTTAAATGATTGATAAGGTCCTGACAGTGTTTATAAATGAGCACAGGTAGGAGCTAACATGATTATCCAGTAGTGCCATTATGAGAAATAAAGATCCAGATATATACTCAGTCTTCTAAAAGTGTTTACTCAAGTACTGCTCAAAAAATACTTTATTTTGTATATGGAATCTCCTTTTTATTGGCATAAAAGAATATTGAGTTAAGCAGGCATTTCTGCTTTCCTGAGAAACTTTTCACTGCAGTCACTTAAAACTATTATGTAAAATGTTCTAAGAGGGTAAAAATTGGTGTACATAGTATTTTAAGTAGAAGAATTTATACATCAGTGTGTTAAATACTCAAACTTGATTTTTGTCATGGGTAAAAAATATACCTACATTAAGGTTATAAGCCAAACTTTATATCAAAGCCTAAAGAGGAAATATTAGCTACAATACAAAGAACTTTTCTACATTTCTAAAAAGAGCATTCTGGTATTGTTAGCTATTTTCCAGAAAATCCTTAAGTTTTCCTTTCCATACTATTTGTGATTTGCCTGTCTGCTTGAAAATGTGACTAGGATAGAACTTCTGGTGAAAAACCTAAGCTCCACCTTGGTTAGGATGAAATCATATTATTTTACATCTTAAGCATCTCATTTCCTCCTTTTTTTATGCATCAAAACTATAAAAAATTATGGAGACAAAGGATTTTCCAGTTCACCTGTGGTCTGTTCTGAAATTTAAGCATAGGTTATGTAGTACATGGGTGTTTTTTTCAGTCAGCTTTGCTAGAGGTGCATGCTGTCTGCAGTTCTTTACTTCCATTCATTGCTTAAGGTCAGTTAAATGGTGTTTTTGCCTTGGTGATACACAGGAAAAGTATAGCCTATATTCAGAGGTAAGACTATAGTGAAAGAAGAATTGACTTAAATTTAATCCTGGTTGTTGCTGTTTTACCCTGGCAAGATACCTAACATCACTAAATTTTTAAGGAACACCTGTATAAATAGAGTATATCAAACTTGCAGGTCTGTTTGAGAATTAAAAGAAGTAACACTTTAATTAGGCTTTCCAGGTGGCTCAGTGGTAAAGAATCCACCGGCCAATGCAGGAGACACAGGAGATGACGGTTTGGTCCCTGGGTTGTGAATATCCCCTGGAGTAGAAAATAGCAACCCACTCCATTATTCTCACCTGGAAAATTCCATGGATAGAGCAGCCTGGCAGGCTGCAGTCCATGGGGTCACAAGGAGTCATGTGCAACTGAGCACAAACACTTTAAAACATCTAGTGCTATTCCTAGTACTTAATCTGTACTCAATCAGTGCAGCTATTACTGTATACATTTATGCTTTAGAGATTACAAAGTACTTTTATATATTTTAAAAACTACTCATTAAATCTTCAAATCACTTTTATAAAGGGAAAGACAGGGTTGGTTTTTTGTTTTGTTTTGTTTTTCTGACCTTGCTGCGTGGCATGTGGGAATCTTAGTTCCACCAACCAGGGAACCTGTGCCCCCTGCATTGGAAGCACAGTCTTAACCACTAAACTGCCCAGAAAAGTGCCTTGTTTGTTTGTTTTTTTAATATTTTTAAATGAGGAACTAAAGCTTAGCAATAGGCTAGTGCCGTGGAAAGGATTCAATAAGGCATAGAATTTCCGGATGCTGCTCTAACCTTCTTAAAAAAGATGGAGCCTTTGGGAGGTGGGTGTGGCAAAGTAAGCTCTGAGTTTAGTCACCTTTGACATTGTCTTACTTTCAGTCTAACCTTAACCTGCAGCAGAACCAGATAGCTGAGAAAATTATGAAACTACAGACCTTACCCCCAGGGAAAGGTATGGGGTAAATGATGACAAAGTACAGAGTTGATCTATTAACTAACTGTTAATAACTGTGTCCCAAGTTATAATTAGAAAGCAAATATGTATCAACCACATTATTCTTATAAGTACACTTCAATACACTTATAAAAGTTTACTTTCATGTATACGTATGTATGTATGTGTCTATATATATATAAGATGGCAAAAAATAGAAGAAGCAGTGCCATTAACCTTTAGGTTAGTATGAATTTTATATTGTCATCTTGTTTTGAGAAATAAAGACTAGCTTTAAGCATAGAAAAAAACTTGCTTATTTTGTTCTTTAAAGAGACATTTCTAAAATCACAGTAAAAATTTGATTCTTAACATTTTTACAGGCTTAGAGAAAAGGGTCTGGAGAAGGCAAGGGCACCCTACTCTAGTACTCTTGCCTGGAAAATCCCATGGACGGAGGAGCCTGGTGCGCTGAGAAGGAAATGGCAACCCACTCCCATCCTTGGGATTCTCCAGGCAATTACACTGGAGTGGGTTGCCGTTTCCTTCTCCAGTGCAGGAAAGTGAAAAGTGAAAGTGAAGTTGCTCAGTCGTGTCCGACTCCTAGCGACCCCATGAACTGCAGCGTGCTCAGGGTTGGTGCACTGGGATGACCCAGAGGGATGGGATGGGGAGGGAGGTGGGAGGGAGGTTCAGGGTGGGGAACACATGTACACCCATGGCTGATTCATGTGAATGTATGGCAAAAACCACCACAATATTGTAAAGTAATTAGCTTCCAATTAAAGAAAAAACTGGGGTTGAAATGATTCATTACATATATTGAACACTTAAATTTAACCTTGGAAATGCCTTTGTGAATTTTTTAATGAGATAATAAAACAGTTCCAGATAATTAAGAAATCAGTCATTTTGTTTGGAACTTATAAGAGAGGCATGTGGTATCTTTATGTATATGACACCTGTCTGGGTGAATGAACAAAAATATGTCCCTTTTCACAATCCCATGTCAAGTACATGCCTTGCTAAGCAAAGCAAGGGTCAGAATCCAACCTCCACTTCTGCTTCTTCAAATAATAGGGTATTAAGTGGCTAAAAATATGTTTCTATCGTGGAGAGAAAGAACATTAAATTTGGGCAATGTATAAAGTTGGTCAAGTGTAATAGTGAAGAAATACGAGTGCATTTGGGATGCATGTAAGAAAGAAAGAAAAAACAGAAGGTAGAAAAGAGAAAAGGCCAACAAAATGCTCATTTTGCTGTTTTTCCTGAGGCTGTACGAATCCTCCTGTCTTCCTAGCCTTCCCATTTCTTTTAGAAAAAAAAAGAGGAAAGGGAAAAGTGGGGGGAGAGGACCAAGTTTTTATTCTCAGCTTGCTTCTCACTCTTTATTACCCATAAGACAGAGGAAGTAAAGAGTCTCTTGTTGAGGGTGAAAGAGGAGAGTGGAAAAGCTGGCTTAAAACTCTGAGTTCAAAATCATGGCATCCAGTCCCATCACTTCATGGCAAATAGGTGGGGAAAAAAGTGGAAACAGTGACAGATCGTATTTTCTTGGGCTCCAAAATCACTGCAGCTGCTGAATGGAGCCATGAATTTAAAAGACACTTGCTTCTTGGAAGAAAAGTTATGACAAACCTAGACAGTGTATTAAAAAGCAGAGATATCACTTTGCTGACAAAGGTCTGTATAGTCAAAGCTATGGTTTTTCCAGTAATCATGTATAGATGTGAGAGCTGGAAGGCTGAGCGCCAAAGAATTTATGCCTTCAAACTGTGATGCTGGAGAAGACTCTTGAGAGTCCCTTGGACAGCAAGGAGATCAAACCAGTCAATCCTAAAGGAAATCAGTCCTGAATATTCATTGGAAGGGCTGATACTGAAACTGAAGCTCCAATACTCTGGCCACCTGATGCAAAGAGTCAACTCATTGGAAAAGACCCTGATGCTGGGAAAGACTGAGGGCAAGAGAAGAGGGCAACAGAGCATGAGACGGTTGGATGGCATCACTGACTCAACGGACATGAGTTTGAGCAAACTCCGGGAGAAGGTGAAGGACAGGGAAGCCTGGCGTGCTGCTGTCCATGGGGTCACAAAGAGTCAGACACAAGTGAGTGACTGAACAACAACAAGAAACTTAATTCAGTATTTGCAGAATTTTCCTCATTTGCAAACATATTGGGATGTATTGCTCTTGAAGGTAAGGGCATTTGGGGTGTATTTTGCAAACGAAAGAAAGAAGGCACAAAGAGATCCCAGGACTTTCCAAGGTCACCTTATTCTTTGAACTAAAATGAAGATTTCAACTCTAGTAATAGAAAAGCCCCAGGACAGTTTGTCAGCAAAAGCTGATATTTCTTTTTATAGCACTTTTATGCCCCAATGAATTAGTCTTTTTCTTTTTTTTAGATTTATCTACCAATAAAAAGTATTGTGAAAGGAGATTCTTGTAATCTGTCAACATGATTGGAAGCCTAAGATAGTCCATAGAATGTGCTAACATACACATTTCTCTAAAAAAAAAAAAAAGTGATGAAAAAGATGCTAATATTAAGTTTTTTTGTATATTTGAAAATACTAAGATCAAAAGACATTACTTTGCCAACAAAGGTCCGTCTAGTCAAGGCTTTGGTTTTTCCAGTGGTCATGTACGGATGTGAGAGTTGGACTGTGAAGAAGGCTGAGCACCAAAGAATGGATGCTTTTGAACTGTGGTGTTGGAGAAGACTCTTGAGAGTCCCTTGGACTGCAAGGAAATCCAACCAGTCCATTCTAAAGGAGATCAGCCCTGGGATTTCTTTGGAAGGAATGATACTAAAGCTGAAACTCTAGTACTTTGGCCACCTCATGTGAAGAGTTGACTCATTGGAAAAGACCCTGATGCTGGGAGGGATTGAGGGCAGGAGGAAAAGGGGATGACAGAGGATGAGATGGCTGGATGGCATCACTGACTCAATGGACATGAGTCTGAGTGAACTCTGGGCGTTGGTGATGGACAGGGAGGCCTGGCATGCTGCGATTCACTGGGTCGCAAAGAGTCAGACACGACTGAGCGACTGAACTGAACTGAACTGAACTGAAGATCAAAAGATACTGAGACCTGCAGTGTTGCTTTCTAGATTTATGTGGGGCCCTGCTGGTTGCTTTTTAGAAGGATAGGATGCTTGATTAGTGTTAACACTAAGAAGCTGAAAACTTGTCAAACTTTACATAAAAAATTTGTTGCCTATGCCTATTTCCTATTACAGTTTTGACATAGTGTCAGCATTTATTATACTTAAGTAATTTAAAAAACATTGCTCCCTAAACTCGTCACTATTCTTAAACAAAACAAAAATATATTTTATGGAATTTTTCCTTAAGAAATTACTCTTTGATCTTTCTCATTCTTTGCAACCAGAATATACAACTCCTCATAAGCTTATTTCTAATCAACACAGATTCAGAGCATCCACTGAAGGAAACAGTTAAATTAAAATATAACACTAGCTGATATATTCTAGAAACAGAAAGGTATGGAATCAAGTCCCCAAGTCTGCTGCAGTTTCCAATTTATGAGACCTTCCATCTTCCATGTTATTTTGTGAATTTCCCAAACACATTCCTGCCTCAGACCCTTTGCATTTAATGTTTCCTGGAACACTCTTTTAAAGATATGTACATAAGTCATGTCCTCAATTTTTTAACTCTGCTTCAGTGCCACCTTATCAGAGAGAATTTTTCTTAGTCTACCATTTAAAACAACTTCCCCCAACCTCCACCTCACTACCATCTTAGTACCCTGCATAATTTTTCTTCTTTCTCATCTCCAACTAACTACAGTAAGCCCCATGAAAGCAGGGACCTAATCTGTTTTGTGTACTGTATTATCTCCAGAGCCTAGATCATATGTGATACATAAAATATTTTTATATATATTTGCTGAATATAAAAAAAGACCCTTAAGGTCAGTTCTTGGTGCCTGGTTTTAAAAGTACTAATGATAATTTATTATGTCCCCATAAGAAAGCCATCAAGGTCTAGATACCTTTCCATTAGGGATTAGATTTGTTCAGAAGAAAGGCGCAAGATTAATGGATTATGGGAAAACAGATTTTGGCTGAAAGAAAGAACTGGATAATAATTGTGGTCATCTGAAGAGTATTTTATGTATCTTTCTGTAGATTCTACAGAGTATATGACCCCATGGGGATAATTGTACAGGAAGTTTAAGAATTTTATGCAAATTATATTATAACTGACATCAGTTCTTTAAAGTGTATGATTCTGTATTGACTTAAAAATTAATAGGTGAGTTTGGTTCTTCTGCACAATGCTGACATACAGATGTATCTATATGTTAACATCCTGAATCAGGGGTTGGCAAATTGTGCCTGCTGGGTCAAATTTGAACCATCGCCTCTTTTTGTAAATAAGATTTTAGTGGAACACAGCCCTATCATTTACATATGGTCTGTCTTCTTTAATAAGTGTAATGGCACATTTGAGTAGTTGTAACAGCTTATATAGGCTCCCCAAGTGGTGCTGGTGGTAAAGAACCCGCCTGCCAATGCAGGAGACGAGATGTGAGTTCAGTCCCTGAGTCAGGAAGATTCCCTGGAGGAGGAAATGACAACCCACTCCAGTATTCTTGCCTGGAGAATCCCAGGGACGGGGGAGCCTGGTGGGCTGCCGTCTGTGGGGTCGCACAGAGTTGGACATGACTGAAGCAACTTAGCAGCAGCAACAGAGCTAAAAACCTATGTTGTTATTGTAGCATTTACAGAGTCCAATGGAAGCCCCAACTCAGATGAAGGAAGTATCTTTGCTCATTGAAACTATTACTAAGCAGACTAATAAAATATAATTTATTCAATTGTAAATTGGGATTATTAATTGTAATTATCTCAAGAGTGGTGAGAGAGCTTATAATAGATCTAGAGACCTCTGAACAGTGTGCCATGGAATAGGTACTTACTGAATGCTTAGAAAAACGTAAGTATGTGTTGTTATTGTTAATATTTTTATTATGCTGACCTCGGGAGTGGTTATCACAAGATAAGAATAGGTCAGAAATCTAATAAAATGTTATCCAAGTATGTCATTAAACTAATATTCTTCTTTTGGACTTTTTACTTTTCTGCTGTTTAGGATAATAATTACAAGATGGTCAAGAATAGGATTTTTGTTTTGTTTTGTTTTGTTTTTTGAAGTGAGTGTCCCTGAACTTCATTTATTTCAGGGCTTTTTTTTTTTAACCAATTTTTATCTATGAAATGTTAACTTGTATGCTTCTATACAGTTCCTTGCTTTTATCCAGGATGACCTTTATTCAACTATTCCCAAAATTGACCTTTTCTTTTCTTTCCCCATGGCTTTACTTGGCTTAATTCTTTTTCTTTAATATTTATTTTTATTTTATTTATTTATTTAGTCATGCTGGGTCGGTCTCAGTTGTGGCACACGGGATCTTTTATTGCAGTGTATGAGATCTAGTTCCCTGAACCTGGCCCCCCTGCATTGAAGGCATGGAGTCTTAGCCATTGGACAACAGAGAAGTCCTGGCTTCATTCTTAATAGAAGTCTGTTTTCTTTCTTAACCAGCTCAATTTCTATAATATTTTAATATTTTATAATGTTATAAAGAATATGTATGACACTTTTATTATAATTCTTGTGATACACTCAAGATTTTCTTCCTCAACAAATATTTCCCTGATTCATTTGACACGTCCATCTTTCACCTATATACAACACCTGTAGACAACTTATAATGTGCTATCATATACGCATTGCCTCAGATAGGATTGTGGTTTTTCCATTTTTATATTTTACTCCAAATAAGTTGAAAGACATGCCTGGATGAAGTTTTAGGTGGTTGGTGCTTTGCAAATACTTAAATATTGTGTGAAAACTTGTATTTCAAATTACTTGTGTTTTTAAAATTGAGGATATTTTCTTTAAAACTAGTCTTGCTGCATACAAAGCCACTGATAACCTTGGTCATTTTCTGGGGTTTCCTGAAAATGTCTTGTAATGGGAAGCATTTCTTTATTCCAAAAATTAGCACACCATGAAACAAAAGATGGTGGAAGCATATCTTTCTAGTGTGATGCATTGCATAGCCTATGTGAATAGTTCTTTTTCATTTTTTTAAAGGGCAAATATGAAGGAAAATTTGATAAGTAAAACCATTGGATTTAGCATTGCAGTGTCATATTTTAATGTGCAGAAAATACCTTAAAATGCAAGGCTCATAACAGAATGTAGACTTGCTGCCACTATTTTCAGAATCTTAGGCTTTAAACTTGAGGAACACATGTATACCTGTGGCGGATTCATTTTGATATTTGGCAAAACTAATACAATTATGTAAAGTTTAAAAATAAAATAAAATAAAATAAAAAAAGAAATTCAAACCTTAGTTCAGTTCAGTTCAGTCGCTCAGTCGTGTCTGATTCTTTGCGACCCCATGAACCTCAGCACGCCAGGCCTCCGTGTCTATCACCAACTCCTGGAGTCCACCCAAACCCATGTCCATCGAGTCAGTGATGCCGTCCAGCCATCTCATCCTCTGTCATCCCCTTCTCCTCCTGCCCTCAATCCCTCCCAGCATCAGGGTCTTTTCCAATGAGTCAACTCTTCGCATGTAGCAAGTAATGATGACCTTGCACATGTTTGCACATTGTAGCCTTATTATTTTTGCACTTGATTTAAAGGACATTTGCAATGTACTGATCCCAGGAAACTGTATCAAATAAATGTAGAGATCTAAGGGAGGGTAGTAAAATGTCCTCAAAATGATCTCTGAGAATGTAACTAACATATTTGTTCACAGTTGAGAATTTCATCTAATGACTTGTTTTGTTCTGTCATGTTTAAGGGGAATATTTTCTCCATCCCTGTTTCAAAAGCAATATATACTTGGCTTTTTTGATGCTACTGGTACAGAACTCTAAAAGATAAGTCAAATTAGGTCATATTTCCTCAACACTATGAGAAGTTATATTTTTAATTCTTTGTGAACTTTAGGATGGCCCTAAATAATGTGGAATTTGGAATCTAGACCTAGCTAGATTGGCAAGATTTCTTCTCTAAAAAACTTAGGTAGAAAAAGCATTCCAGTCTTTTAAAAACAAATAATCCTCTCTTCACTCTCTCAACATCCTTCTCTTCTCTAACAACCAACACATGTACGTGTTTTGAAAGTTTAGTATTTTATTTTCCGTGATGTTAATAGATTAAATGTAAATCTTAATAAGTCCAAATTCCTTGATTTAAAGGTGTTTAGACTTGAGGCCTAGGATTTTGCCCAGTTCATTCCACATCTCAAAATATGGTTTTTGTCAGGACTAGACAGTAAACAGCTATAGTAGTTGGGATCCAAACCACAATTAATAGTGCTGAATGTCATGTTACAAACCTGCCTCTTGATTTCTTAAAGAGCTGGGAGTAGTTGTGGCAGCTGGACCTCAAATACTGTTACCAAAAAGGATTTTGTGTTTTAGTGTCTTCACCTAGTTTTTATGCCTGTTTATAAGGAGACGCCTAACGGATTGATTGCAAAGTGGACTGTGACATGCATCTGAATGTGAAGTTATATGGAAACTGTCTCACACTTAACTTTGTTTAAATTACTTCAGTTGTTTCTTCCGTGGCTAAGATTACAATTCAGACACTTCAGTCGGAATACTGCTTGTAAAACAGTAAAGCAAATGCCAAAATTACAGCCCAAAAATAAGGGAGTGAGCTAATGTGTTGGGAGTTCAGATATTTTTAATTTTAGGGGCATTGTCCCTTGGTTTTGGTATTTTTCAACAATCATGCTATTTATTATTTTATTTTATTTTAGCCATGTCCTTTGGGGGCCCGAGATTTTCGAGAGAAACAGTGTGCAGACTTTGACAATATGCCTTTCCGTGGGAAGTATTATAACTGGAAACCCTATACTGGAGGTAATGTATAACCTGGCAGAGTTTTCATTATGCTTGAGAGCTTTGCAAATATAAGAGAATATATAAATACATACAAACATACCCATACATTCATATACAGACTAGTAAAAATTAATGTTTACACATCAAAGCAGGAAAGTGCTCTAGTACTAAAAAGGTCTCCTGTTTTTATTAGTAGTTTCCCTGTAGTATAGTTAATATGTTAGTACAAATGATCAGAAATCATTTTTTAAAACCTAATCTATTTAGGTACAGAGTTCCTAGAAATGTTGTAAATCCAAATAATATTTCTGAATTCTTCAGACTTCCTTGAGGTATATAGACATTATAATAATTTATAATATCAAATATTTGGAATTATCACCCTGATATGAATCAGCTCAAAGAAGCTAAGAAAATGTGTTTCTCTCTTGGCCAAAGGCCAAGGATCTTTCCACGGGTGATTATTGTTCTTTTTTAGGGAAACATTTTTTGCTCTAATTTAGGCAAGCATCAGATGCTAATTGCTCAGTAAGCACAAGTTTTCTTATGCTCCCAAAACACAAACTAAAATTTGTTCAAATTTTCTCTTAGAAAAATAAAATGTACTCTTAAAAAGAACTTTTATTTATTGTTTTTCTAACATCTTACTTTTTTTTTTTTCTCTTGGCTATACCATGCAGCTAGGGGATCTTAGTTCCTCAAGCAGGGATTGAACCCAGGCCCCGGTAGTGGAAATGTTGAGTCCTAACCACTAGACCACCAGGGAATTCTCTCAACATTTTACTCTGAAAACTTTCCAACACAGAGCAATGTTAAAATAATTTTGCAGTGACAACTGTATACCCACCACCAAGATTCTATCATTAATATTTTAATATACTTCTTTATTACATGTCTAGTCATCTCTTTACCCATTCATTAATTTATTCTGTTTTTCAGGTGCATTTCAAAGTAAATTGTAGTCATCAGTATACTTTCCTCTCTAAATACTTCAGCATGCATAAGATTAACTGCAGTTCAATATTTATTTTTCTTTTGAAGGAAGATTATGTACAATGTACACAGATCTTAACCTACCTAACTGTACTTTCCTTGAGTTTTGACAAACACATGCACCTATAAAACCTTACTGAGTTACAGAACATTACCATCGCCTCCAAAATTCTCATAGTCCTCATCCTTCTTATTCAGCAACTGGCTCCACCTACTTTCAAGAGGCAACCAGTTCTGATTTTTTTTTTCCTATCAGTTAGTTTTGTCTGTTACAGAACTTTGTGTAAATAAAATCATGCCATATTTACTCTCATGTAAGTCTTCTCTAAGCCTGATTTTTTGAGATCCATCCATATCACTGCAAATGTAATTAGTTCATTCTTTTTTATTTCTGAGCAGTATTCCATTGTGCTAACCAGTTTGTTTTTCTATTCTGCTATTGGTGGAAACCTGTATTGTTTCTAGTTTTCAACTGTTATCAATAAGCTGCTATAAACATTCATGTATGTCTTTTTATGGGCATAGTTTTCACTTTTCTTAGGTAAATACTTAAGGGTGGGATTGCTAAGCCATAGGATAGCTGTGAGTTTAGTTTTAAAAGAAACTTCCAGATGTTTTTCCAAAGTATTGTACCAAGCACACTCCTGCCACCAATGTATGAGAGTTCTGTTTGCTCTTCATCCTTGCCAACATTTGGTGTTTGCGGTCTTCTTCTTGTGGGTCTATATTGTCTCAGTGAAGTTTTAATTTGCGTTTTCTGATTATTGAATGTGTTGAACACATTTTCATGTGCTTATTGAGCATTTCTATATCTTCTCT
The DNA here is from genome assembly GCF_029407905.1 of Bubalus kerabau. Lineage (NCBI taxonomy): Eukaryota > Metazoa > Chordata > Mammalia > Artiodactyla > Bovidae > Bubalus > Bubalus kerabau. The sequence goes on from NC_073641.1 coordinate 16,100,562, forward strand.
TATAAAATGTTTGTTCGAATCCTTTGCTTATTTTTAAATTGGTTATTTATCTTTTATTTTCAAGTGGTTCATTTATAAATTTTACAAGTATTTTCTCATAGCTTATGAGAAAATATTTCTTTACTTTTACTTCACTTTTCACTATGTTTTAAATGATATTTTGGATGAATATAAGATTTTAGTTTTGATGACTTCTAATTTTTCAGCTTTTAAATATTTTATAGTCATTGTGTTTTCTGTCCTGTCTGAGAAATCTTTGCCTCTCTTAACTCAGGAAGATATTTTCTTATGTTTTCTTTTAAAAACCTTATGGTTTTGGTCTTTAGATCTACACTCTAAAAATAATTTGGGGGTATGATATGTATTTGTAGTATATTTACAGACTCTATTTTGTTTCATTGATGTATTTGTCAGTCCTATCCTGGTGCCAAACTGACTGAATTACTTCAACTGTATAGTCTTGGACATAGGTAGTATAAGCTCCTCCTACTTGGGTCTTTTTTTCAAGAGCTCTTTGGGTATTCTGTTTTGCATTTCCACATAAATTTTAGAGTCAGTTGTTAATTTTTACAGAAGAACATGTTGGACTTATGGTTGTTGTCCTGTTGAATCTATGCATCAATTGAGGAAGAACTAGTATGCTAACTGTCGAGTTTTCCAGTTTATGAACATGGTGTGTCTCTCCATGTTTTGCTCAACTTCTCCCAGCTGTGCTTTATAGTTTTAGGTTTAAGGTCATGCACATCGTCTGTTAAATCTTTTCCTGAGCAATTTATGGTTTTGACAATATTGTAAATAAAGATTTAAAAATTTTCATTTTCAATAGTTTGCTCTAATATATACAAATAAGATTGATTATTATATATTAACTTACACATTCCGTGACCCTTCTAAATATCCTTTCTAGTTCTAATAGTTGTTTTGTAGATTGTTAAGAATTTTCTTGGTAAATAGTCACGCTCTCTGGAGATAGGTACTATTTTTTTTTTCCCAATCTTTTTACCTTTTTATTTTATTTCCTTCCCTTAATTAACTGACTTGGCCCTTCAGCAGAGTTTGTGCATGTGTCAATTATATGTGTTTTCTTCTTTATTCTGTTTATAGAGTGAATTAGTTGATAGATTTTGTAATGCCAAACCAACATTTGCTTTTCACATTAAACCCCAGGTGTTGATGACCTTTTTATGTTATTGGGCTTGATAGCTTATATTTAATTAAGGATGTTTACATCTATCTTCATAAAGAATATTTATTTGTAGGTTTTTTCTTCTCATGGTTTTGACAAGTTTTGGTTTCAGTTAATCTGGCTTCCAGAAATAGAATTCTTATTTACTTTGAAAGAGTTCGTAGGGTTGATAATATTTCCTCCTTAGAACAGATTTTACTAATTAAACCATCTAGGCTCAGTATTTTCTTTGTGAAAAGGATTTTTTTTTTATTATAAACTCAACTCCATTAATAGATACAGAGTTATTCACATTTTTTATTTTTATGTCAGATTTTGAGTTTGTCTTCAAGAAATTTATGTTACTTCCATGTTGTCCAATTTATTGGCAGAAAACTATCATAACATTCTCTTATTACCCTGTTTAATATCTGTAGGATCTATAGTGATATATACTATTGTATTTCTGATATTGATAATATGTATCTTCTCTCTTTTTCTTGATCAGTCTTGCTTGAAGTTTATCAATTTTATTACTCTTTTCAAAGAAAAAAAGCTTTTATCCTTTTTTCTAATTAGTTTTTTGCTCTTATTATTATTTTGGTTGAGGGGTTTATTTTGCTATCTTGCATTCCCCAAATTCTATATATTTTTATTTCCTTCAGTTAAAAATATTTTCTTATTTAAATTGTAATTTCTTCTTTGGCCCATGTATTATTTAAAGCTATTTTATTTTTATTTCTAAATAATTTAAAATTTTCTTGATTTTTGGGTTATTGATTTATAATTTATTTATATTATGATCAGTAGTAGTCTACATGATTTAAATTTTTAAAATTAGTTAAAATTTTTTTTATGATACAGCTTCTTGTCCAGTTTGATGTATGTTCTATGTATACTTGAAAAGGATATATTTTCTCCAGTTGTTGGCTATTGTGTTCTATATGATCATCATGTCAAGTTGACATAATATTTTTCAGGTCTTTTATATAATCTTTATGATTTTCTTCTGCTCTGGTTTTTAAATTAGTTCCTGAGAGAAGTGTCTTAAAATCTTCAAGTATTTTATGGCTTTTCTTTTTATATGTGGTTGAAGTTTTTGCTTCATGTATTTTGAATTGCTTTTATTAGGTAAATATACATTTGGGATTGTTTTGTCTTACTGTAGAAGTAAGTCCCTGAAATAGTTCACAGATTTAATCACTAGCATCTTGATAATTGTGTGCTTAGTAACTTAACCCTAAATTCATAATGAGCTTTAAATGAAGGTAACTGATAATGTGACCTTCCCATTCAGTCATCTTAAATCCCTTCTTGAAATAGTAACTTTACCTCTTCTAAAAAGGGGTAGGAAGTACCTAAAAAGGTACTAAAAAGTAGGGAGGAAGCTGAACACATCTTCAACAATAAAAGATGAATAACTTTATTTGTATTATTATCATATAGCATAATGGGCTAAGGAATATACCATAGCATTTATATGTCCTGCCTATCAAATACTACCTTACATAATTAATACTAAAATTGTATAAATAAAATATTCAGCTTCTCTTTTTAAAACCTGATGCATAAAAGCTGCATTAAATTCCAAAGCATTACAATAAAGAGATGGGGGAAGAACTATATTGGGTAGTAATGAAAAAAAAATTCCCAGTAAGATCTGTGGAAATTTAGAGCAATTTTATTCACAAGAATCTTATAAAAATAAATATAATACCTTGATTATCAGTTCAGGAAGAAAATATTTATTACTTGTTATTTCTGTGCTTAGTACAGCAAAATGTATCATTAACCTAAGCTGAATAATAACATTATAAGTTATAAAGAAGTTCTATAGCCTGTAGACACTGAAAATGGAAGAAAACATGGAATTCAGCCAGAAGTTGTAAACTGGCAGTTCAGGAACCATTTTTACTTATATACATGTTTTAAACTCCACAGTATTTTTGAAAACTTTAAATGAATTGCCAAGAAGAGTTTAAAGTTTTAAAATCTAGGTTTTTATCTTCTCTTGAAAAAAATAGAATGTCTGGCAATATTGGGCCATCTTCTTACATGACAAACGTCAACTGTAACAGTGATCTCCTTTAATGGATTGTTCTCTCTCATTGTCTCCACCACTCAGTTGGCTTTTCTTTTACTTCACCCTGTAGAGACCTCGATTCTACCTTTACTAAGACCTAGGCATATCATCTTCCTGCCTAATTTTCTTGTTTAGAAGTAGTCTTTTTTTATTTCAAAGATAAATTTTATAAGATCATTATAATAAGACCAAAGCAAGAGTTCAAACTAAAGCATTTTAAAATAATTATGTATTTATTAATAGCTTTTTTATGTGCAGTTTTGAATAAAAGTAAATTCATATTTATTGCTACTTTCCAGTGTACTGAGAAGTTATGATATGCACTCTGCTTATTTTTTAAATTGCTGCTATTTATATCTGTTTTTACCTCTTTCACGTCAACCTTGAAAAATACATACAACCATTGAAATACAGATTTCAGTGACAAAATAAAAATGCTTGAGTTACTATATACATTTATTCACAATATAAAAGTAGATTTTTAATTAAAGTTTATTTTTAAGTTTTTATTCAGTTTATTTAAGCTAAAATACATATGATGCTATGCAATATTTCTTCAATTTATTGATCTCATAGAATTATTCAAATTTAATATATTTTTATCTTTGATTTGCTAATCTCATAAGAATTTATCTCCATGCTAAAGCCATATTCATGGGATATATTTATTTATTTTTATGTTTTTATTTTTTACTTTTTGGCAGCACCAGGCAGCATGTGGGATCTTAGTCCCCCAACTTAACCCGCGCCCCCTGCAGTGGAAGCGCGGAGTCTTAATCTCCAGCTGTGAGGGAAGTCCCTGATATGTTTAAAGCAGGTCTAAATTTAATTTTACAACTACCATATCTCTGCTTGAAGTACCAGTTTTTGTATCATCTTCAGTAACAAGTGATATCATTTGCATAAATTCGTATTTGTCTTACGAGATCATTCTCAAGGTCTTCTTAAACTTTTTTTTTTAGTTTTTAAAAATTGCTTTTATTCCCTCCATTTCTTTTCAATATTCAGTTACCTCTACTATGATCCCTTTTGACCTAAAATACATTGAAAATATATATATGGGAAACACCTGAGGTTTTAAAACCGTAATATTACTCAGCAGAGCCTCCGTCAAGTTGCACAAGCAATACAAATAAACATGAAATTTTACCAAAGAAGGCGATAGAACAGAGAGTGATGTCTATATCAATCATAAATTTGCCATGGATAATATTGAATCACTGTTCCGTAGGAGAAACACTCCATTTACTTTTCTTCTACTCTCTCTCTATTTATTACTCTTCCAGGTGGGGTAAAACCTTGTGCATTGAACTGCTTGGCTGAAGGTTACAATTTCTACACTGAACGTTCCCCTGCGGTGATTGATGGGACTCAGTGCAATGCGGATTCACTGGATATCTGTATCAATGGAGAATGCAAGGTTGCTCAGATTTTGAATCTCACTCCATTTTGCTGGGGTTTTTGAGGCTGTTGTCTCTTTTTCTCAGATAGTAGCTCCTAATTAATACTATGCTAATTTTTAATAAAGAGAGCTGCATTTTGGACTCATTTGATTTTCTATAAGAAATGTACACAGTTAAAGGTAGAATTATCCATTCACAAGCACCTTGCAAATGTGATTTAGTCTGATGTTCTAGTTATAGAAATTGCTAGAGCTATGAAAATATTTTAGAACTTAATTTTCATTATTCTTATGTTCTGTTTATAAACAAGATGATAGCAAAAGAGAGGGAATGAGGATTCAATTCTTATTTGTATGGCTACTATGTGTTCTCAATGAAAGATTATTTGATGTATTTCATAGCAAAATATTTCCTCAAAATGTAAAATAGCTATGCTCTTCTCATTTTGTCTTCTTTTGAAACGTTTATAATGATTTTCATTACAGAATTAGTGTTACCTTTTTAAAGCGTTTACTTCAGAGAATTAGCCAGACCAGTCAGTTGGAAATTGCAGGAGCAAATCCATGGTGTTTTCCTAGAACTGTGTATGAATCTTATCGTAAGAAAAACCACAAAAGCCACTGTTCTCTTAACTTTTTTCCTTGTCTGCTTTTGTTTTACCTTAAAGAGAAGCATAAATTGAATGCCAGAAACTGAGAAAGAAAATATTTAAAAACAAACAAACAAAAAACCACTGTCTACTTTAATCTTATAATTTCTTGCAAATTCTGTCCTTATTAACTTGCCTCCAAATGTATCTTATGTATCAGATGATGCAGTGTGTGTGTGTGTTTTCATGTATTTACTTGAAGAAAACCTTGTTTATGGGATAGTATAAAAATGTTTTTCAGATAAAAAAGACCCAGGCACAGGTTATATTCAGAGACTACATGCCTAGTATTAATGGCTAAAAGACAAGTTACAAATAAAGTGCCAAAATATGCCAAAAATATAGATACAAACTGTATTTCTATGATTAAATGCAAAACAGAAAGGTAGACTTTCAGGTTCTAAAATTACATGTTTACATCTCCTTTTTCTTTATGATAATTTTATTCAGCTGATGGAAACAGGTATTCACTTTTAGGGATTTATCCAGGCATCAATTCCACAACTAGTCTTTGACACTAATACTAACAATTGGATATCCTAAAGGGTCAGTGGTTTAGAAAGAGCAAACCATAATGCTCAGTAAAGACTCTTGTTATCATTCATGTTGTATAGGACCATATGCCATTTTTTCTTAGTTAATTGAGGTTATAAATAAGAGCCCATTGCCAACAAATTATAATATTTTAAGAATTGAAGCATGGTATCTATAAATGAAGAAGAAATCTAGTCTAGAAATGTAGGTATACATTCCTGGGGAATCAGAATATTTTTCTTTCAAATTATATGTTGAGAAATGTTAGCTAGAATTACCAGAGAATAAAGGTAGAAGTGGTTCACATTTCCTGTTTAGATTTCCTTTACTGGAAAAGCAAGTAGATAAGTAAGTTGTATTCATTTGATTAGTGGGTCCAAGAGTTCCTCTTTTTGCCACACTGAATATTCTTCTCTGTTTTCAGCATGTAGGTTGTGATAATATTTTGGGATCCGATGCTAGGGAAGATAGATGTCGAGTCTGTGGAGGGGATGGAAGCACATGTGATGCCATTGAAGGGTTCTTCAATGATTCGTTGCCCAGAGGAGGTGAGTGTGTAGAAAGAACTCTTCCTCACACCTCTGGTGTACTTGAAATAGACAAATTACTTGATTTCCCCCTTATTTTAAAATTTTCTTTATTTAAGTAGACAGTGATTTCTCCCCAAATTGCTTTCAATCTTTTAAATATTAAATATGGCTTCAGATTAGTTATTTTAAGGAAATATTATTCCATTTCTACTTGGTTTCATTTAGTAATGTTTCTTTAAGATGGAAATTCCCATAGAGCCTGTGTTGAGAAAAAAAAAAAGCATGAACCAATATTATACATTTTGAGGATTTAAAGATATTTTGAGATGACTTAGAGAAAAATAACACTCTAGATGTATTCATGAACACAAAGGGGAATTTACTCATTACTTATAATTTATAAAGTGTATAGAAAGAATGGAAGAATAAGGAAACTTAACTGCTGAATGGTTACTAAACACTCATTTTCTGATGAAAGCTCCAGATGCTGCTTAGTACTGGTAATCTTCTGTGTTCCAGGCTACATGGAAGTAGTGCAGATACCAAGAGGCTCTGTTCACATTGAAGTCAAAGAAGTTGCCATGTCAAAGAACTATATCGGTAAGTAGCATAGTTTGCTAGATTTTAAATATTAATGAGGAAAAGCAGCACAGTATCAGGAAGGAAAAGACATACTGCTTTGAGGTGGAACACGTTGACGTTAAAAAGGAAGATCCACATGAAAGAACTAAACAAAAAATTAGCAGTTTACACCTTACTCTTTACGGGTGGTTTGATTTTTAAAAAATATTTTGCATAAAATAAAATGCATTCTTTGTAAGTGTATAGTTCAAAGAGTGTGCAATTATATGTGTGTGTGTGTCTGTGTATCCGTATAAATACTACAACCAAAATATAGGACATTTATATGACTCCAGAACATTCTTTCCTTATCCTTTGCAGTCAAGTCTCCCCAGCCTTAGCCTCAGAAAACACTGATCTCTTTTCTGACATATTATTATTATTCTGACATTATTATATTACCTTTCTTTAATCTGGAATTTCATATTCACATAAATAGGATCATAACAATATGTACTTTTACATCTGGCTTTTCTCATTCATAACAAATGATTTTGAGATTCATCTATATTGCTGAGTGTGTTCGAAGTTCATTCCTTTTTTATTGCCAAATAGTATTCAATTGTATGAATTTATCCACTCATTTGTTGATGGATATTTGGGTCTTTGCTGTCTTTGACTATTATGAATAAAACTTCTTTGCACGTTCACAGACAAGCTATGTATGGACACATATTTTCATTTCTCCTGGATAAAAAGCCTAAGAGTGAAATATCTGGTCATGTGATAAATATATGTTTAACCTTTTAAGAGGGCTTCCCTGGTGGCTTGGCAGTAAAGAATGTGCCTGCCTGTGGAGGAGACATGAGTTCAATCCCTGGATCTGGAATATCCCCTGGAAAAGGAAATGGCAATCCACTCTAGTATTTTTGCCTGGAAAATCCCATTCTCAGAGGAGCCTGGCATGCTATAATGAGGTCACAAAAGAGTTGGACATGACTTAGTGACTAAACAAAAACAAACAAGAAAACCTTATAAGAAATTGATTGAATTAACTGTTTTAAAAGTGATTGTATCATTTATATTCCCACCAGGAATGTAAAAGAGTTCCAGTTGTTCTATGACCTTATCAATTCTTGGCATTGTCAGTCTTTTTAACTGTACCCATAGAGAGATTTTTTGTGTGTGAAGTACCTAAACAAATATTTTGCCTATTTACTTTTTTTTAATTTATAAAGTTGTAAGTTATTTATAAATACTAGTTATAAATCCCTGCTCAAGTATATGTTTTACGAATATTTTCTTCTAGTCTGTAGCTTGTTCTTAATTGTATCTTTTAATTTTGATGAGATATAATGTGTAAATGTTTTTATGGTTTGTGCCTTCACATCTTACCTTAAAATTTTTTCCTACCCTAAAGGTTGCAGAGACTGTCTTCAATGTGTCTTAAATAAATTATGAGTTAAGCTTTTACATTTAGATATTTGGTCCATTTTGAATCTTTATGTAAGGTATGAAATAAGGATTGAGGTTCAATTATTTTCACATAGATATTCAATTGCTATAGCACATTTATTTAAGACAATTGTTTACCCCTTCAACTACCTTGACATTTTTGTGAGAGGTCAATCTCACATAAATGTATGGGTCTGTTGATGTTCCCTCCCCTTAAACCAAAACCACATTGTATGGATTAATAGAGATTTCCATTAAGTCTTAAAAATAAGAAGCACTAGGTCTTCAAATTTGTTCTTTCTCAAAATTATTCTTGCTTCGCTAGGTCCCTTACATTTCTATATACTTTTTTGAATCAACTTGTTAATTTCTACAAAATGAGATTATTTGGAATCTATAGATCAATTTGGGGAGAATTGACATCTTAAAAATATTGTCTTCCACTCATGTAGCCCAATGTTCATTACAGCACCATTTACAATAGCCAGGACATGGAAGCAACCTAGATGTCCATCAACAGATGAATGGATAAAGTTGTGGTACATATACACAATGGAATAGTATTCAATCATAATAAGAAATGAATTTGAGTCAGTTCTAGTGAGGTGCATGAACCGAAAGCTTGTTATACAGAGTGAAGTAAGTCAGAAAGAGTAAAACAAATATCATATATTAATGCATGTATATAGAATCTTTAGAAAAATGGTACTAATGAACCTATTTGTAGGGCAACAATAGAGATGCAGACATAGAGAACGGACTTATGGACACAGTGGAGGAAGGAGAGGATGGGACAAATTGAGAGGGTAGCATTGAAACATACACCTTACCATACGTAAAATAGATAGCCAGTGGGAATTTGCTGTATGATGCAGGAAGCTCAACCCAGTGCTCCTTGACAACCTAGAGGAGTGGTATGGGGTGGGAGGTAGGAGGGAAGTTCAAGAAGGAGAAGACATATGTGTACCTATGATTCATTCATGTTGATGGTGGAAACCAACACAGCATTGTAAAGCAATTATCCTCCAATTATAAATAAACTGTGAAGCCTGGTGTTTTCTGTGTGGGAAGTTTTAATGAAAAATTCAGTTTTTGTAATAGCTATAAAGTTGTTGAATTTATTGGCATAATGCTTTGGATAATATTACCTAATTATCCTCTTTGAATGCCTGTAGGATCATAGTGATGGCTCTTTTCTCATTCTTCACAATGGTGATTGGTATCTTCTTTTTCTTAATCATTCTAGTATTATGAATTATTCCATAAATCATTTAGTATTCTGTAAATGTCAATTAGATTAAATTGATTAGTTTTTATTAATTTTATTGTCTTTTCAAAGAACTGGCTTTTGATTTAAATGACTTTTCCTATTATTTCACCATTTTCTATCATATTGATTCCCATTCTTCTCTTTATTATTTCCTTTTTGTGACTCACTTTGTGTTTAATTTGTTATTTTTCTAGCTTATCAAGATAAAAACTTAGATTATTGATTTTTAAAGTCTGTTTTCTACTCTAAAATAAGTAGTTTGCACTATAAATTTCCCTCTAAGCACTGCTTTAACTTCATCCCATATACTTTTGATATGTTGTTTTCTCATTAACACTCGGTTTAAAATATTTTCTTATTTACCATAAATCATGTCTTAAAAGGTATTATTCATTTTCTAAATATCTGGGGGGACTCCAGATGTCATTACTAATTTTTATTTTAATTCTATTATGGACAGATAAGATACTTCGTATGATTTTAGTTCTTTTGTTGAGGTTTGTTTTATGCCCCAGAGCATAGTCTCTTTTAGTGATTATTCCATGTGCACTTGAGAAGAATGTGTATTATAGTGGTATTGGATTTAGTATTCCATAAATGTCAATTAGATTAAATTGGTTGATAGTTTTGTTAGAGTCTTGTATATTTTTATTTATTTTCTGCCTGTTTGTTTCAGCAAATACTGAAAGATTCATGTTGAAATGTCCAACTAGAATTGTGGATTTGTTTATTTCTCCCATTAGTTTGTAAGGTTTTGCTGCATTTATTTTCAAACTTTGTTAGGTGTGTAGACATTCAAGATTGTTAGATTTTATTGATGTATTGAACATTTTATCATTATCCTATATTCTTCTTTATTTCTGATGGTATTCTTTGACCCACATCTATTTTGACTGGTACTAATCTGGCAACCCAGATTTCTTCTATTAGTGCTTGCATAGTAAATTCTTTTCTGTTCATCCACTTTTCATATGTAGGTGTTCATGAACTTTAAATATGTTTCTTCTAGGCAACATGTTGTTTGATTCTCATTTCTTATGGTGTCTAACAATCTTTGCTTTTTCAAATACAATCTCTAAATGCGGGGGCTTGACAAACTTTTTCTGTAATAGGCCACATGGAAACTATTTCACCTTTACAGGACATGAAGACTTTATCTCAGTCAGCTATGTCTGAATCATTTGTAGTTAGTAGGATTATTAAAATCATTGGATTTAAGTCTGTCATTGTGCTGTTTTTCTATTCTGTCCATGTATTTTTCCCTTTATTCTCCTTTTATGTTTTCTGTTTTATCAAATGTTTTATGGTATTCCAAGTAATGGACTTCTCTGGTAGCTTAGACAGTAAAGAATCTGCCTGCAATGCAGGAGACCTAAGTTCAGTTCCTGGGTTGGGAGGATCTCCTGGAGAAGGGAATGGCTGCCCACTCCAGTTTTCTTGCCTGGAAAATCTCATTGACAGGAGAGTCTGGCAGGCTACAGTCCATGGGCTCACAAAGAGTCGGACACAACTGAGCAACTAAGCACACAAACACACACAATGACTTATTAGCTATATTGCTTTGTTCTACTTAAATAGTAGTTGCTCTAGAATTTACAAAATGCATCTTTATCACAATATACCTTCAAATAATATTACAACATTTATGTATGATACAGGACTCTTACAACAGATTACTTCTATTGTATTCTTCCATCCTTTGTGTTGTTTTTTAAAAGCACATTTTACTTCTTCATATGTTATAAACACAATGCATTGTTATTATTTTTTTCTAAAGAGTCAGTTACCCTTTAAAAAATTTTTTAAATAAGAATTATTTTGTTTACCTACAAATTTACTATATCTGTCATACTTTCTTTCTTTGTGTTGACCTGAGCATCCATCTATTATATATATATATATATATATATATATATATATATATATATATCCTCCAGGTTGTTTCATTAGATTGTTTTCCCTTAAAGTTCTTGAGTATATTTATGATAGTTGTTTGAAAGTTATTTTCTACTAATTCTATAATTTCTATCATTTCTGAGTCTCTTGCTTTTACTTGGCTTTCTTGGTTTAGACCATATTTTCCTCCTCCTTGCCATTTGTAGTAGTTTTTCATTAGATGTTGTACATTGTGAATATTTTCTTACTGAGACTGTGGATTTTTTTATTGTTCTTTGGAGTGTTAAGTAACTTGTAGATGAGCTTGATCTCTTTGAGGCATGTTTTTGAGTGCTGTTGAGATGAGTCCAGAGTAGCCTTTATTCCCACTCCAGTACTCTTGCCTGGAAAATCTCATGGACGGAGGAGCCTAGTAGGCTGCAGTCCATGGGGTTGCGAAGAGTCGGACACGACTGAGCGACTTCACTTTCACTTTTCACTTTCATGCATTGGAGAAGGAAATGGCAACCCACTCCAGTATTCTTGCCTGGAGAATCCCAGGGACAGAGGAGCCTGGTGGGCTGCCGTCTGTGGGGTCGCACAGAGTCGGACACGACTGAAGTGACTTAGCAGCAGCAGCAGCCTTTATTCCAGAGTTGCTCAGCCCCACTAAAAAGGCATTATTCTCTGATGAATGTCCTATTGCTTGAAACTTCTGAATTCTTGCTCTAGAAATTTTTCTGCTTATGATTATCTAGTATTGGAGTGGGGCAGTCTGGCCTCATGGAATTTTATCCTGTGTATATAGAGACTACTATTCAGTAACAAATTCCCTCCTTTTACTCTAATTTTCTGGTTCTGCAAATTCCAGCTATTTTAGCCTTCCTAGTTTCTGATCTTTGTCTCCTAACTCAGTGAGACCACCATGTTCTGCTTTGGTTCTCCTGGTCTACACTGACAGAAAGTGCCTCCAGGCAGAAAGCTAGGGAAATTATATGACTCACTTTGTGTTCCTTTTTGCATGTCACAGCTCTTCACCATCCTGACCAATGTCTAAAAACAGCTGCTTCATATATTTCATGAGTTTTCTAGTTGTTTATAAATGGAGGGCAAACCCAATCCCAGTTATTTCCCATGTAAAAGAATGGAAATTATGTTTATTTGATATTTGATTCCTTGAGATGGATTTAGACTCTATTATGGCCCTTATGAGTTCTTACTCCCCTTAAAATATCACCTCTTTTTCCTTAAATCTTTTAAAAATAAGACTATATCTGGAATGCATCTTTAGATAGAGTATCAGTATCATCAGACTCTTTCTTTCTTTGTTTAAGAAGACTTTTTTATTTTTACAGCATAATTTTAGATTCCTTTGTGCAACAGCAAGAATCAAAACAAAAATAAGATTTCTAACATCAAATGTTTTACCTTTGATAATTCTCAGTCCATAATGCCACATCCTCCTCCCTTAGCAAATTTTTGTTCAGTCCTTTAAATGTTTGGTGTTGCTCTGAAATACATTATGACACTAGCAAAGGTGATTTAGGATTCCTTAACTGAGTAGATAGGAAAATTGAAAAGTGAGAGCTTAAATTGAAGGAGAATTCAAAGCTGCTAGATGTCTTGTTTTTATTTTTGTTTTCACTGTTTTGTATTGTGCAGATTCAGATATACTTATATTTGTTGTTAATCGCTCAGTCATGTCTGACTGTTTGCGACCCCATGTACTGCAACATGCCAGGCTTTCCTGTCCTTCACTATCTCCTGGAGTTTGCTCAAACTCATGTCCATCAAGTCGGTGATGCCATCCAAACATTTCATCCTCTGTCACCCCCTTCTCCACCTGCCCTCAATCTTTCCTGGCATCTGGTCTTTTCCAATGTGTCAGCTCTTTGTGGTCAAAGTATTGGCTCTTCAGCTTCAGCATCAGTCCTTCCAATGAATATTAACAGTTGATTTATTTTAGGATTGACTGGTTTCATATCCTTGCTGTTCAACGACTCTGAAGAGTCTTCTCCAGCACCATATTTCAAAAGCATCAATTCTTCAGCACTCAGTCTTCTTTATGGTCCATCTGTTACATCCATGCATGACTATTGGAAAAACCATAGCTTCCACTAGATGGACTTTGTGGACAAAGTGATGTCTCTGCTTTCTAATATGCTGTCTAGGTTTGTCATAGCTTTTCTTCCAAGGAGTAAGCGTCTTTAATTTCATGGCTGCAGTGATTTTGGAACCCAAGAAAGTAAAGTCTGTCGCTGTTTCCATTTTTTCTCCATCTATTTGCCATGAAGTGATGGGACCAGATGGCATGATCTTAGTTTTTTGAATACTGAGTTTTAAGCCACCTTTTTCACTCTTCTCTTTCACTTTCATCAAGAGGTTCTTTAGTTCCTCTTCACTTTCTGCCATTAAGGTGGTGTCACTTGCATATCTGATGTTATTGATATTTCTCCCAGCAATCTTGATTCCAGCTGTGCTTCATCCACCCCAGCATTTCTTATGATGTACTCTGCATACAAGTTAAATAAGCAGGGTGACAGTATACAGCCTTGATGAACTCCTTTCCCAATTTGGAACCAACCTGTTGTTTCATGTCTGCTTCTAACTGTTGCTTCTTGACCTGCATACAGGTTTCTCAGGAACCTGGTCAGGTGGTCTGGTATTCCCATCTCTTGAAGAATTTTCCACAGTTTGTTGTTATACACACAGTCAAGGGCTTTAGCAAAGTCAGTGAAGTAGAAGTAGATGTTTATATGGAATTCTGTTGCTTTTTCTATGATCCAAGGGATGTTGGCAATTTGATCTCTGGTCCTCTGCCTTTTCTAAATCTGACTTGTACATCTGAAAGTTCTCGGATCACATTCTTTGAAGCCTAGTTTGAAGGATTTTGAGCATTACCTTGCCAGCATGTGAAATGAGCACAGTTGTATGGTAGTTTGAACTTTCTTTGGCAATGCCCTTCTTTGGGATTGCAATGAAAACTGACCTTTTCCAGTCCTGTGGCCACTGCTGAGTTTTTCCAAATTTTGCTGCCATATTGAGTGTAGCACTTTCACAGCATCATCTTTTAGGATTTGAATTAGCTCTGATGAAATGCCATCACCTTTTCTAGCTTTGTTCATAGTGATGCTTCCTAAAGCTCACTTGAATTCACATTCATAGGATGTCTGTCTCTAGGCAAGTGATCACACCATTGTGGTTATCTGGGTCATTAAGACCTTCTTTGTGTAATTGTTCTATGTATTCTTGCTACCTCTTCTTAATCTCTTCTACTTTGTTCAGTTCTGTTCAGTCACTAGTTGTGTCCGACTCTTTGCAACCCCACGGACTGCAGCACGACAGGCTTACCTGTCCATCACCAACTCCCGGAGTTTTCTCAAGCTCATGTCCATTGAGTCAGTGATGCCATCCAACCATCTCATCCTCTGTTGTCCCCTTCTCCTCCTGCCTTCAATCTTTCCCATCATCAGAGTGTTTTCAAATGAGTCAGTTCTTTGCATCAGGTGGCCAAAGTATAAGAGTTTCAGCTTCAACATCAGTCCTTCCAATGAATATTGACAACTGATTTCCTTTAGGATGGACTGGTTGGATCTCTTTGCAGTCCAAGGGACTCTCAAGAGTCTTCTCCAACACCACAGTTCAAAAGCATCAATTCTTCAGTGCTCAGCTTTCTTTATAGTCCAACTCTCACATCCGTACATGACTACTGGAAAAACCATAGCTTTGACTAGATGGACCTTTATTGGCAAAGTAAAGCTGTCTTGGTTGGTCATAACTTCTTCCAAGGAGTAAGCATCTTTTAATTTCATGGCTGCAGTCACTATCTGCAGTGATGATTTTGGAGCCCTCCCAAATAAAGTCTGTCACTGTTTCCACTATTTTCCCATCTATTTGCCATGAAGTGATGGGACCAGATGCCATGATCTTAGTTTTTTGAATGTTGAGTTTTAAGCCAACTTTTTCACTCTCCTCTTTCACTTTCATCAAGAGGCTCTTTAGATCTTCTTCTCTTTCTGCCATAGGGTTGTGTCATCTGCATGTCCGAGGTTATTGATATTTCTCCCAGAAATCTTGATTCCAGCTTGTGCTTCATCCAGCCCAGCGTTTCTCATGATGTCCTCTTCATATAAGTTAAATAAGCAGGGCGACAGTATACAGCCTTGACATACTCCTTTCCGTATTTGGAACCAGTCTGTTGTGCCATGTTCATTTCTAACTGTTGCTTCCTGATCTGCATACAGATTTCTCAAGAGGCAGGTCAGATGATCTGGTATTCCTATCTCTTTCAGAATTTTCCAGTTTGTTGTGATTCAGCTTTGTTAGGCCCATACAATTTATGTCCTTTATTGAGTCCATCTTTGTATGAAATGTTCCCTTGGTATCTCTTACTTTTCTTGAAGAGGTCTCTAGCCTTTCCCATTTTATTGTTTTCCTCTATTTCTTTGCATTATTCACGTAAGAAAACTTTATCTCTCCTTGCTATTCTTTGGAACTCTGCATTCAGTTGGGTATGTGTTTCCCTTTCTCTTTTGCCTTTTCCTTCTCTTCTTTTCTCAACTATTTGTAAGGCCTCCTCAGACAACCATTTTGCCTTCTTGCATTTCTTTTTCTTGGGGATAGTTTTGGTCACCGCCTCTTGTACATTGTTACAAACCTCCGTCCATAGTTCTTCAGGCACTCTATCTGTCAGATCTAATCCTTTGATCTATTTGTCACTTCCACTATATAATCATAAGGGATTTGATTTAGGTCATACCTGAATGACCTAGTGATTTTCCCTATTTTCTTCAATTTAAGTCTGAATTTTCCAATAAGGAGTTCATGATCTGAGCCACAATCAGCTCCCAGTTTTGTTTTTGCTGACTGTATAGAGCTTCTCCATCTTTGGCTGCAAAGAATATAATTAATCTGATTTCAACATTGACCATCTGGTGATGTCCAAGAGTCATCTCTTGTGTTTTTGGAAGAGGGTGTTTGCTATGACCAGTGTATTCTCTTGACAAAACTCTGTTAGCCTTTGCCCTGCTTCATTTTGTCCTTATATTGCCTAGGTAATTTTGATGTTTCAAATGAGAGAGAATCACTATGGGATTTGAAAATAAAAAAATTTAAATATAAGACAAATTTAAGACTAAATAATTTTTAGCTAGCATGTTCCTGTCTCCAAAGTTTAGACTTTTTTTGACAGTCAAATGAATTTACAACATATTTGAAGTCAAGAAGGTACACATGTATTTTCCAGGCAGTTACAGATGAGGGAATGAAAATAATCTATACTCCTAAGGATAAGTGGTAGATTTCCAGAGTCAGAGACTCTGTACCATGACCCTTTCAGTCCTTTGGGGCTGCATGATCATCTGGCCTCATAAAGTTTTTGAATAAGTTAGCAAACTAACAGAAAGATTAAGCTGACATGTTTGTCACTGTCAAAGCATGATAATTATTAATAATTATTATCAAAATTATCACTCATTTATTTATAGAAGTTTTTATGTAGTAGTGCTGATAACCATTTTTGTATTACATATTTTTAAACTTTTTTATACAGTTTTTTCCTAAGGGAGTTTAAAAAATGATGTTAATCTTTTTCTTTATACCTTCTGAGGTTTTGATCTTGCTTAGAAAAGCCTTTCAATGCCCCAATATTATTTTTTTTTTAAATATTCCCACATTTTCTCCTAGCATTTTATGACTTAACTATATTTACATTTAAATAATTACACATCTGGCATTTATTCTTTTCTCTCCCTTTCTTTAAACTTCGTTTTTATTGAAGTAAGATTCAAATAATATAGAATTCAAACATTTTAAAATGAACAACATAGTGGCATTTAATGCATTCCAAAATATTTTCATCATCCCAGAAACAACCCCATGTCCATTAAGCAGTTACTTTTCATCCCCTAGTCCCTGGCAGCCACCAATTTGCTTTTTGTCCCTATGGATATACCTATTCTAGATATTTCTTGTAAATAGAAGAGTAAAATAGGTGATCTTTTCTGTCTAGCTTCTTCCACTTAGTGCAGTTTTCTTTTTTTTAGTTTCATCCTCATTGAGTCATGTATAGTACTTCATTCTTTTCTATGGCTGAATTTTATTCCATTGTCTTGTATATGCCCCAATTTGTTTATCCCGTCATTCATTGATGGACATTTGGGTTGTTTCCACCTTTGGCTATTGAGAATTACTACTATAAGCTTGTGTATACAAATATTTGAGTACTAATTTTCATTTCTTTTGGATATATACCTAGGAATGGAGTTGTGATAGCTATTCTTATATAAAGAATGAGATGAATTTGCATTTTTTTTTTTTTTTTTGCCTACTAGTCTTCTGCCTTAGTTCCATTTCTTGTTTTCTTTCCTCTACCAATTTAGGATGCTTCCTTTGTTATACATTAACTCCCTATTGTACTTGTGTTTATTTCTTAGCTGTCCATTTTGTTCTATTTTTCTGTCCATCTGTGTGCCAGACCACAGGTTGCCCCACCCCTGTATTTGTATAATTACTGTTTTAACATTCGGACAGGAAAATCTGCTCCTCACCCCTACTTCCATCCTTTAGTCATAATTTCCCTTGCTTGTTCCATATTTTTATTCTTTCAGATAAGCCTTTCATTCTTTTCTATCAATAACATTATAAATACTCAATATCTTCTTGACATTCACGTGGAAAATTACTATTTTAAATTGCACTTAAGAAAATGGTCAAGAATCCCATGTCTAAATGAAAATGGATATTCATTGTACACTTCAGTGCAGTTATTATTCAGTTACATTGTAGTGAATGAAGTTTCAGATTTTAGCTAAAGTGTTTTGGTTTATTTTTTTAATTTTTTTTTTAGCTTTAAAATCTGAAGGGGATGATTACTATATTAATGGTGCCTGGACTATTGACTGGCCGAGGAAATTTGATGTTGCTGGGACAGCTTTTCACTATAAGAGACCAACTGATGAACCAGAATCCTTAGAAGCTTTAGGTCCCACCTCGGAAAATCTCATTGTCATGGTAAATAAGCCTTTGCCATTTCATTTCTCCTTTGAGGTAGGACGGGGCAGGTTTTATTATCTGAAATTAAAGTGATGAAATTAAAGTAAATAATGGTAAAATGCCCAAAGGTGAAAAAAATCTGTGTAAAGTTGAGACTGTGCTGCTCTTTTCATGTGACTGATCTTTTCAATGCCTGCTTGAATAATATTTGTATAACCAAACAAGGCAAATGAGAGAAATGGCTCCAAATTACCCATGAAAATGGAAGGAGAATATTCAGTATAAGTACATGTATTCTAAAAGTTGTCTTAAATTTCCCTTAAGACTTAGGTTATGACATTTTCTTCTTCAAAAGAAATAATAAATATCTGAATAAAGGCTCATTGTATTTTAATTATCTTCACCAGTTGTTTTCAATGGCAGGTTCTGCTTCAGGAACAGAATTTGGGAATTAGGTATAAATTCAATGTTCCCATCACCCGGACGGGCAGTGGAGACAATGAAGTTGGCTTTACATGGAATCATCAGCCTTGGTCAGAATGCTCGGCTACTTGTGCTGGAGGTAAGACACCCACTAGGCAGCCCACCCAGAGGGCAGGATGGAAAGCAAAACATTCTGAGCTATGCTTTGTGTTTGCTAAAGAAGCTAATTGGAAACATTTCTTGCAGGTTTGCTTCAAGCTGTAATTTAGCAAAAGAAACTTTGCTTTAATTACATTATATTCCGTTTGTTTTTAACCTCATGTAATTTGTACAGATTTGTTGGTAAAATACATCTTGGCACAATGAGTGTCTCTGCTGGTGCTTCTCCCAAGACTATCTTGAAGGTGGGCTGTTTGCTTTTCGTGAACACTTTCTTGGTAAAGAACATCAAGAGTTTTAAATAAGAAAATGAGTGAGAATCAGACGGCACAGATGCAACATCTTGTAATGGGGGATGAGAATGTATGTCTGTGTGCTTGTATGTTTGTGTTTGTGTGCTTGTGTGTTTCCCACAATCCTATTCAAACTCCCTTCTGCAGCCATCCAAGTTAAGGGGCTATATTCTGGGATACTACAATAATTACTGGTCTGGGTCTCTGGCTTAATGGTGTTTGCAGACCCCATGGTAGTCCCTCAGAGAGGTAGCTGCTAGGCGGTGGTTGGTGATGTGTTGGTTGTCCCATGTGCGTTTTTCATGGGTGCCTTTTCCCCACAATTTACTCTATTCCTAATCCTCCTCCCTCTAGTGGCCACCAATGCAATTCTTTACCTCTGGCTGGGAGAGCAGGACAGTTGGCTTCCTTCAAAGCCAACACCCTTGCTGCTGCATGGACTGGTGAGTAGAAGTGCTGTGCAAGCAGCATCTTCCTTCTCTCTGGAGACTAAATGCATCGCCTCCACCGTACACCTTGATCCTAATAGGCAAGAAAGCAAACGTATCCCTCAGGTCTGTGCTGGACTAGAGCACCTCACCATTCCAAAAGCAAAGGTGAAATTTTGAATAGTGATATATAGAATGGGAGAGATGGAACTAAAGTGAATCATCCCATTTTACCCCATATTCCAATTACCTATTTTTCCTTTCTAAACTACTGAGAAACACAGGCTTTACATGGACTTTATCCTACTAGTCCTGTATTCACTGAATCTCTAAATACTTCTGATTCTCAAAGCTTGAATCAGAGAAATTATTTTTCACAGAAGTGAATAATCACAATAATAGATTCAGTAATTTTAAACTCATATAGAATTAAATCACGGATAAACTCCAACTTCTGTAGTAAGCACTATAGAAAAAAGAAAAAACCAATGAATAATAATAATGTTTTCCTTCTGTGTGAAGTATCATGAAACATGGTTATGTGTAATCTGTGGCATATTTATAAAGATTTCTAATTCCCATCCATTTTATGTGTGAAATGGCTGGTGATTTAGAAAATTTTAAAAACTATAGGGCATTACTACTTCTTTTAATAAAATAAAGAATATTTGAAATGAATCATTCAAGTGAATGCCATTATATTATAGTGGCATTTATACATATATCTTTCTTTGTTTCAATTAAATTCCTTTTTATTTAATCCATAAATTAACTTTCCCCTTTTCACATACCAAAAAGAAATCTTCATGATAACAGTAAATACATAATTCAGGCCCTGAGGTAAGGTGGGATAAACTTATTAAAGAAGTGTCAAAAAAATTTAAGTTTAGGAAATCTAATGAAGTTTAAATGTCGAGGTTGATTATCTCAGAGAAGAGAAGGCTGAGGGAAAGTATATTAGTTTCTTCAAGTATGTGACAGAATGTTGAATGGGAAATTCTTAGTACCTATTCATCTTTGTACTGACAATTGCTATATTTGGGGATGGTTTAGATACAGTCTTGTCTGAGGCCAAGGAGGGATTAAGTAAATTCTCAATGTTCCTTCTAACTCTGATTCTTTTGTTCAGAAAGGAGATAGTCCAACAAAAAAGGGGACTTAATTTAGGAGAGAAACTATGATTTTATTAAAGTAAAGAAATATGAAAAATCTGAATGTGTGTTATTCTTTTCCATGACCCTAGTATTGAGAAATCACAATAGAAGATAGACTTCTTGTGCTAGGAGATAAAACAAAAGAAAAACGAGGAGGAAGCAAAACCATTGAAAAAAGAATTTTCTCCTTGTTATTTGTACTTTTTTCTTGTCTTGTGGAGCTACCATCCTAGATATTTGAGGTGGTTCTGGAAACTAAAATTCTGCTCAGTTATGAGCGACAAGCCTTTAAAAGGCCATTCCCTTCTTTGGAAGAGAGATGTACAGTGTTTGAAAATTGGCAGGCATAGTGTGATGAGCTGTTATTTCTTGGTAAGTAGTTTGCAAAGTGTGGTCACCAGACCAGCAGTATCAGTGTTACCTGAGAATTAATGAGAAATGCTAATTTGGGACCCATCTCAGACCTACCAAATAGCATCTCTCTGGATGGGGCCTCAAACTCTGTTTTAACAAGTTCTCCGAGTGATTCTGATACTCACTCAAATTTCAGTACCACTGGTCCTAGTTCACAGAGAATCTGAAACCTAGCGCTCTAGACACATAGAATTCACATCCTCATCACTGAAGTCTATGCATCTCACTAGATTCATTTTGCATCTAAAACAATTTCTGGAAAATACTAGGAACTCAGGAAATGTTTATAGTAAATGAATGAGCAAAAGAAGTGAATTACTTTTGGCAATTTTATATTTATGTTATTCTTTCCAGTGGGGGAAATTAAAGTTTGGAATTGCTATTTTTCTTGTAAGGTGGAACAAAGCAATTGCTAGAGAAAGACAGTATAATTTTGATTATAGTCTTTTGTTTGAATAGGTTGAAAATATTTCCTAGAATATAGAGTACAGATATCAATTATTAGAGTTATTCTTCCTACACATAACCCCACCTTTAACCCTAGGTTCTTTAAATATTGGAGGCTTAGGATTGAGGGAAGGAAAATCCTTTATGGCTCCAGGAATCTTGATCAAAGAAAGAACCAGAGTCATATGCTCAGTGATGGTAAATGGAACTTCATCTATAGTTAAGGAGTCTTTCAGGGAAAGTCATTTCTTCTCAGTTTCACGCAGAAGCTAAAGATGAATACTAAACATGAATTTTTAATTGGGATACTCTATGCTCATCTTTACAAGATGGTGCTAGGTATCTTGAGAGTGCCAAAACTTTTTAAAATGTAAAACAAAGGAACAGGAACAATCTCAAAGAACTTTTTATTGCAATCTCATGACTCGTCAGTGTTCTCACCTATGCTATCCTGCATATGTCTAATTAATAGCAAGACCTTTGGACTTTGAGTTTGGGAGCAATGTTGGTATTTTTGCTAATGAAATCTTTCAAGATAAGAAGTTTTGAGACTGTTTTTCTGTTGCTTAGCAGACACAATGACAAATCTAAGACTGCAGGAAACATTACTGGTGATTCAGTCCAAGAAATGGTCTTTTCTCTGAGTCAGTGGTGACACACTTCCTTAGCCTGAATAAAAGCATTGAGATGCTGTGGGGTGTTGTCTTCAGGATAAATGTGATTTCTAAGATACAGTTGTGACTCTTCCTCTCTGAGAGAATTAAAACTTGACTATTTTCTGAACCATTGTTATTCCCACTATTGTGGGAATTCCTTATCCAAAGTATTGTATACTCTGTAATTAATCTGACTTCTAAACTTATATACTACTATTGTATTCATGATTAACGTGTTAATTGATAAAGCTTGGCCAGGTAGTGAGAATTGTACTATTTTAAAATACAAAACTTTAGGAGTTTTTTAAGTAGCAATTTATGATGATATACCTTTTCTATGACTTTTAAACATTTAAATAATAAATAACATTTCTTATTTAAATATTTGCTCAGACGGTAAAGAATCCGCCTGTAATGCAAGAGACCTGGGTTCCATCCCTGGATTGGGAAGATCCCCTGGAAGAGGGCATGGCAACCCACTCCAGTATTCTTGCCTGAAGAATTCCCATAGACAGAGGAGCCTGGTGGGCTGCAGTCCATGGGGTCACGAAGAGTCAGATACGACTGAGCCACTAAGCACACACAATAAATAATATATATTATCTTTTGGTTTTAGTTGTATATACTCTCTTTTTACTGATGTTTGGGTAGATGTATGGTTTTCAAGTTGTAGCATGCATCAGAATCACCTGGAAGGCTTGTTCAAACAAGATGGCTGGATTCTGCCTCCAGTTTCTGATTTGGTAGGCCTGAGGCAGACTCCAAGAATTTGCATTTCTAACAAATTTTCAACTGATGCTGGTAATACCAGCATCCACTGGTATCAGTGAACCATACTTTAAGAAATCATACTTCAAGAAACATTGGACTAGATGCTTAGATTTTATAAAGTAAATTATTAAAACAAACTGATAAATCTTTTAGATAATAATCCATATTATAGTTGTAATCACATTACAACTAATCTTTTTAATGATAAATGGTTCTAGCTCATCTGTGTAATAACAAATAAAATTTTACAGTTTTATGAAACATTTTTTGGTGCCCTGTTTCATTTGCTCATTCTAAATAGCACCAGGAGATAGGCATTGCTATTGTTATTCTTCTTCTACAGGTAAAACTCAAGTAACTTGCTGAAATCAAGACTTCAAACTAGTGATTTTCTAAATGTAGCATTTTCTCTTATAATAAAAATGGTCCTTTACCTTGAACAGAGCTTTTTCATCAGTTGACATTATCAGTAGAGCAACAGGCCTACCTTTGCATGAAATGTTCCCTTGGTGTCTCTTAATTTCCTATTCTATTATTTTCCTCTATTTTTCTGCATTATTCACTGAATAAGGCTTTCTTACCTCTCCTTGTTATTCTTTGGAACTCTGCATTCAATTGGGTATATGTTTCACTTTCTCCTTTGGCTTTTACTTCTCCTCTTTTCTCAGCTATTTATAAGGCCTCCTCAGACAACCATCTTGCCTTCTTGCATTTCTTTTTCTTGGGGATAGTTTTGGTCACCACCTCTTGTACAATGTTATGAACCTCCGTCCATAGCTCTTCAGGCACTCTATCTATCAGATCTAATCCCTTGAATCTATTTGCCATTTCCAGTGTGTAATCATAAGGAATTTGATTTGGGTCATACCTGAATGACCTAGTGGTTTTCCCTATTTTCTTCAATTTAAGTCTGAATTTTGCAATAAGGAGTCAATGATCTGAGCCACAATCAGCTCCCAGTCTTGTTTTTGCTGACCATATAGAGCTTCTCCATCTTCGGCTGCAAAGAATATAATCAATTTGATTTCAATGTTGACTGTCTGATGATGTCCATGTGTAGAGTCATCTCTCATGTTGTTGGAAGAGGGTGTTTGCTATGACCAGTGTATTCTCTTGATAAAACTCTGTTAGCCTTTACCCTGCTTCATTTTGCCCTCCAAACAGGCCAGATTTGCCTGTTACTCCAGGTGTCTCTTGACTTCCTACTTTTGAGTTCCAATCCCCTATGATGAAAAGGACATCTTTTTTTGTTGTTAGTTCTAGAAGGTCTTGTAGGTCTTCATAGAACCATTCAACTTCAGCTTCTTTGGCATTAGTGGTTGGGGCATAGACTTGGATGACTGTGATGTTGAATGGTTTACCTTGGAAATGACCAGAGATCATTCTGTCATTTTTGAGAGTGCACCCAAGTACTGCATTTCAGACTCTTTGGTTGACTGTGAGGACTATTCCATTTCTTCTAAGGGATTCTTGTGTACGGTAGTGAATACAATGGTCATCTGAATTAAACTTGCCCATTCCTGTCCATTTTAGTTCACTGATTCCTAAAATGTTGATGTTCATTCTTGCCATCTGTTTGACCACATTCAATTTACCTTGATTCATGGACCTAACATTCCAAGTTCCAATGCAATTTTGTTCTTTACAGCATTGGACTTCATTTTTATCACCAGACTCAATATTGTTTCCACTTTGGCTCAACCTCTTCATTCTTTCTGAAGCTATTTCTCCACTCTTCTCCAGTAGCATATTGAATACCTACCAACCTGGAGAGCTCATCTTCCAGTGTCATATCTTTTCACCTTTTCATACTATTCATGTGGTTCCCGAGACAAGAATACTGAAGTGATTTGCCATTCCCTCCTCCAGTGGACCGCGTTTTGTCAGAACTCTCCACCATGACCTGTCTTTGGTGGCCCTGCACAGCATGGCTCATAGTTTCATTGAGTTAGACAAGGCTGTGATCCATGTGAGCATTTTGGTTAGTTTTCTGTATTGTGGTTTTTGTTCTGGAGGCTGACTCATTGGAAAAGACCCTGATGCTGGGAAGGATTGAGGGCAGGAGGAGAAGGAGGTGACAGAGGATGAGATGGTTGGATGGCATCACTGACTCAATGGACATGAGTTTGAGCAAACTCCAGGAGACAGTGAAGGACAGGAAAGTCTGGCTGCTACAGTCCATGGGGTCACAAAGAGTCAGACATGACTTAGTAACTAAACAACAGTAGAGCAACGTGATATATTCCCCACTAATAATTTCTCCTTTACTAGCTTGAAATTTCATTTTTTCAAATGTTTTTCCTAAAGCAGTGATTCTCAGCTTTGACTGTTCATTGGAATCACTTAGGGAGCTTTAAACAACTTTGACACTCGGTCCTGCCCCCGATATTCCTATCTAATTGTTTAGGAATATTGTCTGGGCATCAAATTTTTAAAAGCTCTATTGGTAAGTCTAATGTGTAGCCATGGTTAAGTACTGCCTTTGAGGCTGATTGAAGGTTTAGTTAGTCTTCAAACTGCATTCAGATGCAAACACCTCTCGAAGCATTACTTATATCTCTGTTACTAATTGGCTAGTAGTTGAATGCAAAGGTTAATGAGCTTTTGGTATAAGTATCTGGGGTGGAAAAGTAGCTAGAGGCATCAGAGAAGGGAATGAAAAGAGTGGTAGAATACTAATTAATTTTGCAATTTTGTTTAGTGTGGTCATTGTCCTTGGACTTTTCTTTAGAAAGCTTATTGTAGTTTATTTACATGCTTACTTCTTTACCTAATAAATCATTTATAAGCCTCTAAATAATGCTTTTAAAACTGACTGAAATTGTGTTAAATATCTTATTTTGGCCTTTTGGCTAACTAAGATCAAGTGAAATTATACTAAATAGATTTTCCAAAACCCTTTCTTCTCATTTCAAGTTTCTGTGGTACTTAGGGAGCTAAAATGAATAAGTGATATTTGGCCAAACTAATACAATTATGTAAAGTTTAAAAATAAAATAAAAAATAAAAAAAATAAAATGAATAAGTGATATATATATACTCAACCAACTTTAATTTAGACGCACAAGTCAGAATATGAGGCCCTTGTTTTAACATTTATGAAGAACTGATAACAAACTTTTTTTTCTCTTTGTGACTAAAAGTTCTAATCAGAGAAGGCCTTTTAAATTGTTTTAGGAAATTGTTGTTTTTGTTAGGGAATGAATTTTTGCAAAATGCAGCAGTATTCACGATAATTTCCTCCCCTATCTTTCTAGATGTACTCTCATTTCCCACTATTCAAACCAGTCCCTTTACACCTCACCCCCCAAGTACTCCTCTTATTTAATACAACCCTTAGACTTTAAAGCTTCCCTGCTTGCAATGCGGGAGACCCGGTTCGATCCCTGGGTCAGGTAGTCCCCCTGGAGGAGGAAATGACAACCTGCTCCAGTATTCTTGCCTGGGAAATCCCATGGACAGAGGAGCATAGTGGTCTATAGTCCGTGGGTCACAAAGAGTCGGACAGGACTGAGAAACTAACAAAGACTTTAAAGCAAAGCATTCCAAAACCAATTAACAGAGTTGATGCTGTACTGTTGTACCTGTTCTGTTACAAAAGAAATCTTAAGGATGCTTTAGTTGTGCCAAGAAAGGTCAGTAATACATATGTATTTTAATGTATTAGTTTTACATTTCAGAGAAGGCAATGGCACTCCACTCCAGTACTCTTGCCTGGAAAATCCCATGGATGGAGGAGCCTCATGGGCTGCAGTCCATGGGGTCGTTAGGAGTCGGAACGACTGAGCGACTTCACTTTCACTTTTCACTTTCATGCATTGGAGAAGGAAATGGCAAGCCACTCCAGTGTTCTTGCCTGGAGAATCCCAGGGACGGGGGAGCCTGGTGGGCTGCCGTCTTTGGGGTCGCACAGAGTCAGACACAACTGAAGCGACTTAGCCGCAGCAGCAGCAGCAGCAGGAGCAGCAGTTTTACATTTAGACTCTAAATACACAGTCTTTGTCCTGCAATCAGTGTCTATTGACACTTCTGATTACTTTCTCCAAATTGTTTTTTCTAGGCTTTTCAATTTCTTTCTCTTTGTATTGAAGTACAAAAATTATATACCAGTTTGGTCAGGTTTCTGCTGACAAAGGCATCTCTCTCTTCTAGCCATTCATTACTTAGCAGCTCAGGGGAAAAAAAGAAAAAGATAAGCTAAAGTTATGCTTAGATGGAGGACTGGAAGAGGGAGACAGATTTATGTTTAGAGGCAATTTTGATTTTGTTTGATGATCAAAGAGCACAGATTTTTCTTATACAATGGAGTGTTTAAGGAATGTTTCTGATCAGTTGTCTTTGGCTATTTAAAATGTTATCAGTTTTTCTTTTACATTTACATAGTCTGTTTAATTTTATTTTATATTTGATGCCTAAATTTTATATAGATGCTTATTTTACTTGTTATTCTTTTTCCTCCCTGGATATCATCTTAAGCTTAATGTGTGTGTGTGTGTGTGTGTGTGTGTGTGTGCGTGAATAGCATATAAATTTTAAAAAGAAATTCTATGTTTTTCCTCTTTCTAAGACAGATTTTTTAATTTTACTCTGTGGTTTTACCTGGCTCACCTAGATTCTTGTATGTATTGGAACTGGTTTCTACTTTTTAAGATTTTTAAGATGCTTTACATAGTTTCCAGTTACTAGTTTGTATTTCCTGATTTAGGGTCATATTTTTCACACCGCACTGTGGTTCCCCAGGACTCTACAGCACACTCACAGAGGCACTACTGATATTGTACATTTTCAATGCAAACACAATGACATGGGTCATACACTACACAAATTATTACTTTTGAGTTGTTTGGACCTAACTATTTAATAAGTGAAGCTCTTATTTTTTTCTTCCTGGCAGAGCTGTGAAAAAATTACTGGGACACTAACGGTGCTATGAACCAAGAAAATTTGAGACCTCTTGATTTAAACTAAAATGAGTATCAGTAAAGTTGAACAAAAATTAGTCACCTCACTTCCTTTCAGTAGATGGTGAATTTTATTTCATAAGAAGAAAAAATGTGAAAAACTCCTTATTCAGGGTCTTAGTGATGTTCAGTATAAAAATGGAGATTCGTATGCACTTTCATTAAGAACCTAGAGATTTTGAATAGTATGTAAATTTCTCCTTCATATCTATATTATTTCTTCTGATGTGCCCTGCTTGAACATGTTTCCTTCCTCTGTTTCTGTTAGTTCAGTTTCAAGTGATTAAAACAAAAGAAAAGAAAGGACGAAAGGGAAAAGAAAAAAAAAAAACTATATATTTAAAAGAGCCCCAGTAGCAAATTCTTCTTTGCAATTTACTACCTAACAAGTTATGTAATAATATACACTATTCTATTTACTAATAATAGACTTTTCAGATTGCTTTAGTGAATCTTTCATACAGATTACCTGGTCCCTTTAGAAAGTTAGATATTTCTACGTTGTTTCTATAGAAGCACTTAATGTTATGTATTTTATTGTTTTCAAGAATAATGCAACACAACCATAATTGTGCACTTAGAAATAAAATAAATCCATTCTAAAATAACAATTTTGAAAAGTAATTATTAGAAAAATATAATGCAATCCTTATGCCAGTATAATATCTGGCTGAAAGAGACCAGCTCTCAAAGGACTAGATAAAACAGAGGCAAATGCTTTATATATTCACAGATGTCCTTTTAATTTCTTTGCTGATTCTGTTAGTGATGTTAAATATGCCTAAGATATTTAACATCACTAATAATGTTCATTTGACATTATTAGTGAACTAACAATATGCTTCATGCAAACAAGGGTTTTGAAACTTGACTTTTATAGACCTAGTAAATAATTGGAGAAGGAAATGGCAACCCACACCAGAGTTCTTACCTGGAGAACCCCAGGGACAGCAGAGCCTGGTGGGCTGGTGTCTATGGGGTCGCACAGAGTCAGACACGACTAAAGCAACTTAGCAGCAGTAGCAGCAGCAGCAAAGATAATAATGACTAACACTTGTATTGCAGCTTATAAATGACACATACACTGTAACTTGGAAACAAACTCAAAGTGGATGGGGTCCTAAAATGAAACAGAGGAGAACAAAATTCAATTATTTTTCGAGTTTCAAGATAGACTTGACTGGAATGAAGTGTGAAAGACATTAATAAGTCAATAATTGTTTTCTTCCCTTTGCTTTAGAAATTACCATTCATAAGTTACTTTCAGAGTTAAGTAAAAGATAAGAGATGGAAATTTTAGTTTGAATAATTAAAAGCATATTAGTCATTGTCATTTCTTTCCCTTTGAAGAAATATAGTTATATAATTAGTTTTTAGGAAAAATCCCCTATAAAAGATATTTTCTGTTTAAGGTTGTATTGTGTACTGTTTGAAACTACGAGGGTCCTCTTACATTTGGTTCCTTTATATACCAAACTTAGACATAAAGCACATCACTGTGATACTTTTAATGACACAAGGCCTTTGTAAAAAGTGACTTGAGTTTACAAGGAATTAAAGATTTGCATGAGCTTTGTTCGTTATTCCCTAATTTTCGCTTTGCTCTTTGAAAACTAAAATATTTGTTAGACTAGACAATAGTCTGTCATTGTACTGACTGTGGCATTACCCTAGTCACTCTTTCTCATCATCCCCTTCTTTCAATTAACTTTCAATGTTGAGAAGGAAGTGTACACTTTAACATATGGGGTTAGTTGTACCAGGCTCATAGCAGGGCACTTGTGAACATCACAGCTCCTAAAAGCCTATGCTATGTAGAGGAGAGTGAAAAAGCTGGCTTAAAACTCAGAGTTCAAAAAATGAAGATCATGGCATTCAGCCTCATCACTTCATGGCAAATAGATGGGGAAACAATGGAAATAGTGACAGACTTTATTTTCTTGGGCTCCAAAATAACTGTAGATGATGACTGCAGCCATGAAATTCAAAGATGCTTGCTCCGTGGAAGAAAAGCTATGACAAGCCTAGACAGCATATTAAAAAGCAGAGACATCACTTTGCCGACAAAAGTCTGTCTAGTCAAAGCTATGGTTTTTCCGTTAGTCATGTATGGATGTGAGAGTTGGACCGTAAAGAAGGCTGAGCACTGAAGAATCAATGCTTTTGAATTGTGGTGTTGGAGAAGACTCTTGAGAGTCCCTTGGACTGCAAGGAGATCAAACCAGTCAACCCTAAAGGAAATCAATCCTGAATGTTCACTGGAGGGACTGATGCTGAGGCTGAAGTTCCAATACTTAGGTCAGCTGATGCGAAGAGCTGACTCATTGGAAAAGACCCTGATGCTGGGAAAGACTGAAGCAGAAGGAGAAGGGGACGACAGAGAACAAGATTTTTAGATGGCATCACCAACTCGATGGACATGAGTTTCAGCAAGCTCCAGGAGTTGGTGATGGACAGGGAAGCCTGGTGTACTACATGCAGTCCATGGGGTCGCAAAGAGCTGTACATCACTGAGCAAATGAGCAACAAATGTTGCCATCGACTGCACTTAGCTCAGTTCTCATGTAACATGCCCTTCACAAGAGTATTCCACTAGGTAAACTCATACTCTTGGCTGATTCACAGTTCTGAAAGCCAGTATGTTTTTTCTTTTATTTCTCTATTTCTATTTATCATTTTCCTTATATGGCTTCTTCTATGGAATATACATTCTAAAAAATTCTTTGAATTCTACTCTGTATTTTCAATATAATTTAAGCTTTCTAACTTCTTGTAAAAAATCTTGCATATGCAAGTTTAGTTTTAGAATCTGACATTTTTTACTGTTTACCCTTGCATACTGTGGCTTGCGTTTTCTCTAATGTTAAGATTTATAACTGAGGGAAAGAAGTCTCTGCTAACCTAAAATATTCCTCCTAATGCTGTTTTCCTTCCTCTTTCATTTTGTTTCTCTTGCTTTAGAGATTGTGTTCTTCCTTAACATAAATAGGGCCTGCATATATATTTACTCACTGAAAAACTTGGGTAGGGCTGAAAGCAATGTTTGAGTGCATTCCTGTTGTATTAATGATCTATGTATCACGGGTCATGTTTCACTTCACAGAAATTTTGTCCCGAATCTCATTTTTGACCGTCATAACATTATGCATGTTTACAAGGTATTATGAATAAAATACTTTTGGGAAAAAAATAAAGCTTCTTATAATGATAAGCATTATCACAATTTTATAGGATTTTATGATATTACTACTCCCATTTTTTTATGTAAACAAAATTAAGACTTTATTTTAAAAACGTACAGCTTGTTTATGATTGTGTCCTTGTTATAATTTAAATCTGAAATATTTGCTCTTTGGTTCCAAGAAAAGGATTTTACATATAATTAAAGAAAAGCTTTTTTATTTGGTAAATAAGTAAAAGAAGCTCAAAATCATCTTATACTCTAGCATCATTCCTCTAAGATTTTTAATGAAATACCCAAAACAATAAACTCCTACTAAAGTTCATGGAAATACCTTTTTAGTATAATATGCGTTAATTCTTTATATTAGGAAACTTGCCTCTCATAAAGTCTTTTATTTCTAGGGTTCTGCCTCTTGACATGTCTGACTCCTTTGATACATACCTCACACTGCTAAGAACTGAGACATTTAAACAACTCAAAACCAAATGGAATCTATCAAATGCTGTTCTCCAGACTTATATTCTGTAGAATACAGGGGAAAAGCAGACATAGAAGGGGGAAAAATGGAAAATTGAATTGTGGGGGAAAAAAAGAAAAGCCAACTTTCATAGAATTTTGGATCTGAAAGAAACATTAGAAATCATTTAATTTTTTTAATCTCATTATACAAAGGAGAATAAAAACTTGCCTTAGACCGTTTACCTACACTGCTAGAACTCAAAAAAAGGTGGTAACTAAACATGGCAGAAATTGGACTGAGAAAAAAATATCATAAAAAGATAAAGTGAAAGGAGATAACCACATAGACATTTGGCTATGAGAATTCTTAAGATCCACGAATATCAAAGAAAAAGGAATCAGACAGCAGCTTAACAAAATGAGAGGACTATAAAATTAACAATATTAGGTCTGAAAAGGCATGATCTTATTAGATAAGGTAGTTTCCATAATATAATGGTAATTGCCTTATCCTCTCCCTTCCTTATTAACGTAATCTCATTGAAGTCAAATCTGTCTCACTCATTTTCCCCCTTATAGAATATCCATGACTTAGACTTAGTAGGAATTCAATGAGTTAAGTTAGATTCTTTCCATGGAAGAGATTACTGTTAATTTGTAATGAGTAGTAGGAATTCCCTCTAAGGATAATATGATTTCCAATAAACACAGTATTTGTATGCTCCACCTTATCTAACCATCACTAAACACAGTTGCTCTAGAAAAATAAATATTTTTAGAGCCTCATTTTCCTTTTCTTAATCCTGCTGTCTTAGGATGTTTAATTTTCCTCAAGATAGAAGGGAAGACACTGGAAAGAGAGAGAAAGGAAACCTTTGGAAGATAAAAAACTAGCACGAGGCTTTTCAGAAGAAGGAAACAATTGGGTGGAGCTGATTGGTACCCTGATGCCAGCTGTTAGATCCAAGGCAGATGGGCTTTGCTCTGCCCTACAAATGCTTATGTCTGGCCAATAATCACAGCACAGCAGCCAGATTCCAGCTGTGAAAGGCAGAGCAGAGAGACATTTTTTTTTTCCTGGCACTTGTTGCTCTCTGGATGCTATCTGCACTAAAGATTTAGATTAAATTAATATTGTTGGCCATATGTTCTGTATACTGTGGTTATATAGTGTTGTCTTGGTTGCTAGCTACTTTGGATGCTGTGGTTAAGCAAATTGTTGCCTTAGCCACCAACCACATTTTTACTATAAGCTCTGACTTACTAACCTCCCCCCTCTTCTTCAGAAAAACTATTTCTTGGGTAAATACGATGTGCTTTGCCACTAGATTAAATTATCTAAGTGTTGATTAGCCCATCAATCCTAAAGTTGCACTTTTTCTCTTATACTCACATGTAGTTATAGACTACACACTTACCAATTGAATGGTCTAGAACTGAAATGCTGGTTCTTATGAGTAGATTTGAGAAGACCTAAAATATCTTTCTCTTGCCCTTAACGTCTCTTCCATCCTTCTTAGTTTAATAAATGTCATTCTTTTAAGTGAAATTCAAGTGGTAATTTGATGCCAAAATGATGAATTGCCCTGTTCAGTTCAGTTCAGTATCTCAGTCGTGTCTGACTCTTTGCAACCCCATGTACTGCAGCACACCAGGCTTCCCTGTCCATTACCAACTCCCAGAGCTTGCTCAAACTCATGTCCATCGAGTCGGCGATGCCATCCAACCATCTCATCCTCTGTCATCCCATTTCCCCTGCCTTCAATCTTTCCCGTCATCAGGGTCTTTCCAATGAGTCAGTTCTTTGCATCAGGTAGCCAAAGGATTGGAGCTTCAGCTTCATCATCAGTCCTTCCAATGAATATTAGGGATTGATTTCCTTTAGGATTGACTGGTTTGATCTTGCAGTCCAAGGGACTCTCAAGAGTCTTCTCCAACACCACAGTTCAAAAATATCAATTCTTTGGCGCTCAGCTTTCTTTATGGTCCAACTCTCACATCCATACGTGACTACTGAAAAAACCATAGCTTTGACTAGACAGATCTTTGTCGGCAAAGTAATGTCTCTTGCTTTTTAATATGCTGTCTAGGTTGGTCATAGCTTTTCTTTCAAGGAGCAAGCGTCTTTTAATTTTATGGCTGCCTCACCATCTACAGTGATTTTGGAGCCCAAGAAAATAAAGTCTGCCACTATTGCCATTGTTTCCCTATCTATTTGCCTTGAAGTAATGGGACTGGATGCCAGATCTTAGTTTGTTGATTATGGCATTTGAAAACAATGCCCTGAGAAAAGCAATAAATTGCTAAATATTTTTACACATGTATGTATAAAGTGATTTAATTATCTGAAAGAGAGATGGGACATGAGAACTCTGAGCAGCTTATAAGAGGAATAGAAGAGGGACTGAAAAGGATGCAAGAAATGAAAAGGAGGAAAGTTCTCTAAAGTCTTCACTCAGGGTTGGCCCTATGACTGCAACTGCTGAGCAAAAGACCCTGTATTCTTGAACCATCACCATTTCCTAGAATAAGCACAGAAGATGAAGGATTCCATCCAGGACTTCTTGCTCATTTTCCTGTGGTATATGCTATTTCAAAATACTAAATGCCATTTCTTCATGTGTACCTTGAGCAGTGATTCAAGCTGTGTACTCCTTCCTCCTATTGGACAACATAACTTTTGATAGGCAAGTAGATCATCTGTAACCTTTAACTATTGGCAGAAATGAAATAAAAGATCTGTCAAATTTAAGCTTCCAAGCTAAAAATAAAGGTTATGTTTCTGTGTTAAGAAGCATGTTTGCTGTTCTGTAGCTCAAATGGTAAAGAACCTTCCTTCAACGCAGGACACCCAGGTTTGATTCCTGGGTCAGGAAGATCCTCTGGTGAAGGGAATGGCAATCCACTCCAGTATTCTTGCCTGGAGAATGAACAGAGGAGCCTGGAGGGCTACAATCTATGGAATT
Source organism: Bubalus kerabau (assembly GCF_029407905.1). Taxonomy (NCBI): domain Eukaryota; kingdom Metazoa; phylum Chordata; class Mammalia; order Artiodactyla; family Bovidae; genus Bubalus; species Bubalus kerabau. Next base: position 16,135,395 of record NC_073641.1, read on the forward strand.
GCAGAGTTGGACACGACTGAGCAACTAACACTACTACTACTACTACTAATCAAAATGATAAACAAATTAAAAGACTCTAAACAAGATACACTCATTTTAGAGAGTTTAGAGTAAATGCATATTGGTAGTGATATCTTTGTACTTAAATTTAGTAATATGAAAGCAGCAAAGTTTTTTTGTTTTTACAAGGAAGAGGAATTGCATTTAAAAACAGAATTAGGTATAGAATTTGCATGCCTGTAACTTCAGGTGTTTAAGAATAAAATATAATTAGTGCAGTTTTAAGTCTGACCAATTAAATTCTGCTGAACATCTGAATAGCTCCAGACGATATGGGCACTAAACCACCAGAATTTTATTTTTGATTAGGCATATACTGACTGGTCATACAGATATTTTATGTTTTGGGTTATAAACTATACGTCTTTAGATTTGAAAGCATAGTAGTTTTGTGTAACCAGATGTAATTATTCCCAAAAAGGTTTAAATCAATTTCTTAGCAATGTTTTACAGATTACTTTAAAAGAAGCTATGTACAAGAGGGTTAATCATATAAAAAGATTCTAAACTCAATCATTTCTCTTGTTGACTTAGTTTAGATTATTTCCAGTTGATTTAAATTTTCTAACGCTAAAAGCTGCATTTTCCTTAATCCATAAGTATGTATTGAAAAATCCATTCAGTTAAGTGCATTGCCTTAGAGAGTTACTCGGTTGCTACTGACTTAAATAGAAAAAAAAATCTGTAAACCTACCAAGTGTGGGGGGTATAAGTTGGAAGATTTGTGCTGTTGAAGGAAGATAGTTCAGCATTTTAGGAAGATTTGGAATAGATTACTGGTATAGTCAGTTCTTGACTGTGAAATACCACACTGTCTAATGTGACATTTTAGAAGAAAATAAAAGATGAATGCAAGGAAAATGTATCTTTGTAAAACAGTTATTTCAGCTGCTTATTCAAGAACTTTAATTTTTGCTTCATAAAAAATAGCATTCTGAAATTATTAAACTGAAATGCACCCCTAAATATTCTAAATTCTAGTTGTTAAGAAATTAGATATGAGAAAATTAAGTCAATTTGTAATTCTTCACACTTAGCTCAGTATCACATAAAGAAGTACAGTGCCTTGTATTCAGTAATTATTCTCTGTTGACTGAATGAATGGATGAGTGAAAGAATGAATGACCCACTAACCATGTTTAGCTGGCATTTTTAGTTTGTGTACTATTAATTTTAACTACTGGATCCCACCAAAGAATAAAATAGCCTTAAAAATAAAGATCCAAAGCAAAGATATGAGATTGTGGATAATTTTTATTTTGCTCTTTCTGGTTTTGTGTATTTTCCAAATTTTTAACAATTAATGTTATGTAGCTGAATTTTTTCAAGATCATACATGGATAGAATTTATCTTAAAATCAAGTGTAAATCTTACCTCTAATAACTAGTATCTCATCTGTGATTCAAATTGCAGAGGCCTTGCTTTTATAATTAAGGGTACTTTTAAAAACTAATATCATTATAACCAAACAACATTTCTAAGATTTTTTAAGGAAATAGAATTTTATCTTAACCTGTAGAAACTGAATTGATATTTCTGCCACTGATATCAAGCAATATCAGTCCCATTTTGTAGTGTTGAAAATGTTTATCCTCCCTCAATAAACATAAAATTAAATTAAAATTAAAAGCTTATGCTTTTCTGAAAAACACCCAAGGTACTAGATTGAATGACAACTTTCTTATTGCGAGTATAATCGTATTTTTTAAATTATTAAACATATTTATAAAAATTAATTAAAGTTGTAAGTCCTTCGTGTAAGTGGGTATTTTGTGTCTCCCCACTTCAAGTATAATCATATTTGAATGACTTTTTAAAAATAACCATGCTAACCTATAAAAACAATTCCCTGCTCTTCCTGATAGGAACAAAGTATTGAAGCCGGGCGGATATATATTCTGAGCCATTGTGGCATTTGGTAGTTGAATCCGATGACTAATAATAGAGATTTTTGTCTAGGTGAATCACATGGACTTAGTTATCTGCCCACTGGGATGACACAATGAGGAGCTATCTGGTAAATATTGTGGAACATCTGTGAATGGGTCAAAGATATGCCTACTGTGAATCATTCTTCCCTCAAAAATCTTAAGTTTAATAGTAAAAAAATTCCAAACTGTTGTTGCATAAACTGAGATGTTTGGCCTCTTCAATGGGTTGGGAAGGAATGAATACAACACATACTCTGAGACATTTTGCCAGTAAGTTGTTTGGCTGTGCTTTAAAGCTCTAAATTTAGGAAAACCAAGAAACTTGTTGAAGATGATTAGTGAGAACCACTGCAAGTAATCAAATACATCTTTAACTGCTCACCACCATTATGGAGACTATGGGACTTAATGGTTTTCCCTATCAGGGAAATAGATTTCCTATCTTCAAATTCACAGGGCTTAGTTAAAAGTGTGCAAAGCCTGACAGCTGTGGCACCCCCATCTGCAGAGGTCTCATGCGTGTAAGGGAGCTTGAGGAAGCGTTTAGTGCATACCTCTTTAGGTGACAGTTTGCTTCATCGAATGGTCCTGTTTCACATTGATTTCTCTAATCTGGGGTCAAACTCTTTTCTTTAGAGCACTGTAGAAGCAACTGAGAAAAAAAGAAAAACTGAAAGTTTATTTAGGTTTAGCCTGGTATGAAGCTGTAGTTTCCTGGATACTGCTAATGCTGCTTTTACAACTGGTTCTGGGTAATTTAGCCTACCTGGTTATAGAAATGAGGTGGGTGGTTAGCGGGGGTAACTTAGTTTGTGCTTTTATTTTTAGTTCTGGGAGTAAGCTACTACCCCCATAAGATCTGAAATATTTAGCATTGTCTTGTAGATTGACTTTTCTCTGAGACTTTGATAAACTGTATCTTTGCTTCTTTTGATTCTTCCCCACTGAAGAGAAAATGAATCTGCACAAAGTCTATTTCCAGGCATGCTTACAAATAAGAGTGTGTTTGTGTGTGTCCTTGTATTTTGTGAAATGTGAGCAAGTTGTGGTGGATATCTTTGCCAAAAATAATGAACATATTTAGAATTTTACAACTTTTATGAGAATATTTTTAGCTGTGGCAAACAAGTTATATAGACCAATATTTAAGGATGAAAAGTATTCTGTAAGTTAATATTTGATGGAATCTGTATATATCTGTTTGATGATGGTGTGATCAACAAGGCCAACTCTACAAAAGCAAACCGATTACTTAATGGGTTGCAGTTCAAAGAGGCTCACTGCTGTCTTTAAATTCTAGACTTTGTGGACTTTCAGAGAAATAAACCTTTTTTAAATGGAAGGGATAAAAATGAAATGTGTGAATGTTATGTGTTCCTAACAAAGACTAAATTGATTGGATTTGTCCTACAAAATATTAAAATGTAAATTTGTCCCTAATGTTTTGTTTTTAAATAGATCTACAACCATTGTTTTGCATTGAAATGTATATTCATACACTTTATCTGATGATATTTTGAGAAAATAAAGTTTCTTTTTTTAAAGGAAAGCATGAAGAAGAATATACATATGGATATACCAATTGTTTAAAATTACCAATAGTTTCTTTTCTGAACTTGAAAACAGTTATGTTTCTAAGTATGAGAACAGTGATTTTGCCTAAATTTGCAATATAATGACCAAGACTTCTCTCCTTTTTAGAGAAGCAGTCAAGTATTCTGGAACAGATAAGACAGCATGGATCCAGTGAGGTTGATTCCCCACAGAGGAAAGCTATGCATACCTAACTTACTGGAAGGTAAACTACTCTTCAATTAATGATGTCCTCCTTTTCTCAAGGTGTCCAAAGACAGGAGGTGGTCTGTAAAAGGTTGGATGACAACTCCATTGTCCAGAACAATTACTGTGACCCTGATAGTAAGCCACCTGAAAATCAAAGAACCTGCAACACTGAGCCCTGCCCACCTGAGTAAGTAAGAGAAGTGAGAAATATTTTCAAGTGCAAAGAGAAAAACTTTAGATATTCTTATCTGGAAACATACATTCATATGATATTCATAAATTAAGCTAAGAAAATCAAGTAAAACATCACAGAGGGTAGGATTTTTATTCCTATTTATTCACAAAATTTAGTAAGTAACCTCTTTAGAGTAGGGGTTTAATCTACTGATTAATCTACTGTCCGACTCTTTGCAACCCCATGAATTGCAGCATGCCAGCTTCCCTGTCCATCACCAACTCCCAGAGTTCACTCAAACCCATGTCCATTGAATCGGACAGTAGATTAATCAGTAGATTAATTAGTAGATTAATCCTGGCATAGTGCTGGCAGTTGTCATATTTCCTTAATTCTAAAGCACATATCTTTTGCATTTTAACATCTCTGAAATTAGATTCATTTTGCAATTGATGGTGTCTTAAAATAATAATCAGCATTATTTTTGTTTAATGGTATATAAAATAATGATATCTTAGATTCATTAAACTATAAAAGATTGGCATGCAATCCTATCTTTTCTAGATATTTATCTTAAAGGCTTAAAGACTTTTTTAGTTGTTTAGAAATATTCGGTAATGGAATATCAGTGCTTTAATTTGCTGACCCAGTTTTAAATTCTGTCATCCTAAAGCATCTTGTCTTCTAAGTGTTGAGCACAGGCATAGAAGTGTACTTCAGGCCCTTTCCATTGATTAATGTAGCAATTACAACTCACTATAAAGGGAGGCAGAAGAAGAGAGCCCATCCATCTTAATGATGACTTTTAAAAAATTCAAAAATATGAGACACGCTGTCAGTGGCCACACTCTATAATATGAGAGAAAGGTTTTTTGATTGAGCAAAAGGCAATAATTATGTGCAAAAAACAAAGATAATGATTTAATCCTTGTCTTGTATGGAAGACAGAACATGTATGGAAGGCATTTCATTCTTGTTTGAGAAATCAGAGTAACCATTATCCCAAGGTTAGCTAATTATTCCCAACATGAAATTGATTAAAAAAAAAAAAAGAAAGTAGGCAAAGAAATTTATGTATTCCAGGCTCTCTAGAACTGAAAAGGGAAATTCTATAACAAAGTAATTCTTTCTCTAAAAGTAAGAGTCACAAAAATCTGAGACTTAAAATGGATAAAGAATTCTGGCCCCTTGAGAGTCCCTTGGACTGCAAGGAGGTCCAACCAGTCCATCCTAAAGGAAATCAGTCCTAGGTGTTTAAGGAGGGACTGATGCTAAAGCTGAAACTCCAATACTTTGGCCACCTCATGTGAAGAGTTGACTCATTGGAAAAGACCCTGATGCTGGGAGGGATTGGGGGCAGGAGGAGGAGGGGACGACAGAGGATGAGATGGTTAGATGGCATCACCGACTCAATGGACATGGGTTTGAGTGAACTCTGGGAGTTGGTGATGGACAGAGAGGCTGGCATGCTGCAATTCATGGGGTCGCAAAGAGTCAGACACGACTGAGCAACTAAACTGAACTGAACTGAATATGGTTTAATCTATGGCATAGACAGAAAGCAAAGAAGAACTAAAGAGCCTCTTGATGAAGGTGAAAGAGGAGAGTGAAAAAGCTGGCTTAAAACTCAACATTCAATCTTTCTCTATGTTGTTTCCTATTTTATTTATTTTTAATTTAATTTTAATTTTTTTCATTTATATATTTTTATTTTTTTAATTAATTTATTTTATTTGGAGGCTAATTACTTTACATTATTGCAGTGGGTTTTATCATACACTGACATGACATACATGTCATGGTTTTTGCCATATCTATGACGTAATACCGGAGAAGGCAACGGCACCCCACTCTAGTACTCTTGCCAGGAAAATCCCATGGATGGAGGAGCTTGGTGGGCTGCAGTCCATGGGGCCACTAAGAGTCAGACACGACTGAAGCAACTTAGCAGCAGCAGCATGACATAACAGATAGAAAATTTTTTAAATAAATAAATAAAATCTGTTTTTAAGAGCACTACACATTGCTCATTTTTTGAAAAAACAAACAAACAACATTCAAAAAATGAAGATCATCACATCTAGTCCCATCACTTCATGGTAAATAGATGGAGAAACAATGGAAACAGTGACAGACTTTATTTTCTTGGGCTCCAAAATCACTGTAGATGGTGATTGCAATCACAAAATTAAAAGGTGCTTGCTCCTTGGAAGAAAAGGTATGACAGACCTGAACAGCATATTAAAAAGCAGAGACATTGCTCTGCCAACAAAGGACCATCTAGTCAGAGCTATGGTTTTCCAGTAGTCACATATGGATGTGAGAGTTGGACCATAATGAAGGCTGAGCACCGAAGAATTGATGTTTTTGTACTGTGGTGTTGGAAAGACTTGAGAGTCCCTTGGACTTCAAGGAGATCAAGCCAGTGTTAGGAAATCAGTCCTGAAGATTCATTGGAAGGACTGATGCTGAAGCTGAAACTCCAATACTTTGGCCACCTGATGTGAAGAGCCAACTCTTCAGAAAAGACCCTGATGCTGGGAAAGATCGAAGGCAGGAGGAGCAGGGGATAACAGAGGACAAGATGGTTAGATGGCATCCCTAATTCAATGGACATTAGTTTGAGCAAGCACCTGAAGAAGGACATCGGAGCCTGGCATGCTGCAGTCCATGGGGTTGCAAAGACTCAGACATGACTGAGTGACTAAACAACAGCAACAAAATATGGTTAAATCAAGATATACTTGTTGATATTTGTTCCAAAATAATACCTTCTGAACTTTCAATATCCAAAGTCAGTGTCTGCCTGAATGTTTCAATCTTTAAGGGATATACACACCCCTAGTCTCTGGAAAAGTTTCAGTTTAGTTCAGTTCAGTCACTCAGTCGTGTCCGACTCTGCGACCCCATGAAAAGTTTAGTGGCTGCCAAATAAGGAGCACACAGAATCTAGAGTGATAGAAGTTTTTATTCTAAGACTTTTGAAATTTCATGTCTCTTCTTTTTCAAATGTGATCACTATGTAACTAACACCTTAAAATCCAGACATGGGAAAGTATAGAAATACAACCTATGGTATGTATTACAAAGACAAGATATTTAATTATTTTTTATTTTCCTTTCTTCTGCTAATTATTTTTATAAATTTGTCTCAACAGAAAGTGAAAAGCTATATAAAACCAAGTGATGCTCAAAATGCACAAGCTGTTTTTTGACATTTCTAAAGACCTAAGTGTATTTCCATATAAATGTGAGCCTCAACCTAGTTACTTCCCCAGCACTCAGTACTTTTAAATGTAATGTTTATCATGATCAGCCATTCAAGGCATTTGAATGGGCGTGGTCACACTTGTTCTATTTGGGCCTCAGCTTTTTCATTTAATTTCAAATGCATGCTATTCAAGCATCCTTTGAGATTTCAGTGGTTGGTCATTTCATCCAGTATATTACATGCTTGTATATTACATTGGAGTCTTTTTTTAACACTTTAAGGATAATTGACATATTAGAATGAACCTAAACAATTAGAATTGTTTTGTATTTCCCTTTCTTTTGTAGTTCTGAAATAAAAAGTTACTTCTTAACTTTTTTGTTGTTTGGAGGTAAGAGAATGGAATTTGAAAAAGAAAAATCAGTTTTCTTTATTGAAAACAGCTAATATACATATTTAAAATATTCTTTATTAGTGTAGTTTTTCTTGTTAGTTCCTTTTTAATTTTTTCCTTATTTCTTTGAATTCAGACTATGAAAAGGATTTTTTAAATTTAACTTTTTTTTTTTACACCCCAATACAAAATGAATATGGAAATCTTAATAAACTATCCAGAATGGTTATCATATGTAATAAGATTCCCATTACATTGGTATTATAGAGATAAGGCTCACTGAAAGACTACTGAATTCAAAAAGACTTTAAATGAGTGTGGGAGAAAGAAGTTTTTTCAAATGACAGTGTGACAATCGTGTTTGTTTTTTTTTAATACATATTAAAACATAAAATTTCTTAAATACAGATAAATACAAAGAAAAAAATTTAAAAAACACTTAATACTTGTAAGATCAGAGTTAATATTTTTCATCTTTTTCAATGTCTACATTGGCACATGTATGTAACAAAGTGGTATTATATTATTTGGACTTCCTTGGTGGCTCAGTGGTAAAAAAATACACCTGCCAATGCAGGAAATGTGGGTTCAGTCCACGGATCGGGAAGACCCACTGGAGAAAGAAGAGGCAACCCACTCTGCTATTCTTGCCTGAGAAATCCTATGAACAGAGGACTCTGGCAGGCTACATACAGTCCATGGGGTTGCAAAAGGGTCGGACATGACTTAGCGACTAACCAACAGTTATTTATGATGTCTTATAGTCAGTTCTCAGCATATTGAACATTATATTGTTCTGAACATTAAACACCGTCTACAACATTTAGTAGATATGTCATGTTTATTTGAATTGACTTTCCACTGTAGAACAATCTTCTCTGGGCCCTAGCTTTTGATCCCTTTCTATTCCACAGCATTAACCATTTTTGCTTCTAAAATTTCTAGTGTAAACAGAATTATGTTTAACCCTCTGGGACACATTGTCAGATTACTCTTTAGAAAGAATGTATAAAAGTGTATTCTCACTGATAGTATGTACATAAGACTGTTGTTTCCCTAACCTGAACAACACTTGGTAATATTATTTTTAAAACAATCTTTAACTATTGAAAGGGGAAGAAAAAAACCTTGATATCTAATTGCTTTTTTATTTTTTGTACTTCTACAATTGCTGATGCAGCTAAACATTTAAAAATTATGTTCAGTGGTCATTTCTTTTTTGTTTTTCCTCTTCATGGCCTGTGCCATTTTTCTATCAAAGTGCTTATCATTTTGTTATTGTTTTGTCTGAAGTCTTAATGAATTAAGATTATTAACTCTTTTGGAAATATTTTTTTTCTAGTTTGTTATGATATAGTTTTACTTATAAAAGCTTTTTGTAAAATACTATATAGGAAAACTAACTTTTATTTCTTTCATTGGTATAATGTTAAGAAGGCCTTACCCACTTTATGCTTATGCTTTCAAAGTCTTTTTTTTTTAATGTAAACTCTAATCTATCTGAAATATATTTGCCGGCTTTGAGGAAAGGACCTATATTTATTTTCAGATATTGCTGTTTTCCCAATACCATTAATTTATAATCCTAAATTGTACTTTTTAATCAGAAACTATCTTTTCAAATAATAAAATATTTTAAATGTCCTTTAGTCATATTGGAGACTTTATAAGTAGAGAATGGAAAAAAAGAGGGCAATAAGATTTGTCCTTATATTACGTAAAGGAAATGACAAGGACTAGGAAGAATAGACAAAAGAGGCATTGATAAAGAAATACTGATAACCATGTTTATTTGAGAGACTTTAAAAAGCCAAAGGAAGTCTTGCTGGGAAAAAGTAATGTGGTCAGAGGAGCAACTCTTTTATGAGAATGAGAATAATAGTCAAGGTGGTGAGGTGACTAGAGAGAGAGAAAAAAAAAACAAGAATTCTAGAGGCATTGAATGAAAATAGTGGGATTCATGACATAGGCAGAAGTCATTAGGAAAAGGAAAAGGGAGGAGTTGATATCAAAGAGCATGACTGATAGGAAGTTGGTGCCTCACCATAGGAAAAGGAAGTAATGCTGAGTTAGAATCCAAAATGAAAGGCCAAGCGTTCAGTTTTGACCATGCTGTCTTTTAATAGCAAAAAGATTTCTGTATATGACCTCATGTGAAGAATCTTTAAATACTGAATATAATTCCTGTATGTAACTTTGATTTTTAAATTGGTGAAAATCAGAGAGGTGAAAGCAATAGAATACAGTAAATGGTGCTGTACTGTACTTAGTCCTGTCCAACTCTTTACAACCCCATGTACTGTAGCCTGCCAGGCTCCCCTGTTCATGGGGATTTTTCAGGCAAGAATACTGGCATGGGTTGCCATGCCTTCCTCCAGGGGACCTTCCCAACCCAGTGATCAAACTCAGGTCTCTCACGTTGCAGGCGGATTCCTTATCGAGCCACCAGGGAAGCCCTATAAAAATAACTATAGTACAAGGCAAAATATGTAAAGTATGATAAGAGTTATAAGCAAAAGGAGTCAGACTGGAGAGAGATTTTTACCCAGGGGCAAGGTTTTCTTTAACAGTATCTTTTTATTTTGAGTCATTGTACCTCACTCCCATGTACAACTATACTCTGTTATAAGTTTAGGAAAAGATCATCAGATTCCTGTATAAAACTCCAAAATGTCAGACCTGCGAGGGATCCTAGAAGTCAACTCCCATCATCTCATTCCCTTCCTCCAGTATTATTGTTTGTCCTCTTAATGTACAGATACTGTAGATTGGATTACACAGGCTATATCAAGCCACTCTTATTTCAGACACTCAAAAATGAATCCCACTAACTGTACAGCTTCTTCATCCTGATGAGAATGAAGACAATTTTATTGTAGGTTCTTCAGCTCAAAAAGAAATAGCCCCAGTATTATGCAGATTATAATGATTCAGCAGTTGATAATGTCTGAGAATTTTCATGCTCATATTTTACCACTGAATCTAGATAATGAAAAAAGAGAAATAGGGAGAATGTCATCAGAGGGTCAAATACATGGAAAATGATGGAGGAAGTAGTCTGTCTTAAACTGGATAGAAGAATGGTGAAACTGGGACTAGTAGATACAGTGGTAAAATTGCACAACTACTTAAATATCTGGATGCTGATTTAATCCTTTAGCGAGACATGGGAAGGGATGATTTGCTGAGCAATAAAGATACAACAGGGAGGGACTGAGTGTAAAGCCTGAAATCAAAGTTAAAGTCAGAAGGGAAATTAGGAGGGTAGATAATGTTTTTACTTTCATACATTTCTAGTTAAATGCTAGAATGATACATCTAAGCTAAGAGATCAGTTCACTTCAGTTCAGTCGCTCAGTCGTGTCCGACTCTTTGCGACCCCATGAATCGCAGCACGCCAGGCCTCCCTGTCCATCACCAACTCCCTGAGTTCACTGAGACTCACGTCCATCGAGTCAGTGATGCCATCCAGCCATCTCATCCTCTGTCGTCCCCTCCTCCTCCTGCCCCCAATCCCTCCCCGCATCAGGGTCTTTTCCAATGAGTCAACTCTTCGCATGAGGTGGCCAAAGTACTGGAGTTTCAGCTTAAGCATCATTCCTTCCAAAGAAATCCCAGGGCTGATCTCCATCAGAATGGACTGGTTGGATCTCCTTGCAGTCCAAGGGACTCTCAAGAGTCTTCTCTGATGGTTGGCAATAAAAGAGAGGATGAAGAATAAAAAGGCAGAGGTGGCCCTGGCCTTGTGAGCAAAAATAACAGCAACACCTCCTGAATCATCGCTGTTACTCTGGGCACCTGTGTTTAATTTGAAGGCCTCCATCCCTCTTACATTATGAGACCTAATGAGATCATGGCTGGAGGTGGTATGACTGAACTTTTTGTGGCTGAGTTATACACATTACTGTTTTATCCCCTAATCTTGGTGATGAAATCATTGTTTCGAATTGAATCAGAGTTTCACTATGGCTGGCATGCAAGTTATTATTCTCAGTACACATTTTCCTCTTTACCAAAAATGGTACTAACAACTTAGGATCCTACTCATCTGTGGAAAACAAAACGGAAAGAATATGGAAATCACTTTAAATCTCCTCTGGAAAATGACTTATAAAAAAGATGTTAACGTCAGATTTCTAAAATTCCAGATTAAATTGTCACTCTTTAAGTAAATTTTAGATTGAAAAATTGTAAATTTTTGACAAAATATATTTTAAGTTTGGGAAACTGGTTAATTATGATATTTCTAAATGCTGGTTTCCCCCTGTCAGTAAAGATAATAAAAATAATAATGAACAAAGGCCATTGTGGCTTATTTGGCTGAGTGTAGGCTCAAATTTAGGATACTAGTACTCTGACTTCACTAAGGTATTATCTTCCACATACAAAACTGGCACAATAAATTAAGCTCATGGAAAGAGGTGACATTTGTTCTTAACTTTTATACTCTTCTCTCTGGTTAGTCTCCTACCCAAGAGCATGAACATCTCCGTTTAGGATGTATGCATGATTTATAAGCATGGATTGAAGAAAATGTCTTTTGACCTCATGTTTGTGGTTTAGATTCTACTATTTGTTAGAAATGTTGAATTGTTGGAAGTGAAATTCAGTGGATAACAGTGGATGCGGGATCTTGTTCTAGCTCCATCATTGCACTTATGATTTTGGAAAACTGTTTTCCTAACACAATGTCTTACTTTCTTCTATAAAACAAAGCACATTGCCTTGAGCATAGCAGGCATTCAGCATATATTCATGACATTAAATACAATAATGTATCAGTCAGGACTCTGGCGAAACTAGCACAACTTCAACTTTGGCTAGCTTCTGCACTGAAGAGAATTTATTGGTTTATATTAACAAAGCCGAGGGAAGTATAAAAGTGGACCTAGCTTCAGGAATGGCTGGAATCAAGCACTCAAATACTTTCAAGACTCTAGCTCCTCCTCTGCATTCTTTCAGATCAGTTAATTCCACTTGACACGGAATATGGCCATCATCAGCTCTTATATCTTTATATACCCTTGTGACCAGAAAGGAAAATATTCCTTTTGCTTATGTTAGATGTAAAAATTCTAAAGCTGAATCCTTCTTGGTTTGGTTGGGATCATGATTCGTACCCTTGGACCAATTAATGTGCCCAAAAAAGTGAGTCCTGCAGAAATATGACACAGACACAAACATACACCTGAAATTGCATATATGAAAGTTCATTGATGACTCTAGGCATGGTATACCTACAGATATGAGATATGTTCTTTTATTAAGACATTTCTGTTTCTTCCCACATTAGCTCTGTAGAAGCTGTTTTTAGGAGTAAAGGAGGTCAAAGCAAGGGATCTCCATGTTTTCACAGACCTGGCTCAGGACTCTACTCCTACTGCAGAGTCTTCAGCACTCCCATGTCTTCTGAATGGATACCTGGGCCATCTCTGCCCTTAGAAGGACAGTAAAGACTTCTGTCTTATGCAGAGCGTGATGTACATTTCTGGGAATGAGGAAACAAATCCCTTGCTCCTGCAGGGTGGTTTATCACCAAACTCTCAATTGAGGGAGAACCTCTCTCAATATAATAATAAAAATGGCTTCTGTATCTTGCTTGTTGTGTGTCAGATGTTGTTAGAAGCTCCTGAGACCCTGTGACTAGCATATCTTCTCTTGGTTATGTTCAGGGTGATAGCTTGAATTTGGCCATAATGAAGTATCTATATCACAAAAACTGGCAAATGCAATGGATGAGGACTCTCCCTCCCACGAGGAGCCAGTTTTTAACATTTACCAGCATGTGGCTTGGAGCTTCATATGTTACCTTGCTTAATCCTCATGAGAATCTCATGATTGGTATTGTTATCCTCATTTTAGAAATTAATTTTTAAAAAACAGAGAAAAAGAAGTTTAAAAACACATAATGGATTGCTTGTTTGAACCTGTTTGCCTGTTGCAAAGCCCATGCACTATACTCTAGAAAGCAGCTAACAGTGGTTTATCTTTTCCTTATGTATATGGAAGCAGTTCTTCTGTTTGTCATTTGTCACATCAACAAACACTGAAATGTTAGCTCTTCTGGGAAGAGGAGGTAGTCCACTGATATAGTGCCTTCACTCTGCTGAAATCTCTGGCTGCACTGAGGGAATGCTTTTCTGTGTTTCTTTCACTTCTTGCTGCAGGTGGTTCATTGGGGACTGGTTGGAATGTAGCAAGACTTGTGATGGTGGGATGCGCACAAGGGCAGTACTCTGCATCAGGAAGATTGGACCTTCTGAGGAGGAGACACTGGACTACAGTGGTTGTTTAACACACCGGCCTATTGAAAAAGAGCCCTGCAACAACCAGTCGTGTCCACCTCAGTGGGTGGCTTTGGACTGGTCAGAAGTAAGGAAATCTGAGGCTGTATGTTTTGAGATGTCTTAACTATCAATACCAAAGCATTTAATATTAAGGACACCTGAGCGTGTGAGCATCTTAGAACTTAACAAGTAAGGACTGCATAACAGTGAATTCGGCCATGTTATATTTTTTTGCTGCTTGCCAGGAACTAAAGGTTTTGGGGGTCAGGAAACTCAATGAGAAACTAGTAATCAATTTGATTAAAAACAAGCCTGAAGTGAATTTGAGAGACTATTATAGTGAGTTAAGGTATATATGTATATATATATACATATATATATATACCTTCTGTATATTTTTCTCTTTTTTTTTCCTTTTTCTTTGCTATTATTGAGCAGCATTTATAGGCTCAAAATAAGTGATATGTTTATCTTTTTTTCAAAGTAATGTTCAAGCCTAACTATATAACTCTTACATATGAATTTGTTAATTGATTATCACATGTTATATATCTATGCTGCTGCTGCTGCTGCTAAGTCGCTTCAGTCGTGTCCGACTCTGTTCGACCCCATAGACGGCGGCCCACCAGGCTACCCCATCCCTGGGATTCTCCAGGCAAGAACACTGGAGTGGGTTGCCGTTTCCTTCTCCAATGCATGAAAGGGAAAAGTGAAAGTGAAGTCGCTCAGTCCTGTCCGACTCTTCGCGACCCCATGGTCTGCAGCCTACCAGGCTCCTCTGTCCATGGGATTTTCCAGGCAAGAGTACTGGAGTGGGGTGCCATTGCCTTCTCCATATATATCTATATATATTTTAATTGCTTCAGTGGAAGAAATATGGAGTTGAGGGTTATAACATATCAAAAAGTCAAATTCAGATTTTATTATTACCTCCACTTACATAATTAATGAAGAAGATCTGACTAAGATAATATTTTTCTGGCATACATGTAAAAAGTCAAATATAATCCCAAACCCTCAGAGAAATAGTCTTATGAAAAATGAGGTAAGAGGTAGAGTTAATTGACTTTTCATTCTGCATGAGACATACACATATACATATTGTACCATTCTCTACTTTTCCTAAAGAGGAACTGAATCTTTCTCAAGTGTTGTTTAGTGTTAGAAAGGATGAGTATCTGGCTATATAACTAAAGATCATTTTTCTAAGTTAGCAAAACAGGATGCATTTCCTGCTGGAAACATAGTGGTACTTGCTTTAGGTATTTCCTGTAGATCTCATAAGTTTGTGAAAAAAATAAACAAAAATAATTAAACATTGTTCTTTAGGAACGTATGGATGTTAACTTTTCTCCCTGTGAATCTTACTACTTGAGTAGCCTTATTTTGCTAGAGGGCTAGGGTTGAAAGAGAGATTGTGTTTAAGATGGTACATGGAAATGGAGATTCTGACCAGTTGTGGTTATCTGTGGAATCTTTGGGAGAAGTTGGGAGTGTTCTCCCAAGTTTCCTGGCCATAGTCCAGCTTCAGTAATTATATTCTGCCTAACTTTTATTTGTGTTTCAATCAGATGTAGAGATATTCCTGGTATTATTCACTCAGTGGTTATGGAAAAGGTATGAACTCTTCTGTTACCTACAGTGGATGGATTAACTCCTAAATTCATTTGGAAGATAAAATCCATTGATAAAGAAGAGACATTTTATGAAATTGTACATGTTAGTAGTTGTTTTACTTGCAAGTCAGTACCCAAAACCCTTGTAGAAATTCATAAATAGTTGTCAATAATGATGGCAACATTGTTACTGGAAAATCATAATGGGAGACCTGATGATTGGCTGCAATGTTTGAAGGGTTTTAGGCCAACTCAATAAGTATAATTGGGTGCTTTCTAACCTTATTGGGATAGGGACTAAGGAGAATTCAAAAGACTCTCATAAACTTGGGAAAATAAGGAATATCTATGAAACAACTAGAGAATAACATAAGACTATGTTTAACACAATGATGGATTGTATAAGTGATACAGAAATTCAGAAGCTAAGAAGGTCAGAATAGCCTGGAATAGAATCAGAAGGCTTTTTAGTTGATGAGAGTTGAACTGAATATTGTAGGAGTGTAAAATTTGAAGAAGGGAAGAGAACTGAGAAACTGGAAAAGTATTCCTGATAAGAGAAACAACTGAACAAAAATACAAAGAATATGTGGTGAAAGTAGGGTGGGAGGAAAGGATTTGTTTTAAAGAATAAATGGAAGATAAGATCGAAAAAGTAGTGATAGGTTAAAGGCTTGAATACAGAACTTTATACCACATCATTCTTCTGCAAAAAGTAGAGAAAAAGATAAGTTCAAAAACTAGAAAAAAACTTCTGCCAATCACTAAAACAGCAAAACCTTCTCATGTGCAGACTCACTTCACATTAGTCTCTGGACCTACATTTTTCTTTGTTATTATATTTTTATTTTAACATAAAACACCAAATATTATCACCTTAAAAAATAGATTGTGTAAACTACTGTATATTTCCATTTCAAATACCATTTTAAGATTTTCTTCCTAATTCAACCTCATGTAAGTTGTAATTACCCTACTCTTAGCATTTCGATTCTCATCTCTCCAGTCTTATAAGTGACTTGCTCAAATGGTTCTATGAGGCTGTTAGGCACTCCTGGAAGCTGCCTGAAGAAATATGTGTAAGTGAAGGGGACTTCTAATCACATGTCTGCTATCTCTTTAAGATGGCTGAGTCAAAGCTTAGGGTAGAGAAGCAGAGCCAAAGGCATGGACTACAAATGTTGGGACTATCACCGCCCTACCCCACCCCCCAACCCCACCCGACCCCCACCCCCTCCAAAAAAAATTAGTAGGCTATTGTCTCTCTACAGGCAATGCAGGAAAACTATTCTGGGGTAAGCATGAGTCAGGAAATCCTGCCATTACCATCTCAAAGATTCTAGTTGAACATCATCAATACCATCATGTTGATCTTTTGTTCTGGAGGAGAGATGATTTTTGCCCCATTCAGTCTCTCCTGTGTATTTTCCAAAGGAGAGGGTGTACTCTCACTCTTCCACTTTCCTTTACCACAAAACCTACCTCTTCTCTAGATGAATTAAAAATAAGTAAAAGTAAATAACATTAAGTGAAAAAATGTTTGAGTAGCTATGGAGAACAAAGTGAGAACAAGGAGCTTGATCTTCCCAGAGGAATGTAACATCTCCCACTAATGAAAAGAGGGGGTCCCAGCAGAAGAGCAGGCAGTGTTCAGTCTCTTTCACTTTACTTTTGCAAAGATAATTTCACACAATATCTTTCTGACACACCCATGAAAACTTTCCTCCTCTTTCTGCCCCCTTCCCACTTCCAACTATCAGCTGTCTGAGCTCTGCTAATCACAAGGGTGAGGTTCAACTGGTGAAAACATGTTGCAGTAAGAGGAATGTACCCTCTGACCTTTTTCTTTTCTTTGCCGGCTGCTCTCACATAAAATTTCCATTGTTGCAAAGCCAGGAACCATTTTCCCCATCAGTGAATCCCACCCCATGCTTATGGCAAAAAAAAAAAAAAATTCAACCAAATTACCTTCGTGGAAAATGACTTTTCTGCAGTCTTTTGTGGAACTAATGAAGCTATGGCTTTCCCATTTCCTACAATCTAGCCTCACTCCTGGGATCACCCATGCTATGTTGGACTTAAATGGCTTTGTTTTTGCCCTCTCTTGGCCTGTTACTCTGAAAGCATTGCTGTGTACTGTGGATGGGCTCCAGCAATCCTTAGCCATTCTTTTGATGTATAAGAATGGTTTCTTTTGACTCCCACAGAGTACCCATTGAAAAAGGTCTGTTTCTTGTACTTATTCTTCCACAAGTGGATGACTGGCATCATACTCAATTGACTTTATGGGGTTTACATTTAGGTAGCATTACTTAAGAAGTATGGGGTGGGGGGAAATCTACCTCCAAGTCATTCTTTGTTTTAGTAGATACTTGTGCTATCACCGTGTTTACTCCTAGGTTCTACTCTGGTGCCATAACTAAGTAAATTAAACCCACTTATCCAGAGAGAATTCAGTCTAACGCCCAAATGTTAATGTTTCTATCCTTTATAAGTGATAGCCAAATTATTTTCCCTGGTGTGGTTTCAAAATTTTTTCTGCAAAATGTGTTTTTGCTTCTTAATCGTAAAATGTTAAACTGAAGTACAAATGTATCTCGTAAAAATTACCATCTATATCCAACTGAGATGAGAACAAAAAATAAATGGTCTGATCAGATTTTAAATAATTGTGAGATTCTGATTATATGAATAAAAAAAGAAAAATAGATATTTATCTGCAATAAGGAGAAATAGTGAGAAGTAAGTTTACTAAAGATTCATTCTCCACTGAATTACCTTCCATCCAGCTATTATAAGAATGAATTGAATGGATTTTGATATTTATAACTAGACTTTAGTCTAAAAAATTACTTTATTACTGAACTAAGTATTCAGTTTCTAATTATTTCTAATGAATTTTACTGCATACTCAAAAAATGTGCAAAAATATGCCCTTTACATGAGTATAGACTAATATTGTCTCTAAAAAATGCTCTGAATCATTCATGATTAATTTACTGCCTACTAATCATATGCATAATCATGGTTACTCTTGATTTTCTAGGATTTCTTATTTTTGGGGGTAACTAAATAAAACTGAGGCTGTCAGGTAGATAAACATCTTTATTCATCAGAAGGCTAGAGAGGAGAAGATGAAATGTAGCTTAAAGAAAGAAGAGGCACAAAGTAAAAATAAAAACAAGCTGAGGGATGTCTCTGCTTGAGCATCGCTGACATAAGATCAGAAGAATTTGCAGGATGAAGCCCTACTTAAATCGAAGCTAGTCTAAGTGACATCCTTGTGCCTTTATAATTTTTTACAAGCAATTTTTAAACACTTAATTTTATAATCACCCTCTAGAAGAGTTGAGATTATGACTATAGACATGTAATATTCATGGCTAGATCTTCAGGGCTTGGGGCCATTGTATTCATTGAATCTTAATGTAGTTCTCAGTAATTCACTATTTTGAGAATCCAATTGATTATCTCTTTATTTCCAGTGCTATAGGATAGAATATCTATGGCTTATTTAGTGGAGCTTGGGCTATAATTCTCTAAAATTATTTCTTGTCTCAATAGAAGATGTTGTATGTTAAGCTTTGCATATAACTTCACATTGTCCCACAGAGGATTTGTACATTTATCTTTCAGATCATTGTCTTTTTCAGAACCGCCATGTGAATTTATCTGCACTACTCAATACTTCAGCTTCCCACTAGTAAAATGAGTGTGAAAACAGCACTTTGTGAGGTTTCTGTGAAGATTAGGTAGATTATGGTATGCAGAGGGCTTAGAACACTTAATAAATTTCAGTGTTGCTTTCTCATTTTATTCTTCTCCCTATTGTCATCGATCTCATTTGTTTCGTTTTGTCTTTGGTTCCCTGGGACTTCTCAGACACAAATGAAAGAATCGTCTGTCTTTGCGTTGTCTGCTTCCCCTAATTGTAAACAGGACTTTGGCACAGGCTCTTAGGGAAGACTGCTAGATATCACTACAGTGTTCAAAGAAGAGCAGAAGCTTCTTGCTACTGTAAAAAGATATTAGAATAAACAAGAGACTTATGTCCCAGGCTTTAATTAACTTTAGTTTTTAATTGAACTATCATTGATTAACAGTTTTGTGCAGATCTCTGCTATACAGCTGAGTGACTCAGTTATACCCATATAGACATTCTTTTATCTGAGGCTTTAATATATATACATATGCTTTTAAAATATGAAGAGAGAAAGAGAAAGGCTTGAGTGCATTTTTCAATAAATTTTCCCAATATAGAAAATTAATCATAGCCTCAAAATATTGACTGAACACTAAACTGAATACTAAATACTAATTGGAATTCCTGATACATCCTATATGTCTCTGCTCATATCCCTAAAGTCTGAAGTACCCCTCTGTCCTTTTGTACTTCACCTAATTTATTTTTATAATAATTAATACTTATGTATTCATGAGACTTTGTTTCTATGAATGCTAAGAGCTAAAGTATGGATTAGACTGGAAGCCTTAGAATTTAGTTCCAGCTCTACAATTTGCTATCTGTTTAACCTCAATTAAGTTGTTTAAGCTTCCTGTAAAAGGCTCAAAAATATATATGAGAATAATGTATTGAACGTATTTTGTGAACTGTGAAACTCTAGTGGAATATAAAGCAGTAGGATTATCATTATCAATAATAATATTAAACATTAAGAGAATGACAGAAATTCTCTAAGGCTGCGTCTTCTAACACTGATAAATGGTAGAAGAGACTTGTGTGAAGTCAAGAGGACCAAACACAAGTGGGGCAAGCTCAAGAGACTCAAATCAGGGTTCTAGTCATTCTACAGAATGCATGATTGCAAGATAGTGTCGCGTGTCTTAGTTTCTTGACATATAAATTAACACGGTTGTGGTGAGGATTAAATGAGATAATATATACAAAGTTCATGATGTAGGGTCTGACATCCAGGAAACACTCAGTAGGTGTTAACATTATGTCTGCCATTTAATCGCTGCATGTCTTTGTACCAACCACTTACCCTAAGGTTGTTTCTTCCTTTTAAACATAATTGTCATCTCACAGGATTTTTGTGAGAACTTTGTGAATTACAGCACTTAGCACAGCACTTGATGCCTATCCCTTCTCCAGCGGATCTTCCCAACCCAGGAATTGAACCAGGGTCTCCTGCATTGCAATCAAATTCTTTACCAGCTGAGCTATTAGGGAAGCCATTAATATCTAGAGTATTTATTAAATGGTGGCTGCTATCATAATTACCATTATTAATAGCAGCAGTAGTCATAGGAGTAAGTCTCCCCATGTGGCTCAGTGGTAAAGAAACCGCCTGCCAATGCAGGAGATGAAGGAGACTCAGGTTTGAACCCTGGGTCAGGAAGATTTCCTTCGAGTAGGAAATGGCAACCCACTCCAGTATTCTTGCCTGAAAACTTTCATGGACAGAAGAGCCTGGCAAGCTGCAGTCCATGAGGTTACAAAGAGTCTGACACAACTGAACACACACACACAGTCATAGTAGTAGCAGCAGCAGCATTAGCTTTATGCCTATTGAAGTGAATCTGGAAAGGTAAGCAGAGCCTTCCTATCAGTGTATAGTAAGCATATTTAAAGAGTTTGAGTTTATGTCTTGAAGACCACTGTATGATTTTTTTTTTAAATCAAAATAGAACATAATCAGATATGTCCTTTAGAGAGTGGATTGAAGTAAGACAAGAGCAAGAAACAGGAGACCTGTTAGAAAGTCATTGCAATATTACATGCAAGAAGTGATGTTTGTTGGTAGGAGGGTTAGTGGCAGTGGAGACAGACAGAAATCAACAGATGTGAGAGAGGTTTAGGACTTTGGTTAATAGAATCTAGTGATTGATTATATGGGTAGAATGAAGCTGCAGCTGGACAAAAGGATGTTGACTTGGCTGTAAAACATAATAACAGGGATCAGGAATTTCTCTCTTGACCTCTAAATCCCTAACTAAAGCCTTTTCTGGAACCATATTGGAAAAAACTGGATGTTATTCTCCTTCAACTGTATCTTAATTAAATGTTTTCTAAGTTAGAGGAAATGCACTCTGTTACTACATTCATTGTGATGAAGGGTGTTCATGGGTCCTTGATTTACACATGAAAAATTTGTATTATTTTTCTTTCTCTCTATGACATGTCATCAGTTCAAGATTGCCCCTGACAAAGCCGCTCAGGAGAGTGTACATTGTTCCTTAAGACATTCTCATCCCACAGCTAGTAGGTCTTGATTTACCTAAAAATAAATCAAAACCATTATCTTTCCAAATATATTTATATTTTGAAGATATTTCCAAATATCTTTATTGAGTGCATTCTCAAAGTCCTCTGTTGGATCCTGAGGATAGGGTGAGGTTGTATATGAAGATGAAGCAGGGATGAAATAATTTTAAGCTTATAGTCTGATAGGAATGAGAGGATATATGAATTCATAATCATAAAATAGGGAGATGATGACTAGGGGCACACGAATTTATATATTCTTACATTCTCTGTAATGTTACTTATTCTTATGTTCACATGTCTATCTCCTGCATTAAAACCGTGAGCTCCTTCACTGACTTATTCATTCTTAGGTCTCCTCTCCCCCTACAGTCTACACTACACTATAGTCTAGTGTAGTTCCTGTAGGAAATTTGGTAGTAGTTTTTGAATGAAAGACGTAGAAACAGGGCTTCAAAATATTGTGGGTAAGGGTCTCACTTCACTGAGAAGTACAGATTTTAAGGAAAGGTTCAGATGTTCAGGGGAAAAAGCTGGAGGACTTCAGTCAGCCACCGCGTTGAGTAGGTAACTCCTGAACAGTAACTCTAGAGCACTCCAATTAACTTCAAAAAGAGGTAAATAATAGACTTTGTGACAGGAAGAAGGATCTTTTCCTCAGTGTGAAGAGCTTACTGGTCCAACTAAAGAAGCATCAAATTCCTTATGTTTAACTGATGGACAAGGAAGAATCCAGAGATTCTCTGTGCAATAAGTCTTTACCCGTGATCATGTATTCTTAGCTACCGCATACTAAGAGTACATTTGGCCTGCTATATCTCTGGGTTCCACATCCACAGATTCAACCAACGGAAGATCAAAAATATTTGGGAAAAAAATTCCAGAAAGTTCCAAAAAGTAAAACGTGAATTTGCCGCACTGGCACCTATTTGCATAGTGTTTATATTGTGTTAGGTATCATAAGTAATTTAAAGATGATCTAAGTTCACAGGAGGATGTGTGTAGGTTATATGCAAATACTGTCATTTTATACAAGGGACTTGATCATCAACAGGTTTTGGTGTCCTCCACGGTACTGAAATTGTCCCGTGCTGATACTGAGGGCCACCTGTACACATCTAAATCAAACCTTAGCTTGCTTCACAAAGGTAATTTCTCATGGCCTACTAGTACCCATAAGAATTTTTTTCAGAAGACTACACCTCAGTTCAGTTCAGTCGCTCAGTTGTGTCCGACTCTTTGCGACCTCATGGACTGCAGCACACCAAGCCTCCCTGTCCATCACCAACCCAAACCCATGTCCATTGAGTCGGTGATGCCATCCAACCGTTTCATCCTCTGTTGTCCCCTTCTCCTCCCACCTTCAGTCTTTCCCAGCATCAGGATCTTTTCCAGTGAGTCAGTTCTTCGCATCAAGTGGCCAAAATATTGGAGTTTCAGCTTCAACATCATTCCTTCCAGTGAACACTCAGAACTAATCTCCTTTAGGATGGACTGGTTGGATCTCCTTGCAGTCCAGGGGACTATCAAAAGAAACCAAGGATTCCGCATTCCAAAAATCAGTAGTATCTTACCACAACTGAATATGGCCAATGATAGGGAAGAGTCAAAAGGAATAAACCTACACACAACAAAAGAAGATAAGCTGCCAAGAAAAGCAAACTCTGGATTTAGCTCTTAAAGACCTTAGGGCAAAAGATAGAAGTTCTTCTATTTAAAAACTTAAGGAACTTTCATATCTGTTAAGACTTTGCTTAAGATTTAGTACATGTGTATGTTGTTTACTCAAATACACATTTAGTTAGAGAAAGATTTTCCTCAAATTTTTCTCTATGTTTAGACTATCGTTATTCATTAGTATTTGTTTTATTTACAGTGCACTCCCAAATGTGGTCCAGGATTCAAGCATCGGATTGTTCTGTGCAAGAGCAGTGACCTTTCTAAAACATTCCCAGCAACACAGTGTTCCGAGGAGAGCAAACCCCCTGTCCGCATCCGCTGCAGTTTGGGCCGCTGCCCTCCTCCTCGCTGGGTGACAGGAGACTGGGGCCAGGTAAGGCAGTTGGACTATGGGCCCCTGCTGAAGCAGCACCTTGAGACACTTGAGGTTCCTGATTGGGCCATTTATAGGGGCTCACGACATGAGCAGCAGCACACAGACCTAGGGATGAGATGGGAGTGTGGGAAGTGCACAGGCGGCGGCAGCCACATGCGGACGCTGAGCCATGTTTCTCCCACAGCTACACACTTCCCACGTCCACCTACTTCTTGGATTCTAACATTTTAACTTAAAGAGAAATAATCTAGATGACCAGAGATTTGAACAAGCTACCAGAACTTGGGCTTCTGTTGCCAACT
Source organism: Bubalus kerabau (assembly GCF_029407905.1). Lineage (NCBI taxonomy): Eukaryota > Metazoa > Chordata > Mammalia > Artiodactyla > Bovidae > Bubalus > Bubalus kerabau. Next base: position 16,159,439 of record NC_073641.1, read on the forward strand.
CTCTCAACTATTTCAAGAACAAATCAGTTAACACCATTTTCTTAATTTTCACACTAAGAAAATAAATCCTCTTAACCTCACAGAAAACATGTAAGGATCTTAATTAGGTTTTATCTTTTTTTTTAATGGCTGCGCTGGGTCTTCATTGCTGTGAGCAGCCTTTCTTTAGTTGGGGTGAACAGGCGCTACTCTTCATTTTGGTGCAAGGGCTTCTCACTGCTGTGGCTTCTCTCGTTGCAGAGCATAGGCTCCAGGCACGAAGGCTTCGGTAGTTGTAGCACTTGGGCTCAGTAGTTGTGGCACACGAGCTTAGTTGCTCCGCAGCATGTGGGATCTTCCTGGACCAGGAATCGAACCCATGTCCTCTGTACTGGCAGGCAGAGTCCTATCCACTGTACTACCAGGGAAGTCCCTGTATTTTTATATTGATTAGATTCATTTATATTTTATCTTCCGATTCCTATTTTTTTCTTTCTCAGTTTTAAATTATGTTATCTTGCTGAAGGTCCCCTTAAATCCTTTGAACGCAAATTGATATATTTGAATAGAAGGCAAATTAAATATTGTTCTTTTGAAAGTTGAAAAGGAAACCTATTTAGGTTATATTAAAAAATAATGCTCCAGAAAGTAAATTTCTAGTGAATCAATGCCCTTTTCCTGTGGTTTTACAATTAACTTTGTAGCTAGTTATTTTCTAATATCTGAGAGCCCAGGTAAATCATAGTGGCATATAACTACACCAGCATGATTTTGTCTGTGCTCTGGGCCTGCCATTACTTAGTAGGAATGGCATTTCATAGAATTACCAAAACTGTGGCCAAAATGCATTATTGCTAGAGTGTAGCTATATCTACAGACCTCTTTGGGGAGTGGGCAAAGATTTTCAGTCTCCATTAAGGCAAATAAATATTCTTGGTCTGTGCTCAGCCCTGTGGGGAAATAAAAGAAGTATGACCGTAAAATAATTAACATTTGCATTTGTCTAACAAGTAATTAATAATGTTCTTTCATATAATGATATTTAGTTTAATTTACAAAGTGCTCAACTGGAATATACATCATAAGCTTAAGTAAGAATCAAATGCAGTTAAGTGTTTATCTGTAGATATGTGATAGTTTCACAATTTATAATTGATATTCTGCTATTAAAGAATCAGTGCAGGCATACTCTTTTGATTTGTATTTAAATTAGATAGGAATTTCCTTTCTTATATATTCTTTGTTGCAATGTACTGTTATATAAAGGACATGTAGAAGTTTTTTCATGTTAATAATTTCACCAAATTTCCCTGTTTGAGATTATTCTTTTAAATGTTGTCAAGTCCTTTTCTTCTCCTCTATACTTTCAATTCAGTTTCCTAAAATTGAAATTAACCAGTGAAAATACCTTTCAAAGATGCTCTATTACATCTTTATGGTGCATTTATTCATCATTATGTATTTAGAAAGTTAAAAATAAAAGTATCTGCGAATATCCTGGCAAGTCCTATAAGTGCCTTGAGAGTTTTTGCAAATTAATCTAGCAGGGCCTCGGTCTCTTTACCTTGTAAATACCACCATCACCTATCTTTGCACAAGTAGCTCCTCATCTCCTTGATCCCAAATCTCACAGGCTTTCCAGTATTCTGAGTGGCAGCCCCCGAAAATAGACCACAGCTTCACTCGTCAGCCAGGATAGCTCATCAGGCCCAGAGAGCACTTCAGTTCTAAAGTAATTGAATCCCGGGTAGATGAAGAAGGAAAGGGAGACATGCTAACTGGCTACCTACAGACCTCTTCTCAGATTTGTCTCAGATCTGCATACTTTACAAAACTCAAGGTACTTATTTAATGTCTTTTTTTTTTTCAAACTGGTCTCATCACCAGGGCCCTCAGTGGTCACTGCTGTTAGACTGAACTAATATTTTAATCAGATTCAGAGCACTCCAGTAGACCACTGAGTTGTCTTCCCACAAGTCTTTAATAAATAGGGAGCAATAGTGATGTCCCAGCCCTAGAATCTCTGACTATTTTACTTCCTCACAGGTATTTTCTCATTATACTCTTGTTTCACTTCACTGGCACTGCTTGGCACTGTTGGAATCACAGCCCAAGAAATCTCCATCCATTGTCTTCTGGAAACTTTATTACTTCTATATTCTAGGGTAATGCCACAATCCTTGAGTTTCCAAACCAATGCTGTAATAGAATGATTTAATCATATACCTCCCCAAGATTAACTATATATGGGCTTTAAAAGCTAATATATATAGTATTTGAAATGACATAGTATCTATTTTATCTCCTGAAAATTGTTGAGAACAGCATTTTGTCTCTCCTTGTCTTTTGGTTTAGTGTTCTGCTCAGTGTGGCCTTGGACAGCAAATGCGGACTGTGCAATGTCTTTCCTACACTGGACAGGCATCAAGTGACTGTCCAGAAACTAGTCGACCTCCATCAATGCAGCAGTGTGAAAGCAAATGTGACAGTACCCCCATTTCCAGTACTGAAGGTAAGTTCCCCAGGACCTCCAGTACAGATGGTGAGGGGACTGTAGTCTCAGTGATTCAACTGTATTGATTTACAGGGTTCAAAGAGCCCTGTAAAACCACTGTTGTAGTGTGTTTCATACAGCATTTGTGAAAGCTACACATGTACTGGATATATAATCAGGAAACCTAAGTTGTGTTTTTTTTCCAGACTCTTCCACTAACTGTATGACCTTATTAAGTCACTTAACATTTCTGGAGCTGAGTTTACTTATCTATACAATGAAACACTGGAATGGAGATAATCTCTAAAGTTCTGTCCAACCTAGCATTTTATGTTTGACTTGTGCTAGAAAGATAGAGATGATTTCTAATGAACCAAGCTTGAAAGTAAAAACTTCTGTTTCTTTTTGGCTATAACAATGGATTTCTGCTATTGGAAAGGTTAAAATCCACGCTTGTTATAGATATAATGAAAGCATATGTTTGGAACTTCTTAGGTTTCAAATACTAATTTTCTCATTGAAGAAAAATAAAAGAATATTATTGTATAGCTGTTTATATAGGAGGACAATGTCTTCAGACTCTGAAAATTTTCTGTTACATATGGGGAAGTCTCTGTATTAACAGCAGATACCCATCCAAATTCTGAAATTTCTTATATTGTATTTAAATGAATGTACTTTGTTTATTCAATCAAGCATCCATTTGAAATCTCCTGAATGCTACTATGTGCAAGGCACTATCACAGAAGCTGAAGAGTACAGAGACAACTGTGGCATGGTCAGGAAGTTCAGGCTGGCGTCTCATATATAAACATCTGAAGCCATGAATTTCAATTGTGTAAGAAACCCAGCTATAGGACTGTACTTAAAAAAACAAAAAGATAAAGAGCTGTGCTGACTATAATTTGTTAATACTGATCAAATGAAAATGATATGGTAATCTATTAAAAAGAGATTGTACCTTTTGATAAAATCTATCTAGTTTGAGGAACATTTTTTAATCTTATTTTTCAACATTTCCATGAGGAATTTCATTTTAGGAAGAGCAAGCATCTAGCATGACAAGATGCAGAAAACTTGCATCTTTGCAAGTGGCCCATTTCTTATCTGAGCAGTATAAAAAGTGAAAGTGTTAGTCACTCAGTCATGTTCGACTCTGTGACCTCATGGACTGTAGCCCTCCAGGCTCCTCTGTCCATGGAATTATCTAGGCAAGGATACCGGAGTGGGGTGCCATTTCCTTCTCCAGGGGATCTTCCCAACCCAGGGATCAAACCCAGGACTTCTGCATTCCGGGCAGATTCTTTACCATCTGAGCCACTCAGAACCTCCCTAGTGGCTCAATACAGTGTACTTACCGTATAGTTTACTGTTTCAAAGAAGTATAGCTGTACCCTACATTAATTAAAAATCACAATTTTAATTTGCAGAATCTCTGGCTGTAATGCCATCTCCTTTTTTCCCTTTGGTAAGGGATGTTCTATAAATCTAGCTTTCCTTCTCTTGAGAAGGGCTCAAAAATCTATGACAAACAGAAGTACTTTTCATAGCAAAACTATTTTCCTTAAATAATATGAAATTTAAAGATTTCTTTAAGCCTTGCAGCAAACAAATCTTCATCTATTGTAAATTATTGGCAATCAATCAGTTCATGTGGGTTTGGGAGTCTGTTTTTCAGAGTTGAAAGATAAAATATTAAGGTGGAAGAGAGGATATAGCTATCATAGTAAAGTATGTTGGGTATTATGTTAGGCCCTTTATATTTATTATCCATTATATATATCTCATGTACATAAATATCTATATGTATTATATAATCATGATAACAACCTTTTGAGAGTTGGTATTACTGACGAAGAAACTAAGGCACAGAGAGAGTGACTTACCCACATTACAAAACAACCAGTATTTGAACAAAGATTTGGAAGAGCCCTAAGGCATATCATTTTCAACTACATTTATATGCTGTTTGTAATTTACTCTTAAAATCAAGAATTTTAACATGAAAACAGAGCTTCTGATTATGAAGTACAGAGACTTCTGGCATGACTGTCAAAGGATTCAGTTCAGTTCAGTTCAGTTCAGTCGCTCAGTCGTGTCCGACTCTTTGCGACCCCATGAATCGCAGCATGCCAGGCCTCCCTGTCCATCACCAACTTCCAGAATTCACTGAGACTCACGTCCATCGAGTCAGTGATGCCATCCAGCCATCTCATCCTCTGTCATCCCCTTCTCCTCCTGCCCCCAATCCCTCCCAGCATCAGAGTCTTTTCCAATGAGTCAACTCTTCGCATAAGGAGGCCAAAGTACTGGAGTTTCAGCTTCAGCATCAAAGGATTAAGGCTTAATAATTGTTGAAAGACCTGGCTTTTTGACATGCCCACAATAATGTATGTTGAAGTTATATTTATAACTTTATTTTAGACCATTTTAGTAATTTCTCCAAGCAGTTCTCTACAGTGGATAATTATCATACATAAACTTTGCAGCTGGAGATGTAAGGCTGTTTTTATAGTGAGTGGAATATCTTTTGCAACTGTACTTATTTCTGCCTTAAAAAGATTCTCTTAAAATGGATAGGTTTAATCTGATAGTTCTTGGATTATTTGGAAAAATACTTCATAGTTATTTCTGTCTGGCCAGATTACCTTTTGATCACCATAATCTGAAGTATGCAGTTAGGACAATATCTTTAGCCTTCTCAGTAAAGGAAGAAACTTTTAGGAAATTATTAATCCTGCAAAGTATGACTAATCTTCAAATTGTTATTCCCTAAAGCTGTTGACTCATTTAAGACAGGATAAAATTAGAATTAAAGTAGAAATAATATAGCTGTTGTAACTTGTTTTGTGTTCTCCTTAGCTTCCCAATAGCATATATATTGAGTATATTAAAATGTCTGAAACTATCTGTTCATTCCATGAGAAGCTACTTATTGAATGCTTGCTGTGGCCAGCCTCTGCCATTTATTATGGAAATTCAAATACTCTTGTAAGTTCATAGTCTTACAGGGAAGATACTTCTTTAAAAAAAAAAAAAAAAGGCAAGATGGAATGTGTTATGTGGAGCCATTTACACAAATGCTAAGAGTGCTCACTTAAGTGGCTGATAACTTTAATGTTTGGATCAAGGCAAGCTTCATAGACTAAATGGTCTGTGACCCAGTTGTAATCTGTAGTTGGAAAAATACAGATGAAACAGTTGATTTAAGTCATAACTTGTCATCCATAGAGATATGAAATGGGCAGATAATATGGATTTCAAAAGAGAAAAGGCTCTTAACATGAAAGTAATGTGAGCGTGACCTGATACAGTTTCTGGAAATCAGATAAGGAGAGAGGACATAGCTCTTACAAAGGGGAAACTGGGAGGAAGGTCCAGTTGTGGGGGAAGGTTGACCAGGTCAAGTTCTGGTTAACGCAGGAGGTAAAAGAGGACTGCTTTTTTCTACCAGAGTCAGGTTCCCTTGTTTCTTGGAAAAGAGGGCTACTGAGAAGCTAGTTCATCTCTACTCCAAGCAAGACAGAGTAGGGCTGAGGAAGATCTCTTGGGAACTAAAAGACCATCTTTCAGTGGGATCTCTATGGGTGACATGAACCACTGATAGAATCTTGATTATTATTTCAACTACTGAAGTTTAGGAGATGGTTCTCCTCCTGGTATCTTATTTTAAAATAATAAAAACTTTCAAACATACAGCAAAGTTGAAAGAAGTTTATAATGAACATCCACCATCTAGATTCTACCATTAACATTTTACTGAACTTGCCTTATCACATAGAAATCTATCTGTCCATTTGTTAAGTGACGGTGTTTAAATAATGTGCTTTCCAGTCATCCAACCAATAAATTCATTTAATTTGTAAACATGCCTACCATGTGCCAGCCACTGAGACTACAAAGATTCCTATTCTCAAAGGAAGCACAGTTTAGTAGGGGTGACAGCATGCAAACAAATAGTTTTCACCATATGGCCAGTACATGGACATCACCAGATGGTCAACACCGAAATCAGATTGATTATATTCTTTGCAGCCAAAGATGGAGAAGCTATATACAGTCAGCAAAAACACGACCAGGAGCTGACTGTGGCTCAGACCATGAACTCCTTATTGCCGAATTCAGACTGAAATTGAAGAAAGTAGGGAAAACCACTAGACCATTCAGGTATGACCTAAATCAAATCCCTTATGATTATACAGTGGAAGTGAGAAATAGATTTAAGGGCCTAGATCTGATAGATAGAGTGCCTGATGAACTATGGAATGAGGTTCGTGACATTGTACAGGAGACAGGGATCAAGACCATCCCCATGGAAAAGAAATGCAAAAAAGCAAAATGGCTGTCTGGGGAGGCCTTACAAATAGCTGTGAAAAGAAGAGAAGTGAAAAGCAAAGGAGAAAAGGAAAGATATAAACATCTGAAAGCAGAGTTCCAAAGAATAGCAAGAAGAGATAAGAAAGCCTTCTTCAGCGATCAATGCACAGAAAGAGAGGAAAACAACAGATTGGGAAAGACTAGGGATCTCGTCAAGAAAATTAGAGATACCAAGGGAACATTTCATGCAAAGATGGGCTCGATAAAGGACAGAAATGGTATGGACCTAACAGAAGCAGAAGATATTAAGAAGAGATGGCAAGAATACACAGAAGAACTGTACAAAAAAGATCTTCACGACCCAGATAATCACGATGGTGTGATCACTGACCTAGAGCCAGACATCCTGGAATGTGAAGTCAAGTGGGCCTTAGAAAGCATCACTATGAACAAAGCTAGTGGAGGTGATGGAATTCCAGTTGAGCTCTTTCAAATCCTGAAAGATGATGCTGTGAAAGTGCTGCACTCAGTATGCCAGCAAATTTGGAAAACTCAGCAGTGGCCACAGGACTGGAAAAGGTCAGTTTTCATTCCAATCCCAAAGAAAGGCAATGCCAAAGAACGCTCAAACTACCGCACAATTGCACTCATCTCACACACTAGTAAAGTAATGCTCAAAATTCTCCAAGCCAGGCTTCAGCAATATGTGAACCGTGAACTTCCTGATGTTCAAGCTGGTTTTAGAAAAGGCAGAGGAACCAGAGATCAAATTGCCAACATCTGCTGGATCATGGAAAAAGCAAGAGAGTTCCAGAAAAACATCTATTTCTGCTTTCTTGACTATGCCAAAGCCTTTGACTGTGTGGATCACAATAAACTGTGGACAATTCTGAAAGAGATGGGAATACCAGACCACCTGACCTGCCTCTTGAGAAATCTGTATGCAGGTCAGGAAGCAACAGTTAGAACTGGACATGGAACAACAGACTGGTTCCAAATAGGAAAAGGAGTTCGTCAAGGCTGTATATTGTCACTCTGTTTATTTAACTTATATGCAGAATACATCATGAGAAACGCTGGACTGGAAGAAACACAAGCTGGAATCAAGATTGCCAGGAGAAATCTCAATAACCTCAGATATGCAGATGACACCACCCTTACGGCAGAAAGTGAAGAGGAACTCAAAAGCCTCTTGATGAAAGTGAAAGTGGAGAGTGAAAAAGTTGGCTTAAAGCTCAACATTCAGAAAACGAAGATCATGGCATCCGGTCCCATCACTTCATGGGAAATAGATGGGGAAACAGTGAAAACAGTGTCAGACTTTATTTTTCTGGGCTCCAAAATCACTACAGATGGTGACTGCAGCCATGAAATTAAAAGACTCTTACTCCTTGGAAGGAAAGTTATGACCAACCTAGATAGCATATTCAAAAGCAGAGACATTACTTTGCCAGCAAAGGTTCGTCTAGTCAAGTCTATGGTTTTTCCTCTCGTCATGGATGTGAGAGTTGGACTGTGAAAAATGCTGAGTGCCGAAGAATTGATGCTTTTGAACTGTGGTGTTGGAGAAGACTCTTGAGAGTCCCTTGGACTGCAAGGAGATCCAACCAGTCCGTTCTGAAGGAGATCAGCCCTGGGTGTTCTTTGGAAGGAATGATGCTAAAGCTGAAACTCCAGTGCTTAGGCCACCTCATGCGAAGAGTTGACTCATTGGAAAAGACTCTGATGCTGGGAGGGATTGGGGGCAGGAGGAGAAGGGGACGACAGAGGATGAGATGGCTGGATGGCATCACTGACTGGATGGACGTGAGTCTGAGTGAACCCCGGGAGTTGGTGATGGACAGGGAGGCCTGGCGTGCTGCGATTCATGGGGTCGCAAAGAGTCGGACACGACTGAGCGACTGATCTGATCTGATAATAGGGGTAGACAGAAGCTCCCATGAGTACACAGAGGAAGGGGGTATCAGCAGAAGCACCACTGGGCAGGGCACTGAAAGGTGGAATAGTTGGCTGAGAAGATGTTGAGATGCCTGGCATTCCTAGCAGAAGATGAGTGTGTGCAGTCACAGAGCTGTGGAGTCAAACATAGTTCAGTATGGCTGCAGAGGGAGGCAGATGAGCAGGCAGTGGAGATGAGGCTGCAAAGAAAGAGACAGGGACTTGGTTTGGGGGGTTCCTGGATGCAGTGGAAGGAAGGTAAGACTCTATCAGTTCTGGGAACAAGTGAAGGAAGTTGGGGAGTGACATACTTAGGCTGGCAGGTGTATAAAGGGGCAGAGGGAAGATAGCCTTGTGTGGGAGAAGAGTTACAAAGTTGTGCTAAGAGTCCAGGCTAGAGATGATGAAGGCTTGAACTCAAGCAGATATGGTAAGGATCAAAAAGAGGGCAATGGTGACAATCTAGAAGGCTGGAATGGTGAGGAAGATGGGAGGGAGGTTCAGGAGGGATGGGACATGTGTGTACCTATGGCTGATTCTTGTTGATGTATAACAGAAGACCACAAAATTCTGTAAAGCAATTATCCTTCAATTTAAAAAAGTGGCAAAAAAAGAGGGTAATGAATTGAAGAAAAAAAAGACAAAATAGAAAGGAGAAGAAAAAGACCCTGGTGAACCACTGGACATAGGAATGAGAATATGTTGTAGAAGTATTACATATGACTCTAAAGTGTCAGATTAGGGAACTGAATACTATTAATCATGGTAAGGAATTTAGGCATCTATATGGAAATTAAGCACATTAGTCCCCTAAAGCCATAATAAAATAATGGAATTTGAATAAAGTTTTAAAAAATAAACAATGGAGAGAGATTAAAGAAATGGAGGAAGGTTAAGCCAACAAAGGATAGTAATAGAAAGAGAATCAGAAGTGGAACATCAAAAAATTAAAAGTAAATGGTGAGAGGGAGCTAGGAGGAAGAAGAAGGAAGATACAATTTGCCACGTTTAACATCTGCTTTAGCTTTTTATGCCTAAAAACCTTCGACTAAGAGTAAAGGCATTATAGGCCTGATTTTGACAGACTGCCACTGATGAGGGTAACACTACATTGCTGCTAAGAGTGAATTATAGACACACTGGGTATCACTGCATTTGAAATACTACTCAGAGTACTTTTTTTAAGTGCATCTGGCAGCTGAGACTAGCCTACTCAAGCTCACCTGAAATTCTATCCCAAATGCCATTTTATTCATCTTTATGCAGTTTCAGATTCCCTTGTAGTTTATATGGTGAGTCTTTTCAGCTTCTCAGTTGCACAAAGTACTCTGTCATCTAGTATATATTGCTGCCAGGTAATGATTCATGGTGTGGAAAGGTGAGCAGGAAAGGTGTAGTTAGTGTACATTGGTTTACCAGACCAGGCTGTCTAACGGTGCCTTTGGCGGGTCTCAGTCTCCCTTAAGTAAATGACTCTGAGCTGCCTGAGCAGCTCCAGCAATCTCCTGAGATCCATGGAACAAAACGGCTACTGAATTTGACCTTTAAGGTGTCATCTGATATATTAAAATCAGTGAAAGGAATGAATGGTGAAGGTCATTTGGACTTTGAGTTCAAGCAGGTGAGGAAGACCAGACATTTTTGTTGCCATTTTCAAGAGCTCATAATCCACCATAACATTCAGGGTCACATTCCTGCTGTCTAGTTTGGAGGGAACCCTGGATTTGTATTGGCTCAAAGCACCTCAAGTTGACTGTGGGTGGCATCCAGAGAATAAGACTGGATAAGAAGAAACCAAGAAATAAAGAGAGAAAGAAATGGCTTAGTCCATGGTAAGGTGGACTCAAAATGAAGTCTCATTGTTGATATTACCTTGCTTTACTAGTAAAAGTCAGTGGACTGTTCCCACTGCAATGAGTGCTATCAAATTCCCAAGCAAAACATGTTATTTTATCCTTTTCCAGTTTGAATATGTAAAATACTAAGGACTCAAGTATAGTTTTGGAGAAGGCAATGGCACCCCACTCCAGTACTCTTGCCTGGAAAATCCAATGGATGGAGGGGCCTGGTGGGCTGCAGTCCATGGGGTCGCTAGGAGTTGGACACAACTGAGTGACTTCACTTTCACTTTTCACTTCCATGCATTGGAGAAGGAAATGGCAACCCACTCCAGTGTTCTTGCCTGGAGAATCCCAGGGACGGGGGAGCCTGGTGGGCTGCCGTCTCTGGGGTCACACAGAGTCGGACACGACTGAAGTGACTTAGCAGCAGCAGCAAGTATAGTTTCATCAGGAAAAGTATTCTGATTTCATGTCCCCTACCCCTAACTCCATCACCATACATGTACATGCGCATAGCCTTTGCCTTTCTCTTCTCACCAGGCTCTACATCTCCATGGGCTCTTTGACAAAAGTACAGCTGGTTTTACTTTTGTAATCCAAAGGATAGACCCTTAGATGGGAATCATAGCTCTGCTTACTGTATTCTCCCTCTGAATCTCATAAAGAACTTACAGGCACAGAGAATATGCATTCTCCAGAGAAAAATCCTGAATGGTCCAACTTGGTCATGGAAGGATATGTCATATGTATCCCAACTCCTCCATTAATAGAATTTAAGCCTGATTTAGGCAGGCTTGGCAGTGTTTTATGAAATAAATATAGGAACACTGCATTTTAGGAGTTGCTCTTATACTCCTTGGGTTAAGTCAAGCCATCAAAGTCATAATGAATCTCAATCCTTTTGCATCCTAAATTCATAAGCTTATGTTCAGTGTGACTAGTTCAAAATCATATCTTTTAGGTCAGAGTTTTGAAAGATTAATGTAAAGTACCTGGGGAAAAACTGTTGGCACATCAATGATAAGTAAATTCATGTGTTGCCTATGAAACAGGTTGTCTAATTTTATTGTTCAACTCCACCAGAACCCAGATTACCAGTGAGACCCACTCCAGCATACCTGGCATGTTACTTAAGATTCTAATAGTGGGTCTAATTCATATCGTAAGGCCTAGAAGCTGGCTTTCAGCCCTTGATATATCCCCAAGTCTCTCTGAGAAGAAATAGTCCATAAATTGTCCCTCCAGAAATCTCATCTTGGGTAAAGTAAAACTTTATTTTTGGGCAAGGAGGTGAGAGGAGATGTAAAAAAAGGAGAGACTAGTTAGGTTCACAAAATATGTCCCAGAAACCACACTATAAGGACCTCTCACCCTTCTAATAGCTTCAGAAGAAAAAAGATAGAAGAGTGTCTTCTCATTCTCCTCCCCAGAGAGTGCTTAGCTGGTACATGAAGATAGTAGAATAAAAATATCAGACTCTGTCATCTTAAAATCTTTGACCTGCTAGCTCAGATTCCACTACTTTAAAAGCAGTAGATAAAATTTATCTGCATGAAGAAAACATGAGAGTAAAAACCAGACTTTCAAAGTAGATCGACTACAAAGAGATTATATTACAAAAATATTCTGCCTAAAAAAAAGGATTCCTTTCAGTAGCTTTCCAAGTATAATTGTTTATGTGCAGATTGTGTATTACTTGGGTATCAGTTCAGTTCATTCATTCAGTCGTGTCCAACTCTTTGCAACCCCATGAATCGCAGCACGCCAGGCCTCCCTGTCCATCACCAACTCCCCGGGTTCACCCAGATTCACGTCCGTCAAGTCAGTGATGCCATCCAACCATCTCATCCTCTGTCGTCCCCTTCTCCTCCTGCCCCCAATCCCTCCCAGCATCAGAGTCTTTTCCAATGAGTCAACTCTTCGCATGAGGTGGCCAAAGTACTGGAGTTTCAGCTTTAGCATCATTCCTTCCAAAGAAATCCCAGGGCTGATCGCCTTCAGAATGGACTGGTTGGATCTCCTTGCAGTCCAAGGGACTCTCAAGAGTCTTCTCCAACACCACAGTTCAAAAGCATCAATTCTTCGGCACTCAGCCTTCTTCACAGTCCAACTCTCACATCCATACATGACCACAGGAAAAACCATAGCCTTGACTAGACAAACCTTTGTTGGCAAAGTAATGTCTCTGCTTTTCAATATGCTGTCTAGGTTGGGCATAACTTTCCTTCCAAGGAGTAAGCGTCTTTTAATTTCATGGCTGCAGTCACCGTCTGCAGTGATTTTGGAGCCCAAAAAAATAAAGTCTGACACTGTTTCCACTGTTTCCCCATGTATTTCCCATGAAGTGATGGGACCAGATGCCATGATCTTCGTTTTCTGAATGTTGAGCTTTAAGCCAATTTTTTCACTCTCCACTTTCACTTTCATCAAGAGGCTTTGTAGTTCCTCTTCACTTTAGAGAAACCAATTTTTAGATATTTTAGATATTAGCTAGAAATCAATGCTAACTGAGGATCATTCAGAAATCCAGTCCAAACATATCTGTCATTGTTTATTTAAAAATATTTACCCCTTCTCTTGGATGGCAGAGCAGATCTCCTAATAATGATGTCCCCAAAGATTGACTTATCAGGGTTATCAGCCAAGAGTAAGTATTGACAGGCAGAAACTCTTTTGCATTAAGATGAAAAGAATGCTGCCAAAATAGAGTGGTTCTGGAATCAGACAAACCTGAGTTCTGGTCCCACTTCTTAGACCAACCAGCTTTGTGACACAGAATGAGTTTCATATGTAGCCTTTTTGAGCCTCAGATTTTCCATCTGTGTAAAGCTGACATTTTATTTACTTAAAATGATTGTTGTTGTTTAGTCGCTAAGTCATTTCTGACCCTTTTGCAACTCCACGGACTGTAGTCCACCAAGCTCCTCTGTACATGGGATTTGCCAGGCAAGAATACTGGAGTGGATTACCATTTCTTTCTCCAGGGGATCTTCCCGACCCAGGGACTGAATCCACATCTCCTGCATTGGCAGGTGGATTTTTTACCTCTGACCCATCACGGATGCCCACTTAAAATTATTAAATATATATAAATATGTAAAACTGCCTAAGTCAATACCTGGCATAAAGGAAGCACTTGATAAATTATTTTTAATGTTATCATTACTAGATTAATCTCTCATAGACTTAAAAGACAAAGAATGAAAGACTGGTCATTGGTTGATCTTCTTTGATGAGCAGGTTTTCACCTCTCTGAAGACCAATTCTTCCAGTGTAAGTAGTCCCTAGGCATCACTACGAAAAAGCTAGTGGAGGTGATGGGATTCCAGCTGAGATATGTCAAATGCTAAAAGATGATGCTGTGAAAGTTCTGCACTCAATATGCCAGCAAATTTGGAAAACTCAGCAATGGCCACAGGACTGGAAAAGATAAGTTTTCATTCCAATCCTAAAGCAAGGCAATGCCAAAGAATATTCAAACTACCACACAATTACATTCATCTTGTCCACTAGCAAAGTAATGCTCAAAATTCTCCAAGCAAGACTTCAACAGTATGTGAACTGAGAACTTCCAGATGTTCAAGTTGGATTTAGAAAAAGCAGAGGAACCAGAAATCAAATTGCCAACATCTGTTGGATCACAGAAAAAGCAAGAAAATTCCAGAAAAAACATCTGCTTTATTGACTACACCAAAGCCTTTGACTGTGTGGATCACAATAAACTGTGGAAAATGCTTCAAGAGATGGGAATACCAGACCACCTTACCTGCCTCCTTAGAAATCTGTATGCAGGTCAAGAAGCAACAGTTAGAACCAGACATGAAACAACAGATTGGTTCCAAATTGAGAAAGGAGTATGTCAAAGCTGTATATTGTTACCCTGCTTATTTAACTTATATGAAGAGTACATCATGCAAAAATGCCAGGCTGGATGAAGCACAAGCTGGAATCAAGATTGCCGGGAGAAATAGCAATAACCTCAGATATGCAGATGACACCACCCTTATGGCAGAAAGTGAAGAGGAACTAAAGAGCCTCTTGATGAAAGTGAAAGAGGAAAGTGAAGAAGCTGGCTTAAAATTCAACATTCAAAAAACGAAGATCATCACATCTCATCCCATCACTTCATGGCAAATAGATGGGGAAACAGTGCAAACAGTGACAGACTTATTTTCTTGGGCTCCAAAATCACTGTAGATGGTGACTGCACCTATAAAATTAAAAGATGCTTGCTCCTGGAAGAAAAGCTACAACAAGCCTCAGTCCAGTTCAGTTCAGTCACTCAGTCATGTCCGACTCTTTGTGACCCCATGAATTGCAGCACCCCAGGCCTCCCTGTCCATCACCAACTCCCGGAGTTCACTCAAACTCACGTCCATTGAGTTGGTGATACAAAAAGCGTAGACATTACTTTGCTGACAAAAGTCCGTCTAGTCAAAGCCATGGTTTTTCCAGTAGTCATGTATGGATGTGAGAGTTGGACCATAAAGAAAGCTGAGTGCCGAAGAATTGATGCTTTTGAACTGTGGTGTTGGAGAAGCGTCTTGAGAGTCCCTTGGACTGCAAGGAGCTCCAACCAGTCAATCTTAAAGGAAATCAGTCCTAAATATTCATTGGAAGGACTGATGCTGAAGCTGAAGCTCCAATACTTAGGCCACCTGATGTGAAGAACTGACTCATTGGAAAAGACCCTGATACTAGGAAAGTTTGAAGGCAGGAGGAGAAGGGGATGATAGAGGATGAGATGGTTGGATGGCATCACTGACTCGATGGACATGAGTTTGAGCAAGCTCTGAGAGTTGGTGATGGACAGGGGAGCATGGTGTACTGCAGTACATGGAGTCACAAAGAGTTGGACACAACTGATCGAGTGAACTGAACTGAACTAAAGCAATCTCTAGCAGGTAAAACCATAACATAGCAATAAAATCTCCCTCAGGGCCCCTTCTTCATGGGAGCTCCCTGCACTCCATCAATATTGAGTGTCCTTCCATAGCCCAGGAATCACCATTTAATATCTCATCAAGGCCCATTATCTGCTTGGCAGTCTTCAACCCTGGTACTTACCCCAGATCTCTCCTCACCTCATCATAATTTACCTGCTCTCTCTTAAAATCTTATTGTTAATTTACTTATGTATGCCAGTGAAGAGCCTATATATTTTTCACAGGAATCCCAGAGAAACAATACAGGATGGTTGTTCTCAAATGTGTTATTGGTAGCAGTAATGAGAGCTGATAAACTGAGTGCTCACTCTTGTGCCAAGTCACACATGTGCTATAGATGTTACCTCATACGAGCTTCACAACATCCTATGAGCTTCATTTCACAGATGAAGAAACTGAGGTTTAGAGAGATGAAGTCACTTGGCCAAGGACAAACAAATACTGGGAAGAGGCAGTGCCAGAATTCACCCCTGGATCTGCCACTCTCACCAGTGATACTCTCAGATCCTGGAACGTCCCTGCCTCCCTAAGCTTGATCCTACCCCTAGGACCCAAATGAATTCCTGCTTTCAATCAAGTTACTTGGAATCAAGTTATTGAGAACTAACTTAGAAGAGGCGTTGGGAAGTTCAGAGGGAGACACCCTGGCAGTGGGCCTTCAGGCTGCCCCTAGACTAGACACCGCTCCGGCCGAAGGGCCATGCTGGGACCTTTGTGTGTGAAAGAGGCTTCTCATTTCTAGCCCCTACCTAAGGAGCTGAATCCTGAATATTTTATTTGTAATGACCTGAATGGGTGGCTGGAGGGGTGCTTGGAGGAATAAACAATTTATGAATATTTTGTTTTATTCATTATCTACTATTGAATCAAATTCTAAAGTCTGAATCTAAAAGAAAAATCTGTAAATTTTCTTGTATTTTGCTCATCTCAGAATTTTCCTGGTTCAGAAACTCTTCAACAATGGAGTAATGAACCTCCCAATAACGTTACACCTCAGGAAATATTATTCTTTGTCTTCAAACTGACTTGTGTCTGTAGGACAGCATTTTCTAAGTAGTAATCTAAGTATTGCATCCTTGTTGAGAAATTCAGAGCACAACGTACTTGTCATCAGGTGGTAAAAGGTAATGATAACTAACAGTAGTAATAGTAATTCAGTATTTTGCACTTACTGAGAGCCAATAACCATTCTATGCACTGTGCTAGGCAGAATCATTGGATATACATGCTACATGTGGGAGTGGAAACAGTCATCTTTCCTATTCACAAGTGAGGGTGTTTAACCTCTTGAAGGCACAGAGAGGTTAGGAAATTTGTTCTGAGTCATAAAGTTTGTAAATAGAAAGCTGGTCTTAAATCCAAGTAGTCTGACTACTAATTTTATTTCCTTGTACTGTAAAAGAGCCAGTCCTCCTCTATCCATTTATAAACTAAATCATTTTTATATTTTGGCAAAGAAGATGAAAGCCAAAGTTTATTTGGAACTTAAAGCAGTCCCACCAAAACCCTGTTATAATGTGTGAGAGTGATGGTCTCCATTGGAAGGCTGCCCCATTAGGATGGTGTTTTGAAATTAAAGATGAGTGATATTGTATCAGCTTTCCTCATCCTTTCAGTTCAGTTCAGTTGCTCTTTGCGACTCTGTGCAACCCCATGGACTGCAGCACGCCAGTCCTCCCTGTCCATCCCCAACTCTTGGAGTTTACTCAAACTCATGTCCATTGAGTCGGTGATGCCATCCAATCTTCTCATCGTCGGTCGTCCCCTTCTCCTACCGCCTTCAATCTTTCCCAGCATCAGGATCTTTTCAAATGAGTCAGCTCTTTGCATCAGGTAGCCAATGTATTGGATTTTCAGCTTCAGCGTCAGTCCTTCCAATGAATATTCAGGATTGATTTCCTTTAGGATGGACTGGTTGGATCTCCTTGCGGTCCAAGGGACTCCCAAGAAGCTTCTCTAACACCATAGTTCAAAAGCATCAATTCTTCGGCACTCAGCTTTCTTTATAGTCCAACTCTCACATTCATACATGACTACTGGAAAAACCATAGCCTTGACTAGATGGACCTTTGTTGGCAAAGTAATGTCTCTGCTTTTTAATATGCTGTCTAGGTTGCCTCATCCTTTATGCTTAGCTTTTCTCATCATTTTAATAACTTCAGTATCTGGATAATATATTCCTCTAGGTTACACTGATACAACTTTTTTTGTACAACACAAAACAAAAATATTCTTTTTTATGAAAAATATACAACACAAAAATATCCTTAAACTTTTTGGTTACTTTTCACTGATCATGACAGAGAAGAAGAAAAATAACAAGTGGCCTCCAAATTAAAATATATGGAGATACTTTCACCTCAAATTCAAACTTGATTCACCAAATATCTAATTTTTTTAGTGCAAAGTTTAAAGCAATTTTTAATGTCTCTCCTACCTTTTTTCAGCGAAAACTTAAATTCATTGAGAATCTTAGTATAGAAATTTTCTATTCAAATTTCTAACAGTTATTCTCTTTGAAAATCAAAACTCAAGGGAGTTCTATGGTGGCAGAGCTTATGCTTTCAGAAGATTAAAGGTTACAGTTTAAAATGTTAAGTCTTTCACTGAAAAAGCCTTGAAAGTGAGATCAATAAAATTGTTACCTTTTTAATAATAATGACTAGAAATTTTTCCATTTCTTTGCATTTAATTTTCCATGTTTATCATATGACTTATGTACCATGCATATGATCTCTTGAACCTTAGTGGATTTATGAAGCCAAAGAAAAAAACAGGCAAATAAAGAAACAACAACTCGGTTCTGTTACACTGAACATTTCTCAGTGTTCTGCCTGATTCTAATTACCTTAATTTACCCAGGATGCTTCAGTGTAACCACCTGGAAAAATGAGGGTAGAACTTTGATTCTGGGAGGCATATGGAAATTTAATTACTAGATTTACAAAGTATTTTAAAACCCCCAGATAAAATTGACCAGAAGACTGGAGAAGAATATCCTCATTAGCAGTAGTGGGGTTATATGGAATGGTGGGGGTTTCTGAGACTCAAAGCCTGTGTCTATTTTTCTACAGTGGCCCCCCAGCCCCATCTTCTACAACCAGCCTCAAGGGGAAGTGGAGAAAGAATCATTTATTCACCTCTGGCTGGAAGAACTGCAGATTTCAACTGTGGCAGTTCTAGCACTGAGGAGAAAACACACATAGGAAAAAAGAAGGCCATGTCTCACTTCCAAATTAAAAAAAGACATTTCTACATGTTTCCATAACCCACAGACTGCTGCCATTTGAGGCCAACCCCCTCCAAGTTTTCCTCTTTGTCTAGTGTAGTTGCTAAATCTAGGCCACTGTCAGCAGTCCTTTTCATTCACCCAGGCCCATCCCCACACCCCACAGATGCAGAGATTCTCTGGAGACATGTGTACTCTGGTATCAAACAATGCAACTCATGTTTGATTTTGGATAACCTTGCACTGCTGAATAAAATAACCCTTGAGAAAGAAGCAATAAAAGCTCTGTAAGAAAAGTGACTCATGTTTCCAAGCTGTCTAAAGTGATCACTTATCCCAACAAATGGTAATTCTTTCAAGACACAGTGGGCATGCACCATACTTATAAAAGTCTGGGAGAAAAGCCTTGCAAATAATTTTTTTTTAAATTCGTGTTAAAATGTATCAAAAGAATATTTCTGGTAGGGTGTACCAGACAGGGTATGCTTGAAAACAAAAACCACATGGATGTGAAAGCCAAGGTGCATTGGCCCAGGGAGGCAGCGGGGTGGGGTGGGGGTGGGGTCTCTGCAGAACATCCAAGCTCATTGTTTATGTACTTGTTTATGTGCCTCTAATTGTTTTCCCTTTTCTCCCCCCACTGGTTAGAGTGCAAAGATGTGAACAAAGTGGCTTATTGCCCACTGGTGCTGAAGTTCAAGTTCTGTAGTCGAGCATACTTCAGACAGATGTGTTGTAAGACCTGCCAAGGACACTGACCCACGGAAAGCCAGAGAGAGCGCCTTGTCATTTCATCGTGGAAATGTATCCATCACAGAGAGCCACCCAGAGGAAGAGGATTGATGTCCTTGCAAATGCATTACCCTGTGGAAAACGTAACCACTGGTCAGCCCTAGCTGACAGGATTTCAATATTATTTTAACTTCTGTGAAGTGGGATTTATTGATCCAAAGTGCTGGACACGGTAGTAGGAGGGAATGCCAGATTGGAGAGATCCAAACAACGCAGGGAGACTTGCTTACTGTGGAACCTTTGTGTTCTTTCGAGTAAATCCAATAGCCTGTTTACCTCCTTGGACCATTAAGATAATTTTTATTATGGACTTAGCAATGACACTGAATCCATTTGTGTTTAAAACTGTTTAAAATGTAGCTGTTTTGACTTGGTCAACTATGGAAGTAAAGAAGATTCAGAAATCTTAAGTCATAGCTTAAAAATATTTACTATACTTTATCTCACTACAACAGCACCACAATTTAAATTCTAAAATGGGCTTTGAACTGTAATTTAAGGCGGAATTATAAATCAGAAGTAATGAAAGTTTGTATTATTTTTCTTCATTCCACTTAATTTCCTTAGGAATAATCCCCCTGTTCTGAACACTGCTGTGAGCCATATATAAACTATATTAAACTGAACAACAATGAAGGACTTAGTTTAAAGCAGTGCATCAGTTACTGCAGCTGTGCAAGTCTATAAATTCACTGCTTAAAGACTGTGGCCAACTTGCCATTGTGCAAGTGAAGCTGAGATTTCCATTAAAACTTTAAGAGAAAAACATTTCAATTTCATGCAGAAGCAGACCTGGGGTATGGTAGAGACTGAAGTACCAGGCCTTTTGCTGCCAGCACACAGGCTGCCTCAGTTCTTATTTGAGTCACCCCAACTCACTCATGTTTACATCCTCTCCAGCCACAGAACGGCTTCTGCCCTGTTGGATCGTTGCGTATGCATGCTGAGCTTGCTGAGATGATACCATGCAAAAGACAGACTGGCTCGGTGACAACCAGGCAGACCCTTTTGCTGACAATTACGATGAGTTCCAGATGTCCCTTCTTTGATATGGCAGAAGGGCATTTATTTATATGAGAGCAAGTGTGTGTGTGTATGTGTGTGTGTGTGTGCAGGCGCTTTTGAGTGTGTGGGTAGATGAGTGTGCTTGCACATAGATGCGCTATTTCTGTGAGTTCTAAGGTAGGCAAGGGACAATAACCAAAGAAGAAAAACTCATGAAGACTAGAGATCATAAAGCATCATTTAAATAGTCACCTAACCAAGGATTTTGTATTTTTTATGGATACTCTGAATGGCAATTAAATGTGAAATCCAATTTCTTGGGTAGCTCAAATTCTAGAATCAAATCTACCTAAATTAAATTGACTAGCTCACATTTTCCCTGTCCACAAGTTTCACATCATGCTCATCAAAAAGATTTGACAGTGAGATTTTTTAAGAAGAGAAACAAAAAGAGGGTACTTGCTTTATGAATACGTTGTACTTGAACACTTGCAGCAGGATCTTGATGAATGTGTTTTGTGTCCAAAACACGACTGCACCATGCGACACCAACACCTCAAACTCAAACCAAATGGCTACTTTGCAAGATACTACTTGTGGTTAAAGAGTGTGTTTGACTTAAATCATCACTGTCCTCTGAAACAACCTGTCGGGTGTATCACATACACCATGATCTAAGAGTGGCTGATTAGGTTTTTCAGAAAGGAAGAGAAACTCATATTCTTCAAAAACCAAACTAGATGTCAGGTTTGCTGTGGACAGTCAGCCTGGGACGTTTGTTGCTCTGCATGCTCGGTCATGGTCATCTGTGTCTCCTCGCCTGCTTTCTCTCTCAACACCGCAGCTCACATCCCTGAGTTTCCAGAGAGAGCTATTGACAGTGGGCGAGAGTGGCCAGTGTGTCTATCTCTGCTGCCTTGAAGACAGCCCAAGTGCCACCTCAGCCATTCAGTGAAGGGCAGGCAGCCCACAAGCACTGACTTCCTTTGGTCCCTTGCAAAGAGCAGTTAACTCGGTGCTAACGTGCCTGGTGAAATAAACTAAACCAACAAAGGATAGGTGGTTTCTGTGGCACCTTTTAGACATAGGTTTGCTGTCAGGATCTGCTTTTTTCCAACATAAATACCAGCTTATGTTTTTATTTCAAGAAGATTTCTTACATTACTGACTAGAGGCTCCTTTCCCCCTCACCCAGGAACTAACATTGTGAGGGCCGTAACCCTGGGCCCCGGCAGCACCCAAACTGGTGCTAGAAAGGAGGGTAGCCATGTTCCTCTGGGGGTTGTGCAGCGGCAAGGCCAGGGGGCAGAGAGCACCTGGAAACAGCATCAGATTACTTTCTGGAAAGATCCAAACACAGAATATATACAATAGGACTAAACTTTAAATCGGCCTCAAATTTATACCTGACTGAGAAAGTCTTATTCCATATCACATCACAACATTGCTGCTGCTCTCTCATCCATCACGTGGCTGCATGATGCCCTATTCCTAAATATTAACAATAAGATTGTCTGTGGAGGCTGAGCCACCCTTGCAGGCCCTCCAAAAGGAGTGAGCTATGTAGGCTACTCAGAGAAGCCTAAGGAAACTGGTACCCCATGACTGAGAGAAGTATCTGCCACTGCAGAGACCCGCCAAAAAAGGCAAGGTAAGCGTAGCCAACTGACTCCCTAAACAGTCCATTTCATTAGGAATTTTATTATATGAGTGAATGTCACATAGGTATCCTTAATAATACAGAATGAAATTACCTTTGTATTATTGTGATTAGTTGTTGCTTATTTTATATTCAGTATTAATGTGGTACACTGTTACTTTTTTTTTTGCTTTGTAAATTATATTCTAATTTATTGCCATGTTTCCTAACACTTGTTCTACATTCAGTCTCCTGCTTGTAATGAAAATGAAAAAGTCATTGTAACACTTGATGGAGTGAAATTCCACACCAGGCACAGATTTTTTTAACATAGATAATTTAGTAAAAATAAAAATTCAGCTTGTAAGAATGATTCAGATGGAAGTTGTCTATTCCCTGAAAAGATGGTGTTAAACTCACAGTAGAACTCTCTCCCTTGCAATACCATACTGCAGTGAAAGTGAAATGGAAGTGTTAGTCACGTCTGACTCTTTGCAACCTTATGGACTGTAGCCTGCCAGGCTCCTCTGTCCATTTGATTCTCTAGGCGAGAATACTGGAGTGGGTAGCCATTCCCTTCTCCAGGGGATTTTCCCAACCCAGGAATCAAAGCCAGGTCTCCTGAACTGCAGACAGATTCTTTACCGTCTGTCACCAAGGAAGCCCCTACATCGTCTAAATTTTCCAGGAAGTGTCTGGACTGAGATAACTTGTTGCATTCTTTTTTCTTTTTTTGGCCACACCGTGAAGAATGCAGGATCTTAGTTCCCTGACCAAGGATCAAACCCGCACCCCCAACAGTGGAAGCGCAGAGTCTCAACTGCTGGACTGCCAGGGAAGTCCCACTTGTTGCCTTCTTATTACCCTCCTCAGAGATTACATCTACTTGTATGTCAGTAACATCTAAATGCAAGGCATCAGTTATTTCTGGTGGGGCTGTATCCCCAGATGCCACCAGCCAGCTGTTCTAAGGCCAGAAGGGAAGTCAGACTGGCCACTGCCACGTAACTTCAGTCACATGGCCCACAACTCTTTTGCCCTCTCCTTTTTGCCTTCCATGTAAGCTCTTTAGTATAGACACAAGGTATTTCATTGTAGAAAGGGTGCTGAACAAAGAATTCATTCATTGAAGGGTTTTTCTATTCATATTCGACTAGAAACAAAGAACAAGATGAGCATACTTTGCCACCTTCAGACATTTCCTCTTAGGCTGAGCCGCTTTGCTGAACTGAGAGACCCAATCATATGGAAAGGCAACAGTTCATATGAAGCTTAGCAGCTAATAAGTTATCCCTCCTGCATGCTTAGCTGTTTCAGTACTTTCATAATGACAACTTCATCAATTACGTTAAAAAATGTGCATTGTCCAAAACATGTTTGTGCTTTAATCCACTCACTCCCATATCCCTCCCCCACACATTCAATTGTATACATTAGAAGGAATCAAGTAAGGTGATTAGATAGTCCTGGGGGGTGCTTTCTCAAGGTCATCTTAAGAGCCAAAAACGGTGAAGTATTATGAATGCTCAGTTAATAAGAAGACCCTGGCACCAACTATTTCAGCCTCCCACTGCATTTGCAAAGGGTAGTTCTGCTGCTATGGGTCAGGGAGGGGGAACACCAACCAAGAAATAAGTCCTGCTTTAGCTTTGATCCCTCAGATTCAAATCTGTCTTTTCATCTACAGTTGTTTTCAAGCTTCTGTGTAAATGTTTCTCTCCCAGTGAAATACCTGTCACTATCTTGCCTAGGGCACTGACCCCAAGGACAGTCCGACTTTCTAAGATTTTGCCACTGCTGGAGGAGCAGTAGGACCCTTCAACCTTATGCTCCAAGAGGCCAGGTGACATGTTTTTCAAGTAAATTAGGAAGAAAGTTGGGTATTGACCTTGGTAACGAAAATACGTGAATTTGTGTGGCAAGGGTAAGATTCATTACTTTTAAAAGAAGGGATAAGAAATGTAATTCAGGGGGGAAAAAAGTCATAGCCCAGAAGGACTGGAAAATTCTAAATAAGTGGTCACAGAAAAGAGATCACTCACTGAATAAAAGAAAGTGACAGATTATTTTTGCAATTCTGTCTCATTCATATCATCAAAATGTGTGGACTAAACTGACACATGGTTTTAAAAAAAGCAGCGCTTCACAATGGTTTTGTGCCTTAGACTCCAAAACCTCAGGCTGGAACGTAAAAGGAAAATGGTCTTTTCTCCCGTTTCTTTCTCAGAAGGTTATTTCTAGCCTCGTTCATCCCTCATTTCATCCGCAGATGATATCTGAGGCCGGAAATAGAACAGTGGTTTGAGGGCTGGCTCTGCTCTGTGGAGCAAACCAAGGTTATGCCCATATTGTCTCTTGGTCAGTGGCTTTCCTTAGCACGCTGAAAGCCTTGAACTCTATAGGTGCTTCTTAAATTTTTGGCTTGAATACCTTACCTTACAAAGAGGTTTCACATAAAAAGGGGCAAGGCCTCCTAGAACTGAGTGCTTCTTCAGATCAATGGCTCAAAAAGTTGGTGGCATCCACCAGCCCAAGACTGATGTAATTCTTGGGAGGCCTGCTCTGTGGCCCTGGCAAGGGCAGTTGTGGATAGCAGGCTACTGCATGGGCTCACAGAGCAGCAATTATAAGATGACGCTCCTGAAATCCCAAGCAAATATGGCCACAGGAAATTCGATTCCAGGCCAGGTGTGCCCACTATGTCTGGAGATTGGCATTAGCCATGGGCATTCATTTATATCAGTATTTGCTGAGGCCCTATTGTGACCAGCTTCTGTGCTAGGCACTTAGCATATGCTGTCCCGTGGAATGTTCTCTTAACAAACCTGTGAGGACAATACTGTCGATCCCCATTTACAGATGCTAAAACTGAGGCTCAGAGAGGTTGAATAAGTTATGAATAGTCACAGGCCAGTGAGGAAATGTCACTTCTTTGGCATATAGAAGGGAGCTGCCTGGCCCACCTCTGGGACAAGGAAGCTGGGAAGGAAGCTCCTCTACCAAAGAGAAAACGACCTGGCCAGAGGCGATGAGGTCCTACTTCCTGGGAAGCAGTGGGCCCAAGGCCATGGGAGGGGCCTGAGGGGTCACCGAAGGGTAAACTTGGGGCTCCTGTCTGGTAGGTGGTGGTGGTGTTCACTCTGAAAATTCCTATGTCTGGTGAAAATTACAGGTGGGGACCAGAAGTGGTTTCTGAGCATGTGGTTAGAGTTCGTGGGAAGAGGAGGAGAAGGAAGGTCAAAGACACTGGAGGATGTGGCAGCAGCCAAACAACACGAAGGCTGTCACCGCTCCTGAAACGTCCTGTTTGGAACCACGGAGCCTATCCCTGCCTGACAGCCCCCCACGCCATTTCCAGACGTGCCAGATGGCCTTGCTGACCTGCAACCACTCAGTTGGAGCAGAATGAGTCCCGTGTTGGCTTTGGGGTAAGTTCTGAAGAAGGAAGGTGGGATTCTCTGTGTTTCAGTCAGAGCAGGACCATAGGGACTAGAAAGCCCAGGCCATGGGGCTGCTGCCAGAAAGCACATTCTTTGACCTTCTGTGGTGGGTCCACAGAGTGGAACCAGGTGTTCTTTCAGCCCATGCCAGAATGCATTGGCTGTCCGACTGGCCACCTGCCTCCACCCCACCGACAGGGCTTTTGGCTGGCCCTCTACCAAACAGCTGTGCTGGGAGCCACAGGTGGCCGCCCACGCTTGTGCCCAGGCCAGCAGCTGCATTGCCTGACTCAGCCTGGCAAGATGGACCTCATGCGCCTCTGCCCTCCACCCCAGCTCCTCCCCAAACCAGGTCACTCAACAGGCTGCAGAGAAGGAAAACCAAGGTGTACATGCACTAAGGAATTGCTTTTGTGTTCCAAAGGCAAGCAAAAAGCATGCTGTTCTCTTCCCCTTCTTTCAGTATCATCAACTTTGGTATTTTATTTTTAACCATTCAAATCCAATATAAATGAATCAACATTTAGTTCCTGTTTGTTGCTTATGTTGTTGTTAGAATAAAAAAACCTCCTGATGCTTTGTATCTATACAAATATAAAGGCAAAGGAGGATGACGTCCAAGTTAAAAGAGATAATGTGTACTTATTATCTAGATAGTAGTAAGAATGGCTTGATATTTTTAAAAAAACACTCCCAGAAGTGATAAAATGTGAGTTTGAATTAAAATGGGTAGGGGAAAAACAGTTCTCACAGCTGACCTAAATGCAATAAAGACAAATTTAAGAGCTTTAAACTTTGAAACAGAGAAAAAGTAAAGTTGAGAAATTAAATACATTTTATTTTGAGATTTAAAAGGGGAAGTGTATGTTGAAATTATGAAACAAGATAATAACCTGGAGCGGACAAATTTAGCTTTCAGGATTTTCTGAATGTAGGCTGGGTCAGGAAGATGTTATTATTTACTGTGCCAGGAGCCAAGTCCCCTCCAGTGTGGGAAGCTCCTGCTGAAGGGAAGAAGGAGAGGCCCCACTGTTTCATTTTTTCCCATATTTAATCTCAACTGAAGAAACTACATGTACCAGCTATCTCCTATGGCTGGCTTTTAAAATCAATACTTTAGAACTTAACTCTCCAAATGAGTGCTGTTCCCTTCCATGTAATCACTGGAGATCACTCTGTACTCATCCTAAGAGCAAAATCATCACTCAAAGCTGTCTTAAAATTGCTTGTTTAGACTATCTCCCCGAGTAAGATGGATTTGATTTTCACAAAATTTCAAAACCAGATCTGATGAGTAATTTGCATATAATCATTTTGGCTACAAATATCTTCTGTCTTACAAATTGACCCCAGGTGATACCACAAAAACAACTCCAAATACGCTTTGAGCAAGTGACTTTTTTGAAGGATTTCACTCATTTGGATGCAAAAGTGCTGGTGTTTTGTCTAAAAATTATTGGCATTACTTTATAATCCAATTTAAGACTGATATAATACATGCTTTTGCTAAATATCCCTATTTCTACTTCTAAAATTAGCTGAAACCTGGACCACCTAACCTGATGTGTTATCTGTTAGCGAGAAGAAAGATCTCTGGCCTCTTAGAACTGAGGCAACTCTTAAATACAGGAAGCAGAACCACTTCTCAGACCCTGGAGGTTAGCACACAGCTGTCCTTTCAGGATTCCCTTCCAGAGGGCTAATTAACCAAGGTCTATCAGCACCGCTAGCAAAGCTGCCGCCAAGTGCGCAAGACTTGGTGCTCTGCTTCCTCACCATTGGGAAATGCCACAAGTTTACACAACTGTCTGTGTGTTGCATTCCTGCAGCCCAAGTCATTTCCCATTTTCTTAAATGATAATTCCAAAATGAGCCTGTCCTCTGAAGTGAATTGGCTGCATGTGGGGCTGACAAGCCAGCACTGAGTGTCTTCTCCCTTAGTCTGCCTCTGTCCTAGAGTTTTCAAGGAAGTTGTTAATGATGTGTAAACAGATACTCAAACATATGGGGTCAACTGCTACTGTAAGGAATTCCAAGTGGTCTTTTGAAGAAGATAGTTACTCCTTTATTTATTTAACTTTGAAGTGTGAATTTTTACCAGGAGTTTTTTTTTTTTTACATATAAAACAGATACCCATGTAAATATCAAGACACAAACCAAAAAAATTTTTTCCCAAGATTTTTGCTGTAACATGCCTTAAAATTCACAATTTTTGTATCTTCCTTCCCACCCTCCCCCACCCCCACCAAAGTCTAGAAAATTCCATGGACAGAGGAGCCTGGTGGGCTATAGTCCATGGGGTCGCAAAGAGTCGAACATGACTGAGCACACAACGCTCCACTCCCCACCCCCAAAGAGCCAGATCATTTTAAATTCATACCCTGTCTTTCCAAACAGCTTCAAAAAGTCTTCTTGGGTGGCCAGGAATTCTTGTTCCTCAAAATTAGTGATGACAGCTATGGTCAGGGACACTTTTGGAGCCCACTGTCACTCCAAATCAGAAAGAAAACTTCACTTAAGCCTGTTTACAGTCTCCCCTCCCCCCCACCACCACCAACAGTCTAACAAATGGAGCTTTTTCATCCACTTCATAGTAATTAAGTTGCTGATAATTGCCTAGGAGAAAAGCTCTGATAAGACAGATGGGATCCCTTCCAGAAGTGTATGAAGAAAATAATAAGTGATAGTGTATTTATTTAATGTAATATGTTTTATAAGAATAAGGGGTGCTGAGAAATTAGAACTGTTTCCCACACTGTTGAAGATATTTGATTTTTTTTTTATTTTTTTGCTTTAGGCAAGAAAGTATCAACTTTATTTTGTTTTAATTTATTTTGGAAATTTTCATGCATATGCAAAGAGCAGAGAAACTTGTTTAACTACTCAGCCTTCTTCACCCAAGTTCTGGCAGTTATCAACACATGACCAGCCTTTTTTCCATCTACACTCCTCTACTGTGGATTATTTAAGCAAAATTATTTCATCATTAAATATTTTTGATTGTGGCCCTAAAAGATAAAGACTTTGAAAAGAGACCACACTACTATTTTATAAACACTTATATTTTCATTGTGAAATTGCATTTGCTCTTTTTAAAACTGTTGTCCTCAAACTTAAGAAAGTAAAAAAATTGTATATGCCACTTAATGAGCACCTACTGTATGCTCTATATCCGGTCAGGTCATATTAGAAGGGGCTTCCTGTCCATTATCTTATCATAATAATTATTGATTTTATCAAAGAGGAAACTGAGGCTGAGAGAGGTTGAGAGACTCATCCGCTGGCACGTTGTGCCCAGCAGGATTTATGAGAAAACAATTCTACTGCCAGTGCCTATCCTTTCTTTGTTGCAAATCACATTTAGGAAGAGGAACATCCAACATCCCTCTCTGCTTGTTGATCCCAGAAGAGTGGTCGAAAAACAAGTAACTCATGGAGAAAAACAATTCCCTTCCTCTGGCCCTTCCGGACTATGGGTGCTTCCAGCCTGCGTTTTGTAAGACAGTGTTGCCTTCCTGTAACTGTCTTGCTGCAAATGATTTCAGCCATATTTTTCTTTAAAATCAGCGAGTCAATAGCTCCCCTAGTTAATGAAACTTCTCTCAAATTCCAACTCCACTGCAAAATTTCTGACTGTAACCATACATAATTAACTGTAGCAAGTTCAACTGTGTCATTAAAAGTTATCTGTAGGGAAGTGTTGTGATGTTTGCAAATAGCTTTCAAAGAATTGATTTTTTTAAATGGGGCAGGTGTAGAGAGAGAACAACAAACAAATATAGCAAATGTTAATAATTGGTAAATATAGGTGATGGGTAAATAGGAAGAATGTTCATCCCCACAGAATGTGTGTGCATGTATTGCATGTGTATACATGTATATGTGTGTTCACATGCATGTGTGTGTGTGTGTGTGTGTGTTTAGAGAGAGGAAGAAGGAATGAGCAATGGCTTATTGATATCTCAGTCAAAAAAAAGAAAGCTTAGTGAATTAGTCTTTCCTATCCTTTTTCATCTTTCTAAGCAGGAAACCAAGTGAAAAGCAGGACTTGGAATCACAAGTCTTTCATGTAAGGAGTAGCCAGAGAGGACAGCAACTGGGCTAAAACCCAATTCTGAGTCTTTGTCCAAAAATGAGTTTTTCTCAAGTTGGAGCAGTGGTTCCCAGACTTTCAGATTTCATGGACCAGTAAAATTTCAAACTACTTTGAAGACAGATGTCGAGTGGCTAACTTTTTGCTCTGCCAAGCAAAGACATTTTTCTAAAATCTATCCTTTCTAAGAGAGAGTACATTTGAACACTAAAAACATGAGTACGTTTCTCTTTAGTGGAAGTTAACTATCTTATTCTTATTTTTCCATTTAACCTCCTTTTCAACTAAGAAGGCTTTTAACTGCATGTATACAACACTAATAACTGGATTTCTCTGGTGGCTCAAACAGTAAAGAATCTGCCTGCAATATAGGAAACCTGGGTTCAATCCTTGGATTGGGAAGATCCCCTGGAGTAGGAAATGACAACCCACTCCTGTATTCTTGCCTGGAGAATCCCCATGGATGGAGGAGCCTGGTGGACTGCAGTCCATGGGGTCACAAAGAGTCAGACACAATTGAGCGAGACTAAACACAACACACGAACAACACTAAGGGCTTCCCTGGTGGCTCAGTTGGTAAAGAATCTGCCTGCAATGCAGGAGACTTGGGTTTGATCCCTGGGTCAGGAAGATCCCCTGGAGAAGGAAATGACAACCCACTCTAGTATTCTTGCCTGGGAAATCGTATGGAGAGAGGAGCCTAGCAGTCCATGGGGTCTCAAGAGTCTGGCACGACTTAGTGACTCAACCACCCCTACCACTTACAACTCTAAACAAGTGACTGGAACACTAAGGGCAGTGCAGTTCCAGTTCCAGATGGAAGTCCATTGTTCCACAGGGTCCTGGAGGAACCCTGGAGCTCCCTCTGCCTGTCTCCACATGCCTGTGGCTTCCCTCATGTGCAAGATGGCCATGGCAGTTCCAGGGGTGCATGCAGAAGAGTCAGCTGCTCGCAGAGGGCACTGTCATGGAGACAGAGTGCTCCCAGAAGCTGTAGCACATGGACCCTGAGAACACAGAGGCAGGTACTAAGCCTCACTCCATGTTCCAGCTCCAAAAAGGCCGAGATGAAATCCGCAGTGTCTCTGCTACTGGTGCCTAGGATCCACTGTTTGTAGGGGACTAGGGACAATATCACATATCTGAAAGCCTCCTCGGGGGCAGAAGCCTGGTGTTTGGGAGCTCTTCACTTAGAGCTTCCCATGCTGAGGCCTGCAGCACCTGCTGAGCATATATCCACAGTCTAAGAAATGCTTTCCTTAGTTTCATCCAAGCTGAGAGCAGAGATTTATGTAAATAATGCTCAAAATCTTCCTGCATTTCAAGGGAGCCTGGAGAAACCTGGCCAAATGATATCATAGCTCCGCTGAGAAAAGCTTGAATCATCTCCCATCATTTCACCCCCAATTGCCTGTGAACAACTACTCATCTTTATTAACTGCCTTATTGAATTATTCATGAAAGCAAAAATATTCAGACCCACAGAACTGGTCTTTCTCTGCTACATAAAGGAAATTGTAACAGCTCCTAGTGAAAGTTGTTAGCGTAATTAAAATGAACGTTTTACTCTCTTGACAAGCTATGGAAAACGTGATGACCCACAGATAATTTTAAAACAGCATCTTAGCCTGGAGCTCCAATCTCTTTTGAGACATGTACTGAAATTGTATAAAAGAGAAATTGCAATTTTAGCAAAAACTAAAAAAATAGATTTCCAGGATTAAATGACAGAATAAAGTCATAATATAGAATCTGTCTTCCCTCAATCCAATAAAATAAACAAGAGAGTTTTTTAAAAGACTAAAAACATCACCAACAACAAGCCAACAATAGAGGCAGAATAATTTTCTGCTGTCTGTATTGAAAAACAGTGGTTGAAGGGAAGTCTTGTGCAATCCACACAGTTACATGCAACTCCTACCTTTGAACCTACCCATCATAACTGGTACTCAGAAAAGAACGTGAGTCAACAAAATCCTAAAAATTCTTACTAATATTCTCCGACATGGGAGGAAGCAGTTTGAGGGACTGAATCGGTGGCTCTAGGAAAAACAGACCTAAGTCGTCAACAGCAGAAATTTCTGCTTACCACAAACTTCAGAGATAAGGACGGCCGCAGTCTATGGACATTTCTCAAAAAATTCAACCTAGAATTACCATATTTTCCAGCAGTTTCACATCTGGGTAGATAACCAAAAGGACTGAAAGCAGAGACTCGAGACATTTGTACAGCCATGTTCATGGTGGCATTATTCACAGCAGTCAAAAGCTGGAAACAACCCAAGTGTCCATTGACAGATAAACAAAATGTGATATATACAATGGAATATTATCAGCCTTAGAAAGGAAGGAAATTGTGATGCCTGCTACAATATGGATGAGACTTGGGGACATTATGGTAAAGAAAACAAGGCAGTCACAAAAAAACACATACTGTATGAAGGTACCTAGAGGAGTCAACCTCATAGAGACAGAAAGTAGAACAGTGGTTGCCAGGGACTGTGGGGAGGGGAGGGAAGAGTTATATTTCATTTGAATTCTTGTTGAAGAAAATGAAAAAGTTCTGGAGATGGATGATGGTGATGGCAGTACACGATGTACATGTGCTTATGCTAAGGAACTGTGTTCATTAAAAAAAAGTGTTAGTTGCTCATTGTGCTCTGAGCAACCCCATGGACTATAGCCCACCAATTTCCTCTGTCCATGGGATTTCCCAGGCAAGAATACTGGACTGGTTGCCATTCCCTTTTCAAGGGGATCTTCCCGAGCCAGGGATCAAATCCCGGTCTCCTGCATTGCAGGCTGATTCTTTACTGTCTGAGCCACCACGGGGTTACCTTCCATTAAGAAGACAATTGTAACTTTTATGTTGTGTATATTGAATCACAATTTTAAAAAGAAAGAAAGTCTATGAGGATGTGCTGTCCCCGTCACCCTGCTTATTTAACTTATATGCAGAGTACATCATGAGAAACGCTGGACTGGAAGAAGCACAAGCTGGAATCAAGATTGCTGGGAGAAATATCAATAACCTCAGATATGCAGATGACACCACCCTTATGTCAGAAAGTGAAGAGGAACTAAAAAGCCTCTTGATGAAGGTGAAAGTGGAGAGTGAAAAAGTTGGCTTAAAGCTCAACATTCAGAAAACGAAGATCATGGCATCCGGTCCCATCACTCCATGGGAAATAGATGGGGAAACAGTGGAAACAGTGTCAGACTTTATTTTTTGGGGCTCCAAAATCACTGCAGATGGTGACTGCAGCCATGAAATTAAAAGACTCTTACTCCTTGGAAGGAAAGTTATGACAAACCTAGATAGCATATTGAAAAGCAGAGACATTACTTTGCCAACAAAGGTCCGTCTAGTCAAGGCTATGGTTTTTCCTGTGGTCATGTATGGATGTGAGAGGTGGACTGTGAAGAATGCTGAGTGCCGAAGAATTGATGCTTTTGAACTGTGGTGTTGGAGAAGACTCTTGAGAGTCCTTTGGACTGCAAGGAGATCCAACCAGTCCATTCTGAAGGAGATCAGCCCTGGGATTTCTTTGGAAGGAATGATGCTAAAGCTGAAACTCCAGTACTTTGGCCACCTCATGCGAAGAGTTGACTCATTGGAAAAGACTCTGATGCTGGGAGGGATTAGGGGCAGGAGGAGAAGGGGACGACGGAGGATTAGATGGCTGGATGGCATCACTGACTCGATGGACGTGAGTCTGAATGAACTCCAGGAGTTGGTGATGGACAGGGAGGCCTGGCATGCTGCGATTCATGGGGTTGCAAAGAGTCGGACACGACTGAGTGACTGAACTGAACTGAAAGTGAAGAGGAACTAAAGGGCCTCTTGATGAAAGTCAAGGAGGAAGAAAGTTGGCTTAAAACTCAACATTCAAAAATGGTCCCATCACTTTATGGCAAATAGATGGGAAAACAATGGAAACAGTGACACTTTATTTTCTTGGGCTCCAAAATCACTGCAGATGGTGACTGCAGCCATGAAATTAAAAGACACTTGCTCCTTGGAAGAAAAGCTATGACAAACCTAGAGAGCATATTCAAAAACAGAGACATCACTTTGCCGACAGAAGTCCATCTAGTCAAAGCTATGGTTTTTCCAGTGGTCATGTATGGATGTGAGAGTTGGACCATGAAGAAAGCTAAGCGCCAAAGAATTTTGACTTTCAAAGGCCAAAGATGCTTTTGAACTGTGGTGTTGGAGAAGAATCTTGAGAGTCCTTTGGATTGCAAGGAGATCCAATCAGACCATCCTAAAGGAAATCAGTCCTGAATATTGATTGGAAGGACTGATGCTGAAGCTGAAGCTCCAATACTTTGGTCACCTGATGCGAAGAACTGACTCATTGGAAAAGACCCTGATGCTGGGAAAGATTGAAGGCAGGAGGAGAAGGGGACGACAGAGGATGAGATGGTTGGATGGCATCACCGACTCAATGGACATGAGTTTGAGTCAGGTCTGGGAGTTAGTGATGGACAGGTAAGCCTAGTGTGCTGCAGTCCATGGGGTCTCAAAGAGTCAGACATAACTGAGTGATTGACCTGAACTGAAAGCACTGTGGAGATTTTGGGAAAAGACCCTCAAGCCCACAGGATGGGGATGTAC
Source organism: Bubalus kerabau (assembly GCF_029407905.1). NCBI lineage: Eukaryota > Metazoa > Chordata > Mammalia > Artiodactyla > Bovidae > Bubalus > Bubalus kerabau. The sequence continues at coordinate 16,193,774 of NC_073641.1, forward strand.
TAGCTACATAAGTGGGTCATGGTACAGGGCTGTGGTGGGATATATTGTTCTTCCCAGCTGCTCCTTTACTTTCTCATCCTTGCCCTTTGCCCTGTGACTTGAGGTGGCCCCTGCTGCAGAATAAAGTCTGTTCCCTGTCCTGTTGACTTTGGGCTTGGCCATACGACTTTCTGTGCTTAGTCAATGGCATGTGAGCAAATGTGACATACTCTGTGTCCTGGCCATTGGTGGTTGGCTCTTTCTTTTTTCTTTCTGCCATGAGACTGACTTGTCCAAAACAGCACCACTTAGGTGGTTTCTATTTTGAATGTTCATTTGAGTACATTGGAAGCACACGTCCACACTAAGATATAAGAAGAAAATGTTGACACATGATCCCCTTCCTGTGCCTTCTCTTCTCTCCATAACACTCTTCCTCCCATCCCCACAGGGGGATGCTTCCTGAAAACAGTGCCCCAGATAGAATGTTCTTTTTCTGCCACATGCCTGGCTGCCCAATCTTGTGAGCCAGGTCCAGCTGAAGATGACTATTCTGAGATTCCGTTGTGAAATCTTTCTCCAAATTTATCTAGAGAAATGAAAACAGCCCATCTTTATGAGCTCATGGGAAAATCTTGGCAGTCTTGCCAGAGCATCAGAAAGGAAAGGCCATTGCTTCAAACAGACAGGGATGTCCAGACCTGGAGTGAAGGGAATGCTCCTCATCGTAGCCCCATTCCTCAACTTCCTTCCTCAGCTCATATAAATATACCCTCATGGTTCTTGGTTTTCTTCTTTTTTCCAATATTCAGAATTTCTCTCCTCCTATTTGAGATGTATAAGTTGTTAAGTCCAAGGCAGATCTTTTCTTTACCGATCTAACGCTACAGGAATTCTTGCCTGTTCCCTCAGTGTCTGCCCAAAATAGGTACAGTTATGAGAGCAGCTCCTGCCCACAAAGTGTGGGCTGCTATCCCCTGGGCTGCAGGGCAGACAGAGAGGGTTTTTAGCTAAGAAGGTTTGTGGCAGAAGCCTGGATGCACACACTTGCCAGACAGAAAATAGCCCAAGATGATGATCTCAACTGAGTCTTGATTGCTGCTAATTTCTAGTTACTGTCCTGAACACAGAGTTAGAAACAGTCTGTGCTCAGAGAGTTCGCTGTCTAAGTTGCCAGTGGTGGGCCCTGTGCATGAGACTGGTCAATAAATATCATTTGATGAGCCAGAGGTCTTTCGTGGGGGACCAACTGGCTCCCTGAAGAGTTGAAGCTCTCAGTCCAAGAGGAGAGAAATGGGATTCCGCCAGAAGTCAAAGTCTGGCCTGTTTGAGAAGTAGTTACAAAATGATAGATGATCCTGCCTGTTTATAAGCAGGGAGTGTTTCTGCCACAGGGCTCAGGTACTTCTGAACACAGCTCCTGCCCCTGCCCAGAGGCCTCAGGAAGCTTTAAGGGACAGAATTGTCCCCATTTTTGAGAAGGAGAAGTGGAGTTATGGAGATGTGAGTCAGCTTTTCCATGGCTGTATGGTACAAATAGCCCCAGAGTCAGTTTCCTGCCTCCCAGCCAAAAGAGGCATTTTTGAGACCTCTTGCCTCCTTCTCAGGAGTATTCCTCATACAATGTCAAATATCCAAAAGGTTCTACAGCCCAACATAGTTTGGCTTTGAATCCAAGTTGGCAACAGTTGGTGACGTGAAATGGAGACCTTTCCCCAAAGGGGCAGGAGTGAGCATGACCCAGGCTGGGTCCTCTGCTGGAGGGAAGCAGATGGACACCAGACACCTCTGCTTCCCTGCTGTGTGGCCCCACAGGTGACAGATGGGACAGAGTCGCCTGCCAATCCTCAGATCACCATCTGAGGCAGTTGGCAAAGAACAGACTCCACACCTGGCTGGTCCAGGTGAGACCTTTCAGAATGAGCATGTGGCTGCAAAACCCCTGTAAATGCCTCCGTTCAACTAGTCTGGGGCAGTCTGAAATGTCTAGAACCAACTTGAAACAACAGGAAAACTAAACAGCTTCCCCACAGGCATAGATGCCAAGTTGATCACCAGCAAAGGGAAAAATCAATACACTGAGTTATCCTGAAAAATGAAATGGAAGCCAACTAGTTTCACCAAAGAGGCAGGACCCTTAGTTCTTAAAAGAAAAGAAAAGAAAAATTCACCAGACACCACCAAAAAGAATAAAATGCAAAGCCAGGAGGTGCCAGTCAGTAGAGACTTGGCATGTTGAACATGGTGGACCAGCTGTCCAAGATGATAAGATTGCTGTTGACGGGTATAGGCCTCCAGGGAGATGAGCTTTGGATGGTGTTGCCATGGCCCGATCACAGTTGTTTACATCTGTTCCTTACTAAAACAGCATTGTACTCCAAGCCCCATGCCTCAGGAACTAGCTGCTGCCCCCTTGGAAGCACAGACAGCCCTTCCTTGAGAAGAATCCTCCAGGCACAGGTCACCTAGAGGGCACTGGGGGACACTGGGGCAGAGGAAGCATTAGTGAGGGGGCAGAAGAGCTGTCTTCCTCCCCTGCCTCTGTCACCTGTCTGATGTTGCTGCTTCAGTTTCCTGTATACTTCCCTACCTCATGTGTTGATACAAGGCTGCAAGGACATCTTGCATGTAAGATGCCAGGTCTTGAGGTTGTTGGTGTCCCAGGACAGTTCTACCACCACAGTGGGCTTGTAAATCTCAAGGGGATCCTGTGTCATCATTTCAGTCACAGGTAGGGGCTTGGACTGCCACTCCCCCATTAATTCTCAGAGTGTAAGTGTATCTTTGAGTATTCCTATGGATTGTTGCTTCCATTGGATATTTGCCAACTAGCATGTGCCCTGTTCCCAGACATGTTTGCTAGAATCTAGTATTCACTCTACTCCAAGCAAAGATACTGAAGGTTCTGGCAAGGCTTAGAAACCTGCTCCCAAGAATCAGTCCTGCAGAAGATTGACAACTTGTGAGAATCAGCATGACTATCTCTTCGTTAGAGGAAGGAACAGAGAAGCTGTGACTAAAAATGGAGATGGAGCACTTAATGAGATAAAAAGATTTAGATGACCACAGTGAATACATGAAAACAAATAAATTCATGGAAGTCGTGAGTTGAAAGCAGACTGTGAAGGAGGACTAGATGTGATGCATTATGCGGTGCCTGTTCAACCCACTCTGAGAAGGGGCCCCTCATCCATCAGAGCTGTACCTGTTATACGCGTTCCTGCTGCCTTGACCAGAGTGGATAAGGTGGGTCCTTGGGGTGGATGGGCTTCCCTGGTGGCTCAGATGGTAAAGCAATGCGGGAAACCCGAGTTCAATTCCTGGGTCGGGAAGATCCCCTAGAGAAGGAAATGGCAATCCACTCCAGCACTCTTGCCTGGAAAATCCCATGGACAGAGAAGCCTGATAGGCTACAATCCATGGGGTTGCAAAGAGTCGGACACGACTGAGTGACTTCACTTTCACTTTCACTTTTGGGGTGGATAGGCTGATGGAGTTTCCCTGAAAATGTGGAGTTGGAATTTAAGAATGTGGTCAGTCTCTGGCTATGACTGGCCCTGCAGATGTATAAACTTCTTCTCTGTGAAGCAGACATCTTCTGCCATGCACATGGTGATACTGGAAAGCTGACCTATCTAGAGCAGAGAAGAAGCAGACACACAGCGATAAACAGAGGTGAGAGTCCATACAGCCCTAGGAGAGAGAGGTTGCCTTAGTTCCTGATTGCCACCCAGTCCCTTGTGAAAGCAGCTCCTTCCTGCTATTCCATGAGACACTTCTCAATCCTTATACCATGCCCTCCTTTTATCACTTTTACTAGATTGAGCTCATTTCTATTACTTGTAATTCTATAATATAATTGTACAATGTAATCATTAGGAATTCAAGAATCTTTGCTGATCAATTGAAGAAGACAAGATTTCATTCTACTACAAGCAATGGATTCCATGCATAGTCAGTAAATCCGTAGCTCCTCGACCCATCACTTAGACAAAATGTTGAAATGTATTCTTCACATAACAGCCACTCAATGAATGGTTCTTGAATTACCAGTCAGGATAAGACTAAGTCATGCGTAGGCCACTATTGTATTTCAGTAAAGGAGAGGAAGACAAGGAGGAAAAATTGCTAATAACTCTTACTAATCATCATGACAATTGAATGATCTGTTGCTTGGGAAGTGATTCCTGGGGGCTTCCTTCTCCTCTGAGTAGTTTATTTTCAGAATATGTCAGTATATTCTGGCACCTCATGGTGTTTAGACAGTACAGGAAAGGTAATATTTATGAAGTCTTCTTTTATGTATGGTAACTACAGACAGATGGATCTATACTTCAAAATACTTCCAAGATGTTTCCCAAATGCATATAATTATTAGACAAATGCTAGGAAAAAAACTTAGACATTTCCTTTCCAGTGATACAGGGCTTCTCGCCACCTGATGTGAAGAACTGACTCATTGGAAAAGACCCTGATGCTGGGAAAGATTGAAGGCGGGAGGAGAAGGGGACAACAGAGGATGAGACGGTTGAATGGCTCAATGGACATGAGTTTGAGCAAGCTCCAGGAGTTGGTGATGGACAGGGAAGCCTGGCATGCTGCAATCCATGGGGTTGCAAAGAGTTGGACACGACTGAGCTGAACTGAACTGAACTGAACTGAACCCTCTTGCTGGAGATTGTGCTGAGGACCAAAGAGGGACAAACATGAACAAACTAGAAGATGAACAGGTAACTCACCTTATGAGGGGACTTTACATTAAGCAATGAGGTCTTTGGCTGTAGAATACTTGGCATGGAGAAGAATTCTTAGTCTTCACACCTGTCTTTAAATATTTTGATGACTTTCAAATTGGAGAGAAATCAGATTTGTCTAGGGCTTTCCAAAGGAGGAAACTACAGGGACATATTTTTCATCCCCCAAAAAGTGCTCTATCATCCCAGTATTAGGCAGCTGGTATGGCTTCACTACTCCTTCTGCTGCTGGCAGCTGCTGTGCTTGGCCTCACAGCCATTAATGGAATCCTATGACTTGGCCTTACCTGTTTATTTGATATATGTGAATCAGGAACTTCCTTTCCATTGGCATCTTTGCTTGTTAAAGTTGCTGTAATAACACACCATAGGCTGGGTGGCTTATAAGCAACAGAGATTTATTTCTCAGAGTTCTGAAGACTGGGAAGTCCAAGATCAAGGTGTCAGCATTTTGCATTTTGGTGAGAACCCTCTTCTTGATTCATAGTTAGAACTTCTTGTTGTGTGCAAGAAGCAAGGGAGCTCTCTGGGATTCCTTTTTTAAGAGCACTAATCCTGGACTTCCCTGATGGCCCAGTGGTTAAGAAACCAGGACTTGAGTTCAGTCCCTGGTCCAGGAAGATCCCACACATGGCATGGGGCAACTAAGCCCATGTGCCACAACTCCTGAGCCTGCCTGCTCTAGATCCCCTGCTCTGCAACAAAAGAAGCCATCACAATGAGAAGCCCAGGCACTGTAACTAGAGAGCAGCCCCTGCTCACCACAACTAGAGAAAAGCCCATACAGCAACAAAGACCCAGCACAACCAAAATCTTTTTTTTAAAAAGCACTAATCTCATTCGTGAGGCTCCACCTTCATGACCTAAGTGCCTCCCAAAGGCCTCAGTCCCCTCCAGTACCATCATCTTTGGGATTAGGATTTCAACATATGAATTTGGGGGCACAAACATTCAGACCGTAGCAATTGGGTTCATGCTACAAGCAACCGAGAGAGTCCTGCCCATGACCTGTAAGGGCTGCCTGACAAGCAGCAGTTAGTTCCCACAACGAGGCAGGTCCTCAGAAGGGCTAGAAGCACCTTCAAGGGGACATTGGGGGAAGTGAAGAGTCAAAATGTCCTCTGCACTAACTGTGATCCCTCCAGCTTCCTGATCACTGAATAATGATAAAAGTCTTCTTTCACAGATTTATTCACTGCCAAGTGGAAAATAACACATGGTCCATGGCACATAAAAAATAAAAAGACAGGAAAATGCTGAGATAAATTAATATTATACTCATGGACAATTTAAATGTATTACTCAGCTCATTTTTTTAAATATCTACCTCTCTTCCTGGCCTGTAAGTTCCTTGAGAACAGGGTTCATGTCTTTCTGGGGTTTGGAAGTTTTGTTTTTTTCTGTAACCCAGGACCTGAAACTAACATTTTTTAAAGAAGTGAATATAGGTGGATATTTGTTTTTTTGTTTTTTTTTTTTCAATAGTTTTCAGCTTTTACAGGAAATGACTTACTTGAATGTAGGGATTTACTTCCAGGAAATCCAGTATACTGGCATGTATACTATCTTAGCCTGGGGTACTATAATGAAATACCATAGAATGAGTGGCTTAAATAACAGATATTTATTTCTCACAGGTCTGGAGGCTGGGAAGTCCAAGGTCAAGGTGCTGATCACTTCCATTCCTGCTGAGGGCTCTGCGCTTGGCTTATGGACAGCTACCTTCTCATCTGTGTGCTCATTAGCAGAGAGAGAGCTCCAGTGTTTCCTTCTCTTCTTACAATGACACACTAATCATATCATGGAGGCCCCATCCTCATGACCTCATCTAAACCTAATTACCTCTCAAAGTCCCCACTACCGAACATCATTATACTAGGGTTAGGGCTTTGACGTATATATTTTGGGTGAAAACAAACATTCTGTCCATGACACACATTTATTAGGAAAAGTAACTCTCCTTAGTCTCACTCAAGGTCCAGACTTCCTCTTGAAAGAAGAAGAGATACTCGTTAAGGCTGTGCACTGGGTTCAGTTCTGACCTCCTACTTCCCCAAGGGCAGCCTGCCATATTGGAGTTTTTGAAGCAGGCTTTTTCATATCCTGGGGTGGGACTGGGCCTTGTGGCAGATTGTCTTGCTGCTGTGAGACTATATTAGTGTCAGATTTCTTACCTTACCCGGACTGGACAAGACTTGGAAGCTTCCCTCTGGAAATCAGTCTTGACAAAATTAGCCCCACCCAACTCCAAACAGAAGGCACCACAACTCCTCCATTCTGACCCAGGGCAGCAGAAACTGTTAGAGTGTGTAAGCAAGATTTCTTGGGGCCATCATTGTTCCCCTCTGACCCCAACTGCCTACCCTCAAGGTCTCTCAGATCACCACTGGACAGGGGCCTCAGCTCCCCCTTCCATAAACAGGTGCCAATCACCATCCAATAGCAGCCATTGGATGTGGGAATCTGAACATATGGAAGCACTGGGGAAATTTAAGTTGTAATCTTTTTTTTTTTTTTTTTAATAGAGTACAGGCCTTTAAAGGGTGAAGGTGACCAGACAGAACTGTGATCCCTGTTCCTGGAGAGAAAGAAAACTTAAAAATCATTTAATTATGACTTTGGGGCTTAATATTAACAAGCTCAAAAGTTTTCCAACACCCTTCCACAAAGCCTCTCAGCCTCCAAATGATTTCAGCTGCTCCAAGACAATCCACTCTGTGTCTGGGGCATCAATTTGATTTACAGAGCATTTCAAAATATTTATATATTTTTTAGGGTTTCCATCACGGCCTCAGCCAGTAACCTGCTGTGTTTGAAAATGTCTGGGCAGTAATTGTCATTGTTTGCAACAGCTATTTTGGACTCCAGCGAGTGCCGTGGCATTTTGTAGAATCTAGGAATGCAATTACCAAAATTGTATACATAATCCAAGTGACCTCCTGGCTTCAGAAGCTCAACCCCTAGGAAAAAAAGGATAACAACAGCAAAATGTTTGTTTAATTTTTCTTCTGTAGTTGGTCAGTGGTAGGTGGATTATATTGTGGCCAATTTGGCAAAAAGATGATTAGTGTAACAATTCCTTATAAGTACAAAACAATGTTGAATGAAAAATACAAGAAAGACTATGACATGGATGACAGGCTCTTGTGACCCACTTTCTTACCTATGTGTTTGTGGAGGAAACTGAGGGGACGTCTGGGTCCTGTAATGACTCATTCCTCATGATGCAAGAGATTGCTTTTACCAATTAAAAGTGTGTACTTTAGAAAAATGTTGCTAACTGTGAAGAGGCTTATGTAAAACAACAATAACAAAAATTTGTTTGAGAAAGAGACCATTTTGGAGTCACTAAATGAATTTACAAGTTGCCCCCAGTGTCATTAGGGATTTAGGTTTCTTGAATCTTATCAGCTTCTGATAGTCTCAGGTCATTCTCAAATTATTTTCTTCTCTCCTATTGTTTCTCTGCTTTCAGATACTCTGTGGAAACTGCACTGTGAAAGCCCTTCCTTACAGTGAAGCAGAGTTGTCAGACCTAGATAAGGAATTGATAAGCACGATCTCTTGAATTCCAAACAGATCCATGGTTTGGGTAACTCTTTTGCTAGGATTACAGAATTGCCAAGAACAGCCTGCAAACTTCCAGTCTTCTCTTAAGGAAAAAAACAATAATTCGTCACAGAGAAATACCCAGGGTCGTTTTGCTACCACCTTTCAGGCCTATGCAACAGGTCCCCACTCCTGTCTGTCCACAGCCATACTTGGTGTCTGTGGATGTGGACCCCGTGAGTTTCAAGCCTTTGCCAGAGCGTTCCCTCAGATCCAGATCCAGTGCTGGGCTTCTGCTTGATAGTGGTCTTGCTTTCCAGCTTGTTCACAAGGCACTATACTAACAAAACTGGCCCCTGTGAGGGCCTACAACCTCCCTGATGTGACTCAAGACCAAAGAAATGGGACCCAGCTGACTCTGGGCCTTCTCACTGTTTGGGGTTCATTTTTATTTATTCTACGTCTTTACCAACCCCTTCACTTCATCTGCTGTTTCCTCACTCCTGTGTGTAATTACACTGAGTAAAGACAAACACCCTCCAACCCTCACATCCTCCAAAACCACACATTTGTTCTGGAGTGCTACTCTAAACCCAGGCCGGGCTCCCCGACCTTCTAGGGGAGCCACACACCAGCGCACCAGGAGCACACACAGCTTGTCTCTGCAGAAACGCACTGCCAGTGAGTCTCTTTTTGGGAAAGAGCCCCGTCAAGATGGGCTAATAACTCCCAGTCGGGCTGGGTACTGCAGGACTGTGTGCAGACAGCTGTCGGCCATGGTTACGGAGGAGGCAGCTGGCCCAGAGAGGCTGGGGAGGGGTCCTGAGCCCAGACTCGGGAGGGTCTCCAGTCGTGGTCATAATAATTATCTCCAAAGCGTCTGCCACCTAAAGAGGTGACCTCATGCACAGTCTCTTGATAAATCATCCAGAAAGCTCCAGCGGGAAGTTGTCCTCCCAGACGATGTCCAGTTTTTTTCTTTTTCTTTTCAGATTATGCACATGACCAAGATAAAATATCTCTGTGGCTACCGTTTACATAAATTATATGGCTCTGAAATGCCAATTTCGTATCCAGACAGGCAAATCTTTCAGCCAAAGGAGCTTTTATAATGTAAGCTTTACTAGGTACTTCCTCCCGCTTTCATGTATTCTCAGTTACCCTGGTTTGTCTTTTATTACTGTAAGCATGGCTTTTGATGAAAGGAAATGAAAGCATTGACATTTTTGTTCATTCACTCATTCATTTGAAAAGGAGACTGATGCTTCTGTGATGTAAAGATGTTCCCTGGGAAGCAATGACAGCTCTGCTGGAAGAGCAGATTTAACAACAAATACATTATTCTTGCGGAACTTTTCCTTGTGCCAGGAAAGCGAAGTGCTGTGAGCTTCCTGGGGGAACACTGTCCCGTCCCACCGAATTCTAGGCAATGGAAAGGGCTCCATACCCTTTAGTGCTCACTGCAATCCTCAGCTAGAATGGCCTCACCACGAGCAAGCAAATTAACCCTTTGATGTGTCTTTAACTCTGTTAAAGTCCAGATAACCAGGAGGTAATGGGGAGGCTACAAGTCTGTCTTCCATCATGTATGCCTGAGTCTGAATGAAGTATTTGAGAGCAGATTTTGACAGATGGGGCTTCCCTGGTGTCTCAGACAGTAAAGCATCTGCCTGCAATGCAGGAGACCTGGGTTCGATCCCTGGGATGGGAAGATCCCCTGGAGGAGGGCGTGGCAACCCACTCCAGTACACTTGAAGAGCTTTCCTGATAGCTCAGTTGGTAAAGAATCCACATGCAATGCAGGAGACCCTGGTTCAATTCCTGGGTCAGGAATATCCCCTGGAGATGGAGTAGGCTACCCACTCCAGTATTCTTGGGCTTCCCTTGTGGCTCAGCTGGTAAAGAATCCACCTGCAATGTGGGAGACCTGGATTTGATCCCTGTGTTGGGAAGATCCCCTGGAGAAGGGAAAGGCTACCCATTCCAGTATTCTGGCCTGGAGAATTCCATGGACTCTATAGTCCATGGTCACAAAGAGTCGGACATGACTGAGTGACTTTCACTTTTGACAGATGGGAACACAGAATGTTAGAGTCTAAAGAATCTTTGTGTGTGTGTGCACACTCAGTTGTGTCTGACTGTTTGCGATCCCATAGACTGTAGCGTGCCAGCCTCCTCTTTCCATGGAATTTTCCAGGCAAGAATACTGGAGTAGGTTGCCATTCCTTCTCCAGGATATCTTCCCAACCCAAGGATGGAATCTATGTTTCTTGCATCTCCTGTTTTGGCAGGCAGATTCTTTACCACTAGCACCACCAAGGAAGCACAGGAATCTGCAGAGGAGATCAAACCCGATCTCCCAATCCTACATTCTGCCTTATAAGTTGTTCCGGACAATGCTAGCCTGTCTATGGGACAGGTCTGAGGGAGAATGGAATTCTATTTCTGTTGTTTGGAACAAAATACAAGACATTCTTTTTATCTACCTAAATGCCTCCACATATTTGAGGATAACCACTGTGTTTCCATTCAGTCTTCTCTGGGTTTCTGTTCTGTCAATCTCTCTTCATATAGTATGATTTCCAGACCTTTCATGTCCTAACTACCGCCCACTGAACCAACTTAAGTAGATCAGTGTTTTTAAAATGTGGTGCCCAGAACTGGATACGGTATTCCAGGTGCTCTGTGGATCACATTCTGTGCTCCAAACAATCCAGTTCTTTTCTCAGAGCCCACTTTCTTGTTGCTCTCAAAGCCAACTTTCTTCCTCATGAGCTGGTATCAAGCTGCGTCACCCCCAACCTGTACTTATTCTTAACATAAAATTTATATTTGTCTATATTGAACATTTCTGCTCGATGCTTCCAGTCTTGGTTGTGTCTTGATCCTGCCATCTTTGTACTTGCTAACCTACTTAGTTTTGTGCCAATATAAAATGTGACAAATAGGTCTCCTATTATTGTTTATCAAAATCATGACTAATAAATAATATTACATAAGGTATGGACAATGCCTGAGATTTGTGGCATGCCACTAAAAACCTCCCTGTAGATGGAAATCAATTCACCAAATGGCATTTTTTGATTCTATTCTTATTTCCTTTCTACCATGACTAATTTGTCTTGTATCTCACTTAATTAGTCCAGTGCCTGGCACTGTGTAACTTAACTGTTGACTGAATGAATGACATCCACCATATTTCTCCACTCAGTGCACAAGAACAGACACTTTATGCATGTATATGTCTGCATTGTCTTCCCAAATCTATTAATGTGATAAGCCATGTAAAAGGAAATGAGTTTGTTTACAATAACTAATTCAGGGCTGTATTCTTTTCCAACCAGGCATAGCATACCTGCCACAGCTGGGAGCTCAACCTTCTTTGGAGTTTGTCTATTCTTCTGATTAAAACCTGGTCCTAAGTTTTCTCTGCCATCCTGAAGGATCTGGGAGCCTTTTTTGTGTGACACCTGGGAGGCCCTTTGCTTTCATACTTCACTTTCTATTGCCTGTTTTTTGCTTTCAGCCTTTTATTATCTTTTCTTAGTGATGTGGGGCTTAGCAATATCCATTCAGTTTCGTTGACTTTACACTTACTGTTTGCCTCATACACCTCAAAAACCTGACACTTTTCCCCGGTTCATGTGACTTAATGGAGCTCTAACAGCTGGACTTCCACCTTGTGCTGGGGGGTATCTGCACTCTACCTACCACCAAACAGGCTATAAATGGTCCAGCTCTAAAACCCAATCTTACCATCTGTGCTCCCAGACTACTCATGGTACCAACTTCTCTAGGAAGCAGGGTCAGATAAAACTTACCATGCAGGATGTTTATTAGAAGTACCCTTGCCTAGAATATACAATGAATTAAAGACAATCTCTAACAAGTGGTGCTGGGAAAACTGGTCAACCACTTGTAAAAGAATGAAACTGGAACACTTTCTAACACCATACACAAAAATAAACTCAAAATGGATTAAAGATCTAAATGTAAGACCAGAAACTATAAAACTCCTAGAGGAGAACATAGGCAAAACACTCTCCGACATAAATCACAGCAGGATCCTCTATGACCCACCTCCCAGAATATTGGAAATAAAAGCAAAAATAAACAAATGGGACCTAATTAAAATTAAAAGCTTTTGCACAACAAAGGAAACTATAAGCGAGGTGAAAAGACAGCCTTCAGAATGGGAGAAGATAATAGCAAATGAAGCAACTGACAAACAACTAATCTCAAAAATATACAAGCAACTCCTGCAGCTCAATTCCAGAAAAATAAACGACCCAATCAAAAAATGGGCCAAAGAACTAAATAGACATTTCTCCAAAGAAGACATCCAGATGGCTAACAAACACATGAAAAGATGCTCAACATCACTTATTATCAGAGAAATGCAAATCAAAACCACAATGAGGTACCATTTCACGCCAGTCAGAATGGCTGTGATCCAAAGGTCTACAAGCAATAAATGCTGGAGAGGGTGTGGAGAAAAGGGAACCCTCTTCCACTGTTGGTGGGAATGCAAACTACTACAGCCACTACGGAGAACAGTATGGAGATTCCTTAAAAAACCGGAAATAGAACTGCCTTATGACCCAGCAATCCCACTGCTGGGCATACACATTGAGGAAACCAGAATTGAAAGAGACACGTGTACCCCAATGTTCATCACAGCACTGTTTATAATAGCCAGGAAGCAACCTAGATGTCAATGGATAAGAAAGCAGTGGTACATATACACAATGGAGCATTACTCAGCCATTAAAAAGAATACATTTGAATCAGTTCTAATGAGGTGGATGAAACTGGAGCCTATTATACAGAGTGAAGTAAGCCAGAAAGAAAAACACCAATACAGTATACTAATGTATATATATGGAATTTAGAAGGATGGTAATGACAGCCCTGTATGCGAGACAGCAAAAGAGACACAGATGTATAGAACAGTCTTGTGGACTCTGTGGGAGAGGAGAGGGTGGGATGATTTGGGAGAATGGCATTGAAACATGTAAAATATCATATAAGAAATGAATCGCCAGTCCAGGTTCAATGCAGGATACAGGATGCTCGGGGCTGGTGCACTGGGATGACCCAGAGGGATGGTACAGTGAGGGAGGTGGGAGAGGGGTTCAGGATGGGGAACACATGTACACCTGTGGCGGATTCATGTTGATGTATGGCAAAACCAATACAATATTGTAAAGTAATTAGCCTCCAATTAAAATAAATAAATTTAAATTAAAAAAAAAGAAGTACCCTTGCCTGGAACACCTGAATATGACCCCCAGATGCATTCACTGTGTTATCAAGGTTCAATAAAGAAGCAGTAATGCATTTGAACTCTGGAGGAAAAACTGGCCTTATTGAAGTTTCTAACAGGCGATGACTTTGGGTCCTGGCATAGCATCTTCTTGAGGAAATGTTAAGGGGAATTTTGACTTCATGTGAATTTCATATTATTTATCTTATTCCCATGCAATTCTGCTCCACTGGGCTGCACAGTTTCCCTGGAATCTCTGACTCACTTGCCTTCGCCTGTTGTCTCTAATTTCACATCATTCCCAAGGGTGGAAAGCAAACATGAGTGCACTGACACAAAAACGGAGGGGAAACTTGCCTATGTCGCAATTTTGTCCATATTTGGAGGTGAATAAGCCACAGAGTGTTCTCACTTCTCACCATACCTTCACTGATATATTTATTCATTCAACAAACATTTTTGACTGTCTGCCACACTGGGACTCAGACTTAAAATGCCATGGGCCCTGCTTCTAGGTTACTCTCCCATAGGACAGACAGAAATAAACCAAATAATGTATTTAGTGATAAAATGTGTATGTGCAATAACAGAGGTACAGAAAGCAGCATGGCATAAAGAACCTGAGCATAGACCTCGGAGCCATGAGACTTGAGTTTGAGTTTGAATCCTGACACTGGAAATGTATTAAGCGTGAAGACTTGGACAAGTCAGTTAACCTTTCTTTACCTCAGTTCCCAGTTTCTTTATTGGACATAACAATCCACATAGACTAATGGTTAGTAGCAGAGAAACTAGTATATAGTATATATGTGATACATTATTATCATTATCATTATCTTCCTTCCCATCATGGAAGGAAGACTACTCTAAACCTGCTTAAGAAAGTTAGGGTAAGCTTCCCAGAGCTCAGTTGTCTTAAGCTGGCCAAGCTGACATAGGAGAAAGCACATTCTAGGCAGAGGAAACTACATATGCCAAGGTACATAGGCATGAAAGATAATATAAGTATCACGAACAATATTTTTATGTACTTATTTTGGCTGTGCTGAGTCTTCCTTGCTGCACATGGGCTTTCATTGCTGCACATGTCGTTGTGGTGAGCAGGGGCTCCTCTTCGTTGTGGTGCGCGGTCTTCTCACTGTGGTGGCTTCTCTTGCTGCCAAGCAGGGCTCTAGGGTGCACAGCCTCCAGTAGTTGCGGTGCACGGGCTTAGTTGACCCGTGCCATTTGGTATCTTCCCGCACCAGGGATCGAACCCATGTCCCCTGCATTGGCAGGTGGATTCTTAATCTCTAGACCACCAGGGAAGCCCCCAGGAACAATATTGAGATAGAAGGGGCAGAAAGTGAAAGGAGAAGTGTCAGCTTTGGCCAGATCATAAAAGAGAGGAATTCTATCTTGAGTAGATCACATAAGAATTTTAAGAGGAGCAACACAATTGGCTTTGCATTTTTCTAAAGACAACTCTGGGTACAATGTCAAGAATAGATTGAAATGAATTAAGCCAGTTAATCAATGCGAACAGTTGAGAGGCTACCACCTCTACTAGGCAGAGTTGGCGTAGCCAGAGAGTAGAAGGGATAACAGATAAGCTTTCTTGATTGAGTGCATATTGGGGAAGAGGGAAGGAGGAGTCAGAAAGCGACTCCCAGGCATCTAGATTGTTTTCCTAGGAGGATATGGACCACAGAAAGTGGACCAGTTTAGGATGCGGCTGGAAATACACATCTGGAACCAAGAGAGAAAGTCTAGAAATACATTTGAAAGCCATCAATGACTAGGTGGTAGCTGGTATTATTAATTCACCACTGTTCACTCTCTCTCTGCAAAAGCTGACAGGGACTTGCTCTCAGGTGCTTATCGACTAGTGGGGAAAGGTAAAACATTTATTAAATAAATTTTTGTAAGAACCGTGATGGGTAGTGTTATGATCAAGGAAATAACAGAATCAGTTCAGTTCAGTTCAGTTCAGTCCCTCAGTCATGTCCGACTCTTTGCGACCCCATGAATCGCAGCACGCCAGGCCTCTCTGTCCATTACCAACTCACGGACTTCATTCAAACTCACGTCCATCGAGTCGGTGATGCCATCCAGCCATCTCATCCTCTGTAGTCCCCTTTTTCTCCTGCCCCCAATCCCTCCCAGCATCAGAGTCTTTTCCAATGAGTCAACTCTTCGCATGAGGTGGCCTACGCACTGGAGTTTCAGCTTTAGCATCATTCCTTCCAAAGAAATCCCAGGGCTAATCTCCTTCAGAATGGACTGGTTGGATCTCCTTGCAGTCCAAGGGACTCTCAAGAGTCTTCTCCAACACCACATTTCAGAAGCATCAATTCTTTGGCGCTCAGCCTTCTTCACAGTCCAACTCTCACATCCATACATGACCACTGGAAAAACCATAGCCTTGATTAGATGGACATTTGTTGGCAAAGTAATATCTCTGCTTTTGAATATGCTATCTAGGTTGGTCATAACTTTCCTTCCAAGGAGTAAGCGTCTTTTAATTTCATGGCTGCAGTCACCATGTGCAGGATTTTAGAGCCCCCCAAAATGAAGTCTGACACTGTTTCCACTGTTTCCCCATCTATTTCCCATGAACTGATGGGACCAGGTGTCATGATCTTCGTTTTCTGTATGTTGAGCTTTAAGCCAACTTTTTCACTCTCCACTTTCACTTTCATCAAGAGGCTTTTTAGTTCCTCTTCACTTTCTGCCATAAGGGTGGTGTCATCTGCATATCTGAGGTTATTGATATTTCTCCCAGCAATCTTGATTCCAGCTTGCGCTTCTTCCAGCCCAGCGTTTCTCATGATGTACTCTGCATATAAGTTAAATAAGCAGGGTGACAATATACAGCCTTGATGTATTCCTTTTCCTATTTGGAACCAGTCTGTTGTTCCATGTCCAGTTCTAACTGTTGCTTCCTGACCTGCATATAGGTTTCTCAAGAGGCAGGTCAGGTGGTCTGGTATTCCCATCTCTTTCAGAATTTTCCACAGTTTATTGTGATCCACACAGTCAAAGGCTTTGGCATAGTCAATAAAGCAGAAATAGATGTTTTTCTGGAACTCTCTTGCTTTTTCCATGATCCAGCGGATGTTGGCAATTTGATCTCTGTTTCCTCTGCCTTTTCTAAAACCATCTTTAACACCTGGAAGTTCACAGTTCATGTATTGCTGAAACCTGGCTTCGAGAATTTTGAGCATTACTTTGCCAGCGTGTGAGATGAGTGCAATTGTGTGGTAGTTTGAGCATTCTTTGGCATTGCCTTTCTTTGGGATTGGAATGAAAACTGACCTTTTCCAGTCCTGTGGCCACTGCTGACTTTTCCAAATTTGCTGGCATATTGAGTGCAGCACTTTCACAGCATCATCTTTCAGGATTTGCAATAGTTCAACTGGAATTCCATCACCTCCACTAGCTTTGTTTGTAGTAATGCTTTCTAAGGCCCATTTGACTTCACACTCCACGATGTCTGGCTCTAGGTGAGTGATAATACCATCGTGATTATCTTGGTCATGAAGATCTTTTTTGTACAGTTCTTCTGTGTATTCTTGCCACCTCTTCTTAATATCTTCTGCTTCTGTTAGGTCCATACCATTTCTGTCTTTTATCGAGCCCATCTTTGCATGAAATGTTCCCTTGGTATCTCTAATTTTCTTGAAGAGATCTCTAGTCTTTCCCTTCTGTTGTTTTCCTCTATTTCTTTGCACTGATCTCTGAGGAAGGCTTTCTTATCTCTTCTTGCTATTCTTTGGAACTCTGCATTCAGATGCTTATATCCTTCCTTTTCTCCTTTGCTTTTCGCTTCTCTTCTTTTCACAGTTATTTGTAAGGCCTCCCCAGACAGCCATATTGCTTTTTTGCATTTCTTTTCCATGGGGATGGTCTTGATCCCTGTCTCCTGTACAATGTCACGAACCTCATTCCATAGTTCATCAGGCACTCTATCTATCAGATCTAGTCCATTAAATCTATTTCTCACTTCCACTGTATAATCATAAGGGATTTGATTTAGGTCATACCTGAACGGTCTAGTGGTTTTCCCTACTTTCTTCAATTTAAGTCTGAATTTGGCAATAAGGAGCTCATGATTTGAGCCACAGTCAACTCCTGGTCGTGTTTTTGCTGACTGCATATAGCTTCTCCATCTTTGGCTGCAAAGAATATAATCAATCTGATTTTGGTGTTGACCATCTGGTGCTGTCCATGTGTAGAGTCTTCTCTTGTGTTGTTGGAAGAGGGTGTTTGCTATGACCAGTGCGTTCTCTTGGCAAAACTCTATTAGCCTTTGCCCTGCTTCATTCCGTATTTCAAGGCCAAATTTGCCTGTTACTCCAGGTGTTTCTTGACTTCCTACTTTTGCATTCCAGTCCCCTATAATGAAAAGGACATCTTTTTTGGGTGTTAGTTCTAGAAGGTCTTGTAGGTCTTCATAGAACCGTTCAACTTCAGCTTCTTCAGCGTTACTGGTTGGGGCATAGACTTGGATTACTGTGATATTGAATGGTTTGCCTTGGGAATGAACAGAGATCATTCTGTCGTTTTTGAGATTGCCTCCAAGTACTGCATTTCAGACTCTTTTGTTGACCATGATGGCTACTCCATTTCTTCTAAGGGATTCCTGCCCACAGTAGTAGATATAATGGGCATCTGAGTTAAATTCACTCATTCCAGTCCATTTCAGTTCGCTGATTCCTAGAATATCGACATTCACTCTTGCCATCTCCTGATTGACCACTTCCAATTTGCCTTGATTCATGGACCTAACATTCCAGGTTCCTATGCAATATTGCTCTTTACAGCATCAGCCCTTGCTTCTATCACCAGTCACATCCACAACTGGGTATTGTTTTTGCTTTAGCTCCATCCCTTCATTCTTTCTGGAGTTATTTCTCCACTGACCTCCAGTAGCATACTGGGCACCTACTGACCTGGGGAGTTCCTCTTTCAGTATCCTATCATTTTGCCTTTTCATACTGTTCATGGGGTTCTCAAGGCAAGAATACTGAAGTGATTTGCCATTCCCTTCTCCAGTGGAGCACATTCTGTCAGACCTCTCCACCATGACCCGCCCGTCTTTGGTGGCCCCACAGGGCATGGCTCAGTTTCATTGAATTAGACAAGGCTGTGGTCCTAGTGTGATTAGATTGAGTAGCTTTCTGTGATTATGGTTTCAGTGTGTCTGCCCTCTGATGCCCTCTTGCAACACCTACCATCTTACTTGGGTTTCTCTTTCCTTGGACGTGGGGTATCTCTTCATGGCTGCTCCAGCAAAGCGCAGCCACGGCTCTTTACCTTGGATGAGGGGTATCTCCTCATCGCCGCCCCTCCTGACCTTGAACGTGGAGTGGCTCCTTAGAGCTTCCCAGGTAGCTTAGATGATAAAGAACCTGCCAGTGCAGGAGACTTGGGTTCAGTTCCTGGGTTGAGAAGAACCCCTGGATAAGGGAATGGCAACCCACTTCAGTATTCTTGCCTGGAGAATCCCATGGACATAGGAGCCTGGGGTCGCAGAGAGTCGGACACAAATGAGGGACTAACACAAAATCCAATTTAGAGTTCAGAGTCTCTCTGACAAAGTGGTATTTTACACTTTGACTTTAAGGATGAGTCAAAATTAGGAGAAGAAGAGCAATTCAAGCAGAATGGATTCTACATCAGAGTACACAGCATGTGACAGAAGTAAGCAAGAGCAGGGGTGCACAGAGCCTGGTAAGCCTTGACAAGGAATTTAGACTTTTAAGTCAGGAGTGTCTTGATCAGGCTTTGAGTTCTAGAAAATTCATGGTGGCTGCACTGAGAGAGTGACACAGAAAGGAGTGAAACTATTTGCAAAATTCAGTGGGGAGGCTTTTAGTGGCCCGGGTGAGAGACTGATGGTGATATGCACAGAATGAGAAGAAATATGCCAGATTTAATTTTTTTTATATATTAATAGGAACTCTCAAAGAGACAGAAATGACCTCTAAGAAGCTCTGTTAAAGGTGGGGAATTTTTTGGCTCCTGTAACCAAATCATGGAAATGCAAGGAAGCCTCTGGCCCTGCCACAGCTGGTTTGGGGAATGGCATCCTGCCATCTCTTTCTATTTTTATTCTTATCTCTGGAAGTTAGCTGTTCACTCTTTCAGGCCTGGTTACATGACCTGTTGGTGGCTCTGAAATCATGTCTTTGCAGTGTCTGATGAAACCAAGGAGTCCTGATCTCTGTGATTCAGAACAGCTTCAAAATGTAGGGGCCCAGGAAAACCTGTAATTGGCCAGGCTTGGATCATATGCTTACACCTGGGCTCATCTCTGGATACAACGGGAGAAGTACTGTGTCTAAGGGATGTGCTCTCATCAGTGGTTAAGGAGGTAAGTACTATCACCAGATAAGAGGAGCAGAGTTTGGGGCAGTCCTGGGCAGACACAAAGGCATGGCAGAATAACTGAACTTGGTGACTGATTGAGATGATTGATTGATTGTGGAGGAGGGGCAGGAATGAGCCTAGGAGGGCACTTGGGAGTTTTCATTTGGGGTGATAGGGAGATTTCTAGTTGGGGGCATTCTCTTGAAAAGAGTAGAAGCAGGTTTGAAGTAGAAGACATTGAGTTCAGATCTGTACCTGGGGCGTGTTGAAGAGCACATGGAACCTCCAACTTGAGATGCCCAATAAGAGGCCTGGAGCACAGGAGAAGCAACTGAGCTGGACAGAGACTTGTGAATTATTAGTGTTGAGAGAGTCCTTGCAGCCCCAAGATTGGAAGTGATCTTCCAGGGAGAATGCAGAGCGAGAAAAGAAGTGGCTGAGAAGGAGTTCTGGGGAGCACCAGCATCTGAAAGTCAGAAAAAAGAGAGAGTTTTTTTCTGGAGTGGTAGGAAGGAGGAAAGCAGGACAGGACCCTAGTGTTATGTGAATTCTGGTTCAACATGGAGGGAAGAACTGTCAAAGAAGGATCAAAAAGCTGGTGGCAAAGGATGAGAGAGAAGATACACATTCCAGTTCATGATGTCTCCAGTGCTACATGAGCCTATTAGCTGACAAAACAAGGAGTTTGTCACAGCTGCCAAAATGGGTTCTAGGAAGGAGGGAGAGGGAAGAGCACTGGGATCGATCAGGGTAGCCAGAGGAAGCAGAGTTTAAGTATATTCTAAATACTGAGTAAGATTTCAATAGCTGGACAGTGGGAGTCGGGGGAGGAATTCCAGGTTGGGCGATTTCATAAACAAAGGAGGAAACGCAGCAGGAACCTTCAGGAGATATGCTTAACGTTGAGAACTGATGAGAAGTCATTTTAGGAGAGTGCACTCATGCCAGTGGGAGAGGGCCTTGAATGCCAAGCTAAGACATCCAATAATCAATTTTAGTTAGTAGGGAGCCTCCAAAGATTTTGACTATGCCCTAAAAGAAATTGTCTTGTGTTATTATTTTTTCCCTTTCACAGCGTCTCTGTCAGACCAGTCCCTGTTACATGCACTTATTTCTCTCCTATCACATTGTTCCTCCCCTTGTTGACTTTGTTTTCAAGAAATTCGGTGTGACTGACACTTCTTGAGTGTCAGAGTTGATCTGGACCTATTCAGAAGCTTTCTTCAACAGGTAGTTCAGTTTTCTTTTCCTCCATCCTATTACTTCCAGTTACATCCCTCAGGGACTATGTGAAACAATTCCATGTTCTCCTCGTGTTTATGTTCTGAGGATGCTTATAGAGTTTCCACATTCCCTCTGCTTTGAGTTTAGCCAAGGTATACATGTTTAATTCTTTTAATCTCTCCCCCTAAGTCACTCCCTCTGGCCTCTTAATCATCCTAATTGCTCTTCTCTGAATGGCAGCCAAGTCAGTGTGTGCCTCTTCCCTGTGAGGCCGTGAGGAACATACTATTCCACGTGTGGCCTCACTAGACCCATTTATTACCTCCCAGTTTCATCATCTGATGGTTGGCCATGTGAGGCTGTACCACTCCTGCCCTACCCGCTTCCCACAATGCACCCTGGCCTGGGTAAATCCCTTATCTCGACAGGTTCTCTTTCATTTCCAGGTGGCCTGTTCCAGAGCTTGGAACCTGTGTTTGTTCTCCCCCAAGCTCCCATCCCTGTGGGCTTCTTCCCTGGGAAGGTGGCCTGGGACCAGGCCAAGGATCTATGGAAAATTGCAGCTAAGCTTGCATAAGTAAATCTTGGAAGAGGGGAGGCTAAGGAATGCCCAGAATGGAAGGATGCTGCGGCCTCTCCTGAGCTTTCCAGCCTGCTGAGCTATGAGCCTTCAAGAAGGTGTGACTTGAAGCAGCTTCTCTGTTTCCAATTATCCTTTTTATCTCTGCTCTGGCCCCTCTTGTTACCTAAGTGTTTTCATAGCTCTCAGCCATTACTGTTTAGCTTTGGGAGGATAAATGTGAAACCAAACAAATTATAAATATCCTGTTTCAAGATGTGTTATCACTCTGTGACTAGAATCCCCCAGAAGCCTGAGTCTTTTGAAAGCTCTAGTCTTTTTTTATTTTTTTTTTTTTTAAGCCTTGGGAAAAAATCCTCTGCCCCTCTAAGGATGTGGTGGCAGAGGTTAAACTGCCTTTGAGAAAGTCAAATGTTTGGATTTCAGTGAAGGTTGACATGGAAACCCACCTGAGGCTTCCTCAGGCTTCTCGGGAGGAAATAAAACCCGAGATGGACATTCTTGTTACAAGAGGAAGAGCAGCTTCGTGGGGCAGCAGGTGGGGACTCCCATGTGACGGGGAGTTGGAATTGAAAGCCAGAGAGGGCACAAGGGGTGCGTGTGTGGGAGCCGGGAGCTGGTCGTCCTGGGACTTGTCAGGGCTGCGACTGGAAAGTTGATTTTTATTTTATTTTGTGAAGCCCTTCCTGTGAGCAGCTTGATAAACAGCAGCGGCTGCAGGAGCCATCCGGGAGCCTCCGGGGATGGCGGCTGGGGGTGCCCTCCTTTGGGGCCCCACTGCCCCTCCTGCACCCATCTCGCCTCCTGACTGGTGGCTGCAAATCCTAGTGAAGCGGCTCGCACCTCAGGGTTAATTGCTTCAATCATGTCTGCATGTCGTAGGTCGAAAATCTACGTGAAAACCACAGTGGAAAAAAAGGTGCTTTTTTGTTTTTTGTTTTTTACTTTTTGATTTTCGGGATTTGTTTGGCTTTAGGGGATACTGGGGCGAGGACGAGGAGAGTCGAAGGGGAGAGGAGGAAAAAGAACACGTGAGAGAGGAGCTTGCAGGAAGAGGAAAGGGCATACCCTGCTGGCTATCTCCTTTTCTTTGATTCCTCTCCCACTGCCCACTGCTGGCCAGGGGAACAAGGGGGACCAGGGGTGCCAGGCTCATGGGATGGACTAGCCCTTGCCCTCTAGGAGTCTTAGACTCTCCACCTCTACTTTGGGTACTTGTGGCTGCCCTAGAAATCTTGAGAACCTTTCTCTTAGGGATTTTGAGGGCCTCATCCTTTCTACGGCCCCTGTCTCCTGCAAGTCTGGGTTATCTGTTCAATGGAGGGTTGTGAAGATGCCCAGTTCAAGTTGAACCTCAGATAAACAGGGCCTATATTGTATATGTCACATACAATAGTTTTTGTCTGTTTTGCTAAATCTAGCAATGCTAACTCCATGTGTATCTATGGTTCTTCTGGTTCAATTCCTGTCCAGATAGCAATTCTTTAAAACAGGAAGGGAGCATGCAATCATCAGGCCAGCCGTCAGGCATAACTTCCTGTCCTCCCAGCTGTCCTCACCCCACCCCCCCCCACCCCCCGCAGATTCGTGCAAGTTCATCTTTGGGCTAAACCTTCAGGTGTTTTCTGGGACAGTCAATGGAGAGAGTCGAGGTAGGAGAAAAGATCGAAGGAGCAGTAATTTAGGTCACCTCAGTCAGCATTGCTTGTAAGTACTGTTTTCTCATTTATTGGAGGCATTTGCAAGATGTGCTGTGAACATGAGAGTTAAATAGTAATCAGCTTTTGTAAGCAGCAACTCTAACTGGGGTTTACATTTGGGATTAATAGTAAACTCCCCAGGCCTTACTGACTGAAGAATGTAGTTGCCCAAATAAACAATATTTTCAATCAGGAGTCAGGACCAATCCTCAGAGCACACAGCCTCTTCCTAGCAAGGAGCATTTCCCAACTCTGAAGTAATTTGTAATGTGCTAGGAAAACATTTTCAAAAAATGGATATCTTCGATGCCATAAAAGGGAAAACAGTTCTCTCTTTTGAAGTAATAAATACCATTTGTAGCAGAATTCTTTCAGTTTGTATTTCTCAATTATTGCCTGATAATGCTAGGCTTAGTGTGCCCAAGTGGTGCCTACTGCCTCGTAAGGAAGAGTCTAATGGAACACTGTGGGTCTCGGGTTTACTGTCCTCTAAATGTTACACATTCTTCTTGGGACATAAAACTAAGAATGCCTCCCAGTTATTGGATTACTGTCAGCTTCATGGGGCTGGCCATTCAGACACTGAGGGGAAGGCGCCTCAGACAGTGGAATTGTGTTACACAGTCTTCCAGCAGCAGTGACTGTTCCTTCAGCCTCCCCAACCAAAAGGGTAGGATGAATTATCCACATTTCCTGAGGAATCCCAACTTTCCAGCTCACTGCCTTCTTCCGCTTCCCATCCTGACCCAGACATCACACGCTGGATTTCAGAGATACCGTACTTCGACTAGAAACATGAATGTGCCGAGAAGCACAGAAAATATGTTGTTGTTCTACTGGGAGGTCTCAGACGGCTCCAGGAGGACTCTCTTGAAAAGGCACCAGCTCCCAGCCAACTCCAAAAGTACTGCTCACTCTGCCCCCTGGTGCATGTGTGTGCGGCTCCTTCAGTAAAGAATTCCGTCCTCCCCACTTCCAGGTGATGCTGTGAACAGCTCTGCAGGATCCTACCTCCCAGGGGCCCAGGGAATGTTTCTCACTCTGTGTGTCCTGTGCTTAAGGCGTGGGGAAACCAAAGACTTGGATTCCTTGCCAATTCATTCCTTCAACAAATATTTATTGGTTTCCTTCTGTGTCCACATCACTCTTCACCAAGCTGTCAAGGGAGGCAGGCTTGTGGATAAATGTAGGGTTCTGAATCATCGTGGGGTGTGGTGAGGGGTGGGCGGGTGGCAAGGAGCAGGGTAGTTTGTGGGAGTTTAGCAACAGTAATGCTGCTGTGTGCCTAGTGTCCCAGACTGTGCCTGGCACCAGACGCTCAGAAAATATTTGTTGAATCTATTTGAAGATGAAATATTCTGGGTATCTAAGTTTTTTGCTTCCCCTAAACTAACTCTTTTCATCTCGGTAACTGTCTCTTATCAGTACTACCTTAGTTAAAAGTGTGTACTAAGCAAAGCAGTTTTTTTGTTTGTTTTTTCCTTGGATGGCTAATAACTTGGTATCGTATCAGACTCATCCTGATCTTTGTGGAGAGGCCATATCTCGCTGAGATCCAGCATATGATGTTTTGGGTCAGGATGGGAAGGAGAGGAAATTAGTTAGCTAGAAAACTGGCTAACTTGTGTGTGCTAAGTTCGCTTCAGGAACGTCTGACTCTTTGCAACCCCAGGGACTGTAGCTCCTCTGTCCATGGGATTCTCCAGGCGAGAATACCGGAGTGGGTTGCCATTTTCTCCTCCAGCGGATCTTCCTGACCCAGGGATCAAACCGGAGTCTCTTAGGTCTTCTGCACTGTCAGGTGGGTTATTTACCACTAGCACCACCTGAACTTCCCTGGGGAGTCCCTGCTATTTAACGCAATGGATGTATCCAGCCCGTGGCAATATGCAGGTGCTTTAGGTTTGCTTGAGTAAAGTGGATGGGCCTCTCCTCAGTCTTTGGCTTGTAAGAATGTTCTGGGAGAAGTCTATTAAATCCATGTGACTGGTTGCTCACCCTGTATGAAATTTTCAGTTTGCCCAAGAGCTGACATGTGAAATAATCCTACTGACTTTTCAAGCAATTAAATATTTTTCAAGCAATTAGACGTTGGAGTCTAGAATGTTCCACAGCACTCAATGGGGGGGGGGGGGGGGACGGCTCTGCCGCTCCCTGGTGGGAGCTTCTGGTGCAGTTGAGGAATCAGAGCTAACACACGGAACCACCAAGCCCTGTGTTAAGGAAGAATAGAGAAGGCAGAGAAAGGCACCGGTCTTAGGAGCTGGAGAGAATTGGAAGGCGAGGAGGGACTTGAGCTGGCAATGTCACCGGCAAAGCCTATTAACAATTACTGGGAAATATAAAAAGGAATCTGAGTAATGAAATAAGGTCTAAACTTAAAAAAAAATCCTTTGTGCTGAGTCTGGTTTCACTTGCTCACAGGGGGCCACATGCAGAGGCCTCGCACCCAGCCCTTTAGACCAGAGTTTCTGGTGGCAGATAGCTGTTTCCTATAACTCAGTTCTGGCCAGGCCTGTGCAGAAGCGCTGAGCACAACGCTCAACTCAAGACGGCGGCGGTGGCAGCAGGCAGTGTGCAGAGTGCTCAGCCCGGCTCTCTGGAAGCTGAGCGGCGCACTTGTGCCAGCCTCGCGAGAACTCCGCCCCCTCTGGCGAGATCCCTATAAGGCAGCCGGGCCCACAACCTGTGGGATGAGCTTGTGCTCTAGAGCCCGAGCTTCTGGCTGTCCATTCCCTGATATAAGAAAGGTTTCCTTTGCGTCTGCACCGCACTAGTTCTCGCTGGCCTGAGATACCCGGCAGGAGGTGTCTTGTTGGGTTCCAACTGAAAAGGGTCAGTAATGGTAGGAGGAGGCCAGGCAGTGGGCTAAGAGAACTGAGTAGTGGGATCCCATCATCCTCACAGCAGCTCCGTGGTGGTGGTACCATTGTTGCCCCCTTTTGCATGTGAGAAGCCAGCCGTACGGAAGTTAAGTAACTTGCTCCTTGTCACTCAGCGAGTGGAGGTGAAAAACAGTTGTGCAGAAGGTAAGGGTGGGTGAAATTGTAGGTTAGTGAAAAAAACACCATTTCCTCTCCCTCTTCTCTCTTTACATAGCAGATAATAATAACCACCTTTCAGGATTGTTTGGTGGGATAAATGAGAGGGTTTGTGAATGTTCTGAGCTGCATGTGCTGTGGGAAGTCAGACCGCATTAGGGAAAGGGAGGCGAGGACAGACGCGGCATGGAGGGAACTCTGACATGACTAATGGCAGCCATGGGAAATAAATTTGGAAAGGAAAAGGGCTCTGGTTCATAGAGGGCTTGCAACCTGAGAGAGGGTGGGGATTGATGTGGCCTAGATACTTTCATAAAAGGGATTGTTCTCTTCTTGTTTTTAAAATAGTACATACTCATGAATATTTTGGAGGAAAAAAACCCAGGAAAGTATGAAGATGAAAATAAAATAATTCTACTACCCAGAGATACCCACTTAGAGCCTTTTTTGCATTATCTAACTTTGATCCTAACTTTGTGAAAGGTGTTATAAACTAGGAAATTAAGATATTAAAGTTATGAAATACTGTTTCTATGCATGATATGTACATAGATACAGTATTCCTTATGGTTATACTGTAAAATAAGTCCTGCTTTTTTCAGTTTGTTGTGAACATTTTCCTCATCACTAGATTTTTTTTTTAAATTTTTAAGGCTATAGAATATGAATAATAAGGTAGAACCATGATATACCTAACAGTTTCTCTGTTGTTGACTATTTGTTTCCAACTTCTCACTATTAGAAATAGCACTGTGATGGATATCCTTATACAAAAGCTTTAATTGCATTAAAAATTATTTATTTAGGCTGAATTCCTAGAAACAGAGACATTAGGTCAAAGAGTATAAGTGTTTTTAAGATTCTTGATTCATATTGCCAAATGGCTTTCAAGAAAGGTTGAATTCATTTATACTCTCATCAGAACTGTATGAGAGTTTCCATTTTATGGGCCTTTCATTTTATGGAAACTTTGCCAACAATGAAGTCCTTTCTTTTTTTTTTTTTTTTAACTTTGTCAATTTCAAAGAAAAAAATGGTATCTTGTTTCAATTTGTATTTCTTGATTATAAGTGAGGTACAAACAATTTTTTCCTAATTTATTGGTCATTTGTATTTGTTCTTTTGTGAGTTTTTTCTTTGTTTTCTTAATCATTATTCTAAAACAGCCCTTTTCAATAAAGACCTAATGTGAGCCATGTATGTAATTTAAAATTTTCTAGTATCAACATTAAACAAGTAAAAAGAAACAGGTAAAATAACTTTAGTGAAAAGTTATTTTAATAATAGAATTTATTTAGCCAAATATACCCCAAATATTATCATTTTAACACTGACACTAGCCTTGTTTCAAGTCTTCTTGTGGTTAGTGGCTACCCTATTGGACAGTGCAGATTTAGAACAATTAGATAGAACTAGCAGAGAATGTTAGTATCTCTGATATTTATTTATGCTGCTAAGTCACGTCAATCGTGTCTGACTCTGTGTGACCCCATAGACGGCAGCCCACCAGGCTCCGCTGTCCCTGGGATTCTCCAGGCAAGAACACTGGAGTGGGTTGCCATGTCCTTCTCCAGTTTATTTATGAGACCTTCATAAATTCAGAATATTACCTTTTGTCTGTTGTACCTGTTATAACTTTTTCTAGTATGTCATTTGCCATTGTTTTTTGGATTACGTATTTTAAAATTACATAGACAAATCTTTCATTTCTGTCTTCTGTTGTTTCTTCCATTGTTTTTAGATTTACCCATTCTTAGATCAGCTGATTTTTCACCTAGAGTTTTAATGGTTTAATTTTTAATGTAATTCTTTAATTCCAGAATTCATTGCATTTATTTTTAGTCTACCTGACTTATCAAAAAGGTCACTCTAGTTTTATGTCTATTGACTTCTTATAATTTTTTATTGAATTTTATTAGACTTGGCTAGGTTTTCATTGTGGTGTGCAGGCTTTCCCTGTGGTAAGAGGGAGGTACTCTCTACTTGAGGCACTTGGGTTTCTCATTGCAGTGGCTTCTCTTGTTGCAGAACACAGACTCTAGGGCTCTCAGGATTCATTAGTTGTGTTGCTTTGGGTTAGTTGCCCCGACATATGTGGAATCTGCCCAGACCAGGGATTGAACCCATGTCCCCTGCATTGGCAGGCAGACTCCAACCAGTGGATCACCAGGGAAGTCCTCCTTGTAATTTTTAATTGTTTCTATCTTATGTATTTTGATGCTTTGTTACTTAGTAGCAGATCCCAATCATTGATCTTTATAAAGGAATATGATCTTCCGTGTCCTTTCTAATGTCTTTTGCTTTAACTTTCCATTGTTTGAAATTAATATTGTCATGCCTGGATTTGGTGTCTGCATTTGCTTAAGAAATCATTGCCCAACCTTCAATTTTTAGCTTTTCAATTTTATTTTGCACAAATGTGTGTGTGTGTACTCAGTCATGTCCGACTCTGCAACCCCATGGACTGTAGCCCACCAAGCTCCTCTGTCCGTGGGATTTTTCCAGGCAAGAATACTGGAGTGGGTTGCCATTTCCTTCTCTAGGGGATCTTCCCAACCTAAAGATTGAACCCATGTCTTTTGTATCTCCTGCATTGACAGGCAAATTCTTGACCACTGTTGCCATCTGGGAAGTTTTGTGGGAAAGGGGATGAAAAATAAGGGGTAAAGAGAATATACCAGTTATCTCTTAAAGATGCATGAGCACCTTTGTCTTAAAGGCCACTGGTGAGAACTTCATTCATGGGGATACCTAGGTGAAGAGTAGGTGATGGTTCCTTTCTTGGAAGCCATCATCCGGCTATAGATTCTTACCAGAGAAGAAGAAAGAATTGATTTGGGGGCTGGGGCGGGGGGAGGTGGCAATGAGAAGTTTCTGCCACACCAATAGTAGGGTTGTCTCTGCCTCTATCTGGTCTGAAGCACTTTGGATCATGGGAGGCATGTTCACCACATCCATTATTCTATATCCCACCTTGTTGTAGGCTGGGAGCAATAGTCCTAGAAGGACATAGTAAGGGACACACTTAGGATAGTTTTGAGGATACAAGGGGAATGTAATGTGCTATTCCAAAAAGCAGTACAGTAACAGCTGCCTGATTTTCTAAAGTACATTCCAGAATGTCATGCAGGAAGTGGGAAAGAAACATGTCTTTGCCTTCTTTCAGACTGTGGTTTGTTCAATTTTAAGTGGCAAAAATTTGTCACCTTCTATTTTTTGTTGTTTTTTAGTCACTCAGTCATGTCCAACTCTTTTGCGACTCATGGACTGTAGCCCACCAGGCACCTCTGTCCATGGGATTTCCCAGGCAGGAATACTGGAGTGGGTTGCCATTTCCTTCTCCAGGGGATCTTCCTGACCCAGGGATCAAATCCGCGTCTCCTGCATTGTCAGGAGGATTCTTTACCACTGAGCCACCAGGGAAGCCCTTGTCACCTTCTATAGAATTTCTCAATTCAGTTTGTAAGTAGTAGATCATCCTTGCATACTTTAGAAGTTTGCAAACTTTAGATTGACAATCTCGGTTTTAGTTTTCCTTGTATGTATGTATGTATATGTATGTCTTTCATACATATCCAAGCATTAGGAATTGTTAATCAAACATCACATGTTTTTTTCTCCTGTGTTAATAATTCATTTTTGACCAGAAGTTGAGATCATGAAAGCCATGCTTCAGAAGGATGCCTGACTTTACAAAAGATATTTGGAAGAGATTGAGCTTGGAGGCATGTACACAGGCTAGGAGTCAAGGGCGGCAGTCTTACACTGGGGCAGTGAGACCCTGGATAGATTAGGGCCATGAGGGATGGAGCAGAAAGTGTGTGTCCATGAACAGTTCCTCTCAAAGGAAACACTGAGTCTTTGTAAAAGACTGGACACAACTGATAAAGAGAAAAGAGTTGACTTAATTTTTTTGTTTGGGTTGACAGAAATTCTGTGTGAAATCAGAAAATCTCACAAAAGTATGAGCGGATTGGAAATCTGACTTATCGGAAGATGTTGTTTTAATTTGGGATATGCTCAATTTGAGAGGGAAGCAGTCCATACAGGGAAGAAACTGAAGATTAGCTCATTCAACAGCCATTCCCTCTCCCTTCCAGGGGTCCTCTATCACAAGGTATAGAAAGATAACCAAACATACCTGTTTCTCTCGGTCTTCTGAAGAGATTGGCTATATGCATGTGACTTAGATCCCACAATTAACTGCACCTTATGAGGTTAAATTGCAGAATTGAGTACACACAGGCTTGGGGAAGAGGTTACCTTTGAGCTTGGGTCCGTAATTATGTGCTGAGAGTAATGAAGTGGTAGGAGGATGGCTACTCAATGAGAGGAAGAAGAGTGTATTGGTCAAATATGCGGGGATCGTGTTAAGGAGATGCTCTGAAAAGCATAAAAGGATTGATTAGATGCAATTTTGGGGCTCGTTGAGGCTAAAAGGCATGAAACTGTAAGGGCGGAATCAATTGAATTTTGTATCTTTTTTTTCCGTTGGGACCCAAAGCAGTGCCTGGTGGAGTAACATGATCTGTATTTGCTACCACTGCATTGTTACTGTTATTTTAAGTATTTTTTAAACAAGAAGTCTTTTTTAAAAGATTCTATGTGTTTATTATTGGCTGGGCTGGGTCTTCATTGCTATGCAGCCTTTTCTCTGGTTGTGGTGAGCAGGGGCTACTCTGTTGCGGTGCATGGGCTTCTCCTTGTGGCGACTTCTCTTGTGGAGCATAGGCTCTAGGGCATACAGGCTCCAGTACTTGTGGCTCCCGGGCTCTAGAGCACAAGCTCGAAAGTTGTGGCACGTGGGCTTAGTTCTGCGGCCTGTGGGATCTTCCTGGATCAGGGATCAAACCCGTGTCTCCTGCACTGGCAGTCAGAGTCTTTACTACTGAACCACCAGGAAAGCACCCCCCCCCGCCCCCACCACTTATTACTTTTGATAATGTGACCTTCAGCAACTTGCTTAGAGTTGCTGAATTTTAGCTTCCTCCTTTGTAAGAGGAAGATCTTCTTACATGTGTAACAGAGTTTGCTAGGATTGAAGCACCCTCCAAAGTGAGTATGCAATTACAGTTCCCTGCCCCTGTCAATCAGATAACAGGCTAGGCAATTAAGATACAAAGCACATTATGACAAAATCCCTGCCCTCAGGAGCTCACATTCTACTGGGGAAACAGAGAGGAAAATGATGATGGCAGAACAAATAAAGTCTGTGATAAAAGTATCCAGCAGGTTCATCTCTGTCTTGTAGGACTGGGAATTGCAGAGGAAATCAGGCGGGATTCTCAGAGGAGGGCAGAATTTGCTCTGGGTCAGAAGGGTGAGTGCAAATGTAAGACAGAGAAAGCAGGGCAAGTGGGCAAGTCATTTCTAGCTGATAGAACAACATGAGGCCACAGATTAAGAGATTTCATACCACAGCTGTGGTACGGTGGTGTGAAACTCTCTGCCAGCCCAGGGAAGAACTAGTATTGTGTCGAGGTTGCCAGGGAGGAGAGGTAATCACGATCAACCCACTCATTGGTTCTGGGACTGGCTCTGTCAGTTGACACCTTCCTTTTTCATATCTTCATAATTCGTCTCCCTTGACAGCCTCTCCTTGGTTGAAACCTGTACACTCATGTTTCCTCAGGTCTGAAATCATTTTCCTTGTTTGCTATTTCCTCAATCTACTGTCCCGTATCTCTCTTTCTTTTCCTTTCATTCCTGGCCTCCTTTTCCTCCCTTTACAACTCATTACTCAAGGCCCTGTGCTCTGCATTCTCTGCCGATTCCTGTCCTGAGGGGTTCTTACAGGTCACCATGGCCCCTTGGTGGCCAGAATTTGTTGCCTTCTTTTTTATTCCCTTTTAATTTACTTCTGTGATGTTTAGCCTTTTGCCATCTCTTCCAGAGTTTCTGTCTCACTGTCCCCTCAGATCCTGCTGCGTCTTCTGTCGCCTTTGTCAGGACTCTTCTACTGCCCAACCCTAAAGTTTGGTGTTTCATAGCATTCTTTCTTACAATCAACAAGTCTCTCTGAGTAATGTCATCCACTCTTGAGGTTTCCATTGCCTCTCCT
Organism: Bubalus kerabau; assembly: GCF_029407905.1. Taxonomy (NCBI): domain Eukaryota; kingdom Metazoa; phylum Chordata; class Mammalia; order Artiodactyla; family Bovidae; genus Bubalus; species Bubalus kerabau. The sequence goes on from NC_073641.1 coordinate 16,226,282, forward strand.
AATTATTCTCGTGACTTCCACTGGTTATCTGTGGAAATCACTTAACCTGTGACCTCTGCCTCTGTCCTGGGGTTCCAACTCATATTCCCTGTCTCCCATTAAGGACTCCACGTCTCTGCCCCTCAGGCACCTCTGAGTGAATATATCCCAAATCAAGCTTCCTGTCCTCTCCAACAGTCCTGTTTCCTGCATGTCCCACTTTCATTTCACAGTCCAAATGGGAATCCCGGGAGTGGTCCTTACTCTCTTCTCTTTCTCTCTCCAGTCTATCCAATCTGTCAACAAATCCTTTTATTTCTACTTTCTTTTTAATTTAATTTAATTTTTTAAACTTTACATAATTGTATTAGTTTTGCCAAATATCAAAATGAATCCGCCACAGGTATACCTCATGAGTTTATCCTCTCCTCTGTCTCTTCCTGTTACTGTCAAAGCTCTTATCTTTGTTCAACTTGAGCAGCTTCCTTTCACTGCACTCATATTCATCCTTGAATATCTTTCAGAGTGATCATTCCAAAATTCATTCATTCCTACAGTGAATGATTTAAATCATGCTGCATTATTTAAAGTAATCATGCCCTTATTTAAAGTAATTATTTTTTTATCACCCAAAATAGTAGTTCCCAATCCTTTTTGCATGTTTTTTTTTTTTTTTCCATGTCAAAAACCATCATGGATGCCCCCATGATAGCTATACTCTTTTCACCTGTTAATTGAGAGATTACCTAAATTAAAAGCTACTTTGAATTCAGCAACAGTTTACCATTTATTACAGGGAGGGAGGTGGGAGCGGGGTTCAGGATGGGGAACATGTGTACACCTGTGGCAGATTCATGTTGATGTATGGCAAAACCAATACAATATTGTAAAGTAATTAGCCTCCAATTAAAATAAATAAATTTAAATTTAAAAAAACTTGGAAAAAAAATAAAGCATCGACATACAATTGACCAATAATATCTATCCAGAAACATAAGATACATTCAATCTGTAGACAATGAATTCTTGACTTCTTGCCATGACTACTTACCACCAGTCAAGAACCACTGCCTTGAAGATGACATCCACATTAATTAGTGAGCTGTATAACCTACTTTAAACTGTTTCCAGTTACATCTCCAGTCATTTTGCTGTGCTTGCCTTCTTGGCCCACTACAGCCACACAGGCTGCTCCAGTTCCTTCCACTTCTCACTCATCACCATTCCCAGAAATGCCCTTGCATCCTTTTCTTTGCCTTGCCTTATCCCATAAGATTTTTTGCTCTTTCGTGTAACTCGTAGTATTTCTTATGTCATCTCTAGTGTAGCACTTACTGTATTGTATTGGGGTGATTTTTGACATTTGTCTCCCTCACCAGATTCTGGGCTCCTAGGAGGCAGAGTCTGGGTCCTATTCACCTTCGTATCCTGGGTCCCTAGCAGAGTGCCTGGTGAAGAGTAGGTGCTCACGTGGTGGAGGTGGGTTCATAGTGACTATTAGGATATCTTTCACAGCCTTAGAAGAGCAGTTTCCTGGCAGAAGAAAAGCAAAATAGCCCTGCCCTGAGTGCCCAGGTCTTTCCTTGTAATTGCCGCTCTATACAGAAACAAATAATAATCTTACACTCAGCTGAAACGCTGTAGAAAGTCACAGCTGGAAGGAACTGCAGCTCTCATTCAGTGTGACTCCTTCATATTGTATATCAGGAAACTGCATGTAGCCTTTCTTTGTCTAGATCCAGCAACACAGTTTTCAGCTTTCTCCATATTCAGGTTCTTGATTCATTTTCTTTGGCTCCTGACTTGTCCACAGTCCTCCTAGTTTGTTGGAGTAAGTTGTTCATTTACGAAAGGTTTAAAAATCGTTTTAGTCCCTGACTTTCAAGTTGTCAAATGGCTACAACTCATAGATAATTTACGCTTTAAAATGGTTTGGACACATAGGGAGCACAGCTCAGAGCTCCGTGATGACCTCGAGGAGTGGGCAGGGGCAGTGGGAGGGAGGCGGAAGAGGAAGCGGATATGTGTATGTATATAGCTGATTCATGTTGTTGTACAGTGAAAACTAGCACACTATTGTAAAGCAATTATCCTCCAATTAAAAAAAAAAAATGGTTTAGACATGTCACCCTTCTTGGCCAGATCTTTTACCAGGCAGTATCTAAGGAGGAACCAAATTGGCAGATTTGAATCCTAACTTCATTTACTTCTCTTGCCCAGGCTTTGGTGGCAGTACGAATGGGCAGCAAAATGCCAAATGCAAGTGGCCAGAGGAAGAGCAGCAACCTGGACATTCAACCTCTGGAAAAATGAAAATTCACTAGTCTCCTCTCATTTCAGAGAGCAGAAGCTGCCTGGTTTCTAAACTTGGAAGTTCTGAGTCTCAAATGCCAGGTATCAGGTAAGAGATGGGTGTTTCTGTGGCAACTCAGAGTTTTGTGTAAGGGGAATGGTTTGTATGGAGCTGTAAAGTACGTAGATTGGGTAGAATATGGGGGAAATTTGCCTTTGGCAAGATGCTAAACCTCTGCAATATCTTCAGGGCACAGCGTATAACATGGAAAAAATGGAGCCCTCTTCTGTTGCATCCAACTGCATGGTCACTTTGAGAACAGTAAAGTAGTAGTCATTCTCGAAGTGTGTGCAAGGAAAATTAGCAAAAGGAAGTCACAACCTAGGATTTCTGAAGAGCCTGCCTCAGATTATTGCCTCTCCACAGAGGGAAAACCTGGGCCTCCCTCTGAATTTAAACGAGGTATTACTGCTAACCATTAAAAATGAAAATCCTCCTTCATCCAGTAGCCTGTAGGTGTGTGGGCATCCTTACCAATCAGTGTTCCACCTTTTGGCAAGTAAATATGACCTAAAATCATCTATTTATACTTTATACAAAATTCCTAACTCCAAGGGATAAAAGTTGTCAGGTTCCCAAATTCAAGTCTAAAGAAGTTAGAATCCTGATTGTTTACAAAGCTTGCCATCAAATGGAGCTGGTGTTAATTAACTCTGGCATCCCTAAATTCAACTTTGCATATTCAATGGTTGCTATGAAAAGCTGGGTCTGAATAACAAATGCACAGACGGCACCATTAAGCAGAGAGCAGGCATCACATAGTTTTCCTTGGGTTGCTTCTGTTACCAATCAAGCTTGTAGACGTGAGGCTAGAGGGTTTCTGACAGTAAGTTCCACAAAAAGATGCTGTTCATTTATTTTGGCAGTGGGCTGTACTATTCTAAGAAGGCAGCTGTACGTGGCAGAGCCCAGCTTTATAACTCAAAATTTGTCCTTCCTTCACAGTTGCAGGACATTGGGTTATGGCATTTTAGAGGGAGATGGAACAGATAGAGGGCTGCATTGAGAAACAGCAGTTAAAATGCTATGCCTCATAAAATCCCTTATGTGCAGTACAATGTTTTTAGTTATTAAATGAGCATAATTCAAAGGGCAATTTACTTTTCATCATTTGTACTATTGTATATTCCTACCATATTTATCACTTTTATTTCTTTGCAGACAATTTTCAACTTGTGCAGTTTGATAGTAGCTCATGGATATATTTAAATCCCAAAGATAAGAGGGTTTACATTGATATTTTAGCAATTATAGTGAGCATTTTCCAAGTTCTACAAAAGCCGTATTTAAATTGAATATTTCTGGACATAAAACAAGACAGCAATACAATAGCTGTAAAGTGGGCCTTTATTTTTCAGCTGATACTTTTCTGGACAACACAATGGTGAGGTCACGCTGAGGGGATTCCGAGGCACACAGAGAAACACCCAAGTATATAGCCGAGGAGCAGACTGACCTGTGGTGAGCGTGGCTTTGTCTGGGCTCATGTGACAAAACAGTTCCCAGATGCTCTAATGACAGGCACGTTGTTTTCCTTTCGGCTCTTGGCAGGATGCTCACTGTAAACCGAGAATGGAGTTTAGCACCTGAGAACAGGCTTCTAAGCAGGCCTGGGGGGTGAGAAGGAAAGGGGAAAATAACAAAGTGCTGCATCTTTTTCCTCGGTGTAAAGAGTGCACAGTCTGTTTTTGTTTCCTCTGTCAATTACCAGGCAAATATCTGTCTTTGCATATGCTCAAATCAACTGTTCTACCAATGCTTCTAGGATAAAATACCGCAAACACCCAGGGCCATATTGTTTATCATATATTGTTGTCTTTGCATATATGCTAGAGTTTACTAACTCCAATTCACCCCATTGCATCCATATAAATTCACAGTAGTATCTGCATTGTTTGATGTTAGAATAGAAATTTGGGTTTGGAACTGAGATCTATCCATAAAACTTTTTTTGTAATTCTTCTTTCTCTGATTATTTCCATTTAATCTACTCTGCTTTAAGCCAGACACTCCTAAAATAGTCTGTACCTTGAACAGACTGGGCATTGTTGGGGTTGCATGCTCGTAGTTCCACAGAAACCATGTCCATGAGTCAGAAAGCAAACACCAGGCCTGTTGTATCGATACCATGATGTGTGCTGCTAATGTAACACCTAACACGTGTGAACTGGCCAAGAGTTTCCCTGCAGGATGTAGGGAGGGCTGGAGCTAATTGGAAGCATAACGCATGACTGTTTGGGGAACGTAAAGTCATGCCATCTCAGAGGCAGGCCTTTTCTTATGCTTCTCAGTGGGGCTCCTCTTTCCTTACTAGTGCTCGTGGGACTTTCCTGGCTGTCCAGGGGTTAAGACTTCATGCTTCCAATGGAGGGGATGCAAGTTCAATCCTTGGTTGGGGAACCAAGATCGCATGTGCCACAGGGTGAGGCCAAAAGGTTAAAAAAAAAAAAAAAAAAAAAGATAGTGCTCAGGGTTTTACGGTAGTGAGTGGAAGACTAGAGGCCTTTTGCTTCCTGTACATCAATCACTTTGCACCTCAGACCTTAGAGTGTGTTTGTTTATAAGAGGGCAGGCCACACAAGCCTTGCTTCTGAATTCTTGGAGAGTTCTCAAGTCAGCTAACTGCAAGAGCCCAATTAATCAGACTCTATGGTGGAAAGAGGTGAGAATAAAAACTCAAATGTCTCAAGTGATTAAGCAAGATAGATTGCATATCTGTTGTTTTCCATGGCTTCATGGGTCAGCTTTAAGCCAGGGGTCAGCAAACTATCATCTGTACCCTGATATCATGCAGCCCACAAACTAAAAATGATATTTTATATTTTTAAAGTGCTGTTAGAAAAAAAACACACTAAAAGCAAATAATATGGAATAGAGAGTGCATGTGGCCCACAAAATCTAAAATATTTATTATCTGGACTTTTACAGAAAAAGTGTCTAAGCTAGGAGGGTGTAATCATGAGAAATTTCTCATTTTTAGCTGCTGTGTCATTTCTCTTTGTCCCTTAAGTTGTCTGTGTTGTCTGTCAGCTTAGGACAGGACTTTGGCTCAAGGACCCTATGAGAACCAGGTGCAGTTTGGGAGCTTTCTGCATCACTCTGAGGCTTGCCTTACCACAGTCCAAGGCCGCCATACCTTGTGTTCAGCAGGTAAGTGGATGCAGAACCAAGGGCTTACAAAGAGTGAGACTGAACGTGGACTAGAGCAATGCTCTCTAACTTCCCAGCCATGAAGGGACTCCCAGAGCAGCCCTGCCTCCCAGCGAGCACACGTGTTTATCAAATCGTCTGAGCCATTTGATACTTGGGTGTTTTTCTTCCAATACCCTTCTTTAAGAGCTGGCTCACCTCCAAGGTTTGGGGAAGATAAGATTCTAAGTTGATTCCTAAAGTTTCTGGTGAGATAGAGACTGCCTTTCATTCCAGGTTCTTCCTCTTTACTCTTTGATCTGAATCCCAGAAGGGTCATGAGTGTTTCTCCTGCAGCAACTTTGTCTGAATATTGCCAGGAAGCTCTGCTGCTGTGTTTGTAGGTTGATTACCGGGGATTGGGGGTAGAGAGGGGGAGCATCCTTTGTTTTGCTTTCTCATTGGACCAAACTCTCTTCTTGAAGGAACACAAGTCCCAAGTCTAACATGCTCCCCCTGAGGTAGGTATTTCCCACATAAGCAGACTAAGCAACAAACCCAGGGCTGACATCACCATTTCCTCATGACTCTCATTTCCCCCACTCTTCATCCTATTTGAATTTGCCTCAGCTCAGGCCCTCCTCATCTCTCACAGAGACCAATGTAGTGACCTCTTCACTGGTGACTTGACTCCAGAGGCCAGCTCAGTCTACTCTGCATCCTGCTTCCAGGGAGCTGGAAACCGGGCCACATCACTGAAGGTTGGAGCCCTCCATTTGGGTCTCCATTGCCTACAGAATGAAAAGTTCAATTCTGTTGCAGCATTTTTAGACTTACCTAGTCTTCTAGTAAATCTGCCTCCTTCCTTCCCTCACCTTCCATTTGCTCTTATCCTTCAACTGTGGTTACTGAGAGGTGTGATTCCTTAAGCCTTTACTAACTCTGGTTCTACCACCTGAAATGCCCAGCTTGTTTCACTAATACCTAATCATTTTCAAGTTGAGGGGTCAAAGGTCATGCTAAGGATTACGTTTTGTCCTCCCAAAACATGTTGAAGTCCTAATCCCAGTCCCTTATTTCGAAATAGAGTTTTGCAGATGGTCAAGTTAAGATGTGGTCACTAGAGTGAGCCCTAATGCAAAATGACTGGTGTCCTTATAAAAAGACTAAATTTGGTTTTAGATAGACTTGCAGAGAGGAAAGACCAGGTGAAGACACAGAAGAACACCATCTACAAGCCAGGGGATGACAAAGGCCACCAGAAGCCAGGAGAAAGGCATGGAACTGATTCTCCTTTAGCCCTCAGAAGGAACCAAGACTACTGACACTTTGATCTTGGATTTCTTTGCAGCCAAAAGTGGAGAAGCTCTATACAGTCAGCAAAAACAAGACTGGGAGCTGACTGTGGCTCAGGTCATGAACTCCTTATTGCAAATTCAGACTTAAATTGAAGAAAGTAGGGAAAACCACTAGACTATTCAGGTATGACCTAAATCAAATCCTTTACTATTATACAGTGGAAGTGAGAAATAGATTTAAGGGACTAGATCTGATAGACAGAGTGCCTGATGAACTATGGACAGAGGTTTGTGACATTGCACAGGAAACAGGGAACAAGACCATCCCCAAGAAAAAGAAATGCAAAAGCAGCATGGCTGTCTGAGGAGGCCTTACAAATAGCTGTGAAAAGAAGAGAAGCGAAAAGCAAAGGAGGAAAGGAAAGATATACCCATTTGAATGCAGAGTTCCAAAGAATAGCAAGGAGAGATAAGAAAGCCTTCCTCAGAGATCAGTGCAAAGAAATAGAGGAAAACAATAGAATGAGAAAGACTAGAGATCTCCTCAAGAAAATTAGAGATACCAAGGAAACATTTCATGCAAAGATGGGCACAATAAAGGATAGAAATGTTATGGACCTAACAGAATCAGAAGATATTAAGAGGTGGCAAGAATACACAGAAGAACTGTACAAAAAAGATCTTCATGAACCAGATAATCACGATGGTGTGATCGTTCACCTAGAGCCAGACATCCTGGAATGTGAAGTCAAGTGGGCCTTAGGAAGCATCACTACAAACAAAGCTAGTGGAAGTGATAGAATTCCAGTTGCGCTATTTCAAATCCTAAAAGATGATGCTGTGAAAGTTCTGCACTCAATATGCCAGCAAATTTGGAAAACTCAGCAGAAGCCACCTGGAAAAGGTCAGTTTTCATTCCAATCCCAAAGAAAGGCAATGCCAAAGAATGCTCAAACTACCTCACAATTGCACTCATCTCACACGCTAGTAAAGAAATGCTCAAAATTCTCCAAGCCAGGCTTCAACAATATGTGAACTATGAACTTCCAGATGTTCAAGCTGGTTTTAGAAAAGGCAGAGGAACCAGAGATCAAATTGCCAACATCCGCTGGATCATGGAAAAAGCAAGAGAGTTCCAGAAAAACATCTATTTCTGCTTTATTGACTATGCCAAAGCCTTTGACTGTGTGGATCACAGTAAACTGTGGAAAATTCCTAAAGAGATGGGAATAGCAGAGCACCTTACCTGCCTCCTGAGAAATCTGTATGCAGATCAGGAAGCAACAGTTAGAACTGGACATGGAACAACAGACTGGTTCCAAATAGGAAAAGGAGAACATCAAGGCTGTATATTGTCACCCTACTTATTTAACTTATATGCAGAGTACATCATGGTAAAAGCTGGGCTGGATGAAGCACAAGCTGGAATCAAGATTGCTGGGAGAAATATCAATAACCTCAGATACGCAGATGACACCACTCTTCTGGCAGAAAGTGAAGAACTAAAGAGCTTCTGAAAGTGAAAGAGAAGAGTGAAAAAGTTGGCTTAAAGCTCAACATTCAGAAAACTAAGATCATGGCATCTGGTCCCATCACTTCATGGCAAATAGATGGGGAAACAGAGGAAACAGTGGCAGACTTTATTTTTTTGGGCTCCAGAATCACTGAAGATGGTGACTGCAACCATGAAATTAAAAGACGTTTACTCCTTGGAAGGAAAGTTTTGGTGCACCTAAACAGCATATTAAAAAGCAGAGACATTACTTTGTCAACAAAGGTCCGTCTAGTCAAGGTTATGATTTTTCCAGTGGTCATGTATGGATGTGAGAGTTGGACTGTGAAGAAAGCTGAACCCCGAAGAATTGATGCTTTTGAACTGTGGTGTTGGAGAAGACTCTTGAGAGTCCCTTGGATTGCATGGAGGTCCAACCAGTCCATCCTAAGGGAAATCGGTCCTGAACATTCATTGGAAGGACTGATGCTTAAGTTGAAACTCCAATACTTTGGCCACCTGATGTGAAGAGCTAACTCATTAGAAAAGACCCTGATGCTGGGAAAGTTTGAAGGTGGGAGAAGAAGGGGACAACAGAGGATGAGATGGTTGGATGGCATCACTGTCTCAATGGACATGAGTTTGAATGAACTCCAGGAGCTGGTGATGGACAGGGAGGCCTAGCATGCTGCAGTCCATGGGATCGCAAAGTGTTGGACACTACTGAGTGACTGAACTGAACTACAGTGTTTTGTTAGGTTCAGGTGTACAGCAAAGTAATTCAATTATACTCTTGTGTATATTTTCAGATTCTTTTCCATTATAGGTTATAATAAGTCATTGCATATAGTTCTCTGTGCTATATAGTAGGTCCTTATTGGTTAGCTATCTTATATACAGTAGTGTATGTCTGTTAATCCCAAACTCCTAATTTATCTCCAGCCCCCTCTATTCCCTCTCATAACCATCAGTTTGTTTTCTATGTCTGTGAGTCTATTTTTGTTTTATAAATGTGTGTTTATATCATTTTTTAAGATTTCACATGTAAGTGATATCATATGATATTGTCTTTCTCTGACTTACATAATAATCTTTAGGTCTATCCATGTTGCTGAAAATGGCATTATATCATTCTTATGGCTGAATAATATTCCATTGTATGTATATACCACATCGTTTTTTCCCATTCATCAGTCCCTGGACACTTAGGTGGCTTGTGTGTCTTGGCTATTGTAAATAGTGCTGTTGTGAACACTGGGGTGCATGTATCTTTAGAGTTTTTTCCAGATATACACCCAGGAGTGGGATTGCAGGATAATATGGTAGCTCTATTTTTAGTTTTTTAAAGAATCTCTACACTCTTTTCCATAGTGGCTACACCAATTTACATTCCCACCAACAGTGTAGGAAGATTCCTTTCTTTCCACACCCTCTCCAGCATTTATTATTTGTAAACTTTTTGATGATGACCATTGTGACTGATGTGAGGTAATACTTATTGTAGTTTTGATTTACATCACTGTAATAATTAGTGATGTTGAGCATCTTTTCATGTATCTGTTGACCATCTGTATGTCTTCCTTCAAAAAAATGTGTACTTAGGTCTTCTGCCCATTTTTTATTGTTTTTTTTTGGTTGTTGTTTTTATATATATATTTTAAACTTTTTATATTTTGGAAATTAATCCCTTATCTGTAGCATTGTTTGCCAATATTTTCTCCCAGTCTGTAGGTTGTCTTTTCATTTTGTTTGTGGTTTCCTTTGCTGTGCAAAAGCTTTTAATTAGGTCCCATTTAAAGTGCTACTTTTAAAGTTATAATGTACATACAAATCACCTTGTAACCTTGTTAAAATGCAGATTCTGATTCATTAGGCCCAAATTGGGGCCTCACATACTGAATTTCTTTTTTTTTTCATTAAGTGAAAGAGGTTTATTTAGGGAGATAAACACTCCAGAGACTGAGTGTGGGCGATCTCAGAAAGTGAGAGGGGCCAGGGCAAGGTGTTGTCAGTTTTTATAGTGGGTGGGTAGTTTCATAAGCTAATGAGTGGGAAGAGTATTCCAGCTATTTTGGGGAAGAGACAGAGATTTCCAGGAATTTGGGCCACTGCCCACTTTTGGGCCTTTTATGGTTAGCTTTGGAAATGTCCCCTGTGGGTGTGTTGTGGGGGCTTGCTCATGTAGTGTGAAAGTGTATTAAGGCTCAAGGTTCAGTGGAAATCAGTCATCCGCCATCTTGGACCTAGTTGGTTCTAACCAGTGTGCGTTGTGTCCTCGATGGCTGTCATTCTTTAAGGTTGTGCCCTGCCCCTTTCCCTTCCGTTTCATTCCCCACTTAGAAATTTTACTCCCATAATCTTTTGAGAAGCAGAGGGGGATAGTCCATTTTCTGTAGCTGCTTCAGGGCTAAATAGGGGCATCAACTCTGCCCTGTCAGGAAGTAAAAATCTTTCGATGCCTGATCTGAGGGCCCCAAGGACAGGACAGCTTCTTGTTTTAGGTAGGTTTGTGCTGGAATTCCTGCGCAGACATCATCTTAATGTGGAACTGTTGTAACTGCTTCCGTAGTCTTTCTATGAATCTTCCTGAAGATAAAGCATTTTTGTAACACCATCAGAGTACAATAATAATTGTCTATGAATGACAAAAGACTGAAAAGGCACGTTTAGACATCTGATTACAGTGTAATTGATATAGAAGCTTGGTTACTGTTGTGACATACACCTTTTTAAGATAACAACTATAACTATAGCATTATACCAGGACTTATCCAAATTTTAGAAACTTTATATAATTTTTAGAATGTCTGTATTAATAACATTCATCTGTATAGTATATCTTAAGTCAGTTTATTGCTCGTGTAGTAATGGACTTTTTGTAATTTAATATACCAAATAATATGTTAAACATTTCTCTCTGAGATGCCCTCTAAAGTATCCCAAAGTTAGCTGGAAGTCAAAAGAATGTTAATTAAAATTTGGTATTTTGGAAGTTTGTCAAAAAACTTTGAAATACTTGGTCAAATAAGATCATCGGTCACAGTGAGACAATACTTATTTCTTAACCAAAGTTAAAAGAGACCAAGATGCTGAATTTCTAGCAAGCTCCCGGGAGATACCAATGTTGCTGGCCCACAGGCTGCACTTTGAGTGCCAGGACTTTAGGGTGCTTGTTTATATGTCTGTAAATGACGCTGTAATGTGCCTGAGGGCTAAATCTTTGAATACCCAGTGCAGTTCTGGGGACTTGACAGGCACATAATAAATGCTAGTTGAATGATTGATGAATGAATGAATGAACCTATGTTAGAGGATCATAGTGAAGTGAAACTTGCTTAGTCATGTCCAACTCTTTGCGACCCCATGGACTATACAGTCTATGGAATTCTCCAGGCCAGAATACTGGAGTGGGTAGCTGTTCACTTCTCCAGGGGATCTTTCTAACCCAGGAATCGAACCCAGGTCTCCTGCATTGCAAGCGGATTCTTTACCAGCTGAGCCACAGGGAAGCCCATACCTTGGTATTGAAGGGTCATTCCCAAGATACGTTGGGCATGTAATAATTGCACTGCCAATTATCTCATAGCTTTCCATACCCTTCAGCATTTTTATTCATTTAAAACTCATCTTGGAGAGGAAAAGAAGCTCTAATCACAGTTGAGAAAAAACATTCTGGAATGCCGCACTGTTGGTAGGGAGGTATATCACTCTTCTTTCAACTGTATTTGAGTCAGCTCATTAACACCAGCTGACGAAAGCTTCCCCTCCTCCGTCCTTTTTCTGCATCTCCTCTCTTCAGATCACCGTGAAGAAACTGGTCACCAAGAGCTCAGGGACAGGCAGGAAATGTACACGACTAATCTCAGAGTAGGGATCTAGCACTGCACACTTAAAACAAGTCACTGGCGCAGGTATTAGTATCCCTATTTATGGATAGAGAGTTGAGGCTTGGAGAAGTAGTTTGTCCAAAGCTATTAAATTAGTGGGCGACAGAGCCAGGGGTCAAACAGATTTAACTTCAAAGTCTGTTTTTTTTTTTCTTTCATCACACTGTGAAAAAGAGATGTAACAGTCTAACTGGTTACACAGGTATTTTTCAAAAGGTATGTAGGTCTTGCTTTCAAAATAAAAAATAACTCACATTAGCTGCTAAGAAAAGGTTACCAAGATTTCTTATTGGACGCTTTCTGTTGAGTAGAAAACAATATTCATTTGGCCTTAGACAGTCTTAAGTAATTTAAACTTAATGCTATTATCTTTTATGGTATTACTTCCATGTAAAATCATTTCTAAAAACTAAAAAGATAAATTCTGATCTCAACCAGGTTGAATTATTGTAAATTCCTAATGAATTTCTAATGAATAGGGTATAACTTTATTATGTGTGTATGTATATAAAATAACATGTATCTTTAAACAGATAGTCATCTCAGTGACATTTTGACATTTCACAATTTAAGGTTTTCCTGTACATTTAGGAAGCAGTTTTTAAAAGCTGAAAGGGAATTTTATTTTTATCTACTTATCAAATTAAATGCTATAGTTTTTCCTTTAGAAAACTGAGAAGAGAACAAAGGAAGAACAAGGGAAGATGAAGATTAGAGGGGAAATTGGCCAAAATTAGGTGTGATGTGTGTAGGCAAAGGGGGCCAGAGGATGGGCCCTGCTCTGATTGACTGGAATGCCTGGGCGAGAGTAAAGGAAAGGCACGGCCCCTGGAGGCAGCCTAGTCCTTATTTTTACAGACAAATGACCCTTAGGGTCTTCTTAAAAAATAGCATTTGAAAAGTCAGTGTGGTTTATCTAAGAAGAATTTCCTACCAGCAAATTAGTTCTTTTAAAAATGCAAACTATAAGGTTCACTTTCTAGACTGGGTTTTTCATTCCGAATAGCTTTTGAATAAGGAGATTCACTACAAACTAAAAGTATGTTCATCTCAAATAATGCAACAAATTTGAGTTATAGCTGGATTTCCTGGTTTAACAGAAGTGTTCCATAACAAATTAAAATTGTAATCTTAACAAAAACGAGGAAACCATACTTTATATGTCTTTTCTTACCTTTTATTCTTTGGAAATAACAGCAGTTTTTTTCTTGTTTCTAAAAGGTTTTATGATTTAATGAAATAGACTAATATGTTGGAGTTTAGAACTAAACACCAGGCAAACATGCAGTTTAAAGACATTCGCAGCTTGCTCGCCAGAAACACGTCTGTTGGGTAACAAACCTTCATAGAATAATTCTGAGTATACTTAACTTTGGTTTTCATTGGTCACATAGAAAAATTAAGGGCCATTTCTTTGGCCATCATAGTACTATCCAAAAAAAAAAAAAAGAAAGATAAAAGGGATATAAAAAGGACATTTTAATAAAATGTATGTTTACACAGTCTAAACAGATTTTTAAAGAAACATAACCACCTAAGTACAAATTAAATATTCCCCTAAGCTTCAGTTTTTAACCACTATTTTACCAATATTATTTTTTATTATTATTTTGGTTTAAGGAAAAAACTATTTCCACACAGTGCATCAAAGAGCACGAAAGTCTCTATCAGTAATCTTTAAGCTGTCTGCTCATGCACATCAAAAGGTTTTAACTATTTATTTGTGCCCCAGTCAGAGAGATGGCCTTCTTTTCGTGCTCTAGACCACTCTCTAACTGTGGGAAGGAAATATGCATTTTACCAGGGAAAATGCAAATTGTATTTGCCTGTACCCACAGTATTTGCATCTTTCCTTTACAAATTGAAAAATTCTAAATCAATCAGAAACCAAGGAGGTAAAGAAAGAGGAAAATGAAGATGTTGGCAAGACTCCCTCCAGCTTGTGAAAACTCTTTAATGGCTTTTTTTCTAAGTAGGAAAGATTTCTCAAGAAAAGTCACTCAGTAAAACACACACACACAAAGCAAAACCAAAAACACTTCCTTTTCTGTCTGTATCATTGAAACTCAAGTTTGTATACAAATTAATTTGAATTGGATTGCCAAGCCTCTTGTTGTTTTCAAAACTGCATCTCAGAAAAGCTTAGACCTTTTTCAGAGCATTAAAAAAAAAAAAAAAAAAAGCCAGTATAGAGAAAAGCAGTGTTATCACAGAGTCCATTTTGCAGGTGAACAATGAGGACAATTTGTTAGAGACAAGAATTAAGAGTGGTTCTAAGGCCCAACTACAAAAATGCCCCAATGCAATTATTCAGGTCACTCACATAATTGCTTTCAGGGTACTCCATATCTGATTATCCATAGCCAGGATAAATGAATGGACATGGTTCATTGACATTGTATGTTTTGGTTACCTACTTTTTCAGCCATTTGAAAAAATAAACATTCTGTATATGTGCCAAACTTGTGTTTCATTATGAGAAATGAACTTTAAATGCTTTTTGGCCAAGGGGAAATATTTTTGGCCTCAATATCATGTCAGGCATTTCTGTTTTCCCTCAAGCCTGTAAGACCTTGGTGGACTTCTACTTCTTGGAATCCAGGTCTTTTGTGTGTGTGTGTACTGTTTTTAAGTACATGCCGAGACATTTAAGTAAATGTTTTTAAGTAAATTTGATTCTTTAAACAATCTTAATTTCCCTCTCAAAATTGTGGTTATGGGTGAGAGACTCATGGTCTCAGTGTTCCAGTGATCCAACTTGCCAATTACTCAGACCGCACCTCGAGAAAACCCCAGTGTCTTCCCTCAAGAGAGGCTGCTCCCACAAATTCTAAGGTCCTTATTGATCTTCCTTCAACAGTGAGTTGACAGATATTTCATGTGGTGTCAGAGTGGGCGGCCTCTTTTCCTTCCACCTTCACAGACCTCACCCGTGTTTGCTGTAGGAATGGATTGTCTTTCTGAGAGAATCCTGTTCATTGGAATTGGGTGTTCTGTTAGTTTTTTGTGGTAAGGAAAAAGCATTTCAACAATTCCCTACCCTTTTGCTGGAAAATATGTCTCACCCTGGCCCTTATCTTCTTTTTGTGTAGAGTGAGGTAAAGAAATGATTTATCCTCTCAACTGCATGTTCTGCATTGTCTCGCTGACTTCCCTTCCAGGCTCTCCATGGGATTTGAGAATTTATATTTCCTTGCTTTTGTTTGCTGATTGTATAAAGGATTTTAATCTTCTTGTTTCACGTTAAGTCTCACAAGCTAGGATTTCCTTTCTTTAGTAACACTTTGTCCCCTAAGCATTTTTAAACTTTTTTTTTCTGGAGTTTGTTCACACTCTATTTCACTCTTATTCTGTTTCTTGTATACTCTGAGGGCATTGCTTTTCAGCTTTATCTGTTGTCTTTTTCTTTCCTTTATTTTCCTGGAATGGCAAACTACTGCCTCTCACTCTCCTGTCTGTCTTTCACTATTCTTTAAAATGACCTGAAAGGTGAAGTCCAGTATCCACTCCATGGGCTTCTGTTTTTTGCTTCTAAATGCACCATCAATCAGAACTTACACCCATACTGAATAGCTGTTCTCAATTTAGAACCACCTATTGTCATTCACCTAAGTGTCATTTGTCCTTGGGGTGTAAGTTTAGCTCTACACAGGTGAAATGGAATATACACCAGAGGGAGCAAAAGAACAAAGACCGTCATTCTCCCACCTACCTAATCACTAGCAGACAAGGACTTACAGCAAATAGTTTGGGCCTAGGACTTAGAGTGTTTCACACCAGGGGGGGTGTGTGTATGTGTGTGAGAGAGAGAGAGAGAGAGAGAGAAACATATATCAATTTCTGTAAGAATAAAAAAATTAATGAATCTCATAAAGACAAAAGATATAACATTGCAAGTTAAATTCAATTTGTATGAAATAATTACAACAGAAGGTGTATTTATAAGATATTTTCCAAGCTGCAATTGATGGCTCACGTTTTTTTTTTTTTTTTCGTGGCTCACATATTTTTTTTGATTGCTTACATTTTTGAAGATAATATTCTGTATGATAAAATTCCAAGTCAGTGAAATTGGAATGTGCCTTAGAATTTGCTATAGGGAAACCTGGCTTGTATTTAGTTAATTCAATTGTTTTGAAGTTTTCCTCTTAATACTTTAAAAATATTTAACTGATAAGTAGTAGCATTAGTTTGATTCAGGTTTATAAGGTATAAAGTAAAAGACTAGTAAGTTACGTGGTTTAAGGCAGCAATGAAAAAAACCTGGCTCTAAAAATTTCACGTATTAGCAAAAGCAGCAAAAAGGAATCAAATCATCAGCCTTTTCAAACATTACCTCTACTATCTTAGAGGATCAGCAGCAGCAGGAGAAAAATCACAGCCCTAAGATGTGTAGGATTTCATCTTATGAGCTGACTCCTGGTGTGCAGTTAGAAAAGATCAGAAAGAGCTAACTGAAAACCAAGAGTTTTAAAAAGCACAGCAAACATTTGCCTGACTTCCTCTCTCCCTGTTAAAAAATTGCTAGCTTTCATGGTTGTGTCAGACATTTTTTAATGCATATACTATTGAGGTCTTATATCACAACCTAAATACACCTATAACAAATGTGCAAGAGGATTTTTAGGAAAGTGAAATTAAACGATTGTGTATGAGACTGTAATGGTAGACACATGTCACGCATTATACTTTTGTCCAAACCCGTAGGATGTACAACAGCAAGAGTGAACCCTAGTGTAAACTGTGGTCTTTTGGTGACTGTGATGTCTGGGTGTGGGTTCAGTTGTAGTGGGGGAGTATGTTGACAGTAGGTGAGGCTGTGCGTGTGTGGGGACAGGGAGTATATGGGAAATGTCTGTACTTCCTCTCAATTTAGCTGTGAACCTAAACTGCTCTAAAAAATCAACTGAAACAATGTACACATCAGAGACCTCCCCCCATCCCCTGCCTACTCTCTCCAGGCATTTCAGTTCAGCTTTTCACATGCTTTGAAGTAACAGAGAAAGCACGTAACTAGCCTCTAGACATTCCTGTATCTAATATGGCCACAGAATTTATCAACTGCATAAAGCATTTTGGGAGTGAAGGGACCACTATTAATAATTGTGTAGAGACAACAGGCACCTGAGACTATTCTAGAAAAGCAGGATGTATGATTACCTAATATTCCCCGGTTTACCAGCATTTTTAGACTATGAAAGTAATGTGGCAACATGATGGAAAACTTGAAAATGAGGGGGAAATACATAATCTCAGTATCCTAAAAGAACCATTCAGTTAATTTTGGATTTGCTTCCAATGTTTTTCCTTTTTTTTTTTTTTTTTTACCATTGCAATCCTAATATGTATACAATTTTGTATCCTGTGTTTTTCTTTTCAGTTCAGTTCAGTTCAGTCACTCAGTCGTGTCCAACTCTTTGCGACCCCGTGAATCGCAGCACGCCAGGCCTCCCTGTCCATCACCAACTCCTGGAGTTCACTCAGACTCAAGTCCATCGAGTCAGTGATGCCATCCAGCCATCTCATCCTCTGTCGTCCCCTTCTCCTCCTGCCTCCAACCCCTCCCAGCCAGCATCAGGGTCTTTTCCAATGAGTCAACTCTTCGCATGAGGTGGCCAAAGTACTGGAGTTTCAGCTTTAGCATCAGTCCTTCCAAAGAACACCCAGGGCTGATCTCCTTTAGAATGGACTAGTTGGATCTCCTTGCAGTCCAAGGGACTCTCAAGAGTCTTCTCCAACACCACAGTTCAAAACCATCAATTCTTCAGCGCTCAGCTTTCTTCACAGTCCAACTCTCACATCCATACCTCACTTAGTGTATGTCATAAACACTTTTTCACATTGCTTGTTTTTGAAATCATTTTAACATCCATTTCAGTATTCCATGGAGGAGGTGTACCTACCTATCATTTATTTAGTCATATACATGTTTGATTTTTTTTTTAAAGTTACATATAACGGAGAAGGCAATGGCACCCACTCCAGTACTCTTGCCTGGAAAATCCCATGGGCGGAGGAGCCTGGTAGACTGCAGTCCATGGGGTCGCAAAGAGTCGGACACGACTGAGTGATTTCACTTTCACTTTCACTTTCATGCATTGGAGAAGGAAATGGCAACCCACTCCAGTGTTCTTGCCTGGAGAATCCCAGGGACGGGGGAGCCTGGTGGGCTTCTGTCTATGGGGTCACACAGAGTCTGACACGACTGAAGCGACTTAGCAGCAGGCTTAGCAGTACGTATAAAGTAAGCCCCTTGCTACTCAAAGTGTGGCCTGATAAGCTGGATATCACCTGAGAGCTTGTTAGAAATGCAGAGATGATAGCCCCACTCAGACCTACCAGGTCTACTACATCTGCCCTTTAAGAAAACCTCTAAGAGATGCACATCAAAGTTTGAGAAGCTCTGAGTTTGTCTACTTATAAATAATGCTGCTGTGAACATTTTCATGCACATGCATTTCCCCTGCTCATGGATAGTTTAGTTGTATCCAGTTCCCAGAAATGAGATTATTAATTAAAAAGCCTTACAGATTTTTATGATTGCCAGAATTAGGGGAGAGTGCTTTAAGAGGCAGAGGGGTGGGTTTAACTGAGCACTATAACCTGAAGATTGGTCCAGTTAGTTCCTCTGCTGGGTGGTGGACTATGATTGACCCATTGGGACCTCTGGTGTTAAAAGTTCTACAGCTTAAAGAACAAGCCTCATATTCCCATCTGAAGGCAGAACCAGAGAGAAAAATAACTTTCTATTGCATCTTCCTGCCCCATAGACCCACAGAGCTCCTTGCAGTTCCCATCAGATTTCAAGACTGACAAATCCTAAATATTCCAATTAGAGGCCAGAAACCTCCTTAAGTTTTGTGTCTAGGGAATTCATTCCTGACTTTCTCTGAGTCATGAAGAGAAATGCTTCTTTTGGGGGCCTTTAGAGTCACCTCCAAGCCACAGTAATTCTAGCTCTGCTCTGGCATCCATAGCCAAAGGGTCACTGTGCTGCTTCCTTGATGACTCCTAAGCCTTTCTTCCTCCCCGGGAGCTGCTGGTATTTTCTTTTGCAGATCATCTCAGCCCTTTGGGAGCCTGTAACTCCAGTGTTTATGCCATCCCTCTTGGGTTCCAACACACCATCCAGACTTTGCTCACCACTGCTTTCCTATCTGACCTGCGTTTGTACTCCAGAATCTCTAGTTTTTCAGCTGGCCTCTGGGTCGCTGTTTTTCTTGGGGCAGTGTCACATTCTGAGGTTTATGATGTGCTTTCCTGATAGTGATACTGTCCAGATCCTCAGTTTGCTTCTTAGTGTTCTTAAGCCTGCCCATCAAAACTGCCACACCTCAGGCCTGCTTATCGGTGTGGACGTCTGGAATAGAGTCTGGCAACTTCATCCTGCTGGCTCACCTTCCTTTAAGAATGGTTTCAAGGGTACATCTGGATTTCTCTTAAGATAACTGGGATTCAATGTCCATCCTGATGGACTTAACTAGATCACTGACCTGCAATTACTATTTCTTCTGAAGACATTTTCCTCACTTAAGTTGCTTTCCCTTTCCCATCAGTGACAGAGCTTAACATTATTTCAGAGAGAAATGGAAGAGTGGTTTCTGTGACCTATTCTTTATGGGATTAAACCTGTACTTCCTACTTTATGTAATCATCTTTGGTTCAAGCATGGTACTATAATTGGCATCATTTGGAACTGTTTGTGTATGTGCACGTGTGCGTGTGCGTGTGTAAGGAAAAGAGAGAGAGGTGTTGAGAATCTAACTGACCTTTACTGTAGTTCATTTTGCTCTGATATAGGCCAAGTAGATTAACTTGTCCCCAAGATGACTACCATCCCTTCATTCCTAGAGGGAAAAACTGTGCTCACACTGAGCACTAGAATTCACGCCTCCACATATTTGAGTCTGGGCTAATCTGTGAATGCTGTGACCTGCAGAATAAGTGAAGTTAGTTCACAAGAAGGCGGATAGCTTTTGACTGGCTCTCTTGCAATGCTTACTTGAGGGGGGAATCAGTTATGATATGAGAACTCTGACTTCCCCAGGGCTGCCATGCTGTGAGGAAACCCGAGGTAGTCACATGGACAGAGATATGACCAAGAAGCCCACAGTTATCTCAGCTCATTTGTCACACATGTGAATGAAAAAACCTTTAACTTAAGACTCCCAGCCTCTGCCTCCATTCTGCTAAAATTATATGAGGGACCCCATGTAAGAAAAACACCCAGCTGAGTCTTTCAAGGCTCAGAATCATGAAAGATAATAGTAAATATTTGTTGTCATCTACTAAGTTTTGGGGTTTTTTGGGGGGCGGAAATAAATAGCTACAATACCAAATACCTATTTTTGTCAGGAAATATCTCAGATTCAGGGTAGTAAAACAACTGAATCTGTTATTATGCCACAGGGTTTGAAGTTCTGCTTCAACTTGTCTTTAAAAGCGACAGCATGCTGAATTAGCCTGGAGCAGGTAAAGTGTTATGGCTACCTTCATTTGTTATCCAAATGTGGCTTAGATGTGCTCCAGAGCTGGGTGATGAAGGATGTCAATTCAGTGCTGATGGACTAGCTGTGTTTAAGGACTTTATTCTTGGAGAGGTTGACATTATGAATATTAACTATAGTATGAAAAAAGGCAGTAGGCATAGAAATTTAGAGGAAGAAGGAGCCATGGGTATAGAAATTGCTAGTCCATTCATGCATTTTTTTAGATTAAGTGAACAGAGGTGCACAAAGGTAAAATGTCTTGCCCAGACCAGAGAACTGGTTGGTTTTCATGTTAACACAAGAATTACGGTCTCCTGGTCCAGAATCAGCTCTTTTTACTATATCACTCTGTCTTCTGGTTTATAAAGAAACACTGAGGAAATCAGTATGCTATGCGGCTTTGTCTTCCCTTCCATTTATTGTGTATGTCCTATGTGCTATTGATCTGTTTTCAATTAGCAATAATTAGCAATAATTGCGCCTTGGATAAACCTCATTGGCTACGATACTGCCACTGCACAAAGCTATCGATCTATATAATGGGACTTACAAGGACCTTATATAATTGTTATGAGAGTTAAAGGAGACAGAGTATGGAAATTATCTGGCACCTACTGTGTGCTCAGTAAATGGTGAGAATCCTCTTCAAGAGCCTAGTGAGACAAGTTCTTGGGATAATCATCTCAAGGGGCTTTAAACTGAAAGAATTTTCCCCCACAAACAATACCCTAGGTATGAGAAATTCATCCCTGGGGAGGAAAACAGAAGGGAATTCAGCATCCACCCAAGTTCTAACCCAGACGAGGAGACATTTAAACGACCTGTGAGAAAAGAAAGGAGCTGCATGGGGATAATTAGCAGGAGCGCATGGAATAACTCACCATCCTGCGAAGGGAAACAGAGAGCTGAGTCAGCTCTGGACACAGGACTGAGCAGGGAGCGGGCCTGGATGTCTGGAGTTCTTTCTGTCAACTTTTTATAAAAATAAGTACCTCGAGCTGTCTGTCTGTCTGCTGAGGAGACGATCCATCACCCGGTCTGTGAAAGCGGCTTTCCTTGGGCCCATCTCTCCAGACTTCTGTTGTGGTTACTTGTCTCACTGTGGTTATCCCCACGTCTGCTTCTCTGTCTCCCTCATATCGCATGTGCTGGGTATGTGTGTAAAACTCTTTATGTGGAGTCTGGGAATGGTTTTTAATACATTCAGAGCAACAAGCCAGAACCTCCACCTTTAATACCTGCTTCTGCCATTTCTCATCAGTGGGGCTGTGAGCACATGTGGGGAGCAGCCGCCCGAAACGGATCAGGGCCTCACTGCACAAGGAGAAGCAGATGGAGGAAAAGGGAGCTATTGTGTTGAACACCTGTCCGGCAATAGAGACCAGAAAAAAAAAGAGGGTTTGTAGCAGCTATGAGGAATAGTGGACAGAGCCCAGATTGTGGACACAGTAACCGAGGATGCCACAGGTTAACTATCATAACGATTTCAGGCGATGAGCAGGAAAAATTATTTTCACTAGTTTTCTTGCTCGCCTCATGGCAAGGTGAAATTGTTTCAGAGCTGTTGGCAGATGCCTTTGGAGCTAGACTGATGGCTTCAGATTCCAGGTCTGCTGCTGGTTGGCTTTATGGTTTGTGGCAAGCTATTTAACTTCTTTGAGCTACAATTTCCTCACCCAAAAAAACCCAGGGTTGATGATTATGCCTGCTTTATAGGCACGTTGTAAAGAAGATTACATGGAAATAGTGTAAGGAAAGTGCCTATCACTGCCCTGAAATATTATACGTGCTCCATAAATTATAGCCATTATTATATTGATAATGATTTTCAAAATAAGTAGGGGAATATTAAGGAAATGCAAATTAAAATCATAATGAGGTATCATCTCATGCCAGTCAGAATGGCCATCATCAAAAAGTCTACAAACAAATTCTGGAGAGGGTGTGAAGAAAAGAGAACCCTCTTACCCTGTTGGTAGGAGTGCAAACTGGTGTAGCCACTATGGAGAACAGTGTGGATATTCCTTGAAAAACTGGGAATAGAACTGCCATACAACCCAGAAATCCCACTACTGGGCATACACCCCGAGGAAACTAGAATTCAAAGAGACACATGTACCCCAGTATTCATTGCAGCACTATTTATAACAGCTAGGACATGGAAGCAACTTAGACGGCCATTGGCAGATGAATGGATTAGGAAGCTGTGGTACATATACACAATGGAATTTTACTCAGCTATAAAAAGGAACACATTTAAGTCAGTTCCAACGAGGTGGATGAAACTGGAGCCTATTATACATAGTGAAGTAAGTCAGAAAGAGAAAGACAAATACTGTATATAAATGTGTATATATGGAATTTAGAATTTATCGACTATCCTATATGCAGTGCAGCAAAGGAGACACAGATGTAAACAACAGATTTTTGGACTCAGTGGGAGAAGGCAACAGTGGGATGTTTTGAGAGAATAGCATTGAAACATATATATTACCATATGCAAAATAGATGACCAGTGCAAGTTAGATACATGAAACAGGGCAGTCAAAGCCAGTAATCTGGGACAATCTAGAGGGATAGGGTGGGGAGGGAGGTGGGAGAGGTGTTCAGGATAGGGGGCACATGTATTCTTGTGGCTGATTTATATTGATGTATGGCAAAAACCATCACAATATTGTAAAGTAATTATCCTCCAATTAATTAAAAAAAAAAAAGTGGGAGAAATGCTGTAAAGTGAAGAAAATTAGCTTACTCATTTGTACTAAATCTTCCACCTAACACTCAAAGCATCACTTAACCTCTCTGAACCTAGTTTTATTTTTTTTAATTTTATTTGTTTTCAGCTGTGCTGGGTCTTCACTGCTTCTCGGGCTTTTCTCTGCGGCAAGCGGGGGCTGCTGTCCAGTTGAGGTATGAGCGTTTCTCATTACAGTGGCTTTTCTTGGTGCAGAACACGGGCTCCAGGGCGAGAGGGCTTCAGTAGCTGTGGCACATGGACTCAATGTTGCAGCTCCTGGGCTCGGGAGCATAGGCTTGGCAGTCGTGGGGCATGGTCTTAATTGTTCTGCAGCATGTGGGATCTTCCTGGATCAGGGACCGAACCTGTGTTTCCTGCATTGGCAAGCAGATTCTTTACCACTGAGTCACCAGGGAAGCCCCTCCCTTTTAAATGAGGATCATTTTGCTTGACCCATTCACATATTTGGTGAATCTTAATCTTAGGTCTAGTTGGACTTCCTTTTCACTTCCTTTTCTCTTCAGCATCAGAATGTCTAGTTCCAGAAGAAGTGAGGGACCACATGATTTTAATCCAGGGGTCAGGATTGGTCTGAATCTGTTTATAAGACAACACTCAGTTGTGTCCAACTCTTTGTGACCCCGTGGACCGTATAGCTGTAGCCTGCCAGGCTCCTCTGTCCATGGGGATTCTCCAGGCAAGAATACTGGAGTGGGTTGCCATTCCCTTCTCCAGGGGATCTTCCCGACCCAGGGATCTAACCCTGGTCTCCCACATTGCAGGCATCATTACCGTGAGCCACCAGCGAAGCCCCCAATCTTAGGTCCAGTCAGACTTCCTTTTCTCTTCAACATCGAGATGTCTAGCTCCAGAAGACATGAGGGACCACAGGATTTTAATCCAGGGGTCAGAATTGGTCTGAATCTGTTTATAAGACAAATTGAGGGTGGGGTTTGTTTTTTTTTTTCTGATGGGAGATGGTTAGAGCTCCTCCTCAAAAGGACACATTGTAAACATTTGCTACTATTGTTTATGCTTTTAAAATGTTAATGTTAATGTTCTGTATAAAGACTAAAAAAGGAACTTCTAGAAATGGCAACCCACTCCAGTGTTCTTGCCTGGAGAATCCCAGGGACGGGGGAGCCTGGTGGACTGCCGTCTATGGGGACTGAAGTGACTTAGCAGCAGTCCTACTGTGTTTTGCTAACAGTTTTGTAATAAGTATGATAGTGAATTGTGTTTATAGACTCAGCTAATAATAAAAAAAGAGAGAGAGAGAAAAAACATTTATTGAGTGCCTGCTGTATGCAGGCATGTCACAGTCCTCCTCTAAGTAAGGACTATTGCATTCCTATTTTACAGAGAGGAAATCTGAGACTTTGAGAGGTTAAGTCTTTGTTGAAGTCCCTGCTGGCAATGGGTAGATTCTGGGTTTGGATGCAGATCTGATTCCAGAGCTCTTTTTCTGTCCAGTCCACTTTACTGCCTCCCTATGCAGCTGGATTTGCTGGACTTTGATGTGGACCCAGTAGAAACAGCCTTGCAGTTTTCTGAGGCTCTTGAAATCCTACAAAGGATGCGTGCTCTCATCTTAGGCATGGCTTGCTGCTTCCGCTGCTGGGTGCAGATGATAGAAACTCTCTGTGCATATGTCAGTTATTTCAAGACGCTGAGTGTGAAACTTTTAATCAAGTCTTTCAGGGGAAGGCCCCATCTGGAAACAGTTATCCAGATGTTATAAACCACTTCGGCCAGCAGTTGCCAGACTGCTGTCCAGGTGATGAGTGGAGGACCCCCTTCCATATGTGGAAGAGGTTCCGCAGGGGCTGAGAGCTGGGAAGTTTGTAACTACTGGGCTTCGTTCTCCCCTGGAATGGCTGTCAGGGCCTTGTGTCCTCAAGACCGAGGGTGTCCTGATGACTCCCAGAAATCTCTGTGTTGAAGAGTAAATGTCTCCATTTCCTTATGATCCCCAGCTGCTGCTGCTAAGTCGCTTCAGTCATGTCCGACTCTGTGCGACCCCATAGACGGAAGCCCACCAGGCTCCCCATCCCTGGGATTCTCCAGGCAAGAACACTGGAGTGGGCTGCCATTTCCTTCTCCAATGCATGAAAGTGAAAAGTGAAAATGAAGTCGCTCAGTCGTGCCTGACTCTTCGCGACCCCATGCACTGCAGCCCACCAGTCTCCTCCGTCCATGGGATTTTCCAGGCAAGAGTACTGGAGTGGGGTGCCATCGCCTTCTCCGCATGATCCCCAGCACCTACCCTGAAAGTGGGGTAGGGGAGTAGTCTGCGCAACTGCAATGCTATGGGCACCTGCCCTCTGCAGCTCCAGTTTGGGACTTTGTTTATGGATGGTTTTCTATTCCCCCCAGGCCTCTACAGAGAAAGCGCTGAGTCCCAGAGCTGCCTAACAGAGAAAATCTGCAGAATTACAGAGTTATTACCACTGGGAGACAGAGGCATGGAGCAGATCCTCTGTCTGGATCCTCCATATAAGGTCCAGGTTTTTTATGAACTAGAATCGCCATCTGGAAGTGGGAGGGCTCCCTATGATTCACACAGCTCTGTGTGACAAAAATGACACAGCTTCTAATCACACTTTATGCTTTTGTATCACATCGCCTTTTGGTTTTGATCTCAAAGTTCATTGCTGCTATTGTCAACTGAAGCCATGCTACTCATAAGCAATATGACATCAGGCAGAAAGGGTGGAAAGCTTAGATGTGAAAATTAGACTGTCTGCATTCACATCTCTTGCCTTCTTCCTGTGTGACCAGAGATGAGTTAACCTTAATCTCTCTGAGCTTCTGTTTCCCCCTTGAAAAATGGCAACATGACAGTACAGTGGTGTCACATGCCATAGGTCTGCTGTGAAGGTTTCTGTGGTGGCTCAGATGGTAAAGACTCTTCCTGTAATGTAGGAGACCCGGGTTAGATCCTTGGGTTGGGAAGATCCGCTGGAGAAGGGAATGGCAACTCACTCTAGTATTCTTGCCTAGAGAATTCCCCAGACGGAGAAGCCCGGTGGGCTACAGTCCATGGGGTCACAAAGAGTTGGACATGACTGAGCAACTCACACTTTAATTTTACAGGGCTGCTGTGAAGATCGGAGGAGATGATGCATGTAAAGCACTTAGTACAATGTAAATACCCAATGGACCTCATGATTGTGGGGATGGCTGCTGATGACCATTGTTCTAAGAAAACTTGATGTCTTCCTGTTAGCTAGAAGGTGTTGGGATCATTTGTATTTAAACTCAATTGGCTAGTGATCTAGGGCTTCCGAGGTGGCGCTAGTGGTAAAGAACCCACCTGTCAAGGCAGGAGACATAAGAGACATGGGTTCGATCTCTGGGTCAACCTCCAGGAAGACCCCCTGGAGGAGATCATGGCAACCCACTCCAGTATTCTTGCCTGGAGAATCCCCATGGACAGAGGAGGCTAATGGGCTACAGTCCATAGGGTCACAAAGAGTAGGACGCAACTGAAGTGACTTAGCACGCATTGGGTCAGAGAAGGCAAAGGCTAACTGGGAGGGATGAGATCCAGCTGATGCCATTTACATTCACACTAGCAGACTGGATTTGTAATCGGGCTCAGCCAGCTTGATTGAAAATCAGCCTCTCCACAGGAATGTCACACATGCAAATGAGGATTTTGATGGTCTCTTGTAAAACAACCTTCAGTTTAGTCTGCGTGGCCCTGCCATTTGAGAGCCAAAGTCCCCAAGGTGGGCCAAACACTGCATAATTGCTCTAGTCTGATCCTAGCCTCGGGAACCACAGAGACAAGTTTTCTACCTTCCAGTCGCTGAGAATGCTGTCAGCATTGCTACCGAGTGAGCAAGCCCTGTGGTTATTTCGGAGGAGAGGGAGCCAGGCAACACGCAGGCTGGGAAACAAAAAGTGAACCCTCACTAGTCCCCTCTGTTTAGTAATATGTTCTAGCAAAAATGTAAGTTGAACCTTTGAGGATGAGAAACCGTGGTCTGTAAAACCAGTAGGACCCTTTCAAGGTCTGCTCATTTAGAAACTTTTCTTGATACATTCAGTGTTTTGGAGTAGGATTATATGCTTGTAATTATTCACTTACTCCCTGAAAACCTTTATTTATTTTTAGTGTTTTTTTTTTCAGATGAGTAAAATAGTAGAACTCTTGAATCTATTTAAGTATAATTTTGCTTTGTTTTATCCAGTACATCTGGATTAATTTAGCCCCAGGCAAAGATCCATTCGCATCAAACAAAACAAAACTATAGCTTTCAAACCATATTTTTCACTAAAAATTTCCACCTTCAAGCAAATGTTATTTACATAGTTTGATACAGAGACGACTCATTCACACTCTGACTTCTTGAATGATACCTTTGTATTTACTTCTTTCTTCTTCTCCCTCAAATGTTGGTCTATCCCAAGAGTCTTTTGTTGATCCTCTTCCCCAGTCTTATGATGCTCCTGCCCGCAGAGATCTTAGTCACCCCTCTTGCTTTGCTTGTTACCTCTGTTCAGGTACTACCCAAACAGTGACACTAAGAAAAAATTAGAATGATTTTCAGATGTGTCAAATTCAAATACAAAAGTCTCAGCAGAAGCATACAGAGACACTCTTAGGAAAAGGCTTTTTCTCTTGCCTATAATTATGTGTTGAAAAAGCTCCTGTTTTAATAAATCATGGGTCATATCTATTTGCCAGAGAGGCTGATGAAGCAGGTCTATTTTTCTAACAACTTTTTTCGCCTAGCCTGTGGGGTCTCCCATTTCATGCTTTTGTTTATCCAAGTTTTATTTACAATATCCTAAATAAATCTTTGTGCTCTGGGATCACGTGGACATGAAGACGGTTTCAGGGGTTACCCGTGAGTGTTGTAGTGTTACGAACCATATGGCAACACTTTACTGTTGAGGACACAGGGATCTCACTGTGTGAGACTGAAGTCAGGCTTCTCGCTCTTGACTTAAGGAAAGCGATTCAGACAGAGAACCAGATGGAATCTTATGCAGACCCCATCCAAACCACCACTGGGCTAGGAACAGTGAAAACTGCCCTTGCTCTCCCTTCTTTGCTTGGATGAGGACAAGTAGGAAGCAAATTACTTCCATAATAAAAGTGTAAATAAAAATTCTTACTGTCTAAATGTTCCCAAGTCTTACCTGCCTGCAGGTATAAATGAAATCACATCAGTGTTACTTCCCTAGCCTCCTCCTAAAACCCGACCCACAAAATTTTGGGGCGTCTCCAGGACTGTCTTGCATGGGTGAATATTTTGATATTATTCCATCTGGATATACACTTGGTATATATTGCTTTGTTATTCCCTTTTTCATTTAGTGTACTGTGAATTTTCTCCTACGAGGGGCTATTTTCTATAAACTGATTTTTAAATGATTTCTTCATTTTTAAGTCTTATTTAATTTTTTTGGCTGGGCTGGGGCTTCACTGCTGTGCGGGCTTTCTCTAGTTGCGGTGAGCAGGGGCTCCTCTCTAGTTATGGTGTAAGGGCTTCTCATTGTGGTGTCTGCTCTTGCTGTGGAGCATGGGCTCTAGGGTGCTGGGGCCTCAGTAGCTGCAACTTCCTGACTCTAGAGAACAGGCTCAATAGTTGGGGTGCATGGGCTTAGGTTCTCTGCAACATGTGGGATCTTCTCAGATTAGGGATTGAACCTGTGTCTCCTGCATTGGCAAGCAGATTTTTTTTTTTTTTTTTTTTTTCACCACTGGGCCTCCAGGGAAGCCCTAACATGACTCTTTTCTTAATTTATTTTTTTATTGATGTATAGTTGACTTACAATGTGCTAATTTCTAATGTATAGCAAACTGACTCAGTCATACACATGTTGTTCAGTTGCAGAGTCATATCCGACTCTTCGCAGCCCCATAGTCTGCAGCACACCAGGCTTTCCTGTCCCTCACCATCTCCCAGAGTTTGCCCAATTGAATCAGTGATGCCATCCAACCATCTCATTCTCTGTCACCCTCTTCTCCTTCTACCTTCAATCTTTCAGCATCAAGATCTTTTCCATGAGTCAGCTCTTCAGATCAGGTGGCCGAAATTTTGGAGCTTCAGCATCAGCCCTTCCAATGAATATTCAGGGTCGATTTCCTTTAGGATTGACTGGTTTGATCTCCTTGCAGTCCAAGGGATTCTCAAGAGTCTTCTCTAGCACCACAGTTGAAAGCATCAATTCTTCGGTGCTCCGCTTTCTTTATTGTCCAGCTCTCATGTCTGTACATGACACACATACATTCTTTTTCATGTTCTTTTCTATTATGGTTTATCCCAGGATATGAAATGTAGTTCCCTGTGCTATACAGTAGGACCTTGTTGTCTATCCATTCTCTACATAATAGTTTGCATCTGCCAACTCCAAACTCCCTGTCTGTCCTTCCCCCACCTGCCTGTCCCTTGGCAACCACAGTGTTCTCCATGCCTGTGAGTCTGTTTCTGTTTTGTTGACAGGTTCATCTGTGCCATGTTTTGGTTTCCATATATAAGTGATATCATGATATTTGTCTTTCTATGTCTGACTTACTTCACTGAGTATGATAATCTCTAGGTCCATCCATGTTGCTGCAAATGATATTATTTCTTTTTTATGGCTGAGTAGTATTTTATTGTTTGTATGTACCATATTTTCTTTATCCATTCATCTGTTGATGGACATTTAGATTGTTTCCTTATCTTGGCTATTGTGAATAGTGCTGCTAGGAACATAGGGGTGCATGTATCTTTTTTTTTTTTTAACTGTAGTATAATTGCTTTACTACGTTCTGTTAGTTTCTGTTGTACAACAAATTGAATCAGCTATATGTATACATATATTGGGGGCTTCCCTGATAGCTCAGTTTGTAGAGAATCCAGCTGCAATGCAGGAGACCCTGGTTCAATTCCTGGGTCGGGAAGATCCGCTGGAGAAGGTATAGGCTACCCACTCCAGTATTCTTGGGCTTCTCTTGTGGCTCAGCTGGTAAAGAATCCGCCTGCAATGTGGGAGGCCTGGGTTCGATCCCTGGATTGGGAAGATCCCCTGGAGAAGAGAAAGGCTACCCACTCCAGTATTCTGGCCCAGAGAATTCCATGGACTGTATAGTCCATGGGGTCACAAAGAGCTGGACACGGCTGAGGGACTTTCACTATTGAATTCCTCCCACTCCCCTACCCCACTCATCTAGGTCATCACAGAGCACCGAGCTGAGCTCCCTGTGCCCTATAGCAGCTGTCCACTAGCTATCTGTCTTACACAAGGAAGTATATTTAAGTCAAACCTAATCTCCCAATTCACCTCCTCCTCCCTACCCTGCTGCCCCATGTCCACACATCTGTTTTCTACATCTGCATCTCAGTCCCTGCCCTGGAACTAGGTTCATCTGTACCATTTTTCTAGATTTCACATACATGCATTAATATACAATATTTGTTTTTGTCTTTCTGACTTCAGTCTGTATGACAGACTCTAGGTCCATTCATCTCTCTACAAATGACTCAGTTCTGTTCCTTTTTATGGCTGAGTAATATTCTATTATATATATGTACCACATCTTCTTTATTCCTCTATTGATAAACATTTAAGTCACTTCCATGTTCTGGCTATTGTAAATAGTGCTTCAGTGAACATTGGGATACATGTGTCTTTTTAAATTATGGTTTTCTCAGGATATATCCCAGTAGTGGGATCACTGGGTTATATGGTAGTTCTATTTTTAGCTTTTAAAAGAACTTCCAGACTGTTCTGTATAGGGGCTGCACTAATTTACACTTGTACCAACAGTGTAGGGGAATTCCCTTTGGTCTACATCTTCTCCAGCATTTATTATTTGTGGACTTTCTGATGATGGCCATTCTAACTTGTGTGAAGTGATACTTCATTGTAGTTTTGATTTGTATTTCTCTAATAATTTGCATTGATGAGCATCTTTTCATGTGCCTATTGGCCATTTGTATGTCATCTTTGGAGAAATGTCTATATAGGTCTTCTGCCCATTTTTTGATTGGGTTATTTGTTTTTTGTTGTTGATTTGTACAGACTGATTGTCCTTGGTGGTCGTGTTGTTTGAAAATTTTTTCTTCCATTCCATAGGTTGTCTTTTTGTTTTGTTTATGTTTTCCTTTTCTATGCAAAGCCTTGTAAATTTGATTAGACCCACTTGTTTATTTTTGTTTTTATTTTTATTGTTTGGGTAACTGATCTAAGAAAGTACTGGTATGATTTTATGTCAGAGAATGTTTTGCCTATGAGCTCTTCTAGGAGTTTTATGATGTCTTGTCTTATATTTAAGTCTTTAAGCCATTTTGAGTTTGTTTTTGTGTATGATGTGAGGGTGTGTTCTAGCTTCATTGATTTACATGGAGCTGTCCAACTTTCCCAGCACTACTTGCTAAAGAGACTATCTTTTTCACATTTTATATTCTTAGCACCTTGTCAAAGATTAATTAACTCTAAGTGTGTAGATTTATTTTGGAGCTCTGTTTTCTGTCATTGATACATATGGCTGTTTTTTATGCCAATACCACTCTTTTGATTACTGTAGTTTTGTAGTATTGTCTGAAGTGTGTGAGGGTTGTGTCTCCTGCTTTGTATTACATTTTTAATGATTATATAGTATTCCATCGTATGGATAATTTGTTTAACCAGTCCTCAATTGTTGTACATTTACTACCAATAATAAAATAATTCTGTGATGATTGTCTTTGCATGCATGTCTTTATATTTGCATCTTTGCACACATCTCTTAAATGCTGTCCTGAAATGAATTCTGGGCATGGAGTTGCTTGGTCAAGGCTATAGTCATCATAAAGGGTTAATTCTATTATTATTAATAAATCATAATGATATAAAATCCTGTTAAACATTGGGCCAATGGGAGGCAATTACTCTGGAGACAGTGCTTGAAAACAAAAATGCAACATGTAAATTCTCTAAAAAAATGCATATTAAGAAACAAGAACCAGTCCAAGTTGATCAATACAAAGGAAAATTTTGAATTTTTAAACTCCTTTATAATCTGACATTTTTGTTCCTAAAATTTAAATTAGATACAGTATTTTTACATAAGAGTAGTAAACATCTCTTTAAAGGACAATAATGTTTAAATTGTTTATTAGTGATATTTTTCATCAATAAATCATGCAAATCTGGACAGATATTTTCACTTTATGTGAAGAAAGCTCAGCATCCTAACATTTGCCAACTCTCTACGAGAGAGATTTTCAAGTTCCTGAGGTCCCCAAGGGATTAAGTGGAATGCATGACTTGTATCCTTAACTAGATTTTAAGAGAAAGGAGTTGTCACCAATATATTTTGCCCAAATGTCTTATTAAAGACACCACCAAGAATGGAGCTTGGAAGCAAGGGAGGCCCAGACACCGCTGGCAGCTCCGACGCTCTGTGCTTTAATAACTCATTGGCAACAGGATGAAGTAGTTTATGTTCCAGACTTTGCCTCCTGGTATCTAGATTTTTATAGGTGTTTTGACTGAGGTGTAGAGGAGGCATTTTTTTGGCCGCTGATTTCTATTCCAGATTGTGGGATGTGAATAATTTGGTAAATTAACATCAATGGGTTAGACTGTTCTTTGTTACCAAATGCCCCTGGGCTGCCTGTTCCACTGGATGGTCACATTAATTTGCAACCACAGAAGGATGGCTGCTGGGCAAACACGCCCAAGTTAAATTTCCTTTTGCAGGCTTTCCCCCTAGTTTGGATATTCAGGTAGCCACTGAAGCAGCTCTCTCTTGTGCATTCATAATTCTGGCTAAGCCTAGGGCTTCCAAAACTAATATCAGGGAGGAAAGATCCAAACCTTACTGCTTTTGTGGCTTTTTTTTTTTTTTTCCTGGGGCCAGCTTTCGGCCATGATTCCAATGATCAGTCTGTACTTCTAGTTATATACTAAATGCATAAACTGTGTGTGCTACAAATGATGTTTTTCTAGCCTGTCCGTATAGCCTATTAAACCAGAGTTGGCAGTTTTCCACCTCTTAGGAGAAGCATTTGGCATAAATAATATTGTCATTTGGGAAGACTAGACATGGTCTGAAGAAGTGACCTTGTATAAATATTGTCTGAGGTATGACTGAGGCTAAATTATATGACAGGGAGCTAGTATAGTCTGGGCTCTGGGCCCTCCTGGTAATGAAGTTGCTGCTTGTAGTAATGGAACCATTTGAATTGAAAATGTAATCAAATACATCAGAGGCTATTAAAACACAGGAACCAGGCTATTTATGAACTCCCAGGGTCCAAGGATGGCAAAAGGGTACTGGAATTTCTTTGTCATTCAAACAGCTTTATCTTTTGAAGGGACAAGATGTCCTAGAAAGTGCCTTTGTCCTTGCCTTGGAACTTCCCTCAGTGCTGAGATTCCTGAGCATGCCAGATGTCTGTTGGTCCTCCACCCGTGTGTGGGGTGAGCTATGGGCACTGCGCACGGTGTTGCTAGCTATTTGTGGGTGACCTGGTATGTCAGCAAAACACAGCCCCCCAAGGCAGTTACTTTGCATTCTGCATGCAGCATCCTACTTTAGGATTTTGTTCCTCTTTCCTGACCTGTGTTACTCTGCCTCTTAATTACACAGAATTCCCTTTCTCTTCCTTCTGTTAATTGATTTGCCAGATCTGTCTTTCAAAGGTATGATTTTATTTTCAGCAGTCCGTCAATTTATCCATTCATTCAACAAATATTTATTGAGTGCCAACTGGGTGTCAAACACTTTGCTCTCTGCTATAACAAGATTTATGGTCTAATGAGGGAGAGACATATTTGACAAAGAATTCCAGTACTGAATAGACAATTATAAATTGGTGAGCATTTCTGTAGGAAAGATTCTTTGATAGTACCTATAAAACAAAGGGGGCTTCCCAGGTGGCTTAGTGGGTAAAGAATCTGCCTGCAATGCAGGAGACTCGATATGTGGCTTTGACCTCTGGGTTAAGATCCCCTGAAGGAGGTAATGGCAGTATTCGAGTACTCTTGGCAGCCAAATCCCATAGACAGAGGAACCTAATGGGCCACAATCCATGGGATCGTGAAGAGTCGGACATGACTGAGTGAACACACACCTCAATTGGACAGAGTAGTTGGGGAGGCTCCTCTGAAGAAGTGACGATTAGGTTGTGTGAGTATGTGTAAGTATAAGTCTCAACTAGGCAAAAAACGGCTGGGGAGCGGGAGCAGGTTGGGCTGAGGAGTGTTTTCCAGAGTAGCAGGCCATGGTGAGGGGAGAATTGTGCCCTGGGAGGAATGGAGAGGAGGTCACTGTGGCTGGAACAGAGGAGTGAGGGCCACAGGAGGAGGGATATGTAAGCTGTGTTTAGAATTGTGATCTCTGTCTACCAGGAGTGAGAAGCCATTGAGGAGCCTTTGAACAGGCTGTGATTTGACTGGATTTGCATTTCAAAAAGACCACTTGGGCTTCAGTGGGGGGAATTAATTGGCAGTGGGCAAAGAGCTCAGGAAGGAGAGATCATAGTGAACGCAGGCTTTAGCAGTGGTGATGAGAAATAGACAGGTTTGAGCATTGTCTATGTGGGAAAACAGGGTTTGATGATGGATTGGACTCAAGGGAAAGGGATCATCCAGTATGACTGAGGCTCCAATTTGTGCTGCTGGATCAGTTGAGCGCCACTTATGTGTGAAGGATCACTGAAAAGGAGAACAGAAATCATGAGCAAAGGTAGCCTTGAATTGGACAAAACTCGATGGTTTTCAAGGAATAGCATGGGGGAGAGTAGGAGATGAGATCAGAGGTGTGATTGGAGAAGGCAGATGATATAGGTCACCAGGAAAGGATTTTACCTTTCGACGGGATGAAGATGGGATGCTATCAATATGAGATGGCTATTGGAGGGTTTTGAGCAGAGGCATTACATGATCTGATTTAGGTTTTTGAAAGATTTTTTCTGTATGGAGAAAAGACTCTAGGAGGACAAGACTAACATCAAGGAGATCAGGTGGGTGGCAATTACAGTCATCCAAGTAGAAGGTGGGGTGGTGATGACTTAACTTCAGGGCAGCAGCTGAGATGTTGGTGAGGAATGAACCTGGACAGATTTTTAATACAGAGTCTTAGTCACTCAAATATGTTCCACTCTTTGCAACCCCATGCACTGTAGCCTCTGTCCATGGAATTCTCCACACAAGAATACTAGAGTAGGTAGCCATTGCCTACTCCAGAGTATCTTCCTGACCCAGGGGTTGAACTGGGGTCTCCCACATTGGTAGGTGGATTCTCTACCGTCTGAGCCACCAGGCAATCAACAGCGTTTTCTAGTGGATTAGATGTAGTGAGCAAGAAAAGGAGGGAAGGATGACACCAAGATTTTTTGTCTTGAGCTGTTAAGAAGATGGATTGCCATTCACTAAGATATAAAAGACTACTGGAGATTAAGGAGTTTGATTTTGAATATTAGGTTTGAGATCCTTACTAGATAATCAATTTGAAAGCATGAATAGACTGACATACAGGTTAAAGATTAAAGAGGAGAACTAAAGTAAACATACAAATTTGGTTATATTTGGGGTATAGATAGATGATACTCAAACCAGTGAGAAAGGACAAGTTCACCAAAGGAATTACGATAGAGAATAGGAACAGTATGTTTAGAGGCTGAGCATGAAAAAGGCAATTCTAGTCAGTAATCAAGGTTGATATCAGCAGTAATAAAACATAGCAATATCACCTACCCCTTGATATGATGTGCTGAGAAGAGTATGACATTACTTCTGTGGCATTTTTGCCAAAAAATACATAATCTCAATCTAACTGTGAGAAAACATCAGGCAAATCCAAACCGAGAGACATTCTACAAAATAACTGCCCAGTGCTCATCAAAAATAAAAGACGAGTGATTGAGAAGCTGTCACAGATTAAAAGAAACTAACAAATAACAACAACTAAATGCAATGTGTGGTCCCAAATCCTGGGACAGAAAAAAAGATGTTAATAGGAAAACTGTTAAAATTCAAATATAGACTGTGGTTTAGTTAGCAGTATTGTACCGATGTTATTTTCCTGGTTTTGATCATTGGACTGTGGTTATGTAAGATGTGAACATTAGGGAAGCTGGTTTAGAGAAATGGAGGAACTTTTCTGTTTTATTTTTGCAAGTTGTCTGTAAAAGTATTCCACAAAAAAATTTTTTTTTAAGAAAATAAAGTTCATGACTTTCAGGCACATACCCCCAAGGATGTGGTTGCCCTCACATCCAGTCTAGAGATGCCTGAGAAGTAGGCAGGGCCATCCTGCAGCATCTTCAGACCATGTTAAAGGGTTTGATTTTCCTCTAAGAGCCAGTGAAGGATTAGGCTGGGAATGTGGAGGAAGATGGGAAACTAGACATGTTTGTTTTAGGCAAAAAGAGACAAGAAAACAGAATAAATACTGGGTTAGGCCCAGATTCAAGCAAACACCCAGTTACTCTCAATTATTCATCCTGTTCTCCAAACAGAATTGACCATGAGTTAGTTCATGACTCACAAGGGTGTTAGCACATTGTAACGTCTGGCTGGGAAGATTGCTCAAATCCCAAAGGATTATCCTTGAGGAGCCTCGCATCCTCAGTCCTGTTTTCTCCTGGCACTCTTACAGTCCAAGCAGAACTGTGGAGGGGATCTGAAGCTTGAAGGCCTGAGAGGTGAACTGTGTGCGTGTTACATCTGGTGCTGTCTATGTGGAATCATTCCAGAACAAGGACCGCAGCTGGACTGAGATACCAGCCTGCAGAAAGTGAGGAAATGACCCTCTGGAAATGAGGGGACAGACTCCTGTGCCCTTCTCAGCCAGCGCTGGTGGGGGAGGGTTTGTGGCAAAGCGGGGAGGGTGTGTTTCATCACATCACAGTCCCCGGGGGGTTGCAGAACAGTTGGAGATGGTGACTGGGAAGTGCTAATTATAAAATTATATATTAAACATTAGCCAAGGGGAAATTGTAAAAGTGGCTTATATAGAAGACAGAGGGTTCCCTGAAGCTGGAGAGTTCATGCCTCTGCCCAAAGAAGGGGTGAACTGTGGAGAAAAGATGTTCCATTTAACTCCCTGCTGTCCTATGGGGCAAGGGCTGAGAATCTAGAGAATCCCTGGGGTCTAGGGTCTGATCACCCCTTCCCCACCCTCCCACCAGCAACCCTCTCTCTTTTCTTGGCCTGGGAGGAAACTATCAGCCTCCAAGTCTGCTCTCTGAAACTCTGAAATCATGCAGTCTAACACCTTGAGCCTCCAGTCCTACAAAATGTTATTTTTAACAGTTGCATCCTTACTGTGTGCTAGAATCTTTATGTAATTGTTTCTAATCCTTTCAACAACCCTTTACAGTAGTTATTATCACCTCCATTTTCCGGGGGCCATTCTTGGTGAGGACACAGAGGCTTAGCTTCTCTAAGTGCATGGCTGAGTCAGGATTTGAACCCAGGTCTGTCTCCCCAGTATTGAATGAGCTCAGGATGCCAGGAGTGAGGAACCCTCCGGGAAGGGCCATGCCTGGCACTGACTATCACCCCCAGTGGCCCAACTTCATAAGCATACACCATGTGCTGGATTTCAGGAAATTTCACTGGGGATGTGGAATCAGCAGCCCATGACTCATCGGGCTGAATTCAGGGGACGCTGCCTGGTGGGACTGCTGCAGCCCGTTTCCAGGACCCAAGGTCTGGGAAGAGTGAAGAGGAGGGGCATAAA
Source organism: Bubalus kerabau (assembly GCF_029407905.1). Classification (NCBI taxonomy): domain Eukaryota; kingdom Metazoa; phylum Chordata; class Mammalia; order Artiodactyla; family Bovidae; genus Bubalus; species Bubalus kerabau. The sequence goes on from NC_073641.1 coordinate 16,264,323, forward strand.
GAGTTGTGACCAGCACACCTGCACTCCTGATGTTGAAAAATCATGAGGATGTGCTGTCAGTGTTGGCCTGCAGCTACATTTCTGGCTTAAACTTTGGGTGGCTTTACTAAGCCTTGAAAGTGGAAAGAACACATCATATTGAGAGTCTGACAGTGAGTGAGGTCCAGGGTGCTAGCTGGCCCGTTGCCATGGACTTGACCCGTGAAGAGGAGCAGAGAAGCGTTTTCATTAGCATCAAAGTCTGTCATGTGCTCCGGGCAACCTACAGAGGGAAGGGTAGCCGGGCCTCAGCCCCACTCCCGGGATGCAGAATCACAGAGATGCCCAGGCCCACATAGACACTGTAACGACCTACCACGTTGATTAAATAGATCTGCCGTGAACTATTTTTAAAAGTGCAAGCAATGGGGCAAGAGCATTTTGCATGTTGGAAACATTTTAAGAAGTTAGCATTCCCCAGAAAAAATAAAGGAAGGAAAAAGAAAAGTCAGTTCTCATGGTAGGTGTTGAGAAAAGGGAGTTGAGAAGGACTCCGTCACACTATTAGGTCGTAACACTGCTATTTTCTTGTTTTACCTCCACTGTTGCCCTCCTCTGCTGCATTCCCTTTTGTTCTCTGGCTTTTCTGCATTATCCCTCTCCCCGGGTTATCTCCTGTCATTTTCCTCTCCCTGCTTCCCAGCACTTGAGTAGCTCCTACGTGTCCTTCACAGTGCGGCTCAGTTTCTTTCTGGGATGTCTTCCCTGCCCACCTGAGCTTAGGTAGGAGCCATTCCTGTGCATCCTGTGGATTCTTCCAGCCGAACACTCATCACTTTGTTTTGTTAGCTCCTCCAAAGCAGGGACTGAATTACTGTTCCTGGCTCTTTGTGTGCTAGGCTTCAGGGATATATAAGAACCAGAAAGTAAGAACATCCAGCTATAGACTAGACACAAATGTCCCACTGGCTCCTTCCGTGGTTTCCTTGTCCCTTCAACCATCTTTGATTCTTCTTTTCTCCACTTCCTTTATTCAATCACCCACAAAGTCCTGTCCATTTAAATAACCGTAAAATGAAGCTCTTAATATATGTTCAGTTCAGTTCAGTTGCTCAGTTGTGTCCAACTCTTTGAGACCCCATGGACTGCGGCACGCCAGGCCTCCCTGTCCATCACCAACTCCCGGAGCTTGCTCAAACTCATGTCCATCAAGTTGGTGATGTCATCCAGCCATCTCATCCTCTGTCGTCCCCTTCTCCTCCCTCCTTTGATTTTTCCCAGCATCAGGGTCTTTTCCAGTTCTTCACATCAGGTGGCTAAAGTATTGGAGTTTCAGCTTTAGCATCAGTCCTTCCAGTGAATATTCAGGACTGATTTCCTTTAGGATGGACTGGCTGGGTCTCCTTGTTAGGTTGTCAGAACCACTCTACATGTGTTGTCATCAAGCTTCACAACTTGGTAAGTGGATGCTGTCATACTCTTCTTTACAGACGAGGAAATTGAGGCAAAAGAGATTAGACAATTTGCCTGAAGTCATACAGACAATACGTGATAGAAGTAGGATTGGAACCCAGGCAGTCTGGCTTCAAAGCCCTAAATATTAAATGTGTCTCAGTCCTCAGAGGCCACCATGGTGTCATTTCCCCCACCCTGCATTCCCTATAATACTCCATTCCCTATAATGCAGCCAGAGCAATTGTTCTAAATGAGCTCTCTTTAAAACCCTCCCTAACTCTCTATTTCCCTCCAGACCAAGTCCAAACTTCTTAAGGCAACAGGCAAGACCCTTCCCCCAGCTGCCCTTACCCACCTTCCAGACTTTTCTCATGCTGCTCCTCACTTCAGCTCCCAAGCCCAGGATATTTTGTGCATGGAACACCATGGCCGCCTCCTCTCTTTGCCTGGCTAATCCCCTCCTGCCCTCAGATCTCTGCCTAGACGTTACTTCTCCCAGAAGCACTCCTTGACCCCTTGACTCATTAGTGCTGCCACCGTATCCGCTGCTCACCCTTTGTAGCAACTGTCCTACCTTCAGAAAGTCTGCTCCATCCCTTGATCTCCTCCACCAGCTGTAAGCTGCGTAAATGCAAATATTGGCTCTTGTTTTTGGTGACTCCCCCAGGAATAGCACAGTATTCAATAAACATTTGTTAAAATGAAGGAATTAAGGGATGACCTTTTAAAGAAATATTTATTTATTTAGGCTGTGCCTGGTCTTAGTTGTGGCATGTGGAATCTTTAGTTGCGGCATATGGGATCTTAAAAAATTTTTTTTCTGATGTGGACCATTTTTAAAGTGTTTTATTGAATTTGTTGCAATACTGCTTCTGCTTTATGTTTGGATTTTTTGGCCTTGAGGCATGTGAGATCTTAGTTCCCCAGCCAGGCATCGAACCCACACCCCCTGCACTGGAAGGCAGAGTCTTAACCACTCGACCATCAGGGAAGTTCCAGCATGCAGGATCTTTCGGCTGCAGCAGGCAGGATCTTGATTTATGGCATGAGGGATTTTTAATTGCATCATGTGTGACCTTTTAGTTGCAATATGCAGGATCTTCAGTTGAGGCGTGTGGGATCTAGTTCCCTGACGGGAGATTAAACTCTGGTCTCCTGCATTGGGAGCATGGAATTCTTAGCCACTGGATCACCAGGAAAGTCCCTAAGGGATGACTTCTAAGCTGAAGTTCTGACCTTGGCTGATTCTGTAAGCATTCCTACACCTGACTCTTCCTACCTTACATAATACACAGAATTACCAGATTCATGAGTGAAGATGGTATTAAAGGGCAGCAGACATGGAGTAGGGGACTGCAAAGGGAGGTAGACACTCTCCCCATGAGGCAGTATCAACTTCTACTTCCCAGGGGAGACAGAAGACTTCCTGGGACCTTTTGCTTGAGAGTCTGTGGGTTTAAATTATATCTCGTGCACCTGTCCATAGCCAGAGTGCTATGTGAGAGGCCACACTACCTGTGGCTCCTTCTAGGTGTCAGCACTGCTCACGTGGTGGCTTTTGGACTTGGCTGTAGCTTTATCAAACTTCACTTTGCTGCTGCTAAGTCACTACAGTCGTGTCCGATTCTGTGCGACCCCATAGATGGAAGCCCACCAGGCTCCCCCGTCCCTGGGATTCTCCAGGCAAGAACACTGGAGTGGGTTGCCATTTCCTTCTCCAATGCGTGAAAGTGAAAAGTGAAAAGTGAAAGGGAAGTCGCTCAGTCGTGCCCGACTCTTAGCGACCCCATGGACTGCAGCCCACCAGGCTCCTCCATCCATGGGATTTTCCAGGCAAGAGTACTGGAGTGGGGTGCCATTGCCTTCTCTGAGTATCTGGGTTTTAGTTTCTGGCAGTATAGCAGATTAGATACACTGAATGACACTTCCAACTGAACCAACTAAAATGAAAGAAGGAAAAAAAAGTGCCTTTAAATAACAAAAACATGTTGTTTAAGTGTCGAAAATAAAGAATCTGTGATTCCCAAAAGGAAAGGAACAGCAGTCACTGGAGTCACTGAGAAATGAGGTAATTTTCACCCTGAGGTTTTCTGGGCGGCCAGCAAATTTCTACTTTGATGGATATGTCAGACTCAAGAAGTTGGAGATAACTCCCAGTGCTTGCTCAGCATGGAGATCGAGTAAGACACCCTGGCACGAACTGCCACAGAGAGAAATCAGCGCACTGACCTGGTTGCTGGGGGAAGGGATTAAACAGCCCTCCCCTGAATTAGGTAACCATAACTGAGCCCTCATAAGGCTCTATCAGCCTGAATTCATACTCCTTCAGGGTCAAAACAACTTTAAGTAAAGTATTCAACTTCAAATAGTACCAGATTAGTGCCCCCAGGAGACTCGCAGAAGCAATTTGAATCTTCTGAAAAGGAACTCACCTTCAACCCTAGACTTAAAGAATTTTTTCAGATAAAGTTACAAGGAAAATGAGCAACTCACAATAAAACCAAACCCCCAAAACACACTAGAAAAACAGAACACTATGAATGAGGGAGGAAAAAAGAGACAGCAGAAACAAAACTTCAATTATAAAAAAATTTTCTAGATAAAAAGATGGATGGCATTGTGAACAACTTTATACCAATAAATTTGAAAACTTAGATGAAATGGATTGGGTCCTACAAAAACATAATGGAAAAACTGACTCAAAAAGTAGAAAATCTGAATAGTTCTACTACAATAGTTTTAAAAAATGAATTAGTAATTTAAAATCTTTCCACATACAAAAACAAAACAAAACAAAGAGCTGCCAGGCACATATGACTCAGAAAAAGGCATTTAATAAAATTTAAAATTTATTCATGATTAAAAAACAAACAAAAAGGTTTACCTAATTTGGAAAACGATATCCATTAAAATCTCTACAGAATACATTATAATTTTTAAGGAAATATTGAAAGCATTCTATATAACATCCAGGAAAAAAAAAGGGAGACTGAATAGCTATACAGTATTTTACTAGAAAGTCATTCAAAACAGCATATCATTTACAAAAAGCAATGCATTTAAAAAATAATAATAATTTATGGAAACACCAAAATACATGTGATGAATAAATCTAAGAAGAAAATGTGAAAGTGCTTAGTGGAGAAAATTACAGAACTTTATTAGGAAAAAGATACAGTAAGTTAGTCACTCATTTGTGTCCAACTCTTTGCAAACCATGGACTGCAGCATGCCAGGCCTCCCTGTCCATCACCAACTCGGAGCTTGCTCAAACTCATGTCCATTGAGTTAGTGATGCCATCCAAAAATCTCATCCTCTGTCATCCCCTTCTCCTCCCACCTTCAATCTTTCCCAGCATCAGGGTCTTTTCAAATGAGTCAGTTCTTCCTATCAGGTGGCCAAAGTATTGGTATTTCAGCTTCAGCATCAGTTTTTCCAATGAAAATTCAGGGTTGATTTCCTTTAGGATTGACTGGTTTGACCGCCTTGCAGTCCAAGGGACTCTCAAGAATCTTTTCCAGTATCACAGTTCAAAACTATCAAATCCTCGAAACTCAGCTTTCTTGGGCTTCCCTTGTGGCTGAGCTGGTAAAGAATCCTCCTGCAATGCACAAGACCTGGGTTTGATCCCTGGGTTGGGAAGATCTCCTGGAGAAGGGAAAGGTTCAGTTCAGTTCAGTTGCTCAGTCATGTCCGACTCTTTGCGACACCATGAATCGCAGCATGCCAGGCCTCCCTGTCCATCACCAACTCCTGGAGTTCACCCAGACTCACGTCCATCAAGTCAGTGATGCCATCCAGCCATCTCATCCTCTGTCGTCCCCTTCGCCTCCTGCGCCCAATCCCTCCCAGCATCAGAGTCTTTACCAATGAGTCAACTCGTCGCATGAGGTGGCCAAAGTACTGGAGTTTCAGCTTTAGCATCATTCCTTCCAAAGAAATCCCAGGGCTGATCTCCTTCAGAATGGACTGGTTGGATCTCCTTGCAGTCCAAGGGACTCTCAAGAGTCTTCTCCAACACCAAAGTTCAAAAGCATCAATTCTTCAGCGCTCAGCCTTCTTCACAGTCCAACTCTCACATCCATACATGACCACAGGAAAAACCATAGCCTTGACTAGAAGGACCTTTGTTGGCAAAGTAATGTCTCTGCTTTTGAATATGCCATCTAGGTTGGTCATAACTTTCCTTCCAAGGAGTAAGCGTCTTTTAATTTCATGGCTGTAATCACCATGTGCAGTGATTTTGGAGCCCCCCAAAATAAAGTCTGGCACTGTTTCCACTGTTTCCCCATCTATTTGCCATGAAGTGATGGGACCGGATGCCATGATCTTCGTTTTCTGAATGTTGAACTTTAAACCAACTTTTTCACTCTCCACTTTCACTTTCATCAAGAGACTTTTGAGTTCCTCTTCACTTTCTGCCATAAGGGTGGTGTCATCTGCATATCTGAGGTTATTGATATTTCTCCCGGCAATATTGATTCCAGCTTGTGCTTCTTCCTGCCCAGCGTTTCTCATGATGTACTCTGCATATAAGTTAAATAAGCAGGGTGACAATATACAGCCTTGACGTACTCTTTTTCCTATTTGGAACCAGTCTGTTGTTCCACGTCCAGTTCTAACTGTTGCTTCCTGACCTGCATACAGATTTCTCAAGAGGCAGGTCAGGTGGTCTGGTATTCCCATCTCTTTCAGAATTTTCCACAGTTTATTGTGATCCACGCAGTCAAAGGCTTTGGCATAGTAAAGGTTACCCACTCCAGTATTCTGGCCTGGAAAATTCCATGGACTGTATAGTCCATGGGGTCACAAAGAGTCGGACACGACTGAGCAACTTTCACTTTCTTACATCCATACATGACTACTGGAAAAACCATATCTTTGACTGGATGGACCTTATTGGCAAAGTGATATCTCTGCTTTTTAATATGCTGTCTAGGTTCAGTCTGAAGAGGCCTTTCAAATAGCTGTGAAAAGAAGAGAAGTGAAAAGCAAAGGAGAAAAGGAAAGATACACCCATTTGAATGCAGAGTTCCAAAGAATAGCAAGGAGAGATAAGAAAGCTTTCCTCAGCAATCAATGCAAAGAAATAGAGGAAAACAATAGAATGGGAAAGACTAGAGATCTCTTCAAGAAAATTAGAGATACCAAGGGAATATTTCATGCAAAGATGGGCTCAATAAAGGACAGAAATGGTATGGACCTAACAGAAGCAGAAGATATTAAGATGAGGTGGCAAGAATACACAGAAGAACTGTACAAGAAAGATCTTCACGACCCAGATAATCACGAAAGTGTGATCACTCCCACTCACCTAGAGCCGGACATCCTGGAATGTGAAGTCAGGTGGGCCTTAGGAAGCATCACTATGAACAAAGCTAGTGGAGGCGATGGAATTCCAGTTGAGCTATTTCAAATTCTAAAAGATGATGCTGTGAAAGTGCTACACTCAATATGTCAGCAAATTTGGAAGACTCAGCAGTGGCCACAGGACGAGAAAAGGTCAGTTTTCATTCCAGTCCCAAAGAAAGGCGCATTGAGATGGCTGGATGGCATCACTGACACAAGGGACATGGGTTTGGGTGGACTCCGCGAGTTGGTGATGGACAGGAAGGACTGCAGGACTAGGGTTCATGGGGTCGCAAGGAGTCAGACATGACTGAGCGACTGAACTGAACTCAGTCATTCAGTTGTGTCTGACTCTTTGCAACCCCATGGACTGCAGCATGCCAGGCCTCCCTGTCCATCACCAACTCCCAGAGCTTGCTCAAACTCATGTCCATTGATTCGGTGATGCCATCCAACCATCTGATCCTCTGTCGTCCCCTTCTCCTCCTGCCCTCAATCTTTCCCATAATCAAGGTCTTTTCCAATAAGTTGGCTCTTCACATCAGGTGGCCAAAGTATTGGAGTTTCAGCTTTAGTATCAGTCCTTCCAATAAATATTCAGGACTGATTTTCTTTAGGATCAACTGGTTAGACTCCTTGGAATCCAAGGGACTCTAAAGAGTCTTCTCCAACACCACATTTCAAGAGCATCAGTTCTTGGGCACTCAGCTTTCTTTATAGTCCAGCTCTCACATCCCTACATGACTACTCGAAAAACCATAGCTTTGACATAGTGACATAGCTTTGACTTGGTGGGTAAAGTAATGTCTCTGTTTTTTAATATGCAGTCTAGGTTTGTTATAGCTTTTATTCCAATGAGAAAGCTTCTTTTAATTTCTTGGTTGCATCACCATCTGCAGTGATTTTGGAGCCCAAGAAAATAAAGTCTGTCACTGATTCCACTGTTTCCCCATCTATTTGCCATGAAGTGATGGGACCAGATGCCATGATCTTAGTTTCCTGAATGTTGAGATTTAAGCCAACTTTTTCACTCTCCTCTTTCACTTTATCAAGAGGCTCTTTAGTTCTTCTTTGCTTTCTGCCATAAAGGTGGTATCATCTGAATATATGAGGTTATTAATATTTCTCCCAGAAGTCTTGATTCCAGCACGTGCTTCATGCAGTCCATCATTTCTCATGATGTTCTCTGCATATAAGTTAAATAAGCAGGGTGACAATATACAGCCTTGACATACTCCTTTCCCTATTTGGAATCAGTCTGTTGTTCCATGTCCGGTTCTAACTGTTGGTTCTTGACCTGCATACAGATTTCTCAGGAGGCAGGTAAGGTGGTCTGGTATTCCCATCTCTTTAAGAATTTTCCACAGTTTGTTATGATCCACACAGTCAAAGGCTCTGGTGTAATTAGTAAAGCAGAAGTAAGTGTTTTTCTGGTATTCGCTTGCTTTTTAGATGATCCATCAGATGTTGGCAATTGATCTCTGATTCCTCAGCCTTTTCTAAATCCAGCTTAAACATCTGGAAGTTTACGGTTCACGTACTGTTGAAGCCTGGCTTGGAGAATTTTGCGTATTAATTTACTAGCGTGTGAGATGAGTGCAATTGTATGGTAGTTTGAACATTCTTTGGCATTGCCTTTCTTTGGGATTGGAATGTAAATTGACCTTTTCCAGTCCTGTGGCCACTGCTGAGTTTTCCAAATTTGCTGGCATATTGAGTGCAACACTTTCACAGCATCATCTTTTAGGATTGAAGTAGCTCAACTGGAATTCCATCTCCTCCACTAGTTTTGTTTGTAGTGATGCTTCCTAAGGCCCACTTGACTTTGCACTCCAGGATGTCTGCCTCTAGGTGAGTGATCACACCTTTGTGATTATCTGGGTCATTAAGATCTTTCTTGTACAGTTCTTCTGTGTATTCTTGCCACCTCTTCTTAATACCTTCTGCTTCTGTTAGGTCCATACCATTTCTGTCCTTTATTGTGGCCACCTTTGCATGAAATGTTCCCTTGGTACCTCTAAGTTTCTTGAAGAGATCTCTAGTCTTTCCCATTCTATTGTTTTCCTCTCTTTCCATGAGTTGGTTGCTGAGGAAGGCTTTCTTATCTCCCCTTGCTATTCTTTGGAACTCTGCATTCAAATGGGTATATCTTTCCTTTTCTCCTTTGCCTTTCACTTCTCTTCTTTTCACAGCTGTTTGTAAGGCCTCCTGAGACAACCATTTTACCTTTTTGCATTTCTTTTTCTTGAGGATCGTCTTTATCAGTGCCTCCTGTAATGTCACAAACCTCCATCTATAGTTCTTCAGGCACTCTGTCAGATCTTATCTCTTGAATCTATTTTTCATTTCCACTGTTTAATCATAAAGGATTTGATTTAGGTCATACCTGAATGTTCTAGTGGTTTTGAATTTTGTAATAAGGAATTCATCATCTGAGCCACAGTCAGCTCCTGGTCTTATTTTTGCTGACTGTACAGAGCTTCTCCATCTTCAGCTACAAAGAATAAAATCAACCTGATTTCAGTGTTGACCATCTGGTGATGTCCATGTGTAGATTCTTCTCTTGTGTTGTTGTAAGACGGTGTTTGCTATGACCAGTGCATTCTCTTGGCAAAATTTTGTTAGCCTTTGCCCTGCTTCATTTTCTACTCCAAGGCCAAATTTGCCTGTTATTCCAGGTATCTTTTGACTTCTTACTTTTGCATTCCAGTCCCCCATAATGAAAAGGACATCTCTTTGGGGTGTTAGTTCTAGAAGGTCTTGTAGGTCTTCATAGAACTGTTCAACTTAAGCTTCTTTAGGATTACTGTTTGGGGCATAGACTTGGATTACTGTGATATTGAATGGTTTGCCCTGGAAACGAACAGAGATCATTTTGTCATTTTTGAGATTGCATCCAAATACTGCATTTCAGACTCTTTTGTTGACCATGATGGCTACTCCATTTCTTCTAAGGGATTCCTGCCCACAGTAGTAGATATAATGGTCATCTGAGTTAAATTCACCCATTTCAGTCTATTTTAGTTCACTGATTCCTAATATGTCGATGTTCACTTTTGCCATTTCCTTTTGACCACTTCTGATTTACCTTGATTCATGGACCTAACATTCCAGGTTCCTACTGAAGACATCTAAGACATCTCATCTTTCCCGTTCTGTTGTTTTCCTCTGTTTCTTTGCATTGATCACTTAGGAAGGCTTTATTATGTCTTCTTGCTATCCTTTGGAACTCTGCATTCAGAAGGATATATTTTTCCTTTTCTCCTTTGCCTTTCACTTCTCTTCTTTTCTCAGCTATTTTTAAGGCCTCCTCAGACAACCGTTTTGCCTTTTTGCACTTCTTGTTGGGGACAGTTTTGATCACCACCTCTTGTATAACGTCACAAACCTCTGTCCATAGTTCTTCAGGCACTCTGTCTATCAGATCTAATCCCTTGATCTATTTTCACTTCTACTGTATAATCATAAGGATTTGATTTAGGTCATACCTGAATGACCTAGTGGTTTTCCCTACTTTCTTCAGTTTAAGTCTAAATTTGACAATAAGGAATTCATGATCTGAGCCACAGTCAGCTCCCAGTCTTGTTTTTGCTGACTGTACAGAGCTTCTCCATCTTTAGCTGCAAGGAATATAATCAATTTGATTTCAATATTGACCATCTGGTGAAGTCCATGTGTAGGGTCTTGTATTGTTAGAAGACGGTGTTTCCTGTGACCAGTGCGTTCTCTTGGCAAAACTCTGTTGGCTTTTGCCTTGCTTCATTTTGTACTCCAAGGCCAAACTTGCCTGTTACACCAGGTATCTCTTGACTCTGTACTTTTGCATTCCAATCCCCTATGGTGAAAAGGACATCTTTTTTTGGTGTTAGTTCTAGAAGGTCTTATAAGTCATCATAGAATTCATTGAACTTCAGATTCTTCAGCATTAGTGGCTGGGGCATAGACTTGGATTACTGTGGTACTAGAAATGGTTTGTCTTGGAAACAAACTAAGATCATTCTGTCATTTTTGAGATTGCACCCAAGTACTGCATTTTGGACTCTTGTTGACTGTGAGGGTTACTCCATTTCTTCTAAGGGATTCTCGTCCACAGTAGTAGATATAATGGTCATCTGAGTTAAATTCACCCATTCTGGTCCATTTTAGTTCACTGATTCCTAAAATGTCAGTGTTTACTCTTGCCATCTCCTATTTGACCACTTCCAATTTACCTTGATTCATGGACCTAACATTCCAGGTTCCTATCCAATAATAATCTTTACAGCATTGGACTTTACTTCCATCACCAGTCACATCAACAGCTGGATGCTGTTTTTGCTTTGGCCCTGTCTCTTCATTCTTTCTGGAGTTATTTCTCTGTTCTTCTCCAGTAGGATATTGGGCACCCACTGACCTGGGGAGTTCATCTTTCAGTGTCATATCTTTTTACCTTTTCATACTTTTCATGGGGTTCTCAAGGCAAGAATGGTTTGCCATTCCCTTCTCCAGAAGACCATGTTTTGTCAGAACTCTCCACCATGACCCATCCGTCTTGGGTGGCCCTACATGACATGGCTCATAGTTTCATTGAGTTAGACAAGGCTGTGGTCCATGCGATCAGTTTGGTTAGTTCTTTGTGATTATGGTTTCCATTCTGTCTGCCCTCTGATGGATAAGAATAAGAGACTTGTGGAAGCTTCCTCATGGGAGAGACTAGCTGTGGGAGAATCTAGGTCTTGCTCTGATGGGTGGGACTAAGTAAATCTTTAATCCAATGTTCTGTTGATGGGTAGGGCTGTGTTCCCTCCCTGTAGTTTGGCCTAAGTAATGGCTACCTCCTTCAAAAGGAAAGAGGTTAAAAAGACCTAAATATATGATCCAAGAAAAAGAAATGCAAAAAGGCAAAATGATTGTCTGAGGAGGTCTTACAAATAGCTATGAAAAGAAGAGAAGTGAAAGGCAAAGGAGAAAAGGAAAGATATACCCATTTGAATGCAGAGTTCCAAAGAATAGCAAGGAGAGAGAAGAAAGCCTTCCTCAGTGATCAATGCACAGAAAGAGAGGAAAACAAAGAATGAGAAAGACTAGAGATCTCTTCAAGAAACTTAAAGGTACGAAGGGAACACTTCATGCAAAGGAGGCCACAATAAAGGACAGAAATGGTATGGACCTAACAGAAGCAGAAGGTATTAAGAAGAGGTGGCAAGAATACACAGAAGAACTGTACAAGAAAGATCTTAATGACCCAGATAGTCACAAAGGTATGATCACTCACCTAGAGGCAGACATCCTGGAGTGCGAAGTCAAGTGGGCCTTAGGAAGCATCACTACAAACAAAACTAGTGGAGGTGCTAGAATTCCAGTTGAACTATTTCAAATCCTAAAAGATGATGCTGTGAAAGTGTTGCACTCAATATGCCAGCAAATTTGGAAAACTCAGCAGTGGCCACAGGACTGGAAAAGGTCAATTTACATTCCAATCCCAAAGAAAGGCAATGCCAAAGAATGCTTAAACTACCACACAATTGCACTCATCTCACACGCTAGCAAAGTAATGCTCAAAATTCTCCAAGCCAGGCTTCAGCAGTATGTGAACCGTCAACTTCCTGATGTTCAAGCTGGATTTAGAAAAGGCAGAGGAACCATAAATCAATTGTCAACATCCGCTGGATCATCTAAAAAGCAAGAGAATACCAGGAAAAGATCTACTTCTGCTTTACTAATTACATCAGAACCTTTGACTGTGTGGATCATAACAAACTGTGGAAAATTCCTAAGAGATGGAAATAGCAGACCACCTTACCTGCCTCCTGAGAAATCTGTATGCAGGTCAGGAAGCAACAGTTAGAACTGGACATGGAACAACGGACTGGTTCCAAATTGGGAAAGGAGTACGTCAAGGCTGTATGTTGTCACCCTGCGTATTTAACTTACATGCAGAGTACATCATGAGAAACTCTGGGCTGGAGGGATCAGGAGTTGGAATCAAGATTGCTGGGAGAAATATCAATAACTTCAGATATGCAGATGACACCGCCCTTATGGCAGAAAGGAAAGAAGAACTAAAGAGCCTCTTGAAAGTGAAAGAGGAGAGTGAAAAAGTTGGCTTAAAACTCAACATTCATATCAAAACCACTATGAGGTACCATTTCACGCCAGTCAGAATGGCTGCGATCCAAAAGTCTACAAGCAATAAATGCTGGAGAGGGTGTGGAGAAAAGGGAACCCTCTTACACTGTTGGTGGGAATGCAAACTAGTACAGCCACTATGGAGAACAGTGTGGAGATTCCTTAAAAAACTGGAAATAGAACTGCCTTATGATCCAGCAATCCCACTGCTGGGCATACACACCGAGGAAACCAGAAGGGAAAGAGACACGTGTACCCCAATGTTCATCGCAGCACTGTTTATAATAGCCAGGACATGGAAGCAACCTAGATGCCCATCAGCAGATGAATGGATAAGAAAGCTGTGGTACATATACACAGTGGAGTATTACTCAGCCATTAAAAAGAATACATTTGAATCAGTTTTAATGAGGTGGATGAAACTGGAACCTATTATACAGAGTGAAGTAAGCCAGAAAGAAAAACACTAATACAGTATACTAACACATATATATGGAATTTAGAAAGATGGTAACAATAACCCTGTGTACGAGACAGCAAAAGAGTCACTGATGTATAGATCAGTCTTATGGAATCTGTGGGAGAGGGAGAGGGTGGGGAGATTTGGGAGAATGGCATTGAAACATGTATAATATCATGTATGAAACGAGTCGCCAGTCCAGGTTCGATGCACAATACTGGATGCTTGGGGCTGGTGCACTGGGATGACCCAGAGGGAGGGTATGGGGAGGGAGGAGGGAGGAGGGTTCAGGATGGGGAGCACGGGTATACCTGTGGCGGATTCATTTCGATGTTTGGCAAAACTAATACAATATTGTAAAGCTTAAAAATAAAATAAAATTAAAAAAAAACCCACAAAACTCAACATTCAGAAAACTAAGATCATGGCATCTGGTCCCATCACTTCATGGCAAATAGATGGGAAACAGTGGAAACAGTGTCAGACTTTATTTTTTTGGGCCCCAAAATCACTGCAGATGGTGACTGCAGCCTTGAAATTAAAAGATGCTTCCTCCTAGGAAGAAAAGTTAATGATGAACCTAGACAGCATATTACAAAGAAGAGACATTACTTTGCCAACAAAGGCCCATCTACTCAAAGCTTTGGTTTTTCTAGTAGTCATGTATGGATGTGAGAGTTGGATTATAAAGAAAGCTGAGCACCGAAGAACTGATGCTTTTGAACTGTGGTGTTGGAGAAGACTCTTGAGAGTCTCTTGGACAGCAAGGAGATCCAACCAGTCAATCCTAAAGGAAATCAGTCCTGAATATTCACTGGAAGGACTGATGCTGAAGCTGAAACTCCAATACTTTGGTCACCTGATGTGAAGAACTGATTCATTTGAAAAGACCCTACTGCTACGAAAGATTGAAGGCTGGAGGAGATGGGGACAACAGAGGATGAGATGGTTGGATGGCATCACCGACTCAATGGACATGAGTTTGAGTAAACTCCAGGAATTGGTGATTTGACAGGGAGGCCTGGTGTGCTGCAGTCCATGGTATCGCAAAGAGTCGGACCCTACTGAGCAACTGAACTGAACTGAACTGAAATAAGTGAAGCCATATAGCTAATTTTTCAGTAGGAATTTACAGTAGCTTACAAATCAATAAATACAGAGATTCAACAGAATTCCAGTCAATATTCTCTCAGAGGTATTCCTGGAACTTGATGGAATGATACTAGAATTTTTATGGAGGTACAGAGGCCTAGAATAGCCGGTATTCTCTGGAAGAAGACCGCTAGGAAACTTGCCCTGCCAGATCTGCTAAAGCTATGGGAATTAAATCAGTGTGATATTTATACAGGAACAGATAAAACAGGCCAGTGGGACAGAAGGGAGGGCTCCAAACACACATGGACACGTGGACACTTGAAAGAAGACAAAGAGGCTGTGGTGGATGCATGAAGTTGACAAATGGTATTGGGACAGTTGGTTATCCACGTGGAAGAACCTGAAATCAGATCCGAACTTAACCTGCACACGAACATCAAGTTCAAATGGAATACAGACTTAAATATGAAAGGCAAGTGTATAAAGGTTTTAGAAGGCAAATTAGGAGAATATCTTTATGGTATTCTAAGGGTAAAGGAGGGTTTTCTAGGCCAAAATATGAAAACATAAACCATAATGAAAAATTGAAAAATTCAATTTGGTTAAATATCTTTCAAAAGACACCAAATAAGGAGTAAAAAGAGGTAATAAAGATGAAAAAGGTATTTCAGCACATAAAATAAAATACCAAAAAGTACTAACATCCAGACTATATTAAAGTGTACTATCAATAAGAAAAAGACAGCATGGTCCAATAGAAAAAAGAATGAAAATAGGCACTTCATAAGAGAGCCTCAAATTCACTAGTGTTCATCCTTTTCTAACAATCAAGGAAATATATATTAATATTAAAATTATAATTTCCTACTCATTGGATGGGTGAAAATTTTAATTCTGATAAATGCAGATGGCAAGTGCATGGAATAATGAGCCCTCTAATCCACTGTAACTTGGAATAATGTAATTATGCAGAATATAACTTGGTGTAAACATTTTACAAACACTTTGGCATTACCTAGTAAAGCTAAAATGTGCATATCTGGAATCCATTCCTTATACTTCTGAGTATGTAACCTAGAGAAACTCTGCTATGTATGTTAAAGACATGTAGAAGGATTTCCTGTAGGCTTCCCTGGTGGCTCGGAGGTAAAGAATCCGCTTGCCAGTGCAGGAGGTACAGGTTCAATTTCTGGGTTGGGAAGATGCCCTAGAGAAGGCAGTGGAAACCCACTCCGGTATTCTTATCTGGGAAATCCCATGGACAGAAGAGCATGACAGGCTTAGTGACTAAACAACACAAAAAGAGACGAATATCCTAGCAGCATTGTTCCCGATAGCTCTGACTGGTGACCTTCCGAATGTCCATAAAGAGTAAAATAGACAGACTATGGCTTATTTGCTGCTAAGTCACTTCAGCCGTGTCCAACTCTCTGCAACCCCATAGACGGCATCTCACCAGGCTCCCCTGTCCCTGGGATTCTCCAAGCAAGAACACTGGAGAGGGTTGCCATTTCCTTCTCCAACACATGAAAGTGAAAAGTGAAAGTGAAGTCGCTCAGTTGTGTCTGACTCTTAGCGGCCCCATGGACTGCAGCCCACCAGGCTCCTCCATCCATGGGATTTTCCAGGCAAGAGTACTGGAGTGGGCTGCCATTGCCTTCTCCAATGGCTTATTTATACAGTGGGAAAAACACAGCAGAGAAAACGATTGAACTACTATAACATGGACAATTCTCAAAAACAGAGTGATGATAAAAAATATAACAAAGCATGAAAATGTAGCAAAATAATCTAAGACTACAAATGGGATGATTCCATTTATGTAAAAAACCAAAAACTGGCCAAACCAAGTATTATACTCTAAGAGATGCATACACAGTTCGCAAATTATAAAGAAAAGCAACAGGGAGAGAAGGCAGGGCAACCGGAGAGAGGTCCACAGAAGCCCTAGGATACTTGATAATGTTCTGTTTCTTATTCTGGGCAGTGGTTACACATTTCACCATTATTTTAAACATTTACAGATAAAATTTATTCATTTATCTGTGGTACATCCTGCAATTAAATAAAAACTCTACTCTGTGGTATTATGGCAAAGATTAAAAAGATTAAATGGCCCACGACACACTCATGGTGCCAGGCATAAAAGTGATCAATATAATACGTGTGTAAATTTTTTTAAAAAAAGAATAAAATCATTCTTCCCTGAGCCTTGGCAAGGGTGGGGCCGGACGGCACAGAGGAGTCGGCTGTGAACAGCAGGGCAGTCTGCTGGGCCCCAAGTGAGCATGCAGAGCCTGGACATCGGCTGGAGCCCATCCAGTCCCTGAGGAGTCTGCCAAGTGAGGCAGGCAGACGCATTCCAGAGGATGGCATGTTTACAACCTCTTGGCCCAACACCACTGTCATAAAAGCAGCCAGCTAAAATGCCGTTCTTCTTATCTACAAATGAGCCCCAGGACATTACACCCTTCCTGGAAGAAAATACTGTTTTCTAAGAGAAGATGACCTGAAGTCTCTACAACTTCTCTCCACCCACCAGCCCTGTAGAGATTTTACAAGGAGTAATGTGACCACCTGGCGATGCTTTTCTACCTCACCATGGGTGTATGTGTGTGTGTTAGTTGCTCAGTCCTGTCTGACTCTTTGCTAGCCCATGGACTGTAGCCCAGCAGGCTCCTCTATCCATGGGTTTCTCCAGGCAAGAATACCAGAGTGGGTTGCCATTCCCTCCTCCAGGGAATCTTCCTGACATGGGAATCGAACCTGCATCTCCTGCATTGCAGGCCGATTCTTTACTGTCTGAGCCATCAGGGAAGGGAATCTCAGACACACTGGCTGGAGGCCAGGCCTCACTGTGAGCCCTCCAGGTCTTTTAACCAACGTTCAGTGAGCATTGATAACGTCAGGACACTTTGCTGGATGCATGGTGTTACGGGTTGAATTGTGTCCCCTTGAATGTTTTGCAGTTCTAACTCCAGTCCCTGTGAATGCAACCTTATTTGAAAATAGGGTCTTTGCATGTGATCAAGTTAAGATGAAGTCATGAGGGAGGGCGCTAATCCAAAGTGACTGGCTCCTTATAAAAGGGAAATTTGGACACAGAAAGACCAGTCACACAGGGAGAACGCCATGTGGAAATTAGTGTTCGGCTGCTACAAGCCAAGAGGCTACCAGAAGCTAGGAGAGAGCCTGGAGCAGATCCTCCCTTCATGCCTTCAGTGGGGCGTGGCCCTGCGCAGACCTTAAGCTCAGACTTCTAGCCTCCAGAACTGTGAGACAATATGTTTCTGTTGTTTAAGCCACCCAATTTG
Organism: Bubalus kerabau; assembly: GCF_029407905.1. Lineage (NCBI taxonomy): Eukaryota > Metazoa > Chordata > Mammalia > Artiodactyla > Bovidae > Bubalus > Bubalus kerabau. The sequence goes on from NC_073641.1 coordinate 16,282,084, forward strand.
TGGTACAATATTTTGGTAACCTCAGGCTGTGCTGTGCTTAGTTGCTCAGTCGTGTCTGACTCTGCGACCCCATGGACTGTAGCCTGCAGGGCTCCCCTGTCCGTGGGGATTCTCCAGGCAAGAATACTGAAGTGGGTTGCCATGGCCTCCTCCAGGGGATCTTCCCAACCCAGGGATTGAACCCAGGTCTCCCACACTGCAGGTGGATTCTTTACTGCCTGAGCCACCAGGGAAGCACCAGGAAACTAATACAAATGGGCAGCCATGAAGATGAAAAGGATAGGACTTCCTGCCCTCACGGAGCTCACTGTCTCTAAGGGCATGGGAAGGAACAGTTGTATTTCAAGCCGAACGAAGTACATAAAATAACAAAAAGCAAGGACACTGTTCTGGTTGTGCAAGCTGGAGAGTAATGCCAACTGTAGAATGCAAGGTGAAGCTTCACACTTTGATTTGTTTATTCTTTTCCCCACATTTTCATTTATTCACAGGGAGCTGTCAATTATATTAATCAAAAGTATAAGCTTTGGAATCACAAGTTCAAATTTTGCTCACTTAGTTTTTAGTGATGTGATCCTGGGAATGTTATTTGTTGTTGTTATTATTCAGTCACTAAGTTGTGTCTGACTCTTTGCAGTCTTGTGGACTGCAGCACACCAGGCCTCCCTGTCCTTCACTACCTCCTGGAGTTGGCTCAAATTCATGTCCGATGAGTTGGTAATGCTATCTAACCATTTCACCATTTCTGTCGCCCCCTTCTCCTTTTTATATCTTCATTAAGGCTCTTTTTCCCCAATCTGTAAAATGAGGATAATCATACTTAAATCATAGAGTCATTATCTTTGTTAAATAAACAGTATATTGGAATCTATATATGCATATATCATATATATATATATAATATGTATAAATATTTCAGTACAGTGCCTGACACACAGGAAGTGGCATAAATGGAGTTGATTATCTGCAGCAGAGGCATCAGCAGTTCTATTTATCCACAAAATTCATTGTGTCTGCTATGAGTCAGTCAACATGTTTGGGATACAAAAGTAAGGCAATTGTTCCTGCCTTCAAGGCGTTCACAGTCAAGCTCCTTCCTGTCACAGAGACAAATGTGGAAGCAAACAATTACAAAATAATAGAATAAGTAGTGGTAGAGGTAGATGTCAAGGGAGAACCAAATCTGGGGTGTCTCAGTGAGGGATCAGGGTAGAGGCAAAGAGGTGATGCTTGAGTTGGGCTCTGAAGGATGAGTAAGAGTGTGTTGAGGAGAAGGCCATTCCAAGGAGAAGGAAGGAGTGTGTACAAAGAAGCAGAAACAGGGAAGAATGGGCAACCACGTTTGGAGAAGGGCAAATTGTTTGGTACAATGGAAGCAGAGGAGCCTGGAGGTGATCGTGGAAAGATGGGCAGGGCCATGTTACAAAAGCTCTCTATGCCAGTCAAAGGAGTTTGGACTTACATCTCTAGGCAATGAGAGCTTTTGAGAGACTTTTTGTTTTTTAGTAATGGATGCTAAGTAAGGGTAAGCTTTTAGACATGGTCCTCTAGCATTAGTGAGAAGGTGAGAAAAGAGGCAGGGGAAACCAGTTAGGAGGTGATCATATTAGTCAAGACCACAAACTATGAAGACTAGCGCTGAGTCAGCAGTGGTGGGTGGGCTCGGGAAATGGGAGACAGTGTGAGCTGACATCTGTGATGCCTTGTGGCTGCCCTTCATTTTTTAAACACTCTTCCAATGCTTCGGGAATTTCCCAGGAAGCCTTCCTGACAGATGAGGAACAGGCATGTGATCTAGGCTTTGCCCATTAGTACCTGATTTTAAAAAAGAGGGACGTGAAGAAAGAGATAACAGGGAACACATTCTGCAGAGGAGAGTGGGGGCCACTGGGTTTTGAGAGACAGTGGTCCTAGCTATAATTTCCCACTCTGGAGTTTGTTGTGATCTTTGGGGCCTGGGTCAGCGGTGACAGGTTTCCTCTGGACAGCTTGGCAGGGTGATTTGGGCATTGCTCTTGTCTGCAAATCTGCCAAGTTGGACCTTCGGCCCTCCTGAAGACGCTGTGTGCTACCTGATAGTTTAGTAAGTGCTTTTTGATTTTTCTTAAAGCAGCTAGAGTGGATTCTGTTGTTTGTGACCAAGAACACAATCTGATACCAGCAGAAATGATGGGATTTGGTGATAGACTGGGGATGAGAGAAAGGGTGAAATCTAGAATGACACCCCGAATTCTGTCTTGAGGGCCTAGATGAATAGTAGTGCTGTCAATCATGCTTGGAAATGACAGGGGATGAATGGAAGGAATAGTGAGCTCAGTTTCCATGCTGAGTTTGAATTTCCTTTTGGACTTGTGGGTCGTGCACAGCAAGTTATATGGATCTGAGTATCAGTGAGAAAGTCTAAAAACAAATTGTGGACTGGTTGTTGTTGTTTAGTCACTCTGTTGTGTCCAACTCTTTGTGACCCTATGGACTGTAGCAGCCAGGCTTCCCTGTCCTTCAGTATCTCCTGGAGTTTGCTCAAACTCACGTCCATTCAGTCGGTGATGTTGTCCAACCACCTTATCCTCTGTTGTCCCCTTCTCCTCCTGCCCTCAGTCCTTCCCAGCATCTGGGTCTTTTCCAATGAGTCAGTTCTTCACATCAGGTGGCCAAAGTATTGGAACTTCAGCTTCACCAAATCAGTCCTTCTTTATGGTCCAACACTCACATCCATACATGACTACTGGAAAAACCATAGCTTTAACTATACAGACTTTTGTTGGCAATGAGTCTGATGTCTCTGCTTTTTAATATGCTATCTTGGTTTGTCATAGCTTTTCTTCTAAGGAGCAAGCATCTTTTAATTTCATGGCTGCATTACCATCTTCAGTGATTTTAGAGTCCAAGAAAATAAAGTCAGTCACTGTTTCTATTGTTTCCCCATCTATTTGCCATGAAGTGATGGGACCAGATGCCATGATCTTAGTTTTTTGAAAGTTGAGTTTAAAGGCAGCTTTTTCACTTTCCTCTTTCACCTTCATCAAGAGGCTGTTTCTTTTTGCTTTCTGCCATTGGGGTGGTGCTATGTGCATATATGAGATTGTTGATATTTCTCCTGGCAATCTTTATATTCATTCAATAAATTAATATAAATTGAACACTTACAATCTACCAGGCACTGGGGAAGCACTTGTGAATAAGACAATTATGAAAGTTAGTCACAGAGTCGGATCCAACTCTGTGATCCCACAGACTGTAGCCTGACCTGCTCCTCTGTCCATGGAATTCTCCAGGCAAGAATTGAAGGGGGTTGCCATTTCCTTCTCCAGGGGATCTTCCTGACCCAGGGATTGAACCTGGATCTCCTGCAGATCCAGGTTCTGCAGGAGAGAATCTCCTAAGGCAGATTCTTTACCAACTGAGCCACTAGGGAAACAAGACCATTATAAAATTTAAAATTTATAATCTAATAGGATAAATAAAAATAAGTAAACATAAAATACGATTTTGGAGTGATAAATGTTCACAAAGAAAAACAGAGTAAAGCAAAGTGGTAAAGAATGATGGTTGGAGGTGGGGTTGGAACAGCTCTTTCAGAAAGGGGGTCCAGGAAGTTGTTTCTGAGGAGGTGCCATTAAAAGGAATTAGGGAGTAGGTCCTACAAAGGTTCGAAGACAAGGAGAAGCAATCTGAATGAAGCAGTGCAAAGGGAAGATAAGCATAGTGTGTTTTAGGGACAGCAAGAAGGACCATGTGAGCAGAGGAAATGAGCAAGAATAGAGGGATAGAGATTGCTCTTGGAGAGGTGGTCGGGGACTAGTCGTATGGAGTTTACATTGTTGACCATGTTGAGGGATTTGTATCTTATTCTAAGTTTGATGAGAAGCCATTAGAGAGTTCTGAGCAGGGAGTGAAATGATGTCACTTAAGCTTTTAATGACCACTGCTGCCATTTGGAGTAGAGTCTTCAGGAAACAAGGGCCAAAGAGGGTAGGTCAGATGCAAGGCGAATGCAGGAATCCAGGCAGAATGATGGCAGCTTAGACTCAAGAGGTGATGAGAATGACAGGGTGATGAAAAATGTTTGGATGCTGGATATCTTTAGAAAGTACAACCGATGGGACTTGCCAGTGGAATTGCTGTGGATATTAGGGAGAGAGAGATCTCAAATGACTCTCATGTTTTTGGCTTAAGGAATTAGGTGACCAGTGGTATGATTTAACAAGGTGGATGAGAGCCAGTTTGGGGAGCAGTGGTGTAAATCAAATATTTCATTTTGGACTTAAGTTGGCGACGTCTATTAGATATCAAAATGGAAAAGTTTGGGGCAAGAATGATCGATTTGGAAGTCATCATCTCAGAGACAGTATTTAGCCATCTCCCTTCCCTCTCTCCCCCATAAATCTCTTGCCAAATCCCCCCTGAAACCTTGAGGGAAGCCTCCTGTTGTGGGTGAGTTATGGGAGGAATCTTCATCGTTCCTCTCTGGCATAAGTCTTTTCCCAGAAGGTCTGTGCTGAGTCTACCACAAGTAAAATGTAGAAAATAGGAAAAACAGAAAACCAAGGCAAGAAATTTTAAAGAAAAGTACATTGCATTGGGTTGTTTCTGTTGTTCAGTCGCTGAGTCATGTCTGACTCTTTGCAACCCCATGGATTGCAGCACGCCAGGCACCTCTATCCACCTCTATCTCCCGGAGTCTGCTCAAATTCATGTTCATTGAGTCCGTGATTCTATCTAACCATCTCATCCTCTGCCTCCCCCTTCTCCTGTTGCCTGCAGTCTTTTCCAGCATCAGGGTCTTTTCCAATGAGTTGCCTCTTTGAGTCAGGTGGCCAAAGTATTGGAGCTTTAGCATCAGTCCTTCCAATGAATATTCATGGTTGACTTCCTTTAGGATTGACTGGTTTGATCATTACATTGCATTATGAGTTTTACATTTTTAAGTTGAGTGCATACATAATATATGTGTGCTACATGTTTTAGGCTTGAATCCTCTGTAAGGTAGCAACTGTTTTGTTTTGTGACTTCTTGAGAAGCAGTTTGGAGAAGTGGTTAAGATCACCGGCCTTGGAATCCCACTTCTTGTTCCAATTTAGAATGCATAATCTTGGTTTTGGTCTATAATCCCAATTTTGGTCTAGTTTGGATCCTTTCATATCCTTATCTATAACATGGAGATTATAATAGAACTACAGGTTTGGGGCTATTGTGGAGGTTAAATGACTCTGTAAAGCCCTTGGAGCGGTGCCCATGTTGAATGCATTCAGTAACCACTCAGTTCAGTTCACTTCAGTTGCTCAGTCGTGTCCGACTCTTTGCGACCCCATGGATCCCAGCACACCAGGCCTCCTTGTCCATCACCATCTCCCGGAGTTCACCCAAACCCATGTCCACTGAGTCGGTGATGCCATCCAACCATCTCATCCTCTGTCATCCTCTTTTCCTCTCACCTTCAGTCTTTCCCAGCATCAGGGTCTTTTCCAATGAGTCAGCTCTTTACATCAGGTGGCCAAAGTATTGGAGTTTCAGCTTCAGCATCAGTCCTTCCAATGAACACCCAGGACTGGTCTCCTTTAGGATGGACTGTTTGGATCTCCTTTTGTCCAAGGGACTCTCAAGAGTCTTTTCCAACACCACAGTTCAAAAGCATCAATTCTTCAGCACTCAGCTTTCTTTATAACCCAACTCTCACATCCATACATGACCACTGGAAAAACCATAGCCTTGACTAGACGGACCTTTGTTGGCAAAGTAATGTTTCTGCTTTTTAATATGCTGTCTATGTTGGTAACCACTAACTGTTAGTATTATGTGTTTTGTAGGAATGTAGGCCTGCTGTGAACCCCATGTAGGAAATGCTCAAGCACAGGCTAAAATACTCTTACTGTTAAAATGTTGTAAGGGAATACAGTACTGGAATATGAGGGGACAAGGGTGTCTGGATCTAACATCATCTTAGATTATTTTCCATTCTATGAAATAATTCCTGTGCTGCCTGGGAGCATAATATGTGAACCTGAGGACAAAGAATGAGGCTGGTGAACCGGGAGCTTCTCAGGGCCCTTTCAATGCCACTGCCTTTCTTGAGACACTTGTCCTCATCTCAGGTGCCAGATGGCTGGTTGTGCTGCCTGCCTATGTGGGTTCCCTGCTTCTCCATTCCTCCTATTTAGTCAAGTCCCTTTGCCACATAACCCCTTTCTCTATCAGCTTGAGAGATAACCCGTCTTGATTCTTCAGGTGAGTCTTTGATAGCTAACTGGCCGTAAGGATGCATCTTTCATCTTTCCTTTCAGGCAATATTTAGCATTTTAGCAAATACTACTATGATGAGGTTGCACAGGTGAATGAGATGGGCACACCAAGCTAGGGAGGGGATGGTAGAGCCCACAGTGGACAGTGTAGTGGGATTTGGACAAGTCCCTATGGTCCACCCTGCGGGAGTCCTTAGAAGAGTTATTCTAGAACGGATTGAATTCATCTAAACTCTAAGCTCTGAAGAATAGAAAATGAAGTTTGTACACCCAGTGCGTTTCACTATGCCTGTAGCAATGGGACTCTAATTTCTCTGGAGAGAATGGATAAGACCTTTCAGGCTAGTAACAAGGATAATAAAACTCTTTTGCAGCTATGTTTGAGTGCTGTGCTGCTATTCTGAGACAGGCACCATATACCTGTGCTTGTCTCAGAAAATCCAGGTCAGTATACGTGGTTTGCATTTTTTTAAAAAGAACATAATAGAGCCTAACCATAACAGTGCCTCCCGCAGGTGATTCCTTCCAGACGCAACTGGACAGGACAGCACTCTGCTCTGCCTCCCCCTCACTGAGACTGTGAGAGGGCTGGTCCGTGTCTCAGTATTTAATGGTGTGAGGGGTCTCACTAGGGGAAATGTCACCACTTTGAGTCTTTGTGTAAGTAAGTGAGCAGCCAAGAAAAAGCTCCCATCCTCTGTCTGAGAGGACTTGACAGCCAAGTGTGATGAATGGTTCCTGACCAGATCCTGAGTCAGGAATAAAAAACTGTCAGAGAGATTTTTCAACTATTGAAGAAAGTTGAATATGGATTGTATGTTAATTAGATCCTTACTATTTAGAGTCTGGGCACTGACCAGCAGTGGCAGCACCTGGAAGCGTGTTAGAACGCAGCTTCAACCTCAGGTTGTCTGTATGCGCATTAAAGGTTGAGAAGCATTCTATTAGAATATTAGATGATACTATTAAATCAGTTTAACACTTCTTTTTAAGAAGTTCTTTATTTTTAATTTTTAATTGAAGCATAATTAATTTTCGATATTGTGTTAGTTTCAAGTGTACAGCAAGGTGATTTAGTTATGCATATATTATTTTTCAGATGATTTTCCACCATAGGTTAGTATACGATATGGAGTATTGTTTCCTGTACTATACAGTAGGCCTTGGCACTTACCTATTTTATGTAAGTAGTAGTATGTGGGAGCCTGGTGGGCTGCCGTCTTTGGGGTCGCATAGAGTCGGACACGACTGAAGCGGCTTAGCAGCTTCAGCAGTAGTATGTATATGTTAGTCCCAAACTTCTAATTTATGCCCCCCTCATCCCGTTTTATAACCATAAGTTTGTTTTCTATGTCTGTGAATCTATTTCTGTTTTGAAAATAAGTACATTGGTATTAGTTTTTTAGATTCCACAAATAAGTAATATCATATGATATTTGTCTTATTCTGACTTACTTCACTCAGTATGACAATCTCTAGGTCCATCCATGTTGCTGCAGATGGCATTATTTCATTCTTTTTTTATGACTGAACAGTATTACGTTTCTTGGTTGTGGTATTACTACGTCAGGGGAATGCTTCTGTGTGTGTGTGGAGGGGAGGAGCATCTGGGTCATCCAAGTAGCATTCAGAGGCATGTCCGCAACCCAGACCAAAGATGAAGCCTTCAAGGGAACTGGATCCTAGACTCTTGCGAGGCACCGTGGCTTGTTCTGCTAGAGCCGTTTAGAGTCTTTTACTAGATGGGATAGCCCAGACATGGAGATGGGTACTACACAGAGGAGAGAAGAATGATGGAGGCAGGCTACCCCCATGGGAAGAAATTCCAACCGCAGAGGCACTTGGGGATTCATTCCCAGTGTGTGACAAGGCAACGAGGTTAGGAGTTTGGGTGTGTCCCCTTAACTCAGTGGAGAATTTTTCCCCTGTGTTGGATGACACAGCTGAAAATTCCTTCCTTCATATGTTATAATTCCCTTTGGTTTTCCCCAACCCTTTTCTGAGGTCTGACAACACCCGTACAGTGCTGTGCATCAGTGCCCGGGGAGAAGAGACCTGACTTGTGTTCACAGCCCCCAGTGGAGGACTTTGCAGAGGGAGCAGTGTCCTTCCAGGGGGTGGGGGTCCCAGGGTTCCGAGCTGCATTTTTCAGAAGGGGAGGTGAGCTGCTGCCAGCTCCTGGGTCTCAGTTAAGTATCTCTGTCTCCTCTGCAGGTCTGAATTTTGTATTCAAGATTATTAACTTGGAGACCTTTTCTGTACTTGCCAAATCACATAAGGGAAGTGGTGAGGATGGACCTCCCCCAAGCCCCATATGTCTGTAGCTGTAGAGGATTTGATTCATGCTGGGCGTTTATTTCAAATAAAGACTAGCACAAATGGAAAAGATCTGAGAAACTGCCTCCTCCCATTGTTTCCAAATTCCACTCAGGTTTGGAACTTTTTTGAATAATTTTCATTTTGAAACTTGAAAAGGTAGAAGAATCCAGCCTCCTTCTGCTCGTAGGAGACATAGATAAGCATCTCCCACAAAGGTACACGATTATGTTACCCTTCTGGAATCCTGGTAGCCAATTCAAGTTGTTTTTGAAGCACAATGCTACCCATGAGGCCTAAACTAAAAGAACCAGACATTCCAGATTGACTCAAATAATTCCATTTTTTAAATGTAATGTTCTGGCACCTCTGTGATTTCCATATTTGTTCCAGTTTTCATCACACCCTGTGATATTGAATGGCAAGATCAAGAACAAAATGCTTCTCTGAATGACTCAGCTGCCTTCCTACCTTGTGGCTGTCAGGTGTAGAGCACAGTTTATCAGGAATTAGAGGAAAGCAAAATTTAGAATTTATTTCTCTTTGAGAATTTAGAGAATTGAGAATTTAGTTTTCTTTCAACAAATATAAAGAAGGTAAAATTTGTTATGTGGTTGTATGGGGAGGGAAAATCTCATTAGAAAATAAAAAACAAAGGAAGGAAATCCTCAATAGAAACTATGGATCTTTGATGACTTTTTCATTTCTGCATGATTTGAGATTTAGAAGAGCCAAGCTGAAACCTATTTTGTTCCTCACTCTATCTTATAATTCGAGGGGAAAATGACATTAGTAACTATTGGACCCTATTATTCTCCAATACCCAGTAATTTAGCTTTGCAGGCAAGTCACAATGCAAGTCACCCCAAGATAAGTCTGTTTCATTTCCTTTGGAACTGTTTGTAAACATTCAGAGCTCAGAACTGGGCTGTCCACGCCATGGTCCATGCAGCATGGCTGTGTTGTCTCTGACTCTACAGAACAAGAGTTTATACAGTTGAATTGGAAAACAGCTCTCCTGTGCTATGTCTAGTCCAGTCTGTGTAGGCCAGGCTTTATCAGTTTTGGGTACTCTGTGTGATAATTACTCCTTGCCAAACACACTTGTCTGAATTATTCCATGAAACAACTTGATAAATGGGTTTATCAAGCCCATTAAGTCTTGAAGAACTTAAATTAGTCCCAGATGACTCTCTCTCCAGTTAAAAAATGAATTTAAACAAAATCTGAATGTAAACATATTTTTAACTCAGTTCTATTTCAACCACTGAAGCACATTCTGGCAGTAAGCACTGTATCTATTTTTTTGGCATTTATGACTTTTGCGCTTGTTGGAAACAAACAAGATCTCAGGTGCCTATATCTATTTTTTATATTTATGACTCTTTTGTGTTTGTTGGAAATGAACACGTTCTTGATTTTTTTATCTGTAAAATAAAATAATAACAGCTGCTTCATAAGGATTTTAAGATGATTAAGATAGTAGACAAAGTGATTTCACAGTATGAGGTACATAGTGAATGTTTAATAAATTTAATTCCTTTAGTTCATGGTACATGTATAATGACTATCTGAAAATAGAGAGTTCCTAGGAAATTATTTCACAAGGTGAAATGGCAAAAAGTGAAAAAGCAATTACCTTAGGGCACATCTTGCTAAGGAGGCACAAAATAAATCAAGATATCCTCACAGACAGTTCAAAGCTGTGGCATTTTTTTTAATTGAAGTTTGGTTGATTTACAATATTGTGTTTGTTTTGGAAATACACCAAATGATTCAGTCATACATACATGTATTTCTCACTTTATTTTCCATTATAGGTTCTTAGAAGATACTGAATATAGTTCCCTGCTCTATACAGTAAACTCTGTTGCTTATCAGTTTTTTGTATAGTAGATGATATCTGTTAATGCCATGCTTCTAATTTTATCTCTCTCCCCATTTCCCCCCTTGTTAACCATAAGTTTGTTTTCTGCATCTATAAGTCTGTTTCTGACTGATATATAGATAAATATTATATGATGTAACTTATCTGTGGAATCTAAAGGATAATCCAGAAGCTATGGCATCTTGATGTTGAGATGCTGAGTGTAGTTTCTGGGGAAGGAGCTCGGCAGGGCCACTTCTCACCACTTGAGCTGGGTGCTACTTTTATCAGTCTCTGCAAGTCAGACACTGAAATGTATTTTTGCTTTTCACCTTTTTTCATAAAAGCAAAAAAATCCTCCTCAGATTTCTTTTAGCAAAAACAGGTACTAACTTAGGCCTTTTGTAAAAGTGAAATGATGTAAAGTCAAGTTTTGAAAAGTGGGTAAGACCTGCGTTAATATCCATTGGTTTTCAAATTAACATTTGTCTTTCATTGAAAAATAATGAGGTTTTTTTAAAAAATTCATTTATTTTATTTATTTTTGGCTGCTCTGGGTCTTCATTGCTGCACACGGGCTTCCTCTGGGTGTGGCAAGCAAGGGCTACACTTTGTTGCGGTGTATGGGTTTCTCGTTGTGGTGGCTTCTCTTGTTGCCGAGATGGGCTCTAGAATGTATGGGCCTCAGTAGTCGTGGGGCACGGGCTCAGTTTTCCTGTGGCACGTGGGATCTTCCCAGACCAGGGATCAAACCTGTGTCCCCTGCACTGGCAGGTGGATTCTTAACCACTAGACCACCAGGGAAGCCCAATAATGAGTTTTAATGGCAATCAAGAGCTAATATTTTGTGCATTAGTTAAGTTTTAAAATTGAAGGCTGTTCCCGATCTGCTTTTAAAGCCCTCTGCTTCTCTGGTCCTATTCCACACCACTTCTTTCCTGCCTCCAACTCACCGGTCTGACAGAACCATGTACTAGTCCTGATACATTCCACAGTTTCTTTTCCACCTTTACTGAGATAAACTGACATGCAGCATTGTGTAAGTTTCAAGTGTATAACACGTTGACTTGATCACTTATATATTGCAAAAATGCTTACCAGCACAGCATTGGGTAGGGTGTGCCACCTGCATCACGTCCTAAATGACCATTTCTTCTTTGCAGTGAGAACATGTAAGAGTCCCTCTCTCAGGAGCTTTAAAGGATGTAATACAGTATCATTAAATATGATCACCGTGCTATGCATTTGATCCTTGGAACTTTTAATGACTTTACAACTAGAAGTTTGAACTCTTTGACCAACATTTCCCTCTCTCCTACCACCCCATGCCTCTGGTAACCAGTATTCTATTCTGTTTCTTTGAGTCTGAGTTTTAGAGTTCACACATATGTAATAATCAGATAGCATTTGTCTTTATCTGGCTTATTCTGACTTAATTTCATTTAGTATACTGCATTCAGGATCCATCCATGTTGCCATAAAGGATGGATCTTGAACGCAGTATACTAAATGAATCCATTCTTCTTGTGGTTGAATTATATATATATACATACACATCTTCATATCCATTCATCTGTTGATGGACACAGGTTATTTCCATATCTTGGCTGTTGATTGTAAAATTTCTTTCTTTTTGCTTAATTTATTTAATTTTTACTTTTTTTGGCCACATGGTTTGGCTTGATTCAAACTAGGGATTGAATCTGTACCCTCTGCATTGGAAACACAGAGTCTTAACCACTGGACTGCCAGGGAAACCCCTGACTCCAGCCCCATAGTTGCTTATATCATTTTTCACCTGTCAGTTAACTTCTTCCCTAGTTTTCTTGATATGATCCTATTCTTCCTTTAAAGTAATCACATCTTTTCTTCTACAAAGTCATCTCTGATTTCCTTAGTACAAAAATAATCTCTTCCTTCTAGTCATTCTCATGGCATTGCATATTTTTAAAATAAAAATTTAAACATAGAATAGGATTAGATTTATAGAAAAGGTGTGAGGACCGTGTAGAGAATTCCATATTCCTCTTAGCTAGTGTCCCTTAACGTTTACACCCCACATTACTGTGGTACATTTGCCACAACTAATTAGCAGCATTGGTATACATACTGAGCACTTGCATCTATATTGTAACTGACTCGTAACTGTGAACTCCTTGAAGTCAGGCCCCGTGGCCATTAACTGTTCCATTTCTGTAATACGCACTGAGCCTGTTTCCCGCTGAGCACTGTGTGAGCGCCAGAACAATATGCGGCACATGAAAGCAGAGCTGTCCTCGCTCCTTTACTTGCCTACCTCAACCAAAGCCCTCAGTTTGTCTGTTTATTTAAATCATCTTTTTGTTGGGGTAGAACATCCATGCCGAAAAATGCGATCATAAATTACAGAGCTCATTGGATTTCCACAAGCGAACACACTCATATAATTCACCCACATCTTCAAATAGAATATTTCCAGCACATTTTCTTTCCTCAGAAGTCCCCCGGTATACCCCTTCTGGTAACTGCTGCTTTCCATTTTTATGTCTGATATTGCCCTCAGTTTTATTTTAACAATGGATTCACAATCACAGTATCTTGGTATAACCCACTTTTATATTATCATATCCATGCAAAGTGGCTTGAATCTATCTATTAAAAAATTAACTGCTTGATTAAAGGAAGTACAATGAAGTAGCTTTCCCAACAGCCAAACAATGTCCATTGTCTTTGCAGTTTATATAGTTTCTGCATCAAGGTCCAGCTTATGGTTGGAAGTACCCACTCTGGCTGAAGGACAATTCCAGGCTGACAACATCAGTCAGGCCAGTGTAGGAAGTAGGACATAAAACCATTTTGGTTTCTGTTCCCTTAGAAACACATGGAACAAAATAGAGTTTGCCAAATGGAAATATACAAAACCACCGGGGAAATAAATGTTATTTTTAAGCTTCTAAGAGGCTATCACAAATAACTGGGAGGAGAGTGGAAAGAATTCAAAATGCAGGTGACCTTTTAACAGGCAGAACACAGCAGGGTCAGCAAGTGCCTAGAGAATGTTGTGACTTGGAGAAAGATTCTGAGAGCCCAGGCCAAGAGGGACTGACCTCACTGGACATGATGAGAAGTAACTGTGAAGGAGCTGGCTTTTCCCTAGTCCTGTGAGAGCCAGACAGCAAAAAGGAAACCATCCTCCAGAAATGGAAGCTTTGAAAACCACTGGCTACTAAAAGAGGACCAGATTTTGAGATCTGGGAGCTGGTGGGTTTGCTGCTGGAAGGCAGGTCTGGAGTGTTGCCCTCCAGAAAGCTGGTTCTCCTCTCCTCTCAGAGCAAGCACCATGGTGGTGGGTCTTAATGCTGCCAGTTGGTCAGTCTAGCTCTCCTCTCAGAGATAGCATTGAGGAAACGGACTACACTGGACACAGAGCTCTCGCATAAAGGGAAAGCGTCCCCAGACCAAGCAATGAGGGAGAGGGAAAGCCAGGGCTGCTCCTGGCTTTCCCCTGGGTTACAGACAGTCATGACCAGGCACGGCTGGGACCTGCAGTGTTCTGGTCCTCACACAACTAGTAGGGTGGTGTGCCCATTTACTAACTAGACTCACAAGTGACACAGTGCATAAAACCTGGGAGCAAGGGCCCCGGGAGGCTGAATTTACTCCCCAGCTGCCTTTGTCCCACTATCTCCTGCTCCTATCACGACTTGCAGGCAAGGTGACTTGCAGGAGGTAAAATAGAAGTAGGCTTATGCAGGAGCCCACAGAGAAGTTTTGGATGGCTCATGGGTTCTGCTTATCCCAGCTATCTGGAATCTTACAAAAACATTACACCAGTCTCTCATAAAATGGAGCAGGGACTTTCCAGAGGGCAGATCACAGCAGGGCAGTAAATGCAAGTGGTGATTCTCTCCCTTCACTTAGACCAGCTCTCCCACCTTTTTTTCTCCGATTTTATTATTATTTTTTTAAATAATACATTGGAGCTTGTGACCAACAGAATTAAAATAGATCATTTAATAACTGTTCTAAAAATAATCAAAAGATGCCTGCTCCTTAAAAGAAAAGCTATGACAAACCTAGACAGTGTATTAAAAAGCAGAGACATCACTTTGCAAACAAAGGTCTGTATAGTCAAAGCTGTGGTTTTTCCAGTAGTCATGTATGGATGTGAGAGTTGGACCTTAAAGAAGGGTGAGCACTGAAGAATTGACGCTTTCAAACTGTGGTGTTGGAGAAGACTCTTGAGAGTCCACTGGACAGCAAGGAGATCAAACCCGTCCATCCTAAAGGAAATCAGCCCTCAATATTCATTGGAAGGACTGATCAGTTCAGTTCAGTTCAGTCGCTCAGTCGTGTCTGACTCTTTGCAACCCCATGAATCGCAGCACGCCAGGCCTCCCTGTCCATCACCAACTCCCGGAGTTCACCCAAACTCAAGTCCATCGAGTCAGTGAGGCCATCCAGCCATCTCATCCTCTGTCGTCCCCTTCTCCTCCTGCCCCCAATCCCTCCCAGCATCACAGTCTTTTCCAATGAGTTAACTCTTCGCATGAGGTGGCCAAAGTACTGGAGTTTCAGCTTTAGCATCATTCCTTCCAAAGAAATCCCAGGGCTGATCTCCTTCAGAATGGACTGGTTGGATCTCCTTGCAGTCCAAGGGACTCTCAAGAGTCTTCTCCAACACCACAGTTCAAAAGCATCAATTCTTCGGCGCTCAGCCTTCTTCACAGTCCAACTCTCACATCCATACATGACCACTGGAAAAACCATAGCCTTGACTAAACAGACCTTTGTTGGCAAAGTAATGTCTCTGCTTTTGAATATGCTATCTAGGTTGGTCATAACTTTCCTTCCAAGGAGTAAGTGTCTTTTAATTTCATGGCTGCAGTCACCATCTGCAGTGATTTTGGAGCCCCCCAAAATAAAGTCTGACACTGTTTCCACTGTTTCCCCATCTATTTTCCATGAAGTGATGGGACCAGATGCCATGATCTTCATTTTCTGAATGTTGAGCTTTAAGCCAACTTTTTCACTCTCCACTTTCACTTTCATCAAGAGGCTTTTTAGTTCCTCTTCACTTTCTGCCATAAGGGTGGTGTCATCTGCATATCTGAGGTTATTGATATTTCTCCCAGCAATCTTGATTCCAGCTTGCGCTTCTTCCAGCCCAGCGTTTCTCATGATGTACTCGGCATATAAGTTAAATAAGCAGGGTGACAATATACAGCCTTGACGTACTCCTTTTCGTATTTGGAACCAGTCTGTTGGTCCATGTCCAGTTCTAACTGTTGCTTCCTGACCTGCATACAGGTTTCTCAAGAGGCAGGTCAGGTGGTCTGGTATTCCCATCTCTTTCAGAATTTTCCACAGTTTATTGTGATCCACACAAAGGCTTTGGCATAGTCAATAAGGCAGAAATAGACGTTTTTCTGGAACTCTCTTGCTTTTTTGATGATCCAGCGGATGTTGGCAATTTGGTCTCTGGTTCCTCTGCTTTTTCTAAAACCAGCTTGAACATCTGGAAGTTCATGGCTCACGTATTGCTGAAGCCTGGCTTGGAGAATTTTGAGCATTATGCTGAGACTCTAATACTTTGGCCACCTGATGTGAAGAGCTGACTCACTGGAAAAGATGCTGATGCTGGGAAAGACTGAAGGCGGGAGGAGAAGGGTGTGACAGAGGGTGAGATAGTTGGATGGCATCACTGACTCAGTGGACATAACTCTGAGCAAACTCTGGGAGATAGTGAAGGACAGGGAAGCCTGGCATGCTGCAGTCCACGGGGTCACAAAGAATCAGACAGGAATTAGCGACTGATCAACAAAAAATAATTAACCCCTTATCTCCACAGGGAGTTTTCCCCATAGTTGCCATATTACTACCTTCTTGACTTCTCTTTCTCAGCGGAGTGGAGGCTGCATCCTCTTCTGTTGCCAGCCTCCATCTCCATTGCAAAGCCCTGTGACCTCTCACTTCACAGACACAGAAAGCTCATCCTGCAGCCAGCCCCCACCCTAGTTCCCCACCCTCAGCAATATGGAAAAGGGCGGATGTTTTCAAGTTCTCTCTCTTTAACATATACTGGATGAAATTCTTAGTTTGGGTTTGTATGTTTCACCAAAAACCAATCCCAGGCAGACATGAGAGGCTGCAGAGTTGGTCTACCTGTTACCTGGATTCCAGTAAAAGATGGAGGCATCCTGGTGGTGGTTTAGTCACTCAGTTGTGTCCGACTCTTGTGACCCCACGGACATCCCACGCCCATGGGATTCTCCAGGCAAGAATACTGGAGTGGGTTGCCATTGCCTTCTCCAGGGGACCTTCCCGACCCAGGGATTGAACCCGGGTGTCCTTCACTGCAGGCAGATACTTTACCAACTGAGCTATGAGGGAAGCCCCATCCTAGATGTCCATAAATAGAAATAATATTTTCGTATCTGAGAGTACATCCACTAAGGAGGTTCTAAAGGAGCTTTACAGAAATGTTGGCTAATCCAAGCACATGGACTGTATCTGCTCCCACATTAAGTTAAAAAAGATTCAAAATTATTTCCTTATAACACGACTGCAGCTGGGCAGTGTTTAACGCCTGAAAATCTATTGCAAAGAAAGACAAAAAAGGCTGGAAAGAAACGCATCAAAATGAACAGAGATGGAGCCCGCAGGGTGAGCCGTTGCCTGATTACCTTTTCTCTATAATTTTCCAGCCTTTGAAATGAGCATGTCCTACTTTTATAACTATGAAAAGAAGCACAGAAAGTCTTGAACTTTGCATTTAACCAGTGGGCCAAAGCAATAAAGAGCAGAGGCTCCGTGGCGGGGCACCCAGCGCTCCTCCGGGCCGCAGGGCGGAGTTGGCTACCACCGTCGGGGCGGGGCGGGGTCCCGGGACCGCCTGTGGGGCTCAGGACCCCGCTCTGCGCCGGAGCCTTCAGAGGGGAGCCTGTTTTATCTCTGCGCACCTATGACGTCACCCTAGGAAAACCAGAAAGCCCCGATTAATCACGAAGTCACGACTAATCCCTGAAAGGAATTCGGGTCGGGGTGAGATGAGAGGGTGCCCCAGACAGCGATGTCAGACGCTGCCGCGGGGGCCGCCGTCCGGACAGCCACGCCCCCTCCCCGGCAGGCTATGCGCATGCGCAGCAGCCCGCAGGTCGCTGGCCGGCCACCTGCTCCCTCCAGCCAGGCAGGTTTGCTCTGTACTAATACCGTGCTTGACCATCACCACGGTGCTGAGACAATGGTTTGGCCACCATCTGCAGTAGTATCAGAGCCCCAAAGCGTAAATTAAATCCTGGACCGTAACTGGAATTCACTTGGAGAGAGAGGCTTGTCTTATTTTTAAAGTATAGGGTTTTATAGCTACCTGCTTTAATGAGATCTGTATTAGAGTTCCATATTACTCATGACTTGATTTTTATTAAAATTGTTTTAACGATTTCCAACCATTGTTAGCCCGCTCCGTTAGCCAGTTGCTGGAGGATGGCCGGGCTCTAGGATCCAGAGTTAGGGTGCAGGCCTGTGTTCCCCAGGAGCCCTTGCGGGGAGGCACCGCAGCAAAAACAGAATGGGCACCTAGCAGCATTTCATGGAACAGGGCTGCGGATGCCTGGAGAGGCTTGCCAAAGGATGGTGAACCTTGGATGCTGACTGTTTTCCTTGGAGATGGTCCTCACACTGGTCTTGCTGAAAAGCTATGTCCTCTGGGAGAAAAAGTGATCAAAGGATTCTAGGGATTCTGGGATGTCAGTAAAGACATCAGATAGTGAAATATGTCGTTCTTATGAATGGCTTTGTAAAATCTTCTGAAAAGAATTCTGGGTGAGGTGACACACTCTTTTCAGGCCAGTCAAGCAAAGGGCTTGATGCATTTTAAGTGGGAAGCTACTGGACTCTGCTCAGGAGGCAGTGCTGGGAAGAGTGCCCAGGAGCACAGGGAGTGAGGGACACCTCCCTTTGCCTTCACAGCGTCTCATCTCACAGCAGACTCTTCCATGAACTTTCCTTGTGGGCAGTCTTGAAGGAGCTCCTACTGGAGTCCCTGCAGCTCAGCGCCCCAGCTCCTACACCCTGTGTGTGTTGTCTGGTTTATCAGGCACATGTTAAACTGTGAGCCATACTATGAACCACACCAGTGAGCAGGGTGTAGGCAAGTACCTGGAACTTGGGGATGAGTGGAGTTAGAGCTGGAGTTGGGGTCCACATGAGCAGCACTGGTACTCCTAAAAAATGCCCATAAGTGCAGACTGCCCTGCTGATTTGTTTTAATCACGTCAGGACTTGACACGATCTTTCTGTTTTCTTCCTTCCTTCTTCCTCTCTCTTTTCCTCCTTCCCTCTCTCCCTCCCTCCCTCTCACTCACACATACTCTCTTTCTCATTCACACACGCACTCCCTCACACACACACTCATACACTCACACACACACTTTCTTACACACACATACTCTTATTCACTGTCTCACACACACTCTGTCTCTCTCACACACTGTCTCATGCACACACACACTCTTTCACTCATTCTCTCACACAGTCTCTTTCTCACACACTCTCTCCCACACACACTTTGTCTCTTTCTCACTCACACACACACTTTCTCTTTGTCACACCCACTCACACTCTGTCTCTTTCTCACTCAGGCACTCTGTCTCTCACACACATTCTCTCATTCACACACACTCTCTCTCTCACACACACACACACACACTCTCTCTCTCACAACAGAGGTCTCACTAGGCTTGCTTTATGAACTTCACCAGCACGCTCAGTGCTGCATCACGTTAGATTGCCTTGGCAGGGAGACAGGTGTTTATCTGCTTTTGATCACTGTTGGAGTCTCAGGCCTTTAAATCTTTTGAACTTAGATCCATTGTTCCACACTGGCTGCTACTGATTCTACAACCCCAGTGCTTTCTTGATTATATTTATTTGGCTAAAAGGTGATGCCTTTTCTGCCTCTTGGACCCAAGGGGCTGGGGATGTGGAGGAGGGTTCCCAAGCCATAATCAGTAGCTTGAGTCCCTGTGACCTGTTTGGAGCTTATAGTCAACATCTAACTGGGTTCAGAAGTAGCAGTGGGTTTATGTAGCTCAGGAGAGATATGCCAGTTCAAAGGTGTGGGAGGAAAAGATAGGGATGTTTGGTGGCTACTAAAATCAGAGCTTCTTAAACTGAGGTTATCATCAGAATTACCCAGGAAACTTAAAATAGAGGCTTCCAGGGTTGGGAGTGGAGCAGACATCTGTGGTTTTCAAAGCTCTTGGCTGATTCTGATATCAGGTAAGGCAGGGCCCACTGGTTTGTGGGCTACTGTGAATGAGGGGTAGCACTCAGCTTAGGCAACACAGTGTTTCTGGGGGTGAGGCTTCTAATCAGAAATAATGAGGTTTTGGAGATATATTTAGCCCAGTTTTCCAAAATTAGCCTTACTGTTGGGGATGACCTTAAGACTTGGGACTCAGCTGAAGGGATCTGGGAAGAGGACCAAAGTACCTACCTCCTGAGTGATTAGGAGGCAAAGGTTTGCAGGTCCCTAAGCCTAAAGGAAAGGAGTTTGGCTTAGGTCAAAGAACCATCAGTCTTTTGAGGTAAACTGTATGTCCAAATTGCAGATGAGGAAACCAAAGCTCAGAGCAATTAGGTGAATCATCTAAGGATTCCCAGCTAGTTGGTGGCAGAGACAGCGTTTGACCTTTAGGCTGTTTGATTCCCAAATATGAGTTCTTTTGATGTCAGATTTCATTTCCCTTTTCAGAGGCCTTTTTAGTCCAAGAAGGGAGTTGAACATAAGTTGAAGAGTTGGGGTAGTGGAGGTGAGCAAAATTTAAGGAACGAATGATAGTGCTAAAAGACGCAAAGAGCGTTTATTTTGAAAACTCACAGTGGGGTTATTGTTTCAATTAGGTTCTCCATAGTGTGAGATTTTAGTATATCCATGATATCTTCAAATCAGCTTGAGTATTAGGTAGGGGCATAATAAACCAAACCAGTGGAACCAAAGGATGCTTAGGTTCTAAATTTTAATAAACAATTATTCATACCTTTCCAGAATCACTTAAAAGGAAACTGGTATAACTTTGATAATACAGCCCTCACATTTTAGCAGTGTCTCTACAGTGCTCACCGTCTTGGTTTGAGAAGGAAGTCGGCAATGACTTGGAGACCATGCCATACTTGTAACATGGGCTTGAGAGTCCAGAGCGGGGAGAGTAAAGGAAATGACAAGGCACCCTTTGGAGGATGAGGACAGAAATCCATGTAGGAAAATAATCACACCTTGGGGATCATGAAGGGTCTGTAAGTACTACCGATTACTCACCAGTTGTAAGATCTCCCAGCATTAATCCATCTTGGCAGTGGGAAGGATGTTACCAAATGATTACATTGCCTGCTGGCTTCTTCCAAACTCCTGGCTGGAAAAAAAATGAGTGAATATTCACTCTGGATGATGGAATTGTTTCTTGTATAGAGTCTACCTCAAGGAGGTCCTTCAAACAAATAAACTGGGATTTGAAATTTTATTTTTTTGTTGACCACATTCCAACAAATTCTGAAGCATCTAAGTCGTATCCTGGAAGCAGTTTCCTTAAATTTAACCAGACTCATGTCAGGCCAATGACCACCGAGGTTATATTTTAGCTTTATATTTTAAATACTCTGGAAATGTCAAACTTGGCCCCATCATATTGGATGAGACAGAGGGAAAAAAAAACTTGGTTCTTGAAGGTGCTGCAACATTTTTAGGTCAATGTTTACTTAACTTCCAGCACATAACATGATTGAGAAAAAGTGCACTTGCAGAAAAACAAAATAAAAAATATTTTTCCCTCTATTTGTAGGAGATACTTTATTGAAAAGCAGTAAGGATAATGTGGGATAGAAGACAAGAGGAACTGCGTTCAGGTGCTAGAAGAATTCTTTGGCTACTATGGATTTTGAAATGGCTAGCCCTTCTTCAGGTGATACTTGATGGGATTGTCAGGGGCAAAAAAATAGCCCTGTTATTAACTAGCAAACCTCGGGAGACACTAAGTGTCTTGGATAAAGGAGAGAGAGAGGTAAGTGTGCCATTTTAGCATATTACTAACCCTTGTCAGCAGAGAGGAGGTTTTCTTTAAAGAGAGGCACTAAACACATTTTCACATTATACCTACAGAGAGGGTCCCCCGGAGCCAAAGGCAGGTTGCCATCCAGGAACATAGTATTCTCCCAGCTCAGCAGGTCATGAGGACCTCGTTCTTAAACCTGGGACTGTTGCCAGCTTGTGGAGAGACACTTTGGCTACTCATATAGCTCACAGGCCTGGGAAGAGTGTCTTTGTTCCACATCTTACTGGGTGGCCATGAAATTGTAGGCCTGGTGAAAAACCATCTTCCTCAAAGTGCTGCAGATGGTTGGGGGCCAGAGGCAGAGGGCTGTGGTCCCAAACGGTGATGCTCAGAAGCCTCTTTAGTTATCGTAGAGTCTGAACTTCCAGGCAGATCTATTTCTTGAACAAGCCATGGGCCTCTGCAGGTGAGATGGAACATCGGATGGCCCAAGTCATAAATTACTGTTTTGTCACTAAATCGGCTAGCTTGTGCCACAAGTTTTACAGGCAGACAAGTATTTGATGAGTATTCGTGGTGGGAAAGTGAGGTGGTACAGGCTAAGTCATGTGGAACAGGCAGCACTTTTAGCTTCCACCTGTTAAATGCCTTGGCTCTGAAGGCCATTTTATCTCAGGGAGTATTTCAGACCCAGCATCTAAGGTCAGAGTTAAAAAAAAAAAAAAAAAAAAGGAGGAGCAGGACAAGAACTGCTGGTAGGAAAGGGAGAGTCAGGATTAAGAGGTGGGAGGAGAGAGTTCCAAGAAGGTAGTGTTAAAAACCCTGTGAAGTCAAGCCCCAACAAGGGTTCTCCTCCCAACCCCTGGTGTTGTTTGAACCAACAGAAAGAGACCAGGTTTGGTTCAGAAGCAAAGGAAAGCTGTCTTCTTTGATCAGAGGATGTAGAGGCAGATAGATGCTCAGGCTCTAGAGCACATGCCGTGGGATAAAAGAGGATCATTGGAAATGAATCTTCATTTTAACCTGTATCAGAAGGCAAGGGCTTTTTATAGTCTGAAAGTTCCTAAGGGTTTTCTTTTGTAATCCTAGCTTGTCCTAATTCTCTCCCATTCCCCATGGTTGCAGATGAGATTTGAAAGTGGCAGGAGAACGCTAAGTGGGAAAGAATCACTACTCAAGTCAAAACTACTTGAGTTACATATGAGACCCTTGATTGTTTCCAAAGCATCATTCAAAGCACAATAAAAGTAAGTTTGACTTTTAATTGTTACACCTTAGGTAATGAAGGGCCCCTAATAAGGTTCTCCCAATTTATTCTCATTCCTATATCCTTGGGGAAAAGATTTCTGAGAGTGAGTTGAGCTTAAGGCAAATGAAGCCATAGTACCAGGGGAAAAAATCCACTAATATTTCTTGTAGCAGATTTAGTACTGCCAGAAAAGGATACCTAAGGGATTATATGTAGAGAACAAACACGGTAATCTTGATGTTATGATGGGGGACATTTCACTGATTAACTTTTTGAATAGTTTGCTATCTACTAACTTTGAAGTATTTCTTACAAAAAGATGGCTGTGGGAAGGTTATATTCAAACACACCTGGATAAATCACCCATTGTTTTGGTGAACTCACCTGTTTTTTCTATCTGATAAGTTACCCAGCCTTGGAGCACTAGAAATACTTACCGAGATCATTAATTATATATCCCATCATGGACACACTGTGTTCAGGAAGGGCTGTCGTGGCCACTGCTGGGAACTGAGAACAGACAAGCTGTCCCATTTGTCTTCTGCACTTCTAGCTTGATTGCATAGGTGTGCTTGACTTTATGCAGTTTCTGTGAAACATTCTGCATATCATAGAACACAGTGAATTTACTTAGGCACTTATTACATAAAGGAAGGACTAAGGGATGTGAAATAATTTTAATCTACGTTTTACCATTTTAAATTTGCATTTCCAATAGATGCATTTCATTCTCTAGCTTTCTGCTTTAGGGCAGCATCTAAGTCTGATTTTCAGGAAACAGGCATTAGAAGTGTTGGGGAAGTTTGTTAAAAATCTAACAGAAAAAGCAACAGATGCTTGGGCTCCCACCCCAGATCAACAGACTTGTCATTTCAGAGGTCTGGGAAATTGATTTTAACAAGCTTCCTGACCCTTCCACCTCCCCCATGGTGATTTGGAACACATCAATATATTTATGGTCTCACATTCTGTGTTGTTTCTCTGGTGGGGGAAGGAGGAAGGAGAGAGAGATGGGAGGGGAGAGAGGGAAAGAGAGAAATTCTCGGTTTTGCTCCAAACCATGGACAAAGAGAGAGTAACCTCTGTTGAAAGGAGGGCGGAGAAGGGGACGGCAGAGGATGAGATGGTTGGATGGCATCACCGATTCAATGGACATGGGTTTGAGCAAGCTCTGGCAGATGGTGAGGGACTGGGAGGCCTGGCGTGCTGCAGTCTGTGGGGTTGCAAAGAGTTGGACGCAACCACTGAACAACAACAACAAACCTCTGTTGATGGTTTCTTGCCTCCTGAAATGAACAAGGAAACAGTTGAAGAAATCCTGGGTGTTTTTGTAAAGGGCACGCGCTCGTTGGGTGGGCTGATAAACCTGGGGCTGAAAACATTTGAAACGGCAAATTTTCAAAACCATGAATATTTGGAATTTTTAAAAATAAATAGGAGCACACTATCACAGTTACCATAGTTTGAATCCTAGTAATTTAGAATTTGTGATTCTTTAGAGATAAATATAAACTTGATTCTTGTCAAATAAAATATTTGGAATTTTAAAAAATCTGCAGAATATCCAAACCAAGAGTCAGTGTTCCAAGGTTTCATAAATTAAGGATTTTAAAAGATATATAAATTCTTGAATTCAGCCATTAATTGTGCCTGTTAACAGGATTTTATAATGTTAACTAGGTAATATAGGTTATATTTATAATTTCTCTTAATCTCATCTAATTTAGTCATACCTCTATAGATCTTAGTTTACATTATATACTGTATAAAGGCAAATTACATCAAAATATTGTCTTTTTTGGCTGAAGTTGGGTCTACCTAACAGTCTTAATTTAGCATTCTCAATCCTTGCATGAAATTGGATTTGAAGGGAAATCATTTAGGTGGCTCTAAAAGGAATAGGGAGCGTTGCATAAGAGTTGTGTTTGTGGTCTCCAACCAAGTTCCCTCTGCCTGTGGGCCCAGCTCTGGCCTCTGGGTGGAGGTGCGTGGGGGAGGTCTCTCGGGGATTCCGTCTTGGTTCACTACTGTGGCGAGGCTGACGGCATGCTTTCCCAGGCCTGGAGGCTTCCAACCTTGGGGTGATGTGCAGTTTCACTCCCTTGTCTAGCCCATCATGACTTCCTGTTCTTTTTCTGTAATGTTTTTCAGATCCGCTCCTTCCTGTTTCTTTCCCCAGCCTGATTCTGGTCCAGGCTCTAATTACCTCACACACACCTGCACTCTACTCACATCCTCTTTCCTGTCTGCAACTTTTCCTCTCACCATATTTTTTTCTTCACATGGTTGTTAGAATCCTCTTCCTTAAGCATCCTTTCCATCACACGCCTCTCCCAGCAGCTCCCAGTTGCGTCAAATGCAAGCTCCAGTCCTCTCTCATTGCCCAGACCATTATCTCCTTGACAGCTGGACCCCACTCCAGCCAAACAAATGTCCTGACACGATGTCTATACAATGCTACAACATCTGGTTAATTCAGTCAACTCTGTCAGATCTTCAGTTAATCATCTGGATGTTTTGTCTACAGGACGCCAAACATCTGGATTGACTGAAGAAATCTATGCTGATAGAGTTTTTTTTTTTAAACTGAATTGACCAGATGTTTTGGCATCATGTAGACACATCACTGTCTCCTGCATTTGTCTTAATGGCTTGTCTGCATAACGTTCTCTCCACCTGCAACATGACCTGTCTCCTCAATGCCATGTTCTCCCTTCCTTCCAAATTATGGTCAGAATTCCCTCCGCCACAAAGCAGTTCTAGACTAATCCCACTAAACCACAGTCTGTGTTCATTCTAGCACTCACTTCATTTTTACACATATAACTCTTGTCAATTGAAGTCACTGTGTTGTGTCTTTCTTCTGGGCTGTTAGCCTTCTTTGGATTGTAACCCTATAGGTATACGAGAGGTGTACTGTAAAGCAGTCTGGTTTGTATAGCAAGAGGCGTGGTAGTCTAGTGACCAACTCAAAACTCTGGGTTCAGTCTTGTTTTAGATTTCAGCAAGCTGCTTTACTTCATGTGTGACCTGGACACATTACTTAACTTTGCTAAGCTTCAAGTCTCCTCCTCATTTGTAAAATGAAGACAACAGTAGAGCCAATCTCATAGAGTTGTTTATAAGGATTAAAAGAGTTAATACAGATAAAGTACTTAGAAGAGTGTCTGGCATAAAGGAGGCATCCATTAAATGTTAGCTGTTATCATTATATGCTTTATAAAGCTTGGTTTTTGTGTTTATCCCTTCTTTTGACTGTGACAGGTAGGTAAGGCAGCTGATACTGTTCCCATGTGAGAGGAGAAAAGTGATATTAAGAGGTTATATTGTTTTTCTGTTAAATCAGTTGCATGTCTGAAGCCTTATACACATTACACGTCTGGCTTTCTACATATTACCTATTGGCCCTCGGCTCCCTCCCATCTCAGGAGTTAGAATATCGCTTTCTATAAAGAGCATGTACTCAAGGAAGCCATGTATGTTTTCCTACAGACCAGAGGTCTCTCCAAATGCTCTTTGGATCTGTGCCCACCTGTGACAAAGTATCTTATAGTAGAAAGAGAAAAGGACAATGTAGTAAGTTTTCCTAAAGTTAAATTTCTTCAAATGTTAGAGCTGTTACTGAACTGAAGTTATAACCTTCCTTCATTTTTAGTATAAAAATCTCCTAACTTTCTGAAATGATGGTAATCCAGTTCAGTTCAGTTGCTCAGTCGTGTCCGACTCCTTGCGACCCCATGAATTGCAGCACGCCAGGCCTCCCTGTCCATCACCATCTCCTGGAGTTCACCCAGACTCACGTCCATCGAGTCAGTGATGCCATCCAGCCATCTCATCCTCTGTCGTCCCTTTCTCCTCCTGCCCCCAATCCCTCCCAGCATCACAGTCTTTTCCAATGAGTCAACTCTTCGCATGAGGTGGCCAAAGTACTGGAGTTTCAAGGCTATGATGGTAATATTAAGTGATAAAATACAGATTAACACTATATAACGTTGGTCGCTCAGTCATGTCCAACTCGTTGCGACCCCATGGACTGTAGCCCGCCAGGCTGCTCTGTCCATGGGCTTCTCCAGGCAAGTATACTGGAATGTGTTGCCATTTCCTTCTCCAGGGCATCTTCCCAACCCAGGGACTGAACCTGGGTCTCCCACATTGCAGGCAGATTCTTTACTGTCTGAGCCACCAGGGAAGCCTCAGTACTATAATGGATCCTGTTTTTTTTTTTTTTGGAGGGAGGGTTATTCATTCAACAAATATTAAGCGTCTGTGTTTGCTAGGCATGGTTCTAGGCACTGGATCAATAGTAAAACTGACCAAACTCCTTGTCCTCCTAGAGGGCATTCTGTGGTGGGAGATTATGATAAAAACAATTAACATCTGTAAAGCTTAATTTCTCATCTGTAAAATGGTAACAAGAGTTCGTACTTCCTCCATAGGGTTGTTTGTAAGAGTTAAATAAATCAATAAGGAAGAGTGCTTAGGAGTTTGTAGCGCCATTGAATATAACTACAGTGGGAGACGTAGAGAAACTGAGCATGCGGGGTGGGGATGGGTTGCAATTTTAAAGTTGAGTGGGTCACTGTAGGCCATAATGAGAAAAGGGCCATTTGAGCAGACTTGAAGGAGATGTGGGAGTTGGGTGTGGAGGACAAGAGGTCAGGCGGAGGAACTGGCTAGTGCACAGCGCCCGAGAGGACCGCATCCCGCTCGTTGGATGCAGCACCGCACACACGGTGTGGTCAGTGCAGTGACGAGGAGGAGTGTACTAAGCGGGGAGTCGGAGACTGAGGGAGGGGATGGTGGTCCTCCAGAGCCTTGTAGGCCATTGTGAGGCTGTGGGTGTTACTGTGAGTGAAATGGGGAGACGCTGACAGAAGTTGTAACAATATGACTTATGTTTAAAAGGGTTCACTCGGCTGCTGTGTTGTTAATAACTTTAGGGAAACAAGGGTGGAAGCAGGGAGACTGGTTATGGTGCTGTTATGGTGTCCACACGAACGCTGATGGTCCCTTTGACCAGGGTCGGTAACAGTGGGAAGTGGTAAAAAAATGGTGAAATTCTGGGTATATGTCAATGGTTGAGCCAACAGATTATCATAACAGACTGGATACAGGGTGTGAGATGAAGACAGGAATCCAAACTATTTGGCCTGAGCAACTAGAAAAGTCTCACTGCCAATGGGGAAGATGGGGGAAAGTGCAGGAGAAGCAGATCCAGGGGAAGAAGGGCTCAGAGGTGTAGACAGGTTCAGCGTTGGACATGTTGGCTTGATGACACATGAAATCCACAAGATGGACATTAGGAAACTTCACTCCGAAATGGACCCACACCTCACATGCACAACTTTTCTAAATTAATTTAAAAATCACTAATTGAATTTCTTGGTTGCTTGGGAGATAGTACCCATTCTTAACTACTGTATTCATTTACACCAATAATATAATAAAAGTTTAGAGCAGAGATCACATTCCTCTTACCCTAAATAAAATATTTCCTCAAAAATTGCAAATTAAAGAACAATTTAATATCTGTAAAGCTTAATTTCTCATCTGTAAAATGGTAACAAGAGTTCGTACTTCCTCCATAGGGTTGTTTGTAAGAGTTAAATAAATTAATAAGGAAGAGTGCTTAGGAGTTTGCAGTGCCATTGAATATAACTACAGTGGGAGATGTAGAGAAACTGAGAAACACATAATACAAAAAAAAAAGGTAGTTCACAAATTTTAAATTTATTCATAAGCAGTGAGAACTAGCCATAGAATAGATACTACTTTAGAGTAGTCATTTATTTTCTATACATGATGCCTTTCATTTCAAATATGTTTTCAATACATGATGCCCTTTGTTTCAAATATATTCTTATTAAAGCATTTGAATAACAAAGCTCCAATTATATTAATCAGAAAACAAATGAGAAAATCACATAAGAGTTTTCTGCTCTCAAAATTATCCTGATTATTAAAAAGTACTGGAACTGCAGCAATGATTATCATTTCTGGCATCATGGAATGAGAAAACAATATTCTAAAAGATTAAGAACACCTTCTTTTTGACTGGTGCTGTGAAGAAAGCCTTCAGAAGATGTTCTTACTGATCAAGTAATGTGAATTAATATCATGATCTAACCTTAAAGGAATAATCCCCAGCAGATGTGGAATAGAGAGACCTGATTCCTGTCTGCATTTCATTTAGAAGCTGGTGTTCTCTCCAGGTAGGATTCTCCAACCTTAGCCCAAAATATCTTCCAAAAAATTTAAATGATGAATTTCTACATTATCACTTACAGAAAATAATTCAAAGAAATGTAATTACATTTCCTTCTCCCTCTCCCTTTATTCTGTGAGATTTGGACTAAATTGAGGCAAAAAGATGAGCAGAGGGAAAAATAAATGTGAGCCAAGTGACTTCAGAAAACTCTCTCAGCAGATAACCTAAAGATGCAAACTCTTCATGAAAAGTATAGGGTGCAGATGTTGCTACAGTTTAGAGCTTCACCAAATTGTCTGAAGTAATCACATAAAAGAGAAATACCCCTGAAGACTGTCATCTTGGAAAAAAGGTTAAAAACCTTTGTGAGTTCTTTAGGGCCAGCGCAAGAGTTACTGTAGAAGTTCTTGTTTAGCAATGAAACAGAATGGGAGAAATAACCAGTTGTAGCCGAGAGCTACCTTTGGTGGCCTGAAATCAGCCACGGTGAGAGTATTTACACCACAGAAGTTGGCAAATGATGCAAATCAGGGCTTTGCTTGCCTTCTGTTTTTTACGGAGCCAGTTAAGCAGCACACCATTGAAAACTGCCCAGGGATTAGCACAGCCCTTAGAACCTGTGACAAAGATGTTCGAGTATGGCTTTGCAAGGAAGATTTTGAGGAATAATGACTATTCTTTCCACAAGCATACCTCTTATGTGGACTTTTAATACTCGACTTGTTAATATTGTTTTATTTCTCTAGGAATTTGGATTTCATTGAATCCTTATTAGAAAGGATTTCTCTAAAATATGGCTCCTATTTCGCCTTAATTAAAAGCTAAAAGAATGGAGATAAAATATATATGGGACAGGAAACCCTCCTGGTTTCTAGGAAGCAGAAGTGGTATCGCAGGATAAACTGTAGTCACTGGAAAGGCGTCAAAGCCATAGAGACACCAGACCTCCCTGTTTTTTTTTTTTTTTTTTTTTTTTGTGAATGACGGTGTCAAAGAATGTAACCCCTCTTAACTTCTCTACACCCAGTATATACAAATTGCTTATATAGATACAACCCTCAATGGTAACTCACTTCACACATCCATTTTCTTTCTTGTTATCACCAAGATTAAACAGCATGTTGGGGCAATATTCTGCATTTATCTAACCTTTTCACTCAGGCCACAGTGATACAACAGCACAGGTTTATGTACCTCACACGTCAGATCCTATCAAGAGACTTGGTAGTGACAGTTGATAAGGACACCATAGTTTATTGAACTGGTTCTAAAAACAACAGCAGCAAACCACTTATCTCCTCACACTTTTTTAATGACCTTGTTCTATGGCGTCCCTGTTTTTAGAGGCAGCAGACGTATTACTGACTGCGTGGCCTCGGAGCATACAGAGAGCTGCGGGCATGTGATAATGTACATTTTGCTATTATATCATTAAGAATTCTAGAGATCTGCATTTCTTCAGTTACCTACTGAGAAAGGGGAGGTCTAGAGTGAATTTTAACTTTCACCTTGCCATAAGCTTTAACCAATGTGAAAAAAATGGCTTGTCAGGAAAATGAGGAAAAAAAAAATTGCTGGGAGTTGCTTTTGTCTCTGCTCTCTACAATGTCCAGCATCACCAAAGACAGGGAACAAGAAGGCTACCAGACTTCACTGTTTCAGGATAACACATCCCTAGAGGATGCATATAGAGAAAAATAAGCCCAAATAAATGTAAAACTAGAATGAACTATAAAGGCTAATTTTCTTACATATTTTCTCTTTTTTCTTTGAATTCATTTTTTTCTTTTTCTGCAATTCGCATGGCCCAAACAGACTCTTGAGAGTCCCTTGGACTGCAAGGCAATCCAACCAGTCCATTCTAAAGGAGATCAGTCCTGGGTGTTCTCTAGAAGGACTGATGCTAAAGCTGCAACTCCCGTACTTTGGCCACCTCATGTGAAGAGTTGACTCATTGGACAAGACCCTGATGCTGGGAGGGGCTGGGGGCAGGAGGAGAAGGGGACGACAGAGGATGAGATGGCTGGATGGCATCACCAACTCTATGGACGTGAGTTTGAGTGAACTCCTGGAGTTGGTGATGGACAGGGAGGCCTGGCGTGCTGTGATTCATGGGGTCTCAAAGAGTCGGACACGACTGAGCAACTGAACTGAACTGAAACATGTTCCTGTGACAGTTCCAAAGATTTTGCTATAAGCACATTTAATATCATATATAACAGTTTAACCATGTTCTTAAGCTTTTCAAAATTGCTATTGCTATTATTTGGTTAAGTTCAAAGTCAGTTTTATTATCATGGTGAAATTCTGATTAGATTCTAATCTCTGTAGAATTTCAGATCTTTCTGCTCCTTGCAGCTAAAGCAACATAAGGAGCACTCAGCCAACCTGTTTTAATTCTGTCATTCAGTTCTCTTTTTCAGCCTATAAATACTAGTCTTCCGGTTGCACCCCAGAGACCTGAGGTTCCTTCTGTTTTGGAGACAAAACCACACTGTTTTAGGTGGACACAGTCTTGGAGGAATGATAGAGAAAACCTATGGGGGTACTTCAATACAAACAGATCTAGTGGTAATACTTTTCAACAGTAACCAACAGAGACTTCGTGAGCTGAGAAAAGAGCCTTTTGCTTTGTGAACCTCTGTAATACAACTGCTGTTACAGTGATGAGGGAAAGACAGGGCACATTTCCAAACACTGGCTTATTTTTTGGTGACTTTGCATCTATTTCCCAGAAAACTTTTGTCAGATCCCTCTCCTCTTTGAAACTTTCTCCTACTTCTGTGCAAAAAAGAAAGGGATTGTCCTTCTGTCTTCTCACCCCAGGTTCTAGATATGATCATAAAGAATAAATTATGAAATATTCCTGGCATACCAAAATGTATAGAGAAAAATATAGCGAGGATTGACTACCCAACATCTATCTTAATTAAACATTACAAACCTAAGTGAATCTCCCTGTGTATTCCTTTTGCCTCCTTAGAGGTAAACACTATTTTTTTGTTTTTATACTTTTGCTACATGTGTACATCCATAAATAATATATAATCGTGAGTTGCACATTTTACATTTTTATATGGGAGGTTTCCTTTTCCTCACATTATTTTTAAGAGAAACTAATACACAGAGGTCTGGTTTATTGATCTTTACTGCTTACAAAGTTTTCCACAGCATGGATATACAATAACTTATTTAGTCTTTGGTTGATACTTCAATGTATATTTAGTACAGTTCCCTTGAGCAGTGTGTGAGAATTTCTTTAGGGGGCAGACCTAGGATTTGAAATTTTGGATCACTGGATATGAACATTTTAAACTTCACTAGATATTGCCAGTCTCAAAGACTGGATCACCAGCAGTGAAGCTGGAAGGTTGTTTAACAAGCTCTCTATGATCAGAGTTTCACATTCAGTCTAGATGGGGGCAGTGGTGGTGGGTAGTACGGCAAGACTTTGCTTTTCTGACGTGGCCATACGTGAGGCTGCTGCTGCCACAGCTGTAGTGTCTGGGACTATGTTGTTGAGGAACTGCTGTCAAGAAAGCCTGCGTGTGTGTGCCGAGTTGCTTCAGTTGTGTCCAACTCTGTGCAGCCCCAAGGCCTGTAGCCTGCCGGGCTCCTCTATGGAAAACCAGGCAAGAATACTGGAGTGGGTTGCCACGCCCTCCTCCGAGGGACCTTCCCGACCCAGGGATTCTGCCCGCATCTCTCTACATCTCCTGCTTTGGCAGGCACATTCTTTATCGCTTCTGCCACCTGGTAGCTTCATAAAGAAAGCCTACTGGGTTCCACTTCAAAAGAGAGAACTGATGAGACACTCTGAAAATACGTAGCTGGTAAGGTTTTATTAGGTAACTGAGCGTTAACCTGTGGTAATAATTTTGGCATTCAGATTGTAGAAGATATTGACTAAGTAGATAATATAGAGTAAATAGTCAGCATGACCGATTGTCATAAAAGGCTAAATTCTTAATGAGTTCTGTTGCCAGGATGGGGCCTCTGTACATGCTCCTGCTGTTGCTGTGCTGAGAAGGGCAGGTGGATGGTGTCGGGCCATGGTCTGCAGTGAGCTTGGCTGATATTACGTGGTGTGGTCGTGTCTTGACTGCATTAAGCCCAGGTACTGACCTAGACGCAGGTGTCAACGTTCACTTAGGGGTTCCTGAAGATTTAAGGCTAGTAAGTCTTACTGACTTGGCTATTTTTAGATATTTATATGCAAAACAAACCTACCAATCTTTATATTACATAATTTAACAATTATATTTCAAAGATAGCAGAATGCCAAGGAGGTTTCCCTTAAATATTCTTCCTGTAAAACTTTTATAAAAAAATCTTGAAAACAAAGGCTTCACAGATTTTAGGGTAAAAAGATACAAACAGGCTTGCGTGGTCTGTAGATGGTTAATATGTAAACTGGAAGGAAAGTGATTTTATTTCAGATTTAGTAATACAAAAGGTCAATTAGAAAAAAGAAAAAAACATATACCAGTAGCCAAAAGCATTTGCTTACATCATTCCACAATTTACATAAGAAGATAATTGCTTTTCAAAACCAGACAACAGGTTCAAAAATACTTCTTTTCACACCCTTAAGTGATGCTGTTGGGAACAATGGCTATTATAAGGCCATTTATTGTGGGCACATTTCCAGCGAGTTCTGGTTATCATTACTCTCATTTTATCTTCTTTCTTTTTTCTCTCTCATCAGCTTTTTGCTTTCTTCCCTCCTCCTTTTATTCACTGGATTCCGAGGATCATAGATTTCAAATGTGTCTGAGTCTTGCATGCTTGCATCTTTCACTTTTCTGCTTTTATCCTCAAACTGAAGTACATGCGACATCCTAGAGTGGGAGAGAGATGGTTAACTGATTTTGGCATAAGAACTGAAAGAAGTTCTACACTACACTTGTCTTGGCATAATGAACCAAAAGGCTACAAAACATCAAGATGGGTTTATTGTTTACTGGTGCTTAAACCACATGGAAACCAACTTCTCAGAAAACACTTAAATTTGAAAAACATGTCTGGAGTTTGTTTTGTTGGTTTGTATTTCTAGTAGTGAGTCTCTGTGCTTCAGACTTCACTTGAGGTTCCTTCTCTAATGGGAGGTTAAGAGTTCTACCCAGAAGTCTTCCTTCAACTAAACTCAGAGAACATTCTGTCAGCTTCCTTTAAAGAGCACACTCACTGAGCCAGAGTGAGCCAGATTGCAAAGCAAAACCCTGACAGTAAACCAGCCCTATCTGATTTGTTTTGTTTGCAGTAGTTAAATGGGTCAAGTAGGGAATGTGTTCAGAAAATTCCTGTTCAAATGGTGTTATGACTCCCTTTTCTGGGGAGTTGCTGAGTTTTAAAAAAAATTTGTACAAAAAGAAACTGAGCTTTGGGCACAGATCCATGAATTAATTTCCTCCTCTTACTGTTGATTACAACAAATCTAACCACCCTGCTTCCCTACTTTATCAAATGCTTACTGGTCTTAAGGTATCAACATGTGCTTGAATCCTAAGTGGTCATAAGTTGGCCATGCTTAGCGGCACAGAACTGTGTAAGTGATTAGCTCTGCCCCCATTAGGAGGTGTTGGGAATAAATAGGGAAGTCCCAAACCAGATTCTAGGGCAGCTGAATAAATTTGGAAAGAAAAAAGTTCAGTTTTTTGATATATAAGTAAAACTACTAAGGCTTCTTTTTCTCAATAGATATTTAAGCAATTTTTAAAACAGGCATACCAAGCACTTTTCTTTATCACAGCAGATATGGCTAAATTGCCTAAAGGATTAACACTCCCCACATGTCAGCTGTAACTTTCAGATGAAATCCAAATATTATAGTGATTTCT
Source organism: Bubalus kerabau (assembly GCF_029407905.1). Lineage (NCBI taxonomy): Eukaryota > Metazoa > Chordata > Mammalia > Artiodactyla > Bovidae > Bubalus > Bubalus kerabau. Next base: position 16,316,833 of record NC_073641.1, read on the forward strand.
TTTTCCCTCTATAAGCAGACTGGGCGATAGGTACTAGCAGAAATTCCCACACCCTTTCTTCCTGCAGTACCACAAATGCAGGGTGAAGTTTACTTGTGTTAAGAATTCCCATGGATATACTTAGATTTTTGACGAATTCTAAAAAGATTTTGTGAGCAAAATGAAATGTTACAATATTAGTGATACTACAACTGCAAAGAATTCAGTAGGGTTGACTGTCACAAGTTGACAAGCTATATATTACCACCATTCACACCTCTTCTTTCCCAGAAAAGCTTATTAGAATGCAATGAGTACAAGTGATATTATTATATGGATGACCTAGAGTCTAATTTTGGAGACAGCAATGGCACCCCACTCCAGTACTCTTGCCTGGAAAATCCCATGGATGGAGGAGCCTGGTGGGCTGCAGTCCATGGGGTCACGAAGAGTTGGACAGGACTGAGTGACTTCACTTTCACTTTTCACTTTTATGCATTGGAGAAGGAAGTGGCAGCCCACTCCAGTGTTCTTGCCTGGAGAGTCCCAGGGACAGAGAAGCCTTGTAGGAGGCCGTCTATGTCGCACAGAGTCGGACACGACTGAAGCGACTTAGCAGCAGCAGCAGCAGCAGCAGAGTCTAATTTACTAACTGAAGTAAAGCACATTTGCATTTCTGTACTTTACTATTAATATATTATTTGCATTAGATTTCATAACAGAGTCACACATGAGAACTGCTGATTTTTTATACTTTCATGGCTTTAACCTTGGAAACAGCCTTATTTAGAAAGTGCATTATAGGATTATTGCTTATTAGATGGAATCCTCCGAGTATGATTTTCTTATGCTTTCAATGTTCTACACTCTTTAAGTATTAGCATCTGAGAATAAAACAATCCTGAACTCCTAGCAAAGGGCAATTAGCCATGGTAGCAAGGGACCATTAGAACCAGACTGAATTGATCAAACAGGATTTAATCAATTAATGATGGCCTGTGTAGGCCAAAATGATCAGTGGTAACTCATTTCAGTAAATATACCTCTGAAAAGCCAAAAAATCAACGACAGCCTCATGCTTTTGAAAGTTGGCCAGTCAGTGGCAGAACCACACCAGTGAACATGCTTCAGAAAGCCCGCCAATCAGTCACCAGCAGTCTCTCCTTAATAGTGGTGCTTCGGAGGTTGTGATCAACCCTGAGACCATCCCCAACCCCAAAACTCTGCATAAGGTTTGCAACCTCCTTTGCTCAGAGACTGTGCCTAAAAGCAAGCTCATTCTTTCTTAATATGCTTTTTTTCCCCAGATGCTGAGAGGTGGTCTTTTTCTTTTTCTTTGATACTCCTTACAATCTATGCAGCATTCCCTACAGAGTGTGCTCTTCAGAACACTGCTGAGGACTAGGGTTACAAGTGTGGCAAGACTATCCTGTTACAGGTCCTTGTCACACGCTATGGGGAGCCCAGACCCTAAGACTATACTTTGCTAAGTACGCAGCAGCTTTCCAAATGACTTGGGCTGAGGCTAAGCCCAAACCAGAAAATAGCTGGAATCATATTCCCTTTAAAACAATTTTATTCGATACTCCTATATTAATATAAGAATACAAACCCCACTATCCTAGTTAACTTAATACCTTTCCATATATACATTCTTCTATTTTAAAAATTAGTCCTTTCTCTGCCCCAAAAGACAGATGGTGTTTTTTTTTTTTTTTTTTTTTGTATTATCTACTTCTAGTAGGGGTTGTCCATGTTTCAAAAATGACTTTATCAGAATTTGTCAAGTAAAACCATTACAAGGCACCCTCCTTTCTATGTCATGAGAGAATCTTACAACTACTGAATTTAGTTGGCTTTGGTGTTAAGAAATAAAATCTAGACATGTGAATAATACCACAAGAGTCCACAAAAAGAAACAGATTTTCCTACAAATCTGAAAAAACAGAAAGCTGTAAATTAAAGTAGCTGTCATTTTCAACTGTTTGTTTCATACACCACTGCACTAAACAAGGCCAACATTTTGATTAATAACAAACCTAAATCCAGAGGAAAGAAGGGGCTATCAGCTTACAAACTACTTCAGCTTTAATATTATACTATTTAGCATGGCTGGTTACTCAGCAATAATATTTAATCTTTAATCAAAATAAAAACATAATCAAAATGCTTCTCCCATTTATCTTTCAACATGCTTTGGTCACTTCATTTTAAAAAGCAAAACAAAACAATTACTATGATTTTCAGCATAATAAACTCCTGACCTGTGTGCCTTCATAAATCACAGACTGCATGAATTGAAAGCATGCCCACATTTTACAGTCTCCTATGAGAATACACACGCAGACTTATTATACAGACTTAATTCAAGTACATAAGGTCTGGTAGTTTATAGCCCTGTATGTACTAATAACTCAATACTATCCACTCTGTGGCTGCTCATAGAATTGGGCCAACAAGAGCAGTCAAGTTTTTGGAATTACACACATCATTTACATATGAAAATTTTAGAGCTTGTTCAGCTGAAGGCAAAGACAAATATTTAGTTCTCATTAATTAATAATTTTACATAAGATCAGATTCTCAAGGAAGAACATTGACTTTAGTGTTATAGAAATGTGGAGGCTTTCCATTTCTACAGAGGCTGCGTCTGACAGGTGTATGGTCAGGCCCTTCAAGACGGTGGGTCTCTTGCTTTCGATATAGTCCCTGCTTTACCACGTGACCCATCTTCCCGCTCAACCCCAGAGCCTCAACAGTACCCACTGCATGTGTGCCCCCGTCCCAGGTAGTGACTGTTCTAGTGCCGAGAGCAGAACCACTCCACCAAGCGAGGCCATCAAAGGGGAGCGTCTTGCCCCCTTGGCGACTGTTAACCTGAGGGGCTGGCAGAGACTTGCTCCTCTGCTGGTTCTCCTGCTAACTGGTGAGCCAGTCTGACATCAATTTCCCCTGTAAATGGTAACCTCCTTCTCCCCCTTGGTAGCTAAGACTGCTGCTGCCTCCTGCCTGCCATCTGCCCGTGGGGTAGGGTGTCACTCCACGACCTTGTGCTTCTGACTGGTAAGATTCCCTGTACAGTACATCTTGGATGACTTTGTCACTGTTTCCAGGTTCTTTCTTTGGTCTCACGGGTGGGCAACTAAAAAGCTCACAGGCCAGTGGGGTGCGGCCCACAAACAGGTAAGTTTATTTTTCTTTTTTGTATGAGACTGTGTGGAATTATAAACAGAAGTAAGCTAGTGACTCTTCAAAAGGGACCTGGACCCTGACCAAACTGACATCTGTTTTTAAAGCCTCTTATATAATTGTGAACTAGATTAAGGTGTGACAGCCGTTCACATTCGTTGGGAAACGAGAGGACCTTATTCTCAGACAGAGAGTAAGGAGTATTACATCACAAAATTCCAGTGTTCACAACTCATTTCTGACTGAAATGCATTTATGTTTAATATAATGTAAACAGCTATCTTTTTCATTAGAAATTCTATAAACCACTCTTTCCCATTACCAAGTCTCCCTAACATAGGAAATCACCACCCTACCCTGAGATTGTTGTAGGTGTCTGTACTATTTCTCCTTTTTCTAACCTCCAAAGGTTCTAAAATAATCTTTCTTATGTTGTTGTTGCTTAGTCACTAAGTCATGTCCAACCTTTTTGCGGCCCCGTGGACTATATAGCCTGCCAGGCTCCTCTGCCCATGGGATTTCCCAGGCAAGAATACTGGAGTGGGTTGCCATTTCCTTCTCCAGGGGGTCTTCCCAATCTAGGGATCCAACCCATGTCTCCTGCATTGCAGGCAGATTCTTTACTGTTGAACCACCAGTGAAGCCCTAATCTTTCTTTTTTTTTTTTTTTTACATTTTATTTTTTTAATTATTTTTTTAATTTTATTTTATTTTTAAACTTTACAATATTGTATTGGTTTTGCCAAATATCGAAATGAATCTGCCACAGGTATACATGTGTTCCCCATCCTGAACCCTCCTCCCTCCTCCCTCTCCATACCATCCCTCTGGGTCGTCCCAGTGCACCAGCCCCAAGCATCCAGTATCGTGCATCGAACCTGGACTGGCGACTCATTTCATACATGATATTATACATGTTTCAATGCCATTCTCCCAAATCTTCCCACCCTCTCCCTCTCCCACAGAGTCCATAAGACTGTTCTATACATCAGTGTCTCTTTTGCTGTCTCATATACAAGGTTATTGTTACCATCTTTCTAAATTCCATACATATGTGTTAGTATACCGTATTGGTGTTTTTCTTTCTGGCTTACTTCACCTAATCTTTCTTATACATTTTCTTTATAGCATATCCTTTGACCAGAAACTATCAGCTATTGGATTCCACTGAAATACCTTAGCCTGACCTTAAAACCCTTTGACAATGGGATCTTCCTATCTCACCAACTTTATTTTGTTTCTTTCATCAACTTTTCACCCGCTTACTTGAGTTTGAACATCAGTTATTTCAGACAGTTTGTCTTTTTCACAGCTAAGTTCTCTCTGCTGGGAATCAAAGCCTTTAGATCCTCTGTACTGGCCAGGCCCTCTGGCTGGAACTGGCTGGTTTGCTAAACTAACACTTAACCTCCTTTCATGGGCAGGGACTGTTTTTTATTTCTATGATAAACTTCTAAATGTCTAACAGGTTCTGCAGAAAGTCTGGGGCTCCGCACAAGCCCACCTTTTTGTGATCTCTCATAGCTCGGCTCACATTGATGGCTGCTTTTCCACTGCTCTCAGATCAGTGATGGCTCGTTTTTATTCCATGCAGACTGTGGTGGGAGCATGTCTTACGTTCTTTCCCATTTCCTATGGTACGGTACCTAATGTAGGTACCTGTAGAACTAGACAGGATTTCTTTTAAAACAGTGTTCCTCAAAGTCTAATCCCAGAGTTCTGCAACAAACATAGGTTGCACATTACAATCACTTGGGTAGTTTTTAAAACTATCAATGCCAGACCTCGTCATCCCAGGATGAGGCCTCAGCCTCAGTAATCTAAAATTTTTTTTCCTGGTGATTTAAAGATACAGCCAAAGTTAAGACCACAGCATTAAGTTTAAGAACCTTTACATGTTCAGACTGATTGATTTCATCAGCCATTTGTTCTGGTCCCTTCAGAGAACATTAAGAACAGCTGGTTCCTGATGACAAACTACTCACATACTTAAAGAATCTTAAGTGACTTCTGAGCCTATTTTAACTGAATAATCTCAAGTGTATCATCCATTTCTTAAATATAGTGTGAGGGAACGGCAAGGAGCTATGCTGAATTATTCATTCAACAAACACTGGAGCCTTTTTATGTGTGACACCTAGTGTCAGACACTAGGGAAATAAAGCCGAACATGACCCAGGCTCTGCTCTCCTGAAGTGAACAGCCTGTTAGGGGAGATGAACATACTGGCACCAGAGCAAATGTACGTTTTGGAACTGTTTGCAGAGTGTGAGGCAACAGTAAGAAGAGCATCCTCTTACATAGCAGTCTATGAAGAGCTTTCATGTGTCTGGTATTATCTTCACAATAACTATATGGGGTAGGTGGGAAATACGTTATTCACCCAATTTAACAGGCAACCTGAGAGATCTGTGGTCAAGAAACTTGTAGCTGATAAGTAGTTGACAGGATGCTTGAATGAATGTCTTTAGAGGTAACAAACGTTCATCTTGTGAAGAAGTATTTAACTTTAGGAATAAATAAAAAGTTAATTCAGTGCTAAATCTAGTGAACAGGGTAAAAAAAAACTCAGATCAAGTAGTGCTTATTTCAGAATACAATATTTTGAAAAGGCAGCTATGCAGGATAGAGGGGCGGGCTGGGCACCGCGGCCGCAGCCATGGAGAAGCTGCGGCGGGTCCTGAGCAGCCAGGACGACAGGAGCAGGGCCTGAGCGCGCAGGTCCTCGATGCCTCGACGCTTAGTTTCAACACCAGGCTGAAGTGGTTTGCCGTATGCTTCGTCAGTGGCATCTTCTCCTCCATCCTTGGAACTGGATTGCTGTGGCTCCCTGGAGGCATAAAGCTTTTTGCAGTGTTTTATACTTTTGGAAATCCTGCTGCATTAGCCAGTACATGCTTTTAATGGGACCCGTGAAACAACTGAAGAAAATGTTTGAATCAATGAGATTGCTTGCAACAGTTATGCTTTTGTGTTTCGTGGTCACCCTGTGCGCTGCTCTTCGGTGGCATAAGAAGGGGCTGGCCGTATTTTGCATTTTGCAGTTCCTGTCGATGACCTGGTATAGTCTGTCGTACATCCCATATGCAAGGGATGCAGTAATTAAGTGCTGTTCTCTCCTGAGCTGAAAGCTGTTTGAAAAGAAGGAAACTGTTTGAAAAGACCTTTTGAAAGCTGATGTTCTGTTTTTGGTGCGATGTCCTTTTCCTGATACAGTGATCACTCCAGAACAACTGCCCTGACCATCTAAGACCATTTTGTGTACTGATAAAACTACGTACCCATTAAACTGTTAAATGCTTGTGACAGTAATTTCATTATGTGCCATTAATATGCTCTGTCAGAGACGAGGAGATTTTAATCATTGCCAAGTGTAAATGATTTTTAGCCAGTTTTAAAATCTTTTTTCTAAACAGCATTTGAGATGTGAATATTTAAGGATAAACCTACGCTGCAAGATATATTCAGCTTTTTTGGTGGTTTTTAAGGGTCTACATTTTGAAAATATCTTTTTAAAATAAAAACTTTAAATGTGAAAGCTTTTACTTTAAGCTAAACCGCTTTATTGTATATAATAAAAAATAATATATAAATCTTCATAATTTTGAAATAAACCCACACTTGGAAAAAATAAAAAAAAGAAAAAAGAAAAGGCAGCTATGAAGAGCCAAGAATGATAATATGTGCAGCTCCCAGGCTGGCCTTTAATGCCATTAGAAAAGAGGTTCCCAAAACGTCTTGAGCCATATGAGAGCCTCTTTGGGAAAAGGCACTTCTCTGTGAGGTGAACATTTGCCTTTTTTTTTTTTTAAAGGGGGCAGTTAATTTTCACCGGAAGTTTTTATGCCTTTATTGCCTTTTCTCACTCTTCTCTGAAATTAGTCCCAATTTCTCCATAATCTTCCTAAAATGAGGACCTCCATTGGGCTGGAGGTCCAAGAGGAGCAAGAGCCCAAGGACCCCGGCCTGACCCTGAGGGAGTGGATGTCTGCAGTGCCACAGGCCCCGGCTGACCCTGTGGGCCGGATGTCTGGCAGTCTCCTCTCAGCCATCCAAAGTCCTAAGGAGTGCCTTGTGATTGATGATATCCGGGAGGTCTTTTCTATTACATATATATTTTTCAAAAATCAGATTTAGCCACAAAAACTGCCCCGTTCCCACTGTCTAAACAATAAAACCCAAATTTCTTATGTAGCCTCGATGACCCAGCTTTTGTTCCTCTCTAAGCTACTATGTCATCTTCACATCTTACGCTCCAGACATCCCGAATTACTTTCTGTTCCTCTGCAGAACCTGCTCTCCTGCCTCCTTGCCACCTCTGTATGGTGATATACTTCTCTCCCTGCTTCAACTGAGGTATCATCCCTCTGAGAACCAGTCCATGATTCCTCTCCTGCTCTTTTTCAGGAGGGTTAAGGTCCTCTTCCAAGCCTTTCAGCCTCCCTCACTAGACTGAAGAAAGTCTGTTTTATTGACTTCTGTACCAGCACAGTCACCAAGACTTCACAAAAAGGATGCCCTCAATAAATGCTAAATAAACACATGTTTCTGGATAGCCAGTAACCTCTAAAAACCTGGCTTTATTCACCTTTCTCCTTGAGTATTAAAAGGTAATTCCAAATTTTATAGCAATTACAGTTGACCCTTGAAGGTTTGAAAATCACAGTCCACTTATATGCAGATTTTTTGCAGATACTTTAGCACTGTCTGATCTGTAGTTGGCTGATTGTGCAGATATGGAGCCACTTATTTAGAGGAACCAGGTATGTGGAGGGCCAACTATAAATTATAAGTGGATTTTGAACTGCACGAAGGGTGGGTGCCTTAAACCTCCACATTGCTCAAGTTTTAACTGAATGTTTGTAAGCCTTTCACTTTTCCAGATTAAGTAACAGTTTCAGAAGTATAGGTATTAACTCTTCTTTAAATGTTTGATGGAATTCACCTGTGAAGCCGTCTGGTCCTGGACTTTTATTGGGAGTTTTAAAACCACAGATTCAATTTCAGTACCTGTAATTTGGTCTGTTCATATTCTATTTCTTCCTGGTTTAATCTTGGGAGATTGTACCTTTCTAAGAATTTGCCCATTTCTTCTAGATTGTCTATTTTATTTGCATATAGTTGGTTGTAGTAGTCATTTATGGTCCTTTGTATTACTTTGGTGGCAGTTATAACTTTTTTTCATTTCTAGTTTTGTTCATATGGTCCCTCTCCCTTTTTTTCTTCATGAGTCCAGCTAAAGGTTTATCAATATTATCTTTTCAAAGAACTGGTTTTTAGTTTTGTAAATCCTTTCTATTTTTTTAAGTTTCTACTTATTTCTGCTCTGATCTTTATGATTTATTTCCTTCTACTAACTTTGGGTTTCATTTGTTCTTTTTCTCCTTGCTTTAGGTGTGAGTTTAGGCTGGTTGGGATTTTTCTTTGGTTTCTAAGGTAAGCTTGTGTTGCTGTAAACTTCACTCTTACAACTGCTTTTGCTGCATCCCATAGGCTTTGGATCATCACGTTTTCATTTTCATTTGTCTCCAGGTATTTTTTGATTTCCTCTTTGATTTCTTCAATGCTCCATTGGTTGTTTAATAGGATATTGCTTAGCTTCCATATTTGCATTTTTTTTGCTTTTATTTCCTTATATAGTCAATTTTTAATCTCATAGCATTGTAGTCGGAAAAGATGCTTTATGATTTCAAGTTTCTTAAATTTTGACAATTTCCATGGCTACTGGTTGGATGTTTTGTAGGATGCCCCATCACTGAAATTTGTCTGATTCATCTCATGAGAAGACTGGGCTTTGAGTTACTGGGATAAAGACCAAGATGTAAAGTGCAATTATCATTACATCATATCAAGGGTACATACTATCAACATGATTTATAATGCTGATATTGACCATGACCACATTGCAGAGGTAGTACTTGTCAAATTTCTCCACTGTAATCTTTTTTTTTTCCTTCTTTCCATGTTGAGTTCTTTGGAAGCAAGTTCACTATATGCAGTCCACAGCAAGGAGTGAAGAGTTATACTTACCTACTCTTTTTATTAAAATTTTTGTTTTCTAACTTGTTATTTCAGAAAAACGGTTGATTTTTGTGTATTTATTTTATATCTGGTAATAATACTGATTGCTTAGGACTGCTGGTAGATAGCTTTGGATTTTCTTAGATCTGCAAGTAACTTGTTTTCCTCCATTTCGTTTTATAGATAAGCAACTGAAGAAAAGCTATTAAGATTATTTACCAAACTGAAGCCTGATTTCCAGTTCATGCCTAGAAATCTGTCTCATTATGTCCAATACTTTTACAGGTACTTTTGCTTCTATAAAAAAAAGAAAGACTAAAATAACTTGTTGAGGATTTAGGTAACTATGCTAACAAACATTTGGTACTTATTACAGCTTTAAGAAAGTACAAGTAGTATAAAAATTGCAAACTTTTAGATTTGCATCAAATGAATTAAAACTAGTTATATTAGGAATAATGAAATTATCAACCACAGATATCACAAATCTTTTTCTTTGAGTCTCAGTTCATTTTGGACACTTAAAAATATAACAGGCATTTTTGTTTAAATATTGACATTTTCTTATGATTCTCAGTTCAGTTCAGTCACTCAGTCTGAAATAACAAGTTAGAAAACAAAAATTTTAATAAAAAGAGTAGGGAAGTAAACTCTTCACTCCTTGGTGTGGACTGCATATAGTGAATTTGCTTCCAAATGATTCAACATGGAAAGCAGGAAAAAAAAAAAAAGATTAACTTTACAGTGAAGAAATCTGACACAACTTTGTGACTTTGTGACCCCATGGACTGCAGTAGGCCAGGCTTCCCTGTCCATCACCAACTCCTAGAGCTTGCTCAAACTCATGTCTATCAAGTCAGTGATGCCATCCAATCATCTCATCCTCTGTCATCCCCTTCTCCTCCTGCCTTCAGTCTTTCCCAGCATCAGGGTCTTTTCCAATGAGTCATTTCTCCCCATCAGGTGGCCAAAGTATTGGAGTTTCAGCTTCAACATCAGTCCTTCCAATGAATGCCCAGGACTGATCTCCTTTAGGATGGACTGGTTGGATCTCCTTGCAGTCCAAGGGACTCTCAAGAGTCTTCAACACCACAGTTCAAAAGCATCAATTCTTCAGCACTCAGCTTTCTTTATAGTCCAACTCTCACATCCATACATGCTGGTGCTGCTAAATCGCTTCAGTCGTGCCCAACTCTGTGTGACCCCATTGACGGCATGACTACTGAAAAAACCATAGCTTTGACTAGACGGACCTTTGTTGGCCAAGACCAAGATGTAAAGTGCAATTATCATTACATCATACCAAGGGTACATACGATCAACATGATTTCTAGAATAAATTTAAAAACATTAATTGGATAATACTAATTAGATGCTTTCATTTCTGCATTTTAACTCCAAAATGTAAAATTAAAGTTAAAACCTTATGAATTTTTTATTTTTAGGATTTAGTGCCATCACTAGTTACAAACAACTTATGGCTCTCGTTTTCACAAATGTTCAAAGCTTCTATAGGGATTATTAAGAAGTTAAAGGGTTAAAAAGTACCAGTTTTTAAAGTATCTTTTTTCAGTATGAAGTATATAGAGATCATAGTAATTCATAGGAAGAGACAGACAAAACATAAATGAGTCCAAAGACCGAAGTATGTATGTTTAAAAAGAATTCCTGGAAAATGAGGTCACTAGCATTCTTTATGAACAGCAGAGCAGGATGGCACAAGACAGATGCCTGAGAAACAGAAAAGACTAAAAAGCAAAAAAACTAGGAGGAAAAAAATGTAAGAAAACTCAAAGAGGGGTAGAGAAACAGTGACTAAAGGAAGCATAGAAAAATGCAGATAGAAATGTCCAAAACTCAAGAGTTTTGGAAACTGACAGAGGAGGAAAAATAGGAATAAGCAAAATATAGTAAAACAGAACACTAGGTAAACCAAGCAAAGAGGAAAATAGACGCTGGCCTTTGAAAAAGAAAACAAGGATGAAAGCCAGTGGGTTTTCTTTTGCTGTTCATTGTTCACATGGGAAAACTTCCTTTGTTCTGAGTTTTGAATGAATATTAGTATTTCTCCTTTAGTTTAGAATTCTGAAAAGCTGGCTTTAAAAATGTATTTTGTTTCCTTTAGTTGAAAAAGAGAAATTCCACAATATTATAGAGTGTCTTTAATAAATACTGCATATTGTTGAGGCAAATATAAAATATGTAACTTTTAAAATATATTCAGCAACATGGGAAAGCAGTTTCTTGGCTTTCTGGACTATCTAGCATGCTTCACACTCAACAGGACACAGGTGGAAAGATTTAAGAGGCTTTCCAGAATAAATCTGTAATATGTATTTTTACACTTGCCATGAGATTTAACCAACTGCTCAGGCAGTAACTTTAAAAAAATTATTTAATTGTAGGGTAATTGCTTTACAATATTGTGTTGGCTTCTGCCATGCATCAACACGAAACAGCCACAGGTATACACACGTCCCTTCCTCTTGAATCTCCTTCCCACCCCATTCCACGCCTCTAGGTTGTCACAGAGCATCAGATTTGAGCTTCAGCATCATAGAGCAAATTTCCACTGGCTATCTAATTTTTATCTATACATGTGATGATGTATATGTTTCAGTGCTACTCTCTTAGTTCTTCTCACCGTCTCCTTCCCTGCCCTGTGTCCACAAATCTGTTGTCTATTGTCTTTGTCTCCAAGGCTGCCCTGCAGATAGTTCATCAGTACCATCTTTCTAGATTCCACAATGGGTACATATTCAGTTGTGTCTGACTCTGTGACCCTTTGGACTATAGCCTCTCAGGCTCCTCTGTCCATGGGATTTTCCAGGCAAGAATATTGGAGTGGGTTACCATTTCCTTCTACAGGGGATCTTCCTGACCCAGGGATTGAATCCATGTCTTTTATGTCTCCTGCATTGCAGGAGGATTCTTTACCTGCTGAGCCATTCCATACATATATATGTGTGTAACATTTCAGTATGTCTCTTTTTGACTTACTTCACTATGTATAATAGGATCTACGTTCATCCACCTCATTAGAACTGACTCAAATGCATTCCTTTTTATGGCTGGATAATATTCCATTATGTATATGTACCATAACTTCTTTATCCATTCCTCTGTCCATAGACATCCAGGTTGCTTCCAAGCACTATTGTAAATAGTGCTGCAATGAACACTGGGGTATATGTATCTTCTTCAATTATGGTTTCCTCAGGGTATATGCCCAGTAGTGGGACTGATGGATCATACGGTAGTTCCATTCAGTTCAGTTCAGTTCAGTTGCTCAGTCGTGTCTGACTCTTTGTGACCCCATGAATTGCAGCACGCCAGGCCTCCCTGTCCATCACCAACTCCCAGAGTTCACCCAAACTCATATCCATCGAGTCAGTGATGCCATCCAGCCATCTCATCCTCTGTCATCCCCTTCTCCTCCTGCCCCCAATCCCTCCCAGCATCAGAGTCTTTTCCAATGAGTCAACTCTTCGCATGAGGTGGCCAAAGTACTGGAGTTTCAGCTTTAGCATCAGTCCTTCCAAAGAAATCCCAGGGCTGATCTCCTTCAGAATGGACTGGTTGGATCTCCTTGCAGTCCAAGGGACTCTCAAGAGTCTTCTCCAACACCACAGTTCAAAAGCATCAATTCTTCAGCGCTCAGCTTTCTTCACAGTCCAACTCTCACATCCATACATGACCACTGGAAAAACCATAGCTTTGACTAGACGGACCTTTGTTGGCAAAGTTATGTCTCTGCTTTTGAATATGCTATCTAGGTTGGTCATAACTTTCCAAGGAGTAAGGTAGTTTCATTCCTAGCTTTTTAAGGAATCTCCACACTGTTCTCCACAGTGGCTGGATCAATTTGCATTCCCATCAACAGTGCAAAAGTGTTCCCTTTTCTCCACACCCTCTTCAGCATTTGTTGTTTATAGATTTTTTGATGATGACCATTCTGACCAATGTGAGGTGATACCTCACTGTAGTTTTGATTTGCATTTTTCTAATAATGAGCGATGTTGAGCATCTTTTCATGTGTTTTATTAGCCATCTGTATGCCTTCTTTGGAGAAATATCTATTTAGGTCTTCAGCCCACTTTTTTAATTGGGTTGTTTGTTTTTCTGGTATTGAGCTGAATGAGATACTTGTATATTTTGAAGACTAAACCTTTGTCAGTTGTTTCATTTTCAATTGTTTTCTCCCATTGTGAGGGTTGTCTTTTCATCTTATTTATTGTTTCCTTTGCTGTGCAAAAGCTTTAAGTTTAATTAGATCCCATTTGATTATTTTTGTTTTTATTTCCATTACTCTCCGAGATGGGTCCTAGAGGATCTTGTTGTGATGCATATTGAAGAGCGTATATTTTCCTCTAAGTTTCTGGCCTTACATTTAAGTCTTTAATTCATTTTGAGTTTATTTTTGTGTATGGTGTTAGGAAGTGTCCTAGCTTCATTCTTTTGCATGTAGCTGTCCAGTTTTCCCAGCACCATTTATCGAAAAGGCTGTCTTTTCTCCATTGTATATTCTTGCCTTTGTAAAAGCTAAGGTGCCCATAGGTGTGTGGGTTTATCTCTGGGCTTTCTATCTTGTTCCATTGGTCTATATTTCTGTTTCTGTGCTACTACCATACTGCACTATCTTGATGACTTTAGCTGTGTAGTATAGTCTGAAGTCAGGCAGGCTGATTCCTCCAGTTCCATTTTTCTTTCTCAAGATTGCTTTGGCTATCTGGGGTCTTTTGGGTTTCCAGATAAACTGTAAAAGTTTTTGTTCTAGTTCTAAAATGTCATTGGTAGTTTGATAGAGACTGCACTGAATTTGTAGATTACTTTGGGTAGTACAGCCATTTTCACAATATTGATTCTTCCAAGCCAAGAATATAGTCTATCTCTCCATCTGTTTGTGTCATCTTGCCAATAACTTTTAATATATGGTCTGTGAACTAATAAAACATAGGGAAGAGGGCCTTTCCCAATCAAAAAGGCCTGGTAAGCAGCTGCGATACATGGCTATCTGCCTGTGTCAAGACAAATCCATGAACAAAGCAAACTTCTCTAATGTGATAGAAACTTATTTCGGAGCAGACATGAAAGCAGAGTAAACACAGAAGAGTCTTCTTCATCCAGAAGAAAAGGGCAGAAAAAGAGGTAACTTCAGGGATTGGACAGAAGGCTTATTACAATTTGAATAATCACCTTTCCAGGGTCAGCAACTCTGACAAAGACTTATTTATAAAAAACCATGTTGGTCTTCAGCAGCATTATTTATAGTCTTGTATAAAATGAACACTAAATAGGGAACCTGGTCTATAATCATATTCCTTCTCTCTTCATTTTATTACTGCCTTAGAACTTGGTTAAGAGGGAGAAATGGAAGGAAAACATTCACATTACACTGAGCTTATAATTGTATAATCTCCAAAATAATGATATTCTGCTTTATATTTAAATTGTATTTACCAGTGAAACCCCATCCCCTAATTTCTTTCCAGCACTGGCATCAAGGAAAAAAACCCCAACATTTCATTTATGAGGTAGTACGCTTTTACCATAAAAATATCAGATATCAATTTTTTCTCAGAATATTAAGAATTACAATAAAAACTAAACACTGTAACTTGTGGGCTAATTAGGTAAAGGTCACAAAAACTGTCAAATATTATAGAAATGCTATAAATTCCAATCATCATCTCAATATACTGACAGTAGTCAAACATAGACAATTGAATTCTTAAAAATATCAGGGACAACACTGAATGAGAATAAAATACTTTCTGGAGCACTGATTGTTCCAGACACCGTGCTAAATCCTTCAAAACCAGTATTTCACTTAATCCACAGATATACCTATCAGAAAGGTACTCTTATTATACCCAATTTACACTTTAAGGAACAGTCTAAGAAAGGATATATAATTTGTCCAAGATCACACAGCTAGTAAACTTCCAAAGTAGCACTCAAAATCAGGTCTAACTTCAAACTCCATAATCAACCACTCTATTTATATTTTTAAGAAAAATTACAGATAAATCACAGGTACTTCTTGTTCAAGTTAAACAACATTTTGAGTAACCTTCTGAATTATAATTCTTCAAATAATATAGGGATTATAATAGTAGGGCCATGAATTTAACATTTTCCATGATCTAAAGATGGTCAGACAATTTTTGATCAAGAATTAAAGTCCTGAAGTCACTTGTCTGACCTAGTTACTACAGTTTGAAACAATATTGCCTTATTAGAAATATGAAAAATATGCATTGTTGAAATACAAAATCACAAACAAGGTAACGTTTTTGAAAACAAACAGAATCAAATCACTGAGTCAAACATGATTGGCTATTTCTGAAATCTACCACTTCCTAGCTATGAGATCTTGACCAAAGTTAGGTAACCTTTCTGTGCCTCAGATTCTTCCCATAGAATCTGGGCCTAAGAACAATATCAAACTTACAGGTTTAAAAAAGATAGGTGTTTTGAAAATATTCAATAAAAGTTAACTTCTTACTATGGTTTACTTCTACTTAGAAAAATAGCTCAAGCCCACTGTTTTATTTATCACGGTCAAGTGAACTATCTGAACACAAAGAACAGAACATTATTATTATATGTAACTTGATTATCCACTACTGCCAGAGAAGAAAAAGGGTATTAATAGTCCAAAATGTCAGGTGGTAGAAAGATTATTAGTGAATGTCTTTGGAAGTGAGTTCTGTGACTTGCGTTTATGCATGGCCACCCTAGATGCCCTTGGAGTTCACGCCTTATAAAACATGAGTGAGAACTGTCTGCCTTCTGCCTTTGTTGAGCCTTTGTGCTCAACTTTGTGTTCAGCACCACGGAGATGGAAAAATTCCGATCAAACTTCTCATAAAAACTTTTATATACCTATAATAGAAAATGGCAATCAAATATCCTAGATTTTGTTCTTTTTATTCCTCACGCTACTTATTTTCTGCACGCAATCTTTTCCATTACTTTGAAGGGAGGGGGTTTGCCTAGGATTGGTTACTTCCTTCTTGGCTCTAGGGCCACAATTCAGGTAGTGGCCACCTGTTAAATAATGAGGGCTTTTTACTGATTTCATGGTCAACTGTCTTAAGGTTTCTCCAGGTGTGGTTAACTAAAACAAAATAAGAACGTAGCACACTAACTAGTTGTTTAAGCATTTACAGTAAAAATAAAAATGTTGAACAATAAAGTCCAACTTGCTTACCAAATATTAAATAGTATTACACTGCTACAGTATTGAGGTACTGACACAGGAATAGATAGAAAAATCCATGTACAATAATGAAGCTGATCCAAAAATGTACGTAAGACCTATTCCATCATAAAGGACATGTTTAATGTCGGTGGGGAAACATAGGACTATTCAATTGTGGAGATTAGTAATTTAGGGGAAAAAAGTTGTAACATTAACCTAATATAAAACACCATATCAATTCCAGATAGATTAAAGATGTAAAATTAAAAATAAAACCATAAAATTACTCGAGAAAGATACAACTAGGTATTTATAATCCTGGGATTTTTAAAGGCCTAAAGATGAAACCGGGCAGAAAACACGGAGAAAAAGATTGGCAGATTTGGCAATGCAAATTTAAAACTCTTCAAAACAAAACAAAAACCTCTACAAACAAACTGTAAGGCAATAACAAACTCGTAAAAATATTTAAAGCAAATAATATCATTCTTAATATTTAAGAGCTTTTGTAAAACAATAAGAAATGTATAATCATCTTAGAGTATACAACTAACCATCACCAAAACAACAATGAAATATAAATGGCTAGTTAACATATTTAACAAGTTCACTTTACTGGTAAACAAAGAAACAGAAAATAATGCAGAGTAGAAACTGGCAAAGACTACTGTATCTGTTTCCTGGGATATACTACAGCACATACATAAATAATACCTAGAGTATGGAGAACCCAGCAACTTCATACACTGCTGTACAGGCATAGATGACTCAATTTTCTGGAATTCAATCCAGCAAAAGTGTCATCAAAGGCATACCTGAGCTGCCAGAAATCAGAGTGGTTGGGTGAGGTGACTGGCTGAAAAGGGGCATGAGGAAACTTTCTGGGGTATTGTATGTGTTCTGGATCTTGTTCTGGTGGTGTTTACAATGGCTGTATATAATTATTAAAATTCTAAAAATGAACAATTAGAACTGTGAATTTTTTAATCTGTAAAATATTCCTCAATTAAAATAAAAAAATGCATACCTGGCTCAGCAGTTTAAATTCCTTTAGCCTCAGAAATAACAGTGGATACACAAAATTTTAACTACTGGATTATTCACTGATGAAAGGCTTATAATAAAAAGGTGAGTGTTCTTAGTCTAGACAAAAGCATAGTGATGATTACCTGTGGGACATAAGATTAAAATGATTTTTTCTTTTCTTTTTCAGTGTTTTATAATTCATTGTCCATGGGGTCACAAAGAGTCAGACATGACTGAGATCGACTGAATGACAAACAACAAAACTCTTTCTTATGAAAGAAAATGACACATTGTTTAAAACTGCCTTTAGAGAAATACAAACAAGACTATGTACAATTTATGTATAGTCTTTCCTTAAATTTTGCCTGAAATCCTACTACGTGGGTTTTTCTATCTTGCTTTAAGCATCATATAACTTCAGATATGGTTTGCTGAGAATTTCTTGATTGCCTGTGTACAATGGCAACTTCCAGTCCCTCATTTTCTACTGGCTTTATTGCTGTTTGAAACTACCATTGAGAAATGACTTTTTAACTACATTGTACTAATCCCAAGGACCTAAAAAGAAAAAAAAAATTATTTATTTATTTGGCTAAACTGGGTCTTAGTTGCAGCATGTGGGATCTAGTTCCCTGACCAGTGACTGAACCTGGGCCCCTTGCCCTCTGAGCTCGGAGTCCTAGCCGCTGGAGCACCAGGGAAGTCCCTTAAACTTACTATTCAATAGAAGTAAACTGCTTATGCCTATATAGTTTTCTTTGTTCCAAAATGCTGTCCGTTGTGGGGGGAGGGGGGGCGGGGGGGAGTTTCTGGAGAGAGTCTACAATCTATGACTGTGTATTCCCACTTTCCCCCTCTTTTTCTATGAATGCCATATTTGCATTAGCTGAACTCTGTCCACTTAAGCATTTTATAATCTGGATTCAGCTAAAGAACCTGCTTGACTATACTTATCCCCTTTTCTCAACAGATTTTAGAATAGAACCACTGAGCACTACTGGCCAATTTAATGACTATGTCCACATTCCTTCTAGGTCACAGATAACATAAGTAAATGAACATTTGCCTTTTCCTTATGTTATTTTTTCTTTGAGGTTATTACAATGAGAGGACTGTATAGCTAACATTTTGCCAGTTTATTTAGTTTGTGTTGTCTGGGTAATTTGGCAGGCTTTATCAATACTACCCTGGTACCAAGCACCCTCCTTCTCTCACACCTAACATTTCCCGAGCATTTCCTAAGAGTCAGGCAATCTGTTGACTACTTTACATTAATTAGCTCATTTAACTCTAATAATAACTCTGAGGTATGTATTGTCATCTCTATTTTACAGGTGAAGAAATTGAGGCTTGCAAGAGAGGCTGCTTGCTGCAGTCATTGTGAGAGGAGGGATTTGAACCAGGTGCTATAATTTAAGAGCCCACTGTATAATTAGGAAATGATTCAATATATGGCATTACAGACAGCCTCCATGAATGTATTTTTTTTTAAAGGAACGTGGAAAGTATTCCAAAGATGAGAAGGGTGATACACTCTGTAACCAGCTCCAGAAGACAGATCTTATTATTTGGAATCAAAAGTCTCTGAAAGTCATACTCATCCTACTAATTATTATGATTTCTTCTCATCCTGCAGATTATTACTTCATGTTCAAATGACTGTTGAGAGGAGCTGGTGTTCTGGAGGCAGGATGGGCTCTTAAGTGTGACTGACAGCTTCACTATTTATTACTGTGTGATCTTGGACAAATGATCTGTTTGAGCCTCAGTTTCTTCATTTATAGGATGAAAGTAATACTAACTATCTGATAGAGTTAGAAATAAATCCACCACAGTTGCTCTCTAACCTTAGAGTCTTATGAGGCTCTTGGGAGGTTTGAATGAGGGAAGATAGCAGGGTGCCTGAAATGTAGCACATGTAAATATTTGCTTTAAGAATGAATTAGTGGGATCCAGAGCCACCTTAATCTCCTACTACCAGTGTGTATGTATTTGTGTGCTCAGTCAGGTCTGACTCTTTGCAACCCCATGGACTGTAACCTGCCAGATTCCTCTGTCCATGGGATTTTCCAGGCAAGAATATTGGAGGGGGTTGCCGTTTCCTATTCCAGGGCATCTTCCCAACCCAGGGACTGAACCTGCACCTGTTGCATCTCCTGCATTGGCAGGTGGATTTTTTTGTTTTTTACCACTGTGCCACATGGGAAGTCCACTATCAGTAGAAGAGCAAAAACAAAAAACCATAAAAAGGATGTATACTTACTGATTGTCAGATATTTTGTGTAATCTTACTGATTAATCTGAATAACTGATAATTGGCTAAAAGTATACTTAACAAGTGGTTTTAAAAGAAATGAGATTTCACATTAAAGTAACCCTGAAGATATCTCAAAACAGAAAGTCTATGGAAACATAAACACTCCACAAGCAAAGAAAATAAATAAATAAAAATAAAAAACCACCCCAAAAACTGAATCTAGACAGACCTTACACCCTTCACAAAAATTAACTCAAAATTGATCATAGACCTAATGTAAAAAGTATAAAATGCCTAGGAGATAACATAGGAGAAAACCTACATGACAGTGGATATTTTAGATACAGTATCAAAGGTGTGATCTATGAAAAAAAATGTATAAGCTGGACTTCCATTAAAATTAAAATACTTCTGTGAAAGACAATGTCAAGTGAATGAGAAGACAAGCTACAAACTAGGAGAAAATATTTGCCCAAGATACATCTGATAGAGAACTGTTACTCAAAATATACAAAGAACTCATAAAACTCAACAATTAGAAAATTTATTTGTTTGCTAATTAAAAAGTGAGCAAAAAACCTTAGTATCCACCTTACCAACGTAGATATATAGATGGCAAATAGCAAACAAGATGATGATCAACATCACAGGTCATTGAGAAAGGTAAAAAGAAAGTGAAAGTGCTAGTTGCTCAGTTGTGCCCAACTCTTTGCGACCCTGTGGACTGCAGCCTGCCAGGCTCTTCTGTCCATGGAATTCTCTAGGCAAGAACAGTGGAGTGGGTAGCCATTCCCTTCTTCATGGATCTTCCCAACTCAGGGATTGGACCCAGGTCTCCTGCATTTCAGGCAGATTCTTTACCAGCTGAGCCACCAGGGAAGCTCTGGTGATCATGCAACAACTGGATACTACTCCACAGCTCAGTCAGTAAAGAATCCCTGCAATGCAGGAGACCTGGGTTCAATTCCTGGGTTAGGAAGATCCTCTGGAAAAGGAAATGGCAACCCACTCCAGTATTCTTGCCTGGGAAATCCCATGGACAGAGGAGCCTGGTAGGCTACAGTCCATGGGGTCACAAGGGTCAACACGACTTAGCAACTAAACCACCACCACACTTATCACAATGGCCAAAATCCAAAACACCACCAAATACTGCTGAAGACATAGAGCAGGGAATCCTATTCATTGCTGGTGGGAATACAAAATGAAACAACCACTCTGGAAGATAGTTTGGCAATTTCTTACAAAAATAAACGTACTCTTACCATACAATACAGCAATCAGGTTCCTTGGTATTTATCCAGAAACATGTCTACACAAAAACCTACACATAGAGGTTTATAGTACCTTTAATTGTAACTGTCAAAACTTGGAAGCAACCAAGATACCCTTTAGTAGGTAAATGGATAAATAAACTATGCTACATTTAGACAATGGAACATTATTCATTGTTAAAAAGAAAAGAGCTATAAAAAATATCAAAAGACATGGAAGAACTTTAAATATATACTGCTAAAATGAAAGAAAACTAGACATCAAATTGCCAACATTCCCTGGATCATGGAGAAAGCAAGGGAATTCCAGAAAAACATCTACGTCTGTTTCATTGACTATGCTAAAGCCTTTGAATTTGTGGATCACAACAAACTGGAAAATTCGTAACAAGAGATGGGAGTACCAGGCCACCTTACCTGTCTCCTGAGAAACCTGTATATGGGTCAAGAAGCAACAGTTAGCACTGGACGTGGAATAACTGACTGGTTCCAAATTGGGAAAGGAATATGGCAAGGCTGTATTTTGTCATCCTACTTATTTAACATACATGCAGAGTACATTAGGCAAAATGCCAGGCTGCATGAATCACAAGCTGGAATCAAGATTGCCAGGAGAAATACCAACAACTTCAGATATGCTAATGACACTCTAATGGCAGAGAGTGAAGAGGAACTAAAGAGCCTCTTGATGAAGATGAAAAAGGAGAGTGAAAAAGCTGACTTAAAAACTCAACATTCTCCATTGCTGCCCTGAAAATAAATTCATCAGTGCCATCTCTTCAGATTCCATATATATGTGTCAGTATACGATATTTATATTTCTCTTTCTGACTTACTTCAGACATACAGACCTGTGGGACACTGTAGGAGGAAGGGAGGGAGAAGGGGAGATGTATGGAGAGCGTAACATAGAAATTCACAATACCATATATAAAACAGATAGCCAATAGGAATTTGCTGTATGACTCAGGGAACTCAAACAGGGGCTCTGAAGCTGAAGCGTGGGTTGGGGAGGGAGATGGGAGGGAGTTCCGGGAGGGAGGGGACATGAATGTACCTATGGCTGATTCTTGTCGATGTAAGACAGAAAACCACAAAATTCTGTAAAGCAATTATCCTTCATTAAAAAATTAAAAAAACAAACTCAACTTTCAAAAAACTATGATCATAACATCTGGTCCCATCACTTCCTGGCAAACAGAAGGGGAAAAAGTGGAAGCAGTGACAGATATTATTTTCCTGGGCTCCAAAATCACTGTGGATGGTGACTGCAGCCACAAAATAAAAGATACTTGCTCCATCCTTATGGCAGAAAGCGAAGAGGAACTAAAGAGCCTCTTGATGAAAGCCAGACATCCTCGAGTCCAAAGTCAAGTGGGCCTTAGGAAGCATCACTAAGAACAAACTAGTGGAGGTGATGGAATTCCAGTTGAGCTATTTTAAATCCTAAAAGATGATGCTGTGAAAGGGCTGCACTCAATATGCCAGCAAATTTGGAAAACTCAGCAGTGGCCACAGGACTGGAAAAGGTCAGTTTTCATTCCAATCCCAAAGAAGGGCAATGCTAAAGAATGTTCAAACTATTTGCACTCATCTCACATGCTAGCAAAGTAATGCTCAAAATTCTCCAAGACAGGCTTCAGCAATATGTGAACTGTGAACTTCCAGATGTTCAAGTTGGATTTAGAAAAGGCAGAGGAACCAGAGATGAAATTGCCAACATCCACTGGGTCACAGAAAAAGCAAGAGAATCCTTAAAAAAACATCTGCTTCATTTACTACTATAAAGCCTTTGACTGTGTGGATCACAACAAACTGTGGAAAATTCTTAAAGAGATGGGAATACCAGACCACTTTACCTGCTTCCTGAGAAACCTGTATGCAGGACCTGTTGCAAACTGGTTATCTGAAGAGGCTTTACAAATAGCTGAAGAAAGAAGAGAAGTGAAAATCAAGAGGGAAAGGGAAAGGTACTAAACACAGAGTTCCAAAGAATAACAAGGAGAGACCAGAAGGCCTTCTTCAATGAACAGTGCATAAAAATAGAGGAAAACAACAGAAGGGGAAAGTCTAGATCTCTCTTCAGGAAAACTGGAAATATCAAGGGAACATTTCACCTGAAGATGTGCACAGTAAAGGACAGAAACGGTAGAGACCTAGTAGACGCAGAAGAGATCAAGAAGAGATGGAAAGAATACACGGAAGAACTGTACAAAAAAGATCTTAATGAGCTGGATAACTACGATGGTTTAGTCAGTCACCCAGAGCCAGACATGCTGGAGAGTGAAGTCAAGTGGGCCTTAGGAAGCACTGCTGCCAATAAAGCTAGTGGAGGTGATGGAATTCCAGTGGAGCTATTCAAAAGCCTAAAGGATGATACTATCAAAGTGTTGCGCTCAATATTTCAGCAAATTTGGAAGACCCAGCAGTGGCCACAGGACTGGAAAAGGTCAGTTCTCATCCCAATTTCCACAAAGGGTAGTACTAAAGAATGTTCAAATCATCAGACAATCACACTCATCTCCCATGTTAGCAAGATCATGCTTAAAATCTTGGCGAACTAAGAACTTCCAGACAACCAAGCTGGGTTTAGAAAAGGCAGAGGAACCAGAGATCAAATTGCCAACACTTGCTGGATCACAGAGAAAGCAAAGGAATTCCAGAAAAACATCTACCTCTGTTTCATTGACTACGTGAAAGCCTTTGACTGTGTGGATCATAACCAACTGTGGAAAGCTCTCAGAGAGATGAGAATACCAGATCATCTTACCTGTCTCCTGAGAAACATGCATGGGTTGAGAAGCAACAGTTAGAACCCTGTATAGAACAACTGATAGGTTCTGGATTGAGAAAGGAGTACGACAGGGCTGTCTGCCGTCACTCTGTTTGTTTAACCTATACCCTGAGCACATCATGAGAAATGCCGGCCTGGATGTGTTACAGGCTGGAATCAAGATAGGCAGGAGAAACTTCAACAGCCTCAAGAATGCAGATGATACCACTCTAATGGCAGAAAGCAAAGAGGAACTAAAGAGCCTCTTGAGGGTGAAGGAGGAGAGTGAAACAGCCGGGTTAAAACTAAATATGAAAAAAATAAGATCATGGCATCTGGCCCCATTACTTCATGGCAAACAGAAGGGGAAAAAGTGGAAGTAGTGACAGATTTCTTCTTCTTGGGCTCTAAAATCACTGTGGATGGTGACTTCAGCCATGAATCAGAAGATGATTGATTCTTGACAGGAAAACGATGACAAACCTAGACAGCATGTTGAAAAGCAGAGACATCACTTGGCTGACAAAGGTCTGTATAGTCAAGGCTATGGTCTTCCCAGTGGTCACATATGGTTGTGAGAGCTGGACCATAAAGAAGGCAGAGCACCAAAAAATTGATGCCTTTGAACAGTGGTGCTGGAGAAGACTCCTGAGAGTCCCTTGGACTGCAAGGATATCAAACCAGTCAATCTTACGGGAAATCAACCCTGAATACTCTTTGGAAGGACTGATGCTGAAGCTGAAGTTCCAGTATTTTGGTCATCTGATGAGAATAGCTGACTCACTGGAAAAGTCCCTGATGTTGGGAAAGATTAAGGGCAGAAGCAGGATGAGGGCGTCAGAGGATGACATGGCTGGATGGCATCACTGATGCAGTGGACATGAACTTAGACAAACTTCGGGAGATGGTGAAGGACAAGGAGGGCTGGTGTGCTGTGGTCCATGGGGTCGCAAAGAGTCGGACACGACTGGGTGACTGAACAAGAACAACAGTACCAAGTCTAGGTCAACGTGTTGGGCACATTTACTTCAGAAAGCACCACTTTGGTACCACTTGAGAACAAGGATCACAAACCAGGATCTGGAATAAAGCTTCCCAGGACCTACAGATTGGGTCACACCCTCTGATAAATGAGGACCACTGTGACACACACAACGACTAAAGGTGCTCGAACTCAGCAGTTCTCAAAATGTTGGGGGTCACTGTGCCTGCAATGTCAAAATTATTTTCTATGAATACTAAGACATTATTTATCCTAATTATTCTCATCCTCTCATGAACATGCAGAGAAAATTTTCAGAGAACACATGATGTATTAGATCAAAACAGAGTGGAATGCAGATATGAGAACCAGCTCTTCCTGTTATGCTGGACATAAGAGATATGAAAAAATGTAAATAAATACCACTCTTTTCAGTTTTTTTGCGGCTGAGAATATAATTATTTTCTGCTTTGAAAATATAATTATTCTTCATAAAAGTACATTACTTACGTTAAATGTAATAGGTTCATTATTGTTATTTTGAAGTGATTTAAAATTTCTATTGTTAATTCCTAATAAGGTAAATATCAATAAATATATTTCACATAAACAAATGCTCTTTGGGGTCCTCAAAATTTTTTAAGAGTATAAAAGTGGCCCAGAGACCAATAGTTTGAGACCTGCAGTTCTACTTATCACTCAAGGGTAAAGATCTCTTAGGTGGCTAATCTGGGCTTTCATTAGCCTCATAGTCTCCTTATAGCTGCATCTGTGTTTGCCTACACCAACTTGGCTTCCCTGGAAGCTCAGCAGGTAAAGAATCTGCCTGCGATGCAGGAGACCCTGGTTTGATTCCTGGGTTGGGAAGATCTGCTGAAGAAGGGATATGCTACCCACTCCGGTATTCTTGGGCTTTTCTGATGGCTCAGCTGGTAAAGAATCCATCTGCAATCTGTGAGACCTGGGTTTGATCCCTGGGTTAGGAAGATCCCCTGGAGAAGGGAGTGGCTACCTACTCCAGTTTCTGGCCTAGAGAATTCCATGGACTTATAGTCCATGGGGTCGCAAAGAGACATACATGATTGAGTGACTTTCACTTTCAGACGGCTGAACAGATGGTGGAGTAGAAGGACTTGCCCTCATCTTATCTTGGAAGAAAAGCTTGCTCCTAGGAAGAAAAGCTATGACAAACCTAGACAGCATATTAAAAAACGGAGACATTAGTTTGCCGACAAAGGTCCCTATAGTCAAGGCTATGGTTTTTCCAGCAGTCATGTATGGATGTGAGAGCTGGACCCTAAAGAAAGCTCAGCACTAAAGAATTGATGCTTTTGAACTGTGGTGTTGGAGAAGACTCTTGAGAGACCCTAGGACTTCACGGAGATCAAACCAGTCAATCCTAAAGGAAAACAGTCCTGAACATTCATTGGAAAAACTGATGCTGAAGCGCCAATACTTTGGCCACCTGATGTGAAGAACTGACTCCTTAGAAAAAGCCCTGATGCTGGGAAAGATTGAAGGCAGGAAGAGGAGGGGGCAAGAGAGGATGAGATGGTTGGATGATATCACCGACTGGATGGACATGAGTTTGAGCAAGCTCTGGGAGTTGGTGATGGACAGGGAAGCCTGGCGTGCTGCAGTCCATGGGGTCGCAAAGAGTCATACATGACTGAGCGATGAACTGAACTAACACCAAGTTATTACCCTTGCCTGGCAATGTGCTGCTTGAAGTGGGGAATATAGTTAAAATATTCATTTGTTGTCACAGCACCTTTCATTCAACACATGACCAAATCATACACAGTATGCATTACATTTGTAATTTAGTATTACATATAAAAGGTGTTTATAGCTTTGCTAGTACAAGGAATGAAATGAGGCTATATCCTTTAATGGTATCTTATAGTGAGGTCCAAATTGGTCTAACAGTTTCTAATCTTTTTTTAACATCTACATTATTAAATTTTCACTGTGTTGGATACTCAAGACAACTGGTACTTGTTGCTTCTACGCTATGCTAACGTGGTTCTCAGAACTCTAGTCTTTAGCAGAAACAAACTGTCTGGCTGATAGACGAAACTGATTTTTAATGCAAGCCAAAGTGTAACAATAAAATGGGAAAAAAATTCTAGATCCTAAAGTTCTAACACAAAGGATTATCTTGAAGACTTTTTCAGAACCAAGAACAAGGATACTTGGAGCTGACAATCTTGAGGAGTTATGCTGGAATATGTACCAGCTATTGATAAATTAAAAACAGAAGCAAACCAGACTGAGTATTTTTTAAAAGTTTACAAGGGAAAAGCATTTCTTCTGAAATGTTATACTCTTTCACTAAGCGTTGCAAAGTACCATAATTAATTCTTACAATTCTAACAGTCCTAAAAACAAGTCATAAAAAAGATATTTACTTAGGAGTATAAATTGGAATGACATTTTGCTAGGGCCACTTGAAAATATTTAGCAGAGTCTAACATGCATACCCACTGACTAAGCAACTCCAGTTTTAGAAATTTATCCTGAGAAAACTGGCAGTGACACAGATATAAGGATGTTCATTACAGTGCTGTGTATAATAATAAAAACTGGAAAGAGCCTAAACATCCAACAACAAGGAACTGACCAAGTAAAACGTGGTTCAGCATTTAAGGGAATACTATATGGCCACAATACAGAATACAAACAGAACATCATAAAGTTTTATATCACAAGGGAAAGTATTTATTATACATAGCTGAGGGGACAAAAAGCAAATTATAAGACTGTAGCATTATATAATCTCATTTCTGCTGAAATTATGCATAAGTATGTGGAAGGGCATATATACATGCATAAATTAATACCACTTGTTGTTGAGTTTGGGATCACAGGTGATTTACTTTACTTCTTTTGAGGAATCTATACTCTGGTTTTTCTACAGTGAATATCTTTTCCTTATATAATAAAATCTTTACTTGAGGTGGTGATGGTGGTTTAGCTGCTAAGTCATATCCAACTCTTGTGACCCCGTGAACTGTGGCCCGCCAGGCTCCTCTGTCCCTGGGATTCTCCAGGCAAGAATACTGGAGTGGGTTGCTATTTCCTTCTCCAATTTACTTAAGGCAACCATTGAATTGTTAGTGTTTTCCTATTCTTATATTATTGAATATTGTGTGTACTAAGGGAAAGTGGTGAAGGGAGAGAGAGAAGAAGAGAAAAAGGGATGAAGGCAGATAGATGTTTATACTGTTTATTATTTTATCATGTATATTTGTGGGTTTTTTTAAATTTTATTTTATTTTTAAACTTTACATAATTGTATTAGTTTTGCCACACATCAAAATGAATCCACCACAGGTATACATGTGTTCCCCATCTTGAACCCTCCTCCCCCCTCCCTCCCCATACCATCCCTCTGGGTTGTCCCAGTGCACCAGCCCCAAGCATCCAGTATCGTGCATCGAACCTGGACTGGCAACTCGTTTCATACCTGATATTTTACATGTTTCAATGCCATTCTCCCAAATCTTCCCACCCTCTCCCTCTCCCACAGAGTCCATAAGACTGTTCTATACATCAGTATCTCTTTTGCTGTCTCGTACACAGGGTTATTGTTACCATCTTTCTAAATTCCATATATATGCGTTAGTATTTGTTGTGAAGTGTTATGTTAACCATCTGGAAAGAAGTTTCAATGGAACACAGTAGTGAATAGGTAATGTTCACAAGACCGCAGTCTACTCTCATAGACTTAATTTTTCCCCTCCTCTTGGAATGCTAATTTTGTTGCATAAGGAGCAGGTGGCTTTCTGTTTTTTTATAAGTCTCCCTACTGCCTTGTCAGATACAACTCTCAAAACTTTTTTGGGAGCTAACCAAGCTTTATCTAACTAAACTCAAAATGGCATATGGACTTCATCTACATGGTCATACAAATCCTTTGGCTGATAACTCCTGCTATGTATCTAATTGGTTTTATAAAATCCATGTTTGAAGTTGGTTTCTATATCTAGAAGAGTGTGTGATGTTATGGGATGTAGGATGGGAAGAAGGAATGTCATGGCAAAGAGGTTCCTTTAGCGGCTACACTAGAATCTGGTGCCCATCACTGCCACTATCAAATATTGGCAGTCTATATCCCGACAAAGGAAGAATGCTAATCGTTCTGAGTGAAAAATTTCTATCACGCATTTCAGCTTAGATCTACTAATAACACTTTCTTAAATGCCTTGTTAGACAGTGAAATCTGGGAATAATTATCAAACACCATATACGGTGTTTACAATAGAATCATATTTCTTTTCTTTCTCTCCCTTTCCCACTTTTTTTTGCATAAGAAGTAGAACGCAGCTGAATGGTACCCAAATGTCTGTTGTATACCATGCCAATACAGCAGCTCGGCCAAAAATGCGAATAGAACAGTTTGCCAAGTAAAAGAAAACATAACAAATTGGTAATGGTTTCTATCTTGACAGAAAATGAAAATGATCCCTCAATGTGTGGTCACTCATGCGGACACATAAAAATGTCTCAGAAGCAATCATTTTACCTCAGCTGACAGGCCCTGACAGTGTAGCACAGCACTGGCTGGCTTTCACTCCTTAGAAAAGTGGCAAGCGTGGCCCACAGAACAGTCTGGGAACCACGTAATTTATGCATAACACACATGCATATGCCATGCACTCATAAGATTTGCTATAAATCATTCTGAATATAAGACATCTTTTCCTAGTGGAATATATTTTGTGAGAGATGATCTAAATCACCAGGGATTTGATAAAGCTGAACTGGTTCATACTGGTTTATTTATGATCAGAAGTGATGCCATTGCTTATCAGGTTACAAAATTTCAATAGTTTACACTGCAACAGAAAGGCGGTAGATAAGAGCCCCATATATTTTAATTAGATGTTAGATTAAAAAAAAATACAAAAAGTGTGTAGGTACATAGTGTAGACTTCTGACTTTCTGGTTGCTGCTGCTGCTAAGTCACTTCAATCGTGTCTGATTCTGTGCAACCCCATAGACGGCAACCTACCAGGCTCCCCCATCCCTGGAATTCTCCAGGCAAGAATGCTGGAGTGGGTTGCCATTTCCTTCTCCAATGCATGAAAGTGAAAAGTGAAAGTGAAGTCGCTCAGTCGTGTCCGACTCTTCGTGACCCCATGGACTGCAGCCCACCAGGCTCCTCCGTCCATGGGACTTTCCAGGCAAGAGTACTGGAGTGGGGTGCCATTGCCTTCTCCAGACTTTCTGGTTAGGTGACTCTAATTGGAAGCAGAAAGGAACCCCTTGAAGACCTGGCTATGGTTCCTTTATCCTAATGCCTCTTCCTTTACCACTTATTTTTGTTTCCTCGACGGAGAACTAGCCAATATCATTGACCTGTGATTATTCCCACCGCCACCCCCAATCTGGTGAAGTTTTCCCATTTGTTTTAACTTTCTAATGAGGGTGTTAGAATATTGATTGTATTGTGAAATCACATCAAAAATAAGAATGACCCTTTCAAAAACACTATTGATATCTGATGCTAATGAGGGATTCAAAATGAGAGGATATGGAACCAAGGGACTAGGAAGAACCTTGGGAAGTTAAATGGTCTTGCCAAGTTGAAAGTAAATTTGAATCCTGTGGGTTATGAGTTTCAAATGAAATTTCTGGGTTTAAATTTGTTGGTGACTTTCCTGTTCAATAAAAAAGGACTTAAATGGCTTATAAAAAGGTTAAAAAAACTTATTGGGCATCAAACTGCTCTTACAAAACACCATCTTGAGGAGTTAAGTGTAAATGAATCAGAAACACATGGATCATATTTCCTTAAAAAATGCATATGGATTCAAAAATAAGAGGAAGAGGACTTGGCAAAACACTTTTTTTGTGTGGTGGCTGAACCCGAAACATTTGCAAGATATTTTGAGACATTCAAGGAATCCAAAATAAAACTAAACCTGTCCAGTCATACAAAAAAACAGAGAGTTCTCTGCAATGTGCATTTATCTCCGTGGGTCACTCACCACTCACTGAGCCTTCACCTTTGGCAAAGAACTATGGGATGAGCCAGCTTCTGTCTTAAGCAACTTTGAATTTAAGTATAAGCAAATACACATAAGCAATAGAAACCTATTATAAGAGACTTAGGGTTTTACAAACATTTGGCATCATAACCCAAATCATACAGAAATTACAGACTGAGAAATACACAAGTGCTTTCATCCCATTCAACTCATCATCACCTGGTCCTTTTGATTAAAGTTAGATATAGTTGCAGAGTCTTACTTGCTTAAATGTTTTCTTAGCAAGTGTTTTTATGTCCTTTTAAATGTGTGTTCCAGCCCTCTTTCCTCCACCCTCTAGATTTGTGAGTGCTCAACAAATCTTGCTGACTGGTTTCCTGGAGCATGGGAGTGCTGAACAGTGTTTTGAAAGGGGGAGAGATGCTGTTTGGCAGAGGGGAGTAAGGCTAGATTCTGGGTTGGGGGGATGGCACACTGCGACAGTGCAGAGGCTCCAGAGAGTGAGTCATGTGTGGGGGTGACCACTGGCTTGCTTGCAGCAACCTGCCTGAGCCAGGGTGTCCTGGGAGGTGGAGGCAGTTAGGTGTGGGGAGGCCTAATATACTACATGTGAAGTCAACTGGAGGACAGGGGAGAATGATAAGAGAAAGCACAATTCTTTTTTTTTTTTCCCTCCAATATAGGATAAAGTGCTAAAGCACAGGACATTAATCTCTTTATTTCTTATCAGTGTCTTTTAAAACTGAAAAATATCCAAAGATAAAAATGAGTTAACTGTGTATGTATTGCTAGGATCCAGGAGATCATAAATTTGAAGAGGAACTTAGTAGGATTATGAAATGGACTAACGAGTTCTAAAGTGTTTGTGGGAAAGTGTAAAAAAATTAATGACTCGGAATCTTTTAAGACTGTTTTCTAGTTGTTAAACGTGAGTCTTATCTCTCCCATGATATTAGACAAGTATTTAGGGCAAGGATAGTGTCATATATTTCCTGTGTATATTCTACTGGATAATACAACAGTGGGAATACACAAAGCATTATGCTTACTGAACTGAAGTGGAGTAAAAGGAGGTTGAGACCATATAAGATGAGGATATAATTGAATGTAAAGTCTGAAAAAAAAGATGCTATAATAGAACTGTTTTAACAGTGTCTCTGCTCTGAGTCCATTTGTTCATAGTTAATATAAAGAAATCAAAGGCCTTACCATCCTTCATCATCTTCTACTTCTGTTTCAGAAATGTCATTTTCAGGAGTTTCAGCAATTGCTTGAGTGAGTTTAGATTTAAACTGGTTCAGCAGCGCAAGAGTCTGAAATAACAATTAGGACTGCTAAACTTCCTGATAAGGAGAAATATAATTTCAGAAGAGACACTTAAATTTAGTAGAAGAGAAAATATCCTTCCATAAAACAATTTTCTAACTTTGAAGGAAAATAATAAAACTGCCCTCCAATTATAACCATGATTAATATTTACAAACCTTGACATTGCCCTGTTTGTATTTGCACTGACATTTTCCCCCAGGAATATGTGACTATTTCTGATTTGGGGGATATAAACTTGTTTATATAGAAGACATTTAAACTTTAAAATGCATGCTTACTACGAGCTAAGTTTTTAGGGTACACAGGATAGGGAGGTATTAATACTTCACTAAGAAATGTGAAATCAAAAACAAAACACCAACAACAAACAGTACTTTTCACTGAACAAATTTCCAAAAATGTAAAGATGTCGATGTTGGGAAAGGTGAAATGAAAGAACACATTAATTGTTGGAAGGTGGGTAAACTGGAGTGACATCTTTGGAAAGTTTTTTATACGTATCAGAAACAATAAATGCTCGCTGCCTTTGATTCAGTAATTCCAATCCTGGGAATACATGTAGAAAAATAATCTGAAACACCAAAAATGGCTTATGCAAGAGATGTACATTGCAGCAACATTCATACAAGTGAAAAAGGAAATGTTAAATGTCTACTTATAAGAAAATAGATAAATTTGGTAAAAAGCAGTGAATGTGTGATTACACTATTATTAAAACTATATTCATGAAGTATTCTATTGTTAAGTGAAAGAAGTAGGATATAACCATCACGTTGAGTGTATTTTTACAAAAAAGGGACCAGTCCTCTGATTTTTTTTTGACTCCCATGCCCTTTACAGGTAAGAGGAAACAACAAGTGCCTGAAATATTAATCATATTGTCTCCAGCTATACCTTAAGAATTTGTTTCAGAATTTGAGCAGAGAAATCAGAAAAAAAATTCTACAGTTTTAGAAGGTACATAATTGTGAAATGGGATAAAATACCACCTGTCTAAAAAAAAAATCAAGTTTCTAATTAAGACGATGGCACAGTGAAATCAGTACTGAAATACAGTTGGCCCCAAACAGCATAAGGGTGCCCGCCCTCTGAGCAGCTCAAAATCCGCCCTCTCTCTACTTCTGTGGTTATGCAACCGTTCGTGGTTAGTCCAGGACTGTAGTATATATTTATTGAAAGAAATCTGAGTATAAGTGGACCCATGAAGTTCAAAGCTATGTTGCTCAAGGGCTAACCGTACTTACATTTACAAGGGAAAATGTGTAATAGTTCAATGTGTAAAAAACAGATATAATAGTCATGGTAACTTGGAGGCTCCAGAATTTATCTAAAATATCATTAAGACCACAGTTTATGAAAAAATTAAGTAGGTGTTGGTGGCCTAGAACCTAAGCTCGCTAAGACAGGTGGTGTCAAAATAACTAAAAGAAACAAAGGAAATTATTGTTAAAAAATGATAGGGAAAAGTGCCTTATATGTTTTTGTAAGATTTAATGCCTGCATAGACAATAGCTGAAAATATACACATTACCACAATTGCTGAATGAGATGAGTTTTAAGGTAAAACTATAAATTCCTGTAGAATATCCTCATAAGCATTTTAAGGGCTGCTAGTGAGTTAGGGTTTAGATATTTTATTTGTTTCTAAAGTAGTAATTAAAGGATTAAGCTCTTCAAACAATGTTAATAAAGAAAATATCCTTTGTTTTAAAACCTTATTCATTAAAAAAAACCCGTTCTGCCTACAAACTTTTATTGCATTTGCTTTATAATATGGAAAGAAATTATTGTAGAAATATTAGAAAACACAGACAAGCAAAATAAAAATATCTACTATCCCACCACTAAGAATTAGTAACCACTGTGGACATCTGGTATATATCCTACAGGGCTTCCTGTTTCTCTGTGTGTATATGTGTATGTGTTTATATATTTATATATTTCATAAACACATATCTCTACATGGATGTATCTACAAACATGTATCTCTATCACTTAAAAGCAAACCCCATCAATTTTTAATGGTGGGTTTTCACAAATTTGGAAATGTCTTCTCTGGGGACATAAATAAAAATGAAAACAAAGGAGACTTCTTAGTGGAATGATAAAAATGAAAACAAAGGAGACTTCTTAGTGGAATGATTTTAAAACTTCCTAGAAAATTACTAGACATGGATCTTATTCTTTTGAGGTGAAAGTGGCAAGACAGTCTGTTTTTAGAGCCAACTAATGTGATATTGGCATTTGCTCAGAGGAGAGCTGGGAATACGACAAGCAAAACACCTTTCTTTTTGTTGTTCAGTCGCCAAGTCATGCGTGACTCTTAGTGACTCCATGGACTACAGCAGACCAGGCTCCCCGGTTCTCTCTATCTCCTACCTAGAGTTTGCTTCGATTCATGTCCACTGAGTCAGTGATGCTATCTAACCATCTTATCTCCTGCAGCCCCTCTTCTCCTTTTGCTGTCAGTCTTCCTCAGCATCAGGATCTTTTCCAATGAGTGGGCTCTTTGCATCAAGCAGTGAAAATACTGGAGCTTCAGCTTCAACATCAGTCCTTCCAGTGAATATTCAACATCAGTCCTTCCAGGGTTGATTTTCTTTAGGACTGACTGGTTTGATCTCTTTGCAGTCCAAGGGACTCTTAAGAGTCTTCTCCAGCACCACAGTTCAAAAGCATCAATTCTTTGGCACTCAGCCTTTTTTATTGTCCAGTTCTCACATCTATACATGACAACTGGAAAACCATACTTTTGACCATACAGACCATTGTTGGCAAAGTGATATCTCTGTTTTTTAATATGTTGTCTAGATTTGTCCTAGCCTTTCTTCCAAGGAGCAAGCTTCTTTTAATTTCATGGTTGCAGTCACTGTCCACAGTGATTTTGGAGCCCAAGAAAATAAAATTTTTTACTACTTCCACTTTTTCCCCTTCTATTTGCCATGAAGTGATGGGAGTGAATGCCATGATCTTCGTTTTTTGAATGCTGAGTTTCAAGCCAGCTTTTTCACTTTCCTCTTTTACTTTCATCAAAACTCTCTTTAGTTCCTCTTCCCTTTATGCCATTAGAGTAATATCATCTGCATATCTGCAGTTGTTGATATTTCTCCCGGCAACCTTGATTCTAGCTTTAATTCATCCAGCATGGCATTTCATATGATGTATTCTGCATATAAGTTAAATAAGCAAGGTGACAATATACAGTCTTGTTGTACTCATTTCCCAATTTTGAACCAGTCTGCTATTCCATGTAAGGTTCTAACTGTTGCTTCTTGACTTGCAAATAGGTTTCTCAGGAGACAAGTAAGGTGGTATTCCCAGACAAATAAGTCTGGTATTCCCAACTCTTTAAGAATTGTCCACAGCTTGTTGTGATCCACACGGTCAAAAGATTTAGTTTAGTCAATGAAGCAGAAGTAGATGTTTTTCTGGAACTTGCTTCCTTTCTCCATGATCCAATGAATGTTGGCAGTTTCATCTCTGGTTCCTCTGTCTCTTTGAAACCCAGCTTGTAAACCTAGAAGTTCCTGGTTCACATACTGCTGAAGCCTAGCTTGAAGGATTTTGAGCATTATCTTGCTAGCATGTGAAACGACTGCAAATGTGCAGTAGCTTGAACATTCTTTGGCATTGTCTTTCTTTGGGATTGGAATGAAAACTGACCTTTACCAGTCCCATGGCCACTGCTGAGTTCTCCAAATTTTCTGACATATTCAGTGCAGCATTTCACATTCAGCATACCAGTCAATTTTACAACATTATCTTTTAGGATTTGAAATAGCTCAGCTGGAATTCCATCATCTCCACTAGCTCTGTTTGTAGTAATGTTTCCTAAGGTCCACTTGACTTCACACTCCAGGATGTCCAGCTCTAGGTGAGTGACCATACTGTTGTGGTTCAGCTCAGCTCAGCTCAGTTCAGTCAGTCAGTTGTGTCCAACTCTTTGCAACACCATGGACTGCAGCATGCCAGGCTTTCATGTCCATTACCAACTCCCAGAGCTTGCTCAAACTCATGTCCATTAAGTTGGTGATGTCATCCCACCATCTCATCCTCTGTCATCCCCTTCTTCTCCTGCTTCATTCTTTCTCAGCATCAGGGTCTTTTCCAATAAGTCAGTTCTTCGCATTAGGTGGCCAAAGGATTGGAGCTTCAGCATCAGTCCTTCCAATGAATATTCAGGACTGATTTCTTTAGGATTGACTGGTTGGATCTCCTTGCTGTCCAACGGAATCTCAAGAGTCTTCTCCAACACTATAGTTCAAAAGCATCAATTCTTCAGCACTCAGCTTCTTTAAGGTCCAACTCTCACATCCATACATGACTACTGGAAAAATCATAGCTTTGACTAGACAGACCTTTGTTGGTAAAGTAGTATCTCTGATTTTTAGTATGCTGTCTAGGTTGGTGATGGCTTTTCTTCCAAGGAGCAAGCGTCTTTTAATTTCATGGCAGCAGTTACCATCTGCAGTGATTTTGGAGCCCATAAAAAGAAAGTCTGTCACTGTTTCCATTGTTTCCCCACCCATTTGCCATTAAGTGATGGGACCAGATGCCATGACCTTAGTTTTTTGAATGTTGAGTTTCAAGCCAGTTTTTTCACTCTCCTCTTTCACTTTCATCAAGAGGCTCTTTAGTTTCTCTTTGCTTTCTGCCATATGGGTGGTGTCATCTGCATATCTGAGGTTATTGATATTTCTCCTGGAATCAATCTTGATTCCATCTTGTGCTTCATCCAGTCAAGCATTTCGCATGATGTATCCTGCATATAAGTTAAAATAAGCAAAGTGACAATATACAACCTTGATGTACTCCTTTCACAATTTGGAACCAGTCCATTGTTCCATGTCCAGTTCTATATGTTGCTTCTTGACCTGCATACAGATTTCCAGAAGGCAGGTCAGGTGGTATGAGAGTATTCTCCACTAAGAATTGTCCACAGTTTGTTGTGATCCACACAGTCAAAGGCTTTAGAGTAGTCAATGAAGCAGAAGTAGATATTGTTTTGGGATTGTTTTTCTGTGATCCAGCGGATGTTGGCAATTTCAACATCTGAAATGGCTCCTCTGGCTCCTCTGCCGTTTCTAAACCCAGCTTGAGCACCTGGAAGGTCTCAGTTCACGTACTGTTGAAGCCTGTCTTGGAGAATTTTGAGCATTACTTTGCTAGCATGTGAGATGGGTGCAATTGTGTGGTAGTTTGAGCATTCTTTGGCATTGCCTTTCTTTGGGATTGGAATGTAAATTGACCTTTTCCAGTCCTGTGGCCACTGCTGACTTTTCCAAATTTGCTGGCATATTGAGTGCAGCACTTTCACAGCATCATCTTTTAGGATTTGAATTAGTTCAGCTGGGATTCCATCACCTCCCCTAGCTTTGTTTGTAGTGCTGCTTCCTAAAGCCCACTTGACTTTGCATTCCAGGATGTCTGAGGTGAGTGACCACACCATCATGATTATCTGGGTCATGAAGATCTTTTAGGTATAGTTCTTGTGTGTATTCTTGACACCTGTTCTTAATATCTTCTGCTTCTGTTAGGTCCATGCTGTTTCTGTCCTTTATTGAGCCCATCTTTGCATGAAATGTTCCCTTGGTATCTCTAATCTTCTTGAAGAGACCTCTAGTCTTTCCCATTCTATTGTGCTCCTTTATTTCTTTGCACTTATCTCTGAGAAAGTCTTTCCTATCTCTCCTTGCTATTCTTTGGAACTCTGCATTCAGATGGATATATCTTTCCTTTTCTCCTTTGCCTTTAGCTTCTTTTCTTTTCTCAGTTATTTGTAAAGCCTCCTCAGACAACCGTTTTGCTTTTTTGCATTTTCTTTTTGGGGATGGTCTTGATCACTGCCTCTTGTACAATGTTACAAACCTCTGCTCACAGTTCTTCAGGCACTCTCTCTATCCGATCTATCCCTTGAATCTATTTCTCACTTCCACTGTATAATTGCAAGGGATTTAATTTAGGTCATACCTGAATGGTCTAGTGGTTTTCCCTATTTTCTTCAATTTAAGTCTGAATTTGGCAATAAGGAGTTCATGATCTGAGTCACAGTCAGCTCCTGGTCTTGTTTTTGCTGACTGTATAGTGCTTCTCCATCTTCAGCTGCCAAGAATATAATCAGTCTGATTTCGGTATTGACCATCTGGTGATGTCCATTTGTAGAATCATCTCTTGTGCTGTTGTGGTTATCTGGTCATTAAGACATCTTTTTTTGTAGTTATCTGGGTCAGTAAGACATACACAGTTCTTCTGTGTATCTGTGCCCCCTTTTCTTAACCTCTTCTGCTTCTGTTAGGTCCTTGCCGATTATGTCCTTTATTGAGCCCATCTTTGCATGAAATGTTTCCTTGATGACTCCAATTTTCTCGAACAGATCTCGAGTCTTTTCCATTCTATTGTTTTCCTCTATTTCTTTGCATTGTTCATTTACAAAGGCCTTATCTCTCTTTGCCATTCTCTGGAACTCTGCATTCGGTTGGCCTTTCTAAACATTTCCTCTTTTCAAGATTGGACTTTCTCTAGTTGCATTTGAAAGGCAAGACAGATACTAGCCAAAAAAGCAGACACTGTGAAAAGAAATGGAAGAAAACAGGATCTGCATGGAGGTATTAATGTTTGGCATCCAGAGGAATCAGTCTTCTGGCTCCTGCAGGAGGAATAAAGGACTAACCACTAACCACATTCTCTTTAGCACAGAGTGAGCCTTCCAGCTGTGTTGATGAAGATGTGTTGATGGCGCCTCCCCTGGTAGACCTTTTGCACACATGTGTATACATGGGTCTCTCAAATGGCCTTTGTTCCTCCAGTCCTGCCCCAGGTCCTCTACTCTCCATACAGCAACCAGGCTGGAGGGATTTTCCCAAACTGCAAATGGGATTATAATACCTTCTTTCTTCGATGTCTCCCCACTGCTTTTAGGGTAAATCTCAACTCCTTCATATAGCTCAAAAATATCGTGTGTGAACTGGCTCCTGCTTACCTGTCCAGCCTCATCTGTTTCTTTCTCTTAGTTTAAGTTCCAGTCATATTTAACATCTTTTCGTTCTTTGCAAAGAGGTTAAAGACTTCTCATATAGTATTCTTGTCTAGCCATGTATCTTCTTAGTAACCCTCAAGTTGACAAATCATTTTCTCAGGGAAGCCTTTCCGGATTCTTATGCCATATTATGTGATACCTTTACATAATTTCCTATATCTAACCTGTCATAATGCTCATCCCCTTTTATTGGTATTACTTGTTTAACTGCCTTTTTTTTTTCAGATAGCTCAGAGAAGATAGGGATGTTTCTGCCTTGTTTACCACCAACTACAGTGATTAGGACCTGGTAGAATTTTAATAATTATTTACTAGGAGGAAGAAAGAGAAATGCAAGAATAACAGTGATCCTTAACATCTTTTGGTAATACATTCAGAGGACTTTGTGACTCCATGAAAACAAGTTAATAAAGCACTTTTCTTAATTTCATTTGATGTGCCATTTCTTTTGAAAATTGCACATAAGTTAGTTCTCTGTAATTATAATTTCCTATACCTGAATTCTCGTTGAATTTTCCCTATGATTATTTTCACGCTAGGCACTGATGCGTGATCTTCCTTACCAGTAATTAGGTGTCATTTATAATACAGTTCCTGATTAGATTAATTTATTCAAACAGGCCTGGGCTTTTTAATTTACTTTTATTTTGCCTGTTTTATTTATATGCCTAAAATGATGTGTTCTCATATATATATGGCAGCACCAAATATAAGTAATTTTGGTCTACCCCCTATCTTTTCAACATAAAGGGCTGCTCAAGGGCTCTATCTCACCAAGTGCCAAGTGCTGCATGGTGCTGACCCCCAAGTTGTTGAGCTAACTTCCTATCTTTTTTATTCTTGATTTCTGACAATCTTCTTATATTATTAGCTAAAGATTCAGGAATTACTTTCAGTAAAGAGAGTTTTGCAATATTGTTTATGGTAGACGTTAACTAGCAGACCAAGTGCCTTATTTATAGGCAGTGTACTATTTCAAGCGAAGTTGGCTAGGCAGCAGGTGAGATGCTGAGCCCTTTATCATTTATAATTATGGTCTCATAATATTCACTTAGCAAAGATTCTATCTGAGTATCTGGTAATATGTGGTTTTACCAGGTTCCTGTGTTTAATTAGGGAGGACTTCCCTGGAGGCTCAGACGGAAAAGAATCTGCTGGCAATGAGGGAGACCTGGGTCAATTCCTGCGTCAGGAAGATCCCCTAGGATACCTAAGGTCTATAGCAGGTACCCATGATTTAAGGCATCCCAGGTGGCGCTAGTGGTAAAGAACCCACCTGCCAATGCGGAGACGTAAAGAGACCTGAGATCAATCCCTGGATGAGGAAGATCCCCTGGAGGAGGGCATGGCAACCCACTCCAGTATTCCTGCCTAGAGAACCCCCTGGACAGAGGAGTCTGGCAGGCTACAGTGCATGGGGTCGCAAAGAGCCGGACATGACTGAAGTGACTTAGCATGCATGCACAAAGTTAAAACTTGAAAGTCACAGGCTTTATACCTTTCTATCTGGAAAGAACTCTATCATCTGGATCTTTGCTTGAATGGCCAAGGTCCTGGTCACCCCACCATATGTTATATATACTTTTTCATTTTTAAGACGTAATGTTTTCCCTCATGTATAATCAAAATAGGTTCTGTTAACAATTCCTGCATACAATTAAAAGGCAATGAATTGCATATGGATTTTGGTTTGTGAAGTTACCTGGTCTTCCCGGGAAGTTCCCGTCTTTGCCTGCTGCTTCCTCAAAGTTTCATACTTTTGCTTTTCTCGTCTGTATTCTGCAACAGCACCATCTGGAGCAGCCTCTTCCTCTGAGGAATAATAGACTAGTTTTAGAATAAACAGTAAAAAGGCTGTATGGATTCATACAGAAGTCTATGAATGTCTATTGCTGAAGAGGAGGTCAGAACCTGGGACTGGTTTTCCTCCATTTAAAAAAAGAAAACAAACAAACCAATAAACTCTACAAACTCCACAATGATTTCCTAGATTAGAAGGTGATTGATTTTAATTAAACAACCAATTTTAATGTCTTTATTTTATACTGTACTATTATAGTTATTCTCACTTGTAATTATTTGACTAAAAAATCACCTATCTCACCTTTAAAATAAGATATTCCTAAAATTCAGCAATACCATTTCATATTATTCCTTTGCCTTATAAGATATAATCATTCAATATTGGTTGATTTTCCAATTACTTGCCATTTCTGCTCCCCTAGTTAAAACAATAACAAAACAACAACAAACAACTTCAATTTAATAGCATCATAAAATATAAATATATCTAACAAAAAATCAGGACAGTTGCCCAGAAGCAGATAAAAGTAACCTTTTCTAAATTAGAAATGAGAAAAAAAAAATTATGGATTTGATCCTGCAATAAATTCCATACAAAGATTAGTTAACATCTGGGTTCACAGAATACAGTGTTGCCTCAAAAAAAAAAAGGTACCAATATTTTACAATACATACATTTATATATATTAATGAAAATTTGTGACTTAAGAAAAAAAACCTATATCTTCTCATCTTTGGCTGACAAACCAAGATGAGCCAGTTGTAATCAAGAATATCACAAATGGTTCTAGTCAAACCTTGGTTTGTTGCTTGCCTCTTTGTTACCTAGTTTGAGAAGCATAATTAATGTGTAATATATTTATAATCAGCCATTTTGTTCAAGAGATTATCTAGTTAAAAAAATGTGTGAACTAAGAAAAAAGGGATCTTCTTATGGTTACCTGATATGATTTTGATGTCAAAAGTTACAAAGATTCAATTTTGTGGGATAGGAAGGTTCTGGAGATTTAAGGCACAGCATCATCTCACACACTAGTAAAGTAATGCTCAAAATTCTCCAAGTCAGGCTTCAGCAATACGTGAACCATGAACTTCCAGATGTTCAAGCTGGTTTTAGAAAAGGCAGAGGAACCAGAGATCAAATTGCCAACATCCGCTGGATCATGGAAAAAGCAAGAGAGTTCCAGATAAACATCTATTTCTGCTTTATTGACTATGCCAAAGCCTTTGATTGTGTGGATCACAATAAACTGTGGAAAATTCTGAAAGAGATGGGAATACCAGACCACCTGACCTGCCTCTTGAGAAATCTGTATGCAGGTCAGGAAGCAACAGTTAGAACTGGACATGGAATGACAGACTCGTTCCAAATAGGAAAAGGAGTATGTCAAGGCTGTATATTGTCACCCTGCTTATTTAACTTCTATGCAGAGTACATCATGAGAAACACTGGGCTGGAGGAAGCACAAGCTGGAATCAATATTGCTGGGAGAAATATCAATAACCTCAGATATGCAGATGACACCACCCTTATGGCAGAAAGTGAAGAGGAACTCAAAAGCCTCTTGATGAAAGTGAAAGTGGAGAGTGAAAAAGTTGGCTTAAAGCTCAACATTCAGAAAACTAAGATCATGGCATCTGGTCCCATCACTTCATGGAAATAGATGGGGAAACAGTGGAAACAGTGTCAAACTTTATTTTTGGGGGGCTCCAAAATCACTGCAGATGGTGATTGCAGCCATGAAATTAAAAGACACTTACTCCTTGAAAGGAAAGTTATGACCAACCTAGATAACATATTCAAAAGCAGAGACATTACTTTGCCAACAAAGGTCCATCTAGTCAAGGCTATGGTTTTTCCAGTGGTCACGTACGGATGTGAGAGTTGGACTGTGAAGAAAGCTGAGCGCCGAAGAATTGATGCTTTTGAACTGTGGTGTTGGAGAAGACTCTTGAGAGCCCCTTAGACTGCAAGGAGATCCAACCAGTCCATCCTAAAGGAGATCAGTCCTGGGATTTCTTTGGAAGGACTGATGCTAAAGCTGAAACTCCCAATACTTTGGCCACCTCATGTTAAGAGTTTATTCATTGGAAAAGACACTGATGCTGGGAGGGATTGGGGGCAGGAGGAGAAGGGGATGACAGAGGATGAGATGGCTGGATGGCATCACCGACTCGATGGACTTGAGTTTGGGTGAACTCCGGGAGTTGGTGATGGACAGGGGGGCCTGGCGTGCTGCAATTCATGGAGTTGCAGAGTCGGACATGACTGAGCAACTGAACTGAACTGAACTGATGGTAAATACAGTTAATAATACTGTATTGTATACCTATAATTTGCTAAGAAAGGTGATCACTACACATACGCAAACAAAGTGTAATGCTGTGAGGTGATGGATATATGTTAATTAGCTAGATTGTAGTTATCTGCTGCTGCTGCTAAGTTGCTTTAGTCGTGTCCGACTCTGTGCGACCCCATAGACAGCAGCCCACCAGGCTCCCCCATCCCTGGGATTCTCCAGGCAAGAACACTGGAGTGGGTTGCCATTTCCTTCTCCAATGCATGAAAGTGAAAAGTCAAAGTGAAGTCGCTCAGTCGTGTCTGACTCTCAGCGACCCCACAGACTGCAGCCCATCAGGCTCCTCTGTCCATGGGATTTTCCAGGCAAGAGTACTGGAGTTGGGTGCCACTGCCTTCTCCAAAACACTTCAACATGGTACACACAGCCAAACGCAATGATTATCTGCAACACACACCCGACTGAGTGAAAACATACGGTCAACTCTTGTATTTCCTAATGGGGCATATTATATCAGTATGAAGCACTTCTGTTTATAGTGTGATCAAATGTTCACAGCACATTCATTTTTCATGTTTTTATTCCTCAGTACTATACTCTGAGTAATTTCCTTAGCTTTACTTTAGTTCACTAATTCTCTGTTTCAGTTCAGTTCAGTCGCTCAGTCGTGTCCGACTTTGCGACCCCGTGAATCACAGCACGCCAGGCCTCCCTGTCCATCACCAACTCCCGGAGTTCACTCAGACTCATGTCCATCAAGTCGGTGATGCCATCCAGCCATCTCATCCTCTGTCGTCCCCTTCTCCTCCTGCCCCCAATCCCTCCCAACATCAGAGTCTTTTCCAATGAGTCAGCTCTTCGCATGAGGTGGCCAAAGTACTAGAGTTTCAGCTTTAGCATTATTCCCTCCAAAGAAATCCCAGGGCTGATCTCCTTCAGAATGGACTGGTTGGATCTCCTTGCAGTCCAAGGGACTCTCAAGAGTCTTCTCC
Source organism: Bubalus kerabau (assembly GCF_029407905.1). Classification (NCBI taxonomy): domain Eukaryota; kingdom Metazoa; phylum Chordata; class Mammalia; order Artiodactyla; family Bovidae; genus Bubalus; species Bubalus kerabau. The sequence continues at coordinate 16,360,997 of NC_073641.1, forward strand.
AACACCACAGTTCAAAAGCATCAATTCTTCGGCACTCAGCCTTCTTCCCAGTCCAACTCTCACATCCATACATGACCACAGGAAAAACCATAGCCTTGACTAGATGGACTAATCAGTTTTAAGACATTAACTGAGTTGCTGATTTTAATAATCATATTTTAAAATTCTAGATATTCTATTTCCTTTTCAAATTGACCTATTTTTTTGGATGGCCTAAGTCTTTTATTATGATTTTTATATATTTAAAAACTTCTTTATCTTAAACACACTTGTTATGTTTTATCTTTTGGATTATTCTTGGAGTTGCTTTGTTATGGCTTCTGACTCTCTCCCCACAGTGGTTATTTCTCCATGCGTTTTCTAATTCTTGATTTTGAGTGTTCCTATAGCTAGAGCTGCATCTTCATCATGCTCCATAGGAATCCCTGGCACCCAGGATTGTGTCAGCATTCCTCCAGAGAGCTTCTGCATTTGTTTATACCAGGAAATTAAGGGGTTCCATTCGTGCACAGCCATTTTCCCTCAAGTTAATTTCCTGGCTTAGGATTTCTGTACCACATAGGTAGTGTACATTCAGACTTTATAGCTGTGCCTGGTAGAGGTTTAGAGTTTTGATTTTTTATGACAGACTTTTTTTTTTCCTTCCATATATAGTTTTGAAAACTGACGAGCTTCTTTGTGGACTTCGTGACCAGGAGGACAGTTTTTCTAGCTTCTTCTTCTGTTGATCCAGGACTGTATCTCTAAGTGTGATATTAAAACCGGAGCTTCTAGCTATCAGAGCCCACATCTGGTTTCAATATCCCTCTGGGCAACTGCTGTGTCAGTTTGAGCATTTAATGCTCTAGCTAGGCCTCCCCTTTGTTTCTGCTGCTGCTAAGTCACTTCAGTCGTGTCCGACTCTGTGTGACCCCATAGACGGCAGCCCACCAGGCTCCCCCGTCCCTGGGATTCTCAGGCAAGAGTACTGGAGTGGGTTGCCATTTCCTTCTCCAATGCATGAAAGTGAAAAGAGAAAGTGAAGTTGCTCAGTCGTGTCCGACTCTTAGCGACCTCATGGACTGCAGCCTACCAGGCTCCTCCGTCCATGGGATTTTCCAGGCAAGAGTCCTGGAGTGGGGTGCCATTCCGCCAACCCCGTCTCTGTCTCTTTCAAGCTTAGCTAAGTATTTATTTTTTAATTGGAGGATAACTGCTTTACAATGTTGCACTGGTTTCTGCCTTACAACGTCAATCAGCCTTCCTGAGCCTCCCTCTCACCCCGCCTCCACTCCACTCTCTGTATCAGCACAGCGCGCCGGGCTGCCTCCCTGTGTTGTACACAGCTTCCCACTAGCTGTCTATTTTACACACGGTAGTGTAAACATGTCCAAGCTACTCTCTCACTCTCTCCTTCCCATGTTGTGTCCATAAATCCATTCTCTATATTTGTGTCTCTATTCCTGCCCTGCAAATGGGTTCATCAGTACCATTTTTCTACATTCTGTATATATTTAGCTAAGATTTAAATTGGGCTGGATCATATTTTATCTAGCATTTCTATATATTTGGAGAAAGATGTTCTGTTTTAACTCAGTCCATGTGGCCAGAAGAAAAAGTAGCACATTCATGGTTTCTCTGGTGGCTCAGACGGTAAAGAATCTGCCTGCAATGTGGGAGACCTGGGTACGATCCCTCAGTTGGAAAGATCCCCTGGAGAAGGGAACGGCTATCCACTCCAGTGTTCTGTCCTGGAGCATTCCATGGACAGAAGAGCCTAGCAGGCTATAGTCCTTGGGGTTGCAGAGAGTCAAATATGACTGAGCAACTTTCACTTTCACTTTGAATGTCCCAGAATAAGCAAAAATTGAGTAAATGACCGGATGATGTTAGTGACATAAAATTATCTAATAACATAGAAAAGGGGCATGAAAAAAAATCAGTTTCTTTAAGTACACAGTGCTCCACATCTAATACCTTTCTTAAAAATCTTAATATATGCTGGATAATTTATAAATAATAATGCAATATGACAACTATTTGTCATTAACTGAAATCTCAACAAAATGTATGCTAAATAACTAGGAATGAAGAATGGGGGAAAAAAGAACATTTACTACATACCTACTATATGTTAGGTACCATGCTACGGTTCTTTGACTCTCTATGAAGAAAGCATCTATAAACCTATTTTACAAATTAGGAAACAGGGTTAAGACCACAATTAGAATATACTAAAGCTGTAACTTGAACCCAAGTTTCTCTGGTACTAAAATCCCATACTGTGCCCTACTGTCTTCAATTAAAAGTTCAGTTCAAAAACAAAATTTAATGTGTTCCCATTGTATGCCTGGCTTTTCATTCTAGAAAGTAATGTAACAGGTAAAGTAAAAATAATATATGTAAAAATAGTTAAGAAATCAAGCCACTGATTATAAGTATTATGTTGCTGATTCTTGTTTAGAATATTAGCCACCAAGAGAGGGTTTAAAGCTTACCTATGCTATTGTTAGGGTGGCATTATCTATACTATCTTAGCGTAGGCATATCCTATGCTATTATTAGGAGCATACCTATGCTCCGAGAGGAGCTACCACACACCAGAGGTCAGGGGCAGCAGCCGAGAGGAGCAACCCCACATCCAAGGAGCAGCGGCACAGGAGGGCAGAGAGGAGTTACTCCACGTTCAAGGTCAGGAGGGGCGGCCATGAGGAGATACCCCTCTTCCAAGGTAAGGAGCAGCAGCTGCACTTTGCTGGAGCAGCCATGAAGAGATACCCCACGTCCAAGGTAAGAGAAACCCAAGTAAGACAGTAGGTATTGCGAGAGGGCATCAGAGGGCAGACACACTGAAACCATAATCACAGAAAGCTAGCCAATCTGATCACATGGACCACAGCCTTGTCTAACTCAATGAAACTAAGCCATGCCGTGTGGGGCCACCCAAGATGGGCGGGTCATGGTGGAGAGGTCTGACAGAATGTGGTCCACTGGAGAAGGGAATGGCAAACCACTTCAGTATTCTTGCCTTGAGAACCCCATGAACAGTATGAAAAGGCAAAATGTTAGGATACTGAAAGAGAACTCCCTGGGTCGGTAAGTGCCCAATATGCTACTGGAAATCAGTGGAGAAATAACTCCAGAAAGAATGAAGGGATGGAACCAAAGCAAAAACAATACCCAGTTGTGGATGTGACTGGTGATGGAAGCAAGGTCCGATGCTATAAAGAGCAATACTGCATAGGAACCTGGAATGTTAGGTCCATGAATCAAGGCAAATTGGAAGTGGTCAAACAAGAGATGGCAAGAGTGAACATCAACATTCTAGGAATCAGTGAACTAAAATGGACTGGAATGGGTGAATTTAACTCAGATGACCATTAATCTACTACTGTGGGCAGGAATCCCTTAGAAGAAATGGAGTAGCCATCATGGCCAACAAAAGAGTCCGATATGCAGTACTTGGATGCAATCTCAAAAATGACAGAATGATCTCTGTTCGTTTCCAAGGCAAACCATTCAATATCACAGTAATCCAAGTCTATGCCCCAACCAGTAACGCTAAAGAAGCTGAAGTTGAACGGTTCTATGAAGACCTACAAGACCTTTTAGAACTAACACCCCAAAAAGATGTCCTTTTCATTAGAGGGGACTGGATTGCAAAAGTAGGAAGTCAAGAAACACCTGGAGTAACAGGCAAATTTGGCCTTGGAGTACAGAATGAAGCAGGGCAAAGGTTAATAGAGTTTTGCCAAGAGAACGCACTGGTCATAGCAAACACCCTCTTCCAACAACACAAGAGAAGATGCTACATATGGACATCACCATATGGTCAACACTGAAATCAGATTGATTATATTCTTTGCAGCCAAAGATGGAGAAGCTATATACAGTCAGCAAAAACAAGACCGGGAACTGACTGTGGCTCAGATCATGAACTCCTTATTGCCAAATTCAGACTTAAATTGAAGAAAGTAGGGAAAACCACTAGACCATTCAGGTATGACCTAAATCAAATCCCTCATGATTATACAGTGGAAGTGAGAAATAGATTTAAGGGACTAGATTTGATAGACAGAGTGCCTGATGAACTATGGATGGAGGTTCGTGACATTGTACAGGAGACAGGGATCAAGACCATCCCCAAGAAAAAGAAATGTAAAAAAGCAAAATGGCTGTCTGAGGAGCCTTACAAATAACTGTGAAAAGAAGAGAAGCAAAAAGCAAAGGAGAAAAGGAAAGATATACGCATCTGAATGCAGAGTTCCAAAGAATAGCAAGGAGACATAAGAAAGCTTAACTCAGTGATCAATGCAAAGAAATAGAGGAAAACAACAGAATGGAAAGACTAGAGATCTCTTCAAGAAAATTAGAGATACCAAGGGAACATTTCATGCAAAGATGGGCTCTATAAAGGACAGAAATGGTATGGACCTAACAGAAGCAGAAGATATTAAGAAGAGGTGGCAGGACTACACAGAAGAACTGTACAAAAAAGAGCTTCATGACCCAGAATCACGATGGTGTGATAACTTACCTAGAGCCAGACATCCTGGAATGTGAAGTTAAGTGGGCCTTAGAAAGCATCACTACGAACAAAGCTAGTGGAGGTGATGGAATTCCAGTTGAACTATTTCAATCCTGAAAGACGATGCTGTGAAAGTGCTGCACTCAATATGCCAGCAAATTTGGAAAAGTCAGCAGTGGCCACAGGACTGGAAAAGGTCAGTTTTCATTCCAATCCCAAAGAAAGACAATGCCAAAGAATGCTCAAACTACTGCATAATTGCACTCATCTCACACGCTAGTAAAGTAATGCTCAAAATTCTCCAAGCCAGGCTTCAGCAATACGTGAACCATGAACCTCCAGATGTTCAAGCTGGTTTTAGAAAAGGCAGAGGAACCAGAGATCAAATTGCCAACATCCTCTGGATCATTGAAAAAGCGAGAGAGTTCCAGAAAAGCATTTATTTCTGCTTTATTGACTATGCCAAAGCCTTTGACTGTGTAGATCACAATAAACTGTGGAAAATTCTGAAAGAGATGGGAATACCCGACCACTTGACCTGCCTCTTGAGAAATCTGTATTCAGGTCAGGAAGCAACAGTTAGAACTGGACATGGAACGACAGACTGGTTCCAAATAGGAAAAGGAGTACGTCAAGGCTGTATATTGTCACCTGGCTTATTTAACTTATATGCAGAGTACATCATGAGAAATGCTGGGCTGGAGGAAGCACAAGCTGAAATCAAGATTGCTGGGAGAAATATCAATAACCTCAGATATGCAGATGACACCACCCTTATTGCACAAAGTGAAGAGGAACTAAAGAGCCTCTTGATGAATGTGAAAGAGGAAAGTGAAAAATTTGGCCTGAAGCTCAACATTCAGAAAACTAAGATCACGGCATATGGTCCCATCACTTCATAGCAAATAGATGGGGAAACAGTGGAAATAGCGTCAGACTTTATCTTTTTAGGTTCCAAAATCACTGCAGATGGTGACTGCAGCCATGAAATTAAAAGACGCTTACTCCTTGGAGGAAAGTTATGACCAACCTAGATAGCATATTCAAAAGCAGAGACATTACTTTGCCAACAAAGGTCCTTCTAGTCAAGGCTATGGTTTTTCCAGTGGTCATGTACGGATGTGAGAGTTGGACTGTGAAGAAAGCTGAGCGCTGACGAATTGATGCTTGTGAACTGTTTCATTGGAGAAGACTTTTGAGAGTCCCTTGGACTGCAAGGAGATCCAACCAGTCCATTCTAAAGGAAATCAGTCCTGGGTGTTCATTGGCAGGACTGATGTTGAAGCTGAAACTCCAGTACTTTGGCCACCTCATGGGAAGAGTTGACTCATTGGAAAAGACTCTGATGCTGGGAGGGATTGGGGGCAGGAGGAGAAGGCGACGACAGAGGATGAGATGGCTGGATGGCATCACTGACTCGATGGACATGAGTCTGAGTGAACTCTGGGAGTTGGTGATGGACAGGGAGGTCTGGCGTGCTGTGATTCATGGGGTCGCAAAGAGTCGGACACAACTGAGCGAGTGAACTGAACTGATGCTATTGTTGTTGTGTTAGTTGCTCAGGTGTGTCCAACTCTTTGTGACCCCATGGACTGTAGCCTGTGAGGCTTCTCTGTCCTTGGGATTTCCCAGGCAAGAATACTGGAGTGGGTTGCCATTTCCTTCTCCAGGGGATCCTCCCAACCCAGGGATTGAACCTGGGTCTCCTGCATTGCAGGTGCATTCTTTACCCTCTGAACCACCAGGGAAGCCATTACTTGTGCTATAGTGTTAGCATGAAAAAAAGTGTGAAAGTGAAGTCACTCGGTTGTGCCTGACTCTTTACTACACCACGGGCTATAGCCTGCCAGGCTCCTCCATCCATGTGATTTTCCAGGCAAGAATACTGGAGTGGTTTTCCATTTCCTTCTCCAGGGAAGCCTGCATAGTATTAGAATAACAAAATTTAAATATATTAGTGATCTCCAAAATAATATTAGAAAATATATTTAAAAGGGTTTGGTGACAAGAATGTCCAACAACACTATGACAATCAATTTACTATTAGAGCAGTAGTTTACTAGAGCACGAGAACTTAGCTAGTGTCCCATGTGGATTAGAAGCATAACTTGGGCTAAAACTTATGTTCTGACTCTGAGATTTGGTGACATTAATACTGCACTTTTCCTGCTGTGTGTTATAAAGAATGTCTCTAACTCTTCCCTAAGAACTAGTCAGAAACATAATCTTTGTTCCACTTGACTCTCTTCATTACAAAACTATTTTGTTCTGAGCAGAAAGGGGTGATGATTACTCAATTATTGGTTACTTAGCTAATGAACCAATGGTATCTGTCTACAAATCTCACTTCATAGATAAAAGGGCTTATACCTTCTACTGTCTCAGTACTAGAGTTCAGGCAGCTGAAAGCTTCAAGTAGGTGCATATTCATTCATTAAAAAAAAGTTTATTAAATGATTATTATGTCATAAACTGTTAATAAAGCTACTTATGATTTTAAATAGCCTTCCCCGATGGCTCAGTGGGTAATGAGCCATCCTGCTGTGCCTGCAGTTCAGGAGACACAGGAGATGTAAGTTCAATTCCTGAATCAGGAAGATCCCTTGAAGAAGGAAATGGAAACCCACTCCAGTATACTTGACTGGAAAACTCCATGGACAGAGGAGCCTAGTGGGCTGCAAAGAGTTGGACACGACTAAGCAACTAAGCATGCACATGATTTTTAAATAGATCTAGACTATTTCAAGGAAATTTTTGAAAAATTCCCATAATAAAAACTTTTATATAAAGAAAGGTGATATGTTAGTGATAATAGTAAACAACATCTGAAAAGAAAAGGGACACACTTTAATGAATATGAATATGGAAAAATACCAAAGTTACTAACACCTAATTGTATCTCATCACACTGGAAGCTACAAAGTATGTTTTTATCAAATTTTATATATACCTTAAATTAATTCTAGGAAAAGCACCAGACTTGAAAATAGCTAACATGATGCAAAAAAAGGAAAATAATAAATAACATGATAGCTAACATTTCAAGTACTCACTAAGTGCCAGATACTGGTACCTTGAATTACTTGTTTAATCCTTATAAACAACACATTATTAACCTATTCTGCTGAGTGGGTTATAATTGGGGATTATAAACATGGGAATAAAAACCAGGCAGTCCAGCTCTAAAGTACAATCTCTTAACCAGTGTGGTTATTTTTTCTTCATGTCTGAAACTAAAGAAAACTTAGAAGAAGATATTCCAGTTTGACATAAAAAGGCATCATGTCACCATACTGGAAGTGTCCTGATGAAATATAAAGTCCTACCAATAAAGGTCTTGAATTCCTCCCAGACCATAATAAATAGGAATTGTGATATGCCGAACAGTGGGTCAATGAAAATAATTTCCATCTAGAAAGAGTCCTTTATGGCTTTTCTTGATTCCCCTTAATTAATCATATATTTCCCTCATTTGAATTTTTAAACACTTTGTAGCTCCTCACTTAACTATATCATAAATCTCTTTGTACTGCCCCTTCAGCTATAAACTCAAATGGCAGGGAGAGTGCCCTGTTTGTGGGCTAGTATATTCCCTGCATATAGTATGTATTCAATAGATAGAAGCTGAATGGACAAATAAACAGTGTGCTCATTTTTAGATCTTAAATTACAGCAGTGTCCATGGTTGCCTTGTAAGCTCTTGCTGGATGGAAGGGCTCCTTGAGGGCCTTGTAGGGGCTTTGGGCCCCTAGTGTACAAACATTTTTTCAATAGATAGTTGCCTAATTAAGTTGAGTTGTAAGGAATTAGATAATTTCTATGCTTATTAACAGAGGTGAGAGGAGTAGAAGTCAACCTGAAGGCAGTTATCCCTCATGAAGCCCTTGAGCACTGAGCTTTCTGGGCAGAATCTCTGTAAGAGCTACAGCCAATCACTGAAGCTTTATACCATCTCCTTGAGGAGCTACTGGGGATAAACTGCATATCTTCCACCTCAGTCAAAATGCCTGTTTTTTTGGTTTATTAAGAAAATCCACTATAGAAATGATAACACTGGGAATATTCAGTGACATTAAAATGAGAGCTTATATGTAATATAGCCATAATTATAATCCACAATATTTATTTATTGTACTAATTTTGTTTTAAAGATAACTGAAACTGCTTAGATGGTATCTTTAAAAGGTGATAAGAAGAAAACTGGTTTATCCAATGAAACTGCTAATATAAAAACTAATTCACAATGAAGAATTTATTTAATGGAGTATCTACATTTATGAAGACTAGGCAGAAATTTAGGCAAAGACTGGGCTAAAAGTTTAATTTTTTCTGTATTATGTGCTGAAGTAAGAAATCTACAACTTATTAATTTCATTTAACTAATTTTTATTTTCAGTATATTTTAAATTCTACAAATCAAACAATGCTGGCTCCATCTGGTGGGCAAAATAAGCCTCTAGAACTTCATGAAAATTAGTCAAAAGTGATTAAATAATTTAGGTACTATGTGAAATAATATGTTTCAATATTGAATACTACACATTGAGGTATGCCTCAACACTGAATGTTAAGTGGAATTATCTACACTTACACTGATGTAAAACATTTTTCTTTCTCTGTTGTTCATCCTAGCCTCATTTCATCATGTATTTTGGAGCTTAAAATAATTCTCCAAAGTAATATAGGACTACCTTCCTCTGTGTTTTTCTATCAGATGATTTAAGAAATATAAAGGCAACACATTATAATACAGTTAAATTTATCCACATTTTCAGACTGTTTTATATTTTCATTTGGAATATAACTATATATAATATATATATATACATTTTTTTTTTCCCATTTAGGCACTTCCAGGAGGGGTGACTAGTGAATATATGACAGTTCATATCTAGGGGTCTATATGTTCATGTTCTACTAGCTATTAAATCTTAATTTTTAAATTTAGTACAAAAGGAATATGTGCAGAAACACAACACAAAATATCAACACTAAGAATTTAAACAGTAATAACTTGCTTATTTTACAGATGGGAAAACTGAGGTTCAGAGAGGTTAAATGGTTGTGCTAAGCTGAGAATATCAGAAACCAGATTTTCTGATAACCCAATGCTGTTTCCCCTCTCTATACATTGCTATGTGTACTTTTTTTTTTGCAGTGCATAATCACTGCAGATGTATTTCATTATAGTCTAATAACCACTTTCATTTATATACAGTTGTCCCTCAGTATCTGTGGGGAACTGGTTCTAGGACCCTCAACATCCAGACTAAAATCCAAGGATGCTCAAGTTCCTTATATAAAATGATATAGTATTTGCATATAAATATGCATATCCTCCTATAACCTTTAAATTATCTCTAGATTACCTAAAACATTTTGTGTGCTAAGTTGCTTCAGTCATGTCTGACTCTTTGCAACTCCACAGACTATAGCCTGCCATGCTCTTCTGTGGGATTCTCCAGGCAAGAATACTGGAGTGGGTTGCCATTCCCTTCTCCAGGGTGTCTTCCTGACCCAAGGACTGAACGAAACATGCATCTCTAACGTCTCCTGGATAGGCAGGCAGGTTCTTAGAACAATTAGTACACTGTAAATGCTATTGTAAATAACTGGTATACAGAAAATTCAAGTTTTGCTTTTTGAAACTTCCTGGAATTTTTAATCCCCCAATACAGTCTATTCTTAGTAATTTAAAAAACTTGTTTTTGAAAGTCTCATGTATGTTTAGTCACTCAGTTGTGTCTGACTCTTTGCAACCCCATGGACTGAAGCCCACCAGGCTCTTCCGTCCATGGGGGTTCTCCAGGCAAGAATACTGGAGTGGGTTGCCATGCCCTCTTCCAGGGGATCTTCCCAACCCAGGGGTCGAACCCAGGTCTGCCGCATTGCAGGTGGATTCTTTACCATCTAAGCCACCAGGAAAGCCCAAGAATACTGGAGTGGGAAGCTTAAGTTTCACTCCTTTCCAAATACGAAATTTTTTCTCTTTTTTTTTAGAGAGAGTATATTGATTGTCAAGTCTGTAATTCAAATAGCAGTCATGTTGGAAATAACTTATAGTCATACAGCACATAAATTAATTACCACAACACATATACTAAAAATCAATTCAAATAATGTTAAATTAACTTTTCTAGTAAATTAAGAGGTAAGAGAACATAGATTGGTAAAGACAGGTTCTGATTACTAAACGTTAAACTAGTGTTTAACATTTCAATTAGGCTTAATTGTCTTATATTTTACTAATAAAAGTTTTTAATTATATGACTATCTGATAAGCTTTTCATCAGATGCTTCTCCATTCTTATTAATAATGATCACAAGAAACAAATACAATATATAAATAGTTACTGAGAATTACTGATGGGCATAAACGACTTCTCTTCTGGGGGCTCCAGCTTCCCACCTGTTGGCTACAGCCTGTCCTCCTGTTCGCTTTTACCTTATTCTGCCTCATATGGATCTCAGGACTAGCACATGGTTGACTGATGTTGCCTCCAGACCCCTCAACAGAACAACACTTTGTACTTCTCCAGATGGTATGACACACAATTCTTGTAATTTGATGGGCATTTTGACAACATCCCTATGTTGCCCTGTTATTCTGAATGTGGAAACTACAAATTATTAACACAAACTCTGTCGTAGCAATAAGAAAAAAAAAACCTGAATATTTAAAAATAAAAAGATTTCATAAAGTAAATCAGTTCAGTTCAGTTCAGTTGCTCAGTCGTATCCAACTCTCTGTGACCCCATGAATCGCAGCATGCCAGGCCTCCCTGTCCATCACCAACTCCCGGAGTTCACTCAAACTCACGTCCATCGAGTCGGTGATGCCATCCAGCCATCTCATCCTCTGTCGTCCCCTTCTCCTCCTGCCCCCAATCCCTCCCAGCATCAGTCTTTTCCAATGAGTCAACTCTTCGCATGAGGTGGCCAAAATACTGGAGTTTCAGCTTTAGCATCATTCCTTCCAAAGAACACCCAGGACTGATCTCCTTTAGAATGGACTGGTTGGATCTCAAAGAGGATACTAAAGAAATAACTGCTATCTAAAATCTCCTGAGGCCATGACTACCCTAGCAAATTCAACTGTGCAGAATAACATAATTGCTAACAGTACTTAAAAGAGGATTCTATTATTTTGGAGCAAACTGATGAAGTACTTTTCTTCAAGTTAATTATGAGAGTTTCTAAACTGGTCGAAATCCTCCTTAAATCACTTCATGTGTGGTATGACAGTCTTCTTCCTGTCCTCTGTGTGACTGAGGAAACAAGCAATAAAGTGGCTGCTAAAATACAGCATGGCTACTACTACCAGCACCACCGCCAGTTTTTAGGACCTAGCTTGTCTGAGATGCTCATAACTCTGTGCCTGCTTTCTCACTTAAATTTGTGCTGTAACAACAGAAGTATGATCATCTCATACTCCTGTTGAAGTATAAAGAAACAGAGGTTCAGAGAGTTTAAATATGAAGAAACAGAGGTTCAAAGAGTTTAAGTAATTTGCCCATGGTTATATGACTAATAAATGATAGAGCAAGAATTTGAAATTAGGGCTGTTAGACTTCAAGGTCAACGCTTTTTCTAGCCTATTATATGGCAAACCGTCATGGTGGGGGCACCGTCACACATGAGAGTGAGGGAAAAGAAGACAGTTGTGATGTTGTAGAGCTTGTAGGCTGGAAAATGGATAAGACATACTCTTCAACTATGCGATGGTGCAAATGACATATGAAAGGTCCTGATAAAGTAATTATGAAATTTATGCAGAGGAGGGAGAGGGAAAAATTGGGTGGTGGAAGCGGAAGTGGACTGGGCCTTAAAGGAGTAATAATATTTAACCACAGCAGGTAGAAAAGACACCACAACCACAGCACGAAAGCAGCATTGCGCAGGATACACATGAGGAAGAGGAGTAATATTTTGGGGAAATGAAGAATGGGTAAATAAAATGGGGAATAAAGAAAATAAGTTAAAAACCTGATCATGAAAGGAATTTGAACTCCCCTAGGGGACGCAAGAAGGAAGCCGCAGTTTATACCGTGCAGGTCACAACTGTTTGTGAGCCTTTTAGAAAATGAAATGGAGTGTGCCGAACCACCCTAGGCTGTTAAGTTGTTAGAACTCATTTCTAAGAAGCTTTTTAAAAGGTATTTTCTTATTATGGTACTAGTTTGAGTTAGTTGATAAAATTACAATCCCAAGTTTCCTGACATCCACACTTCCCTAAATCAAGGAAAACAATGCATTTCCCAAATTCAGGGATGAAGAGAGCAAAGGCAAGTGGGTAAGAGAGAGAAAGAGACAAAGAGAAACTGACTCCCCAAATCTTATAGGATTTTTCCCTAATTATTTTAGGAAGAAGCTTTGAAAAATATCCTGGAAAAATACGTTTTCCACATCTATCAGAATAATTTAATTTAAATGTGAAAATATGTGCCATTATTTGAAAGGACCATACTCGGTATTTCTGGCACTTCAGTGTCTCAGATTTTTTTTTTACCTGCCTAGACTGTTGTATAATCTGGTTCAGATTTTATCCGTTCTTCCCAACCCCCATTTCTAATGATAGTTCTAACAAGGTACATTTAATGAAGTGAGAGTAGAAAAAAAGATGATCAAATTATGCTTCACCTGAAGTTGACTCTGTCCAAATATGCTTTCTGGAACCTGGGGTTAGAGGGTGAATTGGATGGGGGGCATTTTATTCAATCTTAGTGGTAATGCTATAAATTATAGGCCAGTCCTCTGTCTGCTGATTCTGGCTTCAAGCTAACAGGTCATATTGCTTGTGGCTTCTTTTGTTTTATTTTAAAAGGAAACAATGCTTTGCAGTTTTATAGTGGAAAGAATATTGGACAGAAGATCTGACTCCTCAAATCTACCGTTTAAGTTAGGGTGAATACTAAGTATCTTTAATACTGGTTTCTTCATTTGCAAAATGGGACACAATACTTGTTTAATCTACTTTAGTCACAGAACTAAGTGTAATGGGGCATGTGACAGGATTTTGTAAACTATTCATGTTATATAAATATGAGGTATTATTATTTGGCAGAGAATACAGAATACCACGTTTTATGCCTATAAGCTACTTTATAGTTATGGTTCCCTTCAAATGACTAAATCTCAGTTGAAGAAGCGAGGAACAGATACAATGTTTTTCATTCTATTAACATACTTGTTTGACTAAAAATATTTTTGTATATTAAATCATCTTTTCAAAGCACCAATAAAACTTACAATTGGAAGAAATGTAGAGAATCCTTGTGATGGGCATTATCAGAACAATTTATATTTTTCTAAATTTAAATGTTCAGGTAGTATTCTTGTTATGAGGTTTACCCATAATCCTGAATTTGCTTAAGAATAAGCAGTATCTGCTGGCATGCTGATAGGATGGAAAATGCTTTGCTACTCCTACCTTCTGAACAACAACTCCTATATTCAACCTGTTTTGTTGCTCAGTCCCTAAGTCGTGTCCGACTCCCTGCAACCCCATGGATTGCAGCACTCCAGGCTTCCCTGTCTTTCACTATTTCCTGGAGTTTGCCCAAATTCATGTCTACTGAGTCAGTGATGCTATCTAACCGTCTCATCCTCTGCCGTCCCCTTCTCCTCCTGCCCTCAATCTTTCAAAAGACCCAGCATCAGGGTCTTTTCCAGTGAGTTGGTTCTTTGCATCAGGTGGCCAAAGCACTGGAGCTTTAGCTTCAGCATCAGTCCTTCCAATGAATACTGAGGGTTGATTTCCTTTAGGACTGACTGGTTTGAATCCTACTGGTTTTCAAGTGAAACCAATTTCAACTCTCCAACTGGTTTGAGAGTTGAAAGGACTCTCAAGAGTCTTCTCCAACATCACAGTTCAGAACTATCAATTCTTTGGCACTCAGCCTTCTTTATGGTCCAACTCACACATCCGTACATGACTACTGGAAAAACTACAACTTTGACCTGTAGCTGACACTTACACAAATAGGGCTTTCCATGTGCCAGTTATTTTAAGTGCTTTGTGCATAATAACTCATTTAAATATAATAGGGAAGAAGCTGCCACTAGAAAGACAAGGGCATTACCTTTGGAAACCTACCATTTTGGAAAAAGCGGAAAACTGAAAAAGTACATGATGAGTGAATGTTGGTGAGCTCAAACTGAAAAGGGCACCAAAGTTAGATCCAACCTGTGAGTTCACTGAGGGCAGTGACTTTTCTGCTTTACTTGCTGATTTATGTCTAGAGCCTAAAACAGAGCCTGTATGTTTTCAGGCATTTGACAAATATTGTTCTAATGAATAAATTTTTTTTAAAAAGGAAAGTCATATTTCAGAGGAAAGTGGATTCTTAAAGAAAATAATTGAGAGTGGGAAATGGTAGTGTGTAAAAGCAGAGTAGGCTGAAAAACCAGTCCTCTTTGTCTCAAACCACGGAGAGCTGTAATCTTTAGGTGCTCTCTTAGGCTTGGTGTTGCTGAACATTTCTTATATGGTACCCACAGTCAAAAAACAATCAGGAAACCTAGGACATATAATACTCATCAAGGTAGTTTATCAACTAAAGTTAGTCTCTGAACTCTACAGTATAAAAACACATTTAATGGAGGAAATAAAATGATTTAGAAAGTACCTAAGTTTTCAAATGGTATTAATTAATCCTTTAATGAATAAGGATTATTTTGGTTTGTTTGTCTGATTAATTTCATAAACCGAAATCGTTACCAAAGCAATCTTACACTTTTTTTCTTGGTGAAGTGGAAAATTTCTCACCCTCTTATTTTGGATTAGAACGTAATTACAGACACATTCTCACTGATTAATTTTTTTTAAATCTCTGGCTTAGTCACAAAAGAAAGCCAACACATTGAATGGACTGGGTTCAATATTTTGATTTAGCAACTTTACATTCTATTCCCAGCTTTGTCACTCACTGAAGTAAAGGCTTGAGTCAGCCTCACAAATGCTTTGTCTTTATTTTATTAGACGGTAAACTCAGTATTAATTACTATCGGCTTAAGAGTATATAAGGTAGTAAATTCATTACTGTGATATGCTTGTTAAAATACCTAGAAAAATGAGTGTGTGAATAATAGAAAAATAAACAAGCTAATCTTGAGAAATATTTCTGAGGAATTAAAGTTGATTGGATTCTATCCCAGTAGTCTGCCCAGAGTCTTCACAAGATACCACAGACTAGGAAAGCCTTTGGCTGTAGTAGGATAAATATTACAACCATTTTCTCTTCAACCACAACCAAACTGGTAAGAACACACATCATTTTCCTTCTGTATTGCTTAATATTGAACTCAGCACAATAGGAAATAAAAGTGTGAGGGGCGTCTCCACGGGTTTTGTAGACGAGAAAGTACAAAGGACTTATTTTTCATGTTGTCTTCTTGTAGCAGACTCAGTCTGTCTCCTTAAATCACAGAAAATCCTGCAACTAAGATGTTTAGAAATGAACCAGAAAAGAGTGGTTAAGTAGGAAATTAATGCTGCTAATTCTCGGTTGGGGTTATTTGAAAAAAGTCCAAATTATAAGGGGGTTTCTAGAAAGTATTCTAATACCGCGTCTAACGTACACTGCCAAATAATAAACTTGACCCTTGAACAGTGTGGGCAGTTAGGAGTGCCAGTCCCCCAACAGTTAGAATTTTGAGTACAACTTTATAGTCGGTCCTCCATATCCGTGGTTCCACCTGTACAGATTCAACCAATCACACGCTGGATGCAGCCACGGAAAAAATAATGAATAAATAGAACTGTACAGTTTAAACCCTTGTTATTCTAGGGTCAACTGTAATAATAAAACTATAAATTTACAAAAATTATAGACTTTTATAGAATAAAAATTTTATTTAATATTCCTTCTTAGGTGTTCATATTATACATATATATAAATATATATATATATAATATAGGTGCTCAGTCACTAAGTTGTGTCTGATTCTTTGCATCCCCATGGACTGTAGCCCATCAGGCTCCTCTGTCCATGGGATTTGCCAGGCAAGAATACTGGAGTGGGTTGCTATTTCCTTCTCCAGGGGATCTTTCCAACCCAGGGATGGAACCTATGTCTCCTGTGTCTCTTGCTTTGGCAGGCAGATTCTTTACCACTGAGTCACCTGGGAAGCCCTCATATATACATACACACACACACACACACACACACACATATACATATGTATATATGTGTCATATATATACACACACATATATATGTGTTTGTGTGTAGAGAGAGAGAAAGAAGACGAGTATAGATATTCTACTCTCACTAAGCCTTAAACTATCATAGTGAGGGACAAGATAAAAATGACTGCCTGAAAATTCCTTTCCACTTTATATTTCAGACACACAACTTCCAAGACAAGAAAAGGTGCCATATTTTCTCTTATTTCCATGTATTTGCATGCACTGTATCTTCTATCTAAAACACTGTTATTCAGCTAACTTACTCACCTGATCTAGTAGCCTCAAAAATCTGTAAAAGTGAGAGGTTTCCAGAATACAGATGACCCACTGAGAGGTGGAAAAAAAAAAAAGTAAGAATGCTGTTTATATTTCATTCTATCTTTTAAACATTTTGGTATATGTTATATACAGTACCTACTGAATGAATATGCAGTAGCACCTACATGAGTCATAAAAAAATGACTTTAAAAACATATATATTGGAAGTGTTCATACTTTATAAGTGACTAAAATGTCCATTCAGTTGACAAATTGACAAAATGTGGATTAGCCATAAAATTGAAACCATAAAGAGGAATGAGTTACTTGATATATTCCACAATATAGATGAACCTTGAAAACATGATAAGTGAAAGAAACCAGTCACAAAAAGCCACATATTATATGACTCCATTCATATGAAATATCTTTAACAGAGAAGTCTATAAAGACAGAAAGTAGATTAGTGGTTGTCTAGGTTTGGGGGAGGGGAGGCTGAGGTTGTCGCAGTCACTAGTAAAGACTATATCTTCTTTTAGACATGATGAAACTGTTCTAAAATTACAGTGATGTTTGAAGAGATTTATGAAAAAAATGCTATACTGGTAACTGGTAGTCTGTCTCTTTCATCTGCTAAAACTACAAACCCTATATCCTCACTGTACATCACAGATTAAAATACTTTTAAGGTGGCTTAAAGAATTAAAAGTATAAATAAAATAATCGAATAAACTATAGGAAGATATGGAGGAATACTTAAACCATCTTGATCAGACACCTGCAGAGTTTAAAAAAAAACTGACACTGGGTCTCCCTTCCTGAGCTTTAGAATTTTCAGGTGATTCTAATGTGCAGAAAAGTTTGAGGACCATAGGAAGTGATGAAGGACAGATCACGAAAGGCATCTTAGAGAAATGGTCTGAAATAACAACTTGGGTATGGAGGCAATATCCACTACAAATAGAAATCATTTCAGGAAGAGGAAGTTGGATGGGAAATAGGTTGCTTTGCAGAAACATCAAGCCTGTGTGGAGCACAGAATCCACAGTGAGAGATGAGACTAGTGTGGCAGGCAAAGTTTAGTCCACGTGGAGCCTCGTATGGAATGCAAAGGGTTTCATCCTGTAGGAAATGAGACGCCATTAAAGAATTTTATGAAGGGGATTGACACATGATCAAGTTTGTGTTTAAGAAAGCCACACACAGAATGTATTGGCAGGATCTGAGATTAGCAACAGAGATCTGTTGGCAGCCTGTTAGCAGGTTGTTAAAATAGCCCAACAGAAAAAACCGTGGCTAAAATGGTCAGGGTAGGACATAAGGTGTGGACTTAAAACCTGCAGTAAAAGAGGTGGAATTTGCAAGAGAAATGTACAAAGAACAGATTCATTTTGAGGATATGGCAGTATTTTGAGATCTAAATCTAATTCTTTTCATTTAGGAAAAAAAAGGCAAACACTAATTCCTCACGGACACATGATAAATGATGTTTTTTTCTAAAAATACCTCTAGGTATCTAGACAATAAAACAGTTTCTAAAATAATTATCCTTGAGGTCATGGATTTCACATTCATTTTCAGAAATCTTAATTTGTTTATTTGCTAAGTAAAATAATGAATTTCCCTGAAGTTATAATTCTACATTTCCCAAATTTCTTAAAAGAAAAATCAAATCTTAAAAAGAAACGAAAACACCCACTAGGTAAAATTAAAGCCATTTTGTAAGGTACCATCAGCTCTAAAGTGAGATTTCAAAAGTCTTCCACAGTAGGTTGTTGATCACATTAAAGTTACGGGTTTTCAAAGTGACACTGTTTTTTGATCTTATTTCATCAAAATTATGTAGTATTCATGATTTCTCTGTCATATAGGTTACTTCATGTTTCTTCAAGGTTCTATAAATTATCAAATTAAACTACTTAACTCATGTTACAGAGATTAAACATAAGAATGTGCCCTTTTGTCCAGTTAGACCCATTTCTTCCTTTCTCTCTCAATGAGGAACCTTTTTTTTGATTTTAGTATTTCTCACTATTCTGAATGCCTCTAAATCTTATAGTTCAGTTCAGTTCAGTTCAGTCGCTCAGTCGTGTCCGACTCTCTGTGACTCCATGAACCGCAGCACGCCAGGCCTCCCTGTCCATCACCAATTCCCGGAGTTTACACACACTCATGTCCATCGAGTCGGTGATGCCATCCAGCCATCTCATCCTCTGTTGTCCCCTTCTCCTCCTGCCCCCAATTCCTCCCAGCATCAGAGTCTTTTCCAATGAGTCAACTCTTCCCATGAGGTGGCCAAAGTACTGGAGTTTCAGCTTCAACATCAGTCCTTCCAATGAACACCCAGGACTGATCTCCTTTAGAATGGACTGGTTGGATCTCCTTGCAGTCCAAGGGACTCTCAAGAGTCTTCTCCAACACCACAGTTCAAAAGCATCAATTCTTCGGCACTCAGCTTTCTTCACAGTCCAACTCTCACATCCATACATGACCACAGGAAAAACCATAGCCTTGACTAGAAGGACCTTTGTTGGCAAAGTAATGTCTCTGCTTTTGAATATGCTATCTAGGTTGGTCATAATTTTCCTTCCAAGGAGTAAGTGTCTTTTAATTTCATGGCTGCAGTCACCATCTGCAGTGATTTTGGAGCCCCAAAAAATAAAGTCTGACACTGTTTCCCCATCTATTTCCCATGAA
Source organism: Bubalus kerabau (assembly GCF_029407905.1). Lineage (NCBI taxonomy): Eukaryota > Metazoa > Chordata > Mammalia > Artiodactyla > Bovidae > Bubalus > Bubalus kerabau. Next base: position 16,380,649 of record NC_073641.1, read on the forward strand.
GTGATGGGACCAGATGCCATAATCTTCGTTTTCTGAATGTTGAGCTTTAAGACAACTTTTTCACTCTCCACTTTCACTTTCATCAAGAGGCTTTTTAGTTCCTCTTCACTTTCTGCCATAAGAGTGGTGTCATCTGCATATCTGAGGTTATTGATAATTCTCCTGGCAATCTTGATTCCAGCTTGTGCTTCTATCAGCCCAGCATTTCTCATGATGTACTCTGCATATAAGTTAAATAAGACGGGTGACAATACACAGCCTTGACGTACTCCTTTTCCTATTTGGAACCAGTCTGTTGTTCCATGTCCAGTTCTTTTTTTTTTTTTTTTTTTAAATTTTATTTTATTTTTAAACTTTACATAACTGTATTAGTTTTGCCAAATATCAAAATGAATCCGCCACAGGTATACATGTGTTCCCCATCCTGAACCCTCCTCCCTCCTCCCTCCCCATTCCATCCCTCTGGGTCGTCCCAGTGCACCAGCCCCAAGCATCCAGTATCGTGCTTCGAACCTGGACTGGCAACTCGTTTCATACATGATATTTTACAAGTTTCAATGCCATTCTCCCAAATCTTCCCACCCTCTCCCTCTCCCACAGAGTCCATAAGACTGTTCTATACATCAGTGTCTCTTTTGCTGTCTCGTACACAGGGTTATTGTTACCATCTTTCTAAATTCCATATATATGCGTTAGTATACTGTATTGGTGTTTTTCTTTCTGGCTTACTTCACTCTGTATAATAGGCTCCAGTTTCATCCACCTCATTAGAACTGATTCAAATGTGTTCTTTTTAATGGCTGAATAATACTCCACTGTATATATGTACCACAGCTTTCTTATCCATTCATCTGCTGATGGACATCTAGGTGGCTTCCATGTCCTGGCTATTATAAACAGTGCTGCGATGAACATTGGGGTACACGTGTCTCTTTCCCTTCTGGTTTCCTCGGTGTGTATGCCCAGCAGTGGGATTGCTGGTCATAAGGCAGTTCTATTTCCAGTTTTTTAAGGAATCTCCACACTGTTCTCCATAGTGGCTGTACTAGTTTGCATTCCCACCAACAGTGTAAGAGGGTTCCCTTTTCTCCACACCCTCTCCAGCATTTATTGCTTGTAGACTTGTGGATCGCAGCCATTCTGACTGGTGTGAAATGGTACCTCATAGTGGTTTTGATTTGCATTTCTCTGATAATGAGTGATGTGGAGCATCTTTTCATGTGTTTGTTAGCCATCTGTATGTCTTCTTTGGAGAAATGTCTATTTAGTTCTTTGGCCCATTTTTTGATTGGGTCATTTATTTTTCTGGAGTTGAGCTGTAGGAGTTGCTTGTATATTCGCGAGATTAGTTGTTTGTCAGTTGCTTCATTTGCTATTATCTTCTCCCATTCTGAAGGCTGTCTTTTCACCTTGCTAATAGTTTCCTTTGATGTGCAGAAGCTTTTAAGGTTAATTAGGTCCCATTTGTTTATTTTTGCTTTTATTTCCAATATTCTGGGAGGTGGGTCATAGAGGATCCTGCTGTGATGTATGTCGGAGAGTGTTTTGCCTATGTTCTCCTCTAGGAGTTTTATAGTTTCTGGTCTTGCGTTTAGATCTTTAATCCATTTTGAGTTTATTTTTGTGTATGGTGCTAGAAAGTGTTCTAGTTTCATTATTTTACAAGTGGTTGACCAGAGTTCCCAGCACCACTTGTTAAAGAGATTGTCTTTAATCCATTGTATATTCTTGCCTCCTTTGTCAAAGATAAGGTGTCCATATGTGCGTGGATTTATCTCTGGGCTTTCTATTTTGTTCCATTGATCTATATTTCTGTCTTTGTGCCAGTACCATACTGTCTTGATAACTGTGGCTTTGTAGTAGAGCCTGAAGTCAGGTAGGTTGATTCCTCCAGTTCCATTCTTCTTTCTCAAGATTGCTTTGGCTATTCGAGGTTTTTTGTATTTCCATACAAATTGTGAAATTATTTGTTCTAGCTCTGTGAAGAATGCTGTTGGTAGCTTGATAGGGATTGCATTGAATCTATAGATTGCTTTGGGTAGTATACTCATTTTCACTATATTGATTCTTCCAATCCATGAACATGGTATATTTCTCCATCTGTTAGTGTCCTCTTTGATTTCTTTCACCAGTGTTTTATAGTTTTCTATATATAGGTCTTTAGTTTCTTTGTTGCTTCTTGACCTGCATACAGGTTTCTCAAGAGACAGGTCAGGTGGTCTGGTATTCCCATCTCTTTCAGAATTTTCCACAGTTTATAGTGATCCACACAGTGAAAGGCTTTGGCATAGTCAATAAGGCAGAAATAGATGTTTTTCTAGAACTCTCTTGCTTTTTCAATGATCCAGTGGATGTTGGCAATTTGATCTCTGGTTCCTCTGGCTTTTCTAAAACCAGCTCATCTGCACACCAAATTTAGCACTTGAAATATCTATTAATTGTGAATTCTGTTTAATTATGACTATTAATTATTAAATTGTCTATTAATTATAAAATATGTTTCTCATGAATAGTCTTGTTCTACCCAGCACAGGTTAGCTATTTTAGAACAGGGGGAAAGAATTTTGTGGAGTTTTCTTTTTCCTGGTTTCAGTTCAGTTCAGTCGCTCAGTCATGTCCTACTCTTTGCGACCCCATGAATCGCAGCACGCCAGGCCTCCCTGTCCATCACCAATTCCCGGAGTTCACTCAGACTCACGTCCATCGAGTCAGTGATGCCATTCAGCCATCTCATCCTCTGTCGTCCCCTTCTCTTCCTTCCCCCAATCCCTCCCAGCATGAGGGTCTTTTCCAATGAGTCAACTCTTCGCATGAGGTGGCCAAAGTACTGGAGTTTCAGCTTCAACATCAGTCCTTCCAATGAACACCCAGGACTGATCTCCTTTAGAATGGACTGGTTGGATCTCCTTGCAGTCTAAGGGACTCCCAAGAGTCTTCAACAATATCACAGTTTCTGGTTTAGCACAGCACTATTAGACATTTAGTCTAATGCACTGATGATGAACTTTTTAGACTGTGACTTAGCACAGGAAATAAGTTTTTCACCTTAATTCTATACACATGTTTGGTATACATAACTAACATATAAAACTGTATGTATAAGGTTGAACCATATGAAATCACTGGTATTCTATTGTTTTACCCACAAAAGAGGCAATTTCATATTGTTACTAAAATATAATGAAAAAAATAAAAATTTCATAAAACACTATTTACCCTTAATTACATGTGATGCACTCTGATGTTTTCTTGTTCATGCCATTCCATTAAACCAAAATGTTGATTAAGACACACTATTGATTTCATGACCCTCCCAAGTGAATTATCAACTACAGTTTGAAAACCCCTCCTCTGGCCTCTAACCTACTGTTCAGGCCTGCCTCTAGCATAAGACTTAGGCTTACAGGATAAAAAGATCTTGAGAGACTCACAAGTGGCCTAGGGCAGCAGGGTAAAGATGAAGCAGGTCAGAAAGCTGGTGCAATTGCCTGGAAGCTCTCTGTGCATCCCTGAGTACTTAGCAGAACTGGCAAGGACCATACAAAACAGACAGAATACAGAGATTGGAAAGCTTGATTAAATCCTTTCTGACTCGACACAACTAAACTGATCACGTAACCGGACTGTGATTCAGCATGGTTGACTGGTAATGTGCAGAAGGAGGGCTATCCCTTGGCACACAGTGATAACTTTATAAGGCTCTCTCCAAAGCCCTTTCCTGAATCCAAAAAAAAACTTTACGTGTAATGCCAGATTTTTCTTCCACAAGGAGAAGAGGCCCATAGGGAATAGCTCTGTCTGACACTTCTTTCCTTGCTTTTTAGAAGATCATCATTTTGTTGGATGAAATGAAACTTTCCATGCTGCATAACATGTTCTAAAAGTGAAGCTTATCCAGTTCTGTTAATAACGAGTGAAACAGTACAGATGATAACAGATTGCAGACATACTGCTTATATTCTGATTAGGCTTTTAGCTTATTAAAAATGATGTTTATACAAAGATCTTGTACAAAAGCTTAATTATTAACCATTTTGTCAATGAAAACCCAAAAACATGAGTTCTTATCCAAATGACTCAACTATTATCAGACAGATGCTGATATGTGCATGGGCAAGTGTCACTCTCAGCTCTAAGGCTTCAAGCAAGAGCACAGGCACTCAGGCTAACATGGGAGCAATGGGAATGCATTAACCTGCTCTTTGGTGCTTGAATCATGTGCATTCATACCACCCCCTCTCACCCTTTATGTTACCAGCAGCTTTATCTGATGGAACAGTGTTGACAGAACTTGAATTGGTGCCAGGCCTACTGATGAGAAAAGGTGGAACAGTCGCTGGCTGGAGGGAATGTTTCCTTTTTTGGAAGTAGCAGTAAGATGATATATGAAAAAATGGTTGAAATGGATTATCACAGTTTTCTGATATAAAAAAAAATGTTTTTAGTTTTTAGAAAACAAAGAATCAAAGAAAGTCAAATAAATGTTCAGTGTATACAATAAGGCACTAAAACACTGAGATGAAAAATATAAATCTAAAGGAAATAACACCTGGCCACATAGATAAGCATACTAGAACTGAACTGAGTTCTAGCTCATGCAAGACTGTTTGGTCCTTTTACTGTTTATCTCAGCAGATAAAGCATGACAATAGTAAAGATAAGAATGCCAAGTCCTAGTCAGCTGAGAGGCCTGACTACTCATCATGCCAATCAAAAACTACAGACCTATGATGCCAATATAAAAATCAGAGAGAAAAGAAATTTCCTGTCTAATTTTGGGAAGGAAGAAAAACCTGAAACAAGTAAGTTTTATAACTGTAAATGCTAATAATAATAAGAGCAAATAGCAGTTTTAATAATAAGTATCTTTTTTTTTTTTTTTTTTTTGCTGCACTGCATAGCTTGCGGGATCTTAGTTCCCTGATTGGGGACTGAACCTGGGCCCTTGGGAGTGAAAGCTAACCAATGAACTGCCAGGGAATTCACAATAAGCATCTTAAACCCAGCACATTCTTAAGTTCCAGACCAAGAGAATGCTTTCATCTGCTCCATCCTGTAATCTCATGTTAGAACTTAAGTGCATTCACTGTGTCTTCTTCACTGAATAGTAATCCTAAATGTCCATCACTCTCTTCTCCACAAGTTTTGTAAAACTGAATATGCTTAATCACCATGCAATGATAATAATGGATAATGGCCCTGATGTCCACCAAAAGGAGTTGCAAAATTCAGAAATACATTTTGAAATGTCAAACAGGGAATAAATCACAATCAGGATAGCTTTAGTGTTGGATATTTTATTATATGCACTTATTCTATGTTATACATTATGTAACATGTACACATTTATGGTATATATGTATGTACATACACAGAGCTAGTCTACTAGTATCATGGCATATTTGAATACTGTAAATAATTCCTTCTAGGTGAAAAGTTTACAAATACCTTTTCCTCTAATGTCTAACAAAAAAAGGTGACAATTATGCCTGTTCACCTTACTTCACTGGTTAAAAATAACAACATTTGCTGAAACAGATGATTTCTCGTGGGGAAGTGAAGGGAAGGAGGTGGGCAAAATATGGAGGAATCTGAGAGCAAAGCCTATTGTGCATACTGTTATGTAAACAGTACACACTGACAGTAAATAAGATAATCAGTAACCAATGGACAAATTACTACAAAAGTCCTTTCATACAAAATATAGAAAAGAATAGGCTCATATTAAATATTCAGTATTCCTGTTTTTTTCATTTTGAGACAACAGGCAAAGAAAAAGGTAGACTCATAATCACTTTTCTGAAGGTCAAGGCTCTCTTGGCTCGCAAGCATGACGCCTTATTCCACAAAATACCATACTAGATATTGACTCTTATGATTATACAGTGGAAGTGAGAAATAGATTCAAGGGATTACATATGATAGACAGAATGCCTGAAGAACTATGGATGGAGGTTCATGACACTGTATAGGAGGCAGGGATCAAGACCATCCCCAAGAAAAAGAAATGCAATAAGGCAAAATGCTTGTCTGAGGAGGCCTTACAAATAGCTGAGAAGAGAAGAGAAGCAAAAGGCAAAGGAAAAAAGGAAAGATATATCCAACTGAATGCAGAGTTCCAAGAATAGCAAGGACAGATAAGAAAGCCTTCCTAAGTGATTAATGCAAAGAAATAGAGGAAAACAACAGAATGGGAAAGACTAGAGATCTCTTCAAGAAAATTAGAGATACCAAGGGACCATTTATTTCATGCAAAGATGGGCACAATAAAGGACAGAAATGGTATGGACCTACAGAAGCAGAAGATATTGAGAAGAGGTGGCAAGAATACACAGAACAACTATACAAAAAAGATCTTCATGACCCAGATAATCCTGATGGTGTGACCACATACCTAGAGCCAGACATACTGGAATGCAAAATGGACCTTAGGAAGCATGAGTGAGTGAGTGAGTGAAGTCGCTCAGTCATGTCTGACTCTTTGCGACCCCATGGACTGTAGCCTACCAGGCTCCTCTGTCCATGGGATTTTCCAGGCAATAGTCCAAGAGTGGATTGCCATTTCCTTCTCCAGGGGCTCTTCCCAACCCAGGGATCGAACCCGGGTCTCCCGCATTGTAGACAGATGCTTTACCATCTGAGCCACCAGGGAAGTCACTACAAACAAAGCTAGTGGAGGTGATGGAGTTAAGTTGAGCTATTTCAAATCCTGAAAGATGATGCTGTGAAAGTGCTGTCCTCAATATGCTAGCAAATTTGGAAAACTCAGCAGTGGCCACAGGACTGGAAAAGGTCAGTTTTCATTTCAATCCCAAAGAAAGGCAATGCCAAAGAATGTTCAAACTACAGCACAATTGTGCTCATCTCACATGCTAGCAAAGTAATGCTCAAAATTCTCCAAGACAGGCTTCAATAGTATGTGAACCGTGAACTTCCAGGTGTTCCAGCTGGATTTAGAAAAGGCAGATGGACCAGAGGTGAAATTGCCAACATCCGTTGGATCATGGAAAAAGCAAGAGAGTTCCAGAAAAAACATCTATTTCTGCTTTATTGACTATGCCAAAGCCTTTGACTGTGTGGATCACAATAAACTGTGGAAAATTCTTAAAGAGACGGGAATACCAGACCACCTTACCTGCCTCCTGAGAAACCTGTATGCAGGTCAAGAAGCAACAGTTAGAACTAGACATGGAACAATGGACTGGTTCCAAATCAGGAAAGGAGTACGTTAAAGCTGTATATTGTCACGCTGCTTATTTAACTTATATGAAGAGCACATCATGCAAAATACCTGACTGGATGAAGCACAAGCTGGAATCAATATTGCTGGGAGAAATATCAATAACCTTAGATATGTAGATGACACCACCTTTATGGCAGAAAGCGAAGAACTAATGAGCCTCTTGATGAAAGTGAAAGAGAAGAGTGAAAAAGTTGGCTTAAAACTCAACATTGAAAAAACAAAGATCATGGCATCTGGTCCTGTCACTTCATGGCAAATAGATGGGTAAACAGTGACAGACTTCATTTTTGGGGGCTCCAAAATCACTGCAGATGGTGACTGAAGCCATGAAATTAAAAGACGCTTGCTCCTTGGAAGAAAAGCTCCGACCAACCTAGACAGCATATTAAAAAGCAGAGACATTATTTTGCCAACGAAAGTCCCTCTAGTCAAAGCTATGGTTTTTCTAGTAGTCATGTACAGATGTGAGAGCTGGACTATAAAGAAAGCTGAGTGCTGAATTGATGCTTTTAAACTGTGGTGTTGGAGAAGACTCTTGAGAGTCCCTGGACAGCAAGGAGTTCAAACAAGTCAATCCTAAGGAAATCAGTCCTGAATATTCATTGGAAGGAGTGATGCTGAAGCGGAAACTCCAATTATCTGGCCACCTGATATGAAGAGCTGACTCACTGCTAAGACCCTGATGCTGGGAAAGATTGAAGGCAGGATGAGAAGGGGTTGACAGAGGATGAGATGGTTGGATGGCATCACTGACTCAATGGACACGAACTGGAGTAAACTCCGGGAGTTGGTGATGGAGAGGGAGGCCTGGTGTTCTGCAGTCCATGGGGTCACAAAGAGTCGGACACGTTGAGCGACTGAACCATGGAACGAGGACTGCAGTTGCTGCCAGGAAGTTTAGGTCCTACCAGTGTGTTGCTGCTCTTGGGGAAAAACAGGTTAACTTATCTGAGCCATAATTTCCTTGTGTCAACCTGTCCCACCTTCCTCTTGGGTTCTTGTAAGAGATTAAGGTGGAGGAGAAAAGGAAAAAGGCACTAAATTATTCACAAGTACAGGCTTGTGTTAGACACAGTTGATTGCCCAAGCAATAAGCCTACTCTTTTTTTTTTTTGGCTAACAAAATCTAGACCTGTTTTGTCAATAGAATGCTTAGTAATGGAGGACAAATCATGACTGTTTAAGCCAGTTAGTTAATCTTTCTTTTTCCAAGTATCGTTTTTTGAATATCTGTTGTTGTTCAGTCACTCAGTTGTGTTTGACTATTTGTGACCCCATAGACTGCAGCAGGCCAGGCTTCCCTGTCCTTCACTATCTCCCGGAGTTTGATCAAACTCATGTCCATTGAGTTGATGATGACATCCAACTATCTCATCCTGTCTTACTCCCTTCTCCTCCTGCCTTCAATCTTTCCAAGCACCAGGTCTTTTCCAAGGAGCCAGCTCTTGACATCAGGTGGCCAAAGCACTGGAGCTTTAGCTTCAGCATCAGTCCTCCCAAGAATATTCGGGGTTGATTTCCTTTAGGATTGACTTGTTTGATCTCCTTGTTGTATAAGGGACTCTCAAAGTGTTTTCTCCAGCACCACAGTTCAAAAGCATCAATTCTTCAGTGCTCAGCCTCCTTTGTGGTCCAACTCTCACATCCATACATGACTACTGGAAAAACCATAGCTTTGACTGTATGGACCTTTGTTGGCAAACTGATGTCTCTGCTTTTGAATACAGTATCTAGGTTTGTCATAGCTTTCTGAAGGCCTACCACAAGCCAAACACTGTTCTAAGTGTTAGGAAAATAGTAAGGAAAACAGACAAAAATTCTGGTGGGAAAGACAGAAATCAATAAATAAGTAAAACATACAGTCTATCAGAAAGTGGTAAGATAGTTCAGAGAAGAAAGAAGTAGGGAAGAGCAGTTAGGAAGTGCCAAGTAAAGGTGGTCAAAGAAGGTCCCAGTGAGAGTATGATCTGATAGGTAAGGGGATGAGTCATTGGAAGCCTGGAGGAACTGCAGTCAAGACCAGGTACGAGCCCATACAATGGCCCTGTGGCAGGAAACAATCACCAACATGAACTCAGATCAACAAAGAGGCTGCTGTGCCTAGAACAGAATGAAGGAGAGGGAACTACGAGTAGGTGAAGTGAGACAGGTAAAAAGGAGGTGGGGGAACAGATGAGGCAGACCTTTGTAGGCAAACACTGAAGCTTTGGCTTTCAAGAAATCCATTGGTAGGTTTAAAAAAAAAAGGAGTGATAAGATCTGACTTACGCTTTGAAAAGACCATTCTGGTTAACATGTTGAAAACAGACTTTCAAAAGCAGAGAGGAGTTAAAAAACAACTGTACTAATTTAGGTAGGAGATGACTGTGGCTCCCACCAAGGTGGTAACCGTGGAAGCGGTCAGATTATATATCCTAGATTTGCTGACCAGATGGAAGGTATAAAAGAATGCGAGAAGTTAAAGATGATTCTAAAATTAACTGATATAGGGAAGATTTCAAGAGGAGTAGGTTTGGGATATAAGTTAGGGGTTCAATTTGGGACAGGCTAAATTTAAGATAGTTACTACTACTTTTCGAATTATAAGTATATAGATGATATTTAAATCCATGAGACTTACAGCAAAGAAGTAAGGCTAGAAGAGAGAAGAAATTGAAGGCTAAGTAAAGGTGACTAAAAGAAGGGGAAGTGATCAACAGTGCAAAATGCTGGTGACAGATCACTTAAGAAGAGGGCTGAGCCGCTGACTTGCAAGGATGAAGTAAGTTTAAGAGGGAATGGCAGAAGAGGAATTGGAAATGGCAAGCATATACAGTCTTCCATGGAGTTTTTCTGGAAAGAGGAACACAGCTAAAGAGCATTAGCTAGAGGGAACTATGGGGATAAAAGTTTTTGTTTGTTCTTTAAATGGGGAAAACACTGCACATTTTCACGCTAATGGTAAATGATCCAGTAAAGAGGGAGCAGGATAGAAGGAAGAGAACTGTTGGAGTATATCTGCAAGTGGGCAAGAGGCAGCTCTGGGTAAGAGGTAGATCTGATAGATAGCATGCTTAAGAGGTAGATCTGATAGACAGAGTGCCTGAAGAACTATGGATGAAGGTTTGTAACACTGTATAGGAGGCAGTGGTCAAAACCATCCCTAAGAGGAAGAAATGCAAAAAGGCAAAATGATTGTCTGAGGAGGCCTTACAAATAGCTGAGAAAAGAAGAGAAGCAAAAGGCAAAGGAGAAAAGGAAAGATATCCATCTGAATGCAGAGTTCCAAAGAATAGCAAGGAGAGATAAGAAAGCCTTCCTAAGTGATCAATGCAAAGAAATAGAGGAAAACAATAGAATGGGAAAGACTAGAGATCTCTTCAAGAAAATTGGAGATACCAAGGGAACATTTCATGCAAAGATGGGCACAATAAAGGACAGAAACAGTATGAACCTAACAGAAGCAGAAGATATTAAGAATAGGTGGCAAAAATACACAGAAGAACTATACAAAAAAGATCTTAATGAGCCAGATAACTAGGATGGTGTGGTCACACATCTAGAGCCAGACATCCTGGAATGAGAAGTCAACTGGGCCTTAGGAAGCATCCTTAAGAACAAAGCTAGTGGAGGTGATGGAATTCCAGTTGAGCTATTTCAAATCCTAAAAGATGATGCTGTGAAAGTGCTGTCCTCAATATGCTAACAAATTTGGAAAACTCAGCAGTGGCCACAGGACTGGAAAAGGTCAGTTTTCATTTCAATCCCAAAGAAAGGCAATGCCAAAGAATGTTCAAACTATGGCACAATTGCACTCATCTCACACGCTAGGAAAGTAATGCTCAAAATTCTCCAAGACAGGCTTCAAAAGTATGTGAGCCAAGAACTTCCAGATATTCAAGCTGGATTTATAAAAGGCAGAGGAACCAGAGATGAAATTGCCAACATCTGTTGGATCACAGAAAAAGCAAGAGAATTCCAGAAAAACATCTACTTCTGCTTTATTGATTATGTTAGCCTTTGACGGCATGGATCACAACAATTGGAAAATTCTTAATGAGAAGAGAATACTCTCATATTACCTTACCTACCTCCTGAGAAATCTGTATGCAGGTAAAGAAGCAACAGTTAAAACTGGACAAAAAACAACGGACTAGTTCCAAATTGGGAAAGGAGTACGTCAAGGCTGTATACTGTCACCTTGCTTATTTAACTCACATGAAGAGTACATTGTGCAAAATACCTGACTGGATGAAGCCCAAGCTGGAATCAAGATTGCTGGAAGAAATATCAATATCCTCAGATATGCAGATGACACCACCCTTATAGCAGAAAGCAAAGAGGAACTAAAGAGCCTCTTGATGAAAGTGAAAGAGGAGAGTGAAAAAGCTGGCTTAAAACTCAACATTCAGAAAACTAACATTATGGCATCCAGTCCCATCACTTCATGGCAAATAGATGGGGAAACAATGGAAAGAGTGACAGACTATTTTCTTGGGCTCCTAAATCACTGCAGATGGTGACTGCTGCCATGAACTTAAAGGATGCTTGCTCCTGGAAGAAAAGCTATGACCAACCTAGACAGCATATTAAAAAGCAGAGACATTACTTTGCTGACAAAGGTCCATCTAGTCAAAGTTATGGTTTTTCCAGTAGTCATGTATGGATGTGAGAGTTGGACCATAAAGAAAGCTGAGCACCAAAGAACTGATGTTTTTGAACTGTGGTGTTGGAGAAGACTCTTGAGGGTCCCTTGAACAGCAAGGAGATTAAACCAGCCAGTCCTAAAGGAAATCAGTTCTGAATATTCGTCGGAAGGACTGATGCTGAAGCTGAAGCTCCAATACTTTGATCACCTGATGCGAAGAACTGACTCACTGGAAAAGACCCTGATGCTGGGAAAGATTGAAGGCAGGAAGAGAAGGGTAAGACAGAGGATGAGATGGCTGGATGGCATCACCGACTGGATGGACATGACTTTGAGCAAGCTCCGTGAGTTGGTGATGGACATGGAAGCCTGGCGTGCTAGAGTCCATTGGGTTGCAAAGAGAGGACATAACTGAGCGGTTGAACTGAAGAGGCTGCAGGATCTAGTGCAGAAGTGGAGGAGTTGGTCTGGAGTATGAACAGCTACAGGGCGACAGGCAAGCAAATTGCACAGATACAGGTGTGTTGGTAGCTATGATGGTACACATTTTCTTCTAGTTGCTTATAGTAAAAAATCTCACTCCTCTTTGGTAGTGATTAGTCCTATAGGTCTAGTTTTGACCAATGGTATGCAAAGGGACATCTGGCAGGGGATTCTGGGAAAGATTTTCTTTCCCATAAACAGAAAGGTCCAAGATAAGAAAGGCCTTTTACATTTTCCCTTCCTTCTTACCTTGGATGCTATTTTATGAAGATATAATGCTTAGAGTTGGTGTGGACATCTTATTACTGTGATGGGAAATCCACTATGTATGTGCCGGTAACTTTGCAAATGTGTGTATACAGTAAGGTCCACTAGGGCAGAGGTCTTTTTCTGCTTCCCCCAACTCCAGTTTGATTGAGGTGTAATTGACAAAACTGTATGATACTTAGGGTGTACAGTGTGATGATTTGACCTATCTATACAGCAGGTCAGGAAGCAACAGTTAGAACTGGACATGGAACAACAGACTGGTTCCAAATAGGAAAAGGAGTACGTCAAGGCTGTATATTGTCACCCTGCTTATTTAACTTATATGCAGAGTACATCATGAGAAATGCTGGGCTGGAGGAAGCACAAGCTGGAATCAAGATTGCTGGGAGAAATATCAATAACCTCAGATATGCAGATGACACCACCCTTCTGGCAGAAAGTGAAGAGGAACTAAAGAGTCTCTTGATGAAAGTGAAAGAGGAGAGTGAAAAAGTTGGCTTAAAGCTCAACATTCAGAAAACGAAGATAATGGAATCTGGTCCCATCACTTCATGGGAAATAGATGGGGAAACAGTGTCAGACTTTATTTTTCTGGGCTCCAAAATCACTGCAGCCATGAAATTAAAAGACACTTACTCCTTGGAAGAAAAGTTATGACCAACCTAGATAGCATATTGAAAAGCAGAGACATTACTTTGCCAACAAAGGTCCGTCTAGTCAAAGCTGTGGTTTTTCCAGTGGTCATGTATGGATGTGAGAGTTGGACTGTGAAGAAAGCTGAGTGCCGAAGAATTGATGCTTTTGAACTGTGGTGTTGGAGAAGACTCTTGAGAGTCCTTTGGACTGCAAGGAGATCCAACCAGTCCATTCTGAAGGAGATCAGCCCTGGGATTTCTTTGGAAGGAATGATGCTAAAGCTGAAACTCCAGTACTTGGCCACCTCATGCGAAGAGTTGACTCATTGGGAAAGACTCTGATGCTGGGAGGGATTGGGGGCAGGAGGAGAAGGGGACGACAGAGGATGAGATGGCTGGATGGCATCACTGACTGGATGGACGTGAGTCTGGGTGAATTCCGGGAGTTGGTGATGGACAGGGAGGCCTGGCGTGCTGTGATTCGTGGGGTCGCAAAGAGTCAGACATGACTGAGCGACTAAACTGAACTGATACATTTTAAAAGGACTCCAGAGGTCTTCATTTTGTTACCTGGTGTATCCAAGGTGTCCAAAAAGAGTGTCTGGCACATAGTACACACTCAATACATATTTGTTAAATAAATGAAGTATTATCAAATGGGTCATGCTTTTAAGAAACTCACTGTATATTGATATATACTAGCAAATAAAGAAATAATTACACTCCTATGCTCTAAGTGGTATAATAGGGGAAAGCGCTAGATGTTAGCTAACCTTGATTCTGTAAGGAAATGAACTTCTTTGCAGATTGTGAAAATAAGATTCCACCATTTGAATGTTAATTAGAAAATGTTTTGCCTCATATGAATATTTTGATAATTTCTTTATAAAAATAAATTGAAAAGAAATTTATTTTATATAATCCTTATATTTTTCCTTAGTAAGACACAACTAGGGCCATGATCTAGGGGAACATTTGTTTTATTCATTAACTTCATTGTTCTCTCTTGTCTCCATCTTTTTTTTTTTGACCTAGGAATACAGTCACACTGATGAAGCACTTGACCACAGCTATCACCAGTTTTTATTGAAAAGCACACAGGATGCCCTGTTTTAAACATTTAAGAGGTTCAATGTCTGCTTTTTTCTTTAGAAGAGTTATATTTCTCTGTTCCATGCCAGCATGCTTTTTCCTCCTTTCATTTTTAGCAGATAAAGCATTATCTTTTTCTTCTGGAATCATTTCTGTGTACCTGAGTACAATCCTTTATTATACAATAGAAGATAAAGTATTTACAATTTTATTATAGGAGCACAGATGTGGCATTATATATACAGGAATAAATTAAAGCTGAAGTATCCAAAGCTTGGAATAAAGTCATATTTTTGCTGCTGAAGGCAAGAAAAATTATTTAGTCTACAGTAATGAGTAAGTAGCAGCAAAACAAATATTTGGTTGACTGTGGAAAGCCAATGTTTTCATTACTTGTTACAAGCATAAAAGCTAAAAACAGGCTGACCAAGCACATTCTAACAGCAAATAACACATGCATTCATCAATTCTCTTGTATATGTATTATAAAACTATGATTCCTAATTTCTGGATTTATATGTAATGGAGGCATAGTTGACTTTGCCTTAAATATAGTATATGCTATTATGCATATATGCATACATATATATTTATATTGTCCATTTATTTTTAAGATCGATTGCCAATTTTTTATTGGTAGAAGACACAACACTTCCTGCCCTTAAAAGTGCTTCCGTCTAGTACAATATACTTAGCATATTAACAAACTTGTTAATAAATTATTTATCTACACATGTAAATAACTCCTTTGATAATCTGCAAAATGGTCATATTTGCTGAATGCTTGCTATGTTAAGAAGTCTGTAATTGGTAATTTATATATATATTACTTAAATTGTTGTACCTAATTTATTTATTATATTCAGATCTTAAAGATAAGGAAACCGGCTCAGAAATAACTCACTTTTCCCCAAAGGTTGCCCATCCCCCAAATCAGAGTCACGAAGCCTGCATCTATCTGAGAATTCTGTAAAATCATATTCCTGACAGTACAGCAGGGACAAGCAAATAGTTCAAGTAAAGGACATTACATATAGTGCAACATACATACATTTATTCCTTCATGCAAAACTACAAACATATAGCATATGCAAATGTAACAAAATGTAACCTACAGGCAAATCAAAGTAAAAGATGTATAAAGAATCACTGTATTCTTGTTCCTTTTTCTAAGTTTAAAATTTTCAAAAGTAATCATTTCTTATGATTCGAATGCTTAATCCCTGTGATCTTTGGAAAATCAGTTTTTCTAGGCTTTAATAAAGAGATTTAATTCTGTTCAGCATATAGCCAATGAGCATCTCATTTCTAAAACCTCATGTCAGGTCCTACAGATCAGCTGGAGTAATGTTCTGAGTGTGATACCCAGACTGCA
Organism: Bubalus kerabau; assembly: GCF_029407905.1. Lineage (NCBI taxonomy): Eukaryota > Metazoa > Chordata > Mammalia > Artiodactyla > Bovidae > Bubalus > Bubalus kerabau. The sequence continues at coordinate 16,396,374 of NC_073641.1, forward strand.
CTTGCAGTATCAGCTTCACTTGAAAACGATAGAAACTCAAATTCTTCAGTTCCACCCTAGACCACTTATGCTCTACAGAACATAAGAGCAGTAATAGGGAATAAGATGCTAAACTGTTTGAAAGTAAGATTATGGAGAACAGCAGTAGATGATTTTACACTTTTTGGTACACAATAAGACACTACAGAAGGCTTGTGAGCAGAGGAATAATACAATAATTATATTAAGAAGATCACTCTAGTAGTAGTGCATAGAATGTATTACTTCTGGGAGATTCGGGAGGAAACAAGCACTGTTAAGTTTTTTCTAAGTGTGGCAAGAAAGATGTATTAAGAAGCTAAACTAGCCTATGGGACTAGAAGGGGACAGATGAGAGATTCCACAGTGGGTGAGTGTATAAGACCAGCTGATTGGCTGAATGTGGCACAGGCACAGGGTAAAGAACTGAGAGAAGAGGTGAAGAGGTAAGGGAGAGACGAAAGGGAGCAAAGGTTAGTGAGATTTCACGCCTGGGTGGTTGATAGAAGAGTTTGGATCCAGATGAATTCAAGAAAACTTCCTATAGCTGGGCCTTTTAAAGGCCAAGATCCCAGCCTTATAATCCTATAAAAGCATGTTCTTCTAAACAGTGTCAAGTAAGGAAGTGGTGATTCCAGCCTTAAGATTCTATAAAGCATGTTCCTCTAAACAGTGTCATGTAAGGAAGTGCTTTTCAGACGTGCAGATTTTAGAGATCTAAAAACATTCCAAACAAACGTAATGGATGAGTTGCTTTTTAATTTCATAAATTAAGAACTCCAAAAAAAACCCCCCAAACTTCTTTTAGCTGTTGAGAGTGAAAGCTGGTAAAACTACTTTGGATAAAAATGTCAATATTCAGGGGAGGTGTTCACATTCTGCTGAACATGGCTTGTGTACTGGGTATTTGCTTCTCCCTCACTGCAGGCAGGGAAGCCATCAGGGAAGCCCCATTGCTAAGAACATACATCAGCTGAATCAGAGCTCTGACACCTTCTACTTACTGGATTTGGGACCTAGAGTTCAGTTTCTTCATCTGTGAAATGTAGATAATAACAGTGGCTACCTATTGTTGTGAGGATTAAATAAATTAATATGTATGAGGCACTGAGAACAGTGCCAGGCCCAGCGCATGCCAGTGGTAAACACTGCTGCCAATAGGATCATCAAGATGCTGACAACCTAGATGGAGCAATTCCATCCCAAGGCCTCACCGAGAGAAACTCTTACTTATGTGCACAGTAAATGCTTAAGGGTGTTTTCTGCAGAATGTTTAAAATAGAAAATATACGGAAAGAATGTCAAAGTCTATGAACAGGTATAAGCATTCAGTGAATACATCATGTAAAATGAATAAAGATGTAGTACATCTAAAAACAGACAAGTATGGAAAGCATAATGCTAAGTGAAAATATAAGGTGCTACGGGATACACAGCATTTGATAATGCTTATTTTAAGGGGCATACTAACAATATTATTATTTTTAATGACTATAAACAAATATATGTAGTAAAAGTTTAAAAATATGCACAGGAAGGAAACACACTTACTTCTGGGTGGTAGATACTTTTGAGGAGGGAGAGAAACTAAACTGCAGAGTACATATATATACAGATGACTTAATATATGTAAATTCACATTAAAAAACCCTCTAAAACAAGTGTGAAAAAAATATTCTGATTAGTTAGGTAAAATATAGGTTAAATCCTCGTACTTTTCTGTATTTTAAAAATATTTCATAAGGTAAAAGGGAAAAAGCAGAAGAAAAAATGGCAGCCCATCAATTTGAGTAAATTTTCAAAACTCACATCTTAATGAAATGTAGAAGAATTAGAAAAGCTGAAGAATAATATAAAACATATTTTTATACAAAATCATCAATTTTTAACATTTTGCCACAGGTTTTATTATTTTCTCTCCCTTTGCATATATACATACATATTTTCCCTCAACCCCTTGAATGTAGTTTACCATGGCCCTTAATATTTCAGCTTGTAATTATTAGAACAAGGATGGAACTAAAGCATGATTATCAAATTCAGAAGATAAAAGTTGATGCAATACTTTAATATACCATCCACATTCCAATTTTGTCAAGTACCCAATAATGTCCTTTTTTAGCATTTTTTTCCTTTGTTTCAAGTGCCAGTCTAAGATCATGTACAGCATTTAGTTTAATGTCTCTTTACTCTCCTTAGCCTTTCTTTGTATTTTATACATGGACATTTTTGGAAGAATATAGGGCAGTTGTTCTTTTTAATAAACAAGTTTGGGTTTGTCTGATGCTCCCTTATTAGAATTCAGGCTAAAGCACCATATAAGGGACTTTTCATCCCTCTCAGGGTATCATTAGGAGATACATGGTGCCCCTCACGGCTGCTGTTAATTCTGAAGAGCCAATCAAGGGCTTCCCTGGTGGCTCAGCTGGTGAAGAATCTCCCTGCAATGTGAGAAACCTGGGTTCGATCCCTGGGTTGGGAAGATGCCCTGGAGAAGGGAACAGCTACCCACTCCAGTATTCTGGCCTGGAGAATTCCATGGACTGTAAAGAGTCAGACATGACTGAGTGACTTTCAATCAAGGTGTTATTTGATTTCTCTAGAGAGAAATAATGTATGTATTTCATATTGCAACTAATAAGCAATCAGTGGGAAGATACTTTAAGATCATGCAAATACATCGCTCTTCAGCAAACAGTCCCCGTACATTTAGTATCCTTTGATAATTTTTAGCCAAACCCATCTTAACTATGAAAACTGTAATCTTTCAATTCTACCCCTCTCTGCACATCTACTGTTTGGCATCTTACTATAAGAAGACTTTCTTTTGCTTCTAAGTATTTATTTACTCATTTATAGCTTATGGACTCACAGATATTATTTTAAATTTCATTCCTGTTCTAAATTACTATTTTTTGCATTTTCTTTTTTTAAAAAAAATATTTATTTTTGGCTGTGCTGAGTCTTCACTGCTGTGCAAGGGCTTTCTCTAGTTGCAGTGTGAGGGCTTCTCACTGTAGGGCTTCTCTTGTGAATCCCAGGCTCTAGGCGCTCGGGCTTTGGTAGTTGTGACTCACGGACTCCAGAGCTTGGGCTCAGTCGCCCCTAGGCATGTGGCATTTTCCTGACCAGGGACAGAACCAATGTCCCTTGCATTGCAAGGCAGATTCTTAACCACTGGACCACCAGGGAAGCCCCATGTTTTTTGCCTTTTCTTATTAAGGTAAAAATCCACATAAAATTCACCATGTTTAAATGTATAAGTCAGTGATTTTTAGTACAATCACAATATTGTACAATCACCACCACTATATAATTCTAAAACAGTTCCATCACCCAAAAAAGATATGGTACTTTTTAGCAGAAACACTCTGAAAAGTGAGTCACAATTTTCACCACCCTGCAGCCCCTGGCAACCACTAATCTTTTTGTCTCTATGGATTTGCCTATTCTGGACACTCCATATAAATGGAATCATACTACGTGACCTTTTGTGTCTGGCTTCTTTCATTTAGCATAATGTTTTTAAGGTTCACCCATGATGCAGCGTGTGTCAGTACTTCATTCCTTTTTATGGTTGAATTACATTTCATTACCTGGATATACTATATTTTGTCAGGTTGTTTTTGTTTGGTTTGTTTCCACTTTTCAGCTATCATGAATAATACTGCTGTGAACAACTGTGTACAAGTTTTTGTTTGAACTCTTGTTTTCAATTCTTTTAGGTATGTACCTAGGAATGAGATTGATGGGTCATCTGGTAATTCAACGCTTAACTTTTTTGAGGAAGTGTTAAATTTTTTCTGCAGTGGCTGTACCGTTTTACAAGCCCACTGGCAATGTATAAGGGTTCCAATTTTTCCATATCCTTGCCAAAACTTCTTCCTTATTCCCTCCCTCTTTCCTTTCCTTCCTTTCTCTTAAAATTAAAGACATCCTAGTAGGTGCGGAATAGTACCTGACTGTGGTTTTGATTTGCATTTCCCTGATAGCTAGTGATATTGAGTATTTTTCATCTTATTGGCTGCCTGTATATCTTCTTAAATTAAGTGTTTTGCCTATTTTTACATTGGGCTATTTACCTTTGTGTTCTTGAGTTGTATATCCTCAATTAGCTGCAGCTCAAATTATTCCACATTTGACCTGGGAGTAGGGAGGGGCCTTTCAAGATGCCCTCTATGACTTCTTGACGCTTGCGTAACAGGTGATCCAGGCTTGAGAATACTGCTTTTCTCCAAAAAGCTCTGGCTCCTCTCAGTGGGAAACAGTATTAGAAACCAATAACCGGGTGCTAGATGTGTTCATCGCTGTTGATTCTCTGCTTTCAGGTCTTTTTTAGCAATCATAGGTGGGAAATACACATATCTATGTGTGTGTATATATATATATATATATGAAATTATGAGTTTATGCAAATTCAGTCCCTCTCCCAAAGTGTTTATCTTCCCTCTTTCTGTATTTTTTATTTCCTTTCTTCTCTGATGAGAATTCTGGCTCCCTACAACATCAACATATGCATTCATTTACTAAATCTCATTCATAAACAGCTTTATAATTAGTGGGTCTATAGAACAACAAAAATAAAACCTCCTAAGAAGAGTTCAAAATTTGCTGGCTAGTCTCATCTTCCCCTGAGACCAAACATAATATAGTCAAAATACCAAGTTCAAAGTTTGAATTAATTTTCTCTTTCTTTTATCCTTCATCAGTGTAATGTTATTCATTTGACTTATAGTTGGGTTTATTTGTGTCTGTTTACATTCAGTTTTAGTTTTTCTTTTTTCTTCCTATGCTTGCTGATTTAATTTAATTTTTAAAATACATAGAACATGAGTATATTTCCCAAAGTCAAAACCACACCAAAAGACAAACACAGAGCAGTATATTACTGCCTCCCCATCTCTTCTACCCATTCTTGCTCTCCTACTCCTTACAAACAACAAACTTCACTGTTTTCTAGCTTATCCATCCTATGCTTTTTTTTTTTTTTCCTGCAAAAGTAAGGGTGTATGTGTATACTTATTTCCTCATTTTTCCCTCACATAAAAGTAAATATGTGGCAAATGCATAGCATATACTTAGTTTTTTCACTTATTTTCAAAGAATAAAAAAAAAAAGTTTAAGACTCTAAAAAGGTATTTTCAAGGATTCCCCTGGGAAGGAAGTAGTAAATTATGAGTTTTCCCCTAGTAATCCCTTCTCAGCATTAGCTTTGCAACACAGAGATTGCTAAAAGAAAAACAAAACAACTTTGTGACAATTGAAAACAATATTGTCATTACCTATGATTATACTGGATATCTGGACTTTTAAATGTTTATTTTTGCTATGGAAGAGTAAAAAAATGTATTTCAGAGAAGCAACTGGCATGCCTGTGTTGTAAACCTGAAGAGGCAATAGTGATAAGAAAAAGACTCAAGTTCCTCAAGAGAATATGAGAACTGAAAAAAGGCAATGAGTATGGATGACTGTTGACTTTTAAAAGGACAATTTTTGCAGCCACTATGGAAAACAGTACAGAGGTTCCTTTAAAAACTAAAAATAAAGCTACCATCTGATCCAGTAAACCCACTTCTGGACATATATCCAGAAAAGATAAAAATTTTAATTCGAAAAGATATGTGCACTGCAGTATTCACAGCAGCACTATTTACAATAGCCAAGACATGGAAGCAACCTAAGTGCCCATCAACAGACAACTGGACCAAGAAGACGCGGTATATATACACAACGGATATTACTCAGCCATAAAAAAGGATGAAATATTGCCACTTGCAGCAACATGGATGGACCTAGAGATTATATTTACTATAGTATACATATTATACTAATGAAGTACATCAGATAGAAAAAGACAAATATACGATATTACTTATATGCAGAATCTAAAAAATAACACTAACGAATACAAAAATAAAAACAGACTCACAAACAGAAAACAAACTTATGGTTAACAAAAGGAAAAGGGAGGTGGGGAGGAATAAGAAGTGTGGGATTAACAGGTTCAAATTACTACACATAAAATAAATAAGCAACAAGGATTTACAGTATAGCACAAGGAACTATATTCAATCTTGTAATTACCTATAATGGAAAATAATCTGGAAAGATATATATGTGTGTACATATATATACAAACTGAATCACATGCCGCATACCTGAAACTAACACGATATTATAAATAAACTATTTTTAAAGTTCTTAAAATGTTTGTCACTCAGTTGTGTCCAACTCTGCGACTCCATGGACTGTAGCCTGCCAGGCTCCTCTGGTCCATGAGATTCTCCAGGCAAAAATGCTGGAGTGGGTTGCCATTCCCTTCTCCAGAGGATCTTCCCAACACAGGGATTGAACCTGGGTCTCCTGTATTGCAGGCAGATATGCTTTACCATCTGAGCCACCAGGGAAGTCAATAATTCTATTTAATAAACTATACTTTTTTTTTTTTTAAGGACAATTTTTTTCATACAGTTGTAAAGTTAAGAACCTAGATCCCAAGAAATAATTAGAAGCCTTAAAAAGAGAAAGGATTTTTAAGATTGCTCCTTTCAGAAGTAGATCAACAGTGGAAAACAGGATTCGAAAGGAAATAACAAACTTCTTCTTCCACAGAAGAAACAAAGTTAAAACATCATCTTTAAGGTCAGGGGAGAAATGAGCAGATACCAAAGGGAAAAAAGCATATGGATGTGGAGAGACTTTTGCAGGAGAACAAGGACTGAGAAGATAAAAGTTCCTGAAGATCGTGGGGCTGGGAAGATAGGTGGTTAGCCTTAAAAAGAATTAGGGTCACCTTGTCATGAGTCAAAAGAGTCTGGAGAAATATGTGGGGAAACAAATCCTGTGATGGAGAGGAGTGGAGTTGAGGAAGCTCATATCAGATGGTCTTCTGAAGAGAGTAAAGATGAGGTAATCTGTGAAAAGTTGGGGCAGGGAGGCAGCGTTGACACTATGATGTGAGAACTGTGGAAAATGCTTGGCAGAGAGAGAGGCTACACGGAGAACTCAGAACAGAACGAACAATATAAATATGACAATCTCTGTACTGGAATTTATTCAGCTTTCAGTTTAATAATGTAAAGTACACTTACCTACATTAAAACCAGGAATGTCAATAACAAGTAAACTCTTTCAATTTTTCCCTATTTCAGTGGAACATTTGCCAGATACTAAATTGATGTGACTGCTCTGAAATTGCTGCCATCTTTTTATTATTGGACTAAAAATTTTAAGCTATCCCATAAAATCACAAACAGTATATCAACTCAACAAAGAGTTGAACTTTTAAAAATATGGCACTTGCTAAGTCTGCATTAGAAATATGCGTATTTGTGATTATATGCACACATTGTATTTACATGTTATTTTAAGCTTGTAGTAATAACTAAAGAATTCTCTTCACTATTATAAGTACTTAAAAGAATGAACTGATTTAAAGGTTAATGTTCAATAAACATTGCTTTTACACAGTAAAACACCATTCTTTGAGAACAGTTTTTAGGAATGTCTCGATTTTTAGAGCCAAAAAAAAAGCTGACTGCTCATAAAATAAAATGGTGGTGAATCCCAGTTCAGAGAGAGATTAAAAAGTGAGAAAGTTAAAGAAACTGAAAAAACATTCTGTGAGATAACTCTGTGAAGCAAGTAGCATAATATGCTTTTTTCCTACTTTGTTTGAAGTCTGCCATATAATAATTTCCGTTCAACACTCCTCTTACAACGCAAACATTAAAAAACAAAAAACAAAAAACAAGCAAACTTGCTGGCAACTTAAAACTAGTAGAATTGTCACTGTTAGTCGCTTAGTAGTGTCTGACTTTTTGTGACCCCCATGGACTATAGCCTGCCAGGTTCCTCTCTCGTGGAATTCTCCATGCAAGAATACTGGACTGGGTCATTACCTAACATTATAAAGTATATTTGCTTCATTACTGCCTATCCCAACTCACCATTGCCTATCCCAACTCACCCCATGCCTAACTAGAATGTAAGTCCCCTGAGAACAGATACTTACCATTTTATTCTTTGTTTTCTCAAGAGCCTTGAATGTTTAGACTATAATAAGTACTCAATAAATATGGATTAAGAGACAAAAAATCTGGAGAAGGAAATGGCAACCCATTCCAGTATTGTTGCCTAGAGGATCGTGTGGATGGAAAAGCCTGGTGGGCCGCTGTCCATAGGGTCGCACGGAGTCAGATACGACTGAAACGACTTAGCATGTATACATGCATTGGAGAAGGAAATGGCAACCCATTCCAGTATTCTTGCCTTAAGAATCCCAGGGACAGAGGGGCCTGGTGGGCTGCCATCTATGAAGTTGCACAGAGTTGGACACGACTGAAGTGACTTAGCAACAGATAGAAAATCAAATATAGAATCCTAATGCATATAAAGGAAAATGTAATCGTAAGGAAAAAAGGTTTATATGATATAACATCAGCCCTGTGGATACTAGGAACTGACTATGTATTTGGTTTATTAGATCACTGCTAAATATCTACGATACAGTCAAGAGTATAAATTGCTTATTAAAGATTAACATTTTCTTTTGCATAAAATAAATGGTTTAAAGCTTATGTATATTTAATGAAATTATGTTTAATTAGATGAAAGAAATATTTATTGTTAGTCTTCAGTATACATGATATGGATTGATACAGAAGATTAATACAAGGCAGAATATGGTAAGTATAATAAGAAATTTACTGATATATCCAGGGAAATGTATTTTGAAATGTCTGAGGTGTGGAGCTAGAAATAGACTGGTGAACCAGCAACCGTATCTTTTGTGGGATTTTGATTAGAGTCTAAGGGAGTTTGGGAAAGGTTTGTAGGTGGAACAGTGTTTGAGATGGGGCATGAAAGACAATAATTTCAGAGACTAAAATGGTGGAAGAATGGTGCAACAGAATTGTATAAGCAGTAAGCACTTTGACACAGACAAAGGGTGGAGGGTAGTCAAAGATCCCTGAGGGCGGCTGGGGGAGAAGATGGAATCTGGGGAAATAATGGAAGAAAAGACTTCAAATCTGTTTTACAGCAGATTCTGAGTGCATATAATTTTCTTGAGAACAGGATGGGCATAGAGCGAGAGTTTTTTTGGCTTAGCTTATCTGACTTAATCCTCTAGACAATCATGTGAGACTGGTATTATCATTGTGGTGGGCAAACTGCTCCCTGCACCCCTGAGTCCATGTGACTCTAAGGGAGCTGATTCTATCTATGGCGTGAGAAATGGCATGTGCTTCAGGACTGCTCAATTAAAGCCTTTAGTTCTACAACTACAGTAATCATTATAGTATCAGCAGCAATGAGGTGGTGTGAGATTTTTGTTGCGACCTCTGGGAAAAAGGCAAGCATCCTCTGTCCACTGGATTAGATTCAGGGAAGATATGGGGAGCTGATATGACTATTCAAACCCACGAGGGGGAAAACCTGAATGGCACAAATAAAGTGTGTATATGAGGACGGAGATGGGGATGTGAAAGCAGAATGAAAAGATGGAGACATAGAGAAATCAAGGTCTACCTGACATTATTTTAGCCTCTGATAAAGCTGTGCCTGAAATCAGTTCTATCTATAGCTCCAAAATACCAAGGGAATATTTCATGCAAAGATGGGCACAATAAAGGACAGAAACAATATAGACCTAACAGAAGCAGAAGATATTAAGAAAAAGTGGCAAGAATACATGGAAGAACTATACAAAAAGATTTTAATGACTCAGATAACCATGATGGTGTGATCACTCACCTAGAGCTAGACATTCTGCAGTGTGAAGTCAAATGGGCCTTAGGAAGCATCACTATGAACAAAGTTAGCAGAGGTGATGGAATTCTAGCTGAGCTATTTCAAATCCTAAAAGATGATGCTGTGAAAGTGCTGCCCTCAATATGCCAGCAAACTTGGAAAATTCAGTATTGGTCACAGGACTGGAAAAGGTCAGTTTTCATTCCAATCCCAAAGAAGGGCAATGCCAAAGAATGTTCAAACTATTGCACAATTGTGCTTATCTCACATGCTAGCAAAGTAATGTGCAAAATTCTCCAAGCAAGGCTTCAACAGTATGTGAATCAAGAACTTCCAGGTGTTCAAGCTGGATTTAGAAAAGGCAGAGAAACCAGAATTTAAATTGCCAACATCCAGTGGATCATAGACAAAGCAAGAAAGTTCCAGAAAAACATTGACTTCTGCCTTACTGACTAGGCCAATAGTCAATTGGAAAAGCCTTTGACTGTGCGGATCACAACAAACTGTGGAAAATTCTTCAAGAGATGGGAATACCAGATCACCTTACCTGCCTCCTGAGAACTCTGTATGCAGGTCAAGAAGCAACAGTTAAAACCAGACATGGAACCACGGACTGGTTCCAAATTGGGAAAGGAGTATGTCAAGGCTGTATATTGTTACCTTGTTTATTTAACTTACATGCAGAATACATCATTCGAAATGCCAGGCTGGATGAAGCACAAGCTGGAATCAAGATTGCTGGGAGAAATACCAATAACCTCAGATATGCGATGATACCACCCTTATGGCAGAAAGTGAAGAAGAACTGAGGAGCCTCTTGATGAAAATGAAAGAGAAGAGTGAAAAAGATGGCTTAAAACTCAACATTCAAAAAACTAAGATCATGGCATCCCATCCCATCACTTCATGGCAAATAGGTGGGGAAACAACAGAAACAGTGACAGACTGTATTTTCTTGGGCTCCAAAATCAATGCAGATGGTGACTGCAGTCATGAAATTAAGAGATGCTTGCTCCCTGGAAGAAAAGCTATGACCAACCTAGACAGCATATTCAAAAGCAGAGACATTACTTTGCCGACAATAGTTTGTCTAGTCAAAGCTGTGGTTTTTCTAGTAGTCATGTATAGATGTGAGAGTTGGACCATAAAAAAGTACAGCACTGAAGAATTGATGCTTTGGAGCTGTGGTGTTGGAGAAGACTCTTGACAGTCCCTTGGACAGCAAGGAGATCCAACCAGTCCATCCTAAAGGAAATTGGCTCTGAATATTGGAAGGACTAATTCTGAAGCTGAAGCTCCAATACTTTGGCTACCTGATGCAAAGAACGGACTCATTGGAAAAGACCCTAATGCTGGGAAAGAGTGAAAGCGGGAGGAGAAGGGGACGACAGAGGATGAGATGGTTGGATGGCATCACCGATTGGATGGACGTAAGTTTGAGTAAGCTCCAGGAGTTGGTGATGGACAGGGAAGCCTGGTATGCTGGAGTCCATGGGGTTGCAACGAGTTGGACATGACTGAGGGACTAAACTGAACTGCTAGCTCAAATATAAGCTTTTTAGAACGTCAATAAGCCTGATTAACTATTTGACACCGTAAGATTCCCAACTGATAGAATGTCATTTCCATTTTACAAAAGAAGAAACTGAAGGACAGAGAAAGTAAATAATTTGTCCAAGGTCACATAGGGCTTAAATAAATAGATTTACAGCTTAAATTCATATTTGATGGCTTCAGGCCCATGTTGCTAACTATGAATTTTTTATTTTGTATGTTTTCATATATATGTGTATATATGTCTAAAAAAGAGAGTGAGGAGAGAGAAAATCAGGATTTAACTTTAGTTTATTTTGGTATATAAAAATAATACCTGCTACTCAGTGAGCACACTATGCCTTTACCTAAAATTTCTCTAGGTGCCAATCATTACCAGCTTGTCCATATCTATGTCTAATGGGATCTCCTTGTCCACAAATGCAGCCCCTTCTATTAGCCTCAGAGGCTAGAGTCAGGGGCAGCATGTGACACATGCATGCTCCCAAGGGACTATGACTTGTGTAGCTACTCAAAATATGTGATAGGCCAATCAGGCTCCTTTCTTGAAAATATGATGAGACTGAGCCAGTTGGTGGTAGGCAAAAAGATGTGCATATTCAGAGTTAGGATGGGCATTTATGATACCATGTGCAACACAGAATTCTACAGGAGATGAAAAAGAGAAGACTGAATAGAAAGAACAGTACAGGGCAGATGTAAAAGGAAAGGCAGAGACACAAAGACGAAAGGAGACGGCATATCTCTAGGAGGTCAACTTCCGTTTCTGGTCATATTCTGTTCGGTTTCTATCTCTGGGTATTCATGAGATTCCACTGTATGCTTACAAAAATTTCCTTTTCACTTAAGCTAGCTTGAATGGTTCTTGATGCGTGAAACCAATAAAGTATAAACTAGAACAAAAGATCATCCAACTGAATTATCACAGTGAATTACCCATGAAGTAAGGTATTTTCTAGATTAAAAAAAAAAAAAAAACTGGGGTTCAGCGAGTAGAAGTAAATTTCCTAAGAAAAGCAACTAATATGAGATGAAAGGACAGGTAAAGTGTGCAGGGCTGCCTGTGGGCCTCAGGAGGAAGGGCAAATAAGAGATGGAGGATGAGTCAAGAAGTGGAAGAAGCCAAAGATGATACTAAGATTTTTTAACTTGGATGACTGAAAGAACAGTGGTGCCATTAATAATACTAGTAGGGGAATTAGGTCAGGGGCTTATTTTTGTGGAGAAGAAAATACATTTAATTTTAGTCACTATTAGTTTTACATGGGTCTGAAGCTCAGAATTTTGGAATTATTTTAAGTAATTGACTTCGCTGAGGTCTTTGTAAAACTAAGTAAATCATCATATATATAGACAAAATTCAGTACTGCACAAGTACAAAGCTTTAAATTAAGAGATAAACACCATATTTAATCTTAAGAAGAGACTGCTTTAGATTTCTAGCCAGCTTTTACAGTGACAAATTTACTATACCCAAATGACAAAATGGAGCAACAAAATCAAAATGTAGTTATTTAGTTCTATATAGTCAACAGCATGTGTGCACACCCTCAAACAAACATTTATATCTCTAAAGGATATAATAATGTTTTAAATTGTACAGCAAAAATATATGGATATAATGAAAATGACTTGTTTTTATACCTTCCACTTCTCCATGGAACTTAAAGTTCTTTAACAGACATTATCTCACTGTTTTAAGAACTGTTATGAAACAATATGACATTTATACAACACTATTCATTCTCAATGATCCCAAAGGGCTTTACAAACCCTGGAAGAATGACTTTGCTCATGTTCAATACATAACCTCTGAGGGATGGAGGTGGGGTGGGTGGGAAGAAAAGTGGACAGGACTGTGGTGGGTATGCTGTGGAACAGAGCAGTAATATTAAACAACCATTTAAGAAAAGAAGCGAAAGACATCATTAGACTGAAACCAAGAAGAAACAAGCAGAAAAGATTCAAGGTAAGACTGCATTACACTTGTTAAATTAAAGAAAAATATTACTACCAACTGGTCTTATTTTCATATTTTAATCTTATTAGAATGACATATAGATATCTTCAAGATTTATTATTTAAAGACTTCTCTCCTCCTTCCCTCTTTTTTTGGACTGACTAGGATGCTGAAAAACAAACACTCAGCTGGAAAAACAGAAAGTGTTTTTTTGTTTGTTTTGAATTTACCAGGTGTATTAGTCAGGGTTCTCTAGAAAAGCAAAACCAATAGGATTATATGCAGTAAGACGTTTACTATAAGGAACTGGCTCACAAGATTATGGAGGCTACGGAGTTCCAAACCTGCAGTTGGCAAGCCTGAGATCCTGTCTGAGTCTGAAGGTCCAAGAACCAAGAGAGTTGATAGTTTAAGTTCTCATCTAAAAAAGTCACAGGTTTGAAACTGAAGAAGAGCTGATGTTTCAGTTTGATTCTGAAGGCAGGAAAAGACTAGTGTCCCAGCTCAAGGTAGTCTGGGCAGGAGTTTTCTCTTACTCTCAGGAAAGTAGGCCTTTTTGTTCTATTCAAGTCTTGAACTGATGGATGAGAGCCATCTACATACACTAGGGAGGGCAATCTCCTTTACTTCTCTACCAATTCAACTGCTAATGTCATCCAAAAACACCCTTACAGACACACTCAGAATAATGTTTGACCGAGTATCTGGGCAATTTGTGGCCCTTTAAAGTTGATACATAAAATTAAACATCACATCAGATTAAGGGCCTTTGTCCTTTCTATGACAAAATTAACAGAATTCAGCTTTCATATTACACATGCAGTCCATGTAATAATGCATATACAGAAGATACTGCCAGATGCCCTACTTGGAACAAGGAAATATGTTTTCCTGAGGTACTAACGCTGAAAGGCTACAGTACCTCAGTGTGGCCTCCTCTAGTCATAATCACACCAAGGGGACTACAGAAGATGGGTGGTACCTTGGTTGGGCACATGTGTGGAAGCAGAGGGGATTCAGGGGAAGAGCTGAACATCACAAAAAACTGCAGAACTAATCTCCCAGCACCAAGTCATATGCTTATGAGGGAACAGAGCCAATTTTCTGGAGGAATGCGAACATAAGCCTTATAGGCAACTTTGACTATCCGTTTAGCTATGGTAAAAAGGGGAGAACATTCTAAAATACTAGCTGAGGTCAAGAACCTGAAGATAACCTTCCAACACACAGAAAATCCTCTACACTATTACTGCCGCTATCAGCACTGCCACCAGAGCTACCACCAAAGATACTGTATACCTTACATGCTCAAACCTAACAATAAACAAATGAAGACACCCATTCACAGAGGACGAAACTGAGGTAAGAGAGGCCAAGTGTTGTAGGTATGCTTTTTGTTTGCCTAGTGTATTTTCTGACTGCTTCCTCTGATAACAGATCCTGCCCCTGATGACAGAGTGACACACCAATCAATTGATGTCTGACTTCTGGGAGGTGGGTACACAAGAAAGCTAGAAAGAAGCTAGGGTGAGTCGTCTGGTGATAGATCCTGATAAGAATCCAAGACGTCCTGCATCCAATGCCTTTGGTCTTCTTGCCCTTCCTGAAGCTTGGCTATTCAGTGTGCTATCTCAGTATCCTATTCTGTGGTTTAAATTGTAGTTGGGTGAGACCAAGAACCTTAAGTAATACACAGATATACAACTTATCCAAGAGCAGGAGGTATCAGTGGAAGAGCTAATTCTCAAAACTAGATTCTTCTAACTTCAAAGGTTGTACTTTTAACCATGACACCTTTCTTGTCTTTGAAAATTGAAATCCTGTAGTTTTATCTGCCACCAAAAGAAACTACAGCATTTTTCTGATCATGTATGTATCTTGGCTTCTTTAATAAACTTTTTGAAAACAGTTAACCTAACATGGAAAATCTTGTAAAATCACTCTGAAAAATACAATTTCATTTTATTGTTGAAAGGGCAAATCTTTAGTAGGCATATTTGAGTTGTGTTATTTGAATACTATATAAAAGAGACAGACAAAGTAAGAAAATGATACTTGAGCTGTATCTCAACCAGTGAGAAGAAATAAGAGCAAAACCGTCAAAAACCTTCATAAGTTGAAAACCACAGACCTTCTCCTGCAGGTTAATACAATGGAATACAGGTTAATACAATCAAATATTCAGATTCTGCTGTTTCTACAACTGTATGAAATGGGCTAGATGAATCTCTCTGAGTTTCAGTTTCCTTCTTTATAAAATGGGGATACTAATACCCATCTGTATAGGGTTGCTGTGTGATAACTAAACTCAGGTAAATAACATATAAAGCTTTCTAACATACAGCCTGGCACACGGTAAGCATATATGATATGGTAGCTGCTGTTACTGTTGTGGCTGTCATTAGACTGAGTCAGGTGAAGGTGGTTAGAGGACTGTCAGGACAAGGATGTTGAGAAGGGTACAGAAAAACTGTTGGAAACCAAAAGCACAGAAGTATCTAATGGATAGGAATTTTTAATTTGTTGTCAGTATCTCTTGGATATGCACATATGTGTGTGGGGGTGTAATCATATTTATTATAACACAGACATTGAAAAATTCCAGATGTCTGGTGCTGCTCTATCAAAATCCTAAAATTGAATTCATGTGAGTAGGTCTAGAACCTTATAGTGGACAGAAGCGGGAAGGATTTTGAGGAATTTGTTAATGAAAGCTTCAAAAATCCTGAAGGAACTGTTTGTAGAAGCACAATAATCTCTGAGAATACCACTGGTGAAGGGTTAAAGCAAAATGAGTGTACAAGTTCATAGAAACTCTATTCAAACAGTCAAGAAGTAGGAAAAACTCAAAGGGCCTCACAGGTGACCCAGTGGTAAAGAATCCGCCTGCTAATGCAGGAGACACAAGAGATGCAGGTTTGATCCCTGAGTCAGGAAGATCCCTTGGAGTAGGAAATGGCAACCCACTCCTGTATTCTTGCCTGGAGAATTCCATGGATAGAGGAGCCTGGCGGGTTACAGTCCAAAGGGTCACAAAGAGTTGAACACAACAGAGTGTGTGCGCGCACGCATGTGCACACACATGCGTGTGCACACACAGAGGAAAAAACTCAAAGGTCTGTCAACTGATTAGCAGATAAACAAATTATGGTATATCTACTCAATGGATTATTTAACTGTCAGTAAAAAGGAATAAACTACTGATACATGATACAATATGGATACCTTGAAAATACGCTAAGGGAAAGAAGCCAGTCATAAAAAACTAAGGAAAAGATTTCTATATAAAAAATTCAAAAATGAAAAATAAGTAAGCTAAACTTCATCAAAATTTAAATTTTGTTTTTTGAAAAAAAAAATTAAGAGAATGAAAAATTAAGTCACTATCTGTGAGAAAACATTTGCAAATCATATCTCTGATAAAGGAGTTGTATCCAGCATATATAAAGAATGCAAAATCCAGTAAAAGATAACAATAATAAATGGGCAAAAGATTTAAATAGACTTTTCACTGTACTGATGGCAAACAAATATGAAAAGATGCTTAACATCATTATTAATTAGAGGAATGCAAATTAAACCACAAGGTAACATTACAAATTATTAGAATGACTCAAATTAAAAGTGACCATACCAGTGTTAATGAGGATGTGGAATAAGAGTGTATCTCACACACTACTTGTAGGAACGTAAAATGGCACAATTAGTTTGAGAAAGTTTGTACGTGAAGTGTGCTAGTTCTTTATGACCCCACGGACTGTACCCTGCTAGGCTCTTCTGTCCATGGAATTCTCCAGGCAAGAATACTGGACTGGGTTGCCATTCCCTCCTCAGATCTGCCTAACCTAGGATTAGAACCTGGGTCTCCTGCAATGCTGGCAGATTCTTTACCACCTAAGTCATCAGGGAAAACAGTTTGGACCCCATGGACTGCAGCACACCAGGCCTCCCTGTCCATCACCAACTCCTGGAGTCTACCCAAACTCATGTCCATTGAGTTGGTGATGCCATTCACCTATCTCATCCTCTGTCATCCCCTTCTCCTCCTGCCTTCAATCTTTCCCAGCATCAGGGTCTTTTCCAAGGAGTCAGTTCTTCCCATCAGGTGGCCAAAGTACTGGAGTTTCAGCTTCAACATCAGTCTGGGGATTGGGGAGGGGATTATCAAGGGGCATGAAAACATACTGGACCTTGAAGAAAATATTATTCTGATTGTGGTGAAGGTTTCACAGGTATACTGTTGTTCAGTAGCTAAGTTGTGTCTGACTCTTTGTGAACCCCATGGACTACAGCCTGCAAGGTTCCTCTGTTCATGGAACTTTCCAGGCAAGAATACTGGAGTGAGTTGCCATCTCCTTCTCCAGGTATATACATATGTCAAAACATGTCAAACTATTAACTTTAAATTATTCCTTAATAAAGCTATTAAATTTTTTTCTGCATTCAAATTAATGTTTGTGGATTCTGTTTGTGACTGGGTCCTTTCTGATACCCACTCAATTTAAAGTAGCTCTCTGGTCAGTGTTTACACTATCCTGTTTTATATTACTCTCTTAGCTCTTACTATCTACTTTATTATTTGTTCATCTGTACTCTTCATTTTAGCATGTTAAAAATATTATCCTGAGTTTCCTTCACTCTTATTTTTCTCTTTCCCCTTACAAGTTATAGGATTATCCATTTAGATAGAAAAGTCAATTTCATTCATTCCTTCTGCAAATATTTGTTGAATACTTTTTATTTTGCGAGTCACTGTGTCAAGTACCAAGCATAGGGAAGGGATGAATCAGCTATGACTCCTGCCTGGCAGGGCACCCTTCCAACTATTGCTGTACTTTACTTCATTTTATGGTGAAATCTTAGTTCTCTCTCAAAATCTGGCTCAGATACTTGGTCAGGTTTTTTTCGACCGAATGGATTACTGCCTCTTTAGTTCTTCAGGCTTTGGTTTATATTATGTAACAGAATTTGCTGATTTTCTCCGTGAATTTATTCTCTCCTTTTATCTTTTAGTGACAGAACCAGCCCTCACCTCCCCAGTCCTAACCTTAAGTTCTAATCAGGCATTTGGCCACTCAACTATAGCTTTCTGAGAGCTGGGTATGGCCATGTGATTTCAGGACAATATGATATGGATAAAAGTGCTGTGTGCAACTTTTGGGTCAACTTTAAGATGAAGCCATTTGTCTGGTATTTGATTTTTCCTCTTCCCTCGTTAGAACACAGACATAAAGGTGAGCAATGTGGACAATGAAAAATCAAAATGAAAAGAAACTTGGTTCTTGAATCACTTGCTAGCCCTCAAGTGTTCACACATCGATGGTCTGCACGAGAGAAATAATCCCCAATTATTTCTCTGTGTTTTTGAGTCCCTGTCTGCTTCTCTCTCTCACTCTTTTTAATAGCAGCTTCTTTTGTAGCGAATAAAAGCAGCACTGTTAATAGAAACTTTCCCCTGTGGAACTCCTTGTACAAAGTAAGTAGATCTTATTTTCTCAGGATTGGAAGGACATCCAATAAACACCAAGTGACAAATGTCTAACACAATATCATCAAATCAATTTCCTCATTATCTACCATGTATTATATAAAGGACTAAGAAGTTATGCCAGGAATAATTTATTATTGTAACCCTGTTTTAAAAACTATTTTGTTGATCCTGTTCTTTATTATTTCCTTTTTTCCACTTCATTGTGTTAATTTTGCCTGCTTCTTTTTCTTTTTTAAAGCTTCTTTACATGAGAAGCATTTTTAGTAATTTCCTAAAATAGTACAAGTTTCTGAAGCTATGATTTTCCTTCTAAGTACAGCGATAGACACATCAACATATTTGGAAATCATTAACTTCAGAATCAGTTGTTATTAATTCTTAACAACTGGATTTTGTCAGAGAAGGTAGGCTGTTTGAAAACAGTCAACTGAAACCTTTCTAACTTTCTTCAAGGGTGTTGGCAAAGACTGCATTCTGAAGCTGCTGGGTACAATATTCTCTATAGGTGTATTATATAAAGTAGGTTAACTGAGTACTCCAAATCTATAGTTTCATTAATTTTTCTATATGCTTTTAAAATCAGTTATTGAGAAAAATGTATTAAATTCTCCCACTATGATGAACTTATTTACTTATTATAGGTCTACCAATTTTTGCTTCATACATTTTGAGTTTGTGTTACTGGGTACACTCAGGTTTAGGACTGTTAAATCTTCCTGGAAAAGTAAATTGTTATTAGGTAGAGACTCTCTTTAATCATACATTTTGCCCTAAGAATTAGATTGTAAAATATAAGATGTTTCTCAGGTAAATAATACATGATTAAATTTCTTTTTTCAACCCAGTTTGACAATCTCGATCTTTTAAAGTAAAGTATTTGACTTTTTGCATTATTTCAGTATAATCACTAGTATATCTTTATTTTATGCCTACTATCTTATTTTGTACCATTATTTTTAATATCCTATCCAGGCTGCACTTCTTTTTCTCTTTTTTCTTGCTTCCTTTTGGGTTCGATTTTTCCTTAATCCATCTTTTTTCTCTACCAGTTTGGTAGTTATTTTTCCATTCCTTTTATCAGTTTTCTTAAAAATATTAACATGCATATTTACTGTGTTCAAGTCTAAAAGTTAATTTGGGTCTTTATCTTCTTCCCAAATAAGAACCAATACAGGGACCATAGAATGCTTTTCCAAACTTCCTTATCTGCTCCTCAAACTTATATGTTATTGTTATTATGTATTTTAATTTTATTTTTATTGTTAACATAAGACAGTATTGTTATTTTATTCATTCAATGTTTCTTCAGATGTACTCATATATTTATTACTTTCCACAGTCCTTTTTCTTTGCACTACAGATTTTCCATATGGGCTCACCTTTTGCCTAAAGTATGTCCTTTAGAATTTCTTTTAATGACGGTATGTAGGTAGCAAAGTCTCTCAGTTTTGAAGAACATTTTGCCTCAATACACTGAAGATTATATTCTTACGTCCTCACTTGTTGCTGTTGAAAAATCAGCTCTTCCTTTTTAAAAGATGTCTTTTCTCTACTGCTGCTTTTAAGATCTCTCTGTGATGAATGCTAGGAAGTATTAACTTGGTGTGTCTAGAACTGGATTTACTTTTATTTATCCTCTATTCATTTTTTTAAAAAAACTTTACTCTGTGAATTGATCTCTTTCATTAGTTAAAGAGAATTTTCAGCTATCATCTCTTCAAGTTTTGCCTTTGCCTTTTGATCTCTTCCTAGAATCTGATTACACATTTAGTAATTTTCTTTCTCTTCTAGGACTATCATTTGGGGCTGAATTTTACATAATGTTTTCAGATCTATCTTTCAGTTCACTAATGTTCTTTTAAGCTGTGTCTAATTTGCTAAAAAAAAAACAAAAACAAACCTCCTGAGTTTTTAATGTCAACAATTATATATTTTTTTCAAGGAAATTAACCTTGTTTGTTTTAAAATTTGTTTGTTCTTAATTTATCATTTCTTGAAATACGTTACATATACTTAACATTCAATGTCGGAATGAAGTCCCAAGAATCCGCTCCGGGGTCTGATTCTGTTCTCTGTTGTTTCTATCAGGTTTTTGACAGGATGCCTGGATTGGTGTGTGTCTGTTTGTGTTTTCATTCAAAACTACTCTATTTTCTTTTGAATTTTAAGAACAGGGGATGAAAGCAGGTTCCTCTTAAAAAGATTTATGCTTTCTTCTATCAGACTTAATGCGGGCACTAAGAATCCAGGACTATTCCCAACTACATTCTTCAATTGGCACTCCAAACTAATGGGAAGACTGCCTTGTGGCTAGACTTCCTAGTAAATGCTCTTGCCCCAAAATACTCTGTGACATGACTCAAGACAGGTAGTTTTCCTTGTAGTCTTCTGATGGGGGATAAGGTGATTTTGTTTATTTCTAATTCTCCCTGCCATTAAGGATGAGATCCTTTGGGCCCCCCCAACTACATTAGTCAGAAATAATTAATTAGACATTAGTCTTCTATTAGTCAGCCTCTGCCTTGAGAAGGGCTTGGGTTTTATGTTCTCTCTTGGTAAGACCTCAAAAAACAATGCTTCAGTTCACCCAGTTTAGCAAATGTCATTAGAGTTACAGTTAGACCTGGTGCCCCACTTACTTCTCTTACCTCACACCTTTACTTATTTACTGGTTTGAGTATTTCTTGGGGGCTTTTTTTTTTTAAAAGCTCATAGGAGCATATGAGAAGTTTTTTGTTTGTTTTTTTTTAATAGTATATCCAGCATTTTTAGTTGTTTTTAGCAGTAAGATCAGTTTGAGCTCAATCTGCTATGTTGTTAGAAATGAACATTTTCTACAACATTACAATTTTTGTCACTCATTCAAAAATCACATGTTTCAGTCTTTGAAAAGGCACAACAAGTATAATGATAAAGTGCTCTTTAAAGGACTCTAGATGTGTTGAGAAGATCTTAGAAACAATTATTAGCACTAAAGCCAAGGTGAGTTTTAATAAATAACAATTAAAAATTTACAGACTGTACCTACTCAAGATTGGATCAAACTGAAAAACAGAGGTGTAGACAGAGCACTGGACTGGAAACCAGGGGACCTCAGCCCCAGTCCTACTACTGGCCATGTGGCTTTGGGTAAGCCCCTTAACGGGCTGGCCTTTGGCTTCCTATGGGTTTCCTGGTGGCTCAGATGGCAAAGAATCTGCCTGCAGTGCAGGAGTCCCGGCTTCAATTCCTGGGTCGGGAAGATCCCCTGGAGAAGGGAATGGCTACCCCCTCCAGTATTCTTACCTGGAGAATTCCATGACAGAGGAGCCAGGTGGGCTATACAGACCATGGGGTGGCAGAGTCAGGCACTACTGAGTGACTAACTCTTTTGATTTGTTATATACAATGGAGGGGTAGGACTGGATGTTCCTCTCAGAACCAAACCTCTGTGACTGCACAGAGCTATGTGATGTAGAGTATACTCAACATAGAAGTTTCTGATGTCATGGCATTGCTTACGGCTAGCCTACTTTCACATTTTAAACATACTGCAGCATGTTTTTAAAAAGCTTACACACTGGTGAAGCCATTTAAAAACATCAATATAGACTACTTTTGTACTTCAAACAAATTCTTAATGATTCTTAATATTTTGACATCTTCTTAGTTCTGAGAACTTCATTATTCTCTTTGTCCTATCTGGTATTTCAAAATTTTTAATGTAGCTATTAACATAATTTATGGATTATCTAGTTTTTGCATGAAAAATTACTATTACTCAAAAGCTGCATCTGAATAATCTGCCAGGAGTTTATGTGAAGAATTTTGAAAACAGAACCATTTAAAACTGTCAGCATATTGCATTAATCATTAAAAAAAAAAAAACTGACCTAATACCACACAGATTAAATTGTCCCAAGTAACTTTTAATGCAACATATTCACAGGTTTACACTATAAAGTTGTGAAAAGAATATCTTTTTCAAATTTGATTAAGTGCTGTAAGATGTTGAAGAAACTCAGCACTCAAATGAGTTATATGTTTGATGTCATTTTTGGCAAAGCCTCAGAAAATGTCACATAAAAGAAAAACATCTTACTTAAAATAAGGTCTTGACAGCAGTCTGGAATAGTTAACAACACCATTCCCAAATGGAATTGCTGGTTATAATCAAACTTTTAATGACGGTATTAGTTCCTGCTTCGAGAAAATTTAAATACCCAAACAAAACAAAATAAAATAACAATATGTGCACGCACACATACACAGCCCTCACCTCTTTTATTTTCTAATGTGGACAAATTTTTAATTATTTCAATTCAAGCTCCAAATATCTTGCAGATTTATCAATGGCCACTTGGGAAATGACAAGATGGCAATCTACCAGGCAATGTCAGTCTTCTTGCTTTAACTTATGAGAGGTATAAATAATTCCCATCAGCAGTGCAGATGGAGTCCCTCACATCTTCTAAACCCTAGAACTGATAACAGTGGGAAATTTTCATCTCTCATTTACATTTATACAGTCTTTATCATCTTCTAAAGTCTACACTATCAGATATGAGAGAATGAAGAGGAAGAAATGCCCCTAAAAGCAAGTTGTCCATTTAAAAGTTAACAGTCAATTCACTTGGAAAGTTTGAAAAATATATATATTACAAAAAAGATTATGATAAAATAAGATTATGGAAAACAATACACATGTGTTTCTGGCATGAAGATTAAAAAGTACAGAAAAATAAATATCACAAAGTTAACCATGGCTATCTTTGGAAGACATATTATGGAGTGGTCTTTCTTTTTCTCATTTATACTTTTCTATATTTCTGCTATCTTTGCAAAGGACATACATTACTTTTACAATTGGGAGAAATAACATACTTTTTTTTTCTTTTTAAAAAGAGACAGTTATGGCCAAAGGTTAATACTTACCTGAATCAATTAACAAACCTATATTTAAAGGGTTAGGAATGGCATTGATATTAAAAAGGAAGACAGATTGCAGTTACTAAAAAAATAGCTTAAGGTTTTTGTCAAATTTCCAATATTGGAATTACGTCAATCACCAGGCAAAAAGAATGCTTATTAAAAAACTATATTAAGACAGCGAAGGGCAGCAAAGACATATTCCTAATACACTGGTTTTTAAAAGTACCAAGAGATGAGAGTCCTAAGTAACTGCTAGGAGGTCTGCAAGATGGCACAGAATTCAAGAAAATAAAATTAAATATGCCCACAATGTATAATTTTAAAGCGCAACAAGATTTGTTCATGGTGGCTAGTGAAAAGTCTGAGAAGGACTGTCTAAAAAAGAATAGAGTTCACTATGGACTCACAAATTAAAGACAATCATCTCTTACTTTATAAAAAGATTGAATTCTTGGGCTAATTGTGAGGGTATGTACATCTTTATACTTGTTACATATTTTTAATTAAAAGTCTTTATTATTTTAAAAAGTATATTTTTGAAAAACATACTGTTAAAAATAAACATGATTTCTGGTACGTAAAGGTAGTAAACTGCATTCAATAAGATTTCACTTGACAGACTGTCCTGACTATAGAAGGAAGCTTCATTTTTCCAGGACTTCTAGGAAATGAAGGATTCCACACAATTAATTATTTCAGATAAAAAAAAATCTTATCTTTAGCTGATTAAAATAATTAAAAACAGTTTTTCAATCAAGTTAGAACAACTGCCCATTCTCTGCCTTATTAAATAGTAATAAACAACATCTAAACTTTTCTTAATGAATCAGGGTTATTAAAATGAGCATCAATAATTTGAATATTGACATACTTTCAAATATAGTGAAGTATCATCTATAGTAAATATGTCCATAACATTCCACTACCATCTTTTTGTATTTCCTTACTTAATGTAAAGTGTTCAGTATCAACTCTTACTGCTACCTGAATGGATGTCCCCAGCTGTATCTTTATCTCTCACTTTAAAAAATTTTATTTTCTTTTTAGTTCAATAAAATAGTAGGCTAGGAAGATCCACAGGGCAGTCCTGCTCTGGGTTTTCCTTTGCTTATTTATTTTCTAGTCCTTGAGATATACTTTACACAACATCAAATTTTCCCTTTTAAAGAGGACTGTCCCACACTTGTATTATTCTTTAACTTTTTTTGAAATGTAAAATCAGATAAACAATTGTTAGTACCACGCTCAAAGTAAGAATCTATAGACTATTACTGACGGTGGTACTGAGAGGCTTTCTATAAGTCAAGGGCAAATATACTTTCACTTTTCTGTGTAAATAACATTAAAAGTTAACAATACAGTAAGAGTAGACTATGGGAAAAATAGGTCTGATACTTCTAGCCTCCAAGAAAAAAAATGATGACTTAAGACTCCCTGAAGAGAGTTAACTGCTGTGGCAAACAGGACCAGTTTGCTCAGAGAGGAATTAATTATACATGGTATAAGGCACAACACAGAGCTAACATTCCACAATGGTTTCTGTTTCTTATAAAAACCAAGATTAAGCTAGTTTAACATAATATGTTAGAGAGATGAAAAGTAGTTAAAAAAAAAAAAACCACCACACTATATACTTTCCCAACCTATCAAGCCTGAAGGGCCTTAGTCTGACTTAATCCAGCATTAAAAAGACAGTTTGAAGAAACCTGAAATGGCCCAGTGCAATTTGAGAGGTACTAAGCACCTCAGGGATGTGTTTCATGAGGAGGCTTTAAAATTCTTTCTTGATTTACAAGCTCAGATTGCTCTTCCTCCTCTAATTTCTGGCACTAGTCATACAGCAGGTATTGTGTGCCTGGAACTTTGAAAAGAGGATCTGACACCTTATCTCCCTAAAGCTGATTAGATAATATGTCCAAACATGTATCTCTATGTGACTGTGTTCAGTTTGGTACTGGTTTTGATATGATGAAACTTAAAGAAATCTGGAAAGGACTTAGAGGCATAATTTAATGAAAAGGATTATATAGTTTATTAAAGAACTTGACAGAGCCAACCCAGGAAACCAACTCTATCTCCAATTAACTATCAATCTTACTTGAAATTTATTACCCCCTACAAAAATCCTATGCACAGGCCCGGATGATTTACAGTGGGACTAAAGAGACTCCCAGGCTGTAAACAGACTGTCCTGCAGTACATCTCTTTTGACACTGCCGGTATCTAAAGTAAAACACCACATTCCCTGTTTACTTAAATTGGGATGTTAGAGCCTACTGCAGATTCTGTATTCAACTAAGAAATGTAACTGTTTTGAATTTTAGAATCAAATTTCACATTACTATACAAATTCTCATTATATGACTATAATAGTGGCTTTATTCCTTCACATTCTAGTTCTCTAATTTACTGAAACCTTCTTTTATACATTATCTGAAGCCTTTAAAAACTAAATAGGTGGCAAAGCAATGGCAAAAATTATGAGGTTATATTTATGTAGTGCTCTTCTTCATACATAGAGGCATAATTACATCTGTTACCTGACCATATCTCTGTGATAGAAGAAAGAGCAGAACTTGAGCTTTACTGGGAAGACTTAAGGGAAAAATGGATGGCCCCATATTCAATTTTACTACATAGGGAAGCTTTTTACTACACTAGTGTTAAAAAAGATTTATACATTGACTCATTTATATGTACATGCTTTCATACTAGGACAGAGATGTTAAGAGGCTTCTGGTTTACAGATCAATATTCTTTTCTGGGGAACAGCTTTGTTGAGGCATAACTAGCATACAGACGAGCTGTGCATGCTTGAACATGCACAGTTTTATTGGTTGGACACGTGCATATACTCATGGCCACCATCACTACAATCAGGTAATATAAAAACGGCAATGTATTTAGAATGCTTAATTGTATGTGGCCCAAGGTATTTATCAATGTAAAAGGAACAATGACTTTTAATTATTTTATTTTCTGTCATAATGGAACTGAAGGAATTAATAAAGAATAAATACAGTAAAACATTAAAAAAGCAGACCTTATGTTAAGATTATATAAAATCTTATCTTAGATTTTCTATATGGAGAAACAGATGGATCCTGATTTCAAAGTAACTTGCCTCAGGTAATAGAATAGATTTAGAAGCAAAACTGGTTAAAATGAAAAAAGTGCAAGTTAAAGTACTAGTCACTCAGTCATGACCGACTCTTTGCAACCCCATGGACTGTAGCCCGCCTGCCCCTCTGCCCATGGAATTCTGCAGGCAAGAATACTGGAGTGGGTTGCCATTCCCTTCTCCAGGGGATCTTCCCAACCCGAGGGATCAAACCAGGGTTTCCCCCATCGCAAGCAGATTCTTTCCCGTCTGAGCCACCAGGAAAGCCCATGGTTAGAATATAAATTCCCAATTATCTATACAGATCTGGCTAAGGATCTAGCTCAGGAAATTCGACAGAGATGATAAAACTAAGGGAATTATTACTCCCTGATCAAAGGTGATTTCCTAAGATGACAGAAGCCCTGACGAGAGCACCGCAGCTACTAGAGCGCCTGCCTGCGCGGGAGACCTCCGTTCACACACGACAAAACTCGGGAAAGCAGAGCACAGACAAGCACGCAGGAGCTCCCCTGTTCTTACGGGTCTCTTGCCAAGTGCTTTTAGTGTGGAAGTAATGCATTAAATTCCAAAAGAAGGTGGCAGTAGTCAGCAAGTATTAGACTTGCCAAATCAATTCATAAAATCAGGAAATACCACTACTGGAAGCTTTACTTAAGAATGCAAATATGTAGTTCACACACACATACTTTTTAAGAAAGAATATAATTTT
Organism: Bubalus kerabau; assembly: GCF_029407905.1. Taxonomy (NCBI): domain Eukaryota; kingdom Metazoa; phylum Chordata; class Mammalia; order Artiodactyla; family Bovidae; genus Bubalus; species Bubalus kerabau. The sequence goes on from NC_073641.1 coordinate 16,423,894, forward strand.
AAAAATACAACTGTGAAAACACAGTTAAGGAAAGCTCATTGTGAGATTTAATTTATGTCATATTTATATGAGCTATACTGATTAGAGTCTTTAATTCTAACACCGTATTAAAATCCATATTTTCAGTTTGTAAGTCTGGACAGAGAACAAAATAAAACCACGAATAACTATATTTCTCTTACAAATGTAAAATTATTATTTTTATATAGCACTGTAAATTTATTAAAGGTCTTCTGATTACCTAATTCGGAGAAAGCAATGGCACCCCACTCCAGTACTTTTGCCTGGAAAATCCCATGGATGGAGGAGCCTGGTAGGCTGCAGTCCATGGGGTCGCGATGGATATAATATATTATTATACATATAATATAATATATATTATAATATATATAAATTTATATTAAATAATATATGATAAAAATAAATATTTTCATTTCAAATAAAAATAATTTTTATTATTTCAAAATAATAAAAAAATAAAAAAATTTTAGCTCATTTTTAGCCCATTCTGAGACTAAAAGAAAAATGACAGCAACCAAATGATCACAGTTTTAGAGAAGCTAATTTTAACTGTCTTTTAGATTTAGGGAAAATCCAGGTATTTCTAGATGATACAAGAAAAATTAAATTCAGAAAATTACCAATATAATTCTCTAATTACAGCATAAAAAGAGTTTTAATCTGGTTAACTTTCATATAAACAGACTGAAATAAGCTCCAGAAGACTCTTTTTTTTGTGTTAAGAAATCAATGTTTTAAGACTCAAATCTTTCTTTACCTAATTGTATTAAGTATTTCAAAGGCAGATAAATGACAACAGCACTGTTTACATCTAATATAAGTCTTAACCATACAGCTCTATTTCAGAAACTTCCTACTGCAGTTCTCTCACTTCTTTGAGATCATAAACTACAAAAGCAAGAACCATCCATTACCAACTTCACAGTACATCATGGACTTTGAGATGGAGTGTGGGAATAACAATTACTAGCTCAGAAAAGTAAATGGCAACCCACTCGTGTTCTTGCCTGGAGAATCTCAGGGACAAGGGAGCCTGCTGGGCTGCCGTCTCTGGGGTCGCAGAGTCGGACACGACTGAAGCGACTTAGCAGTAGCAGCAGCTCAGAAAAGAATAAAAAAATAAAGATCTTCCCAGTTAAAAGGAATTACTTTCATATATTTAATATGAGTGCTTTTTAATTATAAGAAACAATCTCCTGGGAAAATTATACACAAACTTAAAGCATCCTTATTGTACTTCTTCAAACCTCAATATTGCCAATATATCTTCTTTCTATTCTGGGTCACATTTTACCAATATGATCTAGTCACATATACAAGTTTATCCTTTTTTTTAAATTCAGTCTATAATTTGTGTCATTTGGATGAGTTAACTTTTTAATAATTTGTTTCATTCAAACATATTTTGGCAATTTCAAGCTCTTCATCAAGTACCTGCCTTTACTACAATAGTCATTGGGAACATGGTGCAAATCATCTAAGAACTTTGAGCTTTAGAGGCTTATGTGGTATAACTTGTGTTACTTAAAATAAATAATAATCACATGGTCAAATGCTGTACCACTGTTTGGTATTGGAATGTGTATTCTTTAAGGTTAGATGTTACATCTTATGCTTTGATTTATCTCCAGTCACTATTACAGAACCTAGTATCAATTGATAAAATTATTCATGCTTTCCAAAAGCATGAGAATACACAAGATATATGCACAAAGCAAATTTATTAAGCCAAATTTAGTGTACATTATTAAAGATAACAATTAAATTTCTGATCATGTTCACCAAATCTACAATGTATTTTACTATTATGAAGATAAGACAGATTTGAGGGTTCCAATTGCTATTTTGGAAACTGAACATTACATGTTTCATAGCTGAAATAGTTTAAAGATCTTCAGTGCAATAGCTTTTCTGAAGCTGTTCTAGCTTAATAAAAAAAAAAAAAACACAGTACAATAAAGAAATATTTAACCTCTGTAAAAAGCAGGGTATTATTCTGATAAGCTTTTGATCATTTTTATCAATGTTTTAGATTTTCTGTACTTAAATAAGAGCAAAATAAACAAAAAACAGGAATTCGTATTTAATACTATTCAAACAATGTATGAATAATGTTTACACAAGTGCCAAATGTAGGGCCTAAACACTTTTATTAAATGTTTTAAAGGGTATGCAATGTTAAAAAAAAAAAAAAAAGAACACTCTATCCTGTGCACTTCTAGATATGTGCTATGACAACATAAGTTTTACCTGATGTTAAGTACTCTCTTTATTAAGGAACAGTAGTTATGATCACATTTGATTGAATGTCCTTCTCGGACAAAAGTCCTAAGTGAAACAATTTTATTTACTAACTAGCCAAAGTAATAAATACCACCACCACTCAATTCAGGAAGGAGAGAGGGAAGAAATACCAAGTGAAAATATAAGCTTGATAACCGTGCTTACCTTCACTTCTTTTTTCTGCTTGATTTGCGGAATTTTCTGCTTTCTTCTGTTTTGCTGCTAAGAGTTCCCGCTTTAATTGTCTTGCTTCTTTTCTGAGCTCTTCACTACAAATCAAAAACAATTGTATAAGTTTATAACAGACTGAGAAAGTTGTTTAGCAAAAAAACCTAAATCCAGTTGTCATGTACGGTAAGAAAACATGAATAATATAATTCATTTTGTTTCTGTGTATGTGTATTTATGGTATGGAAGTGAAATGAAGTGACAGTCACTCAGTTGTGTCCGACTCTGTGCAATCCCATGGACTGTAGCCTGCCAGGCTTCTCTGTCCATGGAATTCTCCAGGCAAGAATACTAAAATAGGTTGCCATTCCCTTCTCCAGGGGATCTTCCTGACCTAGGGATTGAACCTGGGTCTCCCTCACTACAGGCAGATTCTTTACCATCTGAACCACAGGGTGTGGAAACATACTTAAAAGATATATTAAAAGTTGTGATTTCACAAAAGCAATATATTGTGAAACTGAAGTCTCTCAGTTGTGTCCAACTCTTTGTGACCCCATGGACTGTAGCCTACCAGGCTCCTCCATCCATGGGATTTTCCAGGCAAGAATACTGGAGTGGGTTGTCATTTCCTTCTCCAGGAGATCTTCCCAACCCAGGGATTGAACCCAGGTCTCCCGCATTTCAGGCAAACGCTTTACTACAAAATATAGGGGCATTCCAGGTGGCACAGTGGTAAAGAATCCTCTTGCCAATACAGGAGACCCAGGAATGGCAGGTTCGATTCCTAGGTTGGGAAGATGCCCTGGAGAAGGAATTGGCAACCTACTCCAGATTCCTGCCTGAAAAATTCCATAAACAGAGGAGCCTGGTGGGCTCCTCCATAAGGTCGCAAAGAGCTGGACATGACTGAAGCAACTTAGCATGCACACAGGCATGTGCTATGAAATATAGCCCCCTTCAAGTATATCAAACAGCTGATGAGTGATAAATGAACCTTTGTTCTCCTTCTAATTTACTTTCAAATTTAACATTCTAAATTCAGTTTAATAATGCATGGAGATTCCAAATCAAAACAAACTTTTTAATATAAATACTATTCTCTAAACCTGGGCATACACAAAAAATATCTGACTTCAAAACTTATTGAATTCCTGAATTGGTACCAGTAACTACCACTTATCAAGCAATTATTACATGCTAGGAACAATGCTAAAATTTTTCTTAAACTCAATTCATCTCTAACCCTTTTTTATTACATGCTAGGAGCAATGCTACATTTTTTAAAAAACTCAATTAGTTTTTAAACCTTTTGATACCACAATTTGCCAAATAATTTCCTCTTCTGTGAAACCTATCAGGCTGAGATAGTTTGATAATTAATACAATCATATATCAAAGGCAAATGAAGATGTAAGTGCTGGCTTTACTGCAACACTTACATGTTATGTGACTGGTTTCTACAAGCCACTTTAGGGCAGGAGATTCAATTTCAAGCCTTGGAAACAATTATTAACTGCTCATGTCATGAACCCTGTGAGTCACTCGCAAATAGTTAAAACTATGCATTTTATATCTGTGAATGTCAGGCATTCACTCTATTTTCAACACGCTAGAGTGTGTCATGGAGACTGAGAACACTGTAGCCCAATTCTGGAAGTCTCTAAAGACTCTGGTTCTACGCTGATTCAGCCTTTAGTTCAGTTCAGCAGTTCAGTGCTCAGTCATGTCCGACTCTTTGTGACTCCATGGACTGCAGCACACCAGGCTTCCCTGTCCATTACCAACTCCTGGAGCCTACTCAAACTCATGTCCATTGCAGCGGTGACGCCATCCAACCATCTCATCCTCTGTCGTCCCCTTCTCCTCCCACCTTCAATCTTTCCCAGCATCAGGGTCTTTTCCAATGAGTCGTTCCTTCACAACAGGTGGCCCAAAGTACTGGAGTTTCAGCTTCAGCATCAGTCCTTCCAATGAATACCCAGGACTGATCTCCTCTAGGATGGACTGGTTGGATCTCCCTGCAGTCCAAGGGACTCTCAAGAGGCTTCTCCAACACCACAGTCCAAAAGCATCAATTCGTTGGCACTCAGCTTTTTTTATAGTCCAACTCTCACATTTATACATGACTACTGGAAAAACCATAGCTTTGACTAGATGGAACTTTGTTGGTAAAGTAATATCTCTGCTTTTTAACATGCTGTCTAGGTTGGTCATAGGTTTTCTTCCAAGGAGCATGTGTCTTTTAATTTCATGGCTGCAGTTACCATCTCCAGTGATTTTGGCGCGCCCCCAAATAAAGCCTTTAGTGCTTCCTCCTAAACCCCAAGTCTCATATTTTTTTACTCCTGTTCTGTATTAGAGTCACCAAACTGATGGGTTTTATAATGTGTGTGATTCAGTTCTTTTCACTTTTTTCTGTATCAAACACACAGCCCTATTTGTATGTATCTGCATGACCTCCAAGGTCCTCAATTCTGAAACTTCCCTCTTTGATCACTATGCTTTTAGCTTTCTCAGTCTTTCATTCCTACTGAACTTAGGCTCACTCTTCTATGAATGAAAGCCAACTCCTTAATCACAGTTTATGGTCCGCCAGTGTTATTCTAACCCAATTGGCTCTCTGTGCATTCTGATGCTATGGTCAGTCATTTCCCCCATGTCCTCACCAGGACCCTTAATTTTCTTGTTCGTCCTGTTGGATACATCATAACCATCTAGAAGAATTGTTAAAACATGTTCAGGGAGACATATCTCCAGGAAATATGATTTCTTCAGATGTGAGACGTTGCCTGGGAATTTGCTCCTGTGCCAAGTTACCAAGGTGACTCTAACATGCTCTCAAGTCTGGGACCCAATGCATTAGGACCTTACTATAGAAATTATCTTCTCTTTCTTAACAACTTCAAGCACTTCTACTTACTGATCCTTTCATTCGGCCAACAGCATACTCAAATTTCCCTGTACTCTGCTCCAAACAAGAGATTATCATCTTTACAAGTGGACTCCTTGCCTGAAAGAACAGCTTATATACAGAGTCTAATTCATCAAGCTCTAAGTTCTTAATCGCTTGCAATCGATCCTTCTTGTACTCGACTGAAACTGGTTCTGTATCAGTCAAATTCAATGGCCTTTTCTCAGTCCTCTTCTTCCTCTTTGGCCCTCCTATCATCCAAAGATATGAACTACTTCCTTCTGAAATTTTCTGCTAATCAGACTATGTACCACTTTAGAGTCCTGATTCTCCATTTCTCCTCTGAATTACTCTTTCTCTTCTCACACTGTAATTGTCATTTTCCTCATTTCTATACCCTGTATGCTGGCATTTTATCTAATCTTATAAACTATCACTTTTATAATAGGATATTTCCAAATCTAGATGTCTCCCCCTACACTTCTATCTATTACAAATCTCTATGTAAATTAGTACTGTCCAACAGAAATATAAGCCAAGACACACATACAATTTTGTTTCCTAGCACATTTTAAAAACTGGTAAAAAGAAACAGGTTAATTTTAAAAACATATTTTATTTAGCTCAATAACTCAAAATATCCAAAGTATTATTATGTTAACATGGAATCAGTATAAGAATATTAATACACTATTTTACATTTTTTCTGTACTAACTCTTCTAAATGCAGTGTGTATTTCATACTTAGAGGACGTCTCAATTCAAACTAGTCACAGGTCAAGGGCTTAGATCCAGATGTAGTTTGAGGCTAGATGTTACAAGAATTACAAACTCTCTATGTCCAAACTCCAAATCATCTTTTCCCTGGTCAAATCTGTTCCTTTTCCTGAAGTCCCTATTTGATCATGAAACCGATTGTCTTCTAATGACCAAACTTTAAACTTCCCCTGGGACTGTTCACCCTCCCTTTCACTGAATTGCTGTCCAAGTATGTCATTTTCCGATCTCTCTCTCACATGCAACTGCTCTTCTTGACTCTCACCATCAATGCCTGGGTTAGGCTCTCATGATCTATTTCTCAGATAAATGTAATTACTTCCTATTTCTTGAAGTTATATGAAAACAGAAAATAGCAGCCACATCATTGCTCCATCCACTAAATACTAGCTTAAGTTTTTTTTTGGTAAATAATTCAGGAAATTCAGATGATATTTTCTGAAGACTAAGGTGAGGGAAGATTATTTTGAAAGCTGAAGAAGTGCTGCATGACAGCCAAACAAACTAGTTATCATGGTGATCTGAAGTATGCCAAGAATGAGGGACAATGAGAGTATAAACTATTGTAGAGCCAGTAAAGCAAAGATATCAAAAAGACTAACACAGATATTAAAGCACAGATATTAAAAAGATCAGAAAGTCCTGATTTAAAACCCAATTCCATTACTTATTGTCTGGAAGACCTGACAACAATTATTTAAGTTCTCTGAGATTCAGTTTCCTCAGCTATAAAATCAGAGTTAGGTATTTAAAATATTGGTCATTCAATACATTTTCAACAAATGATGGCTATTATTATTCAGTTCTGTTAAAAACAGTACCACAGTTAAGGTCTGTTTGTCAAGTAGGAATATTTTCTTATATTATTTATTATAAACAAATGCCACCTCTACTGCATATGAAGATCAACTCTGTTCATAATTTTTAAAAAGGGTAATAAATGTTTAATGCCAGATTCTAAAAATCTACTCTTAAATAGACAAAGATTGAGATATACTGCTGAAGTAGCCATAATAATAAACAAACTGAACAATGATGAATAAGAACTCAAAAAAGACAAAGAAAGAAAGAGGTTTTTGTCTATATACATAAAACTATGTTTCATTATACTGAATTTTTCAAGTAATTAAAAATTTACAACACTGTCAAAATCTTTCAAGACTATTCAAACAACACCATTTGTTAGTACACATGGAATCCATAACTCTTAGAATGAAGTACATGTTTTTAACCTAGTCTTTAGATAGCAGTCTAGTTTTAGGGGACCCAATCTTATATTCTATGGAATATAATTTTATCCATTGGTAACAGAATATATTTGAACCTGCAAAAAAAAGAATGAAAATTGTAAGCCTGGACTATATGTCACCTTACACTGCTTACAAAGCAAGAATACAAACTATGGGCTTGCTTGAGTCCAGGCAGCATCTGTTTGGCTTCCTCAGAGCCTAGTTTCCACTTGTATGATAAAATAAATACTTCTATAAGCTACTGTTAATTTTATGCTAATTAATTTTTTTCCTACTAGATCTCTAATTTGGATTCATTTTAATTTTAACATGGCTTTTATGACATCAGCATCAGCTAATTAGCCATCAGTTAATAATTCATCATATATATTTTTTAATTTGGTAAATCTGTATTATCAGTTCAGTTGAATTCGGTTGCTCAGTCGTGTCCAACTCTTTGCGACCCCATGAACCGCAGCATGCCAGGCCTCCCTGTCCATCATCAACTCCTGGAGTCCACCCAAACTCATGTCTATTGAGTCGGTGATGCCATCCAGCCATCTCATTCTCTGTCGTCCCCTTCTCCTCCTGCCCTCAATCTTTCCCAGCATCAGGGTCTTTTCCAACAAGTCAGCTCTTTGCATCAGGTGGCCAAAGTATTGGAGTTTCAGCTTCTACATCAGTCCCTCCAATGAACACCCAGGACTGATCTCCTCTAGGATGGACTGGTTGGATCTCCTTGCAGTCCAAAGGACCCTCAAGAGGCTTCTCCAACACCACACTTTAAAAGCATCAATTCTTCGGTGCTCAGCTTTCTTTATTGCCCAACTCTCACATCCATACATGACCACAGGAAAAACCATAGCCTTGACTAGACAGACCTTTGTTGACAAAGTAATGTCTCTGCTTTTGAATATGCTATCTAGGTTGGTCATAACTTTCCTTCCAAGGAGTAAGCATCTTTTAATTTCATGGCTGCAATCACCATCTGCAGTGATTTTGGAGCCCAGAAAAATAAAGTCTGACACTGTTTTCACTGTTTCCCCATCTATCTGCCATGAAGTGATGGGACCGGATGCCATGATCTTCATTTTCTGAATGTTGAGCTTTAAGCCAACTTTTTCACTCTCCTCTTTCACTTTCATCAAGAGGCTCTTAGTTCTTCCTCACTTTCTGCCATAAGGGTGGTGTCATCTGCATATCTGAGGTTATTGATATTTCTCCCAGCAATCTTGATTCCAGCTTGTGCTTCCTCCAGTCCAGCGTTTCTCATGATGTACTCTGCAGAGAAGTTAAATAAGCAGGGTGACAATATACAGTCTTGATGTACTCCTTTTCCTATTTGGAACCAGTCTGTTGTTCCAGGTCCATTTCTAACTGTTGCTTCCTGACCTGCATACAAGTTTCTCAAGAGGCAGGTCAGGTGGTCTGGTATGCCCATCTCTTTCAGAATTTTCCAGTTTATTGTGATCCACACAGTGAAAGGCTTTGGCATAGTCAATAAAGCAGAAATAGATGTTTTTCTGGAACTCTCTTGCTTTTTTGATAATCCAATGGATGTTGGCAATTTGATCTCTGGTTCCTCTGCCTTTTCTAAAACCAGCATGAACATCTGGAAGTTCACGGTTCACATATTGCTGAAGCCTGGCTTGGAGAATTTTAAGCATTACTGTACTAGTGTGTCAGATGAGTGCAATTGTGTGGTAGTTTGAGCATTCTCTGGCATTGCCTTTCTTTGGGATTGGAATGAAAACTGACCTTTTCCAGTCCTGTGGCCACTGCTGAGTTTTCCATATTTGCTGTGCAGCACTTTCACAGCGTCATCTTATCTATAAATAGTGACTATATTCAGCCTATGTATTATAACAAGACCAATGCAAAGATTAATGATTAAAATAAAAGCACTATTAGGTGCTTAGGGCTTCCCTGGTAGCTCAGCTGGTAAAAAATCTGCCTGCAATATAGGAGACCCCAGTTCGATTCCTTGGTTGGGAAGATTCCCTGAGAAGGGACAGGCTACCCACCTCAGTACTGTTGGGCTTCCCTTGTGGCTCAGCTGGTAAAGAATCCGCCTGCAATGCGGGAGACCTGGGTTTGATCCCTGGGTTAGGAAAATATCCTGGAGAAGGGAACGGCTACCCACTCCAGTATTCTTGCCTGGAGAATTCCATGGACTGTATAGTCCATGGGGGTCACAAAGAGTCGAAAAAGACTGAGTGACTTTCACTTTCATTAGGTGCTTAGAACATGTGCTTAGTTGCTCAGTCGTGTCTGACTCTTTGTGACCCCATGAACTGTAGCACACCAGGCTCCTTTGTCCATGGGGATTCTCTAGATCAGAATATTGGAGTGTGTAGCCATGCCCTCCTCCAGGGGATCTTCCCAACCCAGGGACTGAACCCAGGTCTCCTGCATTGCAGGTGATTCTTTACTGTCTGAGCCAGTAAACACCAGGGAGGCCCAAAGTGTTTGTCCCTCAGTCATATCTGACTCTTTGTGACCCCATGGTCTGTCCATGGAATTCTCTAAGCAACAATATTGGAGTGGGCTGTCATTTCCCTCTCCAGGGGATCTTTCAACCCAGGGATTGAACCCGGGTCTCCTGCAGGCAGATTCATTACCATCTGAGCTATGAGGGAATTTTTTCTTTTTTTAAATAAGAAAATATACTACAACCAATTCATGACTATTAAATTATATAAGCAATTTAAAGAATTAAAACTTTAAATAAAAATCAATGATTTTATGTAAAATGATATTAATTACTATACTGTTAAAGATATACTCTCTAATCTCATTGATGGATGTTGTCTTCATCTTAATGCCCATGTCCATTCCAAAAGATTAAATAAAACTTTTTTTTTTTTTCTGATCAACAGGGGAGTTAAAATTATTTTTATTTTTTTCTAATTTTTTTTTACATTGACCAAATCATCCAGTGCAAATTTTTACTTTTACCACTGGAAAAGAATCAAAACTCTTGCAATTTAACTTCATCCCCTTGCATTGTATGTTACATGCTATAAACTTAAGAATGATTATGTTTTCAGTGATTCCAACACCTCCATATGTCAGTGTATAATACCATAGACACATAGTTAAGAGAAAGAGAAATATATGAAAATAAAATTTAATAAGCAGTTTAAAACATCTAATACCATACATGCACATGTACATAACTCACTCCTGCTTTGAAGAGATATTAATAAAATGATATTGTATCCCCTAGAAAGAGGGACCCATCCATCACACAAAGTGTAGTTTGTGATTCTGTAGCAGTTTGGGGAAGCAGCTATCCACCCCAGCTATCCACACAACATCCCATTTGCTTCTATAACTGAGGTAAATAAAAAAAACTTTTGCATAAAAAAAAGAGACATGTTTCAGAAGACCTAGAACCAACATCATTATATGGTTACAGGAAAGCAATTAATTCTCTTCCTTTATCTCAGTTACATCATAATCTAAAAATAATCCGAGGAAGGTATAAATTAATATTTTTGAAATGGATAATCAACTATAAATGTAAAAAGTGATTGTACTCTGCATATCATTCTATTTCAATTCCTTTGGTTTTAGGATCTTAAGGCCCATTATCTAAAGAAATGGTGAGAGGTCTTAGACACAAAGAAGTTGAAGTGTAGAGATAGTAAGAGTTTTTTATTTTTTTCAATATTGCCTAAATCAATTACAATACTATAAACACGATACAGACATCCTAATTCTTTATGCAGTTTTCCCCTTAATATGTTTCCTGCCCACTGAATGAAAAGTACATTTAGACTTGAATACGTTATTTTTGAGCTGAGTATTTTTCATGCAACAGAACACACTATGAATAAGTAAGTAGGCAGTATGTTTACATTTTTATCAGACGGTTTGTATTACTTTATAAAAGGTAGAATTCTTGCAATTTTTAAATCATACAACTTTTCAGCTTGAGATTGACGATTTAATATGGCAATGATATGTATCCTGCATAATTTTCAGTCAGTTTTTATTTTTTCCCAGATGCTTTTCTCATTTTCTCCAGTTTCCAGGAATGTGCCTTAGGAAAATTTTGAGTTATATCTGTTCTTTTTACTTATGGCATGAGAAATATTATCTTACTATAAGGGTGGTGAACTCAAACACTGAACTCTAATATTCACTTTAAAAAAAAAAAAAAGGTAAAATTATCAAGACCTGAGTACTTGACATGCTTTTGAAGAAAACTTTAATCTACAAAAATAAAATGGAATATGTATATATATCTTACATAAGATGGTAAATGAATTTGCTTAGAGACCTTGTTAAGCAAGCTGACCGCTAAACACATGTCCATTACAGATCATTGCTTCTTGGACCATGGATGTAGTATTTGCAGTTAGCTTAAGCCTCCTATTTCCCAACATCTGATAAGAATTCATAACACATGGAAATGATTGCAAGCTAAACAGTACAACCTTCATGGTTTTTAGTTTGTCGCTTTAATCACAAAGATACTGAATCTCTTTGTAATGAAACAACAGCTTGGCTGTTGATGAAATCATAAAATGGCCATAATGAAAGCCCATCCTAAGTATTAAAACTATAAATGTATGACATGATTTTTAGTATGGTATCATCAGCAAGAGCAGAAAGAGCAGAGATGCAGGTTAAACATGTATCAGGAAGTATAATATGCTATAGTTTATACATTAATTTTGAAAGTATATACAGGAAATAAAAAATCAAAATCAAATTAAATCACAGAACCCCTGATTTGTGTGTACAAAGTTCTGTTCTACCTGTTACTAGCAATATGGGCTTAGACAATTAAACTAACCAATGTAAATCTGTTTTCTCATCTTGAGAATTAAGGTAAAGTTGTAAGGAAGAAACATGATTCCATGGAAATTACTCAGTATACTTATCATGGTGCTTGGCTCAGAATATGTGCCCAACATGAGTTTGCTTCTTCAATTACTATCATTCTTCTCCTCTCCAGTACTAACACTACTATTCTTACTATTTACGGATCAATTACTGACAAAATGAGATCTCAGGCTAACTGAAGAGTTTAAAAAGGCAAATCTTTCCATTTTTCTCATGGATACACAGCTTTTAAAAGCTTACTGATAAGTTTTGTGTGTGTGTGTCTGATGTACTGCTTGGATTAAATATCATATGCTCTGAAAATGAGGAATATAAAGTAGAAAAAACCCCTAAAAATTACTAAATTCTCACATCTTAATTGTGGTTACTAAACACTTGGAATGGAATCGCTTATTGTCATCCATTATAGTCTAGTCAAGAAGATAAGGAATAAACAAGTCAACAAGGAAATGTATATATGTATGTGTGTGTGTGTGTTTACACACTTACAATTTCTATGAGGGAGATTAACACAGAATCTACATTATTTTAGTCTAAATGATCCTAGACGTATCTATCAGAAGATAAAATTTAATCTGAGAGATAATGTTCCACGTGCCCTTTTATAATCTGTTATACCACTATGTAGGAAAAGAAAGACTATAATGCCTATCCATAGGTACATAATCCCTACCTATATGTACACTGAAATTGGAGAAGCAGAAAGAATTTAAATGCATCTGCAACTAGCCTTTAGACTTACAGTCATATTCCTTTCATATGAAAGATCACATTTATTTTTAAATAAAAAGTTTAGATATCTGATACAGATTGTCAACCTCCTTCATATCTTAGAAAATCTTATTGTCTATTCCAGAACAAACTAAACAAGAGTAAACCCTGCACTAAATCATAAAATATCCAGAATAAGCATAGGTGATAGTGTTATTCTGTCTAAATACCAAGTAAAAAATTCTAAATCAAACATGTTATTTCACAGGAAGAACTTGGCTTAGCCAGTATTTCAGAGAAGTGGAGTAAATCTGTTGTGGCAGAAGTTCGGTCTTTAGCCATATGTCTATTCCATAATCCAACTTTATAGAATGACATTAAATCAATATGAAAAACAAATGAGGTTTCTAATTCCAGTAAGGCAGAATACTAGGTAACCCAAAAACTCTCTTACAATCAAATACCTAGGAGGGCTGAATAACACACATTAAAAAAAAATACCTTTAAATGCATAGCTTAGCTCACTAAAAACCAAGGGGTTGAAAACCAAGGGGAAGACTAAAAACCAAAGAAGCACTGGTACTATTATTGAGACATTGAGTTATTCTACCTAGGAATGTGGGTTTAACATGGGGTTTTAATCATGAACTAGAACTCCTATACAAAAAGCTAAACATTCTCCACTCACTGGAAGGGTGGGAATAAACACATCAACTATAAAACAGAGAAAGGCTGCAATGAAGCTTGTCTGCCTCAGGTCTATGTGCATAAGTAGGCGTTCAAGCTAATGAATATTCTCAGGGTATCTAAGGAGTATTTTCAATTAAAATCACTAATATTGTATGGTACTCTAATGTACCTGCTTGAACTAAAGTGAAATCCTCTCTGAAATAAAGAATCTTTAATTAGATATCACAGAACTCTAAAAAGTTCTTAAAAAATCAGCTCTCAATAAAAAGAGTTCATAATATACAAGGAAACAAGGCATTGTTTGTAAGAATAAAAGGAACAATAAGTAATAGAACCTGACTCTCAAAACTTCAGATACTGCAAAAATAAAACAAATATGTTTATTATATGAAAAGAATGAAAGAGAATAAAGAACTGAATATGAGATCTACAACAGTAACTGGAAAAAGAATAAAAATACTTTCAGTTCAGTTCAGTCATTCAGTTGTGTCAGACTCTTTGAGACCCCATGAATTGCAGCACGCCAGGCCTCCCTGTTCAGCACCAACTCCCGGAGTTCACCCAAACTCATGTCCATCGAGTCGGTGATGCCATCCAGCCATCTCATCCTCTGTCCTCCCCTTCTCCTCCTGCCCCCAATCCCTCCCAGCATCAGAGTCTTTTCCAATGAGTCAACTCTTCACATGAGGTAGCCAAAGTACTGGAGTTTCAGCTTTAGCATCAGTCCTTCCAAAGAAATCCCAGGGCTGATCTCCTTCAGAATGGACTGGTTGGATCTCCTTGCAGTCCAAGGGACTCTCAAGAGTCTTCTCCAACACCACACTTCAAAAGCATCAATTCTTCGGTGCTCAGCTTTCCTCACAGTCCAACTTTCACATCCATACATGACCATTGTAAAAACAATAGCCTTGACTAGACAGACTTTTGTTGGCAAAGTAATATCTCTGCTTTTTATTATCCTGTCTAGGTTGGTCATAACTTTCCTTCCAAGGAGTAAGCGTCTTTCAATTTCATGGCTGCAATCACCATCTGCAGTGATTTTGGAGCCCAAAAAAATAAAGTTTGACACTGTTTCCACTGTTTCCCCATCTATTTCCCATGAAGTGATGGGACCAGATGCCATGATCTTCGTTTTCTGAATGTTGAGCTTTAAGCCAACTTTTTCACTCTCCTCTTTCACTTTCATCAAGAGTCTTTTTAGTTCCTCTTCACTTTCTACCATAGGGCTGGTGTCATCTGAATATCTGAGGTTATTGGTAATTCTCCTGGCAATCCTGATTCCAGCCTGTGCTTCTTCCAGCCCAGCGTTTCTCATGATGTACTCTGCAGAGAAGTTAAATAAGCAGGGTGACAATATACAACCTTGACGTACTCCTTTTCCTATTTGGAACCAGTCTGTTGTTCTATGTCTAGTTCCAACTGTTGCTTCCTGATCTGTACATAGGTTTCTCAAGAAGCAGGTCAGGTGGTCTGATATGCCCATCTCTTTCAGAATTTTCCACAGTTTATTGTGAAATAATAATAAATTCATTCTTCTTAATATGTTCTGCTTCTGTTAGGTCCATACCATTTCTGTCCTTTACTGAGCCCATCTTTGCATGAAATGTTTCATTGGTATCTCTAATTTTCTTGAAGAGATCTCTAGTCTTTCCCATTCTGTTGTTTTCCTATATTTCTTTGCATTGATTGCTAAGGAACGCTTTCTTATCTCTCCTTGCTATTCTTTGGAACTCTTCATTCAGATGCTTATATCTTTCCTTTTCTCCTTTGCTTTTCGCTTCTCTTAATTTTTGGCCTTGGAGTATGGAATAAAGCAGGGCAAAGGCTAATAGAGTTTTCCTAAGAGAACACACTGGTCATAGCAAACACCCTCTTCCAACAACATAAGAGAAGACTCTATACATGGACATCACCAGATGGTCAACACTGAAATCAGATTGATTATATTCTTTGCAGCCAAAGATGGAGAAGCTCTATACAGTCAGCAAAAACAAGACCAGGAGCTGACTGTGGCTCAGATCATGAACTCCTTATTGCCAAATTCAGACTTAAACTGAAGAAAGTAGGGAAAACCACTAGACCATTCAGGTATGACCTAAATCAAATCCCTTATGATTATACAGTGGAAGTGAGAAATAGATTTAAGGGCCTAGATCTGATAGATAGAGTGCCTGATGAACTATGGAATGAGGTTTGTGACATTGTACAGGAGACAGGGATCAAGACCATCCCATGGAAAACAAAGGCAAAAAAGCAAAATGGCTGTCTGGGGAGGCCTTACAAATAGCTGTGAAAAGAAGAGAAGCGAAAAGCAAAGGAGAAAAGGAAAAATATAGGCATCTGAATGCAGAGTTCCAAAGAATAGCAAGAAGAGATAAGAAAGCCTTCTTCAGCGATCAATGCAAAGAAATAGAGGAAAACAACAGAAAGGGAAAGACTAGACATCTCTTCAGGAAAATTAGAGATACCAAGGGAACATTTCATGCAAAGATGGGCTCAATAAAGGACAGAAATGGTATGGACCTAACAGAAGCAGAGGATATTAAGAAGAGATGGCAAGAATACACAGAAGAACTGTACAGAAGAGATCTTCATGACCCAGATAATCATGATGATGTGATCACTGACCTAGAGCCAGACATCCTGGAATGTGAAGTCAAGTGGGCCTTAGAAAGCATCACTACAAACAAAGCTAGTGGAGGTGATGGAATTCCACTTAAGCTATTTCAAATCCTGAAAGATGATGCTGTGAAAGTGCTGCACTTAATATGCCAGCAAATTTGGAAAACTCAGCAGTGGCCACAGAACTGGAAAAGGTCAGTTTTCATTCCAATCCCAAAGAAAGGCAATGCCAAAGAATGCTCAAACTACCGCACAATTGCACTCATCTCACATGCTAATAAAGAAATGCTCAAAATTCTCCAAGCCTGGCTTCAGCAATATGTGAACGGTGAATTTCCTGATGTTCAAGCTGGTTTTAGAAAAGGCAGAGGAACTAGAGATCAAATTGCCAGCATCCGCTGGATCATGGAAAAAGCAAGAGAGTTCCAAAAAAACATCTATTTCCGCTTTATTGACTATGCCAAAGCCTTTGATTGTGTGGATCACAATAAACTGTGGACAATTCTGAAAGAGATGGGAATACCAGACCACCTGATCTGCCTCTTGAGAAATCTGTATGCAGGTCAGGAAGCAACAGTTAGAACTGGACATGGAACAACAGACTGGTTCCAAATAGGAAAAGGAGTACGTCAAGGCTGTATATTGTCACCCTGTTTATTTAACTTCTATGCAGAGTACATCATGAGAAACGCTGGGCTGGAAGAAGCACAACATGGAATCAAGATTGCCGGGAGAAATATCAAAAACCTCAGATATGCAGATGACACCACCCTTATGGCAGAAAGTGAAGAGTAACTAAAAAACCTCTTGATGAAAGTGAAAGTGGAGAGTGAAAAAGTTGGCTTAAAGCTCAACATTCAGAAAACGAAGATCATGGCATCTGGTCCCACCACTTCATGGGAAATAGATGTGGAAACAGTGTCAGAATTTATTTTTCGGGGCTCCAAAATCACTACAGATAGTGACTGCAGCCATGAAATTAAAAGACGCTTACTCCTTGGAAGGAAAGTTATGACCAACCTAGATAGCATATTCAAAAGCAGAGACATTACTTTGCCAACAAAGGTCCCTCTAGTCAAGGCTATGGTTTTTCCGGTGGTCATGTATGGATGTGAGAGTTGGACTGTGAAGAAGGCTGAGCACCAAAGAATTGATGCTTTTGAACTGTGGTGTTGGAGAAGACTCTTGAGAGTCCCTTGGACTGCAAGGAGATCCAACCAGTCCATTCTGAGGGAGATCGGTCCTGGGCGTTCTTTGGAAGGAATGATGCTAAAGCTGAAACTCCAGTACTTTGGCTACCTCATGAGAAGAGTTGACTCATTGGAGAAGACTCTGATGCTGGGAGGGATTAGGGGCAAGAGGAGAAGAGGAGGACAGAGGATGAGATGGCTGGATGGCATCACTGACTCGATGGACGTGAGTCTGAGTGAACTCTGGGAGTTGGTTATGGACAGGGAGGCCTGGTGTGCTGTGATTCATGGGGTCACAAAGAGTCGGACATGACTGAGTGACTGAATTGAACTGACTGAGTGCAACTATTCCAACAATGCTAAATAACAGGTCAAAGTTAACTTTGAGATATATTTCTACTAAGATACTGTCCACTAGGTCCTTACCATATTCTGGCATATGCCGTTGCATTGAATATAAATCAGAAGACAAACCAATTACAGGTAGACATTATATGAATGGGTCAGAAGGTAAGAGGAGTAATAGCAGCAGGAAGAAGAAAAGGACTGTGAAGCATTTAGTTGACCACACAGTCTGAGTCTACACTATGATGTGACTGCCAAAAATGGTTATGTTCACTAGGTCTAGGTGGTGCTAGGCGGTAAAGAACGTTCATGCCAATGCAGAAGACATAAGAGACATAGGTTCCACCCCTGGGTCGGGAAGATCCCCTGGAGAAGGGAATGGCAACCCAGTTTAGTATTTTTGCTTGGGGAATCTCATGGACAGAACAGCCTGGCAGGCTACAGTCCATGGGGTCACAAAGAGTCTGACACAACTGATATGACTTAGCACACAAGAGAAGTACAGTATTTACACCTTGTGTAACTGTTCTGCAGTCCTTGAATGTTCTTTTCTCTTTGCTCAGTCTTTGTTCTCTTTGCTGTTCAGCTTTTGAGGATTCTATTTCATATATCCTTTAGCTCAGAGATTCTTTCCTGAGTCCAGTCCGCTAACCAGCCCATCAAAGGCATTCTTCATTTCTCTTACAGTGTTTTTGGTCTATAGAATTTCTTTTTGGCTTGTTCTTAAGATTTTCATCTCTCTGTTAATGTTGTCT
This sequence comes from Bubalus kerabau, assembly GCF_029407905.1. Lineage (NCBI taxonomy): Eukaryota > Metazoa > Chordata > Mammalia > Artiodactyla > Bovidae > Bubalus > Bubalus kerabau. Next base: position 16,442,456 of record NC_073641.1, read on the forward strand.
ATTTTTCTTTCATGCTCTCTACTTTATCCATTAAAGCCTTAAGCATATTAATTGTAGCTGTGTCAAATTCTCAGTTTGGTAATTCCAACATCCCTGCCATGTCTGGTTCTGATGTTTGCTTTACTTCTTTAACTTGTGTTTTTGCCTTTTGGTATGCCCTACACTTTTTTCTTGATAGCCAGATATTATGTACCAGTAAAAGGAATTGCTGTAAATAGAACTTGAGTAATGGCATCTGGTCCCATCACTTCAAAGGAAATAGATGGGGAAACAGTGGAAACAGTGTCAAACTTTATTTTTTGGGGCTCCAAAATTACTGCTGATGGTGACTGCAGCCATGAAATTAAAAGATGTTTACTCCCTGGAAGAAAAGTTATGACCAACCTAGATAGCATATTAAAAAGCAGAGACATTACTTTGCCAACAAAGGTTCATCTAGTCAAGGCTATGGTTTTTCCTGTGGTCATGTATGGATGTGAGATTTGGACTGTGAAGAAGGCTGAGTGCTGAAGAATTGATGCTTTTGAACTGTGGTGTTGGAGAAGACTCTTGAGAGTCCCTTGGACTGCAAGGAGATCCAACCAGTCCATTCTGAAGGAGATCGGTCCTGGGTGTTCTTTGGAAGGAATGATGCTAAAGCTGAAACTCCAGTACTTTGGCCACCTCATGCGAAGAGTTGACTCATTGGAAAAGACTCTGATGCTGGGAGGGATTGGGGGCAGAAGAGAAGGGGAGGACAGAGGATGAGATGGCTGGATGGCATCACTGACTCGATGGATATGAGTCTGGGTGAACTCTGGGAGTTGGTGATGGACAGGGAGGCCTGGCGTGCTGCGATTCATGGGGTCGCAAAGAGTCGGACACGACTGAACGACCAAACTGAACTGAATGTAATAGTGAAGTATGGGGAAAGCGCGTGTGTCCTATGATTAGGTAAGTCTCTTAGTGATACTATGCCTCTGGATTGTGGAATATAGAAATTTGTCTTAGGTTTTTTCTCCTCCCTTAGGTAGGGACCCAGGATGGTTAGGATGGGCTGTAGCTGGGTGTTTCTATTCTCCAACACGGAGGGTTCGAGCCACCTGAAGCTGGCCATTTCCCTTCTCCCAGGTCCATTAAGCTCTGATAACCTGCAGCAAGTTGCTGCTGCTGGTGCTAAGTCGCTTCAGTCGAGTCCGACTCTGTGCGACCCCATAGATGGAAGCCCACTAGGTTTCCCCGTCCCTGGGGTTCTCCAGGCAAGAACACTGGAGTGGGTTGTCATTTCCTTCTCCAGTGCGTGAAAGTGAAAAGTGAAAGGGAAGTCGCTCAGTTGTGTCTCACTCTTAGTGACCCCATGGACCACAGCCTACCAGGCTCCTCCGTCTATGGGGTTTTCCAGGCAAGAGTACTGGAGTGGGGTGCCATTGCCTTCTTCTGCAGCAAGTTGAGGTCTAGTTAACTGGTTTTCCCTGAAGGAAAACAAAAAGAGTGCTCTGGCCTAAGTCAAAATGGTTCCTTTCTTCCTCCTCGTAAACGAAGGAGTAGAAATTTTATTTCTGTGATATTTACTATGAGGACCTAGTCAAGCATTCAAAAATAAATCTCACAATATTGTGCCCCCCACATGACCAGGTGCCCCTGGAGTTTTTAACTCTCAGACTTTTCCATGCTAAGCCTCCATCAATTTGTCAATTATATTTCAGGTTTCATATTCTAGCATTGGTTCCAATGCAATTTCTGCTTGTGCTCAGATAAACTGGCTCCCTGTATTCAACTATTTCTCTCTCTAATCTTGGCCGGCAGCAGTTTGCCCTGTGTCCTCACCTCTTTTAGTGACCCAAGTAGAGGGAAAGGAAGTTTAAATAGATAATTTTATTAAAAAAAGACTATTTTATTGTACTTGAATTTAACACAAAAATACTAAACAGAAGTAAACCAAGAAATTTCTAATTTTTATATAAATGTTTGGCTACCCACTCCAGTATTCTTGGACTTCCCTTGTGGCTCAGCTGGTAAAGAATCTGCCTCCAATGTGGGAGACCTGGGTTCTACTCCTGGGTTGGGAAGATCCCCTGGAGAAGGGAAAGGCCACCCACTCCAGTATTCTGGCCTGGAGAATTCCATGGACTACAGTCCATAGGGTTGCAAAGAGTCAGACACAACTGAGCGACTTTCACTTCTTTGTCTCAAGAGCTTTCTTAAGAAATGTCTCCATTTTACAGAAAAATGTTATGAAATTACTAAGAGAATAGAGTCATTTTTTAAACTACATGATTTAATTTTAGTTTATATTGATTAACATCCTGCCCTAAAGGTTGAGGAAATTAATATACTTAACATTTTTTTTCTACTTTTTCCTTCCTTCATTTTCCAATTTGGATTATGTTAGTGTTTTTAAATTGTCAAAGTCTACAGAATCTGTGCACAAAATTTTCAGAGTTGTATAGCCTTAGTTTTCTATTTAAATGGATTCATTGTTCGCCACCATCTCTTTTACTCCAGTACCTTTCTCTGGTCCTGAGTTCAAGAGATGGTTGAAATAAAGTTTACTTACTGTTAATGAGTCATTTCTGGATATTTTTCAGTGAGATGTCATTTTGGGCTTCCTATTTTCTCCTGTCTCTGATATACTGCCTTCATTTTTTATGAGCAGGCATCATTTTTACAAAAAACTAAAGTCATATAAAAAGTTTAATAAGGTACATTTATCACAGTTTCTAACACTGAGTATACTATGTAGTATATACTAAATGAAAATAGTCATAAGTTAAGGGGAAAACAGTATCAGAATACTAATCCTGGAAACCACCAGAGGGAAGTGTGGAAGCTAGAAAAGAGCAGAAATTTTGTGAGAAGAAAGACATCTCAAATGTAGCACACAGGATAAAAATTACTAAGAAAAAGACATTATTTAAAATAATGTCTACCTAAAAAAAGATGAGGTCGTTTTAGTGAAGGTCATCCTTACTCAGTGACATAAAAGCTTTACACAAATTGTTTATTACAGATTTCCCATTTCCCCCAGTATTCTGAAGTCTGCTTTCCTGACATCAAAATGATTTCAACATTACATAAAAGAATGAAAATGTAAACAAGTGATTTTAAGTACAAAATGGACTATATGACTATATAAGGAAAAGAAATTGAGGCAAAAATTTTTCTGGCATTCAGCTGGACTTATTTATCAGTATGAATCAGAATTATATAAATTGGCTCCTAGAAAATCATCAGGTTTTATACAGTGTTCCACAAACGGACTTGCATGGAGGTGTTCCTCTCACATCACTGAAACTTTCCACATTTTAAGTTTAGGGACAATTGGCCCCGCCTTTCTTATAGCATGCAGAGATGCTGAGGTCTCAGTTTCATCTACAAGTCCACTTCACATGCCTCTGGAACCATTTACGTGGAAGACAAAAGTACAATGTGAGCTAGCATTTTCCTGGCTCCAAACTAGAACCAGGATAACTTTTTAGAGCTCAAATTTGATCTCATTGCTTCCATGTTACACAGCACCCCTTAATTCTCAAGGTCCATATTCATTAACTCTACTACAAGATTCTTCACGGTTTCAGCTCTGTTTTATTCCCCAGCTCCAGCTCTGGTGCCTCAGTCCCTATGTGCATCCCACACATTCTAAAATCTGACTACAGTAGTTCCTAGAATGTATCATAATCTTTGACATCTACTCCTCACGGCCTACAATACTCCTTCCTCTTACATCCTTCCTCCACATAACTCACATTTGTCCTCAGATCTCAGCTTTCATGCTGAGACTTCTGAACTCCTGATACTGGTACACAAGCTGCCTCTATTTTATCCTTACTGTCACACTTACCATACTGTATTTTAACTTCCTATTATTTCTTTGTAATCTCCATTAGTCCAATAAAATTGAGTCACTTCACTTTTACAAACCTAATAACTAGCATAGAATCTGACACATAAAGCAGTATTCAGCATTCAGAAAACACATCAAATTGAACCAAATTGCTGGTGGCATTAATTTTTCTTCAAAACTGCCTAACACAGCAATTTATCTTCATTTTGGATAGGTGAAAAAAGTACATTTAACACTAAAAAAATAATTTCTCTTAATTACTGACAACATGAATCAGTACTTCATCTGTGTACCCTTGAACTCAGCAATTCCAGGCATTCAATTAAGGGCTCCAAAGTTTTAAAGCACCTGGACCAATGCAAAAAAAAAAATGTTCTGGCTGTTAATTAAAACATCATTACAAATGGGAAGTGTCTACTTAAAATAATTAGACTATATAATATAGATTATATAATAAAGATAAAGAATCATTCAATTTATATAAAACCATGTGTTTGTGTGTGCATGCCAATCCGTGTTCAGTCGTGTCTGACTCTTTGCGATCCCAGGGACTATAGATTGCCAGGCTCCTCTGTCCATGGGATTCTCCAGGCAAGAATACTGGAGTGGGCTGCCATGTGAAAGATTTGAAAGTAAGTTTACCAAAATGAAAACAATAATTAGCTCTGTTACACTGTAATACCACATGACTTACTGATTTTTATAAACTCTCAATTTTGATTATAAGGAAAAATCTATTTCTATTAAAAAGAATAAAGCTTCTTTTTTAGGGGAATTATTTGAAATAATTTTCCCTGAACATCTTTGGTATGTATTATGCTTCATTGTTCCTTCCTTGATCTTCTTTAAAACAAAAAAAGAAGTAAAATTAAAAATTATAACTAAGAACTTAAATTTAATCAACTGAAACTTCTCTGATGTACAGTACTTTGAATGCATCATTCTGACCAATTTAAGAATCCATCTGTTAGAACTTTCTGATTTCCACAACAGTCACACTGCATAATCTCAGATATTTAAAGCTTATTAATAAAATATAATAGTACAGAAGAGAAGACAGAGTTTGGCATATTTGAATGCTTATACAATGTTTAGATTTTCTTATTTGTAAGACACATTCTACTATAGGGCATATTATAATTTGTACTAAGTAATAAATTGACTATCACACAATGGCATTATTGAGATTTTTAGAAAAGCTTTCTTAAAATTTTCATTGCAATTTTATTACCTGTCACTATGGATAAATAAACTTGCTGTACGAATTTTATAAAATTATGAACCCAATCGGAGAAGGCAATGGCACCCCACTCCAGTACTCTTGCCTGGAAAATCCCAGGGACGGGGGAGCCTGGTGGGCTGCTGTCTATGGGGTCGCACAGAGTCGGACACGCCTGAAGTGACTTAGCAGCAACAGCAGCAGCATGAACCCGAATTACTCAAAACCTTTTGCTCAAATTTGATTTCACCTCTCAAAACTAAACATTTTGGGACCTACACTGAAATATGCTTCTGATCCACAGCCACTAAGAAGGTGTTTGGAGAATGAACATAAACCTTAATATTTTTTTAAAAGCTTCTTTCCTATCCTAAGAACCATGGGGGAAGGGAATGGAGGTTGGGGGAAGGAGCAAAAACCAAGACAATAAGGGGAAAAGAGGAAAAAAATACTAATACTTTTAATAGTAAAAAGTAAAGCTCTAAATTTAGGGGAAAAACCCACTAGTTTTCTTTCCTTTCTGGCTATATAATACACACAGTACAGTATGAAAGTATCACATATCCAATAGGCACTGAGCCACAGCAAAGGCTATCAATCTGTGTTTCCTGACTTTTGTAAAAAACTCTCACCTACACCTGTGAGATTAATTAGTATGCAGATTCTCGACTTCTAGAACCCTGGCTGGTATTTAGCTGAAAACACGCTGCATCCTCAGAGCAGTAGTGTCTGGATGCAAGAACTGACTCACTTCCAGGCTATTGCTGCAAAAAAGGTCAGTTTTTCTTTTCTGCAAGTCGATGTAAACTTTACCTCTCTATGGGTTTCCCACTCTGTTACTACCTGGCAGACAAACAGGACCAAAAAACTTGCTTGAACTGTGCTAGACCAAGCAATCAGGAAAATAAGGACAAGATGTGAGCTAGAAAAAGCACTTTGGAAACTACTTGCACCTAATAAAAACATATTTTTAATTCAGCTTAATGTGAAATCCAAACTAGCTCAATCTAAAAGGAAAAGATGCTTTATTTATACTTATGTGAGTTTTTTATTTAGGCTTGATTCATGATTTATTAATAAAAGCTGCAATTTTATAGAATAAGGTGTACATTTGGCCATCACGTACCCCTCCTGCTTTACGTTAAACCAATATGAGATGTGTGGCAAGATTCAGTATTTGTCCTTCAGTTTAATTCAGTTCAGTCGCTCAGTCGTGTCTGACTCTTCGCGACTCCATGGACCACGGCACGCCAGGCCCCCTTTCCATCACCAACTCCTGGAGTTTACACAAACTCATGTTCATTGAGTTGGTGATGCCATCAAATTATCTCATCCTCTGTCATCCCCTTCTCCTCCTGCCCTCAATCTTTCCCAGCATCAGGGTCTTTTCAAAGAGTCAGCTTTTTGCATCAGGTGGCCAAAGTACTGGTGTTTCAGCTTCAACATCAATTCTTTCAATGAACACTCAGGAATGACCTCCTTTAGGATGAACTGGTTGGACCTCCTTGCAGTCGAAGGGACTTTCAAGAGTCTTCTCCAACATCACAGTTCAAAAGCATCGATTCTTCGGTGCTCAACTTTCTTTATAATCCAACTCTCACATCCATCCATGACTACTGGAAAAAACATAGCCTTGACTAGATGGACCTTTATTGGTAAATTAATGTCTCTGCTTTTTAATATGCTGTCTAGGTTGGTCATAACTTTCCTTCCAAGGAGTAAGCATCTTTTAATTCCATGGCTGCAGTCACCATCTGCAGTGATTTTGGAGCCCAGAAAAATAAAGTCAGCCACTGTTTCCACTGTTTCCCCATCTATTTGCCATGAAGTGATGGGACCAGATGCCATGATCTTAGTTTTCTGACGTTGAGCTTTAAGCCAACTTTTTCACTCTCCTCTTTCATCAAGAGGCTCTTAGTTCTTCACTTTCTGCCATAAGAGTGGTGTCATCTGCATATCTGAGGTTATTGATATTTCTCCCGGCAATCTTGATTCCAATTTGTGTTTCTTGCAGCCAGCATTTCTCATGATGTACTCTGCATAGAAGTTAAATAAGCAGGGTGATAACATACAGCCTTGACGTACTCCTTTTCCAATTTGGAACCAGTCTGTCGTTCCAGGTCCAGTTCTAATTGTTGGTTCCTGCACTGCATACAGATTTATCAAGAGGCAGATCAGGTGGTCTGGTATACCCATCTCTTTCAGAATTTTCCACAGTTTATTGTGATCCATACAGTCAAAGGCTTTGGATTAGTCAATAAAGCAGAAATAGATGTTTTTCTGGAACTCTCTTGCTTTTTCAATGATCCAGAAGACGTTGGCAATTTGATCTCTGGTTCCTCTGCCTTTTCTAAAACCAGCTTGAACATCTGGAAGTTCATGTAGTGTTGAAGCCTGGCTTGGAGATTTTGAGCATTCTTTGGCACTGCCTTTCTTTGCATTTAGAATGAAAACTGCCCTTTTCCAGTCCTGTGGCCACTGTTGAATTGTCCAAATTTGCTGGCATACTGAGTGCGGCACTTTCATAGCATCATCTTTTAGGATTTGAAATCGCTCAAGTGGAATTCCATCACCTTCACTAGCTTTGTTTGTAGTGATGCTTCCTAAGGCCCGCTTGACTTCGCATTCGAGGATGTCTGGCTCTGGATGAGTGATCACACCATCATGGTTATCTGGGTCATGAAGTTCTTTTTTGTATACTTGTTTTGTGTATTCTCGCCACCTCTTCTTAATATCTTCTGCTTCTGTTAGGTCCATACTATTTCTGTCCTTTATTGAATCATCTTTGCATGAAATGTTCCCTTGGTATCTCTGATTTTCTTGAAGAGATGTCTAGTCTTTCCCATTCTTTTGTTTTCCTCTATTTCTTTGCACTGATCACTGAGGAAGGCTTTCTTATCTCTCCTTGCTATTCTTTGGAACTCTGCATTCAAATGGGTATATGTTTCTTTCTCTCCTTTGCTTTTAGCTTCTCTTCTTTTCACAGCTATACAATTGTAAGGTTTCCCCAGACAGCCATTTTGCTTTTTTGCATTTCTTTTTCTTGGGGATGGTCTTGATCCCTGTCTATTGTACAATGTCACAAACCTCCATCCACAGTTCATCGGGCACTCTGTCTATCAGATCTAGGCCCTTAAATCTATTTCTCACTTCCACTGTATAATCATAAGGGATTTGTTTTAGATCATACCTGAATGGTCTAGTGGTTTTCCCTACTTTCTTCAATTTAAGTCTGAATTTGGCAATAAGGAGTTCATGATCTGAGCCACAGTCAGCTGCTGGTCTTGCGTTTGCTAACTGTATAGAGCTTCTCCATCTTTGGCTGCAAAGAATATAATCAGTCTGATTTCAGTGTTGACCATCTGGTGATGCCCATGTGTAGCGTCTTCTCTTGTGTTGTTGGAGAAGGGTTTTGCTATGACCAGTGCCTTCTCTTGAGAAAATTCTATTAGCCTTTGCCCTGCTTCATTCTGTACTCCAAGGCCAAGTTTGCCTGTTACTCCAGGTGTTTCTTGACTTCCTTCTTTTGCATTCCAGTCCCCTATAATGAAAAGGACATCTTTTTTGGGTGTTAGTTCAAGGTCTTGTAGATCTTCATAGAACCATTCAACTTCAGCTTCTTCAGCATTATTGGTCGGGGCATAGACTTGGATTACCGTGACACTGAATGGTTTGCCTTGGAAATGAACAGAGATCATTCTATCGTTTTTGAGATTGCATCCAAATACTGCACTTCAGACTCTTTTGTTAACCCTGATGGCTACTCCATTTCTTCTAAGGGATTCCTGCCCACAGTAGTAGATATAATGGTCATCTGAATTAAATTCACCCATTCCAGTCCATTTTAGTTAGCTGATTCCTAGAATGTCAACGTTCACTCTTGCCATTTCCTGTTTTACCACTTCCAATTTGCCTTGATTCATGGACCTAACATTCCAGGTTCCTATGCAATATTGCTCTTTATAGCATCGGACCTTGCTTCTATCACCAGTCACATCCACAGCTGGGTATTCTTTTTGCTTTGGCTCCGTCCCTTCATTCTTTCTGGAGTCATTTCTCCACTCATCTCAGTAGCATATTGGGCACCTACCCACCTGGGGAGTTCATCTTTCAGTGTCCCATCTTTTTGCCTTTTCATACTGTTCATGGGGTTCTCAAGGTAAGAATACTGAAGTGGTTTGCCATTCGTTTTTTTCCAGTGGACCACATTTTGTATTTGTCCTTAATTTTGTCAATAAACTAAAATTTTTTCTAATGGAGTAAATTCATTAAAAAATTATAAGCAGTAAAGTAATATGATCAGAACTTCACACAGTTACTTTTATCTTTCCGTCTATTCCAAAATGTCCAAGTGCTGTGCTAAGTACATCTATATACACTTTCGCCTTTAGACCTCACATCAAACCCTATAGAGGTTTTATTTTACAAGTGAAGACTGGACAGAGGGAATGCTATGGGGAATTGAACAGAGGGAATGATATATGCAAAGATAATGAGGCAAGAAACCACAAAATAAATGAAGTAACATTTCAGCTTACCTAAAAGATAGTGCACAATAACTTAAACTGCAAGTCTAAACCTGGGATAATAAAAATGACATATTTCATACATACTGCATTCTCAATGCCAAAAGAGTCTGACTGGACAGATAAGCTTAACGATCACTTAAGATAACAGTGGGGTCAGGTGGAAAGTGTTTTCAATGGAATCTAGTTTAAACAGTGGTTCTCAACTGTTAGCACACATCAGAATCACCTGAGGGATTTCTTAAAACAGACGCTGGTCTCTACTCCCATGCTCTCTGCTTCCTTAAGTCTGAGGTGGGGTCTGAGATTTCCATTTGCAACAAGTTCCTTGGGGAAGATGCTGCTGCTGGTCTGAGAACCATACTTTGAGAACAAATGGCTCATAGAAATGTCACATATGCAAATCTTCAATTTTGTTAATATTAGTTTAAATTTGAAAATAAATCTAAGTCAGTTATTGAATAGAACTAGTTGCTTTGTTGTTCCTCAGTCACTTAGTTGTGTCAGATTCTTTGCGGCCCTGTGAACTGTAGCATGCCAGGCTTCCCTGTCCATCACCAACTTCTGGAGCTTGCTCAAACTTACGTCCATTGCGTTGGTGATGCCATTCAACCATTTCATCTTCTGTCGCCCCCTTCTCCTCCTGCCTTCAGTCTTTCCCACCATCAGGGCCTTTTCCAATGAGTTGGCATTTTGCATCAGGTGGATCAAGTCTTGGAGCTTCAGCATCAGTCTTTCAATGAATATTCAGGGTTGGTTTCTTTTAGGATTGACTGGTTTGATCTTGCTGTCCAAGGGACTCTCAGGAGTCTTCTCTAGCACCACAGTCCAAAAGCATCAATTCTTTGGCGCTCAGCCTTCTTTATGTTCCAACTCTCACAACTATACATGACTACTGGAAAAACCACAGCTTTGGCCATACAGACCTTTGTTGGCAAAGTGATATCTCTGCTTTTTAATACACTGTCTCAGTTTGTCATAAGTTTTCTTCTAAGGAGCAAGTGTCTTAAATTCATGGCTGCAGTCACCATCTGATGTCACTTTGGAGCCCAAGAAAATAAAGTCTGTCACTGTTTCCATTCTTTCCCCATTTATTTGCCATGAAATGATCTGATCAAACTTTAGTATTTATAGCTGGGACAAAAAAACTTCAGAGGCAACTGGGAAATGGAGGGTAAGTACATACATATAATTTTGCTCCCAGGTAAGGTCTTCAATAAACAAACTGAGATATTTTCCAGAGGCCAGAGGGAACACAGATTGCCTCTACATGCTTCATGCTCTTTCACTGTCACCGTTAACATGGAGAGCTTTCAGAATGGCTTTTCTAATATGTAGTTTAAAAGAAGGTAATACATTTGGAGTAGGGAGAGTAGTCTTCCAGAGTCTTGGTAATTTCTTGATGAATTTTCAACATTACCATTAGCTTTATAAATGTTACTGCCCCCTGGTTTTATGATGTGCATTCAGAACTGGCAGTATAATGCAAGTACTGGCTCAGAAGGATACAAATCTGGTACATGACACAGCAGTGAATGTCTACAACTAATGTTAAAAACAGAACAAAGAACAAAAACAAATGGGATCTGGAGGTATCTCCTAAAATACTTTCATTCTCTTCTCCCTTTGATAAGCTTCCCTAGTTCTGGGTGAGAGAAGGTTAGAGTTAGAGGTAAGTCCTAATGTTCTGCATTGAAAATAACCTCCAACACTCAATATACTATAGGAATCTTGACACGGGATCACTGTCATTCAGTAAGTTCACACATCAAGTGTACTTTATAAGTACTGGAATATTATCACTGAGAGTACCTTCTCATGTCCCACTGATTTGCAAAGTAATTCCTTATAATTCACACTGGAGGGCTCTGCTAATGCCTAACAAGGTTTTCTTTATCAGGACCCCTGACTTAGTCTGCAAATTTCGACTCTGCAATCTTATCACATATTTTAGATTCTGAGTAGCACTGCTTGCCCAGCTGTTAGGATTAAGTTAATGATAAATCACTGGCTGCTTTCTTAGATTTCATCTCCTCTCAATATCCACGTGAAAAGGGTGCTCATAAAATAGAAACTTATTCTTGTTAAAGTGCAAATTCACACTTTATAATCCTGAAAATTTGTAACATATCTATTTACAACAACATCAACAATACCAAAAGCAAGATTCAAATGTATTCCATTTATAAGTTCTATATGGTAAGTTCTGGAGAAGGAAATGGCAACCCACTCCAGTATTCTTGCCTGGGGAATTCCATGGACAAAGGAGCCTGGAGGGCTACAGTCCGTGGGGTTGCAAAGAGTCGGACACAACTGAGCGACTACACACACACACACACACACACACACACGGTAAGTTCAGAAGTTTTGCAGTCAGAAATATATATATATATGGGTTCAAATTCAGACTCAAAAGCTCATGATCTGTGTGACATTAGGGAAGTTTATATAAAATCCCTGATGCTGCTTCCAAGGAGTACTGGACCACAGTATTGCTGGGAATTCTCAACAAATGTTGATTCTTCTTTTTCCATTCTCAGACTAACCCAAACTGTTTCTCTTTTTTGCTAGAAGCTACTGAATTCTATTTATCCATAATTCTTAGGTTTGTGGAATGTTTATAAAGCACTTTAGTAGAAATATCTAAGTAAAAGTGTCATAGCTTTTCCAACACTCCTGCTCATATCTTGTGGTGAGTGACCAAAAGTGTGGGCTCTAATCTATTGAACACTCCACCTATCAAGAGCAGGATATATGTTTTACTCAAGTGCATATAAAACATTCTCAGGATAGACCATATACCAGGTCATGAAACAAGACTCAATGTAGTTGTTAAAAGAAGTGAAATCATACAAAGTATGTTCTCTGAACACATGGAATGAAATTAGAAATCAGTAACAAAGAGAAATTTGGAAAATTCACAAATATGTGGAAATAAACAAAGTAATCAATGAATCAAATTAGCCCCAGGCAAATTAAAGTTATTTGAGATTAATGGAAATGAAAATACAACAAATCCAAATTTGTGGGATACAGCTAAAATAATGTTCAGAAGGAAATTTACAACTGTAAATTAATAGTAAAAAAGATGTCAAATCAGTAATATAGAACTGGAAAAATAAAAGCAAACTAAAACCAAGCAGAGGAAGGAAATGATAAAGACTAGAGCACAAACTAATGAAATAGAAGATACAGAGAAAATCATCTAAGCCAAAAGTCAGTTATTGAAAAGATTAACAAAATTGACAAACCATTAGGTGGATTGACCAAGGGGAAAAAAGAGACAAAATTCAACTGATTGAAATCAGAAGTGAAAAAGAGGCTATCACTACTGACTTCACAGAATTAAAAAGGACTATAAGGGAATGCTATGAACAATTGTACACCAACAAATTGGGTAACCTAGATGAAATGGACAAATTCCTAGAAAGACAAAAAATTACTGAAACCAAAACAAGAAGAAATAAAAATTGGAATAGACCTATAACAAGTAAAGAGACTGAATTAGTAATTGAAAAATTTCCCACAAAGTAAAACCCAGGATGGTTTCAATGGTGAATTCTTATAAACATTTAAAGAATATTGATTCTTTACAAACATTGCCAGAAAACAGAAGAGATAGGAACACTTTCTAACTCATTCTGTCTTACGCTGATACCAACACCAGACAAAACTATCACAAGAAAATTTCAGATCAAAATCTTGTGGATACAGATTCTAAAATCCTCAACAAAAGTAGCAGATAAAAAGAATTATAATTATGATCAAGCGAGATTTACCCCAGGAAAGCAAGGTTGGTTTACCATCTAAAAATCAACTACTGTAATATGCAACGTCATATTCCAATCAATGGAATAAAGGAAAAAAACCCATATTTTAATCTTAATAAATGCAGGAAAGCCATTTGAAAAATCTAGAACCCTTTCATGAAAAAAACACTTAACTAGAAATGTAAATGAACTTCAATCTGATAGTGTGTACATAAAACGTACACAACTATCATCACATCTAAAGGTTAAAGACTTAATGTCTCTCCCTAAGACCAGAAACAAGACTAAAATATCTGATCTTGCCCCTTCTATTCAATATTGTATTGGAGATTTAGCCATTAAAATTAAGAAAGAAAAAGAAATAGAAGACATCCAAATTGGAGGTGATGTAATTTTGCATAGAAAATCATAAGGAATCCATAAAAATAATATTAGAACTAATAAGCTCCACAAGACTGTAGGAAACAAACATTCCCAAGTGGCACTAGTGGCAAAAAACCCACCTGCCAATGCACAACATGTAAGAACCATGCTGATCCCTAGGTGGGGAAGATCCCCTGGAGGAAGCAATGGCAACCCACTCCAGTATTCTTGCCTGGAAAATCCCATGGACAGAGGAGCCTGGTGGGCTACGGTCCATAGGGTCACAAAGAGTTGGACATGACTAAAGTGACCTATCATGCAAACATGCTATATATTAGCAATGAACAACTGAAAAATGAAGATAAAAAAAATCCCATTTATGCATCAAGAATAGACTACTAAGGAATAAATTTAACAAAAGAAGTACAAGGCCTGGATACTGAAAACTAGGAAACACTGTTCAGATAAATTAGTAATTATGTAAATAACTGGGAAAAACCTCCGAGATTCCTGCATCTGAAGATTCTTCATATTGATCTATAGATTGAACTCTATCCTTACCAAAAATGTAGGCTCTAGAGTCAGACTGCTGAGATTTAAATTCCAAGTCAGTCACTCACTAGCTATTTTCATTTGGATGCAGAGTTCCAAAGAACAGCAAGGAGAGATAAGAAAGCCTTCCTCAATGATCAATGCAAAGAAATAGAGGAAAACAAAAGAATGGGAAAGACTAGACATCTCTTCAAGAAAATCAGAGATACCAAGGGAACATTTCATGCAAAGATGATTCAATAAAGGACAGAAACAGTATGGACCTAACAGAAGCAGAAGATATTAAGAAGAGGTGGCAAGAATACACAGAACAAGTATACAAAAAAGAACTTCATGACCCAGATAACCATGATGGTGTGATCACTCATCCAGAGCCAGACATCCTCGAATGTGAAGTCAAGTGGGCCTTAGGAAGCATCACTACAAACAAAGCTAGTGAAGGTGATGGAATTCCACTTGAGCGATTTCAAATCCTAAAAGATGATGCTATGAAAGTGCCGCACTCAGTATGCCAGCAAATTTGGACAATTCAACAGTGGCCACAGGACTGGAAAAGGACAGTTTTCATTCCAAATGCACAGAAAGGCAATGCCAAAGACTGTTCAAACTAACGCACAATTGCACTTATCTCACACGCTAGCAAAGTAATGCTCAAAATTCTCCAAATCAGGCTTCAACAGTATCTGAACTGAGAACTTGCAGATATTCAAGCTGGATTTAGAAAAAGCAGAGGAACCAAAGAGCAAATTGCCAACATCCATTGGATCACAGAAAAAGCAAGACACTTCCAGAAAAACATCAACTTCTGCTTTATTGACTACGCCAAAGCCTTTGACTGTGTGGATCACAACAAACTATGGAAAAGTCTTAAAGAGACAGGAATACCAGATCACCTTACCTGCCTCCTGAGAAATTCGTATGCAGGTCAAGAAGCAACAGCAAGAACTGGACATGGAAGAACAGACCGGTTCCAAATCATGAAAGGAGCATGTCAAGGCTGTATACTGTCATTCTGCTTATTTAAATTATATGCCATGTGCATCAGGCAAAATGCTGGGCTGGATGAAGCATAAGTTGGAATCAATATTGCCAGGAGAAATATCAATAACTGCAGAAATGCAGATACACCACTCTTATGGCAAAAAGTGAAGAAGAACTAAAGAGCCTCGTGATGAAAGTGAAAAAGGAGAGTGAAAAACTTAGCTTAAAGCTCAACATTCTAAGATGGTGGCATCCAGTCCCATCTATGGCAAATAGATGGGGAAAATGGAAACAGTGGCAGACTGTATTTTCTTGGGCTCCAAAATCACTGCAGATGGTGACTGCAGCCATGAAATTAAAAGCGCTTGCTCCTAGGAAGAAAAGTTATGACCAATCTAGACAGCATATTAAAAAGCAGAGACATTACTTTGCTGACAAAGGTCCATCTAGTCAAAGCTATGGTTTTTCCAGTAGTCATGTTTGGATGTGAGAGTTGGACTCTAAAAAAAGCTGAGCACTGAAGAATTGATGCTTTTGAACTGTGGTATTGGAGAAGACTCTGGAGAGTCCCTTGGACCGCAAGGAGATCAAACCAGTAAGTCCTAAAGGAAATCAGTCCTGAATATTCACTGGAAGGACTGATGCTGAACCTGAAACTCTATTACTTTGGCCACCTGATGCGAAGAGCTGACTCACTGGAAAAGACCCTGATACTGGGAAAGATTGAAGGCATGAGGAGAAGGGGACAACAGAGGATGAGATGGTTGGATGCATCACTGACTCAATGGACATGAGTTTGAGTTAGCTTCAGGAGTTGGTGATGGACAGGAAAGCCTGGTGTTCTGCATTCCATGGGGTCGCAAAGAGTCAGACATGACTGATTGAACTGAACTTGAACTGAAAGGTGGTTTAATTCCTAGGTCATGTCCAGCTCTTGTGACCCCATGAACTGTAGCCCACCAGGCTCCTCTTTTCATGGATTTCCCAGGAAGAATACTGCAGTGAGTTGCCATTTCCTTCTCCAGGGCACCTTCCCAATCCAGGGACTGAACCTGGGTCTCCTGCATTGCAGGCTGATTCTTTACCACCTGAGTCATCAGGGAAGCCCCTGGGGTAGGTAACTTAAATTTTCTAAGCCTCAATTTCTTCAATTTGGAAATGAGATTAACAACAGTACCTGCTTCATAAGGATGTTCTGAATAATATATGAGATAATTATAAAGTGCTTTTTACTGCTTTAGCACACTGTAAGCCTTAAGTAAACATAAGCTAATATGATACTCTTAGCCTAGTAATTCTTTTCTGGTATTTTTTCCTATTTTGGACCATATAATAAGAATCAACCAGTGAATTATTTCCTCTTGTCATTTGCTACTTGGGAATTATACTTCTGGGGGTTCAAAAGTTAATGTGATAACTTGGAGATAAAAATCACTGGCCTTGGTCTCAACCACATATTCAAATTATACCAGCAAAGTTTGTGTACATACTGAAGTCTCAGAGAATGCAGGGCAGGGGCTTATCACCTGTTCCATGGATGAAAAAATTGATGCTCTTATTAAGAAAGCTTCTTGACAGACAGAAGATGGGACTTGAGACTTCTTGGTCTCAAGTTCCAAGAACTTAGAAATATTTGTTATTTATGTGTGTGATTATTTTAACCAAGTCTTTCTAACATACTTTGGTTATAATGACTTGTTTTGAGTTCCAAACATTTTAAATCCAGATTGACTTTCTTACAGTCACAATATATGACAGATGTATCTGGAAGACTTCAAAATAAGAGGAGCTTTTTAGAAAATGATTCTAAATGTACAATTCTGTTAAGATTAGTATTCCAACAAGATATTAACTATTCATGTTATCAGTATAAAAATCTATGAGTCATAAACAATACTCATAAAAAAGAAAGCCAAGACAAACAAACAAAAAACTCATTTGCCATCTCTAGAGGTGACTATTTGAGAAGGAAATGGCAACCCACTCCAGTATTCTTGCCTGGAGAATCCTGGGGGCAGAGGAGCCTGGTGGGCTGCTGTCCATGGGGTCACACAGAGTTGGTCACAACTGAAGTGACTTAGCATGCATGCATGCATTGGAAATGCAAATGGAAACCCACTCCACTGTTCTTGCCTGGAGAATCCCAGGGACAGAGGAGCCTGTTGGGCTGCCATCTATGGGGTTGCACAGAGTCGGACATGACTGAAGTGACTTAGCAGCAGCAGAGGTGATATTACACTTGTTGCTAGAAAGTTTGATAATGAAAGGAAGGAAATAAGGATTTATCCTGTCTTTAGTAACAACATCTCAAACTAACCAATAGCTTCAGCTAATGAGTGAAACCCATTTTTTATAAAAGATGGCAAGCTAATAAATATAGAAAGAATGATAGAAAATCATTATTTTGTGACTTCTACTGAAGTAATGATTCAAGAAAAGAATTACCAATGGATATGAAAAACTTTACTAGATTACTTGAATACTAGATATTCATGTGATACCAAAGTATCACCTCATAGAGAATATGCCAGGAAAAACATAACTTTACAATACAGTAGGCTAGCTATAAGTACCTAAACTTACTTCATCAATCTTGAGGAAACAAGAGATAACCAGATATCACATCCAACTAAGGCCCCAGATACAGCAGAAAAGAATGAATGGTCCCTTTTGTACCCTGTCTAAACTTCTGATGAGTAGAATTAGTTTTTTGTCTTAGTCACTAGGTTTGGGAATAGTTCCACACAGAAACAGATAACTGAAACAGGATTCTACTGCTACTGCTACTGCTAAGTCACTTCAGTCGTGTCCGACTCTGTGCGACCCCATAGACGGCAGCCCACCAGGCTCGCCAGTCCCTGGGATTCTCCAGGCAAGAACACTGGAGTGGGTTGCCATTTCCTTCTCCAATGCATGAAAGTGAAAAGTGAAAGGGAAGTCGCTCAGTAGTGTCTGACTCCTAGCGACCCCATGGACTGCAGCCTACCAGGCTCCTCTATCCATGGGATTTGCCAGGCAAGAGTACCGGAGTGGGTTGCCATTGCCTTCTCCCTAAACAGGACTCCAGTATGGTGCAAAGTCATTTATATACTGATAACATACCAAGAGTACTCATAAGTTAGCAGTGATATTTTTTGAAGGAATTAACCATTATTAATCAGTCCAAATGGTGCCCACAAAGAGTTGGATCAAAATACCTGAGGTTAAGAGGAAATACAAATGTTTCTATTACAACAGTTTAAAACATACTATATTATACATGTAAAATACCCATTCAAAAATTTGACGTGAAGTTTTAAGCTATAAAGATTTATGCCGTTAATATTAACAACATTAAAAATAAAAAGACTCCAACGAGATCCTTGCACTGAACATACTCAAAATAAAGCACAGGCAAAGCATCCAAAGGCAAACACTGAAAATCAAGCCTTAAAACTTCAAACCTGGGCTAGCATTTTAGCCTTATCTGATGACACCCATCACACCATAGTGGTCTGCTTTAAAATTGCATGAAGGGTAGTTCATGGGGTGATATAGACACATAACCTCAACAGACAGGGCAGGCAAAAGCTCTATTTAGACAGATGTTAATGTCTGATGCTTTATTTATCATAAATGTTCATGATTTTTGCATTTTATTCATATTGAGGGTTTAAATACATTTAAAAATCTAGTATTATATTAATTTATAATTTTCACCAATAATATTTTAATTCATTTAAATATCAACAAATGATAAAACTGTTAAAATGTGACAGTTTATTAAAGTTAAGAATGTAATAATGGTAGGAAATATGACAAAGCAGTTAAATGCATGGTTATCTGAAATGAGACTACTTGATCTGGAATGCTGCTCTGCCACTTTTTAGTTTTTGGCCATGGCTGCTTAACTCAAAAGTAGGTCTATTCTTCAATATCTGCAAATCAATCAATGTAATACACCACATTAACAAATTGAAAAATGAAAGCCGTATGATTATCTCAATAGATGCAGAGACAGCCTTTGACAAAATTCAACATCCATTTATGATCAAAACCCTCCAGAAAGCATGAATAGAAGGAACATACCTCAACATAATAAAAGCTATATATGACAAGCCCACAGCAAACATTATCCTCAATGGTGAAAAACTGAAAACATTTCCCCTAAAGTCAGGAACAAGACAAGGGTGCCCACTCTCACCACTACTATTCAACATAGTTTTGGAAGTTTTGGCCACAGCAGTCAGAGCAGAAAAAGAAATAAAAGGAATCCAAATTGGAAAAGAAGAAGTAAAACTCTCACTGTTTGCAGATGACATGATCCTCTACAAAACCCTAAAGACTCCACCAGAAAATTACTAGAGCTAATCAATGAATACAATAAAGTTGCAGGATATAAAATCAACACACAGAAATCCCTTGCATTCCTACACACTACTAATGAGAAAATAGAAAGAGAAAGTAAGGAAACAATTCCATTCACCATTGCAATGAAAATAATAAAATACTTAGGAATATATCTACCTAAAGAAATAAAAGAACTATATATAGAAAACTATAAAACACTGGTGAAAGAAATCAAAGAGGACACTAATAGATGGAGAAATATACCATGTTCATGGATCGGAAGAATCAATACAGTGAAAATGAGTATATTACCCAAAGCAATCTATAGATTCAATGCAATCCCTATCAAGCTACCAAAGGTATTTTTCACAGAGCTAGAACAAACAATTTCACAATTTGTATGGAAATACAAAAAACCTCGAATAGCCAAAGCAATTTTGAGAAAGAAGAATGGAACTGGAGGAGTCACCCTGCCTGACTTCAGGCTCTACTACAAAGCCACAGTCATCAAGACAGTATGGTAGTGGCACAAAGACAGAAATATAGATCAATGGAACAAAATAGAAAGCCCAGAGATAAACCCACGCACCTATGGACACCTTATCTTTAACAAAGGAGGCAAGAATATAGAATGGAGAAAAGAATCTCTTTAACAAGTGGTGCTGGGAAAACTGGTCAACCACTTGTACAAGAATGAAACTAGAACACTTTCTAACACCATACACAAAAATAAACTCAAAATGGATTAAAGATCTAAATGTAAGACCAGAAACTATAAAACTCCTAGAGGAGAACATAGGCAAAACACTCTCTGACATACATCACAGCAGGATCCTCTATGACCCACCTCCCAGAATATTGGAAATAAAAGCAAAAATAAACAAATGGGACCTAATTAAAATTAAAAGTTTCTGAACAACAAAGGAAACTATAAGCGAGGTGAAAAGACAGCCTTCAGAATGGGAGAAAATAATAGCAAATGAAGCAACTGACAAAGAATTAATCTCAAAAATATACAAGCAACTCCTGCAGCTCAATTCCAGAATAAACAACCCAATCAAAAAATGGGCCAAAGAACTAAACAGACATTTCTCCAAAGAAGACATACAGATGGCTAACAAACACATGAAAAGATGCTCAACATCACTCATTATCAGAGAAATGCAAATCAAAACCACAATGAGGTACCATCTCACAATGGTCAGAATGGCTGCTATCAAAAAGTCTACAAACAATAAATGCTGGAGAGGGTGTGGAGAAAAGGGAACCCTCTTACACTGTTGGTGGGAATGCAAACTACTACAGCTACTATGGAGAACAGTGTGGAGATTCCTTAAAAAACTGGAAATAGAACTGCCATATGACCCAGCAATCCCACTGCTAGTCATACACACCAAGGAAACCAGAATTGAAAGAGACACGTGTACCCCAATGTTCATCGCAGCACTGTTTATAATAGCCAGGACATGGAAGCAACCTAGATGTCCATCAGCAGATGAATGGATAAGAAAGCTGTGGTACATATATACAATGGCATATTACTCCGCCATTAAAAAGAATACATTTGAATCAGTTCTAATGAGGTGGATGAACCTGGAGCCTATTATACAGAGTGAAGTAAGCCAGAAAGAAAAACAGCAATACAGTATAATAATGCATATATATGGAATTTAGAAAGATGGTCAAGATAACCCTGTATGCGAGACAGCAAAAGAGACACAGATGTATAGAACAGTCTTATGGACTCTGTGGGAGAGGGTGAGCGTGGGATGATTTGGGAGAATGGCATTGAAACATGTATATTATTATATGTGAAACGAATCACCAGTCCAGGTTCGATGCATGATACAGGGTGCTCGGGGCTGGTGCACTGGGATGACCCAGAGGGCTGGGATGGGGAGGGAAGTGTGAGGAGGGTTCAGGATGGGGAACACGTGTACACCCATGGTGGATTCATGTCAATGTATCACAAAACCAATACAATATTGTAAAGTAAAAATAAATAAATAAATAAAGTTAAATTAAAAAAACAAAAACAAAAATAGGTCTAGTTATAGTAACTCTTGTAGGGTTGTGGAGAGGGTTTAATGAATTAACATGGAAGAGTGCATATATAACATGGTGCCAAATAAATATCTGTAATTGTTATTTACTTTACTGACAATAAAATGTTGATGCTACAGTTTCAAAATTCAAAATTAAATGAACAATAACATTGGATAGCATTACTGACTCAATGGACATGAATTTGAGCAAACTCTGGGAGATGGTGAAGGACAGGGAAGCCTGGCGTGTTGCAGTCCATGGGGTCAAAAAGAGTTGGACACATCTGGGCAATTGAATAACAAAGACGACTCTCTGGAAAAGGTCTCACCAAGAATAAGAAAATCAACATAAAGGACTCAGTATAGTCCCTGAGATAGAATAAGTACTTAACAACAAGCATAGAATCCTATCAGGAAAGGATCTTAAGGAATCATCTGATTCTGCTTCTAGAATGTGTTGCCTTCTTAATGCTCGAACACACAGCAGTACCTTCTTCAGACAAAGTCCCTGTAGAAACTTCATCATAGTTGATAGGTCTACTTGCCCCCACTTTAGTGATGTTGGTATTCTACTCTGAATTCTAATCATGTCCTATTCTTTTTCGAAATTTTTTTCTTTTCTATGAGATATAATTTAGATAAAGTGTAATGAACTGTATCTTAAGTGTATACAGTTTAATAAGTTTTGATAGATGTTTACACTGAGGTAACCCAAACTCTTGGAGAAGGAAATGGTAACCCACTCCAGTGTTCTTGCCTGGAGAATCCCATGGACGTAGAAGCCTGGTAAGCTGCAGTCCATGGGGTCGCACAGAGTTGGACACGACTGAAGCGACTTGGCGGCAGCAGCAACCCAAACTCTTAAAATGTTTCCATCATTTCAGAAGTTCCCTTGTACCCCTTTGCACATAATCTCTGCCACCCCCACCATCCCTGCGCACACCCACTGCTCTGGTTTTCTAACACCATATGTTAGATTGCCATGTTCTAATAATTCATACCAATGGAACTCACGCAGTACGTTCTCTTCGGTGTCAGGCTTCCTTCACTCAGAACAAAGCACTTTTTGAGATTCATAGAAAATACTATAGTGTGGATCAGTAATTTGTTTCTTTTTTATTGCTGAGTGGTAGTCCATCAAGAATATACACACTTTGTTCACCACTGATTGTGTTGATACAAATTTGGATTGCTTCTTGTTTTTGGCTGTTATAAATATAGCTATTATGAACACACCTGTACAAGTGTTTTTTTGTGGATAAATGCTTTCATTTCTCTTGGATAAACAACTGGCATGATGGAACACAGGGTATGTGCATGCTGAACTTTATTAAAAATTCTCAAATTGCTTGTCATATTTCATACTCCCACCAGTGACTAGTTTGCTGCATTTCTGCTAAACTTAACAGTTTTTCAGTCTTTTTTATTAGTCAATCCAGTGGGTGTTATCTCATAGTGGATTCATTTTGTTTCCTTTAAAATGATGTTGAACGTTTTTCCATGTGCTTACTGGTCATTTGTCTTCCTGTGAAATGTCTGTTCAAGTCCTTTCCTCATTTAAAAAACTATCTTCTTATTTTTGAATGGTAAGATTCTAGATACAAGTCTTTATCAAATATACATGTTGCAAATATTTCTCCAAATCTGTATCCACCTATTCATTTTTTTTAACAATATCCTTTGATATGCAGAAAATTTTAATTTTGTAGAAGTCCTTGTTATACCTTTAAAGTGCAACTGATACTGAAATTATATAATGTGAAATCATAATTCTAATCATTATTTATTAAATCCAAAAGAAAATGCAATGAGGTCCAAGATGAATTTCCAGTACCACATCTGTCACTGACCTCTGGTCCACAATTTCCTCTATTATTTTGATACATTTGACCTGAGTGGCTTTCCATTTTTAAGGCTTTTTTCCCCCCTGACTTAATAAGGCTATTTTAAATCTAACCTCTAGTATTTTAGTAATGCTACCTTATGTGTACAAATATACTGAATATTAATTTGACTCCTTTTTTCAAAGTCAACAAATTAGATATTCACATGGATCAGGCACTCAATATACCCTCCAGGTTGCCAAAAAGTGCTAACAGTTCCTCTGTGGGTCTGATTCTTAAGTTACCTAACAGTAGGTCCCTGTCAAGGTATCCACTTTCATAGGCTTTGTATTGCTGGATCTTTTAAACCTGGTAGTCATCAAGTGAAACCCTGACTGAGTGTATTCTGCCCACACATAGGCATTTATCCTTGTCTCTATTTGGACAGTAGTAGAACACTAGTCAGTGAGAAAATGTAGTGAAAAAAAAAAGCACAATCTCAATATTTTAGGCAGTGATGAATAAACTGAATACTGAAATTTAAACTGACAATAAATAATAAATTGTTTTATTCTTTAAAACAATATATCACTCAGCTATTAACAACTTACTCAGAACTTAAGTAAGAGCTTACAATATCTCTAATCTGAGACTTTCTCAGAAAGAATGGACTGAAAAATGCACTGTCAACTGACACTTTTCTCTTTGCCAGTAAAATATTACTATTCTGTATAGGCTTTTACATATTTATAGATCTTTATCAACATACCTATATTTTCAACCTGGACTATTTACATTAGCTAACAGCATTTGGTCCATCACAAACTGTTATTATACAGAGATCATTTACAGAAATAAGAAAACAATGTATATTTGATTTTCAGAATTATTAAAAAAATGGAGTTGATTATACAAAAAGGCTGTGAAAAGGCAACTAATAAGTCCATTTCTACTGCCTCCAACTATCCCTTCAAACGTATATCTTTAACAATGTCTACCTCTTAAAACTACCACTGACTTAATATGATCTTTCTTCTAACGAATGTGATATCCCTGAATGAGCCAAGTCCCTAATTCTCCCTAGAATTACATGTTGCAATTAGAGCAATAAGAGAACCTCACAAACTTACCCCAAATATTGTTTTATTTCAGCAGGCACAAAAACTTGTTGAAAAGCTAAATGATTAAAAACTTAGATTAAAATCTAGAATACACACACACACACAACACACTAAATTTCTTTAAGTATGAAAGTGGTATAACAGCTTTCAAAATATATAGGAAATAGTTTCAAGAAAAAATTAAAAAGCTCTCTTTAAATTTTACTATAAATGCTTTATAATATTTCTTCCTATTAGGAAAACTATTTTTATTTGCTTTTGAAAATATGCTCTACAAACGCTTTAATTAAAGCATAAATATATAAACATTAACAAAAAAGTTAAAACAATTAGAACAAATCAATCATGTCTATAAGTACTGACATTAGGTGGTGTTATTCTTATTGTTTAACTGCTAAGACATGTCCGACTCTTTTGCGTACTCATGGACTATAGCCTGCCAGGCTCTGTCCACGGGACTTCCCAGGCAAGAATACTGGAGTGAGTTGCCATTTCCTTCTCCAGGGGATCTTCCTGAACTAGGGATCGAACCCAAGCTCCTGCATTGCAGGAGGATTCTTTACCATTGAGCCACTTGATATTAGGTGGTATGTGCACCTACTAAATTGGCTCATTACAGGACACATTTTGCTTTTTAAAGAGAATGTGAGGTATTTGTTTAAAAATTATTAATGTTGAAGACTTCAGTCATCTAAAAAACTACAAAATCTGCATTCAAAAAGAATAACCTAAAAACTTTTGGACTAAAGGGGATGGTGATGATAATAATTCCCTGTAAGCCAAGCTTCCTCCTGATAGCTAAATTTATGTTTGGCCTACTCTTATTACGGATTTCTTACAAATAGCCTTTTTCAGTCTTTGCTTCTCTCTTGGGGACCTAAAACAAGACTACATTAAATCAAGAAAAAGTTTTTTTCTATCAAAGTGAGCGTGAGTGAAAATGTCTGAATAAAAATGGTTACTCCCAAGTGTTCAGTCTGATAGTTACTCACACTTCCATACCCTTGTTTGCCTTGTTCTATTAAAATAGAAAGAAGAACCTGACAGAGCTTTCTGAAGAATCTTTTCGTGTTCAACCAAATATTATTTGTGAAATGGTCATGATGGAACACTATTTAAGTAGGTACATTATTACCACATTACTCCCAACTGCTCACTGTGTAGGCTTGCTTCAGTCATTATTCAATAAACATTTATCCCTGGGAGGTTAAAAGACGTTCCACTTGCTTGAGCCTCATAGTACTTGGTTTTGATTCATAAATAGAGTATAACTATACCTTACACATTTCTTATATTGCTCTCAAAGAAGCAATAAATTAATTGAAACCTCCTCATTTTAAACATAGACCAGAGCCCTGCTCTATGTCAACCCTAACTATACAAGGTGAAACAGCTACAAAGCACCTGCTTATTATGCCAAAATGTTCAGAAAAGATATATCTTTTCTACTTGCAAAAGTCTCAGAATGTTGATTTCACTCATTGCTAAGAAAATACTACTTAAAACACCCTTCTGCAATAATTACTTAGGAGTGAAAACTTTCAGCTCTCTTACTTCCTTATTTATTCCCAAACCACTTTTTTCAAATATGATAACAATCATAAATCTCTTTTTCAAAAGGCCAGCAACTGGTAATTGTTAGACCGTTAATACTAAGGTTACCAAGCATTTACTCAAGATAGCAAAAGTTTAAACATGACCACACTAACTATAAACTTGGCTCAGAGTACCAGTGATCTCATATCAGCCTGTAGGCACTGCAGGGGAAGAAAGGAGAAGAGAAAAACTAAACACTACAACTCCAAATGTAGTAAACCAGATTCTTTTCTTGACAAGATTCTTTAAAAAAAAAAAAAACACACACACAACTCCAAAAACCTTAATTCCTAGATACAGTTAATAGTTTGCTTGTAGACTAATCAGTGTGTTTGTCTTTCACAAGTGTTATTTTAAAAGTGCTAGAATAAAAGAACGAAGCAGACTGCTAAAACCAGGAGATGGATTATGACCCTAAGCTTGGATATTGATAGGTATTTATGAGAATAACACATATAAGTTAACATCAGTGCTGAAAATTGGAATATTAATAGAGCAACAGCTATAAGAAGAACTAAGATGTGGCTTCCTTAGTCTATCCTGGAACAGAGAATATTGACTCTATTAATATTTTTTATCCAAGATCAACTTTATAAAATGAACATTTTACGAAAATATGAGTTTTCATCTCAAGCATGAATTTTTACAAAGTAGGTGCTATGTGTAGGGTATTGCACCAGGCACTGAAGTCAAAATTGTCAGTACTCCTCACTTCCATAAGAATGACTATTATCAAAAAAAAAAACCCCAAACAGAAAATAACAAGTGTTGGCAAGAATGTAAAGAAATCAGAACCCCTGTGCACTGTTGGTGGGAATGTAAGAGTTCAGCACTATGGAAAACAGTATGGCAGTTCTTCAAAAAACTAATAAGGGTAGAATGACCTTATGACCAAGCAATCCTACTTGTGGTTATATACCCCAAAGAACTGAAAGCAGGATCTCAAAGAGGTATTTACACACTTATTTTCCTAAAATAGCATTATTCACAATAGAAATCCAAGTGTCTGCTGATAGATTAATGGATAAACAAAATGTGGTACATAAATACAATGGAATATTATTCAGTCTTAAAAAAGAGGGAAACTCTGACACATCAAGGAACCTTGAGGGCATTAGGCTACGTGAAATGAGCCAGTCACAAAAAAACAACTACTGTGTGATACTACCAATAGGAGTCAAGGTTACAGAAACACAAAGTAGAATGATGGTTGCCAGGAACTTGGGAGGAAGGGAAAATTGGGAACTATTTAATAGGTACAGACATTCAGTTTTGTAAGATCAAAAAGTTCTGGAAGTTGGTTATACAACATGAATCAAGTTAACTCTACTGAATTATACACTTAAAAGGGTTATGGTGGTAAATTTTATGCTCTGTTTTACCATATCTAAAATTTTTTTTTAAAAAGTGAGTTCCAAGAGAAGGAAAGGCAAAATTACATCAATACTTTGTGTAAGACAGTGCTCAATAAACTAAGTCAATTAACTTCTTGATGATATGCTGAAATAAGGACCAGAAGTTTTGCACTGCTTCCTCAGAAGAAAGCAGGGATTCACTGTTCGACTCAGTAGGAGCCTTAAAGTTCATTTCTTAAAAATGAAAAAGTTCACTCTCTCCCCATTCACACCCCTCCCCAGCACTTCTGGCAAAGGGCCGTTAACTTCCATTTGGACCACTGTAATGCTTTGTGATATGGCATATGTGTGTGCTTAGTTGCTTCAGACATGTCCAACTGTTTGTGACTCTGTGGACTGTAGCCTGCCAGGCTCCTCTGTCCTATTTTGAGCCTGGTCTACCTGTTACAGGACTTCCCTGGTGGCTCAGCTGGTAAAGAATCTGCCCACAATGGGGGGGATCTGGGTTCGATCCCTGGGTTGGGAAGATCCCCAGGAGAAGGGAAAGGCTACCCACTCCAGTACTCTGGCCTGGAGAATTCCACGGACTATATAGTCCTTGGGGTCGCAAAGAGTACAACTGAGTGACTTTCACTTACTATCTATTACAAAGTTTTTATTTATTGTTGAACCCAAAACTGCTTCCTAGTAACATTCATTCATTAGTTCTGGCTCCCGCCTTAGGAATTCTAGAGAGGACAGAAATAACCTAGTTCTTTCATATGAACATCTTTCAGTATAAAGGGGTTGGAGACAATGCCATAATACCATAGTCTCTAGTTTCTTTGCCTACAAGTTCATTAGCCCGTTGCCCTCAAGGATGGGTAATAGGACCCATATAATTCCAAGTCATTTTCTCTTAAAATAGAGTTCAAAATGTTCTAATTAGAAGTTCAAAGAAATGTTAATTCATTTGAAATCATTTATAATTTTAGGTTTTCCTTCTATTTGGCAATGCAAGCCTTTAATCACCAACAGGGTTTTTTCTTCAGACCCTGAAACTCCATTTGGCTCTTTTGTCCTTCCTCCAAGTAGCTCCCAGGTATCTATAAATGCTGTCAGCAAAGTGCTTTAGCCCAAAGGTTGTGACAAAAGCACAATATCTTATTAGGAGCCACTTGCTTCGTTTTCGTTTGTGTTGGAGATTTTAGGTGTTCAGCACTTACACAATCTAAAGTGATTAAGAGGATTTTTGTCACTGTGATCATTGGGTTCATTTGTGTAAACAAGAACCAATACTAGGCATTAGTTTGCAGCCCATCTAAATTACTGAAGCACTCTAACCAATTACTTTTGCATTCCACTCTAAGGAAATCTCCTGTATTTCAGTACTAGTGAAAGTTTATTTCAGGAATTTAAAAAAGTAATTTAGGTAACATTATCATGTCTTCAAAATTATTCTGATGGACTATGCTGTCTAAACTATATTGATAGACTGTGCCATATACCAAAATAATTGCTTATAAACTTTTTGAAAAGTCTACCTTCATGTACTTAATTGAAATTCTATTAGCTTCTAAAAGGGTCGAAATTTACCTGAAAAGGGAAATAAAAATAAATTCAATAAATTAAATGCAATTAAATTCATATAATTAAAATTTATGTTTCTCAAAAATTTTCCAGTAAATTTTCTTTAAAAGAAGAAAAATCTATATAGGTACTTGAATGGCTACAACTACGTTTCCATTTTGATTTTCCAGTGCTATAAAAAGTTCTGCTAATATTGAGAAAGAGACAAGCAACTAATTTCCCTTGTAAAACACCTGTGACCTTTCTCAAATCAAAATCTATGAGTTCCTTTCATTTTCAACCTAGAAAACAAGGTTCTTCTCTTCTGAACAGAATTCCTTACTGGGATAAAGGGTAAAAAGAAGACTGATTCCTGACATATTTCTCCTAGAATATGTCATTAATGGAGTCTGTTTGAGACTAAACTTGCAAATGAAATGTCTTTGTACTTTAAAATGTTTCAATATTGTTTATTTAGTGCTAAGATGCTAAAAAGAATGTTCTCTCATAAAAGTAGCAAAACTTTGATTCTGTTTTCTCTTGCACACAAAGCTATCTTCAACTTTTTTTATTGTGCTGAATTTGGAAGTCTATAAAAGGCTCTCTTTGTTTCCTGATAATATGTAGTAGTGGTCTTTCAAGAATCACAAAATAAATGAAAACAGCAGAAGCGTTAAAAAATCTTAGCAAGCTTCAGAGTTCTCTTCGAAGAAGTAAAACTAAGGTCTGGCAATAATATTTACTCTCTTCCTTTTTACTGACATATACAACTGACCGCCAATAGATGGAGGTTTTCTAAGAAATATCACCTCATAG
Organism: Bubalus kerabau; assembly: GCF_029407905.1. NCBI lineage: Eukaryota > Metazoa > Chordata > Mammalia > Artiodactyla > Bovidae > Bubalus > Bubalus kerabau. Next base: position 16,472,323 of record NC_073641.1, read on the forward strand.
AAACATGGATTCATCAAATAATTTCTGTACAAGACTTTGAAAAACTAAACTTCATAACATTAACATTAATGGAAATTGTTCTCATGTAAATGATCCCTTTAAAGTGAACCATTACAAAGAACTTGATGATTGAGATAGGGTTTATTGGCAAAGGCATTTTGGGATTAGGATTTGAGAAACTATACTAGAACTCAGCACCTGCTATGCGAAGGAGTTGTAGATTTAATTCTGTTGGCTGTTGGGAGCCATTAAAGAAATATGATCAAGAGGAGCTGACACGACTAGAACTGTGTTTTAGGAAAGTCACTCCATCAACACAGTAAAGGCCAGATGGAAGACTGAAGGCAGGGAAGCCAGCTAACTGCAATAACATAAGCCAAGGGCCAGCAGTATTTCTGTAAAGGACCAGATAGTAAATATTTTTGGCTTTATAGGCCACATGGTCTTGATCACAAGTACTCAACTCTGCCCTTGTGGTGTAAGGCAGCAACAGACAAAATGTAAACAAATGAGTGTGGCTGTGTTCTATTAAACCTTCTGCCAACTAAAGAATGGCGCTAGCCATCCGCTCTGCAAGGGTTGAGTCACTAGCCAGTGCAGTCGCTGACCTTCAACACACCCTGGAAGGAGTTCAGGGTGGAGATCAGGAATGAGGTACTCTGTGCTCTGGTGAAACTGGCAAAACAGGCCTTCAGATAGTTAGATATTTTCAGGGGAAAATTTTGTGAGTTAAATTTCTTGCATCCTCCCATATTTAGAAAAGCACTAAGATCATTAACAGAGGTATCTGTGCCTCGTGACTAGCAGAAACCTCTTACTGAGATGTATTTGGTTGCACGCATCCATTTGCCAAAACCACATATATGCTGACCTCCCGCCTTCCTTCTTCGGAGCAGTTCCTCAGACCTATCTGAGAGGCTGTCTCCTGGGATACAGTCCTCAGTAAGTCCTCAGTATAAATGAAACTCACAGCTCTCAAATTGTGTTTTTTATTTCAGTCAATACTTTCAGAAACAGGTGACTCACAAATAAGTGGCAGGATGGATTTAGTCTGTAAGCTGTAAATTTGCCAATCTCTGTTCTAAGTAAAAAATAAAAACTAGAACTTGGCAAGTACAGTGGCAATGAAGACATAAAGAAATCAATCTTAAGGATTTAAGTAGAAGATCTGGTAGGTTTTGGAGACTGACTAGATGTAGAGATAGATATGAGAGGAATAAGAGTCTAGGATGACATCCAAATTTCTAGTTTGGTCATCTAGGTGGGTAAGAACATAGTCACTGAGAGAGGGAATCTAGGATGGGAAGTAAATGTGGTAAGAATTACTGCCATTGTGCTGCTTTATATTATGCCTCCAAAGGTCTGTATAGTCAAAGCTATGGTTTTTCCAGTAGTCATGTACAGATGTGAGAGTTAGACCATAAAGAAGGCTGAGCACCGAAGAACTAATGTTTTTGAACTGTGGTGCTGGAGAAGACTCTTGAGAGTCTCTTGCACTGCAAGGAGATAAAATCAGTCAATCCTAAAGGAAATTGGCCCTGAATATATTCATTGGAAGGATTGATGCTGAAGCTCTAATACTTAGGCCACCTGATGAGAAGAGCTGACTCATTGGAAAAAGACCCTGATGCTGAAAAAGACTGAGGGCAGGAGGAGAAGGGGATGACAGAGGATGAGATGGTTGGATGGTATCACCAACTCAAGACATAAGTTTGAGCAAACTCCAAGAGACAGCAAAGGACAGGGAAGCCTGGCATGCTGTAGTCCATGGGGTTACAAAGAGTTGGATGTGACTTAGCAACTCAACTGATCAACAAGAACACTATGGCCAAAAGAAACATTCTCCAACATAAATCTGATCATGGCACTCCCCTGCTTAAAACTCAACAGCTCCCCAACAATGTATAAGTCCTTTTAGGATCTAACTCCTATCTGAAAGTGAAAGTGAAGTTGCTCAGTAGTGTCCAACTCTTTGCGACCCCATGGACTGTAGCCTGCCAGGCTCCTCCATCCACGGGATTTTCCAGGCAAGAATACTGGAGTGAGATGTATGGAGAGAATAACATGGAAACTTACATTACCATATGTAAAATAGATAGCCAATGGGAGTTTGCACTATGGCTCAGGAAACTCAAACAGAGGCTCTGTATCAACCTAGAGGGGTGGGGTGGGCAGGGAGATGGGAGGGAGGTTCAAAAGGGAGGGATATATGTATACCTATGGCTGATTCACATTGAGATTTGACAGAAAACAACAAAATTCTGTAAAGCAATTATCCTTCAATTAAAAAAAAAAGAAAAAAAATACTCAAGTGGGTTACCATTTCTTCCTCCAGGGAATCTTCCTGACCCAGGGACTGAACCTAGGTCTCCCTCATTGCAGGCAGACTTTTTATCATTTGAGCCACCAGAGAATCCCATCTTGTTGACAAATAATAACAAGCAATTATAGTAGCTGCCTGTTGCCTGATATAGCATACACCACTACCTTCAGCTGAAAAAAACCTGCTCCATAGAAAAACTTATAAATATTATGCCAAAATATGAACAGTTCTATACAGATCAGGAAAACTTTTTTAAACAAGTTTTTGTTTTCTGAAATGTCTTGAATTAGTACATATTACACCCCCCCTTTTTTTTTTTTAATGAAAAGTGAGAGAAAGTTAAAACACATACAAGAGCAACAACAAAAATTCGCTTTTCTGGCAACTCCTTCTGTTAAGTCCTTTCGAATGCTCCATCTTCGCATCTATACCCTTTCAGGACAGGGCTCTGGGGCAGTGGAGTCATTCCTCCCCATCTGGCTGTTCTCCGGAACAGCCTGCAGAGTTCAGTTCTCTGCTTGGCACACTCAGTTACTTGTTCCTACCACACTAACTCCCAGACCCAGACTGGAGATTTGGCTCAGGAGGGGGTAGGCCTGAAGGGCTATGTCCCTGGCAGGGAGCTCATCTGCAGGAGTTTCCTCCCAAAAAGAATCCTGTGAGATTAGGTCTAAGAAAATCTGTAATTTGCAGTCTTCTGGCCACAGATGGCCCTGCTCAGGCAGTTACCAGGCCTCTGGTAAGAAGTGTCAGGAATCCTCTTTGACTCTATCCCCTTTGGGCACTCAGTCGGCGCCATGTAGAGTTGCCATTTCTTCTTTCACAATCAACTTTCCCCCCATCTTCTCCTTTCTATGTTCTTTTCAAGTGCTTTAATCTTTCCTTTGTATAACTGCCCCAGATTCCTAACTGATCTTTTTGCCTCCAGTCTTCCACTGCTGTAATCCATCTTATGAGTGTAGCACTCAGAAACCTTAAATAGCCCTCCAAAGAAAGCTGAAACAGTCTGCCTCAGACTGCACTCCAGACTAGCACTTCTTTCCCCAGTATTTGTCCATGAAGATAGCAGGGTCTCTCCCAGCTCCCTCACCAGACCTTGTGTTTTCCTGCTTTTGGGTATTTTCTCAAATCCCCTCCAAAAAGGAGTGGCCTGTCTTTATCCCACTCAGTTTTTTTGTATTTTTTTATTGAAGTATAATTGGTTTACAGAATTTTGTTGTTTTCTGTCAAATCTCAACATGAATCAGCCATAGGTATATATATACCCCTCCCTTTTGAACCTCCCTCCCGTCTCCCTCCCCATCCACCCCTCTAGATTGAAACAGAGCCCCTGTTTGAGTTTCCTGAGCCATACAGCAAACTCCCGTTGGCTATCTCTTTTATATATGGTAATGTAAATTTCCATGTTACTCTTTCCATATATCTCACCATCTCCTCCCCCTCCCCATGTCTATAAGTCTATTCTCCACTGTTATCCTGTAAATAAATTCTTTAGTACCATTTTTCTAGATTCTGTATATATGTGTTAGGATACAATATTTATCTTTCTCTTTCTGACTCACTTCACTCTGTATAGTAGCTTCTAGGTTCATCCACCTCATCAGAACTAACTCAAATGCATTCCTTTTTATGGCTGAATAATATTCCATTGTGTATATGTACCAAACCTTCTTTATCCATTCATCTGTCGATGGACATCTAGGTAGCTTTCATGTTCTAGCTATTGTAAATAGTGCTGCAATGAACAATGGGATACATGTGTCTTTTTCAATTTTGGTTTCCTCAGTATCCCACTCAGTTTTTAAGGTCCAGCTAAATGCTATCTACTCTGTTAAGCTCTCCTTGTTCACAAGAGTCAACCTGAATTCTTTCCAACACTGCCTGTATAATAATACTTAACTCCCCAACTTCTGTCTCCTATGTCACTATACTACATTTTACTAAAGTTATTTTACCCTCATCTTCTTCATTATTGGAATCATCACAGAGATCAACATAATTCAACATACAGTAGATGAATGCTGAATTAATGTTTCTTCTCAACAAATGTTTTAAGGACCAAGACTTTGTCTTCACATCTCTAACCTCTGCACATCTAATTAAGGATCTGATGAAGGTACTTAATCGATATAAGTACTTCACTTTTTCACTCATTTAATAAATGTTTCCTGAGCACCCAGTGTATGTCAGGCACAGAGGTTAGGAGTTCACAAAGAGGACTGAACTAAAATTATAAAAATCGTCTGTGACATAGGAAGATGTGCCTGTGACACAAATCTCTTAAAATACTTGTAATTTGCTGAATGACGGGGTGATAGAAGTGTCTTATACAGAGCTCCTAAATTTCTTGGAACTTCCTGGGTGACAGGAGTATCTTTTGTTCTAATGAGATGATTGTTGGCGGGCTAACTGGACAGCCTCAGGATAGAGGCTGGCACCAGAAAGGTCAAACCATGATTAGAAGCTTAGAACTTTCAGCTTCACCCTCCATCTTCTAGGGAGGGAGGAGGAGCTGGAGATTGAGTTAATAATCATGCTTTTGTAATGAAACCTTCACAGAAACCTCTAAACTTCAGGTTTCGGAGATCTCACGGGTTGGTGAAAGCATCTATGCGCTCGGAGGGTTATACCCTCTAAACTCCATGAGGACAGAGGTGCCTGTGCTCAGGACCTTCCAGATCTCATGCGATGATGATCTCCTCTGGCAGTTCACCTGTATCCTTTAAAAATCCTTTATAACAAATCAGTAAACAAAAGTATTTCCCTGAGTTCTGTGGGCTGTTACAGCAAACTACTGAACCTGAGAGAGAGGTAAAAATGTGGGTGCCTCAGATTTGTAATGAAGTTGGACTCTCTGTGGGTAATCTTCAAACCCACAACTTGCAACTAGTATCTGGAATGGGGGAACAGTCTTGTGGGACTTTAGTGTAAAAAGGCTACAGCATAAGAAAATACATGACTGGGCAAGATGGAAGTTGGGGAGTAAGCATATATGAAACCTGTGGAATGTGTGCTAAGTCGAGGTATTAAGTATCAGAACTGAATTAAATTGTAGGACACCTAGTTAGTGTTGGTGGAGAATCGATTGCTGTGGAAAACCACACATTTGGTGTCAGAGGTGTGTGAGAAATAGTTTTTTCTTTTATGATGCCATCTTGCATTATTTTGAAAGGTTATTTTCCTATTGAAGAAGAGAGAGACCAGGTAGCTTCTTTTCTTCTTGAGTCAAGTTTTCATAATATGAATCATTATTTTTCAAAAATACCCTAGGCACATATGACCACATCAAATCTGAGTATAAAAGAAATTCTAAACCGAAACAAATTATTGTATAAATTTGGTCCGTTTAGATTAGTATAGTTCTATTCCTTTTCTTTGATGCAAAAAATCAAGAGCTTACTAGGTTATTTTAAGATTCAAAGTTATAAATTTCAGGTTTAATACTTAGGAGGAAGTGGGTCTTCCAGAACACTTGTAAGTAAAGAGACAGAGGACACCTGTGTATTAACTCTGATTCCGCCCTCTGAATGAGAAAATGTCCTTGCTGACACTGAGTTTGGTTCAAGAACCAGGAGTCTGGTAATTATAAACATTCCCTTAAAAGGAAGCCCACAGATGGTCAGTTTAAGTTCTTCTGGAATAGTGATGAAAATGGAATAGCTCCCAGATCGTTAGTTCTTTTAGAAGAGTGAATCTAAAAGGGTAGTGACATAGAAATAAATGAACTTTTCCTAATTCAAGGATATTACCTTGCATGTACATTGTTATCAGCAACTGCTGATTCCTATTATGAGCTAAAAGAAGCTATGCTGAGATACGTTACATCTGCTTCTGCCCTGACTTTACTTCTGATAAGACACTGGATCTTTGGTTAATTAAATTAGGAACTAAAGCTAAAAAGCACACTTGTATGTATATATGTTAACCTCCTGTCAATCTAAAACCCACCCAAAACACTGTACTTAATTTAGAGAAAAACTAAGACAGCTTTGACTAAATAAGTAATGTTACTTATATTACTCAGGAATAAATCAATTACATGACCAATAAGAATTGCAGAGAATGATCATTTGATAAATTGAAAATAGTCCTTCTAGAACAGATAGTTCTCCTACTCAGGAAACAAAATGTACATAATTCAGGAATCTCTAGGAAAAACATAGTAAGGCGCTTTTTGAGAGACACTTCAACTTTTTAGAAATGATACCTCAAAAGAGACAGAAAATGTCTTTTGACATTAAAAATGTCTTCCAAAGGAAATACTATTAAAAGTTTTCAACTTCAAAAATACTTTGAAAGGAAAAGAGTTCCTAGAACCAGCAACAACTACTTTAGATTTTATATTTTGGAACAAGTTCAGCAAAATTACACACTAAATAAGTTGTAAAGTTGTAAAACTAAATAAGAAAGATCCCTGTGAGCAGTTTTCAGGGTTTCTGTGTTTTTTTTTCAATGTCCAACATGGAAAAGAGTGGTAAACGGATTTTGTTGAGCCTGGATTTCTCTCTTATTGGTCTAGGCACAAGCTGTTTTGCTATACAGTAACAGATAAGACTAACATTAAACACGACTTCACTGAAACCTTTTCTGGTTTCCTTATGAAAAAGAGACTGATTAAAATCTCCTGAGTTCTGAAACCAAATTTGGCAGTTCAGTAGCCAAAGTAAGCAATGGAGTCACATTAAAAACTTATCAGTGTACAAAGTTCTTTTTAAAAGTTAACTAAAATAAAGTAAGCTATTGAAGATTTTAACATCTCTAAAATACCAGTCCCAACAATCAAAAATGTAGTTACATATGACAGAGATTATAATGGTGCTGTTTTACTCCAAAGGTATTAGAATTCCCTCCTGAAATAAAGTGAGCCTCTGATATATCTACTTCTATGTAAACAAACAAAAAAAAAAAATTAAAAAAAATTGTAAACCTTAAAAGCTAAACCTCATTCCAAAAGTGCAGAGGAAAGACAAATTTTCTGAGGCTTTCTCATTTTTACCTGAAAAAGTCTTGAGCTTGAATGACTTGAGAACTGCAATTAAGTACACCCACAACTGGCCCACTGCAGACATGAGTATTTGTTTGTAACATTTGGTGGGGATGAAGTGGCAAGCACAAAAGCCATCCTTTTGAAACTTTTCCTGGTGTATGGAAAATCTTAGTTTCTCATGTATGTAAACCAGTCCTGTAACTCAGATAAATACAACTTTTTTAGAATAGAAACATTACAGCAGCCTTGCTTTTCCTTAGCTAAACTTAGAATATTCAATGATGGGCACATTTTCTGGGCTCCACCTTCTGCAAACAAATTTAAAAGTAGTGAAAAGCAACCAAGGCTTTACATCACAGAATAACAGATTTGGGAACAGAAGACTGGAGAAATGTTACAAATAGTACAGTTACCCTTTTGGGTGATTTAAACAGTAAGATTTATGGTCTCTTTCTAGTCTAAATTTTAAACCATGGATTTTGTCAAAGGTTAGTACTAACTCACATCAAATTAGGCTTGATGTGAATGGGCAACTCACTCCTGACCACATACTAAAAGTAAGATGATTTGCCTTATTTTTTTTTAAAGGTCACATGTCTGGGACCACAGCAAACAGTATTACTATTAAAGGGAAAACTCCATGTGGTTCCAAGAATAGCAAAAACATCTTCACAGAGGAAACTCTTGATTAGCAATTGAATGAAAGTAAAAACATAACAGTTAAGTGAAATCTAAAAATAGAACATACCACACAATGCAATGTAAGCCCACAGCAAACAATCTGTGCTATTTGTGCCTGATTGTTTCAGATTCACTTCTTTTCTCCTTCCTGTCCATTGTCTTCTAGAACCACCAAGGAACATTAGATTACTTCAAAAGTGTAGGATTTATTTTTGAAACAAAAATGGTACCTCATTTTGAAACAAAATGGTACCTCAGCAATATTCAACTTAAGTCCTTTGCTGAAGGTTCACCAGATTCCACTATCATAAATCAATAAGAATAATATACTCTCAGTTGAATGCCTTAAATATTATGTCTTAAATATAATTAAAATAATTTGAATACAGTATTCAAATATTTGTTAAACTGGATGTAGGATATAATTTATAAACTAGTTTGCTTAACTCAAGATGGAAATACTTAATGAGGTAATTTACTATCTATTTTCATCAAAATTAAGCTGGCAAGTTTTAAATTTTTGTTTGGGTTTGATTGTCCACATTTCAACAGTACCAAGAATTAAGATAAGCTCACAAAGAAATAAGAGATCCAGAAGCAACATATATCAGGGCAAAATAAATCTTTTTTCCTTAGGCAAGAATACAGTGAATTCATGTTGATATATGGAAGAAACCAACACAACATTGTAAAACAATTATCCTCCAGTTAAAAACAGAGTCAAAAACAAGAAAAAAAGAACACAATGGTCTCTCTCATTAAAATTTTTTAAAAAATTTTTATGCAGTCCCAAAGGGTGCCCCCAAGATATTTTTTAATGACAAAGGAAAAATAGTAATTTTATAATAGAAAACCTGGGCCATACCACCTTGACGAAATAGTTAGGGATAGTACCATCAATAAAAAGATCTATGGGTATCCTGTACTCCTAATATGACACTTTTTGATACTCTTGCTTAAAATGAATAACCTCTGGCTACTTATGAGAAAACATCAAACAAACCCACAGTGAGGGGCATTACAAAACAGTTTATCAGAACTGTTAGGTAGTTAGAATAGGGAAAAGGAGTCCAAAATGGCAGTGGCTAAAAGACAAGGAAGAGAAAAGCCCATGAAAATAGAACAGAGGAAGGTCAAAGGAAGGTCCAAGGACCAGAGTGAGAACTTCAGGTAGAACAGCACTCTTGACTAAGACCAATTTGCATAGAGCAGGCCCAGGGGGAAGAAAAAAACATAAAAAGAGGAGCCAAAGGGCTCGCTCTCTCTCTCCCACGGGCTGGGGCGCTCTTCTCTTCGTGTCTTTGGATCAATGTGCCCTCATGCCTCAAGATGGATTTTCCTGCTATTTTCTAAATAAAATAGAGCTGTAACACTGATTTATCTAAGAGCTATAACACGGCCCATTCGAGACCGGAGAGCTGTAACACAGTCTGTCCAAGACCCGAGAGCTGTGACACGCCGAGGGGGCTTTAACGTCCGTTGCTCCAAATCTTTGTTGTGAGGAGACAAAGAACTAAGGAGCATACACTCACCTGACAGAACCCTTCAAAAGTGTCAAGGTTATGAAAGACAAAATGAGGTAGAAGAACTCTTGAAAATTGGAGGAGGCTGAGGAGACACAGAACTAAATGCATTATGGGATTTTGGACTGGATCTGGTAACAGAAAAGGACATTAGCAGAAAAATAAATAAAATTCAAATAATGTCTGCAGTTTAGTTTTAAAAAATAATAAATCAAAAACTTAAATTTTTAATTTTAGGCAGGGCATACAACGTCTGAGCTATCTTCTCTGGCCCTCTCTAAGCCGTGGAAGGTCAAAGCCTAAGTACACTGTAGTGGATCATGAACTATTTGTTGAATGATTACATCAAAACTGAATTTTATCTGTGACACTGTTTTATAATGACCTGTTATGAATTTTAAGTTCCCTCTCTACTATAAGGTTCTTAATTTTTTATCTTCTATATAAAAACTAGATTTGAGACACAAAGATAAAACAGATATTTTAAATATCTGTTAAAAGTGTAAGTGAATACTGTTGAATGTCTGATTTTAAATAGAAACCTCTTCTATTGTAAGGATAACCACAGGCTATTAGAAATTCTTGAATTGGGATTATGTTTTTCTGAATGCAAATATATTGTGTTCATATGATTTTTTTTAAAAAATAGGATATACTGTATAGCACAGAGAATTACTGACATTATCTTGTAATAACCTATAATGGAGTATAATCTGCAAAAATAATCACTATGCTATACACATGAAACTGCATATTATAAATCAACTATACTTCAATAAATTAATATAAAGATATCCTATAAAACAAGTAACTAAAGAAGTCTGATTAATTTTGCTAGAGGCTAAAAATCCATAGAAGTTTAGAAGAAAAAATAAATCACTGAAAGACACTCCTATACAATGAAAAATGTTAATATAAAATCTAAGTTATACCAAAAACTGAACCATCAATTTATGGCAAACTATTCCTTCTAATAGAAATGAATCTGCATTACCTATATTTAGCAAGATAACATCATAGAGAAATATACAGCTATTTCCACTGCTAATTTACATAATGGAAAGTGGAAAAGTTTACTGTTTCCAAATCCCAAGCCAAAGCATATAATTATCTTTGCCAAACATTCAGCAATCTACAGGCTCTGAATGCATAAGATATCCATAGCCAGTATGACATCTGTTTTATGGACAAGCATGTAAATGGGAAGGAGGAACACAGATTTAGCCTATAATCCTTTAAAAATGTGATTTAGACTTTACATAGAAAACTGCTATTCATTTATTCAGTAACTTTTTGAAAAGTAAATTCTTAAATTACAATATTGGAAGATGTCTACTAGTCAAAGACACAAGGTTAATATATACTAAAGAAGTTGAGTGGAAATATCCTACTGTTAGAAAAGTTTCTTCATTCTACTATTTATGTGCCTGAAAGAGTAGTGTTTTATTTATCAAAATAAATAAAATTACTAGTAAATCTAAAAACCATAAGAAATTGCACATTTATTACAATGTTCTCCATTTCTGTTTTGTTAATTCAGGTTTTAAAAGAGTGTCTCTGTGCTGTTAAGAGGGGGACATATGCAGGCTCCAGAAACCGTCAGTTGTTTTGGCGGTGGGAGCTTGGGGAACTCCCAGAATTGCAAACTCTTTTCCTGTTCTACATCTGAATCCAAGGACAATCTTTAGAAACAATTCTTGCTTCACCAAATATGAAGCTTGCTTTTGGAGATGGCTCAGGGGAAAGGATTAAGAGCTTAGGTGTACACAAGTCTTGAAGCATAGTATAAGCAAATGACTGGGAAACTTTTGGACCCCAGGTATAGAATACATATGTGTCCTTGGAGTTTACGAAGAAACTTTAATTTCAATCAAAGCAAACAGCAGAAAATACAAAAAAGGGCATACATCAGTAAAAATCAAGCTAAGATATAAATGCTTGGAAATCTCTCCATTTTCCTTTTGAATGTGTCACTGCATTGAGTATTACCTTTTGGCCAGACTGAGAAGAGTGATTATCATCTAGTCTAACTTAGAGTGAAAGGCGTTTCATAGAACGCCAAAAACCAAATTATAAACATGAGGTTAAAACAAAATATAAAAGTATTCCAGACCTTTTGTAGGGTCTTAGCAAATTACATCAAAGTTGCCTTGTTTAAATAGAAAGTTCCTTTGTATTATGATATGTAGAAGAATACTAAGTTTGTAAGAGGAGACGTAATAGAGCTTTATATAAGAGTTCATTTAAAGTTCGAATAAGAAAAGAACAAATGTTTGTTTCTGGTTATAAAGATGACAGAAAAAATTGTACTTATTACTCTTTTATGTAAACAGATGCAATTCGATAAATACTGAAAATTTTCAAAGAAATAATTTGATTTTACTTTCTTTAAAATTTGAATATAAATGATACAATATTATTTCCTTTAAAAAATGGCAAGGGGCAAATTTTGAGGTTGGTTCCCAAAAAAATTCACCATTGATTTTCCTCTATCTCATGTTCAGTGATACTAAACAAATTCATGTAACTGTTATTTACTATTCTAACAGAATAATTTCATTTGATGTGACTGATCATTAGCATAAAGGGTCCTGTTGGCCTCAAAAATACAGTTAAGCTAATTTTACATTTAATCAGAAGTTACAGCAAGTGTATTAAAAAAATACAGGCAATCAATAGCTTGTATATTCTGGATATATGATGAATTTAAATTAAGCAAAGACTAACTTTGACTATATTCAGAGACTCAACATTTTCCTCCTACATTGTGTAGCCAAGATGACAATTAGCCTCTTAGTACAAAGCTCTGAGTGAAGGCCATAGGAAAGACAGAATCAAAACTCTGAGTATGTCACAGAGCTAACAACTTTCAAGTAAAATCCAAGTTGCAAAAAATATATGAACTGAAAGCAAAAGCCTACATAAAGCAATACAAATGGTCGTTTAACTACAAGACTAGCCGAGTTGTGCTATTGTTTAACACTGAAGGCCAAAACAATTCACCAACCCCTTTAATACCACTGAAAACACCTCTTAAGGCCACTTAAGATGCAGAAGGAATCATCTCAAGAGCACACACTGATCAACTGATATTAAGAGAATCCACTTACAGCATATAAATGGAAGCATTTACTCCTCCATGACTGCTATCAAACAATCCAAAGAACGCTCTTCAAATTGAACCAATGTCAAAAAAATACATAAAGAACTGTCTCTGAGCATCTTCAGAACTAAAATGTGTCATCTATTTGGTTTAAGTATGAGCTGATTTGAAAGCAGTGAGATGAACCCGGAGTTTCCAAATATCCAGAATTAATGGAATACCTATATAAATCTGTAAAATATGAAAATATAATTTGCAAACCCATAGGCTTACTCTATGCCAGGCAGTGGTATAAAAGCTTATATATATTAACTCATACCCTCCCACAAACCGTATAATATCACACTATTATAAATTCACTTTACAAATAAAGCTGAAGTAATTACTAGTTCTCGATCTCTAGATCTTATGGCTAGGCAGAGCCAGATGCATCTGAGTGTGCACGATGCCTTAAAACCACTACATGAGCAGTTCTCAAACTATGGTTCACAGACCTTGAAAAACTATAAAACCATGTGAAGAGTCTGTGACCTCAAAAGTATTTTAGTAATACTAGTAAGATGTGATTTTCCCTTTCCAATGTGTTGACATCGGCTTTACTGATGGTACAAAAGTGACTGTAGGTAAAACTGCTGGAACCATGACATGATCAAGGCAGTGGCAGCACTAGGGTATAAGTCATTGTAATACTTGTCACTGCCAGGAACTCAGTGAAGAAAACATTTTTTAAACCAGCTTCACTTATGAATACCCTTGATGAAACAGTAAAAATTATTAATTTTATGAAACTTCAACCCTTGAGCACAATATTTTATGTGATGAAACTGAAGTATTGCATACAGCACTTTTTCTGCATATAGAAATGTAGCTGTTCTGAGGAAAAACATGCAGTTATTTGAATTGTGAGGTAAAACAGTTTTGTTTTTTCAAATAATATACCACTTTTATTTGAATGAACAACAGACAAACTGGTTATTCTGATCTGGGAACAAAGTGATACTTTTACTTCAAGGAAAAGGACTGAAGATGGTAAATTTGTTGACAATGATAAAATCTGAGTTTTCAAGGAAAAGAAATTGAATTTTAGAAAACTGAGAACCACACTATCACTATACTGGGAGACTCTGGAGATCAGTGACCATATTAATGAATGTGATTTTTTTTTTAAATTGCATGGCAAACTGTATCAACATTGGTAGATCTGCATTGACTAACTGGATCAACACTTTCCAAATAATCAACGCATAATATTAAAAAAATCATGCATGGTAAAAGATCCATTCAAGGTGCAAATTAAACCAATGGGTTTTAAAGTATAGTAGATTATGAAGGATCTACTGGTTTTACATTAACCTATAAAAAATTAATACTTCTTAAGTTTTGAAATATTATCAAAGAATAACCATAATTAACTGAAAGGGCTATTAAATACTCATCTCTACTCAAACCATATATCTGTGTGAGAACATATTTTCCTCCTATAATTTAACTAAAACAACACACAACAGACTCAGTAAAGAAGTAGACATGGGACTCCAGCTGCCCTCTATTGAGCCAGTCATTAAACAGATTTGTAAAAGTATAAAACAATTCTACTTTTCTAACTAAATGTTTTTTTTTTTAATTTAGGGAAATAGGCTTTTTTTTCCTAATGTGTTATTTATGTTAAAATAAAATGAAGTTGACTATTGCTATTTTAAATTTATATTAATAAATATTAAGTTCCTTGGGGTCCTCAATAAATTTTTAAGAATATAAAGGATTCTGAGACTAAAAGTTGAGAACTGCTACACAAAGCTGTACTGTCACTATTCTATATGTGTGAGTTTGTGTGTATCCATGTACACGTTAGGGGATACAGGGAAAACAATAGCCCTTGGCTGCTCCTATATTTGCTACCCAACTTCTAGAGCTTTGTTTTGGTTGTGAAGGATGATTCTCTATTTCCCTATGGGGAAGAGCGTGAACGGACCACAAACATGAAAATAATCTTAGCAACTGTAACTCTATAACTCAAGAAATTGTTATTCAGCATTAAAATAAAAGTAGTGTTCTAAGCAGAAAGTAGTAATAGTAATTAAGAAAGCTGTGAGGGTCAAATGGCCAGCAAAACTATATAAGCACTCCTGAATATTTGAAAAAACACAAAATTAAATGTGTGATTCACAAACAGATCATATTTATAAAGTAAGGCAAATACTTACACAAGCATAACATAATGCAATATACCATATGTTCAAATCTTATCCATCTCTGAAGATCTAGCTGAGATATAAGCCTCTTAAAATATGCCCTAAAGACATCAGATGCTAAATAGATTTTAACAAAAAATAGGTGAATAAACTGATTAAAATGATTCTCCTTCCACAGACCTGCCATTGAAATTATTGTCAGGATATATTTACAATTGTGCATATGCGCCTTACATGTAGTTCTAAAGGCATTTTATAGATTTTACACATACACACTAATGCATATGTATGCAAAGTTACATATTTATCCCTTAACATCTTTGTTTCCCTAGTGGCATTCCAAGAGATCCCAAATTAAATTTCCCAAATTAAGAAAAACCAATTACAAGTTATAGCCTGCTTCTACAGGAAAATTTTCTTCAATTCTAAATAAAAAAAACAAACAAAATTACAAATATGATCCATTTATGAATCAGTGAGCACCCTGACATTGAGCCAATAAATTCTAAAACTGGAAACTGACTGAATTTCCTGGACCCAACAAATAATCTAACAAAAAAAGAATGAAACATATGAGTCATAAAAGGTACAGGTGAGTCAGGTTTTTAGAAAACCCAAATCAAGAAAGGTAATTTTATTAGTCCTATTAACAGCTTAATTATTCTTTTGTAATCAAATTTATCTTAAACATCAGAATACTGAAAATCACACTTTCATTTCACACCATCACTGGGATTATCACTTGCCTAATTCATAGATCCAATATTCACTCATTCTTTCACAATGGCTGAATAATTTATTATATACCAGATGCCACTGGTAGAAGTTGTGACTAGTTCCTTAGGTGGTTTCCTGGCCTTTTGCTCGTGTGTACTATTTAGGGAGTAGAGGAAAAATAATGTGAAACTTACCAGCTGCTTCCAGAATTTAACATGTTGCAGTAGTCTGGTGAGTGGTTTGGAAGCTTTCAGAGGGAAGCACATGACAAAGTATGCCAAATTGACATTCAGGCTCACTGAAACTGCTTAGGTTGTCCCTAACAAATGATCTTGATCTAGTCACTTAACCTCTCAAAGTTTTATCTGCTAAATGAGGAAGCAGAATTGTAGCTCAGCTGGTAAAGAATCCACCTGCAACACAGGAGACCCTGGGTCAGGAAGATCTGCTGGAGAAGGGATAGGTTACCCACTCCAGTATTCTTGGGCTTCCCTGGAGGCTCAGCTGGTAAAGAATCTTCCTGCAATATGGGAGACCTGGGTTCGATCCCTGGGTTGGGAAGATCCCCTGGAGAAGGGAACAGCTGCCCACTCCAGTATTCTGGCCTGGAAAATTCCATGGGGTCGCAAAGAGTTGGACATGGCTGCACGACTTTCACTTTCGTGGATCCTCCAGTTTTAAACTTACATAGTTCTATTTAGGTGCTGTGAACATTTGGCTTAGAACTATTGAGACAGGAGATTATATGCTTCTTAGTAGGAAAATGAAAGTAGTATAAATGACTCATCCTAGCTATTTAAAAATGTACTATACATTATTCGTGTTTTCTTAAATTAAGAAACTAAACAGTAAAATGAAGAGTATTCAGAAAGAATCACTCGAAAGGTTCTGAAAATATATTAGAGAATATCATTCTAAGTACAAAGTTTCTTGAAAACAGAAAAAGAAACTATTATAACTGATGTAATTTTAATGACTATGATTTACTGACTGCTTACTAATTCACCTCATCATATAACAATCTGGTAAAAAAGATATTTTAATTCCTATTTGAAAATGAAGAAACTGAGGCTCAGATTAAATAATTCATCCAAAGACACTAAATTAAATAATGGCACCACTGATATTCTAATCTGGGTCTGTCTGACTATAAAGCAATACTCTTCCCACTATAACAACATCATGCATTTCAATTCCCACAAATGAGTATCTTTTTTATAGTCAAGCTTTAATTGCTAATAGTAATGGGAAAAGGAACAACATGGAAAAATAAATCCCACACACACATGGTATCACACTTTATGACATGGAACGAATTCCAGTAAAACGAGTTCCGGGGCTGGGTGAGATTCTAGATCGGACGGCTTCTTAGGCCATTTTCCAAGTCTCGAATCTAAGCAGTCTTCTTCTTTCACTGAGGCTTAAATAGGTTATCTAATGCATTTTCCCACTCAGACATAAATGTATGATTTATATACATCAATCGTAGATTAATCACAAATAATAAGCACATGATTTCAAGAAGTAATAGTGGGGATCTTCTAAGAAAAGGATCCAAAAACTTGCTGTTTTAAAACTTTCTATTTTCTTTCATTGGGTTTGTTTAAAAGAAAAACATTGAAAACTCAAAAGACCATTCTAACCCGGGCTAATAATGCTTTCTTAAAGATAGGAGAAACTTGCTCCAAAGAAAAATATACTGATATGATTTTTCATTTCCATGAATTTTTCCTGTTCCTAGGGTACAGCAACAAAATTACCACACACACACAACACACACAGTATTCTGAAAAAATTAAGTAGGACAAATCCAAGAAAATTTACCAACTAAAAATTTATTCTTTTATAATCAAGAAGAAGCTGAGAAAGATTTCTAAGTATTATAAAAGTATTATATAAGATTAAATTGAAAGCAAAGACATGAAACCAACAGTTGTCTTATATTATGAACTACCGCAAATAATCAAGTAGTAAGAACTGCAGTTAAAATAACTATTAAGTTATTAATTGAAATAACTAATGAAGTAGAAAGTCAGAACTTATTACTCCATCTTTTAGTTTTTCAGAAATAGGATAATTTCCAAAAATCTGATAGGTCAATGAAATTTATAAGCTACCAGGTATAATTCAAACATTAAAATGCATCTAAGGTCCCATCAAAAATCTTGGGATCATTTATAGAACATTCCAAACAACCACAGAAGGATACAAATTCAAGTTCACATGGAACCTAAGCCAAACACTGGACCAAAAACCAAGCCTCAATAAATGTTAAGGAACTGAAATCTTACAGAATATGTCCTCTAACCACAATGAAATCAATTTAGACATCAGTAACAGAAAAATATCTGGAAAATTCCCAGATATTTGAACAATAAACAGCACACTTCTAAATGACCCATAGGTCAAAAAAGAAACCACAAGGGAAATTAGGAAGTATTATGAACTGAATGAAATTGAAAGCACAATTGTTATCAGCCCAGGTTTGACCAGTCTTCCCTGGTGGCTCAGACAGTAAAGAATCTGCCTGTGATGCAGGAGACCTGGATTCGATCCCTGGGTCATTGATATCCCCTGAAGAAGGGAATGGCAACCCATTCCAGTATTCTTGCCTGGAGAATCCCATGGACAGAGGAGCCTGGCGGGCTATAGCCCATGGGGTTGCAAAGAGTCAGACACAACTGAGCAACTAAATTACTAGGTTTAACCAGAGAAACAGAACCAGTAGAATTTCTTCTTCAGGGAAGCCTCAGCTCTGCTCCTCAGCTTTTCAATTGATTGAATTAAGATTCCCAGATTATTTTGGATAATCTGCCTTCAATCACTGATTACTGATTTTAATAGTATCTACAGAATACCTTCACAACAACACCAACTGGAAACAGTGGCTGACTTTATTTTGGGGGGCTCCAAAATCACTGCAGATGGTGACTGCAGCCATGAAATTAAAAGACGCTTACTCCTTGGAAGGAAAGTTATGACCAAGCTAGACTGCATATTAAAAAGTAGAGACATTACTTTGCCAACAAAGGTCCATCAGTCAAGGCTATGGTTTTCCAGTGGTCATGTATGGATGTGAGAGTTGGACTGTAAAGAAAGCTGAGCGCCGAAGAATTGATGCTTTTGAAGTGTGGTGTTGGAGAAGACTCTTGAGAGTCCCTTGGACTGCAAGGAGATCCAACCAGTCCATCCTAGAGGAGATCAGTCCTGGGTGTTCATTGGAAGGACTGATGTTGAAACTGAAACTCCAATACTTTGGCCACCTGATGTGAAGAGCTGACTCATTGGAAAAGACCCTGATGCTTGGAAAGATTGAGGGTAGGAGGAGAAGGGGATGACAGAGAATAAGATGGCTGGATGGTATCATTGACTCAATGGACATGGGTTTGGATAAACTCCGGGAGTTGGTGATGGACAGGGAGGCCTGGTGTGCTGCGGTTCATGGGTTCACAAAGAGTTGGACACAACGAGCAACTGAACTGAAAGGTCTATAGCCTACCCAAGTTGATAGCTGATGAAACTGACAATCATAACAATATGTTAAAATCAGTGAGATCCAGAGAAGGTCATGCTTAGAGGGAACATTAGAGCTTTTTATAATAGAAAAGAAATTCCAAAATCAACTATCTCAGCTTCCAGAATAAAGAAGCTAAAAAAAAACCAAAAAACAAGACAATAACAACAACAAAGAACAGACAAGAAGAAAAAGAAGAATGAGCAGATTAAATAGAAAGTAAGTAAAAGAAGGAAAGTGGAAAGCTACTTGATTTCAAAACTATTTTATATTATAAATCATGTAAATAGGTATCTCAAAGACTTTTAATCACATATGCAATGTGACAATTTGAAAAATTCTCAGTTTCAACTTCTCCTTGCTTACCATGCTCCAGATACAACTTTCACAGAAGTTGAAATGTGGATGCATCCTTGAAGGTAGAATGAAGTTCAAGCCCTTTGTTTTCAAGAAAAGACACCAAAGATCAAACAGCTAGGGAAAAGTTGAGCAAGGACTAGCACCTGATTTTTGAAACGGATTCCCAGAGTTCTTCCCATTGTAATTTGCAATCTCCCAGTTGCTTTACATGTCACTAAAAATCTGCCACATCTAGGCGACTATGCTACAGTAACCATCAGGAAAATTACCACCATATCTATCTGCTCATTTTCTTTTACTTCTTAAATTTATCCAAAGGACAGCACATAAAACACCTTTATGCATATTCTTTCTGGAAAATCCCCTACAAAATAAACATATTTTTTCAGCTGAGAGATTAGAAAAAGGCACCTATTTTCTGGAGTCCAGGTAGCCCCTCACCAGTGCACAAGGCTTGAAGTGGAGCTCCAGCCAGATTCCAGCCCATGTTCACACTCTCTGGCTAAGTCCTCTTTTTCAGGTTACAATGGGTAAAACTGTATTCAGTAGTCCTACTTAATCATTTGCTACACTATCAAATGCACAAAATCAAGTAATGTCATTCCATAAAAATACGCCCTTCATAAATGAGTTGAATGTATATAAAACAAAATTAAAAAAAGGAAAAAACCACATTTTAAAACTCTTAAGCTGTATCTTAAAACTCTTGGCATACAGAAGTTCTAATATTATAAATATTCAAGGAGAATCTCAATGGTAAGAGTTAGACAGAAAAGTTTATTAACAATATTTCATTTTAAAAAGTGACATTTTATGTTTGTTTTATTTAGCTAGATTTGAAGTGTTTCTGTAAGTGCTATATTAAAAATCACATGGAAGGAAAAAATAAAGCAACATGTTTTCCTAAGCAATAAATGTCATCATTGCAAGGACATTTATCTTTCTAAAATAAAACAGTTGCATATACTAGCTAAAGTTAGAATTTTATCTTCTAAATTTGCTTCCTTAAGTGAACAAGTCCATAATCACATTTGTAGACACATGCTATTTTTGTTTTATGAAGTTGTCATTAAGTTTTTATTATAAACAGGATGTTCTCAAAAATAATACTTCCATTTTTATAAACATTTAAAATGAAACAAATGAAATAAAAATAGTAATTAACAATTTCAGTAAAACACATTATCTTAGAAGATTTCTTTTACTAGCAAAATTACTCCTACAATCCACTTACTGCAGTTTAGGTTCTGACAATTGGCAATATAAATGGCCTTAAAACACACCTTCAGGAAAACTAATTAACTTCATCTGACTTAACAATCAGAGAAGGCAATGGCACCCCACTCCAGTACTCTTGCCTGGAAAATCCCATGGATGGAGGAGCCTGGTAGGCTGCAGTCCATGGGGTCTCACAGAGTCGGACACAACTGAGCGACTTCACTTGCACTTTTCACTTTCATGCACTGGAGAAGAAAATGGCAACACACTCCAGTGTTCTTGCCTGGAGAATCCCAGGGACGGGGAAGCCTGGTGGGCTGCCGTCTATGGGGTTGCACAGAGTTGGACACGACTGAAGTGACTTAGCAGCAGCAGACTTAACAATATTTTACTTGGATTTTCTGTGTATTCAGAGTACTCTGTCTATACCATTTGGAACTTTTCAATGTATTACTTTCTTAAGTAATTTCATGTGCTCGTCATTTACAGAGCATGAATTAGGCAATAATCACATCTGATGCAGACAGAGTACATGCTCGGTAGTCAACAGAGGGATGTAGGAGGTTAGACAACCAGGATGTTTATGAAGAACAGCAGTGACTAATTTTCTTTCTAGGCAGTCTTGGCTTGTCTCTCTACTTTGTCCCCATGGATCTCTTCTACCCTGTTGGTGTCATACCCTTTAAACACATACATCCCCTTAAACACTACTCTGGCTGCCATCCATGCTTAATAATTATTGTCGATTACCTGACAAATTAATTTTTCATTTTATTTTAAAATATGCCATGGTTGGAAGGAGTACCAAAAGGTGGGCTGTCCTATGCTCATTAAAGACAGGGTTGGATTGCAAGGTAGCAAAGGCACTTTAAACTCTATAGTCATGAGCCATCAATAGCATCATGTTTTAAAAGTGGTCTCACATGCAGTATTTCATCTGATCTGACCACAGTCCTACTGAGACAGGGAGGGCAGGTACTAATCACATTTTACAGGTGAAGAACAGATTCAGAAAAGTTGACTTGTTCAGATCTCACTTAGAGTAAACAAAGCAATTCAGTATTGTTTAAATTGTCATTAAATTTGAGTAACTTTCAATATGGGTTCTCTGGTGGTATGGAGTGAAGTGTGAAATGAAAGTCACTCATCGTATCAGACTCTTTGCAACCCCATGGACTATATGGTCCATGGGATTCTCTAGGCCATAATACTGGAGTGGGTAGCCTTTCCCTTCTCCAGGGGATCTTCCTGACTCAGAGACTGAACCTTCATCTTCTGAATTGGTAGGCAGATCCTTTACCACTGGCCACCAGGGAATTCCTATCTATATTTGATATCATATTTCAAATGATTCTGAGAATGTTTTGATCATTTGGAATTCTGAGGAAATTAAAGACACTTTCAGTCTAGAATGCTGTTGTTATTCTGCCAAGAAATACACAGAGGGAATACACAGAGGGAAGCCCTCTGCTGGCTTACTGGTAAAGAATATACCAGGAGGAGATGCAGGTTCGATCCCTGGGTTGGGAAGATCCCCTGGAGGAAATGGTAACCTACTCCAGTATTCTTGCTTGGGGAATTCCATGGACTGAGGAGCTTGGTGGGCTACAGTCATTGGGCTAGCAAAAGAGATGGACATTACTTAGTGACTAAATAACCAGAACTTTGATTATTCAAATAAAATTTTTAGCACAGTGCCAGAAATAAAACTTGTTTTTATCTTGCCATTAGGCAGATTCATATATTGCCTTAAACTGCTACCTCATTTACTATAGGCACTCATTTTCCAATTATAAAAAGTAAAATAAACATGACTACCAGCTATAGTAGTCTCACCAAACTCTCCTTTCCAAAAATGTATAAATCCAAAATTTACCTAACCTTAAATCTTTCAAACTGATATACTTTGGTTGAAAAAAAAGAAATTGATCTATGCTTATCTGTACATTTGAATTAATACAAAAGGCAAGCAAAAATGAGTTATATTTCCACTTTGCTGTCCTGGAAGGTACCTCATCTATCCTAAACTATCTTTCCAGCTTTATTTCCAACTATATCCTCTCCTCTAGACACAACAGATTGTTCCTCAAATACACTCTGTACTTTTCTCAGTTTCCTCTACTGGAAATGTCCTTTCCCACCCATTTCCTCTTATTCAAACTCTACCCCTTCTTCAAGGACTGGTATTAATGCTATCTACTTTACATACATGCAGACTTCCTGACCCCTAAGTCAGAATTAATCTCTCCCTCCTCCATGAGGCTACTGTACTTTCTCTGGACCTCTGTTTTATACTGAGTTCATTGTGTTTTATAGTTCATGGCTATATATCTGGCTCAGCTCAGAGCTTGTGGCAAGGGAGTATCTTTCTTTAGTTTTATACCTACCACATGCATACTGTAGATGTATGAAAAACTGTTTTTACCTAATGCAAATTACTTAGCAAACAGAACATTGTCTTAGATCAGGCTTTCATCATATCTCACTTGGACTTGGTCTAGTAAAGCAGTCTCCTGGTCAGTTTCCTCAACCTCTAATTCTGGCTTTCTCCACTGTATTTTCCATATTACTACCACAGTGGTCTAAGACAAAAACCTGATTATGTCCCTTTCTAAATTTACACTATTCCCCACTGTCTAAAGGAGATCTTGACATGACCCTAGCCTACTTCTCTTCCATTTTGCACTGTTAATTCATGCAGATGTGCATCCATGTTTACACATGTTTCCATATTCATCAGAACAGCAAATTCTCACCTATACCCTTGTAAGAACATCTACAAGATCCATCATTCTAACAGCTCATTCTTTATGCCTCATCTCAGGGGAGGTATAATATGGCAGTTGAGTTAAACATATCTGTGTTTAAATCTTAGATTGTCCTTACTTGGGAGAGTAATTCTGAGTAAGTTAAACTTTGCAAATACAATTGAGGGAAGACTGGAAAACTCTCTAGCTTCACCATTCTTTTCCTGCTCTCTTTGCAATACAACTCTGCTCTAGTGGTTAGATGGGCAACATCAACATTTACTGTAAAATACAAAAATAAGAGCCAGCATTAAAATCTAAGCTCTAGGTTCCTTGTCAGAAGAAGTACTTGCTTTACTTTAAAACAAATAAGATTTAAAAACAAATAAGCTGTACTCTTTGTTTTCTTCTAGCTCCTTATTCACTGTATACTAAAATATGAAGTAACAAAACAGAAAATTTCAAATTCTTTTCCAGTTACAATAGCTGTTCATCTCTGCAAGGATGTACATACTGTACATTTTCATACATGTTTGCCTCATATATCTTTGGTGAAGTCTGTTCAGATCTTTTGTCCATTTCTTAAATTGCTTTGTTTTCTTATTTTTGAGTTTTAAGAGTTCTTCATATACTCTGGATACACGTTTTTTTTATCAGAAATGTAATTTGGAAATATTGCTTCCCAGTCTATGGCTTGTCTTTTTATGACCCTAATAGCATTTTCTGCAGAGCCAAAGTATTTAAATTTATTAGTGTATTTCATGTTTTTTGTATCTTAAAAACTCATTATCAAATCCAAGTTCATATGGGTTTTTCTCCTTTGTTTTCTTTCAGAAGCTTAGATGTTTTACATTTAGTTTTATGATTTTGAGTTAATTCCTATTTAAATGTGTGTATGTGTCAAGATTCACTTTTGGAGCATATCGAATTCTATTCTATTACCATTTGTTGAAAAGACTACCATTTCTCAATCAAATTGTCTTTGTACTTTTGTCAGAAATCAGAAAACTATATTTGTATGAATCTATTTCTGGGTGCTGTATTCTGTCCCATCAATCTCTCTCTACCCTTTAGCCATCTATTATTTCTTCCTCTTTAAGATTTAATAGGTATGCAATGCTCTAGATTTGGTAAACAGAATATGCTTAATTAAGTATCCCTTCTAGTTCAAGGTTCGTGTCCAATGTATTTTAGTTTGATTTATGAGTTTCTTTCCATCCTAAGAATAAAAAAATGGAAATCTAACAACAATAACAAAAAGTTGACCTAAGCAGAAATTGACTAATGTGTAGCAGAAAAGTAATGTTGTAGCATGCAATAATATACTAAGGCTAGGCAATTGTGCTACCTAGAAACCGGGAGTTTTTCAACATTAAAGGGCCCAGATGAGGTAAATCCCTTTGGCATAATCTTGTTTCATATTAGATTTATAGCTCTATAGTTGTTTTAATTGCTTGCACTTTGTTTTAACCCGGTTTAGATGCCAGATGTTCATCTATATTAAACTTCAACAGTTATAGTGCTATAAATAAAAAAGAGTAACTCAAAAATACATACATTACAAACATTCTTAAAATGTTACTTTAAAAACTTTTAAAAAGAACAAATTAATCTTCTCATACGCAAATATGCCTTATGTGCTTTTTGTGGTGGAACAGTCATTTATCAGTATTTTATGAAAAGTACCTTGAGTTAGTAGGAGCTTTTACACGTGGTAAAAGGCTATTACTTAAACTCCATGAATTAAGATAATTCTAACATTTCTCCATTTTATGGCTCTAGCACCAAAGACCCAAAGCAGTGATGCTGCATTAGACTGCAGCCCCACTCCGGAGGCCAAGGTCCTAGGTGTTTAATTTTTGTTGAAGGCTGTGTGTAAGTACTATAGCAGGTGTTATGTCTCTTTCTTCCTAGTGCAAACTGTTGCTATTCAGTGGCACAGCTTAGAAACAGGGTTAGCTCCGCTGGGAGAAAGGTTCTTCTCACTTTGTCTCTCTACAGGAACCACTGTCTTCTGCAAACATCTGAGCTTAACATTGAAAAAGACAAATAATCTATATTTAAACCTGTTTTTAATCTTTTTACCTTTATTCATCTATACTTTCAATACATAGGAAAACATTAAGTAACATTTTTATCACTAGTTTACTAAAAAACTGTGAGCAAAGACTTAAATATTTACTAAAATGTAAACACATTTTGTTACAAAATTCATTGCATACCATACAGTATCACTTAAAACAATAAAAAGTATCATGATGAGCATAAAGTCAAGTAATTAATACTGATGATAACTCTGCAATGTTATCCTGGCCTTCAAATTCTGGGCTATTCTCCAGAAGCATCAAGATTAGACATTCTCACCTTCTATCACATGAAATATGCTTTCACAGGTCAGCCATAGATCTTTTTTCCTACATGACTAGGCAAGTACATACAAATTTCATCTAAAATTGAATCTTACCAAAGAGCAGCAAGGATATAAAATAGAGACTATAACACTCAAGTCTTTGTATGAGGCCTACATGATTATCTTTCTGAACTCTTTGAAGTCCAGCCAAGGGTTTTTCTTTTTAACTCCCTTACATAAAGCCCGACTTTAAGACATTTCAAGTTACTGTCAATACTGCGAACAAATAAGCACATCCAGAAATTTTCTATTAATCTGTAATGATTAATAAAATCATTGATAAAAAGGTAAATGCTTATCTAAAAGGAAAAAGAAACTGGCAGGAAGTCATTATATAACTTCTGAAGTTTAAGAAAACATTTTCTTAGGATCAAGAAAATCAAATATACAGCAAAGAACAAATCTAACTTCCTATCTGTTGAGTACATATATACCTTTGATCTAATGAATTTCTAGAACAAATTGAAAACACAAATTAAAAAGAAAGGATTTAATACTTAAGCTTGCATGCCGATTAATAACTGCCTTTGACCATAAGAAAAGTACTTTTCAGTAGGAACAGAATCCTATCCACTATCATATAATAAACTCGAGACTGTTTAAACAAGATAAATCTTTAAAGAAGCAGCTAAATCAACAATATAAATTTTAAAATGGAAAGCAAACTGTGCTGACATTACAAAATTTTCAATTAGTGATACCATAAAAATGTATTAAGAACCTTTAACAAAAAAATGAAGTAGAAGATAGGCTTATATTCACTTCCTTCCTGTCTATATTCCCACCTGAAAGGACCTACCCTATTAACAGCCCTGGAAGAAACAGGCTTACTATATTTATTGACTTACTGAAAAATAAATCAAATAGAAAATTACATTAAAAATCTCACATTAAGCCACTGAAGCTATACTTCAAAGTAATACTGGGAAACCTATTTCAGGTTTGACACTCACATGAAAGTGAAAGTGTTAGTTGCTCAGTCGTGTCCAACTCTTTGCAATCCCATGGACTATAAGCCGCTGGGCTCCTCTGTCCAGGGAATTCTCCAGTTAAGAATACTGGAGTGGGTTGCCATTCCCTTCTCCAGGAGATCTTTCCAACCCAAGGATCGAACCCGGGTCTCCTGCATTGTAGGCAGATTCTTTACCATCTGAGCCACCAAGAAAGCCCTTAACACTCACATAGGTGCATTTGTATAGTACACACATTGAAATCAATATAAATGCACACTTACATTGAACAAACTGATACACATGGTATTGCGATATCTAAATAACAAAAACTAAGGAAGGAGAAGAGATCAAATTTTTCTAACATATCAAAATTGGCAAAAAGAAAAGAACTGTAGTGAATTCTGTGAGATTCTTCTTCAAAGTACATCTTTACTGAAGACTTTTATACCATGTCTACTCTTAAAAAGACAAGCTTAAATAAAGGCTAAGATTCAATAAGGCTAATAAAATAGAACAAAATCCACTTGCTTAGAAGATTAATGCTGATGAAACACTAAAGTAATCATTCTTAAAATTGTAGAACTTGTAGAAAAAGTGACTTTGGTGGGGAGAAGAAACCCTCTAACTCCCTGAGTGCCCACTGTCTTCTACAAAATCTGAGCCTGAAAAGGACAGATAAGTTAGTTCCAAACTTGCTTTTTAAACTTGTTTAGTTTTATTCTCTGATGCTCCCAACACTGCAAAAACATTGAGTAATGTGTATTTTCATCACTAATTAACTAGCTTCAAAAACTGTGAGCAAATCGTATTAGACCTACTGCACAAGTTTTGTTTTTTTGTTTGCTTTTTTGAGGGGAGCAGGTCCTAGCATTTGTTGTTGTTTAGTTGCTAAGTTGTGTCCGACTCTTTTGTGACTTCGTGGACTATACTCACGAGGAGGACCATAGCTCCTCTGTCCATGGGACTTCCCAGGCAAGAATACTCTAGTGGGTTGCTATTTCCTTCTCCAAGGTCCTAGCATATGCATTTTGTAAAAACCAACCAAAGTTTAAAAATCTGTCCCCAGGTCATTTGGGTATGTGTCATCAGTAGGGACGGAGGCAATTATTTAAGCAGTGTGGTAGCCTCTCTGACAAGATGACACTTGAATAAGGAGCTGAATAACTACTAAGAGGAGGAACGGTTACTAAGAATATCTCAGAGAAGAAAGTTTCAAGCTGAGGCAACCCCAAGTGCAGAGGCTTGAAAGACGAATGAGCTTTACGTGTCTGGAACAGCAAGAAGGATAATATGCCAGGTGTGAAGTGAGCAACAAGAGTAAGGTGGCTAACAGCTTGGTAATAAGTGTAAGAAAGTGAGGACCAGAGAAGAGAGCGGGGTGGGGGGGGGGGGGTTGCCTTCGCTAGAAGATGAATTCAGATGTAGATAAGTAGATTTTGTGGTGGGAAAATGAGAAAGTTCTCCCATTACTTCTGTTTCTGTAATGAAATAAGGAGCAAGATGATTCACCAAAAAGTAAGAGGAGGGATGGACATGTTGAGTGTTATTGATTGAGATAATTCTCTTCCAGGAACAACAAGAAAACCAACTAAGAAAATTATCTGAAATAATGAAGCAGCTATTCATTTCCTCCCTTCCCACATTCCCACCTTAGAGAATCTGGCCTACTCACAGCCCTGGAAGAAAGAGTCTTACACTATCAGCTAGACTTAGGATCTTCCACACTTAATAGAAAGCTATAACACACCTAGACACCCTACTAAAAAGCAAAAACATCACTTTGCCAACGAAGGTCCATATAGTCAAAGCTATGGTTTTACCAGTGGTCATGTATGGATGTGAGAGTTGGACCATAAAGAAGGCGGAGTACCGAAGAATTAATGCTTTCATATTGTGGTGAGGGAGAAAACTCTTGAGAGTCCCTTGGACAGCAAGAAGATCAAACCAGTCAATCCTATGGGAAATCAACCCTGAGTACTCACTGGAAGGACTGATGCTGAAGCTCCAATACTTCGGCCACCTGATGCAAAGATCCAACTCATTGGAAAAGACTGTGATGCTGGGAAAGATTGAAGGCAAGAAGGGGACGACAGAGGATGAGATGGTTGGATGGCATCACCAAGACTCGATGGACATAGGTTTCAGCAAGCTCAGGGAGTTGGTGATGGACATGGAAGCCTGGCATGCTACAGTCCATGGGGTTGCAAAGAGTTGGATACAACTGAGCAACTGAACTGATGTCTATTTTTGTGTTTTCTGCCAGGAGGAGGATGGATAAATTTATTACACAGGCACAGGTGTTTATGGCAATTCCTGGATAAAGCACAGAGGCTGTAGTAGATTTTGTTACTGTTTCTAAGCACTTGGTGAAAGGTTGATACTTTACCATGTGGACATCAGGCTTGGCTATATCACTTGCTCTGGCTAATAAAATGGTGAAGTGATATATGCCACTTCTAGGTAGAAGCTTTAAGAATATGATCCCTTGTCACTCTTTTCCCTCTACCATGCTTCTAAGAAAGAAGCTGTTCCTTCATCCTCTATCCCTGAATGAAAATGATAATGGAACAGATGTACAGATCTCACCAAGATGTAGCTAGAGCAAGAAATAAACATTAATTTTAAACCAGTGAGATTTGGGAATTGTTTGTTACTACAGCATAACCTAACCTAAACTGACTTATTTTTGTTCGGTTGCTCAGTCATCTCTGGCTCTGCAACTGACTTAAAAGGGGAAAGTGAAAGTTGCTTCATTCGTGTCCAGTTCTTTGCGACCCTATAGACTGTAGCCCACAAGGCTCCCCTGTCCATGGAATTCTCCAGGCAAGAATACTGGAGTGGGTTGCTGTGCCCTTCTCCAGGGGATCTTCTAGACCCAGAGATCAAATCCGGGTCTCCTGCATGCAGGCAGATTCTTTACCGTCTGAGCCACCAGGGGGAGCAATTAAATAAGAAACAATTCAGTAGTATGTTTGTGTGTTGAGACATCAATGTATAACAGAAAGGACTAATAGGAGAGAAACAATAGGAACATCCAGGGTTCCTGTCTCAATTCTTATCACACTACTTAGCCAATTATCCAAGCCAGAAAACAATCATCTGAAATATATCTTTTTCCTCCAAGTCTCCTACATCCAATCTATTACCTCCTTAATGTCTCTTGTATCTATCCTCACAGATACTATCTTAATTAGCCTCTTACTACCTTTCCCTTGCACTAATGTAAAAATCCACTAATTTGCCTTTCTGCTTCAGTCTCCTTCCTCTAATCCACTCCCTACATTTATACAGAGTAATACATATTCCTAAAACGATATTGCCACTTTGCCAGAAACATACCACATGAGGCACACTTCAGCTGGACACACATGAGTCAACCCTAGCCAACCCCTCTCCAGGCTCCATAAAGGTATCAAACCACTGCAGGTTCAGGTACAGGTTTTGCCACTTTTTGGCCACAAGTCACTTAACCTCTTCAAGTACAATTTTTTTTTTTTTCTTTGTAAAATAAGAATCATAATGTTACTCACAGCTTTGTTCTCAGGATTAAATTAGAGAAATAAACTGAGTTGGCAAAATTTATTGCCTGGCCACACCGTAGAACAATAAACACATGTGGAATAAGAGAAAAAATCTCTGGCTGTGAAAACTTCACAGCTCTTATTGGCTTATCTAATTGTCTCCCTTTTCTAGAAACTAAGCAGCTTGAGAAGGGGCTGAGCCTTTCTCATCTGAGCATCCTGGGACCAAGCACAGTGCCTGGACTAAAGAGGAACTCAAAGTATTAAAGCTAAGTGATATCTGAAAGCGGATAACACACCCTGAATGGTTAGAGAGGGGAACAGAGAGAAAGGCTGAAGTCAGAGTGAATAAAATCATTAATAATCATATATCTTCCTCAAGTCCTTGTGTAACTGCATGTGCTTTTAACTTTGTGCTAAACAAGAACTTGGCATCTTGGGTGGCTATTCTCTTCTGTATTTAACCAAACTACTCTTGCCAACTTCATTTACAGGTGAATTCACAAAGTCCTGATAAGGAAGGTAGGAAAGCAATGAATGTTTAAAAATTCTTCAGTGTGACTACACTGAACATTTCCTCAAATGCTGGATAACTTAAAAGAATGTTTTCCCGCACATAATCTCAATGCTACATTTCAAATGTATAATTCCACTGCCTATACACAATTGATACCACAAGATCAATAGAATGTAACTCTCAAGGGTAATACAAATCAATACATTCTAAAGAGATGCAATTACTTATTCTCTATTTTAACAGGAGAATCTCCCCCCATATGTACATTTCCCTGTTTTCTTTCTGTCATACAAAACCTAACTGTAAAAACAGCAGGGTGGTTGTATTTCTGAAGTGTATAAGTGAAGTTCAAGGACTTTTTTGGTTTTATTTTGAAAGTGATTCCTTGGATATGGATTAAGGTTATCAATAAGCTATCTGGGCATTTTTAAAGTGGTATTTTATTTCAAACTGCCCAAGAAACAGTTTTATCCAAATTCTTGCTATAAATACCCAAAAAGAAGAAAACTGGAAGCTCACCAGAAAAGTCAAATGATGGTATAGTTTATAACTATTTCATAATTTAAAAAATAACAGGTAAAGACAATATGATAAACCATCTAGTTCACATAAGGAGATTATACAACACTAATTTAGATGATTTGACAATGCTAAAATGTTATTTCTTTTAGAAAGTGGTTCCAAAAAATGGCCTATCTTACTAGCATTTGGGTGGAACTTATGAGATTGCTGTATTTGACCATTCTTGATCTACAAAAAAGGCAATTACATATTCAATCCTTTTTAATCCTGGTATTTTAAACTTTTCCTGAAATATACATTGCCTACTTAACATCTATAATATTTCACATGCACTTCCATTAGAACACATGCCATACTGAATTGTAATTAACTGTTTATAATTCTCACTCTTATGCTACAGTTGTGAACATTTGTGGGCAGAAACCATTTCTCCTTTGTTTTCATGTTCCTGGGGCCTGGCACTGTCTGGCATATAGCAGTTCTTGCACAGTAACTGACAATAAGAGAATAGAAGGATAGATTAAGAAAGAACATATAAAAAAGAAAAGTGAAGTTCTAGTAAAAGTTAGTATGCAAACTAGCTGCTACCAGAGTGCTCCAAAACTTAACATCTGATGTTAAACCCAAATATTTTCTGAAAATACAGTATTTAAACCACTACTACTCCATACCAAAGAAATAACACTTGCAAATTTTCAGAGACCACTTATCCAGTATATCTTACATTTCTTTCTTTTCTTTTTTTACTCTCTGCTTCAGTACAATATCTTGGGGCAATAGAAGGTGAAAAGAAGAAGAAATGCTCTAACTGGTTAATTTCATTCCTTGCTTGCAAAAGTTCTGAGATCAGCAGGGGGACTTCTTAGAGATCATGGTTTTAATGATTTACATAGGATGGTTAGAATGTCTCTGGATTTCAATCTTTGTTACTGTATTATCTTTTAAATTTTGTACTATCATTTTTAAATGTGCATTATCTTTTAAATTTTTGAAATTTAAATATGACACTATCTTTTTGAATTCACTAAAGTAAACTAAACTTATGTACTGAAGACAGCTATGTACTTCCTCAAGTTTGATCATAAAGTCAGAGAAAACAGAATACAAAGTATATTAAGACTCAAAAACTTCCCTAAAGCTCAGGGAAAACATATTAATATTTTTCAGAAGGCCAGAAATATTGAGGAAATAAAAGTATTCAAAGTGCCATAAGAAAATGTGGTCACATATTTCAAATTCAACAAAAGGAGACTTACTGTGTAAGGCTAAAATTAGCAACAGCTTATTTGGGTGTTCACCCAGGCCAAAGGAGGTATTTCTGACTGTATTATCCCTTGTTTCATAATTTAAAGTTCAACTCATTAGTTTTCAAACTCAATTTAGATATTTATATCTAAATTTTTGATACTATCAGATAAGATAGTTCATATTCAGTCAACCTAACACAGCTTATGAATAGAACACAAATTAACTTGACTTTACCAAATAAGAGAACTGTTTTTATACAAAAGGAATAGTGCCACAGTTGACTTAATGTGACATAACACAGCTGACCAAACGAGAACCTCTGCAAACACCAAAACTAACATTACTCCAGTTAACCTTGAACAACTACTACAGAAACTAATAATGGCGATTTCAGGGTATGTGTCAAGATTTCTTTCATTTATATTTTAATTTGATGAAAATAATATAGAAGTAAGAGTAATCACAATAAAATTAGAGATGATAGAAATTACACAATAAAAGAAAGGATTTCCATGATGACTGTAATCAGCACAACAAACCATTGATTTCTGACTATCCAGTCTGCTTGTTACATCTGATTTTACTGTTTAGCCATTTATTATAAATCTATACACATATGCAAAAAAAGAAGTAGAGCAGACAACTCAACTTGGTTTATATGATTAACTTGCGGCAGCTGAGCTCCACCTACAGGCAACAAAAGGATACTTGAGAAAAAATTTTAAAACAGGACTTCGCAAAAGACAGGCTGCAATGCCTTTCAGTTAATCTTGAGTGCACATTAGAATAACCTGTGCTTTCTAAAACTTCTCATGGTCCAAACATTTTGATTGTCTTGATCGAGGCGGGGTGGGGAGTGGGGGGGGGCGGTTGTCCTCAGGTGATTCAAATATATGGAAAAGATTGAGATACTGATTTGGGTTTTTAACAGCACACATCTTAAAAAACATTAGGAAAACTCAGTATCATTCTGTTTCTTCTAAAATGACTTCCCACTATACTGACCCTTTTACTTTTTCAGAGATTAAATTGAGTTCCATTGATATTAATATTTTGTCTCTGTCAGACTGCAAAAAAGACTTGGAGGTGATGCAACTTTTTTTTTTTTTTTAAAGTCTAGTGCTTGGTGGGGATTACAGTTCTTAACCCTAACTGCACACTAGAATATATGGACAGATTTTACAAAGTATTATTGCCCTAAATTAATGTTATATTCTCAGAAGTTAGAAAAGTAGTTACTGTTAGGGAATAAAGGAAGAAATAACCAGAAAACGGCAAGAGGGAGAACTGTGGGTAATGGCAATTTTGTTTCTTGAACTGGGTGATGGGTATAGGGGTGTATTTGGTTTGTAAACATTCAGCAATATGTGCACTATGAAATATAGTTCATACAGATAAATTCTGTATGTATATTATATTTAAATTGAAAGTTAAAATGTTAAAAAAGGATATGCTTAGACTTCACTTCAGACTAAATCATTCAGAATCGCTTGGAGTGGGATCTGGGTATCAATAGTTTTTCTTTTTAACATTTTTCCAGTGAATCTAATGTGGAGTCAGGAGGTGAAAACCACTCCCCTAATGAATCACAAATGCATTCATTCATTTATTCACCCACTCATTACACAAACTTTAATGACTAATTACCATACACTTATTACATAAGACTCAGAGGACCTAAAGATAAAGAAGAAGATCTCTGAAGGAATTCACTCTAGGCAATGGATAGAAGGCAAACCAATAAATCTCATGTGATAAATCTCTTGTGATAAATACAAGTAAGTCACTTACAAGATCTACAGAAATGATTTGTCAATGAAGGATTCATTCCTTTCTATTGTTCATTCATTTACATAAATATTTGTGTCCTTATGCTATTTGACCACATATAAATGGACATAATCTCTGCCTTCAAGAAAATTACAGTATAAGGCCACACAAAGAAGAAATAGATGCTATAGGAATACCCTGGGAAACACCCTGGGGAGTCGGGAATTGCTGACCTTGGAGCTAAGATGATACAAACTTGAACTAGTCCAGTGGCACTGGTGGTAAAAATTACTCTTCCAGAGGAGTGCTTCTCAAACCTGAATATACAATCACTCTACTAAAATGCAGATTCTGATTTAAAAAGTGTGAGGTGGGGCTTGAAACTTGGCATTTCTATAAAGATCCCAAGTGAAACACAATTTAAGTGGCAAGTTCGTGAGGAGGATGGTTTTTAAGAGGGAAAAAGCAAAAAAATGCCAAATTCCACAACAGACACTAGGAAAAACAAAAACTGGAAAGTAGTCACTAGATGTATCAAATACATGGCCTTAGGGAGAGCAGTTTCAGGAGAGTGATGAAGGAAAAGCTGAATGATGTGTATTTAGAAATAAATGGGAACTAAGGTGGTGGGGACAGGGAATAAAATTAGTGGTTTTCTTTTTTTCACTCCTTAAGTCTATCCACAAGTTGAAGAAAGGCAAGAGTGAGAGAGAAAACTAAAAACAAAGGAAAGAGGATGGAATCATTTTCAATGGGTAGAGGGATTCCTACCTTAACAGTAGAAGAGGAGGAGATAAGAACTGATCTGAATAAACAGGGAAAAGAATATGAGTTGAAGAAGGTACTCCTGTTTCATAGAGCAGAAAGCCAGGTGATCTGATGAGAGAGAGTGAACCTGAGGTTGAAGGGGAGCACCAGCGGCTGGGTAATGAAGATGCACTGGAGGCACAGCTGAGGCTGGACTTGTCCCTGGCTGTGTGGTTCTGCACAGCAGCATTCAGTAGTCAAGGCAGAGGCTTAGAGGAAGTGGACTGGTTAAGAAAGAGACTATACACCGAGAAAAGGAAGGAAGCAAGAGACAGAGATCCTCAAGTCAGAATGAGTACATGAAAGAAAAGAAAGGAGAGAAGGTAATAAGAGCTTTGGATTTTTTTCCCCTCTTGAACCCCTAAGTATTTTTCAACAGAACAATTAGGAAAATATTCCACTCTGTAAATCTGCTAAAAATTATATTGTGAAATATCATTCCTCAGCTTAAATATTAAGTACTCAAGAAATCTGCTTGTAGGTTTACCATCCAAAGTGATAAACAGCTTTAACAGATTCCAGATGTTTCTTTACCACAAATTTTCAGTAAAATCACACTTTGAATGGCTCTAGCATAAAAAGTTGATCAAGGCTAGTCTAGTCCTTGATCATACTGCTCAAATCAGAAAACGACTGAAGGATAATCGAGTACTTCAAACACATGCAGGTGAAAAGTTTGTACTTACTAAAAGAATTGCTTTTTGAATAGATAATGATTTCACATTGACATCCTACAGGGCTGGCAACTATCTTATACCCATTATAATTTAACTTAGGCTGAGCAGGGATTTTCTTTTATTAATAAATACAATTATCCTTTTTTTAAACCACATTACAATTTTTAAAGACTCTTAGAAGTTTCCTTCTCTTTTAACATACAATTAACTTGAGACAAACTATAGTGAAGCTGGTTTAGCTGACCAAAACCGCTAATGATTTTGAAATTTTCTTCCCCTCAAAATAAGTGGTCATGAGACAATCATGGATGTTTCTAGACAAGAGAGAAAAACTGTATTTTCTCTCTGAAATTCTGTACTTTGTCCTGACCTCCTTATTTTTCTTTCATTTCTCTTTGTAGGGTAGGAGACACAGGATAAAGGAGGGACAAAGCAGGATGTGAATACTGAAAACTTGGGGGAAGAGAAGAATAGTTATAAATAGATGTTTTGTACTTACTATGGCAAGTTTTACCAAGTAAGTTTTATTTATTCTTACAGAAAATTCAACTTAGTTAAACTTTAAGTTATATTAATTATAGGGTATATAAGTATTTAAAATTGTATTAAGGCCAACAAAACAGAGTTGAGGACTTAAAAAGCACTTAAACATGACAAATATTTGGTTCACCTATTAAAAACTCAATGTATTTTTTGTAACATTAGAAAGCTAATCTTTTAGAAATCAGACTTAAACTGCAAAATTCAAACTTAAATTGAAGAAAGTAGGGAAAACCACTAGGCCATTCAGGTATGACATTAATCAAATCCCTTATGATTATACAGTGGAAGTGAGAAATAGATTCAAGGGATTAGATCTGATCAACAGAGTGCCTGAAGAACTATGGATGGAGGTTCATAACACTGTATAGGAGGCTGTGATCAAAGCCTCCTTAAGAAAAAGAAATGCAAAAAGGCAAAGTTGTCTGAGAAGGCCTTACAAATAGCTGAGAAGAGAAGCGAAAGGCAAAAGAGAAAAAGAAAGATACACCCATGTGAATGCAGAGTTCCAATGAACAGCAAGGAGAGATAAGACAGCCTTCCTAAGTGATCAATGCAAAGAAATAAAGAAAAACAATAGAATGGGAAAGACTAGAGATCTCTTCAAGAAAATTAGAGATACCAAGGGAACATTTCATGCAAAGATGGGTGCAATAAAGGACAGAAATGGGATGGACCTAACAGAAGCAGAAGATATTAAGAGGTGGCAAGAATACACAGAAGAACTATACAAAAAAGATCTTCATGACCCAGATAATCACAATAGTGTGATCACTCACCTAGAGTCAGACATCCTGGAATGCGAAGTCAAGAGAGCCTTAGGAAGCATCACTATGAAAATAGGTAGTGGAGGTGATGGAATTCCAGTTGATCTATTTCAAATCCTAAAAGATGATGCTGTGAGAGTGCTGTACTAAATATGCCAGCAAATTTGGAAAACTCAGTAGTGGCCACAAGACTGGAAAAGGTCAGTTTTCATTCCAATCCCAAAGAAAGGCAATGCAATTAATGTTCAAACTTCTGCACAACTACACTCATCTCACACACTAGCAAAGTAATGCTCAAAGTTCTCCAAGCTAGGCTTCAATAGTATGTGAACTGAAAACTTCCAGATGTTCAAGCTGGATTTAGAAAAGGCAGAGGAACCAGAGATCAAATTGCCAACATCTGCTGGATCACAGAAAAAGCAAGAGAGTTCCAGAAAAAACATCTACTTTTGCATCATTAGCTATGCTAAAGCCTTTGACTGTGGATCAAAATAAACTGTGGAAAATTCTTAAACAGATATGAGTACCAGAGCACCTTACCTGCCTCCTGAGAAATCTGTATGCAGATCAAGAAGCAACAGTTAGAACCAGACATGGAAGAAAGGACTGGTTCCAAATTGGGAAACGAGTACCTCAAGGCTGTATATTGTCACCCTGCTTATTTAACTTATATGCAGAGTACATCATGAGAAATGCTGGGCTGGATGAAGCACAAGCTGGAATCAAGACTGCTGGGAGAAATATCAATACCCTCAGATATGGAGATGACACCAACCTTATGGCAGAAAGCGAAGAGGAACTAAAGAATCTCGTGATGAAACTGAAAGAGGAGAGTGAAAAAGCTGGCTTAAATCTCAACATTCAAAAAACAAAGATCATGGCATCTTGTCCCATCACTTCAAGGCAAATAGATGGGGAAAGAATGGAAACAGCGACAGACTTTCTTTTCTTGGGCTCCAAAATCACTGCAGATGGTGACTGCAGTCATGAAATTAAAAGACGCTTACTCCTTGGAAGAAAAGCTATGACCAATCTAGACAGCATATTAAAAAGCAGAGACATTACTTTGCCAACAAAGGTCCGTCTAGTCAAAGGTATGGTTTTTCCAGTAGTCATGCTGGATATGAGAGCTGGATCATAAAGAAAGCTGAGCATCAGAGAACTGATGGTTTTGAACTGTGGTATTGCAAAAGACTCTTGAGAGTCTCTTGGACTTCAAGGAAATCAAACCAGTCAGTCCTAAAGGAAATAGGTCCTGGATATTCATTGGAAGGACTGATACTGAAGTTGAAGCTCCAGTACTTAGGCTACCTGATGTGAAGAACTGACTCACTGGAAAAGACCCTGCTGCTAGGAAAAGACTGAAGGCAAGAGGAAAAGGGGATGACAGAGGATGAGATAGTTGGATGGCATCACTGACTCAACGGACATGAATTTGAGCAAGCTCCAGGAGTTGGTGATGGACAGGGAAGTCTATTGTGCTGCAGGCTATGGGGTTGCAAAGAGTTGGACATGACTGAGTGACTGGACTGAAAGGAACTGAAAAATCAGGAAATGCATCTCCTGAATAAGAGAGAGAAATAAAGTATTCTTGATTATATTCATGATCATCCAACTAAAAGTTTGAGCTGATAAGAGGCCCGTCAACTCCACGGGCCTTATATAAGCATATATATGATCACTAAAATCTTCATCCAATAGTGGCCCAAAGTTAATCAACTATATTAAATTATTCAACAATGATTATTTGAGCATCAGGTGAATTTTGCCAGAAAAAGATATTTAAAGACTTCTAAGTACCATTTCTGAATGCAAAAGGTTATACTATCAGTGGAAATTTCTGGGCAAGTACTTTTCTGGTTACATAAAGAAAAAATTTAGAGATCTAAGTGATGATAATATGAAAATGTTTTTTATTTGTAGTTTTTCTGTGTGACGTTGAGAAACATAATAGAATAAAACAATGTTGTTTATAGGGAGTTACACCTATCTTACCCCCAACTGTAGGTCATTCAAAGAAAACAAACACTACCATTTTTTAAAGCTATATTATTTTATATGTGTAACAAAGTTGTAATAACAGAATTATAAAGGAGAGCT
Source organism: Bubalus kerabau (assembly GCF_029407905.1). Classification (NCBI taxonomy): domain Eukaryota; kingdom Metazoa; phylum Chordata; class Mammalia; order Artiodactyla; family Bovidae; genus Bubalus; species Bubalus kerabau. The sequence goes on from NC_073641.1 coordinate 16,511,520, forward strand.
TTTCAATTAAGCTGAATTTCAGGAGAATAAAATGTTGAGTCACAAAATTTAACAAGTCTTTAAAATGAGACATGTGCTGAGATTTATTTTATGATACCATCAAGGTTAGGAGGGGCAGACAGTATAAATCAGACTTGAAAAAATATTAAGAGTATTTTCAGGGCCACACCCTTCTTAGTCATTTTTGACAAATTTCACTCCCCTAAATCTGAGGACATTTTTTTGTTTTGTATAATGACTTAACTTATCTTGTTTGTTTTAAACAAATGCAGTCTTTCACATATAGCTAATATTTTGCTTACCTCAAATATAAAAAGAAAAAACTTAGAGGCTTTTAAAGAAGAGGTCAAAGAGAAATAAAGCAGAATTTGACTCTTAAGACCATTGATGTAAATAAAATTGGTCTATTTTCTTTTCGGCCTGAGTGGGATAATTTAGGACAACTGGTATATATATCAAACACTATGAAAACAACATTTTAGAAAGTAAGTTGAATAGAGGACTCAATCTTAATTTTAAATGAAGTATAAAAGACAGAAACTCTGATATTTCAACTGCTTGACTCACCTGCGGCTAACTGGTTTCTTCTCCACTTCACCCTCTCCAGCTCTCTTAACATTCTCACTTGTGTCCTTTTTTAACTTTTTTGCAATTCTTTCTCTCATCTGGTTCTTCTCATCACCATCAACATATTCATCATGCTCTGCACCTTCATATTCTCCATCCTGTAAAAAGTGAAATGTAGTATTTACTGGGCATTCCAATTTCTCCTTTCGCTTCCAGAGGTCTGTCTCAGACTCTCCTCACTGCATTTTAGGCCAGTTTTTTTTGTTTGTTTCATTTTGAACTAGTAAGGGCTCGAAGAATCTGCTACAGGTGGGAATACCCGCTGGGGTCTGCTCTAAGTATACCATAGCCCAGCAAGGGTTGCAGCTCAATCCACAACCAGTCCGTCTGTGCAGCTGACTGTGCTCCTGCTGGATCACCCCAACTTTTCTGTTGATCTGTTGTACATTCTTGTTCTTCCCCAGGAGGCAAGGTGGCTTCTGGAGGCAGTTGGCTAGCATACTGACCTCAACCACGTATTAATGCAAGTAAAAGAGGTGGAGGTAAAGAAGCTGATATTTCCTCCTACAAATTAAGACATAGCAATCACTCCTCTCTCAAAACCCTGCAATGAGTCCCCAACTCTACCAAGACACTATACAATCTGTAGCTCCTTGACATAATCTCCTACAATTCCAGGCCAGCAACATAGCCAACTCTGGAGTTGCTCTTCCTTCCAACCTGCAACTCTTATTTTATGAATCTGCGTTGCTCACTCTTTCATCTTCTTCAGGTCTCTGGTCAAATTTACCCTCTCAGTGCTCCTTCTCTTGATCACCCTAATAAAATGGCAGAAACACGCTCACCCACTGTGGTCTCTATTCCCCTTCCCTGTTTTTCCTCAAAACATTTATAACTCATTTGACATACTATATATTTTAATTATTTATATGATTATTGTCTCCAATGATCAAAGGAAAGGCTCCATAAGAGCTAAAACTCTGGACTGTTGTGCTTATTGCTAAATTGACAACTTGCAGAATAGCTCCCTGGATTAACAGAGAGAGAAGTGGAGAGAAAAAGGAAGAGAGAAGGAGGGAAGAGGGTAGAGAAGAAGGAAGAAACTACCCAAGTTGATCTTTTTCTCTTGTGATTCTCTGACCAGGTGAGTCTTGGTGAGGCAGGATTCTTAACTTGAAGCCTGTGGACCCTAGGGCAGTGGTTCTCAGGCTATAAAATGTGGATTGTTTCTAATCTCTGTAGATAGAAATTGTGAGTGTTTTCAGTGAGATGTTTAAGACTTTCTTTAGCTTTAAAATTTCATAACCATTGACCCAGGTCTTCCATGCATGGTCCTCAGGAGACAGAAAAAAATGCCATGCAAATTAGTAAAATTTTGTTTGTGGATGCAGTGTTTCCTGGGTCAGAGGTCCACCATTTTAGTGACTGCAAAGGATCTTGGGACACTAAACAGGTTAAAGATCACACACTATCCTTAGGTGACCTTACCCCTGCCAAGACCATAAGAACGTACGGACAATTTTACATCAGGCCTTGGTCCTACCTTCCAGATCCATATTAACGTTACACAGATGTCTCCAAGTTATCTGAATCACAAAATGTACATTATTAAGCACATTATTTTTCATCATTCTCCCCATTTGTCTTTTGTACCCATCTAACAAGCTGACCAAATCAGAAAGCTTATGGTTGTCTCCCTGAGAATAAGTCACCTCTTAGACCTCTTTCAAGTCTGTCTGTCTCCCATCTCACAGCTGTGATTTTCTATCAGCTCTCCTCTCAACAGGACTTCTCTGGTGGTTCAGATGGTAAAGTGTCTGCCTACAATGCGGGAGACCCAGGTTCCTGATCCCTGGGTCAGGAAGATGCTCTGGAGAAGGAAATGGTAACCCAGTCCAGTACTCTTGCTTGGAAAATCCCACAGATGGAGGACCATGGCAGGCTGCAGTCCATAGGATCGCAAAGAGTCGGACACGACTGAGCAACTTCACTTTCTTTCTTTATTTCTCCTCTCAACATAGCTCCCTGACAGTTCTCAATGAGTCCTGCCTATTTCTTCTAATTTTTCCCCTCTAACTTTGCCAACACGGATCTTCCTAAAATGCAAAGTTGACCACAGCACTCATCTTTTTAACTAATGCCCTTCAACTGTTTCTCATCATTTTTAGAATGAAATTTAAACTCCTCACCATAGTCTATGAAGCTCTCTACTCTTTGACTTCTCTCCACCTCTCCAACCTCACCATTCTCCTTCCTGTCACTAAGTTCTGGTCACTTTGGTCCGTTTTCAGCTCCTGAAACACAACAAACTCTCTCCTACTTCAGAGCCTTTTATAGATGTGGCTCCCTCTAACCCTCTTCCCTCCTGCTCTCCTCACAGTGAGGTTCCTTCTCAAACTTTAACCTTAGTGTACTTCCTAAATAAGATATACTCTCTCCTAGTTACTATGTGTTGCTGCTGCTGCTAAGTCGCTTCAGTCATGTCCAACTCTGTGCGACCCCACAGATGGTAGTCCACCAGGCTCCCCCATCCCTGGGATTCTCCAGGCAAGAGTACTGGAGTGGGGTGCCATTGCCTTTTCCAGTGCATGAAAGTGCAAAGTGAAAGTGAAGTCGCTCAGTCAGGCCCGACTCTTAGCAACCCCATGGACTGCAGCCCACCAGGCTCCTCCGTCCACGGGATTTTCCAGGCAAGAGTATTGGAGTGGGGTGCCATTGCCTTCTCCAGTCACTATGTGTTAACATATGCTGTTCTCTAAGCTAGAGTGATCCCACCCTTTACCAGTTTCTTTCTCGAACTAGTTAACTCCTAATTCTCCTATAAGACACAACACAGCATCATCTCTTCCCAGAAGGTTCTCTTGACCAGGTTAGACAGTCATTCTTTCTCCATTACACACAGAGAAAATGCTGTCTTTTGAATATGATAATAGATGAAGCTGTGTTCTTGCATGGACAGTTATGTGTTTCCTTCTGTACAATGCACAGATCAATGAGTTTTTATATCAAGTGGCAAATGAATGACTTGAAAAACTTGATCTCTTACACATAAAGGAAATCTTGCCTTATCAGCTCTAATAGCCAGTACAAGTAATGCAAAGACGTCAAGACAGTTTTAAGAGAGAATGTTCTGAAATGTTTGTATGAAGAAGGAAACTACCATAAATGACTGATTCAAGCATTCCCCATATATCATATAGGATGTTACACATCAACATTTAAGCTTCTCATAATAAAACAAAATCAATGACATCTAAATTTTGAGTATTCATGTAACACTATGTGAGATGGAGAAAAAAACAGGCTAGAAATTCATATATAAGATTCTGATTTTATAGGAAAACAAATACATAAATTTACTATGAAGAAAATTCCAATACTGAAATACATAATTTATTTTCCAAATCTTTCAAAAATTTTTCAAATTTTTATATATTTATAAAAGATAATATATAGTACCTTTTAGGAAAAATAATCATTTGTAAAGATTTTGAATTTTCTATATACTGTTCAACTATATTTATACTAAAATTAAAACTCACATCATCTGAATCTTCTGCTGCATCCCCTTTCTCACTACAAAAAATAAGAAAAACAAATTTTAGCTTCAAAATGAAACTAGTAAAATTATTCAGTTACCCAAAAATTTATATTTTGCTATGATTAATAGCTCAAAAATACTTCAACACAGGAATTTCAGAATGGCATCATAGAGCAAAGAGAAACATTCTGAAAGAAAGTTTTTTTTATAAACAGAATAGAAGGTATGCTCCATTAGCACAAATACAAATTCTCTAGAATTTTTTTTTTTAAAAGCAAATAACCAATAGTGCTATTTTTATGAACAAAAGGCTGCAGAAATTAATTTCTTCTATTGGCTTTATGTCTTCAGGCTGAAGAAGACAAGTCCTTCAAATACAAGTATGTTAAGAAGAGACTGTTTCAATGTACAATTTCTGAAAATGAGCTAAACTCAGTACCACAGTATTGTAGTCCACCTTTCAATCACTGGTCCAGTAAATCACATATAATTACATTTAACAGTCAGACATTTTCCCGTACCAAAGAGAAGCAACAAAAACAGTAAGACAGTTTTCTGGTAACTCCTGAAATATGTATGGAATAATACTCAGTGAACTGGTCCAAAATGTGGTGATTTCCTCACAAAACCCTTCAAATCTGATTTGCTTACTCATGATTCTGAGACAAAAATGATTAAAGAAGAAGATTAGTAAAAAAAACTTTGAATTAAACATTAAATCATTAAAGTGGACAGCTCTCTAGTGTTCAAACTACCCCAAGATTTAGAAGTTTAACAGGTAACTTTAATTAGCTCAACAAAGATAGATCGATAGCAAGAGAGTGAATGTGACCAGAGTGATTCTCTCTCCTTTATGCTAGTAGCTCTATTACCCCCATTACCAAAACACTTTAGTTTTTAGGTTGGGCTGACAAAATTTGACTTAATGAGAACTGACTGCTTCCTCACAAAGGGAGCCAGAAAATTATCTGAGCCAAAAAATAAGAGCTTAGCACCATACTAACCTTTCAACAGCTGGAACAGAGCTGAGATGTGGATCATCCTTAAGCAAGTCATGACTACTTTTGCTTTTCCCCTTCATGCTCTAGAAAGAAATGTACAATGTAATCATGAGTGGAGGAAAAAACAGTTTTCCCAAAGGACAAGTTAACACATTTACATATTATCTAGTACTGCTATTCTGTGATTAGTAAAAGATACATGTTCCTGAAAAATCTAAGTAGAAACAAAAGCTTTTTAAAATAGCAATCTTATTCTCCCATAGACTAAAATTATTATTTGAAAAGCATCTCTCCTTCAAAAAGTGTGACATAGCCTTAAAAACAAGTTTATTGATTACTATTTCCAAACACTAAACACTCTTTATGATTTCTTAGTTAATTTTTGATTGATATATTAAAACTCAGAAGACAAATCACAAGAGTAGTTTGAAATAAACACACACTATTATTCTTCAAATATACTGTGTATACTGCTGCTGCTGCTAAGTCACTTCAGTCGTTTCCGACTCTGTGCAACCCCATAGACGGCAGCCCACCAGGCTTCCCCGTCCCTGGGATTCTCCAGGCAAGAATACAGTAGTATAGTATTCTTGCACAGAACACTTTTAAAATGTACCCAAGCAACCAGATGAGAACATCTATAAAATACTACTTAGCATATGTAAAAGATCTTTTCATGTATGACTGCTCATTGGTGACCTAATATTAAATAACTTCAAAAGTCATATTCTCAGTAAATTTATACTTTAAATTTATATAAGACATTATAAGATAAGTAGAACTATTTAAAAACGGACAAAATAATGTCATTTTTGGCAGTAGGGATGGGCCTAGAAATTTGTAAAATAGACTAATAAGAACCTACTGTATAGCACAGAGAACTCTACTCAGCACTCTGTAATGACCTATATGTGAAAAGAATCTAAAAAAAGAGTGGATATATGTGTATGTATATCTGATTCACTTTGCTGTACACCTGAAACACTACACTATAAATCAAGTATATCCCAATAAAAATTAAAACAAGCTACAACCATTATTCTAATTTATTAAATATATACTTGTGTCAGGCACTGAGCTACAATACAATATTCCCACATCTCAATTCCTCTTGTCACCAAATCAAAGTAGTAAGGTAGCCATTATCAGCCCCATTTTACAGATAGAAAATAGACTTAGATTAAGTAATTCAGAAAGCTAGTGGTAGAAGATCTAGGATTTAAATCCTGGTCTATCTTACAATGATATATTCCATTTTTCTTTTCCTATAGGCCCCTATGGACCCAGAACAACTGGCCTGTTTCAGAGCTGCAGACTATTGTACAAGCTTCCTCACCACAAGGTGAGAAAACTTTAAATTCATACTTTCTATCTTAAGGTGGAAAGCTGCTTACCATTCCCATCCCTCAATTAATCATGTCTGAGTGACCAGTATGAGGTTAGAGTTGATAAGAAAAAAAGACAATTTCTATCTTGAAGGAAGTTTTTATTTTGAAAAATTCATTACAAAATGTGTTAACTGAAATTTTAAAATGTCAAATACAGAGAGGTGAAAAGACCTTTTCCCCTTTATCCTCATTCTTCACTGCTTAACAATTTTGAGAATAGGCTTCTAAATTTGACAGGCCTTACTTTGAAGCAGATGTATACTTTCTGAAATTTATTTCCATGATAAAAATAATCTATTTTAGAATTTTTCTGTATTAACATGGAGTACTCCACATTTTAAAGACCTAATCATTTTTTAGATGTCCATTTAAATATACTTATAGTCCAGTTTCACTAGGCAAAATAAAAACTTTTCTCAATTAAAGATACTATTATCTGTACTTTTAAAAAGTCACAGAATCTGATATGCAATTAATATATATTTCTAATTCCATAACCTTACGAAAACCAAGAAGTAATAAAAAGACAAACATCAAAGAATTACTTGATGTTTGTCTAACAATGTAAACTGTCCAAAAACTGAAGGTGGTATAATAGAAAGAACACAGGAAAAGAGGATAACAGTTAGACCAAAAGAATTTCAAAATCTAATAATCAGTAATTCTGTGGGCTTTAGGCCAAAACTTGTACCATTTAGGGAAAGAGAATGACCTCATCAGACTTCAGAACCTATGCCTAAAAACTGGAAATAATAATAATAGCAGTTTTGTTACATGAGATATGAGTACAAAAGTGAACAAATGAATATAAAATGACCTCAACTAGAATAAAACACAAGCATCTTATTTTCATGTTTTCCTTTCTAAAATTTCTTCCTTCTGCACCTCTAGCCATCACTGTTTATTTTCATTTACACTAAGAAATAGTTCCTTATCAATTCTCCCCATGTGCTTCCTTCATGGAGTCACAATTACAGACATAACAGCCAGAGGAGGCCTCAGACTCTCTAGTCCAGAAACAGATAATAGATCAGGAAATGAGAGTTGCACTAATACGTAAGAAGAGTAAGATTAGAATTCAGGTCTCCAGGTTCTTGGTCCATTAATAAGCTATACTATTCCATTTACTTGTAAATATTAGTTTATAAATGTTAGCTTAATTAACATTTTTTAAAAATGGGTTTTTGAACTTCCCCGATGGTCCAGTGGTAAAGAATCTGCCTGCCAAAACAGGCGACACAAGTTCAATCCCTGATTCAGGAAGATTCCACATGCGCTGCAAGTACTGAAGCCTGTGCACCCTATAGCCTGTGGTCCACAACAAGAGAAGCCAGCGCAATGAGAAGCCTGCACACTACAGCTAGAGAGCATCCCCGCCTGCAGCTGGAGAAAGTTCACACACTGCAACAGAGACCCAGTGCAGCCAAAAACAGATAAATAAAATTTCTTTAAAAATGGTTTCTTGTTTATCTCCTAAAACTTAAACCAGCTTAAAGGAAAAGAAGAAACTTGTCTTAACATTAATTTTGTTTTATTTTATTTTTTTTGAACAGAACAAGGCGTTTTGATTTATTACTCAAAAATGGTTCATTTTTTATTTAGCTTTCTGACTCTGCGCTTGTGCTTTCAATACTTTCACAACAATCTTCTGCTCTTCAATAAGGAAAGCGCGCTTGATCCTGTCGCGGACACATTTAGCACACATGGAACCACCATAGGCTCGGCTGACGTGTTTCTTCGTTTTAGACAACCTCATGAGAACTTTTGGCCTCACGGCACGAACGCCTCTCAGTCGGCCTGGGCACACACCACATGCAGATTTTGGTGCTTTCCCAACCTTCTTGGTATAAAGGTAAACAATTCTATTACCAGGGGTTCGGGACAGCCTGGTTTTGTTAGAGGCTGTATTGTAGGACAGCCTATGCCGGTAGGTCAGACGCTGCACCATCCTGAATGCCTTTAGATACCGTGCCCCTAACATTAACTTTAAATAAGACTTCACAATAGAAGGAAACTGATTAATATGAATAATTATTACCATTTCAAATTTAAATTAATATTTTCAATTAAACTAGTAGAGAAATATATGATCAAAAGCAATTTTTTAGATGTCCATTCCCACTATAGTAGACTTTGAATCCTGCAGGCCAAGAAAATAAATAGGAGATAGGCTCTAAGAGGGTAAAAATGAATTCAAATACTTCTTTCATGCCTATTCTTTCTGAGACCCATTTTAAGGTTCTTATTTATACCATCAATAATAATTTTAGAGAAAGAAGAAACACCAAATATACTTTAAAATAATTTTTGAAGACGTTACATAAAGGCAGCTGGCTCATTAATTGGTTTAGGGGCTGAAAAAAATACTAAATATATTTAGTGAGCACAACAGAAGAAGCTCCAAGGTAAATTCAAAACCATAAGCAAACCTGAAAATGGACATCAAAGGGGATTTGGGAAAGTTATATTATTATCTGCTACTTCTTATCAAGAGCACAGAGGCAGTGAAAGAGTGGGAACTAAATACAAGTAGAAAGAACGCAAGAGGCATAGTGGTCAAGAAGTTGGAAGGTCTGAGTGCCAATTTCTAACTACTTCAGTGTGATAGTTAATTTTATGCTATGTACCCAAGCTGTCTATTCAAACACCAGTCCAGATGGTGTTACAAAACTAAGTATTTTTTAAACATGTGATTAAACACTTAAATCAGTAGACTAAGTAAAGCAGATTATCCACCAAAATGTAGGTGGGCCTCATCTAATCAGCTGAAGGCCTTAAGAGTAAAGACTTTCCCAAGAAGAAGCAATCTGGCCTCATCACTGTAACACAAAAATTATGCCTGACTTTCTAGCCTACAGATTTTGGACTCAAGACTATCACAGTAACTCCTCCTTGAGTTTCCAACTTGCTGGCCTACTCTACTGATTTTAGACTTGCCAGCCCCCATAAACATACAAGCCAATTCCTAAAATTCAATCAATCTATCAGTCTCCATCTCTGCTTATATATATATATATATATATATATATATTAGTTTATATGATGAACCCTATTAACATTCTTGTGACCTTTAGTACAGAACCAGAAAACTTGACAGGAGGAAAAATCTTTAAGCCATTTAATCTAGTCTCCCACACAATGCAGGAATCTCCTTGACATCACTGACTAGTCAACCAGTATCTCCACACTGGAAAGGAGCTTAATAACTACACACATACATACATGAAAAATCACCCCTTTTTAAAGGAGTTCTGTAATTGGACAACTCTTTCTCTAATTGGAGAAAAAGAAAATCTATGTTTAATTTTCAACCATCCAACTAATCCTATTTCTACCTTCTAAAACTAAAAATGAACCATAAACAAGTGCTGTTAATAGGAATACTCCGCACAGTTTTGTTTAGATACAAATAGGTTGTAGGCAGGTAACAGCCCCTAAAGATGTCCACTTCCTGATCTTCAAAACTTGTGGGTAAGTTACTTAACTTGGCAGTAGGAATTCTGTAGGTAAATTAAGAATTTTGAGATGAGGAGATTATCCCAGATTATCAGGGTGGGTCCAAGGTAATCACAAATCTTTATAAGAAAGATGGAAGCAGGAAAGTCAGGGGCAGAATGATGAAAGATAAGAAAGTCTTGACCTGCTATTGCTGGCTTTGAAGATGAAGACATTAACCAAAGAATATAGGCAGTCTCTAGCAACTGGAAAAATAAGGGAATGGATTCTCTTCAGCTGCCAGAAGGAAGGCAGCCCTGCCAGTACCTCATTATCTAGGCCAGTGAAGCCTGTTTTGGATTTCTGGCCTCCAGAACTATAAAATACTAAATTTATTTTGCTTTGAATCATTAAGTTTATGGTAATTTGCTACAGCAGAAATACAAAGTGATTACAAATACATCAACATTTTTAAAAAGTGAAATATAAACAACTAGAAAGATAAGTAAATTAAAGTTTAATACAATTTAATGAGAAAAAACATTTTATAAAATAGACTGGGGAACTCCCTGCTGATCCAATGGTTAGGACTCCACATTTCAACTGCTGAGAGTGGGGCTCAATCCCTGGTCAGGGAACTAAGATCCCACAAGCCATGTGATAAAAAAAACTATTTAACATTTCCGACAGCCTCTGTACAAAACTTTCCAGGCTATGCCTAACCCACCTGGAAACTATAATCTCAAAGGATAAATGAGAGTAAGACAAAAATATTATCACTTTATTCTCAAAAGTGATATATTTATCAACATACATTTTTCTGGGTAAGAAAAAAGCTTTTTTTATAAATTTAGGTTCGAAATTAAAATGCTAACATATCTTGAAGAAAAAATACTGTGTATCAATATGAATGTGGCACAATTTAGTAACTATTTTCAAATTTAGCTATTAAGATATTTTTTTACTAGACCTACCATTTAACTTGCCTCGGGAAAACTACTCATCTGATCATAAGTTTTATTAGAAAAACATTTTCTGACATTCTTGTTTAAGTTATACACAAAAATTCAGAAGCAAACTTTACCAACATGGACATTTGAATGAAACTATTATTTAATAAAGCAATATAAAGGAGAGTATCTTCCAGATAAAAACCTTTCAAATATTTGAAGCCTAGGCTTACATTTTCAGTTAGATTTTATTTCGCCAATGTATATCCAGTTATTCAAGCATTCCCTGAGGAACATGTTTTTGGCATTATGCCCATCCTCCTCATGACCCTCCCTTCCTCTGGATACATCTAGTTTGTCAGTATCCTTAAAGGTGTTCAGAACTGAACAAAATGCTGCAAATGCAATCCCCCAAAATGCAAAGAATGTTAAATTCCTTATTCCAGAGACCTTACTCTTAATAATTCAATAAGGCTTACAGGCTATTAAGTCATACCTATTTAGCTGATTTCATTAAACTAAAGCACAGAATATACATGTACTCCTATTACATTTCAACTTACTAGTTCAAATAATTAGGCACAGGTTGACAACAAAGCACTCTTTGGGCAGAAGTATTCAATCAGCTCTAAATCCATCTGACTGTACTATCTCCCAGATCACATTTCCTCATGTTGTCCACAAGCATATCATTAGAGACTCCGACAATGTGCTTTCCTGAACTCAAGATACTTGTTATGGCATCCTCCTATCATGCAATCCTATCAAAAAGGAAATGAAGTCAGTCTGGCAAGTCACTTAACCAGAGTCTCAGTTTCTTCATCTATAAAGAAAGGAAGTTGGACTAGATCCCTTTGAGCTATAAAATTCTATTATTCTAAAAGAGATTTTATCAGGTAGTAGAAAGATACTGAAATAAATAATGAAAGAAAGCTAACCCTTGGGAGAGAGGCACCTTCTCATGAATATTGAGTGGGGTGAAGCAGTGTCTGTAATCCCACACTGATAATCCATAAACCAGGGGGACTCTATCTTATTTCTTCTTTCACATAAAGTAAAGCCTCAATTCAGACTTTACCAATTATTAACTTGTGATGTTAGGTTCTGGGATAAAGATTAACACTGTGGAGCCACTGAAAGAAAGAAACTTGATAAGCAAATGAATAATGAAACAATTATTTTCAAGCCCTCTAGAAATACTTAATTTCATGCAACCTCTGAAACTGCAAATTGCTCTTAGTCACTATAAAAGACACTGACTTTGGCTCTAGTTATCGATATTTAAAAACAGGCTAAATTTTTTAAAATATACCATTTGGTCACACTCTTCCAAAATTCAAGCTAGCCTTCCCTTTTCTGATCCAAGTTTCATTGTCCCTAAAAGGCAAAATGTATTTGAAGGCTGAAGAACAGTACAAAAGCAAAATAAACAAAATATATTTCTATTTCTGTTCTCCCTAGAATTTAGCTCTCTACAGAAATTTCCTCTTCTTTAAGCCAGTAAATGTCAACAATTTTTGGTGTTGTTGCTCTCTTTTCTCAAGCTAAACTTACCCATGATTCCATAATATGAATAGACAAAACAGCTAAATTCTGTATGCCAAAAGATTCTGCTCGTTGTTTCAAGACCCACTCACATATGGAGAATGAGTCGTTAGTGGGTCACGATGTACAGGTGTACACCCATGCTCTCCCAGGCTGCTCAAGCTACTATCAAGGACCCTGTGGGAGTGCACAGGAAGGGCCCTGGGCCAACTGTGCTGTGCTCATGACTTCCTACCTCAGGAAGCTGGTGAAGTTTCTCAGCAGCTCTCTACCTGAGTGCAGGGCAGCAGCTTCTGCATGATAATCATGATCATATTAGTGACTGATATTTTTTAGCTCTTTGAGAATAAAAGACAACTTCTAGAGTACATTGTTTAAGACATTTGATTTTCAAAACCACTTTTCAATTGCATGACCTATCAAATTAAGGATTATCTGTATCCTTATTTCACAGCTCTAAATGATATCTATTATTTCCATGCTACATGCTACAAAGAGAAAAATGGAGGCTTAGAGAGACTTAAGTTATCCAAGCTGCTGCTGCTAAGTCGCTTCAGTTGTGTCCAACTCTGTATGACCCCATAGACAGCAGCCCACCAGGCTCCCCCGTCCCTGGGATTCTCCAGGCAAGAACACTGGAGTGGGTTGCCATTTCCTTCTCCAAGGCATGAAAGTGAAAAGTGAAAGTGAAGTCACTCAGTCGTGTCCGACTCTTCGCAACCCCATGGACTGCAGCCTACCAGGCTCCTCCCATGGGATTTTCCAGGCAAGAGTACTGGAGTGGGGTGCCATCACCTTCTCCATAGTCACAGACTATCTGTAAAAATGAAGTGCCAATATGAGTTTGTATGATCCCAAATCTATGCTATTTCTACTGCAACACACAGCCACTCAAAGATGACACAAAGTTTACTGTGAAGGAGCTCAGAGCCTAGGACCCTACAAAATTAATAAGGCAGAAATAAAAGGGTGTAATGTTTGAATACAGTTGAATACAATATTCAACAAGAGTAAAGTCATACATTTCTTGCATCATAAAGTAAAAAGAATGTGTTTAAAAGGAAAATACAAGAATCACAAGGTAGAAATTAGATCAGAAAAAGAAAAGATGAAGAAAAACTGGGAAAGACATTTAGAAAATATAGTATTCTACATGCTGAAGATAAATATGGCTCTGACATTGAGAAGTGGAATAAGCTATTACATGCAGAGGAAAAAAAACATGAACAAAGACACATAAAGGAAAATACAAGGCATATATGTAGAACAGCAAATAGTTCGGATCTGCTAACACAGTGTGTCCTACATTTTCCAGGTAAGATTTCTACTGAATTCATTAAAAATACAGATTCCTAGGTTTCTCCCCTAGAGATTTTGAATCAGTAGGTCTGAGATGGATATAGGAATTTAATTTTTTTAAAGTACTATAAGTGACTTTTTATTAGTGAGGAAGTTTAAGAAGCATTACCCTAAAGGACAGAGTTGGTAAAGAGGAGTCATGAAAGTAGAAGCCTGAAATAATAGGCCAAGGAACTTGGCTTTATTTTTATAGTCAACAAAGAGCAGCTATAGCATCTTTATCAGGCTTCAGGAAGACTATTCTGATAGCAATGAGTGGAAGGGATAAAAAGAGAAGGGAGATGAGGGATCAGTCTGCAGACTAGGGCAGCGGCACAGCCTAGAGATAATGAAGGCTGGAATAAGAGGAGTAGTAAAATAAATTAAAAATAAGATTTGAGATATGCCACAGATGAAAATTGGTAGACCTAATGCAACTAACTGGTTGTGCAAGGGAAAAAGTAAGAAAAACATCAGAATTAAATCTAAAATTCTTCTTTAGGGGACACTGATACCAAGGAATTAGAAAAAGAATTCACAGAACATGGAGAAGTTTGGGAAGAAAAGATAACGAATTAAGCCTTGGCTAGGGCTTGGGTAACTAGTGAGAAATTCTAATACAGAGATGTCTACTAGGCAGCTGGAGAAAAATAAGTCAGCCTAGAGATACAGATTTGAGAGTCAGAAACAAACAGTTGATAATTTTATCACATAGCACCCTCAAATAAAAAGTCGGACGAGAGAAATGTGATGGCACAATACTAGTTATTCTTCTTATTTGATAATGGACTGTGGGCTGCGATGTTCTTGGCAAGAAGGAAAGATTTTAACTGGTCTTTCTACAGTTTAAAGTGTTTTACACATTTAAAAGAAAACTTAAAAAGCAAGCTACAACTGTCCACAGTAGATTCTTTCACATTTCAACCTTCAGCAAACACAAATTGCTTTTGCAGTGGCCAGTTCACTATAATCAGTAGAAGTCAAAACATGTATTTTTTTTTTGTTTTTAAACTTTGTGCAAAAAGCAAGCAGCAGGAGGAAGATATGCTTTCAACATTTAAGACATGTTGTTACCAACAGAAAAAATTCAAACTAATTTCCTAGTAAAGTCAATCTCAGTAATTGTGCACAAATCTTACTTTAGACCAGAAATTTAATTCAACAAAAAGACTGACAGAAAAATTCCTTTTGACTACCTACTCTTGCTACATGGCTGCTAAACTAGTACCACCCAGGGCCCTGCAGAAGTTAGGAAAGGGCGGTGGGCTGACTGCACTGAGCCAGCTGTCCCTAACCCCAGAATGCTGCGCTATCAGTGAAAGTTTCTGCCAGCCATTTAAAAGGAGGCAGCTTTTGCAGTATTCAAAACCACACTAGATACTTTAATAGCTACAGAAACTCAAGTCAAAATTCAGATTCCATGACTCTTAATTGGACAAGAAACTTAGTATCTGAGTATTGATTTTGCCATTTATAAATCAGGAATAAAATCCATATGACATTATTATAAAGATTACATAAAATACATAGCACAGATAAGAAAAGAAATCATTACAATGAAGGATAATAAGTGCTTTGATGGCTCAGCTTTAGGAGGGAAGTACAGGCATTAAGAAGTTAACAATGAAACTAAATATTACAAAGGAAAAATAAAAATTAGTCAAATAAAGGAGAGCATACACTCCAAGCAAAAGAAAAAACAGGCCTGGGAAGATGCTGCAGAAGGCATGGATATACAAGGAAACTGGACATCTTCAGATAACATCAATGAAACGGAATCCTGGCAATTCTCAGATCTAACATTCGTGATTTTTTCCATTTACAAAAATACCTACAGGATCACGATATACAGTGAATCTTTCATTTTGATTAGGGACAAATGTGAATCATGAATAATATAAGACTAGTACACTGACATCTAAAGATGACTTCTCAGATTCCGGGCTGACAGAGTCAGTCAGTTCAGTTCTGTTCAGACGCTCAGTCATGTCCAACTCTTTGTGACCCCGTGAACTGCAGCATGCCAGGCCTCCCTGTCCATCACCAACTCCTGGAGTTTACTCAAACTCATGTCCATCGAGTTGGTGATGCCATCCAACCATCTCATCCTCTGTCGTCCCCTTCTCCTCCCACCTTCAATCTTTCCCAGCATCAGGGTCTTTTACAGTGAGTCAGTTCTTCGCATCAGGTGGCCAAAGTATTGGAGCTTCAGCTTCAACATCAGTCCTTCCAATGAATATTCAGGACTGATTTCCTTTAGGATGGACTGGTTGGATCTCCTTACAGTCCAAGAGACTCTCAAGAATCTTCTCCAACACCACAGTTCAAAAGCATCAATTTTTCAGTGCTCAGCTTTCTTTATGGTCCAACTCTCACATCCATACATACTGGAAAAACCATAGCCTTGAGTAGATGGACCTTTGTTGGCAAAGTAATGTCTCTGCTTTTTAATATGCTGTCTAGGTTGGTCATAACTTTTCTTCCAAGGAGTAAGCATCTTTTAATTTCATGGCTGCAGTCACCATCAGCGTGATTTTGGAGGGCCCCGCCCCCAAAATAAAGTCTCTCACTGCTTCCATTGCTTCCCCTTCTATTGGCCATGAAGTGATGGGACCAGAAGCCATGTGCTTAATTTTCTGAATGTTGAGTTTTAAGCCGACTTTCCACTCTCCTCTTTCACATTCATCAAGAGCTCTTTAGTTCTTCTTCACTTTCTGCCATAAGGGTGGTGTCATCTGCATATCTGAGGTTATTGATATTTCTCCCTGCAATCTTGATTCCAGCTTGTGCTTCATCCAGTCCAGAGCTTCTCTTTACTCTGCATATAAGTTAAATAAGCAGGGTGACAATATACAGACTTGAGGTACTCCTTTCCCAATTTGGAACCAGTCTGTTGTTTCATGTCCAGTTCTAACTGTTGCTTCCTGACCTGCATACAGATTTCTCAGGAAGCAGGTCAGGTGGTCTGGTATGCCCATCTCTTTCAGAATTTTCCACAGTTTATTTTAATCCACACAGTCAAAGGCTTTGGCATAGTCAATAAAGCAGAAATAGAATGTTTTTCTGGAACTCTCTTGCTTTTTCGATGATCCAGCGGATGTTGGCAATTTGATCTCTGGTTCCTCTGCCTTTTCTAAATCCAGCTTGAATATCTGGAAGTTCATGGTTCACGTACTGTTGAAGTCTGGCTTGGAGAATTTTGAGTATTACTTTGCTAGCGTGTGAGATGAGTGCAATTGTGCAGTAGTTTGAGCATTCTTTGGCATTACCTTTCTTTGGGATTGGAATGAAAACTGACCTTTTCCAGTCCTGTGGCCACTGCTGAGTTTTCCAAATTTGCTGGCATATTGAGTGCAGCACTTTCACAGCATCATCTTTTAGGATTTGAAATAGCTCAACTGAAATTCCATCACCTCTACTAGCTTTGTTCAGAATGATGCTTCCTAAGGCCCACTTGACTTCACATTCCAGGATGTCTGGCTCTAGGTGAGTGATCATACCATCCTGGTTATCTGGATCATTAAGATCTTTTCCTTATTGTTCTATGTATTCTTTCCACCTCTTCTTAGTATCTTCTGCTTCTGTTAGGTCCATACCATTTCTGGCCTTTATTGTGCCCATCTTTACATGAAATGTTCCATTGGTAGCTCTAATTTTCTTGAGATCTTTAGTCTTTCCCATTCTGTTGTTTTCCTCTATTTCTTTGCATTGATCACTGAGGAAGGCTTTCTTATCTCTCCTTGCTATTCTTTGAAACTCTGCATTCAGGGTATATCTTTCCTTTTGTCCTTTGCCTTTCATTTCTCTTCTTTTCACAGCTATTTGTAAGGCCTTCTCAGACAACCATTTTGCCTTATTGCATTTATTTTTCTTGGGGATGGTCTTGATCCCTGCCTCCTGTACAATGTTACAAACCTCCGTCCATAGTTATTCAGGCACTCTGTCTATCAGATCTAATCCCTTGAATCTATTTCTCACTTCCACTGTATAATCGTAAGGGATTTGATTTAGGTCATACCTGAATGGTCGAGTGGTTTTCCCTACTTTCTTCAATTTAAGTCTGAATTTGGCAATAAGGACTTCATGATCTGAGCCACAGCCAGCTCTTAGTCTTGTTATTGCTGACTGTACAGAGTTTCTCCATCTTTGCCTGCAAAGAATATAATCAGTCTGATTTCAGTATTGACCATCTGGTGATGTCCATGTGTAGAGTCTTCTCTTGTATTGCTGGAAGAGGGTATTTGCTATGACCAGTGTGTTCTCTTGGCAAAACTCTATTAGCCTTTGCCCTGCTTGATTTTGTACTCCAAGGCCGGATTTGCCTGTTACTCCAGGTATTTCCTGACTTCCTACTTTTGCATTCCAGTCCCCTATAACGAAAAGGATATCTTTTTTAAGTGTTAGTTCTAGAAGGTCTTGTAGGTCTTCATAGAACCATTCAACTTCAGCTTCTTCAGCATTACTGGTTGGAGCATAGATTTGGATTACTGTGATATTGAACAGTTTGCCTTGGAAATGAACAGAGATCATTCTGTCATTTTTGAGACTGCATCCAAGTACTGCATTTCGGACTCTTTAGTTAACTATGATGGCTACTCCCTTTCTTCTAATGGATTCTTGTCCACAGTAGTAGATATAATGATCATCTGAGTTAATTTCACCCATTCCATTCCATTTTAGTTCGCTGATTGCTAAAATGTCGATGTTCACTCCTGCCATCTCCTGTTTGACCACTTCCAATTTGCCTTGATTCATGGAGTTAACATTCCAGGTTCCTATGCAATATTGCTCTTTACAGCATCGGACTTTACTTCCATCACCAGTCACATCCACAACTGGGTGTTGTTGTTGTTTTGGCTCCGTCTCTTCATTCTTTCTGAAGTTACTTCTCCACTCTTCTCCAGTAGCATATTGGGTACCTACCCACCTGGGGAGTTCATCTTTCAGTATCCTATCTTTTTGCCTTTTCATACTGTTCATGGGGTTCTCAAGGCAAGAATACTGAAGTGATTTGCCATTCCCTTTTTCAGTGGAGCACGTTTTGTCAGAACTCTTCACCATGATCAGTTCACCTTGGGTGGCCCTACACAGCATGGCTCATAGTTTCACTGAGTTAGACAAGGCTGTGGTCCGTGGGATCAGATTGGTTAGTTTTCTGTGATTGTGGTTTTTAGTCTGTCTGCCCTCTGATAGAGAAGGATAAGAGGGTACAGAGGCTTCCTGATGGGAGAGGTGACAGAATAGTTGGTGATATTGATAAGAAATTGAAAAAGGAAGTTATCATGTGAAAATGAATTTAGTTTTGATATCTAAAAATAGTGATGTTTCCTAAAGGCAACACAGAATGAGGGATAAGAGCCCAGGGGAAATATTTGGCTTTGTCTCCTACAGTTCAGAATGTTATTAACAGTATACAAGTGGTAATTGAATCTATAGTATTAAATAGATCAATCAAGGATACTGAAGACAGTTAAAGAAAAAAAATTATGACTAAATTCTTACTTACACATGCCCATTTTAATTCAATTTTAATGCAAGAGGTATAAGTAGAGTGCTTACTGTGTGCCCAATAGCAGCTTACCAAACCAGGCTCAATGATGAGGGAAGCATGCAGATAAAGAAGTAAAGACAAGGGTAAAAATAAGGTGCTTTTAAGTTGATGCTATTGTCAGTGTTAGTAAGAAATAGGTGACTGTGTTAAGTGAGAAAGGCAGTACTAGGTTATAGAGTTTTAATTACATACTACAAAAAAGACTTTGGATCTTATCCTTTAGGTCTCAGTGTTCACTAACTGTCATGAAAGGATGAGATGAAAATCTAGGAGAGTAAAAATCCTTGAAGATGATTTTCTTGGGGCATATTTGTCAGAATCACTGCTTTAAACAATGGTACAGCACTGTAAGTGTTTCAGCAATGAGTACCGTGATGAAAGGGATATTGAGGAAAACCATACTTAAAGGCCTATGGGAAGCATTGGTGGGGTAAAGGCCAGGAAGCAATGTATAACCTGAGACGTGGATTTTATAGAGACAGCTGTAGGTTCAGCTCCCAGCTCTAGCAACTTACTAGGTATGTGACTTTGAGCAAATTACAATCTATTAATACTTAATTTACTCATAGGTAAAATGGAAATAACAATACCTACCTTACAGGGCTGTGATGGGAATTAATGAAAAGAATAAATATATATAAATTATATTAAAATGAATATAAGAGCTTTGGTCTGTCACTGTTTATTACAGTAATATTAATAACAAACCATCTAGTAATCCAATTAAACCAACAGCAATTAAAATCTGAATCACGACATTAAATCATTCTTTAACCCCAGTTTGTAACTGATTTTTAAAATGCCAGATTAAAAAATGTATTTCAAATCATTTCAGAAGTTGCAAATATTACGACCACACAAATCATTTTATGAATCGGTTCAATGAACATTTAAAATTTGCTGTAAAACATGTAAAACATGCTGTCCTATATATAGCAGTAGATACAAAAATGAGTGAGAATATAGACCCTAATCTCTTTTACAATTCTGAACAAAGGGCAAATTAAGAGTTTTACCTGACTAACTCGATTCACTTCCTCCTCTTCTTCCTCAGCTTCCTCTCCAAATGAAAGTAAACTAAAATTTCTATTGAAAAAGAAAGAAGGAAAAAAGAATGAAATAAAATTAGAAAGAAAACGTTAAATGAAACTTATAAATATCCTATTTTCAAAGCAATAGGACACAATTTATAAGAAGAAACATTCTCTCAACAGACAATATTACTTAGTATTCAGGGGAAATACACTAAGGATATATATTTTTAGCATAACATTAAATGTTTAGTTCCAGATGTTTTATATATTGTTGTTGTTATTCAGTTGCAAAGTCATGTCTGACTCTGCTAACCCATGGACTGCAGCACACCAGGCTTCCCTGTCCTTCACTATCTTCTGGAGTTTGCCCAAATTCATGTCTATTGAGTTGGTGATGCTATGTAACCATCTCATCCTCTGCTGCCCCTTTCTCCTTTTGCTTCAATCTTTCCCATTTCACATACTAGACTAAACTAATGACCAAAAGCCTATCCCGAAAACTACCATTAAATACACTAAGTCCAGCATGACAGAAATAATTAAAGCTTTTTGTGGGTTTCCCAGGTGGCACGCACAGTAAAGAACCTGCATGTCAACGCAGGAAACATCAGAATCTCAGGTTCTATCCCCAGGTCTGAAGATCCCCTGGAGGAGAGCCCAGAACCCCACTCCAGTGTTCCTGCCTGGAGAATCCCGTGGACAGAGGAGCCTGGCGGGCTACAGTCCACAGGGTTGCAGAGTCGGACACGACTCAGCAACTCAGCAAAGCACAGCATATTATCAAATAAGGATTGCTAAAAAACTAATAAACATACAGCTCTGAGGGTACTATAAATGGGAAGCAATTTATCTAGTGTCTGCCAAAATAATTTCAATATTTTAAAATTAGTAAGTTACACAAAATTATGGGGGGAGGGCAACAAAGTTAGCTAAGCAAACAGTCCGTGGGAATAAAAAACTAACTTTTGTCTTTTTTGACCCTTCAGATTAATACATCACAAGGAAGATAAATAGTAAGCTATTAAAACTCCTCTGAAATACTGGAAAAACAAAAGATCAGGCAATAAAAGGGGAATTTTCATTTCAAAATTTACTTAGATATAATCAGTAACTATCACATCACCCCTAACATATTTGCTATGAATTAAAAACAAAATATCCAACTTTTGGCTTTGCTGTCAAGATAAATCAGCGATGAAATATTATATCTCAATATAGTAACAGTTACTTTTCACCCAGATACAAATTAGTAAAAATAAATTAATACAAAATAAAAAGAAATCAAATAAATATATAGTTGTGTAAGAAGTTATTTTGCCACAAGATATCAACTGCCTATTAGAGTCTGGCTCATATTTGACAGTTTATAACAGCAACTTAACTTACATTATAGGATATCAAAGAAAGGAAATGAATATGTATTGAATACCTACACTATAGGGTATTTTCAAATTCCCCTTCTCATTTAAACTTTGTAATAAGCAGTTGCTATACTATAAATCTCCATTTTATAAGATGGGGAAACTGAAGCTCAAAGATCAGTAGACTTTGCTTCCTATAACTGCAGTAGGCAGGATTATACTTAAAGCTTTCTGAATCTGACACTTATATAAGTACAACAAAATCCCTAAAAAGGATTCTACAGTTCAGTAAAAGAGAAAGTTGAAATCTAACTCTCTGATACCTATTTTAATAAAACAGACAAAATTAATAATGTAAAGAATATTACTCACAGAAATACTGAAGAAATTTCTGTTATTAGAGAACTATCCTCAGGAATTAATCCAGAATACAGAAAGAACTTTATGTGTAAATATATTTATAATAAGGTTATTTTAATAACATCAAAAAAAGGAGCGAGAAAGTTAAATAATATTAACCATGCAGTCATTAAATCCTTCGTACTTTACTTTCTAACTTCTTTATCCTGAGCATGTATTATTGGAAAAACAAGTAAACAAACAAAAGTTTCAACAACTCATTTATATAAATAATTCTTGTGGTGGTCATAAATATTTATCTATTTATTAATAGATTTCATCAGACATCTCAGACAATACTTTTTTAGCTTAAGGTTTTAAGTTATACACTCTTTGAATATACAAAATGTACATCTAGAAAAAGAAACACACACAGATCACTGAGACATACATACTGGTCCACACTGGCCTCCCCCTAATTACTAAATAATTATTACAGAAGGAAACAAAGTGAACTAAATAAATCAGTGTTGCTTTTCAAGTTGAGGAAAAAAATCTTTCTATTCTGATTACTTTGTGCCTTTGGGTTTCAATTTCTTTACTTCCTCCTCTGGTTTCTCTTTTTTCGGCTTTTTTATTTCCCTTGGAATGATGTCATCAAAAGGATTAAATAAAACCTACGAAAAGACATATTTTGAAAATATTACTCAATTTTTTTAATTTCACAAAAAAATAAAACCAATATTTAATTATGGTGCCATTAGTATCTATAATTTCTCCTCATAGAACCAGTATAATGATATATATACTTCCACTTACATGGCCTCATTGGATTCTCCCAGTAATCCAATGTGCTACTAAGGAAAAAATGTTTTATACTTATTTAACAAAAGGGAAAGACAGTCAAGAAAACAATATATAGTTAGAGAGACAAGCTCAGGTATTTTTTTTTTTTTAACTCAGGTATCCTTACTTCAAATCAAATGTTCTCAGGTCCTTGTTTTCTCAATGAAGGATCGCTCTTAAATTACCAAAGACAACACTTCACTGGGCTAAATAAACCTAATTCATCCAGCTTTTCACTATGGAGTTTTTCATTCATTGGATTATCAGCTTAAGTTTCATCCTCAAATTCAAAATCTTCCATTAAAAAAATTCTTAATCAGAAATTGTAACTAAATTACAGAGCTAAAATCCAAGTTGTGATGTTAATTTAGTATAAAGCCTTCACCTGATAACTGAACACAAATATTCAATTTCTTTTAAGTGACAAAGTAATATATCTCTAATAATCATGCTCATACCTCACAACTTCTTATTTTATGTGGATTTCGTGGTCTTTCTTCATCATCAATGTCTACTTCTGTCAGGCGTAGCATGTTATATACTGTATCCCCTGTAACCTATCAAATAAAAAAGGAAATTTAATTGAAAATTATTAAATTCATTCTTTGAAATCAGGGAGGACTTTTGAAAATATTTTTAAAGTAATTAAAAAGGCATTTCATATTGTTACATAAGATTATATGTATTAAACAGTGCAAATAAAGCAACATAATCCTAAGGGGAAAAGGTTTGACAAACTTTAATTCCTCAATAAGATTTTTGGGAAATTTCCAATATATACCTAATGTCAGTTTTTACTAAAAACACAATGCCAAGTAACTTCCTTCTGAATGACTACGTTTTGTTCAAACATTATAAACAAATTTAGACTTTAGAAGAGGGAAGAACAAGCAAATAATAAAAACAATGTGGTAAGTGCTTTGAAGACATTATCATGCTTAATCCTCAAAACATCCTAAAAGTAGGTACTATCATTATCTTTCTTCTCTAGATAAGAAAATTGAGGCTGAAAGAAGTTGTAGATCCGACAGTGATGGCCTTTCTGACTTCTAACTACTATGCTATACTTTGCCTCTACTGTGTGAGTTACATAACATCGGTTGTAAACAGTGGTGCAGAAGGACAACCTAAATATCATTTTATTAAATACTTATTTTTTTAAATAACAGGGAGGAAAATCCATGAGTGTCAGACAACCTGTGTTGGAGTGGCTCAAAAGTATTAAGCAACAATACTGCATTCCATGTTTTTGGCATGACTCCTTTCATTCAATATTTAAAAAACTAAAATAATACCAGTTTTCCAGTTGTGCTGTTTGTTTTTTTCCTTTTCATCGGCACGAAATCCAGTTTTGTCTGGGATGTGGGGAAACCCTTCTAACTGAACCAGCAGAGGGAGCTGATACACTAGTGATGCCTAATATGCCTAACACTTGGGGCATCTGAGAGCACATTCATGAAAAGGGAGAAGCAGGAGGAGAAAGAAAAAACAAACCCTGCAGAATCCCTTTAAAAGAAAACTATTGAAGTGACCATCTCTGATATGGTGTTAAATGTCAGCAGGATTAAATAGGTACTATTCAAAGTAATATTTCAGGTAAGCAGTTTAAATGTTAACACAACTTCCACTTTAAACTGAAGGGAATTCATTATTAACAAAATAAATTTTAAACTACTAAATGTTATTATCTAAATGTCTTTCTAAAAACATTAAAACATATCAGCTGAGTGACACAGCAGTTAATAATAACGATTAAAACAATTTTAGAAAAAATAAAAATTTTAAGTTAAAAATCAATGACTGGCCTGAAACACACACAGAAAAACTCAGGTGGTCCCTCACAGCTCATTATAACAGGAATATGGAGCATTTCACCATTTTTAGAAATAATAAATAAATATCCTAGGGAATATTTTTATGAAGGCAGCTCTTAGGTAAGTTGATCACATACATCATAGAAGCCCAAGATAACTGCATACAAACCTTTCCAAAGATGGTATGCTTATTGTTAAGTTCATCAGCTCGACCCAGGGTAAAGAAAAACTGGCTGCCATTATCGTGAGGGCCAGCATTTGCCATGGCAACCAGTCCTCTACGATTAAAACGCAACCGTGAGTGGAATTCATCCTGAAGCATTTAAAAAAAAAAAAGATTTAGTGAATGTCCTCAGTTATAAGGCCCTTCATATTTCAGCTAACAAACAATGTCCCACACAACTTCTACTGATTTTCACATATAATCAAATCCAATATCTACAGTTCCTTCACTCTACTAATCTTGACTTTACTCACCTGTGTCTTCTAAATATACTCAAACACACATTTTTTGTGGAAAGTTGCCTACTTACACTGAGCAAGGGTACTCAAGGGGAATGGATTTCTGAGACATTTCCCTATTCTTCTCATCCCTCAGAGCCATCTAAGCTTTTAGTTCAGTTCAGTTCAGTTCAGTCACTCAGTCATGTCCAGCTCTTTGCAACCCCATGAACCTCAGCACAACAGGCCTCCCTGTCCATCACCAACTCCTGGAGTTCACCCAAACCCATGTCCATTGAGTCGGCGATGCCATCCAACCATCTCATCCTCTGTCGTCCCCTTCTCTTCTTGCCCTCAATCTTTCCCAGCATCAGGGTCTTTTCAAATAAGTCAGCTCTTCTCATCAGGTGGCCAAAGTACTGGAGTTTCAGCTTCAACATCAGTCCTTCCAATGAACACCCAGGACTGATCTCCTTTAGGATGGACTGGTTGGATCTCCTTGCAGTCCAAGGGACTCTCAAGAGTCTTCTCCAACACCACAGTTCAAAAGCATCAATTCTTCTGCGCTCACCAGTCCAACTCTCACATCTGTACATGACCACTGGAAAAACCACAGCCTTGACTAGACGGACCTTTGTTGACAAAGTAATGTCTCTGCTTTTTAATATGCTGTCTAGGTTGGTCATAACTTTCCTTCCAAGCTTTCAGAACCATCTATTTCTTTTTTCTCCAGGATAACTACTTTTGAGTCATTAAAGAGGCTTCAACGGGCTTCCCTTGTGGCTCAGTTGGTAAAGAATCTGCCTCCAATGCAGAAGACCCCAGTTTGATTCCTGGGTTGGGAAGATCTGCTGGAGAAGGGAAAGGCTACCCATTCCATATTCTGGCCTGGAGAATTCCATGGACTGTATAGTCTATGGGGTCACAAAGAGTCAGACACGACTGAGTGACTTTCACTATCACTTTAAAAAATAAGCCACATTATTAAATCTGAATTAATTGTTAGGGCTTCCCTGTAGCTTAGATGGTAAAATATCTGCCGGCAATGCAGCAGACCTGGGTTCGATCTTTGGGTTGTGAAGATCCTCTGGAGAAGGGAACGGCCACCCACTCCAGTATTCTGGCCTGGAAAATTCCATAGACTGTACGGTCCATGGGGTTGCAAAGAGTCGGACATGACTGTACAACTTCCACTTCACTTCAGGAGCTTCAACTATTCTCTTCTTGATCTTTTTCTGAATGTCATGAAACAACTGTTTTCTTATTTTAATTCAAAGAAGCTAGTGTGATTGTGTTAGGTGCTTTACTATGCTTTTTAAAGTTTTAAGTTGAAATTTCTTTGAACTGGGACTGGTTCCATTTGCCAGTTTTCAAAAAAAGCTGGAGCAAGCCATTCTAAGGTGGTTTTCTTGCTAGGGTAGGGCTACCTAACATTTATACCAGTCTCTTAGTTAATAGAAGACCTGATACTAGACTCACTTATAATATAAACATGTTTTATAATCAATGCTTTTCAGAAAGAAAGTTCTTTTCCTTTAATAAATTCTTCTCAAGAGATCTAAACTCAAAAGATCCTAACTCTGTACACTGTATTAAAAATGACCTAACTGAAAAATTTACCAGGCTTCCCTGGTGGCTCAGTGGTAAAGAATCCACCTGCCAATGAAGGAGACATAGGCTTGATCCCTGGTCCCGGGAAATTCCACATGCCATGGAGCAGCTGAGCCGGTGGGCCACAACTACCGCGCCTGTACTCTGGAGCCTGGCTACTGCACTGCTGAACCCATGCACTGAAAGGAAGAGAGCCCCCGCCCACCACAACTAGAGAAGAGCCCACACAGCAGCAAGACCCAGCACAGCCCAAATTAAATACAAGTAATTTAAAATTTTACCAACATAACTGTATTACCTGAATAAAATAAGCAAAAGTCTCAATTTAGAAAGGAATTGTCACAAAGAGCTATTCTGTTAACCAAATAATAAAGGAATGCTTCCTACCACATGGAGGCTCTAAAATAATGAGATATCTCAATTTTGTAAAATATAAAATAGTCTAACAGTGACATTTGAGATTTTTAAAACTATTTCACATGCTCTAAAGGCCATTATCATATGAAAATTAAAGCAAACAGTTCAAGTATTTTTCTCAAGAGTCATATAGTAGCCCAGTATAAAATTAAAGGAAATTCCAGACACTCAAATTCACATATTTTAAGAGCTACTAATGTTTACTAATAGAACATAATATTGATACCATAAGATTGATAAATAACCCAGCTTTTAGCCTTTACTTGAACCCACCATTATCCTTAATATCTTAAATATGACATTATCTCTCTCTTCTTAGATTTATGTTGGCAGTTAACAAAGCATTGACCTATTCTTGATTAAAACTTACATCCTTTTCTAACATTTTTTATGTTGCTTCTTTCTTCTATTTCCCCGTGTTATGGCATGCATTTTGTGATTTCTTATTAAGGCATCCAGTTTGTGCTACAAAGGTCTACTGTGTACAGTTTAAAATGAATTCTGCTCTGGACTGAATTATGTCCTCCTGGAGTTCATGTTGACACTCTAACCTCCAATGTGACTGTACTGAAGAGGAAAAGATACCAAAACTCTCTCTCTCCACCATGTAAAGACCCAGTAGAAGCCAGCCATTTGCAAGCCAGCAAGAGAACCTTCACAGGTGGTGAATGCTAGTACCTTGATCTCAGACTTCTTAGCCTCCAGAACTATGAGAAATAAATTCCTACTGTTTAAACCACCCAGACAGAAGTACTTTGTTATAGAGGCTCAAGTAAATTAATATAAATTCTACGTATTGTTAAAATAAAATGTTTTAAAATCAGATGGTGTATGCAATGTTCTAGAAATGTTTTACATGTGCAAAGTTACAGAGATCAGATAGTCAGATATCAGGAAAAATGTTATACAGTCTTTTCTCTGATTCACATTATTCTCATTACCACCTTTAGCTCCACCTGAATTCAATCTAGCATAAAACTCTGTGATAAGACAACTCAGAAAGAAAGCTTAATGGGGTAAGTGCTGCACTTATTCTGTATAATCCTAAATATGTTATAGACCCAATTTTGCGTACTAATGTAAAATGCATTTTCTTCTGGGGCTCAATCATTTCAATTAAGCAATCCAAACTGACTTGAAAATAAATTGTAAAATCCAATCTCACCTTGAATGGGACTCCATAGATAGATTCTCCACCAGTCCCTGTGCCAGTAGGATCTCCCCCTTGGACTATAAAGCCAGGCACAACTCTATGAAATATGGTGTTGTCATAATATGCTGGAAGAAAATAAAAAAGAGTTTACCATTCTCTGTTATTTCAGTGTTAGTATTAAGAAATGCAACAGATTTCTGAATGTTAATCTTGTATCCTGCTACCTTGCTGAAATCATTTATCAGTTCTAATAGTTTTTGTGTGGAGTCTTTGGGGTTTTCCACATAAAGTACCATGCCATCTGCATATAATGACAATTTTACCTCTTCCTTTCCAATCTGGATAACTTTTATTTATTTTGCTTGTCTAACTGTTATGGCTAGGACTTCTAATACTATGTTGAATAAAAGTGATAAGAGTGGGTATCCCTGTCTTATTCCAAATTTTAGCAAGAAGGCTTTCAGTTTTTCACCATTGAGTATTATGCTGACTGTGGGTTTGTTACAAATAGCTTTTATTATGTTGAGATATTTTCCATCATACCCATTTTGGTGAGAGTTTTTATCATGAATTAATACTGAATTTTATCAAATGCTTTACTGAGATGACCATGTGGTTTTTGTCTTTCTTGTTGACAAAACAGTGCCTTTTAAAATCACATCAAAAAATAAAATAAAAATACCCAGGAATAAACCTGACCAAGGAGGTGAAAGACCTATACACTGAGAACTATAAATCACTGACAAAGAAAATCAGAAATGATTCAAAAAATGGAGATATCCCACACTTGTAGGTTAGAAGAATTAACATTGTTAAAGTGGCCATACTACCCAAACCAATCTAAACATTTAATGTGATCCCTATCAAATTATCTATGACATTTTTCACAAAACTAGATCAAGTAACCCTAAATTTATACGGAAACACAAAAGACCCCGAAATGCCAAAGCAATCCTGAGGAAAAAGAACAAAGGTAGAAGCATAACTATCTCAGACTTCAGACAATACTTCAAAGCCACAGTAATCAAAACATGTGGTGTTAGCACAAAAACAGACATATAGATCAATGGAATGGAATAGAAGGCCTAGAAGTAAATCTACACACTGTGGTCAATTATCTTCAACAAAGGAGGCAAGAATAAACAATGGACTCTGTGGGAGATGGAGAGGGTGGGATGATTTGGGAGAATGGCATTGAAACATGTATAATATCATATATGAAACGAGTCGCCAGTCCAGGTTCGATGCACAATAATGGATGCTTGGGGCTGGTGCACTGGGACGACCCAGAGGGATGGTACGGGGAGGGAGGAGGTTCAGGATGGGGAGCACGTGTATACCTGTGGCAGATTCATGTTGATATATGGCAAAACCAATACAATATTGTAAAGCTAAAAAATTTTTTTAAAAATTAAAAAAAAAAAAGAATAAACAATGGAGAAAAGACAGTCTCTTCAGAAAGTGGTATTAGGAAAGCTGGACAGCTGCATATAAATCAATGAACTTAGAAAACAAACTCAAAATGGCTTAAAGACTTAAATATAAGACATCACACAATGAAACTAGTAGAAGAGAACATAAGCAAAACTCTGACATATCCTAACAATGTTTATCTAAGTCAGTCTCCCAAAACAAACAAAAATACAAGCAAAAGTAAACAAATAGGACCTGGTCACTTATAAGCTTTTGAACAGCTAAGGAAACTATAAACAAGATGAAAAGACAACCTACGGAATGAGACAGAATATTTGCAAAAGATGAGACTGACAAGGGATTAATTTCAAAAATATACAAACAGCTCATACAGCTTAATAGAACCAAACAACCCAATCAAAAATTGGGCATAAGATGTAAATAAACATTTCTTCAAAGAAGACATACAAATGGCCAACAAACACATAAAAGGAAGCTCAACATCACTAATTATTAGAGAAATGCAAACCAAAACCATAATGCGGTATCACATCACACCAGTCAGAATAGCCATCAAAAAGTCTACAAACAATAAATAGGTGTAAATGTAAATGTAATAAATGAGATAGTGTAGAGAAAAGGAAACCCTCTTACACTGTTGGTGGAAATGTAAACTGGTGCAGCCACTATGGAGAACAGTATGGAGGTTCCTTAAAAAACTAAAAATTGAGCTACCATGTGATCCAGCAATCCCACTCCTGTGCATATATCCAGAAAAGATAAAAACTCTAATTTGAAAAGATACACACAACCCCAATATTCATACAGCATTATTTACAATAGCCAAGACATGGAAGCAACCTAAGTGTCCATCGACAGATGGATGGGTAAAGATGTGGGAGATAGATACAGCAATATATATATATATATATCAGTTCAGTACAGTCGCTCAGTCATGTCCAATGCTTTGCGACCCCATGACGTGCAGTGCGCCAGGCGTGCTTGTCCATCACCAACTCCCGGAGTTCACTCAAACTCACGTCCATCGAGTCGGTGATGCCATCCAGCCATCTCATCCTCTGTTGTCCCCTTCTCCTCCTGCCCCCAATCCCTCCCAGCATCAGAGTCTTTTCCAATGAGTCAACTCTTCGCATGAGGTGGCCAAAGTACGGGAGTTTCAGCTTTAGCATCAGTCCTTCCAATGAACACCCAGGACTGATCTCCTTTAGGATGGACTGGTTGGATCTCCTTGCAGTCCAAGGGACTCTCAAGAGTCTTCTCCAACACCACACTTCAAAAGCATCAATTCTTCGGCACTCAGCCTTCTTCACAGTCCAACTCTCACATCCATACATGACCACTGGAAAAACCATAGCCTTGACTAGATGGACCTTTGTTGGCGAAATAATATCTCTGCTTTTCAATATGCTATCTAGGTTGGTCATAACTTTCCTTCCAAGGAGTAAGCGTCTTTTAATTTCATGGCTGCAATCACCATCTGCAGTGATTTTGGAGCCCCAAAAAATAAAGTCTGGCACTGTTTCCCATGAAGTGATGGGACCAGATGCCATGATCTTCATTTTCTGAATGTTGAGCTTTAAGCCAACTTTTTCACTCTCCTTTCTCACTTTCATCAAGAGGCTTTTTAGTTCCTCTTCACTTTCTGCCATAAGGATGGTGTCATCTGCATATCTGAGGTTATTGATATTTCTCCTGGCAATCTCGATTCCAGCTTGTGCTTCTTCCAGCCCAGCGTTTCTCATGATGTACTCTGCATAAGAACTTAAATAAGCAGGGTGACAATATACAGCCTTGAGGTACTCCTTTTCCTATTTGGAACCAGTCTGTTGTTCCATGTCAAGTTCTAACTGTTGCTTCCTGACCTGCATATAGGTTTCTCAAGAGGCAGGTCAGGTGGTCTGGTATGCCTATCTCTTTCAGAATTTTCCACAGTTTATTATGATCCACACAGTCAAAGGCTTTGGCATAGTCAATAAAGCAGAAATCACACGTATATCAATAAATGAAATATTTCAATCAAAGAATGAAATAATGCTATTTGCAGCAACATGAATGGACTAAAGATTATCATATTAAGTGAAGTCAGAGAAAGACAAATATCATATATTATCACTTACATGGAGAATCTAAAAAATGATACAAATGAACTAATTTACAAAACAGAAATAGACTAGCAGACGTAGAAAACAAACTTACGGTTACCAAAGGGAAAAGGGGGTGGAGGAAGGGAGTTTGGGGACTTCCCTGGTGGCCTAGTGGTTGAGAATCTGCCAATGCAGGGGACATGGGTTCGATACCTGATCCAGGAAGATCCTACATGCCATGGGACATGCACCACAACTACTGAGCCTGCGCTCTGGAGCCCACAGGCTACAACTAGCGAAGCCCATGTGCCCTAGATTTCATGCCTCACAAAAGAGAAGCCACTGCAATGACAAGCCTACACACTGCAACTAGAGAGCAGCCCCTGTTTGCCTCAACTGGAGAAAGCCCACACACAGCAACGAAGACCCAGCACGGCCAAAACTGAATTAATTTGAAGAAAGAGCTTGTGATTAGCAGATACAAACCACTATAGAAAAAATAACAACAGGGATCAATGGATAACACAGGACAGTATTCAGTATCAGTATTCAGTATCCTGCAATAACCTATAATAGAAAAGAATCTGAATCTATTTACCTATATCTATATCACTTTGCTATATATCTGAAATTAATATACTTTAATAAAATGAAAATTTATCAATGCCTAAAACTAAGTGTATCTATAATTAGAGTTAACACAACTGGTCACAAGATTTTTTTTCCCCCAGAATGTTAAATAGGCTCCTAAACCAAAATCTTCTCTTCCCTGCTGCTGCTGCTGCTGCTAAGTCACTTCAGTCGTGTCCAACTCTATGCGACCCCATAGACGGCAGCCCACCAGGCTCCCCCGTCCCTGGGATTCTCTAGGCAAGAACACTGGAGTGGGTTGCCATTTCCTTCTCCAATGCATGAAAGTGAAAAGTGAAAGGGAAGTCGCACAGTTGTGTCCAACTCTTAGCGACCTCATGGACTCCAGCCTACCAGGCTCCTCTGTCCATGGGATTTTCCAGGCAAGAGTACCGGAGTGGGGTGCCATAGCCTTCTCTACTTACCATAAAATATCTAACACAGTTTCTACAGAAACCACAGTATTGGTTGTTTTGGATGTACTTCAAGGATTCTCTCAAACTCTGGATACAGTTTTCAAAATAAAAATTGAAGAGGTTTTGGTATAGATCTGTGGTTCTCAACTAGGTGTAGGAGGAGCAGCAATTTTTCTCTGTGGCACATATTTGTCAATGTCTGGAAATATCTGGCTGTCACACATGGGAGATATTACTGGCATCTAGTAGGGAAAGGCCAGGGATACTTGTAAACATCCTACAAGGCACAACAAATCCCCACAACAAAGAATTACTAGCCCAAAATATCAATAGTGCTGGAGATTGAGAAACCTTCATAGAGATAAATAGCCTATTTCTTAATTCTCCCTCGTCTCCCCGCAGAAAATTAACTTACACAAACACTATACAAATCCAAAATATATCAAAATTACTCACCGACTGTAGGTCTGGCACCATCAGTGCACCCTTCTCAAGAAACAGTCAATAAATAAAACAGTAATCAACACAATATATAATTGAGTCACTGGAAAAGACTGATGCTGGGAAAGATTGAGGGCAGGAGGAGAAGGGGACAACAGAGGATGAGATGGTTGGATGGCATCACTGATTCAATGGACATGAGTTTGAGCAAGCTCCAGGAGTTGGTGATGGACAGGGAAGCCTGGTGTGCTGCAGTCCACGGGATCTCAATGAGACGGACATGACTTAGTGACTGAATAACAAATCAGACTCCCATTAAGTTTGCTAAATGACTGAAGATATTATTTATATTTATATATAAATACACTAAAAAACATATGAGATCATATATGATCCCTTAATTGATTGAGTTGGAGTCAATTATTGAGTGTAGTTATAATTTAATCACATGCTGATGACCAGAGATGGAACGAGCACAGTTCCCTAAAGACTTTACTGAGCTGCAGAACTTCTTGACACCAGATTTCTTATCAAAGAGAATGATAAATGTCTCCATTAATTAAATCATTTGAGTTGAATCTTCTATTATGTGAAACTGAACCAACCCAATTCATTCAACAACAAATACTTATCAAGTGCCTACTGTGGACCAGGCACTGTACTGATACAATTATTGACATAATCCATAAAATACCAATTACATGAGTACTTTGTGACACTTTATTAGCCAAAACATGACTATGGTTTACCATAATTCATAAAATACTATA
Source organism: Bubalus kerabau (assembly GCF_029407905.1). Classification (NCBI taxonomy): domain Eukaryota; kingdom Metazoa; phylum Chordata; class Mammalia; order Artiodactyla; family Bovidae; genus Bubalus; species Bubalus kerabau. Next base: position 16,545,627 of record NC_073641.1, read on the forward strand.
ATACTTTGGCTTGTTCACAGACACCCTTATAATTTTTCACATAAACAAGCTATAACTGGAAATAAAACTCACATTTTAAAAAAGTAACAACAAAGTAACAAGTAATCTAAAAACTGTATCCAGTTTGGAGGATGGATTGGAAGAAATAGAAAGGAAGATTAACTGATTTTTTTCCCCAATCCATTCTGAGTGAAGATCTGTTGCACTACATTCATATGAACTTCCAAGTATAGATAAGTTCTCTTTGGCTACAAACAGAAATTGTAAAAACCAAGACGTCTAAAAGTATTTCTCCTGTATTCCTAAGTAACCATTTACTCTGATTTACAATGTGTATTGCAGTTAGGAATTGTAAGTCTTGCCTCTCGTTGGCTGTAACCTGAAAACTCAATTTTCTTAAAAAAAAATTTAAATAATTGATGTACAAGATTACATTAGTTTCAGATGTACAACACAGGGATTCAATATTTGCATATATTGTGAAATGTTCACAGACAATAAATCTAGTTAACATCTACCACCACATAGTTACCAAATTTTTTCTTGTGTTGAGAACTTGTAAGATATACTCTTTTAACAACTTCCAAATATGGAATAACTATAGTCAATATGCTGCACATATAATTTTCTAATTATGAAATCAACAATATAAATTACTCATAGTGCTATGCTGAAGATTAAATAATACGGAGGCAACCTATAAATTTTCAAGTTCAACACAAATGTGAGATCAAACTTTAATATTTCCACTTAAATTCTACAAATCCATATTTAAATTTGAATATAAAACATACCCCAGCCTACTCAAAAAATAAAAATAATCAATTATGCCCATAATATGTAAGCAACAGTTTTTAGCACATGATCAGATTTACTTTTTCAAAGGATCACTTAAACTCCCGTAAGTTACAAGGCTGGATAGAGAGCAACTGTTGTCCAATCAAAACACAACTATGGCTTATCTGGAGACATACAGATTCAAGAATTCTCTAGAACAGGATCTATTAAGACTCCGCAATCTATTTGAGATGATGGAAGAGGGAAATGAAAGAGGTCTTTATTGTGTTTTCTCATTTTAAAATTACCCATCTTTCCTTTTCGTATTTCCTAGTAAGTCTTTCAGTGACGTTGGATTTTAACTTTAAACTTTTCTTTATTTTCCTAATTATATTCTTGTCGAACAAATGAAATTATTATAACATTATATATATTGAGTATAAATTTTCTATAGTTTCTCTACACTTTAATTTTGTATGCTATCATGCCTAAAATTCCAAATTTCCACATAATTTCTATATCCATTATTTCCACTTCCTTGTAATTTATTAATAATCACTGTTGAACTGTGCCTGCCTACCCACCTGCCAAAGCAGGAGACTAAAGAGACACGGGGTTCAATCCCTGAGTCAGGAAGATTCCCTGGAGTAGGACATGGCAACCCACTCCAATTTTTTTGCTTAGAGAATCTCGTAGACAGAAGAGCCTGGTGGCTATGGTCCATAGGGCTGCAAAGAGTCAGACATGACATTGAACTATGCACTTATAGCTTATCATGTGCTATAAAAGACCTTGCTGTTTGCAATGTTTGACATCCTTCTTAAATGTTTATGTATCATTCAATTAGTATTTTCAAGAGGTCTTACTATTTCATTACGTGTGTTCATAATAAACTCCTGAATTTTCTCCACTACTGAAAAAAGCAATTTACATGTACGTCAAACAGAAAATGAAGTTTCTATTTGGATGCTGAGTCTGCTATTGTCATTAAGTCTTGTATTTCTGGCTATAACAATGTATGGGTATAACAACATATTCTGACTAGTTATATTTCTGCTCAAGCACATATAGGAATTTACATTGCATTTTAAAATCATGTATATGTGTCTCTTTTAGAATTTGTGTGTGTGTTTACTTCTGCAAATATTATCTTTAATAACTTTTTACTTAAAACTCCTTTATGAGCTCTCTATTTTAGCCTCTTGGGTTTTTTTAAACAAATATTTTAATTTTGTAAAGATATTTCTTTTAACGTCTTACTATATACTTAAATGTTTGTAACTTCTAAAGAATTTAAAACTCTTGCTAAAGGAGGAAGAGGATAAAAGATAACTGATGAAGCATGGACACTGAGGAGACATGGCTGAAGTAAAATTTCAAAAGAGTTAACAGTCACATAAAGTATAAAAATTTTGATTTTCCTATTTACTTCTCTTTTTGCTCCCCACTTTGCTTTTCAAACCTAAAGTTTTATTTCTTCCTCATTTTTCAGAAGAATTAACCAAATTATCAAAGATAACAAGCTTCCCTTCTTCTTTAACCTACTTTTTAAACTTGTAATTTTTAAAAATTTTCACTCATTAAAAAAAAACTTTTTTGGTTACACCACATGGCATATGGGACCTCAGTTCCTCAACCAGCAGTCAAAACTGCACCCCTGCACTGGAAAAGCCCGATCTTAACCACTGGATCACCAGGGAATTCTTGAACGGTTTCACTCATTTTTGAGTGCTCACCTAACTATCTTGCAAAGATCTGAAATCCAAGATTAAGTCTGTGTAACTGTAAATCTTTTGTTTTCATAAAGACTAAAAACTACCCCCAGACACAGAAAGACAAATAGTTAATTTTTTCACTTTTGTGTGGAACCTAAAATAAAGTTCAACACACAGAAACAGAGCAGAATGATGGTTGCCAGAGGCTAGGGGGGGATGGGGAAAACTGGGAGATGATGGTCAAAAAGATATAAATTTTCAATTATAAGATGAGTAAGTTCTGGGGATCCAGTGCACAGCATGGCGATTATTGTATACTAGAAATTTTTATTAATAGTATTGTGTGTATTAGAAATGTATACATTTCATATTCTCACCACACACACACACACAAAGGTAACTATGTGAGGTAACAGATATGTTACTTGATTATGGAAATCATTTCACAATGTATACATTTATTAAATTACCACATTGTACACTATTTAAAAAATCATGTTGTACAACCTAAATGTATACAATTTTTGCCAATCATACTTCAATAAAACTGGAAAAAAAAAATAAGAACTTCTCTTTAACTGTGAACACCATTTTAGCTGAAGGCCGTATCTCAGGCTGTGCTCCCACTAGCTTGCGTTTATTCATTTGCTCTTTAATTTTGGAAACCATGGCCTTTTTTTTTTTTTTAAATATTGATATGACCATTATAAGATCTAGAATATTGTGATTTGTTTAAATCATATAGGCAGAGAATTAAAATGAGGCCCTCTGAATTAAATTTTTAAAACCCTGACTTTATTTATTTGGGAGCATCTTTATTTAAATTAGTTTTCTCAAGTTTCTTGTTAACCTTTGCAAAAATTCCATTTCACACCTTTTCAGTTAAAAGAATTGCTCTAGTTATTTTTTTATTATTTTCCTTGTCTTTTTTCTTTCTACTTGTATTCTCATAAATAGGGAAATAATTTTATTGATGTTGTGATTAAGTTTCATCATCACCTAACTTAAGAACCTTATTTCTTCTTTCATTGTTATATTATATCCAGATGTTTTCTGTTTCTTCTATTCACATGGTCATGGATTATAATTTACCATCTATTCTTTCTAATGTTTTTATACTTTCAATCCTCTGTAAAATTTGAGCTTAATATTCTTCAAACTTCTTTCCAGAAAAAAATCAGACTTTTCTATGTCTACTGTGTTTCTCAGCTCTGTAGACAGTTATTTGAGGCTTCTCTGACTGAACTACCTGTCTGACTCAATTTCCTTCCTGCCTGCCATAGTAATTATTAATAATGGTCTTTACAGATGTCTTATTTTCTCCTTTTCTTTTTTGTCAGCTCAATTTTTCTTTTCTTTTTTGAGGTGCTGAAGGAGGTTGTTTTGTTTTATTGTTTTGGTCTGGGTGTTTTTATTCTTTAGATCTTCCACTGGTAATAATTATCTATTTGGAGAGTTCTCACTGCATCCTACTACTGGTTATTCTGTTGTTTTCTTTCACATCTTGCTTTAGACTCAGAGCGTTGCTTTCTGATACCTTGACTAACCTTCTCTTTTCCTAAAAATCAGATATAATTTAGGACAATGATTTGCCACCACTGGAGATATCTGAAACTATATGCAATGTATACTGAAAGTCAACATGTTATAAATGTTAGGGATATTTAGCTCTAAAAGGGAATATTCTAAAGGGGAAAACACTCAAGTGAATGTAATTCTGTAAAGTTTGTTAAAAAGAAAGATAGTCACTTTATTACTCAAATCTAAGAGTTACTAGTGACATCGGTAATAGCATCACTGAATGTTGGATGGAAGGCTTTATGAAGCAAACAAAATTTTTAATACGCATGAAAAAGCAGATTGGGAATTCCCTGGTAGTCCAGTGGTTAGGATTTGGCACTTTCACTACTGGGGCCCCAGGTTTTACCCCGGCCCTGGTCAGGGAACTAACATCCCACAAGCCACACCACATGGCCAAAAAACAAAAGAACAAGTGGGTTAACTTGAACAGAAAAAGAAGGGAAGAGAAAGTATTCCAAAAACGCATGTGAGGATATGAGAAGATTTCAGGAAATGAAGGAGGTTATAAGTGGAAATGGGAAGGACCTGCTCAGGAAATAAAGGTAGTAGTCAACTGAGATCACATGGTTATTCAGTGCAATGAAAAATGAAGTTGGAAAACTAGGAAGCCAAGCTGCCTGAGGATTTAACTACCAGATGAATTAAACGTGAGGGTAAAGAGATCAAAGATAAGAAAATGGAAGACCAGGTAAGAGGCAATTACAATCACATGGGTAACAGTTAGGCAGTTTGGGGAAGAAACTGGTAAATTTGGTTTTATACTATTTGAATTGTAGCTGACAGTAGAAGATTTAAGTAGAAAAGTCCACCAGGCAATCAGATATGTAAATTAGAGTTCAAAAGAGGAGAAATGGTTGGAATTCTACATTTGATGGTTACATGGTTGGAAATTAGCTCAGTTGGTAAAGAATCCACCTGCAACGCAGGAGACCCCGGTTTGATTCCTGAGTGGGGAAGATCCGCTGGAGAAGGGATCAGCTACCCATTCCAGTATTCTTGGGCTTCCCTTGTGGCTCAGCTGGTGAAGAATCCACCAGCAATGCGGGAGACCTGGGTTCGATCCCTGGGTTTGGAAGATACCCTGCAGAAGGAAAAGGCTACCCACTCCAGTATTCCTGCCTGGAGAATTCCATGAACTATACAGTCCATGGGGTCTCAAAGAGTCGGACATAATGGAGTGACTTTCACAACTTTCACTTTCACTGGTTGGAAGTAACAATTAAAGAAAAAAGATAATACAGAACTAAAAGCATCTTAGGCAGTACCCACTTTTAGAGGATGAAAAAAAGAAGTGAGATAAATTTCTGTTAAAGATGCAGAGATTTACTGACTGGTGGCAGGGGGTTGGAGGGATTTTTATTTCCTCTCTCAATTTCCTGACACACAGCTCAAACCCACATTGCTTCTATCAACTCTGATCATTCATTACCACTATTTAACATGAGTCTTCAATGTTGTGGGAAAATACACTGCAATTTTTAAATTAACAAAATTTCTTTTACAGAATAAAATTCAAGAATTATGATTACCTTCCAAACAAAGCTGGATGAAATTTCTGCATGCTTTAGGAGCTTCTTTTGACCACAACTCTACATCAATATCTCCAGCTGTAGTTTTCAATAAAACCTGTAGAAAGCACATAAAATCATTATCGTTTTGCTTCATAATGAGTTTATTGGCTGTTCAACATAAAGTATTCACTACTGAATTTTCCATTTTAAAACAAACATGAGAAACTTTGCTTGGTTTCTGTTGTTATACTCAAAAACTTCAAATAATCAGTACAAGTTACTCTATTTCTATCTTTTAAATACTATTTTCAGAAATAATTTATGCTTTATGGAAAATTTAGCACAAATATTTTTTAATCACAGAAACAACTGCATTCATTTAAAAATCAATGCTGTAAACTTGCTTTAATTTTAAAAGTTTTCCATATCATTTCTTCCAATAAAATTGGTAAAGCAAATTAAGACATTAAAGAACAATGATCCCATGAAACTACAGCACTATAAGACGATTTTACAATTATTTTTTAACATATGAACAGTTGATCTCTTCACTCACAATCACGCCATTTCCAATTTACAAAGGAACATTCTTAATCCAATTCTGGGTTGTATATTAGGGACCAAACCTGTATCTCCTGTGTCTACTACACTGGCAGGTGGATTCTTTACCACTGAGCCACCAGGGAAGCCTCTTAAAATTACTATCGACAGTAAATGAAATCCGTTGATAGTCTCCTTTCCACAGCTCATGAAGGCAGTTACTCCTTGGTGCAAGCAGCCATCTTGCAGGAACCAAAATCTCTACTGAGTCCACAGGTAGAAAAAGCTTATAACAATCTTATTAATAATTACAAACAACCAAAAAGAACAGAAAGCTCTAAATCTGAACACCCTGGCACAGCTGAATCCAACTGCTCTAGTATCACTTCCCCCACACACCCAGCCCTCAGCAGAACAGAGTCCACTGTCAATCGCTGATTAATGGTCCATGACATATGACCATCACCATCACTTTTGCTACAACTGCCTTTCAGTTTCTGCTTCAGAAGCCCAAATTACACTGCCATAATTTATATAACATTGATGAATGTATTGTATCTTTTTGGGCTTTTACTGGCTATATAGTTCTCTTATAATTATGCACCTGGGGGTGGAAGAGGAGACAACATCTATACTGTAGTAGATTTTAAAATGGTTTCCTTAACCCTTAAAGCACATGGACGCCACCAGATGGTCAACACCAAAATCAGATTGATTGCATTCTTTGCAGTCAAAGATGGAGAAACTCTATACAGTCAGCAAAAACAAGACCAGGAGCTGACTGTGGCTCAGATCATGAACTCCTTATTGCCAAATTCAGACTACCTCTGAGACATCACAGGTTTGGTTTCCCACCACTACAACAAAGTGAATATTGCAAAAAAGTGAGTCACATAAAGTTTTTGGTTTCTCAGTGCACAGAGAAGTTATGTTTACTCTATAATGTATGCAACAGCATTATGTCTGAAAAGACAAAGCGTAAACCTTAATTTTAAAATACTTTATTATTAAAAACTGCCAATCTACATGTAAGCCTTTAGTGAATCATAATCTTTTCACTGGTGGGGGCTTAAAATGTTGCAAGTATTACCCAAATGTGACCCAAAGACACAAAGTGAACAAATGCTGTTGGAAAAATGCTAAGAGGCTTGCTCTTATATGTATAAGTGCATCACTTTGCTGTCTACCTGAAGCTAACACAACACTGTACATCAACTATACTTCAATTAAAAAAAAAAAAAAAGAATAACTGAACAACCAAAATGGATCACTGAAGAAATCAAAGGAAAAAAAAATACCTAGGGACAAAAATACCACATATCAAACCTTATGGGGTACAAGGAAAGTGTTTTTAAGGGAGAAGGTCATAGCAATATGGGCCAAACTCAAGAAACAAAACAGTCCAAAACAATCTAACTTTATACCTAGATGAACTAGAAAAAGATGAACAAATGAAGTCAAAGTTAGAAGAAAGGAAATAATAAAGAACACAGTATAAATAAATGAAAGAGACTAAAAAACAATAGAAAAGATCAATGAAGCTAATGGCTAGCTCTTTGAAAAGAGAAAAAAAAAACTGACAAAACTTTAGCCACACTCACAAAGAAAGAGAGCTCAAATAAATAAAATCAGAAATGAAACAGAAATTACAACTGATACCATACAAACACAAAGAAGCAAAGAGATACTCTGAACAATTATATGCCAACAAATTGGACAACCTAGAAAAAAAATGGATAAATTCCTAAAAACATACACTCTTCCATGAATGAATCATGAAAAAACAGAAAATCTAAATAGACAGATTACTAGTAAGGAGATCGAATCAGTAATCAAAAACTGCCAACAAACAAAAGCACAGGATCAGATGGCTTCACTGATGAATTCTTCTAAACATTCAAAGATTAAATATCTATCCTTTTTAAACTCATTTTACAAAGCTAGCATTACCCTGATACCAAAACCAAAGACATCACAAAATAAGAAATTACTAGAGCTAATCAATGAATATAGTAAAGCTGCAGGATATAAATTAACACATAGAGATCCCTTGCATTCCTATACACTAACAAGGAGAAAACAGAAAGAAATTAAGGAAACAATTCCATTCACCATTGCAACGAAAAGAATAAAGTACTTAGGAATAAATCTACCTAAAGAAACAAAAGACCTATATATAGAAAACTATAAAACACTGGTGAAAGAAATCAAAGATCACAAAGATAGAGAAATATACCATGTTCATCAATATAGTGAAAATGAGTATACTACCCAAAGCAATCTATAGATTCAATGCAATCCCTATCAAGCTACCAATGGTACTTTTCACGGAACTAAAACAAATAATTTCACAATTTGTATGGAAATACAAAAAACCTCGAATAGCCAAAGCAATCTTGAGAAAGAAGAATGGAACTGGAGGAATCAACCTACCTGACTACAGACTATACTACAAAGCTACAGTCATCAAGACAATATGGTACTGGCACAAAGACAGAAATATAGATCAACGGAATAAAATAGAAAGCCCAGAGATAAATCCACGCACCTATGGACACCTTATCTTTGACAAAGGAGGCAAGAATATACAATGGAGAAAAGACAATCTCTTTAACAAGTGGTGCTGGGAAAACTGGTCAACCACTTGTAAAGGAATGAAACTAGAATACTCTCTAACACCAAACACAAAAATAAACTCAAAATGGATTAAAGATCTAAACGTAAGACCAGAAACTATAAAACTCCTAGACAAAAATATAGGCAAAACACTCTCTGACGTAAATTACAGCAGGATCCTCCATGACCCACCTCCCAGAGTAATGGAAATAAAAGCAAAAATAAACAAATGGGACCTAATTAAACTTAAAAGCTTTTGCACAACAAAGGAAACTATAAGCAAGATGAAAAGACAGCCTTCAGAATGGGAGAAAATACTGGAAAAAGAAGCAACTGACAAAGAATTAATCTCAAAGATATACAAGCAGCTCCTGCAGCTCAATTCCAGAAAAATAAACGACCCAATCAAAAAATGGGCCAAAGAACTAAGCAGACAGTTCTCCAAAGAAGACATACAGATGGCTAACAAACACATGAAAAGATGCTCAACATCACTCATTATCAGAGAAATGCAAATCAAAACCACAATGAGGTACCATCTCACAATGGTTAGAATGGCTGCTATCAAAAAGTCTACAAGCAATAAATGCTGGAGAGGGTGTGGAGAAAAGGGAACCCTCTTAAACTGTTGGTGGGAATGCAAACTAGTACAGCCACTATGAAGAACAGTTTTTAAGGAGATTCCTTAAAAAACTGGAAGTAGAACTGCCATACGACCCAGCAATCCCACTGCTGGGCATACACACTGAGGAAACCAGAAGTGAAAGAGACACATGTACCCCAATGTTCATTGCAGCCCTGTTTACAATAGCCAGGACATGGAAGCAACCTAGATGGTCAGCAGACAAATGGATAAGAAAGCTACATATACACAATGGAATATTACTCAGCCATTAAAAAGAATGCATTTGAATCAGTTCTAATGAGGTGGATGAAACTGGAACCTATTATACAGAGTGAAGTAAGCCAGAAAGAAAAACACAAATATAGTATGTTGATGCATATATATGGAATTTAGAAAGATCGTATCGATGACCCTATATGCAAGATAGCAAAAGCGACACAGATGTAAAGAACAGTCTTTTGGACTTTGTGGGAGAAGGTGAGGGTGGGATGATTTGAGAGGGTAGCATTGAAAGATGTATATTATGTGAAGTGGATCGCCAGTCCAGGTTCGATGCATGAGACAGGGTGCTCAGGGCTGGTGCCCTGGGATGACCCTGGGGGATGGGATGGGGAGGGAGGTAGGAGGGGGGTTCTGGATGGGGAACACATGTGTACCTGAGGCTGATTCATGTCGATGTATGGCAAAAGCCACTACATTATTGTAAAGTAATTAGCCTCCAATTAAAATAAATTAATTAATTAGAAAAAAATAACAAAAACAACAACAAAAATAAAGGCCAGAAAGTAAAAGAAAAAAAAAAAGTTCATACTACCCAAATAATCTATACATTTAGTGTGAAAGTGAAGTCGCTTCAGTCGTGTCCGACCCTTAGTGACCCCATGGACTGCAGCCTACCAGGCTCATGCGTCCATGGGATTTTCCAGGCAAGAGTACTGGAGTGGGTTGCCATTTCCTTCTCCAATGCATGAAAGTGAAAAGTCAAAGTGAAGTCGCTCAGTCGTCTCCGACGCTTAGTGACCCCATCGACTGCACCCTACCAGGCTCCTCCATCCATGGGATTTTCCAGGCAAGAGTACTGGAGTGGGGTGCCATTTCCTTCTCCAACATTTAGTGTAATCCCTATCAAAACTCCAATGGCATTTTTCACAGAACTAGAACAAATAATCCTAAAATTTGTATGGAACCACCAAAGACCCCAAATGGACAAAGAAGCCTTGAGAAAGAATAACAAACCCAGAGGTATCATGCTCCCTGATTTCAAATTATACTACAAAACTACAGCAATCAAAACAGAATGGTATTGGTATACAAAACAGAGGCATAGATCAATGGAACAGAACAGAAAGCTCAGAAATAAGACTACACTTTCATGGTTAATTAGTTTACCATGGAGGCAAAAATGCATAATGCGGATAGGATACTCTCTTCAAAAATCTATCCTGGGAAAACTGAACAGCTGCAAGTAAAAGAGTGAAACTGGACCACTATTATATACTATATATAAAAATAAACTCAAAATGGACTCAAGACTTGAATGCAAAATCTGAAACCATAAACATTCCAGAATAAAAGAGATGCAGTAAGATGCTTACTCCTTGGAAGAAAAGTTATGACCAACCTAGATAGCATATTAAAAAGCAGAGACATTACTTTGCCAACAAAGGTCCCTCTAGTCAAGGCTATGGTTTTTCCAGTGGTCATGTATGGATGTGAGAGTTGGAATGTGAAGAAAGCTGAGCGCCGAAGAATTGATGCTTTTGAACTCTGGTGTTGGAGAAGACTCTTGAGAGTCCCTTGGACTGCAAGGAGATCCAACCAGTCCATTCTGAAGGAGATCAGTCCTGGGTGTTCTTTGGAAGGAATGATGCTAAAGCTGAAACTCCAGTACTTTGGCCACCTCATGCAAAGAGCTGACTCATTGGAAAAGACTCTGATGCTGGGAGGGATTGGGGGCAGGAGGAGAAGGGGATGACAGAGGATGAGATGGCTGGATGGCATCAATGACTCGATGGATGTGAGTTTGAGTGAACTCTGGGAGTTGGTGATGGACAGGGAGGCCTGGTGTGCTGCGATTCATGGGGTCGCAAAGAGTCAGACACGACTGAGCGACTGAACTGAACTGAAGAGCCTTTGGTAGTGGTCTTAGCAAGTTGCTTTTTTTTTTTTTTTTGATCAGATTTCAAATCCAAGGGCAAAAAAGGTAAAAATAATGAAATGGGACAATATGAACAAACAAGCTTCTGCACAGCAAAGGAAACCATCAACAAAATGAAAACATAACCTACTGAATTGGGAGAAGATATTTGCACATTATATATCTGATAAAGGGTTAATCTCCAAAATATAAAGAGAACTTATTAACATATGTAACAAAAAAACTGTTTAAAAACCACATATAAGGATCTGAATACACATTTTTTCCAAAGAAGACATACAGATGAGCAACAGGCACATGAAAAGATGCTCAAAATCCCTAATCATAAGGTAAATGCAAATCAAAACCACAGTGAGGTATCACCTCACACCCAACAGAATGGTTATTATTAAAAAGATAAGAAATAACAAGCATTAGCAAAGATACGGAAGAAGGGAACATCTGTGAACTGTTGGTAGGAATATAAATTGGCATAGCCACTATGGAAAACACTGTGGAGGTGACTCAAAAAATTAAAAATGAACTACATACTAACCAGCAATTCTACTGTTGAATATTTATCCAAAGAAAAAGAAGACACTAACTAGAAAAGATATATGCACCCCTTCGTTCACTGCAGCATTATTTACAAAAGCTAGCAAATGAATTTGCAAAGTGATGCTCAAAATTCTCCAAGCCAGACTTCAACAGTGAGTGAATCAAGAATTTCCAGATGGTCAAGCTAGATTTAGAAAAGGCACAGGAACTAGATATCGAATTGCCAACATCCACTGGATCATCGAAAAAGCAAGAGAGTTCCAGAAAAACACCTACTTCTGCTTCATTGATTATGCTAAAGCCTTTGACTGCGTGGATCACACACATCAAGACTGCCAGGAGAAGTATCAATGACCTCAGATATGCAGATGACACCACCCTTATGGCAGAAAGTGAAGAACTAAAGAACCTCTTGATGATAGTGAAAGAGGAGAGTGAAAACGCTGGCTTAAAACTCAACATTCAAAAAAAGAAGATCATGGCATCTGGTCCCATCACCTTCTGGCAAATTGATGGGGAAACAATGGAAATAGTGACAGACGGTTTTCTTGGGCTCCAAAATCACTGCAGATGGTGACTGCAGCCATGAAATTAAAAGACACTTGCTCCTTGGAAGAAAAGCTATGATCAACCTAGACAGCATATTAAAAAGCAGAGACATTACTTTGCCAACAAAGGTTTGTCTAGTCAAAGCTATGGTTCTGCCAGTAGTCACATACGGATGTGAGAGTTGGAATATAAACAAAGCTGAGCGCCAAAGAATTGATGTTTTCGAACTGTGGTGTTGGAGAAGACTTTTGAGAGTCCCTTGGACTGCAAGGAGATCAAAGCAGTCAGTCCTAAAGGAAATCAGTCCTGAATATTCATTTGAAGGACTGATGCTGAAGCTGAAGCTCCAATACTTTGGCCACCTGATGTGAAGAACTGACTCAATGGAAAAGACCCTGATGCTGGGAAAAGACTGAAGGCGGGAGAAGGGGATAACAGAGGATGAGATGGTTGGATGGCATCACCAACTTGATGGACATGAGTTTGAGCAAGTTCCTGGAGTTGGTGATGGACAGGGAAGCCTGGCATGCTGCAGTCCATGGGGTCGCAAAGAGTCTGACATGACTGAGTGACTGAACTGAACATATGGAAACTTAAGTGTCCACTGATGACTAAGTATAAAGAAGACACACACCAGAATACTACTCAGCCATAAAAAAGAAAGTAATATTCATGTGCTACAACATGGATGGAGCTTTAAGAGTATTATGCTAAAAGAACTCAGTCTGACATAGAAAGATAAATACCACGATTCCATTTGCATGTGGACTCTGAAACAGAAACAAATAAAATCCAGACTCTTAGGTACAGAAAATAGTCTGGTGGTTGCCAGAGGTAAGAAACAGTGAAAATGGGTGGGAGGTGAGGGGTAGAATAGGTGAAGGGAATCAAGAGGTACAAACACCCAGTTGCATAATAAGTAAGTCACGGGGATGAAAAGTACAGCACAGAGAATACAGTCAATAAAATAGCATTAACTTTGTATGCTGACAAGTGATAACTAGACTTATTGTGGTGACTGACCATTTTGTAATGTTTCAAATGTTAAATCATGTTGCACACATGAAACTAATAATGTATATCACATATACCATACTTCAATAAAAAATAAAAATAGGGATAGTAATATCTTCATAGGTTTGTTGTGAGGACAAAATGAATTATTATACACAGACTGCTTAGAACAGTATCTGATAGAGTAAATGCTCAAAATATGATCACTATAATTGTTGTAATTATTATTTTTATAAAAATTTTTGACAACAGTAAACTTATAAAAGTAAGTTTATACGGTAAAATCACATTATGGTTGGGTCACCTTTCTAACCAGGTTTTCTTAATCTTTTCATTGGTAAGCTACTGAATTAAAAAAGAAGGTACATTGCTCCTCCTTCGGCCATGCATTCCATTTGGCCTTAACTACTCTGTCATGTGTCATCACTTCATGGGAAATAGATGGGGAAAGAGTGGAAACAGCGTCAGACTTTATTTTTTTGGGCTCCAAAATCACTGCAGATGGTGATTGCAGCCATGAAATTAAAAGACGCTTACTCCTTGGAAGGAAAGTTATGACCAACCTAGATAGCATATTAAAAAGCAGAGACATTACTTTGCCAACAAAGGTCCCTCTAGTCAAGGCTATGGTTTTTCCAGTGATCATGTATGGATGTGAGAGTTGGACTGTGAAGAAAGCTGAGTGTCGAAGAATTGATGCTTTTGAACTGTGGTGTTGGAGAAGACTCTTGAGAGTCCCTTGGACTGCAAGGAGATCCAACCAGTCCATTCTGAAGGAGATCAGCCCTGGGATTTCTTTGGAAGGACTGATGCTAAAGCTGAAACTCCAGTACTTTGGCTACCTCATGCGAAGAGTTGACTCATTGGAAAAGACTCTGATGCTGGGAGGGATTGGGGGCAGGAGGAGAAGGGGATGACAGAGGATGAGATGGCTGGATGGCATCACTGACTCAATGGACGTGAGTCTGAATGAACTCCGGGAGTTGGTGATGGACAGGGAGGACTGGCATGCTTCGATTCATGGGGTCGCAAAGAGTCAGACATGACTGAGCGACTGAACTGAACTGAACTGAACTCTGTCATGTATCAGTGGCTCTTTTTCTTAACGCTTACAAGTAAGACAATACTGTGATAACGTTTCTTAAGAATAAAACATATGGGTTAATATAAAATGTAGATTAAATCATCATAATACATGGAAATTTCATTTTCAGTAGATAAGGAAATTTCTGTCAAGGGGTACTTTCTAAGTTGATACTACTCTTTGTAGAGAGAAATTTTGTCCCATTTATTTGGAATATCTCTGAATCCTTTTAGTATGTACCACTAAACAAACATTCATTGAGCAAACTTACTACATCTGCTTTCAATTCTTTCCAGGGCAAAATTATTTTCTTTTAATTTTTAATTGGAGGATAACTGCCTTACAATATTGTGTTGGCTTCTGCCATACATCAACATGAATCAATCATGGGTATACAGGTGTGCCCTCCCTCTTGAACCTCCTACCTTCCACCACATCCCACCCCTCTAGGTTGTCACATAGCACTGGTCTGAGTTCTCCACGCCAAAATTCTTGCCAAGCTGTCTATGGTACAGAATTTTGAAGCTTCAATTCGTTTTATTCTATAAAAAGTCCCAAACTGGTTTTGAAGGAAAACTTGGGCTATGCCTGATATTCTTTCTCAGTCCAATTCTGTTCAGAAGGACAATGTTTAACACAGTTTGCATACACTAATTTGCATGACTATTTCATCAATGTGTATTTCACTCAACTTAAGCTGTGATAATAGGGACAATGCTGGCTTTTCTTTCCACTCCCCAATTTCGCTGACAAAGCCCAGATCAAAAGATACTTCGTCCACGAAGACTTTCTCTACTTTCCCAGTTGCTAACTTCTCAGTAATATCATAGCAAATGCTCCTCTGTCCATTAGAACGCCTCCCAAACATACCATCCATATCATTAGGTTTTTCTTTACCTGCCTGTCTCTAGAACTAAAACCGTTAGCTCTTCTAGGGCAGCAACAGGTTTTATCCACCCATCTTTGTATTCCCCGCACCTGGTGCCTAGTAGGCATTCAATTAATAAGGAACTGTAGAACAAATGGAGAAATAGCGATCTCCAAGTTTAGCAAAAGAATGTCAATTTTTAAAACATACTTGGCTTTTTACCTACGACCCTAGAAAACGCATGCAGAGTTAGGCTGAAGTAAAACAAAAAACAGTAGGGCCAGGAGGTTGGTAGATGGAGAAATACTGTTGGTCCCACTTGAGGACTTTTTCAATTATGTGCTGAGAAGTGTCAGCATATGGCTTTCAATGCAATCCTGCTCAGAGACAGAGGTAAAGTTTTTGTAATCTCTTCCAACCCTACAACCCCAGAATTCCTTTAATCAATGAGGTATCGCTTTGGGGAGCCCAGGTACCCTAGGTGAGACTCACCTTCCCGTTCGTGGGAGGCTCCTGGATGTAAATGTTGCTCATTCCGGTCAGTACTCAGGAATCCGCTCCTAATGGGGATGAGAGCAAACCGCCGGTAACTAGAGCTGGCCACCTATCGGTACACTCTTCCTTAAATTGGGAAGTCGCGGAAAGCTCCAGCCTGTCAATATCCCGCAAGACAGTAGCACCACACCAAACAACTAGCTCTTCCCAAGCCTAGGTCCTCACGGACGCCGCCATGTTCCTCCCGGACCCGAGCACCGCTAATCCTGAAAAGGGGGATTCCAATGGCGTCCAGGGAATTGAGAAGAGACTATTAAACTCCTATAGATTAAGTTAACTTGTATTCCAATTTTTAAAACAACAGTTCGTAAGTCTTGGTGTTGTTTACTTCACTACACGCGTGTGCCCGTCTCATTCACCCCCTCGAAGCTGGCAGTAATGGTTCGCGCCGTGTGTGGTGTACAAAACGATTCCCCCGGAAACGGCATCAGCAGCCACTTGGTTCCGCAATCTCCAGGGGCTTTTAGGGCCTTCCGTTACTGTCAAACCCGGGTGCCGCGGCGGGGGTGGGAGAAAGACGGCCCCCTCGTTGGGTGTTGTCCTCGCGGCCAGCGGGAAGCGAGCGAACCCTCAGAAGCCTAGGGGTTCTGCGACCCCTCTTACCAACGCCATGGCAATTCCAGGTAAAGACCAACCGCAGGGGTTTGGGCGAGGGAGGGAGTAAGTAGGGTAGGTTAGTGTGCTCTGGGTTAAGGAGTAGCGCCCAAGGGTGGAGGCGTTAAAATGATCAGGTTCGTTAGGTTTACAAGAAAAATTTTACAGTCCAAAAATAAACTCTAAGGGAAAGAAAAGAAGAAAGAAACGATCTCCCCCGCAGCAGCCCAGCTCCCACTGCCCAAAATGGACTTACAGCGAAAGTATATATAGGGCGGAGTGGGGGAGGGGTGTTTGAGACAGACTCCTGTCTGTTGGCCTAGGAGGCATTTGGCCCAGAAAAACTAACCTCAACTTTAGTATGGTTTGAAAATAAAATTTGAGGTGGCAACACTTGGCGGACCCAAGTAGCCGAAGGCATTGTTTGCACTGGAAGTGTCAGGGCTGAAATGAGCCTCTGGGGTTCCACTTTCTCTTCCTCTTACCTGTAGTAGCTGTGTGGTCCTGAACCCGTCTTTTTGCCCTTCTGGGCCTGTTTCTGCAACTGTTAAAAAAAAAAACAAAAAACAAAAAACAGGGAGATGTGTTGATTTATACCTGTGGTTCCTTCCAGTTCTCCTTGCAGGAGCTATTTTGAGAAATATACACCACCACCACCCCTCCCCCACTCAAACATGTAACTTGGAGATTCACTGTATTTAGAAAAGACTCAGAATTGCAGTGGTTCAGAAGCCCTAACTTTGTTTTAAGCTCCCCTCCTCAGTATTATTTGATCACATTTGTTCTGTGGCAGCCTTTGCTGAACTCTGTTTTGCACATAGCTGTTATGCATGGGAAGCTTGTGCTGTTCTACCAACTGCAGTTTTGGGAGGATCACACTGGGCACTGTTGTCAGTTCAGTCGTGTCTGACTCTTTGCGACCCCATAGACTGCAGCATGCAGGCTTTCTGTCCATCACCAACTCTGGGAACTTGCTCAAACTCATGTCCATCGAGTTGGTGATGCCATCCAACCATCTCATCCTCTGTCATCCCCTTCTCCTGCCCTCAATCTTTCCCAGCATCAGGGTCTTTTCCAATGAGTCAGTTCTTCGCATCAGGTGCCCAGAGTATTGGAGTTTCAGCATCAGTGTCATTCCTTCCAATGAATACTCAGGATTGATTTCTTTTAGGATTGATTGGTTTGATCTCCTTGCAGTCCAAGGGACACTCTATAGAGTCTTCTGCAACACCACAGTTCAAAAGCCTCAATTCTTCGGCGCTCAGCTTTCCTTATAGCCCAACTCTCACATCCATACATGATTACTGGAAAAACCATAGCTTTGACTAGACGGACCTTTGTTGACAAAGTAATGTCTCTGCTTTTTAATATGCTGTCTAGGCTGGTCATAGCTTTTCTTCCAAGGAGCAAGTGTCTTTTAACTTCATGGCTGCAGTCACCATTTGCAGTGATTTTGGAGCCCAAGAAAAGAAAGTCTGTCACTGTTTCCATTGTTTCCCCATCAATTTGCCAGGAAGTGATGGGACCGGATGCCATGATCTTCTTTTTTTGAATGTTGAGTTTTAAGCCAGCTTTTTCACTCTCCTCTTTCACTGTCATCAAGAGGCTATTTAGTTCTTTGCTTTCTGCCATAAGGGTGGTGTCATCTGCATATCTGAGATTATTGATATTTCTCCTGGCAGTCTTGATTCCAGCTTGCACTTCATCCAGCACCATTTTGCATAATGTACTCTGCACGTAAGTTAAATAAGCAGGGTGACAATATACAACCTTAACGCACTTGTTTCCCAATTTTGAACCAGTCTGTTCCATGTCTGTTTCTAAGTGTTGCTTCTTGACCTGCGTACCGGTTTCTCAGGAGGCAAGTAAGGTGGTCTCATATTCCCATCTCTTAAAGAATTTTCCACAGTTTGTTGTGATCCACACAAAGGCTTTAGCGTAGTCAATAAAGCAGAAGTAGATATTTTTCTGGAACTCTCTTGCTTTTTCGATGATCCAGTGGATGTTGGCAGTTTGATCTCTGGTTCCTCTGCCTTTTCTAAATCCAACTTGACCATCTGGAATTTCTCAGTTCATGCACATTGAACCCTGGCTTGGAGAATTTTGAGCATTACTTTGCTAGCGTGTGAGACCAGTGCAATTGTGTGGTAGTTTGAACATTCTTTGGCATTGCCTTTTTTGCAGATTGGAATGAAAACTGACCTTTTACAGTCCTGTGGCCACTGCTGAATTTTCCAAATTTGCTGGCATATTGAGTGCAACACTTTAACAGCATAATTTTTTAGGATTTGAAATAGCTCAACTGGAATTCCATCACCTCCACTAGGTTTGTTTGTAGTGATGCTTCATAAGGCCCACTTGACTTTGCATTCCAGGATGTCTGGCTCTAAGTGAGTGATCACACCATCATGGTTATCTGGGTCATTGAGGTCATGTACAAGATGAAAGATACACTTATTCATAGACCTGACAATTTTTATTAAAGGCATATTGCATGCTAGGCTCTGTACTAGGCCCCGGGAATACAGTTGCCCTTCGCACAGGACTTACAATTTAGCAGTTAAAAGAAAGTACTAGAAAGTCAGACAGTGGTATGACAGGGAACACACACAGCCTTGAGAAGCACATAGAAAGGGCATCTAATAGGAGACTGGAGAGTTCAGAAGGACTTTCCAGAGGCTATGGCATTTAGGATGAGACCTGAAGAATTGTGAGAGGGGGAGTTATAGCCGGAGAGACCAGATATGCAAAGGAAGAGGAAATGTGTGAGAAGATGTGCCCTTTGGATGGAACTCAGAGTACTAACAGAGAGAAGTGAGAAATTAACTGGAGACAGAACAGTAGCTAACATTTACTAAGCATTTGCTGCATGTCAGATGTGTCAGACACTGTCTCAAGCATTGTATTTTCCTCTTATTTAACATTGGCACCCACACTGTGAGATAGGTATTACAATTTCCATTCTGCAGTTCAGAATGCTGAGGGACAGAGAAGTCAAGTGAGTAGCTGAGACAGCTAGGAAGTGATGGGTCAGTGCGGTTCCTCGGGACCCTGTGTGCTTATCCATTTTGCCATGTTTTAGTATAATTACAAGGCAATTTCCCATTCATAGAGGATGTTTTAAGCCATGAGAAGGAGTTTGGATGTTTCCCTCAGGACCACAGGAAGAGATTTAAGGATTTTTAAACGTACTCACGTTTTGGAAAGTGCATCATGGCTGCACAGTAGATTAGAGGAGAGCTAGTTTGGAGGCAGAGTCACCAGTTCAGAGTAACTCTGGTAAGTTATGATGATGCCTCACCAGATGGCCTCAGTAAAAAAGACGAGAAGTAGATAGATTAGAGATATATTTCTGGTGGTAAAATCACTGATTGATTCATGGTAGGTGAGTAAGATTGGAAATGAGATACACCTGAGTTTCACCAATAGGCAGTTGGGTGGGGCTATTTCAGGCAACACCTGAGAAGGAACAGTTTTTAGCGAGATGATGTGTTCAGTTGGGTCTTGTGTTGAGGTGTAGTCATGGAATGGAAATATCTAATAGACACTAAGAGAGAAAATCTGTATCTTAGGAAGGAAAACAGAATCAAAGAACAATTTGGTGTCATCCACACACTTACAATAGGCCAGGGGAATGGAAGTCTTTGCCCAGGTGGAATGTGTAGAGTGCGAAGGGAAGGTCTGTGGGTGGAGCTTGGAGAATATCAATGTGTAAGGGGCCAGCGGAGAAAGTCCAATCTTCACAGTAGATTGCCTCGGCATCCTGATAAGCTGAGTCAGCTCTGGTGGCCTTTGCCACACACAGCTGCATCCTGAGTTGACCTGCTGCCACTGCTGGTTTCATTATTTGAGCAAGTGTTTTGAGCACCACTGTGGTATAGGCACAGTGGGGGACACGGTGTCACAGCCTGGTCCTCATAAAACTTAGGTCAAGTAATGAAATGTAATGCACTGCTTAAGAAAGAGGACAAAAGTGATTAAAAAAAAAATCCTTATTGAAGTTCCCTTAAACTTAGACCAGAGTTATAGATATGTTAACCTTCTTTCAATTCAAAATAATACTTCAAAGTGTAATCATCTTAAATTGTACCATTAAGTTAGATGGTAAGACATAGGTAAACTGTTTAAACCCAGGAAAAAATTGAAATAATAAGCATGACAGCACTGTGAAAGCACAATGCAAGTGCCATTAGAAAATACAGAAAATGTGAAGGTAATTTCTTGGATGATTGATCCAGATAGTGTATTACACAAAAATAGGGCTCCAACGATTCTGATCATCAAAAAGGACAAGAATGCTCTTTTATTTTTAGGTATAATGCTCATACAGATGTTGTTGTTCAGTCGCTTAATCGTGTCTGACTCTTTGCGACCCCATGGACTGCAGCACACCAGACTTCCCTGTCCTTCACTGTCTCCTGGAGTTTGCTCAGATTCATGTCCATTGAGTCAGTGATGCCATCAAACCATCTCATCCTCTGCTGCCCTCTTCTACAGCATGGCGTTTTTTGGGTGGTCTTGTTAGTGATTATTACAAAGTATGACTATAAAGTATCAAGGTCAGTTTCCACAAATGATAATCAGCCTCACCTATTTTATGGTCACCTGCTTCAGCTGCTTTTCCATAGCAGTGTGTGTAACCATTCTGTAGGTGACACAATGAAATGTATACTTTGTTACTTAGTGAAATTATGGACTCAGAATTGTTATTAAGGAAAGGACATTGTAACACAATGAAACTCAGTGAAGTTGTGGTTTAGTCCCTAAATCTTGTCCAACTCTTGTGACCCCAGGTTCCTCTGTCTGTGGGATTTCTCAGGCTAGAATACTGGAGTGGCCTGCCATTTCTTCCTCCAGGGGATCTTCCCATCCCAGGGATTGAACCCACGTCTCCTGCACTGCAGGCAGCTTCTTTACTGCTGAGCCACCAGGGAAGCCACTAGTGAAGTTTGCTTTCTTTTGAAACTGCTTTTATCATTTACATTCTTACATTCATGTTAATAATTAACCATTCCCAGTGAAGAGTTACCTGGCAAAAGTGGCAATGTATATTATTGATGTAGGTAGCGGGAAAACTTTTCTACACCTTGAAGTTCATATGTACATAAAAATTTTGAATACTTCCATCGCCTCAGGAAGTTTCCTTGTGTCTCTGTCATTTCCCCCTACCCAGCAATCATTGTTTTGTTTTCTTTTGTCCTTTAATTTCTTTTCTTCTAGAGCATATCATGTTTCAGATAGGCTAACGACAATAGTTTCATAGCTGGCAATTGGGAGCTGTAGAAATTACCAATTCCCAACTGATGAAGTATTTTCTTAAGTTTATAACCTCAAAGCAGCAAAAATTTGTTGAGAACCTCCTAGCCACTCTACACCATGCTAGGCACTAAGTTGTATACAAAATGTAGCATGGCCCAAATCTGGAGAATCTGGCCTTTTTTGCTCCTGTAAGTTCCCTGGGAGGAGAAGGACTCCTTACCACTCAACCTCAGCAGAATTCTAGATTCAGAGGAAACCTGTTAACATATAATAATGCAAGATATAAAGACCTCTACAATTTGCTCCTAAAATCTTCAGTTAATGAAATTTTATTGAAAATCTGCAATATAGCTTCTCTGAAGAATTTGCAGGTGCAATCATTGCCTTTTGTCTACGAATACTTGCATGACAGCAACCCTTCTTACTGTTGGGTTGGGTTTGTTTGAGGGAGGTTTCTTGGTTTGGTTTTTGAGAAAGCAACTCATTCACATGTTTTAAATTTTAGAGATATAAAAGGTCTGTAGTGACATGTCTCTCACCCTTTCCCCCCTGGAGCCAGGACTGCTTTCTTCAGGTAACCAATATATATCCTTGCAGAGACATTTTTTACATGTCTGTATCTATTGATGTAATGTATATAAAATGTATATTATGTATAACTGTGCAGGGGTTTTCCTTCCTTTTATACAAATGGCAATGTACCATAAGCACTATTCTATAGTTTACTTTTTTCTTTCAGAGATCATTGCATATCATTAAGTAAACAACATCCTTATTCTTTTATACCAAAATTGATGACTAGGTTACTTCCACTGTTTTACTATTACAAATATGCTGCAGTGAATAACTTTGGGCATAAACCTGTATGCATTTGTGCAGGTAAATTGAGGATTAATTCCCAAATATGGATGTGCTGTATCAAAGGAGTATGTACTTCAGTGGTTCTGATAGATTTTGTCTGCTTACTTTCCATAGAGAGGGTACTGATTTATACTTGTACCAGCGATACACATATGTATATTCCCCGCCACGCTGTCTTCAACCTTATCAATTTCTGCTGTTCAGATAAGTGAAAATGGAATCCCAGGATAGATTTTAATGTACATTTCATTTATCATGAATAAGGCTGAGAATCTGTCCATATGTTTCAGAGTTGTCTTTATTTCCTTTTCAGTGAACATTCTGTTCAGTTCCTTTGCCCATTTTTTCCCTGGTGGCTATTGGTCTTAATGATCTGGTGGGTTAGAGTAGGGATAACTGCCCTTTGTTGGTACTAGGAATTGCAAATATCTTTTCCCATTTTTTTTTTTTAATGTGTATTTTGAGTTTGCTTTTGGTAGTCTTCACCATTCAGATTTTGTTATGTAGCCAGATTGCTGAGTTTTTATTTGATGGCTTTGGGATTGTAGGTCATGATTATTTAATGGCTTTTGGATTGTTGAAACATTTTGAGGGAAGCAGGGTTTATTATTCTCAAAATTTGAAGAGGAGTGGAACAGAGAACAGCATGGGAACCTAAGTGGGGAAATGGAAAACTTATCAGAGTCAGGGCCTCCCTTACAATCCTGCTGTTCAGTTTGACACAGATCTCGAGTACTGGTATATCAACAGAGTTCTTGATCCAGACAGCAGAAATTGACTTGTTAATTTAGGCAGAAAAGGGAAGATAGGTTCCAGATAGAAGGTTCAAGAAAGATAGGTTCCCAGAAGATAGGTTCAAGGTTCCAGGTAGAAGCATTTAGTTGGCCAGATAGTCACGAAAATTATAGACAAATGAAGCTTGAAAACTTAATTTAACCAAAGGCTGATGAGGAAATAGCTGATGTGAAATTATTTAGAGTTCTTATTATACTTGCCTTTTGTGTAAAAATTACAACCTTATTAAAGAAGATGAACTGCTCTGAAAAAGTTTCATATTTTATTCATTCTAAAAATATGAGATACTTGAATGATGAGTTTTATCAACGTCTTTCATCAAAGATGAGTTAATTTCTGATACGTGCTGAGATGAGATGATTTCAAATCTGTCCATTTCAACGTCTTGAGTTTGCTGTAAGACAGATAACGGGGCATTTAGTACAGTTTTATTCAGTGTTATTCAGTGTCTATGGTTTCTATGGTAACAAACTTGACATTGACCTGGATTCTCTGAGCCTTTTTTTCAACATGCAGTTATTTCATAACAGAGAGCCTGATTTTATTATTAACCCAATTTCATTTCACAATTCTGCTACAGTGCCGCATATGTGTTTTTACACTCTGCAATAAAACCCACAGGTTTAAGGGGAGAAGAATGAGGTTGGGGCACCACACTCAAAAACTTCATCACTGGTACGTAAAAAATTATAGGAACCCATCTGCACATGTTAATTGGCTAAAAGATACATAAATACTGAAATAAGTAGGGCATTATGCCTTTTAAAAGACCTGAAGTTTGCTCTGGAAGTGGAATTCAGAAGAATTGCAGCTTGTGAGTTCTAAAGCAATGGTAGGAAGGTGATAATACACAACCGGATAGGTATGGATGCTGCTCTCAGCACACGTGGGGTGAACTGAGGTCACTAGAAATGTTTTTGAGATGTGCCCATGTGTATTTTGAGGCTCCAATCAACTGGATGCAGTTTTTTGTATTCACCTAGTCTATTTCATGGACACGTTGCACTCCAATTGTTCCCTCTTAGATGCACTGGAACAAATTTATGTCTCAAAAATCAAGCATTGTAGTAGAACTGACTGTATTTTTGCTAGAACAACTCAGTAATGTGTATTTTAGCTGGAAATTAATATTTGACTTTATAATATTAAAGAAATGGTTTGAAAATGACCTTTCTTTTAAAATTAGGTATATTATATTGCACTATGTAGCTTATTAAATTGGGATATCTCCATTTGAAGGATTTGAAAGTGAAACACCCTTCATTAAGGAAATAGAGTAATACTGTACTGGCCCTTTGATTGATTGATGGGAGCCCTTACTGGAGGTTAAAATCAGTTTGAAGTACATATACACACAGTGAAATATTATTCAGTCATAAAAAGGGATGCTACTCTGGTTTGTGCTACAGTATGGATGAACCATGAAAACTTAATGCTAGATACAATAAGCCAAGAGTGAAAGGATAGATATTGTATGATTCCACTTATATAAGATACCTAAAATAGGCAAATGCATAGAGACAGAAAGTAGAACAGAGATTACCAGGGGCTAAAGAGGGAGGGGGATGGACTATATTGTTTACTGGCTACAGTTACTGTTTGAGATGATAAGAATGAAGTTTTGGAAGTCATATAGTGGGGATGGTTGCATAACATTGTAAATGTACTTAACACCACTGAATTGTACACTTTGAAATGGTTAAGATTATAAATTTTTATATGTATTTTATCACAATAAAAATGTTACTTCATCTGACATTTGTATTTTCAACATTACTTGTGGGTACCACTAATTATACAGAGATATTGTAAATACTTACAAACATTGCTCAGACTGAGTATGTGACTAGTTTCCTTTCTCTTTTCAAAATTTGAGCGCTGATTTGAGATGTTCCTTCTAATACCTAGCAATTAAAGTATCTTTCTAAAATTTCACCAGTTCCTTTAAGAAAGTTAGAATTTCTTTTTCTTTTAAGGGTAAGCAGAAAAGCATTTGTTAACCTGAATGTTTACATATCTATCTAGTCAATTACTTTGTATTTGAGGGATAGGCCAAAGTACCCTGGAATTTCTTCTGCAGTGTTAGAGAATCCTTGAAATGTTGAAACTCTTGACTATCATACTGCATTTCTGTTGTGTTAGAGAAAAATATCTTCTGTTAAGTATTTGTCAAGGAAATAATTTGAGTGAATTAGCTTTTCCAGTTATTTCTAATAATTATAATAATTGAGCAGTACTCTAAGCTAGGTCAGGGGGGATTTGGGTTTTTTTTTAAGAAATAAATTCTATTGCAGGTGGTTTTCTCAGCTTTTCCATGTGATGAAATGTTTGTTTTTACTTACTATATGTCTTCTAAAATGTTATCTAATTGTATTTCAGGTTGCAACAAGGACAGTGTCCGAGCAGGCTGTAAAAAATGTGGCTACCGTAAGTGCATTAAAGAATAGCATTTTGTGCAGTGAATCATTGCTTCTTTGGACCATGTGATTTAGCATCCTGATTTCAGGGCCTTGGACATAGTCCTTTAGCTCTGTTATTTGGCTCGGTTTTGCAGAAAATTCAGAAATCCCTCTGTACTAAATACGCACTTCTATTCCCTGCCATGGACCCAGTGACAGGTGGCTGTGTATCTGGTGACTAGCAAAGATGTTATGATGTACAAGTGGAGTAGATTTAGGAGCTTGGAGAAAATCTATTCCAGAAAAAACTATATAGATACTTAACCTTTTATTCCTTATCCCTGCAGATACTAGGTGAAGAGGTGATCAGTGGAAACTGTTTATGAAAGGTTTTCCTGTTGATTGAATTAACTCTTTACAAAGGTAAATTTGGTCTGGTGAAACCTTGATTTAAACAGCTCCATTATGATTAATGAAATGGAGTGGAAAAGTAAACTTCAGCATGTGCAATTATGCAATCTAAATTTGTACTTACGTACTGTAAACAAATATCATTTCTCTACATAAATGTGACAATTCCTAAAGCCTTGATAACAGCTCTCACAGTGGCATTACACTGTTTTCTAAGTTGTTTGGAGAAAATGCAAATGAACCTGGATTGTTGTTGATACTCTAGTTCATAGCAGAGTTATTTTATAACGGAATAAAGATGTTCTTGTATGGGAAAAAATTTTATTTTTTAAATCATGTAATAAGAGAATACTTGGGGTATGAATCTCCAAGAGAAGGGCTAAGAATAAAAGCATGCTGGGAGAACCAAGTCACATGCCTCTAAGCAACAACTGAAACCTGGCTCAGTTGAAGCTTGCTAACTAGCAAAAGTGGGCATGTAAGTATACATATCCTTCATATGAATAAAAACTCCTGAAGAATGTGTTTGCATGCAAGAAATGAGTACAATGACGTCTTTTCTGTTTTTTAAATTTGCTTATATTTATTTATACTTTATGTCTTTCAATCCTTGTTAATTTCATTTCTTTATTTAAGATTTAAGTTTAGGAGTGCATACATAAGGAGTAAGCCCACAGTGAAAAGCAGAGAAGACATACCTGAGTGAGGCTAGTGGTTCTGGGGAGAGGGTAGAGGGGTCAGCGAGTGGTCTGTGGGGGAAGGGCACACAGAGGATTAGTCAAGGTTCTGGTAACAGTCTGTTCCCTAACGTGAGAGGTGCAGCTATTTACTTTATTAATTCTCTTTCAACTGTAAGTATTCATTTTATATACTCTTCTCTAGTTTTCTCTATGTGTGATGCACTTAATAATAAATCTTGTTTGAATTTTTACATTAAAATTAAATTTTTATTTAATTCAATTCAATTTTATTTTATTTTATTTAATTATTCAATTAAATTTGAATTTTTACATTAAAATTAAGGAAGTTCTCTATATATAAATGCTATATTTACTTCAAAATCTAAAATGGATTTCCCAGTCTGTCTACTAATATCAGTTCTTCTCCTTCGACCTCTTTTAACTTAAGACTTGTAGGAAAGCTTAAAGTAAAGAGCTAGTCTGAGCCAGGTTCCAACAGTTTTAGTGGATGGGGGTGCTGTACAGCCACAGAGGGCTGAATAGGAGTGTGTGTTAGTTGCTCAGTTGTATCCAGCTCTTTGCGATCCCGTGGAATGTAGCCTGCCAGGCTCCTCTGTCCATGGAATTGTCCAGGCAAGAATACAGGAGTTGGGTAGCCATTATCTTATCCAGGGAATCTTCCCGACCTAGGAATCGAACCTGAGTCTCCCACATTGCAGGCAAATTCTTTATCACCTGAGCCACCAGGGAAGCCCAAAGGGGAGCCTAGGGGACTGCTACTTAGAAGCAGTGATAAGAAGTGGGGATCATGCTAATAATACTGAGGTAAGCTGTAGAGAGGCATCTTCAGGGAAGAGCCAGCTATCCCTTTAAAAAGTGGTAGAGGGAGCATTCTGAGCACAGTTGGTCCACAAGGGATTGCATGTTTCAGCAGCTGTCATAAAACGATTGGGGGATACAGGGGTGATGATTAGTTAAGTCAGAGGAACAGAAAGAGCAATGTATGGATGAGACTTCAGGAAAGTTACAGGAATACAGAGGCCTATACTTTTGGGTAGGAATAAAAATAATAGGGATGTGAAGTTTGGGGGGAATTAGCTGGGTTTAAGAATTCAGAAGTTTATAATGTAGCTCTTATGTTTTCAAAACTCAGGACCTAAGACAGAGACAGAGCTTGGTTAAATTCATTGCATTTCATTGCTAAAACAACCCTGTGAGGTAGGTAGATTTCATAGTCCCAAGAGGTGGCTAGGTGGTAAAGAATCTGCCTGCAAAGCAGGAGATGTAAGTTATATGCCCAGGTCAGGAAGATCCCCTGGAGAAGGAAATGGGAACCCGCTCCAGTATTCTTGCCTGGAAAATCCCATGGACAGAGGAGCCGGGCAGGTCACAGTCCATGGGATCACAAAGTCAGAGATGACTTAATGATTGAGCACACACACTTTTAGGAATATTCAAAACCATTGGTCTGGCACCTAGGTATAGCTTTTACACAGCTGGCAGTAACTAGCTGTGTGACTTTGGGCAAGTTACTTAACCACCCTGTGATTCAGTTTCCTGTCTGTAAAATGAGATTATAGTACTTATTTCCATAGACTTGTAAAGATGCAAGTTCTAGATCTATGCTTTGCCATAGTTGTTCCTCAAAAATCAGGAGGATTACTCTGTTGTTAAGTAGGAAGACTGGGAATTGAAATCTGGTTATTTGTAAGACTTTATACTATGCCATGGTATTTTTTTCCCCATTCAAAAAAATTGTGGTAAAATACATAAAACATAATTTGCCATTTTAACTCCTTTTAAGAGTACAATTCAGTGGCGCTAATTACATTCCCAGTATTGTACAACCAGCACTCTCAGTTACAATGCTTGTTCATCACACCAAACAAAAACTCTATAAACATCAAGCACTATCTACTACCTCCCCACTCCTCCCTTCTGCCAGACTCTGGTAACCTCTAATCTACTTTCTATTTCTATGAATTTGGTCATTCTATATATTTCATGTAAGTGGAATCATATATTTGTCCTTTTGTGTCTGGCTTATTTCACTTAGCCTAATGTTTTCAAAGTTTGTTCATGTTGTCGCAGATACCATAACGTCATTCCTCCTTATGACTGAATGATATTTCATTGTCTAGATATACCACATTTTCTTAATTCATTTATCTATTGATAGACACTTGGGTTATTTTTACCTTTTGGCTATTGTGAATAATGAGCAGTGAAAATTAATGTGTACACATCTTTTTTTTTTTTCATTTCTTTATTTTTTTTTTTTTTTTTGAATTTTTAAGTACATTTTATTAAGAATGTATCCCTTTGATAAGATTATGCTTCAGGAGGCTTTTAATGCCCTTGACATAAACTGTACACATTATACAAAAACAAGAAAACCACGAAAAAAAAATCAAGGTGAGCAAAACCATTTAGGGACAAACCTTATTTAAATTATACACAACTCAATGAAATATTCTTACGGAAAATATATAAATACTTTTCTTTCTATGTTACAGTTATACAATATAAATCAGATTTCAATGTCTGTTCAGTGACCTACAAACACCAGAACCTCCAAATATGTAGCAGCGTATTACTAAATAAAAAAGAAAATTATGTGGTTAGGGAGTCCCTGCTTTCGATTCTCTGGGTATATAACTAGGAGTGGGATGCTGGGTCGTGTATGTTGAGCTTCTTGAGTTGCCAAACTGTTTTCCACAGCAGCTCCATCATTTTATATTCCCACCAGAAATAGATCAATATAAGAGTTTCAGTTTCTCCACATTGTTGCCAATATTTATTTTCCTTTTTCCTATTATTTTTGAATTGTAGCCATCTCAGTAGATGTGATGTGGTAGCTCATGATTTTCATTTGCATTTCTCGAATGACTAATTATGTTGTGTATTTTTTCATGGTCTTATTGGCCATTTGTACGTCGTCTTTGGAGAAATGTCTGTTCAGTTTCTTAGCCCATTTTTTATTGGAGTTGTATTTTTGTTCTTGAGTTGTGGGAATTGTATATATACTAAATGCTAAACCCTATCAAATATATAATTTGCAAATCTTCTCTTCCATTCTGTAGGTTGTCTTTTCACTTTCATAATTTCTTTGCACAAATGTTTTAAAATTTGATAAAATCCAACTTACCAGATTTATATTTTGTTATTTTGCTGTTAGTGTTTTACATGTAAGAATCCATTGCCAAATCCAAGTTAAAGAAGACTTACCCCATGCTTTCTTCTAAGACTTTTATGCTTTTAGTTCTTATATTGTAATGGTCTTTGATCCATTTTGAGTCAGTTTTTGCATATGATGTGAGGTGAGGAATTCAACTTCATTATTTTGCATGTGGAAATCCTGTTCTCGTAGCACTGTCTGTTGAAGAGACTATTCTTTCCCCACTGAATAGACCTAACAATTTTGTCAAAAAGCAATTGGCTATGTACGTGTGGGTTTATTTCTGGACTATTTCATTGGTTTATGTGACTATCCTTATGACTATAGATCACCTTGTTTTGATTTCTATAGCTTTGTGGTAAGTTTTGAAATCAGGAAATATGAGTCTTCCACCTGTATTCTTTTTCACATTTTTGGGCTATTCAAGGCCTCTTGTATTGTTCCATAAATTTAAGGGTCTGTTTTTCCATTACTGAATAAGCCCCATTACTTTTCGCAATCAGCTGGAAGAAGCACAAGCTGGAATCAAGATTGCTGGGAGAAATATCAATAACCTCAGATATGCAGATGACACCACCTTTATGGCAGAAAGTGAAGAAGAACTAAAAAGCCTCTTGATGAAAGTGAAAGAGGAGAGTGAAAAAGTTGGCTTAAAGCTCAACATTCAGAAAACAAAGATCATGGCATCTGGTCCCATCACTTCGTGGCAAATAGATGGGGAAAGAGTGGAAACAGTATCAGACTTTGTTTTTTTGGGCTCCAAAATCACTGCAGATGGTGACTGCAGCCATGAAATGAAAAGACTCTTGCTCCTTGGAAGGAAAGTTATGACCAACCTAGATAGCATATTAAAAAGAAGAGACATTACTTTGCCAACAAAGGTCCGTCTAGTCAGGCTATGGTTTTTCCAGTGGTCATGTATGGATGTGAGAGTTGGACTGTGAAGAAAGCTGAGTGCCGAAGAATTGATGTTTTTGAAGTGTGGTGTTGGAGAAGACTCTTGAGAGTCCCTTGGACTGCAAGGAGATCCAACCAGTCCATCCTAAAGGAGATCAGTCCTGGGTGTTCATTGGAAGGACGGATGCTAAAGCTGAAACTCCAGTACTTTGGCGACCTCATGTGAAGAGCTGACTCATTGGAAAAGACCCTGATGCTGGGAGGGATTGGGGGCAAGAAGAGAAGGGGACGACAGAGGATGAGATGGCTGGATGGCATCACCGACTCAATGGACATGAGTTTGGGTGAACTCCGGGAGTTGGTGATGGACAGGGAAGCCTGGCATGCTGCAATTCATGGGGTCACAAAGAGTCAGACACAACTGAGCGACTGAACTGAACTGAGATGTTATAACTTTGAAATGTCTCTACCTATCTGTGGTCAAAATTTAAGTTTCTGATCATCTAAGAATTTTTCTGCTCATTGTCTCCTGAGAGTCTATTTAGAAAAGACCTCATAAGAACTATATTTTGGAGTTAATTTCCTAAGTTTGTTCACTTATGTTCCCCAACTGGAAAAAAAAAAAAAAAAGGAAATTTTTTTGTAGCTTCATAAGCAGTGTGTGAACAGTATGAAAAGACAAAATGATAGGATACTGAAAGAGAAACTCCCTAGGTCAGTAGGTGCCCAATATGCTACTGGAGATCAGTGGAGAAATAACTCCAGAAAGAATGAAAGGATGGAGCCAAAGCACAGAGAATACCCAGCTGTGGATGTGACTGGTGATAGAAGCAAGGTCCGATGCTGTAAAGACCATTATTGCATAGGAACCTGGAATGTCAGGTCCATGAATCAAGGCAAATTGGAAGTGGTCAAACAAGAGATGGCAAGAGTGAATGTTGACATTCTAGGAATCAGTGAACTGAAATGGACTGGAATGGGTGAATTTAACTCAGATGACCATTATATCTACTACTGCGGGCAGGAATCCCTCAGAAGAAAGGGAGTAGCCATTGTGGTCGACAAAAGAGTCGGAAATGCAGTACTTGGATGCAATCTCAAAAACGACAGAATGATCTCTGTTCATTTCCGAGGCAAACCATTCAATATCAAGTAATCCAAGTCTATGCCCCAACCAGTAACTCTGAAGAAGCTGAAGTTGAATGGTTCTATGAAGACCTACAAGACCTTTTAGAACTAACATCCAAAAAAGATGTCCTTTTCATTATAGGGGACTGGAATGCAAAAGTAGGAAGTCAAGAAACACTGGGAGTAACAGGCAAATTTGGCCTTGGAATACGGAATGAAGCAGGGCAAACTCTAATAGAGTTTTGCCAAGAAAATGCAGTGGTCATAACAAACACCCACTTCCAACAACAAAAGAGAAGACTCTATACATGGACATCACCAGATGGTCAACACCAAAATCAGCTTGATTATATTCTTTGCAGCCTAAGATGGAGACGCTCTACACCGTCAGCAAAAACAAGACCAGGAGCTGACTGTGGCTCAGACCGTGAACTCCTTATTGCCAAATTCAGACTTAAATTGAAGAAAGTAGGGAAAACCACTAGACCATTCAGGTATGACCTAAATCAAATCCCTTATGATTATACAATGGAAGTGAGAAATAGATTTAAGGGCCTAGATCTGATAGATAGAGTGCCTGATGAACTATGGACGGAGGTTCGTGACATTGATAGGAGACAGGGATCAAGACCATCCCCATGGAAAAGAAATGCAAAAAAGCAAAATGGCTGTCTGGGGAGGCCTTACAAATAACTGTGAAAAGAAGAGAAGCGAAAAGCAAAGAAGAAAAGGAAAGATATAAACATCTGAATGCAGAGTTCCAAAGAATAGCAAGAAGAGATAAGAAAGCATTCTTCAGCGATCAATGCAAAGAAATAGAGGAAAACAACAGAATGGGAAAGACTAGAGATCTCTTCAAGAAAATCAGAAATACCAAAGGAACATTTCATGCAAAGATGGGCTCGATAAAGGACAGAAATGGTATGGACCTAACAGAAGCAGAAGATATTAAGAAGAGGTGGCAAGAGTACACAGAAGAACTGTACAAAAAAGATCTTCACGACCCAGATAATCACGATGGTGTGATTGCTGACCTAGAGCCAGACATCCTGGAATGCGAAGTCAAGTGGGTTTAGAAAGCATCACTACGAACAAAGCTAGTGGAGGTGATAGAATTCCAGTTGAGCTATTCCAAATCCTGAAAGATGATGCTGTGAAAGTGCTGCACTCAATATGCCAGCAAATTTGGAAAACTCAGCAGTGGCCACAGGACTGGAAAAGGTCAGTTTTCATTCCAATCCCAAAGAAAGGCAATGCCAAAGAACGCTCAAACTACCACACACTTGCACTCATCTCACACACTAGTAAAGTAATGCTCAAAATTCTCCAAGCCAGGCTTCAGCAATATGTGAACTGTGAACTTCCTGATGTTCAAGCTGGATTTAGAAAAGGCAGAGGAACCAGAGATCAAATTGCTAACATCCGCTGGATCATGGAAAAAGCAAGAGAGTTCCAGAAAAACATCTATTTCTGCTTTATTGACTATGCCAAAGCCTTTGACTCTGTAGATCACAATAAACTGTGGAAAATTCTTCAAGAGATGGGAATTCCAGACCACCTGATCTGCCTCATGAGAAATCTGTATGCAGGTCAGGAAGCAACAGTTAGAACTGGACATGGAACAGACTGGTTCCAAATAGGAAAAGGAGTACGTCAAGGCTGTATATTGTCACCCTGTTTATTTAACTTATATGCAGAGTACATCATGAGAAACGCCGGACTGGAAGAAACACAAGCTGGAATCAAGATTGCCGGGAGAAATATCAATAACATCAGATATGCAGATGACACCACCCTTATGGCAGAAAGTGAAGAGGAACTAAAAAGCCTCTTGATGAAAGTGAAAGTAGAGAGTGAAAAAGTTGGCTTAAAGCTCAACATTCAGAAAACGAAGATCATGGCATCCGGTCCCATCACTTCTTGGGAAATAGATGGGGAAACAATGTCTTTATTTTTCTGGGCTCCAAAATCACTGCAGATGGTGACTGCAGCCATGAAATTAAAAGATGCTTACTCCTTGGAAGGAAAGTTATGACCAACCTAGATAGCATATTCAAAAGCAGAGACATTACTTTGCCAACAAAGGTCTGTCTAGTCAAGGCTATGGTTTTTCCTGTGGTCATGTATGGATGTGAGAGTTGGACTGTGAAGAAGGCTGAGCGCCGAAGAATTGATGCTTTTGAACTGTGGTATTGGAGAAGACGAGAGTCCCTTGGACTGCAAGGAGATCCAACCAGTCCATTCTGAAGGAGATCAGCCCTGGGATTTCTTTGGAAGGACTGATGCTAAAGCTGAAACTCCAGTACTTTTGCCACCTCATGCGAAGATTTGAATCATTGGAAAAGACTCTGATGCTGGGAGGGATTGGGGGCAGGAGGAGAAGGGGATGACAGAGGATGAGATGGCTGGATGGCATCACCGACTCGATGGACATGAGTTTGGGTAAACTCCAGGAGTTGGTGAGGGACAGGGAGGCCTGGCATGCTGTGATTCATGGGGTCGGAAAGAGTCAGACACGACTGAGCGACTGATCTGATCTGAAGCAGTGTGTTGTCTTATCAGTTTAGGGTCAGTTTCATTAAAGCAAGGCCAGTAAAGGATGTGAGACAGACTGCTGCCAGTGTGGTTATTATTTAAGTAGTTTATTTATATTAAATAATAATGACAATGTAAGGTGTTTGGATGCCAAGCTAGTTTAAGTAAAAGAAAAATTGTATCATCAGAAATTCTGATCAAAATGGCCAACTAAACCAACATAGAAAGTCCTCTGTTTGGCTCCAAACACAGAGAGATGCTGGAGAAAAACATAGTAACAGCAAAAATAAAAATAAGCTAGCTCAAAAGAATAAAAGGAAAATTGCCACATGTTAGAAAGGAAAAGGTGCTCAAAGCCAGAGTAGGGAATGATAGCTGAAAACAATGAGGTTCACAGGCCTCCTGGGTAGACTTTTATGGAATACAGAATGAAGCTTTAGACTCCTGCAGGATCACAGCATGGCTGGAGTGAAGGCTGTTGGTTAAAGCCAGACTGCTCAAAAAAGCAGTGAAGTGGGAATTACAGAAGTTCCATTTACTGTCTAGGGGAAGTGATGAGAAAGTTTACTGTGTTTAACTTCCTATAAAACAATAATTAGAGGAAAAGGAATAATTCAGAAATGACAGCCCAAGCTTACACCATCTGTAGGTATGAGGAGTAAATTTACACTGCCTCCAATGAGGCAGAAACTAGCTTTCCAAGCTAAGAAATTAATGTGAAAAGGTAGTCTGTTATCACGTTAAAAATGTAAGTCCAGCTACATGCCATTATTAGTGAAACTACTTAGAAAACTGAAAACTACATAGAAAATTTCAAAATAAATGGATGGAGGAAAAAGTGCAAATAGATATTAGGTTGAATATTGTTGATATTCAACAGTTTTACTCATGAAAATGGTAATTTCATATGATTCAACTAATAATAACCAAAAGAGCAACTGGTACAGCAATTATAATATTAGACTTTTGAGGCAAGAGCAGTTCTAATCAACCAAGAAGATAAAATAATGATTTTGACTATACCTATTAATATAATCTCAAAGCATGTATAGCAAAAACTATTATAAGGAAAAATGGACAAATATATAGTGATAAAGGTACTTAAAAATTATACTATCAGAAATTATTACACAAGAAAGTAAGATGGAGGTTTGAAAACAAAATAAACATAAAAGCCTCTCTTCAACAAATAGTGATGTATTCTTTTAAAATACATTCCAAGTTTTTCCCCAGATTTAGTACAAGATAGGCCATAAAAGAAATCTTAGCAAATACTTAAACACTGATACCATACAGGCAAACACTAAAACACTGATTTACCATACAGATACTCTCCAATAACAGTGTAACACACTGAGAAATCAGGAAAAGCATAATTTGAAAGCTCTGTATGTTTGGAAACCGAAAAGAACATTTCTGAATGATTCATTTGGAAGGAAATCAAAACCAAGAAAATTTGTTTCCAGCAGTATGGCAGGCTGGACCCTGCTGTAAACAACTAAGAAACTAGTATAAAATATGCAGTACATATTAGATATATTAGTATGCTAGGAGAAAATACAGAATTCATGAATACTTAGAGACTAGCAACCAAAGGAAGCAGAAAGTCTAGGAGGTGTTGAGGGTATTTGCTGAACCCAGGGTTCTTGAACTTCTATTGTTGTGTATTGACTGAATTCAGGGAATAAGGCAAGGCTCAGGACCCAGCCCAAGATTGGTACTTTGCTAGGAGATGCTCTCATATGAGTCTAAGACTTCCAAAAGATTTTATCCTTGGGTAAGAGAGAAGTAGGAATAAATCCTAGAACAGAATTGTAGTGAATTGATAGTGGGTTGTGAAATAAATTATGTGGTTTCTATCAGCATTCATTTTTTTTGAATATCAAATGTCATAGTGCTTCAGGTGATTTTTGTTTTAATTTTTGTGAGTTAGTGTGTATTTGCATATGAACATATATATTAATACACTTGATTGCATTGTTATTTTTTATCATTAGTCAGTCCTAGTCAAAAAAATTTCAAAGTTACTGCCTTAGGCATATGTGCACATGTTTATACATTTCATCATTATTATAATAGCAAAATGCTAGAAGCAACCTAAGATCCTATCAGTAGTAGAAAGGGTAAACATTTTTATACAATGGAACATTATTCATCAGATAAAATGAGATAATTGCATCTACTGAGGTTCCTGACATTGTACAGGAGACAGGTATCAAGACCATCCCATGGAAAAGAAATGCAAAAAAGCAAAATGGCTGTCTGGAGAGGCCTTACAAATAGCTGTGAAAAGAAGAGAAGCGAAAAGCAAAGGAAAAAAGGAAAGATATAAGCATCTGAATGCAGAGTTCCAAAGAATAGCAAAAAGAGATAAGAAAACCTTCCTCAGCGATCAATGCAAAGAAATAGAGGAAAACAACAGAATGGGAAAGACTAGAGATCTCTTCAAGAAAATTAGAGATACCAAGGGAACATTTCACGCAAAGATGGGCTCGATAAAGGACAGAAATGGTATGGACCTAATAGAAGCAGAAGATATTAAGGAGAGGTGGCAAGAATACACAGAAGAACTGTACAAAAAAGATCTTCACAACCCAGATAATCACCATGGTATGACCACTCACCTAGAGCCAGACATCCTGGAATGTGAAGTCAAGTGGGCCTTAGAAAGCATCACTACGAACAAAGCTAGTGGAGGTGATGGAATTCCAGTTGAGCTCTTTCAAATACTGAAGATGATGCTGTGAAAGTGCTGCACTCAATATGCCAGCAAATTTGGAAAACCAGGCAATGGCCACAGGACTGGAAAAGGTCCGTTTTCATTCCGATCCCAAAGAAAGGCAATGCCAAAGAATGCTCAAACTACTGCACAATTGCACTCATCTCATACTCTAGTAAAGTAATGCTCAAAATTCTCCAAGCCAGGCTTCAGCAATACGTGAACCATGAACTCCCATATGTTCAAGCTGGATTTAGAAAAGGCAGAGGAACCAGAGATCAAATTGCCAGCATCCGCTGGATCATCGAAAAATCAAGAGTTCCAGAAAAACATCTATTTCTGTTTTAATGACTGCCAAAGCCCTTGACTGTGTGAATCACAATAAACTGTGGAAAATTCTGAAAGAGATGGGAATACCAGACCACCTAACCTGCCTCTTGAGAAACCTATATGCAGGTCAGGAAGCAACAGTTAGAACTGGACATGGAACAACAGACTGGTTCCAAATAGGAAAAGGAGTTCGTCAAGGCTGTATATTGTCACCCTGCTTATTTAACTTAATATGCAGAGTACATCATGACAAATGCTGGGCTGGAAGAAGCACAAGTTGGAATCAAGATTGCCGGGAGAAATATCAATAACCTCAGATATGCAGATGACACCACCCTTATGGCAGAAAATGAAGAACTAAAAAGCCTCTTGATGAGAGTGAAAGAGGAGAGTGAAAAAGTTGGTTTAAAGCTCAACATTCAGAAAATGAAGATCATGGCATCTGGTCCCATCACTTCATGGCAAATAGATGGGGAAAGAGTGGAAACAGTATCAGACTTTATTTTTCTGGGCTCCAAAATCACTGCAGATGGTGATTGCAGCCATGAAGTTAAAAGACTCTTACTCCTTGGAAGGAAAGTTATGACCAACCTAGATAGCATATTGAAAAGCAGAGACATTACTTTGCCAACAAAGGTCCATCTAGTCAAGGCTATTGTTTTTCCTGTGGTCATGTATGTATGCGAGAGTTGAACTGTGAAGAAAGCTGAGTGCTGAAGAATTGATGCTTTTGAACTGTGGTGTTGGAGAAGACTCTTGAGAGTCCCTTGAACTGCAAGGAGATCCAACCAGTCCATTCTGAAGGAGATCAGCCCTGGGATTTCTTTGGAAGGAATGATGCTAAAGCTGAAACTCTAGTACTTTGGCCACCTCATGCGAAGAGTTGACTCATTGGAAAAGACCCTGATGCTGGGAGGGATTGAGGGCAAGAGGAAAAGGGACGACAGAGGATGAGATGGCTGGATGGCATCACTGACTCAATGGACATAGTTTGAGTGAACTCCGGGAGTTGGTGATGGACAGGGAGGCCTGGCGTGGCGCGATTCACGGGGTTGCAAAGAGTCGGACACGGCTGAGCGACTGATCTGATGTGATCTGATGTTAGCATAGATGAATCACAAAACATAATATTGAATGGCAGAAAGTTACAGAATGATAGCTAAGTATAATTGAGTTTATGTTAAGAAATAATAATATGATGTTCTGAAAATATCGACACCAACTTCAGTATAACCTACTTCTGAATAAAAAGAAAATGGAATGGGTTTGGGGCAGGGTTCCAAGCCATGGTGCAAGCTCTCCAACTTAGTGTGTGTGTGCACATGTGCAAGCCTTTCACTTAAAAAAAATTATAAGTGAATAAAGCAAAATGTTAACATGCAGTTGATAGGTACTTAGATATTAGTGATATCGTTTGGTCTCCAGGTGTTTATAAAGTTTGATTTTTTAATTGCATCATGCAATAAGTAGATAACTGTTGTAGTTTTCTTATAGGGAGAATCTTTAAGAACTGAATATTATTGTTAGAATTAAAATCATAAGTATTCTTTTGAACATGTTCAATTATTTTATTATGACACCTTTAGTTAGGTGAAAGCTGTGTAATGAAAATGTAATAGTAAGATGAGAAGCACATAGGTAGTGGAAAGGAATTAAATATAGGGGAAAGAAATTAAATATAAACTCTAAAGTTGAAAGTATTTACATTAATTGCGTATTCTAAAATCTATAAGATGTAACCAAAAAAATATTTATTGAATAAGAAGCCCTGTTAAAAATAGTTCTTTTTCATTCAGGTAAAGCAGATGACCCGTCACTGAATAAAAGTTAAAACTAAATATTGTATTATTAAATTGTAATTGTTGCTTAGTGGATAAACAAAGCAAAAAATATGTAATGTATCTGTAGTTTTGTCATTCATATTTCTTTGTTTTACTTAGCTGGTCACCTGACTTTTGAATGCCGCAATTTTCTCCGAGTAGATCCCAAAAGGGATATAGTTTTGGATGTCAGCAGCACAAGCAGTGAAGAGAGTGATGAAGAGAATGAGGAACTAAATAAACTGCAGGCATTACAAGAAAAAAGTAAGCAAAACTTTTTTTTCCCTCCAGCATTTAAGGTTGTTTCTAAATGTCCTGCTGTATTATGTCATCTTTATCTATCGTTCTATTATATTTGTCATTAAAATAGTTTGCATCTTACGTAAGAAGTATTGCATAGGTAAGGAAATAGGCTTAAACGTTGTCAGTAACTTGCCCAAAGTCAAACAATTGGTCAGTGATAGAACCAGCAGGCAAGTATGTTTCTGATTCTGCAACCCAGGTTTTATTGTGTTTTGTTCTGTTTTTCCGTCTCACTGGAATGTATCACATGGTACAAAGAGTCTAAAGGATTGGATCGTCAAATCACACTCATTAAAATCAGAGATCTTAGCAGTATCAAGTTTTAGTTGACCCTTGAACAACATGGATTTGAATTGCATGGGTTGACTTTCATAAAAATTTTTTCAGCATTACATACTAGAATAATAAACAGGCTGCAGTTGATGGAATTCACAGATTTAGAACCATGCATATGGAGAAACTGTGTATGTGGAAAGCCAACTATAAATTATAGTTGGATTTTGGACTGCAAAATTACAGAAAATTTATTTCCTCACAAAATTTATTTCCTAACCCCTGTGCCACTCAGGGGTCAGCTGTAACTTCATGTATGCAGATGACCATGTGGCATCGCAAAGCAGCAAGAGTTCTGGGACTACAGTACAACCTCCTAGGTTCCCACTCTGGCCACGGTTAATGTAAAAGGTTTCGACATTACTTACACAAAAGAAAGTGATTTTGGTCATGAAACACCTTAATTTTATGCCCAGATAGTTACATTTCCCAGGGATTATGGATTTATGCCCCCAAAATCCCTAGATTCCAGGATTATTTACCATAAACAGTCCTAGACCAACCAAGTACATTCAGCTATAAGCAGTCTATAAATAAGGATTCTTCTGCCAACAGCTTGATCATGGACTTCGAACTTTCAGAACTGTGAGGAAGTACATTTCTATAATTTAACTATACACCACCTCCTCCCCACTCCCCCCAAAAAGGATTCTCTGGCCAGCAAATACTAGTAATTTATTTCCAGGAAATCTATCATTAGCATGTTTATAAAGAAATTTGACCAAGTTACCTTTTTTCTTTCCTGAGGCATCCTCCTTTCCCCTGCAAAAGAGAACAAATTGCAGACCAACTGTTTAACCATTTGTTTTCCATCTTGTGTATAAAATGACCTATCTTTGCAGTGGGATTTTTAAGGATAAAATATGATGCCATATGTGAAAATATTTTGTAAACTACAAAATGCCTTATTGGTAGTTGTCACACAGAAGCAAAATG
Source organism: Bubalus kerabau (assembly GCF_029407905.1). Classification (NCBI taxonomy): domain Eukaryota; kingdom Metazoa; phylum Chordata; class Mammalia; order Artiodactyla; family Bovidae; genus Bubalus; species Bubalus kerabau. The sequence goes on from NC_073641.1 coordinate 16,586,935, forward strand.
CAGCTTATTTGAATATGGGTTTAAGCATGGAGTGAGACAGATACAAAAAGGTTAAACTTGTTTTTGGTCATAAGAGAACGATAAACACGTAAAATTTTTTAACCTTTCCATATAATGTCCAGTGAAGGTAAGTGGAAGAAGTCAAATGCCAGGGTACTGGGACAAGCCGAGAAGGCAGAAGAAGGGTGGCATCCCAAAGAAGGCAGGCGAGAGTGACAGGAAATGTGAGTCTGTATAACTGCAGTGATAGCTGCTTGAATATATATATATATATTTTTTCTTTTGCTCCCTACTGAAACAACACTAATAATAGAAGAATTTTTTAAAGACCCAAATTCACAAGGACAAAGAAAACAAGAGTCAAAAAATTTGGGTTAGTGATAATGGACTCACACTTTAAGAGAGCTCAACCCTTTAACAGTGTGGAAAGCTGAGAAATAACCTGAGTATACACTCTAACTCAAGTATACAGTCTTGATAATGAGTATCTTTGGGTACCTCTGAAAGTGAGAATGTAAGGCTAAAACAGGGATTGCTTAAAAGCTTGCAGTGGTTAATGCTCCGTTCACTTTCCCTACTCTGTGAAGCCCTGTCGTCTCAGTAGACTGCCACAGGTCTATTTTCTAGACAGGGTCAGATCAACAGTCTTTAAACTGGGACACACCAAACACAAATGAAGATATTTAAGTTAAAGGTTAGATACAGAATGGTGAGAGCCTTCTAACCATCTTCACCTATTGGTTCCCAGTCATATATCACTCAGGCAGAAGATCTGAAGATACATCCCTGGGAAATCTGACCACCCAAAGAAGAAAGAAATAAGGATATTGACATTAGAGATTCTTCAAAAACAAGATCTCACCAGATGGCCAGTGAAGTCTGGTCTTCCAAGTTTCGCTTGCTAAAAGCTTCCGGTCAGCTTTTTAGACAGTGAAGAGTGCTAAATTTCTGCAGAAGGATTCTCACATGAAATATAGATTCCAAAACACAAACAAAAAATCAACTTGAGAAATACACAGTCTGTAGAGGGAGAAAACTTAGCAGAAATAATAAATATTTAGTTTCATAGAAAAGATATAGCACACATGAATATGAATAAAACCTACAAAGGGGCTTTTGAAAATTAAAAATTAAACAGATATGGAAAACTTGATAAAGTTGGAAGTAAAGTTGGAAAAAACAAAGAAGGCCAAAGTGAGAGAATGAAGATAGAACAATTGAAGGGTCATTCTTGAAAATACTTCATTCAAATGAATCCCAGAAAGAGAAGAAATAATTTCCAGATGAAAAGGTTTAACAAGTGCCAGGCACAATGTTTAAAATATCCCACACAAAGGTACACTATAATGAAACTTAATGTATGCTAGAAACCCAAAGATATAATCCAGACTTCCAGAGTTGAGAATAAGGCAGGTCATAGGTGAAGAATCAGGAGTTAGAATAGTTGTGTACATCTCTAACCAATATTGGAAGCTAGTAGAATGTGGATCATGCTTTTAATTGTTGAAGAAAAGTTATATCCAAGTTAGGATGATATACCCAACCATATTATTAATCAAATGTGGAAGTACAGTAAAGATATTGTCAGACATTCGAGTCTCAAAAAACAATTTACTTGTCACTTTTTCTCAGAAAACCTCTGGAATAAGTGTTCTACCAATGTAAGGGAATACACTGAATAAAGGAAGACAGGAATGTAGGGACTAGAAAAGATAAGAAGGGAAATTTGTAGCATGCTGGTAAGGAGATATTCCAGAAGGACGGCTGCACCAAAATGGAGAGTAGCCAAGCCCACATAGGAGCACAACAGAAGATTCTAGGAGAGAAAGCCTAAGATCATTAATCCCACAGGGATACTTTCTACCCCTTTCACCTGTACTGCCCCATTTTAAGAAAGACAAATGCATAAGAGTTTAGAATTAGGAAGAATCTTTAGAACAAATAATTTAAAAACCTAGTTTTGTAGAACAGAAAATGAAAACAGGTGACTTTCCAAAGTCACTCACCGGTCACAGTAGAGCCAACATTTCTTGCCATGATCCAGGTTTCTTGCCTACTTGTCCTGTAGTATTTTCATTACAATGTGCTGCTCTCCTACCTTAGATGTCATCCAGTCTGTTTTTTCTTGACCTTTTTGTCCTTTATCACATCAATCTTGAAGGATAAACTACACTCCCATCATGAATAGTGGTTTGTTCTAGAGGTGATTTTTCAATCAGAAGACCAGGGACAGATCCACTCTGGGAGAAAGGGGAGGAAGTAGCATATAATAGCCTCCAGGACAGAGAGTAGTTGATGAAGCTTCATTATTAGCAAATCAGCTTTCTGGCTCAGATGGTAAAGAATCTGCCTGCAGTGCGGCAGGCCCAGGTTCGATCCCCAGGTCAAGAAGATCCCCTGGAGAAGGGAGTGGCTACCCACGCCTGTATCCTTTCCTGGAGAATGCCATGAACAGAAGAACTTGGTGCACTACAGTCCATGGGATCACAAAGAGCTAGTTGGTTACAACCAAGCGACTAACACACACACAAAGGGACCCATATTTATTTCATGATCACCAGATGGAGTCCCAGTGTTGTTCTTCAATCGTTAAGTCACATCTGACTCTTTGCTCTCCCATGGACTGCAGGACGCCAGGCTTCCCTGTCTTTCAGTACCTCCTAGAGTTTGCCCAAACTAATGTCCATTGAATCACTGATGTTATCTAACCATCTAATTCTCTGCCACTCCCGTCTCCTTTTGCCCTCCTCAATCTTTCCCAGCATCAGGGTCTTTTCCAATGAGTCAGCTCTTCTTATGATGGGGCCAAAGTATTGGAGCTTCAGCTTCAGCCCTTCCAATGAATATTCAAGGTTGATTTCCTTTAAGACTGACTGGTTTGATTTCCTGCTGTCCAGGGGACTCTCAAGAGTTTTCTCCAACACCACGTTTCGAAAGCATCAGTTCTTTGGTGCTCAACCTTCTTCATGGTCCAGGTCTCACATCCATACATGACTGCTGGAAAAACCATAATTTTGACTATACGGACCTTTGTCAGCAAAGTGATATCTCTGATTTTTAATATGGTGTCTAGGTTTGTCATGGCTTTTCTTCTGAGGAGCAAGCCTCTTTTAATTTCATGGCTGCAGTCACTATCTGCAGTGATTTTGGAGCCCAAGAAAACAAAATCCATTGTTTCCACCTTTTCCAATCTGTTTGCCATGAAGTCATGATCTTAGTTTTTTGAATGTTGAGTTTTCACTGTCTTCTTTCACTCTCATCAAGAGGCGCTCTAGTTCCTCTTTGCTTTCTGCCATTAGTGGTATCATCTGCATATCTGAGGTTTGATGTTTCTCCCAGCAATCTTGATTCCAACTTGTGAGTCATCCAGCCCTGCATTTCACATGATGTATTCTGCATGCAAGTTAAATAAGCAGAGTGACAATATACACCAAAAAAAAGATCTCCTTTTTAGCATAGTGGATTGGAATACAAAAGTAGGAAGTCGAGAGATATCTGGAGTAACAGGCAGATCTGGCCTTGGAGTACAAAATGGAACAGGGCAAAGACTAACAGAGTTTTGCCAAGAGAACATACTTGTCATAGCAGACACCCTCTTCCAACAACACAAGAGACATCTCTACACATGGACATCACCAGATGGTCATTACCAAAATCAGATCGATTATATTGATTATTTTCTTTGCAGCCTAAGGCAGAGAAGCTCTATACAGTCAGCAGAAATAAGACCTGGAGCTGACTATGGCTCAGATCACAAGCTCCTGATTAAAAAATTCAGACTTAAATTGAAGAAAGTAGGGGAACCCACTAGACCATTCAGATATGACAAACATCAAATCCCTTACAATTATACACTGGAGGTGACAAATAGATTGAAGGGATTAGGTCTGGTAGACGGAGTGCCTGAAGAAATATGGACAGAGGTTCATAAGGCTGTACGGGAGGTGGTGACCAAAACCATTCCCAAGAAAGAGAAATGCAAGAAGTCAAAGTGGTTGTCTGAGGAGGACTTACAAATAGCTGAGAAAAGAAGAGAAATGAAAGGCAAAGGTGAAAGGCAAAGATATACACAACTGAATGCAGAGTTCCAGAGAATAGCAAGGAGAGATAAGAAAGCCTTCTTAAGTGAACAGTGCAAAGGAATCCCAGTAACCCCTACCCAAATAAACCATAGATTGGGGTCTGAAGCACACAGAGGAAGGGAGTGTAGAGTCTGTGGTTGTTAGTTCCATTGATAATTTGATGATGATGTTCAAAATCTCTGAAAGGGTAAGTTCTCAGTGTGAGTGACTGAGTGCATCCTTGACCTGCATCCTTTAAGTAATCCTAGGGGCTCCTTGAATTCTTCCTTAGTCCTTAGAGCTAGAGAAGATCTTATACTAACTCTCTTGAATATTTTAAGTTTTGGTTTTTTTTTAATGATATAATATAATTAAAATAGCCAGGAGAAAGCAAGTAGTTTTTAGTGTACTTATATCAGTCCTTTGTTAGATGCCTGGTTTACACATATTTTATCCCAATATGTAGCTTGTCTTTTCATCTTCTTAATAGGTGTTTCACTGAGCAATTGATTTTAATTTTTATAAAGTCCAATTTATTAATTTTTCCTCGTAGATTATGCTTTGCTTTCAAGTGTAACTTTTTACCTATCTCTTGTTCTCCTTTACTTTTTTCTAAAGTTTTTATAGTTTTATATTTTACATTAAGTCCTTCATCCATTTGAGTTGATTATTATATAAGATATGAAACTTAGAGCACTTAGTATTTTGTTTAATAATGAACAATTGTTCCAGCACTGTTCATTGAAAGGCTGCCTTTCCTTCATTGAATTGCTTTTGCCAAAAATAGTTGATGATATTTGTGTGGATTTGTTTCTGGATTGTCTGTAATGCTCCATTGATCTGTATGTCTATCCCTCCACCCATTCTTGATTAATGTAGCTAAAGATGGAGGGACTGAGTTTTTCTACTTTATTCTTCTTTTTCAAAATTATTTCAACTATTCTAGTTTCTTTTCCTTTCCATAAAAATTTTGGAATAATGTTTATATCTGCAAAGAATCTTGCTGGGATTTTGATACTCATTGCATTAAGCATGTTTATCAATTTGGGGAAAATTGACACCTTTACTATGTTGAGAATTCCAACCCACAAATATAATATGTCTCTATAATTATTTAGATCTTTGATTTCTTTTCTTATCACTGTTTAATTTTCAGCATATAAATCCTACATATTTTATTAGATTTATATCTATAAATATTTCTTTTTTGAAAAATTGTAAATGATGTTTTTTTCCATTGTCTGCATGTCCATTACAAGTATATAGAAATGCAGTTTATTTGTGTATGTTTATCTTTTATCCTTGTTGAACTCACTGATTATTTCTAGGAGTTTTTGGTAGATTCCTTGTAATTTTCTATGTAAACCATCATGTCATCTGCATATCAAAACAGTTTTACTTCTTCCATTTTGATTTGTAAGCCTTTTATTTCCCTTTCTTGACTTATTGTTGTGGCTAGAACTTAGAGTACTATATTGAGAAAGAGCAGTGAAGATGAATTATTAGCTGGATTCCAACCCTAGGGGACAGAAATATTCAGACCTTAGCAGTTAGCTGTCAGTTTTTTGTAGCCACTCTATATCAAGTTGAGGAAGTGTCCCTCCATTCCTACTTTGAAAGAATTTTTATCATGAATGGGTGTCAGATTTTGCCATATGCATTTTCTGTATCAGTTGATAGGATCCTACAGTTTTTCTTTAACCTGTTAATACAGTTCAGTTCAGTCGCTCAGCCATGTCTGACTCTTTGCGACCCCATGAATCACAGCATGCCAGGCCTCCCTATCCATCACCAGCTCCTGGAGTTCACCCAAACTCATGTGCATTGAGTTGGTGATGCCATCCAGCCATCTCATCCTCTGTCATCCCCTTCTCCTCCTGCCCCCAGTCCCTCTCAGCATCAGGGTCTTTTCCACTGAGTCAGCTCTTCACATGAGGGGGCCAAAGTATTGGAGTTTCAGCCTCACCATCAGTCCTTCCAATGAACACCCAGAACTGGTCTCCTTTAGGATGGACTGATTGGATCTCCTTGCAGTCCAAGGGACTTGTAAGATTCTTCTCCAACACCACAGTTCAAAAGCATCAATTCTTTGGCGCTCAGCTTTCTTCACAGCCCAACTCTCAACATCCATACATGACCACTGGAAAAACCATAGCCTTGACTAGATGGACCTTTGTTGGCAAAATATTATCTCTGCTTTTTAATATGCTGTCTAGGTTGGTCATAACTTTCCTTCCAAGGAGTAAGCGTCTTTTAATTTCATGGCTGCAATCACCATCTGCAGTGATTTTGGAGCCCCCAAAAATAAAGTCTGACACTGTTTCCACTGTTTCCCCATCTATTTCCCATGAAGTTATGGGACCAGATGCCATGATCTTAGTTTTCTGAATGTTGAGCTTTAAGCCAACTTTTTCACTCTCCACTTTCACTTTCATCAAGAGGCTTTTTAGTTCCTCTTCACTTTCTGCCATAAGGGTAGTGTCATCTGCATATCTGAAGTCATTGATATTTCTCCTGGCAATCTTGATTCCAGCTTGTGCTTCTTCCAGTCCAGCGTTTCTCATGATGTACTCTGCATAGAAGTTAAATAAGCAGGGTGACAATATACAGCCTTGAGGTACTCCTTTTCCTATTTGGAACCAGTTTGTTGTTTCATGTCCAGTTCTAACTGTTGCTTCCTGACCTATATACAGGTTTCTCAAGAGGCAGGTCGGATGGTCTGGTATTCCCATCTCTTTCAGAATTAATACAGTCGATTACATTAATTGATTTTTGAATATTTAGTCAGCCTAGCATACCTTGAATAAGTGACATTTTGTCATGGTGTATAATTTTTTAAAAATATTAAATACTGAAGTCTCTTTGCTAATGTTTTGTTAACAGTTATTTGCATCCATGTTCATGAGAGATGTTAGTCTTGTTTTCTAATTTTGTACTATTTTAATATGATTTTGGTATCAGAGTAACATTAGCTTTGTAGAATATTGAGAAGGGTTTCATTCTCTTCTGTTTGTTAGATAAGATTATATAAAATTTGTATTAACCCTTTAAATGTTTGGTACCACAGCCTCACAAGGGAGGAAGTCTGTGTTCTCCACTCAGTCTTTGATGATGTGGGTGGTGCAACATTTTTTTCTGTGGTGTTTGGCTGGAGAATGGCAATTATTATCTAAAAACTTCTTGTCACTATGCTGTCTCTTTTCTGGTCCTTCGACTAGAAAGAGCAGATTCTTGTTGGGGCATTTTTGTCTCCACCTGTTGACATTGCCAGGTTGCCAGATCTTAAGGCTGTACTGTATAAAGTAAAAAGATATTTCAGGGAACTCAGTACTGGGTCGTTTTCTAGATTATACGAGAACCCTAGCTAGTGTCTGCCTTTTCACCTTTCAGAGTCTTCTTATGCTTGTTTTTGTTATGTCTGGGATGTGTAGTTATACTTAATGAGAGGAATAGGAAAAATATGTCTACTTCATCTTCCTAGAAGCAATTCAACTGATTTTTTACAAAGGTGAAAAGGCAATTCTATGTAGAAAAAGTCTTTTCAGCAAATAGTGCTAGAATAAATGAATATTTTTAAAAGTGTTAAGTGAAATAAGTAAGTTGAAAAATATTGTATGTTACATTTTTCAGATGAGAAAAAACTTGAGACTTACACATAACTTTATTTTTATATGTGAATGTATGTTTATATTTAGTTATGTATAGAGAAAGGCTAGAAGAATACACACCAAATTGTGTATTTAAAAATCAAGCTAGAGAATAGTGTGTATTCTCTCCTTCCTAGATACTGACAACATAAATATTAATTGTTATTGTCCCATTACCCTAGGATTTCGTGATCCTAATTTTGCTTGAAAAGGAAAATTTTTTTAAGTTATACATGATTGTGTTGTTTCATTTCATAAGGCCTGAAATAGTACCCACCAAACTGTCAACCTAGATTAGGTATTAGAAATGAAATACTTGAAGTTTTTAGTAAATATACATAGTTGATTTGAAATTTATATTAAAGGTATAGTGTTTTTATTAGATTTTTAATGAGTAAAAATAATCAAGAAAGGGGACATTGTTACAAGAAAAGTGCAGATCCTGACCAGTGAAATTCACCAACCAACAACCAAATTTTTAAATGTATAAAATATTAATATCATATATTAATGGATATATATGGAATCTAGAAAAATGGTACGGATGAACCTATTTACAGGGCAACAGTAGACACAGATGTGGAGAACAGATATGGGCACACAGGGAAGAGGAGAGCATGGGGCAAATTGGAAGATTGAAATTGCCGAATGTGCACTGCCATGTGTAAAACAGATAGCTAATGGGAGCTGTGGCACGGTGCAGGGTGCTCAACCTCGGTGTTCTGTGGTGGCCTCAGTGGGTAGGGTGGGATGAGGGGTGGTGAGAGGAAGGCAAGGTATGTGTACATATAGCTAATTCACTTTGTTGTACCACACTGTAAAGCAGCTATACTCCAATTTTTTTAAAAAAATGCTTACATACCACAATAATATATGAACTGATGGTGACCTGATTCTTTTCCCTCAACACACAGGAATTAATGAAGAAGAGGAAAAGAAAAAAGCAAAAAGCAGAGAGAAAATCAAGTTGAAAAAAAAAAGGAAGAGGTATTTTTTAAACATTTTTTTTTTTAAATAGGACTGAATATAGGATGGATTAAAAAATTTTATTTTTCACATCACAGTCTTGTTAATTTAATATTAAAGAGAATTCGGTTGTTTCAGTAAAATAACAAAATCCTTCATGTCAGGATTCAAAAATAGAGTCAGCACTCAAATACCTTAAATTTTCTTTTTTGGAACAAATTAAGATATAAATAAATAACAGCCCCACTGCTTCTTTTATGTATTCTATTTGTGTTCTAGAATTTTTAAATTATGGAACATTAGTCAAGTTTTAATTTGGACATATGTTGAAATTCTTCACATACACATTTTGTCCTCATATATATGAAGTTGGGGCTTAAATATCAGTATTCTCAGAATATCATTATTAATGAAACTAATTAATTGATTAATTGGATTTGTGTACCTATTTGTCATGCAAAAAATTCCTTCAGGTCTTTCAGAATTCTCAACTACCTATGATTTTTTTTTTTACTGTCAACTCTTTTGACAGCAACTGGTTAAAGAAATTGATCCAAAGACTTAAGAGGCAACTTCTTCCTTGGTTCATGAGTGCACTTTCATTTATACCAGAATAAGCATGTACATAGGCACTATTTAAGGTATTTAGCAGGTAGTAATATCTAGCTTGGACCTTAGTTCTCTGACAGAGTAGGTTCTGCATGTCAGGTGTTGTCTCTGTAGTTTTTGTGAAGTATGAACTATATAAACTCTAACACCTCGGCTAGTATACATATTGGAAGTTAACTCACTTTCAGGTGTTGAGAGTTAAATAACAATGTTTGTAAGAACTAATAAAGGAAGGTAGAGCTCAGTGTATCACGTAGTCTGATTAGTGTATTGTTTTGTTATTTGCGCTACTACAACATAATGGATTCCTTGTAGGAAAAGTGAGATTTTCTATTTTCTTCCAAATTTTCATATACTGAGTTTAGAGTAACATATTATTTACCTTGGGCTTCACAGTCCTCATTCAGACAAAGCCCAGAATTAAAAGAACTTTTCTAAGTACAGTTTTAGCAAAGATAATGCCACTTAATGTAGTTGCTATGCTAAAGTTTAACCTTCTGCCTTAAAAAAGAGAATCCAAGTCCAAAAAGGCAAAGAAAAAAGTATAGGCAGAGAAGCAGCTCTGGTCAGAACATAGAGGTCAAGAAGTTCTTGAAAACAGGAAAGCAGACAAGAGTTGAGAAAAACAGAACTGAAGAGAGTGCAAGAGAATACATGAGAAACTAGGCTCAGGAGAGAGCCAGAGTCTGAGAGGGTAAACAAGGAAAAGGAAGGAACACACTGTTACAGAAACCCAGGAGACTCAGGGCCCCTAATCAAGGGAGGCAGTCAAGGAATTCGCACAGCGAGACTCTGTACAGACGCAACCTTGTGGTCTCCTGGCTTTACTTTTCCTTCTCCTGTGTGTCTGTCAGATTTTCTTAGTTTGAGTTTTAACTTCCCATGTTTAGATCACTCATCTAACTCTGGGATACCTTTTTTATTATAAATTAACTCAGTTTCTGTTTTGTTCTACTTATTTGAGGTTTGGGTAACTCATTCTCATTTATTTAGATTATACATTTAAAATTATCCTTTTGTAACTACTGAAAATTATTATGAAATGCAACTGTTCATCTGTATCACTCTGTATATAAAAGAATCAAGTACTTTAACTTGAAAAATAAAAAAGAAATAACAGAAGTGCTTTTATTTTGCCGATTTTCAGCTTTCATACATTTATATGGAGGTACAATTATAGCTCTTTTTATATTTTTGCATTCTTTGTGGCTCTTTTAAGAGAATAAACGAACAAGTTATTGTATATACAGTGAATTGTGTATATAATGAGAGTGTATAAAATGCCACTTTCTTTGCCTTATAAGAAAGACTTTGAAGGGTACACTGAAGGTACACAGGATGAGAAACTGAAAATCACAGAAAAATTATTTCATCCTTGCTGAATTTAAAACTCATAACTGGAATTGAGCAGAATAGAGATATTTATTTTGTTAGTTTCTCTGGCTAAGTGGCAAAAATTCTGATTACAGTATTTTAAGAGCATACAGATATAAAAGGCACATTTCATTTGAGTTTCTTTATACTCTCACCTTGTTCCAAGAAGGATTCAAAGCAGTCTGGATTCCATTTAAATGCACCCATCAGCCATAAATACAGTTATCAGTCAGTATGTATTATTACCCGTAGGTCTTATTCATCTAGTTCCACTGAAGAGGACACTTCAAAACAAAAGAAGCAAAAATACCAGAAGAAAGAAAAGAAAAAGGAGAAAAAGAGTAAGTCAAAAAAGGGGAAGCATCACAAAAAGGACAAAAAGAAGAGAAAAAAGGAAAAGCATTCCTCTGCCACTAACAGTTCTGAAATATCCAAAAAGTAACTGAGACTGGCCTGAGCTATTAAATTTAAAAATTTACTTTTGAAAATTATTTGACATTCTTTGAAATTTTCCATATAATTATGCTTTGCAATAAATCACAGCCATTTCCATATAGACATTTTTTCATATATAGGACCATTATTGTCTGACAATATTTTAATGTGCTATGATTATAGAGTATTGAATCAGTCTTATTACTTGATAGCCATGCCCCAAGTATGGATATCTGTGCAACAAAACTCATCATTTTTGGTATTCCTTTCTTTGTTAATGTTATTACTTCATAAGCTGATTGTAAATTGCTTTACTACAGTCAACACAGGCAATCTACCTAGCAGTAAATGAATATTGCTGGATTAAGTGTCCATCTTCCAGTGATAAAGTGAGGTAGGCTTGACGCTGAAAATTTTAAAAGCTTTATATCCTGTGATAATATATTACTATTAAGATAATGAAATTCTTCACTTAGATTTTTTTTTTTTTTTGGATGTCATAGGAGATGAAGCTGCTCTATTGGTCTTGACTAGAACTTTTTAAATGAATGGTGTCAGCAGGAATATGATAATGAAAATATTTATAACAAAATTTCACTGTTTTCTGAGATGCAGAGTTTCTAGTACCTGCCTCCTTCATTTTTGTAACAAAATATTTCTTCCTTGTTTAAAAAGACAAGTCTAGTTCAACCTATTTGTAAGTCTGGTAGAGATGATGCTGTGTTGGGCAGGATTTTTAGGACAGACTCCTGGGTTGTTTTACAAATGTGCCATATTGGCATGTCTTAAAGAGATACCTCAAACACAGAGTTTTTTATTTAGAAGGACAACAGCTAAATCTTCATTAGAACTGATTTTTATTGTATTCAGTATATAAATTTTATGAAGCTTGTTTCTATGAGTAATGTGGAAATTTTTTATAAATGTGAACATATATATTTATTTGTCTGAAATAATTTGTAGTTTTGAAGCAGGTTTCCATTGAATTTATGATTTCATAATATGACCAGTTTGGGGTGTTTCTCTTACTTCAGTCATAAATCTCAGGAGCAGTGACAAAAATTTAGGATTAAGAATTTTATTCTGTACTTTTTAAAATTTAAGAGCCAGGGAGTTACATCATGAAAGCCTTTATATAATAATGAAAATTTTGTATGAGTCAGCATTGTCAGACACATAGTAGTAGGTATAAATGTTTCTATTTTTTTTTTTTAATTTCACAATGATCAGTGTTACTTACTTTGCTAAATACTCCAATATCCCTTACGTCCTATAAGTTAAATACTTTTCATTGTAGCAGCATCGAACGTCAGCTAGTTATCATGGCATAGCACCAAAGATTGCCGAGTACCTCACTGTGGGTGCAGTTACAAATTCTTAGCCTACATACGTAGCTGTAGGTGTATTCATAATGATGAAATCAGGTAACCTCCCAGCCTGGAAAGGTGTGCCGATTCTCCCTTCACCCAGCAGCCCTAGCCTGCATGAGCTCAGTAAGACTGGGAGAGCCTCATAGCTCCTCTGAGCAGTGCTTACCAGGCGCAGACTCTAGGGAAGCTACGTCCACATCCCTGCTCTAGCATTGCAGCCATGGATGCTGTCATACTTGTAGCTTTTCTATAACCCAGCTTAGCCCGGTGGCCTCCTTTAAAAGACCTCCACTTGTTTAAATGTGTTAGTCAGTTATTTGGAGAGAAACACAGAGCTGTTAGGTTTTCAAGGGTTTTTTTTGCCTTTGCTGTAGTTTATTTTTAAAAACAGTACTTTATGAAAATACAGTCCTTTGGTTATCAGGATAAAAAAAGTAAAAAAAAAAAAAATTCCAACTTTAAAAAGATGATTAGAAAGTGCTACATGCAAATAGATGGTCTCATTGTACTGAGTATGTAATGTGGTTAAAAGTGATTATTGTAGTGACACAGAGTTAGTCCAGTTATTTGTAAGTTTTATTTTTGTTAATTGTAGAGACAATAAATTGGCTTGTCAGGTTTGTTTTTTGAATGGCGGTATACTCAGTGGCTCAGGAGAGTTGTATAAAATTCAGCCTTCATGAACTACTAGAGTTTGCAAATTAAAAGATTTTAATGTTGTGTAATTTTTTTACTCCCAGAAAAAAATCTTGGAATAGTTCTTGATTAAATTTCCCATTGTATGAGAATAGTTTATGAAAGATCTCACCTGAATAAAATACATTTGTTTTTACTAAAATAATTTCTACTAAAGTGATCTTGTTATTGTTATTAAGATTGGATGAAAATCTCACTAATATATTGTAGGAGTAAATTGGTGACATTTCCTCTCAGGCAATATGTAGCATAAGGAAAACTGAACTTGGTAGTAAAAAATCCAAAAATCCTAGTTATTCTGACTACTTATGTGACCTTCAACAAAGTCATTTACCTTCCCTGGGCTTTATGTCTTTCATCTATAAAATACTGTACCAAATTATCTCTGAGATCCCTTGTAATCCTTAATATATATGATTATCAATGTTTTAGTAAAATTTAAATGATATTATTTTAGAAATTATATTCATTTAGGAATATAAGTTATTATATTTAGGAATATGTTATTCATTTAGAAATGGCTGCAGATAAGCAGGTAGCATTCTGTAATGGTAAAGGTTGAATTTATCAATATAACTGTTAAACACATGTCACTTCAAAGCAGATAATTGACATTTGGTTCACATCCTTACCACTCAGTGTATGTCATTTTCACTAGATGCAGACAGAATTTAGTTTTAGATTTGTATCTGTAACCCAATTATCTGAACACTTTGAGACTATTGCTTTTGAGCTGATGGACCTACACCCTACCCAGTTCCCTGTTTCTTTTCTCCATATCATCTGTTGGCTAAAACCTCTCAGAGAGATCCCCAGTTTGTCACAGAATACGTATCTGTTTACATCTTTGGTTCTTTGAGGCTAAAACATCAGTAAGTAAAACAACTGTGTATCTGTATTTATGAGCCTCTCAAATTACATGCCTTAGGTTACCTTCAACTAGATTGATGAGTTATCATTAATAGTCTAGATAAATGCCATTGAGTCCTTTCTTCAGTAAACATTTATTGAGAACTTAGCATGGCAAACACTATGTTAAATAACCAGGGATACAGAGATTAATAAGACACGTTTGCTTCCCTGAAAGGAATTCAGAGTTTAGTTGGTAGGGGAATCAGCAAACTCATCATTAGGTATTAACTGCAGTAATTGGAAGACTCAAGGAGTACCTAAGAGTCTGGAGAAGCCTAGAAAAAGTAATGCCTGAAGTACATTTTGATTGAGGATGAGAGTGGGAGTTAGAGCAATTCCTGACAGAATGAGTACTGTGAACAAAGCCCACAATGGACAAGGCTGGGGTGTGTATGTCAAGAATTACAAGCCTTTTGTAGGATAGGAGTGGTAAGAATCAAGACCACCATTCTAGGTTCTTGGGTACAAGAGAAAGAGGTTTTATGCTCCATGTTTGGGAGCTTGGACTTTATCTGTAAGCAAGAGACCCCACCAGAGAATTTTAAGAAAAGAAATCCTACAGTCCCTAGGGTGCAAAGAGTCAGACACAACTTAGTGACTGAACAGCAAACAAGGAAAGAAGTGACTTTTATTGGGGTTTGGTTCCATCCATTTCATAATGCAATTCACAGGTTTTAAAGGATGAACTTGCTTTCATCAGAAGCCCACATAAAGAATAATTTGAAATTTTGATTTTCTGTTATTTGGTGTCTTAGTCTAGGCCCACTTTTCTTTCTAAGTTCTGATTATTTCTAAAAGCTACAGTAACTTAAGTTTTCTGAAAAGCTACTGTCTTCTTTATCAGACCCATCCCCAGAATTACATGCATATGTACATAATTTGGAATGCTTTGCTTTTAGTTTTATTTTAGGTTATTTTTGACTGACAGAATATATTCTGTCATAATGTTAGTATTTTTGGTCAAAATAAATCATTTAAAATATATTTTTCAATGTACAGACTATCATAATTCAGTAAGCCTTCTTTTAATATTTTTGTCTCAATATTGTGAATATTATGAAGCACAGCTGCTTCAGAGTCACAGTGTCACGCATAGTTGGTCCACTCGGTGAGCCGTGTTGCTCTCCCTCAGGGTCCCTGGCTCAGCAGGGAGTGCTCCACGGACTCCAGCTGATACAAGTGCTGAGACTTGATTTTTCCTAGGCAGTTGGCATCCAAGAATAGTAGGGATTTTTTATGCCCCCTAAATGATACTTTCACTTGCAAAGCCCAGGGTCTTCAGACCTCATTTGTCTCCTCCTAATTCCTCCAAAATTTTGCAGAGTGCCAGAGAATTGGGTTGCCTCCCTGAGAGCACCACCCATGATGCATGCCCAACCCCAGCGTGCCTTTCCGAAAGGTTGGGAAGAGTCTGGGGAATCAGGAGAATTTTGATGGCCCTGCCCGTCTCTTTAAGTTTCCTGCTTATTCTTTATGGCCTCTGCTCTTGGCCTTAAGCAACAAAAGTAGACTAACCAGTGCCTTAACTAACTTTCTCTACTGAGATTTTCACCTGAGGCAACATCTAATTAGTAATATAACTATTATTAACTGTGTATCAAGATAGCCAATTGTCTGGGATTTTTTTTTTTTTTTCCATCAAAGCTGGATCTGAGATCAAGAACTACCCACAAAACGCTTTATGTGCTTTCTCAAAAAATAAATGAAAATTCTTTGCTTTTATAACCACATAAAATGTCATTTTGTAGTGGAAATGTTTCAACTTTTAGACTTCACAAACACTCTAAGCAATTTTAATATTTAAACATTGGCAAAACTGTTCCTTTTGAGTTGGAAATGCAACACAGGCAGTAGGATGTTGCAATAATGACCTGGAATTACGCTGTCAACTTAGCCACATGTGGCTGCTGAAATGTAGATAAATTAAATGAAAAAGTATTTCTTCAGTTGCACTAACCACATTTCAAGTGCCCGGTGGCCACATATGGCTGGTGGCTACCTTGCCAGACAAGACAGATACAGAAGGAACATTTCCATCATCACATAAAAACCTCTAGTGGACAGTGCTAGAATTCCCAACTCTTGGTAGAAATTTTGACAGGCTGATGATCAAAAGTTTGTAACCCTGAGCTTTGCATGCCAGAGAGGAATAAAGCATTCCTTACCCGCCCCCTACCCTAACAGATGAGAGTGTATTTGGCACATCTTGAAAGGCTAGTCTTCCAACTACAGAAACTTTGTACACCACAGTGGATATGTTTAGCAGGGCCAGCTTAAAATTAATTCTTTTTTTTCCTATTGAATTCCATTATAGGACCAGGTCTCCATTCTTATAATAGAAATCATATTTATGAATAAAAATCTTTTAAAGCAGGTTTAATTTGCAGAAACTGTAGTTTTATTTCTAGATGTCTAAATGGTATTACTGCAGTAGACTTAGGCGGGACCAGAGAAGTAACTTGTTTGCTTTATAACTTTCATTCTAGAAATTCCTTAGGAACTTTATCAGTGAAGGATTTTTGTTATGATTATCCCTTGGTATACAGAAAATATTTATCATGCAGATTATACATGATATATTTTGTTATCGAATGTTAGTTTTTATAAAGGCAATAATACATTGTGTGCTCAGCAAATCCTCTAAAAAAGGCATGGGTTGATTTCTAAGAGACTTAAGAACATGCCACTTCTCGTTCATAAGGCCACCTCTCTGAGATTCAGCTTATCCAGTACCATCTCTTATAAAAATAACTGCTTCCAAGAATGAGAAACTTGTGAAATGCTGGTAATGTGACATAAACTTCTCATTGTTCCTCACTGACATAGGTGTGCTAATCTGTGTTACTGATAAATTCTATAATTTCTCCTGAAATGTTAGCATAATTTCATGTAATGTAGAAACACATTAATTAGCAAATAAAAGTAAACTTACTCACATGGAAATCTATTGGAAACCTAGTGGATATTTAATAAATTAACTGAATGATCAAAACTGCAACTGTGTCTGGCTTTGTGTGTGGCAAATTTTTGAAAAGTATTATTACAAACTGTATTTGAAGTGCACTCTTTATTTTTTTGCTTCATCTCCCCAGTGAGCTTTTATAAACAGGATTTTTAACAATAAGCAGTGTTGATCTGTGTCGTATCCATTGTTTTTTCTTGAATCATATCATCAGCCTCATAGAACGTTTCATTTGTTGAATTTGATGCTGCATTTGAACGGGGGGCTTTGCTTTTTCTATTTGAGTTGCCTGGAAATAAATACACAAAACAAAATGAAATAATTATTTGAACTTATGACATCAAATTTTACTTTAAAATTTGTCCTTAAAAAATAAACTTCTTAGAATATTGGAAATAAGATGTCCTCTAAGCACTGTGGATGAATCATTACAGAGTTGTTCTTGAGCATTTTCTCCTGAAGGTCAAATAAGGGAAATTTTCAGTAACAAAAGTAAGGATTTCGTTTCCATGCTTACCTTTCTTTCTCTACACTTCCATGAAGGAAACTACACTTTTGATCAGAAGGTAACAATTTCTGAGTTGCTTAGAAAAAGTGTGACTGTCCCTATGCATGAAGTGAACAAAGCTAAAGTCAGTCATAATTTACAACAATCTCAAGGCTTTGCCATTATAATCAATTTAGATGTAACATTTAAAAAGCGCATGTTTGTTCCACAATCCCATTCACTCAGTTTATGTAAATGAGCCCAGAATGCTCACGGGTGGAGGAATATGGATCTTTGCTCATCAGAAGTTAGACTAACAAGCTCATAGTGAAGAAATGGGTTATTTTAATCAGTGGACAATGTTAGAAAAATTAAGTGTGAAAATAATAGGTAATGTATTTCACCAATATATACAGATTTAAATATATTTTTAAAATTTACAAATATGTGAAAGCAGTGCAAGAAGTCACAGATGGTGCTGTTCACCAACCCCCTGTTGCAAAACCCACAGTCCACTTCACAAGCCACATTTATGTGACCCATCAGTGGCATGTTCTTTCCTTGGCTTCCTAGATGCCACCATTTCCTCGACTCACTCCGGTGTCACCATTGCTCCTTCCTGGTATCTCTTGTTGGTCCCTTTTCCTCTTCCAGGCATCTTGGGCTGGAGGAGGGCCTGCGATTGGCTCCTGTCGCTATCTCACTCCCTTATTAGTCTCAATTGCCCCACAGTTTTAAACACTATCTCTGCTGATCATCCCCAGATACATATCTCTAATCCATACCTCCCCTGAATTCTAGATTCAACTGCCTAGTTGCCATCTCCACTTGGGTATCTAATAGACATCTCCAACTTAGTCCAAAACTGATATTTGGGGCATTCCCAGAAAAAAAAAAAAAGCTTCTTACAGTCTTCATCTTCTCAATTGCTGGCAACTCCATGAGTTTAGTTGCTCAGGACTAAAACCTCAGTCAGCCTTGCTCCTATTCTCTCAGCCCCACCACCAATTCATCTGACATCCTGTTGACTACACTTTTAAAATACATCCAGAATCAGACCACCTTCACTGCTACCACTGTTCGATTTTGAGCACAGCACTCAGAGTAATCCTTTGAAACATAAAGCACATCCTCTACTCAGAACCCTTCATCTCACCCAAGTCTTTATAATGGCCTTCATGTTCTCATACACACACATTAATATCCCTGACTTCATCTTTTTCTACTTTGTCCTCTCATTCACTCTTACTCTCACCTCTTTGATCAGACTTTCATGAATGTTCTAGCCACGAGACCTTTGCACTGGCTATTCACTCTGGCATGCTCTTCCCTCAGATTATCTGTATGGTAACTCTTAATTTTAAATCCTTGCTCAAAAGTGACCTTTTCAATGGGACCTAAACACTGTATTTAAAATTACAACCTACATTCCCTCCATCCTATCCCCAATTCCTTCTGCTCTCTACTATTTTTCCCATAGTATTGATCTTCTAATATACTATATAATTTACCTTTTTATTTTGTTTATCATTTATTATCTGTCCCCTCTGTCTGAAATATAAGCACCACATGCCAGAGATCTCTGTTTTATTCATTGATGATGCAGGAAAATTGCCTTGCATGTAGCTAGTATTCAATCAGTTTGTTGAGTGAAATAATAAGATTGAAAGTGTGACACGGTAAAAAGTTATAAAGTTGTAGATTGCACAAGACAAGGCTGAAAGTCAACTGGGAAGAAATGTTTAGGACAAATGATTCATGTGTAATGTAACAGGGACTTACAAATCCATACGTAAGACATTAAAACCTCTTAGTTGGTAAAGAGATGGACAAAAGATATACTGCATCTCCACTAGTCAGAAAGACGTGTAAATTCAAAACATTATATAATACCATTTTTCATGTCTCAGGAGCAGATTAAAAGTATCTTTCTTGGCTAAGAGTAATCTATATTTACTATATTAGTAATTATATTTCCATCACAAAAATTCAGAAGAAAAGTAATAAAACCATATATGGTACCACTCAAGACCCCACATTTTAAACGTGATACTTTTAATATAAGCCCAGAGAATAATGCCATGCATGTTTCAGGTCAGTGGGCAACATGTGCTAGCTGTAGTGAGACATCATTTTTCAAGACTTATAAATAATATTGCCCCTTTGAGTGTTGGTCTATGAAATCAACCTGTAGTGGGGGATGTCCTGTTGGGCCCTAGGAAGCTGGGCTAATGGGACAGCCCAATGGGAATGTAAACTGGTACGTTTATTTTTTAAGTCTTGAGTGTTCATACCTTGTGATTTTAGCGTGAAGTTCCTAAGGAATCCATGAGAGATGAGCTCTAAAATTTATATATAAAGATACTCACTGATTATTTTCAATACCAAAAAAATGTAAGTACCTTAACAAAAGTAGTGAAGTATGATGCAGTCATTTAATTTGAAAAAAGTGATTTCTAAGAAATTTTTAATTATATTGAATGTCCTGTTAATGTTATATTGAATACAACGTTAAGTGAGAAAAGGTGCGATACTGTCAAGCAATACGATAATAGTTCCTGCTCATATAGCATTTCCTCATAACAGTTTCTCCCTACTTAAAATCCTTTAGGATCAAATCTGAATTTCTTGTTTAGACGGAGGATCAGCCTTGCTTCCCTCTCCTGGCTCAGCTGGCCCCATCCCCTTCCTCGTATTTGACATTTCAGACATACAGAAATACTGACTGACAGGCTCCCAGACTTGCCCTGCTTGCTTGCTTGCTTGCTTGCTTGCTTGCTGTCTGCCCCAAGCCTTTGCATGCTTCCAGCTGCCCGGTGTCCCTAACTCTCTTCTTTGCTTGAATAACTCTTACTTATCCTTTACATTTTAGAAAGTCTGCTCCAAAACTACCTAAAGGAGAAGGGAGACTCACTAGTCAAGAGATTTCACTATTAGAAGTAGCTTTTCTCTACTATCTGCCGTCTAGTCTGTCTTCTTATATGACTTTTTCACTTTCCCTCTTTAGATAAGTCTGAGCCTCACCTTTAAGTGAGTTCATACTGCCTGGCTTTGCCTATTTATAAGTAATTTATACGTAGACTGCTCTCTGGAGTCAGTGAGGACATCCTCCACTGTGGGTTGTTAAGGGGCAATGTTATTGGTAAGTTTTGAAGGATAATGTCTCACTCCAGCTCCCAGATCTTACCCATATGCCTGAAATATGCAGCATTCAAAAGTATCGTAAGTTTAAAATGTGGGGCCTACAATAGATGGACTTTATTTCATTACTTCTGAACTCATTCGTGTTAAATAAATTAATGTTCTATCTAAACATCCAATCATAATGTTTTGACTATATAATTTGATTTTTAAACAAAAAGATAATTGTTGTAATCACAACATTTTCTAGCCTGGCAAGTAGCTCTTGGCCCAATCAGCAAGCAAAATTGTTTAAGATAAATGTAGCTGGGGAAGCTGGCATGAAAATTTGATGACCTGATAGATTCTTGACTATTATTTGCAAGGTAGACCATAAAGAATATTTGAGATTCAAATGTAACTGCTAAAATCTTAAGTAATGAGATATATATACATATATATATGCATGTATATCCCATTACCTAAGTTTATATATATTTATGTGTATATATATATATACACATACACACACATATATATATACACCCTTGAAACTATTTGCTTTATATACATTTGAAAAATAAAATGTTTGTAGGTTTATTTTTATTGGTTTAGCATCATTTGTATTCTACAGTATCACAGCAGGTAAAGTTTAAAAAGACCAAGGATTTAAAATATAAATTAGTTCCATATTATCTGGGAAGAATTTGTATCTGATATAAGCATTTCTTGTCTTTATTTGTTTATTATTTTTGGCTGTGCTAGGTCTTCGTTGCTAAGCAGGCTTTTCTTTAGTTGCGGAGAGTGGGGGCTACTCTCTAGCTGAGGAACGTGGGCTTCTCATTGCAGTGCCTCTCTTGTTGCAGAGCACGGGCTTAAGTGCGGGCTTCAGCAGTTGTGGTACATGGACTCAGTGGTTGCAGCTCCCAGGCTCTAGAGCACAGGCTCAGCAGCTGGGACACATGGGCTTAGTTGCTCCATGGTATGTGGGATCCTCCCGGACCAGGGATCAAACCCATGTCTCCTGCATTGGCAGGCAGATTCTTTACCGTTGAACCACCAGAGAAGCCCCTCTTTTCTTTTTGTTGAAGTATGGTTGATTTATATCATGTTAGTTTTAGGCATACAACATAGGGATTTAATATTTTTACAGATTATACTCCATTTAAAGTTGTTATAAATATTAGCTATATTCCCTATGCTATACAATATGTCCTTGTCACTTACTTATACATAATAGTTTGTGCCTCTTACTCCTCTTCCCTCTCCAGCATTTCTTTAAACATCTAAATTTTAACCTTTTAGTCAAAACCCTGAAAGTCTGAAGACTGTAATGTTGGTTAATTCAAATCCATGTTTCCTAAGCTTTTTACACAGTTGCTGCTGCTGCTGCTGCTAAGTCGCTTCAGTCGTGTCCAACTCTGTGTGACCCCATAGACGGCAGCCCACCAGGCTCGTCCGTCCCTGGGATTCTCCAGGCAAGAACACTGGAGTGGGTTGCCATTTCCTTCTCCAATGCATGAAAGTGAAAAGTGAAAGAGAAGTTGCTCAGTCATGTCCGACTCTTAGCAACCCCATGGACTGCAGCCTACCAGGCTCCTCCATCCATGGGATTTTCCAGGCAAGAGTACTGGAGTGGGGTGCCACTGCCTTCTCCAAATTCCTAATATTCTAGTGAGACATTCAAGTTGGTTTTTCAACCATCTTTCACATAAAAGAGTTTTTTGCTTTTTATGAGGATTAAACTCAGAAAGTTAATTCCTTAATTTGAGCTTCTCTCTAGGAATCCCTTAGTCTGGGGTTCTCTCTTAAGCCATCTCAGGAACTGTTAGCTTGTTTCCATTATGTTTTTTTCTGGAAACAACCGAAAGAATTTATCTAACCTATCTACTGCCCTCTTGAGATTTAAAGGCTTGCAAAACACATTCCAGCATTATAGATTTTCCTTCATCTAGGACTTGTAAAAACCCCCTGTTCCCCAGCCCTGGTTCATTATGTCCTTGGCTACTGGATCCTTTTAACCAATGCAGGTACAAAGATCACTTCTTAGACTGGCTCCTTAAGGGCAGGCAGTTCCACTAGCCAAACTGATTTGCTACATGAGAAAATAAAAGATTTGATATAAACACCATACTGACATCATTTGAAGCAAGAACTTTGATTAGGAAGTCAACACCCTGGTGTTCCCTCTCTTCCTGTAGCTTGTGTGTGTGTGTGTGCTAAGTCGCTTCAATCATGTCTGAGTCTGCAATGCTATGGACTGAAGCCTGCCAGCCTCCTCTGTCCATGGGATTTCCCAGGCAAGAATACTGGAGTGGGTTGCCATTTCTTCCTTCAGGGGATCTTCCTGACCCAGGGATCAAACCTGCATCTTCTAAAAGTCAAAGGTGCTTTCAATATATATCCCTCTGGTAAGTTGGAGAAGGAATGGCAACCCACTCCAGTGTTGTTGCCTGGAGAATCCCAGGGACGGGGCGGGGGCCTGGTGGGCTGCCGTCTATGGACCCGGTCGCACAGAGTCGGACACAACTGAAGCTACTTTGCAAGTTAGAGTAATTGGGCATATTATGGAAAAAACAACTGCAGTTAAGTGAGGCTGTGCTTGTAGTGATATCAGAGTCCAGCTAACTGCATCCCTTTGGAATGATTTTAAAAGAGAGATGAGAAAAATCTTATTTTTCCTAGTTTTCCTTTTCACCTTTTTGTAGTTTTCCTTTAATAAACAGAAACTACTTTCTTAACCAACAAAGAGATAAAACCAGCTGCCTCTTCTGTCACAAGGTCACAACATGGATTAAATTTTAAATAAGAAATCTGTAATACCACTGGGCTCTCAAGGGACTTGTTACACATAAAGGATTTTTCTTATTTAATTTCTTCTTTTCTTTACCTGAGTGCAGACTACAAAGATCCAACATCCCTGTGCTCTCCTGGGTTGACACTAGTTGTCCTTTCTGCTGCTCATGTCCCATTTTTATTCTTTTCTTCAGTCTGGTCAACAGCTCTAAATCTCAACCTTCCTTTAATCCTATGCCTCTCAGCCCATCATTTAAATTAAAGCTTTGGCCTTTGCCAAAATTTAAATTCAGTTCATCAAGCAAATCAAATTCACCATTTAAATCAAATTCATCAAAATCTTTTCACTTATCCTCATCACAAACTAGGCCCATTTTTTTTTTCTACAATAGTTCAATTTTACATTCATTTTCAGAACCATTACTCAGAGGTCCATTTATCCTGAAACTTTTCTGTGAACTCTGCTTTTGCATGCCATTTGAAAATATCAAAAGAATGCTGGGCCCCACTGCAGGTCTTCGGGCTATCCGGCAGGACTGTAATTAAGCTTTTCTGCCACTGTCTGTGACCTCCCAGCTTCTGCATTACCAATCTGCTGCCCTGTAGCAGCCTCAGTGACAAATCAGCTGACTCACCTTATTGTTTAGTAGAAATCTCTCCCACCCAACTCATCTTGCATTTTCTTCTAGTGGAAACAAGCAATTTTAAATATGCACCCTAAAGGTGTTTTTTATTTACGAGGGGACATTTTTCCCTTCAAATTTAATACAGTGCACAGAACTGGAGAACTGGATCTGAGAAAAATGGTGAAGTGAGCAAAATTTGCCTAGTGATCTATTGACCTCTCCCTTCTTCAATGCTCTGCCTTCCCCTGGAGGACACATATGTATCTCATGAAAATACAGTTAACAATTCATTGTGAAAAAAATCTTAGACTTGCTTCAACAACAGTGAATGAATTCAGTTCTCTCCAGAAATGTTTTTTCTACCCTATTTTTTCCACAACTGGACTTTTTTTTTCTTTTCTGCATTGTTGGATTTTTTCAACCATAGATGACTGGCATAGCTCACAAAAGAATGTAGATTTATTATTATTAGATATAATAAAAAGATTTATATTAAATCTTTTAAATGAATTTTCAAAATGAGAGATTGGCTTCTATTTTGCTAATTGGTTCCAATATCAGCCAGCATTGCCTAACCCTGCTCCCTGAGGAGGACTCACAACTGCCAAAAGTAGCAGTAACTCTACTGAGCAATTTGATTTTCTACATTCTAGGAGCAAAAAGAGTTGCAGGAAATTGCGGATTCATTATTTTCAGTAGAAAGGTCCCTTCAGGAGACACAAGTGTCCTTTTCTGCCATTGAGTTCAAATGACCTCATCTTTTACTGAGGTCACAGTGAGTTCTTAAAATCTCTTTGAAACAAAGAATAGTATTTAAAAATAATTTGGCATCATAATTAGTAAGTGTTCTGAGCAGAATTTGGTTGAAGTATTAAGGCTACTAAGAAAAATAGCTTGCAAAGTTACCTATAAATTTAGTACAACCCATCAAAATACCACTTGATTTTTACAAACCTGACAGTGTGATTCAGAGGTTTACTTGGAATACTGAACATTACAAAAGAAGCCAGGAAATTTTGAAAAATCATAATGGGAAAGAAGAGAAAGTCATGTCTAATCAGATATTAAACCATCAGTCAGTTCAGTTCAGTCGCTCAGTCGTGTCCGACTCTTTGCGACCCCATGAATCACAGCACTCCAGGCCTCCCTGTCCATCACCAACTCCCGGAGTTCACTCAAACTCACGTCCATCGAGTCGGTGATGCCATCCAGCCATCTCATCCTCTGTCGTCGCCTTCTTCTCCTGCCCCCAATCCCTCCCTGCATCAGAGTCTTTTTCAATGAGTCAACTCTTCACATGAGGTGGCCAAAGTACTGGAGTTTCAGCTTCAGCATCATTCCTTCCAAAGAACACCCAGGGCTGATCTTTAGAATGGACTGGTTGGATCTCCCCATATAGCTAGCTACAATAATTTTTAAAGTATATTACTGGCTTAAGAATAAACAGACTGATAAGTTTAACAGAACAGAATATCTAAAAACAGATCCCAGTATATATAATAATTTAGTTTATGGCAAAGGTGACATTTTAAATTGACAAGAGAAAAAGGTAGATCTCCCAATGAATATTTGGACAATTGGCACATTATTTGTAAAATAAAAATAAAGGCAAATCCCTACTTCACACTTTACACAAAAATTTAATTCCAGGATTATGAAAGAAATGTATTAGAAGAAAATATAGGTGAATATCTTTATATCTTAGAGTGAGGGAAGAACTTCCTCCTGGAGTAGGAAATGGCAACCCACTCCAGTATTCTTACATGGAGAATCCCCATGGACAGAGGAGCCTGGCAGGCTGCAGTCCGTAGGGTCGCACGAGTCGGACACGACTGAGCCACTAAGCACACAAGAACTTCCTGAGTATGAAACCAAAGGGAAACGACTTCCCTGGTGGTGCACTGGATAAGAGTCTGCCTGCCAATTCAGGAGACGGGTTCTGTCCCTGGTCCGAGAAGATCTGACATGCCACAGAGCAACCAAGCCCGTGGGCCACACCACTGAGCCCGCATGCTGCAACTACTGAAGCCCGTGAACCTGGAGCCTGTGCTCCACAACAGGAGAAGCGCCGCAGTGAGAAGCCCGAGCGCTGCAGCGAAGAGTAGCCCCCGCTCGCTGCGACTAGAGAAAGCCTACCGGCAGCAACGAAGACCCAGTGCAACCAAAACTACATTAATTAACTTTTTAAAAAGAAACTAAAGGGAGAAATCACAAAAGGAGAAACACACAGTTGAAAAATTGTCACATATAAAATTAAAAAGGCAACAACTATAAAAAATACATATGTAAAAAAAAAAATTAGTTACTGTATGGGAAGTTCCTATAAAGCAAAGAAAATTAACAACCCCCTAGAAAAATGTGTATAAGAATATGAGCAACAATATACCATAAAAAAATGACAAATGAACATTAAAATTTCTGCCTTCACTCCTAATTAGATAAGTTTAAAAACACTACATGGTTTCCCTCAGTGAAATCAGTAAGATATATATCTTTTGAAATAAAAATACTCGTGAAACAGTGCTTCTCTAGAGGACAGCTAGCAACTTGTATCCAAACCCTTTTATTTGTACCAAATCTTTGTTCAGCAATTCCATTCCTAGGGATTTATGCTAGGAAAATACTTCAGTGTTCAATGCATATGTATAATATTAGTAGAAAAAAAATGGAAGCTAGTTCCAAGTCAATAATAAAGTATGATATACTCAGACTTGAGTTTCTAAACACCATTCCCAAATAAAATGAACCAGACTTCTTGGAGAAATAGCAGACTTCAGGGCTGGCACAGGAAAAAGGAAAAGTACAGGAGGCTTGAGAACATTTTGTGACAAAGAAAAAAAAATGCTCAAAAAATGATGTACATATTTCAAAAGGATATACGACCCAATTTAAAGGGGCTCCCACAAGCCAAATCTGGGATAATTTATGAATCGGAATAAATAATGATAGTAATAGAGTATTTTAGAATAAAGATCTGAGTCCATACTGATATTAATAAATTAATAGATAAATAGGTGGAAAAGGGAAAGCTCTTCCTTGTAGTAGAATAACAACTAATAAACACAGAAGAAATGATGAGGCTAGAAAATCACTATATTATAGCTATCATAATAATCGGAAATTATCTTGTATTTTGAAATGAAAACATTTAGTCAAGAACCATGGGTAATAGTTGAAGGAGGAACAGGATGTTCTCATACCTCCCAACAAATTACTTGGTAATGGCAAAAAGTTTCAAAGACAAAGGAAAAAATGATTAAGGAAATATGATAACTAATTATAAGATGTAACTCTGGACTAGATCCTAGATAAGAAAAAAATAGCTACTTAAGGATATTGGCAAAATTTGAATATGAACTACAGATTAGATAATATTACTGTATAACTGTTACATTTCCTGACTTTGATAAATATACTGTGATTACCTAAAAAAAAATTCTTGTTCCTAAGAAACATACACTGAAATACTTATTGTTAAATAGCATGATATCTGCAAATTATTTTCAAATGGTTCAGAAAATATACATCAAAAGAAAGTCAATTTTGAAGGAAATGAGGCACAGTATTAACAATTAGTAAAGCTGAGAAAAGGTATACTACCTTTTCTATACTTTTCTTGCAACTTTTCTGGAAGTGTGAACTATGTCAAAATAAAAGAATAAAAATGCATAGCACTCCATCAAAGTACCAGAGAAGGCAATGGCAAGCCACTCCAGTACTCTTGCCTAGAAAATCCCATGGATGGAGGAGACTGGTGGGCTGCATTCCATGGGGTCGCTACGAGTAGGTCGTGACTGAGCGACTTCACTTTCACTTTTCACTTTCATGCATTGGAGAAGGAAATGGCAACCCACTCCAGTGTTCTTGCCTGGAGAATCCCGGGGACGGGGGAGCCTGGTGGGCTGCTGTCTATGGGGTTGCACAGAGTCGGACACGACTGAAGCGACTTAGCAGCAGCAGCCATCAAAGTAATAAAATGGAATCATTAAAAGTGGTGTTCATTGGCAAACACTGATGTCAATATTGTTCAGTGGAAAAAACCCCATGTAATAGGATTCATTTTTCCCCATTTTGTTATACATACGTGTATCTATAAATACATAGAAAAAACATCTGTGAAGGA
Organism: Bubalus kerabau; assembly: GCF_029407905.1. Lineage (NCBI taxonomy): Eukaryota > Metazoa > Chordata > Mammalia > Artiodactyla > Bovidae > Bubalus > Bubalus kerabau. The sequence continues at coordinate 16,615,119 of NC_073641.1, forward strand.
TATTCGCCGCTGTTAATATCTGTTACCTCTGTGTGGTGTGATCATGGATGAAGTTACTAGTTTTTCTGTATTTTTTAATTTTCCTAATAAGAAAGTGCATTAAGAGAAAGGTTTGTTGTTTTTTTTGGGGGGGGGCACATAAGGATGCCTTCTAAGAAGAAATATAGCAAACCATTTTGAGCTGGTTCAAATCCTACTTTGCTCACAGGCAGAACAAATAATTGCATATGTGATTGTCAAATTTGTTTTGCTTTCTCGGTTTTCTAGATATAATTTCTGTTTCTCTTCTAGACAACCTGTGCCTTACTGCTGATTTGTTTACCCTTTTCCATTTATATTGCCTGCCTTTGAAAAAGAGACCATCAAATAATAGGTAATTGGAGTTGTCTATTATTCCTATACAACAATATTATTTTGTGTCAAGCAGCTCTACTCTCTGCTCTTCTCATTTTCATCAAAAACTGTTTCTAAGGACCCTCTCCTCGATTCTCCATCACACTTCACAACCCTAGAGTGTCAATGGATACTCAAAACCACAGGATGAATATATTTTATCTTCCAATAGCATCAATTTTACTCATAAGTGGAAAGGATATGATATTATTGTTAGATAAAACAAGTCATTATATTTGCAATCAAAAATAACCATATTTAAAAAGTGTAATGGGCATCTTCAAATAATTTAAAGCTCATAAAGCAAGCCTTTCCAAGAAAACCTTGGAATTTTGGAGGTACCATTCCTTTGTTATCTACCTTTAAGAATTCTCCAATGGAAAAGTTTGAGAAGCAAGAATCTAACACAATCATCCCTTTAATTACTCCCCTGTTAACCATTAATTCCTCCACAATTTATGCCATGAGCCGTCATCCCAGGAGTGTCTACTCAGAAAGATGTCCTTCACACAGTCAACCTTTGCCCGGAACTCTTTGTCCTATACAGTACAATTTACAAACCACAGTATTCTTTTAAACATTAGCATTTGCTACAGGTGTAACTCAAAACACAAAAGTTAGAAAGAAGGAAGATGATTATGGGACACAATTTAAAGCCCAATCAATTGCTTAACAATAGTACTTCTGTACCAAGTGAGCCTGGAGGTAGCCAAATTAAACTCGACATGTAGTCAGAACCAGAGACCTGCTATTTTCAGGATCAATTCAAAGAAAGCCTTCAGTTGTATACATTAAAAATAATGAACCCCAAGAGAATAAAGATACCTTAAAGAAAAATCTTGGCAAAATAGTCCAAGATTAGACTATTTTAGACTTGGACTATTGTTATAAAACAAAATTCAGCTGAGTGAATATGAAAACCTAGTTGGCTTTATCCAGCAATTCATGGATTGGGAGCATCCCACCTAGCAAGTAGAAGGGGGCTCTGAGATGATGCAGGCAATGAAAGATTTTATAGGAAAAGGGGGATAGGATAAGGAAATCATAAACAAAAGATTTTTTTCTGGTAAGGTCACCCTGTCCTGCAGTTTACCTCACTAGTATTGATCAGGAAATTCCAGACCAATAGGTTTAAAATTTCTCTCCTGGGAGAGACTGAAACTGCAGTTAGGTATAGAGTTTCGGTTTGCTGGTGGGAAGTCCCATGGACGGAGGAGCCTGGTAGGCTGCGGTCCATGGGGTCGCACAGAGTCCGACACGACTGACTGAAGCGACTTAGCAGTAGCAGTTAGCGCAAGGTACTCCATTTTGGGCCTGTTTATTCTATAACACTACAGCCATTTATAGAAACAAAGAAACAAAAAAGTGCAGTGCCTTAAGTCAGCTTTAGTATGTGCACAATCTCAATTCTAAAAATTAAAATAATGGGAGGTTATATGTGGAATCTAAAAAGAAATGATACAAATGAACTTACAAAAGAGAAAGACTCCCAGACTTAGAGAAGAAACTTATGGTTGCCAACAGTGGGGAGTGGGGAAGGATGTGAGGAAAGGACAGGGAGTTTGGGATCAACTCTGCTCAGTGTTACATAACAGCCTGGATGTGAGGGAAGTTTGGGGGAGAATGGATACATGTATATGTGTGGCTGAGTCCCTTTGCTGTTCACCTGAAACTGTCACAACATTGTTAGTCAATCAGCTTGGTTGTGCTATGCTTAGTCCCATCTGACTCTTTGCAACTCCATGGACTATAGACCGCCAAGCTCCTCTGTCCGTGGAGATTCTCCAGGCAAGAATACTGGAGTGGGTTGCCATGCCCTCCTCCAGGGGATCTTCCGAACCCAGGGATCAAACCCAGGTCTCCCGCACTGCAGGCGAGTTCTTTATCAGCTGAGCCACCAGGGAAGCCCAAGAATACGGGAGTGGGTAGCCTATCCCTTCTCCAGGGGATCTGCCCAACCCAGGAATCAAACTGGGGTCTCCTGCATTGCAGGCAGATCTTTACCAGCTGAGCTACCAGGGAAGCCCAATCAGCTATACCCCAACACAAAGTTAAAACGTTAAAAAAAAATTAACATAATAGGAGGTTGAGTCTTAAGAACAGATGGTTTTGAAAGGAGTGGTAGGAACTTCCCTGGTGGTCTAGTGGTTAAGACTCCATACTTCCAGTTGGGAAACTAAGATCCCACATGCTGCCTGGCCAAAATTTATTTTTAAAAACTAAAATTTTTTTTAAAAAAGGAAGGAGTGGTAACTGGTGAAATCAATTTTTCTCCAAGGTAGTTTTATTTGCTTGATTATAACACAAACATAATATTATGTTCCTAACCTTTAAAGGCATTCCTTAAACGGACTAAAGTCTTGTTTTCTTATGCTGGAACACCGGCATCTATCCCTGGGTGGGAGAATCATTGGAATGAAGCATGCATATTTAACAATAGGTACAGCATTGGTTTTTGATTATAACTTTGAAGAGTTACTTTCAAATATAAACTGCTTTCCCTTCCTATTCCAGTAACATTTGAATTACCTATTTTGTTTTCGACTCTCCACTATGTCTTATTTGGTTAATATCAACCAATGGGCCCCAAATCATCTCATTTAAAAGCAGCAGAAGGCAGTGGTTGTGTAAAATTTTGTCTTACCAAGAGTAATCACTCAGGAAAAGTGTATTGAATTAATTTGCTGACTTGATAAACTGTTTTTCAGATGATAAACTGTTTTTCAGAGGAGTGGAGTGTGAATAGTTCATTGCAAGCAAGTAGCCTCAACTTACTATGTAAGAAGTACATTAATGGATCTCCTTAGCTGAAGAGCCATAAGACTACAAGAAGGATCAACAAGCCAACTAATTCTGTCGCTGGGCTCTCAGAGCCAGCTTGAATAAAATTTTGGAGTAGTCCCTGAGATAGATCAGGAAAAAACAATCAATTTTTATTTAGCACAATGCATCATATAGAAGAGGCACTCAGTGAGTGTTTGATGACTGTAAAGGTGACAATAAACACGCTCTTTAATCGCCTGCGACAGAAGTGCAGTGGCACTTCATTAGTTCATTTGTTAGGTGTTCTAGGCGCTGTGTACTCAGTCACTCAGTCGTGTACAATTCTTTGTGACCCCATGGGCTGTAGCTTGCTAGGCTCCTCTGTCCATGGAATCTTGGGGGGCATGAATACTGGAGGGGATTGCCATTTCCTTCTCTAGGGGATCTTCCCAACCCAGGGATCAAACTGGTATCTCCTGTGTCTTCTGCATTGGCCGGTGGATTCTTACCACTGTGCCACTTGGAAAGCCCATTCTAGGCATTAGGGACACATAATGAGCAAGCAAGACAAAAAGTCTTACTTTCCTGGAACTCTCTAGTTGGAATAGAGAAAAACTGGACAATAGATAGGTAAAATGCATAGTAAATTAGTGGTAAGTGCTTAGGAGAAAAATAAAGCAGGAAGGGGGCATGATATGTTGAAGTTAAAGATGCAGATTTAGTGATGGGGAAAGGTGACTTAGTAAAGATTTAAAGAAAGTGAAAGTGAGGGAAAAGCATTCCAGAGTACAGAGATGGCATGCGCCAAGGCCCTGAGGCAGGATTTTCAAGGAACAGCAAAGATGCCAAGGTGGCTGGACATAAGATGCAAGAAATAAAGGTGGAAAGGGCAAACCCCCGTACTTCACAGTTAGGGTCCATACATATAGGGCTCCATTCCTGTCTATTAAAAGATGGGAAGCAATTAGGATTTTGACCAGAGTAATGATGTAGCCTGACTCAGGCTCCCTCTGGTTTCTCTTTGGAGAATAGACAGCAGGAGAGAAAGATCAGGGCAGAAAGAGGAGCAATTTGTTTTGAAATGCAGAGTCTGAAATCTCTGGTTTTAACAAGCTCCCTAGGTGATTCTTACACACAATAAAATGTAAGGACTATAAATTGTCTAAGCAATTGAGACAAAAATTGATTTTACTATTTGATTATTTGATAATCACTAGTCCGCTGCTTCATGCTGCCTGTGGAGAAACGGAGTCTAAGCCATTGGACTAAATTCAGCTAACAACCTGTCAATTTGGCCATGTAATCTCTAAACAGTGCTGCAGAAAAAGAACTCCAAATGGATCTTGGCTTCTTGCTTTGTGACACAGGGCACCCTTTGAGATCCCTACAGAGAAGAAAACTAGAGCTAATGCAGTCATGCAGTGCTGGTGTATTTGAGAAGGTCAAAGAGTATGTACTCCATAAACATAAGTTTCTGGATTCAGCTAAAGTGGGACATACGGGAAGGAAATTTCTAAATTATTTTGAAGAGAGCTTTTCACTTTCTTTCAAATAGAAGTTAATAAGCACCTGTGTCTTGTTCTAAATATATATATAATATATACAGTCTAAATTTTTGCTAAATAATATTCAATATGTATATCAAAATGAAATTCATGATCACCACTTTTAAAATGGAATACCAGACCACCTTACCTGCCTCCTGAGAGATCTGTATGTGGATTAAGAAGCAACAGTTAGAACCAGACATGGAACAACAGACTGGTTCCAAATTGGGAAAGGAGTACGTCAAGGCTGTATAGTGTCACCCTATTTAACTTATATGCAAAGTACATCATGCAAAATGCTGGCCTGGATGAAGTGCAAGCTGGAATCAAGATTGCCAGGAGAAATATCAATAACCTCAGATACGCAGATGATACCACCTTTATGGCAGAAAGAGAAGAACTAAAGAGCCTCTTGATGAAAGTGAAAGAGGAGAGTGAAAAAGCTAGCTTAAAACTCAACATTCAAAAAACTAAGATCATGACATCCAGTCCCATCACTTCATGGCAAATAGATGGGAAAAAGGGAAACAGTGACAGACTATTTTTTTGGGCTCCAGAATCACTGCAGATGGTGACTGCAGCCATTAGATTAGAAGATGCTTGCTCCTTGGAAGAAAAGCTATGACCAACCTAGACAGCATATTAAAGAGCAGAGACATTACTTTGCCAACAAAGGTCCATATTGTTGGAGAAGACTCTTGAGAGTCCCTTGGGCTGCAAGGAGATTCAACCAGTCCATCCTAAAGGAAATCAGTCCTGAATGTTCACTGGAAGGACTGATGCTGAAGCTGAAGCTCCAATACTTTGGCCACCTGATGAACTTGACTCATTTGAAAAGACCCTTATGCTGGGAAAGATTGAAGCCAGGAGAAGAAGGGGTCGACAGAGGATGAGATGGTTGGATGGCATCACTGAGTCGATGGACATGAGTTTAAGCAAGCTCCGGGAGTTGGTGATGGACAGGGAGGCCTGGCGTGCTGCAATGCATGGGGTCACAAAAAGTCGGACACGACTGAGCAACTGAACTGACTGAACTGACTTTTAAAATACACTAATAGAAATTTGTATTCACAAAAATTTTACGAGTTCTTTCTGATTGTTTCATAATAATAATGATTAGCGTGTACTGCACTTTATAATTAAGATAACAATGAGACTCAGTTCCAAAAACCTTATGTTTTAACATTTCTAATTTATGGTTGCACTACATACACAAATATACACACACATACACATAGGGCTTAACTAGTTTGTGATCTATTCAAGAACAAAGACTTCCTTTTATTTGTTTTTTAATTTCTTTTATCTGCCTCTGAATTCTGCATACAGTGGGCACACAGCTAATGCCTAACTGACCACTGACTAATCAGTTTAGAGCAATTCAATACTGATAATTAATTATCAGATGTTTTGTTCCTGTTTATTTGACTTCTTTGGCTCCATCAAAAAACAAAATTAAATAATTGAGGGACACCCAAATAAATTAAAGTGGATTTATTAGATCAATGTATTATTTTTCATGAGAACATTTACATCCTGCCACTATTTTTTCCTTGAGCACAATCTTTCAAAGGTGTTTAATCATTAAGACCTGCTGCTGCTGCTGCAGCTAAGTCATTTCAGTCGTGTCCGACTCTGTGCGGTCCCAGAGACAGCAACCCACCAGGCTCCCCCGTCCCTGGGATTCTCCAGGCAAGAACACTGGAGTGGGTTGCCATTGCCTTCTCCAATGCATGAAAGTGAAAAGTGAAAGTGAAGTCACTCAGTCGTGTCCGACTCCTAGCGACCCCATGGACTGCAGCCTTCCAGGCTCCTCCATCCATGGGATTTAAGAGTACTGGAGTGGGGTGCCATTGCCTTCTCCGATTAAGACCTAATTCAACATAAATTTTTATAAAGACACATAATAAACTGAATTTTCAAAAAGTGTTCATCTTTAAGTATAATCTGCCACCCAGGCACAGGTTATTACTTTGAATAGAGTACAGGTAATTGGTTGCAAATAATGGCTACTGATTACCTTCTTGAGTGGAAACAGCCTCTAGGTGTTGAAGTTTAAGGCCAGTGTCTAATCTTTGAGGCTTTGTATACAGAAATAAGTAGCAAAGAACACAGACGCTGATGACAAACGCAAGTAAAACAAGGGCAGCAATTCCCAATCCAATCAGGGCACCAATGCTGAGGAAAACAGAAAAAAAACAATGTGACTGTCATGCAAACTGGTTTGCACATAAACTAAAGGTTTAAATATTGTTAGTTCTTATTTCAGTCATTCATAACCAAATTATATTTTACTATAAACAGCATATTATTGAGATCTACAGCTCACCTTTTTCTACCATCAAATTCTTACTGTACTTCTCTATACATTTGTATGTTAATATTACTATAGAATACCACATGAATTCATATTACAGGTAAAAGATCACACAGTTCTCTAGGGATGGTTCAAGAACATCTCAATCCAATAAACCTCTATTATTAATGTATTTTAGGGGAAAGATTAGGTTCACTAATAAAAGATGAATAGAAAAAATCTGTATGTGTTTAGTAGCTCAGTCTTGTCTGACTGTGACCCCATGGACTGTAGCCTTCCAGGCTCCTCTATCCATGGCATTTCCCAGGCAAGAATACTGGAACGGATAGCCATTCCCTTCTCCAGGGGATCTTCCTGATCCAGAGATTTCCTGCACTGCAGGTGGATTCTTTACCATCTGAGCCACCAGGGATCTACTTCTGCAAAAATACTGAAACGAATGCTTGCCAAAAGTGTGGAACTTTTATTTTGGAGATGTGTATGGGAGTTATCATGTATTAATATACAAAACCATAGCTATTACAATAGAGAAGAAAGTTTAATTAAAGGAAAGTAATATTTATGGAATTTATATAAAGTTCATGTTCAATCTGAAGTTTTCCTTTCTAAAAGAACATAACACCAATGGCTTCTAGCATTAAGGAAGAAATCTTTGTACTTTTCTCTAAAAATGCATTGTACATCTGATATTTGCTCAGCACTCAGTTTATAATCATTCCTCTTGATACAGTTATGTATAAGGCTAATCATTTGAGAAATAACACAGTTTTCACAAACTGGTAAACTTAATATTTTCAAATGGGAAAAGAAGCTTGGAAAAAAAAGAAAGTTGTCTTTAAAGACTAATATATAAAGACTAATATGTACTTTCATGAGCCCTATGTGTGTGGGGGTGTGTAAAGATATAAAATCAGATTTTAACTGCTCAAGAGTAGATACTTCTGTTGACTTTCCCATAGTAATCTGCACACTTAAAAATGTTTAATAGAGTATTTAGCTTGCAGTTAATGTTTCATAAATGGAAGTAAATAATAAGTGACTGATGATTGATCTGTTTGTAGTCACTGAAAAGTAATAATCATTGGAATAGTCATTGAAAAGTAATGGTCTTTTTCTTGATTATCTTCCTGGCTTGCCTTTCAGCTTCTGCTATTTCCCAGAGATTAGGGTGGTAAAAAATTTGACTTGTTCCAACAGGGAGGGAAGGGAGAATTTGACCAGAGATACTAGGCATGTCACTGCTTTGAGAGGAAGAACAGAATTGAAAGTGAAGGGCTAAATTCATCCCACTTACACTTGATGTTAGCAGATAAAGTCTCTTTGCCATTTAGAGGTTGTTTGCCTTCTGAGTCAAAGACATGAAGTCAGACTTCAAAAAATTTTTGTGCTTGTTTATTGCTAATCAGCCCAGTTCCCTTAGCCCTGCACACAAGTGTAGACTAGGTAATTTTCTGGTTAGAGTCAGTATAGAAAGTGAAGTCACTCAGTTGTGTCTGACTCTTTGCGACCGCATGTACTGTAACCTACCAGGATCCTCTGTCCATGGGATTTTCCAGGCAAGAGTACTGGAGTGGGTTGCCATTTCCTTCTCCAGGGGATCTTCCTGACCCAATGATCAAACCTGGGTCTTCCACACTGCAGGCAGACGCTTTACTGTCTGAGTCACCAATGAGAGGCAGAGTCAGTATATAGTTAGACATTTAAATTAGAATTTGCCCTCACTTGGTGCCTGCTTCTGGCAACTACTCTTTCATGCTTGTTTGCACCAAAGCTGACTTTTGTGAATTCTATGTGTCAGGAAGGGTCAGGACTCTACACAGACATATGGGAACATAAGTCACTTAATTAATTATTTGCTTCACAAGACAGCTAGGAGGCCAGACATCTGGAAAGATTTCTGAAACAAGAACCCAGTTATTAAAAACATCTTCAAACTGAAAAAGTGACTCAGTCAATTAAAAGTAAAATCATCAACTTAATTGAATTCAATGACATAGTATGGGCTTTACATGTATTAATACACACTTTAAAAACCAGGTCACATGATTTGAAGGAAAAATTAAAACAACATGGCACTTCTTTCTGTTATAAAAAGATAGTCTTCATAATCCATACAAACTGTGTCAGTGTCATAGTTCCACTTTCCAGAAATGTTGCTTTATGCATGCAAAAATATTCATTCCGATAAATAACTTACTGAACTCGAGTACAGCCTTGTGCAATACGTGTTATTTTCCTAGGTCCTGAAGGTTTCCCAAGGGAACCCCTAGAGCTTAGGGATTTATTTATAAGAGGAGAAGGGATGAGAGTGGGGCCGAGAAAAGGGAGAGTTATCTTTCCCTCCCAGCACCACAGGGAAGTTTGCTTTTCGATCCCTGAGAAAAGGTCTGTAGCTGCTGTCACATTAATGAATTCTCCGACTCGACAACTTCGTTTACCTGGAGGTACACACCTGAACCTTTCTGCAGCAGTTACAGAATCTCAGAACAGATGCTAGTGACATTAGGGAAATTTTTCACAGTTGGACTGTTTTAAATTAGGGGAGAGAGCAAAGAATATGTGGGAACTGAAGCTCTAAATGCTTACCTCCCCATTGTGTTCTCATAGTTTAATAACTAAAGAAGAACCCCAGGATTACATTCCCAACTGATGCCATCAGTCGAAATGATTTTTATATTTCCCAGCAACAGAGCTGCATTGTCAGTGCTGAATGAAGACCCCAGCAAGCTAGTCATTCTTTTGTGCCTTCATAAACCTTTTGCAAGGTTTTCCATCCTCTGCTGCTTCTCACTCTTGAACTATTCAGGGATCTGAAAATGCCAGGCACTTTTCCAATTGAGTCTGACTTAAGAGTTGACAGTCTCTTCTCAGAGGTGCTGCCACCCTTATTAACACCTCCAAGGACTCAGAGCTGGGTTACGATGTCATTTTCCAAAAGGCCAGATAAGATCCCAGTGCAATACAGACTTCTTCCCCAAGTAGTAAGGATAAGCTGTCATTAATTTCTGAGATTTTGCCTATTAGGGCACAACCCTCCTTTGTAGTTGGACTTGGTAAGTAGATATTCCTTTTGAGATTTTTTAGAAGCTTGCAATGCATTTTTTTTTTTTAATGACTTTACTGCTCTAAGAAGTAACATTTAAAGTCATTTGCTGTGGTCTTGGCATGCGTGCCAAGTTCTGGACCATGCTAGGACACTGGGAGAAAAAGTACCCTTCCTCGTCCTTAGCAGAGTCAGCCTCTTTCCCTCTCCCAGACATTAGCTAATTTGTCAGAAACAATTTCTGGTGGTGCGGCAGTTCTTTCCTGTAACCCCAGCACCATGTTCCTTCTCCGGGCACAATGTAAGAATGAAGGTCTAAGTTTTCAATCCTTTGGAGTGGAGGGGAGGGAAAGCCCTTCATAATGAAAGTATCTGTGGGAATACCAATTGAATAAATTAATATTTAATTATTATAAAATTCCCATCACGGGGAAAAGAGGCCAGAAAGACACCACCTTTGGAAGTCCCGTCGTTTTCTAGCAATGGCCAAAGAGCTCAGATGTTGAGAAAGGGGGTGTCCTGCAAAGGTTCTTCGGTGTGTAATCATAGCAACTGAAACTCTTCCTCTCTGTGGATCTCCGGTTCTGTTCGGAGTTCGTGTGAGATCAACTCAAAGGGCAAATTATATGTATTTGTGCGCGCCCAAATACATACTCACACACACTTTTTTTTTTCAAAGGATACAGCAAATTCCTCCTCAGCCACAAATAGGCTTAAAATACTCAAATCCTTGGCTAACGCCTTAAAAATGAATCTGAAAAGAGCCCCTTTCCATTCAAATGCACCAAATACTCAAATCAAAAGGAGAATGAAAACCTCCTCAAGTTATCTGTGAGTCTGTCTGTGCCCCACGGAGCCGCGGACTTGGGACTGGTCCCCGGGCGAGGGAGAGAGGAGAGCAGAGCAGTCCGCTCGGTTGCGCCCAGGGCGAGTCGCCTGCGCTGCTTCCGCGCGCGCCTCGCTCTGGTCCCCGGGCATCACAACTCTAGAACCACAGCGCGACCTTCACCCGGACGACGGTGGCCACAAACGGGTTCTCGGCAGAGGCCTCACCCGCCCTTGGGGGCTCCTATCCCCTCACCCCGCGGAGGGATCCGAGCGTGTCGTGAGGACGCGGGCGCCCTCCCTCCTCCCGGCGTGGCACGGCTGGTAGCCTCCCCAGACCCCTGGCCGCAACCCCGGCCCTGCCCACCTGAGGCTCCACATGTAGCTGTGCTTGTAGGGGAAGTAGCTGCCCGGCTCGCTGCAGCAGTACTTGAGGTCGGCGAAGCCGCAGCAGTAGAGGAGGGTGGCCCCCTCGCCGCGCCGGGGGCACTGGAAGGGCTCCACGAAGCTGTGGTTGAGGCTGTAGTAGCCGGAGCACACCCGACTGGCCTCGCTCATCGCGGGCGGCTGCGGGGCAGGGACTCACGAAGCCCACCGATCTGCCCTGGCTGCACACGTCCCACCCGGCCCGGCCTCGCAGACCCCTGCGATCCGGAGCTGACTGCCTGGGCGGTCAGCCGTCGCGCGCCTCTTCTGCTCGCTCGCCTCCCCCTGTCCACATGGTGTCTGGTCACTTTACTCGCGCTTCTCCCTCCCGCTACTGAGCGACTCTCTTATCTGCCGGTCTCCGGCCCTGTACACTTTCTCCCTCTCGCTTCGTCTGCCTGCTCACTTATCTCCACTTTCCCTCAATTCATGGAGCCCACTCTGCTCCATGCCAGCAAGAGATTGCCCCTGAAGGAAGCCGGGAGGTGTGGGACCGATTTGCCATCCCGACAGATGCGGCCAAAGGTGTGATTCTGTTTGTCCAGGGACAGGGCAGATGGGTTCCAGGCCAACAGAGCAGGGCTGGGGAGCGGGGTAGAGGGCGGATCAAGAGGCGCTGAACTACCGTGAGGGGCTGTTGAATAGGACCCCTTCTTTTTTCAGAAGTATGTGTAAGACATTAAAACCTACCGATTTAAATATCAAGGGCAAGGGACTTCCTTATGGTCCAGTGGTTGAGAATCCCCCTTTCAATGCAGGGTTCATCCTGCATTGAAAACATTGCAAACAGTTGGAACTCCCCATGGGCCTGCATCCTCAGTCACTCTGTCGTATCCGAGTCTTTGAGATCCCATGGACTATAGCCCGCCAGGCTCCTCTGTCCTTGGGAATCTCCAGGGCAAGAACACTAGAGTGGGTTGCCCTTTCCTTCTCCAGGAGATCTTCCCGACCTCCAGATCGAACCTGCGGTCTCTTAGGCCTCCTGCATCGGCGGGCAGGTTCTTCCCCACTAGCCCCACCTGGGAAGCCCTAGATCCCACTCGCCACGGGGCAACTAAGCCCAAGCACCGCAACCACTGAGCATTCTGTATTAAGTTAAACTGAAAAAGGAAGGAAAGCAAGAGACTGAAGTAAAGAAACTGAGGACTTTTTACAGAGGCGGGCAGAAAGAGGAGGCAAAGGAAATAGGGAGAGAGGGAGAAACTTCATCCTTTTAAAGCATTACAGACATTTCTCTTGTTCTCTTTTTGTTTGGTATTCTCATTTTAGTGATTCATTTGTTGACCAAGATTTTAAAAATAACAGTAGTAATGGATGCTTTTGTAATAAGTCAAACAAAACTTTGATGTGTAAAAAGGAAAATATCAATAGCCTTAAAATGGGAGAGGAGGCGACTATTCGTAGAATTGCTGAGATAGGACATTGTTCTTTTCATTTTCCACTTCTTTCCTTCAACTGAGGGTTGATTGGGCACCGGAATCGTGAATTTTATCCTGTTGAATGCTGTATATTTTTGTATTCTCATAAGTATTCTTGAGCTTTGCTCTTTGATGGAGTTAAATTACTTGGAAACGTTACTGGACCTGGGACCCCTTCCAGGGCCTGAGAGCCGGCTCTTGTCTAACACTTGGAAATGAATTTTCCATGCAGACATACATACCAGCAAAGCAAGAGACTTTATTCAACCAGGCAGAGAGCGGCAGGGTAAAGGAACCCAAGAGAACTGCTCTGCCACTTGGCTCACAGTCTCAGGGTTTATGGTAATAGGGTTGGGTTTATGGTAATAGGGTTAGCTTTCTGGGTTGTCTCTGATCAATATCTTACTTGTACCTTGTAGTTGGTCCAACTCAAGGCCCTTCCTGATGGTGTGCGCATCTCTGAGCCAAGAATGATTCCAGCCTGAGGGTTTCTGGGAGGTTGGCAGGACATATTATATGGACTGGCCTCTCCTTTCTCCTCTTGGCCCCTCCCACATTCTCCCAGTTAGTTTTCAGGGTAACACTGTGTTCCTTATTGGGACTGCCTGTTGTGAGACAACTCATGTAAGTGGTTATTATCATGCCTGGCCAAGGCAGGCTGCTTCAGTCTGTGATTCCCTAACAGAAACAGTTGGATTTTTTCAGGTTTGATTTTAAACTTTATTAGGCAGTACCAGAGCAGACTCGAGGACTAAACTGATGATTCTCTTCTTGTTGCAGATAAATGGGGTTAAAGTGGATGGTCATGTCCCAGGTCTCAGGCGAGCCCATGGGACAGGCTGCCAAGTGAAGGTCCTTGGCTTTGCGCAGGAAGAAATTCAAGAGCGTGCCACAGGAAAGTGAAAGAAGGTTTATTTAGAGACATACACATTCCACATGCGACTCCTCTCAAAAGGTGAGAATGGCCCTGGAGCATGGGGTCATCTCAGAAGTTGAGAGAAGTCATTTTAGATGGACTTGGACAAGGGATCGGACCTGATCCAAGCTAGCCAGTTGGATTCTCATTCCTGGAATTGAGGTTCTGTTGTGTGCACAGGGTGGACTAACAGTTTCACCTGCCTAACAGTAAACAAAGGAGGTTGCTACTATCAGGCCATCAGCCTTTATAGCCAACACTGAGACCTGAGGGAATGCAGGAAAGAAACAGAACACCCCGCCATCAAGCAGCTGGCCACTGCAGTCACCCCACGGGTGCGCCCTGAGGAGACTCAGGATGGAAACACAGGATACTGGTCCTAGGTAACTGAGGTGCATATCAAAGGGATGCCTTCAATGAGCTCTAGACCTTCGCATCCTCCCAAACATAGAAAAGCACTAAATTCATTAACTTGAGATGTCTGCTGCTGCTACTGCTGCTAAGTCGCTTCAGTCGTGTCCGACTCTGTGCCACCCCAGAGACGGCAGCCCACCAGGTTCCCCCATCCCTGGGATTCTCCAGGCAAGAACACTGGAGTGGGTTGCCATTTCCTTCTCCAATGCATGAAAGTGAAAGTGAAGTCGCTCTGTTGTGTCCGACTCCTAGCGACCCCATGGATTGCAGCCTACCAGACTCCTCCATCCATGGGATTTTCCAGGCAAGAGTACTGGAATGGAACTTGAGATGTCTGGTTTTCTTTAATTAACAGTCATCTTTTGACTTTCCACCTACCTGGTTTTGTTACAAAACTCCTATATCACCTGGCTCCTCCCTTACCTCTTTAAAGCAATCCCTAAGAACAATCCAAGAGTCCTGTCTCCCTGGCTTGAAGTCCTCAGAAAACCTGCTGAATAAAACATAACTCTCAACTCATAGGTTGTGCATCTTTTGCAGTCGGCAACAGAAAGCCACAAGAAGCTAGTGTACAGGGAAGAGAAAAAAGAAGCACAGAGGAGCAGCAAAGAATGGTGGAAGTGGTACTGATGCCTTTGTAATTCTCGTTCAAGTCCTTTCCTGAGACCTGTGGCATTCCAACCATTGGTTTGGGTTTTTTTGTTTTTATTCCTTAAAGCCCTATTTTCTGGCTTAAATGCACTCAAGTTGGATTCTGTTACCTGCAAGGAAAGGGTTCTAACTCAAACAGCACATCTCCAGGCAAAGGTGAAGGGGAGAGGGCAGTTGAAAAGGAAAAAGTTCTTTAATCAGTGGAACATATTCCCTTGAAAAGAGGAGCAAGAGCACCGAGGAGCAAGTCCACACAAGTGGACTCTGCTTCTTGTTGTGTGAGAGGAGAAGAAATTTTGAGGTGAAAAGGAAGGAAGTTTTCTGAACACTGATTCTGTCGCAATACAATGTACAAAAATCTGCCTGGAGCATGAGACAACGAGGTGGAATTTGAGTGCTTGAGAGAAGGGGAAAGTGTGAGAGGGAACACTGGAAGCCATCGTGGGTGACAGGTGGAGTGGGACAGAAGGGTTGGGTGCATTGGGGCCCAGTTAATGATTAAAAATCACAGCTTGCTGGTGAAACCAATTCGTGGGTTCATGAGACTTCATCCACAAATGAACGTTCGATTGTTCAGGAGCGGGAGCCAAGCAATGGACAGCAGGATTTGTCAGGATGGTCCTCTGGAGCTGTGCTCTGGCACATTACCGCCTCTGCAATCACAGCTAGTGCCTTAGCCCTTTCCAACCCTCCAAATACACACAAAAGCTCACACTGAGGAGGGCGTGCCCAAACTGCTAGTCTCTACCAAGCTTAGAGTACATTGTGGCCTCTAAAGTTCCAGTAGGCAAAGGAACATTTTAATACAGGAAGCTCAAAGACTGTGTCAAGACTATGGCTCTCTAAAAGGTCCTACTGTGTAGCATAGAGAATTATATTCAATATCCTATGATAAACCGTAATGGTAAAGAATATGAAAAAGAATATAGATACAAATATAGATATTTATAACTAAAGGAGCTTCCCAGGTGGCGCTAGTGGTAAAGAAGCTACCTGCCAATACAGGAGATGTAAGAGACATGGATTAGAATCCTGGATCAGGAAGATCACCTGGGGGAGAGCACGGCAACTGACTCCAGTCTTCTTGCCTGGAGAATCCCATGGACAGAGGAGCCTGGTGGGCTACAGTCCATAGGGTTGGAAAGAGTTGGACATGACTGAAGTGACTTAGCATGCATGCACACATGTATAACTAAATGACTTTGCTGTAAAGCAGAAATGAATACAACATTGCAAATCAAGTTTACTTCAATAAAGTAATTTTTTTTAAGTCTGTGGGTCTCAGTAATACCAATTCAGAAGATGCATATCCCCTGCTTGACTTGCCTGCTGTGTGATCCCGTATGAACCAGTCCGCAGCTCTCTGCCTCCAGGCATGAGGGGCTCTGGCAAGGAGTGGATGGGGCTGGCTAGGCACCAAAAGATAGCCATACATTACATCTTCTTTTAAAAAGTTTTATTCTATTAAAAAAAAACTTTTTGGCTGCACCGCATGGCTTGCAGGATCTTCGTCCCCCTACCAGGAATTGAAGCCGTGCCCCTGTGCAGTGGAAGTGCAGAGTCCTAACCCCTGGACCACCAGGGAATTCCCACTTTAATTTTCTTGTATATCACTGCTTCTCAACCAAGGTGGTACTCCCCTTTAGGGAGTCTTTAGGAAATATTCTGGAAATAAGAGGCTTTTTTTTTTTTGGTTGTCATGATGACTGTACACTACTGAGAGTGAGGGCTGTGAGTCAGCGATGCCAGACACTCTGGCAACCTGCAAAGGTACAGAAAAATGAAGAGCTGGCTGTGACTTTCAAACGTTTCACGGGACATTCTTGGAGATGAAAAACCTATTTATAATGATCTGTGCCTAGCACCTGTTCCCGTGTCACAAATGAATACCACATATTACTTAAATTTTCCAGGAATGTAACTACCATGTAAATTGAAGGAAGATTGTTGTTTGTTTTGTTTGGAACTTTACCAAGCGTTTTTCACTCTTTCAGAAGATCTCACATCAACAGTAATGTTGCTCCAAATTTTGTATTCGAATCACCAATACCATGAGCTTTCCATGTCAGCTCTCATTTGTACGGTCACACTTACAGCCACTGAAGCCCAGTATGGTAGAAACATTAGGTCTTTTGGTATAGATGCACTTGATCATTTACAAGTGCCAATACATACTTTATTGTAAATCACCTTCCATTTATTTCTTCTTTACATAACAATAAAGGCATTATGTATAATCGTGTATGACAGTTGCTCAGTCGTGTCCGACTCTTTGTGACCCCACGGAATTCTCCAGGCCAGAATACTGGAGTGGGTAGCCTTTCCCTTCTCCAGGGGATCTTCCCAACCCAGAGATCAAACCCAGGTCTCCCACATTGCAGGTGGATTCTTTACCAGCTGAATCACAAGGGAAGCCCAAGAATACTGGAGTGGGTATCCTATCCCTTCTCCAGCAAATCCTCCCCACCCAGGAATCAAACCAGGGTCTCCTGCATTGCAGGCGGATTCATGTACTAGTTTGTTAGGGCCACCATAGCTAAGAAGCACAGACTGGGAGGTTTAAACAACAGAGAAGTAGTTTTCTCACTGTTGTGAAGACTATGTCTGAGATCAAGGTGTTAGCAGGATTGTTTTCCTTTGAGGGCTGTGCAGGACGAATCTGCTCCAGTATCTTCACATTATCTTCCCTCCCTATGTATCTGGCTTCCCCCCGAAGAAGACATGCAGGATAGAAACAGTAGCCAAACTTGTTACTGAACCCAAGTCTGGCTGCTCGCTGCTCAAAAGCCATTAAAGAGGCCAAGTTGGTGAAAAGGAAAGTTTGCTTTATTTTAGATGCTGCCGACCCCAGGGGAGAGTGGACCCGGGTCAAAAGGCTGACTCTCTCCACAGGCAATCAATGGCTCAGAGCCTTTATAGGCTGACGGAGGGGACTACATGTAGAAACAGCACAGTCAGCTCTTAAATCATCTTGATATTGACCAGTGTCATCTTGGTTGTTTTAGGCACAGTTAATCTTCAGTTCTGGGTCAATTTGTTACCATTTCCTTGAGACCAGTTCTCAGAATTGTGGCAGCATGTGTCATGGCTACAGTCTGGTCATCATGTAGTTATCTTCTCCCATCTGCTGGGTGTTACAGTATCTAAAACAGCTCACAAGATATGGCTCAGAATATCTTCAAGAGCTCTTGAGAAGGAACGAAAGGTCCTTGACTATGCTTAAAGACTACATTATTATTATTTGGTCTCCTTTGACTGTTTTCCTTTGTTTCTACATTTTCTCACTTCTCTGATTAAACATACTCTTTGGCTAAAGTTTTTTCAGACAAAAGGCAGGCAGAGGACTTGGCCTGGGATGCGGGGGGGAGGGGGACAAGGACCCTAGGGTCCTGCTCCATTTCAAACTTAGAATTCACAATCTGATGTAGAAGGAAGTGTCATATTTTATCCAAAACCTGAACACACCTGGCAAGCTCTAGTCTACTCTGGCCCATGAAGAGGCTGAACAGGCTCATGGCTGATGGTCCAGTGGGCATGGCTGATCTACATCCTTCTTCTTTGGGATGAGCATCAGCATGTCAAGATAATTTGAAGAGCTTGTGCTCCTCACATGCAGACTATGACTGGACCAGTGAAAAGTTGTGAGTCCCAGCTAATCCCTGTGAAGACAAATAGCACTTCATCAGGAAGCGGCGGCTGTCCCCAACAAATGGTGCAGATGTTTCATCAAGAGCCTGTTATACAGAGTGAAGTAAGTCGGAAAGGAAAACACCAATACAGTATACTAATGCATACATATGGAATTTAGAAAGATGGTAATGATGACCCTATATGCGAGACAGCAAAAGAGACACAGATGTATAGAACAGTCTTTTGGACTCTGTGGGAGAAGGCGATGGGATGATTTGAGAGAATAGCATTGAAACATGTAAATTATCATATGTGAAACAGATCACCAGTTCAGGTTCGATGCATGAGACAGGGTGCTCAGGGCTGGTGCACTGGGATGACCCAGAAAGATGGGATGGGGAGGGAGGTGGGAGAGGGGTTCAGGATGGGGAACACATGTACACCCATGGCTGATTCATGTCAATGTATGGCAAAACCACTACAATATTGTAAAGTAACTAGCCTCCAATTAAAATAAATAATTTTTTTTTTTTAAAGAGCCTGTTACACCACATGACATGCAGGACCTGAGCTGAGAGAAGGTTGGTTCCCAGTGTTTAGGAGCCTCCATCCTCCTTTTTGGTCCCTAGGGTGGGGCTGAAATGAGACAAGCTTATTGTATCATAACACAGCCCAGGGACTGGTTTCTGACCTTCCCCTTTCCCTGGGAGTCTCAGGATGTGGAGAGAAGGAAGTCTCTTCCTCATTTGAGGGGCTGGTTTGATTAGACTTTAATTTGCCAATATGTTATTTTCTAATTTTTAAGGAGTTTCTCTTACTACAGTAACCTAACCATTATTAACCTAATTAATTGTTTTGTTTGTTTTATCTTGTCCCACTCTTTTGCAACTCCATGAACTGTAGTCCACCATGCTCCCTCTGTCCATGGGATTTCCAAGACAAGAAAGAATACTGGAGTGGGTTGCCATTTTCTCCTCCAGGGGATCTTCCCGACCCAGGGATCAAACCTGCACCCACACTGGCAGGGGGGTTCTTTACCACTGAGCCACCAGGGAGGCACAGTAACCTACCTAATAGTCACTGTTTAAACTGCCCTCCCCTGTCCAAGAAGAGGGAAAAGGTTCTCATTCATTTAGCATTTACTATGACTGAGGGACTGTGATAAAGAGTTACTCATCGTTCCCCCTCCTCCAACATTAAAGTGGAACTTGTGATTTGTGTTTTGGTTGTCTGATATAAGAGACCAGACACTGGGAGAGGCACTGTCCAGACTGTTAAGGTTGGTGAGAATGGGTGGTCCAAGGGCAGGTAGGTCCCAGAGAGTGGCAGAAGTGGAATGGCCCCATGTGTCTGCACCGTTAGCTTTGGTTCATGGAACTAGTATGTGGTTCCCAAAGATAAACTTGATAGTCAGTCTACCAAGGCTCTGTTTAATTTGTATGGCTGGAGAAACTAGTCTCAACTAGTATTCAACTCGAAGATTCTGCCTCTCTTTCTCTCTCTCTCTCTGCTAGATTTTGTAATTTTGAGAATCAAGGACTGGGGATTGGCTCTACTCCTCTGAAAGTTTGATACCTCAGGGAGGAATGCTCCTATTAGGAGAAATGATCATGTTTTCTATACACTGGTATCTCAGACGGCCTCAGATCCCTCACACCCCCTGGGGAACATTCTTTCCTTGTTTTCCTCCTGGAATGAGGAGGAACATGAGCATTCATGTTCTTTGGTTGCAATTTTGAGCGCTGCTATCTGCATTCAGATGTCCTCGGGAATCTCCCCGGGTAGGTGTAGGTGGGGTCACTGCACCCGTACCGGCGGTGGCAGCAGCGGTGGCAGCAGCTGCTTTGTGCAGACGGCACAGGTGTCCTCACTGGAAAGAGGGCCGTCGTGGCAGTACAGGTGACCTCAGACGGCTCCAAGGCTTTCAGGGCCAGAAAAGATCTCTGAGGTGATAAACGCTAAAAGGGCGTATAGGCTGCAAAAATTAGCTGCCCCTCTGAATGCACCTATAAATAAATGCAGGTAATTTGGAAGATGGAAAATAACCTAAAATGCTGAAATAGTAGGTGGAGCTGAAGCAAAGAAATACTGTTATTTACTATTTATATAACATTATTTTATTCCCAGAATGGTTCAACCTGAGGAAACAGGCTGAGTAGTTTTCAAGCCTGGAACACTTTTAGTGACTACCAAGTTGGAGAGGGAAAAGATAACATTTTTGCCACTGTTATAGAAGACTTTCTGGTAGGAGAATTATCTGGAAAATGTATCTAGATCATAAGTTCTGTGATTGATTTACTTTATAAAATTTTGAAAATTTGACCACCTCCTCCCATGTTTTACCAGAAAAAAAAATAATCTAAGAATGCTTAGTTTTTAATGTAGAAAAAAACAAATGTTTAAGCATGTAATATGTCAGTCATGTTAGTTATGTTATAGCAATATTATATTATTATAACTGATATGAATTTAAAGCATGCAGGTAAAGAATCATTTTTTAAAATCAAATGAGGCAATTCCATGTGGTCCAGTGATTAACACTTGGTGTTTTCACTGGTTTGGGCCCAGGTTCAGCACAACCAAAAAAAAAAAAAAAGGCAAGGCAATCTGATGCAACTGATTTGGAAATTTAATAGTCTAGCTGATAGGAAATTTAATCTCAGTGTCTCCTTTATATTTTGGGAGGCCGTTTCCTCTTCTCCTGGTGGTACAAATGTCCTGGAGAGATTATGCAATTTCGAACAATTTCTGCACACCAAAAGTGGACTGATGGGAACAGCCTGCTCGAGGTGCAGGCAGTAAGGGTGTGCATTTTTGTGGGTAATTAAGAATAATAATGCTGATTACAAGGTTACTTTTCGGTTGTCATCATGCAAGAGCAATTTTAAACACTCAGTGATAGATACTCTGTTATGAGAAAATCATCTTTGTGTGCATGAATTCTAAACAACTGCTGTGAATGTTGTTGAGTTTTTAGAATATATATCAAACTCCAAATTAGCTCTTATTCTTTAATAAATATGTTATTCTATGTGCATGAACTTCAATTAGAAGAAACTTCATTCAGTTCTTCCCTGCCCGCCACCCCCATTTTTGCCATGGGCCCAGCAGTCATACATGTTTGCTTAGTAATTAATTCCTAAATGTTAGGAACCACTTGAATGAATCCCTGTGGTGCTACGTATTCCTGCATTTAAACAGTAGATTTGATTCAAGAGAAGCAAAGATAACAAACTGATTATGCAGATGAAGAAATAAAACTTCAGATACTTCAGTTCTCCCATTCAATTGAACAACTTGGAATTTCTGTGTTTAAATTTTACCGCAGTGAATCAGAGAGTGTATGGTCAGGCCACTCGAGATGGCTATTCTCTCGCTGTCTGTCCCTCCCTTGCTCTACCAGTACCTGCTTCACCTACACCCTACTCACAAGACTGACCTTCCCACGTACCGGTCCCAGGCCCCAGCTGGTGATTGTTCTCATCAAAGGGGCAGTGAGGCTGTGCCCCTCCGCTGGTTTCCCTAGTAACTGATATTAATTCCCCCTGTTACTGGCAATCTCTCCTCCCCGCCCCGCCCCCCGCAACCCTCCGCTGGCAGGGAGAGCGCCACCACGTCATGTGCAGCCCACCCTCCCCTGCCATCCACCACCATCTGCCTGCACACCCTGGGGTGTCACTCCAGGCCGTTGCTTCAGAAATGTAAGCTCCCCCATCCATTAAACCACTGATGTCTCTGTGGCTGACTCCAAGCCCTTTCTTCAGTCTTGAAGCCAGGCAAGCACAGGCCTTCTAGGCTTCCAGGAGTGGGAGTGGGGGGCAGCCCAACAGAGCACAGCCTGTGATGCATAATATTATTGTTTGGGTTAGTGCCTTTTCATTCTTACATGAATGATCCTACCGCCTTTGCACAATAACTCTTAAACTGAAATTTTATATTTTAAACTGTTAACTTTTAAAACTAAGGAATAAGTCAAGAAAATAGTTATTTTTATGTGATGAATTATTTAAAAGTTTTGGCTTACGGAGGTAGAGATATCAAATAAATTATCTGCTCCTGGTATGAAATGTGCTATCTGTGCTCCTGCTCTGCTGTTCAGTCCATTGCAGATGCCGCTGCTCTTGTCAGTAGGGTCTGTTTATAGGGAACGAGTCTGCCCAACAAAGTCACCGGGACTGTTTCTGTGGCTCCTTTACATTCGTGCTCTGCTCATCAACAAAAGTCACTTTTCTGCCATGCTGTGGGGACCATTGAAAACTGCCATCCCCTTCCTCCAATTCCAGTCGGGCCAGTCCCCTTCCTCTTAATCCTTAATACCTCCCCCTCCCTGAATAATTCTGCTCTTTGCTTAGGTTTTTGAAAAAAAAAAATCATAGCACAGTCCTGGGACAGAGAAAGCTCAACTTTCCTTTGTGTGTGTGTGTGTGTATCATTAGAAGATGCGTCAGGATGGAAACAGGGATTTAGAGTCATATATCTCATTATTTTGTCTTGAGACTATAGGAACATGAAACACGGCTAATTTTTCTCTTGGGTTATCTTGCCACATTAGTCAAGATTACTGGGCAATTGTATTTAAGCAGCAATTCTTGTGAGTACTATCAATTTAGAAAAAGAAAAAGATGGTATTTTTAGTACTCTTAAATCACACAAGCTAGAAATATTATATTCCACTTGAGTTGCCCAGTTTAGTAATTACAATTTAGCTTCATTCTGTGGGCTCTGGCAATGCCCATCGCTGATTGATTATATCATTGTCCTGTGGTCTTCTCAGTATACTATGTTATTGTGCTATAATGTGGGTGATAGTGTTACTCTGAAGATGACAAAAAATAAAATCACATTTTTGTAAGCCAGAATTCATTGATTAAACCATGGGGTGTTAACTGAGCATCCAGTTGTGCATAATGTTATGCAAGGTGCTCAACTCACCTACAGAAAGTTGGGGATTCTGCTTCAGGATACTTCTCAACACCACCTTCTGTTTTCCTTCAGAACGCAGTGGCTATTCAAATCAGATGGTTACTTTTTCTCATATGTATGTAAAAAACATGTTACTAATCCTCAGAAGTTATCCATGGAGATTATTTTATGTCTGCTGCACTCCGCAAGCAAAGGAAAGCTTTCTTTAATGGTAGGACTGGGAGCGCTGGGTGGATACCCCCAAACAGGCAAAGCACATCCTTCGTCTCTGACTCCAGGTTGTACCAAATTAATCATCACAACCAAATTCCTCTCCCTACTGACTACACCACCCATTCCTGAACCATAGTCAGTTTTCTCTGCAGCCTCTGTATGATCTCCTGTTTGGCACATAATAAACTCTCATGAAACGCTAGAGAGCTTATTATCCCTTTCTCTGCCTTTCCATTCCCTCTTGATCAATGAATGAATGAATGAGTGAACAATGAATTAATTCTTCTCTACTGCCAGCTAGATTTCCTTGTTCCATGGTCACATGGCACAACATGCCTACAGTCCCTGAATTTTTATATTTTGTGTTCAGGTATACTGAGAATGGGCTTCCCAGGTGGAGCTAGTGGTAAAGAACCCATCTGCCAACACAGGAGACATAAGAGATGCAAGTCAGATCCCTGGTTCAGGAAGGTCCCCTTGAGGAGAGCATGGCAACCCACGCCAGTATTCTTGCCTGGAGAATCCCATGGACAGAGGAGCCTGGTGGGCAGCAGTCCATAGAGTCTCAGAGTTGGACATCACTGAAGCAACTGAGCATGTGTACTGAGAATACTTCAGATCTGTTAATCTGAAAATTACATTCCTGGGAAGGTAAAGGTCCATCCTTTGTCTAATCTCTTAATATGCTGTTCAGATAGAGTCACTAAATTGCCCTGGTGGCCCCAGCTTGCAATAATAACATGGCTGTGGATGGAAGTGGGAATTAGTGAAGGATTTCTCTAAAGAAGGTTCTGGACAGAAATCCTAATAGCTTTCATCACTCTTATTAATAGCCTTGGTTCTGTCCCAGGTTTTGCCTGTTTCAGACTTGATATAGGGCCCACCCCTCCCTGGTGCCCATCCTGGGTGCTGTCAGTTGGCAGTCTCTCTACTAATGGCACTGGCTGCTCAGGCAGGAAGGTTCCCAGTGGAGAATGACTTCTCTACCTCTGTTTCTCCACCGACTGGGCTCCCCCTTCTCAGCTTCTGTGGCCATGTGTGCATGCTAAGTCGCTCCAGTCATGTCTGACTCTTTGCAACCCCATGGACTGTAGCCCGCCAGGCTAACTCTGTCCATGAAATTCTCCAGGCAAGAATACTGGCGTGGGTTGCCTGCCATCTTCCAGGGTCTATGGTAATAACTGAGTCAATTTGCTTCTAACCCCTCCACTTCTACTGCAGCTGGCCTTAATTCTTTGTATTCCTTCCAGCAGTGCCTCTCTGATTCCACCTTCTCTTGTTAGGCACTAGGAAAGTTTCCTTTTCCACTACTGGAGCTCAGGGGCTTGATCCTGAAACTGCTAGTGAAAACCTACATTCCGTTTCTTTGCAGAAATAGCTTTTGCCAGGGTTGAAGTAATGCTTGAGTACCGTACCTCTGGTGCATTTTGTATCAAGTAGGCTTTTTATAGGCTGACATGAGAGCCCAACTACAATTTATAACATCGATTCTGAAATGTTGTTCGTGTAGACTCAATTATTGTCTCAGAAGTAGATTTTTCTGGGGAACATAACCTGTTTGTACATTAGAAACTCTCTGATACTTCATATAATGTCTGGTCCATGTACTCTAACCTATTCCAAAGCACAGTGTGCATGCAGCTCCGTGTTCAGAACAAAGGTTCAAAAAAGGGCATCAAAGCAAGGCATAAATTGATGGTAACATCATACCTCAGGATTTATCAAAGAGGCATGGACACTGGAGTGGGTTGCCCTTCCCTACTCCAGAGGATCTTCCCCACTCAGAGATCGAACTCCAGTCTCTTGTGTCTCCTGCATTGACAGGCAGATTCCCACCTGGGGAACCCCAGGAGGCTCTAGAGGTAAACAATCTGTCTTCCAGTGCAGGAAATACAAGAGGTGTGAGTTTAATTCCTGGGTTGGGAGGACCCCCAGAGTAGGAAATGGCAACCCACTCTGATATTCTTGCTTGAAATATCCCATGGACAGAGAAGCCTAGCAGGCTACGGTCCATGGGGTCGCAAAGAGTCAGGCATTACTGAGCACACACACACACATGGACACTGGAATTTGGAGTGTATGTGGAATGTATGAGTATTTGGAAAGGATTGCAGTTGGAAGGAGGAAAGAAGCCTTGGGTATTCAACCTGTCTAGTCAGGAGTGGCAAAAACTGGGGTGGGACCCAAGAAGGGGCTGGGAAGTGGTCACTGTCCATCATGGACCAGGGAAAATGTAGGATACATAGAGGTGGCGAATCCAGGGCAAGGATGGTAGCTGGAAGACAGAGGTGTAATTATCAAAGCACTTGACTCCAGGTGTTAAGACTGGGGACTCTAAGCAGGATCTCAAGAGGGAAGCAGGACCTTCAACTGGGAAAAATGAGAAGCTTGATCCTCGGAACTGAAATAAACCAGGAGGGGAAAGGAGAATGTGCTGGGGAGAAGAGATGTTTACTGAGGCACAAGAGCCCCATGGTCAGAATGTGGCATCAGAGCAAGGAATGGTGATGAGCTGCAAGCGAAGTCTAGATGCTATGCTGAATCTCCATATGCACCTGCACGTCCCCTGAGGAAAAGGAATGACTGGCAGATCTTTATTCCCAGTACAGTCCTAAGACCCAAGTACAAGGCATCCTGCGTTCCCTCCCATTGCCTAGCAACAGCCTAGGTAAACAGCCTTGAATACCAGAGTTGCCATAGTTTTTCTGTATCTATCTACTCTGCGACTAGGTACCTGGGGCCTGAAAGGAAGAAAGCAAAGCCCTAGTTGCTCACCCAAATACAAGTTAACTTGCAAATATGAGAAACTGGAAAAGACTCTGATGCTGGGAGGGATTGGGGGCAGGAGGAGAAGGGGACGACAGAGGATGAGATGGCTGGATGGCATCACTGACTCGATGGACGTGAGTCTGAGTGAACTCCGGGAGTTGGTGATGGATAGGGAGGCCTGGCGTGCTGCGATTCATGGGGTGGCAAAGAGTCGGACATGACTGAGCGACTGATCTGATCTGATGCTTTCAGTACAAGCTCCGAGAAGGGGGAATCAATGGAGACAGATTTCATGCTGAACCCAAAAAATGGATTAGGAGAGAGAGGGAGATGGGAAGAAGGACAGCCTAAGGATTCTGTATATTCCAGAATTATCAGAGACAGAAAGACAGGCAAAGAGAGTAAAAAATAAAATAAAATATCACATAAAGTTATTTTTAAATATTAGAGGACATGTTTTAAATGTCTAACCTTTCTAGTATGGAAATTTAATTCTGTCAAACAAAAGCATGTGGCTTGGCATTCAAAAAGCCTAAAAAAAGTCCCTGGATAAAAATGGTCATAGATGTTTCTCAATCACTGCAGTCTTTAAATGCCAACATTTAAAACTGTTGGGCATTTCTATTCTCTGGAAGGTAAGAACAAAGATGCAACAAATCAACCATCGTGTGACATAATGCCTCAGGCAGTTCTGGAAAGTCAAGGGTAGAGATTGCAGGTTCTTTTCCCTCCTGACAGCTTATCAAATGGATAACACTCTACCTCCAGTGATCAAGTCTGGGTCTGGAGGCACTATGCTGAGAAGACTAAAGAATTGAGAGTCCATGTGTCTGTGCATTAAAGCCCTTAAACTACGTATTCATTCACCAAAGACTGTTGGAAAATACATTTGCACGTTTTTCTTATTTTAAGTCAGTGATGCCAAATCTTTTATTATTAGGTGTGGCTGATACACCCACCTGAATCAACATTCTCATGCAAGTAAAAAACACATAGTAAAAAACATACATAGTTCTTTGGGTCTTTGTGGGGTTTTCAAATACTGTCATTATTTGCAGCCAAAGATGGAGAAGCTCTATACAGTCAGCAAAAACAAGACCGGGAGCTGACTGTGGCTCGGGTCATGAACTCCTTAGTGCCAAATTCAGACTGAATTGAAGAAGAAGAGAAAACCAGTAGACCATTCAGGTATGACCTAAATCAAATCCCTTATGACTATACAGTGGAAGTGAGAAATAGATTTAAGGGACTAGATCTGATAGACAGAATGCCTGATGAACTATGGATGGAGGTTCGTGACATTGTACAGGAGACGGGGATCAAGACCATCCCCAAGAAAAAGAAATGCAAAAAAGCAAAATGGCTGTCTGAGGAGTCTTACAAATAGCTGTGAAAAGAAGGAAAGTGGAAAGCAAAGGAGAAAAGGAAAGATATACCCATTTGAATGCAGAGTTCCAAAGAATAGCAAGGAGAAATAAGAAAACCTTCCTCAGCAATCAGTGCAAATAAATAGAGGGAAAAAATAGAATGGGAAAGACTAGAGATCTCTTCAAGAAAGTTAGTGATACCAAGGGAACATTTCATGCAAAGATGGGCTCGATAAAGGACAGAAATGGTATGGACCTAACAGAAGCAGAAGATATTAAGAAGAGGTGGCAAGAATACACAGGAGAACTGTACAGAAAAGATCTTCATGATCCAGATAATCAGGATGCTGTGATCACTCACCTAGAGCCAGATATCCTGGAATGTGAATTCAAATGGGCCTTAGGAAGCATCACTATGAACAAAACTAGTGGAGGTGATGGAATTCCAGTTGAGCTATTGCAAATCCTGAAAGATGATGCTGTGAAAGTGCTGCACTCAATATGCCAACAAATTTGGAAAACTCAGCAGTGGCCACAGGACTGGAAAAGCTCAGTTTTCATTCCTATCCCAAAGAAAGGCAATGCCAAAGAATGCTCAAACTACCGCACAATTGCACTCATCTCATGCGCTGGTAAAATACTGCTCAAAATTCTCCAAGCCAGGCTTCAGCAATACGCGAACCTTGAACTTCCAGATGTTCAAGCTGGTTTTAGAAAAGGCAGAGGAACCAGAGATCAAATTGCCAACATCCGCTGGATTATCGAAAAAGCAAGAGAGTTCCAGAAAAACATCTATTTCTGCTTTCTCTATGCCAAAGCCTTTGACTGTATGGATCAGAATAAACTGTGGAAAATTCTGAAGGAGATGGGAATACCAGACCACCTGACCTGCCTCTTGAGAAACTTGTATGCAGGTCAGGAAGCAACAGTTAGAACTGGACATGGAACAACAGACTGGTTCCTAATAGGAAAAGGAATATGTCAAGGCTGTATATATAGCAGGGTGACATATATATATATATATGTCACCCTGCTATTTAACTTCTATGCAGAGTATATCATGAGAAATGCTGGGCTGGAAGAAGCACAAGCTGGAATCAAGATTTCCAGGAGAAATATCAATCACCTCAGATATGCAGATGACACCACCCTTATGGCAGAAAATGAAGAAGAACTGAAGAGCCTCTTGATGAAAGTGAAAGAGAAGAGTGAAAAAGTTGGCTTAAAGCTCAACGTCAGAAAACTAAGATCATGGCATCCAGTCCCATCACTTCATGGCAAATAGATAGGGGAACAGTGGAAACAGTGGCTGACTTTATTTTTCTGGGCTCCAAAATCACTGCAGATGGTGATTGCAGCCATGAAATTAAAAGATGCTTACTCCTTGGAAGGAAAGTTATGACCAACCTAGACAGCATATTAAAAAGCAGAGACATTACTTTGTCAACAAAGGGTCATCTAGTCAAGGCTATGGTTTTTCCAGTAGTCATGTATGGATGTGAGAGTTGGACTATAAAGAAAGCTGAGCACTGAAGAATTGGTGCTTTTGAACTGTGGCATTGGAGAAGACTCTTGAGAGTCCCTTGGACTGCAAGGAGATCCAACCAGTCCATCCTAAAGGAGATCAGTCCTGGGTGTTCATTGGAAGGATTGATGCTAAAGCTGAAACTCCAATACTTTGGACACCTGATGCGAAGAGCTGACTCATTGGAAAAGACCCTGATGCTGGGAAAGATTGGGGGCAGGAGGACAAGGGGATGACAGAGGATGAGATGGTTGGATGGCATCACCGACTCGATGGACATGGGTTTGGGTGGTTTCCGGGAGTTGGTGATGGACAGGGAGGCCCGGTGTGTTGTGATTCATGGGGTCGCATAGAGTCAGACATGACTGAGCAACTGAACTGATCATTATTTTGTTTGCACAAAAGAACTTTTACCATTTCACTCATCACTCGTGTTCAATGAGGTATATCTAAAAAGAAATCTTTCAGGTATCGTTAGTGCTGGTAAAAGTTGAAGCATGGAAGAGAGGCAGGAGAAGTAGCTGTCGGGAGACGAAAGGCAAAAAAGGTGGAAGAGGCTGAGGAGCTAGGAGTGAGAGGTTCATCAGGTATCTGGCTCTCAAGCCTCCCAGGCAGTCAGGGGCACAGATGTATGTCTGAAAAAAATGATTCAAAAACCCCTTGAAGTTTTGATTTCCCTTCTTGCAGTAGAATTATCACCTGACTACATTTTTTAATTTAAAAGTTTATTTTTTCAAGGAATTACTAAGATTTTTCTTTCCTGAGGAATCATCTAAGATTGTAACCAGTTTACTTTAAAATATTAGAAGAATTGTCCAATTTGTGTAGCTATCAGATCAAAAGTCCTTGTTCTCTTTGAAAACTGTAATTCAGGGAAAAAAAGCAATGCCAACTAAAATACTGTCTTTGGGTTT
Organism: Bubalus kerabau; assembly: GCF_029407905.1. Lineage (NCBI taxonomy): Eukaryota > Metazoa > Chordata > Mammalia > Artiodactyla > Bovidae > Bubalus > Bubalus kerabau. The sequence continues at coordinate 16,645,173 of NC_073641.1, forward strand.
TATCTTTTAAGTTATATTTTATTCTCTATCAAAGTAAAGTCTATGGACAGTTCAAACCGCAAGTAGTACTAAAGGGCTTGTAATGGAAAACAGTAGTCCTTTTTCTGGTTTCCCTTTTATCTGCCCTGAACTCCTAGACCATATAATCCCACTTCCTGGAAGGACTCACTTACAATCGGCTTAGCTGTTAATTTTGATACTGTTTAATACTTTTTCCCATATTTAAAAACCATTATTTAAAACCATATATAATAAAAATTGGCTATTTTTTATTTATCCATGTCAGACATTATCTATGCATGCATGCATGCTAAGTCACTTCAGTCATGTCCAACTCTTTGCAACCCTATGGACTGTAGTCCACCAGGCTCCTCTGTCTGTGGGTTTATCCATGCAAGAATACTGAAGCAGGTTGCCATGCCCTCCTACAGGGGATCTTCCTGACCCAGGGATTGGACCTGCATCTCTTATGTCTCCTTCATTGGCAGGAGGGTTCTTACTGCTAGTGCCACCTGGGAAGCCCTATGTTTCTACTTTCTGATATAGATGATTTAACATTTAAAAAAATACATTCCTCCCCTCTTCCTCCTCTCCCAATATTGTTTTATCACCTTGTTTAGTCCGCCTTTACATTGTAATAATAATATTTATATAATTATGTTATAATTAATAAATAATTACTATCATTATTCCCTACTGAGGCAGATCATCTAATATGATTATACTTCTTGTACAATGTTTTATTCTCCTTGAAGCTCTTTTGTCCCTCATTTTATGTATCTCTTCCGTTTTTCTCCAAGTGCCAGGAGTTTGTATGTGTGTGTGTGTGTGCATGTCTTTCGTATTAAAATACTTCTTAAATGTTTGATAATCTTTGACTCTGTTCATATTGAAATGTGAAGTTGCTAAAAATCTGAATTGAAGTTCTGTGAGTTGTGTGGGTTTGCCATATTTGTGTTGGGAAAGCACTAAATGTCATTTGTGGAAGTCTTTTTTTTCCTTAGGGCATTCAGTTTTCCCAGAAAAGAATCTATGAATTTCTCGTGTGGAGGCTGAGGGTGGGAATGGGGACATGTGCGCATGTGCGTCTGCTCTTGTCCCGGCTGCTGGTGGTCTGGGCAGTGAATTGGGTGAAGGAGGCTGCGTATCCCACCATTTAGTGTGCAGATAGTCACTCAATTACCCTGTTTTTAAGACTCATGCCGCTCCTTCATGGGGGTGGATACCTGAGTTCTGTATCAGCCTGTGCCAGGCTCCCATACCTCTTCTTCCAGTGAGTGCTGTAAGGCCTTAGAGCAGAGTGTTTCTCACGCTTCTGGTTGGTAGGCCCTCTGCAGACCTGGGGTTATAGCCTCCTCTGCTTCTTCAATCCTCCACACTTTCCATTGAAATGACCGTATTTCATGGGGGATCCTATGTAAATAATTCATCATGAATGAAAAACACAATCCAAAGCCATTATAATATGTATTTTAAATAGGTGAAGTGTATAGTACAACAACCATCTACAGCTCAACAAAGCTATAAAGAAATAATTCCTACATCAAAAAATGGTGGAAAACAATTGAGCAGTACTTTTCTAATGAAATAAATTGGGAAGGTCTGTGTGTATGCATGCTGAGTTGCTTCAGCCATGTCCGACTTTTTCCAACCCGATGGACTGTAGCCCACCAGGCTTCTCTGTCCATGGGATTCTCTATGCAAGATTACTTGAGTGGGTTCCCATGCCCTCCTCTAGGGTATCTGCCAGATCCAGGGATTGAACCTGTGTCTCTTATGTCTCCTGCATTGGCAGGCGGGTCTTTACCCTAGCACCACCTGGGAAGCCCTGGGAAGGTCTAAATATGTGTACAAAATAATTTTAATTTTCTTTTCAAATGGGAGGTGGAAAAGAAAACAGTGAAAAGGCTACAGACAACAATCAACTTGGCAGCAATAAATAAATAATGTAAATCATAGAAACTATCAAATTTGAGTTTATAATTGACATGTAAAATGTAGGATAGCTGAGAAATAATACAGACATATATATCAATGAAAATTACTTTCTGTAAAAGTTCCATTCTCTGTAGAAATTACTCTCATAGGAATAATTCTGAAAGAAATTAAGGTTTAAAACAACAATAGCAGAATTACCCCCAAATCAAAATAGAGACAACTTCTGTAGTGAATGATGTTGGTAGCATACATACACATTGAAAATAAAAGACATCGCCACTTTTAAATTCCTGATTTAGTAGACTGTAACTTTAAATAACTACAGAAAATACATTTTAATAAGAAACTATGCTTATAAAAATATAATAAGAAATGCAATCTTGGATGCAGCATAAAGAAAATTGCAAACTGAGAGTCATGGTTTAAAAAAAGTCCATCTCTCATAAATATATGATTGGAATAAAGTTTAGAAAAGTCTTCTATCTCATATTACAAATAAAACTAGAAAATCAATAATGAGGCTTTTTTTTCCATCTTCAAAAACATTAATTAGGAGAACAGAAGGATCAAAAAAGATAAATATAGCAAAAGGATGCTAAAATGAGAGGAATATACATCTTAAAGGACAAAAGCCACAGGATCTCACATGTGAAATAATAACCTCCATGCATATATTATACATTAAGGACTTATTTACTATCTAAGACTAATTGCAGGTGATAATAGAATGGAATAATGATAGAATAATAGAAATAATAGAAATGGCTAATCTTACGATTTTAAGAACAGGCAGATAGAAAACTCTGACTTTCCTATCTTCACTCTTAGATAATGTCTCTGTTTCCTTCCACAGTGGCTTCTCTGGTGGCTCAAATGGCTTCCTTATTGGCTCAAATGGTCAGACACAAACAAGCGACTGACACTTTCCTTCCGCAATACCTTAAGTCTACCATTTTGATGCAGGCAAATTAGGTTCTTCAACCAAAATACTCACTGCTCTTTTAGTTTTGGGGAAATGATGAATAATTTACCAGTTTCTTGTGGCTAAGGTTACGAATTACCACAAATGGGACATCTTAACCATAAAAGTTCACTCTCCCATGATATGCTAGAAGTCCGAATTCAAGGTGTTGGCAGACCAAATATAAGAATGAGAGATGTTCCCAGTGTTCTTTTCACTTAAGAATTTGTACAAATTTTAGGAGCTCTGTGCCAGAAACTGGAGGCAGAGACCAAGATATATGTTTTCTATTATGTACACCAAAATAAGTTTCAGGTCCAAAGGCAGTCTTCAGAAAGTCTCCCCTCTTCTTTTGGGGAGGTCAGTCTTTTTCCATTAAGGTCTTCACTTATTGGATGAGGCCCACCCACATTACAGAGGGTACTGTTACATTCAATCTGTTATACTCAAAGTCCACTGATTTTAATGTTAATCTCGTCTAAAAAATACTTTCAGAGAACATCTAGAACAATGTTTGGTGAAGCATCCTGGTCATATGGTCTAGCTGACACTTAAAATGAACCATCTTGGTCATTTTTACCTTCGAGCCTCACATTGACTGAAACCATCAGATCTGCTCTGCAGTCTGAGAGTCTCCCTAGCAATTCTGATTTTTTCTGCCTTTCTTGTCACAGGTGTCAGATCAGAGTTGTGGCCCAGAATCTTCTCTTGCAATTTCTGCTTCCTTCTCCTATAATTTTCCAAGGTGTTGCCCTGTGCCTCCCCCAACAATTTACCTGCACCACTAACTAAAGTCCCTCAGGGTACTTTCTGAATAAACTATGCTGACATACCACAGGTGGGGAATATTGACATAAACATTTGCAGACCTCTTTTTTAAAAAAATATTGATTTTATTTATTATTTATTTATTTGACTGAGCCGGTTCTTAGTTGCAGCATGTGGGATCCAGTCCCTTGACCAGAGATCGAAATTGGGCCCCCTGCATTAGCAGCAGAGTGTAGACTTCTTTTTTAAATACTCACTCCTGTTACTGGCTTCTGCATGTAGGAGAAAATTGATAATCTGATTGATCAGCTTGACATTTACTAGTTCTCCTTTGTTGTTGTTCAGTCGCTCAGTCGTGTCTGGCTCTTTGTGACCCCATGGACTGCAGCACGCCAGGCCTCCCTGTCCATCACCAAATCCAAAAGCCTGCTCAAACTGACGGAGAAGGCAATGGCACCCCATTCCAGTACTTTTGCCTGGAGAATCTCATGGACGGAGGAGCCTGGTAGGCTGCAGTCCCTGGGGTCGCTCAAAGTCAGACACGACTGAAGTGACTTAGCAGCAGCAGCTCAAACTGATGTCCACTGAGTCAGTGATGCTATCCACCATCTCATCCTCTGTCGTCCCCTTCTCCTCCTGCCTCCAATCTTTCCCAGCATCAGGGTCTTTTGAAATGAGTCAGTTCTTCGCATCAGGTGGCCGAAGTATTGGAGCTTCAGCTTCAGCATCAGTCCTTCAAAAGAATATTCAGGACTGATCTCCTTTAGGATGGACTGGTTGGATTTCCCTGCAGTCCAAAGGACTCTCAAGAGTCTTCTCCGACACCACAGTTCAAAAGCATCAATTCTTCCGTGCTCAGCTTTCTTTATGGTCCAAATCTCACATTCATACATGACTACTGGAAAAACCATAGCCTTGACTTAGACAGACCTTTGTTGGCAGAGTAATGTCTCTGCTTTTTAATATGCTGTCTAGGTTGGTCATAGCTTTTCTTCCAAGGAGCAAGCATCTTTTAACTTCATGGCTGCAGTCACCATCTGCAGTGATTTTGGAGCCCCCCAAAAATAAAGTCTGTCACTGTTTCCCCACCTATTTGCCATGAAGTGATATTTAACTTATATGCAGTGTACATCATGAGAAATGCTGGGCTGGAAGAAGCACAAGCTGGAATCAAGATTGCCAGGAGAAATATCAATAACCTCAGATATGCAAATAACACCACCCTTATGGCAGAAAGTGAAGAGGAACTAAAAAGCCTGTTGATGAAAGTGAAAGAGGAAAGTGAAAAAGTTGGCTTAAAGCTCAACATTCAGAAAACGAAGATCATGGCATCCGCTCCCATCACTTTGAAAGGTTGTTGTTGAACTAAAAAAGATGCCGGGATTCTTGGCCCCCGGAGGAGAAGAATTCAATCTGGGGCCAGAGACGAGGCTTGATCATTCAGAGCTTTTGTGTAATAAAGTTTTATTAAAGTATAAAGGAGATAGAGAAAGCTTCTGACATAGGCATCAGAAGGAGGCAGAAAGAGTACCCCCCTTGCTGGTCTTCAGCTGGATGTTATATAGTTACTAGCAGTCTGTTAATAAAGGAATGTCTTAAAACTCAGAATGGCACCAAGCCCCTCACCCATAAGAGGCATTTTGGGATAATCTTGGCACCAAATGGTTCATCCTGGGCCATAAAATGATTAACTTGAATCTTGTAGAAGGACAGATCACCGTACAAATAGTTTCATTTATATAGATTAGGGAAAAAATATCTGAGTATAACATGCTGGTTTGTCAAGTAGGTTCTGAGCCAAGAGGTGGAACCTCTTGACTTGAAGACAGAGTTTGGGGTAAATGCATAGTACATTAGCATAGCTTAAGATAAATATTGCCATAAGAGAAATGCATTGATTATCTCTAGGTTTGAGAATAGTTAACTTCATGTGAAACCAGGTGTCATTATGGCAACACAGTATTTTAAGAGAAATCTCCTTTTAAATTTGTATAGAGAAGGAAAAAATATCGCTAGTTTGTTTCCTCCTGCCTCTTAAGAGAGATGAAAATGTCTGACACTTGCAGGCTATTCCCTCTGTTTGGAGACCCCTGGCCTTCCTGCCTGTTACCCTCTCAACTTCATGAGAAATAGATGGGGAAAACAGTGGAGACAGTGTCAGACTTTGTTTTTCTTGGGCTCCAAAATCACTGCAGATAGTGATTGCAGCCATGAAATTAAAAGATGATTACTCTTTGGAAGGAAAGTTATGACCAACCTAGATAGCATATTAAAAAGCAGAGATATTACTTTGCCAACAAAGGTCCGTCTAGTCAAGGCTATGGTTTTTCCAGTGGTCTTGTATGGATGTGAGAGTTGTGAAGGAAGCTAAGCACCGAAAAATTGATGCTTTTGAACTGTGGTGTTGGAGAAGACTCTTGAGCGTCCCTTGGACTGCAAGGAGATCCAACCAGTCCATCCTAAAGGAGACCAGTCCTGGGTGTTCATTGGAAGGACTGATGCTGAGGCTGAAACTCCAATACTTTGGCCACCTCATGCGAAGAGTTGACTCATTGGAAAAGACCCTGATGCTGGGAGGGATTGGGGACATGAGGAGAAGGGGACGAGGATGAGATGGCTGGATGGTATCACCGACTCGATGCACGTGAGTTTGGGTGAACTCCAGGAGTTGGTGATGGACAGGGAGGCCTGGCGTGCTGTGTTTCATGGGGTTGCAAAGAGTCGGACACGACTGAGCGACTGAGCTGAACTGAACTGAACTGAACTAATGGGACCAGATGTCTTGATCTTATTTTCTGAATGTTGAGCTTTAAGCCAACGTTTTCACCCTGCTCTTTCACTTTCACCAAAAGGCTCTTTTGTTCTTCTTCACTTTCTGCCATAAGGGTGGTGTCATCTGCATATCTGAGGTTATTGATATTTCTCCCTGAAATCTTGATTCCAGCTTGTGCTTCATCCAGTCTGCCTGGATGAAATATATTATATTTTATATTTTAATAAATATAAACATTTTGTATATTATATAAATGTTTATTTTAATATATATAAAGTCAGTGATTTCAAGCTATTGTGTTTAAAACTTGCAAATATTCCATTTTCTAAAATCTCAGATATCATATTTCATCTCTGTCAAAAACATTTCAATTTGGCTCACTTTGTAATTGAGATTCTTGCTATTGAATTCAAAGAGTGAAACAGAAAACTTCTAAAATGAAATAATAAGTATGCTATTATTAACTCAGCAGGATAGCTATTCAGTTACATGATTGTGCTAAGTCCCTGAACACAGAGGGAAAAACATGAAAGGGATTTGGTAAACAACATGTTGCCTCTAAATATATCTGGGAACACTGATGTATGTCAAGCAGTTATATTTCTTATCTGAAAAAGACAATTTGAACAGTATGGGAGACACATTACGGAAGTTAATTTGAAGAAATTTTTTATTTCATTAATTTTTTTTTAACCTCTTGCCTGCATATTCAAAGAAAAGCCAAGTGTTGCAAAGTTCTTTAAGACTATCAGGATAAAAAATTATCTTGACTATAATATTTGATTATTGGAGTTTATCATGTGTATGTGTGTGTGTGTGTGTGTGGTCTAACCTTCATATCCCAAGTGATTGCTAGCTCTTCTAACATTCATTTATCAATAGCTCAGCCTTCTGTTCTGTGACCTAATAGTCTAATTGCTATATAATGTGTGATTTAGGGTCAGAAAAATACAATATTCACAGTTACAAAGAAAAAACATTATTCAAATGATAAATTAAACCCTGTTGTTAGCTTGTCAAAGTGTCAATGGTGGTCAGTTGTCACATAATTTTCTATATTGAGATGCCCTGTGAATCACCCCTCCCCCAGGGACTTCAGTTATTCCTCTGTAAACTTTTAAAAGTTTTAGTACAAAGAGAATAGTTTAAATCGAATACAATTAATTTAATCGTCCATTCCTTTTCCTGCCCCTCCCCTCTCCCTTCCATTCCTTTTCTGTCCTGCAGTTATCACCCTACCCACAGCCTAGTGCTTAGACTACAGCACAGATTCCTAGCCAAGCTTCTTATTCCAGGTTTCTTTCTGTTTGGTTCATCTAATCACCTAGTGAAGTGCTCTCCCCTTACCCATAGAACTTGAAAAATGAGGGAAGCTTTGCCCTTAGGAAGAGTCCTATGAATGCTATGTGAGAGCAGAGACAGACAACATGAGCTAAAAGCAGGATCACTCCAAGACCTGCAGGAAACGTCCCCCTCTGAACCACTCAGAGTGGATTAACAACTCCAAAGAGTGTCTGGTACCAGATTGGAAGCCTGGAGGCTTCCAAAAGGGAGGTCCCAAGAGGCCATTGACAAAGTTCCCTTCCAAAGCTTGTGGTTTTACCAATCCAAAATGAGAGTTATGGGGAGCCCTGAGAAACTACCCCTGTCACACCGATGCCTGGGTTCCACTGCAAGAGATTCTGATTCATTTCACCTGGGGTGGCGCCCAGCCTCAGTATTTTTTAAACAGCTTTATTGAGATATCTTGGACACACACACACACACATATGTATGAATATATGGGCTTCCCAGGTGGCACTAGTGATAAAGAACCTGCCTTCCAATTCAGGAAATTTAAGAGATGTGGGTTCAGAACCACAATCCCATAGTGGCTAAAAGAAAACCACATTCAGAAAGTTAATCAGCATGAAAAAGCAGAAAGTTGTGTCCCAGGTGAAGGGACAAGGTAAAACTCTAGAAAAACAACTAAATGAAGTGGAGATAGGCAACCTTCCAGAAAAAGAATTCAGAATAATGTTAGTGAATGTGATTCAGGATCTCGGAAAAAAGAATGGAGGCAAAAATTGAGATGACACAAGGAATGTTTACTAAAGACCTACAGGAACTAAAGGACAAACAAAGAGAGATGAATAATACATTAGAAGGAATCCATAGTAGAATAACTGAGGTAGAAGCACAGATAAATGACCTGGAGGATAGAATGGTGGGACTCATTGCCACAGAACAGAGTATAGAAAAAAGAATGAAAAGAAATGAAGTCAGCTTAAGAGACCTCTGGGACAACATTAAACTCATGAACATTCACATTATAGGTGCCCCAGAAGGAGAAGAGAGAGAGAAAGGACCTGAGAAAATATTTGAAGAGATAATACCTGAAAAATTCCCCAACATGGGAAAGGAAATAATCAACCAAGTCCAGGAAGCACAGAGAGTCCCAGGCCAGAAAAATCCAAGGAGAAACACACTGAGACACACAGTAATCAAAATTACAAAAATTACAGAGATAAAATTTTAAAAGCAACAAGGTAAAAACGACAAATAACTTACAAGGGAACTCCCATTAGGCTATCAGTGGATTTCTCAACAGAAACTCTACAAGCCAGAAGGGAATGGCATGACATATTTAAAGTGATGAAAGAGAAGAAACTATAACAAAGAATATTCTACACAGAAAGACTCTCCTTCAGATTTGATGGAGAAATTGAAAGCTTTCCAGACAAGCAAAAGTTGAAAGAATTCAGCACCACCAAACCAGCTTTACAACAAATGCTAAAGCAACTTCTTTAGGGAGAAAACGAGAAAGAAAAGCCCTACCTACAGAAAATAAACTCAAAACAGTTAAAAAACTGGTAATAGGATCATATATATTGATAATTACCTTAAATGTAAATGAATTAAATGCACCAACCAAAGGATATAGACTGGCTGAACAGAAAAAAACATGTGTATGTAGGCCATTTCCACTTACAACATCACTCTGCTTGACCCCCCAAACTGTATGTCATTATTTTATATTGTTAGGTTAATTATGTTTCCATTATGGCTTGCAAAAATTGTAATTATCTTTTATAATTTGTCTGGTTATTGATTGTGAAAACTGATAAACATTTTTTACTATTGTGATTATGTAAATATTACTCACTTAATATCATTGTATCGGAGAAGAAAATGGCACCCCACTCCAGTACTCTTGCCTGGAAAATCCCATGGATGGAGGAGCCTGGTAGGCTGCAGTCCATGGGGTCGCTAGGAGTTGGACACGACTGAGCGACTTCACTTTCCCTTTTCACTTTCATGCATTGGAGAAGGAAACGGCAACCCACTCCAGTGTTCTTGCCTGGAGAATCCCAGGGACAGGGGAGCCTGGTGGGCTGCTGTCTCTAGGGTCGCACAGAGTCGGACACGACTGAAGTGACTTAGCATAGCATAGCATAGCAATATCATTGTATAATGTTTGGTCAACAGAAAACTTATAGGATTCTATATCACCAAAACTACCTTTAACAGAAAAACCTGTAATCACTTTTAAAAATCCAGATGCACATCAGAATTATCTTGGAATTTTTTGAAAAATACAAATGCCCAGGTACTGAGTTTATTTTTTTGCCAGAGCTCCAGATATACTTCTTTTTTTCTTTTAATTTTATTTTATTTTTAAACTTTACATAATTGTATTAGTTTTGCCAAATATCAAAATGAATCCGCCACAGGTATACCCCCATTCCATCCTAGATATACTTCTAATGAGCAACCATGTTTAAAAAAAAACTGGACTATCTGAGTATCTTTTACTTTCATCTAGTTTGCTTCACTTTTTCTATTTTATATTCAGTGTTCCCATTTCATTTAGTGTATGTTTTCCAATTTCTCCATCTCTTTTTTGGTTTGATGTTCTTTCCTAAACCTCTATCAAGCATAGTAGAAAAGCTTTTGTATACTTATATGTAAATACTATGTATAATATATATATTAGAAAACTTATGAATTTTTGCCTAACTAAAATTTTATGACATTTTGATTGTTCTTGTTTGACTTAGTATGAATAGAATGCTAGATTTCTAATTAAAAATATAGATATGCAACAAGCAACAGAGGTTTACTGTATAGCACAGTGAGCTATAGTCAATATCTTGTAATAACCTATAATGGAAAATAATTTCAAAAATAACACATGTGTACATATGTAACTGAATCACACACACAAAAAAGAATTCTGCTTTCTGAAATTTAGTAATGTTTATCTTTTTGCCTGTTTTCCTAAATGCCCTATGGACATCTATTAACAATGTATGAGACACAAAATTTTAAATATATTTGTGTAGAATATGATTAATATCAATTAAATATAGATCTACTATATTTAAATTATTAATGACATCATTCAAGATGCTCCTATTATTTTTTTGGTAATCCCTTGAATCTATTTCTCACTTCCACTGTATAATCATAGGAGATTTGATTTAGGTCACATCTGGATGGTCTAGTGGTTTCCCCTATTTTCTTCAATTTAAGTCTGAATTTGGCAATAAGGAGTGTCTATATCCTGCAGCAAAATTAAATCTCTCTAAAGAGCAGTTTTGATTGTTACAATTCTTAAAAATCTGCCAGGACTTCCCTACCACCTTCCTGGTTGCAATCTACCTTTCCTTTCTTAGGACTTTCTAACCCTATGTTCCAGGCAAACTATATCTTATAAGCTCCATCTTTTCCTATCTCTTAATTTTAAGCTTAAACTGGTATCTTCATCTGGCACACTTCTACCCTCTTATCAATCCTCACCATCTTACCTGGGTAACTCATTTTAATGGTTAATTTATTTTCAATATGATCTCAGTCATTGCTGCCTTCTCCTCTCCCCCAGCCATAAACAAAATATTCCATTTTGATATGCCTTTATTAATACTATCTCAACTTGTTTTCTCATTCTAGAACTTTCTTTTGGCCCTTTCCACTAGTTAGCTTCAGATGTTCAAGCTGGATTTAGAAAAGGCAGAGGAACCAGAGTTCAAATTGCCAACATCCACTGAATCAAAGAAAAAGCAAGAGAGTTCCAGAAAAACATCTACTTCTGCTTTATTGACTATGCTAAAGCCTTTAATCATAGATCCCAGCAAACTGTGGCAAATTCTCTAAGGATGGGAATACCAAACCACCTTACCTGCCTCCTAAGAAATCTGTATGCAGATCAAGAAGCAACAGTCAGAACTGGACGTGGAACAACAGACTGGTTCCAAATCGGGAAAGGAGTATGTCAAGGCTATATATTGTGCTTATTTAACTTATATGCAGAGTACATCATGCAAAATGGCAGGCTGGATAAAGCACACGCTGGAATCAAGATTGCCAGGAGAAGTATCAATGACCTCAGATATGCAGATGACACCACCCTTATGGCAGAAAGTGAAGAAGAACTAAAGAGCCTTTTGATGAAAGTGAAAAAGGAGAGTGAAAAAGTTGGCTTGAAGCTCAACATTCAGAAAACTAAGATCATGGCATCTGGTCCCATCACTTCATGGCAAATAGATGGGGAAACAGTGGAAACAGTGGCTGACTTTATTTTTCTGGGCTCCAAAATCACTGCAGATGGTGACTGCAGCCATGAAATTAAAAGACACATGCTCCTTGGAAGAAAAGCTATGAGCAACTTAGACAGCTTATTAAAAAGCAGAGAAATAACTGCCAACAAAGGTCTGTCTAGTCAGAGCTATGGTTTTTCCAGTAGTAATGTATGGATGTGAGAGTTGGACTACAAAGAAAGCTGAGTGCCAAAGAATTGATGCTTTTGAACTGTGTTGTTGGAGAAGACTCTTGAGAGTCCCTTGGACTGCAAGAAGGTCCAACCAGTCCATCCTAAAGGAGATCAGTCCTGAATATTCATTGGAAGGACTGATGCTGAAGCTGAAGTTCCAGTACTTTGGCCACCTGATGCGAAGAACTGACTCATTTCAAAAGACCCTGATTCTGGGAAAGATTGAAGGCAGGAGGAGAAGGGGATGACAAAGGATGAGATGGTTGGATGGTATCACCGACTCGATGAACATGATTTTGAGTAAACTCTGGGAGTTGGTGATGGACAGGGAGGCCTGGCGTGCTACAGTCCATGGGATCGCAAAGAGCCAGACATGAGTGAGTGACTGGACTGATGATGAACTAACTAGCTAGCTAGTTCCCACTCATACCTTCTTTAGGTTTGAACTTCAATCTTTTCCTTTAGGCAGTCTTTTTCTAACTCCCAGGCCTCAGTGAGATGCCCGGTATATGTCCCCATAACACTACCTACTCCCAACAATTATCACATTGCCATTACTTGCTTGGAGTCTATGATCCCTGCTAATAGTGAGTTCCATGAATATTTGACAAGTCTATCTTATTCACTGCTGAACATCAAGCCTCTAGGACAGTGCTTGGCACATAGGAGATGCTAAATATGTATATGCCAAATGGATGTTGAATGAATTCAGTTTTAATTTAACACATTTTATTAAGTACCTATAAACACCAGACAATGTTCTAGGTACTTGAGATATGTGAGTGAATAAAGAAGAGAAAGACCCCTTCCCTCATGGAGCTCAGATTCTAGCAGGGAAAGATAGACAATATACTTGTAAATAAGTAAGTTATATAGTAGCTTAAAGGAGAAGGCAATGGCACCCCACTCCAGTACTCTTGCCTGGAAAATCCCATGAGCTGAGGAGCCTGGTAGGCTGCAGTCCATGGGGTCGCTAAGAGTTGGACACGACTGAGCGACTTCACTTTCACTTTTCACTTTCATGCATTGGAGAAGGAAATGGCAACCCACTCTGGTGTTTTTGCCTGGAGAATCCCAGGGCCGGGGGAGCCTGGTGGGCTGCCGTCTCTGGGGTCGCACAGAGTCGGACACGACTGAAGCAACTTAGCAGCAGCAGCAGCAGCATAGTAGCTTAAATGGTGCTAAGTGCTATGAAAAAATGAAAAAGTAAAGTAAAATTAAACTGGGAAAGTAAAATAATAATGAAGTATGAAGAAAAATGGAGGTGCATAATTTGCAGTATTAAATAAGGCAGTCAGGGTAGGTCCCGTTGTAATTGCACCGCTTGGGCACAGATTTGAAGGTACAGAGATTTAGTCATGCAGACATCTGGGGAAAGAGTTTTCCAGGCAAAGGGATGGCCAGTGAAAAGGTCCTGAGAATTCCTGGTGTGTTGGGGAAATTTTTAGGGCAGAGAGGGCAAGGGAGAGAATGGTGGGAGAGGAGTCATCATCCAGGGCCCTTTTGACCATCTGTAAGGACTTTAACTTTTATGTGAATGAAAAAGTAAGCCGCTGAAGGGTTTTGAGCAGTTCTGACATGATCTGACTTTTGTTTTAAAATAATTACTCTGGCATCTAGTTTAATAATACACTACAGAGAAGGAGGGCAAACACAGTAGAGATATCAGTTAAAAACTAAGAAAACCTGGGAATTACCTAGTGGTCCAGTGGTCAGGACTCTGCACCTTCACTCCTGAGGGCTTGGGTTCAATCTCTGATTGCCAGTAAAAACCCGTGAGCTGTGCAGCATGGCACAAAAAAGATGGTAGGAGAACCTGAGAGGACCAAGTTAATTGGACCAGTGTGGTAGCAGTGGAGACAGTGAAAAGTGGTGAAATTTTGGATATTTTTTAGAAAAGGTAGAGCCCACAGGATTTCCTGACAGATTGCATGCAGGATGTGAGACAAAGAGAGGGATCACAGTTGACTTCAAGGTATTTAGCCTGGGCAAATTGAAGGATAGAGTAGCCAGAAGCTAAGAAGGGCAAGTTGTGGGTTAAATAGAATTATTTAGTTTTGGAGGGTGAGGGTAGATCAGGACTTCAGTTTCAATATATAAACATGCTGGATATAAGATGTTTATTAGACATTCAAGTAGGGTGTCATGAATCCACTTGGATTTATGAGTATCAAGTCCAGAAGAGAGCGCTAGGTTGGAGAACAAATTTGGGAGTCATCAGCAAGAAGGTACTATTTAGAGTCATAAGCCTAGATGAGATCATCAAGGGGGTAAGGGTAGATCGAGAAGAGGACCAACAACTAGGTTCTGAGACACTTGAATCAGAAAGAAATCTAAAAGATGGTGAGGCAACAAAGGATACAAAGAGAGACCAGAGAGAGGAGATACAATCCAAGAGAGTGTGTTATCTTAGAAACCAAGGGAAGACAGAAATTTGGGGAGAATGATGAATTGTAACAAGTGCTGCTAATAAATCAGATAAGGACTTAGAACTGGCCATTAGATTTAGCAGTTGGTCACAGATGACATTTTTGGAAAAGTGGTATGGGAAAGAACCTTTTTAGAGTGGATTAAGAAGAAAATGTACCCACTCCAGTGTTCTTGCCTGGAGAATCCCAGGGACAGGGGAGCCTGGTGGGCTGCCATCTCTGGGGTCACACAGAGTCGGACACGACTGAAGTGACTTAGAAGCAGCAGCAGCAGCAAGAAGAAAATGTGGAGAAGGAAATGGCAACCCACTCCAGTATTCTTGCCTGGAGAATCCCAGGGATGGGGGAGCCTGGTGGGCTGCTGTCTATGGGGTCGCACAGAATCGGACACGACTTAGCAGCAGCAAGAAGAAAATGGGAGGAGAGAAATTTGAGGATGAGGATGAAAGAATGTATGTCCTTTACCACACTCTACCTTTTTTTTTTTTTTTTTGCCACACAATGGATGGCTTGCAGAATCTTAGTTCCCCAACCAGGAATCTAACCCAGACCGCTGGCAGTGAGCATGTCTGAGGGAATAGGTTTAGCAAGTAATGCATGAAGATGTGAAAAGCTGGACAATTAGAAAGTAGCAGGAGAAGACACTGGGCATCTGCCTGGGTATAGAGGGAGGGGAGGAAGAATTATAAAGGAAATGGAGGGGAACACCAAAAAATAAGGTACAACCTAATTTGACCCTTTACTATTCCTTCAGTCAATAAGTCAACAAACACTGGTCTGCTGCAGCTGCTCACTGACACTGTACCAGGTCCCACAGCAGCCCTGCCGCTGCCAGAGACACGGCTTCTTCCCGTCTTCAAGGAGTTTCTTTTGTACGGGAGACAAGATGAAGACAACACAATGATAACAAGTGGTAGAATGTGATGGGAATTTCCTGGTGGTCCAGTGGTTAGGGTTTAGAGCTTTCATTAGGGAAGGCTATGGGGATAGGAACAGGATAGCTAACCTGATAAAAGAACTCAACTTGGAAATCTACTATTTTATGGGGCTTTTAATGGGTAACATCCACCAAAAAACAAAAAAATTCCAGTGGAGGATAGTAAAGGTGAGTGGGGGCCAGATCTCAGTACAAGGAAAAGAACTTGAAATATGAAAGTGTATTTTTTGGCTGCAATCCAAAAGTCTACAAGCAATAAATGCTGGAGAGGGTGTGGAGAAAAGGGAACCCTCTTACAGTGTTGGTGGGAATGCAAACTAGTACAGCCACTATGGAGAACAGTGTGGAGATTCCTTAAAAAACTACAAATAGAACTGCCTTATGACCCAGCAATCCCACTACTGGGCATACACACCGAGGAAACCAGAATTGAAAGAGACACGTGTACCCCAATGTTCATTGCAGCAGGACATGGAAGCAACCTAGATGTCCATCAGCAGAAGAATGGATAAGAAAGCTGTGTTACATATACACAATGGAGTATTACTCAGCCATTAAAAAGAATACATTTGAATCAGTTCTAATGAGGTGGATGAAACTGGAGCCTATTATACAGAGTGAAGTAAGCCAGAAAGAAAAACACCAATACAGTATACTAACGCATACATATGGAATTTAGAAAGATGGTAACGACAACCCTGTATGCGAGACAGCAAAAGAGACACAGATGTATAAAACAGTCTTTTGGACTCTGTGGGAGAGGGAGGCGGGGGATGATTTGGGAGAATGGCATTGAAACATGTAAAATATCATATAAGAAATGAATCATCAGTCCAGGTTTGATGCAGGATACAGGATGCTCGGGGCTGGTGCACTGGGATGACCCAGAGGGATGGTACGGGGACAGAGGTGGGAGGGGGGTTCAGGATAGGGAACATGTGTACACCTGTGGCAGATTCATGTTGATGTATGGCAAAACCAATACAATATTGTAAAGTAAAAATAAATAAACTGATGTCAAAAAAAAAAAACCCAAAACTATTCCTGAGACCAATGTAAAAAAAAAGTGTATTTTTTAATTTAATCTGTATTACAAACATCTGTTTCTAATGGCATCAGCTGTTTCTAATAGAATAAGAAAGCAAACCAAAGTAAATCAAGGCACAACAGACCTTTCTTAATTGCCTTCTCACGGTATTAGCTTTTATTTTATTAGTTGTAAAATAGTATTAATTTTTTTTTCAAATGAGTCCTGGACTTATCTGTCTATTGGTTTAATGTACTTTCTTCAAATTACTTCCTGGAATGTGTTGATTTTAGGTTGTCATATAATCCTTAATTTGGGAGTATAGAATTTGGATGGCTGGATTTCATTCGTTCATTTATTTAAGGAAAACATATATGCCAGACACTGTAGCATTAACAACAAAACCAAAAACAAAACAAAAACAATAAAAAATATATTTAAAGCAAAGGCCAGATAATGTCCCTTTAAGAATTAGCAGCTGCTGTTGTCCATTAAAGTAGACAGGCTAAAACTAACCAGAGGTTTCCTCCTGTTCCTTTCCTAAGCTCTCCTTTGCAATTATGAAATACCTTTCAACTGTGTCCTCAAACATTTATACGAATGTATTTTGAATAATTGAGTCCTCAATAGATAGGTGCTATATTGCTATTGCAAATGAAAACATTAAAGTACAAAGAAGGAAATTGACTTCATTTAAGTTACTTGACAACCAATGTGCCAAACAGCCCAAGCAACAGAATTATCCAGGCATGGAGTCTGAGAGCAGTTTGATAAACACCTTTTACCATGTTGAAGGTAAGAATTGTATTAATTCAATAAAGCAAATTATTTCCACAGGGAAAAAGCACATGGGAACTGTACCGAGAACATTTCTGTCATCTGGGTATCTTATTTTTCCCAGGAAATTAGTAAAAAGTCACCCCGTGATTTTTCCTTGGTTTACAAAGATGGCTTGGAAGCCAGGATCAGTATCTGGGGGTGAAGGACAGGTCTGGGTAAGGTGAAAGGAGTGTAATCTGAAAGCAACTTGGTCATCAAAGAACATAAGTATATATGTTATAAATTCATTCATATTTGAATCAAAGGAAAGCAGAAAGAAAATGAAGTAAATAAAGGTAATGAATTTATTCAGGAAATAAAAGGATTATCAGCTCAGTGAAGTTTAGTAGTCACTGTTCAGCTTATACCTGAAACTCCATGTGGTTTAGGCAAGGCTACACCAGCTGTCACAATTCAAACTTGCTCCTGTATTATTCAGGCAGTTTTGCAATAAAATTCAGAGTTAAATTGAGCTAGCCTTTTCCATTTCCCTTTGCAGCCCTTCCCCCAACAATCAAGCTATCATAACAACAAAATAAAACCAAACAGTATCTCAGTAAGAACATTTTATGAGTTTCCCCTCTGTCATTATTCTCTTTTGGCTGAGCGATCTTTTTTTTTGACAACAGAGTATTTATCTCTTTGTAATGCCTAGATCCGCGATGCCATCCACTGTGGTAATAATTTAGCTGGATAAAAGACATGAAGTCCATTTTGCAAGTCAATTTGTAATTTTTGCATTTTAAACTATTTTTCCTCTTCCTCAAAATCCATTTCAGATGAGATTGACTAATAAAATACTAAAGTTTAGAAACCTGAATAAAATGTAATTTAATAGCTTTGAATATTGTGAAGAGAGAGTTTTAAAATTATAAGCTTAGAAACAGCAGATAAAATAATACAGAAAATACTGACAGATTCTCATATACATAAATAGAAATATTTGCACATAAATAACAGAACAGAAAAAGAGTTACAATCTCTATTTCATAGAGAGCTTGTGGAGGAAAATTCCATTGTGATGGGATCATCAGATTTTCCATTATTGCTCTTATCATACCATAACAATCTTTTATAATATACTTTAAAAAGTCCTCAAAGTCAGTCAAAATAAATGGACAAATCATAAACCAGAATAAATCATAGAAGGCTAAATAAATGAGGAAAGAAAGCTTTAAAAAGGTAAATGAACAAATGCCATGAATAGCCAAATTCTCATGAGAAGAAATCCGTGGACTCAATAAACATATTGGAAAAAATTTCAACTTCATTGGTGAACAAAGAAATGCAAATAAATCAGTAAAATGTACTTTTGCCATACTGAATTAGAAAAATATATAGTTATTAAACATATTGCTGGCAAGGATAGAAGTTAGTGGACACTATGGTACATTCTGGGCTTCCCAGGTGACACTCTTGGTAAGAACCTGCCTGCCAATGCACGAGATGTAAGAGATGCAGGTTCAATCCCTGGATCAGGAAGATCCCCTGGAGGAGGGCCTGCAACCCTTTCCAGTATTCTTGCCTGGAGAATCCCATGGACAGAGGATCCTGGCAGGCTACAGTGCATAGGGTTGCAAAGAATCAGACATGACTGAAGCAACTTAGCACACACACATGGTACATTCTAGTGGTTGTACAAATTGCTTCATTATTTTTGTAGCCTATCTTGAGTCCCAATGCTGCATCCACTATAGATCAAGAGCTATAAAAATGTCTTGTTTCTGCTTTCTGTCAAGATGGTAGACAAGCTTGGGCCGCAGTCTCCTACCCTCAAAAGCCACTCTGGAGTAACTGTAGAAGGGAGGTATGGATTCCAAGAACCAACACCATCTGCAATATTAACCAGTGGAGAATCCACTGAGGATCCTTGTCTCAATCAATTATTATAATAAGAGCTGCAAAATGTTGATTTCCTCTATCATTTCATCTATATTTATTAGCTACAGTCTTTTGTAAAGGGGAGTTTTCCTTCTTTCTTTCAAGTATAGCTATGGACTTCTGGGTGTTACAGTCGTTGTCATAATTATTCTCTTAATGCTCAAATTATTCCAAATTTAACCAGTGAAAGTCCCTGTAAGTTAGCACCTATGTCCCTTTGACATAATCTGATTAATTTCTGAGCACTTCTTTGGTTTGTAGGACAAGAGGTCCCAGGTTCACCTTGAATTTTCCCTGCCCTTGAACTGGAATCAGCAAATTTCCAAGATGTGCTTTCCCTTTTAGTGGGGAATGGTATCTAGAAACTCATTTGGCACAGCTAAGTCTTTAGTGATGAAATGTCAGGCATTGCTGTCTGTTTTTTGCAAGGAGCTTTTTGGAATAGGCATGCCCTTCTGACAGTTCCAATCATACTGTGTATAGCACTGCATATAACGTTGTTCCTCAAAGGTACAAGGTGGTCTTCAGGCCAGACACCTTCCTGGAGCTTCAGGGAGCTGGGTAGAATTGAAAAGGGGTGATTAGAGCAGAATCTTCCATCTTAGTTTCAACCTCAGCACCCTAAAATGAAAATGACTTTAGAAAAGAATTATGGCAATTATTACCCCCAACTTTTCTACCTCATCTGGGTCATTGAATAGACACAGTCCAAAGCTAAAACTTCTTCCAGATGTCTTCTTTATTTCCTGACTTAGCCCACCTATAGAATTCGCTATATTCTAAGGCAAATTACATAAGAGGCTTATTTGTTTAAGTGCCTTACTAGTCTCCAGGCCTCAGACTAAACTGGAATCAATTCTTCCCTTGTCTTAACAGGAGAATGTGGAACACCCAGTCACTGACCACGAACGTGTGTGGTTTATATGAACTCAATGGATCAAAAATACCAATGTCTCTATCGTTGTTCATTCGTGTCCAACTCTTTGCAACCCCATGGACTGCAGCACACCAGGCTTCCCTGTCCTTCACCATCTCCTGGAGCTTACTCAAACTCATGTCCATTGAGTCAGTGATGCCATTCAACCATCTTGTCCTCTGTCTCCCCTTCTCCTCCTGCCTTCAATCTTTCCCAGCATCAGGGTCTTTTCTAATGAGTTGACCCTTTGCATCAGGCAGCCAAAGTATTGGAGTTTCAGCTTCAGTGTCAGTCCTCCTAATGAATATTCAGGATTGATTTCCTTTAGGATTGACTGGTTTGATCTCCTTGCAGTCCAAGGGACTCTCAAGAGTCTTCTCCAACACCACAGTTCAAAAGCATAAATTTTTCAGCATTCAGCCTTCTTTATGGTCCAACTCACATCCATACATGACTTCTGAAAAAACCATAGCTTTGACTATACAGACCTTTGTTGGCAAAGTAATGTCTTATCATACCCAGTTTAATTTTCCACCTTGAGCTTTCTTGCTCCAGCCATGCTGAGTGGACAGCAGGGGACAGTACTCCTCTGACCCTTTGAAGAGTGGACTGGACTAAAGATATTCACTTTAGCCTGTCAGATTTCTCTTTAGGATTTGAACCAAGAGACCTAGAGGGAGGTTTCAGTCATCAGTGGTCTAATGTGGAATTGGGCCAATAGCCATGTATAATGTGAGAAAGTAAAGAAGGATGACTGAGAGTCCATGATACATGGACCAATCTGGAGAAAGAATCAGGGGTGAAGGAGGCCACACTATTGCTAAGAAACAGAGAGCTTCTGACATTCCAGCTCTCTGTGTCATCCCTTGTTCTTGGAGTCAGTGAAGTTTCTGTATCCTTGACATTAACTTCTCTCTTTAGTAGAATTAATTTGTTCCTTGCAATTGACAATCTTGGCTCTAATACCATATAATTGTGCACATCTTTTTTTGTTATAGGGAAACATTGTGTTTTGGGTTATTTTATTTGCAGTTATCAAATGAATAGGATGTTGCTAAATATTTGCACAGGAAAAAACTGCAGTATAAAATATTAAAAGAACATAACTTCTACTTCTTTGGTAAGAGCAATCAATGTTTTGTGAATCTATGCCTCTAGCAAGCCAACCAATCAGAACCCAGTGATGTCTTGATCCCATGTAAACCTCACACATGTGTCTAGTTATGTTATCAGGATTTGGTGATTCAACCTTGGTAGCACCTATTGTGGAAAAAAGCACCACTCATACATCAAGAACAGTAAATGTTTGTAGCTAGTGAGTTATATTAAAATAAAAATATGAAATATGATATAAGTATGGAGAGGAGACATTTTGAAATAAGTTAGGGAAGGAAAAAGATGGAAAAGAAAGTGACTGGCAGAGTGCAATTTGGTGTATGTTTGATCATCTCCTGGGTCTGGATAGCTCCTGAGCTGTCTCAGTCAGCTTCAGACCCAGGTGTCAGGATGGTAAATTCTACCATGGACGTCATAGAAGATGCTATTGTTGTGCACCCACCTCAGCCTCTTCATTATACTGATAACACCCAGCCCCCAGCTCCTTTACCTGTCGATTGGTAACAGCTCACAGGTGCACCCTTCTCCTGAGAACTGCCTTTTGCTAACAAAAGCACCTGACCTGGAAATGCTTGGGAAGTTATACCCTCCTCTGAAGGGTGGCTCATGGTTAATGTCTGACTGATAGGCAGCTCCATCAGCCAGTGTACTTGCTCCAGAGTTGCCTGTGGGATGAACCCACATCTTTGCCTGGATTTTCCCCTGGTCCCCAGCCTGCTGTCCTCACTCATCTACAGGTTTCCCCTGAGGGCATTCTTTCAATAAAACGCTTGATCAGTAATTTCCATCTCAGTTGTATTTCTGCTGCTGCTGCTGCTGCTAAGTCGCGTCAGTCCTGTCTGACTCTGTGCGATCCCATAGACGGCAGCCCACCAGGCTCCCCCGTCCCTGGGATTCTCCAGGCAAGAACACTGGAGTGGGTTGCCATTGCCTTCTCCAATGCCTGAAAGTGAAAAGTGAAAGTGAAGTCACTCAGTCGTGTCTGACTCTTAGCGGCCCCATGGACTGCAGCCTACCAGGCTCCTCCGTCCATGGGATTTTCCAGGCAAGAGTACTGGAGTGGGGTGCCATCGCCTTCTCCGAGTTGTATTTCTAGTGGATCCAATTTAAGATATCATATGTATGTGCTCAGTCGCTCAGTCATGTCCAATTCTTTGTGACCCCGTGGACTGCAGCCCAGCGGCTCCTCTGTCCATGGAATTTTCTAGGCAAGAATACTGGCGTGGGTTGCCGTTTCCTACTCTAGGGGATCTTCCCGATCCAGGGATTGAACCCGCATCTCTTGTGTCTCCTGCATTGGCAGGCAGATTCTTTACCACTGGGCCACTGGGGAAGCCCAATTTAAGACATCAGCTAACATTTAACTTGATTAAGCAGAGATGGTCTTCCACTTTGCTACTGTCTATAGATGTTCTAGCAAGTCAATGAAGGAATAACTAACCAGGCTGATCCTTTCATACTTAGTTACAGGTTTCCTCTGTGAGGAGATTCCCCTCCCTCTTACCATCTATGTTTACCATTTAGCACCTGGCACCAGAGTTGTCTTCAGAGTTCTCTTCATGTCTTTGTTTAGGAAAATGCCTTAATGAGCTGTTTGGGGGTGGAGGAGAGATCCTGGGGGCATGCATTTAAAGAGGAAGATGAAACAAAAAGACAGACAAGTTGATCTGTATAAGAGTAAACAAAGATTTTATATCGGGGTTAATCTGAAAGGACAGAGGACTGGGGGGAAAGGAGTGAGAAATTTGGAAGGAAGACTGATGAAGGAAGAAAACTCCCAGTAGTGGAGGAACCAAAAGATCTTTAAGGCCAAGGGTGTCTAATATTCAATAATAACAAGTTGTGTTATGAAGTAAACTCCTCATAACTCTAAATCTTCAGTATAAATTTAATTTGCCAGAACAACCTTGTGAGCTGGTGATGCAGGAAATAAAATGTCAGGGCAGTAAATATGCCAACCCCAGAGTCATCCCTTTGCTGACATCTGCAAGCGGTAACTACATCCTTTGAAAGGGGCAATAAGCCAGGTGTCCTGGTAGCAAGAAGCGGTAAAGTGAACGGTGGCTCACGGGGCACTAACTGAGGTAGGAATAGCTGCAGCATGAAACTGACTCAGGGCGGGGAGGAGACAAAGCGTCTTTTCTCCCCAACAAACTAGAAGAAAGTGACTTAGATGCACACACAGCACACACACACACACAGACACACCCCTAGAGGGTGCCTACTATTGTGAACTCAGTCTTTAATGAAATTCTGGCAGAGCGGAACACAAAGCATTTAAATTTGTAACACAGTTACATAACCTTTGCTTTCATTCTGTTTTTTTTTTTCACCAGAATAGACAACATCAGAGCCTGTTAGTGCTGTTCTTGGGAAGACTAAGTGCTTTTAGAAAGTGTACCCTGGAATAAACAAAGATAAGCACAATCTGGTAACTAAAAATATTTTCCTAAGAGGGAAAGTATGTACCTTTCCTTTCCCCCTTCTCAGAATCCCACTGATTTTTTCCATATTCCAGCCCAAGTACCCTTCTTCCTGATCTGTTCCCAGTCTGCAACGATTTCTTCCCTCTTTGAGCACTCTGGAACTTACAGTTTGAAGTGTTCTTAAATTAATATTAAATTTTACCATGGTTCGTAGTGTTATACCAATCAGGACTCATCTTGGGAAATACAGAGACGTATAACTGGTAGAATTTCAAAATATCTATGGGCCACATGGGATTTCTCACATCGAGAAAGTCAATCCATGTACCAGGGCAACCAAACCAATTTCAGAGTAAGAGTTTCCAAATGACTTTGTAAGCTCCCAAAATATAACAACAACTAATACTTGTATAATGTGCCATGTGCATCTTCTTTACACATGTTAATTCATTTAATTTTAGTTGTGATCCTATACATACTGCTCTTATCTGCATTTTACAGACAACTAAAGCATTGGGCTGCTAAATAGCTTATCTAAGGAAGTAGAAGAACCAAGATTGAACCCAAGCAGCCTATCCTTAACTGGTAAGCCATACTGCCTGATGTACACTTTTTTAAATCCTGGTCTACCAATTCCATTCTTCTCCCAACAAAACACCACAACCACTCGTATGACAAAGCTGTTGAGGGTAGACGAAAGGGAACAGGATTGATAAATGCAGCTTTGTTTAAAGTTTATCTTTCCCTTTCACCTGCAGTGCTGTGACGGAGCATCTGTTTGTTTGGCGTTTCTTTTGTCTGACCCATCACCCACTGAATTATTTTATCGTAAGTGTAGCAGCTTCAAGAGTTACTGTAAGGGCACAGACTAGAGTGAGTTCCAGATTCTACGTGACCTTATTCACCTCGGTCTGAGCTGTTTAATTTGCATTCAAGAGATGTGACAAGAGTCTTTTTTTTAAAGGTGACAGTTGGTCACCTAGTACTCTAGACTCAATGTGAATAAACTGTAAAAATTCACCTCCATCTTTTTGTGTCTAAGGTGTTTCATGTGTAAAACACTTGTGTGGTATATTCCTTTTATTACTTCTATAAATAAAACTATATTCTTACTGTCAAAGAAAGAGGATAAGGAAAACCTATATTCGTTCCCTCTGTCCTGGGAAATCTCCAACTCTGTAAGTTCTGGAGCTCTTGGTGTTTCTAATTTTTAACAAAAAAATTTATGCATTCATAAATACTAAAAGATCTAGGCCTTTGCGGTATATTTTATTGCTCCACATCAACTTCAAAAGTCTTAAATGTTTATCAGATAGGTGCTGAAATGGGTCCCAGGTCCAGAAACCTAGGACCTCTTTATTAAAGTAATTATTCTGACCTAGTTGTTGCAAAGGACAAGGCAGATATGTGCACATTCAGTCCTTGAAGAGCTCTTTTGGCAACAGATGGAGAAAGAGAATTTTTTAAATTTACCCTGAGTTTACCAATTTTACATTCATCTCTGGTGAATAAAATAAAATTGACTTGTATGTTGAGTATATAATTGTTTGTATGTCTTTTTTTCCCCTCACTGGATTGAATAACTGAAGAGCAAGACTCAGTCTCTGTATCTACCACATTACTTTGCCCAGTGCCTCATACCCTAAAGTTATTGAAATTGGACTAAATATGTTAGGCACATGTTGAATCTGTCAAGGTTAGAGCAGGAAATGGAAGAGAAGTCAAGAAGAAGAATCAAAGAAGAAATAAAAGAAATTTAAAGAAAGGGCTACATACAAAACTGTGGGTTAAGGGAAGGTGGTGAAGCACACGGGGGCTGAGACGAACAGGTAGCAGTCACTTCCTCTGGGTCTGAAAAAAGCAAGGAAAGGGAGCAGCTGCTGGAATCTGGCAACTGTAGAAAAAAGGCTGCTTCCCAGGTGACGCTAGTGGTAAAGAACCTGCCCGCCAATGCAGGAGACATGAGACGTGGGTTCAATCCCTGGGTCTGAAAGATCCCTGGAGAAGGGCATGGCAGTCCACTCCAGTGTTCTTGCCTGGAGAATCCCAGGGACAGAGGAGCCTGGTGAGCTACAGTCTACGGGGTTGCACAGTTGGACACAACTGAAGCGACTTTGCACACAGGCTGACTAGCAAGAGGTGCATGTTGGGTGGGGGAGGACATAATCTCTGCCAAACTGTGAGCTAGCAGAGAGAGAAAGGAAAAGAGTAAGGGCAGATGGAGAAAATACCTGGATCTTTTTCTCTTCCCAAGATCAGATATCCTGGAAGGGCTCCCATTGGCTGAGCCAAGCGGAAGCCAATAGACAGAAGATAAAGTGAATTGTAAACCGAAAGGGAACATGGAGAGTATGCAGTACTTATATACCAAAGTTCACTCATTCAACACCCACTGATTACTTAGCATGTAAGAAAGCACTGCACTCAGAAATGTGAGAGAAACATATAAAATTAGCATAATTCCTAGGGAAAGTGGTTATTTACATTTAAAAAATGATTTATGATAGACTGTAGCTAAAAAAAAAAAATCTATTTTTAAAGTGTTCCCTTCAATAGTATAAGCACATGGTTAAAATGGGCTTGTGATGGAAAGTTGCAGTTCACTTCCTCATATAACTTTCTTCTCAGAGAAAAAGTCTGTTGAATTCCATGGTAATCTACACATCTCCAAAAATGTGCTTATACTGAAATTTTGATTGATCAGCTGTAGACACTGTTAACTTACTTCAGGAAAACAGTCCCAGAGAAAAGACTTCCATTTAATAATAGACTCAAACCCCATCTCTACGGCTGGATCACTACACAGTCACTAGTGAAGGTAACTAGTGGAGAATTTCCACCTAGGTGTGCAGAACCTCCACATAGGTGTGCAGAACCTCCAATCAGCTCCTCAGCATCTTCTTTAAAATTTAATTTTTTGAAGTATTAATAATTCATGGATATCTTTAAAATCAATTAGCATTACAACTAGTATAATGGGGGGGGGGAGTTCTTGTTCCCTGGACTATTCCATCTCTTTTTCTTCTCCACAGAGGTACTATTTTCAAACCTTTTGGCTGTTTCTTTCAGTATTTATCTCTATATTTCTACACATATTCTGGTAACATTTTGACTTATATATATAAAAATATTCAGAGTAGTTATATAAGTAAAATCATGTTTATGAAATCTTTAACCTTTGCTTTATTTATTTTTTTTAGTCTTTATTTCATTTGCTTTTTAACTCCAATTTCTCCACACCTCTGGATGAGGTTCCCAGATGAAAATTCAGTGCCTTAAAAATTAACCAATTGTAAGAGGACATAAAGAATGTGTCCTAATGCCCATAAGTATTTAATAGATATACTCTTGAGACACACATAAACCACAATGCCAAACTGATTTTAAGTTCATTTAAGGAAATTTTAAGAAACTTACCACAGTTTTCCCTCAGAATCTGAGGGAGATAAGTTCCAGGTCCCCCATGGATAGCAAGCTCCTTGGATGCTCAAGTCCCTTACATATAATGGCACAGCACAGCTGGTCCTTGGTATTTGTGGGGTCTGTGTCTGTGGATTTGAGGGGGCTGACTGTGTATGAATCTTCATCAAAAATTATTTTATTTTCAGATCCCTTTTCAATATACATATGCCTTATTCCTTCTACCCCAATATCATATTCACTTTAAAAATACCTTCATATTCAATTTATGGCTTACTGTGACACAAAGATAATTTCTTTATTTTCTTGTCTTGCATTTTGTAAGATATTTCCCTCTTAAGTGAATTAGTTTCTGCTTCTGTTATCTCATTTGGATCCTAAATTTATTCCCCACCCCCAGAAATAGCCAATATGCTAGATCTGTATTCTTTGTTCAGCAAATTTGTAAGAAGAATATTATGTTCCAATGTTGATTTTCCAAAGAACCAATTCAGTTCCATTTCTGAATACCATCTCTCCCCATCATTACAGAGGTTTTTCTGAAAGCATTCTTTCTACTAAGTGATTCGGTGTGGTGTCTATTTTGAGCATATGAGCAAGTGCAATTATTTCTAAACCTGATCACAGTGTTAAAGTTACAATAGAAAATTCCATTCAGTTCCATAAATCTTTATTAGAATATATGTTGATGTCTTCATCACTGAATGAAGGGATGAAATATCAGACACAACACCTCAGTTCAAGAAATGTATGGTATTTGGAGTGACACATACATGAAATAAGTAAAATGTGAAATGAATGGAGTGAGAGCCAAAATGAATAATGCAGGCAAGCATCCAGAAAATAGATCATCGTGAAGTAGTTGATGCAGGGTTTCGTGAGATTGTTGAGATGAGAGAGCCTTGAAAACAGAGGGATTGAGCAGAAGGTAGGCATGTTGGGACAGTGGGAATAAGAGACAGTTGTGGCAGAAGTAATATGTGGAATGTGGGAGACAGTGATGGCACCTACTTGCCTATATTGTGTTGGAGTAGGGAGAGCTAGAATCAAAATGACTAGGCAGGGAGAGCTTGCCTTCCATGTTGTGGATTATGACAGTGGATGATTTTTTAAAAATCGTTATTTCTTATTTGCTTATTTAGGTGTGCTGAGTCTTCGTTGCAGCACACAGGATATTCAATCTTTTTTGCGGCAATGGGATCTTTTTTAACGGCTTTTGGTTATGGCATGTGGGATCTAGTTCCCCAACCAGGGATTGATCCCAGCCTTTTGCGTTGGGAGCACAGTCTTAGCCGCTGGACCACCGGCAAGTCCTGACAGTGGATGATTTTAATTGTAATGGTGTCTTACTACAGATGCTCGCAGGGACACAAAAGTCTCAACTTATGCAAAGTAAACCTTGGAAAAAATGTTGCATACCAGCACCAACAAAGCTTATCAATGAGAAGGAATTCTAGGTGGAGTGGAACTACACAGTGGTTTGAAGTAAGAACAATTATCTGGAAGTGAGCCTAAGGCGTGCAAGTCCCCATTGAGAGCTGAAAATCTGTAGATTTTGATGAGTGTGAGTGCCGGTTGCTTCAGGGTTATTTTTTATCATTCAACCTCCCATTCATCCTCCCTATCCCATTTTCCTCCTTTCAGCTCTTGCAGTCCCATCTTGTCTGTAAGTGTTCTGGAAAGACCAGCACTGTATTTGGAGAGCCAGTCACACCAGGTTTGTGACAGTTGTACATGGTTCATCGATTTCATGTTTATGCCAAAATGATCAAGCTGCAGGTGCTGATAGGAAAGCAATATAAATGTATTTTAAAGCGTTTCCAACTAGTGCAGAATTTGAGGTAAGACAGCAGAGAGTCAAAATAAGCATAATGGGAGTGGGGATTTTCTCTGTGTGTCTGTGTGTTTTAAACCAGTAGGCTGAAACAGATCAATTCACTGAACAGCAATTTATCAAAAGATTAGTTGACTAAAAAAAAAAAACAATTTGCTAAGCACCAGTTTGCCAAACTGTGATTTATGGACTAGTAATTAGCTGATTGAATAATTCGTCAAAAGACTTATTTGCTGAATTAGCAAAATGTCATTCTATTAACTATTACAGCAGAATGGCATATTTGCTCATTCTATTCATAAAGGTGCAAAAAAAATGTGGCTATTTTATTTTTCAACAAAAATCCAGTCTTGTAAGCACCCTTCCCACCCCCGTTTTTGCCCTACTGAGTATTATGTGTGGGTGTGTGTATGTGAGTGTGTATCCAGGGGAATGCAAATTAAGGATTTATCATTATATTCTGACTTCAAGCGTTTCCTTTTAGTTTATGCCTTTTCAGTAACTGTTTGTTCTTTCACCATTCTCCTTGTCCCTGACAAAGATGGCTTCTGAGGTCGTGGTTTTTGTGTTCTTGTGGCAATCACATGGAGAAGGAAATGGCAACCCACTCTAGTATTCTTGCTGGGATAATCCCATGGACAGAGAAGCCTGGCGGGCTACATGGGGTCCCAAAGAGTCGGACACAACTAAAGCAACTGAGCATGTGGCAATAGCAGAGGGAGGGGAGAGGACTCTGATCTGTGAGTGGATCCTTGTCCTTCTGTGGAGAGAGTGTTCCTTGTCTATCTGTCCCTGCTCTCTCTGCTGGCTCCCATTGCTGAAGTTTCTGGAGAAGTCGTGGTCTGGTTTCTCTCGGGGTAGTCTTGTCTGTCAGCTGCTGTGGATGTTGCATGGTTTGCTTGAGATCTGGCCATGAACTCCCCTTTGGTCTTGACCTGGGTCATGGTCCTGAGACATGGCTCTCAGTAAGATGACCTGGAGAAGCTCACCAGCCAGCAATGTTAACTCCTTTGTGCTCCGCCCACAAGCCACATGGGCGCTACTAGCAACTTTTCATGCCACCTAGAGCTGAGAAAGTCTAGGAAGCCCCCCAATACCATGTCATCCCATAACCTTTCCAATTTTACTCTAAAGCAGCTGCCTTGAGTTGCTAAGAGTGCCGCGCACATCGTTGGGCCCCTACATTGTGCCCTGCAAGGGTCCTTAGGAGCCTCTGTGAAGTCTTGTAGCTTTCTTCTCAGCTTATATTCACTGTGATACCAGTGCAGAGATCAGTTAGCAAATATCTCAAGTCTTGCTTTTTTTACTTCTGTTCTTTGTCTTTCTCCATTATCTCACGGAGGCTGAAAGGGGCCAGATTTCTACTTCTTGTTGGCCTGTTAGAACTTCCCTTCCATCATGCCTTCTGCCTGAGAGGGCTTCCTCCTTCTCCTCCTTTTGTAGGGGCTATAATGACAGGCTGGCTCCCTGCATGATTGCTTAATTTACTGGGGAGAAGAGAGAAGAGAAATATATTTTCAGCTCATATTTTAAAAATTTCATGTGTATGCCTTTCTTCCCTGATCTTCTTCCTCTTCACCACAGTTGGATCTAGGGCTGCCTGCCTACTGTGGGGAGAAAACAGGAATTACAGTTAGACTCCCAGAGGATACATAGAGGGTGGGTGGCTGACATGGGATCGAGTCAGGAGAGAGGAACATGTGGCCCAAGCCAGGCTGAGGAGGAACCCAAGCAAATGCATCAGCCACAGACTTCATGCATCCATACCACCAGTGTGATGGGAAGGAATCCATTGCTGAGAAGGTCCTAGGTCCCCACAAGGACATACGTCTATATGCCATCTTGGGGAGGGGCGAATGGGGGCATCTTTTTTTTCTTATTTATTTTTGGCTGTACTGCATCTTCCTTGCTGCATGTGGGCTTTCTCTAGTTGCACCAAGCAGAGGCTACTCTTCGTTGGGGTGCTTGGACTTCTCACTGCACTGGCTTCTCTTGTTGCAGAGTACCAGCTCTAGGCATGCGGGCTTCAGTAATTGTAATGCTTGGGCTTAGTTGTTCTGTGGCATGTGGGATCTTCCCGGGCCAGGGATTGAACCCATGTCCTCTGCATTGGCAGGAGAATTAATAACCACTGGACCAATAGGGAAGCCCTGGGTCAGGGCATCTGAGAAGCAGAATTTCCCTATAAGCACTATTGATACTGAAAAGAAATTGTTGAGGCTGAA
The DNA here is from genome assembly GCF_029407905.1 of Bubalus kerabau. NCBI lineage: Eukaryota > Metazoa > Chordata > Mammalia > Artiodactyla > Bovidae > Bubalus > Bubalus kerabau. Next base: position 16,676,395 of record NC_073641.1, read on the forward strand.
GAGATTAAGATATTTCAGTGCAAGTGAAGATTAGAAAAATAGAAAAGCTACATTTACTTTTCATATTTGAATTTTAGTTTAAGTAAATCTGTGGAACTACTTGAAAAGTTTATAGCAATTCACTTTGCACAGAAACTCAGTGTTCTGTGGGTATTCTTTTACAATATTATTTTTTTGGGTATTTTTACTATTAAGTATTGTACAGGTCACAAATGTGAAGTTTTGTTTGTTTGTTTGTTTGTTTCATTTTGTTTTTAATGATAGGGTTGGTTTCTTTGGTTCAAAGAATTTTCCACCATCTTCTGGCTTTCCACATCCACTTAATCGACTTTGCTTTCTGGAGTAGGACGGAATGAGGCAGAGCTGCAGGTGTGTGCAGGGAACTGGGTCTGGGGATGTTTTCCCACATTTATGTGTGCCCTCTGCCTCCTGTATTCACACTCACACGCACACTCACCCTTTCTGCTTCAACTCCTAATACACTTGATTTTGCTTTCATTTTCCCAGGGGTATGTTATTCTTCACATATCCAAGATAAAGGGTAATGAAAGACCAATCACTTGTGTATCACACATTAAACATTGCTGAATTGTTGAAGTATCTGAAAGGGGAAAGAACGTGCTTTTGCTTTATGTTGCATTGGAGGAAAATAGAGGAAGATCTTTTACTTCCACCCACAGTATTTTTCAGCTCCTGTTCTCTGCCGCCCGCTCTCAAACAGCAGCCTCTGAAGAGAAGATGAAAACTTCAAGAAAGTTTGAACCAAGCTGAGACCAGGAGTGACCAGAGTGGAAAATGATGCCACAATGGGCTGAGCTGATGTGTCTGGAATCAATAAGAGTGAATCCAGAGGTTATGTCTTATCTAGGAAACAGCAAAAAAAAAAAATTATTTTCCCAAACAAAACACGACACTGAATTACAATTTCACTAATTTTTATTGAAGAGTACTAAGTGGGAGGCAATATTTTGGGCACTGCTTAGCAGAGCTTACAGAATTATTGGACAACCACCAGGTAACCAGTGGACAAGGTGATTCAGGGCACTGGTTACCAGCAGCCCTGGTTTGTTTGGGACCAGGGGGATTCCTAGGACATAGGGCTTTCAGTGCTAAAATGAAAACCAGGCAAACCAGGATGAGTTGGTCACCCTCCTTATCAAGGCAACTTTATAGCTTCAGTGATTAACTTCTATGATTTTAACCTCAAACTTTTTCTGGATCATAATAACCCGTGATGTTTAAAGTAAATTATGAATCTGTAGATGTTTGCTTTTTACTAAGCAGAGGTGTGTAGGAAAAAATTCTGGTCTTTGGAAAACTGATTCTGTTGCTTTACTAGCTGACTGACTCTAAACTAGTCATGATTAATCTCCAAACTTCGTGATATAAAATGAAAATAACCGTCATACAGGTTTGTAAGCAAAGTAATTCATGTGATGATGTTTTGCATATTTTAAAGTACTATGCAGATGTGTGATATGATTTACTTGGAGATGGAGTCCTGTAGAAAAACAATAATAGAAAACAAAATTTCTATTTTTCTTAGTCTCTCATGATGAAGTTTTCACCTAAAATGTTTTATAATTTAGCAGGGCTAAAAATATTTGAAGCTATTACTACAACAGAGCACAAAGTATTATTGTACTGCCATCTTTGGGACATATTTTGAACTACAGTTTTGTGTAGTTAAATTGTTTTTCAAAAGCAATGTAGTTATGTTTTAAAAGTATCAGCAACAGTGAGTATGGTCACTGGTGTAGAACTTGAAGGCTTTTTAGCTCCTAGGCCAACTATAAGATATTGAGTCAACAATGATTCAGATCAGTTCCGTTCAGTTCAGTCGCTCAGTCATGTCCGACTCTTTGTGACCCCATGAATCACAGCACGCCAGGCCTCCCTGTCCATCATCAACTCCCAGAGTTCACTCAGACTCACGTCCATCGAGTCAGTGATGCCATCCAGCCATCTCATCCTCTGTCGTCCCCTTCTCCTCCTGCCCCCAATCCCTCCCAGCATCAGAGTCTTTTCCAATGAGTCAACTCTTCGCATGAGGTGGCCAAAGGACTGGGCTTTCAGCTTTAGCATCATTCTTTCCAAAGAAATCCCAGGGCTGATCTCCTTCAGAATGGACTGGTTGGATCTCCTTGCAGGCCAAGGGACTCTCAAGAGTCTTCTCCAACACCACAGTTCAAAAGCATCAATTCTTCAGCGCTCAGTTTTCTTCACAGTCCAACTCTCACATCCATACATGACCACTGGAAAAACCATAGCCTTGACTAGACGGACCTTTGTTGGCAAAGTGATTAGCACCTGTCAAAGAGTTATGACTGACGCTGGTTTCCTGGAATGATTAGCTGGTAAAGCTGGAAGGGACATTAGAAGTCAGTTTTTGCAGATGGCTTCCTGTCTGCAGCCCCCAAACTCAGGAATTTAGCAATAGGAAGATTTTACCCCTGGGAAGCGCCCTGGAGGATGGGATAGCAGTCTCTGGCACAAAGGAAAGACATTGACATCCAGATTCTACATGTATATATCATCTATGTATCTATTTGTGAATGAATGAAGGAACAAAACTTTTGGTGTTAGGGTCGATTCCTCACTGACCCTGGCTCTATCTGAATTGAGTAAGGGTGGAAATCAGAAAATCAGCCTTGGAGTCTCTTAGGGAGTATGTGTGCTGGCCCGAGGGGAACTTTGTGGGGGTGATGAGAATGGTTTTCTGTCTTCATCTAGTGGTGATCACATTTTGGTGTATATAAACATACAGAGTCATCAAGCAGTACACATAAGGTTTGTACAGATTTTACTTTATGTAAATCATGGCTCAATAAGATGCTGTTAAAATCTCTTTTCCTTACCTTAATTTTCCACCAATTAAAATTCCCTTTGGGTTTGTTAGTTCTTATTGTATAACATTCTGGTGGGTTGGTGGCAGGGGTTAAGTCAGCCTGGAGTATGTTAGGTTTAGTATGTTAAGAAGCAGAAGCGGGTAGGAAATTTCTGAAGACAGCTCGTCTCCACTTTGTAACTTTACTCAGGAATCAGGGGGTGGCAACTGCTTCAGATATCACAAAAGGAACATCTCCACCTACTCCTTGCCTGTCCTGGATGGTACAGGCTGGAGAAGAAACACAGCTGTGCTAATTTAGTCTCATATTACATTTATCGCCATAAATCTCAAGTGAAGTGTGAAAGTCACTCAGCTGTGTCTGACTCTTTGCAACCCCATGGAGTGTACAATTCATGGAATTCTCTAGGCCAGAATACTGGAGTAGGTAGACTTTCCCTTCTCCAGGGGATCTTCCCAGGGATCGACCCAGGTCTCCCGCATTGCAGGCAGATTCTTTACCAGATGAGCCACAACCGTCTGAAAATCCTTGCAATCCTATTACATTTAGTGAGTAAATTTGCTGTCCTACTTCCTAAAATTATTCATCTGTTAACCCTCTCTTCCTCTTCAAACAAACCACACTCTCTCAGCTCAGACCTTGTTTCGTATTTCACAGAGAAAAGAGAAAAGCAGTCAGGGAAGAAATGCCTCATCTTCCCATCACCAAGTCAAGCAAACTATCTGGATCCATATTCAGTCTGTCTTTGCTTCTCTTTCAATGCGTCCATGGTTATCAGTGAGGGCTATAGGTAGAATTTAAAAAATGCTGATGCCCAGATCTCACTTTCAGAGGGTCTTAATTAATTAATCCAGTATGGAACATTCCTTTTTTTTTTTAATTCTCAAGAGATTCTAATATATAGATGGAATTTAGAACCAAGAGTTTAGAATGCTCAAGTTCTTGTAAGTTGGCAACTCCTCTGCTTACACAATGGCTCCCACTCTTTCTCCTCGCTTCAAAACTTTTGTCTTTCACATATCTTTCCTTTTCCTAGATGATCTATTTTTCTCTCTGCTAGAAAAATCCCATCAGTATATGTGTGCTAAGTTGCCTCAGTTGTGTCTGACTCTTTGCAACCCTTTGGCTTCTCTGTCCATGGGATTTTCACAAGAATACTGGAGTGGGTTGCCATGCCCTCCTCCAGGGGATCTTGCTGACCCAGGGATCAAATCCTTGTCTCCAGCATCTCTTGCATTGGCAGGTGGGTTCTTTACCACTAGCACCACCCATATAAATAGGTCCTGACATCTTCTATCTTAACCACAATCTCAACTCCACTTTTCCCTCTATCTGCTCCCTTTATAGCAAAACCCCTTCGCATAGTTGTTTATGTTTATGCTCTCTGTTCTAAAACCATCAATTTTCTAATTAACCTACTTTTGTTTCTGTCATTTGCTGTTGAAAGCCTCAATATCCTACATGTTGGCGTGTTCAATGACTTTCAACTTTGTCTTCTTTCACTTTTCAGTCATATTTAGCACAATTGATTTTTCTCAAACACCCTTTCTCTAGGGGATGGAGTTGTCAGTCTCACATTGGTCCAGGCATACCCACCACAATCCTCTTCCCTTGTCCTTGCTAGGGCTTCTTTTTAGACTCCTTTGCTAGTTCCTCCTCTCCTCTTCAAGCTCTAAGCCCCAGCCCACCCTCCTGGCTCATCCCTGTCCCTGATCTTCTCCAGACACCCTGTTTCCCAGGGTAACCTCCTAAGTGTGTGCTTAGTCGCTCAGTCATGTCTGATCTTTGGGATCCCACAGACCATAGCCCACCAGACTCCTCTGGCCAAGGGATTCTCCAGGCAAGAATACTGGAGTGGGTAGCCATTTCCTTCTCCAGGGAATCTTCCCAACCCAGGGATCGAACCCAGGTCTCCCACATTGCAGGTAGATTCTTTACTGTCTGAGCCACCAGGGAAGCCTCTGAGCTTTTTGGCTGCACTGCACAGCATGTGGGATCTTAGTTCCCTGACCAGGGATCAAACCTGCACCCTCTGCATTGGAAGCAGGGAGTCTTAACTACTGGACCAGCAGAGAAGTCCAGGGTAACCTCATCCAGTCCCAGATGTGGGTGTCTCACACATGAGTATTTCTTGAACTCTCATTTCTTTCCTAAGAGCCAGGCTCATACTCAGTTGCCTCCTCAACATCTCAATTTGGATATCAAATAAACATATCAATCCTTATTTTTCTACACCATCCCAATGTTGAAAACCTAGTAACTGGCACCTGAGGTGTTAAAAATCATAATTTTTAGCAGCAGGCTCTTCCTTTCCCCTTCACTCCATTTCCAATTAATAAGCAAATTCAGATACTTTCTGAATATTGTCACTTCTCTCCATCTCCTATTGTTACCAGCCTGATCCATGCCACCATACTCTCTTCCCTCAGCTATTTTAATACTCTCTGCTGCCATTCCTGCTTTACAGACTATTCTTACACAGCAGCCAATGACTCTTTAAAAAATTGTAAATATATATAGAATTTAGAAAGATGGTAACAATAACCCTGTATATGAGAGACACTGATGTATAGAACAGTCTTTTGGACTCTGTGGAAGAGGGAGAGGGTGGGATGATTTGGGAGAATGGCATTGAAACATGTATAATACCATATATGAAACGAGTCGCCAGTCCAGGTTCGATGCATGATACTGGATGCTTGGGGCTGGTGCACTGGGATGACCCAGAGGGATGGTACAGGGAGGGAGGAGGGAGGAGGGTTCAGGATGGGGAACACATGTATACCTGTGGTGGATTCATGTTGATATATGGCAAAACCAATACAATATTGTAAAGTTAAAAAATTTTTTTAAAAAGTAAAAAAAAAAAATGTAAATCAGATCATATTTCTCCCAAACTCAACCATTCCCCTGTCCCCTCCCACGAGGGCTGCCCACAAACCTTGGAATCAAAATCACATCCCTTTAACACAACCTACCAAACCTCCTGTTTCCTCCCATTCTCACCATTTTCTCTTTCATTCACTCCACTACAGCCACTTGTGTTTATATCTGTCCCTCAAAAGGCCCAACTTGTTTCTGCCTCAGGGTCATCGCTCTTGTTTGTCCTTTTGCCGGGCGAGTTCTTCCTAGAGATCTTTGTAGGTCTCACTTTTTTTCACCTTGTCCTGGAGTCTGCCTCAAAGTCATCTCTGGGAGAAATCCTTCCTTAGTCCCCCAGCGGAGGACAGAGCGAGAGGATTTCTTGATGTTGCTCACTGCTATGTTCCCTAAGGCCTGGAACAAAGGAGGTTCTCAGGGACTATTTGTTGAAGAAATGAATGTTTTGTGCTGCCTTTAGCATGAAAGCCTCAGTGTATCAACTATAGGATATAATATACAAAGTAACTCTATCTGTAGGAACCACATGACTGATTTGAAGGAAGTTTAATAAAAGGACTTATAAACTATGGACAAGGCATAGGGAAACCACAAGATCGTGGTGTACTGGCAGTGAGAACGTGTTACCAAAGCTATGGAGCGGGGCCTAGAGAGGCTGCATGGGGGGATCATCTTCTAGGATGATGGCCATGGTTTCTCATGAAGCATGGTTACAGGGAGGGCTTCCCTGGTGGCTCAGTCGGTAAAGATTCTGCCTGTATTGCAGGAGACCTGGGTTCAATCCCTGGGTCGGGACAATCCCCTGGAGAAGGAATTGGCAACCCACTCCAGTATTCTTGCCTGGAGAATCCCATGGACAGAGGAGCCTGGTGGGCTACAGTCCATGAGGTAGCAAAGAGCCGGACAGGACTTAGTGACTATCATTTCACTTCATGATTACAGGGAGAGAAAGACTTGACTAAAAACCTAGCTTATCTATTAGCATTGGCAATTCCATTACAAATAACTGACATTCTGATTTATGTATGAATTCTTATGAACTTAATGTGATCCTTAAAGTGTTAATTTGATTCTCCTGAGACTTTGCTGACAGGTTTTGAAGTTGCAAGACTGAGAGCTAGAACCCCAGACTGAGGTAAATTCAGGAAAGAAATGACTGACACTTCAGCAGATTTTCTAAAGTTATGCATAGTGGGTATATATACATACAGTAAAATACACTTTTTTGGTGAGTATTTCTGAATTTTGACAAGACATACACAGTCAGGTAACCACCACAATCAAGATGTAGAACGTCTCACTTACGGTTCGAGTCTCCTCATGCTCGGTCATAAATCAATTGCCCGTCTTTCCCTCCAGCCCCCAGTGACTACTGCTCTGTTTTTATTCCTATACATTTGCCTTCTCCAAATGTCATGTAAATGGAAGTATTGAGTATCCATTTGAATCTGGCTTCTTTCACTTAGCCTAATGCATTTGAGATTTATCCATATTGTTGTAAGTACCATTCATTTTTATTTTTAATTTTTTGAGATGTAATTGATATAAAACATTATATGAATATTAAGTGTACAATGGACATTTGAGTTGTTTCCAGATTTTGGCTATCATAGATCAGAGCCATTATAAGCTTTCGCATACAAGTTTTTGAGTGAACATGTTTTCAGTTGAGTAAATGTTTTGGAGTGGGGTTAGAGGGAAGGTAAGTATATGATTTATCCTAATGACAAAGTACCATACTATTCTCCAAAGTGGAGGTGCCATTTTGCATACCCATCAGCAATGCACCAGATCAGTTCACTCGCGTCCGACTCTTTGAGACCCCATGATTTGCAGCACGCCAGGCCTCCCTGTCCATCACCAACTCCCGGAGTTCACTCAAACTCACGTCCATCGAGTTGGTGATGCCATCCAGCCATCTCATCCTCTGTCGTCCCCTTCTCCTCTTGCCCCCAATCCCTCCCAGCATCAGAGTCTTTTCCAATGAGTCAGCTCTTCGCATGAGGTGGCCAAAGTACTGGAGTTTCAGCTTCAGCACCAGTCCTTCCAATGAACACCCAGGACTGATCTCCTTTAGAATGGACTGGTTGGATCTACTTGCAGTCCGAGGGACTCTCAAGAGTCTTCTCCAACACCACAGTTCAAAAGCATCAATTCTTCGGCGCTCAGCCTTCTTCACAGTCCAACTCTCACATCCATACATGACCACTGGAAAAACCATAGCCTTGACTAGACGGACCTTTGTTGGAAAAGTTATGTCTCTGGTTTTAATATGCCATCTAGGTTGGTCATAACTTTCCTTCCAAGGAGTAAGTGTCTTTTAATTTCATGGCTGCAATCACCATCTGCAGTGATTTTGGAGCCCCAAAAAATAAAGTCCGGCACTGTTTCTGCTGTTTCCCCAGAGTTCCAAATGCCCCATATCCTTGTACACACTGTGTAGATATGGTTGTTTGTTTGTTTTTTCCCATGCCCCAACCCCTCTTCTAATAGGTGTGTGTTAGTCTCTTAGTTGTGTCTGACTCTTTGCAACTGCATAGACTATAGCCTGCCAGGCTCCTCTGTCCATGGGATTCTCCAGGCAAGAATACTGGAGTGGGTTGCCATGTTCTTCTCCAGGGAATCTTCCCAACCCAGGGATTGAACCCTGGTATCCTGCATTGCAGGCAGATACTTTATCATTTGAGCCACCAAGGAAGCCCTTTCTAATAGGTACATAGTGTGATCTCATTGTAGTTTTATTTTGCATTTTCTCAATGACTGATAATTCTTTTTGTATGTTTATTAGCCATCTGTGTATCTTCTTGGATGAAATGCTTCATCAATCTTTTGCTTGTTTTTAAAAATTGTATTATTTTTGTCAAAGTTCAAGACTGTGTGTGTGTGTGTGTGTGTGTGTATATATATATATGTATATATACATATTCTGGATATCAAACTTTCATCAGATGTGTATCTTATACTTTCTCCCAGTCTGTGGTTTGATTTTTATTTGTTAAACAAAATCTTGCAAGGAACAGAAATTTTAAATTTTGATTAATTCCAATATATCAATGTTTCTCCCGTGGTTTGTGCTCTTTGTGTCCTATCTAAGAAATCTTTGCCTATTTCTTTTTTATTCTTTGCTTCACTGACTGGGACCACTGGTACACTTGAAAAAAAAATAAGACCTTTACTGAGATCTAACTCACATACCATACAATTTATCCATTTGAAGTACAGAGTTCAATGGTTGTTAGTGTATTCTCAAAGTTGTGCAGTTATCTTCACCACAATCAATTTTAGAACATTTTCATCATTCTCAAAAGAAGCCCCATAGCCATAAGCAGTCACTCCTCATGTCCCCCCCAGCCTGCTGCCTCTAGATAACCAGCAATAGCTTCCCTGTCTGTATAGACTTACCTATTCTGGACATATCATATAAATGAAATCATATAATATGTGGTCTTTTGTGACTAGGTTCTTTCACTTAGTTTATGTTTTCAACATTTATGCATGTTGTAGTATGTATCAGTATTTCATTTTGTTTTACTGCCAAAGATATTTCATGATATGGATATACCACATTTTATTCATCCATTCATCGGTGCCAGGCACTGTGATAGAGGCTTGGAGTTCATCATGAATGATGCTGATACGAATGTTTGTTTGCGGATTTTTTTGTGGACATTTGTTTCCTGTTAGGCATATACCTAGGAGTGAAATTTCTGGGTCATATGGTAGCATTACGTTTAAACTTTTGAGCAACAGCTATACTGTTTTCTAAAACAGCTGTACCATTTTAATTTCCCACCAGCAATGCACTACTTTTCCAGTTTCTTACAACCTAACCAATTTGTTATTTTCTATCTTATAGCTTCAGTACAATTTTGGTAAGACTAAATATTCTCACCTGTTTCTTCTTCTTAAAAGAATTGTTCTTGGTAAAGAATGGTAAATTCAGTTATTTACCATTAAGCATGATGTTAATTGTAGTTTTGTGGGTTTTTTTTGTAGATGCCCCTTATCCTTTTGAGAAAATTTCTTTTAGTTCCCAGCTTGCTGAGAGGTTTTTTGGTTTGTTTAATTATGAATATATGGTGAGTTTTATCAAATGCTTTTCCCCTTATCTATTGAGATTATCATATGATTTTTCTTCTTTGATTTCTTGATGTTTCAAGATAGTTTCTTCAAACATTGATTATTTTTTTTCTTTTTTCTCTTCCTTCTCAATTGATTCTTGAGAACTGAACTAATCATGCATTCCTGAGACAATAGCCTTGGTCCACTTATATTATCTTTGATTTTGTAGTGCTTTCTTAAATAATTATTTCGAATTTTTATTTCAGCAATTGATTTGAATTTCATTAGCTCCTCTTTACTCCCTAATTTTTTCCTTTTTCAGAATATCCTATATTTGTTTGATGAAGATGCAATATTTTCTCAAATTTATTTGAGTATAATTAGAACTATTTGTTTTCTCTAGTGTTATTGTTTCTAATTTGTTTATTTATTTGATGATAGTCTTTCTCTTTTAAGTTGTAAACTACTCTCAATGTCCGATGAGCCTTGCTTGTCTATTCCTGACTAACAATGCGTAGCCATTGTTACTGGCTGCTGAGTGGTGAAGTGAAGTGACGTTGCTCAGTCGTGTCTGACTCTGTGACCCCATGAACTGCGTAGCCTGCCAGGCTCCTCTGTCCATGGGATTTTCCAGGCAAGAATACTGGAAATGGGTTGCCATTTCCTTCTTCAGGGGATCTTCCCAACCTAGGGGTTGAACCCAGGTCTCCTGCGTTGCAGGCAGACTTCTTACCGGCTGACGAATGGCTTCATTCCAGCGTGGTTTCTAACATTAGAATTTTGTGGCAAAATCATTTTTGAACTATTCATCTCATTGCCCTTTACCACTGTGCCCATTTTTAGAACTGTTCATTGCCGTAACAATAATCTTTTTTATATTAATGAGGCAAAACTACTGTATGTTTAGGAAGAACCCAATCTTCCAGTTTATTTTCTAAGTCTCTTACTTTTTATTTGGGCTTCCCTTGTGGCTCAGTTGTAAAGAATTCGCCTGCAATGCGGGAGACCTGGGTTTGATCCCTGGGTTGGGAAGATCCCCTGGAGAAGGGAAAGGCTACCCACTCCATATTCTGGCCTGGAGAATACAGTCCATGGGGTTGCAAAGAGTTGGACATGACTGAGTGACTTTCACTCACTCACTCACCTTTTATTTGAAGGTGGCTCCTGCTCTATAACAAGTCATACAGTTTTCCCAGGTCAGTGGCAAACTCACCATAGCAACAGCTAGCAAAAGTATTACTAAAATTTCATATAGATAAAAATTTGGAGAACTAGGCAATTGCACCAGTGTTCTAGAAACTTGTGTGTGCAGAAATCCCTTTTAAATCTATGAGAAAATAAAATATAGAAGTAATTTCTAGGGCAAGTGGGGAAGCAACAAGTACAGAGGGCTGCTGGTGGAAGGGTCAAGCCCAGCTCAGGTGTCACGGTTGGGGTTCTGAACATTTACCACAAGGTGAATGGTGGTCCCACACTACCCCTAACTTGGGGTAAAAATGCCTCTCTCTACCATAAGTAGAATAAATTCTTATAGAGATAAGAGATGAAATAGAACCCTCAGAGATAAATGATGTACTGTATTAGGAGATGTAGCTTTAACAGAAGAGTAGAGAGGATTTTAAAAGATGGAATTAGATTGGAACAAATCCTTTATGAGAAAGCTTTTCTGAAAGATGTTAGTTCAGTTCAGTCACTCAGGCATGTTTGACTCTTTGCGACCCCATAGGCTGCAGCATGCCAGACTTCCCTGTCCATCACCAACTCCCAGAGCATGCTCAAACTCATGTCCATCAAGTCAGTAATGTTATCCCACCATCCCATAGTCTGTCGTCCCCTTCTACCCCTGCCTTCACTCTTTCCCAGCATCAGGATCTCAAACAAGTCAGCTTTTCACATCAGGTGGCCCAAGAATTGCAGCTTCAGCTTCAGCATCAGTCCTTCCAATGAATATTCAGGATTGATTTCCTTTAGGAATGACTGGTTTGATCTCTTTGCAGTTCAAGGGAATCTCAAGAGTCTTCTCCAACACCACAGTTCAAAAGCATCAGTTCTTCAGTGCTCAGCTTTCTTTATGGTCCAACTCTCACATCCATACATGACTACTGGAAAAACCATAGCTTTGATTAGATAGACTTTTGTCAGGAAAATAATGTCTCTGCTTTTTAATATGCTGTCTAGGTTGGTGATAGCTTTTCTTCCAAGGAGCAAGTATCTTTTAATTTCATGGCTGCAGTCACCATCTGCAGTGATTTTGGACCCAAGAAAATAAAGTCTGTCACTGTTTCTATTGTTTCTCCATCTATTTGCCATGCAGTGATGGGACTGGATGCCATGATCTTAGTGTTTTGAATGTTGAGTTTTAAGTCAGTATTTTCGCTGTCCTCTTTCACTTTCATCAAGAGTCTTTTTAGTTTCTCTTTGTTTCCTGCCATAAGGGTAGTGTCATCTGCATATCTGAGGTTATTGATATTTCTCTTAGCAATCTTGATTTTAGCTTATATTTCTTGCCAGGAGGTCCATACTGGCATTTCTGATGATGTTCTCTGCATATAAGTTAAACAAGCAGGGTGACAATATACAGCCTTGACGTACTCCTTTCCCTATTTAGAACCAGTTGGTTTTTCCATGTCCAGTTCCAACTGTTGCTTCTTGACCTGTGTACAGATTTCTCAGGAGGCAGATAAAATGGTTTGGTAGTCCCATCTCTTTAAGAATTTTCCACAGTTTGTTGTGATCCACACAATCAAAGGCTTTGGTGTAGTCAATAAAGCATAAGTCAATGTTTTTCTGGAACTCTCTTGCTTTTTCGATGATCCAACGGACATTGGCAATTTGATCTCTGTTTCTTCTGTCTTTTCTAAATGCAGCTTGGACATCTGGAAGTTCTCGGTTCACGTATTGCTGAAGCCTGGCTTGGTGAATTTTGAGCATTACTTTACTAGCGTGTGAGATGAGTGCAATTGTGTGGTAGTTTGAGCATTCTTTGGCATTGTCTTTCTTAGGGATTGGAATGAAAATTGACCTTTTCCTGTCCTGTGGCAACTGCTGAGTTTTCCAAATTTGCTGACATATTGAGTGCAACACTTTCACAGCATCATCTTTTAGTATTTGAAATAGCTCAACTGGAATTCCGTCACCTCCACTAGCTTTGTTCACAGTGATGCTTCCTAAGTCCTCCTTGGCTTCGAATTCTAGGATGTCTGGCTCTAGGCGAGTGATCACACTATCATGGTTATCTGGGTTGTCATGGTTATCAAGATCTTTTTTCTACAGTTGTTCTGTGTATTCTTGGCACCTTTTCTTAATATCTTCTGCTTCTGTTAGGTCCATACTGTTTCTGTCCTTCATTGTGCCCATCTCTGCATGAAATGTTCCCTTGGTATCTCTAACTTTCTTGAAGAGACCGCTAGTCTTTCCCATTCTATTGTTTTCCTCTATTTCTTTGCACTTATCACTGAGGAAGGCTTTCTTGTTATTCTTTGCAACTCTGCAGTCAGATGGGTATATCTTTCCTTTTCTTCTTTGCCTTTTCTGTCTTCCCTATCATATGCAGTGGACGTGTTTGTGAAAGCTTTTCCTTAGGCACATAATTTCACCTTACAGGTGAGGTTACCAAAACACAGTGAACTGGGATCATGTAGAATGAGACTGTGGTCACGCAGGAAGGAGCTAGAACAAAAACCGTATACTGTGAAGCCAAACCTCGGAGTACTCTCCACTGAACTGTTTCTTTCACTGAGTGATATCATGGAGACTTTCACCCTGTGGAGTTTTGTAGAAATTTCTTTCATATAAAAGTTTCTCTTACAGAATCAGAAAGTAACAGCCGAGTCCCAAGCACAGTAAGCTTATAACATAATAATGCTATTTTTGACACCTGTATTAATTTATTGTTTTGCATTATTTTTTTCCTGACACGTATTGATGAAGACAGATTAAAAAACTTGGAAAAACACATAGTTAAATAAATCTTTGGGACAATCTCAGCCTCACTGTTGATGGGAAAATGGTAGGTGCCAATTAGAGAGTAAAATTCTCTAAGGAAAACCCAGGGTGGAGAAATGATTGTTTTGTTAACTGAAAAGATATCCATTTGTTTGATATGCCAGATAACAAGACAGTAATATTAACAAACCACTTATTCAAAAGAGTTATTCAAGGACGGCTATGTGCTGGGCACTCTTCTGGCACATTGTGATCAATATCAGACAATAAACCCTGCCCTCATGAAGCTTACATTTTACAAGAAGATATGAGGAAAATAAGTAAATATTAGAAGCTGATAAGCTCTCTGGAGGAGAATAAATCAAGGAAGGAAGCTGAAGAGTGCTGAGCTTCCTATTTTAAACAGGGAAATCATGTAAGACCCCAGTGAAAGGTGACTCTGGAAGACATGATACCTTGCCTGATCGCCTTTCCCGGGCCATGCACCTTCCTCCGATGGCTGCTGACGGTTCACAGAGAACTGTCCGCAGCTGATGACCTACCTTCTCCAGGGGCTACTCTGCACAGTTCCCTTGTCAGGTGGCCCACACCAGTGACTGAGGAATATGAGGGTACAACGCTGGACTTCTTCCCTCAGAGGGCACCATTAGGCAACGCAGATCAAGCTCCAAACCGTCTGTCTCCCACGCCCGACAGCCTAGATTTTACCTGAGGCAACATCCTTACTTCCCTCTTTCCTGTCCTGCTTCCTTCTCTCCCTCCTAGATTTTTCCCAAAGAGCTTTCAATCAAATACTTTAGGAGTCCAGGGGTGTGGGGAGGTGGTGCTGAGATACCCCATCCCTTAAAAAAAAAAGTCATATGCACACAAATCCTTATTTTTGGATCCATTTCTTTGAAACCTACCTGAAGACTTTGGGTACTAGAAGTAGTCCTAGGAAACTGACTCTAAGGATGGGATTACTCACCAGACAGATAGCAGTGACGTTCCTGCCCTGATGGTAGGTGGAACACTGCATTGGCGATGTTGTAGTGATGCGATGGCTAAGACCTTCTCCTCATGAATTTGGACAGGATATAAGTAGGGGGGTTGCTCTGACTCCCATGGTTTCCTTTGTAGTTCAGTTGCTAAGTCATGTCTGACTCTTTGTGACCCCATGGACGATAGCCTACCAAACTTCTTTGTTCCTGGGGTTTGTCAGGCAAGAGTACTGGTGAGGTTTATCATTTCCTTCTCTAGGGGATCTTCCCAACCCAGGGATTGAACCCACGTCTCTTATGTCTCCTGTATTAGCAGGCAGATTCTTTGCCACTGAGCCACAAGCAGTTTCCCTGGCTTGGGAGAAATAGCAATTAGGAGAGCTGTGGAAAAGGTATAAGAAGTCTGAAGAGGGATCAGGATTCCAGAGACACTGTGACTTCCCAATGAGAATTACTACTTTTGTCTTCCCTACAACAAATTAACTATCCTTAAAAGTCCCCAGCAGAGACTTTTTTGTGGGGCTAGTGAAGAGGAATCCCTAATGCCAACCATTAAGCGAACTGAGATACATATGCACTATTATAAGTCATGCCATATTGTTATGGACTTTTATCTAACAATGAGAACATAGATGATAGAACTCTGTTACTCACAATGTAATATTATTACTTAGCAGCTGAGAACTGGGGTATAGTCCAACTCTGTGTCCTCAGATGACCTTTCAGAATCCAGCTTCTCTACCTCTAATAGACTTTCCACATCTATAGCACTCTGTGTTCTCATTTATAATATTTACTTTAATCATCGAGTGGTTGGGTACCCAAGGTTTAGCATAAATCCATGTCCACAGATGGCTTTTTGAAACCAGGCTTCTCTATCTCTAGAAGGCCTTACCACATCTCACAACAGCATAGTCTAATGCTGTTGATCTGAGCATTCTTTCTAGAGAAGATCACATTTGCCCACTAAGTTGATGCCATCACGTTACCTGCACTTAGTGAGCAAAAGTGCTGAGTACTCTGAATGCCTTGGTAAGTAACACACATGAACTTCAGAGGGTGGGAGATAAGACTCACCAATATTAAGAGGCCTGCACATCAGTGACTTTTTAGGAGTCCTATAGTCAGGGGATGCTGGGCTATCCCATCTCAGGTGACAACAAGTTATTGTCCCTTGCATCTTGAGAAAGAAATGTCAGGCTTGGTTGGCCTCATCAGGCCTTGGAAGCAGTGTATTTCACACTTGGCAATTTCACACTTGACCCATTTATTGGATAATGTTAAGAGATCTAGCTTTAAGTGGGTTCCAGAGCAGACAGGGGCTTTGCAGTGGGTTTAGGCTTCAGCCTAAGCAGCTTTGTCACTTAGGCCATAACTGGTAAAGGCTTTCTGGGTAAAAAGGATGGTATTAAGACTCTGGCAAACTCCAATAAGAGAGTCAAGGCATGGATGCTTAGGATTCTAGAGCAAGGGCATGCTATTGGCAGCAGAGAATGGTACAGTATTCAGAAAGCAGCTCCTGGAAGAGATGGAGGCTATAAATGGGTCCAACAACATTGGTTTTGTGGTAGACAGAATAGCAGCTCCCCAAAGGTGTTCACTGGATGAAGCACAAGCTGGAATCAAGATTGCCAGGAGACATATCAATAACCTCAGATATGCAAATAACACCACCCTTATGGCAGAAAGCGAAGAACTAAAGAGCCTCTTGATGAAAGTGAAAGAGGAGAGTGAAAAAGTTGGCTTAAAGCTCAACATTCAGAAAACGAAGATCATGGCATTTGGTCCCATCACTTCATGGCAAATAGATGGGGAAACATCTGACTTTATTTTTTGGGCTCCAAAATCACTGCGGATGGTGACTGCAGCCATGAAATTAAAAAATGCTTATTCCTCGGAAGGAAAGTTATGACCAACCTAGATAGTATATTAAAAAGCAGAGACATTACTTTGCCAACAAAGGTCTGTCTAGTCAAGGCTATGATTTTTACAGTAGTCAGGTATGGATTGAGAGTTGGACTATAAAGAAAGCTGGGCACCAAAGAATTGATGCTTTTGAACTGTGGTGTTGGAGAAGACTCTTGAGAGTCCTTTTGACTGCAAGGAGATCCAACCAGGCAATCCTAAAGGAAATCAACCCTGAATATTCACTGGAAGGACTGAGTCTGAAACTGAAGCTCCAATACTTTGGCCACCTGAGCCAACTCATTGGAAAAGACCCTGATGCTGGGAAAGATTGAGGGCAGGAGGAGAAGGGGATGACAGAATATGAGATGGTTAGATAGCATCACTGATTCAATGGACATGAGTTTGAGCAAGCTCTGGGAGATAGTGGAGGACAGAGGAGCCTGATATGCTACAGTTCACGGGGTCACAAAGAGTTTGATACAACTTAGCAACTGAACAACAACAAAAAGGCTCCACTTAATAGCAAAGGAGGTGCATCAGTGACATGATTAGGATCCACTCTTCCTACATATACTCCATCAAACAGAAGCTGCCATCCCAATAGTGTGGTGGCATGGTCTCTCAAGGGAGTGGAGACCTTGCAGCATTCGGTTTACTATACTCAGGTGCGCTATATTTCTTAACTAAGTCATCACCTTTTGGTTCTGAGTCGCAAATGCAATGCCTGAACACACATGAATACAAATAGCTGTTGTTGTTTAGTTGATAAGTTGTGTCCAACTGTTTGTGACTCCATGAACTGCAGTGTGCAAAGCTTTCCTATCCTTGGTTATCTCCCAGAGTTTGTTCAAACTCATGTCCTTTAAGTCAGTGATGATATTCAATCATTTCATCCTCTGTTGCCCTTTTCTGCCCTCAATCTTTCCCAGCAGCAGGGTCCTTCCAATGAGTCAGCTCTTCGCATCAAGTGGCCAAAGTATTGGCGCTTCAGCTTCAGCATCAGTCCTTCCAGTGAATATTCAGAGTTGATTTCCTTTAGAATTGACTGGTTTGATCTCCCTGCAGTCCAAGGGACTCTCAAGAGTCCCCTCCAGCACTAAAATTAAAAAACATCAGTTCTTCAGCATTCAACCTTCTTTATGGTTCACCTTTCACATTCGTACATGACTACTGGAAAAACCATAGCTTTGACAATAGGGACCTTTGTCAGCAAAGTGATGTCTCTGCTTTTTAATACACTGTCTAGATCTGACATAGCTTTTCTTCCAAGAAGCAAATGTCTTCTAATTTCATGGCTGCAGTCACCACCCACAATGGTTTTGGAGCCCAATAAAGGAAAATCTGTCACTGTTTCCACTTTTTCCCCATCTATTTGCCACGAGTGATGGGATCAGATACCGTGATCTTAATTTTTTGAATGTTGAGTTTTAAACCAGCTTTTTTACTCTCCTTTTTCACCTTCGTCAAGAGATTCTTGAGTTACTCTTCACTTTCTGCTCTAGAGTGGTATTATTTGCATATCTAAGGTTGTTGATATTTCTCCCGGCAATCTTGATTCCAGCTTGTGATTCATTGAGCAGGGCATTTTGCATGATGTGCTCTACATAGAAATTAAATAAGTAAGGTGACAATATGCAGCCTTGACCTACTCCTTTCCCAACTTTAAACTAGTCCGTTGTTGCTTCTTGACCTGCATACAGGTTTTGCAGAATGCAGGTAAGGTAGTCTGGTGTTCCCATCTCTTTAAGAATTTTCCACAGTTTGTTATGATCCACACAGTCAAAGGCTTTTGCTTAGTCAATGAAGAAGAAGTAGATGTTTTTCTGGAATTCCCTTGCTTTCTCTATGATCTAGCTGATGTTAGCAATTTGATCTCTGGTTCCTGTGTCTTTTCTAAACCCAGCTTCTACATCTGGAGGTCCTCAGTTCATGTACTATTGAAGCCTAACATGAAGGATTTTGAGCATACCCTTACCAGCATGTGAAATGAGTGCAATTGTACAGTAGTTTAAACATTCTTTGGCATTGTCATTCTTTGGCATTGCCCTTCTTTGGGATTGGAATGAAAACTGACCTTTTCCAGTCCTGTGCCCACTGCTGAGTTTTCCAAATTTGCTTACATAATTGAGTGCAGTACTTTGACAGCATCATCTTTTGGGATTTGAAATAGCTCGGCTGAAATTCCATCACCTCCACTAGCTTTGTTCCTGGTAATGCTTCCTGAGACCCACTTAACTTCACACTCCAGAATGTCTGGCTCTAGGTGAGTGACCACACCATTGTGGTTATCTGGGTCATTAAGACTTTTCTTGTATAGTTTTTCTGTGTATTCTTACTACCTCTTCTTAATCTCTTCTGCTTCTGCTAGGTCCTTGCCATTTCTGTCCTTTATTGTGCCCCTCCTTGTGTGAAATGTTCCCTTGATATCTCCAATTTCTCAAAGAGATCTCTATGCTATGCTATGCTAAGTCACTTCAGTCGTGTCCGACTCTGTGCGACCCCATAGACGGCAGCCCATCAGGCTCCTCCGTCCATGGGATTTTCCAAGCAAGAGTACTGGAGTCGGGTGCCATTGCATTCTCCAAAAGAGATCTCTAGTCTTTCCCATTCTATTGCATTCTTTCCCTTTCTTTTGCATATTGGTATATCTTTCGCTTTCTCCCTTGCCTTTCACTTCTTTTCTTTTCTCATTTATTTGTAAAGCTTCATCAGACAACATTACCTTCTTTTTCTTTGGGATGGTTTTGGTCACCACCTCCTGTACAATGTTTTGAACCCTCATCAGTTCTTCAGGCACTCTGTCTACCAGATCTAATCCCCAGAATCTGTTTATCACCTCCACTCTGTAATCATAAGGGATTTGATTTAGGCCACATCTGAATGGCCAGGTGATTTTGCCTACTTTATTCAATTTAAGCCTGAATTTTGCAATAAGGAGCTGATGATCTGAGCCACAGCTCAAGGTCTTTTTTTGCTGACTGTATAGAGCTTCTCTGTCTTTGGCTGCAAAGAACATAATCCATCTTATTTTTGTATCGATTATCTGGTGATGTCCATGTGTAGAGTCATCTCTTGTGTTGTTGGAGGAGGGTGTTTGCTATGACCAGGGTATTCTCTTAACAAAACTCTGTTAGCCATTGCTCTACCTCATTTTGTACTCCAAGGTCAAACTTTCCTGTTACTCCAGGTATCTCTTTACTTCCTACATTTGCATTCCAATCCCCTATGATGAAAAGGACTTTTTTTTTTTTTTTTTTTTGGTGTTAGTTCTAGAAGGTTTTGTAGACCCTCATGGAACCATTCAACTTCAGCTTCTTCAACATAAGTGATTTGGGCATAGACTTGGATTACTGTGATGTCAAATGCTTTACCTTGGAAACGAACCAAGACCATTCTGTTGTTTTTGAGATTGCACCTATGTAATGTGTTTCTGACTCTTTTGTTGACTATGAGGGTTACTCCATTTCTTCTAAGAGATTCTTGCCCACAGTAGTAGATATAATGGTCATCTGAATTAAATTCGCCCATTCTCATCCATTTTAGTTCACCGATTCCTAAGATGTCAATGTTCACTCTTGCCATCTCCTGCTTGACCATGTCCAATTTACCTTGGTTCATGGACCCAATATTCCAGGTTTCTATGTAATATTGTTCTTTATAGCATCAGACTTTCACTACCAGACACATCCCCAGCTGAGTGTCATTTCTGCTTTGGCCAAATTGGGCTATGAAGTTTTGCTTCATCCACCATATTCACCAGACCTCTCACCAGCCGACTACCACTTCTTCAAGCATCTCAACAACTTTTTGCAGGGAAAACACTTCCACAACCAGCAGAAGGCAGAAAATGCTTTCTAAGAGTTTGTTGAATCCCACAGCAAGGATTTTTCTGCTTCAGGCATAAGCAAACTTATTTCTCATTGGCAAAAATGTGTTGATTGTCATGGGTTTTATTTTAACTAATAAAGATGTGTTTGAGCCTAGTTTTAATAGTTTAAGGCTCACAGTCCAAAACAGCAATTACCTTTTCACAATCTAATATTTGGGGGGTCTAGAATCTGTGTCTAGAGGTTCTGGGTCACAAGGCAGAGTCCCACAAAACTTTAAACTACCACTGCTATCTGGTCACTTTAGGTTCCTCATGCCAGGAAACTATTAGGTGAATAAAGGAGTTACTATGCTGACAGAGATTACTGGCCCTAATCGTCATGAGGAAAGAGGGCTTCTGTAACACAGTGAGGCACAGAGGAGCATGTTTGACACTTAGATGACTAGGTCATCTCTTGGATGCTCATGGGTTTTTCAGGTTTATCTATAAATGGGCAAGTACGACAACCATACTCTATGGAAGGGTCACCAGAGTCTCAGACCACTAGGACTGAGGGTCTGGTTCATCATACCAGGCACTTCAGAAGTGCCAGACTAGGATGAAGGAAATCTAGGATCGGTGGTTGGGAAGAGAGGTCATCAGCAGCTGCTACATAAAAATTGGGATCACCTGCCTAAGTGGGGGCTATGCTTTGTGCACTGTATCTCTTTTTGTATATGTGAGTTGTGACAACAGAATACAGAAGCAGCTAAAACTGGATGGCGTAGATCAATGTGAGAAGCAACTGGATCTGAGCAGAGCAGAGGATGAACTGTAGTAGATGCTGGGGTGCCTGCCTACATTTGTTTTCCTGAACCACAGCATCCATCACTCAGCTTCTGTGAATGTCGACCGCTAATGGCAGTATGCACTTTTAAACCTAGATTTATTTGTTCATTCAGCACTGCTGCTGCTAAGTCGCTTCAGTTGTGTCTGACTCTGTGCGACCCCATAGATGTCAGCCCACCAGGCTCCTCTGTCCCTGGGATTCTCCAGGCAAGACCACTGGAGCGGGTTGCCATTTCCTTCTCCAGTGCATGAAAGTGAAAAGTGAAAGTGAGGTCACTCAGTCGTGTCCGACTCTTAGCAACCCCATGGACTGTAGCCTACCAGGCTCCTCTGTCCATGGGATTCTCCAGGCAAGAGTACTGGAGTGGGGTGCCATTCCTTCTCCGTCATTCAGCATTATGATGGTTTTATTCTTTCATCTACTTATGAATAGCTGTAACGAAGGTCATTTCTTTTTTTGCTGTGTAGTATTCAACTGTATCAGTGTAATACAATTCATTTTTCCATTCTTCTGTTGATCGATTCTTTTGCTTAATTGTTTATAGGTTTTGGCTATTACAGACAATCCCACTATGGATATTCTTTTAACCATCTTTGAATACAGACACATGTATTTCTCTTGAGTCTCTCCTAGGAGTGAAACTATTGGATCATAGGGTACACGTATGTTCCACAATAGCAGATAATGTTAAACAGTTTTCCAACATAGTTTGCATTTTGTTAGGAACTATTTCACAACTCTGTGGGCATGAAGATATTATCCTATATTCTGGAAGCTTTATTGTTTTTTAAATTAATTTATTTTCTAATTGAAGGATAATTGCTTTACAGGATTTTGTTGTTTTCTGACAAATATCAACATGAATCAGACATAAGTTTACATATGTCTCCTCCCTCTTGAACCTCCCTCCTATTTCCCTCTGCATCCCACCCCTCCAAGTTGTTACAGAGTCCTTTACTTTTAGATCAATAATCAACTTGGAATGAGGTAAGAGTGAAGTTTAATTTTTTTGCAAATGGAAATCAATTGACCATTTGGCAAAAAAGCACTATTTATTTCAAAGATTTCCCTTTGTTGTTCCACAACACAGTATCATGCAATGTTTGATTGGTTTGACTTTTCTCATAAAAGAGCTTTAATTCTAAGGAAATAATTGGACAGTTATTTGGTTGAAGCTTTTGTAATACTGATATATTATTTCCATTTCACTCTCAGGAAACTGAGGCTTACAGAAGGTAACTAATTTGGTGAGCAAGTTCTTCTAGACAAAGATTCACATTATTAATGCCTTCAATGAGACAGAAATTAATTAGTTAAGCATAACAGTGTGAGACAGGTAATCTCTGCTAAAGCTCTCTGTCATTGTCTTGTGGTGTCCAACTCTGGATCCAAGACAGTTGTTTCAGCTCCCACCCTCATGCTTTCCTCTCAGCTTAGTGGGAAGGGAGACATGCCCCTTATTTTAGGAATGTTACCTTTAAATTGGCTTCCCTGATAACTTAGTTGCTAAAGAATCTGCCTGCAATACAGGAGATCCCGGTTGGATTCCTGGGTCAGGAAGATCCGTTGGAGAAGGGATAGGCTACCCACTCCAGTATTCTCGGGCTTCCCTTGTGGTTCAGCTGGTAAAGAATCTGCCTGCAATGTGGGAGACCTAGGTTCGTTCCCTGGGTTGGAAAGACACCTTGGAGAAGGGAAAGGCTATCTACTCCAGTATTCTGGCCTAGAGAATTGCACAATTTCATTCAGAAGCTATTGGCCAAAATTCAGTGATACTGCCACACCCATAACCAAGGGATCCTGGGAAATGAAGTATTTAAGTAGCCAGTGTCTTCCTGAAATTTGGGATCTCTAGAAAACAGGTTTTGGAACTGCTAGCCATAGCTGGGGGTACTTTGTTGCAGCCCATCTGATATTCAGACAAAAGTCTGTAACTCTAGGATATACTGCACAATCCTTGACTACTAGCTGAACTCAAACTTCAGATGTGTATCATCTCCTTTTATTAGAAAATAAAATTACTTAACTCACTTCCACTTAATTCCCCCACCCCCGCTTCTGTTCTGTTCTTCTTCTCTCTTTCCTGCCCACCCCACTTTGTCTGCCTATCTCTCTCTTTTCTCTTCAAAAGTTACGGTACCCTGTTATTTCCTCTCCATGTCTCCACTGCCTACATTTTGATGACAGGAACATGTCAAGGGGGTGGGGTGAGGGGGTGCGTAGGATCGCTGCAAGTGGTGAATCACAAAGTCTCTCACTTTTTCATTCTTTTTTTTTTAAACTTTAATTATTAGTTTTTATTACACAAGTAATACATATTCATTGTAGAAAAATTAGAAAACACAGAAAAGCAAAAAGAAAAAATAATCACCCATAATCCCACTACCCATAAATAACTACTATTAACATTTTAGTGTATGTCCTTCTAGCTTTTTATGCATATATATCAATATATATACATACATAGATATATTTATATATATTTTCTTTTTTTTTTTTTACAAATATTGTGTCATACTATACACACTGTTTTAGAATATGTTTTTAATTTAATATATATTGTGAACATTATTATTTATTCCCTGAAAAAATTATACAGTTACTACATGCTCATTGTGAAAAAGTCAGAAATAACAGATATGCAAAAAAAAAAAAAATATATATATATAGTTGCTCCAGATCTCACCTCCCAGAGATAAATGCTGTTAACATTTTAGCAAATATCTTTTCAGACTCTTTAATGCACATATATATGTAAGTATATTTTTAAAATGGGATGATGCTATAGATATTCTTCTCTGTTTTCATTTAACAATATAATTCCATAAATATATGTATGGTGCTTCCTCTTAATTGGTGCACAGTATTCCACTGATAGGATATACCATATTTAATCAATCTTATTCTGTGGGTTTATTTACAATTTTTCCCATTCTTCCAAATAAGTATTCTTTCTTGCATATTTCTTGAATAATAAATGACTACATCTTAGGTCATTTTTTCTGAACTTTTTCAGAAGAATTTCCCTACAGTGGAATTACTTGGTATAGGTGAAAAATATACTGCCCAATTATTTTCCAGAAAGGTAGAATCAGTTTACATACATGTTGCTCTGTAAGAGGATGTTCACTTCTAGATTTCCTTGCTGTCCCTGGAAACATTCATTTGTTATATTCTTGCCTTTCTGATACATTAAAAAAGAGTATATCATAATAGCTTACATTTTTGATTACTAGTCTATTAAAATATTTTCATATTATTAGTGCATTATTTTAATTTATGGTACATTGCCAGTTTGTATGCTTGGCTCAATTTTCTACTGGAAAGTTTGATTCTTTTTGAGTCATAAAATGTCATTTATTCATGCATTCATTATTCACTCATTCCATAAATATGTTTTCACTATTTGCTTTTGTGTTTAGCACTGTGCTGAGGATATAAGAATAAGCAAAATAGACATGGTCACTGCCTTCTGGAACTTCAGTTTAGTGGGGACAGACAATTAAACAAGCAATAATGAAAAAAGTACAATAAGGAAAAGAAAAAAATGGGAACACTTGGCTGGGGAGGAAGTTGTAGATCATGAAGACTTGCCAAAGGTAGTGGAATTTAAGCTCTTGGTATTTATTAGACATCTGTACTCTTTGTTGCATATATTTAAAATTTTGCTTTCTCTTAATCTGATTTTTTTTTTTTTACTTTATAGGAATTTTGCATTTTTAATTGGTCAAACCCATCCATCTTTTCCTTTGGTGTTTCTTGCTTCACTATAATGCTTAGAAAAGCTCCCCTCCTACCACCCCACACACACTAAAATTATATCATATTCATCAATACTGCCAGTTTATTTATGTGCTTTAACATTTAAATATTTACTTCATTTAGAATTTATTTTGATGACAGTTTTGAGGTATGGATCTAATATATCCCTCAACAAATGGCTAACCATTTCTCCCAATATAATGTACTTAATAAACCAACCTTTTCTCATAGATTTGAAATGACATCTTTGTAATGTACTCAGTTCTTTTATGTTCTAGGGTTTATAACTTGGCTTTATATTTAATATTAATGGTTTATTCTGGACCATTTCTCATTCTTTCGGTAGTTACCTGAAAGTTGAGCATTCTGCATTTGGTGATGTTCTAGAACACAAAGAAATGATAGACATTGCTAAGGTATGTGTGTAGGTGGGTGAGAAGTTATTCGGGATGGATATCCTTAATTCTTTCAATTTTGAGACTTCCGGAGGCTGAAATCCCACATGGGATCATTGTTAATCTGGCCAATTTGTTGGCTGTCTAAAATTAATTAAATGCTTTTATGCTCTGTATAAAGCTTAGATTCCAGTAGGTGGCAGTATTGCCAAACAGTAAGTATCCAAACTTGTAGGTGCCCTGAGGAACAAAATGATCTGGCAGGATTTTAGAATTGCTCCAAGAGCTTTCATTAGAGGAGGCACCAGGGCTGTGCTACTTTTAAAGCTCTTCTTTGTACCCTTGAACAATGGCACAATCAGAAGTGTGCACTGGATCTGTTCCTAGACGCATGCAAAAAACAGAAGTGGACTGATTTTTAAAAGTGGCGCCTACTGTGGGCCTTTCTTCATACACCTCAACAAAAAGTGCCTTTGGGCCCAGCCAATGACTGAGTCAAAGCCTGGAAATGTGGTTTTAAACAACGTGATTGTGGTGGGATTCAAGTGATTTTTATTTTCTTTGTATTTGGTGGTATTTTTCAGATTTCCCACAAAGAACATGCACTGTCTGTAATCTGAAAAAAAAAAAAAAAAAAAAAATCAACACAGGGTATTAAAAATAGGGTGGTGAAATGGGTGGTTCGTGTGCCAGAGAAACTTTATATCCTTTTTTGTTTCAAGCATATGTGCAAATGAAACAAAATGAGTTCAGTGGGCTCTCCTTATCCCTAGAGATCAGCTCAGTGTTATTGCTAATCTGGAAGCAAATTACCAGCAGGAAACAGAGACAGTTATCTCATGGAACTACACCTGAGAAAGTCCTTTGGTAGGTAACAGGGGAGTGGGGTCAGCTCCTACTAAGATGCACTGGCATACCTAATAGGAGATGGTGAATTACCCATTGCAACTCTGAGCCAGGGTAGGTTATAGGGACTTTGAGCACTAAATTTAATTTTAGGACCTGCTATAGTGAAGGAAGATCTATAAATCTTGGAGTATGTCCACAGGAACTACAAAATTGATCCAAGGCTGGGAAACAGGCACTATGAATAAAAGATAAGGTGGCTGAATTTATTTATCTTAGATATGGAAAGCCTAGCTGGGGAATTAAGACAAATCCCCATCTCCATAAATAGCGACTATAGCCCTCCCCAGACATGGAGGTGAGACCTGAATTTATTAACAGTCTTCAGTTGTACAGAGGACAATTGCACGGAAGGTGTTACTTTCACACTGAGACTAAGGCGAGAGTGAGCACAAATTAACCAAGCAGAAGTGATTTAGGTCAGGCATTTAGAAGAAGGTGCTGAACACCAAGACTGGACTTATCTGTTAATAACTGTACATGGATTAGTAAGAACTAGATTGAAGCTAAGGGTTCAATATAGTAGAAGGTGGGAGAGGGCAGAAATGGCAGCTGAGAGCATGCCAGAGTAGGCTCCTTCATAATTTCTAAAACAATGGACCTGAAGTGAATTAAACTTCAGGAGATAAAAATGAACTGCATTCAGGAAAGGATATTAAGCTTGAATCAAACCAGATGTGTGAAAATTGGGGTTTGCAGACCATGGAAATCTGGGAGTGGTTACCTGTTTTGCAAAGGAGCAGTCATCCTAGGAGTCTTTCAATAGCATATTCTAACAACTGTTTTATAAGTATTTGATTTAGAAAATTGTGATTTTTCTTGTATAACTTTCAAGGGTATGTCTTGACATGAAGCTAGTCATACTTATAACCATGTATCAGTTGCCAACTCATTGGAACACATCTCTGGACTCCAAGAATAAGGCCAATAACCAGCTGGTGTGATCTAAATAGAGACATGCGTAGTCTTTTGAGATCTCTTCCAACTTTTCAATCCTTTCACTTTCAATTAAAAAAACTAGAAGACACTTCCAAGGATAATTTCCATAACAGCAGATATTAGGTTGAACTATATGAAGTTGCCATTTTTAGGTCAAAAACAGTCAAATATCAGCAATTTCATATAATTCAACCTAATATGATAATTATTCCAGTAGTTCGTCTCTACCTCTTTCCCTCTTCACTGAAGCTACTAAAACCTTGGGTATATTTAGTTTTTTAGGTCAAAATGTTGGTGGATGTATAAATGCCTGTGCACATAAATGCTGAGAAATTATAGGGTTGGTATTAAATTTGTGTCTTGGATAAACCACGGATAGCTCATCCTTTTATTGTGCTGGATTCTGGGCCTTTTGTCTGACTTTAGGAATTTTCAGACTATGGAAAACAAGAAAAGAAGTTCAAAGGCTTGATCTTTCAACCCATGGGAAATTCTGCCTGGGAAATGGGCCAAAGGAAGAACAAGGGAAAATATAACAAAATCTGTACCATGTTACAAGTTTAGTGGAGGAAGAGCACAACAAAGCTGTGAGCAGAAAAACAAAGCATGTGGCTTCCTTCTTTCTAGAATAGAGTATTGCTTAATGTGTCCTGCTTGTAAGATTCTAAGCATAAGACAAGACACCAAGTACACGTTGGAAAAGTCTTATCTGCATAGTTATCTAAAATGAGACAAGCTTAGCTTAACTAAAAAGATTTTATTAACAATGTAAAATGTTAAGTATTTTTACGATCTGAGCTAAATCCAGCATGCCCTATAAGATTTAACACTATGCTGATAATGCAGACATCATGCTTCAATTTCAATTAGAACAAAATGTGATAATATTCAATTTTACATTGGAGGGTAATTGTATATGTTACTACACCATTTCCTAACTGGATTACTTCATTCTCCAAGAAGCTGAAAAAGACACCATTGGATGGAAAGGAAATTAGTTGCCCATATGCACTGTATTAAAGAATTAGGATTATTGTGTATTTACAAAATTTAAATACTTTTCATATACGGTTTTTGTTGCATTGTAAATTAAGACATTTTTCTGTTGAAGCTCTTAGTCTGACAGAATGGAAGACTAAACATAAATGAGTGCAGAGAAAGCAATAGGTTGAGGTGGTATATATTTGATTATAATATTATTTCTAATATTGGTTGGATTTTGAACAGTTTTGCAGTTTTAAATAGATTTCTATGTTTAAAGACTCTCATATGTGATCAGTTGTTTACATAGATCAGCAAGAGCTACAGATATACTATTATACATGAAATAATTTTTCTCTGTATAATACACTTAAAAATTCTTTAAATAATTTAAAAATCATAATTCTTGCATCTGTCATGGTGTGGTTTGGAGCAGACATGTGCAATGTCAGCTTTAAAAATCCTTTTAAAAACAGACTGCTTTTTGAATCTGGTTTTTTTTTTTTTTTTCCTTGACAGCAGCTGCTTTCAAATGTAAAATCATTTCAAAGGCCTGCGAGAGGTGGATAAAAGTAATAAGGAAGCTTAGAAAACATAGTCAAAAGCCAATGACTGTGGTTCAGCTGTCTGGAGGTCCTCGGGTTCAGTGATATTTTCAGGTCTTCCCAGTGGTGGCTTCCGGGAGGAATCGCCTAGCTTGAGACGAGACAGCACAGCCCAAAGAACCGTCTCTTCCGTCTTCTAACCAGGGGGTAGGGAGTTAGATTTAGAAGGCTGCTGTCATCTGTGATGGGATAGAATGTACAGGTTGAGTGAGGTACAGACAAAACAACTGTTTTTTAAGGATTGGTCTTAAAAATCCACAGTCCTTGAAATCCAAGTTTCTCAACTTCAGTTTCGTTGACATTTTTGGACCAGATCATCCTTTATCGTTAGGAGCTGTCCTGAGCATTGTAGGATATCCAGCAACATCTCTGGCCTCTACTCACTAGATGCCAGTAGCATTTCCCTACCAATTGTGAGAACTGCAAATGTCCCCAGATACAGCCACATGTTCCTGGGGCGGGGGCGAAAGTGAAGCCAATAGCCACAGCTGAGAACCACTGCTTACAGTTAAACGGCCTAGAGGCAGTTTTTCACTTGGGCAATGTATCCTTCTGAGAAAGAGCCCGTGTTTTGGAATAAATTGGCTTCTTTTCTATAGTTTACTGCTTACTAATCCTGTGACTTTGAACATATCACTTAAGCTCATTAAGCTTCATATTCCCCATATGTAAAATACGGTTTAATAATACTTACCCTAGGTGAGAGCTAAATGAAATACTCTATTAAAACATTTAGCTTGGTTGGTGACTTGGGTGCCTAGCATAGAGGAGAGACTTATTATTAATAATAATATAGCTATGATGAACTATTTTTCCTTTACATAGGACCTTGTTTTACCTCAGTTCACTCACTTTATGCCTCAGGAAGAGGTTTCAACTATTTCTTGTTGAGTGTTTCCCTAGCACTTTTTATAGCCAGGCATCTGAATACAAAGGCTTTTGGAGAAGGCTGTCAGCTGCTAAATTCACCAGTTCTGGCCTGAAATTTTTAGTACAATGACAAGTAGAGAAACAAAGAAACAAACCTGTAAACCAAATCCAGTTTAATGAGTTGGGTTTTGGGGAAATAGTGCAATTCAACAGAGAGAGTGAGTAGAAACGGCCTGTTGGAGTGGAACTGGCCAGTATGAGTCCCAGAGGCTGGAGGAGGACCACAGGGAAAGAGCCTGTAAACGGTCAAGTAGGGCAGTGCTAGGATATGGTCAGAATGGAATTAGGGGCAAAAAAATGGCTGGCTGGCTCTGGGAAACATTTTGAAAAATTCATTTGGCTGTATTGAGTCTTAGTTGTTGCATGCCGGGTCTTCACTGCAGCACACAGGATTTCTGTTGTGGCTCATGGGCTCTCTAGTTGTGGCGTGTGGGCTTAGCTCCTCCATGGCAGTGGGATCCTAGTTCCCTGATGGGGATTGAACCCACATCTTCTGCATTGCAAGGTGAATTCTTAACCACTGAACCAACAGGGTAGTCCCTCTGGAACTCTTTTAAACCTAAGCTTTGTCAGGACCACTTGCACTGCTCTCCAAGAACAAAGCTAAGATGTTCCCCTCCTTTCTCCATGCTAATCTTGAAGATGCAGGACCTTGGGAAAGAGCCCAGAATCGGGAGTGAGATGAAGAGATGGATATAGTAAAGAATGTGCCCCAGTTGAATAAAACTGGCTTGTAGCTGACGGTTGGTTTTCTCGATAACTCAGCCTGGAGTGCCGCAGTCCATGGGGTCGCAAAGATTCGGACACGGCTGAGCAATTGAACAAAAACAACAAGACACTCAGGAAACTGTCAGGAAAAAAACTGAGTCCTGGCTTCCTGGTCCTCTTCCATAAATTGTCATCCAAGTGCCCTGGCTTTTCTCTCCCCATCCCCCAAGGCTCCCATGTGTCATGCTTGTTTGTACATTAGCATCACCCACCGAGCTGACAGTGTTCCTTGGAATGCTGCACTATGGTACACATTTAGATGGAACTAGAGTAGCAAGTTGGAGGCAGGAAAGGAGACAGGCGCCCTAGCTGGGCACATCAGATTAATCAAACACAGCCTTCTCCCCACAGTCACCACAGATTACAGTCCTCTCTTAAAACCCACACTCTGCTAATGTGGAGAAAAACAGGACTTTCTTTGTCTTTTTTCAGAGTGAAAAATAATTCACTATAGTCTGGATGTCAACATTTTGAGACTAAAAATGGGACATCTCTTTTTTTTAAACAGTTAAACTTGCCCCAAATAGTTTAAGATGCTGAAAGCAATGTCAAATCCTATATATAAGCCTAATTTCTCAGCAGAATCTCTCAGAGATGAATCATGATATATCTGGAGCAGAAAGAAATGATAACCATATTCTCTCATCATTTTTAGGGCTCTCACTTCTTTAGCCACCAAATGATCAGTGAACTTAACCTAACTGGATATGGCAAAGATACAGCAGACCCTGAAGGTTTTGTTATCTCTTTGAATGCTGACCACGCTCCCTGAAACTCAAGTTCAACTGAAAGTCAACATGTCCTTGGAATAGATGCACCAAAACTATGAAGATACTGATAGGAAAGGAAATTTTTATTTCTTTGAGACTTAGAGATCTATTTTCTGAATTCCCATTTATTTCCTGAATTTCCTATATGTTTGCCTTTCTCCAAACATTTAAGAAATTTGGGAGTGACCTCACTGGTATTTATATATTATAAAAAGCAATTCTTGATATGTATCGTTCCCACTATATGGGGAAATGTCTACATACATTGGTCTGTTGTATTTACAAAGAAAGTGTGCATATGTGTGCTGTGGCATGTGTGTTCTGTGGTGGTATATTTGCTTCCATTTCCTCTTTTTTATGTATTAAAAGCACACAGCTATCATACACAGGGATTATGAGATTTGTATCAAGACTGACCTTTGTATCTGTGCATTCATTACAGTGAATCAAAAAACCTCTGTGCTATTGAAATTCTCCTCATTCACCCTTCTTTTCATATATATATATATATATAAAACATTCACTCGTGAGTGCTATAGACACACACGCACACACATATGTATATAGCATTCACAAGTGAATAGGATGTGTTAGAATTGATGAGAAAGTGCTCAGATGTTAAGCGAAGGACAGGCTGCCTAATAAGAATGACTGCTGATGTGGGGCATCTTTGTTGAGCATTTGTGACACCTTTGCCAGCCCAGAGCTTGTCTGATCATCACCTAGGGCTGAGGTGACACTAAAGCTTAAAAAATTCTTGGCAGAAATTCAGATCAGCTTTCTACCCTGTAGGAAGCTGACACCTGCAAGTAAATGCTGAAACTCACCAAGCAGTAAGTCTGCCTGGAATGATCTGAAATGAATTCAATGCCAAGGAAAGATGTCTTTCCACATTGACTGAAATCCTGACTTCGAAGTGAGGGGCTGTCAACAGAATGTGAGCAAAATGGGTGTTTCCCCACTTATTCTCAACTTTCTGGGCTAATCCATCTGAACTTGGGACATCTTTTATTTTTATTGCTAATGTTTGAGAATTTTATGTTGTCTTTTTTCCAAAGTGCATACTCTCAAAGAACTGTAACCTAGGACAGTTTTAAATTTGAAAATAAAAAGTGAGAAAGGGAAGAGGAAGGAGGAAAGCATAGCAGAAAGTGAAAGCACAGGAGAGTAGGGTATTCAGTCATCAGTAAATTCAAAATCCAGTCATTTGATGATTAATTTTTGGGTGCTTCTAGAGCCAGGAACACTGAAATCCCCTAAGGTACAATAATACCATTTCAAATTACGTTTGCCAATAAAAGATTTTTTACATAAATGATGTGTTAGAAACAGAGGGCATACAAATGAGGCTTGCAAATAATAAACTGATGTTTGAGTTTAAAGCTATGTTCTCTAAGTCAAGAGGAGTGCTTATGATGAAACTGCAGTTGGAAACTTCTATTCTGCAAAAAAAAAAGAGATCTTCATCTAATTCCAGGGTTCCCAAACATGGGCAGCATCAGTTTCATCTGAGGGCTTGTTAAAGCACAGATTGCCGGCCCCACCTCCAGAGTTTCTGAATCAGTAGGTCTGGGGTGGGGCCAGACAATCTGCATTTCTTACAAGTTCCCAGACCTGCTGATACTTCTGGTCCTGAGACCACACTTTGAGAACCACTGAATTATCAAAGGCCTATAAACTGCAAGGCTCTATGTCAGGTGCTGAGGGTAACACCAGATGGGTCCTAAGAGAAAGGTGACCCTTGGCTTCAGGGATCTTGGTTTGAGTAACTAGGAGGCTTCATTAGAAATGCCATTGGAGAGATACAAATAGAATGCTGTGAGAATTCTCAGAGGGAAATTACTCCCATCTTGTAAAGAGAACATTTGCGGAAGATTCCCAGGGCCTTGGTGTTCATGCTAGGGCAAAAGGGATGGGGAGAACTTGGACATTTGGTGAAGTAGGGGGCATGCGTTCTGGATGAAGAGAGCAGTGTGAACAAAGATGTGGAGGTCAAGGCAGCCTGAACTGGGTCCAAGTAAACAGTCCAGTCTGGCTGGAATGAAAGGCATATGAAGAAGGGTTAGTGTAAAACAGAACTACTGAGAATTCCCTGAATAAGGCCATATACCTTCTCTCGCCTCCCTGACTTTACATATTCCATCTCCTTTTATCCAGAAAAGTCTTTTCTGATTGCTCTATGCTTCTACCTTCATGCCTGCATTCATTCTATAAACAAGTGCTATAGCCCTTGGGTTTCCCTGATAGCTCAGTTGGTAAAGAATCCACCTGCAGTGAAGACCTGGGTTTGATCCCTGGGTTAGGAAGATCCCCTGGAGAAGGGATAGGCTACCTATTCCAGTATTCTTGGGCTTCCCTTGTGGCTCAGCTGGTAAAGAATCCTCCTGCAATGTGGAAGACCTGGGTTCAATCCCTGGGTTGGGAAGATACCCTGGAGAAGGGAAAGGCTTCCCACTCCAGTATCCTGGACTGGAGAATTCCATGGACTGTCCATGGGGTTGCAAAGAGTCTGACATGACTGAGTGACTTTCACTTTCACAGCCCTTGGAACATTGTCTGTTTCCAACCCTGTGCATCCACAATTCTATAAGCAACTCTTTATGAGACAATAAATTTACCCTTGCTGTTCAACTCTTCATCTCTCACTCACTCCTCAACCCTCCTTAATTAGGCTTTGTGCATGCCCCCAATTCCAAGAAAGCTGATTCTGGCCATCTCACCAGTGACTCCTTTGTTGCTAAATCCTATGGGTAATTTCAGTTCTTATTTAGCTGAACTGCCCCACACTATGAGCCATTTTTTCCTTGCAACTTTCTTATTCCAGTATGCTGAGCTTTATATCAGTTTTTTTGTAAACTCGTCTTCTTTTCCCTCAAAACTTAAATTTTGGTATTTCAGAGCTCTTCTCTGTATACTCTCTGGGGGTGGTCTCAAGTATTTTCAGGCTTCAATTACCAACATGCTGCTTGTGTTTACATCTGAATTTCCTGCCCTTCCAGCCCCCATGTCTCACACCAACATAAGGCATGTACATCCACCACAAACTCTGAGCACTGGTCTTCGAGTGTCCCCACAATCAGAACTCCATCTGTCCTGTGCTCTACATCTGCTGGTACTGCTCTGCTCTACCTTAGTGATGGGTACCATCATTCCCTCTGCTTTCCAAATCTGAACTCAGGTTTCATTCTTGATTCTGCTTTGCTAACATATTTCAGCCAACTGGCCATATCCTCTTCTCCAAGCCCCTGGCTTTAGGTCAGATCATAAGCATTTCTTACCTGGCTTATTGTACTTGCCTACTAACTGAACCCCTCCAGTGACCCCAGGATAAAGTCCAAACATCTTAATATGAAATAAAGTGGTCTTAATGACATAGCCCCCTTACCTCTCTAGTCTCTCTCTGAAGTCTCTTTTCTAACCACTTTCCCAATTAATGAAGTACTTGTAGTTCATCAAAATCCCCTGCTCTGTCATCTCCCCAGATGTCTTCACACATTTGGAATTTTCTGCCTAGACTGTCTTCTTTCCATCTTTTTCTTTGGCTAATTCTGATTTATCATAAATAAAAATCTCAGCTCACACACTTTGCAAAAAGCAATTCTCAATGACTCCCATCTCCTCCATCCCCATTTATAACTAAAACCTGACTAGGCGAGAATCCAGTATGCCCTCGTAGCATCCTTTGCTGACTATTATGGCACTGTTGCATTTAAACATTTTTTTTTTTGTCTTTCCAATACTGTGTGTGTTTCCAGAATTCATGTGCCATCCCCTGAGGGCTCTATCACAATCTCTGCAAGGGATGGCTATGCCATTTGAAAAAGCTTCCCAGGTGATTCTCATTCCCATTTTGTCCTGTGGAGATGGAGAGCCTCTAGGGCAGTGATACCCAATCTTTTTGGCACCAGGGGCCAGTTTCGTGGAAGACACTTTTTCCACAGACTGGGGTGGGATAGTATCAGGAAGATTCAAGAGCATTACATCTATTGTGCACTTTATTTCTATTATTATTACATCAGCTCCACCTCAAATCACCAGGCCTTAGATCCCAGAGGTTAGGGACCCCTGCTTTAGGAATAGAGAGATCCCCAGCACCTGGCACATCATGGGTGACCATCACATGTTGGATGATGGTGGGGACAAAGAATGCTGAGGTGAGAAATCTATTTTTCCTTCGACAATGTGTAGACACTTAAAATTTGTGAGTAGAGGCTCAACATAATTAGAGTAATGTACTAAGAAACTGATGTATGATCAGTGATGAGTGGATTAGATTGGAGGGGAGAGAGAGGGGCATAGCATACATCACACTGAATCCTGGGCAAAATGTTGTACAGATTGCAAAGAATCTGGGATAACTGCCCAGAGTGATATTCAGACACCAGTTTGAAGCACAGAAAGTCTTTAAATGAGGCGCTGGGGAAGGGCCAACAAGGTCATCTCTAGGCTAGCAGGTGGCATAACAGCTCAATGTCCTTCAGCTCCATGCCAGAGAACTCAACCATGGCCAGGTTGGTTCCGGTTATGCACATTCACACCAGGGTGGAGCAGGGCTGTAGAGAATGGGGGACCTGTTCCTAGACCTGGTTTAGCCTGGAGCAGGACTGTCCACAGGTGGTGCAATGGTAAAGAAACTGCCTGCCAATGTAGAAGACACAAGAGATGCTGGTTTGATCCCTGGGTTGGGAGGATCCCTTGGAGTAGAAAATGGTGACCTGCTATAGTATATGCCTGGAAGATTCCACAGACAGGAGAGCCTGGCAGGCTACAGCCCACAGGGTCACAAAGGTCGGACACGATTGAGGGGTTGAGTGTGTGCACGCATGTACGTGCGCACGCACACACACACACACACACACACACACACACACGACTGTCTGCAGGAGAGGACCCATTCTAGAACAACTGCAAGTCCTGACTGATCCACTCGAGACTGACTCTAATGCGTGGTACCACCAACTGAATTTTAGGCAAAAGTAAATGTACTGACAACACAGCACAGGATTCGTGAAGTCAGAATTTTGGAAAAGGTGAAACTGTCTTTCAGGCTTAATTTACTTCTGCGATGCTTTGTTTGATTACAGCCTGCATTTAGAAGATGCTTGTCCTTCACTTTCCCATCTCCTTTTAGCCTTTGTCAGTAACCTTGTGGGCTCTCCACAGGTGGTTCCATTTGTAATCCATTTGACACAGCAAGACTCTCATAATTAATGAAGCTCCCTACAGAACTGTCAGTGACCCAGAATGTAGGACAGGAGAGGCGCTGAAGCAGAGGAAAGGACAGCAGGTTGAGAGCCAGGAGATGGGGAGGCTGTGAGGAGCTGGGGCAGAGCAAGGCAGGCTCCCTCTTCTTCTGCGCACCTTTGTCTCCAGTCTTAAACAAAGTATGGGAAGGTAAAGGCCCCATCTTAAATGAAGGCATAATCATTAACCATTACAATGCCTGCTCTTGGCCACTTTTGCTTGTCACTGAAAGTCAATTTACAGCATATTGTTGCTAAATCAAGTTTTGATTGTGGTGGGAAGGGGAGATGGTAGGATTAAATCTCGAAATGTTAAAATCAACAGGAAGAGTTTCTGAGTTGAGGGACAGGATAGGGTCTGGAAGGGCTTCCCTGGTGGCTCAAATGGTAAAGAATCTGCTTGCAATGCAGGAGACCTGGGTTCTATCCCTTGGTCAGGAAAATCCCCTGGAGAAGGTAATGGCTACCTATTCCAGTATTCTGCCTGGAGAATCCCATGGACAGAGCAGCCTGGTGAGTTACGGTCCATGGGGTTGCAAAGAGTTGGACACACCTGAGCAACTAACGCACACACACACGTATGGTGTTTGGAGAGCAGGGCAATCAAAGCAGTTCCAGAGTGGGTCCCCACATACTTGCCTGGCAGGATTTCTACATGGTCAGGATTTGAGTAGGGAAACAGGGCAGTATCTTATTCCTTTTTATCTCTGCTTCAAACACACATGTAAATGGAATAAAAAGAGAAAAGAAAGACACAGACAGAAGGAAAACAGATGGCTTTCTATAGTGCTTTTCATCCAGTTAGAATTATGTTTTGAAAATAAGGTCCTACAGAAAAGAACTGGAATACATTTTTCCACATGTCATCCCACACTATTTTCTGCTTAGATGAGACCTGGATAATAAAAAGATTAAACAGGGTTCCAAGAAGATAATGGGACAGCCCCTATGCTCTACCTTGGTGTATGCAGTCAGAGACAGGAATCTGGCTGATTTCCTCATTAAAATGGTGCCCTATGCCTCTGCTAACAGAGAAGGCAATGGCACCCCACTCCAGTACTCTTGCCTGGAAAATCCCATGGATGGAGGAGCCTGGTGGGCTGCAGTCCATGGGGTTGCTAAGAGTCGGACATGACCGAGCAACTTCACTTTCATTTTTCACTTTCATGCCTTGGAGAAAGAAATGGCAACCCACTCCAGTGTGATTGCCTGGAGAATCCCAGGGACAGAGGAGCCTAGTGGGCTGGTGTCTATGGGGTTGCACAGAGTCGGACACGACTGAAACAACTTAGCAGCAGCAGCAGCAGCAGCCTCTGCTAAAACATGTTCCCAGAGTGACTCCCAGATACCTTCTCTCCTTCCTTTAGGCCTTCTCAGACCCCTGGTGGAGACTCACATCCCTGCTTCTCCACTGCTCACTCCCAGTGTGGTCAGTCAAGTCCTACTCTTTGGAGGCCAGGTTCCTCTGTCCTTGGAATTCTCCAGGCAAGAATGCTGGAGTGGGTAGCCATTCCCTTCTCCAGGGGATCTTCCCGACCCAGGGATCGAACATGGGTCTCCTGCATTGCGGGCACAGTCTTTACCATCTGAGCCACTGATTTCTGTTCTGGGTGTGTTTAATGAGCCCTCCATCATACTGTGAGGCCTGATTAAACATGCCCAGAATAGAGATGCATCTTCATGTGCTAAGGGTTCCCTTTTCTCCCCCAAATGAAGAAACCTTAATTTCCCATAAGACTTCACCTGAATTTTAAAAATTATTTTAGTATATGTATGACTGAGTCCCTTCGCTGTTCACCTGAAACTACCACAACACTGTTAACTGGCTACACCCCAAATCAAAATTAAAAGCTTAAAGTTGGAAAAAACTTATTTTAAAATCATACAGCATTACTCCCTCCTGAAGAAGACCTTCTATCTTCTAGCTTTTTCCTTTTCATGTCCCAAATGGATTTAGGATTCAAGTCCTGGGTGTCCCTTGTTCAGATTTTTTTCCTTTTCGCTGACAGTATCAATCATTCACTACTATTATTATATTTTAAAAATGTATTTAAAATTCTAGTTATTTTTTCTGCTTATAAAAGTAATAAAGTTATACAAAAGATTTCTATTATATTATACTTTTATGATTATAAAAATGTCCTAAATGAAGAAAATAAAATATCTGTTCTTCCAATAATGCCTAATTCAAAAACTTTTGGATGAACTTTTATTAATTATAGGGGGAATGTTTAAGATATAGGCTACATGGAATCCATGAAATTCAGCCTGGGGGGGTTGTCATTCTTCTAAGCAAGTACAAGAGGAAGCCCACATGCTGTTGGTGGGGGTACTTGCTCTACAGATTAAGAAGCTGAGGATAGGTTCAGAGATGAGCCCCAAATCCAGTCTCAGGGATCAGTATTCTAGAGAGCAGGTTCAAGGTCAACTTTTCATGGGCTCAAGGTCAACTTTTCATGGACGTTACACACAGTGGCTTCAGAGTGAATGGAAGTTGGGGTTATTCTATTTGATGATGATTTGGAGTTTTCCTGAGCTAGGTTGGTGGGCCAGCTGGTAAATAATAATAATAACAATATACTGCACTTGTTGAGCGCTTCCTCTCTGTAAGGTTAGTAGCAGGCATGTGATAAGCATTTTTTCATTGACTCTTCACAACAACTCTCTGAAGTAGATCACCTGATCTCTTTTTCGGGGATGAGGAAACATATATGTTCAGAAGGGAAACAACTTCTTCCAGGAAAATGGCAGAGCCAGCATGGTAACCCAAGGCTAGCTGTAACCATGCTGACATCTAGCAGCAAACTTGCATGCTGTGTCCACAGGGCCCTCGTCACCACCATGAGTTGGAGTAAAACACTGCTTTCTTAGAACCTTACAAGGCCTCTCAAGCATAACCCACAGCCAAAGGCAGTAAGCCTGGGTCAACAGGCCCTTCAGGGGGTCCTTGCAGCTACCTGATGCACCGCATCTCCCGCCTCTTATTTTCCAACACCCGCCCCCCTCCCTTGCAGCTCGGGTCACACCGCACTCTTCTGTCTGTGCTCTCACCTCCACCTCTCCGCCTTCTGCCACGCGGCTCCCTGAGCCAAGCTGCGCTCCAGCTCTGAGGCCAAATCCTCTCCCTCCTCGCTCAGAGGCAACCTGCCCTCCCTCCTGCTGAGGCTGTGCTCAGTGAAAACAGGAGGGGGATCTTTCCTTCTTCTACAAACCCTTTCCCCACCCTGGGTGTACCACTCTCTGAAGCGGATGCTTCACTTAAGATTGCTCTTGGCCACATGTGCTTGGTGAAAGTGATTATTACTAGCCCTTTGTACATATCTTCAGACTCTGGGGCTGCAAAGTTGGGTGCAGGTTGAACAAACATTTACTGTTTAGGCTGGCTTTTACTCTACTGTGTTCCAAGCATTTCTCTAGGTACTGAAGACAAAACAGTTAATGGAAGCATACAGAGACCCTTCCCTCACAGAACTAACATCCTAGTGAATATCCCCTTTCCCTCTCTGTGTTAGAGTGTATACTCCCATAGGATAGTTCTGGAGACACACTGCCTGGGATCACATCCCAGACTTCCTACTTACAGTCTGTTTGGCCTTGGCCAAGTTAGCCAGCCTGTGTCTCAGTCTCCTGTAAATTGGGAAATGTGAATAGCATTTCCTTCAAACACGTTATTAGAATTAAAGAAGTTAATACAGTTAATAAACCTAAGATATTTAGACTAGTGGCTGTGACAGTGTAATTTATATATGTTTGATCTTCGACCTATTCCTGGCACAGAGCTACTAAAACTCTTGGAATGTCCTTAGAGAGCCATAAAGATGTCTTTTGTTAGTTTAATAATGCGATTTTGGGAAAACACCCGAGGACAGTGTTTTCCTGAGTCAGGAAAACACCTGGCTCCTAGGAGAACCAACTCTGTGATTGGAGGGTTAGAACTTTCCATCCCATCTCTGACTTTCAGGGAGGGGGAGGGGTTGGAGGTTGAACTAATTGCCAATGGCCAATGATTTAATCAATCATGCCCGTGTTTAGGAAGTTGCCAGAAAAACCCAAAAGAAAAGGGTTTGGAGAGCTTCTGAGACTCGGAAGATGGCCCTCCTGAAGAGGGCATGGAATTTCTGCACCCTTTCCCCACACCTTGCCCACCCTTCTGCCATCTGGCTGCTC
Organism: Bubalus kerabau; assembly: GCF_029407905.1. NCBI lineage: Eukaryota > Metazoa > Chordata > Mammalia > Artiodactyla > Bovidae > Bubalus > Bubalus kerabau. The sequence goes on from NC_073641.1 coordinate 16,717,143, forward strand.
CTGAGTTAATATCCTGTAATAAGTCAGTGAACTGGTAGGTAAAATCTCTCTCTGAGTTCTGTGAGCTGCTCTAGTGAACTAATTAAACCTACAGTGGGGCTCATTGGACCCTCCGATCTAGCTAGATGTACAGAAGCTCAGGTGACAGCTTGGGCTTGGGACTGGGGTCTAAAGTTGGAGGGGGGAGACAGTTTTTTAGGACTACTGAACCCTTCACCTGTGGAATCTGATGCCATCTCCAGTAAGTGTCAGAAATCAGTTGAGCTGCAGGACACCCAAGTAGTGTCTGATAATTGCTTGGGGATGTGGAAAACGCCCCCACACCTTGGAACTGGATACAAAATCACAGTGGCAAGATATGTTAATTACTACTGTTAGTTTGTTTAGATAACATGTGGATGGCAGAGCATTTCCTTTGGAGGTGTTCTTAAGTCTCTTCCACTATAAACTTTAAAGAAAAATTTTTTTATTTTGACTGGGTCTTTGTGGTTGCTGCACGGGCTTTTCTCGTCATGGCAAGTGGGGGCTACTTTTCCTTGTGGTACACAGGCTTTTCTCATTGTCATGACATCTTCTGTTGCCAAGCAAAGGCTCTAGGGCATGTGGGCTCAGTAGTTGCCACTCCTGGGTTCTAGAATATAGGCTCTGCAGTTGTGACTCACAGGCTTAGTTGCTCTGCAGCAAGGGGGATCCTCCCTGACCAGGGATAGAACCCGGTCTCCTGCATTGGCAGGTGAATTCTTTACCACTGAGCCACTGGGGAAGCTGGCTGTAAACTTCTTAAAGACCAGGGCCGAGTCTTCAGCCCTTCTGTGTTTGCCACACCCGGTGCAGTGCTCTTCACAGGGTAACAATGAATACATGCTCTCGACTGAGGGGGCCAGAGAAGGAGGTGTCTGTTATCAGAGTGTTTCTCAGCGCCCCTCAGAACAAAACTGCTTTCACCTGATAAACTATTCTCTCTTATCTTCTCAAGGGAAGACAAATGTACACTCGATGCCTTCCATTGCTTGTGTAAAAAACACTTGCTTTCATTTCTCAAGAAACAAGACCCAAGGTTATCGTGTGAAAAACATCCTCTGCCTCAAAAAGAAATGACAAGACTCACCTTGATTTTTCAGTGGTAAAGGCATAGTTTCCCTGAGTTTGCTTAAAAGGTTTTTCATTTCTCGCATGTCTCTGTAAAATTGATAAAAAGAAAAAATAATCAGCTGTAAATTTTGGAAATGCAATCTCCAACTGTCTGTTCTATGACACAACTGAAGGACAAAGTCTGTGCCTAAGTGTACCCGTTTGAGCCTCCAGTAGGCAAATAATTGCATTTATTTTGCTTTTATAAGAAGAAGAAGAAGAAAAAGCTGAGTTGGGTTGGCTCTGAAGGAATTAGAACTACTCTGACAAACATTTCCACAGGGCATTCTGCTAGTAGGAGCCCTCCATCTCTGCCTTTAGTTGGACTTGGCTGAGATGAGAGACGAGCCTCTGGTAACGAGGATAGTACTTCAATTTCCAAGGGCAGGTGAAGGACACCCAACTAGGACACCAGGGGTACCCTGGGGAAAGGTGAGGCTGGGCGATGCTGTTCTCATCAGGTCCCAGTGCGGTCCTAGCTGTGGGTTCACTCCCTGTCGTCCCTCATTACTCAGAGATTCAGAGTAACACAGGTGTTAAGCATTTCCAAGGGTCAACACATTAAATTGACTTGGAATATTTTTACAAAGCCCTCCCAGTAATTTTAAAGTGCAGCCCAGTTTGAAACCCACAGATCTCTTAGGGTAAAGTGATAGGGAGAAGCAAGGAAGCCCTCTCCCGTAACAGGTCTACTGTGCCTACTTCTCCCACTCGCTCCCATCTCCTTTGACCAGAATCTGGATTTTGAGGCTGAAATGAAATACTGCCAATGCTGAGGGGTGGACTCTCCTATTATTATTATCCGCCATAGCTTGCTCTCTGACAAGCTTATAAGACTTGATTAGTGTTTCTGTTCAAGGTTTCTGAAAAGGAAAATGGCTTTGCTGATGGACTATACCCTGACCAGGGCACTCTGGCAGGTTTTTCTTCCTGGGAATAGAGCAAAGCATTTTCTACTTTATAAATTAAGAGAAATCACTCCCTCATCATTTGTCTATAGTTCTATCAAATCATGCCAACCAGCTTTATTGTTTGAATTGTTGGATTTCCAAGCTTATACAAAGTCCAAGTTTTATTAATAGCACATAATTGCCACATGCTTCAATTTTCTATAAACACAGAAATTTGGTAATTAGCTTTAGAATTATATTACAATCTGAAAGTAAAACCACAATGGCTATAAATGCCACTGTGTGTTACATTTCTAAAAATAAAAAAATAAAATGTTCATTATCTTGTCAATGACTCAACCCCACACACACAGAGCTCTCGGTGGAATTGCCCAGCGTTCATTCAGCTGCTCCACGTTGGCTCTGGGGACATCAGTAGCAAAGAACAAGAAAGCAATGTGAAGGCCAGTAAAGAAGGGGCTGATGCCTCTGCCTCGAAGAATGGAATTTTTAGCATCAAGATGTGATTATGATTATATTATTATTGCTTCCTTTTCCCAAGTGAAATAGAATCACTGTAGAATCTCTTCTTCCCAAGAAAGAAACCGTCTGGCCTTGAGCTACTGCTTGTAAAGACAAATGCATTAACACGCTTTGACCACTAAGGGGCCATCAGCTAAATCCCAGGAGAGGTAGAGAAGCCAGCTCTTCAGAAAACTGTGAACTAGATAGATGCCTCAGCTCCCGACTGGCCACTAAATAGGCCATCCCATACACCTGAAATCTGAAGATATCTTTGCACGATTTTGAGTTATTCTCCCTGAAACAAATGGAAATGTTGGGACCCAGCCTGGTGAGTGAGCAGTGATGGGTATATAGATTCGACTTTCTTGCTTCCCAAGGAAGCACTCGGTCTGCATCTCCATGGAGATGCAAGGCTGATGGAGTGGGATAAGCAGAGGCTGGGAGCCCACGTCTCCTGGCAGTTCTGCTGCCATTCTGTAGATGGATTTGGACTCCTTACTGTCTCTCATCTTGGTTTACCGAGAGCTCTGTTTTCTGATTCTAAAAGAAAAATAATGTCAACCCTCTGTAGCCCCTAAGTATTAATTGGAGGAGGACTGGCAGTCTATTTAGGGTAACTTCCTACTTACCTCTCAGTGTTCTCAATGTCTGTGGAAACCTGCCAGGAATGTTGCTGAATATCTACAGGGGATGGCGAGGAGTCCTCGAGAGCAGGTGTTTCAGCACACTCCTCAATTTTGCAATCCAGGCTCTTGCTTCCCCCTCCAGGCTCCTTTCCTAAGGGAGTGGGTGTTGGTAAAAAGAAGGGCATAAGAAATCATAAATGCAAATTCTATACCCAAGGTATCATTGCAGACTTTGGCTATGCTTTGAGCCGAATGCTCCATTAACCCTAAAAGCTTTTATTAATATTTATTTTATTATTATTATTATTTATTTATTTTGGCTGTGCTGGGTCTTTGTTGCTACACATGGGTTTTCTCTAGTTGTGGCCGGCAGGGGCTACTCTTCGTTGCAGAGGGCAGGCTTCTCATTGTGGTGGCTTCAGTTTGTTGAGGATGGGCTCTAGGTTTGCCAGCTTCAGAAGCTGTGGTGCACAGGCTTAGCTGCTCCGTGGCATGTGGAATCTTCTTGGGGCAGGGATTAAACCTGTGTCCCTTGCATTGGCAGGAGGATTTTTAACAGCTGGATCACCAGGGAAGCCCCCCCAAAACTTTCTGAATACTAAAGTGATTTGTGTGTGTGTGAGTAGCGCATTTTCACAACATTCTGGGACAGGTATCTTGAGGTCAATTCAACCTGAAGTAAGGGCCCTGCTTTTGATGGAGTGTTGGTGAGTGAAATCAGATTAGCTCAGGAGAAGGGGAGTTAGCCTGCAAAGTCATGCTGCTCTTTGGTCCTCAGATGCAGGGCCAGAAGCAGGTGACACCCAGCAGGAGGAACGGGAGCCCCTGGTGCTCTCTCTGATTCTGACACCAGCTCTGTGGGCCTGAGGGTGCAGTCGAGATTACGGACCTGCCTTCCGTTTCATTGGCTCTCCAGCCTCCTCCAGTGTATCCTCTGTGAGGAGAGCGCCCAGTCTCGGGATCCAGCCGTACTCTGCTGAGACCCTCAGTGTCATCGGCTGAAGCGCCTTGCACTGAGTAGCTGGCATAGCAGTGCGTTGCCAGAGCTCTAAGACTTGTACTCACCGTGACTGATCTGAAGGGAATAAACCAAATGCTTTCTGGAAACAAATCTCCAAATTGGTTAAGCCATCAATTCCTATGAAATTACATGGGAGGTATAGCCTGTGGCCCAGGTGTCCTCTGTTAATGCCTTTTATTCTGCCTTGAACATCTGTGTATCTGCAAGGAGGTATCTTGCTATCATGAGAAGGGCCTGTGAGGCTCAAGAACAGGATTTGAAACCTGGCCTTTACAGTTGTTCAGTTATTCATTCATTCACTCACAAATGTTTCCCGAGTGTCGGCTAAGTATCAGATACTGGGCTTGATGCTAGAGATACAGAAGTGAGAGCAAGACATAGTCTTTGCTTCATGGAGCTTAAAGTGCTGGAGATAGACAAATTAAAAAATTACAAATAATTACAAAGCTGTTGTATAATATGATGTAATCTGGCAAAAAGTGGGTAGCTATATTGTTTCACTCTTTCAATGAGTTTTATTTGCATTATGTAACTATAGCTCTAGACTGGTTGTCAAGAAATCGTTACAGACTGTATCACTGAATGTTCATGAGATAGCAGCTCCACCTGGTTACCTCTTAGCTCAGTTTGCTTAATCATCATGTAATTGTTTTTGCATGTTAAAAAAAACCCAAAATATAAAAACACTTAAGAAAAGGCAGGCTGTTACGGTAAAATCTAATGGGGATCTTTTCCCTTGGGTTCCTGTTTGAAGGGGTCTACTATACTTTTACTTTTCACTTTCCTGCATTGGAGAAGGAAATGGCAACCCACTCCAGTGTTCTTGCCTGGAGAATCCCAGGGATGGGGGAGCCTGGTGGGCTGCCGTCTATGGGGTCGCACAGAGTCGGACATGACTGAAGCGACTTAGCAGCAGCAGCAAAAATTTTATCCCCATCATTTCTAACCCATGAGGTAGCAACACAAAGAGAAAGAGACAAGCAATTAACTGGTAATTGTGTACCATTCATCAGCCTATAGTAGAAATGGACCTGTGAATATTCAGCCAAAGCACAAACACAAGTTTACTGGTGAAATTTTTGTTCCTTTTGTGTATACTTTATGCACACTGATCCTGGGTGATTTAATTGCTTTTTCCAGTTTTATGGTATTTCTGTTGGTAGAGATTAATTAAGTACATAATTTAGCATACTACCATTTCCCAGTTGGAAGGCACTGACTTCTTAGCATTTGCACTCATCTCCTGGTAGAGTGCACAAGTGCAGTCCATGCGGCACCTACTTCTGAGCATTCAGCCTTGGGATGTGAATCTGAGCAATGGTGGCTAATACTTGAGTGAGAGACAAAACAGGGTGTGTCCCCCCCAAAACAGCCCAAAGCTCTAAAGGAGAGGCCCATCTGAAAGCAAGCATGGCTCCTGTTCTGCTCCTTTGGTGCTGAAATCTGTGGAGAATGGAGTATGGTTTGGGCAGCAAATTGGAGACCCAGAAGATTCACACAGATTCTCTGTTTTATGGGCTCTGCTTGGCGTGGGACCACTGTAGGCCTTGTCCTGTGGTCAGGACTAGAGAGCCCAAAGCTTTCCTTCGTGGGAACAGGGGAGAACTCAAGGTAGCGTGATGGTAGGACTTAAAGTCCTTCCTCTGCCTCCTTCATACATTCACCTCTTACACACGAAGGCTTATATGGACTCCAGTCCACAGTGACTTTGTTTACTCTTACTGCCTGTGCTAATTCTACTTACATAAGGCAAATACATTCTATAACTTTTTCAAAGTAACATAACTACTCATGTATTCCTGAAACAGGCCTATGAGCTTGCAATGCCAAGTACACCCTCCTTTCCCTCAGTTTTCAGAGCTTAGGTCTAATTTTGCTAATGCAGATGAACAAGAATGGAAAACCTGGATGCTGGACCTGCAGTTTGGTGCTTTCTGTCAGCTCACAAAATCTCTGCAGAAGTTTGATCATGCTATATCTTCTCTAGCTGGCACATCATAAAAGACAGGAGACTGGAGTGGTTTTCAATTTCAGAACATGTATTCAGATCAAAACTGCCCTCATTTACTGAGAGCACTGACTGGACATTGGGCATCCTTCCCACTGCAGTCCCTATGTATTGCCTTCAGAGAACTTACCACTGTTAGAAAGTATGTTATGTATTTGCTAACTAGTTTATTATTTGCTTGCCCCAATCCTACTCTAATCACTCATCTCCAGACTGGATATGTAAAGTCCGTAAGGCCAGGAATTTATCTGTTTTCTTCAGTTCTGTAAGTCCAGTACCAAGGATGAAGTCTTACACATTGGACAATTTCAATAGATGTATGGCATTAAAAAAGGCAATTATATATGTTATACAACTTTCTTCACCATGTCATCATGGTTAGAGACACTTTCATGTTAGTGCATTCTGATTTATTTCATGCTTTTTAATGGATGCATAGTATTCCCCAACAAGGAATTGACATCGTAATTCTTCCCTTTCTTTACCAAATGCCAGTGTTTGTACAGGACAGATCCTTTAATATAGAAAACTGGGACAAAGTACACGTATTCACATTTTGTACTTTAATACATATTGCCAAACTGGCTTCTGAAAAGGCTATGCTAATTTTTTTTTGGTGGGGGTGTTGGGTCTTTGCTGTGGTGCGCAGGTTTTCTTGTTGTGGAGGATGGGCTTTGCTGTCCCACAACATGTGGGATCTTAGTTCCCCAACCAAGGTTTGAACCTGCATTCCCTAAATTGGAAGGCAGAGTCTTTACCATGGACTACCAAGGAAGTTGCAGCCTATGCTCATTTACATTTTGCTTCCACCAACTCTGAATGAGAGAATCCATTTCCATACACTTTTGCCAGAACTTTTAATTATCAATATTTAATTTTTGCTTATTTGATGGGGGAAAATAGAATTTTTCATTGAAGTTCTTTTCCCCTCTCTTTTATTACTACTGAGATTAAATTTGGATCATTGAAAAAGCAAGAGAGTTCCAGAAAAATATCTACTTCTGCTTTACTGACTATGCCAAAGCCTTTGCCTATGTGGACCACAACAAACTGTGGAAAATTCTTAAAGAGATGGGACTACCAGACCACCTGACTTGTCTCTTGAGAAATCTGTATGCAGGTCAAGAAGCAGCAGTTAGAAATAGACATGGAACAACAGACTGGTTCCAAATACGGAAAGGAGTATGTCAAGGCTTTATGTTGTCACCCTGCTTATTTAACTTAAATGCAGAGTACATCATGAGAAACGCTGGGCTGGATGAAGCACAAGCTGGAATCAGGATTTCCAGGAGAAATATCAGTAACCTCAGATATGCATATGACACCACCCTTATGGCAGAAAGTGAAGAGGAACTAAAAAGCCTCTTGATGAAAGTGAAAGAAGAGAGTAAAAAAGTTGGCTTAAAGCTCAACATTCAGAAAACGAAGATCATGGCATCTGGTCCCATCACTTCATGGCAAATAGATGGGGAAACAGGGAAAACAGTGGCTGACTTTCTTTTCTTGGGCTGCAAAATCACTGCAGATGGTGACTGCAGCCATGAAATTAAAAGATGCTTACTCCTTGGGAGAAAAGTTATGACCAACCTAGACAGTATATTAAAAAGTAATGTGACTTTGCCAACAAAGGTCCGCCTAGTCAGAGCTATGGTTTTTCCAGTGGTCATGTATGAATGTGACAGTTGGACTATAAAGAAAGCTGAGTGCCGAAGAATTGATGCTTTTGAACTGTGGTGTTGGAGAAGACTCTTGAGGGTTCCTTGGACAGCAAGGAGATCCAACCAGTCCATCCTAAAGGAAATCAGTCCTGAATATTCATTGGAAGGGCTGGTATTGATGCTGAAATGCCAATACTTTGGCCACCTGATGCAAAGAACTGACTCATTTGAAAAGACCCTGATGTTGGGAAAGATTGAAGGCAGGAGGAGAAGGCAATGACAGAGGATGAGATGGTTGGATGGCATCACCGACTCAATGGACATGATTTTGAGTAAACTCTGGGAGTTGGTGATGGACAGGGAGGCCTGACGTGCTGCAGTCCATGGGGTTGCAACTCAGTTGCAACACAACTGAGCAACTGAACTGAACTGAGATTAAATTTAATATTTTTTTGTAAATTAATTGGCTACCTGTATTCATTCCTTCTTTACATTTTCTGTTCATATCGCTTGGCTGTCTTGCTGATTTGAAAGAGTTCTATCTCCATGATAGATAATGATAATTTCCACTGCAAGTGAAACTATAAATTACTAGTATCTGAAACTTGGAACTTTAGCAAAAGATGACTCATTGATTACTTTTTCAGTACTGTCTAGGTTTCATGGTTTATTAAAAGATTTTGCTTTCCTTGAGTCTGGTAATTTATTTGTCCTTGAAAATCATTCACTAATTACATTTTTAATAGTATAGTTTTCTATTGTAACTGTTTCTAATCTCTAATGCTGCATATTGATGGCTGACAATTTCTTTGAATACCACTGCTTCTTGGATTTTGTATCTTCCTCTTTCCTGGATTCATTTTAATTTTTCTGGAATATATGTTTGACTATTTCAGAGGAGATCTTTGAACACAAAATTTCTTAGTCTTCATATTACTGAAAATACTTTTTGCTTCTCTCTCTGTACTTGCACTTAAATTCTAATTAGCTGGATATAAAAATCTATGTTCTAAGTTTCTTTCAGAACTTGGCTGATATTGTTCTCTTTCTTCTATATATATCCAAGGATGCTATGTATGTACACTGTTTATGGCCTTCTGAAAGATTTTTATCTTTAAACAATTGAGTTATGAAATGGTTTCTAAATATGTCTAGATATGAGTACTTCATACATTACTCCTATTTTGGCATTTGACTTGCATTTGCAGTCTATTTTCTCCAGTTATTTTATAATGAAAATTTTCAAACCTATAGCAAACTTCCAGAATAATTCAATGAACATCCAAATATTCTAGTTTCACCAATTGATAATATTTAGACCTATTTTTCTTTTTTTAACTTATTTTTTAATTGGAGGAAAATTGCTTTACAGTGTTGTTGGTTTAGCCATATTTTTCTTTTGTCTCTCTCCCTCTGTCTGTGTGTGTGTATATATATATATGTGCACATATATAGATTTCACATATAAGATTATGTATATAATTTATGTATATGTACATTGTTTATAATTTTTGACGGGCCATGTAAAAGTTACAGACATTAATGATATTTCATCCCAAATACTTCAACATATATCTCCTAAAGAACATTTTCCTATAGAATCTTAAAACCATTATCACATGAAAAACTTTATTTAACTTTAAGTAAATCCATGATTCAATTCAATTTGATGCAATACTATTACTTAATAGATGGGCTTCCCTGGTGGCTCAGACGGTAAAGAATCTGCTTGCAATGCAGGAGATCCCAGTTGGATCTCTGGGTCGGGAAGATCCCCTGGAGAAGGAAATGGCAACCCATTCTACCATTCTTGCCTGGAAAATTCCATGGAGAGAGGAGCCTGGCAGGCTACAGCCCATGGGGTCGCAAAGAGTCAGATACAATGAGCAACTAACACTTTCACTTTATTATTTAAAATATATATCTAAATTTTCCAGTTTTCCAAATATTCCACAATATCCAGTTTTTCCAGTAATGTTATTTATAGCTTTCTTTTTACATTGAAGGATTCAATTAAGGATTATGCACCACATTTATCTGTCATGTTTCTTTATTCTCTTTTAATCTAGAACAGACTCCTGGTCTTTTTTCATCCTTCATGATGTTGATATTTTTGAACAGAGGGTCCAGGCCAGTTGTTTTAAAGAATGTCTTTAAATATAGAATTGCCTAGATTCAGAGTAAACATTTTTAACGAGAATATTATAGAAGCAATACTGTGTCCTTTTTAGTGCATTGCATTAGAAAGCACACAAGTGTTCGTTCCATTATTAATGAGGTTAGTTAAGTACTGATAGCGTGGTTAAGGTGATTTCTTTCAGCATTTATAGGTGGGGGAATCCTTTCCCCTTTGTAATTATTAAGTAATATGTGGAGTGATTTATTGAGATGTTATAGCCTTCTCAATTTAAATATTTCTTCCATTAGGTTTGGGGAAAGCTTTTCTATTTGTTGATTATCTATTTATTTTTTCTCAGTTCTATCAGAATTCCTATTTCATGTTAGAGTCTCTGGATCGTACTTATCCCCTATATTCTAAATTCACTGTGGGGACTGAATTCTGGGAGAGCAACTTGACTTGACCTTTCAGGTCACTGTTTTATGGGTTTCTGTTTGTTTTGGCTGCACTGCAAAGCATGTGGGATTTCGTTTCCTGACCAGGGACCAAACCAATACTCCCTGCATTGGAAGCCCAAAGTCTTAACCACGAGTCCCTATTTTAAGCTCTCAGTATTTCCATTATAATGATTGTTAAGAACTGTGAAGGGTCTGAATTTCCTCTATGTGTGTTAACCTGCCACAATCTCATGGGTACTGGAAAGAGACACAAGACTCCTAGGTTAGAGACAAAGACAACTTTGTACACAAAACAGTAATAGAGTAGCAGCATTTGTGTTAATTTCTTGAGACACCAGAAGGGTGTCTCATACCTCCACACACACAGGAGATAAGAGCCCTGAAATTAAGGATCCAAAGTCTTCTATGAGAAGACTTGATAGAAGAGACAAGCCTTTGGTAAGAAGGCATGTCTGCCCTTTGCTTCAGAGGGAAATATTTTCATTATACTGAATTGTAAGCATGCCTTGCTCTGGAGGGAGACACAGTCTCTCTTTTTCAAGACATTTACTAAATAAACATCCTTGAAAAGATAGTGTAAAACAAAGGCAGTCAGTATCTCACTTTGCAAGATATGCAGACATGCAAGAGATTGAAAAACTGTCTCCCAACACTAATTAAACCATCTACTGAAATTTTATTTGATAGATAACACTTTCATTTCCAGCAAAACTGATAGATTCCTTACTGCTGTGATGACTGTTTCTGAGGTGTGACAGACCTAAAACAAATCTCTCTGAGACTATTTATTACATTTATATTTTAAATTCTTCATCTGTTTCTACTTAAAATCTTTTCACCGAGCATTAGCTGTTTGCATATTGCCATTTGGTACATCCCTTTCAGGGTGTGGGTTTTTCTGTTTGCCTGTCATTTTGATGAGCGTCCTTCTTCTGGTGACTGGAAAAGGAGCAGGTGTTTGGCTGGACAAGGCGTGTCTACAGCTTGTCTTCTGGGTGCTTCTCATCTCCATTGACAAGCTGACCTGGGTACACATCTTATTTCTTGGGTCCCCTGTTTGCTTGGAGTTTCTTGTTTACAAGTTCTACTCCAAAGAGATAGGTGGAACAATTTAGCCTGAGAAACAACGCTGCGGTTTTGTGCTCCCCTTCCTGTTCCGCAGCTGCCCTCATGGAGGATCCCAGTTATTTCACCCTCTGTTCTGCTTTGCCGCCCAGACCTGACACTCACAGCAGGTGTCCTGAGTAACTGAGGCAAGCAATGCCTATCTCAGTTACTCAGTGTGGGGTAGTCCAGCTCTTCCTGAATGCAATTTCAAACATTTATTTCCCTGACAGCATTTCCAGAAATCCTTCCTGTGATCTGCATTTGTTGACTCTTAGGTTGAAGTATCTCTGGAATTGATTTTATTTTTGTAGTATTTTTCTCCTGCATGAATTTCTTTTGTTTCTCCTTGAGTTTCTTATCGGCTCTGGCTTCCTTTCCTCATTTATATCCACTAATCTAATCTCCATTGCTTTTGAGCTTTGAGAAATTCCTCAATTTCTGGTTTCTTGAAATCATCCTTCCTTGTTTTTCAGGGCCATAGGAGACTGTTTTGTGTTTGCCGACCTCTATTTTTTTTTCCTCTTCCTCCTTTTTTTTTTTTTCCCTGTGTGACAGAGTTTTGGCAAATGAGTTCTGAGTAAGAATGATGTATGCTTCTTCCAGATGAGCTTCTAAGAATCCTCCCGTAGAAACCCTTATGTTTTCTTTTCTCCCCTGACCATTGGATGGATGTGGGGAATGGAAAGAACAAAAGGGCCCAGCCCACCCCAGCTCTGGGGTTGGACTCTGACATGGGTAAATAGTGAACTCTCTTGTTCTAATCCGTTGAGATTTGGTGTTGTTTCATATAGTTGGTACCCTACCCTGACAAATTCAAGAACTAATATGGATTTATTCTGTTCATTGTATCTTTTGCTGGTACTAATTCAGTCCAACATCTCTGGACAAGCTTCTTTTTCTCCAGGTACACTCCCTCTCTTTCAACAACAGAATGAAAGCACATTCCTTTTGCTTATTCAATAATTATTAAATGAAAGTAATGGTGAACACACTCAAGATGATCAATTCTAGAGAGGACAACAGACAACAGATCAGATGTCTACCCCTCAATTTAACATGTGCCTGGGGAACACACTGGGTGGGCAGAGGTCCAGCCATGGAGAGCCAGGGAAAGCTCTCTGCAGGGAAGTCCCATCTAAGTTCAAACTCAAAGAAAGCGTAGGGGTAGACTATGTGAAAGGGTGGTTGTGGGATAGGGTAGGGTGGACAATATGTTACAGGCAGAGGGAGCAACTGGAAAGAACTTCCGAATTCAGGTTCCTCAAAGTAGTTCAAGATTCCTTGAGTGTGGCCAGCAGGGTTTGGGGGGCAGGTGGGGTGGGGTGGCTGGTTAGAGATGAGGTTGGAGAGGCAAGATGTTCTTTTGAGTCCCATCAGAAAGTCAGCAGGGGAGTGCCCCACACACCTGGACAGTGGCAGATCTGAGTTCTGCATCCCCAGCTTCCCCTCTTTGACCAGGGATCCTTGGAAGGAGCACCTCAGATGGTGTCTGTGCTGCTCACGGGAAAAGGGTCAGGCTGCTTCCAGATGGTAACTTCAAGTCAAAGTTTTACTTTGCCCAAGAGTGACTATGCATTTAAAATCATTTTTTTTTAATTATGAAATGAAAAACTCTGTCCCCTGAAAAATCAATTTCAGGCCTCAGTGAACAAGTATTTTCTCAGGGAGTAGATGGAGGGAGGGGAGAAGGAGAGCCTTTAGAGCACCTTAAAATCACTGTAAGCTGGCTTCACCCTGTCGAGAACCAAGACATCAAAAAGTTGGCCACTTTCCTCAGGGCTGTGCAAAGCTTTTGGCCTTCAGCTCCTTTGGGATTTCCATGTATTTTTAGCCTGTTTATGGATACTATAACAGGCATGTTTGAGAAAAAGTTAAAGGAAACCACCCATGAAGCACATACCAGTTGGTTATTCTTATATTCGTGAGAAATGGTCAGTTGTTGAGGAGGAATAAAAACACGTCTGACTGTGGGGCAGCCTCAAAAGTCCCACAGAGCTCCTTCTACCTCAAAGTTCTAGGACTGCACTAGCCCCAGAAGACTGGGCTGGGGTCTTTTATGTAGAGTGGTGGCCCCTTTATCACCCTCCACTCTGGAGACCTCTTTCCTACTCCTGATCTCACTTCTCCCATTCTCTTTCTTCTCTTACTATTTCCTCTCTTCCCTCCCCTCCCCTCCTTCTTGCTGCCACTCCGTCTTCAGCCTAGAGTGACGGTAGAAAGCACTGCCATAGCGTCCCCTTGGAGGCCCTGAGTTTGGCTTCTGATGTCCACCGTAGTCAACTTTATTCATTTGTGTGAATTTCCCTAGGAATCAAAACAAAACAAACTAATTTTCTCTGAGCAAATATTATATCACCGCACTATCATTTCCTGATGGCAGGGGCAAATTCCTCATGTCCTCTGTGCTCCAGACACATTATCTGCTATGATACTGTATCTAGGGAAGGCTCCTGGGATGGTTTTTGTACTGACTGTGAGCAACTAAATGAACACAGCTTACAGGAGATGTGTGGAAGCTTATCCGCTTGTTCTCATGCATTTTCATAAATGGTAGAAGCTTTGTAACTCCATGCACTGTGAAAAGGAGTGGGGAAGTGTAGGCTGTTAAGTAATTCGCTTTTATCCTTGCATTTCCAAAAAGCATATAATTTAAATAAAAATAAGTTATATTAATTCAGTTAGTTGTTTACCTGTATTAAGAAATAGTTTCAAAGGCTCTTCTACATTGTGGTGAGATATTCATAGTGCCATAAAACATACAGTGGAAAAATAATACTTATACCATAAACAGAGCTCTTTTCTTGCCCATACACTGGGAAATGAACATTTTCCAATTTAGAGAAGAGACAGAGCTAGCTCCCGCTTCCCAGCCCCTCCCACTTCCCTATGTCCTCTGTACTCCTTATGACACTAGAGTAGTAGTGCCCCCAGAGTCATAGTCATCTTGGTGGTTCTCCTAGCTGCATGGAGGAAGCAGAATAACAGGACACTGGAGACAACAGAAACACGTTTGAGGGAGGTCCCTGTGAGGCTTTCATTGCTCCATTTCCAGCCCCTAAGGTAGAGCAGAATAATGTACAGGAGGTATCAACTGTGTAGTTAATTAACTTCAACTTTCCCAGAATGAGTATCATAGCTAAAATCATGCTCCCTTTGTATCACATGAAAGCTTCATTTGATTTTTCTAAATATAAGCATTTCCTAGGCAGAATTAAACTTCTTTACCCAAATCAAAATATTTTGTAAATCATTAAGTGATTGACGGAGTTCACATGCCCTCCCATCTTAGAAGTAACTCTGTGAACTTCTTTTGGTAATAAAATGCACAATGAATTTTAGCAGTTCATTAAACATGGTGTCTTGAAATATGCACACCAATCATTAAGTCAGATCTGAGAACAAATTCAGCTCATAGTGCTATGCTATGCTATGCTATGCTAAGTCACTTCAGTTGTGTCCGACTCTGTGTGACCTCATAGACGGCAGCCCACCAGGCTCCCCCGTCCCTGGGATTCTCCAGGCAAGAACACTGGAGTGGGTTGCCATTGCCTTCTCCAATGCATGAAAGTGAAAAGTGAAAGTGAAGTCGCTCAGTCGTGTCTGACTCTTAGCGACCCCATGGACTGCAGCCTACTAGGCTCCTCCGTCCATGGGATTTTCCAGGCAAGAGTACTGGAGTGGGGTGCCATTGCCTTCTCCAGCTGATAGTGCTAGTCTAGTATTTTTTGTTTCTCCATTTGATATGTTCTCTTGCCTTTCTCCAAGGTAGCTTAGTGGGTAATGATTTGGTGTGGTAGAATAATCACAAGCTTTGTGGAGGGGATGAATGTGTTAGGTGACCCTGGACGAGTTACCTCTTTGTGCCTCAGCTTCTCCATCTGTAAAATGGGAAAAACAATATTTGAGTATGAAATAAGATGGCATGGATAAAGCACCTGGCAAGTAGAATGTACACAACAAATGGAAGCTGTGATCATTGTTATTTTCCTAGTCCTCAGCTGACATCTACTTTGAGTAAAGGTGATGAATATGGTGTCCTGCTCCCTGTTTGGTATTTAAGACAAGGAGACAGAATAATAGATGGTGTTAGACTGCCCTTAGATTCCAGAAGTTGTTTATATTTATGTTCTTCAAATAGTACAAACTTGTTCTGGTCTTGGGTCCTTTGCATTAGATACAAATGTTTATGAAGTTGTGTCCTTCTTGTCATTAAATCTCAGATTAAGTTCTGTCTCCTCAGAGTTTTGATCACCCCTTCTAAAATGGTCACCCAGTCATGGTTACTTTCTATTACATTACCTATTCTATTTTAATTATTGACATTGTAATTATTAGTGTTTGGGATTTTTAGAACTTTCTTCCCCTTCTATTTCTCTGCATGAGACTATATACTCAACAAGAACACAGATCTACCTCTGTAGTCCTGATAATTTCAGTCTCCCAGTACCTTGCATATGATAGGTGCTCAATAAATATTTGTTCAAAGGACAAATGCATGTGTCCACCCATAATTTGAATCATAATCTATTTTAAGATTTATCCTGCTTTATTTCTTCTAACCTTATGTTCTATTTCAGTATCAATTGCCTCATTACATTGGAAAGTAAGGCTTGCAGCTCTATTCTATTTCTGTCTTTATGTTGCCTGTTTCTTTTATTGGTGTGGGTCATTTTCTTTACATTCCTTAATAGGAGATGGAATACCCAGGAGTCTTTATTGCTCATATGCTATTCTTTGTCTTGAGCTTATCCTGTTTTTGCTGGATGGATGGCTGTTCATTAATTTCTTATTAGAGCAGCTTGATCTCTCAACTCCCACTAGATTTTGAATTAAGAATTTTTAACTTTCAGCATTTCTCTCTTCCTTTTTGTGATTACATTTCCTCTGAATTTTTTCTATCTGTGTGTATCCTAGTGGCACAATACAGGGGAAGAATCCATCTTATCTTAGATCTTAAGAGGAGGAAGGGAGGGTGGTATACCTCAAACGACCTGGGGAAAATTTGACTGTAAGCGATGGCAGAGGGTTGGAGCAGAGTCAGAGAAAGTGCTTGACAGAGTGAGGAGAAATGAGCATAAAAAACGGAAAGAGCAAGTTCACATGTAAAGGGAGCTTGCACTGGAGTGTTCTCTCATCTCTGCTTCTTCCAGAATGGGAATGTTGTAAAAACTGACTAACTGGGAGTAGAATGGGAGAGAGGAAAGCTGTGGGCAAAACAGCAGAATTGTTGAACTCTCTTAGAAACCTGGCTTCGCTTTCTGCCACTGGAGTGAATGAATCCTGAGGTCTCATTTTATCTGGTGTCAGGAAACAGGCATTAATGGTCAATGTGATACATGGATTCAGTTGTGGGAAAAGATTTCCTACCTAATTAACTGTGAAGAAGTGAGAGCAATTATTTTTTGCTATAAACATAGAAATTAGACTTTGTCAAATGATAGTGCAATCTACAACTTAAAACTGTTAGAATATTAGGCCTAAAATTATTCCTATCTGTCATATTCTCATAACAGTTTTTCAGAACCACACGTATATAGCATAATCTAATAGCCTTTATTAAATGTGTGTTTTTACCTCATATTTCTGTAATTTACTTTAATTTTGTTGGCCATGAAATAGGACAATCATCTTAGTACTATTTGTCTTCATTTTTGGCAACAGCCTGATCTTGTAAGTATAAAAGATTCCCAAGTAGATTGTACCAATCAGACTTATGAGACAGCAAAAATTTAGAAACATGGGGTATGCAGAAAGCATGAAGAGCCACTGAATATATTGTTAATGAAGGATACTTATAATTTGCTTAATTGAGAGAGAAGGACAATCTTCATTATTAAATTCAAGCTCCCTGCAGAAGCTTTAAAATGATTTGAGGCTTGGTTTTTCCCAGAAACAAACTGTACTCCTCGCCCCTGCAGTAACCTTGTGTGCCCTTTTCCTCCAAAGAGTAAACACATGACCACTCAATACAATAGTAAAACTAAATGTGATATACAATCCTTTCTGGACTTCTGGCAGCAGTCAGAGAGGTAATTAGAAATAAAAATAAACTTAAAGTACAGATAACTGCAAAATAATTTGGCTTCAGAATCTAATCACAACAAAAAATTGACCAGACTCTCTCATATAGAGCCAAAATAATGACTCAATTGCAATTCTCTTTTTTCCCGCCTTGATGAAATAGAATAAATAAGACAAGTGGCCAACCTGTAATAAGAAATTAGCAGGAAGAAGAAATTAGCTAACCTAATAGTTACCAAAATACAAATTTTTACTATAGCATTAAAACAAACATACCAGAAAGAGATTCTAAGCATAAAGAGATTGAATGTTATAGACTAGAATGGCAATCACCATTCCCCTAAGATTCTGAGGACTACACTCATCCCTCAGTATCTGTATGGGTGGGGAGGTGGGGTGGTTGGTTTCAGGACATACCCTGGACACCAAAATCCATGGATGCTCAAGTCCCATAGTCAGTCATCTGTATCCGTGGTTCCACATCCATGGATCCAAACAGCCACAGATTGTAAGCATAGTGCTTGGTCTGCCATTGTTTGAATCCAGAAGGGTCAAATGTATTTTATTTCAGGAAGGGACTTTGTGAGATCGCCTAGACCCTTCCTAGCCCAAGGCCACACTAGAGCTATCACTATTTGGATAAAGAGTGTATTTTCTGGCATCTTAAATCTTGGTGGACAAATTTCTTTCTAGTGTTGAAAAAGAAGAAAGCATACAGCATGTATGTACTTAGATGAGTAAGAATAGCCGGGTAAGAGTTTGGAAGTTTCCATTTTTATACATACAATGGGGTTATTTCCTTTTGTTTTAAAGGGTAGCTAAATAGTTATCCATCTTCACTGTGTTTCAGAATCACCTGGAGTGCCCCCAGATTCTGATTCAGTGGGTCCTGGGCAGGATCCATGCATCTCCATGTTTATCCTGGATAATTTTGTAGCACATTTTCTAAGGATTTACATTCTAAGTAGTACTTTAGGAGAATAAAATAGAAATCCAAATGGAGACTTAATCCTACAAAGAGGAGAAATCAAAGATGCTCTTTTAAGAGTTTTACTTAGATGGTAAGATGTTAGAGCAGGGAGCAGGGGCTTATATTTTTAAAGGAAGAAGCAGAGAAGAGCACCAATCAGAGACTGACAGTGAAGACAGGAGGCAGTGCAGGTCAGATGAAATGATCAGTTAAGAATCTATGTGTTTTTTATTATCATGGAAGAAATAAAAAAGGAAATCAAAATATGCATAGAAGCAATGAAAATATGACAACCCAAAACCTATGGGATTCAGTAAAAGCAGTGCTAAGAGGAGGGTTCGTAACCTTACCTCAAGAAACAAGAGAAAAATCAAATAACCTAACTTTACACATAAAGAATCTAGAAAAAGAAAAAATGAAGAACCCCAAAGTTAGTAGAATGAAAGAAACAATAAAAATCAGAGCAGAAATAAGTGAAAAATAAACAAAAAGACCAAAACAAAAATAAACAAAACTAAAATCTGGTTCTTTGAGAAGATAAATAAAATAGACAAACCATTAGCTAGACTCATCAAGAAAAAAAGGGAGAAGAATCAAATCAACAAAATTAGGAATGAAAATGGAGAAATCACAACAGACAAATAGAAATACAAAGGATCATAAGAGACTACTATCAGCAAATATATGCCAATAAAATGGACAACTTGGAAGAAATGGATGAATTCTTAGAAAAATATAACCTTCCAAATCTGAACCAGGAAGAAATAGAAAATCTTAATAGACCCATCACAAGAATGGAAATTGAAATTTTAATAAAAAATCTTCCAACAAACAAAAGCCCAGGACCAGATGGCTTCATAGGTGAATTCTACCAAAAATTTAGAGAAGAGCTAAAACCTATCCTACTCAAACTCTTCCAGAAAATTGTAGAGGAAGGTAAACTCCCAAATTCATTCTATGAGGCCACCATCACCCTAATACCAAAACCAGACAAAGATGCCACAAATAAAGAAAACTATAGGCCAATATCACTGATGAACATGGATGTAAAAATCCTTTAAAAAATTCTAGCAAACAGAATCCAACAACATATTAAAAAGATCATACATCATGGTCAAATGGGCTTTGTCCCAGGGATGCAAGAAAACTTTTTAATATCTGCAAATCAATCAATGTAATACACCACAATAACAAATTGGAAGATAAAAGCCATATGATTATCTCAATAGATGCATAAAAAGCCTTTGACAAAATTCAACACCCATTTATGATAAAAACTCTCCAGAAAGCAGGCATAGAAGGAACATACCTCAACATGATAAAAGCCATATGTGATAAACCCATAGCAAACATTATCCTCAATGGGAAAAAATTGAAAGCATATCCCCTACATATCAGGAACAAGACAAGGGTGTCCACTCTCACCACTACTATTCAACATACTTTTGGAAGTTTTAGCCACAGCAATCACAGAAGAAAAAGAAAGAAAAGGAATCCAGATTGGAAAAGAAGAAGTAAGATTCTCACTGTTTGCAGATGACATGATTCGCTACATAGAAAACCCTAAAGACACCACCAGAAAATTACTAGAGCTAATCAATGAATATAGTAAAGTGTTAGGATATAAAATTAACACACAGAAATCCCTTGCATTCCTATACATTAACAATGAGAAAACAGAGAAATTAAGGAAACAATCCCATTCAAAGAAAAGAATAAAATATACAATGGAGAAAAGACAATCTCTTTAACAAGCAGTGCTGGGAAAAGTGGTCAACCACCTGTAAAGAATGAAACTAGGACGCTGTCTAATACCATACAGAAAAATAAACTCAAAATGGATTAAAGATCTAAATAAGACCAGAAACTATAAAACTCCTAGAGGAAAACATAGGCAGAGCACTCTCCGACATAAATCACAGTGAGATCCTCTATGACCCACCTCTCAGTAATGGAAATAAAAGCAAAAATAAGCAAATGGGACCTAATTAAACTTAAAAGCTTTTGTACAACAAAGGAAACTATAAGCAAGGTGAAAAGACAGCCTTCAGAATGGGAGAAAATAATAGCAAACGAAGAAACTGACAAAGAATTAATCTAAAAAATATACAAGCAGCTCATGCAGCTCAATACCAGAAAAACAAACGACCCAATCAAAAAATGGGCCAAAGAACTAAACTGACATTTCTCCAAAGACATACAGATGGCTAACAAGCACATGAAAAGATGCTCAACATCATTCATTATCAGAGAAATGCAAATCAAAACCACAATGAGGTACCATTTCACAATGGTCAGAATGGCTGCTATCAAAAAGTCTATAAACAATACATGCTGGAGAGGGTGTGGAGAAAAGGGAACCCTCTTACACTTGGTGGGAATGCAATCTAGTACAGCCACTATGGAGAACAGTGTGTGTGAATGTGTTAGTTGCTCAGTTGTGTCTGACTCTTTGTGACCCCATGGACTGTAGCCCACCAGACACCTCTGTCTATGGGATTCTCCAGGCAAGAATACTGGAGTAGGTTGCCATTTCCTTCTCCGAGAACAGTGTGGAGATTCCTTAAAAAACTGGAAATAGAATGACCATACGACCCAGCAATCCCACTGCTGGGCATACACACCGAGGAAACCAGAGTTGATAGAGACATGTGGACCCCAGTGTTCATCACAGCACTGTTTACAATAGTTAGGACATGGAAGCAACCTAGATGTCCAGAGGCAGACAAATGGATAAGAAAATTGTGGTACATATACACAATGGAATATTACTCAGCTATTAAAAAGAACATATTTGAATCAGTTCTAATGAGGTGGATGAAACTGGAGCCTATTGTACAGAGTGAAGTAAGTCAGAAATAAAAACACCAATACAGTATATTAACACATATATATGGAATTTAGAAAGATGGTAACGACCCTATGTGCAAGACAGCAAAAGAGACACAGATATAAAGAACAGACTTTTGGACTCTGGGAGAAGGCAAGGGTGGGATGATTTTAGAGACTAGCATTGAAACTTGTATATTACCATATATGAAATAGATGACCAGTCCAAGTTCTATGTATGAAGCAGGACACTCAAAGCCAGTACACTGGAACAACCCAGAGGGATGGGATGGGAAGGGAAGGGAGCTAATCTGTTGTGGGAGAAATTCTCTCTATGTATATGTGATGACTGAAACTGTTGGAATCAGTTTCTAAATGTGGGGGAAAGCAGCTTGAGGGTTAACACCAACAACCAGGAGAAGGCAGAGCATCGCTCAGAATGGAATTCAGAAGTCTGATCAAACCATGCTGAAGCCACTTCCATCTCTGCAGGTTTCAGTCCTTTAGGCCAATATAGTCTCTTCATAAGTTTAAACCAGAGGATGAGATTTTCAGTCACTAATATGCCTCCCTATTGTTTATTGAGTTCCCCCTATTTTTAAATCTTTGGGGCACAATTTGTGATTTGTTATCTTGCAATCAAATACATTTAGGGGCATAGCAGCAATTTTGGATAGCATTTACTACCCTAGTTAGATCATTATATAGTTTTGCTGCCCACACTGATTCTAGCAAAAATCATGTTCACGAGTGGTAAAATAATAAATCTGAGAACTGTTTCTACCACAATTTCTGTTCAAGATAATCAGGGTTGTTATGCATTTTGATAGTACTGATACAGACTTCTTTTATTTATTTCAAATATTTCCTGAACATATTCTAACTGTGTGTAGGCAGCGTCTGCCTACAATGCAGGAGACCCAGGTTTGATCACTGGGTCAGGAAGATCCCCTGGAGAAGGAAATGGCAACCCACTCCAGTATTCTTGCCTGGAAAATCCCATGGACAGAGGAGAGTGGTAGGCTACATTCCATGGGGTCGCAGAGAGTAGGACACGACTGAGCAACTTCACTTTCACTTTTCACTTTTCAAACATATGGTACATATTTGCCTTTGCAAAATATAAGTTTTGGTTTAAAATTTTCACTGTTTATGGCAATATATTAAATGTAGATACCTTTTCGATGAAATTGAAGAGACCCCAGCAGGCATATAGATTTTAGCATTTCTGTTGTGTACATTTCTAAGCAGCATTGTAGCTGAATGTAGAGCCGACAGATTTCTGGATGGATCTCACCATCTTCTGGGCTGCAACAGAATGAAGGAGAAAAGCTGTGAACATTCTCAAGATTTCACTCATCAGCCATTTGTCTCAGTTCTGAGAGGGGAAAATGCTCACTAAAGATTTCTAAAGCCTTGAATCTAAAATATAGGACTTTTTGCTTTCAAACCAATAACCAATATCACAGTTCTTATATAAGTGTCTTTCTGACTAACAGCTCTTAATATTTTTCCCCTTTAGCAGCAGATTTCTGCTAGGAGCTTAAAAACATAAATGTTTTAAGTAATTGAAAATATCAGACATTTTCAATTTAAATATTGGAACAAATTTCCAAAATATATTTAAACCATAAGACTATCCTAATCTGTAAGACTAGATTTAAAACTCTTATTTTTGTAGAAACTAATGAAGAGGTATTCAATTACCAGTTAGAGGATAGCTCTTCAATATTAAGGCCCTAGGATAATAAGGTTAGAGAGCCAAGATAGAAATTATTTTTATCAAGGTCTTTTGTCTCAGTCTAAAGGACATCCCTTTATTGTTTGCTATGGTTAATTTATGAAAGGCTAAGTGTTTTTATTGAAAAAAATGAAAAATGTATGAAAAATGAAATGTAATAAAATTCTGATAATTTTGCTTCATGATCTAATTCTAAATAAATACTAAATTTATGCTCTCAAATTTATTTGAAGCCTTGAGCCTTTCTCTATTAACTATGGTAAAATATACAAATGTGAACATGATAAAACATGAAGTGATCACTTTTGTTTTTTGAGAGGACAGAAACTAGTTGTGGATAGGACACTATTTTATATGTTACTAAAATAGCGTGTATTGAATAAAGCAAACTAAATAAAAGGGATACAGTTTAGAGCTAGATTATAAATGGAAGAAGCCTAAAAGTGAACTCTGTCAAATACCCTAGGGTATCTTTACTTCTATTTCCATTCATTTAAAATGCAATGAAATCTGACTAAGCAATGCAGCATTTGGATTTGATTCCTTTGTAAAGTGGTCAGTGACAAAATAGCAGGGGCAATTATCAGAAAAAAAAAAAAGGTGACTTCATTTTTATATAAGTTCTGGAATCACACTAAATAGAATTTGTATTTACACAGCAATTTACTGTAATAATGTTTTCATTTTCAATATTTATTTAGTAGATGAGCCAGCATTTATCTAACTATACGGCTTATGTAACACAGAAAAATGCAAAATCCTTTGCCTGAGTATGAATGATGCCTGCAAAATTATTCTATGTCTTTCCTGTGTCAGAACAAAGGACTTCATAAAAGCTTACATGCAAAATTTGGCTTTATCTGAAAAATATGAGCTTACATTACTTTCTCGTTTGTGTCTCATGGGTCCAGCCCTAGGCCAACATTGGAAGCAAGTGTATCTCTGGCAAAAGTCCCAGATTTTCTTGCAGAGCTTCTTCCCACAGGTGCTTTCTACCCTCAAGCTGTCCTTCTGCTTCCTGGAGCTTTCCCCCATGCCGACACACACACACACACACACACACACCCATACCCATCCACCCACCCACACACACACCCACCACCTCATTATTTCATATTAACTCCAGCCTTTCCAAATGTCTGTGTCCCGTCTCCTCCCCTCATGGCCCTGCTAGACTCTGAAGGAATAATGGGCATCAATGGTTCATATAATAGAAAGTGATCCTGGTATATTACCTGCTAATACACTAATTTTGATAGAAAAATTTGAAGATAATGTCTTATCCCAAAGAGAAGCTAGAGCAAAAATGTTCTATGGCAGGTAGGTCTTTTCTGTTCTGCTTCATCATTTGAATTATAGCTATTTGTTTTCACCTATGCATAACGTTGGCCCTGGTGGCTTGTATGCAGATTAAAAAAAAAACTGCAATGAGTATGTGGTATGTAGTATACATTTGATGACTGGGGAAATTAACAGTACAATATTATTCCAAGCCACAGAATATTATTTTCTTCTTCTTTTTTTTTAGAATATTATTTTCAAAAGTACAAAATATGTGCTTTGTGGTTTCATTCCAAAAATATGCAAATTTCATATATAGATGATGTTTTATGTAATTTAAACAAATGATTACTGTATTAGCATATCTTAAGAGCCAATAAGTTTTATTATTTTACAGCTAGATGGTGAGAGACAATGTATCAAGGAGTTCTGAAAAAAAAAGACATCAGAATAGAGATTAAAATGCCTAATTCATATCATTTCCTTGGATGCAATGGTCTCTGTAATGGTCTCCTTAATGGTATCTGTAACCAATGGTGAGTCTCGAAACTATGGAACCATTTTACCCTTCCTAAATGTTATGGGAATGATGCTGAGGCTGAAACTCCAACACTTTGGCCACCTCATGTGAAGAGTTGACTCACTGGAAAAGAATCTGATGTTGGGAGGGATTGGGGGCAGGAGGAGAAGGGGACGATAGAGGATGAGATGGCTGGATGGCATCACTGACTCGATGGACGTGAGTCTGAGTGAACTCCGGGAGTTGGTGCTGGACAGGGAGGCCTGGTGTGCTGCGATTCATGGGGTCACAAAGAGTGGGACACAACTGAGCGACTGCACTGAACTGAACTGAAATGTTATGGGAGGAAACTGAATGGATGCTACCAGAAATATAGTCAGGCTAACAAAAATTAATTGATACTAAAGTTGCATTATAAATTTCCTACTTAAAAATTCTTATATATGCTCATAGATCATCCTTTAATATCTTGATAACTGAAGTATAAAGAAAAAAAATAGTCAAAGAGCAGTGGACAATTTATCTTTTATGTTAGTATTTCCCAATGCTTTGACTAGACTACATTAGCTTCAGGTCTTGTACAGTTTCTTTCTCCTACTTTGTTTATTTATTTTTGGATATCCTGGGTCTTCATTGCTTTGGGGGCTTTTCTCTAGTTGCGGTACATAGACTTCACATCATGGTGGCTTTCTTGTTGCAGAGCGTGGGCTCTAGAGTACTTGGGCCTCAGCGGTTGTGGCACGTGGGCTCAGTAGCTGCAGTTCCTGGGCTCTAGAGCACAGGCTCAGTAGTTGTGGCACATGGGCTTAGTTGCTCCACGGCACGTGGGATCTTCCTGGACCAGGGATCAAACCAGTGTCTTCTGCATTGGCAAGTGGATTCTTTACCACTGAGCCACCAGGGAAGCCGTATTTCTCCTACTTTAGAGCTCTAAGCTGTGTTGCTGCTATTGATTACTAAAGTTCATTAAAAGAAAAATTGTCAAACGGGTTATAATAATATGTCTAATATGATCAGTGCACTGAAATTCATTTTTGGGAAACATTAAGAGTATTTAGGTTATTTTTGTAACAAGTGAGCAAGAGTTAGAACTTGAAAATGGAAGAAAAGTCAAGAAGACAGCAATGTAAAGGCTTGAAACTCACTAGGAATAAATTAGAAGGCCCATAGAGAATTTTACATGAAACAAAATTAGACCTACATACTTCCTCTAGGAACTGACAAAACTTACAGGTAACTTTACCACATGTGATTGATGCTTAGTCTAAAACTATTTACTCATGTTATTCAAGTTTAAGTCTATGAGAGTCAATCTGAGGCACATTTAATTGTGAAAGAAATTTTATAAGGTGTGATTATTTTTCTACTGAGCATAAATCAAGAACTAACCTTGTTTTGATTAATTTGAAAGCCTAAG
Organism: Bubalus kerabau; assembly: GCF_029407905.1. NCBI lineage: Eukaryota > Metazoa > Chordata > Mammalia > Artiodactyla > Bovidae > Bubalus > Bubalus kerabau. The sequence continues at coordinate 16,743,465 of NC_073641.1, forward strand.
TATTAATAGCAAACCACTCTAAAATGAACTTAAATGATATTCAGTGTTTAGAGCTTAAGTTGAATTTAAAAAACTTTAAAAATAACCACCAATTTATGAAACTTCAATCAGCTTGAGAATCAGGATTTAGTGTCTTAATATGAGGACTTAAGAGAAATGAACTGGCGTAGTAACAGGCGGACAAGAATATAGACATTGCCTAAGTCACCCGTTGATCGTGGAAACACTCTCTATTACGGATAGTCTTGTTTTATAACTCAAAAGTAATATGATGAACACCTGTTTGAATGGTTAAAATTAATAAGACTGACAAAACCAAATCTCGTACATTATTAGTAGGAGTTAAAATTTTGAAAAGAGTTCTGTAATTTTCTTAAAAAACTAAACATATACCTTCCTATGACCTGATAATTCCACTTCTAGGTATTTACCCAAGAGAAATGAAAACCTATTCACAAAAAGATATTTTTAAGAGTGTTCAGAGTAGTTTTATTTAAAATAACTAAATACTAGAAATAGCCTGGGTGTCTGTCAAGAGGAAAGTGGATAAAGAAACTAGACTCTCATACATCAACTATACTTCAGTTTAAAAAAAAAAAACTAGAATATTCCTACAGTAGACGAATACTTGATAATTAAGAGGAGTAAATTCCTGATACACAAAACAACACAGATGAATCTCAAACACATAATTTGTTTTTTCACTTTAAAAATTTTATTTTTAATTGAAGGATAACTGCTTTACAATATTTTGTTGCTTTTTGCCATATGTCAACATAAACCAGCCATAGGTATACATACGTCCCCTCCATCTTGAATCTCCTTTCCACCTTCTACCATATCCCACCCCTCTAGGTTGCCACAGAGCACGGGTTTGAGATTCCTGTGTCATACAGAAAATTCCCACTGGATATCTATTTTACATATGGTAATATATATGTTTCTGTGCTTCTCTCTCACTTTGTTCCACCCTCTCCTTCTATAACTGTGTGCAGAAGTTTGTTTTCTATGCCTGCATCTTCACTGCTGCCTTGCAAATAGGTTCATCAGTACTATCTGCCTAGATTCCATATATATATTATGCATTAATATATGATATTCACTGTTCTCTTTCCGTCTTACTTCAGTCTATATTAATAGGCTCCAGATTCATCTACCACATTAGAACTGACTCAAATGCATTCCTTTGTATGGCTAAGTAATATTCCATAGTATATATGTACCACAGCTTCTTTATCCATTCATTTGTTGATGGATATCTAGGTTGCTTCCATGTCCTAGCTATTGTAAATAGTGTTGCAGTGAACATCGGGGTACATGTGTGCTTTTCAATTATGCCAAACACAATTCTGAGTGAGAAAATCCTTATACAAAAGAGTAAATACTGCATGACTCCATTTATATGAAGTTCTAGAACAGATAAAACTAATCCATAGTGACAGGTATTAGAACCATGGTGGGGAGGGTATTGACTGGGAATGGGCATAAGAGAGGGAACTTTCTAGAGTGAGTGTAATATTTCATATATAGATGAAAGTTTGAGTTACACGGGTATATACATTTGGCAGAGGAACCAGGGATCAAATTGCCAACATAGGCTGGATCACAGAAAAAGCAAGGGAATTCCAAAAACACATCTACTTCAATTCATTGATAATGCTAAAGCCTTTGACTTTGTGGATCACAACAAACTGTGGAATATTCTTAAAGAGATGGGAATACCAGACCACTTTTCCTGCCTCCTGAGAAACCTGTATGCAGGACAAGAAGCAACAGTTAGAACCTGAGATGGAAAAATGGACTGGTACAAAATTGGGAAAGGAGTACATCAAGGCTATATATTGTCACCCTGCTTATTTAACTTCTATGCAGAATACATCATGAGAAATGCTGGGCTAGATGAATCAATCACAAGCTGGAATCAAGACTGCCAAAAGAAATACCAACAACCTCAAATTTGCAGATGATACCACTTTAATTGCAGCAAGTGAAGAGGAACCAAAGAGCCTCTTGATGAAAGTGAGAGAGTGAAAAAGCTGGCTTAAAACTTAACATTCAAAAAACTAAGATCATGGCATCTGGTCCTATACTTCATGGCAAATAGATGGGGAAAATGTGGAAACAGTGTCAGATTTCATTTTCTTGGGCTCCAATATCAATGTGGACAGTGACTGCAGCCATGAAATTAAAAGATGCTGGCTCCTTGGAAGAATAAATATGTCAAATCTAGACAGTGTTTTAAAAAGCAGAGACATCACTTTGCCGACAAAGATCCCTCTTGCCTGGAAAATCCCATGAACGGAGGAGCCTAGAAGGCTACAGTCCATGGGGTCGCTGAGGGTCTGACACGACTGAGCAACTTCACTTTCAATTTTCACTTTCATGCTTTGGAGAAGGAAATGGCAACCCACTCCAGTGTTCTTGCCTGGAGAATCCCAGGGATGGGGGAGCCTGGTGGGCTGCCGTCTATGGGGTCGCACAGAGTCGGACACGACTGAAGTGACTTAGCAGCAGCAGTCAAAGCTATAGTTCTTCCAGTAGTCATGTATGGATGTGAGAGTTGGACCATAAAGAAGGCTGAGTGCTGAAGAACTGATCCTTTCAAACTATGGTGCTGAAGAAGATTTTTGAGAGTCCCTTGTACTGCAAGATCAAACAGTCCATCCTAAAGGAAATCAGTGCTGAATATTCATTGGAAGGACTGATGCTGAAGCTGAAGCTCCAATACTTTGGCCATCTGATGTGAAGAGCTGACTCATTAGAAAAGACCCTGAGGCTGGGATAGATTGAGGGCAAGAGGAGAAGGGGACGACAGAATATGAGATGGTTGGATAGCATCACTAACTCAAAGGACATGAGTTTGAGCAAACTCAGGGAGATAGTGATGGACAGAGGAGACTGGCTGCTGCAGTTTATGGGGTTGCAAAGAGTTAGGCACGACTTAGCGACTGAACAACAACAACGCATTTGACAAAACTTATTGAATGGTACACTCGAGATTTGGGCATTTATTTGATCATATGCAAATTTTAAACTTTAAAAAAAGAACTATAGGCAATGATATTTCATAAAAGAGAGTATAGATGAGTTTAAATTTGTCCTGAAGCTTTTGTAACATGTACCTGGAAAGTATGACTTAAGTGTAAAGAATGAGAAAATCTTAGTCAGATTTTCAGTATATTAAAAAACACTTATTCCTTAATTTTTTCAGTATATTAAAAAACATTTATTCCTTAATTTTTTCAGTATATTAAAAAACATTTTTTCCTTAATTGTGTATAAAGATGTTTTAAAGCATGTTTGACACGAAAGTTGTTATTAAGATGACTTTAAGTTATAAGCACTCTTTTACATATTGTGAAAGTGAAGTGAAAGTGAAAGTCGCTCAGTCATGTCCAACTCTTTGAGACCCCGTGGACTATACAGTCCATGGAAGTCTCCAGGCCAGAATACTGGAGTGGGCAGTCTTTCCCTTCTCCAGGGTATCTTCTCAACCCAGGGATTGAACCCAGGTGTCCCGCATTGCAGGCAGATTCTTTACCAGCTGAGCCACAAGGGAAGCATGTACTTCCACTCTTTCATCTTTTTCAACCCTTTCAATTGATGCTTAATTAATAAATGAAATTAAAAAAATAGAACCATAGGCAAATATTGAACCCCACTTAATAGTAAGCATGCTGAAGCATTTAGGTGTAAAGTTTTCTGATGTCTGCAACTTCAGAAAAAATATAGATTATGGATGGAGGAATGAATATACAGACAGACGTATGGTAAACAAGTACAACTTAACGGTAGCATCTGGATGGTGGGCATTTACTTGATGTCCAAGGATTTACGGTTCCCCTAATAGTTACCTGGAGTAAACCGAACAAAACAACTGGGAAGCTTTACAACTAGTAAGGTCAAGTTCAGGAGTTAGCACACTGGGGACTGTGGTTATGAAATGACTTGACTCTGCATCTGTCTGCTCTTTTGCCAGACTTTGGTGTTCTGTGCAGCTGCTAATAGCTTCTTAAAAACCAGCAAAATTTGTTATTTTAAAAGTCTGTCTCTAATGTAGTGGTTTATATATTTATCAATAGACGAAGGCAGCAAGACATAATAAAAGGAAAATGGATTCTGGAGTCAGAAAACAATTGTAAATATAGACTTCATTATTTAGAGTTGTGATCATAGGAAAATCACTTTAAGTTCTTCAATACTCAGTTTCCTTAGCTGTGAAATGGGCATGTGTGCTTGTTCTTGTTGTTCAGTGGTATCTGACTCTTTGTGTCCATGGAATTCTCCAGGTAAGAATACTGGAGTGGGTTGCCATGCCCTCCTCCAGGGGATCTTCCCAAGCCAGGGATTGAACCCAGATCTCCTGCATTGCAGACGGATTCTTTACCATCTGAGCCAACAGGGAAGCGTAGCTACTTATGATTGAAGTATCTTAAGGTTGGTGCAAGGATCAAATGAGAACATGGTGGGAAAATAAGTAAAAACTGTGAAGGACTGTTGGAAGTTGGCTGCAATCCATCTGAACACATCAAATTTGTCTACTTAGCCTTATGCTTGTGTATAGTCTTTGGTATTAAAACTTCTCTGCCATTCAACAGCATTCTTTCTTTGTTTACAGCTCCCAAACATGGAACTGCAGGAGACTTTGGTTAAATAAACATGCCATTAGGCTGAGAAAGAAAGGTGTGACCCCACTGACAACCCCTCAGCATATCACAGACTTTGGTGATGACAGGTACACACTTGGAGTTTGTCAGGTAGCAGAGATGGAAACCAGAACTGCTGCTGCAGCAAATACATCAGAGTCGTTCTCAGAGTCAACTTTGTTGTTGGCTATTAATTCAAATGGCAAGGAAAGACTCAGGAAGCCAAATGGCATGAGGGAAAGGGATGATAATCTTCGCTTTATTTTTCAGAGCAAATAATTAAGGAGGAAAGGGATTAACTGGCTTACCCTAGGATACTGATCTCAAAATACCTTCAATGGTTTCCCCTCAGATAGATTCCGCTTAACAAGGATATATCCTAATGCTGTGCCAAATTCAGTGATGGTTTCAGAGGCCAGCCTTTGTACACTTACTCCTTCTCTTCGTGAAGGACACTTCTCAAGGTGGCTCCATGAGTTAACATCATCAATGAATAGTCAGAGGGCAGAGAGGGCACAAGGGTGTATATGTTGGTGTGTGTGTGTGTGTGTGTGTGTGTGTGTGTGACCTAGTTTTTAGTTTGGGTTTCAAATTCTTAAACATAATTATAGGGTCTATGCAAGTTCATAAACAGAACAGATGGCATGTACCTACTAAATGACTATAGTCTTTCACACCAAAATAAGCCCTGCAATAGAAAGAGGAGCCCAGTGAATCAGAAGAACAGGAACAAGATATTTTTCAAGGTATCTCTATATGTAATAATTGACTCTCCCTTTTGTCTCCATTTTTCTCATAATCTTCCTTTAGTGATTTTTTTTTTTTCTGAAACTTGTGCTTTAGGTGACAACCTCCTGTATTTTCTTCATAGACAGTCATAGCAAGTTTGGTTCTCCCCCACCCCAGAAGCCTTTGAAGAAGTAATTGTAATTCCCTCGCTTCTCAGCATGTTAATTTCATGGGAACATATGGCTCTGGGACTTTCTCACCACTGAACACAAATCTGGATCAAATTTTGCCCTGGAGCTATACAGGTTCAGTCAGAAAGGAAACTTGACTTTTAAAAGCAAGGTGAAAACCTGCAGTGCAACAGTATTATCTTTTGGTAGCTGCCTTGAGTACTGTATGCAAAGCAACGAGTCTCAGAGGGGCAGCACTTTTTATGATTTAGCACTATATTCTGGTCTTCATCTCCCTGTTGTTTTTGGTTTACCCTCTGGCAGGACCTTTGACATTTCCCCATGACCCAGTTGAGAGATTGATAAATAGTGAGTAGCATTACCAAGCAGCTTGTTCATTTTTTCCATTTAAAGAATAAAACTTATATTTAAACACACACAAAAAATTGAGAGCCATTATTTTTCTGACATTGTGATACTTGAAATAAGACTAAAAATACTACTATTGAATTGTAAATCATCTTTTATTTATCTTAAATGGTACTGTTTAAGGCATTACTGAGAAGAGCTGGGAATAGGTGGTGACCTTTGTGGTGATGCTGAAAGGCCTTTCTGGGCATGTCCCAGGGCATCTGAGGTTGAAGGAGTTAATGGGCTGAACATCATAACTTTTTTTTCTTGATACTTGAAACTCATGCTTATTGATCGGAGAAAACTGACATTTACAAGGCACTGTTCCTTCCATTTTCAGAATAAAATATCTTATTCTGTCTTGGCCTCTTCTCCCACCCTTCTATCCTTTTTGGCTTGCGAGTCTTTTGATCTTTCCATTTTCCCTGATTCTTTCAGTGTTTTTCCTCTTTAAGATCTCTAGTTGGGAGACATGTGGGGTCTGCAAACAGCTCTTTAGGCCTTGGCTTACCAGGTCTTGTGGTTCTTACAGTTACCAGATAGAAGCCTGTGGCTGGTGGAGTCTGAGTTTTAGATTCTTGAATCTTTGCTGAGATGATAATCAGCACCATGGGTTACTGGGATAGGCTAGTAGTAGTCAGTGGGATAGGCTACAACCAGCCCTATCCCACTGACTATGGCAAGGATCAGTTTATTTTATACACACACACACACACACACACACATGCCCTGGGGGATAAAATGGCAACCCACTCCAGCCCATGGACAGAGGAGCCTGGTGCATTAAGAGTTGGACACAACTTAGTGACTGAACAATAAAGGCACACACATATATACCTAGAATTTTTTGTTGTTCTGTCACTAAGTCATGTCCGACTCTGTGACCCCAGGGACTGCAGCATGCCAGGCCTCCCTGTCCCTAACTATCTCCTAGAGTTTGCCCAAGTTCATGTCCATTGAATCAGTGATGTTATTCAACCATCTCATCCTCTGCTGCCCCTTTCTCCTTTTGCCTTCAATCTTTCCCAGAACCAGGATCTTTTCCAAAGAGTTGGCTGTTTACACCAGGTTGCCAAAGTATTGGAGCTTTAGCATCAGTCCTTCCAATGAATACTCAGTGTTGATTTCCTTTAGGATTGACTTATTTGATCTCCTTGCTGTCCAAGGGACTCTCAAGGGTCTTCTCCAGTGCCACAATTCAAAGCATCAATTCTTTAGCTCTCATAGTTACATTTATATTTAAATTAAGGAAACATATATATGCTTTTACACTTTAATTAGAAAATATTATTTTTGCATCAAAATCAAGGTTTTCAACCTTTAATGCTTATTATTTTCACATGATAGCAATGATCTTCAAAGGTCAGTTATCATTCAGTGATCATGTGTTAAACTGGAAAGAATTCAGCTCATTAATTTTCATTATATTCAAAGTCTGGGTCAGTAATTGCTGCAAGTGGTTAATTCCTGCCTTTATCCACTGGAATTTTAGAGTTCAACATACTAAACTGTTGGTTTATCTAAATGGCATTTTGCCCTTCATTCCTAGTTATGTCATTAACCTTGGTGAAGCTATATTTCTTTTTAGCTAAAGTTATAGGCTTCATGAATATTACCAAAACAATGCTATGACTTTAAAACAACCTAAGATAACTGGGATGACCAAGTTCAACTCATTCAGTTAATCCAAAAGAGAGTTTTTGATTTAAAAAAAGAGAAATCTCCCCATCTTATTTAACTGGACAGCACAAAATGTTAATACTTTAATATCTGATGATGACAATTCAGTATAGTTACATACACTAATGTGTCTAGTTACAGAGTTAATAAGTCCATTGTGGTTTGGCCTCCTCTTATGTGTGAGAGACTATTTATATAGAGCGATGGCCTGAGGGGTGACAAAAGAGCACGGGAGTCCAAACTACAGTCTACACAGGCCTGAAATCCTTTTTTTTTTCTTCTTCTTTTTTTTAGTCTCACGAAATGATTAAACCAGGAAGACTCTTTGGGGAAGGTTTAGGAAAAGGGTAGAAAGATGGCGTCTGTTTATCATACAAATAACACTGGCAAATACATAAGAGTTTCTTGTTTGTGCCAGAGCTTCGGTGCTGCCAGTTTAGCTCTCTGGCTCATTTTTCAGCTTGCATGAGGATTTTGAGAAGAGTTAGAACTTTTTTAGCATTTTGCAGTCTACTTGTCCAACTTCAGACTCCTACCCAATGCTAGAGGTTCTTTAAATACTATACCTAATGGGATTCTGTCGTGTTATTCTGTCTTTCCATTGGCACGCAATGATAACTTGTATTTTTTGCAGAACTCTCAAAAGATGACACTTCACGCCAATATGGAAATGTGCATTTCTAAGACAGATGTAACAGCTATTTTCTACAAAAAGGCAAAAGCTTTATGCAAACAGAAGAGACCAGTATCTGTACACATGGAAAAATCTCACATTCCATTATGAGTACCCCCCTCCCCCCGGACTATAAATTCCTTGAGGCCAGAAAGTTTATCTTATTTATCTTTATATCTTCCAGCACTTAACAGATCATCGGGAACATAGTAAGTTCTCAATTAAGCAGTACCCCAAGGCAGTTTTAAAAAGTAGCACCTAGATGATAAGAAGCTGAAGGCTGGAATTTCAGCACTGGTTCTGCCATCACCAGCTTCATTTCACAATTAGAGATCATTTTCTTAAGAATTTCTTGTCTTGCAGCCTTCTTTTTTCCTTTAAGCTGTTTTTAATACATTTTAACACACATTTTATGTAGGTAAGTAAAAAAGGAAAAGATGACTTATAGTAAGACCAGAGGTATCCATTATTAATGTTTTGGTATATTTCCTTCCAGATTAATATCCCTAAGAGCCAGAAGTCCTATCCATTATTTCTCTTTGTCAAGCACCTAATGGGCTTCCCTGGTGGCTCAGTGGTAAAGAATCTGCCTGCGATGCAGGAGATGTGGGTTTGATCCCTGGGTCAGGAAGATTCACTGGGGAAGATAATGGCAACCCACCACAGTATTCTTGCCTGAGAAACCCCATGGACAGAGGAGCCTGGCGGGCTATGGTTCATGGCGTTGCAAAACAAACAAGCAAGCACATAGCAGAGTGCCTGGCTCATTCACAGCTCTCAATCCATGTTTGCTGATATGAAGCAAACTGGATGCTGGAGGCTGACCATGTGAGTCCATGTGCTACCTGGAGTGTTCTCATAGGGGCAAGGCTAATAATTTCAGAGTGGTCAAGTCAGTGAAGGAGAATGTGGGTAGTAAAACTACTGTAATAAAGTGGACTCTGTAGTCAGAGGAGGAGTAGAGCTCACTTTACTACAGTAGTTCATGTTTTTTTAAAGAAGGAAAAATATTAACATAAAGGCCACATTCCAGCCTCCATATAAAGCATAAGTGGTCCTGCATCAAACAGTTCTGGGTTTAGATCCTGATTTCATTACTTGTAACTATGTGATCTTGGACAACTTTCTGAACCTCTCAGTGCTTTAAAAACTGAATTAGGATGGTAATACCTAATTGTGGCTCAAACAGTAAAGAATCTGCCTGCAATGCAGGAGACCTGGGTTCAATCCCTGGGTCGGGAAGATCCCCTGGAGGAGGAAATGGCAGCTCACTCCAGTGTTCTTGCCTGGAGAAATCACCTGGACAGAAGAGACTGACAGGCTACAGTCCATGGTGTTGCAAAGAGTCGGACACAACGGAGCAACTAACACACCTAATCTACAGCATTATTGAAAAGATTTAAGTGAAATAATATATGGGAGTTATATGGTCATAACAAGTACAGATAAATAAGGGAAGTATTCCAGGGAAGCAGTTCTGCACATACTGCCTAGACATCTTTACAATTTTGTTACAGGTTTTTTTCCTATTAATAATTCAAATAATATTTATCCATTTCTTTCTATTAACAAAAGGTGGAGCTGGGGGATAAAAAGGAAAGCATTACTTTTTAAAAAAGAGTTCATAGAAACCCCCATTATTATCCTATGGTGTTTTTATTTGATGATAACATATTGTGAAGTCTCCTCTAAGACACATTAATTTCTCTGAACAGTGACAGAAAACCTGCAGTCTTTTATTTCTTCCTTGATGTGGTATCATTTTATTGCCATCAAGTTTTCAACTTAATGGCTCCGTGGTGGAGATCTAGATGTAATTTTTTTTTTCTTTCTTAATGATGAAGTATAATGTGCCATTAGGTGAAACAGAAGAAAAGGACTCTGCACCCCTGCCAATAGTTAGCTCAAGAACAGAAATAGCTCTTCCAGGCAGACAGACAGATGGGCAGGAGGAGAGAGTGATTAACAAATCTTTAGGTCAGTCTCTCCAATAGAGGCATTACTTTAAATTTTCAAAATAGTATGAATTATGTAAGATCATTAACCTTTAGCTAGGAAGAAACACTGGGTTGTAGGCTTCACTGTCACAGGGTAGGAATTCACTTTATTATTTCTTGGCATTTGATTACAAAGTGCAATAAAATGGAACATTTACTGGGGGGTTGCTTGGTGCCCGATATCATGCCAAGCACTTAGATCTCATTTAATTGTCCCAATAGTCTATGAGGTACTTACTGTGTCCTTATCCTTAATTTACCAATAGAAGGAAATGAGGCTTAAGAGAGGTTAAGGAACTTCCTCAAGGTCACATAATTAGTAAACAGAGTGATAAGACTCAAACCTGTATTTATGCTTTTAACTGCTTCATATTACCAGCACTGAGTGCTCAGGAACCAAACTGTATTTATATCTTTGTCACTGGTCTCACGCATTGTTATCGCAATCATATTCTATGTAAAATATTATGCTAGGAGTGAAATAATTTTTTTCTACATTTTCTTTGTTCAGCCCCTAAATTGTTGTAACTTGTTGGCTCTACTCCTAGTTCTTCAGTTTTTCCATTTATAATAAATGCACCGTGATATTTTCTGCTTTGCTCACAGAAATGCATAACATAATAGGAGCATAAGTGTACAAGACAGGAGGCATGCCAGGCTAGCGCAAGCTGGTATATGTGGGGGTGCGGGGGGAACCGCCAGGGAGTTCTGTGTGTCCCCTAACCCCCAGGGGTCACTCCACCTAAGCAGAGCAAAGAGAGTGGGGAAAGGGCATGTTAAATATTGCATATAGAATCCTCTTTCTGGATTCCTGTGCTCTTTCCTGACACACAAAAATGGATGGACTGGCAGGGGTGGGGTGAGGTGATAGGAGATGCCCTTGATGCTGTTCAGGGGCCGTCACTATTCTCTTATTTTGCTCATAGAGAAGGAAAAAGGCTCCAGCATGCAAGGCAGAGCCCTCTTTTTACCACATTACTGGAAATGTGAGAGCTCTCTGCACAGGAGGAGAAATGAACACTATAAATTATTTGCAAAGCATTTCAGAAGTGAGCAGTGAGATAAATATATTAATGCAAATATATGACATTGTTGATGGCTAGTGGCTCAGTTGACTTAGACCATAAGAATTTAAAAAAGTTATACTTAAACAAGCAGTCTTCACACTTTGCATACCATGCATCCCTAGCTATAAAAAAATTAAGCATGCACTCTTACTGTACATACATTTGTTGATAAATGATACATTAATGTATTAATGTACTGGGTATATTAAAATATAAAGAAATCAAGATTAGAAAAAGAGATCATAAAATATAAAGTTATAATATTTTCCTTCAGATCATCTAGCATACACTTTTAAGCCCAGAGGGTAAGCCCAGAGGTTCTCAAACTTTAATGTGCATTTGAATCAATTGAAAGGCTTATTAAACCACAGAAAGCTGGGCTTCATCCCTAGAGGTTGGGTTGGGGCCTGATCACTTGATTTCTAATAAGTTCCCAGCTGATCCAGGAAACACACTTTGAGAAGCAACGGGTTAACCTAAGACAGCCTTACTCCTTAGGGGAAGTATCCAGTGTCCAAAGAAAGAAGCAGTAATGATGTTGGCCAATGGTAAGGCTGATATTTAAAGCAGATGACCCTATAGGGTACCCCCAAATCATAACACTCAGCCATGGAGCTGATTACATTAAGCCAAAGAGAAGCTTCAATAAACATGTAAGTACATTCCAAGCCCACAGAAAGAAAAATGTTTTCAGATAATATTCCAGATACACATTAAGGAATCCAAACCCACACCTTAGCTCAAAATTAAGCAGATGGAAGGCCATGGGAGGTCCCAGGACTGCAGTGATACAGCACCCCACATGGCAAGCACCCCTGAGAAGCCAAACATGGCTTGGCAGATTCTTCTGAGAGGCCTCCTGGAGGGTGTGCATTCAAGTTGCAAATCCTGTTTGGTTGGCTCTCCAGGTTTTACTGGGCAAGGTTTTATCCTAATTTTAAAAACATCCTGTTTTAAAAGTTTGGCTTCATTTTGGCCTTCTTTCCTTTCTTATCTTTGAACTCATGTCGCAACACTCTTAATATGAACTGACATTTTATTGCAAATCAAAGGAAATGCAGCGACTTTACAAATTAGTGTATGAGTTAGTGAAGCACTCAAATGCTGAGACGACTGGAAAGTGAAACAATTCTGATCAAAGGCAAGGAGGATAACCTCTGCCTCTTGCTCATGTGGAAGCTAGTGGGAAAGGTAGGGAACACACAAAAGTATGTTCCAGCTCACATTACTAATATCCCAGAGATTCATAACAGAAACCCAACATGCCTATGGCTGATGAAAACTGCTTGAGAGACAGGAAGCTGCAGCATGGACTGGGGCCTGCAGTTTCAGTACAAAGTAAAAATACAGCTTCTATCTGTCCTCACAAAAGGTAAAAATCCTGGTTGTGCTCTCTGGACCTACTGCAAAGAGCACTTGCATGAGGGTGGGGAACATTCCTCAGTGGAGTGTAACAGGGAAACCGGAAATCCAGCCAGGAAATGGAAGAATAGAAGCCTGGCTGACATGAAGACACAGGGAAAGGACCAGTGGGGACAACTCTGTTTGGAAACTTTAACTACCTTTCACTGGTGGAAGGCTATGCATGTTGGCTGTTAAAGCGGCAGTGAAACATGGAATACAGCCCATTCTTTCCCAGGGGTTTGGGTGGACAGGAATTAACTTCTACTTCATTTTTACATGACCGTTTCTCTCTGTCTTGTTTTTGCTTTTTATAGACACTGCTGGTCCTCTTTGTAAAGAATGTTATTCCCTTCCCGAGTTGATATCTTTGACTAGTGTGTGCTTAAGTTACATTTCTAAACATGAATATGTGAAGTCTCTGAGTGATATACACACATTCATCTCCCTTTACTTTGAAGTATGAAAGGCAATTTCTGCTGCAATTTAAACATGCTGTCTAATTAAGGATACAAATCTTGAAATGTTTATGTTTTTTCACCATTCTATCCTTGCTTCTTACACACACACACAGGGACACACAGAGATTTCAGGTCAGGCATGCAGTGTTCTACCAGAAAGGAACAATGTCAAAAATAATAGCAAGAACAAAGAAAAAGAATCACTCAGTCTACATGGAGCCAAGACGAAGATTTAGTCAGAAGTTGTCAGGCAATTTCCCCAAGCATCAAGCAATATTACATTTGTTTGCTCTTTGAAAATGAGAAAACAGTATTATGACAATGTTAAAATCATTTTTAGATGAAAAACAAATTATTCTCAAATCCCACATCTTACTGTATCTAACTTAACTTTTGTGACAAATTCCCCAAACTTTGACTATCTAGATTTTTGCTTTTACTCATTTAAAATAATCATAGGCCAATTTTGTGTTCCTTTCTTTTTTTAAAACATCATTTTATCATAAATATTTTCTCATGTTAAATAATTTCAACACAGTAATGAGGGAAAAATTTGAGTACGAAACTCACAGAAGAGGAAATACAAAAGTACAATAAATCCTTTAAAAGTCCTCAACCTCATTAGTAATCAGGAAAATGCTAATTTAAATCAGTGAGCTCTATTAATTTATACCCATTAGATAGAAAAATAAAAGTCTGAAAATACCAAGTGTTTAAGAGGAATTGGAGCAGTGTGCAAGTAGCAATGGGAGACTCATTGGAGAACAATTCGGCATCAAGTACAAGGAAAGTGTTACATATTCAACCAACCATCAGTTCTCCTATGTCTGTCTTCTAGAGTGGCATTGTTCTTCAGAACTTCCTGCAATGATGGAAATAGTCTTCTGGGCTGAAAGGTGTGGTAGCCAGTCAGTTCATGTGGCTGCTGAGCCCCTCAAGTAGACTAGTGTGGCTGAGGAACTGAACTTTTAATTTTTAAAAAATGTTATTGATGCATAATTGATTTACAATGTTGTATTAATTTCTGCTTTACAGCAAAGTGATTCAATTATACCACATATACATTCTTTCTCATACTCTTTTCCACTAAGGTTTATCACAGAATATTGAGTACAGCTCCCTGTGCTATACATTAGGGCCTTGTTGTTTATCCATCCTGAATACAATAGTTGACATCTTCTAATCCCAAACTCCCAACCCTTCCTGAATTTTTAATTTTAATTATGTAAATCTAAATTTCTATGCTTCCAGCATTATTATAAGCATACCAATTTCACCACTGAACTACCAAAACTGGATGTAATCATTTTTTGACATTTTGCTAATTTACAGTGTGCAAAACTCTATATATCATTTTACCATGTGCTTTTTCAACTATTATATTAGCAGAGTTGAATATTTTCCTTTGATTTTGCTCATTGCAATTGTGTGTTTATGCCCTTTGCCCATTTTTGGCTGAAGTCTTTGCTATAAATCCCATGCAATATGTTTCATTTCTTCTGGCCACAGTTCCTACTAAATTTATATATTCTTTTTTTTTCCCCTAATTTGTATCTCCTAGAATTTCAGTACGATTTTTCCATTGTATTTTTAAATAAGCATTAAAATATTTCTGCATTTTTACTTACAGTTTCTTGTTTGAGGTTTAACACAACTTTAGTTAAAATTAACAGATTCGACTGTATAAAACTAGTATTAAAACAAAGAAGGATGCAAACAGTGATTGCACCGAGCCAAAAGACAAATATGTTTGTATAACATACGAAGCTCATTCAATTCACGAGGAAGCAATCCACTGAGAGGTGTTGCAAGATTTTTTTGCTTATTTGCTGAGTGTCTATGATTTGCTATACATTTTATTTCATTAGCATCTGGCCTCAATTTTTGTTGTGGAGAAACCCGCTTTCAGCTTAATTGTAGTTCCTCTGTAGGTAAGGTCTTCTCTTGCTGGTTGTTCATAAGGTCTTCCTTTTCCCATGGGATCCTATGATACCACTCCAATCTATTTCCTCTTCCTAATACTTCTACTAGAAATATATTGGGCCATCTCATTCTAGCCTTAATATCTTAACACTCTTTTGTATTTTCTGTATTTTTCTCTGTTGCGTTCTTGTCATTTTCCTTAGATCCTCCCTGCTTATCTCTTTTTAGCTGTATATCATCTATCCATTAGGTTTTCATTTTAAGGATCATATTTTTCATTTCTGGAATGATTTCTTTTACAAATATACTCGGTCTTTCTACATACCCTCTTTTGTCCCATGTTTTTAATTTCTTTTTGTACCTTTAATGATTTAAGACATGCTTACTCTAAGTCATTATCAGATAATGCTATTAACTAAAGTTCTTGGAGGGTTAAAACCCTACTATTTATTTTGCATGTTACGCTACCTTTGTGAGGTTCTTTGTGTCTTACAATTTAAACCTGTGATCTCATTTTCCACAGGACTTTGTAGATTCCTGAAAAATATTGCTTTTGGACTACAATAGTAGTGTAAAATGTAGTTATAATTTCTTAGGAGAACAAGTCACGTAAACATCCCAGTTATCTTCTTGTTTTGGGGGTACATTTTCCCTGGACTACCTCTTCACTAAACATGTAGCCCTTTTGAGTATTTTAGTTTTTACCAGAATCCCAATAGGAAGCAAATGGATGGTTTGAGAAGCATTTATTTACATAGGATTGATTAAAATAAAAAGGTGTGGGTGGTAAATGGGAACTTAAGGCTGACTGCAGAGCACCACTCATCAGCACTAAGTCGAGAGGAGAGAGAGGTTCTTGGGACCTGAGAGAGTGGTACAGTGCAGCTTCCTTGGATAGAACAGGTGACTTGGTTTTACGGGACACAGCCAGTTCAACAGCAGCAGCAGCCAGTTCAAAACGACCTCATAGGGAGGGAAACAGGAGAATAGATACCTTGATTTCACCTTTCTCCAGGTTTTTGCCAGGGTTCCCTGTTGACTAAGCTCAACTAGAAGACACGGAGCAAGGGAGCCCAGTGATACAGGTGTAAAAGAGTGAATCTGGAGGATCAAAGAGTAGACTTTCAGCTCATGACTTTCTAGGTGGATATCTCATTTCTAATTCCTGTCCGCATAAAACTATCAAACTGCAAGCTCCTTGATAATGGAACTAGCAAACTCCCCCAGGAAACCCATCAGATCAGTCCATGCTACCTACCACCCTACTTGTAATTCTTTCTTAATTTTTTGACCCTGGAGATCTCTCTGACTTTCTTGTGCTCTCAGACATTTAAAAGGGTGTTTGTCATATTTTAAACATCTTATCTGACGCTTTAGAGTTGTCTAGCCCTGTGCAAGAAACTGTGTTTTCTAACACAGAAGACACAAATTATCTCACCCGATCTTATATATAGTCTCTGTCATTATTAACATTTTAAAGATGAAGAAACCAAGTTTGGGTTACTTTCTCAGGGGTCACAGAACTACTAAGCTTCAGACTAGAACACTGCCTCCAGAATCCAGGCTGTTTCTATGACAGGAAACACTGGATACAGGCATGCTGTGTGGCTGCTGTTTCGAAAACAGGAAGAAAAGAAGGGAGGGTGGGAAAGATAGAGGAAGGGAGGAAGGTTTATAAATTCAGCTAATACTAGGTCATCTGTAAGACTAACTGTGAAGCTCCAAAAAGAGAAGACCAAAAAAAGAAAAAAGAGTGTCAGAGAGTCATTAATATAAGAACTAGCATTAAAGTGTTATGTTTACAGGTTTTAATTTGACATTGATTCTTCCATGGAATCCATCATTAAGAGACTATGAATCCTGATCATTTATTTCTCTTTGAACAATGAGACTTGAAACAAAAATACTCTGATTTAAAATTATCTGAGTACCATTACCATGTTACTTCAAAACAGAATTAAAAGGCTCCAAATAAAATAGTCAACAGACACGTTAAAAGAAAAAAAGCAACATTTAAAAGTCTAGAAAAATCCTCAGTTTAAATTCAGACCCAAGTGAGAGAAGTTGATGTAGAGCACAGAGAAGAAATTCTGATTCCTGATTATGTTGAATCAGGTCACATAGCTGCCTCATGCATAGAAGAAATTAATAGTGAAGAAATTAAAACTTAATAATCAGAAATTCTGATTCCTGATTATGTTGAGTCAGGTCACATAACTGCTTCATGTGGAGAAGAAATTAAAAATGAAGAATATTAGGCCAATTATATTTTAAAATTTTCATTTTGCAAAAGCAAAGAAAAATCCTGCTTCTTTGAGAAATTAATGCAAAGACAAAAAAATAAGGGCAGGAGGGAAGATTTTAAAAAAAAGGAAAAGAAAAAGGACCCCTGCCCCACCTCCTGGAATGCAGTAAAATACATTCTACATGAAAGGCCAAATAGTCCAAAAATGTCAGGAGTATGGATAGCTAATATAGGCTTAAAACTGAATTAATTTTGGAAGGCTATTCAGAAAATACTGCTTAGGAAAAGTAATGAGAATTGATAGAAAAAAGGGAGTTAAAAATAAGAAAAAGGAAAATTTCTGATATGTATACATTAAAATATAATCTGGGGAACTTCTATTTAGGGAGTATACTTTTTATATTAGACCACATTATCAATATTTTGTGATCATCAAAAGCATAGTTTATAGTGTGTGGAGGTAATTTGCTTTAAGGCATACTTTAAAATAAGGAAATTGAATTCTGTAGATAAGAGATGAAGAGATGCTTAGACTAAAAACCAAAATACTTGACAAAGGTCCATATTCAGATTCTGAGTCAAGAGAAAAGATCAAGCTTGTAAGATATCAGACATGGAGATACTAACTTGATACTGTTGAGCACACTAATAAACTTAATATGAGGATGTCAGGTTAAATACATTTTACTACTATGTTGGCCAAAGGGGGCACGTTCTAGAATGAGAGTGACAGATGGAAAGCTCAATACAGAGACTAGATGGTAAAGACTGGGGTTTCAACAAAATAAAACATCATTTCAGTGAGCATTTGGTTTGAGAAATTGCTGATATGATTTTACTCTCATCTAATTGCATTAGAAAATATTATTTTGATAGGTTTAGACCGCTTCATGTTTAATATATTTAAAAGTGTGTTTGTTTTATAAGATGAGGAATGTTCAAATTATGGTCTGAATGTTAGTGAAAGCGTTAGTCACTTAGTCGTGTCTGACTCTCTGAGATTCTGTGGACTATAGGGCCCACCAGGCTCCTCTGTCCATGGCATACTCCAGTCAAGAATACTGGCTGGCTTATTATACTTAACATAATGTCCTCTAGGTTCATCAATGTTATTGTAAATGGCAGAATTTCCTTCTTTCTTTCTTGATGCTGAATAATATTCCTTTATGTGTGTGTGTGTGTGTGTTTATACTAAGTGTTAGTTGCTCAGTTGTGTCTGACTCTTTGCGACCCCATGAACTGTAGCCCACCGGGCTCCTCTGTCCATGGAATTCTCCAGGCAAGAATTCTGGAGTTGGGTTGCCATTTCCTTCTTTAGGGGATCATTCTGACCCATGAATCAAACCCAGGTCTCCTGTACTGCAGGCAGATTCTTTACCGTCTGAGCCACTGGGGAAGCCCCATATGTGTATATATGATAAGTAATGTTACATGTCACATTTTCTTTATCTGTTCATGCATCCATAGATAATTAGATTATTTCCATGTCTTTTGATACTAGCCATAGTAACAGATGTAAAGTGATATCTCATCATGATTTTGATTTGTCTTTCTCTGATGAAAAATAATGCTGAGACATTTCTCAAAAAGAGACATACAAATGGCCAACAGGCACTATATGAAAGGCAGGAATACTTTTAAGGCTTTTAATAAATGTTGCTAAATAGACATCCATCAACTTTAAACTGATTCATGTTCTCTACCAGCTATTTATGATAATATAGATTTATAATTTTTTGATCTTGACAACCTAATTTTCATTTCTTTGATTACCAAGAAATTAGAAAATGTTTCCGTAAGTTTTCTGATCACTTCTCCTTTCATTATTTGTAATTTTGCATCCTTTGCTTAGTTTATTCACAAAGTATTTTTATTTTTTACTAATTTGTTAAAGTCATAAAAGTAAGTTATTATCTTATTTCAAAAACATTTGTTGAAAATATTTTTCTCAGTATATTTTTCTTAGTATGTTTTCCCTTTAATTGCAAAATAAACAGCTATAGAAATTAAGAAATTAACTTTATAGTTAATACAAAGCATTCTTAATAGTATCTAATAATGTTTTCAAATTTTGTCAATAGTTTTTAAAAACTTAAAAAAAAATTTAAACCAGGAATAAGTGAGGGCTCATCATACAGGTTAGGTCTTTTTTGTCTCTTTTTAATCTACAACAGTCCCTTATCTTTTTTCTCCCACGACACTGACATTTTTGAAGAGACCAGAACAGCTGTCCAGTAAAATGTTTCACATTCTGAATGTGTCTATTACTATGTGATACTATTTTACTCACATATACAAATTTAAAACTTTAAAATTTTTAAATGTGTCAAACATTTTACATGTGGTCTTGGCTTTCGTGTCATTTTTAGAAAGGCCTTTCCCATTACAATTATATGAAAGTGTATCTCTATTATTTTCCAGTACTTTTATCAAGTTTTACACTTAAATCTGTAACCCTTCTTATTTTGGTAAAATTTTGAACAGATTCCTTAATAGATCTACCATGACACTTGAGAAAATTAAGTAAATTATTAGGTGATGATATTGACAACCAATCCTGTGTGTAATACTAACATGAACAAGCTTTTATGTAAAGCAACCATAAATCATACAGGTAATGTTATTTTAGTGTCATACACTTATTTTCTTTGTCAGGTTTCAGATATTGAATCAAATAGAAACTGCATCAAAGAGAGGGGAAGATTGTGATTACAAAATAATCAGTATTCAATTTTATGTCCACCATTTATTCTATTTCATTATTTTCCCCCCAAAAGACTCACTAGTATTCTTCAAAATAGCAGAGTCTATAATTCTGATCATAGTGAGTGATGATTTCAAATACAGTTCATTTAAATGAAAATGAGGAAACAGAGCCATTATCTCCAAACTTACTACTTATACAGAATGTAAATTGGAATTGATGTATCAGTGAATAATTTCTATCATCACAGAAACCACTCTGTTCTTACTAGTACATTGGATGGCAATATTTCCAACATCTTCATAATTAGGACTAAGATTCTTTCTGACAGGATTTTCCTGATCATTATGTTATAATTTAGCTAACTTTAAAGGAGAATTAAATTACTTTTTTCTTATGAAACATCCTGACTTATGTTTACATGTTTTTAATATTAGATTTGGTTTACTGAGGGGCAGTAGCCAATGATGGGAAATACTTAAGATAAAATGCTTTGAAATTTTTATGAGTACCAGCTGAGAAGCTGTGGTTTGTAACCTCAGGAAACCTGACTTTCAAAATGTCTGCTCACCAGAAAGCTAAAATTAAAAAGACAGCCAATACCTAGCTTTGGTGAGAGGAATTTCTATATGTTGATCTTGAGAGTGTGATTGGTACTACCCCCTTTCAAGAAATACATGGCTCTATTTACTCAAGCTAAATACACACCAAGTCTATGATCTGGCATTTACTCTTCAGCATTTCCCCAAGAGAATGGAAAATGTATGTCTACCAAAACATATACAAGAATATTTGTAGCAGCTTTATTCATAATAGCCCCACACTGGAAAGTGGATAAACCTTGGTACATTCCTACCATGTAATATTATACTCAATTTAAGAAATTCGTCCTACATGCAACACATGGATACATATCACAGATATGCTGTATGATTTCATTTGCATGAACTCTAAGAACTGATAAAAGTAATCAATGGTGATACCGATAATAGTGGTTATTTAGCATTGGGGGAATGAGGTTGAGTGAGAAAAGGTATGAGGGGAATTTTTGGGGTGCTGGGAATGTTCTACTTGCCGATGTAGATGGTGGTTCACAGGTGTATTCACATGTAGGAACTGCATAAACTATACACTTAAGATGAGTGTATTAACTCACTGTTCCACCTCATATGACAAAAAATTCTGTTGTTACTGTAGAAAGTTAGAATAAATATATTGAAGGTTCTTCCAGCTTAAAAGAATTCTTCATCCCGTGTCCCCTTCCAGTACCTGCCTCTCTCTGTCCTTCCCTTTACAGTCAAAGTTCCTTCAAAGATGTGTGTATTCACTTTATTTCTAATCTCTCAACCACTTGATTTAATCACTCTCCTCCCCCTACCCCATCACCCTTTCCAAGGTCCCTACTATTCCTGCTATCAAATCGAATGGACTATTTTCCATGATTTTATGGCCTCTCTGGAGCATTCCCCATTCTTGGTTTCCTTTCCCTTGACACCCTCATCCTTGCTCCTGTTATGCTGTTTCACTTGTTTCACTCCTACCCCTCAGGGTGTTGCTTGTTAGTCCCTGTTCTGGCTCTTCTATCTGTCTGTCCTTAATTTTGATGTCCCTCAAGATCCTGCCCAGGCAATCAGTTCAGTTCAGTTGCTCAGTCGTGTCCGACTCTTTGTGAGCCCATGAATCGCAGCACAGGACAGCCAGGCCTCCCTGTCCATCACCAACTCCCGGAGTTCACTCAGACTCACGTCCATCGAGTTAGTGATGCCATCCAGCCATCCCATCCTCTGTTGTTCCCTTCTCCTCCTGCCCCCAATCCCTCCCAGCATCAGAGTTTTTCCCAATGAGTCAACTCTTCGCATGAGGTGGCCAAAGTACTGGAGTTTCAACTTTAGCATCATTCCTTCCAAAGAAATCCCAGGGCTGATCTCCTTCAGAATGGACTGGTTGGATCTCTTTGCAGTCCAAGGGACTCTCAAGAGTCTTCTCCAACACCACAGTTCAAAAGTATCAATTCTTCGGCACTCAGCTTTCTTCACAGTCCAACTCTCACATCCATACATGACCACAGGAAAAACCATAGCCTTGACTAGACGGACCTTTGTTGGAAAAGTAATGTCTCTGCTTTTGAATATGCTATCTAGGTTGGTCATAACTTTCCTTCCAAGGAGTAAGCGTCTTTTAATTTCATGGCTGCAGTCACCATCTGCAGTGATTTTGGAGCCCAGAAAAATAAAGTCTGACACTGTTTCCACTGTTTCCCCATCTATTTCCCATGAAGTGATGGGACCAGATGCCATGATATTCATTTTCTGAATGTTGAGCTTTAAGCCAACTTTTTAACTCTCTTCTTTCACTTCCATAAGAGGCTTTTTAGTTCCTCTTCACTTTCTGCCATAAGGGTGGTGTCATCTGCATATCTGAGGTTATTGATATTTCTCCTGGCAATCTTGATTCCAGCTTGTACTTTCTCCAGCCCAGCGTTTCTCATGATGTACTCTGCATAGAAGTTAAATAAGGGGGGTGACAATATACAGCCTTGACGTCCTCCTTTTCCTATTTGGAACCAGTCTGTTGTTCCATGTCCAGTTCTAACTGTTGCTTCCTGACCTGCATACAGGTTTCTCAAGAGGCAAGTCATCTCACATTATATTATACACTCTTCATGACCCACCTTACCTGTCCCCACTACTTCCATTTATATTTGTAACGTTTACTTTCAGCCGAGTCCACTTACTGAAGTCCAGGTTCACGTATCTAACAGCCATTAGGCATTTCCATTTTGATTTCCCAAAGGTGCTCCTAGTTTGACCCTGCCCTCAAATCTTTCCCTCCTGTATTCCCTACCTCAATGAATGATACCCCTGATCAATCATATGACCAAGCCAGAATTTTATGGGTTATTCTTAATGCATTCCCCTTTCTTTCCTCAGATGCTGTTAACCACTTTGATTCTATCTTTTGAGTTATACTCAGTTTCCTCTGCTTATTTCCATTTCACTACATTAACAGAGTTCAGTTTAACATCGCTACATAAACCACACTAACATCTTCCTAAATTTAGACCCCCTTCCAAGTTATTCTCCACAGTTGGGCCAAAGTGAACTTTCCACAAGTACTCTGTGAGAACTGTTCCATATATATGTATAATTGACAGATTCATGAGAGGGGATGAGCTCCACATCCTTCCACATATTGATCCAGCCCCCTACCTCCAGAGTAAACTTTCTAAAATGCCAACTTGATCATATTATTCCTTGCTTAAAACTCTTCAATGGCTCCCCATTACCTTTAGGATAAAATTCAACTGCTTATATGGCTTACAACATGGTTCTAGATTACGTTTTCAGTCTAATCTCTCTCCTGCTCATTGATTACTACACTACAGCCTTATATTAAAACTACTTTCAGTTCTAAGATGTGACATCATTTCTTGCATCTCAGGGCCTTTGCACCTGCTCTTCCACTGGAAGCCACACTTTTCTCATTTATCCTCTCCAACTGCTATACTTACTTAGTCTCAGATAGCAACATAATTTTCTTTGGCAGATTCTCCCTAAAATCCCTAACTTGCATTAAGTGCCATCCATCCCTGTGAGATACAATACACCCTATGTTTACCCCTCAGATGACATGTGTGTTACTGAAATATCATCACCTGTTAGAGGCTCTCCATCTCCCACTGCAGAGTAAGCAGGGGCTCTGACCTGTTCACTTTTGTGCCCCAGTGCCTGATACAGTGCCTGACACATTGGCTTCATACTTGTTAAATGAAGGGTAAGTCAACCATTTAAAAAGTACTACATATTAAACATTATTAGTGTATACACATAATTGTGCTACTAACGGAAGTAGTAGAGAGTCAGGGGTGTCTGAAGCATTATCTTTTTCACATTCATGAAAGCGGAACCATATTTAAAAGTTTTTTTTTTTTTTTTCACATATTCAAAGTCTACCTGTTGTACAGAGATACCAAAGACTTTGCTTACAGAAATTAAACTCGGAACTTACAAATAGTGATTGAAGACCATGACTTAAAGGCCTCTGCCCTCCCCTCTTCTCTGTTCTTGACAGGAGGCATAGAGGGAGGACCCTTTTCTCCACCCTCCACACCTGTCATGTTTGTTGAGCACGGACCTCCTGGCAACAATTCCTCTCCTTGCTCCACCCGTGCAGCTCCTACAGATCTGGCATTTTCCTTCATGACCCTGCTTCCCTAGACACAGTAATTAACAGAGGTGGACAGCAGACGTAAGTTGTTTCATCATAGAATCCATTGCCTGCCCCCAGCTGATTAACTGAGGGATGGGAGCAAGTCTGTTCTTTATCTGGGATTTTTTTCTTTTACACTTTCTCTCCAGGTGGAGGAAGCTGGTCTTGAGTGAGGGGATGAAGTCCTCATGGTGTTTAAGTTCTGGATCCAATTATTCTGAAAGTTATTCTTGAATGGACAGGGACGTCCCTATCCTTCCTACATCTGACTTCAACTCTTTCATAGTTATTGCACCAGTTAATTTTCTTTTTGGCATAAACTAGTCTACTGCTGGTTTCTGTCTCTTGTAGTTGAAAGAATTTTGTCTGATTTACAGTGAAATGTTTCTGTCTTTGCTGAAACTACCACAAGGAAGCTCCCCAAACATCTCACAATCTGGCTAAGTAATCAATACACAAACTATAGATAATACGGTTCTAGTCTACCAGCAGACGTTTTTCCTAGAATAAACCTTGTATTGTGTGCAAGCCCACAGAGTGACTCCTCCTCCATTTTACTTGTCCAGAGGGTGACCCTTTGAGAAAAATTCTAGTCATTGCCCTATTTTTGGCTCTAAAATGATGATTATTTTCAATGTGTTTTTCTGCTATGTGTTAATTCTCCTCAGTTGTCTAGTACTTTTATACTAAAGCTTCTTATGCAAAGTAAATAGGATGGGAAGTCCTTTGGTCACAGTTATAAAGGTCTTTGAGTATTTGGTCACACTTAAGTAGACTTTCTATGTTTTAAGACATGTTCTCTTGCAAGAGTTAGATTTTTCTAGATATATCATATGCACTCAAAGCATATTATGACATTCCAATGTGGGGATGTGCCTCCTGTTATGGATCAGAAATAGGACATCAGTGAAAGGACTTCCACATGGAAGGAGATGTCTGGAATGAGATACAGGAATTCTCCCCAAACACTGACTTCAGAGCTGTCCGAGGCCATACGGGGATGGGCGTGTACAAGAGACAAGCATCACATGCTTAATAACTTTGTGTTTATTTTTTCAGTTCCTTTTTTTATATTATAGTTTATTAACTATGTTGTGTTAGTTTCAGGTGTACAGCAAAGTGATTCACTTATACATATAAATGCATCTATTCTTTGTCAAATTTGTTTCCCATTTAAGTTATCACAGAGTACTGAGCAGCGGTCCCTGTGCTATATACAATGTCCTTGTTGCTTATCTATTTTAAATATAGCAGTGTGTACATGTCAATCCCAAACTCCCAATCTGTCCCTCCCTGCCACCCTTCCCTCCTGGTAACCATAAGTTTGTTCTCTAAGTCTGTGAGTCTGTTTCTGTTTTGCAAATAAGTTCATTTGTATAATTTTTTTTTAGATTCTGCATATAAATGATATCATATGAGGTTTGTTTTTCTCTGTCTGACTTCCTTCACTTGATAGATGATAATCTCCAGGTCCATCCATGTTGCTGCAAATGGCATGATTTCATTCTTTTTAAAGGCTGACTAATTTTCCATTGTATATATGTGCCACATCTTCTTTATCCATTCATCTGTTCATGGACATGTAGGTTACTTGATGTCTTGACTATTGTAAATAATGCTGCTATGAACACTAGGGTGCATGTATCTTTTTTGAATTATGGTTTTCTCCAGATACATGCCCAGGAGTGGGCTTGCTGAGTCATATGGTAGCTCTATTTTTAGTTTCTTAAGGAAGCTCCATACTGTTCTCCATAGTAGCTGTACCACTTTGCATTCCCACCAACACTATAGGAGAGCTGTCTTTTCTTCACATTCTCTCCAGCATTTATTTATTGTTTGTAGGCTTTTTGATGATGACCATTCTGACTGTTGTGAAGCGATATCTCATTGTAGTTTTGATTTGCATTATTCATTAATTTTTTGTGATGAAAATGTGATGTTATAGATGCTGATGAATTCTAGTGGTAAAATTCAGAGTATTCAATTCATGGTGCTGGAAGAAACATGTAAATTGGATACAAAAGTAATTGTGTATGTTAGCTTTTAGTGGTAAATCAAGTGATGCTCACATGGGAAGTAAAGAGTTAACAGTGGGTCTGGGATTCCTGCCCTCCTTATTAGGGGAAAGCGATTGACCTCAGCCAGAGCTACTTATAAACATGCTAATGGTATTTATTAGTAGAAAGATACCCAAGAGTCCCTATCTAAAATACTAACATTTTTTGGCAGCATAGACCTGGGCTGTCTAGACTGTGTATTATAAATAAACCAGCAGTTTATGGCTTGATGGGGGCATGGCTGGCTAGAGATTGGGAAGTAGTCATATGAGCATTTTCTGTCTAACTAAAAAAATGTAAAACTGGGAACCCCAAAATAAAAATGATGGTTGTGTGTGTGTGTGTGTGTGTGTGTAAGAACAGCATGTTCACATAAATTGTTTAGAACTCAGTTGTTAATCTGAAACCAAAACATATCCTAATGCAGGAAAAAGGGGCAGTTCTGGGAAGCTGCATCTGATGGACTCAGGCTTTTCCAAAGGTGAATAGGCATCGTCTGTGATGGGTTTTTGACAGAACCCTGTGTATAACTTGTAAAGCTTGGCTTTGGGTAAGATGTGTGATACACAGGGGTCCACTCTGACCTTTCAACTCTTTGGCTAACATATCATCTGAATACAAGAGATAAGAAGCTGCTGGTGAATGTGGCATATTAGAAGAGAGAAAGAGTATAAATTATTTATTAAAATAGTGCTTTGAAAATTGGTTAATATTTAGAAATAAATGGATGCCTACTATAGATTATATACTAGAACAAGAAGTAAAAAGGAAAAAATCATTTAAAAATAGAATGAACAGAAAAATACATGAAAATATTTCTGATTTTGACTTAGGAAAGCTCTTTATAAGTAAAAAAAAAAAAAAATCAAAAGATGAACTAGCAGAGAAAAGATTGACAAAGAATAAACTAAGGAACTGTATTTGCACTACATCTGACAAAGAGAATGAGATACTATTTTCAAATGAGATACACTGGCCACGCTTTAAGAGTAAGTTAACATCCTTCTGCTGCTGCTGCTGCTAAGTCGCTTCAGTCATGTCCGACTCTGCGCGACCCCATAGGCGGCAGCCCACCAGGCTCCCCCGTCCCTGGGATTCTCCAGGCAAGAACACTGGAGTGGGTTGCCATTTCCTTCTCCAATGCAGGAAAGTGAAAAGTGAAAGTGAAGTCGCTCAGTCGTATCTGACTCTTAGCGACCCCATGGACTGCAGCCCACCAGGCTCCTCCGTCCATGGGATTTTCCAGGCAAGAGTACTGGAGTGGGTTGCCATTGCCTTCTTCTGGTGGGAAGTAAATATGGTAGCCCCTGGGGAGAGAATGTGCTGTGAGCAGTGCAGCAAGCTCAAGGCCTCTGGCTGTTCTACTTATGGGGTCCACCCAGGTGTGTATGCAGCGCCACATTCTGCAGAGCTCCCTGTTGGTGACTGAGCACAGTGGGCCACTAGAACCCAGCCACTCCTTCCAGTGCAGGACTTCTTTGCTCAGGGGCTGCTCATGGACCTGGCTAAGACTTTTCCAGTGCTGCACTGCAATCTGAGGCTCTGCTCACCCATTCCTACTTCCCTCCACACTTCTTTCATAGGTGTCAGTCCTGCTGAAATCTTTTCCTTTGTACTTCTGCTCTTGCTCCCTTGTGTGTGTGTTAGTCGCTTAGTCGTGTTTAATTCTTTGCAACCCCATGGACCATAGTCAACTAGGCTCCTCTGTTCATGGGGATTCTCCAGGCAAGAATACTGGAGTGGGTTGCCATGCCCTCCTCCAGGGGGTTTTCAGACCCAGGGATCAAACTGCATCTCTTATGTCTCCTACATTGGCAGGCAGGTTCTTTACCACTAGCACCACCTGGGAACCCCTGTGCTCCTTTACCCTTCACAAATGTCTTCGCCAATAAATATCTGGCACACCTAACTTTATCTTAGTGTCTGCTTCCCAGACAATCTGAAGAAAATCACTTAGTACAATCTTTCTGGAAGTCATTATAGTAATACTCTTTGACCCACATTTCACCTCTAGAAATTGACACTAAGGAAATTAAGAGATATATTTGTAAATTTTATGACAGATTATTTGACAGTATTATTTATAACTGGCAAAAAATGGAAAATAAACTAATCATAAAGGATTGGATACATTATATCCTATAAAATGGTATACATGGTCTTAACTTTAAAGATATGGGATATAACTTATTAGACTTGTTAATGTAAAAAAATTTATAAGTGGTAAAATTTTATTAAATATGTAGACAAAAGAACAACGTATATATTCAAGATATATTTGTCCTTTTTTATTTAATTTCTAAATTCTGCAATGAACATATTATGGTAAAAATACTTATCATTTAACTTATATAGTACAGTTATAGGCATTTAGAAAACAAGAAAAATACTAAAACATAATTAGCAGTTATTCTTTGATGATATTTGAGTAATTTTATTTCTTCTTTACTCTCCTGAATTTTTCAAAATTTTCTAATATTATAAATAATCATTAAAATTAGATTTGACTGATTTTTTAAAACAATGCAAATCAACTTAAAATGGAGCTTGAACAATTAGACATCTGTGTTCAAAAATATAAACTCAGCCTATTCATCATACTTTTTACAAAACTTAGCTCAAGATGGATCACAGACCTTTATATAAAACATAAAACTGCAAAAGTTTTAAAAGAAAACACAGGAGAAAGTCCTTGTTCTTTTGGATTAGACAAAGAGGTTTTAAACAAGGCAACATCATGATTCATAAAAGGTTGATAAATTGAAGCTCATCAATAATTTTTTTAGATTGTTCTGTGAAAGACACTGTTGCTGCTGCTGCTGCTAAGTCGGTTCAGTCGTGTCCGACTCTTCGCAACCCCATGGACTGCAGCCTACCAGGCTCCTCCATCCATGGGATTTTCCAGGCAACAGTACTGGAGTGGGGTGCCATTGCCTTCTCCAGAAAAACACTGTTAAGAAATTGAAAATACAAACCTCAGACTGAAAAAAAATGTTTTCAAATTATGCACCTGACAAGAGACACTTATTCAGAAAATACAAAGAACTCTCAAAATTCAACATTTAGAAAACAAATGACTAAATAACAAAAATTAAGCAAAATACTTAACCAGACACTTCACTGAAGATGAGATATGGATGAAAAGTAAACACATAAAAAGATGCTCAATATCCTTAGTCATTGCTGCTAAGTCACTTCAGTCGTGTCCGACTCTGTGTGACCCCATAGATGGCAGCCCACCAGGCTCCCCCGTCCCTGGGATTCTCCAGGCAAGAACACTGGAGTGGGTTGCCATTTCCTTCTCCAATGCATGAAAGTGAAAAGTGAAAGTGAAGTCGCTCAGTCGTATCTGACTCTTCGTGACTCCATGGACTGCAGCCTACGAGGCTCCTCCATCCATGGGATTTGCCAGGCAAGAGTACTGGAGTGGGGTGCCATTGCCTTCACCTATCCTTAGTCATTAGGGAAATTCAAATTAACAACATGAAATACCTCTATATGCTTTTAGAATGGCTAAAACAAATAAAAGCTAACAATACTACATGCTGGCAAGGAGGCACAGAGATTGCTATTCATACTGGCTGGAGTGCAAAATAGTACAGTCATTTGGGAAAACAGTTTGGCAGCGTCTTACAAAGCTAAATACATAATACATCATTGTCATGTGACCCAGACTTTCTACTCCTTGGTATTTACTGCAAATAAATGAAAATTATGTTTTCCCCAGAACCTGTATGTGAATGATTGCAGCAGTTTTATTCAGAAACACCCAAACTGGAAATAATCCAAATGTTCTTCACTTAGTTGATCAATAAATAAATGGTGGTATGTCTGTACGATGGAACTCTACTGAGCGATAAAAAGGAATGACCATTCAATGACATGGATGATGTTCAAGTAGAATCAGGCAGAATCTCAGAGGAGTGAAAGAAGCCAGAGTTAAAAGATTACATGCTACGTGATTCTATTTATACGACATTTGACAAAGGCAATAATAGAGGGACAAAGAACAGATCAATGTTTGCCAAGGTGCTGGGGATTCCCAGAGGAACTGACTGTGAAAGGCAGCATGAGAGAATGCTTTGGAGTGATGGAACTCTTCTGTATCTTTAAAGAAACTTTATTTATTTATTTGGCTGCACCAGGTCTTAGTTGCAGCATGCAGGATCTAGTTTCCTGAGCAGGGATTGAACCTGGGACCCTTGCACTGAGAACTCAGAATCCTAGCCAACTGGACCACCAGGGAAGTCCCAACTCTTCTGTATCTTGATGTTGGTGGTGCTTAAATAACTGTATGCATTTGTCAAAACTTATAAAAATGTACAACAAAAAAGAAAATTTTACTCCCTGTGGTGTTGGAGAAGACTCTTTCTTCAGAGTCCCTTGGACTGCAAGGAGATCCAACCAGTCCATCCTAAAGGAGATCAGTCCTGGGTGTTCATTGGCAGGACTGATGCTGAAGCTGAAACTCCAGTACTTTGGCCACCTCATGGGAAGAGTTGACTCATTGGAAAAGACCCTAATAGTGGGAGGGATTGGAGGCAGGAGGAGAAGGGGATGACAGAGGATGAGATGGCTGGATGGCATCACCGACTCAATGGACATGAGTTTGAGTGAACTCCAGGAGTTGGTGATGGACCGGGAGGCCTGGCGTGCTGTGATTCATGGGGTTGCAAAAAGTCGGACATGACTGAGTGACTGAACTGAAGCTAAATAAATTTTCAAAAGATAAAAATTAAGTCGGGGCAATAAAGTGGAAATGTTTGGAAAATGTTAACTGTTGAAGCTGAAAAAAAAATTTTTTTTAATTAAAACTGATATAAATTAAAATTAGCTGTATGTATGGTTGAGGTTAAATAATGCATATTAATTAGGTTTATCAACCCTTAAAATTCATAAATCCACATGAAAACATGTTAAAGCAGAAGGAAAGAGGAGCTTTATAATTAATCAGTTGAGACAGTTATGTCCAAGGCTGTGATTTCCCTCCCTTCCCTTCATCTCTCACACTTCTCATGTGGCTGCCATCAGGCATTTAACACAAAGTGAAACTTCCCTGTGGGTCTTCACGTACCAGGCTTTGAATAGTCTATCAGAAAGCTTAGAATAGCAGTTTGACAGACCAGGCAGAGATAGTCTTTATATGATCATCTCTCTTATGGATTCTTGATAAAAGTCAAGAGTCTAACACTAAAATATTTCTGTGAGGGAATATCCATCATAATCTAGATCAAAATGGTAGCTTTTCTGGGGATCTGACTTGACCCAGGGATAGAACTGAGAGAAATTCATGGCTAACCTACTTCTAGGATATCTCTCTTGAATATAAATGATTTAGCCAAGCTTCTAGTGAGAAGTACAGCTCAGAGACTCCAAAATCCCTAGCAAGTACAGTAAAAGCTCTCTTATCCAGTGTTGCTGAGACTGATAATTGGGTGACCAGTACGTCAGCTCTAATTCTATATCTTAAATTGTTATTTTAAGCTGAGACATACATTTATGGTCACCCACCAGTTTTCTGATGAAATGCTAAGGTTTTCTTTTTGAATGTGGATTCATTGATCAGTGTTCTCCATTTGACAAAACCCCACACCCATAATAATCATCTCCAATTTCTACTTTCAATTTAAGTGCAGCAAGAACTTAAATACTTGTGATTCACACCAAGTGCAAAATCCTCCTAAAATTTTATGATTATTGTTCCTAGTGTTTTACAATTATCTTGTTCACGCCTACTTTGATAGTAATTTTTTCTCACGAGCTCACTTTTATGGTCCCTTTCTAAGGTATACAACTACTTAATTTGTATGTTAACAGGTCTCTTTTGCCCCTCCTATCTCACCAGTTTACAAAGTTAAAATTATAGCATAAACATGTTTGGAAACCAGCATAACTGACTCTTGATAAGCATATAACTCAACTGGATGGGGGTGTGCAGAAGTCCATAGCATGTATTTGATGGTTTCCAATGTGGGCATTTTGGGCTCAGTGGTAAAGAATCTGCCTGCCAATGCAGGAGACACAGGAGACATGGTTTAGATCCCTAGTTTAAGATCCTCTGGAATAGGAAATGGCAACCTACTCCAGAGCTACAGTCCATGGGGTCACAAAAGAGCCGGACATGACTTAGAAACTAAAAAAAACAACAACAGTGTGGGCGTTAGGAGGTTTTACAGAAGAAACGGAGAGCTTCCCTTAATCCAGCAGGCTTAAGAAAGTGAAGGTCAGCTGGAAGGATACCTACAGTAGCTGAGGTGTAGATGTTCTGTGTTGTTGGTTGACAGATGACATGTATGCTTCATATACATTTTGTTTTGAAATGTGAAGTGTCTTATATATATTCCTTGCTTTGGTGAAAAATCAACCCCTCTCTGAACAAAGATAAATTGCAGGAAGAAGTACAAACAGGTTTAAGATTTTCATACTACTACTACAACCTATTTGGATTTTTCTAAACTGTGAATGTACATGGCAATAAACACCAGAAGGAACATAATCATCCTGGTTAACACAATTTTTTTTTTCATGTTCTCCTCTCTGAGGATATCTAATGCTCACAAGGTCCCTCTGAGAATTTTCTTATTTCTCTATTCCCTCACTGTGATCATCATGTCCTGCTACCATTGAGGTCTGCCCACAGAAATCAGAAATACCTTGTTTTTACTGCTATGACTATAGGTTTCTGTCTTTAAATGTGGCCCTGTTCCAAGATTATGAGCATCCTTTTGGCTGTTCCTTGATATTTAATGAGGATATCCCCTACATGAAGAGGATATTAGGACTCCAATTCTGAAAGCCTGCTATACAGGGCAAGACTATTTTGATTTTGAGAGTTACACATTATTCTTTTCTGCAAAATATAGACTTGGTATCTCCACAGTATTTTTTTCAATTACGACTGCACCCCAAAGGTTTGTCTAAATGGATACCTCAGGCAATTAAGTCTCTGGCTCTTTTTTATGTTATACATTTTGATTCTGAGACTTTCTTCCAAAAGACTAGATTTTCACCTTTTAAAACACTGATATTGGTGTTGGCAAGACCATTTAATCTCCATAAAGGAAGAAGCGTTCATTCCTATCTGCTAGAGAAGGAGGGCGAAACATCTAGTTCAGTTTTAGACAGAAATGAATAGGAATTTGAGGATGTCTTACTTTGTGTTATTTAATATCTAAGTTATGTTTGACAGCTTTTTTGTCATTTAATGATCAGCTTTTATTTATAGCTTTTAAGCTGACCATGTATTTTGCTCTTTGATTGTGATGGTGAGCTGGAGAGATGAGCCTGGTAGGAAGCATCTCTTCAGAAGTTATTCACTCTTGGGGTGAGAGCAGAATCAATCCTATCCCAAGCATTCATTCAGGTTTTTTTGCAGCATTATGCCCACCAGGGGATGCACTGAATATATGGCACTGAGACTGGGATCAGGCATCTGATGTATTCACCTACCCTGAAAGAGAAATGTGCACACTGGAGTGGGTTTCTTTACGGTCTAAATCAGGATGGCGATAAATACATGCTTCTAAGGCACAGGAAAACTTCTTGGCACCCGTGTCAATAGCTATTGTTTCCATTTCCCCACCTCCTGTTTCCTCTTCAACCCTCCAATCTGGACTTCTGTCCCTACCACTCTGCCAGCTGCTCACATCAAGGTCACCAAGAACCTCTCTCTCACGAAATCCCCTGCTTCTCTTACTTGACATTTCAGTAGCAGTTGACACAACAATCACATCTTGCATCTTTAAAAAAAAAAAATTTGTTTATGTATTTATTTGGCTGTGCTGGGACTTAGATGCCGCAGGCGAATCTTTAGTCTCAACATGCAAACTCTTAGTTGCGGCATGTGGGATCTACTTCTTCAACTTGGGATCGAACCTGGGCCCCCTGAATTGTGAGTGCAGAGTTTTAGCCACTGGACCAGCAGGAAAGTCCCCACACCTTCCATCTTGAGACACTTTTTATCTTGAGTCAAACCCTAAATTCCTGGCTCCTCCTCAGTCATGTTGCCTGGGTCTCTCCTTTCTTTCTAAACATGCTCAGCCCGGAGTTCTCTTCTGTTGTCTATTTACATTACCTCTCTAAGTGAACTCATCCAGTCCCAAAGTTTTAAATACCACCTCCATGCCAATGATTTCCAAATTTAAATTTATAGCCCTGACCTTTCCTCTGAGCTCCAGGCTTGTTCCAATGGACATTAGCTTCTAATGGATATTAATGGATGCCTAAAGGAATCTCAAAGTTATTATGTTCAAACAGAGCTTTTCATTTTTTGCTCTCTCATTCCCCGAAGTGTGCCTCACCTAGACCTCCCTGTTTCCTGTCAAGGCGTTCCCATCCGGTCAGCTGCTCAGGCCAAAGACAAAGGACTCCTGTTTGACTCTTTTCCTTTCATCTCCCACCTCCATGTCACCCTCTCCAACCTTCAGTCCATCTGGAAATCCTTCTGCCTTCACCTCTAAAATAAGCCACTCCTACCTGAGCAACTGATTTTTCTCTTGCCCTCTAAAGTCTTCTCCCACATATTTAAAAACACAAATCTCATTCTCCAGTGGCTTTTCACTGCAGTTTTGAATCAAATCCACTCCTATCTGTTACCTCATGAGGCCTTGCTGGGTTGGCTTCTAGCTCCCTCCTTGACCTTACCTGGCCCTGCTTTTCCACCCTCTCCGGTCTGTCAGATTCTAGAACTCGCCAAGCTTCTTCTTGCCTCAGGGTTTTGGCACTTTCTTCTCCTCCTGCCCGAAATGCTCTGCCCCAGATCTTTGCAGGGCTAGTTCCTCTTACTATTCAAGTCTCATCTCAAATATCACCCCCAAAGAGAGGACTTCCCTGACCACCCAAACCAGCTGCCTTCCCCTTGCCCTGGATGTGACACGCTCATCCTGTTATCCTTTTATATTATCATCTTTTTACAGGTACCACTTTTCTAACTATCTTGCCTGTTATCTTATTTGTCACAAGTCTCCTCTATAAATTCCATGACGGTGTAGCACTGTATCACATCTACTTTATTTCCTGAGGTATCCCTGCTGCCTGGTACACAGGTGCTCAGTAAATCTTTGTTGAAAGAGTAACTGTAGTTCAGAAATAGGTGTGAGAAACAGATCGGAGTAACCTCCAACTCTTACTTGGGGCAGTTTTACTGCAGTGTGTTAAATTACAAAGAGGCCTAAAGCTTTGAATGGGTGTGAGATTTTTCTTAAAATCCAGACCTCTTGAAGGTATATAAAAGAAATTTTATAAAAGAACATTTCAGGTGATGATCTCCTTATTTAACTCCTTAACCTGCCACTTTTAAGGTCCGTGGTTCTCAATGTTGGTTGCCTGCTGGAATCACCTGGCTGGCTTGAGTCTCACACATAGAGATGCTGATATGGATGTGTGTTGTAGCCTTAGCATCAGTGGTTATTAAAAGCTTTCCAGGTGATTCTAGTATGCGACCAAAGTTGAGAATCCTTGTTCTAGGAGATATTTTTGGACTTCATGAAATGTTTTTCCAAAGCCCATGAAATCTGAAAAATAGAGCCATCTAGTATGTGAGGTTTCCACAGCTTTTTATTCATTAATACAACCATGGTAGAAAATGCCTATTTTATCCTGGTTGAGTTTCAGTATCACCAACGACAACAGTCTCCCTAAAGCTGAGAAGGCAACAAAAAGAATGCATTTCAGAAGCAGTAAGAAGAGAACTGAATTCAGGTAGGAGATGATGTTCCACGCAAGAGATAAGAAATGAAGGGGTTACATATGTGGTTCAATGGAGAAACTGGTATGATTGGACCATTTCAACTGATGGAAGAGTTCTCAAGGATGACAACCAGGGGATACTCGGGCAGGAGGAGAGATTAACTGGTAACAGCGGTGTCTTGGGGCAATGACACAGGAGCAGTGGTCTCTATTTCAATCAGTATGTGTATAGGATGAAGCTATGAGAAAAGAGATCCAGAGACACAAGAGCCAAGAACAATCCTGGGGGGGGGGGGGTTGTCTGATAAAATCAGTGATTCAGGCTGCAGCAGAGGCTGACGCAATAGCAGACGTGAGACAAACCCCCAGCTACTCAAACGTACCAGAGCAGAATGGCCTGGAAAGGAAGGGTGTAGGGCCTGGGAGGGTCAGACTCCTCGAAGAAGGTCGGATGTGGACTAAAGGTAAGAGCAGTGCCACTGGGACTGGAGAACAGAGAAATTTTGTTTCATTATTTCTAGAGGTATTTCAGCAGCTGATGCTTTTACTTTGTGAAGTAGGAGACTAAATCATCACTCTTTTTACTCATTGTTTTTAAATGGAAATGGCCTTCCGAATAGTTAGAAAAGCAAACACAGACGCTCTAACAATTCAACTTCCTGAAACAAAAGGTTATTATTTTGACACTTGAAAAGGTATTTACACAATTTCTTCTAAGAGTAAATGCTCTTTATAAAGCCCATTCTGCCTCTCTCTGCTTTACAGATGAAGCCCCATTGTTCTAGGGAGTGCTTTCTGTTTTGGTTTATAAAAAACAGACATGGGGCTGATACAACCCAGGTTCAGCTTCAGGAAAAAAGGATATTGCAACAAATTGTGGTAGTGCTTGCATGGTTTAGATAAAGATTTAAACAATGATAACATTAAGTCATTACACACCTCTTTCCATTTACGGCTCCAGCTCCATTTTTATCATCAAAATTAGCCTGACTTTTAGTATAAACTTGTCTTGGGTGAGCTCCTTTCTTTAATTTTTCTGAAAGGCAATGAGCGTGCCCAAAAGATTTATGAAACAATTTTCAAGACCTAAGTTTCTCTCTAAAAACAGCACTTAACCAGTAAGGAATTTTTATACTTTAGCTGTGTGGATATGTACATAGCAAGAAAAGGGGTGGGGAGGGGGGTACCTAACAGGTAGGAAACCAGGGATAGAACAGGAGGTGAATTTCCAAGATGATGCACATTTTAAACACTGTCTAACCATATTAGTCTCTTTACTACCCCAATGTTGTCACTACAGGGATTCTGTAAATTACCTACGTCCCCTATGTGGTTTGAAAAATGAGACTATCTCTAATTCTTACATTGCAACATACTTACACAGGGACTCAAATTCATACATGCAAGAACAGGCCCATCACACACAGGGACAAACAAGATCTATTTTTAAAGGGTGTATGAATCTTTCATTTTGAAATCCCAGAACAGGGTATTGGAAGCCTCAGTGCCTAGTACACACAGAAGTGCATGATAAATATAGGCAGAATGACTGAATGAACAAGGAGGGCATTTCCAGAGTCTGGCTGACAGCAGCCGTGACCCTGCTGCTTGGGGTGACTCTTTATGCAGTGGAGCTGGACTGGAACACTAAGGAGAGTGTAAACCCACAGACCTCTGAACTCGGGAGATGGCAGATAACAAACTCCCTGGGTGCAGAGTCCTGGTTTCTTCTCATTCTTCTCAAATTGATGTCTCCAATGACTTTTGAGTCATGATCCACAAATTTTTTTAATTAAAAAAATGAATGTAGGTATTTTTATAATAGCTTGTAATTTCCTTAGGAACCTGTCTTATGAGGTTTTTTCCCCTAACACTGCAGGACAATAGAAAAATACACATACATCTTTTAAACCACTGTTGTTTTGCAGGAGACATTAGTCCTTTCTTTTATTGTTCAACATTCAACCTGTCTTACCTAGTAAGAGATTCCCCATTATCAGTGGTGCTGAGGGGTCACAATGTCCTGCTTCCCATTATGGAAGCTGATGCAGGGCAGTCACTCTCCCTTTACTCCCTGCAGCCAGGGTGCTAGCAGCAGATGAGCAGTTGGGCAATCTTTCCAGGTCTCTGAAACTCAAGTGTGACCCAAGAGGAAGGGGTG
Organism: Bubalus kerabau; assembly: GCF_029407905.1. NCBI lineage: Eukaryota > Metazoa > Chordata > Mammalia > Artiodactyla > Bovidae > Bubalus > Bubalus kerabau. Next base: position 16,781,686 of record NC_073641.1, read on the forward strand.
ATTAGGCCTCATTTGGGGCAGCAGTGTCCGTCAGTGGCATTAGCCAAGGCAACATCCTGGCCGGCCTGTTTTTGATATGTAGCCCACACAGTCTCCTCGGTTTACATCTATTTTCCACACCCTCCCTCACACTACTGATTGTATGATCTCCCCATCAACATTCCAAAATATCCTTCTATTTGCTTAAGATGTCCAGAGCAAGCTGCTCTTGCTTGCAACAAAAACCCAAATTGATATAATTACTGATCAATAACAGAATAGTTCCTGGCAGTTATTAAAAAATGAAGAGGGAAGCAAAAATGATAAATTATCAAGTAAGTTTGAACCACATTCAGATATTATTTATGTTCTTCCAATGGTGGCACCAGAGGAAGTCTAGTGGCCTGTGAGTCAAGAGGTCATGAGTTTAAGAACTGACCTTGCCATTTACTATGTGACCTTGGGTAAAACACTTAATCTCTAAGAATCTCCATTTCCTCACCTACAGCACAAGAATAAATCCATCACATAGGTATGTTCTAAGGACAATAGGAGACTATTTTTATCATTAAAGGAGTATTAAATCTTAAAGCTATTTTTATCACTCCAGGCAAACAAAATCTCTTCTATAGAATCTCATCTTGTCCACCAGTTCAGTTCAGTCGCTCAGTTGTATCTGACTCCTTGTGACTCCATGGACTGCAGCATGCCAGGCTTCCCTGTCCATCACCAACTCCTGCTCATAATCCACATCTATTACCTATTTCCTCGTTTCTTCTTTGGCTTCAAATTCTTGTTCAAAAAATACTTTATATTATTACTTCCAGTGTAAGCAATAAAGCAAAAACTAAGTTAAAAATATGAGTGGATGACTTCCTTGTTTCTTAGTTCAACAGCTGAGTTTATATTTGACCCAACTGAGGCCACTCTCCTACTGAAAAACATATAGCTACTGCTAAGTCACTTTAGTCGTGTCTGACTCTGTGTGACCTCATAGACAGCAGCCCACCAGGCTTCCCCGTCCTTGGGATTCTCCAGGCAAGAACACTGGAGTGGGTTGCCATTTCCTTCTCCAATGCATGAATGTGAAAAGTGAAAGTGAAATCGCTCAGTTGTGTCCGACTCTGTGTGATCCCATGGACTGCCGCCTACCAGGCTCCTCTGTCCATGGGATTTGCCAGGCAAGAATACTGGAGTGGGGTGCCATGCTCAAACCATAGTTTGTTTGCCTGTTGATCATCACATCCTTCAAAGCTACTGTTTGAACTTTGGCTTCTACCTAAAATTTGTGACTGAAACATGTTTTCCCAGTTTCTTGATGTCATTTAGTATAGAATTAAAGTCCTGCCCATGGAAGCTCTTAAGTGGATACAAATGGAAGCTTTCTGGCCATGTACTGCAGGCACAGCTAAAGGAAGACTGTGAAAACTGAGGCAGAAAAAGGGAGGTGGTGTGATGCTGGCCTAGCAAGGATTACAGTCTGAAATATGGTCATTGGTCTTAGATGATGTAACATAAATTGTTTCTGGGCAGCTGATGTAACTCTTCCAGCTGAGGGCAGGAAAAAGAGGGGACGAAGAGAGGGTCCCATGTTGGGGCTCCCCCCATTGCCAAAGCCTGGGAACATCCCCTTGAGGAAAAAGGAAGGGAGACACCTTTTGTTTGCTTGGTGAACCCTTTGTCTATGCCAGTGGTTGTCAAACTTATCTATGCATCTGAATCCCCTGGGGATATTTAATAAATCCTGGAGCCCAGGCCATCCCCTCTACCCCTTAATCAGAACCGTTGAGAATGAGACCCAATCCCTAATATATTTTGAAGCTTCCCAGGTGATTCCAGTTGGCAACACTGGAATCCAGTGTGGGAACCACTGGCCTATGTTGTTCTCAGATCCTGTTTATGTTAATAAAGCTTGTGAATTGCAACCATCGATGTCAAAGTTTCTTTTTTCCCATTCCTCTCCTATTCTTAGTTCTCGTGAACTTTGAGTCTGACAGCAAAAAGGTACACTCATTATATTTTATGCTCCAGGTACACTCATTATATTTTATGCATATATATTGTTTTGTACTGAAAACATTTCTAAAAGCCTAATCACTTTTATAATAGAAAAATATTTGCCTTAAACCCAAAGTCATTTTCTAATGTGACTGCATTTATCAGTGGCTCATCATTTCTCTAAGGCATTTTTTTCTGAAATGAAATACTCTATTCTTGGTGTCAAATCACAGAGGAATTATTCCTGAGTGCTTGAAATAATACTCTTTTTTTAGTACTGAAATGGCAGAAAAAATACATTTTCTAATCAAAATATAATCTTCGAAACTATTTTTATCATTCCCCTTCCAAATTGTTAAAGCTATAAGCTTGTACAATTCTATTTTTCCGGATTGCAACGAAAGTCCTACCAATATCACAAGGTGTTTTTAGTTAAGGAATTTAGGAAAAAGGAATAATAATAATAGCTGGCACTTAGGAGGTATTTGACATTTTGCTTCATGTCTTACCTTCATCACATCATTTAATTCTCACAGATATCATAACTCTTACTTTTTGCAGAAGTGGAAACTGAGGCACACGGGGGACGCGGAGGCTGTGAGGTCACGTCACACACTTGGTAAGTGCCTAAGTTATTTTCTTCACAGAGGCATGTGTGAATGAACAGAAATTTATAGAGCAGTTGTGTGCAGAAAGGTGCACTAACTCCTTGCACTGATGTCTCTCATTTTATCTTTATAACCACTGACATACAGGCAAAAATATGACAGGATGCTCTAGGGAAGAAGCACAGATCAAAAGCCTCCTGGCTGTCTCTCCTCCTGACTTTCTCGCCCCTGCTTCCTCTCTAATTATTCTTTCCAGTGAAACGGGGGCAGTCCCGCCAGGACACAGAACAAATACTGCCGGAGAAATGCTTTCTCCTACTTTTTTTCTCTAGATCAGTAGTTCCAAATCAGGAAAATGAACGAGTCTACAGCAGTTTTGAAGGTAACCTAGAGGACAAGCAAAGCTTCAGGTGTTTTTTGTTTTTTTTTTTTTTTTTCCTCTAGCTGCCCAGTGACTAGAAGAACCACCACATAGACATATATGCTTATTTTTGAGATTATTCTACAAGTATGATCAAGGTGTATATTTAAGACGACGTATGAGTCAATTTTCCCCTTTTAATGTTTAATACAGGATAGTTAGAAAATACACACATATATATAAAAGAGAAAATGAAAATAATTTACCCAGAAAGGAAAAATTATGAAATTTTGGTGCATATCTTTGCAATTACATCTAGCTGTATAATTTTTTAAAAATATTTCTTTGGCTGCTCCAGGTCTTAGTTGTAGCACTGGAGATCTTCAATCTTTGGCGCAACATGCAGGGTCTTTAGTTGTGTCCTGTGGGATCTATTCATCCCAGGGATCCTTGACCCAGGGATCAAACCTGGACTCCCTGCATTGAGAGTACAGAGTCTTAGCCACTGAACCACCAGGGAAGTCCCTAGCTATATAATTTTCTTTTCTTTTTTTTTTTTTTCAGATATGGGTCATCCTGTAAAACTGTTTTATAATCTGTTTTTTCCACTTACTGTCATTTTCAAGGTTTGCACAGTATTCTAGCCTCTAGGTATATTGTTATTTATTTAATTAATCTTCTACTGAATATTTAGATCACTCCTATTTTTTTAACCATGACAAGTGATTCTATAATGTACAGATACACATTTTTGCAGCTTAAAGGAAACTTGAAAGAAAAAGAAAGTGAAAGTGTTAGTCTCTCAGTCATGTCTGACTCTTTGAGACCCCATGGACTGTAGCCCACCAGGCTCCTCTGTTCATGAGATTTCCTAGGCAAAAATAAGGGAGTGGGTTGTCATCCCCTTCTCCAGGGGATCTTCCTGACCAGGGATTGAATCTGCCTCTCCAGCATTACAGGTAGATTCTTAACCGTCTGAGCCACAAGGGAAGCCCAAAGGAAACTTAGAAATGATATAAAAACCACAGTCTAGAGTAGTCAAGGGATTAATCAAAATTACTCAGTTGAAAGCTTGGCTGAAATTGATTATCAATATGGACCTCATTCCTCTATACCAGAGGTTCTCAACCCTGCAGACAATTTTAAAAATATTATATTTGGGCCTCACCTCCAGACATTCTGATGTAATCAATCTGGGGTGCGGAATCCAGCTATCATTATTGTCAAAAACTCCTCCAGGAAGTCTAACACGCAGCAGAGTCTGATCCCCTGCTCAGCACCATGGGGCTTCTGGAATCAAGAGCACACAGTCAGGTGTCCTGGGATCCTCTCAGCAGTCACTCCTGCCCGTTATTATTATCCCTCCTGTTAAAGGGGGAACACGAACACTCCTACAATTAATTATTCTTCTTGAGCTAATACTCAAGTGTTACTCGAGTGTTACTCTGGTGATTTCTTAGTCAATTTTCATGGGATATTTGGTCTTGAGAGCTGAAAGACCAGTGCATACTTTCATAACTGCTCAGATTTTAGAGAGCTTTGAATGTTTGTTTTAGAGCCAGTACAGGGGAAAGGCAAATGAGCAGCTGCAGCTGGAGGGAAATCTGAGTGTCTTTGGCTTTTCACCACGTGTACGCACAGCTACAAGGCCCTTTAGCATTAGCCCCGAGATCACAAAGGCTCTGATTCCTCCACCTGCCTGGTTGTTTGGTTGCACCCCCAGCATCTCCAGGAACTCTGGGGTGGTGTTTCTGGAAACTACTGGTAGAGTGTTTAAATAGCCCCATTAAAGTTATTCACTCACGCAGTAAGCTGGCCTGAGACTTCACTGCCCCAGGTCCCAACTGTCCCACACAGGTGCCAACTGAACGAGAGCCGGCCACCAATGCCATTGCCTCTTCCTGGTGGCAGTGGAGTTGGAAACTGACTGTAACCTGAGGCTGGGGAAAGTGAAGCTCGCCTCACCCCTCCAGGTCAGAGACTGAAAAGTTAGAAAAGGACTGTTCACTATGTCTTATGTTTATTCGAAGAAACATCTGGAAGCAAAGTCAGTTGAGCTGCGCAGCTCTAGCATTTACTGATTTAGCTTTCAGTTCACAGCCACAGGTTCTATCCCAAGGCCTGGGAGGGAAAGTGTTCAGGGAGCATGCTATACATAGAATACTACTCTTAGAAATTACAGAAAAGTGCCAGCTTCCTTCTTCCTTATGGTGGATTTGTTCCTGGGGCCTCCCTGCTGTCCTGAATATGATGTGGATTCCTCAGCTCTGTATAATACATCAGAACAGCAACTGAAAGGAATGGAGGACATCCAAATGGAGCAGACACATGTCTGTTTATAAGAGAAAAGAATCTGCCTGGTCTCAGGTCTGGTTATCCAGAAATTCCTTAGAGACAAATAACAGGATGACTGGGGAGTGGTACCTGGGGGTGGTGGACAGGATCATGGACTAGAAGGCAGAAGACCCGGCTTCTCAATTTACTCCTGTCACTCGCAGGCTGTGTGGTCAAAGATAAGTCACTTCACCTCTCAGAGCTTTAATTTCCTTATCTATAAAACAGGGATAATATTTCCAGCTCACAAAGGTATAAAAAGGATTAAGTGACTTACTATTTGTGGCAGCACTTTGCATCCTGCAAAGCACCCGATATCCATACGGACAGGGCTTCTGTTTACTCAGTGAAGGATGAGTGCACCTCTCAGGGGCCACTGTAGCTCCACGAAATCAAGGAATGTTAGACAGTACCCACTTTAGGTCTACAGGCAGAGGCCCAAAGAACCCCTGCAATGGTAGGGAGGGGAACTGTCTTTATAAGACCACTTGGGAAGTCCCTCTAGCTGTTCTTCCAGTTGCTTGAAGGAGGGGCGGCATGGGTAGGGGGAAGGGCAAGAGAAGCATGGATGATCTACTGAGGCTGTCCCTTCCATCTTAAGTCTGGAAGGGACATGTTGTTGAGTAAAAGAAAATACCTGACATAGGTTCCACACTCTTAAGCAGAGAAAACTGATCAGAGAATTACACCCTTTGCTGGTAATTCAGGAATAGCTGTCTAGAAATAGCCTTGACTCTTTCGTGCAAATTGACATTTGTCTGTATTTGTATACGGCATCCTTTTATAGTTAAATCCGAATAGCTACTAAATCATATAAATAATAAGAAATCAGGTTAAGAGAGTATTTCCCCCCCCCCCTTAGGATCTCATTTAGCTAAAGTAAAATATGTATGTCCTATATTTAGCTTTCATGTGGAACTCAGACTCTGCTAGATATCTGACAGGCTATTTGTCTTGATCTTGATCCTAATAAGATCAATGGCTCCTGTTTGATACAAAAGAGTAATGGTGTGAGCTAGATGATAATGTAAATAATTGTCTTGGCAAAAGAGAGCATCTTTCAAGCAATTTGACTTCAGGATACATGTACAAATATTATAATCTCTTTCCTTAGGTTGAATTCTAAAAATGTTTAACATATTCCTAAGGCTAATGCCAAGAGTTGACTTATTGGAAAAGACTCTGATGCTGGGAGGGATTGGGGGCAGGAGGAGAAGGGGATGACAGAGGATGAGATGGCTGGATGGCATCACCGACTCAATGGACGCAAGTTTGAGTGAACTCTGGCAGATGGTGATGGACACGCAGGCCTGGTGTGCTGCGATTCATGGGGTCACAAAGAGTCGGACACGACTGAGCAACCGAACTAAACTGAAGGCTAATTAAATATGTTTGACCTTCATTAACTAACAATTCAAGGCCAAAATATACATCTCTGTTTTTCCTATATTTGCTAGGGTTTTTTTAGGTTTCATTTTGTTTAATGAGGTGACAGGTATTAGTGAGTTTTAATACTCTACACAGAAAGCAACAAAGAAATTAAGAAGGTGATACAGTTACTAACACAAATACAAAATGGTCACACATCCTGGCATCTCTCTAATTGTTCATATCCAACCTTCTGTAAATATTCTGAGCAAGCAAGCAGGTGATAATTAATAGAGGTAGCCACTCATGGCTGAGGGCCACTTTCACTCAGCAGACTTTTCTGTTAGCCAACATTTAAAAATTGTGATATTTCACAGACAAACATGAATTCATGGATTGTCTTTTTAAAAAGCCACAAACATGGCACATTTGGCCCACCTTTCTGCATGGGAATCAGTAATCAGCGGAATCTGGTAGCAGCCTGCCTTAGACCCACTGGTGTGGACGCTCCATTGGCCCCCTCCCCTTTCCCCCACCACTTCACTTTTTCACATCGCCTCTCTGGCCCCTGATGGATCTGAGTTTGGAGAGTTGATTTGCACAACTGCCTCCAACCTTACAACTGCATGTTCCCTTTTCTTTTCCCTTTAGCTTCATTCCTTTATCCCTCGGCAGTGCCAGCTCCTTAATCAGCACAGTTCCCAAAGAACTAATTACTTCCTCCTTCTTCATTTTCTTTCCTCTTTTCCAGCTGAATCATTCTCCTTTCTTGCCTCTTTCCCCCTCACATCCCACAGAATTTCTTTCTCTGAAGTTGGAGATTGTCTTTATAACGGTGAAGCATGAAAAGCAAGACTTCCCCCAAATGAACTGGGATGACTTGTCTTTAGGAAAGATTACACCTAAACAGACATTTTAACTTGTTTCACATTTTCACATCAAATCCACGATGGTGCCTGTACAATAACCTAATAGGAAAATTTCGAGAATCATTTAAAGCTACTCTGAACAGACTTGGTAGCTCATATTTCATCCTCAGAAAACAAAAAGATTGAATCCATGAATATAAAAACAGTTGAGAAGGCTTGTTTTCTGGAGGGAACATTTGCTGAGTGATTTTGCATTATGGTGCATGCTGTGGCCTAAAATAATCTGAGCAGTTTCCTCATTATTCAATGATGGTACAGTACGCAAACAGATGCAGCCATTTGAGCTCAAACTTCAGATAGTAAGAAAACAGGGTTTATGACAAAAAATGTTCATGAAAGTCACCCAGCTTGGAAGATACAGCCATCTCCTTCAAACCCTGTCATCCTCCATGTAGTGACTCTGAGGTGAGGGGTGGCTGGGTCCTGATTCCTGAGCACATGCTGATGGACAGGGACCACCTCAACTCGCCCCTCTCACTATGCACAGAGAGAAGTCTCCTCAGATGTCCACAGGTGATCCTCCACAGCTGCTCTTGGAGAATTCTGAATTCTGGGCCTTTTACCCCTCTGCCATGGTCAAAGCAACTGACCCAGTATAATGATGACCTTTATGTGTCAACTTGACTCAACCCCAGGATGCCCAGGCATGTGGTGAAACCCTGTTTCTGGCTGTTTCTGGAAGAGATTAGCATTTGCATTGGCACAGAGTAAAGCAGGAGGCCATCCCCAGTGTGGGTGGGTACCATTCAATCCCCTGAGGGTCCAAACAGAACAGAACAGTGAAAGAAGGTTGAATTCTCTCTCTGAATGCTAAGCTAGGACATTAGTCCCCTCCTGCCCTCAGACTAGGACTCACATCATTGTTTCCCCTGCTTCTCGGGTGTTTGGACTCTGAGTGAATTAGACCACCACTTTCCTGGGTCTCCAGCTTGCAGATGGCAAATTGTGGGACTGCTCTGCCTCCGTAATTGTGTGAGCCTCGTTCTATATTACCTCCTCCCCCCCACACCTGATTGTTTCTGTTTCTTTGGAGAATCCTAATATGCCCCACACTAGGGAGAGATCTGTCACTCACTTCTCAGTAGGGTGAGTGTTTCTCTCTTCCACCGTGAGCATATTTGTGCTCATCTAAGCTACACATCCCCAAATCACAAGCACAGAAAGATCCTGACCATTACCATTTGCCTCATCTGGTGCCTGTAGGAATGAACACTCAATTGTGGCCCTCAGATGGAAGGTCTTCCTATTTTTGAGCAGGACCCAGATGAGGACCATCACAAAACCAAAACAAATAGATTTTTATAAAAGTGCTAGTAAGAACAAGAATAAGAGTCTTAAGATGACTTATCCTTGACTCACTTCCCCAAAACTCACTTCTGACCACATCTTCTTCTTACAGACATCAGTGCATTTTTTTCAAATAATCCCCCCTTGAACAGAAATAATGACTAAGCCCCCAAATGTTTAAAGTGTGTGACTTAAGAAACATGAATTATACATGATTATACACCAGAGGTAATTTTAGGAATTAATCTGTTTTCTACCTAAATTTTTCCTACATCAGAAATATTTTGGTGAGGGCAAGGGGGAATCATTTATTCTTTGATTCTAAGACAGGTAGGAATTTTCATAGTAATGGAATAATAGGAATATGATATTGAAGATTAAAAAATCAGAAATTGTCTGTTTACTGATAATGAATATCTGAGAGAGGAAAAAACTGTCAGTTTCACATAATTCCTGAGCTCAGGGAGTGGATGGCAAGAACAGAAATAAGAATTCCAAGCCACAGACTTGTTCAATGCAGGATTGACACAAATCATCAATTTCTTTAAAAAAATGCAGTATCTGTAAAGTATACCAAAATGAGGTATGTCTGCATACAAGAAGGGAGAAAACTTCCAAGCCAAATTTGATGTTTCAAAATGGGACCCAGTAAGGGAATAACGGGGCCTAAAACTTAGAGCCTGAAGCTCTGAGAAGTTATCCGTCTGGTCAAAATCTGGAAATCCCATGAAGGGGCTGATTTAGATAATTACTGTGTATTCCAATTTTAAACTTCATTTGTGGGGAAAGCAGGAGCTCTTTCGGGTTTATTGACAAGAAGGGATTTGGGTATTTTAAGAAGTGATGTTTTGAGACTGGTCTGGTAATCTCTTCCCATTCTTGTCACCTGTGAGTTCTTCCCATCTTTTTACCCAGCCTCTATGTACTTTCCTGAGTGGTCCTATCATCCTTCACCCAGTGGGAAGCTCTTTTCTGAGCCTCTCCTCAAAAGTGGTGAGTGGGCACCACTCCTCACCCTTATCTGCAGTTCTCTCCCCACTCCTGTGCTCACTGATGTGTTGGCGTGGAGCTGGGTGGCTGGTGTCACTGTGATACTAGAGTGTCCCCTCCTCCAATGTGCTCTGCTGAGAAGAAGCACGTGGTTTCTTGAAATCCAGAATTCAGCCGGCCTCAACCTGGTCCAATATTTCTAAGACTTGAGTAGGGAAACAGACCAGAAAAGGGGTGCCCAAGGATGGAGCAATCTGAGGTAGACCCAGTATGGAGAGAGGAAGTCTGAAAAATTTGGAGCCCAGAGAGAAATGCTGAGGCCTCGAGAATGCAGAGGCTGAGATCCATTCACATTCCACTGGCGGCTTCAGCAAGGCCATAATTTTGTTATTTTTTTTCCTGCCTGCTTGTTTTCTTCTCTTACTAGCTGAGGAAACCTTAAAAACCCTCAAGTCAGCTGTGTGCTGGCTGAAGAGGTCCTTGTGCTGAAGTGAGTCCAGGGAAGCAGAGAGACTCTGAGTGGAAATAACACTTTGTAACAGTGGAAGGGAAGGAAGGCAGGTCCGCCAATCCTGGGGCCACTCGGAGAAAGAAAGGAGCTGCCTGGGGAAACAAAATAGCCCCATGTAGTGTCAAAATAAAGACTCAGGCACTAGAAAGACCTGAGTTCAAACTCCAACTCTGCCCAATATCTTGACCAAATACCTCAACTTGTTGAACTAAATGTACTACCAAATGTAAATTCTAAAAATATTTAGCATTATGGGTGCTCTGGGGAGCTTCCAGGTGAGGTGTGGAAGCTCTAGCACAGGGGTCCCCCACTCCTTTGTTAGGAACCAGGCTGCACAGCAGGAGATGAGTGGTGGGTGAGCAAGTGAAGCTTCATCTGTATTTACAGCTACTCCCCAATCACTCGCATCACCCTTGAGCCCTGCCTCCTTTCAGATCAGTGGCAGCATTAGGTTTCTTATAGGAATTCAAACCCTACTGTGAACCGTGCATGCCAGGGGTCTAGGTTGTAAACTCCTTATGAGAACCATCCAGAAACTATCCTTCCCCCCCACCACCAGGGTCCATGAAAAAAATCACCTTCCACAGAACAGATCCCTGGTGCCAAAAATGTTGGGACTACTGGTCTAATCTCAAGAGTCAGCCTTGGAGTCTTATTGGCTATGAATGGGACCACGATCTTGGAACCACAAGGGCCAAGTCAACTGAACCACAAGAATCACCAGGACCACTGTTCTGACATGCTTGAACTTGTGAAAGAATCCCAGCTGCCCCCTACCTAATTCACAGTGGGCTCTATGATTAGGCTGGTCTCGCTACTCATAGGTACAAGGATTTCTTAGCCAAAATAGCTCACTTTAAGATATTATCTCACTGGGTTCTAAGTAAATATTATTTCAGATGAACTCATTTAATCATGGAATAATATAGGCAAAGGGGTACAGCACGCAGTTGGTTCTCAGCACAGTGAAACTCCTATTTCTGTTTCTCCTTGGCTCAAGACACACAAACGGTGTCTTTTCAAGTTTACTCACAGCAGAAACCTCAAAGACACAGGAAAGAGGAAGGGCTTTACTCCTTGCATCCAAAGCTCTGTCTAGGTGACATCCTGCCCGTAATGAAGTAGTCTTTCCTGGCTACACCCACACAAGCTGAGCTGACTGCCACCTCCTTTGTGCCTCTCCTACTATCTACATATTTCTATTGTTGTGGTGATCCCACTATTTTGCAATGATTTGTTTACATGTCTGCTTGTTTACACAGATGCTAGGCAATAAGCTCCTTGAAGGGCAGGCAATGTGTTGTATTTCTTTTTTTACCTCCAGAGACTTGCACAGTGGCCAGCCCATAGTAGGTATTCAATATTTAAGGAAGAAATGGAAGGATTAATAAGCCAAGAAGGAAATGGGCAGGAATGAGGGGTAGATGCTAGGGGCAACATTCAGAAAACTAAGATCATGGCATCCGGTCCCATCACTTCCTGGCAAATAGATGGGGAAAGAGTGGAAACAGTGTCAGACTTTATTTTTCTGGGCTCCAAAATCACTGCAGATGGTGACTGCAGCCATGAAATTAAAAGACGCTTACTCCTTGGAAGGAAAGTTATGACCAACCTAGATAGCATATTCAAAAGCAGAGACATTACTTTCCAACAAAGGTCTGTCTAGTCAAGGCTATGGTTTTTCCTGTGGTCATGTATGGATGTGAGAGTTGGACTGTGAAAAAGGCCAAGCGCTGAAGAATTGATGCTTTTGAAGTGTGGTATTGGAGAAGACTCTTGAGAGTCCCTTGGACTGCAAGGAGATCCAACCAGTCCATTCTGAAGGAGATCAGCCCTGGGATTTCTTTGGAAGGAATGATGCTAAAGCTGAAACTCCAGTACTTTGGCCACCTCATGCGAAGAGTTGACTCCTTGGAAAAGACTCTGATGCTGAGAGGGATTGGGGGCAAGAGGAGAAGGGGATGACAAAGGATGAAATGGCTGGATGGCATCACAGACTCACACATGGGTGTGAGTCTGGGTGAACTCCGGGAGTTGGTGATGCACAGGGAGGCCTGGCATGCTGCAATTCATGGGGTCGCAGAGAGTCGGACACAACTGAGCGACTGAACTGAACTGAACTGAACACCCCTTTCCTTACTTCTCACATCCAAGCGCCCTACCCTTCCTGTCTCCCTAGTCTTGCTAAAGTTCCCCTATCCTGGGCCTCAGGAAGCATCACTTTGGCTTACAGATTGGGAAATTCTTGTCCTCACTAGACAGCTAATATGGACAGAGATGTATGTAAGTCACGGCATGAAAGTCATATGATTTATTCCTGGCCAACAGGATGTTCATGGAAGTTGTTATGTGAGACTTTTGACAAAGCTTGCTATTCATTTATTTATTTTTAATTAATTATTTATTTGGCTGTGCTGGGCACGTGGGATCTTTAGTTGCAGCATGTAGAATCTTTTTATTTTTTTTCTTTAGTTTCGACTAGTGGAATGTTTGGAGAAGGCAGTGGCACCCCACTCCAGTACTCTTGCCTGGAAAATCCCATGGATGGAGGAGCCTGGTGGGCTGCAGTCCATGAGGTTCAAGAGTCGGACACGACTGAGTGACTTCACTTTGACTTTTCACTTTCATGCATTGGAGAAAGAAATGGCAACCCACTCCAGTATTCTTGCCTGGAAAATCAGAGGGACGGGGGAGCCTGGTGGGCTGCCATCTATGGTGTCGCACAGAGTCGGACACGACTGAAGTGACTTAGCAGCAGCAGCAGCAACGGTGGAATGTTTAGTTGTGGTTTGTGAACTCTTAGTTGCAGCAGGTGGGATCTAGCTCCTTGACCCGGGATTGAACCTGGACCCCCTGCATTGGGAGTGTGGAGTCTTAGCCACTGGACCACCAGGGAAGCCCCCTGAAAAAGCTCTTTTTAAAAGAGACACAATTATCTATGTCTTTGCCTTTGCTCTCTGTCCTTCCTACTTGGAAGCATGGAGAGAATTTCTGGAGCTGAAGCACCAATCTTGGAACTTAGAGGAAAAGGCCCAATTATAGAAATCTCAGGCCTGATACCGTTAAATCATGAACCAATGTGTGCTATCCCCTATCACTGGGTTTATAATTATGCAAGAAAATAAACCTGTATCTATGAAAGTCACAGAAATTCAGCCTATGTTACTTGCAGCTGAAGTCAATTCCAAACTGATCATCTAGTCTTCTTTCTTTCCCTCAGACATGCCAAGGTCAGTTCATTTTAGAACCTTTACACTTGCTATTCCTTCCGCCTGAAATGTTTTTCTCTTAGCTCATCACATGACTTCTCAAAGTCAGATATCAAGTTAGAATGTCACCTTCTCAGATGTCACCACACTGCACCCATCATTCTTTAATAATATCATCCTATTTTATTTTTTCCACTGCTTTTATCACTCTCTGAAATGCTCTCTCCTTTGCTTGTTTCTTTTTGTCTTTGTCCATTCAGGTTGCTGTAACAAAATACCACAGACTGGGTGGCTTAGAAACAAAGAAAGAAAGTGAAGTTGCTCAGTCGTGTCCAACTCTTTGCGACCCCATGGACTGCAGCCCACCAGGCTCTTCCGTCCATGGGATTTTCCAGGCAAGAACATTGGAGTCGGGTGCCGTTTCACAGAAATGTATTTCTCACAGTTTTGGAGATGGAAATATGATATCAAGGCACAAAAAGGCCCTGTTTGGTGAGAGCCTTCTTCCTGGCTCATAGCCAGTGCCCTCTCTGTGTTTTCTCACTGGCGGAAGGGGTGAGGGATATTTCTGGAGCCCTCTTTATTAGCACACTAATCCCATACATGAGGGCTCCATCCTATGGCTTCAGTATCTCCCAAGGACCCACCTACTGGTGTCATAACACTGGGCATTAGAATTTCAACATAATAAATTTTGTGGGGACACAAAATTTTAGACTATAGCTCTTCTTGATCATCCCTAACCATGAATGCAGGGACCTTCTCTATTTTTTCTGAACTGCTGTATTTCTGGCACCTAGAAAAGCACGTGGCATATGGATGCTCTATGAATAGGTCCCCAGAAAGGAAGATGACTTCCAGAGTTGGAAATGAATATGTTTCCTCACCGAAGATACTGTCACATGTGTTGAATAGGTTTATAGTTTAGGAAATTATGGGTTAAATACCATTTATGTCCCGACTGCTGTATATAACACCATTTACATGAGATAATGAGTTTCAAGTTCAGTTTCTCTTAATGAACTTACAATGTTGATCACAGATCATCTTGAAGCTTATACCTACCTCCCTACCTTTTATTTCTAATATAGCTCATCAGATTTTAGCTCCTTGATGGAATTTTTTTCTTTGATTTAAAATAAAGTTTAGAAGGTAGGATGAATTGAGACAGTAGCACTGATGTATATACACTGCTGCTGCTGCTGCTGCTGCTAAGTCGCTTTAGTCGTGTCCAACTCTGTGCAACCCCATAGACGGCAGCCCACCAGGCTCCCCCATCCCTGGGATTCTCCAGGCAAGAACACTGGAGTGGGTTGCCACTTCCTTCTCCAATGCATGAAAGTGAAAAGTCAAAGTGAAGTCACTCAGTCGTGTCCGACTCTCAGAGACCATGTGTAAAATAGCTTGTGAGAAGCAGCTGTATAGTGCAGGGAACTCAGCTCAGTGCTCTGTGTTGACCTAGAATGCTGGGGTGGGGGTGGGGAGGCTCAAGAGGGAGAGGATATATAGCTGATTCATGTTTTTGTATAGTAGAAACTAATACAATATTGTAAAGCAATGATTCTCCAATTAAGAATAAATTTAAAAAATAAAGTTTAGGTCTATTTTTTTTTAAACCCACTCCATTTCTGGTAGATTTTTAAAAATTGATTTCTTGAATGCCACTACTTATCCTCCTTGTAGGCCTTATCCTATTTCACATCCTGCTGTGTGAAAATTATACTCAAACCCTTTCAAAGGCACCTTGCCTAACTTCCTGTCCTCCCAAGTGGTTCCTGAACCTTTAATCTTTTTCATGGGTCCATTTAAAAGCAGAAGAAATATTCTTATTCACTTTGGGACCCTCTGATCCACTCTGAATTTCTGTGCAAGGAGAATGGCAGACAATGAGACTGCAAGTAAGACCTTGACATTTAGGAGAGTAAATTATTTCTTTTAATAGATGGAATGGGATTTTTCATCTAGAAACCATAGATGCAGACTTGATAGAATGGGGCAATCCCGCTACACACCCTTAAGGACTAAAAGGCAGACTAGTCTGAATAAGCAAAGTATTTACAAATTAAATGGTAAAAGTTAAGTCCAGGAATACAGACTGGGGACAGAGGTCATGTGTTGTTTCCCTATATTTGTTCTCTCTCTTTTCCTTAGTGTTAAAGTCCTTCTTTTATTTAAGGTGGCAAGGATAAGAGAATCCTTTTCCTTGTCTCCCTCACAGTGAGATGTGGCCACATGATGCAGTTCTGGAAGAAGTTCTGTTTCGGTCTGCTTAAAAAGAGAGGACCCAGCTGGGAAGTGGCCTTTCGCCTTCAACCTTTCTTCTGGTCTGGAACTGGGACTCATGGCTGGAGCTCCTGTTGTAATCTCACATCATAAAGTGAAATTGATGGAAGCCATAAACAACGGGCAACAGGAACGCTCACTTGTGAGCCAGCATGCTATGCTAAGTCACTTCAGTCGTGTCCGATTCTGTGCGACCTCATAGACGGCAGCCCACCAGGCTCCCCCGTCCCTGGGACACTCCAGGCAAGAACACTGGAGTGGGTTGCCATTTCCTTCTCCAATGCATGAAAGTGAAAAGGGAAAGTGAAGTCGCTCAGTCGTGTCCGACTCTTCACGACCCCATGGACTGCAGCCCACCAGGCTCCTCCGTCCATGGGATTTTCCAGGCAAGAGCACTGGAGTGGGGTGCCATTGCCTTCTCTGGTGAGCCAGCATACCAGTTCTAAACTGGCCATTCTAGGGCTTCTTTTCTGTGACAGAATAAACCCTGGTGTCTTTAAGCAACTGCCACTTTGAATTTTTGTGTTCAGTGTAGCCATATGTAATCCATTTTTATACAAATGTTCACATAGCGAGCTTTAAAAAAATATCCCAATGCCTAGGCTGCCTCCTGGATCATCTAAATCAGAAACTCTAGGGATGGAATTCAAGCATCAGCAATTTTTTAAAGCTTCCCCGGTGACTACAGTGCGCAGCCCAGGTTGAGAATCCCTGCTTCAGGCTGACAGGCCTTATTTTCAGCATGTTCAAGAATCTCTTGGGGGATGGGGTGGTGCTTGTTAAAAAAGTTGGATTTCCAGGCCTCATTCCCTAGAACTTTGGTTCTGTCAGTCTGAGGGCACCCCACATGATTCTGAGACAGGTTAATGCATGAATCCCATTTGAAGAAACACTGCTTTAGGCAATGGAGCATCTTTGAAAGTTTTAAAGCAAGGAAGTGACAAGATTAGAGGAGAGTTTTAGCAGGATTAGCCTGGATCTAGTGAGAAACTGAAAAGAAGAGGTGAGAGACTAATGGTGAGGAGACCATCTGGAATAGTTGATGGCCTGAGGGGACTTGAGTCTGAACTAAGTGGGTGGCCACAGAAATGGGGTGAAAAAGAGATACAACAGATGTTGGAAAAGATAAAACAGCACAGGACTTAGTAACTGACAGAATAAGACTGTGGGAGACTTTGAGATACTTATTTTTAGTAACTGAAGAATACCCTAGGGGTTTGATGCCTTCTGGGTTAGTATGCATCCCCCCCACAACACACACACTTTGGCTCAAACTCAGTTAAATAGCTGTAGATTGTTAGCTTACTATTTATCTACACCTGCAAATGTTAAGTTGATTTTTGTTAACCTATTGTAACTAGAGTTTTCCATTGGATTGGAAACATTATTTGCTAAAGCAGCACTTCTTTTTAAAGATTAGACACATTATTCTAACAGGAATCTATTTCATAAATTTTAGTATTTATAAGTATATGTAATATATGTATGAACAAGCAATATACATATGTATATATATGTATATAGACAAGCAATTAAATGTTTTTCAGGAAGTTTTCACTTTTTTAAAAAAAGTCATGTCTTCTAGAGCAGAGGAAATAAAAGAACTGTCTGGTGGTTTAGTTACTGCTCCGGAGTTTGCTTTATATAGGTATCTTTTTGGATGAGACACATCTAAACTTTCAAGGGCTAAGTGTTTACAAATGGTTTTTAAAAAATAATCTCGGTAGAAAATGGTTGTTTAACTACTCAACATAAAGTCACCAAACAGATGTTAGGATGATATTTATCAAATAACCTGAAACATGATTACCTTCTGAGTAATTCTAAAATATAGAGTGCCCACTAATTTCTCATAAGAATGAACATCTATGCCTCAGAAATTGATCTTAAGTGTGTTCTTCAAGTTCTCTCATTTAAAAACCAATATATTGGTTTTATAGTTATAAACCAGAAAAAAATAGTCAAATATAATAGAAATATAAAATATAAGCTAATGTATTTGCTCATTTTTTTTCCCTAAAGTCTGTATCAAGACACAGTTTTTTCCCTCTTATTAAAGTTTAGTTGATTTTTAAATTGAAGTATATGACACAATGCCTTTTAAGAATAGATTTAAAAGTACCAAGTACACTTAATGAACAAACAAGGTGCACATTTCCTCATGAGCTTGGCACCCGGTATAAACATGAAATAAACACAGACTTGCTCTCTTGCACTTCACAGAATAAATAATAAAGTGATGAGGAGTTTTCTAAAGGTTGTTTTAGATTTAATTTTCTCTCTAAATTGAAACATCTATTAGAAAGCTTTAACAAGGTAAAAGTCCTTCAGTTCAGTTCAGCGAGTGCTCAGTCGTGTCCGACTCTCTGCGACCCCATGAATCGCAGCACGCCAGGCCTCCCTGTCCATCACCAACTCCCGGAGTTCATTCAAACTCATGTCCATTGAGTCGGTGATGCTATCCAGCCATCTCATCCTCTGCTTCCCCTTCTCCTCCTGCCCCCAATCCCTTCCAGCATCAGGGTCTTTTCCAATGAGTCAACTCTTTGCATGAGGTGGCCAAAGTACTGGAGTTTCAGCTTTAGCATCTTTCCTTCCAAAGAACACCCTGGACTGATCTCCTAAAGAATGGACTGGTTGGATCTCCTTGCAGTCCAAGGGACTCTCAAGAGTCTTCTCCAACACCACAGTTCAAAAGCATCAATTCTTTGGCGCTCAGCTTTCTTCACAGTCCAACTCTCCCATCCATACATGACTACTGGAAAAACCATAGCCTTGACTAGACGGACCTTTGTTGGCAAAGTAATGTCTCTGCTTTTTAATATACTATCTAGGTTGGTCATAACTTTCCTTCCAAGGAGTAAGAATCTTTGAATTTCATGGCTGCAATCACCATCTGCAGTGATTTTGGAGTCCCAAAAAATAACGTCTGCCACCGTTTCCACTGTT
This sequence comes from Bubalus kerabau, assembly GCF_029407905.1. Taxonomy (NCBI): domain Eukaryota; kingdom Metazoa; phylum Chordata; class Mammalia; order Artiodactyla; family Bovidae; genus Bubalus; species Bubalus kerabau. The sequence continues at coordinate 16,800,492 of NC_073641.1, forward strand.
TCCCCATCTATTTCCATGAAGTGATGGGACCAGATGCCATGATCTTAGTTTTCTGAATGTAGAGCTTTAAGCCAACTTTTTCACTCTCCTCTAAGTCATTAGGTCTGTTCAAAAATAAAAAGGCTAAACCTCAATAGGCAATGGGAGACATGTGTCTAGACTCCCTATCACACCTGGTATGGTTAGTAAGAATAACACTCTTCTTTAATTGGGTATGAGTCAGTCCTTTGTCACTTGCTCCTGAGTACAGTATCAGTCCCACTGAGGGCCACAACCTACTCCCAGCCATGCAGACCCGAGAAAGTGAGTGTCCTATATGTGGACTGTCAGGTGCCTAATATTCAATGTATTAATTACTACTTCCCCCTGATATTTTTTTCTGCAGTTGATTTAGCTCCACCTTCAGACATCAGTAATTAAATCGGTTAGAGCAAAGTGCTAACCATACTGGGGATTCTTTGTGAACACATACATCCATTTCATACAAAAAGTATCCTATTTCATGGTCACAAATCCCACCCCAATATGAGCTGCAGTGCTGCAAATGATAAAACACTGGGTGCTGGGAAGTGCAAAGATGTCCAGAAAGTATGCAGATTGCTGTTGCTGTTCAGTCACTAAGTTGGATCCGACTCTTTGTGACCCCGTGGACTATAACACACCAGGTTCCTCTGTCCTCCACTATCTTTGCAGATAGTGTTGGGCAAAACTCCATCCCCACCACTCAAAACAACCCCGAGTCTGTATTCTACTGCAGATGGGGGAAGGAAATTTGCTGTGGGTTGAATTACCCTTCTGTGTCCACACCCCTCCTCCCAAATTCGTATGTTGAAATCCTGACACCAAGGATCTCAGAATGTGACCTTATTTGGAAATACGTTGGTGCAGGTGCAATCAGTAAAGTTAGCATGAGGTCATAGTGAGTGAGTGAGTGAGTGAGGGAGGTCGCTCAGTCGTGTCCGACTCTCTGCGACCCCGTGGACTGTAGCCTACCAGGCTCCTCTGTCCATGGGATTCTCCAGGCAAGAATACTGGAGTGGGTTGCCATTTCCTTCTCCAAAGGAAAATGTACAGTAGAGTGGCCCCCAAATTCAGTATTACTGATGTCTTATAAACAGGAAAATCTGGACACACGTACATAAACACAGAGAAGATCGTGTGGAGTTGGAGGCAGAGATATTTCAATAAGCCAAGAAATACCAAAGATTGCCAGCAAACCACTAGAAGCTAGATAAAGAAACAGTCTTCACAGGGCACTAGCCTTGCCTTGATCTTGGGCCTCCAGTCCTGTGAGAAAAGAACTTTTCATAGTTTAAGCTACTCAGGTTGTGGTACTTTGTTACTATAGTCCTAGAAAAGTAACACTGAATTGTCATTATCTTAGATGGATAGCATATTCTTTTGGTGCAGATATAACTCACCTTTCACTATCTGACCAGTGAGAGGCGGATTCGTTTTGATGTTTGGCAAAACTAATACAGTGTTTCAGGTTTAAAAATAAAATAAAATTAAAAAAAATAATAATAAAAAAATAAATTAAAAAAAAATTAAAACCCCAGCATCTTTAATAGGAAGAAAACATAAAGGACAGTGTGGGTGACCTGGCGTGACTACAAACTAGGCTTCTTTTACTACACCCCAGGCCTCCTCTATAATGTGGATCAAAGAAAGCTGAGTTAGCTGCCTCCATAGTCACCAAACACCCCTTCTGCTTTCTCACCAAACACTCCTTCCGCTCTCCATCACCCCACATAATCACTGCACCCTCAGGCAAGGTGCTGAAAGGAAGCACCCTGACTAAGCTGCAGTTGTGGAGTCTCCCTCTCCCATCTCAGTATCCTAGCAAACAAGACAGGAAATGGACACGCAGGGAGATGGGAAAAAAAGAGCAGGAAAGTCAAACAAGAATCAAACACAACTAAAATAGACCAAAAAAGAAGAAAAGACACGAGGAGAGATACAAGGAGAAAAACATAGGCCTGGCTGGTCAGGAAAACAATTGCTGAAGGGAAAACCCTAAAATCTGTGAATACGGACCCCTAGGATAATCATGATATTGTTTCCGGAAGCCATTAGGAGATTAAGATTCTTCTTGTGATCACAGTGTGTTCACATCCTAACATTATTTCTGGAATTCAATCATAAAACTTCTGGCATGTGCTTATTATTTTTTTTAATCGCTCAGTTCTGTAGAGAAAATCTATGTGATTCTACATGAATTAACATAGAACATTAGAATGATAAAGCCAGATGACTCAGAAATCATTCAATTCAATTTTTGAGGTGTACAGAGAATTTAACAGTCTCGTCCAATGTCACACAGCTTATACCAGAGTTAGGCTAAAAGATTTTGTAAATATTATGATTTATGAAGAATCTAGGTTGATTTATATGAAGAAAATAATCTTAAACCCAACTACTTTTGAAACTTCACATCTCCATAGTGTTTTTAACACTTTATAGAGGAGGTCTTTCGATAACCATCTGGGAAATTTCAGCCTAGAAAGTTTTTCAGAAATAAAGTAAGAAGCCTAGGTAAACAAAAATTTATTCCAGATGGAATATTTGAAAACTATTTGATGGATACATATTTTTTATATAAATGTATCTGACCACCTGAATTTTAAATGTTTTGTTAATAATTACAGTAAAACTGCTGCTGCTAAGTCACTTCAGTCGTGTCCGACTCTGTGAGACCCCATAGACGGCAGCCCACCAGGCTCCCCCGTCCCTGGGATTCTCCAATGGAGTGGGTTGCCATTTCCTTCTCCAACAGTAACACTAATATGAACTTAATACTAGTATTTTCTGGATGCTAGGCAGTCTTCTAAGTATGTTACTTTACTTACTTAAGTAAAGTAACATACTTCTAAGTATGTTACTTAATTCTCAGAATACTGTATGATTTGGTCCCATTATTCATCAGCCCTATTTTGCTGATTAAGAAATTGAGGCAGAGAGACAATATCTTTGCCCAAGGTCACACTATTTGTGAGTAGTAAGGCTGAGATTTGAACAATGGCAGTCTCACTCCAAAGTCTATGTACTTAGCCACCACACCAGACTGCCATTTACCACCCTGTGAAGCAATTGGCATATCAGTTCCCATGTATCCCTAGTAAGTGGTGAATCCAGGATTTTATCCAGGCTCAGATGGTAAAGAATCAGTCTGCAATGCAGGAGACCTGGGGTCGATCCCTGGGTTGGGAAGATCCCCTGGAGGAGGGCATTGACAACCCACTCCAGTATTCTTGCCTAGAGAACCCCCATGGACAGAGAAGCCTTGCAGGCTATAGTCCATGGGGTTGCAAACAGTTGGACATGGCTGAGTGACTAATCATACAATCTGATTTAGAGTCAGTGCTCTTTCCTATGACAGCTATACTGCCTTTCATAGTAGCATACTCAAACCTCGCTTTCACTCTCATCAGCAGCCACTAACAGAAGGTTGTGGTGTGAAGACCCAGAGCAACACAGACACCATAGAAATATATAGGACAAGGACTCCTAATCACCAACCCACCAGCCACAGCATAAACTAGAGGGTTTGCTAGAGGATATTGTCTCTTCTGGTCCTCCTAGCTCATGCTCTTCTGTCTTCACTTTCAGGAGATGATGTGGTTGCTGGAACAGACACTAGACCAGGGAGCATGAGGCCGGGGTTGCATCCTTGGAGCAACCTGGGAAGGGCAGAGTGCCACTGCCAGGGTAGGCATCACCCAGCTGGCTCCCTAAGTCCTCTCAACTAACTCAGGAGTAAGCATGACAACTAGTTTACAAATGAGGGAACTGAGATTCAGAGGGTTAAGTAATTCCATCAAGATCAGCAAATATGGTATTCAGCGCAGGTCTGCCTGACTATAAAATCCTCATACACACTCATATGACCAAGTTGCTTCTAAAGTCACTTTAAATCCTCCAAAACTCAGGTTCTGTAAATATAAAAGGGAGGATATTTTGCTAACTCAGTATTCTCAGTATCATGGAGCCCTAGGGATTCTTCAAAGGTGTCTCAGAAGTCATTTTTGGAAGGAAGTTCAAGGAGACAGGGCCCAGAAAGCCAGCTACCCCTGATGGGTGCACATGTGCATACATGCATGCACGTACTCATAGATACACAGAAACACCGAGCAAGGCCGCGCTTAGCTTTAACACCTAGGAGAAGATCAGCATGGCAAAGGTACAGTAAAGAAAGAAAAGGCTGTACCCAAACGTCTGCTGATCTAAATACAATTTGAGAAAGTGTTTCCCTTGTGTCTGTGAAGAAGGTCTGCTTACCCAGGGCCAGCTAGTGAGAACCACACGGAATCTTCTTCTCTTGTGGTCACCATTCCTTGAGGACTTCAATTGGTCAGGGATAGAAGCCATATAGCATTTGTGGCTTAATTCTTTTTTTTTTTTTTTTTTTAACTTTTAACCCAAACTATATTCCTCCCCAGAGAAACAAATTGGTGCTTAGATGATCACTATCAGGCAGGCATCTTGATGCATGCATGGAGAGCCAAGCTTTACTTCGTCCCATCTCTGTAGCTCATATCACTTTCACTAAAAACTACATATGTTGAAAAGAATAAACCCAACGAAAGGCAAGTGTTAATCATGGTAACAGTGATCACACCTTTTTAAAAATACTAATTGAGGTATCCTTTACATACTGTAAAATTCACTCATTGTAAGTGGGCAAGTCATTGATTTTCAGAAAACATACAGTTGACAACTATCACCCTAATTCAAATTTGGATTATTTCCATCACTCCCAAAGATACCTCAAGCTCATTTGCACTTACTCTCTGTTCCCACCTTAGGAAACCACTAATATACTTTCTGTTTCTTATAGATTTGCTTTCTCTGAGCATTTCACTTAAATGGAATCATATAATACGTGGTATTTTCTGACTGTCTTCTTTCATTTTATGTACCCTTTTGGAAGTTCATCTCTTGAGCATGTCTTAGTATTTCGTTCCTTTCTACCTGACATCTTTCTGAATGGCAGCATTATATGGAGGAAAGATCATGGTTTTCAGAAGCATGCAAACCCGGGGCCCGATTCAAGTACCACTTTTTAGTTGTGTGACTGGGCAATTTGCTCAACCTCCCTGAAACCAATTTGTCGAATAAAGATACTAATCCGTCCCTCAGAGGATTATTCTGTCAATTAAATGGATTGTACGAGCAGACAATGGGCACTCAAGAAATCTAGTCTTTCTGTCTACATTCCCCAGGAATCATTGCTTTTCTTACCCCTGCATCCAATTGTAAAGTGAATCCTTCAGCCTCCCTACCAACCTTCACAGGAAGCCTGAAATGAAAGCCTGCATAACCAGCAATATCAGGAATAGAATTCCACCCAGGGGAATCACATCCTTCATTAATGGGGTCCAGATGGTGATGGGTTTAAGGGATTTTCCTCAATTATCTTGCTGTCATTTTTCAGAAAGGTTAAACTCTATCTCATTATTTTAAGGAGGAAAATGTTTCAAATTCTACACCAGAACATTGAATAGAGTTGACCTTACTTTTGCAAGGCTCTGAGAACAACCCGTTTTCCCACGAATCCTTATAAACCTGCCCCAGTAACATTCCTCAAATAACATGTAAGCAAGTAGTGAATGGCTATAATTCCCTGAATTAATAAAATTCACCTCAAATCCTCAAAACTTAACTGGTACCCGATAGTTGCAGACTCTTTCTTTCCTAAACCTTTAGAAGTGTGTGTAGCAGAACAGACTAAACTGACCTCCTTGTTCATTTCTCCAGTACATCTTATCTGATTAGAACATGTTCTCAATTTGAAGTCCAGTTCAAAGGAATCCTGGATATAAACCCACCATAAACTGTTACACACACAGTTTACAAATATGCAGTTCCTTAGCTCTGAGCATAAAACTCTCTGTTCTAAACCTGTTTTTTCTTCTGAACCATTGCTTCTTTATAGACTTTAAGCCACCATGATTCCCTTTTGTGTTTCTGATTGTTTTTCTCTCTTCTTCTCTGATACTTTTCACAGCTGCATTTCCTCCCCCAAATCCCTAAACATTTAGATTCACTCGCAGATTCACTTCTTGTTAAGTATAGTATAACAGACAAAACAGAAAAGGACAATAATGTTCAATACTTCTACTAAATAAAATAGGTTTGTAACATTTTATACGTCTCTCACTTCAAGGAGATTAGTAGAGTGTATCATTTTTCATCATATGAAATATAAACAAGTTGTCAAATGTAAACTAGTTATTAAGAGAGGTGACATACAGCTTTCTAATCTTTATATACCAATAACTGTCACCATATTTATTAATGGCACTAAAGATAAAATGATTCTTTCAAAAAAGTAAATTGGATATAATTCCTGTAAGTTATCAATCTACAACTTTAGCACAAGAGTCTAACTAGAACTTCTACTGTGATATAATCATACTGATAAAGACAAACATATAAAGGCTAAATCCAGACTGAATGAAACACTTAAATCAATGTACCTGCATAAAGATTCCTGTGTTTCCTTGCTCTTTGTACTTATCTGAAATAGGAACTGTTAACAAAATCCACAATTAAATTTTCCCCCACTATTGAGAGATCAGGAGGAAGTGAGTATGGTCTCAGGAGAGAAGTTTTCACTCACTGTCTTATCACCTAAAATAGGCATGAGAATCCATAAATGTGATAAAAAAGAATTAAAAATAATTGAGGAAGGGAGCAAAAGCAGCTTAAAATTAGTTATATTTGTGAATTTCCCCAATCCTGAAAAAGTTTTTCTCAAATTCAAATTTCCCTTTCATACACTACAGTGAAGAGAGTAATTTATATCCAAGACTTTATTTTAGGGATCTTATTTTAAATGGTATCATAGGAATTTGACTCATGGTATAAATAGTTTAGTAAATCTGGGATTTAGCAAAGATTTTTGTGCAGTACATGTTTAGTAGCAGATGACAAAATAATCTTGAGGCATGATGGTTTAACTTCACTTTGGTGCAAAAACAACTTAAGCCTCAAATTCCAAAATGTGGCCAGCATACTGAAAGTTAATTTTGTAAAAAAAAAAAAAAAAAGACACTTAATGACCCAAATATTCAATACATATACAAAAATCACACAACTTTTGGATTATAATTTGGCCTATAGTTTGTTCATAGCTCTCTAGACAATCCTGATCTCTTAAAACCTCACATTTGCAGCAATCATCTCTGAGGCTTTGATCACTCTCAATATCCATTGTGTGCCAGCATTCACACATCATATACATGAATTACCAAATAATGCCAAGAGGCTCCTACCCGGAGATGGCAGCAAGTTTTTGGTGTGCCTGGCGGGCCATTTCACAGCCTTTGGTTCTTGTCTTGTGCATTTCCGCTCGGAGAGAGGGGCAGCTGACCGAGACATCCCCAATGGAAATGACCAGTTCTCGGTACAGGGCCACTTGCGTGTTGAACTCTTGCACAAGCTGGAAAAGAAGTGAGTTTCTTTCATAAGACATTTATCAACAGAAAGTTTGCTATTTTTTCCTACCTAAACAGAGGCTTACACTGACCCCCGAGCCACCTCAAATATCCTGCAAAAGAGCCTACAGAGTGTTTAAAGACTGGGACACAAAGATTGTTCTCTTTGTCCAAGGCAAGTGTTTATTTTTCATCCCTAAGTCTGGTCATGGAAGTTCTATTTCCAGACCTACTTGCTCCCATCCGTTCAGACTCAAGTTTCTGACGATCGAGAGCATATTTGGAGAGCTACCATGCCACTCCCAGGTCACCAGAGAGTGATGCTGGCAACTCTCGCATAGAATGTTCCCCTCTACTACAGCTGGGATGTGAATTTGAATTGGCCTGTGGATTTCAAAAGGCCAAAGGTGGGTTGTATTAGGCAATCCGTTCACTTCCTGCCAGACCACTGAACAGTTCAGGCTCTGGTGTCTGACAGGAAGACCCGCCACAGCCTCTGCGCTGGAACCTTCGTCCCCTCCGCAGAGCCCTGTGCGTCCTGTTTGGGTTTGTTTGCTCCTCTCTCCCCACAATACAGCACTCTTACCTTCCTAACCCCTCCCTCCCTGGTGAGCCAGCCAGTTCACCGAGTCTTTCGTATTTGCCATTCTCCGAGGGGTTAGAAGGATGACCTACAACCGCTGCCCCCAAGACTCTCTCCGCGGCACTTCTTGGCGGGTCCATGACGACCCAGGTGTCACCCCGAATCTGGGGGACTGCAGATTTTAAAATAGTGCATGTGCACGTGATCGGCATGGAGGAGATGAGGGTGGCGGAGTGGCTGGCACTCAGGCGAACGATTAACAGACACGATTCCCCCACATCTCCAAAGGGAAAAGAAAAAAAAGAAAAAAAGGAGACGCATTTTCCACCTACCATCTTGCAATCGTCCAGGGCTCGTTGGCTTTTGTGGGCGCTCTCGGAGCCGCTGCCCCTGCGATCCCAGTCCCCGCTCTGCAGCGGGGGCTTGCTGATCTGGAAGATTGAGGAGCGGGTGGACCGGCTGGGGCGCTTTTTGCGCCCATTCGGTGCAGAACTCATGCATACACATCCACCAAGCCGAAGCCGCTGGTGCAGTGCGCCCCGGCGCGGGCGGCCCGGTCGTTGCCCTGCGAGCCGCCGCCGAGCAGCCGGAGCTGGGACTCGAGGCGCGGCGCTCACAGGGTTGGGGCTGACTGCGCGGGTGGGTAACCTTCAGCTTGAAGGAGAGCCGGGGAAGCGCTGGCTGTGCCGTGCAGCATCGCTTCCACTAGAAGCGAGGAAGGGGCTCGGTCAAGTTCTGCTCAGCAACACTGCCGGCCCTGTCCCGGGAGCTGGGCGCTGGCGCGGGCTCGCACCGCTTTCCGCTCGGCATGGATCGCAAGGCTGGGCGAGAAGGAACACGCCGCCCGGCGGTTCCGAGTTTCCATTCAGATGGACAGTTTTCAAAAGCCTGCGCTGCCAGGTGGAGGGGGGCAGGGGGTGGGGGTGCAGCGGGGAGAGTGTCGCTCTAGCTTCGGGTGTCTTCCCACGGCGGCGGCGCTCCCCTCCCTCCCCAGTCACCAGGCCTGGAAGGGCTGGCTGTCCCCGAAGCAGGCAATTGGTTCTAATCCGCTGTCTTGATCCCTCGTCTCCACGGGGCTCGCCTGTTTGAGGATCCCAAATGAATCCGTGGCGGGACTGGCAGACGCAGGGAATCAGTCCGGCTGACGTGGTTCGCGGCCCGGCGCATCGATAGGATGGGAATACTAATGTGATCCGTCCATACAACCCCCTTCCCCCTCCAGGGCTTATGCACTTATCCAATCAAATCCCCGGGAACATCAATTGCAATATTACTTCATCGGCTCTATTATTAGAAACGAAAAGTGTCATCAGAGTGGAGCACATTGCCACTTGCTGGGACCTAAACCCAGATTCCAGATCAACCAGTGTGGGCTTTGAGGCCCTCGCCGTCAGAGACGTTCTGGGGCCACAGATGAGCAGAACCCATCGAGGAAGAAGTGAGGTTTTTACCTCAGAAGGAAGATCTCTTGATAACAGTATTTTAAAATAGCTTTGTTTCCCTGGGTTTTGTTGTGTTTTTGTTTTTGTCTTTTTCAGCATGTGCAGGGAGGGAAACCAGCAGCAGTGGGAGCAGAAGGCAAGAGGCCTTCAGTCAAACTGGTCCTCCAGCCATCCCATCCCATCTTAACTAGTGAAGTTTCTGGTCTTCCGTTCCAGAGGCTGAGTACCCAGCTCTGAGAGTTTCCCAGTGGAGGTCTGAACAAGAGCCAACAGGCCTCCCTGGACACTGGAAAGGCTCAGTTCTCTGTGGATCTCAGTGACTCAGAGGCCAAAGGAGGTGGCTCATGAAAGGGGTGCCCTGGAGTGAGTTCCTTGGCCATTTAAGTTCACCCTTAGCACTGACTTCCTAAGATTCTTCTGGAAGGAAGAGAGCTAGTGTGGGCATTCAACTCCAGTGCTCTGAGAATGCTTGTTCCCATGAACGGTTTGTTTGGAGGGGACAGATAAAGAAGTCTGTCACAGGGGAACTAGTTATGTGTTAAAAAACCTAATGAAGAACAAAACGGAAGTTTCTAGTCAGTCTCTTATGGGGTTATAGAGAGTATACAGAGAGGGAGAGTCAGAAATAGCCAAAGACTAATACCCTAAGGAGATGTTTCTAGATTTTTTTTTTTTTTTTTTTTTTTTTTTTGCAGGATGGATAAACATAACAGGGTAGTATAATAAGAAAGATATTTATTTTTTGTCCTCAGTTCCTGATGCAGAGCTCTTAAAACTCCTGTTATTTCCTCAGTGATAAGGGTGATACGGGGCTTCCTAGGTGAGACTGGTGGTAAAGAATCTACCTGCCAATACAGGAGATCTAAAAGACGTGGGTTTGATCCCTGGGTCAGGAAAATCCTCTGGAGAAGGAAATGGAAACCCACTCCAGGATTCTTGCCTGGAGAATTCCAGGGACAAGGAGCCTGGTGGGCTATGATCCATAGGGTGACAAAAAGTTAGACATGACTGAAGTGACTTAGCATACGTGCAAAGGTGATAGGAGCCCCTTGTCACCAGAAAGACCAAGCTTTGATTAGGCATTTGGAACTTTCAGCACCATCTCCCAGCTTCCACAGAAGGGAGAGAGGCTGGAGACTGATTTAATCACAAAGAGCCAATAATGTAATCAATCATGCCTACATAATGAAACCTCCATTAAAACCCCTAAACGATGGGGTTCAGGGAGCTTCTGTGTTGGTGAAGACATGGAGTTGCTGGGAAGGTGGCATACTCAGAGGGGGCATGGCATCTCCACCTCCCCACTCCCATACCTTACATACCTTACCCTACACATCTCTTTCTGAGTCATAATCTTTATGATAAACTGGTAAGTAAAGTGCATTCCTAAGTGCTGCGAGTCATGCTACCAAATTATCAAATCTGAGAGGGGTTTGTGGGAACTCTTGAATTTGTAGCCAAGTTGGACAGAAGTTAACTGCTGCTAACTTGGGGTATTGAATTTGTAGAGCACTCAGTTGATTTTGGAGAGTTGGAGAAATAGTGTTGAAAAAGAATCCACATATTTGTTTGGAGAGGAAAAAACTCTCACAGGGAATATTCAGCTGCATTTGCATTGTTATTAAGTCACTAAGTCATGTCCGACTCTTTGAGACCTCGTGGACTGCAGCACTCCAGGCTCCTCTGTCCTACACTTTCTCCTTGAGTTTGCTCAGATTCACGTCCATTGAGTCAGTGATGCTATCTAACCATCTTATTCTCTGCCGCCCTTTTCTACTTTTGTCTTCAATCTTTCCCATCATTACGGTCTTTTCCAATGAATTGACTTCACATTAGGTGGCCAAAGTATTGAGCTTTAGCAACAGTCCTTCCAGCCTTCACAAAAGATTGAAAATCAGTTTTCCCTAAGGCAGAGTCAAGGAGAGAAGCCTCAGCCCCCACCCCAGACTTTGTGTGCAGCAGCTGTCTTCCAGGTGTTTAGATGGTCAGAGACCAGGGTGAAGGGGTTGCCTCTTGGATGAGTCTCCACAAAGATAGGAAGATAAAGAGATTAATTCTTAGCCAACTCTGACTGTTCCTTGTGCCCCCCAGTCTCAATTTTCTCTCTACTTCCTCTGTGTAGGGAGGAGGGAGTGGAGAGCACATTAGAGATTTTGGTGAAATTTTCTGGGATCTGGTGAATGGTTGAGATGCTGAAGAAAGGTACAAGGAGGTGAAGGAAGGATAGATAATATTCATTTGTAAATTCAGTTTAGATCAGTTCAGTTGCTCAGTCATGTCTGACTCTTTGTGACCCCATGGACTGCAGCACACCAGGCTTCCCTGTCCATCACCAACTCTGGGAGCTTGCTCAAACTCATGTCCATCTAGCTGGTGATGCCATCCAACCATCTCATCCTCTGTCATCCCCTTCTCTTCCTGCCTTCAATCTTTCCCAGCATAAAGGTCTTTTCCAATGAGTCAGCTCTTCGCATCAGGTGGCCAAAGTATTGGAGCTTTAGCTTTCAGCATCAGTCCTTCCAATGAATAGTCAGGACTGATTTCCTTTAGGATTGACTGATTTGATCTCCTTGCAGTCCAAGGGTCTCTCAAGAGTCTTCTCCAACACCACAGTTCAAAAGCATCAATTCTTAAGCTCTCAGCTTTCTTTATGGTCCAACTCTCATATCCATACATGACTAGTGGAAAAACCATAGCTTTGACTAGAGGGACATTTGTCAGCAAAATGATGTCTCTGCTTTTTAATATGCTGTCTAGGTTGGTCATGGCTTTTCTTCCAAGGAGCAAGTGTCTTTTAATTTCATGGCTGCAGTTACCATCTGCAGTGTTTTTGGAGCCCAGGAAAAGAAAGTCTTTTACTGTAGCCATTCTTTCTTCATCTATTTGTCATGAAGTAATGGGACCAGATGCCATGATATTTGATTTTAGTATGTTGAGTTTTAAGCCAGAGTTTTTGCTCTTCTCTTTCACTTTCATCAAGAGGTTCTTTAGTTCCTCTTCACTTTCTGCCATAAGGGTGGTGTCTCTGCATATCTGAGGTTATTGATATTTCTCCCGGCAATCTTGTTCCAGCTTGGGCTTCATCCAGCCTGGCATTTCGCATGATGTACTCTGTATATAAGTTAAATAAGCAGAGTGACAATATACAGCCTTGACATACTCATTTTCCAATTTGGAACCAGTCCATTTTTCCATGTTCAGTTCTAACTGTTGCTTCTTGACCTGCATACAGATTTCTCAAAAGGCAGGTCAGGTGGCCTGGTGTTCCCATCTCTTGAAGAATTTTCCACTTTGTTGTGATCCACACAGTCTAACCTGGAGAAGGAAATGGCAACCCACTCCAGTATTCTTGCCTGGAGAATCTCATGGACAGAGGAGCCTGGCAGGAAATAGTCCATGAGGTTGCTGGAGTCAGACACGACTTAGCCACTAAAGAACACAGTCAAAGGCTTTGGCGTAGTCAACAAAGCAGAAGTAGATATTTTTCTAGAACTCTCTTGATTTTCTTTGATCTAATGGCTATTGGCAATTTGATCTCTGGCTCCTCTGCCTTTTCTAAATCCAACTTAAACATCTGCAAGTTCTCGGTTCACATACTATTGAAGCCTCGCTTGGAGAATTTTGAGAATTACTTTGCTAGTGTGAGATGAGTGCAATTGTGCAATAGTTTTAGTATTCTTTGGCATTGCCTTTCTTTGGGATTGGAATGAAAACTGACCTTTTCCAGTCCTATGGCCACTGCTGAGTTTTCCAAATTTGCTGGCATATTGAGTGCAGCACTTTCACAGCATCATCTTTTAGGATTTGGAATAGCTCAACTGGAATTCCATCACCTCCACTAGCTTTGTTTGCAGTGATGCTTCCTAAGGCCCACTTGACTTCACATTCCAGGATGTCTGGCTCTAGGCAAGTGATCACGCCATCATGGTTAATTGGGTCATTAAGATCCTTTCTATATAGTTGTGTGTATTCTTGTGCCACCTCTTCTTAATATCTTCTGCTTCTGTTAGGCCCATATGGTTTCTGTCCTTTATTGTGCCCTTCTTTGCTCAGAATGTTTTTGAAGAGATCTCTAGTCTTCCCCATTCTATTGTTTTCCTCTATTTCTTTGCATTGATCACTGAGGAAGGCTTTCTTATCTCTCCTTGCTATTCTTTGGAACTCTGTATTCAGATGGATATATCTTTCCTTTTCTCCTCTTTGTGTTACCACTACATACCTCTCTGCTCACTACCAAACTTAAAGAAAAGTCTATTCTAATCCAAGGTTGGTGGTGATTTCAAGAACTAACGGAAAAGGGACTGCATTTTAAGGTGTGTGGACCTTGGATAGAGGATAGAGCAAACTGGAGGTGAGTCTTCTGGAAATCTTTTGCCACCACTCTGCTATTTCATCCCCTGTCCCTGCAGGAAGGTACTGCCACCAGATTTAAGCATCTCCAAGCTCCTCAGTATTGGGTTTCTACTCCAGATACAACCATCTGGTTTCTACTCCCCCCCGCCCCCCCCCCCCCCACTTCTGCCTAGAGACCATTTCAACAAATTAAAAGAAAAAAGGCAACACAGTTGCACTGCCCTGTTTCTACGCTGGATTTTTCTCTGGAGGTAAGGGGAGGGGATGAATGGGTCAAATTCGATGGCACATCAGAAGGACTACAGATTAAAAAACCCGCTGGGGGATTAAGCAGAAATTGTCCTGTGTAGGTGCCCCTTGGCCCTCTCAGATACATAGCCCAAGGCACTTTCCTGAGAGGGAAGGAAAATAGCATCAATCCCAGAGCTGTCTCTCCCGGGGACAAATGCTGTAATCAGAATAGCTGCAGGCAGGCTTAGTTCCCTCACCTTCCCCCACATTCAAAACAGCATGAATTTACATTCCTGGGGCTGTCTGACTGCCAGATAGAAGGGTAGAGTGTAGTTGGAAATCCCACAAACAAGGGAACTTTTTCTAGTTATCTAGACCCAATTTCGGCACAATCCTGATAAAGGGTCCTCAGTAGCTGTCTAGCTTTGATCTAACTCACATCCTAGATTCATTCCAGTGTAAGATCCATCTTATGTTCATGTTCTCTCTATGGTAATTTTACAGAATTTGTTTTGATTTAGAATAGAGAATTAAAAAAAAAAAAAGAGTATTAGTGTGAATATGAACAACTGGTGTGTGTGTGAAAGTCGCTTAGTTGTGTCTGACTCTTTGCGACCCCATGGACTATACAGTCCAGGGAATTCTCCAGGCCAGAATACTGGAGTATAGCCTTTCCCATTCTATTGTTTCCCTTCTCTAGGGGACCTTCCCAACCCAGGGATCAAACCCAGGTTTCCTATATTGCAGGCGGATTCTTTACCATCTGAACAACTTGTATGTTTCTTCAAATGGATGCTATCAGAAACCACATTGAGACCCAAAGATGCTCATTCAACTTGGGCTGGTCAAAGATGAAAAAGGACCTTTTTGGTGTGGATCTGTGACAGAGGTGAAGAAAAATATATTGAATACTGAACCCTGAGAAATTGAAAAGATCTGAAGGAAATGATCAAGCTATTTTCTATTAGGGTCAAAAGAAATCCTGTTATTATGAAGAATTCAGTGAATAAACTATTTAATAAATGGTTTATTTCCACTAAAATCAGGAGAAAGTGCAATATATTGGAATACTTATTTACTAATTTCACAAAATTTTTTGAGTGTTTTTATTAGGTGCAGATCCATGTTTTATTGATCCTAAAGCTTATATAATTGGGGGGCCTTCTTTGAGAAAAAGAATTCAAAAAATTAAAATAAAAATTAGATATATGGTCTTGGGAGGAGCCTGTACAATTTGAGGTTCCCTGAAATTAGGCTTTGTTGCCTTCATGGTAGGGGCTTCCCAGTGGCTCAGTGGTAAAGAATCTACCAATGCAGGAGACACTGGAGACTTGGGTTCGATCTCTGGGTTGGGAAGATCCCCTGGTGGAGGAAATGGCAATACTCTAGTATTCTTGCCTAGAAAATCCCATGGGTCAGTGAAGCCTGAAGGGCTACAGTGCATGGGGTCACAGAGAGATATACATGACTTAGCAACTGAGCACACACACACCCCTTTATAGTAAATTGCCACATTTGTTTCTTATATGCACAGTGGGCATCTGGTGTTTTGCCTCTTCTGATTTTATTTTCCTTTTTCTGCTAATAGCATCTTAAATTTCCTTTGAGAAAACCTGTCTTCTCTCACTTTTTGTCACATGGCTCTTGGGTGGGCATATGACTCCAACCTGATCAAGAAGAGTACTACATTCTAGTCCACAAATAATTGGTTTATCAATGGGTATGAAATCTAAGCTGAAGTAGTGAACTGTAGATCTTGGGACTTTCTCTAGAACTATTATGTTGAAACATATGAAATTGCCATTACTCAACCATTTTTTACCTACATAAATGACAACTTTATATATTTCAACATAATATTAAGAGTTTCCTTGGGGCTGCTGAGGTGATGGGATGAAAGCCTGTAGCTTCTGGGGACTGCTTTTACTGCTTATGATCGACAGACTCCCTGAGAGCCAACCCAGAGAACATCAGAATGCAGAGATGGAGAAAGACAGATTTCTGGGGGAGTGGGCAAGGATAATTGACATCCAACATTATAGTGGTTTCAGGTGTACAAAATACTGATTCAATATTTATATATATATTGCAAAATGATCACCGAAACAAGTCTATAGATCTTCTTCAGCTTACTGCAATGGGGTTACTTCCCAATAAACCCATTGAAAGTTGAAAATATCATGTGAAAATGCATTTAATATGCTTAACCTACCAAACATCACAGCTTAGCCTAGCCTACCTTAAATGTGCTCAGAACACTTATATTAGCCTACAGTTGGGCAAAATCCTCTAACACATAGCCTATTTTACAATAAACTATTGACTATCTCATGTAATTTATCACATACTGTACTGAAAGTGAAAAACAGAATGATTGTGTGTGTACAGGGTGGTTGTGAGTATATTGGTTCTTTTTTCTTGTGGTAGTGTGGCTAACCAGGAGCTACTGGTGCCTGGCATAATAAGTGAGTATCATACTGCATATCAGCTAGCCTAGAAAAAGTAAAAAAAAAAAAAAAATTGTCCTTCAAACCATCTTGAGTCAGGACCATCTATAGTTAACATCCATCAACATACATAGTTACCTGTTAATTTTTCTTGTGATGAAAACTTTTAAGAGTCATTCTCTTAATGACTTTAAAATATGCAATACAGTATTATTAGGTATGGCTACCATGCTATACATTATATCCCCTTGACTTATTACTGGAAATTTGGACCTTTTGACTTCCTTTACCCATTTTACACACACCTCCCACCCCTCAATTCTGGTAACCACCCATCTGTTCTTTATATCTATGAGCTGGGCTTTTTCTTTTCTTTCTTTCTTTTTTTAAGATTCCACAAATAAGTGAGATTATATAGCATTTGTCTTTTTCTGTCTGATTTATTTCACTATCTCTCAAGGTCCATCCGTGTTGTTGCAAATGGCAAGATTTCATCCTTTTTATGGCTGAATAGTATTCCTTTGTGAGTGTGTCTCTGTGTGTGTATACCACAATTTCTTTAACCATTCATCTATTGATGAACATACATAGGTTCCATGTCTCAACTATCTTAAATAATGCTGCAGTGTACATGGCGATGCACATGTCTTTTCTAGTTAATGTTTTTGTTTTCTTCAGATACATATCCAAAGGTGGAATTGCTGGATCATATGGCAGTTCTCGGAGAAGGCAATGGCACCCCACTCCAGTACTCTTGCTTGGAAAATTCCATGGATGGAGGAGCCTGTTAGGCTGCAATCCATGGGGTTGCTAAGAGTCGGACACGACTGAGCGACTTCACTTTCACTTTTCACTTTCATGCATTGGAGAAGGAAATGGCAGCCCACTCCAGTGTTCTTGCCTGGAGAATCCCAGGGACGGGGGAGCCTGGTGGGCTGCCATCTATGGGGTCGCACAGAGTCGGACACGACTAAAGTGACTTAGCATAGCATGGTAGTTCTATTTGAATTTTTTGAGGAACATCCAAACCGTTTTCCACAGTGCCTGCACCAGTTTACATTCTCACCAAGAATGCACAAAAGTTCCATTTTCTCCACATCCATCCTCACCGTCTCTTGTTATTTCTTGTCTTTTCTATAACAGCCATTCTGATAGGCATGAAGCGCTATCTCATTGTGGCTTTATCTCATTTTAGATTTCTCTGATGATTAATGATGCAAAAAAACTTTTCATGTACTATTGGCCATCTGTATATCTTCTTTGGAAAAATGTCTATTCAGGTCTCCTTCACACTTTTAATTGGATTTTAAAAATCAATTTATTTCCTTTTGCTAATAAGTTGTATGTCTTCTTAATATATTTTGGATATTAACCACTTATTAGATATATCATTTAAAAATATTTTCTTCCATGCAGTAGGTTGCTTTTTCATTTCGTTGATGGTTTCCACTGTCATGCAGAAGATTTTCAGTCTGATATCATCACATCTATTTATTTATTTACTTTTGCTGTCAAACCTGAAAAATAATTGCCAAGACAGATAACAAGGAATTGATGCCTTTGTTTTCTTCTATGGGTTTTATGGTTTCAGGTCTTAAGTTCAAATCTTTGATCAATTTTGAATTAATTTTTAGATATGGTATAAAATAGTGGTCCAATTTCATTCTTTTGGATGTTGCTGTCCAGTGTTCTCAACAACATTTAATTTAGAGAGACTGTCCTGGTCCCATAGTGTATTTTTGACTGCTTTGTTATAAATTAACTTATTATATATGTGTAGATTTATTGTAGGGCTCTTTATTCTGTTCTGTTGATCTTTGCATCTGTTTTTATGCCAATACCATATTTATTTATTACTACAGCTTTGCAATGTAGTTTGAAATCAGGGAACATGATGCCTCCAGCTTTGTTTCTTTCTCAAGGTTTCTTTGGTTATTCAAGGTCGTTTATGGTTTTATACAAATTTTAGGATTATTTGTTCTATTTCTGTGAAAAACGCCATTGGAATATTGACAGCAATTGCATTGAATCTGTAGATTGCTTTGGATAATAGAAAACTTTAGCAATATAAATTCTTCCAATCTATGAGTACAAAATATCTTTCCATGTATTTGTGTCTTCCTCAATTTTTTTCATCAGTGTTTTACAGTTTTCAGTGTAAATAGGTCTTTCAGGTCCTTGGTTAAATTTGTTGCTAGATAATTTATATTTATTTTTATTTTGATGCAATTTCAGAGAGATTGATCCTTAACAATATTATTTCAGCACATGGATCCAATTTTGCCTTAAGTCAAAGTATACTTACAATTTCAGTTAGGTGAATCAAATCCCTTTTAAATTTAGTTAGTTTGAGTTACTGCCATTTGCAACCAAAAGAGTCCTGCTTAATATGATACATAAAGAATAATTTTGCACAAGTGGAAAATATATCAAATCAATTCATTATCTAATACTTAGTGTTCACTATGAGCAAGATGGTATGTTAAAGACTAGAGAGAATACAATAAAAGATATGATTCCTTCTATGGTACTTAAACACACACACATGAAATCATGAAGAATAAGATACATATTAGTGTTTTCTTTTTAGGAGGGAGTGAGATAGAAAGGAATAGCCTTATGGCTTTGCCAGGAGATGGGGGCCATAGTGGGATAATGCCCTAAAAACTGTATCCCAACCTGGAGAGGGTAGTGAGGAATTTTATAGTAAAGTTCAAAGAGGGCATGATCAACTCATGGATTCTTTGATTGCTTAATGGCAAGGTAAGTGGGAGTCAGCATCATCAAATTCTGGTTCCAGCCAGTCTGGGTTCTATGTGCTTGGGGGAAGCATACTTAACTTCTCCCACTCACTGTGGGCTTCATTGTTATTTGCCTTTGGAAAGGGAAGCCAGCCCTCGTTTTCTAGCTATTGACAATCAGTCAACTTACTTCACTACAACTCAGTATCAGTAGATTGGCGAGCCTATCCAAATTTGGTTTGGTAACAAGGGACTACTCCTGTCTGGACTCACTGAGGCTCAGGTTCTTTGTGTCTCAGCACAGAAAGAATTCGGTGAGAGACAAAGTGATAGGTAAGAAATTGATTTATTTAGAGAGAAACACAATCCACAGACAGAATGTGGGCCATCTCAGAAGGCAAGAGAAGCCTGGTGTTATTTTCTGATGTATATAAATACCTCAAGGGATGGGGTCAAGAGATGGGATCGACCTCTCTATAGGCTGGAGTTATTAGAAAAGGCTATATGTTGGAGTTGCATCCTGATAGTAATGCATCAGGATGCATCTCTATCATATACTCTAATGGTAGTCATTCCCTTCTCCAGGAGATCCTCCCAACCCTGGGATTGAACCTGGATCTACTGCATTGTGGGCAGATTCTTTACTATCTGAGCCACAAGGGCCCTTATACATGATAGGGGTGCTTCTTGAGTTAGGGATATGTAGAATCTGGATAGATGAAGAAGCAGGGAGAGCTCTTCAAGGGTTGGCTAGTAGTAGAGGAAAGGCACAAGAGAGGAGGGAAGTACATGAAGAGCCTGACCTGGATGTAAAAGAAGAAAGAGAGGCTAACATGAAAAGTGCTGTGGGTGAGGTCACAGAAATAGAATAAATGACTCGGTTCAGGAAAAGAAGGACGATGGTAGGTGAGAAGCAGAGCAAACAGTTTTCTTTGGATGACAGTAATGTACATGATTTGAGGCCCCATTGGGAAGCAGATACACCAAAGGACAAATCTGATGCCTACCACTGCCTTCCTATACTTTTAAAGGAATGGACTTTAAAAGTTAACTCCAGTGTTCTGAGGAATTGATGATGCAAATTATGGGCAGAGTGGGAGTTAGTGTTAGCTAAATAGGAAATGGTTCACATTACTTAGACCTTTTAGAGCAAAAAAGAGGAGTTTCATCTTTAATGTTTGGTTGGATAAGATCTTGGACAAAAGAGGACCACTGCCATTTCTTGATTATGTGAATTATAATATGAGGCAAGTAATGCTTTAAGAAAATTAATTTGGCAGTGATCGGTAGGATGCTATGGAATGAAGAGGTAGTGAAGCCATTTATTAGGCTATTACCATAATACAAGAGGACAAGGTGCCTGAGTGTGCCAGTAACAATCAGGAAGAAACTTTAAACTGTTTTCAGGTAAGTCCTCAGAAAAGGACTGACTAGAAAATAATAGAAACTGTTCAATGTAAAAAGAAATAGGAATTTCAATATCTCATGGAGATAACAAAACCCACTGACAGTCATCCCTGAAATGTGTATCTAACTGTGACTCTATGAGCTGTTCCTGCTTTGCATGCACAGAGGACATACACTCACTGGCCAGACTCTTTGTCCATGGATTCTATTGGGACCTCCTTCCCATTGACTACACCTCTTTCCGTGGCTCTGGCTTGTTTTTTATCTGCACCTTACCAAAGCTAGATGCTAAATCAGCCACTGCTTTTCTGGTCCCTCCAACCTTGTCTGCAGTGGCCATTCCTTCCGACACAACTTGGTTCTTTTAAGGACACTTCTGGGCCAGCCAAGTACGCTGAAACATGCACTGGAGAAACACTGCAGTGGACAGGCCGTGTCTGCAGAGCCAGTTCCTTAACTGACCTTCGACCCAGGTCATTTCTGGCCATTCCGTTTCCTGCTTTGCTTCCTTCTCTGCTTCTTCTTTGCTCTCTCATTCTCTCTTTCATTCTCTCTTCCCGTCTCTCCCTGTCTCTCTAATAATCACACAACTAACACAACTGTGACTTTTTCTTCTGCTAAACATAATGCATATCCAGATAGGGAGAAAGTCCTCTTTGTCCACCATCCCAGCCTCAGTTCTGTCCTTCCTCCCCAGAAATAATCCTCCTAATAATTTAGCTGTGCGGATCTTCTATCACACAACTGTATATTTACATGTGCCTGAAAAAAAAATGTAGTATCTTAGTGTTGTTTATATATATGTGTGTGTTTTATAGAAATTATATGTTGTATGCCTCATTCTGCAACATGCCTTTTTTTTTCCTATTTAACATTATGTCTTTGTAGAGGCTCCTGTATTCGTGCACCTCTCCTTCAATCTTGAACTTCTGCATGGTGTTCTGAATAATAGAAATATCACAGTTTACTAAATCATTCCCTAGCTGGAACATTTAGATTATTTCTAATATTTTAATATTATCAACAATGCTGCAATAAAATTGTAAGCAAGCCCTCTTCTTCATGTGTGAGTAAATATTTCATTAGTTATATGAAGAAGAGAATTGCTGGGTCATAGAATATATATATTTATATTTGTAAGAGACATTCTGAAATGTCTTTTCAAAGTGGCCATATCAAGTTATATGGTATGCTATCTAGTTATGAAAGTACCTGCTTTCCCACAAACTGGTCAGTTTGATATCATTAAACTTTTAAATTTGTGTGAATTTGACTTTCTCTCTTGATGCTATATTCTTACCTCTCCACCTTCCAGTCTCTCTTCCCAGGATTTCACTGATTTAGTCCCCCTTAAAAAAGAATCTCTGTAGACAGACACTCTATAGCCTGGTTATGATTCCCTCCACACATTCATATACCACTCTTCTACCCATCATGGTCCCAGGACTCCTGCTCACATAAGTAGCCCTGAGTGGGTCAGTCTATCTGTGAAGGGTGGGCTTCCAAATTGCTTACTGTTAGGGAAAATAGGTAGGTCAGGGATGAGAGAAAAGAGTAAAAGGTGAATTCACATTTCCTAGTCTGAAAAACTGTAAACTGGAGCTTTTCCTGATAAATTTGAATAATTAAAGATATGAGGGCTAGAGATGAAAATTTAGAAGTTAGAAGCAAAGAAAGGTCAGGGAAGTCTTGAGAATGATGTGTGTCCAGGAAGTAGTAAGTATAGAAAACGAAAAAGGGAGAGGGATGATTAAATCTCAAGACATGTCATCAGATAAGAGACGGGATACAGGAAAGAGACAGCAGAGGGATAGAGAAGGGACTGCCGGAAGACAGCGAGAAACCGCTGGATGCAGTTTGACTCATGTGTCAAACTGACATCAAGCGTGATGGGCAAAGTCAAGGTGTGAGCTGCCTGTTGTCCCAGAGAGACTTAGAGAAATACTTTTTGGCACGAAGAGGTCATTGTGGAAAGTTGTGTAAATCTAAGGAACAAAAGGAACAAAACCTAAATTGTAAATGAGCAAAGAGGGTGAGACATGGAAGAAGCAGGCAGGGACCATAAGTATGATGGGAAGGACAGAGATAGGACAGTTGTTACAGTATGGCAGATTCTGATAAGTATGTGGTTACCTTTTAAAGGATGTGTTTGGAAAGGCTTCCCTGGTAGCTCAGTTGTTAAAGAATTTGCCTGCAAACAGGAGACCCCAATTCGATTACTGGGTCAGGAAGATCTGCAGGAGAAGGGATAGGCTACCCACTCCAGTATTGTGGCCTGGGGAATTCCATCGACTGTATAGTCCATGAGGTGGCAAAAAGTCAGACACAACTGAGCAACTTTCACTTTGGAAGAAAAAGGTAAAACCAGTGGGTAACCACTGGTTTTAATAAAAGTTGCATTAACAGAAAGACATAATTACAGAAAAAGGTATCAGAGGAGAGAAGAATATAGTCTACCATGCAAAGGAATGGAAAGCTACAGATTTTTCTGCAAATGAAAACAGTGTGGATAATCTTTCCTAGAGTCTTTAATAGGAATTCCAGTGTTGCTGATCTCAGTTTAACACTGAAAATAAAATCCATGTTTAAAGTATTTAGGTCCTTAGGATAGGTTAATAAAATAATCTCTTGAATAAATAAAGGCTACAAAATAACACCATTAGATGGCTCTGAGTATTGAGGCAGTTGAACTCCTGCGTTTTCAATCCAATTACTGAAATTCTGATGTATAGGTGGGTGGTAAAGGACATTCAGAGTCTCCCACTAGGAAGGCCAGCTCAAAATCTCACTTGTATTTTTTTCTCCAAGGTTGGTTCTGGAAGAAGATACTACAGTTCCTTACAATTACCTGTTCTGAAGGCAATGGCACCCCACTCCAGTACTCTTGCCTGGAAAATCCCATGGATGGAGGAGATGGGAAGGCTGGAGTCCATGGGGTCACTGAGGGTTGGACACGACTGAGCGACTTCCCTTTCACTTTTCACTTTCATGCATTGGAGAAGGCAATGGCAACCCACTCCAGTGTTCTTGCCTGGAGAATCCCAGGGACGGGGGAGCCTGGTGGGCTGCCGCCTATGGGGTCGCACAGAGTCGGACACGACTGAAGCAAATTAGCAGTAGCAGCAAGCAACAAACTTTGCAGTCAGGGCATTGTTCTTTCTGCATATTCTAAATTTTTTCCTGGAGCAATTTAATTTCATTTCCTTAGTGAATATAGGAAATACAGAGCATTTGGTGCCAGACTGGAAGTAAGATGGATGAGTTAAAATAAAAACTCCTTTTCCAAAATATGATGTAGCTAAATCTTTTAGACTCTGACAGAAATGGGGAGAGAATTAGGTTGAGAGAGCATCCCTTAACTCCAAGGCATAGAAGGTCTCGGATTTTTCCTCCCTGAAGGAATTGGGGAATAAGAGGGTGCTTCCAGGGAAGGTAAGATGGAGATTTCTACGTCAGACTAGGATAGATTCCAGCCCCTCCCACCTGGCTTGTTCTGCCCTCGGTCCCTTTCTGTGGAAGTTGGAAGGATGAATCTGATGTCTCTCTTCTGATTGTCTGGCAGGAGGAGAGAGTGTTTGACTTCCAGTCTGGCAGCAAATGCCGTTGCAGTACCTCTGGCTCATTCAAAACTGCCAGTGCAGACTCCATCACTAGTTCTACTGACTCGCTGCCCGACCAAGGGTACAACGAGGCCGCCATCCTCTTTATAGGAACCCTTACCTTCTTAAAGAGTCATATCAGGCCACCGATCAGGTTTTTTCCTTCCAGGCAAAAATAATTCAGTTCCCGCATCCTTCCCTCAAAGATGTATACAAACATTTTTTAAACTTCAAAATAATTGAAACTAATTTCTATAATAAGGCCTCTAATAATAGTGTGCTTAAAGTAAAAGTCATTTCTTTTTTTTTTTTTAATTTTATTTTATTTTTAAACTTTACATAACTGTATTAGTTTTGCCAAATATCAAAATGAATCTGCCACGGGTATACATGTGTTCCCCATCCTGAACCCTCCTCCCTCCTCCCTCCCCATTCCATCCCTCTGGGTCGTCCCAGTGCACCAGCCCCAAGCATCCAGTATCGTGCATCGAACCTGGACTGGCAACTCGTTTTATTTCTTATACCTTCGTATTATAGCTAATACATTGAGGCTCTAACTACTGCTTTTAAAATTAAATAACTGCTTTAATAATCTATGTGATCCAAATGACAGGAAATCATTCTCACCTTATATGATGATATTAGTAAGAGAAAATTTGTAGCAATAGACTTTTAAATCAGGCCAAAAAAAAAGGCATTAAATAGATAAGACAGAAATAAAGGTTGTTAACCAGAAATCTTAAAAGGAAAGACCTTTGTTTTAGTGCTTGACTGTTTTTTTGTGTGTGCATTAAAAGGAGCTAATGATTCTCTCCCTTTTATAAATCACATCTGCCTTGTTAATCTGTAATTATAATTGCAATGAAAATTACTAAAAAGTTCTTAGATAAATAGACTGGGAAGGACTCCACATCTGGAGGAAATGTCTGAATCTGCATAGCCAAGGGTATAGTGAGGAAGAAGAAACTGGTAGAGAATGATTGATAGATGATCCTTCATTATAAGACTAAAAGACAACAGAGACGTTCAGCTTTGTACAATATGCTGAAAGCATCATCAACAAAACCTTACTGGATGTCTGGTGTTTTTAGACTCTCAGAGACATGCAAACATATATTTAAGATGGCAAGTGCTAAACGTCAAATCTCATGCCTGGCAGGGAGGGATTCCCGGAATCTTGGTAGTATTGGCTGACAGAGAAGAGGAAGAAGAAAGTCTAGACAGGAATTGGAAACAGGAGAACTGATCTTTGGTGGGGAACTATCTGTTAATTACATTGTGTCCGAAGAGGCAGGACAATGTTGGTATAATTAGTATTACCCCAAGTGTTCATGGAGGTCTAACTTAGTGGGGTCATGTTAAAAAATATGACTGATGTACCTACTAGTTGCTGGGGATGCAAAGACAAATAAGGCAAATCCCTGCCAAAGAGAAATTTATAACAACAGAAGTGGAAATGATAATATACAGGGTGGCAGAACCATCTGTAAAAGAAGTCTGTTGTTAGTGAGCCTCCCAACAGACAGGGAACATGGAAGGAGGCTGACAAGAGCTCAAAAACCTGGGAGATCATACAGAAGTGGACTGAAATATAGAGCTGGATTCCATTTTCTAGAAGGAACTGGAGAGCTGAAGAAAAATTTGAAGCAGAAGGTCAGTGATATGGGTGATGCCAACAGTCTCGGACACAGACAAAGGCTGTAATTCAATGAACACATTGGTATACGAATGTATCCACACCAGGGTGAATGAAAAATATTGCCTGCTGCATCATTAAATAAGGGATGTTGCAGCCATCAAGTCATGACATTACAGTCGTCCCTGTAGGATGCCTGCCACCTGGCAGTCAACTGCTACAGCCACTCCTAGCAGAGCACCCTGAGAAAACCCAGGGTGAGAAAGGACATGATCCTGGCCACAGATAGCTGAGAGGCATGTCAAAGGAAGGATTTCAGTGATTCCAGACTCTTGCATCTTTCATATATAGAAAAGCGATAAATTCCTTGAGATATATGTTTCTTTTTTTAATTAACAGTAATCTTTTAATTTTACAAGTATTTGGTCTTCGTTGGAAAGACCCCCATATACCCTGGCTCTCCTCCCACTTCCTCTTCGGAATAGTCTCTCAGAGTGATAGGAGATGCAGTGTCCTGGGCTTAAGTCTTCAGTTTTGTCTGCTGAGTAAAACATAACTCTCAACTTTTAGGCTGTACATTTTTTTTTCCTCCAGATGACACCAGGTATCTAGCCTTGGCCAACGAGACTGATTTTATTTTTTTATTATTTTTTAATTTTTGGCTGTGATGGGTCTTTATTGCAGTGCTCAGGCTCTTTATTGTGGCATGAAATCTTCTCTAGTTATAGTGCATGGTCTCTGTAGCTGTGGCAGGGGGCTCAGTAGTTGCAGCACATGGGCCTAGTTACCCCGCGGCATGTGGGATCTTAGTTCCCAGACAAAGGTCGAACACAGTCCCCTGCATTGGAAGACGAATTCTTTACCACTGGACCATGAGGGAAGTTCCAAGACTGATTTTATTTTTTATTTTTTTAACCTTTTTATTTTATATTGGAGTATAGCCAATTAACAATGTTGTGGAATAGTTTCAAGTGAAGAGCAAAGGGACTCCGCCATACATATACATGTATCCATTTTCCCCTAAACTCCCCTCCCATCCAGGCTGCCATGTAATATTGAGTTCCCTGTGCTATACAGTAGGACCTTGTTGGTTATCTGTTTTAAATATAGCAGTGAGTACAGGCCAAGACTGTTTTAGATCTGGAGACTTCTTGTGTACTACCTGTCTTAGAGAGGAGTGTCTTGGAAGCTGGCAGTAGAGCTGAACTGGTTCATGACACGTAATTTGACTACAGCTGGGGAAGAGGGGTGCTCAAATTTATTACTAAAAGAATAGTGGGACCAATTGCCCATAGAGGAAGGAGCCAGCAGACTGCTGAATTTGTAAAGAAAATTTGGGGGAATAGATGAAATTTAAGGTCTTGCAGTCTTGAAGAAAAAGGATGGGGCTTAGATAGGGAGAAGAAATGGGGAAAGCATTCAAGGCAGGGGAATTGGTATAAACAAAAGCACAAGAAGGGGTTCAAATGCACACAGTATGTATGGGAATGATAAGTACATCAGCTTGGCTGGATCAGAGGGTTTGTATAAGCAAATAATAATCAAGTAGATTGGAAAAGTGGGTTGGAGCCAGATTGTAAAAGACCCTGAAATACCATGCTAAGTATTTTGGACTGCATCCTATAAACAATAGAGAAAATTGATATTATTTTTCAGTTTGGAGTGGAAGTCTAGTAATATTTTGAGAAGGTTAATCTGGTATCAGTGTATGGAATGGGTAAGGTAGAGGTTAGAATGAGAAAGAGTGTTGCCATTAAGATAGTGGAGCCTGGGATTCCATAGAAGTGGTGGAAAGGAACGAGGAGCTGTAAGAGGCATTACAAAGGAAGACTTTATAGGAGGTATTAAGAATGCCTCCACAATTTTATAGTCAGGAGGATGAATAATGATGAAACCATGCCTGAAATCTCAAACTCCAGAGGAGAAGCTGGTTTCATGGGAAAATAATTAGCTTAGATTTACATGTGTTAAACTGAGGTGATAATAATACAGGTCATTATAAATGCCAGGCCTGAAACTCAGTAAAGAAATTATGGTTTAAGTTGTATGTCTGAGAATCCTCCTAACAGAAGTGAAAGTTTAAGCCTGGAGAATAAATGATTCTCCAGGAAAATGTGTAGAACACTGACTCTCCACCCAGGCCATGTATTATAGTCACCGGTGCAGTGGAGCAGATGTTTCTGCTTGCCCCCTCTTGTGCTCACAGAAGACCTCTGTTCCTTTTAGGAGCTGTCTCTGCTTCTCTCCCTGTGATTCTGTTTGTGCGCAGGGGAAGGCAACAATTATGGGATCTTCTCTTCATCATAAAGGAGAGCCTGCAACCCAATACAGACAATCAGAGCATCTAGCTTCTAATCCTAGTGACTGGTCCAAAGGTAGGGACATGACCCAGCGCCATCTTAGTACTTAGCTTGTTGCTGCTAAGTCGCTTCAGTCGTGTCCGACTCTATGCGACCCCATAGACGGCAGCCCACCAGATTCCTCCGTCCTTGGGATTCTCCAGGCAAGAACACTGGAGTGGGTTGCCATTTCCTTCTCCAGTGCATGAAAGTGAAAAGTGAAAGTGAAGTTAAACAGCCGTATCCAACTCTTAGCAACCCCATGGACTGCAGCCTACCAGGCTCCTCTGTCCATGGGATTTTCCAGGCGAGAGTACTGGAGTGGGGTGCCATTGCCTTCTCCCAGATTTTCTTTTAAACATCCTCAAAAAGTACTGACAACTCTGCCAAAAAATGGCCAAGTATGATAACCAATATTTGCAGTATTTCATGTTCTCTAAAGGTAGCCCAAGGTAAAGTGGGCCCAACCATTTCTCTGTAACCACTAACTGTGGATGATGAGAACCAGAAGCTTCCTATGTTCCGCTCTTCCACCACGTAAAGAAAGCCTGCCTGACAATGAAGCCACCTCATAGGGAAGCAAAGGTGGTCCTAATGACATCATTTGAATCCCTAGAACAAGGAGTTCTTGCATGTAGTCCTACCACATATCTGCTAACATGACCACTTCATTTATATGCCATCATATCACACTGGGCACAGTAATCCAAGTCTATGCTCTGACCAGTAACGCTAAAGAAGCTGAAGTTGAATGGTTCTATGAAGACCTACAAGACCTCCTAGAACTAATGCCCCAAAAAGATGTCCTTCTCATTATAGGGAACTGGAAAGCAAAAGTAGGAAGTCAAGAGATACCTGCAGTAACAGGCAAATTTGGCCTTGGAGTACAGAATGAAGCAGGGCAAAGGCTAACAGAGTTTTGCAAGATAACGCACTGGTCATAGCAAACACCCGCTTCCAACAACACAAGACTCTATACATGGATATCACTAGATGGTCAATACTGATATCAGATTAATTATGTTCTTTGCAGCCAGAATGGAGAAGCTCTATACAGTCAGCAAAAACAAGACCAGGAGCTGACTGTGGCTCAGATCATGAACTCCTTATTGCCAAATTCAGACTTAAATTGAAGAAAGTAGGGAAAAACCACTAGACCATTCAGGTATGACTTAACAACTCCCTTATGGTTATACAGTGGAAGTGAGAAATAGATTTAAGGAATTAGATCTGATAGAGTGCCTGAAGAACTATGAACAGGGGTTCATGACATTGTACAGGAGGTAGGGATCAAGACCATCCCCAAGAAAAAATGCAAAAAGGCAAAATGGTTGTCTGAGAAGGCCTTACAAATAGCTGTGAAAAGAAGAGAAACTAAAGGCAAAGGAGAAAAGGAAAGATATTCCCATTTGAACGCAGAGTTCCAAAGAATAGCAAGGAGATAAGAAAGCCTTCTTCAGTGATCAATGCAAAGAAATAAAGGAAAACAATAGAATGGGAAAGACTATAGATCTCTTCAAGAAAATTAGAAATACCAAGGGAACATTTCATGCAAAGATGGGTCAATAAAGGACAGAAATGGTATGGGCCTAATAGAAGCAGAAGATATTAAGAAGAGGTGGCAAGAATACACAGAAGAACTATACAAAAAAGATCTTCACGACCCAGATAATCACAATGGTGTGATCACTCACCTAGAGCCAGATGTCCTGGAATGTGAAGTCAAGTGGGCCTTAGGAAATATCACTATGAACAAAGCTGGTGGAGGTGATTAAATTCCAGTTGAGCTATTTCAAATCCTAACAGGTGATGCTGTGAAAGTGTTGCACTCAATATGCCAGCAAATTTGGAAAACTCAGCAGTGGCCACAGAACTGGAAAAGGTCAGTTTTCATTCCAATCCCAAAGAATGGCAATGCCAAAGAGTGTTCAAACTACCACACAATTGCATTCATCTCATATGCTAGCAAAGTAATGCTCAAAATTCTCCAAGACAGGCTTCAACAGTACATGAACCATGAACTTCCTGATGTTCAAGCTGGATTTAGAAAAGGCAGAGGATCCAGAGATCAAATTGCCAACATCTACTGGATCATCGAAAAAGCAAGAGAGTGCCAGAAAAACATCTATTTCTGCTTTATTGACTACGCCAAAGCCTTTGACTGTGTGGATCACAGCAAACTGTGGAAAATTCTGAAAGAGATGGGAATATCAGACCACCTACCTGCCTCCTGAGAAATCTGTATGCAGGTCAAGAAGCAACAGTTAGAACTGGACATGGAACCACAGACTGGTTCCAAATAAGGAAAGGAGTACGTCAAGGCTGTATGTTGTCACCCTGCTTATTTAACTTATATGCAGAGTACATCATGAGAAACGCTGGACTGGAAGACACACAAGCTGGAATCACGATTGCCAGGAGAAATATCAATAACCTCAGGTATGCAGATGACACCACCCTTAATGGCAGAAAGTGAAGAGGAACTAAAAAGCCTCTTGATGAAAGTGAAAGAGGAGAGTGAAAAAGTTAGCTTAAAACTCAACATTCAGAAAACTAAGATCATGGCATCCGGTCTGACCACTTAATGGCAAATAGATGGAGAAACAATGGAAACAGTGAGAGACTTTATTTTTTTGAGCTCCCAAAACACTGCAGATGGTAATTGCAGCCATGAAATTAAAAGACACTTGCTCCTTGGAAGAAAAGCTGTGACCAACCTAGGCAGCATATGAAAAAGCAGAGACATTGCTTTTACCAAGAGGTCTGTCTAGTCAAAGCTATGGTTTTTCCAGTAGTCACTTAGGTATGTGAGAGCTGGACTATAAGGAAAGCTGAGTGCTGAAGAATTGATGCTTTTGAACTGCGGTGCTGGAGTAGACTCTTGAGAGTCCCTTGGACTGCAAGGAAATCCAATCAGTCAATCCTAAAGGAAATTAGTCCTGAATATTCATTGGAATATTCAATGTTGGAATACTGATGCTGAAGCTGAAACTCCAATTCTTTGGCCACCTGATGTGAGGAACCGACTCATTGGAAAAGACCCTGATGCTGGGAAAGATTGAAGGCAGGAGGAGAAGGGGACAAAAGAGGATAAGATGATTGGATGGCATCACTGACACAATGGACATGAGTTTGAGTAGGCTCCAGGAGTTAGTGACGGACTGGGAAGCCTGGGGTGCTGCAGTCCATGAGGTCACAAAGAGCTGGACACAGCTGAGTGACTGAACTGAACTGGCCTGATCACACTGTGGAGGTGGGTTGAGTGGGAGAGCACTGACAAGGGCTGCCTAACACTAACTGGCTGAGTCACTTTTGGTTGTTTCCATCTTTGTAATGAAGGAATAGTTCTGTGTTTTGATTGCAGTGGTAGTTACACAAAACTACTCATGTGATAAAATGACGGCTCCATACACACTCATTGTGCCAATGTCAGTCTCCTGGTTTTGATACTGCGCTATGGTTATTTAAAATGTAAACGAACTGTGGGAGACTGAGCAAAAGGAAGCTTTTCAACTTTCTGTAAATCCACAATTCCGCCTATATCTTTTAAACTATTTGTAAATCTATAATAATTTCAAAGTAAAAATCTTTAAAAATTGCTGCTTATGGGAGACATTTAAATATAAAGATATAGAAAAGTGAAAAGTCTAAAAGTTAAAGCTGAGAAAATATATTCCATGCAAATAATAACAAAAATTAAGTTAACAGATTTGTTACTGTCAGAAATAAGTAGATTTTAAAATAAGACTCATCTCACATGCTAGTAAAGTAATGCTCAAAATTCTCCAAGCCAGGCTTCAGCAATATGTGAACCATGAACTTCCTGATGTTCAAGCTGGTTTTAGAAAAGGCAGAGGAACCAGAGATCAAATTGCCAACATCTGCTGGATCATGGAAAAAGCAAGAGAGTTCCAGAAAAACATCTATTTCTGCTTTCTTGACTATGCCAAAGCCTTTGACTGTGTGGATCACAATAAACTGTGGAAAATTCTGAAAGAGATGGGAATACCAGACCACCTGACCTGCCTCTTGAGAAATGTGTATGCAGGTCAGGAAGCAACAGTTAGAACTGGACATGGAACAACAGACTGGTGCCAAATAGGAAAAGGAGTACATCAAAGCTGTATATTGTCACCCTGCTTATTTAACTTATATGCAGAGTACATCATGAGAAACACTGGACTGGAAGAAGCACAAGCTGGAATCCAGATTGCCAGGAGAAATATTAATGACCTCAGATATGCAGATGACACCACCCTTATGGCAGAAAGTGAAGAGGAACTAAAAAGCCTTTTGATGAAAGTAAAAGTGGAGAGTGAAAAAGTTGGCTTAAAGCTCAACATTCAGAAAACGAAGATCATGGCATCAGGTTCCATCACTTCATGGGAAATAGATGGGGAAACAGTGGAAACAGTGTCAGACTTTATTTTGGGGGGCTCCAGAATCACTGCAGATGGGGATTGCAGCCATGAAATTAAAAGACGCTTACTCCTTGGAAGGAAAGTTATGACCAACCTAGATAACATTTTCAAAAGCAGAGACATTACTTTGCCAACAAAGGTCCATCTAGTCAAGGCTATGGTTTTTCCAGTGGTCATGTATGGATGTGAGAGTTGGACTGTGAAGAAGGCTGAGCGCCGAAGAATTGATGCTTTTGAACTGTGGTATTGGAGAAGATTCTTGAGAGTCCCTTGGACTGCAAGGAGATCCAACCAGTCCATTCTAAAGGAGATCAGCCCTGGGATTTCTTTGGAAGGAATGATGCTAAAGCTGAAACTCCAGTACTTTGGCCACCTCATGCGAAGAGTTGACTCATTGGAAAAGACTCTGATGCTGGGAGGGATTAGGGGCAGGAGAAGGGGAAGACAGAGGATGAGATGGCTTGATGGCATCACTGACTCGATAGACGTGAGTCTAAGTGAACTCTGGGAATTGGTGATGGACAGGGAGGCCTGGCGTGCTGCAATTCATGGGGTCGCAAAGAGTAGGACACGACTGAGCGACTGAACTGAACTGAACTGAACTGAATGTGAGATAATGAGAGTGACTCCATGGTGGAAAAACTGTAATTTATTAGGAAATTATCTGATAACATAATCTCAACATATGTAAAGCCAAGCTTGACTTAATCAAATCCACAGTCTATAATTGGAGATTTTAAGATATTTTCTCAGTAATTCATAGATCAAACTGATAAAAATTCAGTAGTAATATAGATCCATAGGACAATAAAGTGACATGTTCCTAGGGTTCTACCACTATAGAATATATGCATTTAGGAAAATCAGCTCCCTACTGGGCCATAAAGCAAGTTTCAACTATTTTTAAAGACTGAAAGACTTTATTCTTTGATTACACTGCAGTTAGGTTTGCAGTCACAAACAAGAGATAACTACAAAATGCCATATGTTTGGAAATTGGTAAAAGAATATTTATAATAACTAATGTGTCCAGTAAATCATAATGGAAATTTAAAATAATGTTGACATTGGGTGATGAAAGTCTTATTATTAAAACTGTTTGATTCATCTAACGTAGTATCGAGAGGGCCTTTTTGTTTTAGGGCCTTAATTGTTTATATTAGAAGAGAAGAGGGACTTAAGTATTCCAGTTAAGGTGTTAAAAAAAAAAAAAAAGAATAGTAGAGAAGAAGCTCACAGAAAATATTAGGAAGGAAACAATAATGGTAAAAATAGCCCTTAACAAAATGGTAAACAAACTGACAATAGAAAGGATCAAGACAAAAGTTGGTTTTTTGAAAGAGGAACATATTTCACAAACCTCTGGCAAACTTGAATAAAAGAGGAGGCAGATATAAACAATATCAGTAATTTAAAAAAGGGGTTATTACTACAGATGTTTCAGACATGAAGAAAACAGTAAGAGGCTCTTAGGAACAACTTTATGCCAACATACTCCAAAATTAGATGACATAGAAAAATTCTTAGAAAAACTTGTGTTAAGAAATTAAGATAAAATTCTCTTCATAAGGGAAAAAATACAAGTCCCAGATGGCTTTACAGGCAAGTTTTATCAAAAATTTAAGCAAAAAATAATCCCAGTCTTAAGGAAATTATTCTAGAATATAGATAGAGGGAACATTCCTGATAATATGATACTACCACAATTTTGACAAGGATTGAACAAGAAAGGAAAGTTACAGGTCAGTCTCACTCATTAATGTATATGGACAACCCTAAACAAAATAGTAGCTATCAAAATCTATGGATGAAAATGTTCATTTATTATTACCAAGTTGGGTTTATTCCTTCTACGAAAGGTTGATTTAATAAAAGAAAACCACTAAATGTAATTTTTCATATTATTAGCTTAAAGGAGAAAAATTATTCATGATTTTAACAAATAAAACTATTTGATAAAATTTCACAGTCATTCAACGTAAACAGTCCTCAAGCAATCTAAGAAATGGAAAATTACGGAAACCCTGAAAACAGTCCCTTTAAGATTAGAAAATCTGCAAAGTGCCGGCCATCACTACATGTGTTCAACATTGGATTGGAGACCCCGGCCAGCAAGGTAATGTAAGAAGAAATCAAAGATACAAGGGTTGGAAAGGAATTGTTCTATGTATGAAGAAAACCTAAAATATAATCTACAAATAAATTGTCATAATTGAAAGAAGTAAAACATAGTCTTTTTTAATAGGTAAGAAAACAGATGACATAAAAGAAAAATAAAATACTTACATATTATCTTAACACCCAGAAAAGATCAGATGTAACATGTTGGTACTTTCTGGTAATTTTTTCTCTGTGTATTTTCTCAATTTTTATTTTTTTTACATACCTAACATTGTATTGGGCTTTCCTGGTGGCTCAGCTGGTAACGAATCCACCTGCAATGCAGGAGACCTGGGTACGATCCCTCGGTTGGGAAAATCTTCTAGAGAAGCAAATGGCTACCTACTCTAGTATTCCGGCCTGGACCATTCCATGGACTACGTATGCATTTCTGTAGACTTGCTTTTCATTTTAGCCTCGCTTATTTTTAAAAATTATTTTAAAAATTAGCTTGCTGATATAACATTCTCTTGTATGGATGATAATAATTACTTATTAATTTTCTAAATGTTTATGGAGTTTTCCAAAAGTTTCTATTGTAAATAACCTGTGGTAAAGAGTTTTGTCTATGTCACGGTACGTCCTTGTGATGTATCCTTAAAATGAGGCCTATCTTTAAGACTCTAATGTCCTAAAGACATTGGTTCTGTATGGTCTTTAAAGATCACAACTGTCCTAAGGACCCTTAATAAGTATTACCGAATTGCTCTCCAAACTGATATGAATTAAACTGCAACTATCAGGTGACATGTTTTCAATTTATGAAACCTGAGAATAATTTGATATTATCATTTGAATTAAATTTGAATATCATTTATCTTTGCAAGTTTTTAAAATAAATTTTATTTTGTAGACTAGTTTTCGATTCAGAGCAAAAGTAAGAAAAAGGTTCAGAAATTTCTCATATGTTCTCTGTCCCTACACATTCATAGCTTCCCCCATTATTAATATTCTCCACCAGAGACATACATTTGTTACACTGATGAACATAAACAATAGGAGTTTATATCCTATTTTATTCAGAATTTTCTTGGCTACTAGTGAGGTTGAATGTTTTTCATGTTTCTGACCCACTAATACTTATCCATGTATTTTCTATCTTCTTTCCCCATTTATCTACGGTAGTTCAAGTATTTTTGTGATTTGAAAAATTCAGATTAACCAATACTGTCATTTTTCCAGTTTGACTTATTGCTTTCTATTCACAAATAATAATTTTTATTTTCTTTCATAAGATGTACAGCAAAAAATTGATTACTATTATTTTTTAATGGGCATTCCATGTTTTTAGTGAAAATTATTACTTTGTTTTAGAGGAATTGAGGAACATTTGAATATCATATAATACAAATTACCTAAAATTCAGGACATAGAAGAAAGAAAAGAAGGTAGCTTTAGAGTTGCAAAAAGCCACAGAGGTTCAGGTTTTGTTGTTGTTTAGTCACTAAGTCATGTCCGGCTCTTTTGTGCCCCCATGGACTATAACCCACTAGGCTCCTCTGTCCATGGGATTGAATACTGGAGTGTGTTGCCATTTCCTTCTCTAGGGGATCTTCCTAACCCAGGGATTGAACCCGAGTCTCCTTCATTGGCAGGTGGATTCTTAGTCACTGAGCCATTTGGGAAGCTCTAGATTAAAGGTATCTATGGTAATAACTCTATTTTCTTGGAAAAATCCACAATTTAAATTCATCTAAGTAGCTTACTCCTTGGAATAAAAGTTATGACCAACCTAGATAGCATATTCAAAAGCAGAGACATTACTTTGCCAACAAAGGTACGTCTAGTCAAGGCTATGGTTTTTCCAGTGGTCATGTATGAATGTGAGAGTCGGACTATGAAGAAAGCTGAGCACCAAAGAATTGATGCTTTTGAACTGTGGTGTTGGAGAAGACTCTTGAGAGTCCCTTGGACTGCAAGGAGATCCAACCAGTCCATTCTAAAGGAGATCAGCCCTGGGATTTCTTTGGAAGGAATGATGCTAAAGCTGAAACTCCAGTACTTTGGCCACCTCATGCGAAGAGTTGACTCATTGGAAAAGACCCTGATGCTGGGAGGGACTGGGGGCAGGAGGAGAAGGGGACGACGGAGGATGAGATGGCTGGATGGCATCACTGACTCAATGGACGTGACTCTGAGTGAACTCCGGGAGTTGGTGATGGACAGGGAGGCCTGGCCTGCTGCGATTCATGGGGTCGCAGAGAGTCGGACACCACTGAGCGACTGAACTGAACTGAACTGACTGAAGTAGTTAAGAAGCCCATTCACACTGCTCTCACTGACCACCCTCTCGTCCTATGCCCAATGTTCCTAAACAGGGAGACTTTATAATAAGTATGTTGTTCAATATCAACTTTAACAGAAAGCAATATAAGTTTGAAAATGCATTTAAAGGTGACTACTAACAGAATTGAAAATTTCAAAAATATTGGAAATTTAAAGTATTAAGGAAGAGGGGAAACTTCTAGTAAGTGGCTATGAAGTGACCTTATTATGTGAACCACTCAAAAGATAATAATTATAATAACTGGATACAATATTTTAAAATGTCATGAATTAATAGTACTGGAAAGCATTGGAAACAGAAGCCATAAAAATGTTTTCTCTTGCAAAAACTGCAACTGGATGGGGTAATTGCAAGGTTATGACTTGACCTGAGAAGGACTTGGCCTGAAGGTTCTTCCTAAACCCCAAAGCCATAGAGCTGGGAAATCACAGATGCAAACCACAGCCTCACTAGTTAAAGTGCCAGATCAGACTTCAGAGTTGAAAAAGCAGCTGGAAATATAAGGAGATAGTCTGAGTGGGACAATAATAAAGAGTAAAACCCAAAATCTAAATTCCTATGTGTGTGCTCAATAGCTTCAGTTATGTCCAACCCTCTGATCCTACAGACTGTAGCCCACTAGGCTCCTCTGTCCATGGTATTCTCCAAGAAAGAATACTGGAGTGTGTTGCCATGCCCTCCTCTAAGGGATCTTCCCAACCTGGAGACTGAATCTGCATCACTTATGTGGGTCTCTTATGTGGGTCTCTTATGTGGGTCTCTTACATGGGTCTCACGTCTCCTGCATTGGCATGTGAGTTCTTTACTGCTAATGCCACCTGGGAAGCCCTAAATTCCTGGGTGACATTTAAACCTATGTATGGTGTTCAGGGGACACAGCAAAAAAAAAAAAAAAAAAAAAAGGGGGGGGGGAACTTGAAAAAATAGAGTTTAACAGGGTAAAAGAGTTGTGAATTTCTGTCTTTTTTTTCCTTTTTTTTTAATCAAATGCATTTCCCAACTGTGTGCAGTTTGGGCAAGATAAAGCTGAAAATTTAGGATTTGAAATGTTAGAGAACAGAGTCTGAGAACTGTAGATTATTTTGAAATGGGGGTGTGAGTTTCCTGGAAACAAGAAAACTTTAGAGTGAGTCCTCAAATATAAGGCTAATATCTATCCAAATCCTTGGATGAACTGAAATGATACAGGCAGATGAACACAACAAAATTCTAAGTCACTACATATTATTATATAGATTATATAGGGTCTAGTTTCCAACCAAATATTACTAGATGTGCAAAGAAGCAGAAAAGTGTGACCCATACTAAGAAAAATTAGGAGTCAATAAAAAAGCAACTTCAAGTGGGTCCAGATGTTGGCCTAGCAGACCAAGACTTCAAAGCAACTACTATAAATATATTCACAGAATGAAACGAAAATATGTCCAGTGAACTAAAAATAAATGTTCTTGGTCATGTTTGTTTGGCAGTTTTGATCCTTTCAGTTTCTATGTAAATTTTAGAATTAGTTTGTCAATTTCTGCAAAAGAGCTTGTAGGTTTTTTGATAGGGATTATACAGAAACTGTAGATCAATTTGATATCAATTTTGAGTCTTCAAATCTATGAACATGGGATGTTCCGTTCCATTCACACTTGTGCTTCTGAATCCTTGAGTTCTGCACCTATGAATTCAACCAACTGGGGTTTGAAAATATATGAAAGAAAATTCAGAAAGTTCTAAAAATCAAGACCTGAATTTGTCAGGAACTGGCAACTGTTCACACTGTCTTTAAATTGTGTTACAACTATTTACAAAGGCTTTATATTGTATTTCAGATCAGATCAGATCAGATCAGTCGCTCAGTCGTGTCCGACTCTTTGCGACCCCATGAATTGCCGCACGCCAGGCCTCCCTGTCCATCACCAACTCCCGGAGATCACTCAGACTCATGTCCATCGAGTCAGTGATGCCATCCAGCCATCTCATCCTCTGTCGTCCCCTTCTCTTCTTGCCCCCAGTCCCTCCCAGCATCAGAGTCTTTTCCAATGAGTCAACTCTTCACATGAGGTGGCCAAAGTACTGGAGTTTCAGCTTTACCATCATTCCTTCCAAAGAAATCCCAGGGCTGATCTCCTTTAGAATGGACTGGTTGGATCTCCTTGCAGTCCAAGGGATTCTCAAGAGTCTTCTCCAACACCACAGTTCAAAAGCATCAATTCTTCGGCACTCAGCCTTCTTCACAGTCCAACTCTCACATCCATACATGACCACTGGAAAAACCATGGCCTTGACTAGACGAACCTTTGTTGGCAAAGTAATGTCTCTGGTTTTGAACATGCTATCTAGGTTGGTCATAACTTTCCTTACAAGGAGTAAGCGTCTTTTAATTTCATGGCTGCAGTCACCATCTGCAGTGATTTTGGAGCCCAGAAAAATAAAATCTGACACTGTTTCCCTATCTCTTTGTCAGGAAGTGATGGGACCGGATGCCATGATCTTCATTTTCTGAATGTTGAGCTTTAAGCCAACTTTTCACTCTCCACTTTCACTTTCATCAAGAGGCTTTTTAGTTCCTCTTCACTTTCTGCCATAAGGGTGGTGTTATCTGCATATCTGAGGTTATTGATATTTCTCCTGGCAATCTTGATTCCAGCTTGTGTTTCTTCCAGTCCAGCGTTTCTCATAATGTACTCTGCGTATAAGTTAAATAAACAGGGTGACAATATACAGCCTTGACGTACTCCTTTTCCTATTTGGCACCAGTCTGTTGTTCCATGTCCAGTTCTAACTGTTGCTTCCTGACCTGCATACACATTTCTCAAGAGGCAGATCAGGTGGTCTGGTATTCCCATCTCTTTCAGAATTTTCCACAGTTGATTGTGCTCCACACAGTCAAAGGCTTTGGCATAGTCAAGAAAGCAGAAATAGATGTTTTTCTGGAACTCTCTTGCTTTTTCCATGATCCAGCGGATGTTGGCAATTTGATCTCTGGTTCCTCTGCCTTTTCTAAAACCAGCTTGAACATCAGGAAGTTCACGGTTCACATATTGCTGAAGCCTGGCTTGGAGAATTTTGAGCATTACTTTACTAGTGTGTGAGATTTAGGTGTTATTAATAATCTTGAGATGATTTAAAGAATGTGGGATGATGTGTGTAGGCTATGAGCTTCCCTGGTGGCTCAGCTGTTAATGAATCCACTTGGAGCGTAGGAGACCCAGGTTCGATTCCTGGATAGGGAAGATCCCATGGAGAAGTGAACATGCAAATACTATACCATTTATATATGGGATTTGAGTACACCCAGTTTTGGTATCTGAAACCAGGCCCTAGAACCAATCCCCTGAAAACACTGGGAGATGCCTATATTAAGATCTTTAATTTTTCTCAAAAATCTTTTGTAATTTTTACTGTACAAGTCTCCCACTCCTTCTGTTAATTTTATTCCTAAATGTTTTGTTCTTTTTGATATTATTACATGTGGAGCTGTATTCATTTCATTTCAGACTGATTATTGGTAGTATGTAAGATTGATTTTTGTAAATTGATCTTGGAACCTATGGTTTTGCAGAATGCCTTTAATAGTTCGAATAATATTTTTTTGGTATGTGGATGCTTGAGAATTTTCTATATACCAGATCTTATCATTTGCGGTACAGAGAGTTTTATTTCTTTCCTTACAATCTGGATGTCTTTTTTTTTGTACTTGCTTGTACTGGCTAAAACATTCAATTTAATGATGGATAGAAATGATGAAAGTAGATAATCTTGCCTTTTCCTAATCTTACAGGGAAAGCATTTATACTTTTACCATGAAGTACAATAATAACTATAAGCTTTATAGTGTTTCCCTTTATCAAGTTAAGGAAGTTTTTTTTTTTTTTTTCTATTTCTCATTTGTTGAGAATGGGCAATGGACTTTGTAAAATGCTTTTTCTGTGTCTACTGGGGTGATCATGTGAATTTTGTCGTTTTTTCATCTAATCTACCGTATTACAATACATTCATTATTTTCTCCATTGCACTCTTTCTTCTCTTGCTCCTTTCTCCTTTTATTTTTCTTACAGTGTTTTCTGGGAACTTTAATGGTCTGTTAATTAGTGGCAGTGATAAGAGTCAGCTTTATCTTATTTATGACCTTACAGGAAACTTTTAAAGTTGGCTTACCACATAAATTTTTGCTGTTGGTTCACCAAGCAGAGATAGGTCCCTTTATTGCTTAAACTTTTAACAATAAATATGACTTAACTTTATCAAATACTTTTGTATCATTTGCCACGAACATGTCAGTTTTATATTTCAATGTATTAATGTGGTGAATTACACTAATAGATTTTGCTGATGCTAAACCATCCTTACATTCTTAGGACAAAATCAAAATGATGTCTTTTTGAAATGTAGTTTTGGAGTTAGTTATTTCTGAAAGTAATTTTAGACCCACATTCACAAGTAATATGAATAGTATACAAGTGTTTCTTTTTCTACTGTTACCTGGTTTTGGCATCGTGATTACAGTAGCTTCAGGCAATTAGCTGAGCACCTTTGTGTAACTCAGCTGTTAAATATTCTTGGCCTATATCTTTATTTCTTTGGCCACCATTTCAATTTCTTTAATGTTCGCTTACTTTGTTCAAGTTTTATTTTATCAAATTTATCACTTTGTATTCTTCTAGATATATCCATTTAATCCAGGTTCAACTGAGCAAATGACCAAGTGGCAAAATTCCAATATTCCTCGGTTGTGGCACCGAGGGAGGGGTGTTTTATTGAATAACTGTCATTTATAATAACTGTTGTAAAATGTAATTCAGTATAAGCATTAGTTTCTCTCTTTCTCCACTCTCAAAGGGAATGTCAGAGTTGGCCAGGATGGAATACAGCATTTCAGTGTTGTAACACTAGATATGATAGAGAAGTATAAACTAAAGTATGAAGAGGTAAGTCAGAAATTGTAAAGTGACTCGATTCTAAGTAAATGCAAAGAAAGGAAAAGCACACTCGGACTGTGGTAAACGCAGAAAAGGGCTTGAAGGAAGGACTGGAATAAGAGCAGGGGGAAATGAAAGCATTGGTGAAGTTTCCCTGAAGGCAGAAGTGAAGAAGTGAAGCTGCTCAGTTGTGTCCGACTCTTTGTGACCCCATGGACTGCAGCCTACAAGGCTCCTCTGTCCATGGAATTTTCCAGGCAAGAGTACTGGAGTGGGTTGTCATTTTCTTCTCCAGGGGATCTTTCCGACCCAGGGCTCGAACCCAGGTCTCCCGCATTGCAGGCAGACGCTTTACCGTCTGAGCCACCAGGGAAGCCCCCTGTGTTTATTCAGTTTAGTCCCAGGTCCACTCACAGGTGCCTAGAGAGAGAGACGTGTCTGACTCTTTCAGTTCAGTTCAGTTCAGTCGCTCAGTTGTGTCCGACTCTTTGCGACCCCATGAATTGCCGCACGCCAGGCCTCCCTGTCCATCACCAACTCCCGGAGTTCACTCAGACACATGTCCATCGAGTCGGCGATGCCATCCAGCCATCTCATCCTCTGTCGTTCCCTTCTCCTCCTGCCCCCAATCCCTCCCAGCATCAGAGTCTTTTCCAATGAGTCAACTCTTCGCATGAGGTGGCCAAAGTACTGGAGTTTCAGCTTTAGCATCATTCCTTCCAAAGAAATCCCAGGCTGATCTCCTTTAGAATGGACTGGTTGGATCTCCTTGCAGTCCAAGGGACTCTCAAGAGTCTTCTCCAACACCACAGTTCAAAAGCATCAATTCTTTGGCGCTCAGCTTTCTTCACAGTCCAACTCTCACATCCATACATGACCACTGGAAAAACCATAGCCTTGACTAGATGTACCTTTGTTGGCAAAGTAATGTCTCTGCTTTTGAATATGCTATCTAGACTGGACATAACTTTCCTTCCAAGGAGTAAGCGTCTTTTAATTTCATGGCTGCAATCACCATCTGCAGTGATTTTGGAGCCCAGAAAAATCAAGTCTGCCACTGTTTCCACTGTTTCCCCATCTATTTGTCAGGAAGTGATGGGACCGGATGCCATGATCTTCGTTTTCTGAATGTTGAGCTTTAAGCCAACTTTTTCACTCTCCTCTTTCACTTTTTAGTTCCTCTTCATTTTCTGCCATAAGGGTGGTGTCATCTGCATATCTGAGGTCATTGATATTTCTCCTGGCAATCTGGATTCCAGCTTGTGCTTCTTCCAGTCCAGTGTTTTTCATGATGTATTCTGCATGTAAGTTAAATAAGCAGGGTAACAATATACAGTCTTGACGTACCCCTTTTCCTATTTGGAACCAGTCTGTTGTTCCATGTCCAGTTCTAACTGTTGCTTCCTGACCTGCATATATGTTTCTCAAGAGGCAGGTCAGGTGGTCTGGTATTCCCATCTCTTTCAGAATTTTCCACAGTTTATTGTGATCCACACAGTCAAAGGCTTTGGCATAGTCAATAAAGCAGAAATAGATGTTTTTCTGGAACTCTCTTGCTTTTTTCATGATCCAGCAGATGTTGGCAATTTGATCTCTGGTTCCTCTGCCGACTCTTTGTGAACCCATAAATTGTAGCCCACCAGGCTCCTCTGTCCATGGGATTCTCCAGGCAAGAACACTGGAGTAGGTTGTTATTTCCTTCTCCAGGGGATCTTCCCAACCCACGGAACCAACTGGAGTCTCTAGCGTCTCCTGCACTGGCAGGCAGGTTTTTTTTTTAACCACTGCGCCACCTGGGGGCATTTAATTGTGCTGTTTTTGGGTAAATTGAAGGCTGTGGGAGTGACTGAGAGAGCGATCACGCCAGCACTTTTCTATTAATGTTTTTATGTGATCTTAGACAAGGGCTTACGTTTCATGTGCCGATTTTATTGTTTGTAAAAAGAGAATGACTTTTTCCCCCAATCAGGACTGAAAAAGGTAAGTTATGCAAAGCATTTGTCCCTGTGCCTAGTTTGTTTAAGCATTTAATAATTGCCAGTTAGAAAGTTTTCCCTCTTCTCTATTATAAAATTACCAGTGGCCAGTGAGACATCTATAACTACTAGCAGGAAACTTTTTTCCTGTAGCACATCTTTTCTTCCTCCTTTGCCAAGACTGTTACAATCCAGTAACTCCTTGAGAAGAAAAGCCTACTCTTTAAATTCTGTGGTTTCTATATGAAAACTTACCATATGTTGTCATACTGGCCATTTTAAAGGCCCCTGCTGCTACTGCTGCTGAGTCGCTTCAGTCGTGTCCGACTCTGTGCGACCTCATAGACAGCAGCCCACCAGGCTCCCCCGTCCCTGGGATTCTCCAGTCAAGAACACTGGCGTGGGTTGCCATTTCCTTCTCCAATGCATGAAAGTGAAAAGTGAAAGTGAAGCTGCTCAGTCGTGTCCGACTCTTCGTGACCCCATGGATTGCAGCCCACCAGGCTCCTCTGCCCATGGAGTTTTCCAGGCAAGAGCACTGGAGTGGGGTGCCATTGCCTTCTCCGTTAGAGGCCCCTACCTCCCCCTTTCTAAGAGCAGGCTAATCTGCTCACATGTTTTCAGTGAAGACAGTCTAGCCCTGGACTCTCTGGGCTGTATACTCGGAATTGTATGTTGAGGATCAGGTAAGAATTTATGATTTTCTTTAAGAACTACAGTG
The DNA here is from genome assembly GCF_029407905.1 of Bubalus kerabau. Classification (NCBI taxonomy): domain Eukaryota; kingdom Metazoa; phylum Chordata; class Mammalia; order Artiodactyla; family Bovidae; genus Bubalus; species Bubalus kerabau. Next base: position 16,845,181 of record NC_073641.1, read on the forward strand.
TTTTCACATCAGAATGTAACCTACTCAGAGCAGGGATTTTGTTTCTCTATCATTTTATTCTTAGCTCCTATAATACAACAGTACCTGGAAGGAAGTAATACTGAATAAAAGTACTTTCTATTTAATATCAGCCATTGCTTTATTTCATTTGTAACAATAAACTTTAAAATTTACTCTTTTTCTGTAGGTTTTCCTTGCTTTTTGTAACCTTAGCAGTTTTCAGATGTTCTCATCAGGTATTCTGTAAAATATTTCTTGGGGTTTTTCTGTTTTCCTCATGATTAGACTGGGTTTATAAATTTGGGGTGGAGGGCTTCTCAGGTGGGAATAGTGGTACAGTATCCGCCTGCCAATGCAGGAGACAGAAGATGCAGATTCAATCCCTGGGTCAGAAAGAGTCTCTGGAGGAGGGCATGGCAACCCACTCCAGTATTCTTGCCTGGAGAATCCCATGGACAGAGGCGCCTGGCAGGTTACAGTCCATAGGGTCACAAAGAGTTAGACACGAGTGAAGCGAATTAGCATGTACGCATGAAATTTTGGAAAGAAGACCATAGAGGTAAACTGCCATTTTCATCACATCACATCGTGAGTGTGTGACTTATCACTGTTGATACTGACTTTTGTCAAGTTTCTCTTCTGTAAAGTTATTCCACCTCCATACCCCAAACTACACTCTTTGGAAAGTAGTCACTATGTGCAGCTCACACTTAATGAGCTGGTGGGGGGGTACTAGTTATACTCGACTTTGAGCGTGATGCACCTACATAAATTTTTTGGAGTACTTCGGCATGGGAGATTTGGGTCTTTTATTTAGACAGTTAGTATTACATTTGTTTCTTAGAACTGCTGCAACCATGTACCATAAACTGAATGGCTTAAAATCATAGAAATGTATTCTTTCACAGTTGTGGAGACTAGAAATCTGAAATCAAGTTGCTGGGATTTGTTCCCTCCATGGGCTCTGAGGAAGAGTCTGCTCCACTCCTCTCTTCTAGCTTCTGATGTTGGCTGGAAATCCCTGGTATCCTTTGGTTGTACGTGTATCATCCCAATCTCTGGCTCTGTCTTCACAAGGCATTGTAACCTTTGTCTCTATGCCCAAATTTCCCTTGCCTTTGGGGAACCCCAGTCATTGCATCAGGGCCTACACTAATGATCTCATCTTAACTTAATTATATCTGCATTAAAAAAAAAAAACAAAACCCAAAAAACCTGTGGCTCAAATCCGTTTCACCTGCCTTCACTAATGGTTGTTTTAGGACTTGTGCCCACCAAGTTGCATGCAACCTAAACAGCATATTTGTGTGCTCAGTCATGTCCAACTCTTTGTGACTCTATGGACTCTAGCCTGCCAGGCTCCTCTGTTCTTCGGATTTTCCAGGCAAGAATACTGGAGTGGGTTGCCATTCCCTCCTCCAGGGGAATCTTCCTGACCAAGGGATCAAACCCATGTCTCCTGTATCTCCTGCATTGCAGGCGGATTCCTTAGGATTGCTTGAATTATTTTCCAGGAACTTTGCCTAGTTCAGCTGAGCTGAATCAGCTGTGTCTAGTTGAAGCTGAGCTGGTTAAGACTGGTTAGAACCACCAACCCTTCAACTGGGCATGCGTGAATATCTGGCTCTTGACCTCTGCCCTGAGAATGTGCAGAGGCCCCTAGCCATGTTGCACTCGTGCAGGACGATAACTGCACCTTTTCCGAATACCTTTCCCCACACCTCAGACCGTCTTACTGCTTTATTTAGTATCCTATAAATACCTCTCGCCCACCCCCACCTCCAGCTCCTTACTTCCCGGAGGCAGATTTGAGATGTGTTTTCTGTTTCTGAACTTGGCTGTCGGGTAAGTAAACCCTCTCTTCTCTGCGAAACTTGGTGTCTCGGCGTATTGGCTTGTTGTGTATCCGATACAATGAACCTGGTTTGTAACGTTATTTCCATGTAAGTTCACCCTCACAGATCTGAGTGAAGTGAGGTAGTGTAAGACATGTGGCTGTTCATGAGAAATTATCTCAAGCGGAGGAATCACAGGAGTAAAGGTTCTGAAGGAGGAGTGTACTGAGAGTGTTCCAGGACTCTTAGGAGTTGACTGTGGCTACAGCAGGGTGAGCAATGGGATGAGGATGTAAGTAAGACCAGAGAGGTGGGCGAGATCAGACTCTATAAAACTGTGAAGGCCGTGTTGACAATTGTGTATTTTACTTGGAATGAGGTGGGAAGCCACTGGAAGGTTTAAGTAGAGAAATGATCCAATCTGACTTCAACTTTATTTGGCTTCTAATTTTTAATTTTTTGTTGACATATACTTGATGTACAAAATGAGTTTCAGATATACTGCATAATGATTGGATGTTTGCATGCATTATACAATGATTACCATAAGTCTAGTAACCTTCTGTCCCCATACAGTTATTACAATATTATTGACCCTGTTCCTCATGGTATATGTTATATCTCCATGACTTACTATATAGCTGGAAGTTTCGCCTCTTAATCCCCTTTACTTCCCGCACTGGCAACCACCTCTTTGTTTTCTATACATCTGCTTCTGTTTTTATTTGGATTTGTTTTGCTTTTACAATTTCACATGTAAGTGAAATCATACGGTATTTGTCTTTCTCTGACTTGAAGTTCACTTAGCATAATACTTCTAGACCCATGTTGTCAAGAATGGCAAGATTTTTTAAAACGTTTATATTGGAGTATAGTAGACTAACAATGGAGTGTTTGTTAAGGTGTACAACATACAGCAAAATGATTCAACTATACCCAGAAAGGTGTGCATTCTTTACAAATTCTTTTTCCAGTTAGGTTATCCCAGAATATTGTGTAGAGTTCCCTGTGCTATACAGTAGGTCCTTGTTAGTTATCTGTTTTAAATATATTAATAGAAGTATATACCTGTCGAATCCAAACTCCCGATCGGTCCTCCCCTACCCTTTCCCTCTGGTAACCATAAGTTTGTTCTCTAAATCTTTGAGTGTTTCTGTTTTGTAAATATGTTCACTTTTATCATCTTTTTAGATTCTGTATATAAATTATATCATATGATATTTGTCTTTCTCTGGCTGGCTGACTTCACTCAGCATGATGATCTCCAGGTCCATCCGTGTTGCTGCTAATTATTTCAGAGACTAGCAAGATTTCATTTTTTTTCATGGCTGAGTAATACTTTTTGTGCATATATATATATAAAACATCATCTTTATCCGTTTGTCTATTGATACTTAGCTTGCTTCAATATCTTGGCTATTGTAAATATGTTGTAATGAATCTTAGAGTGCATATGTCTTTTTGAATTAGTATTTTTATTTTTTCAGATAAATACCTACAAGTGGAATTTCTGGATTGTATGGCAGTTCAGTTTTTAGATTTTGAGGAAGCTTCATGCTATTTTGCATAGTGGTGACACGAATTTACATTCCTACCAACAGTGTAGGAGGATTCCCTTTTCTTCACACCCTCTCCAGTGTTTATAGTTTGTAGATTTTTTCGATGATGGCCATTCTGCTCAGTGTTAGGTGATACTTCATTGTAGTTTTGATTTGCATTTCTCTAATAATTAGTGATGCTGAGCATATTTTCATGTGCTTTTTGGCCAACTGTATGTCTTCAAAAAAATGTTATGATGTACAATGTTGTATTAGTCATCTGTATGTCTTCTTTGGAGAAGTGTCTATTTAGATCTTCTGCACATTTTTTGATTGGGTTGTTTGTGTTTCATATTGATTTGAATGAGATGTTTGCATATTTTGGAGACTAATCCCTTGTTGGTTGCTTCATTTGCATATATTTTCTCCCATTCTGGGGCTTGTCTTTTTATTTTGTTTTTGCTCCCCATGCAAAAATTTTTAAGTTTAATTAGGTCACATTTAAAAATTTTTCCTTTTATTCTCATTACTCTAGGAGGTGTATTCAAAAAGATATTGCTGGATGCTTGGGGCTGGTGCACTGGGACAACCCAGAGGGATGGAATGGGGAGGGAGGAGGGAGGAGGGTTCAGGATGGGGAACACATGTATACCTGTGGCGGATTCATTTTGATATTTGACAAAACTAATACAATTATGTAAAGTTTAAAAACAAAATAAAATTTAAAAAAAATTAAAAAAAAAAACAAAAAAAACCAAAAAGATATTGCTGTGATTTATGTCAGAGTGTTTTATCTATGTTTTTCTGTAAGAGTTTAATAGCGTCTGGTCTTAACATTTAGGTCTTTAATCCCATTTAAGTTTATTTTTTTGTATGGTGTTAGAGAACATTCCAATTTCATTCTTCATTGTGGTTTTGATTTGCATTTCCATGATGATTAGTGATGTTGAGTATGTTTTCAAGTATCTGTTGGTCATCGGTAAGTCTTCTTTGAAAAAATGTCAAGTCCTCTGCCCATTTCTAAAATCAGGTTGTTTTTTTGAATGCTAATTTGTCTGAATAATTTATATGTTTTGTATATTAACCCCTTATATACAGTTTACAAATAACTTTTCCCATTCTTTAGGCTGGTTTATGTTTTGTGGATAGTTTCCTTCATTCTGCAAAAGGTTTTTAGTTTGATGTAGTCCATTTGCTTATTTTTGTTTCCCTTGCTTGAAGAGATAAATCCCAAAAACATTGCCAAAAGATGTCAAAGAGCCTCTGCCTATGTTGTCTCCTGGTAGTTTTGTGATTTCAGGCCTTATGTCTACATATTTAGTCCATTTTGAGTTTATTTTTCTATATGGTGTGAGAAGGTAGTCCAGTTTGACTCTACCACTTGTGATTGTCCAGTTTCTCCAACACTATTTATTGAAGAGGATATCTTTTCCCTGTTGTATATTATTTCATCCTTTGTCATAAATTTTGTAATATTTGCTTTATGTATTTAGATATTCTTACATTGAGGATATATATATAAATATATTTGCAGTTGCAAGATCTCCTTGTTGAATTTATCCCTTTATCATTATGTAATGTTCTTCTTTGTCTCTTGTTAGTCTTTGATTTAAAATATATTTTGTCTGATCTGAGTATTGCTACCCCCACTTCTTTTCCATTTGCATGGAATAGCTTTTTCCATCCCCTCATTTTCAGTTCACGTGTGTCTTTAGATCTGAAGTGAGTCTCTTGTAGGCAGCATATATATGGTTCTTGTTGTTTTAATACCAATCAGCCACTCTGTGACTTTTGATTGGATAATTGAGTCCCTTTATAGTTTGAGTGATTATTGATATGTACTCATTGCCATTTTTTCCCATTGTTTAATGATTGCTTTTGTAGTTCGTTTTTGTTCTTTTTCTTCTCTTTCCTTGTGGTATGACTAGTTTTTGTGTTATATTTGGGTTCCTTTTCTTTTATGGATTCCTTTTCCCTTTTGTGTTTATCTATTGTAGATTTTTGGTTACCATGAGGTTTATATCGACATATATAAGTTGATGAATTCTAACAACTCTGCATTTTTATTCCTCCCACTACCATATTTAATCTTTTTGACAACATATTTCATATCTCTTTGCTTTGTGTATCCCTTAACTACATATCAAGGATATAGATGATTTTATTACTTTTTTATTTTAATTTTTATTAGATTTATAAGTGATTAATATACTGCCTTTTGTATATTGGGCTTCCCTGGTGGCTCAGATAGTAAAGAATACACCTGCAATGCAGGAGACCTGGATTTGATCCCTGGGTTGGGAAGATCCTCTGGAGAAGGAAATGGCAACTCACTCCAATATACTTGCCTGGAGAACCCCATGAATGGGAAGCCTGGCAGGCAATAGTCCATGGGGTTGCAAAGAGTCAGGCATGACTAAGTGACTTCACTTTCTTTCACTTTCTTTTTGTTTATTTGCCTTTACCAGTGAGATTTTTTTCCTTTTTAACTTTATATTTCTAGTTGTGGACTTCCCCCCCTATTTAGAAAGTCCCTTTAAATTTCTTTTAAAGCTGATTTTGTGGTGTTAAATTCATTTAACTTTTGCTCGTCTTTAAAACTCTAGCCTTCAAATCTGAATGATAACCTTCCCTTGTATTCATGGTTGTAGGATTTTCCATTTCCTCACTTTGAATATATTGTGCCACTCCTTTCTGGTCTACAAACTTTCCGCTGAAAAGTCAGCTGAGAGTCTTATGGGAGTTCCCTTGTACATAACTAGTTTCATTTCTCTTGCTGCTTTTAAAACTGTCTTTTAATTTTTGCTATTTTAATTATAATGTGTCTTGAACTTCTTTGGGTTCATCTTGTTTGAGACTCTCTTTTTCCTGGTCCTGGATGTCTTCTTCCCATGTAAGGGAAATTTTCAACCATTACTACTTCAGTTAATCTCTTTGACCCTTTTTCTTCTTCTGGTACCCCTACAATGTGAATGTTAGTATGCTTGATGGCCTTCCCTGGCGGCTCAGCAGCATAGAATCCATCTGCAATTGCAGGAGCCACAGGAGACATGGACTAGATTCCTGGGTCGGGAAGATCCCCTGGAGGAGGGCTTGGCAACCCATTCCAGCATTCTTTCCTGGGAAATCCCATGGACAGAGAAGCCTACCAGGCTACCGTCCATAGGGTCACAAAGAGTCAGACATGCCTGAAGCAACTTAGCGTGCACCTGTACACACAGTATGCTTGATGTAGTCTCAAAAGTCTCTTAAACTATCCTTATTTAACTTTTTTTTTCCTTTTTTTTTGTTCAACTTGAATGATTTCTATTACTCTTGTCTTCTGTTTGCTAATCCATTCTTTTGTAACATGTAATCTGTTATTTCTTTCTAGTGTATTTTTTTTTTACTTCAGTTATTGTATTCTTCAGCTCTGTTAGGTTCTTTTAAAATAATTTCTCTTTTAAACTGGAGCCTATTATACAGAGTGAAGTAAGCCAGAAAGAAAAACACCAACATGACGACAGAGGATGAGATGGTTGGATGGCATCATTGACTCTATGGACATGGGTTTGGGTGGTCTCTGGGAGTTGGTGATGGACAAGGAGACCTGGCATGCTGCGATTCATGGGGTCACAGAGTCGGACACAACTGAACGACTGAACTGAACTGAAAGCATAGTTCATGGATCTTTGAACGGCTCTTTGAGCTCCTTTGGGAGATTTTCAAAGCCAAAACTATTTTCATAAGTCTTAATACATGTTATTTGCTTTCTTCACTCTAATTTTCTCCAAGTGTATGGAGTGTGAAAAGTTCATTGATATGGTCCTGGATATCATATTGCAATTGATTGTTAGGAAACTATTCCTGGTTATGTTCTGATGTGGTATCGAAGAAAATATCCACAATTATCTGGAAAATTTATTGAAATAACTTTCCAGTTACCTGACAGTTTGAGGCCAGATTTTCTTTACATACTTGAACCAAAGTGATCTACTCCAGTACATTGAATGCAGCAGTAGATATGAAACTTCAGCTGTCCCTGTTAAGCTAGACATTAAGATGATTTTCAGAAATTTACTCCTCTTGCGTTTTTTTTTGTTTGTTTGTTTTTGAAAATATATTCTTCATAAAAATACATGCAATGTGTTTGTTAAATGAACTTCTGTGTGTGTATATATGTGTGTGTGTGTGTGTGTATGTGTATAAATTTCTCAGTTTTAATTTCCAATGTGGTAATTATAGGTATAATTCATGCAAAAAAAGGTTTTGGGGGTCCTCAATAGTTTTTGTGTAAAAGAGTCTTGATACTAAAAAGTTTAAGGCCCTCTGATATAGATTATAAATTGTCAGCAGCAATGGCAGGGTCTGTTTTTATTCATCTTTGTGTCTCCAGGAACTAGCAGTATGTAACAATTTATAAATTCTTTTAAAATTATTTATCTCATATATTCTATTTTTGTATCTATAACCTATCCTTAACCTTTGTATCTATAACCTATCCTTAACCTATTTTTTAGTCCTGTATTCTGATCATCCTGTTAAACCATTCCACTTTGATGTCTCTTAGAATAGTATGTTTTATATGTCAGATCAAACTCATCACCAGAATATCTCTTCCTCTTTTTGCTTTCTTATAATATATTGAAAGTTAGTGTTAGTCATTCAGTCGTGTCCAACTCTTTTTGACCCCTTGGACTGTAGCCCGCCAGGCTCCTCTGTCCATGGAATTCTCCAGGCAAGAATACTGGAGTGGGTAGCCATTTTCACATCTCCAGGGGATTTTTCGGACCTAGGGATTGAACCCAGGTCTCCCACATTGCAGTTGAATTCTTTACCATCTGAGTCACCAGGGAAGCCACTAATATATTGATTTTTATCCCAAATATTTTTTATGGCTTTTCCAAAGAGTAGAACTGTAGATATTGCATGCTGTTATAGATTTTTCTTATACCAGCTTCTTTTATGAGGGGTTCACAAGTTTTTTGTACATCAGAATCACCTGGAGGGTTTGTTAAAACTGATTTTGTGTTTCTGATTCTGTAGGCCTGGGATGGGACCTGAGAATTCAGATTTCGAGGAACTGATACTGATAACCCGAGGGCATACTTTGGGAACTGTTGACATATATCATTTTAGCTGGAGTACTCACCAATCATCACATATGCCCTGTGTTTCCTTACTGTATATATAGTTTGCTCATATGCTTACTCTGTGCTTATGCAATTCCTGTCTATTCAAGACTCAGTCCAAATCTTTTGGCTTTTACTATTTTAAATATAACTCTTTGGGAGTCCGCTGAACTCCTGTACTACTCAGTTTTTGTATTTACATTTTTTTTTTCAACTGCCTTGCATAGTGCATATAGAGGCTTCCCAGGTGGCTCCGTTGTAAAGAATCTGCCTGCCAGGAGAAGATGTGGGTTCGATCCCTGGGTCAGGAAGATCCCCTGGAGAAGGCAGTGGCAACCCACTCCAGTGTTCTTGCCTGGGAAACCCCCGCAGAGGCGCTTGGCAGGTTACAAAATGTGGTGTCACAAAAGTGTCAGACATGACTCAGTGACTAAACAACAACATCGTACATATATAGGATTTTCAATTGTCTTTTCCTTTTTTAAAAAACGTGAGGTATTAAATATATTAAAGTACATAAATCTTAAGTGTGGAGTGCAATGATTTTTTCTAATGTAATCAACACCTAAATAAAACTATAAAATATTTCAGAAATGTTCTACATAACTCCCTTCAGACATGTACCACTGACTCATTCCCTTCAGTCACATACCACTGTTCTTTTTATCACTGTAGATCATACAGTATGTACTCTTACTGTTTGACCTCTTTTGTTCAACATTGTTTTTTTGAGATTCCGCCATGTTATTGCATGTATTCGTAATTTGTTCTTTTTTTATTGCTGAGTTTTATTTCAATGTATGAACATATTGTATGTAATTAATTTATCTGTTCTACATTGAATGTCAGATATGGGTTGTTTCTAGTATTTGCTGTCATAAAATTACTGTCATCAACATTCTTGTATAATTTTTTTTAGTGGACTGAAATACTCATTTCTGTTGGGTGTATGCCCAGGAGTGCAATTTTCGTGTCACATATAGGCATATGTATATCTTCACTTGATGCTGCCAAATATTTTCCCAAAATAGTTTTACCAGCTGTTTCCATCAGTAATGTATGAGAGTTTTAATTGTTCCACATTCTTGCCATTTGGTATTATCTATTTAATTTTAGCATTGTGGGTAAAATTTTTACCATATTGAACATTTTTCCTTATGTTTACTGGCCAATTGCATTTGTTCTTTAAGATTTTTTGTTTTTTATTTTTACCCATTAAAAAGCAGGGTTGTTTTTCTTTTTTCTCATTGATTTATAAGGGTAGTTCTTAATATGTTTGGATATGATTCTATCCTTGAACATAGGCTTTGAAGTTATCTCATCTTGCCTTTTCACTCTTTTAATGTTGTACTTTGATCAAAAGATGTTTTTAATTTAAATGAAGAACAATTTATCAGTGTATTTTTTATGGTTAGTATTTTTTTCTGCTCTGCTTAAGAAGTTTTTACTCCAAGGTTATGGAGATATTTTTTCTATGGTTTCTTCTAGAAGATTTATTGTTTTGGTTTGTACACTAGATCTATGATCCACCTTCAATTAACTTGTAAATGGTTGAGGTCGGGGTCATCGTTTCTCCTTATATCATTCATATGTATTTATAATTACATTCATATTTATAAATGATTCTTTAGTTGCATGCTCCAGTACCTTTATTTAAAGGCGTGTCTTTTTCCGCTCTAAATTGCAGTTCGTGTCTTGGTAATAAATCAAGTGACTCTGCCTGTGCATCGAGTGTATGTGCAGGCGTGCCTGTTTCTGTACTCTGTTCTCCTCCATGAAGGCAATTCTATACTCTCTTAATTACCTTAGCTTTATAATACATATTCATGCCCAGTAGTGTAAGGCCTTCAGTTTTCCTGTTCTTCTATATTTTCTTGGCCAATTTAGGACTTTTGTGTATCCATGTAAATTTTATATAGAAATTTTATGGGCAGTTTTTACCCAAAAGTGTTTCTACCCCCAAACCCCTTCATTCCTAGTTTGCTGATTTTTTTTTTTTTAGTGATGAATGGCTATTGAAATATATTACATGTTTTTTTCCCATACCTTTTTAGATAGGTGTTAGAAGTCTCAGGTTTTATCCTTTATCTGGTTAATGTGGTGAAGTCATATTGATTTGCTCCTGAATATTAAGCCATCCTCTCCTTCCTGGTGTAAACCCTACTTGGTTATTATAGCCTATTCTTATTTATAACCAATTTATTTGCATTCAATCTGCTAATATTTGTCTAAGTTTCTTGTGCCCATACTCAAGAGGGATGTGCTCTGTGTGTGCTAAGTTGCTACAGTCATGTCCGACTTTTCGCAATCCTGTGGACGATAGCTGCCAGGTTCCTCTGTCCATGGAATTCTCCAGGCAAGAATACTGGAGTGGGTTCTCATTCCCTTCTCCAGGGCATCTTCCTGACCCAGGGATTGAACCTGCATCTCTTATGTCTCCTGCACTGGTAGGCGTGTCCTTTACCACTGGCATGTAACTTTTCTTTCTTTCTTTTTTTAAATGTATTTCAGGTTTGGGTATGAATATAATGCTGACCTTATAAATTGATTTGGAAATTGTTGCTCTTTTTCTCTGGAAGAGTGTGTGTAAGAGTAGTAATGTTTTCCTTAAAAATGTTTTGAAGAACTTAAGAGTGGAAATCTTGGACTAGACTTTTTATTGTTATAGTTCTTGAGAAGTTTTAAGTTATTGTTTCAATTTCTTCAATAGGTACAAGAATATTCAGAATTTATATATTTTTGTGTCATTTTTGATAGGTTGTATATTTCAAAAGTTTTTTATCTAAACTTTTAAGTTTATTGATAGAAGTATTTATATTTTATCTTTTTAACATCTGTAGGATCTATAGGGATGCCCTCTTTTTATATTTCTGTTATTCATAATTTGTGGCTTTTCTCCCCTATTTTTTCTTAATCAGTCTTGCTAGGGTTTTTATTAATTAAAAAATTAAAATTTTAATGAGTAAATTCTAGGGTTTTTTTAGTTGTACATTTTCTTTTTCTTTTGTTTATTTTTCTCTTATATATAGTTTTTTTCTTGCAGCTTACTTTGTCATTTGTCTTTAGTTTTTTTGAATTGGAAACATTATGTATTTTTCAATATTTATATTTTTTCATTTTATTCATCTTCAGTTATAAATCACCATCTAAGCAGTACTTTAGCTACATTTTACAAGCTCTAACATATTGGTTTTTCATTGCTATTCGCTTAAATTTCATTGTAGGTTTTTTTTTCTTTGACCTATAAACTAAATCAGATTTGTGTTGCCTAATTTCTAAACTTTTAGAATTTTCTAGTTCTTTTTATTTTTGCTGCTGCTAAGTTCCTTCAGTCGTGGCCGACTCTGTGTGACCCCATAGACGGCAGCCCACCAGGCTCCCCCATCCCTGGGATTCTCCACGCAAGAACACTGGAGTGGGTTGCCATTGCCTTCTCCAATGCAGGAAAGTGAAAAGTAAAAGTGAATTCGCTCAGTCGTTTTCGACTCTTAGCGACCACAAGGACTTCAGCCTACGAGGCTCCTCCGTCCCTGGGATTCTCCAGGCAAGAGCACTGGAGTGGGTTGCCATTGCCTTCTCCAATTTTATTTTTGAGTGCTTCTTAAATTTCGTTATGGTCAGAGAGCATACTTTGTATGTTACAGTATTGTGAAATGTTTAATACTTGTTTTATGATCCAGTATACATGGACATCACCAGATGGTCAACACCGAAATCAGATTGATTATATTCTTTGCAGCCAAAGATGGAGAAGCTCTATACAGTCAGCAAAAACAAGACCAGGAGCTGACTGTGGCTCAGATCATGAACTCCTTATTGCCAAATTCAGACTTAAACTGAAGAAAGTAGGGAAAACCACTAGACCATTCAGATATGACCTAAATCAAATCCCTTATGATTATACAGTGGAAGTGAGAAATAGATTTAAGGGCCTAGATCTGATAGATAGAGTGCCTGATGAACTATGGAATGAGGTTCGTGACATTGTACAGGAGACAGGGATCAAGACCATTCCCATAGAAAATAAATGCAAAAAAGCAAAATGGCTGTCTGAGGAGGCCTTACAAATAGCTGTGAAAAGAAGAGAAGTGAAAAGCAAAGGAGAAAAGGAAAGATATAAGCATCTGAATGCAGAGTTCCAAAGAATAGCAGGAAGAGATAAGAAAGCCTTCTTCAGAGATCAATGCAAAGAAATAGAGGAAAACAACAGAATGGGAAAGACTAGGGATCTCTTCAAGAAAATCAGAGATACCAAAGGAACATTTCATGCAAAGATGAGCTCGATAAAGGACAGAAATGTTATGGACCTAACAGAAGCAGAAGATATTAAGAAGAGATGGCAAGAATACACAGAAGAACTGTACAAAAAGATCTTCACAATCCAGATAATCATGATGGTGTGAACACTGACCTAGAGCCAGACATCCTGGAATGTGAAGTCAAGTGGGCCTTAGAAAGCATCACTACGAACAAAGCTAGTGGAGGTGATGGAATTCCAGTTGAGCTATTCCAAATCCTGAAAGATGATGCTATGAAAGTGCTACACTCAATATGCCAGCAAATTTGGAAAACTCAGCAGTGGCCACAGGACTGGAAAAGGTCAGTTTTCATTCCAATCCCAAAGAAAGGCATTGCCAAAGAGTGCTCAAGCTACTGCACAATTGCACTCATCTCACACCCTAGTAAAGCAATGCTCAAAATTCTCCAAGCCAGGCTTCAGCAATATGTGAACCATGAACTTCCTGATGTTCAAGCTGGTTTTAGAAAAGGCAGAGGAACCAAAGATCAAATTGCCAACATCTGCTGTATCATGGAAAAAGCAAGAGAGTTCCAGAAAAACATCTATTTCAGCTTTATTGACTATGCCAAAGCCTTTGACTGTGTGGATCACAATATACTGTGGAAAATTCTGAAAGAGATGGGAATACCAGACCACCTGATCTGCCTCTTGAGAAATTTGTATGCAGGTCAGGAAGCAACAGTTAGAACTGGACATGGAACAACAGACTGGTTCCAAATAGGAAAAGGAATTTGTCAAGGCTGTATATTGTCACCCTGTTTATTTAACTTATATGCAGAGTACATCATGAGAAACGCTGGACTGGAAGAAACACAAGCTGGACTCAAGATTGCTGGGAGAAATATCAATAACCTCAGATATGCAGATGACACCACCCTTATGGCAGAAAGTGAAGAGGAACTCAAAAGCCTCTTGATGAAAGTGAAAGTGGAGAGTGAGACAGTTGGCTTAAAGCTCAACATTCAGAAAACAAAGATCATGGCATCCGGTCCCACCACTTCATGGGAAATAGATGGGGAAACAGTGGAAACAGTGTCAGACTTTATTTTTCTGGGCTCCAAAATCACTACAGATGGTGACTGAAGCCATGAAATTAAAAGACGCTTACTCCTTGGAAGGAAAGTTATGACCAACCTAGATAGTATATTCAAAAGCAGAGACATTACTTTGCCAACAAAGGTTCGTCTAGTCAAGGCTATGGTTTTTCCTGTGGTCATGTATGGATGTGAGAGTTGGACTGTGAAGAAGGCTGAGTGCTGAAGAATTGATGCTTTTGAACTGTGGTGTTGGAGAATACTCTTGAGAGTCCCTTGGACTGCAAGGAGATCGAACCAGTCCATTCTGAAGGAGATCAGCCCTGGGATTTCTTTGGAAGGAAAGATGCTGAAGCTGAAACTCCAGTACTTTGGCCACCTCATGTGAAGAGTTGACTCACTGAAAAAGACTCTGATGCTGGGAGGGATTGGGGGCAGGAGGAGAAGGGGATGACAGAGGATGAGATGGCTGGATGGCATCACTGACTCGATGGACGTGAGTCTGAGTGAACTCCGGGAGTTGGTGATGGACAGGGAGGCCTGATGTGCTGCGATTCATGGGGTCGAAAAGAGTCGGACACAACTGAGCGACTGATCTGATCTGATCTGATATAGACTATTTTGTCAAATGATTGATTATCCCCTCAAGCAGAAATATATTGTTATTGACTGCAGTATCCTAAATGTCAGTTTTGTCAAGTTGCTTCATGTTCTTCAAATGTTTTATATCATCATTGATTTTTTTGTTTGCTTATTCTATCAGATACTGATAGATGTCTTAACATTAAAAAAAACTTTAGATGTAATAGACATATGACATTATATTAGTTTCAGGGATACAACATGATTTGATACTTATATATGTTGCAAAATAATCATCAAAGTTGGTCTAGCTAACATTCATCACCATACATAATTAACACATTTTATTCTTGTGATGAAAACTTTTAAAATTTACTCATCTTAGCAACTTTCAAATATACAATACAGTGTAATTAGCTTGGTGTGGGGACATGCCAGCCAGCCCTCAGTGAGTCATGATTGCTTGTGGTCCAGTGAGGGACAGACATATGTCCCTCCCAGGCCTAGTGCCACTCCCCAGAGAAACAAGACAAAGCAACAGCCTCAGCTCAGTCCTTCAGGTTTGCTGCTGGCTGCTATTTTAAGTCCTAATCTCTTCAAGTGACTAATGCTGATTAAGGCTTGACCAGAAATGAGAAAATTTCTCCCCAGTCTCAGATGATAGACAATCTGCCCACAATGCAGGAGACCCAGGTTCGATCCCTGGGTCAGGAAGATCCCATGGAGAAGGGAATGGCAACCCACTCCAGTATTCTTGCATGGAGAATCCCATGGACAGAGGAGCCTGGAGGGCTGCAGTCCTTGGCAGAGAGTTGGACACGACTGAGCAACTAAGCATGCATTATTAGCTATTGTCCCCATGACAATATCTGCATGGCTTACTTTATAGCTTGCATTTTTAGACCTCTTCATCCATGTAGCCCACTCCCCATCCCCATGTTTAGCAACCAGCAATGTATTCTGTGTATCCATCAGCTTGTATTTGTTTGTTTCTAGTATCCACACCTAAATGAGATCATACTTGTCTATCTCTGTCTGGCTTATTTGACTTAGCATGACATTTCCAAGTTTCACATTGTGGTAAATGATAGTATTTCTTCTTTTTATGCCTAATAAAAATACATATTAAACATAATATATAAATCTGTACATAAAATAATAGATTCAAATGTATAATGCTTTCATATATTTATATATAAATATTATATAAATCTCACATTAAATTTTCTTTATCTTTTCATCCATTGTTGGACACTTAGGTTGCTTCCATATCTTGACTATTGTAAATAATGCTGATGTGGATGTGGAAGGTGTATGTATCTTGTCTCATTAGTGTTTCTCTTTTCATTGGATAGATATCCAGAAGTGGAATTGATGGATAAAATGGCAGTTCTATTTTTAATTTTTTGAGACATCTTCATGCTGTTCTCCATAGTGGCTGCACCAGTTTACACAGTACCACATCATTCCCTTTTTCCATGTCCTTGCCAACACTTGTCTTTTTTGATAAGTCATTCTAACAAATGTGAGATGATATCTCATTGTGGTTTTGATTTGCATTTTCCTTATGATAAGTGATGTTGCGCATCTTTCTTCTCATACCTGTTGGTCATCTGTATGTTTTCTTTGGAAAAAATGTCTATTCAGATCATCTGTTCATTTTTAATTGAATCGTTATTGCTGTTGAGTTGAAGGGTTCTTCATCTGTTGAAGATTAACCTCTTAACAGGTACATGACTTACAAATATTTTCTCCCATTGAGTAGGTTGGTCAGAAGCTTTTAAGTTTGATGTCATCCCACTTATTTATTTTTTGCATTTATTGCCTTTGATTTTGGTGTCAAAACAATAATTGCCAAAATCATTATCAAGGAATGTGTTGCTTTTTTCCCTCCAGTTTTATGATTTCAGGTTTTACATTCAAAACTTGTGAATTTTGAGTTGATGTTTGAGTATACTGTAGGGTAGTGGTCCCGTTTCCTTCTTTTGCATGTGGCAATCCAGTTTTCCCAACTCCATTTTATTGAAGAGACTGTCCTTTCCCGATTGCATATTCTTGGTTGCTTTATTGTAAGTTTATTGACCGCATGTATGTGTGGGTTTATTTCTGGGCTCTTTATTTGGTTCCATTGATCTATGTATCTATTTTTGTGCCAATACTCTAGATGTGATTATTGTAGCTTTGTGATTTATTTTTAAGGCAATACAATTGCTTTACAATGTTACATTAGTTTCTTCTATACAATGAAGTGAATCATCCATCAGTTCAGTTCAGCTCAGTCATGTCCGACTGTGTGCGACCCCATGAATCCCAGCACATCAGGCCTCCCTGTCCATCACCAACTCCTGGAGTTCACTCAGACTCACGTCCATCGAGTCAGTGATGCCATCCAGCCATCTCATCGTCTGTCGTCCCCTTCTCCTCCTGCCCCCAATCCCTCCCAGCATCAGAGTCTTTTTCAGTGAGTCAACTCTTCACATGAGGTGGCCAAAGTACTGGAGTTTCAGCTTCAGCATCATTCCCTCCAAAGAAATCCCAGGGCTCTTCTCCTTTAGAATAGATTGGCTGGATCTCCTTGCAGTCCAAGGGACACTCAAGAGTCTTCTCCAACACCACAGTTCAAAAGCATCAATTCTTCGGCGCTCAGCCTTCTTCACAGTCCAACTCTCACATCCATACATGACCACAGGAAAAACCATAGCCTTGACTAGACGGACCTTTGTTGGCAAAGTAATGTCCCTGCTTTTGAATATACTATCTAGGTTGGTCATAACTTTTCTTCCAAGGAGTAAGCGTCTTTTAATTTCATGGCTGCAGTCACCATCTGCAGTGATTTTGGAGCCCAGAAAAATAAAGTCTGACGCTGTTTCTACTGTTTCCCCATCTATTTCCCATGAAGTGGTGGGACCAGATGCCATGATCTTCATTTTCTGAATGTTGAGCTTTAAGCCAACTTTTCACTCTCCTCTTTCACTTTCATCAAGAGGCTTTTGAGTTCCTCTTCACTTTCTGCCATAAGGGTGGTGTCATCTGCATATCTGAGGTTATTGATATTTCTCCCAGCAATCTTGATTCCAGCTTGTGCTTCTTCTAGCCCAGCTTTTCTCATGATGTACTCTGCATATAAGTTAAATAAACAGGGTGACAATATATAGCCTTGACGTACTCCTTTTCCTATTTGGAACCAGTCTGTTGTTCCATATTCAGTTCTAACTGTTGCTTCCTGACCTGCATATAGGTTTCTCAAGAGGCAGATCAGGTGGTCTGGTATTCCCATCTCTTTCAGAATTTTCCACAGTATATTGTGATCCACACAGTCAAAGGCTTTGGCATAGTCAATAAAGCAGAAATAGATGTTTTTCTGGAACTCTCTTGCTTTTTCCATGATACAGCGGATGTTGGCAATTTGATCTCTGGTTCCTCTGCCTTTTCTAAAACCAGCTTGAACATCAGGAGGTTCATGGTTCACATATTGCTGAAGCCTGGCTTGGAGAATTTTGAACATTACTTTACTAGGGTGTGAGATGAGTGCAATTGTGCAGTAGTTTGAGCATTCTTTGGCATTGCTTTTTTTGGGATTGGAATGAAAACTGACCTTTTCCAGTCCTGTGGCCACTGCTGAGTTTTCCAAATTTGCTGGCATATTGAGTGCAACATTTTCACAGCATCATCTTTCAGGATTTGAAATAGCTCAACTGGAATTCCATCACCTCCACTAGCTTTGTTTGTAGTGATGCTTTCTAGGCCCACTTGACTTCACATTCCAGGATGTCTGGCTCTAGGTCAGTGATCACACCATCGTGATTTTCTTGGTCGTGAATATCTTTTTTGTATAGTTCTTCTGTGTGTTCTTGCCATCTCTTCTTAATATCTTCTGCTTCTGTTAGGTCCATACCATTTCTGTCCTTTATCAAGCCCATCTTTGCATGAAATGTTCCTTTGGTATCTCTGATTTTCTTGAAGAGATCTCTAGTCTTTCCCATTCTGTTGTTTTCCTCTATTTTTTTACATTGATCACTGATGAAGGCTTTCTTATCTCTTCTTGCTATTCCTTGGAACTCTGCTTTCAGATGCTTATACCTTTCCTTTTCTCCTTTGCTTTTTGCTTCTCTTCTTTTCACAGCTATTTGTAAGGCCTCCTCAGACAGCCATTTTGCATTTTTGCATTTATTTTCCATGGGGATGGTCTTGATCCCTGTCTCCTGTACAATGTCATGAACCTCTGTCCATAGTTCATCAGGCACTCTATCTATCAGATCTAGTCCCTTAAATCTATTTCTCACTTCCACTGTATAATCATAAGGGATTTGATTTAGGTCATACCTGAATGGTCTAGTAGTTTTCCCTACTTTCTTCAATTTAAGTCTGAATTTGGCAATAAGGAGTTCATGATCTCATGAGCCACAGTCAGCTCCTGGTCTTGTTTTTGTTGACTGTATAGAGCTTCCCCATCTTTGGTTGCAAAGAATATAATCAATCTGACTTCGGTTTTGACCATCTGGTGAGGTCCATGTGTATGCATACATAAATCCTCTCCCTCCGGGACCTCCTTCCCATCCGCCCCCATCTCATTTCTCTAGATCATTACAGAGCACTGAGCTGAGCTTGCTGTGCAGTATGACAGCTTCCTACTTGCTATCTGTTTTACATGTGGTAGTAATGCTAATGCTAAGTTGCTTCAGTCATGTCCGACTCTGTGGGACCCCATAGACAGCAGCCCACCAGGCTCCGCCGTCCCTGGGATTCTCCAGGCAAGAATACTGGAGTGGGTTGCCATTTCCTTCTCCAATGCATGAAAGTGAAAAGGGAAAGTGAAGTCACTCAGTCGTGTCTGACTCTTAGCGACCCCATGGACTACAGCCTACCAGGCTCCTCTGTCCATGGATTTTCCAGGCAAGAGTACTGGAGTGGGGTGCCATTGCCTTCTCCGCATGTGGTAGTATGTATATGTCAATCCTAATCTCCTGATTCATCCAACCCTTGCCTTCCACCACGGTGTCCACATGTCCATTCTGTATCTCTGCATCTCTATTTATGCCTTGGAAATACATTCATCTGTACCATTTTTCTAGATTTGAAATAAGGGGTTGTGAAGTCTCCAGCTTTGGTTTTCTTTCTCAAGATTACATTAGCTTTTTGAAATCTTGTATGATTTCATACAAATTTTAGAAATTTTCTATTTCTGTGAAAAATGCCATTGGGTTTTTGATAGGGACTATATTGTTCTGTACATTGCTTTGGGTAGTATGAGCATTATACAAATATAAATTCCTCCAATTCATGAGCATGAAAAATCTTCCCATTTATTTGTATCTTCCATTTCTTTCATATATCTCATGTTTTTCAGTGTGCATACAGGTCTTTTATCCTGAGAGGTCTTTTTAAATTGACAACTATTATCATAGACTTCTTTATTTCTGTTTATGTCTGTCAGATTCTTATTTTGTACTTCTTGAGGGAGCATACAGACAAATATGATCTTTTATCTTCCTGTTGAATCAATATGTTCTTTAATCATTAAAAATATACTTCTTTACCTGTAATAATTCTAGTCTTTTTTCTTTAAGTCTACCCTTTTTTAATATTAATACAACCATATTGGCTTTCTTTTGCTTAATGTTTGTATAGTATGTCTTTTACCTTTTCAACTTTTGTTTGTTGTAAGCAGAGTATAGTACAGTATTTCAGTTTTTAAATTAACTCTGAAGATCTCTCTTATTTGGTCCATGTAAATGTTTGGTTCATTTACATGTAATGTATATACTCTTTATTATAGCTTATCTCAAATTAATGTCTATTACCTCATGAACAGTGTAAGAGTCTTATAGTATTTAAAGTAATTCTCTTCTGTTCTTTGCATTATTATTGTCATATTTGACCTGTACATATGTTATAGATTGTGCTTGACATTATCAGCATTTTTTAAACAATCAATTAAAATTATTGGTCATATATTCATACTATTCATGGGATTCTCAAGGCAAGAATACTGAAGTGAAGTGAAGTGAAGTGAAGTCACTCAGTTGTGTCCGACTCCTTGTGACCCCATGGACTGTAGCCTACAAGGCTCCTCTGTGCATGGAATTTTCCAGGCAACAGTACTGGAGTAGGTTGCCATTTCCTTCTCCAGGGGATCTTTTAATATGAGATTTATCTTTGTCTAACTTTTCTTCCAAATCAAGAACATGGTATATCTTTGATTTCTTTCATCAGCATCTTATAGTTTTCTATGTGCAGGTCTTTTGCCTTTTTAGGTTTATTCCTAGGTATTCCCTGCTTTTTAATGCTATGGTAAATGGGATCATTTCTTGAATTTTTTTTTCTGATTTTATGTTTTTATTTATAGAAATGCAAGAGATTTCTCTGTATTAATTTTGTATCCTGCAAGTTAACCAGATTCATTGGTAAATTCTAGTAGTTTTCTGGTAACATCTTTAGGATTTTCTATGTATAGTATCATGTCATCTACAAATAGTGATAGCGTTTTTTTTTTTTTTTTTAATTTGGCTTCCTTTTATTTCCATTTCTTTGAGTGCCATGGCTGAGACTTCCAAAACTATGTTGATCAAAAGCAACAAGTCTGGACTTCCTTTTCTTGTTCTGATCTTAGAGAAAATGCTTTCAGTTTTTCACCATTGAGAAAAAGTTGTGGGTTTGTCTTATATAGCCTTAATTATGTGGAGGTAGGGACGGAGGAGCCTGGTAGGCTGCAGTCCATGGGGTCGCTAAGAGTCGGACACAACTGAGCGACTTCACTTTCACTTTTCACTTTCATGCCTTGGAGAAGGAAATGGCAACCCACTCCAGTGTTCTTGCCTGGAGAATCCCAGGGATGGGGGAGCCTGGTGGGCTGCTGTCTATGGGGTTGCACAGGGTCGGACACGAGTGAAGCGACTTAGCAGCAGCAGCAGCAGCAGCATGCTTCCTCTATGCCTGCTTCCTAGAGAGATTTGATCATAATGGGTTTTGTTTTTTGTCAAAAGCTTTATTATGCGTGTATTGAGGTGATCATATGGTTTTTATTCAATTTGTTAATGTGGTGTATGAAACTGATTGATTCACATATATTGAAGAATCCTTGCATCCTTGAGATAAATCCAACTTGATCATGGTGTATGATTGAATATTGTTAAATTCAATTTTCTGTTTTTTTTTTTTTTTTTTTAGGATTTTTGTGTCTATGTTCATCCGTGATTTTGGTCTGTAATTTTCCTTTTTGTCATATCTTTGGTTTTGGTATCAGGGTGATGGTGGGCCTCATAGAATGAGCTTGGGAGTGTTACTTCCTCTGCAATTTTTGGGAATAGTTTCAAAAGGGTAAATGTTAACTCTTCTCTAAATGTTCGATAAAATTTGCCTGTGAAACCACCTGGTCCTGGACTTTTGTTTGTTGGGAATTTTTAAGTCATGGTTTCAATTTTAGAACTGTGATTGGTTTGTTCAAATTTTCTATTTCTTCTTGGTTCAGCCTTGAAAGTTTGTAACTTCCTAAGACTTTGTACATTTCTTCTAGGTTTTCCATTTTATTGGCATAGTGTTCTTGTAGTGGCTTCCCTGATAGATCAGTTGGTAAAGAATCTGCCTGCAATGCAGGAGACCCCAGTTCAATTCCTGGGTTGGGAAGATCCGCTGGAGAAGGGATAAGCTACCCACTCCAGCATCCTTGGGCTTCCCTATGGCTCAGCTGGTAAAGAATCTGCTTGCAATGCAGAAGACCTGGGTTCAGTCCCTGGGTTGGGAAGACCCCCTGGAGAAGGGAAAGGCTATCCACTCTAGTATTCTGGCCTAGAAACTGCTTGTGGTAGTCTCGTATGGTCTTTGGATTTCTATAGTATCAGTTGTAACTACTTTTTCATTTCTAATTTTATTAATTTGAGCCCTTCACTTTTTTCTTAATAAATATGCTGAAATTTTTATCAATTTTGTTTATCTTTTCAAAGAAGCAACTTTTAGTTTTATGACTTTTTCATCTAAAACATTTTCCCCACATGTCTTTTACACACTGACATATTTTCCCCCATTTTCTCCTCTGGGCTTCAGTTTGAGTATTTCTATGGTATTTCCTCAAGTTTTCTTATGTTGTATTTTGAAGTTTTATAATTTCCATTTGATTTTCTTTTGAGATTTCCATCTCTTCTTTCTGTTCCTTTTGCTTCTTGTTTCTTTAACTTTTAAATTTAAATTATTTTAAAGTCCTTTTAAAAAAACTCCATTATCTGGCTCAAATGTGGAAATGTTTTTTTAAACTTGATTATTTGATATAATTTTCTCCCTTTTCACATGTCTAGTAAGTTTTGTTGCATGCCAGTCACTATATAAAAAAGGAACTGTAGAAACTCGAAATGATGTTTTCTTTTTGAAAAATGGATTCTCTTTTTCTTTGTCATATAGATAAGATGGAATTTTAATTCATTTTACTTCCTTGATTCTCTGTCTTAATATATTTTTTCCTTTGTTGTTGGGGAAACATGGTCCAACATAACTTATTATATTCTACCTGAGAGCCAAAGTCCCATTTAGTCCCCAATTGGATATTTTAAGCTCAAGTTTAGGTAGTCATCCTTATACTTTCTATGACACAGTGACTGGTATCACTAAATATTTGTTGATTAAGATTTTGATTTGGGAATTATATAAAAATACAGACTATAGTTGAGAACATGTGAGTGGATTTGCTTTGTAACAGGAATGTTTATTCAGGTTTCATTGTGTTTGTTGTATACATAATGAGTGGCAGTCATTCTGCAAAGCACTAGGAACTGAAGGTAACTAAAACAAAAATATCTATCGTCAAAAGCTTAGTAGTTGTAGATACACCTGTGGCTGATTCATGTTGATGTTTGGCAGAAACCAACACAATACTGTAAAGCAATTATCCTTCAATTAAAAATAAATAAAAAAATTTAAAAAATCTTAGTAGTCTTAGGGGATGGAGAAAAGACAGGTACATAGACGAGATGCCGTAATAGAGTTATTGGGTTAGTGCAAGAGGTCATATCAAAGATGGGGGCCTGAGCTGGATTTGGAAGAATTTCATGGCTTTGAAAGTGTTCTTAAGACATAGAATTGACTTGATTTGATGACAAATTTGATGTGAAGGGTAGGAGAGAAGTTAGTGATATTTTCCTGAGCAATTTAATTGGATTTGTTAATATGGATTCCAGATTCCACTGGATATATTTGAAGGTAGACTACATAAAAATTTTTGTTTATAAAGTTAATGAGAAAGAGCAGTTTCTAGGGAGGGGATATGGGTGGGTGGATAGTTAATTTAGATGTTAGAATGCTTTAAATATATTTACATACCAAAGTCAAGGAGAAAATAGAAAGAGGAATGATGGAATGAGGAGTGCTAACTGATGGAGCAAAATCTCAAAGGTGACAGACAGAAGGGAATGGTACCAAAATCATGGTCGAAGAAATTAATCGTAGATAGATGATTGATAGATGCTCAAGCAAAGAGTGGATATAAACCTGGGAAATTCTACTTAATTTTCATTGTTTTACACAGATATTTACACAATCTGGGAATGAAAAAGGTAAAGATCATGAGGTTTAAAGAAAATAGTATATGCATTCATTCTTTTTTTTGTGTAATTTTATTTTTATTTTTTCCTTCTTTCTTTAAAAAAATTTTTTTTTTTTTTTTACTTTACAATATTGTACTGGTTTTGTCATACATTGACATGAATCGGCCATGGGTGTACATGTGTTCTGCATCCTGAACCCCCTCCCTTAAAACATTTATCAATAGCCAGATACTGTACTAAAAGCTGAGATAGAAAAATGAGTAAGAAAGTCACTTCAGTGGATTCACGGTAGGGGATAAGGGAGAAGTTATTTAATCTGAACAGATAATTATAATAAATATGGAAAGTGCTAGAATAGAGATATATCTTTGATCTATGCAAGCATGCGGGAGATAGCAAATCTAGCTTGGAGTGGTGCTGGAGTTATTGCATTGAGAAAAATGAAGCTTTCAGTCAGTTCAGTTGCTCAGTCGTGTCTGACTCTTCGCGACCCCATGAATCGCAGCATGCCAGGCCTCCCTGTCCGTCACCAACTCCCGGAGTTTACTAAGTCTTAATAGTAGGAATTAAGGAAGAAAATGGTATTTTTAGTCAATGGCCCTTGTAAAAGTTGGAGAGATGAAACATCATAACTTTGAGAAGGATTCTAAGCATGACATGACAGGAGGGGTTAGAGCAATTACAGTAGAGAGAGCGCGTCAGTTGGACTAAAAAGATTTTGGTTGATAGGGATGTCTTACGATCTGGAGAAAGTTAATCTCCTCAAGAACCAGTAACAGACAGTCCATGGCCCATTCTTTGAGTGGCACTGATCTGGGGAGTGTTTGCAGTAAGGAAGGGTAAGAGGAGAGATACTGGAGTATCGTCACACATGCACTCAGGGAGACTGAAAAATTCTTAGGAAAGAGGAGTTTAATGACAGAGCAGAGTCCAGAGGAGGCTGGTGAGGTATAGGGCTGGGGAGCAGGCTGTGGGATTCAAGAACATTTGACATTGCTACTGTGGCAAGTAAGAATAAAGGACTTAGAGTGCTAGGAGCAGTGGTGTCATGTTTAAATTGGCTCAAGAATGGTGGTCTGAGGATATATGTGAGAGAGACATGAGTATGAGGGGAAAAGGGTACTGATTTTTTAAAAAAGTAATTTAAGAAATGGGTTCTGGTAACTAGGGTTGCAAAGAGTCAAACACAACTGAACAACTAAGCACACACAAACACCTGAGATGGAAGTGAAATTAAAGGGGCAACTGATAATGGTGAGAATGTGAGAAACAAGGAACTGGAATGTCAGTGATATCTAAAGGCTTACGTAGAAGCAGTCAGGGAAGGATAAAGCTAAGACTAACGGAGGTTTTAGTCACAGAACGAGAAACTAGAACTAAAGATGAATTTCAGAAGTGGAATAATTCTAGGTGATGGCAAATGTGGTCACAACAGTGAGTTGCTGAAGGGGCCTGGAGATGGTCACCTAAGTTCAGGAGCCAGCAAAAGCTTCTTCTTGGGTGTTAAAATCACCAAGATGATGGGGGGATATGGAGTAAAAGGAAAGATGTAGGCCAGGTGAATGGGGGAGTGAATGGTGGTTTTCACTGCGAAAGTGGCTGATCAGAATCACCTGTGTAGATTTTTTCTAACTCTACAAGTCTGTCCCCAAAGATAGGGCTGATATGGGGTTTAATAGAACTCACTGGCACGGAGAGTGGTGGATTCAGATTTCTGAAGCCTAAAAAGGAAGAGAGTTTTTTTTCCTCCAGTCTGAGATTGGTATTGGAGAATACCTGTCTCTCTTCTTCCTACAACCCTCATTTCTTGTTCTGTTCATTATCGGGGATCAGAGAATGGTTAGTGGGCTCTCGAAGGGGTGAACATAGTAAATGGCTTCCTCAGAAGTTCAGATTTTAATGAAAAGCATGGAGAGGCAGTGGGGTGAAGGGGTGTTCAGTAATGAGGTTGGAACATTAAATTACAAGCCTGTGAAAGTGAAAGTTGCTCAGTCTTGCCCGATTCTTTGCGACCCCATGGACTATAGAGTCCATAGAATTCTCCAGGCCAGAATACTGGAGTGGGTAGCCTTTCCCTTCTCCAGGGGATCTTCCCAACCCAGGAATCGAACCCAGGTCTCCAGCAATGCAGACAGATTCTTTACCAGCTGAGCCACAAGGGAAGTCATAGAAGGCTGTAGAGCCATTATTTTACATCAAACAATGTATTCATAATTAATTTAAAGGACCTAGTATGGCAACCCACTCCAGTACTCTTGCCTGGAGAATTCAGTGGACTGAGGAGCCTGGTGGGCTACAGTCCATGGGGGTCACAAAGAGTTGGACACGACTGAGCGACTTCACTTTCAGTAAGACATGGACTAAATACCTTGCATCTTGCTCCCAGGGGACATAATTTATATTTAAGCACTTGTTTATTGTAGCCTGGTTTGAGTTTTCCTATATTTTAAAGGGCTTTCCTTAAAGGGCTTTCAAATTATAATTTGAGAATGTCTTCCTTGGTAAACATTTCACATTTAAGTGGAGAATATGATGGATTTAAGAAATTGTTTTTTAGCTTATTCTTTTAGAATGCAAATATACTAAAAGGTGAAGTATGTTCATTATGGGAAATTATCTTATTTAAAATTTTTATGTATGTTCTTATACTTTCATTTCTATTCTAAATTTAAGAAAAAACCTCATGCTACTATCTAAACATTTCTATGTTTCTGATGAAAGCATTAAATTACTGAACATACAGTTTTTTCTAAGATTTGCAACAGCTGAGAAAAAGTTTAGTGTCCTGTATCTGCTTTTGATTTTTAGTGGTAACTGCTTAAATCCTTCAATTTTAAGTACATTAATGAAAAGAAAGCATATGATTCTTATTTCAAATAAATTTGGCGTACATTTTGTGGTATGTGTGAGCTATTCTTTTTACTCATATTTGAAATTTACAAAGTAATGTATACACTGTGAAAGTGTTAGTCACTCAGTCATGTCCAACTCTTTCTGATCCCATGGACTGTGGCCCACCAGGCTTCTCTGTCCATGGAATTCTCCAGGCAGGAATACTGGAGTGGGTTGCCATTTCCTTCTCCAGGGGATCTTCCTGACCCAGGGATTGAATCCCTGTCTTCTGCATTACAGGCAAACTCTTTACCAACTGAGCCACCAGGGAAGCGAAATATACTTTTAGATTATTTGATGTAAGAGGAGTTAAATAATCCTGTCTATCAGCTCTCTTCAGTTCTAGGCACCAAGATAGAACATTAGGGAGCTGATTAACAGGATTGTTCAATGAATCTGAAAATTTTAAATCAAACCTAGGTTTGGTTTTATGTGGCAAGGTTTTGTCTGTGCCTATACCAGGGACAGTGGAGCCTGGTGGGCTGCCGTCTATGGGGTCGCACAGTCGGACACGACTGACACGACTTAGCAGCAGCAGCAGCAGCATACCAAAGTGAGAAGTGTTATCAGAGTAGTTAAGATCACAGACTTTGGTGTTACCTGAACCTGGATCTGAATCTTGGTTTCACCATTTTCTACTAAGTGATCTTGAAAAAAAAAAAAAAGTGGCTAAATTGTCAAAGACTCAGTTTTATCAGATGTAAAATAAGGAAAATAGTAGTACATCCTTCACAGGGTATTTGTATAAATTAATTAAGGTAATAGATATAAAGTGAAAGGTAAAATCGTTAAGTGCTCATGAAAAGTTTCATTTTAGCTGTTTTTATTGGTTAATAGAAAAAAGGTAAGGAAAAAAGAGATATTTGAATTATTGGTGAATGTGTGGGATTTTGATGAGATGATAATGGTCTGGGCACTATTTCTCTATATTGAAGAGATTATTAGGGAATTTAGATGCAGGGTGACATTAATAGTCTCTCTCCATCCATCCCATTTTAGAGATATATAATGGTTCATAATGGTTATAGCTGAATAGTACAGGAGATTTTTTTTTTTCTGTTAACTCTTCTAAATTTTATATAATGGACCACTGGGCTTATTGATTTCTTTTGTGTATTGATTGGTTGCTCTTGGTTCCTGACAGGGAGGCCTGGCTTGCTGTGATTCATGGGGTCACAAAGAGTTGGACACGACTGAGCAACTGAACTGAACTGAACTGAACTATCAGTTCAGTTGCTCATTAACATCCAACTCTTTTCGACCCCATGGACTGCAGCACACTAGGCTTCCCTGTCCATCACCAACTCCTGGGGCTCACTCAAACTCATGTCCATCAAGTCAGTGATGTCATCCAACCATCTCATCCTCTGTCATCCCCTTCTCCTCTGGCCTTCAATCTTCTCCAGCATCAAGGTCTTTTCTAGTGAGTCAGTTCTTTGCATCAGGTAGCCAAAGTATTGGAGTTTCAGCTTCAGCATCAGTCCTTCCAATGAATATTCAGGACTGATTTCCTTTAGGATGGACTGGTTGGATCTCCTTGCAGTCCAAGGAACTCTCAAGAGTCTTCTCCAACACCACAGTTCAAAAGCATCAATTCTTTGGCACTCAGCTTTCTTTATAGTCCAACATGCTATAGTTTCACTTAAAAAAAAAACAACATAAAACATTTTGAACATTTCCTCATGTTATGCAGTCATTTTTATTGTAACATATACATAAGATATAATTTATCATTTTAACTGTGTTTAAGTTTCAGAGGCATTAAGTACATTCACATTGTAATGCATGAAATAATCCTTTATAATAGTAGTCCCCAACCTTTTTGGCACCAGGGACCAGTTTTCTGGAAGACAACTTTTCCACAGACCAGGGTTGGGGAATGGTTTCAAGAGATTCAAGCACAGTACCTTAATTGTGCACTTTATTTCTTTTATTATCACATCAGCTCCACCTCAGACCATTAGACATTAGTTCCTAGAGGTTGGGGATGCCTGTTTTGTAACATTACTTTTAATGGTTGCCCGATATTCCATTCAATGGATGATATTTCATCTATTAAATATTTAAGCTTCTTATTTTTGTTATTACAATGAAACTAGACATTAAAAGAGATTTGGAGAGGCTGATATAGGGAATCAAGAGAATGTTAAGTATTTTAGATATTTTGGGATAGCTGTTTTAAGAGCAGGGTTCCCTGCTGCCTCAGTGATAAAAAACCTGCCCACTAATGCAGGAGATGTGGGTTTGATCCCTGGGCTAGAAAGAGCCCCTACAGAAGGAAGTGGCAACCTACTCTGGTATTCTTACCTGGGGAATGCCATGGGCAGAGGAGCCTGATGGGCTATTGTCCATGGGAACACAAAGAGTCAGACATGACTTAGTCACTAAACAGCAATAACAGTTGTAAGAGCAGGAAGGATGGCAAGGCCAAATAGTCACAGAAAGAAGTGATATATCTTCACATCATTTGTTCCTTCCTTCCCAGCTCCAAATGGACTTTTTTTCTTTGGGTGACAAAGATATTGAGTAAGAAAAAGAGGCAGAAATCAGTCCTAAGATTTAATTGCCCCTTTTTACTTGTTCTCTGTTTCGTCTGCCACAGACTAAGGAATATTTCTGAACTCATTACCATGTAGATTTAGAAGTTAGAATTTATAAATGCTCCACATTTAAATGTAGCATATATTTGGTTACTAATTTTAGTGCAAACTTTGAATGGGACCATATGTGCCCACTTTGTTCTACTTACCTATATTGTAAAAGAAGAGACCTGTCAGTGTTAACTCAGTGTACTGTCGACATAATCTGAGCTCTGTGGTGTTTGACTTCCGTCTGAGATGTGTTGATTTGTTGTAAGTGATCTTATTTGCTGTAAGTGATGTTATTTTCAGTTTGTTTGACATTCTGTTTATAACATAAATCTATGTTCGATTTTAATTTTCATATAGGTTTTTTCAGGGTAGGTTTTACTATGAGAAAATAAGTTGTTCGGTTGCTCACTCGTGTCTCACTCTTTGCAACCCCGTGGACTGCAGCATGCCAGGCTTCCCTGTCCCCCACCAACTCCCAGAGCTTGCTCAGATTCGTGTCCATCGAGTTGGTGATGCCATCCAACCATCGTGTCCTCTGTCATCAACAGACAGTAAATCCCTATTGATTGTATTCTGCCTATCAATTTTGTTATTATATATGATTTTTTCAAAATGTTTGGTTTTGGCTGGGCTGGGGCTTTGTTGCAGTGAGCAGGCTTCTCACTGTGGTGGCTTCTCTTGTGGAGCACTGCCTCTAGGGCGCTCAGGCTTCAGTAGTCGTGACACGTGGGCTCAGTAGCTGTGGCTCCTGGGCTCTAGAGACTGGGCTCAGTAGTTGAGGTTCATAGGCTTCATTGTCCTGCGGCTTGTGGGATCCTCCTAGACCAGGGATCAAACCCGTGTCCCCTTCATTGGCAGACCGATTCTTAACCACTGGACCACCAGGGAAGTCCTATATAGGAGTTTTTCTTGACATTTCAAAATATTTTTAGTGAATTTAGTGCAATTATAGAAAAGTACCCCCCCCAAAAAAAATTCCCATCATTTTAGGTAAATTTATGTGATATTTCCTTGAAGTTTCTTTTATGTGCATTTTTCATGTAGTTGAGGATACACTTTTTTGGTATTATTTCCTATAACTTTTTCTTGAACATTATAGTGAGCATTTCTCCATGTGTATCAGTTTCATCCTGTCAGAAAATGAATGACACACCCGCATGGGTAAAATCTGAAGAGAGTTTAATAAAAGACTAGTTAAAAAGGTACAGGAAGAAGGAAGGAAACTGTAAGGAAGGGACAGTGTTTGGGGTTGCCAAAAATGTCATTCAGGTTTTTCTGTAACATCTTATGGAAAACGCTAATGAACTTCTTGGCCAACCCAACAGTATTGAGCATTTAAAATGTGGCTAGTTCAGACTTCCCTGGTGGTCCACTGGTTAAGACTCTATGTTTCCAATGTTTCACCTGCATTGGATTGCTGAAGGGGGAAATAAGATCCCACTTGCTTTAAGCCCCCGAAATACAAATAACAATAAGAATAATTTTTATTTAAAAAAAAATGGCTAATGTCCAAAATTGGCTAGCACCCAAATTTTAAAAATCTGCACTTGTGGCTAGTCCAAATTCAGATGTGCTCTGAGTTTAATATACACACTGGATTTCTAAGACTTACTAGGAAAATAGAGTGTGAATTACTTTTATAAATAATTTTTATATTGATTTTATGTGGAACTGATGTTTTGGATATACTGTGTCAAATAAATGCAATTTATTAAGCCTTAATTAAAATTATCATATAATCAGTTCAGTTCAGTCACTCAGTCGTGTCCGACTCTTTGCGACCCCATGAATCGCAGCACACCAGGCCTCCCTGTCCATCACCAACTCCTGGAGTTCACTCAGACTCACATCCATAGAGTTAGTGATGCCATCCAGCCATCTTATCCTCTGTCATGCCCTTCTCCTCCTGCCACCAATCCCACCCAGCATCAGAGTCTTTTCCAATGAGTCAACTCTTCACATGAAGTGGCCAAAGTACTGGAGTTTCAAATTCAGCATCATTCCCTCCAAAGAAATCCCAGGCTGATCTCCTTCAGAATGGACTGGTTGGATCTCCTTGCAGTCCAAGGGACTCTCAAGAGTCTTCTCCAACACCACAGTTCAAAAGCATCAATTCTTTGGCGCTCAGCCTTCTTCACAGTCCAGCTCTCACATCCATACATGACTACTGGAAAAACCATAGCCTTGACTAGATGAACCTTTGTTGGCAAAGTAATATCTCTGCTTTTGAATATGCTATCTAGGTTGGTCATAACTTTTCTTCCAAGAAGTAAGCGTCTTTTAATTTCATGGCTTCAGTCACCATCTGCAATGATTTTGGAGCACCCCCCAAAAATAAAGTCTGACACTGTTTCCACTGTTTGCCCTTCTATTTCCCATGAAGTGATGGGACCGGATGCTATGATCTTCGTTTTCTGAATGTTGAGCTTTAAGCCAACTTTTTCACTCTCCTCTTTCAATTTAATCAGAGGCTTTTTAGTTTCTCTTCACTTTCTGCCATAAGGGTGGTGTCATCTGCATATCTGAGGTTATTGATATTTCTCCCAGCAATCTTGAGTCCAGCTTGTGCTTCTTCTAGCCCAGCGTTTCTCATGATGTACTCTGCATATAAGTTAAATAAGCAGGGTGACAATATATAGCCTTGACGTACTCCTTTTCCTATTTGGAACCAGTCTGTTGTTCCATGTCCAGTTCTAACTGTTGCTTCCTGACTTGCATACAGATTTCTCAAGAGGCAGATCAGGTAGACTGGTATTCTCATCTCTTTCAGAATTTTCCACAGTTTATTGTGATCCACACAGTCAAAGGCTTTGGCATAGTCAATAAAGCAGAAATAGATGTTTTTCTGGAACTCTCTTGCTTTTTCCATGATCCAGCGGATGTTGGCAATTTGATCTTTGGTTCCTCTGTCTTTTCTAAAACCAGCATGAACATCAGGAGGTTCATGGTTCACATATTGCTGAAGCCTGGCTTGGAGAATTTTGAGCATTACTTTACTAGTGTGTGAGATGAGTGCAATTGTGCGGTAGTTTGAGCATTCTTTGGCTTTGCCTTTCTTTGGGATTGGGATGAAAACGGACCTTTTCCAGTCCTGTGGCCACTGCTGAGTTTTCCAAATTTGCTGGCATATTGAGTGCAGCATTTTCACAGCGTCATCCTTCAGGATTTGAATTAGCTCAACTGGAATTCCATCACCTCCACTAGCTTTGTTCATAGTGATACTTTCTAAGGCCCACTTGACTTCACATTCTGGATGTCTGGCTCTAGGTCAGTGATCACACCATCGTGATTATCTGGGTCGTGAAGATCTTTTTTGTACAGTTCTGTGTATTCTTGCCATCTCTTCTTAATATTCTGCTTCTGTTAGGTCCATACCATTTCTGTCCTTTATCAAGCTCATCTTTGCATGAAATGTTCCCTTGGTATCTCTAATTTTCTTGGTGAGATCTCTAGTCTTTCCCATTCTGTTGTTTTCCTCTATTTCTTTGCATTGATCACTGATGAAGGCTTTCTTATCTTTTCCTGCTATTCTTTGGA
Organism: Bubalus kerabau; assembly: GCF_029407905.1. Lineage (NCBI taxonomy): Eukaryota > Metazoa > Chordata > Mammalia > Artiodactyla > Bovidae > Bubalus > Bubalus kerabau. The sequence goes on from NC_073641.1 coordinate 16,878,131, forward strand.
ACTCTGCATTCAGATGCTTATATCTTTCCTTTTCTCCTTTGCTTTTTGCTTCTCTTCTTTTCGCAGCTATTTGTAAGGCCTCCCCAGACAGCCATTTTGCTTTTTTGCATTTCTTTTCCATGGGGATGGTCTTGATCCCTGTCTCCTGTACAATGTCACGACCTCATTCCATAGTTCATCAGGCACTCGATCTATCAGATCTAGGCCCTTAAATCTATTTCTCACTTCCATTGTATAATCATGAGGGATTTGATTTAGGTCATATCTGAATGGTCTAGTGGTTTTCCCTACTTTCTTCAGTTTAAGTCTGAATTTGGCAATAAGGAGTTCATGGTCTGAGCCACAGTCAGCTCCTGGTCTTGTTTTTGCTGACTGTATAGAGCTTCTCCATCTTTGGCTGCAAAGAATATAATCAATCTGATTTCGGTGTTGACCATCTGGTGATGTCCATGTATAGAGTCTTCTCTTGTGTTGTTGGAAGAGGGTGTTTGTTATGACCAGTGCATTTTCTTGGCAAAACTCTATTAGTCTTTGCCCTGCTTCATTCTGTATTTCAAGACCAAATTTACCTGTTACTCCCTGTGTTTCTTGACTTCCTACTTTTGCATTCCAGTCCCCTATAATGAAAAGGCCATCTTTTTGGGGTGTTAGTTCTGAAAGGTCTTGTAGGTCTTCATAGAACCGTTCAACTTCAGCTTTTTCAATGTTACTGGTTGGGGCATAGACTTGGATTACTGTGATAGTGAATGGTTTGCCTTGGAAACGAACAGAGATCATTCTGTCGTTTCTGAGATTGCATCCAAGTACTGCATTTCGGACTCTTTTGTTGACCATGATGGCTACTCCATTTCTTCTGAGGGATTCCTGCCCGCAGTAGTAGATATAATGGTCATCTGAGTTAAATTCACCCATTCCAGTCCATTTCAGTTCACTGATTCCTAGAATGTGGACATTCACTCTTGCCATCTGTTTGACCACTTCCAATTTGCCTTGATTCATGGACCTGACATTCCAGGTTCCTATGCAATATTGGTCTTTACAGCATCGGACCTTGCTTCTATCACCAGTCATATTCACAGCTGGGTATTCTTTTTGCTTTGGCTCCATCCCTTCATTCTTTCTGGAGTTATTTCTCCACTGATCTCCAGTAGCATATTGGGCACCTACTGACCTGGGGAGTTCCTCTTTCAGTATCCTATCATTTTGCCTTTTCATACTGTTCATGGAGTTCTCAAGGCAAGAATACTGAAGTGGTTTGCCATTCCCTTGGCCAGTAGACCACATTCTGTCAGATCTCTCCACCATGACCCGCCTGTCTTGGGTTGCCCCATGGGCATGGCTTAGTTTCATTGAGTTAGACAAGGCTGTGGTCCTAGTGTGATTAGATTGACTAGTTTTCTGTGAGTATGGTTTCAGTGTGTCTGCCCTCTGATGCCCTCTTGCAACACCTACCGTCTTACTTGGGTTTCTCTTACCTTGGACGTAGGGTATCTCTTCACGGCTGCTCCAGCAAAGCGCAGCCGCTGCTGCTTACCTTGGACGAGGGGTATCTCCTCACCACCGCCCTTCCTGACCTTCAACGTGGGATAGCTCCTCTAGGCTCTCCTGCGCCCGTGCAGCCACGGCTCCTTGGGAGTGGGGTTGCTCCTACCGGGCGCCGCCCCTGACCTCGGTCGTGGGGTATCTCCTCTCCGCCGTTCCTGCGCCGTCACAGTCTGGCACTCTCGGCCGCTGCTCCTGACCTCCGACGTAGGGTAACTCCTCTTGGCCGCTGCCCTTCGGGCATGGGGTCCTCCCGGCCTCTGCCCCTGACCTCGGATGTGGGGTAGCTCCTCTCGGCTGGGCTTAGTGCGCCAGTCGCAGCCGCCTGTGCTTAGTGCCATGTAATCGGTATATATAATTTTATTTCTATTAGAAAAAATTTTATATGGAGTGTAGTATAAAGAGACATCTCAAAGCCTGAAAGGGCCATGGAAGATTCTATGGAAAGATCAGCTGATAGAAATCACGACCTTCATTAGGGGCTTGTAAACAATCTACAACTTAGAAAGAGTGAAGTTGGGGGTACCTGTGGCGGATTCATTTTGATATTTGGCAAAACTAATACAATTTGTAAAGTTTAAAAAAAAAAAAATTCTTTGACTCCATTCTTTTCCCCTACCTATTCCTCTCAAATTCCTGTTTGTTTAAACCAACAAAGTCAGTAGGTGTGGGAAGTAGCTGGTATAGTCCATAGAGGCTGACCTCCCTGAGGCCACAGCAGGCTAGAAAAGCAGAGTGAATCTGGAGGAGTCAATTGAAGATATTCTGCATACCACCTACTTAAAATACTTTGCAAATACGGTTCTCAAGGACTATGTGTTTCACTTCATGTTAAAGTTATATTGGGCTTCCCTGGTGGCTCAAATGGTAAAGAATCTGCCTGCAATGTAGGAGACCTGGGTTGGGAAGAAGGGAATGGCTTCCCATGCCAGTATTCTTACCTGGAGAATTCCATGGACAGAGGAGCCTGGCCATGTTGGGACAAATTACAATGTAACATGATTATGGGAATTAGAGTAGATAGTTTCCTTTAAAATATATAGAAAGATAAATCAAACTCAGTTTTCAGTATGAACCATCAAGACATTCACTTATAAGAGTTTTCTAAAGTGTACTTCAGATCTTAAAGAATTGGTAGAATTTTGATACTGCCAATTTTATCCCCACACTGAAAAGAACATTTTCTTTAAGAGTGGCTTTTTTCTTACTATAAACTGAAAGGGAGACACACAACTTTGGTTTTGTTGAGTTACATTTCTTTTATTTGTTTCTATTTATTGCTTTAATCCTGAGATTAATTGATAGCATATTCATTTTAATGAACTTGATCCTAAGATAATGATTATTACATTTTAAAATGGCACAGCATTTTAAAATGTAATTTCATTCATTAAAAGTACACATATAGCAGCAGTTGGTTAAGTTTTGATAAGAAGTGGATTTAGAAGGCCTCCTGGGGCCTTTTAGCTTACCTGTATAAACAAGAATTGAATGTCTGTTTGACATGGTATGAACTACATTATAGCTTCTGACCTCAAGAAGAATATACTAGCACACTTAAAATCCTTCAAGTTTGTTCTCCAGTGGTTTGAGCTATGCCTCTACAACTTATTATCTGCTTTGAGTTTTTATCATAGACATTAAAATATAGACATCTGTTCAGTTCCAGAATCTAACACACATTCAAAATTAGTGGATAAATATTACTTTTGTAGTGGCTATTTCAGAATTTAAAGTTTCAATGGGTGATTATTCTGACCAATCACTGGTATGTGTATAGAGATGAGACTCAGCTGTAGATCCTTTTATTTTTGGTAATGACTAGTTCCAAGAATGACCTGAGACTAAATAATGACAATCCATATTTTTGAAGCAAACTGTCTCCTTGGGAATCTCAATTAGTGTTTTCATAATATATTACTAATTTTATTGGTTAACTTTTTCATATAGGTAATATATTCATATATTCAATAACCAAAACATTTAATTATATTATTTTATTTTTTTTTTTAATTTTTATTTTATTTTTAAACTTTACATAACTGTATTTTATTTTATTTTATTTATTTATTTTTTTTTAATTTTTATTTTATTTTTAAACTTTACATAACTGTATTTTATTTTATTTTATTTTTTTTTTAATTTTTATTTTATTTTTAAACTTTACATAACTGTATTTTATTTTATTTATTTTTTTTTTAATTTTTATTTTATTTTTAAACTTTACATAGAGTAAAAAATCTCCTACCCTTGGCCCCTTCTGCACAGTTCTCTCAGGTAACCTTTCTTCTTAGTTTCTTAGGTTTCTTCCCAGAGTTTATTTTTATGTAAATCATATGAATAAATGCTTATTTTTCTCACAAAGGGAATATGTTATACATACTGTTTCCACTTCCGTTTGCTTATTTGCCATCTGTTTGCTGCATTTTTAATATTCCTACTTTGTGGACTTCCATACTGCCTTTTATTTTTTAATTCTTGGTGGAATGTTTGTCAAAATTTTAATCTCCTCTGTGGTGTGATTCTTCTGACTACTGTTGTTTAGTAAATTTTGCTGCTTTTCTTTTTACCACTGTTGTGCTGGTTAGGATTCAGTGCAAGCTGATGATGAGGAATTATAGTTGGGGTTGTTCCCATGGCCTGTGGGTTCCCAAGGGACTGAATTTCCCATTCTTTGGGGGAGGTAAAATCTGTTAGCAAGTACCCATAGATGAAATGACACAGTGCGTTCCATCTTCTTTTGTATCATGTTTTTCCAAAGAGTTGATGATTGGTCTCTGCCTTTTTTAGTCCAGGTAGGTATAGTTCTCGGAGAGGGCAATGGCACCCCACTCCAGTACTCCTGCCTGGCAAATCCCATGGATGGAGGAGCCTGGTAGGCTGCAGTCCATGGAGTCGCTAAGAGTTGGACACGACTGAGCGACTTCACTTTCACTTTTCACTTTCATGCACTGGAGAAGGAAATGACAACCCTCTCCAGTGTTCTTGCCTGGAGAATCCCAGGAACGGTGGAGCCTGGTGGGCTGCTGTCCATGGGGTCACGCAGAGTCGGATATGACTGAAGTGACTTAGCAGCAGTAGCAGCAGCAGGTATAGTTCTGGCTTTTCATGAAAGTGACTATTCATTAAATGATGGGCTGCCCAGGTATGTTAAAAGTGATTGCCTAGTCTGGCTAACCAAACAACAGTGAATTAGTCATCTTTTAAAAATATATAGCTAAATGCATTGGTAAACTGGTAGTTGTCTGGTGGCATCTTTAGGATTTTCTGCATATAGTGTCATGTTGTCTGCAAGCAGTGGCAGTTTTTCTTCTTCCTTTCCAATTTGGATTCCTTTGATTTCTTATTCTACTTTGATTATCATGGCTAGAACTTCCAAAACCAAGCTGAATAGAAATTTGGAGAGTGGGCATCCTTGTTTTGCTTCTTAGAGGAAATGCTTTCAGTTTTTCACCATTGAGAATGATGTTCGCTGTGGGTTTGTCATATATGGCCTTTTATTATGTTGAGGTATTGTTGTTCCCTCTATGCCCACTTCCTGGAGAATTTTTTTTTTATCATAAGTGGATGTTGAAGTTTATCAAAAGCTTTTTCTGCATCTGTTGACATTATCCTATGGTTTTTATTCTTCAATTTGTTAATGTGGTATATTACAATGACTAATTTACATATATTGAATCCTTGCCATTGGTGGAATAAATCCCACTTGATCGTGGTGTATGATCCTTTCAGTGTATTATTGAATTCAGATTGCTAGTATTTTGTTGAGGATATTTGCATCTCTGTTCATCAGTGATACTGACCTGGATACAAGGTCAATATATAAAAATCTGTTGCATTTCTATACACTAACAACAAACTAATACTCCAATAAAAATTTTCTAAAAAATGAATTAAAAACCCAAATGGATAGCCAGATACAATAAAACTCCTAGACGAAAACATAGGCAGAACACTCTTTGATATAAATCATAGCACAACATTTTTGGATTTGTCTCCCAGAGTAATGGAAACAAAAGCAAACAGTACCTAATTAAACTTAAAAGTTTTTCCGCAGCAAACAAAACCATAAACAAAATGAAAAGACAATCTACAGACTGGGAGAAAATATTTGTAAATGACATGATAGACAAGAGCTTAATTTCCAAAATATATAAACAGTTCATATAGCTCAATATAAAAAAAAACCCAAGATTAAAAAAAAATGCAAAATACCTAAACAGACATTTCTCCAAAGAAGATATGCAGATGGCCACTAGGCACATCACCAATTATTAGAGAAATGCAAGTCAGAACTTCAATGAGGTTCCACCACATATTGGTCAAAATGGCCATCATCAAAAAGTCTACAAAGAATAAATGTTAGAAAGGATCTGGAGGAAAAGGAGCCTTCTAAACTGTTTGTAAGAATTAAATTGGTACAGCCACTATGGAGTACAGCATAGAGTTTCCTTAAAAATAACTTAAAATAGAGTTACCATATGATCCAGCAATCCCACTCCTGGGCATATATCCAGAAAAGACAAAAACAGGGAAAGACAAATATCATATGATATCACTTATGTGGAATCTAAAAAATTATACAAGTCAAACTTATTTACAAAACAGAAATAGACTTACAAACAGAAAGCAAACTTATGGTTACCAAATGGGAGAGGTCAGGGAGGGATAAATTGTGAATTCAGGATTAACAAATACACACTACTATATATAAAACGGATAAGCAAGGTCCTGTGGTATAGTGTGCGCTTCCCTGGTAGCTCAGACAGTAAAGAATCTGCCCACAGTGCAAAAGACTGGGGTTCGATCCCTGGGTTGTGAAGATCCCTTGGAGAAGGAAATGGCAACTGGGTAGGTGATGCTATCTAACCATCTCATTCTCTGCTGCCCTCTTCTCCTTTTGCTTTCAGTCTTTCTCAGCAGCAAGGTCTTTTGCAAAGAGTCAACTCATCCCATCATGTGGCCAAAGTATTAGAGCTTCAGCTTCAGCATCAGTCCTTCCAATGAATATTCAGGGTTGATATCCCTTAGGACTGACTGATTTGATCTCCTTGGATCCAGTCCAAGGAACTCTCAAGAGTCTTCCCCAGCACCAGAATTTGAATGCATCATTTCTCTGGCACTTAGCCTTCATCATCCAACTCTCACATCTGTACATGACTACTGGAAAAACCAGAGCTTAGACTATATATATCTTTGCCAGCAAAGTGATGTCTGCTTTTTAATACACTGTCTAGGTTTGTCATGGCTTTTCTTCCAAGGAGCAAGAGTCTTTTAATTTCATGGCTGCAGTCACTGTCCTCAGTGAATTTGGAGCCCTAGAAAATAAAATCTGTCACTGCTTTCACTTTTTCCTTCCCTTTGCCATGAAGTGATGGGACCGGATACCATGGGCTTAGTTTTTTGAATGTTGAGTTTTAAGCCAGCTTTTCACTCACCTCTTTCACCTTCATCAAGAGGCTCTTTAGTTCCCCTTCACTTTCTGCCATTAGAGTGGTATCATCTACATATCTGAGGTTGTTGATATTTCTCCTGGCAATTTTGATTCTAGCTAGTGATTCCCACAGCTCAGCATTTTGCATGATGTACTCCGCATGTAAGTTATATAAGCAGAGTGACAATATACAGCCTTAACATATTCCTTTCCCAATTTGGAACCAGTCTGTTGTTCCATGTCCGGTTCTAACTGTTGCTTCTTAATCTGCATATAGGTTTCTCAGGAGACAGTTAAGGTGGTGTGGTATTCCCATTTCTTGAAGAATTCCCATCTTTTTAAGAATTTTCCACAGTTTTTACACATATATATGTATAACTGAATCACTTTACTGTATATTTGAAATATTTTTATATCAAGTATTCTTCAATAAAAATGTATACAAAAATATATAACTAAGTCATATCCTTAAATTTTAAATAGTATTAACATCTGAATTTAAATTTGCAATAATTAATTTCATATCTGTAGTCTTTAGCTACTTTTAGAAAAAAGGCTGATATACAAATAAAACATAAATCTTATTACACTCCATGTGTGCTTTTCAAGGCCAGTGGCTATTATTCAATCAATCCTTTTTGATTTCTCAGCCCCATTTGACACAAATGACCACTCCTTTCTCCCTTAAGCCTTTCTTCGCTTAGTTTTCTTTTTTTTTTTTTTTTAATTTTATTTTATTTTTAAACTTTACATAACTGTATTAGTTTTGCCAAATATCAAAATGAATCCACCACAGGTATACATGTGTTCCCCATCCTGAACCCTCCTCCCTCCTCCCTCCCCATTCCATCCCTCTGGGTCGTCCCAGTGCACCAGCCCCAAGCATCCAGTATCGTGCATCGAACCTGGACTGGCAACTCGTTTCATACATGATATTTTACATGTTTCAATGTCATTCTCCCAAATCTTTCCACCCTCTCCCTCTCTCACAGACTCCATAAGACTGTTCTATACATCAGTGTCTCTTTTGCTGTCTTGTACACAGGGTTATTGTTACCATCTTTCTAAATTCCATATATATGTGTTAGTATACTGTATTGGTGTTTTTCTTTCTGGCTTACTTCACTCTGTATAATAGGCTTCAGTTTCATCCACCTCATTAGAACTGATTCAAATGTATTCTTTTTAATGGCTGAATAATACTCCATTGTGTATATGTACCACAGCTTTCTTATCCATTCGTCTGCTGATGGACATCTAGGTTGCTTCCATGTCCTGGCTATTATAAACAGTGGTGCGATGAACATTGGGGTACACGTGTCTCTTTCCCTTCTGGTTTCCTCAGTGTGTATGCCCAGCAGTGGGATTGCTGGGTCGTATGGCAGTTCTATTTCCAGTTTTTTAAGGAATCTCCACACTGTTCTCCATAGTGGCTGTACTAGTTTGCATTCCCACCAACAGTGGAAGAGGGTTCCCTTTTCTCCACACCCTCTCCAGCATTTATTACTTGTAGACTTTTGGATCGCAGCCATTCTGACTGGCGTGAAATGGTACCTCTTAGTGGTTTTGATTTGCATTTCTCTGATAATGAGTGATGTTGAGCATCTTTTCATGTGTTTGTTAGCCATCTGGATATCTTCTTTGGAGAAATGTCTATTTAGTTCTTTGGCCCATTTTTTGATTGGGTCATTTATTTTTCTGGAGTTGAGCTGTAGGAGTTGCTTGTATATTCTCGAGATTAGTTGTTTGTCAGTTGCTTCATTTGCTATTATCTTCTCCCATTCTGAAGGCTGTCTTTTCACCTTGCTAATAGTTTCCTTTGATGTGCAGAAGCTTTTAAGGTTAATTAGGTCCCATTTGTTTATTTTTGCTTTTATTTCCAATATTCTGGGAGGTGGGTCATAGAGGATCCTGCTGTGATGTATGTCAGAGAGTGTTTTGCCTATGTTCTCCTCTAGGAGTTTTATAGTTTCTGGTCTTACATTTAGATCTTTAATCCATTTTGAGTTTATTTTTGTGTATGGTGTTAGAAAGTGTTCTAGTTTCATTCTTCTACAAGTGGTTGACCAGATTTCCCAGCACCACTTGTTAAAGAGATTGTCTTTAATCCATTGTATATTCTTGCCTCCTTTGTCAAAGATAAGGTGTCCATATGTGCATGGATTTATCTCTGGGCTTTCTATTTTGTTCCATTGATCTATATTTCTGTCTTTGTGCCAGTACCATACTGTCTTGATAACTGTGGCTTTGTAGTAGAGCCTGAAGTCAGGTAGGTTGATTCCTCCAGTTCCATTCTTCTTTCTCAAGATCACTTTGGCTCTTCGAGGTTTTTTGTTTTTCCATACAAATTGTGAAATTATTTGTTCTAGCTCTGTGAAGAAGGCTGTTGGTAGCTTGATAGGGGTTGCATTGAATCTATAGATTGCTTTGGGTAGTATACTCATTTTCACTATATTGATTCTTCCAATCCATGAACATGGTATATTTCTCCATCTGTTAGTGTCCTCTTTGATTTCTTTCACCAGTGTTTTATAGTTTTCTATATATAGGTCTTTAGTTTCTTTAGGTAGATATATTCCTAAGTATTTAATACCACATTCTCCTGGTTTACTTCCAATCACAGTGACTGGAATTGGAACGTGGAATATTCTCTTGTCTCTTTTGCTAGTTGCTCCTCATCTCTCCAACCTCTTCTTATTGGATCATTCTGGGAGTCAGTTCATGTTCTTCTCTTTATTCCCTCAGTGATCTTATCTGAATGTCTGGCTTCAAATCCTGCTTGTTTGCTGATTCAAAAATCATATATTCAACCTACACTCTCTCTCCAAATCTAGATTTGATTAACAGCTTAACTGACATTTGATCTTCAGGAAATGGCAGCCCACTCCAGTATTGCCTGGAAAATCCCATGGACAGAAGAGCTGGGAGGGCCACAATCCAAAGGGTCCCAAAGAGTCAGACACAACTGAACGACTAAGCGCTTCAATGTTAAATAAGTCCAAAATTAAATCCTTATTCCCCAACAAAACATTCTTCTCTGTACTTTTACCCTTCTTAGTTAATATAATTCCATCTTCATCCTTCCAGTTGCTCAAGTCAAAAGCTTTAGGAATCATTATTGATTTCTTTCTCTTATATCTTCAAATCAGTTTGTCATCAAATGCATATTGGCTGTGCCTTCCAGAATATCCAGAACCTGTCCTCTCTCTGGCGCCTCCCCTCTACCACCTGGTGTCTCCAAGCACTGTCGTGTCTTTTCTGGATTATTACAATACTCTCTTAATGGTTTTCCTTCTCCTGCAAAAAGTCCTCCTAAAGTCCGTTTTCACCAGAGAAATCTTTGAAAATGTCAGACAATGTCATTTTTCTATCTGATATGGGCTGTGTTTCCTGAACTTATTTAGAGTAAAAGTCAAAGTCTTCTGTGACCATCAGACCCCATCTGATCTAGCTCTGTTACATCCTTGGTTCCATCTACTACGGCCTTGTCACTCACTCGGTCACAGCTATTCAATAGCCTTTTTATCTATTCTTCAAAAACACCAGGTATGTTCTCCACTGAAGTTCTCTGCTTTTGGTATTTCCTCTTGCCAGGGAAGTCCTTCTCCCAGATACTCACATGAACGGCTCTCAGAGTGGCCTCCTTTGAGGATCCTCTTTTAAATTATATCCTCTATCTTGACATTCTATCTGTGTTTCTTGTTTTACTTGTTCATAGCATTTATTAGCTTATAATAGAGGATATATTTTACTTAATTTGTTATCTGTCACCTATCATTCCATGAGGGTAGAGATTTTTGTCTGAGTTGTACCTGCTATACGTCTAAGACTAAGTGTAGGGCCTGGCACTGAGGTTTTTCTCAATGGTATCTATTGAGCATATGAATTAAGGTATTCATTTGCATGGTATTCATTGTTCTTAAGGTCTCCTAAGTTGTTTAATAAGTCATGGAGTGTTAATATTGCAGTTTCAATAATTATGCTGTAAGGTGATGGTGGTGATTTTAGTCACTAAGTCATGTCTGACTCTTGTGACCCCATGGACTGTAGCCCACCCTACTCTTTTGTCCATGGGATTTCCCAGGCAAGAATATTGACATGGGTCGCCATTTCTTTCTCCATTGGATCTTCCTGACCCAGGGATTGAGCCTGTGTCTCTTGCATTACGAGCCGTCTCACACATTGCAGGCAGATTCTTTACCACGGAGCCACCATGAAAGCCCATTGTATGCAAGAATAATAGAGAGGGAAATGGCATGTCACTCTTTTCCAAGTTAGATTACTCAAATTTACAACCAGTGGAATTGTGTTGTTTATGACCAACTACCAGACTTTTAACACATCTTTATTGTCATAACATTTTTTTGTTTTGTTTTTTTAATAGACTTTATTTTTTAGAGTAGTTCTAGGTTCACAGCAAAATTGAGAGGAAGGTGCAGAGATTTCTCATGTACTCCTTACCCCCACATGCACATGTCCACCCGAGTGGAGCATTTGTTACAACTAATGGACCTACATAGATGCAATGTCACCAGCCAAATCCCATAGTTTACACTGGGATTCACTCTTGGCATTGTACATTCTATAGTTTAAACAAATGTGTAATAACAAATGTACACCATTATAGTATATAGAGTACCTTCTTTGTACTAAAATCCTTTGTGCTCCACCTGCTGGTGCCTCCCTCCTCACAACCCCTGGTAACCACTGATCTTTTTACTGTCTCCATAGTTCTACTTTTTCCAGAATGTCATATAGTTCAAATAATATGTAGACTTTTTGATTAGCTTTCTTCACTTAGTAATATGAATTTGTTTCCTCCATGTCCTTCTGTGGCTTGACAGCTCATTTCTTTTTCAGTGTTGCATAATTGTTCATTGTCAGGATGTACCACAGTTTATTTTTCTATTCACATACTGAAAAACATTTTGGTTACTTCTACGTTTTCGACAATTGTGAGTAAAACTGCTTTAAATATCCACACTCAGATTTTTGTGTGGACATGCTTTCAATTCATCTGGGTAAGTACCAATGTACAATTGCCAGATCCAATTTAAGAGTATGTTTAGTTTTGTAAGAAACCATCCACTGTCTTTCCAAGTGGCTATACCATTTTGACTTCCCACCAGCAATGAATGAGAGTCCCTGTCGCTCTCTATCCTTGCTTAGCATATGATGTTGTGAATTTTGACCTTTCTAATAGATTTGTCAGTGCTTCCCTGGTGGCTCAGACAGTAAAGAACCCACCTGCAGTGCGAGAGATACGGATTCAGTCCCTGGTTGGGAAGATCCCCTGGAAGAGGGCATGGCAACCCACTCCAGTATTCTTGCCTGGAGAATCCCCATGGACAAAGGAGCCTGGCAGGCTGCAGTCCATGTGGTCACAAAGAGTCAGACATTACTCTGAGCGACTAAGCACAGCACATTAGATTTGTAATAATTGTATCTCATTATTTAATTTGCATTTCCCTGATGACATGTGGAGACCTTTTTATCTGCTTATTTCCTGTCTGTATATCTTCTCTGGTGAAGTATTTATTAAAGACTTGCACCGACTTTAAAATCAGGTTGTTTACTTACTGTTGTTTGTTAAATTCTTTGTATGTTTTGTATAACTATTTTATCAACTGTGTCTTTTGCAAACATTTTCTTCCAGTCTGTGGCTTGTATTCTCATTCTCTTAGTATAGAAGTAGGGTCCTAAAATTTATGATAACTTAGCCTCCTAAATAGCTCTGAAAAGTAAATTATTGCTGAAATAGAAAGTATTTGATATATTTTTAGTACTTTGATATTTGGAGAAGAGTCAATAAATTATCTGATTTTGAGCTGGAGGTGAAGAAACAGTCGAGAGAAGAAAAATTAATAATAGGAGAAGCGTTGGCTTTTAGATAGGTTATGTTTTCTTTTAGTACATATTAGAAAAAGTTCTCTGCCCAGCTGACAAGAAATTAGATGGCTATGATATTACTATAGATCTGAGTGCCATCTTGGAAATTTGGTTAACTAATGCAATGTAGGAAACCACTCATGCTGATGAAGCAGTACTTAATTCAGGTGGTTTCATCACATCACAGTAAGTCCCTTCCATGTTAGCCTTCAAGTTGTGAACTTTCAAAGATGAGAATGTGTGTTCTCACGTCCAGTCATTTAAGTTAGTTCATGTATATGGGGTACATTGTCATGTGTGTGCATTCTCTACAAGTGACTGTGCTTTTGTGTACTTTACAGTACTGTGTAGAGGACAGTTTCTTTATTTCAAGCCCAGGTGTCCAGAAGCAAACATAAAGGCAGTGGTATATAGCCGATTGTGTTAGCTGGGTACTTAGGCTAACTTTGTTGGACTTATGCACAAACTGGGCTTACAAACGCACTCTTAGAATGGAACTTGTTCCTATGTAGGGGATGTACTGTATTTGTTAAAAAAAATGAACAATTACACATTAAGAAATAACTATAAGCAGCTTTTCAAAATTAATGGTGGCAGCAGACTGTTTTTATAATATGCAAACCCTACTTAGAAATCCCTTCCATTCACTAATGGGATCAGATGTTATTTTCTGTTATGCTCAGATACAGCATTCAGAATTAGAAAGTTGTTTATTTGAAAATTGTAAATATAAAGTTTTAAAAAATTTGACTTTGTTTTTGATGAGATTTTGAATAAGTGGCCTTGTCATTTATCTGTTTTAAACTTGGTGTGTGTTCAAGCCTTGATTGTTGAGAAGCTGTGAATTGAAACTTTTCATAAAAGTTCTTGCTTTTTTACCAACTTTTCCTTCTTACCTGTGCAATGGGAGGAAGTGGCAATGAAATTTTATAAGGCAAATGGGGAATCTGCTCTATAACCTAATCATTTTTATTGTGGGTTATAAAATACTAAAAACCTCCCTAGGTAATAGGAGATTAATCCTTCTTTAAGATCAACCTTGGTTTATATGCCATTATCCAAAACTTTAGACACTGTAACTGTGTCTAGTTACACTTATTACATGTCTTCTACTAATTATCTGAAAAGTTGAAAATGTGACATCATTTAATATCCTAACCAAAAACCTCTTATAATGATGTTTTCACTGAAAATACAAGTGATCTTAATTTTCCACATGAATAATTTAGGTTAGTTGTGAAAACATTTCCTAAGAGTGAGACTTGTTAGATCATGGAATGATTTCCTTAGGAAGTCTTTGGAGTTGATGCTGTGCTGTGCTTAGTCATTCAGTTATGTCTGACTCTTTGTGACCCCATGGACTATAGCCTGCCGGGCTCCTCTGTCCAGGGGGATTCTCCAGGCAACAATACTGGAGTGGGTTGCCGTGCCCTCCTCCAGGGGATCTTCCCAACGCAGAGATCGAACCCAGGTCTGCCACTTTGCAGGCGGATTCTTTACTGTCTGAGCTACTGAGCTTCAAAAATGGAAGACGAAGACTTGCCAAACAAGCTCTGCACTTTGGTTACTTACATGCCCGTCACCACCTTCAAAAATCTATGGACAGTCAATGTGGATGAGAACTAACTGCTGATGGTCCAGTAAAGTTATTGAACTGCCAAAAGAAAAAAAGGATGATCTTTGCTTAGGGTCACCTGATCTGTCAGAAGGCAGGGAGAGTGCTAGTCACTTTGCAGTTCTGCTGCCTGTAATAAAGAGGAAATAGTGACTAACATGCAAGTAAATCTTCCAAAGATATAACTTCTTGATTAAAATGGAAGTAATTCTTAGGAAGGGGCTTCCCAGGTGGCTCGGTGGGAAAGAATCTGCCTGCCAATGACTGAGAGGCAGGTTCAATCCCTGGGTGCGGAAGATCCCCTGGGGAAGGGAATAGCAACCTACTCCAGAATTCTCGCCTGGGAAAGCCCATGGACAGAGGAGCCTGGTGGGCTACAGTAAATGGGGTCGCAAAGGGTCAGACACAACTGAGTGGCTGAGTGCTCATGCAGATGTGAGGGAGGGACTAGAAACTTTGATTAGGGAATGGAAAAACATGGGAGATGGAAATTTTGGCAATGTGGTACCTAACTCTGAAGCTTTGAACTCAATGCTGTCAAAAATGTGGCATTATATGGAAAAAGTTAAATCAACATGGTACTGTTTTCTTCCCTCTTCAATTCCTATAAGCACTCTCTGACTGAAGGAATGCATCTGGGGGAGGGAGGCAGTTTCACTTTGCAGGGTCTTTTGGCTGTCCTTCCCAGAGTGGACCGGGTTTAAGTTATCAAGAGTAATAGGTTCACAACTGCTTGAAGCTCTTAAAAATGGAATTTATAAATACCTAACTCTAGATGGAGGTATATACTGTATACATTTCTAATAAGCATGCACTACCTTTTTTGTGTATGTAACGAAACTGAAAGAAAACTCCAAATTATGTTTCAACATTTGAAACATGTAAATATATAAATATTTAAAATGTCTATCAGTGGTATCTAGAACTAGTAAAATTATCTTTTTAAATAAATATTCTGCGGTTGGCAAAGTACTGGTCTATAAAAATTATACTTCCTATTAAAATTAGGGTTGTTTTTAGTTGTATATGGGTTTATTTGAGTGGGTTCTTAAGTTCAATATTTAAGCCTATAATTGTTTTCTCCCTTTCCTTATTCAAGAAATAATACTTTCTGGGCTGGGTTTATACCAAATCTCAGTGCAGAATTCTTAGGTAAATGAGAATGAAATAGTTGGCTTAAGGGATTGGGGTGTTTTTCTTCATTCCTCTAACTCTTAAACCAGAAATACGTGACAAGGCAGCAGCTCAATATTGTAATAATTATATGGTACAGAATAGAGGATATCATAGAGACAGGAGTTCAGAAGCTGAAACAAAGTGAGACCAACCATCTTGAGAGAAAGGCTCTAGAAAAATCGTTTGCTTTTATAAAGTGTAACAAAACATTGTTTTGTTTTAAAAGCTTTGATAAGATATCATTTACATACCATATAATTCATTCAGTTAAAGTGTACAATTCAGTGCTTTTAGTATGTTCAGAGTTGTGTAACTATTACCATGATCAATTTTAGAACATTTTTATCACCCTCAAAAGAGGAACTTTGTAATCATTGTGAGTCAGTCTCCATTTCCTTCTCAACCTTCCAGCCTTAGGCAACCACTAAGCTACTTTGTCTCTATGGATTTTCCAGTTCTGTACACTTCAAATAAGTGTAATCATGTAATGTGTGGCCTTTTCCCTGGCTCCCTGGACTTCGCATACTTTCGAGTTTCACCTAAGTGCAGTGTGTTTCAGTGCTTCATTCCTTTATACTGCTGAATAATATTCCATTATATGGATAATAATACCATGTGTTATTCATTCATCAATTGACAGAAATCTGGGTTGTTTTTGCTTTGGGGCTATTATAAATAATGGTGCTATGAAAATGCATGTATAAGTATTTGTGTGAACATATGTTTTCTCTTGGGTGTAAGAGAAAATTCTATTCTTAACAGAATTGCTGAGTCATATGGTGATTCTACTTTAACCTTTTGAGAAACTGCCAGACTATTTGGTTTATAATTTATTTCCCCACCTACAGAATATTACTCTTCTTCTTGTTACCCTTAGGCGTTTTTGATAATACCATCTTAGTAGATGTGAAGCGGTAGCTCATTGTGGTTTTCATTTGCATTTCCTTGATGGCTATTCATGTAAAGCATCTTGTCATGTACTTATTGGCAATTAGCATATCTCCTTTGGAGAAATTTCTACTTATATCCTTTGCCCTTATAAAAATTGTGTTGTCTTTTTATTATTCAGTTTCAGGAGTTCTTTGTCTCTTTTCGCTAGAAGTCTCATGTCAGATAAAGAATTTGCAAACATTTTCTCACATTTTATATTTTCTTTTTACTCTCCTAGTGGTATTCTTTGAAGCACAGAAGTTTTTAATTTTTAAGGAGTCCAATTTTTCTATTTTGTGGTTTTTTTGTTGTTGTCATATCTAAGAAACCATGACCTAACTCTCAATCACAAAAAGTTATGCCTATGCTTATTCCAAGAATTTAAAAGTAGTTTTAGCTCTTACTTTTGGGCGTTTGATCTATATTGAGTGAATTTTTGTGTGTGGTATAATGAAGCAGTCCCACCTTAGTCTTCTTTGTGTGGAAGTCCAGTTGTTCCAGAAATATTTGGTGAAATAATTTCCCCCCATTTAAATGTCTTGACACCCTTGTCTAAAATCAATTAACCATAAATGTAAGGGTTTATTTCTGGATTCTGAATCTTGTTCCATTGCTCTACATGTCTGTCCTTATTGGCAAAATCACTTTGTCTTGAATGCCTTAGCTTTGTAGTAAGTTTTGAAATCAGGAAATGAGAGTCTTCCAGCTTTGTTCTTTTCAAGTGTCTTTTGGCTATTCTGGACCCCTTTAATTTCCATATGAATTTCAAAGTCATCTTGCCAATTTCTGGGGAAAAAGGGGAACTGGGATTTTGAGATGGATTTTGTTGAATCTGTAGACAATTTGGGGAATGCTGACATTTTAATATTAAGTTTTTTATCTATCAACACAGTTGTTGTTCAGCTGCTAAGTCACGTCTGACTCTGCAACCCCATACTGCAGCACACCAGGCTTCCCTGTCCTGTGCTGTCTCCTGGAGTCCTCAAAAACTCATGTCCATTGAGTCAGTGATGCCATCCAACCATCTCGTCCTCTGTTGCCCGCTTCTCCTGCCCTCAGTCTTTCCCAGCATCAGGATCTTTTCCAATGAGTTGGCTCTTCTCATCAGGTGGCCAAAGTATTGGAGCTTCAGCATCAGGTCTTCAATGAATATTTAGTATTCAGGGTTTATTTCCTTTAGGATTGACTGGTTTGATCTCCTTGCTGTCCAAGGGACTCTCAAGAGTCTTCTCTATTACCAAAGTTTAAAAGCATCTATTCTTTTGTGCTCAGTCTTTTTTATGGTCCATTTCTCACACCTCTACTGACTACTGGAGAAACCATGTTGGCAAAGTAATGTCTCTGCTTTTTAATATGCTGTCTAGATTCATCATAGTTTTTCTTCCAAGGAGCAAGCATCTTTTAATTTCATGGCTGCAGTCACTATCTCCAGTGATTTTTGAAGCCCAAGAAAATAAAGTTTGTCACTGTTACCACTTTTTCCCCATCTATTTGCAATGAAGCCGTGGGACCTGATGCCATGATCTTAGTTTCTCTTTACATTCTGCCATTAGAGTGGTATCATCTGCATATCTGAGGTTATTGATATTTCTCCCAGAAGTCTTGATCCCAGCTTGTGACTCATCTAGCCCAGCATTTCTCATTATGTTCTCTGCATATAAGTTAAATTATCTGGGTGACAATATACAGCCTTGACTTACTCCTTTCCCAACTTGAAACCAGTCCATTGTTCCATGTTCAGTTCTAACTGTTGCTTCTTGAACCTGCATACAAGTTTCTCAGGAGGTAGGTAAGGTGATCTGGTATTCCCATCTCTTAGAATTTTCTACAGTTTGTTGTGATCCACATAGTCAAAAGCTTTAGCATAATTAATAAAGCAGAAATAGATGTTTTCCTGGAATTCCCTTGCTTTTTCTATGATCCAACGAATGTCGGCAATTCGATCTCTGATTCCTCTGCCTTTTCTAAATCCAGATTGCACATCTGGAAGTTCTTGGTTCACGTACTGTTGAATGTTCAAATATCAAACAATTGCACTGATTTCACATCAACACAATTTGTCTTACCATTTATTTAGTTCTTCAAGTAGGGTTTTATGGTTTCAGATTATAAATCTTACAGTTCTTTTGTTATATTTGCTCCTAAACTTCTTTTGGATTAAGAAAATTGGTTTTCTTAATTTCATTTTTATACTGTTCATTCAGAGTGTAAAGAAATACAATTGGTTTTTGTGTATTGAGTAAATTGTGTCTTAATATCAAACCAACCTGATGCTAATGTGTGGAGAATGTACTGAAAGAGAAACTTATAGTAGTATAATTGGCTTTCTTTCTATACAGTTCATGATAAAAGAGTTGGAAGCATAGTAGGAACAGGATGATTTTTGGAGTCAAAACTAAAAATAGTTTTAAAATTATTTTATAGTACCTTAGATCCTAAGATCATGGCATCCAGTCCCATTACTTCATGGCTAATAGATGGGGAAAAAATGGAAACAGTGACAGACTTTATTTTGTGTTCTCCAAAGTCACTGTTGATGGTGACTGCAGCCATGAAATTAAAAGGTGCTTGCTCCTTGGAAGAAAAGCTATGACAAATCTAGACAGTGTTTTAAAAAGCAGAGACATCACTTTGCTGACAAAGGTCTGTATAGTCAAGCCTGTGGTTTTTCCAGTAGTCTTGTATGGATGTGAAAGTTGGACCACAAAGAAGGCTGAGGGCCAAAGAATTGATGCTTTTGAACTGTGGTGTTGGAGAAGACTCTTGAGATTCCCTTGGACTGCAAGGAGATCCAACTAGTCAATCCTAAAGGAGATCAGCCCCAGATATTCATTGGATGGACTGATGCTGAAGCTGAAGCTCCAGTACTATGGCTACCTGATGGGGAAAGCCAACTCATCAGGAAAAGACTCCGATGCTGGGAAAGATTGAGGGCAGGAGGAGAAGGGGACAACAGAGGATGAGACAGTTGGATGGCATCACAGACTCAATGGACATGAATTTGATAGAACTCTGGGAGATAGTACAGGACAGGGAAACCTGGCATGCTGCAGTCCATGGCGTCACAAAGAGCTGGATACAACTTAGTGAATGAACAACAACTGTGTTGATAGATTAAAAGACTTAATATTAAAATGTCAGTACCCCCCCCCCTCAAATTGTCTACAGATTCAACAAAATCCATCTCAAAATCCCATTCTTTTTACCACCAGCACCACTTAACCTTGAAGGTATCATGTGGAAATGCAAGTATAAGAGTGTAAGCCCTCATGTTAAGAATTCACTTGAGTTGAAAAAGCATACCTACTTGGATTGATTTTTATTGAAAAAACTCCCATAACAATTTTTTAAAAAATTTAAAAGCTTTTACTTCAGTTCAATAGCTCGGTCGTGTCCAACTCTTTGCGACCTCATGGACTGCAGCACGCGAAGTCTCCCTGTCCATCACCAACTCCCAGAGTTCGATCAAATTCATGTCCATTGAGTCGGTGATGCCATCCAACCATCTCATTCTCTGTCGTCCCCTTCTCCTCCTGCCTTCAATCTTTCCCAGCATCAAGGTCTTTTTTTGAAAAGAGTCAGTTCTTTGCATCAGGTGGCCAAAATATTGGAGTTTCAGCTTCAGCATCAGTCCTTCCAATGAACACCCAGGACTGATTTCCTTTAGGATGGACTGCTTGGATCTCCCTGCAGTCCAAGGGACTCTCAAGAGTCTTCTCTAACACCACATTTCAAAAGCATCAATTCGTTGGTGCTCAGCTTTCTTTATAGACCAACTCTCACATCCATATATGCCTACTGGAAAAACCATAGCTTTGACCAGACAGACCTTTGTTTGCAAACTAATGTCTCTGCTATTTAATATGCTATCTAAGTTGGTCATAACTTTTCTTCCAAGGAGCAAGCGTCTTTTAATTTCATGGCTGTAGTCACCATCTGCAGTGATTTTGGACCCCCCCCCCCAAATAAAGTCACTGATTCCACTGTTTCCCCATCTATTTGCCATGAAGTGATGGGACAAGTTTCCATGATCTTGGTTTTCTGAATGGTGAGTTTTAAGTCAACTTTTTCACTCTCTTCTTTCACTTTCATCAAGAGGCTCTTTAGTTCTTCTTCACTTTCTGCCATAAGGGTGCTGTCATCTGCATATCTGAGGTTGTTGATATTTCTCCCGGCAATCTTGATTCCAGCTTGTGCTTCCTCCAGCCCAGGGTTTCTCATGATTTACTCTGCGTATAAGTTAAATAAGCAGGGTGACAATATACAGCCTTGACATACTCCTTTCCCAATTTGGAAAAACTGTGTTGTTAAAAACTTTATTGGCACATAATTCATAAAACCGGAGAAGGCAATGGCACCCCACTCCAGTACTTTTGCCTGGAAAATCCCATGGATGGAGGAGCCTGGTGGGCTACAGTCCACGGGGTCGCTAAGAGTCAGACACGACTGAGCGACTTCACTTTCATTTTTCACTCTCATGCATTGGAGAAGGAAATGGCAACCCACTCCAGTGTTCTTGCCTTGAGAATCCCAGGGACTGGGGAGCCTGGTGGGCTGCCATCTATGGGGTTGCACAGAGTTGGACACGACTGAAGCGACTTAGCAGCAGTAGCAGCAGCAATTCCTAAAACATATAATTCACCCATTTAATTCACATAATTGAAAGTTTTTTTAGTATTTCAGAATTGTATGATCTTCAGCATAGTAAATTTTAGAATAATTTCACTATCCCAAGAAGAAACCCCATAGCCATTAGCAGTCTCTCCCTTGATGTGACTAATACATTCACTTCCACATATATATACATACTATGCTGTAAACTCCACATAGACATGAAACATGCCCTACACATTTTCAGATTCCAATTACAGGGTCTAGTTTTCCCCAAACCCCAGTCTACTTTGTTTTCCTGTAGATTAAGATATTCTGAATGTGTCATATAAATGGAATCAGTATAATGTGACATTAAAGATTGGCTTCTTTGACTCAGCAAATATTTTCAAGATTCATTTATGTCGTGGCATGCATCAGTATTTCATTCTTTTTGTTGATGATGAATACTTCATTTTGTGCGTATGTGAGTATACATGTACACATTTATCTACCATTTGATGAATATTTGATTATTTCTGCTCTGCTTTTTCTATTTTTAAATAATGTATAATCATTTATATGCAAGTTTCTTTGTGTACCTATGTTTTAATTTTTTGGGCGTATGTATCTCTTGGATATGTGTTTCCATTGGGACTAAATACTCTTACTTTTGGTTTTTTGCTTTTTTCTCACAAAGGGGGAATGAGACCCTTACAATCATAAGACATCGTAGGCAGTATAGCATGTCTGCTCTTCTGTAAAATTAGTAGATGAAACTGAAGCTTTTCATAAGTAGCTTTTCCTGCAGAATTTTATCATTTTTTTAAACTGTTGTGGGCATTTCAAAATATCATCTGTATACTATAAGATCAAAAGTTCTAGGTGTTTCATAGATGGATCAATTCTCATCGAGTGTCTTTATACTTTGAATAACACCATTTTCCATAGATTGGGGGAGTGGAAAAATGGTAAAAAAAAAAAAAAAAATTTTCCTAGTCACCAACAATACCTTGGAATAAATTCTAGAATTCTGTTGTAAATTAATAGCTTTGATATTCTTTGGTAAGCCTATGATTCTAAAAAGATAAATTAGTGATTATAAAAGATAACAAAATGATAATATCACTAGGTTATCACTTAACATTTTATTGATCAAATGTTTATTGAGTGCCTGCTGGGTACTAGACCCCATAATTGGAGTCTGAAAATGAATAGGGCATGTTTGGTGTCTGTGTAGCGTTTACAGCATAGTATAAGGTATGTATACGTATATATGTATACATACATGAAAGTGAAAGTTTAAGTTGCTCAGTCATGTCTGACCCTTTGTGACCCCACGGGCTATAACCCACCAGGCTCCTCTGTCCATGGAATTTTACAGGCAAGAATATTGGAGTGGGTAGCCATTCTTTTCCCCAGGGGATCTTCTCAACTCAGGGATTGAACCCGGGTCTCCTGCACTGGCAGGCAGAGTCTTTACCATCTGAGCCATCATGGAAGCCTATGTATACGTATACATACATATATATGTCTTTGTACACATATATACATATATAGGTATGTATATAAATCTGGTAGGATTTATATACATATAGATATATATACATATAGGATATACATATATATATATACACACACATATAGGATTATAATGAAGTGTTATCAAAAATGGAATAGCAGAAATATGTAATGCATATGAGAAAGTGGTATGAGTTTGAAAAGGCAAGATAGGGCCAATGTGGGAATATATCTCCTAAATATTTGAGACCTTTACTATGGGTTAAGGGGAATCGTCATTTGATTTTAAGCAGTGATCTGATGTGTATTTTAGAAGAACAACTGGTAGCAGTGACAAGGTAGAGAATAGCCTATAGAAAGGCCATGGAGGATATATGTAAGTGATGTTTCTAAGATATAATCAGCACCAGGTACAGTGTAATTATATTTGTATGTAGAGGTGTGGTCAGAAATTAGATTAGATTTGGATTTGGAGACATTGTCAGATATATTTAATATTGCTTTGAGACAAGAAATATAGGTATTTGGGGGGCAAGTAAATCGGGTCTCCTAGTTATGAATTTAATTAATCAACAAAATTTGTTAACAGTCTTGAACTTATTTTATCCTTTTCTCTCTTAACATTCACTGCATTTTCTGTATCTGATAATCTGTTGTTTCTTTGCCCATCTGTTTATTTCCTCAAAACTGTTTTCTTATCTCCAATGTTATTTATAAGTAGACTAAAAATGATTATTTGATAACTGCATTTGCACATATCTGGGCAGGTCTGTGTCATGTCTATTGCAAGAGGGATAGCTGAATTGAAGACAAATATCTTTATGTCTGGGTACATCATATTGCGTATAATCGAGGCCAAAAACACTGAAAGAACAGGGTTAAGAGAAAAAATAGGCAATTGTGTATCTCTAGAATCCTATGTGGTGAAATGTTCTAAACTTTTATAGGACTCTATAGTCTAGCCCAGGGAAAATTGTGAAGCTGTTTTAAGCTTGCCAAGGACATGATTTAGAGGCACTTGCCAGACTAGAAGTTGTAAAGTATCAAGAAAATAGATATATTTTTCATCATAATTTTAAAGCTGTTGAAGGGATAGTCTGTGTTGAATTGTTCTTACAACATAAGTTAGGGGTCATATAACTTCTCTGACCCAAACTTGCCAGTGTTTGTTCCCACCTTATTTAGAGTAAAAGCAGATCTTTACACACAAGGTCCTACATACTCTGTTCTCTGTTACTTTTCTGATTTCATCCTTTCCTACTCTCCTGATTCTTTTGCTCCAATCACACTGGCCTTTTTGTCAGTGTGATTCCTTGAAAAAGGAATTCCTTTTGCTTCAGGGCATTTGCACTTGTGTTTCTACCTGGAATGCTTTTCTTCAGATAGCTGCATAGCTTGTTCCCTCACTTTATGCAAGTGTTTACTCAAAAATACCTTGTCAGTTATGTTATCTGGTCACCTTCCATCAAATGCAACTGTAACATTACATACTCACTTTGTCCTCCTCTGCATTTATGACTATCCAACATAAAACTTTATGTATGCCATTATTGCGGAACGCTGCAAAGGCAGAGATTTTTATTTGTTTTGTATTTCCAGTTGCTAGAGTAATACCTGATATGCATTAGGTACTCTAAAATTTTTGTGGAAGGACAGAAGGCAGCAGAGAATGAAAGAAAGGGAGGGAAGAATCAAGGGGAAAAGGCATAAATTCTTCCATAATGCCGTTACACTTACTGATAAGATTTCATCAACTGTAAAGGTCTCTACTTTTAATGGTCCATTTCCCTTAAAATATCAAAGCCCAAAATCTAGAAAGTAAGTGAGACCTAAATAAGCTGAATTTGCATACACATTCCCCCCCCTAATTTTTCAACTGTATTTGGACTAAAGGTCAGACACTGGTTTAGGTTGAACTCCTCCCCATTCATATGTTAAAATCTTGATGCCCAGTATTTCAGAAAGTAAGTTTGTTTAGAAATAGAGTTGTTAAGATACTGGGCTTCCCTGGTGGCTCAGATGGTAAAGAATCTGCCTGCAATGCATGAGACTTGGATTTGATCCCTGGGTTGGGAAGATCTCCTGGAGTAGGGTTAAGATACTGAGGTAGGGAGGGCCAGTAATCCAGTACGACTGGTGTCCTTATAAAAAGGGAAATTTGGAACACAGACATGTACATGAGGAGAGCATTGTGTGCAGATGGTGGCAGAGATTTACATGCCAATGAATGCCATGCCAATGTTCGCCAGAAAGTCACCAGAAGCTAGGAGAGAGGCATGGAACAGATTCTCCATCACTTCCCTCAGTAGGACTTAATACTGCTGACAACCATGGCCTTCTAGCCTCCAGAACTGAGACAGTAAAGTACAGACATACTTTGGAGATATTGCGGGTTTAGTTCCAGACCAGCACAATAAAGCAAATATCACAATTGAGTGAGTCACATAAATTTGTTGGCTTCTTACTGCATCTAAAATTTATGTTATATTGTACTATAGTCTACTAAGTATGCTGTAGCATTGTCTTAAAAACAATCTGAGGTGAAAATGGCTCTGTTGTGTCCGACTCTCCAACCCCATGGACTATACTGTCCATGGAATTCTCCAGGCCAGAATAGTGGAGTTGGTAGCTGTTCCCTTCTCCAGGGGATCTTCCCAACCCAGGGATCGAACCCAGGTCTCCCACATTGCAGGCAGATTCTTTACCAACTGAGCCACCAGGGAAGCCCAAAAACAATGTATACACCTTAAGTTAAAAATGCTTGCTGAAAAATGCTACTTATCATCTGAGCTTTCAGTGAGTTGATTATTGGTAACATCAAAAATTACTGATCACAGATCACTGTAACAAATATAATGATATAGAAGTTTGAAGTGTTGTGAGAATTACCAAAATGTAACACAGACATGAAGTGAGCAAATGTGGGAATGAAAAATGATGCCAGTAGACTTGCTGGACCCAAGGTGGCCAAAAGCCTTCGATTTGTAAAAACTGCAGTAAAGTGAAGCACAGCAAACCGAGCTATGCCTGTACCGTTGCTTAAGCCACTCAGTTTGTGGTGTTTTGTTATGGCGGCCAAGCAAACTAATATGGGTACTCTCAGGCTCCCTTGTTGAGATCGATTTATAAAGAACAGTAAATGATTAATTTGATTTAAGAATGCATTTCATATGTGTGTGTGAGTCACTCAGTCATGTCTGACTCTTTCTGTCCCCATGGACTGTAGCCCACCAGGCTCCTATGTCCATGGAATTCTCCAGGCAAGAATAGTGGAGTGGGTTGCCATTTCCTTCTCGAGGGGATCTTCCCGACCCAGGGATTGAATCTGGGTCTCCTGCACTGCAGGCAGATCGTTTACTGTCTGAGCCACCAGCTTTTAAAAGTTTTATCTTTGAAAATGTCTTTTTTTTGTTTTTAAATACAGGCAAAGTGTTAAGGGATAAAATAAGAATCTGTGTGTAAGATCTCATGAAAAATGGTCATTTTTTCCAGATTTTTCTCTTTGTAAACATTTTACAGGTGATTATAGATTCACAGGAAATTGTGAAAATAGTAGAGAGAGGTCCTTTGTACCTTTTCCTTAGTTCATCCCAATGTTACATCTTCTGTAATTATAGTACATGATAAAACCCAGAAAACTGATACTGTGTAATAGGTGTGTACAGTTTTGTGCCCTTTCACTGTGTATGTGAATTGGCATAACCACCACCAAACTGGTGAAACAGAGCTAGTCCATTAACACAAAATCTGCCCCATGTTGCATACCCTGTATCGTCACACCCATCCCCTTGCTATACCTAAATCCTGGCAACCACTGCTCTGTACTCTAACTTATAATTGGTTTTCATTTTGAAGATATTCTAATTCTAAAAATGGAATCATCAGTAATGTGACTGTTTGAGATTGGCGTTTTTCCCTCAGCCTGATGCCCTTGAGATCTGTCCAAGTTGTTACATATGTCAGTAGTTTGCTTCTTTTCTATTTCTTTGGATATATAGCCCAAAGTGGGACTGCTAGGTAATATGGTTGTGTCCTTTTTAATTTTTTGAGAAATCACCATGCTTTCCCATAATTGCTGTACCAGTTTATATTCCCACCAGCAGTGTATGAGGATTTCCTTTTCTCCACATCCTTGTCAACATTTGTTATCTCTTGTCTTTTTGATAATAGTCATTCTGACAGGTGTGAAGTGGTAACTTATTGTGGCTTTGAGTTGCACTT
The DNA here is from genome assembly GCF_029407905.1 of Bubalus kerabau. Classification (NCBI taxonomy): domain Eukaryota; kingdom Metazoa; phylum Chordata; class Mammalia; order Artiodactyla; family Bovidae; genus Bubalus; species Bubalus kerabau. Next base: position 16,905,049 of record NC_073641.1, read on the forward strand.
AACGATGATTAATGATGTAGAGCATAATTTCATGTACCTGTTGGCCCTTTGTTTGTTGTCTTTGGAAAAATGTCTATTCGGGTCCTTTGCCCATTTTTAATTGGATTGTGTTTTTGCCATTTTGAGTTCCTTATAAATTTTAGATATTAACCCCTTAAGATGTAGATGATTTGCAAGTATTTTCTCCCAATTCATAGGCTGCCTTTTCATTTTGATGATTATTTCCTGGGCTGTGCAGAAACTTTCTAGTTTGTTGTAGTTCTACTTGTTAATGTTTGCTTTTGTTGCCTGGACTATTTGTATCATACTTGTGTTTTCCTCAAAGAGTTTTATGGTTTCAGTTCTTACATTCAAGTGTTTAATCCATTTTGAGTTGATTTTTGTGAGTGCTATAAGGTAGGGGTTCAGTTTCATTTTTCTGCACGTGGAGCTCCAGTTTTCACAGAGCTGTTATTAAGGATAATGTCCTTTCCCCATTGTGTGTTCTTGACGCACTTGTATACAGCTAGGTTTATTTCTGGGCTCTTGAGTCTGTTAAGTTGGCTTACATATCAATTTTTATGTTAGTACCATACTGCTTTGACTATGATAGCTTTAAAATGTTTGAAATAAGGCAGTGTGGTGTCTCCATTTTTCTTCTTTCTCAAGATTGCTTTGGATATTTGGGGTCTTTTGTGGTTCCATATGAATTTTAGGATTGTTCTCTAATCTGTGCAAATTCCATTAAGAATTTTTTTTAAGGAAAATAGCTTTTATTTAAAAAAATTTTATTTAAATTTATTTATAATTGGGAGATAATTGCTTTACAGTATTGAGTTGCTTTCTGCCATATGTCAACATGCATCAGCCATAGGTATCGGTATGGGTAAGATCCCTGGTCAGGGAACTAAGATGCCTTGTAATTTTCTTATAGTGTCCTTATCTGTCTTTAATATCTGGTAATCAACTCATAGAATTAGCTTTGTAGTGGTCCTTACCATTTGATTATTTTGAAAGAGTTTGAGAGGATGGCATTAATTGTTCTTTAAACATCTGGGAAAATTTGCCAGTGAAGCTATCTGATCCTGTACATTTCTTTCCTGGGAGATTTTTGGTACTGATTCATCTTCTTATTGGTCTGTTTAGATTTTTTTCTTCCTCATTCATTCTTGGTCGATTGTATGATTCAGGTAACTTACTTACTTCTTCTAGGCTGTCAAGTTTGTTGGCATATAGTTGCTCATAGTGGTTTGTTATTATCCTTTGTATTTCTGTAGTATTAATGTACAAATATTCTTCTCTTCTTTCAAATACAGTTTTACTGATTAGGGTCCTCTCTCTTTTCCTTGGTGAATCTAGCTGAAAGTTTGTTAATTTTGTTTATCTTTTCAAAGACCAATTCTTAGTTTTATCTTTTTAAAAATCTTGATCTTCTCTATTGCTTTCCTGTTCTCTAATTTTTGTTTTAATGTTTATTATTTCCTTTCTTCATCTGACTTTGTGCTTAGCATGTTCCTCTTTTTATAGTTCTTTGAGGTTTAAAGTTAGGTTGTTTATTGGAGATCTTTCTTGTTATCACTAAACCTCCCTCTTAGAACTGTTTTTGCTGCATCCCATATGTTTCAATGTATTGTGTTTCCATTTTCAAGATATTTCTAGGAATTTTTCCATTTCTTCTAGGTTGTCAATTTTATTGACATATACTTTTCTTGTGGTTGTTTCTTACTGTCCTTTGTATTTGCATGGTATAGGTTATAATTTCTCCTTTTTCATTTAGAATTTTATTGATATGAGCCTCTCTTTCTCTCTTGATGAATCTGGCTAAAGATTTATTCATTTTATTTCTCTTTTCAAAGAACCAGTTCTTAGTTTCATTGATATTTTCCTGGTAGTCATGGCTGGGCGCTGGTCCAGTTGGTTGCTGGTCCCTGATGGTGTGGAGGCTGCCAGCAGCTGATTGGTAGGGTCAGTAAGTGGGGCTGGATCCTGGGGTGGCTGGGTGAGAAGTCTAAGATATCCTGGAGCTGGTGCTGGCCTGCTTGTGTGTTGGGTTGGGTCTTGACAAAGGAGGCTGTGGGAACTGTAGTGATCCTGGGGCTGGAGTCTGTCAGTGGGCAAGCTGGGGACCAGGGAGTTCTAGCAATAATGTTTCCTCACGGGTGGGCAGTGCCAGGACTTGGTATCTCTGGCTGAAGAGCCCTGGGGGTCCTAGAGCTGATGCTGTCCCACTGCTGGGAGATGCTGGCTGTTGACATAGCTGGAGTGTCCTGAAGCTTGTGCTATCCCTCTGATGGGTGGAGCTTGATTATAAGGTCTGTTGCTACAGGACTCTGGGGATCTGTGGGTTGTTGTTTGAGCCTGCTCATGGTCAGGGCTTGGGGCCCAGGGGCTCTTAGAGCTTGTGCCTGCCCACTGATGGGTAAAGCTGGGGTCCGGGATCTTTATCTGCAGGACTCGGGGGGTACTGGGGCTAGTCCCTGTACACTGGTATGTGTGACCAGGTACTGTGCCCTCTGGTGGGTAGGGTCATGTCCCAGAGAAGCTGTAGGCTCTTTTAGGAGGTCTTAAGGCAGCCTGCCTGCTGATGGACACAGTTCTGCCCCCACCTGTCTAGTTGCCTGGCCTGAGATGTCCTAGTGCTGATGCCAAAAGGCCGATGGGTGAGCCTGGTCCTGGTGCTAATAAGCTACAGGGAGTATTCCAGATTGGCACTTGCCAGCACAAGTGTCCCTGTGATAGAATGAGCATGGTGGGTGCTACCAAAGTCTTTGTCCCCACAATGAGCTCAAGTTGCCTCTCTGGGAAGCTCTCCAAGATCAGTGGGTGGGTCTGAAACCATGCTCCATTCAAATTACCAATTCTTCCCTGGGGTTGGAGCATGTAAAATTTTGTATGTGCCCTTTAAGAGTGGAGCTCTATTTCCCACAACACTTTGCACCTCACAAAAGTAGGCTCCATTGGCCTTCAGAGCCAGACATTCTGGTGGCTCATTTTCCCAGTGCAGGGCTCCAGAATGGGGAGCCCAGTGTGGGGCACAGACCCATTGCTCTGTAGTGAGAACCTCTCTGATTGCAATGATCCTCTTATCTTTAGGTCACTCTCCAGAGGGTATGGGTCTTGACTACTATACCAGGATTCCAGCCCTCATACTCACCTTATTGTGGTTTTATCTTTATAGCTTTCATTGTAGAAGATCTTTTCTGGTAAGTTCTGGTCTTTTTTATCAATGGCTGCTTCATAAATAATTTTAAGTTTGGTGCGCCTGTGAGAGAAGGTGATCTCAGGGTCTTCCTCTCCATGATCTTGGTCAAGTTCCCACTTCCACTTCTGATTATATCAATTTGAGTCTTTTTTTCTTAATCCATCTAGCTGAAAGTTTGTTGACTTTTTCAAAGAACCAATTTTTGGATTCATTGATTTTCTCTATCATTTTTCTGTTCTCTATTTTGTTTACCTCTGTTATGCTCCTTCTGCTAGTTTTGGGCTTTGTTTATTTTTTCCTATAGTTCCTTAAGTTGTAAAGCTAGATTATTATTTTGAGATAATTCTTGTTTTTTAATGTAAGTACCAATAGCTATAAATTTCCCCCCAACCCTGCTTTTGCTATAACCCAGTGTTTTGGTATGTTGCATTTTCATTTTCATTCATTTAAGTATTTTCTAATTTTCCTTGTGATTTCTTCAATTCGTTGATCACTTGAAAGTATGTTATTTAATTTCTGAAAGTTTTTAGATTTTTAGTTTTATTTCTGTTATTAACTTTCTAAGCTCATTACACTATAGTTAGTGAAGATACTTTATATGATATCTTGTGACTGGTAAATATACTTTGTATGATATCTATCTTTTAAAATCTACTGAGACTTAATATATGGCCCAACACAGACTGTGTGGCAAAAGAGAGTCAATTGCCAACATCCATCGGATCATAGAAAAAGCAAGAGAATTCCGAAAAAACATCCACTTCTGCTTCATTGACTATGCTAAAGTCTTTGGCTGTGTGGATCACAACATACTGGAAAATTTTTAAAGAGATGGGAATAACAGACCACCTGACCTGCCTCTTGAGAAACCTGTATGCAGGTCAAGAAGCAACAGTTGGAACCAGACATGGAACAATGGACTGGTTCCCAATTGGGAAAGGAGCATGTCAAGGCTGTATATTTTCCCTCTGCTTATATAACTTACATGCAGAGTACATCATGAGAAATGTCAGGCTGGATGAAGCATAAGCTGGAATCAAGATTGCCAGAAGGAATATCAATAACCTCAGATACGCAGATGAAACCACCCTTATGGCAGAAAGCAAAAAAGAACTAAAGAACCTCTTGATGAAAGTGAAAGAGGAGAATGAAAAAGCTGGCTTAAAATTTAACATTCAATAAACTAAGATCATGGCATCCAGTCCCATCACTTCATGGCAAATAGATAGGGAAACAGTGGAAACAATGGCAGACTTTCTTTTCTTGGACTCCAAAATCACTGCAGATGGTAACTGCAGCCATGAAATTAAAAAATGTTTGCTCCTTGGAAGAAAAGCTATGACTAACCTAGAGAGCACATTAAAAAGCAGAGACATTACTTTGCCAACAAAGGTCCATAAAAGTCAAAGTGATAGTTTTTCCAGTTGTCACATATGGATATGAGAGTTGAATCATAAAGGAAGCTGAGCACCGAAGAATTGATGCTTTTGAACTGTGGTGTTGGAGAAGATTCTTGAGAGTCTCAGACAGAAAGGAGATCAGACGAGTCAATCCTAAAGGAAATCAGTCCTGAATATTCATTGAAAGGAATTATGCTGAAACTTTTAAGATTTTGCCACCTGATGCAAAGATCTGACTCACTGGAAAAGACCCTGATGCTGGAAAAGATTGAAGACAGGGGGAGAAGAGGATAACAGATGAGATAGTTGGATGGCATCACAGACTGGGTGGACATGAGTTTCAGCAATGTCTGGGAGTTGGTGATGGACAAGGAAGCCTGGTGTGCTGTGGTCCATAGGGTTGCAAAGAGTCAGGCACGATTGAGCAACTGAACTGAACTGATTGATATTCTATCCTGGAAAATTTCCCATGGGCATTTAAGAAAAATATGTCTTTGCTATTGGGAATTAGCTCAGTTCAGTTATTCAGTCCAGTCTGACTCTGCAACCCCATGGACTGCAGCATACCAGACTTCCCTGTCCATCACCAACTCCCGGAGCTTACTCAAACTCATGTCCATAGAGTTGGTGATGCCATCCAACTGTCTCATCCTCTGTTGTCCCCTTCTCCACCTGCCATCAGTCTTTCCCAGCATCAGGGTCTCATTGAGTCAGTTCTTCACATCAGGTGGCCAAAGTACTGGAGTTTCAGCTTCAACACCAGTCCTTCCAATGAATATTCAGGACTGATTTCCTTTAGGATTGACTGCTTGGATTTCCTTGCAGTCCAAGGGACTCTCGAGAGTCTTCAATACTGCAGTTCAAAGCATCAATTCTTCTGCGCTCAGCTTTCTTTATAGTCCATCTCTCACATCCATACATGACTACTGGAAAAACCATAGCTTTGACCAGACAGATCTTTGTTGGTAAAGTAATGTCTCTGCTTTTTAATATACTAAGTTGGTCATAGTTTTTCTTCCAAGGAGCTTGTTGGGAATAGTGTTATGTTTATGTCTATTAGATCTGATTGGTTTACTGTGTTGTTTAAGTTTTCTTTTCCTTAATTAACCTCTGTCTAGTTGTTCTATCCATTATTGAGTGTGGGATATTAAAGTCCTCAACTACTTTGAAGAACTATTTCTTCCTTCAATTCTGTCAGCTTTTGCTTCATACATTTACTTGTCTATTACTGGATTCTTAAATGTTTATAATTGTTATATATTCTTGATGTATTGAATCCTTTTTTGATATATAATGTCTTTGTCTCTTGTGAACTCTTTCCATTAAAGTTTATTTTGACTGATGTTAGTATAGCCACCCTGCTCATTTTTGGTGACTATTTGCATGGAATATCTTGTTCTGTATTTTCACTTTCAATATATTTGCATCTTTGAAGCTAAAATGAATATCTTATAGATATCACGGAGTTAGCTCATGTGTTTTTATCCATTCTGCCAATCTCTGTGCTTTGGCTGGCAAGTTTAATCCTTTGTATTTAAAGTAATTGCTGATGAGGGACTTCTTTCATCATTTTGCTCTTTGTTTTCTGTATGCTTAATAGCTCTTTTGTCTCTCATTTCCTGCATTACTGCTTTCTTTAGTGCTTAGTTGAGTTTTTGGTAGGATGTGTCTAAATTCTTTTCTCATTTTCTCTTGTGTACATTCCACAGCTATTTTCTTTGTGGTTACCATGGGGATTACATTTAACATCCTAAATTTATAACACTCTAATTTGAATTCACACCAGCTTAACTTCAATAACATACAAAACTCTACTCTTTTACATGTCCATCTCTACCCTTTTTGGTGTAGATGACACAAAATTACATCTTTATACAGTGTGTTACCCCCAAATATAAACTAATAATTATTTCAAATGCTTAATCTTTTAAATTATGTAGATACATAGAATTATAAACTAAAGTTAGGGGATCTTCCCAACTTAGGGATTGAACCCGGGTCTCCTGCATTGCAGATGGATTCTTTACCATCTGAGCCACCAGGGAAGCATATCACTAGCTTCTAGACTAATAATTTGAAAAATATATGTTTGTCTCTTAAAGCATGTGTAAAATAAAAGATGGAGTTACAAACCAGTTTTACAACAATACTAGCTTTTATAATTGCCCATATCTTTACTAAGATGTTTATTTCTTCATACAGCTTTGAGTTATCATTTAATGTTCTTTCATTTCACCCTCAGGACAACCTTGAGCATTTCTTGCAAGGCAAGCAGGTCTAGTGGCAAAGGAATATCTTAATTTCTCCCTTATTATTGAAGGAAAATTCTTTTTTAGTGTGGCAGTGTTTTTTTTTTTTTTTGTAATGCAATTTTATTTTTCCAAACTTTAAACTTTATTTTGTATTGGGGTGTAGCTGATTAACAATGTTGTGGTACTGAACAGTGAAGGGATTCAGTCATACATATGCATGTCTCCATTCTCTCATAAACCCCACTCCCATCCAGGCTGGTGCATCACATTGAGCAAAGTTCCATGTGCTATACAATAGGTCCTTGTTTGTTATCTATTTTAAATATAGCAGTGTGTACATGACCTTCCCAGTCCACAAACAACAAATGCTGGAGAGGGTGTGGAGAGAAGGGAACCCACCTACACTGTTGATGGGAATGTAAATTGGTACAGCCACTATGGAGAACAGTGTGGAGGTTCCTTAAAAAACTGGAAATAGAGCTACCATACGACACTGACCTCCCACTCCCGGGCATATATCATTTAATGTTCTTTCATTTGTCCCTTCTTTCTTGTCCCTGTTTCTTGTCTTGTTCTTTCATTTGTCCCTTGTTTCTTGTCTTGTTCTTTCATGTCCCTTCAGGACAACCTTGAGAATTTCTGGAGAAAAACATGATCCTAAAAGATATATGAACCCCAATGTTCACTGCAGCACTGTTTACATAGCCACGATATGGGCAATGTAAATGTCCATCAACAGAGAAATGGATAAAGAAGATGTGGTACATATATACAATGGAATATTACTCAAAAGAAAGAAAGAATGCCTTTTGCAGCAACATGGATGGACCTAGAGAGTGTTATACTGAGAGAAATGTCAGAGGAGAAATACTGTGTGATATTCTTCATATGTGGAATCTAAAAAGAAATGATACAAGTGAACTTACAAAGCAGAAAGAGAGTCACAGACTTAGAAATCAAACTTATGGTTGCCAGAGGGGGAGGGATAGTTGGGAAAAGTCTTTTAAAAACTAAAAAAATAATGATCTCTCTCTTCATTTTTTATTTTGAGCATCTGTATATAATATAGTTATATATTTGGGCTATGTCTAAAATTTTAGTATCTCAGTATTTATATTTCATCTATATGTTTCTTGCTTATTTATTTTTCTTTTCCTGCCTGTTTGGGTTAGTTTCATATTTTTTAGTGTTCAATTTTAATGTATAGTGTTTTTATTGTATCTCTTTATATTCTTAGTAGTTGTTCTAGGGCTTACAATATGCATTTTTAACTCTTCACTACCTTTTTAGAATCATATAATACAATGTACTTTTTCTTCATGTCATTGCCTTATGCTGCTGCTGCTAAGTCGCTTCAGTCATGTCCGACTCTGTGCGACCCCATAGACGGCAGCCCACCAGGCTCCCCCGTCCCTGGGATTCTCCAAGCATGAACACTGGAGTGGGTTGCCATATACATCTAGTTAAATTGTAAATCCCATCACACATTGTTATATTTTGCTTTCAACTGGTAAACATATTTTAAAGCACCAAGAAGAAAAGACTAGTCTCCCAGTTTACCTAGATTTTTTTCATTTTTACTTCTTTTTCTTAATTTTTGATATTTCAAATTCATTTTCTGGTAAATTTATTTCCTTTTGTATGAATTTCTTTCAACATTTCTTTGAAAGCATATCTTCTAACAATGAATTCTCTTAATTTTTATTTATCTGAAAAGGCTCTTATTATTCTTCATTCTTGAAAGTTTTGATAGATACAGAATTCTAAGTTGACAGTTCTTTTCTTTCACTTCCTTAAATATGGTGTTCCACTCTCTTGGAGTCCAGTGTTTCTGATGAAAAATTTAAGTCTTTCAAATTATTTTTTCTTTGTAAAGTGTTGTTAATATATCTAGTTGCTTTCCTTTGTATTTTATTGTTAGCAGTTTATGATATGCCTGGGAATAATTTCTTTGGGTTTTTCTTGTTTGGGTTTTTCTGAGCTTTTTGACTCTATTAATTTATTTCATGAAATTTGTGGAGTTTTCACTCATTATTTCTTTAAGTACCTTTTGTTCTTTTAGCACCACACTTTATCCTTTCTTTCTTGGATACAGATGACACAAACGGTAGCTCATTTGTTATAGTTGCTTAAGTCCCTAGGGTTTTGTTCATTTAAAAAAAACACACTTTTTTTTCCTCTTCGTTTTTCAGGCTGAATAATTTCTATTGGTATATGTCAGAGGAGTGTGTAATTTCTTCGGTTCTGTTTCATCACAACAGAAATTTGAAGCAAGGGACCAGCATCAGAGCCCTTGGACAGACCATGTCACAGCTCTCGGACAGATCAGTGATACAGTTCCGTGTTGCAGGTCAGTTTTATTTAGAAAATAAAGGAAAATGCATCCTCAAGGCATGAAGGCATGCTGACCCAAAAGACTCGAAGAGAAGAGAGAGAGAGAGACCCCCAGCTCTTTGGCTCCTCTTTTTATGTTTTTTTTATCCTCCCTGCTGGGCCTGCCCTATGTAAACTGGGCCAGCCAGGAATGCTGTTTGTTCTACCTGAGGTCCTCACTCTGGTCCTTGGACCTTCCTTTGTTCTATTTTCGTGGGCTTTTCCCTTCCTTGTCTTTTAGCCACTGCCATTCTGGACTCCTTTTTCCTATCCTAACTACCTAACAGTATATTTTCTAGTTCACGGATTCCTTTTTGTTTTTGTTGTTATCTTTGTTCTGCTATTGAGGTTATCCAGTAAATTTTTGTTTGTTTTCAGTTCAAAATATTTCTTTGGTTTCTTTTTTATATTATCTGTGTAAGTGATGAAATTTTCTGTTTTTCCATTGGTTTCAAGAGTGTTTTTGATTGTTTCATGGAGTATTTTTATAGCAACTACTTTAGAATCTTTGATAATTCCAACATCTTTGTCATCTCAGCATTGGCATCCTTTATTTTTTCCCAGTCACTTTGAGATTTTGCTGGTTATTTTAATGATGAGTAATTTTGGATTATATTCTGGACATTTTGATTATTATAAAACTATGATATAATTTCATTTCTGTGGATAATGTTAATAGTTTTGTTTCAACAAGCAGTCAATCTGGTTATGTTCAGGGAACCGCTTCCCACTCACATATAGACTTATGTTCCAATGTCAGCTGTATTTTTCACAATCTTTGTAGCACTATGTTGCTTTCTCATGCGTGTGCCATCTAGTGATCAATCTTGACCTGAGCTGTGATTAGAAGTTCAGTTTTTTAATTTTTAATTGAAAAATAGTTGATGCATAATATTATATAAGTTACAAGTATACATTATAGTGATTCACAATTTTTTTTAAACACAAAGTGATTTTACTTTCTTTCTATTGATTTATTTTTGGCTATTCTGGGTCTTTGTTGCTGTGCATGCCTTTCTGTAGTTGGGGAGAGCAGGGGCCACTCTGTAGTTGTGGTGGGCAGGCTTCTCACTGCCGGGGCTTCTCTTGTTGTGGAGCATGGGCTCTGGGGCATGTGGGCTTTAGTAGTTGCAGCACGTGGGCTCTGTAGTTGCCGTTCCAAGGCTCTAGAGCATAGGCTCAACAGTTGTGCTGCATGGGCTCAGTTGCTCTGCATCATGTGGGATCTTCCCAGATCAGGGATTGAACCCATGTCTCCTGCGTTGGCAGGAGGATTCTTTACCACTGAGCCACCAGGGTAGTCCGTGATTCACATTTGTTACAGGTTATACTTCATTTATAGTTACTATAGAATGTTGGCTATGTTCCCTGTGTTGCACAACATATTCTTATAGCTTATTTTTCTACATAATAGTTTTTATATCTTAATCGTCTATCCCTAAATTGCCCCTCATTCATGCTCTCCACTGGTAACCTCTAGTTTGTTCTCTGTGACTCTGCTTATTTTATTGTTCACTAGTTTGTTGTATTTTCAGATTCCATATAAGTGATATCATACAGTATTTGTTTTTCTCTATTTGGCTTATTTCACTTAGCATAGTATCCTCCAAGTCCATCCATATTGTTGCAAATGGTAAAATTCTTTTTTAAAAAAGTAATTCTTTTTATGGCTTAGGAGTATTCCATTGTGTATATTTATATCATATCTATTTTTATCAACCCATCTATTAATGGTTAGGATGCTCCTACATCTTGGCAGTTGTAATTAATGTTGTTATGAACACTGAGGTGCAATGTTATATATGTTTGTTTCAAATTAGTGTTTTTTTGATCTATTTTTAGTTTTTTGAGAAAACTTCATACTGTTTTCCACAGTGGCTGCACCACTGTGAAAAATTTACATTCTCATACTCCTAGGAGTACACAAGAGTTTTCTTTTCTCCATATTTTCAGCAATATTTGTTTGTGTTCTTTTGGATGGTAGCCATTGTGTGTGGTGATATCTCATTTTGGTTTTGCTTTGTTATTTCCCTGATGATTAGCAGTGCTCAGCATCTTTTCATGTACCCTACTGTCCACCTGCATGCTCTCTTTTGAAAAATGTCTACTCAAGTCTTCTGCTTGTTTTTTAATCAGATTGTTTATTTTTTTGATATTGAGTTGTGAGAGCTATGTATATATACTTTTATATTAACCTCTTATTGGTCATATCATTTGCAAATACTTTCCCATTCAGTAGAATTTCTTTTCATTTTATCAGTGGTTTCCTTTGCTGTGCAAAAACTTTTAAGTTTGATTAGGTCCCGTTTGTTTGTTTTTAATTCCTTTGCTTTAGGTGACACAGCTGATAAAGGATTGCTATGATTTACATTAAAAAGTGTTCTGTCTATGTTTTCCTCTAGGAGTTTTACGGTTTCTGGTATTTAGGTTTTCAATCCATTTTTAGTTTATTTTTGTATGTGGTACTAGGGAATGTTTCCATTTCATTCTATTAAATGCAGCTGTTTAGTTTTCCAGCACCACTTATAAAATATAATGTATTTATATTTTATACTTATAAAGTGAAGTGAAGTCGCTCAGTCGTTTCCAACTCTTTGCAACCGCATGGACTGTAGCCTACCAGGCTCCTCTGTCCAAGGGATTTTCCAGGCAAGAATACTGGAGTGGGTTATAATAGACTGTCTTTTCCACATTGTATATTCTTGCCTTTTTTATTACAGATTAATTGACTGTACGTGTGTGGGTTTATTTCTGGACTTTCTCTTCTGTTCCATTGATCTCTGAGTTCATTTTTGTGCCAGTGATGTACTGTTTTGATTACTCTAATGTTGTAATATAGTCTGAAATCAAGAAGCCTGATTCCTTCAGCTCTGTTCTTCTTTCTCAAGATTGTATTGGCTACTTGGGATCTTTTGTGCTTCCACACAAATTATAAAACAAATTTTGTTCCAGTTCTGTGAAAAATTCCTTTGGTATTTTGATATATATTGTATTGAATCTGTAGATTACCTAGAGTAGTTTGGTCATTTTAGCAATCTTAGTTCTTCCAGTGCAAAAACACAGTATATGTTTTCATCTTTTTATGTCATCTTTTAATTTCTTTTATCAACATCTCATAATTTTCAGAGTACAGTTTTTTTTTTTACCTACTTAAGTTGGGGTCGCAAAGAGTCGGACACGACTGAGTGACTGAACTGACTGAATCTTAGATATTTATTCTTTGTGATGTAATAGTAAATGGGATTGTTGCCTTAATTTTTGTTTCTGGTGGTTGTTAAGTGTATAGAAATGAAACAGACTTCTGTGTATTAATCTTGTATCTGCAACTTTACTGACTTTGCTGATGAGCTCTAGAGCTTTCTGATGACATCTTTGAGATTCTCTGAGTATCATGTCAATGCAAACAGTGACAGTTTTACTTATTTCAATTTGGATCTAATTTGGACTCCTTTTCTTTCTTTCTCTTGTCTCATGGTTGTTGCTAGGATTTCCAATACTATGTTGAATAAAAGTAGTGAATGGGCCTCCTTGTCTTGTTCCTGATCTTAGAGAAATAATTTCAGCTTTTGACTGTTAAATATGATTTTAACTGTGGGTTTGTCATATATGGCCTTTATTATGTTGAGGTAGGTTCCCTCTATGCCCACTTTCTGGGCAGGTTTTTTAAAATCATAAATTGATGTTAAAATTTGTCAAAAACTCTTTCTGTATCTACTGAGATAATTGTGGTTTTTATTCTTAAATTTGTTGATGTAGTGTATCATATTGATTTGCAGATTTGAAAAATTCTTGTATCCCTGGGATAAATCTCATTTGATCATTTTGTATGATTCTTTTAGTGTATTGTTAGATTCAGTTTGCTGATATTTTGTTGAGGATTTTTGCACCTGTGTTCATCAGCGATATTGGCCTGTAATTTTTTTGTGTTGTATTATCTTTCGTTTTGTTATTGGAGTGATGCTGGCCTCAGAATGAATTTGGATGCAGGTCAGAGGTGAGCTTAGGAGCTCATAAATGACTTTATGGGTTTCCTTTCCTGAGCTTTCACAGCCCCAAATTACCCTCAAACTTTCCACTGTCTTTGTGTTTCTCCTTTAAAAATTGTCTACCCAGAAAACTAGGACTTTAGTTGCCATACATGGCTGTGTACTTCTGTAAGTACCTTTGCGTCTAGGGCCAAGAGGCAGTTGGTGGGGGGACCGAGGGAGGGAAAAAACAATGGCTGTTTGCCTCATACTACTTTAACCACAGGTCCTCGAAACAGAGAAACCTCTGCTCTCTAGCTTGGTTTTCACATGCTCACATTGCCTCGGCCTGTTGCCACAACCGCAGGATTAATTGGGGTCCAGGTGTGAGGGAACAAAGCACTCTTTTGGAGCATTAGTATCTCCCTTTCTGTTCTTCAAGAAAAATTTAAGAGTGCTTCTCCTGGAGCTCTCTCTGTCTGCATCCTGGTGTCTACTCTAAGCATATTGAGTTTAGGTGATAGGTGAAGAAAAAAATTGCAAACCAGCCTGTCAGTATTTTAAATACTATTCTTCTCCCAGAATCTATCTGGACCAATTAACTTTTCAGAGTTTTCAAATATATATTCTATCTAATCTGTCTGGATTTTATTGCTTTTTCATTGCATTTAGTGGGATAAATTGAAGTGTAGCATGTGTGTTAGTCTCTCAGTCGTGTCCGACTCTTTGGGACCCTATGGACTATAGCCCTCAAGGCTCCTGTGTCCGGGGAATTATTCAGGCAAGAATACTAGAGTGGATTGTCATTCCCTTCTCTGGGAGATCTTCCCGACCCAGGGATTGAACCCAGGTCTCTTGCATTGCAAGTGGATTCTTTACTGTTTGAGCCACCAGGGAAGCCAGGGAAACTGAAGTATACTTATATTTAATGGAGTGTTCTTCCATTTAATCTTCTTCCTTGGATTGCAAAAAAGTACTAGTTTGTATGCCATTGGTACTTTGAGGATAATGATTGTGTGACCATCCTTGATCAACCTAAATTATTTTATACAATTATGGTCTGTCTTTCCTTTTCTTAATTCCTTTCTTTCCCTTATTTCTTCTTCTTTCACTTCCTCCCTTTCTTTCTTGAGTTACTGGTTGCTTCTGGTGTCTCATTACATAAACTGGTGGAGGGAAAATAGAAAAGTTTGCATGGCTTTGTTGCTTTCTTCTGCCCTATTGCAGAACTCCTGTTTTCTTTTTATTGCTGGCATCTTCCCATTGGCTGAGCCTGCTTCTTGCCACCTCTGTCACCATTGCTGATGGCTGTGTTATCACTGCCAGTAGATTTGCTCATGATCAACCCTATTTGCTTCTCATTTTTCCTCTTCTTTGTACATTCTGAAACTATTTTTATAACACTTATCTGCTTTTGTGTAAATTATTACATGTATGCCAGTTTTTACTTTCTATTAGTATACTAATTACAAAGAATATCAAGTGAATTTTTTTCATTGTCTGTGTTGATTTGTTTCTCTTTGATCAGACCCATTTGTGTTTGTATGTGTGTGTGTGTGTGTGTGTGTGTGTGTGTGGTGTGGCAGGAAGTGAGTCCTATATTAGTGATCTGGGGATAGATTAGAAGTCTGATCTACTTGTATAAATATCTATTTGTATAAACTTATTTTTGTTGTTTTTAAGATTAAAATAATCAGTGCTATTTTATCTGCCTTATGTTAGCTAACAGCTTAATCTTGATGCTGGATTTAGCACTTCTCACTGTATCAAAACTTACAAGGAGAATTTTATTAGTTAGAAGGCCTGGGTCTCATCATGGATCTAGTTCTTGCTGTTGTTCAGTTGCTAAACTGTGTCCGACTCTTTGTGACTCCGTGGACTGCAACATGCTAGGCTCCCCCGTCCTTCTCTGTTTCCTGGAGTTTGCTCAAATTCATGTTCGTCAAGTTGGTGATGCCATCTAACCATCTTATCCTCTGCCACCTCTTTCTCCTTTTACCTTCAGTCTTTCCCCACATAAGGGTCTTTTCCAATGATTCAGCCCTTCTCATCAGGTGGCTTAAGTACTGGAGCTTCAGGACTCTCAAGAGTCTTTTCTAGCACCACAATTTGAAAGCATCAGTTCTTTGGTGCACAACCTTCTTTATAGTCCAGCTCTCACATCCATACATGACTACTGGAAAAACATAGCTTTGACTAGATGGACCTTTGTCAGCAAAGTGATGTTTTGCTTTTTAATATACTGTGTAGGCTTGTCATAGCTTTCCTTCCAAGGAGTAAGCATCTTTTAATTTCATGGCTGTAGTCACTGTCCACCTTGATTTTGGAGCCCAGATAATAAAATCTGTCACTGTTTCCACTTTTCCCCTTTCTATTTACTCTGAAGTGATGGGACTCAATGCCTTGATATTAGATTTTTTAATGTTGAGATTCAAGCCAGGTTTTTCACTCTCCTCTTTCACCTTCTAGCAAGATAAAATTGAGTATTATTTTTACAAATTATTCTTTATATTACATTTATGAATGAATTAATTATGATTGACTAGTACCAGCTGAAAATCTAGGTACAAAATAGGCTGGTTCCTTTTACTCTGAAAATCAATGGGAGAGGAAGGTGCAATAGGGGAGGAAATTAGAGCCCAAGCTGTGGAACCAAATTTAGAATCCACCAAGAAGGTTGTGCAAGATGGAGGTTAGGAATTCAGAAGGTGGACTCTGCAAGAGAATAAATCTCTTTTTCTTTCTTTCCCTATCTCCAGTTTTACCTTAAAATTACCAAAAGGTTTAAGGCAATACAGGAAATATCTATAATCAGAAGTGATTATTGGGGTCGCACAGAGTCAGACACGACTGAAGCGACTTAGCAGGCAGCAGCAGCAGTATTGGAGAAAAATGAAAGATTGGGTTTAACTTTGTTTCCTCCAGGCCTGGAGGAAGAACTGCTGTTCTATGCTTTTGTAACTCTATGGGCTCACAGTTGTAATTTTGATCACTTCCTCCTTACTTAATGTGTCCCATACTAGATAATAATGTTTTTTATGGCAGGATTTTAATTTTTTTCACTAGGTATTTCTAGAATAAACAGAGTTCCTGACATGGAAGATACTCAGTGATTGCCTTATTAATCATGCATGTGTTAGAGGGATACTGAAAAAAACAGTAACCAATAACAATAAATTCATTGTAAGCAAAGAAAAACTCATGAGAGAAGGTTTATATATTCTAATTGTGAGATATTGAATAAGACAGAAAATGCATGCTAAAAATAAAGTTGAAAGTTCTATCTTGCCTATATTTAATATACTTTGAAATTTAGTTTTGTTTGACATCCAGTTTTAGTAGTCTTGCATGCAACAAGTTCTTTCTCTGCCCGGGTGTCTTCATATGTATATCTTACAATTTGAGCTTCTTATACCTTGGTTTCAGTACTCTGGAGAATTTCTGCCCATCTCTTTTACGGTTCTCCCCTGGAAACTGCCCAAGTGAAATTTGTACTTGCTATAATAGCATTATTTTAAGTCAGATCATCCCAACTAACAGTCTATGTATTTGGTAAAAGTATTTCTAGTCATTTGTTCATGTTGATATAATAACTAACCAGAAGCTATAATTATTTACTTTTTGTAGGGATTACATAGATAACTGGGCTTTCCTGGTGGCTCAGATGGTAAAGAATCTGCCTGTTATGCAGAAGACCAAGATTTAATCCCTGGTTTGGGAAGACCCCCTGGAGAAGGGAATGGCTACCCACTCCAGTATTCTTGCCTGGAGAATTCCATGGACAGAGGAGCCTGGTGGGCTACAGTCCATGGGGTCGCCAAGAGTTAGACATGATTCAGAGATGAACACTTTCACTACATAGATAGCTAAAATTTTTAACAGAAAAAATTTAACAAAATATATACACACACACACACGTACACATACATCCCTAAACACACATGTATAAGTAGTCAGTACTACCACTGTATTCTTTTAGAAACTGAAAATGGAAACTGAGATAATAGAAGTCTCAGCAGTAGGAGAAACAGAAATTCTTAAAGTTCTCTTTGGGTAGAGGAAAATAAGAATAATTTTTTAAAAAATTTCTTGAAAACAAAGGTTATTTGGCAAGTTCTCACCTGTGGAAAGCTCTCAGTGTCTATACAAAACTGGCTTGGAAAAGTCATGACTAAGTTTTGCTGCATTTTAAATTCCCTTGAGCATCAATAGTATCAGAAGTTTTTAAATGAACTAAACACCAAGTGATCATTGTTTAATTGTTGGGGAATGAGTGGCAGCTAAGGCAGTCAGAACAGTCAACTAAGAGAGAGTGAAAAGATTTTTGATAGCGTGGCTCATTTTTTAAAAGATACTGCAGTTATTATATTTTAATGTGATGTAAGAAGATAGAAACAACACATGAAGAAAGTACAGAGTGATTTATTTATTTCTTACATTGTTCTCACCACAAAGAGCTTTGTCTTGTCTTCTGAAAAAAGGAAGCCAGAATAATTTACCTAATTGTCTGTCTATGTGGTCTATCTATCTGGTCTGTTTCTCTAGTCTGTCTACAAAGGCAGGGTCTAGATGGGAAAGAAACAAAAGATAAGGAATGAAATCTCTCTAAGCAGATATGCAAAAATATATGGAATGTTTAATGATGAGTTGAACATCAGGGACATTACTTCAGATAGTTACCAAGAAAAATTTAGATTTTTGAAAGTAGATATAATAAAGTGAAAATAAAAACAAGGAAGTCAGAAAAGTGAAGAGGAAAAGGGTGGGATTTATTTTCCTTTTGTTCTCCTCCCCCATGCCAGTGTGACGTGTATTTCTACCAGAGATACTGTATTCTGGTGACAACAGAGTATGAGAGCATATTTGCCAGCTTATATGCCTAAAGGTAATTGAATTCAGTATAAATCACCTATTCAAAATTCAGCCTTGGGAGCTTGGAAGAACAAAAACCTGAAATGTTCTTTGAAACAGGTAGGTATGAACAGAGGACTTTGGGAACTTTGGGTTCCTGTTGAAAATACAAGAGAATCCAGTATTGCTTATGTAAGTGAAAGTGAAGTCTCTCAGTCGTGTCTGACTCTTTGCGACCCCGTGGACTGTAGCCCACCAGGCTCCTCCGTCCATGGGATTCTCTAGGCAAGAATACTGCAGTGGGTTGCCATTTCCTTCTCCAGGGGATCTTCCCAACCCAGGGATTGAACCCAGGTCTCCCACACTGCAGGCAGATGCTTTAGGTGCCATTCTAGCGCTGGGGTTATAATGTTGCTGGAGATAGATCAGAAAGGAAAAGATGAGAATCTGAGTCGGACTTTAATGTCAGGCATTGCCCGAGTTGGTGAAGAAAATGGAATATACTCACTGTCTTCTCTCATCACCTGTTTTCCTTTTTCTTCCTAATTCCTTTTAGAAATGTGGCACTAGAAGCAGTGAGTTTTCCAGCTGGCCTAGGCGAGACTTTCTTTGTATCTTTGCTTACCGTGGGGTGACCAGATACCTGTTTTGTGGCTCTCAATTGAGTGAGAGGGGAAGCTGATATTCTCTGGGTTTGGGATCTTTACTGATATTGACCAAACTGCTCAATCTCTCATTGTACTAATCTGCTTTTTAAAAATACTAGTAATTAATAAGTACAGTTCATTGAGTTTTATGCCAAGATTGCACAAAGTGTTTTTTCATAATTACATACATTCAGTTTCTCCTCCTAATAATCATGTAAGATAGGTGACATTATCTTCGTTTTACAGATGAGAAAACTGAAAGTTGGGAAACTTGTCTAAGACCACACCATTAGTAAGTAGCAGTGGGCATTTCTACTCAAGCCTGTCTTCAAAACTAGTGTACTTAACCATTGTTCTACACTGCTTAACAGGAAAAAGTAGGAACCTGTGCAAACATTTTCATATTTATTAATTTAGGTGTTCATAAGAATTCAGGATCTGCCTTTCAATGTTAAAGGTTTGTTGCAATAATAATTGTTGATCGCTGAATTATTTCCAACCCCAAATGCTTATTTCCTTAAACTTCATGATCTATACTCTCACTCTCATTTTCAGCATCTTTTTTTCACATACTCTTGTCATTCCTACTTTTTAAATGATATTTTCCATGCCTACAGCCCTTTTATGGTGAGGTCTTTGCTTTCTCAAAGAATTTTTAAAATCTAGTTTCTTACTTAAAAATTTCCTTTTCTGGAAAAAAGAAGCAATGTCCCTGTCTCAAAATATACAGTTTGCACCTGTTTTTGTAATGATATTTTGTTAACAGTTTCATAAAGATGCAAATGATTTAATTTTTGTATTTTTTCAATGTTTATACTTTTCCCCATCTTTCATCATTTGTAAAGGAGAGAAAGCAGAATTTCAGGGCTCTGACAATATTCTTATTGCTTTTCATAATGTCATTTGTGGGTTTTCCTGATAGCTCAGTTAGTAAAGAATCCACCTGCAATGCAGGAGACCCTAGTTCAATTACTGAGTTGGGAAGAACTGTGGGAGAAGGGATATGATGCCCACTCCAGTATTCTTGGGCTTCCCTTGTGGCTCAATTGGTAAAGAGTCTGCCTGCAACATGGAAGACCAGGGTTTGAACCCTGGGTTGGGAAGATACCCTGGAGAAGCAGAAAGGCTACCCATTCCAGTATTTTGGCCTGGAGAATTCCATTCTATAGTCCATGGGGTTGCAAAGAATTGGATTTGACTGAATGACTTTCACTTGCAATACCATTTGTAAATGTATAGTTGGTAAATACTTTTGAGGATCTTAGTGATGTCAATCACAAAGAGCTAGATCATATACTCAATATTTTGGACTAAACGTATTCTTCAGGAAGTTAAGCCAAATTATAAATTCCTAATAAAAGATGCATATGTATGTTTATATGACATGAATTTTATCCTCATGTGTGATTACGATAAGTGGTGATAAATTGCTTGTATGCCTTTTGAGGAAATCCGTGAGCCTCACATGTAATGTCCAAAGGCAAGAATACTGAATTGGGGACAAGATTGGAGGGGAGAGGATATGAGGAATGCCCTTGGCTCCCAGCATCCTCCAGCCCTCTCTTAGACCCTGCTTTCCTTGCATTCCAGGTGAATTCTTTACCATCTGAGAATGTTTCAGTTCAGTTCAGTTGCTCAGTCATGTCCAGCTCTTGACTCCATGGACTGCAGCACGCCAAGCTTGCTTGTCCATCACCAACTCCTAGAGCTTGCTCAAACTCATGTCCATCGAGTCAGTGATGCCATCCAACCATGTCATACTCTGTTGCCCCTTTCCCCTCTTGCCCTCAATCTTTCCCAGCATCAGGGTCTTTTCCAGTGAGTCAGATCTTTGCATCAGGTGGCCAAAGTATTGGAGTTTCAGCTTCAGCATCAGGTCTTCCAATGAATATTCAGGATTGATTTCCTTTAGGGTTGACTTGTTCAATCTCCTTGCTGTCTGAGGGACTCTCAAGAGTCTTCTCCAATACCACACAGTTCAAAAGCATTGATTCTTCAGCGCTCAGCCTTCTTTATGGTCCAACACTTACATCCTTACATAACTACTGGAAAAAACATAGCTTTCACTAGATGGACCTTTGTTGGCAAAGTAACGTCTCTGCTTTTTTAATATGCTATCCAGGTTTGTCATAGCCTTTCTTCCAAGAAGCAAACCTCTTTTAATTTCATGGCTTCAGTCACTGTTTGTAGTGATTTTGGAGCCCAAGAAAATAAACTCAGTCACTCTTTCTATTGTTTCCCCATCTATTTGCCATGAAGTGATGGGACCAGATGACATGATCTTAGTTTTTTGAATATGAGTTTTAAGCCAGCTTTTTCACGCTGCTCTTTTGCTTTCATCAAGAAGTTCCTCTTCACTTTCTGCCATAAGGGTGGTGTCCTCTGCATATCTGAGGTTATTGATATTTCTCCCGGCAATCTTGATTCCAGCCTGCACTTCATCCAGCCTGGCATTTCACATGATATATTCTGCATGTAAGATAAATAAGCAGGGTGACAATATACAGCCTTGACACACTCCTTTCCCAATTTGGAACCAGTCCATTGTTCTATGTCCAGTTCTAACAGTTGCTTATTGACCTGCATACAGATTTCTCAGGAGGCAGGTAAGGTAGCCTGGTATACCATCTCTTTAAAATTTTCCACAGTTTGTTGCCATCCACACAGTCAAAGGCTCTAGTGTAGTTAATGAAGCAGAAGTAGATGTTTTTCTGGAATTCTCTTGCTTTCTCTATGATCCAGAGGGTATTGGCAATTTGAGCTCTGGTTCCTCTGGCTTTTTAAAATCCAGCTTGAACATCTGGAAGTTCTTGGTTCACATACTGTTGAAGCCTTACTTGGAGAATTTTGAGCATTACTCTGCTAATATTTGAGATGAGTGCAATTGTGCGGTAGTTTGAACATTCTTTCGAACTTCCTTTCTTTGGGATTGAAATGAAGACTTACCTTTTCTAATCCTGTGGCCACTGGTGAGTTTTCCAAATTTTCTGGCATATTGAGTGCCTCACTTTCACAGTATCATCTTTTAGGATTTGAAAGAGCTCAGCTGGAATTCCATCACTTACACTAGCGTTGTTCATAGTGATGCTTCCTAAGGCCCATTTGACTTTGCACTTCAGGATGTCTGGCTCTAGGTGAGAGCACACCATTGTGGTTACTTGGGTCATTAAGATCTTTTTTGTATAGTTCTTCTGTGTATACTTGCCACCTCTTCCTAATATCTTCTGCTGCTTTTAGGTCCATACTGTTTCTGTCCTTTATTGTGCCCATCTTTGCATGAAATATTCCCTTGGTATTGCTAGTTTTCTTGAAGAGATCTCTAGTCTTTCCCATTCTATTGTTTTCCTCTATTTCTTTGCATTGATCACTGAGGAAGGCTTTCTTATCTTTCCTTGCTATTCTTTGGAACTCTGCATTCAGATATATATATCTTTCCTTTTCTACTCTGCCTTTCGCTTCTCTTCTTTTCACAGCTGTTTGTAAGTCCTCCTCAGACAACCATTTTGCCTTTGTGCATTTCTTTTTCTTGGGGATGGTTTTAATTACTGCCTCCTGTCCATAGTTTTTCAGGCACTCTATCAGATCTAATTCCTTGTGAGAGAGTTAATTCTTACGTAGGTTGATAAGGACTTCAGGGTTCTTGAGGAGGAGAAAGGGGTCCAGGGCCCTTGAGGAAGAGAAAGGGGTTCGGGGCTCTCAAGGAGGAAAAATGGATAAAACTTTGTTTCTACACTGCTTTGTCTTAGTCACATAAGACATTTTTTCCTTAAACTCTTGAGTTGTTATGATAAGACTAACTTTCTTTAAGCCTAGAGCTAATATAACAAAACACCTGTCCTGCTCAAGGGTATGTTTTCCATAAGCTCTGTACTAATGATTATATAACAATAATGTATCTTGCTCCAAGGCATGTTTCTCCTTCTTAGCAAGAACCTCTGACTAATCTTGTTATCTTAAGACTTTGTTGTGGAAGTAGATCTGATAAGAACTTTGTATAGTTAGTTCTAATTTTGTTAATTTAAGATGTATGTTGTGGAGTGGGTCTGGTAAAAGTATATATGGCCTTGATAAGACTAGCGTGTGGGGCACTCTCTGTCTCCCTTCTGAGGTCTGTGTCAGAGGCTTTCTCTGTCCTTTTTTCACTGTAATAAAACTTCTGCCGCACAAAAGCAAGCCTGGTCCCTAATCCTGAAGCTAAATCTTCTTCTCCAGAGATCACAAATCTGACGTCATTCACCTAAGCTATCACTTGAATCTGTTTGTCACTTCCACTGAATAATCATAAGGGATTTGATTTCAGTCATACCTGAATGATCTAGTGGTTTTTCCTACTTTCTTCAATTTAAGTCTGAATTTGGCAACAAGGACTTCATGATCTGAGCCACAGTCAGCTCCCAATTTTTGCTGACTGTGTAGAACTTCTCCATCTTCGGATGCAAAGAATATAATCAATCTGATTTCGGTGTTGACCATCTGGTGATGTCCACGTGCAGAGTCTTCTCTTGTGTTGTCGGAAGAGGGTGTTTGCTATGACCAGTGTGTTCTCTTGGGAAACTCTGTTAGCCCTTGCCTTGCTTCATTTTGCCCTCCAAGGCCAAACTTGCTTGTTACTCCAGGTATCTCTTGACTTCATACTTTTGCATCCTCTATGATGAAAAGGACATATTATTTTGGTGTTAGTTCTAGAAGGTCTTACAGGTCTTCACTGAACCATTCAACTTCGGCTTCTTCAGCATTAGAGGTTGGGGGATAGACTTGGATTACTGTGATATTGAATGGTTTGCCTTGGAAACAGACAGATATCATTCTGTCATTTTTGAGATTGCATTCAAGTACTGCATTTTGGACTCTTTTGTTGACTATGATGGCTACTACATTTCTTCTGAGGTATCCTTGCCCACAGTAGTAGATATAATGGTCATCTGAGTTAAATTCACCCATTCCAGTCCATTTCAGTTCGCTGATTCCCAAAATGTCAATGTTTACTCATGCCGTCTCCGGTTTGACCACTTCCAATTTGCCTTGATTCATGGACCTAACATTCCAGGTTTCTATGCAATATTGTTCTTTACAGCATTGGATTTTACTTCTATCACTAGTCACATCCACAACTGGGCATTGTTTTTGCTTTGGCTCAGCCTCTTCATTCTTTCTGGAGCTATTTCTCCACTCCTCTCCAGTAGCATATTGGGCAGCTACTGACCTGGGGTGTTCATCTTTCAGTGTCCTATCTTTTTGCCTTTTCATACTGTTCATGGGTTTCTCAAGCCCAGAACACTGAAGTGGTTTGTCATTCCCTTCTCCAGTGGACCATATTTTGTCAGAACTCTCCACCATGACCTGTCAGTCTTGGGTGTCCCTACAGGTGATGGCTCATAGTTTCATTGAGTCAGACAGGGCTGTGGTCCATGTGATCAGTTTGGTTAGTTCTCTGTGATTGTGGTTTCCATTCTGTCTGCCCTCTGATAGAGAAGGATAAGAGATTTGTGGAAGCTTCCTGATGGGAGGGATTGGCTACTGGGGAATCTGAGTCTTGCTCTGATGGGCAGGGCCATGCTTATTAAATATTTATTCCAACTTGCTACTCATGGGTGGGGCTGTGTTACCTCCCTGTAGTTTGGCCTGAGGCCAGACTAAGGTAAGGTAATCAGTAATGGTGACCTCCTTCAAAGGGACTTATGCCAGCGTGCCTTGGTTCCCAGGACTGTTGTATTCAGTGTCCCTGACCCCGTGGCAGGCCACTGTCAACCTGTGTCTCCGCTGGGGACTCCTGGACACTCACAGGCAAGCTTGGCTCAGTGTCTTGTGGGATCACCGCTCCTTTCTCCTGCATCCCGATGTGCACAAGGCTTTGTCTGTGCCCTCCAAGAGCCTGTTTCCCAGTCCTGTGGAAGTTCTGTAATCAAATCTCACTGGCCTTCAAAGTCAAATTTCCTGGGGGTTCTCAGTCCCTTTGCTGGACTCCCCAGGTTGGGAAATCTGTTGTGGGCCCTAGAACTTTTGCAATAGTGCAAGAACGTCTTTGGTATAATTGTTCTGCAGTTTGTGGGTCATCTGCTCAGTGGCTCTATGGTAGGGTAATAGTGACCTCCTCCAAGAGGACTTATGCCACATGCCTCACCTCCCAGGTCTGCTGCAGCCAGAGCCCCTGTCCCCCTGGCAGGCCGCTGCTGACCTGTGCATCTGCAGAAGACACTCAAAGGCAGGTCTGGCTCAGACTCTGTGGGGTCCCTGGGTCTTGGTGTGCACAAGGTTTTGTTTGAGCCCTCCAAGCATCTCTGGCAAGTATGGGGTTTCATTCTAAACCCAATTTTCCCCTCCAACCATCTTGTTTGGGCTTCTCCTTTGTCCTTGAACATGGGGAATCTTTTTGGGGTGGGATCCAACATTCTTCTGTCTATGGTTGTTCAGCAGCTAGTTGCAATTTTGGAGTTCTCACAGGAGAAGATGAACACATCCTTCTACTCTGCCATCTTAGTCCTTTACGTGTTTAGTTTTGCATAATATAATGTGCTTACTTAAATTTTAATACTTTATCTTACCTATTATTATGTATATTTTGTAGAATTATCTGAGAATATCTTTTTAAATTTTAGATTTCCTCAAGTTACTGGAATAGAATTTGGATTTGATTGAGATGCGCAGCCAAGACATCAAATCATAAAAGATACATTAAATGTTCAAGGACAATACTTATGGAGAAAAAAAGTTTATTTTCTTGCTATTAAGAAGTATACTGCAAATGTGAGTTTAACTTCTTTTGAAAATGTTTTAAAGTCATTGTCTTATGTTAATACATACATTCATGTATATGCCCACATTCATACATATAATTTTTTTAAAAAATTTCAGACCTTTGGTGGTTTCAGTAAATGTTTTCCATTGTATAATTCATGAGTTAGATTTAATTTTACTATATGTAGGTATAATTTCATTGTGGGGCTTTCATTGTGGTGGCTCAGTGGTAAAGAATCTGCCTGCAATGCAGGAGATGTAGGTTTGATCCCTGGGTGGGGAAGATCCCCTGGACAAGGAAGTGGCAACCCACTCCAGTATTCTTGCCTGGGAAATCCCGTGGATAGAGGCGCCTGGTGGGCTACAATCCATGTAGCTCACCAGGGGTCACAAAAGAGTTGGACATGACTTAGTGACTGAACAACAACAACAATTTCATTAACTCCAACATCTTTAACATCTTTTAAAATACAGACCATCCAAAACTCATGCTTTATTAATTATGTTCTCTCAGTGGTTGGCAAACATAGTCAGAGATGACTAAGCAACTACAAGAAAAATGCCATGATGTACTGCTGAACTTTAAATTTAGTGATAAAAACACTTTTAACAAGTTTAATTTTCAATATATTTATTTAGTATGTACAGTAAAATTTGGATCACTATGTACAAGGACTATTCAGTTCAGTGGCTTCTTGAATATGTAAATCTAGAGCAGTGCCAGGAGTGGTGGCAGGAAGCTCAGTAAAAGTACAGATTCCAGTGTTCCAGTGTTGATAGTCCTTTAGTAGTTAGACATGACATGCTTTAATGTCCTTTCTAAATAGTGCTTCTACTGTACAGCCACATTTAAAGATTACTGGTAGCCTATTCCTAAAGCTAATAGGCAACAGAACCAAGAACAACAGGGTCAAGGACAGATCCAAGGAATAGGACAGGAATTTAAAGCCCATTAGTTTACACATATGTAAATATTTGTCTTTTTGCATGAAATTGAATTTCAGTGCCTCTATAAATTAAATTTTTTATGTTTTGATTTTTATGGATTAGAAAATTGACATGTTTTTGATATTTCAGGGGAAGGGTGGTTTTATTATGTTTAAAAATTATCCTCAGATGTGTGACACAGAAAATGCACAAGTATATTTTACAGTAGTTTGTGAATCACTTTGATAAAAATTATGCAGAAAGGAAACAGTGCCTTTGAAGTCATCAGATGAGTTTAATTACTACTGTAACCAAATCACCATCACTAACAGGTGACAGTAATTTTATGTTATTAGAAGTTGTGTTTTTACATATTTTTTTGATAAATTCTGACACCAGGTAAATTTCTTATTGTTGTTCAGTCACTGAGTCACCTCTGACTCTGTGAGCCCACGGACTGCAGCATGCCAGGCTTCCCTGTCTCTCACTATCTCCCGGAGTTTGCTCAAACTCATATCCATTGTGTTGGTGATGCCAGCCAACCATCTCATCTTCTGTTGCCCACTCCTCCTCCTGCTCTCAATCTTTCCCAGCATTGGCTACGCACTCCAGTATTCTTGGCTGGAGAATCCCATGGACAGAGGAGCCTGGTAGGCTATAGTCCACAGGGTTGCAGAGTTGGACACACACACACAATTCTTATTCTTGGGGAAATAAAATAGTCAAAGCGAATCTGACAAATTAACATACAATTGTAGCATTATTAAGCATAGTGATATAATTTTGATTGTTTTGTGTTGTCCTAGAATTTGCTCCAAGAGTTCTTTTCATTTGACTCTTTCGAAGCATGTGCCCTTTTGACTCTTCAGGGTCTTATGCAGAGAACAAGGTAAATATGTTTGTGAATGTGTGACTTAAGTGTATATATTACCTAGAGTTTCCCTTTCCTTTAATTGTTGTTTTAAAACCATTGTTGCTTTATTTTCACTGTTATGACTCTCTGATTTGATTCAGAATAAAAAAGTAAATATATACAACATTAATCATTGCTGCTTACTGTTCCAGCAGATTTGATGTTGAAGTTGTAAGGAATAGCAATGGAATATTAAATATTATTTTTAGAAGTCCTGAATTTTTAATGTTAATGAAATAGGCCATGTAAATTTTGTGTATGGTTTGCTTAACTGTTACAATTTTAATTAAGTTTTTTCCTTTCTAGAAATAAATGAGATGGAATATTACAGAATTTATCAGTAAACTGTGATAAAAATTTATTCTGAAATATTTAAAACCAGATTAGGTCAAATTTATAGTGGGTTTATAACTGATTAGCTGATAAAACAATCATCTTCCTAAACATACTCCACCTTTGATAGTTTCAAGTTTATAATTTTTGCAAATGCACCTCCTGCCTTTTCTCAGCCACAAGATGTACCGATCATAACTAGGGCAAGAGACATTTTTTCCAAGGGAGGTCATATGTGCCTTTCCCTAAGTTGTAGAAGGAAAAACACAATTAATATCTAGATTAGAAGCAGTGCATAGCAGTAACCATGAACTATGTACAATAACATAGTTAATATAACTGGAAGTTTATCTGGTAGAAAGAAGAACTGAGACGGTGTAATTTTCTTTTCCCTCTACTTTTAGCTGTTAGTCATAAGGAGAAGTGGACGTACTGTTATACATGTATACTGATTATCTCTTGAGTCCATAACACAAAGCAGACAGGAGTAGAAAATTTTGCTTGCAACAGATGTAACTTTCATTTGAATAGTGAGATACCACGTAGATTTCTGAGCTCTTTAAATTAAAAGGAGGTGGCTCAGAGGTAAAGAATCCACCTGCCAATGTAGGAGGTGGGGGTTCAATCCCTGGGTCAGGAAGATCACCTGGAGAAGGAAATGGCAACCCACTCCAGTCTTCTTGCCTGGAAAATTCTAAGGACAGAGGAGCCTAGTGGGCTGCAGTCCATGGGGTCACAAGGAGTCAGACATGACTGAGTGACTAAACAGCAAATATAGATCTCCAGCTAACAAGAAATTTATTCTGAAATCCTTAGACTATGTGATCAGTATTTAAGTGAAGTTCAGATCATGGTCAGAACTTGAATTGAGCATCATTGGTAGAGTAAGTGAATATTTATTGAGCATGTACTATTTTTGTTTGTTGAATGCACGAATGAATGAGGAGATCGTATTAACTATGTCTTACAGTTGCATTTTACTGTATGAAGATGTACTATTTTATATGGAAGATTTAGAAGCAGAGAGAAATGCAGTCCTGGAGGTTAAAACTAAGGGAGCTAATTCACAGGGAAGAGCTGAAACAAAACCTTCAGGAAGGTTAAAGAAAAGATAGTATGTAATGAAAAGTGGAATATTACTTGGGTACAGAATAACTTACTATTTTCTTTAATAATTTATTGACATAACTATCAACAAATACATTATAATGTTATAGACAAAATTTTGCTTAGGAAAGATGGCAAATGTAAAGTGATTTTCCAAGTTGCATTACTAAAATAGGAATTTCACAGTTAAAGTTATTTGCTTTTTAAGTATCTGCCTATTTAAAAAGCATATTAATTCAGACAGAACTGAGTAAGAATTCATAGCTTTCTTTGGAAACCCTGTATAATGCAGAGATACATAGTATAAAAGTATGAGAGTTAAAAATATTTAAGAGAACATTTTAAGTAAACTTCTCACGCCACTTAGAGATGGACATGTTCATAACTCTTTAGTTTTTAAGCAAAATGCTAGTCTAGCTGAAGCCTCTTACATTTTTTTCTTAATTATCCTGATGAGGTTTATGGTAATTTCTACTTTTACTAGCCTGGCAATTTACCACTCTACTTATTTGAAGTTTTCTGTGTTTCACTTTTGTTTTGCCCCAGCAACCTACTTATTCATCACTTTCTATCATTTCTAAATTTGGCATCCAACTTCATTGTATTTTAATAACATGAAGTCCATTGGGGATACTCTTCCTAGTGGGAGCACGGGTGTGCTGATGACAGCATCGATTTTGGGTTGTTATTTTTAATTAATTGTCAGTTTCCTATTCAAGTGAAGAGAGATCTGTATTAATTCACTCATTCAGATATATTGAAGAAGATTTAATGGCCCAAAAGATACAAGTAGGTAGAAATAGGAAGTGATCTAGATCATTAGTTTTCAAACTTTACCACATAGTAGATTTAACCTGTTGTTGTGTAGTTGCTAGGTCGTGTCCGACTCTTTTGCTAGCCCATGAATAGTAACTCAGCAGGTTCCTCTGACCATGGAATTTCCCAGGCAAGAATATTAGAGTGGGTTGTCATTTTCTTTTCCGGGGGATCTTCTTAAGGATTGAACCGTGTCTTCCTGTATTGGTAGGTGGATTCTTTACCACTGAACTGACAGATTTAACATAGAGAAGATTTAATCTAGGAAGCCCTAGATTTAACCTAGAGAAACTTTAAGGATCCCTATCCCTATACCAGTTAGAGTACTTGGTGTAGGACTTAGGCATCAGTACTTTTAAGAATTTCCCAAATGGTTCTATTATGCAGCCAAATTTGCATATGTATCTGTGGTCAGATTTTTAAAAATATGTGACAAATACTCTTTGAGAGCCACAAAATATTTACTATATAGCCCTTTGCAGAAAGTCTCTTGACCCATGAAATCCATTACTTTGTTCATCTGACTAGAAGCATTGGTATCACATGAGGTCTTATTAGAAATGCAGAATTCCAGGCCCTATCCTAGATCCGCATTTTTAACAAAATCTCTAGGAAGATCCCCTGGAAAAGGGAAAGGCTACCCACTCCAGTATTCTGGCCCAGAGAATTCCATGTATAGTCCATGGGGTCGCAAAGAGTTGGACACGACTGAGTGACTTGGACTTTCACTTTCCCTAGGTAATTAACATGGATATTAAAGCATGAGAAGCACTGATACATATCATATATGTTGATACATATGTAGCATGTTGAGGATAATATTATTTATTAAGTATTAAGCTCCTTGATACTTTCCTGGCTGAGGTAATCAAGATTGGCTACACAGTTGATACTTTTTTCAGTTTTTAATCCTTTTACCAAGGGTTACATTTTTAGATTTATTAACCCCTACAAAGGTTTCCTAGGCTTCCCTTAGAGCTCAGTTGGTAAGGAATCTGCCTGCAATGCAGGAGACCGGGGTTTGATTCCTGGGTCAGGAAGATCCCCTGGAGAAGGAAATGCCAACCCACTCCAGTATTCTTGCCTGGAGAACCTCACGGACAGAAGAGCCTGGTGGGCTACAGTCAATGGGGTTTCGAGAGTCAGACATGACTTAGGAACTAAACTACCACCACAAAGATTTCCTAGAGTGATAGATTATTACTTGGTCTCTTAGAATCAGATTCCCCTTTTCTTGAATCTGAACTGGTCTTAGCGACATTCTTGATAAGTAGGAAGCAGCTGGACTGCTGAGGTTGGTGATCTGCAACTCTGCTTTTTCTGCCTGGGTTTCATGAACATTCCCTCTGGGAGTCCTGAGCTACCATGCAAGAGGTCTGATCACTGTGAGACTGCCTTGTCAGACCACATGGAGGTGCTCCATTTGATCACTTCAGCTGAGCCTAGATTTTAAGCCACCTCTCCCAGGGAAACCAGCCATATGAGTGGAGCCATCTTGAACCCTCCAGACCAGCCTGCTGCCTGCTGAATATCACCCAGTGACCTCTGTTGAAGCTACAGGGAACACTCACTCAGTGCTGTCTGAGCCCCTGATCCACAAAAATATGAGATATAGTAAAATGATTGTTTTCTTACACCATTAAATTTAGGGTAGTTTGTTATTCAGCAATAGCTAACCAGACCACCTATGTAGAACATTTTAAAACTTCTATGGTATCAGAGAAGAATTATTAAAGGTTATGCTAATTAAAAGACGCTTACTCCTTGGAAGGAAAGTTATGACCAACCTGCTGCTGCTACTGCTGCTAAGTTGCTTCAGTTGTGTCCGACTCTGTGTGACTCCATAGATGGCAGCCCACTAGGCTCCTCCGTCCCTGGGATTTTCCAGGCAAGAATACTGGATTGGGTTGCCATTTCCTTCTCCAATGCATGAAAATGAAAAGTGAAAGTGAAGTCATTCAGTTGTGCCCGACTCTTAGCGACCCATGGACTGCAGCCTACCAGGCTTCTCCGTCCATGGGATTTTCCAGGCAAGAGTACTGGAGTGGGTTGCCATTGCTTTCTCCGTGACCAACCTAGACAGCATATTAAAAAGCAGAGACATTACTTTGCCAACAAAGGTCCGTCTAGTCAAGGCTATGGTTTTTCCAGTGGTCACGTATGGATGTGAGAACTGGACTGTGAAGAAAGCTGAGAGCCGAAGAATTGATGCTTTTGAACTGTGGTGTTGGAGAAGACTCTTGAGAGTCCCTTGGACTGCAAGGAGATCCAATCAGTCCATCCTAAAGGAGATCAGTCCTGGGTGTTCATTGGAAGGACTGATGCTAAAGCTGCAACTCCAATACTTTGGCCACCTCATGTGAAGAGTTGACTCATTGGAAAAGATTCTGATGCTGGGAGGGATTGGGGGCAGGAGGAGAAGGGGACAACAGAGGATGAAATGGCTGGATGGCATCACCGACTTGATGGACATGAGTTTGAGTGAACTCCGGGAGTTGGTGATGGACAGGGAGGCCTGGCATGCTGCAATTCATGGAGTCTCAAAGAGTCGGACACAACTGAGCGACTGAACTGAACTGATGCTATAAACTTTTAATTTGAGTTTATACTGATTTTAAGATTAATCCTTTTGTATATATAGCTCAGAGATGAGATCTAGTGAAAGGACGCCACATGTGTGATGGCTTTGTGGTATGTCAATTTGACGAGGCTAAATTACAGTCCTTAGAATTTCCTTTGCAATGTATTTATCAATAAGTAGGCTATAAGAGTTATGCTTTCATAAGAGTTGGAAAGAGGGAAGGAAAGCATGAGCTAGTCTAGCATATATGCACCTTCTCTTAATTACTTAATAAAACATCAGTGAGGCTTCTCCTGTGAAAAGAATTTTTTTCAGATATAAAGTCCCTCATCAGTCATTAGGGAGGTTACCCTGGTGGGCCTGATAATCAATTGGAAGATCTTAAAAGAAGGTTTAGACATTCCCTGGAGAAAGAAACTCTACCTATGGACAACAGCTTTGGCCATTGTCTTTTGAATCCTAGACTTTTGTGTTCTTATATTTCTTACTGCCTTCCCTATGGACTCTGGATTTGTGTAAACTGATTCTCAAAATCATGCAATCATTTCATTTCCTTGTTTAGTGTATGTGTATATACTACACACACACATATATATTATATATATGTATATACATGTGTATATATACACATGTATATGTATGCATGTATACATGTATATATATGTATACATGTATATTATATATAATATACATGTATACATATATACATATACATATATCAGTTCAGTTCAGTTGCTCAGTCATGTCTGATGGCGACCCCATTAATTGCAGCATGCCAGGCCTCCGTGTCCATCACCAACTCCCGGAGTTCACTCAAACTCATGTCCATCAAGTCGGTGATGCCATCCAGCCATCTCATCCTCTGTCGTCCCCTTCTCCTCCTGCCTCCAGTCCCTCCCAGCATCAGAATCTTTTCCAATGAGTCAACTCTTTGCATGAGGTGGCCAAAGTACTGGAGTTTCAGCTTTAGCATCATTCCTTTCAAAGAAATCCCAGGGCTCATCTCCTTCAGAATGGACTGGTTGGATCTCCTTGCAGTCCAAGGGACTCTCAAGAGTCTTCTCCAACACCACAGTTCAAAAGCATCAATTCTTCAGCGCTCAGCCTTCTTCACAGTCCAACTCTCACATGCATACATGACCACAGGAAAAACCATAGCCTTGACTAGACGGACCTTTGTTGGCAAAGTAATATCTCTGCTTTTGAATATGCTATCTAGGTTGATCATAACTTTTCTTCCAAGGAGTGTCTTTTAATTTCATGCCTTCAGTCACCATCTGCAGTGATTTTGGAGCCCCCCAAAATAAAGTCTGCCACTGTTTCCCCATCTATTTCACATGAAGTGATGGGACCAGATGCCATGATCTTCGTTTTCTGAATGTTGAGCTTTAAGCCAACTTTTTCACTCTCTACTTTCATTTTCATCAAGAGGCTTTTTAGTTCCTCTTCACTTTCTGCCATAAGGGTGGCATAACCTCATCTGCATATCTGAGGTTATTGATACTTCTCCCAGCAATTGATTCCAGCTTGTGCTTCTTCCAGCCCAGCGTTTCTTATGATGTACTCTGCATGTAAGTTAAATAAGCAGGGTGACAATATACAGCCTTGACATACTCCTTCTCCTATTTGGAACCAGTCTGTTGTTCCATGTCCAGTTCTACTGTTGCTTCATGACCTGCATACAGGTTTCTCAAGGGGCAGGTCAGGTGGTCTGGTATTCCCATCTCTTTAAGAATACACACACACACACACACACACACACACACATATATATATATATATAAATATATAAATATAATCATGGGTACACAGACATCTCTTACTGGCCAATAAAAAAGATGAACACAGGGATTTAAATTCCTAGCTCAAGCTCTGTATCAATGACCGGATGTGACTTGAGAATGCTCCTCCAGACTATGACTCCTTTTGAAAAGGGGATTCTATTTATGCAAGGGTTGTAGTCGATAAGTCATGTCCAACTCTTTGCAACCCTATGGACTGCAGCATGCCAGCCTTCCTTGACTTTCACTATCTCCTGGAGTTTGCTCAAATTCATGTCCATGGAGTCAGAGATGTTATCTCAGCATCTCATCCTCTACTGCTCTCTTCTCCTGTTGCCTTCAGTCTTGCCCAGCATCAAGTAAGGATGTTCAGTCGCTCAGTCATGTCCGACTCTTTGCGACCCCATGAATTGCAGCACGCCAGGCCTCCCTGTCCATCACCAACTCCCGGAGTTCACTCAGACTCACGTCCATCGAGTCAGTGATGCCATCCAGCCACCTAATCCTTTGTCATCCCCTTCTCCTCCTGCCCCCAATCCCTCCCAGCATCAGAGTCTTTTCCAATGAGTCAACTCTTCGCATGAGGTGGCCAAAGTACTGGAGTTTCAGCTTTAGCATCATTCCTTCCAAAGAAATCCCAGGGCTGATCTCCTTCACAATGGACTGGTTGGATCTCCTTGCAGTCCAAGGGACTCTCAAGAGTCTTCTCCAATGCCACACTTCAAAAGCATCAATTCTTTGGCGCTCAGCCTTCTTCACAGTCCAACTCGCACATTCATACATGATCACTGGAAAAACCATAGCCTTGACTAGATGGACCTTTGTTGGCAAAGTAATGTCTCTGCTTTTGAATATGCTATCTAGGTTGGAGATTATATATATATATATATTTGGATTTAGCTTGTATATACAGAGCTATGGCTCAGAGGGTAAAGCATCTGCCTGCAATGCTGGAGACCTGGGTTCGATCTCTGGGTTGGGAAGATCCCCTGGAGAAGGAAATGGCAACCCACTCCAGTACTCTTGCCTGGGAAATAACATGGACAGAGGAGCCTGGTAGGCTACAGTCCATGGGGTCGCAAAGAGCTGGACACAACTGAGTGACTTCACTTCACTTCACTTCATAAACTGATATGTACCACTGACCTAATAAATATATTTTGGGAATCAACTTTATTAAAATCTCTGAGAAATCTTTACCTGTAATAAAATTTATTTTACTTTTGTTGTTCAGTTGTGTTTGACTCTTTGCGACTCCAAGGAGTGCAGCATGCCAAGCTCCCCTGTCCATCACCAACTCCCGGAGTTTGCTCCAACTCATGTCCATTGAGTCAGTGATGCCATCCAACCATCTCATCCTCTGTCATCCCCTTCTCCTTCAGCCTTCAATCTTTCCCAGCATTAGGGACTTTTCTAATGAGTCGGGCCTTTTCTAATGAGTTGGCATCAGGTGGCCAAAGTACTGGAGCTTCAGCTTCAGCATCAGGCCTTCCGGTGAATATTCAGGACTGATTTCCTTTAAGACTGACTGGTTTGATCTCCTTGAAGTCCAAGGGACTCTCAAGAGTCTTCTCCAACACTACATTTCAAAAGATCAATTCTTTGATGCTTAGCCTTCTTTATGGTCCAACTCTAACATCCATACATCAAAAGATCCATAACTTTGACTATATGGACCTTTGTCGGCAAAGTAATGTCTCTGCTTTTTAAAATGTTGTCCAGGTTTGTCATAGTTCTTCTTCCACAGAGCAATTGTCTTTT
The DNA here is from genome assembly GCF_029407905.1 of Bubalus kerabau. NCBI lineage: Eukaryota > Metazoa > Chordata > Mammalia > Artiodactyla > Bovidae > Bubalus > Bubalus kerabau. The sequence goes on from NC_073641.1 coordinate 16,940,672, forward strand.
AATTTCATGGGTGCAGTCACCAACTGCAGTGATTTTGGAGCCCAAGAAAATTAAGTCTGTCACTGTTTCCATTGTTTCCCCATCTATTTGCCATGAAGTGATGGGACTGGATGCCATGATCTTAGTTTTTTGACTGTTACTTCATGTATAATTACAATAAATTTTTAAGTAAATTAGAAATGAATGAAGCCATATTTGCTAGAGCTTATAAGCCAGGAGTTGCTTGGGAAATGGCTACAATTTATTTCAAAGTTCTTAAAACATTGCTTCCCATGTGTGTTTTGTTAATTTCTCCTGACATATATTCTAAGAAGGCAATATTTTGCCTTAACAATATCATCTTTACTTTGGTAGACATCAGTGATTATAAATACCCATTTTATTTTTGTAAGATAATACTGAAGTTTGCCAACAGTACAGTTTCACCAAGATATAGTTTAGTCACTAGACTGCAAGCATTATATATACATACATATATTTAACTATAGTATATAAGTGATGATCTGTTTCTAAAATGTATTTAGTCTTCTGATTTCTGGATTTGATGGTATCTGATTTACACTATTTTCTTTCACAGATATAATTTAAAACACAGTAAGCAATGTTAGAATAAAATTTTGTATCACTCTTCCATATTTTCTTAGAACATCACACACTGTCAATTAAATGTTTTTATTCAAATATAGTCAGCAATTGGGACACAATTGGACTTTCCGTAGACTGATCAATCTCAATTTGTTTGAATGGCGGTAGTAGTTTTAGTGCCACGAGAGGGTCACTTACCTTATGTTAAAATATGCCTACTGCCTTACCAAGTATATGGTATCATAGTGTAGAAATGTTGAATTAGTAGTTCATAATAAAAACTTTGGTTCTAGGTTACACAAAGACCACCTAAATGATAGAAATAAACAAGCTTACTTCTCTGTGCTTTAGTTTTTTCACTTTTAATACTGGACTACCTACCCGAATTCTCTTTTGTACTGGGATAATTCAGATCTCCTTTTTAAAAAATATTTACATATACACAATGGAGTATTACTCAGCCATTAAAAAGAATACATTTGAATCAGTTTTAATGAGGTGGATGAAACTGGAGCCTATTATACAGAGTGAAGTAAGCAAGAAAGAAAAACACCAATAAGTATACTAACGTATATATATGGAATTTAGAAAGATGGTAACAATAACCCTGTATACGAGACAGCAAAAGAGACACTGATATATAGAACAGTCTTTTGGACTCTGTGGGAGAGGGAGAGGGTGGGATGATTTGGGAGAATAGCATTGAAACATGTATAATATCATATATGAAACAAGTCGCCAGTCCAGGTTCGATGCACGATACTGGATGCTTGGGGCTGGTGCACTGGGACGACCCAGAGGGATGGTATGGGGAGGGAGGAGGGAGGAGGGTTCAGGATGGGGAACACATGTATACCTGTGGCGGATTCATTTTGATATATGGCAAAACCAATACAATATTGTAAAGTTAAATAAAATAAAATTAAAAAAAATTAATATGGGAAAACTAATTCCAAGGAATGCTGTAGTAATAATAAAAATAAGCCAAGTTTTTGTTCTATAAACCCTTAAGCCTGTTTCCAACAATTCTTATTCCAGACATAAAATTAGTTAATAACAATGAAAAAATTTAAAAGCCACTCTTTATTGTACATTTACAATATATTTGACAACCTCCAAGTTAAAAGAATCACTAATTAATTACAGCTTAGACATGCATTGCTCTGAAAGTAACTTTTTAATTTCTTCAGGTGAGTAATCCTGCAATTGGAAAACTGTTAATATAATTTTCTAAGTCTTTGTTGGTGTGAATTAGTTTTATTTTTTATTTTCCCTTTTTATTTTGTTTGTGTTTACTATTCTATTCTATTCTTGTAATAGTTTAAAATGTTGCACTAATGATATTATTAGGTCTGTTAAAAACAAAGTATAGTCAGCTGTGTTGGTAATAGAAAGGAAACTAAGGACATAAATAGAGATCACTGGAAAGCAAAACTGAATATACCCTGCTAGATTAGTTCCCAGAGAAGATGGTTTACCTTTAATGTATATAACTTGCCTGAGAATAGGTGATGATTACTAAATAGTTTATAATTAAAGATAATATCTACTCATATTATCATTTCATTTTGTATTTTTAAGTGGACGGAAAACCTCAGTCTTTTCAATATGTGTAAAAGTGACGCTGTAAAATTAGAACCACAAATCCCAAATCAAGGAGAACTGTAAAATTAATAGTGCATTGTTGCTAAGTGCTAATAGATTAGATCTTAAATCAAGTTTAGTTTGTTACATGAAACATTCATAAATAAATCCATTCTCATATTTTCTATAAACACCAACAATTTATATAATACATTATAAAAACTTCAAAGCACATTTTAAAAATGTTTAAGTATTGTTATCTACATCACTTGTAATTGTGCAACAGTATTAAGGTATGAAAATTCCTAAAATGGAAAGAAAAAATAGCAAAGAAAGCAGAAAACAATGAATCCAATGACCCAGTTCACTGAATAAATATAGATGATCACCATATCCATGTCAAACCACCATCCACGGCTGTCATCCTCAAAGTGCAGGTAATCCATCCTGTGTGCACCATGTGGAAACTGCCTTCTTGTAACTGGAGCTGCACGTCTGTGGAAACCTAGAAGATATATGAACATGCAATTTAAAGCCCATTAAATTCAGATAAGGGCTCAGAAAGGAAGCTGCATTATGAACATGAGTATCATGACCAGAGCATTATCCTGATTTCACTGAGGGGCATATATGGTATTCCATACAGTTTTTCTTTTTAATGATAAGCAACTATCAGAAGTCTTTTTCAGTTAAAGCTTCTAAGGGGGACAGTAAAATTAGCAAAAATCATGGAAAATGGAGTCAAGAGACTATTCTTTTTTAAAAACTGAAGTATAGTTGATCTACAATATTAGTTTCAAGTATATAGCATATGATTTAATATTTTTATAGATTATGCTCCATTTAAAGTTATAATAAAATATTGGCTATATTTCCTGTGCTATACAATATATCCTGTAGCTTATTTTAATACATAGTAGTTTATACTTACTAATCTCCTACCTCCTCCTGTCTTCCTTCTTTGCCTATCCCCACTGATAACAACTAGTCTGTTCTCTGTATGAGTCTGTTTCTATTGTATCATATTTACTCATTTTAGTGTTTAGATTCCATATATAAGTGATAACATACAGTATTTGTATTTTTCTGACTTATTTCACTAAGCATAGTATCCTCCAGGTCTATCCATATTGTTGCAAGTGTCAAAACTTCACTCTTTTTTCAATGACTGAGGAATATTGCATTATGTGTGTATGTATATCCCATCTTTATCCGTTCATCTGTTGATGGACCCTTACATAGGCTATTGTATATAATGCTGCTATGAACACTGGGGTACATCAGTTCAGTTCAGTCCCTCAGTCGTGTCCAGCTCTTTGCGACCCCATGGACTGTAGCAGGCCAGGCCTCCCTGTCCATCACCAACTCCTGGAGTTTACCCAAACTCATCTCCATCGAGTTGGTGATGTCATCCAACCATCCCATCCTCTGTTGTCCCCTTCTCTTCTGGCCTTCAATCTTTCCCAGCATCAGGGTCTTTTCCAATGAGTCAGCTCTTCGCATCAGGTGGCTAAAGTATTGGAGTTTCAGCTTCAACATCAGTCCTTTCAATGAACACTCAGGACTGATCTCCTTTAGGATGGACTGGTTGGATCTCCTTGCAGTCCAAGGGACTCTCAAGAGTCTTCTCCAACACCATAGTTCAAAAGCATCAATTCTTCAGTGCTCAGCTTTATTTATAGTCCAACTCTCATATCCATACGTGACTCCTGGAAAAACCATACATAGCGTTGACTAGATGGACCTTTGTTGGCAAAGTAATGTCTCTGCTTTTTAATATACTATCTAGGTTGGTCATAGCTTTTCTTCCAAGGAGTGAGCATCTTTTAATTTCATGGCTGCAGTCACCATCTGCAGTGATTCTGGAACCCCCAAAAATAAATCAGCCACTGTTTCCACTGTTTCCCCATCTATTTGCCATGAAGTGATGGGACCGGATGCCATGATCTTCGTTTTCTGAATGTTGAGCTTTAAGCCAACTTTTTCACTCTCCTCTTTTCACTTTCATCAAGAGGCTCTTTAGTTCTTCTTCACTTTCTGCCATAGGGGTGCTGTCTTCTGCATATCTGAGGTTATTGATATTTCTCCTGGAAATCTTGATTGCAGCTTGTGCTTCTTCCAGCCCAGTGTTTCTCATGATGTACTCTGCATAGAAGTTAAATCAGCACAGTGACAATATACAGCCTGACATACTCCTTTTCCTCCTTGGAACCAGTCTGTTGTTCCATGTCCAGTTCTAACTGTTGCTTCATGACCTGCATACAGATTTCTCAAGAGGCAGGTCAGGTGTTCTGGTATTCCCATCTCTTTCAGAATTTTTCACTGTTTGTTGTGATCCACACAGTCAAAGGCGTTGACATAGTCAATAAAGCCGAAGTAGGTGTTTTTCTGGAACTCTCTTACTTTTTAGATGATCCAGTAGAGGTTGGCAATTTGATCTCTGGTTTCTCTGCCTTTTTAAAACCAGCTGGAAGTTCACGGTTCATGTATTGTTGAAGCCTGGCTTGGAGAATTTTGAGCATTACTTTACTAGCGTGTGAGATGAGTACAATTGTGTGGTAGTTTGAGCATTCTTTGGCATTGCCTTTCTTAGGGACTGGAATGAAAACCGACCTTTTCCAGTCCTGTTCCCACAGCTGAGTTTTCCAAATTTGCTGGCATATTGAGTGCATCACTTTCACAGCATCATCTTTTAGGATTTGTAAGAGGTCAAATGGAGTTCCATCACCTCCACTAGCTTTGTTCATAGTGATACTTCCTAAGGCCCACTTGACTTCACATTCCAGGATGTCTGGCTCTAGGTGAGTGATCACACCATCATGATTATCTGGGTCATGAAGATCTTTTTTGTACAGTTCTTCTGTGTATTCTTGCCACCTCTTCTTAATATCATCTGCTTCTGTCAGGTCCATCCCATTTCTGTCCTTTACTGTGCCCATCTTTGCATGAAATGTTCCCTTGGTATCTCTAATTTTCTTAAAGAGATCTCTAGTCTTCCCCATTATATTGGTTTCCTTTTTTCTTTGCATTGATCACTGAGGAAGGCTTTCTTATCTCTCCTTGCTATTCTTTGGAACTCTGCATTCAAATGGGAATATCTTTCCTTTTCTCCTTTGCTTTTGGCTTCTTTTCTTTTCACAGCTATTTTTAAGGCCTCCTCAGATAGCCATTTTTCCCTTTTGCATTTCTTTTTCTTGGGGATGGTCTCGATCCCTGTCTCATGAATATATCTTTTCAAATTACTATTTTTGTTTACTTCAGTAATATATCCAAGAATGGAACTGGAGGACCAATTGGTAGTTCTATTTTTAGTTTATTGAGGAAACTTCATACTAATTTACATTGTGGCTATACCAATTTACATTCCTACAAACAATGTAGTAGGGTATCCTTTTCTCCAAATTTTCATCAATGTTATTTGTGGTCTTTATGATGGTAGCCATTCTACAGGTGTGAGATAATACCTCATTTACATTTCTTTGATGATTAGTAATGTTGAGCATCTTTTCCTATTGGTCATCTGTATGTCTTCTCTGGAGAAATGTCTGTTCAGGTCTTGTGTATTTTTTAATTGATTTTTTTGATAATGAGTTGTATGAGCTCTTTATATGTTTTGGATATGAACTCCTTATTGGTCATATAACTGGCAGAAATTTTAAGAGACTAATTTTGTTCTGTCATTTACTTGGGGCAAGTTAATTGATCTCTTTGATTTCAGATTTCTCACCTATATCATCTGACTTTTTAATTAAAATTTTGTGAGGTTCATTTTTTGGATATTGAGTTGCATGAGCTGTTAATAAGATTTAGAGATTAATTCCTTATTGGCTGCATTGTTTGCAACATTTCCTCACATTCTATGGGTTGTCTTTTCATTTTGTTTATGGTTTCTTGTGCTATGAAAACTTTTCAGTTTAAATAGGTCCCATTTGTTTACTTTTGTTTTCATTTTCATTACTCTAGGAGAAGATTGAAAAAGATATTGTGGTGATTTATGTTAAAGAGTGTTCTGCCTATATTTTCCTCTAAGAATTTATAGTATCTGGTCTTACATTTAGGCTGTTAATTCATTTTGAGTTTATTTTTGTGTATGGTGCTAAAGAATGTTCTAATTTCATTTTTTATATGTAGCTGTCCAGTTTTCTCAGCATCATTTATTAAAAGAGACTATCTTTTCTCCATTGTACAGTCTTGCTTTGTCATAGATTAATTGACCACGGGTGCTACATGGGCTCTCTACCCTGTTCCATTGATCTTTATGTCTGGTTTTGTGTCAGCACCATACTGCTTTAATGACTGTAGCTTTGCAGTGTAATTTAAAGTCAAGGAACCTAATCCTCCAAGTCTGTCTTTCATTCTCAAGATTGTTTTGGCTCTTTGGGGTCTTTTGTGTCTCCATACATATTTTAAGAACAACCCATGAAAAAATGGGCAAAAGACCTAAATAGATGTTTCTCCAAAGAAGACTTACAGTTGACCAAGAGGTGTATGAAAAGATGCTCAACGTCAGTAATTATTAGATAAATTCAAATCAAAACTAAAGTGAGATATCACCTCATACCAGTTAGAATGGCCATCATCAGAAAGCCTACAAATAACAAATGTGGGACGTGTGGAGGAAAAGGATCCTTTTTTACATTGTTGGGGCTTCCCTAGTGGCTCAGAAAGTTAAGAATCTGCCTGCAATGCAAGAGACCTGGGATCAATCCCTGGATCGGGAAGATCCCCTGGAGAAGGGAATGGCTACCACTCCAGTATTCTTACCTGGAGAATTCCATGGACAGAAGAGCTTGGTAGGTTGCAGTCCATGGGGTTGTAAAGAGTTGGATACAACTGAGCGACTAACACACACATCTACATTGTTGGTGGGAATGTAAATTGCAACACCCCCTATGGAGAACAGTATGGAGGTTCCTTAAGGAACTAAAAACAGAGCTACCATATGATTCAGCAATCCCACTCTGGGGCATGTATCTGAAGAAAAACATGGTTCAAAAAGATACATGCACCCCAATGTTCAATGCAGTGCTGTCTACAATAGCCAAGCTATGGAAGCAACCTAAGTGTCCATCTACAGATGAACAGATATATAGAAGATGTGTTATATATACACAATAGACTATTACTCAGCCATCAAAAACAATGAAACAATGCCATTTGCAGCAACATGGATCAGTTCAGTTCAGTTGCTCAGTCATGTCTGACTCTTTGTGACCCCATGGACTGCAGCGCGCCAGGCTTCCTCGTCCATCACCAACTCCTGGAGCTTGCTCAAACACATGTCCATTGAGTTGGTGATGCCATCCAACCATCTCATTCTTTGTCATCCCCATCTCCTGCTTTCAATCTTTCCCAGCATCATGGTCCTTTCCGATGAGTCAACTGTTCACATCAGGTGGCCAAAGTACTGGAACTTCAACTTCAGCATCAGTCCTTCCAATGAATATTCAGGACTGATTTCCTTTAGGATTGAGTAGTTTGATCTCCTTATAGTCCAAGGGACTCTCAAGAGTCTTCTCTAACACCACAGTTCAAAAGCATCAATTGTTCGGTTCTCAGATTTCTCTATGGTCCAACTCTCATATCCATACATGACTACTGGAAAAACTGTAGCTTTGACTCTACAGATCTTTGTCAGTAAAGTAATGTCTCTGATTTTTAATACATTGTCTAGGTTTGTTGTAGTTTTTCTTCCAAGGAGAAAGCATATTTTAATTTCATGGCTGCAGTCACCATCCATTGTGGTCTGGTACTCCCATCTCTCAGAATTTTCCAGTTTGCTGTGATCCACAGAGTCAAAGGCTTTTGTGCAGTCAGTGAAGCAGGAGTAAATTTTTTAAAATATTATCTTTCTCTGTGATCCAACAAATGTTGGCAATTTGATATCTGGTTCCTCTGTCTTCTAAACCCAGCTTGTATATCTTGAAGTTCTCAGTTCACCTACTGCTGAAGTCTAGCTTGAAGGATTTTGAGCATAACCTTACTAGCATGCAAAATAAGGGCAATTGTATGGTAGTTTGTACATTCTTTGGCACTGCCCTTCTTTGGGATTGGAATGAAAACTGACCTTTTCCAGTCCTTTGGTCACTGCTCAGTTTTCCACTTTTTCTGACATGTTGAGTGCAGCACTTAAGAGCATCATCTGTTAGGATTTTAAATAGCTCAGCTGGAATTTCATCACCTCCACTAGCCATGTTTATATTAATGCTTCCTATTTACATACTAATTATTTGCCCAATGACAACCAGGGTTTAGCTGACAAATAGTGAACTTTATTTTTTAGAGACCTAAAAAAGTTAGGTCTTTTTAGACGTTAAAGGCTTTTTAAAGATGAATAATATGATATGCCAAAGGCTTTGACTGTGTGGATCACAATAAACTGTGGAAAACTGTGAAAGAGATGGGAGTACTAGACCACCTGACCTGCCTCTTGAGAAATCTGTATGCAGGTCAGGAAACAACAGTTAGAATTGGACATGGAACAACAGACTGGTTCCAAATAGGAAAAGGAGTACGTCAAGGCTGTATATTATCTCCGTGCTTATTTAACTTCTATTCAGAGTACATCATGAGAAACACTGGGCTGGATGAAGCACAAGCTGGAATCAAGATTTCTGGGAGAAATATCAATAACCTCAGATATGCAGATGCTGCTGCTGCTAAGTCACTTCAGTGGTGTCCGACTCTGTGAGACCCCATAGACGGCAGCCCACCAGACTCCCCTGTCCCTGGGATTCTCCAGTCAAGAACACTGGAGTGGGTTGCCATTTCCTTCTCCAATGCATGAAAGTAAAAAGTGAAAGTGAAGTCGCTCAGTTGTGTCTGACTTTAATGACCTCATTGAGCACAGCCTACCAGGCTCCTCCATCCATGGGATTTTCCAGGCAAGAGTACTACAGGGGGATGCCATTGCCTTCTCTGGATATGCAGATGACAGCACCCTTATGGCAGAAAGTGAAGAAGAACTAAAGAGCCTCTTGATGAAGGTGAAAGAGGAGAGTGAAAAGGTTGGCTTAAAGCTCAACATTCATAAAACTAAGATCATGGCATCTGGTCCCATCACTTCATGGCAAATAGATGGGGAAGCAGTGGAAACAGTGGCTGATTTATTTTTCTGGGGTCCAGAATCACTGCAGATGGTGAATGCAGCCATGAAATGCAGATGCTTACTCCTTGGAAGGGAAGTTATGACCAACCTAGGCAGCATGTTAAAAAGCAGAGACATTACTTTGCCAACAAAGGTCTGTCTCATCAAGGCTATGGTTTTTCCAGTAATCATGTATGGATGTGACAGTTGGACTATAAATAAAGCTGAGCACTGAAGAATTGATGCTTTTGAACTATGGTGTTGGAGAAGACTCTTGAGAGTCCCTTGGACTGCAAGGAGATCCAACCAGTCCATCCTAAAGGAGATCAGTCCTGAGTGTTCATTGGAAGGACTGATGTTGAGGCTGAAACTCCAATACTTTGGCCACCTAATGTGAAGAACTGACTCATTTGAAAAGACCCTGATGCTGCGAAAGATTGAAGGCCGTAGGAGAAGGGGACGACAGAGGATGAGATGGTTGAATGACATCACCGACTCAATGGACATGGGTTTGAGTAAACTCCGAGAGTTGGTGATGGACAGGGAGGCCTGGAGTGCTGCGGTCCATGGGGTCGCAGAGTCGGATATGACTGAGTGACTGAACTGAACTGAATACGATTATTAATATTAGCCTTTGCTTTGTACTTATCTACTGTCTACTAATGTGGTTATTACTTTGAGTGGGTGGGGATAATACAATAAACTGAGCAGAAAAGATATATTCTGGCATATGCTAGTTACTCTGGTGATAAAGTTTCTGTAAGGCTCAAGCTTGAAGTAGATTCTGATTCATTCTTTTTAATAACTCATTTAGTAAAAACAAAAGTAATGTTGAATATTCTGCTCCACATCAGGTTTCTTATTCTCATAGAAAGGTTGCATCTACCTGAGTTATCATTATGGTTACTTAAAGTCAAGTTTCTTTGATCAAGAACAATCTTAAATTATTGTTCTCATATGTTTTATATTGTATAACAGAAATTGTGTATATTTTAAGGTGTAAAGTAGGATGATTTGATATATAATATTTAGTGAGATGATTATTATAATCAAGCTAACTAACATATCCATCTCCTTTTTTGTTGTTTTGAGAGTACCTTCTGTCTACTTTCTTAGCAAATATCCACTATCTTTGCTGAGATATATGGTTCGTATATATTTTTTTCCAAAACCATGGACTATGTTTCATTTTGCTTGTTTCCCTTGCCATGCAGAAGAAGCTTTTTAGTTTGATATAGTCCTGCTTGTTTATTTTTGCTGTTGTTGCCTGACCTTTTGTGGTCATATCCAAAAATAAGGACTGGAAAGGCCCATGTCAAGGAGCTTATCTTACATGGTTTCTTATAGAGTTTTATGGTTGCAGATCTTACATTTAACTCTTTAATATATTTTTGAATAGATTTTTGTGTATGGTGTAACACATGGGTTCAGTTTCACTCTTTTGTGTGTGGCAATCCAGTTTTCCCAATACTATTTATTGAAAAGAGTATCCTTCCTTTCCCCATTGTGAATATATTCCTGACTCCCTTACTAAGAATTAGTTGATTATGTATACCAGGATTTACTTCTGAGGTTTCCACTGTGTTCCAGTGGTCTATGAGTCTATTTTTATACCAGTGCCATACTGTTCTGATTAGTATAGCCTTGTAATATAACTTGAAATCATCACGTGATACCTTCTACTCTGTTCTTTCTCAAGGTTCTTTTATTTGGGATCTTTTGTGGTTCCATATATGCACTGCTGCCAATTAAGCTTGAGGTGGTGATGGAATTCCAGCAGAGCTATTTAAAATCCTAAAAGATGATGCTATTAAAGTGCTGCACTCAATCTGTCAGCAAATTTGGAAAACCCAGCAGTGGGCACAGGACTGGAAAAGGTCAGTCCTCATTCCAATTCCCAAGAAGGGCAATATTAAAGAAGGTTCAAACCATCAGACAATTGCATTCATCTCCCATGCTAGGAAGGTTATGCTCAAAATCCTCTAGGCTAGGCTTCAGCCTTACATGAACTGAAAACTCCAGATGTTCAGGCAGGTGGGTTTAGAAAAGGCAGAGGAACTAGAGATCAAATTGCCAACATTCTCTGGATCACAGAGAAAGCAAGGGAATTCCAGGAAAATATCTAACTCTGTTTCATTGACTACACTAAAGCCTTTGACTGTGTGGATCATAACAAACTGTAGAAGCAACAGTTAAAACCCTGTATGGAACAACTGACTGATTCAGGATAGAGAAAGGAGTACGATAAGGCTGTTTATTATCACCCTGTTTATTTAACTTATAAACAGAACATATCATGTGAAATGCTAGGCTGGATGAGTTACAACCTGGAATCAAGATTGACAGGACAAATATTAACAACCTCAGATATGCAGATGATACCACCCTAAGGACAGAAAGTGAAGAGAAACTTAAGAGGCCCCTTGATGAGGGCAAAGGAGGAAAGTGAAAAAGCTGGCTTAAAAGTGGATATTAAAAAAACTAAGATCTTATGATCTGGTCGCATCACCTCATGGCAAACAGAACGGCAAAAGGTGGAAGAAGTGACAGATTTCCTCTTCTTGGGCTCTAAAATCACTGTAGATGGTGACTGTAGCCATGAAATTAGAAGACAATTGCTTCTTGGCAGGAAAGCTATGACAAACCTACACAACATGTTAAAAAGCAAAGAGATTACTTTGCTGACAAAGGTCTGAATAGTCAAGGCTATAGTCTTTCCAGTTGTCATGTATGGATGTGAGAGCTGGACATTAAAGAAGGCAGAACGCCAAAAAATTGATGCTTTCGAACTGTGATGCTGGCGAAGACTCTTGAGAGTCCCTTGGAAAGCAAGATCAAACCAGCCAATCTCAAAGGAAGTCAATCCTGAGTACTCTTTGGAAGGATGGATGTTGAAGTTGAAGCTCCAGTACTTTGGCCACCTGATGCGAACAGCTGACTCACTGAAAAAGACCTTGATGCTGGGAAAGACTGAAGATAGAAGGAGAAGAGGGTGACAGAGGGTGACAGAGGATGAGATGGCATCACTGATTCAATGAACATGAACTTGGGCAAACTCCAAGAGATGGGAGGGACAGGGAAGCCTGGTGTGCTGCAGCCCATAAGGTTGCAAAGTGTTGAACACAGCTTGGCTACTTAACAACAGTGTGAGTCTATACCAATTCTACAACTGTTATTTTTCTGTTTCTTTGAAAAATGCCATTGGTATTTTGATAGGGATTGTACTGAGTCTGTGTTTTGCTTTGAGTAGTACAGACATCTTAATAATTTTTAAATTTCATTTTTTATTGAAGTATAGTTGCCAGTTATATAGTAATATGTTATAGGTATAAAGTGATTTACAATTTTTAAAGGTTACATTCCATACACAGTTATTATAAAATATTGGCCATATTTTTTCCATGTTGTATAATATATCTTTATATCTTATTTTATACCTCTCACTTGTAGTTTGTACCTCTTACTCCCCTACCCCTATATTAATTCTTTTATTTAGTAAAAATTCTTTTAATCAGTAAATCAGTAAATATAAATTAATACATGCTAAGCACATTCCTGGCCAATACTAAAGTTTCAATAAATTATTCTTATTTTTAATTTAATATTGTAACTGTTACTTTCAATATGAAAAGCAGCTGCTTTTCTCAGTTCTTATTCTTCATATTATGTCTGTCTTTTGTGAATAAATCAGTATGTTGTTTGTTCAGACAAATGGTGAGAAACTGTTTCCTTCAAATATGAGTTGATTTCTCTAAGGCAGTTATTAACTTTAAATAAACTGTCAGAGTATCAGACAGTGAAACTATGGCATATTAAAATTTATGAAGATTATATGTACTATCACTTAGAGGCTGAGGATTTAAAGATATTTTTAGACATGGTTCCTGTCTAAAGAAACTCATACTCTAGAACAGTTTATCAATCTTTTTTTTGTTTATTTCATTATCACCCGTGTAAGGAGGAAAAAATAGTTGAATTAAAATTTATCTGAAATATTCTAATCAGTAAATCAAATTAGCTTAAATCCAATTTCCCTCTACTGAGAGAAATTTAAAATAAGGAATAAATTTTTTTCAGGTAGGGTTGAGCTCGTGAGGGCCAAAAACTACTGTGACATCTAAGATTTTTTTGGTGCCCCAAGAACCAGTTTTTGCCCCCATTAGAAGTGCATGGCGTAGGAGACAGCACACGGAAAAGCATGTAACAGTCACTGTATATATTACATATAACCACTCCATTCCAAAATTGGGTTTGCACTGGAATTAATGGAGAGAAGTTTCTGCACCAGGAAATCCTCAGACTTAAGCACAACTTACTATTTAGTGATACCTTGATAAAGTGAATTTGTTATTAAGACATGGCTTCAAGAATAGCCAGTATTATTAGCACATTTTATCTATGGTATTTCAAGGTAAAGGACACTTTTCCACTACAGTGGAAATCATACTCTTCAAGGAATCAGAAAATTTGGATTTTTGTGCCAATACTGAACATGCTCATTATTTGATCACGTCAAAACAGGTCCTCTGTATTGAGATACATATATTCATATGATTTTCTTCTTTAATCTGTTAATGTGATGAATTCAAAAGTAGATTTTTTAAAAAATGTTGAATAATTTTAAAAAGATCTGTTACAGTGATGAATTAAGGTGATAGATTTTCAATGTTTCATCATTCCTTTAAATCCAGGATAAATTCCATGTGTTCGTGATACTGGTTTTTACACATTGATGAATTCAACTTCATATATTTTATGTGGCATTTTTATGCCTATGTTTATAAGGAAGATTGGTCTATAATTTTCTGTTTTATGCAATATTTGCCTGGATTGTATCTCATGGTTTTATTGTCTTCATAAATCATGCTGGCAGTTAGGTGACAGTTCTCTGTGTATCTCTGTGTGTCTGCATATCTTGCAAGCAAGAGGCACTGACCGTCTCTGTTCTGACACTGGCAATCCTGTGTTCTCTTTTTACTCTCAAAAATGGTCTGCATAAAATTAGAATTCTTGGTGGTTTGATAAATCTAACCTATAAGTGGTATCGATTTTTAAATATCAATTTCTTGAATAGTTGTTGGTATACTAATGTTTTCTAGTTATTCTTGAGTACGTTTGGTAATTTTTATATAGCAGTATCCATTTTATTCAAGTTTTTAAGTGAATTAGACTAAAATTTCCCTGATTGTGGTACATTTGGAGCTTTTCACAAGTGTTCCGGTCTCCTGAATGCCTGGCTTATTTGCACTTCTCTGCCCCTTATGATTTAGGCATGGCATGAGACTTGACAAACGAAAATGAATGCCCAAAGAAAAGACTGTGTGCACTGTTTCTGGGGAGCACGTTCCTCAGTTTGAGATGCTGCAGCAGTCTGTCTCCCTCTTCCACAACAACCTGTAATGTATCAGGCAGAGGCTACTCCGTCATCCCGGGTCCTAAAGCTTAGGGTGATGTGAAGCAGAGCACCCAGGGGTTAAGAGAGAAATTAATTCTGACTGGAAATAATGAAGTGACTTTTAGAACTATTAAAGGAAAGGATGATAATCACAAAGTTGAAACGGATTTGTTTTCTCACTGGGGGTGAAAAAGATAAAGCTCTTGGACAAATTCATTGCATGAAATCAAACAGTAAGAAAGAACTGTGGAGAAAATCTCCACGTCACTATCAGAGTTAGAAAAAAATATAAAGAAGAACCAGCATTCCAGAATCTCATACAGATACTTCTGCCTCTTCATAAATTCTATTTTGCCAAAACCATTTTACCTCAGAAGGATTTCTCTTGTGTTCTAGAAAACAAAGCATGACTTTTTCTCCACAAAATATGGTACAAATTTATATTTGCCATTGAAGACCATAAAGTACTATATTTTGAAGATTCAGAGACAGAAAGACTGTCAACAATCATCTGTTTCATTTTTGTAATTTTAGTAACCTGCACAGTGCTTTGAGGATGGAATGTTTGTTTGCAGAATGTTCGTTGAGTGGATGGGTGAATGCCTGTATATAAGGATAGACTTCAGAGAACAGAATGAATCATTAGCATATTTTGAGAATGTCCCAAATCAAGCTTCTCAACTATATTTTCAGCATGTACTGAATATTATTATGAATATATTTGAAATACATTTTGTAGTTATTATGAAAAAAATTCTTTAGAGGTTAATTCAGTTCAGTTCAGTTCAGTCACTCAGTTGTGTCTGACTCTTTGTAACCCCATGGACTGCAGCACGCCAGGCCTCCCTGTCCATCACCAACTCCTGGAGTTTACTCAAACTCATGTCCATTGAGTCAGTGGTGCCATCCAGCCGTCTCATCCTCTGTCATCCCCTTCTCTTCCTGCCTTCAATCTTTCCCAGCATCAGGGTCTTTTCAAATGAGTCAGTTCTTCGCATCAGGTGG
This sequence comes from Bubalus kerabau, assembly GCF_029407905.1. NCBI lineage: Eukaryota > Metazoa > Chordata > Mammalia > Artiodactyla > Bovidae > Bubalus > Bubalus kerabau. Next base: position 16,956,328 of record NC_073641.1, read on the forward strand.
CCAAAGGACTGGAGTTTTATCTTCAGCATCAGTCCAACTGATTTCCTTTAGGATGGACTGGTTGGATCTCGTTGCAGTCCAAGGGACTCTCAAGAGTCTTCTCCAACACCGCAGTTCAAAAGCATCAATTCTTCGGCACTCAGCTTTCTTTACAGTCCAACTCTCACATCTGTACAGGACTACTGGAAAAACCATAGCTTTGACTATACAGATTTTTGTTGGCAAAGTGATGCTTCTGCTTTTTAATATGCTGGCTAGTTATGTCATAGCTTTCCTTTCAAGGAGCAAGCATCTTTTAATATCATGGTTGCAGTCAACATCTACTGTAATTTTGGAGCCCAAGAAAATAAAATCTGTCACTGTTTCCACTTTTTCCCCATCTATTTGCCATGAAGTGATGGGACCAGATGCCATGATCTTAGTTTTCTGAATTTTGAGTTTTAAGCTAGCTTTTTCACTCTTTTCTTTTAAAGACCCTCATCAAGAGGGTCTTTAGTTCCTTTTCATTTTCTGCCATTAGAGTGGTATCATTTGCATGTCTGAAGTTCTTGATATTTCTCCTGGCAATTCTGATTCCAGCTTGTGATTCATCCAGCTCAGCATTTCTCATGCTGTACTCTGAATATAAGTTAAATAAAGCAAGATGATAATATACAGTCTGTCTTACTCCTTTCCAAATTTTGAACCAGTTTATTGTTCCCTTTCTACTTCTAACTGTTGTTTCTTGGCCTGCATACAGGTTTCTAGGAGACAGGTAAGATGGTTTTGTTTTTCCATCTCTTATAAGAATTTTCCATAGTTTGTTGTGATCCACACAGTCAAAGGCTTTAGTGTAGTCAATGAAGCAGTAATAGATGTTTTTCTGGAACTCCTTTGATTTGTCCATGATCCAAAGAGTGTTAGCAATGTGATCTTGGTTCCCCTGTCTCTTGAAACCAACTTGTACATCTGGAAGTTCTTGGTTCACGTACTGCTGAAAAAAAGGTTTATCCTATCCTTTATCTGTGATGGGACAGATGAAATATTAAAGCTTGGTGTTTTATTGTTCTGCATATTATGTAATAGTTTTGATGTGTCAAAATTTGATTGATATAAGTAAGCCTTAGCAGTGGTGGATATTTTTAGTCATAAGCAGGTATACAGTTACTCTGTTAATAGATGTGAAAAGTTAATGCAAAATGAATTTTAAATTTCTTTTTATTTTCTATATCTTTAGGATCCCAGAATCATTTATTAATCCTGCCAAATTAACTTTTTATATAGATTAATATATATTGCAGATTGCAACATATTCTATAAACACATGATTTGCTTTGAATATATTTATAAAGTTATCAGGCTGTATTATATAATTCTTAAAAGTTTTGTTTCTGTAACCAGGTATGAAGTGAGAATCATGTCTTTTTAAAAAAAGAGTATTTTTAACTGTGGTAAAACACAAATAATATGAAATTTGACTTTTCTGATATACAATTCAGTGGCATTAATTACATTCACAAAGTTATTATTGCCACTATTTTTTTCTAAAAAGTTTTTCCATTACCACAAAGAGAAACTCTGTAGCCATTATGCAATAATTCCCCAACTGCCTACTCTCCTCTGCTCCTGGCATCTCTAATCTACTTTTCTGTCTCTATGAATTTGCCTATTCTAAGATATTTCATGGGCTTCCCAGGTGGCTCATTGATAAAGAATATGTCTGCCAATACAGGAGACATGGGTTTGATCCCTGAGTCAGGAAGATCCCCTGGAGAAGGAAATGGCTACCCACTCCAGTATTCTTGCCCGGAAAAATCCCATGGACTGTGGAGCCTGGTGGGCTACAGTCTGTGGGGTTGCAGAGAGTCAGACATGATGGCGTGTCTAAACAACAACAAGATATTTCATAGAAGTGGGATCATACAATATTCATCCTTTATGCTGGCTTATTTCACTTAACATTTTAAAGGTTCACTGATACTACATAATATATCAAAACCTCATTCTTTTTATGGCTGATAATATTTCACTGTATGTATATACCACATTTTGTTTATCCATTAATTGTTCTTATGTACTTGGGTTGTTTCCATCTGTTGGCTATAGTGAATAATGCTGCAACGAACACTGGCAAACAAGTATCTGTTTTGAGTCCCTCTTTTTAATTCCTATGGTTATATATCCAAGAGTAGAACTGCTATGTCACATGGTAATTCTATGTTTAGCATTTTGAGGAAACTCGAAACTTTTTTTTTCAGCAAAATATATCATTTTTCATCCCTGTTAGCAATACCCAAGGGTTCCAATTTCTGCACATTCTTGCCAACACTTGTTATTTTCTTTTTCTAAACAATTATAATCATAGTAATAGGTGTGATTCTCACTGTCATTTTGATTTATATTAATCCCCCTAGTGACTAATGATGTTATATAATCTTTCATGTGCTTATTGGCTATTTGTGTATATTCTTTAGAAGGATGTTTATTGAAGTCCATTGCCCATTTTTTAATTGAGTTATTTGTCTTCTTGAGTTCTTTATATATTGCAGGTATTAAACCATTATCAGATATGATTTGCAAACATTTTCTCCTATTGTGTGGGCTATCTTTTCATCTTCTTGAAAATGTCCTTCTGATGCACAAAATTTTAACTTTGATGAAGTTCAATTTATTTGCTTATGTTTTGGTGTCATATCTAAGAATCTACTGGCCATGAATATTTACCTTTATATTTTCTTTTAAGAGCTTTATGTTTTATATTTAGGCCACTGATCTATTTTGAGTTAGTTTTTGTACATAATATGAGGTTAACTGGTCCAATTTTATTCTTTTCCATGTGGAAATCCACTTGTCCTAGCATTATTTGTTGAAGAGACTCTCCCCAATGAATGGCCTTAGAACCCTTTCCAAAAATCAAGTGGCCATAGACATACAGGTTTATTTCTATAATTACGATTCCATTTCTATTCCATATTCTTTTGCTAGTATCATTCTGTTTTGATTCCTATAGTAAGTTTTGAAAATGAAAATGTGAGCCTACAACAGTGTGGTTTGTTTTCTAGGTTTTTTGTTTGTTTGTTTACTCAGGGCCCTTGATATTAAGGACCAAGTTTTCCATTTCTACAAAAAGGGGTCTTGTAATTTTGATAGACGTTGCACTGAATCTACAGATAGCTGTAGCTAGTACTGATATCTTAACAATATTAAGTCTTCTAATCCATGAATACAGTATATCTTTCCTTTTATTTAGGTCTTCTTTAATTTCTTTTAGCTATGTTTTATACTTCTCTTTATATGTCTTTCACATCCTTGGTTAAATTTTTTCCTAGTTATTTATTTTAGATGCTAGTATAAGTGAAACTACTTTCTTAATACCCTTTTCAGGTTGTTCTCTATTGGTGAACACAACTAATGTCTGTGTGTTGATGCTGTAACCTGACACTTTGCTGAATATTTTATTAGCTTTAGTAGTTTTCTTTTAGATTCCCTGGGATTTTTTTGATATGTTTATTTCTACCTTTCCAATTTGAATTCCTTTAAATTCTTGTTCTTATCTATCTGTTCTGGCTAGAATTCTTAACACAGTGTTGAATAGCAGTGGTGAAAGCAGGTATCCTTGTCTTGTTTTTAATCTTAGGAGTAAAGCTTTCAGTCTTTCCCACTGAATTTGATGTTAGCTGTATTTTTTTTTTTAATAAATGCCCTTTGTTATGTTGAGGAAGTTCCTTTTTATTCCTAGTATTCTGAATTTTTTGTTAAAAAAAAAAAAGGTGATTTTGTCAAATGCCCTTATGCATTTTATGGTATATTACATTGGTTTTTGTATGATAGACCACCCTAGCATACCTGGGATAAATACTATTTAGTCATATTGTACAATCAGTTTGCTAGTAATTTTTGGAGGATTTTTCATCTATATTTATAAGGGATATTGGTCTGTAATCTTTTTTTGTGATGTTTTATACAGCTTTCAAATTGGGGCAATACTGATCTCCTAGAATGAGATAGGAACTATTCTCTTCTCTTCAATTTTTTTATAAGAGTTTAAGAAAGAAAGAATGGTGTTACTTCTTTAAATTTTGGTAAAATTCACCAGTGATGTCATTTGGTCCCCGATTTTTGTTGGGGGGGGGGGTTGGCATTTTTGATTACTGATTCAAGTTCTTTACATGTTGTAAGTGTGTTGAGGTTTTCTATTCTTAAGAAGTTTAGCTACTTTGTGTTTCTAGAAATTTGTTCATTTCTTCTAGGTTATCTAATTTGTTGTCATATAACTGCTCATAGTATTCTCTTATACTATTTTTCTTTTCTGTAAGGTTGGTAGTGATGCCTCTACTTTATTTCTGATTCTAGTTATTTGCATCTTCTTTTTCCTTTTCAATCTAGATAAAGGGTTGCCAACTCTTGATCTTTTAAAAGAATTAACTTTTGGTTTTGTTGATTTTCTCCACTGTTTTTCTATTCTGTATTTCATTTACCTCCATTCTAATCTTTTTTAGTTCCTTCTGCTAGTTTTGGGTTTGGATTGCTCTTCTTTTACTAGTTCCGCAAGCTATGAAATCATGTTACTGATTTGAGATTTTTGTCTCTTTTAATGTAGGTGTTTTATAGCTATAAAATTTCCTCTGAGCACTGTTTTGCTGCATCTCATAAGTTTTGTTATGTTTTATATTTTCATTCATCTTGAAATATTTTTTTCTCCAGCTTTTAAATTTTGAATATATTTGACCTATGGGCTTTCTGTGGCTCAGATAGTAAAGAATTCCCCTGCAATGCAGGAGACCAGGGTTCAATCCCTGGGTCAGGAAGATCCCACTTCAGTACTCTTGCCCAGAGAATTCCATGGACAGAAGAGCCTGGTGGGCTCAGTCCATGGGCTTGCAAAGAGTTGGATACGACTGAGCAGTAACTCTTTCACTTCATATTTGACATATAACAGTCTATAAATTTGAGGTATCAGTTTAATACACTTATACATTGTAATATGATTGCCACTGCAGTAATACTTAGCACCTCTGTCACACTGCATAGTTACCCCTTTTGTTCAGCGTGAGGGACAATGTTTAGTTTGACTGTAGTACGAGTTCGACTGTAGTACAGTATTCATTAGGCTGTGCACTAGATCTCTTTGGCTTATTTATTACTTGTTACAAGGTTGGACCCTTAAACAACTTCAATCTTATTCTTCCACATTCCCACTATCCACTGCTAACCATCATTTTACTCTTTTTTTATGATTTGTACTTTAGAGGCCACGCAAGTCAATTTATACAGTATTTGTTTTTCTGACTTATCTCAGTTGGCATAATTTACTTAAGGTCCATGTTAAATAGTCCGTCCATGTTGTCACAAATCACAGGACGTCTTCCTTTCTCATAGCTGAATATAATTCCATTGTATGTATACATTATATATTTCTTATCCATTCATCTATTGATGGGCATTTAAGTTTCCATATCCTGGCTATTGTGAATAATGCTGAAGTGAAAATGGGTATACATATATATCTTCAAAATCCTGTTTTCATTTCCTTTAGGTATATACCCAGATGTGGAATTGCTAGATGATAAATTTTTAATGTTTTAAAACCTCTATGATATTTTCTATAGTGGTTAGACCAATTTAAATTCCCACCACCAGTATATAAAGGTTCTCTTTTCATCATGTCTTCACAAGCATCTGTTGCCTCTATTTTCTGAATTATAGTCATCCTAACAGGTGTGATGGCACCCCACTCCAGGACTCTTGCCTGGAGAATCCCATGGATGGAGGAGCCTGGTAGGCTGCAGTCCATGGGGCCGCCAAGAGTCAGACGCGATTGAGCAACTTCGCTCTCATTTTTCACTTTCATGCATTGGAGAAGGAAATGGAAACCCACTCCAGTGTTCTTTCCTGGAGAATCCCAGGGACAGAGGAGCCTGGTGGGCTGCCGTCTATGAGGTCGCACAGAGTCGGACATGACTGACGCGACTTAGCAGCAGCAGCAACAGGTGTGAAGTGATATCATGTTTTTGATTTGCATTTCCATGATGATTAGTGATGTTAAGCATCTTTTCATATGCCTGTTGGCTATTCTTATGTCCTCTCTGGAAAAATGTTTAGTTCTGCCCTTTTAAACAGAGAAGGCAATGGCACCCCACTCCAGTACTCTTGCCTGGAAAATCCCATGGACGGAGGAGCCTGGCAGGCTGCAGTCCATGGGGTTGCAAGAGTCGGACATGACTTAGTGACTAAACCACCACCACCACGGGTTTATATTATTCTATTTCTAACTGGCCATAATTGAGCTAGATGTGATATATTTTATTTATGATTCCAGGATAAATATATAATAAACACCAGAAAACCACTTGTCTATTAAAAAGTGAATAACCACTACAAAATCATTTAGTGGTATTAGTTTTGAGTGAGTGGTTGTCTAAGATTTAGACAATCCCTAATTTTTGTCTATTTTAAACAAAAAGTATTATATAAAATGTATGTTCAATTATATATAATGTAATGATTTATGCTAAAAATTGAGAATATTTTTCATGTAACAAGATTTAATGGTTTTCTTATTTAAAATAAAATCTTATTTTCCTTGTTTTATAATAACATGGAATTCAGAATAACTAGATTTTATCAGTGAGTCTAGTTACACATCTGTAATGCTAAAAATTGAGGTTCAGTGGTAAATTTTTACAGTAAATTTAGTCTGGAGATCTTAACCTAATATCCAACATATTACAAAAGTTATCTCTTGCCAGGAAATATTACAAAGAAAATCATTTAGGTTGTGAAACAGTGTATTGAATCATGATAATTGTCAGTAAGTCCTTTAAAATAGATATGTTCTTAAAAATACAAAATGAGCTTGAGGCTTTGACAGTTTATTGGTTTGCCATGGATCATACTGGAAGTGATGAGGCTGGATCATAAAGCTAGTTTTTGTTACTATATCTATGATACTACATTAAATTCCAGATATTTCAAAACGTAGGATAATGCAAAATTCTCTCATTAGCTTGACATTTTATGTTGAAACTATTTGAAACTGCCTTTTGAGAAAATAATTATTTTATGTAATCCATTTTGGTGCATATTTAGATATATCCTACCTTATTTTAAAAATCTTTTCTCTGACACTAAAATACTGAGTAACCTGATAAGTTAGAAGACACTGAGGTAGGAGTCAACCAAAAGGGCAATGCAGGAGTTTCCTGACCTCTCCTACTCCCACAGACAAAATGAATGTAGATATGCACATGGAGAAATTCCCTCTGATGCTACACATCAGATGAATGAAAAAATAGCCACACTGAAGTGGGTTTGAAAGGCCAAGGCATGCTCTTGCCATAAACCCCTTCCTCACACAGTACTGTATAATTGGGAATGACCTCCCAGCTCATCCCTGAGGAACAAAGGGTTTGGACGCTACATCTAGTACTCAGATATATTTGAGACTTTCAATATGAGGGAGTTTCAAAACACCCACCTCAGAAATCTAACTGGGCTTATGTACATGAGATCCAGGGGATAATAACAAAGAAGCAATTCTTAATAGGCATACTACAATTGCCATGGCTATCTCCCAAGGGCTCCGTGCAGAAGGATTAGGCAGGATCACTCATATGCCAGTCTTTCCCTGAATAGAACTTTATCTGCATACTTTACACGTTGCTGCCTAGGGCCAGGCTTCTAATTAGACAGCATCAGCGGATACACCTCTCCTGCCTTCTCTGTCCAGCCTGATTCAAGTCACTAGTACTGACCTGAGCAGGTACACACATCTGCACACCAGATTTTATGTCTGCCAAACAAGGTATGGGTCCCCATATCTACTGAACCTCATAGATATTTAAAGAGCTTCCATTCACAAGTCCTACAGGACGACAGCAAACAAAGTAGCAATTCTTAACTGGCTATCCCACCAGGGCTCAGTTGCAGATGGAGCAGACAAAATAGCCTATCTGTCTTTCTCTGAAAGGGGTTTATCAAAAAATCCAAAAGAACTTTTTGGCCAACCCAATAAAATAAAAAAAAATGAGAGGGAAGTTAAAACCAGCACCACAGAAATACAAAGGATCAAAAGGGATTAATTTGACAATTATACGCCAATAAAATGAAAAACCTAGAAGAAATGGATGAATTCCTAGAAACTTAGTCTTCCAAGACCAAATCAGAATGAAACACAAAATATGAACTCACCAAACTCAGTCGTGAAACTGAATCAGTAATTTAAAAACTCCAGCAAAGAAAAGTCCAGAATTAGAAGGCTTCATAAGTGAATTATATCAAACATTAAAAAGGAATTAAGCCTATCTTTTTCAAACTCTTTCAAACTCATTTTTCTAGGCCAGAATTTTCCTGATTCAAAAGCCAGACAAAGACACTGCAAGAAAGGAAAATTATGGGTCAATATCCCTGATGAATACAGATGAAAAAAACCTCAACAAAATGTTGGGAAATCAAATCCAGTAAGACATTAAGAGGACCAGAGAACACGATCATTTACGATTTACCTCAGCAATATAAGAATGGCTGAGTATCCTCAAATTAGTTGTTGTTATATACCACATGATCATCTTAATAGATGTTGAGAAGCTTCTGATAAATACCCAAAAATTTTAATATCCATTTACTGAAAAAACTCCCAAAGTATATAGAAAACATACTTCAACATTACAGTGTCACTTTATACCCATCAGAATGCTGCTGCTGCTGCTAAATCGCTTCAGTCATGTCCGACTCTGTGCGACCCCAGAGATGACAGGCCACCAGGCTCCCCCGTCCCTGGGATTCTCCAGGCAAGAACACTGGAGTGGGTTGCCATTTCCTTCTCCAATGCATGAAAGTGAAAAGTGAAGTGAAGTCACTCAGTTGTGTCCGACTCTCTCAGACCCCATGGACTGCAGCCTACCAGGCTCCTCCGTCCATGGGATTTTCCAGGCAAGAGTACTGGAGTGGGGTGCCATTGCCTTCTCCACCCATCAGAATAGCTATTATTAAAAAGATATCAACAAGTGTTGGCAAGGATTAGAATGATGGAAACCCTCATACACTGTTGGTACAAATGTAAATTGGTGTGACCACTATGGAAAACAGTATGGAGTTTCCTCAAAAATTAAAAATAGAACTAATCATATGGTCCAGCAATTCCAGTTCTGAGTATTTTTCCAAAGAAATGAAAACACAATTTGAAAAGATGTATGCATCCCTACAGACATGGAGAAGGGAATGGCAAACCACTTCAGTATTATTGCCTTGAGAACCCCATGAACAGTATGAAAAGGCAAAAATATAGGACATTGAAAGATGGACTGCCCAGGTCAGTAGGTGCCCAATATGCTACTGAGAACAGTGGAGAAATAATTCCACAAAGAATAAAGAGACAGAGCCAAAGCAAAACCAAACCCACTTGTGGATGTGACCGGTGATGGAAGTAAAGTCCAATGCTTTAAAGAGCAATATTGCATAGGAACCTGGAATGTTAGGTCCATGAAACAAGGCAAAGTGGAAGTGGTCAAACAGGAGATGGCCAGAGTGAACATTGACATTTTAGAAATCAGTGAACTAAAATGGATTAGAATGGGTGAATTTAATTCAGATGACCATTACATCTACTACTGTGGACACGGATCCCTTAGAAGTAATGGATTAGCCCTCATAGTCAAAAAAAGAGTCTGAAATGCAGTATTTGGATGCAATCTCAAAAATGACAGAATGATCTCTGTTCATTTCTAAGGCAAACCATTCAATATACAGTAATCCAAGTCTATTGCCTGACCCATAACGCTGAAGAAGCTGAAGTTGAACGGTTCTATGAAGAACTATAAGACCTAGAACTTAGATCCAAAAAAGATGTCCTTTTCATTATAGGGGACTGGAATGAGAAAGTAGGAAGTCAAGAAACACCTGGAGTAACAGGCAAATTTGGCCTTGGAGTACAGAAAGAAGCAGGGCAAAGGCTAATAGACTTCTGTCAAGAGAACGCACTGGTCATAGCAAACACCCTCTTCCAACAACACAAGAGAAGACTCTACACATGGACATCACCAGATGGTCAACACTGAAATCAGATTGATTATGTTCTTTGCAGCCAAAGATGGAGAAGCTCTATACAGTCAGCAAAAAAAAGACTGGGAGCTGACTGTGGCTCAGATCATGAACTCCTTATTGCCAAATGCAGACTTAAATTGAAGACAGTAGGGAAAACCACTAGACCACTCATGTATGACCTAAATCAAATCCCTTCTGATTATACAGTGGAAGTGACAAACAGATTCAAGGGATTAGATCTGATAGACAGAGTGCCTGGAGAACTATGGACGGATGTCTGTGACACTGTACAGGAGGCAGTGATCAAGACCATCCCCAAGAAAAAGAAATGCAAAAAGGCAAAATGGCTGTCTGAGGAGGCCTTACAAATAGCTGAGAAAAGAAGAGAAGCTAAAGGCAAAGGAGAAAAGGAAAGATATACCCATTTAAATGCAGAGTTGCAAAGAACCAAGGAGAGATTAAGAAAGCCTTCTTCGGTGATCAGTGTAAACAAATAGAGGAAAACAATAGAATGGGAAAGACTAGAGATCTCTTCAAGAAAATTAGAGACACCAAGGAAACATTTCATGCAAAGATGGGCTCAATAAAGGACAGAAATGGTATGGATCTAACAGAAGCAGAAGATATTAAGAAGAGGTGGCAAGAATACACAGAACTATACAAAAAAGATCTTCATGACCCAAATAATCACGATAGTGTGATCACTCACCTAGAGCCAGACATCCTGGAATGTGAAGTCAAACGGGCCTTAGGAAGCATCACTGTGAACAAAGCTAGTGGAGGTGATAGAATTCCAGGGGAACTATTTCAAATCCTGAAAGATGATGCTGTGAAAGTGGTGCACTCAATATGCCAGCAAATTCAGAAAGCTCAGCAGTGGCCACAGGACTGGAAAAGGTCAGGTTTCATTCCAATCCCAAAGAAAGGCAATGCCAAAGAATGCTCAAACTACTGCACAATTGCACTCATCTCACACGCTAGCAAAGTAATGCTCAAAATTCTCCAAGCCAGGCTTCAACAGTACATGAACTGTGAACTTCCAGATGTTCAAACTGGATTTAGAAAAGGCAGAGGAACCAGAGATCAAATTGCCAACATCCATTGGCTCATAGAACAAGAAAGAGAATTCCAGAAAAACATCTATTTTTGCTTTATTGACTATGCCAAAGCCTCTGACTGTGTGGATCACAATAAACAGGAAAATTCTTAAAGAGATGGGAATACCAGAACACCTGACCTGCCTCTTGAAAAAAATGTATGCAGGTCAGGAAGCAACAGTTAGAACTGGACATGGAACAACTGACTGGTTCCAAATAGGAAAAGGAGTATGTCAAGGCTGTATATTGTCACCCTACTTATTTAACTTATATGCAGAGTACATCATGAGAAACGCTGGGCTGGAGGAAGCACAAGCTGGAATCAAGATTGCTGGGAGAAATATCAATAACCTCAGATATGCAGATGACAGCACCCTTGTGGCAGAAAGTGAAGAAGAACTAAAGAGCCTCTTGATGAAAGTGAAAGAGGAGAGTGAAAAAGTTGGCTTAAAGTTCAACATTAAGAAAACTAAGAGCATGGCATCTGGTCCTATCACTTCATGGCAAATAGATGGGTAAACAGTGGAAACAGTGACAAACTTTATTTTGAGGGGCTCGAAAATCACTGCAGATGGACTCTAACCATGAAATTAGATGATGCTTGCTCCTTGGAGGAAAAGTTTGACAAAACTAGACAGCATATTACAAAGCAGAGACATTACTTTGCCAAGAAAGGTCCATCTATTCAAAGCTATGGCTTTTCCAGTAGTTATGTATGGATGTGAAAGTTGGACTATAAAGAAAGCTGAGTGCTGAAGAACTGATGCTTTTGAACTGTGGTGTTGGAGAACAGTCTTAAGAGTCCCTTGGACTGCAAGGAGATCCAACCAGTCCATCCTAAAGGAAATCAGTCCTGAATATTCATTGGAAGGACTGATGTTGAAGCTGAAACTCCAAGACTTTGGCCACCTGATGTGAAGAACTGACTCATTTGAAAAGACTCTGATGCTGGGAAAGATTGAAGGTAGGAGGAGAAGGGGACGACAGAGGATGAGATCGTTGGATGGCATCAGCGACTCAATGGAGATGAGCTTCGGTAAACTCCGGGAGTTGGTGATGGACAGGGAGGCCTGGTGTGGTACAGTCCATGAGGTTGCAAGAGTCGGACATGACTAGCAACTGAACTGAACTGATGCATCCCTATATTATTTGTAACATAATCACAGTAGCCAATATATTCAAGCAACCTACATGCCCATCAACAGACAAATAGATAAAAAAGATGCAGACATATATATATATATATATATATATAAATATATATAATGGCTATTACTTATCCATATAAAACGTAACCTCACCATTTGTGATAACATGGATGAACCTGGAGGGTATTTTGCTAAGTGGAGTAAGTCAGATGGAGAAAGTAAAATACCATATGATTTTACTTATATGTGGTGCTAGTGGTAAAGAATCTGCCTGTCAATGCAAGAGACCTAACATACAGGTTCAATCCCTGGGTTGGGAAGATCCCCTGGAGAAGCTCACGAGAACCCACTCCAGTATTCTTGCCTGGAGAATCCCATGGACAGAGGAGCCTGGTGTCACAAAGAGTTGGACATGACTGAAGTGACTTAGCATACACAAGGACAGAAAAATTATTTTTGGACTTCCTTGGTGGAATGTAAAAAAGAGAAGAACAACCAATGAACAAAACAAAACAGAAACAGAGTCATTGATACTGAGAACAAACAAATTGTTGCCAGATGGGGAGGGGATGGAGGAAGAGAGAAATAAATTGAGGGAAAGTGAAGAGTTACAAACTTCTGGTTACAAAATAAATGAGTCATGAAAAATAAATCATATCATGGGGGAAATAGTCAATAATAATGTCATATCTTTGTATGGTGACGGACAGTTACTAGACTTATATTGTGATTATTTTGTACTGTATAGAAATATCTAATCAACATGTTGTGCACCAGTCACTAAAATAATGTTGCAGGTCCATCATACTTCAAAAGAGACCAAATAAACTCACTCATAGGAAAAAAGAGAGCAGAGTTGTGGAGGGGTAGTGGGTGAGGGGAGGGGGAATTGGATGAAGGTCATCAAGACGTACAAACATCCTTTTGAGATAAGTAAGTACTAGAGATGTAATGTATAACATGATTTATATAATCAATGCTCTATGTTATATATGGAAGTTGTTAGAGTAAATCCCAAGAGCTTTACCAAAAAGAAAAAAATTTTTCTTTTATTTTCTATTTTATGATAGAGGTTCACTAAACTTACTGTGGTAATCATTTCATAAGGTATGTAAGTCAAATCATTATGCTGCATGCCTTGAACTTTATATAGTGCTTCATGTCCATTATATCGCAGTAATACTCTAAGGAAAGAAATCAATAAACATAAAACATTTTTAAGATAATAAAATATATGATTATGCTGTAAGATCAAGCACACACACAAAATCTCTGGTAGATACACAAAAAATAAAGACAAAGCAAGCAAAACATACCATTACAGAAAATCATTATGAAGGAAAATGGTAATCCCTCAAATTACAAGGGAAGAGAATAAGACAGAAATAAAGGAACAATAGAAAAATGAAACAAACAGAAAATAATAACAAAATGGCAATAATAAGTCAATACCTATCAAGACTTTAAATGTGAATGGATTAAATTCTTCAAAAACATAGTGTATATATGTTGCCTACAAAGACTTTAGCTTTAAAGACACACAAAATCTTAAAGGGATGGAAAAAGATGCTTCATGCAAATTTTTAAAAAGCAGGGGTAGTCATACTTTGGACAAAATAAGCTAAGTCAAAGACTATAACAAGAGACAAAGAAGGTCATTATAATAAAGGGGCCAGTTCAATAAGAGGATGCCTTTGGCCCTCTGTATCTACAGGTTTCACGTCTACACACATGGAGTGCTAACTGCTTTCACTGAATTATGTCATTTTGTTAGGGGAAGTCAGCTAGTGGCAAAATGAGAAATCAGAAACTGCCTTGAGATGCATGAAAATAAAATCACAACATATAAAAACTTATGGGACACGGGAAAAGCAGGGCTAAGAGGGGAGTTTATAGTAATAAATGTCTACATTAAGATAAAAGGTCTCAAATAAACAACCTAATTTTACATTTTTAGGACTAGAGAAACTATGCCCAAAGTGAGTAGAAGGAAGGAAATAACAAAGATCTGAGCAGAATAAAATGAAGTAAAACTGAAATATAAATTAAAGGAAATATAAACTAAAAAGACAATAGAAAAGATCACTGAACCTAAAAGTTGTTTTTTAAAAGATAAAGTAGATATAAACCCTTATATTGGTTTACCAAAAAAAGACAAAAAGTAAAATTATAAGTGAAAAAGACCTTACAACTGATAATATGCAAATACAAGGTGTAAAGAGACTGAATAATTATATGCCCCCAAATTGGACAACCTAGATAAAATTTAGATTTGTAGAAACATACAGCCTACCAAGACTGATTCATGAAGAAGCAGAAAATATGAATAGCTCAAATACTAGTAAGATGACTGAATCAGTAATCAAAAACTTCAATTCAAATAAAAATCCATGACCAGATGGCTTCACTGATGAGTTCTACCAAAAACCTAAGGAAAAACTAATCCTTTATAAGCTCCTTCAAAAAACTGAAGAAGAGGGAACACTCCCAAATTCATTTTACTAGTCCAGCATTACTCTGATATGAGAGCTAGACAAGGATACTACAAGAAAAGAAAATTATAGTTCAATATTCCTGATAAACATAGATGCAAAAATCCTCAACAAAATGTAAACAAAATAAATGCAACAGAATGTTAAAAAGATCAGGTAACATGATCAAATAGGATTTATTCCAGGGATGAAAGAACAGTGCAACATTTGTGAACCAATATGATATACCACATTAACAAAATGAAAGATAAGAATCAGATAATCACCTTGATAGATGCAGAAAAATCATCTGACAAAATTTAAGATAACTTTATGACATTTAAATGGACAACAGGTACATAAAAAGGTGCTTTTAACATCACTCACTAATTATCATACTCAGTTGCTCAGTCATGTCTGACTCTGTGACCCCATGGACTGTAGCCGACCAGGCTCCTCTGTCCATGGGATTTTCTAGGCAAGAATACTGGAGTAGGTATTACCACTGATGGTAATACCAATTCATTACCATTGAGCCACCTCACTAATTATCAGGGAAATGCAAATCAAAACCACAATGATATATCAACTGACACCTGTTAGCATGATTATTATTGAAAATGCAAGGGGTAACTGGATAAGATGTGAGGAAAAAACTGTTGTAGCCCTATGGAAAACAATATGGAGGTTCCTCAAAAATATAACAATAGAACTACCATAGATTCAGTAATCCTAATTCTGGGTACATATATAAAGTAAACAAAATCACTATCTGGAAGAGATATACACCAAGGTATGTAAACTACCTAAATGTCCGTTGATGGCTAAATGGATAAAGACAAGGTGTTATATATAATGGAGTAATGAAAGTCATAGCCTTGACTAGATGGACCTTTGTTGGCAAAGTAATGTCTCTGCTTTTCAATATGCTATCTAGGTTGGTCATAACTTTTCTTCCAAGGAGTAAGCGTCTTTTAATTTCATGGCTGCAGTCACCATCTCCAGTGATTTTGGAACCCCCCAAAATAAAGTCTGACAATGTTTCCACTGTTTCCCCATCTATTTCCCATGAAGTGATGGGACCAGATGCCATGATCTTTGTTTTCTGAATGTTGAGCTTTAAGCCAACTTTTTCACTCTCCTCTTTCACTTTCATCAAGAGGCTCTTTAGTTCTTAACTTTCTGCCATAAGGGTGGTGTCATCTGCATATCTGAGGTTATTGATATTTCTCCTGGCAATCTTGAGTCCAGCTTGTGCTTCTTCTAGCCCGCATGTCTCATGATGTACTCTGCATATAAGTTAAATAAGCAGGGTGACAGTATACAGCCATGATGTACTCCTTTTCCTATTTGGAACCACTCTGTTGTTCCATGTCCAGTTCTAACTGTTGCTTCCTGATCTGCATATAGGTTTCTCAAGAGGCAGGTCTGGTATTCCCATCTCTTTCAGAATTTTCCAGTTTCTTGTGATCCACACAGTCAAAGGCTTTGGCATAGTCAATAAAGCAGAAATAGATGTTTTTCTGGAACTCGCTTGCTTTTTCCATGATCCAGCAGATGTTGGCAATTTGATCTCTGGTTCCTCTGCCTTTTCTAAAACCAGCTTGAACATGTGGAAGTTCATGGTTCATGTATTGCTGAAGCCTGGCTTGGAGAATTTTGAGCATTACTTTACTAGCGTGTGAGATGAGTGCAATTGTGTGATAGTTTGAGCATTCTTTGGCATTGCCTTTCTTTGGGACTGGAATGAAACCTGACCTTTTCCAGTCCTGTGGCCACTGCTGAGTTTTCCAAATTTGCTGGCATATTGAGTGCAGCACTTTCACAGCATCATCTTTCAGGATTTGAAAGAGCTCAACTGGAATTCCGTCACCTCCACTTGGTTGTGAAGATCTTTTTTGTACAGTTCTTCTGTGTATTCCTGCCACCTCTTCTTAATATCTTCTGCTTCTGTTAGGTCCATACCATTTCTGTCCTTTATTGAGCCCATCTTTGCATGAAACAACAAAGGTCCGTCTAGTCAAGGCTATGGTTTTTCCTGTGGTCATGTATGCATGTGAGAGTTGGACTGTGAAGAAAGCTGAGCACCGAAGAATTGATGCTTTTGAACTGTGGTGTTGGAGAAGACTCTTGAGAGTCCCTTGGACTGCAAGGAGATCCAACTAGTCCATTCTGAAGGAAATCAGCCCTGGGATTTCTTTGGAAGGAATGATGCTAAAGCTGAAACTCCAGTACTTTGGCCACCTCATGCGAAGAGTTGACTTATTGGAAAAGACTCTGATGCTGGGAGGGATTGGGGGCAGGAGGAGAAGGGGACGACAGAGGATGAGATGGCTGGATGGCGTCACTGACTTGATGGACGTGAGTCTGAGTGAACTCCGGGAGTTGGTGATGGACAGGGAGGCCTCGCGTGCTGCGATTCATGGGGTCGCAAAGAGTTGGACATGACTGAGCAACTGAATTGAACTGAACTGAATGAAAGTCGGTGTCAGTCACTCAGTTGTGTCTGACTCTTTGTGACCCATGGACTGTAGCCTGTCATGCTCCTCTGTCCCTGGAATTGTCCAGGCAAGAATATTGGAGTGGGTAGCCATTCCATTCTCTGGGGATCTTCCTGACCCAGGGATCAAATCTGGGTCTCCTGCATTGCAGGTGGATTCGCTACGCTCTGAGCCACCAGGGAAGCCCTCTGGAGTAATATTTAGCCTTATAAAAGAAGGAAATCCTAATCTGTGATTTTGACATAGATAAATATGGAGAGCATTGTCTTAAGTGAAATAAGCAAGACAAAGAAAGAAAGACTGCATGTTAAAAGTTATCCATGGAATCTAAAAACAGAAAAAAACAAACAAAAAAAAACCTACCTAAAAAGCGAAACCAGAAAAACCTTATGAAAACAGAGTGAATAAATGGTTGCTTGGAGCTGAGGAGTGGGGGAAATAGGGAGAGGCTGGTAAAAGGGTACAGTCTTTCAGTTATAAGATGAATGAAGTCTGAGGAACTAATGTGATTATAGTTGATAACACTGTACTGTATAAGTGAAATCTGTTAAGAAAGTAGAACTTAAATATTCTCACCAAAAACACACACCGAAAATAAAAACAAACTTAAAAAAAAAAAGCCATGTGAGATGGCGGTTCTGTTAACTGACTAGCTGTGGAGGGAATCTTTCACAGTGCATACATGTATCAAATTATCACACTGTACATTTTAAAATTAATTTTTGGGGGGTGGCATCATTGAAACTGCCAAAAAAGCTGAAAGAAAAAAGAATGGGCAACTTTTATTAGTGTTTGAATCTGTGTGTAACCTCCATGGGGTTGATGTTGGGAGATATTTGCAAATATATGGGGGAATGCTGCTAATTACAATAAAAGGAGGGTCTACTTGTGGTCTGGTGTGCTCAATTGTTCAACAATGTTGGGTAAGTCTCATATAATGAAGAACTGTCCTGACCAAAAGAATAACAGGAATCCTTTTAAGAAACACAGTAGGGGGTCTCTTATTTGAAACTAAATAAGAAATTAAGAAAATAATCCAGGGGTGGTTAAATTCAAAAAACTTGTTATCAGATACATCTACTTTGTCAGATCACGCTCAGTTAAGTTCAGTCGCTCAGTCGTGTCCAACTCTTTGCGGCCCCATGGACCACAGCATGCCAGGCTTCCCTGTCCATCACCAACTCCCTGAGCTTGCTCAAACTCATGTCCATCGAGTCGGTGATGCCATCCAACCTCATCCTCTGTTGTCCCCTTTTCTCCCAGCCTTCAATCTTTCCCAGCACCAGAGTCTTTTCCAGTGAGTCAGTTCTTCGCATCAGGTAGCCAAAGTATTGGAGCTTCAGCATCAGTCCTTCCAATGAATATTCAGGATTTATTTCCTTAGGATTGACTGGTTGGATCTCCTTGCAGTCCAAGGGACTCTCAAGAGTCTTCTCCATCCCCACAGTTCATTAATTAAAAGCATTAATTCTTTGGTGCTCAGCTTTCTCTACAGTCCAACACTCACATGCATACATTACTACTGGAAAAACCATAGCTTTGACTAGATGGACCTTTGTTGGCTAAGTAATGTCTCTGTTTTTTAATATGCTGTTTAGGTTGGTCATAGGTTTTCTCCCAAAGAGCAAGCGTCTTTTAATTTCATGGCTACAGTCACCATCTGCAGTGATTTTTGAGCCCAAGAAAATAAAGTCTGTCATTGTTTCCATTGTTTCTCCTCTATTTGCCATGAAGTGATGGGACCAGATGCCATGATCTTTGTTTTTTGAATGTAGAGTTAAGTCAGCTTTTCTACTCTCCTCTTTCACTTTCATCAAGAGGCTCTTTAGTTCTTCTTCACTTTCTGCCCTAGGGTGGTATCATCTGTGTACCTTAGGTTATTGATATTTCTCCCAGCAATCTTGATTCCAGCTTGTGCTTCATCCGGCCCAGCGTTTCTCATGATGTACACTGCATACAAGTTAAATAAGCAGGGTGACACTATACAGTCTTGATGTACTCCTTTCCCAATTTGGTACCAGTCTGTCATTCCATGTCTGGTTCTAACTGTTGGTTCCTGACTTGCTTACAGATTTCTCAGGAGGCAGGTCAGGTGGTCTGGTATTTCCATCTCTTTAAGAATTTTCCACGGTATATTGTGATCCACACAGTCAAAGGCTTTGGCATAGTCAATAAAGCAGAAATAGATGTTTTTCTGGAATTCTCTTGCTTTTTCTGTGGGCCAGTGGATGTTGGCAATTTGATCTCTGGTTCCTCTGCCTTTTCTAAATCCAGCTTGAACATCTGCAAGTTCATGGTTCATGTAATGCTGAAGCCTGGCTTGGAGAAATTTGAGCATTACTTTGCTAGCATGTGAGATGAGTGCAATTGTGCAGTAGTTTGAACATTCTTTGGCATTGTCCTTCTTTGGGACTGGAATGAAAACTGACCTTTTCCAGTCCTGTGGCCACTGCTGAGTTTTCCAAATTTGCTGGCACATTGAGTGTAGCACTTTCACAGCATCAACTTTTAGAATTTGAAATAGTTCAACTGGAATTCCATTACCTCCACTAGCTTTGTTGATAGTGATGCTTCCTAAGGCCCACTTGACTTTGCATTCCCAGATGTCTGGCTCTAGGTGAGTGATCACAGTATTGTGATTATCTGGGTCATGAAGATCTTTTTTGTATAGTTCTGTGTATTCTTGCCACCTCTTCTTAATATCTTTGGCTTCTGTTAGATCCATACTGTTTCTGTCCTTTATTGAGCTCATCTTTGTATGAAATGTTCCCTTGGTATCTAATTTTCCTCAAGAGATCTCATCTTTCCTATTCTATTGTTTTCCTCTATTTCTTTGCCCTGATCACTGTGGAAGGCTTTCTTATCTCTCCTTGCTATTCTTTGGAACTCTACATTCAGATCATTATATCTTTCCTTTTCTCCTTTGCCTTTAACTTCCCTTCTTTACTCAGCTATTTGTAAGGCCTCCTCAGACAACTGTTTTGCCTTTTTGCATTTTTTTTCTTGGAGATGGTCTTGATCACTGTCTCCTGTATAATGTCATGATCCTCCATCCATATTTCTTCAGGCACTCTATCACATCTAATCCCTTGAATCTATTTGTCACTTCCACTGTATAATCATAAGGGATTTGATTTAGGTCCTATCTGAATGATCTAGTGATTTTACCTACTTTCTTCAATTTAAGTCTGAATTTGGCAATAAGGACTTCACGATCTGAGCCACAATCAGCTCTCAGTCTTATTTTTGCTGACTGTATAGAGCTTCTCCATCTTAGGCTGCAAAGAATATAATCAATCTGATTTCAGTATTGACCATCTGGTGATGTCCATATGTAGAGTCTTTTCTTCTGTTGTTGGAAGAGGTTGTTTGCTATGAGCAGTGTGTTCTCTGGCAAAACTCTGTTAGCCTTTGCCCTGCTTCATTTTGTATTCCAAGGCCAAATTTGCCTGTTACTCCAGGTATATCTTGACTTCCTAGTTTCCCATTCCAGTTCCCTATGATGAAAAGGACATCTTTTGGGGGTGTTAGTTCTAGAAGGTCTTGTAGGTCTTCATAAAACCATTCAGCTTCTTCAGAATTACTGGTTGGGGCATAGACTTGGATTACTGTGATACTGAATGGTTTGCTTTGGAAACGAACAGAGATCATTCTGTCGTTTTTGAGACTGTATCCAAGTACTACATTTTGTACTCTTTTGTTGACTATGAGGGCTACTCCATTTCTTTGAATGGAACCTAGTCCACAGTAGTAGATATAATGGTCATCTGAGTTAAATTCACCCATTCCAGTCTATTTTAATTCACTGATTCCTAAAATGTTGATGTGTGTGGCTCAGAAAGGGCATCATTTAAGTAGCCATATCAAACAAAAAATTATTTTTAACACTTCTAAGTCTACAAACAGAAATTATTGGAATAATCTGGTTAATAATTTATGCTATGCTTAAATCAGCTTATTATCAGTTTTATATTTATAGTCACTTAAGTGAATGAAAAGGAATATATTTTCTAATTTTTGATTCACATATGTAGGAATACTATGTTACTAGCTGTTAAATATTTTGAAGATCAACCTGATAGGAAATATTTTTAAGATCAACCTGATAGGAAATATTTTTCAGAAAAGTCAGACTCCATTAATTTAATGACAACTCAATTTGAGGAAAAAGCACTTTATCTGCTTGAGAGGTTATTTTCCCTTTGAGATTAAAGGCATGATTAATTCAGATTCATTTTATCTTTTCAAAGCTCTGCCACTATTCCTGGGAAATCAGCACCCATCTGACAGGAAGTCATATTTTCAAATCAACTGGAAAAGTCTAATAATTGGCCACTAGTTGTTTGTACAAGCTCTTTTGAAAATAAACTAGTAACCTTATTCTTTTTTGTTCTGTGTGAAATCTTAGGAAATACCACATAAGCAATGTAGAGTTAAATAAACTGAAAGCATAATACATATTTCAGAGTGACTGAATGTTTCTAGAAAGACAAATTGTCTCTTTTTAAATTTTCTTGGAATATTTTTAGAAACTATCCTAATGGCCTTTCATTTTCTCAGACCAGAAGAAGTAACAACTGAAAGAGCAGTTCCTATGCCATATATTATTATTTTTCTTGCTTTAATATTTTAGGAAAAAGGATATTTAAATATAGTAATGAAGGAAAACTTAACAGGTTAGAAACTGTTTCCAAGATAGGTTATATTTTCAAATTTTACTACAAAATATATAATTTTTATATAATCTTGCTTTATATCAACATAATATTTCAGCCCATCAGAAATGCAGTAGAACATATATTTTAAGTGACAGTGGAAGACACTAGAACCTCTACTGTATTACCAAAATAAGAGAACTGTTCACCAATGAGTAGTACCTAAAATTTCTCAACTTTCTAAAAAAGTTAAAATGTGTATATACAGGACAGAACTTTGCTAATAAAAAATACTTCATTGTCTGCATAGTTATGAAGTTTCTATTTTAAATATGTTAATATAGCACAAGCCTGATACTAGTGAAGGTAAAGATTTGAAGTTTACATCTGTTAAGTTGTTTGCAAGTTTTAGTAGCAAATTATAAATCTAGAAACATTAAAATGGTTTCATTATCTTATTAATTTTAATGAACTAATATTCGAATAGCTGCGGAAATTTGTGAGTTTACATCTCATTTAATATTCATCTTTTTAAAGCTATAATAAATAAGACTTTCCACTTCATGTTCACTGTAAAAACATAGCATGCAGCTGTAATTATGATATTGTGAATCACGAACGGCAGTAGTTCCACCATTGATAAAAAAGGCCTGGAACATTCAAGTGTATCTTCAGATCATTAGTGAACTCCTTAATGTCCCCAAAGCAAAGAAGGTGGAACTGTCCCTACCCCTTTCTTTACATACTTGTCATTTTTTTTTTTTTTGGCGCAACTTCTTTTCCTCTCTTAAGATAGCCTTGATAATCATTTCAGCCCACATTCCTTTTTTAATATATTTTTTAAATGTATATTTTTAATAGATGAAAAAATAGGCAAATAGATTTGGTGCCTTGGATACAATATGGAAATAATAAACACTCTGTTGTCTCCTAAATCCCATTGCATTTACCCCAGAGAGGTACATATTGGCTAAACTCTAATTTGTGCCATTACTTGCAGATTTCTTAAATTTGCACTGTAGTTTCAAATTGGTATTGGTGGTTTAGTTGCTAAGTCACATCCGACTCAGCGGACTCCAGCTTCCTCTATACATGGAATTCTCCAGGCAAGAATTAAATTTATGTTTACTATCCAAAACAAATGGACAACTGCCATGCACTATTAAACTATCTTTGCATTATGCCACAGTTAACTTCATTTCAATGTAAGAAAAACACCAATCTTCTCCTTTATTTATAACATTGTATTCTGTCTGGTTAATTCATTCTGCATAAAAGCTTGGATATGATACTGCCTGGAAGTCAGAGAATAAATAAAAGAATCTTTCACAGTACCTTTCCATTCTGAGTCCACATTCTGTTCTGCTATATAGTCGCAAGTCCTAGCAGCTTCTAGAGTAATGTATATCAACCTTAGTACTTTGGCTGCCTTTTGGACTGTCCTGGGGATCTTTATATACTACTGATTTTTGAGATCATCTCCAGAAACTCTGATTTAATGGTCTGGGATATGACCAGGGGATTAGGATTAATTTAAGGTCATAGTGTATAATAACAGAAACCTATACCTGTTTTGCTTTAAAAAAGAAAGAAACTAAAGAACACAAAAACTTACCACTTCTCCCTTATGTAAAAAAAAAATTTTTTCATCTGTTTACATTAACAGGATTTTCTAAGATGAGACAAAAAGTTCTGTTTCATCATAATGGTCTTATTTTGTAGTTAATCTATTTTAGGGCACCCTATTTCTGAAATTCTGGATTAAAATTATGAAAGCTGAGGTTTTCTCTCTTAGAAGTTCTTTATGCCTTCATTAGTTTCATCAGCCTAAATTCTTTATTGATTGGTCAAAATGAGACTGAGTAGTTTACATTTTACTTTCTCAAAGGAATATGTGATGCAAACTGTCATTTCTCTAGAAGCTACTTATTTTATGTCATTCTGAAAAATATTTTAACTGCACAAATATAAGCATACTCAGCAAATAAAAAAAGAAAACCCCAAAACTCCTTCCATAACTTCAGGATTTTTTGAGTCTAAAATAAATTTATAAGATTTAAAATCACACATTTACAATAAAGACAAATACGATATGAAACTAAATATCTGTGGTATCTAATGTATGGCACGAATGAACCTATCTACAAAACAGAACAGACTCACAGACACAGAGAGCAGACCTGTGGTTGCCGAAGGGCAGGAGGATGTGGAGAGGGATGCACTGGGAGTTGGGTTGGTAGATGCAATTTAATGCATTTATCATGGATAAACAACAAGACCCTAATGGATAGCACAGGGAACTATACTCAATATCCTGTGGTAACAGAAAAGAGTATGGAAAAGAATATAAAAATAATTATATATATAAAATTATAACTGGATCACTTTTCTGTACAGTAGAGATTGGCACAACATTGTAGATCAACTATACCTCAATTAAAAAAATAAAATAATGGCTATCCACAATGGAGGGCTTTTAGTCAGTAATATGAATAATGTAGGATGATTATACAATCTTTAACTTATATATAGAAAAACTGTTTATAGTCTGTTCCTATTTGCATTTGGCATGACAGGTGTTACAAGTGTTTCTTGGTTGGAAGTGACCTTGACTTTACTCTAGTTTTTAAATCAGTTTTATCTGAACACTGAGGAAATTTTCATTAAGACACTGATGAGACTATAGACTGCATATTTTCAATCCATCAATAATTAACCTTTTAAATTTATCTTATATAATGAGCACTTCCCTGTTTATTTTTCTTTTGTATAAATATTGGGGTATCATGGTGCTTTCTGATAATGTTATGCATGGAGGCATCGTATGCAAGAGGCATGAAATACTTTTGTGGATATTATCTTTCCTGATGGAGAGACTGTTCTTAGGATCAAGCAGCCACTAAGTACATGCCCCTGAATCAGGAAATGAGAAAAGATGCAGAATTATCATATTGGCTTACTTATGCTATGCACTACAGAACTCCAGAGAGGACCCGTCACAGAGATGACTATATGGAAAGATGCTTCCTGGGGTTGTGCAGTGTGACATCCCTGACTTCAAAGCTCTCCATTGCTCTCCTAACTTGGAAGCATCTAGGAGGTAAACCCAGGTGGATGATTCTCCATGATGAGGTAGGTTAAAAGTCGTCTAAGGGGCTACAAGCTGAGGATTATGTGGTTATACCTTGCAAATTATATCATCTATATTCTGGCAAATGGATCACTGCTTCATTAATACAGTCTATTACTGGTAATTTAGAAAATCAAAGACTTAAAGTAAACTGGCTTAAAAAATAAGGTGCTTCTTGATCCCTTCTCTCTTGGGATTCTATATACATAGTAAGAGGTAGGACTATGCTTACAGACTGAACTCTCCATCCACTTACTCAAATAGTTCAGCTGCATGAAAGTAGAACATGGAGAAGTATGGCAGATTTGTTTAGTTCAACCTGCAAAAGACAGGAGAGAATGAGAACACTGGATTGGCAAAAAACCAACCAACCATGTTTGGGCTCTGAGAGAAGGGGTTTGAGGGCATCGACTGTGCTTGAGCAGAGGAAGCAGAAGTGGAAACAGGGCATGTCCCTCCATGGCAGTGATTCTGAGCACCACGACCTAAACTGCTAATGACATATGGTTCACTGACTGTCAAGCTGTGGTGTCCACTTTTTTATTTTCTATGGTTTCCTTTTTCTATTGACATTGTCCACCCTCTTACCTACTTTGCTCATCTTTTTCTCTATTTTCATTGACATTTTTTCCTAACAGTTTAAATCCTAGTCAGCTAATCCAACATCTAGATCATCTAGGGATCTGCATCTGTTTTCTGCTACCACTCATATGTGAAAACTAATAACAGAGAAACCTCACTTAAAACAGTCAGGAGGTCAGAAAGGGGAGTTCTTATGCCTCACCACTCCATGTCAATTACAGACCCAACAGGTAGAGATGTACCTTTGCATTTCTAACAGAAAGAAGGCTGCTACTTTCTTACCCATCAAGAGGAAGAACTTTTCCTAATCCAGCAACAGCGGGCGATAAGAGGCTGTCACAATTTAGCCAATGAAAAGCCAATACACTTTGAACTCAGTCTCCTCCAGTGGACTCTTTGTAACAGCCCCTTCTCTTCAAAAGGACAGTTCTCCCCCTTGTTTTCTGGACTTGCATGTGGTTTGCCATAAAGTGCAAGTCCTGAATTGTAATACTTTGTTCTTTCTGAATAAAGTGTTTTGCTAGTAAAATAAATGATTGTTTCTATCATTTTAGGTCAACATTTTAGTTAATTATTAGTCACAATTTCTTAACCTTCCTTTCTTAATTATGTCCCATTTTTTATTTATGAATTACTGAAGTAGATATTATTTCTCTCCACAGAGGACTGGTCCTTTTGTCAGGCAGGTAACGTGAGAAGCTCATTGTCTCAACTCAATAATTAATAAGCTGGGTTGAGGTTGACGTTACATTGCAGTGTTTATTAGATTCACTCAACCTCTGATTTCAAGTGACTTATCAGATCAGATCAGTCGCTCAGTCGTGTCCAACTCTTTGCGACCCCATGAATCGCAGCACGCCAGGCCTCCCTGTCCATCACCAACTCCCGGAGTTCACTCAGACTCACGTCCATCAAGTCAGTGATGCCATCCAGCCATCTCATCCTCTGTCGTCCCCTTCTCCTCCTGCCCCCAATCCCTCCCAGCATCAGAGTCTTTTCCAATGAGTCAACTCTTCGCATGAGGTGGCCAAAGTACTGGAGTTTCAGCTTGAGCATCATTCCTTCCAAAGAAATCCCAGGGCTGATCTCCTTCAGAATGGACTGGTTGGATCTCTTTGCAGTCCAAGGGACTCTCAAGAGTCTTCTCCAACACCACAGTTCAAAAGCATCAATTCTTCAGCGCTCAGCCTTCTTCACAGTCCAACTCTCACATCCATACTTATAGGCATGGCCTATTCTGTGTTTACTGCATGCTCCTTTTCTGTGACGTGATCTCCTAAACCCCATGGAGTTCACTATGGCACTGCGGATTTGAACTCTGCTTTCGGGTCTTGACCCCTCCTTGAGCGTGGTCCTTTGGGTTTTTTGATTAATAGTTTAACAGGTCTCTATCTCCTCTAATCTGAAAGTTCTGCTTTTCAGAGGTTGTGAAAGTAACTCTTTCGTCTTCCATCCTACACAGATTTAAAATGTGGCAAATATCTTTGGGAGGACTCTTCCTATGTGTTTGTTGTAGGCTTCTGTATTCTGTGGATGATTCCCGACCCTCTGTGAGATTGCCAGAGGTTTCATTTTGCTTGTTTGGCCAACTAGCCAACTACGTAGCCTCTTGTACTGCCACAGCTCTCGGCAAATGTCTCATGGGGAAGATGGCCATATGTTCAGACTCTTTGTCCAACCTGCCATGTCAGTCCATATATGGTTGTGAAAAACCTCAGCTGATTTCTCTTCCCCTAATAGAGTCCTCTGCCTATGGCAAGACTGATCCTCAGATAACTCTCAGATTCAAATTACTTCCAGAGAAGCAAGTAGTTGGCAGTATTAGCTTCACTGGGGACTCTCCCGCTACTGGAATTTCCTTCATCAAGACTTCTTTAATTCCAGAGCTCTTTTATTTATTTATAAATAGAGCTTTTGTAATTATCATTTTATTCCCATTGAGAATGATGATGCTACAACTTATATGCTAATATATCTTATTAAATCTTATATATTCTAGGAAAAGAAATCACCGCTGCTGTTATTGTCAGAAATAATAAGCTTGACCTGTGTTTATTCTTGCATTTCTCAGAGTTCTGTGGCTATTTTCTCATTTTTTGTGTGCTCAAAACCAAGTCCTATTGCATCCCTCTATACTGGGGGAATATCCCTATATTCTTCATCTGTTAATTCTAACTCTGTTGCTGATGATCAAACAAGACTGCTACTCTTCCAGTGCTGAGCTAAGGTAGTAGTGCTGTATCTCACATACAGAACAGGTCCAGAGCATATGATTTTTCAAGTAATATTCAGATTGTCTGGGATAAAAGGTGTAATAAACACAAAGTATAACCTGCAGCCACTGCACAAACCCAGAATCGTCCTCAGAGTACCTTTATATACCTTGCCAACCTCTGTATGCTAGGATGCATATTAACCATCACCCATAAGGGTACACCACTCACCATGATTATAGAATAGGATAAGGTGACCACAGCATCTCTCAGAGACAGAGTAAGTTTTCCATTACCTGTCTTAATTCCAAGCTCCTCAATCTTCATTGTTTATTCCAAGATTGACCACAATTTTCTAGGATAATTCACAGTGAATACACATATTGCCCATTGCCCTAACAATGTGATACAGTGGTCAAACCTTAAAACATTTGCACATTTTGGAACACGTGTACCCCAATGTTCATCGCAGCACTGTTTATAATAGCCAGGACATGGAAGCAACCTAGATGTCCAGCAGCAGACGAATGGATAAGAAAGCTGTGGTACATATACACAATGGAGTATTACTCAGCCATTAAAAAGAATACATTTGAATCAGTTCTAATGAGGTGGATGAAACTGGAGCATATTATACAGAGTGAAGTAAATCAGAAAGAAAAACACCAATACAGTATACTAACACATATATATGGAGTTTAGAAAGATGGTAATGATAACCCTGTATGAGAGACAGCAAAAGAGACACAGATGTATAGAACAGTCTTTTGGACTCTGTGGGAGAAGGCGAGGGTGGGATAATTTGGGAGAATGACATTGAAACATGTATAATATCATATATGAAATGAATCGCCAGTCCAGGTTCGATGGATGATGCAGGATACTTGGGGCTGGTGCACTGGGATGACCCAGAGGGATGGTACGGGGAGGGAGGTGGGAAGGGGGTTCAGGATGGGGAACATGTGTACACCCGTGGCAGATTCATGTTAATGGATGGCAAAACCAATACAATATTGTAAAGTAATTAGCCTCCAATTTAAATAAATTTATATTAAAAAATAAAAAAAAGAAATTAAATAGCACCATTTATTAGACAGTTACAGTCAAATTTGAATTTGGCTGTGCTGAATTCCTTAACTTCCTTCTTGGTTTCTCTTGATCAAAGGCTGAAAAATTTCAGTGTCAAGTACCAAAGTCATCTTATTACCTGTTTCAACATTTTAAGTCTGTGCAATCAATTCTGGGATAACAAGGGAATATTTCATGCAAAGATGGGCACAATAAAGAACAGAAACAGGAAGGACCTAACAGAAGAAGAGATTAAGAAAAGGTGGCAAGAATACACAGAATAACTGTACTTTATAACAGCTAATAACTGTTAATAACCCAGATAACTATGATGGTATGGTTACTCACCTAAAACCAGACATCATGGAGTGTGAAGTCAAGTGGCGCTTAGGAAGCATTACTACGAACAAAGCTAGTGGAGGTGATGGAATTCTAGCTGTGCTATTTCAAATCCTAAAAGATGATGCTGTTAAAGTGCTGCACTCAATATGTCAGCAAATTTAGAAAATTCAACAATGGCCACAGGACTGGAAAAGGTCAGTTTTCATTCCAATCCCAAGAAAGGCATGCCAAAGAATGTTCAAGCTACCATACAATTGCACTTATTTCACATGCTAGCAAGGTAAAGCTCAAAATCCGTCAAGCTAGGCTTCCACAGTACGTGAACTGAGAACTTCCAGAAGTACAAGCTGGATTTAGAAAAGGCAGAGGAACCAGAGATCAAATTGCCAATACCCATTTGATCACAGGAAAACAAAGGGAATTCCAGAAAAACATTTATTTCTGCTTCATTGACTATCAAAAGCCTTTGAGTGTATGGATCACAACAAACTATGGAAAATTCTTAAAGAGATGGGAACACCAGACCACCTTACCTTCCTTCTGAGAAACCTGTATGCAGGTCAACAAGCCACAGTTAGAACCGGACGTGAAGCAAGGGAAGGGTTCAAAATTGGGAAAGGAGTACGTCAAGGCTGTATATTGTCACCCTGCTTATTTAACTTATATGCAGAGTACATCGTGTTATATGCTGTGCTGGATGTATCACACGCTGGAATCAAGACTGCTGGGAGAAATATCAACAACCTCAGATATGCAGATGATATTACTTTCATGGCAGAAAGTGAAGAGAAACTAAAGAGCTTCTTGATGAAGGTGAAAGAGGAGAGTGAAAAAGCGGGCTTAAAGCTCAACATTCAAAAAACTAAGATCATGGCATCCAGTCCCATTACTTCATGGCAAATAGATGGGGAAACTATGGAAACAGTGACAGATTTTATTTTCTTGGGCTCCAAAGTCACTGTGGACAGTGACTGCAGCCATGAAATTAAAAGACGCTTGCTCCTTGGAAGAAAAGTTATGACAAACCTAGACACAGAGACATTACTTTGCAAACAAAAATGCATATAGTTAAAGCTGTGGTTTTTCCAGAAGAAAACAGTGTTTTAGTTTTTATTCCACTGCCCAACTGAGCTATTTAGCCTTCAACAGAGACCATGGATTCATGACCCAACACCAGAATAACACTAGGTCATGTGAAGAGGAAAGGAAATATTTTATGTCAAAGTGAGCTAGCTCTTAGACCTCCTATCAAGTGTTAGTTGCACTGATGATTCTGTCAATCTTAGTTTCTTCCTCTGAAGTATCTACCATTTCCAGGCATTGCATCTTAGTGTATCAGTATCCAGCTGATGTGGTTTCTAGTCCCGCTAGTATATCTGAAACAGGCAACCAGGAACTAGAAACCAGGATCTATGAGGAACAGCTGAAGGAATGTATATAGTGTCTGTGTGGAATAAAGACCTGTCTAGAACATCAAATGTGTCTTTGCATGTTTGAAGAACAGTCACATGGAGGAAGACTTGAACCAATAAAAGGAAATTATGAGAAGCCAGATTTCATTTACACAGAAATTTATGTGAATGAGTTGTTAAAATGAACAAATGTACTTATTCAGGTAGTAAGTGATAAGCATGTGATACGCAGAATCTAGATGTCTATCTCTGAGCATGATTGTTGAGGCTGTTCTTGTATTGGTCGGAGAAGTTACATTATGTATATTTTCTAACTCTTCAGAATCTATGATTTTACATTTTAGTGTGATTGCATGTAACTACATATTTCTAAAGCAATTTCTTATACTGTAGGGCTGATTTGGCTTCCAAAATAAATTTTAAACTTATTATTAAACTGTACAGCAAAAACAGGGCCTGATTCTGCCATTAGAAAAAAAATAGAAAAAGAAACTAAAATTCTTAGGCCCTTTTGAAAAATTACGTTGCGAAAAGGTTAATGAACTTTCTAGTAAGACAGCACCAAGGCTACAGCACATTGTAAAATCTCTCTGATTTTACCTCCAACTTTCTGAGAAAGCAGATTTCTGGGTGATATTCAAACTCCTGCTATTTGATCATATATTGTTTTGTTCTCTATTAGAGACAAGCATTCATTTACATGTGGATATTCCTTCATTTATATTGAGCATGTTTAAACTTGCAGAATCAATCTAACACCTTCAGATGAGCTAATGACCAAATAAAACAATTCCCTAGGCTTTACAATAAAACAAATGGATTGGTCATAAATATGTCTCAGATACCTTCATTTTAGCTGCATGTTCTTGTTATTACCAGAAAAAATTAGGACATCAGATTTAAATCATGGCTTTTTTTTTTTTTATCTTTGATTTGAGTATATTTAGAAAAAAATTCAATAACATGGAACTTTATTTTGGCAAAACATGTTAGTAAAACCTCTTAGCTTGTTAATATATACAAAATTGGTTTCTTAGGAAACCAACGAAAACATGGCAAGCCTGAAAATCAAGTCAATTAGATACTGATAAACTGAGGATGCCATGCTTGGAAACAATAGATACTTCAGAGGAAAAAACTAAGGGCGAGGGTTAACATGTTTTGGCACCTGATAAAAGATGTAAAGTGCTAGCTCTCATATATCTAGAATATTTCCATTTCTTTTCACATAACTCATTTTACGTATAAGCATATAACATGTATTTGTAAGAAATAAATTTAAAACATGTCTGCTTATTCATCAATATCTTTTAAGACACTACTTGACAAGGAGAAAGGGATAAGTAAGTGTGAGTGAGCTTTATGGATGAACGAATTTTTAAAAGTTTACATGAACTTCATTGATTAGGAAATCTAAAACTATGTTAAAATGTTTTTGCTCTGGTTTTGTGGAGAGAATACTAATTGTATGGAGCCAAAGGAGTCTACATGAATGTCTATTCTTTTCCATAATATCTTCTTTTCCCACCTTACTTCCTTCCACCAACCTCTGAAAATTAAGCTGAAAAGAAACTGTTTTGAGAAAACAATTAACGTGGCACAGATGGCATGATGTTGAATACTGTGGTATAATATGGATATTATTATGTATCTGTATACAATATGGATATTATATCCATATTCAATTTTCAACTATCCTAATTTTTGTACAATTTTATTACTTTAAATCAAGATGATTCAATCAGTATCAAATTAAGTGTGCTTTATTCTTATGAAAAATAATCAGAAATGAAGACTAATAAAAATACTGCAAGTAATGTATTACTGAGATTACTGAGAGGGAAATTGATGACCTTAAATAATAATTTTTTAAAAATTAAAAGGATAAAAATTAAGGTACTAGAAAGGCACCTTACTATGGTATAAAAAGGACAGAATAAATAAAAAAGAATAGCAGTAAGGATTTAACAAAGCAGAAATTAATGAAACTAAAAGATACAATAGAGTCAATTTCAAAAATTCATTATTTAAAAAGAATAATAAAATTTACAAATATCTGGCAAGATCAGGAAAAAAGCAGGGCATAAAGTAAACAATATTGATAATATACAGAGAAGAGAGCTATAGACACAGGAGAGATTAAACAATATAAACAGCTTTCTGTCAACAAATATTAAAAGAAAAAATTAATTCCTGGAAGAGATATATCATATAAACCGACTTAAAAATAAATTGAGAACAAAGATATTTTGAAAATGGAAACATGGGGCAATCTTGCTCATAAATATAGATGTTAAATAAAAGAACTTCAGACAAAAGCAGAATTTCCCGCTTTATGCCACTTTGCTTGTATGAAAGGTATGAACTAGCCCCTCTTTTACTAACTGAAATAAATCTGAACTGGATTTTGGCTTCAATGTTTGTTTTGCATGGAGCCATCCCAAAGCTGAGTGTACCCCCAGCAGGCAGAGGGGCACCACCAAGCAACTTCTGTTTTTTTTTTCTGGAAAGAATAGTAATTGTATGAAGCCCAAGGTGTCTAACATGAATGTCTATTCTTTTCCATAATATCCTCTTTTCCCACCTGACTTCCTTCTACCAACCTCTGAACATTTAGCTGAAAAGAAACTGTTCTGAGAAAACAATTAACATGGCACAGATGGCATGGTATGTTGAGTACTATGATATAATATGGATATCAGCATCAGGAATATTAAAATATTTCTTTTAATATCAGAGATGCTGCTATCACTTTTCTATTCAAAATCAGAAGTCCTTGTTCA
Source organism: Bubalus kerabau (assembly GCF_029407905.1). Lineage (NCBI taxonomy): Eukaryota > Metazoa > Chordata > Mammalia > Artiodactyla > Bovidae > Bubalus > Bubalus kerabau. The sequence continues at coordinate 16,989,750 of NC_073641.1, forward strand.
GAAAGTATGGCAAGAAAAAAAAGAGAAGGAAAAAGCATAATATTAGTTTGAAACATATAAAACTGTCTTTATTTACAGGTAAGGCAGATATGATTATCTTCATTCAAAGCCCCTCAAACCCTATAAATAATGAAACTGAAGGTAATTTAGTAAGGCTGCTGAATATGGGATCAAAATCCCACAAGGCCATTTCTATACAATGCAGTTAAGGAATAATTTTAAAAACCCAGAATCATTATTTAATATTCAGAAAAGTAGGCTATTTTGTTTGAAGGGAGACATGAATCCTCTGTAACACACAATAAGAGGTAGATTCTAGATAAAGACCTAAGTGAGAAGTAATTTTTAATATTAACTTTATAGTTTTACCTAAGCAAAAACCTTTGTAACCTGGGAATAGGGAAGAACTTCCTAAATAAAACTTTAAAATACAATGAGAACACAAAATTAAGGTGGATTTAATTATGTCAAAGTTGAGTTTCTTTCAGTGAAGGACATCATGGATAAACTTAATATACAGATTATAAAATGGGATAAAACATTTCTAATGTCTAAAGCAGACAGAGGATTAGTATCCTGAATACACAAGAAATTCTGTAAAACTGATAAAAGGCAGAAACCGCCTTAGGAAAATGAGGAGAGCGGTTACTGAAAAGGAATCTGAAAGACTGATAAGTATTTGAAGGATCTTGAACTACTAGAGATCAGATAAAAGCAAATTAAATTAATAATGAGAGTTCCTAGCTTGCATTCTTGGTCATTTTCCTTAGTTCCAATTCCCCCAAGCCTTAGGCACTGTTACAGGTATCCACACTGGCATTTGGGGGAACTGTTGGCATTACTTAGTCAAATACATGACCCAGACATTCTGCTCCTGAGTCTATATGCCAAATAAATCCTCACAAGGCCCACATTGGGATAGTCATTAGTATTACATGTAGTGGCAGGGAGCTGGAGGTATTCTGTGCTCCAATCAGTGAACAGCTGGATAAAATGCGGTAAATGCATACCTTCAGAAAACAGGATTTAGAAGTACACATAGGCACCAAGATTCATCTAAAAGTCTAGTGCTAGACGAAAAAGATAAGAAACAGTGCAATAATATAACGACACCATTCCCATAAATTAAAATATATGCAGAGAAAACAATAAATATGATTTAAAAATAAAAGGAAGATACAGATTAAATAAATCCAACATAATAGAAAGTAGGAGACTGGTGATGACAGCAGCAGTTAATTAAGAAGTAGAACTGGAGTAGTTGCTTGGTGAGTAGCCTCACCCAAGGTTCAGAGGAGGAGAGAGGGTAACAACAGCAAATATATGTGCATAAATCTAACTAAAATGTGTATAAAACATCAGTGAAGGAAATTATCAAATTTTCTTATAAGACATGAAAGAGAAGATCTAGATAAAAGAAAAACCATTTAGTGGATAGGGAAAGTTATTAAGGTGTCAATTCTCCCCACATGGACTCATGCGTTGAATAGGAACTTCTTCCCTTAATTCAACACGGTTTTCTTTTTTCTTTTTAATTGAAAATAACTGCTTTACAATGTTGTGTTGGTTTCTGCCATATATCAGCATGAATCAACCATATATATACATATGTCCTCTCCCTCTAGAACCTCCCTCCCACCTCCCACTCCATCCCACCCCTCTTAGGTTGTCACAGAGCACCAGGCTGAGCTCCCTGTGCTATACAGAAACTTCCCATTAGCTATCTGTTTTACACAAGGTAATATATATATTTAAATGCACTCTTTAAATTCGTCCCACCTTTGTAAAGTTTTCGTGGAACTTTACAAGATGATTCTAAGATTCAAAGAGTCAAACAAATAAACAAACAAAAAATGGTCAAGACACTCATGCAGCAAAACAAGTCTGAAGAAAGATATCAAGACTTCTTATAAGGCTTCAGTAACTGAGATACTATAGTATTGGAGTAGAACTTGACATACAGACCAAAGGAACCAAATAAAGACTTCAGAAAAAGACTCACAGAAATGGAAATTTAAACAATGACAAATTATCACTGTGGATCAGTGGGGAAATAATGAATTATTAAATCGTGGTTGGAAAAAATAGGAAAAAAAATCCCAAAGTAATTGGATCCCTACCCTATAACACAACACCCATTCCCCTCACCACCACAAAATCCAGAAAGTATCAACAACACAAATTACTTCCAAAGACCTTCAAAATACTTGAAAAATACAAAGGAAAATATCTTTATGACACTGAGGATAGAGAATTTCTCAAATCAGATGATACATACCAGAAAGATGCTAAAAAATGAAAAATACAATTCATTAAAGACATGATAAAGTGAAAAGAAAAACAAGTGAGAGAAGACAGCTGCCATTCATATAATTAACAAGAAAAGGAAACAGCAGAATATTTTAAAACTCTCAAAAATCAACAAGAAAAATACAATTGATAGGAAAATGGACAAAATCTGAAAAGGAATTTCACAAATGAAGAAATTCAATAACTGATACATATACAAAGCTATTTTCAATCCCTGTTAGTAATTAGATAGGTTGAAATTAAATCCCCAATGAGATATCATTTTATACCCACTGAAAACACTAAATGTGGTAAACAAAGTTGGTGACACATCAGCAGTCATTTAGGAAAATGGTTTGGTTTAGGCAATCAAATTAAAAATATGTTTTTCTTATGACCCAGCTGTTTTTTACTGGCACTTATTCTAGAGGAACTCTCATGCTCCAAGAGACATGAAAATATTTATAACAATGTTGTTATAATAACAGAAACTGTATAACTCATTTGCTCATCAATAGAGAATAAATGGTACCATATTCACATAGTCCAAATCTATGCCTCAATCACTGATGCCAAAGAAGCCAAAATTGACTGGTTCTATGAAGATTACATCTTCCAGAAATAACACACACTACACACAAAGATGTCCTTTTCTTCACAGGGGATTGGAATGCAAAAGTAGGAAGTCAAGAAATACACCGAATAATAGGTAAGTTTGGCCTTGGAGTATGAAATGAAGCAGGGGAAAGGCTAACAGAGTTTTATCAAGAGAATATACTAGTCATAGCAATACACTTTTCCAACAACACAAGAGATGACTCTACACATGGCCATCACCAGATGGTCAACACCGAAATTAGATTGATTATGTTCTTTGTAGCCAAAGATGGAGAAACTCTCAAGTCAGCAAAAACAAGACCTGGCACTGACTGTGGCTCAGGTCATGAGCATCTTTACTGTCAAACTCAGACTTAAATTGAAGAAAGTAGGGAAAACCACTAGGCCAGTCAGGTAGGACCTAAATCAAGTCCTTTATGATTATACACTGGAAGTGAAGAATAATTCAGTGGATTAAATCTGGTAGACAGAGTGCCTGAAGACCTATGAATGGAGGTTCATAATATTGTACCTCAGACAGTGACTTCAACCATCCCAAAGAAAAAGACATGCAAGAAGACAAAGTGGTAGTCTGAGGAGCAAAGATGGGCATAATAAAGGACAGAAATGGTAGGGACCTAAAAGAAGCAGAAGATATTAAGAAGAGGTGTCAAGAATACACAGAAGAACTGTACAAAAAAGATCTTCATGACCCAGATAATCACAATGGTGTGATCACTCACCTAGAGCCAAACATCCTGGAATGTGAAGTCAAGTGGGCTGTAGGAAGCATCACTATGAACAAAGCTAGTGGAGGTGATGGAATACCAGTTGAGCTTTTTCAAATCCTGAAAGATGATGCTATGAACGTGCTGCACTCAATATGCCAGCAAATTTGGAAAACTCAGCAGTGGCCAGAGGACTGGAAAAGGTCAGTTTTCATTCCAATCCCAAAGAAAGGCAATGCCAAAGAATGCTCAAACTACTGCACAATTGCACTCATCTCACATGCTAGTAAAGTAATGCTTAAAATTCTCCAAGTTAGGTTGAGTAATAAAGTTACTTTGAACCTCCTCCATAAAAAATTATAGAAACTTGAGTTCTGTGGAACTTCTATGAGGAGAAATAACATGAAATCACAAAGAAACAAATATTTAATTTATAGCTTTAGCACCCCAGAATATAAAAAGACAAAAGGAAATTAAGGGGTTATCAGAATGATGATTCATGTTTTTTAAAAAAATCTGCATATAGGGTAGAAGGTAGGATTCAAAGGAATCTTTTAAAGCACATAATCCGTACATTAAATTTCCTCTTCTTCCACATGAAATCCTGTGAATAACACTAACTTTCTTATATTTAATTTTATATCATATTTTGGTCTAAATGTAATACATTTTAGTGAATGAAAGCTGCTCAGTAATATCTGTCTTTTTGTGACCTTATGGACTATACAGTCCATGGAATTCTCCAGGTCAGAATACTGGAGTGGGTAGGCTTTCCCTTCTCTAGGGGATCTTCCTAACCCAGGGATCAAAACCAGGGCTCCTGCATTGCAGGTGGATTCTTTACCAGCTGAGCCACAAGGGAAGCCCAAGAATACTGGAGTAGGTAGCCTGTCCCTTCCCCAGGGCATCTTCCTGACCCAGGAATTGAACTGGGGTCTCCTGCATTGCAGGCAGATTATTTGCCAACTGAGCTATATATTACAAATTCTTTAAGAGATGATATACCAGACCACCTCACCTGTCTCCTGAGAAACCTGTATGCAGGTCAAGAAGCAACAGTTAGAATCAGACATGGAAAATTAGGAAAGGAGCATGTCAAGGCTGTATATTGTCACCCTGCTTATTTAACTTTATGAAGACTACATCATGTGAAATACCAGGCTGGATGAATCATAAGCTGGAATCAAGACTTCCAGGAGAAGTATCAATAGCCTCACATATGCATATGATACCACTTTAATGGCAGAAAGTGAAGAGTAACTAAAGAGTCTCTTGATGAGGTTGAAAGGAGAGTGAAAAAGCTGGCTTAAAACTTATTATTCAAAAACAGAAGATCATAGCATCTGGTCCCATCACTTCATGGCAAATAGATGGGGAAAACAATGGAAATAGTGACAGACTTTATTTTCCTGGGCTCCAAAATCACTGTAGCCAGTGACTGCAGCCATGAAATGAAAAGCTGCTAGCTCCTTGGAAGTAAAGCTCTGATAAATCTAGAGCTAGTATATTAAAAAAGCAGAGACATCACTTTGCCAATACGGGTCCATACAGTCAAAGCTATGTTTTTTTCAGTAGTCATGTACGGATATGAGAGTTGGACCATAAAGAAGGCTGAGCACTGAAGAACTGATGCTTTGGAACTATGGTGCTAGAAAAGACTCTTGAGAGTCCCTTGGACAGCCAGGAGATCAAACCAGTCAATCCTAAAGGAAATCAACCCTGAATATTCATTGGAAGGATTGATGCTGAAGCTCCAGTACTTCGGCCACCTGATTCAAAGAGCCAACTCAATGGAAAAGACTCTGATGTTGGGAAAGACTGAGGGCAAGAAGAGAAAGGAGAAACAGGATGAGATGGTTGGATGGCATCACTGACTCAATGGACATGAGATTGAGCAAATGCTGGGAGACAGTGAAGAACAGGGAAGCCTGCTGTGCTGCAGTCCATGAGGTCGCAAAAAGTTGGACACAACTTAGTGACTGAACAACAATGGATGGTGGATTTCTTCAGTTGTTTATGACTTTACAAAATAGTGTTATAATGTGTACTATTTTATAGTTCTTATAAATAGGAGTACTATTAATAATATTCTATAGTAAATAGTATGTTTCATAGTGCTGATAAAATGTCTTTAAATTAAGTTTCTTTATTCAAACTACTATATACAGTTATATCTGTCCATAAACTACTTTCTTCAAACTATGAGGATTTCGTAATTCAATTTATCTTCTGCCTCAACCATATAGGCTCTGTTTTTACCTCCTTTTGCTTGATCATTGCTGTATTGATATTATCAGTCTTCTTATATGGAAGGCCCTCTTGTTCCCTGAAGATCAGAGCTCCCCACATCTGAGCTTCTCCAACAAGACCCCTCATCTGTACTAAAACTATACAGCTGTCCATGTTCTCATAGACCATGGTTTTATCAAAGACAAAATTATATTTTATGTTTACATTGTATGATCATTACACATAACAAATTCTCAAAGGTGAAAAAGGTACTAGAGATTGCCTTGCCCTAATTTCATAATTCCTTTTATCTATAGTACAGTTACAATTTAGAATGCACTTTCACATCAGCTCATTTGATCCTTACAACTACATTAATTAGGTTATATAACTATTACCATCTTACAGGTCAGAAACAAAAACAAAAGTAGGTGTTTCTATGACATCCCTGAGGTCATGCATTTAGTTAGATGTGAACCCAGAAACTGATATTCCTTGTCCGTTATACATGGATGAGACACTCTACATTAAAGTACTGACACTTTCTACTTGTCCTAAACTTGCAGGACAGCTGTAAAATATTAAAATAAAATATTATGAAAGTGAAACACTTTCAAACTCATTCTATGAGGCTACCATCCCCCTGATACCAAAACCAGACAAAGATACCACAAAAAAAGAAAATTACAGGCCAATATCACTGAAGAACATAGATGCAAAAATCCTCAGCAAAATGCCAGCAAACTGATTCCAACAATACACTAAGATCCAAAGCAATCCTGAGAAAGAAAAATAGAATGAAAGAATCAGACTCCCTGAATTTAGCATACACTACAAAGCTACAGTAGTCAAAACAGTAAGGTATTTGCACAAAAATAGAAATATAGATCAATAAAAGGGCATAGAAAGTCCAGAAATAAACCCATCCACCTATGGCCAGTTAGTCTATAACAAAGAGGGCAAGAATATACAATGGAGAAAAGACATTCTCTTGATTAAGTGGTGCTGGGAAAACTGGATAGCTACATGTAAAGAATGATATTAGAACATCTGCTAATATCATATACAAAAATAAACTCAACATGCATTAAAGACCTAAGCATAAGAACAAATATATAAAAGTCCTAGAGACAACATAAGCAGAACACTCTTCGACATAAATCACAGCAGTAGTTATTATTTTTTTTTTTTGACCTGTCTCCTAGAGCAATGGAAATAAAAGCAAAAATTTAAAAACGGGACTAAATTAAGCACAAAAGTTTTGCACAGCAAAAAGACCATAAACAAAACAAAAAGGCAACCTACACAATGGGAGAAAATATTTACAAATGACAAATCTGACAAGGGATTAACTTCCAAAATATACAAACAGCTCAGTATTAGAAAAAAAAAAATCACAAAATATGCAGAAGACCTAAATAGGTATTTCTACAAAAAACATAAAGATGGCAAATAGGCACATAAAAAAATGTTCAACATGGCTAACTGCTAGAGAAATGCCAATCAAAACTATAGTGAAGCATCATCTCACATCAAAAAGTCTACAAATAATAAATGCAGGAGAGGGTGCAGAAAAAAATAGAACCCTCCTACAATGTTGTTGGGAATGTAAATTGATATAGCCACTATACAGAACGATATGTATGTTCCTTAAAAAAGTAAACATAGAGTTACCATATGATCCTGTAATCCCATTCTTGGGCATATATCCAGAGCAAATTCTAATTAAAAAAGATATACACACACCCCCCTATGTTCATAGCATATTTACAATAGCCAAGACATGGAAACAACCTAATGTCCATTGACAGATTAATGAATAAAGATGTGATGTATGTATGCATATATGTATATTATATGTGCATGTGTGTGTATATATATGTGTGTGTGTGTATATGTGTGTAATATTACTCAACCATAAAAAACAATGACATAATGCCATCTGTGGCAACATGGATGGACCTAGAGATTATCATAATAAGTGAAGTAAGCCAAAGACAAATATCATATGTCAAATATATCATATTCCACTTATTTGTGGAATCTCAAAAAAGTAACAAATGAACTTCTTTATAAAACAGAAACAGACCCACAATATAGAAACCAAGCTTATGGTTCCCCAAAGGGGAAAGGTGGGGGAAGGGATAAATTAAGAGTTTGGGATTAACATATACACACTGCTACATATAAAATAGATAACCAACAAGGACCTACTGTATAGTACAGGGAACTAGATTCAATATCTTATAATAAGCTATCAGGGACAAGAATCTGAAAAATAATACATACATATATATATGTGTATGTGTGTGTGTGTGTGTGAGAGTGTGTATTGAATTGCTGTTGCTGTACACCTGAAACTAACATGACATTCTAAATCAGCTATACTTCAATTAAAAAATAATAAAAATAAAAATGAGATTATAACCTATGAAACAAACTTAAATTATTATGAGTTATTAAAAATACTTATAAACAATACTAGTGCTTCTGTTAAATCTGTTACTTTTGAAATGAAGTTCATTATCTACATGTTAAACATTATTGATGGCAAGGCAAGGCAAATGTGATCATGAGTTTCTGTCAGATTTTGCTCTTAAGGTATAGTCTCCAAGTTTTTTCATACATACACCTGTAGCTTTCAGTAAGAAGACACTAGCAAATCCTTGCTTAAAATTGACCAATGCAGAAATATTTTTCTACTAACATATCTAAGAAAATGGGTTTAAAAAACAATGTTAGACAATGTTACCAGACTTTTTTTCTTTCCTTCTCTCTTTCATTTTTTACATTAGTTTCCTTACCTCCAAAAAGGTGGAATGCTTTTCTGCAGTTTGGTAGGGGCCACTTTGCAGAGCTGGATTTCTGAAAGCTTTGTTTTCTTTTCAAATATTCTTTAGTAAAGAATGTTTTTGTGGCATTGTTCAGTTCTAGAAAAAAGCAAATGAAAATAGCATTTTAAAACATTAATTTGAGTAAAATGGTAAGAACCCAAAAAATTATTGTTGCAGTATTCTGATAATAAATTCAGATCTCTTTTAAGACAGTGAAGACAAAAGTGGAGTCAACTTTGTTTTTAACCCAAGCAAACAAAATTTCTCTGAATTTGATGCAACTTTGATATGCCTACACATAGAACATACACCTACTGAGCAGCTCCTATGTCAGATAAAACACCAGAAATGAAAGAAACAGTGATGACTGAGATATAGTCCTTGCCCTCAAGAAGACTGCAGTCTAAAAGATGGTAATAAACAGGTACACTATAAAAGGGGGAAAATATGTTATGGGTGCAACAACAGAGTAACTAGAGTGCAATCATGGCTCAGGAGTGATAATGAAAAGGAAAAATCACTAGAAGCTTTTACTTTATAGTTTTATTTCTTTCCATATGTGATGGACTGACTGTGTAGAGTCTAATGCTGCTGATATGAAGAAATCAAAAAAATGTAGAAATAAATTCTCAACCCTTCAGAAACTTGTTCATGAGTTAAAGAGAAAAGGAAAATATTCATTTGAAGTAAACAAATACCAATCAAAAAACAAATATGATGATATTCACTTTAGAAAAGAGTCTCTAGAACATGAGCCAAGGAAAGCAAGGCATAATCTGAATTGAACTATTTGATGGAGAAGTTCTTCCCAGGGAGGCCAGTGTAGAGCTAGTTACTACTAGCTGAGAAGTACACAAGTCTTTCCGTCAATGGTGCCCTCTTACTTTCATCCCACAATTATTCCTGTACTATCTTCTCAGCTTCCGTCCTTTCAAAGGCTTTGAGCTTCTTCTCTAACCAGTTACATCAAATTTTCTCTATTTTTTCTAACTACTCTCTTGGATTTATTCTTATCTAAGCAATGGACGCAGTCCATGGGGTCGCTAGGAGTCAGACATGACTGAGTGACTTCACTTTCACTTTTCACTTTCATGCATTGGAGAAGGAAATGGCAACCCACTCCAGTGTTCTTGCCTGGAGAATCCTAGGGACGGAGAGCCTGGTGGGCTGCCGTCTATGGGGTCACACAGAGTTGGATACGACTGAAGCGACTTAGCAGCAGCAGCAAGCAATGGACAGGGAAAACATTCTGGAAGTTTACATTTAACAACAAAAGAAATAAGGCCAAATAAGGAAAGTTAAGTAATAAACCTGCAATTCTCTTTAACTCCCTTCCCCAGTCTACACCCAAGGGCCAGTAATTCAAGCACACAAGATAGAGAAAAAGTATTTTCATAGTCTATGTACTCATTGTGTATGTTGGAGGTTGTTATGGCCAGTGAATGTTTTAACTTTCACGCGTTTAATAGTTAAATCATTTCAGATTGGATATTCTCAGTGTTTTCTGCAGCAGTGCACATGTATTTTATCAAAGTCCACTTTGCCCACTGCCTGTGAACAGCCCCTTAGTAAAAGGTGGTCATGGCACTACTACTTGGTTAAAATGACTCATCAGTGTCATTCATAGTGATGAAGAGAATGGAGGAAGTTATCCAATGACTTACAACACATTTACTTACATAACAATTGTCTTCTTGTAGGGCTTATCCTTAAGCAGTGATAACTATAAATCACGGTATTTTCTGAGAAATTAAAAATCCTATGAAATAAGCAGGATTGTGTTAACAATTAACTGTTGGACTCACAACTTCCTAAATGCCTTTAAAAGTAAGACCAGTGTGGTGGGTAAATTATTTCTTGTGGGAGATAATATAAACCAAGGAGAAGAGTTTGCAACCCCCAAATTCTTATTCCTTTCCTTTCTTTTCCTCCTCTCCCTCCACCTCCTCCCTCCTCTGGAGAGCTTGTACCCTTGCTCTAAAATGCTGATGCAAAAACCAGAGGATATCACTGCACTGGCCTCTCTTAAAATGAAAACTTACTTGGAAGTGTAATTGCATTCAGTAAACCAGATCAAAAAGACATTCTTGTGAGAGTCATCCAGAAGTGCAGTTTTGAGAGCTGGTCACAAATCAGATTTGTCTTAGAGGGTAGATGACAGAGATAAAAGTAATAATGATAACTGTGATTTTTTTTTTCTAGCTTCAAGAACTTAATACATGATGCACTTTTAACCTATATAACAAACCCAAATGGAAACCAAAGAAGGAAAAGTTTCAAAAATTATTTATAATACCTAAGAAAATTATGATCAGAGGAATTACTTTATTAAATGTACAAAATGATATGGGAGATGTACCTACAATGTTCTGTTGAACATAAATACATGTGTCCATAACGTAGCCTTATGAAATGTTGGAAGATTCTACACTTGATCTGAAAGACCTTTGGAGAAGAGTGGATCCAAAAGCCCTTGTCCCTCCATCTGCTGGGCCAAATAAGAACTGGGTTCTAAAAACTAATACAATTATGTAAAGTTTAAAAATAAAATAAAATTTAATTAAAAAAAAAAAAAAAAGAACTGGGTTCTAATGCTTCCTAACGGTGGCACCTTTCATAAGCTGTTGAACTTCTCTTTGTACTTGCTTTCTGCCTCATCTCTGGCAAACACTTATCCTGCAATAGCTATGTGCCTGGCACTTTGCTGGTCTAGCTAGAAATACAGAAATTAATTAAATCTAATTCCTGTCTGCTGGGCACTGTACTAGATCAGTGATTCCAAAATACCCGTCTGGAGCCTGGCTATGCATCAGAGTTGCTGAGGGGATTTGTTAAAAAGACAATTTCTAGGACCTTGCCCAGATATTACTGAAGCAGAATTGCTGTGGATGTGACCTAGCAGTCTGTACTTTCTATAGGCACCTTGGATAATTTTAATGCACAGTCAACCACTAGATGAAATGACCTTAAATCCTTTTCTATTCTAAAAGCACCTGAATTTATTTAAATAAGTTAAACCTTATCTCTTACAGTTTATCTGCTATAAACTGTACAAACCTTACCCAAGGATGTTGTTCTTTCTACAGAACTACATTGCTTCATTCTAGTGGTATTTGAACTTGGTACTGCAGGATTTTGCAACAGATAACTATTCAATACTAACTTTCTCTGAATTATTTAGAAGAAGCACTAAGAAAAATCTGAAGGCAGACCAAGACGCAGGGCTCAGAGTAAAAGGTGATAAAAACTACCTTTCTCTCCTCCTTTGTCAACTCTACCTATTAGGGAGCAGAGGCTTCTTACTACAATATATTATAATGTATTGAATGAATCAATATTTCATATCATTCAATATGATGGAGAAGGACAAATCCCTGAGTATCCTAGGAAGAGTCTAAAGTCTATTCAGATGGTACATTTAAATGTGGTGGCAGTACCAGTGGAAAACAGCAGCATCTTTGTGTGACACTACCATAGAAATAATAAGTAAGTGTTAAAAGTTATAGTCTTCTTGACTTGGCTGAGTTGCAAGAGTCAATTACCAAATACATAAAAACATAATTCACTTTATTACAGGGTGTATTACCATGAGTTTCACGGTATTGTACCATAAATAATAAAATAAGGACAACCACAAACAAAGCACAATTTTGAACTACAAGCAGTACCAACAGGGTGGTATAACTTTGATGTCTGCTTTATGCTCAAACTGGAGAAGGAAATGGCAATGCACTCCAGTATTATTGCCTGGAGAATTCCATGGACAGAGGAACCTGGTGGGCTACAGCCCATGGGGTCACAAAAAGTTGGACACGACTGAACAACTTTCACTTCATTTCACTTATGCTTAAATATGGGCAATTTTATATTTAAAAGCTAGTTATAATTAAGTTATATTATAATTTATAATTATTAAGCAAATATTTGTTAGTAATATTTTAAGCATTCTGCTAAGTATAAGAGTTAAAACTGTGAAACATTCTTTTCTGCTCTACAAAAGACACTGTCAAGTGAATGAATAGTTGATTCACACAGGCTGGGAGAAAATATTTGCAAAAGGCATATCCGATAAAGGACTGTTATCCAAAAATACCCAAAAAAGTCTTAAAACTAAATAGCAAAAAACCCAAAAAACTCAATTAAAAAAAATGGGCCAAAGACCTTAACAGTCATCTCACCAAAGAAGATATGCAGACAGCAAATAAACATGTGAAAAGATGCTACACATCATATGTCATCAGGGAAATGCAAATTAAAATATTAATGAGATACCACTGCCCACCTATTAGAATGGCCAAAATCCAGAGCACAGATAACACAATTTCTGGCAAGGATGTGGACAACAGGCACTCTCAGTCACTGCTGGCAGGTATACAAAACGGTACAGCCACTCTGGAAGATGGTTTGGTGGCTTCTCAAAAAACTAAAAATACTACATACAATTTAGCAGTCATGCTCCTTGGTATTTAGCCAAAGAAGCTGAAAACTTAGGTCCACATAAAGACTTGCAAATAGATGTTTTTAGCAGCTTTATTCATAATTTCCAAGTTGGAAGCAACAACCATGTCCTTCAGCAGATGAATAGATAAACTGGTACCTTTAGACAATGGAATATTATTTAGTGCTAAAGTGGTCCCATGGGCTGTAGCCCACCAGACTCCTCTATCTGTGGAATTTTCTAGGTAACTATACTGGAGTTGGCAGTCATTTCCTTCTCCGGGGGATCTTCCCAACCCAGGGAACAAACCTGGGTCTCTTGCATTGCAAGCAGGTTCTTTACCATCTGAGCCACCAGGGAAGTCCCCCAAAAGAAATAAGCTATCAAGCCCCAGGAGGACATGGGGGAATATTAAATGTATATTAGTAAGTTAAAGAAGCCAATCTGAAAAGGCTACATACTGTATGATTCCAACTACATGACATTCTGGAAAAGGCAAAACTATGAAGACAGTGAAAAGATCTGGGGTTGGGGGTGAAGGCTGAATAGGGATGAATGAATGAGGAGCAGAGGATTCTTGGGGCAGTGAAAATACTCTCTTTGATACTCTAATGATGGATATGTGTCACTATACATTTGTCCAAATTCATGGAATGTACAACATCAAGAGTGAACCCTAATGTAAACTATGGACTTTAGATGATAATCATGTATCAATACAGGCTGACAGAATTTAACAGATATTCCACTATAGTAGAGAGTATGGGTAATGGGGGATGTGTGTGAGGGGGCAGGAGGTGTATAAGAAATCCCTCTATCTTCTACTTAATTTTGCTGTGAATATGAAACTGCTCTAAAAAATAAAGTCTATTAAAAAATATTTAGAAAACATTTTATTCAAACAGTGCACAAAACTAACAGTGCTGAGAACAATGCTGCATCATAATATCAGAAGTTTTTAATGTGAAAATCTCATTTTAAATAAAAATTTAAAATAATTTTTCAATAAAATTTTCGATTTACAAAAGCAAATTGTGAAATAGACATAGTACATGCATGGTGGTGAGAGTTGTCTTTGAAGAAAGCTGAGTGGCGAAGAATTGATGCTTTTGAACTGTGGTGTTGGAGAAGATTCTTGAGAGTCCCTTGGACTGCAAGGAGATCCAACCAGTCCATTCTGAAGGAGATCAGCCCTGGGATTTCTTTGGAAGGAATGATGCTCAAGCTGAAACTCCAGTACTTTGGCCACCTCATGCGAAGAGTTGACTCATTGGAAAAGACTCTGATGCTGGGAGGGATTGGGGGCAGGAGGAGAAGGGGACGACAGAGGATGAGATGGCTGGATGGCATCACTGACTCGGACGTGAGTCTGAGTGAACTCCGGGAGTTGATGATGGACAGGGAGGCCTGGCGTGCTGCAATTCATGGGGTCGCAGAGTTGGACACGACTGAGTGACTGAACTGAACTGAACTGAGTAAGTAGGTAACCCTAAGTTGTGAGGTAATGGCTCAGTGGTAAAAAAGTCTGCCTGCCAATGCAGGAGATGTAGGTTTGATCCCTGGGTCTGGAAGATTCCCTGGAGAAGGAAATGGCAACCCACTCTAGTATTCTTGCTTGGAAAGTTCCATGGTCTGAGGGGTCTGGCAGGTTAATTCAGGCCTATAAGATTATTATTATAAATGCAAAAAAGCCATGACAAACCTAAGTAGCATATTAAAAAGCAAAGAAATCATTTTGCTGACAAATATCCATATAGTTGAAGCTATGGTTTTCCAGTAGTCAAGTACGGATATGAGAGGTGGACCATAAAGAAGGCTGAGTGCAGTACTAATAGTTTTGAACTACGGTGTTGGAGAAAACTCTTGAGAGTCCCTTGGACTGTAAGGAAATCAAACCAGTGAATCATAAAGGAAATCAATCCTGAATATTCACTGGAAGGATTGATGCTGAAGCTGAAGCTCCAAAACTTTGGCCACCTGATGCGAAGAGCCAGCTCACTGGAAAAGACCCTGATGCTGAGAAAGACTGAGGGCAGGAGGAGAAGGGCCAACAGAGGATGAGATGGTTGGATGGCGTCACTGACAATGGACATGAGCTTGAGCACACTCAGGGAGACAGTGAAGGACAGGGAAGCCTGGTGTGCTGCATTCCATGGGGTCGCAAAGAGTCAGACATGACTTAGTGACTGAACAACAATGGCCAATTATAAATACAGGGCACAGTTATTTAGAGGCACCCAGTGGTATTATGTTTTAAAAGGATAGGTATTAAAAGGATAGGATATATGTGTCCAGCTATCTCATTTAGATGACTAAAGTCCTTGTTTCCCTACTTAAAATTACATCTCATTATTATGAAAGCTTGATATTTGACTTCACTTTATTCTGTATCAGTGAAAATATATAAACTATCTTAAAATTGTCTTCAGAGTTTCAGTGGCAATGCTTGATTTACACTTCTGCAAGAGGGGCAAAAAAGTCTCACTTGCAAGGGACCCTAGCTCTCCTAGTGAAACTCATATTGTACCCATGTGAGCGCCCAGAAATGTTTGTCTATAAGGGGAACAATGCCAGTTAGAGAAAACTTGAGTTTGCTACTACAGCTTGCATTTAACAGAATCTGACTACTTGGACTCAAGAAATACCAATAAGTCTCAGATTCAACTTTTCAGACCTGGCAGGTTCTCACCCTAGGGAGGCTGCATGGTCTCCTAGTAACTGAATGTCCTATGTGATTTGCAGTCAGAGGAACTCTGAGTGTTGGGAAAGAGAAGCCAACCAGGAATATGTCATTCGGTACTGATGAATACTTATCTATGTATCCTCTGAATATAAAATTTAACCTGATTTAATACCCTTTCCTATTGAACTGTTTAGAGTTAAAATCTAGCTTAAGAAGCCCCATTCGCCAACGAAATATGTAGCCTTTTCTAAAATGAGCTTGAACGTCTGGAAGTTCATGGTTCGCGTATTGCTGAAGCCTGGCTTGGAGAATTTTGGGCATTACTAACATGTGAGATGAGTGCAATTGTGCAGTAGGTTTGAGCATTCTTTGGGATTGCCTTTCTTTGAGATTGGAATGAAAACTGACCTTTTCCAGTCCTGTGGCCACTGATGAGTTTTTCAAATTTGCTGCCATATTGAGTACATCACTTTCACAGCATCATCTTTTAGGATTTGAAATAGTTCAATTGGAATCCCATCCCCTCCACTAGCTTTGTTCGTAGTGATGCTTCCTAAAGCCCACTTTAACTTCATATTCCAGGATGTCTGGCTCTAGGTGAGTGATCACACCATCAGGATTATGTGGGTCGTGAAGGTGTTTTTTGTACAGTTCTTCTGTGTATTCTTGACACCTCTTCTTAATATCTTCTGCTTCTGTTAGGTCCATACCATTTCTGTCCTTTATTGAGCCCATCTTTGCATGAAATGTTCCCTTGGTATCTCTAATTTTCGAGAGATGGAGCTAGAGCGCCTGAGACCTCGTTGCAGCGGCGGGACTTCCTCTGACTTAGTGGCAGACATCCTGTTTCGTTTTAACAACACTGAGCTTCTACACGTGTGAGGATCGGTGGTAGACACTATAGTGATTGGAAACGACTTGCTGATCAAACCTGGGGCCCGGCAGTGAAAGCACTGAGTCCTACTCACTGAACCGCCAGGGAATTCCCCAAACCTGTAAAAGAAGTGTTACTCCAGGCTGAAGGAAAATGATCCGAGATGGAGAGCTGGATTTGTACAAAGGAAGGAAGGTTCCGGAGCAGTGGGCGGTGGCTGTGCAGCACTGCAGTGGCGAGTGGCGGCTGCCTGGAGCCGGGGCTGCTGAGAGGAGATATCCCACGTCCAAGGTCAGAGAAACCTCAGTAAGTCGGTGGGTGCCGAGAGAGGGCATCAGAGGGCAGACAGGCTGAAACCACAATCACAGAAAACTAACCAATCTAATCACATGGACCACAGCCTTGTCTAACTCAAAGAAACTATGAGCCATGTCATGTAGGGTCATGGTGGAGAGATCTGACAGAATGTGGTCCACTGGAGAAGGGAATGGCAAACCACTTCAGTATTCTTGCCTTGAGAACCCCATGGACAGTATGAAAAGGTAAAAAGATAGGACACTGAAAGATGAAATCCCCAGGTCGGCAGGTGCCAAATATGCTACTGGAGATCAGTGGAGAAATAACTCCAGAAAGAATGAAGGGATGGAGCCAAAGCAAAAACAACACAAGTGGATGTGACTGGTGATGGCAGCAAAGTCTGATGCTGTAAAGAGCAATATTGCATAGGAACCTGGAATGTTAGGTCCATGAATCAAGGCAAATTGGAAGTGGTCAAACAGGAGAAGCAAAAGTGAACGTCAGCATTTTAGGAATCAGTGAACTAAAATGGACTGGAATGGGTGAATTTAACTCAGATGACCATTTTGTCTACTACTGTGGGCAGGAATACATTAGAAGAAATGGAGTAGCCATCATAGTCAACAAAAGAGTCCGAAATGCAGTACTTGGATGCAAGTTCAAAAAAACAGAATGATCTCTGTTCGTTTCCAAGGCAAACCATTCAATATCACGGTAATCCAAGTCTATGCCCCAACGAGTAATGCTGAAGAAGCTGAAGTTGAACTGTTCTATGAAGACCTACAAGACCCTTTAGAACTAACACCCCAAAAAGATGTCCTTTTAATTAGAGGGGACTGGAATGCAAAAGTAGGAAGTCAAGAAACACCTGGAGTAACAGGCAAATTTGGCCTTGGAGTACAGAATGAAGCAGGGCAAAGGCTAATAGAGTTTTGCCAAGAGAACGCACTGGTCATAGCAAACACCCTCTTCCAACAACACAAGAGAAGACTCTATACATGGACATCACCAGATGGTCAACAACGAAATCAGATTGATTATATTCTTTGCAGCCAAAGATGGAGAAGCTCTATACAGTCAGCAAAAAAAAGACTGGGAGCTGACTGTGGCTCAGATCATGAACTCCTTATTGCCAAATGCAGACTTAAATTGAAGACAGTAGGGAAAACCACTAGACCATTCAGGTATGACCTAAATCAGATCCCTTACAATTAAACAGTGGAAGTGAGAAATAGATTTAAGGGACTAGATCTGAGAGACAGAGTACCTGATGAACTGTGGATGGAGGTTCATGACATTGTACAGGAGACAGAGATCAAGACCACTCCCAAGAAAAAGAAATGCAAAAAAGCAAAATGGCTGTCTGAGGCAGCCTTACAAATAGCTGTGAAAAGAAGAGAAGCAAAAAACAAAGGAAATATATACCCATTTGAATGCAGAGTTCCAAAGAATAGCAAGGAGAGATAAGAAAGCCTTTCTCAGTGATCAGGGCTATAGTCCATGGGGTCGCAAAGAGTTTGACACAACTGAGCGACTAAGCACACAAGCATAGACACAGTATGATAAAGACAAAGTGCTAAGTACTTTTCAGTGTTGAGATGTATACTATTATTATTCTGCATTTAAAGATACTAGTGGATCCTCAAAAGGTTATCATAGCATGCATCCTCAGCTTCCAAGAATTCATGATTGTCTGTCTTCTGTATGAAAAGAAACAGGACTTCATCCTCCCTGCCCCACCATCATATTGAATGCTGTATATCTTGATTTACTTATTTATTTTTAAAAACTGTCAAATTAACACATTCCCATGGTTTAAGAAATCCAATGATGTAAAAGAGCATTAAAAAAAAACCCCAAAACAAAACACCAATGAAGATCTGTTCCACTCCTTCTATCTCCAGCTCCACTCACAACTCCAAAGGACTGTTTTAAATATTCCTGTTTGCTGTTTTTTTTTTCTTTCCTGGTGTTAACATCCGTAAGTGCAAGGCAGTTTTTTCAAGATTTGGTTTACAAGGCACTAACTGCGGAAAATTCTGAAAGAGATGGGAATACCAGACCACCTGACCTGCCTCTTGAGAAACCTATATGCAGGTCAGGAAGCAACAGTTAGAACTGGACATGGAACAACAGACTGGTTCTAAATAGGAAAAGGAGTACGTCAAGGCTGTATATTGTCACCCTGCTATTTAACTTCTATTCAGAGTACATCATGAGAAACGCTGGGCTGGAAGAAGCACAAGCTGGAATCAGGATTGGTGGGAGAAATATCAGTAACCTCAGATATGTAGATTATACCACCCTTATGGCAGAAAGTAAAGAGGAACTAAAAAGCCTCTTGATGAAAGTGAAAGAGGAGAGTGAAAAAGTTGGCTTAAAGCTCAACACTCAGAAAACTAAGATAATGGCATCTGGTCCCATCACTTCATGGGAAATAGATGGGGAAACAGTGTCAGACTTTCTTTTTTTGGGCTCCAAATCACTGCAGATGGTGACTGCAGCCATGAAATTCAAAGATGCTTACTCCTTGGAAGGTAAGTTATGACCAACCTAAATAGCATATTGAAAAGCAGAGATATTACTTTGCCAACAAATGTCCGTCTAGTCAAGGCTATGGTTTTTCCAGTGGTCACATACAGATGTGAGAGTTGGACTGTGAAGAAAGCTGAGCGCTGAAGAATTGATGCTTTTGAACTGTGGTGTTGGAGAAGGCTCTTGAGACTCCCTTGGACTGCAAGGAGATCCAACCAGTCCATACTAAAGGAGACCAGTCCTGGGTGTTCACTGGAAGAACTGATGCTGAAGCTGAAACTCCAATACTTTGGCCACCTCATGCGAAGACTTGACTCATTAGAAAAGACCCTGATGCTGGGAGGGATTGCGGGCAGGGGGAGAAGGGGATGACAGAGGATGAGATGGCTGGATGGCATCACTGACTTGATGGACATTGCCGGGAACAGAAGCTCTGCCCATGGCAAAGGTCATGAGGAAGGAGGCTCGGCATACGCAAAGGCGGGATCAAGCCTCAGGAGTCCCCCTGGAAATTCTTGAGCATCTACCCCCAAAACCAGAGTCTGCCTACTTTTTGCTTTGTGCTCTCACTTACACCTCTGACTTTACGGGGGGCTGTCCCCCATTACCTCTCTCTGAAAAAAAGAGTTAACTTACAGCTCCAGTTAATAAAGTTCCTTGGTGTGATAGTGTTTCAACCTACAAACTCCTTTGGAAGTCCTCTAGCATACCTGAATAGGTTTTTCTGGCCACATGTGATTGTTCAGAGCCTCCCAACTGTGAGAGGCATAAGATGTTCTAAACTGTCTAAATACCGATTCATTTGAGCAGTTAAAAGATTGATTAGAAATTGTATTGGTGAAGGGTTTTTCACTTGTTGGGCCAATGTTTGCTGCTAAGTCTCCATATCCCTTACCTACTGTGTCCCTGGCAGTGTATTGATTAATATAATTGGTGTAAGTAATAGCTTTAATGTTTGTAACCTTGGACCCTTGAGTTAATTCTTTTTCTTGTTATAGCCCACCACACCTTTGCCCTATAGGAATGCAACTTTATCTAATGCTTTTGGAGGGTGGCGCCTGACTAATCACCTTTAAAGAAAAATAAGTTTTCTGAAGAAAGGATCTTAAAATGTTAACAGGCCTCCAGGCCAGAAGATGATGCAAATCACCTAAACTTTTGCATATGGTAAGTTTGCAGGAAGAAAGCCTGGCTTACTGCATGACTCTACCCTTTTCTCCATTATCCTCTATGCATAACTTAAGGTATAAAAACTACTTGGGAAAATAAAGTGCGGGCCTTGTTCACCGAAACTTGGTCTCCCCATGTCGTTCTTTCTCTCACCTTCTGGCTGAATTATTCAGCCTCTTTTCTCCACTGAATTTCCTCACTGAGCTATCTTTATTTAACCACTCTTTATATCCTTAATTAACGTTTAATTAAGCAATTGTTTCCCGATCCTCACCGACGCTGTCCCCGCTTTGAATTCCCTGGATCCACCGGGGCTGGACCCTGGCAGGACATGAGTCTGAGTGAACTCCAGGAGTTGGTGATGGACAGGGAGGCCTGGCATGCTGTGATTCATGGGGTCACAAAGAGTCGGACACAACTGAGCAGCTGGACTGAACTGAACCGTGAGCCATATGTTAAAGGATTTAGGGTGAAATTGAATAAAAACTTTCATAGTTATTATTTTAATGTATATAATAAACAAGAACATCAAATATACACATTCACAAATACATTGTTAAAGATAAGGCTGAAATAAGTATATTTTAAAACTATGTTGATATGAAGAAAACCCTTAAGTAAAAAAATAATTCAGGTGGTATGTGGATATAGTGAAAATTGAAAAGGTGGTAGGAAAATGACAGAAACCTGAGAAACAATGCTCTAATCATTATGCTTAATTTTCTATTTCTTTTTTATAATAAAATATTTATTTCCATATATTAAAGCTCAAGAGTGACTACACTAAAAGGCATTATGAAATAGATATGCCTACTAGTAAAGAATGAATTTGTACACATATACAATGGAATATTACTACTCAGCCATAAAAAAGAATGAAATAATGCCATTTGTAGCAACATGGATGCAACTAGAGATTATCATACTAAGTGAAGTCAGAAAGAGAAAGACAGATACCATATAATACCACCTACATGTGCAATCTAAAATATGGTACAAATAAACCTATCTGCAAACAGAAACAGACTCACAAACATCGAAAACAGACTTGAAGTTGCCAAAGGGGAGAGCACATGGGAGGGGAGGACTGGGAGTTTAGGATTAGCAGATATAAACTATTATATTTTATAGGATGGATAAACAACAAGGTCATATTGTACAGCACAGGGAACTATATTCAATATCCTGTGGTAAACCATAATGGAAAAGAATATAAAAATAAAGATCGTCTATATGTATATAATGAGTCACTTTGCTGTACAGCAGAGATCAGCACAACATTGTAAATCTTCTTTTTATATTTCAATAAAGAAAAGAATGAGTTTTGATTTCAGAGGCAATGACTATATTGTACAGGATGAACATAAACATGAAAAAGTTGAGGCAAGGTAAATGCAAGAATAAAATCACTATTAGCATATGAATTAACAGTCCAGACTGTTTGGTACAGAATAAGAGAAAGTATGAAATACCCTTAATGGGAACAGAGACAACAGACCAAGACCAATTACAGGCTATTACGGCAGATAAAAAGAGGAAGTGTGATCTTTTGGATGAGCTATATGTCCTGAATAAAGCCCAGCAGGACATCTAAAATTCAGACTGAATCCAGGACAATTTTTCACTGTGTGGGACTGGCCCAAACACTGCAGGGTACCTGTTATCCCTGCCCTGTTGACTAGATACCAGTAGCATCCTCCTATTATTGTGGCAGCCAGAATATTCCTGGTGAAAAAATCATAAGCCTGCTTCATACTTAAAATTCTAGATTAGTTTAAATTTCATTTATTTACTTAGGGACTTCTTCCCTGGTAGCTCAGAGGGTAAAGCGTCTGCCTGCATGGCAGGAGACCTGGGTTTGACCCCTGGGTTGGGAAGATCTCCTGGAGAAGGAAATGGCACCCCACTCTAGTACTCTTGTCTGGAAAATCCCATGGACGGAGAAGCCTGGTAGGCTACAGTCCATGGGGTCGCAAAGAGTCAGACACGACTGAGTGACTTCACTTTCCCTTTCTTTCTTTCATACACAAGGTGAAGACTCAGCCATTGTATTTTCCCATTTCCAACGGAGTTCACCAGCACTACTGCTTATCAGCACCTAGTTTCACCATGTAAAGGCAGAGGAGTAGTGGCATGGGGTCAGTGGTCTAAAAGGAGACAGAGGTTGAATGGAGGAAAATAATGGAAGGAGGGCAGAAGTTCTCCTTGTTGAGGTTTGGGTGCATCTGAATGGGGTGAGAGCAGCAAGTGACTTCACAGTTGAGAGTTCAGTTCCACTGACCCTGTGGCTCTTTATGTAATACTCGAGACATTTACATCTTCCATATGACCATGGGCTGGGATTCCTGCAGTCTATAGTAGGGCTCATACAGGGGTCTCCCAGAGTCAGTCTGCAGTAGGGGCAATGCCATGCTTGTTTTGAAGGCTTCAGTCATACAATCGATTCAAGAAAATATGATGCCTTCCCTGAAAACAAAACCATGATCTCATTGGCTAAGGGATTCTTCCCCACTTTCTTGGATGACCCTCACTCCATTTAACATTTGTAAGCCATAGCCTTTCCCCTTCCTTGGCCTCCTGATGAAGGTGGCTGGCAGATTCTGTCATGCAGCATGTTTGACATCCCTGAACAGATCTGCTATTGGGGTGCTAATGTGGGAGCTCCTTGTCTGGAAGAATGAGGCTGTCAGTCAAGAAATGGAAAGGTTGCCTCTAGCCAAAGGTCTTCTTCCTTGGCCCTGCCCATCCTGGAGTCTTTTCCATCTTCATAGACAAAAGAACTCTTAGTTAATTTGGGACACAAGAATTTTTTCCCCATCTCACAAGCAGGCTTAGAATCTTCTATGTGCAAAGCTGATTCTGCTATTTTCCAAACTGACTTTACCATTTTATACTTCTATCAGTAATATATGAGTTTCAATTTTTCCATATCCTTGTCAACACTTATTATTATCTATCTTCTTAACTATAGCCATCCTAGTGAGTGTGAAGTGGTATCTCATTGTTTGATTACTGAGCTGGTACGGCAGGTTTGCAAGCATTCATGCAGTTGATTGGGTATACAAAACTTATTTTTATAAACTCATTCTTCTTTGCAGATGGGTTCTTGGATTTTCTTTAGGGGAAGAAAAATGTGCTATGTGTTTTCTTCAGCTTTACTATGAATAAAGTACATACTTTGATCTTAGTTGGCCTATGGTTGAGGTGAGAATGTGGATACAGAAATTTCCTTCTCGAAGGTTTAGCACACAGTGGTGCACTCAATAAATATCAGCTCTGCTTTCAGTTCAGTTCAGTCACTCAGTCATGTCCGACTCCTTGCAACCCCATGGACTGCAGCACGCCAGGCCTCCCTGTCCACCACCATCTCCCGGAGTTCACCTAAACTCATGTCCATTGAGTTGGTGATGCCATCCAGCCATCTCATCTCCTGTCGTCCCTTTCTCCTCCTGCTCTCAATCTTTCCCAGCAACAGGGTCTTTTCACATGAGTCAGCTCTTCGCATCAGGTGGCCAAAGTTGTGGAGTTTCAGCTTCAACATCAGTCCTTCCAATGAACACCCAGGACTGATCTCCTTTAGGATGGACTGGTTTGATCTCCTTGCAGTCCAAGGGACTCTCAAGAGTCTTCTCCAACACCGCCGTTCAAAAGCATCAATTCTCTGGTGCTCAGCTTTCTTTCCAGTCCAACAGCTCTGCTTACTTCTATCATTTTTCCCTTTCTCCTTAGCAGGTTTCCATGTTCCACATTCATTAGTTTTCCCTGTTTCTATTTGTATCAAAATACTATATTATATCCCATCTTTGCACGGTAATTATGTAAACAAATCCTTGTTCCAATTTTACTGTCTTCAAGAATAAAGACCTTAAAACCACAAGAAGGTTCAGAAGATCTGGAGTTTGAGGGAAAGACATAGTAGTCATCCTCAGACATTTATAGATTTATTCTTTGAGACTCCAGAGGGAAAAACAAAGGGCGAAGGATGAGAAGAAACAGAAGTTAGACTTGAGCAATAAATAATCAGTAGGGCTGCTCCAAATTTTAATGGAATGTCCTTGACACTGGAGATGTCCAAGTAACGACTGAAAAACTAGTTAGGATGCTTTAGAAAAGATCTCAGCATTAAATAGAGGAGTAGAGATGAGGAACTGGTTTCATCTCTGAGTCTACGATTTTAACAAAGTTCTAACGAGTTGGCAAGCACTCTTCTATGAACTGGAGAGTAACGAATTATGCTATATATGATTTTCAATAACTTTCTCATAATAATTCATAAAGTACCTTTAGAACTGGAACAAAGAGGTAGTCAAAATAATTAGGCAATCATGTTAATGAAAGACAACAATTACCTGTCTGAAAAAAGACTCTGGAAATAATTGTCCGACACAACGGGCAGGGAGTGCTGGCAGGATTGTCTTTGGCAAGGGTCCGTAAGCAGGGCTCACAGAAGATGTGGTGGCAAGGGTAACACATGTAGGGGTTGAAATAAACATCCAGACACACTGCACAGATGTAGCTCTCCTTTTCTTCTGCATATTCATTGTCATCATCTGTACTCATCTCATTATCCAAAGTCTGCAAAATATAAGCAAAAACAATTTCTCTTAGTTCAGTATGAGATTGGTTTCCTTGAGAAATTGATTTCATATTTTGTTAAAGTCAATGAAAATATTTATGAGAAGCAGGTTTATCTGTTTTTGTGCATAATCAGTGACAGAAATGCTACCTTGCAAAGTGAGAAGAAACTAGAAATGTACATGAAAAACCCAGAAGTCTTAATTATTCATTTTAGCATTTTTATATAATGCTAAATGTTAAAGTATAGTACCAAAAAAACATTAAGTAAACCTTTATCTCTATTTAACCAGAACTAGTTAAGTAAGTGTTAGGTCCCAGGATGACAGATTCCCCATCTATCCTACTCCCACCACAGCAAACAAGCTACTGTCACAAGATTACCAGCCTTATATGGGCATTTGCACATGAATAGACCTGAGGGCTTCTGTTAGGTCCATACCATTTCTTATTGTGCCCTTCTTGTGTCTCCTCTTCCTATTGTGCCCATCGTTGCATGAAATGTTCCCTTGGTATCTCTAATTTTCTTGAAGAGATCACTAGTCTTTCCCATTCTATTGTTTTCTTCTATTTCTTTGCATTGATCACTGAGGAAGACTTTCTTATCTCTCCTTGCTATTCTTTGAAACTCTGCATTCAAATGGGTGTATCTTTCCTTTTCTCCTTTGTCTGAAGCTGAAACTCCAACACTTTGGCCACTTGATGCGAAGAACTGACTCATCTGAAAAGACCCTGATGCTGGGAAAGATTGAAGGAAGGAGGAAAGGGGGACGACAGAGGATGAGATGGTTGGATGGCATCACTGACTCATTGAACATGAGTTTGAGTAAGCTCTGGGAGCTGGTGATGGACAAGGAAGCCTGGCGTGCTGCAGTCCATGGGGTCGCAAAGAGCCGGACAGACTGAGTGACTGAACTGAACTGAGACCTGAGGGCAAGAGGAAGTCAAACTTCAGCTTCACACTACGCAGGCAGCATTCTTTATTCCACATTTTGCACCTTCCTGGACCTCAGAGACAATAAAACACCAAAGCCCAAGGTATGTCAGGAAAGAGATATTGCAAAGAAACTTGTAGTAATTCTGGGATCAGCCTTGCAGCTGGAAAATACTAGCCTGCTCCTCTCTCCCAAATGGAATAGTTAAGAAAGAGGCTATTAACAGGTAGCTAGGAAAGAGGCACTCAGGTTAGCAGCACAGAGTCTGGTGGCACAATTCCTGTTACTTAACATCACAATGTTCTCATCTGTGAAGGTGCTATGTGAGAATTAAATGAGGTAATCCACATAAAGCATTGAGCACAGCACAGCCTGGCATACGACAAATATTCAATAAATATTATCCACAGCCATTCTTCCCTCCTACCTTTCTCACAGGCCCAATAGTTTTGGTTAGAGTCTTGGGAAATATTCCTTAAACAAGGCCTGGCCTCAGTCCACTGAGGCAAATGGTGTAGATGCTTTTCTCCTCACTTTGATGAAAGTGAAAAATGGAGATCAACGATTAATATTTGAGTAGACTTTGGGCTTTCTAAATATTTTTAGGTTACATGAAATGTAAAAGTTACAGAAAAGAGGCAAACAGAGCCTTGAAGATACAGAAAAGCCTTTCAACTGGATAAACTGTTACTTGATTTATCCAGATGGCCTTACTTCCTGTCAGCCTCTTTCTGCCACCTGTAGGTAATTTCTCTCTTTATGAAGGACATATTCAAGTTGTTAACTCATTATTTTAATTGGCTTTCTGATTTTTCTTATATACTTGTAAGCATTTTTACTTAATCTGGTTACTTGTTGTTATTGGTTAGATGTGTTGCAAATTTTTTTCCTTTCTTCTGGTTTGCCTTTTCACACTTCTCATGGTGTTTTTGATGAAATGAAGTTCTTAATTTTAAAGAATATTTTTCCTTTATGGTTAGTAATTTTTGTGTCTTATCTAAGAACACTTACCTTTTCCCAAGGTCATTAACAGAGTATTATTTTGCATTTAATAATATTTAATCATCTACCTGAAGTTGATTTTCAGTATGGTGTATATTAGGGGTAAATTTCATTATAATTTCTATGTACTTATTAATTGGTGTAACCCATTTATTTCAATGACCTTACTCTCCCTCCACTGTTCTTAAGTGCCACATTGTTATTAAGAGGCCAAATATGTTGACTTCTATTTTGCTCCATTATGTTATTGTCTATTCCTAGACGCTTACTCCTTGGAAGGAAAGTTATGACAAACCTAGATAGCATATTCAAAAGCAGAGACATTACTTTGCCAACAAAGGTCCGTCTAGTCAAGGCTATGATTTTTCCAGTGGTCATGTATGGATGTGAGAGTTGGACTGTGAAGAAAGCTGAGTGACAAAGAATTGATGCTTTTGAACTGTGGTGTTGGAGAAGACTCTTGAGAGTCCCTTGGACTGCAGGGAGATCCAACCAGTCCATTCTGAAGGAGATCAGCCCTGGGTGTTCTCTGGAAGGAATGATGCTAAAGCTGAAACTCCAGTACTTTGGCCACCTCATGTGAAGAGTTGACTCACTGGAAAAGAATCTGATGCTGGGAGGGATTGGGGGCAGGAGGAAAAGGGGACGACAGAGGATGAGATGGCTGGACGGCATCACTGACTTGATGGACGTGAGTCTGAGTGAACTCCGGGAGTTGGTGATGGACAGGGAGGACTGGTGTGCTGTGATTCATGAGGTTGCAAAGAGTCCGACATGACTGAACGACTTTCACTTATTGTGGCCTTATAATAAGCCTCAATATCTGATAAAGGAAATCCTTTCATCTTAAAGTCCTTTCTGCCAAACCTAGGATGCTTTCCTAACTTACCTTCATTACTGTTTCAGCAGCATTTCATAAGTAGACCAGGACCTCTTTTTTGCCACCTACTTGATGCTGCCTTCTTACATTTGGAATAAAAAGAGACTCCTTACAATGCTCTACAGAACTCTGTAGGATCCAGTTCCAGCCTTCATTTGTATCCTCCAAATTGAGCTACGTTCCAGTTCACCGATCTTCTGGCTCAATAAACACACTGAACACTTTCTCACCGTAAGGCCTTCAGACATGATGCTTTGTTTCTCTTAAAAAGTGCTTACTCCATTTGAATGATTACAAAATAAGATAAAATTCTCCTATCTCTCCATATACACCTATATGCATTTCATCGAGATGCAGAGATCAGTTTTCTACACTCTGAATTTGGGCTCTGCCATGTGACTTGCTTTGGTCAATGGAATGTAAGCAAATGTGATGCAAATAAAGGCTTAAAAAAAGCTTGTGCACTGGAATAGTCCTCTCCTGCTGATCTTGGGAACTCACAAGTCCCAAGATGTGAACAAGCTTAGGCTAGCCTGCTGAATAGTAAGTGACATATGGTCCAGCTGCTTCCATTGTGACTGCTGACAACAAGCCAACCATCGGACATGTGTGGGTACAGCCAATAATTGTCACCTAATTGCAAATGTACTGGTGAGCCCAGATGATATCATGTGGATTAGAGACAAACCATTATAGCTGAACGCCAGCCCCAACTGCCAACTCAGAAAATTTTGAGTGAATATAGGTTGTTGTTTTAAACAACTAAATTTGTTTTGTTACATAACAAAAATTAGTTGACACATTCTTGTCTATACATGGCTCAATTTACCTAATTTAAAAAATTTTAAATATCAACTTCTCCAAAGGATTTCACTGTTATTCTATCTAAAGTTGTTCTCTGTCACTACCACTTAGCTGCTTCCTCATAATTTTTATTTGCCTATTTTTCATTAAAATTTACTTTTTAAATTAAAAAGTAAATTTAAAATTAAAAATAAATTTCTATTAAAATTTATTTTAAAATTTAAAATCTTCCCAACCTAGGGATCAAACTGAGGTCTCTTGCATTGTGGGAAGATTCTTTACCATCTGAGCCACCAGGGAAGCCTGAGAATACTGGAATGGGTAATCTATCCCTTCTCTAAGGGAGTTTTCCAAGTCAGGAATCAAACCAGGGTCTCCTGCGTTGCAGGAAGATTCTTTACCAGCTGAGAAATATAAATCCCTCATTAAGAATCCAAACAGACTGCACACATAGAAGACGGATGATACTTAGCTGAGAGCAGTTCATGTAAAGAGACAGAGATTTTAACTGACTGGAAGCTCAACATGTGATGCAGCTACTTAAAAAGTGGGTTGATGTTCCGACCACTTTATATGATCACACCGTAACTGCAGCTACTTTGAGGGCCCCAGACAAACTATAGTTATCCACAGAAATACCCTGAAGGCCAGGGCAGCATGATTTCTGAAACTTTCTCATACAATGTGCTTTTAAAAGACTGAGGATATTCACTCAGAAAAGTATTAACAGGAGACCAGATATTCAAGTATTTGTGAAAGAGAGATCATAATTTTTCTCTGTGTAGTTCCTATGATTAGATCTAAAAAGGAATGAAAGGTATGAGAACGCCGACTAAAATAGAAAATAAAAGAAATATCTATTCATCAACCAAAGTGATATAACAACAGCATAAAATGTTCAGTCTTAAATAGTATGTTTGCCACAGAGCTAAACATTTGCCTGATGTTTCCTACCAAATTGGGACTTAGAAATACGGTGACCAAAGTTGTACATATTAACTAACCTCTTCAGCACTAAACCCTTACAAAGTAGACACTATTATTATCATTTTCCATATCAAAGGAAAGTGAAATATAGACAGATCACTTATTGAAACTATGAGTGGAATTTCAACCCAGCCAATATGGATTAGAAGCAACACTCTATCACCAATTCTTAAGTGAGTTACTATACTTTGAACAGTCCCAGCAAATAATAAAAGTTAACGGATGATGATAATATATGTAAAGAGGAAATGAAATTTAGATAGGATTTATAGGGAAGTTAGAAATATCAAGACATCATCATCATAATCAACAAATGAATATAATAGGTGTTCAACTGTTCAACTGCTTTTGGCCCCATAGAAATTATCCTACAAAGTCAACCAAATATATTGAGTCTCTCATGTTCCTCTCCAGGGGCTTCAAGTCAAAGATAATGAGATAATAAATAGATAAATAATACAAACAACCTTTAAAAATTCTTCAAAAAATTAGGTCAAAATTTTTTGTTAATAATAAAGACAAAGCAGCAGTGACATTTAGTTTATTTACAATTATTGTGATTACTGTTATATTTGGTTTTATTTCTTGCCTTTTTTTTTTTCAAGAAGTAACCGTACAATTGCACTCATCTCACACACTAGTAAAGTAATGCTCAAAATTCTCCAAGCCAGGCTTCACCAATATGTGAACCGTGAGCTTCCTGATGTTCAACCCGGTTTTAGAAAAGGCAGAGGAACCAGAGATCAAATTGCCAATATTCACTGGATCATGGAAAAAGCAAGAGAGTTCCAGAAAAACATCTATTTCTGCTTTATTGACTATGCCAAAGCCTTTGACTGTGTGGATCACAATAAACTGGAAAATTCTGAAAGAGATGGGAATACCAGACCACCTGACCTGCCTCTTGAGAAACCTGTATGCAGGTCAGGAAGCAACAGTTAGAACTGGACATGGAACAACAGACTGGTTCCAAACAGGAAAAGGACTACGTTAAGGCTGTATATTGTCACCCTGCTTATTTAACTTATATACAGAGTACATCTTGAGAAGCGCTGGACTGGAAGAAGCACAAGCTGGAATCAAGATGCCAGGAGAAATATCAATAACCTCAGATATGCAGATGACACCACCCTTATGGCAGAAAATGAAGAGGAACTAAAAAGCCTCTTGATGAAAGTGAAAGAGGAGAGTGAAAAAGTTGGCTTAAAGCTCAACATTCAGAAAATGAAGATCATGGCATCTGGTACCATCACTTCATGGGAAATAGATGGGGAAACAGTGGAAACAGTGTCAGACTTTATTTTTTGGGGCTCCAAAATCACTGCAGATGGTGATTGCAGCCATGAAATTCAAAGATGCTTACTCCTTGGAAGGAAAGTTATGACTAACCTAGATAGCATATTCAAAAGCAGGGACATTACTTTGCCAACAAAGGTTCATCTAGTCAAGGCTGTGGTTTTTCCTGTGGTCATGTATGGATGTGAGAGTTGGACTATGAAGAAGACTGAGCGCCGAAGAATTGCCGCTTTTGAACGGTGGTGTTGGAGAAGACTCTTGAGAGTCCCTTGGACTGCAAGGAGATCCAACCAGTCCATTCTGAAGGAGATCAGCCCTGGGATTTCTTTGGAAGGAATGATGCTGAAGCTGAAACTCCAGTACTTTGGCCACCTTATGCGAAGAGTTGACTCGTTGGAAAAGACTCTGATGCTGGGAGGGATTGGGGGCAGGAGGAGAAGGGGACGACAGAGGATGAGATGGCTGGATGGCATCACTGACTCGATGGATGTGAGTCTTGATGTGATCCCAGCCTCACCTAGAACTCTGGGAGTTGGTGATGGACAGGGAGGCCTGGCGTGCTGCGATTCATGGGGTTGCAAAGAGTCAGACACGACTGAGCGACTGAACTGAAGCAGCTCATAGAGCTGTTAAAAGCATTAAGAGAATTAATATATACAAAGCATTCAGAACAGTACCTGGAATATAAAAAATGCTATCCAAGTATTTGCTGCTATTGAATCCTGTCTCCTTTTTTCTAATAATTAATGTTAACTTTTAACACAAACAGTTGAAGTTTAACATTAATAATCTCCCTTTTCTGAATGAGACCTATGAATTGAATGCATTTTACTCCCCACTCAAAAACACAAATATAGCTCATATCTTATTGAGATTATCTGAATTTCATGTCTAAAATGTTAATTGCTTAAACATATTATGCCTCTACTTTGTCAGTACATTCTTTAAATCAATTAATCTATATTTAACTATGCTTTAATATCTGCTTGTTTTTATTCTTCAGCTTATTTAACACTGCATTCTTGTATCCCTTATTGTCCTCTCTCTTGAATTACATTTTTTGTTTTATTGTAATCTGTCCTTGATATTTTTTTTTTCCAGGAAATGTATGTGAATGGTAAACTGTATGTTCTGGAAAGTTTGAAGTTTCCTCTGTATTCACATTTGAATTTTATCTAAGTATAGTCCTAGATAACAACATATTTTCACTCAAAACTTTGAAGATAGAGAGAGGAGACCAAAAGCAGAGTGGGGGGACCTCATGCTCTACTTCTCCAGGGGCACACCACCAAAATTACAATTATTTATAGAACAACTATTGATGAGGATGACCTGAAGACCAACAGAAAATATTTTTTAAGGGTTAAAAAAAGGAATCACAATGAGATGGGTAGGAGGGACAGAGATGCAATATAATCATGACCCACACCCTGGGGTAGGTGACCCATAGAGGGAAGAATAATTGCAGAGGTTCTTCCCAAGGTTCAAGGGATCCCAGTCTCACCTAGAGCTCCCCAGTCCTGGGTCCTGCATGGGGAAAGAAGCCTCCAGAATGTCTGGCTTTGAAAGCCAGTGGGATTTATATATAGGAAAGCTATAGGGTAGTAAGAAACAGAGATTATGCTCTTAAAGGGTGCACACAAATTCTCACCGGCTCTGAGACCCTGTACAGAGTAAGTAATTTGAAAGGAGACCAGATCAGACACATTTGCTGATCTTGGAGAGCCTCTCAAAGAGGTGGAGGCATCTAAGACCCTCCCTGGGAACACAGACACTGACAGCAACCATTTGGGGGAGCTCCATCATGCTGGCAAAGTAACACTTTGGAGTCCTCCCTCTAGCCACTGGCCCTGGGATCCAGCCCTGCTAACCTTCCAGTTGGTATCAGTTCTGGCAAATCCCAGGCAGAGGAGCCAGTCAAGAGGGGATCTAGCCCTGTCCACCAGCCCCAGGATCCCCCACAACCCTCAGCAAGCTTCCCTGGGACCTAACACTGCCCAAAAGTAGGCCAAGGCCAGCCCCAGAACCCCCAGGCCTGAAGTCAATTGCAGCAGGACCCAGCCCCACCCATTAGCAGACTGGCACAAGCACCTAGACCTTTGGCACCTGCATCTAGCTGTCCTTCAACCCAACTCTTTGGCCCTGCTCACAAATAGGCCATAATCAGCCCCGGGATTCCTGGGACCTACAACCAGTCATGCTAGGGCCTTACCCTGGTAACCAGCTCTGGTGACCAGAGAGAAGTGAGATGCTGGGCCCTATAAGAAATCTCCTACAAAAGCCCATTACTCCAAGATCAGGAAATGTAACCAACCTACGTAATACCTACAAATAAATGCAAGACTGAGACAAAATGAGGTTTAAAAAAGGGTTAAATGAAGGAATGAAAACTCTAGGTGAAGAAAATGAAATGGAGATAAGTAGTCTACCCAATAAAAGTTCAAAATAATGATCATAAAAATGCTCAACTAACTTGTTGAAGACTGGATGAACACAGTTAGAAGTTTAACAAAGCATTAGAAAATACACTAGAAGTAACTGACAGTGGATTAGATGAAGCAGAAGAACAGATCAGTGAGCTGGAAGATTGGTGGAAACCACTGAAGCCAAAAAGAATAAAGAATAAAAAAGAAATGACATTTTAAGAGACCTCTGGAAAAACATCAAGCATACTAACATTCATATTATAGAGATCCTAGAAGGATAAGGGAAGGAGAAAGGAGTAGAGAACATATATAAGATACAATAGTTAAACAAACAAAAACAAACCCTAACCTGGGAAAGGAAACAGACATTCAGGTCTAGGAAGCACAGAGAGTCTCAAACAAGATCAACTGAAAGAGGACCACACCAAGACACACTGTAATTAAAATGGCAAAAATTAATGATAAAAAGAGAATATGAAAAAATGGCAAGGGAAAAGCAATAAGTTACTTTTACTGGAACTCCCATAAGGCTACCAGCTGACTTCAGAGTAACTCTGCAGGCCAGAAGGAAGTAGCATAATATATTTAAAATATTATACAAAGACACACTACATAATGATAAAGGAATCAATTCAACAAAAAGATATAACAATTGTAAATACATACACACGCAACCTAAGAGTACTTAATACAGCAAATATTACCAGCCACAAATAGAGAAAGTTACATTAATACAATAATAGTAGAGGACTTTCATACCCCAATTACATCAATAGATTATCCAAGTAGAATCAAAGAGGAAACACTGACCTTAAATGACATATTAACCAGATAGATTTAATAGCCATATACAGAGCATTCCATTCAAAAGCAGCAAAATATACACTCTTTTCAAGTGCACATTCTCTGGGATAGATCACATGCTAGGCCACAAACAAGTCACAGTAAATTTTAGAAGACTGAAATTATATCCGGCATTTTTTCTGAACACAAAAGTATAAGTCTAGAAACTAACCATAAAACAAAAATTGTAAAAACACAAGCACATGGATGTTAAACAATGTGCTACTAAACAACCAATGGGTCACTGACAAAATTAAAGATAAAAGGAAAAAAAAATACCCGGAGACAAATGAAAACAAATACATAAGTAGCCAAGATTCATGAGATATAGCCAACCAGTCCTAAAAGAGGCATTTATAGCAATACAAATCTACCTCAGAAAAATAAGAAAAAGAAGACTAACCATATGCTTAGAGGCTCTAGAAAAAGAAAAACAAAACACAAAGGGAGAAGAAGGAAATACTGAAGGTCAGAGTAGACATAAATGAAACAGAAGCCAAAAAAATAAAAAGGAAAGATCCATGAAGCTGAGAGCAGGTTCTTTGGAAATATAACAATAATTGATAAACCTTTAGTCAGACTCATCTTGAAAAAAAGAGGAAAGACCCAAATAAAATCACAAATGAAAAGGGAAAATTATGATCAATACCATAGAAATACAGAAGATTATGAGACTACACAAAATATTACATGCCAATAGAATGAGCAACCTAGAAGAAATAGATAAATTTGTAGAAATATACAAAATATGAACAGGCCCTTTTCAACAATGAACTTAAATCACTGATGATAATTAAAAAACTCCCCCAAACAAAAGTTCAGGACCAGATGACTTCACAGTTAAGTTCAAACATTTAAAGAATGGTTAATGCCAATCTTTCTCAAATTATTCCCAAAAATTGAAGAGGAAGAAACATTTATGAAATCATCAATCTGTATCAAAACCAGACAAAGACACCAAAACCAGAGAAAATTGCAGGCCACTATCACTGATGAACAGAGATGCAAAACATCCTCAACAGAACATAAGCAATTCAAATTCAAAAATATATTAAAAGAATCATCAAAGATTAAGGGCAAAGAGGAGAAAAGGGTGACAGAGGATAAGATGGTTGGATGCCATCACTGACTCAATGGACATAAATTTGAGCAAACTCCAGGAGATAGTGAAGAACAGGGAAACCTGGCATGTTGCAGTTCATGGAGTCACAGAGAGTTGGACATGACTTAGCAACTGAACAACAATACCATGATCAAGTGTAATTTATCCCAGGGAAACAAGGACAGCATAATATCCATACATCAGTGTGATACACCACCTAATAAACTGAAGAATAAAAACCATATGACAATCTCAACAGATGCAGAAAAAGATTGTGGCAAAATCCAACATCTATTTATGATGAAAGTTCTTCAGAATTGGATACAGAGGAAATATATCTCAATATAATAAAGGTCATATACGATATGCCTGCTGCTAACATCACACTCAATGATGAAAAGCTGAAAGTATTTCTTTAAGATTGGGAACAAGACAAGGACACCCACATTCCAAAGAAGACATACAGATGGATGACAGACACATAATCATCAGTGAAATACAAATCAAAATTTAATAAGATCACCTCACACTTGTCAGAATAATTATTATCAAAAAGATTATAACAAGTGTTGGTGAGGATATGGAAAAAAGGGAAGTCTCGTGCACTGTTGGTGGGATTGTAACTGGTGCAGATGCAATGGAAGAGAGAACAAAGGTTCCTCAAAAAATTAAAAATAAAGCTATGATCCAGCAATTCTACTTCTGGGTAGCTTTCCAAAGGAAACCAAAACACTAAGTTTGTAGTGTTTTCAGGAAACACAAAAGTACTTTAGGAAACATTAAAACGCTTTTAGGAAAAGATATATACACCCCTGTATTCACTGCAGCATTATTCATAATGGCCAAAATATGGAAGCAACCTAAGCGCCCATCAATAGATGAATATAGATGTGGTACATATACACCAAATTAAGTATTAATCAGCCATAAAAAAATGAAATCTTTCCATTTGTGACAACATGAATGAACCTAGAGAGTATTTTGTTGAGTGAAATAAGTCAGATAGAGAAAGATAAATATTGTATGAATTCACTTATATGTGAAGTGTAAAAAACAAAACAAAACAAAAAACCAAATGAACAAATAAAACAGAAACTGAGTCACTGATACAGAGTACAAACAAATGGTTTATCAGCGGGGCAAGGGGTGGGGGAAGAGTGAAATAAGGTGAGGGTAAACGAAGAGGTAAAAAATTCCAGTCACAGAGTAAACAAGTCATGAGAATGAAAAGTAAAGTATGGGGAAAACAGTCAATAATAATGTAACATCTTTGTATGGTGACAGGTGGTTACTAGATTTACACTTGTGATCATTTTGTTCTGTACAGAAATATCTAATCACTAGATAAACGTGGTCAAAAGGTACAAACTTATAAGATACGTTAAGTACCAAAGATATAATGGACAACATCATTAATATATAGTTAACACTGATGTATGTTACATATGAAAGTTGTTAAGAGAGTTAATCTTAAGAAGTCTCATCACAAAATATATTCTTTTCTTTCATTTTATATCTAGATAGTATCATGGATATTCATAAAACTCCTTGTGGTAATCATTTTATGATGTTTGTGAGTCAAATAATACTGCTGTATACTTAATCTTTTACAGTGTTGTATATCAATTATATTTAAACAAAAATGGAAGGGGAAAAAAAAGACATGCCTCAAAATCTTTAAAGTACTGGGTTAAAAAAACAACTATCTACCTGAACATCTATCTGTATCTGGTGAGCATATTTAATATCTTTCAAAAATAAAGAGGACTTAAAATTCAAAAAAGGAAGATTGATCCACTGTTTCATACCATCTATCACTGAATATGAAAAACATGTCTATCCTATTTGTGCTTTCTTTCTTGCTGGAAGTCTTACAACCTTTTCATCCTTAGATTTGAAAAATTTTACTAGTTATGTATCCTTATAGTCACTTCTCTTCAGTACTCAGTAGTCTTTTTCAATCTGAAGGACTATGTCTTTCTGCAATCCAGCAGAAATTTAATTTTTCCCTAATCAATCACCACTATTTTCTCTGTTCCTACTTTTTTACTTCTCAATACACACAAATTAGACCCCTTGGATCTATTTTCCATGCTCAATTTTGTGTTCCATTTCTTATCTCTTTATGTTATGCTATGTTCAGGAAAGTTCCTCAGCAGTATTTTTCAAGATACAAAATCGTTCAATTTTTGACTTAACAAATGTTTACTGAGTGCCTGCTGAGGACTGCACACTGTTCCAGGTGCTGGTTATAAATCAGTGAACATAATATAAGATACATCTCTTCAGGACACTTGCTTTCAAGGCTTATGTTTTATGTCATTCTGTTATACAGCTTTCATGCTATTTTTTTTCATTTTAGAAGTCACATTTCAATTTTCATGAATCATTTCTTATCCTCTTAGTGTTCATTTGTTTAATAGTAGGCTATTGTTTCTCTCAAGATATATCTTCTTTACTATCATAAAATAACTATTAATAAGATTTTATAATATTTTGTTTATAAAATATTATAAACAAAATGTAATTTTTTTTTGTTTTCTGGATAAATCTATTTCCTCTGGGATCAGTTTTTATGTTTATCTTTCATATTATTTGTGTTTCTTAAAAGTCAGACAGTACATCTTCATAGCAGAGACAGAGTAGTTTTAGGTTTACATAAAAATTATATAGGAAATAGAGAATTTCCATATATCCCCTCCTACTACACACATACACACACATGCATTATTGTGGTACAATTTTACAAAAGAACTCATATTGATATATTACCATTAACTGAAGTTCACAGTTTACCTTAGGGTTCATCCCTGGTTTTGCATTCTTTGGGTTCTGATTAATGCATAACATCTTATACCCACAATTACAGTATCGTACAGAATAGTTCCACTGCCCTAAACTCACTGGCTCTATTCATTCCTCTCATCCTCTCCCACGAGCCCTGTCAATCACTGATCTGTGTGTTGTTTTCTTTTCCAAAATGTCATGGGGTAGGAATTTTACAGGATGTAGCCTTCTTTTCAGACTGGCTTCTTTCACTTTTCAATATGCATTCAAAGCTCCTCATAATTGAGTTTTGATCTTGAAATTATGCCAGGTCTCTAATGAGAACTGTTTTTAATTCTATATGATTTTCCTTTCTTGGGCCTAAAAAATAAACCACTGATTTGTTTCATTTTCTAAAGAAATACAAACCCAACTGCTTTCTACCTTTTAGAAATTCTGAAAAGATTTTGGTTTAATGATGGAATGCTCTCTTATTTTCTAGCATTGTTATATATCTGTATTCTTTAAAAATAAACCTTTTCTATAATTCTGCTTTATTTAATAGTATCAGTTGAAATTAATACACTTTTCTTTCACTAAAAATTGTAAGTGGTAAATACAATTAAAATAAGTTAAAAGTTATACCTCATTTTATTGTATATATGTATATGTATGTGTGTTGCTGCTGCTGCTAAGTTGCTTCAGTCGTGTCCGACTCTGTGTGACCCCACAGACGGCAGCCCACCAGGCTCTGTCATCCCTGGGATTCTCCAAGCAAGAACACTTGAGTGGGTTTCCATTTCCTTCTCCAATGCATGAAAGAGAAAAGTGAAAGTGAAGTTGCTCAGTCATGTCCGACTTTTAGCGACCCCATGGACTGCAGCCCACCAGGCTCCTGCGTCTATGGGATTCTCCAGGCAAGAGTACTGGAGTGGGTTGCCATTGCCTTCTCCATGTATGTGTGTATCTTCCCCCAATCGGGAGACAAAGCCAATTTCTATTAAGAATGACCTCTACGAAGCAAGAAAAACACAAATTTTTATTAAATATCCACCACTAAAAATGTATCTTTTAATATTACATGTGACAAAAATAGGAAGTACATACAAAACATTTCTGCTGCATACCAAAAGCATAATGGTTATTTTGAGAAAAAGTTCCTCTGTAATTGTTTGCGTTGTGAACTGAACTAGCTGCTTTTACCACAAAATACCATTTTTATGTAAAAGAACAACTGTCAAAGTAATTATTCAGATTTGGTTACTTGGCAGACATTTTCACAAAAATGAACAAAGTAAATCTGTCACTTCAAGAAAAACAACTGACAGTATTTGTTGGCAATCAAAATGATGAAATTTGAGATTCAAGTAAAAATCAGAATTTTGGAAAACCTGTATTTGCTTATAGTTTCTAAATACTTGAAGCCTTTCTTGAAGAGACTAATGGTGATATTAACAGTTTTTTTATATTGCATAATGAAATATATCAATGTTTAGGAAAGTTGCATAATTCAGCTAACCATTAGTTGTGAGATGTTCAATGCATGATAATATAAAATCATCCATAAGTAAATGAACCAAAGTGCATGACAGACCAACAGATTTTACTGTAAGAGTACTTAAAGTTCACATCAATAGTTAGATTCCACATTAAACTAGCCTTTAATAATTTACACTTGTCAAGTTCTGGTGTAGTATCAAAGACAACCATCCAAAATTACCTTGAAAAGCTACTATAATATATTCCATTTTCTAACTACCTATCTAGCTGGGTTTTCTTAATATTAGTCAACCAAAAAATATTAATACATGGCAACAGTTGGGATGCAAAAGCAGATATGTGGATACATCTGTCTTCTACTAAGCCAAATGTTAAAGAGACTTGGCAAAAGTGTAATATGATGTCATTCTCAAAATTTTTGTTCTATAATAGGATTATTTTTCATAAAGTATTATTTTAACAAGTAGTGGTTTATTATCTTCATGTGAATTAATAAAAAAATATTTAAAAATTTTCTCAGTTACACCCAAAAAATATGTCCTTTTCATCACAGGGGACTGGAATGCAACAGTAGGAAGTCAAGAGATACCTGGAGTAACAGGCAAACTTCAATTTGGAGTACAAAATGAAGCAGGGCAAAGGCTAACAGAGTTTTGCCAAGAGAATGCACTGGTCATAGCAAACACCCTCTTCCAACAACACAAGAGAAGACTCTGCACATGGACATCACCAGATGGTCAATACTGAAATCAGACTGATTATCTTCTTTGCAGACAAAGATGGAGAAGTTCTATACAGTCAGCAAAAACAAGACTGGGAGCTGACTGTGGCTAAGTTCTCATTGCAAAATTCAGACTTAAATTAAAGAAAGTAGGGAAAACCACTAGACTATTCAGGTATGACCTAAATCAAATCCCTTATGATTATTCAGTGAAAGTGAGACACAGATTCAAGGGATTAGATCTGATAGTCAGAGTGCCTAAAGAACCATGGACAGAGGTTCGTGACATTGTACAGGAGGCAGGGATCAAAACCATCCCCAAGAAAAAGAAAGGCAAAAAAGGCAAAATGGTTGTCTGAGGAGGCCTTACAAATAGCTGAGAAAAGAAGAGAAGCTAAAGGAAAAGGAGAAAAGGAAAAATATATCCATTTCAATACAGAGTTCCAAAGAATAGCAAGGAGAGATAAGAAAGCTTTCCTAAGTGTCAATGCAAAGAAATGGAGGAAAACAATAGAATGGGAAAGACTAGAGATCTCTTCAAGAAAATTAGAAATACTAAGGGAATATTTCATGCAAAGATAGGCAAAATAAAGGACAGAAACAGTATGGACCTAACAGAAGCAGAAATATTAAGAAGTGGCAAGAATACACAGAAAAACTGTACAAAAAAGATCTTCACAACCCAGATAATCACGATGGTGTGATCACTCACCTAGAGCCAGATATCCTGGAATGTGAACTCAAGTGGGCCTTAGGAAGCATCACTATGAACAAAGCTAGTGGAGGTGATGGAATTCCAGTTGAGCTATTTCAAATCCTAAAAGATGATGCTGTGAAAGTGCTGCACTGAATATGCCAGCAAATTTGGAAAACACAGCAGTGCCCACAGGACTGGAAAAGGTCAGGTTTCATTCCAATCCCAAAGAAAGGTAATGCCAAAGAATGCTCAAACTAACGCACAATTGCCTTCATGTCACATGCTAGTAAAGTAATGCTCAAAATTCTTCAAGCCAGGCTTCAACAGTACATGAACTGTGAACTTCCAGATGTTCAAGCTGGATTTAGAAAAGGCAGAGGAACCAGAAATCAAATTGCCAACATCTGCTGGATCATCGAAAAAGTAAGAGAATTCCAGAAAAACATCTACTTCTGCTTTCTTGATTACACCAAAGCCTTTGACTGTGTAGATCACAACAAACTGGAAAATTCTTCAAGAAATGGGAATACCACACCACCTTACATGTCGCCTGAGAAACCTGTATGCAGGTCAAGAAGCAATAGTTAAAACCGGGCATGGAACAACGAACTGTTCCAAACTGGGAACGGAGTATGTCAAGGCTATACATTGTCACCCTGCTTTTTTAACTTATATGCAGAGTACATCATGTGAAATGCTGGGCTGGTTGAAGTACAAGCTGGTGTCAAGACTGCTGGGGAAATATCAATAACCTCAGATATGCAGATGACACCACCCTTATAGTAGAAAGTGAAGAGGAACTAAAGAGCCTCTTGATGAAAGTAAAAGAGGAGAGTGAAAAAGCTGACTTAAAACTTAACATTCAAAAAACTAAGATCATGGCGTCTGATCCCATCACTTAATGGCAAATAGATGGGGAAACAGATACAGTGACAGACCTTCTTTTCTTGGGCTTGAAAATCACTGT
Organism: Bubalus kerabau; assembly: GCF_029407905.1. Classification (NCBI taxonomy): domain Eukaryota; kingdom Metazoa; phylum Chordata; class Mammalia; order Artiodactyla; family Bovidae; genus Bubalus; species Bubalus kerabau. The sequence goes on from NC_073641.1 coordinate 17,031,925, forward strand.
ACATGGTGACTGCAGCCATGAAAGTAAAAGATACTTGCTCCTCGGAAGAAAAGCTATGATCAACTTAGCATATTAAAAAGCAGAGACATTACTTTGCCAACAAAGGTCCGTCTCATCAGAGCTATGGTTTTTCCAGGAGTTATGTATGGATGTGAGAGTTGGACTATAAAGAAAGCTGAGCGCTGAAGAATTGATGCTTTTGAACTATGGTGTTGGAGAAGACTCTTTAGAGTCCCTTGGAGTGTAAGATCAAACCAGCCAATCCTAAAAGAAATCAATCCTGAATATTCATAGGAAGGGTTGATGCTGAAGCTGAAACTCCGATACTTTGGCCACCTGATGCGAAGAACTGACTCACTGGGAAAGACCCTGATTCTGAGAAAGATTAAAGGCAGGAGGAGAAGGGGATGACAGAGGATGAGATGGTTGGATGGCATCACCAACTTGATGGACATGAGTTTGAGCAGGCTCTGGGAGTTGGTGATGGACAGGGAAGCCTCTTGTGCTGCAGTCCACAGAATCACAAAGAGTCAGACATCGCTCAGCAACTGAACAGACAGAAAATTTTCATAATCCATATACACAAAAGCTTTTGGAGTTCTCAATAATTTTTAAGATTTTAAAGGGATCTCGAGCTTAAAAAATGTGAGGCAGATATATTGGGAAATAGCAAGCAAAGGTGACTGGGCCCCTAGGCATATATTAGATATTGAATGTATGTAGGAATTTATTGAATTGGCATTTTTGTGAATAAGTTTATCAGTGATAATACTAAACAATATAATTTAGGTAGAAAATACAATATGGGTTGTAAATTATTGTAAGTTCTCGTCTATATAGGATCCAGAGAAATAAAAGTTCAAAGACATAGGATAAAAAAATGCTAGCATATGTAGTTTTTAGAGAGAAGGACAGAGGATGAAAAATATATAGTACTTATTTCAAAAAGCCATACCTAGATATATGTTTCAACAGATATTTTATAAATTTGATTAATTTTATAGTTCTATTAGATAGTAAATCATTTAAAATGAAAAGTGTTACCATTATACTACCTCTATAGTATCAAGGAAAGATGAAATAATCTTCAGTGCAATTTTAGTTATATTTTTACATTGTTTGAAAATTGGTGATTCATATGGGTTGCTTAATATAAATATTCAACTAATCAGAATATCTCATTAATAGGCCATTCTAGATAGACTTTACTGTTTCAGAATTTTTTTTACATCATCATTTTGTAAGACAGAAATACAGCTTTAGATCAGAGTTAGGTCTAGGAATCTATGTCAAAAGAATCTAAGTGCTCATTCTAATTAAAAAACAAAACCAAAATAAAATCCCACAATCTAGAATGTGTGTTCATAGTTAGTAGTTACAAAAGAAGAAACAGACTAAGTCCATGCAGACTATGATTAAAAAAAAAATAGCATTCATAGGGCCTCAAATGAACTCTAGAGCTGCACAATTCAAAAGCTTGATTGGGAATTTCTCAATATTCATTCCTGTATTTACCATATACCCAAGAGAAGGAAAGGACTAACTGAAGCCTTTACATGCCTCTGAGTGGTTCACCAGTGCTGGTTTACAGTATTCTTTTCCCCAGTCACCATCACACTTCTCTGGGTGTTTGCAGGTTAACATAATTCTCAACATTATTGTCCAGGCCATAAGGCAGAGTTATTCAGAGGCCATTTATTCTTTATGCTGCTTGATTATCACTCTATGTAGTGATAAAACTGCCCCCTATTGAGCATATATGTGAAATAGAAAGTTCTAAAGAAAGATATACCTATAATTGCAATTTGAAGACTTATATTCCATTAAAAGTTGCTCTGGGGCATGACACAATCAATACATCTATCTGCCCTCTTAATAAATATGAATGTTAAAATAGTAATCCTTTTACTTATGATATAACCAAGCTAAATAAACAGAAACATTAAGAAATAAACTTTACATTCAAATAACTCATTTGTGACTCCCAGTCACAAAAAATGATCGCAAATGATCAGGTTAGGATTTATAAATTCCTGCAAATTACTCTGTTTGGAGACTAAAACCAATTAGTTAGAACAGAAACCTTCCTTCTTCTCTAGCAAATATGAAAGAATGTGTTTCTGCCATTTGGTTTCCCTTCAGGACACAACTGAAGCGACTCAGCAGCAGCAGAACATATATGTGACTCTAAACTATACTACTTTCTATGGAAAAACATGACTTTTGCTTTATATAAAATATATTGCCCATCACCCCCATTTCTGGCATTTGAAATAAAACATTTGCAGTATTTTGTATTGACTATCACCAATTCAAAATATCTTTTCTTAACTTTGAAAACCAAAGATGTGCTAGGAGTTATTAAGACTATCTGTTCTGCATAAGTTATTTTGTTGTTCAGTCACTAAGTCATGTCCCACTCTTTGCAATTCCATGGAATGCAGCACACCAGGCTCCTTTGTCCTCCACCACCTCCCAGAGTTTGCTCAAATTTATGTTCATTGAGTTGGTGATGCTATCTAACCATCTCATCCTTTGCTACACCCATCTTTTGCCTTCAGTCTTTCCTAGCATCAGGGTCTTTTCCAATGAGTCAGCTCTTTGCATCTGGTGGCCAAAGAATTGGAGCTTTAGCTTCAGTAACAATATACATGTATACTTAAATAATACAGCCAAGTACATATTTTTGATTCACATATATGTTTTGCTATATATATATATATATAAAATATATATTTTTACTAGTAGTAAATTAGTAATTACTAATACTATTAGTAAATAGTAATTTACTAATAGTGTGTGTGTATATATATATATATATATATATATATATATAGCAAAACATATTATTATTAGTAACAAATTGTTCTGTGTTAGATAAGGGGAGTAACAAAAATGAGTTTTTATTTTACCTTCACTTATTCCTTCTCCAATGCTCATCCTTCCTTTTGCAGAAATGAGTTTCTTACCTAAATTATTTTATTTCTCTTTGAAGAATTTTTTCTTAACACTTTTAGCAAGGCAATTCTACTAGTAACCAATTGCCTCGATTTTATTTTATTTTTTTTTTCTAACAATGTTTTTATTTCTTTTTCATTTCTGAGGGATCGTGTTTCAGAATAGGGAATTCAAGGTTGGTGCTTTTTCCTTTAAACACTAAAATGTTTTACTCCACTTTGTCTTGCTCGCATGGTTTCTGAGGAGTCAGATGTAACTTTTATATTTGCTCCTACAGATGTAAGATATTTTTCCCTCTGGTATTTTCCGCTATCCATGTGCCAGAAGTACAAGGAGATTTTTCTCTGAAATTCAATGTGAGAACCTGGTAGAGATCCTGGAAGTAAAGCTCACAGAAGAATGGTGGATTCCCCTACGACTGTGTTCCTTTAGAGTTTTTAGCTCTCAGACTTGTCCATATTGAGCCTCCAGCAATTCATTAACCTTACTTCAGGTTTTCCTATCGCACACAGGTTTCTGCCTGTGGGTTTCTGCTCCTATAAGTTGTGACTGATTCTCTGTATTTGCTTGTTTTTCTTACCAATTTTTGGACAGTTGTTTGCTCTGTGACTTCACTTATTTGATAGATCTAAGAAGTGTTGTTAGACGCTTAAATGCCAAACTGAATAGATTACCCTAGAAAGGTAATTTAACTCAGAAAAGTATCAAATAAGATTTTGAATTGATTAAAGGCTGTATATACTCACTCTGCTCATTTAACTCATATGCAGAGTACATCATGCAAAATGCGGGGCTGGATGAAGTGCAGGCTGGAATCAAGATTGCCGGCAGAAATACCAATAACCTCACATATGCAGATGACATCACCCTTATGGCAGAAAGTGAAGAAGAACTAAAGAGCCTCTTGATCTAAGTGAAAGAGGAGAGTGAAAAAGTTGGCTTAAAACTCAACATTTGGAAAACTAAGATCAAGGCATCCATCCCATCATTTCAGTGGAAACAATGGAAACAGTGAGAGAATTAATTTTTTGGGACTCCAAAATCACACTGATGGTGACTGCAGCCATGAAATTAAAAGACATTTGCTTCTTGGAAGAAAAGCTATGTCCAACCTAGACAGCATATTGAAAAGCAGAGACATTACTTTGTCAACAAAGGTCCGTCTAGCCAAGGCTATGGTTTTTCCAGTAGTCATGTACGGATGTGAGAGTTGGACTGTGAAGAAAGCTGAGCACCGAAGAATTGATGCTTTTGAAGTGTGGTGTTGGAGAAGACTCTTGAGAGTCCCTTGGACAGCAAGGAGATCCAACCAGTCCATCCTAAAGGAAATCAGTCCTGAATATTCATTGGAAGGACTGATGTTGAAGCTGGCCACCTGATGTGAAGAACTGACTCACTGGAAAAGATCCTGATGGTGGGAAGGATTGAGGGCAGGAGAAGGAGATGACAGAGGATGAGATGATTGGATGGCATTACCGACTCAATGGACATGGTCTGAGTAAACCCCAGGAGTTGGTGTGAACAGGGAGGCCTGGCATGCCGCAGGCCATGTGGTTGCAAAGATCGGACACGACTGAGTGACTGAACTGAACTGACAGTGGAAGGAACTATATGTAACTTTGTTCTGTATTTTCCAAGTCTCCTGTAATTGTGTTATCATACTTTCGTAATTTAAAAAATAAAAAGAAAAAAGATGCATGATATTATTTCAATTTTGTCAAAAACTACTGTGGCTTGTTTTGTGGCCCAGCATGTGATCTATCCTGGAGAATGTTCCACATGTACCTGAAAAGAATATGTATTCTGCTACTTTTCAAGGGAATGCTCTATAAATACCAATTAAGTCATGTTTCTAATGTATCATTTTAACTCTGTGTTTCCTTATTGATTTTCTCTCTGGATGATCTGTCCACTGATGTAAGTGAGGAGTTAAAGTTCCCCATGATTATTATACTGTCAATTTCTCCTTGTATATCTGTTAACATTTGCCTTATACATTCAGGTGTTACTATGTTGGGTACATATATATTTACAATTGTTATATATTCTTGGATTGATCTTTGATCGTTATGTAGTGTCCTTTGTTTCCTGTAACAGTCTTTATTTTAAAGTCTATTTTGTCTGATATGAGTATTACTACTCCAGCTTTCTTTTGATTTCCATTTGCATGGAATACTTTTTTCTATCCCCAGTTTCTATATGTCTCTAGATGTGGAGTGGGTCTCTTCTGGAGATCATATATATGACACACACACACACACACACACACACACACACGTCTTGTTTTTATATCCACTGAGCTGGTCTATGGCTTTTAGTTGGAGCACTTAATCAGGTTACATTAAGGTAATTATTGATATGTATGTTCTTACTGCTATTTTGTTAATTGTTTTTGATTTGTTCTTGTAGGTCTTCATTTTTCCCTCTTTTTTCCCTTCCTCTTTTGTCCTCTTCTCTAGTGAATGGATGACTAACTCTGGTGTTGTACTTGGATTCCTTTTTCTTTTTTGTGTATCTATTGTGAATCTTCATTTTGTGGTTACCATGAGATTTTGAAATAGCAGTCTATATAAGTTTGAAGTTGCTCATCTCATTCAAATGAGTTTCAAATACCCTACATTTGTCCTCTCCTCCCCCATGAGTAGAGACTTAGATATTATATTTGTGTGTGACATGACAGTCTAAACCCTGTGGGATGCACCAAAAGCAGTTCTAAGAGTGAAATTTATAGTGATACAAGCTTACCTCAGGAAACAAGAATAAATTCAGATAAACAACCAAATTTTATGCCTAAAGTAACATGAACAAACAAAACCCATGAAAGAAATCATAAAATTCAGAACAGAAATAAATGAGACTAAGAAAACAACAGATAAGAAAAATGAAACTAAAAGCTAGTTATTTGCAAAGATAAACAAAACTGATAAAGCTTTAGGTAGATTCATCAAAAAAAGAGGTGGGCCTAAATCAATAAAATTAGGAATGAACAAGTTACAACAGAACCATGGAAATACAAAAAACCATAAGAGAATACTACAAGGCTACTATATGCCAATAAAATGGAAAATGGACAACCAGAAAAAATGGACAAATTCTTAGAAAGGTATACTCTCCCAAGACTGAACTAGGAAGAAATAGAAGATATAAACAGATTGATTACAATACTAAAATTGAATCTATGATTTAAAACAAAAGTTCAACATCAGATGGCTTCACAGGTCAATTCTACCAACCATTTAGAGAAGAGTTAAACGTATCCTTCCAAGACTATTCCAAAAAATTGTAGAGGAAGGAACACTTTCAAACTTATTCTGTAAGGTTACCATCACTCTGATACCAAAATTAGACAAAGATATTATTAAAAAAAGAATACAGGCCAATTTCACTGATGAACATAGACATAAAAATTCTCAACAAAATACTAGCAAAGCAATCCAGCAATACATGAAAAGGGTCATACAACATGATAAAGTGAGGTTTATCCCAGGGGCATAAGGACTTTTTAATAGCCACAAGTTAATCAATGTGATATACCACATTAACAAATTGAATAATCTTAGTAAATACAGAAAAAGCTTTTGATAAATTTCAACATCCATTTATGATAAAAACTCTCCAGAAAGTGTGCACAGAGAGGACATACCTCAAAATAACAAAGGCCATATGTGAAAAATCCACAGCTAAAATCATACTCAATGGTGAAAAGTTAAATGCTTTTCTCCAAAAATCAGGAACAAGACAGGGGTGTCTACTCCTGCCACTTTTATTCAACATAGTTTTGGAGGTCCTAGCCATAGCAATCAGAGAAGAAAAAGAAATTTTTGTATTAATTATTTATTGATAATTAAATAAACTCTGATTGAAAGTTTTGTATTAAAACAAAAATAAACAAATGGAACTGAATTCATCTTAAAAACTTTTGGAAAGCAAAGAAATATATAAACAAATGAAAAGACAACTTACAGAATGGGAGAAAATATTTGCAAATGAAGCAATTGACAAGTGACTAATCTCCAAAATATACAAGCAGCTTATGTGACTCAATATCAAAAGAAAGCAACCCAAGTAGAAAATGGGCAGAATATCTAAACAGACATTTCTCCAAAAAACACATCCAGATGGCCAAAAGGCACATTGAAAAGGTGCTCAACATCATGAATCATTAGAGAAATGCAGATCAAACTATAATGAGGTTATCACCTCACACCTGTCGTCATCACCGGCCATCATCAAAACATCTACAAACAATAAATGCTGGAGAGCCTGTGGAGAAAAAGCAATCCTTCTATACTGTTGATAGGAATATAAACTGGTGCAGTCACTATGGAGAACTGTATAGATGCTCCTTAAAAAACTAAAATTAGAGCTAGCATATGATTCTAAAATCCCACTCCTGGTCATAAATCTGGAAAAAAAAAAAACACAATTCAAAAAGATACATGCATGCCAATGTTCACAGCAGCATGATTTACAATAGCCTAGACATAGAAGCAACCTAAATGTACAGGTACAGAGGGATAGATAAAGAAGATTAACACAGTGAAATATTATTAATTCATAAAAAGAATTAAATAATGCCATTTGTAATACTTGGATGAACCTAGACATTATCATTCTTTGGAGTGAAGTAAGCCAAAGACAAAAATCAAATGATATTGTATATATGGGCTTCCCTTGTAGCTCAGTTGGTAAAAAAAATCTGCCTGCAGTGCAGGAGACCTGGGTTCCATCCCTGGGTTGGGAAGATCCCCTGGAGAAGGAAATGGTGATCCACTCCAGTATCCTTGCCTGGAAAATCTCATGGACAGAGGAGCCTGGTGGGCTGCAGTCCATGGTGTCGCAAAGAGTCAGGCATGACTGAGCAACTAACACTTACTTACTTACTTACTGCAGTATATGTGGAATCTAAAAAAAAAATGATACAAATGAACTTACATATAAAACAGAAATTGACCTAGATATAGAAAACAAACTTACAGTTACCAAAGGGGAATGTAAAGGGGGTGGGAAAATTAGGAGTTTGGAACTACCATATATACACTAACATATTGATAACCAATAAGGACCTACTGTATAGCACAGGGAACTTTACACAATGTTTTGTAATAACCCATAAGGGAGAAGAATCTGAAAAAAGATATATATATGTACATGTAACCAAACCACTTTGCAGTACACCTGAAAGTAACTCATTATAAATCAGCTATACTTCAATACATTTTTTTAAATACAAAAGGAAATATCGTTTTGGCTTTTTTACATACAAAAAATAAGTCTAAATCAATTCCCAATAAGTTTATGGGATGACAACAATTTTCATGATGCAGTCTGGATTTGTAAGTCTTCTTCTGGATTCTAGAATTGTCTTCTTGACAATCAAATAAAATCATAAAATTATAATAATATAGTGAATGGAAAAACCTTTTCTTATTTTCAAAAGTGCTAGATTGAAGCTAGATTCCTTAACATTGAAGGTATACAAATGCCTTTTTGTTTGAGGAAATACTTTAATAGACCTTCTGGTTATGTGGAGATAGGTATCAAGATTAGTCTAGAAAAAGGATTTCAGAATGGGAGGGAATAAGAAAAAGAGGACTAAATTCCCTTCATTACAAAAAACATAGGAATTTCAGAGTTGAAACTGGACATTGAGTTCTCAGAGGAAAAGAGATGAGAGACAGAGATACGGAAGCAGAATGGAAGGGTGGGCTTAAACCAATTAGAACAGAGGCTGGCTGAAGAAAAAAAGAATAATGATATTTAATATTCAACTTTATAAAGTTTCTAGTTCTGTTGATAAATACTCAACAGTTATCCCTAATTCCTTAGTAAAAGACTGCTTCATATTCTAGTCTTGAGGTATTGGTAACTGAGTAACATAGAAACATCCTCTTCTATGTTCTTATTCTGTGCAAGTTTGGAGTGAAAGAAGAAAGTCATCTATAGTATTAAGAAATGAGATGATAGAAAACATACATTCTCCCCCAAGCACACACTCTCCAGAAACTGTCAGAAATATTATAGTGAATCACAGCCTTCTCACATTATAGCCACGAGGGCTCACCAATTTGTTCACGTATTAAAGGAAGTAACAACACTGGAGGCTCTGAAGACATGGATATACTACAACGTAAATTTATGAAGAAGAGGCCTTTCTGTAAGTCGATATATACAGTTGATTATCATTATCTGTGGTATTTACATTCTATAAAGTCATTATGAACATCAAATTAGCAAATACTGAATCAATACTTCCAGAAGAAATACAGAACCAGGTTCCTTTGAGCCTCTGGTCACAACATCTCATCAACACATCAATACATAACCATGCTGAATGTGTGTTTCTGTTTAAAGTCACCTTGATTAAACAAAAAGGGGGTAAAAATAGACCATGAAAAGGACACTCATGTATAGTATGAGAACTGAAATAAGAAGGCAGAACATTGCCTTATTTAGTCTCAGCTGGGAACATGCACATCAGGCAATTCAATTATTTTTGTCATTCTCTGTGAGTGCATGAATGACCGTGAAAGCACTGTGATTACTGATTTCAGGGATATAAATAAATTTAAGTGTGTTGTTAAGTTCATAAATATGGAATCCATGAGTAATATGGATCTACTGAACCAGTTATTCAATGTCTTCTATAAGACAGGCTTTCTTCATCTTCCAACTTCACCTTTCATTCTTCCTATGCCTAACTGCACTGCAATAGGAATGCCCTGGGTTCCTTGTTATACTTAATTTGTATCTTGTTCATGAGGCCAAGTTTGTATTTGATTCATACTCTTAGATTCCCCGAGGGATGCCCTTTCTACTCCCCTTCCATTAATTAATATTTTTCCTTCAGAGCCCAATGAAAAATTCATTTTGTTGAGAAACATTTACCTGCCTCAACCTATTGCTTCTTGTAATTCAGCATATTGTTTCAGTGGCTGTATCTGTATAAGTCAGATTTATACTGATCAACACAGTTGCTTTGTGTATGTTCTCTGGATGCTTTAAAATTATATTTTTTCCATTCAGATAGTAAAGGCTTAGACTGTGTCTTTTAATTAGTCTTTATTTCCTCTTTGTCAAATATAAATTTGGAATCAAAGATGTCAACCTATTAACACTCTGATTTTCAAATGTAGTTTAACCAAGTCTCATTAAATGAGACTGTGTCAGAAATAGTAGATAAGTTACATATCTTAAGACAAATGATGATTTCCTGAAGCATTTGGAGTGTCATGTTAAAGGTCTGCATTTGCCCTATGCTATATGGGAAAAGCATAATTCTTGCAAAAGGTAAAGAAGAAGAAATGATAGGAAGCATGTGAGGTATTTGCTATCTTTTGACCCACTGTTCTGCTTTTTAGGAAGATTTGGAGATTTTTTTATTACTTTATCCATTTGAAGATCACTCACTTTTTTTGGAAACTGGGAAATATGTGTTTTCTTCCTACATATAGGCCCCATGACATTTTCTGTTTTTCTTTTACCCCAATTAATTTCAACTTACTTCCCTTTCCAAAACGTTTTTACTGCTATGCTTGCTAGACTCTGTATTTTTCCTCTCTGTTGCTTCTTTTTATGGCTTCAATAGTATTTTTTAATTTTATTTAAAAAATTAGAATCTAAATTTTTCCAACATTCATAATTTTCTCTATTTAACCTGCCTTCCCACTGTGATATTATCAGTACAAAATTCTTTCAAATTTTGTTCTTAGATTCTCAAACTGAATAATAAAAAGTGTTACTATTTTGTAAATAAATAAAACAACCTCACAGAAAACAGATGATAATTCTAATTCAACTGGCCTCAAAAAATGTATCTGAGGATTTAGCTTAGCTGTTTTCAAATCCAATAACTACAAGTTACTTCATTAAAAACTATGGAAATAAAGTGTAGCTACTTCTCCACACTCAATTAGATTAGATTTCTTTATACCCAATTATCTACTTCTAATCAAGCTTAGCTATAAGATTCATTTTAGTGAACAGAGTATGAATGGAAGTGATGAAAATCTTGTCTAATCAGATTTTTTTAAGTCATTGCATCAGAAGGCCATGACTTTTACTGGGGCCTAATAATATCATGTAAAAGATAGTGTCTGCTCCATCATTCTAGTACTTAGGGTTAAAAAGTCACTAAAGTAGAGCAACAGCCAACATGTAACAAAAAAGAAATAAATCTCTGTTGCTTGTAAAACACTGAGATTTAGGGGTAGTCTGTCATTTCCCTAACATAGTAATTAATACCAAAATTGGTATCAGGAATTTACATACCTCTGTAATACAGAGTGGTGTAACACAGTGAGAGAGTCATTTCCTAGGCAGGTTGATAGGGAGTCTAGGGGTCCCCAAGGAGAGAGGGATCTGGAATTCTCAAGGAGAAAGAAAGGACAAACTTTTTTTTCTCCACATTCCTTAGGATTATATAACAATACTGTATCCTGCCTAAGGACAGTCTTTGGATTCAACCTTCTGTTATCTTAAAATGTTAATTATGGGAGTAGACCTGGTCTTTACAAGGATGTATCTTGCCTGAGGACAGTGTTATCTTAAAATGTAAATTATGGGAGTAGGTCTGATGAGGTCTTTACAACCTCAAGATATTCTTTGGATTATATAACTTCATTGTTAACACTAGCAAGTGGGTACTCTTTCTGCCCCCTTCTGATACCTATGTCAGAAGCTTTCTCCATCTTCTTTATACTTTAATAACACTTTACTACACAAAAGCTCTGAGCGATCAAGCCTCGTCTCTGGCCCCGGATTGAATTCTTTTCCTCCAGGGGCCAAGAATCCCGGTGTATTCGCGTGATTCAACAACAACCTTTCAATAGTGAGATAACTGTTAGTGGCTGGAAAAATGGCAACTCATGTCATGCAGTTGTGATGCATTTAGTAAAACTGTCCTTTGTGGTAAACTGGAAGGCATATGTTGAACAAAACAAGCATAGGGACAGTAATAATATCTTGGTTGCTATTGGCTTCATTTACCATGATACAACATGCAAGAGATGAGTTAGTTCAGAAAGAACTGATCTGGCTTCAAGCATCAATGGAGGGACAAGGAGAGAATTCAGAAATTCTGACTTGGAGGTTGAAATAAACAATTTTTTCTTATACTCATCCAGTGAAAGATAAGGTTAACAAATGCTCTCAGAACCAAAGGCTGACTTAAGGTTAAAAACCAAACCAAGTACATAACTATCAGATCCCTACAGGCTTGTTATACTCAATAATTTAAATGTGGCACCCAATAATACTTTTAGAATAAACATGGCCCTTATAAATCCTTGCACAACGTGGATCAGAGAAAAGAGACTATGTATGTTTTCTCATGAAAGTCTGATAAACCAAGGGTGCTAGTAATCAAGTCTAAAGAGAGCTGAGCATGTCTTGAAAATAACTACGGGTGTGAATATTGACACATGTAGACACTGGAAGAAAATTGATAAAACGCCAAGTTCTAGACATCATACTGACAAGATTATATTTAGCACTGACTAGGAAAGACTAGAAATTTTTGAGACTTAAAATGACATTTGGCCTCAATATGCTTTGGAAATTAAGCAGGCAGACAAAGCTGCTCAGCTGTAAACAGACATACACTTGAAATATTTTCCTCTGATGTGGCCCAAGAAGATACTAAGAAATGATGGGCTACCCAAAAGTCAGAGTCAAAAACCATGGAGGCAGTGAACTAGGGAGCTAATGCTAGAGAACAGAATCAGAACTAAAAAAAAAAAATAGTATTTCCTATTCCAGTGTAGGAAACCTTTGCAATATATGTTCAGTGTGATTTCAAAACTGCAAGTCACCAGTGATTCTTATATGCTTCTCATTTTTCCCTTTCTGAATTGGAATTATTTTGATTATCCTATCCCCATTCCAGCACTGTTCACTGGATATGGGTTGGGCAGATAATTTGTCACTTTAGTTTCTAGCCCATTGGATCAAGAAGGGTAAGAAATCCAGACTAAATATAAAAACTATTATCAAATCCTACATTTGGGTCTGGGGTAGGAATTAGGAGTATCCATTAGGAGAGTGGGTATTTTGCATGTGTAAGAAGGAAAAGCAAATATTTCTAACAAAGTGGGTCACAGATATAATAGGTAGTATTTGTGGTAAGTTGTTTTATTGCTCTCAATTATTCTCACTCTCCATAAAAAGAAAACAAAATTGTTAGTTTTCTGTTCCAATAACTTCAGGGTTGGCTATTTGACATGTTTTGGCCAATAGAAAGTAAGTGGAAGTACTGTGTGTAACTCCTGAGTAGAAACTTTATGAGTCAGCCTTTGGTTCTTCCATGACTCTCCTCTGCCAAGAAAATTGTATTTCCCAGAATAATCTGATCAAAACCATTTAAGGTATCAAGAAAAAAGTAATTTGAAAATTGTAATATACTTTCTTATGATATGACATATGTATTATATAGCAAATAGTTAACTAAAATTTTTTTAAAAGCAAACACAGTTCTAATTTCCAAATGATTTATTTAAAAAGTTTCCCTGCTGAATATGAAGCCATATGTCTGAACATTAACCTAAAGGAAGAAATTGTCAGAAAGTCCTTTAACAGAAATATTTTTTTCAATGTATTTTTCAGATCTAACTGTACTTTAACAAATATGGGATAAAAAATAAAATAGTTAATCAGAAGCCATCTGCAAATTCTAAAATTTTAAAAATCATCTCTTTAGTTATTTGGTTAGTTTCCAGAAACTAAATATAAAGTCACTGAAAGTAAAATATTACAAGACTCAGTAAACTAAATTCAAACTTGAAATTCTGATTGTTGCAGGTCAAATTCGTAGAGACTAAGATTCATAAAAGATCATGTCCCTGTTGGCTCAGAGCTAAAGAATATACCTGTAATACGGGAGACCTGGGTTTGATTCCTGGTTTGAGAAAATTCCCCTGGAGAAGAGAATGGATACCCACCCCACTATTCCTGCCTAGAGAACTTCATCGACAGAGGAGCCCGGAGGGCCACAGTCTATGGGGTTGCAAAGAGTAGACACCACTTATCGACTAACAAATACACACAAGGTTCATAATGCTTATCAGGATTCAACAATTGTCACGAATTTGCGATTCTAACTGTATTTCTAGTGCACTGAATACATTTAAATAAACTGGGTTTGACTGTTCATGTTTGTTGTTCTTCCTGTTATTCGGTAGGAAGGGCTAGGTGAAACAGTACTTTCGGGAACTGTATTTTTTTTCCCACTCACCACTGAATCTTTACTGCTTTTACAATACACATACAGCATTCTGAGAGAAGGATTATTTTGTAAGAAACACGTGAACAAACAGGAAGACCCTAAGCAACCTGGAATTTAGCTTTCTGGAACTCTCAGGGTTTGGCAGTGTTTCTGAGAATGAATCAGTAATTTTCACAAAATTACTGGTAATGCTTGAGAACAATGAGAATTGAGGTTTACCATACTGTTCTTATTTAATTTTGTTTTTATGCATAAAATTTACCATGGAGTAATAAAAGTAAATTAATAGTTTTTATTATAATTGTGTTTCTGTCCCTTTATTCTTGAGTTTCAAAGCTTTTACCCATGCATTTAAAAATATTTACTTGGGCCATATATATTTAATGTCTTACTTCATTATTAACCATAGGATTTAACAAAATCATCCAAGAAGGGTCAGGTTTTAATATAATGTAAAGTCATACTCTGGTTGGTTGTTACTGCCTCTAAAAGGATGAACCTCTTATACACAATATATTGCTATGCTAAGTGACTTCAGTCGTGTCCGACTCTGTGCGACCCCACAGATGGCAGCCTACCAGGCTCCCCCGTCCCTGGGATTCTCTAGGCAAGAACACTGGAGTGGGTTGCCATTTCCTTCTCCAATGCATGAAAGTGAAAAGGGAAAGTGAAGTCACTTAGTCGTGTCCGACTCCTAGCGACCCCATGGACTGCAGCCTACCAGTCCTCCATCCATAGGATTTTCCAGGCAAGAGTACTGGAGTGGGGTGCCATTGCCTTCTCCCACACAATATATTACTCAGCCATTAAAAGAATACACAATATATTACTCAGCCATTAAAAAGAATACATTTGAATCAGTTCTAATGAGGTGGTGAAACTGGAGCCTATTATACAGAGTGAAGTAAGCCAGAAAGAAAAACACCAGTACAGTATACTAACGCATATATATGGAATTTAGAAAGATGGTAATGATAACCCTATATGCGAGACAGCAAAATAGACACAGATGTATAGAACAGTCTTTTGGACTCTGTGGGAGAAGGCGAGGGTGGGATGATTTGAGAGAATAGCACTGAAACATGTATATTATCATATGTGAAACAGATTGCCAGTCCAGGTTCGATGCAAGAGAAAGGGTGCTCAGGGCTGGTGCACTGGGATGACCCAGAGGGATGGGACAGGGAGGGAAGTGGGAGGGGGGCTCAGGATGGGGAACACATGCATGGCTGATTCATGTCAATGTATGGCAAAAACCACTACAATATTGTGAAGTAATTAGCCTCCAATTAAAATAAATAATTAAAAAAATAAAAGGATGAACCTTTCTGTGAATACTGACAAGCAACAGAATTTTTTTTTAAATAAAAAAGATAAAATAATTTTAAAATATCCTGAATAAAAATTGTGATCAAAAAACAAACAAACAAACAAACAGGTCAGTGAATAAGGGATACAGTAAGGAAAAGAGCTAGTAATGTATATAGAGAACATTTTCTAGAGAATAAAATGACCCTTTGCATAGTGCACCCGAAGCATTAAAGCCTCTCTTCTCTGTGTGTGCAAGGAGGGGAGGACAGGAATTAATGGGAGGATCCAGCGATTGTGCCACCGTCACTCGTATTTAAATGCTAGAGATCTGGGCCCTAGAGGTTTAATCTGCGGATATTTGAACAATGCATTTCCTTAGATCAGTGATTCCTCAAAGATGAGTACTCATGAACATTTGCTTTTGGGCTTAAAAGAAATGATGTCCAAGTTCCAAAACAGAAAGACTGAATCAAAATCTTCTGGGCTAAGGTCTGGAAAACCATACTTTTAAAAGATGATCCTAACATACACCTCTGTTTAAGAATCATCAGCCTTGGAGGCTAGTTATAGGTAAATAAAAAAATTTTTATAATAGTATATCAAACAAAAAATAAGAATTTGGGGCATCTTAAAATCAAAAAGCTGTTTTAAAACATTTTCTATAATTAAATAATAACAGTTAAAGAAAGACAACTAGATTAATGCTTTAATTTGTGTATTTGTGTATGTGTATAATAATAACCCAGTAATTACTGAGGTCATAGGATGATGAGTATTCTGATAAATCATGACTCTGAGATACCAGGAAAAATTAATGTATGCTAGTGAGATGAAGGCATTATATATATTTTATTTTTGGAATGATTCAGTTCAGTTCAGTTCAGTTCATTCGCTCAGTTGTGTCTGGCTCTTTGCGACCCCATGAATCACAGCACGCCAGTCCTCCCTGTCCATCACCAACTCCCGGAGTTCACTGAGACGCACATCCATTGAGTCAGTGATGCCATCCAGCCATCTCATCCTCTGTCGTCCCCTTCTCCTCTTGCCCCCAATCCCTCCCAGCATCAGAGTCTTTTCCAATGAGTCAACTCTTCGCATGAGGTGGCCAAAGTACTGGAGTTTCAGCTTTAGCATCATTCCTTCCAAAGAAATCTCAGGGCTGATCTCCTTCAGAATGGACTGGTTGGATCTTCTTGCAGTCCAAGGGACTCTCAAGAGTCTTCTCCAACACCACAGTTCAAAAGCATCAATTCTTTGACACTCAGCCTTTTTCACAGTCCAACTCTCACATCCATACATGACCACAGGAAAAACCATAGCCTTGACTAGTTGGACCTTTGTTGGCAAAGTAATGTCTCTGCTTTTCAATATGCTATTTAGGTTGGTCATAACTTTCCTTCCAAGGAGTAAGTGTCTTTAATCTCATGGCTGCAGTCACCATCTGCAGTGATTTTGGAGCCCCCAAAAATAAAGTCTGACACTGTTTCCACTGTTTCCCCATCTATTTCCCATGAAGTGATGGGACCGGATGCTATGATCTTCGTTTTCTGAATGTTGAGCTTTAAGCCAACTTTTTCACTCTCCACTTTCACTTTCATCAAGAGGCTCTTTAGTTCCTCTTCACTTTCTGCCATAAGGGTGGTGTCGTCTGCATATCTGAAGTTATTGATATTTCTCCCAGCAATTTTGATTCCAGCTTGTTTCTTCCAGTCCAGCATTTCTCATGATATACTCTGCATATAAGTTAAATAAGCAGGGTGATAATATACAGCCTTGATGTACACATTTTCTTATTTGGAACCACTCTGTTGTTCCGTGTCTAGTTCTAACTGTTGCTTCCTGACCTGCATACAGATTTCTCAAGAGGCAGGTCAGGTGGTCTGGTATTCCCATCTCTTTCAGAATTTTCCACCGTTTATTGTGATCCACACAGTCAAAGGATCAGGGTCTTATCAAATGAGTCCGTTCTTCGAATCAGGTGACTGAAGTATTGGAGTTTCAGCTTCAGCATCGGTCCTTCCAATGAATATTCAGGACTGATTTCCTTTAGGATGGACTGGTTGGATCTCCCTGCAGTCCATGGGACTCTCAAGAGCCTTCTCCAGCACCACAGTTCAAAAGCATCAATTCTTTGGCACTCAGCTTTCTTTATAGTCCAACACTCTCATCCATACATGACTACTGGAAAAACAATAGCCTTGACTAGACGGAACTTTGTTGGCAAAGTAACAATTCTGCTTTTAAATATGCTATCTAGGTTGGTCATAACTTTCCTTTCAAGGAGCAAGCGTCTTTTAATTTCATGGCTGCAGTCACCATCTGCAGTGATTTTGGAGTCTGCCACTGTTGTTTCCCCATCTATTTGCCACGAAGTGATGGGACCGGAGGCTATGATCTTAGTTTTCTCAATGTTGAGCTTTAAGCCAACATTTTCACTCTCCTCTTTCACTTTCATCAAGAGGCTTTTTAGTTCTTCTTCACTTTCTATCATAAGGGTGGTGTCATCTGCATATCTGAGGTTATTGATATTTCTCCTGGCAATCTTGATTCCAGCTTGTGCATCTTCCAGCCCAGCATTTCTCTTGATGTACTCTGCATATAAGTTAAATAAGCAGGGTGACAATATACAGCCTTGACGTACTCCTTTTCCTATTTGGACCAGTCTGTTGTTCCATATCCAGTTCTAACTGTTGCTTCCTGACCTGCATACAGATTTCTCAGGAGGCAGGTCAGGTGGTCTGGTATTCCCATCTCTTTCAGAATTTCCCACAGTTTACTGTGATCCACACAGTAAAGGCTTTGGCATAGTCAACAAAAAAGAACTAGATGTTTTTCTAGAACTCTCCTGTTTTTTTGATGATCCAGCAGATGTTGGCAATTTGATCTCTGGTTCCTCTGCCTTTTCTAAAGTGAGCTGGAACATCTGGAAGTTCACAGTTCACGTATTGTTGAAGTCTGGCTTGGAAAATTTTGAGCATTACTTTACTAGTGTGTGAGATGAGTGCAACTGTGCGGTAGTTTGAGCATTCTTTGATACTGCCTTTCTTTGGGATTGGAATGAAAACTGACCTTTTCCAGTCCTGTGACCACTGCTGAGTTTTCCAAATTTGTTTGCATATTGAGCACACCACTTTCACAGCATCATCTTTTAGGATTTGAAATAGCTCAACTGGAATTCGATCACCTCCACTAGCTTTGTTCTTAGTGATACTTTCTAAGGCCCACTTGACTTCACGTTCCAGGATGTCTGGCTCTAGGTGAGTGATCACACCATCGTGATTATCTGGGTTGTGAAGAACTTTCTGAATAGTTCTTCTGTGTATTCTTGCCACCACTTTTTGATATATTCTGCTTCTGTTAGATCCATACAGTTTCTGTTCTTTATTGAGCCCATTGTTGCATGAAATGTTCTCTTGGTATCTCTAATTTTCTTGAAGAGATCTCTAGTCTTTCCCATTCTATTGTTTTCCTCTATTTCTTTGTATTGACACTTAGGAAAGCTTTCTTATCTCTTCATGCTATTCTTTAGAACTCTGTATTCAAATGGGTTTATCTTTCCTTTTCTCCTCTCCTTTTCACTTCTCTTCTTTTCACAGCTATTTGTAAGGCCTCCTCAGACAGCCATTTTGCTTGTTTGTATTTCTTTTTCTTGGGGATGGTCTTAATCCCTGTCTCCTATACAATGTCATGAACCTCCGTCCATAGTTCATCAGGCACTCTATCAGATCTAGTCCCTTAAATCTATTTCTCACTTCCACTGTATAACCGTAAGGGATTTGATTTAGGTCATACCTGAATAGTCGAATGGTTTTCCCTACTTTCTTCACTTTAAATCTGAATTTGGCAATAAGCAGTTGATGACCTGAGCCACAGTCAGCTCCTTGTCTTGTTTTTGCTGACAGTATACAGCTTCTCCATCTTTGGCAGAAAGAATTTTAATCCTAAAATTTGACAGATAGAATTTTAGTCCCAAGTGAACAAAATTTGTTATACTCAACTATCTATAGCTATTAATGTTAAATCAAGCATCTTAAGAATATAGTGGAAAAGACAAATAGATTCATGGGATTAGATCTCATAAACAGTGCCTGAAGAACTATGGATGGAGGTTCATGACACTGTACAGGAGGCAGTGATCAAGACCATTTCCAGAAAAAGAAATGCAAAAAGGCAAAATGGCTGTCTGAGGATGCCTTACAAAGAGCTATGAAAAGAAGAGAAGAGAAAGGCAAAGGAAAAAAGGGAAGATATACTCATTTGAACGCAGAGTTCCAAAGAATAGCACGGAGAGATAAGAAAGCCTTCCTCAGTGATCAGTGCAAAGAAATAGAGGAAAACAATACAATGGGAAAGACTAGAGATCTCTTCAAGAAAATTAGAGACACCAAGAGAACATTTCATGGAACGATGGGCTCAATACAGGACAGAAACAGTATGGATCTAACAGAAGCAGACTATATTAAGAATAGGTGGCAAGAATACACAGAAGAACTATTCAAAAAAGATCTTCACGACCCAGACAATGACGATGGTGTGATCACTCACCTAGAGCCAGACATCCTAGAATGTGAAGTCAAGTGGGTGTTAGGAAGCATCACTATGAACAAAGCTAGTGGAGGCGATGGAATTCCAGTTGAGCTATTTTAAATCCTAAAAGATGATGCAGTGAAAGTGGTGTGCTCAATATGCCAACAATTTTGGAAAATTCAGCAGTGGCCACAAGACTGGAAAAGGTCAGTTTTCATTCCAATCCCTAAGAAAGGCATTGCCAAAGAATGGGCAAACTACCCCACAATTGCACTCATCTCACACACTAGTAAATAATGCTCAAAATTCTCCAAGCAGGCTTCAACAGTATTTGAACCTGTACTTCCAGATGTTCAAGCTCGTTTTAGAAAAGGCAGAGGAACCAGAGATCCAATTGTCAACATCTGTTGGATCATGGAAAAAGCAAGAGAGTTCCAGAATAACATCTACTTCTGCTTTATTGACTACGCCAAAGCCTTTGACTGTGTGGATCACAACAAACTGTGGAAAAATCTTCAAGAGATGGGATGGGAATACCAGACCATCTGACCTGTCTCCTGAGATAACTGCATTCAGGTCAGGAAGCAACAGTTAGAACTGGACATGGAACCGTATCAGTAAAGAAATACCTCCAGGCTATATTGTCACCCTATCTATTTAACTTATATGCAGAGTACATCATGAGAAATGCTAGAGTGGATGAAGCACAAGCTGGAATCAAGATTGGCAGGAGAAATATCAATAACCTCAGATATGCAGATGACACCATCCTTATGGCAGAAAGTGAAGAACTAAAGAGCCTCTTGATGAAAGTGGAAGAGGAGATGAAAAAGTTGGCTTAAATCTCAACATTCAGAAAACTAAGATCATGGCGTCTAGTCCCATCACTTCTTGGCAAATAGATGCAAACAGTGGAAACAGTGATGATAGACTTTATTTTTTGGGGGTTCAAATCACTGCAGATGGTGACTGCAGCCATGAAGTTAAAAGACGCTTGCTCCTTGGAAGAAAAGTTATGACAATTAGGCAGCATATTAAATAGCAGAGACAGTACTTTGCCAACATAGGTCCATCTGGTCAAAGCTATTGTTTTTCCAGTAGTCATTTATGGATGTGAGAGTTGGACTGTAAAGGAAGCTGAGCACCAAAGAACAGATGTTTTTGAACTGTGGTATTGGAGAAGTCTCTTAAGAGTCCCTTGGACTGCAAGGAGATCCAACTAGTCCATCCTAAAGGAAATCAATCCTGAATATTCATGAGAAGGACTGATGTTGAAGCTGAAACTCCAATACTTGGGCCACCTGATGGAAAGAGCTGACTCATTTGAAAAGACCCTGATGCTGGGAAAGATTGAAGGCAGGAGCAGAAGGGGACAATAGAGGATGAGATCGTTGGATGGCATCACTGATTCAATGGACCTGAGTTTGAGTAAACTCCGGCAGTTGGTGATGGACAGGGAGGCCTGGCATGCAGTTGCAAAGAGTCAGACAAGACTGAGCAACTGAACTGATAAGAATACATCCATGTCAGCCATATTCAAGGATACCATTCTGAAGTATACCTTTTTTTCAACCCCCATTTTTTAATTAACGAACAAAACCAGAAAGGAAACAATATGGGATAAATATCAGGCTGTCAATCCTGATATGTCAGTAGCATTTCTCAAGCCTTACTTGAGAAATTTTACTTTGTGTGAAATTAGGTGCTCTACAGATCTTCTCTATGTGTACTGTTCATTTTCAGGTTACTCTCACTGTAGTCTGATAGAGCCTGTAGTCACATTAGGAAAAAAGGTATTGGAATCTAAGTATATTACAAATGTACCAATATTCAAGTTTCTGAAAATATTTTTATTTCTGCTATCGGCAGAATAAAGCAATGGGAGTGAGGTAACAGAAGTAAATGGAAGTGGCTAAAAGCCCAATACCTCACACCTACCATTTCTATATAACTTTTACCCATCAAACAGGAATCAGAAGTATTATGTTTAACCATTATATCATTACTTCGGAGAGTGCATGGCACATAGAAGATGCTCAGAAAATATGAGTTAACTTAGAGAATATTAATATTGTTAAAGGAGAAGAATATACTTGTCATATGGGTAGGACTCTAGAGAAACACTTCAGGTAGACACAAGAAAGTCAAATAAAAACAACATAAATGTCTAAATTTGGATTCATCAGCTGGAGCTCTCCAGGATGCAGAGCCTGAGGCAAAAGTTTATATACCACTATTTTATTAGAGAATGAAGAGGTGAGAAAAAAAGTCAGATGTGGGAAAAGGGAGAACAAACATGAGGAGATAAATTTCTCAGTAGACATTTAATTGGTATCAAGTACAATCTTCAGAAAGGGTCGATGTCCCAACTGTATGTAGTATAGTCTGTTTAGGGATAAAGACATAAGAATTTATTTTTTGGTGCCCATCTCCTACTCATCCAATGTTTGCCCCAGGGAGTATTAACACCTCCCCATACCCAAGTTACACACACATGAGAACCAGGTGAGTTTCACTGCATCTCATGCTTCAGTGGTAGTAAAGAAGCCCCAAGATGGAATGACTGTTAATCTGCTTGTTGGTGTACTGCTGGGAAGTGCCCAGCTGAATTGTCCTCTGAGATGGTAGCTAGGCCAGAAAAGTGACCAAAGGCCTAGAGATAAGTGAGAGGCTAAAAGGATTTCTGAGGCACAAATAAATATACTTTAGTACATTCATATAATGAAATACTACTCAGCAATAAAGAATATAAATTGCTCATATACAGCCTTTATTATATAGAGGTATGTTCCCTCTTTGCCTACTTTCTGAAGAAGTTATTTTTCTTTATCAAAAATGGATGCTGAATTTGATCAAAAGCTTTTTCTGTATCTATTGAGATGATCATATGTTTCTATTCTTTAATTTGTTAATGTGGTATATCACACTTAATGATTTGTGGATACTGAAAAGTCCTCACATCCCTGGGATAAACCCAACTTTATCATGGTATATGATGCTTTTAATGCCTTGTTGGATTGGTTGGGTAGTATTTTGTTAAGGATTTTTGTGTCTATGTTCGTTAGTGATACTGATCTATAATTTTCTTTTTGTTTTTTGTTTTTTTTTGGTAATATATTTGTCTTGTTTTGGTATCAGAGTGATGGTGGCCTCACAAGATGAATTTGAAAGTGTTTCTTCCTCTGCAATTTTTTGGAACAGTTTCAGAAGGATAGGTGTTAACTCTTTTCTAAATGTTGGGTAGAATTCACTTGTGGAGACATCTGGTCCTAAACTTTTGTTTGTTGGAAGTTTTTACATTACTGATTCAGTTTCAGTACTGGTAACTGGTCTGTCCATATTTTCTATTTCCTCCTGGTTCAGTCTTGGGAAATTGTACCTTTCTAAGAATTTGCCCATTTCTTCTAGGTTGCACATTTTATTGGTACCTAGTTGCTTACATGATTCGCTGGTGGCTTAGATGGCAAAGCCTCTATGTGCAATGCTGGAGACCTGAGTTCGATCCCTGGGTCAGAAAGATCCCCTGGAGAAGGAAATGGCAACCCACTCCAGTACTCTTGCCTAGAAAATTCCACAGATGGAGGAACCTGGTGGGCTACAGTCCATGGGGTCACAAAGAGTTAGACACAACTGAGCAACTTCACTTTCCTTTCTTTAGTTGCTCACAGTGGTTTCTTATGATCCTTTATATTTTTGTGGTGTTATAAGTTTTTCTTTTTCATTTCTGATTTTATTATTTTGGGCCCTGTTCAATATCATTAATTATTAGAGAAATGCAAATAAAACTACAGTGAGGTACCACCTTACACTGGTTAGAATGGCCATCATCAAAAAGTCTACAATAATAAATGCTGGAGAGAGTTTAGAGAAAATGGAATCCTCCTACACTGTTCGTGGGAATGTAAATTGGTGCAGATGCTACGGAGTACAGTAAGAAGGTTCCTTACATCACTAAGAATAGAATTACCATATGATCCAGCAATACCACTCCTGGGCACTTTTCAGGAAAAGAGAAAAACTCTAATTCAAAGAATTACATGTACCCCAATGTTCACAGCAACACTATCTAAAGGAGATATGGTGTACACACACACAGGAATATTACTCGGACATAAGAAAGAATGAAACATGTCACTTGCAGCGAAATGGACAGACCTAGAAATTATCATACTACTAAAGTAAGACAGAGAAAGACAAACATCATATTATCACTTACTGAACATGAAAGTCAAAGTGTCAGTCACTTAGTCATGTCCAACTCTTTGCAACCCCATGGACTATAGTCCCCCAGGCACCTCTGTCAATGGAATTCTCCAGGCAAGAATACTGGACTGGGTTGCCATTCCCATCTCCAGGGGATATTCCCAACCCAGGGATCGAACCTGGGTCTCTGGCATGGCAGGCAGATTCTCTCCTGTCTGAGCCACCAGGATAAAATGATACAAATGAACTTATTTATTAAATAAATAAATAAATAACAAAGCTATGGTTTTTCCAGCATCCAAAGAATTGATACTTTTGAACTGTGTTGTTGGAGAAGACTCTTGAGAGTCCCTTGGACAGCAAGGAGATCCAACCAGTCCATCCTAAAGGAAATCAATCCTGAATATTCACTGGAAGGACTGATGCTGAAGCTGAAACTCCAATACTTTGGTCACCTGATGCGAAGAACTGACTCATTTGAAAAGACCCCGATGCTGGGAGGATTGAGGGTAGGAGGAGGGATGACAGTGGATGAGATGGTTGGATGATATCACTGACTCAATGGACCTGAGTTTGAGTAAACTCCAGGAGTTGGCGATGGACAGGGAGGCCTGGCGTGCTGTAGTCCATGGGGTCGCAAAGAGTTGGACATGACTGAGCGACTGAACTGAACTGAAAACAGCAATTATATCTTTTAAGAAGAAGATTTTCTTACTTTTGTCCAAAGGTTTATTTCAAAGCCAATACAGGCAAATGAGTTCAGAAAAAGAAATAGGCAGAGGGATAAATTGGAAATTTGAGATTAACAGATACAAGATACCAGTTATAAAATAGATAAACAGCAAGGACATACTGTAAAGCTCAGGGAACTATACTCAATGTCTTATAACAACCTATAATGGAAACTAAACTGAAAATAAAATATATGCAGGAAATGCAAGAGACATGACTTCGATCCCTGGGTAGGAAAGATCCCCTGGAGTAGGAAATGGCAACCTACTCCCGTATTCTTGCCTGGAAAATTCCATGGAAAGAGGAGCCTGGTGGGCTACAGTCCATGGAATCATAAGGAGTTGGATACAACTGAGTGACTGAGCAGACATACACATATATATATGTAAAACTGAATCACCTTGCTATACACTTGAAACACTGTAAATCAACTGTACTTGTTAAAACAAAAAAATATATATATGTATATATACATATAAACTTATATGGCAAACAACATGGATGAATCTCAAAAACAATGCTTAATTAAAAGAAATCTTAAGTAAAAAAGTACATAACATAATTCTATTTCTGTAAAATTCTAGAACAAGTGGGTTTAGTCTATAGTTAAAAAGAATCATAAGAGTGGTTCCCTCTGGGGATGGGACTGAAATCAGCTGGGAAGGGGAGTAAGAAATGAACATCTAAGATCTGTGCATTTTGTTGTGTGTAAAATTCACATCAAAACAAAAATACAAACAAAAATCTGGCATATTAATGCAACTGAATATGAGACAACAGGAATAAACTATGGTGGCATATTTTTTACAAAAATAACACAGAACAATGCTATATATTTTCTATGGATATATATATTTCTCTCTATGAAAGTGAGTCTCTCAGTCATGTCTGACTCGTTGTGACCCCCATGGACTATAAAGTCCATGGAATTCTCCAGGCCAGAATACTGGAGTGAGTAGCCTTTTCCTTCTCTAGGGGATCTTCCCAACCCAGGGATCAAACCCAGGTCTCCTGTATTGCAGGTGGATTCTTTACCAACTGAGCCATCAGAGAAGCCCTTTTCTCTCTCTCTGTATATGTATTTATTATGTATATGCATATGTAATTTATTTTTCTTAAAAGGCTATAAGGTATATATAATAATCTTCTAATGTTGACTACTTCTGTGGTTAGTAGAAAAAAAAAAACCTAGATTAGAATTGCTGTTTAAAAGGTCTTTAGCATTTTTAAAATTTTAAAATAATGTTATACTTTTTAAAGAAAAAATCCTTTAAAAACATAGAAAAATGCATCAATACAGTATTTATATTAATCATTTGAAAACAGGAAAAAATAAATTTTTTTCTATAGAAAAATTTTAAGTTACATTAAAGTATAAATAGATTAAAATTCAGTTAGTATATGGCAGTTTGTATCCTAAACTATTTTTACTTCTTCTGCAACAGAGAATTTAAAAATGTCACTGGTTAAAAACAAACAAAAAGCCCCCAAAAGTGTTGGAGGGTATTTAGCAGAAAGGCCTACAATCCTTGGAGCTCTTTCTACGTAATGCCTGCAGGTATTTCTGAAGTATGTAGGTGCATATTCATGCATACATAACTATAATCTTATTTTTAAAATATGTTTGTTATAAAATGATTATGTATAATATTTAAAGTTTTTTAAAAGGATGTACTGATGAGTCTTTAGTAGTTATATTTTAACTTTCTAATATATTTATTTACTTTTCAGAAAAAAACATGTAATGTACACCATATTTAACTGAATTTCAGGATTCAGAATAAAGCTGCTTCTTGGCAAAAGATGTTTGAATACTTTCTTTGAAATGAATTTGAGAAATAAATTACAGAAAATGTGGAAAATGATGATAGATGACTAATAAATCACCTACGACCCCAATTCCCAAATAAAAACACTGTTAATATTTTATATGCTTTCTTTTATATTTTTATTTTAAGTACTAGATATAGTTATACAGTTGAAATTATTGATTCTTTACATTTTCATTTATTATGATAGATTAAAAATTTTTTCATAAGATTAAATCTCTGAATAAACAGTAAATTTAAAGTCTGTATCATACTGTAATTCTAGATGTACTATGGTTTGCTTAAATAAACATCAATTATTAGCTAGAGTAGTCTTTTCTCTTTTTAATTATTTCACATAACTTTTCTCTGCCTCAAGTGCTTGGTCACTGTGACAATTCTTTGAAATTATGATTAAAAATCTGACAAACAAAAGCCCCAGGCCAGTTCTATCAAACATTTAGAGATAACACCTATCCATCTCAAACTCTAAAATTGCAGAGGGAGGAATACTCCCAAATTCATTCTACAAAGCCACCAAAACCAAAGGTATCACACAAAAAAGAAAATTACAGGTCAATATCACTGATGAACATAGATGTAAAAGTCCTTAACAAAATATTAACAAATAGAATCCAACAATATATCAAAAAGATCATACACCATGATCAAGTCTGGTTTATCCCAGGGATGCAAGAATTCTTCAAATGTGCAAATCAATCAATGTGATACACCATATTAACAAATTGAGGGATAAAAATCATATATATAATAATCTAACAGATGCAGAAAAAGCTTTTGACAAAATTCAGTACTCATTTATGATAAAGACGCTCCAGAAAGTGGGCATAGAGAGAACCTGTGCTGTGCTAATTCACTTCAATTGCTTCTGGACTCTTTGCGACCCTATGGATCATAGCCCACCAAGCTCCTTTGTTCGTGGGGATTCTCCATGTAAGAATACTGGAGTGGGTTGCCCTGGACTCCTCCAGGGGATCCTCAGAGAACCTACTTCAACATAATAAAGGCCATATAAGACAAACTCACAACCACCATCATTCTCAAAGGAGAAAAACTGCAAGCACTTCCTCTGAGATCAGAAACAAGACAAAGGTACCCACTCTCACCGCTATTATTCAGCATAGTTTTGGAAGCCCTAGCCATGGCAATCAAAGAAAAAGAAACAAAAGGAATCTTTTCTCATTCATTTAGGTCTCAGTTCAAATGTTACCTAGGAGTCTTTCCCAGAAGATTCTGTCTAAATGAAAACAGCACCTTCTCATCCCTCCTCACAACCACACACACAAAATTTAACTCTTTATCACTGGGGGTTAGAAAAGAAATGGGCAAATCACTTCATCAATTTAGGCTTCATCTTTCCTGTACATAAACAAGTAATTTGTTTTTTTTTTTAAACTAATTTACTTATACTCATGGCTTTAATAACATGATATTTGAAAAGGTTTGGTAATCTAAAATAGTTTTATCAGTATAGCATGTTATTATGACTTTTTTATGGTAGCTGTAACACACACACACACACACACACACACACACACACACACACACATACACACACACAGCATTTTTGTCCAGTAGTGCCAAGGACAAGAACATCTCTGTGGTGACCCAAGGACTAAAGAGCAGATAAAACCAAGAAGGGTCTTGGAACACAGGAATGGAAAAACCAGATTCTTATCATCCTTCCCTCCCCAGAGTTGTAACTATTAACGGATTTCAGGTTCTCCAGAGCAGTATAACTTGTCTCCTCTCCTACCCCACACAGGGAGAAAGTATTTGTCTTACTCTTCCCCCAACCAGTATACATGCCTCATCCAATCATCAAATGACTACCAAGACCCCTCCCACTCCTTGTACCCTGAGTATAAAAGTGGACTAAGGACCCCCTGTTCAAAGTTGGTTCTCCCTTGAGCTCGCCTGCTGTTCTAACAGTGTCTCCCATTCTAATAAACTTTATTTCCCTCTCATTCTGTCTCATGTCTGGAAATTCTTTTCCAACCCATGCCCAGACAACAACAATCTCTAACACAGGTTTGTTTGTTCCTTATTACTTTAGCTTCTCTGAGTAAATTCCTGCCTCCAGCTATCAAAACAGCCTTGAGATCCTAGTAAAGGATAATACGATTAGAGATAAGAAGATAGAAGACCAGCAACTTGGTACAGGCTTTATCTCCATGGAAAGTCTATACCAACAGCAACAAAAAAAGCCTTTGTATTACAATATAAAAATATTCTACGGTCTCACTTTGGCTGGTAATTGGCTTTTTTGTGTAAATATCATAGCTCACTAAATTATAATGTAATGTAATACATAAAACAACTTTCATATGGTTTCTAAAAAGTACTATAAAACTTAACTATACTTACTTCCTGATTTGCTTACTGATAAGGTTCCAGACTTGCCATGGGTAATAAAAATGGTTAACTCAAAATAATGTTCTCATGAGAATTAAGGAAAAAGCAGGAGCTGTGTTTTAATAGATTTTTAAATGAGCTTCAGTTATATCCTTTCCTGCCATTTCAAACTAACAGAAATGTCTTTAAAAGTTTGAAGGCCTAAGTAAATATATACATGATGTTTGTTCACAGGAGAAAAAAAACATTAACACTCCACCAAGTAGTTTTTACTGCCTGTTAAAGCCTACAAACAGTTTCTTTACACAACTACAACTTTCTCTTCTTTACCTTATACTTTATTTTCTTCATCTTATTGCATTCATTAATGTTCCACATATAGCACTTTCTTTCATACTGGAGAGTTTGTTCTCTCTAATTACAAATTAATGCCCCCTCTCCCAACCCAACTCCCAGAGGAAATATATCCAGTAAAAGTAAATGTGATACTTTCACTTTTCTTTAGTGTCGCTGATAACTTTTGATTTCCACTGGTACACTTCTTTATCTGGTAGATCACTATGATATTAACTGATGTTTAAGTCATGACTTAAAACTAAAGCAAACAAACAAAATAATAGGGATCAATCTCAGAATATGTGAACAGGACACAGAATCATGTTTCACCTGGAATGAAGAGGAGGGTAAGAAGGAGCTCCAGACACCTACCTGTATGCCCAGTAGCACTCCTGAAGCACTCTGACACTGAGACCCTCACATTTTCCCAGGAAGTTTAATACACATTATCCTGAAATTAAGATCTCTATTTTACAAGATATGAATTTCTCTGTTATCTCAGACACAATTAATTGCAGATATAAGAAACAGGCACACTTTCCAGATGTACTCTTGCATATCCCAGAAAGTGTAGAGAATTCTCCACCTGAAATGGTGGGTCAACTGATGTTCTGGAAACTGACTAGAAATGAGTCCATTCTGAGGATTACTCAGTAATGGTAGAGGAATTTAGTACACCATTAATACTAGCTACCTTATATTTACATTGGGTTTTCCTGACTTCATTGGCCCCTAGTAACCTGATTTTTGATGGAGGAGCCTGGTAGGCTGCAGTCCATGGGGTCGCTAGGAGTCGAACACGACTGAGTGACTTCACTTTGACTTTACACTTTCATGCATTGGAGGAGGAAATGGCAACCCACTCCAGTGTTCTTGCCCGGAGAATCCCACGGACAGAGGAGCCTGGTGGGCTGCCATCTATGGGGTCGCATAGAATCGGACACGACTGAAGCGACTTAGCAGCAGCAGCAGCAGCAGCAGACTTGTATCAATACAAAAATAAATCTGGAAATTTTTTAGGTTACCATTTAGGGCTTTCTATCTTTTTCAATGAATCTACCTTTTTGGTTGCCTCCTTTACTATTTTCCTACAGGTGATTTGCTCTGCAAGGAATAGGTCCTGTTTTCAAGCCTCTGTAACCTTCTTTGCTTGTAACAGCTCTTTGTTGTGCCTCCTGTAGATTTCCTATTCAGTTTCTCATATACATATTGATAGTTCAGTTCAGTTCAGTCGCTCAGTCGTGTCCAACTCTTTGCGACCCCATGAATCGCAGCACGCCAGGCCTCCCTGTCCATCACCAACTCCCGGAGTTCACTCAGACTCACGTCCATCAAGTCAGTGATGCCATCCAGCCATCTCATCCTGTGTCATCCCCTTCTCTTCTTGCCCCCAATCCCTCCCAGCATCAGAGTCTTTTCCAATGAGTCAACTCTTCGCATGAGGTGGCCAAAGTACTGGAGTTTCAGCTTCAGCATCATTCCTTCCAAAGAAATCCCAGGGCTGATCTTCAGAATGGACTGGTTGGATCTCCTTGCAGTCCAAGGGACTCTCAAGAGTCTTCTTCAACACCACAGTTCAAAAGCATCAATTCTTTGGCACTCAGTCTTCTTCACAGTCCAACTCTCACATCCATACATGACCACAGGAAAAACCATAGCCTTGACTAGACGGACCTTTGTTGGCAAAGTAATGTCTCTGCTTTTCAATATGCTATCTAGGTTGGTCATAACTTTCCTTCCAAGGAGTAAGTGTCTTTTAATCTCATGCCTGCAGTCACCATCTGTAGTGATTTTGGAGCCCCCAAAAATAAAGTCTGACACTGTTTCCACTGTTTCCCCATCTATTTCCCATGAAGTGATGGGACCAGATGCCATGATCTTCGTTTTCTGAATGTTGAGCTTTAAGCCAACTTTTTCACTCTCCACTTTCATTTTCATCAAGAGGCTTTTGAGTTCCTCTTCACTTTCTGCCATAAGGGTGGTGTCATCTGCATATCTGAGGTTATTGATATTTCTCCTGGCAATCTTGATTCCAGCTTGTATTTCTTCCAGTCCAGCATTTCTCATGATGTACTCTGCATATAAGTTAAATAAGCTAGCCCCTCTATTAGGTTGTAAGCTGAGAGGCAACCATGCCTTTCTTAACACTGTGTCATTATAAGCTTTTAAAATAGAGTGCTCTACAATAGTAGGAGGTGGGTGTTCACTGAATGAATGAGCTAAATACAGCCTAAACAAAAAAGATGCAGATTATCAAAACTCTGATTGTTTAAAAGATTTAATGTGCCTGAAAAAAGTGACCAGTAAAGTGAACTCAGTAATTTAGAAGTGATTCAATCATGAATTTCCCAGTTCTTATACGTTTTCTGATTTCTCATCTTTATACCATTTTATGTCGTTTCCTTTTTTCTTTCTCTTATATAATGATTATACTGCCTTTTTTCTGTATGATTGATTAGCATATTGGAATTCAGAATTTATTAAATTTTTATAGCCTGCTAGTTCATCAATCATAGAGATTTAGTTTCAAGTCTACTGATTACCATGTTTTTTGGGGGGTTTGTTTGTTTTGTAACTCATTTCTTTGTGTAGGTCATGTCACAGGCCAGCAACTCTATGGCATCAACCCGGAGACTTCGAGTTTCTCCATAGTACTGATTGTTAGTATGTCAAAAAAAGCGAAAGTTGCTCAGTTGTGTGTGATTCTTTGCGACCCCATGGACTTTGGAATTCTCTAGGCAAGAATACTGGAGTGGGTAGCCTTTCCCTTCTCCAGGGGAACTTCCCAACCCAGGGATTGAACGCAGGTCTCCTGCATTGCGGGTGGATTCTTTACCAGCTGAGCCACAAGGGAAGCATGTCAAAAAAATAAATGTTTCCAAAATATTTACTTGCTAATGTAAAAAGCCTCTTGATGAAAGTGAAAGAGGAGAGTGAAAAAGTTGGCTTAAAGCTCAACATTCAGAAAACGAAGATCATGGCATCTGGTACCATCACTTCATGGGAAATAGATGGGGAAACAGTGGAAACAGTGGCAGACTTTCTTTTTTTGGGCTCCAAAATCACTGTAGATGGTGACTGCAGCCATGAAATTAAAAGACGCTTACTCCTTGGAAGGAAAGTTATGCCCAACCTAGATAGCATATTCAAAAGCAGAGACATTACTTTGCCAACAAAGGTCCGTCTAGTCAAGGCTATGGTTTTTCCTGTGGTCATGTATGGATGTGAGAGTTGGACTGTGAAGAAGACTGAGCACCGAAGAATTGATGCTTTTGAACTGTGGTGTTGAAGAAGACTCTTGAGAGTCCCTTGGACTGCAAGGAGATCCAACCAGTCCATCCTACAGGAGACCAGTCCTGGGTTTTCACTGGAAGGACTGATGCTGAGGCTGAAACTCCAATACTTTGGCCACCTCATGCGAAGAGTTGACTCACTGGAAAAGACCCTGATACTGGTAGGGATTGGGGGCAGGAGGAGAAGTGGACAACAGAGGATGAGATGGCTGGATGGCATCACCGACTCGATACACATGAGTTTGGGTGAACTCCGGGAGTTGGTGATGGACAGGGAGGCCTGTCATGCTGTGATTCATGGGATTGCAAAGAATTGGACACAACTGAGTGACTGAACTGAACTGAACTGAATATAAATTATGCTATATCATTAAATTTTTGAGTCAAGTGTGTCATCTTAGAAATTTTTTCTAGATTAGAAAATTTCCTTGTAACTTTTCCACTAACAACTGTGACCCAGTGTTAAGCTACCTCTCCAATTGTCCTCATTTGAGAAATGTGGGATAAGAACAAAATGACATTTAAGCAACATTTGAGTTCTGATAATTTAACATTTAATTGTCTACTAGTCTTTCTGATTCTTATTTTATATAAAATTATGTTTATAAAGCCAGTTCAACATTTTAAAGACATATGATTAGCTAAGAGCATTTTTACATATATTTTAATATTTTTTAAGATTGTATAAATATAGTGATAACTTTTCTTGGGGGTCTCCATCTTGGTTTCTGCTTGTGCACTTATGATGTTCCTACCAGACTCCTTCTTAACTAGAAACATCAATCATTCTGTTAAAGCATTTCTCTAA
Organism: Bubalus kerabau; assembly: GCF_029407905.1. Lineage (NCBI taxonomy): Eukaryota > Metazoa > Chordata > Mammalia > Artiodactyla > Bovidae > Bubalus > Bubalus kerabau. The sequence continues at coordinate 17,065,498 of NC_073641.1, forward strand.
TGAGTGCATACAGAATGCAGTTACTACTCTCATTATTTACATCTCTACTAAACATATACAGGTGAAAAGAAGTTATACCATTTTAGTAGAAAGTAGAAAGAACTTATATCATTTTAATAGTAGATAGCAGTAATTTAACAGTAGAAAGAAGTTATATCATTTTAGTAGAAAGTAGTATTGGAAAGACTTTATTTGAATCACTGCAATGTAAGGAAAATCTCATAACTTTTTTAAACGTATGGCCTTTTCAATAGAGAACATGTATCTTATTTTGTGGAAACTAGAAATTACATACGTAGATTATTATGTCTAGAACATTCCTATAATTTGGCTTTTCAGGGGGCTCAGTGGTAAAGAATCTCCCTGCCAATGCCAGAGACACAGGTTCAATCCCTGGGTCAGGAAGATCCCCTGGAGAAGGGAATGGCAACCCACTCCAGTATTCTTGCCTGGGAAATCCCAGGGACAGAGGAGACTGGTGGGCTACAGTTCATGGGGTCACAAAGAGTTGGCATGACTGAGCAACTGAGCATGGCATGTAATATGCACCTTTTATCTAAATTTTCAAATGTCTAAAGAAAAAAGATATTAAATAAAATTAAAATAGCTCTCCACATATCATTATCATGATGATAATACTGGTTTTTACAAACAGTGAACTTATTTTACAAACTCAATAAAAGTGGACTGTGAATGAAACTATCCACTTGTTTCATAGGCTGGCTTTCTCTTTCTATGCTGTTCAAATTAAATTATTTAAAAAATAAAATGCTTGAAACAAAGATAGTGGATATTATTCATAAAAACAATGCTTAAATTTTATTTTCTCACCTGGAGGTTGACTGGGAGGTAGGGTATAATCTTTCATTCAGCTGGAGACAGCAAGTGGGAGAGGATCTCAATTGCTAAACACCCCCAAAGGAGGGTGGCTAGTTATCCAAATCACAGTACCCAGGGTTATAATGCCTTTAATCTAACCTGGTATTGGTATTCAAAGGACTAGATATGAAAAATAGGGTGGTAAATGTTCCACGGCAGTGATTACAGTCATGGCATTTCAGGGATTCTGTGTTTGACATAAACCTCCAGACATGGTAGGAGCGAGATCAAAGGGTCTAGCACTCAAAAGAAAGAGATAAAAGATGGATACAAAGTTAGTAAGGCATGATTTATGTAAATCAGAGCTCCAGTCTAAGCTGAAACATGAATGGAAATCAGGAAGTCTACAGGTGGGCAGCTCAACAGAAGGCACAGACTATATTTGGTAGCAAGGCAGCTTTTGACCTATACTCTGGCACCTCATAATTTAACAAGCTTAGGAAGGATTGGTTCAGATGCAATGTGAGGCTGAGCTGGGTAAAACTGGGACAAGTAGAAATTACAGGTAACTTAAAACAGTTTCAATTATGTTTAGAGACTCAATATTTATTTATTGTGGAAAATTAAAAGATACAGAAAAATACAAAGTAAAAATTAAAGCCACTATTAGCCAGATAATACTATATATATATTTATCTTCCTAGTGTTTTTTCCTATGTATTGAAACACCTTTAAAAATTTTTAGAAAACAAAATTAATATATCAAATTAAAAATCTGCACTGCAAAGAAAATTATCAACAAAATGAAAAGGCAATCCACTGGATGGTAGAATATATTTGCAAATCATATAACTGATAAGGGGATAATATACAAAATATATAAAGAATTCATACAACTCAAATAGCAAAAAAACCCCACAGCAATCCAACTAAGAAATGGATAGAGGATCTGAAGAGACATTTTCCAAAGAAGATATGCAAATGGAAAACAGGTATGTCACTAATTAACAGGTACATCATGAATCAAAACCACAATGAGATATCACCTTAAATCTGTCAGAATGACTTTATCCAAAAGGCAAGAAATTACAAGTGTTGGTGAGGATGTGGATTAAAGGGAACCCCTTGCGCACTGTTGGTAGGAATGTAAACTGTTGAAGCCCTTATGGAAATGTGAATGGTGGTTCCTTAAAAAATTAAAAATAGAACTACAGTGTGACCCATTGATTCACTTCTGGGGTGTTTATCTGAGGAAAACAAAAGCGATGGATGAATGGACAAAGAAATTGGGTTATTTATAAATACACACAGACACACACACAGGAATACTATTCAGACATAAAAAAGAATGAAATCTTACCCTTTGTGACAACATGAATGGACTTCTAGGGTATTATGCTAAGTGAAATAAGTCAGAGAAAAACAAATGCCAAATTATCGCACTTTATGTGAAACTTAAACTACAAGAAGAAATCAAGGTCATGGATACAGAGAACAGACTGGTGGCTGTCAGAGGTGGGAAGAGTGGGAGAAATGGCTGAAGGGAAAATAACTAAGTCATGAGGATGTAATGTACAGCATGATCACTATTGTTAACAATACTGTATTTGTATGATGGAAAGTCGCTAAGAAACTAGATCATAAAATCTTTATCATAAGGAAAAAACCTTTTAAGTCCTATGTATGTATTCACAACAACTTCCAAATAAATTGACAGATTTTTTTAATGGAACAAAAAAATATTGGCTGTGTTCTACTGCAGACTTGGGATTGTCTAGCACACACTATGGGTCTGATTCTGTTGTTCTGTTTATTGTCTTTGAGCTATTTTACAACTCTGGAAGTGGTGGAAAACTGATTTAATGCAAATAATTCTTGAATATATAAAAGCATGATTTGTGTAATGTGGAATACATTTTATTATTACACTGTGGATTTACCTGTTTGGCATAACTTTGTATATTCATTTCAGCATTGCTTACTGACTATATGTATGGTATTATTAATTCTCATTTGAATCAGCTGTAACACCTTGCTGGCTTCCTCTTTAATTATTTAAATAAAATTATTGACACATGTTCATTAAAACAAAACTATGTGTTATAACAGATGTCAACTAGATTTATTGAGCTAATCATTTCACAATACACATAAATATAGGATCATTATATTAATACATGTGAAACGAATATAATGCTATATGTCATTTATACATCAGCTAAAAAATTCCTCCAAAATGAAAAAAAATCAAAATGAAGATTATCCTCTCTTTTGATATATTCTTTCCTAAAGGAGATACATGTGTACAGATCTCTTCTATTAAAAACCAACAAACAAAAAAAACCCTCTTTGGATGCTACATTTCCATCTAGCTACAAACACTTCCTCCTTTCCCTTTAGGATCAAGTTCCTGCCGAGGAAAGAATAGAATTTCTCCCTATTCTTTCCTACAACTCAATTAAAACTGCTCTAGCCAAAAGTTGTGTATTTATGATCCAACTGCCAAATTCAATAGTCCATTTTTAGTCCTCATTGTACTTGAAAATTCTGCAGCATTTAACATTGTTGGCTAATTTCTTCCCTTAAAATTATCCTTTTTAAGAATGCCACTTACATGGAATCTCATTTTAATTTCTAACCCTGTTTCCATTTCTGGCTTTTTTTCATTTGGCCACACACTAAATGTTGGTATTGTGTATTGCCCAGCCATGGACCTTTACACGTTCTCCTTGAGCAATCTCATCTTTACTTTCTATAGTTTTAGCTACTACCTGATATGCTGATGACTTAATAATCTCTACCTTTAGCCCATATCACTCTTCTAAACCACAAATCCATTCAACAATGGATATCTATTAATTTAGTAGATTTGGCAACCCACTCCAGTATTCTTACCCAGAGAATCCCATGACAGAGGAGCCTGGTGGGCTACAGTCCACAGGGTCGCAAAGAGTTGGACAGGACTGAGCGACTTCACTTTCACTTTTCATCTCTATGGATTTTCCACCCAGGCATAGGAAAATATAACATGTTCAAAGGTAAGTTAAAATTTCCCTTAAACCTGAGCTTCATCCAATGTCATAGTGACCATGATCCAATTGTTACTCATCCAAAATAGAAAGTTACCATTTCTTTCATACTTTTCCTTTATTTTCATGTTCTACAACTTTCCAGTAATCTGTTCAAATAAATTCCACTTGTTTAACAAGCATGTATTTTACTGCTCTTCTCCCTTCCCATTGTTACTGCTTCAGTTCAACTCTTGTGTGGGCTTAGAGTTTCCTTCTTTTTCACCATCCACATAGTTCATGCTCTATAGTACTGCCACACAAATCTGCCAGACAGATCTTTCTAAATGGAATCTCAGATGCTGAGATAAGAAAGCCTTCCTCAGTGATCAATGCAAAGAAATAGAGGAAAACAGTAGAATGGGAAAGACTAGAGATCTCTTCAAGAAAATCAGAGATACCAAGGGAACATTCTATTCAAAGATGGTCACAATAAAGGACAGAAACAGTATGAACTTAACAGAAGCAGAAGATATATTAAGAGATGGCAAGAAAATATAGACGAACTATACCAAAAAGATCTTCATGACTCAGATAACCACAATGGTGTGATCACTCACCTAGAGTCAGACATCCTGGAGCGTGAAGTCAAGTGGACCTTAGGAAGCATCACAAAGTTAGTGGAGGCGATGGAATTCCAGTTGACCTCTCTCAAATCCTAAAAGATGATGCTGTGAAAGTGGTGCACTCAATATGCCAACAAATTTGGAAAACTCAGCAGTGGTCACAGGACTGAAAAAGGTCAGTTTTCATTCCAATCCCAAAGAAAGGCAATGCCAAAGAATGCTCAAACTACCATGCAATTGTACTCATCACGCTAGCAACGTAATGCTCCAAATTCTCCTAGTGAGGTTTCAACAGTATGTAAACCAAGAACTTCCAGATATACAAGCTGGACTTAGAAAAGGCAGAGGAACCAGAGATCAAATTGCCAACATCCATTGGATCATAGAAAAAGCAAGAGAATTCCAGAAAAATATCTACTTCTGCTTCACTGACTACACTAAAGCCTTTGACTGTGTAGATCACGACAAACTGTGGAAAATTCTTCAAGACATGGGAACACCAGACCACCTGACCTGCCTCCTGAGAAGTCTGTATGCAGGTCAAGAAGCAACAGTTAAAACCAGACATGGAACAACAGACTGGTTCCAAATTGGGAAAGGAGTACATTAATATTGTATATTGTTACCCTGCTTATTTAACTATATGCAGAGTACGTCCTGTGAAATGCCAGGCTGGATGAAGTAAAAGCTGGAATCAAGATTGCAGGGAGAAACATCAATAACGTCAGATACACAGATGACAACACTCTTATGGCAGAAAGCAAAGAGGAACTTAGCCTCTTGATGAAAGTGAAAGAGGAGAGTGAAAGAGCTGGCTTAAAACTCAACATTCAAAAAGCTAAGATCATGTCATCTGTTCCCATCACTTCACGGCAAATAGATGGGGAAACAATGGAAACAGAGACAGACTTTCTTTTCTTGGGCTCCAAAATCACTGCAGATGGTGACTGTAGCCATGAAATTAAAAGAAGCTTGCTCCTTGGAAGAAAAGCTATGACAAACCTAGACAACCTATTAAAAAGCCGAGACATTACTTTACGGAGAAAGGTGTGAAATGTTGCTGCTGGGAGCCTTGTCTTACGCCAGGATTCATGAACTCTGGAGGAGAGGATTTCGATCTGGGTTCAAAGCAGGCTTGATTACTTGGAGATTTTCTGTAGAAAAGTTTTATTAGAGTACAATGGAGACAGGGAAAGATTCTGACTTAGAGATCAGAAGAGGACATAAAAACTAGCCCTTTGCTAGTTTTTAGCAAGGTGTTTTATGTCTGTTAGAAAACTATTAATCAGATAAGAGAGACACCTCAAGGCTGAAGGAGTTTTACCAGGCCCCTCCCCCACAATATGCATTTCTGAGATAGAGTGGCAGAAGGTGTGTCATCCCCCCCACTCCACCCTACCCCCTCGCCATAAAACAATAGACAGGAATACTGATTTGTTGAGCCATTATCAGCCCAAGATTTGAGAAAAGAAAGAAAGTTATTTTTAGGTGGAACCATTTTGAAGAGAGGCAAATTCCAAAGGAAAAACAAAGTTTCATTAACAAAGCTTAAGAGACATATTTCCATAAAAAAACCCCATTGGTTAGCTCAAGGCAGAACCAGGTGTCATCAACACAGAATTAAAAGAAGTCTCTTTTAATTCTGTGTAGAGAAGGAAAAGAAAAGGTCTGCCACTTGCAGTTTATTTCCTCCTGAAGCTTGGGGACCTCGGGCCTTCCTGCCTGTTACCCTCTTAGGTCCGTCTAGCCAAAGCTATGGTTTTTCCAGTAGTCATGTATGGATGTGAGAGTTGGGCCATAAAAAAAGCTGAGTACTGAAGAACTGACGCTTTTGAACTGTGGTGTTGGAGAAGACTCTTGAGAGTCCCTTGGACTGCAAGGAGATTGAACCAGTCCATCCTAAAGGAAATCTGTTAGGTAGTTAGAATAGGGAAAAGGAGTCCAAAATGGCGGTGGCTAAGGGAAAAGCCCGCGAAAATAGAACAGAGAAAGGTCAAAGGAAGGTCCGAGGACCGGAGTGAGGACTTCAGGTAGAATAGCACTCCTGACTAAGACCAATTTGCATAGGGCAGGCCCAGAGGTAAGAAAAAAACATAAAAAGAGGAGCTAAAGGGCGCTCCCCTGCCCCCCGCATGCGTGTGCTCTTTCTCTCTCTCCCTCTTTCTCTCCCCCACGCGCTGGGGTGCTCTTCTCTTCACGTCTTTGGATTGAGGTGCCCTCACGCCTGGAAGATGGATTTTCCTGCTATCTTCTAAATAGAGCTGTAACACTGATTTGTCCAAGAGCTATAACACAGTCCGTTGGAGACCTGAGAGCTATAACATGGTCTATCCAAGACCTGAGAGCTGTGACAAGCCAAGGTGGCTTTAATGTCCGTCACTCCAAATCTTTGTTGTGACGAGACAAAAAACTAGGAGCATACACTCGCGTGACATCTACATTTGTGTGAAATTTATACTCGCGTGACAAATCAATCCTGAATATTCATTGGAAGGACTGATGCTGAAGCTCCAATACTTTGGGCCAATACTGACGTGGAGAACTGACTCATTTGAAAAGACCCTGTTGCTGGGAAAGACTAAAGGCAGGAGGAGAAGGGGATGACAGGTTGAGTTGGTTTGATGGCATCACCAGCTCAATGGATATGAGTTTGAGCAAGCTCCAGGAGTTTGTATGGACAGGGAAACCTGGTGTGCTGCAGTTCATGGGGTCACAAAGAGTCGGACACGACTAAGTGACTAAATTGAACTGATGTACAAAATAGATAACTAATGAAAACCTACTATATAGCACCGAGAACTCTACTCAGTGCTCTTGGTGACCTAAATGAGAAGGAAATTTTTTTTTTTTTGGAAATTTTAAAGAGTGGATATATGTATAACTGATTCACTTTGCTGTACAGCAGAAACTAACACAACATTATGAATCAACTATACTCCAACAAAAATTAATAAAAATATATGGAATCTGGAATACATAGCTGTCTGTGTCTCTTAGAAGAAAGGGAAATTTTCACTTTTTTCATCCAGGTAAAATTCTACTGTGCCTTAGGCAAAGGTTTTACAAATCAGGTAAATCAGTTTACAGATAATTGACCAAGCCACTAACTACCGAGTGAGGTCATATGTTAAAAATGCAAGCCTGCCACCGTCTTCTTCTCTTTTTTCACATTATGATAATCAGAAATATGATACTTTCAGATTAGAGGCCAGCTAGTAGGCTGGTGGCAAGTTTGAATCTGGAGCTTTCTTTTCTTTTTTTTTGGAGCTTTATTTTCTAATTTTAAAAGGAACATATATTTATGGCAACAAATGAAACAATATAATACCTTATTAGCAAAGCAAAGTGTGGCAGACACTATTGGTTGGATAACCTAACACTTTCTCCAACTCTGTTGGTCTTTATAAGAAATGCTTTCCCTTACTGAGCCTAGAAAGCCTAAATAGTTGTTTATTTAGACTTTCTCACGGGTAGAGTTGTCCCAACTATGGCCAATGAGACATAAGGAAAGTATGCTGAGAGTGTCTGGCATTCTCAATGAAAAGGTCAGGAAGAGCTAACACTACCCCCCTCACTTTCCAATATGATGATCCTATATTTGGCTCTGTTACAGCCATCTAGCAACATGAGGCAGCATGCATGAGAATAAAAGAAAGCAGAGACAGAGTTAGAGTCTGCACCCTTGATTGCACAAACTGACAAGCTCTAGACTTGTATAAGAAAAATAAAACACTGACCTGTCAAGCTCCTGTCAGTCAAGTTTCTCTTACTTATAGCTAAAATCACAGTAACCATCTCTACTCTTCCTACTTCCTACTTCCACATGCAACCATTCCTGAGTCAACACTGGTAAATCCTTTCATAACTTCTCTTGGTTCATGCAAAATATAAAAGCACAAGAGTACATAAATACTCTGCTGTCACTTTTCTCACTAACCAACATATCATGGATGTCTCTGTAAGACATTAGCTATTGATTCTTACTCTTTTTTCTAATCTATGGACACACATATTTCACATAAGTAGGATGAGCTCTTACCTGCTTTTTGTATTTCAATTTTTCTCTCTCTTCTTTTTTCTGGCCTTCCTCTTCCCTGCTCTCTGTAGATTTGCTCTTCCTCCCAGTCTCCCCTGTCTCATTTCCTATAGTGTTCCATCTTGCACCTCATCATTTTTTTCTATGAAGCCTAATCACCACCTTTTACTACTCTACCTCTGTAAATGTTCTACCTCTTCCACCTTTATGGCTGTACTCTTCTTTTTACACCTTCTGTTATACCTATATGGACTGTCTACATATGTCCCCCTTTATTACATTTGGAATGGATTATGTTTTATTTCTGTTTCCTTAATTTCTGAACTTAGAGGGAAGAACAGAAATAGGAATCAAAGAGACAAGTGGAGATATAATTAAAGACAAGGAGACAACTTGGGGAAATCATGGAGTTTGTGGGTGAAGCAGTTGTCAATCTGACAGGATGACAGCTTTTCCAATAAGGAGTATGAAATCTTTCTTCAGACCTAATGTGGGTCATTTGCTATAGGTCAAGCATGTAGCCTATATGTCAAATACCACCTGCTGTCTATATTTTTTGTAAATCAAATTTCAACGGAACATAGCTCACTGGTCTCTATACTGTGCATGGCTATTTTTGTGCCACCATAGTGGAACTAAGTAGTTGTGATAGAGACTGTACAGACGGTAAAGTTGATGGTACACACCACTGCTTGCCAGCCTGAGATGTCTCATTATGTTCCTGAATGTAACACAGCACTGCTCATTTCCACCACAATAAACATTTGTGATTTATTTGATTTATCAATCAAATATTTATTGAGTGAGCTAAGAATTATTTTAGGCCTTGTGGTTTTCTGAGTTTGCCTGGGCTGTGATAACAAAGTACCATAGACTGGGTAGCTTTAGCAACGGTCATTTATTTCTCACAGTTCTAGAGGCTGAGAATCCAAGATCAGGGTGGCAGCATGGTTGGGTTATGGTGAAAAATGTCTTGACTTGCAAACACCAAACTTCTCACTGTATGCACATGGCCTTCCTCTGTGGATATGGAAAGAGATCTCTCTTCATTTTCTTATAAGGCTGCCAATCCTATCAGATTAGGACACCACTCTTATGACCTCACTTAACCTTAACAATCACCTCTTAAAAATCTTATCTTCAAATATAGTCACAGTGGGATTAGAGCTCCAAGGAATGAATTTTGGGGCACTAGGAATATTGCAGTGAACATATCAAGGCACTGGGGATGTTGTGGTGACCATAACAAGCAAGTCCAATAAATTAATTCTTTAAAAACGAAAAAGAATGCGAAGAGAAGATAGTTTCAAGAACGTGAGTGCTAAGTGTCAGAAAGAGGCAAAAAGCAAGACACAGGGTACCAAAGTACTGAATCAAAGAGGTTGTATTGAGAATTTAGGGCATTTTGAAACCAAGATCAGCAGAAGCTAATTCTCATTTGGGTGGAAGAGGATACACTGGTTTCATACTAAATAATTTTTACTTTTTCTTCTTAAGTCTTAAAATCTCTGAACTCACAATTTCATTTTGATTTGCATTCTCCTTTCTTTTGAAGACTTTAAAAATAAGTCAAGGATCTTAGTTTCTGAATTCCAGGTAGGTGAGAAGTCCCACTGGGCCACAACAGAAAGAACACAAGTCTGTATCAAAAGCCATTTTTAAGCCTCCAGCAACAATCTTTACACCTGTCCATCAGTTTCAGATACAATAAATTCAGTTACTCCTAAGCCACAGTAGGTCACACGTTAGTTTGGAGAGCAAAGTGGTCTTTTTCACACTTTTCTCTTTGTTCTTAAGCATTTTCTTGCCTTATTCCATTCTGCTTTATTTTGTTTCTTTGCCACAGAAAAACATTTATATTGTATATTAATTAATGTGCTTTTTGTTCTAAATTTTCCTTATCCATAACCCTTCTTTTTAATGTAGGCAGAAACAGATGTTTAAAGAATGGATGACACAGTAGTATGTAGATAAAAAAGGAGTTAAATTCTTAAATATTTGGCATTTGATTTGCAAAAGCCTAGGATTCTGAGTATAAACAATAGATTGAGAAGATCTTTTTCCTACTCCTCCTATCCCTATCCCTTTCTACTGAACACATACTGGATAAACATTTCTATGGGATTGGAATAAGAGTCTAGTAGACCTCCAAAAAGGTACTCTGCGACACGTTCACTTTAGCTTAAAACCTGGAGGAGGATGATGGACACGACAGAAAATTCCATCACATTTGGAGTTTGGATAGCAGGAATCCCATAGCTTCCAGTCTCCAGCATACAGTCCAAGGAGGATGCAAGGTCTCAGAATTCTCTCATGCTTAGCATGGTAAAGGAGCGGTATGGTAAGGTAGAATCGCATTGATCTGGCACCAAGTAGGCAGCAAAGATCTTTCAGTCAATACAAGAAAGAAAATAAATACCTTTCTTTCTCAGTACTTCTGAGTATTAACTCAGCAGGTATCAACAAGGCCAAATTTCATACCACCTTCAGCATGCTGACACTTGGAAGGTCCTAGAAACTTAGAATACAGACCTAGAGGTACAAAGAGGGTAAATCCTTGGCTGATTGAGCTTTATTTTCCAGCCTCCAAAAGAAAGAGTGCTCAAAATAGAAATCAAACTCACTAATTCATTCAACAAATAATCAGTGTGTAACTTATATGTACAAACACCTTTAACTAAAAGTAAAGTTACATTCCTTGAATATATGAGTTTATGGATTATAAGTCATTCCTAGAGTATAATCTTCCCTTTCCCATATTTTCCTTATATCATTTAATTTCTTCACATAAACTTGAAGTACACCTAGTTTTCTCTAAATCTTATCTATTGCATTTACTTTAGAGCTGACACAAAGTTCATGCTATTTTATGGTAAAAGTTCAGATATCAAAGTTATCAGAAAATAGAAATGATTAAGAAACAACATATGGGAGTTACTTTAAATATACAGATATACATGGTACAGCATTCTTTTCATTTCTGATTCTTAAAAAAATGTAAGTTTTTATAAATGTCATTGTTGTGCATAAGAATCTGTATTTCTACTCAGAATATGACTTCAAATTTGCATAAATACATATTTCAAATTGAATGGTTTTGGACTTCCAACATATGCTAGCTTCCATAACAGTCATCAAAAATATATTTTAAGAAAAAACTGGGAAACTTTTTTATATCACACAAAAAAAGACTTTTAGTCAATATAGGGAAACAAGCAAATGCAGTGTCTCCCTTCAGCTCTATTTAAACAAAAATATTAGATTAAATGTTCAAAAACCTAATACATATTTTGACGATATAACTTAGGAGTGAAGATTCTAAGCTCTATGGATAGCAGTGAGCTAGAAAGGCAGATTGGTCTGAGCAATATGGAACAGAGCCAGCTAATCTAGACTAAGAGTTGGCAGGACACCAGTACTCTAAACCTGTGCTGTTTGTAGGTGTGAGGTATGAACTAGAACATCCTAAGAAGCTTGGAAACCCTTAATAGAGAAAGTAAAATTAAAATAAATGCTATACTAGTCAAAGCCATAAAACCACAGCAAAGTCACACACAAAACTTGTCTCAAGGGGTTTCTTCCGCAATTCAGAGCATCTGAGATTCACACACAAACAACTCCCACTGAGGATAAGCTCACAGTCAAAAGTTACAAATTGTGTCAGAAAACAAACTGTCAATGAAAAAGTACTGGGTAGATGTATGAAAGGAAAGAACTCACTTTTTAAAAAACTACATATAACTGAGAAATATGTAAGAAACTTAAAAATAATTGTGTTAGGAGATTTTAAAAGAAGAATATGGTTAATTTGGAGAAGGAAATGGCAACCCACGCCAGTATTCTTGCCTGGAGAATCCCATGGACATAGAAGCCTTGTGGGCTACAGTCCATAGGGCCACAAAAGAGTCAGACAAGACTGAGTGACTTTTCTTTATGGTTAATTAGAGACCAGGATAAAATAAAAATATAATAAGATAATATGAATATATTATAAAAATATAATAACTCTACAGTGTACAATGTATAAAAATATTGAATCACTTGCACATCTGAAACTGATTAACACTGTAAGTCAACCACAATTAAAATATATGAAATGAAAACAAAAAGTGAATTTGAGTAAGAATGCAAATGGAGATTGTAAACATGAAAAAAATAAGGTTAAAGAAGACAGAAAGAAGAAATTAGAAAAAACTGCTAAAGGTAACATATGGAATAAATAATCTGTAAGATTCTCAGCTTATTTTAGAGTTGCAAGATAAAGACTTCCTTCTAAAAACAAACTCACAGAAAAAGAGATGATACTTATGGTTACCAGAGGCAGTTGGAGGAGGGGGAACTGGATGAAAGCAATCAAAAAGTATTAATACAAAATTACAGTTATAAATAAAGACTAGAGATGTAATATAAAACATGAAAATTTAATTAATATTGTTATATGTTATATAAGAGTAGGGCTATAAGGAATTTTAGAAAATCATCTAATTCATCACTAAAATCAAAGTTTCTGTAAAAATCTTTCAAATAATATTCTACATATTTCTCTAATAATTAAACTGCATTATACTCTTCTGGGGTTTTCCAGGTGGCACTAGTGGTAAAGAATTCACCTGCCAATGCAGGAGACACAAGAGATGCAGGTTTTATCCCTAGGTCAGGAAGATACCCAGGTCAGGAGGATCCCCAGAGGAGGGCATGGTGACCCTCTCCAGTATTCTTGCCTGGAGAATTCCATGCACAGAGGATCCCGGTGGGCTATAGTCTAGGGGGTCGTAAAGAGCTGGACAAGACTGAGCAACTGACCACACACATACTCTTCTAGACTGGCAGTTCACTCTAGCATCAGATTTGTGGGAACAATTCAGTCTTAATCCTGGATAATTTATTAAGTCACTGACCGACTCTCTGATATGTCTATTCTATAACCTTTGCCATTTGCCATTGCTTTCAAATTCTTCCTGAATCTACAAGTTCTTTTTCTCTAATGGCTTCTCACATTGCAAACAAACAGAGAAAAGAAAAAAACTTCAAACCAAAAAACTACCAAATTCCCTTAGTCTTGCATTTTGTTTTAGCTACTATCTTCCCTCTCTCTCCTTCCTGTGGCAGCTAAACTTTTCAGAATAACTGTCTCTATTTTTCACTCTTCTTGATCTCTAGGCTTGTATTTGACACTATCATTCTCTTCTTTAAAAATTTTAAATATCTTGAAATATTTGTCACTTATCTTGATTTTTATGACATATTTTCTCCTGTTCATTCCTCAAATGAATCTTCCTCTTCCCTCCCATAAAACTAGAGTTCTCTGATGCTTAGTTCTAAACCGCTGTCTTGATTTTTCTTCTCAATCTATACATTTCCCTGGGCAGTGAACCTATAGCTTTTGCAGAGATGACTTTCAGATTTGTAAGTCCAGCCTGAGACTCCCATTTCGGCTCTAAAACTATATACTTAAGATATACTTAAGTGTCTGTTTGATATTTCAGTTGTGATGTCTTAAAGACACCTCAATTCAGTATGCTTCAAACTGAATTCACTGTCTCTGCTCTATAACTGAATCACTTCTAATTTTCTTTAATCAACTGAATCCAACCAGATCTACAGGTGAGTAGTCCAGGTGTTACCCTATTTCTTGCTAATTCATCAGTAAATCCTATTTATCCTAGTCCTTGAATTTTATCAAATCCATTTCTGCCTTTCTGTATTACAACTACCATTCTTTCTTCACTTGGACTATATACTTCAATAGACAACTAACTGGTCCTTACATCCTTTTTTGTATCTAACGATTTTGTACACTTTGCCAAAATTTTTTTGAACTGTCATTCTTATCATGCTAGCCTATGGTTTAAAAACCTCCAGGGCCTCAGTTAAAGAGCCAACATCTAGACCACGGGCCCTCCTATGCCATCTCCAACCTCACCAACTTCATCCCTTACCACCTATGCTATTGCCCTCTGTGCTCTAGCCTGTCATTTTTTTGCTTTCTAAAATGTACCACCCTCCTTCAGGATACAGATCTTGGTACATGTCAATCTGTTTATCTGGCATGTTAGGTGATCATACCTCTTTTATTTAACTCCTAGTCATTTATTGTGCTTATTTTTCAGTCGTGTCCGACTCTTAGTGACCCCGTGGACTGTAGACCACCAAGCTCCTCTGTCCATGGGAATTCTCCAGGCAAGAATATTGGAGTGGGTTGCCATGTCCTCCAGGGGATCTTCCCAACCCAGGAATCAAACCCAGGTCTCCTGCATTGCAGGTGGATTCTTTACCATCTGAACCACCAGGGAAGCCCATTTATTAGATCTTGGCTAAAAAAGACATGTTTTTAGGACAGACTTTTCTGTCTCTTTAATCTAAAATAGGTCACCCACTCAATATGCTGTCATAGTAACATGTATTTCTCCTTCACAGAATTTATCAGAGTTTGAACTTTACATATTTGTGTATGAGAGCCTGATTGATGCGTCCCACTCCTACTGGACTTTAAACTCTGTCCCTAATACAGTGCCTGGTAGTAGCTGATTGAATGTAGTAGCCATTCAATTAACTTATGTTCAATGAATGAGATATAATAATACATATTTGATGAATTACCAATGTTTAAAATATTTATCTTTTAAATTCCTTATTCTAATGTATTCTTATTCTCCCTATACTCTAAATCTATTTGCATTCTTATTTTCTTTCTTGATTTGGGTGAAAGGGGAAGGGTTATAGCTGAAGAGTTGGGAACTATCAGTAAACCTGGAGATATTCCTAAGAATCTGGGCAAAATTGTTCATTTGTGTCACACTAAAAGGAGAAAAGAAAAGGGACATCCGAGAATTGTTGCTCTAGATTGTCAGCTAATAGCTTATTATTAAAAAAAAAAACAAAACAAAGCACAAAACAAAGTTCTTACAAGAAGAGAAATAATCATGAGACACATTATGCCTCTTTAGTCAGCAACATGTGACTAAGAGAAGTCACATTTTATTCACTCTGTTGTATCCACTTCGTGGTGTCCTAGTTTTAACCTTCCCTCTGGGAATAAGCAAGTTTTCTTGATAAGTAACTATAACAGACAGAAAGTAGAACAATCCAGTTCTCCAAAATAGTGCTTCAAGTTTAGGGGATATTATGTTTCTTGTACTTGATGGTTACATAAAAAGAAAATACTAGGCATATACTTTATTCCAGTTTCATGGACATCAAAAAATTCCTTATTTTTATCAAAACATATACATTTACCTTCAGAAAGATGTTTAGTATGAGCAAGATTTCTAAATTAATCCTTTCCTCAATAGCTCAAAATCTAATTGGAAGAAGCAAATAAACAAATAAGTAAAAATCTGATTATAGTTAAAACAAAAATACTTTTTTAAATCCTTAAAAATTTATGCTTCAGAAAGGCATAAACTGAATTTCCTATTTTGGCACTTAATGTATCTTGTGAACTTAGACAAATTATTTAACCTCTCTGAGTCTCAGTTTATTCAAATGCATGTTGGGACTAATACCATTCTCCTCATAAATATGTTGTAAGAATTAAATGAGATCTTATACATAAAGTGCCCCCAAAATAAAGACCCTGATGTTGTTGTTTAGTTGCTAAGTTGTATACGACTCTCTTGCAACCCCATGGACTGTAGCCCACTAGGCTCCTCTATCCATGGGATTTCCCAGGCAAGAATACTAGAGTGGATTGCCATTTCCTTCTTCAGGGGATGTTTTTGACCCAGGGATTGAACCCATGTCTACTGCATTGGCAGGCAAATCCTTTACCACTGAGCCAGGGTAAGCCCTCTGAGCCACCAGGGAAGCCCAAAAACCCTAATACAAAAGCACATTAAAGAAATAACACTTAAGGCCATGGCATACTCTGCAAATACAATTCAGAATCTGACCTCAAATACCTAGGAAAGACAGATAAGAATACTTTGCTGCAATTAGTTTACAGGTTAGATGGGTGTATGGGGAAATGAATGGTACATTTAATTAACTTCCCTATTCCTTCCCCAGCTATTACCACCAAATTGAAAAGAGGATACAGACTAACACTGCTTTGATGGTGTGAATGCGGCAATGCTGAAGCCCACCATTTAATTTCTCTTCAGTTGGGCAAAGCTGCTGCTGCTAAGTCACTTCAGTCGTGTCCGACTCTGTGCGACCCCATAGACGGCAGCCCACCAGGCTCCCCCGTCCCTGGGATTCTCCAGGCAAGAACAGTGGAGTGGGTTGCCATTTCCTTCTCCCATGCATGAAAGTGAAAAGTGAAAGTGAAGTCACTCAGTCATGTCCGACTCTTCGAGACCCCATGAACTGCAGTCCACCAGGCTCCTCTGTCCATGGGATTTTCCAGGCAAGAGTACTGGAGTGGGGAGCCATTGCCTTCTCCTAGTTATTGATAATAATACTTCCCTCTAACATATGATAAAAACAAACAAGACAAATACAGCTCAGTGGTACACCCATTTATTCCAAAGACGTCATTATGTCTTTCTGTGAAATATACTAGTTCCATAAAAAATATATTAAAGAAATGTTTTTGTTTGTTTGTTTTTGTGGCAGTACTGGGAGGGCTTCCCAGGTGGCTCAGTGGTAAAGAATTCACCTGCCAAGCAGGAGATGTGGATTCAATCCCTGGGTTGGGAACATCCCCTGAAGAAGGAAATGGTAATCCACTCCAGTATTCTTGCCTGGGAAATCCCAAGGACAGAGAAGCCTGGCAGGCTACAACCATGCAGTTGTGAAAGAGTCGGATATGACTCAGTGACTAAACAACAGTAGTTAGGAAGGAGCATGCCACTATGGTGGTCCTATATCACATATCCAGCCCATGAATTTCAGTCAGGTGATGAATGCCTGCAATAACTGAAAACTGATGGGTACCTCTAAGTTCTAAGCTAAAGTTTTAATAGTAGGTTATTCCCTAGTAGCTCAGACAGTAAAGCATCCAATTGCAAGGCAGGAGATCCAGGTTTGATCCCTGGGTCGGGAAGATCCTCTGGAGAAGGAAATGGCAACACACTCCAGTATCCTTGCCTGGAAAATCCCATGGACAGAAGAGCTTGGTGGGCTGTACAGTTCATGGGGTCACAAACAGTTGGACACGACTGAGCGACTAACACACACACACACTTTGCATATGCCAAAACTATTGCTGCTCCACTGGAAAGTCAGCTTTATTTCAAAAATAAACTTTGAAGTTAGAAAATAAAGTCAGAGGTGGACACCTGTGGCACTGAACACAATTTCCAAGGGCACATGTGATATACTCTGCTACCCCACAGTTCAGCTGAACACTGGCTTATTAGAAGAGCAATTTATCTCAGACAAATACCTCAGGGCCTTCAGGAGGTTTTTTGAAAATCATCTTTACTTCTGCTGAGAAAGGAACAAACAAATAATGTTCAAGCTTTTACCTGAACATGAAGGAACACAAAGAGGCTGCAGTGCTTCCTGAGGCACAAAGAAACAGAAAAGAGGCACCTCAAGTTTGCTCACGTGGGCTGTAGCTGGCAATGACAATCCAGCACAAGGGAAACATTAAGGAAAACAAAATCATCCTTCATTTCTTCTTAAAAATTATTACAGAGAGGTGATAATTTTTTATGGGGAGAATGTATCAGGGCATACAACATAAAAACAGTCAAGCCATGTCCAAAAAGTGACTAGACCAGGCTATAGTTAATTTAACCATATGTAACTGAATGAGTTGTCTGAAAAGTGAAAGTGAGAGTCCCTCAGTCATGTCTGACCCTTCATGACCCCATGGACAATACGGTCCATGGAATTCTCCAGGCCAGAATACTGGAGTGGGTAGCTGTTCGCTTCTCCAGGGGATCTTCCCAATCCAGGGATCAAACCCAAGTCTCCTGCATTGCGGGTAGATTCAGACAGGAGTTGTCTGAAAAATCCCTTAAAAAACAAAAGTGATATATCAACTATTAAAGAAAGGAGAGAAAGGGCACATGAGAGCTAGGAATGGTGTGAGCAAGGCTACAGTTGTGGGGATTAGCTATTTGGATGTAGGTATGCAGAAGACATTAGAGGAAGTAATAATAAATAACTGCAGGTGGGCAGCAGTTGGATATAAAGATGTTTTTGGATATACAGATGTTTTTGGATATACAGATGCCAGCAGAGGATATACAGATGTATTTGTCCCCTCCACACAAATTTTCTCTACCTAAGATATTCAGAAATTTGTAACAGAAATGGAAAAATAAGTGGAACATCATCTATACTAAAAAAAGGAACAAAGACTTGTACATAAATATTACATTCCTAATTTATAACATGGCTAGAATAGGATAAATTCTAAAGTACTACAGCTAGAATTCAACCTATAAATAACACATTCAGATGCTTTGTCTATTATATAATAAAACTCAAAATAAGATAGGAAATTGTTTGAAATAACGTGAGCTGAGAGTAAAGGCATGACTTGAACTCCAGCTTCCTCATCTTGTGAACTTAAATGAACCAACAATGGAGACCAGTAAGGAAAACAGATAAATTTATGATTAACAGTATCTGAACCAAAGTTTCTTAAACTATGATCCATGGATAGAATGTGGCTGGGGTTCTATGAACTAGGATGGGAAAATGAATTACATACCAATTTTTTCTAATCTCTATTTGAAGTTAATCATTTCCTTCAAGTTGGAATGTAGGAGATGAGTTCCACGTATTAGAAGTAACTGTGATTTTGTGACCAACAGAATATTAAAGACTTGCACATGATGAAACAGTGCAGACATTCCTAAATATCATTTACACTCATCTCTTTGATGACTTTACTACAATAATTACACCAACTACTGGATCCTTTTACATAAAGCCTTAATAAAGAAGCACATATATTAACTACATTTCAAATTTTTATTATTTTGATAATGTTTTCAATATAGTTATCTACTACTGTGGGCAGGAATACCTTACAAGAAATGGAGTAGCCATCATGGTCAACAAAAGAGTCTGAAATGCAGTACTTGGATACAATCTCAAAAATGACAGAATGATCTCTGTTCATTTCCAAGGCAATCCATTCAATATCAATAATAATCCAAGCCTACACCCCAACCAGTAACGCTGAAGAAGTTGAAGTTGAACAGTTCTATGAAGACCTACAAGACCTTTTAGAACTAACACTCAAAAAAGATGTCCTTTTCATTATGGGGGACTGGAATGCAAAAGTAGGAAGTCAAGAAACACCTGGAGTAACAGGCAAATTTGGCCTTGGAGTATGGAAGGAAGCAGGGCAAAGACTAATAGAGTTTTGCTAAGAGAACGCACAGGTCATAGCAAACACCCTCTTCCAACAACACAAGAGAAGACTCTACACACGGATATCACCAGGTGGTCAACACTGAAATCAGACTGATTATATTCTTACAGCCAAAGATGGAGAAGCTCTATACAGTCAGCAAAAACAAGTCCAGGAGCTGACTGTGGCTCAGATCATGAACTCCTTATTGCCAAATTCAGACTGAAATTGAAGAAAGTGGGGGAAACCATAGACTGACTGTTCAGGTATGACCTAAATCAAATACCTTATGATTATACAGTGGAAGTGAGAAATAGATTTAAGGGACTAGATCTGATGGAGTGTCTGATGAACTCTGGATGGACGTTCATGACATTGTACAGGAGACAGGGATCAAGACCATCCCCATGGAAAAGAAATGCAAAAAAGAAAAATGGCTGTCTGGGGAGGCCTTACAAACAGATGTGAAAAGAAGAGAAGCAAAAAGCAAAGGAGAAAAGGAAAGATATAAGCATCTGAATGCAGAGTTCCAAAGAATAGCAAGGAGAGATAAGAAAGCCTTCATCAGCGATCAGTGCAAAGAAATAGAGGAAAACAACAGAATGGGAAAGACTAGAGATCTTTTCAAGAAAATTAGAGATGCCAAGAGAACATTTCATGCAAAGATGGGCTCGATAAGGAAAGAAATGGTATGGGCC
This sequence comes from Bubalus kerabau, assembly GCF_029407905.1. Taxonomy (NCBI): domain Eukaryota; kingdom Metazoa; phylum Chordata; class Mammalia; order Artiodactyla; family Bovidae; genus Bubalus; species Bubalus kerabau. The sequence continues at coordinate 17,085,942 of NC_073641.1, forward strand.
TAACAGAAGCAGAAGATATTAAGAAGAGGTGGCAAGAGTACACAGAAGAACTGTACAAAAAAAGATCTTCCTGACCTAGATAATCACGATGGTGTGATCACTCACCTAGAGCCAGACATCCTGGAATGTGAAGTCAAGTGGGCCTTAGAAAGCATCACTACAAACAAAGCTAGTGGAGGTGATGGAATTCCAGTTGAGCTCTTTCAAATCCTGAAAGATGATGCTGTGAAAATGCTGCACTCAATATGCCAGCAAATTTGGAAAACTCAGCAGTGGCCACAGGACTGGAAAAGGTCAGTTTTCATTCCAATCCCAAAGAAAGGCAATGCCAAAGAATGCTCAAACTACCACACAATTGCACTCATCTCACACCCTAGTAAAGTAATGCTCAAAATTTTCCAAGCCAGGCTTCAGAAGTACGTGAACTGCAAACTTCCAGATGTTCAAGCTGGTTTTAGAAAAAGCAGAGGAACCAGAGAACAAATTGCCAACATCCACTGGATCATCAAAAAAGGAAGGGACTTCCAGAAAAACATCTATTTCTGCTTTATTGACTATGTCAAAGCATTTGACTGTGTGGATCACAATAAACTGTGGACAATTCTGAAAGAGATGGGAATACCAGACCACCTGACCTGCCTCTTGAGAAACTGCTATGCAGGTCAGGAAGCAACAGTTAGAACTGGACATGGAACAACAGACTGGTTCCAAATAGGAAAAGGAGTATGTCAAGGCTGTATATTGTCACCCTGCTTATTTGACTAATATGCAGAGTACATCATGAGAAAAGCTGGGCTGGAAGATGCACAAGCTGGAATCAAGATTGCTGAGAGAAATATCAATAACCTTAGATATGCAGATGACATCACCGTTATGGCAGAAAGTGAAGGCTAAAGAGCCTCTTGATGAAAGTGAAAGTGGAGAGTGAAAAAGTTGGCTTAAAGCTCAACATTCAGAAAACAAAGATCATGGCATCTGGTCTCATCACTTCATGGGAAATAGATGGGGAAACAGTGGAAACAGTATCAGACTTTATTTTTTGGGGCTCCAAAATGACTGCAGATGCATGTTTCCTCCCAAGACGCTTACTCCTTGGAAGGAAAGTTATGATCAACTTAGATAGCATATTCAAAAGCAGAGATATTACTTTGCCAACACAGGTCTGTCTAGTCAAGGCTATGGTTTTTCCAGTGGTCATGTATGGATGTGAGAGTTGGACTGTGAAGAAAGCTGAGTGCCAAAGAATTGATGCTTTTGAAGTGTGGTATTGGAGAAGACTCTTGAGAGTCCCTTGGACTGCAAGGAGATCCAACTAGTCCATACTAAAGGAGATCTGCCCTGGGATTTCTTTGGAAGGAATGATGCTAAAGCTGAAACTCCAGTACTTTGGCCACCTTATGCAAAGAGTTGACTCATTGGAAAAGACTCTGATGCTGGGAGGGATTCAGGGCAGGAGTAGGAGGAGACGACAGAGGATGAGATAGCTGGATGGCATCACCGACTCGATGGACATAAGTTTGAGTGAACTCTGGGAGTTGGTGATGGACAGGGAAGCTTGGCGTGCTGCAATTCATTGGGTCACAAAGAGTCGGATATGACTGAGCGACTGAACTGAACTGAACTTATCGATGCACTTTCTTTTATGCATTTAAAATATTTTTTTAAGTTTGCAAAAGAGGTCTATGGAACAAACAAGGTTAAGAATTTATGGTGTGAGTGTAAAATAAATGCAATTAGTTTACTACAGTTCACAATCTTTAGGGCCAGATATTTTTCATAAATTAGAATATTTAAATTTTCAGATAGGTAGAGAAGCTCTGTCTCCGCAGAGTCTAGGGCAGTTTTCTGGAATTGAACACTACATATTTTTTCCAGTAGAACATGAAAATATACAACAAATGAAACAAAAAACAACACTTAGTTTCCCTTTACTTGAATTCAGGTAATTCAGATCAGGACAAGTCTGGCAATCAAATGAGTTATGAAAACAAAAATTTTGGCTTTCAATGGTTTTTGAATTTCAGAATTGTGATAGGAGCTGCTGTCCTATTTTTGTATAGATGAATAAATATTCATCAGTTCTGTCATTTTCCCTATTTATATCTACTTTCCCCACATAATTCTGAACATAACTTTTTTTACTCAGCATCATTTAAATTTCATCAGTAGCAAGATTTTCTTAAAAGTTTGGTTATAGCAGCTAGATTTGTAGCAGAAGGTCATTTTAAGTCTTTTATTATAATTTAGGAAAATTTGGTGATGAAATTTTGATAGCTGGTAATCATTCTGAGTGGGCTACATTCCTTGTCATGAGGACTCTAATGTTTCTGGTTGCTAATCACCCATAATATTCTGGGCTCATTCTCAGTTTAGGTATTAATAGAATTTTTTTGGTAATCATTATAGATTCCTTCAGCACATTTTGTGTGTGTGTGTGTGTGGCAGTGATACACATTAAGATATTTCAATGACTTATGACACATTTGGGGGGAAATACATTCATTTACTAAAGAAAACATATAATGGAAAGGACAGAAAGAAAAGAAAGTGGAAGATACACATTTTATAATAAATCAAACTGCTAAAAAAAAAAAGGTATATAAAATAAACAAAGCACAATATATCCACTCTGCTGGCAACCCACTCCAGTATTCTTGCCTGGAGAATCCCATGGATGGAGGAGTCTGGTGAGCTACAGTCCATGGAGTCACAACGAGTTGGACACGACTGAGTGAGCAATTTAACTTTTAACTTTATATGAGAGTGACATAAACCAAACAATGAAAGCACTGGGTTAAAGGTCTGTAGAATTAACCACAAAAATGAACAAACTGTATTTAAAAGAAACATACAGAAGAATCTACTTAGAAGTGCCCCATTGTTCATTACAGCACTGTTTACAGTACCCAGGACATGGAAGCAACCCAGATGTCCATCAACAGATGAAAGGCTAAAGAAGATACTGTACACATACACAATGGAATATTATTGAGCTATAAAAGGAACGCACTTGAGTCAGTTCTAATGTGGTGGATGAATCTAGAGTCTATTATACATAGTGAAGTAAGTCAGTAAGAGAAAAACAAATATATTAATGCGTATATATGGAATCTACAAAAAGGGTACTGATGAATCTATTTGCAGGGAAGGAAAGGAGACACAGATGTAGATAAAGGACATGTGGACACAGTGGGGAAAGGAGAGGGCAGGACAAATTGAGAAAGTAGCATTGACATACATACTCTATCGTGCATAAAATAGGTAATTAGCGGGAAGTTGCTATATAACACAGAGAACTTGACCTGGCATCCTGTGATGACCTGGACAAGTGGAATGGGGGCGGGGCTTAAAAGAGAAGAGGTATATTTAATTATGACTCACTTGCATTGTTGTATGGCAGAAACCACCACATTGTAAAGCAATTATCCTCCAATTAAACAATACATAAAAAATTCAAAACTAAATAAAACTAATATTGATTACACATATGTGTGAGATATGAAACTAACACAAGGCAAGAAGAATGCTTCACTGAGGATATTCTAGTTCCTGGGTTGAGCAGCAGTTTCACGAGGATTCATTAAAACATTATTAAAAACAACAAAACTCCCCAAATAAGTAAAATGAAATATAATAAGTAAATGTGCATAAATTAAATATGTTTTATCATGGACTGGGAGGGACTGGGGGCAGGAGAAGGGGACAACAGAGGATGAGATGGCTGGATGGCACCACCGACTCGATGGACATGAGTTTGAGTGAACTCAGGGAGTTGGTGATGGACAGGGAGGCCTGGAGTGCTGTGATTCATGGGGTCACAAAGAGTCGGACACAACTGAGTGATTGAACTGAACTGAATGGATAAAGAAAACTTCAATGTTGGGCAACTGAGGAAACAAGAAATGTTATACATTTAAAAAAAAGTTAATAGGTCTTGATGAAGCCATTGTGACAAGTGATTTTTCACTTCATAGCTGCTAACCACAGTATGCTGCTGCTGCTGCTAAGTCGCTTCAGTCGTGTCTGATTCTGTGCAACCCCATAGACGGCAGCCCACCAGGCTCCCCCGTCCCTGGGATTCTCCAGGCAAGAACACTGGAGTGGGTTGCCATTTCCTTCTCCAGTGCATGAAAGTGAAAAGTGAAAGTGAAGTCTCTCAGTTGTGTCCGACTCTTAGAGACCCCTTGGACTGAAGCTTACCAGGCTCCTCTGTCCATGGGATTTCCCAGGCAAGGGTAATAGAGTGGGTTGCCATTGTCTTCTCTGAATCACAGTATAAGAAAGGATAAATTAAGAAATATTAGTACTTAAAAGTCTCTTTAGTCAACTTTCAGGTACATTTTATTTAATAATGTGATAGAGCCAGCTTAAAGAGCCAAATTTGTACACCTCTTCCCAATTCTTCATTCAGTGATGATTTCATACCGGTTGCTTGAAATCAGCCATGGTGATTTAAAACATGTATTTATGTCATGGATATCGGCAAGTGCTACAAGGCAGGGTTTCTTCTCCCCTGGAGAAATATTTATCAGCACAGCACTGATTTTGCTGAAGTGTAACTCACATAGAAAATAATTTACAAATGCACAATGAACTCTAACAAACTGAAAACACTTGTCTAACCACTATCTGGCTCAAGAAATAGAACTTTACTAACACTCAGAACGTCCCTCTCATGCTCCCTCTCAGGAAACTGATTCTCAGACAGGTGGCTTACTCAAAATCACAGAGACAGCCAGTTTCAGAGCCAGGACTTATCTAAAATACTACTAATCAAAGTCATTCTTATTGCCATATTTATTTCCTAGTTTTATATCTTGTTGCGATTGCCATAGCACAGCTTATTTGAGTTAGCAGCCTTTACAGACTCACTTATCTTGCAGTGGGAGTTTGTGGTTGGGCAGAGATATCACTGTCAATGTATCACAAACATTCTTTTCCCTCCAGGCTTCTCTAGGTTGGAGAGAAAATAAAAAAGTACTTGCAGCTCACAAAAATGTTGAAGGACACATTTTGCAGGCTTTAATGCTCAAAATAAATCACTCAAGGTTAAAATGAAGTTTCAGCATGACAACTATGAAATAAAAATGCCCTGCTACTCTTGGAAAGGTCTCTTAATGAGTGAATGTTTCCCATTCATCAATGCCATTGTGTTTCGAAAATTAATGCTATCTAAATATTTTCCTTTTTCAGAAAACTGAAGCAACTACTGAGACCCTTCATGATGAAACAAAGTGTTACTAGTAAGCTACATATTTAAAATTCACATTCATTAGTTGTTTGGCTTGTGTGCCATGGTAATATGAATGAGTCATCAATATCTGCAAACCCCTTAGCAAGCTGTGGGTACTGATTCTACCCTTCAATTTTGACACATGAAAAAAGCAATATACAAATAAGCTGGCACATTAAAGCATCTAGGTGCCCAGAACATAGGTGACATAAGGTAAATGATGGTCTTGCCGAATCCTGATTCCCCCAGACTGCTTTTAATTATGTATTAAGCAAAGGGAAGGAGCTGATTTTTAAAAATGGATAATGCAACAGCCTTACATTAGCTTTGAAATGCATATATTACTTTTCCTTTTCAACTTCCTGTTTACTATATTAAAATAGTACGCATCCTTTCAGTAAGTTACTATTGTAAGTACAGAAAGATCATGCGAGAATACTACCTGAGGTATAAAAGTTGTGAAGGGTAATCTACGTGTGGAAAAACTGGGGGTAAGTATAAAAATGGCAATTCAAAAGGACTTCTTGAGAACAGGGGTAAAATTGGCCATGAGGTCAATTACAACATAGCTTTGTTTTCTGATCAAACTGTGCCAATTAAGTAGGATAATCTAGTTGTCAAGCTGTATAAATACACGAAGATAAAAAGAGCCAAGCTTTCAGGGTTCAAATTTTGGTTCTATCACTACCAGCTGAATAACCTTGGACAACGACGTAACTTCTCTATGCTTGTGTTTTCTCATTTACTAAAGAAGAAAAATAAAAGTATCTTCCTCATAGGATTGATGAGAGATTGAATTAGCTAATATTCAAATAGTGCTTAACTGGTAATGCCTAGAAGTTAGTAAAAGTTACATGTGTTCTTATTATTACTTCTTTAGCATATTACAATATTTAAATGTTAATCATAAGGTTTGTTCAAAATGTCCTTAAATTTTTTATTATCACTATATATACCCAGCCACCAATCTTTTCTAAAATATGAAAAGTTGCTTTAATATAATTACTTATTAATATATAGTTAATATAACACAATAATTAATAATTAACAAATACATATTTTGCTAATTTATATTTTACTATATTAAGTGATATTAAAATATTTCTAAAAGTACTATTTATAGTATAAAGTAGCAAGAAATTATTAACTATAATAAATGACTTGAGAAGATTTTTCCTAAAGTACACTGCTGTGGGATAAGTCTATATAGTACTTTCCTGTCTAAAAAGGTCGTTGACAGGCTGAATAATTCACCCAGGCATACATACAAAACAAAACTCTGATCCACAATTTGCAGCTCCTAGCCCAGGAAATCAGCCCATTACCTAACATAATCAGTCCAGGAAGTCAGCCCACTATTTCAGCAACTAGTCAAGAAATGACCCCTGAAACAGTCAGCCCTAAATGGCTAGGGTTTGATTAATAATAGATAGGTTCTCTAAATTTTGCTCCCATTTGTAATTTAGGAAATTTAGGAAATGAAGAAAGCCAACTATGTACTCCTTATCAACTACATAGAATGCTCTGCTTCTAGTCAGTCCCTCTACATACAGCTCCTCTATGCCAACAGCCTCCCAGGATATACCTGAAGCCATCCTGTTTTTTAACTGTAAAGATTTTTCATTCATCTGCCTGCCTTTGGAGTCTGCCAAATATAAGTGATGGTGGCTGACTCCCTTGCTATCTAGCAAGTTTGGAATAAACAGCCATTGCATATTCTGATTTGGGTGATTTTCATTTACTTTCACATGGTATTCACATACAAGAGAGCCCCTGCCCACCAATTGCTATTTAAGATATGTATTTACAGCATTTAATCAAGTAATGGCATTCTCAGAAAGAAATGAAACTAGAGAAAAGGGGAGCCAATGAGTTTACTGCATCTAAGAGTCATTTTTTTTTTTCAGATAAAAGGAAAAGTATTTTGCTCTATCACAGAAAATATTTATAATATTCTGAGAAGCAATGAATAAAAAGCATTTGTATTAGAGGTATATAAAAGGACACAATTGACAGATGAAGTCACTTCTACCCAAGGTTGCTGTTGTGGGCAGAAGCATGATATGTTGAACGATTAGTGAAATGAGTTTTCAGCTTAAAACGGAACCACTAGAAAGCTAAAATTGTTAAATCTTCTATTTCTGCATGTACTGAAATAAATCTGTATGACATCAATGAAATATATCTTCTTTATATTCTTTCCTATTTGGGGCTTTGAAATGCTTCTTTGCATTCAGTATGCATTCAGAATGAATACGACTGCTGGATTAAATCTGACCCATAAGAAAGAAAAGAGGAGGCTGAACCAATACTCTGGATAATTTGCTAACAAAGGAAGGAAGAAACACACAATAACACAAACAATAGCACTTGTTATGTGGAAGGCACTGTGCTAGGAATATTGGATATAATTTTCCTTTTAAGATAGGAACTACCATTCCCACTTTACATATGAGGAAACTGAGGCTCAAAGATGAGAGGTTAAATAAACCTGATCTAGTCACCTAACTAGGGGCTTCCCAGGTGGTGCTAGTGGTAAAGAACCCACCTGTCAATGCAGGAGACTTAAGAGATGCGGGTGTGACCCCTGAGTTGGAAGATCCCCTGGAGGAGGGCATGGCAACCCATTCCACTGTTCCTGCCTAGAAAATCCCATAGACAGAGGAGCCTGGAAGGCTATGGTTCATAGGGTCACAAAGAGTCAGACACGACTGAAGTGACTTAGCACACATGCAGTCACCTAGCTAGTCAGTTGTGCAACCAGGGGTCGATCCTGAATTGATCTCATTTCAAAGTCATTGCTCCATAATAATATTTATGTTTAACTACCTCTTTAGAAGTAGTTATCATCAGAGCAAAACAAATCACATAATAACCAACACTGAGAGGAACTGAGGGACTGATTATTTTAAATGAATAGATAATTATAGAAATGAGGAAACAGAAGCCAGGGAAGTAGTGTGACCTACTCAGATAACATTAGTAGTGAAACCCAAGATTCAACCAAACATTATATAAATTAATTTATTTCTTACTTTAATTTGACGTTATTCATTTCAAATGAAAGACTATTCTTTTATGAATAACTCTTTAAAATTAGTTATAAGAAAACATGGGAAAAAATAAAAAATTCAATAATATGGGAATGATTAGAAAAATTACAAGATATACAATAGAATATTTTTTCAGTCACTGAAAATGATGATGTAAGCCACAGACTTGATTAAAAAACTGCTATGAAGTTATCTTAAGTGGAGATAAAAGCAGTTTATAAGACTATGCACAGTTATGCCTTTCCGGCAAAATGTCTATATAATGTCTACATGAATAAATCTGTGTATCATATAATATGCATATAGACATGCACTATTCAACATGTTCTTACACTTATTTATGTTCTGTGTTACAAAACTGTATATGTGAAAAGTCTATTAAAGGTAAGGAAGCCAGAAATAGGATTATCAGAGGTTTTGATTCTTTTCATAGTGTTTGAATTTTTATAAGGGCATGTAATAATAATATCTAATATTCAAAACAAAACAGAGAGCTAACTTAATTTTGAAAAAACAAATTATGTCTGTGTTAAAGAAACTGATCTGCTTCATTGACTCCGCTAAAGCCTTTGACAGTGTGAATCACAACAAACTGTGGAAAATTCTTAAAGAGATGGGAATACCAGATCACCACCTTACCTGCCTCCTGAGAAACTTGTATGCAGGTCAAGAAGCAACAGTTACAACTGGACATGAAACAAGAGACTGTTTCCAAATTGGGAAAGGAATACATCAAGGCTGTATATTGTCACCCTGCTTATTTAACTTATATGCAGAGTATATCATGTGAAGTGCTGGACTGGATCACAAGCTGGAATCAAAACTGCCAGGAGAAATATCGACAAACTCAGATATGCAGATGACAGCACCCTTTTGGCAAAAAAAGTGAAAAGGGACTAAAGAGTCTCTTGATAACGAGGAAAGAGGAGATCGAAAAAGCTGGCTTGAGCTCAACATTCAAAAAACAAAGGTCATGGCATCGGGTCCCATCACTTCATGGAAAATAGACGGGGAAACAATGGAAACAGTGATGGATTTTATTTTCTTGGACTCCAAAATCACTGTGGATGCTGACAGCAGCCATGAAATCAAAAGATGCTTGCTCCTTGGAAGAAAATCTATGACAAACCTAGACAGTATATTAAAAAGCAGAGACATCACTTTGCTGACTAAGGTAAGCTATGGTTTTTCCAATAGTCATATATGGATATGAGAGTTGGACCATAAAAAAGGCTGAGTGCTGAAGAATTCATGTTTTTGAACTGTGGTGCTAGAGAAGACTCTTGAGAGTCCCTTGGACTGCAAGGAGATCAAATCAGTCAGTCCTAAAGGAAATTAACCCTGAATATTCATTGGAAGGACTGATGCTGAAACTGAGGCTCCAATGCTTTGGCCACCTGATGCGAAGAGCTGAGTCACTGGAAAAGACCCTGATGCTGGGAAAGACTGAGGGCAGGATGAGAAGGGGGTGACAGAGGATGAGATGATTGGATGACATCACCAACTCAGTGATAGGAGTTTGAGCAAACTCTGGGAGACAGTGAGGGACAGGGAAGCCTGGCATGCTGCAGTCCACATGATTGCAGAGTTGGACACCACTGGGCAATTGAACAACAACAGCAACAAATACTGTACCTTAGTCCAGGATATACTCTAAACTTTAACATCTATAAAAGTGAAAGTGAAGCTGCTCAGTCATGTCCAACTCTTTGCGACCCCATGGACTATAGCCTACTAGGCTCCTCTGTCCATGGGATTTGCCAGGCAAGAGTACTGGAGTTGGTTGCAATTTCCTTCTCCAGGGGATCTTCCTGACCCAGGGATTGAACTCGGGTCTCCCGCATTGTAGGCAGACGCTTTACCCTTTGAGCCAGCAGGGGAAGTCTTAACATCTATAAACATATGAATAAATAAGTAAGTGAACATATTTATAACCAACTGTTGAATATATCTGCCTATGTATCTCCCAAACATGTTAGTCTCAACATGTCTACCTATTCCTTATCTTATTACCTTCCCAGTCTTGCTCAACTTGTATTTATGTATGGCCCAAGGAAATAGCATCCTCAATTTATTAACCAAAACCCAGTGATTCTCTCTCTTCCTCTTTCACCGTCACATCTATTAGTTCTCAAGTGCTGTTGGGATTCAGTCTCTCTCAAATTTGTTGATCTCCAGTGTCATTTTAAACTCTCTTATCAGAATTTCCAAAATAACCTAACTAGGTTTAGATGCCTCTCTAAGTCTTTTCCATTCATTCTCCTATTTACCCACTACACTTTGGCTATACTGACTTCAAAAACACAACTTTATCAGGTCATTCTTAATCTTGTTTTAAATTTCCTAGCAAGGCATAAAATTGTTTTTTGGTTCTGGCCTCTATGTACCTTCCCGTCTTGACCCTCAGTCAGAAACATCTCCTTATTCATCCTCCCAATGCTACCATTTTCTTATGCTTAAGAAGAGGCCATGTCCTCTCCTTTAATTCTCTGCCTATTCTCCTAGTAAGCTCTTGACTGACTGTCCCACAGACTTCACATGAGGATTCTCAGGAGGAAATGCCTTCTGATCCTTCACCTTTCCTGCAGAGTTGGCTATTACTCCAACATCCTGTGCATACGTCTTTTATGGTACCTGCCATAATTTTAACATCACTACTGCCTTCCATCCATCTCAGTGATTAGACCCTGAGCTTGTAGAGGGAAAATACTCAGTAAATGCTAAATAAATGAAATATATTAAGAATTTGGAAGTTTTATTCATTGTCAACATTTTTTACTTTTTAGATGAATGGTTTAAGGATTTAAAAAAAAAAAAAAGGATCCAAAGTTCACCTAATGGCTGATTATTTTTTTGAGAAATGTTTTCAAAAAAATTTAGTCCAAAACAATGTAATCTTTCTTTAGCAATATAGAAAGCATGATTTATTTATGGACAAAAATGTAGTAAGGAATAACAGATGCTGTCTTATGAGAGTGGGTTCTCTTTCCCTGAGATTAGGGCATCAGATGTCATATCAGATGGCTCAGCTGTATTTACCAAATGATTTTCTAAGATCCCTTAACCTGTGAAAACAGGATAGGATATATATTAATGGCTGGAGAAAAGCATGAGAATTAAAGTTTTCTTTTTTATTGCTCTATACATTTTCTAAGACTTATTTTATGCATTTTGCTTAAAGCTTGCCATACTCTGTAATTAGCTAAATCTATTATGGTATACAATATCCAAACAAAAAGATTACATATTAATAAAAACATGGGATAGTCTTAAGAGACTATCCCATATTTTTACAATGACTTGCTTTACAACCGAATCATTACAAAAGCCAGCTTTATTTGATAAGCCCATTTATAAACTCATTTTCCTCCAGCTCAAGCCCTCCTAAATGATTTTTGTAACATAACACATACAAAATGCTAGTGGTTTTCTGATGTCCCCAAGGCAAAAAATACTTTATTGTTATTTAAATAAAAGAAATAAAGCAAACAATTCCTATTGAAGAGCCATGAACTATCAGAAGCAATGCATCAATTATGTTTCCATCAGTCCCTAAGGAGAAGGAATCATTAGATGAAACACAACCTCCACAATTTTCATTTTTATCTGGTCGCCGAGCCCCATTTATCACCATCATTTTGGCATTTCTCCTAAAATGACAACTTCCTATAAAATAGCTAAAGTTCAGTTCAGTTCAGTTCAGTAAAATTCAGTCACTCAGTCATATTTGACTCCATGCAACCCCATGGACTATAGCACACTAGGCTTCCCTGTCCATCACCAACTTCCGGAATTTGTTCAAACTCATGTCCATCCAGTCGGTGATGCCATTCAACTATCTTATCCTCTGTCGTCCTCTTCTCCTCCCGCCTTCAATCTTGCCCAGCATCAGGGTCTTTTCCAATGAGTCAGTGCTTCGTATCAGGTGGCCAAAGTATTGGAGCTTCAGCTTCAACATCAGTCCTTCCAATAACTACTCAGGACTGATTTCCTTTAGGGTGGATTGGTTGGATCTTCTTGCAGTCCCAGGGACTCTCAAGAATCTTCTCCAACACCACAGTTGAAAAGCAGCAATTCTTCAGCATTCAGCTTTCTTTCGGAGAAGGCAACCCACTCCAGTAGAGTTGGAAACTCCCATGGATGGAGGAGCCTGGCAGGCTGCAGTCCATGGGGTCGCAAAGAGTCAGACATGACTGAGCAACTTCACTTTCACTTTTCACTTTCATGCATTGGAGAAGGAAATGGCAACCTACTCCAGCGTTCTTGCCTGGAGAATCCCAAGGATGGAGGAGCCTCGTAGGCTGCAGTCTATGGGGTCGCACAGAGTCGGACACCACTGAAGTGACTTAGCAGCAGCAGCAGCTTTCTTTATAGTCCAACTCACACATCCATACATGACTACTGGAAAAACCATAGCTTTGACTAGATGGACCTTAGTTGGCAAAGTAATGTCTCTGCTTTTAATATGCTGTCTAGGTGTGTCATAGCCTTTCTTCTAAGGAGCAAGTGTCTATTGATTTCATGGCTGCAGTCACCATGTGCAGTGATTTTGGAGCCCAAGAAAAGAAAGTCTGTCACTGTTCCCATTGTTTCCCCATCTATTTGCCATGAAGTGATGGGACCAGATGCCATGATTTTAGTTTTTTGAATGTTGAGTTTATGCCAACTCTTTCACTCTCCTCTTTCCCTTTCACCAAGAAGTTCTTTAGTTCTTCTTCACTTTCTGCCATATGGGTGGTGTCATCTGCATATTTGAGGTTATTGATATTTCTCCCAGTAATCTTGGGTCTAGCAAAATAGCTAATGGTGAATTTTAAATAGTCTTATTTCTCTAAAGGTATTAGTTGTCTAATATGTTGGCCCTCTTCAAGCTTAAAAGTGACTACTCTTCATAATTTTTTAACCTTTTACATAACTAAATAGAATTTTAAAGTATCTTCCATGTATTAAAGGTGAAGTCATGAGCTCTGGGTCTAGTTTTCAGATTCAGAATACTCAAATGTTCCTTTTTTACTTTTTAAGATTACATTAGTGTATTAAGAATATGTGAAGATTCAGGAAGAGAGGATCTACTCTTAGTGGTAAAAGCAAATTACATATAAAAATAATTTTGACTTTAACACCTTGTATTTGTCAAATACTTACTATATACAAGGTCTTCTAGTAAAATTAAAATATATTACCTCATTTAATCCCTACAATAACATTAGCATACAGGCAGTATTATTTCCAATTTACCAACAGGGATACCGAATTCCAGAGACACTGAGGTACTTGACAAAGAGTAACTAAAAGGAAGAGCCAGACCTCAAATTCTTGGCTGGCAGCATGCTAAGGTTTTTAGCCTCTTTGATTCCTAACCATCTGATATCTGATTTTAAAAAAAATGGGTGAAGATGGTCAAAACGTACAAGTTTCCAGTTACAAAATAAGTAAGTTCATCCACAGGATGTCCATCCATGAGTCCTATGGATGGACTTATTTTATAACTGGAAACTTGTATGTTTTGACCACCCGTACAGCATGGTGACTGTAGTTAATAATACTGTATTGCATGTCTGAAAGGTGCTAACAGAGTAGATCTTAAAACTTCTCATTACAAAAAAAAAAATATTGTAACTATGTATGATAATTGATGTTAACTAGGCTTATTGTGATGGTCATTTCACAATATATACCGGAACTTCTCTGGTGGTCCAATGGTTAAGACTTGACATGCCCAATGCAGAGTACCTGGGTTCAATCCCTGGTCAGGGAATTAGATTCTACATGCCACAACTAAAGACCCCACATGGCACAACAAAGACCTTGCACACATCAACCAAGACTCGAAGCAGCCCAGGAAATAGATAAATGATTTTTAAAATGTCAAATAATTCATGTTGTACATTTGAAACTAATAGTGTTATATGTCAATTATATCCCAATTAAAAAATGAATCCCCATATTCATACCCTGTAACAAATGTTTATGTCTGCCATCAATATAAACTCCTTGAGGGTAGAGATCCAGTCTTGATTTTTGTATTCCCAGGACTGAATATATAGCACAACATATTTAGGCTCTAAATATTCATTCATCCAATCATCCAGCAGATACTTATTGAACCCCTAAAATATGCCAGCCCTGGGACAGATGCTGGAGACAGGACTGTTAGCAAAACCAGACATAGCCACTTCTCTCCTGTAGCTTACAGCCTAGCGGGGAAGAAGATGTTAACTAAGTAACTCTACTGATGAAGGATTAATTACATATTGAGATAAATGCTCTGAAAGAAAGAAAGTTCATTGAAATAAATGACAAAAGAATCTGATCTCATCTTATGGGTGCAGGAAGCCTTCAAAGAAAGAATTCTCTAGCTGACATATGAAGGATGAGCCGGATTTTTTAATGGGCAAAGGTTACAAAGCCCCTGAGGAGGGACAGAGAGCTAGTGGGAAAGTACAGCAGCTTAAGGCTAGAGAGGCAGACAGGGACTGACTAGGCTGGGATTCTCAGTCCATGTCAGAATTTAGATATTTATCATAAGAGCAGAGAATCCATGGAAGGTTTCTAAGAAGGGAATGTATGTCTATGTTATGTAACAAAGATCACTCTGGCCATAGTACAGAGAAAAAAGACTGACAAGATCAAGAAATTTCCCAGGTGATCATCCATGCTCAGTAATGTGCTGGGCAATGTAAAAAATTGAGTCAAGCAGATAAGTAGCTTTTTTTTTTTTTGCTTAATGCTTTTAAAATGATTTGACTTACAAGTATTATGATTTACATAATTTTTGCTTTTTGGCTATATACCTACAACTTACTTGTTCAAGTAATATTTATTAAGCCAGGCACTATAATGTGCCAGGCACAGTTCTAAGTGTTAGGGTTACAGGAATAATAAAAACAAAATACTCCAATGGAGCTTATCCTCTAATGAAAGTGAGGGACAATATGCAAGTAAACAAATGAAAAAAATAAGATGATTGCAAATAAAGATAAGTGCTACCAAGAAAAAAAAAAAAAGAAAGAAAAACAGCTACAAGTAGTCAGAAAAGGCCTCTCTGAGAAGACAGCATTTGACCAAAAACAAGAACAGCCAGCCATGCAGACTGGGGGAAGAGCAGAGGCCAAGACCTGAGGGCGAGACTACACTTGAATATAGGGAGGAAACCGCAAAAGCAGTAGTGTAGTCAAAGTGACTTGAGTAAGGAGAACGGTGGAGGGATGGTCAAGAACATGGGCTGCTCGGTTCTTCTGGGGTCGGATCATTAGCATTCTGAGGAACTGATAAGGCATTAACATTTTACACTTTGGCAAATTCAGTATATGGCAGTGGGAAGCCATAGGACATTTTGATACATGCTCTGTTTCAAATAACATGCTCTGATGTACCTGCCTGCTCTGGGGTAGGGAGGAGTAGACTGTCGCGGAAAGAATAGTAGCAGTAAGATATATGCAGCTGGTGCAGTGGTCTAAGCAAGTGAAAATGGTGATTTGACTACTAGAGGAAGATGAAGAAAAACAAATGGATTCAGGACACATTTTGAAGATATTGTCAACTATACTTGGTTGACAGAAAATGTCTATTTTCATTAGATTACAAGACTTTGTTATTTCAAGGAAATCTAATGCAAATACTTTAGCAAAAGAAATAATTTATCTAAGGATAAATCAGACATAATATAAATTCAGACTTTGACACATCAAGTTTGTTTAAAAGTAGAACATGTCTTAAAGAACAGACTCATGGTTGTCTAGGGAAAGATGGACTGTGAGTTTGGGGTTGGTAGATTACATCTGGAATGCATAAATGACACGATTCTAATGTATGCTGCTAAGTCACTTCAGTCGTGTCCGACTCTGTGCGACCCCAGAGACTGCAGCCCATCAGGCTCCACCATCCCTGGGATTCTCCAGGCAAGAAACTGGAGCGGGTTGCCATTTCCTTCTCCAATGCATGAAAGTGAAAAGTGAAAGTGAAGTCGCTCAGTCGTGTCCGACTCTTAGTGACCCCATGGACTGCAGCCTATCAGGCTCCTCCGTCCATGGGATTTTCCAGGCAAGAGTACTGGAGTGGGGTGCCCTTGCTTTCTCCGGATTCTAATGTATAGCAGAGGGAATTATATTTGGTATCTTGTGATAAACCATGATAGAAAAGAATATAAAAAACTGTATATATGTATATAACTAAGTCACTGTATAGCAGAGAATGGCACAACACTGTAAATCAACTATACTGCAATATAAAAGTAGAATATGTCTGCATTATTTTAATCAGGGTTTTTCCTACTTTTATAGGTGACATGAGAGTTATAATGGGGGACGTTCACTTACTAAGAGCACTTCTAGGATAAAGATTCAAGAGAAAAGTGAAAGATACTCCACTACCAATTACACCTTTTACTCTAATTTGTTACAGATCTTCAGTTTCCCCTGCCCATAAAATTCCTAGGACTCCACGGAATTTACCAGGTTCATGGAATAAATAAAACACATCAGAGTCTACTTTTGCCTGAATAATATTTTAGTAACAAAATGTTAAACCTCAGAGGATCAAATTTTAACATATTTACTTCTTCAAAACTGTAAGAGGTTCCTGTGAAATTTTCAAGGTTTTATTTTTGTCTTTGAAGAAAAAGGAATGTTAGTTTTCCACTGATTTAGAGAACACTATTTCAGTTGTGATGGTTAAATGACGAGAGGGTTGGAAATGAGGCAAAAAAGAAATTGAAAGCTCAACTGACAAGTTTCACATAAAACATTTTACATGAGACATAAATTCTACTGACATACCTTAAACTATGACATTAAGAACAACTTGTAGAATGAAAGTCTTTAGCCTCCTAAGTGTTTATAGTCTACCAAGTATGAATTTCAGTCACCAAACTCAGATGTGCAAAACACGATAGTTTCACAGCAAGTGAATCTAACTAGTATAGTTAGCTCTCATTTTCTTTCTGTAAACTAGGACAACAATTTTCAGGGCAAAGAATCTGCTTCCAGTTCAAAGCTTAGTTTCTCTTTGCTAAACAGGATTTTCTCCTCCTTTTCTCCCATCCTTGATCCCTGAGAGGACTCAGGGAGGCACAGAGCTTACCTGAATCAGGGCATCTGAGATAGTAGAGAGGAGGGCAAATGGTCTGTGGGTGTCCTTTGCCAATACAGACTCTGGGTGGGGGAGGGCTGGTCTTCTTTTCAAAGTATAAGAAAGGTTTTTATGCACTTTCCAAGTGCAAGAAAAATGAGCTTCTGTATCAATCATTCTTTCCTTTTCAATCAATTGTTTATGCCAGAGTTCACATTTAACTCCTTCAGGACTTTATCTTTGGATTCTCAAAAATCTTTTCTGTCAAAGAGCCCAGTTCTTACAAATCCAAGTCATTTGTTTTCAAGACTACTGTTTCACAGAGAATTAAAAACATCATCAGCATCATTATCATCATCAACAAAACAAGCAAGCAAGTAGACAAAGACCCCCAAAGTCCCACTACATTAACGTATTTTTTCTAAATTGTTTATGCCCTTTACTTGTGGACAATGCACGTGTAGAAATATCTAGTTAAGTGTTGGAGGAAAAAAAAAACAAGAAGGGACACATACAAGGGGAACATCAGTCCCCTTGTAAGACTACCCACTGCAATGAGATTTCTGAACTTGTTATATAACTGATAAACTTCACATCCAGGAAAGTTAATTTTTTTTATATCCTTAATTTAGAACATTAGTATAACACTACAAATTAAGGACAGCAAATTCATTAGGTTGCTTTGGTGGTTAAAACTATTTAGTATGTGACCATTTTTCACTCCTTAACACTCAAAAGCATAAACCGGTATAATAATAGCTGCTGTAATTAAGTCTATCTCCTGTGTGCCAGGTGCTGAGCTTATCCTCGTCTCCCAGATTTCTGTATGGTTAAGAAAGCTTTCAAATACAACAAACAGAAAAACTGATTACATATAGCTTAAACAGATAGGGTTTATTTTCTCATCCATTAAGAAATCTGAAATTGCAGGCTGCAAGATGGCATTGTGATGTTTAAGGCTTTAGGCATTGTGATGTTTAAGGCAGGAAGAAGGGGAAGCATCCAGACCAGCCATATCTGTCTCTTTTGCACACAAGAAAAAGCTTTTCAGGAAGGTCCTGGGAGATTTCTGCCTATTTCTCATTGACCTGTATTATGTCCCATAGTCAATGAGCTACAAGGGAAATTGGAAAAGTTTGTTTTCAGGATGTGCTTTGTTCTATTTTTTTGGGGTGGAGGGGTCCTCCAAAGTAAAGGCAGGCAAGGGAGGAGGAGACTGGAAAGAGGTACTAAATTAGTGTACTAAATAGGTCTGTCATGACTGCATTTGATACAGCTCCAAAATTATGTATTAGATGCTAAAAATACAACTGGGAGAAGCCTCAAAAGAAATCTAATTTCTATATTTTTAATAAAATGTTTGTTGCTCATTCATTTATTCATACTGAATTCCTATATGCACAGCAGGGAATACAATCCCAAAAGATCTTTTTTTCCTGTAGAGCTTATACTCTAGTGGGGATAGACAAAAAATAAAACAAATATATACTTGGTGGCAATAAGCACCATAAAGAAAAATAAACTGTAAGAAAATAGAGAACATATGTGAAGGGTTACTTAGGGTCGTCAGATAAGGTCTCTCTAAGTAAGTGCCTTTTGAGTAGAGATGTGAATGAAGCAGGACATTCATGGATATTCCAGGGCGGAGCCTTCTGGGTAGAAGGAACAATAAATGCTTGGTGTGTGCTAAAGACAATGAGGGGACTAGCACTGCTGTAGCAGAGAGGATGAGGAGACAAGTGACCAGTGATTCCATCAGAGAGAAATCAGGGATGACTGTACAGTAAATCCCACTTTAAGTGAATAATCACCAGTTAAAGTTCTAACGCAGCCCTGTCACCAAGTTTCCAATGGGAAGGTAAAACCAGTGCCTGTGTGTATCAGGTACTTGACACATATCAGCATATTTAACTCTAAAATCTAGTTTACAAATGAGGTATCTGAGGCTCATCCTGGTTAAGGATCTTATGCTGTGTGTGCTTAGTTGCTCAGTTATGTCTGACTCTTGGAGACCCCCTGGACTATAGCTCGCCAGGCTCCTCTGTCCATGGGGACTCTACAGGCAAGAATACTAGAGTGGGCTGCCATGCCGTCCTCCAGGGAATCTTCCCAACCCAGGTTTCCCTCATTGCAGGTGGATTCTTTAACATCTGAGCCACCAGGGAAGCCCAAGAATACTGGAGTGGGTAGCCTATCCCTTCTATAGGGGGTCTTCCCAACCGAGGAATTGAACTGGGGTCTCCTGCATTCTTTACCAGCTCAGCTACCACAGAAGTCCCTAAGGCTCTCATAGTCTCTATTATAGACAAAATAGGTCCTCTTCATTTTGGCATATGACCTGCTGGCCCTTATTTTATAGTTGTGCTAGAATGCTTGATTAAAACACAATTGAACAGCTTTATTTCACAGATGATTCATTCAGAGCCTTAACTATATTGATCTGTGTTTTGAGTGTCAAAAAAGATACAGTTTACAGAATATTTTCATATTTGATATACTACTACTGAAGTGACTTAGCACAGCACATATGAAAATACAGGCTAATATTTTTGTGGAAAGTTAACTGTGAAATGCTGCTATATATTACAGTCCCATGTGTATTTATTACGCTGATGGTTAATGAGGAAGAAGGATACAAGTACCACTTGCTATTTGAATCTATCTGGTTCCTGAGTTCAGACAGTGAGGAATAAGAACCCACAGAGAAACTATCATCAAACCTGTGTTCAAATTTATTTAGTTCCTGATTTAAAGCGGGGGGCAGGGGGAGGATAACTGTGTATTTTGATGGATGAGCAGTGCTTTAGCAATTTCATCTAAGATTTGAAAAGGTAACACCCTCAAATATACTTTGTTATATTCAGTAAATAACTGTAATCTCAAATAGAATTATCATATTTCTCATTAAAAATGCCCATTTGTTTGCTTTGAAACAATGAATTTTCAAAGTAAGCATTTTCAAAGTAAGCATTTCAAAGTAAGCATGAATATAATGGTTGTTCTACAATGATGGTTACTTACTTATATCCAGGCAGAGACATTATAAAATATTTATTAGCACTAGCATATCTTCAAGAGAAAGGGAACAGCTCTGTGACAGAGGGCACCATGTTTCATAAGATCTCTGATTTTAAAATCTTTTTACTTGCCAAATGAAGCCAAATTAATAATTCAGCTTGCTCTCAAATGCCACAATCAATACAACAGCTTCTAACTCAACTGGGGAACAATACTTTAAAAGACAATTACCTCATACAACAGTTCTCTCTCGTTTGGAATCAGACATATTAAAAAAAAAATCAAGTTCTTCCAAAAAAGAGGAAGTATTTACTAGCAGCCAGGAAAATGCAGCATACAGCAAAAGCCGTACATCTTTTGCTTACATCCATGAGCAAAGTGAGCTATCTATAAACGACAGATGGGAGCTGGGAAAAAAAACAACCTAAAGTAATGATTCTGAAACATTAAAGAACACATGAATTACCTGGGGAACTTACCAAAATGCAGATTCTGATTCAGTAAGTAGAGAGGGGCCCAGGATAGTATATTTCTAACTAGTTCTTAGATGATGCTGATGGTACTTGTCCAAGGATTTGGCTTTGGGTAAGCAGTCCTAAAATACACTATTTGCAAAGGCATCTGGGATGCCTATATTACATGAGTTAAGATAATACCCTAGTTGTTTCTTTAAAAAATACTGTTATATTTAACTGGTAGGAAAAGCAATGGTAAATTTTCCAAAACTAAAAGCAAACAAAATACCCACAAAGTATCAATCACCATTATAAAGTTAACCTTCAAAATTATAAAAATTTCAACTTATATTTGAGATTGGGGAAAAAAAGACAAATTTGAATATTAAGAACTTTGAAGTCTCTTACTGAGGAGATCCAACCTTCTTAGCCGGGGATGTAAACTGGAGATGTCCATGTCCACATAAAAGACTTGACTATCTTTCAGAGGATAAATATAGTGTAGCAACTAGACAGGAGCAAGGATGGAAGGTAAACAACACATGGGAGTTTAATCTGGGGAAGTGACAAGATTGGAGGTATGTGTATACAATTAAGTTATGTCAGCCAAAAAGTCTGTGCTTGTTATCAAAGTGACCAAAGTTGGGGACTGGCTAAATAAATTATGGTATATCCATAAAATATACTATTTTATTTTATTTCATCTATAAAGTAAAATACTAGGTAGTGAGTAAAATATTGATATATATAGCTTTACAGCTAATGACATGGGAGAATGTTTACAAAATACTGTTGGTAAGAAAAAAGGCTAGAGACTAGTATGGGCAAAATTATTCTACTTAAATATATGCAAACATTAGAAAATAATTTGTTTTTTCCCCTTATCTGAATGTTTTATTTGGCTTTAAATAAAATTACTTTAATAAAAGCAAATGAATAAACACATTTTTCCAGAACACAAATACATTGGTTTTAGATTTATATTTCCCAAATTCAGATCTTAAGTAAGTTACTCAGTCCCTTTACATACGAATCACTTTTCTCATCTAAAAAGAAGGCAAAAAGGGCAGCTATAAGAACTAATATACGCTAATATGTGTAAAATGCTTAAAACAGAACCTGACTGATAGTAGAGTTGGCTGTTTTTTCTTTTTTAAATGATTTAACTGATCTCTTGCTGATGCCATGTCTAAGAAGATGATAAGTTATCACCACATTTCTGCTTTGACTCTTGGGTCTGCATATTAGCTTCAGGACCTTTGGAGATAGTGGGCACATGAAAGGCTCTAAATCAGAACAAAAACACCCTGAAGTGGTCAAATGGCAATTAAGGCAGAACTCTATACACAGTTACTCAGTATTTTTAAACATGCAGTACAATGACTATTCATAAGAGAATAAACTGGTTTAATCGTTCTAGGATATAATTTGGTAATATGTACTAAACTAGCATCCTAACAATCCTGAACCTAGTTTACCTTAAGCAAAGTGGACAAGATACTCAGAACACAAAGATTTAAATTTAAGGATGCCAACTTATAATAACCAAAACTTGAAGACAATCTAAGTTTTCAAATAGTGAGGTATGGATGAAATCGTATTTAACATATTCACACATGATGTTTAATTATAAAGGGAAATGTTTAATGACATGGAAAACACTCTAGAACATTAAATTTTAAAAAGTTGAAGATATATCTAGAGATTGAATAGGAACTAACTGTTCTTCTAAAGATTTTGAATATAAGACGCATTAGGAGGGTTACAGGAAGTCAATATTCTAAAAGAAAAACAAAGATTTAATGTTTAAAAGAAAATTCCCTATCAGTTATTCCTGTATATTGGGTTTTAAGGAGATACAGCTTTTACCCCAGAAAAGGATATAAATTAAGTTGAATTTATTTATTTGGGTCTTTATTCAGATAGCTCCTTCAGGATACATGCAACAACTATAAAAATATATCTGCAACTCAAGTTGTTAGTTTCTTCAGCAGTGATGTATGTTGTACTCTGTTCTATATATTTTAAGCCTTGAAAGTAATAATGTACTTTACTTTCTCCCAAAAGTGACCCTTTAATATCTTTTAAGTATTTTTTCCCTTCAACAGATCTACTTAAAAGATATTTATTTAGCTCCTAATAGGGGTTAGGTAAAAATACAACTGAAGAATCGCTGCCTTCTAGGAGTTCCAGTAAAAGATGCCACCAAACAATAAATGATGTCTTCCTACAGTGGCTCAGACCAGGAGTTCACATGTGGACAAGGGAAAAAAGCTAAGTGATACTTCAGGTTGCTTTGATAAAACAAAAACAAAAGTTTTTACATATATTATACAATGACAAAAATTAGGTTTATATTCTATGTTTAAACTTCAAAACATAATATAGAGCAAATACACATAGGTTGAAAATTTAAATTTGAATAGGAGGCTTTATTATTTTAATAAATAACTCCCCCAAATAATTTTATTTTTTTCATACCGAGGAAGAGGACGCACATCTTCCCTTAACAGTCTCTGTACTGGTTAGAATCCCTCAGATGTACATCAAGCTAAAGACATGGCTTAAGGGTAGATTCCTTAGTAATGCTTTCTCTCAGACAATTAAAGCTACTATTTACTTGAAAACTAAAAAGTCTTAAAGATACAAATATTCCAAGATACTTTTCATTAAGAATCAGTATTAGTTTTCTATTATTATATTTATTATATTGGTTGCTTACTGTTCTTGTGGCTAACTTATTTTTTTGCACTTTATATTTATTAGCTCATGAAATCCTCATAAGCCACCATAAATGGTAGGTAGTATTAGCCCCATTTTAGCAAAGAAATTAAGGCACAGAGATTTTATATGTATTTAAAGTTAATTAAATAATGGAAGATAGGCAGGAATAAAACCCACAATCTGTGTCCAGAGCCCATGCTTAACACTATTATTTTATCCTGACTCCTAAAAACTAGAAGCAAAGGTCACGCTTCAAAATCTGAAAAACATAAATGCAGGCCTGAAAAGATTAATGTGCTTAGAGGGTATAAAGCATGTGGAACCATAAAGAGCTAAAAATGTAAACTTAGAATACTTACGTAAATTACTAGATAGCTGATGAATAAATGAATTGTTAGGAAAAAAATTAAAATATATTGAAAAATGTATAGCTCCAATCTGTTGAGAATGAACTAGAGGGAATTATCAAGTCCTTTTCTGAGGGCCAAACACTGAGTTTTATGAATAAGCAACCCTGATCTATTGTACTTTCCAGCGTCTATTACCAACACTATATGAGCCAATCCCAAAGAAAGGCAATGCCAAAGAATGTTTAAACTACTGCAGAATTGCACTCATCTCACATGCTAACAAAGCTCAAAATTTTCCAAGTCAGGCTTCAACAGTACGTGAACTAAGAACTTCCAGATGTTCAAGCTGGATTTAGAAAAGGCAGAGGAACCAGAGATCAAACCGCCAACATCTGTTGGATCATCAAAAAAGCAAGAGCATTCCAGAAAAACACGTACTTCTGCTTTATTGACTACACCAAAGCTGTCGACTGTGTGGATCACAACAAACTGTGGAAAATTCTTAAAGAGATGGGAATATCATACCACCTTACCTGCCTCCTTAGAAATCTGTATGCAGATCAAGCAGCAACAGATAGAACTGGACATGGAATAATGGACTGGTTCCAAATTGGTAAAGGAGCACGTCAAAGCTGTATATTGTCACCCTGCTTATTTAACTTATATGCAGAGTACATCATGAGAAATGCTGGGCTGGATGAAGCACAAGCTGGGATCAAGATTGCCGGGAGAAATATCAATAGCCTCAGATATGCAGATGATACCACCCTTATGGCAGAAAGTGAAGAACTAAAGAGCCTCTTGATGAAGGTGAAAGAGGAGAGTGAAAAAGTTGGCTTAAAGCTCAACATTCAGAAAACTAAGATCATGCATGGCATCTGATCCCATCACTTCATGACAAATAGATGGGGAAAAAATGGAAACAGTCATAGACTTTCTTTTCTTGGGCTCCAAAATCACTGTAGATGGTGACTGCAGCCATGAAATTAAAGGACACTTGCTCCTTGGAAGAAAAGTTATGACCAACCTAGACAGCATATTAAAAAGGAGAGATATTACTTAGCTGAGAAAGGTCCATACAGTCAAAGCTATGGTTTTTCCAGTAGTCATGTATGAATGTGAGAGTTGAACCATAAAGAAAGCTGAGCACTGAAGAATTGATGCTTTTGAGCTGTGGTATTGGAGAAGACTCTTGACAGTTTCTTAGACTGCAAGGAGATCAAGCCAGTCCATCCTAAAGGAAATCAATCCTGAATATTCATTGGAAGGACTGATGCTGAAGCTCCAATACTTTGGCCACCTGATATGAAGAACTGACTCATTGGAAAAGACCCTGATGCTAGGAAAAATTGAAGGCAGGAGGAGAAGGGGATGACAAAGGATGAGATGGTTGGATAGCATCACTGACTCAATGGATATGAGTTTGGTCAGCTCCAGGAGTTGGTGATGGACAGGGAAGCCTGGCGTGCTGCAGTCCATGGGGTCGCAGAGTTGGACATGACTGAGTGACTTAACTGACTGACTGATCGAAAGGCCCTAGTGTTGTGTGCTCAGTCGTGTCCAACTCTTTAAGACCCCATGGACTGTAGCCCACTATGTTCCTCTGTCCATGGAATTTTTCAGGCAAGAATACTGGAGCAGGTTGCCATTTCCTCCTACGGGGTATCTTCCCGACCCTGGGATCCAACCTGGGTCTCCTGCAGTGGCAGGCAGATTCTTTATCACGCCTTTAAATATTTTGTATCTATAAAACCTCAGAGCAGCCCCTGTCATTGAAGTGCTCAGTAGGTGTTAACAGCTATCATCACCATCATTGCCATTTAAATATATTACTAATATTATGGTGCATAAAGCACCTAACACCAATTGCACAAGGACTGCTTTTGCTTATTTAGGGATTCTTCCATATACTTTTAGTGATGTGTGTGCTGTGCTTAGTGACTCTATTGTGTCTGACTCTTTGCAACCCCATGGACTGTAGCCCACCAGGTTCCTCTGTCCATGGGGATTCTCCAGGCAAGAATACTGGAGAAAACATGTATACAAAAATTGAAGAATACATGCCCTCCTCCAGGGTATCTTCCCAACCCAGGGATCGAACACAGATCTACCACATGGCAGGTGGATTCTTTACCATCTAAGCCACCAGGGAAGCCCAATAATTCAGGAGTGGGTAGCCTATCCATTCTCTAGGGGATCTTCCCAACTCTGGAATTGAACTTGGGTATCCTGCATTGCAGGCAGATTCTTTACCAGCTGAGCTAGTGGTATTTTTGTGCAAATCAACTGAAAGAGATGTGAATTTTCCTCTTTAGGTCTAGCAAATCAGATCCAATGTGTCTTGTCAGAAGATCTGTCAGTCTTCTAAATCACTGAAAATGATAAAATTCAGAATCAATCTGTCGAGATGCAAAGGCTGGAATAGCAGTTTATGCTGTCTGGTGTTACTTGGAAATGGAACGTGTAAGAAGAAAAACAAAAGAGAACTGATAATATCTTATCTTTAAATCTCAATTCCCAGTATTCTATATGCCTCTCAACTCTCGAGGTTTTACTAAATTTCTTATTTTAACTTTCCTTTCAATAGTAGCAGTAACTATTGAAGGCTTTTACTACACGAAGCATGTATCATTTAATCACCTCAACAGCATGGCAAGGCAGTCATCCTGAACTTTTCTCAGGAAGAGACACAGCCCTTGAAATTGGACCAATTTGGTCTGGAACCACAGCTTTGCCATGTATCAACAGTAGAACACTGGACATGTTTTTACCTCTTTGTATATCAGTTCTTTCATATGTAAATAGGGGGTAAATGCAGAATACTATAAAATCAGAAATATCATTTTTTCTATTTATAGAATAGAAACTTTATAAATAAGCTTATGTCATATGAACGGAGGAGCCTGGTAGGCTGCAGTCCATGGGGTCGTGAACAGTCAGACATGACTGAGCGACTTCACTTTCACTTTTCACTTTCACGCATTGGAGAAGGAAATGGCAACCCACTCCAGTGTTCTTGCCTGGAGAATCCCAGGGACGGGGGAACCTGGTGGGCTGCCATCTATGGGGTCGCACAGAGTCGGACACGACTGAAGTGACTTAGCAGCAGCAGCAGCACACATTGTTTACACTGCCAAGGCCACTACTGATTTCTGCAATGCCATTTTAATGATTTTTGATCCTTTAACCCTATTAGCTTTACTTTCTAATATTATCTCATAATGACATTGCTACATCATGTGGGAAGACTTAAAATGTTTTCATAATCCATAGTAATATAAAGATACTTCATGCAGTTAGATTGCATATGGCAATCTTTCCACGGCAATTTAGCAATGAGTATCAACAGCCTTCAAATTCTGCATATCACTTGATGAATCATTTTATGTCTAGATAGAATTTATTCTATGGAAATAATCCTAGATACACACAATAACTTTAGGTATAAGTATGTCATTTAAATACGTTCAACAATTGCCCAATATACTTTAATTCGTTTTAATACCATCTGGCTACTTAAAACATCACAGAAGCATATATACTAACATGGAAAGAGATCATAATATAATTACTGAGATAAGAGCAGTTTTAAAATAATACATAGAATTTGCCTTCATTTTGTAAAAAGGAGCAACAAAAAATGTACAAAATATAGAATGACAGGAAATTTTGTTAATAGCAGTTATTACTGGTGGGATCACAGTTAATTTCATTTGTCCTTCTGCTTTCTGTGTTCTTTTTACAATAAGGTTTCATTTTTTTCTATAATATAATAAAGACTAAACAGTTGACTGTTTACTTAAATTATAGAGAAATAGACAAGTGAATAATTATATAAATATAGAGAAAGATAGTCCAAGAGAGAAAAAATATGCATAGATTCTTAAGGCATACTGACGGGAGATATAAACTGCTATAAGAAAAGGAAGAAAAGAAGAAGAAAGTGTCATTAAGGAGAAAAGCAGAATAGTAAACCAACACAGAAAGTGAGGCAAGGTAGGCACTATATATTAATAACTAACCATTTGTGATGCCTCCTGTTGCCTGTCCTCATTTACTGTCTTCTAGACATGCCTGCCTATATGCTGTTCAACAAGAGTACATCGTTCTTACATCAGAATTAAGGACATATACAGACTGTATTCAGAGAACAAATTAAGACATTTAAAAGTACCTTAAAAATGAGATGATGCAATCAAATGTTGCCAATATTATTCTTCATATTTTAAATTCATCTAAATGGGTGGAGGAGCCTGGTAGGCTGTAGTCCATGGGGTCGCGAAGAGTTGGACACTGAGCGACTTCACTTTCACTTTTCACTTTCATGCATTGGAGAAGGAAATGGCAACCCACTCCAGTGTTCTTGCCTGGAGAATCCCAGGGATGGGGGAGTCTGGTGGGCTGCCATCTATGGGGTCGCACAGAGTCGGACATGACTGAAGTGACTTAGCAGCAGCAGCAGCAAACTAGTTATTATACTGGGACCCTATCTCCAGTTTGGTTCACAGTTAAAGCCCAAGGACTTGTCCGTAACTGGTTACTAGAATATTAGCAAGAGAGTATAACCTTGAAGTCCCTGCCACTGTCTACTTGGAGCACTATTTTTGCACTGGTGAAAAAAACAGCTTTTACCACAGCAACACTTCCTCAGGGACTAAATCTGAGACCCCCTAAACTCCATAGCTGTAAGTACTCAGGAACCCCATACTGCCCTTGTAATACTGTTCCCTACACTATACAATACAAAATTAACATTCTCTACAAATACAGTATTTCCGCTAATAGAGCCCACGCTCCGTTGAGGGCAACAGGCACCTGCCTGTTTTGCTCTCTGTTGTATTCTCAGTGTTTAGCACACAACACAACCTGACGTCACATGGTTACCCGAGCATTCCTGGGTAAATGGACAAGAGTTATGTACTTTGATGACACTTTTGGTTCCTTGCAGATTTGGACTTACCTTAACGCTCACTATGAAAAGAGCTCTCCAAAATTTATTTTTCTACTTACTACAAAAAACGCTACTAATAACATGGTTAACCACTTCAAATAGCCTCTTTTTAAATGACGGACTTAAGAGAGAGGACTTCTCAGCAGTACCAAAAATATGAGTTTCCTAAGCAATTGGCTTTTATTTCATGGGTACTGTGAGTTGTGTATCTAAGTCATTTCTCTTTGTAATGGCTATTTATAGTTTGTGTACCAACCTTTCCCATAGCTTCATCTTATTTCAGCTATCCTTGCTTATCCTTCCACATATTTCCTTACTACAAAATATATTCTGATATGTATTTTGTATTTCTCAGATCTTTCTAGGAACAAATCAGAAGATATAAACATATTATTAATTAATATCAGACTCAGTCAAAATTATAATAATCTGTGGCTGAGACAATTTTCTTGGTAATATGGTGCTTCAATGGACTGCTAAGGATGATCAATTTTCAGTTTCTAGAATAGTCAATTAATATATGTTTGGCTAACTCAAGTTTGAAACATTAATAAGTTTCTTTATTTCTCAAATTTGACCTTGGTTTAGGTCCTCTACCATTGTTTCTCTCCTTCCTTTCAAATACTGCCTTATTTAAAGCCCTCCTCAGATTATTTGACAGTCTCCTTTTTGATATTCTGGATTCCAAACAATCTGTCTCAATCTCCACAATGTGCCCAAAAGAATAATCCTCCTAAAATTTAAACCTGTTGTCAGTGCCTCTCTGTTGCCAAATGGTCCCGTCAGCAAAGCCTGTTAAGTCCGTCACTGAGCTTATCCCCACCGGCTACCAGTCTTTTGTCTTCTCACAGTGAACAAGAGTGAGGACCAAGAAAGCACCAGGCTAACTCGTGCCTCTGCGTTTGTCTTCACTTTACTCTCACTGCCTGGGCTGCTCTTTGCCACCCTGTTTAGTCAGCAAAAACCTTGCATCTTTAAAGATAACTTACTATCTATTCATTTTCCAGACTCAGCTCAAGCATGTTCCCTGTGAAACATTTTCAGTCTTTCTCAAGGAAAACTGACTACCTCCTTTGTACTCCTTGTGCACCTCATAAGAGGCCCATCATTACACTTTACTTCCATCTTTTCCTCTTCAGTAACCTAGGTTCCCCAGAAGAAAAACATCATGCTTAATTCATGCCCACATCTTCAGTGCCCAGTATAGGGCCTGGCACATGGCAGGAGCTTGCTCAACAAATCTACTGAATTGAACTGAATTCCTCACTTGAATTTATTTTTCTTTGCAATAAGTCTACTGAGAAGTACTGCTGTACAATTTTGAGCAGCAACAGAGGCAGGAAAATCAAATGACTTTTAATACTCACAAACTGACTGGCCTAGCTCATTTTGAAAAGAGGTATAATGTAGGATCCAAAAGGAGAAGCCACAATCACAATTTATCCAAGAACTTCAAAGCAGTGTTTTTCAAACAGCAGATTTCAACCCATTAGTGAGTCAAGAAATCAATTTATATCAATTTAGTCAAGAAATCCATCATTTGGGTCGAAGAGTTTAGAGAGCTCTGAAAAAAATTCTGACTGTAACCATGTATTCTCAAGGCATAAATGAACTCTTCCTTTTTCGCTACTCTCATACATGCAGAATGTAAGAATACCTTCACACCCTAAATCAGAGAAATACTTATTCATGACTGTAGTGAACAAACAAACAAACAAATCCCTTAAATCAACAGGCTGAGCTCTTATATGTAGTAAAATTGTAACCAGGGCCATCCATGATCTGTTCCCCTCACACTGCTATCTGACCAAGTTCCCTGGCACATTAGATGCTGCTTTTTCTTCTTCCCAAAGGTTAGTCACTCAGTCGTGTCTTGACTCTTTGCAATCCCATGGACTATGGCCTGCCAGGCTCCTCAGTCCATGGAATTCTCCAGGCAAGAATACTAGAGTGGGTTGCCATTTCCTTCTCCAGGGGATCTTCTCAACCCAGGGATCAAACCTGGGTTTCCTGCAGTGCAGGCAGATTCTTTACCATCTGAGCCACCAGGGAAGCCCCAAACTTCTTGAAAAAATGATTCATAGAGCTGAAACCTCAGTCAGTGACAGCACCTCAAGAGGGCACTAACACAGTTCATTTGAGCTATTTACTATGCACAGTGTAGTCCTGTATTATCTTACATCAGTGATTTATATGCTAACAATACGAAGGTGAGAAGACACAGACTGCCTGGTCTATTTATCCATCTATGTGACAAAGTATGTGCATTTGTGTGGAAAAGAAATCTCAACGTTAATCATTCATTATGCATGATGGAATGCTGAGATTATAAATATGAATGTAATTCAACTACTTCTGTCCAACACACAAGCAAAAGAATGTTTGCTTTACTTTTCACAATCACTGTAATCAAATAGTTTCTTTGGGTCTAAGAAGCTGAGTATATGACAATGGGACGTTATACCTGTAAGTGTGAATCCATGTTGTTTGGGCTCCCATTTGTACAAGACATAAATGAAGTTTTTGAGTATATTATGGAGAAAACAGGGGAAAATTTAGATGACTTAGTGGATTATGTTGAGAAAGTGTATAGCCAAGGAAGGTTTGGCAGAGGCAAACAAAACCATAAGCTCTATGATTTCCATCAGAAACTTGGAATCTTTATATATTTGTACCCAACAGCAATCACAGGATGAACATGCAGTGAAAGGTTGGCTAAGCAACTTTCACAAGCTGAGGGCAGAGCATCATTCTTGAACTTGGAGATTTACTGAAGTATTAATAGACAACAGTGAAGTAATAAACAATCACTCAGGTTCTTGCTGGTCACATTCAACTATAGCTAGCAACTTCATGATAATACTGACAAAGTCAAATTTGTAACAATGAAATTGTTAAGAGATTTAATGAATATAAAGCCAATAATCAAGTTGATATACAGTATACTATTTTTTATGTCAATAAAATACATTATTTTTTTATTTTTTTCACAGTTGAATTTTTTAAATATAAATTTATTTAATTTTAATTGGAGGCTAATTACTTTACAATACTGTAGTGGTTTTGCCATACATTGACATGAATCAGCCATGGGTGTACACGTGTTCTCCATCCTAAACCCCACTCCCTCCTCTCTCCCTATCCCATCCCTCTGGGTCATCCCAGTGCACCAGCCCCGAGCATCCTGTATCATGCATCGAACCTGGACTGGTGATTCGTTTCACATATGATAATATACATGTTTCAATGCCATTCTCCCAAATCATCCCATCCTTGCCCTCTCCCACAGAGTCCAAAAGACTGTTCTATACATCTGTGTTTCTTTTGCTGTCTTGTACACTATACTTGAGAGTAACTGTTCAACAACTTAAGAGCAATTTTGCCAAACTTCATGATGGGGAGGAACAAGAATAAATATAAAATTGAAAATTCATCATGAAGCACAATAAAAATAACATAAATACAATTTGTTTTTCATAAATACAATTTTAATGAAGTTAAGTGTTTATATTATTTAAGATATCATGGACCAATGTCTCCATGGACATTTTGGTCAGGACTAGTTTCAAGGACCTTTTGATGAAGTTAAGTGTTTGTATTATTTAATGAATCACGGACTGAAAGTCTCAATAGATGTTTTGGACAGGAGCAAGTTGATGCTTTTGAACTGTGGTGTTGGACAAGACTCTTGATAGTCCCTTGGACTGCAAGGAGATCAAGCCAGTCAATCCTAAAGGAAATCAGTCCTGAATATTCATTAGAAGGACTGAGGAAGAAGCTCCCATACTTTGGCCACCTGGTGTGAAGATCTAACTCTTCGCAGAAGACCCTGATGCTAGGAAAGACTGAAGGCAGGAGGAGAAGGGG
Organism: Bubalus kerabau; assembly: GCF_029407905.1. NCBI lineage: Eukaryota > Metazoa > Chordata > Mammalia > Artiodactyla > Bovidae > Bubalus > Bubalus kerabau. The sequence goes on from NC_073641.1 coordinate 17,118,662, forward strand.
AAAACAGAGGATGAGATGGCTGGATGGCATCAGCAACTCAATGGACATGAGTTTGAGCAAGCTCTGGCAGATGGTGAAGGACAAGGAAGCCTGATGTGTTGCAGTCCATGGGGTTGCAAAGGGTTGGACACGACTGAGTGACTGAACAACAAGTGTTCTGCTAGAGTTTAGACATTATCCTTCACAAGTGGAGATTCACAGATTTTTAAGTAAAAGACTATGATGACCAGGTATGTTTTAGACATAAATCAAGAATAAGATTGGAGAAGGAAATGGTGACTCACGTCAGTATTCTTGCCTGGGAAATCCCATGGACAGATGATTACTATAGTTCATGGGGTTGCAAATGAGTCAGACGTGACTTAGTGACAAAACAACAACAATGAATAAGATAATTAGGGTTTGAACAAGAGCTTTGAACAGTGGGAGTAGAAGAAAAGATACAGTTTAAAACTAGAAAAAATCAAATTTAATAACCAATTGTGTAAAAGTGTAATAACATGGGTAATAGAGAAAATAGACTTCCATGTTTCTTTGACAATTGTTTATAAGATACTATAAATTTGGTGACTTCCCAGGTGGCAATAGTGATAAAGAACCCATCTGCCAAAGCAGGAGATGTAAGAGATGTGAGTTCCATCCCTGGGTTGGGAAGATCCCCTTGAGGAGGGCATGGCGATGCACTCCAGTATTCTTCCCTGGAGAATTTCAGAGAGAGAGGAGCATGGTGGGCTGTAATCCATGGGGTTGCAAAGAGCTGGACATAACTGAAGTGACTTAGCATGCTTGCACTATAAATTTAGATAGAAAATTCAGGAAAAGGAGTAAGAAGTCAACACTGGGGTTGGTTGGCTTAGAAAACTTTAGAATTGCAGGTGGATTCAACATCACTATGAAAAGAAATCACATTTATTTTAGGTATTTGGAAGAAAAAGGAAATCTCTGTAAAATTTTGGTATGTTTTCTTTTGTTTTTATTCATGGTGGCAATTAAATTATCTGTAAACATACATGTATAGCCTATTTTGTTTTTCATTTAACATGAGACAGCATTTAAAATTAATATCTTAAACAAATATATTCTCAGAATTCAGGTAAAATAAGAAAGGGTAACTGTTATCCAGAAAGCCCAGCCAGTTAAGACCATGACTTTGAAAGCCAGTGACCAAGCTATTAATCTTTCATTAAAAGGAAAAAATTCTTTATTAACTGAATGGCAAATGGAGAGGAAGAGATGTCAGTCACATGCTGCTGCTGCTGCTGCTAAGTTGCTTCAGTCGTGTCCGACTCTGTGCAACCCCATAGACGGCAGCCCACCAGGCTCCCCCGTCCCTGGGATTCTCCAGGCAAGAACACTGGAGTGGGTTGCCATTTCCTCCTCCAATGCATGAAAGTGAAAAATGAAAGTGAAGTCGCTCGGTCGTGTCCGACTTTTAGCAACCCCATGGACTGTGGCCCACCAGGCTCCTCCGTCCATGGGATTTTCCAGGCAACAGTGCTGGAGTGGGGTGCCATATATCCACATAAATCTTACTTTTTGTGGATGAGGCACTAAACACATAGAGGAAACCAAGGATCAGGTGAACTAAGCAGCCAAGACTACAGAGCTACACTGTCAGCGGAGCCAGGATTCAAATTTTGGCCTGTTGGGGCTTCTGGTTCTCTGTCCAGTGTGCTATGCTACCTCCCCTCAACTACAGGCCAAGCAGAAAAACAGGTTTTCTGAAATGGTTCACAGCATTCATTCAGAATGCAAGGCGCTTATTTAGGACAGTGAGTCTCAATTCTAACGGTGGTGAAAAAAAACCAGACAGAGTGGCAAACTAGATCATTTCCGTGGGCCTTTTGGTTCTAACATTCTGTGACTCTGCACTCTTCAGCAGAATTGCTGTACTCATTTCTTTTAGCCACCAACACAACCCATTTTCCTTCACAGAGTTTTGGTCCATATCACCCTATACCCATTGGTCTAAAGTCTCTTCTCAGAGGCGTGAATGTGATTCCCTTATCAATTATTGGTGGAGAGTGTGTACAAGAGCCCGTAGACAAAATTTGGCCCACTGTGTCACTTATAACTATTATTCTTCTCAATAGTAATTATTACTACTTTCTCATTATTTTAATTTTTGAATGTCTTTTATTTACGGTTCCCTTTAAAAATTATTTGCACTGGCTGTTTTAATTCTTATTTTTAGTATTTCATTTTGCTTTAAATAAGAGGGATAATTTGAAAATCAATAAGGCAACAAACTGCTATGTCAATCACGTAATTTCTGATATAAGATAGGCACTGCCTACTTTTTAAAATTCAGATAATCAGCAGTACAAAGAGAACACTGTCTGGTATAATGGTTAAAAACCCTGGCTGCACATTATTAGAACAATACAGAAAGCTTTTTAAAAATGCTAATGACTAGGCCCACTCCAGATGAATTGAACAAGATTCTTTGCAGGGCATCAGGGGATGGGGGTAGGTAGAACAGAGGTCTTATTTTTAAATCTCCCCAACAAAATCTATTTAGGCCAAAGGCAGTATAGTCATCACAGGGCAAAAAACTTTGGAAACAACCAGTTTTACATGGACTTTTTCAGAGAAAACAAAAGACAACTGAGGATTAACCCACAGCACTCTGAAGTTCATAAAACTTGTAATATACATTGTCTGCAAAGATGGGCCTAACAAATCCTCCCATGTCTGTGTGCATGTGCTTTCTCAATGTGACTTTGCTGTTCCTCTCATCAAAAGGAAAAATCCATTTCTCCACCCATAAATCTGCTCTAAACTTATAATCTGCTCTGAGCAACAGCATGTAGTAGAAATGATGTCTTTTGACTTCAAAGCCTAGGCTTCAAGCAGTCTTCAGCTTCCATGCTAGCTATCTTAGAAGACAATGCTGCCACGAGAAGATCCTTAGTGATAAAACACTACATGGGGAAAGAGAACAGAGACCAGCATCAACCTCCTCATGTGTGCGTGTGGACATCTTGGACCTTCCAGGCTCATGTGAGTGCCTGATGATGTAGGAAAACCCAGTAGAACTGACCCGCTGGTCCCAGCTCAAAATGCTGACCAAAAGGATGGAGAACAAATAAAATAGATTTTTTTAAGCCAGTAAGTTTTATAGCGAAAGATTATAGTGAAATCATAGGCAGCATTATAGTGAAAGATAACTAATACAATAGTCTTAATGATTATTTAATATTTATTTAACATTTAAATATATTAAAGACATAAACATTAAAGACAAAGTAAATTCTTCCCTAGTTTACCTAAAATAATATTTACGTGCTTGAAATACTTGTCAATGTATTTTTAAAAGACAAGAAAAACAGCCATAAGTATAATTTAGCAGAGTTTTTCTGTTTTCTCTGATAATAATTCAGTAACATATATTTAGTTTAGAACTTGGAATAGAGGATCAAACTGTAAGAAAAGATCTTTTATATTATATGATAAGCTACTGTAAAGATAATTGATATCATAATTTCATGAACATTCTATATTTAAAAATGTGAGGATTTCCCACTTCCTATAGGAAAAAGCTCATAAGTCTCAAAACTTTAAAAAGTCGCTCTAACACAAACTATGTACTTTTTGGATGAATTCATGAAATTATTCAAAATGATGTAAAGTTTCAGTATACACTGCTTTTTCACAAAAGTTTACTAAATGTCTCTTCCATTAATCTATTCATTTATTATTTATTGAGTGCCTATATATAAAGCACTATGTCAATGTTATCCAAGAAGATTCAAAAATGTCTGCTTCAATCCTTTTTCACCTACTTTTAGGAAGATGTAATAGAGCAGAGGAAGTGTGACAAATTTGGAGAGTTCCCTTGTAGCTTGGCTGGTAAAGAAACCGCGTGAAATCCAGGAGACCCTGGTTTGATTCCTAGGTCAGGAAGATCCCCTGGAGAAGGGACAGGCTACCCATTCCAGTATTCTTGGGCTTCCCTGGTGGCTCAGTCAGTAAAGAATCTGCTCATAATGTGTAAGACCTGGGTTGGGAAGATCCCCTGGAGGTGGGGCATGGCAACCCACTCCAGTGTTCTTGCCTGGAGAATCCCCATGGACAGAGGAGCCTTGCGGGCTGCAGTCCATATAGGGTCACAAAGAGTTGGACACAACTGAGTGACTAAGCACAGTGCAAAGGAGTAATAATTTCTTCCTGAAAAAGTATGGAAGACTCCAAGAAAACAACTGTTCTCTTAATTGTACCTTAAGAGATGATCATCATTTTAAAAGAATGTCTTAGGTTCAGGAGTAAAACCACAAGATACAGCTAAGAGTGAAAAGTGTTAGGGGTACAATAAACAGTCCAACTTGACTGAAACATAGTATACATGTATAGAAACTTTGGGATACAAGCAAAGGAATGGATTGGCAACCTAGATATTAATTATTCAGTAGGCAATTATAGTCAAAGAGGTTTGGGAACATAATAGTAAAAGAAACAAATGGAGCAGCAGACATAGTAATACATACTGAAAACTAAGAAAGGATAGCTGGAAGGCTACTGCCAAGTCCAAACGAGAGGTATATTATATACTGCTTTAATAAACAACCCTGGGAGTAACAAGAGCAAGGAGTAGAATTATGAAGGTACATGGGTGGAAGCAAAGGAAACTCATAAGGACAGGAAGTCTTTCCATAGGTACTGGAGTGATGGTGCTCTGCACAACTCCTTAGTCACAGAAAAAACAACTACTTGTAAGTAAAATGTCAAGCCCTGGTGGCTTTTCTTCCTCCTTACTGCTCAGGATCAAGAAGACTCACTCAACTTATCACTAAGAACCACTCAAAGGCTATACAGTCCTCAATATGTCCTCTACTCCTTGTGTGTTCTCACCATTTGTCACCAAAATCTTCTTGGGGTAGTGCAACCTTGTTGAATTCTTCTAGGGCCTGTTGGTGCTCTCCCACAACAGAGTCCCTAGGATGGACCACCAGTGCCCTCGATGCTTGAATCTGCGGTCTTAGACTTCATGACACATCATCTAGGAAGACTATCCAAACCACAAGAATATTAAAAATTACTGAAGCTTTAAATTGGCCCATCAAGATTATCTCTGCATATCACTAAGGACTTTTGTCTCACTTGAGAATCTTTGCTGAATTATCCATGTAACCCTATATTTGCTAAAATCTAACCTGCCAATATATTCTAGACAGTCACGTTTGCCATATTTTTTTCATTTTTTAAGCTTCTTGACCGTTTAATGCCTCAAAACATACAATACAATGATATAATGATAACAACATCTAATTACTGGGTGTTTATTATGTAAAATGCATATGCCCAACATTTTGCAAACGTTTCTTAATCTTGCAACATGTTACAAGGAATTTATTTATTTACATGCTTTTATTTTTTTCTTTTTGACTGAACCACACGGCATGCAGGATTTTAGTTCTCTGATCAGGAATGAAACTTGTACCCTTTGCATTGGAAGACTCAACCACTGTACCACTAGGGAAGTCCTAGGGATATATTTTCAAATCCGTTTACTATTATTATTATTATTTTAGATGAGGAAACCATGGCCCAAAGAAGGTAAGTATTTCACCTAATTCAGCCAGTACCATACAGAGACTGCTTGTAAGTCCATGGTTTTAAACAACTTACTCTTCTATTTCCTGTCACATATATGCATTCCATAGCAGAATAGAATTATGGAAAAAAATGAAATATAGTAGATGGAACATAGCTTCTTAAGGCTCAAGGCTTGGTTTTGTATTCCAGCTCCTACACCTACTAACTGAGTGATCTTGGACAAAGTATGTACCATTCATTTATAAAACAGAAATAATAAGGTAACTACCTCAACAGTTGCCATGAAAATTAAGTGATTAGTACAGTATACTTTAAGGGCCTGGAGCAGTACTTGGCACATAGCTAGTGCCTCGGAAGTGTTTATTGTTTTGTTGCTGTTGTTTATTATTATCATTAATATCATTCTTTGACTCGAAAGTAAGACTACATTACTATGAACAAAGCAAGTGGATGTGATGCAATTCCAGCTGAGCCATTTCAAGTCTTAAAGATGGTACTGTTAGAGTGCTGCACTCAATATGCTAGCAAATTTGGAAAACTCAGCAGTAGCCACAGGACTGAAAAGGTTGGTTTTCATTCCAATCCCAAAGAAAGGCAAAGCCAAAGAATGTTCAAACTACCGTACAATTGCACTCATTTCACATGCTAGCAAAGTAATGCTCAAAATCCTCAAGCCAGGCTTCAACAGTATGTGAATGGAGAAATTCCAGATGTTCAAGCTGGATTTAGAAAAAGCGGAGGAACCAGAGATCATATTGCCAACATCTGCTGGATCATAGAGAAAGCATGGAAATTCCAATTCCAGAAAAACATCTACTTCTGCTTGATTATACTAAAGCATTTGACTGTGTGGATCACAAGAAACTGTAAAAATTTCTAAAAGACAGGAATATCAGACTACCTTACATGCCTCCTGAGAAACCTGTATGCAGGTCAAGAAGCAACAGTTAGAACCAGTGGACACGGAACAACAGACTAGTTCAAAACTGGGAAAGGAGAACATCAAGGTTATATATTGTCACCCTGTTTGTTTAGCTTATATGCAGAGTACATCATGTAATATGCTGGGCTGGATGAAGCATAAACTGGAATCAAGATTGCTGGGAGAAATATTAACAACCTCAGATGTGCAGATGATACCACTCTAATGGCAGAGTGAAGAGGAACTAAAGAGCTTCTTGATGAAAGTGAAAGAGGAGAGTGAAAAACCTGGCTTAAAACTCAACATTCAGAAAACTAAGATCATAGCATCTGGTCCCAGCACTTCATGGCAAATAGATGGGGAAAATTGAAACAGTGGCAGATTTTATTTTCTTGGAATACAAAATCACTGCAGACAGTGACTATAGCCATGAAATTAAAAGACACTTGCTCCTTGGAAGAAAAGCTGTGACAAACCTAGATAGCGTATTAAAAAGCAGACACATCACTTTGCCGAATAAAGGTCCATATAGTAAAACCTATGGTTTTTCCAGTCAGGTAAGGATGTGAGAGTTGGACCATAAAGAAGGTTGAGTGCCAAATAATTGATGCTTTCCAACTATGGTTCTGGAGAAGACTCTTGAGAGTCCCTTGAACAGCAAAGAGATCAAAGCAGTTAATCCTAAAGGAAATCAACCCTGAATGTTCACTGAAAGAACTGATGCTGAACCTGAAGCTCCAATACTTTGGTCACCTGATGCAAAGAGCCAACTCTTTGGAAAAGACCTTGATGCTGGGAAAGATCGAGGGCAAGGGGAGAAGAGGGCAAAGGAGAATGAGATGGTTGGATGGCATCACTGAATCAATGAATATGAATTTGAACAAACTTCAGGAGCGAGTGAAGGACAGGGGAGCCTGGTGTGCTGCAGTCCATGAAGAGTCGGATACGACAGCAACTAAACAACGACTACTACCTTAAAGTCAGTCCTTCAAATGTGACATACCATTTACTAGTATTCTTTCATCAATATTGATCTTTTGACTTTTGAAAGATGTATTATAGTAACATCAAAGAGAGAATGAGAATGATCTAAGCTTTAACTCCAGTTCACTTTGGCATATGCATCTAAGAGTTACCAAATATTGGAATTAACTAGGGAGCTTTCAAAAATTATCTGGGGCCTGTCCCAGACTTATGGCACTAGAATCTCTAGTGGAATTGTACAAAGCTTCCCTCATGGTTCTGAAGCATTTGGCACACAAATGAGCACTTGAGAACCACAGCACTACATAATTCTTTAAGGTGCAGAGAAAACCAACCCAGAGGGATTAAAATCTCCATTTCTTCCCTAAATAAGTTCCTGAGTCTGCTGGAAGAGCAGAATTCAGCAATTCACTTCTAAGGAGACAGAAACTCTTTATCATATCATAACATACACTATTTTCTAAACAATTGAACAGTTTCTTTAAACTAAGTTTAAGCTAACTTTTTTCTTTAAGCTAACTCACAGGTGTTGCTCCAATAGTTAGCATAATGATTAGGGATCTATGTAACTAATGAGTTCACTGAAAAAGAACTTACTCTTCCTTGTCAAACTCAGTAAGTATCTTGTTATTGGAGTTGTTCAGTCTCTCAGTTGTATATGATTCTGGGACCCCATGGACTGCAGCATGCCAGGTTTTCCTGTCCTTCACCATCTCCCAGAGAGTTTGCTCAAACTCATGTCCATTGATGCCATTCAACCATCTCATCCTCTTCACCCCCTTTTCTTCCTGCCCTCAATCTTTCCCAGCATCAAGGTCTTTTCCAATGAGTCAGCTCTTCACATCAGGTGGCCAAAGTATTGGAGCTTCAGCTTCAGCATCAGTCCTTCTAATGACCGATATTCAATAGTCAATCAATATTCAGAGTTTATTTCCTAGAATCTATTATGGAATCTATTTATCATTTAATTTACATGAGAAAAAAAATTAAGAGTGTGTTTCTTTCATATAGTACTTAAAGCGTTAGTTGCTCAGTCACGTCCAACTTTTTGCGACCCCATGAACTGTAAGCCCACCAGTCTCTCTTGTCCATGGGATTCTCCAGGAAAGATTACCAGAGTGAGTTGCCATTTTCTCCTCCAGGGGATCTTCCCAACCCAGGAATCGACCCAGGTCTCCTGCATTGCAAGCGGATTCTTCACAGTCTGAGCCATCAGGGAAGCCCTCATATAGCACTTGTTGCTGCTGTTGCTAAGTCGCTTACTTGTGTCCAACTCTGTGAGACCCCATAGATGGCAGCCCACCAGGCTCCTCTGTCCCTGGGATTCTCCAAGCAAGAATACTGGAGTGGGTTGCCATTTCTTTCTTCACATAAAGAACTTAGTTGACTCAAAATAAATAAAAAAAGAAACATTATGAAAACTGGGCTTTTAGGGTACATAGTTCATTATTAGGCACAAAAACTGACATGGGCACTATAAATGAAAGCTGTCATTTTTAACATTAATACACTTGTGGTCTGTGACTGTTATTTCTATAAAATGAAATGAGCCCTAATAGATCTCAGTATAGCCTTGTGCTACTTGGAAGTGATTTATACACCAAGAAGATGTGGTTTATTGTTTAATGTTCCTTTACTCAGAGTCCTGGCTCCAGGCAACGTTGTTAGGGGGTCAATATCATCTTCAGTGTAACACTTTCTACCCAAGCGGCCCTTTGCCCTCAAGTTGTTTTCTCTGTCCTGAGCTCACTAACCCTTTCAAACAATGCCTTCTACCTCTTACCTTTTCTGATCACACTCCCTACCCAGGACTTTCCAAATAATGCTCAGTCATGTCCAACTCTTTGCAACCCTATGGACTGTAGTCTGCCAGTTTCCTCTGTCCATGGAATTGTCCAGGCAATAATACTGGAGTTGGTTGTTGCTGCCTCCTCCAGAGGATCTTCCTGACCCAGGGATTAAATCTGTGTCATCTCTTGCATCTACTAAATCGGTAGGCAGATTCTTTACCACGAGGGCCACCTGGGAAGTCTAACCGCCCTTTATTGTACTTAGGAAGGGGCTTCCCAGGTGGCTCAGCAGGTAAAGAATCTGCCTGCCAATGCAGGAGTCATGAGTTCGATCCTGGGTCAAGCAGATTCCCTGAGAAGGAAATGGCAATCCCCTCCAGTATTCTTGCCTGGAAAATCCCCATGGACAGAGGAACCTGGTGGGTGACAGTCCATAGGGTACAAAGAGCTGGACACGAAAGAGTTGTATTTAGGAAAGACCCTGGTCGACTTATCTAATCATTTCTGTCAAATTATTATGCTAATGTATAATACAGAATTATTATGTCTTCAGAACAAATATTCATTTTCAGAACTCCAAGAAAAACTATAGAAGTAAGTAATATAGAAACAGCAGCAGCAGCAAGTAATGTAGAAATTCCAGGGAAAAGGTTCTCTCAAGGTTGGCCTGACCCATAGGTTCCAGTTAAACCATCTCTGATAGGCAAAACAATCTCTCCTCCTCCAAAAGTGCCCACATCTTAATCCCTGGAAACCGTGAATATGTTACACTTAAATGGCAATGGGAAGGCTACAGATGGAATTGCTAACTAGCTGACCTTAAAATAAGGAGATTATACTGGATTAAGTGGGCTGGGCCCAATGTAAACACAAGGATTGTTAAATAGGAAGAAGACAGACAGAAGAGTCAGAACCAGAGAGAGAACATATAAGAAAGACTTGACTAGCCATCACTGGAGTTGTAGTTGGAAGGTGGCTGTGAGCCAACTAAAGCAGGCAGAGTCTAGAAGCTATAAAAGGCAAGAATGTGAACTGTCCCCAAGACCTCTGGAATGGAATACATCCCTGACAAACCTTGATTTTAGCCCAGTGAGACCCATTTCAAATTTCTGATCTCCAGAACTATAATATATTTCTATTGTAGTAAGCAACTAAATATATGGTAATCTCAGCAAAGTACACAGAGGGAGCTAGCATCTTAATTTCCTTAAAATACCTGCTTGGTATTTTCCGTACAGGATTATATTGCTGCTTTATAAAAGTTGTTCATTTGTATTTGTTTCTGATTAGAAAATCAAAATCAGAGCAGGCAATGGCACCCCACTCCAGTGCTCTTGCCTGGAAAATCCCTTGGACAGAGGAGCCTGGTGGACTGCAGTCCATGGGGTTGCTAAGAGTCGGACACGACTGAGCGACTTCATTTTCACTTTCATGCCTTGGACAAGGAAATGGCAACCCACTCCAGTGTTCTTGCCTGGAGAATGTCAGGGACGGGGGAGCCTGGTGGGCTGCCGTCTATGGGGTCGCACAGAGTTGGACACGACTGAAGCGACTTAGCTGCAGCAGAAAATCAAAATAGATAATCAATTCTTATGACTGGAGAAAAAAGGGGGGAAGGTCTAATGACTAGAAATAATTTAACATACACACACACTGTAAAAATATCTTTATGTTAAACTGGACAAAAAGAGTACAATTAGTAAAAAGGAGCACTGGCTTGTGTGGCTTTGTTCCCAGTACTCTTTTATTCAAGCATGGGAGCAGATGGCTTACCGAACCAAGGTAACAAAACTATTAAACATCGAAGTGTGATTCGTTCACTGTGATTTACTGGCTTGCATCATTTAATGCCCCTCTGCCAGTACTCTACTCCATACGTGCTAAGTCACTTCAGTCGTGTATGACTCTGTGACCCCTGGACTGTAGCCCACCAGGCTCCTCTGTCCATGAGATTTTCCAGGCAAGAACACTGGAGTGGGTTGCCATTTTCTTCTCCAGGGGATCTTCCTGACCCAGGGATCGAATCTGGGTCTCCCACATTGCAGACAGACTCTTTACCATCTGAGCAACCAGGGAAGCACATTTGCCATTGATTTTATCCTGATTTAAGGGGTCATACCCATTTGCAGAAAACTGCACATGCCACCTGAAACTCACAGACAGAATAGGTGGATTATCTATAGCTCCTTCAAAATAATTTATCCAAAGCATTATCCCAGAGTAGCTGCTTCATTCCCTTTAACAAATATACAATACTTCTGAAAAGCAGCTGTGTTAAAGCACTAAGATTCCTGCCTGATGGCAACAAGAGAAAGCCTTACCATGATCTATAAACTCTTTCTCACAAAGCACACATTCTCTTATTTTTAATATGTCAAAAAATTAAAGATTTACCATTCCATATTCTACCCCAGTATATGAGATTCTTAGATGGAAAGAAATAATTTTGACAGTTTGTTGCAAGAGAAATTTGGCGCCCTCTTGTGTTGAAAAATATGACCAATGTCACCTTTATAAACTCCAGTGAGGGTTATTTTAAAAGCATAGAATTTTAAAGCTGAACAGCATACCCTAGTGCAACACAGATATATAATTATTTTTTGGTGGAAAATTTTTCTCATGGAGTATTAAATATTCAACTTTATTCTAACGGAGCATTATAAATTATAAAAGCATTATCAACAAATGAACTTCTTAGGTAAAAATATACTTTCCTATGTTATATGTTTAAGCCTCTAGCTTTACAAGGAGAACAAAGATAAATAAGCTAAGATTTTGCAATAGAAATAGTGAATTAAAAGGGTATAAAAAAAGGAGTATGGCATTATTAGGGGAGTATAATTTATAATCGATTTTTCAATGTATTATAAAATATTAAAGCATATAAAATGGAATAAAACATCTGTGATAATACCACCCAGCTTAAGAAGAAAAACAAAGTTGGAGCTCCCTCATAGTGCTCAATCGCATTCTCCCTCTCTCTTACGCGGCTGCTCAGTTGATTTTTGTAAATGTACTTTTCAGTTTTCTACACTTTCTCTAACATTATTATATTGCTTCTAAAATTAAAAATTAAGTCAAAAATATTACTTTGTAAAAGAAAGTTCAAGTGACGGCAATCACAATTAGTTGTGCAGAGCCAGAGAGAGTATTCCAGCTATTGCCCTACTTCTGGGCACACGGAAGTTGATATTGTGAGGTTCCCATCTGTTAGAAGAGTAGGTGAGACATCTTAGCATCTGACAAGTTTTAAAGAAGTTTGAACAAGACAAAGAGGCATTCATTGCCAGCAAGTGACTATGATTTTCATAATGTGTGAGGGCAGAAATGGAGCAATGCGGGGGAACAACAGGTGGGCAGTGAAAATCTTGGTTGATGTAGTCAATGAAACGTGAAGGTTTAGAATATCAACCATGCAGTCATCCCAGTGCACACTAGGCCCAAAAGGCTGAATGCAGGGCCTGGTGCTACTCAACAAACACAGCTCGAGGAAGCTCAGTCATATGTGATGCACTACAGTTTTCTACGTCACTTTGGGACAGGTTTACTGACGATAATGCTTTCTCCCTTCCTTACACAACACTGTTGCTGATCAGTCACTAGGTCATGTCTGACTCTGCAATCGCATGGACTACAGCACAGCAGACTACTCTGTCCTTCACTATCTCCTGGAGTCTGCCCAAGTTCAAGTCCATTGCATCAGTGATGCCATTCAACCATCTCATCCTCTCTTGTTCCCTTCTCCTCCTGCCTTCGATCTTTCCCAGCATCAGAGTCTTTTCCAATGAGTCAGTTCTTTTGCATCAGGTGGCCAAAGTATTGGAGCTTCAGCTTTAGCATCAGTCCTTCCAATGAATATTCAGGGTCGATCTCCTTTAGGATTGACTACTTTAATCTCCTTGCAGTACAAGGGACTCTCAAGATCTTCTCCATCACCACAATTTGGGAGCAGCAGTTCTTCAGCATGCAGCCTTCTTTATGGTCCAACTCTCACAGACCTCAATAGATGTTTTTCCAAAGAAGATACACAGATGGCCAACAGACACATGAAAAAGATGCTCAATGTTGCTAATCATCAGACAAATGCAAATCAAAACCACAATAAAGTTCTACTTCTCATCTGTCAGAATGGCTATCATCAAAAAGTTCATAAATAATACAAGTTAGCAAAGATGTAGATTAAAGGGACCCCTCAGAGCAAAGCTGCTAAACATGTATACTGATGCAGTTACCGCAGGAAAAAATGTGGAGGTTTCTCAAAAACCTGAAAATAAAACTACTATACGATCCAGCAATTCCAGTCCTGGATGCAAGAACACTAATTCAAAAAGATACACGCACCCCAACTTCACAGCAGCATATTTATTATAGCCAAGATATGGAAGTAACCTAAGTGTTCATCAGCTTACTTCCATATCTTGACTATCAAGTGTCCATCAAGAAGTGAACAGATAAAAGATTGTGGTACGTGTGTGTCTGTACACACACACAAAATGGGATATTACAGTAAAATCTGTGTCATCTAATTAAACTGTAGTATTTTCATTTCTGAAGTTTCACAACTGAAGATTTTTATTTCAATAAACCCTTAATTTTCTTTTTGAAAAGCGAACAAATGGGGAATAACTGTTCAATATGTAAATTGTTATTATAACTCAGAAGCACAGAATTTTTTCTTTTAAAAAGATAACCAAAAATATAGTTATAATATGATATGTGTGTGATTTGAACACGAATCAAGTTATAAAACATTAAGTGGACTCCTTCAAAATCTGTGTAAAAATATCCCTATGTGCAAATTCAAGAAAATGAAACTTAATGCCTTTGTAGAAAAATAATATCTTCTTTATGCAAATCTAAATAAGTAGGTCTTAATATAATTTATTAGCCCTTGTTCACTCCAGTGCCTAAAAGACACTTTTGTATTAATACAAGTAGTCTTAACTCTCTTAGCTCACTCAGAACAATGTAATATAATCATTCAGTGATTTATTAAAAAGCATAATACTGGTCAAATATTTTATATTCTCATACACAACATTCCATATAAATGTAAAGTAAACTCATTCACAATAGCTTTATTTATATTAAATAAACCCAAAGTTAAGATGTCAACACAGTAGAACAAAATGTTTAAATAGAATTATTTAAAAATATTACACAGCTATACTAGTGCCAGCTTTACATTTTTCCATCCAGAGGAAGAAATCACTTTTCCACATGATGAAGTTTTTAGATTTCCTCAAAATGCTAATATTTCAGTCTCTTCGTGATTATACTAGCCACTTAAACTAGGCTGCCCAATGGAACTTCAAAGGAAATTAGAAAACAGTTTGAACTGATGAAAAAATACAACATAAAAGTCATGGGATGTACCTAATGCAGAAACTAAGGGGAAATTTATAACAATAAAAGCATAGATGAGGGGGAAAAAAGGATTTCCAATCAATAACTTAAGTTTCTCCCATAAAAAATATCTTATAAAAGAAGGGAAAATAAATTCAAAGCAAGCAAAATGAAGGAAAAAATAAAAATAAGACCAAAAATAAATGACTTTGAAAATAGCAAATAAAAGAGGAAAATAATGAAAATCAAAAGCTGGTTGAAAAGAGCAATAAAATCAATAAAACTTTAGCAAAACTAAAAGAAAGAGAAGAGAGAAGAGACACAAATTGCCATTATCATGATTGAAAGGGGAATATCATTACAGAACCAACAGAAACTAAAAGGATAATAAAGGAATACTATGAACATGCTATGCATATATTTTCAACAATTTAGATAATTAATTCAGTTCAGTTACTCAGTTGTGTCCGACTCTTTGCAACGCCATGAACTGTAGCACGCCAGGTCCATCACCAACTGGTCCATCACCAACTCCGGGAGTTTACTCAAACATATCTCCAATGAGTCAGTGATGCCATCCAATTATCTCATCCTCTGTCCTCTCCTTCTCCTCCCACTTTCAATCTTTCCCAGCATCAGGGTCTTTTCCAGTGAGTCAGCTCTTTGCACCAGGTGGCCAAAGTACTGGAGCTTCAGCTTCAACACAAATCCTTCCAATGAATATTCAGGACTGATTTCCTTTAGGATGGACTGGTTGGATCTCTGTGCAGTCCAAGTGACTCTCAAGAGTCTTCTCTAACACCACAGTTCAAAAGCATCAATCCTTCAGCGCTCAGCTTTCTTTATAGTCCTAATCTCACAATCACACATGACCACTGGAAAAACCATAGCCTTGACTAGACAGACCTTTGTTGGGAAAGAAATGTCTTTGCTTTTTGATATGCTGTCTAGGTTGGTCATAACTTTCCTTCCAAGGAGTAAGCATCTTTTAATTTCATGACTGCAGTCACCATCTGCAGTAATTTTGGAGCCCCCAAAAATAGTCTGCCACTGTTTCCAATTTCCCCATCTATTTCCCATGAAGTGATGGGACCGGATGCCATGATCTTCGTTTTCTGAATGTTGAGCTTTAAGCCAACTTTTTCACTCTCCTCTTTCACTTTCATCAAGAAGCTCTTTAGTTCTTCTTCACTTTCTGCCACAAGGGTGGTATCATCTGCATATCTGAGGTTATTGATATTTCTCCTGGCAATCTTGATTCCAGCTTGTGCTTCATCCAGCCCAGCATTTCTCATGATGTACTCTGCATATAAGTTAAATAAGTAGGGTGACAATATATAGCCTTGACATACTTTTTTTCCTATTTGGAACCAGTCTGTTGTTCCATTTCGGTTCTAACTGTTGGTTCCTGACCTACACACAGATTTCTCAAGAGGCAGATCAGGTGGCCTGGAATTCTCATCTCTTTCAGAATTTTCCAAAGTTTGTTGTGATCCACATAGTCAAAGGTTTTGGCATAGTCAGTCAGTAAAGCAGAAATAGATGTTTTTCTGGAACTCTCTTGCTTTTTCGATGATCCAGTAGATGTTGGCAATTTGATCTCTGTTTCCTCTGCCTTATGTAAAATGAGCTTGAGTGTCTGGAAGTTCACGGTTCACGTTCTGTTGAAGCCTGGCTTGGAGAATTTTGAGCATTAGTTTACTAGTGTGTGAGACGAGTGTAATAGTTCAGTAGTCTGAGCATTCTTTGGCATTGCCTTTCTTAGGGATTGGAATGACAACTGATCTTTTCCAGTCCTGTAGCCACTGCAGCATTTTCTAACTTTGTTGACATATTGAGTGCACCACTTCCACAGCATCAACTTTTAGGATTTGAAATAACTCAACTGGAATTCCATCACTCTACTAGCTTTGTTCGCTGATGCTTCCTAAGGCCCACTTGACTTCACATTCCTAAAGCCCACTTCACATTCCAGGATGTCTGGCTCTAGGTGAGTGATCACACCATCCTGATTATCTGGGTCATGAAGATCTTTTTTGTACAGTTTTCTTGTGTATTTTTGCCACCTCTTCTTAATATCTTCGCTTCTGTTAGGTATATACCATTTCTGTCCTTTATTGAGCCCATCTTTGCATGAAATGTTCCCTTGGTATCTCTAATTTTCTTGAAGAGATCTCTAGTCTTTCTTTCCTATTCTAATGTTTTCCTCTATTTCTCTGCACTGATCACTGGGGAAGGCTTTCTTATTTCTCCTTGCTATTCTTTGGAACTCTGCATACAAATGGGTATATCTGTCCTTTTCTCCTTTGCTTTTTGCTTCTCTTCTTTTCACAGCTATTTGTAAGGCCTCCCCATACAGCCATTTTGCTTTTTTGCATTTCTCTTTCTTGGGGATGGTCTTGATCCCTGTCTCCTGTACAATGTCACAAACCTCCGTCCATAGTTCTACAGGCATTCTGTCTATCAGATCTAGTCCCTTAAATCTATTTCTCACTTCTACTGTATAATCATAAGGGTTTTGATTTAGGTTATACCTGAATGGTCTAGTGGTTTTCCCTACTTTCTTCAATTTAAGTCTGAATTTGCAATAAGGAGTTCATGATCTGAGCCACAGTCAGCTCCCAGTCTTGTTTTTATGGACAGTATGCAGCTTCTCCATCTTTGGCTGCAAAGAATATAATCAATCTGATTTCAGTGTTGACCATCTGGTGATGTCCATGTATAGAGTCTTCTCTTGTGTTGTTGTAAGAAGGTGTTTGCTATGACCTGTGCATTCTCTTGGCAAAACTCTATTAGCCTTTGCCCTCCTTCATTTTGTACTCCAAGGTCAAATTTGACTGTTACTCCAGGTATTTCTTGACTTCCTATTTTGGATTCAAATCCTCTATGATGAAAAGGACATCTTTTTTGGGTGTTAGTTCTAAAAGGTCTTGTAGGTCTCCAAAGAACCATTCAATTTCAGCTTCTTCAGCATTACTGGTCAGGGCACAGACTTGGTTTACCATGATATTGAATGGTTTGCCTTGGAAATGAACAGAAATCATTCTGTCGTTTTTGAGATTGCATCCAAGTACTGCATTTCAGACTCTTCTGTTGACTATGATGGCTACTCCATTTCTTCTAAGGGATTCTTGCCCACAGTAGTAGATCATCTTGCCCACAGTAGTAGGTCATCTGAGTTGAATTCACCCATTCCAGTCCATGTTAGTTTGCTGATTCCTAAAATGTCAGTGTTCACGCTTGCCATCTCCTGTTTGACCACTTCCAATTTTCCTTGATTCATGGACCTAACAATCCAGGTTCCTATACGATATTGCTCTTTACAGCATAGGACTTTGCCTCCATCACCAGTCACATCCACAACTGGGTGTTGTTTTTGCTTTGGTTCTGTCTCTTTCTGGAATTATTTCTCCACTGATCTCCAGGAGCATACTGGATACCTACTGACCTGGGCAGTTCATCTTTCAGTGCCTTATTTTTTTGCCTTTTCATACTATTCATGGAGTTCTCAAGGCAATAATACTGAATAATTCATTAATTCATAATACTGATAATTCATTGGAAACAACTAACTACCAAAATTACCCAATATGAAATAGATAACCTGAATTGTCCTACAGAGATTAAGGAAATTGAATTCATAGTTAAATTCACCTCCCCTACCCCGCAAAATATCTAGGCCCAGACAGTTTCATTATCAAATATTTACGAAAGAGTAATATTAATTCTCCACAGTATCTTCTACAAAAGAGAAAAGAATAATTTATAAACTCATTTTCTAAAGCCAGAACTATCAAAAAAACAGACAAAGACTGTACAAAAACAGAGTAAACTACAGGATAATATTCTTCATGTACAGAAGTAAGAAAATAAACAAACTGAAAGACCCCTCAAAGAATATTGGCAAAGAATATCCAGCAATATACAGAAAGAAAAGTACAACATAACAAAGTATTTACTGTGGGAATGAAAACCGGCTCAATATTTGATAATCACTTAAAATTCACATTAAAAACACATAATCATATCAATTGATACAGAAAAATCATCTGAAAAAATTCAACATCCATTCATGATAAAACCTGCAGCAAGCTAGGAATAGAAAAATACATCCTCAACCTGATAAACAGCATCTACCCAAAACCCATATCTAAGATAATACTTAATAATGAAAGACTGAATGCTTTCCTCCTAACATCAGGAAAAAGACAAGGATATCTCCTCTCATCACTTCTACTCAACATTGTACTCAATGTTCTAGCTCACTCAATAACACAAGAAAGAAAAAACCATATTGGAAAGGAAAAAATGCTTTTTTTTTTGCAGATAAGATCTAGGTAGAAAACCTAGAGAAATATACAGAAACTCTGCTATTCTTGACAGGTGAGATTAGAAAGGTTGTAAGATGTAAGACTGTACCAATGCAATGGACAAGAACTTGGGCAAACTTTGGGAAGATGGTGAGGGACAGGAAGGTGAGGTGTGTTGCAGTCCATGAGGTTGCAAAAAGTCAGACACAACTGAGCGACTGAACAACAAGATATAAGGTTAACATACAAAACTCAATTTTATTTCTATATTTTATTAATGAAACAATTGAAATTAAGGTTTAATAAAGTAATACTATTTAACAACAGTATAAAAATATGAATTCTTAGAGATAAATCTGACAAGAGGTGTCAAAGACATATACTGTTAACATCACAAGATATAAAGTCAAAATAAAAATCAATTATATTTCTGTAAACTAGTAATGAGTGAGTGAGTGAAGTTGCTCAGTTGTGTCCAACTCTTTGCGACCCCATGGACTGTAGCCCACCAGGCTCCTCCATCCATGGGAAACTCTAGGCAAGAACACTGGAGTGGGTTGCCATTTCCTTCTCCAGGGGAACTTCCCAACCCAGGGATTGAACCCGGGTCTCCCGAGTTGTAGGCAGATGCTTTACCGTCTGAGCCAAACTAGTGATAGGCAATAATAAAACAATCTTTTAAATTAACAATAACACAAAAAGTAAATAGTTAGGTATAAATCTAACAAAGTATGTGCAAGTTCTGAATGCTGAAAATTGCAAAATATTAATTGATGAAAGAAATCAAAGACCTAAGTAAAAGGAGAGACATATTGTGTTCATAGACGGGAAAAAATAAGATTTCCTTTCTCCCCAAGTTGGTCTATTTTTTCTAAAGAAAAAAATGGTTGATTCTAAATTTTATATGGAAAGGTAAAGGAGCTAGAATAACAAACAATTCTGAAAAAGAAAAATAAAGTTGAAGGGATCACAGTACCCTATTCTAATGACTTGGTATAAAGCTACAAGAAACAAGAAAAAGGGCTATTGGCAATGGGAGAGACACAAAAATAAACTGAACAGAATAGAGAGTCCAGAAATAGACCCACATATATACAGCCAATTGATTTCTGACAAAGCTGCAGAAGCACTTCAATGGAGAAAGAACAGTGTTTTCAACAAATGGTTCTGGAACATTCAAGTATCTCTATGAAAAACAAGGGACCTCAACCTAAATCTCACACCTTATTTAAAAAAAAAAACTCAAAATGCATCATAATCCTCAATATAAAATTTAAAATTATATAACTTTCAGAAGAAGTCATAGAAAATCTTCATAAACTAGAGCTAGGCAGAGTTCTTAGATAGGACACCAAAAGCATAATTCATTAAAAATAAATTTGAGAAATAGTAACTTCATCAAAATTAAATATAGTTTCCTTTACAGAAAAAAAGAAAAGGTTTTTTGCTAAGAAAATAAAAGGACAAGCTACAGACTGGGAGAAAATCTTTACAAATCATAATCAGCAAAGAACTTACATTCAAAGTGTATAAAGAATTTTCAAAATCCAGCAGGAAGAACACAACTCAATTAAGAAAATGACTAAAAGATTTGAAAAGATACTTCACTGAACAGTATATACAAATGGCAAAATAAGCACCTGAAAAACGTTCAACATCATTAGGGAGACGCAAACTAAAATCACAATGTGATACTACCACATATTTATTAAGGACAACATTTTAAAAATAGAGTATATCAGGTGTTTATGAGAACACACAGCAAAAGGAACTCTTAGACTCTGCTGCTTGGACTGAAAAATGGTATAGTCACTCAGAAAAACAATTTGACAGTTATTTGTAAAGTTTAAATATATACTTACCATACAATCCAGCAACCCCACTCCCGGACATTTACCCTAGAGAAATGAAAGCTTAGGTTCACACAAAAACCTGTACGTGAATGTTCATAACAGCTCTATTCCTAACTGCCAAAACCTGGAATAACCTACCTGTCCTCCACAAGTAAACGGATAAACTGTGGTTCATTCATACAATGGAATACTATTAAGCAAAAAAAACAAACTATAGATATGTATATGTATACAACAAACTATAGATGTGTATAGATATATACAACAACATGGATGAATCTCACAGATAAGTCTCAAAACATTACATACTATATATTCTAATTTTATGAACATCACATTATTATTTTATAAAATTACCAAAAAGACAAACTGAAGTAATGGAGAATAGATAAGTGGTTTTTGCGAGTAAGGGATGGGACAAGGGTATGATTGCAAGATTTAATCATAGTACAATTATAAAGGCACAAGGGAAATTTGAGGGGAGATGGAACTGTTCTGAACATTCATTTTGGTGGTTGTTAAATGAATTTTATAGATATATTTAGATCATAGAGTTGTATGCCAAGAATAAATCAAGTTTATTGCATGCGTTAAAAAATACACCCAAAAGATTACATTGAATAAAAAAATATATATATATTTTCCCAAAGTAGATGCTCAGTTAACATCTGCTGAACAAAAACACTGAAAATTGGCTGCAGTTTCTGCTTTAACATTAATCTTATTTATATCCCTAAGCTTCAAACATGTACATAACTTTTTGTAGCATCATTAACATTTTCTATCATGGTATCTGCCACAGAAAGATTTCTAGTTTACACAAAAAAATAATTTAAAATATCAAATGAAAGTCAGAAATCTATTATTCCAACCAATTATTTTAACCTTTAAAGATTATCATTAATAATAGGTAACTTTTTCTTTATATCTTGTATGTATATCTTTCTCATTAAAAAGGGAGCAGGATCTGTTTTTAAGTCATTACCTTAAGGCATGATACACAAAACAGATATTTGATGAATGTTTACATAATCAACTAATCTTCATTAAACATTAAATGAGCTGAATATTTGAGCCATTAATTCATCTTGACTATTAACTCTGTCTAGGATTTATCCTTTTCCTTGAGTTAGTAAAACTGATTACTAAATATTGTTCTTCCTTCTGACTCAAACCACAGTGTGCACTCACATGGTGAGTGTGTGGCATTTCTATGCAGCCACACGCTTTCAGATTGTCTTTGCTAAGGACACATTGGGCATCTGTTTGCCTGCAGCTCCTGTGCAAGCAACCAAATGGGATCCCACTATACCATTCCTGTACTGACTTGTCACAGGTCTGACTAAGACTCATTCATTTCAATCAATTATCTAAGCAGATTGGTTAAGTCACATGTGTGTGAATGAATAAAAGCAACTTCATTAAAAAACAAAAAGACCATTAATTTTGGTCTTTGCTTTAAACTGCGTGAAAAAAGTGTGTTCCTACACTAGAAAATGATTAAAAACATAACTGAGGTTTTTAGATGAACTTAGCCTAAGAATTAAACACATATTGAAAACTGTAAAGATGCTATTTGTATGTATTTACAATACAGAACAAGGATAATTCCCATACTTCTTTGAAGTTTCTGTTTGTTAAAAGAATTATTTTAGAGCTCTCCACACTGTTTTTAAGGTATTATTTCTGTTAACATAGCTAATGTGATCATCTCTAATTTATCTAGGTTTCAGTCAAATTTTCAATAAATTTTTGAACTTTACAGCTCTGATAAATTAAACTATAAAGTATATTTTAATGGTGCTAAAATATACTCACTTTTTATATACTACAATATATGCTTTAATATCACATATTACTTGCAAAGAAACCAAACTAAACTGCTTTTGTCAGAAACCAGCCAAAAATATAATAAACAATCTAACCAAAAGATGAAAACATTTAACCTGATTGAAGCACTTAATGCAGTAATTTTATTTGGCCCATAACTAAGGTCATAAACACTAATGAGTTTGCTTAACTAAGAATGAACTATTTACATAAAGTTGTAGCTTTCTATATTTTAGCTCTGAGAACACTGTTAATATTTAATATGCTAATTAATAAGGACTGCAATCTATTATGACCAAGTAAATAATAAAGCCAATTTGCAAAAACAGTTTATATAGAAATAAGCCAGTCCTCAAACTTCCAAATTTTCATGAGCACCTCATCCACTGTCTTTAATTGAAGGACTTAACACTGGTTTCCTTCACACACCCCACCCCTGAATGTATCATTATGGGTACAGGAGTTCAAACCACAGAGAAGCACCCTCTCCCATAAAATTACATGGTCAATTATCCTGTAGATAATTTTCACAGTTTAGCCCAGTTAACCATATCTGGCTCATTTGGGCACATAATTAAACCAGGCTCATTGAAAATATCCATTTAAACTAAATGTAATGAAAATGAATGAATTTCTTACTATACTGCATTTACTCAGGGAGACTTTGTTTCAATTTAACCTGAAAAATCAACACTGCAAAACAATCCTAACTTGAATATATTTCAAATGTGTATGACAACCTAGCCTTAATATCATGAAAGGAATGTTCCTTTGAAGTATTTGCAAAATTGGGGAAAACCTCACAAAAGGGCATTTTCTAAATATGTGTAAGCACAGAGACATGATTATACCTGCCAGTTATAACAGAGCTGTATGATTATTAAGTTCACTTGGTGAAATGTCATTTCAGAAATCACTCAGACCTAAGTTTTTATAATAAAGGTATTCAAAGTTAGCTCCTCTCCCCAACATCTGACATTTATAATATAGGGTTTTTAGAAAACTCGATTAAATATTACCTGCTTCTGCAGCCACCTCTCATGCCTTCGTTGTTTTCGTCTCAGATTCTTCAGCTTGCTCTTCTCTCTCTTACTGAGCCTCTGATTAATCGCACCCAGTGAAAAACTGCCCGAGTGCAGGAAGTTCAGAGGAGAGAGGTGCTCTTCCTGGTCCTCGGCCTCCAGCGTGCTCCTGCCAGCTGTGGGCAGGTCCATCAGGAAAGTCAGGCTGTTAGGACTAGCATGGCCAGAATACACAGCAGAAGCTTCTAGACCACGCTGAAATTCTCCTCCTCTTTGTGTCTGGGTCTCACGGGGAGCCACTGAAAATCTTTGCAGCAGCATATTAGGATCAAAACTGGATGAAATCTGAAAGGAACAGTTATTTTTATTCGATTCTAAAGGCAAGCTCGGAAGGTCAACAGTCTGTGTCTCATTGAGCCCAGGATACACAGTAGTCTTACTATGGATTTCATATAAAGTGGGTAATAAAGTCAGTTTCTCACTGATGCTCAGATCCAAACTATGTGATTTTCTATGAAAAGCTCTCGGAGTGCGTCTGGTGGTCAAAAGCTGCGGAACAAAAAGCTGGTATTTTGGATCTGACGCTTTGAAGAGCAGTTTTTCATTCTTCATCTTGAAATATGTTGACCGTACCTCCAGGCAGAGTGCTTCAGTTAATCTTCCAGGACCATTATTATTTGGGCCCATGTTTAAAAACCTGAGATTTCTGTTTCTGGAGGCGCCACCTGTCAGCAGAGTTTCCTTGTCACAACCTGACTGAACTCTAGGATGTGACAAGTATTTCAGCGATGGTCTCATTAGTCGGCCTGACCGTGTTGGCTGATAATCGGTACGGCTCTTGGAGAGATGTACAGCTGCAAGCTGGCCACAGGAACATTTTGGAGTGCTGACAAAATTAAAGCCCCCTAAACGGGCCCCACAGAAAGGGCAATTCAGTTTTCCAACTGTCCACTGGGCCTACAGGTAATAAAGGAAAATAAAAACAATGCTTTCATTGTAAAGTAACCAAAGAGAATGTGAGTTTTTTTTTTTTTTTTTTTTTAAGCCGACCACATGAAAGTTTTCTATGCCACAGAAAAGGCCAGCTTTCTGTTTTCTGATTAGTAGACAGAATGGTAAATGGAAACAAACCTTCCAATAAACAGAGATAAGAAGCTCCAAAGGTCTAGAATGATAACATACTGCACATCACACCCATCTAGACAATACTCCCAAGATTCTAAAGAGTCTTTTAGACAATAGACTGAATATGGATACAGTGTGAACTAATGAAAAGAAAAATACACTATGGAACCAGGAAGCAAATCAGTCTACAGAGCTTAATTTGCAAGTAAAATCTCAGAGAAAAGTGTCTGTTTTGATACACTTCTTGCATACCAAGCACTGTGGGAGGGAACTTTACCCAAACAGCAGAATAAAGCTCTTCCTGCCTTTTTACATACAACTGGAAGATATTGGTTGCATGCATCAGTTAGTTCATTTTCTCTATTCAGATTACAAATAGTGAAATAGCTTAAAAATATCTTTTAACAGAAATAGTGGAATATCTGAAATGTGCTAATACATTTTACAAAGTTCAGGACACTTATAAGTAGTACCCTGGCATTCTCCCAGGAAATCACTACAATGTGAGAATGAATGCAAGAGATATCTAGCTAATGGTATTTTTTAACCAAAAAAGTAAGCTAGTCAGTGGAGAAAAGCTACTATATTTTCCCCAAATCATATTTTATATGATTTTCTATACTTTTCTAACACTTAGGTGTTTTGAACTTGGAGAAATAATGAGGCCACATTGAACAAGTTCCTGCTCTTATACTATTTCATTAAGGATTCTTAAAAGTGTGGTTTTTTCATTCTGATTGTGCCAGTAAGAGTCATTAATTTTCAAGTTTATTTTACATGTGTGTGCATACATGAGTGATACCCACAGGATATTTCATTCACTTCACAGGGACTGTTCTAGGTACTGGGGGATATAATGCATAATGAACAAAACAAAAACTTTGACTTCATGGAGTTTATATCCTAGTAGAGCATCTCGGTGATTAACATGATCAGTAAGTCATTCGTGTATGTGTATGTGTATGTATATGTATGTGCATATGTGTATGGATGTGCATAATAATTTATATATGTTATATATACTTAAACATATTTACAGGTTCTACATATCTTGTAAAATGTGTGTGTAAAACATGGATAGATATATAAAGTAGAGAAGGGAGAAAGGAAGTGTTTGGTGGTAATAGTTGGGAGAGGCAGTTGATAGATTGGCTACACGAGGCCTCAATTAAGAATAAAGACCTAAGAAAATGATGGAACAAGTAGGTAGTGGTGGAAAGAGAATTCAAAGGAGGGGAATTTTAAAGTGCAAAGTCTGAGTTATAGAAGTACTCAGAGCACTCCAGTAATAAGGAAAGCAGTAAGTGTAATCAAGGGTTACATACCCTTTCATATTTCCTGTAACAATGCATTCAAGACAAATAGCTCTAAAATGAGGGCAAAAACATTCTGAAAGTAGTATATTCCTAAATTTACTCAGAAACTAAGGAACTTACTTTTTGTATCAGGCAGTGTATCCATTCTGGAAGAGCTTCTATATTCATGTGCCACACATGACAAATATTTCCATCATCAGCTGAATCATTTGTATTCTGTTATATCAAAATGTATGATATTAGTCATGACTAGTTCAGATTTTATTTCACAAAATTCATATTTAAGTAAAACACAAAAATATAAATTCACTTTTAGGTAGGAAGGAAATACATACTGCCCTTCTCTCCTTATTCCCATTGCCAAGAC
Source organism: Bubalus kerabau (assembly GCF_029407905.1). Taxonomy (NCBI): domain Eukaryota; kingdom Metazoa; phylum Chordata; class Mammalia; order Artiodactyla; family Bovidae; genus Bubalus; species Bubalus kerabau. Next base: position 17,145,083 of record NC_073641.1, read on the forward strand.
AAATCTATAAAGTTTTGTTTTGTTTTTTTCATGGAATAGCCACATTTAAATTGACAAAAAACAAACAAAAAAAATCCCTCTACTTCACTGAGACCATCAAATTAAAACATGAGCACAAAGTCACTGAATGGACAAATCTAGCACCCTATTTTATTCTGTGTGTGAGAAAAACTATTCATGATAACTTTCTCCAGCCTTCAATCTCTGATTCTAATAACAGAATAAAGGAGTTACTATATTAGCCATCAAGATGCTCAAGAAAAGTTTAAAAGAGGAACTCCACACTTTCACTAATGGTTAGGACTCCACGCTTTCACTGCTGAGGGCCTGGGTTTGATACCTGTTTGGGGAACTAAGATCCTGATGTGGCACAGCAAAAGAAAAAAGAGAAGAAAAAAGCTTTAGAGGATTGGGGGAGAGGAATAATTGTGCAGGGAACTAAAAAGGCCCTAAATTTCAGCTGTGTAAGTACAGCGAAAATTTCAGGGACAATTTTGGCCTTTTGAAGTAGATTTGCAGAAATAAATGTGATCTATAGTTGAGACTGGAGAAGGCAATGGCACCCCACTCCAGTACTCCTGCCTGGAAAATCCCATGGATGGAGGAGCCTGGTGGGCTGCAGTCCATGGGGTCGCTAAGAGTCGGACACGACTGTGCGACTTCACTTTCACTTTTCACTTTCATGCACTGGAGAAGGAAATGGCAACCCACTCCAGTGTTCTTGTCTGGAGAATCACAGGGACGGGTGGGCTGCCGTCTCTGGGGTCGCACAAACTCAGACACGACTGAAGCAACTTAGCAGTAGCAGCATAGTTGAGACACTATGACTTCCCAGTTGGTTCTTTAGTACCTCTGTGACCTCTGTGACCTTAGGACAGTTGCTTTACTTCTCTGAGTCTCTGTTTCTTTTCCCGTTAAATTCCGCTAGATAAGTGGCTCAGGTCCCTTCCAGGTCTACAGAACTTCATTCTATGAGATGACAGAAAGGGCTGAGTGACAAGAACAGGGCAAGTACATAGCAGATGGGAACAACACAAAGAACGGCCTATGCCAAAGCTGTGACAAACGGAAACAAAAAGGGCCCTGGGGAACTATTTGGGGTGGATTTGAAGCCTGTCTGTCCCCAGGCAAGAGCAGTACTTGGGACAGAGAGAAATAGAGCAACATTTCTAAAAGTATGGCTGGAAAGGCCTGGAAAAAAATGGAAAGCATTTGCAATAAGTCCAGGAGATGAGCTACTGAGGACCAATCTCTATTCTGGCTGAAAATATTATCATATGAAAATATCACATTATTTAACATGTTAACTACCTCAACATATAGTGTGAAATAAATTTGATAATAAGGTACATCTCTAATACACACTGTTTTTTTAAAGCAAGTGAAAAAGAAGTAAATATACTCTGAATTATGATATTATAAGCATATACAACCTAAAAAAATCAATATTATAACTTTTCTATGGAAATATATGTATATAAATAGAAAAGGTACCTTACAGGGTGTGTACCAAATTGACATCACATGGTTTGAAGAAAGAAAGAAGTTCAAGATTAGGAAAGTTACTAAAAGGAAACTAACTTTCATGGAAAATTGTTTTAATGGAAAAATAAGTTATACTTACATAACTAAAATTTTAATTAAAATTGATGTAAATAAAATACATTGATTACTTCTGGTCCTGACAATACTTAAGTAAGTGGTATTAGACATGCTCTCACCATTACAACTGATAAAAATTGGCAAAATATACTATTGTTTTAAGACATTAGACCAAAGAAGAAGAAAAAAAGCACAGGGCTGTGATCTCTCAGAGAAGTCAAATAAATGAGGTTAGCCTAAAAATAACCCTGGATATCTGCCTCAGGGAACTTTCAGAACCTTGGTGTAGGGAGGAGGAACTCAATTAGTATATGGCAGCCTCGCTGATTTAAGACTAAGATCAGAGGCTATAAAGGCTAAACAGCTAGAATTTACAGGACTGCTGTACCAGCAAGGAGAGGCCTGTAATTAGAAAAAAGTTCCAGAAATCTGTATAGTAATTCCTCTAAATTTTTGGTTGAATACTATTATGGAGGTATGTAGGGTGAGATATCAGACAATCCGATAAAGAAAATTTACCCTGGAAAAGACATCTTCCAGTGAAGCATAACTATTCACACAGGGCTCACAGTAAAGCTGGGAAGATGTTCAAGTTCCAAGCAGCCAGAGCAGAAGGATCTCAAGGAATATATGGAGTATTTAGGAGTGATTCCAGAAGAGTTCTGTCTTAAAAGTAGGGCTAAATTAGCCCAAGAGTAAAGGCTCCTAAAAAGCAACCCTAATAAAGTTGAATATAACCCTCCAAAGAATGAAATTCAATCACAAATAACTCATATGTCTGCTAAAACATTCTTTAAAGGAAGAATAATATCCAGACACTCAGTAATGTTAAATCAAAATGTTGTACCTACAAGAGAAATTACTAGATTATGTAGTAAAAAAAAAAAAAAAATGTGACCCACAACCAGGAGAAAAATTGTTCAATGGAAATATCCCCCACGTTCCATCATGTTGACGTTTGGTAGAAAAATCATGCTGATGTTTGGCAGAAACCAAGACAATTCTCTAAAGCATTTATCCTTCAATTAAAAAATAAATTAAAAAAAAAATCTCCCCCAAAGTGGAGAAGATTGAATAAACAGGCAGACTTTAAATCAGCTATGACACATATTTTCATGATTATAATGAGAAGATAAATTACCTTAATACTAAATGAATGGTTTACCTAGAGAAAAAACTTCTGAAATTAAAAGTTTCACTTATTAGCAAATTGATACTGTAGAAGAAAATATCAGCGAACATGAACATATAGAAGTAAAAATGATGAAAAAAAAATCTAGCATAGGAAGAAAAAAGAGGAAAAAAATGAGCAAAATTGAAGTGATTTATGGGAAACATCAAATAGTGTAACATAAATGTAAATGCCTCTTCATGGATCACAGCCTTGTCGTGGCAAAGGGACTTCAGTAACTCAATGAGCCATGCTGTGCAGGGCCACCCAAGGCTAACGGGTCATAGCAAAGAGTTCTGACAAAACATGGTCCACCCAGTCCAGTATTCTTGCCTCGAGAACCCCATGAACAGTATAAAAAGGCAGAAAGATATGACAAGATGCAAGATGAGCCTGGGGTGCCCATGCTGGCTGTGTGCCTGGCAAATGAGCATCTGTGGCGAGGGGCCAGGAATGTGGGGGTGGACCCAGGCACACGTCAGCACTTTGGAGAGTTTTTTTCTCAAGCAATTATAAAAGTAGAAACTTGTCAGCATCATGATGAACTGAAGTGTGAATCCTGAAACACCTCTGCTGCAAGATGAGCTCCCCAAGTCAGAAGGTGTCCAATATGCTCCTGGGGAAGAGTGGAGGGATTGCTGGGAGAAACATCAAACCTCAGATATGCAGATGATATCACTCTAATGGCAGAAAGCAAAGAGGAACTAAAGAGCCTCTTGATGAAGGTGAAAGAAGAGACTAAAAAAGCTGGCTTGAAACTCAACATTAAAAAAAACTAAAAGCATGGCATCTGGTCCCATCACTTCATGGCAAATAGAAAGGGGCAAAATGGAAGCAGAGACAAATTTTATTTTCATGGGCTCTAAAATCAACTGTGGATGGTGACTGCAGCCATGAAATTAAAAGATGGTTGCTCCTCTCCCTTCCTGACCTGACCACGATGATAGGGTGGCTGACAGGACCCCTGGAGCACCCTGCCTCCCAGCCTAGCCCGGGGATCCTTGGGGCAGCCCTAAGTGCTGCCAGCCCACTGTTCACAAGAGGAGACAGGCCAGGGGTCGGCCATGAGGTCAGGGTGGACCCCTGTCCTGCGCCCACCACTGCCCTGCTTTCCAAAGTCCCGTGGCGGAGCAGCCCTGTCCTGGTGGGGGCAGGGGCCTGGGGTGCCCATGCTGGCTGTGTGCCTGGCAAGTAAGCATCTGTGGCGAAGGGCCAGGAATGCGGGGGTGGACCCAGGCACACGTCAGCACTTTGGAGAGTTTTTTTCTCAAGCAATTATAAAAGTAGAAACTTGTCAGTGTTATGATGAACTGAAGTGTGAACCCTGAGACACCTCTGCTGGCCTGCGGTTTGAGGCAAAAGTAAGGATGCCAACCTGCACTTCCCTTCCCCCACTGCCCCACCTCCCCCGACCACAGCCTACCATGGACTTTGTCCAGAGGTCAGGGGCCCTGGGCCTGGCAAAAAAAAATAACAAACGGGGAAAAAAAAAACAAACACTTGCCCCTTGGGAGGAAAGCTATGACAAACCTAAACAGTGTATTAAAAAGAAGAGACATTAAAAACAAACAAAAAAAGGCAGAGACATCACTTTGCTGACAAAAATAATATAGTCGAAGCTATGGTTTTTCTGGTAGTCATGTATGGATGTGACAGTTGGACCAAAAAGGCTGAGTGTGAAAGAACTTATGCTTTCAAATTATGGTGCTAGAAAAGACTCTTGAGAGTCCCCTGGACTGCAAGATCAAACCAGTCAGTCCTAAAGGAAGTCAATCCTGACTATTCATTGGAAGGACTGATGCTGAAGCTGAAGCTTCAATACTCTGGCCACCTGATGCAAAAAGCTGAATCACTGGAAAAGACTCTGATGCTTGGAAAGAATGAAGACAAAAGGAGAAGAGGGTGGCAGAGGATGAGATGTTTAGACAGCATCACTGACTCAATGGACATGAATTTGAGTGGAGAACAGAGGAACCTGGCCTGCTGTGATCCACGGAGTTGCAAAGAGTTAGGCTCAACTTAGCAACTGACAAACAACAGCAACACGTGTAAGCGGAGAAAAGACAGGACAGTAGGATAAATCATGGCCAAATTTTCCAAAAGCCACACGACTGAGCGACTTCACTTTCACTTGTCACTTTCCTGCATTGGAGAAGGAAATGGCAACCCACTCCAGTGTTCTTGCCTGGAGAATCCCAGGGACGGGGGAACCTGGTGGGCTGCCATATGTGGGATTGCACAGAGTCGGACACAACTGAAGTGACTTAGCAGTAGCAGTACAGATCAAAGCAGCTCAAGGATTCTTAAACAGCGTAAACACAAGGGAAACTACGGCTCTTAATAAAATTGCTGAAATTCAGTGACAAAAGTAAGCATCAAGAGAAAATAAGTATCCTACAGACAGGAGAAAGAAGAAAACAATGATTTTTGGAATTCCACTTAGCGCCATAAAGGAATAGGAGTTTAGAATTAGCTTCCTGCAACAAACAACTAGGAAACCGAACAAAAGGTAACAAACAACTATTTTCAGTCAGTGGGACAACAGACAGCGAAATAGTGACTTCTGAGAGAAATAAATTAACAGAGCTTACAGTCATATGGACTTCTATTCTGGAGACAATTGAAGGAACCCCAACAGAGTCTGGTCAGCTTTCTGAGTTGAGGAAACAGGAATCAGATTTTTTTAGAGGTAAAGGCAAACTAAAATTTGTAGGGCACAGTATCCAAAAAAAATAAGAAGAAAAAAGCCTCAGAAACTTGTATATGGTTTCCCCTTGAGTCTTTGATCAAATTCTAATCTGGTCATGCTTAGAGTAAAACTCCAGGAGACTGTGCTAAGAACACCTACAGGGGAAAGAACAATTACAGAGGCTATAAGCCAAACCCTTTCAAGAGCTCACACAGGGCCAGGAATCATTATGTTCCAACCGGCCTGATGGAAAAGGACTCATTCAATAATGAGGCATTCAGTAGTGACCCTTTGGGTCACTTTCCCTAGAAGTGGGGCAAATTAAGCCTTAGAATAAGTACTACTCTCAACCTACCCTAAAAAACCTAAAAATAAGTTTCTAAATTATCAAACTTATCTACAAACAACTATTAGGCAGAATGAAACATAAAATCTTTTAAAAGAATAAAACAAAATATAATACTCTACAAAATGAAATTTATAATCTTTGGTATCCAATTAAAAATCCAACATGGTGCAGGCCTGGGTGGAGAGGAATAGCAGCCACTATTTGTGTGTCAGGCATAAAGCTCTATCCAGATCTTTTCTCCTTGTCTCTCCAACCAAAGAAAAGCCTTAAATTACTAGGGAAAGGACAATACACATTATGACCTTTGGAGCACTGATGAAAAACAAAATCCTCTACTCCTGAGACAGTGGCAGGAATACAATGCTGGACCCAGAACTATAACTGAAAGGGACAGGAGCACCTAGATGGGCAAACCCCTATGACCCAGGGACACAGTGCCTGCTAAGACAGAGGCTGTCAGGCAAGCAAGGTGGATGTAAATTAGGGAAGAGCAAGGAAAAGATGGTACCGGCAAGGATGAATTGAAACACACATCAGTTTGTCTCTGATCTTGATAGTCTGGGTAGATAATAGAGAAACTAGAATCCTTCATCACAGAGACAAATATGTTAATACACTTATCTGACCCAGGAGGTGGAGGCCAAATGAGAATCCAGGGGAAGGTAGAGAAGTTACAGGCTTATTGAAGTTGTTCTCCCTCTTCAAGGTGAACCAGCATAATAAACTATGGGGATAGAGAAGAGATCAGCAATTGTCAGGTTTGGGGTGGGGATGAAAAGACTGAATATGAAGGGGGAAACCACAATCACGTGTGACCCAAATCAAATCACTTATGATTATACAGTGGAAGTGACAAATAGATTCAAGGGATTAGATCTGATAGAGTGCCCGAAGAACTACACACAGAAGTTCTGAACACTGTACAAGAGGCGGTGAACAAAACCATCTGCAAGTAAAAGAAATGCAAAAAGGCAAAATGGTTGTCTGAGGAGGCCTTACAAATAGCTGAAAAAAAAAGAGAAGCAAAAGGCAAAGAAGAAAGGGAAAGATACATCCTTCTGAAAGCAGAGTTCCAAAGAAAGCAAGGAGAGATAAGAAAGCCCTCCTAAATACTCAATGCAAGGAAATAGATGAAAACAATAGAATGGGAAAAACTAGAGATCTCTTCAAGAAAATCAGAGATACTAAGGGACTAACATTTCATGCAAAGATGTGTACAATAAAGGACAGAAACAGTATGGACCTAACAGAAGCAGAAGATATGAAGAAGAGATGGCAAGAATACATAGAAGAACTATACAAAAAAGATCTTAATGACCCAGATAACCACAATGGTATGACCACTCACCTAGAGCCAGATATCCTGGAGTGAGAAGTCAAATGGGCCTTAGAAAGCACCACTATGAACAGAGTTGGTGGAGGTGATGGAATTCCAGCTGACCTATTTCAAATCCTAAAAGATGATGCTGTGAAAGTGCTGCACTCAATATGCCAACAAATTGGAAAACTCAGCAGTGGCCACAGGACTGGAAAAGGTCAGTTTTTATCCCAGTCCCAAAGAAAGGCAATGCCAAAGAATGTTCAAACTACTGCACAACTGCACACAAAGTAATGCTCAAAATTCTCTAAGCCAGGCTTCAACAGCAAGTGAAATGAAAATTTTCAGATGTTCAAGCTCAATTTAGAAAAGGCAGAGGACCCAGAGGTCAAACTCCCAACATCCGTTGGATCACAGAAAATGCAAGAGTTCCACAAAAACATCTACTTCTGCTTCCTAACTACACCAAAGCCTTTGACTGTGTGGATCACAACAAACTGTGGAAAATTCTTCAAGAGAAGGGAATACCAGACCACCTTACCTGCCTCCTGAGAAACCTGTAAGGAGGTCAAGAAGCAACAGTTAGAACTGGACATGGAACAATGAACTGGTTTCAAACTGGGAAAGGAGTACATCAGTGCTGTATATTGTCACTCTGCTTATTTAATTTATATGCAGAGTACATCATGCAAAATGCCAGGCTGGATGAAGCACAAGCTGGAATCAAGATTGCCGGGAGAAACATCAATAACCTCAGATATGCAGATGACATCACCCTTATGGCAGAAAGTGAAGAGGAACTGAAGAGCCTCTTGATGAAAGTGAAAGAGGAGAGTGAAAAAGCTGGCTTAAAACTCAACATTCAAAAAATGAAGATCATGGCATCCAGTCCTATCACTTTATGGCAAATAGATGGGGAAACAATGGAAACAGTGACAGAGTTTATTTCCTTGGGCTCCAAAATCACTGCAGATGGTGACTACAGCCATGAAATTAAAAGAAGCTTGTTCCTTAGAAGAAAAGCTATGACCAACCTAAACAGCAAATACAAAAGCAGAGACGTTACTTTGCCAACAAAGGTCCACATAGTAAAAGCTATGTTTTTTCCAGTAGGCATCTATGGATGTGAGAGTTGGACCATTAAGAAGGCTGAGTGCTGAAGAATTGATGGTTTTGAACTGTGGTGTTGGAGAAGACTCTTGAGAGTCCTTTGGACTGCAAGGAGATCAAACCAGTATCCTAAAGGAAATCAATCCTGAATATTCATTGGAAGAACTGATGCTGAAGCTCCAATACTTTGGCCACCTTATGCGAAGAGCTGACTCATTAGAAAATCCCTGATGCTGGGAAAGATTGAAGGCAGGAGGACAAGGGGACGATAGAGGATGAGATGGTTGGATGGCATCACCGACTCAATGGACGTGGGTTTGAACAAACTCCAGGAGATGGTGAAGGACAGGGAAGCCTGGCATGTTTTAGTCCATGAGGTCTCAAAGAGTTGGACATGACTGAGGGACTGAATGAACAACATGAAGGGGGAGTGTGAGAGAATTTAGGGAATAATGTAATTGCTCTGTATCTTAAGTGAAGTTATGATCTTCAACCCTATTCATTTGTCAAAATCTTGGCAACTGTATCCCAAAGAGTAATTTTACTGTATATAACATGTTTTAAATGAAGGTGAAATGAAGACTTTTTCATAAGGCAAGTGAAGTGAAGTGTTATGTTAGTTGCTCAGTCATGTCCGACTCTTTGCAACCCCATGGACTATAACCCGTCAGTGTCCTCTGTCCATGGGATTTTCCAGGCAAGAATCCTGGAGTGGGTTGCCATTTCCTTCTCCAGGGGATCTTCCTGACCCAGGTATCAAACCCGGGTCTCCTACATTGCAGGCAGACTCTTTACCATTTGAGCCACTAGAGAAGCCCAAATCCAAAAAGAAATTTATCACCAACTTGTGATAAACAACATGTTCTTGAAGTACAAGAAAAATTTCATCAAACAAAATCTGGATCAACACAATTGAGTAGCGATCCTCAAACGGCAAATATGTTGGCAAATGTCAATTTTATTTATTTTTTTTAGTTTTCCGTAAAGAAAACTTACTTTTTAAAGCATATCATTAAAATATCCTGTGGAGTTTTAAATGCAAAAATTAAATGTATGAAAACAATACAAAGACTAGGACATGAGGGAAGAAAGCATACCAAGACTCTCACTCTATATATAATGTGGCATAATACAATTTAAAGGAAGATGGTGATAAACTAAGGATATATGTTGTAAACCAAAAGATCAACCACTAAGGAATAAAAGTACCCTAAATAGTAGCTCAGTTGGTAAAGAATTTGCCTGCAATGCGGGAGACCCTGGTTCGATTCCTGGGTCAGGAAGATCCCCTGGAGAAGGGATAGGCTACCTACTCCACTGTTCTTGGGCTTCCTTGGTGGCTCAGCTGGTAAAGAACCTGCCTGCAATGCAGGAGACCTGGGTTCAATCCCTGGGTTGGGAAGATCCCATGGAGAAGGGAAAGGCTACCCACTCCAGTATTCTGGCTTGGAGAATTCCATGGACAGGCCATGGCGTCACAAAGAGTCAGATATGACTGAGCGACTTTCACGCTTCACACAAAAAGTCAACAGAAGACATAAAGAATTCCTGTAAATAATTAAGCTAAAAATTCAGTAAAAGTGTAACAGAAGATAGAACATGAGACAAAGAATAAGTAACATATTACATTTAAGCTCAAACATATTAATACTCACATTAAATCTAATGGTCTAAATACTCCAATTACAAATCAAAGGATATTAGACTGGATGACAAAGACCAAATGTTAGTCACTCAGTCGTGTTCAACTCTTTGTGATACCATGGACTGTAGCACACCAGGCTCTTCTGTCTATGGGATCCTCTAGGCAAGAATACTGAAGTGGGTTGCCATTTCCTTCTCCAGGGGATCTTCCTGACCCAGGAAATGAACCCAGGTCTCCCGCAATGCAGACATAATTTTACCGACTGAGCCACCAGGGAAGACCAACAAAGACCAAACAATACATCATATACAAGAAATTCATTTTAACACAAATGCACACATAGGTTTGAAATTTAAAGGATAAAAGTTTTTATCATGAAAAAGTAAATCAAAGGAAAGCTAGAGTTAATATACTAGTAACAAAGTAGATTTCAGGACAATGAAATTATCAAGGATAAAAAATAAACTTTTCATAATTAGAAAGGAGTCAGTTCATCAGGAAGATATAACAAATGTAAATATGTACATACCTAATAGAAGAACTTCAAAATACCTGAATGCAGTACTTGGGCGCAACCTCAAAAATGACAGAATGATCTCAGTTCATTTCCAAGGCAAGCCATTCAGACAGAACTTAAAAAGGAAGTGGACAAACTCATAATAAAATAATACACGTTAGAGTGAAAATAAAGAAAATAGAGGCCAAAAAAGAAAAGATTAATTAAACTAAGGGCTGGTTTTTAAAGATAAAATTGACAAACATTTAGCCATACTCAGCAGGGAAACAAAAAGAGGGGGCCTAAGCACACAAAACTAGAGATTAAAAAGGGGAAATTACAATCAGTATCAGAAAAATACAATCATAAGATAATACTATGAACAAGTATATTCTAACAAACTAGACAATGTAGAGTGGATAAATTTTCAGAAATGTACAATCAAATAAGATTGAAATACAAGATATAACACACGAATTACAAATATTAAAATTGAATCAGTAATCAAGAAACTCCCCCAAACCCAAAGTCCAGGACATAATAGCTTCACAGGGGAATGCTACCAAAAAGTTTAAGGGAGACTTAATACCTATCCTTCTCAAACTATTCCAAAATACTGAACAGGAGGGAAGACTTTCAAATTCACTCTATGAGGCCAGAATTACCCTGATATCAAAACCAAAGACACCAAAAAAAAAAAAAAAAAAAAAAAAAAAACCTGAACATCTCTGACAAACACAGATGCAAAAATGATCAAGGAAATATCAGCAAACCAAATTCAACAAGATATAAAATGGTACACCATGATCAAGTAGGATTTATTCCAGGGATACAGAGATGGTTCATCCATGACAACACTCAGTAGTGACTGTGTCTGGTGATGAAAGTAAAGTCTGATGTGGCAAAGAACAGTAATGCATAGGAACCTTGAATGTTAGGTCCATGAATCAAGGTAAATTGGATGCGGTCAAGCATCGGCATCTTAGGAATCAGTGAACTAAAATGAACAGGAATGGGTTGAAATTTAATTCAGATGACCATTATATCTACTCCTGTGGGCAAGAATCCCATAGAAGAAATGGAGTAGCTCTCATAATCAACAAAGGAGTCTGAAATGCAGTACTTGGGCATAACCTCAAAAATGACAGAATGATCTCAGTTCATTTCCCCGGCAAGCCATTCAAAACATCACAGTAATTCAAGTCTATGCCCCTACCACTGATGCCAAAGAAGCTGAGGTTGATTAGTTCTATGAAGACCTAGAAGACCTCCTAGAACTAACACCAAAAAAAGATATTCTATTCATCACTGAGGATTGGAATGCAAAAGTAGGAAGTCAAGAGATACCTGGAGTAACAGGCAAATTTGGCCTTGCAAAACAAAATGAAGTCGGACAAAGGCTGAGTTCTGCCAAGTGAATGCACTGGTCATAGCAAATACCCTTTTTCAACAAGACAAGAGACAACTTTACATATGGACATCAGCAAGTGGCCAATACCAAAATCAAACTGAAGATGTTCTTTGTAGCCGAAGATGGAGAAGCTGTATACAGTCAGCAAAAACAAGACCTGGAGCTGACTGTGGCTCAGATCATCAGCTTCTTATGGCAAAATCCAGGCTTAAACTAAAGAAAGCAAAGAAAACCACTAGGCCAGACAGTTATGACTTACATCAAATCCCCTATGAATATGCACTGGAGGTAACAAACAGATTCAAGGGGTTAGATCTAGTTAATATTGTGTCTGAAGAACTACGGATGGAGGTCTGTAATATTGTACAGGAGGCAGTGAACAAAACCTTCACAAACAAAAAGAAAAGCAAGAAGGTAAAGTGGTTATCTGAGGCAGCTTTCAAATAGCTGAAGAGAGGTGAAAAGCAAGGGAGAAACGGAAAGGTATATCCAATTAAATGCAGAGTTCCAAAGAGCAGCACAGAGAGACAAGAAGGCCTTTTTCAATGAAGAGTGCATAAAACTAGAAGGAAACAACAGAAGGGGAAAGACTAGAGATCTCTTCAGGAAAATTGGAGATATCAAGGAGACATTTTGCCCAAAATGGGCACTAAAAGAACAGAAACAGTAGAGATATAGTAGAGCCTGAAGAGATCAAGAGATGTACAGAATACATGGAAGAACTGTACAAAAAAGTAGTATGTGATAATGTATAATGAACCCAATCACAACAATGGTGTGGTCAGTCACCCAGAGCCACACATTCTGGAGATCAAAGTTAAGTGGGCCTTAGGAAGAACTGCTATTAATAAAGCTAGTGGGTGCAATGGCATTCCAGTAGAACTATTCAAAATCCAAAATGATGATGCCATTAAGGTGTTGGATTCAATATGTCAGCAAATCTGGAAGACTCAGCAGGGGCCATAGGACTGGAAAGGTCAATCCTCGTCCCAATTCCCAAGAAGGGTAATACTAAAGAATGTGCTAACCATCGGACACCTACACTCATCTCCCATGCTAGTAAGATCATACTTAAAATCTTGCCCGCTAGGCTTCAGCATTGTGCGAACCAAGAACTTCCAGATGTCCAAGCTAGGTTTAGAAAAGAAAGAGGAACTAGAGATCAAATTGCCAACATCTGCTGGATCATAGAGAAAGAAAGGGAATTTCAGAAAAATGTCTACCTCTGTTTCATCAACTACGCTAAAGCCTTTGACTATGTGGATCATAACAAACTGCAGAAAGCTCTTAAAGAAATGGGAATACCAGACCATCTTACCTGTCTCCTAAGAAACCTGTAGGTGGGTCAAAAAGCAACAGTTAGAACCCTGTATGGAATAACTGATTGGTTCAAGATTGAGAAAGGAGTATGACAGGGCTGTCTGCTGTCACCGTTTGTTTAATCTATATGTTGAGCACATCATGAGAAATGCCAGGCTGGATGAGTTACAAGCTGGAATCAAGACAGGCAGGAGAAATATCAACAACCTCAGATATGCAGATGATACCAGTCTAATGGCAGAAGGTAAAGAGGAACTAAAGAGTGTCTGGATAAGGGTGAAGGAGGAGAGTGAAAGAGCTGGCTTAAGACTAAATATTAAAAAAGCTAAGATCATGGCATCCAGTCCCATTACTGCATGACAAATAGAAGGGGAAAAAGTGGAAGGAGTGATGGATTTTTTTCTTCTTGGGCTCTAAAATCACTGTGGATGATGACTGCAGCCATGAAATTAGAAGACAATTGTTTCTTGGCAGGAAAGCAAAGACAAACCTAGACAGTGTGTTGATAAGCAGAGACATTAATCTGCCGACAAAGGTCCATAAAGTCAAGGCTAAGGTCTTCCCAGCTGTATGTACTGGGCCATAAAAAAGGTAGAACGCCAGAGAATTAATGCCTTTGAACTGTGGTGCTAAAGAAGACTCCTGAAAGTCCCCTGGACAACAAGGAGATCAAACCAGTAAATCTTAAGGGAAATCAACCCTGAATACTCATTGGAAGGACTGATGCTGAAGCTCCAGTATTTTGGTCACTTGATATGAACAGCCAACTCACTGGAAAAGTCCCTGATGCTGGGAAAGATCAAGGGCACAAGGAGAAGAGGGCGTCAGAAGATGAGATGGCTGGAAGGCATCACTGATGCAATGGCCATGAATTTCGGCAAACTTTGGGAGACGGCGAGGGACAACGAGGCCTGGCGTGCTGCAGTCCATGGAGTCACAAAGAGTCAGACACGAGTGCGCAACTGAACAACAACAACACAAAGATGATTCAACATCCACAAACCAGTGTAACACATCTCCTTAACAAAACAAAGAATAAAAATTACAAGATCACCTCAATAGATGCAGAAAAAATACTGGACGAAATCCAACATCCATCCATGATTAAAAATAATAATAATAAAACAAAAAACCTTGACAAAGTTGATATAGAGGGACCATACATCAACATACTGGGGCTTCCGGGGTGCCTCAGTGGTAGAATCTGCCTGCCAATGCAGGAGGCTGAGGAGATGCAGGTTAGATCCCTGGGTTGGAAGATTCCCTGGAGAAGGAAATGGCAACCCACTCCAGTATTCTTGCCTGGAAAATTCCACGGACAGAAGAGTTTGGTGGGCTACAGTCCATGGGGTTGCAAAGAGTTGGACACAACTGAGCAACTGAGCACTTCAACATATTAAACATCATTTATGACAAATACAGCTAGCATTCTACTCAACGGTGAAAAGTTCAAAGATTTTCCTCTGAGATTAGAAACAAGACAGGCACTTCAATGTAAATCAACTATATTTCAATAATTTTTTAAAAAAGAAACAAGGATGTAAACTCTTTCAACACAGTACTGGAAGTCCTAGCAATAGCAATAAGACTAGAAAAAGAATCCAAATTGGAAGGAAAGAAGTAAAATTGTCACTATTTTCAAATGATATGACACTATATAGAAAACCATATACACTTTACCAAAAAACTATGAGCACTGATAAATGAATTCATAAAGTTGCAGGATGTAAGAAAAATATATAGAAACCTGTTGCATTTCTAGAGACTAATAATAAATGATCAGACAGAGAAATCAAAATGTTAAATTTCATTAACAATCATATCAAAAAGAATCAAAGACCTAGAAATAAATTTAACCAATGAGGTGAATGACTTGTAGTTTAAGAACTATATGACACTAAAGAAAGAAAGATGATATAAATAAATGGAATGATATTCTGTGTTCACGAGTAGAAGAGTTACCATGATTAAAATGCCCATACTACCCCCAAAATTATACAGATTTAATGAAATCTCTACCAAAACACCTACCACATTTTTCACAAAATTAGAACAAACGATTCTAAAATCTGTATGGACCCCAAATAGCTAAAGACCCCAAAAGAACCCAAATAGTCAAAGCAATCTGAGAAAAAAACAAAGGTGAAAGTATCATGCCTCCTGACTTTAGACCACACTACAAAGCTACAGTTTCCAAAGTACTGTGCTGGTACAGAAACAGACACAGAGAGCAATGTAATAGACCTGAATGCATATCCATAGAGCCAATTAACCTACAACAAAAGAAGCAAGAGTATTCAATAGGAAAAAGACAGTTTCTTCAATAAACAATGTTGGGAGGTTGGACAGCTACATGTAAAAGAAGTTAGAACTTTTTTCACACCATATAAAAAAATAAGTTCAAAATGTATTAAAGACCAAAATATAAATTCCTGAAACCATATAACTCGTAGAAGAAAATACAGGCAGTATGCTCTTTGACACTGGCCTCAGCAATATTTTCTTTGGATTTGTCTCCTCGGGCATGGAATACAAATGTGAAAACAGACAAACTGGATCTAATCAAACTGTAAAAGTTTTTGCACAGTGAAGGAACCCATCAACAAAATGGAAAGGCAACCAAATGAATGGGAGAAGATACCTGCAAATGATATAACTCATAAAGGGTTAATATCTAAAATAGATTAAGAACTCATACAACTAAATATCAGAAAGAACAAACAACGCAATTCAAAAAATGAGCAGAGGACCTAAGCAGGCATTTTTCCAAAGACATAGAGACAGATAATAGGCACATGAAAAACGTTCAACATCCCTAGTCATTGGGGAAATGCAGATCAAAACCATAATGAGATATCACCTCACACTTGTCAGCATGACTATCATCACAAAGATGAGAAATAGTTAAGTGTCGATATGGATTAGAAGAAAGGAACCCCTCATGCACTGCTGGTGGCAATGTAAACTGGTACAGCCACTACTGAAAACAGCATGCAGATTCCTCAAAAAAAAAAAAAAAAGAAGAAGAAAAAGATAGTGCTCCCAAAGGATCCAGCAATTCCACTCCTGGGCATTTAAATGAAGAAAATAAAAACAATACTTCAAAAAGATACATGCATCCCAAAGTTCACAGCAGCATTACTTAAAACAGTCAAAATACAGAAACAATAAAACCTCAACAGATAAAGAAAGAAGATGTGGCGTACACACACGCTAGTGTCACTCAGCCACAAAAAAGAATGAAATCCTGCCACTTGTGACAACAGTTCATCAGTTTCCTAAAATAGCTATCCCTACACTCACCATAAAACCAAAGCAACCCCTAGTATTAACCAAGAGAAACAAAAATGTATGTTCACATAATGATTTGTGTACTAATTTTCATAGCAACTTTATTAAAGCTCAAAACTGCAAACACCTAAAATTTCCATCAACTAGGGCATCCAGACAATAAACAACTGTGAAATCTGTACAATTAAGTAATACTCAGTAATAAAAAGGAATGAACTACTGACATAAGCAATAATATGAATCAATCTCAAAAACATTATGCTGAACATAAAAAGCTAGATATAAAAGAATATATAGGATAACTTATATAGGAGCCTCTAGAAAAGACCAAATGTACATCTTAACAATGGTGGCAGGTACAAGAGTACGTACACATTTGTCAAAGCTCATTGAAATCTGCATTTCATTATACGCAAATTATATCCTAATAAAACTGATTTTAAAAAATAGTAAAGAAAAATATCCTTAAAGAAAAGCAATCAAGAAACATCTGCAAGGGAGAGACATGAATTGGAAGACTGGGACTGACACCTGAGCACTACCAATTATAGAAGAGATAACTAGTAAGGGCCTACTGTATGACACTAGGAACTCTACTCAAAACTCTTTTTAATGACTATGAGTGGCGGGTATATGTATACGTATAACTGATTCACTTTGCTGTACACCTGAAACTAACACAACATTGTAAATCATACCCCAATAAAAATTTTTTAAAAATGTGAAAATCCTAAAATTTTTAGTTGTTAAGTTCCTTGAGCATGTACTATCTTAGTCCTCTTTGTATGCTCAGATCACAGCACAATACCTAAAATAAAACAGGGACTTAATGAATCCTTTTTGAGTGAAAGAATGCCTATTCTATGTCAGATTTTATCGATTTTTCAATGTACTCATTATCAGTTACAATCTCTAGCCCCTTATTTTTTAAATATTTCCTTCAAACTCCTGAAGACTGCCAAAAATGTGCACTGATAATAGTCTGCTCATTCTTACTCTCTATATTCTTAGGGAAAATGTATTTAAAAAAATGAATTCTTAACAATTGACTCATATTAGCCAAGGTCCATTATAACAAATTTAAATGAACCATATAAACTTATTTTTTAAGGAACCTTGGGAAAATGACAGGAAGTGACTCATAAAATTATAAGCAGTGTAACTTCTCCTACTTTACCTAAATTTAACTTCTGAAGAACAGAATTAATTTTGTAAACATCAATACCTATATACATTAACCCCTTTCATTAAGAGCTGAGGCACTGATAGGTACACAGATTAGCATAACTAATGAATTCTTTAAAAGGTTCTCATCAGATCAGATCAGATCAGATCAGTCGCTCAGTCGTGTCCAACTCTTTGTGACCCCATGAATCGCAGCACGCCAGGCCTCCCTGTCCATCACCAACTCCCAGAGTTCACTCAGACTCACGTCCATAGTGAACACAAATTGAAATTGACAAATATAGCTGTCTTTACTTCAGTATTAGATCTGAAACTTTTTCTGACTTTTCAAGGTTCTATCTCTGAGGTAAATAAATATTTCTTTTGTTGTTGTTACTGTTTGGTTGCTCAGTCGTGTCTGACTCTGCAATCCCATGGACTGCAGTCCACCAGGCTCCTCTGTCCATGGGATTTCCCAGGCAAGAATGCTGGAGTGGGTTGTCATTTCCTTCTCCAGGGGATCTTCCTGACCCAAGGATCGAACCCAGATCTCCTACATTGGTAGGTGGATTCTTTACTGCTGAGCCACCAGGGAATTTCTACATTGGTATAAAGAATAGAAAATTACATCAAAGTAAAATAATGGCAATCAACCTATGAGTAATTATTAAGTCATGACTAGACACAATGTTGACAATACAAAAGGAGTAAAGAAATTCATTTATATGGCAGGGACTGCGTTTTACCTTACACTTACTGTCTCATATTTCTATTTCATTGTTCATATTCTGTTATTTCATTTAATCAGATAAAATGATCATATTTAATCACATATTTTGATTACAATACTAGGAAACCGTCTGTTACAAATTCCAGAGATGTTTTTCATGCAATCCTATGAGAATAAACACTGGAGTCATAGATCTAGGTAGGTGAAGGAAGTTTTACAATGTACATCTTATTTTTACCAGATAACAAGCATTTGTACTGTGCTTATTATGCCCAGGTACTGTTTCAAGGGTTTTGTTTTTTTACAAATAAGGAAACTTAAACAAGAGAAACTAACTTTTATGTAACCTGTCCAAGGTCACATAGGAAGCACCAAAGCAAGGATTTCCATCCAGGCAGTCTGGTTTCAGAACTCAACTCACTGAGCTTCCACTGTTACTTCCTATACCAAATCAATACTATTTTTATAGGACAATTGGCTTCTCTGGTGGCTCAGAGGGTCAAGAAGCTGCCTGCAATGCAGAAGACCAGGTTTGAACCCTAGGCTGGGAAGATCCCCTGGAGATGGGAATGGCTACCCACTCCAGTATTCTTGCCTGGTGAATCCCACAGACAGAGGAGCCTGGCGGGCTACAGTCCATGGAGTCACAGAGAGTCAGACACAACTGAGCAACTAACACTTTCACACTCTCATCTCTTACATGTTAGCCTAAGTATGGTTTAAAGCACGATAGTACTAGTCTTCCAAAGGGTCACCAGAAAAGCAAAACAAAACAAAAAAAATTGGAAATATAACTTACTTTTAAATTAAACAAAAATAATATACTAACATATAGAAAAAACCAAGGTTTAGAAAAAAATTCCAGTTGATTCTGATATGTGACCCCCCCAAACCAATCTCTTAGATTTGAGAACTATTAACATAAAGCAGGGCTTCCCAGGTGGCTCAGCGGTGAAGAATCTACCTGCAACACAGGAGCCACAGGAGACTCGGGTTCGATCCCTGAATGGATCGGGAAGATCCCCTGAAGGAGATGGCAACCCACTCTAATATTCTTGCCTAGAGAATCCCATCAACAGAGGAGTCTGCGGGGCTATAGTTCATAGCCTCGCAAAGAGTCGGACATGACTGAGGTGACTTAGCATGCACTCACACAACATAAAGCAAAAACATATTTTTCTTTAAATATTTAAAAGTTAAAGTATATTCTCACACCAACAAAAAAGACAAGATCAGTTACAGCAGTTGATAACGGTGGGAGGAGCATAAAAGGCTGGGTAAAGAATATATAGTATTGTTTCTTTTTCTGAAAATTAGATATGGCAAACAAAGAAAGCTAGGATTAACACAGAAGCCTCAATTATAAATGAGACTGACAACTATTTCAACTGTAATTACACAGTCTTAGAAATATATGATATTCATGATATTTACTTTCAATTTAATTTTACAGGTAAAATAAGAATCTATTAAGTTTATAAAATCTATAGTCACTTAATTTTGGGGAAAAAAAACACAAATACATGTGATAAAACAAGTTTTAATGAATGTATTTCAGGATGAATTATTAAACATGAAGCAATTTCATTTAAGGAATTTAAAGGCTTAAAATAGCTGCATGTCAGGTTATCTCCTTGGAGAAAATATAGCCTGAAAATTAGGAACATGGTAAAATTAGGATTTTAAAAACCTCACTAGACAGTTTTTTTATGCCTCAAGTTTATCATGTGGACAAAGGAGGAAGTGAAGGAAGAGAAGTTAACTAACAGCAAATTTCACTTAATGCTGTCAGAAAAAAATGCTGACAAAATATTTTGTAAATAAAATCTTTTGTTCAAGCAGCAGGGGGAGCTAATGCATTGTTATTTCATTTTTTCTTTAAGTGTAGATATGTTTTCAGTGGCTATGTACAAAGAACTTACTTTTAAAATTACAAATTGTACGCATTATCATTTAATGATTGTTAAAAGTTTTAATTGAGCAGAACAGGTTAAATGTATAAAGTTGGCATAATTCATTATTGTATGCTATTTTGTTTCAATTTTTTAATTTGGATCCAAATTAAGGAAAAAGGACAGAAAAAGTAAAATAGAACCAGGAATGATGGTAGTTTACAAAAACCATGTTTCAAGGTCTCATATACTTTCTAGAGCTACAACACAATTTTGGCTCTGAAACTTTTTAGAGCCAAAGCAGAGGGGAGAACTAATATGCAGTGTTGTTATGCTAATTTGAAAAGAAATATTTTTATTTACGCATTTAGTAGTATCCTACTGATGTCGATTTTTCTATCAAAATCAAGAATTAATCAGACTCTGAATCTCCTGTATTTCCCAGAGCAGACAAATCCTTCAGCATACTTTAACAATATACTGCATCATCAATTTACATTTGAATATTTTTTGGAATCCTTTTGACTGATTTGGGTATGTCTGTATCCTCTCCTATCGTTGCGTTTCTGATTGCTGATGAATAATTTCTTGGCAGTTAAATTAATGTAATATTATTACATGCTATTTTGAAAGTTGTTTAACACTTTAACACATTTGCAACATTAGTAATAACATTCCCCTAGCCAATACAAAAGTGAGCCAACTATATTATTTAAATACTGCAGCTATAAACATTATAGTAAAAAGGTCAGATAATAAAAAGCTGGACTGCCTGGTTTTCCTATTTGCACTTTGAGAAAGTACTTCAAGAGTGATTTTTTTTTTTACTCAAAAGGTCTGAATGAATAAGAAGAAATCAAAAGCCTTAAAGGCAGACCATTCTCTGCATATATTCTTGCTAACTTTCTAATTTCACTCTTTCATAATTGCCAAAATGATTTTTAAGAATTAATGGTCATGTCACTCCTTTTCATTGACTTTCCAGCTTTTTCAGGAAAATGATCAGTCCTTGATTTGTCTTAAAAAAAACAGAAATGATCTAATCAACACCCATCTTTCTAGCCTCAAATCTGGTCAAATTCCCTCTTGATCTCTGCACTTCAATCATAGAAATCTTCTAGTTTCATGGAGATATATTCTTTCTACCACGGGGCCTTTGAATGTGCTGGTCCCAAAGCCTGGAATGTCCTCTGTCTTGCACTACCTGGGTTACTCATTTACCATTCTCCACAAAAGCCACTTCCTCAGGAAAGCCTTTGCCTTACAACAATCCCCTGTGCACGTCCTACCTTCATGGCCCTGTATATGATTCCTTTTTTCCCACTTATGCAGCTAATAATTTAATATTTATGATTGAACACTATCCTGAAAGCTTCAAAAGGAAAGAATATTTCTCTTCTGCTCTTTGTTGAATTACCTGAGCCTGTTACAGGGCCCGTCATGTCTTAGTTGGTTTGAACTGGCATAAGAAAATACCACAGACTGGGTGGCTTAGACAACAGACATTTATTCCTCACAATCCTGGAGGCTAGAAGCTGAAGATCAAAGCTCCAGCATGCTTTGGTACTGGTAGGAACTCTCCTTTTAGTTTGTAGATAGCTGCCTTCTTTCTGTGTCATCACATGGAAAGAGAAAGAGAGAAATCTCTTTCTCTTATAAGCCACAGTCTTACTGGATTAAGGCCCCATCCATATGACCTCATGTAACCTTAATAACCTCCTAAAGACCCGTCTCCAGATATAGTCACTTTAGGGGTTAGAGCTCACAACTACAAAGAATACTGACCAATGATCTCCTCTTTGCTAAAACCAAAGCATGCTTTAAATTCTCATTCAGTCTCTACATTTGGCCATACAGTTTGTACATTTTTGTACAAATCTGGGGGCACCTTTCACAGACTAGCACCTTCTAGAATTATGTAGTATACAACTTGCACATTAAGCAGTATCTGGTCTTCTACATCTCCCTATAGCATTCAATACTACTAACCAATACTTCCTTCTGGAAGACATTCATTGCTTGACTTCCATTAACACTGCATCTTGATTTTCACTCCTGTATTTCTCACTACTCTTTTTTTCCTATTTTGTCAATTTTTTTTTCCTGTCCATCCCTTGAATGTTCCTAGGCCCCTTCCTTTCTCTTTCCATTCACACTCTGCATAGTGATCTCATCTTCTTTCACTCACCATTTAAATGCTGATGACTCCCAAAACCACATTTTTAGTTCAGATCGCTGTTCTGAATCCCATATCCATAGAACCAGCAGCTTCCTAGATCTCTCTATTTAAATGTCTTTTAGGCCACAGAAACTTGTCCAAAACTGTGTAAAAGCTAAGAAATTAAAACTAAGGACACCATCTCTGCCCAGAACCCCCACCCCATCAGACTTCACAAATGGAGGTCAACTTTGTTATGTTCTGTTTTTAGGGTTTTCATTGTTATTTTTCTTTCTGTTTTGGTTCTTGCCCACATTGCAGGTATCTCAAGCCTGAAGGTAGAGAAGAAGCTCCTTTTTGTACCGGTGAACATTGTAGACTGTCTCAGAATTCCATTCTAAATTCCCAGTCACATGCCTTATTGCATGCCAGTGACTGGAAAACTAAAGCTCAAATGTCCCAGATTCTCTTACAGTTCAAGTTCCACATATGACCCAGCATCCACCAATCTGATACATGGATCAATATTATGAAAAAAGAAGTCATGAGAATATTTCTGCTATTTCTTTTAACAAGGTTAACTCTGAAGGTATTTGGTTGGTCTGCAGTCCATTCCTAGTTCTGTGGGCACTGAGAGCCAAGTGTGAGGCTTTCATTTTCTGGCACTGGTCAGGAC
Source organism: Bubalus kerabau (assembly GCF_029407905.1). Taxonomy (NCBI): domain Eukaryota; kingdom Metazoa; phylum Chordata; class Mammalia; order Artiodactyla; family Bovidae; genus Bubalus; species Bubalus kerabau. The sequence continues at coordinate 17,168,105 of NC_073641.1, forward strand.
TAAACAACTGTGGTCCTAGAACCAACAGTTCCTCAGTAAATGCTATTTCCTCAGTGTCCTGATCCTCTATGTCCTTCTGAGGGCCATTTCATACCTGCGTGGGATGATGAAGAAAGGAGACAAAGTCCAGGCTTTGCTCAGGGTTGGGAGACTCTAAGGGGGAACTCCTACAAAAAGCAGGGTTATAACATCAGCATAAGGGTGAATGAGAAATAAACCTGTTGTTCAGAAAAACAAAAGAAAAAGCTTGTCTATCTCAATTTTGTTATTCAGTAGGAGGAAAGGGGAAAAAAAGAAAAACTTTCCCACAGGGTACTGAAGAATTTTTTAAGAAAAAAAGTATAGAACATAAAGGAGATGACTAATAAATCCATCTACCTTATATCAAAAATTCTGTTTATCAAAAGATACCACAAAGAGTGAAATAAAAGTTACATAAACTAGTAAAAGATATCTGCAATACAATAACAAATAATTAGTATTCAGAATATGTAAAGAGCTCCCCAAAATCAAAATTGCACAACAGAAAAACAGAAAAGGGGGGAAAAAAGGCATTTCACAGGAAACACAAAGAGACTTAAACAATGAGATGTTAAATGTTGGAAAAGATGTGGACTCACAGCAATGTTTAACCACTACTCACAGACTGACACTTGAAAACAACTTAGCATCCCCCAGTAAAGGTGAAGATGCACATGTGCTGTGATGCACGCTCCACTTCCAGTGCAGACCCCTGCCCAAGTTACCAAGATGAAGACGCACATGTGCTGTGATGCATGCTCCACTTCCAGTGCAGACCCCTGCCCATGTTACCAAGATACGGACAAGAAAACTCATAGCAGCACGGCTTGTCAGAGCACAGCAGCCAGATAGAACTCAGTGGCAGAATGCCTTACAAACTGTGATATATTAATACACTAGAATACTATATAGAAGGGAAAAATGAGCTATACTACAGGGTGATATCACTAAAAGCAGCAATTTCCATCAGAATGCCTACCTACATTGTGATTTCATCTACAGAAAGTAGACCAAAAAAAAAAAAAAAAACACTTTCAGAAACAAGCAAAACACTTATTTTATACATAGATATATTTTAAATTATACTGTTAATAGGTAATAAATTAAGATAATTGGATAGGTGATAAATTTAGCATTCCTTCAGCATGAAGTAAAAATATGAGTGCTCAGTCATGTCTGACTCTTTGTGATCCCATGGACCATAGCCCGCCAGGCTCCACTGTCCATGGAATTCTCCAGGCAAGAATACTGGCATGGGTAGCCATTCCCTTCTCCAGGGGATCTTCCTGACCCAGGGATCCAACCCAGGTCTCCCCCACTACTGGCAGATTCTTTACCATGTGAGCCACCAGGGAAGCCCCTCTTTCAGCCCAGCATCTTATAAATTACTTATAGACTCCAGTATTTTATTTTATTGTTTCCTTTAATTAAAACAGATCCTTCTATGTTCCTCTTTAATATTTACATCAAATATATGTGTTCCTAATGCAAAAGATGTTTGTATAGTTTAAAGAAATCTTTAAAGAGACACAAACACCAATACATACACCCACTACCCAGTTTAATGAGTACATTACTGCTACTTTAAAAACCCTCTCAGGATCCCCCTCTATTTACACATTCCTCCTTCTCCCTGGAGTTAACAGTGATATTGAATTATTCCTGAGACAGGAATATAGGTTTAAAATATGTATGTTTTATGTGCATATAATATAAAACCTCCTAGAGACCCAGAAAGATTTTTCAATTCTGTATCACTCTCTTCCACAACCTATCCCGCTATACCCTAGTGCAGTGTTTGAATTTCTCTTGCTCATGATACTCTGAGGGAGGAGCAAAGGCACGAAAAAGAGTGTGAGGGTCAGAACTCTCACTGTCAGATTCAATTTTAACTGCACTGCTTAGTAACAGTACAATCAGACTCAATATATTTAATCTTCTGTGGCTCAGTTTCCTTATCTATAAAAAGGAGACGATAGCTTATTTCCTTCAAGACAATCTTTCTACCTTTATATTATCAGGAATGAATAATATAAAACATTTAAAACAATGTTTAACCAATAAGCAGAAGATTAAGAACAGGTGGCAAGAATACACAGGAGAACTATACCAAAAAGATACTCATGACCCAGATAACCACAATGGTGTGATCACTCACCTAGAGCCAGACATCCTGGAATGCAAATTCAAGTGGGTTTTAGGAACCATCGCTACAAACAAAGCTAGTGGAGGTGATGGAATTCCAGTTGAGCTATTTCAAATCCTAAAAGATCATGCTGTGAAAGTGCTGCACTCAATATGCCAGCATTCGGAAAACTCGGCAGTGGCCACAGGAATGGAAAGGGTCAGTTTTCATTCCAATCCCAAAGAAAGGCAATGCCAAAGAATGGGCAACTACCACACAATTGCATTCATCTCACACGCTAGCAAAGTAATGCTCAAAATTCTCCAAGCCAGGCTTCAAAAGAACATGAACCATGAACTTCCAGATGTTCAAGCTGGATTTAGAAAAGGCAGAGGAATCAGAGATCAAATTGCCAACAGCCACTGGATCATCAAAAAAGCAAGAGAGTTCCACAAAAACATTTACTTCTGCTTTATTGACTACATCAAAACCTTTGACTGTGTGGATCACAGCAAACTGTGGAAAAATTTTTTATTCAAGAGATGGGAATACCAGACCATCTTACCTGCCTTCTGAGAAATCTGTATGCAGGTCAGGAAACAACAGTTAGAACCAGACATGCAAAAATGGACTGGTTCCAAATTGGGAAAAGAGTACGTCAAGGCTATATATTGTCATCTGCTTATTTCACATGATGCAGAGTACATTATGTGAAATGCCAGGCTGGATGAAGCACAAGCTGGAATCTAGTTTGCTGGGAGAAATATCAATAACCTCAGATATGCAGATGACACCACCCTTACGGCAGAAAGTGAAGAGGAACTAAAAAGCCTCTTGATGAAAGTGAAAGTGGAGAGTGAAAAAGTTGGCTTAAAGCTCAACATTCAGAAAATGAAGATCATGGCATCTGGTCGCATCACTTCATGGGAAATAGATGGGGAAACAGTGGAAACAGTGTCAGACTTTATTTTTTTGGGCTCCCAAATCACTGCAGATGGTGACTGCAGCCATGAAATTAAAAGACGCTTACTCCTTGGAAGGAAAGTTATGACCAACCTAGACAGCATAGTAAAAAGCAGAGACATTACTTAGCTGACAAAGGTCCATCTAGTCAAAGCTATGGGTTTTCCAGTGGTCATGTATGGATGTGACAGCTGGACTATAAAGAAAGCTGAGCACCAAATAATTGATGGTTTTGAACTGTGGTGTTGGAGAAGACTCTTGAGAATCCCTTGGACTGCAAGGAGATCCAACCAGTCAATTGTAAAGGAAATCAGTCCTGAATATTCACTGGAAGGACTGATGCTGAAGCTGAAACTCCAGTACTTTGGCCACATGATGCGAAGAACTGACTCATTGGAAAAGACCATGATTCTGGGAAAGACTGAAGGCAAGAGGAGAAGGGAACCACAGAAGATGAGATGGCTGGATGGTATCACCAACTAGATGGACATGAGTTTGAGGAAGCTCTAGGAGCTGGTGATGGACAGGGAAACCTGGTATGCTGCAGTCCATGGGGTCGCAAAGAGCATGACTGAGCAACTGAACTGAACTGAACTAAACAATAAGCATCAAAAAATGTATTGGACATCATTTTCACTAGGGAAAAGCAAATTAAACACATAATGATATACCACTATATCTACCATAATGTCCAAAATTACAAAGTCTGAAAATACCACATGTAGAGAAAGATATTGAGCAACTAGAATTCTCATCATTACTGTCGGAAATGAACATTTTCTTTGGAAAACTACAAGCAGTTTCTAAAAACTTTAAAATACAGGTACTGTATAATTCCCTCATCATTCCTATATATATATATATCAAAAAAGAAGTAACAAAACACAGAGTCTTTTATAAGAATACTGATAGCAGTTTTATTCATAACCCCAAGAAAACTATATCTATCAGCATAAAAAATTGATAAACTGTGGTATATTCATTAATGGCATACTACTCAGGAAAAAGGAAGCAAACTACTACGTATAAAACATAAATGAACCTCTAAAACATGCTGAGCAAAATAAGTCAGGTACAAAAGAGTATATGATTTCATTTGAATGAAGGTCAGAACAGGCAAAAGCAGTCGGCAGTGATAGACATTAATACAGTGGTTTCCATGTGAGGGGGTGAATATTGCCTGAAAACAGACAAGATAGATTTCTGGGGTGATGAAAACATCATACATCTTGATCTGATTAATAGCAGGGCTGAAAAAATTTATCAAGCTATACTATACCCAATAAATACTCACCATGAAAACTTTCATTCCCATTAAAATGTTTTCAGTTTTTTAAAAGTATCTGACATGCAGTAAGCAATGCCACCAAAGTCTTTCACTATTACCAGTTCAAGTTGGCTAATCTGTGAGAGTGGATAGGAAATAATCATGATCAAATGAGGCAAAAAAGAAAACAGAACAATCACTCAAAGAAGGGGAAAACATTGACAGGTAATTATAACCACTCTCTGCTAAACTGAGACTTCCCTGTGAAGTCCATGGATAACTATCTAGTATGGACTTCTTTGATATTTCCTCTTGCATATTGCTCTCAGTATATTCATATGTATTCACATGTAATCAGTTCAGTTCAGTTGCTCAGTCCTCTCTGACTCTTTGCAACCCCACGGACTGCAGCACGCCAGGCTTTCCTGTCCATCACCAACTCCCAGAGCTTGCTCAAACTCATGTCCATCTAGTTGGTGATGCTATCCAATCATATCATCCTCTGTTGTCCCCTTTTCTTCCTGCCTTCAATCTTGCCCAGCATCAGGATCTTTTTCGATGAGTAAGTTCTTTGCATCAGGTGGCCAAAGTATTGGAGTTTCAGCTTCAGCATCAGTCCTTCCAGTGAATATTCAGGACTGATTTCCTTTACGACTGACTGGTTGGATCTCCTTGCAGTCCAAGGGACTCTCAAGAGTCTTCTCCTTTGACTGTATAATATATACACCTATATAAACATACAGGTGTACTCACAATATATGTCTAATATATATTGGGGCTTCACAGGTGGCGCAGTGGTAAAGAATCCACTTGCCAAAGCAGAAGACACAGAGACACAACTTCCGTCCCTGGGTGGAAAAGATTCCCTGGAGAAGGAAATGGTAACCCACTTCAGTATTCTTGACTGGGAAATCCCATGGACAAAAAAGCCAGGCAGTCTACAGTCCAAGGGGATGCAAAAGAGTCAGACATGACTGAGTGACTAAATGACAACAAAATCAACAACAATATATGTATAATATATGTATATTATATACATATAAAAACATTTTCTACTTTTTTTTAAATTTAATTGTGTGGTGATCACTAAGGTTCACTCACAGTAGGGATAAAAAACAAAACAAAACAAAAACATGGACTATTATCTTCAACTTAGGTCTGTGATACTGCACTTAAAACTTTAAGGTCAGGAACATTCCTCAACATAATAAAAGCTATATATGACAAACCCACAGCAAACATTATCCTAAAGGGTGAAAAATTGAAAGCATTTCCCCTAAAGTCAGGAACAAGACAAGGGTGCCCACTTTCACCATTACTATTCAACATAGTTTTGGAAGCTTTGGCCACAGCAATCGGAGCAGAAAAAGAAATAAAAGGAATCAAAATTGGAAAAGAAGAAGTAAAACTCACTGTTTGCAGATGACATGATCCTCTACATAGAAAACCCTAAAGACTCCACCAGAAAATTACTAGAACTAATCAATGACTATAGTAAAATTGCAGGATATAAAATCAACACCCAGAAATCCCTTGCATTCCTATACACTGATAATGAGAAAACAGAAAGAGAAATTAAGGAAACAATTCCATTCACCACTGCAACGAAAAGAATAAAATACTTAGGAATATATCTACCTAAAGAAACTAAAGACCTATATATAGAAAACTATAAAACACTGGTGAAAGAAATCAAAGAGGACACTAATAGATGGAGAAATATACCACGTTCATGGATTGGAAGAATCAATATAGTGAAAATGAGTATACTACCCAAAGCAATCTATAGATTCAATGCAATCCCTATCAAGCTACCAATGGTATTTTTCACAGAGCTAGAACAAATAACTTCACAATTTGTATGGAAATAGAAAAAATCTCGAATAGCCAAAGCAATCTTGAGAAAGAAGAATGGAGCTGCAGGAATCAACCTGCCTGACTTCAGGCTCTACTACAAAGCCACAGTCATCAAGACAGTATGGTAGTGGGATAAAGACGGAAATATCGATCAATGGAACAAAATAGAAAGTCCAGAGATAAATCCATGCACCTATGGACACCTTATCTTTGACAGAGGAGGCAAGAATATACAATGGATTAAAGATGATCTCTTTAACAAGTGGTGCTGGGAAAACTGGTCAACCACTTGTAAAAGAATGAAACTAGAACACTTTCTAACATCATACACAAAAATAAACTCAAAATGGATTAAAGATCTAAATGTAAGACCAGAAACTAAAACTCCTAGAGGAGAACATAGGCAAAACACTCTCCGACATACAGCACAGGAGGATCCTCTATGACCCACCTCCCAGAATATTGGAAATAAAAGAAAAAATAAACAAATGGGACCTAATTAAACTTAAAAGCTTCTGCACAACAAAGGAAACTATAAGCAAGGTGAAAAGACAGCCTTCAGAATGGGAGAAAATAATAGCAAATGAAGCAACTGACAAACAACTAATCTCGAGAATATACAAGCAACTCCTACAGCTCAACTCCAGAAAAATAAATGACCCAATCAAAAAATGGGCCAAAGAACTAAATAGACATTTCTCCAAAGAAGACACACACATGGCTAACAAACACATGAAAAGATGCTCAACATCACTCATTATCAGAGAAATGCAAATCAAAACCACAATGAGGTACCACTTCACGCAAGTCAGAATAGCTGAGATCCAAAGTCTACAAGTAATAAATGCTGGAGAGGGTGTGGAGAAAAGGGAGCCCTTTTACACTGTTGGTGGGAATGCAAACTAGTACAGCCACTATGGAGAACAGTGTGGAGATTCCTTAAAAAACTGGAAATAGAACTGCCTTATGACCAGCAATCCCACTGCTGGGCATACACACTGAGGAAACCAGAATTGAAAGAGACACATGTACCCCAATGTTCATCGCAGCACTGTTTATAATAGCCAGGACATGGAAGCAACCTAGATGTCCATCAGCAGATGAATGGATAAGAAAGCTGTGGTACATATACACAATGGAGTATTACTCAACCATTAAAAAGAATACATTTGAATCAGTTCTAATGAGGTGGATGAAACTGGAGCCTATTATACAGAGTGAAGTAAGCCAGAAAGAAAACACCAATACAGTATACTAACACATATATATGGAATTTAGAAAGATGGCAACGATAACCCTGTATGCGAGACAGCAAAAGAGACACAGATGTATAGAACAGTCTTTTGGACTCTGTGGGAGAGGGAGAGGGTGGGATGATTTGGGAGAATGGCATTGAAACATGTATAACATCATATATGAAATGAATAGCCAGTCCAAGTTCGATGCATGATACTGGTTGCTTGGGGCTGGTGCACTGGGACAACCCAGAGGGATGGTACAGGGAGGGTGGAGGGAGGGGGAGATCGGGATGGGGAACACGTGTATACCTGTGGTGGATTCATGTTGATGTATGGCAAAATCAATACAATATTGTAAAGTAATCAACCTCCAATTAAAATAAATAAATTTATATTAAAAAAAAAAACTTTAAGGTCACATTATTGTTAGCAGCTGGAGGTAAAATGATGGTAACTGTGGAAGGTTGGATGCCTTTTGAATGCCACCCTGAGTTGTTTTCAGTGGATAAGGTAAAATAAGGTAAAAGCCGTCAGGTATGGAAGGGATATGGGTGCATGTGTAGATGTGTCCCCAGCATTCCTATACTAGGAAATCATTTGAAGATGGTACAGTTAGCAGTACTCACCTTAGTCACTTGATTCTCAAGATATTCCATGAAACAACCAGAACTTGCTATACATTTTCTACATTTCCAACAACGAAGAATACTTATGTCTTCTTGATTATGATTTTTAGTTACCAATTCTTTGCTTCTCTTCATCTGTGGAAAAATTAATGCATTTTTAGAATGTTAAACCATGTTAGATTAAACCTGATTTTCTAAACCCTTTGAACAGCATTAGCTACATGTGTACCAGAAAGAATTATCATTTATTGAGGTACCTACTACTATTAGACTATGGGTGCTCTATAAACTATATCCATGATAATCATGCAGTATGTTAGTGACTACCAGCTTACTTTTGCAAAACATTTTATTTCTTTCCATCTGTCTTCACTAGAAGTTGTAAAAGGCAACTGCCAAAGAGTTAATTAAAGTTACTGCAGTTAAAAGGGTCGTAACAAAGAATTTTATTCTTATAAATAGGATGTTTATTAAATTTTAAATATAATGGGATTTACTGAGTTATAGTTATTTCTGTGAAAACTGGAAGTAATTGCTTCAAATTAATGGGAAAAATCCTGTATCCTAAATGCAATAATTTTTCTTGTATACTGTATTCAGTACAACAATATTACATCTTGTGGTATGTGCAATCAAACAAAAAGACTTAGATAATAACCCTAACATTTTTTAGCCTATTTTTATACCTGAGATTTTATGTCAGTACTGAGATTTAGATGACTTTGAGGAAAGTTTCACACTAATAAGGATTCCAAATTGCAGTGTATTTAAGAATCTGCCTGGTAACTAATCATCATTAAAAAAGGAACTGTTCATTTATTAAGCTGTACACTAGGGCCTGCCTAGTTCCCTGGCTACACTTCCTCATTTGCTAGCTCTTTAGTATTTCATTTATTTAACAAACATTTACTGAGAGCTAACCAACCATATGCCATACAATGAGTCAAACTCTGGAGGCACAATGACAAGCAAAACTTATTTTCTGTCACAGCCCTTACTATGCTTTCTACATCAACAGCTTTCAACCCTGGCTCATTAGAATCACTTAAGTTTTAAAAAATAATGATGTCCAGGCCAAGTTCCACTCCTAACAATTTTGACTTTTTCTGAGATGGGGAGGGAGTTAGAAACAGGTACATTTTATTAAAAAGTTCCCCAGGTGATCCTCTAATGTGGCCAGGATGAGGACAGGCTGTGTTAATACACAAACAATTAACTAAAATGTACTAATAACAGCTGAAAGGACAAGAGAGGGAATATAGACAGATTTTAGCCAAATTTAAAGGAAGGATTTGAGGAACTCTGCCTGGAAGGGCACAGCATGCCACTCTTGAAGCCAATCTAGCTCTGACCTTCAGATGCTAGGCAGCAGTTCAGTCTTCACTGGCATCTTCAGAACCCACCTTGGCCCAGATGAACACTCCATTTAAAGTCCGTCCTCAATGATCATCAGTAACATCTGAATTTGCAAATACCCTGACCTCTTCCTCCTCCTCCTTTACTTAGCTTCACTCGCACTCCATGCATCTCTCAATAGTCTTCTTGGCATCTATACTCAACTCCCTTTAAACCACCAGTAGTTCCCAACCAGGAGTGGGGCTTGTAGGGAGAGGCTGTATCAGAATCAACAAAGGAGAAACTCCATACCTGCCTATGCTCTCCCTCTCCCTGAGATCCATCCACACCTCCCCATTTCTCCCCTTCCTCCAGGCGGTTCCACACCCTCTTGCAGCGAGATCATGCAATTAGAAAAAGCCCTATTGGTGATTCTAATAAGTTTTCACTGAAAATCTGAGAATTATACTGTGTGACAACTCTTTTATGGCAATGATTTTTAAATCTATATATCTAGTTTGATTTTTTTTTCCAAAGCTCTAGACCAATAATTTCAACTTCTGAATGTCAAATGCTACCTCTACATGAATCTTCCTTAGGGCCTTTGTGCTGGCTGTTTGCTCTGTCTACCCTGTATGGTAGCCACTTGTTAGACGTGTTATTAAGCACTCGAAATGTGGCTAATCTAAACTGACATGCACAGTAAGTGTAAAACATACACGGGATTTTGAATACCATGTAGAAAAAAAGGAATGTTAAATATCTTAATAATGTTCATATTTATTTCATGTTGAAATCAAAATTTTAATATGCTGTTAAAAATATACTGTAAAAATATTTCACGTTTCTTTTTACTTTTTGAATATCACCTCAGAGTCATATCCTGATAAGTATAGTATAAGAAGCACTTTAGAAGCACCTAGGGAGTTTATTTAAATGTAGGTCACAGTCCCAGGAAATCTAATTCAATGTTTCTAAGGTAGGACTCTGTGTATTTAACAAGCATACTAGGTGATTCTACTACAGGGGATCTGAAGATCACACTCGGGGGGACACAATACAGTCTAAGCTCTATTTGCAACAACATGAACAGACCTTCAGAGTATTAACCTCAGTGGAATAAGTATTTGACAGAGAAAGGCAAATACCCTATGCTATCATTTACCTGTAGAATCTAAAAAATAAAACAAATCAATGTATATAACAAAAGAAAAACAGATTAACAGATATAGAGAACAAATTCAGTAGTTACCAGTGGGGAGAAGGAAAAGGGGAAAGACAGGACTATGGGAGTAAGAGGTACCACTATGCATAGTATATATACAAGCTACAAGGATACATTGTACAGCACAGATAAAAATAGCCATTATATGGTTATAACTTTAAATAAGTATAATCTGTAAAAATACTGAATCGCTATGTTGTACACATGAAACAAACATTAAGTCCAACTCTTTGTGACCCTATGGACTGTAGCCTGCCAGGTTCCTCTGTTCATGGGATTCTCTTGGCAAGAATACTGGAGTAGGTTGCCATGCCCTCCCTCTAGGGGATCTTCTCAACACAAGAGATCGAACCCACGTCTCTTAGTCTCCTGCACTGGCAGGAAGGTTCTTTACCACTAGTGCCACCTGACCAGCCAAAAAGCAACTATACTTTAATTAAAAAAACAAACAGCCTAAGCTTCTTAAGATGTCAAAAAAGGTTCATTAGGCAGCACAAAGGATTCCTGTGATGGAGCTGTTATGTATCTGATTGTGGTTTGCTCATATGAATCCACACATGTGATAAGACTGCATATAACTAAATATACACAATCACAAGTGTGTGCAACTGTTAAAATCTGAATAAAGTAGACTGTTTGAAGGGTATACAGGATTTCTCTGTGAATCTGTAATTCATAATTCACAACTGAACCTACACTTATTTCAAAGAGTTGAAAAGAAACTTTTACCATGGACATTAAAAGCTCAAAATTTTAAAAACTCATAACATTTTTTTACCAATTTAACTGTCCTGACATATGTGTATAATCTTCTATATCTTTCCCCTATATTTTTAGTGGCATAATTTTTGATTGCCTCTTCATACCATAATTTTGCAATATTTTCTAAAAAGAATAAAAAGATCATTTAGTCTTTCCTCTTTAAAAAACAAAAAGTCCCTTTAAATCCTTTAAAACCCAACTCCAAACTAGCTCTCAAGTCTTGGTGTCCCCTCCATGAACACTCTATACAACCACTATGCAGATCTTTGTGCAGTTTCTAAAAATACCTTTTTCTGCTGTCCCACTTTCAAATTTGCTATTCTCTCTTCTTGTAAATCACTTCTTTTTCCTCTGACTTTAAGAAATACTTTCTATCATTTAAGGCTGAGCTCAAAATTTTTTTTACAGACACTCCCCAGAAAACAATTCCTCCCTCTTCTGTGTTTCCAGGCAATGCTGCACATGCCTCAACAGCAGTACTAGTCAAGTTGTAGTACACTTACGTGTGTATGTGTCTTATTAATTAATGGTGATATCCTAAAAAGCACCATATTCTATTCAAACCTGCATTTTACAATCAAATACTGTACCTGGCACCAAAAATCACAGTCACAAGTGTTCACTGAAATCAAATCAACAAGTCTTGGCACCTCAGTTCAGTCACTCAGTCGTGTCCAACTCTTTGCGACGCCATGAATCACAGCACGCCAGGCCTCCCTGTCCATCACCAACTCCCAGAGTTCACCCAAACCCATGTCCATTGAGTCAGTCATGCCATCCAACCATCTCATTCTCTATCGTCCCCTTCTCCTCCTGCCCTCAATCCTTCCCAGCATCAGGGTCTTTTCAAATGAGTCAGCTCTTCGCATCAGGTGGCCAAAATATTGGAGTTTCAGCTTTAGCATCAGTCCTTCCAATGAACACCCAGGACTGATCTCCTTTAGGATGGACTGGTTGGATCTCCTTGCAGTCCAAGGGACTCTCAAGGGTCTTCTCCAACATGACAGTTCAAAAGCATCAATTCTTCAGCGCTCAGCTTTCTTTATAGTCCAACTTTCACATCCATACATGACCACTGGAAAAGCCATAGCCTTGACTAGACGAACCTTTGTTGGCAAAGTAATGTCTCTGCTTCTTAATATGCTGTCTAGACTGGTCATAACTTTCCTTCCAAGGAGTAAGTGTCTTTTAATTTCATGGCTGAAGTCACCAAATGCAGTGATTTTGGAGCCCAGAAAAATAAAGCCAGCCACTGTTTACATATCTATTTCCCATGAAGTGATGGGACCAGATGCCATGATCTTAGTTTGAATGTTGAGTTTTAAGCCAACTTTTTCACTCTCCTCTTTCACTTTCAAAAGAGGCTCTTTAGTTCTTCTTTGGTTTCTGCCATAAGGGTGCTGTCATCTACATATCTGAGGTTATTGATATTTCTCCCAGCAATCTTGATTCCAGCTGTGCTTCCTCCAGCCCAGAGTCTCTCATGATGTACTCTGAATATAAGTTAAATAAGCAGGGTGACAATATACAGCCTTGACATACTCCTTTTCCTATATGGAACTAGTATGTTGTTTCATGTCCAGTTCTAACTGTTGCTTTCTGACCTGCATACAGGTTTCTCAAGAGGCAGGTCAGGTGGTCTGGTATTCCCATCTCTTTCAGAATTTTCCACAGTTTATTGTGATCTACACAGTCAAATGCTTTGGGGTAGTCAATAAAGCAAAAGTAGATGTTCTTCTGGAACTCTCTTGCTTTTTCGATGATCCAGCGGATGTTGGCAATTTGATCTCTGGTTCCTCTGACTTTTCTAAAACCAGCTGGAACATCTGGAAGTTCATGATTCAGATATTGCTGAAGCCTGCCTTGGAGAATTTTAAGCATTACTTTACTAGCGTGTGAGATGAGTACAATTGTGCGGTAGTGTGAGCATTCTTTGGCATTGCCTTTCTTTGGGACTGGAATGAAAACTGCCCTTTTCCAGTCCTGTGGCCACTGCTGAGTTTTCCAAATTTGCTGGCATATTGAGTGCAGCATATTCACAGCATCATCTTTCAGGATTTGAAATAGCTCAATTGGTAATCCACTACCTCCACTAGCTTTGTTTATAGTGATGCTTCCTAAGGCCCACTTGACTTCACATTCCAGGATATCTGGCTCTAGATGAGTGATCATACCATCATGATTATCTGGGATGTGAAGATCTTTTTCGTATAATTCTTCTGTGTATTTTTGTCACCTCTCCTTAATATCTTCTGCTTCTGTTAGGTCCATACTATTTCTGTCCTTTATTGAGCCCATCTTTGCATGAAATATTCCCTTGGTATCTCTAATTTTCTTGAAGAGATCTCTAGTCTTTCCCATTCTATTGTTTTCCTCTATTTCTTTGCATTGATCACTGAGGAAGACTTTCTTATCTCTCCTTGCTATTCTTTGGAACTCTGCATTCAAATGGGTATATCCTTCCTTTTCTCCTTTGCATCCCTTCTTTTCACAGCTTTTTCTAAGGCCTCCCCAGACAGCCATTTCGCTTTTTTGCATTTCTTTTTCTTGGGGATGGTCTTGATTCCTGTCTCCTATACAATGTCACTAACCTCCACCCACAGTTCATCAGGCACTCTGTATATCAGATCTAGTCCCTTAAATCTATTTCTCACTTCCACTGTATAGTCATAAGGGATCTGATTTAGGTCATACCTGAATGGTCTAGTGGTTTTCTCCACTTTCTTCAATTTCAGTCTGAATTTGGCAATAAGGAGTTCATGATCTGAGCCACAGACAGCTCACAGTCTTGTTTTTGCTGACTGTATAGAGCTTGTCCATCTTTGGCTGCAAAGAATATAATCAATCTGATTTTGGTGTCGACCATCTGGTGATGTCCACGTGTAGAGTCTTCTCTTGTGTTGTTGGAAGAGGGTGTTTGCTATGACCAGTGTGTTCTCTTGGCAGAACTCTATTAACCTTTGCCCTGCTTCATTCTGTACTCCAAGGCCAAATTTGCCTGTTACTCCAGGTGTTTCTTGACATCCTATATTTGCATTCCAGTCCCCTCTAATGAAAAGGACATCTTTTTTGGGTGTTAGTTCTAGAAGGTCTTGTAGTTCTTTATAGAACTGTTCAACTTCAGCTTCTTCAATGTTACCAGTCGGGGCATAGACTTGGATTACTGTGATACTGAATGGTTTGCCTTGGAAATGAACAGAGATCATTCTGTCATTTTTGAGATTGCATCCAAGTACTGCATTTCAGACTCTTTTGTTGACTATGATGGCTACTGCATTTCTTCTAAGGGATTCCTGCCCACAGTAGTAGACATAATGGTCATCTGAGTTAAATTCACCCATTTCAGTCCATCTTAGTTCACTGATTCCTAGAATGTCAATGTTCACTCTTATCATCTCCTGTTTGACCACTTCCAATTTGCCTTGATTCGTGGACCTAACATTCCAGGTTCCTATGCAATATTGCTCTTTACAGCATCGAACCCTGCTTCCATGACTAGTCCCATTCACAACTGGGTGTTGTTTTTGCTTTGCCTCCATCCCTTCATTCTTTCTGAAGTTATTTCTCCACTGATCTCCAGTAGCATATTAGGCACCTACCGACATGGGGAGTTCATCTTTCAGTGTCCTTCTTTTTGCCTTTTCATACTGTTCATGGGATTCTCAAAGCAAGAATACTGAAGTGGTTTGCTATTCCCTTCTCCAATGGACCACATTCTGTCAAACCTCTCCAGCATGACCTGGCCGTCTTGGGTGGCCCCACATGTCATGGCTTAGTTTCAATGAGTTAGACAAGGCTGTAGTCCATGTGATCAGACTGGCTAGTTGTCTGTGATTGTAGTTTCAGTCTGTCTGCCCTCCGATCCCTTCTCTCAGTGCCTACTGTCTTACTTGGGTTTCTCTTACCTTGGACGTAGGGTCTCTCTTCACAGCTGCAATGGTGCATGAGCGCCATCAGCTTATAAAAATTCTTTTTTTAATACCAAGTATTAAGTATGCCTGGATAACTAATATGGCAACCCAAACAGAAGTCCTTTAGCAAGAGATGTTAGGAGACCAAGGGAAGAAATAAAGCTGTGTTTATATAGATCTAAACTTGAAAGAAGAACTGGAGGCTACCCAATGGTGATATATTTATAGGACAGCTGAGGTGATTTCTTTCAGAGAATTTATGCTGAAAGAAGAGGTCAAACATGGTTAATGAACCTATTAACAGAATGCTAGTCTTTGGGCTGATTTGAATACAGCCTGGTTGTTGACTGCTAGCTCAAATCCATCCCTGTCTAGCTCTCTAGACACTGGTATGGGTTCTACAAAAGAGGGATCTGTATAAGTAAAGAACTGAAAACTATTTTCTGTCTGCAAGTGTGTGTGCTCAGTCGTGCCTGACTCTCTGCGACCCTATGGACAGTAGCCTGCCAGACTCCTCTATCCATAGAATTTCCCAGGCAAGAACACCAGAGTGGGTTGCCATTTTCTCCTCCAAGGGATCTTTCAAACCCAGGGATCAAACCTGAGTCTTCCGCATCTCCTGCAGTGGCATGTGGACTCGTTACCACTGAGCCACCTGGGAAGCCCCCATTTTCTGTTGGGGTCTAAGCAATTTTGAGCAGCATATACCACATGGCTTTAACACTTTGAGGGCCTGGGGGCAGCAACTAGAGAACTATCAAAGCAAACAGAGAAGTGACCTTGGGAAACATAACATGAAAATGAACTTAACTCCTGAATACATATGAATGTCTCACAATGACCATTACCAACATGAGCAAAGTTCTTTAATTACTGGACAGTAGTTAAGCTCATCACAGTGGATACAAGTTTTTCAAAGTGCTAATTTTTGTTTAAAAGTCAAATTTTATCACTTGCAACAAATACTGCCAAACATCCAGGTCTGAAAAACCATAGTTTGTCAATCATATGAGTAAAAATGGTACGCCATGGAAAGGTGGAGAGTTCAGCTCTCAAATGAAACTACGGAACACTGGCTTTTCTTCAACACTGCCCACCATCAGCATTCAGTGTACTACAGATGTGCTTTATGCATTCTTCCCACTTTTTTCACATGAACTATTAGAAATACATGTATTGAAAAATAAAGATTTAATAAAATCAGCACTAGTTACTGCTTCAATAGGCAGATTTTTAACTACACGTGTACGGCAGCGAAGAATAAAATGACTATTAATACTGTTTGTCATCATTGTAGTGAAAGTCACTCAGTCGTGCCTGACTCTTTGCAACCCTGTGGACTATAAAGTCCATGGAATTCTCCAGCCCAGAATACTGGATTGGGTAGCCTTTCCCTTCTCCAGGTGATCTTCCCATCCCAGGGATCGAACCTAGGTCTCCCAGGTTACAGGCAGATTCATTACGATCTGAGCCACCAGGGAAGCCCAGGAAAACTGGAGTGGGTAGCCTATCCCTTTTCCAGCAGATCTTCCTGACCAGGAATTGAACCGGGGTCTCCCGCATTGTAAGCGGATTCTTTGCCAGCTGAGCTACCAGGGAAGTCGATATTGAAAAATGAAGCTTTAATAATGTCAATACTAGTTATTGCTTCAATAAACAGTTTAAACACACACACTGCACGTGTACGGCAGTGACGATTACAGTGGCTCTTAATGCTGTTTGCCGCCACTGCCTTGATTCTGCTAAAGCAGAAGCAGTTTTACTCACTATTGCTTTCTCATGATTCATGAAAATGTTAACAGAATTTAAAAAGGTAAATAACACCTTAGTATTACCAAGAATAGTTTGCCTGACTCTCTGTGCTCCACCAGGGAGTGTGGACCACATTTTGAGAACTAGTGCTTGATGCAAAACAGCTGTTCTCAAAATGTTGTCGATGTAAATCTTATTTTCCATCAATATCTTGTAAAATATCTAAGAAGGATAGTTCAGTCACCCTGGAGAAACATGTTTACAACAAATTTGGTGGAAAATTTCTATAAAGTCAACTACTGGAATTATAACCTACACAAGGGCATTTCATTCCTTCATCTGGCTATTACCACTTATTTATGGTAAAACATCAGCCAGTGGCACAGATCAAATTCTACACTTCTGGGTCCCTAAAGTTTGCTTACCTTCTTCTCCTTATTCGTGGATTTAAAATTGAGATGAAGTGGACAAAACTCTAAATTATTAAAATTTATCTAAAATTAGAAAATAAGAATAAACCAACAAAATTTTGGGCTTCATTGGTGGCTCAGATGGTAGAGTCCTCCTCCACCTGAGTGGAAGACACCCAGGTTCAATCTCTGGGTTGGGAAGATGCCCTGGAGAGAGGAATGGCTAGCCACTCTGTATTCTTGCCTGGAGAATTCCATGGACAGTGGAGTCTGGCAGGGGTCTCAAAGAATCGGACATGACTGAGAGACTAACAAGTTGTAAACCTAAGACCCAAACAAAACTTTAAAAATTGAACAGACCTCGAATATCTTCTCCAAAACTCATAAAAATAGGTGGGTCCAGGCAAAAATGATATAATTGGCAAATTTTACTAGTTCTTTAAGAAATGGATACTCTTTGTAACATGTAATTGTGGGATCCAGAAAACATAAAAGGAAGCTGACCTCTGCAAATGAAACATAACTTTGACACATTAACTAGACAAGGAGATATGAAACTAGATAAAGAAAATATAAGAAAATTAAATATCAATCTATGAATACATGATAAAATCTTAAATTTTTAGCCATAGAATCCATTAATGATTTAAAAGAACAATACATTTTGGCCAAATGAGATTATTTTCAGGAATTCAAGGATAATTTAAAAAAAAACCCAAAACCTACTCAATATATTTTACAAACTATAAGATTAAAAGAAAAAAACACATAATTATCTTGAAAGACAGAAAATAAAACCTTCAATAAAGTTCAACATTTAGATACGATAAAAAGACACAAATACTTAGCACTCCATAAATAGAAGGAAATTTCATTAACCAGCTAAAAGGAGGCTTACTGAAAACCTTAGCAATTATCAGTTCAGTTCAGTCACTCAGTCGTGTCCAACTCTTTGTGACCCCGTGAATCACAGCACGCCAGGCCTCCCTGTGCATCACCAATTCCCGGAGTTCACTCAAACTTATGTCCATCGAGTCAGTGACGCCATCCAGCCATCTCATCCTCTGTCATCCCCTTCTCCTCCTGCCTCCAATCCCTCCCAGC
Source organism: Bubalus kerabau (assembly GCF_029407905.1). NCBI lineage: Eukaryota > Metazoa > Chordata > Mammalia > Artiodactyla > Bovidae > Bubalus > Bubalus kerabau. The sequence continues at coordinate 17,186,701 of NC_073641.1, forward strand.
ATCATGGTATTTTTTTTTTTTTTTTGCCTTTTTTTTTTTTTTAATTTTTATTTTATTTTTAAACTTTACATAATTGTATTAGTTTTGCCAAATATCAAAATGAATCCGCCACAGGTATACATGTGTTCCCCATCCTGAACCCTCCTCCCTCCTCCCTCCCCATTCCATCCCTCTGGGTCGTCCCAGTGCACCAGCCCCAAGCATCCAGTATCGTGCATCGAACCTGGACTGGCAACTCGTTTCATACATGATATTTTACATGTTTCAATGCCATTCTCCCAAATCTTCCCACCCTCTCCCTCTCTCTCTGAGTCCATAAGACTGTTCTATACATCAGTGTCTCTTTTGCTGTCTCGTACACAGGGTTATTGTTACCATCTTTCTAAATTACATATATATGCGTTAGTATACTGTACTGGTGTTTTTCTTTCTGGCTTACTTCACTCTGTATAATAGGCTCCAGTTTCATCCACCTCATTGGAACTGATGCAAATGTATTCTTTTTAATGGCTGAGTAATACTCCATTGTGTATATGTACCAGAGCTTTCTTATCCATTCGTCTGCTGATGGACATCTAGGTTGCTTCCATGTCCTGGCTATTATAAACAGTGCTGCGATGAACATTGGGGTACACGTGTCTCTTTCCCTTCTGGTTTCCTTGGTGTGTATGCCCAGCAGTGGGATTGCTGGATCATAAGGCAGTTCTATTTCCAGTTTTTTAAGGAATCTCCACACTGTTCTCCATAGTGGCTGTACTAGTTTGCATTCCCACCAACAGTGTAAGAGGGTTCCCTTTTCTCCACACCCTCTCCAGCATTTATTACTTGTAGACTTTTGGATCGCAGCCATTCTGACTGGTGTGAAATGGTACCTCATAGTGGTTTTGATTTGCATTTCTCTGATAATGAGTGATGTTGAGCATCTTTTCGTGTGTTTGTTAGCCATCTGTATGTCTTCTTTGGAGAAATGTCTATTTAGTTCTTTGGCCCATTTTTTGATTGGGTCATTTACTTTTCTGGAGTTGAGCTGTAGGAGTTGCTTGTATATTCTCGAGATTAGTTGTTTGTCAGTTGCTTCATTTGCTATTATCTTCTCCCATTCTGAAGGCTGTCTTTTCACCTTGCTAATAGTTTCCTTTGATGTGCAGAAGCTTTTAAGGTTAATTAGGTCCCATTTGTTTATTTTTGCTTTTATTTCCAATATTCTGGGAGGTGGGTCATAGAGGATCCTGCTGTGATGTATGTCAGAGAGTGTTTTGCCTATGTTCTCCTCTAGGAGTTTTATAGTTTCTGGTCTTACGTTTAGATCTTTAATCCATTTTGAGTTTATTTTTGTGTATGGTGTTAGAAAGTGTTCTAGTTTCATTCTTTTACAAGTGGTTGACCAGAGTTCCCAGCACCACTTGTTAAAGAGATTGTCTTTAATCCATTGTATAGTCTTGCCTCCTTTGTCAAAGATAAGGTGTCCATATGTGCGTGGATTTATCTCTGGGCTTTCTATTTTGTTCCATTGATCTATATTTCTGTCTTTGTGCCAGTACCATACTGTCCAGATAACTGTGGCTTTGTAGTAGAGCCTGAAGTCAGGTAGGTTGATTCCTGCAGTTCCATTCTTCTTTCTCAAGATCGCTTTGGCTATTCGAGGTTTTTTGTATTTCCATACAAATTGTGAAATTATTTGTTCTAGCTCTGTGAAGAATGCTGTTGGTAGCTTGATAGGGATTGCATTGAATCTATAGATTGCTTTGGGTAGTATACTCATTTTCACTATATTGATTCTTCCAATCCATGAACATGGTATATTTCTCCATCTATTAGTGTCCTCTTTGATTTCTTTCACCAGTGTTTTATAGTTTTCTATATATAGGTCTTTAGTTTCTTTAGGTAGATATATTCCTAAGTATTTTATTCTTTCCGTTGCAATGGTGAATGGAATTGTTTCCTTAATTTCTCTTTCTGTTTTCTCATTATTAGTGTATAGGAATGCAAGGGATTTCTGGGTGTTGATTTTATATCCTGCAACTTTACTATAGTCATTGATTAGTTCTAGTAATTTTCTGGTGGAGTCTTTAGGGTTTTCTATGTAGAGGATCATGTCATCTGCAAACAGTGAGAGCTTTACTTCTTCTTTTCCAATTTGGATTCCTTTTATTTCTTTTTCTGCTCTGATTGCTGTGGCCAAAACTTCCAAAACTATGTTGAATAGTAATGGTGAAAGTGGGCACCCTTGTCTTGTTCCTGACTTTAGAGGAAATGCTTTCAATTTTTCACCCTTTAGGATAATGTTTGCTGTGGGTTTGTCATATATAGCTTTGATTATGTTGAGGTATGTTCCTTCTATTCCTGCTTTCTGGAGAGTTTTGATCATAAATGGATGTTGAATTTTGTCAAAGGCTTTCTCTGCATCTATTGAGATAATCATATGGTTTTTATTTTTCAATTTGTTAATGTGGTGTATTACATTGACTGATTTGCAGATATTGAAGAATCCTTGCATCCCCGGGATAAAGCCCACTTGGTCATGGTGTATGATCTTTTTAATGTGTTGTTGGATTCTGATTGCTAGAATTTTGTTAAGGATTTTTGCATCTATGTTCATCAGTGATATTGGCCTGTAGTTTTCTTTTTTTGTGGGATCTTTGTCAGGTTTTGGTATTAGGGTGATGGTGGCCTCATAGAATGAGTTTGGAAGTTTACCATCCTCTGCAATTTTCTGGAAGAGTTTGAGCAGGATAGGTGTTAGCTCTTCTCTAAATTTTTGGTAGAATTCAGCTGTGAAACCGTCTGGACCTGGGCTTTTGTTTGCTGGAAGATTTTTGATTACAGTTTCAATTTCCGTGCTTGTGATGGGTCTGTTAAGATTTTCTATTTCTTCCTGGTCCAGTTTTGGAAAGTTGTATTTTCTAAGAATTTGTCCATTTCTTCCACGTTGTCCATTTTATTGGCATATAATTGTTGATAGTCGTCTCTTATGACCCTTTGTATTTCTGTGTTGTCTGTTGTGATCCCTCCATTTTCATTTCTAATTTTATTGATTTGATTTTTCTCCCTTTGTTTCTTGATGAGTCTGGCTAATGGTTTGTCAATTTTATTTATCCTTTCAAAGAACCAGCTTTTGGTTTTGTTGATTTTTGCTATGGTCTCTTTTGTTTATTTTGCATTTATTTCTGCTCTAATTTTTAAGATTTCTTTCCTTCTACTAACCCTGGGGTTCTTCATTTCTTCCTTTTCTAGTTGCTTTAGGTGTAGAGTTAGGTTATTTATTTGACTTTTTTCTTGTTTCTTGAGGTGTGCCTGTATTGCTATGAACTTTCCCCTTAGGATGGCTTTTACCATGTCCCACAGGTTTTGGGTTGTTGTGTTTTCATTTTCATTCGTTTCTATGCAAATTTTGATTTCTTTTTTGATTTCTTCTGTGATTTGTTGGTTATTCAGCAGCGTGTTGTTCAGCCTCCATATGCTGGAATTTTTAATAGTTTTTCTCTTGTAATTGAGATCTAATCTTACTGCATTGTGGTCAGAAAAGATGCTTGGAATGATTTCTATTTTTTTGAATTTACCAAGGCTAGCTTTATGGCCCAGGATGTGATCTATAAGGTTCCATGTGCGCTTGAGAAAAAGGTGAAATTCATTGTTTTGGGATGAAATGTCCTATAGATATCAATTAGATCTAACTGGTCTATTGTATCGTTTAAAGTTTGTGTTTCCTTGTTAATTTTCTGTTTAGTTGATCTATCCATATAGTTGAAAACTTCCCTAAAATGGGGAAGGAAATAATCACCCAAGTCCAAGAAACCCAGAGAGTCCCAAACAGGATAAACCCAAGGCGAAACACCCCAAGACACATATTAATCAAATTAACAAAGATCAAACACAAAGAACAAATATTAAAAGCAGCAAGGGAAAAACAACAAATAACACACAAGGGAATACCCATAAGGATAACAGCTGATCTTTCAATAGAAACTCTTCAAGCCAGGAGGGAATGGCAAGACATACTTAAAATGATGAAAGAAAATAACCTACAGCCCAGATTATTGTACCCAGCAAGGATCTCATTCAAGTATGAAGGAGAAATCAAAAGCTTTTCAGACAAGCAAAAGCTGAGAGAATTCTGCACCACCAAACCAGCTCTCCAACAAATACTAAATGATATTCTCTAGACAGGAAACACAAAAACGGTGTATAAATTCGAACCCAAAACAATAAAGTAAATGGCAACGGGATCATACTTATCAGTAATTACCTTAAACGTAAATGGGTTGAATGCCCCAACCAAAAGACAAAGACTGGCTGAATGGATACAAAAACAAGACCCCTACATATGTTGTCTACAAGAGACCCACCTCAAAACAGGGGACACATACAGACTGAAAGTGAAGGGCTGGAAAAAGATTTTCCATGCAAATAGGGACCAAAAGAAAGCAGGAGTAGCAATACTCATATCAGATAAAATAGACTTTAAAACAAAGGCTGTGAAAAGAGACAAAGATGGTCACTACATAATGATCAAAGGATCAATCCAAGAAGAAGATATAACAATTATAAATATATATGCACCCAACACGGGAGCACCACAGTATGTAAGACAAATGCTAACAAGTATGAAAGGAGAAATTAACAATAACACAATAATAGTGGGAGACTTTAAAACCCCACTCACACCTATGGATAGCATCAGGGTATTTTAGTCAGCTCTTCGCATGAGGTGGCCAAAGTATTGGAGTTTCAGCTTTGGCATCAGTCCTTCCAATGAACACCCAGGACTAATCTCCTTTAGAATGGACTGGTTGGATCTCCTTGCAGTCCAAGGAACTCGCAAGAGTCTTCTCCAACACCACAGTTCAAAAGCATCAATTCTATGGTGCTCAAGCTTTCTTCACAGTCCAACTCTCACATCCATACATGACCACAGGAGAAACCATAGCCTTGACTAGATGGACCTTTGTTGGCAAAGTAATAGCTTTGCTTTTGAATATGGTATCTAGGTTGGTCATGACTTTCCTTTCAAGGAGTAAGCGTCTTTTAATTTCATGGCTGCAGTCACCATCTGCAGTGATTTTGGAGCCCCAAAAAATAAATTCTGACACTGTTTCCACTGTTTCCCCATCTATTTCCCATAAAGTGCTGGGACCAGATGCGATGATCTTCGTTTTCTGAATGTTGAGCTTTAAGCCAACTTTTTCACTCTCCTCTTTCACTTTCATCAAGAGGATTTTTAGTTCCTCTTCACTTTCTGCCATAAGGATGGTGTTATCTGCATATCTGAGGTTATTGTTATTTCTCCCAACAATCTTAATTCCAGTTTGTACTTCTTCCAGCCCAGTGTTTCTCATGATGTCCTCTGCATATAAGTTAAATAAGCAGGGTCACAATATACAGCCTTGACATACTCCTTTTCCTATTTGGAACCAGTCTGTTGTTCCATGTCCAGGTCTAACTGTTGCTTCCTGACCTGGATGGATATAGGTTTCTCAAGAGGCAGGTCAGGTGGTCTGTTATTCCCATCTCTTATAGAATTTTCCACAGTTTAGCAATTATAACACCTGACAAACTTTAATAAACATTCCATGAAGGTTATGAAGAAAACAAAGTGACATTGATGCTCACTATTCATGCATATTATTCGGTTTTAGAACACAATAGAGGAAAAGTAAATTAGAGGTATAAGGATTGGGAAGATTTAATAAGTAAAAAAGAAATTAAGTGCCTGTGACACCATTTGGGGGGGGCGCTGCAGACATTTCCATCTTCTTAGAACTATATTGCTCACTTCTATAGTAATATCAGCTTCTCTGCAGCCATGAAATTAAAAGACGCTTACTCCTTGGAAGGAAAGTTATGACCAACCTAGATAGCATATTCAAAAGCAGAGACATTACACTGCCAACAAAGGTCCGTCTAGTCAAGGCTATGGTTTTTCCTGTGGTCACATATGGATGTGAGAGTTGGACTGTGAAGAAGGCTGAGCGCTGAAGAACTGATGCTTTTGAACTGTGGTGTTGGAGAAGACTCTTGAGAGTCCCTTGGACTGCAAGGAGATCCAACTGGTCCATTCTGAAGGCGATCAGCCCTGGGATTTCTTTGGAAGAAATGATGCTAAAGCTGAAACTCCAGTACTTTGGCCACCTCATGTGAAGAGTTGACTCATTGGAAAAGACTCTGATGCTGGGAGGGATTGGGGGCAGGAGGAGAAGGGGACGACAGAGGGTGAGATGGCTGGATGGCATCACCGACTCGATGGACGTGAGTCTGGGTGAACTCTGGGAATTGGTGATGAACAGGGAGGCCTGGCCTGCTGCGATTCATGGGGTCGCAAAGAGTCGGACATGACTGAGCGACTGATCTGATCTGATCTGATCAGCTTCTCAGTCTGGGTACTTGTGAAAACTTGTGAAAATTCATCAAGCTGTACACTTGTGATCTGTTTATTCTTCTGTATGTATTTTATTTCATCAATACAACTCCACACTTCCCTCTGTTTGAGAACAGTGGGTAAAGAATTCTGAATATGGAGTAATGTCTACAGTAACAACTTTCATCATCTGGTCCTGGTTACACTGTCAGTTTTTATGATACATGGAAGTCAAGGAATTTCACTGAGAGAAGGAATCACAGATGTATCTTCCTACCTCTGCCTACAGTGGGGATTACTTATCTACCACCAAGGAAAAACTGGTAAATGGGGAAGATGTAGGAATGTGTCCCTGCTACTCTCATTATAAAAGTGATATATGTCAAAGATCAGTTTATTAATGTCTAATTATTTGGGCAGAGAGAGGGAAGAATAAATAGATAAAATGTAGTAGAAATTTAAGGGAGTGGAACTATAGTTTATAATGTAGTGGTGGGTACAGATATTACATATTTTTTAAAGTCTATAGAACTATCCAGAGTGAACCCTAATGTAAACTATAGACTTATACATCAATATTCAATCATCAACTGTAAAAAGTGTATCACACTAACACAAGTGGTTGGAGAAGGCAATGGCACCCCACTCCAGTACTCTTGCCTGGAGAGTCCCATGGACGGAGGAGCCTGATAGGCTGCAGTCCATGGGGTCGCTAAGAGTCGGACACGACTGAGTGACTTCACTTTGACTTTTCACTTTCATGCATTGGAGAAGGAAATGGCAATGCACTCCAGTATTCTTGCCTGGAGAATCCCAGGGACGGGGGAGCCTGGTAGGCTGCCGTCTATGGGGTCACACAGAGTCGGACACGACTGAAGCGACTTAGCAGCATCAGCCGCAGTATCATACTAACACAAGTGGTTAATGATAGGAAAAACTGTACAGAGAGAGAGAGTATATGAGAGCTTTGTATACTTTCTGTACAATATTTTTGTAAAGCTAAAACTGCTCTAAAAAAGTCTGTTAATTAAAAAATATTATTTTGACATATAATAGCATTATCTACTCAAAGTTATTCATTAACAAAAAATACTTTTGTCTTGGTTATTTAAATAATTAAAAATTGTTTTTCCTTTGAAATTTGACATCATCATTGGTTTTCTAAATGTAAGAAAATTTCTATGTTTTCAGTATGATACCTCTATTAGTTTACTTGGGCTGCCATAACAGAATACCACAGACTGGGTGGCTTTAACAACAGAAACTTATTTTATCGTGGCCTTTCCTCTGAGCATATGCAGTTCTGGTGTCACTTTCTCTTCTTACCAGGATAACAGTCGTATTAGATTAAGGCCCCAATTAGATTAGGTCACCTTAGGAGCTCAGGCTTCCCAGGTGGCTTAGCAGTAAAGAACCTGCCTGTCAATGCAGGAGATGTGAGTTCAATCCCTAGGTTGGGAAGATCCCCTGGAGAAGGAACTGGCAACCCACTCCAGTGTTCTTGCCTGGGAAATTTCCATGGACAGAGAAACCTGGTGGGCTACAGTTCCTGAGATCACAAACACAGACACAACTTAGTGACTAAAGCACAACTTATGAGCTCATTTAAACCTTAATTACCTCATTAAAAGCCTATCTCCAAACACCGTTATATTGGGGGTAAGGCCTTTAATATATGGATTTGGGAGGGACAGTTCACTGTAGAACATTCCTCCTTCTGGTTCCCAAAATGCATGTCCTCAATTGAAAAATATATTCAAACTATCCTAACCATCTCAAAAGTCTTAACCCATTCCAGAATCTACTCAGCAAATTAGTGAGATGCACCAAAAACTGCAATGTCTGCAGTTGGCATTGGTCAAAACAAAGGGCCCAATACTCCACAACGTCTGACCACATGTCACACAACCAATGCTTCAAAAGTTGAATGAATTGAGCTATGAAGTTCTGCCTCATCCACCACATTCACCTGATCTCTCGCCAACCGACTACCACTTCTTCAAGCATCTGGACAACTTTCTGCAGGGAAAATGCTTCCACACCCAGCAGGAGGCAGAAAATGCTTTCTAAGAGCTCATCGAATCCCGAAGCACAGATTTTAACACTACAGTAAAAAACAAACTTATTTCTTGTTGGCAAAAATGTGTGATTGTAATGGCTCCTATTTTGATTAATAAAGATGTGTCCGAGCCAAGTCATAGTGATTTCAAATTTATGGTCCAAAACCGCAATTATATTTGCAGCAACCTAATACATTACACTTAGGGTTCAACAGTGATTCTCTCTGGTTCAGAGCTCTGCCTGCTGGGGCCCACTAAGGTGGCGGCTTTGTCTTCTGCCCACTGGCATGGGTGGCCTCATACCCTTGGCCATGGGAGGCAGCCTTGTCCCTGAGGCCGTGTGCAGGGACAAGGCGCACTGAGACTGAGGAGGTGACTCCACTTTGAATCTCAGGAGGACAACTTTACCCTCTGGAGCTGTGTGCTCTGTGCCTGTGGACGCAATGGCGGTCCTGCTGATCTCTGAATTACTTTCAGGGTCATTTTTCCCCTTTCTTAAGGATAAAACATATCTGCAGCTAACTCAGTCCATAACAGTACCTATGAAAGACAAGGTAGTCTTCTCAGTTTTAACATATGAGAAAGCCCATGTTTTACTGTATTTCCTTTGACTGAATTCATAGAACAAAAGTCCTGGATTAAAAGAGAAAAATACTGAGCTTAAAATTTCTCAAAATGTAAAAGTCATGCAAGTGAACAAGAAAGAAAAATCAAAGGCGAAATGACCAAAGAATTTGGAGTTCTCTTATCAATTATCAATTGGGGCTTCCCTGGTGGCTCAGATGGTAGAGAATCTGCCTGCAATACAGGAGACCTGGGTTCAATCCCTGGATTGGAAAGATCCCTTGGAAAAAGGAATGGCAACTCGCTCCGGTATTCTTGCCTGGAGAATTTCACAGAGGAGCCTGGTGGGCTACACACTCCATAGAGCCACAGAGTCAGACATGACAGAGAAACTAACACACTATCCATATATTTCTTAAGAATTGGAACAAGGTAAAGACAAAAAGCCAATGGAGGTCAAACTGATAAAAGTGTGGAAGGAGCAATGCATATCAAATTAGAAATAAAGTAAAACAGTAAACTGAATGTTGATTCAGACCATTTCAAGACAAATAATATTTCTAATTTAGGGGTCTTTTGTTTTTATTTTTTTTTTTAAGGAAAAGCTAGTTAAAATGCACTACAGATAAAGGCTACTGTCAACCTTGACTCTCAATAAGCAGCAGTCACTACCTAAATGATAAAGCACCTGTATCGAATGTCTGCTCAAGGTTGATTTGAAAATAGGAGGTCTATGGATACATACACCAATGAGAGCACGTTTACTGCTGATGGGATTCCCTTGAATGTGCAACCAAACTAGACACAAGCACTTATAAAGGAAGGATGCCATGGAGAAAAATACAGTCTGTCAGCCTTAGTCTGTTGCAATGATGATAGTAGTAAAAAGTCAGAACTGTTTGAGGAAATCTATTTCTTTTATATACACACTTTCCTATATATATAAAGCTAACAAAAATGTACTGTCTGGCAGAATTTTGGAGGGTACGACTACTAAAATCAGAGAGAAAATTACCTGCAGAAAAAGAGTATTTTATTACTGATTAAGAAATGCTGCCCACCCCCCCCCCCAGGGGGCTTGCATTATTAAAAATGAGCATGTACTTTTCTTTGCTTAAAAGCACCGTGTTGCATTTGCAGCCATTAGACTGACTAAAGGCTGTATACTAGAAGTGCTTGTGAGAGTATATCGCCATGAAATAAGAAGCAGTATTTCTTTTGTAAGACAAAGAAATGTTCTCAGTGCAAAGAAATCTCATTTTTATGTGGGACACAGTAACATCAGATGTAATCCATAACTATTTTGCAGAAGTGGGCTTTGAAACCAGTGACTGCTCACAAATATCATATGTACTAACTCTGTTGGGAATAAGCTGCACAGATATTATTTTGTAAAACTGATACCATGTCACCTCCCCCTGCTGATGCTGAATCTTCTCAATTCAAGTGTGTTGTGAACACAGAGGAACTGGAATAAAATGTGTTCAACTCCAAGAAATCTACAGAAAAGAAGCATTAAGACTGCAGTCAATGGTCTGTAAAAAATTACAAACACACAAATGACTGAGTTTTCGAAGCAGCAGTCACTACACTTGTTTGTAAACTGTTTAAAAACACATCAGGACTCCAAAATTAATGTTACATTAGGCAGAAATTAAAACAGGGTTTTACAAATATAATTAGATTCCTGTAGAATTTATATGCCTTATGTAGTTCAATAGCTATTTTTAGAACATGTATTATTTAGTGCAAGCTGGCTTGTAATTCAGGATCCCTCTCATATTAGCTTTCAATCTTTGACAAGGGTATCGGATATGTTACAGGTACAAATAGGAGACTGGATCAGGTGATTTCTAACTGTCACTTCTGTAATTCTAGCCTTGGTAACTTCAGTGATTAAAATGACAATTGAAGGTTCCAATTTATTAACTCTACATCTGTCTAAATCATGAATTACAGGCAGGCATCTCAATTTTCTTCAGTAACTGTCAGTGTTACATACTTTGGGGTATGAACATGATAAAGTCAACTTCCAACAACTCTAACTCTTAATGATTCTGTATACACTTTAGTATTCACATCCAGAAATATTTTTCATGAAAAGCACCTAACTTTCATTGATAAAAAAATTACTCAATAGTTCAAATGATCTTATTGCCATCTAGTCACCTCTCACCCACCCTCCCTGTTCTTCTCTTCCACCTCCCCTGGGCTTGCTGAATTCTTAGACATAACATAATGCATATCTCACCTTAAAGAGACAAGGTAATTAAAATTGATGCTAGAGTGGCTACCAAGTTCTTCTACAGTCTCAACACAGCTTCTTAAACCACACACTTCACTTGAATACCAACTTTCTATTCTTTGAAATGTCTCCTTTTCTTCACAGATAGTCTTGAATGCTCATTGCAGTCTTTGAATCCAAGTGACTCCTTTAAGAATTATTTTTTAAAAATCATTGAAGAAATGTAGATACTTCATAACTTCTGTATTTTGATTAATTTTGCCCATTTTAACTGCCACCACTCCGGTAGAAGAAGGAATGCATTCTTAAGATGGATGGAAGTAATAGTATGTAGCACCCATATATTCATTTATTTTTCACACACTACTTTCTTAGGGAGACAATACAGAAAAAGTTTGAAATTACATTGCTGTTATTCAGTCACTAAGTCATGTCCGACTCTTTGTGACACCATGAACTGTAGCATGCCAGGCTTCCCTGTCCTTCACTATCTCCTGAAGTGCTCAAATTCATGTTCATTGAGTAGTGATGCTATCTAATCATCTCTTCCTCTGCTGCCCTCTTATCCTCTTGTTTTCAATGTTCCCTAGCATCAGGGTCTTTTCCAATAGTCAGCTCTTTGCATCTGGTGGCCAACATACTGGAGCTTCAGGATCAGCCCTTCCAATGAATATTCAGGGTTGATTTCCTTAAGAATAGACTAGTTTAATCTCCTTGCAGTCCAAAGGACTCCCCAGCACCACAATTTGAAAGCATCAATTCTTCGGCACTTAGCCTTCTTTATGGTTCAACTATCGCATCCATATGTGACTACTGGATAAACCGTATAAACCTTTATAATAGCTTATGATGGTTTTTACATGAATAGATACATTGTTGGTTTGAATTAGAGGCAACAGATTTTCTCACTTTGGGCACTGTTCCTTTCTGTTAGAAAGGAAATTCTAAAAGATCATCTATAAACCACATTCTTTATTTCATTTAAATTCACCTATGAGTCAAATCTATGACTAATTACATTATACTGCATTATATGGGGAAACAGTTCAATTCAGAGGCTAAAATATAATTAACATTTTCATATTATTCCAGTTGAGTCAATAGCTTGTCCTAATATACAAGGTGCTTCCAAAAGATTCTGCCCTGACCCTACTAAGCTCTTTCTTACTCATAGTTACTTAAGATTAGAAAAGAAAAATTGGATAAAGTTGTACTTTTTAAAAAGATACTTACATTATTTTTTTTCATGTGCATTATGGTTTATTACAGAATACTGAATATAGTCACTGTAGTATGCTGTTGGGAGAAGGCAATGGCACCCCACTCCAGTACTCTTGCCTGGAAAATCCCATGGACAGAGGGGCCTGGTGAGCTGCAGTCCATGGGGTCGCTAAGACTTGGACACGACTGAGAGACTTCACTTTCATTTTTCAGTTTCATGCACTGGAGAAGGAAATGGCAACCCACTCCAGTGTTCTTGTCTGGAGAATCCCAGGGACCGGGGAGCCTGGTGGGCCGCCATCTCTGGGGTCGCACAGAGTCAGACACAACTGATGTGACTTAGCAGCAGCAGTAGTATACTGTTGAACCTTGCTGTTTAATTATTTTATACATAGATTAAAGTAGCACTTTTTAAATGACTTACTAGGTTTAGTTTTAAATAAGATTCTCTGAGTATAAGGCAGAACTGTTGTTATAAAACTACCAATTTAACTCTTCTACTAGATAAACTCCATTATAATGGAAAAACGTTCCTACAGTAATCCAGTCAAAACATAAAGCTCTAATTGGGGTGAAAGCAGTGGTAATGGTAAATAATGGTCAAACTCTGGATATATATTGAAGGCAGAACAGACAGGACTTCCAAACAGATTGAATATGGGTTCTAAGAGAAATGGAAATCAAGAATGATTCCAATGAAAGCAACTGTAAGGACAGAACTGCCATCAACAGATATGGGGACAGACACAGGTAGAACAGAAAGGGCACATGATGAGTTTTGGATGTATTGAGACCTCTATTCAACTTTCACGTAGGTCTGTTGAGTATAAGTTGGATTCAAGAATCTGGAGTTTTGATGAGTATCTGAGCAGGAGCTTTAAACACAGCTGTTCTCTAAGTCATGAAAAAGGATGAAGTCTATAAGGTTCTAAGTACTGATAGAGAAGAGGATAGAATCCTTAGCCCTGGGCTCACATAAATTTTCTGGGGATCTAAATTTCCATTCAGTTATGTTTCATTTTACTTCCTCCTGAGTTTTGTAATCTTAGAATTTGAATTTATCTTTACCATGAGACAAACATGGGACTTTGTTGAGGACTTGCCCCTCCAGAAAGAACAGTTTCACACTGTATTTGCCAGGTGTGTAAGGGACATCACCAAAACAGGAATAGTTTTTTAGGTAAGTTTCTCAGTTTGGGGCTCCTTGGCTCACCCTATTAGTATAAATCCAAGAACTAAAATGTGAAGTTAAGGATTCTCAGGTGATTTGAAGGATGTCAGAATTAAAAATGAATAAATATGGGAAAAGAATCTATAGACCATTTCTGGATAATCAACTAGGAAAACTCCTTTACAGATCAGGCTAATAAACGTAGGATGATTAATATAATCACCATTTTCAACTCCTAATGAAATGATGGATTTAGGGGAAGAAATCAATGGCTACTTCTAAAAAAATTAGGGAAAAGGGAAGAGCATTTCATAATGTACGTATAAGGCTGGGCTTCCCTGTTGGCTCAGATGGTAAAGAATCTGCCTGCTATGCAGGAGACCTGAGATCTTCTGCAGGAAGATCCCTGCAGTAGGGAATGGCAACCCACTCCAGTATTCTTGCCTGGAGAAGCTGGTGGAGAGAGAAGCCTGGTGGGCTACAGTCTATGGGGTCGCAAAGAGTCAGACATGACTGAGTGACTCAGGGCTGTTACCACCTGAACTCAAAGATCAATCTTAACATCACTGAAAATAGAACAACTATACTGGTTAGCTAGGGTTAACATAACAACATACTACCGACTGGGTGGCTTTAACAACAGATTTTTTTTTTTCTTCACAGTTCTGGAACTAGAAGCCTAAGATCAAGGGGCCATCAGGGTTGGTTTCTCTGAAGGCTCTCTCTTTGGGTTTTAGATGGCTGCCTTCTCATGCATCCCCCCAAGACCTTTCTTCTGTAGGCACATATCCTGGGGTCTTTTTGCAAGCCCAAATTTCCTCTACTTATGAGGACACTCAATGGACATGAGTCTGAGCAAACTCCAGGAGATAGTGAAGGACTGGGATGACTGGCGTGCTGCAGTCCATGGGGTCTGAGTCAGACACTACTGAGTGACTGAACAACAAAACAAGGACAGCAGTCAGATAGGATTGAGTCTAGCCAAACAGCCTCATTCCAACTTATTCACACTTTAAAGGCCTTATATCCAAATACAGTCACACCCTGAGGGACTTACTGGGAATTAACTCTTCAATATATGAAGTTGGAGGGGATACAATTCACATTATACCAACCACCGAACATTTTGTGCCTCCTGATAAAATGTAATTGGAAGTATTTAGCACCATCTCTAAAGTATTCTTAAAATAATAACCATAATGGCCTGAACTGAATCAAACAATTAAATCTAAGAACCACTTTATTTACTATATGAATAGATGAATGTGTTTAATGACACTCAGTCATGTCCAAGTCTTTGTACCTCATGGACTGCAGCACACCAGGCTTCCCTGTCCATCACCAACTCCTGAAGCTTGCTCAAACTCTTGTCCATTGAGTCGGTGATGCCATTGAATTATCTCATCCTCTGTTGTCCCCTTCTCCTCCCACCTTCAATCTTTCCTAGACTCAGGGTCTTCTCCAATTAGTCAGTTCTTCGTATCAGGCGGCCAAAGAATTGGAGTTTCAGCATCAGTCCTTCTGTTAGGGGAAGCACACTGATTGAAACCACCTACCCTGGCCAGGTACTATAGTAACCATTTGCATGAGTTGTTTTATGACAGGAGATCCTGATAAGGAATACGGAACTAATAAGCCACCACCAACAGGAAGAGTTCGGGAAAGGTCTAAAGGAGACACTGTGTGTCCGTCCACTTCCCAGAATCCCTCTCCCTAGCATTTATCTTGACTGAGTGATGCGTGCGCCACAAGGAAAAACCCTGAATTAGAATGATTGGTCAAAGACCGCCCGGAAACTAATCCCATCACCATAAAACCTGACATTGTGAGCCACGTGGCAGAGCAATTCTCCTGGGTTCCCTTACCTTACTGCTCTTCACCCGGGTGCCCTTTCCCAATAAAGTCTCTTGCTCTGTCAGCACATGTGTCTCCTTGGACAATTCATTTCCAAGTGTCTTGTCTAAGAGTCCAGTTTTGGGCCCTGGAAGGGGTCCTTCTTCCTGCAACACTTGCAATGAATATTCAGGACTGATTTTCTTTAGGATTGACTGGTTGGATCTCACTGCAGTCCAAAGGACTCTCAAGAGTCTTCTTCAACACCACAGTTCAAAAGCATCAATTCTTTGGTGCTCAGCTTTCTTTATAGTCCAACTCTTATATCCATACATGACTACTGGAAAAACCACAGCATTGACTAGATGGACCTTTGTTGGCAAAGTAAAGTCTCTGTTTTTTAATATGCTGTCTAGGTTGGTCATAGCTTTTCTACGGCTGCAGTCACCATCTGCAGTGATTTTGGAGCCCAAAATAATGAAGTCTCTCCCTGTTTCTATTGTTTCCCCACCTATTTGCCATGAAGTGATGGGACTGGATGACATGATCATAGTTTTCTGAATGCTGAGCTTTAAGCTAACTTTTTCACTCTCCTCTCTCACTTTCATCAAGAGGCTCTTTAGTTCTTCTTTGCTTTCTGCCATAAGGGTGGTATCATCTGCATATCTGAGGTTACTGATATTTCTCCCAGCAAACCTGATTTCAGTTTGTGCTTCATCCAGCCCAGCATTTCTCATGATGCACTTTTCATATAAGGTAAATAAGCAGGGTGTCAATATACAGCCTTGACATACTCTTTTCCCAATTTGGAACCAGTCCGGTTCCATGTCCGGTTCTAACAGTTGCTTCTTGACCTGCATACAGATTTCTCAGGAGGCAGGTAAGGTGGTCTGGTATTCCTATCTCTTGAAGAATTTTCTAGTTTGCTACATCCACACAGTCAAAGGCTTTGGTGTAGTCAATAAAGCAGATGTTTTTCTGGAACTCCCTTGCTTTTTCAATGATCCAACAGATGTTGGCAATTTGATCTCGGTTCCTCTGAATCCAGCTTGAACATCTGGAAGTTCACGGTTAACTTACTGTTGAAGTCTGGCTTGGAGAATTTTGAGCATTACTTTGCTAGCGTGTGAGATGAGTGAAATTGTGCAGTAGTTGAAATGACATTATGAGGCTTTAAAACTAGCCCAGTACAGGATGTGGTTAATTCTACAACTTGGCTTTATCAGCAAATTAATTTTAAAAGAGAGAGGAGAAACTTAAGAGATTTAAGACATCCATCAAATGCAATGCATAGACCTTGTTTGATTCTTAATTCAAATAAATCAACTCTTAAGAAAAATATTTTTGAGACAACCAGGGAAAATTATACATGAATTAGGTATTAGATGATACTAAAGAACTGTTAACTTCATTGTACATAATATAGAAAACTGTTCTGTTTTTTAAAGGTCCTTAGGCCAGAGTCGGACATGACTGAAGTGACTTAGCAGCAGCAGCAGCAGCAGCAGGCTAGAGATAAATATTCTAATTTTGACTATTTACAAGCAAAATTATATAATGCAGAAACAAATCATATGTAACGCAGAAAAATGAAACAAAAATGGAAGAGTAACTATTAAAGCTGGC
The DNA here is from genome assembly GCF_029407905.1 of Bubalus kerabau. Classification (NCBI taxonomy): domain Eukaryota; kingdom Metazoa; phylum Chordata; class Mammalia; order Artiodactyla; family Bovidae; genus Bubalus; species Bubalus kerabau. The sequence goes on from NC_073641.1 coordinate 17,203,776, forward strand.
TGATGGATACATAATGATTCATTATACCAGTCCTCTACTTTTGTGTATGCTTGAAATTTTTCATAAAAATATTTTTTTAAAAACTGAATAAATAGAACTTTCAGATGAGACTATACTCTATCATCTACTCAGAGACTATGCCAATATAGACTTCCTCATTATCTGTATCACTGGATCATTTTTTAAAAATTATTATAATCTACTATTCTATTGACAATGCTGCCCTTTCCAAGTCCTGACTTTACTCAGGGGTCTCAATTCCCAACTCCCTGCTTCATCTGTACCCAAGGCCTTGGTCTCTTTAACTATGAGTATCAAAACCCAAGCCACTGTATCAGTAAGCCTCGCAAGCTCGCCCTAACACTAAGGGTAGATTTTATGTCATGTTTCTACTTGCCAAGCTCTCTCCACCTTTCTTCTTTTTAGCTCTGAGCTCTCTTTTAAATACCTTGTTACAAGCTCATCTATGCATTTATGTAGAACATAATCAAATATTTCTAGATAAGTTCTAATATTTGCAGCATAGCTCTTCAGATTATCATAACCAGGTGCTTCCTCTCTGTTAAGCACTGTAAGAAAAACTTCTAATTCTAGTTATTTGGCATTGTTACTCAGAGTTCTGGTCATGTTCCTTATGGTTTGTTCTGAAAACATCCAGAACCCTGAAGGGAAAGAGCAAAGAGAGAAAGAAGGATGAAAATGTATTGAGGAGAAAAGAATCCTTGCCAGGTCTTTCAGAAAGGTGGAAAGGGTGATCCCTGGGTCAGGAAGATCCCCTGGAGGAGGAAATAGAAACCCACTCTAGTATTCTTGCATGGAAAATCCCATGGACAGAGAAGCCTGTGGGCTACAGTCCATGGGGTTGCAAAGAGTTGGACATCACTGAGCAAACAACAGAACAAAATAATCATGTTCCTTAGGATTTGTTCTGAAAACATCAGAATCCAGAAGGGAAAGGGCAAAGTGAGAAAGGAGGATTAAAATGGGTCCAGGACTAAAGATATTTTGCCAGCTCTTTCAAAAAGGTGGAATAGGATAGAATCTAAGAGACCAAGAAAGAGATACAGGAAGAGGAAGATATTTTGTCCCATACAGTCTATAAACAATAAGCAAATGTGTCACCTAAAAAATTCTAGGCCAAAAATTGTGGTTCTGGTCACCAAGGTTTTACTTTTTGAAAATCTGAAGCATTTTATTCTCCACCTTGAAGGCACAGTCCTTGTAGAAAAAAAAAAACAAAACAAATCATCAATCTTCTTCTATGGACCTAACAGAAGCAGAATATACTAAACCGAGGTGGCAAGAACATATAGAACTATACAAAAAAGATCTTAACCCAGATAACTATGACGGTGTGATCATTCACCTAGAATCAGATATCCTGGAGTGTGAAGTCAAGTGGGCCTTGGGAAGCATCACTACAAACAAAGCTAGTGGAGGTGATGGAATTCCAGCTGAGCTATTTCAAATCCTGAAAGATGATGCTGTGAAAGTGCTGCACTCAATATGCCAGCAAATTTGGAAAACTCAGCAGTGGCCACAGGACTGGAAAGGGTCAGTTTTCACTCCAGTCCCAATGAAAGGCAATGCCAAAGAATGCTCAAACTACCGCACAATTGCACTCATCTCATACGCTAGCAAAGTAATGTTCAAAATTCTCCAAGCCAGGCTGCAACAGAACCTGAACCAAGAACTCCGAGGTGTTCAAACTGGATTTAGAAAAGGCAGAGGAACCAGAGATCAAATTGGCAACATCCACTGGATCACAGAAAAAGCAAGAAACTTCCAGAAGAACATCTACTTCTGGTTTATTGACTACACCAAAGCCTTTGACTGTGTGGATCACAACAAACTGTGGAAAATTCTTCAAAAGACGAGAATACCAGACTACCTGACCTGCCTCCTGAGAAATCAGTATGCAGTTCAAAAAGCAACAGTTATAACCAGACTTGGACAAATGAACTGGTTCCAAATTGGGAAAGGAGTACGTCAAGGCTGTATATTGCCACCCTGCTTATTTAACTTACATGCAGAGTACATCATGTCAAACGCCAGACTGGATGAAGCACAAGCTGCAATCAAGATTTCGGGGAGAAGTATCAGTAACCTCAGATATGCAGATGACCACCACCCCTATGGCAGAAAGGGAAGAGGAACTAGGGGAAGAGGAACTAAAGAGCCTCTTGATGAAAGTGAAAAAGGAGAGTGAAAAAGCTGGCTTAAAACTCAATATTCAAAAAACAAAGATCATGGCATTTCATCCCATCACTTTATGGCAAATAGATGGGGAAACAATGGAAACAATGACAGACTTTATTATCACTGCAGATGGTGACTGCAGCCATGAAATTAAAAGACACTTGCTCCTTGGAAGAAAAGCTATTACCAAACAGACAGCATATTATTATTATTATTATTATTATTATTATTTTTGGCATAAGACAATCATTTTATTGTGTTTACAGATTCTTTGGGTCAGAATTTCAGACAAGCCCAGAAGAAAATGCTTTCTGAATCCTATGATGTCTGGGATTTCAGCTGGGAAGACTCAAAGGCTGGAAATGACTCAATGGCCAACAGCTAGACTCCCCCATGTGGTCTCCATTCACAGACCTGTCTGTTGACTAGGACACCTACATATAACCTTTCCCTGTGGTCTTGTCACATGAGCTAGTTTGTACTTCCTTATACAGTGACAGATGAGTTCATAGAGCCGGGTGCTCTATGAGTGAGGCAGAATTGCATGGCTTTTTTATAATCTAGATTCAGAAGTCACACAGAATTGCTTCTGCTATATTCTATTGGTTGAAGCAGTCCCAAAGTTTTACCCATAATCAAGGGAAAGAACAAGATGGGACAAGAATCTGTATCATGCTGTAAGATGAGCATGCGGACCTATGGCTGATTCATGTTGATGTTTGGCTGCTGCTGCTGCTAAGTCACTTCAGTTGTGTCCGACTCTGTGTGACCCATAGACGGCAGCCCATCAGTCTCCCCCGTCCCTGGGATTCTCCAGGCAAGAACACTGGAGCGGGTTGCCATTTCCTTCTCCAATGCATGACAGTGAAAAGTGAAAGTGAAGTTGCTCAGTCATGTTCGACCCTCAGCGACCCCATGGACTGCAGCCTTCCAGGCTCTTCCATCCATGGGATTTTCTAGGCATGATGTTTGGCAGAAACCCCAATTATGTAAAGCAATTATCCTTTAATAAAAAAAAAAAAAAAGCATGTGGAATGAGAGAGTGTGTGGCGTGATTGGAGAATATAGAACAGATAGCATACTAAAAAGCTGCTGCTGCTGCTGCTAAGTCACTTCAGTCGTGTCCAACTCTGTGTGACCCATAAACAGCAGCCAACCAGGCTTCCCCGTCCCTGGGATTCTCCAGGCAAGAATACTGGAGTGGGTTGCCATTTCCTTCTCCAATGCATGAAAGTGAAAAGTGAAAGGGAAGTTGCTCAGTCATGTCTGACTCTTCACGACCCCATGGACTGCAGCCTACCAGGCTCCTCCATCCATGGGATTTTCCAGGCAAGAGCACTGGAGTAGGGTATTGCCAACAAAGGTCCATCTCGTCAAAGCTATGGTTTTTCCAGTAGTCATGTATGGATGTAAAAGTCGGATTATAAAGAAAGCTGAGAGCCCAAGAATTGATGGTTTTGAACTGTGGTATTGGAGAAGACTCTTGAGAGTCCCCTGGACTGTAAGATCAAACCTGTCAATCGTAAAGGAAATCAGTCCTGAATATTCATTAGAAGGACTGATGCTGAAGCTGAAACTCCAGTACTTTGGCCACCTGGTGTGAAGAACTGGCTCATCTGAAAAGACCCTGATGCTGGGAAAGATTGAAGGTGGGAGGAGAAGGGGACAACAGAGGACGAGATTGTTGGATGACAACACCTACTCAATGGACATGAGTTTGACCAAGCTCCAGGAGATGGTGAAGGACAGGGAAGCCTGGCATGCTGCAGTCTATGGGGTCATAAAGAGTCAGACACGGCTGAGCAACTGAACTGAAATGAGTGGCTCGTCAGGCTGCTGCCAGTGCTCAGCCCATCTACTCTACATACCAGCAGTCCAGGCTTCCTTCCACTCCTCCACTTCACTGGTTCATTCCTCCTGCTCCTAACTCTGGATCTCTGGGAAGCTTGCCTCTAGTATCTAGGGAATAGAACCATATCCTTCAAGTCTCAGCTAAAATGCCACTTTCTAGAGGAGAAAGGAGAGTGGGTCATCCTTGATCTATTATTTTCACCCAGTGTGTTAGTGTTAGTTACTAAGTCGTGTCCAACTCATCACAACCCCATCTTCCCCCAACAACCTTCCTAATTCTCCTTTAGAACATTCATCATGCTTTTAACTACTTTTTTACTACATATTTGTCTTCCTTGCTGAGATGCAAAATCCTTAGCAGTTTATAACAGTGCTAAGCACTGATCAGTTGAATGAATGAGTGAATAAGTAAGCAAGAATAGGCAGACCAAAAAAAGTCATTCTTTCCTAACTCTGCTTGAAGTCAGGGCACAACTTACTGGCATCACCAGGGTAAATTTAGCAAACACCATTGGAGGAAGCTGGTCTCAGCCTCATAAAGCTGTCACAGAGGTTGACTTTTTAGAAGCTTCATTTTAGAATACGATCCGAGCTTCATGACACCTTATGTGGTTTGATGACATATCTTATATCTCATTGGAGATATTCAGATTATTTATAATTTTCTTTATGAAGGTATCTATCAGAAAATAGTACTTTTCTCTTTTCAATCAGCAATGGGACAGAAAGTGGCATACTCTCTATATTTTTTAAACTAAAATCTCTACATATAAAACACAAATTCAAGGGGTTGGAATTATTTTAAATACTAACTACTACTCTTGAATACAGTGATTATTAAATAGCACTAGCTCCTGTAACCATCAGGACATTCCTGTGATATAGGGATTGTTAATTGTTTCATAAATGAGGAAACGAAGGCCTAGAGAGTAAACTAACTTCCCAAAGTATGTCTATCATTTTATGAGGAAGAAGTTCCTATTTTCTAGACTCTTGACATTTTGAAGGACAAGAGGAATGAGGAAGACTGAAGCCCTTACAGAGAGTTCAAAGTTGGGATGGGGGTAAGTGCTCTCTAGAAAGTCATTTACTAGAACAGAGGAATCAATGAAATCATTGGCTGCCCTCGCCTATCCGCTAGTATCTGAGCTGACTACAGTAAGAAAAGCAGAGGGTAAGGTATGGAAGCTCTAAGTTTCAGGATCTACATTGTCTTGATCAGCTTTTGGGTGACATCAGAAATACTCTTCTTGAGTCATTCTAAAAATAAATCAGGGCCAGATAAATTAATAGAGTCCTCAAAAAACTGCATACACTTCTATCCAACCACATGAATTTTAGTGTATTTTACTTTTACGTTTGATTTGCCTTTGCTTACTCCCTGCTTTTTGTAATTATGGGATCTAGATAATGTACCCAATGTACCCAATTTGCTATCATTTATTCTCCTGTCCTACAAATTTACCACTGTCTGGCAGCAAATGTATCTGCAGATAGCTGTTCAAAATAGTCCTTCAGCATGGATCTCCCTAGAATTCAATGATACTTAGATGCTGTACTAAGATGAAGATTTGGTTTATAATCCTGAAACAGCCATGCTACATTAGTTTTCTTCTGTCTTCCCATTCAGTGATGTCCTTAGAATCTCCTGAAGTATGTATGCATGGTTTAGCTTGCCTTCTTTAAATGTTTCCAGAAATTTGATGCACTTATTTATCCTACATTCTGAAAAGCTACAAAACAAAACAAAACAAAAAAGCATGTGCAACCATGTTATAGTTTCTTTACTGATAAGTGAATATGTAGCAAAAGTATAAAAGCTACATACACATGTATCAGTAAAGGAATGATAAATACCAAGTTTAGGATAATGGTAAAGAAGGCAATAGCACCCCACTCCAGTACTCTTGCCTGGAAAATCCCATGGATGGAGGAGCCTGGTAGGCTGCAGTCCATGGGGTCGCTAAGAGTCTGCAGTCCATGGGGTCGCTAAGAGTCGGACACGATTGAGCGACTTCACTTTGACTTTTCACTTTCATGCATTGGAGAAGGAAATGGCAACCCACTCCAGTGTTCTTGCCTGGAGAACCCCAGGGACGGGGGAGCCTGGTGGGCTGCCGTCTATGGGGTCGCACAGAGTCGGACATGACTGAAGTGGCTTAGCAGCAGCAGCAGCAACCTCTAGAAAGGTATCTGCTGTTGCTACTGCTAAGTCACTTCAGTCGTGTGGACTCTGTGCGACCCCATGGACTGCAGCCTACCAGGCTCCTCTGCCCATGGGATTTTCCAGGCAAGAGTACTGGAGTGGGGTGCCATCGCCTTCTCCAGAAAGGTATCTAAGGGGGCTTAAATTTTACCTGTATGTTTTTCTTAAAAAAATCTGAAAAAAATAAAATTTTAACACTTTATAAGGTTACATGGTGGGAACATGGGTGTTTATTATACTATTTTCTATACTGTATGTTAATATTTAAATGTTTTTATATCTATTTAAAAAATTTAAACTTATTTGCTTTAATAATATGGAAGTCACGTTTTGCATCTTATATCATGAAAACTTCTCAATGTGAAAAAATCAAAAACATTTGTTTTGAAGAGTACATAAACTAGAAGTGGCTTTCTATTGGAGGCTTAATTATTATACTAAGGAGTGCTACATATACATTAAAGTGTGGGGGAATCTATGACCAAAATGACTACCTGTGTGAGTGATTCTCATATCTGTGCACCTGAAATATATGAAGCCTTTTTAAAAGAACAGATGTTCAAGATTTATCTTAAACCTGTTTGAATCAGAGTATCTGCAGTGAGACTCACATACACCAAGACTGACAACCACTCATCTACAAAAATGGCACAAAAGAAAAATGAGCAACCACCACTAATTCAGACCAATCACGTGATTAGCATCGTGAAAGGGCAGTTTTCCCAGTGGCTACGTAGACAGCTCTATGTCTCCCACCTGGCTACTGTACAAGCAAAACACAAAATAAGAAAAAATGAAACGGATTTTCATTGTGTCCGTTTCTCTCATGAGAAAACATGCATAACAATACATTAGCTAAACCATAAAAGAGGGACAGTGGTTCTTATGAAATACATCCATCATAAAAGTGTCATAAATCATACATCAATCATAAAACTGTATTAGGCTAGAAACAAACATGCTTGTCTTTTATGAAATAGAGAAAGCACAAAAAGGCTTATGTAACTGTAATGAAAACACCCACTCCAGATGATGTGATTCCAGCACTGGATATCCTTTGTCCTCTCTCATCCACACTCCAGAGGTATTTTTCACCTAGTCTACTGTGCGCTAATTCCCAGGAGGCTGACTTTTGACCTGCAAGAATACTCCCTCTCCCCCTCCCACCTTCTGCCTCCCAGCAAAATTTGCCAGTGGGAAGCACCACCTGGAAATCAGAGGGCTGGTAAGGAGTGAAGAGGGGTATTTACTTCTCCATGCCTCTCAATCTCAGAAAGGCCAGAGGTCTAGCCAGGCAGCCTCCCCCATATAGCTACCCTCTCTGGGTTTTAGTCATGATCCTCTTCTCTCACTCCTTTAGGCCTAGGGATGATAATGGTTCTCATTACTGTTAGTCCTGAGATGCTTCACCATCCATTGTTGGTTTATTTTACCCCAGGCACACTTTTAAAATCACTCCATTTTGAGCTTGCTACATATTTTCTACTGGAACACTGACGGACACAATTATAAAGCATGAAGATATTTTACCCTGTATCTAAGCAGAATGCTTTTTTGTAGATCTAACCTTACAAGCTTAATATTTCCAGCTAGTATCCAGCATTACAGGTGCTGTACATGATTGAGGAAAATATATACTGAATATATGACCTGTTCCCTGGTAGCTCAGATAGTAAAGAATCTGCCTGCAATGTGATAGACCAGGGTTCGATCCCTGGATCAGGAAGGTCCCCTGGAGAAGGAAATGGCAACCCACTCCAGTATTCTTAGTATTCTTGCCTGGAGAATCCCTTGGACGGAGGAGCCTGGCGAGCTACGGTCGATGGGATTGCGAAGAGTCAGACACAACTGAGCGACTAACACACACTTGTACCTTTGAGGGGAAAGTTAAAAAAAAAAAAAAAAAAAAAAAAACCTAGGTGGAAAACAAATTCAATCCCACTCCTAGGCATATATCCGGAGAAAACGATAACCTGAAAAAATACATGTACCCCAATATACGTTGTAGCACTATTTACTACAGCCAGGACATGGAAGCAACCTAGATGTCCATCAAAGGGTGAATGCATAAAGAAGCTGTGGTACCTATATACAATGGAATACCACTCAGACATAAAAATGAACAAGATAGTGCCATTTACAGAGACATGGCGGAGAAGGCGATGGCACCCCACTCCAGTACTCTTGCCTGGAAAATCCCATGGATGGAGGAGCCTGGTAGGCTGCAGTCCACTGGGTCGCGAGAAGTCGGACACGACTGAGCTACTTCACTTTCACTTTTCACTTTCATGCATTGGAGAAGGACAAGGCAACCCACTCCAGTGTTCTTGCCTAGAGAATCCCAGGGATGGGGGAGCCTGGTGGGCTGCCATCTATGGGGTCGCACAGAGTCAGACACGACTGAAGTGACTCAGCGGCAGCAGCAGCAGAGACTGTCATACGAGAGAAGTCAGAAAGAGAAAAACAAACATAGTATGTTAACACACATATGTGGACTCTACAAAAATGGTACAGATGAACTTATCTGCAAAACAGAAATAGAGACACAGATGCAGAGAACAAATTATGAATACCAAAGGAGGAAATGGGGGTGGGATGAATTGGGAGATTGGGACTGACATATATACACTACAATGCAGAAAACAGAAAACTAATGAGAACCTACTATGTAGCACAAGGAACTCTACTCAATGCTCTGTGGCGACCTAAATGGGAAGGAAACCTAAAAAACAGAGGGGATATATGTATAACTGATTCAGTTTGCTGCACAGCAGAAACTAACACAACATTGTAAAGTAACTACACTCCAATAAAAATTAACAAAAAACCTTTTTTGGTTTCAATGAGTAAAACTTTGATACACTCAAAAAAAAAAAAACCCCAAAAAAACCAGAATGAAATAATGCCATTTACAGTGACATGGATGGACCCAGAGACTGTCATACTGAGTGAAGTCAAAGACAAAGACAAGTATCATGTGCTATCACTTATATGTGGAATCTTTAAAAAAAAAAAAAAAAAAAAAAAGGTACAAACAAATTTTTTTATGAAACAGAAAAAGAGTCACAGATGTGGAAAACAAACTTCTAGATACCAAGGGGGAAAACTGGTGGGGGGGGATAAATTGAGAGACTGGGATTGACATATACACCCTACTGTACATAAAATAGATAATAGGAATCTACTGTATTGGGAACTCTCGATACTCTGTAATGACCTGGAAAGATTCTTTCCTGGTGATGGAAAGAATCTAAAAAAGAGGAGATATATGTAGAACTGATTCACTTTGCTGTACAACAGAAACTAACATAGCATGTAAAGCAACTGTAATAAAAATTAAAGAAAAACAAATTCAAGGCCAAAATAAAAGAAATAATAAAAAAACAAGGAGTAATTAACAAACAGACATGGTGAACTAAAAAATAAGAACTAGGGAGTCAGGGAAGGGTTTCTGGAAAAAAAGTATTCCAGCTGGGTCCTAAAGCACAGGGAGAATTTAGATAGCATTAGCAAGTAGAGTGGAGAGAAATGGGCATCTTGAGTAAGGAAAATAATATAAACCAAAACACTAAACGGGAAATGTTATGGTTGTTGGGTGAGCAAAAAGTAAAATGGCAGCCTAGAGCACAGCAAGCTTTATTTAGGACTCTATAGCCTTAGCTAGTTCTAAGTCAGACAAGTGAAGCTACACAAAAATACTAATTCTATAATTTATATATCTTTCAGGAGACTAGTGGGCTTCCTCGGTGACTCAGAGTAAAAGTCTGCCTGCCAATGCAGGAGATGCAGGTTTGATCCCTGGGCTGGGAAGATCCACTGGAGAAGGAAATGCCAGCCCACTCCAGTATTCCTGCCTGGAAAATGCCATGGACAGAGCCAGGTGGGCTACAGTCCATGGGATCACAGAAGAGCCCACTTATATATATACTATTCATTTCATGCTGTCTAAATTGGTGTTTGTATTTCAACTCTGGCCCCTTGGGGGGAAAAAAAAATTAACAGTTTTCTGAATAGGCCAGGAAATTGTCAATCAGAATAAGCCTCATTCTTATCTCAGCAATTTTATGAACGATGTTTTGAAGTTGCTGTTAAAATCTCTGCTAATGACCTACTGCTTGTTTCCAAGGTTTCCACCTGTCAGACTATCAGTGAACTAATCAGGGAAAGAGATTACAGAACTTTAAGGTAGCTCCATCATTAACAGAATAATTTCTAATATTTCTGCTTGCTACAGAGAAATTTATTAAGAAAAAATAATTCAATATCTCTAATTTTCTAAGCTGGTAAGATTGGTAAGTCTTTTAAAAGACTTACCAATCTTTAATTTAATTTCCTCATTTTCTTAAATCAAGGAAAACAATAAAACACCTTGTTAATTACATGGTTAACGTTAACTGTACCAGACACTTAGTTTGATTAATATAATATTATTTGGTTAATATAACATTTTTGTACACATTATTGCATACTAGGGCCAAAAGAAGATGTTTTTAATATGGGTATTTTTATGTCGCCATTTTACTGGGGACTGCCTACTTATTGGAGCTGTTCTGATGCAGGGAATTTTGATGAGACCTTAAAAATGAAATATGAACCTTCCAAAGTGAGAAAAAAAAATTCATGTTAAACATGAAACAGATATCCTTGTCCGCTCCCCGGGATGCGGCTTAGTGACTACACCACCATCGCATTACAAATGTATACAAGCCTACAAGCAAGCAGTGTCCGTTACAGAGTAGTCACTCTGAGAAGGTTACAAACACTTTCTAATAATGCTGCCATTAATTAAAACGATTTTTAAAACACCTTTCACAGTTGTCTTCATAGCCTTCATGATAACTGTTTAAATATCCTTAAGAGCAGTAAAATCTTGAGGGCAGGGCTGAGTTTTGCAACCATGCAGAAATCATTCTGCCAAGCTTAGCAAATAAAAGATGTTCAAACTGAGCTACATAGTTTTGGATTACAAAAATACAAACAAAAAACAAGTACTTATAAAAGATTCTAAAATATTTTTATGTCGTTTGTAAAATTGACTAAATTTTTCAAATATTTAAAATAACTAAATAGCAGCAGCACTTTTTGAATAAACATCTAGCCTCCTAAAGTAACTACCTGGAATGACCATTCTAAAAACATAAATGACAGCATTTGAGGGGCAGTGGCAGTGTTTCATGACCCTATAGTCACACTTTGAAGTCACAAAGCAGCTTTATTCCAAGGAGACTAAAATATTCTCCAGACATTACTTCATTAATTCTCTAAATATCCCTTCTGAGAGAAAAGATAGATTACAGTTCTTTTTCTTTCCAGTTGCTGAGCGAAGATGGTGCAAGAGAAAGAGAATTGTTAGTGTTTATTCCATGAGTCACTAATTAAGTCTGGGCGAACTGTGCCCTAAAATGTGCTATGTAGTTAGCAAAATTTAACTGATTTTTTTTAGCTTTATTCTGTTGATAAAAAGGCATTATATGAGGTAGATGTCTCATAAAATATTACAGGGATATATTATTATTAATTCGTTGGATACTTGCCTAGAGGAACTCCTGCTTGACATACAGGAATTACTAATTAAAGAAGCAGGTGTCTATCCTCAGATATACCCATAAAAGCCTAGTTAAGTCTATTTCATTAAAGAGAAAAAAAGCTTGGTTTTTTTTTTTTAAGACTACTTTCTTTGAATTTTAGAAGAAAAAAAATCTTCACTTTGAAAAACCAAACATACAAATGTAACAGAGGAAGAAAAATGGGGCAATAAAAGATCTGTTGGCAAAATCAGTTAAAAGCAGGGAAAGGGGTGCATTGTTGACAGCACTGGAGAGAAAGGCCAACATAATATGCACCTGATTACAAGTTAATTTTCATTGAAATTATTAAAATAATTATTCTTCTAAATGTTTAATTCTTTTGTAGGAGAAAAGAAAACTTACTGCTCAAGCATACTACCATTCCACTTATCCACTAAATAAACATTTCGGGTCTCTGCTATGTTAATCACTAGGTACAACTGAGCTCCCAGTGGATTCACATAGGAAATTAATAGTTTGACAGAGGAAAGAAAAAAAAAAAATTCATCCTTACTACGATTCCAGTGATCCTATTCAAAAAATGGAATGACTCTGGTCATTTAAGTATCACTTTTAGGGGTACTACTTTAGGAATATGAAAGAACTCACGTCTATTTTTAAGAAAGGTTTTGGTAATTAATGAATAAATAAAAATATGCGAATTAGAGGGGCTCTCAGCGCTAAATTTTGTTTGAGGTTGAGTGTACTGAGAACAACTCTCAGACAAGTTCTAACCCCAGTTCCCACAAGGGCTGACGGCTTGTTTTTGATGTAATCTCTTTTCCTCGTGGGTGCCTCAGCTGTCTGGTCTATAAAATGGGTAATTTAATAGTAACCTGCCCACACAATGCTCCTTTGAAATTACTAATGAATGCTTTCCTGTGTACACTTAAAACTATTCGATGCTACAAAAATATTGAGTACGTCCTATCTCGAAAAGAACGCGGTGACATGTTAGTGCTAATTAGGACACTAATGACAAATCTTCTCCATCCTAGGGACCCTCTCCCCCCACCTCCGCCCCACTGCATTTCAGAGCTTACCCACGACCTCTGACAATAAGTCTGAACCCTCCGGACCCGAGGCTGCAACAAAAGCAGCTGAGACGCCGATACCGGAATGGACCAGACAAAAGAAAGTGGATGTGGGCGAAGGGAACGGGCCGTGGAAGGGGGGTGTGTGCTACTCTCCCCACGAGCTCAGAGGAAACCGCACGCGGTTCCCCAACTCCCACCTGGAGGGCGGCCCGCGCCGGCCCCGCGGCCCTCCCCGCATGCCCCCGGCGCCGCCCGGCTCGCGCTTCCAGACCCCGTGTAATTCCGCCCTCCCGCCGGCTCGCGCCCCGAGGCCGCCGCCGCCGCCCCGGGAGCCTCAGGTGCGAAAGTTAAACCGCCGCCGCATCACCTGAGGCCGGGGCGGGAGGCGGCCGGGCCAGCGCAGCCCAGCCCGCGGCGCGTCCGCCCGGCGCGAGCCCGGGGCCCGAGCCGCCGCGGCCGGGCAGGGCAGGGCAGGGCCGCGCCCTGTCGGGCCGACGCCGGTCCCTCGGGCGGCCGCGCCCCGCCGGGCTCCCAACCGCCGACCCTCACCTGCGTCCGCTTCCCGGGGCGCCCGGCCGCCCGCAGCCCGGTTCTGAGGACTCTCGGCGGCGGCTCCCGCGGCGGCGATGCCGGTTCGGCGAGACGGGAAGCGACAGGAGCCAAACCCCGCGGAAAGCGCTCGAGCTGCGCCGGCGGCCCGGAGCCCACGGCCTCGGTATCGGCGCCCCAGCGCTCCCCGCTGCCTCCGGCTCGGCGCACCCACCTCGGCGGGTTCCGGCCCGAGCGGCGCGTGGGCGGCGCCCCGTCCTGACCCCGCGCAGCCTGGCGAGCAGCGCCAGCTGCGCCCGTCCGGCGGCACCGTGGGAAAGTTGGGCTTTCTGGTCATCCCTTTACCAGAGCATCAGAAGTTGCCGTGCCTGCTTCTGCCGCGGCCTCACCCACAGTTCGGAGCTCCGAGCCCACCTGCTGGGCTCATTACCTGCTGAGATCCACTCATATCCCCAGATGCTTCTCCACACCTCGACTCTAAGGCACCGCCACTCTGAGTTTACTTTTCCCTTCTGATGTCACTGTCCTAGTTGCTTACCTTATGCCGAGGGTTCCGTCCGAGTACACCTGGGATTAACTACCAAAGGGTTTTTGATTCTTTTCTTGATGAATTACAGCTGGTAGGTGAGTTGATGACAAGAGGTAAATCAAAAGTGCTTAGTCAGGGACTTGGAGGACTCGCTTGGAGTAAGGGTGGACTTGTCAGCGGGTTGTGAACTCTGGATTCAGAGCAATGAAAATAGATGATCAAAAGACTAAGTGAGGTTTGGAATATAAAAAAGCAAGTTTTATTAGGTTGCTTCAGGAAGGGGAAGGAAGCTGAGTGGGAGGACCTCAAAAGACTGTACAGCTTTCTCTGCTAGATACAGAAATCGCCATTTGCCCAAGTGGTTTCTTTAGAGTCTTGTTCTAAGAATTTCGTGCATGCTCAATCCCATTCATCTCTTTGCGACCCCTTGGACTGTAGCCTGCCAGGCTACAATTTCAGGCAAGAATACTGGAGTGGGTGGGTTGCCATTTTCTTCTCCAGGGGATTTTCCCAACTCAGGGATGGAACCCGCATCTCCTACTTCTGCGTAGGCAAGCACATTCTTTCTACTGACTTACACAATATGCAGTGACTTCCCAAGTGAAACTCTGATGAAATGAAATGAAATGACCCTTAGCGACCCCATGGACTGCAGCGCATCAAGCTCCTCCGTCCATGGGATTTTCCAGGCAAGAGTGCTGGAGTGGGGTGCCATTGCCTTCTCCGATAATCAACAACAAAACCACACAAAAACATGATAGGAAAAGTAAACTACAGATCTTTTGAATATTAATACAGAAATCCACAACAAAAAACCTAGCAAACCAAATCCAGCAACGTAGAAAAAGCATTTTACAACATGAGCAAGAGGGATTTGGCTAGTAAGTGCAAGGTTGGTTTAGCATAAAATGAATTATGGATGTAATACACTTTCTTTTTAAAAAAAGGGACAAAACCCACAGGATCATCTCAATAGTTGAAGAAAAAGCACTTGACAAAACCTAGCTCTTTTTCATGACTAAAAACACTCAACTAGGTAGGAAGAGAACACCCTCAATCTGATAAAGGACATCCACAATCTGATTTTTAAAATTAAAAAAAAAAAAGGAAGCTAACATCATAATCACTGGTAAAAGAATGAATAATTTCACATAAGATCAAGGATAGGAAAAAATATGTCCACTCTAGCTACTTTTATTGGACATTGTACTACAGGTTCGAAGCAGAGCAATTAAGCAAGGAAAGGTCAGATATCTTATAGAAATAAGGCAAACAAAAGAAATAATTTTTGAAGAAAATCAGGACAATAGTTTTTAGCACTGAGAGGCAATAGGACAAAAGTTCTCAGAATAATGAATAAAAATTACCTATGTCAAAGTGTACTATTATGAAATTTCAAAGGACATGTTTCTGGGAAAAGATTTTAATAGGTTCCAGGGAGGAAAAGAGATACCAAGGGAACATTTCATGCAAAGATGGGCTCAATAAAGGACAGAAATGGGATGGACCTAACAGAAGCAGAAGATATTAAGAAGAGGTGGCAAGAATACACAGAACTGTACAAAAAAGATCTTCACGACCCAGATAATCATGATGGTGTGATCACTCATCTAGAGCCAGACATCCTGGAATGTGAAGTCAAGTGAGCCTTAGAAAGCATCACTACGAACAAAGCTAGTGGAGGTGATGGAATTCCAGTTGAGCTACTTCAAATCCTGAAAGATGATGCTGTAAAAGTGCTGCACTCAATCTGCCAGCAAATTTGGAAAACTCCACAGTGCCACAGGGCTGGAAAAGGTCAGTTTTCATTCCAATCCCAAAGAAAGGCAATGCCAAAGAACGCTCAAACTACTGCACAGTTGCACTCATCTCACATTCTAGTAAAGTAATGCTCAAAATTCTCCAAGCCAGACTTCAGCAATATGTGAACCGTGAACTTCCTGATGTTCAAGCTGGATTTAGAAAAGGCAGAGGAACCAGAGATCAAATTGCCAACATCCGCTGGATCATGGAAAAAGCAAGAGAGTTCCAGAAAAACATCTATTTCTGCCATATTGACTATGTCAAAGCCTTTGACTGTGTGGATCACAATAAACTGTGGAAAATTCTTCAAGAGATGGGAGTACCAGACTACCTGACCTGCCTCTTGAGAAATCTGTATGCAGGTCAGGAAACAACAGTTAGAACTGGACATGGAACAACAGACTGGTTCCAAATAGGAAAAGGAGTACGTCAAGGCTGTATATTGTCACCCTGCTTATTTAATTTATATGCAGAGTACATCATGAGAAACGCTGGACTGGAAGAAACACAAGCTGGAATCAAGACTGTAGGGAGAAATATCAATAACCTCAGATATGCAGATGACACCACCCTTATGGCAGAAAGTGAAGAGGAACTAAAAAGCCTCTTGATGAAAGTGAAAGTAGAGAGTGAAAAAGTTGGCTTAAGGCTCAACATTCAGAAAACAAAGATCATGGCATCCAGTCCCACCACCTCATGGGAAATAGATGGGGAAACAGTGGAAACAGTGTCAGACTTTATTTTGGGGGGCTCCAAAATCACTGCAGATGGTGACTGCAGCGATGAAATTAAAAGATGCTTACTCCTTGGAAGGAAAGTTATGACCAACCTAGATAGCATATTGAAAAGCAGAGACATTACTTTGCCAACAAAGGTCCGTCTAGTCAAGGCTATGGTTTTTCCAGTGGTCATGTATGGATGTGAGAGTTGGACTGTGAAGAAGGCTGAGTGCCAAAGAATTGATGCTTTTGAAGTGTGGTGTTGGAGAAGACTCTTGAGAGTCCCTTGGACTGCAAGGAGATCCAACCAGTCCATTCTGAAGGAGATCAGCCCTGGGATTTCTTTGGAAGAAATGATGCTAAAGCTGAAACTCCAGTACTTTGGCCACCTTGTGGGAAGAGTTGACTTGTTGGAAAAGACTCTGATGCTGGGAGGGATTGGGGGCAGGAGGAGAAGGGGACGACAGAGGATGAGATGGCTGGATGGCATCACTGACTCGATGGACGTGAGTCTGAGTGAACTCCGGGAGTTGGTGATGGACAGGGAGGCCTGGCGTGCTGCGATTCATGGGGTCGCAAAGAGTTGGACACAACTGAGTGACTGAACTGAACTGAACTGAACTGAGGGAGGAAAAAAAGAGATCATTTACAGAGATTCAGAAATCAGAATGGCATTGGAATTTTTGAAGAAGCATAAGTAAAGAGAAATTCTGAGAGAAAGTTATTTCCAATCCAGAAGTTAATTAAAGTTATTTAAAAAAGACATTTTCAGTATGCAAAGTTTTAAGCATTCTTTTCATGCATTCTTTCTCAGAAAACAATTGAAAAACTTGCCCCACCACTACAAAGAGGTGAGGTAAGGGGTCTGTTAGAGGAGACAGATGAAGGTTACACCCAAGACAACTTGGTTGGAACGGCCACCAGAGAAAATCCACATCCTATCCCTGAAGCCTTGCATTTCACAGTAAAAGAGACTTTGCTGATACAGAGTTATGACCGCAAATATGGAGGCTATCCTGGATTATCCTGGTAGACTCAACCTAGTCTAAAAGCCTTTGCTTTCCATGAGAGTGTGAAGAAAACTGATAGTGTCAAATGTAGCAGAGTCTAAGGAGTTTGACTGGGTTAGCTGACCCATTAGGCAACATAATAGCTCAGATGTGGGGCTCAGGAGTTATAGTGCCCTGGCTTGATTCCCAACTCTACTGCTTATAATCATAAAACCTTAGGAAAAATTTCTTTCTTTCTGTGTCTTAGTTTCTTCATCTCTAAGTGGAAGATAATAAGATTATAGAAGTAGGAGATTTTTCTGCTTTTACCCATTAAAGTGCTTAAAATATCTGGCACATAGTTAATAATAAATACCAGTTGTTATTATTATTGACAACATTTAAGAAAATAGTTTCTGTAGAGTAATAATTAGTTAGGACTCATTTCAGTGAAATGACAGAAATCCAACTCTAGTTGGCCCTGGGGAAATATTCAGTATTTCATAAGAATAAGTCTATTATAGTTTTATGTACCTCTGGGATTCCCATGGGGCTCAGTGGTAGAGAATTTGCCTGCAGTAGACGCAAGAGATTCACATTCAATCCCTGGTTGGAGAATATCCTCTGGAGGAGGAAATGGCAATCCATTCCAGTATTCTTGCCTGGAGAATCCCATGGACAGAGGAGCCTGCAGGCTACTGCGTATATGGGGTCACAAAGAGTCAGACACGAATGAACAAATGAGCACACACGTTTGGATCTAACTGATCAAATGATTCTATGGGCAGAATATCTCCATCTTTGGCCTCTATTTTTGGTTCTGTGTTGGCTTTATTTTTAGGCAAGAACAGTCTATATCATAACAAGATTGGCCACCAGGGATGCTAGGATTAAATTCAACTGTAACTGTTAGCAGTTACAAAGTTAGCAAACACGGTGGAAAAGGAACACTTCTTTCCCAAGAGTTGCAGCAAGATTCTGGAACTGAGTCTTAGTATATAGACCTGGATTGGGAATATATATATATATATATGGAGAATCCCATAGACAGAGGAGACTAGCGGGCTACAGTCCATAGGGTCAAAAAGAGTCGGAGACAACTGAAGTGACTTAGCACATAAAGACCTGGATTGCATGCCCATCCCCATTAATTACTGTGGCTAGAAGGAGATAACAAGCAGATTGGCCAATTGACTACTATTTGTTCACCCGTAAAACTCTGTGTGTGTGTGTTGGGATGTGGTGTTGGGGGGAATCAATCTCCTTACTCAGACCACATAGACTGAAAGTGGGAAAGACATTCCTCAAAGGAATGTCATGTGCTGTTATCAGAACACAGAAATGGATATTTGGGCAGACAGAAATAAAAGATGTACATTATAAGTGATGAGTGTAGTTCATCAAACACAGAGTGAAAGATTACCGAACCTCAGAGAAACCCCAGCTGAGCCTTGAATGATGGTAGAAATCTGTATGTAGTTTCTGTGGGATGTTTAGCACCCCAGGAAGAAAAACAAATGATGTGCAATAATGTAATTTATGTGAGGTTCTGGGTTGGGAAAGTGAACATGACTAAAGGAGAAGGATTAAAGGAAAGAAAGAGTCATAAAAGAATGGTAGAAATGTCAATTCTTGGGGCCAGATTGGGCAGAGATGCAATAAGACCAGAAAAGTAAAGTAATCTGTATGTCTCTGAATGTTCCTGCACTAGTCAAGTTATGAGATTAGTGCTAGAGTCATTGAGAAGGGCAGTGTTTCTAGAGATTAGTAAGTGATAGCAGTGAAGTGCAGGAGTTTACTGGTTTATTATTATTAGTTATAAGTATATGTAATATGGCTATATAATAAATTATACAAATATTCAGTTCAGTCGCTCAGTCATGTCTGACTCTTTGCGACCTCAAGGACTGCAGCACGCCAGGCCTCCCTGTCCATCACCAACTCCCGGAGTTCACTCAAACTCATGTCCATTGAGTCGGTGATGCCCTCCAACCATCTCATCTTCTCTTGTCCCCTTCTCCTGCCCTCAATCTTTCCCAGCATCAGGGTCTTTTCCAATGAGTCAGCTCTTCGTATCAGGGGGCCAAAGTATTGGAGTTTCAGCTTCATCATCACTCCTTCCAATGGATATTCAGGACTGATTTCCTTTAGGAGGGACTGATTTTATCTCCTTGCAGTCCAGGGACTCTCAAGAGTCTTCTCCAACACCACAGTTCAAAAGCATCAATTCTTCGGTGCTCAGCTTTCTTCACAGTCCAACTCTCACATCCATACATGACTATTGGAAAAACCATAGCCTTGATGAGATGGACCTTTGTTGGTAAAGTAATGTCTCTGCTTTTTAATATGCTGTCTAGGTTGGCCATAACTTTTCTTCCAAGGAGTGAGCGTCTTTTTATTTCATGGCTGCAGTCACCATCTGCAGTGATTTTGGAGCCCCCAAAAATAAAGTCAGCCACTATTTCCATTGTTTCCCCATCTATTTGCCATGGAGTGATGGGACCAGATGCCATGATCTTAGTTTTCTGAATGTTGAATTTTAAGCCAATTTTTTCACTCTCTACTTCTACTTTCATCAAGAGGCTCTTTAGTTCTTCTTTGTTTTCTGCCATAAGGGTGGTGTCATCTGCATATCTGAGGTTATTGATATTTCTCCCAGCAATTTTGATTCCAGCTTGTGCTTCATCCAGCCCAGCATTTCTCATGATGTACTCTGCATACAAGTTAAATAAGCAGAGTGACAATATACAGCCTTGATGTACTCCTTTCCCTATTTGGAACCAGTCTGTTGTTCCATGTCCAGTTCTAACTGTTGTTTCCTGACCTGCATACAGATTTCTCAAGAGGCAGGTCAGGTAGTCTGGTACTCCCATCTCTTGAAGAATTTTCCACAGTTTATTGTGATCCACACAGTCAAAGGCTTTGGCATAGTCGGTAAAGCAGAAATAGATGTTTTTCTGGAATTCTCTTGCTTTTTTGAATATCCAATGGATGTTGGCAATTTGATCTCTGATTCCTCTGCCTTTTCTAAATCCAGCTTGAACATCTGGAAGTTCACAGTTCACATATTGTTGGAGCCTGGCTTGGAGAATTTTGAACATTACTTTGCTAACATGTGAGATGAGTGCAATTGTGCGGTAGTTTGAGCATTCTTTGGGATTGCCTTTCTTAGGGATTGGAATGAAAACTGACCTCTTCCAGTCCTGTGGCCACTGCTGAGTTTTCCAAATTTGCTGATATATTGAGTGCAACACTTAAACAGCATCATCTTTTAGCATTTTAAATAGCTCACTTGGAAATCCATTACCTCCACTAGCTTTGTTTGTAGTAAGTTTCTAAAGCCCACTTAATTTCACACTCCAGAATGCCTGGATCCAGATAAATGACCACAACATCATGGTCATGCCGGTCGGTCATTAAGAGCTTCTTTTGGATAGTTCTTCTGTGTATTCTCGCCACCTCTTCTTAATTTCTTCTGCTCCTGTTAGGTCCTTGCTGTTTCTATCCTTCATTGTGCTCATTTTTGTATGAAATGTTCCCTAGGTATCTAATTTTCTTGAATAAATCTCTAGTCTTTCCCATTCTATTGTTTTCCTCTATTTCTTTGCATTGTTCACTTAAGAAGGCTTTCTTATCTCTCCTTGCTGTTCTCTGGAACTCTGCATTCAGTTGGCTATATATTTCCCTTTCTCTTTTGTCTTTCTCTTCTCTTCGGATGCTTCTTATGCTGAAGCTCAAATACACATTTTAACTTTTCTGGTGACTCAGATGGTAAAGAATCTGCCCACAATGCAGGAGACACAGGTTCAATCCCTGGGTCAGGAAGATCTCTTGGAGAAGGAAATGGCTACCCACTCCAGTATTCTTACATGGAAAATTCCATGGACAGAGGAACTGGGTGGGTGCAGTCCATGCTGTCACAAAGAGTTGGATATAACTAAGTGACTAAGCACACTCACACATATTTTAACACTAGCTTTTCATTTAAGTAGTTCCTTTCAGATTATTGAAGTAATTTCCCAATGAATTTGAGTTGGCTGTCCCTTCCGTTAGAGTTATCTTTTCTAAGTTAATGATTCAAAGAAATTTTGTACAATCAGTTAAGTTCTCTAACATTGAGAATATTACTAGTCAAAGAGGTTACATACACATTCCATTTACAAATGTTGTTATGGGACTCATTCCAAATGTTAGTTGTTTGGATTAATCATTTCAATGAAATTGGCTGTGAAGACAATTGTTATTTTTTAGGGAGTAATAAAGAGAAGGCAATGGCAGCCCAGTCTAGTACTCTTGCCTGGAAAATCCCATGGATGGAGGAGCCTGGTGGGCTGCCGTCTATGGGATTGCACAGAGTCGGAGACGACCGAAGCGACTTAGCAGCAGCAGCAGGGAGTAATCAAAAGAAGTACAAGTAGCTGTGAAAAGAAGAGAAGCAAAAGGCAAAGGAGAAAAGGAAAGATATATCCATCTGGATGCAGAATTCCAAAGAATAACAAGGAGAGATAAGAAAGCCTTCCTCAGTGATAAATGCAAAGAAATAGAGGAAGACAGTAGAGTGGGAAAGACTACAGATATCTTCAAGAATATTAGAGATACCAAAGGAACATTTCATGCAAAGATGGGCACAATAAAGAACAGAAATGGTATGGACCTAACAGAAGCAGAAGATATTAAGAATAGGTGGCAAATACACACAGAAGAACTATACAAAAAAAAAATCTTCATGTCACAGATAACCATGATGGTGTGATCACTCACCTAGAGCCAGACATCCTGGAATGTGAAGTAAAGTGGGCCTTAGGAAGCATCACTACGAACAAAGCTAGTGGAGGTTATGGAATTCCAGTTGAGATATTTCCAATCCTAAAAGATAATGCTGTGAAAGGGCTGCACTCAATATGCCAGCAAATTTGGAAAACTCAGCAGTGGCCACAGGACTGGAAAAGGTCAGTTTTCATTCCAATCCCTAAGAAAGGCAATGCCAAAGAATTCTCAAACTACCATACAATTGCACTCATCTCACACTCTAGGAAAGTAATGCTCAAGATTCTCCAAGCCAGGCTTCAACAGTAGGTAAACCATGGACTTCCAGATGTTCAAGCTGGTTTTAGCAAAGGGAGAGGAACCAGAGATCAAATTGCCAACATCCGCTGGATATTCAAAAAATCAAGAGAGTTCCAGAAAAATATTTATTTCTGCTTTATTGACTATGCCAAAGCCTTTGATTATGTGAATCACAACAAACTGTGGAAAATTCTGAAAGAGAGGGGAATACCAGATCTCCTGACCTGCCTCTGGAGAAATCTGTATGCAGGTCAGTAAGCAACAGTTAGAACTGGACATGGAACAACAGATTGGTTCCAAATAGGGAAAGGAGTACATCAAGGGTGTATATTGTCACTCTGCTTATTCAATGTATATACAGAGTACATTATTAGAAACATTGGGCTGGATGAAGCACAAGCTGGAATCAAGTTTGCCAGGAGAAAATTAGTAACCTCAGATATGCAGATGATACCACCCTTATAGCAGAAAGCGAAGAAAAACTAAAGAGCCTCTTGATGAAAGTGAAAGAGAAGAGTGAAAAAGTTGGCTTAAAACTCAACATTCAGAAAACTAAGATCATGGCATCGAGTCCCATCACTTCATGGCAAATAGATGGGGAAACAGTGGAAACAGTGACAGACTTTATTTTTGGGGGCTCCAAAATCACTGCAGATGGTGACTGCAGCCATGAAATTAAAAGATGTTTGCTCATTGGAAGAAAAGTTATAACCAACCTAGACAGCATATTAAAAACCAGAGACTTTACTTTGCCAACAAATGTCCATCTAGTCAAAGCTATGGTTTTTCCAATAGTCAGGTATGGATGTGAGAATTGGACTATAAAGAACGCTGAACACCAAAGAACTGATGCTTTTGAACTGTGGTGTTGGAGGAGACTCTTGAGAGTCCCTTGGACAGAAAGGAGATCCAACCAGTCCATCCTAAAGGAAATCAGTCCTGAATATTCATTGGAAGGAGTGATGCTGAAGCTGAAACTCCAATACTTTGACCACCTAATTCGAAGAACTGATTTATTTGAAAAGACCCTGATGCCGGGAAAGGTTGAGAGAGGAAAAGGGGACGGCGGAGGATGAGATGGTTGGATGGCATCACCGACTCAATGGACATGAGTTTGAGTAAACTCTGGGAGTTCGTGATAGGGAGGCCTGGCATGCTGCGGTCCATGGGGTTACAAAGAGTCAGACATGACTGAGTGACTGAACTAGACTGAATAAAAAGATAGAGGAGAGAAAAAATTTGTGATTTATATGTACTGTCTTCCCAAAGGAATCCAAGCAAATAGAACCTTTTAACATTGTGACACTTCTCACTCCAGCTTACTCTTTGGCAGCAGCAAGGTCTCAGTCTGTCAGACAGCGTATTACTTGCCTGCAAAAGGTCAAACCTGCAGTGCACTTTAATATTTAAGTTTATGGCCTTGGGCATTGTGGGCGTGGAATTCACCAATTTACCAAAATAACATCATTCATACTCGTGAATATTATTTTATATATTTCTCTGTGCCATATTTTGTCATGATCAGAGTGGCTGTCACTTCTGTCTTTTACTGAAAGGATCACCATCTGCAGTCCATTAGCTTTATTTGCTAACTTTTCTGTCAGTACTCTGTAAGTAAAGAAGCCCATGTTTATACTTCAAAAAAAAAATTATGATTTAAGACTTGCTTTGACAGTTATACAACAAAGTTCTAGACACATTGCATCCATTATATTAGATATCTTAACTATATATTTAACAGCTTTATCCTTTGTAATATGTATAATGGTGCAAATAAATGTTACTTTAATGAAAGACCCAAGCCTGGCTCTCTCATTAGCTATGTGCTATTTCTGGTCAAATGACTTAACCTGCCTTAACTTCAGTTTCCTTATCTGAAAAGTAACAGAATCATAGAATTTTAGGACTGGAAGGCACCCTAAAAATCAGGGATGCCTAAAAGTTCAGCACAGTCTTATGCGATCTGTCTTGAGGCAGAATCCATCTTTAACTTTGGCCTCAGTCTTTGGAGGCCCAAAATGTCAAGTACTGACTAGAGTGTCATTTCTGATAATATAGAGACATCTTTGCTTATTTTGAAAATCAGTTAATAAATATTATTTTGATATGTTAATAGATCCACAGTTTAAGGAAAAGAATTCTCTCAAGTGATTGTGTGAATGAATGAGAACATGAAAGAAAGAAAAAAAAAAAGTAAGGGCAAGTAAATTAAGTCTGTATGAGAGTGTTTTGCTCAGTCAGGGCATGAGGCTTTAGTGTTTAAGTATATCATTGAAATTGCATTCATCTCCAATAATAGAATCTTTCAGAGTTAACAGGGAATAAGTTGGGCAAGTTAGAGGGTATAACTTTGGCTGTTGACTATTAGAAAGGAAGGAAAGATTAATAATATAACTGTAGCATCCAGTATTGGCAAAACCAGCCAAAACAGAGCTTGCCTCTCAAACAACTTCAAATGCAGGTCAGCATTTGGTATCGCAAACGTGCCCTGTAGTGACCACATGAGCAATTTAGTAGCTGTGGTACAAATCCATGGACTGTAGCTCACCAGGCTCCTCTGTCCATGGAATTCTCCAGGCTAGAATATTAGATGGGTAGCCATTCCTTTATCCAGGGTATCTTCCCAACCCAGGGACAGAACTCAGGTCTCCCGCACTGCAGGCAGATTCTTTATCATCTGAGCCACCAGGGAAGCCCTTGTTAGTAAAAAGCTCTAATTAACCAAATATGTTTTATTATGTTGACCTGAAATCTTCTTGCCTAATAAAATTTCATCCAGTGCCCTAAATTCTGTTCTCTGATGTAACATATTAATAGCATAACCTTTGAAGTCTAGCACTCTACAGATTTGAAGTCAACTCTTTGCCATGTCTTTTCTAGGCCACGTGTGATCAGGCTCTTCAACCATTTATGGCACATGCAGACCACACCTCTCACTCTCCTAGTGTTCTTTCTAATACTTGATGTTCCCATTAAAGATGTAGGAGACTTTAAAATGAGAACCCAGGACTTAGTACTTTCATTCACTCAAGATGTTTTTCATTGAGCACATGACCTGTCTCTAAGCCTAAGATATAGCAGTGAACAAAACAGATATAAGTCCTTGCCCTGTGGAACTTATATTCTTATTGGGAAAGACAACAAATAAAAAAGTAAAACGTACAGTATATTAGAAAGTAATACATGCTATAGAAAAAAAAAAGCAGAGCAGTGAAGGGATATAGAACACTCTGAGGGTGAAGTTGGGGGGTTTACAATGTAAAATAGTGATCAGGGAGTCACTGCGAAGGTGACTGCCCCTCATCTTCTGGTGACCCCCTAGTTCTGCTCTCTTCTCTTATCCCACCTATTCTCCATCTCAGGAGGCTGACATATGCAGTTAATCAGCAGTCCCCCTGCCTCTTGGCTCCCTGTTTGGATTCACCATTGTGAATCCTAGTGAGATATCAGAGGGAAAGAGGAGAGTGAGGTCAAGATGTTTATTCCTTGGCCATCACTTAGCAAGGACTTTCTGGTTAACTGTGTCCCTCTCCTGGAAGTTTGATTTCTCTCAAGGATGTTGGCTTTGCAAGATTCTCTCTCCTTCTGTCTCTAGTAACCACTCCCTTTCTTGTCCCTTTAGGCCTAGGCATGGTGGGCTCTAGGTTATTGGACTGTCCTTTGTCGTTCCTTTATGTCCACACTTTTGAAAACAGTCCCTTTGTTCATAAGTCTTCTTTGACATTATTCTATTTAAAGTATGCTGTTTCCTGTTGGAACACTGAGAGATGCAGTGATATTTGAAAGAGATAAGGGTAAATTATGTGGATAAGGATAAGGGTAATACTTATGAAAATATGAGTATTGCAAGAGCAGCAAGTGCAGACATATTGCTGTAGACACAGTCTGGTAGTGTAGAGCACAGAGGAGCTTTCATCTACCTTGTTTTGTTAGCCACTCAGTCGTGTCCAACTCTTTGAGATCCCATGGACTATAGTCCGTTAGTCTGCTCTATCCATGGAAATCTCCAGGCAAGAATACTGGAGTGGGTTGCCATTTCCTTCTCCAGGGGATCTTCCTTGACCACCTCATTACACATATGTCCATTAGTATAGTCAAAGATTGTAGTAGCTTTCTAGTGGCAGTAACACTCTGTTTATACTGAGCTTGTCATAAACTCAAATTCTTCTGACTCATTAATGTTGCAGCAAAATACAGAACCTTAACATGTATTTCCTTTAACTTTTATCTTTTTTTGCCATAAACAAATACTTTATAGGTATCTGCTGCTGCTGATGCTGCTGCTAAGTCACTTCAGTCGTGTCCGACTCTGTGTGACCCCATAGATGGCAGCCCACCAGGCTTCCCTGTCCCTGGGATTCTCCAGGCAAGAACACTGGAGTGGGTTGCCATTTCCTTATCCAATGCATGAAAGTGAAAAGTGAAACTGAAGTTGCTCAGTCGTGTCCGACCCTCAGCGACCCCATGGACTGCAGCCCACCAGGCTCCTCCTTCCATGGGATTTTCCAGGCAAGAGTACTGGAGTGGGGTGCCATTGCCTTTTCTGTTATAGGTATCTACTATGTGTCAAATACTGTGCTACTTACTGGGAGTCTAATAGTAAATCAAACAAAAATGGTTTCTACCCTTCTGGAAGGTTCAGCCTCATATAGGAGACAACTAAATCATCATACAAATAAGTCTGTGAAAAGCTCTGTGAATTGTCAGTTCAGAAAGAAACTGTTGGGACTAGTACACAGAGAGCAAATGTGTTATATAAAATTGGGCTAGCAAGATAAAAAAGTGTTATATCACACAGAGATTCACTGGATATGATAACTATTTCATTCTTTGTTCCCAAATCAGTGAGAATCCATTGAAGAGCTCAAGTAACTGGGTGAATTGGTCAGATTTGTGTTTTGGAAATATCAGTCTAGCCATGGTGTGGAGAATGAATTAGAAGAAGTTAAGAATCAACCCAAGAAGACCAATGAGGAAGCTACTGAGAAATGTTGGAATTATAGGTAGAACTAGAGTAACCTTCATAGCTGAGAGATCTTGAGGTGAAATGGGCAGGAAAGGGAAGCTGGTATCTGTGATGACTGCACTATATTTCTTATTTGCATCATTAACTGGATGCAAGCAGCACTCAAATAACATAGACAACATTGGAAGAGAAACAGACGTTAGAGCGGAAGAGCAAGAATTTGGTTCTGAATATATAAAACTTAAGATCTGCTTAAGATATCCAAGAAAAGAGGTCAACGAGGTAGACGGAAACATAAGCCTGCAGCTCAGAAAGACACATCTCTATGTAATTGGCAACCCATATGGCTGATAACTATCATATTGGTTTTGTTTAATGATACAAATCTACCACTGTATCAAAAACACTGATTCTATTATTTGGAGTTACAGTAACTGTTTTTCCTTCTGAGCTCTCTGAAACTTGGTGATGTGCTTTCCATGTATTCATCCAAACTGGTGACCATTAAACTAGATGGTGCTAAATCCTAATCAGGTGCTCAGTTTGGAAACCTCAAATAATAAATGGATACTGACTGTAATTTGGCACAGCACGTTCCAAGCTGTGGCTGTTCTCTGAACTCTTAGCATATATTTTATATTTTTGGCTGCCCTTATTATGCCTTCCTATTTTCTTTATTCTTGGTATATGTGTCTTTACTATTTCTGCTGTGTGCTTTTGGTGGGACAGACCTAGAAGATAGAATTGGGCAGCTGAAAAAGTAGATAAAAGTGAAGAAATAACAAATTTTTAAGATACCAAATGCTTTAAATTTTTACTTGCAAAAGCACTAAGCAGAGAATGCTGTGCGCCAATGCTACATGATTATTGCTCTTTGGTAAATCTAGGAACGTCCTGTTACGGCTTTACAGTACATCTTCTCTGGTACCCAGTATAAAGACAGCAGAACAGTCAGCTGCTATATCCCTGGTGTATGCAGAACGTGGCTGCATCTCCTCCATTGTCCTATACAATGTTCCAAACACATGTCACTCATGCTCAGAGCTGGGTTCTAAGGCATCTTATTAATTTCTATATAACCTACAGTTCAACTGTCCCTCTTCTTCTCAGTCAGCTCTTATCTCTGTTTCCACAAGAAATTCAACCAAACCCAGTACACTGCAGTCTTTGTAGTTTTGTGGATCCCAGAGGGATCACGTTGCACCTCACACAGCATATCACTTTTAAAATCTCACTTGGCTGTCCCTTCCTGAGTCTTTGCCCCCAGCTTCACAATCACGGGATTCCTCTTTCTGTGCCTATCACTCACTTCACTGGTCTCAACTCACCTCCCCATGATTGCCATTCTCCTAGCCCTTCTCTCCTTAGGTATTTCAATCTCCTCTCTCTCTCTCTCCATCTCCCTCCCTCCCCCCTCTCTCTTTTCCTTCTACAGAGCAACTCACTTTTTTCTAATTTGTATTGCTGAAGTTTCATACCTCACAGAGCTCACCAACAAAGATCCTCCAGGTATCAGCGACTGTTCTTGTAGGACAGTGAGAGATTATAAATTTATGATAAATTTAGAATGAAATACATAATGAATATATATATATGTAGGTGTGTGTGTGTATATATATATATATATATATATATATATATATATATATATATATACTGTGAAACACAGCATGTGGGATCTTAGTTCCCCAACCAGGAACTGAAGCTGAACTCCTTGCATTGGAAGCCTGGAGTCTTAACCACTAGACCATGAGGGAAGTCCCCATAATGAATATTTTTATTGTAAAATATTTGCAACATTCTCTCATTCCTTACACATAGAAGGAAAATCAGCCTATTTTCTCAGTGTCTCAGTGCCACTGCAGAGAAGAGAATGGTATAAAATTGAGCTTAACATGTATATGATCCCCAAAGTACTGAAAGATCAGGTTGGAGGGGGAAATGAAGAAAGTTGAAAAAATAAGAGGGGTGGAGGGGATGAATTAGTTGGAGGGTTTGTAAAGAAGATAGATATTTTCTGCCCTTAAAATGCTTACATAATAACCTATATGTTATTTGAAAACAGTTAATGAAGGGTAATCCAGTAACTAACTGGGCTTCCCTCATGGCTCAGTGGTAAAGAATCTGTCCCCCAGTGCAGGAGACGTGGGTTTGATCCCTGGGTTGGGAAGATCCCCTAGAGAAGGAAATGGCAATGCACTCCAGTATTCTTGCCTGGAAAATCCCATGGACAGAGGAGCCTGGTGGGCTACAGTCCACAGCATTGCAAAGAGTAGGATATGACTTAGCAACTAAGCAACAACAATCCAGAAATTAATAAGGGCTTTTGGTCTGTGGGTAGAGAAATAATGTGATATGCATATTAGTTTTAGTCGATACCCCAGAGTTAATAATTGAAATAATAAAGAATCCATATCCCAGAGGTGTTTAGCTAGTGTTTGAAAGACTAACGAGAATGACCAGCATTATCGTTGATCCACACAAAAAGATTTGATAATTAGTATATGGATGGTAGAAATGATTCTTCATTCATGTGGTCATTAGTATTCAAAGTATACAGATCGGCAAAAAGAACTTCACAGTTACCTCTACATTTGCATGAATAGGAAACAAAATTCTAGCAATGCCAAGAGCATGTGCTGTTGAGAACAACTTGACTCCATGCCTAAAGACTCACTGAGTCAAATGTCTGGACATTTTTGGAGGCATCCATCATCTGATCTTAACAGGAGGTTGGCAGAATCCTTTTTGTTGTTTAGGTGCTCAGTCATATCCGACTCTTTGTGATCTCATGGATTTTAGCACTTCCCTGTCCTTCACTATCTCCCAGAGTTTGCTCAAACTTACGTCCATTGAGTCGATGATGCCGTCCAACCATCTCATCCTCTGTTGCCGCCTTCCTCTCCTGCCCTCAATCTTTCCCAGGATCAGGGTCTTTTCCAATGAGTCAGTTCTTTGTATCAGGTGGCAAAAGTATTGGAGCTTCAGCATCAGTCCTTGCAACGATTATTCAAGGTTGATTTCCTTTAGGATTGACTGGTTTGATCTCTTTGCAGTCCAAGGGACTCTCAAGAGTCTTCTCTAGCACTACAATTTGAAAGCATCAATTTTTGGCACTCAGCCTTCTTTATGGTCAAACTCTCACATGCATACATGACAACTGGAAAAACCATAGCTTTGACTAGATGGACCTTTGTCGGCAAAATAATGTCTCTGCTTTTTAATACACTGTCTAGGTTTGTCATAACTTTACTTCCAAGGAGCAAGTGCCTTTTAATTTCATGGCTGCAGCCACTGTCTACAGTGATTTTGGAGCCCAAGAAAATAAAGTCTGTCACTATTTCCATTTACCCCCCTCTATTTGCCATGAAGTGATGGGATCGGATGCTACGATCTTAGGGTTTTGAAGGTTGAGTTTTAAGCCAGCTTTTCTACTCTCCTCTCACCTTCATCAAGAGATTCTTTAGATTCTCTTCACTTTCTGCCATTGCAGTGGTGTCATCTGCATATATGAGGTTATTGATACTTTTCCCAGCAATCTTGGTTCCAGCTTGAGCTTCATCTAGCCCAGCATTTTCCCATGTGGTACTCTGCATATAAGTTAAATAGGCAGAGTGACAATGTATAGCCTTAACATACTCCTTTCCCAATTTTGAACCCGTTCCTTGTTCTATGTCTGGTTTTAACTGTTGCTTCTTGGCCCGCATACAGGTTTCTCAGGAGACAGGTGAGGTATCTGGTATTCCCATCTCTTTAAGAATTTTCCAGTTTGTTGTGATACACATAGTCAAAGGCTTCAGTGTAGTCAATGAAGAAGAAGTAGGTGTTTTTCTGGAATTCTCTTG
Source organism: Bubalus kerabau (assembly GCF_029407905.1). NCBI lineage: Eukaryota > Metazoa > Chordata > Mammalia > Artiodactyla > Bovidae > Bubalus > Bubalus kerabau. The sequence goes on from NC_073641.1 coordinate 17,235,103, forward strand.
CTTTTCCTATTATCCAACTGATGCTGGCAATTCGATCTCTGGTTCCTCTGCCTTTTCTAAATTCAACTTGTACCTCTGGAAGTTGTTAGTTCACTACTGTTGAAGCCTAGCTTGAAGGATTTTGATCATTACCTTGCTAGCATGTGAAATGAGTGCAATTGTGCAGTAGTTTGAACATTCTTTAACATTGCCCTTCTTTGGGATTGGAATGAAAACTAACCTTTTCCAGCCCTGTGGCCACTGCTGAGTTTTCCAAATTTTCTAGCCTATTGAGTGCAGAATATTATTGCATCTGCTGTGAGTGAATCTTTCTTGAAAAGTGCTTGAAAGAACAGAGGTCCGGGTTGGCACTGAATTTACAGAATAGGTTAATTACCTTTTTTTCTTTCCTATTTTTTTGTGTTGTGGTAAAATACACATAACATAAAATTTACCATGTAAACCATTTTTCAATGTATAGTTCAGTGATACCAAATATATTCATAATGTGCTACCACCACCATCATGTATCTCCAGAACTCTTTTCATGTTATAAACTGAAACTCTCTACCCCCTAAACAATAGTTATCCCTCCCCTCAGCCGCTTGTCATCAACATTCTATTTTCTGTCGCTAGGATTTTATATACTCTAAGTACCTCGTGTAAGTGGAATCATATAGTACTGGTCTTTTTGTGACTGCCTTATTTCAGTTAGCATAATGTCCTCAAGCTTCCTTCAAGTTCAATCATATATCAGAATTTCCTTCCTTTTAAAGACTGCATAGTCTTGTCACTTGTTTCTCTCTCTTTCTCTCTCTCTCTCTTGTTTTCTTTTTTTGTCTACTCATTTTCCAGTATTTGTAGCTGTGGCGGATTTTGCTCTGAGACTTGCTTTCACTATAATAGTCCATTGTAAGGCTTTGGTGGAGGAGACCTGGTATCCTTACATATCTCTTTGAACCAGGCTATTGTTGTTTACCAAAAGTACCTAATAATTGTTGTTTCATTGCTAAGTCATGTCCAAGTCTTTTGTGACCACATGGACTGTAGCCCACCAGGCTGCCCTGTCCATGAGATTTCCCAGGTAACAATACTGAAGTGGGTTGCCATTTCCTTCTCCAGGGGATCTTCCCAACTCAGAGATTGAACCCACATGTCCTGCATTAATTAGCAGGTGGATTCTTTACCAGTGAGCCTCCTGGGAAGCCCCACCTAATAATTAGGAATGATCATTTTGCCTTAGGACTGTTCTCAACATTTAGGTTACAATATTTATAATCAACATCTTTCAGTGGTCAGTTATTAAATCCAGAATTATAAACCAACTCTCAAAAAATATAATTACATTTAGTGAACAGTAGTTTTATGTTAAACTAGGATAATTTTCAGCAATAAAAATTCTTATTACATTATTTGCTTATTGATATTATTCACTCATTTGAAGGCTTTTTAGCAAATAAGACAATTATAAATAATTCTTTTAAGCTTTAATTTTAAATGAAATCAGAATTTGGACTGAGCCTTTTAGAAATATGGCAAAAATATATATATTTTTTGGTTTCACAGTAATTTTTTACAGGTGTTATAGCTTAAGGCAAGGGATACAAGGAAAAATTTGCTTATAAATGCTGTGTGTGTTTCTAGGACAGTAGTCTTTCATTTCTGGATTTTTATTGCAATTGAGAAAGAGCCCAAGGAGGAGTTAAGAACAAAGAAATAGAAATAAAAGAGATGAAATAGAATATTTTTCCCAAAGAAATCAAATATGATAGGAACTGGAGACAAAAGACATGATCAAGGTCAGAATGCTGAAATGAATTAATCCCTAGTGCAAAGTTCTTCTCTTGGTCTAAGTGTAATAAAATCATAATTTTGAAAATTTAAATTAAGTGATTTCAAATGTTTTCCAGTATAGGAAAAAAATGAAAAAAAATAATGCTTTCTTTGATAGAAGGTAAAATAAGACATATTTATTAAGTATTACCATGTGCTGCTGCTTCTGCTGCTAAGTCACTTCAGTCTTGTCCTACTTGGTGCGACCCCATAGACGGCAGCCCACCAGGCTCCCCCGTCCGTGGGATTCTACAGGCAAGAACACTGGAGTGGGTTGCCATTTCCTTCTCCAGTGCATGAAATTGAAAAGTGAAAGTGAAGTCGCTCAGTCGTGTCTGACTCTTTGCGACTCCATGGACTGCAGCCTACAAGGCTCCTCCATCCATGGGATTTTCCAGGCAAGAGTACTGGAGTGGGTTGCCATTGCCTTCTTCACCATGTGCTAGTCTCTTTTAACAAATAGTACCTTATTTTTCAACTCCTTACTCCTCCACTAAATTTTTAGGAAGTATGACTTGGTTATTACAGACACAAGGTCTTCATAGTGGATAGTGCTGTGAATGGTGGAAAGAGAAAAATGGGCACATTTAGAGGATGCATGTGTTTTTATGTAGAAAAGGATATAGAAGAAAGTAAGCGCACACAGAGCCCCTCCAGATGGAGCAGCTGTTTCCCACGGAGATTTTAGCTGTGGATGATACTAGTGGTACAAATTAATACTAATTATAATTGGACAAATTATACCCAAGGAGGATGCATGGGAACCTTTAATCTAGAGCCTGTTTGTAAGAAGCACAGGTAACAGACTCAGCTTGCTCTTGGCACCTGAAGCGGAGGACAGTGGGACTGAGTCCTTAAGCCATGGAATCTGGATAGGTAGCGCCAGTATTGAGTTGAATTGTAAGATGGCCAGTTGGTATCTGATAATTGCCTAGTCATGTGGGAAAACCGCCTCTCCTCACGTCAGAAGTGGGAACTAGAATCTTTACCAGGGAAGCTAACAGTGTGAAAACTCACCCTGCCACATGCGTGAAACACAAGCACTTTTCATTAGGTGTGCTGAGGTACAGAAGGCTACCGAAAATGAGTTGAGTGTTGTATACATAATACGCATGTAAGCATGCATGTCATCTTTAGGTAAAGTTTATCATTTCAAATTCCGGAACTAGAGCCATTTTTCCTGGGTCTCAAATTACTGTGAAACCACAACCCCCACTTCCACTCACAGACATACTATCTATGAAAAACAGACAATTATTTTACTTTGAGGTCAAATGTCAAACAAAAATGGTTAAGATCCCAAAGGGCTCAAATTGTCAGTGAAATTAGTTATTTGTTTAAAAAAAATTGTATTTTTCTCTATTTTCCCCTCATGACTTCCAAAGTTGCAGGTTAACATTCAAATACCATTTAAAAAGGAATAGTCAATAATTATTCATTATAAAAATATAACATAGAAAAATATCTATTTAAAGTGTTTTTAAAAACCAAAGCCTCCTTGTCTTATAACAGTACCTGTATTATAGAGAATATCACTAATGAGAAGACATAATTTAAAACTTACATTCTGAAAAATACTTGGAACTTGCAAACTTTAGTTCATTCTTTAGACATTCTTAATAAAATTAAAGCAAAAAACATTAAGGTTTGCACTTTTGTTAAGAACAAGACATTTCTGGGCCCTGGTTATATTTGACTATTTATTCTTTCCTCTACCCCCAGTAGCATAAAACACCCTCTCTAAGTAAAAATTAATGATTGCTTTAAAGTTTCAAGCAGCAATATTTAAATACAAAGAATATTTTGACAATCACACATATGACTTTAACATATCTGTGAACTTATGAGATGGGAAATGTTTCAGATACCTAGTTGGTTCAATACTTCAAGTATGTGTATTGTGATTATAAAATTTTTTTTCATCAAAACATTTTGGTGTTTAGAACTGGTTGTTGGTTCAATACCTCAAATTGGTTCAATACCTCAAGTATGTGTATTTTGATTATAAAATTATAAAATTTTTTTCCATCAAAATATTTTGGTGTTTACAACTGGTTGTTTGGCCATCTCATTCTGCTTTAACTTACAGCATAACTTTGAGCAAGTCATATAAATTATTTGAAGCTTCATAATCTCATCTGTCAACCTTTTCTTAGCATAAACATTTATCTTTATGTGTGTGTATTTTTTTGTGAAGCAAATTCACAAGTTTCAATGACTTCTCAAAGAAGTGTGAGACAAAAGGGGAAAAAAATTAAATCTCTGGGTTAGCTAATTTTTAAGGCCTTAGATTAACTGTGTCAGATTCCCTTCACTGGTCAGTCCACTCATCTCACAGCTGTTGTCAGTGTCCATGAATAGAACTCTCAGATGCCCTCTTCTCTAAATGAAATCCTTTAAGGAAATTGTAGCCACCATGTCTGAGAGACCAAGCACACCACCAACCCAAATCCCCAACGCAAGACAGGGTCAACCAATGACTAATTGGCATGTGGTACAAAGGCCAGCCAGCTCCTTACCTCAAGCTGGAATCAATTTTGGGGTGCAATCTGAGCTCTAGAAGTTCCCTGTGGGATCAGAAGTGAATCTCTAATAGCTTCCTTTCTCCCCTTCCCCGGCTCCCAAGTTTATCTCATTTCCCTCTTCTTCTTATAGCCCTTACCTATAATCACCTGAACAGGAATCCTTGCCTCAGGTTGTTTCCAGGGAAATGGATTAAAAGAGGCATCTTTGAATTCTCATCTTCTGCAGACTCTAAGGATGTCTTATTGTGGTTAGTTCATTCATCCTGGATTATTCTGAAAGTGGCTAACAGTGAGGATGCTCTCACTGATGATAAGTGGAATTTGATAGTTCCTGGCATGCTGCAGTTGAACAGTCGCTCACAGAACTGAGATGGGATATAGATGAGAAGGAATCTACTAGCTGGTATAATGTCCAGTGGGATTGAGCAATGCAGGGAAATAACTATAAGCGCTCATGCTGAGTGGCTCTTGCTATGTGCCATTAATTTGTTTGAGAGATGATCTATCAGCAATAGAAAGCAAAGAGTGAGAAGAGTGAGGGTAAGGCACTCTTCGGCAATGTTTAAAGAAACCCGTATTTTCTTCAGACAGAGGACATACACTGGAGGTGAGGCTCAGGACCTAATTGCAAGAAGCGCAGAATCTCAGAGAAGAATGAATTCTCAACCCTGGCAAGGGTCTTAAAGTCAGTCCCCTGATAAGAGTGGGACCTTGAGACTTGGGAGGGGGCCGTGTGGGTAATTCACAGGAGACCCTTTGAGAAACTTGAACTCCTGCATTCCCTTCAATGCTCAACACCTGCAGAATTGGCCTACTCTCCTTGTTGGGAGATCCCTGTCTGTTTGCTTAAAGCCTATGCAGAAGTTTCAAATAAAGTGGACGCCTAACATAATAACCTCCACTCTCCTCTGAATCTTCCCTAGCTCTTATACTGACCAGCAGAAAATGAGATCTCAGCAAATCCTGACTGGGGAGAAGCTGAGTAAGGTAAAGAGAGGAGAGGGCTTGTGCCACAGTTGCTGCAGCTGCTGGCCACACATCCCAGTAGAAACCAGGAGCGCCTGACTGAGAATCCCGAACATGCTGAATCAAGGGGGAGGAACAGAGGGCTGGATGTGGGACAGCTTGATGATAAGGGAGCACCTGTGATACACAATTTAAACCCCCGGCAATAGTATTGAGTGATTCTAGAACATTTCTGGAATGACTCTCAGACATTTGGAAAGGGTGACGGCCTACACTAAGTGATGCTGAGATGCCAGACCTGCTGTGGCAAATTGTTGAGGAAGGAAACAAAAGGCTTGCAGACGTGGGAATGCTTGTCTGGTTCTAATATTTTTTTAAGATGGAAAAGCCAACAACAGACCATGTCCTTTGGGAGGGCACATGTCAGAAACAGGATCAGAAGCAGTTTGTGTTCACAGGGGATGGGCCACGGTGCACATGCATGGTCTTGTCTCAAGGCTATGTTAATCCTTCTGCTCTCTGTTGTAATACAGGTTGCAGGGATCTTATTCTTCTGATCATCCCACTGAATTTCAAATTAGTGCACAACGCTGATGTGTTCATTGGACCTGGTAAACATGAGGCAAGTGGATAGCATGTATCTTAATATATGTGCTCCTGAGGGTGGGAGATAAACTATACAGAGATTCGGGCCTCCCAGAACCATGAAATTTTTAGGATCTCTCCTTTCTGATTCAGGATAAAGCAAAGAAATGGTTTCTTGAAGGCACTGCTGAGGTTCCAGCTTGGGAATGATGCCATGCAGGATGATGCACAGTCCTCAGAAGGCAGTTTGTATATTCCATCAAAGGCGTCTCCAACAGGTAGAGTGTATGCATCCAGAAATCAAAGTGTTAAGGTAGAAGTCACTCCAAGCCACTCACTTGGGGTATTAACTTTGGACTTGTGGGGTTTTAGTGGTCCTAGTTCATAGGGCTCACAGTAAACATCCCACCAAACTAAATTTATGGTTCTGTCACGTTGGGATTCCCTTGACAGTAGACAGGAAATGAAGAAAGTACTCCCTACATCATAAGGGTAATTGATCCCAACCATCTTGAGGAGATAGAGATGCTGCTACCTAATGGGAATAGGATGGAGAATATTTGGTGTTTTGGCGGCTTAATGGGGCTTCTTTTGCTATCCTTGTGCCCAGCTGTACTTATACATAAGCAACACAGAAATCACAGCCTGACAACTGCATGAAAACCAGGAGCCCAGCCCCCTCAGCAGCGAGGCTCTGGGCCAAGCGTCTAGGCAAGTCTGTTGGGGCAGAAGAAGAGGATTCTAAGTACTTTTAAATTTTTGTTTATTTTTAGCCTCACAGTATGTGGGCTCTTAGTTCCCCAACCAGGGATCGAAACTGTGCTCCCTGCAGTAGAAGCACAGAGTCTTAACCACTGGGTCACCAGGGAAGCTCAGAAGGGGATTCTAGAATGGTCTTGAAAGGAGGTATGAGTTTTGGCTTCAAGACCCAATAACAGTTGGGACTATATTTCACTTTAGAATCCTCTTTTTGTATGATTGCTCAGAAATTGTGTCCCGCCAGAATCCTGGAGAAGCTGTGCTTAGAAGGAGTAAAGTTAATGTGAACAGCTAGTGAATCGGACCTCTGCAGTCGGAGTTGACTATAGTTGATTATCAGTGCTTAATCCAATTCCTTTTAAAGGCTGATGCACCCTCTGCCCAGCCACTGTGAGTTAGCTGGGGTGTGTGTGTGTGTGTGTGTGTGTGTGTGTGTGTGGCTAAGTTGTGTCCAACTCTTTCAGACCCCATGGACTGTAGCCTGCCAGGCTCCTCTGTCCATGGGATTTCTCAGACAAGAATACTGGAGTGGGTTGCCATTTCCTTTTCTCGGGGATCTTTCTGACCCAGGAATCGATCCTGAGTTTCCTGCATTGGCAGGAAACTGTCTGAGCCACCCAGGAAGCCTGAGTTAGCTGGTAACAACTGACAACTGTCCACTTCCATAAAAATTTAGTTTAAAGGGAGCCGCTTAGCATGGAGGTCATGCATGGACCCTCCAATGTTAGCCACTGACTGACTAGCCTGAAAGTACCAAAAGGACCACCCTTGCCTCAAGGCGAGAACAACACTGTAGCACAACTTGGACTCCAGACCATCTCTGCAGAATCAGGGTAAAGTGGGGATTCCGTCCTTGCTTTGTGCTTTCTCCGTACTCATTCTACTTCCTTCACTCACCTTTTCTGAGAACTCTCCCTGAAAACTCACTTGAATAGAAAACCCTGTCTCAGGCTCTGCATCCAGGACAAGAAACCTGTGATAACCATTGTCTGCATTATATAAGTCTCTGATTATAATATGTAAATGTAGAGCTAGGATTTGTTTATGGGGAATTAAAGGGCAGGGAAGACCAGGGAAGATGGGAACAGCAAGCTCCCTAGACCACTGCTGTTCAGCAGATAGCTTGGTCAGGGTCTAGCACGGCAGCCAGTTGAGGGGAATGGCAAATGTGTAATAAGAAGCTGCAAAATCCTTTTCAAATTAAATGCTGTTGATTGAGCAACTTCTGTATATGAGAGATACAGAAAAAAAAGTGCATGGACGATGATGATGGTCACAGTGTAGATTACTGCACCTCAAGCGTTAATGGTCAAACAAGTTGCTCAGGGGTTTTTCAAAATGCAGATTCTGATTCTGTATTTCCAAGAAGTTCCCAGGTGACATCCTGCCTATTGATGCACAGACTAAAATTTGAGTAGCAAGCCTTTAGACTAGAGTGTGCAAGAGAAACATAAAGACAATTGTGTGATTTAAATTTTTTCTAGCTAGCAGCCACATTAAAGTAAGAAATGAATAAAGTTAATTTTATAATATAGTTTAGCTGACCATTATATCCAAAATGCTATCATTTCAATGTACAATCTATATAATTGTAAATTAGATATTTTATATATTTTTGTACTGTCTTCAAAATCCAGTGTATATTTTATACTTGAGGAATATCTTAATTCAGATGCTAACTTTTCATCAGAAATACACACACACATATATATATATGTTTGTATTTTATAACATTTACAGTAGAAAGTAGATTTGTGCACTCAATTTTATTCTAGACATACTTAAAACTTCCCCAAAGGTGAAGTAAGTATAAGCTTTTAAATGTAAACTAATTAAAACTGAATGAATTTGTAAAAATCAGTTTGTCAATTACACTAATCACATTTCAGTGCTAAAACACCACATGTAGCCAGTTCAACTCAGTCCCTCAGTAGTACCCAACTCTTTGCAGCCCCATGGACTGCAGCACACGAGGTCTGCCTGTCCATCACCAACTCCCGGAGCTTGCTCAAACTCATGTCCATCGAGTCGGTAATGCCATCCAACCATCTCATCTGTCATCCTCTTCTCCTGCCCTCAATCTTTCCCAACATCAGGGTCTTTTCCAATGAGTCAGCTCTTTGCATCAGGTGGCCAAAGTACTGGAGTTTCAGCTTCAGTATCAGTCCTTCCAATGAATATTCAGGACTGATTTCCTTTAGGATGGACTGGTTGCTCCTTGCAACAAGGGACTCCTGTGTCCAAGGGACTCTCAAGAGTGTTCTCCAACACCACAGTTCAAAAGCATCAATTCTTCAGTGCTCAGCTTTCCTTATAGTCCAACTCTCACATCCATACATGACTACTGGAAAAACAATAGCTTTGATTAGATGGACCTTTGTTGGCAAAGTAACATCTCTGCTTTTTAATAATCTGTCTAGGTTATTAGCTGAAGAAGCTGAAGTTGAATAGTTCTATGAAGACCTACAAGACCTTCTAGAACTAATATCCAAAAAAGATGTCCTTTTCATTATAGGGGACTGCAATGCAAAAATAGGAAGTCAAGAAATACCTGGAGTAACAGGCAAATTTGGCCTTGAAGCAGGGCAAAGGCTAACAGAGTTTTGTCAAGAGAATGCACCAGTCATAGTAAACAGCCTCTTCCAACAACACAAGAGAAGACTCTACACATGGACATCACCAGATGGTCAACACTGAAATCAGATTGATTATATTATTTGCAGCCAAAGATGGAGAAGTTCTATACAGTCAGCAAAAACAGGACCAAGAGCTGACTGAGGCTCAGATCATGAACTCTGTATTGCCAAATTCAAACTTAAATTGTAGAAAGTAGGGAAAACCACTAGACCATTCAGGTATGACCTAAATCAAATCCTTTATGATTATATAGTGGAAGTGACAGATTAAAGGGATTAGATCTAATAGACAGAGTGCCTGAAGAACTATGGACAGAGGTCCTTGACATTGTACAGGAGGCAGTGGTCAAGACCATCCCCAAGAAAAAGAAATGCAAAAAGGTGAAATGGTTGTCTGAGGAGGCTTTACAAACAACTATGAAAAGAAGAGAAGTGAAAGGTAAAGGAGAAAAGGAACGATATACCCATTTGAATACAGAATTCCAAAGAATAGCAAGGGGAAGTAAGAAAGCCTTCCTCAGTGATCAATGAAAAGAAATAGAGGAAAATAACAGAATGGGAAAGACTAGAGATCTCTTCAAGAAAATTAGAGATACCAAGGGGACTTTTCATGCAAAGGTGGGCACAATAAAGGACAGTCTTCTTAGAGATAGGTATATTTGGATTCCTGATTTTGGCTACAAAGATTAAAAACCTTGTCATTTGAGAGAAAGGTGCCCCCCTCTGTGGCACTATCAAGAGGTTTCCTGACTTGGGGATAATTTGCCTAATTCTTCTTTTTATTTTATTTTTTTTTTATTTTTAAACTTTACAAAATTGTATTAGTTTTGCCAAATATCGAAATGAATCCGCCACAGGTATACATGTGTTCCCCATCCTGAACCCTCCTCCCTCCTCCCTCCTCGTACCATCCCTCTGGGTCGTCCCAGTGCACCAGCCCCAAGCATCCAGTATCGTGCATCGAACCTGGACTGGCAACTTGTTTCATACATGATATTATACATGTTTCAATGCCATTCTCCAAATCTTCCCACCCTCTCCCTCTCCAACAGAGTCCATAAGACTGTTCTGGGCCCCCAGTGTGGGGCACATTCTTCTGGACAAGCCTTGTTTCCCTCTCTTCCTGCCTCTTTCCCTGCTTCTTGGTGAGGACACGGTCCTAACCAGCTCAATGACTCATCCTCTTCAGCTCAGATTTCTGGGGCCAGCTTGATTCTCTTTATCTGGTTAGCTGTTCCCTCTGCATCGCTGTCCATTTGCTGAGCTAGTGAAGCTTTGCTGCCCCCTTCTGGTTTGAACAAACTACTACTTGTTAACGAATTTAGAAAACATCATAATTGCATATTTTGTCAATAGCAGTGTGTAATAAAAAGCTGCATCATTTTGAAACAATTAACTACTCTTTATTGAGCAGCTTTTGTGTGCTAGAGACATTGGGCACTGGAGATATAGCAGTGAATGAAACAGGCATAAATATGTGGCCTTGTGGAACAGAGAAAGATCAATAAACATTGAAGCCAGAGGTTGCCTGGTATGTTTGAAGAACATCAAGGAGGCCAGTGGGGCTGAAGCACTGGAACAGATTGGCTATGGGGGGAGAAGTATGGCGCATGTTAGAGAGCTAAGTGTGGAAGGGCAGGTGGGAGCAGATTACAAAAGGCCTTGTAGTCAGTGGCATCACTGACTCAATGGACTTGAATTTGAGCAAGCTCCAGGAGTTGGTGATGGACAGGAAAGCCTGGTGTGTTGTAGCTCATGAGGTCACAAAGAGTCGTTCAGTCGCTCAGCCTCAGATATGACTGAGCGACTGAACTGTAGGCAATTACATATATATATATATATATATATATATATATATATATATGCTGCTAAGTTGCTTCAGTCGTGTCTGACTCTGTGCGACCCCATAGACGGCAGCCCACCAGGCTCCCCTGTCCCTGGGATTCTCCAGGCAAGAACAATGGAGTGGGTTGTCATTTCCTTCTCCAATGCATGAAAGTGAAAAGTGAAAGTGAAGTTGCTCAGTCGTGCCCAAGTCTTTGCGACCCCATGGACTGTAGCCCACCAGGCTCCTCCATCCATGGGATTTTCCAGGCAAGAGTACTGGAGTGGGTTGCCATTGCCTTCTCCATATATATATATATATATATATATATATATATACACAGACACACACATACACATATATATCTGAAACAGCTTGGAAGCTAATAGAGTTTTGAATAAAGGGGAAAAATGATATATTTAAATAGATCACTCTGAAGATTATATGATGAATAGACAGAGGTGTTGCAAGAGACAAGAGGGGAGACTTGTTAGGCAGCAAGGAGTGACAAACACTTGGACCAGCATGGCAGATGGAGGTAGTCAGATATGGTCAGGTTCTAGGTATATTTTGAAAGTAGAGAATTTGCCGATGGATTGAATGAGGGATGAGAAAAGAGGGCTTTAGGGTGACTGGATGGCTGAACAAACAGGATGGGAAGTTATTGAAATGGAGAAGTCTGGGGGAAGAGCAGGTTGGAAGAATAAAGGTAGGGAGGAGATTGAGTTGTTATTTGGAAATATTTGAGATGCTTACTGAGCATATATCAAACTGGAGATCAGAGGAGAAATCTAGGATAGTGATAAAATCTTTAGAGATATACTCTAAAGGTGATATTTAGAGCTATAACACAAGATGAGATCAAATTAAGAACATTAATTCAATGTAGCAGAAGTTGTTGCTAAAACTGAATGTCACTTGTAATATTCCTTCTGACTTTGTTGCAGCTTTGATAGTTAAGTGCCCATTTGCCATGTGATGTAAATATGACTACTTTATTCTCTTATTTGTTGTTGTTTAGTTTTTAAGTCATGTCTGACTTTTTTCTGACCCCCTGGACTGTAGTCTCCAGGCTCCTCTGTCCATGGGATTTCCCAGGCAAGAATACTGCAGTGGGTTCCCATTTCCTTCTGTAAGGGATCATCCCAACCCAGGCATTGAACTCTCTCATCTCCTGTATTGGCAGGTGCGTTCTTTACCACTGAGCCCCCTGGGAAGCCCTAATACTTTCTCTATTTGAACTACTGTGAAAGTGTCATTCATATAGCTCCCTCTGTAATGATCTGGTCTTCAAGTGGCATGACTGTATCCTTTTCTGTTCATTCCATTTCTGACTTTTTCTCCTTCAGTTCAGTCACTCAGTCGGGTCCGACTCCTTGCCACCCCAAGAACCACAGCACGCCAGGCCTCCCTGTCCATCACCAACTCTTGGAGTTCACTCAAACTCATGTCCATTGAGTCGGTGATGCCATCCAGCCAACTTATCCTCTGTTGTCCCCTTCTCCTCCTGCCCCCAACCCCTCCCAGCATCAGAGTCTTTTCCAATGAGTCAACTCTTCGCATGAGGTGGCCAAAGTATTGGAGTTTCAGCTTTAGCATCAGTCCTTCCAAAGAACACCCAGGACTGATCTCCTTTAGAATGGACTGGTTGGATCTCCTTGCAGTCCAAGGGACTCTCAAGAGTCTTCTCCAACACCACATTTCAAAAGCATCAATTCTTCAGTGCTTAGCTTTCTTCACAGTTCAACTCTTATATCCATACATGACCACTGGAAAAACATAGCCTTGACTAGATGGACCTTTGTTGGCAAAGTAATGTCTCTGCTTTTGAATATGCTATCTAGGTTGGTCATAACTTTCCTTCCAAGAAGTAAGCATCTTTTAATTTCATGGCTGAAATCACCATCTGCAGTGATTTTGAAGCCTAAAAAAATAAAGTCTGACACTGTTTCCACTGTTTCCCCATCTATTCCCCATGAAGTGATGGGACCAGATGCCATGATCTTCGTTTTCTGAATGTTGAGCTTTAAGCCATCTTTTTCACTCTCCTCTTTCACTTTCATCAAGAGGCTCTTTAGTTCCTCTTCACTTTCTGCCATAAGGGTGGTATCATCTGCATATCTGAGGTTATTGATATTTCTCCTGGCAATCTTGATTCCAGCTTGTGCTTCTTCCAGCCCAGCGTTTCTCATGATGTACATATCTGCTAGTAGTAATAGGTGTTACAGAGTGCCTGCCACGCCTTCCCCATCCCTGTGTGCTGTTAGTTGCTCAGTTGTGTCTGACTCTTTGTAACCCGTGGACTGTAGCCCTCCAGGCTCCTCTGTCCATGGAATTCGCCAGGCAAGGATACTGGAGTGGGTAGGCATTTCCTTCTCCAGGGGATCTTCTCCACCCAGGGATCAAATCTGGGTCTCCTTCACTGAAGGCAGAATCTTTACCTTCTGAGCCACCACCTCCTATTCAACTAGAAAATTTCTATATAGCCTTTAAGATTCAGTTTATGTTTTCCCTCCTCCCTAAAAGCCCTTCTTGATGTCTCTGGGCAATGCCAAGTACTCCCTTTTCTGTGTTTTCATGATGCCCCTGTTTACCTCGCATATAGCCCTTGTCATGTAGCTGATCATCAGCTTTCATATTCTTTCTATCATATGCTCTCCATGCCCTAGATGGCAGGGATGGTACGTTACTCACCTCTGTGTGCTTGGTCACAGTCACTGTGAGTGCTCAGTAAATATTAAAGGAGTAAATAATATAATTTACACGAAATAAAATGATGGGCCTTTTCTTTCAGTCACTTTTACATTGAATAAATTACAACCATATACGTTCAGGGAATTCCCCTGTGGTCCAGCACTTGGAACTTAGTGCTTTCACTGCTGAGGGCCCAAGTTCAATCCCTGGTTGGGGAACTAAGATTCCACAAGCCTCACAGAATGGCCCCCCCCCCAAAAAAAATCATATAATTTTAAAAGCTATTTTATAGGTGCCTTTAAATAAAGGAGGAAAAAGAGTTCTTTATTCCTCTCTGAGCTGTGTGACTAGTTGCCTGGCTTTTTATTTTGTTTGACATTAATTATGTTGGCCAAAGTAGATTTTGCCTGAAAAGCTGTCAGACTTCATCGTTCACTGCTGCTCTTTTGCAAGCCTCACATCAAAGGACTGTTGGAAGTTTATTCATGTTGAGGCTTTCTGGTTCCTTGTACTAGTTTGGGAAAAGGATACATTCGGGAGATTAACTGTGTGGTTCCCTGATGTTTGCTAAATCTTTCACCATGAATTATTGCTGTTGTTTTCCTTGTTTCACCCCACACGTATTCCGAGACAATCACTGGCTCAGAAGTTTTGGTCCTCTATGTGTTTGTTTTAATCCAGTTTAAGTTCTGTTCCCATTATTTTTCAAGTCTCTATGCAGCTGTTAAATAATTGTTTAAATTTAGGAATGTGGCTTTAAAGCCTCTTTATTACAAGAAATTTATATGGAAAACAGCAGCCATTCAAACTTGTACCCAGGCAAACATTCTTTAAACAAATACCTATTGAATGCTTCCCATATGCGAGGAATTATTTTGGGTGGTAGAGACACAGTAGTGAATACAATAAAGTTCCTTGCTGTCTTAGTACACGCTTTCTAGTAGATAGAAGATAGATAATAAGAAATAAACAAATATACCCCTTTGCTTCATAGTATATCATTATCAAATTGTTATCTGTGCTCCCAATCTTATGGCTTCCGGTCAGTCTGTGAAAGCATTGGCAGGCCATCAGAGGGTAGGGTGAAAAATAGGTTTAGATGTTTATTCCTCTCTCTCACTCCTTAACTAGCAGGATGGTCCTACATTCCTCTACAGCCACAGCTCCTGTCAGATAGCACATCTGTGGGTCCAGCTCTTGCTACGTCTGGTAACACTGACCACTACCTTGCCCCTTCAGGCCTAAGGGTGGCAACGGTTTTGTGATATAAAAACTACACTGTGTGGATTTTCCTGTTTCAGTTCAGTTCAGTCGCTCAGTCGTGTCTGACTCTTTGCGACCCCATGAATCACAGCACGCCAGGCCTCCCTGTCCATCACCAACTCCCGGAGTTCACTCAGACTCACGTCCATCGAGTCGGTGATGCCATCCAGCCATCTCATCCTCTGTCGTCCCCTTGTCCTCCTGCCCCCAATCCCTCCCAGCATCAGGGTCTTTTCCAATGAGTCAACTCTTCACATGAGGTTTACTCAGTGGTAAAGAATCTGCCTGCAATGCAGGAGACCCAGGTTCAATCCCTGGGTCAGAAAGATACTGGAGAAGGAAATGGCAATCGATTCCAATATTCTCGCCTGGAAAATTCCACGGACAGAGGAGCCTGGTGAGCTGCAGTGCCTGGGGTCACAAAGAGTCAGACACCACTGAGGGACTAACACTTTCATTGTTGTAAATTAGTTCAATGAAGTTTAAAAGGTCGGTACCATTTATAACAGCTTCAAAATATGTGAAATAAAACTCTGATAAAAGATATCAATGACCTGTACACTAAACTTTATATATCATTGCTGAGAGGAATTTTAGAAGACTTGGACAAATGGAACTATATAAGCATACTCTTGTTTTATTATGCCTTACTTTATTGCATCTTACAGATACTGCATGTTTTACAAATTGAAGTTTCATGGTAACCCTGTACTGACCGAGTTTCTCAGTGCCGTGTTTCTAACAGCATTTGCTCACTTCCTGTCTCTGTGCCATATTTTGGTAATTGCAACGTTTCAGACAGATTCACTAAGATTATATTTGTTATGGTGTTCTATTATCAATGATATTTAATGTTACTATTGTAATTATTTTTGGGTGCCACAAACTGCTACCATGTAAGATAGTGAATTTAGTCGATGAAAGTTGTGTTGTGACTGCTTCACCTATTGGCTGTTCCCTGATATCTTCCTCCCCTTGAGCCTCCCTAAACCCTGAGACACAACAATATTGAAATTAGGCCAATTAATAGCCTTACAATAGCCACTAAGTATTCACGTAGAAAGAAAGAGTCACATGTCTCTCACTTTAAATCAAAAGCTAGAATGATTAAACTTAGTGAGGAAGGCATTAATTCCCTTCTTTCTCCTTGTTAAATCTTCTTTTTACTAAATATTCAGACTCATATGGTAAGCTGTAGAGACACAGAATTCTAGTAAGGTGGTCCCAAGTTTCCCAAACATTGGTACACTCTGACTCTACTCCCAGACAGTCTGACGGAATTGATATGGCTATGATCTAGTGGTTGGAATTTTAAAAACCTCTCCAGGTGATTGTAATGTACAGCAAAGTTTAGAAGTCACTGATTTGGCACTAATCTGCTTTTTCTTAGGGCATATAGCATGTGAGCAAGGTAGGACTTGAAAGAGAATCATTTGCTACCAGGGCCAATGTACTTTCCACTGTTCCAATATTGTGTTCCTTCTTAATGAAATAGCACCAAATGACAGTAAGGGTAAAAATCAGATCACTGCTTGAGACTTTATTGAGGTATGGAGTATACTAAATGCGTGCTAAAGAATGAAGATTAAGATAGGCTATTTTAACTGTTTTAATATGATAGAGTATTAATGACATAATCTGATTGCTATCAAAATGCTGGTGAAATGAGAGCAAGTCTTTAGCAGACTAACAGGCAGTTCTTCATTTTGGATCATTAAAAGGTAGATTGGAATGATTTATATTTTTATAGGGTGATCTGTTAATATCAATTACATAAACTAGAAAGAAAATTATGTTTACAGAGGCACTTGGATACATTTTCTGTAATTCTGTTGATCAAGAAATAATTCTTTGGAAATGTGTGGATGTTTAGCATACCCAGAACAGTAATAGGGAAAAGTGAAAGTGTTAGTCGCTCAGTCGTGTCTGACTCTTTGCGACGCTATGGACTGTAGCCTGCCAGGCTCTTCCATCCATGGGATTCTCCAGGCAAGCATTCTGGAGTGGATTACCATTCCATTCTCCAGGGGATCTTCCTCACCCAGGGACTGAACCTGGATTTCATGCATTGCAGGCAGATTCTTTACTGTGTGAGCTACAAGGGAAGCAATAGGGAGTAATAGGTAATAGGGATAGTAATAGGGAGTAATAGGGAAGTAATAGGGAGATCATAAGCTAATAACACAAAAGCACTTTGAGAGAGAAGAACACCAAATAAAAGTAACCATAAAGGTATTTTACAGCCTTTGGTGTCAATACTACTGTTAATAATTGACTATCTGACCTCATTGTTGAACATGTCAAAGAAATAAATGTACAGCGGCCTTCACTGTCCTTGGGTTAAGCATAGTCTGTCAACACCTCCTAACATAGTCATCAATTCCCTCAATGTTCTCCTCTTTGTTTTTCTTTGTTATTGTTTTTATTAACAGCAGCAAATAGCTTTTGCAGTTTTGACTTAAAAATAAAAAACTTTGGCTATAAATTGAGGCAGTAGATCTGCACTTATGTTGCTACACTTTATTAAAGTGTTTACATATTAAGGAATATAGTGTGTTTAAAACTATTCTGGAATTTTTTGAATGGCATAAATTTCTAACATACTCTTTCAGAAATATATCAAATGCTAATCTGGGGTTGGGAAAATATAATTTGCTTTCCTGTGTGGAGACAAATGAAGCCTAAATTTGGCTCTTGAGGAGTCTTCTACAAACTTGGATGCAGACAACATTCTTTCTGCTGCAGCAGAACTTCCCATGCCCCAGCCTTTGGGGCGCGTTTAGGGATTATGAAGCTGCTCCCTGAGCCCAGGGTCCTGAATCTGTGTTCCCCTGAAGGGGGTGTAAAAGGCTGCCGAGGAGACAGTGAAGTTACAGCACCAGGTGTTAATGCCTTTCAAGGGCTGTCTTTCCTAATGCAATTATTGGGCACTTCAGGGAAGTTCCTTGGAAGAATTATGGAGCTTTGCTGCTGCCGGCACAGCACAGTTCTATGGTGAACTCCCTCTGGAGTTCTCTCAGGAAAAACTGAGCTATACAACTGTGGAGGGAACGGGAAACAGTCCTTGGAGAGCAGAGAGTCAGAAATATCAACAGGAGCTGCAGTTCCTCAGAGTGGCCATCTGGAGGCCCTGGTAGCCCCACCAGGTACCTCTGTCCATAGGGATTCTCCAGGCAAGAATACTCGAGTGGGTTGTCACACTCTCCTCCATGAGATCTTTCCAACTTAGAGATCGAACCCAGGTCTCCTGCATTGCAGGTGGATTCTTTACCAACTGAGTAACCAGGGAAGCCCAAGAATATTGGAGTGGTTAGCCTAACCCTTCTCCAGGGGATCTTCCCAACCCAGGAATTGAACTGGGGTCTCCTGCATTGCAGGCAGATTCTTTACCAGCTGAGCTACAAAACTGTGCAAAAAAGAACCCAGAAAGGAGAGGGAAGAGAGAAGTGGTATTACTTAGGACTCTGGTTCTAGCCAAAAAATTAATCTGGGTTTCCTTAGTCCTACAGTTCTTCCTTCATTTCTGGAAGTTATCCTGATAGCCTTTCAATAAATTATTTTGCATAACTTGATTCAAACTAGGCTTCTATCATTTGTCATCTGTAATAACCTCCTCATATTTGAATTTTACTCTCAGCATCAGAGACCCTTTAGAGGCTGTAATTCTGAAAAAGAAAGTCATTCAGGGCCAAAGGGGAAGGAGGGGAGTACACTGGGGAAAAGCGTTTAAAAAGAACAAAGAATTCATTCTTGTTATAAAGGAGTCTACGATGGGTACACATAACAGACAGAAGATATTAATCATTAAATCTATTTCACTGATGGAAAAATAAATTCCTCCTGAAGTTATGAGTTTTAGTCTCAATAATGTGCTGTATTTGACTCATTTGAAAAGACTCGGATGCTGGGAAAGACTGAAAGCAGGAGGAAAAGGGGACAACAGAGGATGAGATGGTTGGATGGCATCACCGACTCAATGGACGTGAGTTTGAGTAAATTCCAGGAGTTGGTGATGGACAGGGAGGCCTGGCGTGCTGCAGTCCATGGGGTCACAAAGAGTTGGACACGACTGAGCAACTGAACTGAACTGAATGTGCTGTATTTCCTGAGTCACTGCTATCCATCTTTTGCCACCCTCCAAACTTGCCCCCAGATCATTATTAATTATGTACAATTTTAGGTCTGTGACAAAGTTAATATCATCAGTTTAAAATCCAGCTGTAATATTTAATATGAATTAACACATGATTATGTATAGGGTATTAATATAACAGAAAATCAATGCCCACAGTGAAAATATTGAATATTATTTAATTCTCAATACCGAATCAATAAGAAATAAAAATATAACAAAGAAATAATCTGGTGATCTTAAACAAGCAATTTAAAAATAGTCTAAAGCAAAAGAAAGTAAGAAAATTGAAATAATATAAAATCATATTAAAGTATTTTGATGTTGCTTTGGAAGGAAAATGACCCATTCATAAATATTACATAGGTTCTGGACATTGTTTATTATTTGTGTGATACTTTAAAATTTGTCTCACCATGGGAATCAGCTAATAAGATAGCATTTCTGGTAACGAAATCTTGTTCAGGATGTTTGATAAAGGACAATAACATTTGGATTATCTTTCAAATAAAGACAAACATTTAGAAGGATGCCGCAAACATTTGAGTTATTAAACATCTCAAAGTTTAGAAATGTTAACAAAGTATACACTTTTTTCTTGATTTTATTGATGACCATCTTTTATAGGTGTGTGTGTTCAGTGTGATAGTCCAACCTCTTTTTGTTGGCTATCAGAAAGACTTCTGCCTTAACTCTTACCCATTTCCTAAGGATCTCTTAGACTGTTCTCCTCTCCTAATTTGTATCCAAATGTATATTTATGGAGTAAAAAGTAATTTAACAAGAACCTTAACAAAATATAATTAAGAAGATAAATTGTAAGGTTGTAAAAGTTTAGAACAGGAGGAGGCATTAGAGTTATTCTGGTTCAATGACTTTATTTTACAGGCAAGGAAATAAGACACAAGGAAATTAATTAATTTGTGACTCAAGGTTATATTTGCTGCTAAGAGAAAAAAATGCTCCCAAACTAAATACAAATGATTCCATCTTTTTGGTGTTCTTATGCCTCCAGTTTTCTTTCTTATACTTTTTAGAGCTTCATCTTTTTGAATGGTTCTCTATTTAATTTACTGAGAAATATGGTATAGTTCAGTGATTGTCAAAGAGTAGTCGCTGGATAGCAGCATCAGTAGCACCTGGAAACTTAATAGAATCGCTAATTCACAAGCCCACCCCAAATCTGGTGAGACTCTGTTGGTGGGGTCTGGCAGTCTGTGTTTTAATAAGCCCTCAGGTTATTCTGATGTGGTAGGCTTGTAGAATGACATTTGGTCTGAGTGTCAGGAAACTGAGGTCTTAGTTAAGATTCTGTAACTAACTTGTTACTATTGGCAGCTCACTTAAAGCAAGTCTATTATTCTTTTTTGTTTCCTAACACTCTCTACTGCTCCCCTATAGATGGCAGAACACAGTTTAAATCTCCCAGACCTGTGTAAACAGATCCCCTCTACTTCTACTACTTTCCACTGCTTCCTCAGTGTTTCCTCCATCGGTGTCAATCTCTGTTCCATTGCCTCTGTTGTTTCTCTACAAGGAATGCTCTTTCTTCCCTCTTCAGCTGACTTGGCTTCTTTATGAATTAGACTAGAGGTCTGAGATTTTTAGGAAGGCTTCTTTGACTCCTTTCCAGGATAGGTTCTATGCCTACTTTATTGTTTTCATGTTATTCTATACACATGGCATCACTGAGATTGAAACATACAGGCATTACCTAGTTGAAGGTGGACAAAAGAGAAACAGTGAGAAAACCGCTTAGGCAAAGGTCCCGTGCTGAGAGGGAATGTGGTACAAACGAGGGGCTGAAGAAGGCCAGTGTGGCTGGAGTGGAGAGAAGGAGAGAGAGCAGAGTGGTACCAAGTGAGGCTGGAGATATAGGTAGGGACCAAACCTGCAGCATTATGGGAAACAATAGGGAGGTTTTTCTTTATCCTAAGACCCAGGAAAATATGGTTACATTTTGGGAAAACAATAAACATAGTAATATTTGCATATTAATAGATTCAATTTAACAAGTGGCTGAGGCTAGAAAGAGCAGATGTTAGGTAACCACTCAGGTAACCATTGCAGTAATGCAAGAAAGAGAAGACCCTAGCTGGGACTTCTCATGCTGTTGGCAGTAGAAATGGAAAGAAAAAGATGGGTTCATGACAAGATTTTTAGGATTTGGAGATTACCAGTTAGGAGCGGTGAGAAGAAGGAGGGGTCAAAGATGACTCCAAGGCTTTTGGTTAACATAAGCAGTGTGTTCAGTCATTTATTTGGGGTATATAGAAAGAAGACCAGGTTTGGGGAGAAAGGTTATGGAGATCAGGAAGTTGAGGCAATGTCAAGGTTAGTAGTCAGTCAGAGAGAGGTCAGGCAAGAATATAAAAATGTGTATCATCTGCTCAAAGTTGATTTTTATGAGACAAGTGTTATTGGATTAGTGGAGATGGAAGCCAGATTGTAACGGACTAACAAGTGGAAAGTGAGCAAGTGGAACTGGGAAGTTTTGTCAAACATCTTGAGAAATGAGAATGTGAAAGAAAGGAGAATGCTAGGGGGCTTTCTGAAATGGGGAGTGCAGACAAACTAGGATTTTACATGTATTAGAGATGTTATTGTGCCTAAAAACTGATGAGAAAGACTGCTGAGGAAGAGAGGATGAACATATAAAAAGGAGAAGTGATAGTCGATTGTAAATTTCTCCAGAGAGCAGGAAGTGAAGGAGTCCAAAGCTTTACAGTAGGAATGAACTTAAAAGGTTGAGACTGCTCCTCTATTGCTATTATCGCCCAACATTTGTAAGTTTGGTAAGCAAAATGTTGGGGGAGTTCCCACCCAAAATTTTATACTCTTTTAGTAAAGCTGAAGGCTCAATCAATATGCTAACTCTGAAGGTCCTAGAAACCCTCTTTCTGTTTGTTTGCTTGTAGGGATCACTTCGGGGCTTCAAAGTAGCACCCTATGTTATTAAGAGATGCCTGGTATGCAGAATGATGCAGTAAGAAGAACATGGGATTTGACATTAGTTGACTTGAGTTCAAGTTTCTTCATCTCTGCACTGAAGAATATCTGGTCATCTTCCTCAAGTTATTTTACTCAATTTCATTTCTTCATTAGTACTTACATTAGAGAGGATACCTTTTTTTCTCACAGGGTTGTTGTAGAGAGTCAGAGTAAATGATAAAACTCTGCACAAATGTAGTATTTTAGTATAGCAGTGTCCACGGTCACAGAATTTTAGAGCTTTAGAACAACTCCCTGATAATGGGCATGAACTAAGGTCCAGAGCGGCAGGGTGAGATGAGCTCTATGTGCCCTGTCCATTGCACTCGCCCCACTGCTTCATGTTGCTCAGTGCAGACTTTTGTTTTTTTTTTTTTCTTTTTTTTTTTTTTAATTTTATTTTATTTTTAAACTTAACATAACTGTATCAGTGCAGACTTTTGAAGAACTAGTTTATGTGATTACTTTCTGTTAAGTTTTGCTAGTTTTTAATTTGTTTTTCTATTACATCTATTTTCAAAACAGAATTTAAGGCAACTTTAAATAAACATGCTTGTTTTCTTTTATTCCAGGTAGATGTAGATTTTAAGTCATAATCTAGTGTCTGGTAATATTGCTTACATTGGTTACATCTGCCACATTTCCCCCGTCAAATAAGAGAAAACTCCCATTTAGATACTTTGAACAAATATAACATGAGTCTCTGTCCTTATGTATTCTCAAAGCATGACCAGTCTATTATGGACAACGAATGTTTTGGCATCTCTTTGAGCCTATCTTAAAGGAGATGATAAATAAAAACAGTCTTACTGTTACTTTCACTTTCCACTCTACATCCACCAATGGCAATGGGTAGCCATCATTCCAGAGAAGGTAATGGCACCCCACTCTAGTACTCTTGCCTGGAAAATGCCATGGATGGAGGAGCCTGGTAGGCTGCAGTCCATGGGGTCGCTAAGAGTCAGACACGACTGAGCGACTTCACTTTCACTTTTCACTTTCATGCATTGGAGAAGGAAATGGTTACCCACTCCAGTGTTCTTGCCTGGAGAATCCCTGCTGTCTATGGGGTCGCACAGAGTTGGACACGACTGAAGTGACTTAGCAGCAGCAGCAGCAGCAGCCATCAACCAGTTAATTATCTTGGATTATTTCTGCAACATTTGTTTCAGATATCACTCATCTTTTGTTCTCATCAGTCAATGCTCCTTGTTGTGATTAAGAATACTTTTGCTTCATGTTAAGGTTTAATGTTCTTCTTTCTTCTAGACTGTCCATTTGATATACTATTCTCATTAGAAAAGAAGGTGAGGGTTGAAGAGATTTTTTTGAACCAAGTCTAAGATTTCTAAAA
The DNA here is from genome assembly GCF_029407905.1 of Bubalus kerabau. Taxonomy (NCBI): domain Eukaryota; kingdom Metazoa; phylum Chordata; class Mammalia; order Artiodactyla; family Bovidae; genus Bubalus; species Bubalus kerabau. The sequence continues at coordinate 17,258,645 of NC_073641.1, forward strand.
CTTATAGTTTTCTTTTTTCATCAGAATTTTTTTTAAATTTTATTTTATTTTTAAACTTTAAATCTGGCTAGGAGTCTTGAGAGATACATATTTATGAAATAGATTTGGATTTGAGGTAAATAACATTTTTGTTTGGGGACAATATTAAAAAAAAAACACCTTTAAGTTTGAAAAGTTCTTTCACGCTTCTGCATGAAATAGTTGACTAAAATGGGTCTTCCAATTTCAACAATTTTAGAGGAGTGATGAAACAAGATGAACAATTTCCCATGAAACCAAGCCATTGACTGAAACCTAGAAAGCTATTACATTCTTTTTTAAAAAAATAAATGATGTAAGAAACAAAATTACCCTCAAGGGTTACTGGATAAATGCTTAAAGGTCCCCTGAATACATTAAGGGGGTATTACATTTGAAGCTTTCACAGATGAGAGCTGTGAAATAGGGTCTGGTTATCTGGTAAGAAGCATTTTCCCTTTCAAAGATCTTGGCAGCACTTCCTAGTAGTGATTCTATTTGCAACAGTAAGATGTTTCCAGTGGAAGAACACTAGTATCATCCCTGAGTTGTGTACCATTGTTGCTGTTGTTTAGTTGCTAAGTTGTGTCCATCTCTTTGTGACCCTATGGACTGTAGCCTGTCAGGCTCTTCTGTCCATGAAATTTCCCAGTCAAGAATACTGGAGTGGATTGCCATTTCCTTCTCCAGGGGATTTTCCTGACCCAAGGATCAAACCCACATCTCCTGCTTGGCAGGTGAATTCTTTTCCATTGAGCCACCTGGAAAGCCCTGTGTACCATTGGTTGCTTTATAGATAAGAATCTCTTACAATGTGATTCTATTGACTAGACAGTAAGTAAGCACTCTTTGGATGGGGTGTAAGACAGACTGACTTCTTTAGGAAAATTACTCAGTAATGAATGGTTCTGGAAAGAGATTTCATTCTATTTGCATTTGACAGATCAAAAAATTAGTTGCCAAAATTTCTTGATGAAACGAAAGTACATTTTTAGCACAATGTAGACCAGTACACATCTTAATCAATGTCTGGAATCTGGTTTCTCTCCTCTGGCCTGCAAAAAAGGTCAAAACCTTCCACAGTTTATAAGAATTGATTGTTTCCATAATCCTTTAAGTAGCCCATTTCAACATGTAACAATATATGCTCTGAATCTACCCCACTATGGTCTAAAGCCTGCTTCTTAGTTCTGGTCTCTGAAAAATGCTGATCATCATTTTCTTCTTTTTTTTATTGTGTTAAAAGTCTTTACTGCTGTCTCTTTTCTCAGCTGATCAATCCAAGTTTATGTAACCTTTTCACATAGGGCTTGATTTTCTCACCTCCATGATCTCCCTGAAGTTGTTTCCAGACTCCTCCACCCTTGGATGTAATAACTCAGTGAGGTTGTTCTGATGCTATAGGAGCTCTGGCTCTTCAGTCCCCAAGTGCACCTGCCCATTATCCTGCAGCCTCCCACTGCTCAACCTCCTAATCCTGTTACTCTCAGATCTCTATGCTCATGTGTGCCTGGAGAGCAGTACACATAACAATCTCCAGCGAGGGCCACCTTGTGAGTAGGGACAGAAGTTTGATTCCAGGGTTTACAAGAACCTCCTCTATTGCCTATTTACTCTCTGGAGTCTGCTCTTTTAGGAGGCAAGGCCTTAGATGCGCAGTTATATAAAATTTTTATTGAAATATATTTCAAGAGAGATAAGAACATAAATTAAGTTTATTTGCATAAAATTATAAAAACCTAATATAAGACTCAGTGAAGTGAAAGTCACTCAATCGTGTCTAACTCTTTGTGACACCATGGACTGATAGTCCATGGAATTCTCCAGGCCAGAATACTGGAGTGGGTAGCCTTTCCCTTCTCAGGGAATCATCCCAACCTAGGGATCAAACCCAGGTCTCCCACATTGCAGGCAGATTCTGTACCAGCTGAGCCACCAAGGAAACCCAAGAACACTGGAGTGGGTAGTCTATCCCTTCTCCAGTGGATCTTCCCGACCTAGGAATAGAACTGGGGTCTTCTGCATTGTAGGCAGATTCTTCACCAACTGAGCTATCAGGGAAGCCCTTAAGACTCAGAGATCATGCTAAATAATGATTGGAAGGGGAGGGAGCTTGAAGATCCTGGTGGAGTACAGTAGGGGTGGGACAAAAGTCAGATTCAACTCTGCTTCTTCCAGTCCACTATCACTTTTGATTAGAATTCGTTCTTGAAAGTACTGGTTTAAGGGATGCCTTCATGAGTTCTCAATAAAAGTTGAACTATCCATTGCTTAAACCTCATTCTGAGTGTATTACTTCTTGACCTATCTTAATGTTCACAAATTCTTTCTTTGGCCATATTGTCTACTAGTGATCTTATCAAAGGCAAAGGCAGTCATCATTTTTGTTCTGAAGTATTCATTTGTGTTTTTAACTTCTAGAATTCCCTTTTGATTTTGTCTTAGGGTTTCCACCTCTCTGCTTATATTACCCTTCTGTTCTTGCATATTGTCTACTCTTTTCATTAGAGTTCTTAGCATATTAATACTTATTTTAAATTCTCTTTTTGATAATTCTAACATCTGTGTCATATTAGAGTTTGATTTTTGTGATTACTGTCTCTTCAGTTTGAGTTTTTTCCTTGTATTTTGTCATGCTACGTAACTTTTTTGTTGAAGGTCAGAGTCGTTTGTATAGGAAATAGAAAATGAGGTAAATAGGCCTTTAATGTGAAGATTTATGATGAGCTGGCTAGGAACTGAACTATGTTTAATGTTTGTTACAGCTGCAGGTGCAGTGTCTTGAATTTCTTCGAGTGTCTTTGTTTTGTCTTCTCTTGACATTAGGGTTCCCTCAGCATTCCTCCTCAGTATTCCTGGGTAGGTGAGCTGTTAAAGAATTTGCCTGCAATGCAGGAGACCCCAGTTCGATTCCTGGGTTAGGAAGTTTCTCTGGAGGAGGGCATGGCAACCCACTCCAGTATTCTTGCCTGGAGAATCCCCACAGACAGAGGAGTCTGGTGGGCTACAGTCCATGGGGTCATGAAGAGTCGGCCATGACTGAGTGACTAAGCACAGCAAACAGCAATCCTCCTCAGAGAGAATCAATGTTTTGCAGTTGTTTGAGCTATAACCCACAATAGTTACACTGGAACTCTCTCAGTATGGTGGTACAATGTAAGGGAGGTGAAGCATTCTATTAATATAATATGATCAGAGGACCTGTGTCTTAGGTCTGTGATCTTCACAATTATTTTCCCATGGTATAGCCTTTATCCTCCTCCTTAGATAAGAGACAATAGAGTAGGCAGAAGGTGGGGAATATCCTTCTCAGCTGGGTTCAGGCTCTGTAAAGTCTTTTCCTTACTGAGTAGGCTCTTGTGAGAATGCTTTGGACCCAATTCATATTGATTAATCTTTCTCAGATCTTTACTGTGAGAATTTACAGTGGAATTCCTGGAGGTAAGCTCATGCATATATGGGTGATCTCCACAACCGTGACTTCAAGAAGTTTCTCTTTCTCATGCTTGTCCATATTGAGCCTCCAATAAGACATCAAAATGATCACAGTGTTTCTACCAGCTTATGGATCTAGTGGCATTTGTCCAGGTAATCACATAGTGACTGTGACTCTATGGACTCATTTTTCTCTCCAAATTTTGGGGTGTTAGTTTGCCCTGTAACCTCTGTTCTCTGATATGCAGAGTCCAAGAAAAGACACTGATTTTCGATTTATTCAGCTGTTTCTTGTTGTAAGGATGGAAGTGATGATTTCCAAATTCTTTCTATGTCAGAGCTGAAACTGGAAGTCTTCTTTATGCAAATTTATTTCATTTTATGTTATTTTTCCTAGTACATTTCCCTAGGCAACACGACTATGTGTTTTTTAATTGAAGTGACTGTAGTTATGTTCACATTTGTACATAAATCAGGTCTGACATTAGAGGAGTTGAAATACTCAAACAAGATGACTTTAGAAGATAGAGCATTAGCATGAATTCTAAATTCTACTGATGGGACCCTGAGGATAAAGAAGTCTTCTTCCCTACTACAACCACTCCTCCCTTGTGAAATATGTCAAGGTTACCTTGATATGAGGCTCGAGCTGATATAATCTAAACATTTAAAAACACACTCATGTTAGTTTCCTGAAATGTCTCACTTTTCCAACTCTAATTCTTTGAGATCAAGGAGGAGGAAGAGGAAATGTCATTCAGTTGTGTCTGACTCTTTGTCAGCCCATGGACTGTAGCCCACCAGGCTCCTCTGTTCATGGGATTCTCCAGGCAAGAAAACTGGAGTGCGTTGCCATTCCCTTCTCCAGGGGATCTTCTTGACCTGGGGGTTGAACCCAGGTCTCCTGCATTGCAGGAAGAGTCTTTACCATCTAAGCCACTAGGGAAGCCCCTTTAAGATCAAAGTAAACCTTTATTTACTTTTTTATTCTGTCACATGTTCAATAAACTTGCAAATATCCTACTCATCTTTTTGTTTTTCCTACTCATCTTATAAAGGTCAGATCATATACCACCTTCTACATTATGCCTCCTCTGATTACCTCAAATGGAAGTGACTTCTCCCTGTTTTTCTCTAACTATTACAGTGGTATGCTGGAGACAGTTCATCCTGGCTGATAAGAGCTGATTGTGAGCATGCACCTCGCACACACTCAGTGACATCATGTTGGTAGTCAGACTTCAGCTGCGGTGGAGCACTTGCATCATTGAAATTGGAAAATACTATAAATAAAGGCTTTTAAAAATTTCCCTATAGATCCAGTTAAACATTGACCATCACACCACTATTTGTGTGTGTGTTGTGTGTCTATTTGTAGATAGATAGATTTGTAAGCTGCTATGTAGGTAGGTACATAGATAGATAGAATGATATCGGGTTAGCCAAAACGTTCATTTGGGTTTTTCTATAAGGTGTTACAGAAAATCTCAAATAAAGTTTTGGCCAACCCATAGATAGGTACTGAGAAACAGAAGGACGGAGAGGAGACAGATAGGCATAACATTAATAGCTGTGTATGTACTAATGTCTTACTCTGTAGCTTCTTAAATGTAGATGTAGTTGGCAGGTGTTATTTTAATTCCTGAGTACCCATTTTCTATTTTCAGTTGGGAGATCACTGGTCCCCTGTTTAATTCTTGGTCATTTGGGTACAGTTTAGTTCTGTCTTGGTTCCAAGGTCAGGGTGCTAAGTGCAAAGGAGCTACCAGGCTTCATCTATGAATCTACCAAACTGGAGCTGAGACTAACATCTCCACCCTATCAAATGATGAGGGATGATGTGGAATTTCCTCTTTGCTCACTAAAAATAAGGGAGAGGAGGGTGTTATAGTCTGAACTGCTTTCCTCAACTTAAAAGTTTTGCACAGCAAAGGAAACCATAAACAAACTGAAAAGACAATCTATAGAATGGGAGAAAATATTTGCAAGCCATGCAACTGACAAAGGATTAATTTTCAAGATATACAAACCATGTTTCTGTTCTTGGATTGGAAGAATCAATATTGTCCAAATGACTATACTACCCCAGGCAATCTACAGATTCAATGCTTGCTGTTGTTCAGTCACCAAGTTGTGTCTGTGCTGCTGCTGCTGCTAAGTCGCTTCAGTCGTGTCTGACCCTGTGCGGCCCCATAGATGGCAGCCCATCAGGCTCCTCTGTCCCTGGGATTCTCCAGGCAAGAACACTGGAGTGGGTTGCCATTTCCTTCTCCAATGCGTGAAAATGAAAAGTGAAAGTGAAGTCGCTCAGTCGTGTCCGACTCTTAGCGACCCCATGGACTGCAGCCTACCAGGCTCCTCCGTCCATGGGATTTTCCAGGCAAGAGTACTGGAGTGATGTGCCATTGCCTTCTCCGTGTGTCTCTGCAACCCCTATCAAATTACCAATGGCATTTTTCACAATAGAACAAAATATTCTTTTAATTTGTATGGGAAAACAAAAGACCTCAAATAGCCAAAACAGTCTTGAGAAAGAAAAATGGAGCTGGAGGAATCAGCTCCCTGACTTCAGACTATACTACAAAGCTATGATGGCACTCTTTACCCCCTCTCAAGTGTATATGCTGAGAGCTTTGTACTTTCCTCCTCTTTAATAAATCCTATTCACTTTCTACCATGAGTGTCTGTGTTTGTGGATTCCATTCTTTGGCTCCACAGACAAGAACTCCGATTCCCATTTCAAGAGCAGCCCCGGATACGCAGTGTTAAGTGTTTATGGGCTGGGTAATTTCATAGGCTAATGAATGGAAGGATTAGTTCAACTATTTGAGGGAAAGGCTTCTCTGGTGGCTCAGTCATTAAAGAATCTACATACATCACAGCGGGATCCTCTATGACCCACCTCCCAGAATATTGGAAATAAAAGCAAAAATAAACAAATCGGACCTAATTAACCTTAAAAGCTTCTGCACATCAAAGGAAACTATTAGCAAGGTGAAAAGACAGCCTTCAGAATGGGAGAAGATAATAGCAAATGAAGCAACTGACAAACAACTAATCTCGAGAATATACAAGCAACTCCCACAGCTCAACTCCAGAAAAATAAATGACCCAATCAAAAAATGGGCCAAAGAACTAAATAGACATTTCTCCAAAGAAGACATCCAGATGGCTAACAAACACATGAAAAGATGCTCAACATCACTCATTATCAGAGAAATGCAAATCAAAACCACTATGAGGTACCATTTCACACCAGTCAGAATGGCTGCGATCCAAAAGTCTACAAGTAATAAATGCTGGAGAGGGTGTGGAGAAAAGGGAACCCTCTTACACTGTTGGTGGGAATGCAAACTAGTATAGCCACTATGGAGAACAGTGTGGAGATTCCTTAAAAAACTGGAAATAGACCTGCCTTATGATCCAGCAATCCCACTGCTGGGCATACACACTGAGGAAACCAGAAGGGAAAGAGACACGTGTACCCCAATGTTCATCGCAGCACTGTTTATAATAGCCAGGACATGGAAGCAACCTAGATGTCCATCAGCAGATGAATGGCTAAGAAAGCTATGGTACATATACACAATGGAGTATTATTCAGCCATTAAAAAGAATACATTTGAATCAGTTCTAATGAGGTGGATGAAACTGGAGCCCATTATACAGAGTGAAGTAAGCCAGAAAGAAAAACACCAATACAGTATACTAACGCATATATAGGGAATTTAGAAAGATGGTAACAATAACCCTGTGTACGAGACAGCAAAAGAGACACTGATGTATAGAACAGTCTTATGGACTCTGTGGGAGAGGGAGAGGGTGGGAAGATTTGGGAGAATGGCATTGAAACATGTAAAATATCATGTATGAAACGAGTTGCCAGTCCAAGTTTGATGCACGATACTGGATGCTTGGGGCTGGTGCACTGGGACGACCCCCAGAGGGATGGAATGGGGAGGGAGGAGGGAGGAGGGTTCAGGATGGGGAACACATGTATACCTGTGGCGGATTCATTTTGATATTTGGCAAAACTAATACAGTTATGTAAAGTTAAAAAATAAAATAAAATTAAGAAAAAAAAAAAAGAATCTACCTGTGATGTGGGAGACCTGGGTTTGATACCTGGGTTGGAAAGATCCACTAGAGGAGGGCATGGCAACCCATTCCAGTACTCTTGCCTGGAGAATTCCATGGACAGAGGAACCTGGTGGGCTGAAGTCCATGGGGATGCAGAGTCAGACACAACTGAGTAACTAAGCACAAAGATGTAATAAGCAAAACAGTAAGATACTGGCACAAAAACAGACTCATATATCAATGGAACAGGATATAAATCCCAGAAATAAGCTCAGGCACATATGACCAATTAATCTACAACAAAGGAGGCAAGAATATACAATGGAGAAAATACAATCTCTTTAAAAAGTGGTGCTGGGAAAACTGAACAGCTATGTGTGAAAGAATAAAATTAGGACATTCTCTAACCATACAAAAAAATAAACTAAAAGTTGATTAAAGTCCAACATGTAAGATCAGATACTATAAAATTCCTAGAGGAAAACATAGGCAGAACACTCTTTGACATAAACTACAGCAATATCTTTTTGGATCCATCTCCTAGAGAAATGAGAATAAAAACAAAAATAAACTTATAGGACCTAATTAAACTTAAAAACTTTTGTACAGTGAAGGAAACCATAAGCAAACTGAAAAGACAATCTACAGAATGAAAGAAAATATTTGCAAACCATGCAACTGACAAAAGATTAATTTTCAAAATACACAAACAGCTTATACAGCTCAATATAAAAAAAATAACCCAATAAAAAAATGGGCAGAAGATCTAAACAGACATTTCTCTGAAGAAGAGATGGACAAAAAGCACATGAAAAAATTCTTAATATTGCTGATTACTACAGAAATGCAAATCAGAACTACAATGAGTTATCACTTCATACCAGTCAAAATGGCCATCTCAAAAATGTTTGCAAATAAATTCTGGAGAGGGTGTAGAGAAAAAGGCACCTTCCCACACTGTTGGTGGGAAATGTAAATTGGTGTAGTCACTATGGGAGAACAGTAGGGATATTTCTTAAAAAACTAAAAATAGAGTTGCCATATGATCCTGCAATTCTACTCTTGGGCATATATCTGGAGAAAAGTACAATTAGAAAAGATACATGAACCCCAGTGTTTATAGTAGCACTATTTATAATAGCCAAGACATGGAAGGAACCTAAATGTCCATCTAAAGAGGAATGGATAAAGATGTGGTATATCTATGTATATATACAGTGGAATAGTATTCAGCCATAAAGACTAATGAATAATGCCCTTTGCAGCAACACGGATGGACCTGGAGATTTTCATACTAAATGAACAGATGTTTCAGTGCATTTTCCAGTAGACATCATGGCTATTAACATCTATCTCTCTGATCATCTGTCACTCACAGACATACAAAGAGGTATACGTAATAACCTACTCTCTCTTCCACTGTGTGTGTGTGTGTGTGTGTGTGTGTGTGTGCATGTGTGTGTGTGTGAGAGAGAGAAGAGAGTTTACATATTAGAATATCTATATTTTAAAATCAACTTTTTTGACCAGTGAAAGTATTTAATGGATTATATCGATGGCTCCACAGATGGAGTTAATTATATTTTTATTCTTAACTCAGATATTGAATGATTTAAATCAATGGTGATTAAATTTAAAAGTTATAACATGACAGCAACATAATTGCCAATGTTAACTGGCCTGAGTATTTCAGTGTTATTTTCCAGCAGACATCATACTACCTGCCAATTGGCAGGTTGGTTGGTATATCACTTAACTAGTCCTTATACCTAGTGTGAGAATATCAACTGAGTTTTTCCTATGAAACGTTCTCCTTTAGAGACTATAAACTGAGTAAGAAGCTTAGATTGTTTCTAGTACCAGGATAGTGCTGGAATGATGCATAGGAAAGAAAAAATCAGAATTCAATTGAAGGAAATATGCAATATATTTGTGGTAATTAAGGAGATGATTAAAAGCTGGGGAATGGCTAACACCAACTACTATGTGGTCAGTGTAAGCAGGTTGCCAGGGAAATTCCAAAGTAGTTTAACAAAAAGTCATCCTTCATTGTTAGACAAAATTAACCTTCTTAGTATCCATATTATCCTTAACTAAGCTTGATCTGAATACATTTACAAATACTTATTTTGCTACATTTCTTTCATACTAATATATGTAATTAGTGATCACAATAACTGAACAGAAGGCAAATACAGAGAGTAACCTGAGCTTGGTCATCAATCTTATGGAAGGAATTCACACCGAAGCATAATCTACCATCTGTTTTAGAAACTGTGCAAAGAACTGACTCATTTGCTTGAGAATTACCAGCTTTATTTACCTACCCTGTAACATTAGGGTGATAGGGACTTATTTCTACTGCTCCTGTTCCCATACCAATCACGATAGACCGAAAAATGGCTCCCCCAAAATATCCACGTCAAATCCTTGGAAACTAAGAACGTTATCTTATTTGAGGAAAAGGGTCTTTGCAGCTATGTTTAAGTTAAAATCTTGAAATGAGGAGATAATCCTGTATTATCTGATTAGAGACAGACAGGAAAGACACACACACAGAGAAGGCAGTCTGACAGACGCAGAGATTGGAGTGACACAGCCTAAGTCAAGGAGGCCAAGGAATGCCAGGAGCCATTAGAAGCTGGAAGAGGCAAGGAAGAGTTCTCCCACAGAAGCTTTAGAGGAATCATGGTCCTGTTGACACACTTTGATTGCAGACTTACAAACTCCAGAACCATGAGAGGATATATTTCTGTTGTTTTAAGCCACCAGGTTTGTGGGAATTTGTTATGGCAGCCCACATACACTTTTACACACTATTTGGATTGAGAAGATCCTTTAGAGGAGGAAATGTCAACCCATTCTAGTACTCTTGCCTGGAAAATTCCATAGACAGAGGAGCCTGGTGGGCTGCAGTCCATGGGGTCGCAAGGAGTCGGTCACAATTGAGCACACATGCATACATGCATGTAGTATTAATATTGTTAGTTCAATCTCCCTTAATCTTAAAGTTATGTTGAGCCTGCTGGATGTTTTCCAAAAAATTACCATTGAAATAATTGTAGGTAAGTTTAAGCTGACTGTAACAGATGATGCTTCACAGGATCTGGTTCCATTTAATATAGTATTCTGGTTACTTCTTACTGCTTAAGAAATCATGCTAAACCTTAGCAGCTTAGAATAAAATTATTTTCTCTCATAGTTCTGTGAATTGACTGAGCTCAGTTGGGTGGGTCTTACTTTGGGACTCTCATATTAATTGAAATCACATGGCTGCCAGGGCATCATGATCTGAAAGTTTCACTGGACTGGATATTTCAGATGACTCATTCTCATGGTGACAGCTGATCCTAACTTGCTCCCTGGCTCTCTGGGACAACCACATGTAGTTTCTTCTTGTAGCTTGGGTTTCTCATAGAATAGCAGCTAGGTTCAGTGTGAACATTCCTAGAGAAAGTTTTCAAAAAACAAGAAGAAAAAAGTGACAGGTCAGGAAAGGCTATACCTTAACAGTGTTATTCTGCCATTATCCATCAAGAAGGACAAGTCTTACCCAGATTCAAGGGGGTGGAGAAATCAACTCTCCTTCTTGATGAGGGAATGTCAATGTCATGTTGCAAGAGAGCTTGGGAGATGCCAAGATATTTTTGTGGCCATCTTTGGAAAATATGATCTGCTATGCATAGTAATCAGGTTCGTGAATAACACCAAATTCAGAAAAAAATTATTTGTGCCTGAGTAAAAAGGATTATAATTCAAAGGCACTTTGAGAAGATAAGCTCCTAAGGAAAGCCTCCTCATTTAATACAGCGTTTTATCTAGCAGCTTCAGTTACAGCCACTCTCCATTTTTTTCTAACTTTCCACTAAAAGAAAGAGACAAGGAAATGGGTAAACTCCCATCACCTCCAAGAACTGAGACCAATGAGGGGGTACAGTATTAGGAGTTCTTCTCATGGCCTATAAAGGCTCTGATTCATAAACTACAGTACACCAAGAAAAAAAAAGTAATAAGACCCTTCTTACTTCCAACCATTGCTCTTGTTTTCCCGAACCCAGAGCCCCAGGATCTGAATCACTCAGCTGTCTCCCTAACCCAAAGACACTGAATTGCATGCCACTTTGTCCCACCTGCCACCTTCAAATACTATTTCTTTCTACCAAGTTACTATTCCTATCAAGAATATTTCCAACCGAAAATGACTGGCCAATTCATGGGAAGGGGAAGTGGTTAAATACTGGTAGGGGTGCATCGCTCTTGGGCAGTATATTACTAACTAAGATGCTTTGGGCGACAGATGAGGCAGGAGAGGCTCAGTTTGAGGTTGATGTTCAGAATAACCCAAGCTGGGGCAGTGAGGGTAGGCAGTGATGCTGCTTCAGGAAAGCAGAGGTGAACTAGGGGAAAGCCCACAAGCAAGAAGCTGAGAGCTCCTCTGGAGGGGTGCACAACATCCTTCCCTCCAGTGTAAATCTGAGAAGAGGTATGAAACATCATCGGAGTAGATAGAGACCAGTTCATATCAGAAGTCTGTGAACAAACATTACATCTAAACAAAATTCATCTTGTTCAAATAAACCAGCAGGGTCTTAGAATCACCACTGAAAATGGTCTATGGCAAAGTATAGAAAAATATTTCAAAAAGTTATATGATATTCTCATACTGATAGTTTCACTATCCTGGTACTTAAATTAACAACTGCTATTAAATGGGAATAGAAAAAGGAAGAAAATACAGAGATGCAAATAGAGATAGGAGAGGATACATGGCAAAAAAGGCATTGTTTTCTTTTCCTCCTTCCTCAAAAAAATTTTTGTAGCTAAATGAAAAGGTTAACTTAATAAATATTCCTCAAGGACAAACCAAGGTTTTAAATTTAAGAACAAAACAAAAGGAATAATTAGATACAACATGAAAACTAATTGTTGGGACTAATAATATTGTAAAAAGGCCAACGGCCTTGGATGATTCTAAATATTTTAGTGTTTCATTTAGAAACCATGTGTATCAGCAATGGTATCGATTGAAGGACATGAAAACACACCTTGTGTGTGCTGTGTGCTAAGTTGCTCAGTCGTGTCCAACTCTTTGTGACCTTATGGACTGTAGCCCACCAGGCTCCTCTGTCCCTAGGGATTCTCCAGGCAAGAATACTGGAGTGGGTTGCCATGCCTTCCTCCACGGGATCTTCACAACCCAGGAATTGAACCCAGGCCTCCTATGGATTCTTTACCATCTGAATCTCCAGGAAATCTTGAGAATACTGGAGTGGGTAGCCTATCCCTGCTCCAGGGTATCTTCCTGACTCAGGAATCAAACCGGGGTCTCCTGCATTGCAGATGGATTCTTTACCAGCTGAGCTACCACTGAAGCCTGAAAACACACTTTACCATAATGGTTTTACTGATCAGGCAGAGCAAATGTTAATGGTTAGCATTTTCAGATGGATATTTTGGTAAAAATAGAAAGTGAAGTGAAAGTTGCTCAGTCGTGTCTGACTCTGTGTGACCCCATGGATGATACAGTCCATGGAATTCTCCAGGCCAGGATACTAGAGTTGGTAGCCCTTCCCTTCTCCGGGAGATCTTCCCAACCCAGGGATCGAACCCAGGCCTCCTGCATTGCAGGCGGATTCTCTACCAGTTAAGCCACAAGGGAAGCCCAAGAATACTGCAGTGGGTAACCTGTCCCTTCTCCAGCAGATCTTTCTGACCTAGGAATAGAACCAAAGTCTCTGGCATTGCAGGCAGATTCTTTACCAACTGAGCTATCAGGGAAGTCCTAAAAGTAGAAAGAACAGTAAAAATGAAAGTAGTTGAACTATTCATCCAGAGAATGCAATGTTAAACAGTGATGGAGTCACTACAGAGGGCATCTGGAGTGGAGACAGAAGTATAGTGACCTGGGAAGAGGTATAATGGTCTTAGAATGGAAAGTGAGAGAAAGCGCACCTGCTTTGGGACTAAACGTAGCAATGGCAGTCATTGGTGTATTGTGGGGAAGCAAGAGGCTCCAGACAGCTGCAGAATGTCAGGACTTTATGACTTAGGGAGCAAGAGGAGAACAAAAATGGCCACAGAGAAAAAGAAAACAAGTTTTGGAGCAATAGAACTAATGGAGCAATAGAGCTTAGGATTTCAGGAATAGACACACACCTAGAATGAGATTCAGTTCATTCACGGCTGAAGGCATAAGGGTAATTTACATTTTATAATTCACTGGAAAATATTTTGGTGAAGGCAGTCAGATGACATACCAGAAATTTCTGTTCACAGGTTACTCTTTTGAAATCGCATTTGTGTTGCTGAGCCATGCAGAAATGAATATCTTATTTTCAAATCACATGTGTTCAGTAACTATATGCATCAGGAACAACCATTTTTTCTGTGATTTTTTATCTTGCTTAGTGACACAAAGATTTATTTTCATTCCCAGCCATTTTCCTAAACAGAAGCATTGATGTAATTTTTAAAAAAGACAGCTGCAGCTTCAGAGAGCTTAGCAAGAAGCCTAAAATTTCAGAACTATAATTTTTTAATGGTTTCTTATTTCCATTATTGTATGTAATCCTACCTCTAATTACAATGCATCTATCTACTCTTCTGAAATCCTGTAGGCTGAATAAATCTGCAGAAAACTTCTAACTCAGAGGTATATCCTACATTATTTTTAGTAATTTGTGTAATGAAAATACATTTACTTAGCTCTATGCCTTTTTGAGTTAGTTCAGAAATATGTTTTCAAACTTCAAGACACTTGGAGTGTCCCCTAACGGTGAGTGTTGGCCCAGTAGCAATTCAAGTCTTCTCTGTGTGCTAAGTCTAAGAGGGAAGGCTGCTCTAATTTGTCTATGTCAGCTGGAACTCTGTGAAAACATGTTATAATCCGTGCACTACTCCTTAGCTCACTGTAGCAATTTGCTTTAATTACTTTTCCCTTTTCTTATATGTGTTACAGAAATATTGGAGTTCTCAAAAAATTCAGGGAATACATTTCTGAAGCTAATTTTGTGTCAGAGGGATTCAATTAGGGTTTGGGATGGGTGACAGTTCCTTTAAAAATCTGATAGGAGCTATGGAACATCTCTGAACAAAGTGAATAGACATCAATTTCATATACAATTTTAGAAAGTTCAGAGATTCCCTCTACTCAGTCATGAAAGAGTTTCAAATCTAGTCCAATTATTTTGTGTTCAGAAAACAGTTAAGCATGTGGAAAAAGGTTTATTCAAAGGAGAGTTTATAAACAATTATGCTAAAGTGAGTTTAATTTCAGTTTTCACTAAGTTAAAAATTAATCTTTTCTCTCATCCAGATAACTTTTGAGCCATTTAGACAACTGATTAGAGCTCACTGCATTTTGTTTTGGTCAATATATTTGTTTGACTTAGGCAGACTGATTACCCTCCCCACTGCTCAATCCAAAGACTGTACACGTGGGAGGGGCTCAATCTCTGTTCAAGTAGCATCACACTTGTGTTTCAAATCATTCCTGATGTTACATTTAATTCACTAAAATATTCAGTTGTTGTTGTTCAGTCACTCAGTCATGTCCGACACTTTGTGACCTCATGGACTACAGTACACCAGGGTTCCCTGTCCTTCACCATCTCCTGGAGCTTGCTCAAACTCATGTCCATTGAGTTGGTGATGGCATCCAACCATCTTGTGCTCTGTCATCCCCTTCTCCTCCTGCCTTCACTCTTTCCCAGCATTAGGGTCTTTCTAATGAGTTGGCTCTTCACATTAGGTGGCCAAGTATTGGAGCCTCAGCATCAATCCTTCCAATGAATATTCAGGATTGATTTCCTTTATGATTGACTGGTTTGATCTCCTTGCAGTCCAAAGGACTCTCAAGACTCTTTTCCACCATCACACTTCAAAAGCATCAATTCTTCAGTGCTCAGCTTTCTTTATGATCCAACTCTCACATCCATATATGACTACTGGAAAACCCACAGCTTTGAGTATATGCACCTATATCAGCAAAGAAATATCTCTGTTTTTAATATGCTGTCTAGGTTTGTCATAACTTTTCTTCCAAGGAGCAAGCATCTTTTAATTTCATGGCTGCAATCACCGTCTGCAGTGATTTTGGAGCCCAAGAAAATAAAGTCTGTCACTGTTTTCATTTTTTCCCCCATATATTTGCCACGAAGTGATGGAACTGGATGCCATGATCTTAGTTTTTTGAATGCTGAGTTTTAAGCCAGCTTTTGCACTCTCCTCTTTAATCCTCATCAAGAGGCTTAGGGTGGTGTTATCTGCATATCTGAGGTTATTGATATGTCTCCTGGCAATCTTGATTGCAATTCAGTTAGTTGGAAATAAATACCATTTGTGAATCATTAAGTTACTGATTCAAATCAAGTCCCTTTTATGACATCTTGCACCAGGATCTATTCATTGTTCTTTAATCTTTCTTTCTTATGTTTAGGTTAGCATGCATGTTTGATATTTCTGTCATTCTTTGTGATTAGATATCCCATCTTGATTCTTACTCTTCAAGTGATGAGTTGACCACACTTTTTAGTATTGTTATTACATACTATGAGTCCCCTCATCATTTGCAGCCGTTACTATTTAAGATTAGGATCACCAGCCAGTCCTTTTTGCTATGCCCCTTTCTTTAGTTAGCATAACAATAGAAGAGTTGGTCAAAAATTCATCTTTCAGTCTGTTTGTATCAGACAGAGGCATTCCAGAAATACCAGTACAGTTTAGAGGAGTCATTTATGGGAAAAACAACAGCAATAGATGATCTTTAGCCAAATTGCTTATAGAGTGAGTATATTATAGACTTAGAGATGGAAAGGACCTTAGATTTCATCTACTCCTCCTTTCTAACAATTCAGGAAATACATGACACCACTCTTATAGTAGAAAGTGAAGAGAAACTAAAAAGCCTCTTGATGAAAGGGAAAGAGGAGAGTGAGAAATCTAACTTAAAGTTCAACATTTAAAAAATGAAGATCATGGCATCTGGTCCCATCACTTCATCGCAAATAGATGGGGAGACAATGGAAACAGTGACAGACTTTATTTTCTTGGGCTCCAAAATCGCTGCAGACGGTGACTGAAAACATGAAATTAGGACGCTTGCTCTTTGGAAGAAAAGCTATGAACAACCTAGATAGTGGATTAAAAATCAGAGGCATTGCTTTGCTGACAAAGGTCTGTCTAGTCAAAGCTATGGTTTTTCCAGTAGTCATGTATGAATGTGAGAGTTGAAACATAAAGAAATTTGAGCACTGAAGAATTGATGCTTTTGAAGTGTAGTGTTGGAGAAGACTCTTGAGAGTTCCTCGGACTACAAGGAAATCAAACCAGTCAACCCTAAAGGAAACCAGTCCTGAATATTCATTGGAAGGATTGATGCTGAAGCTGACACTGCAATTCTTTGGCGACCTGATGGGAAGAGCCAAATCCTTAGAAAGGACCCTGAGGTTGGGAAAGATTGAAGGCAGGAGGAGAAGAAGATGACAGAGGATGAGATAATTGGATGGCATCACCAACTCGATGGACATGAGTTTGAGCAAGCTCTGGGATTTGGTGAAGGACAGGGAAGCCTGGCATGCTGCAATCTATGGAGTCACGAAGAGCTGGACACACCTGAGCAACTAAACCGAAGTGAACTGAACTGAACTTCTGTCATTCTAAGATGGGCATCTGGCCTTGGCCTGCAAACTTCTCATGATAGACATCCTTGTTTCTGGTGCAGCCTGTTCACTGTTGAGAGATGTAAAGATAACATTCTTTCCTCTGTACATTAGCAATGTGCTTCCCAGTAACTTCTATGTATTAGTTCTTATTATATCAAGTAAAACTTGATAAAATAAGCTGAATCTATTCATTTATCAGACATTCAAATATTTGAAGACAGGTGTTATTGAAGTGGTCATCTCTATTTTAGCCTTCCCAGGATCCATTTTCCTTTCTTCTCAGAATAATCAATTTTCCAATGGGAAATTTATCTCCATCCTATTTTCCACTGATGGAATTTACCAAGGAGTGAAAGCTTTCTTATCCCTACCCTTTAGAATGTGCACATAATGGAGATCTTCTCATTTAGCATATTCAATTTCCCTGGCCACAGTGATTATTTCCGTCCTAGGCTAATCAACTAGTCCTAGTTCCTGATAGCTCCATTGGTAAAGAATCTGCCTGCAATGCAGGAGACCTAGGTTAAATCCCTGGGTTGGGAAGATCCCCTGGAGAAGAGAAAGGATACCCACTCCAGTATTCTGGCCTGGGAGAATTCCATGGACTGTATAGCCCATGGAGTCACAAAGAGTCGGACACAACTGAGCGACTTTCACTTTTGGGCTAGTCATCCAAATGGATTCAGTAGGATGCTATACTGGGACGTCTATGAAAAATACTGGAGAAGAGAAGCTCTCCATCTTACAGAATTGCTAAAATACTGGAATATGAGGTTGGGACATGGGGAGAGATCCTGTCTGAGGATGAAGGTAACCCAAGAAAACAGTGCCTTGAAAATAAAACAAAGCCCTACCACATACATTGTCAGAGCACATGGACTCAGCCCGCACCTTATACTGGGTTACTTCCCAAACTTTTAGATACATGAGCCAAAAGATTGTATGTGAGTCAGTTTGAGTTGAGTTTCCCTTAGTTGTTCCCAAAGAGACTTAAATAATGCAGTTACAGTTTTATAAGTCTTACCTTTTCTTAGCTAAAAATCTACAGCTTGATTCTCTGACCTTTTCCTCTCCTAGTCATATTATGATCTATTTGTTCTCAACTGTTTCCATGGAAACAGTTGAGGTACCTAGAACTGAGCATAGTACTTCAGATGAGATTACAATGTACTAGTGTGCAATGTGGTGTAACCTTTCCCTTCCTTGTTTATTCTCCCCTGGTCAATTTTCACTGACTGAACCCTACATTGCTTTAAACCTCTTTCTTCCCTTTTTGTACTTTGCCATCCTACTGGTTTATGCAACATCTGAATTTCTTAGGGCTTTCTAAAATGAACTTATGAGGCTATGCCTCACCTCTTCACCTCTCTACCTTTACTTCTAGTCCTTTCCTAAGCACACAGACTTATCTGGTCTATTGAAAGAGTTTTGAAATTTTTTTCCAATAGGGAGCCTCAAACCGAGGATCCTAGTAGAAACTTTTTATTCCCAATGTGCTTATTTATAATTTTTACAGTGTTGTAATCGTTTCAGCCATACAACAATGTGAATCAGCCTTGATTATGTTTATATTCCCTCCCTTCCTAGCCTCCCTCCTCTCCCTCTCATCCCATCCCTCCAGGTCATCATGAAAGAGTTTTGAATTTTGAGCTTGAGAAAGTAATTCATTCTCTCAGAGCTTTGGTGTTCTTTACTGCAAAGCTGTGGTATTGCTTAGGACACTTTTTATTATAGATATTAGAAACTCCCAATAAAAATGGCTAATTAATGAGGATATATTAAAATAATAAGTCTGAAGGTAATACAGTTTTAGTTTTGGTAAATTTGGTGGCTAAGTGCTGTCATCAAGATCCATGCTCCTTCTATCCTTCCATCTTGCTACATGCAGTGTGTTCTCCTCTGGCTAATTCCAATCTTCATGGCTTCAGGATGGCTGACACTGCTCCAGGCATCACAGATAGACATGAAAATGCCCACCAGCAAAAGAGGGACTCCTTCTCAAAAGGTTCTTTCAAAAAAAAAAAAAAGTAAACATTTTCTAGAAGGCCCTCAGATTTCCTCTCACCTTTCATTTTCCAGGAGTCTATCATGACCTTATTTAAGTCAGTCCCTGACAAGAGGTAATCAGATTGGTTAAGACAGTGCTCTCAAACTAGTTATGTATCAGAATCACTTGTAGGACTTGTTAAAACACAGATTTATTGATTCTATCCCTACAGTTTCTGAGTTGGATACTGTTTCTAGGTTGGATACTGTTGTTTAGTCACTAAGTTTTGCCTGACTCTTTGTGATGCCATGGACTGTAGTCTGCCATGCTCCTCTGTCTATGGGATTTCCTAGGCAAGAATACTGGAGTGGGTTGCCATTTCCTTCTCCAGGGGATCTTCCCAACCCAGGGATCAAACCCATGTCTCTTGCATTGGCAAGTGGAGAATCCAGGGAAGCCCAGGTCTGATGTAAGGCCACACAATTTCCTTTTCTAACAAATTCTCAGATGACACTGATGTTGTTGGTTGAGACCACAGTTAAGGAACTACTTACTGGCTTAGGAAAACCTTAGCCCTGGGATAGAAGTTGAGGCTGGGGCCCATATAGGGCAGGTAGTTTCCCTTCGAGATTTGTTATTAAGAAGGGAAAGGTAGGTAATCACAAATGTCCTGCTATGGGAACTATAATCCGTAATTCAGGATTGTCCTATGGGTTACAGATAATGCATGTAAATTGCCCATCATAGTATATTCAATATGAGTAACTGCTACTATTATTGTTATTATTGATTCTGTTATAGACACTGTATTATAGATTCTTTCAATTTTACTTGCAAATTTGATAAGTATACTCTTCCATTTTATTCAGAGCATCGATAATATATTGGACACACCAAGGGCAGATGGAGAATTCTGAAAATTTCACTAGAGATTTCCCAGATCACCAATATCGGTTTACTAACCAAAAATGCTTATGATTTAGTTTTTTTAGTGATTTCACTGAATTGAACTGCCATCTAGTCTTATTTTTCCATCTTATCCAAAAGAATATCTTAAGAGACTATAAAATAATTGGTTTCAGGTTTGCCTATACATCTCTATAGAAAAAATATAGAGTGAACTGTATGTTCTAGTATTTTATTAATAATTGTACCTAAATTCATATGGGGCTGTCCTGGTGGCTCAGACAGTAAAGTATCTGCCTGCAGTGTGGGAGACTAGATCAATTCTTGGCTCAGAAAGATCTCCTGAAGAAGGGGACAGCTTCTCACTCCGGTATTCTTGCCTGGAGAATTCCATGGACATAGAGTGCTTATCCTATCTGAGATACTGTTTAAATTGTTTTATTGTATATGAGTAGGTATGATTATTATCACTATTTCATGGAGCAGAAAACTGAGGCATGAAGAAGTTAGATAGCTTGCTCAAAGCCATGCAACTGGCAAAAGGAGGTAAAAGGATTCCAATCTATCCCAATGTAATCTCTGCTAATAGGCATAAAGACACATACACAGTACAATCACAGAAAATGGCCATGGTCATAATCTAGTATATACAGCTGGTACCTGAAATGCTCTCTCACACATATACGCATACATACACATCTGCCTTATTCAGTTTAGCTTTTATTTTATTTATTTATTTTTTATGTTATTTTTTATTTTTTTATAATTAATTTTATTTTATTTTTAAACTTTACATAATTGTATTAGTTTTGCCAAACATCAAAATGAATCCGCCACAGGTATACATGTGTTCCCCACCCTGAACCCTCCTCCCTCCTCCCTCCCCATACCATCCCTCTGGGCCGTCCCAGTGCACTAGCCCCAAGCATCCAGTATCGTGCATCGAACCTGGACTGGCAACTCGTTTCATACATGATATTTTACATGTTTCAATGCCATTCTCCCAAATCCTCCCACCCTCTCCCTCTCCCACAGAGTCCATAAGACTGTTCTATACATCAGTGTCTCTTTTGCTGTCTTGTACACAGGGTTATTGTTACCATCTTTCTAAATTCCATATATATGTGTTAGTATATTGTATTGGTGTTTTTCTTTCTGGCTTACTTCACTCTGTATAATAGGCTCCAGTTTCATCCACCTCATCAGAACTGATTCAAATGTATTCTTTTTAATGGCTGAGTAATACTCCATTGTGTATATGTACCACTGCTTTCTTATCCATTCATCTGCTGATGGACATCTAGGTTGCTTCCATGTCCTGGCTATTATAAACAGTGCTGCGATGAACATTGGGGTACTCGTGTCTCTTTCCCTTATGGTTTCCTCAGTGTGTATGCCCAGCAGTGGGATTGCTGGGTCATAAGGCAGTTCTATTTCCAGTTTTTTAAGGAATCTCCACACTGTTATCCATAATGGCTGTACTAGTTTGCATTCCCACCAACAGTGTAAGAGGGTTCCCTTTTCTCCACACCCTCTCTAGCATTTATTACTTGTAGACTTTTGGATCGCAGCCATTCTGACTGGTGTGAAATGGTACCTCACAGTGGTTTTGATTTGCATCTCTCTGATAATGAGTGATGTTGAGCATCTTTTCGTGTGTTTGTTAGCCATCTGTATGTCTTCTTTGGAGAAATGTCTATTTAGTTCTTTGGCCCATTTTTTGATTGGGTCATTTATTTTTCTGGAGTTGAGCTGTAGGAGTTGCTTGTATATTCTCGAGATTAGTTGTTTGTCAGTTGCTTCATTTGCTATTATCTTCTCCCATTCTGAAGGCTGTCTTTTCACCTTGCTAATAGTTTCCTTTGATGTGCAGAAGCTTTTAAGGTTAATTAGGTCCGATTTGTTTATTTTTGCTTTTATTTCCAATATTCTGGGAGGTGGGTCATAGAGGATCCTGCTGTGATGTATGTCAGAGAGTGTTTTGCCTATGTTCTCCTCTAGGAGTTTTACAGTTTCTGGTCCTACGTTTAGATCTTTAATCCATTTTGAGTTTATTTTTGTGTATGGTGTTAGAAAGTGTTCTAGTTTCATTCTTTTACAAGTGGTTGACCAGAGTTCCCAGCACCACTTGTTAAAGAGGTTGTCTTTAATCCATTGTATATTCTTGCCTCCTTTGTCAAAGATAAGGTGTCCATATGTGCGTGGATTTATCTCTGGGCTTTCTATTTTGTTCCATTGATCTATATTTCTGTCTTTGTGCCAGTACCATACTGTCTTGATAACTGTGGCTTTGTAGTAGAGCCTGAAGTCAGGTAGGTTGATTCCTCCAGTTCCATTCTTCTTTCTCAAGATCGCTTTGGCTATTCGAGGTTTTTTGTATTTCCATACAAATTGTGAAATTATTTGTTCTAGCTCTGTGAAGAATACTGTTGGTAGCTTGATAGGGATTGCATTGAATCTATAAATTGCTTTGAGTAGTATACTCATTTTCACTATATTGATTCTTCCAATCCATGAACATGGTATATTTCTCCATCTATTAGTGTCCTCTTTGATTTCTTTCACCAGTGTTTTATAGTTTTCTATATATAGGTCTTTAGTTTCTTTAGGTAGATATATTCCTAAGTATTTTATTCTTTCCGTTGCAATGGTGAATGGAATTGTTTCCTTAATTTCTCTTTCTGTTTTCTCATTATTAGTGTATAGGAATGCAAGGGATTTCTGGGTGTTGATTTTATATCCTGCAACTTTACTATAGTCATTGATTAGTTCTAGTAATTTTCTGGTGGAGTCTTTAGGGTTTTCTATGTAGAGGATCATGTCATCTGCAAATAGTGAGAGTTTTACTTCTTCTTTTCCAATTTGGATTCCTTTTATTTCTTTTTCTGCTCTGATTGCTGTGGCCAAAACTTCCAAAACTCTGTTGAATAGTAATGGTTAAAGTGGGCACCCTTGTCTTGTTCCTGACTTTAGAGGAAATGCTTTCAATTTTTCACCATTGAGGATAATGTTTGCTGTGGGTTTGTCATATATAGCTTTGATTATGTTGAGGTATGTTCCTTCTATTCCTGCTTTCTGGAGAGTTTTGATCATAAATGGATGTTGAATTTTGTCAAAGGCTTTCTCTGCATCTATTGAGATAATCATATGGTTTTTATTTTTCAGTTTGTTAATGTGGTGTATTACATTGATTGATTTGCGGATATTGAAGAATCCTTGCATCCCTGGGATAAAGCCCACTTGGTCATGGTGTATGATCTTTTTAATGTGTTGTTGGATTCTGACTGCTAGAATTTTGTTAAGGATTTTTGCATCTATGTTCATCAGTGATATTGGCCTGTAGTTTTCTTTTTTTGTGGGATCTTTGTCAGGTTTTCGTAGTAGGGTGATGGTGGCCTCATAGAATGAGTTTGGAAGTTTACCATCCTCTGCAATTTTCTGGAAGAGTTTGAGCAGGATAGGTGTTAGCTCTTCTCTAAATTTTTGGTAGAATTCAGCTGTGAAGCCGTCTGGACCTGGGCTTTTGTTTGCCGGAAGATTTTTGATTACAGTTTCAATTTCCGTGCTTGTGATGGGTCTGTTAAGATTTTCTATTTCTTCCTGGTCGAGTTTTGGAAAGTTGTACTTTTCTAAGAATTTGTCCATTTCTTCCTCGTTGTCCATTTTATTGGCATATAATTGTTGATAGTAGTCTCTTATGATCCTTTGTATTTCTGTGTTGTCTGTTGTGATCTCTCCATTTTCATTTCTAATTTTATTGATTTGATTTTTCTCCCTTTGTTTCTTGATGAGTCTGGCTAATGGTTTGTCAATTTTATTTATCCTTTCAAAGAACCAGCTTTTGGTTTTGTTGATTTTTGCTATGGTCTCTTTTGTTTATTTTGCATTTATTTCTGCCCTAATTTTTAAGATTTCTTTCCTTCTACTAACCCTGGGGTTCTTCATTTCTTCCTTTTCTAGTTGCTTTAGGTGTAGAGTTAGGTTATTTATTTGACTTTTTTCTTGTTTCTTGAGGTGTGCCTGTATTGCTATGAACTTTCCCCTTAGGAGTTCTTTTACCGTGTCCCACAGGTTTTGGGTTGTTGTGTTTTCATTTTCATTCGTTTCTATGCAAATTTTGATTTCTTTTTTGATTTCTTCTGTGATTTGTTGGTTATTCAGCAGCGTGTTGTTCAGCCTCCATATGTTGGAATTTTTAATAGTTTTTCTCCTGTAATTGAGATCTAATCTTACTGCATTGTGGTCAGAAAAGATGCTTGGAATGATTTCTATTTTTTTGAATTTACCAAGGCTAGCTTTATGGCCCAGGATGTGATCTATCCTGGAGAAGGTTCCATGTGCGCTTGAGAAAAAGGTGAAATTCATTGTTTTGGGATGAAATGTCCTATAGATATCAATTAGGTCTAACTGGTCTATTGTATCGTTTAAAGTTTGTGTTTCCTTGTTAATTTTGTTTAGTTGATCTATCCATAGGTGTGAGTGGGGTATTAAAGTCTCCCACTATTATTGTGTTATTGTTAATTTCTCCTTTCATACTTGTTAGCATTTGTCTTACATACTGCGGTGCTCCCGTGTTGGGTGCATATATATTTATAATTGTTATATCTTCTTCTTGGATTGATCCTTTGATCATTATGTAGTGACCTTCTTTGTCTCTTTTCACAGCCTTTGTTTTAAAGTCTATTTTATCTGATATGAGTATTGCTACTCCTGCTTTCTTTTGGTCCCTATTTGCATGGAAAATCTTTTTCCAGCCCTTCACTTTCAGTCTGTATGTGTCCCCTGTTTTGAGGTGGGTCTCTTGTAGACAACAGATGTAGGGGTCTTGTTTTTGTATCCATTCAGCCAGTTCGGCTTTTAAATGTTATACATTTTAGTAGGGTAATCTATTCAAATTGTTTAACAAGCCACAGTGTGTGGGACAATCTCTATGTATCAATGCTCAGTGAACCACTGTACTGAAAGGCTTATCATGATGGATTATAGACCTATTATACATGGAGAAGTGTATTTTAATATTGGTGCTTAATTAATACTTTAGTAAATATTTAGAGTAGAAATATTTACAAATATTTGCAACAACTTTTGCAGAGTTTCACGATTGGTTAGAATGGAAACGATATTTAGCATGGATGGTAACTGTGAGAACAGGAATGTGCATTATACTAATTAAACGCTGTGCTGAAATGCTAGCATGGTTTTGTCCTATTTTTATAAGGAAGGTCTGATGATTAATCTTTAAGTGACTAAAGCTACCAACTTAATAAAAAAGTTCTTTATTTGAAGTTAGGGACAATCGTCAATGTATTTTGTCCCTTGGCTCTATTTTGATGACTGTTCTGTGCCTGGCCTCTGATTGAGCTTATTTTATCTCCTGACTACTAGTTCTCTGTAACTTGACTGGGAGGCTTGCTTCCCTAGACAGAAAACTGATTAGCGGTTTGTGAGCTCCCCAGATTTTCCTGGCTCTGCATTTTAGCAAATCTAGGGCATCTTGACAGAGGGTTTAGGCCTGGCTACCTGGCTGTCATCTCTGTATCTCTGTCACATTGTGTTAGGTCTGTTATACCAGTAGGTGTCATACTGGGCTGCACTTTCCCACAGAAATACATCAGGTAAAAATTCAGAATTCCTGTGCTATAAACTCTGAAAATAGAGCACTCTACCATACAGAAGCAGGAAGTTGTACTATCTTAATTATGAATGCATCAGGTATGAAGGCCTTTCTCTCTTCCCAGGTCTCTCATAGAGCTTACACACAGCATTAGGGTTGTTTATCTAGGCAGCTGGTCTGCTTTCCTTAATGGGGTCAGGAACATGGGTATTTGATGAGTCTCCCTTTGCTATGCTAGGGCTGAGGTTGCCTTCCTAAAGGAAGCATGCATTTAACTCCATGGTACTCAGTCTAGAGTGTACATCAGGATCACTGGGAGGGCTGCTTATCCCAGGGTTGGAGGTGGGGCAGGGATTCTTGCCCCTCCCCCCACCCCCCACCAACCACCACCCAAGAGCTTCTGAATTTGCGTTTCTGATGAATTCCCAGGTGATGCTGGGAGCAAATTCTGAAAGGCCCTGCTTTAACTTCAGGCTCTGTTTTTACTTGGCAGACTTTCCCAGTTGGATATATTAGGTTTGCCCTGTTCCCTTTTTCATTTTAAGCTGCCCAGCACTTGCAGCTTTGGGGAGTAGCTCACATTAAGAAGACTTCTTAAAAATATGAGCATGAGATAAAGAGTCACACTTCAGGTATTCTGTTGCAAGTTAAGATTTTGGATACATGTAATAGAAAGGATTTTAGTTAACTTAGTGTAGTGGATACCATGGGGCTTCCAGCCAGATTCCCTCTTCCAGCCAATGAACTTGTTCTATAATAGCTGCAAATGCTGTGGATAATCTAGAGGTAAATAACCCACCCACTAATGCAGGATAGGTAAAAGATGCAGGTTCCATCCCTGGTTTGGGAAGGTCCCCTAGAGAAAGACACGGCAACCCACTCCAGTCTTCTTGCCTAGAGAATCCCATGGATAGAGCAGCTTGGGAGACTACAGTCCATGGGCTTGCACAGAGTCAGACAAGACTGAAGTGACATAGCACGTATACATGCATACACGCATGCTGTGGATAACAACTTATGGCTGTTACCTTCTTCAGAGAATTGCCTTTGGCTAGTGAGAGCCACTTCTCCCTGAGACATCTAGGAAGTTTCACACCTATCTCCCCTTCATATATTTTGGGGTAAATAAAATAGATTAAAGATAGTTTCACTTGTTTCTTTTTGCACATGTGGCCAATATTATATTCCTATTGGGTCACACTGGTCTAGAGCCTTCAGAGGTACCTGCGTCAGGCCAAGGCTAGATTCTGTTTGAGACCACATATATGCTGAAGAAATCAAGACTTGATGATTAAAAAGCTCAGGACAGCTGTGCAATGGAGAGTCATGACTTTTTAGACAGTTTCAGTGTCTGAACCCACCTGCACCCAGAATCCATCAGCTAAAGAAGAGGCTCCATCCCATGAGGAAGGACCTTACAATATTATGGCAGGAGTGTACAGTGATGTAGTCATTTGATTCTCCCAATCCTCTGCCAAATGACACTGCTGCTGCTGCTGCTGCTGCTAAGTCACTTCTGTCGTGTCCGACTCTGTGTGACCCCATAGACGGCAGCCCACCAGGCTCCCCCGTCCCTGGGATTCTCCAGGCAAGAACACTGGAGTGGGTTGCCATTTCCTTCTCCAATGCATGAAAGTGAAAAGTAAAAGTGAAGTCGTTCAGTTGTGTCCGACTCTTAGCAACCCCATGGACTACAGCCCACCAGGCTCCTCTGCCCATGGGATTTTCCAGGCAAGAGTACTGGAGTGGGGTGCCATTGCCTTCTCTGCCAAATGACACTAGCAACCATTTATTTACAGGGTGAAAATAAACCAGAGAAAAGAGAATACCCACACCTTTTGATGGGTCTTGATACAGGGACCGAATTAACATACGGAAGGGTACTCAAAGTGCCATCATTGACTTCCTGTTAGAATAGAGACCTATCAGGGTCCAGAAATAAATGGAGCTCTAGCCCACATATATCTCAAGGAGGGTCTGTTAGGTCCACGGACACACCTGGTGGCCATGTCTCTGGTTTTTAAGTGTATATTCATAATGGAGCCCTCAAAGTGTGTTCTTTGTCCCATTAAATCCAACTTATTGTACCAGGAAAGGCCAAGTAGAAGCCCTAAAAGTGTCCCCAGCCTACCTTTACCAACACAGTGAGTCAAATTACCATTTATTCCACTAACAAAACATTGTAAAGCAACCATACTCTGATAAAAATTTAAAAAACAAACAAACAAAAAATCACCAAGCAAACGAAATGCCAATAAAACCCAATTCATTCCAGGGAAGATTATAGAGATTTAGCACCACACTCAAAGACTGCAAAGAGTTGGACACGACTGAAGAGACTGAGCACATGGCATGGAAGATGAAGTATCCTAAGACATCCTCTCAGAAGTAAAGGACAGGATGTTGTACCCCGTGCCTCCTACCATTAAGAGAGAAGCAAAATGTTTGGTAATCCTCTTTGGTGTTTGGGGTAGCACTTGAGAATACTGCTATGACCATTGTATGCGTGAAGGGAATGTCTGCTAATTTTGAGTGGGGTCAAAGACAGGAAAAGCCCGCCGCAGACTGGGGCTGTAATACAAGCAGCCCTGCCACTGGACTCGTAGGCATGAGGGTATTAGAAGTACCTGTGGTCGAAAAGGAGGCCACTAGAAAAGTCCTAGTAGGAGAGTTGTAGGCACAACCCTAGAAATTAAAACAGAGCTGCTTGCTTTTTGACTCTCCACAAGGGAATGCAGCTCTGGTAATGCCTTGATTTTATTCTGGTGGGACTGTGTTGGACTTGTGACCCCCAGAAATATAGAAAAATAAATTTATATTGTTTACACCATGGAAGTTGTGGTACTTTGTTCCATAGCTCAGAGACAACAAGTACACTGGACTTTCCTGGCCTTTATCACCTTTTTTGCAAAGTAGGAATAATTCCATCTTCCTTTCCTACAGAGAACAAAAGGAGACATCACATGGGGTAGTGCTTGGAAAACTTTAAAATGCTGGGTAAACAATAGGCATTATTAGATTTAGAACCAGTTGAAGTGATACTATCAGAAGACGTCTTGTGCTTGCAAATAGGCAATTACACTGATTGTTCCTAATGCTTGAAAATGCAATAAAGTAAAGGAAATAAATTATTTAAAACTCTGTTTTGGTACATCAACACTTGACAATATCTAAACCTAATGAGGTCACTTGAGTAAACATAGAAAGCTCTGTTAGTGAAGATTATATACATGTCACAACAGGAATAGAAGACAGAAGAACTGAACAATTGCTATTTTAATATATGAGTAAGCACTTAAACACAAGCAGAAGCAAACGACCAAACTCCGTAACAGGTAGATGAAAAAGCCATGATTTCTTTCCAATTCCTGGTTTTACAAGCCTACAAGCATTTCAGATTTTAGACCCTTGAGGTTACCCGTGCAATCTGTAAAATTAATCTCTCTTCAGTGGAACTAACTTCAATAGCTTCCTTGCAGTGAATATTCCCTAACTACAATGCTCAACCATATAGACCTGATTTTAATATATATATTTTAATATAGCTCTTGGCCTGACAGAATGAAAAGTTAATATGTGATTCCTAAAATGTGTGATTCCTAAAAACCAAATAGCAGATCCCATCTCCATTTACTTTATCGAGTCTGATTTTATTGTGCTGATTCTCAAGCACCAATAGGTGCTTGTATTGTCAGTCTCTTGGCCTAGATTTCTTAACTGCCAAAGTAATGCAAAATAGCTGTTTGTTTCTTATACATGGTTAATTATGTTGCCTCATTTAATTTAGAAGGGACCACAGAGCTTGTTTAGATAGGTGGATGGGCCACCTCTTTGCTTTTGAGGATAATTATTTCCAAAGAAGTTTTTAAAATATAGGCCACTTTGTTCTGAGTTTTTTAAAAAAGACAATCAGGTCTATATGGTTGAGCATTGTAGTCAGGGAATACTCACTGCAAGGAAGCTATTCAAGTTAGTTCCACTGAAGAGAGATTAATTTTACAGATTGCACAGGCAACCTCAAGGGTCTAAAAACTGAAATGCTTGTAGGCTTGTAAAACCAGGAAAGAAATCATGGCTTTTTCATCTACCTGTTACAGAGTTTGGTCTTCTGCTTCTGCTTGTGTCTAAGGGCTTACTCATTCCTTTTTGCTTCTCACTACTACAGATCTCCTTTCTCTGCTTAATTGTCAGCAAGCATAGAGCTAAAAATGACTGCCCAGGCCAGCCTCTATGTCTATTGCACATACCACTGTATTTTCCCATACCACTTCTTAGTGTAAAATAAGTATAGAGAATATGTTTGATTACTGGTTAGAGGATTGGATACTTAAAGTCTGATACTTAAAGCACACTCCTAGTTCAATGAGCTGTGGTGTTGAGGTCACAGGGTATGAACTCAGCTGCGGTGGTCTGCAACTAGAACCAGGTAGCTCTCAGAGAAGAAGGCAACGGAGAGGCAGACACCTCTACACGTCTCTTATATTTAATCATACCTAACACTTTCATTCCTTTACCTGAAGGATGAGTCCAGTTAGGTTTGTGCCCTTGACCAAGGTTTCACACTATTTAGCTTCAAAGCATTACATACTGCCTCCTTTCATAAGAGTAAATGAATACAGTGAGCACAATCTCATATCTCGAAAAGACTTTTCACAAATATTGTTGAAAGTAACAAAATCACTGCAGATGGTGACTGCAGCCATGAAATTAAAAGACACTTACTCCTTGGAGGGAAAGTTATGACCAACCTAGACAGCATATTAAAAAGCAGAGACATTACTTTGCCAACAAAGGTCCATCTAGTCAAGGCTATGGTTTTTCCAGTGGTCGTGTATGGATGTGAGAGTTGGACTGTGAAGAAAGCTGAGCGCCGAAGAATTGATGCTTTTGAAGTGTGGTGTTGGAGAAGACTCTTGAGAGTCCCTTGGACTGCAAGGAGATCCAGCTGGTCCATTCTGAAGGAGATCAGCCCTGGGTGTTCTTTGGAAGGAATGATGCTAAAGCTGAAACTCTAGTACTTTGGCCACCTCATGAGAAGTTGACTCATTGGAAAAGACTCTGATGCTGGGAGGGATTGGGGGCAGGAGGAGAAGGGGATGACAGAAGATGAGATGGCTGGATGGAATCACTGACTCGATGGACATGAGTCTGAGTGAACTCTGGGAGATGGTGATGGACAGGGAGGCCTGGCGTGCTGCGATTCATGGGGTCGCAAAGAGTCGGACATGACCGAGCAACTGAACTGAACTGAACTGAACAAAATTTTGTCCTTTGTGACTTTATAATCATAATCTTTCTACAATTACTTCCATAAAGCTAGGAATAATATCTGTTCATAGCTGGGGTTATACCAAGGTTGTTTATTTGATTTCCCTTGAGGAAAGACTTGGAGAAGGCAATGGCACCCCACTCCAGTACTCTTGCCTGGACAATCCCACAGACAGAGGAGCCTGGTAGGCTGCAGTCCATGGGGTCGCACAGAGTTGGACACGACTGCTTCCCAGGTTGCTAAGAGTCGGACACGACTGAGCGACTTCACTTTCACTTTCCACTTTCCACTTTCATGCATTGGAGAAGGAAATGGCAACCCACTCCAGTGTTCTTGCCTGGAGAATCCCAGGGATGGGGGAGCCTGGTGGGCTGCCGTCTGTGGAGTCGCACAGAGTCGGACTCGACTGAAGTGATTTAGTAGCTTAGCAGCAGAGGAAAGACTGCTTCCCAGGTGGCTCAGTGGGTAAAGAACCTGCCTGCAATGCGGGAGCTGCAGGAGACTTCGGTGCAATTCCTGGGTCAGGAAGATCCCCTGGAAAAGGACATGGCAACCCATTCCAGTACTCTTGCTTGGGAAATTCCATGGACAGAGGAGTCTGGCAGGCCACAGTCCATGTCATTGCAAACAGTTGGACATGACTGAGCACAACAGGGCCAGGAGTGGGAGGTGGGGCTTGGGGGTGAGGGGGCAGTCCTTGAGGAAGGACTGGGCCTTCCCAGGTGGTGCTAGTGGTAAAGAACCCATCTGCCAATGCAAGAGACACAGAAGATGAAGATTTGATCCCTGGGTTGGGAAGATCCCCTGGTCGGGGGCATGGTAACCCACTCCAGTGTTCTCACCTAGAGAATGCCATGGACAGAGGAGCCTGGTGGGCTATAGTCCGTAGGGTCACAAAAAGCTGGACATGACTGAAGTGACTTACCATGCATGTACAAGGAAGAACTGATGTAATGCCTGTCATCTTGGGCTATCTTGATGACTAAGTGGACATATTTTTCTGCTTTCTGATGGTAATTTCTGGGACACATAACATTCCTTCAAATACATATTGATCTATAACTAGTAAATCAAGGAAAGGACTTTTAACTTAGCAATAAAAATCTGAGTTCACAGAATCTAAAAACATAATGCTGAAGCAAAAATCTTACTTAATTTCCCATTGCAGGGAAAGTTTGTGTTATCTGTGGTATTTCATTAAGAAGAACATAAATGTTCTCGTCAGCAGTGCAATTAGAAATGTTTGTGAGCCTGGTAGCATTGTGGAAAGTATCTCTTAGGTTGCTTAAGTTCTAGAATTCTAATTAATTTGAAGTGTATAGAGAAATTTATTACAAAAAGATTGATAATACAAGTTAGAAGCTAAGTGTATTAAACAAAATCATGAAGGACTGGTCCAGGATAAAAGACTGACAAAACTGACAACATCAGGTTGTCTGAAGTTCCTTTCACTGTGGTTTATTTCTGGACCAGTAAACGAGATAAATGACATTAAGGATACAAATGATTGAGTTGATGCAGTTACTTGCATGTCTGGTTTTTCATGGAGGTAACTGACATTCAATATGCACAGTAGGATACATAGAGTGAGCAATCCAAAGGTCAGGAAAGCAAAGAAACTCTACTGTAGCTTTTTTATTTTTTGGCTGGGGAAAAGACTGAAATTATTACTTGCTGTCACCATGGTTATATAGCATCATGTTCTATTTCTTAGTCACCAGGCATTCAATATACCTATTCATGTCCTACCACATTACAGTTTTGTTTTGTTTTGTTTTTCATTTTTAACTTCAGGAAACTGTGGTCATGAAAAAGAAAAAATCCCCAAACATTATTGGCATGCTGTCTATTAGACCACAGTCTGGAGCCAGAATGAATCAGATCCAGTTCTGCTAACCTGTGGGAGATTTGACAAATTATTTAACTTCTTTTTGTCTCTGCTTATTCAACTTTAAAAGATGAAGTAAAAAAACTTTTGCTTTCCAATATGATCTAAAATGGTATTAGGCAAATTCTCTTGCAAGAAACAACTATAATACTGGAAACATGTATGAAGCATCTGTTTAGGGGTACTGGACAATAGACAAGAGAAGCTGTGGTCCTTGAGTGGAGGAAAACATAGTTTTCTGTTTGGGGTAGAAACTTTCTAAACTGTGGTTCTCATAAGAGGAATTCAACAGAGACCGACACATTTAGCTGTGCCAAAGAAACAAGGAGAGGATTTGAGAGTGCTGAGGTGAGTGAAATTTGTAAGGAAGATTAGAAGGGGTTACGCACACAATAAGATATATAAATATGCATATGGATCTCCTTGAATATTTGACTGAATATTCAGATGTATAAGATTAGAGCAAGACCTAGAAAAAAGCAGCTATCAGGGAACTGTGAGCCAAATATGATTTTATGTGAGCTGAATATATTACCCTGTTCTGAGAGACACTGGGATTGGAGTTAGTATAGACACTTCACTGAAAACCCTGGAGATTCCATTAATATTACAGAAAAAACACTTAGGAGTAGGGCTTATCTAGTCTTATAGTAAGGGAGAGTCTAGATGCTCTTACAAAGACTAAAAGAAAAAGTTTCAAAAGCATCACGTTGTTGCATCCATATATTAACTGCTTGACAGAATAAATCTCAACAGTGTGTAAAGTAAGACAAATTCAAGCTCCCCAAACTGTATCATTCAAAATGTTTGGCACATAGAAAAATCAAGGACATGTAATTTATAACCAGGAGAAAAACTAATTAATAGAGATCCAGAGGTGAGATATGTGTTGAAATTAGTATATGAGCACTTTAAAACTGCTGTTCAAATATGTCTGAGGATTTAAAAGAAAATAGTCATAATATTTATATAGGGAATCTCAACAGAGAAATGAAAACTATTAAAAAAAATAAATAGACATTTTTGAAAGAAAAAATATAACATCTGAAATGAAAATTTTCCTGAAAAAGAATTTGAAAAAATAATGATTAAAGTTCCCCAAATTTGATAAAAAAAATTATCAACCCACAGTGAAGACACTTAACAAATCCCAAGAATTTAAGGCTAAACACAAAGAAAACCATATCTAGGCTCATTATAGTCAGTTTGGTAAAATTCAAAGATAAAGGGGAAAATCTTTTTAAAAAAACTAGAACAAGAGATTGTGAAGATTGTGTACATATATATGAACAATGAGAATAATCTGTACTTTTCATCAGAAATAATGCAAGCTAGAAGACATTGCAACTAGATTGTTAAAGTCCTAAAAGAAAACCATCAACATGGATAGACAGATAGATCAATGAAACAGAATAGGAAATCTTGTAATAGAACCCATACCACAGCTAAATTGTTTCCATTGTTAGTTTTGGAATAAGACATGAAAGCAATTGAGGCAAGGAAAGGTTTTTTTTTTTTTGCTAAATGACAATTGAATCACTGAATCTCTATATAAAAAAAATTAGATAAACTTTGACACCTGCCTTGCAACATGCTTAAAAAAGAAAAAAAAAATAAGTCAAGATGAATCATAAACCAAAACATAAAAGTTAAATCTATAAACTTTCTAGAATAAAACAGGAGAATATCTTCCTTACCTTGGTGTAAGAAAAGTCTTATACAGAATACCACAAGCATTCACCCTGAAAGATAAAAGACAAGTTGCTACTGCTGCTGCTGCTAAGTCGCTTCAGTCGTATCCGACTCTGTGCGACCCCATAGATGGCAGCCCACCAGGCTCCCCCGTCCCTGGGATTCTCCAGGCAAGAACACCGGAGTGGGTTGCCATTGCCTTCTCCTAAAAGACTAGTTAGGCCTCCTCAAAACACAAAACTTTTGCTGTCTCGTACACAGGGTTATTGTTACCATCTTTCTAAATTCCATATATATGCGTTAGTATACTGTATTGGTGTTTTTCTTTCAGGCTTACTTCACTCCGTATAATAGGCTCCAGTTTCATCCACCTCATTAGAACTGATTCAAATGTATTCTTTTTAATGGCTGAGTAATACTCCATTGTGTATATGTACCACAGCTTTCTTATCCATTCATCTGCTGATGGACATCTAGGTTGCTTCCACATCCTGGCTATTATAAACAGTGCTGTATAGATCAGTCTTATGGACTCTGCGGGAGAGGGAGAGGGTGGGGAGATTTGGGAGAATGGCATTGAAACATGTAAAATATCATGTATGAAACAAGTTGCCAGTCCAGGTTCGATGCACGATACTGGATGCTTGGGGCTGGTGCACTGGGACGACCCAGAGGGATGGAATGGGGAGGGAGGAGGGAGGAGGGTTCAGGATGGGGAACACATGTATACCTGTGGCGGATTCATTTTGATGTTTGGCAAAACTAATACAATTATGTAAAGTTTAAAAATAAAATAAAATAAAAAAAAATAATAAAATTAGAATGCGAAAAAAACCCCACAAAACTTTTACTCATTAAAACCCTTCATTAACATAGTGAATAGCTAAACACACACAGGAAGAAATTATTGACACACATCCCACTAGCCAAGGGCTTGTATGTATGATATGAAGTAATTCCCACCATTCAATAATAATAATACAAACAACCTCAATTATAAACAGACAAAGAACAGGCACTTCACTGTGGAAGAATACAAATGACTAGTAAGCAAATGAAAATATGTTCCATATCACTATTTATCAGGGAAATAAAAATTGAAAGCAAAATGTGGTATCACTGCATACCTATAAGAATGGTTACATTTTAAAGGGTAACAAAACCAAATATTGATGAGGCTATGCGACAACTGCAAAATACAATATTGGTGGGAATGTTAAATGATACAATCACTTTGGGAAAATATTTGGTAGTTCCTATAAAGTGAAACAAACACCTAACCTATGGCCCAACAATTCTAATTTCATTGCAAGAGAACTGAAATCATAAGTTCATGAAAAGATCTGTACAAGATTATTGACAGCAGTTTTGTTCACAGTAGTTCACAACTGGAAATATCACAAATGTCTATCCATAAGAAAATTGGAAAACAAATCGCGGTATATTCACATGGCAATTCACTGTTTATGTATGTCACTAAATGGATGAATCTCAAAACCATTATTCTGAGCAAAAGAAGCCAGACACAAAAGAACACATATCATATCACTCCATTTATAAGTAGTTCTAGAACAGGGTTAACTAAAGAATGGTGATAGAAGTCAGAAGAGTAGCTGATTCTGGAGACGGTTCAGGAAAAGAGGACTTTTTCAAAGAGGGCATCAGGGAAAGTTTTGGGATGATGGACTCCTTTGTATCTTGCACACATCTGTCTAAACTCATTTTGCTTTTATTTAAAGTTGTTTTTTTTTTTTAATGTGACCTTTTTAAAAGTCTTCACTGAATTTGTTACAATGTTGCTCCTGTTTTACGATTTGGTTTTTTGGCCACAAGGCATGTGGGATCTTAGCACCCCCACCAGGGATCAAACACTCACCAACTGCATTGGAAGGCGAAGTCTTAACCATTAACTGCCAGGGAGGTCCCATAAACTAATTTTTCTTTATGCATGTTATACTTCAAATTGAAAAAGAAAAGAAACAGATGTAATACTAGTAACTGCTTTATAAGGGTGTTGTGGAAATGGAGTAAGTATATATAGAGGTCATGTATGGATATGAGAGTTGGACTGTGAAGAAGGCTGAGCACTGAAGAATTGATGCTTTTGAACTGTGGTGTTGGAGAAGACTCTTGAGAGTCCCTTGGACTGCAAGGAGATCCAACCAGTCCATTCTAAAGGAGATCAGCCCTGGGATTTCTTTGGAAGGAATGATGCTAAAGCTGAAACTCCAGTACTTTGGCCACCTCATGCAAAGAGTTGACTCATTGGAAAAGACTCTGTTGCTGGGAGGGATTGGGGGCAGGAGGAGAAGGGGACGACAGAGGATGAGATGGCTGGATGGCATCACTGACTCGATGGACGTGAGTCTCAGTGAACTCCGGGAGTTGGTGATGGACAGGGAGGTCTGGCGTGCTGCGATTCATGGGGTCTCAAAGAGTCGGACATGACTGAGCGACTGATCTGATCTGATCTGATATATAGAGGTAGAGGAGAAGAGGGGGAGAGGGAGGGAGAGAGAAGATGAGAAGGAGAAAGAGAGGGGAGAGAGTGTGGACAACCTTACAATAGCACCTAAAATTTGTCAGTACTAAATAAGCATTAGAAATTATTATTATAATTCATGTTGTTAGTTCTAATGTGCCATTCATCTAATGTCCTATTAGTGGTTCTGCACAAATGTTCAAAGCATGGATTATATTTCAGAATTTTGGAATTATACCTCACATTTCATAGAATGAGACTCTTCTGGTATTATTCAGCTCCACTATTAAAAAGGCATTGCAGCTGTTTCTACTCCTGAAACCTCTTGACACTCTGCAAATTCCCCATCTGTGCTTCCCTGCCAGCTGACTTCTACATGGCTGCAAGTTTTCCTTGCCATTCAATTATTGAGAATTTTATTTTTATTTTTTATTTATTTATTTTTTAGTATGGAATTTTTTTTAAACTTTACATAATTGTATTAGTTTTGCCAAATATCAAAATGAATCAAATGCAAGTAATTAATCCCTTGATCAAATGGTATAGAATTAGACTGCTTTGATTGTTTCCTTCCCTCAAGAGACCTTAAGCTTCCACAGAATATAACATTTAAAGCACATTTAAACAAAACATGGGGTGGTTTGGAAACAGGTTTTGTGTTAATATCCTCAAAATCCATAGACCAAAGCATTCATCCGATGAAATAAAACAAAAATACTCTTTTGCCTGAATTTTTTGGGAATTGCTTCATCTACACAGTGAAGAGATGCCAATATTTCAGCTAAATAGTAGGATTAAAATAACAGAGAGTTACCTTCTTCAAGTGACAAATAGAAATCAAACATTAACGGTGGTGATGATACTGAATACTGGGGCAATTTATTCTTAAAAAGAATTTTGGTTTTTACCCCTCTGGCTTGAGAAGAAAACATCCACTGACAGATGCTGACAACTGAAATGTAAATGGTAAAATTAGAGGGTTGAAGATAACTGTTTTTAACCTATCATTGACAGTGGGAGTCAGTTGAACATGATTTCTTGGGTTATCTGTTTTTGTAGTGATGTCAAAGATGAAAATATTCTGTCCCAGGACATTCTTACAGGGAAGACAGTAGCTCAGAATTAAGATCACAGGACACGTAACAAAAAAAGATCACAGGAAACTAAAGGACTAAAGTAATTCATTAAATTAGGAAAAACAAAGCCACGCTCTAACTTGAATGTGGTTTGGTATAATAATTCCACTTTCCTTAGCAACTAGATGTAACATAATGTCCACCAGCTGGCTGGCAGTAGCTTCATTACCTGAGAAGGCAATGGCACCCCACTCCAGTACTCTTGCCTGGAAAATCCCATGGATGGAGGAGCCTGGTGGGCTGCAGTCCATGGGGTCTCTGGGAGTCGGACACGACTAAGAGACTTCCCTTTCACTTTCCACTTTTATGCATTGGAGAAGGCAATGGCACCCCACTCCAGTACTCTTGCCTGGAAAATCCCATGGATGGAGGAGCCTGGTAGGCTACAGTCCATGGGGGTGCTAAGAGTCAGACACAACTGAAGCGACTTAGCAGCAGCAGCAGCAGCTTCATTACCCCAATTCCACATAATTACTGTGTTTGATCAAGCAGAGCTGAACTAACAGCTGATCCAGATATTAGTCTGTGCTCCCATTTTAGCTAAAAAAAGCTTACAAGGTACACATTTTCTTTTTTCCTTCCACTGCATAGAACATGGCATTTCATACTTATTTACAGTGTTGAAGAGTAATCCATTACTGCAATCTTGTGAGGCTTCAAAGAACAAAGAGCTGTATTTGGGATATTAAGAAGGGCAATTCTAAAGACACACACACACACACACACACACACACACACACACACATGTATGTAAAACTAGAAGAGTATTCTGGGAAAGAGGAGTCAGGGGATTATAACGACAAAAGCCATAAGGTTGTTAAAGGTGTCTGGCAAAGATTCTGATTGACTCTGATGCAGGAAAGAAATATTTTTCCTTAAGGTATAGGCTATCACTAGTTATTTAAGGTAAAATCCAATCAGTAGGTAGGCCATTATGAGTTATTTTAGGGTAAAGGTCCAATAAGTATCTTGAGTTTCTGGAACATTGGGCAGAGGTTCTAAATGCCAGTGTTAAGAAAATAAGTGGTCAAATTTCAGATTTTGTCTGGCCTGAGATGTGTGTAAGCCACACTTCATCAAGGGCCTCCTGGATCCATTTTAGAAAGCTTTCTTAGCAATATTAATGCCACTTTTATTTTCCTTTCATAGTAGTCAAAGAGCTTTTGAAGTTAGACACCACATTATATATGCAACTGAGTAGGAAATGGTAGCCCACTCCAGTATTTTTGCCTGGAAAATCCCACGGAAAGAGGAGACTGGTGGGATACAGTCCATGGGGTTGCAAATAGTCAGACACAACCTCATGCACATGCACGCATGCATGATATGGAAGACTTTGTCAAGAGGTAAGGTTAGCAATTGTACCACAATTTGAGCATTCTTTGGCATTGCCCTTCTTTGGGATTGGAATGAAAACTGACCTTTTCCAGTCTTGTGGCCACTGCTGAGTTTTCCAAATTTGCTGGCATACCGAGCACAGCTAATAGCATCATCTTTTAGGATTTGAAATAGCTCAGCTGGAATTCCATCACCTCCACCAGCTTTGTTTGTGGTAATGCTTCCTAAGGCCCACTTCACACTCCAGGATGTCTGGCTCTCACCATCGTGGTTATCTGGGTCATTAAGACCTTTTCTGTAGCTGGACTTACACAAGGCAGGGGAACCAGAGATCAAATTGCCAACATCTGTTGGATCATAGAAAAAACAAGGGAACTCAAAAGAAAAATCTATTTCTGCTTCATTGACTATGCTAAAGTCTTTGACTATGTGGATCACAGCAAACTGGAAAATTCTGAAAGAGATGGGAATAAAAGACCATCTTACCTGTCCCCTGAGAAACCTGTATGCAGGTTATGAAGGCAACAATGAAACCAGATATGAAACAGTGGATTGTTTTCAAATTTGGAAAGGAGTACATCAAAGTTGTATATTGTCACCCTGCTTATTTAACTTACATGCAGAGTACATCATGTGAAATTTCATTCTGGATGAGCTACAAGCTGAAATCAAGATTGGCAGGAGAAATAACAACCTCAGATAGGCAGATGACACCACTGTTATGGCAGAATATGAAGAGGAACTGAACAGCCTCTTGATGAAGGTGAAAGAGGAGAGTGAAAAAGCTGGCTTAAAAATCAACATTCCGAAAACTAAGATCAAGGCATCTGAAGCCATCACTTCAAGGCAAATAGATGGGGAAAAAGTGGAAATAGTGACAGATTTTATTTTGGGGGGCTCCAAAATCACTGTGGACAATGATTGCAATCATGAAATTAAAAGATGCTTGCTCCTTGGAAGAAAAGCTATGAAAAACCTAGATAGTGTATTAAGAAGCAGAGACATCACTTTGCTGATAAAGATCTGGATAATCAAAACTATGTTTTTTCCAGTAGTCATGTATAGATGAGACAGTTGGACCATAAAGAAGGCTGAGCACTGAAGAACTGGTGCTTTCAAACTGTGGTGCTGGAAAAGACTCTTGAGAGTACCTTGGACAGCAAGAAGATCAAACCAGTTCATCCTAAATGAAATCAGTCCTGAATAGTCATTGGAAGGACTGATGCTGAAGCTGATGTGAAGAACTGACTCATTGGGAAAGACATGGATGTTGGAAATATTGAAGGCAGGAGGAGAAGGGGGCAACAGAAGATGAGATGGTTGGATGTCATCACTGACTCAATGGACATGAGTTTGAGTAAACTCAGGGAGACAGTGAAGGAGAGGGAAGCCCAAAGAGTCAGACACGACTGAGCGACTGAATAACAACAGCATGGTTAGGAAGACTTTTTACAATTGTAACTTTTAGTCCTTGGAATTGCTCTTAATGAAGAGATTTAGTTAAAGAAATATATTTTCCCAAATAGATTCCAATGCTTGAGTGAAATCTTTTGTATCTTTTCCTAGAACTTGCCCTGGATCTACTTTTCATGGGAAAACTTCTAATGAGAAGATTCTCAAGAAGTCCAGGTTTAGAAATATTAAACAAGAGATGTGTATTGCTCCTCCCAACAAAGGGGATACTGGAAATTTAATCCATAAAAGTTATTTTATCCTAAAATAATGTTATCTCTTTTTGGAGTGCTTTTGTTGGTAAGTTACTTTTTCACTCATAACATCATTCAGGCAATAATTTGTCTGACTCTTTTTAGCATTAAATTAGGATAGCTCTTGAAATTCTTCAAATGGTTGATGCAAGTGGCTCATTTAAGATATTCCTGCAAACCTAAAAACCAATTTCAGGCAAAATCAACATACCAGCCCCCAAACACCCATCCATCCAACCAACCAACAAACCGATAAAAGTACATTTACATTCATCAACTTTTCATGCTTTTATAAGGCCAGTCACAGTTCTACCTACCTAATACTAAATTGTATGAAAACTATTTAGATAAATAAAGAAACAAATAACAAAATAAAACTAAATAGACCAAAAAAAAAAAAAAAATCCTGTTGAACAAATACCCTATAGTGTAAATCCCTGACATGAAGCTGTTGATTATCAAGGCATCCATTTCAAAGACATCTGTCTGGAATAAACATTGCCAGCTATATGTCACAGCTACTAGTAAAACAACTAGACAAGGAACCAGGCTGCCTCCACCCAAGAAGTTGCCCTTCTAGAAAACCCTGGGTAACTTGGATAACTGACCACTTAACTGATTCCACTTTTCGCTTCCCATTCCCTAATTCTCACCCTTAGGTTTTAAATTAACCAATAAAGAATGAAATCATGAAAACCCTAGGCATCCCTTGTACCCCAATAAAAGCAGAGCCCCAGGTCCACAAACTTCCCTCTCTCTCCCCCCTTGATCTCACTGTATGGCTTTGGTTGTGCTGGGTATCTTCTAGTACCTGTGAGTAATAAGCCGCCTCTCATAGTTCCCTGGTGGTTTATGTTGAAGTCCACCTTGCAATTATAATAAGAACCAGTAGGACTGGTCCAGCCACAACACTGGCTCCAGAGAGGGCGATATCTATGGGGCCTTGCCACGGGTAGTTTGGATCTAGGTAAGTGTCCCAGGCATTACTAGCTGATAACAGCACTATAGTGTAACTATTCATTGACAGAGACACACAGGACACACACTCCTAAAGAAGTTTGTTTCTATTGTTTTTTTCCAAAAATCAAAGAAAAAAAGTTTTTTAAAAGTTCACTAAATTTTATGCAAAATTCAACACAAAATTGCTTTGAGTATGTGTGTTCCAGTAATTGTAATAGAAAAATTTTTCATTGCTTGGCAAATATAATTTAAGTATCTAACAAATTTATAAAGGCCATACATACATTTTTAAGGGCTTCCCAGGTGGCTAAGTAGCAAAGAATCCACCTGCCAATGCAGGAGACATGAGTTTGATTCTTGGGTTGTGAAGATCCCCTGAAGGAGGAAATGGCCACCCACTCCAGTATTCTTGCCTGGAGAAGCCCATGGACAGAGGAACCTGGTGGGCTGCAGTCTGTGCGGTCGTGAAGAGTCAGACCCCACTGAGCTACTGAGCACATACATTTATAAAAAAAATCTTTTCTGACATAGTATATCATTTCTTTTAATTGAGGTAGAATTGACATATTAATTTCAGATGTATTATACTATACATGATTTGGTATTTGTATGCACTGAAAATGATCATCACGGTAAGTCTAGTTTCCCTCTATCACCATACCAAGTTACAAATATACAATACGATATTACTGACTATAGTCACCATGCTATACATTACAATCCCATGGCTTATTTTATGACTAAAAGCTTGTACCTTGGTCCCCTTCACCCATTTTGCTCACCCCTCCAACACCCCTCCCCTCTGGCAGCCATCATTGTATTCTCTGTATTATGAGTTTGCTTCGTTTGTTTTCTTGTCTAGATTGCATATGTAAGTGAAATCATATGGTATTTGTCTTTGTCTGACATTTCATTTAGCATAATACCCTCTAGGCCCATCCATTTTTTGCAAATGGCAGCACTGCATTATTATTTTTTTTTAATGGCTGAGCAGTTTTCCATCATGTGTATATACTACATATTCCTTATCCGTTCATCCACAGATGGACACTTAGTTTGATTCTGTATCTGGACTATTGGGAATAATGCTGTAAATGAACAAGTGATTGCATATCTTTTCAAATTAGTGTTTTTGTTTTCTTCAGATAAATGCCCAGCAGTAGAATTTCTGAGTCATAAAGTAGTTCTATCTTTAGTTTTTTAAGGAACTGCTGTGTGTTTTCCATAGGTCCTGGATTAATTTACATTCCCACCAACAGTGCACAAGGGTCCCCTTTTCTCCACATCTTTGTTAATTCCTGTCACTTCTTCTGTCTTGATAGTAACCATTTGATTTGCTGTGGATTTCCTAGTGACTAATAAAGCTGAGCATCTT
The DNA here is from genome assembly GCF_029407905.1 of Bubalus kerabau. Classification (NCBI taxonomy): domain Eukaryota; kingdom Metazoa; phylum Chordata; class Mammalia; order Artiodactyla; family Bovidae; genus Bubalus; species Bubalus kerabau. The sequence continues at coordinate 17,302,193 of NC_073641.1, forward strand.
GTCACATGCTTGTTGGCCACCTCTGTCTTCTTTTTGAAAAATGTCTATTCAGAGCCTTTGTCCATCACTTATTCAAAATGCTTATTTTTTTGTTATTAAGTTGCATGAATTCTTTATATATTTTTAGTTCCTTATAGGATATATGATTTGTAAATATTCTCTCCCATTCAGTAGGTTGCCTTTTCATTTTGTTGAAGATTTCCTCTGCTGTGCAGAAGCTTTTTAGTTCAGTGTAGTCCCACTTGTTTATTTTTGTTTTTGTTGCCCTTGCCTTTGGAGTCAAATTAAAAACTACCACTAAGACCAATGTCAAGGTGTTTATCAGCTGTGCTTTCTTCTAGAAATTTTAGTTTCAATATAAAGACATCTTAATACCACATTTTAATCCTCAATTAATCCCTAGAAATAGAGTGTGTTGGGGACATGCCTCATTGCGTTTCCACCTTTTAAAATGTATACGCTTATTGTTAATTAGAAAAACAGTGTAGCCACATTTAAAAAATTCGGGATAAATTAAAAAAGCAAACATTCATAATTATTCAGTTCAAAACAACAAGTGTATCATTTATTTCAAAAAAGAAAAGAAAAAGAAACCTGCTGGAAAGTGAGGGTGTCACCTTTTTTCAGAAACACACTTATTGGTACACTCCCATACAGCTAATATTTTATTATGTCACTCACATATGTTGGTGATCATGACAACTAGTCTGACAGGCATCTTTTGTCATATTATCTCCACCTGCGGGCCCTTTGGGATATTGTCCCCTGAGAATCTCTGAAGCACCATGTTGTATTTTCACAATTGTTAATATAAATTGTTTGCAGACTGTTTCTACTTGATTCCAGGTAACACACACCAACCATTATTGAAATCTGATCATCCTCATTCTTATTTTCTGCATAGTTTAATATCATCTTCCCTCTAAAAAGTTTGTAGACCTGTTTCTGTCATCTTTGAATTCTCAAAATTTTGCCTTCTCTCTTTCCCTTGAATTGAAGCTCCTTGAAAGAAAATATGTACTTTTTCTTGTGCTTAACAATCTTGACTGACTCACTGGTTCAAAAAATGGTATTTTAAGCAACACAAAGGGAACATTAATATTTTAATGCAATGCAATACTTAACATGCCTCTTTTGAGTTGAATATTCCCCATCACTTCACTGCGACTTGGCTTCCTCATGTATAAATGCAGCTGCCAACTGGATCTACCAGCAAAACTACAAACTTCTCTGGCCTCTACAATCAGCACCAAGCTGCCCTTCGCCCTTGTTAATGCTGAACCTGCTGCCTCTTGGTTTCCCCTCTCTTTCACTGCTCATTCCACAGCAATCTGCTTTCTGTCCCTAGCTCTTCTCTAAACCTGCTCTTGTCAGGGCATCAAGGCAATGAAAATGAAAGTCTTAGTCATTCAGCTGTGTCTGATCACTCTCTGTGATCCCATGGACTGTAGCCCATTAGGCTCCTCTGTCCAGGGGATTCTCCAGGCAAGAATACTGGAGTGGGTTGCCATTTCCTTCTCCAGTGGATCTTCCCAACCCAGGGATCAAACCTGCATCTCCTGATCTCCTGCATTGGCAGGCAGGTACTTTACCATCTGAGCCACCGGGGAAACCCTGCATGCCTTCTTGCTAAATCCAGTAGGTACTATTCAACTCTCATTTAAGGCGACCTCCTGGAACCAGTCTGTGCTGTGGTCTATTTCCTCCTTCCTGAGAACACTTGTCTCTTCACAGTGCAGTACTTTCCTGGTTTTCCTCTGGCCTCCCTGGCCTCCTTTCTTTATGTCTTCCCAATCTCTTCCTGCCCAGGTGTTCCTGAGGGTCATTTCCTGTACCTTCTGACCCCATCCATCAACCCCAGTACTTTATGCATTTTTCCTGGGAAACATCATTTCCTACCAGGCTTTTGTATACCGATGATTTCTAAACTGAATCTGTAGCCCAGTTTTCTTTGAGAGTTATACACATTTTCCTTTTCTTGAATCAGACATTGTTGTATCAGACATTTTCACTTATCTGTCTCAAAGGGAAATCAAATTCACCACACCCAAAATGGAACATATTATTTCTTTTCTAAACTTTCTTCTGCCTTCCTTATCTCAGCGAATGATTTCACTCTCCATGCTGATGCCCAAGTCAGAAACTTGACCCTATTTTCCATACTCTCCCATTCAGCCAATTACCAAATCAATTCTGTTTTCAGTCTCCAGTCCATCCCATCTTTCTTGTCCTTACTCCATCTTCCTTGTCCTTACTCCATCTTCCTCTTTCCAGCTTCATCCTCTTTTTGTCCAGATTGCTGTTTATCGAATCGTTTCTTCTAATCCATCTCAACACTGTTGAGGGTTATTTTCTATAGGCAAAATATGACTATGTCACCACCACATTTAAGATCCATTTGAAGCTTTATGCTGCCTTAGAATAAAGTCTAAAATCCTTAACATAGTTTACAAATTTCTGCTTACTCCCTAGCTTTAACTCATCAATTCTTCCAGCACATCCTGTGTTCCTACCGTACTGTGAAAAGGTTATGCTCTGGAATATCTAGGAATTGCACATGCCAACCCTGCCTCCAGAATACCTTTGCCCTCAATGTGTCTCCATTCACTTGCTCATCAACTCTTTATTTTTGAGGGTCAAACTTGACATTACTTTCCTCAGGGGAGACCTTCCCTAAAAACCCCAGCTCCTCTCCCTGCCATGGCTCTTCTCCCACCTCTTACTACAGTCATTTGTCTTACCTGCAGGAGATGACCTCAGACTGCCAGTGGATGCTGAAACCACAGTTCAGTTCAGTTCAGTCTCTCAGTCGTGTCTGACTCTTTGTGACCCCATGGACTGCAGCACACCAGGCCCCCCTGTCCATCACCAACTCCCTGAGTTTACTTGAACTCATGTCCGTTGAGTTGGTGATGCCATCCAAACATCTCATCCTCTGTCATCCCCTTCTCCGCCTGCCTTCAATCTTTCCCAGCATCAAGGTCTTTTCAAATGAGTCAGTTCTTCACATCAGGTGGCCAAAGTATTGGAGTTTCAGCTTCAGCATCAGTCCTTCCAATGAATATTCAGGACTGATTTTCTTTACGATGGACTGGTTGGATCTCCTTGCAGTCCAAGGGACTCTCAAGAGTCTCCTCCAATACCAAGTTCAAAAGCATCAATCCTTCGGCACTCAGCTTTCTTTATAGTCCAACTCTCACATCCATATATGACTACTGGAAAAACCATAGTCTTGACTGGATGGACCTCTGTTGGCAAAGTAATGTCTCTGATTTTTAATATGCTATCTAGGTTGGTCATAATTTTTCTTTCAAGCAGCAAGCATCTTTTAATTTCATGGCTGAAGTCATCATCTGCAGTGATTTTGGAGCCCCCCAAAATAAGTCTGCCAACCACTATCTGAAACCACAGATAGTACCAAACCTTACATATACTTTATCTTTTCCTGTGTGTGTGTGTGTGTGTGTGTGTGTGTATATATATATATATATAAATACGCACACACTTATGATAAAGTTTCATATCCTTTTGGCCATTTATGCAGTTCATGAGGTTCTCATGGCAAGTATACTGGGGTGGTTTGCCATTCCCTTCTCCAGTGGATCAGGAGGTACTGAAGAATGTGCTAACCATTGGACAGTTGCACTCATCTTCCCTGCTAGTAAGGTCATGCTTAAAATCTTGCCTGCTAGGCTTCAGCATTATGGGAACCAAGAACTTCCAGATGTCCAAGCTGGTTTACAAAAGGAAGAGGAACCAGAGATCAAATTGCCAACATTCGCTGGATTGTAGAGAAAACTAGGGAATTCCAGAAAGATATCTACCTCTGTTTCATCAAATATGCTAAAGCCTTTGACTGTGTGGATCATAACAAACTGTGGAAAGCACTTAAAGAAATGGGAATACCAGACCATCTTACCGGTCTCCTGAGAAACTGGTATGCTGGTCAAAAATCAACAGTTAGAACCCTGTATGGAACAATTGATTGGTTTAAGATTGAGAAAGGAGTAGCTCAGGGCTGTCTGCTGTCACCCTGTTTATTTAACCTATATGCTGATCGCATCATGAGAAATGCCAGGTTGGATTAGTTATGCCAGGCTGGAATCAAGACATGTGGGAGAAATATCAACAACCTCAGATATGCAGATGATACCACTCTAATGGCAGAAAGCCAAGAGGAACTCAAGAGCCTCTTGATGAGGGTGAAGGAGGAGAGTGAAAGAGTTGGCTTAAGACTAAATATTCAAAAAAACTAAGATTATGGCATCTGATCCCATCGCTGCATAGCAAATAGAAGGGGAAAAAGTAGAAGTAGTGATGGATATCCTCTTCTTGGGCTCCAAAATCACTGCGGATGGTGACTGCAGCCATGAAATCAGAAGGCGACTGCTTCTTGGCATGAAAGCGATGACAAATCTAGACAGTGTGTTGAAAAGCAAAGACATTTCTCTGCTGACAAAGGTCCATATAGTCAAGGCTATGGTCTTACCAGAGGTCACATATGGTTATGAGAGCTGAACCATAAAGAAGGCAGAACTCCAGAGAATTGGTGCCTTCAAACTGTGGTGCTGGAGAAGACTCCTGAAAGTCCCTGGACAGCAAGGAGATCAAACCAGTCAATCTTAAGGGAGATCAGCCCTGAATATTCACTGGAAGGATTGATGCTGAAGCTCCAGTATTTTGGTTTTCTGATGCAAACAAATGACTCATTGGAAAAATCCCTGATGCTGGGAAAGATCGAGGGCAGAAGGAGAAGAGGGTGTCAGAATATGAGACGGCTGGATCCCATCACTGATGCAATGAACATGAACTTGGGCAAACTCTTGGAGATGGTGAGAGACAGGAAGGCTTGGCGTGCTACAGTCCATGGTGTCACAAAGAGTCAGACATGAATGGTGACTGAAAAATAACAACAAGGTAAAGTTTAATTTATAAATTAGGCACAGTAAGAGATTAACAGGAATAGATAATAAAATAGGACAATTATACCAATAGTGCATAATAGAAGTTATATGAATATGATCTCTCTCAAAATAGCTTATTGTACAGGTTTAATTATTTTTCCATCTTAACTAAGAGCTTATCATGCAATCATGCATTGTGGTCATAACTTCTGTGGTGTGGGTTGTGGCAACAAAACTAGCACACACTTCTTTTTTACTTCTTCACAATTTCACAGATAAAAGATTCTTTCTTACCATAGATCTTTGCAACGTCAGCATATGATTTTTTTTCTTTCCCTATTAAGCCAAGAACTTTCACTTTTTCACATAAGAGAAGCAATTTATGGCTTCTCTTCAGCATATCCAAATTGCCAGCATCACTACTCTAATGTTTCAGGGCCATTATGCAGTTAAATAAGGGTTTCTTGACTTAATAATAGATCTGATAACCAAGATGGCTGCCAAGTGACTAACCAGTGGGAAATACTGGACAATGAGATGTTTCATGTCCAGGGCAGGATGGAGTGTATGTCTTGAGATTTCATTATGCTACTCAGAATGGCATATACTTTTAAACTTATATATTTTTTTTTCTGGAATTTTCCATTTAATATTTTTCAGACTGAAGTTAACGTCAGGTAACTGAAGCCATGGAAAGTGAAGCCAGGGATAAGGGAAATTTTCTGTATTTTCATCCCTGTCATAGCACTGGCTGTGTTCTCCACTGGACTGTAAGCTCCTTGAGAGCAGGGACTGAGTCTTCTCATATCCCCACTCCCAAGCACAATGCCTGGCATAGAGGGGGCACACATTCAATAGGGGTATCCAACTGAACTAAATCAGAAAATAATCATTAAGGTAATTTTGAGGAGAAGGGGGGTGACAGAGGATGAGATGGTTGGATGGCATCCTTAACTCAATGGACATGTGTTCCAGCAAACTATGGGAGACAGTGAAGGGAAGCCTGGTGTGCTGCAGTCCACGGGGTTGAAAACAGTCAGATGACTGAGTCACTGAACAACAACAAAAAGGTAATTTTTAACTTTCTATAACTTTCTATGATGCTGAACATTAGAATCCATCTTTTGGAAGTTATTTTCTTGATGATCTCTTCTTTTTCTTATATAGACATAGAAACAAAGGCTTACAAGGAAATATCTCATATAGAGTTTCTAATAAGAACTTTCAAAGCAAGCCACCAAAACAACTTATTTTTCTTCAATATAAACAAGAAAAAAAAGCATCCTATATGCATTTAAAGATGCTGCTAATTGCATGAATCAGAAAGAAAGTTTCAGCCATTGTATTAGTTTCTCAGGACTGCCAATAACAAGCTACCACAAAGTATACATTTATTTCTCACAGTTCTAGAGGCTGGAATTTTTCTTCCTTCTTTTTTTTTTTTTTTTAAACACACACACACACACACACTGAGAATACTCTTTAAATCTTACTATGAAGCTTGACCACTTTTCCCCCTAATCTAATACACTATTTAGCTATTGCATGGTATTATATAATATGCAGGTCTTGAAATTTATTTAACCATTTATCTATTAAAATTCACATTATTTCTAGTTTTTGCCACTATGAATAACACTGCATTGGTATGTATTATCTTCAAAAACATATCCTTATACTGATATTTTAAATAATAGAATCTCCTAAAAGTGGGCAAGCTTGATCAAATAGTTTATATGCATTAAATTTTAATGGAATTTTCAAGATTGTATTTCAAAAAGAAGAAATGAAGCATTTCACCTCCACCAGAAATTTTGAGTATCTATTGCCTCAACAATGTCAAGTGATTTTGCAGGCTTTAATTTGGGCTAATCCTAGGGGGAGGGAGGGTAAAAAACTATATCTCATTTCTTTAATTTTCATTTCCATGACCTCTAGTTTTGATTGGAGTTTCTTCTTCCCCATAGAGATCTTCTCTTTCACCTAAAAGAATTCCAGAGTAGATACTCCAAAGCTAATAACGTAGCTCCATGACTTCCTAATGGTTCATGCCCAAAAGAAAGGAGTATGGAGAAAAGGGATCATCACCCTCAGCTATCTGTCTCCACTTAAAGAAATCTATAAAAGTCCCACTCAACAGTTTCCAAACACATTTTACTGATCAGATCTTAGTCACTTGGTAACGCCTATCTGAAAGAGATAAGAAAATGTACATTGTTAGCCTTTTTGGGGATTGTGTGGTTTTCTCAGTTCCTTTCTATGGATATGCTTGTTCCATATTTCTTACTTCTCCTTGAGAGGAAATTCTCAAGATTATATGTCTGCAAAGCCCGGCCAGGTGCTGACAACCCTGCATTTGCTTTCCTGAGAGTGAGGCTATACATACACATAGGGTTGTATATTCTCTCAGTCCTGCAGAGCTGGTCTGGCTTCTGTAGTTCTCACTGGCTGTCTGTAAAGTCTCGTTCTTACTATTCTTAAGGGTGAGCCTGGGGAGCTGGGGTGTGGGTGAATAACACAGGGCAGTGAGGGTGCCTATGGGTGAGGAGGGAGGGATTCTCAGGCTGATGGCCCCAGTGATCCATGATGGAACAGCTTGTATGATTTTTGTCCACTTGATGCATAGGGTTCTCAGTTCAGACTACTGGTCTACCAGTCACTTACTGTCCCCTGGCCATGCAGTTCATGGCCAAGTATGCTGGATGGGGCTAAAGAGAAATGGGCCTCATAGGGAGCATCAAGTCAGGGGCCCTTACACTTTCTCACTTTCCTTATGGGAGAAATAGTGGGCAGAGGTCTCTCCTGACATTGAGCTATGCTGTCCACTGGGAAGGCAGATGTGCTGTAATTCTTCAGTGCTCAGCTTTCTTTATAGTCCAAATCTCACATCCATATATGACTACTGGAAAAACCATAGCTTTTACTAGACAGACCTTTGTCAGCAAAGTAATGTCTCTGCTTTAATATTCTATCTAGGTTGGTCATAGCTTTTCTTCCAAGGAGCAAGTGTCTTTTAATTTCATGGCTGCAGTCCCCATCTGCAGTGATTTTGGAGCCCAGGAAAATAAAGTCTATCACTGTTTCCATTGTTTTCCCATCTATTTGCCATGTAGTGATGGGATCAGATACCACGATCTTAGTAGAAGGACATGTGCTCATCTTCTCCTGTGAGAACTCCAGTATTGCAACTTGCTGCTGAACAACCATCGAGAGGAGAATGTTGGATCCCACCAAAAAAGATACCCCTTGTCCAAGGGCAAAGGATAAGCCCCAGCAAGATGGTAGGAGGGGCAAAATTGTGTTTAGAATAAAACCCCATACCCTCCAGAGATGCTTAGAGGGCTCAAACAAAACCTTGTGCACACCAGGACCCAGAGACCCCACAAAATCTGAGCCAGACTTGCCTTTGAGTGTCTGAGTGTCTTCTGCAGATGCACAGGTCAGCAGTGGCCTTCCAGGGGGACAGGGGCTCTGGCTGCAGCAGAGCTGGGAGGCGAGGCATGTGGCATAAGTCCTCTTGGAGGACATCGCCATTAGCCCCACCACAGAGCCACTGAGCAGATGACCCACAAACTGGAGAACAATTATATCAAAGATGTTCTCACAGTTAGGAAAGTTCTAGGGCCCACAATAGATTTCCCAATCTAGGGATCTGGTAAAGGGACTGAGAACTCCCAGGGAATTTTTCTTTGAAGGCCAGTGGGATTTGATTATGGAACTTCCACAGAACTGGGGAAACAGACTCTTGGAGGGCACAAACAAAACCTTGTACATACCAGGACCCAGGAGAAAGGAGAGGTGATCCCACAAGAGACTGAGCCAGACTTGCCTGTGAGTGTCTAAGGAATCTGTGGTGGAGGCTTGGGTCAATAGTGGCCTGCTGTGTTGTTGGCTGCACTGAATACAACAGTCTGGGCATAAGTCCTTTTGAAGGAGGTTGCCATTACCTCCATTACCTCTACCATAGTTTGGCCTCAGGCCAAACCACAGGGAGGGAACACCGCCCCCCCACCCCCATCAACAGAAAACTGGATTAAAGATTTCTTGAGCATGGCCCGGCCCATCGGAGCAAGACCCAGATTCCCCTACAGCCAGTCCTGCCCATCAGGAAGCTTCCACAAGCCTCTTATTGATTGGTGATTGTCAAAATTGGTGTTTGTTTGGAGAAAGATGGTCATCTGCCATGTTGATGACATCATTGTTAGGGTTTCTAATGTGCTCCTGATGGATGTTTATGTGGTGTCCTATTTTTCACCATTACAAATAATGTGGTAAAGTACATTATTGCTCATGCTCTTTCTTTTTTTCCATAAGTTTGAGCCTATTTGTAGGGTGTATTATGGAAAGTAGAATTGCTAGGCTGTAGGATGTATCTCATCTACTTTACAGGAAATTTCTCAATTGCTATAGAAATTGATTTAAGAATATATATTTCCACCAGTAGCACAGCAGTATATGAGGGTTCCTGTTGCTCCATATCTGATATTTCAGCTCCTTTAATTTTTATCAGTCAAAAAGAACATCCAATAGCAGTTTTAAATTGCATTATCCTGACTCCTCTGGAGGTTGTGTTTAGACTTCCTCTTCTGTGCATTTTCCATTCCTATTTACTATTTCTATTGTGTTGCTTCTCTTTTTGTTATTGATTTGAAGTTATTTTTAAACTTCTGCATAATAGTTTTTGTTGATTTTGTGCATGCTTGTGTGCATGCTCAGTCCTGTCCAACTCTGAGACCCCGTGGACTGTATCCCACCAGGCTCCTCTGTCTATGAAATTCTCCAGACAAGAATATTGGAGTGGGTTGCCATTTCCTACTCCAGGGGATCTTCCTGACCCAGGAGCTAACTCGCATCTCCTGCATTGGCAGGCAGTTTATTTACCACTGAGCCACTTGGGAAGCCACCTGGAAAGCCATTGTTGATTGTGTATGATGCAAATACCTTCTGCTGGTTAGCAACTTGTCTTTTCATTTATTTGTGGTGGTTTTTGCTTTGTGGAAGTTGTAGTTTAAATGTGGCCAATGTAGTATTCTTTTTCTTTTTTAAAAAAATTTTTGTGTTGTTTTTAACTCTGAGGTAATAATCTTTTAAAATTGTTAGTTTTTCTTTTCACAAGTAAGTCATTAATCCACTTAGTGTGTGGTTGAGGTAATAATAAAAATATTGTTGTCATTATTGTCTGGAAACAAGCCTTTTGTTTTGCCACCATTATTGTCTGGTTTATTCTTCCTTCATTTCAAATGTTAGCTCTGGAGTGAGCTTAGGACTTGATGTTAGGTCTCTTCCTTGCCTGCTTCTCTTCACACCTTGATTCCCCCTAACACTCAACAACCCCTTTTTCTGGTCCTTTGGCTAAAAAGCTGGGATTTTAGCCACATGGATTGTCAGGGGTTTCCCTTGACTGGCCCTGCCTTCACATGATGCTGCCAGAGAAAAGGGGGTGAGAAAAATAATGAGCATTTCCTACTCCCCATTTTCTGAATAGCAGTGACTCCTTTTATCTGTTCTCAGAATTTTCTCTCAGATATTTAGGTATTTCTGTGGCAGCAGCTGCTGCAAGTACCTTCCTAACTGAGACTTGCCTGTGGGAAAGATTGGATAATAAAAATGCAGGGGGCAACCCAGGGGTGTGCTTGGAGTCTCCTTGCAGTGACCCCTCTGCTCAACCTACTTCCCCGAGCTCCTCAGGCCAGAAAATTTTTCTCCAGGTTTTTCTATTAACACCCTCTGTAGTTCCAGAATTCTAGCTGCTCTAGAGTCTATGCCTGGAGGCATAGGAGGCTTCAAAAAAGGCAGAGAGAAATCTGTGCTACAAAGGCACACACACACACACACACACACATTGGTATTCTTTGTATTTTGATTTTTCTTCCTTATCTGCTTGTTCTTATTTACTTTTCAGAATCCTCACAGAGTTGCTTTCTGCCTGCTGTTCAGGATTTCTACTTGTATTCATTGGGAAGGAGTGGGTGGTTTGCTTACTTCACCCTAGCATGGTATAGCACTTCCACATTGAAGTCCTTCGTCACGATGGAAGGGGATGCCTAGCCTCTGTCACAGTCCTCTCAGGCTTTGTACTCTTTATTTGCCTTTCGGCTTAATAATCACTTTCCCATCTCCTCTCTTTTCGCCGTCTGGATCTTCCATCACTATTTCATCTGACTTTCCAGTGTCATGTATCTTCCTGCATAATTTAAATACTTTTGTGCTTATTATATATTGGAAGGTTTTTTTTTCCCCCACTTTGTTTTCCTGGATACAAATTTGGTTCTTACCAATAGATGTTCTTCTGCTTTACTTTCTAAAAGTAAATACTGTTCTATTTACTTTTAAAGTTTAAAAATCATAATTTTAATTTGTAGAAAATCATCTTGTGTTCTAAATTAATCTTTTGAGCGCTCTTATTTATTTTTTGTTTTTAATGAAAGTTCTCAAGTGTCTTTCCTAACAGTTCTTTCTCAGAGGGATTCATCTCCTCTAGATATTTAACTTGGTCTGAGCTTTAGCCTGTTTAGACTGCTGTAACAAAACACCACAGACTTGGTATGCTATAAACAGCAGAAACTTCTCAGAGTTCTGGAAGCTGGAAATTTGAGATCAAGGCAGCAGCCTGGTCTCATTCTGGTGAGGGCCCTCTTCTGGGTTCATAGCCAGTGTCTTCTCACTGCATCCTCACATGGTAGAAGGGGCTAGGAATCGCTTTGGAATCCCTTTCATAAGAGCACTTGTTCCATTCATGAAAGTTTCACCCACATGACCTAAGCACCCTGCACACCTCTCAAAGGTCCCACCACTTCATACCATCACTTTTGGGAGTTAATATCCAACACATGAATTTTGGAGGGGGTCACAAACATTCAGATAATTGATAGATTTCCTCCACTTAATTTTGTTTTCTTCAGTAAGTTTTAATTGTTGTTACCTATCTGAAAGTAGCTTAGGCTGGCAGGGTTTCTAGAGCCAGGAAAATGATGTTTGAGTGAGGAGTTTATGTGGGAAAAAAGCAACTTTCAGTCCTTTCTGTTACCAGAATTGCCACCAGACCCTTGCTGAAAATCTGCCAATCCCTCCCTTAAATAGGAACTAACCTATATCTTTAAGTCGCAGGGTCTGGACACAAAGGAAGTTATGAGAAGAGAAAAAAAATTGCGATAGAACCAGCTGAAACCAAGATGGCAACGAATCTGACCTCTATCAGATCTTGAGTCTCATTCTATGTTGATTTTACTACATTATTGTAGGAAATGACACATTTACCCAAGGCCAGAAGTCATAGGCCAAAAAAGGATAGAAAAGGTGTTGCACCCCATTTCCAGGAAATCTCTGTCTCTTTCCCAGAAAGCTCAGGCATATGCGTCTCCACCACCATTCTTACTCCTCCCTGCGTTGTCCTTACTCCTTAAAAGTAAATCCTTCCCATGATGAGACCCAGAAGTTGACTTGGGAACTAAGTTTTCTCTTTTCTAGTCTCTGTTCATTGAATAAAGCTTGTGCTGCTTTGATCTCAGCTTTGGTTTTGTTTTTGACTGTGTGAACCCCAATGGAAAAAGAACCTTCCCTACCAAGGCAGGGTGTCTCAGCCAATCTATGACCCAGGTAGGGGTGCGTATCTCTATACCCTGAGCCAGAGAAGACTTGCACCCACCAGGATAGGCATACTTCAGATCCACTGGGCTTAGCGTCTCAGAGCAATACACAAGCAGCTATAGAAAGACACACAGCTCCCATCTGTCAGGACTCATAGCCACCTACCAGCTGAATGGTCCTAAGGAACCACAAAATCCTTTTTTTTTCCCCCTCACCACTTTTCTCTTCTGCTGCCCCATCTCTCTCACTATTTCCCATGGCTGCTCTACTCTAAAGATTATAGGAAATTATTCTGGTCTTTGTGTTATATAAAACCTTCCTTTTGAGGAAGACAGTCAGATGTGCATCAAATACTCCCTCTTCCCTGAATGCCTCATAGTTAAACACTCTCATTCCTCAGCCCCCAGTTAAAACATTCAATGTCCTATGAATTTTATTGGCACTGATTTAAAGTTAACAACATTTTTTTTGGCCAGGTATTATTTTATCTCAGTCACTTAATGTGGGTCACAGTGTCCTTTTAAAGAATAATAAAGTGATAACCCTTAGAAGTTTATATTCTCCTTCTCGGAATAGATCATTTAAACCATGTAAATGGGGACAGGCTCAGTTCTACGTGTACAGGTTTCTTGTATTGGTTTGCTTCTTAGAGTTGCCTTAGGAAAATTGAAAATGAGACGAGTTTTTGAAAAATGATTTCTTAAAATCCCAGACCCATTCCTGTACAGCTGAAAGTTTCCTATTCCAAACAAGCAGTGGCTGTAGAGCAAGTGGTAATTTTTCTTTCTGATAGGTGGTAGGAAGGAAAACTTCTACTTTTTGGATGAGACATTGAGACTGGAGAAGGATGAATAACCTTGGTGGCACCATTACATAGGGGTGAGGCTGGGACCCAGACTCACATACTGTTCTTCCTAAACAGCCACATTGGAGCAGTGAAATCATTTAGGAACAGACACAGCTGATGGTCTTAGACAGTAGAGGAGGAGACAAAAGGACAGATGAGAAGAAATGTGAGCTCCTTTCCATTTTAGCAAGCATCTCAGATGACTCAGTCCTTTACTTCGAGGAAGGTGTTTTGAAGACAGAGTAGTTTATCTGTGTGGCCAGGTTGTTTATACATTTTTCAAGGGGGGGAAAAAAAACAACCTTAAGAACCAAAAGTATGTCTGAAAAGCCAATTTATCACTCCAGATACAGTCTACTCACCATACAGGAACTAAGAAGTTTTAAGGCCCTCAGACAAAGGAACAATTATATTTTAAGAATAAGTGAAATTAATGAAGTTTATCTTTCCAAGTCTCTTCTTAAATAACATTCCATTAAATTTGTTTTTATACTTTATAAAATATTCTGACATTCATTATTTTGTGTGATTTTTCTCCTATTTCTTATCTTTTATTAATTCTCTTCCACCAGTAGCCAGGATTACACATCTGATATGTTCACAGTGGTTGATTTTATTTTTCAGCTTCTCTTGGCAACAGAACAAACTGTATTCTTATTTCTCTAACAATACCACCACCAAAAACAAGACATTAAAAGAGAGTAAAAGAAAGAAGAGAGAAAGAACACCTTGTATTCTCTTTACTATCAAAACAGGTTCTAAGAAAAAGGTTTGAGACCAGACATCACTTTTGTGAATTTAAGTTAACATGTTACCCTTCTTGGAGAAGACAATGGCACCCCACTCCAGTACTCTTGCCTGGAACATCCCATGGACGGAGGAGCCTGGTAGGCTGCAGTCCATGGGGTCGCTAAGAGTCGGATACGACTGAGTGACTTCACTTTCAATTTTCACTTTCATGCATTGGAGAAGGAAATGGATGGTGGAACCTGATGGGCTGCCGTCTATGGGGTCGCACAGAGTCGGACACTACTGAAGTGACTTAGCAGCAGTTACCCTTCTCAAAATATTTCCTGAGAAACTTTATACATAACTGTGTGAGAAAAATCTGCCTCTGTAAATGGCATTTATACCCAATAAGGGTTTTGGAAACCTAATAAATGGAGCAGTTATTTTGGGGACAACCTAGTGGATTGACTATATTCTGCCCTACTTATATAATTCAAAGTCAAGACAACTTACGTCTGGAAATATCATTGCATTTGTACTTTCTTAAGTGTAAGGGCCCTTTAACCTCATGCTGTGATTTTTAAACTAGCCATAGGGGAGCCCAGAGCCCTCAGTGGGCATTGAATATTGAACATCACCTTTTTATTTGATATATAAGCCAATTCTAAAGTCATATATGTTTTCCATTGATGTGTTTGCTCTTAACAGTGTAAATAAAATGTTTATGAGAATGGTTCTCATTTTCACTGAAAAGCTGTATTCATTATAACTATAGTTTAAGTTCACCAAGAGGTGCTGTAGCCATCTTTGTTTGTAGTTGTACTTTATGGCTAATTTAATGCTTCCCTGTAAACATGCTTTTGAGATTGCTCATAAAGAATACCCACACTGATGTCTGGAGCTCATTGGACTCTTATGAACTCACTAGGTGATTTGTATTTCATGCCTGTCAAAATTTGACGGCTGTGTAGTATAGTTTTATTTTGAACTGGATGGGCAAATACTCATGTTCTCACATAGGTATTCTTCCTAATAAAGACTGTTTAGAGGTGCAAACTGAATATAAATGTATTGACATCCTAGGCTGGTTTCAAAAATATTTTACCTTCTGGTGTGTTTGAAGAATGGCGAGGAGGCCAGTGGTTCTTTTTCAAGGAGGTGTCCAGGGTTCTTGAAGCCATAATTTCCAGAAGGTGGAAGTGCTTCCATCATGGCTTCTCCAGCCATGGCTTACCATGGTATTTATTCATTCACTCAGCAAATAGTTACTGAGTGCATGCTATGTGCCCAACTCAATTCTGGCTTCTGAGGATGCAGCAGTGAACAAAACAGGCAAAAATCCCTGCCTTTTTGGAGCCTATTTTTTCAGTCAATAAACAAAGCAAATATTGAATAGCATGTTAAATCCTGATCAAATGTTAGGGAGGAAGTATTGGAAAAGGGACTACAGTCTATAATGGGGCCAGGAAGGCCTCACTGAGACTTGCACAAAGACCTGGCAGAATGAGAAACTCATGTGGATAACTAGGGGGATTACACCTGGTCAAGGGAACAGCAAGTGGAAAACAGCCTGAGGCAGGAGCATGAACAGGTGTACTTGAGTAACAGTGAAGATGAGTCAGGGGCTGGAGCTTAGAAAACAAGGAGAATAAGAGTAGAGTGTGAAGTAATGATGGCAGTTGATTGAGGGAACCTTATGTGGGGCCTTAGAGGTGAAAGCTGAGACTCTTTTTTTCTATTCAAGAAAAACACCATCTAGGGGGGAAATAAAGAATTCAATTTCTACTTTCAAAAATGCTAGAAACATTTCCTGGGTATCTGGAGTTAAGAAATATTCTTCCTCTTAGATTACAGGGGCTTCCCTGTAGCTCAGACAGTAAAGAATCGGCCTGCAATGTGGGAGACCCAAGTTTGATCCCTGGGTTGGAAAGATCCCCTGGAGAAGGGACTGGCTATCCACTCCAGAGTTCTTGCCTGGAAAATTCCATAGACAGAGGTACCTGGTGGGCTACAGTCCAACGGATTGCAAAGAGTTGGACACAACTGAACGACTAACACTTTCAGTTTCTTGACCACAGGATACCTTGCTTTTCTTAATGGAAACAAAGACTAAAGTTTGCTTGGTGCTGTGTCAAAAATTTCTGATAGAGATTAATTCCTGAGCTTTTATAATTTACTTGCTTCTCTGCTACTTGTTTCATGTCCACAAAGCAGAAACCCTTTCCTGCTGTCTTCTTAGAATTACTATACGAGAAGCTGTTACTATTCCAACATTGTGTTACCTCTTTGGACATACTATTGAAATGTCAAATAACTCCTTGAGATTTAAGGATTACAGCTTTGACTAACTTAATCTTAGTTCCATGTTTGAAGTCACTTGCACAGTGAGCTTTCAAATTAAATGATATTGAAAGGAATTTATTCAACTGTGAGTATGGATGGCCTGATTTTCCTTGACCAAATCCTTCATTTAACTTGAAGATCAAATAGATGGTGACTTTTAAAGGAAGTTCCTATAATATACGAATGCTTGAGGAGGATGTGCTTGAAATGAAAAGCAGGAGACAGGGGAAGAAGAGTCTGCCTGCTAACCTTCTTTCTTTAAGAGGGACAGCTGCTCTTCCTGTGTCCTCACTAATATTTCTTAGAGTCTCTCCAGCTGGCGCTCCTCGGCTGCAATGGGATGGTAGTGGGAAGAAGCTACTTTATTTCCTAGAGATGTGACTCTTCTACTGGCTCCTCTACTAAAACATAAATGCCACAAATAAAGGAATTCCAACTGTTTTATCATCATTCTATCCCCTGAGCTTAATGTCATGCCTGATCTATTTTAGGCTCTCAAAATATTCCTTGAATAAATTAATTAACAAAATTAAATATAATATATTCCCTCTGCATTCTTCTGACTTCCTTCCAAAATTTTCACTCTGGGAACTTAATCCAGGATGTCTGCTTCTTGAGGAAATTGTGCGTGCGTGCTAAGTCACTTCAGTTGTGTCCACCTCTGTGCCACCCTATGGACTGCAGTCTACCAGGCTCCTGTGTCCATGGGAGTCTCCAGGCAAGAATCCTAGAGAGGGTTTCTGTGCTCTCCTCCAAGGGATCTTCCCATCCCAGGGATCAAACCCTCATCACCTATGTCTACCTGCATTGGCAGGTAGGTTATTTACCACTAGCACCACCTGGGAAGCCCTTGAGGAAATTAGGTAACTTTTAAAATAGTGTAAGCCTAGGATAAATAAGGAATGGGCAAGAGGTAATGCCTTCAACATAGGGACTTTGGATGCAGTTTCTTGAAAAAGTTCCAGTAGGGACTTGACTCAGATACCTGACCTAGACTAATATCCTACCATGTGTCTTGGGAAAAAGATAAAAGCAAAGGTCAACTGTAGTGACAACAACAAAACTAGTAAGGACTTTGTGACTTAGAATTAATGTATCTTTTAATGCTTGGATCTCTCTTTCCAACTGTTATTTTCATATCAGTCTCATTTTGCCCACTCCTCCTTCACTACTTAAGACAGATACGTTAGAAACAGCAGAGATTGGTGTCAAGTGGAATTGGATGTGAATTTTTGATTTCCAACTATGTTACAGTTTATTCATCACCTAAAAAACTGAAATCAAAGGTTCCTAACTCAAAGACTTTTAAGATTCAGTGAAATAAGATTTGTCAAGTGCCAGCTTAGAGTTTGGTATGTGTAAGCACCTTGAAAACATTGCTTCCCTTTTCCTTAAAATGCTGGCTCAGAGGTCATTAGTGGCCTTTTCTCCCTTTTTTCTTACCCTTCTCTGGGCCTTATTTACCTACTGGATATTTAGGGCTAAAAGGCTCAGAATTATTTACAGAAGTAAGGGGTAGCATGGATGTGGGGAAGAAATAAAGGAATAGAGATGGGGGAAGAGAGAAGCAGAGCCAAGAACAAAGAAAGAAAGAATAAACAGAATTCTAAGGTAAGCCTGGTTCAGATATGATAAGGCAATTTAAAATAGCTTCCTAATATGACTTCTTGCCTCCAATATTTAATCTTTCTAGTTCAATCTTCACACTGAAACCAGAGTTATTTTCTTCTGTAGTTCACACCATTTCCTGACTGTTCTTTCTTGCTTATTCCTATTGAACCTGGTGTATACTATGGCTGTTATATTTATTTTTTCTGACTTATATTAATACAGAAAGTATTATTATTAATTAACTTAATCTCTAAAGTTTTGAGTCTGTATGAAAAAGCAAATTTGAGACATAGATATAGCCTCTAATTAGCTGACAATTTATAATATGAATCCCAACTCTTCTCTTCATTTATTGTAAGTGATATCTATTCATTACCATAATATCTTTACACTTTCTCTTGTTCCTGAATGTTGTAAATATCTCATAATACAATTCAGATGTAATGTGAATACATTGCTGTGAAATTTCAAGAACTACAAAAAATACTGGAAATAAGGAAGTCCTGGTAAATGCTTAAATCACTCACAAAACTATTGACTGGATTGAAAAGCAGAGAAAATTGACAAGGATGATAACAAAATCATCAAAGGAGAATAATTTTCACACCCAAACATCAGGAAAATGATGAAGCTGGTTAACATTTTTACAAAGGAGATTCTCTTTAAGATAGTGTTATAAAAATTCAAATCGGAAGTGAAGGCTGTAGAACAAACATTTTGCAGAAAAAAATCACACACTAAAACCTAACACATGAGTTATTCTTTGTTGCAATTATATCCTATATTTTATTAAACATAAACTAGAATGGACATTTTTTTTCATGACTTTGAGTTCTGAGTTTCATTTTTTAAAGACTAAATCCAGGCCACATTTTTTAAAACTGTAGTTACTATGAATTTCTGTTCCCTGCATTAAAAGGCCTTACCTGGTCCCAATTATCCTGGAAAAATGAGCTCTTCCTATAGTTAGTTATTTGTAGAGTGCTGAACACCATTAAAATGTTAGCTCCATGAAAAAAGCTACCATTTTTCAACAGCGAACATAATGCCCTGCACATGAACACTAATGTTCAGTTCAGTTCAGTTGCTCAGTCGTATCCGACTCTTTGCGACCCCATGAATTGCAGCACGCCAGGCCTCCCTGTCCATCACCAACTCCCAGAGTTCAATCAGACTCATGTCCATTGAGTCAGTGATGCCATCCAGCCATCTCATCCTCTGTCATCCCCTTCTCCTCCTGCCCCCAAACCTTCCCAGCATCAGAATCTTTTCCAATGAGTCAACTCTTCGCATGAGGTGGCCAAAGTACTGGAGTTTCAGCTTTAGCGTCATTCCTTCCAAAGAAATCCCAGGGCTGATCTCCTTCAGAATGGACTGGTTGGATCTCCTTGTAGTCCAAGGGACTCTCAAGAGTCTTCTCCAACACCACAGTTCAAAAGCATCAATTCTTCGGCGCTCAGCCTTCTTCACAGTCCAACTCTCACATCCATATGTGACCACAGGAAAAACCATAGCCTTGACTAGACGGACCTTTGTTGGCAAAGTAATGTCTCTGCTTTTCAATATGCTATCTAGGTTGTTCATAACTTTCCTTCCAAGGAGTAAGCGTCTTTTAATTTCATGGCTGCAGTCACCATCTGCAGTGATTTTGGAGCCCAGAAAAATAAAGTCTGACACTGTTTCCACTGTTTCCCTATCTATTTCCCATGAAGTGATGGGACCGGATGCCATGATCTTCGTTTTCTGAATGTTGAGCTTTAAGCCAACTTTTTCACTCTCCTCTTTCACTTTTATCAAGAGGCTTTTTAGTTCCTCATCACTTTCTGCCATAAGGGTGGTGTGATCTGCATATCTGAGGTTATTGCTATTTCTCCTGGCAATCATGATTCCAGCTTGTGCTTCTTCCAGTCCAGCGTTTCTCATGATGTACTCTGCATAGAAGTTAAATAAGCAGGGTGACAATATACAGTCTTGATGTACTCCTTTTCCTATTTGGAACCAGTCTGTTGTTCCATGTCCAGTTCTAACTGTTGCTTTCTGACCTGCATACAAGTTTCTCAAGAGGCAGGTCAGGTAGTCTGGTATTCCCATCTCTTTCAGAATTCTCCACAGTTTATTGTGATCCACACAGTCAAAGGCTTTGGCATAGTCAATAAAGCAGAAATAGATGCTTTTCTGGAACTCTCTTGCTTTTTCGATGATCCAGCAGATGTTGACAATTTGATCTCTGGTTCTTCTGCCTTTTTTAAAACCAGCTTGAACATCAGGAAGTTCACGGTTCACGTATTGCTGAAGCCCGGCTTGGAGAATTTTGAGCATTACTTTACTAGCATGTGAGATGAGTGCAATTGTGCGGTAGTTTGAGCATTCTTTGTTTTGAGCATTGCCTTTCTTTGGGATTGGAATGAAAACTGACCTTTTCCAGTCCTGTGGCCACTGCTGAGTTTTCCAAATTTGCCATGGCAAATAGATGGGGAAACAATGGAAACAGGGAAGACTTTACTTTCTTGGGCTCCAAAATCACTGCAGATGGGGACTGCAGCCATGAAATTAAAAGACACTTGCTCCTTGGAAGAAAAGTTATGACCAACCTAGACAGCATATTAAAAAGCAGAGACATTACTTGCTGACAAAGGTCCATCTAGTCAAAGCTATGGTTTTTCCAGTAGTCATGTATGGATGTGAGTTGGACTATAAAGAAAGCTGAGCACTGAAGAACTGATGCTTTTGAATTGAGTTTGAGAAGATTCTTGAGAGTCCCTTGGTCTGCAAGGAGATCAAACCAGTTAATCCTAAAGGAAATCAGTCCTGAATATTCATTGGAAGGACTGATGCTGAAGCTGAAACTCCAATACTTTGGCCATCTGATACAAAGAGCTGACTCATTGGAAAAGACCCTGATGTTGGGAAAGATTAAAGGCAGGAGGAGAAGGGGATGACAGAAGACGAGATGGTTGGGTGGCATCACCAACTTGATGGATGTGAGTTTGAGCAAGCTCTGGGAGTTGGTGATGGACAGGGAAGCCTGGTGTGCTGCAGTCCATGGGATTGCAAAGAGTTGGACACGACTGAGTGAATGAACTGACTGACTGACCAATTACTGTTTGCCAAATACTGATCTCAACACTTTACAAGTATGAACACATTTAATTATCAGAATAATCTCTCCAGGTCAGTAGTATCTTTAAACATGAGAAAACAAAAGCACAGAGAAATTAGTAACTTGTCTAAGGTCACACAGCTTGTAAGTGGTAGAAACAGAAATCAAACCCAGGCTGTCTAGTTCCAGAATCCATGCTCCTAGACTATACACTATGTTGTCTCTATTATTTTAGGCTGCCTCCGGATGTTTAAGTCAAGATTTGAGTAATCTATGTGAGTATAGTAATACAGTCTATAGATTAGATTCAAATGAGACTCTGGGGAAGAGAGTTTATGGTATCTTTGGTTATGACAAACGTTAGAAGAAAAATGCAAAAACTAAAACAAACAAAATGTCCAAAATTCTTCTAATGAAGCTAGAGCCATTTGGTCTCTTTCAATATATTATTTTATTCTATTTTTATCCTTATTATTTTTGATCATAAGAGTACAAAAGTGTAAATGCTACACAAATATTTCGCCAACTGTTTTTTTCTACTGCACATTGATACATCTTGCATTATAGTCCAAAATGCTTTGCTATATATGCCTATTCTATATATATGTGTATATATATGTATATGTACATATAACACTGAATTACTTTGCTGTGTCCTTGAAACTAACACAATATTGTACATCAACTACATTTCAATAAAAGGCTTTGACCATCACATAAAAGTGATATGGTCTAATATAGACCACCATAAGCTTAAAAATTAAAAATTACATGAATTTGAGCAAACTTCAGGAGATAGTGAAGGACAGGGAAGCCTGGCATGCTGCAGTTCATGTGGTCACAAAGAGATGGACATGACAGTGAATGAACAACAAAAAGCTTAAAAAACTTCATCAAGTTAAAGCATAAAAACCATATGATCATCTCAATAGATGCCTAAAAAGCTTTTGATTTAAATATCAACTCCTATTTACAATAGAAAACTTTCTAGAAAGTGGGCACAGAGGGAACACAACTGACATAATAAGGGCCATTTATGACAAACTCATAGCTAACATCACATGCTAAGGTGAAAAGCTGAAAGCATTTCCTCTAAGATCAGGAACAGGACAAGGATTCCCACTCTCAACACTTTTATTTCACATAGTTTTGGAAGTCAGCCACAACAAACAGGGGAAAAAAGAACTAAAGGAATCTAAATTAGAAAAGATGAATTATTTCTCCTAATCAGTACTCTAAATGTAAATGGATTAAACTCTCCAATCAAAAAAAAAAAAAGAAAAGATGAATTAAAACTTTCACTGTTTGTAGATGACATGATACTATATATAGAAAATCCTAAAGATTCTATCAGAAAACTACTGGAGCTCACCAATTAATTAGGCAAACTTGCAGGGTAAAAATACACCAAAATCTGTTGCATTTCTATACCCTAACAATGAAAGATCAGAAAGAGAAATGAAGGAAACAGTCTCACTTACCATCACATAAAAAGAAAAAAAAACAACTAGGAATAAACATACCCAACAAATTAAAAAAGCTATACTCCAAAAACTATGAGATACTAATGAAAGAAATTGATGATGATACAGAAAGATATACCTTGTTACTAGATTGGAAGAATCAATATTGTCAAGATGACTAGATTACCCAAAGCAATCCACAGATGCAGTGCAATCCCTATCAAATCACCAATGGCATTTTTCATAGAACTAGTACAAAAATGTTTAAAATTTGTGTAGAAGCACAAAAGACTGTGAATAGCCAAAGCAATCTTGAGAGAGAAAAATGGAGCTGAAAGAATCAGACTCTCTTTCAGACCATATAAAAGTTAGAGTAATCAAGACAGTATGGTACTGGCACTAAAAATAGAAATATAGACCTGTTACATCAGGATAAAAAGGATAAAAAGCCAGAGATAAACTCATGCACATAGGGTCACCTAATCTATGACAAAAGAGGCATACATATCTATACAGTGAAGAAAAGACAACCTCTTTAATAAGTGGTGCCAGGACAGCTACATGTACAAGAATGAAATTAGAACACTACCTAACACCGTATACAACATGAAAATAAACTCAAAATGGATTAAAGACCTGAATGCAAGGCAGACTCTATGAAACTCTTAGAGAAAAATGTAGGCAAAACACTCTTTGACATAAATAGTAACAATATCTTTTTGGATTCACCTCCTAGAGTAATGGAAATAAAGACAAAAATAAACAAATGTGTCCTAAATAAGAGGGCTTCCCAGGCTGTCCTAGTGGTAAAGAACCCACCTGTCAGTGCGAGATTTAAGAGGTATGGGTTTGATCCCTGGGTTGGGAAGATCCTCTGGAGGAGGGCATGGCAACTCACTCCAGTATTCTTATTTGGAGAATCTCATAGACAGAGGAGCCTGGCAGGCTACAGTCCTCAGTGTCTCACAGAGTCAGACACAACTGAAGCCACTTAGCACGTAAACATGTCCTAGTTAAACTTAAAACTTTTGCACAGCAAAGGAAACCATGAACAAAACTAAAAGGCAACCTACAGAATGGGAGAAAATATTTGCAAACAATGTTACCGACAAGGTATTAATTTTCCAAATATACAAACAGCTCATACAGCTCAATACCAAAAAAAAAAATAAATAAATAAAAAAGACTCAACATTGCTAATTATGAGAGAAATGCAAATAAAAACTACAATGAGGTATCATCTCCTTCCAGTCAGGATGGCCAACATCATAAACATCTAGAAAAATTAAATGCTGGAGAGGGTGTGGAGAAAAGGGAATTCTCCTACATTTGATGGGAGGAATGTAAGTTGGTACAGCCACTATGGAGAAACTAAAAATAAAAGTGCCATATGATCCAGCAAGTGCACTTTTGGGCATATATATGAAGAAAACTATAATTTGAAAAAGTACACGCACACCGATGTTCATTGCAGCACTATTTATAATGGCTGAAACATGGAAGCAAACAATGTCTATCAACAGAGGTATCAATGAAGACATGTGTATATACACACACACACACACACACACTCACATACACACAGCATGGAATATTACTCAGCCATAAAAAAGAATGAAATAATGCCATCTGTAGCAACAAGAATGGATTATCATATGAAGTGAAGTAAGAAAGACAACTATGATATATCACTTTTAAAAGTGATATAAGGAATATAAAAATAATTCTTCAAATGAACTTATTCAGAAAATAGAAATAGACTAACAGACATAGAAAAATAAACTCATGATTACCAGAGGGTAAGTGGGGGAGAGGCATAAATTAGAAGCTTGGTATGAACATATACACATTACTATATATAAAATTGACAATCAATAAGGGCCTACTATATACCACAGGGAACTATTCTCAATATTTTGCAATAACCTATAAAAGAAATTAAAAAATAATAGACACATCTCTATGTATAACACTTGAAATTATCTATACACTTGATTGCTATACACTTGAAATTAACACAAAATTGTAAAGCAACTATATTTCAGTAAGAAAAATATGCATCATTATGTTTCACCAGTAACTAGAAAATAACCCCAAATGATCTGTGTGAATGTGCTTAGTGGTGAAAATCTTGATGGGAATGTTTTCACATCAACATCACAGAGAATAGGAGCAGCTTGTTTGACAGAAGAGTCTTCAAGCAAAGCAGACTGTGCATGACCTAGCCCCCAGGAGGTCGCAGGTGTCTCTGCACAGTGGCTTTGCCCTGCCACAGGTAGGAAGTTAAAGAGCTCAAACCAAACATAAAACTTGCAAAGATATTGTGGGGGCTTGTTATTTCTGAGTTACATGTATGTTTTGTTTGACAAAAGAGTGCCTCTGGTTAAAGAAAAAGTGTATATGTGTCTGCATGTGTGGGTGTGTTTGTGTGTATATGGAAGACCACTGAACCTTAATGCATGCTCCCCAAAACTGTTCATTTGCTCATATTATTTTCTTGCCAGGGGACACTCAGTATGGTAAAGAGACTCTGTGATAAGGAACTTGGACAAATTGCATGAATTTCTGAAGAAAAAGTATCATCCTAGCAATGAGCACAGGGTTTGGTAAATAGTAAAGTAAAGTAAAAGTAAAAAGTCACCCAGTCGTGTCCGACTCTTTGCGACCCCATGGACTATAGCCTAGCAGCTCCTCCATCCATGGGATTCTCCAGGTAAGGATACTGGAGTGGGTTGCCATTTCCTTCTCCAGGGGAGAAGTTACTGCTGCTGCTAAGTCACTTTAGTTGTGTCCAACTCTGTGCGACCCCATAGACGGCAGCCCACCAGGCTCCCCTATCCCTGGGATTCTCCAGGCAAGAACACTGGAGTGGGTTGCCATTTCCTTCTCCAATGCATGAAAGTGAAAAGTGAAAGTGAAGTCGCTCAGTAGTGTCTGACTCTTAGCGACCCCATGGATTGCAGCCTACTAGGCTCCTCCATCCATGGGATTTTCCAGGCAAGAGTACTGGAGTGGGGTGCCATTGCCTTCTCCATTGGTAAATAGTAGAGGTGCCCAATTAATAGTCACTGAGTAGATTCTACACGGAGAAGGCAATGGCACCCCACTCCAGTACTCTTGCCTGGAAAATCCCATGGACAGAGGAGCCTGGTAGGCTGTGGTCCATGGGGTCGCTAAGAGTCGGACATGACTGAGAGACTTCACTTTCACTTTTCACTTTCATGCATTTGAAAAGGAAATGGCAGCCCACTCCAGTGTTCTTGCCTGGAGAATCCCAGGAATGGGGGAGCCTGGTGGGCTGCCATCTGTGGGGTCTCACAGTCAGACATAACTGAAGCAACTTAGCAGTAGCAGTAGCAGCAGACTCTACAAGACTGTGCCTTATGATATCACAGAGACATCTGGGCCCTTTGCTGTCTGTAAAGTCTTAGCCTTGGTCTTACATATGCATCATGTACTTTGTTACTCTTGGTAGAAATCTCCTGGCACAGACCAAGTCTGCCTATAATACCAACCTCAGTGGTAAATGAAATATTTGCTGCTTTCCTCTCCCCACTAGCTCATGAGGAAACCTCCCTCCTGCTGATATTAATGCTGTTTATGTGTGCAACATTTACCATCATAATTAATGCTATATATAGAAGTCATATGTTTTGCTTTTTAGTTTGCAGGTAACAGGATCTCCCTAATAAGCTTCTGGAGTTTCTATCTACTTATGTTCAATGTTTTGTTTTCCGGGAACTCTCCTTCCTACATCCTGTGGGCACAGACTTGGGAATGGGCCATCATGGCTCACAAATCATCCTGGGCATTTAGTTCCTTGAGTCAAAGTATCAGAGGATGAAGGACAGAGAAGGAAGTTTATGCTTCTTCAATGTTTCAGTTCTTACCAGATTCCCTGTCCTCACTTTCCTCTTCTTCTGACAAATGTGCCCCCAGTTTCCTTCGCACCTGCAGACTCAACCCCAACTAGGGCCAGGCTGGCCAGAATCAGGGCTGGGTGGGGTAGGGAGATCATTATTAGATCTAGATCTATCATCTAGATCATTACTATTTTTTTTTCCTTTAAAACAACCACCCCTTCCATTTCTCTGTTATCATCATGAACAATGGGTTTATTGTTTTTAACTTATGATGTTATAATCACTACTTGTAGATTCAGCTAGCTCTAACAATGCATCCCATGGCTGGTTCAGGGGACCATGGCTCCTTGCAGTGCCACTGCTGGGAACAGAAGTTGGTTTGTTCCTTCTGGGCTTGTCTTGACTGACTTTTACCTGGTCATTTAGATCTTCCTCTCTCTAGCCTTTGTGCCTCACTCTTGCTTTGACTGACCTCCATTCTGCTCTTCCCTTCCCAACCCCAGTAGGCTGAGTTCCAATGATGAGCTATGAGTCACATGGAGTGGGATGGACAATACAGGTTCAGCGCTACTCTGAGAAGTGATTTATAAAGAGTAGAATAGTATTTAATGCTGAACCATTCCAAAGCGTTTTTACTTTTTTCTATTTAAGCAATTATATTGGATTTTTGAATCAAATTTTTTCTTTGATTTAGCACTATGGTGGAATACTCTCAAAAATTTAAATTTCACCAATAATCTCCCAAATATATTAAAAAAAATTTTTTTTTAATTTCAGGATCTGCTTAGGTTTTACTCATTGCATTCAGTTGTTGTGTCCCTTTGGTTTATTTCTCACCATGTTTGTTTTGCATGATGTTTATTTTTTACTAACCCTCTTTGAAGTTCATTATCTTCAGAAAACAGACCATGTTATGCCCCTCCACTCCTACCCTTTTCTTTTCTGCAGACACTATTGCCCCTTTAGAGTCTTCATCCCTATTTATCACTCATACCTCTCTGGACCTGTTTCAATACTTGGTAATATGGCTGTACAAGCTTTATAACATAGCTGCCATTGTCCTCAGTATACCTGGGGTAGAAGGAAAAGTTTGGGGTGAAGACACACCAAGAAGACACAAGCACACAAACTTACACGTGAGACCCTTCTCTCTCCTGAAATTTCTCTCCTAGAATTGTGCACTGTCAGCCCAGGAACCCAGGACAGGAGCAACTGAGATTCTCTCATGGTTGCCAAGGGTTACGCTTATATCCCACTTTGAGCCTTAAGTAAAAACTGCTGCTCCTGGTTGATGGACAGATACTGGCCTGACAAATGACTGGAAGATTCCACTGTAGCATCTTTCCCAGAGATATTCTTCAAATGCAGAGATTGCTCAGAAAGCCTGAAGGCATTTTTATTGCAGAGAGAGGTTTTTAACTTGTCAAAAAAAATATTTCTCTTCAGGGAGAAGACAATAATTAATAGACAATAAAAGCATGTCAGAACACTTCCCCAGACCCTGGAGGAGATGCTGGCAGGCCCTGTACTGATAGGGAAGCAGGGAGCTAGAAAAGCTGTGCCAGAACAGACCTGCTCTGGGTTGACTCTCAGCAGTCAGAGATTACCTGCTGGCGCTAATGACTGCCTCTGAGTTCGGGCCAGCTCCTGAGGATGCCGAGATAGCCTGTGCCAGTTTGCCCTGGGTGACAGCATCCTGCACAAGAGAACTGAAGTCTTATTCTCTGTGTAGGCTTTGTCTTCTCCACAGGAGCTTCTGTCCTCTGTCCCTTCCTTTCCTTGTCAGCCGATGAGGGCTGTCTATTGAGTACCCCAGGCATCACGTTGCACTTGGTGAAGGACACAGTCAGAGTGACACAGCTTAGCATCAGGTAGAAGGGCAGGGGCTGTGCCTTTTATAAATCTGCTCTAGTTCGCAGCTCCTACTTCAGAGGAGCTCAGCACATCTCACTCACTTCCAAAGGGAGCTGATCCTATATCTCTTTTTCCAATTCTCATGCACTGAACTGCTTCAGATACCCTCAAATTTGGAATCGAAGGGACTGGATTATGCATGGCTATTAAATCTCATGCTGCATTTAATCAGCATCCAAAGTTGTTGGAACTTAGCAGAAAGACCAGGTGTACCATCTAGAATCTGGCAGGAAGTCACTATAGCGGGTGTCTGAGAGCCTTGGCTCTTACAGTGAGATCAAATCCTGTCTGTGCTATTTACCAGTTAAAAGACCTTGGGTAGACTTCTTTAATCCCTCCTTACCAGTACAATAAAAATTATTTCTGTAGTTATTGTTCAGTCATTATACAGTAAAATCATTACAGTAAAGATCTTCATAAGATTATTACACAGTAAAATTATTACAGTGAAGATTTTCATAAGATCTTCAGATGGATTTTTGTTTGTTTGCTTTTTAATTAATTAATTTACTTTAATTGGAGGCTAATTACTTTACAATATTGTAGTGGTTTTTGCATTACATTGACATGAATCAGCCATGGGTGTACATGTGTCCCCCATCCTGAACCCCCTTCCCACCTCCCTCCTCATCTCATCCCTCAGGGTCATCCTAGTGCACCAGCCCTGAGCACCCTGTCTCATGCATTGAACCTGGACTGGTGATCTATTTCACATATGGTAATATACATGTTTCAATGCTATTCTCTCAAATCATCCCACCCTCGCTTTCTCCCTCAGAGTCCAAAAGTCTGTTCTTTACATCTGTGTCTCTTTTGCTGTCTTGCATATAGGGTCATCGTTACCATCTTTCTAAATTACATATAAATGCATTAATATACTGTATTGGTGTTTTTCTTTCTGACTTACTTCACTCTGTATAATAGGCTCCAATTTCATCCACCTCATTAGAACTGATTCAAATGTGTTCTTTTTAATGACTGAGTAATACTCCATTGTGTATATGTACCACAGCTTTCCTATCCATTTGTCTGCTGATGGACATCTAGGTTGCTTCCATGTCCTGGCTATTATAAACCGCTGCGATGAACACTGGGGTACACGTGTCTCTTTCAATACTGGTTTCCTCGGTGTGTATGCCCAACAGTGGGATTGCTGGGTCATATGGCAGTTCTATTTCCAGTTTTTTAAGGAATCTTCACACTGTTCTCCATAGTGGCTGTACTAATTTGCATTCCCACCAACAGTGTAAGAGGGTTCCCTTTTCTCTGCACCCTCTCCAGTATTTATTGTTCGAAGACTTTTTGATAGCAGCCATTCTGACCAGCGTGAGATGGCACCTCATAATGGTTTTGATTTGCATTTCTCTGATAATGAGTGATGTTGAGCATCTTTTCATGTGTTTGTTAGCCATCTGTATGTCTTCTTTGGAAAAATGCTTCAGATGGTTTTACCACAGTGCATGTGAAGTGCCTAGAAGGTGCCCTGCCACACAGAAAGAGACTGAGAA
Organism: Bubalus kerabau; assembly: GCF_029407905.1. Classification (NCBI taxonomy): domain Eukaryota; kingdom Metazoa; phylum Chordata; class Mammalia; order Artiodactyla; family Bovidae; genus Bubalus; species Bubalus kerabau. Next base: position 17,332,062 of record NC_073641.1, read on the forward strand.
ATGATAGTAATCATCAGGGTGGTAGATTTTAGCAATTACACACTCTATGTCATAAGGTCATGCATATAATAAAATTAAGGCTTTGGCATCTCTTGATGATTCTTTCACTTAGTATCTGAAACAAGAATTTCTATGAGGCCTTTCCTAAGTTATTAGAATTTTTCCTTAACATATTTGATTTCTCTAAATAATTAGATGATTAAAATCTCTAGTATCTCATACTAAAGAGGCAAGTGGGTAATATTATACCCCCTTGATTGGTGCTAAAGATTTAAAGACAGCTGGTGGAAAATGGTTAAAATCCTTTTCTAGTATGTCAATAAAAATTAACACAAGTATAAAATTTTGAACTCCCTTCTCTTAGTAAATGTTGTCAAAAAGTATTTGCAAATTTGTGAATGCAGTTTATGTGATCTGATTCTATGATGAATTTTCAAGATTTTATTTTCAAAGAATGAAACAAAAGGCTATATCCTCAGTGCTGTCCTGTGAAGAAAGCTATGAATATTGAAAAGCCAGGTCAGTTAGAGGTAGAAATCTGAGCAGCTGTCGTTTTCTTGCTTCTGTGCTGTGATTATGCTATTTGGTCTTTGCCTTCGTAGGGGTCTTACTTATTTAAGGAAAATGAATTTTCCCTGCAACTGGAATTATCTTGTTAATAGAATGCAAAGCTGACGTGAGTTATTCTGTGAGGATAGCAACTACGGCCTGGGTTCCCAAGTTTTTCTTGGAATTCTCCCACCCTTGTTGTCTGTAAAGCTGGACCCTTCATTTAACTCAAGTCTCTACTCAATAGTGAAGGGACCTTCCCAGGTGGCGCTAGTGGTAAAGAACCTGCCTGCCAATGCAGGAGACATAGGAGATGCAGGTTCAGTCCCTGGGTCAGGAAGACCCCCTGGAGGAGGGCATGGCTAATCCACTCCAGTATTCTTGCCTGGAGAATCCCATGGACCGAGAAGCCTGGCAGGCTACAGTTCATAAGGTCATAAAGAGTCAAACACGACTGAAGCAACTTAGCATGCACGCAAACTACTTAACAGTGAAACTTTTTCCAGCAACTTTCCTTGAGAACACAATCTTAAGTAGTATATTTCATTATTCTCTCTCCCCTAACTCTAAATCATTTTCACAACACTTACCTTTCCCTGAGATATCACAAATTAATTTTTAATTATTGCCTTCCTGTCACACTCCACCACCCCAACTCTCCCAAGATATGAGAGGGTAGAATTTTACCACTCTCCACCAGTTTTATTACTGTATTTAGAATGGTTCCTGGTATGTACTGATGTTCAAAGTATTGATAAACAAACAAACCAAGAGGCAGGATGGCATGGTAGAAAAATTTTGGATTTAAAATTAAGGTAGAGTTGTGACTCCTGGCTATGTTTTTACTAGATCTGTATGCTGATGGGTGAGCCAACTAATATTTTGAGCTGTAGTTTCCTCACATATGAAATAAGAAAATCTATCTTGCATGGGTGTTATGAGATTCAAATGAGATGGCACATGTGCAAATGCTTCATACACTCCTTATAAACAACATTAAGTTAAATAGATTTGTTATTATCACTCACAGACCAATAATTATGACGACTGAACTCTTCTAAGCTCAGAAGCTATGACGACGCTTTACGTGTTTGGTAGTTAGCCGGTTTAATCACAGCAAGTGTCAGTTAACTTTGTTTTTATCTTTTCCCAGAAAGCACAGGATGAAGGTACTGAAGGCTTATAATTTTTGTTATTTGGATCGAGCTCTGATTTTTAACCCAAGTATTCATGAAATCTAACTAATACCCCAAAAGCCCCTAATCATAGAAGAAAGACCCTTTTCTATAGGTTTTTTGGGGAGGACATTTCAAATAGATATCAAGTGTAGTTATTAAAAAAAATATTACCTGACAGCCCAGAAATTAAATGAATATGTGATGGATTTTTATTATGAAGGTGATGGTAGACTGTAGTTTGATTTGAATTGTTTAAACATTTATTGAAATGTTGATTTTAATAACATCAATTTAATAAAAATTCAGAGGTTTAATTTAGCACTGAATATCTTTTACTACCTAAGTGATATACAACATAATTTTTGGTACCTAGAATGTTTAATTTTTAACTTTCAGTTTTGGCAAATAAAACTCATATAAACACTGTAAGATTTTGAGGAGTTATTGATATGAATATCAATTAAAGATGCATTCATTAATAGATTATCCATTTTAAAATTTGGCAATATATATCCAAAGCTTTAAACATGTGTATAATTATGGGTCTCGTAATTCTACTTCTAGAGATTTCTCCCCCAAATTAATCACAGTTATGGGAAAAGCTTAATATATAAAGTTGTTAATTACTGCATTGGTTATAACATCAAAATTAAGGAAATAATCTTAATCTAAATAATAATAGGGAATCAGTTAATATATTATAGTATGTTTATTAAAAGGAATATTATAAAGCCAGGAAAAGGATATAGAAGAGTATTTAATGTCATGAGAAATTTTCATTACATAGTATTAACTGAAAAAAGAATCTAGCTCATGTTCTATGTGTGTGTGTGCATATAGAATCACTTTTAATGGAATAATCTGAAATTTATGGGGTTCAAACAGAAAATGACTATTTTTAAACAGCTACTGCCTTCAAATGTATTCTGTTGAATCTCCCTTCTATTCCCTTTGTGATATGTTGGAAAAACACCTTAGCTTTTTTTGATGTTTTCTGTTATGAACATGGTCTCCATAATTACATTGCATTTTCAGGCATTGAGAGGTCCTGTGCATTCTAAATGGAAACTTTAAGTTCATACCAAGGAAGTGTGGTTTGTTTTTTCACACTTCCTCATATTCCTTCTCTGCTTTTTCTGGCTCCTTTAGGGCGGGGCAGGGGGAAAGGGCATTAGAGGGACAAGAGTAACTGTCTCTGTCCCCAGTGTTATTATAATCTGTCTGTGTGGCAGGCATCCAAAGTCTGACTCTTTAATTGGATAGAAACATGAATTCTTTGGGTGTTCTGAAAAATGCTAATGCTATATAGTTCCTCCATACAAGCAGTTTGGAACTCTAACAGCTAAACCCTCTCTGATTCTCCTTTGTTATGAATTCTATTACCTCTCACTCTAAAGCTCTCTTGCCTGGTTAGCTGCCCTCTTGGGCAGAATTATTTCAAAATAATGTGAGCCTACCTACTCTGTATAGCCTCTAATTGGGCCACAGAAAACTCATACATTGCTTTTTTTTTTTTTAAATGGGAGTGCAGGCAACCCATTCCAGTATTCTTGCCTGGAGAATTCCATGGACAGATGAACCTGGCAGGCTACAGTCCATAGGGTCGCAAACAGTTGGATATGACTAAAGTGACTTAGCATGCAGCAAGCACATAGTCGATTTACAGCGTTGTATTACTTTCTTCTGAATAGCACAGTGAATCAGTTGTAAATATACCCTGGTGGCTCAGTTGGTAAAGAGTCTGCCTGCAACGTGGGAGACCTGGGTTCAATTCCTGGGTCAGGAAGTTCCCCTGGAGAAGGAAATGGCAACTCACTCCAGTCTTCTTGCCTGGAAAATTCCATGGAGAGAGGAGCCTGGTGGGCTACAGTCCATGGGGTCATAAAGAGTTGGACACTACTGAGTGACTAACACTTCACTTCACTCTTTTTTAGATTATTTTCCCATATAGATCATGACATAGTATTGAGTAGAGTTACCTGTGCTATATAGTAAGTCCTTATTAGTTATCTGTTTTATATATACTAGTGTATATATGTCAACCTGATCTCCCAGTTTTTCCCTCTCCCCCTTAACCTCTGATAAACATAGACTGTTTTCTACATCTGTAACTCTATTTATGTTTTTAAAATAAGTTTATTGGTACCATTTTTTTGATTCCACATATAAGCAATATAACACAATATTTGTCCTTCTCTATCTGACTTCACTCAGTATGACAATCTCTAGTCCATCCATGTTGCTGCAAATGGTATTATTTCATTTTTTGTGGCAGATTAATATCCCATGGTATGTATCTACCACACATTATTTCTATAGCAAATAATCACAGTTCAAGATTTCATACCAATGCTCTCTTTGCTTTTCCACTGAGAGGCCAAACTGGTCAACCTCTATGCCATTGTGTTCTCTAAGTGATAAACTGGTATCAGCCTTTATGTTCATACACAATCTCAGGCTCCAGAGACATCTCAAGCTCTTATAATAACTCCCTTTAGTGAGAAATCTAGGCTTCTGCAGTTCAGCATAGATAAACAAGGCCACTCAAGAGAATAAAGATGAAGTCACAGACCAGTTAGGACAACATGGAGAGGATGGAAATCGTAAGTGAAGAGCAAGTTTATGAGGGAAAAGGGTGTTTACAGAGTCACTCTGGTTCTGTTTCTAGCATAGGTTGATGAGTATATCAATCTATAATAAATAAAAGGAAGTTTCCTAACTCCAAGTATTGGAACTAAAGGGAGATGAAGAGCCAGTTGTCGTACGCATGTATTTTTATCCTGAGAGAACTGAAGTTCAGTATCTCTTCTAATTATTCTGAATCCAAGATGTAATAATTTATACCTGACCATTAAATTTTAAGATCTTTTGTCTTAAAGATGAAAAAGTATGTGTCAAAACTCAACACCAAAGAATATTAAAATTTTATTCAAGGTTCTGAATAATTCATAATTTATCTACTTTCCCCTCTGACAGAAATATGATATAATTTTAATAGGATGTGTTGTTGGACATGAGTTTGAGCAAACTCTGGGAGAATATGAAGGACAGGAAAGCTGGCATGCTATGGTCCATGGGGTTGCAAAAAGTCAGACATGACTGATTGACTGAACAAAAACATTATTTTCTTAGGCTATCCAGGTGGCTCAGTGACAAAGTATCCACCTGCTAAGCAGGAGACATGGGTTTGATTCCTAGTTTGGGAAGATCCCCTGGAGAAGGAAATGGCAAATCATTCCAGAATTCTTGCCTGGGAAATTCCATGGACAGAGGAGCCTGCTAGGCTATAGTCCATGGGGTCACAGAAGAGTTGGACACAACTTAGCAAATAAAGGATAACAACAACAACTGTTCTTTAAGGATAATATCAATGAACCATTTGGTTTACAAGATCTAAAATATTTGTGGCATTCTTTCTGTTACATTTAATTTCCTTTTTTTTCCCTACACTAAGAGTTAACTGCTTTTTGGGTATAGCACTTAAAATATTGAGTGACTGTCTCCTTCAAATTTTACTGGATAGTTGCTTAATCCATTGCTTCATTTTGAATTTGTCTTTTAAACTAGTCTGCATATTAATAAAGACAGTGTACATCAAGGAAGTTACACTCCCCAGAGAAAGGCCAGCTGGTTATCTTCTAGGCAACATTCTTTATCTTCATGAATGCATTAATAGCTAAACACAAGTCTTAGAGACTCCGGTTCTATAATCATCAGCACACTGAAAACAAATTTACTTTTCAGGTACTGTTTTACATTAATCACATTAACAGCAATTCACGTATATAAATGCAAGAAGGCAAATGTGATTGTCTGGGGAGGCCTTTACAAATAGCTGAGGAGCAGAAGACAAAGGAGAAAGGGAAAGATATGCCCTGAATGAAGAATTCTAGAGAATAGCAAGGAGAGACAAGAAAGTCATCTTAAATGAACAGTAAAAGGAAATATACCAGAAACTATAAAACTCTTAGAGGAAAACATAGGCAGAACACTCGATGACATAAATCAAAGCAAGATCATCTATGACCCACCTCCTAGAGTAACAGAAATAAAAACAAAAGTAAATAAGTGGGACCTGATTAACCTTAAAAGCTTTTGCACAGCAAAGGAAAACTATAAGCAAGGTGAAAAGACAACCCTCAGAATGGGAGAAAATAATAGCAAATGAAACAACTGACAAAGGATTAATTTCTAAAATATACAAGCAGCTCATACAACTTAATACCAAAAAACAAACCACCCATCAAAAAGTGGGAAAAAGACCTAAACAGACACTTCTCCAAAGAAGACATACAGATGGCTAACAAACACGTGAAAAGATGCTCAGCATTGCTCATTATCAGAGAAATGCAAATCAAAACTACAATAAGGTATCACATTACACCAGTCAGATGGCCATCATTAAAAAGTCTACACACAATAAATGCTGGAGAGGGTGTGGAGAAAAAGGATCACTTCTGCACTGATGGTGGGAATGTAAATTGATACAGCCACTATGGAAGATGGTATGGAGATTCCTTAAAAAACTAGGAATAAAACCACCGTATGACCCAGCAATCCCACTCCTGATGAATGGTACATATACACAATGCAATATTACTCAGCCATAAAAATGAATGCATTTGAGTCAGTTCTAATGAAGTGGATGAACCTCAAACCTATTATACAGAGTGAAGTAAGTCAGAAAGAGAAAGATAAATATTGTTTCCTAACACATATATATGGAATCTAGAAAATGGTACTGAAGAATTTATTTACAGGGCAGCAGTGGAGAAACCGGAGAAGGCAATGGCACCCCACTCCAGTACTCTTGCCTGGAAAATCCCATGGACAGAGGAGCCTGGTAGTCTGCAGTCCATGGGGTTGCTAAGAGTTGGACACAACTGAGCGACTTTACTTTCACTTTTCACTTTCATGCATTGGAGAAGGAAATGGCAATCCACTCCAGTGTCCTTGCCTGGAGAATCCCAGGGGCGGGGAAGCCTGGTGGGCTGCTGTCTCTGGGATCGCACAGGGTCGGACACGATTGAAGCGACTTAGCAGCAGCAGTGGAGAATCAGACATAGAGAATAGACTTATAGACATGGGGAGACGGGAGGAGAAGGTGAGATATACGGAAAGAGTAACATGGAAACATATTACCATATGTAAAAGAGATAGCCAATGGGAATTTCCTATATGGCTCAGGAAACTCAAACAGGTACTCTGTATCAACCTAGAGGGGTGGGATGGGGAGGGAGATGGGAGGAAGGTTCAAAAGGGAGGGGATATATGTGTACCTATGGCTGATTCACGGAGAAGGCAATGGTACCCCACTCCAGTAATCTTGCCTGGAAAATCCCATGGACGGAGGAGCCTGGTAGGCTGCAGTCCATGGGGTTGCTAAGAGTTGGACACAACTGAGCGACTTGACTTTCACTTTTCACTTTCATGCATTGGAGAAGGAAATGGCAACCCACTCCAGTGTTCTTGCCTGGAGAATCCCAGGGACGGGGGAGCCTGGTGGGCTGCCGTCTCTGGGGTCGCACAGAGTCAGACATGACTGAAGAGACTTAGCATCAGCAGCAGCATGGCTGATTCATGTTGACGTTTGACAGAAAACAACAAAATTCTGTAAAGCAATAATACTTCAATTAATAAATTAAAACAGTGGAAAAAATAGAAATAGAGGAAAACAATAGGATGGAAAAGTCTAGAGATCTCCTCAAGAAAATTTGAAATACCAGGGGACTATTTCATGTCAAGATGGGCCTCAATAAATTACAGAAACAGCAAAGGCCTAATGGAACCAGAAGAGGTTAATAAGAGGTGGCAAGCATGCAGAGAAGAAATTTACAGAAAAAGGTCTTGATGACCTGGATAACTACAATGGTGTGGTCACTCACCCAGAGCCAGACATCCTGGAGTGTGAAGTAAAGTAGGCCTTAGGAAGCATTCAGCAAATTTGGAAAACTTAACAGTGGCCACAGGACTGGAAAAGGTCAGTTTTCATTCCAATCCCAAAGAAAGGCAATGCCAAACAATGTTCAAACTAACATACAATTTGCATTCATTTCACATGCAGAGAGTCAGACACAACTGAGCAACTAAGCACACAGCATATGCTAGCAAGGTAATGATCAAAATCCTTCAAGCTAGGCTTCAGCAGTATGTGAACTGAGAAGTTCCAGATGTACAGTTGGATTTTAAAAAAGGCAGAGGAACCAGAGATCAAATTGCCAACATCTGTTGGATCACAGAGAAAACAAGGGAATTCCAGAAAAACAAACAAACATCTATTTCTGCTTTATTGACTATGCTAAAGCTTTGGACTGTGTGGATCACAACAAAATGTAAAGTTCTTCAAGAGATGGGAATACCAGACCACCTTACCTATCCCCTGAGAAACCTGTATGCAGGACAAGAAGCAGCAGTTAGAATCAGACACGGGACAACAGATGGGTTCCAAACTGGGGAAGGAGTACATCAAGGCTGTATGTTGTCATGCTGCTTATTTAACTTATATGCAGAGCACATCATGCAGACTGGATGAATAACAAGCTGAAATCAAGATTGTTGGGAGAAATATCAACAACCTCAGATACGCAGATGATACCGCTCTAATGGCAGAAAGTGAAGTGGAACTAAAGAACATTTTGAGGAGAGTGTAAAAAGCTGGCTTAAAATTCAACATTCGAAAAACTAAGATCATGGCATCAGGTCCCATCACTTCATGGCAAATAGATGGGGAAAAAGTAGAAACACTGACAGATTTTATTTTATTGGGCTCCAAAATCATTGTAGATGGTGACTGCAGTCATGAAATTAAAAGATGCATGCATCTTGGAGCTATGACAAAGATAGAGTATTAAAAAGCAGAGACATCACTTTGTGGCAAAGGTCCGTCTTGTCAATGGTTTTTCCAGTAGTCATGTATGGATGTAAGAGTTGGACCATGAAGCAGGCTGAGCACTGAAGAATTGATACTTTTAAACTGTGGTGCTAGAGAAGACTCTTAAGTGTCCCTTGGGCAGCAAGGAGATCAAACCTGTCAATCCTAAAGGAAATCAACTCTGAATATTCATTGGAAGGACTGATGCTGAAGTTGAAGTTTCAATCCTTTTGAAACAGGAGGGAAGGGGACAGAGCAAAACTTTTGAAAGAATGACATAGCTTGAAGGCACAATAGAAACTGAGTAGAACCAAATGGGTCCAAGATGACAGACAAGTCAACTTGAACAGAACTTGCTCCTCACTATAAGCTCATTGTAACACATCAGCAAGCTAAATAACATACCCAGAGATGCCATAACAGTTCCAAGGTCAATCAACATAAAAGGGTGGCTTGGCCCAACCCCTGGAAATCCCCACCTCTTCCCCAAAATAGTTAGAATAGCCCACCCACTCATTAGTCTATGAAATTACCCAATCCATAAAAGCTAACCACACCATATTTGGAGGCTTCACTTGCTCTCTGCGACGGCCCATACTTTGTGGCATGTGTTTTTCTCATAAGTAAATCCACTTCTTACCTATCACTTTGCCTTTCACTGAATTCTTTCTGAGATGAGACAGAATCTGAGCCTCAGTAAATCCAGACACCAGATAAGTGATTCTAATGAAAAGGTCATGGGTTCAAGTCCCAAGCAGGATTTTGGCCTGATTCCAATCCTGGTCATATGAGTTTGAGGTCCAAGTGGGGTTTTGGCTGGGTTGGAGTCCTGGCCCTGTGGGTTCAAGTTCCAAACTAGGTATTGGCTGGGTTTGAATCCTGGCACATGGGCTCAAGTCCCAATCTGTGGTAAATGGTTTCACTTTGCCCCTCTGACAGGAAGAACTGAATCAATGGAAAAGACCTTGATGCTGGGAAAGATTGAGTGGAGGTAATGGAATTCCAGTTGAGCTATTTCAAATGCTAAAAGATGATACTATGAAAGTGCTGTACTCAATATGCCAGCAAATTTGGAAAACTCTGCAGTGGCAACAGGACTTGAAAAGGTCAGGTTTCATTTCAATCCCAAAGAAAGGCAATGCCAAAGAATGCTTAAACTACCACACAAATGCACTCATCTCACACACTAGTAAAATAATTCCCAAAATTCTCCAAGCCAGGCTTAAGCAATACATTAACTGTGAGCTTTCAGATGTTTAAGCTGGTTTTAGGAAAGACAGAGGAATCAGAGATCAAATTGCCAACACCTGCTGGATCATTAAAGAAACAAGAGATTTCCAGAAAAAACGTCTATTTCTGCTTTATTGACTATACCAAAGCCTTTGACTGTGTGGATCACAGTAAACCGTGGAAAATTCTGAAAGAGATGGGAATAGCAGACCACCTGACCTGCCTCTTGAGAAATCTGTATGTAGGTAGAAAGCAACAGTTAGAACTGGACATGGAACAACAGACTAGTTCCAAATAGGAAAAGGAGTATGTCAAGGCTGTATATTGTCACCCTGCTTATTTTACTTATATGCAGAATACATCATAAGAAACGCTGGGCTGGATGAAGCACAAGCTGGAATCAAGATTTCCAGGAGAAATATCAATAACCTCAGATATGCAGATGACACCACCCTTATGGCAGAAAGAGAAGAAGAACTAAAGAGCCTCTTGATGAAAGTGAAAAGGAGTGAAAGTGAAAAAGTTGGCTTAAAGCTCAACATTCAGAAAACTGAAATCATAGCATCTGGTCCCATCACTTCATGACAAATAGATGGAGAAACAGTGGAAACAGTGGCTAACTTTATTTTCTTGGGCTCCAAAATCACTGCAGATGGTGACTGCAGCCATGAAATTAAAAGACGCTTATTCCTTGGAAGGAAAGTTATGACCAACTTAGACAGCATATTACAAAGTAGAGACATTACTTTGCCAACAAAGGTCCATCAATCAAGGCTATGGTTTTTCCTGTGGTCATGTATGGATGTGAGAGTTGGACTGTAAAGAAAGCTGAGTGTGGAAGAATTGATGCTTTTGAAGTGTGGTGTTGGAGAAGACTCTTGAGAGTCCCTTGGACTGCAAGGAGATCCAACTAGTCCATCCTAAAGGAAATCAGTACTGAGTGTTCATTGGAAGGACTGATGTTGAAGCTGAAACTCTGGTACTTTGGCCACCTCATGCAAAAAGCTGACTCATTTGAAAAGATCCTGATGCTGGGAAAGATTGAGGGCTGGAGAAGGGGATGACAGAGGATGAGATGGTTGGATGGCATCACTTACTCCATGGAGATGAGTTTAAGTAGACTCTGGGAGTTGGTGATAGACAGGGGGCCCTGGCATGCTATGGTCCATGGGGTCACGAAGAGTCAGACATGACTGAGTGACTGAACTGAACTGAAGAGGAGAAAGGGGTGACAGTGGATAAGATGGTTGAATGGCATCACCAACTCAGTGGACATGAGATTAAACAAACCCTGGGAGATATTGAAGGACAGGGAAGCCTGGCATGCTGCAGTCCATGGGTCGCAGAGAGTCGGAAATGACTTAGCAGCTGAACAACAACATTTATAAAACAGAAAACCAGTGTTTTAAAATTCCACCAGAAATATAATTGTTCATAACTATTGAAAAATTTTAATTGCTAACACAGCAACTATGAGGGTTAATTCTTTGTGTCAACTTAACTGGGCCATGGGATGCTCAAGTATATGGTTGCACATTATTCTTGGTGTGTCTGTGAGGGTGTTTTTTTTTTTAATTAAATTACCAGTGGAATGTGGGCTTCCCAGGTGACACAATGGTAAAGAATCTGCCTGCCAGTGTGACTGCAGGAGACATAGGAGACGTGGGTTCTATCTCTGGGTCAAGAAGATCACCTGGAGAAGGAAATGGCAACCCATTCCAGTATTCTTGCCAAAGAAATCCCATGGACAGAGGAGTCTGGCAGGCTGCAGTCCATGGGATCGCAGTCAGACACCACTTAGCGATTGAGCTTGCACACAAGTGATGGTGGAATCTACAGACTGAATAGAGCGGGTTGCTGTCCCCAATGAGGAAGGGCCTTAGATGATACCTTCAAAGCTTAAATGGAGGAAAAAGACAAAAGACAGAGTAAGAGAGAATTCACTGTGTGACTTTTCAAGCTGACAGAGTATCTTCTTGTGTATTTGAACTTGTATTGAACTGAAACATATCATTGGCTCTTAGGACTTTGAACTCAGACTTGGGACTATACTATTAGCTCTCCTGGACCTCCAGATTGCTGACTAAAGATCTTGGGACTTCTTGGCTTCCAGCCTCCATAACCACATGAGCAAATTCCTTACAATAAATAAACAAGTACACACACACACATATCCACAATATAGGCTGTGTGTATATAATGTGTGTGTGTGTTTGTGTGTGTGTGTGTGTGTGTGTGTGTGTGTTTGTGTGTGTGTGTGTGTGACTTTCTTGTTTAAGCTGTCCTCTTAGGGTGTATCTTTGGGTTTCTTCTAGGAATGCTGGGACAGAAGTATGTTCTCTTCTACTGAACATGTGCAGTGGAGCGCACAGCCTCAAATGTGCTCAGAATGAAACAGCCTTCGGCCTCAAGTGGCTTATTCTGCACATACAGTTATCTTTAATGAAATCTTCAGTTACTAGAAATGATTTAAAAATGAATTCCCTTCTTTTATTCAACTCTCACACAACAATATGTGCTGTGCTAAGTCACTTCAGTCATGTCTGATTCTTTGCAACCCCATGAACTGTAGCCCACCTGGCTCGTCTGTTCATGAGGATTCTCCAGGCAAGAATACAGGAGTGGCTTGCCATTTCCTCCTCCAGGGGATGGATCTTCCTCACCCAGGGACTGAACCCATGTCTCTTATGTATCCTGCATTGGCAGATGGGTTCTTTACCACTAGCGCCACCTGGGAAACCCACACAGCATTAACTGGGACCCAACCCCAAACTTATATACTACTACTAAGTCGCTTCAGTCGTGTCCGACCCTGTGCGGCCCCATAGACGGCAGCCCACCAGGCTCTGCTGTCCCTGGGATTCTCCAGGCAAGAACACTGGAGTGGGTTGCCATTTCCTTCGATGCATGAAAGTGAAAAGTGAAAGTGAAGTCGCTCAGTCGTGTCCTACTCTTCGAGACCCCAGGGACTGCAGCCGACCAGGCTCCTCTGTCCATGGGATTTTCCAGGCAAGAGTACTGGAGTGGGTTGCCATTGCCTTTTCCGAAACTTATATAACACTTCTTCTACTCTCTCTTTCCTTCTAAACTCATCCAGAGGCTCACAAAAGAAACCTCCTTTCTTCCATCTGACTTTTTGCCCTATTCTCAGATCTGTACTTATTTCTTGGGAAAAAAAAAAATGTTTTCCAATATTTGGATCCATTGCCAGTTTCCTCATAAGAAAGGTAGCCTAGGAACCTTGGTATTCACCCTGCAAGTGAAAACCCTTCCCTCTTTCTTCCTGGCTTTCCAGATTGGTTCTCTCTTCCCATTCTCCCTTTTATGTAATACTAAAAGCCTTGGACTGGTCTGCTCCCATAGGAAATGAGTACCTGGGGGAAGCAATGGGGAAGGTGAGCTAGAAAACTAAGAACCTCTTGTTTGGAAGACTGAGAACATTCCTAAGTCAGCAAATTCTAGCACATAAATGCTACAGACCCAGAGGCCATTCTGTCTCAAAAGTAACTTGGCACCTCCTGACTCAAGGCTGCCATTAAGAAATGTTAGTATTAGAGCTGAACACTCAGAAGGCAATGCTATTTCCCTTATTTCCAGGCATTGGGGGTTTTGATGGGCTGGAGGTGAGGTCAGGGTTATGAAGTAGTTGGTAGAATTTCACCATGACCTTGAAGTACCAATACAAGCTCTGATGAGGCCAAAGGCATACTTGCCGTTTCTGCTCAGGTTGATTTGCTCTGCTCTGTTTCCTTGTCCAGTCACATCAAAAACGTGTGCTATTTGGTCACAGACAGCCTGCAAATCCATCACTACCCAACACTGTGTGGACTGACCTCAAGTGTGTGCCCTCCTAATGCTGGGTCAGCAGTAATATGTTTACAAATGAAAGAAATGACATTCATTACCATATTTTTACATCTATTTTTAGTCTAAAAAGTACTCAGAGCAATTTGCATTCATTTTAGGATTGAAACATGACACTTGGTATGCATATTAGTGAACCTGAGCTATATATAACATCGCTCTTCACCTTTGCTTGCTGTGTACAATTGCATGCAAAGGGAGGGACCTCTCATTTCATAAACACTTACCTGTCATGATCAGCATTTTGACATTCCTCGTCCAATAACTATGTGTGGCTGTTGTTGAATCTCTGATCCAGAATCAACCGACATTTCCACATTGTGCATAAGACTAATCTTTGTGTGACTGAAGCCATGATTTTGAGATGTCTGTTGCCATGTATAATCCTGTTTCAGAAAGTGAACAGATTGAATGCATCCCTTTTTCACTTGGAAAGAAAAACTTGGTAATTTCAGCCCTATAGGTCACATTCTGCAGAAAAATTCTAATAAATTTTCAGTATTTGGGGATGCTCATGGATCAATTAATGACATACACAGATGATTCTGGCCTAAGTTTTTCTTCAGCTCCTATAACCACATGTTGTTGAATGCAGCTCTTACATATACTCTACTGTCCAGATCTATTCATATGTCTGATTTCCACTGATGTGCTAGTTGAGTAACTGGCAAGCAGATGGTGTCTGGTACTGCTGCTCCCTCAGGTTAAGCTTTGTGTTGCCTGGATAAGTCATTTCCCTATCCCATGAAGACCCAGGGCCAATTTCCAGATCTTGTTGCTCCAACTGGTTTGTAAATGGTCCCTCTTGCCCTTCCATTTATCTAATTCTACCTGTGTGTTGGGGCTTCCCTGGTGGCTCAGCGCTTAAAGCGTCTGCCTGGAATGCGAGAGACCCAAGTTCGATCCCTGGGTCGGGAAGATCCCCTGGAGAAGGAAATGGCAACCCACTCCGGTACTCTTGCCTGGAGAATCCCATGGATGGAGGAGCCTGGTAGGCTATAGTCCATGGGGCTGCAAAGAGTCGGACACAACTGAGCGATTTCACTTTCACCTGTGTATCAGAATCTTCTTTAGGTCCTATTTCTTCCTTGAAGCCTATGAGTGACAATAATTTATGCTTTCTTTGATTTCTTTCCTTTTTGAAACCTAAGTGTTCATACTTCTCATTTTTATACATATGTTGCTTATATTTTTGAACTGATTTCCCGAGTTTAAGAATCATCATTCTAACAACATCGCAAGTTCCTTGAAAGCTAAAATTTTATTAATTTTATTTTCCAGAGGAGATAACTTTGAACAGAATGGGAGGAAGAGAACCAGTATTTATTTAACACTACTATGTCCCCAGTATTATGGGACGCCCTTGATATTGTCCTTTAATTTTTTTTTCTGCATGGTATTATTTCCTTTTTTACAGACGATTAAAATGAGGTTTAGAGTTTTAAGTCACTAGCTGGACACATAGTAGAGGTTTGCTTTAGGCATGCAAAACATCAATCTTATCAGCTATGCGTTTAAAAATCAGTCTCACTATATCTTAAGAGTGTGCTCAGTGTCCATTATATTTAGGGACACTACTGTCTTCCCTTTTTAATGTGTAATATAGATGATTTTTTTCCTACCTTAATATATATTTTTCAATGATAGTCTTCATAGCTTCTATAGGTTATTTTTTAAATTTAAGATTAAATGATAATTATATACTCAATCAGCTGTCCAGAAGTCTTGATACAACTTCTTTTTGGAGCATTGTGTTATAATTATATGCATAATTATTGCTTTTAAAATCATCTTTTCCCAACTATTATGAGGATGCTTCTAATAGTAGATATAAATAGCATAACTTTGAGAATGTTGTTTGTATTAGTGTTGCTTTTTATTTATCACAGGAAATATTTTTTTACATGGAAAGTCATAGAACTACAATTCATGTTTTTATTATCTAATATTTCCACAAAATTTCAGTCTTTTTCCTAAGTATTTTAGTATCAAATTGTTAATCTTTCAGTATTTTTTTTATGTATGACCTGAAAGAATCAGTAAACACCCTCATCAACTCTTCTGATTTTATAATACTAGGCAGAGAATTTATTCATTCTGACAGTTTCTTATATACTAAGTCTTCTTTATCAGTTTTATTTCAACTATTGAATTCTTGAAAGATTTCACAACCATAACACTTTCCAAGCACTTTTGTTATTTTTATGACTTTCTGTGTGCCAAAATCCTGTTATTTCCTTTTTTTCAACAGAGATTTAGTTTTTGAAAATTGTATTTAATAGTCTCAGACTTTTAAAATTAACACTATGTGTATTTTCTAGATGCCAGCTTTTACTTTTCTTAATTTAGTCTCTCTGCAGTATGTTTAAAATTACCATCTTGTTTGTCTCAATCTCTTTGCTAGCATTAACATTTTCAGGTTCAGAAATACTTATATGGCTCCTATAAGAATCAAGTTTTACCTGATTTATATCTGCAGCTTGCCACTCAGCTTTTTATTGAAATCTCTTGGAATGTTAAATACATTTTCTGATTATTTGCACCAGAGCTACTGAATCTCAGGAGAAGAAACTATTATGTGTACATCTCACCCTTCTGTTTGCTTGATGCTGTCTTTATATGTGTAATAAAACAGGTATAGAACTTGGCATCTGTTTCTGTTAATTAGGGAAATATTAAGAAGCAGTCATGTGTAGGGGCATTGAGAGCATATTCTAGAACCAGACAGCCATGGGTTTGAAACCTTGGTCTCTGATTTTTTAATAATAACCATAGAAAAATTATTTAATCTTACTGTGCTTTAATTTCCTCATCAATAAAAGGGGCTGATAATAATCACTACCTTATAAAGTTGTAGGAGGATGAACATAGTTAGTACATTTTAAACACTTAAAATAGGACATATACATATAGCTGTGTGTGTGTGTGTGTGTGTGTGTGTGTGTGTGTGTGTTAGGATCACTCTAATTTATTTATTTAAAATAAATAAAATTAAGAAAAGTAATTTATTTAAAATGAATCTGCTTGGTTTCACTATCACACATGCAGAGATGGCCCATGACACTTTTCTACACATAATATAATATAGTGAATTCTGGGTCATTCTTGTAAAGTAGAAAAATAAAAGTATTTTTTTTAGATTTTTCATTTTTGAGTAGCATATGCTTTTCCTTATATAAAATGCTAGCAACATTTTCCCTCCTTTCCTTCATTTCAACCATGAGAAAATTGAGGCTTAGGAAGGTGTCCCATTTTTATTATAATCACACACCAAACACAGAGGGAAAAAAGACATTCTTGTGGTGGTGTACATTTTTAATTACAATGATCAAAATCTTAGAAGTACTGGTACTTCAGAATTGTAAATCTCTAGAATATCTGAGAGAGACTGTAGATATCTGAAAGTAGATGCACCAAAACAGGTAAGTGTCTCTAAATACTATAAATGAGATTCCTATTTAGCCAAATTTGTCACTTGATAAGTAGCTTTATAGAGAAACTGATAAATTCCATATTGCATTTTATTAATCAGTAGTCTTGTGCTGTACTTGACTTGTAGATTGATTTGGCCAACTGACTATTTACAATTGTCAGGTTACTCTGGTAAAGTGGATGTCTGACAATTAAAGAGATCTGGGAACCATATGACTTCTGTACAATGCCGTGATTACATAAACTGTTAGAATGAAAATCAGTTTATCCAGCAAAATAGTATATTACTTTAGTCAGCAGGCACAAAACATTGAAACACCTTTTTCCTACAAACACTCTGAAACCTCTGCTTCTTGTCCTTTTAGGAACTCTGACAAGGACCTTACATGAATCATTCATTTTGTGAAAATACAATATTCTGTCAGCAGCGTTAGCTAGCCCAGTTGGATTAGGAAACAGAATCAGCATTAAATGGATGGACACAGGATGAAATAGAGTCTGAGACCATGGGGGTTACTTTGAAAGTGGTAGCCTACTGGGCTCAGCAGAATTTTAGACTTCATCCACACAAGGACAGAGGTGCCTGTAAAATTTTCCTAGCCAAGACATATGTTGAACAATACTATTTCACCAGTGAAAATTTACTTCCAAAGTTCTTTGTAATAATATATGAACCTTCTAGTGAAGATTCAGATATTGATATCTGAAGACTTTTTAATAGCTCCAGTCCTGAGAGTGGACTCCTGACTATTTCAAATGTTAACAATGCCTTAGGTTGTGACTTCAGTTTAACACACACACTTTGGGCATATGCATAGAAAAAGACTAGAAAGGAGTGCATGTAAATATCGACAATGGATGGGATGGGGAAGTTGTATGAAATTATAATTTTAGAAATATTTTTCCTCTAGTTTTTTATATTAAGCATATAATTTTGTAATCAGGAAAAATAACTTATTTGAAAATAATTTTATTATTTTCATGGATAACATAGTATTTTCTATTTTGATCTTCTCATCCCCAAATCACGATCCTAGATACCATTCAGACTGTCTTGGTGACTCTCTCACCTTATTATCTCCAGTTGCCTTAACTAGCAGTGTAAGAATCCTACACAGTTTCCCTTGGATCACGCATAGCTTTAGAGACACTGAGGCTTCTTGCTATTATTTCCTTCCTCTTGTGCCTTTGGCATATGATATTAATTGTTCAAGGCACTGTTTCTCCTCACCATATATTCTCCTCTAGGTTATTCCATTTCACTATGCCTAACCAGTTGGAATTGGCAGCAGTTGAAATCAGCAAAGCCTAAACTAATCTGGAGATGTAGAGAGTCTAGCCATGCTTGGAGTGCCCATGAGGCACGTCAGCTGGTTTCTACTTATATGGAGGAGTAAAAAGCTTATTGGAAAGGAGCTCTTCCAAAAGTAAGAGGGGTTAATATACAGCAACTTGATTGCAGGACAAGAATTGTTAAAGTGAAAAAGTGGTTTTGAAAGCAGGGTGGCATTTGCTAGGCCCTATTTATTTTTGCCACAGCCCCATAGCTGAATCCTAAGAAGCATAAGGAAACATTCTTTATGAGTAAGCTGCGCTGACAGAAATGGCTAATGGTGTTCCCACTGGAGCATAAGAATGAAATCCTAATATTTCACATTTGGGAACTGTAGAGAAGAAAACAATACAGTGTATGCCAATAATCCCTCTGGAACTTTCCAAATTAAGAGTAATTTGAATAGGGATGGAGTTTCTGAATTCTATGAAAATATGGTTCTGCTACCATTTTGTTCAGTTGCTAAGTTACGGTTGATCTTTGCAACTCTATGGATTGAAGCATGCCAGGCTTCTCTGTTCTTCACTATCTCCTGGAGTCTGTTCAAATTCATGTCCACTGAGTCAGTGATGCCATCCAACCATCTCATCCTCTGTCATCCCCTTCTTCTCCTGCCCTCAATCTTTCCCAGAATCAGGATCTTTCCCAATAAACTGGCTCTTCACATCAGGTGGCCAAAGTATTGGTGCTTAAGCTTCAGCATTGGTACTTCCAATGAATATTCAGGGTTGATTTCCTTTAGGATAGAATTGTTTGATCTCCCTGCTATAAAAGGGACTCTCAAGAGTCTTCTCCAATACCACAATTCAAAAGCATCAATTCTTTGGCACTCAGCCTTCTTTATGGTCCAACTCTCACATCCCTACATGACTACCGGATAAACCATAGCTTTGACTATATGGACATTTGTCAGCAAAATGATGTCTCTGCTTTTTAATATGCTATCTAGGTTTGTACTGGCTTTTCTTCCAAGGAACAAGCATCTTTCAAGGAACAAGCTACCATTTTAGGTTTCCTATTTTAATCTTAAATTTGTGTGGATTGCGAATACATGGATTATTCTCATAAAATATGTGACATAGAAAGGGAAGTTAACATGATCTTCATGTTACAGATTAGTAAAAGCACAGAGAGGTCAAATCTGTTCACACAATAACTTGTGTTGGATAAAAATTAGAACCCATCTGTGACTGTTCTTTCTCCTCTGGAACACATCACAACTAGGCCCATAGACACTTATCAAGCAAGCACTCTGAATAAAGCCCTGTATCAGATGCTGGGGACTACCATAAATATAATGAGCAATGCAGACCAACTTAGCACACTAAGATACACGGGCACTGGGGGACTAAGATGGTAGAGTAAGACGACATGAAGACCACCTCCCCCTACAAATGCATCAAAAATGCATCTACCAGAATCCTTATGCAGTGTATACTTTACAAAGATGGAAAATTTCACAGGTTATCCTTCCAATGTGATATTACAACTTTTCTGACAAGTTAAGCAGTTCACTTCTTCTCCTTGATCAATAGAATGTGGAGGAAGGTTTCCTGTGTGACTTCTGAGATTTTTTTATAGAATGTGATATGACCCAGGTCACACACTCCTTTGTATCCCTGAGAGGCTATGGAAGAGTCCTGGCTACTGCAAAGTCACTAGAAAAAACATGAGGAAGGACCACAAAGAGATAGAGATACCTAAGAAGTCCTATTTCTTCCAGGCCCTGCCCAGTCCTTCTGAACTGAGGCCCCAGATACCCAAATGAAGAAATCTTGGAGGACCCTAGTCCAAGCCACCATCTGACAGTAACTTCATGAGAGTTACCAAGCCAAAAACACTTGGTTAAGCTGATCCCAAATTCCTGACTCACAGAAATTAATATAATTGCTTTATAAATCTAAATTTTGTGGTGATTGGTTAGGCAGCAATGGTTAACTAATGCACAGCAGAAGAGATGTGTTCAAAAATCTTTTCAGTTGCTAGTCTTGCTTTATAAAGCTGAGAAACCAACAGTGTTTAATACAAGAAATTCCTTAGAAAATATAAAACTTATGAATCCATCCATTTCTACTTTATTATACACAAATTTATCTCTGGTTTGAGTGATGTTTTCACTTCCAATATATATTTCACTTCTAATATATATGTTCTTTTAATGAGAAACCATCTTTGACAGTTCTAAAAAGACTGCTGTAAAGATCTCAGTTTATTGGATAATAACATGTCCAAATTCCTCCTTTAGCATGACATAAGAAAACTAAAGCCCATTGGCATTTGCTCTTTATTTGCTCCAGTTTCTGACTCTCTGGAGCCTGCATCTGCCAAACAACTCCAGATCCATCCCAGGTTGAACTGGCTTAGGGTCTGAGAGAAACAATGAAAGCTGAATCAGAGAAATCTTACTTCATTTTAGTGCATAAACAATGCAAAGTTAATGCAAATGAATTTATTAGAGGTGTTCAGAAAAAAAGCAATTTTACCTGTTTCAAATTCATTCTCACACTTAAGCATGGTAATACATTGAAAAAAATTTGAAACATATATGACACCAGTGAGCTTTCCAAGAGTCCTTGTTCTGTTGCTTCACCACTCAACTTGGCTTCCTCTTCTTCCTCCTTAATGAAAACATCTCTAGTCTGCATTTAACTCCTCAATAAATCATTTTAACATGCACCTTAATCTCTCTAGATATTTTTGTTCAGCTGTAAAACGAGGATAACAATATTAGCCAGTTTTGCTTGCTTAATTAGTTTGTACTAGGGCTTCCCTGGTGACTCAGTGGTAAAGAAACAGCCTGCCAGTGCAGTAGACTCAGGTTCAATCCCAGGGTCAGGAAGATCCCTGTAGAAGGAAATAGTAATCCACTCCAGTATTCCTGCCTGGGAAACCCCATGAACAGAGGAGCCTGGTGGGCTGCAGTCATGGGGTCACAAAGAGTCGGATATGACTCAACAATTAAGCATGACTACTAAGTACGAGCACATTTGTTACTGGGTCAATACATAATTCACTCTGTATCAACTCTCTGGTATTGCAACATCCTACAGTATTATAATTTTTGGATTTAAATAAAGGACTTCAAGTGATGAGGAATGGCTACTCTACTAGACAGATTTGAAAAGACCTGGGTTCCAGAGTTGTAATCCTTTGAGAACTCTTGGCTTTCTGCCTGGTGGTTGCAGAAAATTATCCTAGCAGCATGAAAGTCAGCTAAATGGCCTTTTTCCTCAGGCTTCTCACTAACCTAAGAATGCTCCTTGGCAATCAGAAGAATGCTTGTTTTTGTTCAGCTTCGTGCATAGGAGAGAATCAACTTCATTATTTTTAGGAACTCCATAGAGGTGTGGCCTTGCAATGAAAGGCAGAGTAGTATGGGGTCATTTAAGGCAACCTTTGTTTTCTCTTTGAGGGAATGAGATAATGCCATCCAAGGGGAAAACAGGTGCAATTTTATTTTTACATGGGAAAAAGACTAGAAGGCCAGAAAAAGAGGCAGCATGTACTATTAAATGCTCTTTATTTTGTCAGGAAGGTACAGCTCCTATACAGAATCCTCTGATTGTTGCAGGGAAAAGCCAATTCGGACTCCATATTGGAACCATTTCTTTGACTTGCTTTTGTTATTGTAATCATACATAATGGCCTGCCTCAGAGAATCCTGACCCTCTTCCTGACTATTAAACTAAAGTGCTTTTGTTCAGGACCCTGTCCACCTGAAGATGGCAGGAAGGAAAAATTTAGCACATGCCCTGCCTGAAGCTTGCCATTCTAGGAGATATTTGCAAGATCGATGGCATTTTTACTTTGTTTCCTCACCTCCTCCATCTCTGATTAGAAAAAGAACCTGGTGGCATTCAGAGCCTGATAAGAGTGTTAATTTGAGACATTAGTCTGCCATCTTCCCAGTCTGCTGGCTTTCCAAATAGAATCTTATTCCTCGCCTCAGTACCTTGTCTCTCGGATTTATTGGCCTGTCATGTGGTGAGCAAAGTGAGTTTGGACTCTGTAACATGATGCAGTGGATTTAATCTCTGATTCTCTCTGCTTATTATGCTGAAAATAATATAACTGGCAAAAAATGTTGGTGACACAGTTGAATGAATTTTATGAGCTAAAACACATAGGGAATTTGCAAGAAGAAACTTAATGTAATATTTGATCAAGAAACATGGCTCAAGGAACTGTAAAAGGGAGCGTTTCAGTCATTTCTTTTCTGGCCATGGAGGTTTTCTTCTATCAATTCCCATAATCACTGACTTTGATTTCTCCCACAGGTCAGATTCCTGGGAGGAAGGCCTTCTCATCTTTAGTTCTTTAGCACCCTTGTGATGCATCTTGTAGGATCTGAACTTCAGTGCAGTGCCAGACAAAGACCATGTTCTTTGGGATCTTGAGGTCTTGGTTGCACACTGACTCTCCCTTAGCAGTCAACTGACAATGAAAAAGCCACTTACTGTTTCAGAGCCTTGAGTTCCTAATTTCACAAAAGTCAGGAATATTACTTACCTCCCAGATATCCACAGAGGATCACAAGAGATAAAATATGAAAATGCTTTATATACTTTAATATTTAAACAAATGTTTATTATTGTACCAACTTTGTTTTGTAATTATTTGACTTTCCTCTCAAATTAGATTGAAAGATTTTCAGTTTCCCCTAGCATCTATCTTAATACTTGGCATAAAGTAGGTGTTCAAAAAGGTTTTGAGGAAGGAATGCATGAGTGAATAATGAACCCATTTGTGGCATTTTTTATTATATAATCCTTATGCCTGAGCTATGGCAGATTTCACAGCATTATAAATTAATCTTTGGGCCTCTTTCACAATAATCATTGTGAAAAATTAGTATGTATATAACCTTTATATAGATTTATGACTGGGCACCATTCCTGCTGATAAATTGCCCTGGGCTTTACTGATATGTGAAAAGTTTATGGAGTGAAAGTGTGCTTGGCAGTCCCTTGGATAGGTCTTTTGCTTCAATAGTGGTTGGATTGAACAGACGCAGGGAGACCCCTTGCTATAGCCTCTGACCACCCTCCAAATTTTTCTCCAGTCACAACCTTCAAAATCAGCCACTCAGCTGTCCACGATCACCAGAAGCAGCCACCATTTTTTGAGCTTAATTCCTTATTATCATCAACCATGAGCTCCCAGATTCGTCAGAGTTATTCCACCAAGATGGAGGCCATTGTCAGCCCCTGGTTAACATGCATCTGGGGCCTCCTATACCTAGCTCTCTCTGGGCTTCTTTTGAGCATGACAATGTGGCTCTGGAGTATGTGGGCCACTTTTTTTGGGGGAATTGGCCAAGGAGAAACACAAGAGTGCAGAGTCTCTTGAAAATGCAAAGCCAGAATGGTGGCTGTGCCCTCTTCCTGGACTTGCAGAAGCCATCTCAAGATGAGTGGGTAAAACCCAGGATGCTATGGAAGCCACCCTTCTCATAGAGAAGAACCTGAGCCAGGTTCTTCTGGATCTGCATGACCTGGGTTCTACCCATGCAGACCCCCACATCTATGACTTCCTGGGGAACCACTTCCTAGATGAGGAGGTAAAACTCATCAAGAAGATGGGTGACTACCTGACCAACCTCTGCAGGCTGGCTGGTCCCCAGGCTGGGTTGGACAAATATCTCTCCAAAGGCTCACCCTTAAGCACAACTAGGAGCCTCTGAAGACCAGTGGCCATTGAGGAACCCCATAACTTCAGGGCTGCCTGAAGCCCCTCTCTGCAAACACTGGGCAGCTTTTTAACACCTTGGAGCTCTTTCTCAAGCCTTGGACCAAATGGAAACAATAATGCTTTTTGAGCAAAAGTAAAAAAAATATATAAATGTTTATGGAGTAATTTTGTAAGAATTATGATGTGTCTGGGATAATTGGGAATATGACTTTTTTTTTTTTTCAGTGCTTCACTGTGAAGTATGACACAGGAAATCCATTCTTAACATTTACAGCAATTGTTCTCAAAGTCTAGTCCCTGGACCAGCAGCATCAGTTTCTCCTGGAAGCTTGTTGGAAATGTAGATTCTCCTCATATCTACTACATCAGTAATCCTTGAGTTGGGGTCCAGAAATATTAACAATCCTCCAGGTGATTCTGTTGCACTCAAAAGTTTGAGAACCTGACAGAGTATTGGGATTAGAAGATAAAACCAAAGTACAGAAGAAAAATAGCAACAGTTTATTTGTTTTTAATAGAATTAGATTTTAAAGTTTTAAAAGGTTGCCAAAGTTGTCATTTTAAAAGGATCCCTTCTTTCTTGGATTGGAAGAATCAATATTGTCCAAGAAAATATACTATACTAGGCACTCAACAGATTCTATGCAATCTCTATCAAATTTCCAACGGTATTTTTCACAGAACTAGAACAAAAAATTTAAAAATTTTCATGGAGACACAAAAGACCCCAAATAGCCACAGCAATCCTAGGAATGAAAAATAGAGTGGGAGGAATTAGACTCCCTGACTTCAGACTATACTACAAAGCTACAGTCATTAAAGCAGTATGGTACTGGCACAGAAACAGAAATAAAGATCATTAGAACAGGATAGAAAGTTCAGAAATAAGCCCCTGCACCTAGTGTAAATTAATGTATGACAAAGGAAGCAAGAATATACAATAGAAAAACTATACAATAGAGACAAGACAGTATCATCAATAAGTTTTCCCAGTTTCTGGGAAAACTGGATAAGTGAAGTTGCTCAGTTATGTCTGACTCTTTGTGACCTCATGGATGTAGCCCACCAGGCTCCTCCATCCATGGAATTTTCTAAGCAAGAGTACTTGAGTGGGTTGCCATTTCCTTCTCTAGGAGATCCTCCTGACCCAGGGATTGAACCCATGTCTCCTGCATTGCAGGCAGATGCTTTATTGTCTGAGCCAAAACTGGATAGCTACATGTAAAAGAATGAAATTAAGAGTATTTCCTAACACCATATACAACAATGAAACTCAAAATGGATCAAACACCTAAATGTAAGTCTGCACAGTATAAAACTTTTAGAGAGAAACATAGGGAGACTATTGTGGCATAAATCACAGCAAGATCATCTTTGATCAACCCCCCAAAGAAAATAATATGAAAAAATAAACAAATTAGACCTAATTAAACTTTAAAGCTTCTGCATAGCCATGGAAACAATAGAAAAGACCAAAAAGACAACCCATCGAATGGGAGAAAATATTTGCAAATGAAGTGACCAACAAGAGATTAATCCAAAATACACAAAAGGCTCATGCAGCTCTATATAAAAAAACAAGCAACACAGTAAAAAAGTATGAGTAAAAGATCTAAATAGACATTTCTCCAAAGAAGATATATAGATGGCCAAAAAGCACATGAAAAGATGCTCAACATCACTATTAGAGAAATGCAAATCAAAACTACAATGATGTATCACCTCACACCAGTCAGGATGGGCATCATCAAAAAGTCTAAAAATAATAAATGCTGGAGAGGGTGTGGGGAGAAGGGAGCCCTCCCACACTTTTGGTGGGAATGTAAATTGGTACAAACACTATGGAGAACAGTATGCAGGTTTCTTAAAAACTAAAGTAGAACTACCATATGATCCAGCAATCCTACTCCTGGGCATATATTTGGAGATTATTATAATTCAAAAATATACACGCACCCTAATGTTCATTGCAGCACTATATACAATAGTTAAGACATAGAAGCAACTTACATGTCCATCAACAGAGAAATAGATAAAAAAATATGGTACATATATACAATGGACTATTATTTATCCATAAAATAGATTGAAATAATGCCATTTGTAGCAACATGAATGGACCTAGAGATTATCACATTAAGTGAAGTAAGTCAGACAGAGAAAGACAAATATCATATGATATCATTCATACATGGAATATAATTTTAAAAGACACAAATGTACTTATTTATAAAACAGGAACAGACTTACCTTTATCAAAGCAAACATGTTATCAGAGGGGGAAGGTGGTGGGGGAGGGATAAATCAGGAGCTTGGGATTAACAACACACACTACTATACATAAAATAACCAACAAGGAACTACTCTATAGCACAGGGAACTCTATTCAATATTTTGTGATAACTCACATGGGGAAAGAATCTGAAAATGAATATATGTATAACTGAATAACTGCTGTACATCTGAAACTAACATGACATTGTAAATCAACTATACTGCAATAAAATTAAAATAAATAAACATAGGGATCCCTTCTTTCTAGATAAGGAAACTGAGTCACAGATATGGTAGATAATTTAGTTTAGATGAGAGAGCTGTATCCCTATGCACTGGGGTTCTTCTGGGTGACTGACTCTCCCATCCTATAAACTCAATAATGCTCACATAAGAGTATAATAAGGCTTCCCTCATGGCTCAGATGGTAAAGAATCTGCTGGCAATGCAGGAGACCCAGGTTCGATCCCTGAATTCAGAAGATCATCTGGAAAAGGGAATGGCAACCCACTCCAATATTCTTGCCTGGAGAGTCCCATGGACAGAGGATCCTGGCAGGCTACAGTTCATGGGGTGGCAAAGAATTACACACGACTGAGCGACTAACACTTTCACTTTCAAGAGTGTGATATGTGTATAATATATCA
Organism: Bubalus kerabau; assembly: GCF_029407905.1. NCBI lineage: Eukaryota > Metazoa > Chordata > Mammalia > Artiodactyla > Bovidae > Bubalus > Bubalus kerabau. The sequence goes on from NC_073641.1 coordinate 17,359,131, forward strand.
CCTCTCTTGGGTCATATGTTGGAGAAGCATAGTATTTACTGAAATTGGTCCCTCTCATGGTGGGAATTTGAGTTACTGTGGAGGATTGACTGGGGAAGCAGAATTAACTTTTAGGTTTCTTCACATCACACCTTAGACAGAGCCATTGATTTCTACACATAAAAGACACCATGACTTCAGTGAGATCAGTCTATTTTGGACCAGTTACAAAATCTGTGTTTCTTCCCTGGTAGTGAAAATTGAGCTGATCTCAGGATTCTGAGACTTTGCTAAATTCAGTCAGAAACTTGAGATGGTACTATTTACCCATTTTCTACCCATTTTCCACTGAGCAAAAACCTGTGGTGAGCATGTACTTTGTTAACAGTGAGGCCGCAAAGAGGATAGAAGGCCCTAAATGATAGAAATTAGGGACTTCATAGTCATTTGGGCCACAGATATCTCTGACAGGACTGTTACTTGATGAGAAATTGTGTGTACCACTGCCAAATAAAGTGTAATGCTATCACTGAAGAAACAGGTGTATTTTACTTTGTTCTTTTTCCATGCTTGAGTTCATACTGCCCCAGTCAACAAGAACAGTTTCACAAGGCTGTTTGGCTGCTTTAAATGATAATTGCTGTTGTCTGTTTTCCCTGTAATTGTTTTATTGTCTGTCTTTTCTCTACCTTACTAGCAATAATCTGTTGTTTGTGTTTTGAAATGACATTAAATTATTAAAAGCTAAAACCCTGAAGAACTATATTTTTCTGTGAAAACTGACAATACAAATGAAACCTGGGAGCCTGGTCCCACCTGCAGTCTAACTGCATTATTTATTATTCTTTGAGGCAACAATTTCAGTTCTTCTCCTGCCTTGAGATGACCTTTCTCTAACAGCCTGCAAGTTACCAATCTTTTTACATTTATTCTACACCTCTAACCCTCTCCTTGAAATAAGAACCCCCAAATTTGCTTGCCCCAGAAGTTTTTTCTAAATCAGAAGCCCAAGGAAGTCTTTATTTTCTGTATTTTCCTAATAGAAAATAACCTTCTGAAAGCTAGGCATTACGTTTTGTACATTTCCAGTTCTCCCAATGTACCATACAGCATCAGGCTAAATAGGAAGGGCTAGATGTAGTACCTGGAGAAGGCAATGGCACCCCACTCCAGTACTCTTGCCTGGAAAATCCCATGGATGGAGGAGCCTGGTAGGCTGCCGTCTATGGGGTCACACAGAGTCGGACACGACCGAAGCGACTTAGCAGCAGCAGCAGCAGCAGACGTGGTACTCAAATTAAGTCCCTCATTACAGTAGTCATCCAGAAAGGAAAATGGAAGTACATAGAAGAGTCAAAGTGAGGGTACAAACAGTTCATTTTCCTCCCTAGTCTGGTTAACCCTGCTTATATAAACACACACCTATGCATATTATACATAATGCTGTAAATAGCTGTAAGGCCAGGACATGGTATATATTTTGTGCTGAATGTGTACTACATTTAGAGTGTGTGTGTGTGTGTGTGCCTGTTTGTGTGCACACATGTGGACTGTGTCCTGCCAGCAGAGCCCACTTTCACCTTCCACATGGATGGCCTAACTATCTCACTATCAGGGAGCACATCTGGCTTTAGCAGGGCCCTTTGAGTCACTGTGATGTGGGTAATATGAGCAGTCTTGGGGATACAACCAACTAAAGTGTGTGTCACTGGGAGGACTGTTGAAAGACTTAATGAGAAGAGAGAGATGCGGGCAATCATAGGGATGTAGGTCTGGGATGATAGTGAAGCTGGATAGATAGTTACAGCCAACCCAGAGAAAAGTAAGAATCAGATGATTTGGAAAATGGAACACTAAATAAGGGATGGAACAGAGTATTCCATATCTAAGACAGAGAATCTGTGAATACCTCTATTCTGGCAACTTCATAGGCTGGCCCCTGCCCTCCCCTCAACAAATGACACCAGTGAGCTGTAGGATTGCCTTCATTTCATCACAATGGCCTTGGAAGTATTGACCCTTGAAGAGGAGGGGAGGAGGTTGAAAACTGAAATGAATCAAAAGCAATCAAAGAACTATATGGCCCTAAAGAGTGTGTGGATTTGCGGGAAAATTGTTTTGTAAACGATAATTACATTATTTGGAGTTAAAAGAACACAGCTGCATTTCATAAATGAAAGTATTTATCAGTTGAAGTTACCAACTCAGGTAGGCAGACTGGGCGTGTAGAACTTGACAAGGATTAAACTAGTAAGTCCTGAAGTATTTATCTTCTATGACTGAAAATAACTAGAAGATAAGGTTGGCTCTTAGGAAGCTAGGGGAACCTGAGATCTCAAGGGTGTGAATTCCCTTCAACACACAGCTGTAGAGAAGGTCAACCTTTCCGATAGCACCTTCTCCTTTTTCTGGTAGAACTATCCCCTTCTTGGGGCTTCCTTGGGAGACCTGGTCTTTGTGATACCCACTGAGGGTACAAAGTTTCCCAGTGACATCCCTTTGGAGGACAGGGTTACAGGCTCCAAAATCTTGCATCTCTCATCCTTGTTCCCTCCCAGTTTCCTTTTCTAATCTTGCTGAGATACAATTGGCAATTTGGCAAGGGGTGTGGAAAAGGATTATTTTAGGCACTGAATTTTGCATGGGAAGTATAGTCAAGACTAATGATGTACAGGTTCTAACCAAGTAGAACAAGTAACATAGAAAGACAAAGAGAACAAAGCTTTATTTTTCCAACTTGACAATTGCTTACTATTCTGTCCTAGCATCTAGGCAGCAGGCTTCTGCATAGCAAGGAAGACAATTATTTCTGGGCAAGTTTCTAGGCATGCCAGTCTCCTTTACCCAAGTATATTACTCCCATCGATCTGTCACAGCATCTGAAATTCTACCACTGAAATTGCCTTACTTTGGATTAAAGCACCATATCTCAAGTATTTTTTAATTGCAGTCCTGATGGAGCAGAGCAAGCCAAAGAAGCAAAAGCAACATATTCACAGAAGCAGCTTCAAGGAAAGCACGAGAGATGAATCCGCTCGTGTTTGCATGCATCCCAAGGTCACAATCTCAGCTGCCATTGATCTCCTCTCAAGACGGGAAGGGCTAGTCTTGGTCTTACGTGACCCTCTCTGTCAGCCATGGTAGAAGAGGAGCGAGCCACAAGTGCAGACAGACAGTAGAAGTATCACAGCCTCATGACTTAACTGGCTCTTCTCCTGGACAGAACAGGTCACTTCCTCTTAAGCAACCCGGGCAACACTGGGCTTGGGTACCATGATCATGTTGCAAATTAATCTGTGATTCTCTTGCTAGGACTGTTCAGACACACCTGTTTCAAGACTTTTGTATCAAAAATTTACTTTCTCTTAAACTCACGTGTTTATACCATACCTTTTTGAATCTAATTTTATTTCTTGTTTCTGGAGATTTCCTTTCTGGAAATTCTCTCATAATGCTTTTTTTTTTTTTGTAATTTAGTGACTTCAAATATACCTTCTCCTCCGCATTTCTATAACCTTAATTTTTATTCTTGCTTATGGTCCTCCAGTGAAGTTGTTAAATAAAATTTGAGTATTTACACATTAGAATCCTCTTTGTAACTCAGTGTATTTCCATTTCAGAAGTTTTTCCCCAGTGCTGCAGGCTATCTTTGGTATTTAGGATCTTGCTCACGTCTAAACTAATTTGAATTAAGCTGATCATTTAGTTACCATGAGATTTGTGAAATGTAACAGCCATCCTCTATCCCATAAACTGAGAGCGCTGCTGAAGACTTGAGAAGTATTATCTAAGTGGTTGAAACTGCCTAGGGATTTCAGGTGCCACAGAGCTCCCACCTAAAATGAAACAACCCCAACAGATGGCTCCATTGGGTTTGCCCTTTGGTTTAGTCCGAATCACTGAATGTTTGGGAGTGATTGTGGATCTGGTTTTGGAGTTAGTAGCCCTCCCTCTGACTTGTGAGATTTATTTACACTCTCTCTACTTATGGGCTTCCCTGGTGGCTCAGACAGTAAAGAATCTGCTTGCAGTGCAGGAGACCTGGGTCAGAAATATCTCATGGAGAAAGCAATGGTTACCCACTCCAGTATGCTTGCATGGAGAATTCCATGGACAGAGGGGCCTGGCGGGCTGCAGTCTATGTGGTCACAAAGAGTAGGACACAACTTTCACTTTTCTCTATTTATAGTTGTTTTCATAACATGGGTAATGTTTTCCAGTCACTGAAAATAAACCTTTGAGAAGTTGCACAATTATAAAAGAACTTACTGCTTATAATAAGAATTAATGGTACACATTATCTGCTACTGGTAGATATAATTCTTAATATTATCTTTTTTTAATATTGTCATTCAGAAAGCTTGTTGACAGAGAAGCCTACTCTATTTCTTTTATTTGGTCTCTTGCTAGGCCACCTTGTTACAGGACTCCAGAGGGTGCCTTCCTGTAGATCGTAATAATGTCCTTGCTGTTGATCAACACACTGCCTTGCTCTAAGTCTCATGAGTTGCTTATGATTTTTCTCTGATTATTTTTCCCCCTATTGCTAGAGATGATATGACTCTAGCATAATTTTATAGACAGGGAATTTTTATAGAAAATAACTTTTTAGACAGATAATCTTTTGTACTTTGGAAAAAATAATCACATGGCATAGTTTCTTTTTCCCTGTGTTGGTTGTCCTGTTTACTTTCTCTATTCCTTTATAATTTTATTGTAAATTTATATCAGTATAGAACTTTAAAATTCTATTTTTGTTTTCACTAGAAGCAGTAAGAAGTACAGATTTCCTTGTCTTCCATTCCTCACATCTTTCCTATTGATCAATAAGGATTGATATGTCAGTAAATTTGGAAAACTTAGCAGTGGCCACAGGACTGGAAAAGATCAATTTTCATTCCAATACCAAAGAAGGGTAATGCCAAAGAATCTTCAAACGACCATACAGTTGCACTCATTTCACATGCTAGTAAGGTTGTGCTCAAAATTCTTCAAGCGAGGCTTTAGCAGTATGTGAACCAAGAACTTCCAGATACACAAGCAGGATTTAGAAAAAGCAGAAGAACCAGAGATCAAATTGTCAACATTTGTTGGATCATAGAAAAACCAAGGGAATTCCAGGAAAACATCTACTTTGGTTTCATTGACTATGCTAAAGCCTTTGATTGTGAGGATCACAACAAACTGTGGAAAATTTTAAAAGAGATGGAAAAATCAGACCACCTTACCTGTCTCCTGAGAAACCCATATGCCGTTCAAGAATCAACAGACATGGAACAATGGACTGGTTCAAAATTGGGAAAGGAATATGACAAGACTGTATATTGTCACCCTGCTTATTTAACCTATATGCAGAGTACATGATGTGAAATGCTGGGCTGGGTAAATCACAAAGTAGAATCAAGACTGCCAGGAGAAATACCAGCAACTTCAGATACGTAGATGACACCACTCTAATGAGTGAAGAAGATGAAGACAAAGTAAAGACACCCAATGAGGGTGAAAGAGGAGAGTGAAAAAGCTGGTTTGAAACTCAACATTCAAAAAAACTAAGATCATGGCATTCAGTCCCACCACTTCATGGCAAAGAGATGGGGAAAAAGTGGAAGTAGTGTCAGATTTTATTTTCTTGGGCTCTGAAGTCACTGTGGACTGTAGCCATAAAATTAAAAGATGCTTGCTCCTTTGAAGGAAAGTTTTGACAAACCTAGACAGCATATTAAAAAATGAAAGACATCACTTTCCTGACAAAGTTCTGAATCCTCAAAGCTATGGTTTTTCCAGTAGTCATGTACGGATGTGAACATGCATTCATGCTAAATTGCTTCAGTTGTGTCTGACTCTTTGCAGCCCTGTGGACTGTAGCTCACCAGGCTCCTCTGTCCATGAGATTCTTCAAGCAAAAATACTGGAGTGAATTGCCATTTAGTGTTGGACCATAAAGAAGGCTGAATGCTGAAGAACTGATGCTTTTGAATTGCAGTCCTGGAGAAGACTCTTGAGAGTCCGTTGGACTGCAAGGAGATCAAACCAGTCAATCCTGAAGGAAATCAACCCTGAGTATTCATTGGAAGGACTGATGCTGAAGCTGATGCTCCACTATTTTGCCACCTGTTGCAAAGAGCTGACACACTGGAAAAAACCCTGATGCTGGGAAAGATTGAAAGCAAAAGGAGAAGGGAGCAGCAGAAGATGAGATCGCCATAACAATGGCAATTGTTATGGCATAACAATTGGATATGCCATCCGATTGGCATAACATCACCAACTCAATGGACATGAATTTGCGTAAACTCCAGGAGATAGTGATAGATTGGTAACTGTCCATGCTGCAGTCCATGGGGTTACAAAGAGTCAGACACAACTTAGTGACTTGAACAATGACAACAAGAACATGATACAGACTCATAGACATAGAAAATAAACTTATGGTTTCCAAACGGGAAAGGGAAGGGAGGTTTGAGGAGTGTAGGATTAACAGATGCAAACTGCTTTACATTACATAGAAAACCCTAAAGACTCCACCAGAAAATTACCAGAACTAATCAATGACTATAGTAAAGTTGCAGGATATAAAATCAACACACAGAAATCACTTACATTCCTATACACTAATAGTGAGAAAACAGAAAGAGAAATTAAGGAAACAATTCCATTTACCATTGCAACGGAAAGAATAAAATACTTAGGAATATATCTACCTAAAGAAACTAAAGACCTATATATAGAAAACTATAAAACACTGGTGAAAGAAATCAAAGAGGACACTAACAGATGGAGAAATATACCATGTTCATGGATTGGAAGAATCAGTATAGTGAAAATGAGTATACTACCCAAAGCAATCTATAGATTCAATGCAATCCCTATCAAGTTACCAACAGCATTCTTCACAGAGCTAGAACAAACAATTTCACAATTTGTATGGAAATACAAAAAACCTCGAATAGCCAAAGCGATCTTGAGAAAGAAAAATGGAACTGGAGGAATCAACCTACCTGACTTCAGGCTCTACTACAAGCCACAGTTATCAAGACAGTATGGTACTGGCACAAAGACAGAAATATAGATCAATGGAACAAAACAGAAAGCCCAGAGATAAATCCATGCACATATGGACACCTTATCTTTGACAAAGGAGGCAAGACTATACAATGGATTAAAGACAATCTCTTTAACAAGTGGTGCTGGGAAATCTGGTCAACCACTTGTAAAAGAATGAAACTAGAACACTCTCTAACACCATACACAAAAATAAACTCAAAATGGATTAAAGATCTCAACATAAGACCAGAAACTATAAAACTCCTAGAGGAGAACATAGGCAAAACACTCTCTGACATACATCACAGCAGGATCCTCTATGACCCACCTCCCAGAATATTGGAAATAAAAGCAAAAATAAACAAATGGGACCTAATTAACCTTAAAAGCTTCTGCACATAAAAGGAAACTATTAGCAAGGTGAAAAGACAGCCTTCAGAATGGGAGAAGATAATAGCAAATGAAGCAACTGACAAACAACTAATCTCGAGAATATACAAGCAACTCCTACAGCTCAACTCCAGAAAAATAAATGACCCAATCAAAAAATGGGCCAAAGAACTAAATAGACATTTCTCCAAAGAAGACATACAGATGGCTAACAAACACATGAAAAGATGCTCAACATCACTCATTATCAGAGAAATGCAAATCAAAACCATTTCACACCAGTCAGAATGGCTGCGATCCAAAAGTCTACAAGTAATAAATGCTGGAGAGGGTGTGGAGAAAAGGGAACCCTCTTACACTGTTGGTGGGAATGCAAACTAGTACAGCCACTTTGGAGAACAGTGTGGAGATTCCTTTAAAAACTGGAAATAGAACTGCCTTATGATCCAGCAATCCCATTGCTGGGCATACACACTGAGGAAACCAGAAAGGAAAGAGACACATGTACCCCAATGTTCATCGCAGCACTGTTTATAATAGCCAGGACATGGAAGCAACCTAGATGTCCATCAGCAGATGAATGGATAAGAAAGCAGTGGTACATATACACAATGGAGTATTACTCAGCCATTAAAAAGAATACATTTGAATCAGTTCTAATGAGGTGGATGAAACTGGAGCCTATTATACAGAGTGAAGTAAGCCAGAAAGAAAAACACCAATACAGTATACTAATGCATATATATGGAATTTAGAAAGATGGTAACAATAACCCTGTGTACGAGACAGCAAAAGAGACACTGATGTATAGAACAGTCTTATGGACTCTGTGAGAGAGGGAGAGGGTGGGAAGATTTGGGAGAATGGCATTGAAACATGTAAAATATCATGTATGAAACGAGTTGCCAGTCCAGGTTCGATGCACGATACTGGATGCTTGGGGCTGGTGCACTGGGACGACCCAGAGGGATGGAATGGGGAGGGAGGAGGGAGGAGGGTTCAGGATGGGGAACACATGTATACCTGTGGTGGATTCATTTTGATATTTGGCAAAACTAATACAATTATGTAAAGTTTAAAAATAAAATAAAACAAACAAACAAACAAACAAAAAAGACAGATAAGTGACACGAGTTTACCATATAGCACAGAGATAGAACTCTTTTTAAAATCTTATAAAATAACCTATAATGGAAAATAATCAATATGTATATATAAAACAGAATTGCTTTGCCATACACCTGAAACTAACAACATATTGTAAATCGACTATATTTTGATTAAAATATTTATATGATAAAAAAGAATTGCTTATTTCTAGAATTTTCTATTTAATACTCTTGGCCCAAGATTGACTGCAGGTAGCTGAAAATAAGGAAAGTGTAATAGTGAATAAGGGGGACTACTGTAATCAGAAAATACCTCCTTCAAGATTAGTCATTATTCAATCGCATATATGGTAGCAATGCACAGTCTTAGCAAGTCCAGGGAAGGTAAGCCCGCTAGATGTTTCTAAAATGGTGATGATTTTATGTGTGTGTGTGGGTGTTTGGAGAGAAGAAGTTTAAGCAGTCACATTCTTGATTTTTGTCAGAATGTAAGACATTAAGTAAGGAGGTCTCCCCTTTGTGGCTTACACAACCATAGTCTAAAAGGCTGAATAAAATATAGTCTGTAACATGGTGAAGAATTTGAGCCAGAGATCAGAGGCATCATTTCATGGAGGAACTTGATGTTAATTGAAGGTGACAAAGTATGAAAAGCCTAAGGGACTGACGCCCTTTACTGGCTAGGAGAGGGGCAATTTGTGTAGGTGTGAATACACCATAAATAACTGCATGTCTGTTATCCAGCTGAATTAATTTGCATTTAAAACTCTAAGAGGTGGTCAAAACTGCCTCTGGGAAACTGAATGTCAGTATTGAAACTTACAACGTGTTCTGTACTTTGGGAAATAGAATATCCTTAAGCATGAAGATCCTTGAAGAAAACAGGTCTCCTTACCACTTACCCCAGAGAAAATCAGTACAGTGAACTTCTTTTTGCTTGTTCACAGTATACACATCAGGAAGAGTCTCACCAGCTCTCCAATTTTCAGCCCCTAACTCTTACTCCTCCTGAGCTTCCCTGGCTCAATGGTAAAGAATCCACCTGCCAATGTGGGAGATGTGGGTTCAGTTACTGGGTTGGAAAGATCCCCTGGAGAAGGAAATGCCAACCCACTCCAGTATTCTTGCCTAGGAAATCCCATAGACAGAGGAGCCTGGCAGGCTACAGTCCATGAAGCGGCAAAAGAGTCCGACACGACTCAGCAACTAAACAACAGCAACAATCCCTTACTTCGACTCTGGTGTGGAATGTAGGAGACCTGCCTGCATTTGTCCGTCTTTTTCTGAAAGAAACAGGGAATGGAGGCTGGGAGCCAGTTGTTTGGAAGCATAGAACATGTGTTCCTTCAGAAAGAGTCAGCTGGGTTCCCTCATTGCCTCTGAGATCCATCACTCCCTTTCTTCTTCCTCTTTCCCGTGCCTGGTTCATGTTCATGACACTGGCTGAATTGTCCCCTCAACACTAATTTTGATTGATTGTGCTACTTCGACTTCTTGGATGGAACTCCTTTCTGCACCTATCCAGACAGGTGACTGGTACTATAGAATCCTGTCTTGGTTTGACCAGGTGTCTCCCCCCAGTAACTAAGATCTGCCACACAAAACAGAAGCCAGCTACTCCATATCTGGCCCCTGACCACAGACACTGTCAGATTTTCCTGCCATATCTCACCTGCCCAACTGATTGTTCATGAGAGAGATACTGACTTTCCGAATAAGGACTGAGCTTTCATTCTGTCTTGAGTTGCATCTTCCGGGCTCAGATTCCATTGACAGTGACCAAATGACCTATTATATCTGGAGCCTGAGTCATTCAAGGTGTGCTCTATGTTCATATTTATAGAAAAGTCAAAATGTCTCCTCAAATCTTAGGATCTGCCTGGATCCCTATTCCAGACTCTAATGTATGAAAGCATGAACACTCACCCCTCCCTGTGACTTCTGACCTTACTTTATAATTCTAGTGGCACTCTCTTACAGGCCTTGGTTTTAAGATGATTCTGACTGCTATTTCAGCTTCCTGGGACATCTACCTCCTTAATAACTTATTTAAGCTACCCCTTTCATGCAATGCTCTCTGGCTGCCTTGTAGTTAGAATTTCCTCGTGTTTTTGTGTTGCTTAAGCTTCTGGCTTGAGGCTTAACCTATTTTAATCAATATTTCATGGCATGGCTTGCATGCTAGTACCTTCTTTACACACTCTTTCTTTATATTCATGCTGATTCCTTGAACCCCAGTCTCTGCTTCACTTCCCATTCTTAAATTAAAAATATATATTTCCTAGGTCGATAGTGATTGATTTCCTGGCTGTGGCCACATCTAGATTCTTGAAATCACTTTTGTTCTCTTCTACTTACTGTCCAGGGATGCTGTATTATATCCCTAGTACTGATGATAATCATTCTGATTATCAGTAAAGAAAGAATGAAGGAAGGCTAAAAACAGGACAAAAGAAACTCACAAAGCATCCACCTACTAGAAGTAGAGCTAAGCTTCATAGAACCAGGAAAGTGATGAGATAATATTTTTCTCTTAGGGTCACCACACAGTCCATCATTTCCCCTTCACTCCATATATCTGCAGCATTTTCGTTTTTTCTGGACTAGCTTTCCCCACAAGCCTGTTAGTGTTGCCCTTCATCACTTTTGTCTACCATAGATTGGCCTATGGATTGGTTCCCACCAGAAGAAGTGTCCGACTCCTGATCCAATCAGGAATGCTCAAAGCAAGGGCCCCTGTGGCAGTTCACGACTTCCCAAGCTCATCACTTCAGCAGAGGAAACAAAGATAACTTTCAGAGAAAAAGGCAGACACTCAGCATATTCCCCCAAGCATGTCTAACACAATTAACTCTAAAAATTTGGGTAAAAATTTGTCAATTCACTGGCCATGCACGCATAGGTCAATAATATTTTAAAAAGCAAACTAAGCACTACAAAGTAACAGAGTAGTATTAAATATTCAGAGACAACTGATTGAACCTAATCAGGTGTGAGAGGTTGCAGAGAAATATATGCTAAAGGATGGTAAGACATTAACGAAACTTAAAGAGCGTGGAAAGTGTGGATAAACTTGATCTGCCAACTCAATTAATACTAAAAATATACTTTAGGAATATAAAACTGCAAGTAAGATGCTTTGAGCTTTTTTTCTTTTTTTTGCAAAAATATTTCTAACTGCTGAAAAGTGTTTCCAGAATTCTGTACTCTTCTACAAAAAATATTATTAAGAAACTAATTAGAGAATTATAATTATCATTGATTAAGACTCCTTTATTGAAAAAAGCAGAAAAGCATATTGGATATGATTATGTAGAAAAGATTAATAGAACTAGATATGGGCAAGCAGATCAGGAGAAGGGCAGCCAGTAATAACACATTGATTTTCACAACCTCTTGTGTCCTCCAGGGACAGGAGCAAGTCTGTTCTATATCCTGAGTACTGTCTCTAAGAAGGGGGAGTTTCTCTAGGGTCTGTCAGTGATGCTGTGCAGCCATGACACAGGGCAAGTAGGGGGTTCCAGGCAGGATTGATGTCTGCTAACAGACAGGCAGACCAGAAAGGCAGGAACATACGGGACTTTGTTTACACAGGAAGCAGTCAGAGCAGAGATGTCAGATGAGTTTAGAATCGTAGCCCTAGCATTTCTAAGGCTGAACTAGGCACATTGCTTCATCTCTAATTTTGTTTCCTTCAGCATAATAAGTGGGATAGTAATGATACTTCATAGGATAATTATTCATAAGATATATGTACAGTGTCTAGCACTGTGACTGAGAGAATGGAATTGCAGTAAATATAGTATTATTACTCAAAATGAATGAAAGAAACAGGCAGAAAATGGGATCTGGGGCAGAACATGGCATACGGTTAGGCATGCGAAAATGACTGTCTTCCTGGTCTATGTTGATAAAGCTTGGTAGGTACACACTTTTTTTTCTTATATAACATGAGGCAATGAAATACAAGTATTTGGAGCCAGTTAACTGAAACAGAACGAGAACTAGGTCATTTGGGGAGACATCAACAATTTTACAGTTGGCAAAAAAATTCTACAATTTTCTGTTTCTTAAGTGATCTTAAAGTTCACTTTCTTGGTCCTTGTTTAAAGGGTCTCAGAGACTCCTTTAAATCTCCTTTTTCCCTTTCAACAGAAATGTAATGATCACTGATTTTTGTCTCTTCTTCCCCAATCTTTCCAAGAGTCATTTACATTCCTCAGGATCAAAGCTCAAGGGTATATTTGAAGCATCTCATAAGCAGACTCTATTGCCACTTCCCCTGGACTGACTTCTCTCTCTGCATTATTTTTCCTCTACCATGAATTCAAAATGTTAGTGCCACGACTCTTTTCTTTGTATTTTATTTTCACTATTTCACTCAAATTTCTCCACTGCTGTTACGTTGCTGTTGGTATCAGATTTCAGTTTCTTTTAAAGAATCAAAATGCCTGAGCCTTTCGGAGTATTTCCTGTCTTGATGAAATTATAAGAAAAATCACTGAAATGTAAATTGTAGATATCAAGACAATTTACCTTCCCCTCCAAAGTAATTAAACCTGTATCACCCAAGACTGTTATCCCACATTACTAGAATAAATTGTCACACTTAAGGAATTTGACATTGTTAAATCACTTTCTAATATGCATCCCGTATTCAAATTTCTTATTTGTCCCTAAAATAGTCTTCATATTTATTTCCTGTTTGTTTGTTTTATGCTCTGATGCAATTATATATCACTCATTGCCTTTAGTTGTCTTGGCATGAACACATTTAAAAACTTATAGGGTGATTCTGAAAATCTTTTCTCTTCCCTTCCTGTTAAAAGCCAGGGAGGTAGAAAGCTACTCTACTTACTCAAAAGTGTGGCCCTTAGAATTATGCTTTATAAATTCTATAAATTTATAACCAGAATAGCGTGCAGTAAATTTTCTTAAAATTAGTAATGCTTCTAGGTGGATTTGATTATTGTGAGAACTTCAAGGCCTAAGAATCCTTTGGAGAGAAGATTTTTGAATTAATAAGTCCTTGTGAGGCATTCAAGCTGTGCCAGGTTAGAAAAGGATAAGTAGATTTCTGCCATCAGAGGGGCTGATCCTCTCTTAAGAGTTGTATATTTTGCTAAGAACAAGAATTGCTTAGGATTTAGTACCTACCCAAGGAGGAGAAGGGGATCACAGAGGATGAGATGGCTGGATGGCTTCACCGACTCTATGGTCATGAGTTTGAATAAACTCCAGGAGTTGGTGATGGACAGGGGGCCCTGGTGTGCTGCGATCCATGGAGTCACAAAGAATCAGACACGGCTGAGTGACTGAACTGAACTGAACTGAATGTATGCTATAAAGTGAATTGTTAATAATTCGTTATAGTACCCCTGTTTCTATTTACTCTGAAGTATCTTTTTTAGTATTTTAAAGAATATTATCATTGTTCCAGTCTTCTCATAACTGTAGATTATAATTGGAAATTTTTCTTCATGATTCTTATAAGGGCTACAAAAGACACTCTGGAAAACCTAACATTGCTTCAGGGTTTAATATTCAAAATCATTGCAAATGTGATTGACACTGGACAGTAGAAAGGCAACGAGAAGTTATTATTCAAATATTTTATTAATTAAGACTTAGTTGATTGACTAATTGTTTCTAAAACGAAGCACTTTCAAGAACAGTTCTAGGAGCTAGGAGCTGTCACTTTTTCTACAGCATCCTCTGATATAAAGTGTTAAGGTTATTTAAAATGCAGAAGCATTACCACTTTTTGCTTTTTTATCTTGACTTGGCCCTCCCTTTAGAATTTTTTTTTTTGCATTTAAGATTTTATCTCGGTTTCTTTCATTTCCAGGGTAGCCTTCCTAGAATGAATAGAAGAATAAGGTAACGCTGATTGATTTGGCTTGATACCAACAGAGAGATTTGAGCTTTTTGATTGTTAGAGTGAGATTTCCTGAAATTGACAATGTAGATCCTGTTCCCTTCCTTCCACCTACAGCACACAGAGACTATAGAAGAAACAAAAGGCAAGAACATGCTATCCCCTTGTGCTTTGAGTTGAAGTAATTTCAGCTTAACTTGAGAACATATCAGAAAATGATGACCATGTGGTCCAGTCTTACAAGGCCAATTTGTGATTTCTTTCTGTACTACCTTCTTTCTTTCTTTCACTACCTTCCTCTCATTTTCTACATTTTCCTTGCTCCTCCTCCTTCAGTATTGCCAAAAATCTTCAAATAATTTTTCTGGGAAATACACAGTAGAGAAAAGGTTTGAGGAACCTTAGGACAAGTTTTCCTGGGAGTGGGAATGCTTTTGATTTTACTTCAAGATTTTGGGGAGAAAGCTAAGAAATTCAAATAGTGATATTATTGAAAGTATCATGCAATATTACAGCAACTGAATATATGTTAATACAGTACGAAATTCAAGTATTTTTTTTTTAAAGAAAACAAAAAGACTATAGATTGTTTTGCTTACAATAGAACTATACTTTGCCATTGGGATTCTATGATATAAAAACTTGCAAACCAAAGTAATATGAGTTCCAGGTCCAAAAGGTTTGTTCTAAATTCCTATATCATAGTTTGGATTCCCTAGTAAGTAAATTCCGAGATGGAGTGGCTTTGTCTTGCCATATCTCAACTCCAGCCAGACCCCTAGAACCAGGGAACTGAGTGAAGTTACTGAGCAAATAAGGCAGCATCTTCCCAGATTGTTCATGATACAGGTTCTCTGAGAAGAGTTGTAAATGGGATGAAGTGACTGACACCTCTGAAATTAACATAGAGTTTCGCAAAGTAACTGCTTTGGAGAAGCAGACATTCACTTAGATATAAAAATTCTAATGTTTATTAAAGTTCAGTTTTTACAATTAGTATCTCCTTTTAATATTTCTCTGGAATGGCAGTGAAGTTGGAGTGATACCTTTTTACAAAGGCAAGGAAAATTTCCTTTCCATTTTGAGCCCTCAAATATCTTTCCAGTTGCTCAACACTGGTAAGGGCATGCCCCAGTTAGGCTATGACGATTTTTCTTTTTAGTGTATTTGGAAGACATTGAGTTGATACTGTGGGTTTGAAACGTTCTTTTCCATCATGACTATCCAAATAGCAACCAAATAGACTCATAAGTCAACACAAACTATCCAGCCTAATGTTCTAGATTCTAGATATCGCTATGGAGTAAGACATTTCCTTCTTTTCACCATTATAGAACAATCAAAATGAAAAAGTATAAGATGCACCTAAATGCACAAATGAGTCATGTTTAGCTTAATGTGGATCTCTGCCCTGGCCTAGCCATATCTCAGCTGTTTGTGTTGAGTGTTCAGCTAGCTGTGCATCATGCCATCTTTTTTGTTTTTTGGAATCAGAGACCGGGCATCTTAGTGCATAGTGTTTTTCTGCTCCTGCACTGAGACTGCAAGTCTCTATGCTTTTACAACTCTCTGGGCAACACTCCCATGGTCCTTGCTGGTACAGAGTAACACATTCCATTGCTGGCTTTGAGTTTTCAGCCCATCACTGTATTCTCTCTAGCACAATGAGGCCTTGTCAGTTTTATTACATTCAGTCTTGTAAACCAATGATCAGGCTCAATATCAATTCTTTCCTTATTTATAGACAAATTCCCTTGGATCATCCAACTCTCAAGTGATGTTCCCATTGTTCTTGCCAAAGAGGGCTCCATGACCCAGTCTTTTCATTTGGGGCCACTTTATTTGATTTTCTATCCTCCTGGAATGAAACTTAAATTATCATCATCCTTTTGTGGATTGTTTCCTATTTGTCAGCCACTTTGAGGCCAGTATTCTGTTTACTCTTGCTTCTCACCCTGCATTTCACTGTTAGGCTGCGGTAAGGCACCAGCTATAAGGCACCAGCGATGGCATTATATGTTTACTTAACTGTGTAAGCTAATACTGTCATTAAATGAAAATCTAACTTATTCTGTAAGTACTCAACAGTTATTATAATTTGGAGCACAACAAAACTATATTGTATTTTTTGTTTGATTGTTTCAGGACCCATAGTAAAAGACCACTATATTCTCTCATCATCTCTCATTCTACTAGCATGGAGTGTGAACTTGGCTGGGGAAATTTTCAGCCTCAAATGCTTAAGTATCTACATCCAAAGTAAGATAACAAGGTCACTATTTACTGAGAATCCTGGAAATGTTGGATTTTGGGTATCATCCTTTTCCTTCCCACTCCACTGAGGCAGGAAGAAAATCAACAAAAATATCAGAATTGTCTTTAAATCCATGAAAGAGGTAATACATTCATTACAAAAATGGAAAAATGACATCTTTAAAAGAGTAGAACTAAAAACAATAATTACCAACATTATACATCCATTCATAAGTATCATTCCTGCTACCACCACTGGGGCCATTTAATGAACTCGTACACTATATATGCTTTAAGCTCATCCCCTTATCAAGCCCTGCAAGGGAAAGATTATTTTACTCATTATATATGGAAATGAAGTCAAGGCTCAGAGAAATTCAATAACTTGTCAGTGATCACATAGCTAGTAAGTGACTGAACTCAATTTTAAATGCAGATCTGTTTGATTTTTCAAATCTATGTTTTAGCTACTGCACCAAGATGACTCTCATCAGCTATCAACTTGTTCAAAGATTGCATCTGCCAGGCTTTATATGCACAAGTAAAATGAAATGGAACAAATTTTCTGGTAAATTGGAAAGCTGATTTCAACCTAGATCCTGATTTCCTTTATCAGTTTTATTTTTCCTTTTCTGTTTGTGCAGATGTTGGCAGTGTCTCTGCATATAACCAGCCAAATCGACCAGCGGCCCCTTCAGTGGACTGAATACATCACTCGGGCCAGTCATGACTGCTCAAGTGGTTCTCTGTAGCCAAGTAGCCCTGAGCATTATGAGCTGCCACAGAAAACTGGGAGAGCTACTCCAATCTGACCAAGATCAATTCACCTTTTGCCTTTTAGACCTGCTTCTTATCCTATTGAGTCTAAAGATAAATAAATTTTATTCTTAGCTTATTCTTTTCAATTGTTGACTCACTGTATTAACTCACCTGGCCTAGCCTCTGGGATGAAGCCAAGTTTAGAAAGTGACCTTGGCAGTAGACCAAGATTGCCCTGAGCCTTTCCATGTGGAGAATGCCATTCATCTTTTCTTACCCAGAGTTCCTGATTTCTGATATTTCTTTCCAAGAAGCAAGTAGATGAGTAGACCAAGTTAAGACAGTATAGATAGCAAAGATGCTGCTATTACCTAAAACCAGTTTGATCAGCAGAAGTAATAGAAGGTCCCTTTCTCTTTTTGAATGAGAGATTTCAAATATTGTAGTCCACCCCCTCACTGCACCCTCCTTGTTCTACATTACAAACTCCTCCCCAAACTCTTCTCCAGATTTTCCTCCAGGAGGAGCTCACTAAGAATTGCTCTTGGCTATGTTGCATGTAATTTTCTTCTTTTTAACCTATCACATAAGGTGAGGTTTCAATTGTCAGGGCAAATGTGAGTGGAGAGAGTATGGTGCTGTTTGATCTCTTATTTGGTCTGCTTTCTGCTATGCTATTAGCTATTTTCACTCTTATGGTTAAAAGAATGCAAACCGTTCCACTCTCCTGCCTTTGCTATTCTTGTTTGCCTCTATTTCTTCTCAAGATCTAGTGTGCCCACACTCTGCCATATTTACACATTTAACTCCTTTTCTTTCCACTAGCATACTTTGATTCTTTTCTCTTCATTCTATGTTAGATTTCCCTTGAATCAATATTTTCGACTCAAGAGAAACTGGTTTCAAAGCCCAGTTTCTCAGTTCAGAAAGGAAGTTTAATTGTCACTGACAAGCTCATTCCTCCATGCAGCATCTGTTACGTAACTAGAGAAGATTTGGCCCATGAATTTAGGCTAATCAAAATGGATAGCTTATCTATGCAATCTCTTCATGTTTTCAGAAATTACTGAATACCAAAATGGTTCTGGATAGCTCAGTGGAAAGAATACCTAAAATTACTGCTTAATGATGGGGAGAGTGTTTTAGTTTTTTGTTCTGATTTGCTTTTGGTTTTGATTTTTAAGTTCTGTTGTTGTTTCTTTCTTCTTCTTTTTTTTTTGGCCATACCACATGGCATATTGGATTTTGACCAGGGTCAAGTTCCCTGACCAGGGATTGAACCAATGCCTCCTGTGTTGGGACCGTGGAGTCTTAACCACTGGACCACTAAGAAAGTCCCAGAGAGTAGTTTAGTTCTGTATGAGCCACCACAGTTTAAGGCTATACCTTAATTTTCACTGGCTGGTTTCCAAACAGTGGTGGCTCTACCATAAGCAGGTCCTGAGAAAAGGATTTGAGTGAAAACGATTTCTGTAAGAGATGAAGCACTACCTGGGCAAGGAGATGTGAGCCAAGAAAGGCTATATTATCACTGTAGATGGGGGATCAATGCCTGATGCAGGCCTCTGAGATGCTGTGTAGAATATTCCTTGGAGTTGTTATGAGTCTAGGAAACTAGAATATTTCTACCAACTCCCATACATCATTGAGAGTTTCTCCTGGGTAGACATTTTGGATCTGCCCTAGGAAAGAGATGAACTATGGTTCCTATGGCCATAGAAAGCTCTCAATAAAATCATTGTGAATAACTGCAGTAAGGAACCATTAGCATGTGTTGGAATGATGAATGTGGAGGGAATATGGAGGTATATGAAAATAGTCTGCTATAAATGGGAAATGAACAGTAGTGGGAATGGGGGGTGAGGCAGATAAGCTAAAATGGATCAGTAAAATATATTTTGAATCTTCTGATATTTCTCTCAGCTTATGTTATTCCTGCTGTTCAGTCTCTAAGTCATGTCTGACTCTTCATGACCCCATGGATTGCAGCAGGCCAGGCTCCTCTGTCCTCCACTATCTCCTGGAGTTTGCTCAAACTCATGTTCATTGAGTCAGTGATGCTATCTAACCATCTCATACTCCACCACCCCCTTCTCTGTGCTTAATGGTGTTCAGTGTACAGAACTAGCTTATTTTAGAGATTTAGATTCTGTGGATTTCCTATGGAAGTTTTTGAGGATGTTCCCCAAACATTCATAGCAAACTTTTGGCAAGAATATTATGCAGAGCTTCTTGTTTAAGAGACATCTTATATCTGGGTAGGGAAAAGTCATAAGGGGTGTGGTTGGGAGCAGAGAGAGGGATATCTACAGAGAGTGACAGTGAAAAGTGAACATTACTGAGTATTTTAGTAACATCAGATCATATATACCTGAATTAAGATTAACAATAAAATGTTAAAAGCCTGTAAAATTGAATACAGATTAATATTTAAAGAAATAACTTGGCATGGTTAATATCTCAAAATCTTTATTTTTGCTATCAATATGGGGATTTGAAGGAATCAAGAATTTGGAGAGAGAGAGGTGAAGAAATGGTGGCTACATAAATCTGAATGTTCCAATAGATTCTGTACAAGCTGTGCAAATCAACAAAAGTAAAATGTCAACCTAAAGAAATCCCGTTCTTCAGAATGACTATGCGTGCTTGTTTATGTGGGTTCAGTTGTGTCCGACTCTTTGTGACCTCATGGACTGTAGCCCACCAAGTTCCTCTGTCTGTGGATTTTCCAGGCAAGAATACTGAAGTGAGTTGCTGTTTCCTACTCCAGGGGATCTTCCCGACCTAGGGATTGAACCACATCTCCTGAATTGGCAGGCAGATTCTTTACCACTCAGACAACTGGGAAGACCCTCAGAATGACTATAAGTAAGAGTAAAATATACTGCCCAATTTATCTGCAAGTAGAAAAATAAAAACCAGGTTCCATTTTCAGTTTTCAGAGAAACCTCCATACTGTTTCTCATAGTGGCTGTACCAATTCACATTCCCACAACAGTGTTCAAGGGTTCCCTTCTCTTCACATCCTCTAGTACATATATATATATATATATATATATATATATATATATATGTATTTGTGTGTGTGTGTGTCTATGACCCAGTAATTCCACTCCTGGGTAAATATCCCCAAAAAGCAAAAACATTAATTCGAAAAAGATATATTCACCCCAATGTTCATAGAGACATTATTTACAATTGCCAAGATACAAAAGCAATCTAAATTTCCATCAACAGATGAATGGTAAAGACGATGTGGTATATACAGTGGATTACTACTCAAAGAAACTGTCATTTGCAGCAACATGGATGGACTTGGAAGGAATTATGCTAAGTGAAATAAGTCAACAGAGAAAAAAAACACTGTATGATATCATTTATATGTGGAATCTAAGCAATACAACAAACTAGTGAACAAAACAGGAACGAAGCAGACCCACAGATATAGAGGAAAAAATAGTGGGTAGGGGGCACAATATAGGCGTCGAGGATTAAAAAGGATTGTTATGGGATTATATTAAATCATGTGTGTGAAACTTTTGAAAATTGTAAAGCACTATAGAATTTAAAGAATCTTTCAGTCAATAAACAAATGAACAAACAAATGAACAAACAACAACCAATTTCTAGTGAAGCTATTTGCCAACTCCTCACCCCAAGATGTCCAGTGAGAAAAGTATTGAAAACTTTGCAGAAGAGGGAATAGTGCAAGGGAAAAGAACTTTTGTGGAAGTTGTATAAGAAGAGTAAAAAGCAGCAAGATAAGAAAATTTAGGATTTTGTAAGATAAATACAAGTGAAAAATATCATAAGACACATTTTTCTCCACTTTGCATCCACACTAAAAGACCATTTGCTTTGCTACACTGACAGAAGAGGGTGAGGTAGAACTAGGGATCTTGTAAATCTCCCAGTTTTTCATCCCTCGTTACTGAATATGGAGATGCAAGGAGTCTCCATTTATGCTGAGAAGAAAACAGAGAATTAAAATCAAACATTTCACCTGATAACAGTTGTCTCTAAAAGTCAACCACAAATGAAAATAAACTGCCATTGAATTCTATAAAATAAACATTCTCAAATGAATATTTGGCAATATGAAAAAATTATTTTGAATCACTTTTCTAAGAGCAGAAATAGAAACAAGGAGAGGATAAACAAATGAGTACATATTTCTTGCATTCAGGAAAGAAATACAAAGAAAAGAGTCTAAACTACAAGTTGCTCCATGATGAATAAACTAAATAAAACTTATTAAGTGTCAATGAAGAAGAGAACAATAATCAAAAGAATAAAAATTGTATAATGAAAGAAAAAAAAAGGCCAGGAAGAAAGTAATTAGAATGGAAAACAGAAAGAGAATATCCAATACATGAATAATCGAAGTCCTCAAAGGAGAAAAGCAAAACAATGGAACAGAAGTAATATTTAGAACAATAATCTATAGCAGTTTTCCAGAAACAAAAGAAAACCTGCGTCCATGCATTGAAAGGGCCCACTAGGTACATAAGAAAATGGACATAGCATGATTGAATCTAAGGCATACACAGTGAAGACTCCTGGAGGTTTAAAGTTCAAATACTTTCCAGTATTTTCAGTCAAAACGATCTAGTGAGTTCTAGGAGCAAGAGACTTCGAGAAAAACAATGATGAAGGAGCATTTTCAAAAAACTCAAGAAATGAATTATGATCCAAAGATTTTATGTTCTGCCAAGATGTCCTTCAAATATCAAGACTGAAAAATTCCATTTTAAACCTGTAAGAACTCAAGAGGTTCTGAGAAAATGCTGAAAAAATACACAGCAAATACTGTATATGTAGAATTTATGACATGAAATTAAAAGGACAGAATTGAGATCAAATATATCAGCTATATCAATAAATATGAATGAAGCTAAATTCATTTATTGGAGGAAAAATTATTTACAATTTGACTCACAAAGGGAAGTTCATATATATACTTTATAAAACATGCACATTTATAAACCCAAAATGGATTAAAGACCTAAATGCAAGTCCAGACACTATAAAACTATTAGAGGAATACATAGGCAGAACATTCTTTGACATAAATCACAGCAAAATCTTTTTTGATTTACCTCCTAGAGTAATGAAAATAAAAATAAACAAATGGAATCTCATTAAACTTAAAAGCTTCTGCACAGCAAAGCAAACTATGGGAACAAAAAAAAGCAACCTTTAGAATGGGAGAAAATATTTGCAAATGAAACAGCTGACAAGAGATTAATCTCCAAAACATACAAACACCTCATGAAATTTAATATAAAAATAATCAAATAACCCAATCAAAAGATGGATGAAAGATTTAAATAGACATTTCCCCAAAGAAGACAGATGGCCAAAAAGTACATAAAAAGATTCTCAGCCTCACTAATTACTAGAGAAATGCAAATCAAGACCACAGTGAGAATCACCCTAAACTAGTCAGAATGGCCATCCTCAAAAAGTCTACAAACAATAAATGCTGGGGAGGATATGGAGAAAAGGGAAACCTCCTACACTGTTGGTGAGAATTTAAATTGGTAAAGCCACTTTGGAGAAAAGTATGGAGATTCTTTAAAAAACTGAAAATAGAGCCGCCATATGATACAGCAATCTCACTTCTGGGCATTTATCTGGAGAAAATTATAATTGGAAAAGGCACATGCACCCTATGCTCATTGCACCACTATTTGCAAAAGCCAGCACAGGGAAGAAACCTAAATTCCTATCAACAGAGGAATGGATAAAGAAGATGTGCTGTAGAAACAGTGGAATACTGTCCATAAAAAGAACAAAGCAAAGCCATTTGCAGCAGCATGGACTGATCTAGTGACTGTCATGCTGAGTGAAGCAAGTCAGACACAGAAACACTAAAATCATATGATATTGCTTATATGTGGAATCAACAAAAGGGCACAAATGAACTTATTTAGAACAGAAGTAGAGTCATGGAGGCAGAAAACAAACTATGGTTAGGAGGGGCTCAGGAGGGGAGGGATAAACTGGGAGATTGGTATTGACATATACACACTGCTATGTATAAACTAGATAACTAATAAGAACCTGCTGTCGAGTACAGGGAACTCTACTCAGTATTGGGTACTGACCTTATAGGAAAAGAAACTAAAAAGTGAATCTATGTATAACTTTGTACCTTAAACTAACACAATATTATAAATCAACTATACTTCAATAAATATTTTTTAAAAAATAAATAAAAGAGGTGCATCTAACCCAAAGTGATTCAGAAATGCTGAAAATAAAGGGATGAGCACAAACAGGAAAAAAGAAACTGAAAGAGCAGGGGTTAAAATGCTGATATCCTGCTGGAAATGCATGACTTCAATGTAATCACAAGGAAACATTAAATTCATACCAAGAAAGATTTTTTATGAAATAATTGCCCTTTATTTTTCAAACTTTTCAAAAAAATGTCAGGGGAATGAAAAGTGCAGACAGACAGGAATTGTTCAGATTAAGGTAGATGGTGGGCTTCCAGGTGGCATTAGTGGTAAACAACCCACCTGCAATGCAGGAGATCGGGGTTGAATCCCTGGGTTGGGAAGATCCCCTGGAGAAAGAAATGGCCACCCATTACAATATTCTTCGCTGGGAAATCCCATGGAAAGAGGAGCCTACTGGGCTACAGTCCATGAAGTCACAAAGAGTTGGATACAATTGAGTGACTAAACCACCACAAGGAGACCTGATAACTAAATGGAATGTGTGATCCTGAATTGAACTCTGCTATCTTCTTCCTCTCTCTCTCTCTCTCTCTCTCTCTCTCTCTCTCTATATATATATATATATATATATATATAGCTATGTAGGTCATTATTGTAGTAACTGGCAAAATATTAACAAATCAAATAGTATTATAACATCGCTAATTTCCTAATACTGATATTTCAGTGTGATTATGTAAATGAATGTCCTTTTTCTTAGGAAATGCACACTGATATATTTATGGTGAAACAGGAACATATCTGCAACTTACTGTCAAATGGCCCTGAAAAATTGTAATAGTGTGTGCCTGTGTGTGGTAATATGTCCAGGGGTTCTTTATCCTATTGTTACAACTTTCTATAAGTCTGAAATTATTCAAAGTTTAAAAATTACCAAAAAAAATTTAGCGGAGGGATACAGATTAAGTGAGGCATCTGTATCCACTATAAAAATTTGAGTATGCTTTTGCATGCTTTGCTGGGTCATAAATTTTATTTTTTCTGGGGGAATCCTAAGGACTTGCTCTGCCCTGGTTATTGGGATGTGACTTGCTGCAAATACCACCGAGTTTAGTGTTATTCTTAGAGAGAAAATGCACCTTCAAATTCCATCTAAGTGACTTACCTTTCCTAGAAAGAATCTTGGATAAAGTGAAATTGGGAGTAAAAGTTCAGAGGGCAAGGGTTTCTTTGGACATAGATGCTTTGAAGGGTTTTCTGAGAGACTGATATATTTTAATTTCCATATGCTAAATACAAGCTTTCCCTCCAAAAACTCAGATGTCCTGGAGTTTTTTAAATTAACAAGTACATTTCTACTGCATCATAAAACTCAACCTCAATGGTAAATTGAACAAAAGCAGAGGTAACAGCTCTTGGAAGTAATAGTTTGTAAAGAAATGGTTCTCAGGCAGCTTGCTTACTTTGTTAGGGATACTTTCTTTTTCATTGATCTTGGAAATAATCAAGGCATATATGATAGGTGCAAATATGCTTATAAGCCTCTAGATTCAAGGTGAGATTAAGTCCAAACTGTTTAAACAATTACTTCATTCATTTATCTGTGGAGGTTGAAAATGAATGTAAAAAATGTAGATATTTTATGGGCTTTTATTTTTTTTCTTGAAACTATAATTACTGTCACTTTAAAAATATTGATATTTAGCATTTTTTAAACATTTTTGGAAAGCTTTAAAGATATAGAAAAGTACAGAAGCTAAATTAACAGGTTTTCATGATTCTACCATTCAAAGCAATTAATATTAAACTTCCATTTTTCCTTCAGATATATTCTTAATAAAAGAAACAATATTAGAATTGATTGCATTTATTCCTTTGTAGTCCTATTTCTCACTCTTCTCCCACAAGTACTATCCTGAATTTAGTATGTATTCTTCAAGTTCATGTTTATCACATACATTTATCCATCAATAATGTATGTTTTTGGTATGTGGGTATTCAAAATTCTATAAATTTTATCATGTTAGTTATATTTTTCAGTAAATATTGGTTAGAGATCTATTTAGTAGCCATATTTAAATCTGGTTATTCCATTTTAACTGCTATAGAGTATTATGAAAGTGAAAATGAAAGTCACTCAGTCATGTCTGACTCTTTGTGACCACATGGACTACAGTCCATGGAATTCTCTAGGCCAGCATACTGGAGTGAGTAGCTGTTCTGTTTTCCAGGGGATCTCCCCAACCCAGGGATTGAACCCAGCTCCCGCATTGCAGGCGGACTTTTTACCAGCTGAGCCACAAGGGAAGCCCATAAATTATTATAGTGTACCCCATTTTATTTTTTGTTATTATAATTAATGCTGTAATTAGTAATTTTATACATGCCTGTGGGAATACATGTTTATCTATCTGCAGTGTATGCCTAAAAGCAGACTTGGCATGTTTGCTAAATATTGTTGCTCTTCAAAGTAGCTATGTAAATATATCTTATCTGTGATTTATGAGTCCCCGTTTCCTTAGAAACCTGCCAATATTTGGCATTGTCAAACTTTACATTTTGCCAATCTGATGGATATGACATGGTCTCACTACTGTTTTAATTTTGCATTTCCTTGATCATTTAACAAGTTGAACATGTTTCCATATATTAATCAGTTAGATTTCCTAACCTGTGCATTGCCTGTTTATATTCTTTGTCTATTTTCCAGGGGGTTAAGGTTTTTTTTTTTATGATTGACTTACTGGATTTCTTTCACATTTAGAATATTAAAAATTCCTGATGCTGGGAAAGCTTGAGGGCAGGAGAAGAAGGAGGATAAAGAGGATGAGATGGTTGGATGGCATTATTGACTCAACGGTCATGAATATGAGCAAACTCCGGGAGATAGTAAAGGACAGGGAAACCTGTTGTGTTGTAGTCCATGTTGTCACAAAGAGTCGGACATGACTGAACAACTGAACAACATATATATATATCTCATACCAAATATATTACTTTCATTAAGTTAAAAAGTTTTTACTCTTGTCACATATTTTATGCAAATTCCAACAGTTTATGTTAAAGTTTGCTGAAATTTTAAAATTGTATTACATTGAATTTATAACTTAATGTTTTTTTAATTGATATATAGTTGATTTACAATGTTGCATTAATTTCTGGTGATTCAGAAATGTGATTCAGTTGTACATATATATACACATATTTTTCATATTCTTTGCCATTATGGTTTATTACTGGATGTTGAATATAGTTAGTAGGACTTTGTTATTTAACTATTTTGTATATAGTCATCTGTATCTGCTACTCCCAAACTCCTAATTCATCCTTCCCCTATCCTCTTTCCCTTTTGGTATCTATAAGTTTGTTTTCTACTTCTGTAGGTCTGTTTTTGTTTTGTAAATAAGTTCATTTGGTCATTTTAGATTCCACAAATAAGTGATATAATATGGTATTTGTCTTTCAGACTTACTTCACTTAGACTGATAATCTCTAGGTCCATCCATGTTGTTACAAATAACATTGTTTCATTCTTTTTTATGGCTGAGTAGGAGAATCCCAGGGACGGTGGAGCCTGGTGGGCTGCCGTCTATGGGGTCGCACAGAGTCGGACACGACTGAAGCAACTTAGCAGCAGCAGCAGCAGGATTCCATTGTGTGTATATATACCACATCGTCTTTATCCATTCATTTGTCAATGGACATTTAGGTTGCTTCCATATATATTGTAAATAGTGCTGCTATGAAACACTCAAGTTCATGCACATTTTCAAATTAGAGTTTTCTTTGGATGTATGCCTGGAAGGAGAATTTCTGGATCATATGGCAACTCTATTTTTAGATTTTTAAGGAACCTTTATACTGTTTTCCATGGTGTCTGTACCAATTTACATTCCTACTGGCAGGGTAGGAGAGTTCCCTTTTCTCCACATCCTCTCCAGGATTTGTTATTTGTAGACTTTAATCATGGCCATTCTGACCAAAACTTCAATAATACTGATATCTTTAATATCCTGACTTTTCCATCTAACATCATGTAAATATCTGTATCTTCATTCCTTTAGGTCATTTTTATGTTCTTCCATAATACTACTCTGAACCTGCTTTCTCATCTCGTTTGTTACAGTTATTCATGAGTGCATTATATATTTATTATTACTATGAATATTTTCTATTACATTTCTTATTGATTCCTGGTATATATGAATGTTCTTCTTTATGTGTCAGTGAAAATTCATAACTGTTTGGAACTGTCTCATTAGCACTAATGCTTTATAGATGTTCTTTTACTTTCTGTATAGGTGATTTGTTGTTGTTTAGTTGCTAAGTTATGTCCAACTCTTTTGCAACTCCAAGGACTATAGCCCACCAGGTTCATCTGACCATGGGATTTCCCAGGCAAGAATACTGGAGTGGGTTGCCATTTCCTTTTCCAATTAATGGTTTATAGATGCTTTTTACTTTCTGTGTAGATGATATTTATTTGCAAATGTTACTATTGTCTTTAACTTTTCAATTACTATGGCTTTTATTTCTTTGCTCATCTTTTTGTACTGCTTAGGGTCTTTAGTACATGATTGACTTTACTGAGAATGTTCCTGAAGTTTCACCAGTAAGAATTGTTATTGGTTATAGCTATAAATTAAGACTAGATTAATTTTTATCAGGCAAAGAAAGTGCTTTCTATGATTGAAGTCTGAATATATTGTTTTATACAAAAAACAAGTATTGGATGTTATCATGATTTTTTTTCTTTTGCAGGGATTGATTGAGATCATATGCTGTTTTTCTTCTAAGGGTGGGCATATAACTAAGGCTGGCCCACTGGGCTAAAGGAAAAGATGTTAGCCATGTTTGAAGTATTTTATTTTGCTTTGTTTTATTCTATTTCATTTTATTTTGCTGTTGGGTATGAAAAAGGAAGTTATTTGCCTCAGGTTCTACAGGAAGCAATTCTGAGAAATAGCTAATAAAATTAGGAACCAAAAGCATACTGAAAGTAAAAATGTCCCTTAAGTTCCTGGATCTTTTAAATTAGTTTTAGCTTTAATTATATATCACTTGTAGCTCAAAGCTAAAGGGTGTTAGACCTCAACAGGCTAGGCTAGGCATGTGTGCTCTGCAGTGTCCAACTCTCTAGGACCCTACAGACCATAGCTTGCCGGCTCCCCTATCCATGCAAGTTCCCAGGCAAGAATACTGGAGTGGGTTGCCATTTCCTCCTCCAGGGGATCTTCTGGACCCAAGGATCGTACCCATGTCTCTGGTGTCTCCTGCCCTGGCAGGTGGATTCTTTACCACTAGAGCCACCCAGGAAGCTGATAACATTCAAAAAAACAGTTTTAGTCCACCAGCTGAGATGGAACAAGAATATCTATGAAATACAAACTTATGAAAATGGTTACCTTTTCTTTTTCAAGATATTTTCTCATGTTCAATATATATTGAAGTAGTAATGGAGGAAGGAGATTAGTAGAGTCCCTTGAACTCCCTTGCTTAAGGCAGAGACTCTGGAATAACGACCAGCTGTTATGTTGATTGAACAAGGTATTTAACTTTTCTAAACCTCAGTTTCCTCATCCCTAAAATAAAATAGTGTATGAAAAGCACTTGGTAGTGCCTGGTATGTAATGAGCAACAATAAATGTTAGTGATTTTTCTTAGTATTGAGAGGAAAAAAAAATTCTTTGTTAGCCCTCCATATGTGGAGGTTTGAAAAAAAAAATGTACTTTTGTCACAGTTATTGACTGATTTTCCTTCAAAAAGACTTAAGTTCCAGTAAGCACTGAAATTTTTCCAAATATTGGAAAATACTTAATATTTCTCTTATGTAAGTATAAAATGAAAGTATCAGTTTGAGGCAAAGGAGTCAGGGGGATACAGTGGTTACCTTTAAAGGTAAAGTGGAAAATCTGAGAGCTATTTGACACTGTACTCTTGCCTGGAAAATCCCATGGATGGAGGAGCCTGGTAGGCTGCAGTCCATGGGGTCGCTAAGAGTCGGACACGACTGAGCGACTTCACTTTCACTTTAGCTGTGACAGACTAGTTAACAACCAAATGGTGGTGAAAGAGAAATGAAATGATGCCTGATCAATTCAACTCAGTTAAAGACCGTGGTTCAGTGACTATGCTGTGTTCAAAATTCCAGTCTGGAAGATAGTTGCCTTGGGAGGAAAGCATTATTGGGGTGAGTAGAATACAGACCACAGTTGAATATTGTTAAGTGGCTTGGATCAAGGGGTAGTGCCAAGGTGAATAAATGCAGAGAACTGCCATATGGACTGCTAAAAGTATAATTATGACTTGGTTCTTGGAAATACATTAATCAGTAACATTTCCAGATGAATGGAAATATCTTCTTGTGAAAAAGTTTCAAAGGAAGTAGATTTAGCTCTGGTAAGAGAAAGAAGATGAAAGGGTGATTTTGAATCTGGAAGCTCCAATGAGATAGATGTACCTTCAGTTCAGTTCAGTTGCTCAGGCGTGTCTGACTCTTTGTGACCCCATGAATCGCAGCACACTAGGCCTCCCTGTCCATCACCAACTCCCGGAGTTCACTCAAACTCACGTCTGTTGAGTCGGTGATGCCATCCAGCCATCTCATCCTCTGTCGTCCCCTTCTCCTCCTGCCCCCAATCCCTCCCAGCATCAGGGTTTCTTCCAACGAGTCAACTCTTCACATGAGGTGGCCAAAGTACTGGAGTTTCAGCTTTAGCATCATTCCTTCCAAAGAAATCCCAGGGCTGATCTCCTTCCGAATGAACTCTCAAGAGTCTTCTCCAACACCACAGTTCAAAAGCATTAATTCTTAGGCGCTCAGCTTTCTTCACAGTCCAACTCTTGCATCCATACATGACCACTGGAAAAACCATAGCCTTGACTAGACGAACCTTTGTTGGCAAAGTAATGTCTCTGCTTTTCAACATGCTATCTAAGTTGGTCATAACTTTCCTTCCAAGGAGTAAGCGTCTTTTAATTTCATGGCTGCAGTCACCATCTGTAGTGATTTTGGAGCCCAAAAAAATAAAATCTGACACTGTTTCCACTGTTTCCCCATCTATTTCCCATGAAGTGATGGGACCAGATGACATGATCTTAGTTTTCTGAATGTTGAGCTTTAAGCCAAGTTTTCTACTCTCCTCTTTCACTTTCATCAAGAGGCTTTTTAGTTCCTCTTCACTTTCTGCCATAAGGGTGGTGTCATCTGCATATCTGAGGTTATTGATATTTCTCCTGGAAATCTTGATTCCAGCTTGTGCTTCTTCCAGCCCAGCGTTTCTCATGATGTACTCTGCATATAAGTTAAATAAGCAGGGTGACAATATACAGAGGGCCTGATGAACTATAGATGGAGGTTTGTGACATTGTACAGGAGACAGGGATCAAGACCATCCCCATGGAAAAGAAATGCAAAAAAGCAAAATAGCTGTCTGAGTGAAAGGTTGTTGTTGAATCACGCACAGACGCTGGGATTCTTGACCCCTGGAGGAGAAGAATTCAATCTGGGGCCAGAGACGAGGCTTGATTGCTCAGAGCTTTTGTGTCATAAAGTTTTTTTCAAGTATAAAGGAGATAGAGAAAGCTTTTGACATAGCATCAGAAGGGGGCAGAAAGAGTACCCCCCTGCTAGTTTTCAGCTGGATGTTATATAATCACTAGCAGTCTGTTAATGAAAGAAAGGAATGTCTTAAAATTCAGAATGGCACCAGGCCCCTCACCCATAAGATGCATTTTGGGATAATCTTGGCACCAAATGGTTTATCCTGGGCCATAAAATAATTAACTTGAATTTTGAAGAAGGGCAGACCACCATACAAATAGTTTCATTTACACAGATTAGGGGAACAATATCTGAGTATGACATACTGGTTTGTCATGTAGGTTCTGAGCCAAGAGGCGGAACTTGAAGACAGAGTTTGGGGTAACTGCATAGTACATTAACATAGCTTAAGACAAACATTTCCATAAGAAAAAGGCATTGGTTATCTCTAGGTTTGAGAATAGTTAACTTCAGGTGAAACCAGGTGTCATTATGGCAACACAGTATTTTAAGAGAAACCTTCTTTTAAATTTGTATAGAGAAGGAAAAAATATCGCTAGTTTGTTTCCTCCTGGTGCTTAAGAGAGATAAAATGTCTGACACTTGCAGGCTATTTCCTCTGTTTGGAGACCCCTGGCCTTCCTGCCTGTTACCCTCTCATGAGGAGGTCTTACAAATAGCTGTGAAAAGAAGAGAAGCGAAAAGCAAAGGAGAAAAGGAAAGATATAAGCATCTGAATGCAGAGTTCCAAAGAATAGCAAGGAGAGATAAGAAAGCCTTCCTTGGCGATCAATACAAAGAAATAGAGGAAAACAACAGAATGGGAAAAACTAGAGATCTCTTCAAGAAAATTAGAGATACCGAGGGAACATTTCATGCAAAGATGGGCTCGATAAAGGACAGAAATGGGATGGACCTAACAGAAGCAGAAGATATTAAGAAGAGGTGGCAAGAATACACAGAACTGTGCAAAAAAGAGCTTCATGACCAAGATAATCACGATGGTGTGATCACTGACCTAGAGCCAGACATCCTGGAATGTGAAGTCAAGTGGGACTTAGAAAGCATCACTATGAACAAAGTTAGTGGGGGTGATAGAATTCCAGTTGACCTATTTCAAATCCTGAAAGATGATGCTATGAAAGTGCTGCACTCAATATGCCAGCAAATTTGAAAAACTCTGCAATGGCCACAGGACTGGAAAAGGTCAGTTTTCATTCCAATCCCAAAGAAAGGCAATGCCAAAGAATGCTCAAACTACTACACAATTGCACTCATCTCACATGCTAGTAAAGTAATGCTCAAAATTCTCCAAGCCAGGCTTCAGCAATACGTGAACCATGAACTTCCAGATGCTCAAGCTGGTTTTAGAAAAGGCAGAGGAACCAGAGATCAAATTGCCACCATCCACTGGATCATGGGAAAAGCAAGAGAGTTCCAGAAAAACGTGTATTTCTGCCTTATTGACTATGCCAAAGCCTTTGACTGTGTGGATCACAATAAACTGTGGAAAATTCTGAAAGAGATGGGAATACCAGACCACCTGATCTGCCTCTTGAGAAATTTGTATGCAGGTCAGGAAGCAACAGTTAGAACTGGACATGGAGCAACAGACTGGTTCCAAATAGGAAAAGGAGTACGTCAAGGCTGTATATTGTCACCTTGCTTATTTAACTTATAAGATGTACCTTACAGAGTATCAAACAGAAACTGACAAGAGGGATTGACCTGAGATGGAAACCTGAGAGCCAGCAGAGCAGAGAAATGAAGAATATAGCCTCTAGACATGCTTTCTGGGTCTTAAGTATTGTTCCACTGCTTATTAGATGTGTGACCTTGTTACTTACTGCTTCAGTTTTCTCCTTTTTGCAATGAGTATAAGAAAATCCCATGCTGTGCTGTGCTTAGTTGCTTCAGTCATGTCCAATTCTTTGCAACCTCATGGACTGCAGCCCACCATGCTCCTCTGTCCATGGGATTCTTCAGGCAAGAATACTGGAGTGGGTTGCCATGCCCTCCTTCAAGGGATCTTCCTGACCTAGAGATCAAACCCGTGTCCTCTGTGTCTCCTGCATTACAGGCAGGTTCTTTACTACTGAGCCACCAGGGAAGCCCCATAACAACATACTACCTACCTCCTAAAAGATGGTGAAAGTAGAAAAAATAATTCATGTACATTCACACACTTAGTCCTTGGTGTATGGTATTTACTCAGTTATTATTATTGATTAATTTGGAGATTTATTTATGCAGAGGTGGTGGCTAGTACAGATGTTTTAAATCATTCAAACTGAGTCTGATTTCTAGGAAGCCAGCTTCTCTGGAAATGGAGCAGAGTTAGAGAAGCTCATGGGGGCAGTGGTTGAGGAAGAGGGCCTGGGCATGATATCTAGGACCTTGTTCTATGTGGCACTGAATATATTTTGCT
Source organism: Bubalus kerabau (assembly GCF_029407905.1). Taxonomy (NCBI): domain Eukaryota; kingdom Metazoa; phylum Chordata; class Mammalia; order Artiodactyla; family Bovidae; genus Bubalus; species Bubalus kerabau. Next base: position 17,392,703 of record NC_073641.1, read on the forward strand.
GTACTGGGCACCAAGGCCCTGGCAGGGAAAAGTTGTTTGGTCTGAGGGGCAGAGCCTGAATGGAAGATGTATAGATAATCAAAATCATGCCTTAGACTCAAAAACGATATTTTGGATTTCTGACAGAATGAGAGTGAGAGAGAAGAGAGAGGGTGTGTGCATGAGCTTGTAGATATCAGATATTATATTACTTTGGTGTACTTTCCTCTTTTAGCAACTAATTTACTATGGCAAGACTTAGAATCTTCCAGAGACAGGGCTCCTCAAATCATTTGATCCATCCTACCATCCTTTAGAGTGTAAGTCTCCAACATTGTTGGCACCAGGGACTGATTTCATGGAAGACAATTTTTCTGTGGACCAGGAGGGTGGAGATCATGGTTTGGGGTGGTTCAAGTGCATTACATTTATTGCGCGCTTTATTTCTAATCTACGGCCGCTGCTGATCTGACATGAGGTACCAGTCAGTGGCCTGAGTTTGGAGTCCCCTGCTTTAGAGGATAATTTCAAAAAAGAGTCCCAGTAGGACTGAATTTCATGGTTCACAGTGATGCCCTCCATAGTATGCCCTTACATTCATTGGTTTTCCTTTTCCTTTCCCTTTCTTTCCATTTTCTCACTTCCATTCCTTGGTGTCACCTCCCAAAGACATTGTGCTGTTCTTAGTCTCTCAGTCACATCTGATGCTGTGTGGACTGTAGCCCGCCAGGCTCCTCTGCCCATGGGGATTCTCCAGGCAAGAACACTGGAGCAGGTTGTGATGTCCTCCTCCAGGGGATCTTCCCAATCCAGGGATCGAACCCAGGTCTCCCACATTGCAGGTGAGTTCTTTACCATCTAAGCCCCGAGAGAAGCCCATGAACACTGGAGTGGGTTGCCCATCCCTTCTCCAGGGGATCTTCCCGACCCAGGAATTGACAATACTTTTATCCAATTCTTTGTCTCGGATTCTGCTTTTAAGGGAACACACATAGTGTTTAAACATCTTTTTGGAATGAAAGAATAAATGATGGATAAACAAATGGGGCAATGAGTGAAGGGATAGTTATTATGTACTTGGCATGCTATGGTTTACTGCACTTTGCATTCTGTTACTTTTCATTGACTCCAGGGACTGTATGCTGGAAACCCACAATCTATCTTATGGCTTCGCGAGAGAAGCTGGACTGCTGGTTGCTCCCCTTTCTTTCTCTGCCTCACAGAGAGGCCAGTGTGTGTTTCAAAGTGAACTTCCTGACACGCACATTTCCTAAACTCAAGGCAGTTTTTTTCTGATAGGGATGTGAGAATTGAAGCCCTGGGATGCGACTAAATTAGCCTGCGGCCAACAATAGCAGACCAAAGTTAGTATACTTTTCACAGCTTGATTAGAAGAGTTTGCCTCTAAGAAAGGCAGGATTATTACATCTGACTTACCAGAACAGCAGCTGGAACATTATTCTCCAGCCTTCTCACTGCAGAGAATCTGCTCCAGTTGACAGCATGACTCTTTTCTTCAGCCTGGATCTGGCCTCCGCACCCGGGTACGTTCCTCAAGTCAGAGCCCTCTCCCCAGCTGTCTCCATTTGCTGCCTGGGCTCCTTTTCTCTCTCCTGTCCTTTTACTCCAGCTGGCATGACTCTGCTGTGGTCTTTAAAATTTGCCTGCAAACTTAGATTTTCTTAATTCTATTTCCTTTCAATAGTGGTCAAAGGGCCCTTGGGTTTGCATGAGAGTCAAGAAGGAATATTTATACATTATCAAAAAGTGGTAACTTTTTGTAAACTCCTGTTTTGCATTGGTCTGTGTATTAGGGTAGTGGTTCCCAAGTTTTTTGGCACTGGGGACCAGTTTTGTGGAAGACAGTTTTCCTTAAACCAGAGTTGGAGGGTTGGAGGGGAGGGTGATTTCAGGATGATTCAAGCACACTACATTTACTGGGCATTTTATTTCTATTATTATTACATCACCTCCATCTCAGATCATCAGGCATTAGATCCAGACGTTGGGGACCCCTGATTTAGAGGACTTGTTAAATATACAGATCCCTGGGACCAACACCAGAACTACTCTGTAAGAATTAGCAATGTTTGGGGCATGGTAGGGAAGTCTGCTTTTCAAGTGGTTTTTATACACACTCAAGTTTAAGAGTCATTTTTCATTTGTTCCCTTCTAGAAGCTTTCTATAAAGTTTTCTCCTCTTTTCTCAATGAGAAGGTGAAAAGGACTCAATGAAATATCTATTCCCATACAGCTTTTGAATGAAGCCAGAACCAAAGCAGATTTTCTATGGAGCCATTCTCATTAAATTACAAGGTCAAGGAGGTAATTGCTCACTTACCTTCCATGGTAGCTGACCACAAAGATTTCTTGTTTGTGGCATACTCTGTTGTAGCTGGTTAGTGATTTTTTTTTTTCCGTCTCTGGGAAGAGAAATCCATCAAACCCAAGTAGCAAGGGTGAAACTCCTCATTCTATTTGGAGCTCACTTTAAGTAGGGGGAGGGCTAACTAAGCTCAATAAATCTTAACCCTGTCTCACTCGAGTCACCTGGAGAGCTTAAAAGGTGTCAGCACACAGGCCCTCCTCTCCAGGAATTCTGATTCAATTGGTTTAGGGTGGTATCTGTCTATTTTTAAAGCTACCTTGAATGGATGCATGCCCAGGCATGTCTGACTCATTTGTGACCCCGTGGACCATAGGCCTCCAGGCTCCTCTGTCCATGGAATTTTCCAGGCAAGAATACTGGAGTGGGTTGCCATGTCCTCCTTCAGGGGATCTTCCTGACCCAGGGATTGAACCTGAGTCTCCTGCATCTCCTGCATTGGCAGGTGGATCCTTTACCACTGCCCTGCCTGAGAAGCCCCAAAAGCTACCTTAGTGAAAGTCACTCAATTGTGTCCAACTCTTTGCCACCCCATGGACTGTACAGTCCATGGAATTCTCCAGGCCAGAATACTGGAGCGGGTAGCCATTCCTTTCTCCAGGGGATCTTCCCAACCTAGGGATCAAACCCAGGTCTTCTGCATTGCAGGCAGATTCTTTACTATCTGAACGAGTAGTTCTGAGTTCTCTGAGCCATCTGAGTTCTCTAGTTTGAACTGAGAACTCTGAGCCATCCGAGTTCTCTGGTTTGGGGAACTTCAAACTAGAGAACTACCATATAGTTACCAAGGGTTTGGGGTTGAGCATTGTTTTGCATCAGAAGTAGGAATTTCTTTGGTGCAAAAGATGGGAATGAATATGCCAGCTTGAGAGGACTGTAAGCAGTGATGTGGAGGTATGGGCATAGACAGAGGTCTAGAAGGCAAAAAGATGCAACTTTAATCAGGTTTCATCACCAGAAAACAATGTACATGGAGATATCTATATCTATCAAAAACTCAGATCTGATAAAAGACCTTCACTAAAGTAAAATTTTAGTTTTTAGCTTTCATGATGACGTCTAGAAATATTCCTAAATGTATGCAAAAATGGCAGGGAATATTTAATTTACTAAACCATTTGGTAATAAACCTTGGAATACATTTCTTCCTCTTGGGTATCAAGAAAAAGTCTGTGTGTCCTAATGCAAGTTCATGTTTCCTTTAATGAGACAAAGAAAATTACATGGTCCAAAATGTTGCACTTTAGACTTTGGCTACTAGTGCTCATTCTCAGTGTTCATTTTAAGTCATTTGAATTTTAGTTCATTTTAGTATTCACACCAGGCTCCAGGTAAAATCCTCTCTCCACTCTTTGTATCATTTTCAATATTTTTAAAAATACATATTTTTATTATCCTATTTAATATGTTAAATTTAAAATTTTACATATTAAATAGGATAATAAAAATATGTAGCAAGAGAGTTCCAGAAAAACATCTATTTCTGCTTTATTGACTATGCCAAAGCCTTTGACTCTGTGGATCACAATAAACTGTGGAAAATTCTGAAAGAGTTGGGAATACCAGACCATCTGATCTGCCTCTTGAGAAATTTGTATGCAGGTCAGGAAGCAACAGTTAGAACTGGACATGGAACAACAGACTGGTTCCAAATAGGAAAAGGAGTACGTCAAGGCTGTATATTGTCACCCTGCTTATTTAACTTATATGCAGAGTACATCATGAGAAACGCTGGACTGGAGGAAACACAAGCTGGAATCAAGATTGCTGGGAGAAATATCAATAACCTCAGATATGCAGATGATACCACCCTTATGGCAGAAAGTGAAGAGGAACTAAAAAGCCTCTTGATGAAGGTGAAAGTGGAGAGTGAAAAAGTTGGCTTAAAGCTCAACATTCAGAAAACGAAGATCATGGCATCTGGTCCCATCACTTCATGGGGAATAGATGGGGAAACAGTGGAAACAGTGGCAGACTTTATTTTTCTGGGCTCCAAAATCACTGCAGATTGTGACTGCAGCTATGAAATTAAAAGACGTTTGCTCCTTGGAAGGGAAGTTATGACCAACCTAGATAGCATATTCAAAAGCAGAGACATTACCTTGCCAACAAAGGTTCGTCTAGTCAAGGCTATGGTTTTTCCAGTGGTCATGTATGGATGTGAGAGTTGGACTGTGAAGAAGGCTGAGCGCCTAAGAATTAATGCTTTTGAACTGTGGTGTTGGAGAAGACTCTTGAGCGTCCCTTGGACTGCAAGGAGATCCAACCAGTCCATTCTGAAGGAGATCAGCCCTGGGATTTCTTTGGAAGGAATGATGTTAAAGCTGAAACTCCAATACTTTGGGCACCTCATGCGAAGAGTTGACTCATTGGAAAAGACTCTGATGCTGGGAGGGACTGGGGGGGCAAGAGGAGAGGGGGACGACAGAGGATGAGATGGCTGGATGGCATCACTGACTTGATGGACATGAGTCTCGGTGAACTCTGGGAGATGGTGATGAACAGGGAGGCCTGGCATGCTGCGATTCATGGGGTCGCAAAGAGTTGGACACGACTGAGCGACTGATCTGATCTGATCTGATCTAATATGTACTTTAACATTGAAGTAGGAAATGGCAACCCACTCCAGTATTCTTGCCTGGAAAATTCCACAGACAGAGGAATCTGGTGGGCTACAGGCCATGGGTTGCAAGAGTCAGACATGACTCAGGGACTTTCACTTTAACATAGTAATATATTTAATTTCTTTTTCGAAATAGATGACTATAACTCTTACATCCATCCTTATAACCATATCAAGGCTGCTGCTGCTGCTGCTACTGAGTCGCTTCAGTCGTGTCCGACTCTGTGCGACCCCATAGACGGCAGCCCACCAGGCTCCCCTGTCCCTGGGATTCTCCAGGCAAGAACACTGGGGTGGGTTGCCATTTCCTCCTCCAATGCATGAAAGTGAAAAGTGAAAGTGAAGTCGGTCAGTCGTGTCCGACTCTGAGCGACCTCATGGACTGCAGCCCACCAGGCTCCTCTGTCCATGGGATTTTCCAGGCAAGAGTGCTGGAGTGGGGAGCCATTGCCTTCGCATATCAAGGCTACAAGGATCCAAAGGATGACTCATTCCCCCTCACTCTCTCTTTCATGCACTCTTCTCCTTCAGTTACCGTGCACACCATTCTTAGTTTCCCTTGCTTTTCTTCTACTTGGATTTTCTCTTCCACCAGAATAATGTTTCCCCAGGCTCTTCATATCATGCAACACACAGAAAATGTTAATATTTTTACAACACACTGGAGTAAACAGAGGAGGCTCTTGACCACTAGAGGGGGTCAGGGACTTTTCTGTCCCAAGGCTCTGCCCTGCTGCCCCAAGGCTGAAATGGTCAATGTTTCTTGCAATACACCCTCAATGAGATCTTTGAATGACTGTCCCCTTTGAGTCTCAACTTATATATGTCAATGCTTCAGAGCAGCTCACCTCACCAACCCCACGAGTGTAAACCCCTTCAGCCACTCTACCATACCTACTCAATTTTATCTTTCTCATAACATTTATAGTAATAATCCTGCAATTATTCCTTATTTTATTTCTTTACCTGTTTATAGTTTGTTTATACTATTTTCAGTATAAAGTGACCGAGTACAGGAATATTTGTAGGCCTTCTTATTATGCACAAAAAGCCTAGAAATGGTAAGTACTCAATAAACACACCAGATTGGTGGGAAAACTGTGACTAGGACTGAATAATCCCCATTCCTAGATGAGGCTTCATTTAGTGTGGCTGTGGAACATGTTTCAGTGGATGAATTAAGGCAAAGACTCTATCTTTTTTAGCTTTATAGTCTTAGTGAATGATGTACTGCCTGTCTCATAGCATACATACAATAAGTACTTGTGTGACTGAATGAAGAGAAGAAAGAAGGAAGGAGAAAAGGAAGGAAGGAGAAAAGGAAGGAATATAGAGATAATTGAACATAAGCTTAAACTTCTTTGGTTTGTTTCAAGTTTTGGAAATCTTCAACTGGAGGTGGTAGCAATTTAGTCTGAAACCTGGGATAATAATGTTGGGAGTATTTTAACTGATGCAGTCAGGCTAATAAGAGGAATCCATTCTGTGATCTAGGGCAAAAACTTAACTATGAGGACCCTCAGTTTTTCTGCAAATGAAGTTTGAGTCTGGTGAGTTCTGAAGTCCCTGACCATTGTGAAATCTGCTATTTAAATTGACAGAAAGTCAGAGAGGAAATGTTAAGGAACTAATCAACCAGAAAATCCAGTGGCTGCCAGGATCGTCCAAGGGAGACCAGAGGCTGCTTTTTGAAAACATGTTGGATGACTAGCAATGGTCCAGGCAGTCCTCAGGGTGTGTTTTCAGGGCGGTTGGACTTTGTGCTTATTAGGACACCTATGTTTTCCTTTCTCTTTGTTCCCCTACTGCTGAGCAATACCTTCTCATCAGCTAGTGTTCGTGAATAAATGAGCAACAACTGTTGCTAAGGTCAGGCAGCTGCAGGTGGAAGTAGTAAAAAATTACATTTTCTCATTGTACTCAAGCATCTTAGAAACAAACAAGCAGAAGGCCTTTTCAGGCCTCTATTTACTTATTTGAAAAGCTGAACAGGCTTAGGCTGTTGTGAAGATTAAATAAAATATTTCATGGGATGGGCCTAGTATAGAGTTAGGCATATGATAAATAATTATGCTGGCTACCACTATTATTATATTATCCAAGTCATGAGGTAGAAAACAAAATATTTAATCCTAAATACTGGCATTTGATTCCATTTCTTTCTAGGGAAGATAGAGTAGTTGGCTAAGAAGTCCACGGGAAGAGATCCAGAGCTGCACACCATGAGGCTCCTCTTCTCCAATTAAAAAGCTTCAGTATATTAATAAACCCAGCTGTGTTTCCCCAACAATTTGGAAAAGCTGCAAAATCCAAAAATAAACCAAAACAAAGAGATACTCAGTCTAGAAGCAAATTTCAATTTTATATTTCTTACATAAAAACATTGATATTACAATGTTTGACATTAAAACTATCTCAACACTACATTTAGTAACAATCAGATACTATGGCTAACTCATCTCCTTCATTTAACAAAAGTAGATATTTTGAACATTTATGTCTTTCAAGAATCATTGTTTTGTTTGTTTTTGTGTTGTTTCCCATTAAGTGATGAGTCTGGGATAAATGCTTTCTCATTCGTAATAAAAATTATTGAAAGATGTGGCTCATGCTTAAAAATACTGTTTAGTTCTAGTTTTCAAGGTGGAATTGGAAACTGAAAATATAATAACTTTAGAAGAGAGATATCATTTACTTAAAAATAAAGACACTGACAATGAGCTCTAAACTTATCAAAATGTTAGTTCTTTGATAATTTAAAATAAGAAATGGCTTTTGATAAAACATTAATAGAAATTTTTGACTGATTTTAGTTTAGTTTAAAGAAGTTCTTTTCCATAGAATTTTTAAGTGATTGACTATAAACTCAAGTAATGTGATCTAGTATAATTTCTCTATATTTATTTTACATTAAATAAGCCATGTATTTCTGTCTGTTAAAATACAAAATATAAAACATAAAAATTCTAGTTACTATTTAGTCATATTAAATTACATTTCTTTTCTTTTTGGAGGATAAGTATATTTCATATAAGTGGAAAAGAGGAAGAAGGCCCAAGATAGAAAATATTTTGGAAAGTTAATTAAAATTTTATTTTTACTAACATTGATTGCACACTAAGATATAAGGAACTTATAAGATATAAGTTCTTTAGTGGCATTTTCTTATTTAATACTGATGCAACCTAATAAAGTAGACATTTTTCTATGTTCTGATAAATCTAATAGATTCTGTATTCAAAACTTTTTCTCACTGCAAAACACTAAAGAATGATGGATAAGTTACAACTAACAGGGAAAGCTGAGCTTGCAAGAAATTCAGGAGAATCTTCAGTACCCCAAGATGACAGGAACAAAAGCCAGAGTAATAAGCCCGCAGTGCAGTCAGATCGGAGAAGGAGATGGTACCCCGCTCCAGTACTTTGCCTGGAAAATCCCATGGACAGAGGAGCCTGGTGGGCTGCAGTCCATGGGGTCGCAAAGAGTCGGATACGACTGAGCGACTTCACTTTCACTTTTCTCTTTCCTGCACTGGAGAAGGAAATGGCAACCCACTCCAGTGTTCTTGCCTGGAGAATACCAGGGACGGGGGAGCCTGGTGGGCTGCGGTCTATGGGGTGGCACAGAGTCGGACACGACTGAAGCGATGCAGCAGCAGCAGCAGTCAGATACTTTAGAGACATTTGCTGATCGATGGTACCTAAATCCTGAAATTTTACTATCTCTTCAATGAAGCAGAACAACTCCTAAGACATATAAAAGATGGTGTGGTGGTGGTGATGGGGAGGAGGTTGGAATGCAGACAGCTACAGAAAGCTAGAATCTTCAAAGAGCTTCAGGGAAAAAAACAATGTGCCTGCCATGTTTGCACTGTACACAGGAATAAAGGTTCCTCTGATAATATTTAGCCATAAATGATCCCCTCACATAGGCTAGTAAACCTACTATTGTATATAACAGAAGGGAATACAAATATTCCTGGAATAATGTCCATTGAACCAAGATTCTCAGGATTCCCATAAACAGAGATTGGTCAAATATAAACTCACAGTATAAAACCACCAATCACAATAGCAACCAAGCTAGTGTGGGTGAGACTCGGCAAGAAAGAGAACTAGAAAACAGGGGTTACAGATAGTGGAATAATCAGAGACAGAATATAAAGCAAACATGCTTAAGATGTTAACAGAAATAATAAAATTATAAACTCAAGCAAGAAACAAAGATGTACTAATATAATTAGCTACAATGGAAGAATAAAGTAAAACTCATGAAAGGAAAATATGTAGCTGAAATTGAAGAACAAGGATTTAACCAATTGTTTGGCATATCAGACAAAACCTAAAAGAGAACTGATAGCCTAGAAGATAGATATGAATAAATTAACCACGATAAAGCACAGGAGGAAAAATAAAAAATATGACCGAGAAATTATGAGATATAGAGGATAGGAGAAAGTTCTTTTAGTATATTTAGAATTTTAGGAGAGAATAGAATGAAGGAGGGAAAGGCAGTACTAGGCAATAAGAGCAATCTCAAGTTGTAAAAGAACTGATGTATTTTACTTCACATTCTTTGAGAACAATGAAATTAAGTTATAAATAATAATAAAAGATAACTAAGAAGAACTTCACTTAATTGGTACCAAGAAGAATGCTTCCAAATTACACAATTTGGAAATCACAATAGAAAGTATAAAATGGAATTTTAAGTATAAGTAACCTTTGATTTTACTGAATAAGAATAAAAGGAAAAAGACTCACACAAATAATTCATAAAGATCAAAACAAGACATTTACTGCAGATAATTGGAAAGTTAATTACTTTAAACAACTTAATAAAAAATGGAACACTTTTAAAAGAAAATTATAACAACATTGATTCTAGAAGTATTAGAAAGCCTGAATTACTCTATAGTTACTAAATGAATTACATCAAGAATTAAACACATACCCATCAAGAAAAACCAAGTCCCATGTTTTACAGATAAATTTTATAAACAGTCAAAGAACAGATAATTGAATCTTCTAAAAGCTATTCCAGAGAATAGAAAAACTAGGTAATAGGCCATATTTCATTTTTATGAGGTTGGTAGATTGAAGGCAGGAGGAGAAGGGGACGACAGAGGATGAGATGGTTGGATGGCATCACTGACTTGATGGACATGAGTGAGTAAGCTCCGGGAGTTGGTGATGGACAGGGAAGTCTGGCGTGCTGCAGTCCATGGGGTCTCAAAGAGTTGGACATGACTGAGCAACTGAACTGAACTGTGCTGATAACTTTTGGCACTGATATCAGAGTAAGACAGCACAAGAAAGAAAATGTGTAGACAAATTTCGCTCAAGGATTTAGATGCAAAACCTAAAACAAAGTATTAGTAACTTAGGCTCCCCATGTGGCGCTACAGGTATAGAACCCACTTGCCAATGCAGGAGACATAAGAGAGGTGGGTTCGATCCCTGGGTTGGGAAGATCTCCTAGAGAAGGGCATGACAACGCATTCCAATATTCTTGATTGGAGAATCCCACAGACAGAAGATCCTGGCGGGCTACAGTCCATAGGACCTCAGAGAGTCGGATCAACTGAAGCAACTTAGCATTAGTAACTTAAACCTAAAACAAAGTATAAGAAAGGAATAGAGTAGGAAGTAGAATTTCTTTAGGCTGATCAAGCATACCTTTCAGAAATACACTATGTGGTGTAGCATTAGAAGTATTCTCTCTAAAATCATGAATGAGATGAGTATACACTCTATTTCCTCATCTCTGAAATATTATACTATAATTCTAGCCAGTTCATTGGTAAATAAAAAGGTAATTAAGTGCAAAAAATTTAGTAAGTTTTGTTGTAATATTTGCAGATAATTTAGTTGTCAACATAGAAAAACAAAGAAAATCTACATATTATTAACATTAATCAAGTACACAGAAGTAAAAGTAGTTAAATAACTTAATCACATTCTTATACACCTGCAAAAATTGAAAACACAATTTAAAAATATGCCATTCACATTAGCTATCATCCATAAAAGCACAACTACAATAGCAATAAAGTAAGGCACCTATGGGGAAAAAATCTACCACAAGTTGTTTATGTCATTAATAGATAAAATTAAGAACTTTATTAAAAGGCAAGGAAGATCTAAATAAATGGAAAGTTACATCATATTCATGATGGTTAAAAAAGATGAGTAACATAAAGATGTCTGTTCTTTTGAAATTATAATTTCAATACAATTCCAATAAAATTCCACAATAATTTTGGATATAGATATGGGTACAGGATGGAAAAGTTGATTCAGAGTTAATATGTAACAGTAAAAGGCCAACTATGGTCAAGAGATTTTTAAGGAAGAATGAAGTAGAGGATGATCTAGCACATAGCACATGTGTTGCAAAAATTAGGGCATTGTAATTTTTGGAACAGAATAGACAAATAGGCCAAGAGACTAGAGAACCTGAAAGTAAACTCACGTGTATGTGAAAATGTCAGAAGAGACTGTATGTCAGGGGGTGAAAGAATAGACTATAAAATGTATGGTATTAGATAATTTTTCTGACAGTAACATTTAACCTGGATTCCTGTCTCACACAATATACTCAAAAGTCAAGTCTAGAACTGATGAACTAAATATAAAACTCAAAAGAATGTTGACTGATATCATTACAACCTTTAAGTAGACAAGACAGAAAATGCACAGAACAAAGAGAAATATTTACATTAAACTGAAAAATGTAAATTCATTAAAAAACACCTTTATAAGGTAAAAATTTGAGCCAATGATTGAGAAAAAATATTTTCAATAATACAAAGGACAAAAGATTAACATCTATAATAGATAATGGACATTAAAGATTAGTAATAATTAAAAAAAAAACAAAACCAAACTGGACTTCCCTAGTGATGCACTGGTTAAAACTCTATGCTTCCAATACAGGGGGATCCGGATCCATCCCTGGTCAGGGAACTAAGATCCCAGTTGTCACAGGGTATGTTCAAAATAACAAAAAACCACAACACACATACACAAAGAACCCAATTTAAAGGTAAGCGAAAGATAAGAATAAGTAATTCACAGTTAAGAAAAATGAAACAACACTCAACCTTGATGAAGCAATGGGAACCTACACATTATTAGTGACTGTGTTAGTTTCCCCAGGGGGCCAAAATAAAGTGCCCCAACCTGGTGACTTAACTCAGCAGAAGTGTATTGTCTCAGAATTCTGGAAGGGAGACATCTGAATCAAAGTGTTGGCCCAGCACAAACACTCTGATGGCTCTAGGGGAGAGTCCATCCCACGTGTTTGCTTAAGCTTCTGGTGACTGGCAGCAGTCCTTGGCATTACTTGGACTGTGGCAGTATAATGCCAATTTCTGTATCTGTCTTCAGATGGGGTCCTTCCCTGTGTGTCTGTCCAAATCCCCCTCAACTTATATGAACATTAGTCATTTGATTAGGGCTTGCCCTAATCTTATATGACCTCTTTTCAACTTAATTAGATCTGCAAAGATCCTAATTCCAAATAAGGTCACAGTCCCAGAGACTGAATCCTTTATCCTTTTGGGTGACATAATTCAACCTACAAAAGTGGTTATGAAATCTTATACAACCAGTTTGGAGAAGAATTAGGCCATATATACAAAGATTGAATCTGGGTATATCAAAGGATCCTATAATTTCATTTCTGGATGCTTAAATTTTGCTACTCTAAGTATTGTCTATGAATCAGCAGTATCACTGTCACGGGAACGCGGCAGACATGCAGTCGTGGGCTCTACTCCATACCTGTGGTGTTAAAATCTATATTTTAAATAAGATCCCCATGTGCTTTGTTTAAAAAACACTAATCTAGTCTATTCTAAGTTACACAGATTTTTTAAAAAGAGATATAAACATTAACACTCATAGCAGTATTATTTATAAAAGCAAATGTTTGAAAAAGACTTAAACATTCAATAATCAGAGAATGGATATATAAGTTGTGGCATTAGTTATATAATTTAAATCTACAGTGAAAATAAATGAACTAGTGGTGCTTTTATCAATGCAAGTGAATTTCACAAAGATAATGTCAAGCAAGAAAAAGAATTTGCAGAAAATTACAGAGAGAATGATACCATTTCTATATTGCTTAGTGACATGTGTCATTCATGGGAATGAAAACCCCTAAATTCACGAGTAAAGAGAGCTTCAATGGAATCATACTGTTCTTTCTCATGAGTTTTCTTAAGTATGTAAGTATTTCATCTATTAATATTTATACTACATCTTCATAATGCAATGGAAAGAAATAAGAAAAATTCAAGGCTAGTATATGGCAGCATAGCTATTTGAATCCAAAACTGTGGCCCTGAGCCGCTATACCCACCTAACAAATTACTGTCTCAACAGGCCTAATGGCACAGTTATAGACTCATATTTTGCACTCACAATAGTTGCTTTTATATGTAGCATGTTTTAAAACAAGATTAAAATAACTCATTTGGCATTGGTTTTAATTTTATAACAAAAAAGGTTACTCGCCAAAGCAAAATAATACTTAGGTCTTTACCCCCCAATTATTGTTAAATACAGTAATTAAATCTTGTTTCAGATAAATATTATACTAAATTTTCAACTATCCTTCAATTAACAGAAAATATTGAGTTAACATTCCAAAGATTTTTCTCATCTCAACTTATCCTTTCAGAAATGAGCCATGAAAATGTTGTCAGAAAGAGCAATGTAGAGGAGGTGAACTCAGGAAAGCACATTTACTAACACCTGTCACGCTAATCTGATGAAAACTACTGCCTTTTGGGTTTTGCTATACTTTTAAGCATTTTATTGAGATCTATGATTTTCAATTATTTATTTATACTTTTTTAAAATTTTATTTTATTTTTAAATTTTACATAATTGTATTAGTTTTGCCAAATATCAAAATGAGTCCGCCACAGGTATACATGTGTTCCCCATCCTGAACCCTCCTCCCTCCTCCTTCCCCATACCCTCCCTCTGGGTCGTCCCAGTGCACCAGCCCCAAGCATCCAGTATCGTGCATCAAACCTGGACTGGCGACTCATTTCATACATGATATTTTACATGTTTCAATGCCATTCTCCCAATTCTTCCCACCTTCTCCCTCTGCCACAGAGTCCGTAAGACTGTTATTTATTTATACTTTTGAACAAATGGTTGAGCTCCCAGAGAAGAGCAGACCCCTTTTCCTCAGTGATAACTGAATTTTTGTTGATATGTTCATCACCACTCCCCCAAAACTTTTCTTTTTTATTGTGGCCACACTCTGTGGCTTGTGGGATTTTAGTTCCCCCACTGGGGACTGAACCCGGGCCCTTGGCAGTTAAAGTATGGAGTCCTAACCCCTGTACCACCAGGGAATTCCCAATAACTTTTGATTTAAGTCAAGAAGTTCCAGAATGCAGAGGGCACATCTTTCTTCACTTGTACTCAGAATTTCCTAAAGAATCGGAAGATTACCAAATAATTTGAAGAACTGAGAGAATGTCACATTTGAAACTGAGCAGGACCCTGCTGGGCCATCCAAGGGATAGACCCCGGCGGTGTCCCTGTCTCTTGTTTGTAGAAGAGCTTTAGCGTCTTAGACCTTCACGAGTTGCAATGAACAAATTTAGTCACAGAACTAAGAAAATGCAGAAGCAAAGGTAAACAGTAAAACAAGACAAAATAATAATAGTTTAGCCATGAAACAAAGTCAAGGGCCTTTAATTTCTCTGTAAGGGCTGTAGATAATACCTTGGGTCATATCCTTGAGTTGTTTTGCAGATACTAAAAGCCCCAGCAGGTGGAAAAAGTTAACTTTGACACTTATGCAATACCCAGAACCACACTAGGTCTTTAGTGGGAAAACACAAATGATGGAAGCCTCAGTCTCTGCTTCAGTAACTGTAAGGTTGATTTGGTTCATTTAACACAATGTTGAAAACACAGCATGTAGAGAAAGAAAAAAAAAAAGTAATTCCTATTCATTTAGTGTGTGACTTTGGGCAAGTTAATTAACTCTGTTTTCTCAGTAGTAAAATGAGTGCAAAAGAGATTTGTGAAAAAGTGATTTTGCTGGCCCATAAAAAGACCCCCCAGACCAGTTGGGACTAGAAGGGATGATGTTGACTCCAGAAATACTGTGCAGTTCCCTCACCACCAATAAACCAAAAGAATGTTTTCTAACTGATCAGTCACCCTGCAACCCTTTCCCTCACACTGTCTTTAAAAATCCTTCCCTGAGAGCCATCAAAGAGTTCAGGTGCTTTGAGCATGAGCTGCTGGGTCTCCTTGCTCAGCTTCACACTGGGCAACTCACAATGAGGGGCTCTACTGTCTTTCATCACAACTTGGTGTAAGTAGATTGGCTTTGCTGCATATAGCGGGCTAGCAGACCCAAGTTTGGTTTGGTAACTCATCCACATGAAAATTGTTTTCAAAATAAATCCTCACCTGAAAGGGCTTTAATTTTTTTTTTTCAAGCACTTGCTCTTTCACTAAACCTACCTAATTCTCCTTCTCTGCACTTCTCAGCAATTATCAGTAGAGAGAGAGAATTAATATTATAACTTTGCAATACTATTACTACTATTATTGATTGACCTTTACTGGGTGTTTTTTATGGGCCAGCAAAATCACTTTTTCACAAATCTATTTTGCACTCATTTTACTACTGAGAAATCAAGAGTTAATTAACTTGCCCAAAGTCACACACTAAATGAATAGGAATTACTTTTTTTTTTTTCTTTCTCTACATGCTGTGTTTTCAACATTGTGTTAAACGAACCAAATCAATCTTACAGTTACTGAAGCAGAGATTGAGGCTTCCATCATTTGTGTTTTCCCACTAAAGACCCAGTGTGGTTCTGGGTATTGCACAAGTGTCCGGCATATAGAAATAGCAGCTAAGGAAGGGTGCCCATCTGAGGAGGGTGCACAGTGAGAATTATATACACACACAAAAAAAACTGGGCTTAGTTTTAAAGAATTTTTTTTCTCTTGCATTTTGGTTGCATTTCTTATAAAGAACCAGTTACTTCTCGCTGATAATCAGAAGACCACATTTCCTAAATTATCTAAACAAAATTTCTCTTTGAAGTTTTTTTTTTTTTTTAATCCCTAACAAATTCCAGTAAAAAAAAAAAAATTCACAGTTCTGGAAAAACTACAATTGCCTTGCTGCTTTAGTATTTGAAGATTGGGGTGAATTAAATTCAGAATGATATTTTTAATTAAAAAATAATCTATCCAATAGAATGAATAGAGAAAGTAGCATCAACATATCTACACTATTGTGTGTAAAATGGCTAGCTGGTGCAAAGTTGCTGTATAACACAGGGAGCCTAGTCTGGTGCTCTGTGATGACCTGGACAGGTGGGATGGGGGAAGGGAGGGAGGCTCAGAGGGAGGGGATGTATGTATAATTATGGCTGATTCCAGCTGTGTATGGCAGAAACCAACACAACATTGTAAAAATTAAAAACCAAAAAATAATCTATCTTAGTTTTATTATGTAATTATTTTAAAATATAAAAACGCTTTATAATAGTTCAAAAATTTGTTTTTGTAATTTAAGCCAATTTTCAATTATTTCTTCTATAGGTTATTCCCTCACTGATAGAAAAATCAGCCACAATTTGGGGATTATGGATGAACATACCAATTATTGAGAAGAACCAACCACTACTGAACTTTTGGTAATGATAAGGCAGTCAGATTTACAGAAAAACTCCAGCCTAACATCTTTTTAATCTTATGTCCCTGGTTAAAGAACTACATTGAAATGCTTGGCTTGTATCAAATTTCCTGTGACGATGTTAAAAATCTTTATCTCCCATAACCTATTTTAGAGAAATGTCACATAATAAATGATGCATCAAACCCTAGATCCATAAAAGCAGAATGACTAGAAGTTTTGTTTTCAAATGATGTCATCAATAATATTCGCTCTCAAGCTAGTGTTTCTTTAGGCTAATTTCAGTCCTCAAAGAATAACAGCCTAACTCTTTATTTAGGATCTTCTGTTTGTACCATCTCTTCTGGAATATCTGGGATTCTGTATCATTAAGAGTTAAATGTAGAAGAACTGGTAAAGTGTGAACATAAGGAAAATGCAATATCATTGTGCTTTTAACATATATCACAATATTTTTAGTTTAATAAAAGTTTTACATAATTATCTATTAGTCATATGAAGGTTGTAGGACCATCCTAGTCAGTGCTGCATGGCCTTTATACTTCTATTTTCTTCCTAGTGTTTATAAACTTTCTATATATTCTCATTGAAATGAAATGTTTGCAATATTATATACACTATTTCTAAGAAAAACATGAGCTACTTGAGAGATTTTTCAACTTGAATAAAGAAAAAGCTGTGCTGTAAAATATTAAGGCAGAATAGCAAGTGCAAGATCTCAGAAATATTAACGTTAAATTAACAGCATTTTAGCTTTCAGATAAATAAATTTGTCAGTTATTAAACAACTTGTGTTTAGTAATAATGAATGCACAATTGCTGACCAACACATTTACTGACTTACCCTATGTTGACATGTGCTAAGTTTGACAAAATTCTTATTCAAGTTTGTACTTGACATGTTAATATTTTCTAATTCAAATTTTTTTTATTTTACTCTTTGTTTATGTTATCAGCTATATTTCCCAAGTTTTATCTTTGGAGAATCTAGATTATAACTATTTTTCTATTAAATTTTGCTGGAACTGCAACTGTATTCTAATAAAGTTATTTAGCTTTGTATTTGTGAGGAGATTTTAAAGGGGAGAATGAGTACCCAGACAAATTTTAAAAAGACTTCTTCAGAGTCTGTAGCCAGTATCACCATAAGTACTTATCTCTTTCTTTTCAATGCCTTGAGTCATTATAAATGTCAGGTTCTTTGTTGTGGCATGCTGAAATGATTGAGTGGGAACTGTGCCCAGCCCGACATTGTAAAACAATCCATCTCCAAATACATCGTCCTGTACAACAAGATTTTCTCTGACACTCTTATGATTGCTCTTTTGTTTGGTCTTGGAGCATTTAGACCTCAAATTTGAACACAATATTAAGATTATTGCTATTCTGTAGTGAATCTGTGCATGTTATCTACTTTTGGGATTGCATTCTGTACTTTACTTCAGTCCTGAAATCAGAATGTATAAGTGAATTTTGTTATATGTTATTCTAGTGGAGTAGAAATCCCATTCTTTATCTAGGTGCAAATGGAATTAAATTTGGTTTCCTTGGTAAAGGAAACAGCTTAGATAACCAACACATAGCAGTCTTTTTATCTTCTATGTTAAGTCATCCCCATTTGGAAAATCCAATAATGCTTTTTCCCCATTGATGAATGTGTGCAAATGTATGAGTTCCAAAATTCAGCATATGTTGGCACAAAATCAGCACAAGTGAAGGTGTTTTTCTAGGTCTATTAAAATCGCATTTCTGGATAGAACTTGTGAATGACATGTTGCAGGCTTTCAAAAAAAGCCAGAAAACATAATGGACTTGATAGAGACGATTAAAAGCAGCAGATGATACTAAAAGAAATATTTGAATAAAATAGAAAAAACAGGAAACTCAAAGTTACTTTTCTTTTAATAACCTTCTTTCTTTATTGAAGCTGTGGGATTTCCTCAATACACGCTATTTTCTGCAAGACAAGGGTTTCTAGATGGCGCTCTAAAGCACTTGCCGGTAGGTGGCGACATAAGTCCTTATTGCCTAGAGCTGTCCCAGGTGCTGAACCCAGTTTCTGAGCCCAAAAGAAGCAACCAGCGACCGGGAATTCCACCAAGTTTTCCGTAGATTCTGGAAAACCGGTAGGAAAGGGCCGTTAAAAAATGCCCAACCTCATTTATAACACAAAGTCAAACAAATTCTCTCCCCTAAATTTACCTGGTACAAAGCTGTGGAAGATGACAATGTTCATTGAAATTAAAAAGGCAATGGTAATGGAAAGCCAAGCTCTGGAACGTGGTAATGGACAGGGAAACCTGGAGTGCTGCAGTCCACGGGGTCGCAAAGAGTCCGATCCGACTGAGCGACTGAACTGAATGGAAAGGCAAGTGTGTGAGTGTGTGTGTGTGTGTGTGTGTATGTATGTGTGTAGAACACATACCGAATCGGTTTTTCTTCCCTTTGAAATGCAGTTTTTCACCTCTCCTTTGACGTGTCCTTTTTAATTGCTTTCTCACCCAATTTCTCAAGGTTAGGAAAAAAAGTCAGAGGCAAAGGAGATAAGCTGGACTGTGAGTTGACACACGGGGGTGATTTTTAAAAAGCTAAGACACACTCCGTCTTCTTTCCATCTATTAGTAATAATTTACAGACTGACCCAGGACTGTCCACATCCCCATTCAGGCTCCTTATGCCTCCTCTTCTCTTATCCTGTTACCACTCAGTGATGCTGAGTCTACTAAGGAATTTGACAAATATGAAGCAATGTATGTAGTTAGATTTTTTTTTTCTCTCGAGTTTGGCTGGGTGGGAGGCGGAGTTATTTGTTGTAATGTTGGTCTGATCGGCAGATCGGGTGTGTGTAAGTGAGTTCTGAGTCTCGGTTGACAAAAAGGGACTTGAACGCAAAGAGGCAGAGCTAGAGGGAGAGCAGGGCGGGGAACGAGGGGAAAGAGGCACTCAGGGTTGGGGAAGTGTTAGGAACGGAGGGTTAGCGTAGGAGGGAGGGAGTCTGGCTGTCGGAGCAACACCGGAGAGATAAAGGAGAGTGAGAAGAGAGGGAGACTGAGGGGATGACTAGTGGGAGAAAGAGGGAGACGGAGGAGGCTTAAGAGAAAGAGAAGAGAGTAGAGGAAAGAGTAGGAGAGGAGGGAGAGAAGCAAGGAAGAGGAGGGTTACAGAGTGACTGTGGAAGATGGTGTTTCTCTATTCCAGATACTTCTAAGATTGGAGACTCTTTGCTGGTGGGGAGACTCCGGGTGGTATGGCAGCCAGTTAGGCAGCGGCAAAGTGTAATGGACAGCAAGAGACAGACGTTCCAGCCACCTTTCCGCCGCCCGGAGATCCCGGAGCTGTTTCTCCAGCCAATTCGTTTCCCAGCTGGAGTCTCAGAGCGTGCTGCACTACCAGAGCCCAGGGAGCGCCTAGAAGCTAGCTGCTTCTGCGAGATGCCTTCGCCTGAGCAGTAAGAACTTCCTGCCCGAGTCCCTGCATCCTCTCTTAGCTGAAACTCCCCAGGAAACAGGGGCGGGAGACCCCAGGGGGAGGGGCGAGGGGGAACCTGGAGCAGCTCTTTCTCCCCTCCCCCTCCCCTGCCCGGCGCGCAAGCATGGATGTGCTCAGCCCCGGACAGGGCAATAACACCACGTCGTCCCAGGGTCCCTTCGGGACACGCGGCAACGCTACTGGCATCTCCGACGTGACCTTCAGCTATCAAGTAATCACCTCTCTAGTGCTGGGCACGCTCATCTTCTGCGCGGTGCTGGGCAATGCGTGTGTAGTGGCGGCCATCGCCCTGGAGCGCTCCCTGCAGAACGTGGCGAACTATCTCATAGGCTCGCTGGCCATCACCGACCTCATGGTGTCGGTGCTGGTCCTGCCCATGGCCGCGTTGTACCAGGTGCTCAACAAGTGGACTCTGGGACAGGTCACCTGTGACCTGTTCATCGCCCTCGACGTGCTGTGCTGCACCTCGTCCATTCTGCACCTGTGCGCTATCGCGCTGGATAGATACTGGGCCATCACCGATCCCATCGACTACGTGAACAAGAGGACGCCCCGGCGCGCCGCTGCGCTCATCTCGCTCACCTGGCTCATTGGCTTCCTCATCTCCATCCCGCCCATGCTGGGCTGGCGCACCCCGGAAGACCGCTCGGACCCGGACGCGTGCACTATCAGCAAGGACCACGGCTACACTATTTACTCCACCTTCGGCGCTTTCTACATCCCTCTGCTGCTCATGCTGGTTCTCTACGGGCGCATCTTTCGAGCTGCGCGATTCCGCATTCGCAAGACAGTTAAGAAGGTGGACAAGGCGGCAGCCAACCACCGCCTTGCGGCGTCGCCGGCCCCGCAGCCCAGAAAGAGCGTGAGTGGTGAGTCGGATAGCAGAGACTGGAGGCAGGGCACAGAGAACAAGGTAACAGGGGCTCCGTGCGCCAATGGAGCCGTGAGGCAGGGCGAAGAAGGCGCCGCCCTGGAGGTGATCGAAGTGCACCGGGTGGGCAACTCCAAAGAGCACCTTCCGCTGCCCAGCGAAGGCGGTGCTGTCCCCTACGTCCCCTCCTCCTTCGAGAAAAAAAATGAGCGCAACGCCGAGGCCAAGCGCAAGATGGCCCTGGCCCGCGAGAGGAAGACGGTGAAGACTCTGGGTATCATCATGGGCACCTTCATCCTCTGCTGGTTGCCCTTCTTCATCGTGGCCCTAGTCCTGCCCTTCTGCGAAAGCAGCTGCCACATGCCTACCCTGTTGGGGGCCATAATCAACTGGCTGGGCTACTCCAACTCTCTGCTTAACCCTGTCATTTACGCCTACTTCAACAAGGACTTCCAAAACGCGTTTAAGAAGATCATCAAGTGCAAGTTCTGCCGCCGATGATGATGGAGTAGCGGCGAGTAGGCCCATCCCATTCATTCTGCCTCCCCTAGTCCTCTGGAATCAAAGCCTTTGCTACTTTCCCTCTGACATTCACAGCTGCTAGGCGCGCTGCGTCCAGACCTCATCCACCCAAGCCTCTCCCAAGCCTCAGTCCCCAGCGGGGAAGGATGGCGCTCTTCGTAAAGAGGGTCTAGCCTCCGGGCAAGAGAGAAACTCCTTAGCCCTGTGAGAGGAGACCTTGGCTCAAACTGGCTTCAGAATCCGTTTGATTCCAGCAATTGCTTCCTGCTTCTTCTGCCCCATAATCTTCACGGCGGAACTTTAAGCTTCAGCCGTTAAAGGCAAAAAAAAAAAAAAAAAAAAAAAAAAAAATCCACACGAAAAAAGAACCTGTACACCCAGCCGCTGCGCCCAGAAAAGGCTCTCCCACGCGATCGCCTCACTGCTACAACTTGAACTTAAGGTTCAGGACTTCGCTTCATTTCCCAGTAAACCCACCCCCGCCCCGTCCCGGTCTCATCTCATCCTTCCTTCCCCATCTTCCCTTTATGCCCTCGCCAGTCCTAAAACACTAATTTGCTAGTCGGAAAAGCTGGGAGGGTCTGCTTTTCCTGGTGCCTAAGGTATCCCGGGGAGTCTCCGTCTGCTGGCGTGGGCTCCCAGAGTAACTCTCCCGAAAACAGCCCCATGCTTTGTTTTCTTGGATTCAAAACAAGTGGCTAGAGTGGCTCAGTAAGTACAAGGCTGGGCCAGAGGGAGAGAGCGAGGGAGAGCGGAACGAATTTATCCTTGCCTGCCTTGATGTCAGCACTCACCAAAGAAACTGACATTCATTGGGAAGGGAGAGCGGACTTATTCGGACAGGTTGCCCGCGAGTCTGTACCAGCTGGCATCGCCACTTACCTACTGTGGGTGGCGCCCGCCGGCCACTTTGCGTGAGCCGGGCGGGGGCGCCGAGTGCAGAGGATCCGCGCACCTTCGCGGCTGTCTGAGGTCTGATTTGTGCTGGGCGGGTGCACTGAAAACTAATCCCAACTGGAGCCACCCCGCCTACGCCCCAGGACTTACTCAAGCGAGGGTGTGTGGGCTTGGTCGCTCAGTCCGGTTTTTCGGACCTCATGGACTGTAGCCCGCCAGGCTCCTCTATCCTTGGGATTTTCCTGGCAAGAATACTGGAATGCGTTGCCATTCCCTTCTCCAGGGCATCTTCCTGACGCGGGGATCAAACCCAGGTCTCCTACACTGGAGACGGATTCTTACTGTCTGAGCCACCAGGGACGCCCAACAGTTAAAGTTAATGGAAGCCACAGCCAGAGCAGCTCTAGGGACTAGAAAGACTAAGAAGTCCCAAGGGTGCCATTGTCTGGGTGGGCCCGAGCTCTGGCTGGCCCTCCCTTGGAACCTGAAAGGAGAAGTTTATCCAATGCAAGCAGATTCTTTTTCCTCCTAATTCACTCTCTCCTCCTTTTCCGAATGGGAAATAAATCTATTTCGCACACCCTGACACTAAACAAGATTTGTTCTGCAGAATGTCCAGGACACTTGATTACCAAGATTTTGTTTCCAAAAGGGGAAATAAGGGCTTTCAGTAGAATGGGCCCCCACAGGTTTAGCACTATCTGTGACCTCAGAAGTGCTCATGTTAAATAGAGGCCCTAGGGCGGCAGAGGATGAGTTGGTTAGATAGCATCACTGACTCAATGGGCAGGAGTTTGAGAAAACTCTGGGAGATGGTGAAGGACAGGGAAGCCTGGCATGCTGCAGTCCATGGGGTCGCAAAGAGTAGGTAGGACACGATTTAGCGACCGAACAATAAAGGACTCACTAGGGGTGCTTTCTCTGCGGAGTCCAGGGGACTCCTGTACACAGCTCCTTGCCCTGACTGTCCTGCAACACAGGTTTGCCCAGAAACCGGCCTCTTGTCATTGTAATGTATGGAGCACTCCAAGCTTTCTTCTTAAAAAGTCCTTTCAGCCTTGCCACTCCTGCTGAAAAACCGGTTATCTTTACTGCCCCCAGGAGGGAAGATTTTCAGCTCCATTTGAATGTAAGTTTCCATCCATGTGACCAGGATCAAGAAGTTTGTTATAATTAGAGCTAGCCTCTAATTTTCTGTTGAATGATGGTTTCTTTTCCATTAATTGCACAAAGTTAATGATTCTTACTCCCTTCTCCCTTCATGCTTACCTTAGGAATGATTCCTTGGGCTATTTTGAGAATTGTGTTAAAAAAAGTTGCTAATGAAAAAAGTTCTCTTGTTTTAAAATGAAGAAAGTGAAAAGACAACTCTATCACTTGTAGCCCTTTTATTGTTTGTCAAATGGAACCTCTGTTGGGTATCTTTTTCTCAGACCTAAACCAAGAGTAAGCATCACATCCCCTTAAAAGAGAGAAACTATAAGTGCTCTGGGAACTCAGTGGATGATTTTTCTATGCATAAGTAATGCTTCTTGTTTTTTTAAGTTTTTTTTTTTTTTGATGTGGCCCATTTTTAAAAGTCTTTATTGAATTTGTTACAGTATGTTTCTGTTTTATGTTTTGTTTTGGGGGGGCTAGAGGCATGTGGGATTCTTAGCTTTACCACCAGAGATCAAACACGCACCCCCAGCATTGGAAGGGGAAGTCGTAACCACTGAACCTGCCAGGGAAGCTTGGCATAAATAATGCTTAAAAGGGGCTATGGTGGATAAAATGAGAGAGATTTTTCCAGTCCATCACTTATTTATTTGAAAATTCTTTTTTATTTTTATTTTTTGTTCACAGTAATTTAAGTAGAGCTATATGAAAAACCAATCTTTGCTGTATGTCTTCCTATATTTTAAGGACAAATTCTCTAGATAAAATAATTCGAGTCCTAAATTGCTCATCCAAATTTTACCTTGATCAGCATTTGAAGTCGTGAGACTTCTGTTTATTTGTGTCTTTTGCAGAACTTTGTCAATGGCTTTGGGACCTTTGTTCTTCCTGCCTTGGAGGATTTACACACGAATGGGGAAGGAGCATTTAATTAGAGTATAATTGCCGAAACCATAGAGAGATTTGAGGAATAAGTGCAAAAGAGCTACATAGCACTAAAGAGCCCCTGATGCTTTTTTTTTTTCTTTTAAATTATTGTATTAAGGTAAAGTATATATGCATCAAAGTTGGCCTTCACTCTTCCCTGTGACAAGAAAGGACTTTAATAATGGTAATGCTACAATAAACTGATATCAGTAACATATACATCTTTATTTTAATCATAATCACTGTCTGCTTGTATTTATTTGTATAATTTTAAAGTTGAAGTTAAAAAAAAAATACCGTTATCAGGAGAAGATCCTGCTATACTCATCAGGGATCTGACACCTAGAGAAATAAATTTCGTTTTAGCACAGAAACTCATGCTAGTTTCTTTTTTAAAAATTCCTGTCTCTGGAAAGAGAACGGGCATTTCATCTTTTAACCTTGAAACCATACATTTTCCCTGACTGACATCTACAATGAAGATTTAGACATCTGTCTAATTAATATGGACAAGGTGGGGGACTTGCAGAAGAGAAATGCAGATTCTAGTAAAAGCGCCAGGGGCCTGTGTTGCCTTTTTAGCACAGTTGACAGTGATAAGCTCCCTTCCCTGTCTTCCCCACAATGTCCAGCTGGAAGAAAATAGCCTCCCTGGTTTCAAATGAAGCAACACATTGTTTTGAGGTTTGTCACTTAATTAAAAGTGAAGGGGCATTTTCCTTTCTGGCTGGGTCTCACTTGATAGGGGGATTTTTTAATGGAAGATCTATTACTACATTAAGATTGATTCAAATGCTCTCTTTTCCCTGTGGAATCATCAGTGAGGCCTCTTGTTTCCCATGTTATGTGTGTTAATTTCACTGTTTTCTGGTGTCAGAATGATGGCTGTAGGGCAAGGTAAACCCAAGTAAGCCTCAAGGGGAAAACAAAGTCAGAGCTATTACGGCCAGAGAAGAGGACACTGTGAAGCCTAATTTAGGCAATGTATGTACATACATATTCTGATAATGAAAAGTCAAGATAGGAATCGAGATAACAAGAACTGTCTGGAGTTTTTCATTTGAAAAGTATTACATGAAGACATCCCTGACCTTGAGTAAAATGATGCATTTGTCTTCCAGATTGTGGATATCGCCCTTCTTGGCCTTTGCTTTATGCTCTGGCATCTTTTCCTCCAAGGAGATGGTGGCTTTCTGTTTTCTACAGGGCTTCTTGAGCCTGTGTTAACACTCCAATTAAGAAAGAGAGTGTTGTAATCAGTCGCTTCCAGTGTGACTAACAAGCCCAGATAAACAATTAGCAACTGTCACATGTCAGGCTCTTTTGGATAATGTTGAAATATGGGACTATAATATAAGCTGCTATAGACACCCTGTTTTCAACCTACTTGGGTATTCAAGAATATACTACTAAGGCTAATAAGTAAACACTCAGCAGAATATAGTTATTATCTAAATACAGGAGTGGTTCTAAGAATTTGGAGGACAATGACCATTGTGGGCTGGGGGATGGTAGGGAAGATTGGGTAAAGAAAACTGCGTAGAGCATCCAGGATTGAGCTCTGAGCACATGAGGAGTGATAGAAAAGGGCAGATGTTCTTCACGAGGTGACAAAGAGAGCCAAATTCCTTCTATCAAGTGGGAGCTTGTAATGAAATTTTTATTTGGATTCCTTACATGCATCAGTCTGGATTGATTATGAAGGTAGTGATTCTAGAGAAAGACGCAGACTCAAAACTTCCCATGAGTTATAACAACATGAAGAGTCTGGGAAGAGAGAGAAGATGAATCTAAAATCAAAGGAATGGAGATTAGGGTAGCTAGATAAGAGGAAGAATGTTCTGAGCAGAGTAAGAGGCAGAGTGCATGAATAAGAAGAAATTCATCAAACCATTTAAGAGTGACAACAGGGCGACCAGGGGTAGGTACAAGGTAATAACTCATATTTATGTAATGTTTGTGATTTTGCCCAGTGGTTTTCACATATAAAGTGGAAGTGTTTGTCAGTGAGTCATGTCCAACTCTTTGCAACCCTATGGTCTATAGCCCACAGGTTCCTCTGTGCATGGAATTCTCCAGGCATGAATACTTCAGTGCATAGTTATTCCCTTCTCCAGTGGGTATTCCCGACCCAGGGATCAAACCTGAGTCTCCCAATGGCAGGCAGATTCTTTACTGTCTGGTGCACAAGGGAAGCCTCAAGAATTTTGAGGTGGGTGGCCATGGTGGCTTGGATGGCAAAAAATCTGCTGCAATGCAGGAGACCCAAGTTTGATCCCTTGCCGGGAAGATGCCCTGGAGAACAGAATGGCAACCCACTCTAGTTTTCTTATCTGGAGAATTCCATAGACAGAGGATCAGTGGGGTTGTAAAGAGTTCGACATGGCTGAGCAACTTTCACACATAAGAAACATATATATTTGAGATAGCAGATCCTTCTGGAAATACTAATTAGGCCATTTTAGCCAAAGCAGAAGATTCACACACTAATGGGTACATACAGTAATGCTTGAGATCATATATGGAATCATTATAATACCAGGTTGAAAACTAGACCCATGGTTTTCATTCATGGGGACCACTATTAATGAAAGCAGATGTGTACTGTTTGCAGGTAATTTCAATGATGCAGGTGTGAAACAATAAACGCCTGAATGTGGGATACTGGTAAGACTGAAAGATACATCAGAGAAAGAACTGGCAAGACTTGGTGCCTGGTTGTGAAGAGAGAGGGAGCTGAAGATGCTGATGAGGTTTTTTTGTTTGTTTGTTTTATAGATTCTTCTAATCTTTTGTTAATTAATTAGCTTATTTATTTTTAGCTGTGCTGAGCCTCCATTGCTGCATGAGGGCTTTCTCTAGATGTGATGAGCATGGGCTACTCTTCATTGTGATAAGTGGGCTTCTCATGGTGGTGGCTTCTCAGAGCACAGGCTCTAGGAGCACAGGCTCAGTAGCTGTGGCGCATGGGCTTAGTTGCTCTGAGGCATGTTGGATCCTCCTGGACCGGGGATCCAATCCATGTGCCCTGCACAGGCAGGTGGATTCTCACCCACTCTACCATCAGGGAAGTCTGCTGATGAGGTTTTGAGCCAAGGAGATTTGAGCAAATAACAGAAGAGGGAAAGTCAGGAATTGCTTTTCCTATGGGTCTTTGTTTTTTCAGCTTTATCTATAAATGTGAAAAAGCTTTGTTCTCTACTAAAAAGCATTCCCAGCCCAGATGGCTGGGAACTGCTGATAATGGTAGTGATACATGTGGTATGGCATTTGAACAATCTGTCATTTGGATGATTATGTGAAGAATGTCACCTCCTAGATCAATGGTTGTACTGGTTATTGATGCATTTTTAAAAAGTAGAATATGTTCATTGTTTTTTTTGGAGAGAGCACAATTCCAAGGGACTACAGCAGCCTTTCAAGAAGAGTGTCCCAATCTCAGATGTTAGGCAGGGATATTTGAAACCCAGAAGACTGGCTATGCACAATTGACCAAGTGAAGAAGAGAGCAATCCAGTTTGTTCTTCTAGTTCACTTATTAAGAATCAAAGCAGACCTATTTTATCCTTGAACTAGATCTTTCTAGAAAATCTAGATCCATGAGACTGAAGTATCCAGTGGATTTTGTTTTCCAAATAAATCACTTTGCAAAGGCAAGGATGGGGAAATGAGTCGGATCCACAGGCAATTCCAAATCTAATCCTATCTCAGGTATTTCCAGGCTCCCTGTCTGTAATCCTGAACAATTGCTCAGACTGCCACAAAATTTGCCAGGACAAAATTTCAAGGAGCTGTCTTGCATTGGCAAGTGGTCCTTTTGTGTCTCATATGGTTTCATCTCTGAAGAAAGAAAAAGAAGTAGGTTGACTGGGAGAAGAAGAAACGGGGAAGAAAAGAGGAGACAACAGGACTCACCTATCTTGTTATTTGTCTGGCTGTGGAGATTGATGAGGAAGTTTTGAAACTTCTCCAAAATCCTTGCAGGGGAAGCATTCTATGAAATATAGTGTGCTTCATGGTTCCTGGAAGCACTTAGTCTGTCTTTGCAAGAATTAAAAAGAGAGAAAGGAAACTTTGAAAGCTAGTTTTAATTTTAAAAGAACAGTATTAATAGAAACAGGAGTCTAGTTGTAAATATTGACAATGTAGTGTTTGAAAGTGTATACTGTATTGTATAGATACATCATTTTTAATAATGACTAAACATGCTCTATGCATATCACAATGCAGTTGTGTAATGGTGATCTATTTATGAACATGCACAGGGCTTTCAAGGTTTAGGAGGGATTGACCATGCATTAGGGTGTTAGAGAGCCCCTAATGCACTTTAGTTCCTATAAAGAATCTGGGTGGGTATCCACAATTCTAGAAATAACCTTACTAATCATTAATGACTTTGACACCAGTGTTAATAGTTTCTGTTTGGTTAAAGCATCCTGTTATGGATTAAAGATGTTTTAGATGGTGGTGATTATGCTCACCAGTATCCAGGACTTTTTCTTCCTGGGTATAGTGCTAGATTACATTTCTCAACCTCCTTTCTTATGAGGCTGATGTTAGACTAATATAATACATACAGAATTAATATCTTTCCTTTGAAGGTTGGACTGTAAATACCTCCAGAGTGATCTTCTCTTCCCATTCGGTAGCTGGAGAGGATTCTCTGCACCTGGAGGAGGATGGAACCACAGGTACAAGGATCCCTAGATCCCTTCTCTATGTAGACCAGATTCTTCTCCTCTTCACACCCCATGCAACCTTCGATTGTGATATGAACAGAAATCAAACCTGAGTTTGACTTAATTAAACTGAAATTTTGGGGATTGTTTATAGAACAGTCTATTCTGATCAATATAAAATATCCATAAGTAATACACTGAGCGAAAAATTTGCAGTCCTGTCAGTGACTTTGTCAGGAAGGTTGCTCCAGATAACTGAAGTGACTGACTGCCAACTTCTTTCCATTCTGGCCAAGGTCACTAACCTGCTGGGAAGGAATGGACATAGGTCAGGATGACACGCAGTGTATGTTCTGAATAGTACTGGGCATCCAAGAGGAGCTGGAGTCCATCTCTGGTACCTAAGCCCAGAGACGTAGTTTTTCTCTGGCTTTAGTTTTATAGACAGCCTTTATAGGTAGGCCCCTGGGAAACAGCTTGGCTATTTCTTGGGTTTTTGGGAAAATTATAAAGTAGGAACATTGATTTTCAATGCCTTTTCTTTTCTTTCAGGCGGCTTTTTCTTCCATTGTGCCTTCCCCATTAGTCTCTCAAAACCTGCACTGCCTGTCATACATCTAAAGTCTCCTACAGGCCATTTTTATTCCCCATTCTCTTAATTTTAGATCATACAAAGGTAGCGGAAGAGCAGGCCAGTCCAGAAGAAAAACAAAATTGACTAAGGTGACTGGCAATTATGGTGAACAATGACAACTTATTTTTTTTATCATTTGGACAGCTGAGAGAGGAGGCATTCCATATTCTTTAATAAAGACACTGCTAATAATAATGACATTATGCAAAAAATAAAAATACTATAGAATATCTTGTGATATGATATATTTCCATGGTTATAACACATAAACATTATCTAGAGGGAAATGAAACGATTTGATCCTAGGTATACCGCATTTTTCTAATAGCAGTTTTTTTAAGCCTATGTGCTTATACATGTAGGTAGATGACAATAAAATGCAAGTGGCCAAGAACCTTTCCTGTATTAATACACAAGATTTTTCAAGAGTTCTTTAGTATACTTAGGTGGCTATTGCAGCTGGAATGGCTTAGACTAGCATTGTGGAGGAAAGACTGATAAGGGAGTGATTAATAATAGAGGTCTGCAAAGAAAGAGCTGAGAGGTCTTAGAGATGGATTGAAACAGGCTGCTAAAGAAAAAAGCACATTTAGAGATTTTAGAGAGTGGAATAGACTAGAAATAGGGAAATAACAAGCAGAAGGTACTACTCTGGGCGAGAAGAAATAGGTCTTTGATAAATTTACAGAATTCAACTTGAGTAACAGGAAAGAATAAGAAATCAGCAAAACTGATAAGAGATAAGGGGGCACAGAGCAGCCAAGAGGTCATTGCATGTGGACACTACCAGGAGAGGTTATGTTGTTATAAGAAATAAAGGGAAGGATTACATGAAATAAACATTTCTTTTTTCTTTTCGATAAAAGGAAACCAGTGCATACCAATAGTGACTAAGGAAATGGAAATAACAAAGAGGGAAGATTGAAGGCAGGAAGAAAATATTCTGGAGAAAGAAGGAGTAATTGGAGTGAAGTCTTGACGAAGGCAGGAGGTTGAAGGGTTACATTTTGAGATGGACATACTCTGTGATATAGGAGGTAAAGGGAGAATGTGTGAAAAAGTAGAGATATAATCCAGCTTTGGGGAGGAAGGAAGAAGCTGTATGGTTTCATTCCAGAGTTACACATTTAGATGGATGCCCCCAGTGAACAATCAAAATGCAAGGACATCTGTTACCTGGGAGCCAGATAGAAGGCCAGATCAAGTTGAGTGGAGCTGGAGGCTGCAGCAGTGCTTGGCGAACATTGCCTCTGAGTTTGTGCTGACCTTTAAGCTACAGCACTTGAGAGCCTTTTTTCTGCTCCTCCTAGCCTGTCTCTCTCTTTTTCTTACTTCTCCACTACATTTGGCATTATCCAAATTTGAGGAATCAATGCATCAGAGTACTTTCTCAGGCTGGAAGTGGTATCTGATCATATTTGAACATCCAGTTGGTATGGATTTCAAATATGCTCTTACCTTGCTTGATAGTTTTTTGTGTAAATTTTATTTTTTTTATTTAATTTTATTTTATTTTTAAACTTTACATAATTGTATTAGTTTTGCCAAATATCAAAATGAATCCGCCACAGGTATACATATGTTCCCCATCCTGAACCCTCCTCCCTCCTCCATCCCCATTCCATCCCTCTGGGTCGACCTCTTACCCTTAAGTCATAGTTTGATAATCTGGTGGGCTGCAGTCTCTGGGGTCGCACAGAGTCGGACACGACTGAAGTGACTTAGCAGCAGCAGCAGCAGCAGCAGTGTGGTAATAATGGGTTTGACAGCACCATTACTGATTTTTTATAAATGTTTATATCTCATTGGAAAAGACCCTGATGCTGGGAGGAATTGGGGGCAGGAGGAGAAGGGGACAACAGAGGATGAGATGGCTGGATGGCATCACCGACTCGATGGACATGAGTTTGAGTGAACTCCGGGAGTTGCTGATGGACAGGGAGGCCTGGCATGCTGTGATTCATGGGGTCGCAGAGTCAGACACGGCTGAGCGACTGAACTGAACTGAACTGATATATATATATATATATATATATATATATACACACACACATATATATGGGCTTCCCTCATAGCTCAGTTGGTAAAGAATCCACCTGCAATGCGGTCGGGAAGATCCACTGGAAAAGGGATGGGCTATCCACTCCAGTATTCTTGGGCTTCCCTTGTGGCTCAGCTAGTAAAGAATCTGCTTACAATACAGGAGACCTGAGTTTGATCTCTGGGTCAGGAAGATCTCCTGGAGAAGGGAAAGGCTACCCACTCCAGTATTCTGGCCTGGAGAATTCCATGGACTGTATAGTCCATGGGGTCGCAAAGAGTCGGACATGGCTGAGCGACCTTCACTTTTACTTGCATATATATATATATATATAGGCTTGGGCTTATATAAACTTGGGCTTCCCAAGTGGCTTAGCAGTAAAGAATCTGCCTGCAACGCAGGAGACACAGGAGACACTGGTTGGATCCCTGGGTCAGGAAGATCCCCAGAATGAGGCCATGGCAACCCACTCCAGTACTCTTGCCTGGAGAATCCCAGACAGAGGATCCTGGTGGGCTACAATCCATAGGGTCACAAAGAGTCAGACATGACTGAAGTGACTGAACACACATGCATGCATATAGTACCAGGGTGGAGTAGCTTTGATCTAGGTAGATGGGTATGTGATCTCATGTTTCAGAAAAAAAATATTGGTAGTACTTTGATGGCTACCAAAGAGGTACTGCATGCATTGAAGAAGAGTCTAAGAATAAAAATGCCATAGACTCCACCTTTCTTTTGTAATTCTTGTTAGTTGATCAAGGAGCTTTCACCATTAGAATGTTATATAAGTCTTATATCATCTCTGGGATATATAAGTGGAAGAGTTTCCAAATAAATCTGCCTTTCTACAGATTCAAAACAGGTACAGAGAATTTAAGTGATTATCCTAAGTTTACGTGGCTGATTAGAGAGTCTAGTTCTCTGTCCACAGAACATTGAAGCCCCCAAGAAAGAAGCATATCTACCAATCTAATGAAGGAGAGGATTAAGAGGCAGACCTTTTAAGTCCTTAGAAAGAAAACAGGCTAGCGGTGCTAGTGTGCAAAAAAAAAGCCTGCTCTGTCTTCTCTCAGCTTCTCCTGTCTCCTCAGTTAAATGAAAAACCCAAGGAAAATAAGGTCACCATCTATTTAATAGTTAACACTGAATTATCTCAGATCATAATTTGAATTAAAACATACTTCTTTATTGATGTAGAATTAAATTCACTTGTGTTAACTTGAAGTTCACATTTAGCATTAATCACGGCATTCGAGGAAAGTTAATCCCAAATTAATCCTATAAATTCTGCTAATGTAGCCATGCTAAAATGGGACAGCTCAAGCAATATGGCCTTTCCATGTTTTTCCTCTTCAGGTTCTAAGTTATGACTCCTCTTTCAGCTATTGAATAATGATTGCATTTATCACAGAGTGCCATCAGTCAGAGTACAGATTTAAGTGAGAAATGGAAAAAGCATTGATGCCTAGTAACTGTGATGTTAACCCTGGATAATGGTGTCAGTGGTTTTCAGAATATTGAACCTACAGGAGGAATCCACTGTCATTTTCATCTCAAAGTTGCTTCTACTGTCTTATTTTGGCCAGGAGCTAACTCTTCATGCTTTAACTAGGAAACCATTAACATTATGAGATAACACCTTGTTTGTATAGCTGAGGTAATTAATTTTAATTCAAGCAGGGCTGTAATGTAAACTTTGTAGAAATATTGATTATTCAGAATAAATTATATTTAAATATGTTCCAACAACTTGTGCAAACCTTTGAAAATGAAGGCACAGAGAAAAGTTACAAAGCCTTTCATCTTATTAACTATTTGTCAGTCAAAAGTTTCCTGAAATTTAGGGTCTACAAACTGGAGTAAGGATTTGTTTTCAATGTTTTTACAGAGCTTCTGCCAGGTTTCCAAAACTGCGGATGCTCTAAAGAGGCACACAGTTTTCATACACATTTCCTGCAATTACACCCTTATTATCTAGGCTGTAGACTGGGGTAAATTCTGGAGTACCCATAAGGAGAAAGGGTAGCCTAGCCCAGAGAGAAATGGCTGACAATAGTAAGGGCTGTCCATATCCCAGCATAAAGGAGACATTCCTAGGGATTTGCCACTTAGTGAATGGTGGGCAAAACACTGAAATGTAGGAGGACAAGGAAAATCAGGGGATGAAGTGACCCACAGCAGTATTTTCAAGCTATTTATGTAGTTGGATGGTGAGGAAATGAGTTGTGACCAAAACTCCCCATACCATTTACTGAAGTAGCATGTTGAAGTGGGCAGAGTTGTTTGTAAATGTTTATACTCTAATGATTGTTCTTAATTCTGGCTAATTTAAATTATTGGGGAGTTTTTAAATATATGAATGACTTACTACCACCTGGAGATTCTGATTCATTGAGTCTGGAGTTAAGCCTGAGAAATCACTATTAACAACAACAAAAAAACCTCCTTGGGTGATTTTAAAATACAGAAAATGGATACAAAGAGGTTAGAAAATATTTAAGGGCATATCAGAAAACTCTTCATATATAAAGATGTGTTGTGTGCTTCATGATGATGTTAATGTTATGAGTCTGAGACTTTATGATAGAGAAATATGATATTTGGGGCTATCTTCTACCTTTGAGAAAAAAAATGAGAAAAGGCCAATAAAACTTTGCTCTTGGTTTCCTGCTTATTATGACAGGAAGCTTTCTGGGAACCAACAATATAGCAAACAATTTAGAACTCAGCATAAATAGAAACTAGCTGTAAATGGACTTTTAAAAAGTGATTAATATTTAGGATATCTACATTATACAAATGTATCAATTTTAGATCTTGTGAAGTTAAAAATGACTGCCAGAGCTGAAAAGGTTAATGACATCCTCTGTTAAACAGAATGAGGCCTTGTCATTGAGAGAACATTTACTGCCCACTGTTGTGAAGGAGATATATATGTACCTTTTGCAAAATGACCTTTATAGACAAATCTTTAAGGCTGTAAATTTAAGTTTGCTCATGATAAATCACATTCCTGGAGTTGTGGAATGAGGAAGGTGATTGATCCATGTAATAACTCAAGAATAAACAGGAAATATTAACAAGGAGCAGGGATGTAGGTCAGTGGTCATTTTGGCAAATACAGTTTTGACCTCCTGATGTTCTATATCTTTGGTCCTTAAATTTGGTCCTACTGTTCTTAAATTTGAACTTAAGCACTAGAGATACACTCAGTGCACTAGAGATGAATTTAAGCACTAAGTCTAGAGATGTGCACTAACCTAGGTGAAACAATTTATTTAATCTGCCATTATTTTAATAGGAATGTACTTATAAATACAAATTATTTGACAAAAATAAATTCTCTGAGGAAAATTAAGGACTAATTTTGAAGGAATTAGATGATTAGAACAAGTACTATATCATGATAGATGTTAATTTTGTTGAAGAGTAACTGTTCTAATAAATTTGCTATTATATTTTGTTTATAGATTGATTGTTCCCATCAAGGCTTCAATCTAATTTGTTGAAGTTAAAAATGGAAAACTTTAAAATTGTACAAGAATTTTCTAGTTAATGATAGTCATTTTCATCCCCACATTTAATTCTCACCTTTCCTGAATTCTTAACACAATCAACAAGACATAGAAAAAGAGAAAAAAATACCCACATAGATTATATCAGTGGGGATGAAGAGGTAAAACTGACATCAATGAACTAGATATTTTGAGAAATTTCTGAAAGATGTAATAGAAATAGCACCAGATCTGAGGGAGGTTTCTACACGCCTAGAATGTAATTAATTCTTCCATCCATCCATCCATTCTTTTACTCACTTAGTTTACAAGTATTTATTGAGTGTATAGAATGTGTCTCATATTTTTGAGACATTAAAGCTTCCTTGGTGGCCCAGGGGTAAATAATCTGCCTGCAGGGCAGGAAGTGCAAGAGACAGGTTTGATTCTTGGATTGGGAAGATCCCCTGAAGTAGGAAATGTCAACCCACTCAAGTATTCTTGTTTGGAGAATTCCATGGACAGAGGAGCCTGGTGAGCTCCAGTCCATGAGGTTGCAGAATAGGACAAGACTGAGCATACACACTCAGCTTCAAAGATCACAAAGGCAATAGTATTAACACAATCTTTGCTCTCATGAGGTCTAGTGAGGGGAGACATTGTCTAGAAGTCAGTGAATAAACAAACAAGATATTTTCAGTACTACAAAAAGCAAAATAGAATACTATAACAAGGATTCCTGGGGGGGAGCGCCAGCAGTGGTAGTACGAATCTCTATTTTATTGTGTGTCAGGAAGACCTCCCTGAAGACAGGACAGTAGTGCTGAGATCTGAATAATAGGAGGGAATTGGCCACAAGAAGATTCAGAGGAACAGCCTTTCGGGCAGATGCAGTAACAAATGCAAGGGCTAAGAAGAGCCAAAATGGTCCAGCGTGGCTGAAGAGGAGTGAAGGAGAGAGTTATAAGACGTGAAGTCAAAGTAGATGCAACTTTACTGCTAAGGTAGTAAACTGTAAGCTTCAGGGCCCCACATTTGCATCAGTTCTTGTAAGACCTCAAACTGAATTTTATATTATTTTTCTTGAATTGGACTCATCAGATTGCATAAACTTGAGGTTCCTTAAAGTTTGGATTCGCTCCTGAATCAGAGATCCAGGGTCAACAAGGAAGAATTTATAAGCTCTGGAAAGGGCATCTAGCTTTTTTTGTTGTTGATCTGGGGAGTCTTGGAATGTTTGGGGCAGGAACTACAGTGCTATGACTGGTATGTGCCATGTATTATAGAAGGATTTCTGTGGCAGCTCTCCAGTGGATGGACCACATAGGTAGGTAGGAATATAAAGCAAGGTCCCTTAGGAGGCTTTTTACAGAGTTGTCCCAAGGGCTTAGGAGATGGTGGCTTGGAACAGTGAGGCTGCAGAGGAGATGGTGGGAAGGGGGTCTGTGTAAAATCATCTGAATGAAATCTCTAAAAAATATCCTTCCAAGTTCAAGTTGAAGGCATGGGTGGGAAGTGGGTAGTGACTAGAAGTAAAATCTTAATCCTAATAATGACTTTGAGAAATGCATACTACTGAACCAAATCATTACATAAAAGGCTAATGAGATTTTTTTTCTTTTTTTTTTTAATTTTATTTTTAAACTTTATATAATTGTATTAGTTTTGCCAAATATCAAAATGAATCCACCACAGGTATACATGTGTTCCCCATCCTGAACCCTCCTCCCTCCTCCCTCCCCATACCATCCCTCTGGGTCGTCCCAGTGCACCAGCCCCAAGCATCCAGTATCGTGCATCAAACCTGGACTGGCAACTCGTTTCATACATGATATTTTACATGTTTCAATGCCATTCTCCCAAATCTTCCCACCCTCTCCCTCTCCCACAGAGTCCATAAGACTGTTCTATACATCAGTGTCTCTTTTGCTGTCTCGTACACAGGGTTATTGTTACCATCTTTCTAAATTCCATATATATGCGTTAGTATACTGTAATGGTGTTTTTAAAAGAATAACATTCATTATTAGTGAAAATGTGGTGACAACATTCATATGTACAGTTAATAAAATGTCAATTGGCACACATTTTTCTGAAGCAAAATTGGTGCTATGCATCACAAACCTTGCAATGTGTGTCATTTTTGTTTCATTAATTCCACTTTTAGTAAAATCTTCTGTGGAAATAATCAGACCACTGATGAAGCATGCATTTATAGAGATGGTTCTTATAGCATTGTTAATATTGCTGATGAACTGGACAGAGGTTAAATGTTCAATAATATGGGTTTGAGTGAATTCATTAGGGTAATCCATACAATGAAATACTATGAAGTAATTAAAAAAGAATGTATAAGCACATATGTATTGGTTTTGAATGATATTAGCAATCTGTTGTTAATGAGGAAAGCAAGTTACAAAATATTTTACATGAAGAAATATTTATGCATATGAATAACAAAAAGTCTTGGATATATATCTACATGCTAACAATGTTTAACTTTCTGTGGTAGGACTGAGGATGATTGAAATCTTTTTCTGTCATGAATTTTTATAACATAGATATAAAAATAAATTTAATTAATGGTAGGAAATACTTTGTATTTATAGAAAATTTGTATTATGTTTGTTATAACTTTTGAGTTATATAACTCCAAAGCAAATATCTTTTGTCATGTGGCATGTATTGTATATGTAGTTATAACCCATTAAAATTTTATTTCCATAATATTTTAGTTATGGAGACAAGAGTACACACAAGAAACAATTAAACAGAACGAAATGAAATAAATAACACAATGTTAAGTGATGTAGGTGACACAATTTGCATCAGAAGATCAGTACAGACGGAATCTAAAGGGACCCAGGGAATCAACTCATTCCACCTTCTGCATGAAGTGAGATGAGCATGGCTTTTTAAGCTAATAGGATTGGATTCAGTGGATACAAGGAGTCACTTGGATGCAAAGATTAGTGGTTTATGAAGGGAGAGGTAAAGCAGTTGGTATAGTTAGATCTTGTTTGAGTATTTGAAAGAATAAAGTCATAAGATGTATGGTAAGCTAGGAAGAAGAATTTATAAATTTCATTATGAATCCATCATCTGCATGTCAGGAAATTATTCTGGCCTCTTGAACGGTAGAGAGATGTGTGCCTTTTATTTTATTCTATGCAACAGGGATTAGGAATCCCTGGTGGTTCAAATGGTGAAGAATCTGCCTGCAATACAGAGACCCGGGTTCGATCTGTGGGTTGGGAAGATTCCCCAGAGGAGAGCATGGCAGCCCACTCCAGTATTCTTGCCTGGAGAATCCCATGGGCAGAGGTGCCTCCTCCCCAGAGGAGTCCTTGGGGTTGCAAAGAATGGGACACAACTGAGCAGCTGACACAGAACAACAGGAGGGATTAAAGGGAGAAACCCTTGACCAAGAGAGTAGTGACAAAATTACTGACCTAAATTTACTGGGTTAGATACAGGTCTGTCAGAATGGTGGCTGCGAGACCATTCAGGGAAGCCTCAGCAACTTATTGAAGCCAAGGGACAGGAGTGAGTCCTTTTTCAAACTGGAAAAATGAGGTAATGCAAAATTAGCCTAGAGAAAGAGTGAGATGGAGCTTGAAGAGAAATAGTGGCCCTTCACACAGGATAAGAAGGAATAAAACCTACAGTTTTCTGATTAGCTGTGTAGTTCAGGCTTCTGTTGTTAACGTGGTCCGTTAATCCAGTTTGGCTGCCTGTGAGGCCCTTGCTGAACACCACGCGAAAGGACACATTTGTGTGTTTTGTGTTTCTGAACTAAATCATGACATGTCTTTAATTGTCCCTCATTTCATACACCAGGCTTTGGTTACATGGGCCATGAAATTAGCTACTGATTTTTTTTTTTTTTTACTATGCCATTCACTTTTTTTTTAATGTTTATATTAATTTTTATTTATTTATTTATTTATTTTTCACTTTACAATATTATATTGGTTTTGCCATACATCAACATGCATCCACCACGGGTGTACACGACCCAGAGGGATGGTATGGGGAGGGAGGTGGGAGGGGGGTTCAGGATGGGGAACACGTGCTACTGATTCTTTGATGTTTATCTGTAACTTGGCCCTCAGTTTTCATGGTCAAGATTATGTATGGAGCTATACATTTGGCTGCTGTGACCAAAAGTGCTGTGTCTCCATTCTGGATAGATGGCTTCGGCGTCCCTGTCCCTGTGGTCTGTTATGTCTGACCTTTGCCACCCCATGGACTGTAGCCCACCAGTCTCCTCTGTCCATGGAGATTTTCAGACAAGAACACTGGAACAGGTTGCCACCCTTCTCCAGGGGAATCTTCCC
The DNA here is from genome assembly GCF_029407905.1 of Bubalus kerabau. Taxonomy (NCBI): domain Eukaryota; kingdom Metazoa; phylum Chordata; class Mammalia; order Artiodactyla; family Bovidae; genus Bubalus; species Bubalus kerabau. Next base: position 17,432,446 of record NC_073641.1, read on the forward strand.
AACCCAGAGATCAAACCCTTATCTCTTGTGTCTCTTGTCTTTACTCATGATCATATATCTCATTCTCTATATCTGATATTAATATAGGTACTGCAGCCTTATTTGGGTATGGTAAGAAAGTATATCATTTTCTATCTTTTGCTGTTAATTTAGCTGTGTCTTTATATTTAAAGTAGATTTCTTATAGATAGCATAGAATTAGATCTTTTTTTTTATTAATCTGGAAACTTCTTTTAATTGATGTATTATGGTGATGGTTTAGTCTCTAAGTCATGTCCAACTCTTGCAATTCCATGGACTGTAGCCCACCAGGCTTCTCTGAGCATTGGATTTCCCAGGCAAAAATGTTGGAGTGAGGTGCCATTCCCTTCTCCAGGGGATTTTCCCCACCCAGGGATGGAACAAAGATCTCCTGTACTGCTGGTAGATTCTTTACCGACTGAGCCACCAGGGAAGCCCCTTGATGTATTTAGACCATTGATATTTATGTGTATACCAGTATGACTGATGCAAGGCAGTTGATTTGCTCATATCCCCCTTGTGTGGCAGAATGACGGACCATGCTTTCTCCCCAAAGAAGAGATATTGCAGTGTGGTTTGCCAGGTGCCATATGATACACAAGTTTATGCTAAACAAAGGAGTATAGATTGGGTCTGAAACAGGGAAAGATACTCTCACACAAGCCACTAAGTCCAGCACAGCCTGAGAGGACACTGTGTCTTGGCAAGGAGGTGTTCCAGGTCCAAGGCCCGCTTTCATTCTTGGCGGCTAAAGGGTGGTCAAAAGACTATATACAGAAGACTGTCTTTCCCAATAAATATGTATTATAGAAAATTTGAAATAATACAAGAAAGTACAAGGAGGAAAAACATTTCACTCATAATGCTACCAGCAGTAGGTAACTTCTCATTTTTTTTTATATTTTTTCTTTCCATTTGTATATATTAGATACACATAATATTTTATATACTTTAGATCATAATTTATAACCTGATTTTTTCACCTTGTGAGCATTTTATTATATTCTTAAATATTTCAAGATCACTCCTTCATATGACTATATTATATTTAGCCTTATCTGTGACTTTTGATATTTAAATTGTCTTAAACTTATTTTATTTTTGCAAATACCATTACAATAAATATCCTTCTCCAAAATCTTTGTGAATATCTTTACTATTTCTCAAGATAAATTCTTAAAAGTAGATTTATCAGTCCAGATGGTTTAACCATTTTTAAACATTCAATGCTAACTGCCAAATTATCTTTCATAAAGATCAAGCTAATTTACTCTTCCACTAGAATTGTAGAAAAGATTTGTTTTTGGAAAGGTGGAGGAGTTTTTCTACTTAATTTTTCCAGATGAGGAGAAGCAGAAAGAAGCATAATTTTTCTTGATAAAGGAAAATATTAGGGATAGTTTTGTGGATTGTGGGTTCCTCTACTTTCTGGTTGAAAACATAGCTAAGAGCAGCTCCCTAAAGAGTGAAATGGTAGATAAAATTTGAGTTTGTGTATTTTAAACATTCCTTTAAAAACAAAATTCAAGTACATGCTTTCTGTTCCCCTTAACATTCTTTGAATATCTTGAATTTTCAGGCACTTTCTCACTTTTTATGGAGTTTGGGGAGTTTCCTCTTTTCTTTCTCTCTCTCTCTCTTTTTTTTTTTTTTAATCATTTTTCAAGGTTCTTCACGCTCCTCAGATTCTGACTCAAATGTCTATCCCTCCTGAAATCATTTCTGATTCCCTCAAATCCGGCAATTGTTCAGGCACTCTGAGAATTGTGTGTGGAATCTGCTGTACAAACTTTTGATTTTCATTACATATGGTTTTATGTACAGATCCTACTCGAGCTTCCAACACCTATAGACTCCATAATAGCAGGAACAAATTTTATTTTTTCACTATTCCACCTACATTTCACACTGTTTAAAGCATAGTTGCTGCTGGAGCTCAGTAAATACTTTTGAATAAGTGAATGAACAAATAGATCTAATTTATAGAGCAGGGTGACTTCAGAAAAATTATGTGCTTCATTTTCTCTTGAGCAGTCTCATCAGGGAGGAAGGAAGATTACATTTTTCTCCTCTAGGAATCTTTGGACTTCTAATGCTTGACTTTTCCTTACCCACAGAGCTCTTCCACTTTGGTGATGGTGGCAAGCAGGCTAGTGCAGACCCTTCTGGGGAAATAAAAGCCATTAAGAAGACTTGTGTCATGTATGTTTATATGTGTGTGTATTTAAGGCAATTAAATTAATTAGGTCTAATTTTTCAAAAAAGAAGAAAGAAAGAAAGTGAATTTGCTCAGTCATGTTTGACTCTTTGTGACTCCATGGAGCTTGCCAGGCTCCTCCGTCCATGGGATTTTCCAGGCAAGCATACTGGAATGGGTTGCCATTTCCTTCTCCAGGGGATCTTCCTAACCCAGTGATTGAACCACACTGCAGGCAGACTCTTTACCATCTGAGCCACCAGGGAATTTTTACAAAAAGAGAGGAGAATAAATCAATCTAAATTTATAGTGTCAAAAGGAGAAAAAGAAAAGTCTGCCTGGGTTTATCCCCAGGAGTAAGATGAGGAAAGGATCATAGTTCCCTTGGGAGGTAGAAAGCCCTGAACCCATTTAGATGCGGTAACTCCGAGGGTCAGGAATCTGAGGGGACCGCTGTGAATTCTGAGCCGTGCCCTTAGGGGCAGGCAAAGCCTCCCTGTGGCCAGTCTGGGCCTGAAAGTGAGTGAAGCTGCCCATCCACAAATGGAGCTTGTTGGCTCGGGCCACAGATGGCATGACAGCTTGGACAAGCGGTGAGAAACTAGAGCTTCACAGTAGCATGTGTCCCCAAAGAATGAATGGCGATTGTGGCAGCCACAGACCGAGGCGCTTTTCAGCTCAAAACGCTAGTAGGCTGGAAGGTCAGTTTTTTATCTATCTATCGAAATATTCTGGCAATCTTAACAGGGTACAGAAAGCCCAAAATGACTGATATGTCTTCCTGCTAATCTGAGTGAGTAGTGAATTGATCTTTTTCTAATTCACTTGAAACATTTAAGGAATTATGATCTAACACATACCTTACACGTCTCAGGGCAATTCATACCTCATATAATTGTAATTTTTGTTTTCCTAGTCATGACCTCTCACAGTTGGGGCTTCTAATATAGATTTCTAGGGTATTCTTATCTGCTGGTAAAAGGAATACTCCCGTTTACTGTCCAACTTTTAGCCTGGGTATTCATAGGTTTCTGGACTAATTCTTATGTTTTAGAATTATTATTGTTGACCTTAGTTTCCTTTTTCTTTATATGGAGCAATATTGGGTGAGTATATATCACCACACCCACCACAACATATAATTTTCATTAACAGTGTATGCTGTGGGATGTTTTAGGAACTGTTCTTCCAAGCTTATATTTAACATTTTAAAAAAAAATGCTTGGAGGATAGCTTTTGTTGCAGAGCAGCTGTTTAGCTTAAATTTAAATTACTTTCTGAAACATGTTTCCTTGTTGAATATGTGCAAATTACATTTCGGATGTTAAAATGGTGGTATGTAGGTGAAGAATCTTTGCTAACATCCTTCCATCAAGCTTCTCTCCCTTGTTTTTACTCCTTTATCCTCCCAAATAATTAAATGAGGTTCTCTGTGCATCATCAATTAAAAGGAATTGAAACTCAAGTCTATAATAAGGATCAGGGTATAGCTGGATTGAATAATCTTTCTCCCTTTTTCATTAGCATGGAATTGAGGGGTGTGTTGCTGGCCACCCTCACATTTCTAGTATTCTCAAGTAGTGCTCTGCCATTCCAGGAGAGATATAAAAATGTTTCCCTTTGGAAATCAGTTTATGATATCAGCAAGTAATTTCAGAACCATCAGTGAAAAATTCTGTTTCGTACTGTAAAGGTGTTTTTTTCCCCCTGAGGGAGAAGGAGACCAAGAATAGTTATGCATTTTAGACACAGTGTTGATTATCTGGGTGCCTTTGACCTTACACCAATTGCATCCACAGGACTTCCAAGGCAGTCCTTATCTCTCCATGGAAGCCTAAGAAATGACATTGATTTGCAAGGTCTTTAAGCTTCTCCACCCTCTGCCCATTTTTTTTGCCTGTTCTCTTCTAGGCTGGGTTAGTAAGCTCCCTGCCCTTGACTTTTAGTTAAGTTATGGCAACAGGCAGTTTCCCCAGCAGACAATAGAGTCACAGGAGAAAGAGGTCACAGTGTCGGTGTTTCTTTGTCACCACACCTCTCCTTTCAGCTCTATCTATTCCAGCAGTGGATATTTCCTTCTGAGATGACAAGTCCTGCAGTTCTGGTGTGTCTTTGGTTACACTGGCTTTCTTCTCTACCCTCTTTTGGGGCCTGAAGGTGGAGATAATTTTCTGTTACTTTAATCCCTTAGTGCTCTCCGAGTTCCTTGTGTGTTCTTAACCCTCGCCTCACTTCTGTGAATAAATAATTCCTTCAAAATTCCTGCTGAGTGCATCTATATTTCCTTCCAAGACACCGAGTGAGAAAGCACTCCTAACACTGGGCTGATGAGCTGGAAATACTGACTTTTGGAATTACCCTGAGTTTACAACTCTTTCAGATTGCTTCCTGGGCAGTAAGTGGTAATTTTATAATAACTTTTTGGAATCAACCAGCATCCCATTTCAAAGTAAAGCTTAAGTTGTTGAGCCCAGTTGCTTTGGGCTGGAAGAAAGGCAAGTTTCAGTAAAAAAAATATAGATTACCAAAACTGACTCAATCAAATTTCCCTTCTGCTACTGCTAAGTCACTTCAGTTGTGTCTGACTCTGTGTGATCCCATAGATGGCAGCCACCAGGCTCCCCCATCCCTGGGATTCTCCAGGCAAGAACACTGGAGTGGATAGCCATTTCTTTCTCCAATGCATGAAAGTGAAAAGGGAAAGTGAAGTCGTTCAGTCGTGTCCAACTCTTAGCGACCCCATGGACTGCAGCCTACCAGGCTCCTCCGCCCATGGGATTTTCCAGGCAAAGTACTGGAGTGGGGTGCCATTGCCTTCTCCAAATCTCCCTTCTACCTTTGGCTTATTGTGAAAGTAGTACTTGCCTAGTAAGCTTGGGCATAATTATTTGTTCTGAGACAAATCGGGATCTAGACTTGGGCCTGAGGGGGAGCCAACAAAAGATAGTGGTCCATTGTAGGAGCTGTTGATGAGTAGGGCTTGTACTTGTGTTTATTTGTAGGCAGGACAAATGTTGGGTAGCCCATGGACCACAAGGCTGTGATAATACTTTCTAGTGCTTTGCAAAGCAAGCTGTGCCCTTACCATCTGGTCCTAGAGCTTTGTGAATTGCTACACATGACTGGTTTGGCACCAAATAGCCCAGAGAGGTAAGAACAGTTGCATCTATGGTATAGCTTTTCTGTTACTTTTTAAATTAATTCCAAATGAAAAATGAGGGTAAGTGGGGTGTTGGATCTTTTTTCTTTTTGTGTTAATGTTTCAAATAATCTGTCTTTCCTCTTGGAGGCTTAACAGGTGGCTCAGCACGTAAAGAATCCATCTGTAATACAGGAGATGCGGGAGACAGAGAGTTCAATTCCTGGGTCAGGAAGATCCCCTGGAGAAGGAAATGGCAACCCACTCCAGTATTCTTGTCTGGAGAATCCCATGGACAGAGGAGTCTGGCAGGCTACAGTCCACAGGGTTACAAAGAGTTGACCATGACTGAAGCGACTGAGCACGCACGCACATCTTTGCTCTTACTGTAAAGTATGGGTAAGAGAACAGGTGAGGATCAAGTTACCATGTCATTTCACATGTCTGGAGTGAGCTGAATGTGGCAAAGTGGTGCATCTGAAGGTTTTGCTCTGGTAAAAATATCAGTTACTTCTGATATTTTGTCTAAAGGGAACCTTTAGATAAAAGGAACTTTTAGATAAAAAGATCTGTTGAGAAACTTTGAATCATTTACTTATATTTTTACTTGCTAGAAAAAAATTTTTTTCTTTTTACTTGTTAGAGGGCTTCCCTGATAGCTCACTTGGTAAAGAATCTGCCTGCAATATAGGAGACCCCAGTTTAATTCTTGGATCAGGAAGATCCCCTGGAGAAGAGATAGTCTACCCATTCCAATATTCATGGGTTTCCCTTGTGGCTCAGCTGGTAAAGAACTGCAATGTTGGAGATCTGGGTTCGATCCCAAGGTTGGGAAAACCCCCTGGAGAAGGGAATGGCTACCCACTCCAGTATTCTGGCTTGGAGAATTCTATGAACTATATAGTCCATGGGGTCAAAAAGAGTCCAACAGGACTGAGCGACTTTCACTTTACTTGTTAGAAAATAATGTCTTCAATTCACAACCACTCACAAATTTATGGAGTGTTTCTTGAAGGATACAGTCCAACTACTTTTCTTTTCTTTTTAATTTAAATTTATTTATTTTAATTGGAGGCTAATTACTTTACAATATTGTATTGGTTTTGCCATACATCAACATGAATCTGCCATGGGTATACACATGTTCCCAATCCTGAACCCCCCTCCCACCTCCCTCCCTGTACCATCCCTCTGGGTCATCCCAGTGCACCAGCCTCAAGCATCCTGTATCCTGCATCGAACCTGGACTGGCGATTCGTTTCTTATATGATATTATACATGTTACAATGCCATTCTCCCAAATCATCCTACCCTCTCCCTCTCCCACAGAGTCCAAAAGACTGTTCTATACATCTGTGTCTCTTTTGCTGTCTCACATACAGGGTTATTATTACCATCTTTCTAAATTCCATATATATGCGTTAGTATACTGTATTGGTGTTTTTCTTTCTGGCTTACTTCACTCTGTATAATCGGCTCCAGTTTCATCCACCTCATTAGAACTGCTAGATCCTACAAAATGAATTGATGAGTTGGTAGACAAGAGAGGGCTACTTGCTTGTATTGCTTGTATTATTTTAATACCCCTCTCTTACCAAGTGCTCTTAATCAACTGGGTTTTGTTTTTGCCTTGCATTTTTGTTGACCTGCCTTGAGGGACTTTGTTAGAAAGTCCTGAGTGTCTTATTTTGCATTTACTGCAGGATTGTTGTTGGGAATCCTGTTATTTACATTTCATACAATTTTTTACATAAGGACTCATGGCAAGACTGTCTCACAGGACTTAGTTTTAGGAATTTTTTTTTTTTTTTTTTTAGCAATTGGTGTTTGTTTGTTTGTTTAATTGAGCTGTATTTGACATAAGATATTGTGTAAGTTGCTTTTCAGGTGGCTCAGTGGTAAAGAATTCATCTACCAAGCAGAAGATGCGTATTCAATCCCAGTATTGGGGAGATCCCCAGGAGAAGGAAATGGCAACCTACTCCAGTATTCTTGCCTGGGAAATCCCATGGACAGAGGAGCCTCGCAGGCTATGATCCATGGGGTCACAAAAATTTGGACATGGCTTAGTGACTAAAGAACAACACTGTAAGTTTAAGCTGTACAATGTATTGAGTTGATACATTCATATTGCAATATAATTGCCATAGTAGGCTTGCTAACACCTCTGTTATGTCACATAATATATGACTCAACTAATGTGTTTTTATTTTATGGGGTCACATAACATACTGCGGGGGCGGGGTGGGAAACATAACTTATACTTTTTCTCCTTGTTTTGGCTGCTGGAAAGTTCAGAGCTAGTTCCTGGTCTATCTCTAAGCAATAGAGTTTCTATTCTATTCTAACATACCATCTTGATGTTATTATCTCTTTTCCAGACCTTTTTTTTTTAAAAAAAAAAATTCTATTGTATGTATTTTTAAAAGCTACCTTAAATTATTTATGAATATAGTTCAGTTCAGTTCAGTTCAGCCACTCAGTGGTGTCCAACTCTTTGACACTCTATGGACTACAGCACCCCAGGCTTCCCCGTCCATCACCAACTCCCAGAACTTGCTCAAACTCATGTCCATAGAATCAGTGATGTCATCCAATCATCTCATCCTCTGTTGTCTCCTATTCCTTCTGCCTTCAATCTTTTCCAGCATCAGGGTCTTTTCCAAGGAGTCAGTTCTTCCCATAAGGTGGCCAAAGTGTTGGAGCTTCAGCTTCAGCATCAATCCTTCCAATGAATATTCAGGACTGATTCCCTTTAGGATGGACTGGTTTGATCTCCTTGCAGTCCAAGGGACTCTCAAGAGTCTTCTCCAACACCACGGTTCAAAAGCATCAATTCTTCAGCACTCAGCTTTCTCTATGGTTCAACTCTCACATCCATACATGACTATTGGAAAAACCATAGCTTTGACTAGACGGATATTTGTTGGCCAAATAATGTCTCTGCTTTTTAATATGCTGTCTAGGTTTGCCATAGCTTTTATTCCAAGGAGCAAGCGTCTTAATTTCATGGCTTCAGTCACCATCTGCAGTGATGGTGTCCATATTTTTTGGAGTCCAAAAAAATAAAGTCTGTCAGTGTTTCCATAGTTACCCCATCTATTTGCCATGAAGTGATGGGACCAGATGCCATGATCTTAGTTTTTTGAATGTTGAGTTTTAAGCAAGCTTTTTCACTCTCCTTTTTCACTTTCACCAAGAGGCTTTTTAGTTCCTCTTCACTTTCTGCCATAACGGTGGTGTCATGTGCATATCCGAGGTTATTGATATTTCTCCTGGAAATCTTGATTCTAGATTGTGCTTCATCCAACCTGGCATTTCACATGATGTACTCTGCATATAAGTTAAATAAGCAGGGTGATAATATACAGCCTTGACGTACTCCTTTCCCAATTTGGAACCAGTCCTTTTTTCCATGTCAGGTTCTAACTATTGCATCTTGACCTGCATACAGATTTCTCAGGAGGCAGGTCAGGTGGTCTGGTATTCCCATCTTTTTAAGAATTTTCCACAGTTTGTGGTGATCTGCACAGTCAAAGGCTTTGGCGTAATCAATAAAGCAGAAGTAGATGTTTTTCTGGAAGTCTCTTGCTTTTTCCATGATCTAACATATGTTGTCAATTTGATCTCTGGTTCCTCTCCCTTTTCTAAATCTAGCTTGAACATCTGGATGTTCTCAGTTCACATACTGTTGAAGCCTCAGTTGGAGAATCTTGAGCATTACTTTGCTAGGGTGTGAGATGAGTGGAATTGTACAGTAGTTTGAACAATTTTTGGCATTGCCCTTCTTTGGGATTGGAATGAAAACTGACCCTTTCCAGTCCTGTGGCCACTGCTGTGTTTTCCAAATTTGCTGGCATATTGAGTGCAGCACTTTAACAGCATTAGTGAAAAAATGAAGTCACTCAGTTGTGTCCAACTCTTTGTGACCCTATGGACTGTAGCCTATGAGGCTCCTCCATCCAAGGAATTTTCAAAGCAAGAGTACTGGAGTGGGTTGCCATTTCATTCTCCAGGGGATCTTCCCAACCCAGGGATTGAACCCGGGTCTCCCACATTGCAAGCAGACACTTTTACCATCTGAGCCACCAGGGAAGCCTTACCAGCATTATCTTTTAGGATTTGAAATAGCTCAACTGGAATTCTACCACCTCCACTAGTTTTGTTCATAGTGATGCTTCCTAAGGCCCATGTGACTTTGCATTCCAGGATGTCTGGCTCTAGGTAAGTGATCACACCATCATGGTTATCTGGGTCATGAAGATCTTTTTTGTATAGTTCTTCTGTGTATTCTTGCCACCTCTTCTTAATATCTTCTGCTTCTATTTGATCCATATGATTTCTGTCCTTTATTGAGCCCATGTTTTCATGAAATGTTCCCTTGGTATCTCTAATTTTCTTGAAGAGCTTTCTAGTCTCTAGTTCATAAATTATTTATAAGCATAGTAAGGATGTAAATAAACAAACTAAACAAACCAGAAAGGAGTATTTTTAAAATTAATTTATTTATTTTAATTGGAGGCTAATTACTTTGAAATATTATACCGGTTTTTGCCATACATTGACATGAATCAGCCATGGGTGTATGTATGTTCTCCATCTTGAACTCCCCTCCTACCTCCCTCCCAATCCCATCCCTCAGGGTCGTCCCAGCACACTGTCCCTGAGTGCCTTGTCTCATGCATCTAACCTGGATGGGCGATCTATTACACATATGGTAATAAACATGAGGATGAGATGGCTGGATGGCATCACCGACTTGATAGACGTGAGTTTGAGTGAACTCCAGGAGTTGGTGTTGGACAGGGAGGCCTGGCGTGCTGCAATTCATGGGGTCGCAAAGAGTCAGACATGACTGAGTGACTGAACTGAACTGAACTGAATAAACATGTTTCAATGCTATTCTTTTAAATCATCCCACCCTCGCCTTCTCCCACAGAGTCCAAAAGTCTGTTATTTATCTCTGTGTCTCTTTTGCTGTCTTGCATATAGGGTCATTGTTACCTTCCTTCTAAATTCCATATATATCCGTTAATATACTGTATTGGTGTTTTTCTTTCCGACTTTCTTCACTCTGTATAATAGGCTCCAGTTTTGTCCACCTCATTAGAACTGATTCAAATGCATTCTTTTTAATAGCTGAGTAATGTTCCATTGTGTATAAAATCCTGAAAGATGATGCTGTGAAAGTGCTGCACTCAATATGCCAGCAAATTTGGAAAACTCAGCAGTGGCCACAGGACTGGAAAAGGGCAGTTTTCATTCCAGTCCCAAAGAAAGGCAATGCCAAAGAATGCTCAAACTACCACACAATTGCGCTCATCTCACACGCTAGTAAAGTAATGCTCAAAATTCTCCAAGCCAGGCTTCAGCAATATGTGAACCGTGAACTTCCTGATGTTCAAGCTGGTTTTAGAAAAGGCAGAGGAACCAGAGATCAAATTGCCAACATCCGCTGGATCATGGAAAAAGCAAGAGAGTTCCAGAAAAGCATCTATTTCTGCTTTATTGACTATGCCAAAGCCTTTGACTGTGTGGATCACAATAAACTGTGGAAAATTCTGAAAGAGATGGGAATACCAGACCACCTGATCTGCCTCTTGAGAAATCTTTATGCAGGTCAGGAAGCAACAGTTAGAACTGGACATGGAACAACAGACTGGTTCCAAATAGGAAAAGGAGTACGTCAAGGCTGTATATTGTCACCCTGTTTATTTAACTTATATGCAGAGTACATCATGAGAAATGCTGGACTGGAAGAAAGACAAGCTGGAATCAAGATTGCTGGGAGAAATATCAATAACCTCAGATATGCAGATGACACCACCCTTATGGCAGAAAGTGAAGAGGAACTTAAAAGCCTCTTGATGAAAGTGAAAGTGGAGAGTGAGACAGTTGGCTTAAAGCTCAACATTCAGAAAATGAAGATCATGGCATCCGGTCCCATCACTTCATAGGAAATAGATGGGGAAACAGTAGAAACAGTGTCAGACTTTATTTTTCTGGGCTCCAAAATCACTGTAGATGGTGACTGCAGCCATGAAATTAAAAGACGCTTACTCCTTGGAAGGAAAGTTATGACCAACCTAGATAGCATATTGAAAAGCAGAGACATTACTTTGCCAACAAAGGTCCGTCTAGTCAAGGCTATGTTTTTTCCTGTGGTCATGTATGGATGTGAGAGTTGGACTGTGAAGAAGGGTGAGCGCTGAAGAATTGATGCTTTTGAACTGTGGTGTTGGAGAAGACTCTTGAGAGTCCCTTGGACTGCAAGGAGATCCAACCAGTCCATTATGAAGATCAGCCCTGGGATTTCTTTGGAAGGAATGATACTAAAGCTAAAAGTCCAGTACTTTGGCCACCTCATGGGAAGAGTTGACTCATTGGAAAAGACTCTGATGCTGGGAGGGATTGAGGGCAGGAGGAGAAGGGGACGACAGAGGATGAGATGGCTGGATGGCATCACTGACTTGATGGACGTGAGTCTGGGTGAACTCTGGGAGTTGGTGATAGACAGGGAGGCCTGGTGTGCTGCGATTCATGGGGTTGCAAAGAGTTGGACACGACTGAGCGACTGATCTGATCTGATCTGATCTGACCTTAGCTTTCTTATCCATTGTCTCCTGATGGACATCTAAGTTGCTTCCACGTCCTAGCTATAGTAAACAGTGCTGTAATGAACACTGGGGTACACGTGTCTCTTTCAATTCTGGTTTCCTCAGTGTTTATGCCCAGCAGTGGGATTGCTGGGTTGTATGGCAGTTCTATTTCCAGTTTTTTAAGGAATCTCCACACTGTTCTCCATAGTGGCTGTACTAGTTTGCATTCCCACCAACAGTGTAAGAGGCTTCCCTTTTCTCCATACCCTCTCCAGCATTTATTGTTTGTAGACTTTTGGATAGCCGCCATTCTGACTAGTGTGAGATGGTACCTCATAATGGTTTTGATTTGCATTTCTCTGATAATGAGTTATATTGATCGTCTTTTTATGTGTTTGTTAGCCATCTGTATGTCTTCTTTGGAGAAATGTCTGTTTAGTTCTTTGACCCATTTTTTGATTCGTTCATTTTTGTGGTTTTGAACTGTATGAGCTGCTTATATATTTTTGAGATTAATTATTTGTCAGTTTCTTCATTTGCTATTATTTTCTCCCATTCTGAAGGCTGTCTTTTCACCTTGCTTATAGTTTCCTTCGTTGTGCAAAAGCTTTTAAGTTTAATTAGGTCCCATTTGTTATCTTTGCTTTTATTTCCTTTACTCTGGGAGGTGGGTCATAGAGGATCCTGCTGTGATTTGTGTCGGAGAGTATTTTGCCTATGTTTTCCTCTAGGAGTTTTTATAGTTTCTGGTCTTACATTTAGATCTTTTATCCTTTTTGAGTTTATTTTTGTGTATGGTGTTAGAAAGTGTTCTAGTTTCTTTCATTTACAAGTGGTTGACCAGTTTTCCCAGAATCACTTGTTAAAGAGATTGTCTTTTCTCCATTGTGTACTCTTGCCTCTGAAATAAGTATTTTTTAACATGTTTTCTGTGAGAATTTTTTATGCCTACAAAGTGTCAAAGAAACAAACAAAAAATCAAAATATAGCACTCGTCAAGATGTGAAATATTAAAATCATTGATTATTTTGCATGGTTACATAGTAAAAAATAATGGTTGTCTGCCACAATAAGATTGCTCCTCCTTTGCTTGGTTCATTCAAAGTGATTTATGTGATTTGATTTGGACCATATAAGGCAGGTTTTTGCAAATGTCTGGTGTTCGATTCTAATTGAGAAGTGTCATTAATGGGCACTGGGTTAATTAGATGGAGAAGGAAATTTAGAAGGAAATTCTTGGGGCTAATGCAAAATGCGGGCTTGAAACAGTGCAGAACTCTGTGGTCCTTGCCCCACTCCCATGTCCTCAGCCTGCCTTTTGTCTGTAGGAAAAGCTTTTGCCAAAGAATAAGTTTCATCAGGTTCTCCCCAGGTGGCACTAGTGGTAAAGAACCTGCCTGCCAAAGCAGAAGACATAAAAGACAATGATTCAATCCCTGGGTTGGCAGATACCCTGGAGGAGAGCATGGTAACCCACTCCAGTATTCCTGCCTGGAGAATCCCCATGCACAGAGGAGCCTGGTAGGCTAGACTCCATGGGGTCCAAAAGAGTTGGACACAGCTAAAGCAAGTTAATGGCAACCCACTCCAGTACTCTTGCCTGGAAAATCCCATGGATGGAGGAGCCTGGTGGGCTGCAGTCCATGGGGTTGCTAAGAGTCAGACACGACTGAGTGACTTCACTTTCACTTTTCACTTTCATGCATTGGAGAAGGAAATGGCAACCCACTCCAGTGTTCTTGCCTGGAGAATCCCAGGGAAGGGGGAGCCTGGTGGGCTGCCGTCTATGGGGTCGCACAGAATCGGACACGACTGAAGCGACTTAGCAGCAGCAAAGCAAGTTAGCATGCAAGCTAGTTTAATCAGAGACATGAGAACATGCAGAAACAAAGGAAAACAGTCAAAGGAAACCAAATAATAATTATGCAGTCATTAAGCATAGTCAAGGACCTTTAGTTCCTCCTGAAGTGTTATAGATAATGTTCTGAGCCATATCCTATAAGCTGTTTTATAGATATGGAAACTCCCACCAGGTGGAAGAAGTTGACAACATGATGAACAGACTGTAGCCATGGCATAAATTGCCATAATTCCAAGAATTGGCTTCAACTGGGAACAAACCAATCCTGGATCTGAAGACTAACTGTACTTGAGACAATCAAGATGACACTGGTCTGACCACCGATGACCAACTTCAAGAGCTTGTAAGAGCTGACTGTGCTGTTTCTGCATGTAGCCCCCCAACCCCTGTCTATAAATGCTCTTATCCACTAATTGTCAGTAGGAAGAGTTGATCTTTGAACTGGTGTCTGCCCTCTTCCCTCACCCTCATTTGCTAGCATCCAAAATAAAGCAAAATTTCCTTACCACCAGCTTGGCCTGTTTAATGGCCTTTGAGCAACAAGCAGCCGGACCTGGGTTTGGTAACACATTGACCAGAGATTTGGATGTAATCTTCATTTTTTTTAATATGGTAGTAGAATTTATTAAATATTAAACCAACTTGTTACTTAGGAGCATGGACTTTAGTCCCCCATGTGATTCTGTCCGTGGAGTTCTCCAGGCAAAAATACTAGAGTGGGTTGTCATTCTCTTTTCCAAGGGATCGTCCCAACCCAGGGATTGAACCTATGTCTCCTGCATCATAGACAGATTCTTTACCATCAGGAAGGGAAGCCCATTAACCAACTTATATATACAATTGCACTTTTTCATATTTCAAACAATCATTCAACACATATTCTAAAAGAATATTTTGTGGAAGGTAAAACATTCAGAACCTTTAGACTTAATTAAAATTCAAATTTCAAACTGGTAGGTTTTTTAAGTTTTAAATATTTGATATTCAAAAGTTTAAGAGGAGGAAAGTCATGAATGAGTAGCTGATACATGGCTAAATAGTTTTATTGTCAAGTTTTGCAGAATTTATGAGTTCAACTTCCAACTGGAGATTAAATTTAGAAGGCCAGTGAGAGATGAAAAGTTCCGAATGATTCATTTAACTGTGTAATTTATTTGTTTCATACTTTCATGTGAAATATTCAAGTTTTCAGATTTTACATTTTACAAGAGGTACACTCACAAGTCTAAAGAGAAACAGTTAAGCCTTCAAGGCAAAAAAAAAAAAAAAAGAATTTCAATTCTCGGTGTTTAATAAAGCAGCACTTACATACTTATGGTATCTTTACATTTCACTTGCATAAGGGAAAACTTAGCAGCATTTTTTTCCCTTCATCTTCCCTCCACAGACCATTCTCATTATTTGTTCTTACAAACATCTGCTCTACTCAGGGCTATGAGACATGACCAGGATACCAAAAATAATGATGCTTTCATTCTGTCTAGATGTAAAACGATTGCAAAAATAAATAGACACGAATATTGAAGCCCAAAGATATGAAATTCACACGACATAGTAATAAAGTATATTGCAGCCGGCAGTATGATAAAATTCTGTGTACTTTTGTTCGTTTATTTATTTATTTATTTATTTTTGTTAGGGCTGGAAAAAGCTTTAATCATGAGTCACTGCCTAAGTTGTAGTTACAAAGTACAGGGGACATTTTGATTTGCAACATTTTGATAATACTGATGAAATGGGGAGACAGGGAGGTGTGTACACTTAGAAATTTTGGCTACATTAGTGGCCCCTAACTATGCCGTACTTGGGAATTATATGTCGAGTGGCTTTTCACCTTATTATTATTTCTTTAAAGACTTAATGTCTGCCTGGTAATATCCTTGATGGTCAAGCTTTAGTAGGCTTGGATGGGGGTTGGGTGTTTGTATTTTTATGAAGTTCCTTAAAACTTACCATGTGCATCTGAAGCTGAGAATCTCCTGGCATAATTTTAACTGACATAGAGTTTAGCCTGGGATAAAATTTCTTTCCCTTTCTGACTTAATCCTTACATACATGTAGCTGAGTGTTTGACTCAGAACTGAAACATATCAGGTCTTAATTCAATACTTAGAATTGTAATACTACCATTAGGAATTACCACTAGGAGAGAAGAAATAAAAAGCCAGCAGATTCCTGGGTCCTCAGTCTCAGGAATTTGAATATCCTTTGAGCAGAACCTCTAACTTGCCTTGTCTGATAATAGTGTAGATAGCTGTGTTAGTCGCTTAGTTGCATCCGACTCTTTGCCACCCCCTGGACTGTAGCCTCCCAGGCTCCTCTATCTGTGGAATTCTCCAGGAGAGAATACTGGAGTGGGTAGCCATTCCCTTATCCAGGGCATCTTTCTGGCCCAGGAATCAAACCTGGGTCTCCTGCATTGTAGGCATATTCTTTACCATCTGAACCAAGGGTTACGAGTGCCAATATGCTCAAATAGCCTGCCAATCCCTCCCATTTCAACCAGGAGAAAGTCAAGTTTGGCATCACAGGGGGCCTCCAGATCATTTGGTCATTCCTGAAGTGGAGGTGCCAATGCTTGATTATTTAAAGTTATTTAAAAGTCTGCTTCTGTGTGTGGAAGAGAGGAGCTACTCCACATTCAAGGTCAGGAGGGGTGGCCATGAGGAGATACCCCTCGTCCAAGATAAGGAGCAGCGGCTGCACTTTGCTGGATCAGCCTTGAAGAGATACCCCATGTCCAAGGTAAGAGAAACCCAAGTAAGACAGTAGGTGTTGCGAGAGGGCATCAGAGGGCAGACACACTGAAACCATACTTACAGAAAACTAGTCAATCTGCTCACACGGACCACAGCATTGTCTAAATCAATGAAACTAAGCCATGCCGTGTGGGGCCACCCAAGATGGGTGGAGAGGTCTAACAGAATGTGGTCCACTGGAGAAGGGAATGGCAAACCACTTCAGTATTCTTGCCTTGAGAACCCCATGAACAGTATGAAAAGGCAAAATGATAGGATACTGAAAGAAGAACTCCCCAGGTTGGTAGGTGCCCAATATGCTACTGGAGATCAGTGGAGAAATAACTCCAGAAAGAATGAAGGGATGGAGCCAAAGCAAAAACAATACCCCGTTGTGGATGTGACTGGTGATAGAAGCAAGGTCTGGTGCTGTAAAGAGCAATATTGCATAGGAACCTCGAATGTTAGGTCCATGAATCAAGGAGAATTGGAAGTGGTGAAACAGGAGAAGGCAAGAGTGAATGTAGACATTCTAGGAATCAGTGAACTAAAATGGACTGGAATGGGTGAATTTAACTCCGATGACCATTATATCTACTACTGTGGGCAGGAATCCCTCAGAAGAAATGGAGTAGCCATCATGGTAAAAAAAAGAGTCCGAAATGCAGTACTTGGATGCAATCTCAAAAACGACAGAATGATCTCTGTTCATTTCCAAGGCAAACCATTCAATACCACAGTAATCCAAGCCTATGCCCCAACCAGTAACGCTGAAGAAGCTGATTTGAACAGTTCTATGAAGACCCACAAGACCTTTTAGAATTAACACCCAAAAAAGATTTCCTTTTCGTTATAGGAGACTGGAAGTCAAAAGTAGGAAGTCAAGAAACACCAGGGGTAAGAGGCAAATTTGGCCTTGGAATACGGAATGAAGCAGGGCAAAGGCTAATAGAGTTTTGCCAAGAGAACACACTGGTCATAGCAAACACCCTCTTCCAACAACACAAGAGAAGACTCTACACATGGACATCACCAGATGGTCAACACTGAAATCAGATTGATTATGTTCTTTGCAGCCAAAGATGGAGAAGCTCTATACAGTCAGCATAAACAAGACCAGGAGCTGACTGTGGCTCAGATCATGAACTCCTTATTGGAAAATTCAGACTTAAATTGAAGAAAGTAGGGAAAACCACTAGACCATTCAGGTATGACCTAGATCAAATCCCTTATGATTATACAGTGGAAGTGAGAAATAGATTTAAGGGACTAGATCTGATAGAGTGCCTGATGAACTATGGACAGAGGTTCGTGACATTGTACAGAAGACAGGGATCAAGACCATCCCCATGGAAAAGAAATGCAAAAAAGCAAAATGGCTGTCTGGGGAGGCCTTACAAATAGTTGTGAAAAGAAGAGAAGTGAAAAGCAAAGGAGAAAAAGAAAAGATATAAGCATCTGAATTCAGAGTTCTAAAGAATAGCAAGGAGAGATAAGAAAGCCTTCCTCAGCGATCAATGCAAAGAAATAGAGGAAAACAACAGAATGGGAAAGACTAGAGATCTCTTCAAGAAAATTAGATATATCAAGGGAATATTTCATGCAAAGATGGGCTTGATAAAGAACAGAAATGGTATGGACCTAACAGAAGCAGAAGACATTAAGAAGAGGTGGCAAGAATACACAGAAGAACTGTACAAAAAAGGTCTTCATGACCCAAATAATCACGATGTTGTGATCACTGACCTAGAGCCAGACATCCTGGAATGTGAAGTCAAGTGGGCCTTAGAAAGCATCACTACGAACAAAGCTAGTGGAGGTGATGGAATTCCAGTTGAGCTATTTCAAATCCTGAAAGATGATGCTGTGAAAGTGCTGCGCTCAATATGCCAGCAAATTTGGAAAACTCAGCAGTGGCCCCAGGACTGGAAAATTCCATTTTCATTCCAATCCCAAAGAAAAGCAATGCCAAAGAATGTTCAAACTACCGCACAATTGCACTCATCTCACATGCTAGTAAAGTAATGCTCAAAATTCTCCAAGCCAGGCTTCAGCAATACATCAACCGTGAACTTCCAGATGTTCAAGCTGGTTTTAGAAAAGGCAGAGGAACCAGAGATCAAATTGCCAACATCTACTGGATCATTGAAAAAGCAAGAGAGTTCCAGAAAATCATCTCTTTCTGCTTTATTGACCATGCCAAAGCCTTTGACTGTTTGGATCACAATAAACTGTGGAAAATTCTTCAAGAGATGGGAATACCAGACCACCTGACCTGCCTCTTGAAAAACCTATATGCAGGTCAGGAAGCAACGGTTAGAACTGGACATGGAACAACAGACTGGTTCCAAATAGGAAAAGGAGTATGTCAAGGCTGTATATTGTCACCCTGCTTATTTAACTTATATGCAAAGTACATCATGAGAAACGCTGGACTGGAAGAAGCACAAGCTGGAATCAAGATTGCTGGGAGAAATATCAATAACCTCAGATATGCAGATGACACCACCCTTATGGCAGAAAATGAAGAGGAACTCAAAAGCCTCTTGATGAAAGTGAAAGAGGAGAGTGAAAAAGTTGGCTTAAAGGTCAACATCCAGAAAACGAAGATCATGGCATCTGGTCCCATCACTGCATGGGAAATAGATGGGGAAACAGTGGAAACAGTGTCAGACTTTATTTTTCTGGTCTCCAAAATCACTGCAGATGGTGCTTGCAGCCATGAAATTAAAAGATGCTTACTCCTGGAAGCAAAGTTATGACTAACCTAGATAGCATATTGAAAAGCAGAGGCATTACTTTGCCAACAAAGGTCCGTCTAGTCAAGGCTATGTTTTTTCCTGTGGTCATGTATGGATGTGACAGTTGGACTGTGAAGAAATCTGAATGCCAGAGAATTGATGCTTTTGAACTGTAGTGTTGGAGAAGGCTCTTGAGAGTCCCTTGGACTGCAAGGAGATCCAATCAGTCCATTCTAAAGAGATCAGTCCTGGGTGTTCATTTGAAGGACTGATGCTAAAGCTGAAACTCCAATACTTTGGCCACCTCATGCGAAGAGTTGACTCATTGGAAAAGACTCTGATGCTGTGAGGGATTGAGGGCAGGAGGAGAAGGGGATGAGGATGAGAAGAGGATGAGATGGCTGGATGGCATCACCGACTCGATGGACATGAGTTTGAGTAAACTCCGGAAGTTGGTGATGGACAGGGAGGCCTGGAGTGCTGCGATTCATGGGTCACAAAGAGTCGGACACGACTGAGCGACTGAACTGAACTGAACTGAGAGCAAAGATGGGAAACAAATAGGTCATTACAACTGGAAGCTTTCTTGATTGGAAGTGTTCTGTTGGGTGAAATGGAGTAAGCTATATTATTGTGAAAGTGAATCTGTGCACATGAAAAGATGCTCAGTATCACTAATCATCAGAGAAATGTGTGAGAGATTATCTCACACCTATCAGAATGGTTGTAATCCAAAAGACCACAAATAACAGATGCTGATATGGGTGTGGAGAAAGGGAATGGTGATGCACTGTTGGCGGGAATTTAATTTGGTGCAGCCTCTGTGGAAAGTGGTATTGAGGTTTCTCAAAAAAACTAAAAATAGAGCTACCATGTGACCCAGCAAAAATTTCATTTCTAGTTATAAATCCAAAAAAAAAAAAAGAAAACCCTAATTCTAAAAGATACATGCACCCCAATGTTCATAGCAACATTATTTATAATAGTCAAAATAGGGAACAACCTAAGCGTCCATCAGTAGATGAATGGATAAAGAAGATAGGGTTTATTTGTTATATATATATATATATATATAATGGAATATTAGCCATAAAAAGAATGAACTTTTGCCATTTGCAACAACATGGATGGACCTGTAGGGTATTATTCTTGGTGAAGTAAGTCAGACAGGGGAAGCCCCCTCACAGCCTGGAATCATAAATAAACACAACAAGAAAAAGAAAAGACTTCTTTCCTGACAAGATAAGCCAGGGACCCTCCTACTCCAACCCTCCCAACTTCCCTTTCTTCTGTATAAAGACCTCCTTTCCTTGGTGGGTGGGCACTTGCATTTTGCTCACTGTGGCCACAGATTCTGAATTGCAATTTCTCTGCTGATCCTGAATAAACCCATCTTTGCTGGGAAAATACCTGGCAGTCTATTCTAGGTCAATAGATCAAAGTGTTTTAAGTGTTAATATTCTATGTGGGCATTTAGAATGAGGGAGGTTTTGAATGGTGTGTTGTAAATCATTTTTAGATGCGATTAGATAACTGAATTCAGTCCCCAGATCCCCAGATCTTGACCAGCTACAGTTAAACCTCTGAAGAGCTCCCAAAGAAGATATTAAGCCTAGAGGATTCAGAAATGTAAGTGCTTAGTCTTTGTTGCTAGCTTTTGGCCCCAAGTTTTTAAGGGAACTGGGTTGAAATCACTGGGAGTCTTTAGAATTTCCTTTTCCTTTTCTCCTGTGATTTATGGTAGAGCAAGTTTTGAGAGGCAACTCCTTAACTTTTTTCTCTGGCAGCTATCTTCTTCCCTCCTAGTCAAGAGGAGGAAGAGGAGCGATGAGAAGGAGGATGCTCCCTCTCGAATAGAAGGAAGCCTGGGTTTGTCTCATGCATCAGTAACATGGCAGGAATAAAAGCCAAGAAGATGAATTCAGAAAGAAGGTGGGAATTCTTTCAGAAACACAAGTTACAGAAACAAAAAGAGGGAGCTACATTTCCCAGAAACCCAGAAGTGCAATCGTTTTCCTCTACTAAACCCTCTATGAGCATTTTTGAGCCAGTAACTTTCTTGATCTTGGTCCTGACACATCCTGGGAGAGAAAGCAGACCTAAGCTGGCTTCTAGGTGTTTATATTAAGTCTCAGTATATTTTTACATATGAAAGAACACCTTCATGATTTTGTTTCCCAGACTGTTTTCCTTCCTGCCGTTTCCCCAAGGTGATGCAATCTGATTTGGGGAATCTTTTAAACATTGTCTACTATGACTAGCTATTGAAAAATAAATCTTGGGAAATTACAAAAATGATAGGGTTACTTTTAGGTAGTGTCTCTTGTGAGCCCCCTACATGTCAAGCACCAATTGCTCTCATGTATTTATTTTTTGAACCGTTTGAATTCCCTGGTGGCTCAGACAGTAGAGTCTGCCTGCAGTGAGGGAGACCCAGTTTCTATCCCTTAGTCGGGAAGATCCCCTGGAGAAGGAAATGGGTACCCACTCCAGTTTTCTTGCCTGGAGAATCCCATGGACGGAGGAGCCTGGCGGGTTACAGTCCATGGGGTCACAAAGAATTGGACGTGACTGAGCAATTTCACTCACTCACTCACTCATTAAACAGGTAAAGTAATTAGCCTCCAATTAAAATAAATTAAAAAAAAAACCAAAAACAAAATATAAAATAAATAAATAAACAGGTATACTAGCATTACTGTCGGAGAAGGCAATGGCACCCCACTCCAGTACTCTTGCCTGGAAAATCCCATGGACGGAGGAGCCTGGTGGGCTGCAGTCATGAGGTTGCAGAGTCCGACACGACTGAAGTGACTTAGCAGCAGCAGCAGCATTACTGTGATGCAGCATGGCATAATGCTTAAAAGAATGAACTTTAGGGCTCACCTTCTTGAGTTTGCCTTCTGGTTATGTCATTTATTAGATTATCTGTGTGTGGTTGGGCATTTTTCCTAAACTTTCTTTGCCTAATTTTCTTATTTGTAAGAAAGGAAGGTCAAAGTGAAAGTTGCTCAGTCATGTTGCTCTTTGCGACCCAGTGAACTGTAGCCTGCCAGGCTCCTCTGTTCATGGAATTCTCCAGGCAAGAATACTGGAGTGGATAGCTGTTCCCTTCCCCAGGGAGGTGGGTAGCCATTCCCTTTTCCAGGGAATCTTCTCAACCCAGGGATTGAACCCAGGTATCCCACATTGCAGGCAGATTCTTTACCAGCTGAGCTACTGGGGAAGCCAAGGGAATAATAATAACAGTGTTGTTGTGAAGATGAACTGATTCAATATATAAATATTTAAAACTCTCAGAACTGTGCCTGGCATATATGAGACACACAGTGAAAATTAGCAATTATTTTCTTCATTTTTCAGATGAGGAAATAGGCTTGGGAAGATAACAATTTGCTTAGGACTATACAGATGATCAATGACATAATCTAATTTCATACTCAGATTGTAAGTGTGTAAAGACCTCTAAGAGCATAGTCCTATGGCACTCACTGTAGAAAGGGCCAGAGATTTTCAGTTCAAAGTAAATATACTACCTAGCCTCTATCTGTCTCCAGCTGGATCACCTTCTTTGCCATCCTGCTCTCTGTCTCCAAGAATCTGACAGGTATGAACCCCATCACGGGAGACCCTTACCCTCTAGGTCTGTCAAGGGGGGGCCCTGGCAGAGAATCAGAGGAGAAGAGAGCAGAGTATGGTAGGGGTATGGCTTTTCTCTTGATTTCCTGTGGGTGTGATGGCTTTGGGCTGGCTGTATCCCTTTGGCATAGTAATTGCAGTGGATCAATAAGCTTGTTTAAAGCAAGGCATTAGATGGCTAATCTAGCAACAATGTCAAAGGAATCATAGCACTTTAGTGAAGACGTAACAGAACAGGGAACAGACTCCCAGAGGAGTTTCAGCCTTCAAGTCTTATCCCAAGGCCTCTCTTGGGTCTTTGTTTTTCCCTCCCAAGTGAGAAGAGATGCCACCCCTGAGTCCCAGCTTCAGCAGCCTCCAATTCTGAACCTTCTCTATATGCCTGAGGTGGAGTAGGGCAGGGAATTATAGTATTTTCCCTTAGGATTAAAGACTATTTACTTTTTAAATTAATTTGTATTGGGTATGGTTGCTTCACAATGTTGTATTTCTACTGTACAATAAAGTGATTTAGCATTATGTATGCATATATCCCTTCTTTTTTGGATTTTCTTCCCATTTAGGTCACCACAGAGCATTGAGTAGAGTTGCCTGTGCCATAAAGTAGGTTCTCATTAGTGATCTGTTTTATACATAGTAATGTATACATGTCAATCCCAATCACCCATTCATCACAACTTATCGTATCCATATGTTGGTTCTCTCCATCTATGTCTCTATTTCTGCTTTGCAAATAAGACCATCTATACCATTTTTCTAGATTCTGCATATAAACAATCTTATACAATATTTGCTTTTCTCTCTCTGACTTACTTTACTCTGTATGATAGTCTCTAGATCCATCATTTCCCTGCAAATGGCACAATTTCATTCCCTTTTATGGCTGAGTAATATTTCATTGTATATATGTACCACATCTTAAGATTAAAGACTTTATTATTTGATCAGGGCTCCCATAGCTCTACTCTGTATGTTTCGGATAGACTCCTGACACACCCAGAGTTTGGAGAACTAGACAGGGCACATCACATATATCAAGGGTCTTGAACTGCTTCCTTGATACCGTTTCAAATACATGACTAATTTAGAATCCTTATGAGGAAAAGAGTTTGCTCATTAGCATTGTTACTGCTAATGTTTTATTAGCCTTGATTGATTTAGATAGATTGGCACAAGGTTTTTAGAACCGGTGGATTAATTTGCTTTTTGTCAAGAAGATACATAATGAACTGGGCCTGTCTGAGCTAGTGCCTATGAGTGATTTATGTGGTCAGTAATTGATCAATCATCTTTCATTTGGAAACTTCCACTTTTGAGGGAAATATAAATTTGATCTCAATGATCAAATTTACACCAAAGTCTTAAAAGAAGAAATAAAAATGATCTGAAACTTGTCCTGCTATGACATTAGCAAATAAGTGTGTTGTGTTTAGATAAAGGACAAGGTCCTCAATTTCCCACAATGTAGCTTTGGGTAAGACAATTAATGTCTGACCTCAGTTGCCAATTTGTGAAAAGTGACAATATTCATATCTTTTTTTTTCCTTTCCTGAAGTGTGGAGAATTTAGTAACAAATAAAACCAACATGATATCTAGTGAATGTCTACAATCTAGGCCTCATATATACAGAAGAGGAAATATATTGTGTTTATGCCTGTCTGAGACTGAGCCATGCCATTTGTAATGTGGAAGCTTTGGATTTGATTAAGAGTTCTGTCAATTTCTAAATGTGGTGAAAATTATTAAGCATTTATTAGATGCAGGTGCTGTATGAAGCACTATATATATAAATGTTAATCTTTACAACTCCCCTGGGAAGGTGCTCATTTTTTTTTACTCACATTTTACAGCTAGGAAACCAGGACTTAGAAGGTTAGAGTAGCTTGCTCAAAATACACAGCCGGGAGAGTATGAACGTTAGCCTCTGATCTCAGCCAGTACCTTACCCTTCCTCTTGAGAGTCTATCCCCTGCCTTATGGAATGCGTCTCATCTATTCTCAGACAGCTATCTACCACTCTTCATTTTTTAAAGTGTTTGTTACTGACACCACTATCACCAGCCAGTGGTGCAGGACTTCTGAGTTACTGCCTCTGTAATTAATCTAGACCAGGGCTTCTCAACCTCAGCACTATTGACATTTTTGTCCAGATAGTGCTCTTCATGAGCAGCTGCCGTGTGCATCGTAGGATGTTTAGAATCATCTGTGGCCTCAACTCACTAGATGTCAATAACAACCCTCCAGTTGTGACAATGAAAAATGTCTCTGGAAATGTCTTCTGGGAGAAAAGTTACTCCAGGTTGAAAACTGCTAAGCTAGACCTTGACTGTGGGTTGATATGTCTTTTATGTGTGTGTGTGTGTGTATTATGTGAAGCACTTTGAACACTTAGTAATGCTGACAGGGGCCTGCTGATCAATGACTTTATAGTTGTAGGAACCACCTGTTTCATATTGCTAAAATGACGATTGCCTTATTTGGAACTCATGCAATAGGGTATGGGCTGGATACACTGTCAGATCTCTAGGCTCTTTTGTGCCTTCTGCAGATTAGCCTATGAGTAACCTGTGTAGGTGAGCGGTTAAGGGCACAGGCTAGAGTGAGGTGACCTGGCTCCTATGCATAGCACCTCTACTGCTCCACAATGCTTTTCTGTTCTTTGTGCCTCAGTTTTATTATCTGCCAAAGTATGTAATTAAGTCAGATGATCGCCAAGGTCTCTTCTTGATTTAATAACTAACAATCTTCTATCCAGATACTCAGTTACTCATATGGCAAACTAGTTCTTTCTGAACATATTATGGTTTGTGACAATAAGACTGCTTATTTATTCAATTCTAATGCAGCAATAAATGCCACTCTCCTCCTAGTTCATTCCTGGACTTTTTGATATTCTTTTCACATATAAATCTCAATTATTACTAGTCAGAGCCTGCTTGTCAGTCCTGGTGATGTCTGCCTTAAAGAAATTAGGACAATTTTACAGTTGGTCTACAGTTGGTCTAATGAATGATGAAATCCTTCCCCAAATCAGGTTTTTGTTTGTACTTCACAAATTGCATCCTGCAAGACCTCCACTTTGTAAAAAAACAAACAAAAAAAAGTCCAGTATATTGCCCTCCCCTTGCATTATACAGGTGGGTATGTTCTGCTTTGTCTTACTTCCTCCAGAACAAAGATGTAAAGAAGAGGGCAGAAAGAGCAGGCCCCTTCTACAGGGATTCTGTCCTCTGGCCCCAGAGTTCCACTGGTTGGGGATTCCATTAAAAAAACACCTTGTTTTGAGTCAGAAAAATACATTGTAACAACAGCATAATTATGTGAAGGGTGACTTCCAGAACCAGGCAGTGGGGAGGGCTGATCAGTAGCCCAGGTTTCTGCTGAGCACAGGTTTCTGGTGGCAGCACTCGGGGGCGTCAAGTTTGAAGATGCGCAGCTGTGCTCATGTGTGATTCAGGAAGAAAGACCATCACAGAGAATGAGGTTGGACAGACTAGGACACTTGTTACCAACGAGCTTCTAGGGGCTCTTAAGAGCATCTCAAACCTACAGTGCTCCAAGCTCAGCTGACCAGGCGCCTCCTCTGTGCTACTCCCTCTGTGCGCCTTCACCTAGTAAATGACATCACAGTTTGCCCCGGCCCAAGCCAGAAAGCTGCATGAATTCCTTGATTTTCTTTGCCTTTTCTTTCCCTATCAGTTCAGTTCAGTTCAGTCGCTCAATTGTGTCCGACTCTTTGCGACCCCATGAATCACAGCATGCCAGGCCTCCCTGTCCATCACCAACTCCCGGAGTTCACTCAGACTCACGTCCATCAAGTCAGTGATGCCATCCAGCCATCTCATCCTCTGTCGTCCCCTTCTCCTCCTGCCCCCAATCCCTCCCAGCATCAGAGTCTTTTCCAATGAGTCAACTCTTCGCATGAGGTGGCCAAAGTACTGGAGTTTCAGCTTTAGCATCATTCCTTCCAAAGGAGTCCCAGGGCTGATCTCCTTCAGAATGGACTGGTTGGATCTCCTTGGAGTCCAAGGGACTCTCAAGAGTCTTCTCCAACACCACAGTTCAAAAGCATCAATTCTTTGGCGCTCAGCCTTCTTCACAGTCCAACTCTCCCATCCATAGATGACCACAGGAAAAACCATAGCCTTGACTAGACAGAACTTTGTTGGCAAAGTAATGTCTCTGCTTTTCAATATGCTATCTAGATTGGTCATAACTTTCCTTCCAAGGAGTAAGCGTCTTTTAATTTCATGGCTGCAGTCACCATCTGTAGTGATTTTGGAGCCCATAAAAATAAAGTCTGACACTGTTTGCACTGTTTCCCCATCTATTTGCCATGAAGTGATGGGACTGGATGCCATGATCTTCATTTTCTGAACGTTGAGCTTTAAGCCAACTGTCTTACTCTCCACTTTCACTTTCATCAAGAAACTTTTTAATTCCTCTTCACTTTCTGCCATAAGGGTGGTGTCATCTGCATATCTGAGGTTATTGATATTTCTCCCAGCAATCTTGATTCCAGCCTGCGCTTCTTCCAGTCCAGCGTTTCTCATGATGTACTTTGCATATAAGTTAAATAAGCATGGTGACAATATACAGCCTTGACATACTCCTTTTCCTATTTGGAACCAGTCTGTTGTTCCATGTCCAGTTCTAACTGTTGCTTCCTGACCTGCATACAAATTTCTCAAGAGGGCAGATCAGGTGGTCTGGTATTCCCATCTCTTTCAGAATATCAATTTTTCCTGCTTGTTTCTCTCACTCTGGCTCACTTTTATTCTTCCTCCCTGTTGATACCTAGTCCAGGCCTCCACTGCCACCTGCCTGGGCTGCTTCAAACCCTATAGATGAACACTTAGAAACTCATGGCCAGGAAGGTAGGAATGTTTAGTCACTGGAAAAACTATTTGCAAAAGCATTTCTTAAACAGGCCACTTATCTGTTGGAAATTTCTGGTTGAGAGCACAGAACACCTGTGGTTTAATTTTCAAAACTTGTACCTCAAGCCCTTTTCTTACTTTTACCCTTTTCTCTCTCTAATCTAGGCATATAAATATAAAGGATGCCTTTGTGAAGGTGGGATTTTCGTTTTTCTGGTAATAATTAGGCTAAAGAAAGATTCTGAAGTAGAAAGACCTGATCTCAATTTTCAAAGTTTATACATGTGTGCAAATGTGAAATGTGTGAGAATTAAAGATGGAGATAATGTTAGGGAAAGAAGAACAAAGCTTTGTGATGTGGAAGACAAAAGGAGTAAGGGTTAAAGTGTACGTACAAAAAATTCCTTGGAAATGACCACTTAAAAAGAGCCTGACTATTATATGAAATAGTAGATTATATGAAATCATCTGTGAAACTTTTGAAAATTATAAAGCACTGTAGAATTTAAAGGATCTTTCCTTCATTAAAAAAACAGAGATTAAGCCACATACTACTAGAATTGGAAGGAATCCTCATTGTACTGATGAGGAAATTGAAGTCCAGAGAGGTTAAATACTCTGGGCATCATCACACAGCAAGTTAGTGGTGAACTGAAGCACCATTGTGGCCAGGAGAAAGGGGATTTGTCAGATTTGTCGATAGGATTTTAAATCCTATCAGATTTTTTGTTTGTTTGTTTTTGCAGTGGATTTACAATTTCTATTCTGTAAATTAATATGGTATGCCAGAGAATGCTAGGAATATGTAATACAGAAATAGAGAGTTCTTATCATAGGAATCAGTAGCCGCACAGAAGTGTCAAGACTGAGTTCCAGGAAACTTCTGCTGCTGAAAGACTGTCAGCTGCGCTTTACTGGAGCCTCCCTGTCAGGCTGATTTGGTGATAAATGTCAACAGGAGATGTGGAAGGAAATTAAAGTTCAGTTCTGAGATGGATGGTTAAGGCAGCCGGGGTAAAAAGTAGAGGAAATTATTGCAACCTGACCATCAGTTTCTTTTCTGGAGATAATTTTGGTATCAGATAAGACTCTGGCATAAAGGACTCAGTCTTTTTTATTGGAATTGAAAAAGAAATCATGTTTTAATAAGCTTGAGGTCCCATTCAGAAAGCAGATGGTGGAGTGAGAAATAACAACCAGTGTTGGACTGCCTCAGCTCACCACTGGCAAGCAGATTTAGAACCAGACCCTAGAACATGGTTTCTGGACTAGTAAATGACATCTGCTCTCATCGATTGGGATATCCTGCAAGAACCTCCAAATATTCAGCCTCCCCATCATAGTATTCCAGAGAGATAAATGCCAAGGCCACATAGAGCCATAGTGGCCAAAACTTCCTGGACAAATGATAAATTTCTGGTGCCAACCCAGGAGAGTACATGAAACAAGTGCCTTTGGACTCATGCCCTTCTCACTAACCTGCCTTTTTCACTGGCTGTGGTTCTAATTTGTGCCAGTTCATCATCATCTGAGTTTGCTTCACACACCTGTCTCTATATCCTTGTTCTGTCCCTTCAGAGATATTTTCAGTATCCTTTGTGCTGAGGAGGCTAGCTGGTTATCATTTGCTTTAACCCACCAACCAATGTGCTTATCATGGTTGTGTAGGAGAGAACATGCCTTGGTTCATGAAGCACTGGCATGGAGATGCCCACCTGGGATAGATGATGGCCATGTGCTCGAGAGGGCACTGCTGTCCCTGTCTCATCCACCTACCCTCAAGCTCAAGCCCAAGGAGGCGTCTCCTCTAACCCTGCCCACCCGCCCCAACTTAGCTCAACAGCCCAGTATCTACAAACCATGAGCACGAGCCCACAGCTGACTGCTGCATCCAGCGCAAAAGCTCTGGGCATGCTGGTCACAAGAGAGAACGGTTAAGTGGTCATGCCCTCTGCAGGGCCTGCAAGGAGGGTGAAGGCAGAGATGGTTTCTAGATGACTGGGATGCCCAGGAAGGGTGGGGCTTTTTGTAGAAACCATGGGTTCATTATTTCTTACTGGTTCTCACTTTGTTACTTGTTCTTGGGAAGAGCATTTCAGAGTCTGAGTGATGGACTCCATGCTCAAGTCAGACTTGCCCTCCTTTGCATCTTATTTTGGTTCTAGAAGCCTCTGCTGAGGGCCTGAGGGGAAGCCTAATCTCCTGGACCTTGACCTTAGAGCTGACACTCCAGGCATCTGCTTTCTGACCATGCCTCAACCCCCAGACTCAAGATGTTCTGGGGAGGTGGAGGCCAAGCCTTCCAAGGGTTTCTGACTGAATAGGAATTAACTCCCTCTATCCCCTGGTGTTGGTTTGCTAATTGCTACCTCCTCCCACCTCCATCTTGTACAGGGAGGGTAAGGAGAGATCAAAGAAAAGGAAGATGGCTCCAGATTGGTAGGTGGCAGGCCTAATAAACAAGGGAACTTACACAAGCTTGTTATGGGAGGCTGAGAGACAAGCACAACTCCATACATGCCCACCATAATCTTAAATATTTTGTATAGAGTCCTTAACTGAGTTCAGTCACATAGTCAGTCCAAATAGTCTCAACAACATCTTATGCTCTCAAGTCTGTGTCCTTGACAACAGCTCCCACCATGGGAGTGGTGGGCAGAACATGTATTCTAAGAACAGAGGTGGAGGTAAGGAGCCTCTGATTGCCTGCATTCTGCTTGCATTCATGAGGCAGATGCACAAACAATATTAGACATGAAGGATTTTTTCTATCACAAATAATGCTTTTAATTATTTAGCTTGTCATAGTATTCACATAACAGAAACTGACAAATCCATGAAAGTGAAAGTGTTAGTCACTCAGTCATGTCTGACTTTTTGTGACCCCTTGGACTGTAGCCCACCAGGCTCCTCTGTCATGGAATTTTCCAGGCAAGAATACTGGAGTGAGTTGTCATTTCCTTCTCCAAGGGATCACTGCAGACAACTTAGCCACCAGGGAAGACAAATCTATGGTTTCTTCTAAAAATACACATAAAAGGAATATCCCCAAAGGCTTTGGTTGCTCTTTTTCTCTTCCTTTAACTATTTGTATTGCAATAAAAATAACAATAAAAATGGTTACACCTGGCTCACTGACCAACCAGAAGCTGCTTCCTCCTATTGTTGGTATCTATTCACTCTGGCATAGGTGAGGCCCAGTGGCTAGGAATACAGACTTATTGAGGGAAATAAATGTGAAGGATAGAGAGTAGAGGGCACAGGAGGAAGCATCAAAGATCTTCAGACCACAACATAGGTCTGACACTTGTGAAAGAAGAGAGGGAAGGAAGAGTACCAGGTAGATTGGACTTTAGTCCACTGTAGCTCTGATAAACTTGTGGCCAAACTTGAGTTCCCAGAACAGAGATTGCCTGTTAGCAGAGTCTTGTGCTGGTGAGAAATAATCTGGCACCTTGCTCTGCTCAGTTATCGGCTAGTGAGGACCCTGTTAGGAACAGGAATTTATCATGTATGTTACAGTGCGTTCAAAGATGTGGCTGCTGGAGGCTGTCAGTCATCCATACTCTTCATGGAAGGCTTTCTGGAAGGGAGGTCTGAGTGGTGCATCCCCATGGCCACTGATATTGTAGAAGACTTTTAAAAATGTCTATTGTAAATGATCTAGGGAATACTCTCAGTTAAAATCAAAGTCTGTAAAACACTTGAGAGAAGCAAAATTTTTTTTTAAAGAGTGAATTATAAAAAATTTTATATTATAGATTAACATCATTGAGAATTTCATCAGGAAAGAGGAGTGTGCTCTCAATTATAGACTGCTGTTGATAAAAAACATGTTTTTAGTCCAGTAGAAGTGATGGGCACTCACTCAGTATATCAATATCTTCCCTCTCTTGCTTGGCTCTCGTTACTAAAAAACATTCATTTTTGGATGCCTGGCTAGGCCATGAGTGCAGTCCATGAAAAATGTGGTAATTTCCTTGGTGTCAACACCTACCATTATCTAAGTAAAAATATGACAGAAAGTGGGGATATCAATTTTTGTGTATGCTGGTAAATTAATAATTTTTTCATATACATGGGCAGTAGTTGGCCTTTTTTCCCAACTATTCTGATTTGTGAGAGAGTGAAAGGAGGTGGCTAGTGGTAGAGAATCTAACTGCCAATGCAGGAGCTGCGGGTTCAATCCCTGGGTCGGGAAGATCCCCTGGAGGAGGAAATGGCAACCCAGTCCAGTATTCTTGCCTGGAGAATCCCATGAACAAAGGAGCCTGGCGGGCTACAGTCCATGGGGACACAAACAGATAGCATTGAGCCAGTGAGCATTAACACACGCACAAAAGAAGATAAACTCTTTTCAAATGATTGGGCTAAGACATCCATTTAAATTTCAAGCTTATGAAATTTGTCTTTTTGTTTCCTATTAGGAAATTATCTCAGGTCTATTTTGCAGCTGACTTTAGAATTCTGCTTGCAATGAAAAGCACTCTCTTGTAGTATTTTTGCCTCTTCTAATACCAGGGCATAACTTCAGGGGAGAAAGACAGCACCTAGGAGCTACTGCTGCTGCTAAGTTGCTTCAGTTGTGTCCGACTCTGTGTGACCCCAGCGACAGCAGCCTACCAGGCTCCCTCGTCCCTGGGATTCTCCAGGCAAAAACACTGGATTGGGTTGCCATTTCCTTCTCCAATGCATGAAAGTGAAAAGTTAAAGTGAAGTCGCTCAGTCATGTCTGACTCTTAGTGACCCCAGGGGACTGCAGCCTACCAGGCTCCTCTGTCCATGGGATTTTCCAGGCAAGAGTACTGGAGTGGGGTGCCATTGCCTTCTCCAGTGGTTTCAATAAATCTGAAACAGCGTTAACTCAAGTTTACTCATACTTCCTTATTATCATAAGTAAGTTAGTGCAGGGGAGAAGAGAAATACAATGTATATCACTGATTTTGTAGTTTATTACTTTTTTTTTTTAGTTTATTACTTTTTAAAATATTTGATAGTACTCTAATAGGTAAAAATATTTTTACCTTGCAAGGGTTCTTATATTAGGTTGTGTATTATTTCAGAAAATTAAGTTGAAAATTCTATTTATGTAGTGATTAAATTAGAGTTGTTACAAAAAATAAGAATCAGATTGCTCATAAATGGGAGTTCAGCATCCTTTGGAAGCATTCATTTTATATATGGAACATTTATATATGGAAAAACTAACTATACAATGAAGTGTTAATTATGACAAGACAATATCATTTTTCTTCCTTTGTTAATAATATGGGAATATGCTGCTGTGTTCTTTAGTGTACCTAGAAGTTATGTTGATTTGAGCTAAAGTGAGTTGTCCAGTTGTGTCTGACTCTTTGCAACCCCATGGACTAAACAGTCCGTGAGAATACTGGAGTGGGTAGCCTTTCCCTTCTCCAGGGGAGAAGCCTTTCCTTTCCAACCCAGGGGTCGAACCTAGGTCTCCTGCATTGCAGACAGATTCTTTACCAGCTGAGCCACCAGAAAAGCCCAAGAATACTGGAGTGGGCAACCTTTCCCTTCTCCAGAGGATCCTCTAGACCCAGGAGTCGAACCGGGGTCTCTTGCATTGCAGGTGTATTCTTTACCAACTGAGCTCTCAGGGAAGTCTGACTTGAGCTATGTTGCACCTAATTTCTCTTTCATAGAAGAATAGTAAAACATAAATGAAATAAATCATTAAATTTGTACTGATAAACATCGATTCCTAGCTTTGGATACGTGTCAGTTAACAACTTCTTTTCTGTCACTTTCCCTGCATGTTTCACAAATCCCAGTATTTTGATTTTTGTTTTCTTATCAGCTAACAAAGTACTTCAAGATATGGAAAGAATTGCCTCAGAGTTGAAGAGTTTCCCATCACAGGGACATTTAAGGGTAGGAATTCTGTAGAGGATCCTAGCAAATGATGGGTGGTTTGATTAGGTAAAACTTGGGCCTCTTCATCTCTGGTTGCCTATCCTTATATAAAACTTACTTATGGTCTTCAGAATACACCTCACTTACCATTCAGCCTTCTCCAGTAAACTGTTCCTCCATCTTTCAAAATCTTTCTTTGAATTAAGCTTGAAGAGCATTTGATAAATACCTGTAACATGCAAGACTATATAATAGCTACATTGGGAGAATCAAACTAGCTGTAATGTAAATGTTACATAAAACTTTGCATATTTTTAAGTTTCCACTTTTCAACAGTTTAAGTTAAAACAAAAATAATAAGCACTATTTACCAAAAAAAAAAAAATAGTGAATGAAGTGAATAATATATAGCTCAAAACCTCAGAGAGTTTACAACTAAATGGATATGGTATTTATTAATACTTTCTTAAAGTTCATGATCATTGTTTCCAACAAAGGTCCATCTAGTCAAAGCTATGGTTTTTCCAGTAGTCACGCATGGATGTGAGAGTTGGACTTTAAAGAATACTGAGGGCCGAAGAATTGATGCTTTTGAACTGTGGTGTTGGAGAAGACTCTTTAGAGTCCCTTGGACTGCATGGAGATCAAACCAGTCCATCCTAAAGGAAATCAGTCCAGACTATTCATTGGAAGGACTGATGTTGAAGCTGAAACTCCAATACTTCAGCCAACTGATGCGAAGAACTGACTCATTAGAAAAGACCCTGATGCTGGGAAAGATTGAAGGGAGGAGGAGAAGGGGATGACAGAGGATGAGACGGCTAGATGGCATCACTGACTCAATGGACATGAGTTTGAATAAACTCAGGGTGTTGGCGATGGACAGGGAGGCCTGCCGTGCTGCAGTCCATGGGGTCACAAAGAGTCAGACACGACTGAGTGACTGAACTGAACTGACTGAAAATTCATGAATCTGGTAATTTCAGTCATTCCAACAGGTCTCTAACAATACTGTATATTATAACAAAACTTATAATGCATATATTTCATGCATAGTTTATAAGAATAATTAACAATTTAAAATAATATACTAAATAGCCAAACCAATTAAAATGATTGACTCTTTATGTAGAAAAATAAGTTTTTAAATTAAAAACAAATATTAATTTACTACTGTGTATTAAACACTGTAAGAATGATTTTTTAAAGGAAAAGTTTCAAGTTATAGGAAATCAATACACACTCATCCCCATCTCCTACATTTTCTATGCTGCTCTCTCTCTTTAGACCTTAAGTCATGTCCAACTCTTTGCAACCCCATGGACTGTAGGCCCCCAGGTTCCTCTGACCATGGGATTTCCCAGGCAAGAATACTAAAGTGGATTTCCATTTCCTCCATCAGGGCATCTCCCTAACCCAGGAATCAAACCCAAGTCTCCTGCTTAGCGGGCCGATGTGCTACCTAGGAAGCTCCTATTTTCTATATGGTACAGAAGATACTTCTGGTTAGAATAATGACTATGGATCACTGAAAAAGACTCAATTACACAGAGGAATTAAATAACATTTACTACCAAAGGCAGGAAATTTGCCTAAAACAAAATGGAAAGTTATTCTAAAATAATAGGTAAAGTAAGAGGGTTTCATGTCTAAAACTTCAGATGAGATCAGATCAGTTGCTCAGTTGTGTCCAACTCTTTGCAACCCCATGAATCGCAGCACGCCAGGCCTCCCTGTCCATCACCAACTCCCGGAGTTCACTCAGACTCATGTCCATCGAGTCAGTGATGCCATCCAGCCATCTCATCCTCTGTCATCCCCTTCTCCTCCTGCCCCCAATCCCTCCCAGCATCAGAGTCTTTTCCAATGAATCAACTCTTCGCATGAGGTGGCCAAAGTACTGGAGTTTCAGCTTTAGCATCATTCCTTCCAAAGAAATCCCGGGGCTGATCTCCTTTAGAATGGACTGGTTGGATCTCCTTACAGTCCAAGGGACTCTCAAGAGTCTTCTCCAACACCACGGTTCAAAAGCATCAATTCTTCGGTGCTCAGCTTTCTTTATAGTCCAACTCTCACATCCATGCATGAGTACTGGAAAAACCATAGCCTTAACTAGACAGACCTTTGCTGACAAAGTAATGTCTCTGCTTTTGAATATGCTATCTAGGTTGGTCATAACTTTCCTTCCAAGGAGTAAGCATTTTCTAATTCCATGGCTACAATCACCATCTGCAGTGATTTTGGAGCCTCCCAAAATAAAGTCTGCCACTGTTTCCACTGTTTCCCCATCTATTTGCCATAAAGTGATGGGACTGGATGCCATACGTGTTATTAATGTTGTAAGTTATGATTGCCTCTTTTATATGCACTCTTGTAGCTTTTAACACAGAACTTGGAAAACAGTAGTCATTCAGAACATTTCCGTTGAATGAAAGAATGAATGACAAATGAATGACAGGTAATATATAGCATTGCACTTTCCTTAAAAGGCTAACATTGTTTCCATTTTATACGTAAAACAGTGACATTGCCATGTCATCTGGTTCTACTTTAGAAGCAACTTTGTTGGAGGAGGTCATGGGGAGGACATGATTGCTGGTTGAAGTGAGAGATGGACACAGGCAATCAGAGGCTCCTCATTCCCTCCCTTTTCCTTGGAAAAGTATGTTTCTCTCACCATTCCCCATTCCCACAGTAGGACCTGTTTCAGGGACACAGGCTTGAGAGAGTCTTGATGGTCCCTTGCTGAGACCGTCTGGACTGAATATGTGACTGAACCCAGTTAAGGTCTCTGTGTAAACTTTCAAGATTCTGGTGGGTGGCTGCAGACATCTACGCCTCTTTTGACTACCCAAGACAAGCCTTGTATGTCAGTTCCCTTGCTTACCTAACCTGCTACCTGCCACTCTGGAGCAATCTACTTCTTTCTTTGGTATCTCTTTACTTTCTGTGCATGGAGGCCAGTTTCAGACTTCACCCCGGGGACTCCTGTGATTTTAAACAAACAACAGAAAAGACATAACAACATGAAGAAGAGGACATGGAGCAGATTATTAAAAAGGGAAGGGAAGAAAGAACCTCTGAAGCTCCATCAAGATATGATATCAACCTGCCTCTTTTCTATATTAAAAATAAATTAGTTGGCATTAGTCATTAACAGCTGAATATTTTCTTCTGAAGAATTGAAGTAGGTTCTTTATGATTGTGTGTTTTCTTTATTAGCCTTGAGGCTTTCCTTTTAGCTGTTATATATTCAGTTCTGGACAAATGAAAATCAATGACTCATTTTGCACCTGGCTGGGGACAGGATGGCTAGCCCATCTGGGCAGGGTAATAGGAGTTGCATTATGAATGAATTCTCTGAAGAATCGCAGTAGAGTGGAATGAATGTCTTTTACTAACATCATGTTCTGATTGTACTCATCAACTTTCAGCTGATGTGTCACTAATGGGTTTGGTGGGTAATCTTCTGCTTCCTATGGTAAAGATGCTTTAAGAATACGTGGCTCCTACTAGCAGTCTATTTCTATAAGACCTCGTTTTAAATACCCAAGTACCATGGAAGGGCAAGTAGAGGGTTTGGAAACAACTCTAAGCTTATTAAATATTATAAATTTAAAGCATTGTGTCATTTAAAAATGAATTACTTGAAAATAATTAGGAAGTTTAATAACCAAGAATATAGTAAGAACATATTAAGTCCAAAGCATTGAGGGAAAAGAAATATTCAACCCAATTATTCCCTGATATTTTGTGATTGCAACACATTTTTGATTGTCTAAATTATAAATACTCCCCCCTCATTTTCTTAAAAATGGTTTAATCTGCAGGTTAATTCTTAATTTAAAATGGGTAAAAATTAGCTTCATTTTGATAATTTAGTAAATTCCTCCTTTTTCAGATTAAGAAATTAAGTAGAAGAGTATCAAATTAGGTGTTGATACCATATTTTGGATAATTTCTTAGATTCATAGGTGAGAAAAACAAGTAACAAGTAAACTGTTTAAGATAGCAGTCCCCAACCTCTGACACCAGGGACTGGTTTTATGGAGGACAATTTTCCACACACTGGGGCGGAGTTGGGATTTTGGGATGACTCAAGCACATTAAATTTATTAGGTACATCATTTCTATTATCATTAAAGCTCCACCTCAGATCATCAGGCATCAGACCCCAGAGGCTGGGGACCCCTGCTCTCAGAGGACTCTGGCTTGCCTAGTGTCTTCATTCTGACAACTATAGGAAAATGCCACAGACTGGTGGCTTAAAGACAACCAACATTTATTTCTCACAGTTCTGGGGGCCAGGAAGTCCAAGATCAAGGTACCAACAGACTAAACATATGGTGAAGGCCTGCTTCCTGACTCATAGATAGTGCCTTCCTACTGGGTCCTCACTGAGGGGAAGGGAAGAGGGGGCTCTCTGGGGTCTCTTCTATAAGGCACTGATCTCAGCTGTGAAGGCTCTGCCCCATGACCTAATCAATTCCCAAACACCCCAGCTCCCAATATCTTTAGCCTGGAAACAGGATTTTAGCAAAGTGAATTTGGAGAGAGAGACAGTGGGCACACATATTCAGACCACAGAAGACTATTCACTGTCTTTTACCACATTCTTCAAAGAAGTCATGTCTTATGCAATAAAGCGTTCTGAGGTTTTGTTAATACAGAATCAGGAGAAAGGCTGTGAAGGAGAAGAACTGTGAGGGAAGAACTTGCAAAATTAGCTTGAGGAACCGCAGGAGAGTAAGATGAGGGGAAGCCGAGGTGTTTATAGGAACTTGGTGGGCAAAAAAGGGAGAAGGAGTTTAAAAAATGTGTGCCCAATCACTGTATACCTACAATATTTTTGAGAAATTGCAAATAAAATTTTGCCTTCCTTTAAAATTATTTTCTGCTTGCTGGAATTTTCTCTCTTTGATTAACATGCTGCTCACTATCTTTGCATCCTGTGTATGAATGTCATGAGCATTACAGGTACATAAATTGCATGAACATTATACATTTATATGCATAAGGCTACCACTTCTTGTATCATCTCCATCATCAATGTTGGATAAATATGTCAATCACATTACATATTCATAGTCCTTTCATGCATATTACAGAGTACAAAGGTGTTACAGCTATATTTATATTTGTTTTCTGTCCATAGTCAAATGTTTCTGATATAATTTGGAAAAAAGTATAGTGAAAAGCTTTCATTTGTGAGAAAACTATACAAACTGTAAATATATATTTGACATAGTTCACTTTATGTAATAGATTTCAAATTAAGTAAGTGATGTTCTTGTGTCTGATATCATGATTTTTTTTCTAAGTGGAAATGCAAGTTTACAGAGTCTAGACTATCAATTTGATATTGTTTTAAGCATTAATTAAAGAAAATACTTAGCATATTAACAAAGCAAAGACATTACTTTGCTGACAAAGGCCTGTCTAGTCAAAGCTGTGGTTATTCCAGTAGTCACGTATGGATGTGAGAGTTGGACTGTGAAGAAAGCTGACTGCCGAAGAATTGATGCTTGTGAACTGTGGTGTTGGAGAAGACTCTTGAGAGTCCCTTGGATAGCAATGAGATCAAACCAGTCAATCCTAAAGGAAATCAGTTCTGAATATTCATTGGAAGGACTGATGCTGAAGCTCACCTGATGCAAAGAACTGACTCGTTGGAAAAGACCCTGATGCTGGGAAAGATTGAGGGCAGGAGGAGAAGGGGACAACAGAGGATGAGCTGGTTGGATGGCATCACTGACCTGATGGACATGAGTTTGAGCAAGTTCCAGGAGTTGGTGATGGACAGGAAGCCTTGACCCCCAGTTCATGGGGTCACAAAGAGTCAGACAAGCCTGAGTGACTGAACTGAAGTATGAGAAAATACTGCTAATATACACCCAGAAACTGAGATTTTGTCACTGTTTGAATTCAAATGGGCTTAGGAATATAGTGAATGGATCACTGATCTCTCTTATCAAGACCCCCTCTCTCACCTTCTTTAGTTTACCTCTTAGAAGACTTCCATTTATGTTGAGGCCAATTAGACTCAAAAGCAACAATAAACAATGGCCATTGGTCCAAGAAATATTATCGTTGATTTGATGGATATCAACAATAATTGTTGAGATCAGAAAGGAACTTGGCATGCAGAGAAAATATGAGTTCAATCATGGTTGACCTTGTGGTTTCCAAGCACCACTGGCATTCCATTAGTGTGGAATCAGCCTTCAATCTTGTCAATATAATCACTGTGAAGTTGAAAAGTTCAATCACTTGCAGAAGAAAATAAAACCCTTGCCAACTACCATATTTGCATGAGATAGAATGAAGGTAAGTGACACTAATCATTAAATTTATGGCTAGTTTCTTTCTAATTGCAAATTAAAAATACATTCTTCTAGCATAATCAGTATTGGTCAGACACTCAAAAGAATTAATTTGTCCAATTAACTTAAAAAAGGTTACGTTCCCATTGAAGAAATGAAAATATTTCAAATACTTTTCTAATTCTGGTATCATGTGGATCTCAGAGATGTGTCAGAGTTAGGTAATATATCAGACGTGTCAATGTTAGGTAAATGACTTTTGATTTAGATATGTTTTCCAAAGGAAAAATTAAAACTCAGTAGCTCAAAGGACTTCAAGGCCTTTTTTCAAGTGACACAAGAGTCCTAGGGTGTATCTCAGGGTAATTTACGGGGACAGTAGAAAAGAATTTCTGAAATTATAACTTTCCTAGATGATTCAAGGTACATGAAAAATGCACCTGTCTGAAGGGGTACTGTTCTCCAGCTGTATTATCGCTATTCTACTGGACTGCTCTTATCTAAAGATAATGCTTGGAGCCCCAAATATTTCTCACTGGCCTAAAATGCTATTGTTACTTATTCTACCTCAAATTTCCACTTTTGGGATCATGAATGGCTAGCGGAGGAGCAGAAGTCCTGCCTTCAGAAGATCTCAATTAAATTTTGCAAATAATTAAAGAGGCTTCCTGTTGCTTTTCTCCTTTAGTCCAGTTTGTGTGTGTTAGTTGCTCAGTTGTGTCTGACACTTTGTGACCCCATGGACTTTAGCCCACCAGGCTCCTCTGTCTATGGAATTCTCCAGGCAAGAATACTAGAGCAGGTTTATTTCCTTCTCCCTGGCCCAGTTTAGTGTACCAGATTTAGTTCCTAAAGGGAAGAGGGGCAGAAACAGGTGAGAATTGTGAGGAGGGGAGAAACTGTGGAACCACAAGTTCACCAGCATGTATATGTTAGCACTGTAGAGGTTTAGGCCTTTTATGGCCATAGCAATTGGCACTTAAGAGAGTTTGGGAGGCTCTAGGAATAACAAAGATGTTGACCGTGGTGGAAAAACAGGGTAGCTGACCAGGCAAGGGGAAACAGAGCCCTGAAATTTAGGACTGAGCTAGTGAATTAAGGGCTTTGAATGCCAGACAGTTTAGCATGTCCTGCAGACAAGAACATAGTAGAGGGGGGCAGAAATAAGGCAACAATCAGATTTGTATTTTAGATATATTATTCTGATTAGGCAGACTGGAGGTGGAGGATGGACCAAATGGGCAGGGGATGAGATCAGTTGGCAGCGGTAAAAACCATGTGGTGCTGTGTAAAGAATCCGCCTGCCAGTGCAGGAGACACAGGAGCAATGGGTTCAATCCCTGGGTTGCGAAGATCCCCTGGAGAAGGAAATGGCAACTCACTCCAGTATTCTTGCCTGAAAAATCCCATAGACAGAGAAGCCTAGCAGGCTACAGTTGATGGGGTCACAAAGAGTCAGACATGACTGAGCAACTGAGCACACAGTGCTTAGAACACTCAAAAATATTTACTGAATGAATTGAATGAAATGGCACTGCACCTCTGTTGTAGGCGATTAAATGAGCATTTTATTTTTTTCTTAAACTAATACAATTATGTAAAGTTTAAAAATAAAATAAAAGAAGAAAAAAAAAGAACGATCTCTTGGCTTAAACAAAAAAGTACTCAACTAAAAACATAAAAGTGATTTAGATCTTTGTGGTCAAGTGATTCTCAAAAATGTTAGGGAGCATCAGAATTACCTGAAGGGCTTATTAAAACACTAATTGGTGGGCCCTATCCTCAGAATTCCTGATTCAGTGAGTGTGGGGTGGGGCCTGAGAACGTGTATTTTAAATGAGTGTCACGATAATGCCCATGTTGCTTTTCCAGGGCCCAAACTTTGAGAACCACTGTCCCAGATCATTGTTTTAAACAATAGATTTTGATATGTCTGTTTCTGGAAGAGGTGATCTATCATATGATCTGTAGTGACTGATGGAGTCGAAGAAAGAGAAGTAGATGGATATCTTATTTTCCTTTGCCCAATACATTTTTTCTTAATACATTTTAACTTGGCCTAGATCATGAGTTATTTTAAATGGCATACTCTGGTACTGTTTTTGTAAGATCACCATTAATTTCTTTTTTATCTAAATCCGAAGGCATTGCCTCTGTGATTCTCACAGAGTAAAGTCATTTAATCTTTGCCTTGTAATTTACCAGGCAACATTTAAAGTTGTAGATCCAAGTAATTCTTTAAATCTATGTCTGGAACGCTTATCATTGTAACCATTTCAGAACTATAATGCTTGTCTAGTATCAGTTGCTTTTATTAAATGTATCACCATCATAAATCACAAGCCTAGAAATATACCATTCTCATTCACCTCTTATAAATCTCAATTATTCACCGTAGAACACTTCAGTAAAGTTTTAAAAAAATATGGTGTCTTCCAGGGAGTTGAGAAAAGAACCAAAATATTATGAGAGTAAAGATAGTGTTGGGGCTTCTCTGGTGGCTCAGTGGTAAACGCAGAAAACTCAGGTTCTATGCCAGGGTTAGGAAGTTGCCCTGAAGGAGGGCATGGCAACCCACTCCAGTATTCTTGGCTGGAGAATCCCATGGATAGAGGAGCCTGGCAGGCTATAGTCCATGAGATCATAAAAGAGTTGGACATGACTTAGTGACTATACAAC
This sequence comes from Bubalus kerabau, assembly GCF_029407905.1. Lineage (NCBI taxonomy): Eukaryota > Metazoa > Chordata > Mammalia > Artiodactyla > Bovidae > Bubalus > Bubalus kerabau. The sequence continues at coordinate 17,475,141 of NC_073641.1, forward strand.
AACAACAAAAGATAGTGTTAATACTGGAGCAGATTTTGTCACTGAAAAGCATAAATTGCCTTAATACTTGTTACAGGGGAACTAACATAGAAGAAATATACCTACATTGAGATAACCATTTTGTTTATTTTACCATTCAGAGAAATTTGAGGATGAGAGAGAGGACATTTACAAGGAAATAATAGTATTGATATAGAAAGATTTATTTGCTACAGAGGCTCTTGTGACTGGAACAATCAATTAAGCTTGACTCTGAGAACTAGGAGGTCTCTTATGTGGAAAGAATCTGTATTGTTTGGGGATAAAAAACATTTTGTAAACTTCTCCTCCTGTGAATTTTATACATAAAAGTCATGGTCTTTCTGAAAGCATGGAATTTTTATATTTTTCTTCAAAACCTGGATTAGCTTTTTCAGCTGTTTTCCTAAGCTCTTGAGGTTTGCTTCCTCACTAGCTGACTATCTCCCTCGTCCTTTCTAGCATTCATATTTTTCTTATTTATGTGCTTGCCTCTGACCCACTTGACCTTTGTGGAATCAGAGCAACCCACTTTCTAACCTGGTTCTACCATCCTCACTGAAATATGTTCCCCATTTCCTTGAGGGAGGAATTAGCATCATGGGGAAAATGGCTGAGTCTATTATAAACACATACTCCCTTAAAATTGCTCAGAAAAGTTTCAATATTGTGATTCCTGACTTTTCATCCAAGTACTCAAGCAGAGGACAATGCATAGGAAACAGTAAGAATAGCTGATGATCTGTCATTATCCTTCAAATATGCCTTTCCATTGAGGCAGAAAGATTCAGTAAGTGGAAGTCACTCAGTTGTGTCTGACTCTTTGCAACCCCACAGACTATGCAGTCCATGGAATTCTCTAGGGCAGAATACTGGGGTGAGTAGCTGTTCCCTTCTCCAGAGGATCTTCCCAACCCAGGGATCAAACACAGGTCTCTGGCATTGAAGGCGGATTCTTTACCAGCTGAACCACAAGGGAAGCCCAAGAATACTGGAGTGGGTAGTCTATCCCTTCTCCAGTGGATCTTCCTGACCCAGGAATCAAACTGGGGTCTCCTGTATTGCAGGCAGATTCTTTACCAACTGGCTCTCAGGGAAGCCCCAAAGTGAAAGTCGCTCAGTCGTGTCCGACTCTTTGCAACCCCATGGACTATACAGTCCATGGAATTCTCCAGGCCAGAATACTGGAGTGGGTAGACTTTCCCTCTCCAGGGGCATCTTCCCAACCTAGGGGTCGAACCCAGGTCTCCCACACTGCAGGCTAATTTTTAACCAGCTGAGCCACAAGGGAAGCCCTGAAAGATTTATCAATACATTAAATGGAATTCTCACAAAATAAGAGCTTTGGGTTTGGTTAACATAACAGTAAGTTTGTTACACAGAATTCTTATTATCTAAGACCCTACCCTCCACATTCTAGGGAAATTATTGACCTATTGGAGAATAAAGTCTTTTATATAAAAATGTTTTTGTTGTTGAGTCTCTAAGTCATATTTGACTCTTTGCGACCCCATGGAAAAATATGTTTAGGATATGCTTGCTTTGAGGTAATTAGTCTTTACCCTTTAGGTCAGCAATCCCTTTCTCTATGGATAAAAGCTTTGGCCTCTTTTTGTTCCAAAATTTACATATTCATGTGATAGAAAGTTATCTGAAATTTTCTGAAGTACATAGACCAGAGGTAAAAAGTCTCTGGTAACCTCCTGGGATGTCCAAAGAGCATTTATGCTTCTTTGAAACTGAAGGTTTTAAAATAGAAGGTACCTGTGTTTTGTATTGACTTTTATGTATATGTGATTGACTTGTAGTGTAAAAGAAGGGAAATAAAAACATTTGCTTTCTGCCTTGATTTTTTAAAATTAATTATTTTATTTTAATTGGAGGCTAAATACTTTACAATATTGTGGTGGTTTTGCCAAACATTGACATGAATCAGCCACAGGTGTACAGGGATTTTTTTAATTGAAAACTATTAATAAATGTGATGGTAACTGTATTATGTTCTGAAGGAACTGCTTTAGTCTTAAACTATGATTTTTCTTCCTCCTCAAGAGTTCACCAGGGAAACTTAAAATAGAAACAAAGTATATATATGTGTATGTTTTCCCACTTTGCAAATTTGTTATAAAATCTAAGTCATCTATCACCATGTCACAGAGTCAATAGAATCCTCCCCTGTAGAGTCTTGCCTGGAGGTTTTCTGTGTGATTCTCAGAATAAAGGATTAGTTGAACTCAGAAGAGCTAATGTTATAGATTGCAAGGTGACTTGGGGCCTTTTTAGATCTGTCTCTCTTCTTTCTAAGCTGCACGTGAATTTCTTCCTATTTGGATCCTCTAGATTCTTTTTAATCCATATTACTTATAATTTTTAGTGCATTGTGCACAGCTGATCACATTCTTCCTTTATTATTCCCTGGAGATTTTCTGCATAATAGTGTTTCTCAGCCTTGGCCATGCATTGGAATCACTGGGGGAACTTTAAAATCTAATAATTCTTGAATGGGTCTCACCCCCAGAGATGTTAATTAATTAGTCTGAAGCATGACCTTAGTATTGGAACTTTTTGTTAAGTATTTTAAAAAGCAGTTTTATTGGGGTCTAATTGACATACAATGAATAATACATGCTTAAAGTGTAAAATTTAATGTTTGATATACATATTCACACATAAAGTTGTCACCAAGAACAAGAGAGTAAAAAGCAAAGATTTGCTCATGCCCCTGTATCTTTTCTCTCTTCCTCCAAGTCTGCTCCCCTCCACTCCCTTCCCAGGCACCACTGATCTATTTTGTACTAAAAGTTGCATTGTTGTTGTTGTTTATTCACGCAATCATGTCTGACTCTTTGTGACCTAATGGACTGTAGCCTGTCAGGCTCCTCTCCAGGCAAGAATACTGGAGTGAATTGCCATGCCCTCCTCCCAGGGATCTTCCCAACCCATGGATCGAACTCACGTCTCCTGCATTGGCAGGTGGGTTCTTTACCACTGGCACCTCCTAGGAAGTCCAAAATGTCCCCTTGATATCTCCAGTTCTCTTGAAGAGATTTCTAGTCCTTCCCACTCTATTGTCTTCCTCTATTACTTTGCATTGTTCATTTAAGAAGGCCTTCTTATGTCACCTTGCTGGTCTCCAGAATTCTGCATTTAGTTGGGTGTATCTTTCCCTTTCTTCCTTGCTTCTATTTCTCTTTCCTTAGCTATTTGTAAAGCCTCATCAAACAACCACTTTGCCTTCTTGCATTTCTTTATCTTTGGGATGGTTTTGGTCATTGCCTCCTGTTTGGTCACTGCCTGCCTACAATGTTACAAAACTCTGTCCATAGTTCTTCAGGCACTCTGCTACTAGATCTAGTCCCTTAAATCTATTTGTCACCTCCACTGTACAATCACAAGAGATTTGATTTAGGTCAGACCTGAATGGCCTAATGGTTTTCCCTATTTTCTTCACATTAAGCCTGAATTTTGCAATAAGAGACTTAAGGACCTAATAGAAGCAGAAGAGATTAAGAAGAGGAGGCAAGAATACACAGAAGAACTATACAAAAAAAGTCTTAATGACCTGGATAAACATGATGTCATTCACCTAGAGCCGAATATCCTGGAGTGTGAAGTCAAGTAGGCCTTGGGAAGCATTACTACAAACAAAGCGAGTGGAGATGATGTAATTCCTGCTGAGCTTATGTCAAATCCTAAAAGGTGATGCTGTTAAAGTATAGCATTCAATATGACAACAAATTTGGAAAACTCAGCAGTGGCCACAGGACTGGAAAAGATCAGTTTTCATTCTAATTCCAGAGAAGGGCAATGCCAAAGAATGTTCAAACTACCATACAAAATTACACTCATTTCACATGCTAGCAAGGTTGTGCTAAAAATCCTTCAAGCTAGGCTTCAGCAGTACATGAACCAAGAATTTCCAGATGTACAAGCTGGGTTTTAAAGAGGCAGAGGAACCAGAGATCAAATTACATACATTTGTTGGATCATTGAAAAATCAACGGAGTTCCAGAAAAACATCTACTTCTGCTTTATTGACTACATTAAAGCCCTTGACTGTGTGGATCACAACAATCTGTGGAAAATCCTAAAAGAGAGGAAGTACCAGACCACTTTACCTGTCTCCTGGGAAACCTGTATGCAGGCTAAGAAGCAGCAGTTAGACCTGGACATGGGACAACTAACTGGCTCCAAATTGGGAAAGGAATATGTCAAGGTTGTATATTGCCACCCTGCTTATTTAATTTATATGCAGAGTACATCATGTAAAATGCCAGGTTGGATGAAGCACAAGCTGGAATCAATATTGCTGGCAGAAATATCAACAACCTTAGATATGCTGATGATACCATGCTAATGGCAGAAAGTATAGAGCCTCTTGATGAGGGTGAAAGAGTAGAGTGAAAAAGCTGGCTTGAAACTCAACATTCTAAAAACTAAGATCAAGGTATCTGGTCCCATCCCTTCATGGCAAATAAGGGGAACAAGTAGAAGCAGTGACAGATTTTTTTCCAAAATCACTGCAGACAGTGGTGATAGCCATGAAATTAAAAGACACTTGCTTCTGGGAAGAAAAGCTGTGACAAACCTAGACAGCTTATTAAAAAGCAGAGACATCACTTTGCCGACAAAGGTCTGTATACTCAAAGCTATGGTTTTTCCATTAGTTATGTATAGATGTGAGAGTTGGACCATAAAAAGGCTGAGCACCTCAAAATTGATGCTTTTGAATTGTGGTGCTTGAGAAGACTCTTGAGAGTCCTTTAGACTCCATGGAAACCAAACCAGTCAGTCCTAAAGGAAATCAACCCTGAATTTCATTGGAAGGACTGATATTGAAGCTGAAGCTCCAGTACTCTGGCCACCTGATGTGAAGAGCCAACTCCCTGGAAAAGACCCTGATGCTGGGGAAGATTGATGGCAAAAGGAGAAGGGGTGGCAGAGAGTGAGATGGTAAGATGATTAAATAGCATCACAGACTCAATGGTCATGAATTTGAGCAGGCTCTGGGAGACAGTGGAGGTTAGAGGAGCCTGGTGTGCTATAGTCCATGGAGTCTCAAAGAGTCAGACTCAACTTAGGGAGTGAACAACAGCAACCAATTTATATGACCATGTACTAACTATATTTATTTTAACATTATATATATCTTAAAACCTATTGAAATATATCTCTAACTATTAAAATAATAAGTAATCTATGTTTCAGCCAAAAGCTTATTTGGAATCACCTTACTGTATAGAAGGTATTTCGCTACTCTGACTTTGCTTTCTGAAAGAGCTCTAATGGAGGCTTACTGCCAAACATAGATCTATATTTAGGACAAAGGTGTGAGAAGTCGCTTTCTCACTATTACTACAACTAGAGGGATGAAGAGTTTGGGTGGAGGACTATATTTCTCTTTCTACTGAGTAACAGCCTTTTCTGTGTTGCAGGTCAGCTTATACAACCCTTTTAGTAAAGTTTGTTATTAATCGAAGGTTAGGCTTTATGAAAAATTGTGTCATTAAATAAAAATTGTCATTAGTATCTGTCTTGCTTGGCTATATCTAAGATTTAGAGAAGACTAAATTTTCTATTACTTCAATAAGTCAAGTCTGTTTTTTTAAAAAAGGTATCTAACTTTATTTCACTTTCAGTGTACATTTGAAAGTATGCTATTGTGTTCTAGCTCTTACTTTCAGCCATTTCAAGATGAATTTAGGTTTTCCCCAGTGATGAGTTCATCAGATGTTGGGAAAAATGGTCCCATTTAGGAAAATAAGTTTTACAAATACAGAAATAATATTAGTTTAATAGAATCTAAACCCAGCTTTGATCGACAATACAGAGAAAGAAATTTGGTTCATTTGGAAAAAAAAAATAAAAAGCTTTTAAAAAAAGAATCCTCTAAGGATTATATTGGCAAGTGCCCAAACTGTTGCAAGGGAATGACATAGCAGAGATTTTATTTATGCATTCAGAGGGGTTCAGTCTCATTGGCTTAAACACAGGAACACCAATCAAAAGAACCTCATTTCACATCAATTCCCCTGCTGATAAACTATAATTGGTGACTGATTGCATGTGAGGTATGTTCTTTCTTCCCTGACTCTTTTGCTCCATAAGCTGGTCATTTCCTGCCAAGGGTTGCTAAAGGTCTTTTCCTTTACAGAGAAGAAGCACTCTCCTGGCACCTTAAAATGCTTCTCATTTGCAATATGAAATGAATTGCTTTATGATGGAAGTATTGAGAAAGAACAAAGCACTTTTAGATCAACTTTTAAAATAATGGATAATCGGCCAGGCACCTGGCTGAGGATATTACTATCTATACACAGATTGCTCTAGCCGGAGCATCTACTTCCTCATTTTTTCCTGCTCTACTAATATTCAGTATCCAACAAATCTCAGCCATTAGAACAAGGCAAATGCAAATACTACCTGTCTAGTTCTTAGGGAGGAGAAAGTTTCTGCTTTCTTAAACGGATTCACTTGAAAAGTTCATGTTTGGGCTTTTACTTTCATTTGAAGGGTAAAGTCCTGTGTCTGGAACTAGATAATGTAATTTCAGAGAATAGTGGCTTTCTTCCTCTTAAACTAACATCAGATCTAATTTGAAATTATTGTGCTCTGCTTAAGTACCAAAAATAGTGGTTTCTGTTGCTGCTTAATGCTTTTGCCAAAAAGGGGGGGGAGGTGTTCCAGATGGTGAAGATGGAAACTAAGCACGCAATTTAAAATCAAGAAGGAATTCAGCATTCTTCCCCTCAGCTCTTGGTGTCACCTTCAGCCTCAGCTGGTTACTTTCTTTAGCTTAAGCATCACTGTGTAGACAGTAAAAAGTCTCTAACTTCATGCAGAGTCCTAAAGGTCACCCTATGTTGCGTCTTGGCTTTACAGCCTTTGGAAGCATTTTGTAACCATATAGCAAAGTTTACAGAATTCCCATTCGATAATGATGAGTCCTCACAGCTCTCAGCCTTATCTTCATCATTTAGCCCAAGTCAATATTAGCACTTTCTCCTGATAGCATATTCAGTATCAGTTAATGTTATTAGCTATAAATAACAGAAAGTGACTTTTGCTGAGTCAAGAACTGAGTAAAAAAATTACGAGGATATAGTGATACACAGAATCTCTGGGAAAGCTAGAGATATTCACCTGCAGGTTAGGACTCTGTCAGGAAAAATGCCCTATGTCACTTTGCCAAGCCGGTCCAGCTACCGGTCCAGGGAGTTTGTCCCAGATGACACTGGATATTGAATATTGCTGTGGACAGCCCTGTTACCACTCCTTGGTGATTTGAACTTCCTGCAACCAGCATAGCTACCTAGTAGATTTACTTTTATCTTGCTTCTTTGTGTGTGTGTGTGTGTGGTGTGTATGTGTGTATAAATATGTGTGCTAGAACAGAGAAGAGAAACAGATTTAGTAATGCAGATATGTTTAATTTCTGCTAAATGCTCATTTTCTTAAATATATTTTATTCTGTATGCTTAGACCTCTGATGGCTAATTTTATATGTTAACTTGACTGGGGTACGGTGCCCAGTTTTTGAGTCAAGTTTGAATCTAGATGCTGTGGTTAGGTATTTTTTAGGAATGGTTAGCATTTAAATCATCAGGGTTTGAATAAGGTGGTTTGCCCTCTATAATGTGGGTGGGCTTCATCCAATCAGTTCAAAATCCTAAGTGCGAAGACTGAGGTTTCCCAAAGAAGGAATTCTGGCTCCAGACTGAAACATAGAAACCCTGCCTGAGTTTCCAGCCTGCATATTTCAGGCTCAAGTTGGCAACACCAACTCTTCCTTGAGTTTCCAGCCTGCCAGTCTGCTCAACAAATTTCACACTTGCCAGGCCTCACAATTGCATGAGCCAATTGTTAAAAATCAATCTCTCTCTCCATTTAGTTCTGTCATTTTGGAGAACCTTAATATACACCAACTCAATGGGCAGGCACTTGGGCATTCTCGGGAGATAGTGAGGAACAGGAGGCATGGCGTACTGCAGTCCACGGGGTCGAAACGAGTTGGACACAACTTAGTGATTGAACAACAAACGTATACCCACTTTGTACATGAAGGATTATAAGTTGTCTAGTTCTTTTTCTAAATTTTTATAACATTTTAAATTACAACAACATACAAAATATACACAATGAATTATATAGCTTTTTCTAGATTTACTAGTTTTTTAGTGTATATATATATATATATACACACACACACATATACCTGCAATGCAGGAGACTCACGTTTGATCCCTGGGTTAGGAAGATCCCCTGAAGAAGGAAATGGCCACCCACTCCAGGATTCTTGCCTGGAAAATTCCATGGATTGGGAAGCCTGAAAGCCTACAGTTCATGGGTCAGAAATAGTCAGACATGACTGAGTGACTAACACTTTCACTTTTTCACTTCATATATGTTTATGCTTATGGGCTTCCCTGATGGCTCAGCGGGTAAAGAATCCACGTGCAGTGCATGCGACACAGGGGATGCAGGTTGGATTCCTGGGTCAGGAAGATCGCCTGGAGGAAGGTATTGCAAACCACTCCAGTATTCTTCCCTGGAGAATCCCATGGACTGAGGAGCCTGCGGGCTATAGTCAGAAGGGTTGCAAAGAGTTGGACGTAATTAAGCATGCACACATGTGCCTGTTCTAAAAACATAGGTTTTTAAAACTATTTGAAAGTAAGTGGCAGACTCCTAAACTCCTCAGCATGTATTTCTTTCACTCCTAAATAGTTCATTCTTTCTCCTAAGAATAAATGCTCTTTAGCCTTTCTCATCAAATTCAGAAAATTAAACATTAATGTAAGTATTTAATATAACTGTTATTAAAATTTCATTATTTTCAAATTATTTATAGCAATTTAAAAACACTAAGATCCAATCTCAGACTATGAAATACATTTAGTTATCATATCTTTTCAGTTTCCTTGTCATATTCCTTTAGTTTCCTTTATTCTGAAATATTGCTTCATCATCTTTTTATCTTTTATTACACCAACATTTGGAAGAGAAAGGCATATTATTTTGTAGGATATTACCCAAGGATTTCTCTCATGATGATGCTTTTCTTATGATTTGATTCAGGTTATGTATTTTTGGCTAGAGCACTGCATGAATAACGTTATATCCTATTGAGTGCATTACCTGAGAGGCAAACTACCTTAGTAATTCTTTCCCCACTATTAGTGGTGTTAACTTTGATCTCTGTGTTAAAGTGGAGAGAAACAGTTTAAACAATGTGGATCATTTCACTTGCCACTGTATTCAATGAGCATATGCCTCAAAACAAGGGTGAAGATACATCTATAGGCAGGAAATCTGTTAATGTCTTAGTTGAGTTCAGTTTCCCACATACTATTTTTTTTAATATAAGTTTATTTATTTTAATTGGAGGCTAATTACTTTACAATATTGTATTGGTTTTGCCATACATCAACGTGAATCCGCCACAGGTATACACGTGTTCCCCATCTTGAACCCCCCTCCCACCTCCCTCCCCGTACCATCCCTCTGGGTCATCCCAGTGCACCAGCCCCAAGCATCCTGTATCATGCATCAAACCTGGACTGGCAATTCATTTCATATATGATATTATACATGTTTCAATGCCATTCTCCCAAATCATCCCACCCTCTCCCTCTCCCACAGAGTCCAAAAGACTGTTCTATACATCTGTGTCTCTTTTGCTGTCTCGCATACAGGGTTATTATTACCATCTTTCTAAATTCCATATACATGCATTAGTATACTGTATTGGTGTTTTCCTTTCTAGCTTACTTCACTCTATACTAGGCTCCAGCTTCATCCACCTCATTAGAACTGATTCAAATGTATTCTTTTTAATGGCTGAGTAATACTCCATTGTGTATATGTACTACAGCTTTCTTATCCATTCATCTGCTGATGGACATCTAGGTTGCTTCCATGTCCTGGCTATTATAAACAGTGCTGTGATGAACATTGGGGTACACATGTCTCTTTCAATTCTGGTTTCCTTGGTGTGTATGCCCAGTAGTGGGATTGCTGGATCATAAGGCAGTTCTATTTCCAGTTTTTTAAGGAATCTCCACACTGTTCTCCATAGTGGCTGTACTAGTTTGCATTCCCACCAACAGTGTAAGAGGGTTCCCTTTTCTCCACACCCTCTCCAGCATTTATTACTTGTAGACTTTTGGATAGCAGCCATTCTGACTGGTGTGAAATGGTACCTCATTGTGGTTTGATTTGCATTTCTCTGATAATGAGTGATGTTGAGCATCTTTTCATATGTTTGTTAGCCATCTGTATGTCTTCTTTGGAGAAACGTCTGTTTAGTTCTTTGGCCCATTTTTTGATTGGGTCATTTATTTTTTTGGAATTGAGCTGCAGGAGTTGCTTGTATATTTTTGAGATTAGTTGTTTGTCAGTTGCTTCATTTGCTATGTTATTTTCTCCCATTCTGAAGGCTGTCTTTTCACCTTGCTTATAGTTTCCTTTGTTGTGCAGAAGCTTTTAAGGTTAATTAGGTCCCATTTGTTTATTTTTGCTTTTATTTCCAATATTCTGGGAGGTGGGTCATAGAGGATCCTGCTGTGATTTATGTCAGAGAGTGTTTTGCCTACGTTCTCCTCTAGGAGTTTTACAGTTTCTGGTCTTACGTTTAGATCTTTAATCCATTTTGAGTTTATTTTTGTGTATGGTGTTAGAAAGTGTTCTAGTTTCATCCTTTTACAATTGGTTGACCAGTTTTTCCAACACCACTTTTTAAAGAGATTGTCTTTTCTCCATTGTATATTCTTGCCTCCTTTGTCAAAGATGAGGTGTCCATAGGTGCGTGGATTTATTGTGAACATCTCACTGTACCAAATTCTGTTAACTTTTTTTGTGAGAAATTTATGATATTATTTGAGTGTATTTTTGTATGTGCAGTTGAACTTCACTTACAAACAGCCTAACCCCACAGTAAAATCAAGTCTACTGTCTAACCATTCTTGTACTATCTATCTCTAAAGGTAAACACCCTAAGTCAGCTTGCACACCAAATATTATATATTTTAAATTTCAACAGATACCATCAGATTATTTCTAAAAACAATGCAGTAATTCCTAGTTCTACTTGCAGTATGCTGCTGCTAAGTCACTTCAGTCGTGTCTGACTCTGTGGGACCCCATAGACAGCAGGGCTTCTCCAGGCAAGAACACTGGAGTGGGTTGCCATTTCCTTCTCCAATGCATGAAAGTGAAAAGTGAAAGTGAAGTCGCTCAGTCGTGTCCGACCCTCAGCGACCTCATGGACTGCAGCCTACCAGGCTCCTCCATCCATGGGATTTTCCAGGCAAGAGTACTGGAGTGGGGTGCCATTGCCTTCTCCACTTGCAGTATATTAGGGCTTTATTTCTTCATTTAATGTCCCACACTGAGTATTATCATTCTGTCTGTTTTTGTTAATCATATGCATTGTTATAATTTACATCTCCCTGCTATTTGTGATACTGAGCGAGTTTTCATGTATTCATTGTGTTACCAAACAAGGTTTGTTTTACCCAAAGCACAGCAAGCCAAAATGTAACTGAAAATAGGGTCCGGCTGCTTGCCGCTGAAAAGCCATTGAAGAAGCCAGGTTGGTGAAAAGCAAAGTTTGCTTCATATTGGATGCCAGCAATGGATAAGGGGGAGGAGCAGCAGATGCCTATCTAAAATCCGACTCCTCCCACCCCCCTCACCGGAGCCCCTGATTGACTCCTGACAATCAGAAGACAAAGCTTTTACAGACAGAGGGAGGGGGCTACATGCAGAAACAGCCCAGTCAGCTCTGATAGTCATCTTGAAGTTGGTCATCAGTGGTCTGACCAGGGTCATCTTGATTGTTTTAGGTACAGTTAATCTTCACTTCCAGTGATGGTTGTTTTCATTTCTTTGAGGCCAATTCTTAGAATTGTGGTAGCTTATGTCATGGCTACAGTCCGGCCATCATGTAATTAACTTGTCCACCTGGGGTTTCAGTTATTTATAAAACAACTCACAGGACACGGCTCAGAATATTATCTATAGTCCTTGAGGAGGAACTAAAGGTCCTTGACTATGCTTAGTGGCTAAACTATTATTATTTAGTCTTGTTGGACTGTTTTCTTTTGCTTCTGCATTTTCTCACTTCTCTGATTAAATTTATTACTTGGCTAAAATTTTCCCACAAACAAATGGAAGACTGAGGACATGAGACGCAAGGCCATAGAGTACGGCTTCCTTTCAAAAATGATAAGAGGAAGTTTTCAGCAAGGAGAGTTTATTCATAAGGCAGCCAAGCTAACATGAAAGAACAAATCTCAAGACCCCCTCCCCAAAGCAAGGGGCTTGAGGTATTTAAGGGATAAGGAATAAAATAACAGATGGGTCTGAGGCCTGGGGAGAGCGGCAACAGGTAATTGGAAAAAGGTGCGATAACCCTCCTTATGAGCAGGCGTAATTAAGATACGATCCTCTTCACATTCCGAAGGTAACTCAGAGGAGCCTTATAGGAAATGGCCTGGAGGTAAGCAGGAGCCCCATTTCACAGAGGAACAGAAATTGTTACTGCGTGGCTGGAGCACAGAGTACCAGGTAGGAAGTGGTAAGAGGCAACATCAGAGGCAGAAGCAAGGCTAGGTTGAGATAAGTTTTAAAAACCATGGGGAGGGGCCTGAGGGCAACGAGAAGCCACCACAGTATTTCAGGCATGAGAATATCATGCTTATCTTGGAGTTCAGGGAAAATCACTGTGATTTAAGCCAAGAGTCAGGATTGCAGAGGGAGAGAACTATTGGTTAGGACACTTGTTAGGAGATGATAGAAGCAGCCCAGGCAGGTGGCAGTGGCGGCCTGGACTAGGTATCCACAGTGGGGAAGGATAGAAGTGAGCCAGAGTGAGAGAAACAAGTAGGAAAAACTGATACTCTGTTTAGGAAAAGGAAAAGCGAGGAAATCAAGAATTCATGCAGCTTTCTGGCTTGGGCGGGGGGCAAACAGTGGTGAAGGCGCACAGAGGGAGTAGCACAGAGGAGGCGCCTGGTCAGCTGAGCTTGGGGCATTGTAGGTTTGAGATGCTCTGAAGAGCCCCTAGAAGCTCGTTGGTAACAAGTGTCCTAGTCTGTCCAACCTCATTCTCTGTGATGGTCTTTCTTCCTGAATCACACATGAGCACAGCTGCGCATCTTCAAACTTGACGCCCCCGAGTGCTGCCACCAGAAACCTGTGCTCAGCAGAAACCTGGGCTACTGATCAGCCCTCCCCATTGCCTTGTTACAATGTATTTTTCTGCCTCAAAACTAAGTTTTATAGTTTCTTTTTTTACAAAAATGGAATCAGCCAGTGGAACTCTGGGGCCAGGTGACAGAATCCTTGTAGTGCTGGTCTCCTTTCTGTGTCCTCTTCTTTACATCTTTGTAGTGGAGGAAATAAGACAAACCAGAATATCCCCACCTGGATACTGCAAGGGAAGGGCAACATACTGGGGTTTTTTGTTGTTGTTGTTGTTGTTCATTTGTTTTTACAAAGTTGAGATCTTCTTGGATACAATTTGTGAAGCACAAGCAAAAACCTGATTTGGGGAAGGATTTCTTCATTCCATTCGGCTAACTGTAGCCCAACTGGAAAATTTTCCTAATTTCTTTGAGACCTCTCCAGGACTGACAATCAGGCTCTGACAAGTAATAATTAAGATTTATATGTGAAAAGGATATAAAAAAAATCCAGGAAAAAACCCAGAGGGGGTGGCATTTACTGCTGGGTTACGATTGAATAAGGAATCTCATTGTCACAAATTATAATATGCTCAGAAAGAATTAATTGCCATAGTATTTGAAAAGAAAATTGTTAGTTATTAAATCATGGAAAGACCTTGGAGATCATCTGGCCCTATTACTGACACTGACAAATCATAAAACTGAGGCTCAAAGAAGAGAAAACTTTGTGGAGCAGCAGAGGTACTGTGCATAGAAGCCACAGCCCCTCACTCCAGCCCATGCCCTTACTGCCCACCTACAGAGCTCCTCCATGGAATAACTCGTAGGCTAATCTGCAGAAGCTACAAAAGGGTATAGAAAGCTGACAGTATAGCCAGCTTATACCCTATTGCATGTGTTCCAAATAAGGCAAGCCTCATTTTAACAATATCAAAACAGGTGGTTTCTACAACCATAAATTCATCGACCAGCTGGCCCCTTACTAAGTGTCCAAAGGGCTTTACATAACACACAAAACAGACATATTTAATTCACAAAGTCTGCTTAATGGTTTTCAACCATGATCAGTGCTACCCTCAGAGGACAGTTCTAGAGGTATTTTTAATTGTCACAACTTGGACATTGCTACTGACAGGTAGTGAGTAGAGGCCAGGATGATTCTAAATGTCCTACAGTACACATGGCAGCTCCTCACAAAGAGGATTACACAGACCAAAATATCAGCCATCTGAATCCCATGAACAGAGGCGCCCAGCAGGTCCATAGGGTCACAGAGTTGGAGGCAACTGAAGAGACTTAACACACACACACAGTTCATGGCCAGCTGAAGGGTCAGTGGTCCTTCCAGTCTTTACCTGCTCAGCTTGAACTAGACGCAGCTGACTTCCAGGTTCCTAGAAAACAACTTGGCCCAAAATATCTATTGTTAGGCTACAGGCTGCTTGGAAGACTTGTAAGTCTTAAAATGATCTTGATATGAAGACAAATGAATTAGAAGAAATAGATTAACCAGCAATTTCAATTGATATTTACATTTCCTTTTTTTTTCTTTAGAATTTAGCTATTATCTTTTCCATTTTTGTTTATACTTTTTGGATATTAGAGATAATAATCTTTTGATGAAATTGTATTGCATTTTTTCCTCCCAGTCTATTATCTGCTTTTTATCTTTGGACAAAATTTAAATTAATCTTTTATGTAATCAATTTTATATTGTTTCAAAATTTCCTAAATTTCTTGGGAAATTGTTTCCCATACCAAAATGTATGAATATCCTCTGCTAGTTTCATCATATAAATTTATTGTATTTTTTTTTAACCTTAAAATATTTTATCATCTTGAAATGTGTATAGGGTACAGAGTCTTCTTGGAGAAGGCAATGGCAACCGACTCCAGTACTCTTGCCTGGAAAATCCCATGGGCAGAGGAGCCTGGTAGGCTGCAGTCCATGGGGTCCCAAAGAGTCGGACACAACTGAGCGATTTCACTTTCACTTTTCACTTTCATGCATTGGAGAAGGAAATGGCAACCCACTCCAGTGTTCTTGCCTGAAGAATCCCAGGGGTGGTGGAGCCTGGTGGGCTGCTGTCTATGGGGTCACACAGAGTCGGACACGACTGAAGCGACTTAGCAGCAGCAACAGCAGCAACAGAAGCCTTCTGCTCTACCATTTACTAAACAGATTACTTGTGGCCCACTAAAGTGAAATACCACATTTGATACTTAAGTTCCTTTATATTTTTGGAATTTTTTATGCTGCTGTATTTTATTGATCTATTTGTCTACACAAATATCAGTATGTTTTGTTAATAATTATAGTATCATAATAATGTTTAATTTAATATTGAGTAAGAAGAGAGTCTTTCTACTGTTTTTTTTCCAAAATTTTTTTAGCTATTTACACTTTTATTTTTTTCTTATAACCTTTAAAATTATTTTCTATCAGCTTAAAATAAAATAAAATTGGGAATCTGAATGTAATTGCATTACATTTATGAATTAATTTCTGAAGAAATAATATCAGTAGATTTCTCAAAGCTTTTATTTAAAAGCATGATTTTATGGGGAATTCCTGTGGTCCAGTGGTTAGGACTCCTCATTCTCACTGCCAACGGCCTGGATTCAATCCCTGGTTGGGGAACTAAAATCCTACAAGTAGAGCAGTGAGGTTAAAAAAAAAAAAAAAAAAATGTCTCTCCTAGGTTATAAAGGGTTAGAAAGATTGCATGTGTTTTTGTTAAAGTTATCCCTATATATTTTATATTTTCAATACTATGAAGATGTTTTTTCATATTTCTATATTTCATATTTCTATATCTATTTATTGCTAGCAAAGCAGTAATAAACTTTTCTGTAT
This sequence comes from Bubalus kerabau, assembly GCF_029407905.1. Taxonomy (NCBI): domain Eukaryota; kingdom Metazoa; phylum Chordata; class Mammalia; order Artiodactyla; family Bovidae; genus Bubalus; species Bubalus kerabau. The sequence continues at coordinate 17,491,206 of NC_073641.1, forward strand.
TTGTCTTATAATCAGATTTTACAAATTCTCTTAATTTTAATGCCATTTTCATTGGAATTTTTTGTTTTTTAAAATCACAGTCATACCTCAAAGACATTTTGTCACTATTTTTCACTATTTAAATATGAATATTCTAATGTAATTTTCTTGCTCTGAATTACAGCCTCTAATAAATGTGGAATTGTTATGACAGCTACAACCATGGCTGTTTTGTTCTTAATTTTAATGACAATAGCTTTGTTTTGTCCCCACAGTTGGAGTGCTGACTGTAGTCTTTCATAATTTTGGTAAACAGTCTATCATATTTAATTCAAGTATTAATTATATTTTTATTTTAAGTTTGGAATAACTGATGAACTTTATCAAATAGTTTTTCAGTGTCTATTTATGTAATTACGTAATGTTAACACTTTACTCAGTTTCTGATATATTAGATGTTGGTTATTTATTACCATTTTTATCACTGCTAGATTCCATTTCTTTATGTTTTACTTAGAAGTTTTGAATACATATCTACTAGTGAGATTTGTTTCTAGTATTTTTTTACAGATTTATTGAAACATGATTTTGTTGTTGTTCAGCCGGTAAGTGCTGTCTGACTCTTTTGTGACCCCAGGGACTGTAGCCCACCAAGCTCCTCTGTCCATGGGGTTCTCCAGGCAAGAATACTGTGGGTTGCCATTTCTTTCTCTAAGGGTTCTTCGAATATCAGAGACCAAACCCATGTCTCCTGCATTGGCAGGTGGATTCTTTACCAGTAAGCCACCAGGGAAGCCTTATTGAAATATAATTTACATACTATAAAATTCAACCATTTTAACTGTCCAATTCAATGAATTTTACTAGATTTACAGAGTTGTGCAGCCTTTACCATAATCCAATTTTAGAAATTTCCATGGTTCTTAAAAGCTTTTTTGTGCCCCTTTGCAATAACTTCTCATCCTCTCCCACCACTCTGGGCAACCACTCATTGTTTTCCCTGTTTATAGATTCACTTTTACTGAACATTTTACATAAATATTGAAATACTGAAGTCGCTTGTATTTGCCCTTTACTTGCCTTGATATTTTGGCGATTTATCCATTTTGTAATACATTCTCAGTAGGTTGTTTTGTTTTTTTTTTGCTGAAGAGTTTTACATTATGTGGCTTTAAAAGATAAACCAAAGCATATTAAAACTTTTAAGTTTATTTGAGCAAAAAATGATTCAAATCAGGCCAGCATCCAATCTAGCTGATAGAAAGGAGATTTAAGAAGCTGAACAGCATTGAGTGGGGCATCCCAACGAGTCTCCTCCTGGTCACCAGAAACTACAGAGAATAAAAAATAATTTATTCTCTACTCTTTGCCTTAATAGGCAAAAATACAAGTAAAATCTTGTGCATTGGAACTGGAAAAAGTAACATTAGGGGCAGATCATCTATGGAAGCTTTATCAACAAGGCCTTCTGGCAGTTCATCAAATTAGTCCATAATTCACCTGGTTGATGAAGCTATCAAAAGATAGTTTAAAGTGGTGAGTACTTGGCTGAGACCACTTCTTCTGTAGGGCATTTAATCAATGGATAAGCTTATCCAAGTTAAAATTTCTCCACTGTTACCACTGTAGTTCAAGACTGTCTTTGGTAAGGTTAACTTGCTTATCTCCAGCCTTAGATCATTTTATTTACCAGAGGCCTCACACTGGATCCACTCCAGCTTAAGTAGAACCCAGCCTGACCCAGACCTAGTTTGACCAGACCCCAGTCTGGTTTCTAAGTCAGACCCAGTCTGACTCAGACTAGTTCCCGGACACAGTCTGGAAAAAAAAAGTACTCAAAGTCTAAAAGTTGGTAGCATAAGAGCTATGGACCTAGGATCCAAGAGGGATATCCCACCACTGCCTGGGACAGTAGGAAGACATCTAGATCGAGGGGCTCAATGCAGCACTGCTCCGAATACATTTTTAACATAAGTATGTCTCAGACAACATTTGGGGCAAACATATTAAAAGAGAATTCATTATCTGAAATTCAAGTTTAACTGAGTATCCTGTAGGACTCTGGAAGATGAATGGGAGAGGTGAGCCAAAGAAAATTACAAAGTACTATAAGTATTTAAGGAAAATGAGAAGACGTAATTTATCTTTATAATTATTAAAGCTTGTAATAAAATATACTTAACACATACTGCAGTCCATGGGGTCACTGAGGGTCAGACACGACTGACCGACTTCACTTTCACTTTTCACTTTCATGCATTGGAGAAGGAAATGGCAACCCACTCCAGTGCTCTTGCCTGGAGAATCCCAGGGACGGCAGAGCATGGTGGGCTGCCGACTATGGGGTTGTACAGAGTCGGACACGGCTGAAGCAACTTAGCAGCAGCAGCAGCAATACATACTATGTAGTGGAGCATGGATATCTTGAAAGTTAAAGTGTTAGTCGTTCAGTCATATCTGACTCTTTGTGACCGCATGGACTGTATCCTGCCAGGCTTCTCTGTCCATGGAATTCTCCAGGCAAGAATACCGGAGTGGGTAGCCATTGCCTTCGCCAGGGGAACTTCCTGACCCAGGGATCGAACCCATGTCTCCTGGACTGCAGGTGGATTCTTTACCATCTGAACCACCTATTTATAAAGCCTTGTTACAGGTTTACTTTCCCTAGATTTCATATTAGGAAAATACTTCTCATGTAGTAGGCAAAAATATAAGTAAAATCTTGGGCACTGGAAATGGAAAAAAAAAAATAATATTGGGGCCAGATCCTCTATGGACGTTTTATCAAGGTCTTCTGGCAATCATGAAATTAGCCAATTTATAACTCAGCTGGTTGATGAAGATATCAAAAGATAGTTTAAAGTGGATATTTTCGTAGATAAATTTTTTGTTGAAGTCAGTAGCTTGTACGTAAAGGATATAGAGATCATAGAATCTGTGGCATATTAGAAAGTAATTGACCTGATCAAGTTTGTTAAAGGCCTTGTTTTAGAGCATCATACCTTTAACACACTGATCAGTTTGTACTGAGAGTGTTCCTGCTTTGCTAGAAGAAAAGAGTTTGTTGCTCACATAAAGATTTTCAAAAGCAATAATATTCCACAGTAATGTCCCATGAAAATTAAATTTGGCTATAATATGATTAGCAATTTGGTTTCTGTCCTTTGCTTAGTAGGGTTAGGAGGTAGTGGAAGGGTGGGCAGATGGGGAATGAGCTGAAGCTTTTATCTTCTGCAGGAGGCCAGAGGAGGCTTAGAAAGCAACTGCCTTGTGATTGTTTGGGATTTCTTGAATTCTGGGTGCAGGCAATCTTATATGTAAGCTGCAGTATTTCTAATTTTTAAATCTTTTTCAATAACTTTGTGATAAGAGCACATGTTTTACGCAGTTGATGTTTTGATCCCCACTATGAGCATTATATAAGGTTTATCTATCACTATGCACATGCTGCAAAGATTAGCATACTGATTTGGAAGATGCTGCATATCTATGGTGACTAAAGTAAACGCCAGTAGATGATTATTACAATAACCTCCTCATTGGTCTGTCTTCCCCTGCTCTTTCTTTCCTTTTGTTCTTTATTTTCAACACAGCAGTCAGGGTAATCGTGTGAAAAATATAAATTAGGTTTAATCTATTCAAAACTCTCCAAAGGATTTCCATCTCACTCACAGTGCTGTAAACACCTACAAGGATCTCTATGATTTCCATCTCTCTGCATCTCTGGACCAGATTCCTTATTAGTCTTACTATGCCAAAGCCACAATAGAATTTTTGACCATGTCAGATTCTCTCTGAACAAGGTTTTGGTATTTCCTTTCCCTCTTAAATTGCTCTTTCTGCAGGTATTTTATAGACAAACATCTTACTTCTTTTAGATTTTAAAAAATACTTGATTTTTTAGAGCAATTTTAGGTTCATAGCAGAGCTGAGCAGAAGGTATAGAGAGTTCCCAAATACTCCCTGCCCCGACACATGCACAGCCTCCCCTATCATCACAGTGTCCCTTACCAGAGTGGGACATTTGGTACAACTGAGAAACCTAAATTGACATATCATAACCAGACAAATGCCATAGTTTATTTTAGGTTTAACTCTTAGTGTTGTACATTCTGTGGGTTTGGACGAATGTGTAATGACATATGTCTAGTCATACATATATCATCGTATGTTATAGAGTAGTCTCACTGTCTTAAAATCCTCTGTGCTCTATTTTTTCATCTCTCTTCCCCTTCAGACTGGCTTCTTCCTCTTAGTAATATGCATTTGAGGTTCCTCTTTGTGTTTTTATGTCTTGATAACTCATCTCTTTTTAGCACTGAATGATATTATCTGTGTTTTTCCATTCACCTATGCAAGAACATCTTGGTTACTTAACATTTTGGCAATTACGAATAAAGCTTCTATAAACCTGTTTGTGCAGGTTTCTATGTAGACCAAGTTTTCAACTCCTTTAGGGAAATACCATGGTGTGCAATTGCTGGATTGTATGGTAAGAATACCTTTAGTTTTGTAGAAACCACCAAACTGTCTTCTAAAGTGGCTGTACCATTTTGAATTCCCACTGGCAACAAATGAGAGTTCCTGTTGCTTCATATTCTCACCAACATTTGGTATTGTCAGTGTTCTGGGTTTTGAATTTTTACCACTCTAATTGGTGTGTAGAGATATCTCATTGTTTTAATTTGCATTTACCTGATGAAATATCATGGGAGCATCTTTTCATATGCTAATATACCATTTGTATATCTTCTTTGGTAAAGTGTCCATTAAATTCTTTGACCATTTTTTAAAAAATCAGTATTTATTTTCTTTTTGGTAAGTTTTAAGAATTCTTTGTAAATTTTGCTTAACAGTTCTTTATCAGATACGCCTTTTGCAAGTACTGCCCGTGGCCCTTCCCCTTCCCCTGTCTTTCTACTCTCTTGATATTGTCTTTCACTGAGCACAAGTTTTTAATTTTGGTGAAGTCTAGCTTATCCCTCGGAGAAGGCAATGGCACTCCACTCCATTGTGGAGTGGGGAAAATCCCATGGACGGAGAAGCCTGGTAGGCTGCAGTCCATGGGGTCTCGAAGAGTTGGACACGACTAAGCGACTTCACTTTCACTTTTCACTTTCATGCATTGGAGAGGGAAATGGCAACCCGCTCCAGTGTTCTTGCCTGGAGAATCCCAGGGATGGCAGAGCCTGGTGGGCTGCTGTCTATGGGGTTGCACAGAGTTAGACACTTAGCAGCAGCAGCAGCTTATCCATTCTTTGTGTAGTGGATTGTGTCTGTGGTATTGTGTCAAAAAAGTCATGACCCAAACCTAAGATCATCTAGATTTTATCCTATAAGTGTTTTGTAGTTATGCATTTATATTTAGATGTGTGACCCATTTGGGGTGGATTTTATGAAGCCTGTAAGGTTTATGCCTTGATTCATTTAGTTGCATGTAGATGTTTAGTTGTTCCAGAACTATTTATTGAAAATCTTTTAGGTTTTTAATCAGAAGCATCTTATCAAGGATAGTTTCTCTGTTGAACCTATCAAAATGTAACCTTACACTCACTGCAACACAATTATCTTCATCACCCTATGTATTCTTTTCCTCTTTAGCAATTACAAACAACATTCCATATATTTTACTTAGGTTGCTTACTGTTTGTCTTCCTCAGTTTATATCTTTGTGGGTACAGGTAGGTCTATTTTGTTCCATGCAGCATCCCTACCACCTAGAACCATAATAACACACAGTAGGTACTCAATAAATATTTGTTGAATGAATCAATAAAAGAAGAAATGCTCTAATCAGTAGGGTGGAAGCCTTACCAGCAACACTGGGAGTCCTGGAAACTTGTTAGAAGTACAAATTGTCAGGCCCCACAAAACCTACGAAATGAGAAATTTTGAGGTAGAGCTCAGCAATCTATGTTTTCACTAGCCCTCCAGTTGATTCAGATGCATGTTAAAATTGCTCTAAAATTCTTCATTATCCATGCTTTCTTTGGTATTGAACACACATTGCCTCTTTTCTGTAAGAAGTGAAGTTGATGGCTTTTCTGTAGCAAAGTACTTATTTACATCTTTAAATGTTAAAAAAATAAGTTTCTTGGAAACCAAATAAGTTATTTTATTTTGATGCATATAATGGAATTTATCCATTACTTAGTGTTCAACCAGCTCAGTAAATTTAATACATTGCAAAATGGAAAACCCCCAGTAATGACAGAAAGGAAGATGACAGCTAGTAGAAATCTTTCAGTTTGGATTTTACAAGTCAAAAAAAGGTACTTAACCATTTATCCCTCCTTAAAGAAACATTTATTTCCAAAACACAAAAGAACAGTCATAACAATCAAAGTGAACTTGCAAAAGTCGAATTACAATTTACATTTTAATTTTATTTTATAATTATGCTCACTGGGATTCTTTATTTTGATCTAGACTCAATCAATGATAGTGTTTGTTTTTTAGTTTGCTTGTGTTTTAGGTAGAACATGAATTATTTGAGCAATGACTTGCCAAATTAAAAAAAAATCAGGTATAGGTAAGGAGAGACTTCATTCAAAGAGATTGTTTCAAGAGAGAAAAGAAATGATTACGATACAGAGAAGGGACTTTTGCAGTAGGAAGAACGCTCTGATCATGAGATTTCTGAGCCTCAGATCAGATCAGATCAGTCGCTCAGTCGTGTCCGACTCTTTGCGACCCCATGAATCGCAGCACGCCAAGGATTAGGCAAAAAGAGGCTTTTTTTTAATAAGAAGGAGTAAACAAAGTTAAAAGCAATCTGTTGGTTAAAGTGGGATGAAAGTGATGAAAAAGTGCAGTGATTTGAAGGGACAATAGATCAGAGAATATTTTACTCCAAGATCAGCCTGCTCTCAGTAGGGAATTAGCAAGCAGGTATTCTATGCTGGTTCAGTAATCAGAGAAAATGACCATAGCCAAGTCACTTGCCCAGCATCAACAGCTGGTAAATGTGATGCTGGGATTGAGACTGAGGCAGTCTGCACTGTAGAGTCTGTGTTTTTGACCATAAGCCATAATGCCTCTTATAGATAGTATGTGCGTTATGGGAAAAAAAGACTATTTCCCTGGTGGCTCAGATGGTAAAGCATCTGCCCACAAAGCAGCAGACCCGGGTTCGATCCCTGGGTCAGAAAGATCCCCTGGAGAAGGAAATGGCAACCCACTCCAGTATTCTTGCCTGGAAAATCCCATGGACAGAGGAGCCTGACAGGTTATAGTCCATGGATTTGCAAAGAGTCATACATGACTAAGCGACTTCGTTTTTTCTTTTATGGGAAAAAAGACAAAAGAGGTCATTTATTTTTGTTAAGGGCTTGTGAGAACCTATTCTGATACTCTATAGATGACAGTATAACAACACCCTGATGCCCTAGTCTTGCCAGTGGCACTAATCTTCAATAAAAAACACTACCAATGGCAGCTGCCAAGGATAGAAGTAGTCTGAAAAGGTTGAGGAATTTTCCTCAATTTAAGAACTATAGGTGAGGTAAATTAAGAGGTACAAACTTCCAGTTGCAAAATGAGACAAAGATTATGAAATGTACAGTATGGAGAATATAGTCAATAACTATGGAATATCTTTGGGGACATGTCAAAGCTAAATTTCATATGGTGATCAGTTTGAAATGTATAGAAATATTGAATGTTGTGTAATAGGAACTAACAGTGTTGTATGTCCCACGTCCGAGGTCAGGGGCAGAAGCTGGGAGGACCCCATGCCCGAAGGGTGGCGACCAAAAGGAGTTACCCCACGTCCAAGGTCAGGGGCAGTGGCCCAGAGTACCAGACTGCAACGGCGCAGGAACGGCCGAGAGGAGCTACCCTGCATCCGAGGTCGGGGGGGGGGGGGGCGGCCGAGAGGAGATACCCAGCGTCTGAGGCCAGGGGCAGCGGCCGGGAGCAGATACCCCACACCCCAAGCCCGAGGCCAGGGGTGACAGGTGGGAGGAGCTACCCCCAGGCCCCCACGCCCAAGGCCAGGGGCGGTGGCCGGGAGGACCAACCCCACTTCCAAGGAGCCGTGGCTGCGCGGGTGCAGGAGGGCCTAGAGGAGCTATCCCACATTGAAGGTCAGGAAGGGCGGCAGTGAGGAGATACCCCTCATCCAAGGTAAGGAGCAATGGCTGCACTTTGCTGGAGCAGCTGTGAAGAGATACCCCACGCCCAAGGTAAGAGAAACCCAAGTAAGATGGTAGGTTGCAAGAGGGCATCAGAGGGCAAACACACTGAAACCATACTCACAGAAAACTAGTCAATCTAATCACACTAGGACCACAGCCTTGTCTAACTCAATGAAACTAAGCCATGCCCGTGGGGCAACCCAAGACGGGCGGGTCATGGTGGAGAGATTTGACAGAATGTGGTCCACTGGAGAAGGGAATGGCAAACCACTTCAGTATTCTTGCCTTGAGAACCCCATGAACAGTATGAAAAGGCAAAATGATAGGATACTGAAAGAAGAACTCCCCAGGTTGGTAGGTGCCCAATATGCTACTGGAGATCAGTGGAGAAATAACTCCAGAAAGAACAAAGGGATGGAGCCAAAGCAAAAAGAATACCCAGCTGTGGATGTGACTGGTGATAGAAGCAAGGTCTGGTGCTGTAAAGAGCAATATTGCATAGGAACCTGGAATGTCAGGTCCATGAATCAAGGCAAATTGGAAGTGGTCAACCAGGAGATGGCAAGAGTGAATGTTGACATTCTAGGAATCAGCGAACTGAAATGGACTGGAATGGGTGAATTTAACTCAGATGACCATTATATCTACTACTGTGGGCAGGAATCCCTCAGAAGAAATGGAGTGGCCATCATGGTCAACAAAAGAGTCCGAAATGCAGTACTTGAATGCAATCTCAAAAATGACAGAATGATCTCTGTTCGTTTCCAAGGCAAACCATTCAATATCACAGTAATCCAAGTCTATGCCCCAACCAGTAACGCTGAAGAAGCTGAAGTTGAACGGTTCTATGAAGACCCACAAGACCTTTTAGAACTAACACCCAAAAAAGATGTCCTTTTCATTATAGGGGACTGGAATGCAAAAGTAGGAAGTCAAGAAGCACCTGGAGTAACAGGCAAATTTGGCCTTGGAATACGGAATGAAGCAGGGCAAAGACTAATACAGTTTTGCCAAGAAAATGCACTGGCCATAACAAACACCCTCTTCCAACAACACAAGAGAAGACTCTATACATGGACATCACCAGATGGTCAACACTGAAATCAAATTGATTATATTCTTTGCAGCTAAAGATGGAGAAGCTCTATACAGTCAGCTAAAGCAAGACCAGGAGCTGACTGTGGCTCAGATCATGAACTCCTTATTGCCAAATTCAAGCTTAAATTGAAGAAAGTAGGGAAAACCACTAGACCATTCAGGTATGACCTAAATCAAATCCCTTATGATTATACAGTGGAAGTGAGAAATAGATTTAAGGGCCTAGATCTGATAGATAGAATGCCTGATGAACTATGGAATGAGGTTACATTGTACAGGAGACAGGGATCAAGACCATTCCCATGGAAAAGAAATGCAAAAAAGCAAAATGGCTGTCTGGGGAGGCCTTACAAATAGCTGTGAAAAGAAAAGAAGCAAAAAGCAAAGGAGAAAAAGAAAGATATAAACATCTGAATGCAGAGTTCCAAAGAATAGCAAGAAGAGATAAGAAAGCCTTCTTCAGAGATCAATGCAAAGAAATAGAGGAAAACAACAGAATGGGAAAGACTAGGGATCTCTTCAAGAAAATCAGAGATACCAAAGGAACATTTCATGCAAAGATGAGCTCAATAAAGGACAGAAATGGTATGGACCTAACAGAAGCAGAAGATATTAAGAACAGATGGCAAGAATACACAGAAGAACTGTACAAAAAAGATCTTCACGACCCAGATAATCACAATGGTGTGATCACTGACCTAGAGCCAGACATCCTGGAATGTGAAGTCAAGTGGGCCTTAGAAAGCATCACTACGAACAAAGCTAGTGGAGGTGATGGAATTCCAGTTGAGCTATTCCAAATCTTGAAAGATGATGCTGTTAAAGTGCTGCACTCAATCTGCCAGCAAATTTGGAAAACTCAGCAGTGGCCACAGGACTGGAAAAGGTCAGTTTTCATTCCAATCCCAAAGAAAGGCAATGCCAAAGAATGCTCAAACTACTGCACAATTGCACTCATCTCACACGCTAGTAAAGTAATGCTCAAAATTCTCCAAGCCAGGCTTCAGCAATACGTGAACCGTGAACTTCCAGATGTTCAAGCTGGTTTTAGAAGGCAGAGGAACCAGAGATCAAATTGCCAACATCCGCTGGATCATGGAAAAAGCAAGAGAGTTCCAGAAAAACATCTATTTCTGCTTTCTTGACTATGCCAAAGCCTTTGACTGTGTGGATCACAATAAACTGTGGAAAATTCTGAAAGAGATGGGAATACCAGACCACTTCATCTGCCTCTTGAGAAATCTGTATGCAGGTCAGGAAGCAACAGTTAGAACTGGACATGGAGCAACAGACTGGTTCCAAATATGAAAAGGAGTTCATCAAGGCTGTATATTGTCACCCTGTTTATTTAACTTATATGCAGAGTACATCATGAGAAACGCTGGACTGGAAGAAACACAAACTGGAATCAAGATTGCCGGGATAAATATCAATAACCTCAGATATGCAGATGACACCACGCTTATGGCAGAAAGTGAAGAGGAACTCAAAAGCCTCTTGATGAAAGTGAAAGAGGAGAGTGAAAAAGTTGGCTTAAAGGTCAACATTCAGAAAGCGAAGATCATGGCATCCGGTCCCACCACTTTATGGGAAATAGATGGGGAAACAGTAGAAACAGTGTCAGACTTTATTTTTTGGGGCTCCAAAATCACTACAGATGGTGACTGCAGCCATGAAATTAAAAGATGCTTACTCCTTGGAAGGAAAGTTATGACCAACCTAGATAGCATATTGAAAAGCAGAGACATTACTTTGCCAACAAAGGTTCGTCTAGTCAAGGCTATGGTTTTTCCTGTGGTCATGTATGGATGTGAGAGTTGGACTGTGAAGAAGGCTGAGCGCCGAAGAATTGATGCTTTTGAACTGTGGTGTTGGAGAAGACTCTTACGAGTCCCTTGGACTGCAAGGAGATCCAACCAGTCCATTCTGAAGGAGATCAGCCCTGGGATTTCTTTGGAAGGAATGATGCTAAAGCTGGAACTCCCGTACTTTGGCCACCTCATGCGAAGAGTTGACTCATTGGAAAAGACTCTGATTATGGGAGGGATTGGGGGCAGGAGGAGAAGGGGACGACAGAGGATGAGATGGCTGGATGGCATCACTGACTTGATGGACGTGAGTCTGAGTGAACTCCGGGAGTTGGTGATGGACAGGGAGGCCTGGCGTGCTGTGATTCATGGGGTTGCAAAGAGTTGGACACGACTGAGCGACTGATCTGATCTGATCTGATGTCAATTATACTTCAGAAACAAATGTTAAAGTTGGTGGGACATTAAGTGGCTCTGGTAGTGACTGGGTGGCCCCTCCCTTCAGGAAGAAACAGGTGTGTTCCTAGCCACCACTTTCCAGTCCCTGGTCTCAAAGCCAAGCTCTTCCCCCTAGGATTCTTAGTCTTGCCTGCCCTAGTTCCTCAGGTCCAGTCTCTTCTTTCCTGGGTCAGTTTGGTTATATTGACTCCAAGCTTTTTGAATAGCTTTCAGTTTAAGGTTATTCCACTGGTTGTAAGGTCCTTGGTGTCTCAGAGATGGAATCTAGAGCCTTGACCTGTGATTTATTCTTTATTTGTTCTTAATAAAAAATAAACTAATAATACACCCTTGAAAAAAAGTTATGGTTACCAGAAGTAGGCGGAAGAATAGGATGAAGGTTGTGAAGAGGTACAAACTCCAGTTGTAGATAAATGAGTATCAGATGTCATCTTTTTGTTGTTGTTCAGTCATGTCTGACTCTTTGTGACCCCCATGGACTGCAGCATACCAGACTTCCCTGTTCTTCACTTTCTTCTGGAATTTGCTCAAACTCATGTCCATAGAGTCAATGATGTCATTCATACACTGCTATATGTTTTGTGTGAAGATTTTTGGGAGAGTGAGTCCTGGAAGTTCTTATCACTAGAAAAAATTTTTTTCTCTTTTTAAAATTGTGTACCTATGTGAGATGGTGTCTGGACTTATGATAATCACTTTATTATGTATGTGAGTCAAAGCATTATACTGTACACTTTAAACTTGTACAGTATTATATGTTAATTATGTCTCAAAAAGCTGCAAGGAAAAATATAAATTTGTACTTTCTGAATGGAATCTAAGCAACTTAATTTGTACAGCTAACTTAGTCTTGATGTAGAATTTCCTTTTGAAAATCTAGGTTAGAAAATGGAGTAGAGGGTAAAAACACTGGTATTTATCAATAAGATTATTGTATTTGCTTCAGAGTACTTGGGTAGAAGCATATTTTTAAATTTTATTAAGGGTGAAATTGAAACAGCAGAGGTAGAACTCCTTCTTGCTGGCAATCAAATGTCTGCTGACAATGACAAACTGCTGGGGAGAGTACTCCTGGCTCTTTCCTCTGGCAATATGATCAGTTCCTGGATAAATTATATTAAAAGCAAAAGTCTATCTCTGGGGTTTTGCTAAGAGAGCAGATTCTGATTGTAGTTCTTTTTTCCTTTGGTGCCATTGTGTAGACAGGGCTAGAGACTGGAGAGACTCAATAGGATTCCCCCCCACCGCTGCTGCTGCTGCTGCTAAGTTGCTTCAGTCGTGTCCGACTCTGTGCAACCCCAGAGACTGCAGCCCATCAGGCTCCACCATCCCTGGGATTCTCCAGGCAAGAAACTGGAGCGGGTTGCCATTTCCTTCTCCAATGCATGAAAGTGAAAAGTGAAAGGGAAGTCGCTCAGTCGTGTCCGACTCTTAGCGACTCCATGAACTACAGCCTACCAGACTCCTCCATCCATGGGATTTTCCAGGCAAGAGTACTGGAGTGGGGTGCCTTTGCCTTCTCCGTCCCCCCACCCCTGAGTACTGACCAAAGAAACGGTGCTTAGGAGGCTCACATTCTCATAGCCTCTTCTCCAAAACAATGCACATGTGAAAGGTTTGGGAATATGGGAAAGGACTCTAATCTGTTAGGGTATTGCTTGGCTGTTATTCATAATTCTAAAAGTTGACAATAAATTAGGAAGCAGTCCCTCAGAATCTCAGGTGAATTCTTGTAGAAAGTGAAGAAGAAAGTGTTAGTCGCTCAGTCATGTCCAACCCTTTGCAACCCATGAACTGGGTCATCTGGGTAGCCCACCAGATTCCTCTGTCCATGGGATTTTCCAGGCAAGAATACTGGAGTGGGTTGCCATTTCCTCCTCCAGGAGATCTTCCCAACCCAGGGATAGAACCCATGTCTCCTGTGTCTCTTGTTTTGCATACAGATTATTTACCTACTGGACTTCTGTGATGGCTCAGACGGTAAAGTGTCTGCCTGCAATGCTAGAGACTTGGGTTCGATCCCTGGGTCAGGAAGATCCCGTGGAGAAGGAAATGGCAACCGACTCCAGTACCCTTGCCTGGAAAATTCCATGAACTGAGGAGCCTGATAGGCTACAGTCCATGGGGTCGCAAAGAGTCAGACATGACTGAGCGACTTCACTTTATTTACCTACTGAGTCATTGAGGAAACTCTCAGTTCTTTTCCTAGACTTAGATTCTTATTAGACTCTTGGCTTTCAGAGGTCTCATTGGTTTTATTCCCGTTGTGAGTTGACTTGAAGAAAGCTCCAAGTATTTGTTCTTTCCTAGAGCATCTCTGACTATGTCTCAACCTGTGTAGAGTAAAGAATGGTTCACTGGATTTCTAGGCTTTGTGCATGCTTAATTGCTCAGTTGTGTCCGACTCCTTGTGACCCTGTGGACTGTAGCCTGCCAGGCTTCTCTCTTCATGTCCTTCTCCAGGCAAGAATACTGGAGTGGATAACCATTCCCTTCTCCAGGGGAGCGTCCTGACCCAGAGTTCAAACCTGGGTCTCTAGGTTTTGGGGTATAAAGTTTCACTATAGGAGCGAGCATCCATCCCTTTGGGTTCAGAGAACCCAATGGGACCCTGATTTAGGCAAATGATACAGGACTGTATCATCTACACACATTAGTATACTCTTTAATGAATATAAGTTCCATAGTCATTCAGGAATGTCATCAGAACCCTTGTTATTATCTCCCTTTGAGAGATTAGAAAGTCAAAGTTTGTAGAAATAAGGTGGCCCAAGTCACTTGGATGAAATTAGTGACAGGTTTGATGCAGGATGCAAATCCATGGACTTACATGCCTGTATATTCTCTCTCTTTCTACTTCATTGCCCCCAAAGTGCCTCAGAGGAACCATTCTTTGAAGCTTTTAATTTGGAAATAATTTAAAACTTATTGAAAAATATGCCATCTAGCATAAAGAACGCCTATGTTCCCATCACTGAAATTAACAAATTGTTAATATTTTGTCATACTTTCTGTATCATTTTTGCTTGATATTTTTGGGTTATTGTTATTTTACCATTCTCCTCTTACCACCGTTTCTGTATTTGTTGTTGTTTAGTGGCTAAGTCATGTCTGACTCTTTGCAGCCCCATGGCCCGAGAGGCTCCTCTGTCCATAGAATTTCCCAGGCAAGAATATTGGAGTGGGTGGCCATTTCTTTCTCCAGAGGATCTTCCTGACCCAGGTATCGAACCCAGGTCTCCTCTTTTGCAGGTGAATTCTTTAATGCTAAGCCACCAGGAAAGTCCCCCACCCCCGCTCTTTCTGTATATATAACATTAAAAAAAAAACAAAAACGAAAAAAAAAAACACAACTCACTCAAGAGAGCTGCTGACTGCAGGAGTGAGGGGGAAATAGCAGAAAGCAATTGGGAGCAAGGACTCAAGATGAAGGTGGCTCACAAGGGTTAGCCAAAGAGTTCAGTGCAAAGATGCAGATGGTGGTCTTTGCCTTGCAAGAGTATGAAGAATGCATTAATGCATTCAGTGCAAGAGGGCTGCATTCAAACACCTGCTGTGGCAGAGTATGGAATAGCCAAGAGAGAGATCCACACAGTAGCAGCTAAGAAAAACTGCTTTATCCCTTCTTGTCTTAGCCTTCTTCCCTTTATACTGATCCTGAAGGGTAGAGAAGCAGCTTGAGGAAGAGATGAAGACAAGTGGGACAAGGAGAATAAAAGAACAGAGTAGACTCTTTATTTTTGTTTCCCAAGCCAAAGATCAGAAACATACTGAGAGAGGGAGAAGCTTTATTCAGATGGGAGACTAAAGTTTGGAGTTAAGTAGGAGAGAACCTTTTTAAAAGTTGAAAACAAAATCATTTAAATATCTGAAAGGGATGGGAAAGACAGTGAGATCTGCTCTAATTATCACTAAAGGATGTAGAAAATCCCACAGGTCATATTTAAAGGAAATGATAGGAGAAATATGACATTGCTTTATTACTATAACTTATCAGTTTCAGCATGTTCAATAAACTGGCTACCCATGCTTAAAAATTCAAACACTAAAGTAGAACTAAAATTCCCCAGTTCTTATTTTGTTCCTCCATAGACTTGTGGAAAGCTATGCTTTATATGTTTGTATTATATTCTTCCCAACTTTTAGATATTATCTGTCTGTCTATATATCTAACTTGCTTTTTCTGTGATCCAACGGATGTTGGCAATTTGGTCTCTGATTCCTCTGCCTTTTCTAAGTCTGGCTTGTACATCTGGAAGTTCTCAGTTTATGTACTGTTGAAGCCTACCTTGAAGGATTTTGAGCATTACCTTGCTGGCATGTGGAATGAGCACAATTGTACAGTAATTTGAACATTCTTTGGCATTGTTTTTCTTTGGGCTTGGAATGAAAACTGACTTTTTCCTGTGGCCACTGCTGAGTTTTCCAAATTTGCTGACATATTGAGTGCAACACTTCAACAGCATTTCCTTTTAGGATTTGAAATAGCTCAGCTGGAATTCCATTACCTCCACTAGCTTTGTTTGTAGTATTGCTCTATGTGCTCTTGCCACCTCTTCTTGATAGCTTCTGCTTCTTTTAGGTCCTTGCTGTTTCTGTCCTTCATTGTGCCCATTCTTGCATATCTCCAATTTTCTTGAAGAGATTTCTAGTCTTTCCCATTCTATTGTTTTCCTCTATTTCTTGCATTGTTCACTTAGGAAGGCTTTCTTATCTCTCTTTGCTATTCTTTGGAACTCTGCGTTCAGTTGGCTATATCTTTTCCTTTCTCCTTTGCCTTTTGTTTATCTTTTCTCAGTTACTTGTAAAGCCTCCTCAGACAACCACTTTGTCTTCTTGCATTTCTTTTTCTTTGGGATGATTTACATCCCAATGCAACCTCCTCTACAATGTTATGAATCTGTGTCCATAGTTCTTTAGGCACCCTGTCTACCAGATTTAATCCCTTGAATCTATTTGTCACTTAGTGTATAATCACAAGGGGTTTGTTTTAGGTCATACCTGAATGGCCAATTGTTTTCCATACTTTCTTCAATTTAAGCCTGAATTTTGAAATAAGGAGTTCATGATCTGAACCACCGTCAGCTGCAGGTCTGGTTTTTGCTGACTGTATTGAGCTGTTCTAATCTATCTTTCTTTCTATCTTCCAGTCTTTCTAGACATCCTACTCTAAAAGCTACCTTGTTCACTTTGCAATATACGATTGACATCTTGCAACACATCATAGACTCTTCCTATTATAAAACATAAGGATTCACCTTATTGTATGGATATACCATTATGTTGTTGTTGTTCAGTTGCTAGGTTGTGTCTGACTCTTTGCAACCCCATTAACTGTAGCATGCCAGGCTTCCCTGTCCATCACCAACTCCCAGAGTTTTCTCAAACTCATGTTCACTGAATATTCAGTGGTGCCATCCAACCATCTCATCCTCTATCACCCCCTTCTCCTCTTGCCCTCAATCTTTCCCAGCATGAGGGTCTTTTCCAATGAGTTGGCTCTTTGCATCATGGGGCCAAAATATTGAGGCTTCAGCATCAGTTCTTCCCATTAATATTTAGGGCTGATTTCCTCTTGCCTGGAGAACCCCATGGACAGAGGAGAACCTGGTGGGCTATAGTCCATGGGGTTGCAAAGAGTAGAACATGACTGAGCGACTTTCACTCTCTCACTCCTTCAGGATTGACTGTTTTGATCTCCTTGCTGTCCAAGGGACTCTCAAGATTCTTCTCCAGTACCACAATTTGAAAGTACCAATTCTTTGGTGCTTGCCCTTCTTTATGGTCCAACTCTCTCATTCATACATGACTACTGGAAAAACCATAGCTTTGACTATATGGACCTTTCGGTGATTTATTTAAGCAGTGTGCTATTGAGGACAATTTGTTTTCCATTGTTAGAGATAATTCAGTCATTTATTTAGGGTAAATTTATTTAGGATAAATTCCAGAAGTGTTCTTATGTCCAAAGTTTAAACTTAAAGATGTTGTGATATACATTACCACATTGCAATTCTTAAAGTTTGTGTCAATGCAGAGTCATACTAGCAATACGCAGCATGCCTCTTTCCCCATACCATTGCCCAAAATGTAGTGGATACTATATGTCTACCAAGTACTTAGCCAACCACAAAGGAATACACATCAGTTTAGTTTCCAGTGATCATAATCAGAAATAAGAGAGTATCATAGAATAAAATAAAATAATTATAATTGTTTATGCATAAAGCTATTTAAATGGAAAACCTGAGAAGTAATGGGAGAAGGAAACAAAGTAATTCTAAAGCACCACCAATTTTGAATATGTTCCCAGCTTCCCAAAATGTGATAACTGGGTCTGAAATTGTTTTCTGCATTAGTACAATTTTGTTCCTGACTGATTATATGGATCATTGCAGAACCTACTTCCACTGTTGACTGGTTACTTTGTGACATCTGTGTGTGTGGGATGCTAGTGTATTATGCAAAACCCGCATTAGGAATGTGCCTCATTTGATGCTATGCCAGTTCTCTCCTTTTCTTTTCCCCTAAAATTGCCTCGCTAAAGACTAAAAATTTAATAATAACAGCAATAAGATTGAAACAGCAAAACTGTGGCCCTTCAAAGAGCTGAGCACTTAAGAGTATCTCAATTATGAATTTGCACTTCATCTACTTTCCTGATGATGGGAAAAATTCAAGTCATTTATTTTCCTCATGAAGCTGTATTGTCCGCAAATGATATGCTTCTTGCTTACTCTTGAGTAAAAGCCATGCTTAAATTTCCAAGGAGAGTGTACTTCACAGAGAAGAAACCTGAATCAGGTGGGTGTGTAGGACTAAGAAAGACCTGGCCTGCTGCTTCCAAGAACAGCTCCCAGTGGGCCTCCTCTGCTGCTCTGAAAGAAGTAAATTGCTCAGTTTTGGAGTTACTCTTTGTGCCTTGCAAAGTCCACTTAGGCCATCGAAACAGTGGTTTTGGTTCTGCCTTTTTTTTTTTTTTAAAGTGGAATAGTACTCGATTACAGGGTGGAAACCTCTCTAAAAGACAGTAATAACTCTTTGCCCTCGGGCCATGTATTTTCAAAAGTTGCATTGCTGAAACATATTGGCTGTCTGTACGAAGTTCTTACAAATATGGAACAAATGCGTAACTTTCTTGAATAGCTGAGGAGTTCTGTGACAGAAGCAGCCTACAGAATACAGTGCCTGAGTTCTTACCCATAGATCACCTTCACATGCTATAAATCTGAGGTGGAAAACTAAAGGTTGCAAACTAGTGTCCAGTGGGCCAATCTTGCCTGTAGGTTTTTAATTTGTCTAGCACAAGGCTTTAAACAATATTTATTGGTAACCAAGATTTAAAAATCCAGATTTCAGGGTTTCTCTTGGAAAACTGAGAGATCTGGTATTTATAAAGGTGCCTTTCTTTATAAGAGAACCGTTCAGAGTGAAATGTCCCATAGAATATGGGCTTCACTTGTTTATATCTTTTGCTGACTTCCTGTCTCTTGCTGTTCTGTTATTGTTTAGCCGCTTAATTGTGTCCTACTCTTTTGTGACCCCGTGGACTGTAGCCCACCAGGCTCCTCCGTCCATAGGATTTTCCAGGCAAGAATACTGGAGTGGGTTCCCATTTCCTTCTTCCTCTCTCTTGCCGGCCCTTAAATGTACTGCCCCTGGTGAGTTCTGGGAAGGCAGAATATATCTTTTTTTTTTTTTTTTTTCTTTTTTAAGATGATAGAAAGCAAGAGGGAAATCTTTAAGACAGCTCAGTTTGTTATTTCTCCTCTGTGAAGTCTTCTCTCCCCAATAAACAGAGAACACTGTGCTCCAACAACAGTTTGTATACACCCATTGAAGGTACTTTTCACAATATATGATCACTGTTTTTCCACACATCTGCCTTCCCCCATAAACCTAGAGGGTAGAAACTGTATCCTGATTGCTGTTGTATTGTCCAGCGCCTATTACTGTGTGTAGGTCCTTACGGATCTCCTTTCTGACTGAATGACTGTGTGGATAGGTGGATGAACAAAAGGTCCCTTGGGGACATTCATGATGATTTTATTTCCTGAGAGGCATAGAAGTGACTCAGAATGGATTTTCCTCAATACTTGGTGCTGCTGGGGTAGTCTGAGTTTTAAAGAACTTTGAGTCAGTGCCCCTGAGGCCTAAGCTATATATTAGTGAAGTGAAAATCACTCAGTTATGTCCAACTCTTTGCGGCCCCATGGACTACACAGTCCATGGAATTCTCCAGGCCAGAATACTGGAGTGGGTAGCCTTTCCCCTCTCCAGGGGATCTTTCCAACCCAGGGATTGAACCCAGGTCTCCCACATTGCAGGCAGATTCTTTACCAGCTGAGCCACAAGGGAAGCCCAAGAATACTGGAGTGGGTAGCCTATCCTTGCTCCAGCAGATCTTCCCCACCTGGGAATCGAACTGGGGTCTCCTGCATTGCAGGTGGATTCTTTACTAACTGAGCTATCAGGGAAGCCTTAAAAGCTATATATTAGAGCAACACTATTTCCATGAAGCAGCTTTATTTTTCTCTGAATATAGGAAATAATGATCATCTTATTAAAATTAACACAAAACCTAACAAAAGCTCATTATTCCCGTCAAATTTTTAATCATTACCTGACAAAAGAAGAAGTTAAAGTCATCCAAAAGTATAATTTCTGTCCTCCCTTTGGAAGAATAACTTGTTCAGGTTTTCTCTCATTGTAATTTTCCTTCTGTTTTTAGTTAGAACTTTATAAAAGACAGCAAAATCTTCTTTCCAATCTCACCTTTGTCAAGAACATAAATACAAAATGTTCAATGTTTTGGAACAGTTTTGATATATTTCTCCTTTAAATTAGGTTCAAAATAACTAGAAGATACCATAGCTATTTAATCATAGAGTAAATATTTTAGTGACTGCAATATAAGAGAAGCAATTGAATAAATGGTATCTGACGATGGTTATTCTAATTGCAATTGTTGTAAGAGAAAAGCAAAAGCAAGTCCCTGTATGAAAAAGGCAAAGTTGATTTACTTCAGTCCTATTTAACACAGGTCTATTGTGAATAAGCTCTTAATTATTTTATCATTAACCAGAAGGTTCTTTAAGATCTGTTTCTCACACAGAGACTTTAATATTTCTGTCACTCTTAAGTGCCATCAGTCACTTTGACACTGATACATTTTAGAAGTAAAATTTAAATAATGTGGATTACATATACTTAATTCTATTTTGCATGTACTTACATTATAAAATTGGAAGTAGATTCATTTACTTGAGGGGCAGTGGGGAATCATCAGAGAGCTGATTATGAGGAAAGGGTTTATATTAGGTCTGACTTTGAGAAATTCTGAGTAGATTCTGTCTTCTGGGAGTAGTTAGTACTCATTCTATGAATGTCAAAGTCTTGTTAAAACAAAGCTATGGTTGGAGAAGTTGCATTGAATGTCTGTTACACAATTTTTATTTATATATCTCTGAAAGCATATTTTTATATAGCATGCTGCTGCTGCTGCTAAGTCACTTCAGTCGTGTCCGACTCTGTGCGACCCCATACGCGGCAGCCCACCAGGCTCCCCCGTCCCTGGGATTCTCCAGGCAAGAACACTGGAGTGGGTTGCCATTTCCTTCTCCAATGCATGAAAGTGAAAAGTGAAAGTGAAGTCGCTCAGCAAACTTAATAGTAAAAAGGCTACATATTTGGTGTGTTATTTAAGAAACCATTTTAAATAGATATTGCACTAAAAATATCATTAAAATAAAAAAACTTGCTCAAACAGAATTTATTTAGTGTTCTTGACCATGGAATGCCACATTTTTCTCTGCTGGCATAATCCTTGGGAAAAGTTAATCTCTTTTCTAGGCATTTGAAGCTTCTTTCCCATTTTACAATGAGAGCATGCCAACTTACACTAAAATGTTGCTTTAATGCTCTTTGTTTGACTATTTAGTAAAGAAAGAGTGCAAAAGAGATTCATCCAAGTCTCCACTGGAAGTGAATTCCCCGTCATTTTGATGGTGAGTTCCTATGGTATTAAAGCACTTTAAATGTATAGCAATTACTGAACCCATGGAGTAGCAATTTTCCCCACACAAATATAATTTTATGTTTCTTTAAAGACAGTTGTAAAAATATCTAACAAAGAGAAATCCCACCAAGGTAATCCTCTTAGGCAAATCTTTGATGTGGAACAGTGGGTAGGAACATAGGAACCACAGGCCACAATTGGACTACTGGGCTGTTCTGTTTTGCGCTGGGCTTCTTCTCAAGGCAGCTCTGTCAGGGACTAGTTCTCAGGCTCTTGGGACATCATGTAAAGTTGTGTCGTGGCTCTCAGGTGGCTACTGGCTGTGGGAAAGAAAGGATAAAATAAAAGGCATTTGTTATTTTACTCTAAGAGCAATGAGAAAGGAGCTCACTGGGAAAGGTAGGGCTGTGAATTCCTCTGGCCAACATCTAAGAAGCTGCAAAGGGGCATTTCTAAGAGCCCTGGGGTTCTCTGCTGCTCCTGTAGGGCTTGGGGAAACCTGCATTTCTAAAATGGAAACTCAAAAGGCCATCTCAGTTGCCTCAAATTTCAAATTACTGGTTGGCTCTGAAGTGTGGGGTGGTGCCGTTCAATGCCAAATGGAGGTTTTCTGAAGACGGGTTGTACTGTAAAGAAGGCAGTCCTTTGGCAGGCACTGAGGTATCTGTCACTGGACTCGGGTCTCCCTTCATTAAGCTCTTCTTCAATCCAAAGCAACTTCATCAGGTCCTCTACCTGAATTATGGGTTCCCATTTCTCTGGCATGGAAGAAATGTGCCACATCCTCAGAAATCCAACTTCTCCCACAATTCTTCTTAACCAGCCCTCACACTTTTCAAACCATGTCAATGTGCTTTTTTTTTAAAAAAATATTTTTTTGATGTGGACCATTTTTAAAGTCTTTGTTGAATTTGTTACAATATTGATTCTGTTTTATGTTTTGCTTTTTGGCCCTGAGGCATGTGGGACTTCAGCTTCCCAACAAGGGATAGAACCAGCATCCCCTGCATCGGGAGGTAAAGTCTTAACCACCAGACCACCAGGGAAGTCCCTCAGTGTTCTCATTTTAAAATAAAAATGAAGATACAACATTTACTCCATACTTTTAAGCTTATAGTGGCAAACTGATATAGTTCTATGACATATATTTAATTTAAAAATATTAATTTTTATCAGTTATCAGGATCCCATTTTAATAAGTTGATTCTAAGACCCTTTGTCAAATAGCTGTGTAAACTTCTGAAGAAAAAATTAATGATCTCTCTTTGAATTTTCAGCCCTTATTCTTTTAAAACATTTTTGTTACTACCCTATTTCTATCACATATTACCTCACTCCTAGACTACTAAAATATCTTTTCACTTGATTCTCTTGTTTCTACATTCCTCTCAGTCTGCAACTCTACACTATCATAATGTCAGATTAATTTTCCCCAAACAAGATATATCTTAAAAGATATAATTTGTTTATGACATTATCTTGTTTAACAATTATTGTTGACTCTCATTGCTCTTAGAATAAAACAACAAATGCCTTAAAAATGGTTCATCTAGCTCTTTGGGACCTATCCCTGACTACCACTACACTGATCTCATGTATCTATATTCTCTTCACTGCACCTGACCTGTCCTGGATGTTGCTGTAGTGCTATGAATTTTGCCATGGTTAGCCGTGGCTTACTTGGGGTCTACTGGAAATACAGAGAAGACAGAGCCAGCTCACAAAGGGCTTGATTAGACAGCACTATCCTTAACCTGGCTGTCCATCATGACTCTGCCAACACCCTAGTCCAATTCACCATTATTTCTCATCTTGACTACACATTTCTATTTGTTTATTCCTGTCCACTCCTGGCTTATGCCTGGTTTTCTTTCAGTCTTAAGCACTTGTCATGCTTGATCTTGCCAAAGAGCTATTTCCTTGCTGATCACTCTGTCTCAAATGCTGCTGCTGCTTCTTTATGTCCAGTTATATCATCCTCATTATTTACATCTCGTATCAGTTATGCTTTTCTCAAGAAAGGCTGCCTTAAACTCTCTGACCACATCAAAAACCTTGCTTATACGCTCTTTTAGCTATGTGTGCCTTTTATTCATGACACTTTTCATAGTAAGCGAATTTCATTTATTTTTTCTAGTGTGTGGTTAATATCAGTCTCTTCATGATATTGTAAGCTGCATTAGAATAAGGATTCTGTCTTTATTTCCTCCTTTTAGAAAATTATGCTGCAGCTTGAGTGAACCTGGAAAACATTATGCTAAATGAAAGAAGCCAGTCACAAAGACCACTTTTTGTATAATTCTGTTCATATGAAATGTCTAGAATAGGCAAATGATAGAGGCATTAAAAAAACAAATTAGTGGTTTACAGGATCTGGAAGGGAAAGGGTTCAGCAGGAAGAGAAAATGGGTACTAATGGGTTCAGAATTTCTCTTTGATGGAAATGTTCTAAAATTAGATTGTGGTCATGGTTGAACAGCTTTTGGAATATAGTGACAAGCACTGAACTTTACACTGTGAGTGAGTAAAGTCGCTCAGTCGTGTCTGACTCTTTGCGACCCCATGATCTGTAGCCTACCAGGCTTCTCTGTCCATGGGATTCTCCAGGCAAGAACTTTACACTACAGACAGGTAAAGTATAGTGTAGTATGCAAATTATATCCCAATAAAGCAGTTAAAAAATTGCTCTATCTCTGATGTCAAAAGCAATACTTGGTCAAAAATAGGCTGAGCACATAATTTTAGAATTAATATTGAATGACAGATCAAAGTCATCCCTTAAGCTTATTTCAAAGAATAAATATTAATCAGATTTACAACTCCTTTTCCCCATAGTGAACATCAGAAAGGAGATTTTGTTAATGTTCAACTTCTCTAGAACATTAACTTTTTTTCTGTCTTCTGAGAAAATACTACAGCTAAGCAGATCCTCTTATGTCATACTATCTTAGCTTTTCTAGAAATAAGGTAAGTTTTTTGAATGTTTGATTGTTTTTTTTAAAAAATCATGTTCCAAGTTACCAAATTTTATTAGCTACACACACACACACACACACACACCCCTTCCATTCTATCAGTTCCTTGTGTGTAGAACCATGTCTAAAATTTTTTCCTGCTGTATCCCCAGCTACAATGCCTTGCACATAAAAAAACTGCTATTAAGTATTTATTGAATGAATGAATACCCTTGAACACCTGAGTACAACCTGTATTTTACACTGATACTGACACAAATATTATATTCCATTTCCGTCTGTGGTAAGTATTGCTCCTATTATCTCTAGACTTTCTGTGATAGTCCATCCTAGAAAAGCTCTCTCTTTCTCTACCTCTATATATCTATCTATATCTCTGCTGCTGCTGCTGCTGCTAAGTCACTTCAGTCGTGTCCAACTCTGTGCGACCCCATAGACAGCAGCCCACCAGGCTCCCCCGTCCCTGGGATTCTCCAGGCAAGAACACTGGAGTGGGTTGCCATTTCCTTCTCCAATGCATGAAAGTGGAAAGTGAAAGTGAAGTCGCTCAGTCGTGTCCGACTCTTAGTGACCCCATGGACTGCAGCCCACCAGGCTCCTCCATCCATGGGATTCTCCAGGCAAGAGTACTGGAGTGGGGTGCCATTGCCTTCTCCATCTATATCTCTACCTATCTGTATCTATCTATACATGTTTTTTGGTTTGTTTTATTTTTGTTATAGAGTCTCTCCATCCTTCATCCTTTATGGGCTACTCAACTCAAAATACCATCTGCTTTACTGTAGCTTTGTATTTCCCTAGCTAAAATAATTCTATTCTCCTATGTGCTCTCAAACCAATTAGTTTATCACATTTCTAAGGTAATGACACTTTGCATTATAAGCATTCAGTGAAAGGCTCATGTATCTTCAGTTTAATTGTAAACTCTTTCAAGAATTCAGGCCATTTGATTATATTCTATCTGCCATAATTCCCAACATAACATCTTGTATGTAATAATTATGTATTCATTCATTATTTGTCAAAAGAATTAAATAATGGTCATTCCAGGTAACCAAAAGCATTCCTGGTCTTTATTATTTATCTTGTTTGCTTAATTTGTGTGTTTAGTTCCCTTTATGTAGTAGAGATTCTTTTACTGTAGAGTCCTATTTAAGCAGTTTCTTGAAACTTCATTTCTGTCATCTTATTTTAGGAACTTCTTGTAGATTTATTGGAGTAAGAATCTCTAAATAAATAAAGATAGCTCAAACCCTAGTCATATATCCCCAAAATGGTAGGCTAATAATAGAACTAGATAGCATATTGAAAAGCAGAGACATTGCTTTGCCAACAAAGCCCCATCTAGTCTAGGCTATGGTTTTTCCAGTGGTCATGTATGGATGTGAGAGTTGGACTGTGAAGAAAGCTGAGTGCCAAAGAATTGATGCTTTTAAACTGTGGTGTTGGAGAAGACTCTTGAGAGTCCCTTGGCCTGCAAGGACATCCAATCAGTCCTTTCTAAAGGAGATCGGCCCTGTGATTTCTTTGGAAGGAATGATGCTAAAGCGGAAACTCCAGTACTTTGGCCACCTCATGCGAAGAGTTGACTCATTGGAAAAGACTCTCATGCTGGGAGGGATTGGGGGCAGGCGGAAAAGGGGATGACAGAGGATGAGATGCCTGGATGGCATCACCGACTGGATGGATGTGAGTCTGAGTGAATTCCGGGAGTTGGTGATGGCCAGGGAGGCCTGGCGTGCTGAGATTCATGGGGTCACAAAGAGTCGGACACGACTAAGTGACTGAACTGAACTGAATAATAGAAGAATTTTCTCTGATCTACAAAGAGGTTACTATATGTAAGAGTCAATCCTAAAGACAGTATAATTGGACCTTATTGAGAATTACTAGAATTAAATCGAGCACAATAAGTAAATTGAAAAGTCAGTTTGGTTCCAAGTCTGTTCAGTTTTCAACTAGTATGGAGCGAGGCATATTTGAGAATGGCTAATGTAATTAGGAATTTGAGGGGCTGAGGAAAAAAATGTTGATAAAAGTACTTTTGGTGAAACCCTTTGCTTACAAAAAAAAACAAAAAAGATTCCCGAAGGACTGTTAAGTGATGGTTCAGAAATAAAGTACATCCATCCCCCACCCCATTTCCTCTCTCTTTCTCTCCTTCAAGAAGAAAAACACCCTAAATTCAGAAAAATTAGGAAGCATTGTCTAAGCAGAACACACTCAAGGCTTCAGGATTATGACTGAAAACCTACAAAGGAATCAAGTATGCCAAATTATCTTTAAAATTTTTTATGTTGGAATATATTTAACTTAAGGTATTGTGTTCCAGATACGCAGCATAGTGATTTAGTTACACATATGCATGTATTCTTTTCAGATTCTTTCCCCATATATGTTATTATAGAGTATTGAATAGAGTTCCCTGTGCTATACAGTAGAATTATTTCATAGAAGACTTCAGAGCTACAATTATATTTAAATATTTAAAATTGTTCTACTATTTGCCAGTACTGATACAAGCAACTTGCCTTAGAGCATTCCAAACTACTAAGTTTATACAAATGATGGATCTGCTTTTTAAAAAATTCTGCAAAAGTGTTTTTCATTCTAGAAAGATCTTTTAAGTAATAAACCCTCTAGAGACATTGCAATATCATTTATAAATTATATGTATGTGCACACTCAGTAGTGTCTGACTCTTTGCAACCCCATGGACTATAGTCTACTAGGCTCCTCTGTCCATGGAATTTTCCATGCAAGAATGCTGAAGTGGGTTGCCATGTCCTCCTCCAGGGGATTTTCCCAACCCAGGAATTGAACCCACATCTTCTGAGTCTCCTGCATTGTAGATGGATTCTTTACCCGCTGAACCAGTGATGAAGCCCCATAAATTATAAAAATATAATTTATACATTTTGAATTTATTCAGCTTTAAAAAAAACACACATCTACTTAATAAAAACAAGGTACATTTGTAATTACCAAAAAGGATTACAAATTAAATGATGTTAAGAAATTGAAATGTATTTTCCCAAAGTGAAAACCTGCCCAACAGGGTAAATTCTGATACTCTTCTGTTCTTAAATGTTTATTTCCTCATTTGTAACAAGAGTGGGCCATTTCTGCCTCAAATAAAAAACACCCAGTTTTAGACAAAATATTGATTTTCTGGTGCTAGACTCATATTCCCATGTTGCTATCCAGACAATTTTAAATATTAAGAGCCTTGATAGGGTATTTCCCTTCCCACTCTTGCTATGACCCTTGCTTTGTTTTTGAGATTCCATATTCTGTAAAATTTGTTTCCCATAATGGATATACTTTGCTGAGTTTCTTCTTTATAATATCCTTGGAAAGCAGGTTAATCTTTCCTTCCTCTAGTACTTTCTCTAATAGTGGCAAAGAAATTATTAAGTAGTAGGCAAATGAATATTTACTTTCTTTGTTCTACCTGCTTCTATCTTAATAATAAATCCAGACATGTATCCCCAAAGATGTCTTATTTTTAGAATTATTCTGTTTCCTAGGTATTTTTAAGTTTCAAATCCATCTGTCATCGGAGTATGGTACAAAGTCTCTGTACTGTTTATAATAATTTACCCTGAAGCTACTCAAAATATAGTAACCCTAGAAATACTCTACAGCTGTCTTCCTTTTACTATCTCTTATTTATCTTTTGGTTAAATACAGTTAAATGCTTTCATTTGAAATCATCTGCTGAGAATACCACAACTCTTACTAATTATCTGCTTTAATTTCTGGAAAATTAGGATGGTTGTTTCATTTTCCTCTCCTTTTTCTTTCATCATAGGTGGGACAGAGCCATCACTGGCACAGGTTTAATTGAATATAATCCATTTGAGTCAGAAAAGATGCTTCTGTCTTTTCTGAGGATGAGAGTGTGTAATTTCAGAATGAAGGGAAGCGGGGCTACGGGATGGTTGGAAAACATGTTGAGACAAGCGGGACAGAAGAGTGAGCACTGCTGGGCTGAGGGAAGGAGAAAGAGCCCTTCCCGTGGCCGACAACTTACCCACCTGGTCTACCTCAAACGGCCGTACTGGCTCATAGGCTAGTCCTGAAATCAGCTGAGCCACCCCATTGTGTGACAGAAAGCTGCTCTGCAGGAATCTCCTGATCTTGTGATCTAAAAGATGTGTCCTGCCTTGTTCCACAATGAAACTGGCCATGGGGACAATAATCTACTTCTGCCACCTCATTTAGAAACATTCTGCAATTTTGAGGCAAAAAAAAAAAAAAATCCTTCCCAAGCAATCTGGATTTTTCTCTGTAAACTTTCCATTTTATCATACTGAAAAGCTGGTGTTTATGTTGAGCTAGTTATATTCATTCAAAAAGTCTTTGCTAAGCCCAGTGTCTGTGTGTGGTAGCAGCAGTAGTAACAACCGTTTATAAATGTTTACTGTGTGCCTGGGCTAGGTGCTTATTTCGCTAAATGTTTATGGAACCCATTGCATGATTATTATTATCAGCAATTAGCCAGATACGGAAATTGAAGTTTACAAAGGAGTAGTAATTTTCCTAGGGTCACATGACAATTAAGTAAAAGTGTAGAGGTTTGACTTTAGAATTCTCTGCCTTTTGAGACATTTTTCTTTTCAGTGCTTCAAAAAGCTCCCCCATAGTGTTATTCTGAGTAGATGTCTTGGGCAGAAGTAAAAGGAAAGTAGGGCCACTTTCTTGGTGTGCGCATGTTCTAGCTGGGGAGAAAAACATATTTATCTGTATAACAATTAGAGACAAATTCAGTAAGTTGAATATCAAATGGACCTGCACCACAAAAGCACATGTGTTTTCATTTGAAGGAAGGATTTTTATTCGAGGTCCTGCATTTCAGGAATGAAAAGAATTTATGAAGAGAGAGTATACATCTTACTTTAATTTTTCCGTGGAATTGTTCTTTGTTGTTCAGTCACTAAATCATGCCCAACTCTTTGTTACCCCATGAACTGAAACTTGGCAGGTTTCCCTGTCCTTCACTATTTCCTGGAGTTTTCACAAACTTATGCCCATTTTGTCGGTGATGCCATCCAACCATTTTACCCTATATCACCCCTTTCTCCTCCTCCCCTCAATGTTTCCCAGCACCAGGGTCTTTTCAAATGAGTCAGCACTTCGCATGAGGTAGCCAAAGTATTGGAGCTTCAGTTTCAGCATCAGTCCTTCAAATGAATATTCAGGACTGATTTCCTTTAGGATTGAGTGATTTTATCTGCTTGCAATCCAAGTGACATTCAAGAGTCTTCTTCAGCACCACAGTTCAAAAGCATCAATTCTTCAGTTCTCAGCCTTCTTTATGATCCAACTCTCACATTCATACATGACTACTGGAAAAATCATAGCTTTGATAATATGGACCTTTGTCAGCAAAGGAATGTCTCTGCTTTTTAATGCTCTTTATAGGTTAGTCATAGATTTTCTTCCAAGGAGCAAGTGTCTTTTAATTTTGTGACTGCAGTCATCCTCTATGGTGATTCTGGAGCTCAAGAAAATAAAATCTACCACTGCTTCTACTTTTTCCCCAACTATTTGCCACAAAGTGATGGGACCAGATGCCATGATCTTTTATTGAATGTTGAGCTTTAAGCCAGCTTTTTCACTCTCCTCTTTCACCCTCATCAAGAGGCTCTTTGGTTCCTCTTCACTTTCTGGCATTAGAGTGGTATCATCTGCATATCTGAGATTGCTGATATTTCTCCCCTCAGTTTTTTTTTTTTAATTTAATTTTATTTTTAAATTTTACATAATTGTATTAGTTTTGCCAAATATCCCCTCAGTTTTGATTCCAGCATGGGGTTAATCCACCCAGCATTTTGCATGAGGTACTCTGCATATAAGTTAAATAAACAGAATGACAATATACAGCCTTGACATACTCCTTTCCCAATTTTGAACCAGACAGTTTTTCCATGTCAAGGTATAACTGTTGCTTCTTGAACTGCATACAAGTTTCTTAGCAGGCATGTAAGGAAGGTGGTCTGCTATTTCTATTTCTTTAAAAATTTTCAACAGCTATGATCCACACAGTCAGAGGCCTCTGCATAGTCAATGAAACACATGTTATTCTGCAACACCCTTGCTTTCTCCATGATCCAACAAATGTATGTAATTTGATTTCTGGTTCCTCTGCCACTTCAAAACCCAAATTGTACATCTGGAAATTCTTGGTTCAGTTTAGTTCAGTCACCAAGTTGTGTCCAACTGTTTGCCACCCCATGGACTGCAGCACACCTGGCATCCCTGTCCATCACCAACTCCCAGAGCTTGCTCAAACTCATGTCCATCAAGTAGGTGATGACATCCAACCATCTCTTCCTCTGTTGTCACCTACTCCTCCTGCCTTCAATCTCCCAGCATCAGGGCCTTTTCCAATGAGTCATATCTTTGCATCAGAGGGCCAAAGCATTGGAGTTTCAGCTTCACCATCAGTCCTTCCAGTGAATACTTAGGACTGATTTCCTTTAGGATTGACTGGTTTGATCTCCTTGCAGACTCTTGAGAGTTTTCTCCAACACCACAGTTCAAAAGCATCAATCCTTTGGTGCTCAGCTTTCTTTATGGTCCAATTCTCACATCCATACATGACTATTGGAAAAAGCATAGCTTTGACTAGACAGACCTTTGTTGGCAAAGTAATGTCTCTGCTTTTTAATATGCTGTCTAGGTTGATCATAGGTTTTCTTCCAAGGAACACATGTCTTTTAATTTCATGGCTTCAGTCACCATCTGCAGTGATTTTGAAGCCCCTCCAAATAAAGTCTGCCACTGTTTCCATTGCTTCCCCATCCATTTGCCACGAAGTGATGGGACTAGATGCCATGATCTTTGTTTTCTGAATGTTGAGTTTTAAGCCAACTTATTCACTCACCTCTTTCACATTCATCAAAAGGCTCTTTAGTTCTTCTTCACTTTCTGCCATAAGGGTGGTGTCATCTGCGTATCTGAGGTGATTGATATTTCTCCCGGCAGTCTTGACTCCAGCATGTGCTTCAGCTAGCCTGGCATTTTGCATGATGTACTCTGCATATAAGTTAAATAAGCAGAGTGACAAAATACAGCCTTGACTTACTCTTTTTACCATTTTGAACCAGTCTGTTGTTCTATGTCCAGTTCTCACTGTTGCTTCTTGACCTGCATACAGATATCTCAGGAGGCAGGTAAGGTGGTCTGTACTCCCATTTCTTTAGCAATTTCGCACAGTTTGTTGTGATCCACATAGTCCAAGGCTTTGGCAGAGTCAATAAAGCAGAAGTAGATTTTTTCTGGAACTCTCTTGCTTTTTCTATGATCCAACGGATATTGGCAATTTGATCTGCCTTTTCTAAATCCAACTTGACTATCTGGAAGCTATTGGCTCACATACTGTTGAAGCCTAGCTTGGAGAATTTTGAGCATTACTTTGCTAGAATGTGAGATGAGTGCAATTGTGTGATAGTTTGAACATTCTTTGGCATTGCCTTTCTTTGGGACTGGAATGAAAACTGACCTTTTTCAGTCCTGTGGCCACTCCTGAGTTTTTAATATTTGCTGGCATATTAAGTGCAGCACTTTAACACCATTATCTTTTAGGATTTGAAATAGCTCAACTAGAATTCCATCACCTCCACTAGCTTTGTTCATAGTGATGCTTCCTAAGGCCCACTTCACATTCCAGGATGTTGGGCTCAAGGTGAGTGATCACACCATCGTGATTATCTGGATCATTAAGATCTTATTTGTATCTTCTGTGTATTCTTGCCACCTCCTCTTAATATCTTCTGCTTCTGTTAGGTCCATACAATTTCTGTCCTTTATCAAGCCCATCTTTGCATGAAATGTTCCCTTGGTATCTCTGATTTTCTTGAAGTGATCTCTAGTCTTTCCCATTCTATTGTTTTCCTCTATTTCTTTGCATCAATCACTGAGGAAACCTTTCTTATCTCTCCTTGCTATTCTTTGGAACTCTGCATTTAGAAGGGTATATCTTTCCTTTTCTCTTTGTCTTTTACTTCTCTTCTTTCCTCAGCTATTTGTAAGGACTCCTCAGACCACAATTTTGCCTTTTTGCATTTCTTTTTCTTGGGGATCATCTTGAGCACGGCCTCCTGTACAGTGTCACAAACCTTTGCCCATAGTTCTTCAAGCACTCTGTCTATCAGATCTAATCCCTTGAATCTATTTGTCACTCCCACTGTATAATTGTAGAGGATTTGATTTAGGTCATACCTGAATGGTCTAGTGGTTTTCCCTACTTTCTTTAATTCAAGTCTGAATTTGGCAATAAGAAGTTCATGATCTGAGCCACAGTCAGCTCATGGTGGTGTTTTTGCTGAGTGCATAATGTTTCTCCATCTTTGGCTGCAAAGAATATAATCAATCTGGTTTCAGTATTGACCATCCAGTGATGTCCATGTGTAGAGTCTTCTCTTGTGTTGTTGGAAGAGGGTGTTTGCTATGACCAAGTGCATTCTCTTGGCAAAACTCTGTTACCCATTCTTTGATCTGCTTCATTTTGTACTCCAAGACCAAATTTGCCTGTTACTCCAGGCATCTCTTGACTTCCTACATTTGCATTCCAGTCTCCTATGATGAAAAGGACATCTTTTTGGTGTTAGTTTTATAAGGTCCTGTAGGTCTTCCTAGAACTGTTCAACTTCAGCTTCTTCAGCATTACTGGCTGGGGCATGGGGTTGGATTACTCTAATATTGAATGGTCCTTGGAAACAAACAGAGATCATTCTGTCATTTTTGAGATTGCACCCAAGAACTGCATTTCAGACTCTTTGTTGACCATGAACGCTACTCCATTTCTTCTAACAGATTCTTGCCCACAGTAGTAGATATAATGGTCATCTGAATTAAATTCGCCCATTCCAGTCCATTTTAGTTCACTCATCCCTAAGATGTTGATGTCCACTTTTGCCATCTCCTGTTTGATCACTTCTGATTTAACTTGATTCATGGACCAATAGTCTAGGTTCCTATGTGATATTTCTCTTTACAGCATCTGACTTTACTTACATCACCAGTCACACCCATAACTGGGCATTGTTTTCGCTTTGGCTCTGTGTCTTCATTCTTTCTGGAGTTGTTTCTCCTCTCTTCTCCAGTAGCATATTGGGCATCTACTGACCTGGGTATTTCATCTTTCAGTGTCATATCTTTTTGCCTTTTCATACTGTTCCTGGGTTTCTCTGATAGCTCAGTTGGTAAAGAATCTGCCTGCAATGTGGGAGACCCTGGTTCAAAACCTGGGTTGGGAAGATTCCCTGGAGAAGGGATATCTACCCACTCCAGTGTTCTTGGGCTTCCTTGTTGCTCAACTGGTAAAGAATCCGCCTGCAATGCCAGAGACCTGGGTTCAATACCTGCATTGGGAAGGTCCCCTGGAGAAGGGAAAGACTACCGACTCCAGTATTCTGGCCTGGAGAATTCCATGGATGAGTCCATGAGATTGCAAAGAGTCGGACATGACTGAGCAACTTTCACTTTCACTTTCACATGGGGTTCTCAAGGCAAGAATACTGAAGTGGTTTACCATTTCCTTCTCCAGTGGACCTTCCCTTGTGGCTCAGTTGGTAAAGAATCTGCCTGCAATGTGGGAGACCTGGGTTCAATCCCTGGGTTGGGAAGATCCCCTGGAGAAGGGAATGGCTACCCACTCCAGTATTCTGGCCTGGAGAATTCCATGAACTGTATAGCTCATTGGAGAAGGCAATGGCACCCCACTCCAGTACTCTTGCCTGGAAAATCCCATGGATGGAGGAGCCTGGAAGGCTGCAGTCCATGGGGTCGCTGAGGGTCAGACATGACTGAGTGACTTCACTTTCACTTTTCATTTTCATGCATTGGAGAAGGAAATGGCAACCCACTCCAGTGTTCTTGCCTGGAGAATCCCAGGGAAGGGGGAGCCTGGTGGGCTGCTGTCTATGGGGTCGCACAGAGTCGGACACGACTGAAGTGACTTAGCAGTAGCAGCAGTAGCAGTATAGCTCATAGGGTTGCAAAGAGTCGGACACGACTGAGCAACTCACTTTTCTCCAGTGGACCATGTTTTGTCAGAACTCTCCACCATGACCTATCTGTCTTGGGTAGTCCTACACAGCATTGCTCATAGTTTCATTGAGTTAGACAAGGCTGTGGTTCATGTGATCAGTTTGATTAGTTTTCTGTGATTGTGGTTTTCATTCTGTCTGTCCTCTGATGGATAAGGATAAGAGGCTTATGGAAGCTTCCTGATGGGAGAGACTGACTTTGCAGAAATTGGGTCTTGTTCTGATGGTCAAAAAAGATATCAAATAAGCTTGTTCCATCACCATTGTCATTATCTGCTGCCATGATCCTATTTCTTTTTGATAGTCACCACCTGTGCTAGCCGTTGCCCTGCCCCCCTCCCAAATACTCTCAGAGGAACATGGAGGAATCTGGTGTGAAAGCCCAGAAGCTGCATCCGAGGAATGAGGATTCCTAAGGGATCAGGATGTCAGATGCATGCCAACCCCCACTGATTCTGCTGCTCCCTTAAACTCCCCAGAGGCAGCCAGCCTCCACCTAGGGGACTACTGCATAGTGCAAACTCTTCCCAGAAGCTCCCAGAAGTTCTTGGTTCATGGACTGCTAAAGCATAGCTTGAAGGATTTTGAGCATAACTTTGCTAGCATGTGAAATGAGTGTAATTGTGTGGTAGTTTGAACATTCTTAGTCATTGCCTTTCCTTGAGATTGGAATGAAAACTGACCTTTTCTAGTCCTGTGGC
This sequence comes from Bubalus kerabau, assembly GCF_029407905.1. Lineage (NCBI taxonomy): Eukaryota > Metazoa > Chordata > Mammalia > Artiodactyla > Bovidae > Bubalus > Bubalus kerabau. The sequence continues at coordinate 17,526,440 of NC_073641.1, forward strand.
CACTGCTGAGTTCTCCAAATTTGCTAATATGTTGAGTGCAGCATTTTAACAGCATTGCTTTTAGGATTTGAAATAGCTCAGTTGGAATTCCATCACCTCCACTAGCTTTGTTTATAGTAATGCTTCATAAGACCCACTTGATTTTCACACCCCAGGATGTCTGGGTCTAGGTGAGTGACCACATAATCTTGGTCATCTGGGTCTTTAAGACCATTCTTGTACAGTTCTTCCGTGTATTCTTGCCACCTCTTCTTAATCTCTTCTGCTTCTGTTAGGTCCTTACTGTTTCTGTTCTATTTTATGCTGGTCCTTGCATGAAATGTTCTCTTGATATCTCCAATCTTCTTGAGGAGATCTCTACTCTTTCCCATTCTATTGTTTTCCTGTATTTCTTTGCACTGTTCTTTGAAGAAGTCCTTCTTATCTCTCCTAGTTGTTCTCTGGAACTCTGCATGCAGGTAGGTATATCTTTCTCTTTCTCCCTTGCTCTTTGTTTCTCTTCTTTCCTCAGCTATTTGTAAAGCCTCGTCAGACAATCACTTTGCCTTTTTGCATTTCTTTTTCTTTACAATGCTTTTGTTCACTGTCTCCAGGTCAGTATTCTGAATATGTTCATAGTTCTTCAGACATTCTGTCTACGAAGTCTAATTTCTTGATTCTATTGGTCACCTCTGCTGTATAACGATAAGGGATTTGATTTAAGTCATACCTGAATGGCCTAGTGGTTTCCCCTACTTTCTTCAATTTAAGCCTGAATTTTGCAATAAAGAACTTGTGTGTTTATTTAACTTATATGCAGACTACATCATGAGAAACGCTGGACTGGAAGAAACACAAGCTGGAATCAAGATTGCTGGGAGAAATATCAATAACCTCAGATATGCAGATGACACCACCCTTATGGCAGAAAGTGAAGAGGAACTCAAAAGCCTCTTGATGAAAGTGAAAGTAGAGAGTCAAAAAGTTGGTTTAAAGCTCAACATTCAGAAAACGAAGATCATGGCATCCGGTCCCATCACTTCATGGGAAATAGATGGGGAAACAGTGGGAACAGTGTCAGACTTTTTTTTTCTGGGCTCCAAAATCACCACAGATGGTGACTGCAGCCATGAAATTAGAAGACACTTACTCCTTGGAAGGAAAGTTATGACCAACCTAGATAGCATATTCAAAAGCAGAGACATTACTTTGCCAACAAAGGTCCGTCTAGTCAAGGCTATGGTTTTTCCTGTGGTCACGTATGGATGTGAGAGTTGGACTGTGAAGAAGGCTGAGCGCCGAAGAATTGATGCTTTTGAAGTGTGGTGTTGGAGAAGACTCTTGAGAGTCCCTTGGAATGCAAGGAGATCCAACCAGTCCATTTTGAAGGAGATCAGCCCTGGGATTTCTTTGGAAGGAATGATGCTAAAGCTGAAACTCCAGTACTTTGGCCACCTCATGCGCAGAGTTGACTCATTGGAAAAGACTCTGATGCTGGGAGGGATTGGGGGCAAGAGGAGAAGGGGGCGACAGAGGATGAGATGGCTGGATGGCATCACTGACTTGATGGACGTGAGTCTGAGTGAACTCCGGGAGTTGGTGATGGACAGGGAGGCCTGGCGTGCTACAATTCATGAGGTCGCAAAGAGTCAGACACGACTGAGCGACTGATCTGATCTGATCTGATCTGGTTACAGGATATGTACATTTAACAAAGTAAATTTTTATAGTGTGTGTTTAGGTAAAAGGAGAAATATTCATAAATATGTATGATGCATATGGAGAAGGCAATGGCACCCCACTCCAGTACTCTTGCCTGGAAAATCCCATGGATAGAGGAGCCTGGTAGGCTGCAGTCCATGGGGTCACAAAGAGTTGGACACTTACTGAGCGACTTCACTTTAACTTTTCACTTTCATGCATTGGAGAAGGAAATGGCAACCCACTCCAGTGTTCTTGCCTGGAGAATCCCAGGGACGGCGGAGCCTGGTGGGCTGCCATCTCTGGGGTCGCACAGAATCAGACACGACTGAAGCGACTTAGCAGCAGTAGCATACAAATTGCGTAATGTAGAAGTTTTCTAGGACCTCTCTTACAGAAAGCTGACTCTGTAAAATGTTTTTATTTGAACTTTGTGTTTGTGAAAGATCTACTGACATCATGGGTGGAAACAAATAACTGAAACCTTGAAAAGCATTTCTATTACTTTAAAAAAAATTTATGCATATATGAAGTCATAGTTCTTTGTTCAAATAATGACAATGGCATACTTATGTATTTCTACTTCTAATGAAATTGATTAAATTGATGAGTTTAATTTTCTTTTTTAATCCTTAGAAAGTGGATTAATCTTCTACTGCTGTATTTGAAATGCTATCTCAATCAGGATCCCATCAGGAGACAGAAACAATACAGTAATTTTAATAGGAAAACTTTAACATATAAAATTATTTTAAAATTTCATACCTATCTATCATCTATCCTTCTATCTGCTTATAACTAAGAGGGAATAAAAGAGAATTCCACAGAATACCATGGGTCTGAGGGAGAGGACCTAAGGAAGAAAATAACTTGGAAAGAGAGCTATTCTCTCTGAGAGTGGGATGTAGACTTTGTTGAAAAGGATGTGTTTCCAGTTCACTGGGTAGTGGAGAGGTTTCCTGGCTTGCTGAGTTGTCAGGACCAGAACTGATCCAAAGTCAATGAATTGAGGCTTGCTAGTGATGCAATGTTTGTGTTTAAAGTTCTTATGCTTGCTTTGTGTTTAAAGTTCTCCAGACTTTAGTTGGGAGATAAATTTTAAGGTTTTGTGCTTCCAATTTTAGCCTTGATCTGTATTTGAGTACTCACATGGCACTTCAGTCTGATTTTGAGATCAGACTGTTCCATTAGAAGCTGGCTGAGACATCTTTGGTCCATTCCTTTGGGACCAGGGAATCTTCACTGAAATTGGGATGCATTGTAGCCTTTAGAATGCATGCGTGCATGCTCAGTCATGTCCAATTTTTTGCAACTCTATGGACTGTGGCCCATTCTTGGTTCATAGGAATTTTTTTTTTTCCAGGCAAGAATACTGAAGTCATTCAGTAGTTGGGCTAAATTATTGGATTGCTATCTCTTCCTCCAGGGAAATCTTCCTAACCCAGACCTGTTTTATGGGAACTGCCTAAAAAGACTGGTTTGGCTCCTCTGGAAGTAAACTATTTCCTTAGAACTATAGGCTATTTGAGTGGCAGGCTGTTTGAACTGAGTTGTTTGAGCTTTAAAGTGTTTAAGCTGTTTGAGAACTATTCTTTTACTGTAGGGGAAAACACCTCTGAGAAAAGGGATTCCAGTTATCTAAATATTTTGAGGATATCCCTCACTACAGGAACTTTGGCTTATTTTATGTTTAAAAATCATGATCCTTCCTTATGGGCATTTCTAACTAAATGGACCTACCTGACCAAAGAGTATTTAGACTATCAGTGGGCATTACAATGGGGAGCTTTTGAAATCCCCAAACTTATTTTTCTTAAAACTGAATTCGATTATTAATCTTCTTAAAACAAAAATTTCCAGTACTGAAGGAAATGCCTATTTTGCTGGGTATTTTGAGGCTTCCCAGGGTTATCAGGAGTTTTAAATTGCCTCTCTGCAAAATAATACTTTAAGATTCACTGAAGTAAACAGCCACAGAAAGATAAAATGGCTCCCAAGCCTCAAGCTCTTCTTCTTGGGCTTTGTCTCAGGATCTGCCTCTAGTGCCATCTACCTCCTTCCTTTCCATACCGCCTGTACCTTCAGTTCCCCCAATACTAATACTAATACCTCACTGAAATTCCTTTTTTAAAAAAAATTTGTTCCACTCCCTTTTCCTCTGAGCTTGTCAGAGAACCTTGCCCTTTGAAATTAAGCCTTCTAAGAATCCAGAGGTTAAACCTTTAATTTCTTATATTCCTTGGACTAAGAATTTTATTTTCTTGAGCTCCAAAGTCACTGCAGTTGGTGACTGCAGCCACAAAATCAAAAGACGCTTGCTCCTTGGAAGAAAAGCTATCACAAACCTAGACAGTATATTAAAAAGCAGAGATATCACTTTGCTGACAGAGGTCTGCATAGTCAAAGCTATGGTTTTATATATATAAACTATATATATATATAAAACATATATATTCTCATATATATGTGAGAGCTAGACCATAAAGAAGGCTGAGCTCTGAAGAATAGATACTTTCAAACTCTGGTCAATCAAACCAGTCATTATATAGATCAAACCAGTCAATCCCAAAGGAGATCAACCCTGAATATTCATTGAAAGAGTAACAGTGAAACTGAAGCTCCAACACTTTGGGCACCTGATGTGAAGAGCTGACTCAACAGGGAACAGACCCTGATGCTGGGAAAGATTGAAGGCAGGAGGAGAAGGGGATGACAGAGGATGAGATGGTTGGATGGCATCACTGAAACAATGGACATGAGTTAGAGCAAACTTCAGGAGATGGTGAATGACAGAGAAGCCTGACATGCTGCAATCCAGGAATCACAAAGAGTCAAACACAGCTTAGCAACTGAACAACAACAACTGGACTAAAACTGAATTGCAAGCCATAGTCAAAGAATTTCCCAAAGTAACCAAAGATCCCCACAGATTTCCTAAGGAACTTAACACATCACTCAAACTTGTCAGCCTGGTTTCTCTGACTTATATCAACTAATTCTAGTTTGTATGCTTGTCAGCAAAGGCCAGCCCAGCACTTGATGAAAATCACAAGTTGGGAAAACCCTGAAGCTTCTCTAGAATTACAACTGGGAGACCAGTCCATTAATTATTACATGATCAGTTTCAGGCAATTGTTAGGTGACTTCATGAAGCAATTCCCAGAGATTTTTCAAAGTTTGTTGATTGGAACAAAATTCATGCTTATAAACAAAAATCTGAATGAATCTGTTCATGACTATTACAACTGACTTCAGTTTATTTGGGGCATCCCTGGCTCAGATGGTAAAGAATCTGCTTGCAATGCAGGAGACCTGGGCTCAATCCCTGAGTTGGGAAGATCCCCTGGAGGAGGTTATGGCAACCCACTCCAGTATTCTTGCCTGGAGAATTCTGCTTTTCCTTCCGACATTGATTCCTCAAACTTTATGTATATTAATGTGCTGAACCAAGACCTTTGGTAGAAAGGACCAAGATGGAATGGAAAAACCACTTCAGATTTAGTTGATCTGGCAAACCAGTTCTCTTACACTCTATATGTGCATTCACGCTGAGTCACTCAGTCATGTCTGACTCTTTGGGACCCCATGCACTGTAACCCACCAGCCTCCTCTGTCCATGGGATTTTTCAGGCAAAAATACTAAAGTGGGATGCCATTTCCTTCTCCAGGGGATCTTCCCAACCCAGGTATCGAACCCAGGTCTCCCACATTGCAGGCGGATTCTTCACTGACTGAGGCACTAGGGAAGCCCAAGAATACTGGAATGGGTAGCCTGTCCCTTCTCCAAGGGATTTTCCTGACCCAGGAATTGAACCAGGGTCTCCTGCATTGCAGGTGGATTCTTTACCAGCTGAGCTACCAGGGCACCCCAAACACTTCTGCTATTATTTGAAAGAACCAGGACACTAGAAAAGAGGTTGTTACAAATGTAAGTGCTTTAGGCATCTCCAACCCTCTAACCAACCTTTCCAATATCTTCCTAATTTTCAGTGGTGGGCTTCAAGAAAATACAGGGGCTCTTTCCAGTCCTTCCTTTTAATTAGCCTGGAGAAAAATTTCTCCAGATTCGGTGTGAATCTCTTCTAGCCTGAGTCATATTCTCTTTGCTCAACCCCACTACTGTACAACAGCCTCTTTGTTGGAGTACTGAAACAGTTCAAGTTGGAGAGGATCTTTATTGAAACTCAAGAGGCTCCTGTCTCTAATCACGTTTCCTTTTGTTTCATCCTAGAGAGATACAAACCCTTTTCTTTTCTGTTCTCCCACCCCAATCAATTTATTAGGCTGAAATTCAGAGAAATATCATGTCAGAATTTCTTTCTCCCCCAAACAGAAAATAATTCTAGAATTTGATGATAGTCATCAAAGTAACCAAACAGGTGAATTAAATGACCGTTGACATCTTTTCTTTGTTTCATCTCTGACGGTACTGGAACTGATTTTGAAAACACTAATCACTTACCCCTCTTGAATCTTCTACCATCTTCCTATGGGCAAAAATCTCCAACTGATATTGGCAAGATCACAGTGCACCTTACATCAAGATTCAAATAGATCTCTTAAAACCTCTTCCCAGAATTAGTCAATACTCTTTGAGTAAAGAAGCCCTTCAAGGCATAAAGCTCATAATAAAAGATTACAAGGCTCAAGACCTCATTTTCTCTTGTAGTAGTTTATATAATATTCTTTTAAAAAGAATTTTATTATTTATTTATGGCTGTGCTGGGTTTTTGCTGCTGTGTAGGCTTCTCTCTAGTTTTGGCAAGTGGGGGTTTCTCTTTAGTTGTGGTGCATGGGGTACTCGTGGTGCATGGGGGTTCTCTTGTTGCAGAACATGGGCTCTACGGTGCATGGGCTTCAGTAGTTGTGATTTGTGGGCTCAGTAGTTGAGCTCCTGGGCTCTAGAGCACAGGCTTAGTAGTTGTGGTGCACAGGCTTAGTTGCTCTGCAGCATGTGGGGTCTTCCCGGATCAGAGGTCAAACCCATGTCTCCTGCATTGGCAGGTGGATTCTTTTCTACTGAGCAACCAGGCATATAACACTCATAATTTACTGTGAATAAAACTAATAGCCAAGAGTGGAAGTTTGTCTAGGACCTCCAACAATAAACAACGTTGTTATCCCTGGACATCTTGTTATTGCTAATCCTCTTATATTACTAACATCCATTCCCACCAGGAGCCATTTCTTTAGCGTTGCCGACTTATGTAGTGCGTTCTTCAGTGTTTCAGTCGATGAAGATACACAATGCCTTTTTACCTTCAACAATTCACCTGGACAGTAAAGCCTCAAGGTTTTACAGAGGGTCCTCATTTCTAGCAAATCATGAACCCTGACGTGGATGATATGAAATTCCCTAGGGATTTTATTTCCCTGCAGTGTGTCAATGATTAGCTTCCATGTTCTCCTTCTCAAATCTCCTCACATGAAGGCAGCATCCATTTGCTGGAGCTGTTAGCTTTAAAGGGACATAAGGTTGCCAGAGTAAAATTGCAGTTTACCCTAACACAGGCTTCACATTTAGGGTCTCTGATATCAGAACAAGGGCTACAATTAGATCCAGATAGACTTCGTCATCTGGATAGACGTCATCAGATAGACTTCCTAAATTTCCAAAAATCTAAAACTAAGTGCCAACTGTGAGGTTTCCTGAGGCTCCTTGGTTTGGTTGTTGCTGAAATTGGATTCCAATTTTTTTCTCTTATATCCAAATTTTTGTATGCTTTACTAAACAGTGACAATCCCAATCCAATTTTATGGGAAAAACTGGACAACATAACATTTATGCTTTTAATGAAGAGTGTGATGCACCCACTTGCCCTTGGGCATCCCAATTGTTAGATTTTCTTTTTTGTCTTTGTTTGTTTCTTTTTTTTTTTTTTTAATATATATATATATATGAAAAGGAAGGAAATACTCTTGGTATACTCATCCACAAATACAGGGAACACTTGACCTATAGGGTTTTGACCCTTGCCTTAGGGCTGTTATGGCCACTGCCCTATTAGATAAAGCTACATCTAACTGTAGAATTACCTTTAGCCATTTTTGTATCTTATGCAGTAGATAATTTCCTGAATGCTCATCACACTCAACTTTTCTCACGCAGCTGTCTCACTTCCTACAAAGTCTTTTGTTAATTGCCTCTTACATAACTCTTTAGTGTTGTAATAATCTTAACCCAGTCACTCTTGTCATCTCCATCACGGACAGAGTCCTTCACAATTTCTTAAGGCTGTTAGATCACCTTCTGACTCATCATAATGATGTATAGAAACTTCTCTGAATAATACCGACTTCTCATGGTTCACTGATAGTTCTTATTTTAAAGGTGATAGTGGCAAATATTGTGCTAACTATTCTATTGCAACTTCTTTTGATGTTGTTGAGGCAGCATCTTTACTTGTGGCTACTACTTTAGCTAAGGAGAAAATTACTAATAGTTATGCATATAGTAGATATACTATTGGAATAGCTCATAATTTTAGAATGTTGTGGAAGCAACATGGCTTGCTTACTTCCAGTGGAAATAAAATGAAAAATGGTCCTATGTTCAGGATTGTTGGGTGAAACACTTTTACCTGCCTCTTTAGCTATTATAAAAATTCTGGGGCATTCTATACTTGACTTTCTGGAAGTGAAAGGAAATTATTTTGCTGACATTTCTACAAAGAATGCTTTCCTTAAAGACACCAACAGCAGCCAAACCTCTGTCACAGTCCAAGAGAATGATTCTCCAAATAATAACTTGGAAAAACAGGCTAGAAAAAAACAACAGTTGGCCTCAGAAAAAGATAAAAAAAGATTGGAAATTCAACTGTTGGTTTAACAAAGAAAGAAAGCTCTGGTTTAGAGCAAATAACAACCCAGTCCTGTTGGAGACTCTAAAATTCCTAATTCTTACCACTATACTAACATTAGGCCATTGACCTACTGACAAAAATGATAGCATTCATTAATAAATAATGATGGGGAAACAATAATAAGGTCCCAGAATGTGCCCTCCTCTGTCCTACTTGTCCAAAGTGCAACTCACGGAAGTCCAAGAACTGCTTCTGGATGTTTCAAACTGCCTAATCGATGTTTCAAAGTCTGGCAAATGGATTTCATATAACTTCCTCCATTTAATGGATATGAATATGTCTTAGTCTTGGTGTATCCACCAAGCCACCTGGGAAGCCCCATATGTTTTCTGTTCTGGACTGAAGTCTTCCCTTGCAGACAGGCTACTGCCACTTCTGCGGCTAAAGTCCTTTTGCAAAGGATTATCACTGCCTGAGGCACTCTTTTCGAACTTCATTGTAAATGAGGAGCCCATTTTACTGACAAGGTGTTTCAACAAGTCTGCAATGTTTGGCCAGTTTTGCAACACTTCTACTGTGCTTGCCACCCCTAATCCTCTGGTTTAGTTGAATACACTAATGATTATAAGCACTCAGTTGGCCCAATTTGTAGAAACTCTCCAATTATCTTGGCCCAAAACATTGCTATTCATCCTTACAAGTTTCAAATCCACCACTTTTGGAACTTACAAACTTTAAACCTTTAAGATAATCACAGGATGCCCAATGCACTTGGCTCCTGCTTTCTTTTGACCCACAACTGATTTTAAAAAGAGATACTTTAACACTGCAAAGGCCTAATGCTTCTATTAAAAATAACCATGTTTTTGAAAAAATTGTTCAACATCCCTTATTATTAGAGAAATGCAGATCAAAACTACAATGAGGTATCACCTCACACTGGTCAGAATGGCCATCATCAAAAAATCTACAAGCAATAAATGCTGGAGAGGCTATGACCAAAAGGGAACCCTCTTGCATTTTGGTGGGAATGTAAACTGATACAGTCACTATGGAGAACAGTATAGAGAATTCTTTAAAAACTAGGAATAGCACTACTATATGACCCAGCAATCCCACTACTGGGCATATACCCTGAGAAAACCATAATTGAAATGGACACAGGCACCCCAGTGTTCACTGCAGTATTATTTATAATAGCAAGGATGTGGAAGCAACCTATATGTCCACTGACAGATGAATGGATAAAGAAGTTGTGATATATATATATATATATATATACGCAGTGGAATATTACTCAGCCATTAAAGGGAACAAATTTGAGTTAGTTCTAATGAGGTGGATGAAACTAGAGCCTGATATACAGAGTGAGGCAAGTCAGAAAGAGGAAAAACAATCTGAAAAAAATATTGTATGTTAACTCATATATATGGAATCTAGAAAAATGGTACTGATGAAACTATTGGCAGGACAAGAATAGAGACTCAGATATAGAGAACAGATTTATGGAGACAGTGGGGACAGGAGAGAGTGGGATGAATTGAGACAGTAGCATTGACATATATACATTACCATATGTAAAATAGATAGCTAATAGGAAGTTGCTCAACCTGGTGCTCTGTGACAGCCTAGAGGGGTGCAATGGGGTGGGAAGTGGGAGGGGAGTTCAAGAGGAAGGGAACATATGTATATCTGTGGCTGATTCATGTTGATGTATGGCAGAAACCAATGTAACATTGTAAAGCAAGTATCCTCCAGTAAAATAATCTCACTTCAATATTTATTTTAAAAAATCATGTTTTGATAATCTTTTCACAGTGCACTCTCAGGAGACCAAGGTATTAAGCATCACACTTTGCAACCTGGAGATTTTGTCTGTGAAAAAACGCATCTCCAATAGAATTCTTTTTAACCTTGCTGTAGAGGCCCCTATCAGGGTCCCTGTGCTGCCAAACTCCAAGGAATATATTCTTGGATTCACATGACACATGATAAGAAAGCACAAACCCTGGCTGGAGTACTTGCATATCCCCTGGTGACGTATAAGTAGAATTTACTGAAATTGAAGCAGACAACATGAGATAGTTTCCCTAAGATATCCAGATCAGACCTGTAGGGTTTCTCACCAAATCTTTAAGGATGACGTAATGCTTCAGTTGATATCCAGCATCTAGGTTCTTGATAACATTTGTAGTCCTTCAGTAGCTAAGTTGTGTTCAACTCTTTGCAACCCCATGGTCTGCAGCACACCAGGCTTCCCTGCCCTTAACTGTCTCCTGGAGTTTGCTCAAACTCATGTCCGCTGAGTCATTGTTGCCATATAACCGTCTCATCCTCTGTTGCCCCTTTCTCCTCTTGCCTTCAATCTTTCCTAGAATCGAGGTCTTTTCCAGTGAGTCAGATCTTCACATTACGTGGCCAAAGTATTGGAGCTTCAGCTTCAGCATCAGTCCTTCCAATGAATATTCAGGGTTGATTTCCTTTAGGATTGACTAGTTTGATTTCCTTGCTATCCAAAGGATCAAGAGTCTTATGATAACATAGGATTTAGATAAAAAGTACCGGAGAGTTTTCCTTCCTACTTCTCTTTCTTACATAAATGTGACTTGAATAAGTTTGCAGCCTGTGCACTTTCCCTCTGACCTGAGACACTATACCCAGGAAATATCCTTCCTAGCACTGAGGGACAAAAAGGCATGAAACTGGAAAACCTGACTCTTGATCATTGATGCATTCAGAAAAAAATCTTCACCAAATTGGGGAAGTATAAAAAAATTAAGAAACAGAACCTTCAATTAAATAAAGTCAGGAGATCAGAAAGGGGCGTGCTCATGCCCTGAGACAATAGAAGAAACCAACAGGAAGAGGAAAGACACCTCTTATTTCCTGTCAAGGGCTCAGTCAGTGAAGAGCCATGGACTCTTTTCACAATAGCCCTCCTAACATTTTTTGACCTGTTATAAAAGTGTTCTCCTTCCTTTGCCCTGTGGGGACTTGCATGTGACTTGCCATGGTTATAGACCCTGAATTGCAATTCTTTGCTGATCCATATTTACTGGAGAAATATCTACCAGTCTATTTGTTTTAGGTCATCAGGAGACACATTCCAGTATCAAAAGAGATAGCAGAGTAGAGTTGGTGTTGAAAGGCAATAGATTGAGAACTGGTCAATGATTTATGCACTCAGCTGAACTTCATTCTTCAGTCCATAGAGAAAAAAAAATTGTCAATGTTTTTATTTATTTATTTTGGCTGTGGCATGTGGGATCTTAGTTCTCCAACCAGGGATTGAGCCCACATTCCTTATATTGGAAGCTCAAAGTCTTAACCTCTGGACCACCAGGAAAGTCCCTGGCAGTGGTTTTTTAAAGCATTATATTTAAAATATAGAGAAGCAGAGTAAACATATTTCCCACCTTTTAGACTGTGATTCATCTCAGTTGTCAATATTAATTATCACCTGAATGTATGAACCAGGACTTAGATTTGAGGGTGGATGACATGAGAAGAATAGCAGATATTCACAACAGCACCAGTAATAATAGGATTTCATGAACACAGTAATTATCAAGAACAGTTTATGTTCAGCCTGTGTTTCAGTAAGGTCTGTAAGTGGTTCATCTATGTAGATTATCAATAAAATCTGTTAAGGTAGCTCAGTTCAAAGAATCCACCTGAAATGCATGAGGCCCCAGTTTGATTCCTGGGTCAGGAAGATCCACGGGAGAAGGGATAGGCTACCCACTCCAGTATTCCCTTGAGCTTCCATTGCAGGGCAAGAATCTGCCTGCAGTGCAGGAGACCTGTGTTTGATCCCTGGGTTGGGAAGATCCACTGGAGAAGGAAAAGGCTACCCACTCCAGTATTCTGGCCTGAAGAATTCCATGGACTGTATAGTCCATGGGGTTGCCAAGAGTAAGACACGTCTGAGTGACTTTCACTTTCACTTTCAAACACACTTGGGACAGTAGTGAAATTGACATTGCCACTTAAACATAGTTGGAAATTTATGCAACATTGATATCCTAAAATGTGACTGCTAAATAGTAGATGTTAAATAAATGTTTGAATTAATAAATGTCTTAATTATTCCACTGTTTTTGGTATCCACTACGTCCTGGACATTGTACTGTGTGCTAGAAATACAGCAATGTTCAAAATACAGTCTCTACCTAAAGAAGTACACAGTCCATTTTGTAGGAAATAATTCTTAAGGCTTTTGGAGATTCTCCTGAATGGGAAGAGATGGTTGACATTCTGATAGGGGCATATAGATTCAGGGTCTTTAAATCAGGAGTTATGTATATTCCTTTGTTTTCAGAGAATCTGAAATTAGAAAATAGAATATTTTTTTTTCTTCTCTTTCTTTCCTTATCTCTTACTCCTCCTACTTCTTCTTTTGCACAATTCCCCAATCTACATATTCAAAAGAATCAAATGGATATTTTTAAAAATTTAAGAAATATGTTAAGGTACTGGTTCACACACTAAAGTTTAATTCTATAGATAATAGTGAAGAAAATCACCATTTAGAGTCATTCTATACTTCATCATTTTCTTTTGTTTTCTCCCTTGTACCTACTCCCTATTCACTCTATTCAACAATGCTGCCTGTTCCTTGTTAGGATTTATTAAGTATTAAAAAATGTTATTACTGTTTAGTCTCGTTCCTATCCTCTTACACACTAGGCTAAACATTCCTCATGATTATTCCCATTTTACAGAAGAGAAAATGCTAAGTAGCTTGTACAGTCACATACATGGTGATGATAATTTTTTTCATCACCTGCTGGCAAAGTTATTCTGCCTTTGATCCCATAGACCAATGGCTGGACCATTTCAAAATTGAATATTTAGAGTTATCTAATAAATAATTTCATGCATTTGAATGTGGTTTTTTTGTTTGTTTGTTTGCATGTTTTTATTCATCTTTTATTTTAGTTATATGTTTTGGAGATAAAACATTGAAACCTGGTCTTAAAGAAAGAAAGTGCAGTCACTCAGTTATGCTGACTGTTTGAGACCCCATGGACTGTAGCCTACCAGGGTCCTCTGTCCATGGAATTTTCTAGGCAAGAGTACTGGAGTGGGTTGCCATTTCCTTCTCCAGGGGATCTTTCTGACCCAGGGATCAAACCCAGGTCTCCCACACTGTAGGCGGATGCTTTACCATCTGAGCCACCAAGAAAGCCCTGGTCTTAAAAGTGGGGTGTAAAATGGATGCCTGTGTGTTCTTGTATGTGCTTGTTGGGCATAAAATGAAGAGGATTCCACTCTCTGTTTTTAGTGGGGTCTTTCATAAAGACTGTCTCTCAGAAATCTGGATTAAAAAGACTGGCTCTGTACCTGAATAACACCTTACTATTTCCCCACACTCAAAGGCTCTATCATAGACATTCAGATCAATCCTGGTGTTAGTGGCAAGTAATAAGAGCCATCAGCTTCAGCTTTGCCTCTCGCATTGGGCACAGTTCAATAGCTATTTATTAACTCTGACTTCTCATTTTATAGGTGAAACTTCATATTAGCACACAGAAGCCAAATAAATTTGAGTTCAAAGATGCACAATAGTTTCTGAATTAATTTTTAGTGTTTATTGCGTGCCAAAAAGAGAAACAGAGAAAAAAGAAATCAGCAAAGAAAAGCTAAGCTGCTTGGAAGTTGGGGTGGGAGAGTATATCTTGCCCTGCAATATTTTGCTTCATTGGTTTTATGTTTAAATATTTTATGCCATGTCTGGTTTTTTTGCTGGTTGTCAGTGCAAGTTTATAATTTTATGTCAGATGCTTGAATTATTCAATTAAAAAAATGTTAGCCTGAGCAAGCCATCCAAGACTGTAGAAAACAGCAAGCCATATAAAATAGATTGTATTTTTACTGGAACATGAACAAAAGTATAAAAAGTATAAATGTAATTCTGGAGGCAGTTGTGCAGGAATAGCCACAGCTAGAGGATTTCTGGTCAAACTCTTTAGTTTTCTATTATACACTATAACAAAGAGCACCAGCTTCCTTTTTGTGCTTTGTTTGCAAGTTTTAACAATTCTTTCGGGTTTATTTTGGTACAGATACAGACCTTTCACTGACTATCTCCTCTGGGCTTCGTTATTAAATAGCATGTCAGTGGAAACATTTGACATTGACATTGACAACATTTAAGTGAGAGATTGTCTGTGAGCCACAAACACCTAGTAAGCTTTTTTTTTTCCTTCAAATATATATTCACAGTCTCTACCCTGACATTTTAGCCTCAGGAGATCTGTTGGCTCCTAGGAATCTCCATTGTGAATGCAAAGCACCTCAGGTTATGTAGGTGGTTTCTGCCGCTGCTGCTGTCACTTCAGTCGTGTCCGACTCTGTGCGACCCCATAGACAACAGCCCACCAGGCTCCCCCGTCCCTGGGATTCTCCAGGCAAGAACACTGGAGTGGGCTGCCATTTCCTTCTCCAAATGTAGGTGGATGAGGATGAACTAAATCATCATTGCAAAAGTGAAACATTTCCAAAGCCAGTGACCTTCCTTAGCAAGTACAAATTCAGATGGTCTCAACTACTACTTTCGGTCTCTTCCCAGAAAAATTCAGACTGGAGCTGTACTTGGATGTGACTGTTACATCTGGGTAGCTTCCCTAGAGCATGGTTCTGTATCAGACCCTCATGTAAATAACTAGTGAAATCTTGCACGGCAGATACTTTTGATGAAAAAGATCTGCTTCTGGCAAGCAGAAACAGAAGATCTTATAACTCTGGTCAGAAACCATGGAAGAGAAGCTAGAGGTGATGGTTTCTGTGTTTGATGGTTTGAGAAATATAAAAAAAAAAAGACGGGAAAAATGAAAACATAAAAGTCAAACAAATAGCTAAACATTATAAGTAATGGGTTTTGACAATTAGGACAAAAGTATTTGATAGCGTTTAAAAATTACTGAATATTTTATCAAGCTTTTTAATTGCACCCTTAATCATTGATCTATTAGCTTGAATGTACATTGGTTTTATTTTGACTCATTTGAGTAACACTGTAATTAAATCTCTGATATCTGTGTTGGCATACTATACATTAAAAAAAGTACAAGTTCATTTACAAAAAAGAAAATACAAATGAGGAATCAGTGAATTATTTCTTTATAGAATTTTATATATTCTTTATTATATAGTATAATTATATAATATTCTGCATCATAATTTTTAACACATTTTTATAATTTGGTGATTATTAATATTAACCTTAGGCAGTTTGGTGTGTGTTAGGTATCTAGTTACAGATTTCAAGAAGATACATAGATATTTGAGTTTTCATTAGCTGAGTAAAGGTATTTTTATAAGTTGAAAGATAATTTGTTTTCAAAGTTGAAAGTAAATCTTTTAAAATTCAACTGATTATTAGCATGTAAACTTAGAGTTTATTTTTAAAAATGGAGACCTTTTTATGAAACTCTGAATTGATAGTTTCTAAAAGTAAAGCTCAGATATCAACAGGCTGAAATGGTTTTGTTTTTGGTATTGCAACACTCAAAACACTGATTAATATATGTAAAGAAGCACAGGAATCAGCTGTGATTCTCATCTGATTCAAGTATTCCTGGGTTGACATTACTTATACATTGGAGTTGGGGAACAGAACCAGTTACCTGGATTTCGTATTTTCAATTGCTTAGGTTTGTTACTGTTGTTGCTGCTGCTGCTAAGTCGCTTCAGTTGTGTCCGACTCTGTGCGACCCCATGGACAGCAGCCCACCAGGCTCCTCTGTCCCTGGGATTCTCTAGGCAGGAACACTGGAGTGGGTTGCCATTTCCTTCTCCAGTGCATGCATGCATGCATGCTAAGTCACTTCAGTCATGTCTGACTCTGTGTGACCCTATGAACAGCAGCCCACCAGGCTCCTCTGTCCACAGGATTTTCTAGGCAAAAATACTGGAGTGGGTTGCCATTTCCTTCTCCATTACTGTTGTTAAAACTATTCAAAAATATGGGGTGACATAGGATAAAATGTTAAAATAAGTACATGCTTATATCTGTATTTTTGGTTTTTGACATTGTCCATATGCTATGGGAAGTCAATGTATTACAAAAGTAGAAAAAATAAAATAATTAAAAAACAAAAAACGAGATCTCCTTGCCTTGTATGTTGAGGCAAGATTTCAGGAGTCACGGCGAAAAGTTGGGATACCTGTTAGGCTATATCAATCTATACTTTCTATAATAATAAAATCACAATGTTTCCATAGCATACAGCAGTGAGAATTTCTATCTCATATATCTTTGGGTTGGCTAGATGTCTCTGTGGATCTTAACTGAGCTCATACACTCATGACTTGTCTGTAGTTTGGCTAAAGAATGTTTCATTTTAATTTGGGCTTGAATGAGGTCACTGAGCTCCATAGATTTGTCATCTTCCTCTTGGGACCATCAAATCAGGTAAGTACATTGCAATGTCAAAAGCACAAGAGACTTACTCTTTATACACAAATACAGTGAGAGTCTTTGTCATTTTTCCTAAAATTTCATTAGCCAGAGCAAGTTACATGACTAAAGTCAAGGGCTAGGGAAGTAAATACTACTTTTATTCCTGGGGTTTTTTCTTGGCCACATCATTCAGCATGTGGAATGTCAGCTGCTCAACCAAGGATTGAACCCAAGCCACATTAGTGAAATTACTGAATCCTTACCACTAGACAACCATGGATCCCCTTCCACTTTTGTTTTTAAGGATCTTAACAGTCACTTGGTGGGAAAAGGTGTGGCTAAAAGACTAAATAATTGGGGTTAATATGAAGCTTTCCATCCCTGGTAGCTCAGCCAGTAAAGAATCTGCCTGCAGTACAGGAGGCCTGGGTTCAATACTTCCTCCTCCTCAATGGAAGAGACTGGCAGGCTACAGTCCATGAGGTCACAAAGAGTCAGACACGACTGAGCGACTAAACCACCACCACCACAAAGTATCTTGCAGTTGTTCATTCAGATTTTAGGGTTTAGAGCAGCCATGCAGCTATGGTAGTTACAAGAAGTGTGAGATTATGAATACACTTATAGGTAGTGAATGAGTGAGTATTGCATGCTCAGTCATGTCCGACTTTTTGAGACCCCATGGACAGTAGCATGCCAGACTCCTCTGTCCATGGGATTTCCCAGGCAAGAATACTGGAGTAGGTTGCCATTTCCTCCACCAGAGAATCTTCCTGAGCCAGAGATAAAGCCAGTCTCCTGTGTCTCCTGCATTGGCAGGCAGATTATTTACCTGGTGGCATTAATCGTAAAGAATCTGCCTGGGAATGCAGGAGATGTAAGAGACACAGTTTCAGTCTCTGGGTGGGGAAGATCCCCTGGAAGATAAAATGGCAACCCACTCCAGTATTCTTGCCTGGAGAATCCCATGGACAGAGGAGCCTCACAGAGTTACAATCCATGGGATCTCAAAGAGTCAAACATGACTGAAGAGACTGAGCACACAGCACAGAGCCATCTGGGAAGGCTTTTAGCCAGTGAGATTTATTGAGCTATGGGAGAGATGTTAATGAGGACTCCAAATTTCTTGTATGAGCAACTGGAAGGATAGGGGTCGTCATTAACTGAAATGTGAAATGTTGCATGTGACGGATTTAAGGGCGGTGGGGGGAGGGAAACATAAATCAATTTAGGATGTGTTGAGTCTTGGATGTTAAAAGACATCCAATCAGAGATATTGGGTAGCATATTTTATATATAAATCTGCATTTATGGAAGAATTGGTCTGGACACATATAATTTTGGAAATTGCTGATTATAGTATTTAGAGCCCTAAGTTTAGATGAAATTGCTAATTGATAGAAAAGTGGGGTTTGGGGGGGCAAGGACATTTTAACATTAAGAGGTTTGGAAAACTCAGCAAAAAAGACTGAGAAGAAGTGACCCATAAGATAGAAAAAACGTTATCTGAGGAGGTTGCTGATGACTTTAGCAAGGATTGGCTCAAAGGATTGCACCACAAGGAGAAATTATATTTGGGATTTGCTGGGCTCCCTAAGTCTGAGGATTGGATTCTTTAGCAAAATTTGAAGAATTCTAAGCTACTAACTTTTAAGATGTTGACTTTTCCTCCCCTCTAAATTTTCTTTATTTATTGTTTCCAGAGTGTCTTTTAGAGATACAATATGCCATGTGACTTTATTCTGTACATGTTTTTACTACTCTATCACACTTTTAAACTCTTCATCCTTTTGCTTCCCCAATTTAGGTGACTTCTTTAGCTCTATCTTCCAGTTTGCTAATTATCTATTTTCGTATAATCTTCTTTTCATTCAATCCATTGAATTTTTAACTTCAGTGATTAAATTTTCCTCAAATCTGCCTGTTTTTGTTTTTCTCATTCTTCTGATTCATTTTTAACATAATCATTTTAAACACAGATTTTGTGATCTATATAATTCTATCACATGACATTCTGAGGAGTCAACTTCTGTTATTTATTTTTTATAAAACTAGTACCGACTTTCCTCCCATGTGTCCTAATTTTGGACTAGAATCTCATGTTTGGTGTGGCCTAAACTTGATAATACTGTGCAGCCTAATTTGTGAAGTTTCATGTATGACTCAGTCCCTCCAGGATTATAGCAAATCCTCTTGGTGCTCTGCCAATACTCTCTGAGGCCTTACCATTTCTGTGCATGCAGGACTAACATTCATCTGCCAGCATCTGTATCTCTTTGCGTAAGAGTTTTCTTTGGCCACTTACTCTTACCATGGGTACAGTGAGCCAGAAGTGTGCACAGATTAATGCTGCACACCTTGACAAATGACTGACAGGAGCTGGTGTGCAAACACCTCCCTTGCTTCTGGGGTGGGATAGTTCTGACACGTTCTATGTTAGCCCCAGACTTCCCCAGTGGGAATAAGATCCATTCATCCTCAGGGGAAACTTGCTTGATTATGCAGCCTATATTGGCTGCTCCCTTTTACTGCCTTACCTACTCCCTCCCTTAGTCACTCAAATACTTATCTCAGTGCCTATTTCAGGAGTACCCAGACTGAGACAGTGGTTATGAGCCCAGAACTAACTTTTCGCCAAAAGTCTAATTTTCAGAACTACTTTTTAAGGTTAAGTATCAGCTTTGGGTTCTCTGACATGCGGGTATGGTGTGGGAGTGAATCTTGAATGAGTGCAAAACAATACTCTGCTTCTAAGGCTTCAGGGAAGACTTCTCCCCACTACCTAGTGACTGAGCAGAGGCAGAGAAACTATGCTGATATCAATTTATGCCCCTGGAAAGATTATTTTCTAGTCTATATTTATAACCCCAGGTTGAATAAAGAGCATCTCTCATATTCTGTGCCTTGTTCTGGATTCTTTCTGAGACTCCTGGGCCTATGGTTTAATTCTGGAAGTGGAAGTATACTTCTAATTATTTAGGAATGGTGATTAACAGAATCATAATGAAGACATGTGCTTTCTTGGGCCAGGAAACTTGGAATTTTAATCACAGTACAAGAATACACAATATGATACAGAATACAAGCTGATGCATACAAGAATTGGAGTTTACAGATTGGGTCAAAAATGAGGAAATTTTACATTTCTCTTCTTTTAATTAACACTTTTGGTTCTGAAAAGTTGGCTAGGGAAAATTTTTCTCCCTTTCCACCCCTTATAAATCTCTATGTGGTACCAATAAAATAGCCAAAGAAAAATTTTTACTGAAGTTCTTGATGTCTATTTGCTGTTGTTTGTGTTTATAAGGAAAAGATGAGTAACTGTCTTATTGGATGTTTATATTTATATTTTGTTCATTTGACTATGCGAGGATGTTGGTTCCCATAAACATTATTTTCTGTATTCATCACCTTCAATCAAGTGTTGCTGTTGTTCAATTGTCCAGTTGTGTCTGACTCTTTGTGACCCCATGGACTGCAGCATGCCAGAGCTCCCTGTCCCTCACCATCTCCTGGAGTTTGCCCAAGTTCATGTTCGTTGCATTGGTGATGCCATCCAGCCATCTCATCTTCTGATACCCTCTTCTCCTTCTGCCCTCAATCTTTTCCAGCATCAGGGACTTTTCTAATGAGTTGTTTGTTCACATCTGATGACCAAAATATTGGAGCTTCAGCTTCAGCATCAGTCCTTCCAGTGAATATTCAGGGTTGATCTCCCTTAAGATTCATTGGTTTGATCTCCTTGCTCTCCAAGGGACTCTCAGGAGTCTTCTCCAGCACCACAGTTAGAGGGCATCAATTCTTTGGTGTTCTGCCTTCTTTGCAAGTTAATCTAGGGCTGTTTTAGTTATAGTAGAAATGGGCTACCTGGCCTGTATTTCCTAACTAAATACAGCACCACCACCCTTGACTTCAGTCTTTGAAAATTTCTGACTTAACCCAATCTACCATGTAAATCTTAATGTCAGAATATTAATGTGTCTTCAAATCAGTACAGCCATGGAATCAAATCACTTCAGTCAGTAATGAGACTTTCTTAATTGCATTAGTGTCAACTAAAAAGATGCACAATGTCAGAGTTGCAAGTTAAGTTTTATTTGGGGCAAAATGAGGACTGCAGTCTAAGAGACAGTACCTCAGATAGCTCTGAGAGACTACTCCAAAGAGGAGTGGGGGGAGGTCAATATATCAGATTTTGGTGAAGAAGGAGGTCAATGCCATCAAGGGCTTATTTTACAAAAGGTTTTCTGCTAGTCACTAGGAACTGATATTACCATGAAGGGATTGAGTGCTTTTCTAGATATGAGGAAATGCAGGGATTGGGATCGTGAAATCAGCTTTTGAAAATATCTAACTATCTAAAGACCTGTTCCACCAGGTTCCCTGGAGCCCAGAGTGCCTCACTCTCCATGCTAAATTCCCTTCAGAGAGTGTTGAAGGTCAGCAGCTGGAGCAGCACAGGCAGATGGCAAATGCCCTTGTTGTTTTTCAGTCACTGGCAAATGCTCTTGGCAAGTGCCAATTTGTAGTTGACAGAAGTGTTGATTGCCTGTAAAAAAGACAAGCTCAAGTTGAGCATACAACAGATTCTTAAATATATACTCAATTTACTCCAGAGCATTTAAGATCATACTACCTGTATTAGATTAGTCTGAGTTTCCCAGAAAACAGAACCAATAGAATATATATACCATAAGGAATTGTCGTAAGAGATTTTAGTTTTCACAGAGTTCAAGATCTGAAGTTAGGAAGCTGGAGACCCCAGGAGAGCTGATAGTATAATTCTTGTCTTGTACAGATTTCGAAGGTCAAAGAACCAGAAGAGCTGATGGTGTAAGTTTCAGTCCAAGTCTAAGCATAGAAAATCCATGGCTCTGCTCAAAGACAGGCAAAGAGAAAAAAATTCTTTCTTACCCAGTTTTATTCTACTTAGGCCTTCAACAGATTGGGTAAAGCCCACCCCACACTATGGAGGGCAATTTGCTTTACTCAGTTTGCTGATTCAAAGGTTACTGTCATCCAGAAATTCCTTCACAGATACATCCAGAATAATGTTTTGCTAAATGTCTGAGCACCCCATGGCCCAGTCAACATGACACATAAAATCAACCATTGCAAGTTCACCCCTTGTCATTATGGTACCCATACACATCTCCTCAAATCATATATCTCCAAAAAGACAATAAGGTCAAAATTCATCTAACATGAAATACGTATTCTGTGTACAACTGAAAGTGCATTAACCTCTTGCCTTGAAGAGGAGGCAAAGTCCTTGAGTGGTTAATCTTCTCACTGATATTCTCTAACTTACCAACTATCAGGTAAAATTAACAATGTTTAAATAGTATGGCATAAAATCAATACAACTTAATGACTTTACATGTTTATAACAATATATGGAAACAATTGACTTTATTGTATTTATGTTACATAACAGAATAAGAGAAAAAAGAAAATAAAAATGTTTGTCTAAAATATACATATATTTATTTATTTTATCTATACATGCACAGATATATTCATAACAAAATAAGGAATACCCAGACACAGTCTCATGGCTATAACTGATCACATGGTGACAGCTGATATTTTATGACTACCTTTTTCCACTACCCACTCCCTTTACCTTCAGCAAGAAATCAGTTACAGTTCTTACCTGGTAGAATGATCCAAGTCTTCATTGCTGAAAGGTATGGGCCATTAGTACCCCTACCTGAGTTCAGTTATAATTTCCCATTGAACTTAATCACAGAGTTTGGCGATGTTACAAGATATCCAAGAGGATCTTCCATCTTTCCTTTGTGGAGTAGGAATCCAATTTTCTCTTGCTAGTCAGGATCAATTAACTCAGCCATCATGGTAACTCCCTTCTTTGCTTATTGATCATAGGAGTGAGGAGTGCAAAGTGGCCAAGTGGCAATCTTAATTTCTACTTTAGTGGAATCACTGTTGTGTTTCCTGGTGGAAACATTTCTCCCTTTGGAACTAAGACTGGCAGAGCAAAGGTCATAGAACAGGAAACACATTTTACTAGTGGATCACTAGAGGTAATGCCAGTTGATACTGCTTCCATTTATGCTCCTTGATTCCTGAACCCATGAATCCTACCTGTGGGAGAAACAACACGAGCTACTGAATTGAGATTCAGAATAGATAAGGCCTTCTGGAGCACCTTGCCCCAGCCCTTAAGACACCTCTCTGGCACTTTATCTGAGTCTTCAAAAGGCCATTTTACCATTCTATCAAGCCAGCTGCTTCAGGATGGTGGGAAACATAGAAAAATCCCTGAATTTCATGAGCATGAACCCATTGCTGCTCTCCACTTGCTGTGAAGTGAGTTATTTGATCAGAAGCAATGAAGTGTGGAATACCATAATGATGGATTAGTCATTCTGGAAACCACAGGGAGTAGTTTTGGCAGAATCACTGCATGCACGGAAGCCAAATTCATATCCACAGTGTCTATTCCAGTGAAAACAAAGTGTTTCCCCTTTCATGGTAGAAATGTTACAATTTCAAAATTGGTCTGAGAAAGTTTCCTACTCCTTTCTGCCATGTGAGAACACAGAAGTTTGCAAACCAGAAGAAGCTCTTTGGCAGAACCTAACTGTGGTGTTGGAGAAGACTCTTGAGAGTCCCTTGGACTGCAAGGAGATCCAACCAGTCCATTCTAAAGGAGATCGGTCCTGGGTGTTCTTTGGAAGGAATGATGCTAAAGTTGAAACTCCAGTACTTTGGCCACCTCATGCAAAGAGTTGACTCATTGGAAAAGACTCTGATGCTGGGAGGGATTGGGGGCAGGAGAAGGGGACGACAGAGGATGAGATGGCTGAATAGCATCACCCACTCAATGGAGGTGAGTTTGAGTGAACTCCAGGAGTTGGTGATGGACAGGGAGGCCTGGCATGCTGCGATTCATAGGGTCACAAAGAGTTGGACACGACTGAGTGACTCAACTGACTGACTGACACACTAGCACCCTGATCTTGTACTTACAGTCTCTAGAACAGTGAGCAGTAAGTTTCTGCAGTTTATAAGCCATCCAGTCTATTGTGTTTTGTTATAACAACCCAAACAGACTGACAATGAGAAACCAGGTGTTCTGCTTGAAGTTCTGCCCACTGGGAGGATTTCCGTTTATCACCATCCTCAGGGATGTTCCAGAAAGGAGCTGTACTGCTGCAGTTATCCACTCTCAGGTGGTGCCCAGATATTGTGTAGAACCATCTGTAAGCCAGGCAAGAATCTTCTCCTCCTCTGTCAACTTATGGTAGGGAATTTCCCATTAACTTCTGGGCCAACTAAGCCCACTCACATGGTAGAACACTGCCGAGTGGTGGACACCCAACTTTACAGTTCAGATAATACCCAGTTCACAATGTGTAGCTCTGACCGCATGGTATCTGGTGGCTCATGGTTAACTGTTCAAGACCTGGTAGCAGGGTTAGAACTGCTTCTCAAAGGACTGCTTCTCTTACTTGAGGAGGATGGTAGGATTTTGTCCCCAAATCCTTGTGCTGTGTGTAATTCACCTACAGGGATCTGTCAAAGGATACAAACTGCATCCCTATCTACTGTCAACATCTTCAGTCCACTTGGATCTGCCAGATCATATGACTCAAGTAACAGGGCAGGTTGCACAGCAGCCTGGACCTGTTGCTGAACCTTCTGCTGTTCTGGGCCCATTGAAACTAGCAGCTTTTTGGGTCTCTCAGTAAATAAGCTGGAATAACATACATAAATGAGGAAAATTTAGGAAAATATTGCCTCCCACATCCAAAGAACTCCCCTGGACATTGCCTGTCTTTCTTGGTATGAGGAGAGGTGAGATGTAACAACTTGTCCTTCACTTTAGAAAGGGTATCTTGACATGTCTGCACCACTGGATGCCTAGAAACTTTATTAGGTAGAAGGCCTCTGATTTTTCATTGGATTTATTTCCCACCCCCTGACATGTACTTAAATATCTTGTCAATAAGTCTGGGATAGTAACTATTTCTTGTTCACTAGTTTCAGTCAATATAATGTCATTAATCTGATGAAAGTGTGTGATATCTTATGGAAAGGAAAAGAGATCAAGATCCCTGTGAACTAAATTATGACATAGAGCTAGAGAGTTGATATACCCCTGAGGTAGGACAGTGAAGATGTATTCCTTTTCTTACCAGCTGAGAGCAAACAGCTTCTGGGGGGTTTTATGGACAGTGGGTTTCCTGGAGAAAACAGCTTTTGCCAAATCAATAACTGCTACTGAGTACTAGGAGATTTGTTATTTACTGAAGCAATGAAACCACATCTGGTAGATCAGAAGTAATTGGAGTTACCACCTCACAATTTACAATAAGCCACTGTTATTCTCTAAGATCCATCTATCTTCTGCCCAAATCAAATAGATGAGTTTAATGGGGATGTGGTGAGAATCCTCACCCTTGCATCTTTCAAGTCCTTGATGATGGAATTAACACTGGAAATGCCTCTAGGAATGCTGGATTATTGTTTCTGATTTGCTATCTTCCTTAGTAGAAACAGTTCTAGTGCATTCTACTTGGCCCTCATTTCACAGATTAGGGAACCAATATGAGGATTCTGCCAGCTGCTGAGTATATCTATTCTAATTATGCATTCCAGAACTGAGGAAATAATCACAGGATGTGTTTGGAGCCCGCTGTGAGACAAACCTGAGTCAACACTCCAGTGATTACCTGACCTCCAATAAGCCCTGAAGGTTATGCTGGCCAGTGGGCTGCAGTGACATTTGGTCTCTTATGATCAGTGTCAGTTCAGAACAAGTATCTAGTAGTACCTGAAAAGTCTGATTATTTTCTTCTTTCCAATCTATAGTTACCCTAGTGAAAAGACCATAGGTCACTTTGGGGAAGGCTCGAAGACAGCATAAGCTTTTAATAGTATTCATGGGTCCTTCCTCAAGGGACCTAGTCTCCCCTCCATTTAAGGGGTTCTGGGTCTACAAACTGGCTCAGGTTTGGTAACTGATTGAAGGGTCCGGGTTCTCTTGTTTTTCTCTTTCAACTTAGACTTTTGTTCAATTGACCTAGAAATTTTGTGCTTATACAGTTAAAGTAAGAATTTAGTAGGTTTCCTCTCTATCATACTTCACTTCTAATAACACCATTATCAACTAGATCTACATGAATTAGACTATTTTCATTGCTGCTTTGACTCTTTGACTCGGCTCTATACTATGACGACCACATCCACCTTCCCCCTGGCAGTTGAGTGGTGCCACTTTGCCCCTGCCACCAAAAGATCTTGTTGCACTCCCTGCATTTAGATTCTCCAATTTGGTGACCACATTTTCCATTGCAAGATCTGACCTACAGAGAAAAGCTATCATAGAACTCTTCAAACATGCCTGGGCTCCCTTCACAGATTTCCTTCTCACAGTATTGATGAAAGGCATGCCTTCTGGGACCTCCCAGTGGAGGTGAGAAAATGTTAAATGATAAATGAACTCTAATGTTGCAATCTCTCTAAGCCTTTAAGTCTTTTCTTTTACATTAAATAAAGGCAGGTCTTCCAAAGAAAACACATCAAAATTTTGGGGCTCACTGTCCCCATTTCAACTTATAGTACATCATATTTTCCCAATCAATGCCCACACAAGCTGCAATCAAAATTGCTGGGAGAAATATCAATAACCTCAGATATGCAGATGATACCACCCTTATGGCAGAAAATGAAGAACTAAAGAGTCTCTCAATGAAAGTGAAAGAGGAGAGTGAAAAAGCTGGGTTAAAAATCAACATTCAAAAAAATGAAGATCATGGCATCCAGTCCTATCACTTCTTGGCAAATAGATGGGGAAACAATGGAAACACTGACAGACTTTATTTCTCTGGGCTCCAAAATCAAGATGGCTACAGATGGTGACTGCAGCCATAAATTAAAAGGCACTTGCTCCTTGGAAGAAAAGCTATGACCAGCCTAGACAGCATATTAAAAAGCAGAGACATTAATTTGCCAACAGAGGTCCATATAGTCAAAGCTATAGTTTTTCCAATAGTCATGTATGGATGTGAGAGTTGGAGTATAAAGAAGACTGAGCACTGAAGAATTGATGCTTTTAAACTGTGTTGTTGGATAAGACTCTTGAGAGCCCCTTGGACAGCAAATAGACCAAACCAGTCATAAAGGAAATCAATCCTGAATATTCATTGGAAGGACTGATGCTGAAGTTCCAATACTGTGGCCACATGATGTGAAGAGTTGACTCATTAGAAAAGATCCTGATGCTGGGAAAGAATGAAGGCAGGAGGACAAGGGGACGATGGAAGATGAGATGGCTGGATGGCATCCCCTACATGATGGACATGAGTTTGAGCAAGCTCTGGCAGTTGGTGATAGACAGAGAAGACTGGCTTGCTGCAGTCCATGAGGTCAAAGAGTTGGATTTGTGAAATACAACTTGTGTTGTAATTCAGCCAGTCACAGGATGATATTCTACATTTGATTTTCAGGAGTCAACCCTGTGGCTACAGGAGGTAAGGGTCTCTTTAAGGGCACATAATGAAGCATTCAATTCACTTATGTGGCACTTGAACTGGGAATTCAAATCCCTGAGTGTATCCTTTTCTTTCAACATTTTGTGCAGTGACATTTAGAAGCAACCAGGTACATTTACTAGATTTCAGAAAGTGTTAGAAAGTACCCCATAGTTAACTGCCGGGGCCCAGCCCCGGTGGATCCAGGGAATTCGAAGGGGAGACGGCTTCGGCGATCAGGATACGATAGAATTAAAGATATAAAGACTGGTTAAATAGGGATAGCTCAGCGAAGAAATTCAGTGAAGAAAAGAGGCTGAATAACTTGGTTTACGTGGAAAACCAATAAAATTCCAAGACAAGGAATTTGTGCCACCTATGTAGGCTGCAGGTGTCCTCCCATTCTCCCGAAGGAGAGGAGACACTAAGGCCTCCTCTGTCAGATCTTAGAAGCCCAGGCATAATTAGTAGGCTTGGTGAGCCTCCATGCTCCAGATGGGAATTCAGCCAGAAGGTGAGAGAAAGAACGACATGGGGAGACCAAACTTTAGTGAGCAAGGCCCGCACTTTATTTTCCAAAGTAGTTTTTATACCTGAAGTTGTGCATAGAGGATAACGGGGGAAGGGGTTGAGTCATGCAAGGTCAGCAGTCCTTGTCGAAGCCAGGCTTTCTTCCTGCAAACTTATCATATGCAAAAGTTTAGGCGATTTACATCATCTTCTGGCCAGGAGGCCTGTTAACATTTTATGACCCTTTCTTCAGAAAACTTACTTTTCTCTAAAGGTGATTATTCTAAAGTCAGGCGCCACCCTCCAAAAGCATTAGATAAAGTTGCATTCCTATAGGGCAAAGGTGTGGTGGGCTATAACAAGAAAAGAATTAACTCAACGGCCCAAGGTTACAAACATTAAAGCTACTACTTACATTCCTATACACCAACTATAATAATCAATACACTCCCAGGGACACAGTAGGTAAGGGATATGGAAACTTAGCAGCAAACATTGGCCCAATAAATGAAAACCCTTCACCAATATAATTTCTGATTGACCCACTATACTATACTAATAATCTTCTAACTGCTCAAAGGAATCTGTATTTAGAAAGTTTAGAACATCTCGTGCCTCTCACGGTTGGGAGGCTGTGAACAATCACATATGGCCGGAAGAACCTGTTCAGGCAGGCTAGAGAACTTCCAAAGGAGTTTGTGAACTAAAACACTCTTGTCACGCCCAGGAACTTTATTAACTGGAGCTGTAAGTTAACTCTTTTTCAGAGAGAGAGATAGTGGTGGAGGACAGCCCCCCCCCCCCCCCATAAAGTCAGAGGTGTAGGTAAGAGCACAAAGCAGTAAAGTAGGCAGACTCTGGTTTTGGGGGTAGATGCTTGAGAATTTCCAGGGGGACTCCTGAGGCTCGATCCCGCCTTTGCGTATGCCGAGCCTCTTTCCTCATGACCTTTGCCACGGGCGGAATTCCTCACGCTGGCTCCCGGCAGTTAACCCAACTCTTTGCCTTTTTATGTGGTTGATTGGGAACATCCACTGGGAAATATTTTGTGTATCTCTATTGCCAGATCATACCAGGCGAGAGAAGACAAATTGAGGACAATGAGTCAAAGGAAAGGAGTTCTTTTTAACTCAGTCTTTTATTCTATTTAGGCCTTCAGCAAACTAGATGAGGCTCATTCACATTGGGGAGGGCAATCTGCTTTACTCAGCCTACCTATTTAATTGTTAATCTCACCCAGAAGCATCCTCACAGACACATCCATAAATGATGTTTGACCAAATATCTAGGCATCCTTGACCAAATCAAGTTGACACGTTAAATTAGCAATCTTAGCTCCTAATAATGATATGTACCTTGATTTTATTGAAGATACAAAGTTATATACAAAGTTATTCATGATAATTACAGATATTGGGTAATTATTATTTTTCATCCTATGGTGATGGTTGAAAACTTGGACATCTATCTATTGAACAAATTATGAAATCTTTTCCTTTGTCTTCCAGTATATGAGCTTCTAATCTCCTTGTCATCCCTTAAATCACCTTTATTAGGTTTGCATAGGTATCATTTCAGCGAAGGCAATGGCAACCCACTCCAGTACTCTTGCCTGGAAAATCCCATGGACGGAGAAGCCTGGTAGGCTGCAGTCTATGGGGTTGCTAAGAGTTGGACAGGACTGAGCGACTTCACTTTCATGCATTGGAGAAGGAAATGGCAACCCACTCCAGTGTTCTTGCCTGGAGAATCCCAGAGACAGGGGAGCCTGGTGGGCTGCCGTCTGTGGGATCGCACAGAGTTGGACACGACTGAAGCGACTTAGCAGCAGCAGCAGCAGCAGCAGCAGGCATCATTTTGGGATATTGGTAAAAACAAAGATTCCTAGAATTCATTTCTAGAGATTCTGACTTGAAAGAACTGGGACATATCCCAGGACTCTGTATCTTTAACAATAATTCTAGTACCAGCAGTTCAAATTTATACTTTGAGAAACACTGACTTGTATCATGGTCATTAACAAAAAATGGAAAATTTATGGCTTTATAGGCAGCCTGTGACTTAAAATAACATTCAAGTTTTTTTCCTTTTATTTTGTGATACTTGTTTTGAAACAATTTCCCCCTAAAGTATTTTGAACCCATTTTCTTTTGAATTCTTACACAATGTGTTTGTCACATGGCTGGCATTCCTGAGCTCTAAGATGAGGATCTAACAGATATTCCAGTCCTATCACCCTGCTCTTGGAAACACAATTCTCATTTTGCACCCGACCTTCTGTATATCAATATGCAGCCCTTCAACCTCACTCAATACAATTTGGCATTAGCTTGAGAGAGGCTGTCACCTCTCTCTTTGGTGTCCTGATGCAATTATTGCAATTCCCACACTTCCCCCCACCTTAGATTTTGTTCTTTCTCATTTCTAGACTTGTTCACATATTTCATTGAGACATAACAGAGAAAAATAACTGTTGGTATAATGAGCCTGAAAATTAATAATTTCCTTTAATAAGTTTTTTTTTTTCTTTCTTGTTGGTGCTCTTTAATGAAAATTTAGGAAGGAGAACCAATAGAAGGGCCATAAAGGGCTTTCTCATTACTCAAATTCTAGATGGAAGATGAAAATTTAATGTCATCTCCAATAATCATTGTAAGTGTGCTATCACTCACATCTTTTACCAATAAAATATCTGTAATAATTTATTACTATTTTGTCTTTGTTCTACCTACATAGAAGATAGATTCATGGAGCAAACGCACTGGCGGGTAGGATTCTACCATTTAGACACCATCTTAGAAGGAAATAGCAAGATGTCTATAATAGTTTAAGACTTGAGTTAGTTAAATCATAAGTAGCATCCACTTGACCTATGTTGACAAATGCAGTAGCTACCAGCTGCATGTGGCTATTTAAATTAAATACATTTGTTATGTTAAATAAAATTTAGTCTCACTAAACAATTTCAAAAACTCAAAAAACAAATTTAGCCAATTGCGGCCAAGCAATATAGAACACTTTCATCAGAAAGCTCTACTAGACAGTAATACATTAGACTCTCCTCGCCAGCTGAACATACTTGAGCAGGGAGGGTAGGCTGGGGGAAGTATCTTCTCTGTAAACTGCTGATACTATTGTTTATTTCAATTAATCTCTTGGGTTAAGATGATTTTTGAGAAAATTGTATTCTAGAAAATTCCACTTAGGACTGTGCTGAGTGGCACTAGAACTGCCTATACCAACTATGATATATTTCTGAAGTGTGAATATGTGTCTTTACCAACAATTAAGCTGTTATTGTTTTTCCCATATGAGTCCCTGGACTTACAGAGAAGATGAGTACTCTACAATGAGTTAATGCCTGACAAATTTACCTTACTATGTTTTTATTTGGAGGACAAAAATTGTTATTTTAAACTATATAAATTACTTTGTGGGTGTTTTCTGCTTAAGAAAATCTGAAAAACTCATGAGGAACTGATTTTCCACACTGAAAACAAATTATTTGCTTTGTATTAAATAAATTTATTTTTTATTTTATTTGTATTAAAAAAGAAACTTTTGAAATAAAATATTTATTGACAAAATTAAAATCCAACCTGATATATTTTATCATTATATTGCTTCTAAAGCTTATGAATTCACCCTCCACTGATAACTCCAAATAATGCTTTCTAGGTCCTTGCCAGAGATTTCAACTTTCAGTTCTATAATTCCATCTTTTATAAACATGCCTGGCTGTGAAAAGATAATGAAGGATATCATCAACAATGTATAATTGGGCTCATTATATATCTTCATTAAAATAAAAAACTATAATTTGAAAAATACAAGTATTACTTCCTATCTCAATTCTCCCCATAATTATTCTTTATGTCTTTGACCCAGATTCAGCTGTCTGAACCAGTTATCTGGAATAAAGTGCACATGCTAGTTTGTTTTAGCAAAATTGAGGACAAAAGGTCATGAAGTGGGCTGCAACTATACTACAGTTATTTGTTTGAAAAATGAACAATAGCCAAGACATGGGAACAGCTTAAGTGACCATCAAAAGATAAATGGATAAATAAAATGTGTTATATATGTATGTGTTTATATATATATATTTTTTGTTTGTTTAGTTGCTAAGTCATGTCTGATCCTTTGCGACCCATGGATGTAGCCCACAAGACTCCTCTGTCCATGGGATTTCCCAGGCAAGAATACTGGAGTGGGTTTCCATTTCATCCCCAGGGGATCTTCCTGACCCATGTAGTGAACCTGCATCCCTTTTCATGGGTCAGCCTTGCTAATCTTGTTTGTAGGAAAGCTTCCCTTTTTCTAGGCAGCTGAAACCTTGAAACTTTCATTTGTCACTCAGCTATGATATATCCCTTGATTTTTCCTGTGTGACATGTCTGTAGAGCCCCCTTTTAAGAAAGAGTCAGGAATTTCTACTTGTTATAGTAGAGAAACCAAATACAAATACTATCCATCTATATAAATACAGATAGATAGAGATATTACGTATCTGTAAATGTCAATGCGAAGTGGGAAACAAAAATATACTGCAGAGAAGATGATACTTTCTAGAGTTCACCCAGAAACTAACTACATCATCCTCTGCTGTCTCACTTTACTCCCATGCACCTGTGTCCACTTTCACTTTCTTGGATTTTTAATGTCCCTTCCTGCAACAAACTTTGTGCACTCTCTTCCTTTGCATGCAAAGCTCATTCTTCCCTTATTTACCTTGTTGGCTCTAATTCAACTTCTATATCTGAGTTCAAATGTCATTTCCTTGGAGAAGTCTTTCTGATTTTTTTTTAATTATTATTCCTTGTACCATTTAAATATTATTAATAGCTCTTATACCATTGTGATTTAAAACTTTTTATTATTTGATTCATGCCTCTATCTTCCATCAGAATGTAAGCCACTTAGAGTCAGAGAATATTTGTCTTTGCATGCCATTTTGTCCTTAGTACACAGTATAGTGTGATGAACACAAAGCTGATTTTTGTCTTACAATTTGCTTTGCTTTATATATAACACATTGCATGGTTCTGTAGGTTCTATCTGTATATGTGACTTAGCTTATTTGAGAGCCACTGTAAAGCTTTGTCTAATTTTTCATCTCATTCATCGTAAGAGTTTGCTGTTCTTAGTAAAGTTATACTCATTCAATCTCATATTTTACAAGATAAAATTTTATAAATTTCTACTGACTGATTTATACTGGTTTTCCTCAGCTTCACCATAGATAGGATCTAGAATCTGTGGAGCTATTTATTTATGGGTCCCTTTGGAGGAAGAAACAGAAGCTTGTCCAGGACTTCACACATGCTTTCTTGATCTGTGTATCTCTAAGATCTATCACAAGTATCTCTAGATGGAGCTATTTAACCTTTTCTCTTATAAACTAAAACTATAAGCAATGAAATTAAAGGAACTTGCCTAACATTGTTTTTAGGATCGTAGGCCACAACTTGAAGATGGCTTGATGCTGGAGGTTCCTGATCATGTGTCCTGACTTCTTTCTTCTCTTTACCTTTTTCCTTATCACCAAAGCTAGTGAGGCATGTAAATCCCAGGTATGAGAAAAATACTTCTATCTTTGGTCTAATAGTAATAAGAACATTTTATACTAACATTTTTTACTTGAATCATTATTTTTCCTGAAGAATCAACATGTTTCACTGACCAAACTGGCATGGAATGGTAGATTTAAAGAAATCCATACTAATGTACTAGCAAAAACAAAAATCAGAAAATAGGTGCAAGGCAGTGGAAAACAACTGTTTCATTTTTATTTTAATACTGAGCATCATGGCCTTCAGTGGTAGGACAAAATTTATCTTTTAAATAATAATGATATTAGCAGATATATAGTAGTTCTTACTGTATTCTAAATGCTTTCTATATATTATCTTTTAGTTTTCAAATCGTCTGTTTTTTATACAGTTACATATTAATTATAAGTTAAATAGAAAACACAGTCTTCAGCCCTCGGATATACAATTTAGTGTATGTCTAAGAAGTAGATTGAATTCTCAACATAGGTTAAATTCTGTATTTGTTCTGCATAACCAGCTCAAATGCCTTTTCTTTTATTAAGACTTGTGATGACTTTTGAGCTTGTATTTCTAGACAGTGAGCTCCTTGAAGGCAGAAGTTGTGTCCTGATTATATTTATATCTTAACATCAATATGGTAGTCACTAGCCACATGTAGCTAATTAAATTTAAGCTTAATTAATTAAAACGATAGAAATTTTTTTGAAAAATTTAGCTACCCAGTTACAGTAGGCACTTTTCAATTGTTCAGTAGTCACCACTTGTGGCCAGCAATTACACACACTATCAGGTAAAAATTGCATGAACATTTCCATAACCACAGAAAGTTCTGTGAAAGCACTGCCTAAAACTATGATTTGTCCATGAATTAATACATTAACTGAACTGATCACTGTTTATTTAGTGCTTTTTTAATATTGGCATTTTATTGACATAGAAGATAGAATGACAAAAAGCAAGAAGAGACATGTTATCTGTCCTATTGAATCCTAGCATTTTTTTGAACACAGAAATTAAGCTAACCAGAGTTAATGGGTACATGTTTAACAATTGACTATTTCAGATTCAGTGTTAGAAAGGCCTGTTTTGGAATAATGTGAAGAGGGCTTGTTGTTGATAACAAATGTCATAGTGGAATGATTTAGCTTGCCCATGGTCCTGTTGGGCTTCCCTGGTGGCTCAGATGGTAAAGAATCGGCCTGCAATACAGGAAACCCAGGTTTGATCACTGGGTCAGGAAGATCTCCTGGAGAAGGGGATGGCAATCCTCTCCAGTATTCTTGCCTGGAGAATCACATGGACAAAGGAGCCTGGTCAGCTGCAGTCCATGGGGTTGAACATGACTGAGTGACTATCACTTTCAAGGTCCTGTTACTAGGATCAGGAGCATTTCTAAAGAAAGCTGGCATCAGAAGAACAAAAGACGGTTGCCTTCTTTCTGGAGCCATTAAAGGGATAAGAAATAAGCAGATTTTATAACTCTTAAAATATGTGCCACCATTTCCAAGCTCAGATGTGTAGGAATTGAAACCATATTTCCCACTAGAAGTGGGAGGAGAGAGAAAGCATTGAGTACAGCAGGGGGACTATTAGTACAGCTGCAACAGGACTGAACACAAGCAAAGTTTTTGCTATATTCCTGTACCCATGGTCTTGGGAGCTTTACATTTAACTTGCTGTCATTATTTTCCTCTTGTCCTTTTGGAAAACCAGTTTAACATGTGTTTTGGACACCAGAGTATGACAGGGAATAATAAAGAAACTTCATGAAATGTCTAAACTGTTATGTGATGAAAATATACTAATTGTCTGAGAATCAGCCACAGTTCTGTTGGTAAATACAGTAGACTCATTTCTGCGGTTGGCTGCACAAATAATACAGTTTTAAGTTTTCTGATAACTGGTATGATATTAGGTTAAGTCATCCCAATTGCCTACATTGTATTGCTGGAGAAAGTGTGAAGTGGCGTTTATGTGTGATTGACCTTTCTGGAAGAGCATGTTGAATGGGATTTTTCCATGCACTCAGGATTAATACTGCAATTACTGACAAAAGAAGGATGGAAATAAAACAGTTAAGAGTGGGCACATAGTATATGTAAAGTGAAAGTGAAGTCGCTCAGTTGTGTTCGACTCTTTGCGACCCCATGGACTGTAGCCTACCAGGCTCCTCTGTGCATGGGATTTTCCAGGCATGAGTACTGGAGTGGGTTGCCATTTCCTTCTCCAGGGGATCTTCCTGACTCAGGGATTGAACCCAGGTCTTCCGCCTTGTAGGCAGACGCTTTACCGTCTGAGCCACCAGGGAAGTTCCTAGTATATGTAAGACTCTTAAAAGAGTAAAGAAAGTTTCACTTCAAACAAGTGATGCATTTTATTTTATAAATTTCTGGATTCTAAGGAACAAATAATAATCCTGTATTTGGGGATAAAGTGGTTAATGGTTATTTCTTATGTCTTCTCCCAATAATTAGGGCACACCAGGATTTGACTTGGGCATTCCTGGTGGCTCAGTTGGTAAAGAATCTGCCTGCAATGCAGGAGACCTGGGTTCTATCCCTGGGTCAGGAAGATTCCCTGGAGGAGGAAATGGCAACTTGCTTCAGTATTGCCTGGAGAATCCCACAGAGGAGCCTGTAGAGCTCTAGTCCACAGGTTGCAGAGTTGTACACTACTGAGCAACTAACACTTTCACTTTCAAGGATTTGACTTGGGGCTTTCCACAACCAAATACAGAACCTATAGAAGGAAGTAACAGAATTTCCACTAGAATTTCCTCCAGACAAGATTTTATTGATTGAAGTAGCTGAAAATGGCATTTTTTGGAAAATAATTTTTAAATAAATTAATGACTTTCACCTTTGGTGAAACAGAGTAAGCTGGATTTTGTTCTTCAAGCTCATTGAAGTTATAATTGGGCTTCCCTGGTGGTTCAGAGGGTAAATAATCTGCCCGCAATGAGGGAGATTGGGTTCAATCCCTGAGTCAGGAAGGTCCCCTGGAGAAGGAAATGGCAACTCACTCCAGTATTGATGCCTGAAGAATTCTATGGACAGAGGAGCCTGGCAGGCTACAGTCCATGGGGTCTCAAAGAGTTGGATATGACTGAACAATTAACACTTTCACTTTCACAGTTAGAAGTAGTTCTAATTTTTATCCATTTACTTAATCTTTATATTACTTATAGGACATTGTTCAAAGGTAGCAAAAGAAACCTTAACGGGAAAATGCACGTTGATAGGATAAAATAATTTTTTCATCAGATCTATTGCATCCATCTGATTTAAATTTCTGTGTCCTATCTAATGATATATTTAGTATACCAAAAAGCACTGTTAAAAAATAAATGCTATATTTATATCTATTCTTTCATTTCTTAGCAGATAACACATTTTATACATTCAATAAGTTATATGATGAGAGGGTCTTACAGATTGTAGTCTAAAAATATTCTCAAATGCTTTAATAACTAAGCATGGAAATTAGAAATGTAATTCAGAGAACAGGAATTTAAAGTATCATATAATAAAAATAGATTTTATTTTCTTCTGATTCTATTAATAAAACCATAATAAATGTTCAATCTATATTTAAATGTATATTTGGCCCATATAAACAACATGATAAAATATAGCAGTTTAAGATGTTTTTACATCATGGATAGTTTAAATAAATTATCTTTATAGTTTCTTTAAAGAGAAAAATAAAAATATATGTCAAAATATTAAAATAGTATTAAATTAGTATAATTTTAGTGATTAATTTATTTGAAAGTTTTTAGATCATTATTAAAACACACAAATTAAGTAAATTATTTTAGAAGTTTCTAATAAAATGAGGTTTCTATATTATAATTACTTTAAAATGAATTTATATGTAAAACAAAGCTGGGAGACTAGTTAATAAACTCTTAGATACTTTTGTTATAAATGTTTGCTAATAGATTTTTAATTCTCTCTCCCTCTCTTTACTTTCTGCTTTTAAAATAAATTATTTAATCTTTCAAAAACATCTCAAGTGTCTAGGAAATTTGACATGATACTGAATACATTTTGAGAACATTGAAGACCAATTCCTAAAATCCAAAAGCCATTGTCATTTTGACTTTCCTCTTTGATGGACACTCCTAGCTCCTTCTGAAGTTGTGCTTTGAAATGTATCTCACTTCAAGAAATGAAAGATTACTTTAATTCTGTTGTTTCTTTCATGGCCAAAGCTTGGTACATTGGACAGCTGTTGATACTGATTGGCTTCATTCACACTCTTCCTTTTTAAGGGAATTTCCTAGTTGTAGTTAGCAGAGTCTCAGATTTATAGGCTAAAGACACTTGACCTGTGCTTTATCAGTTGGATGTTTCTGCTTGGGACTTAGAAGGGGCATCAAACCAAAAGAGTGTTTTAGAAGTCATGCACAGTAGCAGTGGAACAATTTACTGGCAGAGCATTGGCTATGACCTGGGTAATATCTTAAAGTAAGAGTTTCTATGGTGTGATGTAGGCTGCTTGGGCTCCTTTGAGTCTCACTGGATTTTTGATCCTTATTTTTGAAGCTTGCTTCTAGATTGTGTAAGCTGGTCCATGGTTTTCTCACAATTACATTTTTCCTGTTTAAGATAGCTGGAGTCAGTGTCTGTTGCTTATAGTTGAGGATCCTGCCTGATACAACTTCATATTCTAGAACTCAGAAGGCATGCTTACTATTTTTTTCTGAAGAATGAAATGTGATGTGACATCTCCTGGAGATCTTATTTCCTAGAAAGGAGACTTTCACACTGATAAATATGGCATTTCAAGTAGTCTGTGTGAGAATGGCACCAAGCAGCCACTTTTTCCTCCCAAGCTGTTCTTATAGGAAAGTTAGAAGATCGTAGAGTCAATTGGAGGAATATGGCCTATGTGTCTGACTCTTGGCTTATTATCCACTGTCCTACCTATAATGGTTACCATGAGACATAGTCTGTGCCTTTCTTTGTCCTTCTATATTAAATTTATTTTATAGCAAATGGGAAAGAATTACTTCCCATTCTCTTAAAGCCCTGATATCATAGATATCTCTCAAAGCCCTGAAGAGGTGGAAAGGTAGTTGAGACAAAGAGTTTTGTTGAAATTAAATTGCTGAGAATGAGAATGGGAGGGATATACTTCTAGTGATTGTAGAGTCAAAATAAAATGGTAGTATCAGTGTTATAGTACTTGTTCTCTGTTAATATGAAAGTATGGATATTAATACTGACATTTTGTTTTTAAAGTGTCTAGAATGCATTTTTAAAGTGTCAGTGACATGTAACACATACTGTATTCAAGTATAAGAAGACATTTATTGAACTTTAAAAATGCTGTCAAAAATATTAAAAAATTACAAGAAATATAAAATTATTTATCAGCATATAGGTTATGAACACTATTAGCAGAAGAAATTTTTCAAAAATGCTGTTACAAAAATAAGACAAGACACTACCAAACAGAAAAAAAAGTTTAATAATTAAAAAATTTGACTACATAAATGAAATTATTCTAATAGTAAAAATTATTTTCTGTATATAGATGAGATGTATTATTTAAAAATGGAATATATTTATTTGAACTTCTGAAAAACTGTGACCTTAAACAACAAAGTGCATTAGTAGTATTATTTATCCATGGGTATATTTTCTGGTGAGTTTCTCCAGCTGGGTGAAACAGCCCTGATTCTGTACTAGTGGAGCAATGGTGGA
This sequence comes from Bubalus kerabau, assembly GCF_029407905.1. Classification (NCBI taxonomy): domain Eukaryota; kingdom Metazoa; phylum Chordata; class Mammalia; order Artiodactyla; family Bovidae; genus Bubalus; species Bubalus kerabau. The sequence goes on from NC_073641.1 coordinate 17,565,611, forward strand.
GAGAGTTACCAACTACTGCTAGATATTTTTCTCTGAAAGTTTTATCTTCAAATAATCCCATCTCTTGTTTGATGATTTTAAGCTCTTTTAAACAACTTCTTTTTAGGAACTGCAAACTTTTTGTTGAAACTGTTTTAGTTTTGTTTCAAAAGAAGTATTCCCAGTTTGTACTCAACTTTATTTTCTTTTGTTTTCATCATGTGTAGATAGAGACACTCATGTAGTCTTAGCCACATCAGTTTCAAAACAGTCTTGTTCATGTTCTACTTGTTTGAAGTCTTTGAACTGAAGTAAAATTATTCTTGCAATATAAACTTTACACTGTGGATTGTTTTCAGCCCTCCCCTCTGCCAAATTGAAGCTGAAGGAAATTATAGAAGAATGCTTTTAAAAAGTGCAACTTTGTTCAGTGTGAATTTTAGTGAAGCGTATAACTCTCTGGATAAATCACAGGATATAAATGATTTTCTCAGATATTTTTAAAAGGCTGAAATAATGGCATCACATCAAGAGAAGTATGATATTTTAGGAGGTAAAAATAGCATGGTATATATGAGAATAACAAAAAATTGCATGACAACTACGAAGCACCACTGTGTGGAATCTCATCAGACTATAACTGGAGGAGATGACATAGAGGGTCACAAAATCATGCCCCATGAGAGACTTCCAAATCTACTCATATATTCCTAGGGCACTAGGGCTCACCTATAGACAGAGTGAAACCATGGGCCCTGATCATGCAGAAAAAAATAAAGTGGGAGTGGGAAGGTATTTGAAGTTGGAAAGCACATGATAAAAGTTAGCATTTCAAAATTACCAAGGGAAGCATAAAAGAAATAATTACCATACTACTCAGTGGACTAGCATTTATGACTAGGATATAACATTTATGACCAGGACATAACATTTATGACTAAGAATCAGCCAGCATTTCCAGAGGCCTCCTTGTTAGTCAAGTTTCATGCAATTTTGTGAAGGATTTTTTTAACTTTAGGATTTACTGAGATGCCTTGAACCTCATGCTATGAAATTAAGACTATAAGTCTTAGCACTGTGTGTGTTGGGAGGATAAGAATAAGATATGTTGTGAAAATGGAAGCACTAACTGTATCATTGCCACTCAGAGTTGTATTATCCCAGTTCTTATGTAGATGTATTCCCAGAATCAGACATCATTCTTCTATTCTCTTCAATTATTTTGGATTATTTTTATGTCTCCAGTTATAGTTTGTTCAAATTATTGTTCCTTGTTGTTGTTTAGTCACTAATTCTTGTCTGACTCTTTGCGACCCCATGGACTATAGCCTGCAAGGCTCCTCTGTCCTTGGGATTTCCCAGGCAAGAATACTGGAGTGGGTTGCCACTTCCTTCTACAGGGTATCTTCTCAACCCAGGGATTGAACCCTCGTATCCTGCATTGGCAGGTGGAGTCTCTGGTGTTTGTCAACTTAAGGCTGAAATGATGTTTATACTTCCTTTTATAATATCAAATAACTTTTATCAGTCCATGATTGTTTACTTATTGTTTACTTTTTTCCTTGGCCATTGCTTAGAAGTGACTAGAGCTGTTATTAAACTTGGATTTTTTAATACCCAGGGGTGACCATGTACTTTGGAAATTTTGTAGTCTCTCAGGCACGTTTATACTTTGTTGTCTTTGTCATCCATTGTGGGTTAAATGTTCTTAAAAAAACGAAATAGTAGCAGGAAATGAGACCACTATAGGGTAAAGAAATGCATTAGCGAGTGTCAGTTCAGGTAGGAAGAGCAAAATGCCATGCCTCCATATTCGATGACAGAGAGCTTTGGCTTGTGTTTGCTCTACTGTACTGTTTCAGTGGTCATGAGAACCATTCATGTGACATATGTGAGCTTTACTGATAGTCTTCCAATGGATTCGCATATTTAAATATAAAAATATTTGAGACAAATAGCATTCTAATAAATCATCATTGTGTAGGGAGGTGCTCCACGAAGGACGAATGCATTTACAGCATGCCAAACATGACTTGTAAATGCTACCCAATAGAGTGCTTACATGAAGTGTTAGTTTCTCTTTACAAGGAATTTTTGAAACCCAGAATTAAGTGGTTATAGGAGCATTATTTCTGCTCTGATTCTAGTCTCTCTCTTCCATTTTTTTGCTCTGTTCGATGTCTAATGGCTTTTTTTTTTTTTTTTTTTTTTTTTGGCCCAGGCTGTTCCAAGGCAGGAATGGGCTACTTCAATTAATATTTTCTGATCCCCTATTATGTGTTGGGTCATGTTCTAGGCTTTAAATATTATGGAATCTGAAGGAAGGACTAATTTCCAGATTAAATTCATTTTCTGAACAAATTTCTCTGGGAAGGACTGAGGAGCATTATGCTTCATGGTTATGAAACCATTACAAAGCTCAGGATTTGACTGTGTCAGTCCCATTAACAATGGCCCACCCTCCAGTGACAGATAAGACCCTCATACTATTGGTCCATAGATCAAAGGGAGCAGATCTTTTTAAAGGTATTATATTTTCAACTTGGAATGGAATGAACTGAATCCACATAGCTTTAAAATATCTTCTGGAATACCTAAAATCTGACAAATAAAGAATGCTTGTTATTCCTTAGCCGTCTGCTGGGACATTAAAAAAGGCTTGCCAAATGAAAAGCAGCATATGCACACAGAACACATCAAACTTGTGAGAAACCTATGCTTTGCTTGACAGGACACATTTACACCCCTGTCTTGATGCCTGTGTTGTTTTGTTTGTGGTTTCTCTAAGGGTCATAGCAGGTGAGAAATCTTCAAACAGAAAAACCTCCTGAAGATTTTCAGGTCATGGTGTAACACAGTGTTTAAAATAACATCTCTTTTTTACATATAAAGTCTTTTCCTTAGGTCTTACATTAATCTTTTTGATGTTTTAAAGGAACATTATATTCTTACTATTAGTACAATATCAAATGGAACTCAGTTTCAGAGACAGGTATTGTTAGGGTATTGATATTCATTGTATGTACTCCCCCAAAATGACTCTTTTATTTTGTTCTATTTGAATTTGCCTGTGAGATCCCTTGGAGAAGGCAATGGCACCCCACTCCAGTACTCTTGCCTGGAAAATCCCATGGACGGAGGAGCCTGGTAGGCTGCAGTCCATGGGGTCGCTGAGGGTCGGACACGACTGAGCAACTTCACTTTGACTTTTCACTTTCATGCATTGGAGAAGGAAATGGCAATCCACTCCAGTGTTCTTGCCTGGAGAATCCCAGGGACGGGTAAGCCTGGTGGGCTGCCGTCTATGGGGTCGCACAGAGTCGGACACGACTGAAGCGACTTAGCAGCAGCAGCAGTGAGATCCCTGGGTTGGGAAGATCCCCTGGAGGAGGGCACAGCAACCTACTCCAGTATTCTTGCCTAGAAAATTACATGGACAGAGGACCTTGGTGGGCTTGGTCCATAGGATAGCAAAGAATTGGACACGACTGAAGCAACTTAGCATACAACATGCATTCTATTTGAATATATTGCCTGTGGAGAGGGAATGTCAAGGAGAAACAAGATGAAATTATCTGACCAAAAATGTATGCTTGTTTATTTGTTTATTTGTTTGTTTGTTTTTTTTTAGAATGAGAGAGAATTTAAACACATTTAGTTGAGGGATACTACATTTGTATATTTAAATTTGTATTTTGTCTAATTTTAGCATATTCCTCACTCCAGGATGTTCTGTAATGAATAACTTGAGGCCCTGATTGCTTTCTTTCCAAAATCATAATTGTAAATTATGTTATTTATTACATATCTTTTTATTCAGTTGGTGAATTATCTGCCCATTATATACCTTTTGGCAATGTCATTGCTCATTAATACCTCTATCACGGAGGAGGTAGGAAAATGTAATGAAACAAAATTCTCTCATTTTTATTTTTTGTCAATAGCATTGGCAGGAGATTTGGAAAAGGCTATCCATGGGAATGGAAGCAAGAGTCTCTTTGAAAATGGGACCAGTGGAGAAGAAGAAAAAGCAGGAAGAAGGCAGGCAGGTAGGTGGCATCTGTAATCAGCCCTGGGCTTAGTTGCTGGGTATGTGGTTTGGTTATGCAGTGTGACTTCAGAGGCGTTCCCGGACATCTCTTTCTACACTAAAAAGTCTTTATCTACTGGCTGACCCTTGAAAAAACTTTAAAGACTTTTATTTCACCCTCAGAAATAAGGTTAATATCTCATGGGAATTGTAATCATGACATAAATGCAGTCCATAATGTAGATTACTAGGATTCTTTCCTTAGGATAGATACTGGGGAAAAGTTCGTTTAAGGGATAAAAGAAGAAAAATAAAAGGATGCAGGCATTTTAAGGAGTAAGAAATTAATAGAGTATGAATCTGTAAGGTATAAGGGCATAGAGAAGAGAGATCAGAGGTAAAGAGCTATTTTCACAATCTGTTCAGGGCTAGGCCCACCCATCAGCTTTGGTGACCAAGAAAGAAGAAGACTTTCCTCAGAGTTCTGATTGTCATAAATATTTGCAACATATTTTCAGTATAAATTCTAAGCATTTATTTGATGTGTTTATTTTTCTTGTTTCTTCATTAATTTTCTTAGTTTGAAAAGATTAAAAAAAATACCATTCCTTAATTTAAAAAAAAAGTGCTACCACCAAGAGGTTCTCGTTTCTTCCACCGTATTCTCTTCAGAACATAGTTTGCATGTATCCCAATTAGTGTTGCAGAGGCAAACTTGCTCATGATGCCCTAGCTTACCTTTCCCTCGGTTTTCTTGTCTATAAATTGGTGATAATAATAACATGTCATGAGGTTAAGGGGATTGAATGAGACCATATCTGCAAAGCATTTTGCACCAATCCTGTCATATTTAAACACTCAGTAAATGAATGGGAGTCTGGTGGCTGATGGTGGTGATGGTGATCATGATGAGTTCTGTGTTATAATGCAGCAAATATAAAATCCTCAAATTAAGGGACTATATCTTAGCTCTTTTTATGTGCTTCAAATGTAGCATTAAAAATGCATGTAGTACACAAGTATATACTTAGTTATGTCAAAAATTGTGTAATCTTAAATTAGTGATTTTTTTAAAGTTAGCAAAAAAGGTACAACAATGGAATATTAACAAGCAAATGTAGTTGGATTGAAATATGTGATTTTTAGTTGCTAATTAAATGTTACCAAGTAGAGGTCCTTTGGAAACCTAACTTGTTGATGAGCAAACAAATTTGACATTGGCACATTAATTGACATGAAACAGCATTTCTAGGTTGTTTGAAAATTGTCCTTCCCCTAAAGCACATTAAAATTTTCTTTTTTTCTTTTGTATACAGTCTTTTGTATACAAAAAGTATACAAAAAAATATGCTGTATCAGTATATACAGCAAACTTTTTGTGTTTTATTCAGTAGGTATTGAGCAGCACAGTAAGGAAATTGAAAGTTGGTAAAATTTTCTAAATGAATGGAAATGAATTGAGAATGTTTGTTTGAAATAATAGAAGATAATAGAGAGAAAGTAACAGCAATCTTCAAATATACATAGAATGTTGATATGAGTATTTCAATCAAGATTTTTTTGGCTGCAGGTGATAGTAAATCCAAGCTAAGCAAACCTAAGGAAAAGAAAAAAGGAATGTTTTACTTTATATAACTGAAAGTTGTGCTTGGCTGCATATTTTGGGACCCAGTCACTCTTTCTCTCTACACTTCCTCTTTCTTTGTTGGTCCCATTCCATAGAGTCTCTTGATGCCTTTGGACAAGACGGTGGGCAGAGGAGCTACACCTTCAAGTCTGCTGAAATTAATTGAGTATACCTCATGCTCAATATTTCAAAGTTCTGTTGTGAAGTAGGTCTCATGCTCATTCCTTTATTGATCATAAGAGTACTGTGAATCCATGTTTAAATCACAGACCCACCCCAAGAGACAGTAGCCATCAGCAACACCAGAACTAAATGTACTGAAACTTTGTGATGGGTGGTTCTCCAGAAAAATATCCAAGTGGTGTATTCTAAGCGAAAGAAAGAGAGGCTGGTTACCATAACTTGGAAGATGAGCCCTGATATTCTGTATTGCTCCATAGGACAGAAGTGGAGTCAATTAGAACAAATAATTATAAAGTGGATTTTAATTCAATAGAAAGAACTAAGATCTTAGAACTTAAAAAGAACTAACCTACCTAAAAAGTTGGAGGACTGCCTGTGAAGTTTGTCTTTAAGTTCTATCTTGGTACCATCTTTGACATACTGGAGTAAATGACCTTTAAGGTATTTTTGTAGTCTGCAGCTGGTTACTAGATTTCTTCCTTCAAGTCTGGATGAGATAAAGAGATTGTATGTTAAGTTATTTTGAGGTTATATGTGTAAAACATTATTTTTAAGGGGCTTGCTTAATGAAAACACAGAGGCTATGCAAGGCAATGGCACCCCACTCCAGTACTCTTGCCTGGAAAATCCCATGGACAGAGGAGCCTGGTAGGCTGCAGTCCATGGGGTCGCTAGGAGTCGGACACGACTGAAGCGACTTAGTAGCATGCAGGAAAAACCTTCCACAGAAGGCAATATGCTTCACTGAGAATTCAAACATCACAGCACTGATGTTCATATAATGTTTCTTGATAATGCTTCAAAAATGTTTATCCTTAATTTTCTTTTTACAAATTCTCTATTTAAGGAAGATAAGATATTAATTTATTCAGTTTCATAATATGCAATCTTTTAACATTTTTTCTGCTCTTAATGCTTATTTAAGAAGTAATATAGTTTTTTTTTTTTGCCATCAGAAAGAGGGCGGGAACTCACAAAGATGATATGATAAGTTAAGAGTCACTGCTTTTAGTCTATAAACATGTTTCTGTTCATAGAGATATAAATGAGAAATTAGGGAATAAAACTAGTAACAATTGAGTATCAGTTATGTACCAGATGTTTTATATAATTTAACTCTCATAGTATAATAAGCTTCATTAACATGTGAAAAACTCAAGTTAATGTACCTCATTTCAGTTATTTAACAAAAGTTAAGAATTTCCCTGGGCTTCCCTGGTTGCTCAGTGGTAAAGAATCTGCCTGCCAATGTAGGAGACAGGAGTCCCATCGCTGGGTTGGGAGGATCCCCTGGAGAAGCAAATGACAACCCACTCCAGTATCCTTGCCTGGGAAATCCCATGGATGGAGGAGCCTGGGGGGCTACAGTCCAGGGGGTCTCAAAAGAGTTGGACAAGACTTAATGACTAAAAACCAAGAACTTGCTCAAGGTCATACTTCTCTTCAGCTGGCAAAGCCTAGATTCAAATCTGTCTATCTATCTCTAATCCCATCATCACCATATTGCCTATCTGAGAAAGAGATGAAAAATATTAATTGTTTCCTATTTGCTTGATATTTCTGTTGTTGTTCAACTATATTTGCATAAATTTAAGTGATAGTTGGAGAAGGCAATGGCACCCCACTCCAGTACTGTTGCCTGGAAAATCCCATGGACGGAGGAGCCTGGTGGGCTGTAGTCCATGAGGTCGCAAAGAGTCGGACATGACTGAGCGACTTCACTTTCACTTTCCACTTTCATGCATTGGAGAAGGAAATGGCAACCCACTCCATAGAGGAGGATATTAATTGTTTCCTATTTGCTTGGACGGAGGAGCCTGGTGGGCTGCAGTCCATGAGGTCACATAGAGTCGGACACAACTGAAGCGACTTAGCAGCAGCAAGTGATAGTACTACAGGGAAATTAGTAAGTGCAGACTACTAAGGCGAAAGAAGAAATCAGAACTGAGTTCATAATTCAGTAAAAGACACAGAAAAATTGATAGTACATTATACAGTTTTGGAAGATAATGGCAATTGTCTGTGTAGGATTTAATATTCAAAATTATTACCTTATATCTCTTCTCTTCATTCAGTTGGAATGACCATATTCCCCCTTTCTCTGAACTTTTAAAATTAACCCATTTAAAAGTGAAATGTGGATTCAAAATCATTTCTCTTTATTGAAGGAAGCAGCTTTTTTTGTCTGTGTAGGATTCAGTATTCAAAATTATTACGTTATATCTCTTCTACTCTTCATTCATTTGGAATGATCATATTCCCTCTTTCTCTGAACTTTTATTTTTATTATTTTTTTATTTAAATTTATTTATTTTAATTGGAGGCTAATTACTTTACAATATTGTATTGGTTTTGCCTTACATCAACATGAATCCGCCATGGGTATACATGTGTTCCCCATCCTGAACCCCCCTCCCACCTCCCTCCCTGTACCAGCCCTCTGGGTCATCCCAGTGCACCAGACCCAAGCATCCTGTATCCTGCATCGAACCTGGACTGGCAGTATCCAAAATTATTGTGTTATATCTCTTCTACTCTTCATTCAGTTGGAATGATCATATTCCTTCTTTCTCTGAACTTATAAAATTAACCCATTTAAAAGTGAAATGTGGATTCAAAATCATTTCTCTTTATTGAGGGAAGCAGCTTTTTTTTTTTTTTTTTTAATTTCAACCTTGTTGTGAATTTGCTACATTCATTTCTAGTCAAAGATTTCTAGCCATTAATTTATAGCCATTCAAAAGGAAAATAAATTGTTGAAAAGCTTTTACTACTTAATTTATGAAAGAGTTAATTGTAATATGATTTCCCTAGAAAGATTAATTGGCTTTACCACAAACAATAAGATGTGAATTAAATAGAAAAGACTATTAGTGCTCACTATAGGCTGTAAAACTTCAGTTTTTAATACAAAGAGCTGACACATGCAAAGTTGTAATTTCATAAAAATAAGTTGTTTTCTCTTGCATAAAATATTTGATGTATAGTTATGTTAGAGAAAGAATTTGAAAGTTTTGAGAAGACTAACCAAGAAAAAAGAGCCATCTAGTCAAATGGGAGAGACTTCAAGGATCTTGAAGAATCATCTGCTTGGCAGATGTGTGCTTTGGAGTCGGTTAGGTAGATGTTTATTTAACACTTTTATCTGATGCTCAGTAAATGAATTTTGTTGCTGCATTGGAAATCTTACAGGGTTTTTAAAAGAGTTTCCAGCTTGCTATGGAGAGTTTAAATTTCTTATGAGATTTTGGTTGAAATTTCAAGAACAACTAACAATTCCTACCTGGTCTTAGCTCTGACAATGGACAATAAAGAGTAGTAACACATTTCTTAGTTTTACTTTGGTTGGGTCAATTATTTAAAACCAGAAAGGCACACATATCTTCTGAGAAATCACAGAGCATGTCCTGCGTAAGGATGAACTATGGTAAAAGGGCTAAGTGGTACTGCAGAGGATAAAAGCGAGAGAATAGAATCTGTATGTGGTTTGTGTTCTTCTCCACAACTTCAAGACTGTGACCTCAGGCAGTTCACTTCACTTCCTAACCTGTAAACTGAAGTTAAAGAGAAACTATATTGTGGGGTTGGTGTAGGAATCAAAAGATATATGAGTGCCCACTAGAGAGTAGAAATGCAATAAATTTTTCTTCCAACTTGATTGACGTAACTGAGAATTAAAGGATCCAGGGAATCAGTGGAAAGAACACTTGACAAGATGATAATGATTTTTAATACCTGTGGCGGATTCATTTTGATATTTGGCAAAACTAATACAATTATGTAAAGTTTAAAAATAAAATAAAATAAAAAAAAGAAAAAATATTTATGATTGATCATTATTTTGTCAATATTGAATATAATTATTGCATGCAAAAAAGCACAAGCTCAAGTGGTAGATGACCTGGGTTCTATTAATAGTAACAATAGCTACTAACTAGCTGTGTAGGTGTTAGGCTAGACTTGATTTAAGATACTTTCTAGTTCTTATTTTTAATTTTAAAATTAATTTTAAATGACCTTTTAAAATATGAATTTTATATACAATGTATATTTCACCCATTCATATTTGTTACAAAGCACTTGATGAGTACCTAATTCTGTGCAAGACATTAATTTAAGGCAACTTTATGATTTGGATGACTGACAACAGAGAGTATGATAGGGAATGCCATCAGCCTCTGTATCTGCAGGTTCTGCATCCATGGATTCAACCAACCTTGGATCAAAGTATTTGAAAAAGATTTCAGAAAGTTCCCCAAACCAAAATTTAAATTTATAATGCCCTGGAAACTATTTACATAGTATTTTCATTATATTTATAACTATTTACATAGCATTTACATGATATTAGGGCTTCCCTTGTGACTTAGCTGGTAAAGAATCTGTCTGCAATACTGAGATTCTAGCTCACTTGACCTGCCAGGAGTTTTCTCAAGTCTGTTCCTAGGTCTACATTGCATCTGTTTCTGGCTTGCAAAAGTTTGTTTTTCCTGTTTTTCTGGCAAAATTATCATTGCTCTTGAATAGGCACAGTTCCTGTCTCCCACTATTTGCCTCGTATCTGTTTGTCTTTCTGGAATCTCACATCACATGTTTGCAAAGGCAAATCCATTTTGATGTGTCTGCCAGTTCTCACACTGTGAACCAGTTTCATTATCCTCCAAGTTCTGAGACATCTAGATAAGAAGGCAACTCTTACTGGATATCTTTTAAAAGAGAGAACCTGTTCACTTTGGAATTTTCAACAATCCTTATCTTTATAAGAAACTCAAATATAAAAGAATTGTAATTCATATTCAGCTATAACAGTCAACAAATTTCTGAAGCTGATTCAAAAAGTACCAGATGAGAGGCCTATGTGAAAATAATATGCATCTAATTAAATTTTGTGTCCTTTTGAAATCTGAAATGTAACTCAGCAAAGGCAGTCTTGCAAAGAGTGGGACACGACTGAGTGACTAAGCACAGCACAAAGGCAGACTTGGAGAAACTTAGCATATGCAATTGCAGCCAAATCTGAAAGGGTTAGAAAAACTAATAGATTTGCTTTGTTCTAACCAATTCAATTTGATCAGTGAATTTAACTTGTGTGTTAATAGCCAATTTTCAGTATACATGAAGCACTGTGGAGGGTTATGAAACAATGGAGATACTGGCTTCTGTTGTTGAAAAAAAGAAGAATCTAATTCTTTTAGATTTTCATCTAATATTGTAGGAGTCTAACAATATGAAGAAAAATACTAATTATGAGAAAAGGAGAGCTAATCATGGTATTTTGGAGTGGTCAAAATATATATTATTAAGGAGTGGGTGACTTAGATTGGCTTTAGTGTTGGCAACGCTGAGATAAATTCTTAGATATTCTCAGAAACCCTTGTCCTGTGTAGTCTATAAGGACATAATGGAGATGAAGATGGACCTCTCTGAGGTAGGTCATGGGTATCATAGTGAGAGGAAGGAATGGGTGCCTTCATCCTGTTTTTTTCAAATGTTGCTACTTATTACACTTTTGAGGATAGCTTGAAGGTGGCAAGAAAGCTGGAAATGTGAAAGGGTAGTGTAAGTCTGTTATTTTCTCATTGCCTATTATGTCCTCATTATTTGCTCAAGTTCAGTTACAGTTATAATATTTACCTTGGGAGATTGTTACTGTTTGCTTTGAAAAATGAATTAAATTTACAAATTGATTTGACATGAAATTAATACAGTTTTAGAATTGAGGGTGATCTATTCCAACTCTCAGTTTTATTGATGAAGTCCAGAGAGACTGAGTGACTAGTTCAGGGACACACAAAAATCTATTGTCTGAGAAAGTAACAAATTGGTATTCTGACTCCAACTAGCATTCTTTCCACTGGTTCACATTGCCCCATCCAAAATTATATATTTGTGTATGAGGGTGTGTGTGTGTGTGTGTGTGTGTGTGTGTGTGATGTGCCACAAATTTGGACATCATATTGTATATGGTTTGGTGGTGGTGGTTTAGTTGCTAAGTCGTGTCCTACTCTTGCAACTGCATGGACTGTACTCCTCTGTCCATGTGATTTTCCAGGCAAGAATACTGGAGTGGGCTGCCATTTCCTTCTCCAGGTCATATTGTGTATGACCCATGACAACTCTGCAGAAGACTTTCAACTATTCTAAGAACTTCTGCTTAAAGTACTAACTTAAATAGTATTGAGAGCTATAAACTGATGTGAAACCATCCTTGAAAATGTGAACACCACTTTTCTGCCTGTAGACTTTATACTAAACCTTTCTGTATACACATTTGCTTTAAGGAAAAAATAGGCATGCCATTTAGCTGTTATACCTATAGTTTTCTTTGTTCTTTTTCTTCTAGTCATTTCTCCCTCCCTTTCTTTCTTTTGTCCTTTTTTTCTATTTTTTATTAGATGTTGATTGCAGCCATGAAATTAAAAGATGCTTACTCCTTGGAAGGAAAGTTATGACCAACCTAGATAGCATATTGAAAAACAGAGACATTACTTTGTCAACAAAGGTCCGTCTAGTCAAGGCTATGGTTTTTCCAGTGGTCATGTATGGATGTGAGAGTTGAACTGTGATGAAAGGTGAGCACTGAAGAATTGATGCTTTTGAACTGTTGGAGAAGACTCTTGAGTCTCTTGGACTGCAAGGAAGTCTAACTAGTCCATCCTAAAGGAGATCAGTTCTGAGTGTTCATTGGAAGGACTGATGCTAAAGCTGAAACTCCAAAACTTTGGCCACCTTATGCGAAGAATTGACTCATTGGAAAAGACCCTGAAGTTGGGAGGGATTGGGGGCAGGAGGAGAAGGGGACAACAGAGGATGAGATGGCTGGATGGCATCACTGACTTGATGGACATGAGTCTGAGTGAACTCCAGGAGTTGGTGATGGCCAGGGAGGCCTGGCGTGCTGCGATTCATGGGGTCGCAAAGAGTTGGACACGACTGAGCTACTGAACTGAACTGAACTGACTGATTAGTGGTAATAATGGTTTCTCAAGCCCATAAAAAGCCACTGTACCATGGAACATAAGTTGTTACATTTACAGTGAGTTTGAGGACATAATATGGAGGTGGAAACATATAACACCTGCTATTATACCAAACATTTAATTTTTCAGAGTATTTTCTCACATATTACCTCATATAATCCATATAGTACTTTGTATACCTTAGTCCCATTTTATATAATTGCAGAAATTGAGTATCAGAGAGGGAGAGCAACTTACCTAAGTCTAACCTGGTGTCTAGCACAGAATTAGTGGCCAGTACTTTGGCCAACTGATGTGAAAAACTTACTCATTGGAAAAGACCCTGATGCTGAGAAAGATTGAAGGCAGGAGGAGAAGGGGGCAACAGAGAAAGAGATGGTTTGATGGCATCCCCGACTCAATGGACCTGAGTTTGAGCAAGCTCTGGGATTTGGTGATGGACAGGGGAACCTGGTGTGCTACAGTCCATGGGGTCACAAAGAATTGGACATGACTGAGTGACTAAACTGAACTGAACTGATAGAGCTGTTGATTTTGTTGGTGCTCATACAGTCTCATGCTCTGCAGAGTCCCCATGAGGAGGATTTCATGCCTAGGAACAGTCACTGCACTGACTTCTGGTGATTTAGTGAGGCACAAGGCGAATGTGTCCAGTAGCCTCCTCCTCCTCTGGCTACACAGTGAATTTGTGATGTGTATATTTTAAAGACCCCTCTTTCCATCAATTTCCTTGAGTTCCTAGATGACCCTCAACCTGCACCTCAACTACACTCTGGCAGTACTTCTTTCCAGAATATTTCCTATCCCTCACCACCATTTCCCCATTTTCCAAGGGTAATTGGGTCAAGGTATTAATGATGATTTTAATCATCTCAAATAACATATTTGTTTTCTTAAAACAATCTTTTTTAAAAAAAGAATGAGTACTATATCATGATGTGAATTTTCTGCAATAAATAACAGGGGAGATATTTGGAGTGAGTATCACTCAGGAATGAAAGCAGTAGTCTCATCTGTCCATCGTTAGAGATTTCCTGGCTACCTGCTTCAAGAGGCAAAAGCAAAGGCATTATCATTCATTTGGAGAAGGCTACAAGGTTCACCTTTTCTTTTAATTTGATAATACCTAGAAATAAGATCATGAAATATGTAGCCCTTAGTGTTCCCATAAATCATGGTTGTGGAAAAAAAGGGGAAGTCTCTCTTCCCCTTACAGATAATGGTTAAGACAAAATATTTTAGCTAAAACTGTGGCATTATAAAATTTCTTTATAGTGTGACAATGAAAAAGAAAGATATGGTGAGATCATTCAGTGTATGTGTATATTTGTAGAGAAAGGGAAAGTATAGCTGCCATAACAATGGCCCCCAAAGATGTCCGTGCATTAATATTTAGAACCAGTGAATATGTTACTTTACATGGCAGATGTGGCTAAGATTAAAAACAGTGAGAAGGAGGGATTATCTTAGATTACTTGAGAGGTCCCAAGGTAATCAACCAAGTCCTTAAACACAGAGAATCCTTCTTGTCTACATTAAACTAGAGACAATAGCATGGGACTCATTCAACCTTTAGTTACTGGTTTTACACATGGAGGAAGAAGTGATGTGCCAAGGATTGTCAGCAGCCTTTATAAGATGGAAAAGACAAGGAAAAAATTCTACTGTAGAGCCCTTAGAAATTAATACAGCCCAGTTTTTACTTTGATTTTAAACCCAGTGATACCCATGTTGAGATTTGAATTGTAGATCTGTAAAAAAAAAGACAGAAATGGTATGGACCTAAGAGAAGCAGAAGATATTAAGAAGAGGTGGCAAGAATACACAGAAGAACTGTACAAAAAAAGATCTTCATGACCCAGATAATCACGATGGTGTGATCACTCACCTAGAGCCAGACATCATGGAATGTGAAATCAAGTGGGCCTTAGAAAGCATCACTACGAACAAAGCTAGTGGAGGTGATGGAATTCCAGTTGAGCTATTTCAAATCTTGAAAGATGATGCTGTGAAAGTGCTGCACTCAATATGCCAGCAAATTTGGAAAACTCAGGAGTGGCCACAGGACTGGAAAAGGTCAGTTTTCATTCCAATCCCAAAGAAAGGCAATGCTCAAACTACCATAGTAGTTTGAGCCAAAGAATGCTCAAACTACCGCACAATTGCACTCATCTCACATGCTAGTAAAGTAATGCTCAAAATTCTCCAAGCCAGGCTTCAGCAATACGTGAACTGTGAACTTCCAGATGTTCAAGCTGGTTTTAGAAAAGGCATAGGAACCAGAGATCAAATTGCCAACATCCACTGGATCATCGAAAAAGCAAGAGAGTTCCAGAAAAATATCTATTTCTGCTTTATTGACTGTGCGAAAGCCTTTGACTGTGTTCAGTTCAGTTGAGTCGCTCAGTCATGTCCGACTCAAAAATTATGACCAACCTAGATAGCATATTGAAAAGCAGAGACATTACTTTGCCAACAAAGGTCCATCTAGTCAAGGCTATGGTTTTTCCAGTGGTCATGTATGGATGTGAGAGTTGGACTATGAAGAAAGCTGAGCGCTGAAGAATTGATGCTTTTGAACTGTGGTGTTGGAGAAAACTCTTGAGAGTCCCTTGGACTGCAAGGAGATCCAACCAGCCCATTCTGAAGGAGATCAGCCCTGGGATTTCTTTGGAAGGAATGATGCTGAAGCTGAAACTCCAGTACTTTGGCCACCTCATGTGAAGAGTTGACTCATTGACTGTGTGGATCACAATAAACTGTGGAAAATTCTGAAAGAGATGGGAATACCAGACCACCTGACCTGCCTCTTGTGTATGTATGCAGGTCAGGAAGCAACAGTTAGAACTGGACATGGAACAACAGACTGGTTCCAAATAGGAAAAGGAGTACGTCAAGGCTGTATATTGTCACCCTGCTTATTTAACTTATATGCAGAGTACACCATGAGAAACACTGGCCTGCAAGAAGCACAAGCTGGAATCAAGATTGCCAGGAGAAATATTAGATATGCAGATGACACCACGCTTATGGCAGAAAGTGAAGAGGAACTAAAATGCCTCTTGATGAGAGTGAAAGAGGATAGTGAAAAGTTGGCTTTAAGCTCAACATTCAGAAAACGAAGATCATGGCACATGGTCCCATCACTTCATGGGAAATAGATGGGGAAGCAGTGGCAGACTTTATCTTTTTGGGCTCCAAAATCACTGCAGATGGTGATTGCAGCCATGAAATTAAAGACCCTTACTCCTTGGAAGAAAAGTTATGACCAAACTAGATAGCATATTGAAAAGCAGAGACATTACTTTGCCAACAAAGGTCCGTTTAGTCAAGGCTATGGTTTTTCTAGTTGTCATGTATGGATGCGAGAGTTGGACTATGTAGAAAGCTGAGTGCCGAAGAATTGATGCTTTTGCACAGTGGTGTTGGAGAAGACTCTTGAGAGTCCCTTGGACTGTGAGGAGATCCAACCAGTCCATTCTGAAGGAGATCAGCCCTGGGTGTTCTTTGGAAGGAATGATGCTAAAGCTGAAACTCCAGTACTTTGGCCACCTCATGCGAAGAGTTGACTCATTGGAAAAGACTCTGATGCTGAAAGGGATTGGGGGCAGGAGGAGAAGGGGACGACAGAGGATGAGATGGCTGGATGGCATTACCGACTCTATGGACATGAGTTTGAGTGAACTCTGGGAGATGGTGATGGACAGGGAGGCCTGGCGTGCTTTGATTCATGGGGTTGCAATGAGTTGGAGATGACTGAGTGACTGAACTGAATTGAAAAGAAGGATATTGGAAAAAAGTAACTGACATGTTGAATGAATATGATCCAGTAGGGTTAATAACAAGAATTAACATTTTTATTATACTGTTATGCACTGGACATATTTCTAAGAATAAAGCTTTCAAGACTCCAGTGTTTTCTTTTTCTTAACCTAATTTGCAAAAGGAAAACTGAAATAGAGAAATTAACTTCAAGATTAATCCATGATTAATACAGTTGTATCGTGAAGCAAGGATTTGAACCCACACAACATAGCCTCAGAGTCTTGGCTTTACAATCAAGTCACAGTGTTCATGCTCTTAATAACTACACCAAAATTTACCCCTACTCTCATTTTGACAAAACCAAAGTGCGAATAAATTTGTTTTCTTTCCCAGATTCACAGAGTCAGTGGAAAAATCTATGAACACTTCATTTGGTCAGAAATGCCTATTATTCCTTCCTCTCTCCCTTCTTCCCTGCCAGCTCTCTCTCTCTCCTCCTTATCTCTTCTTTAATTTCTTATTTCTTCCTTCCATTCTTCTCTCTTTCACTTGAAAAAACCAGTACAGTTTGACATAAGTATGGTTCATTATTAACTTTTTCATCTCAGTGTCAGAGAAAGAGAAACTTCTCTGCTGAAATCTGGTTCCTAGCTCATTAGAAGTCTATGATCATATAGTTTGTTGGAATTTCAGCAATGTTGAACATTCTTTTTCATTAAATAAAATATAAGCATTTTTAAATCATGCAAATATTTAATGCTTCTTTGTAAACCACTTTTGAAATACAAGATGTAGAATGAAAACTATCACCTAGTTTTACCACCCAGAGACAACCATCTTCTGTTTCTTTTCTGCTGACTTCTTTCTCTGTACAGAGGAAGAAATCCACTTATATCTTTCAACAGCAGTACAGTATTTTATCTTAAGTATCAAATAGGCATGCCTTGGTAATATTGCAATTTTAGTTCCAAGCCACTGCAATAAAGCAAATTACATGAAATTTTTAGTTTCCCAACACACATAAAGGTTATGTTTATACTGTAGACTAAGTGTACAACAGCATTATGTATTTAAAATGATGTGCATTCTTTAATTTAAAATCATTTTATTGATTAAAAATGCTAACCATCACCTAAGCCTTCAGTGAGGTGTAATCTTTTTGCTACTGGAGGGTCTTGCCTTGATGCTGATGTCTGCTGACTGATTAGGGTACTTATTGCTGAAGATTGGAGTGACTGTGGCAATTTCTTAAAATAAGACAACAGTGAAGTCTTCTGCATTAATGAATGATTTCTCGGTAGCATGCCATGCTGTTTGATAGCACTTTAACCTTAGTAGATCTTCTTTCAAATTTGTAGTTAATTTTGTCAAAACCTGCTATTTTATCTTTTAAGTTATGTAATAGTCTATGTCCTTTGTTGTCATTTCAACAATCTTCACAGCATCTTCACCAGGAGTAGATTCTATCTCAAGAAACACTTTTGTTGTTCATCCATAAAAAGAAACACCTCATCCATTAAAGTTTTATCATGAGATTGTAGCAATGCAGTCACATCTTCAGGTTCCACTTGTAATTTTATTTTATTTTTTTAAAACTTTTTATTTTGTGTTGGGGTATAGCCAATTAGCAAACAATGTTGAGATAGTTTCAGGTGAACAGTGAAGGGACTCAGTGATATATACACACACATGAATCCATTCTCCCCCAAACTCCTCTCCCACCCAGGCTGCCACAGAACTGTGAGCAGAGTTTCATGTACTGTATAACAGGTCCTTGTTGGTTATCTATTTAAATATAGCAGTGTATATATGTCCATCGCAAACTCCCTGACTATTCCTTTGCCTCATCCTTTCCGCCAGCAACTGTAAGTTCATTCTCTAAGTCTGTGAATCACTTTCTGTTTTGTAAGTTCGTTTGTATCATTTATTTTTAGATTCCACATATAAGGGATGTCATACACTATTTCTTCTTCTCTGTCTGACCTACTTCATTTAGCATCCACACCTAATTTTAGTTCTCCTGCTATTTCCACCTCTGCAGTGACTTCCTCTACTGAAATCTCGAACCTCTCAAAGTGTTAGCTATGAGAGTTGGAATTAATTTCTTTGAAACTCTTATTATGGATATTTTGACTTCACATGAATCATGAGTGTTCTTAATGGCATCTAGAATGATGAATCCTTTCCAGAAGGTTTCAACTGATTTGCCCAGATCTGTTAGAGGAATCACTCTCTCTGGCAGCTACGACCTTATGAAATGTATTTCTTAAATAATACTTAAGATTATTCTTTGATCCTTTAGCTACAGTATGGATGTTGTATTAGCAGGCATGAAAACAACATTAATCTCACTGTAACCTCCATCAGAGCTTCTGGGTGACCATGTACATTGTCAATGAACAGCAATGTTTGGAAAAGAATCTTCTTTCTGAGCAGGAGGTCTCAGCAGTGAGCCTAAAATATTCAGTAAACCATGTTGTCAGCAAATATGCTGTCATTCAGGCTTTGTTTTTCTATTTATAGAGGACAGGCAGAGTAGATTTACATAATTCTTAAGGATCCTAAGATTTCAGAACAGTCAATGAGATTTGGCTTCAATGTATAATCACTAGCTACATTAGCTCCTAATAAGAAAGTTAGCCTGTCATTTGAAGCCGGGCAATAATTTCTCCTCCCTACCTGTGAAAGTCCTAGATGGCATCTTCTTCCTATAGAAGGCTGTTTTGTTTCTATTGAAAATCTATTGTTGAGTGTAGCCCACTTCATTAACTATCTTGAGTTTCTGGATAACTTGCTGCAGCTTCTACATCAGCACTTGCTGTTTCACCTGACACCTATATGTTACCGAGACAGCTTGTTTCCTTAACTCTCATGAGTCATCTCTGCCAGCTTTCAATTTTTCTTCCAGAGTTTCCTCACCTCTCTCAGCCTTCATAGAAGTGATGAGAGTTAGAGCCTTGGTCTGGATTAGACTTTGGCTAAAGGGAAGGTTGTGGCTGGTTTGACTTCTATCCAGAAAGCTAAACCTTTTTCCATACCCACCATCTGCCTGCAATGCTGGAGACCTGGGTTCAATTCCTGGGTTGGAAAGATCCCCTGGAGAAGGAAACGACAACCCAATCCAGTATTCTTGCCTGGAGAATCCCATGGACAGAGGAGCCTGGCAGTCTATAGACCACAGGGTCACAAGAGTCGGACATGACTTAGTGACTAAACCACCACCACCACCATAAGGCTACTTTGCTTTATTATCATTTCTGTGTTCACTGGAGTAGCGATTTTAATTTCCTTCAAGAATTTTGACTTTGTATTCACAGCTTGGCTTTTTGGTGCAAGAGGCTTCGCTATTAGCCTACTTTGGCTTTTGACATGCCTTCTTCACTAGAATTTCTAGGCTTTGATTTAAAATGAGAGATGTGTGACTCTTCCTTTCACTTGAACATTTAGGGGCCATTGTAGGGTTATTCAGTTGAGTTCAGTTCAGTCGCTGTGTTGTGTCTGACTCTTTGCGACCCCATAGACTGCAATATGCCAGGCTTCCCTCACAAGAATACAGGGAGGGCATAGAGAGGACTGAGAGAAGAGGAGAGATGAGGTAATGGCTGATGGAGGACTCAGAACACACATTACATTTATCAATTATATTTACTGTCTTATATAGGTGCTGTTTGTGGTGCCCCAAGACAATTACAATAGTAACATTAAAGAACACTAAGCATATATCACCATAACAAACATAATAATAATGAACAAGTTTGAAATATTGCAAGAATTACTAAAATGTGATGGGGAGATACTAAGTGAGCAATCACTATGGGAAAAATGGCGCCTGTGGATTTACTCAATGCAAGTTTACAAAAAGCTTCAATTTGTAAAAAAGATACAATATGTTTGAAGCACATAAAGGGAAGTGCAATAAAACAAGTTATGCCTATAATTACTTAACCATTCTCCTGTTACCAAAAGGTAAGAATGTTGCTAATATTTTTTCTAATCAATCAGTTATCAGATCAGATCAGATCAGTCGCTCAGTCGTGTTCGACTCTTTGTGACCCCATGAATCGCAGCATGCCAGGCCTCCCTGTCCATCACCAACTCCTAGAATTAACTCAGACTCACATCCATCGAGTCAGTGATGCCACCCAGCCATCTCATCCTCTGTCGTCCCCTTCTCCTCATGCCCCCAATCCCTCCCAGCATCAGGGTCTTTTCCAATGAGTCAACTCTTCGCATGAGGTGGCCAAAGTATTAGAGTTTCAGCTTTAGCATCATTCCTTCCAAAGAAATCCCAGGGCTGATCTCCTTCAGAATGGACTGGTTGGATCTCCTTGCAGTCCAAGGGACTCTCAAGAGTCTTCTCCAACACCACAGTTCAAAAGCATCAATTCTTTGGCGCTCAGCCTTCTTCACAGTCCAACTCTCACATCCATACATGACCACAGGAAAAACCATAGCCTTGACTAGATGAAACTTTGTTGGCAAAGTAATGTCTCTGCTTTTGAATATGCTATCTAGATTGGTCATAACTTTCCTTCCAAGGAGTAAGCATCTTTAAATTTCATGAATGCAGTCACCATCTGTAGTGATTTTGGAGCCCAGAAAAATAAAGTCTGACACTGTTTCCACTGTTTCCCCATCTATTTCCCATGAAGTAATGGGACTGGATGCCATGATCTTCGTTTTCTGAATGTTGAGCTTTAAGCCAAATTTTTCACTCTCCACTTTCACTTTCATCAAGAGGCTTTTGAGTTCCTCTTCACTTTCTGCCATAAGGGTGGTGTCATCTTCTCCAGGCAATCAAGATTCCAGTTTGTGTTTCTTCCAGTCCAGTGTTTCTCATGATGTACTCTGCATATAAGTTAAATAAGCAGGGTGACAATATACAGCCTTGATGAACTCCTTTTCCTATTTGGAACCAGTAGGTTGTTCCATGTCCAGTTCTAACTGTTGCTTCCTGACCTGCATAGAGTTTATTTATGTATCTTTTCTATTTCACAGTTATTCTCAGACTAGAGCTGAAGTAGAATTGTTAGATTAAAAGGTAAGAACATTTTGACACTGCTTTCAGATAAATTATATCAATTTATGTTTACAGTTATAATGCATGAAACTGTACATCTTGCTCCATCTCACCAGTAGCATTTAGTATTAAAAACCACTATTGTACTAGGCAGAAAGTATTTTATTAAAATAATTGCCCCTTTAGATTTATCACACTAACCTTCTCAGTGTGAAGCCACTTATATCATAGATAACAACATCTCTCACTGAAGGGGCAGTCGTAAAGGGGCATTACTTATGGACTTCAACTGAGTCAGAAGTCAAACTGACATATTTCATGAACAAACTGAATATGGGAGAAAAATAAGGCAAACTTGAGTGATATTAATGAGGACAAGTTTTTAAAAATACCAGTTTACTATGATCTTAAAATATAGCAAAATAGACTGAGAATTAAATATTTCAAGTCTAGAGAGTTACTTTGGCATTACCTTTCTTTGGGATTGGAATGAAAACTGATTTTTTCCAGTCCTGTGGCCACTCCTGAGTTTTCCAAATTTGCTGGCATATTGAGTGCAGCACTTTCACAGCATCATCTTTCAGGATTTGAAAGAGCTCAACTGGAATTCCATCACCTCCTCTAGGTTTGTTCGTAGTGATGCTTTCTAAGGCTCACTTGATTTCACATTCCAGGATGTCTGGCTCTAGGTGAGTGATCATACCATTGTGATTATCTTGGTCATGAAGATCTTTTTTGTACAGTTCTTCTGTGTATTCTTGCCATCTCTTCTTAATATCTTCTGCTTCTGTTAGGTCCATATCATTTCTGTCCTTTATTGTGCCCATCTTTGCATGAAATGTTCCCTTGGTATTGCTAATTTTCTTGAACAGATCTCTAGTCCTTCCCATTCTGTTGTTTTCCTCTATTTCTTTGCATTGATCACTGAGGAAGGCTTTCTTATCTCTTCTTGCTGTTCTTTGGAACTCTGCATTCAGATGCTTATATCTCTCCTTTTCTCCTTTGCTTTTTGCTCCTCTTCTTTTCACAGCTATTTGTAAGGCCTCCCCAGACAGCCTTTTTTTTTTTTTTTTTTTGCATTTCTTTTCCATGGGGATGGTCTTGATCCCTGTCTCCTGTACAATGTCATGAACCTCAGTCCATATTTCATCAGGCACTCTATCTGTCAGATCTAGTCCCTTAAATCTATTTCTCACTTCCACTGTATAATCATAAGGGATTTGATTTAGGTCATACCTGAATGGTCTAGTGGTTTTCTCTACTTTCTTCAATTTCAGTCTGAATTTGGCAATAAGGAGCTCATGATCCGAGCCACAGTCAGCTCCTAGTCCTGTTTTTGCTGACTGCTAACCCTTATGGCAGAAAGTGAAGAGAAACTAAAAAGCCTCTTGATGAAAGTGAAAGAAGAGAGTGAAAAAGTTGGCTTAAAGCTCAACATTCAGAAAAATTAAGATCATGGCATCTGGTCCCATCACTTCATGGGAAACAGATGGGGAAACAGTGGAAACAGTGTCAGACTTTATTTTTTGGGGCTCCAAAATCACTGCAGATGGTGATTGCAGCCATGAAATTAAAAGACGCTTACTCCTTGGAAGGAAAGTTATGACCAATCTAGATAGCATATTCAAAAGCAGAGACATTACTTTGCCAACAAAGGTCCATCTAGTCGAGGTTATGGTTTCTCCAGTGGTCCTGTATGGATGTGAGAATTGGACTGTGAAGAAAGCTGAGCGCTGAAGAATTGATGCTTTTGAACTGTGGTGTTGGAGAAGACTCTTACGAGTCCCTTGGACTGCAAGGAGATCCAACCAGTCCATTGTGAAGGAGATCAGCCCTGGGTGTTCTTTGGAAGGAATGATGCTAAAGCTGAAACTCCAGTACTTTGGCCACCTCATGCACAGAGTTGACTCATTGGAAAAGACTCTGATGCTAGGAGGGATTGGGGGCAGGAGGAAGAGGGGACGACAGAAGATGAGATGGCTGGATGGCATCACTGACTCAATGGCCGTGAGTTTGAGTGAACTCCAGGTGATGGTGATGGCCAGGGAGGCCTGGTGTGCTGCGATTCATGGGGTTGCAAAGAGTCGGACATGACTGAGCAACTGAACTGAACTGACTGAGAGAGTTACTTTACATATATGTGTGTATATACACACACATATATATGTGTATGTATATTTTAGCTGACTTTTCGTTTGCTTGTATTTTTACCTCTAATTATTATTACTTGCCAAAGGAAGATTATAGGTAGCATTATAATAGATGTCTGTCTTTTAACTCTGGATCTGGTTTTAATCTTGGAATTTGCACTAGGCAATCTTTCTGTTTTTGTGTGTGCCATTTTGTTTTGCCTGACCCTAACACAGAACTGTATACATCTTGGAGCTGTTAGACTGTTTGCAGTGTAGACTCTGGAGACAGATATGAGTTAAAGTTCATAGCTTTTACATTTACCAACTGTTCTTCTTAAGCAAGTTATCCAAATCTCTAAAGTTTCTGTTTCTGTAGCTATTAAACTGAGATAATAATAGGGCCTGCATTCGGTGGTTGAGGGAGAATTAAATGAAGCACTGCAAATAATGACATTGTCTAGTAAAAAAAATCAGCAAATAATAGTTGTTACTATCATCATTATCATCATCCCCATTATTATAATCTTTTTTTCCTCTCTGATTATAGTATGAGCTCTTTCTGCTTCAAGTATACAGTCCTAAAACTCTACCTTCTCTTCCTTATCTTTCTTAACATTCACTCATTTATCAACAGGCATTTATCTAGAACAAAATAGATTAAATCTGGGCACAGGGATCTTATATGCCTGTGAGTGAAGATAAATAATGGACAAATAAGCAAATAGATACTCAGAATGTTGGATGGTGTTGTGTTATGGAGAAAAATAAAACAGAGCAAGGGATATAGGAATAGTCAGAGATGGGAGTGGGGCTGACATGGGAGAAAGATAGTTTGTTATTTATTTAAAGTGGTAGAAACCTCTGACGAATGATATATCTTGAACATAATTAAAGAGAAGATAAAGTAACATTCTCAATAACAGAAACATGCCTTGTATGTTCAAGAATCAGCAAGAAGGGCTGTGGGGCAGAGAGAGAGTAACTAGATGGAAATGAGGTCAAAAATGGGGGTGGGCCACACATGTAGGGGCTTGTAGGCCATTGTCAGGGCTTTGAGTTTTAGCATGGGTGACATAGAAAACCAGTGGGCAGTAGTGAGCAGAAGGATACCTGGGCAAAGGCAGAAGTGGATCAGCTATGGGAGGCTGTTTCAGTATTCTAGGGGAGATGGTGATGGCTTAAACCTGGAGATGAGTGAGTGAATGACAGTCACTCAGTCATGTCAGATTCTTTGTGACTCTTCTCCCAACTCTAGACAAGCATCACTGAAGATGCACAGAAACTCTCCTATAACCTTTGGTGTCATGCTTGTCCATGAGTTTTGTCCCTTTCCCATGACTGGCTAAGCTTCAAAATTACTCTCTCAGTGTTCTATGCAACAATTCATTCGAAGATGAAAGTCAGAAAATATATCCAGGCTCTGCTGGATTCTCACTGAAGCTTCCCAGTTTTTCAATAAACCATAGAATTTGGAATAAAAAGCACTTTTGACAAATTGGGGAAATGTGGAAAAAACTTAGCTCTAAGTTGAAAGACATTAAACTGTAATGGACAGAGCAATAAAATGGAGGCAGGAAATTTGATATCTGGTTTTTAATTGAACAGACTGGTTCCAAATAGGAAAAGGAGTACGTCAAGGCTGTATATTGTCACCCTGCTTATTTAACTTATAAGCAGAGGACATCATGAGAAACGCTGGGCTGGAAGAAGCACAAGCTGGAATCAAGATTGCCGGGAGAAATATCAATAATCTCAGATATGCAGATGACACCACCCTTATGGCAGAAAGTGAAGAGGAACTAGAAAGCCTCTTGATGAAAGTGAAAGTGGAGAGTGAAAAAGTTGGCTCAAATTTCAACATTCAGAAAACGAAGATCATGGCATCTGGTCCCATCACTTCATGGGAAATAGATGGGGAAACAGTGGAAACAGTGTCAGACTTTATTTTTCTGGGCTCCAAAATCACTGCAGATGGTGACTGTGGCTGTGAAATTAAAAGATGCTTACTCCTTGGAAGAAAAGTTATGATCAACCTAGATAGCATATTGAAAAGCAGAGACATCACTTTGCCAACAAAGGTCCGTCTAGTCAAGGCTATGGTTTTTCCAGTGGTCATGTATGGATGTGAGAGTTGGACTCTGAAGAAAGCTGAGTGCCAAAGAATTGATGCTTTTAGACTGTGGTGTTGGAGAAGACTCTTGAGAGTCCCTTGGACTGCAAGGAGATCCAACCAGTCCATTCTGAAGGAGATCAGCCCTGGGTGTTCATTTGAAGGACTGATGCTAAAGCTGAAACTCCAGTACTTTTGCCACCTCATGCACAGAGTTGACTCATTGGAAAAGACTCTGATGCTGGGAGGGACTGGGGGCATGAGGAGAAGGGGACGACAGAGGATGAGATGGCTGGATGGCATCACTGACTCAATGGACGTGAGTTTGAGTGAACTCCAGGAGATGGTGATGGACAGGGAGGCCTGGCGTGCTGTGATTCATGGGGTCACAAAGAGTCGGACACAACTGAACGACTGAACTGAACTGAACTAGCTGGCTCTGTGACCTTGATGAATCCATTAACCTCCAGGGGCCTTAGTTTGCACATTACTGCAATGAGAGGTGTTGCTAGGTCAGCACTGTCCAATGGGAGTTTCTGCAATGATGGAAAGATTCTATATCTTAACTGTCCAATAGGGCAGCCAGTAGCCATGTGTGTCTATTGAGCACTGGAAATGTGGTTGGTACAACTGAAGGACTAAGGTTGTAATTTTTTCAGTAGTTAGAGTGGATATTTGCATTATTTGGTTGTCTATAATCCGAAATCTTCCTGGCCTCTCATTAGAAGTGTTAAAAGTCTCCCATAGTTGCTTTTCTTGCTTTCACTGCAGTGAGAGGATGGGCACATGACTTAGGCTCAACCAAGAAGATGCACTCACTCTAGTCTTTGAAATAGAAGCTCATTTGGCAAAGAAGAAAAAGAAGAAGATGATATATTCTAGAATGGTGGCAACCACATCAAGTTTCCAGGGCAATGGTAGTGGTTCTGGTATGGGGTTATCTATTGTTCAACTGGCGATGGAGCAAGCTGTGGTGTTCTTTGTTCACCATTCCTTAAGTGTAACTTTAGGCAAACCACTTAATTTTTCCAACCCTCAAGGTAAATTCTGTAAAAATTGTTATCAGATCAGATCAGATCAGTCACTCAGTCGTGTCCGACTCTTTGCGGCCCCATGAATCGCAGCACGCCAGGCCTCCCTATCCATCACCAACTCCCGGAGTTCACTGAGACTCACGTCCATCGAGTCAGTGATGCCATCCAGTCATCTCATCCTCTGTCGTCCCCTTCTCCTCCTGCCCCCAATCCCTCCCAGCATCAGGGTCTTTTCTAATGAATCAACTCTTCACATGAGGTGGCCAAAGTACTGGAGTTTCAGCTTTAGCATCATTCCTTCCAAAGAAATCCCAGGTTCGATGCACGATACTGGATGCTTGGGGCTGGTGCACTGGGACGACCCAGAGGGATGGAATGGGGAGAGAGGAGGGAGGAGGGTTCAGGATGGGGAACACATGTATACCTGTGGCGGATTCATTTTGATATTTGGCAAAACTAATACAGTTATGTAGAGTTTAAAAATAAAATAAAATTAAAAAAAAAAAAAAGAAAAGAAATCCCAGGGCTGATCTCCTTCAGAATGGGCTGGTTGGATCTCCTTGCAGTCCAAGGGACTCGCAAGAGTCTTCTCCAACACCACAGTTCAAAAGCATCAATTCTTCAGCGCTCAGCTTTCTTCACAGTCCAACTCTCACATCCATACATGACCACAGGAAAAACCATAGCCTTGAATAGACGAACCTTTGTTGGCAAAGTAATGTCTCTGCTTTTGAATATGCTATCTAGATTGGTCATAACTTTCCTTCCAAGGAGTAAGCGTCTTTAAATTTCATGAATGCAGTCACCATCTGTAGTGATTTTGGAGCCCAGAAAAATAAAGTCTGACACTGTTTCCACTGTTTCCCCATCTATTTCCCATGAAGTGGTGGGACCGGATGCCATGATCTTCATTTTCTGAATGTTGAGCTTTAAGCCATAGTGATATCTATTCTCCATGTGACTATAAGTAAATAAGTTTGGTAAATATTTCATGTTTGGAGATACATACAGATCTTATGAATTTCTCTGGACACAAAGTTCTCAAATGTCCACTAAATAGAGATGCTGGCTAGCACTTATAAGCTCTTCTTAGGAAAAAAAAAATGATGGTAAATTGCTATTTTAAGGTCTTTTCATACCTCTCTTAGGTCTCCCTTTTCTTATTCAGTAACTCTGACTCCCGGAGAAGGCGATGGCACCTCACTCCAGTACTCTTGCCTGAAAAGCCCCATGGACAGAGGCGCCTGGTAGGCTGCAGTCCATGGGATTGCGAAGAGTTGGGCATGACTGAACGACTTCACTTTCACTTTTCACTTTCATGCATCAGAGAAGGAAATGGCAACCCACTCCAGTGTTCTTGCCTGGAGAATCCCAAGGACGGGGAAGCCTGCTGGGCTGCCGTCTATGGGGTTGCACAGAGTCAGACATGACTGAAGTGACTTAGCAGCAGCAGCAGCAGCAGCAGCAGCAACCCTGCCTCCAGCCCAGAGCACCACAACTGGCCATTATGCCCTTCACAGCACCAAAAGTTCTCAGCCTTCTTCTTACCTCTGCCCCATTGATAGGTTACCTGCAGAACCCCTGCACTCCCCTGTCAAAAGGAAACTAATATACTCATTCTAACCAAGGAATCAATGGCATATAATTAATGACACACTAGACCATTGACAAATAACACAGAGAGAGCAAATAGGGACTCACTTAATTGCTGGTAAAACTCAACTAGGGAATATGGCCTCAATTTGGTTGTAAGATGGTAAAATTGACTTCCTAGTGCTTCTTCCACTCTCTACCCCTCATCATACCACCATGTTCGTATCTTCAGACCCATCTGAGGGAAGTGCCAATTTACAGAGAAGACTTACCCAGCCAGGTACATGGAGAACACCTCTCAACTCTCACCTGTCAACAGTAGGGCAGGGAGGCCATGCATACACAAAGACATTCAGCAATTAACTCCACCTGACAGAGAGATAGGAATTAACAGAAGTCATATTCTTACCATCTCATCAATCATTAAAAAACATGCCTTTTCACATAGGAAAATCAATGCTTGGATGTTTAAACCAATGTTTTTTCTTTAAACCATCCAATGCTTGGATGCTCCTAACCAATTATATAACTGAAGAAATCAGAGGTTCCTATTTCATGGACCAGTAGAAAGTTGGGACAGGAAAAGAATGCTTTCTCTTTCTTTCCTGAGCCATAAGAATAAGATTAGAAACACAGGAGATTGAGGCACTTTCCAAGGGCAGAGGTCGTATTTTAAAGGCTTTACTGATGTCATTTAATTATATCTCATATGCAGAAATTTGCTATGCTTTGTGATCATTATTTTAAGCAGTTCTGTTGTCCTGCCTTTTTAAAAAACATCTAGTCATTCACAATTCTTTAATTTTTCCACATAATATAAAGGGCCAGTTGAAGAGAAGATAATATATCCAACTTAATCAGAATATTTCAGGTTCATCTCTAATTAGAACTAATATTTATGACAAATTCTACATCTTTTGAGGTCTGAAATAATCTTTTCCTTTACCTTATAGAGAAGACCTACAGCAGTGCTTAGCACATAATCACAGTGAATGCTCAATAAATGAATGAATTAATCTAATTTTACTTATTTTCTTCTCTCTTTAAAAGGTCACTTTAATTCTTTATACTTCTTTCTTTCAATTTCTTATGTTTCCTGTAAACATCCTCATTTTCTTTCCCCTCATTCATCTTTCTTTCTCCTGGGAAACTGCTCTCTGTAATTGTTTTATTTTCCTATCTTTCTGCCTCTTATATTCTCCTATCATTCATCCTTTCTCCTCTGTGTCTATAATTATCTTTAAAATCACCTTTTCAGGTATAACTTGGATAAATGGTGAGGAACATCTTAAATCAAGAGATATTGAAACTGAGAAATTACTTATTAGTCATGGGGAGAAAAGCCAGAAATCTATTCTGAGCTGCTTTGAGACAAAGCCAAACCAGAATCTATTTTGATGTCACAAACATCCTAAATGGACTTCCAGTCTTCCTTGATTGAGCATTTACTTAAATATAGAACTTATTTCAAAAAAAGCTGATCCACACTTTACTAGCATGCATACTTATATAGACAAACCTATAAAAAATATTCCTATTAACTCTGAGTACCTGAATGGAGAAAATCTAAATTAGTGAAAGAAGCAATGCTGTTTTTTCTTTAAGCATCTACAACCAGTAGAACCCATCTTATGACTTTGTATAAGGTAATAAATATTAATTTGAAATAGATAGTTCAAATTATTACTGTGAAGCTCCCTAATTTCCAATATATGGAATATTTTCTGTCTTTTCCAATAATTCTGCCAACCACAAAATTGTGTTGAATTTGATTACAATCAAAACAAAGACAACAAGAGTAATAAAGACTATATAGTTACCTTGGGAGACATAACTTTCTCATGAGACTAGTGTGCTAGAAAGTTGAAATGAAGCTTAATATTGACAGACATAAATTAAAGAATGACAAATTAATAAGAATGACAAATTATTTATTAATAAATTAATGTGCATATTCAGTAAATGAATCCCTCATAGATTGTTGATTTGGGGATTTTGGCCTTAAGGTAAGGAGAAAGAAAGGAAAGAAGAGATAGTGGCACATATTCAAGATTTGGTCACATGGGAATGAGAAAGGTTTGTGAGGTAAATTACTCTTTTGGAGCAGAAAAAGTGAGAGTTCTGAGAACAGACAGCAGGCAAAAATTCAGTCAGGGCAGAAGCTGATGTAAGAGAAGGACAGCAATAATTACTGGGGACAGGTTGCTGGGTTTCAGGAGCAGAGCTCTAGGTGTTTCAGTCTCATAAAGACCAAAGAACCACTCCAGAAATCAAAGGAGAGACTTATGCAATAAGATGGCCAGGGTTTTGGCTGCTAGGAGTAAGAGGAGAGCCTTACCCCTGGAGCTCAAAACCAAGGTCAGAGCAGAAGCAAAAATCAGGCTGCCTGGAGTTTGATTCTCTAAGCTGTGACCTTAAAGTTCCTGAAATTTCCTGTGATCACGGACAGAATTTGTTCCAAGTTGGGGAGGGGGATGAGCTAAATTTATGAGAACAACTAAAGTGTCACCAGCTTTGAAATTTAGAGGAGAAAAGAGATAAACATCATTATGTGAATTAATTCATAAAGTGGGAGAAAATCTATTTTAAGAGTCCTGTGCTATAAAAAAAAATATCCAAGTTGGTTAGGGAAACTCTGTTTGGGTGGCTGGGATAGTTAAATGTGTTAGAACAGTGGCTAACATACAGTAGTTATTCAATATATGTTAACTTAACCCCTGTTAGTATTATCAATCTATGACTCTTTTGCAGTTCTTCATGCAAATGCTGCTTTACCAAAGTTTCTGAAAGAAAGCACAAAGGGAACTAACTGGTAGGGGGTTCTTTAAGGACTTCATGCCTTGGAAGGATCTAGTTTGGTACAATTTGGAAAGGAAGCAAGGCTTAGCCAGCGTGAGTCACAGCAGATCCTCTCAAAAATCTGTGAGAGTAGGGAGGAACAAGATGGCGGAAGAGTAGGTGGACGTGGAGCACATCTCTCTCCATGGACATATCAGGAATACACCTTCAGACACAGAAGTGCATGCAGAACACCAGCTGAGAGCAGACAGGAGTACCTGACCAGCGGAAAAGAATGTATAGAACCACGCAAATCTCGGTAAGATGAAGGAACTAGCGAGAACAACCCGAGTGTCAGTAGGACTGGACCTGCCCTGGGCTGGTGGGGGAAATGAAACAGGGATCCAATCCCCATATCAGGGCAATTGTCTGAGTCAGAGGAGAAACATTTAAGGCTAAGAGTGAAACAGCTGATCTGTGGCAGCCTGAATGGAATGAGAATCAGACAGTCCTTGCTGCAGCCATACATACCCTGGACAGGGATGCAGGTCCCCTGGAAGTCGCGGTAGCTGGGAGCTGGACTTTAGGAATTATGGAACAATCCCAGGGAAAGGGCTGTTGTTGACTGTAGAGAGACAGATTGAGGGGATGTGAGGGAGGAGATTGTGGTGGGAAATGCCTGTGGAGGAAAGCCGGGCAGCCATGGAAGCAAGACGATACTGCTGAGTCATGTGTAGGCGGTGGAACCATCACCATAGACTCTCTTCCCACATGCCACCATGGGGCAGGTGAACAATAGAGAGGCTGGCACATCAAATACCTGATGCACTGAACTACAGAATAGAACCCCACCTAGGGTGCCCCTTTAAGTGCCTGAGGTGCTGATCTATAGAGTAGGACCCCAGACAAGGGGGCTCCTCTATGTGCCTGATGCACTGAACAACAGAGAAGGACCCCAGGCAAGGGAGCCCTCTAAGTGCCTGAAT
Organism: Bubalus kerabau; assembly: GCF_029407905.1. Taxonomy (NCBI): domain Eukaryota; kingdom Metazoa; phylum Chordata; class Mammalia; order Artiodactyla; family Bovidae; genus Bubalus; species Bubalus kerabau. The sequence goes on from NC_073641.1 coordinate 17,597,828, forward strand.
GGAGAAAAACTGGCCAAAGAGGCCTTCTGATCACCAGCTACAGTTCAGTTCAGTTGCTCAGTCGTGTCTGACTCTTTGCGACCCCATGAATCACAGCATGCCAGGCCTCCCTGTCCATCACCAACTCCTGGGGTTCACTCAGACTCACATCCATTGACTCAGTGATGCCATCCAGCCATCTCATTGTCTGTCATCCCCTCTTCCTCCTGCCCCCAATCCCTCTCAACATCAGAGTCTTTTCCAATGAGTCAACTCTGTGCATGAGGTGGCCAAAGTACTGGAGTTTCAGCTTTAGCATCATTCCTTCCAAATAACACCCAGGGCTGATCTCCTTCAGAATGCACTGGTTAGCTCTCCTCACAGTCCAAGGGACTCTCAAGAGTCTTCTCCAACACCACAGTTCAAAAGCATCAATTCTTTGGCGCTCAGCTTTCTTCAGAGTCCAACTCTCACATCCATACATGACCACTGGAAAAACCATAGCCTTGACTAGCTGGACCTTTGTTGGCAAAGTAATGTCTCTGCTTTTGAATACGCTATCTAGGTTGGTCATAACTTTCCTTCCAAGGAGTAAGCATCTTTTAATTTCATGGCTGCAGTCACCATCTGCTGTGATTTTGGAGCCCCAAAAAATAAAGTCTGACACTGTTTCCACTGTTTCCTCATCTATTTCCCATGAAGTGATGGGACCAGATGCCATGATCTTCGTTTTCTGAATGTTGAGTTTTAAGCCAACTTTTTCACTCTCCTCTTTCACCTTCATCAAAAGGCTTTTTAGTTCCTCTTCACTCTGCCATAAGGGTGGTGTCATCTGCATATCTGAGGTTATTGATATTTCTCCCGGCAATCTTGATTCCAGCTTGTGCTTCTTCCAGCCCAGCGTTTCTCATGATATACTCTGCATATAAGTTAAATAAGCAGGGTGACAATATAGAGTCTTGATATACTCCTTTTCCTATTTGGAACCAGTCTGTTGTTCCATGTTCAGCTCTAACTGTTGCTTCCTGACCTGCATATAGGTTTTTCAAGAGGCAGGTCAGGTGGTCTGGTATTCCCATCTCTTTCAGAATTTTCCACAGTTTATTGTGAGCCACACAGTCAAAGGCTTTGATATAGTCAATAAAGTGGAAATAGATGTTTTTCTGGAACTCTCTTGCTTTTTCAATGATCCAGCAGATGTTGGCAATTTGGTCTCTGGTTCCTCTGCCTTTTCTAAAAATGCAGTACTTGGATGCAATCTCAAAAACGACAGAATGATCTCTGTTCGTTTCCAAGGCAAACCATTCAATGTCACAGTAATCCAAGTCTATGCCCCAACCAGTAACGCTGAAGAAGCTGAAGTTGAACAGTTCTATGAAAACCTACAAGACCTTTTAGAAGTAACACCCAAAAAAGATGTCCTTTTCATTACAGGGGACTGGAATGCAAAAGTAGGAAGTCAAGAAACACCCGCTACAAGAGGCCCCTAAAAAAATACTCTAATAGGGCCATAACTTCTGTGGTGGAGACAGTCCATGTTCCTGCAGACTTGGCACCACCCAAGGCCCCCAAAAGCCAAGCAGCTGTGCCATCTTCACGCTCAGCTCTCACTGGGGCAGAGCTGCCACAGGCAAAAACAATTCTTGCATCTATGCACGCAGGTGGAGAAGGCAATGGCATCCCACTCTAGTACTCTTGCCTGGAAAATCCCATGGATGGAGGAGCCTGGAAGGCTGCAGTCCATGGGGTCACTGAGGGTCAGACACGACTGAACGACTTCACTTTCACTTTTCACTTTCATGCATTGGAGAAGGAAATGGCAACCCACTCCAGTGTTCTTGCCTAGAGAATCCCAGGGACGGGGAAGCATGGTGGGCTGCCATCTATGGGGTCGCACAGACTCGGACACGACTGAAGTGATTTAGCAATAACATGCACGCAGGGTTTCTTCGGTTGTGTCTGACTCTCTGCGACCCTGTAGACTATGGCTTTCTAGGCTTCTCTGTCAGAGAAGGAGTTCTCCAGGCAAGAATACTGGAGTGTATGGGCCAATACTGGTTGCCATACCCTTCTAGAGCACTATTTTTTCTGTTGGTCTAGCTGCCAACTCCCCTGAGTACCTGGTGCTGCCAGAACCCCTGCAACCCAAACAGCTGCACCACCTTCACACCTGGCCCTCACAAGGGCAAACCCAAGCCCTCCAGGGCAGCCTCAGGAGCAAACCGCAGTGGACGACCCACATGCAGAGGTGGAAATAAAACCACAATTGAAACCCAGGGGCAGTTTGGCTAAGGAAGAAGACCCCAAAACCTTTCCACCAGCTATACAAGCTGTAGATTAAATCCACACGATCAACTAGGCAGACTCTGTGTTTATGGAATATATAAAAGGACACTGAGAGCTTCCACAAAAGAAATCGCACTAGTTCTGAGAGCTGTAGACACTGGAGGCAAGAACACACATGAGTAGGACCAAATTAGAATCTGAGCTGCCCCCACAGCAGGTCTAGAGATCAGTACAGTGTTGGATGGCATCCTAGGAAGGTGAGGTGGACTGTGACTCCCAGCGAAGAAAAGGACTCTGACAGCAGTGACTGAAAGGACTCTGACAGCAGTGACTGAAGAAAAACATTTATTATTCTTATGGTTTGACTTGTAGATTATATTGGATTTTTTTTCTCCTCCCCCTCCCCCCCCCCCCCGTTGTATTTGTCGATTTTATTCACACTTGTAGGCAAATAGATACTGAGCGACTTCACTTTCACTTTTTACTTTCATGCATTGGAGAAGGAAATGGCAACCCACTCCAGTGTTCTTGCCTGGAGAATCCCAGGGACAGGGGAGCCTGGAGGGCTACCATCTCTGGGGTTGCGCAGAGTCAGACACGACTGAAGCGACTTAGCAGCAGCAGCAGCAGGCAAATAGATGGGAAAACAATGGGAACAGTGACAGACTTTATTTTCTTGAGCTCCAAAATCACTGCAGATGGTGACTGCAGCCATGAAATCAGAAGATGCTTGCTACTTGGAAGAAAAGTTATGACCAACTTAGATAGCATATTCAAAAGCAGAGACATTACTTTGCCAACAAAGGTCCATCTAGTCAAGGCTATCGCTTTTCCAGTAGTTATGTATGGATGTGAGAGTTGGACTGAAAAGAAAGCTGAGCACCCAAGAATTGATGCTTTTGAACTGTGGTGTTGGAGAAGACGCTTAAGAGTACATTGGAATGCAAGGAGATCCAACCAGTCCATCCTAAAGGAAATCAGTCCTGAATATTCATTGAAAGGACTGATGCTGAAGCTGAAACTCCAATACTTTGGCCACCTGATGCAAAGAACTGACTTATTTGAAAAGACCCTGATGCTGGGAAACATTGAAGATGGGATGAGAAGGGGACAACAGAGGATGAGATGGTTGGATGGCATCACTGACTCAATGGACATGAGTTTGAGTAAACTCTGGGAATGGGTGATGGATAGGGAGGCCTGGGCTGGAGAAGGCAATAGCAACCCACTCCAGTACTCTTGCCTGGAGAATCCCATGGATGGTGGGCTGTAGTCCACGGGGTCATGAAGAGTTGGACACTTAACTGAGCGACTTCACTTTTCACTTTCATGCATTGGAGAAGGAAATGGCAACCTACTCCAGTGTTCTTGCCTGGAGAATCCCAGGGACGGCGGAGCCTGGTGGGCTGCCATCTCTGGGGTCGCACAGAGTTGGAAACGACTGAAGCAACTTATTAGCAGCAGCAGGGAGGCCTGGTGTGCTGCAGTCCATGGGGTTGCAAAGAGTCAGACATGACTGAACGACTGAACTGAACTGTTATAGCTAATTTTATTGGCACTATGAAATCTAATTACGTTTTTTAGTTTCTTTTTTTCCTCCTCAGTCATATTTTTTATTGTTCTTATAAACTTCTGCCTCTACATTAGGCTTTTGCACTTCTGTGGTGTTTTCCTTTTTTTTTTTCCTTAAACTTTCCTCTTTTCTTAATTTTAATTTTTAAATTTTGAAACCTATTATTATTTTTATACATTTATTCCTTTGCTTTCCCTACTGCTTTTTCCCTTCCAGTTAATCTTTAATGTATATAAATCGTCTTTATCTACCTCTGTACAACTTTGCATATCTATTCCTTCTTTCTTTCCTTTCCTCTCAACATACTTGTTAGTTTTATTTTCATAGGTTTATTCCCCAGTTGGCACCTTGCTTTAGTTCCCTCCGCCCCAAGTTTTCACTTTAGTTAGTTTTGCTCTTAACTGGTAGATGTAATTTTTGGTTTCCTTTGTTTGCTGGGTCAATCTGTTGTACTTTATTTTTGTTATACTTTTTATTGTTGTTATAAACCTCTGTCTCTATGTTGGGCTTTTGCAGTTCTGTGGAATTTTCTTTTTTTCTTTCTTCTTTCTTTTTTATTTTCTCCTTTTTATAATTTTAATTTTTTAAAACTATATTTTTTCTACATTTGTTCCTTTATTTGCCTTTCCTACTTTTTCCCTTGCAGTAATCTTTATTGTATATAAATCTTCATCTACCTTTGTATAAGTTTGCAAATCTATTCTTTCTTTCTTTCCTTTCTTCTCAACATATGTGTTAGTTTTGTTTTCATTGCTTTATTCCCCACTTGGCACCTTGCTTTAGTTTTGTTTTCCAGTTTGTGCTTTAGTTGGTTTTGGTCTTAACTGGTAAATATAATTTTTTATTTCTTTTGTTTGCTGGGTCAATCTACTGTACTTAATTTTGTTGGACTGTTTTGACTTTGCTCATGGGTGTATATGTATATGTGTATATTCCATTATTTTAATTATTATTTGCCTGATTTTTTAACTGCCATTTGTCTGGGGTTCTTCCTTGGTTTCTCATTTTTGGTTATTTGTTTTAATCTCATTTAATGCCATAACAAACCACTTGTGGAATCTTCATTTCTGACCAAGGATCAAGCCCTGAGCCTTTAGAGTGGGAACACTTACTCCAAGACCCTAGACTACAAGAGAACTAACCCTAGGGAGTATCATATAGTGAGAACTCACACAAAGGAAACCACTTGAATGACCAGGCATCACCCAACCATCAGTAGCATCCTGTGCATCTAAACAACAAAGCAAAAATACAAATCTAAGCAGCAGCAGACAGGATTACCACCTCACTCAGCCTAGCCCATCAGAGGAAAAACAAACAAAGAAACAAATACAGCTCAACTCTCACCCTATATGAAGCTTACACAAACCACTGGACCAAATTTAGGAGGGCAGAAACCAAAAGGAAGAAAGAATTCAACCTTGAAGACTGGTAAAAGGAGACCTCAAACACAATAATTAAAAAAAAAATAATAATGAAAAGGCAGAGAAGTACTACACAAATGAAGGAACAAACTAGAAACACAGAAGTCCAAATAAATGAAGAGGAAGTAAGCAAACTACCTGAAAAAGAGTTCAGAATAATCATAGTAAAGATGATCAAAACCCTTGAAAACAAAATGGAGAAAATGCAAGAATAAATTAACAAAGACCTAGAAGAATTAACGGAGAAGGTAATGGCAACCCACTCCAGTACTCTTGCCTGGAAAATCCCATCAATAGAGGAGTCTGGTAGGCTGCAGTCCATGGGGTCGCTAAGAGTCAGACATGACTGAATGACTTCGCTTTCGTTTTTCACTTTCATGCATTGGAGAAGGAAATGGCAATCCACTCCAGTGTTCTTGCCTAGAGAATCCCAGGGTGGTGGAGCCTGGTGGGCTGTCATCTATGGGGTCGCACAGAGTCGGACACGACTAAAGTGACTTAGCAGCAGGAGCAGCCAAAGAAGAATTAAAGAATAAACATGCAGAAACAAACAACACAGTTACTGAAGTTAAAAATACTCTAGAAAGAATCAATAGCAGACTGTCTGAAGCAGAACGAATTCGTGAGCTGGAAGATAAAATGGTGGAAATTACTTCTGAAGAGCAGAATATAGTAAAAAGAATGAAAAGAACTGAGGATAGTCTCACAGACCTCTGGGACAGTATCAAATGCACCAACATTCGAATTATAGGGTTCCCAGAAGAAGAAGAGAAAAAGAAAGTGTATGAGAAAATTTTTGAAGAGATTATAGTTGAAAATTTCCACAATGTGGAAAAGGATATAGTCAATCAAGTCCAAGAGGCACAAAGAGTCTCATACAGAATAAACCCAAGGAGAGACATGCCAGGACACATACTAATGAAACTAACAAAGACTAAGCACAAAGAATATTAAAAGCAGCAAGGGAGAAGCAACAAGTGACATACAAGGGATACCCCATACTCTTAACAGCTAATCTTTCAGCAAAAACTTTGCAGGCCACAAGGGAATGGCAGGATATATTTAAAGTACTGAAAGAGAAAAATTTACAACTAAGAATACTGTACCCAGCAAGGATCTCATTCAAAACTGATGGAGAAATAGAAAGCGTTTCAGACAAGCAAAAGTTAAGAGAATTCAGTATCACCAAACCAGCTTTACAACAAATGTTAAAGGGACTTATATAGTCAAGAAATACAAGAGAAGAAAAAAGATCTACAAAATCAACCCCAAATAGTTAAGAAAATGGTAATAGGAATATGTATGTCGATAATTGCTTTAAATGTAAATAGACTAAATGCTCCAACCAAAAGACACAGACTGGCTGAATGGATACAAAAACAAGACCCATATATATGCTGTCTACAAGAAACCCACTTCAGACCTCAAGATACATATAGACTGAAATTGACAGGATGGAAATATATATTCCATGCAAATGGGAAACAAAGGAAAGCTGGAGTAGCAATTCTCATATCAGACAAAAAAGACCTTAAAATAAAGAAGATTACAAGAGATAAGAAAGGACACTGCATAAAGTTATCAAGGGATGAATCCAAGAGGAAGACATAGTAATTGTAAATATCTATGCACCCATCTTAGGAGCACCTCAATACATAAGACAAACACTAACAGTCATAAAAGGAGAAATTGAGAGTAACACAAAAGTAGTAGGGGACTTTAACACCCCACTTACCAATGGACAGATCATCCAAACAGAAAATTAATAAGGAAACAGAAGTCTTAAATGATACATTAGGTAAGATGTATCTCATTATATCTTTAGGACATTCTATCCAAATGCAGAAGACACCTTCTTTTCAATGGCACATGGAACATTCTCCAGAATAGACCACATCTTGGGTCACAAATCAAACCTCAGTTAATTTAAGAAAATTGAAATTGTACCAAGCATCTTTGACCACAACGTTATGAGATTAGATATCAATTGCAAGAATAAAAGTGTAAGAAACACAAACACATGGAGGTTAAACAATACCTTTCTAAATAAACAACAGGTTACTGAAGAAATCAAAAGGGAAATAAAAAAATTTCTAGAAATAAATGACAATGAAAACACAACTCAAAATGTATGGGATGCATCGAAAGCAATTCTAAGAGGGAAGTTTATAGCAATACCATCCTACCTCAATAAACATGAAAAACATGAAATAGACAACCTAACTTTACACCTAAAACAATTGGAAAAAGAAGAACAACAAAAAAACCCTAAAGTTAGTAGAAGGAAAGAAATCATAAAGATCTGAGCAGAAATAAAAAGAAATGAAAGAAGCAATAGTGAAGATTAATAAAACTAAAAGCTGTTTTTTTTTTGAGAAGATAAAATTGACAAACCTTTAGCGAGACTCATCATGAAAAAAAGAGAGAAGAATCAAATCAACAAAATTAGAAATGAAAAAGTAGAGGTTACAACAGACAACGCAGAGATACAAAGCATTATAAGAGACTATTATGAACAACTATATGGCAAAAAATGGATAACCTGGAAGAAATGGACAGATTCTTAGAAAAGTTCAATCTTCCAAGACTGAACCAGGAAGAAATAGAAATTATTAACAATTCAATTACAAGCACTGAAATTGAAGCTGTGACCAAAAATCTCCCCCCCAAAAAAACAACAAAAGCCCAGGACCAGATGGCTTCACAGGAGAATTCTATCAGGCATTAGAGAAGAGCTAATACCTAGTCTTCTAAAATTCTTTCAAAAAATTGCAAAAGAAGGAACATTTCCAAACTCATTCTACAAGGCCACCATCTCCCTGATACCAAAACCAGACAAAGACAACACACAAAAAAGAAAACTATAGGCCAATATCACTGAAGAACATAGATGCAAAAATCCACAACAAAATTTTAGCAAACAGAATTCAGCAACACATCAACAAACTCATACACCATGATCAAGTTGGGTTTATTCCAGGGATGCAGGGATTCTTCAATATACACAAACAATCATTGTGATATACCATATTAACAAATTGAAAAATTAAACCATATGATAATCTCAATAGATGCAGAAAAAGCTTTTGACAAAATCCATCACCCATTTATGATTAAAACTCTTCAAAAATGGGCATAGAGGGAACCCACCTCAACATAGTAAAGGCCATATATGATAAAACATCAATGACCCAGAAATCCCACTCCTAGGATATACCCTGAGGAACCCAAAATTGATTAAGACTCATGTATCCCATTGTTCATTGCAGCAGTATTTACAATAGCTAGACCATGGAAGCAACCTAGATGTCCATTGACAGATGAATGGATAAAAACTTGTGGTACGTATACACAATGGACTATTACTCAGCCATAAAAAGGAATGCCTTTGAGTCAGTTCTAATGAAGTGGATGAACCTAGAACCTATTACACAGAGTGAAGTAAGTCAGGAAAATAAATATATCATATTCTAATGCATTTACATGGAATCTAGGAAAATGGTACTGAAGAATTTATTTACAGGGCAGCACTGGAGAAACAGACACAGAGAATAGACTTATGGACATGGGGAGGGGGAGGAGAGGGTTAGATGTATGGAAAGAGTACATGAAAACTTACATTACCATATGTAAAATAGATAGCCAACAGGAATTTGCTGTATGGCTCAGGAAAATTGAATAGGGGCTCTGTATCAACCTAGAGGGGTGGGATGGGGAGGGAAATGGGAGGTAGGTTCAAAAGGGAGGGGATATATGTATTCCTATGGCTGATTCATGTTAAGCTTTGACAGAAAACAACAAAATTCTGTAAAGCAATTATCCTTCAATAAAAAAATAATTAAAAAAAAAATCTGTGAGAGTAAATGATCTGGAAAGACCCTGAAGACTGCTTCTATCTTGAGATTTGGAATGCACAGTGCCAGGTTGAATTTTTAGATGCCTTGCTGCAGGTCAAAAGAAAGTCGTATAATCAGATAAGTTTAAATAATTAGATGTAATGAAGACTAGATTCAGGTAAAAAAAATGCAGAAGTAAAACTTGACTTGACTTCTTCCTCATACATTTCATTCTAAGAGGGTCCTGACACATAGATCCTCTATCTGCCCAAGACTGATCTCATTATCAACCCTCACTAATCCCCTATCACCATTTTCATTTGCTCATGGACTGATTGCTTCATTCATTAATTCATTTATAATTGTCAACTCCAATTTCATGGACCAATAATAACATTTTATGAAGAGTAGCACAAAAGGGTACTATTGTACACTGTAAGAAAAATTAAAAACCATGCAACTAAAATTATCACTTGGTTTCCCAAAGATTATAAACTCCTAACAAATAGAGATATAAAGTCATATTGTTTTTGTTCAGTCGCTCAGTCATGTCCAACTCTTTGTGACCCCATAGACTGCAGTGTGCCAGGCTTTCCTGTCCTTCACCAACTCCTGGAGCTTGCCTAAATTCATGTCCATCGAGTCGTGATGCCATCCAGCCTTCTCATCCTTTGTCAACCCCTTCTCCTCATGCCTTAAGTCTTTCCCAGTATCAGGATCTTATTTCTAATGAGTCAGCTCTTCGCATCAGGAAACCAAATTATCAGAGGTTTAGCTTCAGCATCAGCCCTTCCAATGAATATTCAGGTCTGATTTCCTTTAGGATTGACTGGTTTGATCTCCTTGCTGTCCAAGGGACTCTCAAGAATCTTCTCCAACACCACAGTTCAAGAGCATCAATCCTTTGGTGCTTAGCTTTCTTTATGGTCCAACTCTCATATCCACACATGACTACTGGAAAAGCTATAGCTTTGACTATATGGACCTTTGTTGGCAAAGTAATGTCACTGCTTTTTAATATGCTGTCTATGTTTGTCATAGCTTTTCTTCTAAGAAGCATGCATCTTTTAATTTCATGGCTGTGGTCACCATCTGCAGTGATTTTGGAGCCCAAGAAAGTAGTCTCTCACTGGTTCCATAATTTCCCCATCTATTAGCCATCAAATGATGGGACCAGATGCCATGATCTTTGTTTTTGGCATGTTGAGTTTTAAGCCAGCTTTTTCACTCTCCTCTTTTACCTTTGTCAAGAGGCTCTTTAGTTCCTCTTCACTTTCTGCCATAAGTGTTGTGTCATCTGCCTATCTGAGGTAATTGATATTTCTCCCGACAATCTTGATTCCAGCTTGTGCTTCATCCAGCCTGGCATTTCTCATGATGTACTCTGCATATAAGTTAAAAAAGTCAGGTTACAATATACAGCCTTGACAATAAATGCAAGAGTGACAGAGGACAGTATAAAGTCATATTAAAGGACTGTTAAAATTATGGATTCCATGCTTTGTCTTTAAACATTCATTTCTTTGCCCTTTTGCTTCTCACTTAGTTATGGCTTAGGTGAAACTTGGTTTTGGATCGGTAGTGGCAAGATTTTAATCACTATGTTAAGCCACACTTTCCTTGCCTTCTTTCATTGCTTCCTTCAAAGTTCACCCACAGTGTTTTTTCTACTTGCTGCCTGCTAGAAAATATCCTGACAAATTATCTGACCTTTGGATATTAAGTCTTAGGCTTATTCACATTGAGCAAGATGCTTAGGAAGCTGCAATAGCTCAAGTTAACATTTGAGGTACCATAAAAGGCAAAAGGGAGCAATTATCCCTTTTGGTACTTCTAAAATTGTTATGTGGTATGATTCATATATTATAACCTTCAACATGGTAACTCGTCCTTAGAACAGGGCTTTTCTCATCCTTCTATCTGCCCAATAGTCTCTACACATGAGATTTAATTCCCTAAACCTGTTAAACAGATCTAATGATGCCAGACCTTCAGTCAAGCTTTATAAAGAGAGCAGTCAAAAGATTATAATATAGTTCTCCATGGCACCAAAGCATCCCAGGGAAAATTCTGTAGATGGGAGAAGGTTCTTACTTAAATTTTCTATTCTCCTTTACATTGTTTTACTAAAAATAAAACATTCTAGGCCAACATATATTTGGAAATGATCAGTCTATTACAGGCTGTGTTCATATGAAGCAAATTTTAAGGTTTTTATTTTTTAATAAATCCAGATAATTTCTAACATGAAGTTATTTGTTGGAGTAATTTAGTTCCTTGACCTAAGGGCTGAATGAATTAGGTTATTGAAAAACTGAAGACAGGTTTATTTTACAGTTAATAAAATAATGTGAACAAGAGAGAATTGTTTCACTATTATGGATTTTTACCTTTTTTATTCTAGGACTTGATTCTCAATTAGTGGGCCACAGTTCTTATCATAAAAAATGGAAGACAAAAATTCCATTGATTTGTCAAATTTAGCCATTTTTTTGGAGAAGGCAATGGCACCCCACTCCAGTACTCTTGCCTGGAAAATCCCACGGATGGAGGAGCCTGGTAGGCTGCAGTCCATGGGGTCGCTGGGAGTCGGACACGACTGAGCGACTTCACTTTCACTTTTCACTTTCATGCATTGGAGAAGGAAATGGCAACCCACTCCAGTGTTTTTGCCTGGAGAATCCCAGGGACAGGGGAGCCTGGTGGGCTGCAGTCTATGGGGTCACACAGAGTCGGACACGACTGAAGTGACTTAGCAGCAGCAGCAGTAGCAGCAGTCATTTTTTAAAAATCTACTAGCAGATTCCATCACTTGTGATTAACGCAGAAGATTTCGGTGAAATACATAAGTGGAATTGATAATAGGAACACAAATAGAACTCTAATCAATGTACTTGCTATTCAATAATCAATCTTCCCTCTTTTGAATATCAGATATTATATTAGTTATGTTATATTAGCTAAGTAGGGGCTTTCCTGATAGCTCAGCTGGTAAAGAATCCACCTGCTATGTAGGAGATCTAATATATATTAGTTATCAGATTTATATACATAAATATATATATAAATATATTTATATACATATAAATATATATATATTAGATACTACAGCTTAAAGGAACAAATATTACTCTACTCAATAAACTTAGCAGCTTAGAATTAGATGTATACCTGTGGTGGATTCATTTTGATGTTTGGCAAAAGTAATACAATTATGTAAAGTTTAAAAATAAAATAAAATTTACAAAATAAAAAAAATAATAAAAATAAAATAAAATGATGGACAATTATTATCTCAGTTTCTGGGTGAAGTATGTAGAAGCAACTTAGCTGAGTGGTTCTAAATTGGCATCTCTCATAAGGGTGCATTAAAGTTGTCAGCTGGGGTATCATTTGAAGGTTTGAGTGGGGCTGGAAGTTGTGACATTCTAAGTGTGACATTCTAAGATGTCACACTCATATGACCCATGCTAGAAATACTTAATCCCTTGCCACAAGAGGGCTTCCTTTGTGGCTCAGCTGGTAAAGAATCCACCTGCAATGTAGGAGACCTGGGTTAGATCCCTAGGTTGGGAAAATCCTCTGGAGAAGGGAAAGGCTACCCATTCTAGTATTCTGGCCTGGAGAATTCCATGGACTGTATAGGCCATGGGGCCGCAAAGGGTCAGACATAACTGAGTGACTTTCACTTTCACCTGCCACATGAACCTCTCTTGAAGCTGCTTGTGTCTCTTCTTAGCATGACAACAAGTTTTCCTAAGCATGAATGATCTGACAGTGTGAGAAATTAGCCAGAGTTCCTTTTATGAGTTAATCTTGGAAGCCATATGCTATTACTTCCACCACCACTTATTAGCAGTGGATCACTAAACACAAAGAATAAACCAGTGATTGCCAGTGGGGTGAGGGAAGAGGGGAGGGGTGAGATAGAGGAATAAGACTAAAAGATACAAACTACTATGTATAAAGTAAATAAGGAACAAGGATAATATACAGCACAGGAAAATGAAACTGTTATTTTGTAATAACTTTAAACAGAACGTAATCTATAAAAGTATTGACTCACTATGTTGTATACCTGAAACTAATATAATCTTATAGATCAACTATATGTCAATAAAAAAATTTTTTTTTCCTAATTTTAAAAAGGGAAGAGAAATTTGACTCCATATTTTCAGAGAAGAATCAAAGAGTTTGTTGACATATTTTAAAACCATTACAAGTATATTTGATTTTGGGTCAAGATAAATTATATATATATATATATATGCTGCTAAGTCACTTCAGTCGTGTCCGACTCTGTGCGATCCCATAGACGGCAGCCTACCAGGCTCCCCCGTCCCTGGGATTCTCCAGGCAAGAACACTGGAGTGGGTTGCCATTTCCTTCTCTAATGCATGAAAGTGAAAAGTGAAAGTGAAGTCGCTCAGTCGTGTCCAACTCCTAGCGACCCCATGGACTGCAGCCTACCAGGCTCCTCTGTCCGTGGGATTTTCTAGGCAAGAGTACTGGAGTGGGGTGCCACTGCCTTCTCCATATATATATATATATATATATATATACATATATATATATATATATATACACACACACAAATATTTTTTCAGCATTATTAAACAATTGTCACTGCAGCTGTGTTCTGGTCCTAGTAGGTCACATTTACATGATTTAATAATTTTGAACAGTTCTACTTCCTTCAGGAAATGGTTTTGTTTAGGCTGTGGGGAGCAGAATACATAAAAGACATATCAGTTTTCTTTTGTCCTTTCCCCCTTACCCTTTCAGTTCAGTTAAGTTCAGTTCAGTCAAGTTCAGTTCAGTCACTCAGTCGTGTCCGACTCTTTGTGACCCCATGAATCTCAGCATGCCAGGCCTCCCTGTCCATCATCAACTTGTGGAGTTCACTCAAACTCACACCCATCAAGTAGGTGATGCCATCCAGCCATCTCATCCTCTGTCGTCCCCTTCTCCTCCTGCCCCCAATCCCTCCCAGCATCAGTCTTTTCCAATGAGTCAACTCTGTGCATGAGGTGGCCAAAGTACTGGAGTTTCAGCTTTAGCATCATTCCTTCCAAAGAAATCCCAGGACTGATCTCCTTTAAAATGGACTGGTTGATTCTTCTTGCAGTCCAAGGGACTTTTAAGAGTCTTCTTTAACATCACAGTTCAAAAGCATCAATTCTTCGGCACTCAGCGTTTTTAACAGTCCAACTCTCACAGCCATACATGACCTCTGGAAAAACCATAGCCTTGACTAGACGGACCTTTGTTGGCAAAGTAATGTCTCTGCTTTTGAATATGCTATCTAGGTTGGTCATAACTTTCCTTCCAAGGAGTAAGCGTCTTTTAATTTCATGGCTGCAGTCACCATCTGCAATGATTTTGGAGCCCCAAAAAATAAAGTCTGACACTGTTTCCACTGTTTCCCCATCTATTTCCCATGAAGTGATGGGACCAGATGCCATGATCTTCGTTTTCTGAATGTTGAGCTTTAAGCCAACTTTTTCACTCTCCTCTTTCACTTTCATCAAGAGGCTTTTTAGTTCCTCTTCACTTTCTGCCATAAGGGTGGTGTCATCTGCATATCTGAGGTTATTGATATTTCTCCTGGCAGTCTTGATTCCAGCTTGTGCTTCTTCCAGCCCAGCGTTTCTTATGATGTACTCTGCATAGAAGTTAAATAAGCAAGGTGACAATATACAGGCTTGACGTACTCCTTTTCCTATTTGGAACCAGTCTGTTGTTCCATGTCCAGTTCTAACTGTTGCTTCCTGACCTGCATATAGGTTTCTCAAGAGGCAGGTCAGGTGGTCTGGTATTCCCGTCTCTTTCAGAATTTTCTACAGTTTATTGTGATCCACACAGTCAGAGGCTTTGGCATAGTCAATAAAGCAGAAATAGATGTTTTTCTGGAACTCTCTTGCTTTTTCGATGATCCATAGGACGTTGGTAATTTGATCTCTGGTTCCTCTGCCTTTTCTAAAACCAGCTTGAACATCTGGAAGTTCACGGTTCACCTATTGTGAAGCCTCACTCTTTATATCCCCCCCATTCTCTTTCTCCCTTCTAACCTCCTCTCCTCCATATCCCTGCAGCCCCTAGAACTAAATGTGCACTGAGGGATTGTATAATATCTTACACAGATCTATGTAGATGTATGTTTACTATAATAAAAGCTGATTTCTAAATAATTAGCTATCACCTGTAACTCAACTACCTATAAAACTCTGATAGAAAATAGCTAGGCATCTAGCCTCTTCACACACAGCATACTGCCTTTTGCAATTATACTCTTCTTAGCCATGTGTCAGGAAGCATTTAACAGGAGGCTTCTTGTGTGCTGTTTTGGATCTGTCATGAATCTTCCATCCCTTATTAATTCCTGAATATTCAGGAATTAAGTGGAGTAGCAAACTCCACTTAGGAATGCATGCATTTCCTTCGTTAGTTTTTCCATAGGGTGATAAGTAACTATTTACAACCCTCTTCCTTTTTATGAACCATATGGTAAAAGTGATTATTTACAACCCTCTCTCTTTCATATGGATGACCTCATGTTTCCTTGATAAGTTGTAAGTTTTGATTTTATCTCTGCTGAAAATAGCTACCTTGTAAGACAGTATAAATACCCAAACAGTGTTGAATAAAACACCTTTGCTCCATCAGAGCTTGGGTCCCCGTCTCTCTCTCAGGCTAATTCTCTGGCACAGAGGCTCACTGGGCTCACTTTCTTGCCTGAGCTTCCGAGACCCTCTCGAGAGGGCGCTCTGTGCCTTCATCCCCTTGAGAGGGCGCCTGGTGCCTTTGTGAGCAGTGCAAACCCCATACCAGGGGCTTTACTGGTTTTCTGCATAAACCGAGGAATATCGGCCTCTTTCTTTCTCCTTTACTTTCTTATCATCAACTCCAGACCACCAGGTTCCGGTCCATTAAAGGACCTCAACAGCCATGGTGGTGCAGTTTTATATTCTAAATGTGTAATTTTTTAAATTTTGTTTGATAGTGATTGACCCTGAATTGCTTCACTATTTTTTACAGAATAATTTTTTTCTCTCATCTGTTTATATTAAATTATAAGAAAAAAAGGCCTCAAATATTATATTTTACCTTTTCTCAATAATCTCTTTTGGTTTATAAGGTTTATCTATGGGCTGAATTATGTCTCCTCCCCACCCTGCCCCACCAAATTCATGTATTAAAGTCCTTCATTGCCAATGTGTCTGGAGAATTTGGAGACAGGGCCTGTGAGGAAATGAGAAAGGTTAAATGAGGTCATAAGGGTGGGGCCCTAATCCAGTAGGCTTGCGCCTTTATACAAAGAGAAAGCTATAACAAATTTCTCTCTCTGCCAATGAGACAGTGGCCATCTGCAATCCAAAGAGAGTCCTCCCACTAGACACTGACCCTGCTGACACCTTGGTCTTGGATTTCACTCCACAATAGTGAGAAATAAATTCCAACCAACCAGCCTATGGTATAGAATGTTGATATAGTAGCCCAAGCAGACTAATACAAGGGTCACTCATCTTTGGCTCCTTTCTTTTCTGAAGACTGGCCTTTTCCTAAGAAGGATAATGAAATATTTCTTTCATTCCAGAAAATGATCTTTTCTTCATGTGACAGTGGTAGATATGCTATTTTAAAAGTTGCTATTTATTTAAAAACCACAGGTGACACAGTGGTAATTTAAGAATTACCTGCTTGCTAATTCAAGAAATACAGGAAACGTGGGTTTGATCCCTGGGTTCAAAAGTTCCCCTGGAGTAGGAAATGGCAACACACTCCAGTATTCTTGCCTGAAAAATCCCATGGACAGAGGAGCCTGGCAGGCTACAATCTGTAGGGTCTCAAACAGTTTGAGATGACTGAGCAACTGAGCATGGTTTGATTAAGAAATTATTGCAGAAAAGAAAGGAAAATATTTTTTTAAAAGGAGAAAGCTTTACTCCTTTCAAATTTTATGATTAATTCATGAAATTCCACCATCAACATAAGATTGAACAAGAGCTTTCTGAATTTCCAAGTGGGAGAATTGGGGTTTATTTTTTAATATTGTATTAATTTTGTGTTATAACTTCATAGGGTATTGAAAACCTAATTTAAAATCTTGCTATATTATTCAAGTCTTACATAATGACATTAGGCTCTTACTCAGATTTATATAAAATTGGCATATGGGAATGGTACTAAAAATCTATTAAAATGTGGATACCAGGAAAGACTTCTAGCTAAGAAGTTCTTCATATTCTATGAGTTCAGTTGCCTGTAGAGGTTTTAGTTTACTTCAAGTTCACTGTAAGTCAACCAGACTGAAAAACAAATGCTTAAGAGAACAAGTAGACAAACCACAGACTGGGATAAAATGTTTACAATAGACATATCTAATACATTTTCTGTTACCCAAAATATGCAAAGAACTTTTAAAACTCAACAATAGGAAAACAAACAACTGAATTAAAAAATGGACCAAAGATCTTAACAGACATTCCACCAAGGAAGGTATCAAACTGGAAAATAAGGATATGAAAAGATACTCCACAGCATATATCATCAGAGAAATGTAAATGAAAATAACAATGAGATAACACTGCACACCTACTAGAATGGCCAAAATCATCAGCACTATGATTAATCTGTCATGTTGTTAAGTAAGTATTTTTATCCTAGATTATTGAAGAGGTAGGGAGAACAATGGATTGGGAATCAGGAGATCTAGATTTAGCCCCTTGATTTTAACGTTTACCTGGCTGACCTTAGGCTAGCCTTGGGATATCATTTGTCAAGAGGGAAGATTGCAGTAAATGATATTAATTACTTCTTTTAGCCCTAGTGCTCTATGATGCTGCCATATTATAGATAACTTCTGGAAGACTGATTAATGTCTACCAAGAGAAAAATGGCTATTACCAGTTTAAAGTTAAGGTTGAGTATAAATCTAAAAACCGATGTTTTCTATCTTCACCTTTTCTTCTCTGCAATCCCAATTGTTTCATTTCTTAATTGTTCCTGATCAGACACACTGATGGCATGTCTATATGTGTCTTTTGAAGTGAATTAATGTGTTAATATTACCTAGATTTGGGCAGCAAGGGATCAGTACTCACATTGCTAATCATCATGTCACTTACCTAAAACAAGTTATGGTTGAAATCATTAATGAACCGTGTCTTACAAACATACTTTAAGGTCATGTAGTGTAATTTCACTGCATGGTTGCTCTTTGGATGGATCAAATTTGGGAGTGGAGCTGCACATCACTGTGAGCCACATTTTATTCATACATAAACTTGCTTCAGAAGCCTGACTTTATGATAACCTCAACCCAGGTTTTCATTATAAATATCAAGTGTAGCACAGCATATGGTCAGTGTTTCTCTAATTAGAACTTAGACCTTCATATTTTGACACTAAAGTGCCAAGAAATGTGTTCAAAGCAATAATATTATTTTTATTTTCAGGAGACCAATATGATATTCTAAGGGACAGCGAGACACTTTCCTAGAATCTAATTTAATAACCACATGGTTGAGCAGATGGAACCTAAAATGACAAGTTGTGTTCTAGTTTATTTTATAAGCAGTGCTATTTTCTCATGCACCAATCATCCTACTGGGCTTTGGAAAACAGCAGCAAATCAGAACTGTAGAGAAGGTGACAGTAAATTAAACCTTATTGCAAAACATTACAAGTAAAGTGACTCATTTAAAATCATGAGGTCTCTAAAGGAACTACTAATTTAGTTAATCAAGGTGATATGGCTTTAGAAAGTAAATTATGCTTAAATTAGGCTCTGATGTGACTCTATCCTTTAAATGGCTCCTATAGCATGTCCACACTGATGACAAAATTAAAACGCTTTCATTGGATGCTGTGTAAAGTAACAGTTTAATTGCAGAAAGGCTAAGACTAAAATTCC
Organism: Bubalus kerabau; assembly: GCF_029407905.1. NCBI lineage: Eukaryota > Metazoa > Chordata > Mammalia > Artiodactyla > Bovidae > Bubalus > Bubalus kerabau. Next base: position 17,616,842 of record NC_073641.1, read on the forward strand.
TGAGTTAAGCTGTTATGTATAGGATAATGTAGAAAGGAAAGAACCCCAAAGCCTCTCAGTGCAATTCTAAAGTCAGGAGTCAAGCACATGTTCCCTCTCCTACCTACCGTGGTGGGAATAAGACATTTTCCTTTCCTCTCTAGTTTCCATTACCAAGCATAGGTAGTCTCTGTTATAGTAAGTGTTAAATATGTAAGGGCTACATGCTGAGGTTTAAGAGAAAAAATAAAGACAGAGTGGAGAGGAGAAATAGCATACCCTGCTGTATCATCCTGCTAGGAGGTATCCTATATAACCCCCAGGATGTAAAGATGGTCCCAGCTACCTTTCTCTTTATTGCTACCACTTTTACTCTTGGTCATCATTTCTGCACAATAGTTCAGTCCAAAACAAGTGCCCTTTGCACAGTTTGTTAAAAATGTATCATGAGAGGACTTCTAAGGACAGGATCTACCTCCCTGCTTTAAACAACTGACAAAACAACCAACATGCATGAAAAAAAAAAACTGTTTTTAGACATCAGAAAATAGCCAGCATAGTACAGTGATTTCAGAGAGAAGCCAAAATAAATGAAGTGAGCCTTGTGATTGTCCCAGCTCACTGTCTACAGAGAATATCCAGCCTGTGGTGATGGGAAGGAAATTTAAACAGAAGCAGAGACAAAGAGTTCTCAAGAGATCTGCAGAGATCCCTCTCTCACATCAACAGCAAAGTATTGATGACAAAAACATGTGTGTAAGGAAATCACCCAATGTTGGCCAAAGAGCCAATATAAAGAAACATGTCGGACAATGTCTAAGGATCACACCACACTGGGCCAGGAATAGTTTACAAGCAAAGATGGAAATACCTCTTAACATAGATGTGGTTAAGTAAAGTTCTTAGAAGAGTATTGCCTCAATTTATGAGGCAATTTAGCCCTAGACTAAAGACTGATCTCTACCTGTCTTATAAAGCTTAAACACAAGCCTCAAAAGTTTGAGATTATTTCAAACTAACTAAACTGTGGCCCAAAACAAATCCCTAAAAAAATGTTTAAAGAACCATGACCAAATCCAATGCCCAACACCATAAATTTACACTTCTGAATCTAAAAAAATTTGCCTCCCAAGTCAAGAAGCAATATAATGAGGGGATAAAATCAATCAAGAGAAAGAGACTTCAAAATGTAACAGAAGATAGACTTAACACACAAGGACATTAAAACTTATTTAAATATACTCTTGAACAGATAAATATATGTTATCGAAGGTAGTAGAAAGTGTGAGCACAGTAAAGAAAGACACAGAAGACCTAAAGAAGATGAAAATCACATTTCTGGAGATTAGAAATACACTGCCTGAATGAAAAACACACTGGATGCAATTGAGAGCAGATTAAACAGTACTATGGGGGAAAGCCAGTAGATTTTAAACTATATCAATGTAAAATCTCCATATTGAAACATAAAAAGAAAAAAAAAAAAGACTAAAAAGTCAGCAGAGCTTAAAGACATGGGAAAATACCAAGTGAGCTAAAATATTTGTGATTAGAGTCCCAAAAAGAAAAGGAGGCATAAAAATATTTAAATAAATGAATAAAGTTTTCCAAATCTGATGAAAAGTACAGATTCTGTTCTCCACCACCAGTATACAAATCCAAATTTATTGGGTAGACCTATGTGTCTGATGTGGGCTTCCCAGGTAGCTAAGTGCCTTCCAAAGCAGGAGACAGGTTTGATCCTTAGGTCAGAAAGATCTCCTGGGAGAAGGAAATGGCAACTCACTCCAGTATTCTTGCCTGGGAAATCCCATGGACAGAGGACCCTGGTGGGCTACAGTCCATGGGATTGCAATGATTCGGTAATGACTTGGTGACTAAACAAGAACAACATATCTCTGATTTAAAAAAATGAACCACTGGAAACAGGTGAATACAATGGGAAAATGAAAAGTGTCTTTGAAGGAAACTTGTAACTCTGAATTGAAGTAGAAGAATGACCTAAATCCTGAAGGTTTACCATTTTGGAGTAGGTTATTCTGTTTTTGTGCCCAACACAAGCACACACAAACACATCATATTGTAAATTACTTACCAGGAACATTTAATAAAATCTTTGAAGGAAAAAATGGACTTTTCCTAAATATCTCATACAAGCTCTGAATGGACATTTATCTTTTTTATCTCATGAACTCAAGCTAGAGTAGAGTGGATGGGCTATATTAACATGGATGAATAATTAACAATATTATAATTAAGAATTAAATTATAGGTTTCACATAGGCAGGTTATAGATTTTCTCAGTTTAGCATGAGCAAACTAAAAAGTGTAAATACATCAGTATCTCTTTGCCTTAGAGAGAAAGAGAGAATAGAGAATGCAGATAGAATGCCTGGTTGAAGATAAAACATAATCTAGTAACAAAAGCTGGAGAGGGCAATGGCACCCCACTCCAGTACTCTTGCCTGGAAAATCCCATCGACGGAGGAGCCTGGAAGGCTGCAGTCCATGGAGTTGCTGAGGGTTGGACACGACTGAGTGACTTCACTTTCACTTTTCACTTTCATGCATTGGAGAAGGAAATGGCAATCCACTCCAGTGTTCTTGCCTGGAGAATCCCAGGGACAGGGGAGCCTGGTGGGCTGCCATCTATGGGGTCGCACAGAGTTGGACACAACTGAAGCAATTTAGCAGCAGCAACAGCAGCAATAGCAAAGAAATAGAGGAAAACAACAGAATGGGAAAGACTAGAGATCTCTTCAAGAAAATTAGAGATACTAAGGGAACATTTCATGTAAAGACAGGCTTGATAAAGGACAGAAATGGTATGGACCTAACAGAAGCAGAAGATATTAAGAAGAGGTGGCAAGAATACACAGAAGAACTGTACAAAAAAGATCTTCATGACCCAGATAATCATGATGGTGTGATCATTCACCTAGAGCCAGACATCCTGGAATGTGAAGTCAAGTGGACCTTAGAAAGCATCACTACAAACAAAGCTAGTGGAGGTGATGGAATTCCAGTTGAGCTATTTCAAATCCTGAAAGATAATGTTGTGAAAGTGCTGAACTCAATATGTCAGCACATTTGGAAAACTCAGCAGTGGCCACTGGACTGGAGATCAGTTTTCATTCCAGTTCCAAAGAAAGGCAATGCCAAAGAATGCTCAAACTACCGCACAATTGCACTCATCTCACACCCTAGTAAAGTAATGCTCAAAATTCTCCAAGCCAGGGTTCAGCAGTATGTGAACCATGAACTTCCTGATGTTCAAGCTAGTTTTAGAAAAGGCAGAGGAACCAGAGATCAAATTGCCAACATCTGCTGGATCATGGAAAAAGCAAGAGAATTCCAGAAAAACATCTATTTCTGCTTTAGTGACTATGCCAAAGCTTTTGACTGTGTGGATCACAATAAACTGTGGAAAATTCTGAAAGAGATGGGAATACCAGACCACCTGATCTGCCTCTTGAGAAATCTGTATGCAGGTCAGGAAGCAACAGTTAGAACTGGACATGGAACAACAGACTGGTTCCAAATAGGAAAAGGAGTACGTCAAGCCTGTATATTGTCACCCTGCTTATTTAACTTCTATGCAGAGTACATCATAAGAAACGCTGGGCTGGAAGAAGCACAAGCTGGAATCAAGACTGCCAGGAGAAATATCAATAACCTCAGATATGCAGATGACACCACCCTTATGGCAGAAAGTGAAGAGGAACTAAAAAGCCTCCTGATGAAAGTGAAAGAGGAGAGTGAAAAAGTTGGCTTAAAGCTCAACATTCAGAAAATGAAGATCATGGCATCTGGCCCCATCACTTTATGGGAAATAGATGAGGAAACAGTGGAAACAGTGTCAGACTTTATTTTTTAGGGCTCCAAAATCACCGCAGATGGTGATTGCAGCCATGAAATTAAAAGGTGTTTACTTCTTGGAAGGAAAGTTATGACCAACCTAGATAGCGTATTCAAAAGCATAGACATTACTTTGCCAACAAAGGTCCAACTAGTCAAGGCTATGGTTTTTCCTGTGGTCATGTATGGATGTGAGAGTTGGATTGTGAAGAAAGCTGAGCGCCGAAAAATTGATGCTTTTGTACTGTTGTGTTGGAGAAGACTCTTGAGAGTCCCTTGGACTGCAAGGAGATCCAACCAGTCCATTCTAAAGGAAATCAGTCCTGGGTGTTCATTTGAAGGACTGATGTTAAAGCTGAAACTCCAATGCTTTGTCCACCTCATGCGAAGAGTTGACTCATTGGAAAAGACTCTGATGCTGGGAGGGATTCGGGGTAGGAGTAGAAGGTGCCGACAGAGGATGAGATGGCTGGATGGCATCACCGACTTGATGGACATGAGTTTGAGTGAACTCCGGGAGTTGGTGATGGACAGGGAGGCCTGGCGTGCTGTGATTCATGGGGTTGCAAAGAGTCGGACACGACTGAGCCACTGAACTGAAATGAACTGAGTAACAAAAGAAAAGTCCTAATTAATGTCTTGTATCATAAGAGAAGTTACTAAAAGGACAAATTTAATAAATCAATGGATTGAGGTCCAATGGAAAAAAAACACAAAAATAAAATCTAAAGAAAATTTATAAAAATCAGGAGAAAACCTTTGATCCAAAATCCAACTTTAGAGAACTGAAATGATGAGTTACAGATAGTAAACAGCAAAACAAATTGCATGCAAATGGAATTGAATTATTTCAAGGAAGAAAGTCTTAATATAATTGCCATGAACACAAAAGAAATGAACAAAGGTATCAAAGCAATAGGACAGACATAAGATACACAACAAAGAACACACAAACAGGAAAATTTTTTCTGCTAACTTATGGAACATAATATTATTTAAAAGAAAATAAGCAAAATTCTATGAATTGATAGTAAAACTTAATATGAAAATTGAAAGATATATCTTAGTAAAATTTTATAAAATAATCAATAGCAAGACATGCCTTAGTTCAGTTATTGAGCATTAAAGTAAAATACACCATTCTTTAAACATTGTAGTAGAAAGTGCAAGTCACCTTCTATAATGGAAAAAAAAAAAAATCTCAGGTTATTTGAACATTTCCTCAGCAATTTACTTACACATTTCTAAGAGAGAAATAAAAATGTTTTAGGTGACCAGGTTGTTTTCATTTGTTAAGTAAATGGGCTCAAATTATCAAATAAAAAAGCCATTTTTTTCCAGAGGTCACTTTGTCAGCATCTTACATTAGTGGAAACAAAACAAAACTGTAAACAGAGGTTGATGAACTGAATGTCAAAATTTTATGCCTAATATATACCTACCTTGATAAATATACTCTGAGGTATCTGGTTTAAATTAGTAATTGTTTTTTAACTCCTTTGAGTTACAAACTGGAACATGGATGAACAGCCCTGATGGCCTCATAAATATTTGGTACCATGAGGGGCCTCATTAGTATATGTACAGATACCCTAGAACACATGTCCAAGCTTTCTCCATACTTTCACAAAGAAGTCACCTCTGGGCCAACCCTTGATCTGGGTGTAGTGGTGCAGTTCACATTCAGGAGAACAAACTCTGGGGAAAATGCCTGTGTAGGCTCTGGAAACAGAATCAAGGCTGTTCAGAGTGTTGGACTCCCAGGCACCAAGCGCCTTACTCTAAATCCAAGTGTGATCTAGAGTAAACACAAGCACAGAGCCCCTGGGGACTTTGTACCCTTTGTTCCATGGGGAAAGACATGAGTTGGGATAAGCTAGTCTAAGCTCCTTTATGGTACAGAGCTTGGGTCAGGAGCACCTTTTCCCAGGTGCAGGCACAGCACCGGTGGCCAAAGCACTCATAGGTTATTCTTGAAACTTCTGAAGATGAAATCCTGCCAACCAAAAGAGAAATGGAGAAAACACTAAAGGATTAAACCACCACTCAATTCCGGGAAATGGTAGGGAGGATTACAGCATTTAGCAATAAAGAGACTCAGCCAGTAACTTAATTCACTTCAACATTTTTTTTCTCTAGTACAAAAGGCAACATACTGACATTTTCAAGCACGTACGAATTCATAGAAGACAGGAATTATGAGTCCTTCTTTTTAAAAAGTTAATGATTAAATCCATTCAATCAATACATTACTATAGAAAAGTGTGCTGAAAGGCCTGGGGGTTATCTTTGCACCTACTTAAAACAGACACTTAGACTAAGTAAATGAAGGAACTATGGTTATAGAATAGACTATAAGTGCTATTAACCCTGTAATATAAAATATTAAACCTAAATAAGGAGGGTGGAAGAGAAGACTGAAGTGTGCTAATTTAAAAGCTGAGTAAATTATTTCATCTAAAATTGAAACATGTTGTTTAAAAGAAATCATAACTCTGAATGTTTAGTATTGCCCATGTCTATGTTTTTATTCATAAAAAAGTAAGAAAATTGTGCATTGAAACAAAGAAACATATGTTTAAGTTTCAGCAGTTTCTTCAGCTTCTTTTAGATTTCTTCTCTGTTAAATGCAAAAGGTAAATCTAACATTCTTTAAAAAAGTAGCCTGTATAGGGTGATCAACTTTTTATAAAATTACTTTGTCTTTTAGTCCATCTATCTACCTACTGATCTTTTCACTTATCCATATTTCTATGTACCAACTTCTTTATCCACTTCATCTATCTGTTCCTTCTTTGATTTACCAATATTCACCAAGAGATGCCTAGAACGATAAGCATTTAATATAAATTCTGTAATGTTATTTCACTTACTTTGTTAATTTTTTCCTTATCTTTATGTCTATTTCTTGATTTAATTACAATACAATAAACATGTATAAGTTTCACCAAAACAATGAAGTTATCTGAGGTGGCTAGGTTTGAAAACTACTGATGCAGAATATTTTAGTTGAGAACATTCTTAGTGGAAGCGTTTTGCAGAGACAGAGGACAAATGAAGGAAAGGAATAACAATGAAGGAGGAGAATAGGGTTATTGATCTAATTGTCAAGGGCCTATATCAAAATGAAGGCCAGACTTAGGTCCTATTGATATCTACCAGCAGATCAATCAAATAGCCCAAGCTTGCTTAGAATTTCAAATGAGTCTCAAGGATTAAAGTCTAATGGAATATTATCTGCTGATATTTATAAGTAGTCAGCAGTCTTGCTTAGGAAGTAAAGTGAGGTTCACATGCCAACTTACAATGCCCTCATATCTCTTATTCTCTTTATCTGGGTTTGGATGCTGATATCTGCAATGGATACAGAGATGGTAAAGCTGTAACATGTAGAACTCTGAAAAATGCAGTGGGAGAGCATCACCCCCCATGGGATCTCTGTACGGTTCTTTAGATTGTGGCATAATGTTGCTAAGATCTGTTCTGCAAGTAGACTTTTTGCAATCTGTAAAGAGCAAACTGAGAATAGAGACATCAGGGAAAACGCAGGAAAATCAAAGGTCCTGAAACACATGTGGAGAGTCAGCAGGCTCCTGGATGACAGGGAATTGAAGAAACCAAGAGACCAAAAAAGACTTGGAATGGCAGAAACAGAGAAAGTAGAGAATTAAGCCAGGGACCTTTGGGTTTAAATCTGCAAAAGTATGAGACTGCCAAAATAAGTTGGACTGAGAATTTCAAATGACATCTCTGTTCTTTAGATATGCATCTGGCATCTCCATTTATGAAAATGAAATTTAATTTCAGAAGATGTGGGGATTTTATAAGACAATTAGATTCAACCATCTGATGTAGTTTTTGGCAATTTCTGATGGGCTGACCTAATATGGACTTTGCTGTTCTCCCTGATTTTCCCTACAGTCAGACAAATTTGGGTTTGAGTTGTGCCAAGTCACATTCCAGCTGTGAACGTTGGCCACACTTCCTCCACAAGATTCAATTTACTCATCCAGAAAGTGGGAATAATATTACTGTAGCAGAGATTAAAGGAATTGATGTCAGAAATGGATTAAAGACCTAAATGTAAGGCTGGAAACTATAAAACTCTTAGAGAAAAATATAGACAGACATAAACCACAGCAAGATCTTTTTAGACCCACCACCTAGAGTATGAAAATAGAAGCAAAAATAGACAAATAGGGCCCAATTAAACATAAAATCTTTTGCATAGCAAAAGAAACCATAAGCAACAAAAAAAGACAACCCTCAGAATGGGAGAATATATTTGCAAATGAAGCAACTGACAAGGTATTAATCTCCAAATATACAAATAGTTCATGTAGCTCAATATCAGAAACAAACAACCCAATCAAAAAATGGACAGAAGACCTAAACAGACATTTCTCCAGAGACATTCAGATGGCAAAGAGGTACGTAAAAGGCACATGTTGAATGTTGCTAATTATTAGAGAAATGCAAATCAAAACTGCAATGAGGTATCACCTCATACAGTCAGAATGGCTATCATCAAAAAGTCTACAAACAATAACTGCTGGAGAGGGTAGGGAAAAAAGGGAGCCTTCCTACACTGTTGTTAGGAATGTAAATTTGTGGACAAATTTACATACAGCCACTATGGACAGCAGCATGAAGGTTCATTAAGAAATTTAAAATAGAGCTACCATAAGTTCAGTTCACTTCACTCATTCAGTTGTGTCTGACTCTTTGCAACCCCATGGACTGTAGCACGCCAGGTCTCCTTGTCCATCACCAACTCTTGGAGCTTGCTCAAACTCATGTCCATCAAATTGGTGATGCCATCCTCTGTTGTCCACTTCTCCTGCCTTCAATCTTTACCAGCATCAGGGTCTCTTCTAAGTAGTTAGTTCTTCACATCACATCAGGTGGACAAAGTATTGGAGCTTCAGCTTCAATATCAGTCCTTCCAATGAATAATCAGGACTGATTTCATTTAGGATTGACTGGTTTGATCTCCTTGCAGTCTAAGGGACTCTAAAGAGTCTTCTCCAACTCCACAGCTCAAAAGTATCAATTCTTCAGCACTCAGCTTTCTTTATGGTCCAACTCTCACATCCATACATGACTCATGGAAAAACCATAGCTTTGACTAGACAGAACTTAGTCAGCAAAGTAATGTCTCTGCTTTTTAATATACTGTCTAGGTTTGTCATAGTTTTCTTTCAAGGAGCAAGTATCTTTTAAATTCATGGCTGCAGTCACCATCTGCAGTGATTTTGGAGCCCAGAAAAATAAAGTCTCTCATTGTTTCTATTGTTTCCCCATCTATTTGTCATGAAGTGATGTGACTGGATGCCATGATTTTCACTTTTTGAATGTTGAGTTTTAAGCCAGTTTTTTCACTCTCCTCTTTCACTTTCAATAAGAGGTGCTTTAGTTCTTTGCTTTCTGCTTATGGATGGTATCATCTACATATCTGAAGTTATTGATATTTCTCCTGGCAATCTTGATTCCAGCTTATGCTTCATCCAGCTGACATTTTGCTTGATGTATTCTGCATATATGTTAAATAAGCAGGGTGACAATATATAGCCTTAACGTATTCCTTTCCCAATGTGGAATCAGTCTGTTACTCCATGTCCAGTTTTAACCGTTGCTTCTTGAACTGCATACAGATTTCTCAGGAGGCAGGTAAGATGGTCTGGTATTCCCATCTCCTTCAGAATTTTCCACAGTTTGTTGTGATCCACACAGTCAAGAACTACCATATGACCGAGCAATCCCACTTCTAGGCATATATTGGGAAAAAAACATGATTTGAAAGGATGCATGGACCTTTGTGTCCATCGCAGCATTATTTACAATGGCCAGGATATGGGAGCAACCTAAATGTCTATTGGTAGAGAAATAGGTAAAGAAAATGTGGTTCATACACAAAATGGAATATTACTCAGCCATAAAAAGAAACAAAGTTAGTCCATTTGCAGAAACAAGGATGAACCTAGAGATTGCGTACAGAATGAAGTAAATCAGAAAAAGAAAAACAAATATTGTATGACATTGCTTATATGTGGAGTCTAAAAAAAATGGTAGAGGTGAACTTATTTGCAAAGAAGAAATAGAATCACAGATGTAGAGAACAAAATTATGCTTACCGAGAGGAAGAACAGGGAAGTGGGATGAATTGGGAGATTGAGACTGACATATATACACCATTATGTATATACATTAGATAACTAATGAGAATTTACCATATAGAACAGGGAACTCTACTCAGTGCTCTGTGGGAATGGGAAAGTGAAGTCGCTCAGTTGTGTCCGACTCTGTGTGACCCCATAGACAGCAGCCCACCAGGCCCCCTGGGATTCTTCAGGCAAGAACACTGGAGTGGGTTGCCATTTCCTTCTCCAAGGCAAGAAAGTAAAAAGTGAAAGTGAAGTCACTCAGTCGTGTCTGACTCTTCATGACCCCATGGACTGCAGCCCACCAGGCTCCTCCGTCCATGGGATTTTCCAGGCAAGAGTACTGGAGTGGGGTAAAGGCAATCTAAAAAAGAGTGGATATACTTATACATATGACTGATTCACTTTGATACATAGCAAGAAGCTAGCAAAACATTGTAAAGCAACTATGTTTCAATAAAAATTAATTTAAAAAAGCAGTTGATATATATTGAGTGTTTATCCCAGGAAGGATTAAATGGCAGCTCTTATTACTTTTATTATCATTAAATACATTTTTATATCACACCTTCCTTCTTAAATTGTTTCTCTGACCTTCCATTGCTCTTGAGATAAAGTCAAACTCCTTGACATGTTTTAAAATGTGGCTTCTAGCTTTTGTTAATTTTGTCAGACTCTCTTTTTGCCAGTCCCATAAAAACACTATAAATACTTCTCACACTTCTGTGAAAATGAAGTTCTTTCATTTCTTAGCAAGTCACTCTTTGCTCTCATTTTCTTGACCTATAATATTAATTTCCTGATCTCTTCTTTCTCCATCCTACTTGTAAGTGCCATTTTGTCAAAGACAGTAAAGAATCTGCCTGCAATGTAGGAGACTCGGGTTCAATCCCTGGGTCAGGACTATCCCCTGGAGAAGGGAATGGCAACTCACTCCATTATTCTTGCCTGGAGAATCCCATGGACAAGAGGAGCATGGTGAGCTAAAGGTGATGGGGTTGCAAAGAGTTGGACACAACTGAAAGACTAATGCTTGTTTACATCTATTGAAATAATCATGTAACATATCTTTCCTCCTATTAATGTAAGGTATCATATTTATTGATTTGCATATTTTGAACCATCCCGTGCCCAGCAATGTATATGCCTTGTTCATGGTATAGATCAATCATAAGTACTGTTAAATTTGGTTTACTGATATTTTGTTGAGAATTTTTCTATCTGTATTCATCAGAAATATTGGCCTGTAGCTTTCTTTTCCTGTAGAATCTTCACATAGCTTTAGCATCAAAAGAAATGCTAGCCTTGTGAGATGAGTTTGGGAGTATTCCTTCTTCCTCAGTTTGTGAATTTTCCAGTTGTCCTTCTGTTATCAATTTCTAGTGTCAAGAAATTGTGGTTGGAAAAAGTGTGTATATGATTTTATACTTCTTAAGTTTGTTTAGACTTATTTTGTGCCCTAAATCAGGAAGAATCAGGAAGGACTGTACACCCAGTTCCCTAGCAAGATTGGACCCCTGGATTGGCTCTGTAACTGGGACCTAGATCCACTGGCTGAGATATCTATTCAGCACTGATGGAGAAACTCAGTCCACCCAGACTGGAGCATGGATTGCTGTAGGCCCTACCCAATCTGATCCAGTAAATCAAGCCCTTGTAATCTCTATGAGGTAAGACCCAAATGGGCCTCCCAAATTGAGACCTGCAATTCTGGGGGAACTGGATATTCACCTTGAGCTCTCTTTTTCCCACTAGAGGAAATCATAAATCCTGGAGTTAGAAGTGGGATTGGAGGGTGGGGGAACCTCTCTCTGCACTCTCCGCCAGTCTAGGAGAGGGATGATGTGGTTAGAAGTAGTTGTTCTCCTTGTTCATCTAATATGGTCCTTTTCAGTCTCTGTAATCCAGAGCGGGCGCTTCAGCCTCAACCATCATGTTCTGGAATTTTCACAGTGGTGTCTTGTCTATGGATAGTTGCTATTTGGTGTTCTTATGAGAGAAACGGAAGTCAGGAACACCTATGCCACCATTTTAATGATATTACCTCCCACTATATGGCCATCAGTGATTGGACTTGATTTCCAGCCTCTGTTCCCTCCCCAGAGTTTAGGGAGTGGACCTGAAAGTTTTAACTCTTTAGTCACATGGTTGGTTCCCCTGGCACCCAGGGCCCATTCATAAGTGCTCCATCACTAAGTTGTGTCTGACTGTTTGTGAACCCAAGGACTGTACTCACCAGGTTTTCTGTTCATGGGAGTTTTCAGGCAAGAACACTGGAGTGGGTTGCCACTTCCTCCTCCAGGGGATCTTCCCAATCCAGGGATCAAACCTTCGACTCCTGAATTGGCCAGCAGATTCTTTACCACTGAGCCGCTTGGGAAGCCCCATCCATAAGTACTTTCCAAAATTCACATCATTAGTATAAACTTAGGTGTGGTTGAGATGGGCTTCTTACATATATTAAAAGATACTTTATTGTGCTTATCACATAAAATTTTAGGAGCTTTGTACCAGAAATGGGATGAAAGCTGTGTATTTCTTATTATAAATCATAATACCATAGAGGCCAATTTAGGGTCCATTTAGCAGTGAGAAAGAAGCAAGCTTTGCATATAAGTCTTCTCTAAACATAATTATAAAATAATTTATAGCCAATATATTTTAAATGAGACTTTTCTACCTTTTTATTGTTATCTTACATAATGATCTGTTCTGTTGTTTTGTTAAATTATTTATTTTCTCCCAAAGAAATCTTTATCTCATGTTACTTTTTTTTACACTGTTAAATTTACAGAAATATCAATGTCTCAGTTCAGTTCAGTCACTCAGTCATGTCCAACTCTTTGTGACCCCATGGACTGCAGCATGCAAGGCTTCCCTGTTCATCACCATTTCCCAGAGTTTGCTCAAACTCATGTCCATGAATTCAGTGATGCCATCCAACCATGTTATTCTCTGTCATCCCCTTCTCCTCCCACCTTCAATCTTTCCCAGTATGAGGGTATTTTCCAGTGAGTAAGTTCTTCGCATCAGGTAGCCAAAGTATTGGAGCTTCAGCTTCAATGTCAGTCCTTCCAATGAATATTCAGGACTGATTTTCTTTAGGATTGACTGGTTTGATCTCCTTGCAGCTCAAGGACTGTCAAGAGTGTTCTACAAAACCACAGTTCAAAAGCATCAATTCTTTGGTGCTCAGCTTTCTTTATGGTCCAACTCTCACATCCATACATGATTACTGGAAAAACCATAGCTTTGACTGTATGGACCTTTGTCAGTAATGTTTCAATTAGCTGATTAAACATATAGAAAATAAAATATTTTAAATATTAGCTCCTAAAGACTATGGGTTATATATGGATCTTTCATTGCATTTTCTACAATATATTGCTTCAGTGCCTTGGGGCTTTTCTTTTGCTTGTATTTACTGAACAAAACATTTCTCATAATCCTATTTGAAATATGCATTTGCTCTCTTACCTCTCTATTATTACCTTCCCAAATATTGTCCTTGGAAAATACAAACAGAAAGGTTTTTGTGTGAATAGGACTTAGATAGAAAAGAAATCATATTTACTGCCTCATGTCTGGCATTCTCATAGGACTTTTAGTAGCACAGAATATGATAAAAAGAGAAATCATCCTTCTGTGGTTTATTGCCCTTTTGTAGTATAAATGCTTAACCTCTAACAGAACATTATTTTACATTATTCATTTTTCTAAGGAATACCAGAGCAGAATTAAAATTTCAAGGTAAATGTGGAATAATAATGTAAAACAAATTAAATTATTTTTCTGATTATAAAAATATAAAATGGATATTGCTAAAATTTTCTTTAACCTTGAAGTGTAGAAAGAAGAAATTAAAATCCTTGTAGTTCCATTCAAACAGGATAATACCCTTAAACTCTTCTTTCCTTCTAAGCAGCTCAGGGTCTCCAGGGGCCTCCCCAACCTCCCCTCCCATCCTTTGCAAAATCACAGGGCCCTTTTAAAAACCCTCATGCCTGAGACTCTACAGGCATCAACCTGGTGCCTCATTGTCAGGAAGCATTTAACAGGAGGCTTCCTGTGTGCTGTTTTGGATCTGTCAGGAATTCTCTTTTCCTTATTAATTCCTGAATATTCAGGAATTAAGAGGAGAGGCAAGCCTCTCCCCAGGGCTGAAGAATCCAGGCATTTCCTTCATTAGTGTTTCTATATGGTGATAAGTACCCTCTTCCTTCTTGTGAACCATACGGTAAAAGTGATTCTTTACAACCCTCTCTCTCTTTAATATGGATCACCTATGTTTTGTAAGTCTGGAATTTTAATCTTTATCTTTGCTGAAAATAACTACCTTGTAAGATGGTATATATGCCCACACCATGTTGATTAAAACACCTTTGCTCCATCAAAGCTCTGGTCCCCGTGTCTGTCTGTCTGTCTGTCTCTCTCTCTCTCCCCACCCCTCCCCCGCCTTTTTCAGGCTGATCCCCTGGAGCACAGAGGCTCCCTGAGTTCACTTTTCTGCCCGCACATCCTGCGTCTTTACCCCATTGAGACAGCGCCTGAGGCCTCCGTGAACAGAGCAAGTCCTGTGTCAGGGGCTTTATTGGCTTTCTGTGTAAACCAAGGAATATCAGCCTCTTTCTCTCTCCTTTATTTTCTTATCGGTTGACTCCAGACCACCAGGTTCCGGTCCATTAAAGGACCTCAACACCTCATATTTTCCATCTCACTTTTTTCTCCCTCCTTGCTCTCCTTCTGACAACAGGGAAAGAGCGTGTGGCTGGTAACACTGTAAGGGAGATCAAATTCTCAGTGCCTCCAAGGGTAGAACCAGTAGCACAATGGGTGTCTGCCACTTGATGGAAATCACACCCTTTTTAGGGTGTTCCTACTAGACTATCTTCTTGGTTCCTGATTTCAATTTACTCTCTGATCATTTTCCTGTTAGCTCAGCCCCACCCCTCTTGGCTTCATAGCCTGTTAACTGTCAGGGTGATTTTGGAATCCTGTCTGGCCATAGGATACTATATGCTTTAAAAAGGTGTTTGGGACATAACAATTTTGTGCATTCTGCCTTCCTTCTGATTCCTTGAAGTGGAATTATGGGCTACAAGTGAGGGACTATTAACTATTTTTTTACATATTGCCAAATGACTTTTCTTGCTAATTAGTATATACTCTATAATAATTATAATAAAAATTTTCTGCCAATGCTGTTTTAAGTAAAAATTTACATAGTTTACTTTCTTTTAAAATGATTTTTTTTTTCAGATTTTAAAGAAGTCCAATCTTTCTCTTGTTTTTTGGCAAGATCTTTCACTGTTTTTATGATGACAGAAGTATTACGTGTATGAAGTTTTAGGATACTCATATTTACTTCATGTTTTCCTACGGGATACTATATTTTTATTGATCTCTTTTTTATCTAAAATTTTAGTATATTGTCTGATGGAGCATGATAACATGATTATTTTTAAAATTCCAAACAGTTATTCCAATTTGAAGTATTGAAAAATCTAGATTGATCCATTTAAATTATTAGTATGATGAAGCAGAAAGCAAACTCTGGTTCTGTGCATATTAATGACTACTATGCTTAATATGGTTTGCATACATTTAAAAAAATCCAACTGGAGTTTGAATTATTACAAAGGAAGGACTATGTAAGTGCCTGTTATTTTAGCCCATGGTGTGTGTGTGTGCGTATGTATGTGTGTGTAGTTGCTCAGTCATGTCCAACTCTTTGTGACTTCATGGACTATAGTCTACCAGGCTCCTCTGTCCATTAAACTTTCCAGGCAACAGTGTTGGAGTGGGTAGTCCTTCCCTTCTCCAGGGGATCTTCCCAACCCATGGACTGAACCCAGATCTCCTTCATTGCAGGCAGATTCTTTACCATCTGAGTCACCAGGGAAGTCCATGATAGTGATTATAATTCAGTCCCTTAAATGATGTGATAATGAAAAGTCCTGGAAGCCATATGACTATAGTTGGTAGAATCATAAAACTGCCTTAGTGTTTTACTTAATGGGAAAGCAGTGTAAATAGGAATAAACATGAAAGTATGGATTAATATATATAAGTTCAGTTCAGTTCAGTTCAGTCGCTCAGTCGTGTCCAACTCTTTGCAACCCCATGAATCACAGCACGCCAGGCCTCCCTGTCCATCAGCAACTCCTGGAGTTCACTCAGACTCACGTCCACAGAGTCAGTGATGCCATCCAGTCATCTCATCCTCTGTCGTCCCCTTCTCCTCCTGCCCCCAATCCCTCCCAGCATCAGAGTCTTTTCCAATGAGTCAACTCTGTGCATGAGGTGGCCAAAGTACTGGAGTTTCAGCTTTAACATCATTCCTTCCAAAGAAATCCCAGGGCTGATCTCCTTCAGAATGGACTGGTTGGATCTCCTTGCAGTCCAAGGGACTCTCAAGAGTCTTCTCCAACACCACAGTTCAAAAGCATCAATTCTTTGGCGCTCAGCCTTCTTCACAGTCCAACTCTCACATCCATACATGACCACAGGAAAAACCATAGCCTTGACTAGACAGACCTTTGTTGGCAAAGTAATGTCTCTGCTTTTCAATATGCTATCTAGGTTGGTCATAACTTTTCTTCCAAGGAATAAGCGTCTTTTAATATATATAAAGAGGACCCCAAATGTTTCCTTTTAATGTTCCAATAAGTACAGTCCAGTTCCAATAAGTAATGTTCCAATAAGTACAGAGACAACAGACACAAGTCAGTGGATTTGTATAGCCACAGCCATTCAAGCACTCCTTCAGCATTATGTAAGTCTAGAGAGATCCTTCATCAGCTTAGTGTAGTTTATTAACCATCTAATTGCTTATCCTCATCTCCTCTGTACCAAGAATTCATGTTCTTAGAAAAGGCAGCATCTCACTCTCCGTATACATCTCCTTTTATGAGTTACTCTGGGATTAGAGACATCAAGAAAGTCAACTCAGTCCATTTTCTCTTTTATTATTGTTATCCAGGAGGCTGGATCATGCAGGAATACACTTGATTTTCAAATTCTAGGGTGGGATCCAGAGTCAGCAATGTTTCCTAGTCCCCCAGGTGACTCTTAGACTTGTTTGTGAAAACTACTAGAGTTGGGACTATTTTGAAGAGGTGTATTCTGTTCCATTGCCTATATATTATTTTTGCTAATTTGTCAATGTTTCCATTCATGACATTTTCATATGTTTATTTACCTAGTAGAATAAGATTTATTTTAATTATTTTTATTTATAATTGCAAAATGTGCTTTTTGTGGCCTTCCAGATGAATTTCAGAATAATTTTCTCAGGGTCAGAAGAAAATTTTACTGGACTATTATAGGAATTTAGTTCAACTTAAAATAGTGAAATTTTACTGAGATTTTCATAGAAATTTAGTTCAACTGAATCATTATTATTATTTTTAATCATTATTTTTAAAATATTTATGCATTTCAGGAACATAAAAATTTATGTTTAGTCAAGATTTTTTGTTATTTTTCCTAGATGAAATTATATTATTTTTAAAGGACTATAATATTCTTATTTATGTTATTATTAAATCTTATTCTCTTAGTTTCTATTATGAATAAGTTTTTGTTTTATCTTTTGCTATATCATTGATTGTTGTTTCTATACAGTTAAGCAATTAATACTTGGAGATGTATTTTGTGCCTAAGCATTTTAATATTTTTTTACTCAACTGGAATATATTTTAAAATTTCATTTTTATTTTTTTGAGTTTTTCCATATAATGATTCATATCTGAAAATTCCTCTTGGTTTTGATGCAGAGACTACTTATGTTATGACAAAATTTGGGGGGAAATTTCTGTTTCTTGATGTGGGTGCTGGTTTCCTGGATGTGTTCAATTTCTGAAAATTCATCAAGATGTAAACTTAGAAGCTGTGCATATTTCTGCTGTAACATTATTTTAAATCCCTTGTCAAACTTTGTGTCCCTGTGGTTCTTCAGCAGGGTGTGTTAGAATTATCTGTGAGCTCATTAAAATGTAGACTCTTGAGTCTAATGTCTCAGAGATTCTGATTCAGAAGATGTCTGCTGCTGCAGCTGCTAAGTCACTTCAGTCGTGTCCGACTCTGCGACCCCATAGAGGGCAGCCCACCAGGCTCCCCTGTCCCTGGGATTCTCCAGGCAAGAACACTGGAGTGGGTTGCCATTTCCTTCTCCAATGTATGAAAGTGAAAAGTGAAAGTGAAGTCACTCAGTCATGTCCGACTCTTAGCGACCCTATGGACTGCAGCCTACCAGGCTCCTCCGTCCATGGGATTTTCCAGGCAAGAGTACTAGGAGTGGGGTGCCATTGCCTTCTCCCAGAAGATGTCAGATGAGCACAAAACAACTGATTTTGCTGGAGACCTCAAATGATTCTCATGCAGGAGGCCCTCATTACAGTTTAGGGACTCTGCTGATACATTTTTTCCAGTGCCTTCTAGTATTCACTATTTCAGGGGGAAAATCTCCTCTACTTCCTATCCTGTAAGACCTAGTCATCTTACCCCCTGGGTAAATACAGAAAAGGGAGAAGGAAAGAGTAAGAAGCTGGTAAAGGCAGCCTTTAGATAAAATTTAAACTCCTTCAGAATGAAGCATCAGCTGAGCAATGGGCTTCTGCAGTTGATACAGATCATAAGAGAGGGTCGGCCTTTTCTTTTACCTCCAGACAGATGCTGCTACCGTGCATTTTCAAATCTGAATGAAGCCTGTAATAGGTCATGATCAAATTCATCAATGCTAATCGATTTGCATGTATTGATCAAAAATTCATTCTGATAGACAACTTCCTTTGTTCAGAGCCTCCTCAATGTCCCATGCCATATCTTCATCTGTATTTTAATGAAGAGTTAGGGATTTGGGGAAATGTAAGTCTGGAGTTGCACTGAAGTAGAAATTTCAGAAAAAAAATCACACCTATTTTCTTCCTTAAAAATGACACAATGATTAATAGAAACAAAATTTTCCAGAATAATTATAGATATGGGTGAATATAAATATATGGCTTTACATTATTAAAAGAACTTATATCTCGGAGCTCTAAAATATTAATCTTTCTAACATCAGTGTCTTTGAGCAGCAGAATTAGAGCCAGAAGAATGGTTTAATCAAGGCTCTGTCACCTGCTTTCTATGTACCTTGCACTTAAACTACCAAGGTCTCCCCTACAAAACGAGGAACCTGCAGTCCATAATCACTTAGGGTATTTTTTAGATATGTGTAATGATAATAAATAATAAAAAAACTTTATTTCTATGTTGTTTGTTTTTTATAGCAGGATATAGTACATTTTAGAAGTTTTTCAACAGAAATGAAAACAAACAAAATATTTAGATGAGCTCCTAGCTCCAAGTTCCTGTAAACTAGAATTTATATGCCTGGTTAGAAATTTGAATAGGATTTTCCTGTACAGTTTTTGATTATAAGATGGGCAATGGACTTGGAATTCACAAACATATATCCTTTTCTTTGTTTTTGAAATTATATAATATCTCTTTATCATATATTTATGTGTAAATGTATAAACAAACATACATTTAAAATATTGACTTAATATTATGAAAGCAACTCCTATTTAGGTAAAAAGTTCAGCTTTTCTGGGAATCACATTGCTCCCCTCAGTGAAAAAAAAGTTGAATTTGTTGATTTTTAGTGATCTTGTGATAATAAAAGCATAAGCATTTGCAATTTTTGCAAACCAGTGAAGCTTGAGAAGCAGAGCTTAAAATTTGAGGTATAGAGTGACCACTAACATTCAGTTGGCTGAAAATCACAACTGCTAGAATATTCAAGAAAGTTTGAGAAACAAACATTCTTTTCTTCTGTTGACTTCTTTGTGAGTCCAAAGAGCACTTAAGAGACAGGACAATGACATTAAGAAGGAAAAAACAGTTTGATTTTGCTTGCTAAGGAGATAAAGGAGAAAGATATCATACTTATTTGAAGGTAAACAGAGTAAGAACAATTTTGAAAACAGGAAGCTCCACCATCTAATTTTGCACTAGAAACAGAAAAGCATCTCGAAAGCCATTATGAATGTTATCCATCCATATAATAAAAAAGTAGAAAGTAGACTATATAAAAGAGGCATCAGAGATGAAAAGACAATAAGTCCCAGACCTCAAGGTGCTTAGGAGTTGGAGGGCAAAGACAGTAAATAGATAAGGACATAAAGTGTAATAACTACTGCAATAAAATCATGTTTAGGGACAAAGGAATAACGTCAGTGTTTTTAAAAGACCGAACACCAGTACTTTGTAAAGCTCCCTGGTGATTCTCATACTCTGACAAAGCTAAGAACATTTGTGTAAAAAGAGTCATTTAAGGGATATTTGCTCCAAAGTAATAGGAAGAAAAGAGCAACTCATATTTCCATTTGGCATGACAAATTTTGTGACTTTAGTGGACATATCTGTGGTCCTCTCTCTTTTCTTTCTATATGATCATGGGTATTCCTATAATTTGTCTTAAAGATTCCAATCATCTCAAATAATTTTCAGCTATCATGGAAATTTGTCTAAAACATTCTTTCCAAAGTTTATATTGTATGTGTTGGTACATGCGTAAGATCACTGTATGAAATGAATACTCAGGGGAGCTAACATAATAAAATTCAAATAAAAACCCTGTATGGCTTTCTAGAGTGATATGGCAATGTCATAAACTCCTTATGACTCTAAACGATCAGATATGTCCTAATTAGGAACAGATTAAAAATTAACTCTGAAAATTGAAAACGGCTCATCAAAACAATACATAACTGAGAGTATTGTAAAGAATGAAAACACAGGCACAATAAGATCTATTTCATTTAAAGGACTTTGGCTGGGGATTGACCACCCAAAACTTGAGAAGATAATTCATTTTTTTATTGTTGTTGTTCAGTTGCTAAGTCATATCTGACTCTTTGCGACCCCATGAACTGCAGCAGGCCAGGGCTCTCTGTCCATCATTATCTCCCTGAGTTTCTTCAAACTCATATCCATTGAGTGAGTCAGTCAAACCATACCTTTGAGTATACTGACATTGGTGGGCAAAGTCATGTTTCTGCTTTTTAATACACTGTCTAGGTTTGACGCAGCTATTCTTCCAATAGAATATTCTTCCATAGCTTTAATTAGACTGTCTTAAACTTCTATATCAGCTCATAGCCAGCCACTGTGACTTGGATTCCTTAAAAGTTATTGTCATCTTTTTCTTTTCATGTGTGTGCATGCATGCATGCTCACACTGTCGTGTCTAATTTTTTGCGACCCCATGGACTATAGCCTGCCAGCTCCTCTGTCCATGGGATTTTCCCAGCAAGAATACTGGAGTGGGTTGCCATTTCCTTCTCCAAGGGATCTTCCTGACCCAGGGATCAAACCCATGTCTCCTGTGTCTCTTGCATTGGCAGGCATGTTCTTTACCACTGAGCCACCTGGGAAGCCCTTCTTTTCATGTTCCTCTCCTCAAAAAGACAAACATTTTCCCTCACCTTCTCTATAGCAGAGAAGATAGAGGCTGGAAGAGATTAGCATCTAGGGTTTGTTATCCTTTCCAGCTATTGTCAGCTGTGTAACATCTTGTCCTTTCTCTAACAGGCTTCAACAAATTTATTCATGAACCAAAATATGTCTCTTCTGTGACTACTTTCCTCTATCCATGTATCAAACCCAAGATAAAGGATGCTATCAGTACAGTGGGAAATGAAAAGAGAAAATATATTAAATATAAAAGAAAACTGAAGTTTCAGTCCATAGATCAAGGAGATCGGAATTCTTTTGAAAAAGAGAATGTCTTTCTCTTTCTCACTCTTTCTGTCTGTAGTTTTCCATCTCCATCAAGAACCCAAACAATTTTTATGCTCTTGCCACACTGACAATTTTCTTCAGCTGGAAGACCTATGGATTCCTCCTCTACAAAGTTTCTTCTTAACATCTCTGTATATCTCAATAACTCACCATCCACAAGCTCCTGAAGTAAATGAAGCTGCTTTGCTGTTTCATAGCTGGAGCCCCTTAGGCTTAGTCAGGACCAACAATTTCTGCCAAGTGCCCCTCCATTAAACCCTCTCTTTCCTCCGTTTTGGAGTTTCTCTGACCGAAGGGATAACCTATGCTACTGCAACACAGCAAGAACATTGTCTTCTGCACCCTCCTTCTGAGCATTGTTGGGTGTAGTTTTCCTGCATCTGGACTCTGTCAGGGGTAATTATGGTGGTTTTCACTCTTAGAGAAATATCAATAACCTCAGATATGCAGATGACACCACCCTTATGGCAGAAAGTGAAGAGGAACTCAAAAGCCTCTTGATGAAAGTGAAAGAGGAGAGTGAAAAAAGTTGGCTTAAAGCTCAACATTCAGAAAACTAAGATCATGGCATCTGGTCCCATCACTTTATGGCAAATAGATGGGTAAACAGTGGAAACAGTGTCACACTTTATTTTTCTGGGCTCCAAAATCACTGTAGATGGTGATTGCAGCCATGAAATTAAAAGATGCTGACTCCTTGGAAGGAAAGTTATGACCAACCTAGATAGCATATTCAAAAGCACAGACATTACTTTGCCAACAAAGGTCCATCTAGTCAAGGCTATGGTTTTTCCAGTAGTCATGTATGGATGTGAGAGTTGGTCTGTGAAGAAAGCTGAGTGCCAAAGAATTGATGTTTTTGAACTGTGGTGTTGGAGAAGAATCTTGAGAGTCCCTTGGACTGCAAGGAGATCCAACCAGTCTATTCTAAAGGAGATCAGTCCTGGGTGTTCATTGGAAGGACTGATGCTAAAGCTGAAACTCCAGTACTTTGTCCACCTCATGCGAAGAGCTGACTCATTGGAAAAGACTCTGATGCTGGGAGGGATTGGGGCAGGAGGAGAAGGGGACGACAGAGGATGAGATGGCTGGATGGCATCACCGACTCGATGGATGTGAGTTTGAGTGAACTCCAGGAGTTGCTGATGGACAGGGAGGCCTGGCGTGCTGTGATTCATGGGGTCGCAAAGAGTCGGACACGAGTGAGCAACTGAACTGAACTGAACTGCATTGCACTCTTAGAACCTTTCTTCTTAGATTTCTTCCTCCAGTCATACTCCATAATGCATAATCCCTAGTTTGTCTTTCTCTCCATATCATATCCTGCTTATCTGTACTTCAATGAGTTAACCTTTATTTTGAAGAGATAGATTCTTATTTTTCTAGCTCTATGGGCAGTTTTTTTCCCCCTACATTTCTACTAATTCTGAATTGACTATGAGAACAAAGTATGTTCTTAATATGATTAGTCTCCTTTTTGAGTCTCTCAGAAGTCTCAACTCCTAGAGAAGTTGCTCCAGAAACAAAAATTTCTAAACTTTCTTGACCTTTGGGGCTGAAATGTTTTCATTAAGTTGGCTGCACCTGTTTAGGAGATGCTGTTACCCTCATGCTAACTATTAATTGATAAAATACACTAATCATGGGTTGGAGTTAGTCTGAAGTTCTGAAATACATTGTTGTTCAGTCACCCAATCGTGTCCAACTCTTTATGACCCCATGGACTGCAGCACACCAGGCCTCCTTCTCCCTTACCATTTCCCAAAGTTTGCCCAAGTTCATGTCCATTGCACTGGTGATGCCATCCAGCCATCTCATCCTCTGATGCTCTATTCTCCTTCTGCCCTCAATCTTTCCCAGCATCAGGGACTTTTCCAATGAGTCAGCTGTTCATATCAGGTGACCAAAATACTGGAGCTTCAGCTTTAGCATCAGTCCTTCCAATGAGTATTCAGGGTTGATTTCCCTTAAGATTGACGGGTTTGATCTCTGTGCTGCCCAAGGAACTCTCAGGAGTCTTCTCCAGCACCACAGTTTGAAGGCATTAATTCTTTAACTCGCTGCCTTCTTTATGGTTTAGCTCTCACAACAGTATGTGACCACTGGGAAGGCCATAGCCTTGAGTATATGGACCATTGTTGACAGATCAGTGTCTCTGCTTTTTAACACACTGCCTAAATTTGTCCCAGCTTTCCTGCTAAGAATCAATCGACTTCTGATTTCATGGCTGCAGTCACCCGATGATTTTAGAGTTCAAGAAGATGAAATCTCTCACTACTTCCACCTGAAATTCGTACCTCTCATCAAAAACTGTCAAGAGACAGTTTAGAGGGCAAGCGGTGATTGTTTTGGGGGAAGCAGAGGTTCTTAAAAATCTATCAGCCTGTTGACAGGTTTCCTAGTCACTAGGAATATCTGCTTTTGTCTTTGAGACCTAAAGTCTGGACTGAAATGCAGTGCAAGGTTTATCTCCTTAGGCCATTGAACATCTGTATGCTTAACTACTGCTTATTTTTGCTTCTAAGTGATACTTGGGGCACTTTTACATAATACAAAACTTACCACAGCTGTGAGTGTTTGTACTTGCTGTGGTCAAGCTGCTGTAACCTCCACAGTTCAAAAGTCCCCATATTTCGCTGTGATTCTTGATCTCAATTATCAGTCATTGGTGTTTGCTTTGTTTTTGTTTTTGTTCTCAGAAGGTTTTCTGCTCAATGCCCCATGTAACAAAGGTTAGATAATATGAAACATTTATTCCTCTTATCATCTTGATTCTAACTACTGAATATAAACATAATGATAGCAGAGAGGGTCAAAATATTAGCTTTATTAATGACAGGGAAGCATCCTTAAACCCCAAAACACAAAGCTATAGAGTCAATAGTACTGAAAACTGCTGCTTGATTTAAAGCATGTACTACCAACTTTCTTCTCTTGACTTCTAGCTGTAAAGCTGAAATGGGTTGTAACTGGTTTGCCAAGGAAGGAGTAGGGGTGGCTGCGAGGTTTGTTTACTCTAATGGCTTGCAAGCTTAAGTGTGCATCAGAATCACCTGGAGACCTTGTTCAAATACATCGCAGGGCCCCACCCCCAGAGTTTTTGGTCCAGTTGATTTGGGGCAAGAATGGAGCATTTGCATATCTAACAAGCTCTCAGGTGATGCTAACACTGCTGGTCTGTTGTCTATACTTTTAAAACAGCTGATTTACTTTGTGTAAACTAGAAGTGTGACGCTGATCAACCACCCCCATTACAGTGGCCCATGTGAAAGAGGTTTGCGTTATTTTTCAATGCAGTAACCCTGCCCCCACTGCCCTACGTCTCACCCTCCAGACCATGTGACCCAGTGGCTATCAGATTAAATCAATTTTGCTCATCAGGAAGGTTACTTTTCCTCCTAGCTGGGGAGTAAGTAAAAAGGATGGAAGAAGAAGCCGAAATTATGCTCTGAAATTTTGCTCCTTCCTAAAGGATTGTTGCCATTTCAAGGAGGAGAGAGAGGTCAAGTAAAGCTTTCTCATTAACAGTTAAGAGCAGTGATTAAAATTTGCTTCTTGAAGAATTAGTTGTGGTAGAATAACAGAGAACATACATTCCAGAGGAGCCTATGAGACATTTTGAGGAGACACTGGACTCCTCCTTCTTTGTGTGACATGCAGGAGAATGGGTGATTCCAGATTAGAGAATTTGGAGACCACAGGATCACACAAAGGTGAGTAAGGCTTTTGTTCTAAAGGATCTTAAACTGGCATTTATTACCTGTGTCATCTTGGGGAAGTCAGTTTCTTTAAGTTTCTGTTTTCTCAACTGAAAATATGGGGATAACCTTCCTCCGAGGAAGATGTTTGTGGATGTCTTTAAACAAGTCTTTAAAATTCTCAGTATATTGCTTGGTCTATTATATACTTAGTAGGTGGTAACTCAGAGAAAGCAATGGCACCCCACTCCAATACTTTTGCCTGGAAAATCCCATGGAGCTTGGTGGGCTACAGTCTATGGGGTCACTAAGAGTTAGACACGACTGAGCGACTTCACGTTCACTTTTCACTTTCATGCATTGGAGAAGGAAAATGGCAACCCACTCCAGTGTTTTTGCCTGGAGAATCTCAGGGACGGGGGAGCCTGGTGGGCTGCTGACTATGGGGTCGCACAGAGTCCGCCATGACTGAAGGGACTTAGCAGCAGCAGCAGGCGGTAACTTAAGTAGTGAAAAGTTGGTGACGTGTGAGACGTCAAACACAGAGCTTTAAGGAGTGGGTATTAGTTTCTTACTGTTGATTTTGTAAATTATCACAAATTTAGCATGTTAAAACAACACACATTTATTATCTTATAGTTCTGTAGGTTAGAATTTTGATACAGGTCTCACTTAGCTGAAAGCAAGATATCAACAGGAATGTATTCCTTTTTGGAGATTCTAGAAAAGAATTCCTTTCCTTGCTATCATCAGCTTTTAGAGGCTGCCTGCATTTTTGGCTAATGACCTCCTCTTTCCATCTCCAGCAACATAGTATCTCCCTGACTCTGCTTTTTATCATCACATATCTTTCTCTTTGACTCTACTTTTCTGCCTCCTAGTGTGATTATATTGGTCTCATACAGGTAATTCAGAACAAACTCATCATTTTAAGGTAAGCTGGTTAGCATCCTTAACAAACTGTAACCTTCTTTGTCTTTGAAGCCTAAGATATTAACAGGTTCTGGGACTAGAACATGGATATCTCTGGAGGTGGGAGCATTATCCTGCTTTTCACATGAGGGAAACTTCATTATCATTGTGTTTCATGAATATATGTTTGAGACGTGGAATTTTATTTATTATTCATTAACCAGTGTACATTAGGGCTTCCTTGGTGGCTCAGAGGTTAAAGTGTCTGCCTGCAATGTGGGAGACCTGGGTTCGATCTCTGGGTCGAGAAGATCCCCTGGAGAAGGAAATGGCAACCCACTCCAGTATTCTTGCCTGGAGAATCCCATAGACAGAGGAGTCTGGTAGGCTTCAGTCCATGGGGCCGCAAAGAGTCGGACATGACTGAGCGACTTCACTTACTTACTTAGTGTACATTAAGCACCTATCTATTTCCCTAAAATCTCTGGAAATACAAGATGAATAAAACTATTCTTTAAAGGAGCCTGGAATCCACTAGTGTTTTACAGACTTGTAAGTAAGTGAAATAGAA
Source organism: Bubalus kerabau (assembly GCF_029407905.1). Lineage (NCBI taxonomy): Eukaryota > Metazoa > Chordata > Mammalia > Artiodactyla > Bovidae > Bubalus > Bubalus kerabau. Next base: position 17,643,814 of record NC_073641.1, read on the forward strand.
ATAGTACAATGGCGAAGCCAATAGAGGACCCAACGAGGGAATGGTCCATTCTATTATGAATGGATTTTGTGGGACTTCAGGATGCTTGGGCCTTAAAAGTTGTTTTTACACATTTTGATGGGGAGGCAGAAAAACATTCCAGACAAAAGATACAGAAGGAGCACAATGATGTGACCTAGAAAACTGCAGGTAATTCAGCAAAATAAGGAACATGCAAAGAGAGAAGCCTGGAGAGGCAGATAGTTATCAGAATCTCAAATAACTACCTACTGCTCTTTTGGCATAACCTTGCTTTACCTACATTATGGCAGTTTGACTCTATCTTAAAGTCATTGGGGGACAGTTGTGCAAGTTATGATGAAGCTAAATTACAGAAACCCTTAGATTCCATGCTGAGGCTTCCTCCTGTTTGGGATGATTTCTCCCTCATCTGACTCAAGTCTTTTAATTACTGATCATTAACTGTATGCTGACCACATGACACAGTATTGTTCTGGGGATAAAGGAAACACTATCTTTGACCTTGAGCAATGTCAAGAAGACAGAAAATATAATTATGGCATACTGTGATAAGCAATGGAAATGAGATGTCCACACTGCTTATGCCACCTTGTCACCTACTGCATTGTGATTTTTTTTTCAAATGTGTACCGGTTTTGGCTACTTTTCACTATTAATATCTTTGAAAGCAAGGGATTAGACGGAGGCATTGCTTAGAAAATCAGTTTTAACTCTCTACCCTCTTCATGTTCCATAGCAATGGGAAACGTTTGCCATAGACTTCTTTGCATGTTCATTTGTCTGGATTTTTTTTTTTTTTTAAGAAAGTTCTTCAATCATTGTAGACTTAATTGGGTTTTAAAAATTAGTTTATTTTAGTTATAGGCTAATTACAATATTGTGGTGGCTTTTGCCATATATCGACATGAATCAGCCATGGGTGTACTTGTGTCCCACCATCCAGAAACCCCCACCCACTTCCCTCCCCACCCCATCACTCTGGGCTGTCCCAGAGCACCAGCTCTGAGTGCCCTGCTTCATGCACTGGACTTGCACTGGTCTTCTATTTTACATATGATAATATACATGTTTCAATGCTATTCTTTCAAATCATCCCACCCTTGCCTTCTCCCACAGAGTCCAAAAGTCTGTTCTTTACATCTGTGTCTCTTTTGCTGTCTTGCATATAGGGTCATCATTACCATCTTTCTAAATTCCATATATATGCATTAATATACTGTATTAATATATTCTGTATTAGTATATTCACTCTTTCTGGCTTACTTCACTCTGTATAATAGGCTCCAGTTTCATCCACCTCATTAGAACTGACTCAAATGCATTCTTTTTTTATAACTGAGTAACATTCCATTGTGTATCACAACTTCCTTATCCATTCATCTGCTGATGGACATCTAGGTTGCTTCCATGTCCTGGCTATTGTAAACAGTGCTGCAGTGAACATTGGGGAACATGTGACCCTTTCAATTCTGGTTTCCTCAGTGTGTATGCCCCACAGTGGGATTGCTGGGTCATATGGGTTCTATTTCCAGTTTTTTAAAGGAATCTCCACACTGTTATTCATGGATTGTACTAGTTTGCATTCCCACCAATAGTGTAAGAAGGTTCCCTTTTCTCTATACCCTCTCCAGCATTTATTGTTTGCAGACTTTCTGATAGCAGCCATTCTGACAGGTGTGAGACAGTACCTCATTGTGGTTTTGGTTTGCATTCTCTGGTAACGAGTGATGTTGAGGATCTTTTCATGTGTTTGTTAGCCAGCTGTATGTCTTTTTTTGAGAAATGTCTATTCAGTTCTTTCCAATTTTTGATTAGGTCATTTATTTTTCTGGTATCGAGCTGCATGAGCTGCTTGTGTATTTAGGAGATTAATTCTTTGTCACTTGCTTCGTTTGCTATTATTTTCTCCCATTCTGAAGGCTGCCTTTTCACCTTGCTTATAGTTTCCTTCATTGTGCAAAAGCTTTTAAGTTTAATTAGGTCCCATTTGTTTACTTTTGCTTTTATTTCCATTAGTCTGGGAGGTGGGTCATAGAGGATCTTGCTGTGATTTATGTCAGAAAGTGTTCTGCCTATGTTATTTGGATTTTGTTGTCAGTCTCAACACAGTTTCTTAGAAATTTCATATACCATTTATTCTCCATCCCAAAGATCTATCTTTGTAAGTTAATTTTCTAAACAGTAGCTTTTAGAGGTGTAATGTCCTTCAGCTGTGTTGCACTCTAGGCTGCAATGCAAAAGATCTTAGATATTGCTGTTTAATTTAAAACAGTATCATAGCTCTAAACTCCTTCTATTGCCATCCCTAGAAGCTGCTACCTCACTAGTACAGACCTGCATTGAGACTTCTAAAGGAAAGCTGTTCATCTTCATATTCTCCTACAAGGGATAGATGGGAGAAGGAGCAGACCCCACTGGTCCTCATCATCCATTATATAAAACAACTTCTTTGGGCTACTCTTCTTCCTTGCTAATTACTGTTGACTTCTGGTCCCCTGTTATTTGCCCACATTCTGAGAGGGTTTTGAGGGTTCTCTGCTTGGGTACCATCATCATCTTTGGTGACTTGAATGCTCAGAGTCCTCAAGTCTAACAGTCCTCCGGCCTCTCTGACTGCAATGGTTGTTTAGTCTATCCCACCTTAGTCATCTATCCTAAACTACATACAGAATTTCTGAATCCTTAAAAATCGCCTTGTTTCTACATCTTAAACCTCAATTTGAAGAATCTGTATTTTCCCCTTTGAATCCATCATCCAGTGTCTCATTCCATTCAGGCTGTCAAAATAAAATATCGCAAACAATAGAAATGTGTTGCTCACAGTCAACAGCAGACTTGGTGTCTCAGAGTCTGTTACCTGGTTCGCTGTGTCTTCACATGGTGGAAAAATCTAGGAAGCTCTGTGGCTCTTTACTAAGAGCACTAATTCCATTCATAAGGGCTCCATCCTCATGGCTTAAGCAGCTCCCCAAATTTTTACCTCTTAATACCATCATCTTTGGGGGTATGGTTTCAACATTTGAAATTTGGTAGGGATACATACATTAATTCTGTTGCATCCAATCTGCTCTACCCTTGTCTGTGCCCCAAGAGACAGATCTGCTTAGACTCCATCAATGGGCTCTCTTGCTGTCTAGTTTTTAATTTGTTTCAATCAATAGAGAATGCAGATCAAAAGGAAGAAGAATCTAGTCAGGAAACAGTCCTCCTGCACCCTCCATGTGGAGTTGCTATCAAGAGGCCCTTTCAATACGATAGCAAGAGTTATCCCCCCTTATGTCTAGCGCATCCTCCTTCCACCTACCCCTTCAGGTTTAGGCATGATCAAGCTGTTCTGCCACTGTCATGCTCAGGGAATTGTTTCCATGGTTTCTGTACAGCCTGCCCTTACATATCTGTTAATAGCTGTTGTATTAAATTCTTCCATAATTGCTCAATATGAGAGTTCCATATGTTTTTTATTGGAACACCAACTATTATCCTACTCTTCTTACTCTGATTCTCAGCATACAACTTTCAGTCAAGTCACCTCCTTCAGTGCATGTGTGTGCATGTGCGTGCTCAGCTGCATCTGGCTCTTTGAGGCCCCATGGACTGTAGTTCGCCAGGCTCCTGTGTCCATGGACTTTTCAAGGCAAAGAATAATGGAGTGGGTTGCCATTTCCTATTCCAGGGGATCTGCCAGACCCAGGATTGAACCCGCATATCCTGCTTTGGCAGGCAGATTCTTTTCCACTGCACCTCCTGGGAAGCCCCCAATCAAGTCATCAAGCTGCCAATTTATCAACTTTTCCCTCAATTTTCTTTTCTTCACTAGATCTTCTGGTCCTTCAGTTTAGATACTTTTATGTGTTTTCTTCCAACTCTTTTCCCCTACTAACTCTCTTTTCCTACAAATCTCTAGTCCTACAACAACCTGCCTAGTTATATCTCAGTGGATATTGTAAGTTCAAACACTTTCCCTACTGTCTTTATTATACTTTCAATAGACGGACTCTCCTGCTAATTTATCACAAGAATTACTCTATTTCAGTTAGCAATTCCCTAGTTGTCTCCCTGTACTTAATGTTCTTTCCTTCTAAAGATTTTGTAAGTATGATAAAGATATTGGTGACAACTAACAGAAAACCTAACCCCAACTGGCTTAAGAAGAAGGGTTTTTTATTGGCTGAAGTATTTGGGAAACTCGGGGGGAAGCCCATCTTAGGGAACGTAGAAGCTCAAATCCTGTCACCAGAACCTGGTTCTATCAGTTTCATCTCATTCTCCATCTTATTGTGTTAACTTTATTGAGTGGACCCTCTTCTGTGGTCCCAAGGATGTCCATAGTAGCTTCAGAAATCCCATTCTTTCATGTTTGTTTCCCCGTAACAGTCAAGTAGAAGTTCTGAGCCTGTGTCTAATTAGCTTGAAGTGGGGCAACTCCCCCTCCCTGAACCAATCAACCTAGTCAGAATATATGCTAATTAGCTTAAATCATTCAGTGATTAATCTTGGACCTGAGGATTTTTTCAAGTATGCATGAGATTTGTGTTGAAAAACTAATATTTGGTTTAATTGAATTAGTTACTGTAGCAATGGAATAAGAGATCTTATGTCCAATCAATGAAGAATGCAGCTGAGATCTTGCTACTAGAAAAATTGTTGATAGTTATTTTCTGATCAACAAACTCAATAGCAAATGTTTCTGGGATGCACGAACCACCACAGTGGATGGTAATGTGTAGTAATGTCATTATCAGGACCTAACCTGGAACCCCTGCTTCTGCTTATCTGAACTTTCTTATACTTCTAAATTGACTATACTTCAAAAAAATACATATAATTTGATTTTATTGAAAGAAACCATACTGTATGATATTATTAAACTACTTATTTCCTTTAGTATTTTTTGTTACAACCTAATCAATAAGATAAAAATGGGTATTGTAGGTGAGCTAGTGACAAGCCTAGTTTCTCTAGGGCTATTTAGTGATTTGGCATTTAATATGTAGCACTCCTGAAAAATCCAATCAGAAATTGGATGAGTCTCACGTTTTGTTTCATTCTCTTTTAAAATATAATAAATTAAGATTGGTAAAGTTTGGTAGCAGAATCAGAACTCATCCAGCTTTGTACTCTATACAATAGACCTTCAAGAACATGGTGTTCTATTATATCCATGTGTGAATACAGAACTAACAAAGACATTTGCTTCAAGAAACCTCTGATAATTTCATGTTTCTAGTATGGTGAAGACTTCCTAGGATATTATGCTTACTGTATAAGAAAAATTATTTCTTTTGAATACGCTTTTCAAAATTGTGAAGCTCAAAATGTTTTGAACCTCCTTTCCACACTTCAGCTCATTTGATTTTTGATAAACAACCTATTACACATCCAGACATTTTTAGAGAGAAACTTGGTTATAAAAACTCGATTGCAATATATTTTTCCATCTAACTGAGATAATTTTACCCAAGTACTTTCCCACTTACGTATGTTTTTGGCTTGGTTTCTTGTATGCAAATGAAGAAAGAGAACATGAAATCCTTAATGATTCAACATTTCTTTTTCTCGAAAGTCTGAAGAAATGCTTTAATAAATGACCAGCTTTCTAGTTTATTTATCTTTTCTCTTACTCCTGTTTATAATAGTTATCTACACTTTTAAGTATAATATATGGTTTGTGAAGAATGTATGACTTGGGATCAAATCATGGATTTGAGTGTTGGCTTAACCAGTTATGAGATTCTGAACAATTTTACCATTCTGAAATTGTTTCCTTAGTAAAAACTGGGAGGGTAATAGCTCCTCAGTATCTTGTGTAAGGATGATTAAATAAAATGTACATATGTCATGTATTTAATAAGTCTTGATTTCAAACCTCGTTTATGAGAAAGAATATATTTTTACTTTTCTCTCAATGTTTCAATCCAAACACATTGATTGTGCAGAAATGTCCTAGTGTTTCCGATACTCAAAAGAAGCTGTTTTTAAAATGCCATCTTTATTCAAGATGTTCCTTCTTTAACAAAGAAATTATTATTTTTTTAAGTAACAATACAGGTTTTAGTTTACAGTTTGCAAAACACTTACATCATTTTTATCTCACTATTAAGGCCAAATAAGAAATAAGAGTCTGAATTAAAATTCAGTCTTAGCTCATAACACAAAGTTTAAGTACTATTTCAAAGTGTGGAATATTTGGGGTCATTCCTGGCTATTGGCATTATTAGGTAATAGGACTAGAGAATTATGGCAAAAATACTATAGGCTAAAGTGTGAAAGTGAAAGCACTCAGTTGTGTCCAGCTCTATGGGACCCCATGGACAGTCCATGGAATTCTCCAGGCCAGAATACTGGAGTGGGTAGCTTTTCCCTTCTCCAGGGGATCTTCCCAATCCAGGGATCAAACCCATGTCTTCTGAATTCCTTACCAGCTGAGCCACAAGGGAAGCCTGAGAATACTGCAGTGGGTAGCCTATCCCTTCTCCAGCAGATCTTCCCAGCCCAGGAATCGAACTGGGGTTTCCTGCATTGCAGGCAGATTCTTTACCAACTGAGCTATGAGGGAAGCCCCCATAGGCTAAAGACCCTCCATATTTTACCTCTTGCAAGCAGTATTGATCATCTCAGAAAAATAAATTTGTTTATGTATTTTAAACAAAGCTTTATTTGTCTACAATCCTGATGGAAATGTTTAATAAACATATTCTTGGAGGGAACAGTCGATAAAGGAAAATTGATCTCTTTTCTAAGCAAATAACGAATCTTATCATTTGATGGGGTTCTCAAATTTCCATTTATCCTCTCATTTTCCGTATCTGTGAATCAGAAACAGTTCAGGTCAACCTACATTATCCTCTCTCCTGTTAGCTCAGCCTGGCTTAGTCACTGCAGAGATGTTGTTATAACTGTCCCAGCAGTGTCTGTGATTTTCAAGAGATGACAAACAGCTAGCTTGACTTCACAGCCTAGCAGCTGTGACTGTTAACACCTACACACAAACCCTGTCTTCTTCCCTAAATCTTATGGACTCCCCTATATCTAGACTCCTTGTTAGCTATGAAGCCCTTGTATACACACACACACACACACACACACACACACACACACTCACTCACTCACTCACTCACTCACTCACTCACTTCCTCACCTCACCACCCTAACTATTACTAGTACTGGCTTGGAATTGAGGCTTCGAGATTTTTCAGCTGTGGCTTCTGGGCAAGATTCCCACTCATTTCATCATATGTCCTCAATTTTACACCTAAGCTAATTGTAAAGGGTCTTCCCTGATGGCTTAGATGGTAAAGAATCTTCCTCCAATGCAGGAGAAATGGGTTTGATCCCTGGGTCAGGAAGATCTGCTGGAGAAGGAAATAGCAGCCCACTCCAGTATTCTTGCCTGGAAAATCCCATGGACAGAGGAGCCTGGAGGGCTACAGTCCATGGGATTGCAAAGAGTTGGACATGACTCAATGACTGACACTTTTCACTTAATTTTAATGATGATGAGACATTTTGTAAAGAATAGACAAAATATATGCAAAGCATCTGGCACAATTATTGAGGCTACAGGTGAATTTGAAAATATACATTAGCATTTTTCTCTCCAGCTATCAGGAGTGAGATTGTGGGTAGGGTATGAATATGTGGTATAAGAAGGGAATAGGAAAATATTTGGAGAAGTGTTTTTAATCACCATAAGGTTTATGAGAGTAGGAAAAATTGATACTCTTGTTAGTATGTTGGAAATTCATCTACCTAACACAGGTGTGAAAAAAAATAAAAGTGTTAGTCTCAGTAATGTCTGACTCTTTGCAACTCCATGGACTTAGCCCACCAGGCTACTCTCTCCATGGAATTCTCCGGGTAAGAATAATGGAGTGAGTAACCATTTCTTTCTCCAGGGGATCCTCTGACCCAGGGATCAAACCTGGGTCTCCTGCCTTACAGGTGGATTCTTTACCATCTGAACCACTAAGGAAGCCCTAACACAGGTATATGGAAAGCATTTTATGTGTCCAGCACTGTTCCAGACTCCAGACACATTAAGGAGCAAAACAGGCAATATTCCTACCCACATAGAACTTAAATTCTAATAGATTAGACAGCCCCATTATATTATATCAAGAACAATTTAAAGGAATTGATGAGCAAAGAAGTGAGTTATTGATATTGAAGGGGAAGGAGGGGAGAGTTTAGTTCCCAGCAGATGAGAGGTTCCAATATAGGCCTAGAAGATGAAAGGCAGAAAGAGTGGTGAATGGGGAGACGTGGAGGAAACAGCAGCCTGAAACATACATGGGGAGGATGCTCTGGCTTGAGAGACAGCCCTGGCCAGGATCCTCAGCTTGGTTCCTCGTAAAGTTTGAAAGGCTGGAGGCAAATGGCTGTCTGGCCATCATTACACAGAAGCAATGCGATAGGACTAAATAGTGAGGTCATTTTGGAAACACAGTAAGAAATCGTACCTGGAGCCCAACTGTGAGATCCAGATGATGTGACTTGTTAAAACCATTTTGCAACTATGTAAATCATTATGCTAGAATTTCTTGATGTACCTGTTTGAAGGTATAAGAGACTTCCCACCTCCTGATGTAAACTTACTCTGAAAAAATTATCATTATACCATCCTCTGTGAGGGCACTAGAAGTTGAAAAAATAAGCCTTATCACCTCTGGCATCCTTTGCTGGAAAGAGCCTTCAAGCCTAATCCAGTAAAGTGTTAATTGTTTCAAAGTGAAATGTTAGTCATTTCAGACTCAGTTATGTCTGACTCTTTGCAACCGCATCGACTGGAGCCCACCAAACTCTCTTGTCCATGGGATTCCCCAGGCAAGAATACTGGATTGGGTTGCCATTCCCTTCTCTAGGGGATCTTCCCGACCCAGAGATTGAACCCACATCTCCTGCATTGCAGGCAGATTCTTTATCAACTTTTAATCTATTCTCAAACCCAGATCTCTATGATAGTAATTTCATTTGGGAACCAGAAACATGATATCTATTACATCAGGGCTGGAATAAAGAGTAAGAAGTGGTGTGGAAATAAGGACTTAATTAAACATCTGTAGCAGTCAACTTGCTTCTATGCCTTTATTGCATTGCTATCAGTTCAGGGTTTACCCCTAGCTCTCCTCTAAGAAACTAAACAAGTGATCGAGACAGAAGTAAAGTTTTAGTGTGTTGCTCAGCACATCTGAGCAACATCCTCCACACTCTGGCACGTAGGGTCACCAAGAGAAGCCATCAAAATTCTGCCTACTTATTTGAAAGCAAAGTCTAAAAGGCAATGATGCATACATCTTATGATCAGCAATTTTTTTTACTTGATCTTTTTTTCCCTCCCTTTTTTTAAAACCTACTCTGTCTTGAGTTTTTATGAGATTTAAATTTTCTCTCCTACTATTATACTTTAAAAAAGATGGTTACCTTAGAGTTTAGGATATATATACATATACCCTAGAGTTTAGGATATATTAAACTAATCTAAGTCCAATTTCAAATAACACTGGAATGCCTTATATGCAGTGCAGGAAATTTCAGAGATTTCCCAATTCTTCCCTGTCCTCTCTACAATATTGATGCCATACATTTCACTTATTCATATGGTATGATCACTCAAGACATTGTTGCTATTATTACTTTAAACAAACAGCTATCTTTTAGGTTGTTAAAGATAAGAAAATAACATTTTATTTTACCTTCATTTATTCTTTTTTTTCTTTTTATTTTATTTTTTTAAATTTTATTTTATTTTTAAACTTTACATAATTGTATTAGTTTTGCCAAATATCAAAATGAATCCGCCACAGGTATACATGTGTTCCCCATCCTGAACCCTCCACCCTCCTCCCTCCCCATACCTTCCCTCTGGGTCGTCCCAGTGCACCAGCCCCAAGCATCCAGTATCGTGCATCGACATTCTTTCTTACTTTTGGTCAATCCACACTTATGATTTATTTAATTTTCCTCCTTTGACTTCTCCAGCCTTTGCAGATTTCCCTTGTCTCTGGAGTACCTACCCTGTGGTTTTTGATAGACACCTTTGCATCTTAACTGCAGTGTTAAATGTTTAATTTGCATTGTTCTTTGTTTCATGATATAAGCCATGTTCCTTCAGTACGTTATGATCACTCTGAATAGAGGTCCTGTATTATGTGTTTTAATCCCACATGGTGCTTGTTCACACAGACTGAGCACATAAAAAACACTGGATTCACCCTGATGGATTATAGACTAGTAGAAATGTCCACGTGCCACAGGTAGGACCGCCCTTACACTGACCATGTCCTTTGAATAGCGCGGGAGTTTTGACAGAGTGCCTCCAGTGACGTCATTGTTCCCATCAGAGCTTCATTCCACAATGTAGGTGCTTCGTGTGTGTAACTGTGACTATTGTAATGATACTTAGTAAGAATTTGAGAATAGCTCACAGTCTAAGCTTCAGAATTTACAAGAATGGAGATATGCATGCAGGTGGTATAAGGAAAACAATAGCAGTTTTAGTCATCCATAACTGCTTGGAACTCAGGAACTGGTCCTGCAGCCTGCTGACATCTTGCCTTCTTCCCATCACAGTGATCAGGTAGGAAATAGAAGCATTTACCAACATTTATCAGTTTAATAGAGCATTTTACCAACTTTTGCATTTTACCATTAGCACTCATGCTTCTCATGTAAACTTTCATGTAAGTTTGCAGAATAGAGTTTGGATGGATTTGAAAAAAAAATAATGATCTCAAATACACTGGCTTCTTTAGTGTTCTCTGCTGCTGCTGCTGCTAAGTCGCTTCAGTCGTGTCCAACCCTGTGCGACCCCATAGACGGAAGCCCACCAGGCTCTCCTGTCCCTGGGATTCTCAAGGCAAGAACACTGGAGTGGGTTGCCATTTCCTTCTCCAATGCATGAAAGTGAAAAGTGAAAGTGAAGTCGCTCAGTTGTGTCCGACTCTTAGCAACCCCATGGACTGCAGCCTACCAGGTTCCTCCATCCATGGGATTCTCCAGGCAAGAGTACTGGAGTGGGGTGCCATTGCCTTCTCCGTTAGTGTTCTCTAGATAACTGCAATTGGAGATTAAATACTAATGCTTAAATAACACTTCATTTTCACCTACTGCTATAACTGGGCAGCATAATTTCTGGGCAGCAATTTCTTTATCATCTAGTGCTACTTGTTGAAGTGTTTAATGACTGTAGTGATCTCTGAAATATTTCATGAGACCTGGAATGGGTGCCTGTTCTTTTCATAGTGTTAAAGAGTACATGATCAACACACAGGGCCCTCCATAGCTATGCATTGCCTTGTTTCCCCCAAGTCATCCATGGTTCCCCTTATATTTCTGAAGTAGCACTTTCCTGATAATTTTTATTAAAAGGAACTCCTTGTTATAGATGGCAGTTCCCCAGGCAAGAACACTGGAGTGGGTTGCCATTTCCTTCACCCCCAAGCTTCTCTGTCCATGGAATTCTCCAGGCAAGAATACTAGAGTGGGTTGCCATTCCCTTCTCCAGGGGATCTTCCTGACACAGGGATTGAACCCTGGTCTCCTGCATTGTAGGCAGATTCTTTACCAACTGAGCCACCAAGGAAGTAGTATAGTGAAGTATATAGTATAGTATATAGTATATATATATATATATATACTATATAGTGAAGTATATAGTATAGTATACACCAAGGAAGTATATAGTATAGTATAGTAGTATTAGCTTTCTATTAAGTGGAGGGGAAGGAATGGGGGCTCAGCCAATAAAAGAATCCACCTACAATATAGGAGACCTGGGTTTAATCTCTGCATTCAGAAGATTCCATTGAGAAGGGCTTGGCAACCCACTGCGGTATTCTTGCTTGAAGAATCCCTTGGACAGAGGAGCCTGGCATTTCAGGACTTCCCAGAGGAGTCCATGGGATTTCAAAGAGTCAGACATGGCTAAGCGACTAAGCACAGAGGTGAAAGGGCCTCTCAGGTGGGACTAGTGGTAAAGAATCTGCCTGTCAGTGCAGGAGACATAAGAGATGTGGGTTTGATCCCTGTGTCGGAAGATCCCTGGGAGGAGGAAATGGCAACCCACTCCAGTATTCTTTCCTGGAAAATTCCATGAACAGAGGAGCCAGGTGGGCTACTGCCCATGGGGTCACAGAGAGTCAGACATGACTGAGCAAGTAAGTATGCGTGCATGTGTGTGTGTGTGTGCGCGCGCACACACACACACACACACACGCACACACGGGATGAAAATCACTTTAAGTTGGTTTTTTTTTTTGATATCTCAGAAGGAAATTAACTTTCTGAAATATTTAATACTTAAATTAGTAGGATTCACAGGCTTTGACTCAGTTTTTCATTCCATTGGCAGCTCTACCACTAACTAGCTTTGTATTTCACCCTCTTTTAAACTTCATATTTGCATCTGTAAAAATATGTGTCTGGAGTGAGAGAGAGGTGATCTAGTGTATTATCATCTGGAACATCTCTAGACTAAAGTAAATTAAACTAAAATTTCAGTTTAATATCTTATCCCATGAATACTTGCTTCTATTGTGAGGCATGTCACAACAGTAGAACATCTAGTTTGCAAAATATATAAATATTTTCATCTGAGCCTTGAGATAACCTTTTAAAATAGTCATGGTATATTTTATTATATTCATTTTACAGATAAGAAAACTGAAGTTTGAAGTTCATGTTAAGTCACAATTGAGAGCAAAGCACACTCTTTTGAAGTAGGGTACATGTGGTCCAAACAAGTGCATGGTTAAAAGGGGACAGGATCTAAGGCTAATTAGTCCCTTAAAACAATCTCCCCTTGAACACAACCTGTGACTCATATTTCCACAGCTTCTAAATATAGAAGAAAATCTTAGAATTTGGATCATACTAAATACCTATGGCAGTGTGCCACTTCGTGGTTAAATCATTTGCCTTCTATGTTCTTGACAGTCAGGAGGCACGGCTGGGGTGTGGTGATAATGGAAAGCTTTATCCCTGTGGTTTGCTTTTTAGCAGTAGTTTGCCAGCCTGAAGCTGAGAAAACATACATTGTTAGTGCAATAGATTGAGTTTGCACAAGGTTCATGGGTTTGTGTTGGGTATTGAATAGAGAACAAGTCAGGCACTACTAACACCTTGAAGTTAGAAGAGGGTAGACTCCAGTGTCAGACTGATGCAATTCACGTTTCACTTGCCATTTACTAGCTGTTTGACCTTGGGAAGTCAATTAACTTCCATGTGCATTAGCATTACTGTCAGGAAAATGGGAATAATGTTTTATAAACCTCAAAATTATGAATAGTAAGTGAATGAATAAATATGCTTTGTTTATAGTATGTATTAAATAGGTATCCAGAATTGTAATAGTAAAAGTTAATATTTACTGGCTATTTCCTTTGTCAGACATGAGCTCAGTGATTTACATACATCATCTTGTTTAACTCACTGCAATCCCTGAGATAGGGACTATTTAATGCTCATTTTGTAAGGAAGAGCACTATAGAGAAGTTAAATAATTTTTCCTAAATTCACATCAGTTCAGTTCAGTCACTCAGTCACGTCCAACTCTGTGACCTAAATTCACATATTCCTAAATTCACATAGCCAATAGGTGTTAGCACATCTCTTAAAACTATGCCCTCACTTCTATGCTAAAAATGGTATTTTATAATAGAAGTATTTTAGAAAGAGAAGGTAAAAGAAGCCCTGTTTCAGAGAATTCTGGGCTTTTAAGCTTAACAAATTAACCTCTACACTGCAAACTTTGTCTTTAATGGTTTGTCTTAAATGTTATCAATAGATGGTTGATATTGTTGATATAACTTTTGTCTGTGGTATATTATTTTCAGAGATTAACTTCTAAGTGTATTTTTTAAATGCAGTGACTCTGATTTCATTGTAACTGTACAGATGATGAATGTTTAACACTGAAGAGCCATGATTTTAATGTTAAAGATGAGCTCTATTATAATCAAAAGAAAATGCTGTTTCAATACAGATGCCTGGAATAAATTTGGGTTGCAATGAGATGGGATGATTCTTTTTTATTTATGCTGATTCTTTCCATTGTGCACTGCTTGTTAAAATGCTTTACAATGAAGGATTATTTTTCTTACATCTCTGTAAGCTTAATATTTCCACAATCTTTTTAGTAAGAAAGATGTTCATTGAAGACACAGGTGTTTCAGACTTTAAGGGAGGTTAGTATTTTAGAGAGCGTAAGCTTTAAAATAACTTAGATCCATTTAATTTGAATGTCCTTGAGCAAATTACTTAGACTCTCTGAATCTGTTTATTTACAAAAAGAAAGATTTGTTTTAACTTCACTTCGCAAGGCTATGTCAAACATAAATACTGTGCTAGGCACCTTATAATGTTCCTGTAAAAGCCATTGCTATTAAGACAGGTCTGTGTAATAAGACAGGAATCTGTATGATCCCATCTATGTTAGTTACAGCTATTCTATTGATTCTGCTTCTCCAGAGAACTCTGTTTCCCTCTCCCTCCTCCGTCCCCTGCCAGCTACCTGTATCCATGTGTGCTGTATGTGCATGCTCAGTTGCTTCAGTCATATCTCACTCTTTGAAACTCTATGGACCATAGCCCACCAGAATCCTCTGTCCATGGAATTCTTCAGGCAAGAATACTGGAGTGGGTTGCCGTGCCCTCTTCCAGGGGATCTTCCTGACCCAGGGACTGAATCCATGTCTTTTACATCTCTTGCATTGGCAGGTGGGTTCTTTACCCCTAGCACCACCTGGGATATATCTATCTAAATATATAGAAGAGAGAGAAAAAGAGAGAGCTCTTAATTTCTCTATGTAGATATCTATACATATCTATACCTGTAAATATCTATTATTAGATAACTTGATAATTATTAATATTAACTATTTACTAATATTGACTACTATCATTAACTGGTATTAAACACTAATTATTATGACATGGTAGGAGCTATTACGTGTGAAATTTGTAGGGCTGGCCAGTAGGCTAGACATTTAGGAAGAGTTGCTATTACAGTCTTGAATCTAAAATCTCCAGATTGGCCAGCTGGCTGGGACTTAAGACAGTGCTTTTATGTTGCAGTGTTGAGTCAGAATTGCTTTTTCTTTAGGAAGTCTCTGTCTTTCCTCTTAATGCCTTCAACTGATTGGATGAGGCTCATCCATTATGTACAATAATTTGCTTTAACTAATAGTCAAATGATTATAAATGTTAATTATGTCCACAATTACCTTCACAGAAATACCTAATGTTTGACCAAATGACTGGGCTCCATAGCCCAGCCAAGATAATACATTGTAATCCATGACGTGGAATTTTTTTTCTTTTCCTGGTGTTAGGGTCACAACGACACTAACAAGTGTTCTAGTTGGCTATGTTACATTGTTAATGATACCTTAAACCCATTCCACAGTCAACTGAGATTGTTAATGGCAGGCAAATCATAGGAAAAAGCAGTGTTTGCTGTCAGAATTCCCAGGACAGAGTCAATCATTGATAATTGGGCAAGAATGTCAGACATGATGCCATGGGAGTGAAGCCCGGAGAAGTGTACCTTGATTCCTTCAAAGTTGCTTCTGGGGTCATCTTCTCTTACTGCAGCTCAAACCAGCTCCCCCTGGGAGATTGAACCCTGTTCTCACAAAGGTGTCCTATTGCTGTTAGGGGAAAGCAGTTCCTTGAAGGTAGCACTCTGAACTCCTTATTATGCCAGGAAGATGGAGTCACCTATCTCTTAGCAACGGCTGTAGCTGCCTCAATTCCTGGGAAACCCTGGCTTTGCAGATGATAGACCATTATTTGCTTATCTGAGTCATATCTGAGATATAGATAGTACTTTGGAAGGAAACTGGGAGTCACTCTTGATTTCTATTATAACAGCTGCAGCTATCCACCAAAGAAGGTAATCCCAGTACTGTCTTTTTGAAATGAGATCCTAATGTAGTGCCTCTTCTGAGTGTTTACCTTTGTCATGTCTTCTGAATATTTGGTCCACATGCTTGGTGGGCACAATGCCATTCCGTTGGGGCTAGATATTCTTGAAAGAAAATAAGTACTGGCCATCCAAGTCCTGTAGAAAAACGTTCTTAGGTACTTGAGGGTATATTGCTACCTATTATCATCTCAGATATACTCCTCAGAAAGGAGGCAATTTATAGTAATAAGTTGATTGGGGGCCAGTATATAGTTTCTTTATTTACTTAAAGCAGTTTTTCCATAGGCAGAGTTCTGTGTGTTTATTTAAAAATCTTTCCAAAATAAAAACCTGTATCTGCAGGATAAGAAGTTGAGTTGGGATACTGGTATGTGGACATTGTTTCATTCATGTGGACTCTCTAAGAAAATAATGCCTTTGATATTTAGGAGAAAATTCCCATTGAAGTGCTTCATCTTCAAAGTCATCCTTTTTATTCTACTGGGGGCTGACAGATGGTCACCATGAGGTTGTTGCTTCCCAAGTGGCATTGGCAGTATCTACCTGCAATTGGCAGGAATCTACCTGCCAATGCATGAGACGTAGACACTCGGGTTCAATCCCTGGGTTGCTTCCCAAGTGGCATTGGCGGTATCTACCTGCATTGGCAGGAATCTACCTGCCAATGCATGAGACGTAGACACTCGGGTTCAATCCCTGGGTCAGGAAGATCCCTTGAAGGAGGAAATAGCAACTCACTTCAATATTCTTGCCTGAAGAATCCCATGGACAGAGGAGCCTGGCTACAGCCCATAGGCTCACAAAGAGTCGGACCGAAGCAACTTAGCATGAGGGCTGACAAATGGCCACCATGGGGTAGTTGTATAGACTGGCTCCTGAATATAATACTTGTACCAAGGTCTGTAGTGACAGGGAGACTCCCCTCCCTGTAGAGGTTGCAGACAGGGCCTTGTCAGGGGTAATGGGCTACTGTGGGGACGTCCTGGTCCTGTACCTGGTGGGCATGCTGCTGTGACTTGCAACCAAACAGGGCTACTACCCATCCAGGTGCTCTCAAGGTTGGTGTAATGAGAACGTTTTTGGAGGTGACAACTTCTGCAACCTCCTGAGACCATTTGTAATGCCCTTAATACGTTGTATTGAAGTGGGTAGATAAGACTGAGGAGATAGGTTCAAGAGTATGGAAAACAAAATAAAAGTTTTGTTCCAAATGCATTTCGTGCACAGCCCTGGGCTTTAATTAGGCTGGATTTCTACTTGCTTGTTTCATTTGTCCTTCTTGAGAGACATAGAAGAGAGCTACTTCTGCTGCCTTGGGGACAAAAGATATCTGATGACCTGGGGGGCAGATGGGCAGTCTGTGTACTGACATGGTACACAACTGCTCCCCCACCCCACACTGCCATGGAAAAGTGACTGTCAGCTAAACAGAAGATAAATGAACACTGATGCTTCTTTAAAAATTATATGACCACTAACGTCTTGACTTTGTTTTAAAACTTGAAGGGTAAAAAGGCAACAAAAGAACATTTTGCTTATTGGCTGATCTGTTATTGCCAAGACACTGAAGCATAAGCTTTCCTCTGCCTACTTCGTCTTCCTAGTGAGGTGATTTATTCTGATGTTGTCAGTCTAATCAAAGAACCCAATCTTTGTCACAATAGAAAAATGTCAACTCCAGATCTAGAGAGAGATGGTTTGATAACAGAGTGTCAGGGCTTTCTCATGGTTCTGAGCTTTTATCATTAAGCTTGCTGCTGCTACTAAGTCACTTCAGTAGTGTCCAACTCTGTGTGACCCCATAGACATCAGCCCACCAGGCTCTCCTGCCCCTGGGATTCTCCAGGCAAGAACACTGGAGTGGGTTGTCATTTCCTTCTCCAATGCATGAAAGTGAAAAGTGAAAGTGAAGTCGCTCAGTCGTGTCCGACTCTTAGCGACCCCATGGACTGCAGCCTACCAGGCTCCTCCGTCCATGGGATTTTCCAGGCAAGAGTACTGGAGTAGGGTGCCATCTTTCCCTACTATACGCACCTGCACACTGGCATAGCTACATCTGAAGCTTAAAAGGGAATGCTTTGGTTCTTGGAAAAGAGAGTTCCATCTGGTGGTTTAGGACCTTGTTAATTTTTCAAATGCTTTCCATGGGATGTGGCTACATGAAGGTGGTCATTTCAAGGCTCTTATAGAATTTTGATAAGCTTTCCACATTTTTACTCATTCCCTTGTAGCGTACTATCTCTGATCAACATTTGAACAGCTATCTGTGAGGCTGATAATTGTGTCTCTTGTGTCTTGTTTTCTTTAAGCCTCTTTAGGTGTCTCTGTGATTATCATCTGAGTTTCCATTTTTTTTAAATAAATGCCCACTGATATTCTTTTAATAATTTTGCTAGTTTTTTTTTTCCTCCTTTGAGAAAAGTCTTTCTTTCACTGGCAATTAGGCAACATAATTAGGAAGCTTTCACCCACAGCTACTGGAAATAGCTGGCGGTCGGGACATTTGTGGAGTGAGTGGTGGACACAGGAGTGGTCGTACATGTGGTTAGAACATTATTCCCCTTTGCATAAGCTCACACCCTACTTTCACAGAAAAATCATGATAATCACAATCAGAATCCCAGGAGCAATAAAGCTTTCACCGTGTTGTAGAGGTCAATGATATGTAGTAACCTCTCTAATCTCTGGGTGAACCTGAGTGCATGTGTTGACCTGTCCCATGCTTGCAACTAGTCTATCACACAGTACTAAATTACTGAAAAAGCTATATTTTTGATACAAATAATAATTTTCTCATGTGTAAGCTAGATTTTTATTTGCCTAAATCTTAATATTTGGCTGGGAAATGGTGACTAACTTCCCACAATTAGCTACAGGAAGGTAGGCTTTAGTTAAAAAGCTTTCTATATTTTATTTTCAGGCAAAGGTGCTGAGTACTTTGTTTGGCTGGAGTGCTTTGAACTGAACCTTGTGCCTTTCATCCAAGTGTCTTACAGTCACTGTCTTTCTCATTTAGATACACGACTGCCTTAGGAGATAGGAGTAGAATAATAATAATCCTTTGTAGATAAAGACTTGGAATATAGAAATTTGAAACCATGTGAAACAGCCTGGGAGCAATGGTAATAGTAGCTAGAATTCCTACACAGTGCTGAATAATGGGCTGAATTATTTTCTGTACAGCAGGTACCCAGGCTTCCCTTGCTTCCAGCACACACTGAGGGTCTTAGGTTTTCAATTATGTGACGATTATTTCAAGCATTCATTAAAGTTCAGCTTGGACCTCCTGAGTTCATGTTGCCCGCTGCTGCAGGCCGACTATAGGCATTATAGGGCTCTCAAAGGACCTTAGCTTTTTCTGACACCAAAACAATCTATGCCCAGGTTCCCGTTAGAGAGTCAGGACTAGTCAAAGCCATCTGTGCCTCCCAATGCAGTGATCAGCCTCTTCCAGAAAACAAAGTTCTGTTTTGAGCATCTATATTTTTTGTTATTTAATTCCCATGCTGTTCAGTGATTCTTACCAAGCTTCATGGCTATGCTGCTGACCTTCCACAGCAATAAAATCATGGTGCCCTCTAGGAACCCTGTTCTATTATAGATTGCCTTCCTGCATCTTTAATATCTTCATATTACTCAATGGTGTGCTGATAAATATTTAACAGTGTGCTGTCTGAAAAAAAACACGTGTATATATACACACACACATATGAGTTATTAATATTTTCAGTAATATAATGTGAAACATACTGTTTGCAAATAATGTGATATTATTTATTAAAAATTCTATATACCCAATGCATTGACACAATATTTTCAAGATTTTTTGCTGAACTCCATTAGTTTGATAACCAACTAATGGTTGCAAATAGATGTAAATTTGACAGGAACGTTGGTTGATACTTTCATTTGGATGGATAGGTAGGGTAAAAGTGAAACAATGAAGGCATATGTTAGAATCATGCTCATTTTTCAATGACGTGAGTGACTTCTTTGCTGAATCAGATAGTGGTTTAAAATACCATGAGAATATTTTCTTAAATTTTACCTTATGCAACTCGCAATAAAGTGTCAATGGACATGACACACTTTTAAGTTTAACCTGAATTATTTTCTCTACAGTTTCCTTAAATCTAAACCACGATTTGGTTAACTTTGTCTTAGAAATCCAGGTATTAAATATTTCAGATTTAGGATTACAGTTTTTGTGGTAATTACTCAACTCTTGTTATAGTGGGGCCACATACCACTGAGTACTGGCAGTATTCCAGTAAGAATTTATTTACAAAAATAGGCAATAAGTGGGCAAGAGTTTGTCTAGACAGTTGCTATAACAGTAAATCAAGGCTTTATCTGTTAGCATTTACCAGTTTCGATGGTGTAAGACATAACCTAGGCAGTGTTTTAAAAAGCAGAGGCATCACTTTGCTGACAAAGGTCCCTATAGTAGGAGCTATGGTTTTTTCCAGTAGTCATGTATAGATGTGAGAGTTGAACCATAAAGAAGGCTGAGCACACAAGAATTAAAGCTTTTGAACTGTGGTGCTGGGAAAGACTCTTGAGAGTCCCTGGGACAGCAAGGAGATCAAACCAGTCAATCCTAAAGGAAATCAACCCTGAATATTCATTGAAAGGATGGATGCAGAACCTCCAATACTTTGGTCACCTGATGCGAAGAGCTGATTCATTGGAAAAGACCCTGATGCTGGGAAAAATTGAGGGAAGGAGGAGAGGGGTGACAGAGGATGAGATGGTTGTATGACATCACTGGCTCAATGGACTTGAGTTTGAACAAACTCTGGGAGAATATGATGGACAGAGAAGCCTGGCATGCTGCTGTCCATGGGGTCGCAAAGAGTCAGTTACAACTTAGCCACAGAACAACAGTGGTGTAAAAGGGCTTCCCAGGTGGCGCTAGTGGTAAAGAACTGACCTGCCAATGCAGGGAATGACAGAGATATGAGTTCAATCCCTGGGTTGGGAAGATCCCCTGGAGGAGGGCATAGCAACCCACTTCAGTTCTTGCCTGGAGAGTTCTGTGGACAGAGGAACCTGATAGGCTACAGTCCATGGGGTTGCAAAGTCAGACACTACTGAAGTGACCTAGCACACATGTAGCACACACCTATGATGTAAGAACTCCATCACAGCAAATTTCAAGCTACCAGGATGATGTTACTGAATGTGTATTAGGAGAGGGATGTGCAGTAGCCCTCATTATGTTATGTTTCAACTATATAGACATAATTGGTGGAAATAACCTCAAGAGTATGGTTAAGTTAAAATGTAATCTGTTAGAAAATGAGAGGTTACTACCTTTGGTTTTAATATTACTACCTTAATTGTAAGGTCATATAGTCTAATATTTGATGATCATTATGTTTAACAAGGGCTTCCCTGGTGGCTTAGATGGCAAAAATTCTAGCTGATATGTGGGAGACCTGGGTTCGATCCCTGGGTCAGGAAGATCCCCTGAAGGAGGTCATGGCAACCCACTCCAATATTCTTGCCTGCCTGGAGAATCCCCATGGACAGAAGAGCCTGGCAGCTGCAGTCCATGGGGTCTCAGAGTCAGACACGACTGAACGACTAAGCATAAGCACATGTTTAATACACAACTCTCAGAATTTACAAAAATATGTAATTAGGAAACATTAAAAAAAACTAAGATCATGGCATCTGGTCCCATCACTTCATGGCAAATAGATGGGTGAAATGTAGAAGCAATGACAGATTTTCTTGGGTTCCAAAATCACTCAAACGGAGACTGCAAGCATGAAATTAAAAGATGCTTGCTCCTTGGAACAAAAGCTATGATAAACCTAGACAGCATATATGCATGCAAAGACATCACTTTGCCAACAAAGATCCATATAGTCAAAGTTATGATTTTTCCAATAGTCATGTATGGAGGTGAGAGTTGGACCATAAAGAAGGCTGTGTGCTGAAGAACTGATGCTTTTGAACTGTGGTGCTGGAGAAAACTCTCAAGAGTCCTTTGGACTGCAAGATAAAACCAGTCAATCCTAAAGGAAATCAACCTTGAATATTCATTAGAAGGACTGATGCTGAAACTGCAATCCTTTGGCCACCTGATGAGAAGAGCCAACTCCTTGGGAAATACCAGGGTGCTGGGAAAAATTGAAGGTGAAAGGAGAAGAGGGCAGCAGAGGACGAGATGGTTGGATGGCATCACCAACTCAATGATCATGAGTTTAAGCAAGCTCCGGGAGATGGTGAAGGACAGGGAAGCCTGGCATGCATGCATACTGGCATGCAACCCCCCATCCATGGGGTTGCAAAGACTCAGACAAGACTGAGTGACTGAACAACAACAAGCTGACATGAGCTGGTTCTACTACACTATTTCTTTTCCTGGTACACTTCCCATTGGAGTTTTATTATTTCATACTCAAGGTACTTTGAAGCGGGACCCAAAATTCATTTCATAGGCCCTTTATTAAGTATTCATTTATGTCAGACACTCCATTGTCACTCTTGATTCCACTCCATTACTTTTATTTTTAAAATTAATTTTCATTGGAGTATAATTGCTTTACAATGTTGTGTTGGCTTCTACTGTATAGCATAATGGATCAGTCACACATATACAAATATTGCCTCCCTTTTGCACTTTCTTCCCATTCAAGTCTTCACAGTGCATTAAGTAGAGTTCCCTGTGCTACTAGTTTTCATTAGTTACCTATTTTATACATAGTATCAATATTGCATATATGCCAATCCCAATCTCAACTCCTCCCTCCTCATCCCTCTTTTCCTCTTGGTATCCATATATTCTCTATCTTTGGGTCTCTATATCTGCTTTGCAAATAAGATCATCTGTACTATTTTTATAGATTCCACATATATGTGTAATACACAATATTTGTTTTTCTCTTTCTGACTTACTTCACTACAGTCCTAGGTCCATCCACATCTCTACAAATGACTCAATTTAATTGAGTAATATTCCATTGTATATATGTACCACATCATCATCCATTCTTTTGTTGATGGCCATCTAGCTCCATCCATTGCTTCCATGTCCTGGCTATTGTAAATAGTGCTGCCATGAATATTAGGGTGCATATATCTTTTTGAATTTTGGTTTTCTCTAGGTATATACTCAGGAGTGGGATTTCTGGGTCATATGATAGTTCTATTTTTAGTTGTTTAAGGAATCTACACACTGTTTTTCATAGTGACTGTATCAATTTACACTCCCCCCAACATTATAGGGAGGTTCCCTTTACATTACACCCTCTCCAGCATTTGTTTGTAAATTTTTTGATGATGGCCATTCTGAGCAGTGTGAAGTGATATCTCATTGTAATTTTGATTTGCATTTCCCTAATAATTAGTGACTTTGTGTATCTTTTCATGTGTTTGTTGACCATCTGTATGTATTTGGAGAAATGTCTGTTTAGGTCTTCTGCCCATTTGGGGGTTGGTTTTTTTTTTTTTTTTTTTTTTTTAGTATTGAACTGCATGAGCTGTTTGTATAATTTGGATATTAATCCTTTGTTAGTTGCTTCATTTGCAAATATTTTCTCCCATTCATAGTTCTGTCTTTTCGTTTATAGTTTCCTTTGCTGTGCAAAAGCTTTTAAGTTTAATTAGGTCCCATGTATTTATTTTTGTTTTTATTTTCATTACTCTAGGAGGTGGGTAATATGTTTTAAATATGGACATTTACTGAGGAGTGTAATAAAACATCAGACTCCTGCCAATGAAATCTTTTAAGGTTTTTGACTAGGTTAATATTGTGGGAAAAATATGAGAAGGAATATCAGCATTTTGTTAAGACTTACTATCCAAAAGCAAATAACAGTATATTAGTACTATCTTTTTCTCAGGAACATGTATCTTTTTGAATTAATGTTTCTATTTTCTTTGGATATATACCCAGGAGTGGAACTGCTTGATCATATGGTAATTATATTTTTAGTTTTCTGAAGAACCTCTATACTGTTTTCCACAGTGGCTTCACCAGTTTATGTTCTCACCAACAGTATACAAGTATCACCTTTTCTGTACATCCTCATCAACACTGGTCATCTGTGGCCTTTTTGAAGACTTTCTGACAGGTGTGAGGTTATATCTTACTGTAGTTTTGATTTACATCTCCCTGATGGTTAATGATGTTGAGTATCTTTTCATGTGCCTGTTGGCTATCTGCATGTCTATTTTGGAAAAAGGTCTGTTTAGATCTTCTGCCTATTTTTTTAAATCCATTTTTTTCCCACAATGATTTCTGTGAGGTATTTATATATTTTGGATATTAATCACTTACTGGTAATATCATTTGCAAATATTTTCTCCCATTCACTAGGTTGTCTTTTTGTTTATGATTTCTTTACTGTGCTCAACTTTTAATTAGGTTCATTTGTTTGCTTTTGTTTCCTCTGCCTAAGAAGACATATACCAAGAAAATTGCTATAATTTATGTCAAAGAATGTTCTACGTATTTTTTCTTTTAGGAATTTTCATGGTTTCTGACCTAACATTTAGGTCTTTAATCCATTATGAGTTAATTTTTCTATGTGGTATGTGGAAATGTTCTAATTATTTTATTTTACATGTAGCTGTACAGTTTTCCCAATACCACTTACTGTGTGTGTTCCATATTGTATATTCTTGTCTCATTTGTCTTAGATTAACTGACCAATAAGTACATGGATTTATTTCTGGGCTCTCTGTTCCTTTGATCTATGTATCTGTTGTGGGCCAGTACCATACTGTTTTGATGACTATTGCTTTGTAGTGTAGTCTGAAGTCTAGGAGCTTGATACTTCCAGATTTTTTATTTATGTTAAGATTGCTTTGGTTATTTGGGGTCTCTTGTGGCTGCATACTTATTTGGAAACTATTAGTTTTAGCTGTGTGAAGAATGTCATGAGTGTTTTGATAAGGATTGCATTAAATATGTAGATTGCTTTTCTTAGTATGGTCATTTTAATAGTATCAGTTCTTCCAATCCAAGAGTATTAGATGTCCTTCTTCTTTTTATTTTTTTAATCTTCACTTTCTTTCACCAGTGTTTTGTAGTTTTCAAAGTATAAATCTTTCCCCTTTCTGGTTAAGTTTATTCCTAGGCATTTTACTCTTTTTGATTAAAATTGTAATTGATTTCTGCTTTCTCTGATAGTTCATTATTAGTGTTAATTATGAATAAATATTTATTGTTGCACAGCTTTACTGCATTCATTTATTAACTCTAATAGTCTTTGTGTGGAGTCTTTAAGGTTTCTTATATATAGTATCAAGTCATCTGCAAATGGTGACAGTTTACCAATTTAGATGCATTTGCTTTCTTTTCCTTCTCTTTTAGGTCTGATTGCTGTAGCTAGGACTTTTAATACTGTGTTGTATAGAAGTGGTGAGAGTGGGCATTCTTGTTCTGTTCTTGACTTTAGAAGAAAAGATTTCAGCTTTTCACCATTGGGTTTGATTTTAGCTGTGGATTATCATAAATAATCTTTATTATGTTGAGATATGTTTCCTCTATACCCACTTTGTTGAGAGTTTTTATCATAAATTGATATTGAATTTTGTCAAATGCTTTTTCTGTATCTATTGAGATGATCATCCGATTTTTATCCTTTGTTTTATTAATGTAATCCACAGCTTTCGCTATATACTTGCCTTTACTAATGGAACTTTTCCTATAATTTCTTCTTGTTCTGGTCTTTTCTTTTCCACTTGAAAAAAGATGCTTTACTATTTCTTTTATGGTCAGTTTTCATTGATGGGCTTTTAGTTTTTGCTTGTATCTCCAATTCTGAATGATGATCTTGCTGAGTAGAATGTCCTAGATTATAGGGTTCCCCCCCATTCAATAATTTAAATATATAATGTCACTCACTTGTGACCTGCAAAGTTTCTGCAGATAAATCAGCTGATAATTTTATGAAGGATCATTTGTATGTGACTCTTTATTTTTCTCTTGCTGCCTTCAGAATTTTCTCTTTAACATTTGCAGTCTTCAGTTTTAATTATGATATATCATAATTCTTGTTGGGTCATTTCCACTATTCTATCTTCCAGATTTTCCTTGTGTTCTTCTATATCACCTAGTCTACCGTTAATGTCTTCTAGTGTGTTTTTCATTTTAACTACTGTGTTCTTCAGCTCTGACTGGTTCTTTAACATATTTTCTAATTCTTTGTTAAAATTCTCACTGTTCATCCATTTGTTCCCCATGTTTCTTTAGCATTCTTATTATTAATGCTTTGAATTCTATTTGGTAAACATGTATCTGTGTTTTCTCAGGGTTTTTTTCTTCTTTCATTTGAGACAAATTCCTGTCTTCACATTTTGTCTAACATTTTCTATTAAATTTGGTGATAGTTACCTGTCTCAGTTTTGTATGGGTTTTCTTGTGGGGGAACATCCGTATGCAGTCTGTGTATTCCCAGTGACTTTATTTGGAGAACTCATCTGGAGTAAGCTAAGGTCATGTTTTCCCTCAGGGTTTCCTAGCAGCTGTCACCCTGGTAGGAGGTACGGCTGGAGATGGATGGGCTAAAGGCCAGAGTGAGGTATGAGCATGAGCGTCTCCTGTGCTCCGTGGTTGTTACTGACCTATCATAGGCAGAGGCAGGGGAAAGGGCAAGTCCCAAAGTGCTAGAGCAGCAGCCCTAACGGTCTAGTCTTAGCTGGTTCTTTTCCCTTTAAGATTATGGTCTCCACTCTCCTTTCTATAGCACCTTCACCCCAAAAGGGAGCAGCACTGGAGCAGAAGGGGCCAGCACTGTCTCCTGTTGTGGGCCAGGGTGCACACCGACAGTCCTGGCATGCCAGTCAGAGCCTGAGACAGTTTCTTACCCACCACCTCTGCCAGTGCTTGCAATGGCCATCCTCGCCCTTGCATGATTCATTGCCAGGTGTGAGCAAGCTCTGTTTCCCACAACTACACTCTCCTCAACAACAGGAACCTTTGCCTTAATAGGGATCTCAATAGGGATCTGGAGCTACAGAGTATGGAGCAGGAGCCCAGCACATCTGGGCATGCAGTGAGGTGGTCACAGGAAACTGGCCTGAGCTCAGAAAGCTTCATTCTGCGTCCCCCTACTTGTTGCAGGGAGTAATCAAGCATGTGCATTCTCTTCAGGAGAGGATTCCAGGTTTCTTACAGTCCACCTGTAAGTCCCACTGGTTTTCAAGCCAGCTAAGAGGACTCGTCTTTCTCATGTCAATCCCCAGTACTGGGTTTCCCATTACATGGTTCCAACTGCTCAGTCTCCAGGGAGGCTCTCTGAGACCATGTGATCCCCCTCCTTTTCTGTGTTCTCTCCTAGGGCTAAGAGTTCTGATCTGATTGCTTCACTTCCTTTCCTACCTGACCCCATGTTAATCTTTCTTTACCGCCTTGGTTATATGAGTCTTTCTGCCAGTTTCCAGTTTGTTTGCAGTGAGAATTTCTCTACATGTACTTCTGTTTGATATGTTCACAGGGGTGGTAAACTCAGGATCCTCCTATTCCATCATCTTGCTCTCCTCCCTTACATCTAATTTTCAGTCACATTGAAACATGAAGTGCTTGACATTTTTCTCGCCTGTTCTGATTTAACCTCATTACCTGTTGTGGGCCACTGGCATCATTTCAATTAGTATCACCAGGGTTTTTAATATGTCATCTTATTGGTCTACTTTCATATTAGAAAACCACAGTCCTGGGTTTGTATAAACATTGTTTTCTTTTTCTATACCTCTGCTAAGATTACAGGTAACAAGTGATATTAAAATTTATGCATTTTTTTTTTTTTGGTATCCCATTGTGCTTTGTCTCCTAATCATTTGTTTATTATCATTTACTCTTTTTCCCATTTCATGTAGCCGGGATTTCAAGTCTTAACCTGTATTGTCACAGGTTCCATCTCTGCCTCTGCCAATCTCAAGCTGGCAATCTTGCCTTTACAACTCAAAGCCTGGTTGGTTGGGATGGTGTGCCAGAGCATATACATCGATACCTTGGAACAGTTGTCTCAGGGAAAAACGGCTGAATCTCACAGCCTAAATATGTTCAAGAGGATATGAGGAACAGTCTTGAAATATGAAGTAATAAATAGGCTGAGATCTGCTTATCCCTTGGGAGTTTTTCCTTGGCTTGCTCATCTTGTTTCAATTCATATTCCTCTCTTGGGCTTCCAAATTTTATTTGTGATTACACATCTTCAACTGCAATCTTCAAAAACAAAATAAACTTAACATGTCTGTTTCTAAAGACTGTGCTTATGCACTTCTGCCTGTCCTGAAGCTGCATTTTCTTGTGAATTTCTTCTTTTGACGTTTGCAGAGCAGACACCTGGGAGTATCCTTCATGCCTCTTTCTCCCTCATTTGCCCATGTCCATAAGGTTTCCAATTCCAGAAAACTGCACCTACAAATATCTTTCATCTCTCTCTCTCTTCCAACATATTTGCCTCTCCTTTAGTTGAAAAGTTCTTCTGTCTTCATTTTCCAATAGCGATCAAACTATTCTTATCCACTCCAGTAATCCTTTTCTATGTAGTTACCAGAGTGCTATCTCAATATGCAAATTCCAGATTTCCTTTTAATAACCTCTTCCAGATTATTCAAGTCTTCCAAGAGGGCTTTGCCTGCCCTTTTAACCTCAGTTCTTTCTACTCTATTTTCTTTAATCTTAGTTTCCTAGGGTCAATTTTTTTTTTAATAATTTCTCACATTCTCATATGCGCCATACCTCAGTGAGAAAAGAAAATTTTTCAAGTGAGTAACAAATAGATATAGTACCCTAAGACCCAAGTGTGCATTAGATGGAAAAAAAAAAAAAAGTTGGGTTTCCTTCCCTATGGCTTTTGAGTTCCAATTCATGAGGCAAACAGAGCATTTCCATTTTTTCTCTCCATTTTAATTTTTAAAAAATTATTTATTTTGTGGTTGTGCTGGGTCTTTGTTGCTGTGTGCAGGCTTTCTCTGGGAGTTAAGAGTAGGGGCTACTCTTCATTGTGGTACACAGGCTTCTTACCGTGGTGGCTTCTCTTTTTGTGGAGCACTGGCTCTAGGGCGCTTGGGCCTCAGTAGCTGCAGCTCGTGAGCTCTAGAGCTCAGGCTCAGTAGTTGTAGTGCTGAGATTTTAGTTGTTCTGCAGCATGTGGAATCCTCCAGATCAAGGATCAAACCCATGTCCCCAGCACTGGCAGGTGGATTCTTATCTACTATACCACCAGAGAGGTCCTATTTCTCCCATTTTTAAAAATGCAGGCCAAGATTTTAATATCAGGGGAAAAAGGCAGCAAGCAAGTGGTAGAAAAAGACTAATGATGATGTAGTACATTTTTTCAAGATAATGTACTAGAATATAGAATAGGATTGTTGAATATTTTTAATGGACATAATCAGATGATAAAGTACATGCTGAGTTCGTTCCAACTGTAATTGCTATGCATAAATACAAGAGGGACCCTGGAAACAGATCATGGGAATTATCAAAGAACTACCCAGTGGGCTAGAAGAGAGATGCTGCCCACATATAACAGAGGTAACATAAGTGAAACTGCCTAGAAACAGAAAATTAAATCAGGATTTCAACATATTAACTAGCCTAAGGACCAGAAAAAGAAATAATATAGCTACAATAGACCGTCTGTGGGGTCGCACAAAGTTGGACACGACTGAAGCGACTTAGCAGTAGCAGCAGCAGCAGGCTGATAGCAGAGACAAAAGTAGTCTAAACATGCTGAAAATACATTTTTTTTTTAAAGGGAGCATCATTTAAAAGTTACTTCATAATAGAAAAGGGAACAGAATTTTGAAAAAACAAACAAAGAACATTCTTCTGAAAAGTATCATTCATAGCCACTGGGAAATTTGGCGATTGTAACTGCACACAAGAAGGCACCATATTTTTTAAAAATGGTAAACATTAAATAGTGTGGGCCAATAGGGACAGACATCATCAGGGTAAACTGCAAAATTAAATGACTGTTACATGTAAACATTTTTACAAATAAATTAAAACTCACTTTAAGGGCAGTGAAAAATGGATGTTCATCTGAAGAAAACTAAATTATTAATGTAAAGGAAAAAAAAATCCATACTATGCCAGAGGGAAAGTTCATTTAGATGAAAACAGTGAGAAGATCACAGACATGGACAAGAGAGAATGAAGACTCAATTTTCTTATGACTTGTGATTCTAAAGGGAGCCAGAACAAAAGAAAGAGAAAAAACAATGGTATGTAATCAGAATTTTTGAGATGGAAATAGAATAAGTTTCCTATGATGGAATAAAGAAAATAAATAGCCATACTTCAGTGTGCTCTAGTAAGTTTTGAACCTCAAGAACATATATATAATCTACAGGTGTTTAGGCAGGAGGGGGGAAGAAGAAGAAAAAAAAAACCTCACCTACAAGGGCAATTGGTGCCACTGAGAGAGGGCTTGGAGAAGTTTAGCTTCCACCTACCACTTCAGTAATGTCCAATCAGTTTCCAGCCACACCAAATAAAGACAAAATTTTTTTTTACTTTAAAAATTGATATTTATCTATTAAAAAAAATTTTTTATGTCTAATATCTTACAGTTCTTTTTTTAATTTTATTTTTAAACTTTACAATATTGTATTAGTTTTGCCAAATATTGAAATGAATCTGCCACAGGTATACCTGTGTTCCCCATCCTGAACCCTCCTCCCTCCCCCCTCCCCATACCCTCCCTCTGGGTCGTTCCAGTGCACCAGCCCCAAGCATCCAGTATCGTGCATCAAACCTGGACTGGCAACTCGTTTCATACATGATATTATACATGTTTCAATGCCATTCTCCCAAATCTCCCCACCCTCTCCCTCTCCCACAGAGTCCATAGACTGATCTATACATCTGTGTCTCTTTTGCTGTCTCGTACACAGGGTTATTGTTACTATCTTTCTAAATTCCATATATATGCATTAGTATACTGTATTAGTGTTTTTCTTTCTGGCTTACTTCACTCTGTATAATAGGCTCCAGTTTCATCCACCTCATTAGAACTGATTCAAATGTATTCTTTTTAATGGCTGAGTAATACTCCATTGTGTATATGTACCATAGCTTTCTTATCCATTCATCTGCTGATGGACATCTAGGTTGCTTCAATGTCCTGGCTATTATAAACAGTGGTGCGATGAACATTGGGGTACACGTGTCTCTTTCCCTTCTGGTTTCCTCAGTGTGTATGCCCAGCAGTGGGATTGCTGGATCATAAGGCAGTTCTATTTCCAATTTTTTAAGGAATCTCCACACTGTTCTCCATAGTGGCTGTACTAGTTTGCATTCCCACCAACAGTGGAAGAGGGTTCCCTTTTCTCCACACCCCTCTCCAGGATTTATTGCTTTAAATTTTATTTTATTTTTAAACTTTACAATATTGTATTGGTTCTGCCATATATTGAAATGAATCTGCCACAGGCATACATGTGTTCCCCATCCTGAACCCTCCTCCCTCCTCCCTCCCCATACCATCCCTCTGGGTCGTCCCAGCACACCAGCCCCAAGCATCCAGTATCGTGCATCGAATCTGGACTGGCGACTTGTTTCATATATGATATTATACATATTTCAATGCCATTCTCCCAAATCATCCCACCCTCTCCCTCTCCCACAGAGTCCAAAAGACTGTTGTATACATCAGTGTCTCTTTTGCTGTCTCGCATTCAGGGTCATCGTTACCATCTTTCTAAATTCCATATATATACTTATGTTGCAACCATGGTCTTAGGTTCCTAAACGCTCTACTAGATCACTATACGTAATGCTCCCCTCCTGTGAAACCATTCTGAGGCTAACGCTCTTACAGACATACGTGACCAAATGAAAAAGGGAACCAAAAATAAATGAAGAATGGAGACCACACTACAGAAAATTCACTAGAGGTGAATGCTCACAAACAAGTTGAGTTCATTTGTTCTGCAGATATTTATCAAGTGCCTCTCACATGAAAATTACAGAGCTAAGAACTAAGGTTACAACAAAGAGCAAAAGACAAGGCCTCTGTTCTCATGGAGGAAACATAATAAGTATGGGGGACTCTATTTTAATGTTCTAGAGAATGAGATACCTGCCTGTTTCCAAGAAAACTTGAATAAGGAAAGGCTTTGCAAAGTGATGGAAAGGTGATGCTTACATAGTCTGCCCTCCATATCCATGGGTTCCACATCTGTGGGTACAAAGGATCAACTGGACTAGCCATTTAGTGTAAAGCTCTTGAGCCTCTGTATTTTTGTTGTTGTTGTTATCTGCAGGA
Organism: Bubalus kerabau; assembly: GCF_029407905.1. Taxonomy (NCBI): domain Eukaryota; kingdom Metazoa; phylum Chordata; class Mammalia; order Artiodactyla; family Bovidae; genus Bubalus; species Bubalus kerabau. Next base: position 17,676,004 of record NC_073641.1, read on the forward strand.
GGTCATCGAACAAATCATTTATGGTTGCTGCTAGACAAGTTTCCTTTTGAACATTTAAATGACTTGATCGTAGAGTTAAAAATTCACCAGAAGCTGCAGCAGTTCCCACTTAGAACCCATTGTTTCCCCAAGGCTTTGTGATGGAATGGCGGGGAGGGTGTGAAGAACTCCAAAACTGTCCCATTTCCTGACCAGGCTTACTTGTTAGGAGATACAGAACTTTCAGTGTAATGTTTCATAGGCTTCATGCAGAGTGGGTAGAGATAAGGATGCATTGACTTAGGAGAGAGTCAGCTCCACAGTCCAGATAAGAGGATGTTTGCCAGGTCATTGTGTGAAGTAGTTGAAATGCTCAGGGGACCACACTCTGAAGGCAGATCTTGGCTTTGCCATTTTCTAGCTGATTGCTTTTGATAAGTTACTCAGTTTCTCTTATTTTTTATTTAATCCCTCTTTTTGTTGCTGTTTAGTCACTAAGTCACATTTGCCTGTGACCCCATGGACTGTAACTCACCACGTTTTTCTGTTCATTGGATTTTCTAGTCAAGAATATTGAAATGGGCTGCAATTTCTTTTTCTAGGGTATCTAAAAGATTACATGTGATAATATATGTGTATAATTGTTAGAGTTACTTCTGTGGAACAAGTGTCTATATATCAGTCTTTTTAAAAAAAAACTGTCCTTTTATTCATAATCAATGTAAACTCTAGACAGAATATAAATAATTTCCTTAATAAAATTATTTTCTGGTTTTTGTGGGTTTTTTTGAAACAAGAGAAATATGTAGGATAAGTACATAGGAAAAACTTTTTTTTTCTCATGAGAAATCAAATAAGGAATAAACAAGCAGGAGAAAATATACAGCCAAACATTCTGTTTATTATTTGGAGACAATTTACTCCTGTTTTGATTTGTGCTGAATGATGAGCACTGAGCAATTAACAAGAAGACTTCTGTTAAATTTTTCTGAGCATTTGAAATTAGGTAGTTGACATTGTGCTTCAATGAAATCTGCTTTTCAAAGGAATTGTTGAAATGGATTTTTGTTTTTTTCTAGAAGTGCTCAATGGCATGGTTGTAGATTTTTTTTAAAGCAATCAAATTCTGGGTAATGTGTTGTGTCCTTTAGAAGTGTTTATATTTCCATTATTAAATTGAAACTTAAAAGGATAAATGTATTTCTTCTCTTAAAAAAGCACCTAAATATTTAAGTTTCTAGTGTCTGGGAAAAAGAATAGCTATGGTTTAATCTTATTTCAATCAAAATAATAAAAATAGTGAAACTGACCTGATTTAGGGCTAAGGAACACAATCACTTTGATGCTATTTTAAGATGATTTGCTTTGGAATAAAGAGGTCGATTGAGGTGATTTGCTGTTTCTCAATAAGCCTTATTTATGATATGGATGAAGACTTTTTAGTGTCATCTCTTTCAAAGTGGACACTGAAATGAATTTTCCTCCATGCATTGTGGATAAATATTTAAAATACCATTTCTTCAGACCCTATGACAACTCCATAAAAATGAGTGGTGATATTTAGTAGAATTTATGCCTATAATTTCCAATCCTTATATTGTGTAGAAATAGTGTGTCAAGTCAGAATAATGTAGAGCAGCAAGAGATGGCCAGAAATGAATCATTTCTTCAGAAGATGAGTTGGCAATTCTAGGTACCTGGCCAGATGACTCCTTTATTTACTTTATTTATCATTTGTGACTGCTTTGGTGTTTTAAAGACAGAAACAAGTAGTTGTAAAGCAAGCTGCATGGCCTCCCAAACCTAAGACACTTACTATCTGCCCTTTAACAGAAAAGAAGTTTGCTTTGGCCACCTGATGCTAACAGCCAACTCATTAGAAAAGACCCTGATGCTGGGAAAGATTGAAGGCAGGAGAAGAAGGGGACAACAGAGGATGAAATAGTTGGACGGCATCACCAACTCAATGGACATGAGTTTGAACCAGTTCCAGGAGATGGTGAAGGACAGGGAAGCCTGGCGTGCTATAGTCCATGGGGTTGCAAAGAGTAGGACACGACTGAGCAACTGAACAGTAACTATGAGATCCTCAGCTAGCCAGGCCAAAAAGTTAGAAAGGATGAATAGTAACAAGAAAGTTTGCAGAATGGGACAGATAGTGGGAAAAGGAAGAGATTAGGGCACATATTGACTTCTGACAGTTGAAAATTTCAGAAGGAAGGTAGACAAAGGTGAGGCATGCTGGGAAAATGGATGAGCCACGAGGGAAGACTTTAGGATGCTTTCAGATGCTAGCACCTGATCTTACATCTCTAGACATCAGTAGTTCTCTTGGGCCTCTTGCTCTTGCTATGAAGTTTTTTTTTGTTTTGTTTTTGTTTTTGTTTTTTTAGCATCATAGCAGACTAAAATGTGATCAGTTTTTGAACAGATAAGACTTACCTTGACTTCAGAGACTTGTGTACTTCCTGGGTTTCCTTCTTCATCTTTTATCCCTGTATCTAGTTGCCTTCCTGGCTTTTCTCTTTCTCTGTATTCCTCATGTTTATCCCAGTTCTCTTCCTCCCTCTCCCCATTCTACCTGTGATATCGCACCCTCTATAGCTTTATCTACTGCATATATGTTGCTAATTCTCACAGTTATACTGTTTTTAAGCAAAGTATGGTAGATTGTAGTACTACTATTCCCCTCATAACAAGGTCATACACCCTTGTCCTGCTGACTTTAGGCTTAGTTACATGACTTGTTTTGGCCGAAGAAATGTGAGTTGATGTGATATATACAATGCCTAAGTGGACACTTCAGATTTGCTAGTGTGGTTTGGCTTGGCTTCCCTTGCTTCCAGTGTCTGCCACAAAACAGTATGTCTCAGAAGGGGCTGCTCCTTCTGACTGCATTTTGGAAAGAGCCTCAGCCCATCCTGTGATATGACCAATAACTAAACATTATTTTTGTGAACCATTGTGATTTTTGAGGGGTGGTTGTTCTACAACAAAGCTGGCTAGAAAGCAAAATTTTGCCTAAGCAGTTTTTGGTAGGTATTTTTCAGACATCTCAAGTTCAAAATTTCCAAAATTGAACTGACCCTACTTTATGTCCCCCACAAACTTTTTTCTTCTCTGGTTGTTCCCTGTCTTGGCAAATGCAACTTTAAGACATATAGCATCCCAAGCCAAAACAGTGAGAGTTTTCTAGGATTTTCCTTTCTACTATCAACATTAAGGCATTTATTGAAAACCTATGTTACAGGACCACTGCAGGTACCAAAGATGTAGCAGGAAGCAAAAAAGATAAAGTTCTTATTTTTGTACAGTGTTTGTGAAGGCAAATGATAAAATAATTTAATCACACACATTTTAGGAAAATGTATTAGGACTTATATAGACATTAGGAAAATTCCTACTGTTAAGAAATAGTGTAGGATAATAGGAAAGAATATACCTGGAGACCTAATCTAGTTTGGGATTTGGAGAAAATCAGCTCAACACACGACAGCCCTATAAGCTGTTATATACCATAAAAGTGTGTTCCTTTCTTGCCATGTACTCTGTTACTCTTTGTTTTGTTTTTTTTTTTTCAAATTGAAGTTTAATTGGTGTACAATACTATACGTTACAAGTGTTCAGCATAGCAATTACAATTTTTAAAGATTATATTCCATTTATAGTTATTATAAAATGTTGGCTCTATTCCTTGTGTTATACAATATATCTTTGTAGCCTATTTTATACAAAGTGGTTTGTACCTCTTAATCTCCTATCCCTGTTAATAACACTGGCTTGTTCTCTATGTCTAAGAGTCCATTTCTTTTCTGTTATATTCACTAGTTTGTTGTATTTTTTTTTTTTAGATTTTACATATAAACGATATCATACAGTATCTGTCTTTGTCTGACTTATTTAATTTAGCATAATACTCTCCAATTCCACCCATGTTTTTCCAAATGGCAAAATTTCATTCTTATTTATGACTGACTAGTATTACATGGAGAAGGCAATGGCACCCCACTCCAGTACTTTTGCCTAGAAAATCCCATGGACAGAGGAGCCTGGTAGGCTGCAGTCCATGAGGTCGCTAGAGTCGGACATGACTGAGTGGCTTCACTTTCACTTTTCACTTTCATGCATTGGAGAAGGAAATGGCAACCCACTCCAGTGTTCTTGCCTGGAGAATCCCAGGGACAGGGAAGCCTGGTAGGCTGCCATCTATGGGGTCACACACAGTCGGACACGACTGAAGTGACTTAGCAGTAGCAGCAGTATTATATTGTGTGTATATACCACATCTTTATCCATTCATCTGTTGATAGACATTTGGGTTGCTTCCATAGCTTGGCAATTGCTAATAATGCTGCTAGGAACATTGTGGTGCATGTGCCTTTTCACCAAACTATAGAAAATAATCTTAAAATTTGTATGGAAATACGTAAGACCCTGAACAGCCAAAACAATCTTGAGAAAGACAGAATTGAAGGAATGATACTCCCTGACTTTAGATTATACTACAAAGCAACAGTAAACAAAACAATATGCTATGAGCACAAAGACAGACATATAGGTCAATGGAAAATAATAGAAAGCCATAAATAAACACACATACTCATGGCCAATTGATCTATGACAAAGGAGGCAAGAACGTACAATGGCAAAAAGACAATCTCTTCAATAAGTGATGCTAGAAAAATTGGACAGTTATATATAAAAAATTGAAATTAGAACATTTTCTCTCACATGTTAAAAAAACTCAAAATGGATTAAAGATATAAATATAAGACTGGAAACCATAAAACTCCTAGAAGAAAATAGAACACTCTAACATAAATCATAGCAATATTTTATCTTTTGGACATTTCCTAAGGCAAAGGAATTAAGGGCAAAAAATAAACAATTGAAACCTAATTAAACTTCAAATCTTTCACACAGAAAAAGAAACGATCAACAGAAAGGAAAGACATCCTCTAAATGAGAGAAAATATTTATAAATAATATGACTTTTAAGCTGGCTTAAATTCAATATTCAAAAAACTGAGATCATGGCATCTGGTCCTATCACTTAATGGCAAATAGAAGGGAAAAAGTAGAAGCAGTGACAGATTTTATTTTCTTCGGCTCCAAGATCACTGTGGATGGTTTCTGCAGTGAGTGCACCCATGAAATAAAAAAAAAAAAACAAAAAAAAAACACAAAAACCACACACTTGCTGATTGGAAGGAAAGCTATTACAAACCTAAACAGCATATTAAAAAGAAAAGACAACACTTTTCCAACAAAGGTCTGTATAGTCAAAGCTATGGTTTTTAAAGTAGTCATGTAGGATATGAGAATTGAACCTTAAAGAAGGCTGAGCACCAAAGAATTGATGCTTTTGAATTATGGTGCTGGAGAAGATTCTTGAAAGTCCCTTGGACTGTAAAGAGATCAAACCAGTCAATCCTAAAAAAAATCAACCTTGAATATTCACTGGAGGAATTGATGTTGAAGTTCTAGTACTTTGGCCACCTGATGTGAAGAGCCCACTCATTGGAAAAGACCTTGATGCTGGGAAAGACTGAAGGCAACAGGAGAAGAGGGTGTCAGAGGATGAGGTGGTTGTATAGCATCACTGACTCAATGAACATGAATTTGAACAAATTCTGGAAGACAGTGAAGGACAGGGAAGCCTGGTGTGTTGCAGTCCATGGAGTCACAAAGAGCCAGACAGACACAACTTAGCAACTGAATGACAACAAGGGGTTAATATTCAAAATACGTAAGCAGGTCATACAACTCAACATAAGAAAAGCAACTCAATTAAAAATGGGCAGAAGAACTGAATAGATATTTCTTCAAAGAGAACATGCAGATGGACAATAGGCACATGGAAAGATGCTCAACACTACTAATCATCTGGAAATGCAAATCAAAATCACAATGAAATATTACCTTACACCTATTAGAATGACTGTCTTCAAAAAGACCACAAAACAAATGTTGGCAAGGGATGTGGAGAACAGGGAACCCTAGTACAATTTTGGAAATGTAAATTGGTGCCACCACTGTGGAAAACAATATGGCAGTTTCTCAGAATAAAAACAGAGTTACCCTATGACCCAATAATTCTACTCCTGGTACATATCTGGAAAAAAAAAAAAAACAATTTGAAAAGATGTATGTTACTCTTTCTTGGGGTTCTTGCCATTGTTCACTTAAATTGCCTCTTATTTTACTTCCCTCTATCTCATTTCTCATGTAGTTACAGAAAGACTTTTCTAAACCAAAAACTTTGTTATATCATTTCTATGATTTAATGGCTTCCCATTTCCTTCATGGTATTATGCAAACTTAGCATGGAGTGGAGGGATTTTTACAATTTCATCCTTGCCTGCTTGTGTAATTTCATTTCTGGCCATATCCATTTTCACTGTGCTTTAGTGCTGCTGAATTAATAAAGTTTTCTGAACATACAATGTTGTCATTTTTTTTTAATTTTGAACAAGAAAAGGCAAGAATATGCACATCTAATTCTTCACATGGTTACTTTTTAGCTTATATTTACATACACAAATCAGACATCACTTCTGCTATGACACTTTCCACAACTATAGACAGAACCATAGTCTTGTCCTTTGTCCAACTTCTGCCAAGTTTAAGTTGGGTGGGCCTCGTATAAGCCCCTATACTATCCTAGGTCTGCCTCTGTCCATGGCACTTATGGAACTGTGTTATTTATGGAACTTTAGATCTTTTGGTCATTTCAAGCTCTTTCCTCCTTTTCTGCACTTTTCACACCTGTCTCATGAGCACACTATCTAACAAACTATATTCTCTGAAGGCCACTCTTAGGTAGTGGCTAAATTTCATTTGGGGAAAAGGGGACAGAAATGGTAGAGAATGGGCAAACAAGACCATGGATTTTAATTCCAGACTATTTTATTTTCAATTGTATCTGAGTGGTTAAAAGCAATAATGAGTAATCTTTGAGGTCATGCACAGCCAGTTTTAGATGCTGCTTCTAAAGGACATAGCTCCTAAACAAAGTATGAATCTGATGGATATTAAGATGAAAGTGAAAGTCGCTCAGTCGTGTCCGACTCTTTGTGACCCCATGGACAATACAGCTCATGGATTTCTCCAGGGGATCATCCCAACCCAGGGGTCGAACCCAGGTCTCCTGCATTGCAGGTGGATTCCTTACCAGCTGAACCAGAAAGGAAGCCCAATGTTAAGATGGAAGATGTTTAAAATATTGTTGGTCTACCAGTTAAAATCTTTTATAAAGATAATACCCAAATATATAGTTTAACAAGATAATACCTACTACTGCTAAGTGTACTATGAAAATGGATCTCTTAATACATTTCTGATAATGATGACAATTAAGATAACAATTGGGAAAGTCACTTGGCTCATAAGAACATCCTGACTTTTGTTCAGTAAGTTTATCTCTGGGAAATTACCCCATATAAAATAATTAGGAAGTATATTAATTCTAAATACTCAAAGGATAAATATCTTAAACACTGCTAAATGTGATTTTACATTTGTAATGTAAGTTAAATTAAAATTTAACATTAAACTATTTTAACTCTGAAAACTGGTTAGGTAGAATAATGTGACTCAAATCCTATAAGTACTGAGAATATTAATAATAACTGCTGAACAGTTACACTTTGAACACTTTGTGATACTGGAGAACCACAGAGGGAATTCTATATTACCATCAACTCTTCATTAGAGCCTATTATATGAAAGATGCTACACAAGTTACTTGAGATAAATAGTTGCCTAAGACATAGGCCCTGTCCTCAAGTCAATTAATGATTTAAACTATCATTAGACAATCATTAAATGTGATGGTTATGAAGATATTGATAGTTAAAAGGGTGATGCAGAGTTAGGTTTAAAAAAAGCAGAATATAGAATGTATACAATTATCATAACTATACGTAAAATATTTGCATAGAAGAAAATGTTGCTATCCAGAGTGCTAACCGAGGTTGTGGTGGTTTCGTTTTGTTTTTCAAATTTGTGTCATTTATAATTTTAAAAGTTTTGTTAAAAATGATGACTGTATATTGTATATGGTTGAAAATATCATATAGAGTCTTTTATCACCCTAGTGCATATAATTATATAGATTTCCAATAAAACAAGGGCAAATTGAGATGGCCAGGAGGTGTTGCTCTTAGCAGTTTCCCAAATGTAATGAGAACATAAGAATCACTTCAGTCCTTCTTAAAAATACAAATTCCTGCCTTCTTTCTCGATTTGTGGATCAGAATCTCCAGCAAAAGGGATTAGAAATTTGTACTTTTAACAAAGACCCTGGTAATTCATATGTTTGGGAAATCCTGATGATGACTCGCAACGCTGTGCACTAGAATTAAACTGGGAAGCTTTATGAACCAGGCCTTAACCCAGAGAAAGTATTTCAAAAGCCACTCCGAGTGCCGTAATGTGCATCCAGAAGCACAGAACCACTGATTCGCAGACTGTTCTCTGCAGCTGCAGTGCCAGGATCCCACAGTACAGTTTGGCTGATGCTGCCATCCTAGGGTAGCTACGTTTATAGACACTTGAAAATTATTACCGCTGGTTTGGGAACCATTATTATACTGTACTTTTTGACAATGCTGATACACTCTACTATTGTTACCACTCAATTTACTCAAAAGACTGGTTAGTAGAATAATGTGACTCTAATTCTGTAGTTGCTTAGAGAATATTAGTGATAACAATAGCACAATATACTGAACATTTACTATTTGCCCAGCATTATTCTAAGGCATTATATGTGTTGTCTCACTTAGATCATCTAAGGGACCTAAAGTTACTATCCTAAATCTTCAGATAAGGAAACTGAGACATAGGCAGTTGAGATAATTTTTCTAAGATATAAGCTATTAGAGATGGAACCAAGATTCAAACCCAGAAAGCCTAACTCCAGAACCCATGAGCTTATCCACAATTATGATTTACCTTCCAGTGTGATCTGATTCATGTTCTTAACAGAGATAAAAAGTTAATGGGGTCATAGCTGGAATCTGTTGTTAAGGTTTAGAGTTTGGGTTCTGGAGTAAGAGCAAGAGGGTTTAAACTGGTTTTTCCCACTTACTGGCTATTTACAATGATAAGAGGGCCTTCATAGCATCCTGGAGAAGGCAATGGCACCCCACTTCAATACTCTTGCCTGGAAAATCCCATGGATGGAGGAGCCTGGTAGGCTGCAGTCCATGAGGTCGCTAAGACACGACTGAGCGAGTTCACTTTGACTTTTCACTTTCATGCATTGGAGGAGGAAATGGCAACCCACTCCAGTGTTTTTGCCTGGAGAATCCCAGGGACAGAGGAGCCTGGTGGGCTGCAGTCCATGGGGTCGCACAGAGTCGGACACGACTGAAGCGACTTAGCAACAACAGCAGCAGCAGCATAGCATCCTGGTTAAGGATTAAATTGGATAATACACATAAAGTACTGTGCAAAGTGGGTAAATTGTTTCCTTTGTGGAAATAAATGTCTTTTGAAAGAAGATACACATACTTAACTTAAACTCAGCTCATATATCCCAACATTTTATGCTTCCTTCTTTAGGTAAAACATGAATGGGTAAAGAACTCTGGCACAATTCTTTGCTGCTTATCTAAACTTTCTCTTTAGAATTCAGGAACACATAAGGATTGTGTATGGTGGATGGGGTTTGGAAAGGGGCCACCTGATTATTCTAAGAATGGAATTCTATAGTTTTTTTGCTTTCAGGTGAATGGTGTATGCTTCTCTCTCTCTCCAAGTGAGAGCAAGCATAATGTAAGGGAAGCCATTTTCCCCGCATAGGACATAATTGGCTGTAGAAGCTGGAAACTCAAGATGGTTAATTGCATGAGGGTTGGGCACCCCTTCCTATATTGGGTAATTTTTCTACTGAAGTATTTATGAACATCATCTAAATATCTTGAGGCAGTTACCCAGGACCTGCCTTATGGGGCTGCCCATGTTCCCAAAGCAAAACAGACAAAAGAGCAAGCACCAATTTGCAATCAATTCTCAACTACAAACCAACAACCCAAAACTTGTGTCAGAATGGTTGTTCAGGCAGAGCTCAGACTCTGGGCTCAACCTAAGTCTGAAATCACTGCAGTGCCAGTCACTAGGCATGAGATATTAGGTATTTGCTTGGGTCTAATTTTTTCTCATATATAATATAGGCATATTGGAATCTTACATCATTATTGTGAAAGTTTAATAAGTTAATACGTGGAAAGGCAGGATGTAGTTAGATCTGTGCTTCTGGATCATTAGTATGTATATAGATCCCAAGGGGATTCTATTCAAATGACAATCCTGATCCAATAGATCTGGGCTGAGGCATGCAGTCTTGCCTTTCTAACAGTCTCCCATGGGTATTGAAGCTGCTGTTCCACAGACCACGTTTTGATTGGTGCTGTGTTTAATCACTCCATCGTGTCCAACTCTTTGTGACTCCATGGGCTATAGCCCTCCAGGCTCTTCTGTCCATGGGGATTCTCCAGGCAAGAATACCAGAGTGAGTTGCCATGCCCTCCTCCAGGGGATCTTCCCAACCCAAGGATCAAATCCAGGTCTCCCGCATTGCATGCAGATTCTTTACCATCTGAGCCACCAGGAAAGCCTAAGAATACTGAAGTGGGTAGCCTATTCCTTCTCCAGGGGATCTTCCCGACCCAGGGATGGAACCAGGGTCTCCTGCATTGCAGGCGGATTCTTTACCAGCTGAGCTGCCAAGGAAGCTTTTTTGAGTGTTGCAGAGATTAAATAGAATCCTAGCCCTGCCTTTTGTTAGCTGTGGGATTTTATGCAAATTACTCAGCCTCTTTGTGCCTTAGTCACTTTGTTTTAAAATGGAGATAATATGTAGTATCTACTTCAGAGGGATGTTTGAGGTATAACTTATGTAGTATTTGTAAAGATTTAGACATGGTGGGCAACCAGTGCACATTAGCTAATGCTATTACTTTTATTATTGAATGATGAGAGGTATCTCCTCCACCCTATTACCACATTTAAATAAAGAATATATGTATTACTCAGAGTAGAGGGATGCTGGTATTGTCACTTGAAACATTGCACAGGAAGAATGTAAGCTGACACATCCTGTCTAGCTGGATAATATAATAGAGCTTACTATATAAAAGGCATAATTATAACTGCTTAAAATATTTTACTAGATGAAACTGAAAGGAGAAAAATGCATTGATACAATACACTATCCTCCTTACCTAAGACTGTTCTCTGGAAGGTAGGTATTTCTTATCATACACATTTTACATATGATGAAACTAAGACATGTAGCTTAAGTAATAAAGTCAAGGTCATATAACTAATTAGTGGAAAGTCAGGGTTTGAACACCATCAGTCTGGTTTCAGAGTCTATACTTTTAAATACTATACCACTTTGAGTTTTATGCTATTTATCATTGGCTCGTAGATTTAACTCTTTTTATTCTGATATATAGTTATTTTCTGATTAATATTGCATTTACATTTAGACACAACTATGGAGAGAAAGTGAACTAGTCAGTAAAACTGATTTTTTAAAAATCATGTCAACTGTACTTCTGCCTATAGAGATACACTTGGAGAAGGAAATGGCAACCCACTCCAGTGTTCTTGCCTGGAGAATCCCAGGGATGGGGGAGCCTGGTGGGCTGCTGTCTATGGGTCGCACAGAGTCAGACATGACTGAAGGGACTTAGCAGCAGTAGCAGCAGCATAGAGATACACATCTGTCTCCTTGGGTTTATTTAATGTGAATTTGTTCTTGAGTAATGGCTCAGATTTTGGGGCTCCATAAACATTGGTTTCCTTAAACTGGAAGACATAGGGCCAAATCCTGAATGCAGTGAGTTATCAATTTATGAGGTCTCCTGGGAAATATCCAAAGAGCTTCTTTTCCTGATGGCATGACCATCACAAATGCTTTTCTATCCAGTCTTCAGAAACACCACCAGGGATAGGCTTCAAAGGACAACCAGCTCACCAGTCATTAAGATATGTCGGCTGAAATTCAGCTTTCCCACCCTAGACATCAACAAAAGTTGTAGGCAGGAGAGTCAACAGAAGCAAGGGTCTTAAAAGCCACATGAACTGAAGAAATAATATTCTCTTAAGCCTTGCTTTAAAAATGAAATTGCTTTTAGTTCAGTTCAGTCACTCAGTCTTGTCCGACTGTTTGCAACCCCATTAATCGCAGCACGCCAGGCCTCCCTGTCCATCACCAACTCCCGGAGTTCACCCAAACCCATGTCCATCAAGTCAGTGATGCCATCCAGCCATTGTCCCCTTCTCCTCCTGCCCTCAATCCCTCCCAGCATCAGGGTCTTTTCCAATGAGTCAACTCTTCACATGAGGTGGCCAAAGTATTGAAGTTTCAGCTTCAGCATCAGTCCTTCCAATGAACACCCAGGACTGATTTCTTTTAGGATGGACTGGTTGGATCTCCTTGCAGTCCAAGGGACTCTCAAGAGTCTTCTCCAACACCACAGTTCAAAAGACCCTTTATAACCTCTTAATCCTCCTCTCCAAGGATGACCCACAGACCCAAACAGATCTCCTATTCATTTCCTTTGCTATGTAATAAAGAACTATAGACTTAGTGGCTTAAAACAACTTTTTATTAGTTTAAAATCCTGTAGGTTAAAAGTCTGGGTAACATTTACTTGGTTCTCTGTTTAGAGCTTCAAAGTCTGGAATCAAGATGTCAACTGGGTTGCGTTTCTTCCGAAGGGTTGAGAAAAAAAAAATCTACTTCCAAGCTTATTCATTGTTGTTGTTGTTGTTCAGGCACTCAGTTGTGTCCAACCCTTTGCAACCCCATGGACTGCAGCACATCAGGCTCCCCTGTCCTTCATCTCCCAGAGCTTGTTCAAACTCATGTCCATTGAGTTGGTGATGCCATCCAACCATCTTGTCCTCTGTTGTCCCTTTCTCTTCTTGCCTTGTATCTTTCCCAGCATTAGGGTTTTATCCATAGTTGGAATAATTCAGCTCCTTGAATTTGTAGGACTGAGGCTCTCTTTTTTTGTTTTCTGCTTTTGCTGGCAGTCAGCCAGGGGCTGCTCTCAGCTTCTGGAAGCTGTCCACATCCCCAACTATTTGGTTCTCTCTTTCTCTAGTCCAGCGACAACATACCAAATCCTGATTCTGGAAATCAACAACTCCTTCTTCTACCACCAACTGGGAAAAAAACTGTTTCTTTAATAGACTGGTGTGATTACATCAGGCCCACTTAAGTAATCTCTTTTTTTCAAATTCAACTTTATGATGTGATCATAAAGTTGAAGTAGAATCTGTCCCATTCAGTCCCATGGATTATACAGGTTGTGTCCACCATGGATGGGAAGTCTTGAGATGCACTCTAGAATTCTACCTATCACGGGAATGAAATGAGGTGGCAAAGCCAAGGGTTGCCTCAAGTTTTGAGTCTTTGGTCAATAGTCACCTTGGCACAACTTGTCAACATTTTAGAAAGAAAGCTTAGACAGAGCAATGTTAATGACGTTACCTAAATTGTATCATCTGTTTTTTTTTTTTTTTTTTTTCAAATTGGCCTGTTTTGTGCTTCAAAAAATCTTCATGGAATGTTTATTGAATGTCATAATAAATTTTAACACAGTGGATTAATGGGATTAATAGGGTGTAGCCTATTGGACCAGGCTATTTCTCCCACAAATTTGACATCCTAGGCTTCCTTTAATGTGCAGTGTGAGTTGGCATTTCTGAAAAATGGCAGCTCTGTCCTTCTCTAAACTTTGTGTGTAGTCCCTCTAGGCTGTTATGATTCTAATTATTCTTAATAGCTGTGTTATTGTTTGATGCCTCTATCAAGCAATGTTAATTGAGTTTTAGCTCATCATTCATTTTTATGTCTCTCTTCTGGCAGCAAATTACACATAGAACTAAATTTTTGTGTTAAGAAATATGTAAAATAATAGGTTTTCCCTATATTTTGATATGACCTAAAGTGGCAAGACTTCCAGTAATATATACTTTAGTTCTTGGTACTTATCTTTCCTAGAGAATGAACAAGCAGAGAAGACCATGAAGATTAGATTACTGTATAGGTGTTAGTTATCTGTTGATTAGATAATCTAGGATGCTATGGGACTGCAAATAATTGTGTGCCCCTTTGTGCAACTCAACTAGTTAATGATTCTCCTTATAAATCCCCCAGACTTCTTCAACAGGATATTTAAATCCTACACACAGAATATCGGGGCAGCTGTCAATGTAACCATTAATAATCACAAAGCGATTATTAAATAATCACTAGCTCAAGTGAGTTGGTAGAAGTCAGTGGAATGAAGAATAGCCAGTGTTATACTTTATTTTCAACACTCTCAATACTTGTTAAAAAGGGCACAGTGGTTGAAGCAGTTCAGTAACTTCTAGTATTTATGTGTTTTGATTTTCTGTCATATTTATTTTTTCCTTTAAAAATGAATAATTGCATAGAAGTGTAAAAACAAATTTAACATGAAAAATAAGCTATAAGTGATTTTAAAAACAACACTCCAATAGAAGCATAGGCAGAAGACATGACAAAGTCTTTTTATTTGGTATTCCTTGCATATAGTTTCACAGTGCTTTGTCTCACAATTATAACTATATACCTTGTGGAAGCACTTGTTTAACACGTATTTCTCATAATAGACTAATAGCTCTGTGAGATGTATCTCTTACAATTATCTCTATAGCACCAGCCATGACTAAGGGCAAACAGAAATAATAGACCTCTCATAATAAAACCTAAAATGAAGCCCCATAAGATGAGATGACTTTATCAGTAACTTAATTGCACATTCGATCATAACAATACTTCTCAAAAGAAGGTAACAGAAAATTGGCTATAACATATTATCCTTAACATCAGTATAATATAAAATTCATTATACATGTGCATTCATAAGACGTTAGTAGAAAGAGACCTATTGATGACTACTATGGTGGAATTAACATGAAAATGTTAAAAAAATATATCACAGCAATGAATAGACATAATGGGTAAAGAAGTAAAATTTTAAAAGGGATATGAAAACTTATTTTTATGGAGTTATAGCATATATTAAAATATATGGCACATAGAATGGAGGTGGGATAGAAATTATAAAAAAGAGGGATACCTTTAATTACACTGTTGGAAGATTCTTGTATTATACATGTAGAGATAATATTAATTATAAGCAGATGGTGATAAATTAAAGAATATTATATTAATCTAAAAAGGAACCATTCTAAACATAATACAATGAGGTCAGTTAAAAGTTACAATTCCATGTTTAAAAACCTGATTTAACCCTTCTCAACCATATATAAACTCTTTTGTAAAATGAAGAGAACACTTCCCAATTTCTTTCATAAAGCCAGTATAACATTGATCCTAAAACCTGATGAGGACATTACAGAAAATAAATTTAGACTAATATCGCTCTTGAACTTAGATACAATAATCCATAACAACATATTTGTAACTGAATTCAGCAATGTAGATAAAGATTAATTCATCAGAATAGCTGTGGTTAATGCAAAGAATACAAGAGTTGTTTAACATTTGACAATCAGAGCAAAGATCTTACAGTTCATATTATAATTAATGGTAATATTGAATATTTTCATGCTAAGATAAGGAACAAGGCAAAAATGACCCTTGTAATAATGTCTTCTACTCAACATTGTACTGTAAGGCAATATACACACGTGCACCATATGTGTGGAATAATATGAAAAGATGCCTAAGATCATGAGTCATCAAGATAATGTAAATTAGTATGTGTGCTGCTGAAGTGAGCATGGGGTAATGCAAATGAAAATAATAATGCGTATACTTTATGGATGACTCAGAGATTTGAGTGGACTTCTTTTTTAAAGATCTAGTCTCTGTAAGATACCTAAAATCCTACTCTTCAGACCTGACAAACTTGTCTTTCAGTTCATGAAAACTGAATGGAAAACTATCTACATCTTTGAGAGTTGGTAGACTTTCAAGAATCCGCAATATGTTTTGAATAGCTTTTTACATTGAGGTAGATAAACAAATATCTTCAATGCTTCTTTTCAGACCAATCACTCTTTATGTTTCAGAACTTTGTTCCTTTTGTCACCTTGGTCTCCTACTGACTGACATTCAATTCTTATATTCTTGTATGTGACTTCTTGAAGTGTGTTGGAGATATATCCAAAGATTTCTGACTTTCTCTCACCCAGTATATAAGCAAATAGGTCAACAGTGCCTACTGCTGCTGCTATTAACCTCTTATTCACTGGAAAGGAAACTTCCATTACAAAGTTCTGCAGCTTTGCAGATAGGTAAAGGATGGGGGGAAATCTGCTGTAAGTTCCAAATTTATTTTGTCAAGGATCTTAAACATGATGAAAGCAATGTAGCACCAATAAGCAGGAGCCAATGGAGCATATCTGTTAGACTTCATAACTTTGGGTCCTTTTGGGGCACATAAAAGCTCAGAAAGAATCATGTTCAGTGCAAGAAAGACACAGACTTACATCACCATTCAGGAAAAACTTATGTTAAAAAAAAATGCATACACCAATAAAGCAATAAATTCAGTCAAAAAGAGGAATTGAAATTGATGCTCAGGAGGAGCCTCTCAACAATTTCTTTGCTTTCATCTTTTCAGCGCCTGAAAAACCCTGAATACTTGCTAGTTTAAACCCAGTAAATTCAACAGCATTTTACTTGGCAGCATTTCTAAAGAAACATGAAAGAGTTCTTAGCAATGCTACCTTTGTTAAAAAACCAATAACTGTAAATATTTCCTAAATAGACAAGCCTCCATTTTTTGATCACGGATATATCTCTAAACCCTATTTTATGCTGTAACATAAGATAGTTCCTCTGTCTCCTATTTCCCTTCAACTTTTTAAGAAAAATGTAAACTTTTGTGCTATTCACTTTTTTAGAATTTTAGCTTTTAGTTTCTTGTGTTGCCTTTAGTTTTTATTAATTTTGTAATCACATGAGAAACCTTAGCCTGCCAATAAAATAAGGAGCTAAGATAGTATATTGTGGAAACTGTAGTCTCGTTGTAATTTCCTCAGTCGAGATTCAACAATGAACCTTCAGGTCTTTTTCAAATGCGTTCTTGAAATTTAATTTCCTTTTCATTTGATAGTAGCAGAAAACTAAGATATTCCAGTTAAGGTCATTTTATTAGTACACTTTATGTGTTTTTCAGTTTTAGTGAGGTACTTTACAGGGCTTTGAAATTTGCTTAGCTTGAGTGCAGCCTGAGGACTAAAGTAGATATGAAAAGCAGTGGTTTTTCAAGTGTTGCTGAGTGATGGAACCTGGGACTGGGCCTGATTTTAGTGATGGTTTTAGTATTTTTCTTTCTATAATACAAAAAATCAGTGCAAGCATGATAGATACATTCTGGCTAAAAGATACAAGTGTATACAGAGAAATGTCAGTGATATTAGTTCTATCCTCATGTAATTAGCAAGTTTTCCTTTGTACGAACCTTGAACTGAAAAACAAAGGCATTATTCTGTGTGTAAATTTGTCATGGTTACTTTCGAATCACCAATTAAAAAAACAAGGAAAATGCTTTCCCTGAAAAATTCTGAAACTCATAATACTCATCTTTGAATCACTAATCATGCTATCAATAGAGTTCTTGAATTATGAGGAATTTTTTCCCCTTTCCAATGAGACAAAACATTTCAGGAGTGTGGTCAAGGTAGAGTTGATGAGCATTTGCTCTTGCAATTCTTTAAAGCTACAAAAATAGACTTTTGCTTTTAACTGTTTTGATGCTTATTTGCTAGAGCATAAGGAGTCAGGCCCTCAAAAATATGTGAACGAAGAGTTAAGGCAACACAACCTACCTTGCCCTTGACTTCATTGACTCAAAGACCGATTAGCACCAAAACTGAAATGATGGTTATGTTTCTGTTTGCTTCTTTTTTCTTAATGATCAACTATTCATGTCTGCTTAGATTTTTAAATCATCTTGTCCTTCAGATTACTGCATTTTCCTAATCGAGTAAAGTTCAGAAGTCTTCACAATATAAGTCAGGAAAATTCTCATGATGTAAGTGCCATGGGCAAACCAGTCACCACTGCCTTAGACTGATTGTCATGCACTCTATGTACCAGACAGAAAAATATAATTTCCCATTGTATGACCTACTTATATAGAAATGAAATTCACAAATCAGCATCAACCGGGACAAATATCAAGGATTATATTCAGATTCTTCTCTGACTCACGTCCAGTGGTAAAATCCTCATATATAAATTTCTGTTATCTATATCTGAAGACAGACTCAGAATTCATGATAGAGTACAAAATAAGAAAAGCAAATATATTCACAACATCACACTTATTCTCAATGTAAAAGTTTAAATGAAATACTTAATGACACTGCAGTCACTAGATGAAATTCAGATTAGTGATTATCTAGAAGTTCATGTGGACTCTGTAAAAACTGGATTACAGAGTACATTAAACCTAGAGAAACAAAGACTAGACAGCCTTCAGAATGGGAGAAGATAATAGCAAATGAAGCAACTGACAAACAACTAATCTCGAGAATATACAAGCAACTCCTACAGCTCAACTCCAGAAAAATAAATGACCCAATCAAAAAATGGGCCAAAGAACTAAATAGACATTTCTCCAAAGAAGACATACAGATGGCTAACAAACACATGAAAAGATGCTCAACATCACTCATTATCAGAGAAATGCAAATCAAAACCACTGTGAGGTACCATTTCACACCAGTCAGAATGGCTGCGATCCAAAAGTCTGCAAGTAATAAATGCTGGAGAGGGTGTGGAGAAAAGGGAACCCTCTTACACTGTTGGTGGGAATGCAAACTAGTACAGCCACTATGGAGAACAGTGTGGAGATTCCTTAAAAAACTGGAAATAGACCTGCCTTATGATCCAGCAATCCCACTGCTGGGCATACACACTGAGGAAACCAGAAGGGAAAGAGACATGTGTACCCCAATGTTCATCGCAGCACTGTTTATAATAGCCAGGACATGGAAGCAACCTAGATGTCCATCAGCAGATGAATGGATAAGCAAGCTGTGGTACATATACACAATGGAGTATTACTCAGCCATTAAAAAGAATACATTTGAATCAGTTCTAATGAGGTGGATGAAACTGGAGCCTATTATACAGAGTGAAGTAAGCCAGAAAGAAAAACACCAATACAGTATACTAATGCATATATATGGAATTTAGAAAGATGGTAACAATAACCCTGTATGCAAGACAGCAAAAGAGACACTGATGTATAGATCAGTCTTATGGACTCTGTGGGAGAGGGAGAGGGTGGGAAGATTTGGGAGAATGGCATTGAAACATGTAAAATATCATGTATGAAATGAGTTGCCAGTCCAGGTTCGATGCACGATACTGGATGCTTGGGGCTGGTGCACTGGGACGACCCAGAGGGATGGAATGGGGAGGGAGGAGGGAGGAGGGTTCAGGATGGGGAACACATGTATACCTGTGGCGGATTCATTTTGATATTTGGCAAAACTAATACAGTTATGTAAAGTTTAAAAATAAAATAAAAATTAAAAAAAAAAAAAAACAAAAAAACAAAGACTAGAGAGCCATGGTATCTGTTTTCAAGGGATTGCCCACTGAAAGAAGGGTTAGATATACTTTATTTTGCTTCAGAGGGTATGTAAACCATACCTGATTGTGGAAGGTTATTGGATACTGAGTTCAGCTTCATAAAAAATCTAAATAATTAGTATCCTGCAACTCTGTCTGCACTAGCAGTCAGTCTCTGTTATTGAGAATATTTTAGACTCTGGATGACAATCTGCCAGGGATATTGCAAGGAGAACTGTTGATCTGGCAAGGAATATGGATTTGTCACTTTTAAGGTTCATTCCAACGTTATGGTCACCCTAGAATAAATAGATAGTACCATTGCATCCTTTCTAGACCTCTCATTTCCTTTTGTTTATCATAGGATAATACACAGAGAAGGAAGAAAAGAAGCCCACATTCACCTGTTAATTAGCAGTGGAGACGCAGACATAGAGAACTGACCTGTGGACTCAGGGAGGTGGGGCGAGGAGGCGGTGGGACAAACAGAGTGTAGCAAGGAAACATACACATTGCCATATTTAAAATAGATAGCCAATTTGCTCTGTGACTTAGGGAGCTCAAACCTATGCTCTGTGACAACTTAGAGGGGTGGGATAGGGTGGTAGGGAGTTCAAGAGGGGGGTAGCATATGTATACCTATGGCTGATTCATGTAGTTGAATGGCAGAAACCAACATGATATTGAAAAGCAATTATCCTTCAATTAAAAATGAATGTATTTGTTAAAAAATTACTAATGGATGACTTTGTTAGTGAAATCTCACAAACATTTTTTTCCATATTACTTCTTAGCTGCTTTGGGACCATCTTATCATTAATATAATTCCCAAATTCTATCACCTAATTTTTATGCAGCTACCCCTTTATTCTTTTCTGAGGTCATGAGTATTTACTTTATCTGTCAGCCTTACTTAATATAATTATTGGCTATCTGAGAATGCGAACTTAGAGTCTTCTGTGTTCACTTACATAAAAAAATTGCTTTTCAATTAAGCAGATTATGTTTGACCTCTCAGCAATCTCAATGCCCTCAAATTCAAGGCAAGGCTGGAAAGTGACATGTTTACGGTCCAGCAGCAACTGAGTCAAAGAAAAACAAGCACAGTATTGTTTTTCATTAAGTACAATATATTCTTAATCCAAAACTTTTCAAAATATGTTTCCATGGTCAAATAAGTTTCAGAACATCTAGTGAGCATTTACTAAGTGTATGTATAGGTCAACTTTAGAGTTTTGTATATATAATTTAATTTTCAATGTTCCCATGAAGCAAAAGTTATTACCAGTCTTACAGATGAAGATTTTGAAGAATTCCTAGGTAATGAATGGTAGTGCCAAGAATTCAGCTGAGCATGTACAACTCTATGTCTTCACTAGAAGACTTCTCAGAGGCCCAACTGCACATTTATGGTTTATCAATCTTCACACAGGAGAAGTATCTTATCAACTCTATTCCAGAAGTGTTTGACTAGGGGGAGCGTTAATGATGTGTGATGACAGATTAGTATTTTGAGAAGCACTATCTTAAATTATATTTATCTGTATCACTAGTAGTCTTGGTTTTTATTAGAAATCATTTCAATAGAGGAAAAAGTTCTAGTTAGATGAATCTCCATTGTGACTTACAACAAGATGTTGTGAAATGCTGTTTGAGATTGTTTTTTATAACTGAAAGTTAGCAAATCACGCAGAAATTACAGTGGAAATAGCACTATATTTAGACCAAAATTTTGTGTGAGTGATAATGAATGACTACTCTTTGGGATGAATTTGGAATAGTTTCTAATGGAACAAGAGATACAGAGAGAGAATATGTCTGAGTTGTAGGACTCCGTAATACTGGGGTGACAGACACCTCATAACCCCAAGGATGCTATCTCAGCTTGTTGAACTTGTCCAAAATCTCTGATTCTAGAGAAAGTTCTAATGAGGGATGGCATGGTGATATGGTCATATAGTGAGGTGAAAAGAACTACTTTGCAGCTTCTGGGTTGCTGAGAAATTCTATATATTTTTTTCTTAGACTCGAAGCTGGGCTTTGGAAGCAGATGAGCTTAGAAGTTACTGGAAATTTCAACAATATGAACAAAATTGATTTTCACCTGAGATTGCAGCATCATTTCTCATTCTGGAGATGAAGCTGAATCTCAAGGTTAAAAAATGCATTTGAGAGGCACTTGGGATATATTCCCCATGCAGATAATGAACTTAGAAAGAGCTTATAACCAGTAGAAAGGGAACAACAACCTTACTACCATGTATATTTGTTGTTGTTCATTCACTAAGTCACATAAAACTCTTTGTGACCCCATTGACTGCAGCACATCAGGCTTCCCTGTCCTTCACTATCTCTCAGAGTTTGCTCAGACTCATGTCCACTGAGTCAGTGATGCCATCCAACCATCTCATCCCTGTTATCCTCTGCTCCTCCTGCCCTCAATCTTTCCAAGAATCAGGGTCTTTTCCAGTGAGTCAGCTCTTTGCATCAGGAAGTCAAAGTACTGGAGCTTCAGTTTCAACATCAGTCCTTCCAGTGAATATTCAGAGTGGATTCCCTTTACGATTGACTGGTTTGATCTCCCTGTTGTCCAAGGGACTCTAAAGAGTCTACTCAACACCACAGTTCGAAAGCATCAATTCTTCAGCACTCAGCCTTCCTTATGGTCCAACTCTCACATCTGTACTCTCACATCATAACTACTGGAAAAACAATAGCTTTGACTATATGGACCTTTGTTGGCAAAGTGATGCCTCTGCTTTTTAATATGCCATCTAGATTTGTCATAGCTTTCCTTCCAAGGAACAAGCATCTTTTAATTTCATGGCTACATGAATCATCCACAGTGATTTTTAGCCCAAGAAAATAAAATTTGTTACTTTTTCCATTGTTTCCCCATCTATTTGCCATAAAATGATGGGACCAGATGCCATGATTTTTGTTTTTTGAATGTTCAGTTTTAAGCCAGCTTTTTCACTCTCTTCTTTCATCTTCATAAAGAGGCTCTTTAGTTCCTCTTCACTTTCTGCCATAGGAGTGGTGTCATCTATATATCTGAGGTTATTGATACTTCTCCCAGCAATCTTGATTCCACCTTGTGCCTCATCCAGCCTGGCATTTCACATGATGTATTCTGCATAGAAATTAAATACAAAAGCTGACAATATACAGCCTTGATGTACACCTTTCCCAATTTTGAACCAGTCTGTTTTCCATGTCTGGTTTTAACTGTTGCTTCTTGACCTGCATTCAGGTTTCTCAGAAGACAGGTGAGGTGGTCTGATATTCCCATCTCTTTAAGAATTTTCCACATTTTGTTGTGATCCACACAGTCAAAGGCTTTAGCTTAGTCAATGAAGCAGAAGTAGATTTTTTTTTTTAATTCCCTTGATACTTCTCTGATCATATGATGTGTGAGTATATAGGATGCTCAGGTAAAGAAACAGCATTTACAACTACAAGAAAGGACAGGCAAATTAACAAGGGTTATTCCTCCTTTTCTGCCACAGTGACAGAGAGGCAAACCTAGGCAGCTAGGAGGGGAAATATCCTGCTATATTTGCATCCATCTCAGCCCAAGTTTGTGAGTAAGAAGGTTAGCAAGACTAATAAACCTGTATTGGTAGGCAGTATGAAGAGGTCTTTGCATCCAATACAAAATTAAAGTATTATCTGTACTAAAGTATTTAATAACAAATTAGCCCTGAAGTGATGGAAAGTTTCTAAGCTTTTATTAATGAAACTCACCATAAACAATAAAAGAAAATTCTCAAAGCACCATTAGTAGCAATTACTGATAAAATTTAAAAAAATGTTTTGTGTCTGTATTTCATGAGATTGTTCAAATTGATTAATAAATTTTGATTAAATCTATTTAGTGGTCCTGAACAGAACTGATTTTTTTTTTTTTAAGTTGGTCAGCATAATTTTGGGAATGAAAAAAAATAGCTGCTTTTCTTAAAAAAAAAAAAATCAATTTGGAAAAGCTGAGTCATGTTTAATCAGCCACTTGGAGAGACAGTGTAACCTAATTAAGGACAACTGAGGCATACAGGGTTCTCATCTGTAATAAAGGCATATGGCTGCTTAGTTGTAACCAAGGGCCAAACAAAGATGCCAAGATGTGTTTCAGAGGTGGCATTAGTTCCTAGAGTACTACATAAACTAATTGTTCTGAAAAAAGATTCCTTACATGTGATTATGGCAGAGTTAATTATTATGCTAAAAAGCACTAAATTAGAACTGTCAGATATTGATTTATCTATTTAACATTTCAGAGCAAATTGCAGTTATATGGGAAAAATAGGTAAAGTCCAGAGGCAACAGGTAAGAACATGAGTGTTGCATCCAAGTAAAACTCAATCTTTGAGTCTATTGGGAATTACTGTGAAACTCAGGATTACATATAAGGAATAGCAACTCTTTTTGTTTACAGATATTTCACTTCAGTTGAGTGGCTCAGTCATGTCTGACTCTCTGTGACCCCATGGACTGCAGCACACCAGGCCTCCTTGTCCATCACCAACTCCCAGAGTTTACTCAAACTCATGTCCATTGAGTCAGTAATACCAACCAACCATCTCATCCTCTGTCATTCCCTTCTCCTCCTGCCTTCAATCTTTCCCAGCATAATGGTCTTTTTCAGTGAGTCAGTTCTTTGCATCAGGTAGCCAAATTATTGGAATTTCACCTTTAGCATCAGTCCTTCCAATGAATATTCAGGACTGATCTCCTTTAGGATGGACTGGTTGGACCTCCTTGCAGTCCAAGGGACTCTCAAGAGTCTTCTCCAACACCACAATTCAAAAGCACCAATTCTTTGGCACTCAGCTTTCTTTAGTCCAACTCTCGCATCCATACATGAGTACTGGGAAAATCATAGCTTTGACTAGATGGGCCTTTGTTGGCAAAGTAATGTCTCTGATTTTGAATATGCTGTCTAGGTTGATCATAACTTTTCTTCCAAGGAGTAAGTGTCTTTTAATTTCATGGCTGCAATCACCATCTGCAGTGATTTTGGAGCCCCCAAAAATAAAGTCTGCCACTGTTTCCACTGTTTTCCCATCTATTTGCCATGAAGTGATGGGACCAGATGCCATGATCTTAGTTTTCTGAATGTTGAGCTTTAAGCCAACTTTTTCACTCTCCTCTTTCACTTTCATCAAGAGACTCTTTAGTTCTTCTTCACTTTCTGCCATAACAGTGGTGTCATCTGCATATCTGAGATTATTGGTATTTCTCTCAGTAATTTTATTTCACCTTGTGCTTAATCCAGCCCAGCATTTCTCATGATGTACTCTGCATATAAGTTAAATAAGCAGAGTGACAATATACAGCCTTGGCGTACTCCTTTCCCAATTTGGAACCAGTCTGTTGTTCCATGTCCAGTTCTAACTGTTGCTTCCTGACCTGCCTACAGGTTTCTCAAGAGGCAGGTAAGGTGGTCTGGTATTCCCACCTCTTTCAGAATTTCCCACAGTTTGTTGTGATCCACACAGTCAAAGGCTTTGACATAGTCAGTAAAGCAGAAATAGATGTTTTTCTGGAACTCTCTTGCTTTTTTGATGATCCAACAGATGTTGGCAATTTAATCTATGTTCAGCCTTTTCTAAATCCAGCTTGAACATCTAGAAGTTCATGATTCACGTACTGTTGAAGACTGGCTTGGAGAATTTTGAGCATTACTTTACCAGTGTATGAGATGAGTGCAATTGTACAGTAGTTTGAGCATTCTTTGTCATTGCAAATGTTTGATTTCTTATAAATAAATATAATT
This sequence comes from Bubalus kerabau, assembly GCF_029407905.1. Taxonomy (NCBI): domain Eukaryota; kingdom Metazoa; phylum Chordata; class Mammalia; order Artiodactyla; family Bovidae; genus Bubalus; species Bubalus kerabau. The sequence goes on from NC_073641.1 coordinate 17,701,371, forward strand.
GTCTGTCGTCTCAGTGGAACAGCAACTCTCTGACAATAACTGATAGTAGTAGAATAAAAAAGATGCAAAGAGAGCTTTGAATGGATTGGAAAGTTTGGTGTGCAAAGAAATTGGGGTCATCACATTTTAGAAGCCAAAAGTACCAGCCATGATAGAAATAGCACAGTTGTAAACTAATGGGCCTCTGAAGCTCTGAGACTTTACAATTTTTTCCAAGTGGTCTTTTGATGCAGGAAAGTTTTTTTTATAGACAAATGTCAAATGAATAAGAAGAATGTTAATGTTAGAATGTAGTTTTAAGGAAAAGGAAAAATATTGGCCTTGTATTTTCCATACAACTCCAAATGCAGAAGCTTGTAATCTAGAAGCTATTTGGCCACAGATCTCCTAGACTAGACCATTGCAATTATGTCCTTCATCCTTGTTTGTAATGTAGAGCCACTGAGTCTTTTTTTTATCAAAGGGAAATTTGTAGGTACAAGTCATGGGAAGTGAAAAATATGATGTAATTCCTCAAATTTTCCCTTTATCCTAGGATAGAGAGTTAATCTAGCCATAGAATTACAGCCCACACCACCAAAATTAAGCTGAAAGGCATAGCAGCTAATAATTCTCTGCTTGCAGTGAGCTAAATCAATTGAACAGAAATATAAAATTCGATTTCAGTTAAGCCTAGGATCATTGTCTACAATTCCACATCATACACAACTAGCAATTTTTTTTTTCCCTAAAGAAAAGTGTTCTTTAAACTGAAAACCCAGTGTACATGTTCTGCTATAAGACAGTTAGAAAGGCTGTGTTAATGAAAGCCATTCCACGATGAGACCATTTCCCTAGGGCATCCTTAGTTAAGAACCAGAATTTTGAACCTTGAAAATACATTGTTATAAAGATATTTGTTGATAATTCAGTGAAATGATGAAACACTTCAAGCAAGTGAGGAAAAAGACTCTGTTTACTAAGGGATAAGTTTGTTCTGTTCCTGGGGAAGCCACTATTTTAAATTCTATTTTGCCAAGTTTTTAAAAATGCTGATATACAAATATATAAATCCATTTGTCACTTAATCTTAAATCAATCTAGTGACATTAAAGGCAAAGCAAAGAATGAAGGGTCCATATACTCTATTTGTCTGGCAAACATTTCAAAAGAGACGGTGTGGTATACGAAATAGTCTGCCACACTGAAGTAGTATAGCTTATAACATTGGAGTCTTAAATAAGAAAATAATATAGTATGACTGATAGTTATTATTTCCAAAAGCCTCTGTTTTTGAAAGTTCTATTTCCTTCAAGGTCCAATGATGTTTCTTACTCTACTAAAGTAGAATTTCTGTGAATCTGTTTTGCCTTTAGTGATTAAAAAATGTTCATGAACTCAAAAAGCTTAAGCTGGTTAGAGTGGCTCATATACAGAAAGGTAGACATGGAGAGTTATGGGATTATGGCCAGTTTAGCATAAAATATGTTGATAAAATAGCAGAGATATCAAGTAAGCTCATGGTGAACTGTAAAGTCCAAGTTCTAGGAGGCTTCACAAATAGATCTTGGGTTAAATGGGGAAAGATTTCTGTAAGCAAAGAGAAAAGTGGAGGGAATTATAAATGGGGGTGCGAAAGGGGAAAAGGTGAGTGAATATGTGTCAAACAGTAATTTTGGGACTTCCTTGGTAGTCCAGTGGTTAAGACTTCACTTTCCAATGTAGGGGGTACAGGTTCCATCCCTGGTAGTGGAGCTAAGATCCTCCATGTCTAGTGGCCAAAACAAGAAATATATATATATATATATATATATATATATATATATATGTATATATGAAACAGAAGCAATATTGTAATAAATTCAATAAAGACTTTAGAAATATTCCACATCAAGAAGTCTTTAAAGAGAAGTAAAAAGAAATAGTAACTTCACTTTATCTTGCCAGAGGACTGTTATATTAGTATGTTGGGCTGCAGAAACAGGCAACTACAGATTGAGTATGGCTAAACAACAGACACTGATTTTCTCACAGTGCTGGAGCCTGGAAATTCAAGATCAAGGTGCTGCCAGCATTAGTTTTTGGCAAGGCCTTTCTGGCTTGCAGGCAGCCACCTGCCTGCAGAGTCCTCACGTGGCCTTCTGTGCCTGCACACTCTGTTATCTCTTCCTCTTCCTTTAAGAGCAGAGCTTTTGGATTAGGGCCTCAGTCTTTTGCAACCTCATTTCATCTTAATTACTTCTTTAAAGGTCCTATTTCCAAATATAGTAACATTGGGAGTGAGGATTTCAACTTATGAATCTGAGGGGAACAAAATTCAGTCCATTACAGCTGTAAATGGAGAAGGAAATGGCAACCCACTCCAGTACTCTTGCCTGGAAAATCCCCATGGACTGAGGAGACTGGCGGGCTACAGTCCATGGAGTCGAAAAGAGTTGGACATGACTGAGCGACTAAACACACACACACATACACACACACACACACACACACACACACACACACACACACACACAAACAGCTGTAAAGGTGAATATAACACTTGAAAGAGAAGTTTGGCCAAGATTGTCAAGGAAATTGCTCAGGCAATATTCCATATCCTGTGTCTCCTGACTAGATACCCATAAGCAATGATATTCACATATGTGGCTAGTACTACTGGGTGATTCAGGGCAGATTAGCTGGCACCCTTCTCCTTTTCTCTCCACCTTTCTCTTGAAAAATGTATGAGAGTGATGTTGTAGAGATAATCTTGATTCTGCTTGGATTTACCTAAAAGAAACTCAGTTTTTAATAGGGAAAAAGTACCAAAACAATATTTACAGACATCTTTTCCGCAACTTTGTAAGGAATATGATGTGTTCTTACCGTTTGGCCCCTGGGCCCTGATCGTGCTAAAATTCTCACAGTGAGGGGCGGTGATTAGAAGCCACTCAGAAAGACTGCAGTGGATATTTGCTGGCTTTCCCCTATAGCTAGCTGCTCACCACAATCTGAGTGGACAATATGTCCATGTGACTGCCATGTGACATGTTAATGGAGTTCAAACAAAAGTACCTAACATCACTTTAGGTCTGGCCATAAAATGCTCTCATATCCACTTATCTAAAGTCCATTAACAAGGCAAAATTAATCTATGGCATTAGAAGTCAAGAATGGGGTTGCTTTTGGGTCAGAGGGAAGAGGTAGTAATAAGGAGAAGACAAAAAGAATGATTCTTGAAGATATTCTTTGACCTGAATGCTGGTTATATGGGTGATAATTCATGTTGCTTTATAAATGTATCTTTTTATATTACATGTCAATGGAAAGAATGAAAAATCTCTCTTCATGGCCTTTTTCCAAGTTTTTTTCCCTTTTGGTAGGCTGTGATAGAAAAAAAAAAAAAAAAAAAAAGATATTTAGGAACAGCCAGAGAAGCATGTGTTGAAGTTGGCAGTCTTTACTGGCCTGGGTCTCTGAGAGCTGTCCCACCTGTCTGTTCTTCTATACACTAGAGTGGATTTGAGCCATGTTGCACTTTTTTGTTTAAGTTACTGGTGGTGGTGGTCACGTCTGCCACTTGCAACCCCATGGACTGTCACCTGCCAGGCTCCTATGTCCATAGCATTCTCAAGGCAAGAATACTGGAGTGGGTTGCCATTTCCTTCTCCAGTTCAGTTCAGATCAGTCGTTCAGTCGTGTCTGACTCTTTGCGACCCCATGGACCCCCTGAATCATGCCAGGCTTCCCTGTCCATCACCAACTCCCAGAGTTTACCAAACTCATGTCCATTGAGTCAGTGATATCATCCAACCATATCATCCTCTGTCACCCCCTTCTCCTCTCATCCTCAATCTTTCCCAGCATCAGGATCTTTTCAAATGAGTTAGCTCCTCATATCATATGGCCAAAGTATTAGCTTCAACATCAGTCCTTCCAATGAACACACAGGACTGATCTCCTTTAGGATGGACTGGTTGGATCTCCTTGCAGTCCAAGGGACTCTCAAGAGTCTTCTCCAACACCACAGTTCAAAAGCATCAGTTCTTCGGTCCTCAGCTTTCTTTTTAGTCCAACTCTCACATTCATACATGACTACTGGAAAAACCATAGCCTTGACTAGATGGACCTTTATTGGCAAAGTAATGTCTCTGCTTTTTAATATGCTGTCTAGGTTGGTCATAATTTTCCTTCCAAGGAGTAAGTTTAAGTTACTAGCATTATGCTAAATGTTTTCCCATTAACTGTTCTCCCCCCTTTATTTTCAACAGTATTCTCATCTTCCTACATGAGTTTACCTATTCCTCATTTTTGGATGAGATGGTTGGATGGTATCACTGACTCAATGGACATGAGTTTGAACAAGCTCCAGGAAATGATGAAGGACAGGGAAGCCTGGCATGTTGTAGTCTATGGGGTCACAAAGAGTCAGACATGACGAGTAATTGAACAAAAACAACATTTTGGCCACATGGTTCCCTTGAATTGATCTACCTCCAGTTCCAGTCAATGATCCTCATTAGATTAAGCTAATCGATATATCCTATCCCATTGTCCACTGTGAAGGGCTGGGTGTAAAATGAGATACAGTGAAATTTGCAGAAACTTGCTGGGGTTGCTGTGAACATAAGCTTCATTGGCTCCCAGAGGAGCTATAAAAAGAGACTTTCTTCCTCTAGAACAAGTGATCATGTGGTTCAGGATTTCAGGCAACCACCGCATCTTGCTATCAGGATTCTGTCATCCTGCCTAAGGCTAAAGACACAAAGAAGAAGTTGAGCTCAAAAATAGATCGATCTTGCAATCTAGTTTGAGCTGTGCCTGAAACAGACTTTTTGCTTTCCTAGTCAAGAGGTCCTCCAAGTTGGCAAATACCTTAATGAATTTGACTAAATGTTGATGATATTCATTCATTTATAGGCACACATACATACTTGATGTTGATAACATCTTTTGACCTGTTGCTGCATCAGTAAAATAGGGGTATACAAAGGCTAAGGACATTTTGTGATCCTTCTAAATTATGTGTCAGTGTTCTTATTTTTTGGATGAAATTTGAGGCAATCCTTGGCTTTATACTTTAATTTTTGTTAAAGTCATATTAAAGTTTAATTTTTAAAATTAAACTTTAAAATTAAAAAATTAACTTTAAAATTAAAGTTTAATTTTTGTTAATAATTATTTTAATACACACTTATTACAGCAAGGCTATGTTCCAGGTTTCCATTTCTGCCTCTTATAGCCTAAGCATTTTATCTTAAATTTTATCTGCTCATCTTTCCTATAGAAATTACACATTAATAATATTACATTAATTTTCTGTCACATTAATGTTTTTCAAGTGAGAGTTTCCTGTCTCATTTGTGCTGTTGGAAAACATATTATAAAACTGGTTTAGAGTATAGTTTTTCAAATGTTTCCTTCACTCTTTTCTATATTAACCTCCAATTAGAATAAATGCTTAATCATTGTTGAATGGTTGATAGAAAGATAGTTGTCTATCTCATATAATGAATAACTCTGTAGTCATGAAGCTTCAAGGTTCATCCTGTTTAGAGGAAGCATAGAACTTGGAACAAATGTCTCTGACTGATATATTTTCATTTACGTAGATTAAAATGTCACAAAAGTTTCCTTCTCAATTTAAAAGTTACTATCTGAACTATAATTTTAGTTTTACTCTCTAAATTTCTCTGAATGAAAGCAAGACAAAAGTGTGATGAAATGAGAAGTAATTAGGTACATATTATGGTTCAGGATTTTCTACTAATTTGTGGTATCAGATAACTTATCCTACCTGATCTCAGTTTTCTTGTTGTAAAAAGCCAGACAATCCACATGAACCTTGCCAGGACTAACAATCCTGCAGATAAAGAATAATGAGTATTAGAATTTGTCCTTGTGATCAAAATGTATAGACTTTCTGCATCTAAGAGGCATAGTCTACACACCACTTAGCCTCAATAAGTAAAGAGGCAATTTCCCAATTTCACTGGATTCTCTGTTGCCACATTTGACAAGAAGGCATGCATTTCTCAGGTTTATATGCAACTACTGGGAACTAAGAAAGTTTAGTTAAGTCAGAATATCTGGGTTTATGTCCTAATTCTGCTGCTTACAACATTTGTAACTTTAGGTAGCATATGATATATTGACCACTGTTTCCAAAGCTGGAGGAAAAAAAAAAACAAAACAAAACTTCAATTCTTTATCTGAATATTATTTTTGTTTAGTCACTCAGTCGTGTCTGACTCTTCACAACCCCATGGACTGCAGCATGCCAGGCTTTCCTGTCCTTTACCGTCTCATGAAGCTTGCTCAAACTCATATCCATTGAGTTGGTGATGCCATCCAACCATCTCATCCTCTGTCATCCCCTTCTCCTCCTGCCTTCAATCATTCCCAGAATCAGGGTCTTTTCAAATGAGTCAGTTCTTCGCATCAGGTGGCCAAAGTATTGGAGTTTCAGCATCAGCATTAGTCCTTCCAATGAATATTCAGGGTTGATTTCCCTTAAGATTAACTGATTTGACCTCCTTGCTGTCCAAGGGACTCTCAAGAGTCTTCTCTAACAACACAGTTCAAAAGCACCAGTTCATCTGCACTCAGCTTTCTTTATGGCCCAACCCTCACATCCATAGATGACTATTGGAAAAATCATAGCTTTGACTAGATGGGCCTTTGTTGGCAAAGTGATGTCTCTTCTTTTTAATATGCCATCTAGGTCTGTCATTATTATTTTTCAGTAATGAAAATATGAATATGACAGTGCTTTGCTCCTGTTGAAGTGTACTTGAACCCATGCCAGAAACTTTAGTGTTCAGCTTTGGCATATAGAAACAAAAAAGACATCGTAGATCATGTGGATGGTGTTTTCCCACCTTGAAGGCAGATGCTTTCCTATTGTCTCTTCTTGTAATTTCACTGAATTCAGCAGATAGCCAGCCTGTCCCTTTCTTGAAGGCCACAACTAGCTCTTTAACTCAGAGATACTTGAATTCACTTTGGATATTTTTTATGTATTCTATAATTCTCTTTATTTACAAATAAAAATCTAATCTTCTTAATGTCTCTGTCTATAATCAGCTGCATTCAGATTTTTTTTTTTCAATTTATTTAGCCTGTAAGCTTAGTTTCCTCCATTGGAGGATTTCTAATTTCTTTTGACAGCCCGCATTTTTTTTTTTTTTTTTTTTGGACCTTAAGGAGAGCCTAAGGGCCATTATTTTCAAATGATATTTTTGAACTATACAACTATGTTGGTATTCTTGGTGCTTCTGTACACAAAAGAGAGTATTCTGCTAAATTATTGCAATTGCTCTTTTTTATGCTAATTTGAGCACAGAATTATTGGAATGAATTTATCAGCCCCTGAACACCCACTGTGGGTTATAACAGGCTGCTCCTGTAAATGAGATGTTGCATCCCAATGAGGAAATACATTTCAAAATGAAAAGGAAATCTATTTCAAGAATTTTCTTACTTTATTCAAATATTCTGTAGTTTATAACTAAATTTACTAATGTCTTACGATGAAAAAGTACCATATGAAATTATATAAAAAATCATATTTGTTTATTACATAGGTTGAATATTAAAACCACTAAAAATGTAATTGGTGTAACATTAGTCTGAATGGGATGAGGTAAAACAAGAAGTTAAGATAAAAGTCATGTTAGTGAAAAAATATCTGCTTAAACAATTTAATGCAGCAACTATAGTTTATATCAGATCAGTTGATGTTTAAAAGATTTAAAGCCATTTTAAAAAGCAAGATGTTTACTCATTTACCCAGCAACAGCCTGGGAAACTTAATTGGAACAACTGATTGCAATAACAGCAGACCTCAGTATAAATGTCAACAAGAGAAAGGGTTGTTCGTTGGTATGCTGCTTTGTTTTTTGAGAGATAAATTTGAACTTTTTGCCTGAACAGAAGAACCAGTAGAAATGATATTTCTCCAAAGACTATAAGGGGGCTAGACTGACAACTCTGATAAACAAGAAAAAAGGTTAGTTTGAAATGCTGTGGCTCTTAACATAATAAACAGCAAGATTATGTAATAATATCATTGAGACATTGAAACATTAATTTTTAAGTACCCAGTCTAAAATAAAGAAGATCAAAAGCAGAACTGCAATCAACTGTAACTGTACATCAAAATTTGGATACTTTTTCATAACGATGCCTGTATTAAATTCCATAGACACAATTAGAAAAAAATACTCAACTTTAAGAATATTCTATGAAGAAAGAGGAAATCAGACATATTACATTTCTTATTAAAAGCACTGGATACTAAATAAGTTACTTCCAAGTTCCAAAAAAAGTATTTAACCATCTTTGGATGGCCCATAAATGAATTAAACCTTCTGGTACTTGAATCAGGCAAAAGTGATGCTGCATAACACTTGAGGCTATATCTAAGTCTTGCAACTTCTGCCTTGAAACATTTCTTGAAACATTCTTTCTAGGTGAAGCCAGCAGCTACATCCTAAGTGTGACTACACCAAGATGCTCACAATGTAAGGAAATCCAAGATAGCCATGTGAAGGGCTCATGAAAAGAGAGCAATGAAGAAATCTTCAAGCAATTACAGTTAGCCCAGCCTCTAGACATGAAAAGGAAGGGGCCACCTAGGATATTCCTACCCATCCACCAAGTGGAGAAAAACTGAGTCCCCAGTCAAGATGTTTTAGAAATCTATGGCCACTTAAACAAGTTAGCTGAGGTGGCAAGCATTCTTTACTTTTTTTTTTTTATGGTTAATATCTGAGAATATCAGTAGTAATATTGTTTCATTATTGAAGATATTTCCTATGAAACTTTTTGGTGACATCTATATTAACAATACATACTTCTGTTCCTAGTTTATTAAGAATGTAGCAGTATGTTTGGAGAAGGTGATGGCACCCCACTCCAGTACTCTTGCCTGGAAAATCCCATGGACGGAGGAGCCTGGTAGGCTGCAGTCCATGGGGTTGTGAAGAGTCGGACACGACTGAACGACTTCCTTTGACTTTTCACTTTCATGCATTGGAGAAGGAAATGGCAACCCACTCCAGTGTTCTTGCCTGGAGAATCCCAGGGACGGCGGAGCCTGGTGGGCTGCCGTCTATGGGGTCGCATAGAGTCAGACACGACTGAAGTGACTTAGCAGCAGCAGCAGCAGCAGTATGTTGCGGAGAAGTCAATGGCACCCCACTCCAGTACTCTTGCCTGGAAAATCCCATGGATTGAGGAGCCTGGTAGGCTGCAGTCCATGGGGTTGCTAAGAGTCGGACATGACTGAGTGACTTCACTTTCACTTTTCACTTTCATGCATTGCAGAAGAAAATGGCAACCCACTCCAGTGTTCTTGCCTGGAGAATCCCAGGGATGGGGGAGCCTGGTGGACTGCCATCTATGGGGTCGCACAGAGTTGGACACGACTGAAGTGACTTAGCAGCAGCAGCAGTATGTTGAATTCATGGAATGTTCTTTCTTTAGACATCATGATGCAAAATATTAATTGTAAGATTATCTGAAGGAAATGGGGAATAGAAAAGATTCTGACTGACTTCTCTAGTTATTTTGAATTTACTTGAAGTTCTAATATAAAATTCTACACAGACTTTAAAAAAAAACCAACTTATATTAAAAAAGAGTTAAAGAAACAGTAACGAGAAGGGTGTTCGAGCTGGAGGATTATTCTGTGCATATTTTGCATATACAAAAGAGTAATGATTTAGTTGACTAACTGCCTTAATATTTTAAAAGTAAGGCATATTCTCTTCAAAGAGTTCTGGTTTATATTGTAAGGGTTGTTTATTTGGCTCTTTGAGATGTTACATTAAACTTACAGGCATCTTGTAGCTTCTGAATATTTGAAAGACAAACTCATATTTGAAGCCAGTGACTCCCTTACTCCCTCTTCTTTCCTTTCATTCTTCCTATTTGGCAACTCACTATACTATCCTGCATAGCTGCTGGTATGAGATTGGAATTAGTAATTCCATTTTGATTTCTCTTTGTCAAAAAGATAAGAAATATATGAAATTTCATCCAGTATTTATTAGAAAATAGTATATCATCTTTATTTTTATTGAGATTTACTTGATATATAATGTCCTTCCCTGGTGGCTCAGTGGTGAAGAATCTGCCTGCCAATGCAGGACACACAGCTTCCATCCCTAAGTTGGGAAGATTCCCTAGAGAAGAAAATGGCAACTAACTCCAGTACTCTTGCCTGGGAAATCCCATGAACAGAGGAGCCTGGCGGGCTACAGTCCATGGGGTCTCAAAGAGTCGGACACAACTTGGTGACTAAACAAGAACAACAATAAATCTATACATAACATTGTATATGTTTAAGGTGTACAATATATTGACAATGCATTTACATATTGCAGAAGGATTATCTCTATAGCACTAGTTAATAGCTCTATCATGTCATATAGTTATAATTTTTGCAGTGAAAATAATTAATAAATACTTCATTAACAGTTTTGACATTTATAAAATAGTATCGTCACCCCAAAATCACTATGCTAAACATTAGAGCTCCAAAACCTTTTATTTCCTACTCACAGGCTTGTGCTCTTGAATAACAACTCCCCAATTCCCCCACCCCCAGTCACTAATAACCGCCATTCTACTCTGTTGTCTGAAAGCTTTTTAATTCTGCATACAAGTTATAATTAATTACACAGTATTTGATACTCTCAATTTGACTTGTGTCTGACTTAGCATAATGCCCTCAAAAGCCATCCTTATTTTCACAAATGGCATGGTTTTCTTTAACATGGCTGGATAATATTCCATTTTGTACATATGTGTGTGTGTGTATGTATAAAAGATAAAATCATCTTTATCCACTCATCCATTGACAGACGCTTGTGTTTCCATATCTTGTCTATTGTGAATAATGCTGCCATAAACGTGCTACAAAAAACATACAGTAAGCATTGGGCTTCCCTGGTGGCTCAGATGATAAGTGTGGGAGACCTGGGTTTGATCCCTGGGTTGCGAAGATCCCCTGGAGGAGGGCATGGCAACCCACTCTAGTATTCTTCCCTGGAGAATCCCCATGGACAGAGGAGCCTGGTGGGCTACAGTCCATGGGGTCCAAAAAGAGTCAGATATCCCTGAGCGACTAAGCAGAGCACAGCAAACATGGGAAAGGAGGTGTATTTTCAGTGTACTCTTCCTTTGGATATATATCCAGCAGAATTGCTGGATCATGTGAGAGTTTCTATTATTGTTTTTCTGAGGAAACTCTATACTGTTTTCCACAGTGACTGTGCCAGTTTTCATTCCCACTAACAGTGTACCAGGTTCCCCTTTTCTCCACATTCTTGCCAATACTTGCTATCTCTTGTCTTCTGGAAGACAGCTGCTTTAACAGATTAGGCAGATAATCTCCTTGTGGCTTTAATTTGCATTTCCCTGATGATTAGTACTATTGAGTATCTTTTTTTATATACCTGTTGTTCATTTGGGATTTCTTTTTGGGAAAAAATATCTATTTAGTTCCTATGCCCATTTTAAAATTGGATCGTTTGTTGTTGTTATCATATTGAGTTGTATGAGTTTCTTGGGCTTCCCTTGTGGCTCAGCTGGTAAGGAATCCGCCTGCAATGCAGTAGACCTGGGTTTGATCCCTGGATTGAGAAGATCCCCTGGAGAAGGGAAAGGCTACCCACTCCAGTATTCTGGCCTGGAGAATTCCATGGACTGTATAGTTCATGGGTTTGCAAAGAGTTGGACACGACGGAGTGACTTTAAATATGAGTTTCTTACATATTTTGGATATTAACCCTTTATCCAACATATAGTTTGTGGATATTTTCTCTCATTCTGTTACATTGTCTTTTCACTTTATTGACTGTTTCTTCTGCTGTTTAGAAGCTTTATGATATGATATAGTCTCAATGATTGAATTTGGTTTTTTGCTTTTGATGTCATATTGAAAAAAGCATTCTTCCCTTTGTTTTATTCTAGGAATTTAACAATCTCAGGACTTATGTTTAATTGTTTAATTCATTTTGAGTTAATTTTTGTGAGATGTAAAATTAAGTTCTGATTTACTTTTCTGCATGTGGTAATCTAGTTTTCCCAATAGAATCCATGCCACATTGAGTGTTCTTGGCCCCTTTGTCAAATATCAATTGGCCATATAGGGTAACAATTCTGTTCCACTGGTCAATGTATCTGTTTTTAGATCAGTACTATACTGTTTTAGTTACCAGAGCTTTATAGTGTAGTTTGAAATCAGGGGGTGTGATCTGTGAAAAATATCATTGAAATTTTAATAGATATTTTTAATAAAAACTATCATTTTAATTTGAATAGAAAATTACATTGAATTTATAGATGACTTTGGTGGTATGGACATTTTAACAATCTATGTATGAGTTATTCTCTTTTGTATACTATTTAATTTTTTTCATTGAAGAAATAGTTTTTATTGTACCAATCTTTCATGTCCTTGGTTAAATTTATTCCTTAGTATTTTATATTTTTGATGCTATTGTGCATGGGGCAGTTTTTAAATTTTTTTCACATTTTTTTTTGCTAGTGTATAGAAATACAACTGATTACAGTATATTGAACTTTTATATCATGTGACTGTACTGAATTTGTTGATTAGTTCAATTTTTTGGTAGTCTGTAATATTTTCTGTATATAAAACTATATTGTCAATGAATAAAGACATTTTTATTTATTTGGAATTTGGATGCATTTTATGTTGTGACTGCTAGGATTTCCAGCATTATGTTGAATAAGAATGGTGAGGCTGGACACTCTCGTCTCTGACCTTAGAAGAAAAGTCTTCAAACTTTCATCAATAAGTAGGTTAGCTATGGGATTGTCTTATATGGCTTTTATTATGTTCAGTTACACTTTTTCTATACCTAATTTGTTGGGGGTTCTTATGATTAAAAAAATGTTGTGTTTTGTCAAATGCTTTTTTCTGTATCTTATTGAAATGATCGTATGATTTGTCTTTTATTCTGTTAATGTGATGTCACATTTATTGATTTGCATGTTGAGTCATCCTGTACCCAGGGATAAATCTCATTTGATCATGGTGTATGATGCCTTCCATGTGTTTTTTATTTTGGTTTGCTAATATTTTGTTGAGAATTTTTGCAACTATATTCATTAGGAATATTGGTCTATATAGTTTTCTGTACAGCTTTATATGGCTTTGGTATCAGGTTAATGTTGATCTCATAAAATGAATTTGGGAGTATTTCTTCCATTTCAGTTTTTTGGAAGCTATTAAAAGTTTGTTATTCATTCTGTAAATATTTGGTAAAATTCACCTGTAATACCATCTGGTCCTAAGTTTTTTGTGTTGGGAAATTTTTGATTACTCACTCAAAATTCTTACTTTTATTGATTTATTCATATATTCTGTTTCTTCATAATTCAATCTTGGTAAGCTGTATGAGTCTAAAAATTTATCCATTTCCTCTAGGTTATCTAATTGTTGGCATATAATTGGGTGCGATAATGCTTTATCATTCTACATATTCATGGTGTCAGTTGTAATGTTTCCTGTTTCTTCTGATTTTTTATTAGAGTCCTTTCTCTCTCTCTTTTTGGTCTAACTAAAAGTTTTGTCAATTTTGTTTATCTTTTAAAAAACAGCTCTTTGTTACATTGATCTTTCCTATTGTTTTTCTGTTCTCTCTTTCATTTATTTCTACCCTAGCTCTTTTTTGCTTTCTTCCTTCTGCTAATTTTGGGCTTAGTTCATTCTTTTTTCTAGTTCCTTGAGATATAAATTTAGATTGGTGCTTTTAAATATTTTTATTTTATTAATATATGTGTTTATTGCTCTCCACATCCCTCTAAGAACTATTTTTGCATCATCCCATAGGTTTTGGGATGTTGTGTTTCAATTTTCATTTGTTTCAATATTTTTTAATTTCCCTTTTGATTGCTTTTTTGCTCCATTGATTGTTCAAGAGTGTGTTGTTTAGTTTCCACATGCTTGTACCTTTTCCAGCTTTCCTCTTGTTGTTGATTTCTAATTTCATACCATTTTAGTTGGAAAAGATACTTGGTATGATTTTAGTCTTCTTGAATTTGCTGAGAAGTGTTTTGTGATCTGTGTGATCAATTGATCAATACCTCACATGTGAGAAATCCTAGAGAATGTTATATATTTACCTAATAAACACTTACGAAGGTATAATATCTCTGTAATCATGGCTTTATCTGTGACCCACATGTTTTGATATGTTGTATTTTCACTCTCGTTTAGTACAAAATACTTCCTAAGTTTCCTTGTGATTTCTTCTTCATAAGCCATTTAGAAATGTTTTGTTTCATTTTCAAATATTTGGAAACTTTCTAGCTAATTTTTATTTTTTTTCAAGCTATTTCCACCGTGGGCAGATAACAGGCTTTTCCATTTTGGATACTTTATGACCTTTGAAACGTAATACTTATTTTTTTTTTTTAATTAGTGTTTGAGCCTTGTCCCATCCCCACTCATCCTTTTACTTTCAATCAGTCTTTGTCCCTGTATTTAAAATATAAAAAATAGCTATAATTTTATTTAACCAGATTCTATATTTTCCTCTAATTGCAATATCTAATCAGTTTATATATAATATAATCACTGTCTAAATCTGCTATTTTGTTATCTGGTCTATCATTCTCTCCTTTACTGACTTCTTTTGAATTAAATTAAATGCTTTTTATTGCATTATTTTCTATTAGCCTATTAATCATTTTAGTTTTTTGGCACAATAGAGATTAAAACATGAATCATAATTTATTATGTTTAATAACCATTTCAATGCCAAAGTAAGGACCTTAGAAAAATTAATTCCAACTACTTCCCTTTTGGAGAAGGAAATGGCAACCCACACCTGTGTTCCACTTCCCTTTAATTTTTTTTTTTATTTTATTTTTAAATTTTATTTTATTTTTAAACTTTATATAACTGTATTAGTTTTGCCAAATATCAAAATGAATCCACCACAGGTATACATGTGTTCCCCATCCTGAACCCTCCTCCCTCCTCCCTCCCCATTCCATCCCTCTGGGTCGTCCCAGTGCACCAGCCCCAAGCATCCAGTATCGTGCATCGAACCTGGACTGGCAACTTGTTTCATACATGATATTTTACATGTTTCAATTTCATTCTCCCAAATCTTCCCACCCTCTCCCTCTCCCACAGAGTCCATAAGACTGTTCTATACATCAGTGTCTCTTTTGCTGTCTCGTACACAGGGTTATTGTTACCATCTTTCTAAATTCCATATATATGTGTTAGTATACTGTATTGGTGTTTTTCTTTCTGGCTTACTTCACTCTGTATAATAGGCTCCAGTTTCATCCACCTCATTAGAACTGATTCAAATGTATTCTTTTTAATGGCTGAATAATACTCCATTGTGTATATGTACCACTGCTTTCTTATCCATTCATCTGCTGATGGACATCTAGGTTGCTTCCATGTCCTGGCTATTATAAACAGTGCTGCGATGAACATTGGGGTACTCGTGTCTCTTTCCCTTCTGGTTTCCTCAGTGTGTATGCCCAGCAGTGGGATTGCTGGATCATAAGGCAGGTCTATTTCCAGTTTTTTAAGGAATCTCCACACTGTTCATTCCAAGCATCTTTTCTGACCACAATGCAGTAAGATTAGATCTCAATTACAGGAGAAAAACTATTAAAAAATCCAACATATGGAGGCTGAACAACACGCTGCTGAATAACCAACAAATCACAGAAGAAATCAAAATTTGCATAGAAACGAATGAAAATGAAAACACAACAACCCAAAACCTGTGGGACACGGTAAAAGGAGTCCTAAGGGGAAAGTTCATAGCAATACAGGCACACCTCAAGAAACAAGAAAAAAGTCAAATAAATAACCTAACTCTACACCTAAAGCAACTAGAAAAGGAAGAAATGAAGAACCCCAGGGTTAGTAGAAGGAAAGAAATCTTAAAAATTAGAGCAGAAATAAATGCAAAAGAAACAAAAGAGACCATAGCAAAAATCAACAAAACCAAAAGCTGGTTCTTTGAAAGGATAAATAAAATTGACAAACCATTAGCCAGACTCATCAAGAAACAAAGGGAGAAAAATCAAATCAATAAAATTAGAAATGAAAATGGAGAGATCACAACAGACAACACAGAAATACAAAGGATCATAAGAGACTACTATCAACAATTATATGCCAATAAAATGGACAACAAGGAAGAAATGGACAAATTCTTAGAAAAGTACAACTTTCCCTTTAATTTTTGTGTCAAGATATTATTGGCTTTTATGAACATTTACTCAAATTTACCCATATACTTATATATATGTATATATTTTTCCTGATCTTTCCCATATGGTTGTAATAAACATACAAATGTAATTTTTTGTATATGTAGATATGGTTTTTCTCTTTTCCTCTCTCTTTTATTCTTTCTCTCCCTCCCTCTCTCCTTGCTTATGTTTCTTCTTTTCCTTTTTCTTTTTTCTTAGAACTTCTTTTAGTATTTCCTTTTGTGTAGTTCTGCTGCTAAATAGCTTTTTTCTTTTAAAATATTTTTATATCTCACTCTTAAATGAATGGTATTTTTTCTTCACATAAAATTCTGAGTTCCCAGTTACTTTTTTAGCCTTTAAAATATCATTCCACTCTCAACTGACTTTCATTATTTCTTTTCGGAAGATAGCTGTAATTATTAAGATCACTTTGGGAAAGCTATATCATTTGCCTCTGGCTACCTTTAGGATTTTCTTTTTGGTTTTAGTTTTAAGTAACTTTATTTGATGTGTTTAAACGTTACCTTATTTATTTGCTTTTAGATTGAGCTTCATTCATGTTTCTTCATGAATCTGTGACTTAATATATTAGAAATCTATCTTACAGTATCTTACCTATTATTTCTTCCTTTCTCTTCATTATCTCCTTCAGGGATTTCAATTAAACCTTATAGATGTCTTTTTACTATTTCCTTCTTCTTTCTTTTCTTTGCTGAAGCATTTTTTCTTTATTAATATTTCGCAGTTTTTTCTGACTTCCATGTCACTAGCCTTCTGCTTAGCTGCTATTAAGCTAACATAATGGACTCTTAATTTTAGTTAAATAATTTAGTCATAAAATTTCCTTTTGATTCTTCTTTGTAGGTTCAAGTTTTCTAACGACTTCTCCAATTCATATAATCTCTTAAATTTATTTTTCTGCTTCATAGAAAATCTGAGTCCGATACCTCCAAAACCCACTCAAATCTCCTAAGTTTTTCTACATCCTATTTTATTCTCTTGAAGAATGGTCCCTTCTCTTTGCTTTTTTGATTTTTTATTAAATGAAAGCCAAGGTTTTTACGTAAAAGTGTTTTTGAGAAAAGTTGAGACTTTCTTTAATGTTATATTATCTACAGAGGATTTGTATTTTTGTATGAGGATATTTAGGGAAGTAGAAAATCACTGTAATCCAAGTATTTCAGATTTAATTTTTGTGGGCATTAATGTGTATCAATATGCTCTTGTTTCTATCACATAGCTCTTTGGACATCCCAGCTGAATGACTGTAGTTTAGAAAACTTTTCCTTCTTGGCATATCTAGATCTCCAGTTTTAATTTTCACAGTCTTGTGTGATTGTTAAATGATCTGTTCAATGTCTAAACATCTCAGGGGCAATTTTAGAACCAGTCTTTTGTTAACGTTGATTCAAATGTATACCTGTGGTGGATTCATTTCGATATTTGGCAAAACCAATACAATATTGTAAAGTTTAAAAATAAATTAAAAAAAAAAAACTATCAACAACAACAACAACAACAAAATGTTAATCTCAACTTGATGTTTTCCTTTATTCTAGCTTTTCAGTTTCTCTAAACAGGTGTTTTACATCTTTTAGTCTTATTTTTTAGTTGTTTTGGTGGAAGGGTTGATCTGATGTAAACTTATCTATTGCAGTTATAAATAGGCATCTCATACTCAGTTTTCAATAAGAAGAGACCACATTGCAATGAATCTCACTTTTTTTGTCAGCATGAAACTACATAACGTCTTTGTTTTCCCTACATACAATTCCAACAATTCTTAGAGATTATTTTTGTGCTGATGCTCTTATCTTTCCTAATCAATTATGAACCATTTTTTGAAACATCATAAGATTCCAGTGGCTTTCAAGACTTAACAAGGATATAAGTAGGCTTCATATATCCTAAATAGAATGTGTGAGCTATCTATCATTTCTTAAGCAGAGTGTAAAGCAAATTTACCATAGTATTTTTATGCAGAAATGTGGTGTGTATTCTTTAGGATTTTATCAAACTTTTTTCAAAAAAGAATTTGTACTTACTTTGAAAATGATCTAAATAGTTTTTTACTGGAAAGACTACTCATGTATCAGATTCCTCCTGTAGACTTAGCCTGCATTTCTTTTCTCTCCTAAATAAATTACTCAGTCTCAACAGAGTGATAAA
Organism: Bubalus kerabau; assembly: GCF_029407905.1. Classification (NCBI taxonomy): domain Eukaryota; kingdom Metazoa; phylum Chordata; class Mammalia; order Artiodactyla; family Bovidae; genus Bubalus; species Bubalus kerabau. The sequence goes on from NC_073641.1 coordinate 17,719,773, forward strand.
GGTCTACCACTTTTGAAATGCTCTTTGTAAACTGGAACTATGTCCATGTCTTGGCTAATACCATTACTACTACTTGAAGTCTATTGCATTTCTAATATCTCTCATCAGAATCACATATATTGAAACAATCAGCCTAAATGCCATAAACCCTATTATGGCTGTTTCATCATTAAAGCACACTTTGAAAGAAAGAAAATGATCTATGATTCTATGTAGTATGTATAATTTTTGACCTAATATATGTAATATGCATAAATTTTTGTAAAGAATGCTTAGTTTCATATTTATTGTCTCTCTGTTATTTCATAATTATTATAATCTTTTAAAAACAGGAACTTTGTTCTAAATAGTTTACATTCCCCATTACTTAAGTGCTTTGCATATAGAAGCTATTCATTTATAATGAAGTAAAAATGTGAGAGAGAAATTTAAAGTTAGATGCTGCAAATAGTGTGATTACATTAATTATTTTTTTTGTTTTGTATCTAACCCCTCTGATAGCTCAATTGGTAAAGAATCTGCCTGCGATGCAGGAGACCCCGATTCAATTCCTGGGTCTGGAAGATCCACTGGAGAAGGAATCGCTACCCACTCCAGTATTCTTGGGCTTCCCTTGTGGCTCAGCTGGTAAAGAATCTGCCTGCAATGCAGGAGACCTGGGTTCAGTCCCTGGGTTGGGAAGAACTCCTGGAGAAGGGAAAGTCTACCCACTCCAGTATTCTGGCCTGGAGAATTCCATGGACTGGGGTTGCAAAGAGTCAAACATGACTGAGTGACTTTCACTTTCAATGCAGAATTATGCAAGTTTTTAGGAATTCTTTTAAAGATTTATGAAATAACTCTACAACATAAATCAAGTACAACAATTTTAAGTACAGGAAAACAAAAAGCATGAAATGTCACTCATAAACTCTTGGATTACCAGCATTTTTATGAAAATATTATGATAGTCACTCTCACCAGAATTTTGGTCAAAATTAAAAGCCAATTTCCTTATTTGGAATTTGTTTTTGTATTATTTCTATTTTGTCCTCATTCATATCAAATCATTTGAAAGGTAGAAATTAAAAACTTGACTAGAAATATCTAAACCTTTGTAATATTCTACTGGAGGAACTTCTCTGAAATTAAAAGTCTATTTGACATTTTATAAAAATAGTATTTTAAAGGTTCATACTGTTAACCTTGAAAATTTAACATATACACCAGGGCTAGAAGTAGACAAGTCTCTATAGTATGATGAATTGACAATCATTTTTTTTTATTTTATTTTATTTTTAAACTTTACAAAATTGTATTAGTTATGCCAAATATCAAAATGAATCCACCACAAGTATACATGTGTTCCCCATCCTGAACCCTCCTCCCTCCCCATTCCATCCCTCTGGGTCGTCCCAGTGCACCAGCCCCAAGCATCCAGTATCGTGCATCGAACCTGGACTGGCAACTTGTTTCATACATGATATTTTACATGTTTCAATGCCATTCTCCCAAATCTTCCCACCCTCTCCCTCTCCCACAGAGTCCATAAGACTGTTCTATACATCAGTGTCTCTTTTGCTGTCTCGTACACAGGGTTATTGTTACCATCTTTCTAAATTCCATATATATGCATTAGTATACTGTATTGGTGTTTTTCTTTCTGGCTTACTTCACTCTGTATAATAGGCTCCAGTTTCATCCACCTCATTAGAACTGATTCAAATGTATTCTTTTTAATGGCTGAGTAATACTCCATTGTGTATATGTACCACAGCTTGCTTATCCATTCATCTGCTGATGGACATCTAGGTTGCTTCCATGTCCTGGCTATTATAAACAGTGCTGCGATGAACATTGGGGTACACGTGTCTCTTTCCCTTCTGGTTTCCTCAGTGTGTATGGCCGGCAGTGGGATTGCTGAATCATAAGGCAGTTCTATTTCCAGTTTTTTAAGGAATCTCCACACTGTTCTCCATAGTGGCTGACCAGTTTGCATTCCCACCAACAGTGTAAGAGGGTTCCCTTTTCTCCACACCCTCTCCAGCATTTATTGCTTGTAGACTTTTGGATCGCAGCCATTCTGACTGGTGTGAAATGGTACCTCATGGTGGTTTTGATTTGCATTTCTCTGATAATGAGTGATGTTGAGCATCTTTTCATGTGTTTGTTAGCCATCTGTATGTCTTCTTTGGAGAAATGTCTATTTAGTTCTTTGGCCCATTTTTTGATTGGGTCATTTATTTTTCTGGAGTTGAGCTGTAGGAGTTGCTTGTATATTTTTGAGATTAGTTGTTTGTCAGTCTTTTCACCTTGCTAATAGTTTCCTTTGATGTGCAGAAGCTTTTAAGGTTAATTAGGTCCCATTTGTTTATTTTTGCTTTTATTTCCAATATTCTGGGAGGTGGGTCATAGAGGATCCTGCTGTGATGTATGTTGGAGAGTGTTTTGCCTATATTCTCCTCTAGGAGTTTTATAGTTTCTGGTCTTACGTTTAGGTCTTTAATCCATTTTGAGTTTATTTTTGTGTGTGGTGTTAGAAAGTGTTCTAGTTTCATTCTTTCACAAGTGGTTGACCAGATTTCCCAGCACCACTTGTTAAAGAGATTGTCTTTAATCCATTGTATATTCTTGCCTCCTTTGTCAAAGATAAGGTGTCCATATGTGCGTGGATTTATCTCGGGGCTTTCTATTTTGTTCCATTGATCTATATTTCTGTCCTTGTGGGAGCACCGCAGTATGTAAGACAAATGCTAACAAGTATGAAAGGAGAAATTAACAATAACACAATAATAGTGGGAGACTTTAATACCCCACTCACACCTATGGATAGATCAACTAAACAGAAAATTAACAAGGAAACACAAACTTTAAATGATACAATAGACCAGTTAGACCTAATTGATATCTATAGGACATTTCATCCCAAAACAATGAATTTCACCTTTTTCTCAAGCGCACATGGAACCTTCTCCAGGATAGATCACATCCTGGGCCATAAAGCTAGCCTTGGTAAATTCAAAAAAATAGAAATCATTCCAAGCATCTTTTCTGACCACAATGCAGTAAGATTAGATCTCAATTACAGGAGAAAAACTATTAAAAAATCCAACATATGGAGGCTGAACAACACGCTGCTGAATAACCAACAAATCACAGAAGAAATCAAAAAAGAAATCAAAATTTGCATAGAAATGAATGAAAATGAAAACACAACAACCCATAACCTGTGGGACACTATAAAAGCAGTCCTAAGGGGAAAGTTCATAGCAATACAGGCATACCTCAAGAAACAAGAAAAAAGTCAAATAAATAACCTAACTCTACACCTAAAGCAACTAGAAAAGGAAGAAATGAAGAACCCCAGGGTTAGTAGAAGGAAAGAAATCTTAAAACTTAGAGCAGAAATAAATGCAAAAGAAACAAAAGAGATCATAGCAAAAATCAACAAAACCAAAAGCTGGTTTTTTGAAAGGATAAATAAAATTGACAAACCATTAGCCAGACTCATCAAGAAACAAAGGGAGAAAAATCAAATCAATAACATTAGAAATGAAAATGGAGAGATCACAACAGACAACACAGAAATACAAAGGATCATAAGAGACTACTATCAACAATTATATGCCAATAAAATGGACAACGTGGAAGAAATGGACAAATTCTTAGAAAAGTACAACTTTCCAAAACTGGACCAGGAAGAAATAGAAAATCTTAACAGACCCATCACAAGCACGGAAATTGAAACTGTAATCAAAAATCTTCCAGCAAACAAAAGCCCAGGTCCAGACGGCTTTACAGCTGAATTCTACCAAAAATTTAGAGAAGAGCTAACACCTATCCTGCTCAAACTCTTCCAGAAAATTGCAGAGGTAGGTCAACTTCCAGATTCATTCATGAGGCCACCATCACCCTAATACCAATCATTTATTTTGTAATGACAGCCATTTTTAGTTTTAATAGTACTTATTTTTGTAAACGGAACAATCAGTCCTATCAAGGACATACAACCAAATGCAGAAGACCTGTTCTCATAAAACTAGAAAACAGGATCTATGTCTTGCAAGTCATTTTTGTTGACAGGATAACAGGTGATGGAATCTTGCTAAATATCACAGATGTCTTATTTTTTACAAGTTTCCCTACCAGTGAATATTCAGTTAACATGGTATTTGCTTAAACATTCTCTATTCTTTTTGTAACTTACTGTGGAACCAGTTATAAAAATTCAGCAGATTTGAGCTGACAGTTTTCTCACTGAAATATGGTGAAAAGGAAACCCAGCTTGCTCTTTCCCCGGTGAACTTGCTCTGTCATGCTGAAGGAGCACAAAATAATGTGTGATTGTCAGTTACAGAAGCAAATAGTATCCAGAGATACCCAGGGGGAAGAAAATGTTGACCATGCAAGAAAGACTATTTTTATTGCATTTTTAGCTATATGTATTCTTAACTAAGGGTAAAGTAAACATTTTGGGAAATCATTGGAACACCAAAATGCAGATGTATTCACTGAATAAATAGTATAGTGGTTTATTAAAAACTTAGACCCCATACTAAAAGTAGCTTTAAGTATGCTAAAGGATAAATTTGCTCCTCTAGGTAATCTGGAAATTTTTTGAAAATTATTTTATAAGGTAATTAATCTGATTTGTGTGTATTATTATGGTCAATATGCTTGATCTCAATTTACATATACATGTACACTTTCATTGTTATCTTTCTCTCTCTTGATATTCTATAATTGTATTTTTTATACAATATCCATAATCTCATATACAAATATAATAACATTGAAATAAACTGCAACTTTTCTTTCCTAGCATTAAATTTACACTAATGTCTTTTAATTTCAGTTAATTTTTATGTCATTTATTTAAAGTGTAAAATTCAATGAGTTTTAAGAGCTGTAAATAGCTATTGAAGTCATGATTACAATTAAGACAGAAAACATTTCAGCCATCCCAGACTGAATCTCTGTGCCCTTTTTCAGTCCATCACTTCTTCTGTCCTGGGCAACCCCGCATCTGCTTGTGTCTTTTAGACTAGCTTGTATCATCTAGAATTGTATATACAAGTGATAATACAGTGTTTACTCTTAATTTGACTTCTTTTTACTAGCATGAATACTTTGAAAGTCATCTGTATGCTTGTGTACATAAGTCATTCATTGGCTTTTATTGGTAATTATCATTCCATTGTATTTTTTATCCAAGTCTCCTGCTAATGGATATTTTAGTTGTCTCTGATTTTTTTATTAATATAAATGAGTCTCTGTGTGTATATGCATTTTTTTATATCTGTTGCATAATATATAGATGTAGAATGGCCGAGTCATATACTAAGTGTATGTTTCAATTTTTATAGAACTGCCAAATCGTTTTCCAAAGGGACTGCACCATTTTCTATTTCTTTGAGCAGTGTATGAGAGTTCCAGTTTCTCCACATCTTGAATTTAGTATTGTGGATTTTTTCAAAAATTAGTATTCTAGTGAATACTCTTGCCTGGAAAACCCAATGGACAGAGGAGCCTGGTAGACTGCAGTCCATGGAGTCGCTAAGAGTCAGACACGACTGAGCGACTTCACTTTCACTTTTCACTTGCATGCATTGGAGAAGGAAATGGCAACCCACTCCAGTGTTCTTGCCTGGAGAATCCCAGGGACGGGGGAGCCTGGTGGGCTGCTGTCTATGGGGTCGCACAGAGTTGGACACGACTGAAGCGACTTAGCAGCAGCAGCAGCAGTGTGTAGTATTATCTCGTGCTTGTGTGCTAAGTCATTTCAGTAGTATTCGACCCTTTGTGAACCTATGGACTGTAGCCACCAGGCTCCTCTGTCCTTGGGATTCTCCAGGCAAGAATACTGGAGTGGGTTGCCATGCCTTCCTCTAGGGGATCTTCCTGACCCAGGGATCCAAAATGCGTCTGTCTTATGTCTCCTGCATTGGTAGGTGGGTTCCTTACCACTAGCACCACCTGGGAAGCACATGATAGTTTTAATGTGTGTTTCCCTGATCCTAATAATGCATATCTTTTCATGCACTATTTTCTATCTGTAGATTTCACTTCTGTGAAAACCTTCTCAAATCTTTTGCCCATCTTTATTCAGTTGTTTGTCTTATTATTCAGTTCAGTTCAGTCCAGTCACTCAGTCATGTCTGACTCTTTGCAACCCCATGGGCTGCAGCACACCAGGCTTCTCTGTCCATCACAAACTCCCAGAGCTTACTCAAACTCAAGTCCATTGAATTGGTGATGCCATCCTACCATTTCATCCTCCATTGTCCCCTTATCCTCCTGCCTTCAATCTTTCCTAGCATCAGGGTCTCTTCCGTTGAGTCAGTTCTTTGCATCAGGTGGCCAAAGTATTGGAGTTTCAGCTTCAGCATCAGTCCTTCCAATGAACACCCAGGACTGATTTCCTTTAGGATGGACTGGTTGGATCTCCTTGCAGTCCAAGGGACTCTCAAGAGTCTTCTCCAACACCGCAGTTCAAGAGCATCAATTCTTCAGCACTCAGTTTTCTTTATTATTAACTGGTGTTATTATTAACCAGTAAAATTTCTTTATATTCTAGATGCAAGCTTAATATCAGACTTAGATACTGTGAATGTTTCCTTCCAGTCTGGCTTACATTTGAGTTTCCTTAAGCATTTCAAAGACTAAATGGTTTTAGATTTGGTAAAATCTTTTTTTTCCCCTAAAATTGTAGGTTTTTTCTGTTATAGTTTGTACTTTTATTGTCCTAATATATTTTTTGCACCGAGGTCCCTAGTTGGCCTGCTTTTGTTTACTTTTCAGTGTCCCCTTGTTGTTTTTTCCATTTTTTTCTGGAAATTTTAGTGATAATTATTGGTAGACATAGGCTAAGTGGACTCACTCCATCCTGGGTGCTTATCATCTAATAGTATTTTTGAGACATCATAAACAAATGAGAGAGAAAGCTCTACCATCACATAATTGAGATCATCCTGCTAGAGAAAATAACATTTAAAGATGTTTTGGATGTGTCTGAGATGATTTGATTATATGGGAAGCAGTACATATGAAGGTACAGCTTTGGACTTTTAAAATAATGCCTCCCTTTTTCTTGTTGCTTGAATTATTTCCTGATAATATGTGACATTCAAATGGAGCTTATTTATTTCTGGTCACAATAGTGAAAATGAAGTTGCTCAGTCATGTCCGACTCTTTGCGGCCCCATGGACCATAGCCTACCAGGATCCTCCATCCATGGGATTTTTCCAGGCAAGAGTACTGGAGTGGGGTGCCATTTCCTTCTCCAGGGGATCTTCCTGACCCAGGGATTGAACCTGGGTCTCCTGCATCGTAGGCAGATGCTTTACTGTCTGAGCCACCAGGGAAGTCACAATACTAGTATAAAATTCTATAGTGTACTTTGCATGTCATATTTCTTAAATATGACACATTTCTTGAACATGACATATTCTTTCTTTTATATTTCATGCAAGAGTTGAAACCATAGCATCTTACATCAAATGCTATGAGATTTGTGGGGAAAAGATGGATAATGCTTCTTCCATTTAGAGTAGCATTTCAGCACCAGGGATTGCCACACATTATAAACCAGAAGGAAGACAAGACCAGTACTTATCTCTTGCAATGGGGAATTGTTGCCATTTGGAATGAAGTTCGGGCATCAGTTCAAGAATCTACCTTATTCCAGGGGACCTCAGACATCCCTACTTTTTCTCAGATAGGAGAATTTCATGTAGATGAATGACAGTCTTTCAGTTCAGTTGCTCAGTCATGTCTGACTCTTTGTAACTCCATGGACTGCAGCACACCAGTCTTCTCTGTCCATCACCAACTCCCAGAGTTTAATCAAATCATGTCCATCTAGTTGGTGATGCCATCCAACCATCTCATCCTCTGTCATCCCCTTATCCTCCTGTCTTCAATCTTTCCCGATCAGGGTCTTTTCCAATGAGTCAGTTCTTCGCATCAGGTGGCCAAAGTATTGGAGTTTCTACTTCAGCATCGGTCTTTCCAATGAATATTCAAGACCATCTTTAGATACTCTCGTACATGTTTCAGGGACATCAGTCCATAAATAATCAGTGTCTTGATCATTACTTTTGATGCTAGATGGATTTTATAAGAACATCTTTGCAAAAAAGCAACATTTGGAGTCTTACTTAGTATTTACTCTGTGTGTGTGTGATTTTGTTACTGTGATATACTGTGGAGGTCTGGAAATGATAAACAATGCCATTCTGATCAATTTACCAAGTACACAAATGTTCACTCATTTCTGGAAAACATTGTTGATCTTAGCCTATACCAGTTTGTATTGAAAGGGAGTAGGTGCAAGTGCATTAAGCCCCTCCAAATGTTTCAAATGTTAAAATTTAAAATGGCTATTTTTAAACTGTATTATTTAGAGTTTTAAAAGATATACTGTGAGCATTACTCTTGTTTTAAGTCATTTTTAAGCTAATGAAAATTCTATATGTGATAGTTACATAATTTCCAAGTGATGACATTTGAGTAAGTATTTATGAAGGGTTTAGGGACTGAGAAAATAGATAAAAATATAAATCTCTTGATCATGAAAAATATGACCCTATTCTCTCCTGTCCATGCCTCTCATGACTAATACTTTTCTTCCTTGATGAAAGTCAGTGTAATAACCCAGACTGGCAGTCATGTATTTTATAATTGCTGATTTCTATCTTCACAAGTGAGAGAGACAGGTTATTTCCCAGATGGTAGAGTTCCACAAATGACACAGTATAGTGTGTATATATCATGTATTATATGTTTGTAATTCTTTTGCAAGAATGCCAATATTATTCCAAATAAGGCAGGTATTTCATATACTTACATGGCAATAAATTCTAGAAGAGTGATATTAAAAATGATTACAAGCCACAAAAACACTTTCTGCTAAGTTTTCATTTTTAAAGTGTCCAAGTTTCTCAGTGCCTCATATTATCTGTTTTTCAGTGCTATAGAAAATGTGTCTTTCAGAACATATGCTTTTTATATACTTCATTGTAATCTGCCATACCTGGCCCAGGTGGTAAGGGAAAGAAAGGTTTCTGGAATGATATCAGAATGATCTTTGCTCTTCCTCTTCTAAAACCACACAGGGAAATGCCCCACACAGAAGGCTTTACTGGTGAGCTAAACATCATTAAATAAAGAAATAATTCCAATATACACAATTTGTCTGGACAGTAGGAAAAAAAACTAGCTTGATAACAAAGGTAAAAAGAATAGTATGAGAAAGAAATACTACCAGTCTCAAGTGTAGAAGAGAGTCAAATTCCTCAACAGAAGAGAGTCAAATTCCTCAACAAAGTTAACAAACATAATCTAGCAGTATATTTGGAGAAGGCAATGGCACCCCACTGCAGTACTGTTGCCTAGAAAATCCCATGGATGGAGGAGCCTGGTAGGCTGCAATCCATGGGGTCGCTAAGAGTCGGACGCGACTGAGCGACTTCACTTTCACTTTTCACTTTCATGCATTGGAGAAGGAAATGGCAACCCACTCCAGTGTTCTTGCCTGGAGAGTCCCAGGGACAGGAAGCCTGGTGGGCTGCCGTCTATGGGGTTGCACAGAGTCGGACATGACTGAAGCGACTTAGCAGCAGCAGCAGCAGTATATTGATTATACCAATATAAAAATCCTGGCTTTATTCCAGGAAAACAAAGTTTGAATGTTTGTTTCACATTGGAAAATCAATTGTTATGGTTCTTCACATTCATAGATTAAAGGAGAGTATCATAGCACATTAATAGAGAGGGAAATGCATCTAATTTTGTCACCATTCATTAAAAGGAAAACTTCTTAGACACTAATATTAAAAGGTATCCTTAGTCATGAAATCCTCTCTCTTTGTGTCTGAAAACATCACTGGTAGCTTCTAGGAGGAAGTAATAGCTGATGAAAAGAGCTGGCTTCTCATAATTAATGTGGGTGGGAAGCAGATTGCAGAAGAGCAACATTCATGCAATGGGGTTTTTGCCTGTTCCCACCACTCCAACTTGCATTGAAAAGTGGTTGACTCCAAATGTAAAGCAGTGTTTCTCAAACCTTATTAACCCTTGGGATTACTGAAGTAGTTGTGAAAAAGAATGCTTTCCCATTCTGTGAGTGTTTGATCTAGCGCTTCTAGATTGAGGCCAGACAATTTTCATTTCTAACAAGTTCCCAGGTGATATGGACACTACTTTTGGGTATCCAACGTTGAACGTCTCTGGGCTTCAGCAACAATGACAGTTGTTTGGATTCGAGAGGCAAGACAATGACCGTGGTAATTATTTTTATGTGCTTCCTCACAAAAACTACTCAGAGCTTTAAAATCCTAGTCATTGTGGTATTTCTGTGGCATCACCACACTGTTTTGATTGCTGTACTTCATTATAGTCTGAAATGGGAGAGCCTGATTGTTCCAGTTTCATTTTCTCTCTCAAGATTGTTTGGCTATTGGAGTCTTTTGTTTTTCCATACAATTTAAAACTTTTTCTAGTTCTATGAAAAATGCTATTGGTAATTTGATAGGAATTACATTGAATCTCTACATTGCCTTGGACAGTATGGTCATTTTAACAATACTGATTCTTCCAATCCAAAAACACAGTATATTTTTCCATCTATTTGTATTCTTTGATTTCTTTCATCAGTGTCATAGTTTTTGGAGTACAGGTCTTTTGCTTCCTTAGCTGGGTTTTCTCCTAGGTATTTTATTCTTTTTGATGGTGACTGGAATTGTTTCCTTAATTTTTTTTTTCTGATCTTTCATTGTTAGTGGATAGAAATTCAGGTTTTTGTATATTAATTATGTATCCTGCAACTTAACCAAATTCATTGATGAGCTCTGCTATTCATTGGTAGTGTCTTTAGCATTTTCATTATTATTATTTCATCTGCAAACAGTGACACTTTTACTACTGTTTTCCAGCTTAGATTTCTTTTATTTCTTTTTCTTCTCTGACTGCTGTGGCTAGGACTTTCAAAGCTATGTTGAATAAAAGTGGTGAGATTGAACATCCTCTTTGGTTCCTAATCTTAGAGGAAATTCTTTCAGTTTTCCACCACTGAGTATGAAGTTAGCCGTGCATTTGTCACACATGGACTTTATTATTTTGAGGCCATGTTCCCTCTCTACTCACTTTCTGGAGAATCTTTATCTTAAATGGATGTTGAATTTTATCAAAAGCTTTCTCTGCATCTACTGAGACAACCATATGGATTTTATTGTTCAGTTTGTTAAAGTGGTATATCACATTGATTTATTTTCAATCTATTGTTGATTCCATCTAGTTTATTTTTCATTTCAGTTGTTGTGTTCTTCATCTCTGTTTGGTTGTTCTTTATATATTCTAACACTTTGCTAAAAAAAAACTTATAACCTCAAGCTAGGTGTATCCATTCTTCTCCCAGATTGAACTCCTTTTCTGGGTTCTATCTCCACTTCACTCAGTTCTTCTGCTGGTGTTTTATTTTGTTCCTTTGTCTAGAACATGCTTCTCTGTCACCTCATTTTACATAAGTTGCTATATTTATTTTTATGTCTCTCATAGGTTGGTTACATTTCCCGACCTTGAGGAAGTGGTCTTTTCTAGGAGACTTCCGTATGTCCCAGCAGGGCACTCCCCTCTCACCACCCAAGCTGTGTGTTCTAGAGGTTTCTTATGGGAGTTGTATAGGTCCTTCTGCGGGGGCATGATGACTATGTGTGTAGTCTGGCAGGCTTGGTTGGCCCCAGTTCTAGTGTCTGCCTTGTGTGGAAGCTGCCAACCACTGGTTGGCAGGCCTGAGTCACAAAATGACCTACTACAGAAACCCAGGGGCCCTGGTGCTGATGTTGGCTCACTGGTGGATGCAGTCAGGATCCAGAAGCCTACTGGCAGGCAGGCAGGTCCTGGAGTCTAGTTGCAGGGTTTAAGAAACCTTGTCATTGGTGGAGGAGGAGGTTATCGAAACATATGGATACAGAGTCTGAGGTATCTTAAAGTTTGTGTTGGCTTGCTAGTGGGTAGGGCCAGGGCCAGCTGGTCTCAGGGCATGGTCTGGTCTATTGTGGGCTGGTTGGGTATTCAGGTTGTGGAATTGTGGTCTTCTTGTTTCTTGTGTTTGCCCCCTGCTGGATAAGGCTGGTTCAGAGGCTAGAGCAGGCTTTCCAGGGGGCAGGGTAGAGACCAGGGGATTCTGGAGCTGATGCCTGCCCACTGGCATGCAGAGTTGGGTCCTAGACCTCCTTGAGGGCAATCTAGAGGCATGTCTAGAGGTAGCAGTAGGCTCAGGATGGCTATAGGCAGCCTGTTTGCTGATGGGTGGGGCTATTTCTCCACTCGGTTGCTTCACCTTAGGTATTCCAGCACTCATGCCTACAGGCTATTGGGTGGGACAGGTCTTGGTACTTGAGAACTAAAGGATGGAGCCCACAATGGCACCTGTCTGCACCAGCATCCATGCTGTAGAAAGCTCCCATGAGTGGCTCCTGTCAGGGTATGTGATGTCCCCAGGGCAAATTGGAGCTGCCTCCACTTCTGTGGGATGTTCTCCAAGACCAGCAGGAGGCCTGCCCAGGATCCTATCCAATTACTGCTTCTGCCTGGGTCCCAGTACATGTGAGATTTTGTGTGTGCCCTTCAGGAGTGAAGTATCTATTTTCTCCAGTCCTGTGGGCCTCTCCAAATTAAGTTCCACTAGCCTTCAAAGCCAAATATTCTGGGGGCTCATCTTCCCTGTGCAAGACACTCAGGCTGGGGAGCCTAACATGAGGTTCAGAGGTCTCAATCCTGTGGGAAAAGGTCTTAATATAATTATTTTTCTGTTTTTGGGCTGCCCACCAGGGTTATGTGACTTGACTATGTCACAAGTCTTTTGTTCTTTATCTCTTTAGTTGTACAGTATCTTTTTTGGTAGGTTTAACTCTTTTTTTATTGATGGTTGTTTTTCAGATGTTGGTGTGTTCGTGAGAAGGGGTGAGCTTTCTTTTCTGCCATCTTGACTCCCACCCACCCTATGTCTTATGATTGGAGCACTTAGTCCATTGACACTTAATTATTGATAGGTGTATACTTATTGCCATTTTGTTACTTCTTTTTCAGTTATTTTTGTATTTCTTCTTTGTTCTTGTCTTCTCTAAATTTCTTCCCTTGTGAATTGATGACTTCCTCTAGTGGTTTCCTTGTTTTCAGGGTGCACAGGTGCGTGTATGCTCTTCACAAACGTAGTCTAAGTTTCTTTTATCCCTTCTAGTTACCTACTCACTTTCCAACCAGCGAAGGGGACTCATTTTCCCAGTGTCAGACCCCAGGGTCAGGGTGCCCAATATGTGGCTTGAAACTTGCCTTCTCAGGGAGGATCTCAGCTCCCTTGTGATGCTGCTTCTCTTCCTTGTCCTCTCCCTGGAGCACAGGTCCCGGCCTGATTGCTTCTTTTCCCTTTCTATCCAACTCCTCATGGATCTTTCATACACCTTCAGTTGTATGAGTGTCTTTCTGACAGCCTCCAGTTAGTTTTCAGTGAGAATTGTTCCACATGCAGATGTGTTTTAGATGTGTTCATGAGGGGAAGTGAGTTCTGTATCTTACTACTTCCGCTTTTTTTTAATCTGAATCATATCCATTCTTTTTTACTTTTTTTCATTATAAGATAATTACTTTACAATATTTTGATGGTTTTTGCCATATATCAACATGAATCCACACTGGGTATTTACATAATCTCTCTTATCTCTTATTTTTTGATGTTATATTTCTCCCTGATTATAAAATCTAGGAGAAATATTTTTGCTCTAATCAACAAAATGTAAGCAGGTAAATCATCTCCATTAAAAAAATAATATTTTGCATTATCTTTATTATGACATCAATGACTTGGAGTATCACTTATGTTAAAACTAACTTCTCAAATTTTATTATAAAATTTTACTATCAATGAGAAAAAGATGAGATAATTTTATAGTGAATAGCCAAATATCTAGTATAAAACCACCTGATTCTTAAAAAATTACTAAACTTTCTTTATAATACATCTATCCAGCTATCCATATTTCTGTATAGATATAAGCAATGTGTCTTACTTACATGATACATTGTCATTTAATTTTTCTTTATTTGTTGCTCATATACTGTACTACAAGTTTGAGGACAATGATTGTGTTTAGTTTATAGTTCTTAGCATAAAACAGTCTTAGTAGTGTCCTAGTGTGAATTTAATGTATTTGAGCTCATCAAAATGATGAATTTAGTACTCTTTTTGAAGAAATGTTAATGAACTCTTTAAATGCTGCTTGGTAACATGACCTAGTAAAAACTTAGGCTTTAGCAGCAGAAAAATATGGTTTTAGTCCTTTGTTACTTTGGCCAATGTACTTCATTTTCTGTGCCTTGGTTTTCTCATGTATACTAACCTATATGATTCCTGTGAAGAGTAAGATTCACTAACAATAGCAAAGTTGCAGGATACCAAGTTATTATACAAAGGTCTATCACTTTCCTATATACTAACAATGAATGCATGGCATTTGAAATTAATAACACAATACCATTTACATTAGCACCAAACATGAAATTCTTAGGTATAAATGTAGTAAAATATGGATAATTTCTATGTGAGTGAAACTACAAAATTCTGAAATATGAAATCAAAGCAGAACTAAATAAAGATATTCCAGATTTGTGGATGGGAAAACTCAGCATTGTCAAGATGTCAGTTTTTTCCAGCATGATGTAGAAATTCAATCCTAGACAAAATCATATCAGGTTATTCTGTGGCTATCAACAAACTGATTCTAAAGTTTATATGGGATGGGAAAGGATCCAGAATAGCCAATACAATATTGAAAGAGGAAAAAGTTGATTGATTGACATCACCTAAGTTTAAGACTCACTATTCAATGCTACAGTAATCAAGATGTTATGATATTGGTAGAACAGTAGAAAACTAGATCAATGCAACAGAAAGAGAGCCAAGCAATCGGTTCAGTTCAGTCGCTCGGTCATGTCCAACTCTTTGTAACCCCACGGACTTCAGCATGCCAGGCCTCTCTGTCCATCACTAACTCCCGGAGTCCACCCAAACTCGTATCCATTGAGCTGGTGATGCCATCCAACCATCTTATCCTCTGTTGTTCCCTTCTCCTCCTGTCCCCAATCCCTCCCAGCATCAGGGTCTTTTCCAGTGAGTCAGTTCTTCGCATCAGTTGGCCAAAGTATTGGAGTTTCAACTTCAACATCAGTCCTTCCAATGAACACCCAGGACTTATCTCCTTTAGGATGGACTGGTTGGATCTTCTTGCAGTCCAAGGGACTCTCAAGAGTCTTCTCCAACACCACAGTTCAAAAGCATCAATTCTTTGGCGCTCAGCTTTCTTTATAGTCCAACTTTCACATCCATACATGACTACTGGAAAAACCATAGCCTTGACTAGATGGACCTTTGTTGGCAAAGTAATGTCCCTGCTTTTTAATATGCTATAGGAATCAGTGAACTAAAATGGATGGGAATGGGTGAATTTAACTCAGATGACCATTACATCTACTACTGTGGGCAAGAATCCCTTAAAAGAAATGGAGTAGCCATCATAGTCAAGCCAAGCAATAGATCCACATAAATGTTGTCAGCTGATCTTTAAAAAGGAGCAAAATTATTATTTGAAAGAAATAAACTATGCAAGAAAAGTTAACTCAGTTTTTCATATTGTTGGAACATAAGTCAACACAAAATCAGTAATAAAATTTAGAAGACTGCAACAGATAGCAAGACTTAGTATATGCAGTTCAATTCTGAAGCTGCTATCTCTCTCACTTAAATTAACTGGACTATTTGATGTGAATGAGGATATTGGTAACAATGTAATTTTACAGCCCAGGAGAGGAACAACATTCAGAATGACAGCTCTCCAAAGGACTTTAAAACTAATGGACTGCTTCTTAACACCTTTATAAATCTTTGCAAACTTTTCCCAGAGTGGGTATTAAAGGTATAATGAGTAGATGAATTGAATAGGGAACTAAAGTAAGATAAATAGTGTAACAGTGAATCAATATATGATTTCAAGACAAACACTGCAAATGCTGTATTCAGCCATGTTGGTAAATAGAGCAGCACATGTGATATTCTCATGTTGTAGGAGAAAATATTCAAGGATCAGTTTGAATGGGATTTAAAATACATTTATTTCATTTTTAAATTTTATAGAAGTATAGTTGATTTACAATGTCATATTAGGTTTATTTTCTATTCCTCGAAAATTACAATATATTTCTGTAACCTTCAGAGAATTTAATTGAACCAAGATTATCAAAGATGATTTAAATAACTATATTTGGTGTGATAAAGAGCCATAACTCTGCCTCATTTGAGATCCTACCAACATAGTCTACTTCTATTAGAGCACTCACCATCTTCTATCCCTGATAATTTTTGTATGTATCTATTTTGTTACCATTTAAGTCCCTGAGATCAGGTTTTCTTTCTGATTATTCTTTTATTCTCTACTTCTACCACAGTGAGCAGCTCATTTTAAATGAATGCACAAATGAATGAATATACCAGTTAATAAGTATGTGTATACATATCTAGCTCTCTTCAATTTCTTTCTCTGTGTGTCAAGTCTAGTTTCTCCCTGCTTTTCTCACTTCACATTTGCATTTCAAATCAATATTAATCCAGTACCTGTGTATTTGCACTCATTCCGTTTGTTTTAAAACGTTTCATGCTGTTTCAGTCTCCATTAGGTAATTATTTCTTTGGATACAGGAAGGAAAGCAAAACAAGTTATTTTTGCACACATTTTTCTCATCTAACAAAATGTATGTCTGAAAAAATGCCTCAACTAATTTTATTTGAGCAATTTGTAATCCCAACATTACTATACTACAAATGAGAGGTGAAAAATGCCCACCAATAGAAATGTCTGTAAGTAATATAACATGGAAACAGGGTATAAATTACATCTCTTCAAGGAAATATAAAAGTAGGTCTATTCTGCCACTGGGGAAATAAATTCTAAGTAGTACATGAAATGGGACAGTTTAATTTTGTACATTATAGTTCTTGGCCATTGAACAAGAAGTGAATGAATGGGCACCTGTTAGTTCCTGCCAAAAGCTAATGACCTGAATCCAGGATTTGTTGGATGAGAGGGGCCATGGGGTCAATCTAATTTGATCTTTTAATTCTTGTATGAAGTAAAGTCTCTCTGGGACAGTTAAGATGGAGCTCCCTGTTACTTGCGCTTTTGAGCACCACTCCAAGAATAATTTTCTTCTCAGTACAGATCAAGACTCTGAATCAGGAGAGGATAATGGGACAATGTGCAGAATTTTTTTATAGCATCTGGTGTTGGAAAAGACTGTTGAGAGTCCCTTAGACTGCAAGAGGATCCAACCAGTCCATTCTGAAGGAGATCAGCCCTGGGATTTCTTTGGAAGGAATGATGCTAAAGCTGAAACTCCAGTACTTTGGCCACCTCATGTGAAGAGTTGACTCATTGGAAAAGACTCTGATGCTGGGAGGGATTGGGGGAAGGAGGAGAAGGGGACGACAGAGGATGAGATGGCTGGATGGCATCACTGACTCGATGGATGTGAGTCCGGGTGAACTCTGGGAGTTGGTGATGGACAGGGAGGCCTGGTGTGCTGTGATTCATGGGGTCGCAAAGAGTCGGACATGACTGAGTGACTGAACTGAAGGGGAAAGGATTTTGGTTTGGGGAAAGATTGACTTTGAATTACTTTGAAAGAAGATATCGTTGGGAGCTTAGAAATAGGGAAGTAGAGCTTAGAAAATAATTGTTGGCTAGAGATACAGATCCAGAAATCATTATAACAAGTTGTATCTAGGCTGAGAAAAAGAAATCCTCTGTTTTACATGTATTGCTCCATATCGTCTTCACAGCTATCTTCTCCGGATGATGGTGATATTATTCTTTACTTTAAAGTGACAAAAACTCTAGCAGAGAGATGTTAATTATTTTTTCTAAGAATATCATTAACATGGTGGATGTATTAATCTGATTGGACTGACATGAAAAAATACCATAAACAGGATGGATAGACTTTTCTCACAGTTGTAGAAGCTTGAAGTCCAAGATCAGGGTGTCAGTATGGTTGGATTCTGGTGAGAGCTCTCTTCTTGGCTTATAGAAGGCCACCTTCTCACTGTGGGTTCGTGCGGCATTTCTCCAGTGGGTGTACATGGAGATGGGGGAGAGAATTCTCTTTCTTCCCCATAAAGTCACCAGTCCTGCTGGATTCTCTAAAGACTCTACCCTTTAGACCTCACTTCAGCTTGACTGCCTCTTAAAAGCCCTATCTCCAAATACAGGCATTTTGGGGTGTTTGGGCTTCAACATATGACTTTTGGGGGAACACAATTCATTCTCTTGCTGACTTGAACCTGGATAGGTCACAGACAGAGCACCCTTTACTGCTAGATGTGTGATGCAAGCCAGTTACTGGCTTTGGTTGCGAGGAACCCATAATCAAAATCCTTTGTGAGTGTGGAAAAAGCAGATGGATGACATGGACTAGCATACACAAGGTGTGGTGGTACTGAATAGAATAAACCTTAAATTAATTAGGAATACAAAAATTCGTGAAACATAATTTTGTCCTCAACAATATTTCTGTAATATTATATATACACACACTTTATATAATTTGTGTACTTTGTTATATTGTATACATGTTCTTTATAAATATACTTTATGTGTATATATACATATAATATAGGCTTCCTAGGTGGAACTAATGGTAAAGAACCCACCTACCAATGCAGGAGACGTAAGAGACATGGATTCAATCTCTAGGTTGGGAAAATCTCCTGGGGGAGGGAGTGGCAACCCACTCCAGTTTTTACCTGGAGAATCCCATGGACAGGGGAACCTGGTGGGCTATAGTCCTAGGGTTTGCAGAGTTGAACAGAACTGTGATATATACTGATATGTATATCAGGATACAAAGAAAGCCAAGTTTCTTTGAAGTATTTCTCCTAAAAGCCACAGAATGTTTCCAGGTACAAACTGTCATCACTTGATGCCTAAATCCTTGTGTTTTCACTCAATAGGCATGTTTTTATTGTTTCTGGAGGTGGAGTGTATCATAGAAATTGGAATCAGTTCTCAATTCTTGCACAAAAGAAAAAGTACATCTTTGGAAATGCATCTATACTATATAGACAGAGATGAAGCTCTTCTTAAATCTGTGTGACTTATACAAAGAGAATTACAGATACAATTACCTATTGAGTGTTTATACTTTTACATGAGTTTTTCAAAGTTACCTTTCAAGTGCCTCAAACTACTTCAACTATTTCATTAGCCTCTAACATTTAAATGCAGTTTAGGAACCAGAAATATATATCCTAGAAATAGGCAACATTCAAATTGATTTTTCTCTCGGAGATCAAATAGGAAATTTTCTATGAAATAAGATGATTGAACCCTAAGAGGAAAAAAGAATCATTTCACAATGTCTAGTCCCAGCTCTTTTGTTTCTGATCAAATAGCAATGTGCAATTAGAATGTCATGTTTGTGGATCTTTTATATATTCATTTATATTTGACCCTAAATCACTCTAATACATGACCTCATAGTTAGATTTCAGAAAAACAGTCATTAGACTAGTCCTAGGTTTCAGGTTGGCATTGAAGATATTTTTCAAAAATCATTAGCCTGTCAAAAATTTTGACAGGCCTGTAAAATGTTTTGGCCCTGCTGACAGTCATTCATGTAATCACATCAGCTGCTTCCTTGGCCCAGTGTTCTTGTACTGACCCCTGTGTCATTAATATAAAAGGATGTATACTTTTCACCTTCACCTAGTAATTGGGACTCAAAATATATTACCCCAACATGTAACACAAGGAGCATGAAGGAGAATGAATCGTAACCAATGGCTCTGTTGAACAAATAATATTTTCCAGTCACCTTCATGTGCTTTTCCTTTGTGTCTCATAATCCGGTGAATTTGTTATGCTTAATGCTTATACTTTAGAGCTGAGAAAACTGATATTAGTATAATAGTTAAGCACCCTGACTTACCCAACAGGATCACCAGTTCTAAATCCGAGTTCTGTCCCTTAATAGCTCTATAGTCAAGTTTTTTTTTTTTTTTTTTTTTAATAAAACCTTTCAACATCTTATTTTCTTCTTACATAAAATCTACAAGTTAAAATATTGGGCTGGCTAAAAAGTTCACTTGGATTTTTCTGTATCATCTTACGAATGAACTCCTTGGCCAACCCAACATTATCTCCCTCAGTAGGTTAGAGACTTGAATAAGATTAGCATGTGGTAGGATAAAATGAGAATACCACTGGCTAGCACTTTTCTAATGAAAAATTAGACTGTGGTAGTGTGTGTTAGAAACACTGTGACTTGTCCAGGGTAACACAGCAGGTCAAAATTGGGGTCGGGACTCAGAGTGAGGTTTACTAAGATTTCAATGTTTTTCTTCATGAGATACTTTTTGTGCTGAGAAATGTTTAAGCTATGCTGTCTTCTGTTTGTTAAGCCCAAACTGATTTTGTTGACATGAACACATAGGTCAGTCTGTATTTTCACAATGATTTGGGATGTACCTAAGTTAAAGGCAGAGAGTTGGTATGAAATAGAGTGGAAGTAGGTGAAACAGCCATAGATTTACAAATAAAGACACTTGCAGTCCTGTAACAGGGCCCAGAGGCATAGACTCAGGGCATCACAGCCACCTACGAAGCTTCACCAGGCCTGCTTGTCTCTACCCAAGGAACTTTTCCTGCACCTGCACACGTCCCATTACTATTTTCTACCTGAGCAGGAAGTGAATAGGTTTCTACCCTTTCAATTTGTGTATTGTTTACCCAGCTATATGGATGTTAGTGTAATATAGTAATGTTTTACATTATCTTATAATCTCGGGAATACATTTTAATTGTTCATTTTCATTAAAGATAAAACATGCATAATAAAAAGCAGCAGCTTCTATATCCTTGCAGTGTATTCATCTTACCTGTTTGGAGAATCTGGGCTAGTCGCATCAACATGTACCGGTTCTTTCATTGAGGAACACCCAGTGGAAGCATCTATACATGTGCAAAGTCTAGCTTTATATTCATCACAAAACTGTAGTCTACTTCCATAGAGCACTGAAATTCTCCATAGTGTCAGAGAGTGACTCTGTGCACTCTAGCTGTTGACTAGGTTGTATGTGTGTGTGCACACGTGCGTGCATGTGTTATAAACATACATTCTGTATGAGGTAGCCATGATCTCTAGGTATAATTCTAAATGGCAGAGACTGAGGTAATATGTATGGGTAAATATTAAGGAGCTACCCAAAGGTAGTGCTGTATTTACTAACATATTTTGGCAAGATAAGGACTCAGGGAGAAGTCAGTAAAGAGGGAATGTCATGTCCATCAAAATAAGAGGAAATCATCATTTTTTTATCATTTTGTGAAGGCTTTATAGAGAAGGAAGGGTTGTGGGAGCATCTTACATTTTCTGCACTAGATAAATTTCAGTAATGATTTGGCCTTTAGAAAGTGATATTTTTAAATTCCTTTATTGGGGCAATGTGCTTGCTTTTGTGCCTTCTTTGTCTATGCAGGCAGGTGTTACCAGAGATGGTTAAAACTTCTTATTACATAGCACCTCATGCTTCACTGGGCAATGAAACAGAAAAGTTAAAATGAAACTTAATATCACCCAACACTTTTATCTCTTTTGAAAATTACTTGACCAAACTCTTTGTCAGCACTCTTCTTGCTCTTTTTTGCTTCCCTTCAGTTGTCTGGTTTAGAACTGTAAAAAAATAAAAGATCATGACACTATGAATCTTTGCTTTAACTCAGAGATGAGGGAGGAAAATGACTTGTCAGCATTTGCATCCATCTTTATTCCTGAATTAGCTGTTGGTTTTCACTGTTTTCAACACTATGCCAGATTTTGTGCTAACATTCAGAAGACCATCTAGAGGGTCTATAAATGAAATAATTGAGGCAAATAAAATAATTGAGGATAAAGAGTTACGAGTAAGGCCGGTCACTGCCCACTAGTAGGAAGTGTGGGGAGGGTCAGGTGAGACTATGGAGCAAATGACAATTGATTGGAGCCTTTAATCACTGACAGAATATTGAGTCAGAATCACTGACACTCCTGGAAGAGAACTGAGTCATGTAATAGTAGTTGTAGTCTGGTTGGGCAGGAACAGTAGGAGAAAACGATGCCCTAACATTAGCCATCACCTGCATTGAGTTATGACACTATGCAGAGCTGTGAAGCATGAAGTGCTCTGAGGCTTCAGAACACCCACCACGATGGCAAAGATATTTTATTGACATAACACTTGAAATGTTTTGAACTGCAAATGAAAATCAATGTTCCGCATCCCCCTTGTGGATTATAATAAGCAAGATGTGGTTTAGCATCTGTTCAACTCTATGTTGATTTTTCAGAAAGTTGAGATATGCTATGAATCTTTCTCCCGGACACAGGTTTTCTTTAGAGAAATATTTTCTTGATAATATGTCAGAATGTTTCAGGATTTGTGTCTTCAGTGAAAAGAAAATGACATTTTTTTAACCCTGTATATATTTTGTTGAGTAAAAATTCAAATCTAGCTTGTCAGGCTTTTTTTTTTTTTTTAAAGAGGAACAAATAGAAAATAAATAGTCTTGATTATAGTCCAAGTCACAATTTGTTCTCTATCCTTCTCTGGAAACAGGGAAATGAAGAATTATATTCCACTTATCAGAGAAGAAAAAGAAGGATATGCTTGTGATCCATACTGGAAGAGTGTAAGTCCCTGATCTGCATTTAGAGATTTGTTCTACTTTTAAGTAGAAAGGCTAGGGCTCACTGGAGATGTATCCATTTGTATATCATTTGCCCAGAGAGAGAAAGCAAGTTCTTAGATTTGTAAGACACTGATCTGGTTATCTTTAGGTAGAACATTCTTACTGGCAAAAATAAATTTTCTTATTACTGACTCATATTATAATGGCATTGAACACTATAGTAAGTCACCAAGGTGATAATCACAAGTAAAATTTGTTGAAATCTGATCTCATTTCCCAGTGCAGATCTGGGAAGAAAATACTGTTAGCCAAATTCAGGCACGATTGATTGTAAAAAGAATAGTATTCATGATTTCAAAGCTGGATATGAGTTTTACCTGAGGAATTTTTAAAATGTTAATAACTTCCTTTCTTCCCCACCCACTTAACTCCATCCCTGTGAGTCTTCCTTCTTTGCTCCAGGCTATAAGAAATTAGGAAGGGTTGAATGAGGACAGCAGCAGCCTCAGAGGATCTAGACAGGTTTCAGGGAGACTGAGACAAAGTAAACATATTGAGGACACCGGAGCTAAATTTCTCACTGTTAGAAAAGGAAATTACAAATATGGAATGGGAGAAAGTTGAAATGAGCACTGTAATCTTGCATTGGACTTAGTAGTATGTATGTGAATGCATCGCTTTTTATATCTCAATGTAGAGGGACAGAGTCTTCCCTGATGACTCAGATCGTAAAGAATCCACCTGCAATGCAGGAGACCTGAGTTCAGTCCCTGGGTTGGGAAGATCCCCTGGAGAAGGGCATGGCAACCCACTCCAGTATTCTTGCCTGGAGAATCCCTATGGACAGAGGAGTCTGGCAGGTTATAGTCCATGGGGTCACAAAGAGTCAGACATGACTGAGCAACTAAGCACAGATATAGAAATTAAATACAAAAATAAAAGATGTATGTATTCCATATCTCTAGTCATTTGCTGTGATTGAAATAAGGAAGTGTTCAAACAACAATGGAGTCATGTCAAAAAATATAGATGTCGGTTTGAAGGGGCTCCACTACAAAATCTAGAACAATTTGGGAATCTAAATAAATACTAATAATGATGGATAGTGTTGAATCAATCTATGGTGAAATAACTGAGCATATCACTGTGGAGAAGAGAAAGTTTTTACTTGCAGAATGCCAAACAGTAAATGTAAAAGTAATGGTAGAATTGGAAAAAAAATCACAATTTAGAAACTAATGTAATAATAATTTGGCCAACAAAGAACACTCATGGATATAGAATATATGGGTGAAAATTTAATGACAAAAGGATATTTACATAGCCTCAGAGTTTCTCCCCACATAATTATACATACAGTGGAGAAACAGTACCTTTAGTAGACTCTGATCAAAACCTCCAACAAGTTATCAAAGTTATCACCAGTGATGGGACACTCTGACATTGTGTATCATGGTGATGGAACACAGTGAGAAGAGACAGTCTTGGTGATCTTTCTGCCAAATTGTATAGCCTGAATCTAGTCATAAGGAAACAGACAAATCCAATTTGAAAAATATTCTACAGGGCAACTGTTATAGATTCAAAAATATTAAGGTTGGTAAGGGCACAGAAGAATTGTGGAACTCTTCCAGACTTATGGAAACTAAAGAGATGGAACAGTCCATTGCCAACACTTCATTCTGGTTTGGATCATTCTGCTATGAAGGATGTTATTGGGATGGTTGGCAAAAATCTAAATGGGAAGAAGGGTATATGGGATTTCTTTGTATTCCTAGCACTTTTATTTTGTAAGTTTGAAATTCCTACAAACTAAAAGAGTGCAAAATAATGTCTGTGTCCCCACTCACACAGAATTACAACAGGATCTCTGAGAATGGAAACATTTTTCAAAGAACCTCAGATGACTCTAACAAGAAGCCAGGATGGAGAACTGCTGGGCAAGGAGCAACAGTTCATTAAGACCATTGCTTGCAACTAGAAGAATTCTAATTATGGGCCTGTCTTTGTTTCATTCAGCAGGGATTCTGATGATGGATTTATGCCGAGCATTTACTTGGTGAATGGATGCAAATGCTATGTTCTTTTAGAGTTGCTTGTAGAGAGCTATACTATAGCTGTTCTCGGTTTACAGAACATTGCAGTACCCACTTGTGATGTTCCAAGTGGGTATATTTATTTTTTTAATGGAAAATGGAATAGAAACATACCTTACTTTGAGATTCAGTAATCCTCCGTGATGTAGTTAGAGACACTTGGTTTTCTAGAACAAAAGTTGTCATTAGTTTGGGTTGATGCTTAATGTTTTATATTTAAATCGTACATTTCTTTAAATGTTTTTGAGCATTACATTAGACAGTAATTCATCTGGTATTCAATTGTATCAGTGCATCAGATAACACATTAAGATCCATTCCTTTCTTTGCATTTGCAATATCACGAAGTAGAGAAGAGAGTCTGCTGGTTTTCCATGCATCTCCCTCTCGTCTTTATCTAGGCTTATATATGTATAGATCGTCTTGTTGTGTTTGGCTGTGGTGAGGGATGTCACGGGTGTTTGGATTCTGCAGATAGTCCAAGACGTAAGATCTTCAGATGTGGATATATTTAGAGTGAGCCAGAGATAAAAAGTGGAGAAAATTTTAAAGGTGTTGTCAAAGCTTGCCTCAAGCAAAATTGTGAAATATGCCAAGATTCTCACTGGAGCCTACCAGGCTCTGCAGTCCCCCAATCTATCTTTGCTTCCCAGATGGTGGAGTGGTAAAGAATCTGCCTGCCAATGCAGGAGAGGCAACAGATATGGGTTCAATCCCTGAGTTGGGAATATCCCCTGGAGTAGGAAATGACAACCCACTCGAGTGTTCCTGCCTGAGAAATCCCATGCAGAGGGGAGCCTGATGGATTACAGTCCATAGGGTTGCAAAGAAGCAGACACAAGTGAGCACGCATGCATGCATCTATCTTCTCTGTAGCTGTTTGCTAGGTATCTTTCAGATGCACAGTTTACACAGTCTCAGCTTTCACACCATCTGCTGAATTGTTGCTAAATAAAGTCTTATATGGGAAGGGCTTTAATATTGACCCCTCCCAAGGATGTTTATTTTTTTAATTTGGTATTTATCAAAATTGACTTATTATAGATGGAGAGAAAAAATATTTTTTAAAAAGTAACCATTATTTATGAACTCATTTATCTGTAAAAGCATTTTGCTATATACTGTATTCATTATCACATTTAATCCTAAGTGTTCTATGAGGTAGAGTATAGCTTATATCCATTTTACAGATGAGAACTTGAAGCTTAGAGCACTGAAACAATTTGCCCCAAATCAGAAAACTGGTGAGTTACAGACTTCAGATTTGAACCCAGATCTGTCTGATTTCTAAATCCACGTGCTTACCCATTAGGCTCTATTGGCTCTCATGTTTTGGACTGGGGATCACCTATACAGCCTATTCCTAACTTTAGAGAAATTCATGTGGTATGAATCTTAAGAAAACTACCTCATGATCCTAGCAGACTGGTCTACACTATATTTTAGAGCATATGATTCAGAAGAGTATGCTGCTGCTAAGTCGCTTCAGTTGTGTCCAACTCTCAGCGACCCCATGGACTGCAGCCCACCAGGCTCCTCCGTCCATGGGATTTTCCAGGCAAGAGTACTGGATCAGAAGAGTATACTCTAGTGATAATACTAAGGTATTATTCCTCTATTCATATTCTTGCTCAGACAGCAGCTTTATGCTGAAACAGTTTTGCAGTTTGTATAGTGGGTGTTTAAATACACAGAGCTATATTGGGTGTTTCTCTGAAAGCTTTTAAAATCCTCTCTTAGGTTCATTTGGTAATTCAGAGATAATTCGGTAGAATGTGGCCCTTTACTGTATCTCTAAATACTTTTGTCAAGCTATTAAAGCTATTGAGGTACTGGCCACAAATACATTACATATAGCTTCTTAGCTCACTTCTTGAGGTAGATATTTAGTCTGCCTTTTTTATAGCTTACATAAAGCACTATGTTCCAAAGCATTTATGTTGTAATGAAGAAAGAATAAGAGCAAGAATAACATATGATATGCAGTGTATTTTTTAAATAATCTGGTTAATCATTTTCTTGTTGTTGTAAAGACATTTCAGTTCAAGCCCTTTTAACTGAGGCATTCAAGCACTAAGAAAAGACTATCAAAGCATACTTGTTTTTGAATTATTACTTACATAAATTTGTAACATGTCAACAGTCATTTTTATATTGTATCCCAATATACAATTGTCATTTTAGCTGGATAAGTTCCAAATTATTTAAAAAGTATATGCTGCTGTTTCCAAACACTAAGTTGCTGACAAAACATATGATTTAGTTATATCATAAGGAAAACACCTAAGTGATATTCTTTTGTTCTATGGCTGGAAAAAACAATGTGTTTCCCTAAATAGTCAAACTAAGAAAATAATTAACATTTACTCAATATCAGGCACTTTGTTGAGCAATTCATTACTACGTTAAATCCTTAGAGCAACCTTGGGATGAGATTAGGGTACATGTTAATGATTATTGTTACTGAAGAGATAAAATAACTGAAGGTCTTTGGGACTAAGCAACTTGCCTACTAAGCCATCTAACTAGAAATGAGCATATTGAAATAGAAGGTTATCTAACTTTAAAATTTATTCTCTTGACCAGTAAGTTATATAACTAAGGCAAAATAGAATCTTTAAGACTAATATTTATATTAAAAGGATCCCTCTGGAATTAGCATTCCCATATACACATACTACCATTACAAAACCATATTGCCTTTAGAGCTAAAAGTGCTATCTTAGCCCAAATTTTCATTTGAAAAATTAGGGAAATGCAGACCAGAAAAGATATGTGATATTCCTAATGGTAATTTATAAATGTTCCAAGAAACAAAATGGTGACCAATATTAAATGATTAAATTTTATTCCCTATAGCTTACTCTTAACTCTTTTAATAAAAGAAAGACAGAATTGTCAAAGATGGAGGCCTGTTGATGGTTCAGGCATGGACTCTCTTGGAGACAATATATGAACTCTAGTAGCCTATTGTTTAAGTTTCCTATCTCTCCCAGATGTAAAGTAGAGATATTTTGACATCTAACTGCTGGGTTATGCTGACTAAAAGGGAATATATCTTGAGGCCCTGGCACATAATAGTTCTTAGATAAGTGGTGAATTTTATTATCGTATTACTCTATTAGACTCTTCACACGTGGTGTCAGGTCTCAGTTTTACAGATCTCAATTACCTTAGTGTCCTCAGAAATTATCAGCAGGTACATAAACCTAGCATGTTTTATCTTAGAAGTAGTATGCTGATAAATGTGTAATAATTGGGTTTTCCAGAGGTTAGAGGGAAAGAACTTATTTGTAGCATTAACTGATTTTTATGTGTAAATTACTTCAATCAGAACAGATTTCAATCTACCAATATGTCAGATGACTTGAAATTTTTTAAAAATTTAACAATAGACCCCACTAAGCAGGTATTCGCTAACTCCAGTAAGCACTGATTTTCTCTTGTGTATGTGTATGTGTAGTATATGTGTGTGTGTGTGTGTGTATGTATATGCTGCTGCTGCTAAGTCGCTTTAGTCGTGTCCGACTCTGTGCGACCCCATAGACAGCACCCCTTTAGGCTCCTCTGTCCCTGCGATTCTCCAGCCAAGAATACTGGAGTGGGTTGCCATTTCCTTCTCCAATGAGTGAAAGTAAAAAGTGCAAGTGAAGTCGCTCAGTCTTGTCCGACTCTTAGCGACCCCATGGACTGCAGGCTACCAGGCTCCTCGGTCCATGGGTTTTCCAGGCAAGAGTACTGGAGTGGGGTGCCATTGCCTTCTCCGATATATATATATATTTATATTTATGCAAAAACACATATGCCTATATAAAGTGAAAGTCACTCAATCATGTCTGACTCTTTGGAACCCCATGGGCTGTAGCCTGCCAGGTTCCTCTGTCCATGGAATTCTCCAGGCCAGAATACTGGAGTAGGTAGCCAGCCATTCCCTTCTCCAGGGGATCTTCCCAACCCAGGGATCGAACCCAGGTGTCCTGCAATGCAGGCAGATTCTTTACCTTCTGAGCCACCAGAGAAGCCCAAGAATACTTAAGTGGGTAGCTTATCCCTTCTACAGGGGATCTTCCCAACCCAGGGATTGAACTGGAGTCTCCTGCATTGCAGGCAGATTCTTTACCAGGTGAGCCACCAGAGAAGCCCATGCCTATATAAATGAGGGCCAAATGATAATTACATAGTTATTTCATAAGCATAGAGTCAGATCAAGGGTGGTGGTGATTTAGTTGTGAAGCTATATCCGATTCGTGACCCCATGGACTGTGCCCACCAGGCTCCTCTGTCCATGGGGTTCTCCAAGCAAGAATACTGGACAGGGTTGCCATTTCCTCCTCCAGAGGATCTTCCCAACCCTAGGATTAAACCTGGGTCTCCTGAATTGCAGGTGGATTCTTTACTGATTGAGCCACCAGGGAATCTAGTACAAGGGTAGTTAATTTTATAGTAACAGTCACTGTCACTGAGCTCTGATGCCACATCTTAGATCTAACACAGTCTCTTCCTTGCATGATGTTGGAAACACAGGACAAGTTGTGTCCTTGGAATATATGTTATTCTAGGCTGCCTTCACAACCTTGAACTTCCTGCTGTCACACATAGACCATTGCTGGTGCAGACAGTTTCCCTGGAGAATACTTTCTTCCTTAGACTATATTTGATCATTGCCCAATTAAATTGAGTATTTCACTCTTAGGCAGTGATCTTCTGGGCACAACACTATATTGATTATACTACTAAAGTAATTAGTAATTGAATGCTAGTAATAAATTCACAGAGAGTCAAAGTTGGGAAGTGTTCTTGCAGAGCTGCTGATTTAATTAGCTATTTTTTCATAGATAGAGAAAACCCATCAAACAAAGAAGGGGAAAAAAAGAAAATAACTTGTTCAATACTTTCTGACAATTCATAGCAAAAACCCATGTCTTATAACCTATCTTTAAATCAATTATAAAAACTCAATTCATGAATTTACTTTTACTTTATTGGAAAGGGAGTAAAAATGTTTGTACTATAAATCCACAATGATTCCAGAAATGGAAGGGTGATTCAAAATATGAAAATAAATCAGTATTACATACCACATTATAGAATGAAAAAACAAAAACATAAGCTAGATTGATGCAGAAAAAACACGACAAAATTCAATACCTTTTCATAACAAAAATACATAAAACCACTCAACAAACTAGGAATATAAATAAGCTTCCTTAACATGATAAAATGTATGTGAAAACTCAGCAGAAAACATCATACGCGTTGGTGAAAGACGAAGTTTTTCTCCTCGTGATCAGTTACCACAACAAACAAGCCAAAAATCCCACGGTGGGATCCATTTCTTTCTTTTTTTTTTTTCAACCAAGAATTTGAATGCAAAGGAAAAGAAAGAAAGGGAAAAACAATCCATAGACTTGTTTTAGTGTGAATGGATAAGCTACAATATCTCAAAACCACAGCATTTGGCAGAGAGAGTTTGATGGAGATAAAGGAAGAACTTGAAAGCCAGAGTTCAAAACACACAATTGTTCACAAGTACCCAAGTTTCCAACTGAGTATATTCAATTTCAGTCCTGGCAACCAGATTAGCCATCTATATTTTTTAATGATTGTCTGAGGTTTTAATAGCGCCTTTACTTCATTCCTGTTCCATATTGAAGCTACAGACTGAGCAGTATAGCCTGTGAATTACAACCTCTCCCTTAGACATCTTTGGAGTTACATTATTTAGGGTGTGAATATAGCAATAAGTAGGGCAAAAAAGCCATGAAGAATTCTCAGTAAATCATTTGTTTGGGATTGAACCAATGGTTTCTCTCTTAAGTTTGTTTGCTATTTAGTTATTAATCATATACCTGTCTGAAAGTGAAAGTGTTAGTCACTCAGTTGCGTCCAACTCTTTGTAACCCCATGGACTATAGCCCACCAGTTTCCTCTGTGCATGGAATTCTCCAGGCAAGAATCCTGGAGTGGGTAGTCATTCCCTTCTCCAGGGGATCTTCCCAACCCAGGAATCAAACTCAGGTCTCTTGCATTAAAGGCAGATTCTTTACCATCTGAGCCACTAGAGAAGCCTATATACCTGACCACCGCAGAGTCATTCTTCCTTATTTGATCATTTATTATCTATATATTGTTGGGCTTCCCCTGTCTTAGTCCCAATGTTAAGTGCAGTGGGAGGTATAATACTAATCAAAATATAACTCTTTTCAAGATGTTTGCAGTTTCTTTAAGGGTATCAGTCTTGTTCACAAATATAATGCAATCATGCATGGATGCTCAGTCACTGAGTTTTCTCCAACTCTTTTGGACTCCATGAACTATAGCCTACCAGGATCCTCTATCCATGGGATTTCCAGGGCGAGAAATATTGAAGTAGGTTATCATTACCTCCTCCAAGGGATCCTCCCGACAAAGGGATCAAATCTGCATCTCCTGTATTTCCTGCATTGGTAGGCAGATTCTTGACCACTGCACCAACTAGAAAGAATGACCCTGGGATAAGCCAATACAGATTGGGATCCTTTTAAACAAAGTAGTTTAAAGAATCCAGAAAATTCTAGAGAAGGAAGAGTTTACATTTTGCTGAAGTGATCAGGGGAGACTTTATGGAATCAAAGTAGCATATAAGATGGGTTTCATTGAATGGGGCAGAATGGATATACTTAGAGAAAGTATAATGAAACAGGGAGCACCATTTAAGGCAGCTGTAGCCAATTGTTATACATATAACATATTTTCAAATGCTCAAATTTTGGCAGCAGAGTTGTAAGGTTTACACCGATCCACAGGTATTGTACCCATGAATCAGCCTTCAAATCAGTACTTTGGCTCTACTGAGTAGAATTTTCTGTTTTCCTGAATGTTCTCTCATATAGAAATGTTTTGACATGATCTAGTAAGATCTTGTGGTGATGCCATTTTTTTCCTTCTCACTCTCAGCTTTCTACACTGAAGAGCACAAGATGTCCTGTCTAACAGATTTTATGAAAAGCACTTATCCTCATTTGAGAAAAAATAAAATTTTGTGCATTAATCACCATCTTATGGCACTCATATGAAGATCTTTGGGTACCCTGTTCACCACAGTATAACAATAGAATGTTACTGGCATTAGAGACAGCAAAGAGGGAAGGAAACCCCAGGGAAGTTTTGCTAATACTGTTTGTTTCAATGGAGGATCCATGACATGAAACACTGTAAAAACACATTTGAAAGGAAAAATGCAGCCATCTTGCCAAAGTAAACCTCTTTTCTGTAGGTCAAGTTAAATTTGATAGAGCCAATGGATTCCACAGCAGTACTTTAGAAATTACCTTAGTTGAGGGAGAGGGAACAGGTGATTAAGACACTCACTTCAAAAAGAGTAGCTCAAGTTCTTTATTTTTTAAGAAACAAAGCCTTTGGTAAGAAAACCATTTAAAAATAATTGAGTGGGTGATGAAAAAACCATTGAAGGTTTTCAGGGAGGTGGCATAATAAGATCAGTTCTGAAACGCTATTCTGGTATCGGGATTTATCAGGAGTGGAGAAGCAAGGAATAGAGGCTAACTGGGAGACTTTTACATCATTGAAGAAGAAATCACAGAAGCTTGTACAGCATGGTGGTAGTGAGACCAGAAAGGAAGAAAAGGCCAAAGAACCATTCTAGAAGTAGAATCAAAGACCCTCACAATCTTTGGTTCAGGGGGTAAAAGAAAAAAAATGTTTATTTCAAGTATTTATGGTTTTCTTGCTCTAATAGGTAGTATCATCAGTACTGCTGCTGCTGCTGCTAAGTCACTTCAGTCGTGTCTGACTCTGTGAGACCCCATAGACGGCAGCCCACCAGGCTCCCCCATCCCTGGGATTCTCCAGGCAAGAATACTGGAGTGGGTTGCCGTTTCCTTCCCCAGTGCATTAAAGTGAAAAGTCAGAGTGAAGTCTCTCAGTCGTGTCCGACTCTTAGCGACCTCATGAACTGCAGCCTACCAGGCTCCTCTGTCCATGGGATTTTCCAGGCAAGAGTACTTGAGTGGGGTGCCATTGCCTTCTCCAATCATCAGTACAGATATAAGTTAAAAAGTAGAGAGACCAAATGAGTTTTACTGTGAATTGGTGCATTTGAAGTAAGTGCCAGATGTCTTGTTAGATATAACTATTAGGCCACTTAAAATGCACCTCCATAGCTTTGTAGGCTTTATCTATCAATACAGCAACATGAGTATTTATATAGATGATAAGTTATAAAGGGAGAGTAGCCAAAAATTACATAAAGGGAAAATAGAGATAGATGCAAAAGTTTAGTAAAGGAAATATAGTCAGCTTATGGAGGGAGTTCTCCTACTAGAGATTTTAAGAAATGTTTTATAAGGCATATTTGCAGATGTATTTGAAACCAAATAGCAAGAATTTGTAATGGAATAAAAAATAAAGACATAATGGGGTTCTATAAAGAGGGAGGGGGTAATTCCAGGGAGTTCAGCTTGTTACACTTTTCCACAACCAAACCTATTTATCATTTATGTCCCACCTTACCTTCTTAAAGGCGGCATGCTGAATAAAATTCTGCCACTGCTGAACTCATCCTGAGGGTGGTAACATATCACAAAGGGATAGAAACTATGTGAGTAGGTTATGGACAAACCTGATCCTGTAACAACTTCTGTGGGATTTCAGATATGGAATTAATAATCATGCCTAAGTGTCCTGAAATTTCATTGCACCACTAAGGATGTAGAAAGTCGCTCAGTCATGTCCAACTCTTTGCGACCCCATGGACTATACAGTCCAAGGAATTCTCTAGGCAAGAATACTGGAATGGGTAGCCTTTCCCTTCTCCAGGGGATCTTCCCAACCTAGGGATTGAACCCAGGTCTCCTGCATTGCAGGTGGGTTCTCTATCAGCTGAGCCACAAGGGAATCACCACTAAGGATGTGGGCTCTATTTATTGTATTTACTTAATTGTCTATAATTTTCTATTAAAAATTATATGTATTAAAATCTAAGAGAGTTTTCCTATGAAACAGTTGGATATTATGCTGGCTTATAAATATCTTGTTCTTTCTCAAAGGCATCTCATAAATTTATTGGCACAGCTTTTCAATTGCTCTGTCTTTATTCTATTTCTGGATTTGTAATATATCCATGCTGCTGAGTTGCAGGTACTTTGGAAAGTTAACCATCTTCTGGATGAATGGAGCTTGGCACAATTATTTTTTTCAGATTGCCACAATATCTATTATCTCTATCTAGAGCTTGAATTTGTCTCTCTTTTTTTTTTCAGGCAAGTTTCTTTTCTTTTTCTTTTTTTAAATTATTTTAATATAAATGTATTTATTTTAATTAGAGGCTAATTACTTTACAATATTGGTTTTGGTATACATCAACATGAATCTGCCAAGTTTCTCTAAAAAAAAAAAAGTCCACATTTCTGAAAAATGATGTAGATATCTAAGTAGTAAAGTATTTCTTATAAAACTTCACTATTTCAATTTGTAGTTAAAATTCTTCTCATAGGGATATTTCCGGGGCATGGATGTGCTGCTACTATGGATATTTTCTGAAAAGATTTGTACAATGTAGTTTCCTCTTTACTGTTTCTTTCCTGTTTTGGTTGTCATTTTGAGAATGTAAGTGACTTTGCTAATGGTGGAGTGTGCAAATATTGAGACCAAATACATAGTTGTTGCTATTAATGTGTTCATTGTTTCTCTAGAAATTGCTACTTAAAAATTCTTCCTGCACAGTTATTAATCATCTATTCAGTCTGAGCTTAGCAAGTAGTTCTGCCCTAATCTCCTCTTCTCAGGTAAAGTGGGACTGGCTATATTTCTCTCCTTTTTTCAGCTTAGGTCTTTACAGCTCTTTCTTTCCTTACAGCTTCCCGTTTGGTACCTTTAGTCTCTTTGCATTAGCTTCTCCCTTGACCTATTCTTTGTCCACATTGTTGCCCATTCTCTCTTTGCAGAATCCTATTCTATCTTTGTTTTTTATGTTTGCCTTATTCTGTGTTGCACACAGGACCTGTAACACATGGCTGGCCTCCTTTAGACAGAAATGTGTTTGTATATATTTAGACAATAGGAAAGGAAACCATTGATGATGTGTTTGAGCAGTTTATCTTATACTGGAGTACTCGATTTAAAAACAGTTTGGCCAATTCTATTCAGGGTCCGGATCTTCAGCCCTCCCTGTGCTAATGCCATGTGACTTAGTGACTTGATATTTGCTTTAAGCCTTAGCGTTTGCTTGTCATATTGAGCTGCTGTTATCACAGAGAGAAGGATATGTCCAGAATAGTCCACTAGTTGCAGAACAAATATAAAAGACACATGGAACAGAGCCACCACATATAAGGTTCATCAGCCACACCCAGCCTAGGTCATACCCCACCCACCTGCAAATGCACAACTGCACCAAACTGAGACCAGTTGAACCCAGTCTAGATCAGCTGGTCCCCAGCCAATGCATAGATGAGAGAACTATAAGAATATATTTTCACTGTTACAAGTTACAGAGTTTACATTGGTCTTTATGTAGCAACAAATAACTGATATCAACAGCACTTGAAAAATCCAAAGCATGATGGGAGACTTGCTGTCCAAAGGAAATAGTTTTGTTTAACAGGGGCTTTGTCATGAGAGACTGTGGTGATAAGAGTTGAGGCTGTAGGGGTATGTTAACATCAGTTCACTAAAGGCCTCAGTATGAATATCTGGACATTTTCATCAAAACAATTTTTCATCTAATTCCAATGGATTAGGCAAAAGAAAAATCAGAGAAACAGGATTTACTACTTTGCTCATCCTTCTCTCCAAAAATGTCTCCCTGAGTTAACTTCTGTAAAAATTTATTTTTTTGTCCAAATTTGATAAATAATGTATGCCAACACTCTTTTTTCATTCCATGGCAGATGATTAGTTAATCAGGCACCCTTCTTAGATGAGTCAAGAAGCCTTCTCAACAGAATGTTCTTCATTCTCTCTCCTTGAAACCACCTTCTTTTCTATCTCAGAGTTCCAACTTCAGTATATCAAGGACCAGTTGAAATGTTAGCTCCTCAATGAGCTTTCCATGATTTCTTCCACCAGATATGCTCTTTTTCTTTAATCAGCTAAAATTCTTTATTAATTCTTGAAATATAATATAACATTTATGTATCTTTTTTGTTTCCCCTACTAAACCTAAGGATGCTGAAGCTAGAGATTCATCTTGTTTTTCGAAACCCCTGCGACATCTAGATTAGTACTTTGAATATATTATATAACTTATAAATGTTTGGTGGAAGCATGAATTACAACCCTAAAGTGTTACAACTATTCCTTAACTCTTGGTTTTGGGCAAGAGTTTAAGGTACTTTCTGATTGATATATAAATGTAGGATTCTGCTTATGTTTAGATGCTTTATTAATTAATTTCTAAAATGTACCCAACAAGAATATACTAGGAGGAAAGAAAAACATGGGAAAATTCTCTATTTGGAGCATGTAAAAGCAGATGTAATTTTTTGCAGGTGGATAGTTTTCTTCCATTTTTGGCCCAAGAAAGTGAAACATGATTTTCTCTCCAGATTTTGGGATCCATCTCTTTTTATTTAGGGCCCTAAAGATGCATTAGCCTAGAATTTTGAATATGAGTGTTCTGTGAATTTATCATTCTTATTTGTTCAGCTAAGAATGAAGACCTTCTTCTTTCACACTAGCTCGGACTATTTTGAGTCAGAAAAGAAGAAAAAATCAGCACCATAATTCTAACCCAGCATACTTTACACAATGCATTAGATAGAAATCCTTTCTGGGTAATAACTTTATTATTTGAATTTATCATATATGCAAAAAATAAGATTAATTTTACATTAAAGGAAGCAAAGTAGAAAGGAAGAAGGTGAGAGGGAAGGAACTGAGAAGGGTAAACAGGGAGAGAGAGAGAAGGAAGGGAAGTTTCCTGTTGATAAGTGTTTGTATTTGAATGGGACTGCCCATGTCGCTCAGTAATAAAGAACCTGCCTGCCAACGCAGGAGTCATGGATTCAGTCATTGGGTCAGGAAGATGCCCTGGAGAAGGAATTGGCAACTCACTCCAATATTCTTGCCTGGAAAACCCTGTGGACAGAGGAGCCTGGCAGGCTAGAATCTGTGGAGTTGAAAAAGGTTCAGACATGACTTAAAGACCATCAACAACAAACATTTGAATGAGTCCTGACTCAAAACCTTTAAAACATTTGTATTTGATGTTGAGATTCCTGCATAGAATTTTAAAAATTCCATAGGCATCTGAGTTTCTTATAATCAAGTCAGCCCTAAGAGTAATTGTGGGTTCTAGTGAGAAATGTGATAAACAGTACTCTCCTAAGTACCAAATGTTTTCACTGATCATGCATACCCATGAGACACAACGTTCTCCTGTGACTTTTTCAGGAATGTATCTTTAATAAATTCATATCATAACACATGGATGTTAACAAGGGATCTTCGTAAGTTAGACATATTGAAAGTCACATTAACTGTTTAAATGTTGTTTATATTTAAATTTCTCTATCTGTCAATTCTTTTGGGGAAGCAGCAGGGATTACCTAATTGTTGAGTAAACTGTTGAAACATTGACCAAAACTGTTGTTACTAATTTTTCATCATATGATTCTTTAAGACATCTCACAGAGAGGATAGATTTGGAACTTGTCTTTGATTAGAAAATTCATTTTGAATTTTCTCTATTGTTATAGCCACTCCAGGAAACAAACTCACTCAGAAGGACAGTGTGGATAGTGGAGTGCAGTTTATTACACCGGTGGGTCCGAGGAAGAATTTCCTCTTTAGCCAGCGACCTCGACTGACTTTTATGAAAACCTTATATACCTTAAGTGTTACATGCTCAAGCCCACATCCCCAAATTCCTTAAACCTAGCCTGCTGCTGCTGCTGCTGCTGCTAAGTCGCTTCAGTCGTGTCCGACTCTGTGCGGCCCCATAGACGGCAGCCCACCAGGCTCCCCCGTCCCTGGGATTCTCCAGGCAAGAACACTGGAGTGGGTTGCCATTTCCTTCTCCAATGCATGAAAGTGAAAAGTGAAAGGCAAGTCGGCTCAGTTGTGTCTGACTCTTCGCAACCTCATGGACTGCAGGCTACCAGGCTCCTCCATCCATGGGATTTTCCAGGCAAGAGTACTGGAGTGGGGTGCCATTGCCTTCTCCAAAACCTAGCCTGGAAAATGTTAAAGGGAGACACAGTCAGGTTACAGCTATGATTCATAATCAGAAGAGTCCAGTGGTTATACATTGTAACCCACACCAATGGGTTCCATAAAGATTACAAAGGTGATTGACTACCTAGGGGATTATTACATTCTTTCTGTTGAAGGGAAATCTCTGTATGGAATCTGGTGTCTATCAGTCCAGGAGGCCTCTTCCGCCATAGGCATCTCCATGGCTACCAGGCACATAGTTCAAAGTTCACTGGGAATGTAAGATGGAGTTTCCTTCTTTTTTAAGATGGAGTCAGCTCGGCCTGTTCCTTTCTTCCTTCACCTAATTTCCAGCCTGACATCTTAGTTGATTTGGACATTTCTAATTTTACATGCCAAAATTTTTATGTAAAGAATAAATGATCCTTTATATATACTAAGGACTCTGATACTCTAAACTATTTCCCTGTGTATGAAAATAGCTAGTAGGTTATAAAAAGAGGACAGAAATATTTGAATAAGTACTGAAGCAATAATGAAATTGGAAGTTTTACATAGGATTGAAAAACTAGTTTTCAAAGTGTTCACCAGAGATTTCTATTAAGTAGATCCTGGGACACCTATTACCAACTAAACTATTTCCAATAAGATCTCTGATTCCAAAGAAATCTTCTTGTCTCCTAAACACATTTGTAATATTTTTTGTTTGTTTTGGGATAACATTAGTCAAGTCTGTGCCTATCTTCCTAAAGTAAGAGCTCCAGATATGGAGAAAGGACTTGG
Organism: Bubalus kerabau; assembly: GCF_029407905.1. Lineage (NCBI taxonomy): Eukaryota > Metazoa > Chordata > Mammalia > Artiodactyla > Bovidae > Bubalus > Bubalus kerabau. The sequence continues at coordinate 17,758,559 of NC_073641.1, forward strand.
TATGCTGTGTACAGCAACAAGAATGCTTTTAGCCCTGAAGAAACACGACCGTAATTCTTTATAATGAAATGATATACTTCAGAATATTTGAGCAATGCCAATATAGCATCCCTGAGGCCAGCAGGTAAAGACACTGTTTGCCTAAGGCTGCTAAAACATGTGGGATTGGACGGGGTGAACCATCACCAACAGATACGAACTCTCTTCAACATATATGCCAGAGAAAAACCTGTTTCCATCAGATCTGAACCAAAGGGAAAAACAGAGCTACCACTGACCTAAATATAGATGTTTTTTCACATCCCCTCTCACTGCCTTGGCAACAACATCCTTTTATCCTGATTTGGATTTCTTGTCTATTGCTTCTCTCTAGGTTTATTTCTCCAATGTTATTTCTGTTTATTTTCTAAGTTATTTCTAAATTCTTATTTTGATTGTTGCCACAATTCTTTCTATTTTCTACTCATTTAGTCTAAATCTCTGAATTTTTTTTTTCTTGCATGATTGTTTTTATGTTCTTTTTGTGGCCTCACTTATGGATTTGCAACTTTTTTGTCTCAAAGCACCACTATTTTTTTTTCCCCTGGTAAAACAAAGGAACTATCTAAAATGGTATACTGTGGCTCTGAGTGAAAGTCACTCAGTTGTGTCTGACTCTTTGTGACCCCATGGACTATACAGTCCATGGAATTCTCCAGGCCAGAATGCTGGAGTGGGTAGCCTTTCCCTTCTCCAGGGGATCTTCCCAACCCAGGGATCAAACCCAAGTTGCAGGCAGATTCTTTACCAGCTGAGCCACAAAGGAAGCTAGGTGGATCTGAGGAAAGGATTACTTTAAGGACCTTCCTGTGATGCAGGCAGATTCTTTACCAGCTGAGCCACAAAGGAAGCTAGGTGGATCTGAGGAAAGGATTACTTTAAGGACCTTCCCTAAAGAGTGAATGATTCATTACAGGTTGAGGAATAACTGAAGAGGAATAGCTAGCACAATAGCTTAGGGGAAGACAGAGGATCAGTTGCCTTCATGGGCTGGAGAAGAGGAGCAGAAGAGGAAGAATAGAGTAAATATTTTAAACATGGTATAAGTTTAATGCAAAATAAAACTTAAAAGAATAGAATTAAAATGTTTGATTAATTTTAAAATGGTACAAAGTAGTCAGTTCAGTCACTCAGTCACATTTGACTCTTCGCGACCCCATGGACTGCAGCATGCCAGGCTTCTCTGTCCATCACCGACTCCCAGAGCTTGCTCAAACTCATGTCCATTGAGTCAGTGATGCCATCCAACCATCTCATCCTCTGATTGTCCCCTTTTCCTGCCTTCAATCTTTCCCAGCATCAGGGTCTTTTCCAATGAGTTAGTTCTTCACATCAAGTGGCCAAAGTATTGGAGTTTCAACTTCAATATCAGTCCTTTCAATGAATATTCAGGACTGATTTCCTTTAGAGTTGACTGGTTTGATCTCCTTGCAGTCCAAGGGACTAGCAAGAGTCTTCTCCAACACCACAGTTCAAAAGCATCAATTCTTTGGTGCTCAGATTTCTTTATAGTCCAACTCTAACATCCATACATGACTACTAGAAAAACCATAGCTTTGACTAGATGGACCTTTGTTGGCAAAGTAATATCTCTGCTTTTTAATATGCTGTCTATGTTGGTCATTGCTTTTCTTCCAAGGAGCAAGAATCTTTTAATTTTATGGCTGCAGTCACCATCTGCAGTGATTTTGGAGCCCAAAAAAATAAAGTCTCTCCCTGTTTGCATTGTTTCCCCATCTATTTGCATGAACTGATGGACCAGATGCCATGATCTTCATTTTTTGAATATTGAGTCTTAAGCCAACTTTTTCACTGTCATCTTTCACTTTCATCAAGAGCCTCTTTAGTTCTTTGCTTTCTGCCATAAGGTGGTATCATCTGCGTATCTGAGGTTACTGATATTTCTCCCAGCAATCTGGATTCCAGCTTGTGCTTCTTCCAGTCCAGCGTTTCTCATGATGTACTCTGCATATAAGTTAAATAAGCAGGGTGACAATATACAGCCTTGACGTACTCCTTTCTCAATTTGGAACCAGTCCCTTGTTCGATGTCCGGTTCTAACTGTTGCTTCTTGACCTGCATACAGATTTCTCAGGAGGCAGTTAAAGTGCAAAGTAGACAAATATTTAAAGTATAAAACAGTCAAGAGGAAACTTCACTTGAATAATGGCATTATAACAATGGATTAAAATCTTATTAAGGATAGTTTGGGTTCAATTTTTGAAAATACATACAGATATATAAATATCTCTCTCTCTCTCTCTCTACATATACATATGTTACTTGTATGTGTATCTAAATACACAGAGTAGAAGACTGTAGAGGGGGCAATTACATCAAGGGAAAGGGACAGGTGGTGGGAAATTAAAACAATATGGGAACTTCCCTCACCACCCTTCTCCATCCCATTCTGTCTACAGAGAAGCAACTAGTTTTGAAACAGTTGAGAGGACATATGAGAGATGTGCTATAGTCAATAGTCCTAAGTTTTAGTTTGTAATGAGAAAGTCTTTATTTCTTTTTGACTTTTAAAGAATGGTCTTACTGGATGCAGAATTTTAGGTGGGTGGATCTTTCCTTCAACACCTTCAATATTTAACTACTCTCTTCTTGTTTGTTTGATTTTGGACAAGAAGGTTAATGAAAGTCTTATGCTTGTTCCTCGGAGAAGGCAATGGCACCCCACTCCAGTACTCTTGCCTGGAAAATCCCATGGATGGAGGAACCTGGTAGGCTGCAGTCCATGGGGTCGCTAAGAGTCGGACACAACTGAGCGACTTCATTTTCACTTTTCACTTTCATGCATTGGAGAAGGAAATGGCAACCCACTCCAGTGTTTTTGCCTGGAGAATCCCAGGGACGGGGGAGCCTGGTGGGCTTCTGTCTAAGGGATCGCACAGAGTCGGACACAACTGAAGCGACTTAGCAGCAGCAGCAGCAGCAGCAGCATGCTTGTTCCTCTATAGATAAGGTGTTAATTTTTCCTCTGACTTTTTTCAAGATTTTTCTCTTTGTCTTAGTTCTTTTGCAGTTTGAATATGACATGCTTAGATGCAGACTTTTGGTTCAGTTCAGTTCAGTTGTTCAGTCGTGTCCGACTGTTTGCGACCCCACGAATCACAGCACACCAGGCCTCCCTGTCCATCACCAACTCCCGGAGTTCACTCAAACTCACATCCATCGAGTCAGTGATGCCATCCAGCCATCTCATCCTCTGTCGTCCCCTTCTCCTCCTGCCCCCAATCCCTCCAAGCATCAGAGTCTTTTCCAATGAGTCAGCTCTTCACATGAGGTGGCCAAACGATTGGAGTTTCAGCTTTAGCATCAGTCCTTCCAATGAACACCCAGGACTGATCTTTAGAATGGACCGATTGGATCTCCTTGCAGTCCAAGGGACTCTCAAGTCTTCTCCAACACACCACAGTTCAAAAGCATCAATTCTTCAGCACTCAGCTTTCTTCACAGTCCAACTCTAACATCCATACTTAACCAAAGGAAAAACCATAGCCTTGACTATACGGACCTTTGTTCTCAAAGTAATGTCTCTGCTCTTGAATATGCTATCTAGGTTGGTCATAACTTTCCTTCCAAGGAGTAAGCGTCTTTTAATTTCATGGCTGCAGTCACCATCTGTAGTGATTTTGGAGCCCCCAAAATAAAGTCTGCCACTGTTTCCACTGTTTCCCCATCTATTTCCCATGAAATAATGAGACCAGATGCCATGATCTTCATTTTCTGAATGTTGATCTTTAAGCCAACTTTTTCACTCTCCACTTTCACTTTCATCAAGAGGCTTTTTAGATCCTCTTCACTTTCTGCCATAAGGGTGGTGTCCTCTGCATATCTGAGGTTATTGATATTTCTCCTGGCAATCTTGATTCCAGCTTGTGCTTCTTCCAGTCCAGCGTTTCTCATGATGTATTCTGCATATAAGTTAAATAAGCAGGGTGACAATATACAGCCTCGATGTACTCCTTTTCCTATTTGGAACCTGTCTGTTGTTCCTGCTTGATGCTTTTTAAGTTCCTGGATCTGTGGTTTGGTGTCTGTACTTTATTTTGAAAAAATTCTCAGCCATTATTACTTCAAGTATTTCTTGTGATTTGTTTCCTCCTTCTCTTCCCCTGGTACTATGTCACATCTTTTACAATCTTTCCCCAGTTGTTAGACATTGTGATTTTTCTTTCTTCTTCTTTTTTAAAAATATCTTTGTATAGTCAGTGGAAAATTTTCTATTGATGTATCCTCAAGCTCACTGATTATTTTCTATGCCAAGTCCAATCTATCAGTGAGCCCATAAAAGTCATTCTTCAGTTCTGTTATAGAACTTTTAATTTGTAGTGTTTCTTTTTAAATGTTTCTTAGAATTTCCTTCTCTCTATTTACATTATTTATCTGTTTCTGCCTGTTGTTTACATTTGCAATTAGAGCCCTTAAACTATTAAACACGTATTTTAAATTCCTTGTCTGATAATTTTAAAATCTATATGACATTTGAGTCAGGTTGATGTGTGTTTTATCTATTCAGACTTTGTTTTTTTTCTTTCTTTTATCATGGCTTATATTTTTTCTTCTTGAGGCTGGACCTCGTGTATTTGATAGCTGAAATTGAGGTGAATAGGCCCTCAGCAAAAGATTTTAAGTTAATCTAACTAGGAGATGGGCTGTGGCTAACATTTGCTATAGCCAGAGGGTTGCAGAGTTGGACTATGAGCACATACATACATAGCCTTAGATTCTATTCTCCAGATTCCTTTAGTGTCCTTGCTTTTGTCACCCTTATTTTTTTTTTTTTTTCAAATTGGAGTATACTTGCTTTCCAATGTTGTGTTAGTTTCCTCTGTACAGTGAAGTACAGCTATAAGTATACATATACCCCCTCCATCCGGAGCCTCCCTCCCAGTAACCTCATCCTACCCATCTAGGTCATCACAGAACACCTAACTGAGCTCCCTATGCTTTACAGAAGATTCCCACTAGCTATCTACTTTACACTCAGGTTCCCTGGCTCAGTGGCTCTGACCTGCCAATGCAGGAGACATGGGTTTGATCCCAGGGTCAGGAAGATCCTCTGGAGAGGGAAATGGCAACCCACCCAATATTCTTACCTGGGAAATCTCATGGGCAGAGGAGCCTGGCAGGCTATAGTCCAGGGGGTTGCAAAAGAGTTGGACACGACTTACAACTAAACAACAGAGTATATATATGTCAGTCCTACTCTCCCAGTTCGTCTCACCCTCCCCTTCCCCACTGTGTCCACGTCTACATGTCTACATCTGTACTCCTGCCCTGCAAACAGGCTCATCTGTAACATCTTTCTAGATTCCATATATATGTGTTAATACATATTATTTGTGTGTGTGTTTTTTTCTTTTTCTGACTAGTCTCTCTTCTTGACTGTTCCGTACATACTTCTCCTCAGAGAGAGTTGACATCTAGTAGCTATTTCAGCTTCATACACTTTTATTATACTGGAGCTCTATTGTGGTGGTGGTAGAGTGTAAGGGAAGGTAGTTATTTATAATCTTATGGCTAATTCATATTTAATAAGCCTGTGTTCCTGGGTTACGAATTCCCAAGTGTTCCTTACTCTCTATCTTATGACAGCAAGGCTAGAGGCGCTGGAGTTAGGTAATCACCCTCTCAACTTGTGGGATGAGGCTCTGACAATATATTTCCTCTGAATTCAGTGTAGATCTTTGTTAGGAGAATACTCGGATATACTTCAGACTGGTTCTTCTTCCTCTTCCCCTGATGGAGACACATGGAGGTTTTTCATGGTTCTTCACCATAACACTTGATGGTGTTTCTGAAGATGAAATGCATGAAAGTGTGAGCAGCTCCCTAAGACTGTGGTGCCCACAGTGGGTTGGTTTTTCACTGTATGCTCATCTACATGTAGCCATGGCAATTCATCACAATTGCCATTTATGTGTCCCTGCCCCTCTATGGTTTCAGTGGCTTCTTTTCTGGGTAAGCTGATCTCAGCTGCTGCAGTTCTGTGTTTGCCTCTCTCCAAATTTCAGTATGAAAGTTTGCTCTGTGACCTCAATTCTCTGATGGTTCTGAGAGACAACCATGTTTTTCAGTTTGTTCCAATTTTTCTTATTGTAAGGCTAGGAGTAGTGGCTTCTGAGATGTTTAGATATTGAATTGAAGCCAAAATCATTTATGGTTTTAACTTGTATCTCACTAATGATTAATGATACTGAGAATATTTTCATAAGCATATTTGGCATCTTATTTGGATCTGTTAAAATCTTTTGTCTGTTCAAATCTTTTGTTAATTTTTTTAGTTGTTTTGTGTTTCCTCTATACCTTTGTTACACATTCTTTGTCAGAAATAAGATTTGTAAAATCTGTGGCATCTATTGTTATTGTTTCCAAGTGTCTTTTCAAAGAGCAAATGGTCTTATTTTACTAAAATCCAACTTAAATATAGAAGATCCCATGGAGAAGGAAATGGTAACTCATATAACTCATACCAGTATTCTTGCCTGGGAAATCCTGTGGACAGAGGAACCTGGTGGGCTACAGTCCATGCACGTTCAAAGAGTCGGCCACAACTTAGCAACTAAACAGCAACATACACATGCACACGCACACATACATAAAGAGAGAGAGAGAGAGAGAGAGAGAGAAAAGGATGGCTTTATGTCTATCAAAATCTCTATCCCCAAAAAAAAAACAAAAAACAAAAAACAACTCTATCCCTAACCCAAGGTCATTCAGATTCTTTCTATTTTCGTATAGAATATTATAGTTTTAGATTATACACTTAGATCCATAATCTATGATGAGCTTTTTGTGAAAATAAGGTATGAATTATAGACCCAGGTATATATATTTTAATATATATGTTCAATTGTTCTAGCACATTTGTCAAAAAGACTAATTTTTTCCCCTTTGAATTGCCTGCATATCTGTGTTTAAAATAATTTGATTTGTATTTGTGAGACTTGATTGAGGGTACTGTATGCTGTTCCTTGATCAGTGTTCTGTCTTTTCAAAAATACCACATTGTCATGATTATTATAACTTTGTAGTGGATAGAGTGAGCTTCCAATTCTTTTTTTCTTTTTCAAAATAGTTTTGCCTCATCAATATCTAAAAAAGGCATCTAGTTTTTTTTTTAATATGGATTATTTTTGAATTCATAAATTATGCTGAGAAAATCTTTATTGAATTCTAATACATGAATACTTTATAATTCTCTGTATTTTATGTCTAGTTTGATTTATTTCATAATGGTTTTGAGATTTGGGGAATATAGTTCCTGCACATATTTTGTTTCATTAAATGTTCCTTTTTTTAACAAAAGAAATTTCAAGCTCTAATTCATCATTATTAGTATTTAGAATGCAATTGATTTTGTTGACTTTAGTCTTGTGAACTTGAAGTCATATTTATTAGTTTTAGGAGCTCTGGGTAGGTTATTTTTGGTTCTCTACATAGATGACAATGCTATCTGAGAAGTGAAACAGCTTTATTTCATCTTTTCTAATCTGTATTCCTTTTATTTAAACACTTGTGTAAACTTCAGATCTCACAAAATAGGGTACAATGTATTATCCCAATATGCTGTTGTATTAAAAAAAATAGCTGACAAATATTATTTAGATACCCTTTTAGAGAATAATATAGCTCTGATTTACCTTGATTTCCTACTTTGACAATATCCTGTAATATGCAGAGGCTCATAACTAAAAAGTGTATATTTATTTGTAGAATTTATACAATAGATAGAGTAGCAAAATAACTGTGTTCTGGAAAAAAAAAAAAGATACTTCAGGAAAGTAAATAAACGCATCTTATAAAGTTGACTTGTAAAGTCAATAATAGAAAACTCGGTTAATTTAATGTATTTTACCGCAATAGACTATAGCATAATTACAGTATATGCTGCTATTCTTAAAAATAAAAGAAGGCAATTATAACAGGGAGTAACATTAAAAATGATCTTTATATCTTTATATCCATGGAAGAAAAGGCCCAAACTGACTTGGATTTTAATTGTTGAGAGTGATACACAGCCCCTCGAGGTTATATCTATAACCCTAAACCATGCAGATATTGTTGGAGTTGGCTTCTCCCACTCCTCCTGTTTCCATGTGAAAAGATATCAGCCAGGACATTTCCAATTCCTTACTTGCTACTCCTCAAAGAGGAAGACTGGACTGACTACTGAAGGGAAGACCATTGGTTCATGTTTCTCGGTTTGGTGCAGCTAACTGATAAATGATTATAAGTGCTTGGTATTCAATCTCCTTTATTTCTTTTTTTCTATGGCAAGTGACTGCAAAGTAGCAATTCTTGGTAATTGCAATCTTTAAACCCAAATATCCTCTCATGTGGGAATATCTTCAGTAAAGCTGAATAGATGTTAGACACTCCATTTGATTTATAAATAAAATATATTATCCAAAGAGCTTTGTATTAAAATAACAGAGGCTATGTGTTATCCCTGCTGCTGAGACTCCAGTGGTCTTTATTCTAAATTGTGTGGTAAAGTCTGGGATGTTATTCAATGACTCCTAGAACTCCATCATTTAATTTATGAGTTAAAAACACTCAGAAATAGAAAAGGAATTGGTGGATTAAATGTGGAGATAAAGGAAATTGCTGCTGCTCAGGGCAGGTGGCTTAGTTCTTAGGCTTTCGTGAGTAAAGTCATCTAGACTGTGGTGGATTATAACAGGTGATTTTGGCAGCTGTTTACAGATGGAGACCATTGTTTGTTTGTTTTTGCTGTATGGCACTGTTTGCAGGATCTTGGTTTCCAACCAGGGATCGAACCTGTGAGACTTGCAATGCAAGTACAGAGCCCGAACTGCTGGACCACCAGGGATTATCACAGATGGAGACCATGTTTAATAGCCTGAGCTTTAAAAGTCCTGGCTATAGAGACGACAACATTCATCCTAATGTAGCTTGACATCAAAATATACTGGCCGATTTGACTGGTAAGGCCCCAAGACCAAGTCAGGGAATACATCTTTGTAGGCACTGACAAGTAGGAGAATATTTGTTGCTTTCACTGTTTTTCCAGACACGTCTACGTGCCAGGACTTTCAAAGGTAACACAGCTATGGTCTGTCTCTCTACAGAACATAAGTAAGATTCTTGCTTTACATAGTCTGTGTCATGCCTAGCTAGGAAGGCTGTGTTATATCAGCTTCTCTAAATGTTGTGTCTATTAGGATAGAAAGAGCCAAAATTTATGTGAATTTATGTGACTCGTTCTCAGGCTCTTAAGAACCTATGTCTTCTCTTCCCATTACTATGTGATCTTTTTCAGCTGGACCTTCACCTGTGGCCATACTCACAGGTATGACTGAGCAACAAGTGACTACAAAAGAACCTGAGTTTAGCAGGAAAATGTATCGATTCATTAGATACTTTGTTGTTCAGTCACTCAGTCATGTCTGACTCTTTGCAACTCCATGGACTGCAACATGCCAGGCTTCCCTGTCCTTCACGATCTCCCGGAGATAAAATATTTACTGAGGTGATAAGTAAAAGAATGAATAGAAGGTATAGTTAATCATTGATCTACCCACAAGAGAAGACAAATAACTATAAGAAAGTGATGGGGATATTGAGAGATGGAATGAATGGTAGAATGTTGTATCTATAAGTAAATGGTGACACAAAATAAAAAGAGAAAAGGACAAGAACAAGACAGAAAACAAAGAGAAAATGATTAAATTCATGCTGTATTGTGAAGTGTATTTTAATTAACATTCCAGATTTAAATGTGATAACAATGTTAAGTAAATAAAGGTTCTCTATTTACATTGGTCTCCATGTAACAGGGTCATCCCGTATTGCTGAGAGATTTGCTAATTTATAAAACAAATTAAGTGGAATCACTTACATGCTGAGTTCTTTACAACGTTAACTTACCAAATGATAGAGAAATGTAATACTAAAAGCACCCATGACAAAGATGCTAAAGCATCTTCGCCCCTTGCCAATCCTAGCCATGCATAGCCTTGGTATTTTCTTCTTTGTTCTGCTATCTCAATACTGGGACTGAATAGTTTTAATAATCTATTTAACTTGCTATAAACCTTAATCAATAAAACACTCACATAGTTTGAGAACACTGAGATCCCAATAGGAGGCTGTGCAAATAATGTGAACAAATCACGGGAAAGCAAAATTCATTTGGATTTAAATATACATGAAGATTTTATCAGCCCTACATATGATAAAAAGTACATCAGCCACAATGAGACACCAACTTAGTGTGTATGTAAAAATGCCTCTATTTTTGCTTTCTACATTTTATCAGTTCTAAGATGCAAGCTTCCATACATTCATACCTTTGAAATTGACATGTATTTTACCATTGTATCATTTTAGATACAATGAAATATTATAGATGAAGTCTTTGTTTCATATTGAAATACTTAAGTGAAATTAGTTAAGCTTCTGAGGCTGGTTTATCATCGCTATTAAAGATACTGTATTCTGTGTTTTTCCCATTGAACTGATCAAGATGGACTGGTTGTGCTCTAATAAAAAGCAACCCCAAAATCTCAGTTCTTAACACTAAAAGTTTATTTCTTTCTCACCCTATATATTAGTTGTAGGTCAGCAGGGCCCTCTGTTAACTGGCTTTTTAGGGTCTCAGGTTAATGCATACCCTCTTGACATCATGGCAGGAACTAACATGATAGCTTCAATGAGTGAAAAGAATGTGAAAAATTGCATATTGGCTGTTACATCATTGTATGTATGTCACATTTGCTCACAATCATTGTCCCAAGAAAATCACATGATCGTGTTGAACTGGAAAAGGCAATCCTACTATGTCATGCAAAGTGGGGAGCCCTGGAGTACTTGTGTGACTCACCAATGACCCCCAAATTTACCTCAACGCAGCTGTTGCTTTCCTTACTCTGGCTTTGTTATTTAGCTAAGTCATAAAAATGTCAGTCTTCTGATCAAATTCACATTCAGGAAAATAACAACAGACTCCATCCCATTTGACAATAATTTTGACAAGAACACAGGGTTATATGTATAACTCCTGAAATGGGCTGGATTGTGTCCCTAGCATTTATATGTTGAAGTCCTAACCCTCAGAATCTCAGAAGACAACTGTATTTAGACCCCAGACAGGATGTTTCAAGAGATAATCAAGTTAACATAAGGTCATGAGGGCAGATCTTAATCTAATCTGACTCCTTTAGTTATGGTCTGAGCAAACTAGCAAAACTCCCTCTTCCCACCTTGACCTTTTCTATAGTTAGAATGATGAATGCCAGGAATATCATTTATATTATAATAGTTTCTGATATACTAAGTTATCTCTCTTCTAAACTGAAGGGCTTGGAAAAAGAGTTACTGTTCTTGGTGCTTTTGCCTAAGTTGGCTGACTCAAAGTTTAGTCAGATGGCAATAAGGATGCATTACAGAACTTAGAATTCATGCACCAACTTGAAAATAGTCTTTCTATTTTCCTGGGCTTTAACATTATGGACTTCCCTCATGGCTCAGCTGGTAAAGGATCTTTCTGCAATTTAGGAGACCTGGGTTCAATTCCTGGGTTGGGAAGATCCCCTGGAGAAAGGACAGGCTACTCACTCGAGTATGCTGGCCTGGAGAATTCCATGGACTGTATTGTGCATGGACTGTATAGTCCATGGGGTCGCAAACAGTTGGACATGACTGAGCAACTTTCACTTTCAACACTATGGGATTCAGTTATGGCTTTAACAACAACAACAAAAAAAAAGCCAGTAGGAAACTAGCATTTGTATCTGTAGAGAATGAAAAAAAAAAGTTATCTTTATAGTCAACAAGATAGTTCCACTTAGGAAGGAAACCACCTTTGTTTAGAAAATAATTTTGAATGCTGCTTTTACTGTAGAGTGAGACCTTGTGGGAAGAGGCTAGCAGAGTATTTAAAAAAAAGACTTTAAAAAATAAAAGCAAATAAGAATTTGTGAGTTCATAGTTAGGGATAACCATGGCCTATGAATTAAAGATTTTTTAAAAAGTTAATTTCTAAGTTTAGGTCACTTGCTGCAGTGCAAATGTAAATGTGCTATGTAAATGTAAATATGCTATATTTACACACGTAGGTTATCTAAATACTACATGTGTAAATGTGTTCAGGCGAGGAAACTAATATGCACATTGAGATCAACACTAGATGAGGTATAAATAGACTTGCAAACCCATCTTCTTCTGTGACTCAGAGAGGTAATAAAGGTGGATGAAGCCTGTGTAGACAGGATAAGAGAGGCAGTGGTGATTTAGAAGACGCTTCACTGGAAAAGAACTTTATCCACTCTAGCAGATTCTTGCCTTGGAAGATAAGAGTTCAATGAAGACTCTTATTATGATTTTTCAAAATAATTTCAAATTGATGGTATTTACGTAAACTTTCCTGATTTTTAAATATGGACAACTAATTTAAGCAGAGTGCATAGACCATGTTTAGAGACTGAATTCCAAATTCAAGTTTTGGATTTTGCAATACAGATCAGAGAAGGAGAATTCAGTGAAGACCAGAATTTGAGACAGAAAAAATGATCATAAGACCTTCAGACTCTAGATAGTTTTATTAAAAAAGATGGCATTAGACATTTTACAGGGTATTCAACATGGGATTTTAAGATAATCTTACCTTGATCATAAATAAAAGAAGGAGCCCAAGAGACATCTGGATTTACATTTAATGGTGCCCATCTCATTGTCACCTCTTTTTGTCCAATAATCCTTATTTAAGCAATTTTGTGTGAGGCACTTACATGAGGATCAGGGGCTGAAGCAACAGTTTCTCATTTCCATAAGGTCTGGATGTATAACGGGACTTTGTGGCAAACATTTGATGGATGGATAAATTAATGGAAGCATCATAAAATGCATAGTTTTTCAGTGAACAAGAATTTTAAAATCTCAAAAAGATAAACATTAATTTTGGCTCATAAGGGTAACCTGTAAATAGGGTTTTGACTTCAAATGTTTTATGTTGGTAATAGTATAGTAATAAGTAATCACTTTGCACAATAACTGACAGCGTGAGGTTTAGATTTTCAGCTTTAATACAGTCAGCTTTAAATGCATCAGGCGAATGGCTTCAGCTTCCCAGAAAGCAAGATGTCTTGCGAGTCATCATTCTTCAGAGACCATTGAGAACAGAGGTGGAGGAGAGTCTAAAATGAATGCTGTTATAAGGTCCTCATTTTTAGAAATACTTCCTAACATAAAATTTACTTCTAAATTATAGAAAGATTTTAAAGACTTTCAGATAATATCCTTATAATGGTTTAAAATTTTTCATGTGGCAAAAGGGTTTCAAATAAGCAGGCCCTCACCCATTCCACCAGCATTTGTAAACACACAAAAATCAAGGATATTTTGTTTAGTTTTCTTGAGAGTCCTGGCTTTCATTTCTTCAGGATAATCTGAGAAGAATTAAAATTTGATCAAGCATATTTATCTTCCTTGAGATATATGAGATTTGAATATGACCATCTTGATTATTAACCTTCATTAGAAGGACTGATGTTGAAGTTGAAACTCCAATACTTTGGCCACTTGATGTGAAGAACTGACTCATTTGAAAAGACCCTGATGCTGGGAAAGATAGAAGGTGGGAGGAGAAGGGGATGACAGAGATAAGGTGGTTGGATGATATGACTGACTCAATGGACATGAGTTTGTGTAAACTCCAGGAGTTGGTGATGGACAGGGAGGCCTGGCATGCTGCAGTCCATGGGGTCGCAAAGAGTCAGACACGACTGAACAACTGAACTGAACTGAACTGAACCTGATTATTTATCCCTGTTACTAAACTTTGCAATGCAGGAGACTCGAGTCTGATTCCTTGATTGGGAGGATCCTCTAGAAAAGGAAATGGCTACCCAATCCAATATTCTTGCCTGGAGAATTCCATGGACAGAGGAGACTGGCAGTCTACATTCATGAGGTTGCAAAGAGTCAGACATGACTGAGCGACTAACACACACAAAACTACTACTAACAATTACAAGTTTGTTTTAATCAATCTTTTACTCTTCAATATCCATTCATTCAGTCTGCAGATTATGCATCTTCTTCGCTGTCTTCTTTTTCTGTTCGTGTGCCTCTAAGGATATGTGTTCCTAGTAATTGAAGGTTGAAGAGTAGAAATTCATATGAAAATGTCATTATTAAAACTGTGGTATAGAGTTGCAATTAAAGGAAAAAACCACAATGAATAGTCATATTTATACAACTATGCAGCAAACAGAATTATAAGACCAACTAAACTATAATATGCTCCTGTATACATGTATATCAAATTTATTTGCCGGTTAGGAAAGCAAAGGCTTTTACTTCATATTTGTGATAAGATTTGTACTTCTTCTGGGTATCTGAGGTTTATTTGCAGATTTGGCTTCTGCATAAGGTATATGAATATATATATAATAAATAGCTAAAGGCATTCAGAGAAACTTAAATGCTGTGGCTTTTATTTAATTTCTAATGGTAGGTTTTATTCAAGTAATATTTTTAAATATGAAAATCAGTTTTTTTGTGTTAGGAATTCCTTGATATTATTATCAAGTTACTTGTGGTTTTAATCAATATTGGCTTAAAATGTACAATCCTAGGTTCTCTCTCATACACACACACACACACACTAGGTTGAATATGAAGCTGCCAATATTCAACTGTTTTTGACCTGAAAAGGAGCACTTCCATAATATTCAAGCTGATATGAAAGTATCCATTAAATGAAGATTAAATGTTCTGATAGAACACAAGATCTGCTCTTTAGAAAGTCAGCCACTTCTGAAACAGGGAATGGGTCAATTAAAATCTAAACTTTCTAAGAAAAAAAAAAAACCTTCCAGTAATTTATTGAAATACAAGAATTATAGAATGAACTTTAGAAAAAAATGGAAGTGATTGTGAGGAGAAATTTTTTAAAAGTGATATTGGAAAATTGTATACTTGACTTTTGAAATTCTTGGGAGTATTTATTTATTTTATATTTTATTTTATTTTTTAACTTTACAATATTGTATTGGTTTGTGGAGTATTTATTCTTTGGGTATTGCTTTTAAAATTATGCTCCATGGAAACAACTGCCCATTATATTCCTGCATCCCAGTTCAACACTGAATTGAAGATAACACCTTACTACTGAAAACTTTTCAAAACCTTCTTGTGAAGTTTTTTCTAAGAAACACTATTAAAGACTCAACACGCAAATCATCTCATTTGTCCCAAATGTGGCATGTGCATCTGCAATTCTGAATAAACTATAGTATGATAGCTCTTCAAAAAGCAAATGTGAAAAACATAGGACCGATTGGTCAATCTAAAGAATTCAGCTTTGGTTTAAGAAGATAGGAAAAAACGAATACCTTTTTTTTCCTTCAAGTAATTCATCTTCAGATGGTGGCAATATATACAGAGTATTTGCAAATAGAAAGAGGCATGAAAGCATCCATCAGTAAATCCTTTTTCTCTTTTCGAAAGCAGTTTCTCATTCTTTATCTGGCCTTTTTAGTAAGTTGATTATGATAATTCCTATGTGTCCTTCTGGAATGCAGTGATGAGCATATGAATGCTTCCTCATAAAATTATGAAAAAAATAGGGAATTGGAAATTAAATATGAAACAGGAAAAAAAAAAAAAAAAAACCCACAGGAAAATGGGGATAAGGAGGAGAGGCTAAACATACAGGAAACAAAAAGCAAATCCCTTCTCAGCCGGTGGTGGTAAAAACCACCCTTTAATTTGAAAATCAGTACAACATATGCTGATGAAAAAGCTTTAGTTTGTGCAAAATAACTGCTGCGTTTGTCAAAGAACATTTTGCTTAGTACATCAAATGGAACACTTTGGAGCTCTTGTGTGAATAATATAGCCCAACATATTCCAGAATCAGCCATAATAGGTAGTCCTGCTTAGGCTAAACACTATGAAGAAGCAGTGATTTAGTAGGAAAAATGAAAGAGCTTGATGATAAGCATTATATTGAAGAAAGAGAAAACAAAACTTTTAGTGGATCTTATTTGGGTTTTTCCAAATTTGCAGGTCTATCCTGTGAACTTCACCAAAGGTAGAATTTAGTAAACATTCATTGTGTCGTACAGTAGCTTTAGGATTGCTAGTTTCCACTGTTAAGGACCACACTGAAAAAGAGACAAAGTTTAAAATCATTACAATATTCTGTAATAAGCATAATGCTATAAATCCAAAGTACTAGGCAGTAAAAAAAAAAGGGCGGGGGGGGGACAAAATCAAAGCTATTGGGAGGGTGAGCCAGGGCTGGTTCTTGGAGTGGTCATGTTGAAACTGAATCTCGCAATGTACAGTGCATACTGGAAGTAGCCAAGTGGCAAATGGGATGGAAAAAGGCCAAATAAAAACTATGTTCAAAGCCATGAATGAAAGAGCATAGATTGTTTGGTAAATTACATGTAGTCTTTATAACTATACTGAAGGTGTAAATGAAAGAATGGAAGGGAAACTCTTCCAGCTACCAAATGTCACACAAACACCCCATGAAATTAGAAAGTCAGTCCAGAACCTCGTCTCTTCTCCTTCTCTAAAGATGCCTGAACAGCTTCATTTCCTTTTAAACTCTACTGAGCTCTGGGTACCTGACAAAAAGGAGACAGACCTGCCCCACTTTGCATGCAGAGACTGACAAGTAGACTTTTATGAACCTTTTATTCCTTCATCTGAAGGATCTTCCTGTCTTTCTAGAAGAAGGAACTAGGAAAATCACATCTATGGTGGTCTCATTATGATTCATTTTCCTGTTGCATCACCAAGAACTTCATTGAATATAGATACAGAGGGGAGGGTGGTAAAAGAAAGGATGTGTGGAGCAAACACAACTTGTGGAGTTATTTACTCAGGGTAAGAAGTATTTAGAAATTAATTAAATTCTAAGGGCTGACTTAAATCATTATTGGAATTCTAAAACTAAATGCAGGTACTAGAAAATTACATTAGATGGTCTATGATTAGACTTAGGTGAACAGCTACTAGATGCAGCTATTAGAAAATTACATTAGATGGACTATGATTAGACTTAGGTGAACATGAAGTAAAGTGAAATGAAAGTCGCTCAGTCATGTCTGACTCTTTGCGACCCAATGGACTATGGAGTCCATGGAATTCTCCAGGCAAGAATACTGGAGTGGGTAGTAGGTGAACATAGGTATATGGGAATATTTATGGAAAAACTATATGCAACAATTTTTACTGATAACTGTTACTGTAACTAATTTCTAGTTAATCGAAATTTTATGTTATTGCTATAACCAAAGCTGAAAATTGATAAATGTTACTAACCTGACAACCAGTCAACTTGAATCCTTGATAAACTGTCAGTTCTGCATTCTTTCATAAACAAGAGGTGAAAAAAGTAAAACAAGCTCCTATCAGAGAATTGTTGCAAAGATCAGAGTGTTTGTGTAGTCAATTGTATTGCCTAATCCCTAAGACTGTATATATGTACATTTACAGAGGGAAATAAATTGTTGTTGCTAATGATGGCTTTGAACTATTGTGAAATTTTAGTAGTGAAAGGTTATATTTTATTTAGTGTGCTATATTTTTATGTTGGGGAAATAAAGTAGGATGCTGTAGAAAACTAGACCTTGTTCTTGAGTTACCCTGTCAAGAGTTACTCTTTCATTAAAAGTACTATTGAATCATTATTTTTCTGCTTATGTTGCTATTGTTCAGTCACTAAATCATGTCTGACTCTGAGACCCCATGGATGGCAGCACACCAGGCTTCCCCATCCTTCACTGTCTCCCAGAGTTTGATCAAATTCATGTCCATTGAGTCAGTGATGCCATCCAACCATTTCATCCTCTGTCACTCCCTTATCCTCATCCCTCAATCTTTCCCAGGACCAGGGTCTTTTCCAATGAGTCAGCTCTTCGCATCAGGTGGCCAAAGAATTGGAGCTTCAGCATCAGTCATTCCAGTAAATATTCAGGACTGATTTCCTTTGGATTGCTTGGTTTGATCTCTTCGCTGTCCAAGGGACTCTCAAGAGTCTTACGAGTCTTAAGCCTGTTTATGTAGTACTTACAATATGCCAGATAAATATTACAAATATTAGCACACTCAATGTACATAATGACAATGAGATAGGTCTCATTGAAAGTGAAAAGTGAAAGTGTTAGTTGTGTTTGACTGTTTACCGCATGGACTGCTTTCTGCCTGTGGAATTCTCCAGGGAAGAATACTAGAGTGAGTAGCCAGTCTCTTCACCAGGGTATCTTCCTGACCTAGGGTTTGGAACCTGGGTCTCCTGCATTGCAGGCAGATACTTTTTACTGAGACACCAGAGAAGCCCATAGATCCCATTAGTATACCTGTTTTGCAAATGAAGCAAGTAAGAGCCGTATAGTTTGAGTAACTTGCCAGAGGACATAGAGTTGGCTAGAGAATGGTGAGGCTAGGAAACGAACCCAGCCAGCCAGACTTGAATCTGCTCTTACTACTCTGGAACACATTATGCAATAAAAGGGATAGATTTTATACTATATAAATACATTTTTAGGAAAATATACCAGGAGGACAGTTTCTTGAATTTCCCAGGTTTTCTCTAAGGAGGCATTTGTAGACATTGATGGTAATCTGCCTGAATAGTGTGAGGCTCTCCCAGGTTGGCAAAGCTATAGTTGAGGGTTTACCAAGCCATTAACCCCCAAAAATTTCACCTAAAATCTCTTCATATGATTGCTAAACTTGCCATTTGAAAACTTGAATCCTGGCTCTAATACTTGCACTTCACATACAATTTTATTTTATATTCCCAGGGCCATTTTGCATTATACACTTCTTCCACGGACTCTAAAATTATATTTGTTGTTACATATTTTATTTTTTAATTTAATTTTTATTTTATGTTGGGATATAGTTGATTTATAGTCTTGTGTTAGTTTCAGGTGTATAGCAAAGTGGTTCAGCTATATATGTATAAATATGTGTGTATGTGTATATATATATATATAAATATTTGTGTATATATACACACTTTTTCAGGTTATCTTCCCATTTAGGTTATTATAGAATATTGAGTAGAGTTCCCAGTGTTACACAGTAGGTCTTGGTGCTTATCCATTTTATAGATAGCAGTGTGAGAGTCAGACACGACTGAAGTGCCTTAGCAGCAGCAGCAGCAGTGTGTATCTGTTAATTCTAAACTCCTAATTTATCCCTCCCCCCACCACCTTTCCCCTTTGGTAATCATAAGTTTGTTTTCAAATTCTGTAAGTCGGTTTCTGTTTTATAAATAAGTTCATTGTTATCATCTTTATAGATTCCATATATAAGTGGTATCATATGATATTTCTCTGTCTGACTTCATTTAGTATGACAACATCTAGGCCCATCTGTATTGCTGCAAATGGCATTATCTCATTCTTTTAAATGAGTAATATTCTACTGTATGCATGTACCACACACATCTTCTTTATCCATTCCTCTGTAGATGGATATTTAGGTTGTTTCCAAGTCTTGGCTACTGTAAATGCTGCTACATTGAACATTGGAGTGTATGTATCTACACACACACATCCACACCCACCCAGGAATAAGATTGCTGGATCAAATGGTAGTTTTAGTTTTTAAGGGACCTCCATACTGTTCTCCATAACGGTTGTACCAATTTACATAACAATAGGAGGGTTCTTTTTCCTCCACACACTCTCCAGCATTAATTGTCTGTAGACTTTTTGATGATGGCCATTCTGATGGATGTGAGGTGATAACTCATTGTAGTTTTGATTTGCATTTCTCTAATAGGCTTCCCAGGTGGTGCAGTGGTAAAGAATCCTCCTTGATGAAATACATCATGTAATAGTGACTGAGCATAACACAAGAGCAGTCACATAAAAATTTTGCAAAGCTGCGCAGTCTGTGGGCATGCCCATCTGTCTATGAGACTAGGAGGAATGCAATACAGCCACCACAGCCAGAGTCTACCCAGAAGAAGAACACTGAATGGCATAGAGTAGGTGCTGAATACACAGCTTTTGAATGAAGGAGTCTCAATTTTATAGCAGAAATAAGCATTGTCTCATACTCATTTATTGGTATGAGTAGTTATTCAACAACTCATGTATTAACTAGAAAAAAATTGGAATTCTCTGGATATATTATTCAATTCTGCATTTTACATAAGCAATATCCTTGGCATTTGTTTTTACAAATACTACAAGTTTAGGGGGAAGAAAGAAAAAGTTTGAATACCAAGAAATTATTTTGATGGCCAAGTGAGTTTCTGCAATGTGCAGAGGGCATGTGATGAAACAGATGCCTCTGTGTGCTTTGCTAAAAAGCTAGACTAATTTAAAAAGGGAAATTAATAGGAGCCTACTTTGGGCTCATTATAACAAAATTTTACTTGATTCATATCTGCATATGAAGGGCCTACTTGATTGTATTTTTCTTTTGGGGGAATGGCTCACTTATTTCATCAGATAAATAACAATTCTTTCTTCATTAAGTGCAGAAACATGTATATGATTCTTTGTCTTCCTTTGAATTTTATTGGTTATCATACTTCTGAGAATATAGATTGATATGCAGCAATAATCTTGGGCTATCTGCTAACATTTTGTTGTATCAATATGATTTGATTCCAAGTCCAATCAATTCCCATATGCTGATTTGCTAAAGTAATAAATGTCAGAGCACTCGTTCTGCCCAGACTGGATGAGAGCCACCGTGGACCTGCCTTTTTTAACAAGTGTGTTTAGAGGAGAATTACCTGGGATATAGAAGATTAAAAATTAAATTATCTGAAGAATTTGCAAGCACAGAATCTAGGGGAAGTTTAGTTTTTAAAAGAGATGGCAAAAATAGAGGACTAGATACTTTTTAAGTCATTTAGAATGTACTGTTTAGCCTACACAGACTTGGGATGACTTCAGGATGGAACCAAAGATAAGGAAAGAATTATGTCTAGGCTAAGTATATGTGTTCTAGTGGTCATTGCTACTCAAAGATGGAAAGTGTTGCTTCATGTTGTTATAAATTGCCAATTCCTTGAGATAGTGAATCCTAGGATGAGCAACAAATATTAAAGCTGTCATTACGGTGACTCTAGCATCAGTAGATGAATTAACTGAAAGACTCATAAGATCCCTGAGCTTTTATTACATTCAGGAGATAAGAGAGATGGTGATGTATAATAAAAGTAATACATCTTGGCTTATAGGCTAGACATAATAATGATATGTGTCTGCTTTGTAATATGTATTAAGATACAGTTTCTGAGAAACCTTGCTCTTTTAATTATGCTCTCTGTCCCCTGAATCTTCATTCTCTTCATCTGTTTCCACATTTCTGCTTGAATATCTTATCACTTTTCAAGGGGCGTTCTAAGTGGATCTTTCTCTAACACTATCTGTATTTGGACCATCCCCAGAAGGTTTAATTACTTCTTCATCAATATCACTATAGTGTTTTACATATATTTGAGCAGAATAATTATATGATTTCTGCTTACATTTGTTTTCTAAATCCTAAGGAAATATCAATTCCTTGAGGCCAGTTACTGAACTGATTAACTTCACTTGTATGTCAAATATCTCATGAATTCTGATTACTGGGAGAAAATTCTCCATACATTCCTTGTGTTCCTGTATGATTTAAGCCTTCTGAGTCAAGGACATATTTGAATAGCAGACAGTTTTGAAATATAAAGATGATGTACACTACTGGAGAGAGATAGAACCATATTTTTCCTGAGAAAATTCCAAGAAAGAAAAGATAAAACATTCTTGTTCCTTCCCCTCCCTGGAAGTTGTTCGGCTGTTCAGTCATGTCTGCCTCTCTGCAGCTCCATGGACTGCAGCATACCAGGAGTCTCATCCTTCACCATCTCCCAGAGCTCGCTCACTCATGTCCATTGAGTTGGTGATGGCATCCAACCATCTTGTCCTGTATCATACCCTTTTCCTCCTGCCTTCAATCTTTCCAATGAGCATCAGGGGCTTTTCCAGTGAGTCAGCCCTTCACATCAGGTGGCCAAAGTATTGGAGCTTCAGCATCAGTCCTTTCAGTGAATATTCAGGACTGATTTCCTTTAAGAGGGACTGGTTGGATCTCCTTGCAGTCCAAGGGACTCTCAAGAGTCTTCTCCAACACCACAGTTCAAAGGCATCAATTCTTCAGTGCTCAGCTTTCTTTATGTATCTTCGTGTTTTTTTTTAAATTTATTTATTCTAATTGTAGGCTAATTACTTTACAATACTGTAGTGGTTTTGCCATACATTGACATGAATCAGCCATGAGTGCACATGTGTTCCCCATCCTGAGCCCCGCTTCCAGCTGCCTCCCCATCCCATCCGTCTGGGTCATCCCAGTGCACCAGCACTGAGCACCATGTCTCATGCATCGAACCAGGACTGGCAATCTGTTTCACATATGATAATATACATGTTTCAGTGCTATTCTCTCAAATCATCCCACCCTTGCCTTTATGGCAGCTTTCTTTATGGTTCAACTCTCACATCCATACATGACTACTGGAAAAACCATAGATTTGACTAGACGGACTTTTGTTGGCAAAGTAATGTTTCTGCCTTTGCTTATATTTCAGGCAGCAAACTCAAGAGACACTTTCCTTTGCTCCTAGAGGAGGCTGCCCAGGATAATGAGTAATCTCTTCTTTGGGGTGGATATACAAACACATATGCCAGTAACCTCTTGAAGTTTCCTTTACATTTCCTAAACCTGGGGTTTCTCTTGTGTGGTACATGCTACTGCTATTGTTATTTAGCTGCTTAGTTGTGTCCAACTCTTTTGCAACTCCAGGGACTGTAGTCTACCAGACTCCTTTGTCCATAGGATGTCTCAAGCAAGAATAATGGGTGGGTTGCCATTTTATTCTCCAGGGACTCTTCCTAACCCAGGGATCCCACATCTCCTGCATTGAAGGTAGATTCTTTACTGCTGAGCCACCAGGGAAGCCCATGCCACTGCATATGTGGGCAACTATTTAGACTTCATTGCATCAATGGTGGGTTTTGCTGTGCATAATAAATGATCTGTTTCTCTGACCTAGGGGACTTATGTGAAAACATGGATATGAAAGTGTGCCTGTTAACTTCCAAACAGGGTAAATCTCAGACTCTTCATAGTTTCTGACTTCACACTGCTCTGCATATACGTACACATGAGTATGTGTGTGAATATCATCTATGTGTATACTGTAGCAAAAGGAAGAAGAGGGGAATAGTTATTAAATAGATAACTATACTCTAAATTGTGGTCATTTCTGATCGAGATCAAAGTCGTATAAGCACAAGGAGGAAGAAACAGAAATTGTAAATCTAGTGAATAGTGGCTATTTTTAAATGGGTGATAAAATACTAACTCAAAACAACTTTGAGATAAGGGGAGAAAAGAGTTCTCAGTGATTAAATCTGTCCAGTTATCTAGGGAGTTTATCTTTCCACAATGTGAAATCACAGGCTTCCTCTCTGCCCCTTACTTTATCTGTGGTGAAAGCTTTCTGCAAACACCATATTTCTAGGCATGACCTGAATTTGGTTTTCATCTTTGTGGACAATGAATCATTTCTCCCTGTTTCTCATCCTCCTCTTTGCCTCTGGATGACCTAGGGCTTTCTGTGACCCTGAGGCTACCCCCATAATTTGTATAAGAAGATAGCACAACACTTCACTTTGCTTGAAGAACTGTTCCTTTAAACAATAGATGTCAGAATTAGGAAAACAAACAGAACAAGCAAATCAGAGCCATTTCAACTGCACTCTTTAATGGAAGAGTTGATAGTCATTTTGCCCCATTGGTGAGGATCTGTTGGTCATCTGAGGAAGTGCCACAGATGTGTTTTCATATGTAGCAAGGGGAGCACTACTTTTTATCTTCTTTGTAGTAGACCTGATATTGCATAACTTTAGTTGATTTAGTTTGTTTTCCTCTCTCTCTCTCTCTCTCTTTAGGTTCTAGGGGCATTAGCAAAATCTCGATTCCCCAGACTATGCGAAACAAACTCCTGCCAGTCCCAGGGAAGGTGTCCCGAACTAGTTACTTCCTGTCTTCTCCCTCTGGAAGTAGTGGGGATGAAGCTGAGGCTGGAGTGAAGTGAAAGTGGTTTCCTTAGGCAGTCAGCTAGGCTGAAAGTGATGGTTAGAGTATGAGAAGCTTCATCCCAGCAGAGCCCCACTTCCATCCTTCTCCCCTATGGTCACCCTAGACCAGTAGGCATTCTCAACCCCACAGAGTGCTGCTGAGGAAATAGAAAAGTGTGTGCAACACCCCAACAGACTGGCCTCTTCCTACAGTGCATGGCCTTAGCTACGATGATCAGCTCAGAAGCAGAGAAATCAGGTGAGTCACACAGACCAATCCCAGCCTGACTTTGGAGCTGAGAGGTCATGACTTAATAACCACCCACATCCAAGAAATCTCAGAAAGCTTCAACATTCAGGACATACTGACCATCTTAGACACAGCCATGAACTTGGCACTCCAGGCACAGTCAGGACTGACCACTTCATACAAACTCACCATTCTGTATCCACAACTGTTCAATATTCTAGACACATCAACACACATGAACAGACCATTCCATAGAGAGTGACTCTTCTTGACCTCAGATTATACCTCCTCTGCACCTGGGAGTCACCAGTGGTCCCACTCTACTTCCTGTGGAGCTTTGAGTACATGGGACATGGGGTGGGAAGCTGCGATGGCCTCGAGTCTTCTGTGATAACTTCTACTCTGTGAATGTCATGGTGCATTTTTGTAAAGGGAAGGTGAACTTGGTTTCTGAAATGAATTATTACAGCTAACAAATATGCAAGTATCCAGGAATAATACTGATGTGTGTGTTCAGTTGCTCAGTCATGACTCTTTGCAACCCCACAGATTATAGCCTGCCAGGCAACTCTCTCCATGGGATTTTCCAGGCAAGAATACTAGAGTGGGTTGCCATTTTCTTCTCCGGGGGAATCCATCCAACCCAGGGATAGAACCCACGTCTCCAGTATCTCCTGCATTGACAGGTGGATTCTTTAGCATTCTGGCACCTGGAAAAACACAACAATGCTATCATTTGCTGAGTTCTTAATATTCAACAAATATTTTATATTCAACAAAGTGATACACGCACATATGCACACACATACATAGTAACTTCTTTCATTCTTACAATGATACCATGAGATAGATCCTGTTAATACTTCTATTTAATAGGTGAGGAAAGAGAAGCTATAAGAGGTTAAATATCTTGCCAGTATTACAGGGCCAGTACCTGGAAACTCAGGAAGTAAATCTGTGCAGATGGACTCCAGAGTTCCCTTTCTTAACTGCTATTTCCTGCTAAGTGTCTAATTTTCCTGTTATTGACACTGACACATTTTAGGTGATGACTTTGACTTTTCTGTAAGCATTAATGTGTTGTTTAATGTTCAATTAATATTTTTTATTTTCATTAATCTTACAACTTTTTAGCATTTAACATGTGCTGCTACTGCTGCTGCTAAGTCGCGTCAGTCGTGTCCGACTCTGTGTGACCACATAGACGGCAGCCCACCAGGCTCCCCCATCCCTGGGATTCTCCAGGCAAGAACACTGGAGTGGGTTGCCATTTCCTTCTCCAATGCATGAAAGTGAAATGTGAAAGTGAAGTCGCTCAGTCGTGTCCAACTCCTAGCAACCCCATGGACTGCAGCGCACCAGGCTCCTCTGTCTATGGAATTTTCCAGGCAAGAGTACTGGAGTGTGGTGCCATTGCCTTCTCCTTAACATGTGCTACTTGAACCTAATATACTGCTTTGAGGACATAATATTATGTTCTTCTCAGCTTGTTATAGGAATAGACTCTATTTTAGGCTACATCTCATGGTTTGTGGGATCTTATCGTCCCAAAAGTGAAAGCCGCTCAGTCGTGTAGGACTCTTTGCTACCCCATGGACTATACAGTTTATGGAGTTCTCCAGGCCAGAATACTGTAGTGGGTATCTGTTCCCTTCTCCAGGGGATCTTCCCAACCCAGGGATCGAACCCAGGTCTCCCATATTGCAGGTGGATTCTTTACCAGCTGAGCCACAAGGGAAGCCCAAGAACACTGGAGTGGGTAGCCTATCCCTTCTCCAGCAGATCTTCCCCACCCAGGAATCAAACCGGGGTCTCCTGCACTGTAGGCGGATTCCTGACCAGGGATCAAACCCAGTTCCCTAGCAGTGAGTGCACCAACTTGTGACCAGTGGACCACCAGGGAATTCCCAGAATAGACTCTTGAATGAATCTGATTATTCCTCCCAAAACTTCTAATGAGATTGTAATACTTTTTCCCTAGGAAATATAACACCCAATCGATGACCACACACTTTCTGATCTACCTCTTCAAAATATGAGTTTGGGCTGGTGTAGTCTTCTCATACTTTCAAAATCAAAGAAATCTGGAGAAGAAAATGACAACCCACTCTGGTATTCTTGCCTGGGAAATCCCATGGACAGAGAAGCCTGATGAGCTAGAGTCCATGGGGTTGCAAAAGAGGCAGACATAACTTAGTGACTAAACAGCAACTATCTATCTATCTGTCTATCTATCTATCTATATATATATATATATATAAATCCTTGTACAAAAAAATCAAATCCCACAGACAAAGAACTGAAAGCAGTGTGGTAATACATACACACACACACACACACACACACACACACACACATATATATACACACACACACACACGCACATTATATTTATATACATATATATACACACATATGTATATACACACACACAATAAATATCCCTGCACATGCATACATAATACATTGCAACACTAGTATTATCATCGCTGGATGCTTATCTGTTCATTGACTGTAATGCCCATTTTGAAAACTAAGCTCACTGCACCTTGGGACAACACAGGAAAATTCCATAGGATAGAATAACAGTAGCATTATTTGGACTAAAGAATAAAATGATAGTAGAAGAATTCTTTGACTGTTCTGAAGACTTTTGTTTATCCTGAAATTTCTGCCCTCTGGCTTGTTTTCAAAGTATTCAAAATATCAAGAAGTGTGAAAATTAGGAATTCTCCCCATTGTAGCAAGCAAGGAAAACAACTTTTCAAATGAAACCTGCTTGCATGGAAGTTGGAGAACCTCCACATTGACCCTTTTGCCTCTAAGGCTTTAAAATAAATAAGTTTACTAAAGGCTACTGGGGAAAAGTAATCACACAGAAGCCACTATTTATGGGAAATTGACACAAATTATTCAGACACCAAGGAATACTTTCGAAAATATCCTTGGTGTCTCACACAGGGATCTGATATTATCTCCTAAAGACAATGTTTGCATATGAATTTCCATATATTCCTTCTATTATCCTAATCACTTTAGAAAGTGGTTCTGCGTCTTGGCTGCACATTACTGTTCATCTAGGGAGCTCTAAAGTGTACACTTACCTGGGCCAGAGCTTCTGATTTAATTGGTTTGGGATGCAGTTTGAGCATTGAGATTTGGAAAAGCTTCCCAAGTAATTCTGTGCAGCAAAAGTTTAAAACCATTGTTTTACTGTAACTCTACTGTTCTAACTTTACTTCCGACTTCAACCCACCTTCTCTCTCCTCTTCACCCCCATCTTATGTACATTCTTCTCCTCCCCTTGCCTTAGTCATGAACAACTGAGAGATGTATGTACTGCAAGGCCTGTATGTAATACCTGCTGCTGCTGCTGCTGCTGCTAAGTCGCTTCAGTCGTGTCCGACTCTGTGTGACCCCACAGACGGCAGCCCACTAGGTTCCTCCGTCCCTGGGATTCTCCAGGCAAGAACACTGGAGTGGGTTGCCATTTCCTTCTCCAATGTAATACCTGCTAAGTCGCTTTAGTTGTGTCCAACTCTGTGCAACCCCACAGACGGCAGCCCACTAGGCTCCTCCGTCCCTGGGATTCTCCAGCAAGAACACTGGAGTGGGTTGCCATTTTCTTCTCCAATGCATGAAAGTGAAAAGTGAAAGGGAAGTCGCTCTGTCGTGCCCAACTCTTAGCGACCCCATGGACTGCAGCCTACCAGGCTCCTCCATCCATGGGATTTTCCAGGCAAGAGTACTGGAGTGGGGTGCCATTGCCTTCTCTGAATGTAATACCTAGGAAGTATTAATTCATGAACTTGTCTGAAGATTTTTTAACTCAATACTGCTAGAGACAACATGCCTACTATATAAGGACAAAGTTATTAGCATCTGAGAGGTCCAGATTATGACTATGTAATACAGAAATTTGAGCATTTTTGAGTAATATTTGAGGAAGAAAATTCCAAAAAGAATGGAAATTTCTATTATTAGCATATCCTAAAGGAGCAAACTATATTTTCCAGCACATTAACTAATATCTATGAAAATAGAATGCATGGTCATAAAACTTTTGACAATTATTAGGTAAAAATAAAGTTAAACATTTTTTCCCCTGTAGTACTTGTGTGCTGATATGTATTGTGACTCTTCAAGGGTATTATATTATTCAGCATTCACAAACTTATGTTGACCTTTTTAATATTGAGGGAAATAATTTTTAATATTGATTATTTTTTTTCTGCTCTTTTTCTATCTCTTCTTCTTGAAGACAGGAAATTTAAAAAATAAAAAAATAGAAATTCTTATATTAAGGGGCTATGAAAATAATAGAGTACTGGGTATAGAGGTATTAAAAAAAGGGGGAGGGGAGATTTACACAGGGTATCAAATACCACAAGGGCAAATTTAGTGCCAGATGATATTTTAATATGTCCAGTGTGTGGTGCTTAGACTAACTAGACCACTGACAGCAGATATTATGCAAGAATAAATTCTATCACATTCCTCAGGGTATTTGTTAAAACTGTAGAGTTTCTTACTGGATAGAACTTTCAGATAGTTAGAGAATTTTCATACAGAAACCTTTCATCTAGTTAGGAAACTGTTCCATCTATTTTCCTTTCCTAGGATTTTTTATGCTTTGCTTCCTCAGGACCTTCTAAAGTAGTAGAAGTATTGATAAATATAGTATTTGTTTTATTATTTATTGAAATGAGGCAGAGTACTCTTCAGATTAGTGGCTTAGTGGGAGTGTTGCAGTTTGTGTGGAAAATAGTGTGGGAGTTCTTCAAGAAGTTAAATATAGAATGACTAAATAACTTAGTGATTCCACTTCTAGGCCCATACTAAAGAAAAATTGAAAACAGAAACTAAAACAGATACTCATGTGCCAGTGAGTATAACACCAGTAATTGCAACACTAGTTCCAATAGCCACAGTGTTCATCTACAGATGATGGATAAACGCAAGGTGCTGTGTGTATATTATGGAATTACCATTCAGCCATAAAAAGAGTGAAGCTCTGATAGATGCTATAACGTAGATGAACCTTGAAAACATTAGGTATATAAAATAAACCAGATACAAAAGGACAAATATTGTATGATTCTTATTGGAAATACCTAGAGTATGTAAATTCATAGAGACAGAGAGTAAATTAGAGGTTACCAGGGTCTGGGAAGAAGGTGGAATGGAGGAAAGTGTTAAGAGGTTCAGAGTTTTTGTTTGAGATAATGAAAAAGATTTTGAAATTGATTCTGGTTATGAATGCACAAGATTGTGAATGGAACGAATGCCACTGATTTGGACACATAAAATTTAAAACAACAATAAGAACACTTTAAACTAACATAAATTAGTGACTTTAAATAATAAGCATTTCATGTGGTCTTGACTCTGAGAGTTAGGAATTCGGCCTATGCTTGGTTGAAGAGTTCTGCCCCACATAGTGTCAGCTGGGAGCTCTTGTGAGTCAGATGAGCTATGAATACAACATCCAAAATGGCTCTAATTCTATACCTGGAAAATAATACTGGCTACCAGCAAGGAGTTCATCTAAGGTCTCAGCCAGGAACTTTGCTTCTTCTGCATGTGAGCCAAATTGGCTGAGATTCAAGAAGGAAGATTCGAAGATTTAAAATTGACAAACCATTAGCCAGACTCATCAAGAAACAAAGGGAGAAAAATCAAATCAATAAAATTAGAAATGAAAATGGAGAGATCACAACAGACAACACAGAAATACAAAGGATCATAAGAGACTACTATCAACAATTATATGCCAATAAAATGGACAACGTGGAAGAAATGGACAAATTCTTAGAAAAGTACAACTTTCCAAAACTGGACCAGGAAGAAATAGAAAATCTTAACAGACCCATCACAAGCACGGAAATTGAAACTGTAATCAAAAATCTTCCAGCAAACAAAAGCCCAGGTCCAGATGGCTTCACGCTGAATTCTACCAAAAATTTAGAGAAGAGCTAAGACCTATCCTGCTCAAACTCTTCCAGAAAATTGCAGAAGGTAAACTTCCAAACTCATTCTATGAGGCCACCATCACCCTAACACCAAAACCTGACAAAGATCCCACAAAAAAAGAAAACTACAGGCCAATATCACTGATGAACATAGATGCAAAAATCCTTAACAAAATTCTAGCAACCAGAATCCAACAACACATTAAAAAGATCATACACCATAACCAAGTGGGCTTTATCCCAGGGATGCAAGGATTCTTCAATATCCGCAAATCAATCAATGTAATACACCACATTAACAAATTGAAAAATAAAAACCATATGATTATCTCAATAGATGCAGAGAAAGCCTTTGACAAAATTCAACATCCATTTATGATAAAAACTCTCCAGAAAGCAGGAATAGAAGGAACATACCTCAACATAATCAAAGCTATATATGACAAACCTACAGTAAACATTATCCTCAATGGTAAAAAATTGAAAGCATTTCCTCTAAAGTCAGGAACAAGACAAGGGCGCCCACTTTCACCATTACTATTCAACATAGTTTTAGAAGTTTTGGCCACAGCAATCAGAGCAGAAAAAGAAATAAAAGGAATCCAAATTGGAAAAGAAGAAGTAAAACTCGCACTATTTGCAGATGACATGATCCTCTACATAAAAATCCTAAAGACTCCACCAGAAAATTACTAGAACTAATCAATGACTATAGTAAAGTTGCAGGATATAAAATCAACACACAGAAATCCCTTGCATTCCTATACACTAATAATGAGAAAACAGAAAGAGAAATTAAGGAAACAATTCCATTCACCCTTGCAATGGAAAGAATAAAATACTTAGGAATATATCTACCTAAAGAAACTAAAGACCTATATATAGAAAACTATAAAACACTGGGGAAAGAAATCAAAGAGGACACTAATAGATGGAGAAATATACCATGTTCATGGATTGGAAGAATCAATATAATGAAAATGAGTATACTACCCAAAGCAATCTATAGATTCAATGCAATCCCTATCAAGCTACCAACAGTATTCTTCACAGAGCTAGAACAAATAATTTCACAATTTGTATGGAAATACAAAAAACCTCAAATAGCCAAAGCAATCTTGAGAAAGAAGAATGGAACTGGAGGAATCAACCTACCTGACTTCAGGCTCTACTACAAAGCTACAGTTATCAAGACAGTATGGTACTGGCACAAAGACAGAAATATAGATCAATGGAACAAAATAGAAAGCCCAGAGATAAATCCATGCACATATGGACACCTTATCTTTGACAAAGGAGGCAAGAATATACAATGGATTAAAGACAATCTCTTTAACAAGTGCTGCTGGGAAATCTGGTCAACCACTTGTAAAAGAATGAAACTAGAACACTTTCTAACACCATACACAAAAATAAACTCAAAATGGATTAAAGATCTCAACGTAAGACCAGAAACTATAAAACTCCTAGAGGAGAACATAGGCAAAACACTCTCCAACATACATCACAGCAGGATCCTCTATGACCCACCTCCCAGAATATTGGAAATAAAAGCAAAAATAAACAAATGGGACCTAATTAACCTTAAAAGCTTCTGCACATCAAAGGAAACTATTAGCAAGGTGAAAAGACAGCCTTCAGAATGGGAGAAAATAATAGCAAATGAAGCAACTGACAAACAACTAATCTCAAGAATATACAAGCAACTCCTACAGCTCAACTCCAGAAAAATAAATGACCCAATCAAAAAATGGGCCAAAGAACTAAATAGACATTTCTCCAAAGAAGACATCCAGATGGCTAACAAACACATGAAAAGATGCTCAACATCACTCATTATCAGAGAAATGCAAATCAAAACCACTATGAGGTGCCATTTCACACCAGTCAGAATGGCTGCGATCCAAAAGTCTACAAGTAATAAATGCTGGAGAGGGTGTGGAGAAAAGGGAACCCTCTTGCACTGTTGGTGGGAATGCAAACTAGTACAGCCACTATGGAGAACAGTGTGGAGATTCCTTAAAAAACTGGAAATAGAACTGCCTTATGATCCAGCAATCCCACTGCTGGGCATACACACTGAGGAAACCAGAAGGGAAAGAGACACATGTACCCCAATGTTCATCGCAGCACTGTTTATAATAGCCAGGACATGGAAGCAACCTAGATGTCCATCAGCAGATGAATGGATAAGCAAGCTGTGGTACATATACACAATGGAGTACTACTCAGCCATTAAAAAGAATACATTTGAATCAGTTCTAATGAGGTGGATGAAACTGGAGCCTATTATACAGAGTGAAGTAAGCCAGAAGGAAAAACACCAATACAGTGTACTAATGCATATATATGGAATTTAGAAAGATGGTAACAATAACCCTGTGTACGAGACAGCAAAAGAGACACTGATGTATAGAACAGTCTTATGGACTCTGTGGGAGAGGGAGAGGGTGGGAAGATTTGGGAGAATGGCATTGAAACATGTAAAATATCATGTATGAAACGAGTTGCCAGTCCAGGTTTGATGCACGATACTGGTTGCTTGGGGCTGGTGCACTGGGACGACCCAAAGGGATGGAATGGGGAGGGAGGAGGGAGGCGGGTTCAGGATGGGGAACACATGTATACCTGTGGCGGATTCATTATGATATTTGGCAAAACTAATACAATTTTGTAAAGTTTAAAAATAAAATAAAATTATAGTTGGAAAAAAAAATAAATAAAGGCAGAATCTATTGTTCTCTGAAGGCCCAGCCCAAAAGTTAACACTCACTCTTGTTGCATTCTATTTGTTGGGGGGAAAAAAAAAAGGTCATAGAACTGACCCAGATTCAAGGGGAAGAGAAAGAGACTTCCTTTCTTCATGTGGAGAAGAAAGTTCACATGAATAAGTTCATGTGGATTGGATGCTATTGGTGAAGCCATTTATGGAAACACAATATCAGAGCCTTATTATGTATGTTTTAAACAATATGTCTCTGTTGACCTTCAGTCATGAAAAATGAGCCAAGCATGATAACAATTATAAGCTCTTTTACCATCTGGAACGAAGTTGCAAGTATAAAAGTGGCCTGGCCATGAAAGAGTGTCTGTGATGAGGCAAGAAATTTGTGCTTCTACTCTATAGCATTGCTCTAGTTGTCTTTGTTTTCTGATGGTTTGTTTCATATAATCCCTGCAGGCATATTATTTTTGCTTTCATCTGTACCAACAAATACCACTTTTGGTATTCTAGCTGCAGTGCAGTATGAAATAGGATATTTATCATGGTTTAAATGAGACAAGCATATGCAGCAAGATAAGAATTCAGAACCACAGAATATTCATGAAATTATCCTCCTCAGTATACATCACATAAGCAAGGGATATATAATTGTTCATATGCTCTTCATAACTAAATATTTTAGCTTTTTGTAGTCAATCGTCTTAGCTACTTAACATAAATTAACACATCAACTCCTGTCATAAACACACACAGACCCATAAAGCTCTGTGCTTTGCACTCTGCAGTATTCATAAGGCATACAGATGTGACCCGCTACCCTCTAGTAATTTTAAGTCGATAACATCTTCTTAGCTTTAGAAACTGCCATCCCCAAATGTTCCCTCTGTCCTCACACACCAAAATTCATCTCACAATAATCATTCTTGGACTTTTTATTCCTATGTATCATGTGACAATTTCCTTGGATGATTATTTGTTTTGTACAATATTTGAGATGAGAGACCCATTATTTGCATGATTCTGCCCTAGTCCTCAACTTTTTAGAAAAGGGCCAGAGTTCTCCTCCCTTGTTTAGCTGTTCTGGTATCAGATTTTTATTCATAATAATACTGAAAACAAAACAGCATTAATGTAAGCAAGGTGAACCCTTGTTGAATACTTCATATGTGCCAGGCACTCAAGCAGTTTACAGACATGCTATCATGTAATATTCAAAATAGCCCTATAAAGTAGGCACTATATATCCTTGTTTTATAGTTAAGGACATTGAAGCTCATTATGTATCTGAAGTAATCAAGCTAATAAGAGACAAGAGTTGAAATTAGGTTTGATGGCCCTGTAGCCTATGTTCTTAATTGCCATGAAGTTATCAGAACATAAAAATTTACAACAAATACTCCTGGAAACTTTATCCCCCTGCTCTACTCTGTTAAGAGGGATTCAGTATAGTTCTCTTTTAGAACCACTGTTTAAGGAACATGTGAATCAGTTAATTCTCTGTTGCTGAGAGCAAAACAACATCACCATCTTTTTCAAAGTAAATGGGGTTTCTGACATTAGTAATGAGAATATAATTTAGTAACAATAAAATAGGTGTGCAGGAAGCTAGCCAAGGCTCTATCTCATTATTTTCAGGCTCTCGTCAAACAATCCACCCCAAATCTGTTGGGAGTTGGTCCTGGGACAAGCCATGGCTGTTCTCTTTGGACATATCGAGTGTAGCATCAGCCAAGTCTTCCTCAGTGGGCAGATCTTTGCTCCTTACTGTAATGACCCTGACACTATCATATTGATTACCTAAATGTGATCATTATGCCTATCCCATTCACCAACTCAGGCAGATGTCAGGAATTAAATCATTGATTGGATTTACACGTTTCATCAACCTTGAAAAGGGTTAAAGTAGACCAACATGCAACATAGAGATTCCCAGGCAGGTACAAGCATATGGGGTACACGGAAGACATAGGAATCTTTATAGAAAAGGGAAGGTGCTTTCACAATGCAAATAAACACTGTGCTTCTACTTAAAGATGTGTCTGAATATTTATTAGGTTGTTTGCTCTTCTGTGTCTCTTGTAGTTTCATATAAATGAGTGATTTATTTGAGAAATGCTACAGTTGAGCATCAGCTGGGAAACAGACACTGGTAAGCACTGGGAAATGGATTTGCATTATTTTAGAGAGAATATGAACAGATTGTAATGACAGGAGATTTAATGAAGAAATTGAGAGTCCTTATATGAAAGTAAATTGAGAAATTCTTTTGAATTTCACTTCATTGCAGAGAAGTGATGAAAACAAGGAAACTAAATCTCAGAGACTTAACAAAGGCTGAATTCCTGCCCAAGCTGCATGTCAGTTGAGGGTTGCTGAGAGCTGTGTGCTACGTGACCCTTCTTTCAGGTCCCCAGGTGACAGAGCATACACTCCCTGGGAGATTGTCTGTTGATGCACAATGCAAAGAAAAAGGGGCAAAGTACATTCAGCTCTTAAAACTTCTGCTCAGGAGTGACACCTATCACTTCCACTTGCATTTTATTGACCAAAGAAATTTGTATGGATATAGCTAAGGTCAGGGGGGTGGTTAAGTATTATATTATCATGTGACTGAAAGAGAGAGCCAACTATTGTTAACTACCTTAATGGCAATTAGAGCCTATTTGATATAAAGTTTATCTTCTAAGTAACATGACTTTACCCTTTATATTCTAGTAAATAAAAAGCGTCTCATATTCTTAAAAAGAGAAATATTATGCAATGGTATGTCAATATTATGGGTCCAATCTAGCATCATATTGTGGGTTCAAGAAAAGCAGCAGGGTAGTTATAATTCAGTTTTGTTCAAATGGGCTTTACAACAGGCCATATGGGTGGCCTTCAATGAAAGCAGATACTTACATGGTTGCAAATACTTTCACACTAGCTCTCAGAGCAATGTGCTTGAGAACTCAATTCAACTACACGGCAAAAAATGTTAAGAAATCAATCATCTGTTAGTGATTTCAAGTAATGAAAAGTTATATGTAAGAAAAAAAGTATAACAAATTGTAAATGACCCTAACACTCCTGAAGAAGAAAGTAATGTGTACTTATCAGTGGGCATGGTGGGAAGCATGGCGTGAACAAAAAGAAAATCTTACCTTAAGGTCTGTAAAAGCATTCCCTGCTGTTCTCACCCTGGCACCTCACCTGTCATTAGGCAATCAGGAGATTCCTCTTAGGTAGAGCAGTCAGCCCTGCACAGTCTTGGGATTTAAAAAAGAAAAAACAGCCTCCTATATTTCCCTGACTTGCGTGTCAATTATCCCATTTTGCCAAAGCATGACAAAATGTGAAGCATATCTGGATTCAGTGAAGTAAAAACTCACTGCAAGTTAGAAATACAGGAATAATATTTGGGAAGGAGAGAAATATAAGAAATGTTCTCAGCTCTGCAGGGTAAGCCCTGAAGTCAACTCTGACAAAATAGAGCATGCTCTCTGTTCTGCACATCTATAAATCCAAAAGAGTTACAGCACATGTAGGGTCCTTTCCCTAGACACTCTGGGGCCAAATCATGCTGTAAAACTTCAGGTGTATTTGTGGAGGAGGGAGCAATGAGTATGGGAAAGGAGTCAAGACAAAGCCAGTTAATAAATGTTTAATCAGTAAGTCACCAAGTCCAGGCTTGCTCTGCTCGCCACAAGATAGGCCAATGAATCCAAGAGGAAGTATTGGGAGGAAGAAGGGACTTTATTAGGGAGCAGGCTGACCAAGAAGATGGCAAGCTAGTGCCTCAACATAACCATCTTGTTGGGGACTGGAGGTCAGACTCTTGTATGGATCAAAGATGAAGGGAGATGAGGAAGTGAAGGAAAAAGACTATTCAATCCTCGTAATTGTCCCCTAGAATGGCAAGCCTCAGGCAGCAAAATGTGTCAGTTTCACTTTCTTACTGTCCTTCACAGGTGGGAGGCTCAGGTTATATCCCTGAGGCAGGCTATTATGTATGCCTACAATAACAAAGGCAGCAAGATGAGGGTTGAAGTCACAGAAGCAGATCCAGTATAAAATGAAAACTAACCCTTCCCCGTTACAATATGGGCATTTGTATACACTTCTCTGTGTGATTAAATTATAGCAAATCAATCCCCGTGCAGCCACCCTCTGCATGTGTTCTGCTTTCTGTTGTAATGTCTGAATCCACATTTGTCTGTTTAATCCAACCAGGTTTCTAAGGAGCACAATCAGCATAGTGATCTTTACCTGAGAAGGCTCAGAGGGGATCATACAGAGGATGCTGTTTTTACTGAGTTTAAAACATATCCAGTCTGTTGCAGCATATTGAAAATGGCTAAAGAACATTTTCCAAGAGCTAAAATTCCGAGCAGTGAATGAAGAAATAGGAGGAATAATTCACAAATTCTTTGAAATAGTCTTGGTTTTTACAAAACAAAATGAAAGCATTATAAACTTCCGAAGTCTTTAGATTTCTAAACTGGAATTTCAGTAGCAAACAGCATAGTTATAACCCAAGCTACAAGATAACATTGAAAAAACACATTCAGAATGTTAATTGAATTCAAGTTTGAAGGTTGATTTCTCCTGTACTAGTTAAAATTTCTATTGATCCTTACCACATGCCTATGAGGCTATGACTTTTGCAGCAGACCAGCTAAGAACTGAATAGTTAAAGGCAATTGAGCTGAAGTCAGAGAGCCAGATTACAATGCAATCTCAGCAAGGACCCACAGCCCAATTTATGCTCCGGGGTTTTTTTTCCATTAAGCTAAACTTTAATTCTCTCTGATACCTAATTCCAGGTATTAATGTTGCTCCTTTTTCAATTCTCTCTCTGAAGTTCATGCAGGGAGTAAGGTCATTCACATTGATAGGGATGAAAAAGTGGAGAGAGCACTACTCACCATGATCTGACCTGATTTATTTTGTTGATCATAGTTTTTATTTCAAGGGACATTGAATTAATGTCATGTCAACCAAATATATTTTATGAGAACAAATCTCTGATTTCATGATAACCTCAAGGTATGGAAATCTAAATAGAAGAATAATAAAATGATCTTTGAGTTTGCCAATGATTCTGTCATTTGACAAATATCCTCTCAGTGCCTGCTTGCTGCAAGCACACACTATTCTGAGGAGCAGGGGAATAAAAATACAACCTTCAGGCACAGAAGACATGATGATCCTTGGCTCTCCTGTAACTGGTAATAGTTTATTCATTCCACAAATATTCACTGAGTACCATATAAAAGGCAATCAGGTAAACATGATCTGGGAAACCATACCTATGGGATAAAGCAATTGATTAGAAGACATTTCCTTTAACATTGCTCCAGCCTTATCAGCTAATATATTCCTCAGAAAATTTCATCAAATTTGATATAGTGCTCAAATTACAGCATGCTTTCTTAAACAGCTTCATTAACATACTTTACGCAAAAATAGCCAGTCAAAAAAGACTATAAACATAGTAAGTGATTCCATTCATATGAAGTTCAAAACCAGGCAAAACTATTCTATGGAGATACAGATCCAAAAAGTGGTTACCTCTCATGAGAAGTCTACTCACTAGATAGCATGAGGCATTTTTCTAGGTCATGGAAAAATTATTTTTTTTTTTTTTTAATCTAAATGGTGGATAGATATGTGTGCTGTGCTCAATTACTTAGCCATGTCTGACTCTTTGTGACCCCATGGATTGTAGCCTACCAAGCTCCTCTGTCCATGGGATTTTACAGGCAAGAATACTGGAATGGTTGCAGGAAAGGGGATTCCTTCCAGGGCCCAAAACTGGGCTCTTGTCTAATACTCAGAGATGAATTGTCCAAGGAGACACATGCTGACAAACCAAGAGATTTTATTGGAAAGGGCACCCAGTTGGAGAGCAGACTGAAGCAACTTAGCAGCAGCAGCAGCAGGAGGGTAAGGGAACCCAGGAGAACAGCTCTGCCACATGGCTCACAGTCTTGGATTTTATGGTGATGGGATTAGTTTCCGGGTGGTCTTTGGCCAATCATTCTAATTCAGAGTCTTTCCTGGTGGCGCACGCATCGCTCAGCCAAGATGGATGCTAGCGAGAGGGATTCTGGGAAGTGGATGGACACGCAGTGTCTCCTTTCGACCTTTCCTGAACTCTTCCTGTTGGTGGTGGCTTATTAGTTCCACATTCCTTACCAGGATTTCCTGTCATAAAACAACTCATGCAAATGGTTACTATGGTGCCTGGCCAGGGTGGGTGGTTTCAATCAGTGTGCTTCCCCTAATGGAATGGGTTGCCATTTCTTCCTCCAGGGGATTGCCCCCACACAAGGATTAAACCTGTGTCTCCTGAATTGGCAGGTCGATTCTCTACCACTGAGTCACCTGGGAAGCCCCCAGATAGGTGTATGCACATGGCAAAAGAAATCTAGTTATTCCATTAGGATTTGTGCATTTTACTATATGTAATATACTTCAGCAAAAACAAAAAGCAAGAGTCTTGATTCTCATAGCCAGTATCCACCAAGATAAGCTATTCAGGGTTACTAAAGAGATTATACTGAGACTTTATAGAGTTTAAAATATTTCTTTAAGAACAACTGAACTCTTCATTCTATTCCATTGGTCTGTGTGTCGGTTTTCATGCCAGTATCATACTGTTTTGATTACTATAACTTTTGTAATATATCTCAAAATCAGGAATTTTGATGCCACTAGCTTTGCTCTTCTTTCTCAGTTTGAAGTTCTTTGTGGTCTGTATGAATTTTAGAATTGTTGCATTTACTTATTTTATTGAAGTATAATAGCATTATAGTAGTTTCAGGTATATGGCATAGTGATTTGATATTTCTATACATTAGAAAATAATGGTCACAGTAAGTCTAGTACCATTTATCACCACATAAAGTTATTACTGACTATATTCCCTTGTGGCTCAGATGGTAACAAATCTGCCTGTAATGCAGGAGACCCAGGTTCAATCCCTGGGTTGGGAAGATCCCTGGGAGAAG
The DNA here is from genome assembly GCF_029407905.1 of Bubalus kerabau. Classification (NCBI taxonomy): domain Eukaryota; kingdom Metazoa; phylum Chordata; class Mammalia; order Artiodactyla; family Bovidae; genus Bubalus; species Bubalus kerabau. The sequence continues at coordinate 17,798,629 of NC_073641.1, forward strand.
GGAATGGCAACCCACTGTAGTATTCTTTCCTAGAGAATTCCATAGACAGAGGAACCTGGTGGTCTACAGTCTATGGGGTCACAAAGAGTCGGACACAACTGAGTGACTAACACAACAAAAACACATTCCCTGGGCTGCATTACATTCAGGTGACTGTTTTATTACTGGAAGTTTGTACCTCTTATATCCCTCACCTATTTCACTCATCTCCCCTATCCCTCCCCCAACTCCCTCTCCCCCACTGCCAGCCACCTCTTTGTTCTCTGCATCTATGAATCTGTTTCTAGCTCTGCTATTTTTTTTTTTTATTCTACCTATGTGATATATCATAGAGTATTTGGCTTCCTCTAATCAGTCCTGGGTGTTCATTGGAAGGACTGATACTAAAGCTGAAACTCCAATACTTTGGCCAACTTATGCAAAGTGTTGACTCATTGGAAAAGACCCTGATGTTGGGAGGGATTGGGGGCAGGAGGAGAAGGGGATGACAGAGGATGAGATGGCTGGATGGCATCACCAACTCAATGGACATGAGTTTGGGTAAACTCTGGGAGTTGGTGATGGACAGGGAAGCCTGGTGTGCTGCGATTCATGGGGTTGCAAAGAGTCAGACACGACTGAGTGACTGAACTGAACTGAACTGAATCATTTCACTTATCACAATACCCTCTAGGTCAATCCATGTTGTCATAAATGACAAGAAGTCATTCTTTTTATGGCTTAGTAATATTCTATTATGTGTGTATACACACACACATATATATGTATGTGTGTGTATTTTACATCTTCTTTATCCATTCATCTAATGATGAACACAGGTTTTTCCGTATCTTGGCTGTTGTAAACAATGCTGTAATGAACATAGGGCTGCATATATCTTTTTCAATTAGTGTTTTTGTTTTCTTCAGAAAATTATCCAGTAGTGGAATTGCTAGTTTATGTTTAATTTTCGAAAGCCTCTCCATGCTGTATTCATATTTACATTCCCACAAACAGTGTATAGTGCTTTTTTTTATTGCCAACATTTGTTATTTAGAAAAATAATAAACAAGATCAACAAAACTATGAGCTGATTTTCCAAAAGATAAAACTGACAAAACTTTAGCTAAACTAAGGAAAAGAGAGAGATGACTCAGAAGTAAAATAAGATGGATTTTAAGTGATACTACAACAACAATAAAGAACTATAAGATACATCTATGTAAATTATACACCAATAAATTGGATAACCTAGAAGAAATCACTAAATTCTGCAAATACACAATCTACTAAGAAGTAACAGTGAAAAACAGAAAATCTGAGAACAATAATTGAGTCAGCAATCAAAAATCTAACAAAGAATAGCCCATTTCATAGGTCAATTTTACCAAATATTTAAAAACAATTAATACTGACCCGTCTCAAAAAAATGAAAGACAAGTGAAGTTGCTCAGTCATATCCAACTCTTTGTGATCCCATGGACTGTAGCCTACCACACTCCTCTCTCCATGGGATTTTCCAGGCAAGAGTACTGGAGTGGGTTGCCATTTCCTTCTCCAGAGGATCATCCTGACCCAGGGATTGAACCCAGCTCTCCTGCATTTGTAGGCAGATGATTTACCATCTGAGCCACCAGGGAAGTCCTTCTCAAACTCTTACAAAATTGAAGACAGGATACTGCCAAACTCATTTTATTAGATCATCATTGACTTCATGTGAAAACCAGACAAGAACATTGCAAGAAAAGAAAATCGTAGGACAATAAATTCTTGGTGAAAATAAATGCAAAATTTCTCAACAAATAGTAGCAAACTGAATTCAAGAGGCACATTAAGAGAATCATACACCATGACCAAGTAGATTTTTTTCCTGTGAATGCAAAGATCATTCGCCATACGCAAATTAATAACTATAAAATAGCACATTAACAAATGAAGGAGAAAAATTATATCATCATCTCAATAGATGAGGGCTTCCCTGATAGCTCAGTTGGTAAAGAATCTTCCTGCAATGCCGGAGACCCCAGTTCAATTCCTGGGTCAGGAAGATCTGTTGGAGAAGGAATAGGCTACCCACTCCAGTATTCTTGGGCTTCTCTTGTGGATCAACTGGTAAAGAATCCACCTGCAACACTGGAGACCTGGGTTTGATCCCTGGGTTGGGAAGATCCTCTAGAGAAGGGACAGGCTACCCACTCCAATATTCTGGCCTAGGGAATTCCATGGACTGTATATTACCATCTCAATATATGAAGAAAAATTATTGATAAAATTCAGTCCTTTATGCCCTTCATGGTAAAAATATTAGGTATAGGTATACATTATATGTATACATATATACATACATACATAGGTATACATACATTATATATAGAAGGAATGTACGTCAATATAATAAGGCTGTATATGGCAAGTTCACAGGTAACATCATGCTCATATTATGATGTTAAAAAATGAAATCTTTTTCTCTAATATCATGAACAAAGCAAGGATAAACACTTTCAGCAATTTTATTTACTATCATACAGGATGTCATATCTAGAGCAAAATGGCAAAGAAAAGAATAAAGATGTCCAAATTAAAGAAAAAGAAAATTATCTCTATTTGCAGACAGCATTAGAAAATCAGTTGATTTCTCACACACACAAAAAAACTGTTTCCACCAATACAGTTTTAGTAAAGTTCCAAGATACAAAATCAACATATAAAAATCAGTTGTATTTCTATACACTAACAACAAAATATCTGAAAGAAATCAAGAAAATTATCCATTTACAATATCATCAAAAACCATAAAATACTTAGGAATAACTTTAGCCAATTAGAGGAAAGATCTGCACACTGAAAATTATAAAATATTACTGAAAGAAATTTAATAAGACAAATAAATGGAAAGATTCCATGATCCTGAATTGGAAGAATTGTTAAAAAGTCCAAAAATGTCCAAAAAGCCCTCTCATAATTTCAAGGACATTTTTTACAAAAATAAAAATAAATTCTAAAACTTGCATGGAAAAACAAGAAATCGTGACTGACTGCCTATAACAATCCTGAGCAACAGTAGCACAATTGGAGACACAATACTTTCTGATTTCCAAACATGTTGCAAAGCTGTAATAATCAAAACTGTATTGTACTGGCACAGAAACAGACATAATAGACCAATAAACAGAAAAGCTAGAAATACACCCATGCATATACAGAAAAACTAATCTTCAACAAAGACATCAAGAATCATCTCGAATAAGCAATGAGAAAAGGATTGTCTCTTCAGGAAATGGTACTGTGAAACCTGGATAGTAGAGGAATGGAATTGGACCCTTATTTTACACTACCCACAAAAACCAACTGAAAATGGATAAACATAACACCTGAAACCATAAACTCCTAGGAGAAAATATAAAGTGAAAGCTGCTTGACATTGGTCTTGGCAATTTTTTTTTTTTTTGGTATGACTCCAAAAGCACAGACAACAAAAGAAAAAATGAGTATAACAAAATCAGACTAAAAAGTTTTACACAGCAAAAAAAATATTTATAGAATGTAATATTGACCTATAGAATAGGAAAAATATCCATAAACTGTGTACCTAATAAAACGTTAATATTCAGAATGGTGGCACAGTGTTAAAAGAATCTGCTTGCTAATGCAGGAGACACATGAGACGTGGATTTAAGCCCTGGGTCAGGAAAATCCCCTGGAGTAGGAAAATGCAAACCACACCAGTATTCTTGCCTGGGAAATCCCATGGACAGAGGGGCACAAGCTGGAATCAAGATTGCCAGAAGAAATATCAATAACCTCAGATATGCAGATGACACCACCATTATGGCAGAAAGTGAATAGGAACTAAAGAGCCTCTTGGGAGGAGGAGCCAAGATGGCGGAGGAGTAGGACAGGGAGAACACTTTCTCCCCCACAAATTCATCAAAAGAGCATTTAAACATCGAGTAAATTCCACAAAACAACTTCTGAATGCCGGCAGAGGACATCAGGCACTCAGAAAAGCAACCCAACTCTTCGAAAGGAGGTAGGAAAAAATATAAAAGGCAAAAAAAGAGACAAAAGAGGGAAGGACGGAGTTCCGTCCCGGGAAGGGAGTCTTAAAAAGAGAGAAGTTTCCAAACACCAGGAAATCTTCTCACTGCCGAATCCGTGCCGAGCTTTGGAAGCACAGAGGGCAACATAAAAGGGAGAAAAAAAATAAACAAACAGTTAAAAATCGCAGATTGTGAGCCCTACGGTAACTCCCCCAGCGGAGAAACAGCGCAGACGCCTGCACACGGCATTAGCAAGCGGGGGCTGGGCAGGGAAGCGGGGCGCGGGCTGTGTCCCTTAGAGTAAGAATCGGCCCAAATGTCCTGAGCGCTATCTGAGCGAAATAATTTGGGCTAGCAAACCAGACTGTGGGATATCTACCACGCGAAAAGCCAGCCCTAACCTAAGACACCTCCAGGCCCGCGCACAGAACAAAGGACTGAACAGAGATAGCGGGTTGCAGTACTATCAACAATTATATGCCAATAAAATGGACAACGTGGAAGAAATGGACAAATTCTTAGAAAAGTACAACTTTCCAAAACTCGATCAGGAAGAAATAGAAAATCTTAACAGACCCATCACAAACACGGAAATTGAAACTGTAATCAAAAATCTTCCAGCAAACAAGAGCCCAGGTCCAGACGGTTTCACAGCTGAATTCTACCAAATATTTAGAGAAGAGCTAACACCCATCCTGCTCAAACTCTTCCAGAAAATTGCAGAGGATGGTAAACTTCCAAACTCATTCTATGAGGCCACCATCACCCTAATACCAAAACCTGGCAAAGATCCCACAAAAAAACAAAACTACAGGCCAATATCACTGATGAACATAGATGCAAAAATCCTTAACAAAATTCTAGTAATCAGAATCCAACAACACATTAAAAAGATCATACACCATGACCAAGTGGGCTTTATCCCAGGGATGCAAGGATTCTTCAATATCCGCAAATCAATCAATGTAATACACCACATTAACAAATTGAAAAATAAAAACCATATGATTATCTCAATAGATGCAGAGAAAGCCTTTGACAAAATTCAACATCCATTTATGATAAAAACTCTCCAGAAAGCAGGAATAGAAGGAACATACCTCAACATAATCAAAGCTATATATGACAAACCCACAGCAAACATTATCCTCAATGGTGAAAAATTGAAAGCATTTCCTCTAAAGTCAGGAACAAGACAAGGGTGCCCACTTTCACCATTACTATTCAACATAGTTTTGGAAGTTTTGGCCACAGCAATCAGAACAGAAAAAGAAATAAAAGGAATCCAAATTGGAAAAGAAGAAGTAAAACTCTCACTATTTGCAGATGACATGATCCTCTACATAGAAAACCCTAAAGACTCCACCAGAAAATTACTAGAACTAATCAATGACTATAGTAAAGTTTCAGGATATAAAATCAACACTCAGAAATCCCTTGCATTACTATACACTAATAATGAGAAAACAGAAAGAGAAATTAAGGAAACAATTCCATTCACCATTGCAACGGAAAGAATAAAATACTTAGGAATATATCTACCTAAAGAAACTAAAGACCTATATATAGAAAACTATAAAACACTGGGGAAAGAAATCAAAGAGGACACTAACAGATGGAGAAATATACCATGTTCATGGATTGGAAGAATCAATAGAGTGAAAATGAATATACTACCCAAAGCAATCTATAGATTCAATGCAATCCCTATCAAGCTACCAACAGCATTCTTCACAGAGCTAGAACAAATAATTTCACAATTTGTATGGAAATACAAAAAACCTCGAATAGCCAAAGCAATCTTGAGAAAGAAGAATGGAACTGGAGGAATCAACCTACCTGACTTCAGGCTCTACTACAAAGCCACAGTTATCAAGACAGTATGGTACTGGCACAAAGACAGAAATATAGATCAATGGAACAAAATAAAAAGCCCAGAGATAAATCCACGCACATATGGACACCTTATCTTTGACAAAGGAGGCAAGAATATACAATGGATTAAAGACAATCTCTTTAACAAGTGGTGCTGGGAAATCTGGTCAACCACTTGTAAAAGAATGAAACTAGAACACTTTCTAACACCATACACAAAAATAAACTCAAAATGGATTAAAGATCTAAACGTAAGACCAGAAACTATAAAACTCCTAGAGGAGAATATAGGCAAAACACTCTCTGACATACATCACAGCAGGATCCTCTATGACCCACCTCCCAGAATATTGGGAAAAAAAGCAAAAATAAACAAATGGGTCCTAATTAACCTTAAAAGCTTCTGCACATCAAAGGAAACTATTAGCAAGGTGAAAAGACAGCCTTCAGAATGGGAGAAGATAATAGCAAATGAAGCAACTGACAAACAACTAATCTCGAGAATATACAAGCAACTCCTACAGCTCAACTCCAGAAAAATAAATGACCCAATCAAAAAATGGGCCAAAGAACTAAATAGACATTTCTCCAAAGAAGACATCCAGATGGCTAACAAACACATGAAAAGATGCTCAACATCACTCATTATCAGAGAAATGCAAATCAAAACCACTATGAGGTACCATTTCACACCAGTCAGAATGGCTGCAATCCAAAAGTCTACAAGTAATAAATGCTGGAGAGGGTGTGGAGAAAAGGGAACACTCTTGCACTGTTGGTGGGAATGCAAACTAGTACAGCCACTATGGAGAACAGTGTGGAGATTCCTTAAAAAACTGGAAATAGACCTGCCTTATGATCCAGCAATCCCACTGCCGGGCATACACACTGAGGAAACCAGAAGGGAAAGAGACACATGTACCCCAATGTTCATCACAGCACTGTTTATAATAGCCAGGACATGGAAGCAACCTAGATGTCCATCAGCAGATGAATGGATAAGCAAGCTGTGGTACATATACACAATGGAGTATTACTCAGCCATTAAAAAGAATACATTTGAATCAGTTCTATTGAGGTGGATGAAACTGGAGCCTATTATACAGAGTGAAGTAAGCCAGAAAGAAAAACACCAATACAGTATACTAACGCATATATATGGAATTTAGAAAGATGGTAACGATAACCCTGTGTATGAGACAGCAAAAGAGACACTGATGTATAGAACAGTCTTATGGACTCTGTGAGAGAGGGAGAGGGTGGGGAGATTTGGGAGAATGGCATTGAAACATGTAAAATATCATGTATGAAACGAGTTGCCAGTCCAGGTTTGATGCACGATACTGGTTGCTTGGGGCTGGTGCACTGGGACGACCCAAAGGGATGGAATGGGGAGGGAGGAGGGAGGCGGGTTCAGGATGGGGAACACATGTATACCTGTGGCGGATTAATTTTGATATTTGGCAAATCTAATACAGTTATGTAAAGTTTATACTAACGCATATATATGGAATTTAGAAAGATGGTAACAATAACCCTGTGTACGAGACAGCAAAAGAGACACTGATGTATAGAACAGTCTTATGGACTCTGTGGGAGAGGGAGAGGGTGGGAAGATTTGGGAGAATGGCATTGAAACATGTAAAATATCATGTATGAAACGAGTTGCCAGTCCAGGTTTGATGCACGATACTGGTTGCTTGGGGCTGGTGCACTGGGACGACCCAAAGGGATGGAATGGGGAGGGAGGAGGGAGGCGGGTTCAGGATGGGGAACACATGTATACCTGTGGCGGATTCATTTTGATATTTGGCAAAACTAATACAATTATGTAAAGTTTATACTAACGCATATATATGGAATTTAGAAAGATGGTAACAATAACCCTGTGTACGAGACAGCAAAAGAGACACTGATGTATAGAACAGTCTTATGGACTCTGTGGGAGAGGGAGAGGGTGGGAAGATTTGGGAGAATGGCATTGAAACATGTAAAATATCATGTATGAAATGAGTTGCCAGTCCAGGTTCGGTGCACGATACTGGATGCTTGGGGCTGGTGCACTGGGATGACCCAGAGGGATGGAATGGGGAGGGAGGAGGGAGGAGGGTTCAGGATGGGGAACACATGTATACCTGTGGCGGATTAATTTTGATATTTGGCAAATCTAATACAGTTATGTAAAGTTTAAAAATAAAATAAAATTAAAAAAATAAATAAAAAAAATAAAAATAAAAATAAAATAAAATAAAATAAAAACTTGGAAAAAAAATAAAATAAAGAGCCTCTTGATGAAAGTCAAAGAGGAGAGAGAAAAAGCTGGCTTAAAACTCAACATTCAGAAAATTAAGATCATGGCATCTGTTTCTATCACTTCATAGCAAATAGATGGGAAAATCTGTTCTTTCAGTTCCTTTGGAAACACTGAAAGAGCTCAGTGTGAAAAAAAATCTTTGTCAGCTCTGATACATAGAGCTTGAAACAGTGAGACTTTATTTTGGGGGGCTCCAAAATCACTGCAGATGGTGACTGCAGCCATAAAATTAAAAGATACTTGCTCCTTGGAAGAAAAGCTATGACCAACTTAGACAGCATATTAAATAGCAAGATATTACTTTGCCAACAAAGGTCCATCTAGTCAAAGCTGTGGTTTTTCCAGTAGTCATGTATGGATGTGAGAGTTGGACTATAAAGAAAGCTGAGTGCTGAAGAACTGATGCTTTTGTACTATGGTATTGGAGAAGACTCTTGAGAGTCCCCTGGACTGCAAGGAGATCCAACCAGTCAATCTGAAAGGAAATCAGTCCTGAATATTCATTGGAAGGACTGATGCTGAAGCTGAAACTCCAATACTTTGGCCACCTGATGTGAAGAACTGACTCCTTGGAAAAGACCCTGATGCTGGGAAAGATTGAAGGCAGGAGGAGAAGGGGTTGACAAAGGATGAGATGGTTGGATGGCATCATCAACTTGATGGACATGAGTTTGAGCAAGCTCGGGGAGTCGGTGATGGTCAGGGAAGCCTGGTGTGCTGCAGTCCATGGAGGTACAAAGAGTTGGACACTACTGAGCGACTGAACTGAACTGGTCAAAGAGTACAATTTTTCAGTTATAAGATTACAGATGACTAATTGTTTCATGCCCAGTACTAACTGTTGCTTCTTGTCCTGCATACAAGTTTCTCAGGAGACAGGTATGGTGGTCTGGTGTTCTCATCCATTTCAGAATTTTCCAGTTTTTTTGTGATCTATACATTCAAAGGCTTTGGCATAATCAAAAAAGCAGAAGTAGATGTTTTTTCCTGGAATTCTCTTGCTTTTTCTGGATCCAATGATTGTTGGCAATTTGATCTCTGGTTCCTCGGCCTTTTCCAAATCCAGCTTATACATCTGGAATTTCTTGGTTCATGCACTGCTGAAGCCTAGCTTGAAGGATTTTGAGCATAATCTTGCTAACATATGAAACGAGTGCAATTGTATGGTGGTTTGAACATTCTTTGGCATTGCCTTTCTTTGGAAATGGAATGAAAATTGACCTTTTCCAAGGAGAAATGAACTATTATCTTATTTAGGAACCTCTGCATGTTATGAATCTGATTGTTTTTTGTTGTTGTTGTTGTTTTTTACTGCTTTTGAGACTCTTTTTTTGGCTTTCTAATTAAAATGTGTCTCATTGTGAATCATTTTATGTTGGTTCTTCTTGGAATTCATTGAACTTTTGGATGTGTAGCTCCACTTCTTTTATCACATCTGGGAAGTTTTCAGCCCTTATTTATTCAAGTATTCTTTCTGACCCTTTCTCTCATCTCCTCCTAAGACTCCCATTTTGCATATGTTCGTAAGTTTCATGTTGTCTCGCAGTTTTCTAAGGCTCTGTTCCTTTTTATTCAATCCTTTTACTTCTCCTCAGATTAAATAATTAAAGTTAACTTATCTTTTATTTTTTGGATTTTTTTCTACTGCCTGCTCAACGTACTATTGAAAACCTGTAGCTAAATTTTTTATTTTAGTTACTGTACTTTTTCAACTCCAGAATTACTTTCTGATTCTTTTTTGTAGTTTCTATATTTTTGCTGATATTCTCTATTGAAACTTTTTTTTTCTGTCTTCCTTTAGTTCTTTCAAAAATTTTTAACACAGTTCATTTAAAGTATTTCCCTGGTAAATCAAATGTCTGTTCTTCCTTAGGGACAATTGCTGTTAATTTATCTTGTGAATGGACCTACTTTCTTGTTTCTCTATGTGATTTGCTTTGTAATTTTCATGAAAAATTGGAAATTTTTAATACTATAATGTGGTAAGTCTGATAGCCAGATTTTTTCCTTTTCCTGGTGCCTTTTTTGTAATTTGTTATGTGTTATAGTTGTTTGTTTATTTAGTGACATTTTTTAAAGTTTTTTTTTTTTTTTTTAACCCTAGGGGAAGGAGGAAGGCAGGCAGGAAGGCTGGCTTGCTTGGTCTTTGCAGAATGGTTTTCTGTTGGGGACTCTCTTACCATTTAGCCAAGTTATTTATAAATGTGATGTAGCACTCATTTTCTCTCTTTGCTGAGTCTAGAAATCAGCCAGAGATAAAAGCTTGAGTTCTTCTTAGGTCTTTTCTGAGAATGTATCCTGCTCTGGAAATTCATTTGATTTTCTAAATCCCCCCATGCAAGTGGATACTTTTCATTGACGTAATACCCCCAAATCTCCCCAGCTTTCCTTTCCAGGATTTCAGCATGCCTATGGTTTGCCTCAAAAGACCAAACAGACAAACATATTCTCAGAGAATAAAGTTTGCTCTGCCCTCTAAGCAAGCTGGGACCGAGGTTTTTACCCTCAAAATGGAGCCTGATGTCTCTCAGGCCACTGCCTCACCAGTGAGGGGAAGGACAAGAGTGACTAAAAATAATGCAAAGGTTTCCTATGTTTTTTAAGTTACCCTTTTCTTGATTCAGCTTTTGTTGATTGCTATAAACCTTTATTTTTCATAGTTTGGATAAAGTTCATTTTGTTTTTGTTCCATTACGTAGAGTTTCTGTGGAGTTAAGAACACTTGGAACTACCTAATCTGCTATTTTCACTAATATTATTCTTTCAATTCAAAAATTTTTCATCCACGTAGTTATTTAATTATTTGTTGTTTAATATTTGAGTTAGAGTTGTTTCCTGCTGTCTAGTAATTTTGAGTTATCTATTCATATTTAAAAGTGGGAAAATAATCTTATTGGAAACTGTGCATATAGGTAGGGCTTGCTATACACAGACTTCAACATTACAGTTTTATCTATTTGGATCATTAAATTAGGGACCTTCTGATGTATCTTTAGTTATTTCATCTTTGGTTGATCTGTTCTCAAGAATATTTTCCAGTCATCTCTGTGGGTAGGCTTGGTTATTGTCATTTTGAGAGACATGTAAAAGAAAAGTGTGGAAATATTTCAACATTCAGTAAGTGAATGTTTACCATATCTTCTTGTACCTGGAATGATCTTCTCATTACAGAACCCTCTCTGTTTTCTCTGTGGGGATTTGAGTGCTTTACTTATCTAGCTTCTGGCAGTCATTAGTCAGGCCTCCAGATGTTAGCCCATCTTTACCCTCAGTTTTAGAAGTATGAGGTGAATCATTTGGAAGTTCCCCACTGCTAGCTAAAGACTCAGATTTCTGATGTCTGCTGTCAGTTACTAGCATCCATCTGCTTTCCCCCTAAAAGTTTTGCTGGGGTTCCTTTTCTCATTTTATCTGTTCTTATGGACTTATTTCTTTGAAATTGCTGTCTTATAATTACTATTATTTTAATGGAATTTCTTGATGCAGAAGAGGTGGATGTGTTTTTTAAGTCACCAACTTCATTTTGAAAACTGTTTGAGGGATTTCTCATTAACCCCCTTTTCTCCATTGAATTTAAGCTATGAAAATTTAAAGAGAGTTCTTAAGATAAATGGTGGAAATAAATATAACCAAATACTCAGAGGAATTTGTCTTATTAATAGTCTTGCTAGATATATTGAATATCATTGTGCAATTTAAGTTTAAATAGTGTTTTACTTCATTAATAATCTTTTTATTAATGTAATTTATTAGAGATTAAAGATTAGATCAGGTCCTAACTACAGAAGGTATTTGACTTAGCCTTTAAAGACACCCAAAGGGAAGGATAATGTCAGACATCTCATTGAATGGACATTCTCCAACAACATTTTGTCAAATGACTCCATTTTTATTTCTTATCATATTAATAATGGACTGAATCTTTAGTTTTCTTTCATTCACTAATCCATTGTTTTATATAAATCTATCAAGTTAGCTTATAGGAAAAAAATTAAAGGTAATGAACTATTTGATTGCTGGGTTTTATCATTACTGAACTCTATAAAATTACATGAAGTCCTCTTCTATTGTATGGTCAAAATTGCAAGGTTATTTTCTTTCATCATTACTCTTATAGTAATTTTTTAAAATCCTTTTAAAGATAGGCAGTTTATTCATGACTTCCTCTAAAAAACTATTTTTCCTTCTTAAACTTCAGTTTCTTTAAATAAATGTATTTGAAAGATCAAAATTTGGATGACTCACTAAATCAAAAAGTAATTGATTGCTGAAGTTGTTACTCTTGGTGACAAGTAAATCAATAGAAATAAATGTGTGGTATCAAAATGAACAAAAAGTAAAACATCAAAAGAAAAAAAAAGAAAAACCAAGATCAAAGGAATATATAGGCTATACAAATGTTGTAAATCAATAAATATCCCAACCTTAACCAGAAACTATGCTTACATTAAAACTGGAGTTACACTGTAAGGAGGTAGAGGAAGAATGATTTTAAAGGGTGATTATTTGTGTCTTATAGTGAACCAGAGAAATATTAGGAACTTAGGGAAGACTTTTCAATGTCACTTCTTAAAGTTTCTTAGAAATAATCTCAATGATGCCCCTTCTGTGCTCAATTCAGGACTCAGCTGTTTAAGTCTTCCATTTGTCCAAGATCTTCTTCAGTCATGATGCTATAGTTTGCTTTGCGTTTCCTTAGTCTTCAGTTTTGTTTTGATGAAAATGATAACTAAGATCTTAAAAATAAATGTATTTTAAGATCCAGGCCCTTCAAGATGGAAAAGTTGAAGTCTGATAGTGGAGACCTGATAAGAGGTGATTTTCTGCTCTTGATCCAATTTCAAGTCTGAATTGCAAAGCTGACATGATGAGCTTAAGAACCATTCAGGTTAGCATCAATATCTAAGTGATTAAATATTGAGAGGAGGTAGAAAGAGAGAGGTTTAGATATGAAAACCCTGGCAGTGATAAATTCTGAATCACAACCATTTGAAGGAAATGTCAGAATCAGGTTTTCCGGAAGTTCCATCTAAGCTAATAAAGGGTCAGCTAGCACCTCAGAAGGAATCAGCTTCTTCATTTTACTTCCTTATTGAAAGTCAGGAGTTTGATGTTCAGCCACTAAGTCCTGTTCAACTCTTTGTGAACTCATAAACTGCAGCTTGTCAGGCTTCCCTATCTCTCAGAGTTTGCTCAGACTCAATGTTCAATGAGTCAGTGATGCCATCCAACCATCTTATCCTCTGTTGCCCACTTCTCCTCTTGCCCTAGATCTTTCCCAGAATCAGGGTCTTTAGCACATAAGAAATCAGGCCATCATTTTCTTTTCTTTTTTTTTTTTTTCAGGCCATCATTTTCATATACCAGCAAAGAGTTCTCATAATTGAGCCAAGAGAGTTTTGACACAAAAGATTTATTGTCTCTGACTTTCCTTATTTTCTGTATAGTATTAATCTCCACTGTTTTTATTTTAAAAACTTTCCAACTCAGATTTAACTAAAACACAATTAAAATTTATCTTTCATATTATGATCAGGATGTTGACAGGATACATCAGGAATAGCTTTAACTCTCTGTGTACCTCTGTACAGAACTCTGAATGCAAGTGTATATGCTTAGGATATAGTCAAGGGGCTGAGCACTTAGGCTCAAAAGTCAGACAGCTGTGGCTTAATTTGCATTTCATAATACTTATTAAGGGGCTTCCCTTGTAGCTCAGTGGTAAACAATCCACTTGTCAATGCAGGAGATATGAGTTCAATCCTGGGTCTGGAAGATCCCCTGGAAAAGGAAATGGAAACCCACTCCAGTCTTCCTGCCTGGGAAATCCCAAGGACAGAGGAGCCTGATGGGCTATAGTCCATGGAGTCGCAAAAGAGTCGGACATGACTTAGTGACTCAGTTCAGTTCAGTTCAGTCGCTCCAACAACAAAAACACTTACTCAACGTGTGAGCTTACCAGAGCTAATTTTCTCCATATTACAAATTCCCAATTTGTCAAATGAGTCTAAAAACACTTCAAAAATTGTAGTGAGGTAGTAAAGTAGAAAATGACATTTTCTTGGTTAATACATGTGAACATTTTTTCAACATGATATACCACAAATGCCCTGGTATTGCTAAGCTCTTCCTGGCATTATTGATACAGTAATATTAATACTATTATATATTACTTATTTTGCTATTGTTACTATTTTATGATAAAATGAATAGGATAGGGCTGCCTCACTAAGAATTCACATTAAAAAAAAATCCACTCTAAACATGGTGTTAAACAGAGGTCTCTTGAACGTATATTGAAAGAGGAAATTGTAATTACTCACATAGTGAGTGAGTTATGGTCACTCAGTCATGTCCAACTCTTTACGGCCCCATGAACTGTAGCCTGCCAGGCTCTTCTGTCCATGGAACTGTCCAGGCAAGAATACTGGAGTGGGTTGCCATTTCCTTCTCCAAGTATTCACATAAATGCCTACACATTCTATTTACTCATCTATCATGCCAAAGTCCTTATGAATCAACAAAAGTTTCTCGTCTCTCCTTGTCCCAAAACATTCTGTACAACTTAGCTACTATTTTCTTGTTTTATTTTTCCATCTTGCTAACTGCTTCATCAATACCTTGTTAAGGATTTTCACATATTTATGAAATAATTGGTCATTTTCCTTTCTTTAATGTCCTTATCAATGTTTAACACAAAGTTTATGCTGTCTCCATAAAATAAGTTGTTGATTATTTATACTTTATTATCTTGAAGAGTTTGTTTTAAGCTGATTTATTGTTGTAATGGAGAAGGCAATGGCACCCCACTCCAGAACTCTTGCCTGGAAAATCCCATGGATGGAGGAGCCTGGTAGGTTGCAGTCCATGGGGTTACAAAGGGTCAGACACGACTGAGCGACTTCACTTTCACTTTTCACTTTCATGCATTGGAGAAGGAAATGGCAACCCACTCCAGTGTTCTTGCCAGGAGAATCCCAGGGATGGGGGAGCCTGGTGGGCTGCCGTCTATGGGGTCTCACAGAGTCGGACACGACTGAAGCGACTTAGCAGCAGCAGCAGCAGCAGCAGCTTGCTGTAATACTTTTCAATGGAAAACTTCTGGGCTACTCTTTTCTTACGTAGAAGGTCTTTTATTATATATTCAATATTTTAAAATAACAATAATTTTCATTTAATTCATCACTGTCTTTCTTGTTGGGTTGTGTGTATGTTTGCAGGAATTTATCCATTTTATCAAAATTTTAAAGTTTTGTCATAAAGTTATTAATTATCTTTCTTGGTCTTTTAATGTTGGCATTTTCTGCAGTAATGTACTTTTTTTCATCTTTTGTATGTGTGATTAATGAGCCTCTTTTATGGGTTGTGTAGCTTGTTGCTTTTTTTTTTATCCATTACAAGCTCAATATCTTGCTGAGATTAGTTAGTTCATTTACATTTAATTGCATAAAATATATTTTAGAAAGATTAGAAGGGCAGGATTTTGTACTAGAATTCTAAAGAATAAAGACATATTTTAGGCATATTGTAATTCCTTTTGGAGTAAGTAAAATACATTAATTAAGATGGGTTAATTCTACTAGAATGTAACAGAGGAAATCTAAAAGAAAAATATTGGAAAAGATGTATCTATTATTTTCCTTCAAACATTTCTTTTACAAATTACAGCACAAAGAAAAACTAAGCTCCATGGCTATCAGGAATGACATTCCTCCTCACTTTAAAATACTTTTTCTTTGTTTTCACGGATGTTCAGCATGGTCCTTAAGGTGGCTTTTGCCTTTGGAACACTGGAAGTCCAATTATTTTAAACTAAGATGCCTTACTTATTGAAAACAGTAGTATCTTGTTTGGGTTAGGACAACAGAGCTTTAATGCATGGTCCTGTTAATTCATGAATCCCAGACTTTTCCCATAGTCAAAAGCTTAGCTATAAACTTCAGAAATCCATTCATTAATCACCTTGTATTACCATTTTTTTCACCTTCTTCCTCACTCTACTCCACAACAGACACAAACAGATACATACACAGCCACATGATGGCTTTCCCCCAATATCTGAATGCAAGCATTCTTTGATACTCAGAGGAAGGATCGGTGGCTACAATCGACACTTTTCTTATTGCTTTGTCACATTAAAAACTTACACTTGAGCTTCGTGGCTCTTTTCAGTGTTTTAGTGGCATTATGGAAGTTAATAAGCCCATCTTTTTTCAAATGGAGGATAATTGCTTTCCCATGTTGTTTTGTTAGTTCCTGCTGTACAGTAATGTGAATCAGCTATAAGTATACATATATTCCTTCCCTCTTGATCCTCCCTCCCACCTCCCCATCCCAACTGCCTGCTGCTGCTGCTGCTGCTGCTGCTAAGTCGCTTCAGTCGTGTCCGACTCTTAGCGACCCCATGGACTGGAGCCTCCCAGGCTCCTCCATCCGTGGAGTACTGGAGTGGGGTGCCATTGCCTTCTCTGTCCAAACTGCCTAGGTCATCACAAAGCACCAAGCTGAGTTCTCTGGGCTATGTTGCATGTTCCCACTAGCTAGCTATGTTATATATGGCCGTGTGTACATGTCAATGATACTTTCTAAATTTGTCTCACCCTCTCCTTCCCCTGCTGTGTCCACACTCCATTCTCTATGTCTGCCTCTGTTCCTGCCCTGCAAATAGGTTTAGCAGTATCATTTTCTAGATTCCATATATTTGTGTTAATATACAATGTTTGTTTTTCTCTTTCTTAACAAGCCCATTTATAGAAAACCATCAGTACTCCTGATGTTTGCTCTTAAATACCAAATTATTATTTTATGATAGATTTTTCATGTCCCTGAAAATTCAAAGTAGAGCCCTAAGTAAACTTACTAGTAGCTCTAGGCAATCTTCCAGAATGTAAAGTAATTCTACCTTATGTAATAAAATATCATTTATCCTAAAGCTATATATTTTTCATTACATTTCGCATGATTTTTTCCTTTGATGTTCTTCTTGTTATGAGTATGACAATTCACTGACCATAATATTTGGAGGTGAGAAATTTATATTGTTAAAGCTTTTCTTTGAAATGTGTAACCAAACTCTTTCTTTTCTTTTTAGAACCAGAATGCTAGCAGGGCTTTTCATAACCTGTTAGCATTGTTCACCTTTAGAACTATTATATCATTCCCATTCAGTCTATAGGCAGCATTTCATGCTTTATAATAAGATATATTAAATCGTCTGTCTGGAATTTATAAGAGAAACAGCATGAGCTTTGCTTGTCTCTTTTTCTCTATAAGAGGCAACAACATTTCAGCATCTCTATTTTTTTGCCTAAAATATATAACAGAAATGAAAATCCATTATGTAATTCTGCCACAATGCTGCTAAGTCACTTCAGTCGTGTCTGACTCTGTGCGACCCCGTAGACAGCAGCCCGCCAGGCTCCCCAGTCCCTGGGATTCTCCAGGCAAGAACACTGGAGTGGGTTGCCATTTCCTTCTCCAATGCATGAAAGTGAAAAGTGAAAGTGAAGTCACTCAGTCGTGTCCGACTCTTTGCGACCCCATGGACTGCAGTCTACCAGGCTCCTCCGTCCATGGGATTTTCCAGGCAAGAGGACTGGAGTGGGTTGCCATGCTTCAATATTAAATATATTTTAATATATAGCATGTATTATTTTAGACTTTGAACAAATTCAATTTAAAAATGATTTTGAATTTCTACTCTAAGATTACATTTAGCTACAATGTGATATTTCTTTTGAAGAAGAAGAAAACTGGTCATCTGTGCTCTGATCTATTTTATATTTGAAAATTCCCAAGACAGGTAAAACTTAATGGATTTTTATTTTATGTCCACTAAAATCATATTCTCATTGAAGTACCTCTCATTCCCTTATGTTGTTGTTCTTTAATTGCTAAGTCATGTCCAACTCATTTTCCGATCCATGGACTGTAGCCCACCAGACTCCATTGTCCATAAAATTCCCAGGCAAGAAGACTGGAGTGGGTTGCCATTTCCTCCTCCAGGGGATCTTCCTGACCCTGGGCTTGAAGCCGTGTCTCCTGTACTACAGGCTGATTCTTTACCACTGAACCAGCTGGGAAGCCCTAAACCGTTATAGCCTTCTTCTTTTTTTTTTTTTTTTTTTTTTCCTGCTCTTCACTATGCTCAGTCAAGGCTTAGCCAGGGATCTATTATTGTTAACCTTGAACTTAATCAAAGAAAGACTGGAATCTTTACAGGGGAAGGATTTTGACAAGAGGAAATTGGGGACTTGGAGTAGTATCCCCGCTACCAAAAGTGAGAACTGAATCTCTTGGTGGAGTCCTAGAAGGAGGAGTGAAGTCATTATTACTGATCAGTTTTCCAATAGTCATTGCTCCCAAATTTTCCCTTGCTACAGAACTATTATGGTTTTAGAAATAAAATGTGTTTAACCATAAAAGAGTCATGATTTAGTTTGTTCAATTTAAGCTAACCTCATTTTAATGTCTACATTACTCAATTTTATTTGTAGAAAAAGTTCTGAATAACAATTACTCACACAGACACTTTTCTTCCCTAGTGGCTTCCCAGCCTGCATTGCAGTGTTCCCAGCAGTCTTGACTCTCTCATCCTGGCTTTGTAATCACTGGATCACACCTCAGGTGAGTCTTCCTAAACTCCGCAGGCCACTAGCATTGTCTTACACCCCCAGTTTCTTAATGGTGGCCACATCACAGACTTGGTGTGTAAATTGAGCTAAGTAGTTTTAGGAATCATACACGGCCCAGGTTAGAACTCACTGCTTTAGTCTTCGCAATGATTTTATAAATATTTAATTCTTGTAGCAAATCCTCTTCTGCTTAAAATACCTAGAAAGGCTTGTGTTTCCTAGAGTGAACTCAACTGAAATAGCTATTCACTTGTTGTGCATGTATGGTTGACCTTGTGACATAGTAATTGACAAGGTTGTTGGATCCTTCTGGTAAAGTTTGTTTTATGATTAAAGATATAAGGGTAAAAAGTAGTTGGGCTGTCCTGCTCTTTCCTGTCCTTTTCCTTTTCCTTCTCCTCCTCCTTTGATCTTTGTTATGAGTTTCCGTGTTACCACAGCTATCTTGCAACCATGTGGTTACTACCTGAATGAGGACCAAAGGCTCTTATGTTAAGGATAATAGAGAAGGATGGGAAAACCTAGGTCCTTGATAATATCACTAGGCTGCTGAAGATCTGGACTGACGACTGGACTTAGACATTGTTAGCTTTTCTATTGCATGCTGGAGAGAAGAATTTCTAATTGATAAGATTGAATTACTACTGGATTTCTCAATGTTATATATCAAAAGTAAAGGAAGTCTGAAATTTTCTAATGAGGCTGATTCTGTCAGTTGCCAACCCTCACACTTTACTTTCCAAGAGGTTCTAGCTAAATTTACAGAGCCAGGATTAGGGACTCAGTACTTGAGGACTTATCTTAGAATTTTAGAATTTCCTTCTCACTTCTAGAGTAGGAGGAAGATGCCAAGGAAACAGTATCCCCTGAGAGTAACCCCCAACCAGTGACTCTCAGAAGTTGCTGTATAAATATACTGTCTTTCTGGTCCCTTGGGCAGAAAAATTCTAAGGCTTATGTTTCCCACACTTCCTAGACTTGCTCACTGTATTAGCCTGCTTAATACTGAATTTTAACAGATCGTCTCCTTTCTCTGTGCTTTCTAAATTAAATAATTACATGTGATTTATTGTTTCAGCCTAACTGGAGATCAAATTAGATATGTCAGGCCTGAATCAGATAAAAAAGACTCTCCTGATTCAGTCAAATGTCAGTGCACAGAGTCCTGTAGAAGCTACCTGAGATTTAAACTCTGACTACAACTTTTCAAAGACTCAGTTCCTTTGACTCTGTTATATTATATCAGTTATGGCTGTATGTTGATGATACCCATCATCTAAGTCCTGATGGATCCCATTGTGTGTTTTATTACTAGCTTCCAAAAATATAGCCTATGATTAGACTACTAACTTGACTCTATTACTGCTTCCAAAGACAACTTAATTTTAATTCAATTAGAAGACTATTTCCCCATTTGTTACTAATGAATGCCTTTAACTGAAAATAGAAGTCCCAATTCTCTAAAATCATGTCTGTTATTTTCATGGGCTCAAACCATATAACTTTTTAAATCCATAAGTGCAGGCAAGATGGATAGACTTTATTGTGGATTAAAGAAAACATGCCTGTCAACATAAAAGTGCTTCCTTTCTTTGTTTACTAAGGTACTTGAAATTCTCTACCTTATAAATGTTTCTTCAGGTAACAGGCCATTGTAATGAATTAAGATATTTTGGTTACCAAGGAAGAACAAATCTGAGCTAGCCAATGCATCACTGAGGATGTATTCATTTAAAATATTACACTCATTTTCACCTATCATATAGAAATGACCCTGTTGAGATTCTACTTTAATGAGATGGGGAAAGAAGGAAAGGGCTGCTGCCACTCAGGTCGATTATTATGTAATCGTGGAGGACATCAGGGAGAACACTGGGGCCTGGGTGTCCCGCACATAGAGAAAGATAATAAAATGGGAGTCAAGCAAAAGATGACATCGACTGAACAGCTCTGCCAAAGGGCTACTATTGTACTGGATTAGATGAAAATTAAAAAAAAAAAAATAAGAAACAGAATAATAAACTAGAGTTAAACTTTGCCTTAACTCTTATTTCTTCTTCACAGCACACTTGAATTGTGGGATAAACACAAAACATTTTGCTTTTACAAGATTTTCTTTTTTTTTTTTTTTTTTTTTTGCAGAAAGGCCTCAGGTGAAAAATACATTTAAAAATCCAATTTAGAGGGCAAACCATGTTATTTTGTATTGCTGGAAACTTTTCCCTGTACAACTAATCATGTTCCATTGCATGAATCTTTTATCACAGCAAGGCTAAGGAAACTAGTTAGCTTATTATAGAGCAGTATATATATATATATATATATTTTTTTTTTTTTAAAACAATTTCATTTTCCTGAGTTTTACCTCATGAAAAGTGTATCTGATTTACTACTAGGAAAATTTACAAGGAATGCCCCTTCAGTTAGAGGGAGAAAGTGGTTATAAATTTTGGGATATAATTTTCCTGGGAGAAATCTTTCAAGTAACTTTACTGAGTAGTGCCAAGAATGTATTCTATACAAAGTATTGCAAGAGAGATTCCCACTGCCTGTAACAGTACTTTGTAATCATTAGATTGTCACTAAATATTTATTGAATAAGTTAATGCAAGATACATTTTGACTTCTGTCCTTAAGGAATTTATCTAGTTGAATTAGGGAGGCATTTGGCTGTAAATTTGCCAAAATCACTAGGTGTGTGCATAACCGTGTATCAGCAATTTTAAATAAGTAAATGTCATTCCCAGTTTATAATAAAAGGATATCTTAGGACAAATTTGGTCACTGACACCAAACATGTAGTAACAATCAAGCATATCATCTATTTAAAAAATTTTGATGAAGTTCTAGCTTATATATAGAAAAAACTTGTATGAAAAATTCACTTGAGTCAATGTGGCAATATTCTATTGTTAGATCTGGAGAAATCTATTAAGTCATTAAAAAAATCCCTTAAAATCAGTAATGGAAAACAAATATTTAAGAATCAAGCCTAAAATGTCATACTCAAAGATATAGATGAAGGGTACAGGGTTTGCTATTAGTCTTATCCCTTTTCATGCAAGGTCTGGAATTATCTCTAAAATATTTTAACAAATCTACACATTTTGCAAGTCACCAATGAGATTACCACTGTGTTATTTCACAGAATTTCTTTAACAAAATCATAATTGTAACATAGTATGCTAATAAGCAAGCTTCTCAGATGATAATCAGGAGAGCTGCAATTTCTATAGTAGCTTCCTTAGGTTTGTAACTAAGTCCATTGTCTGCTGAATTTCTGATACATGCAAATAAATGCTCTAAAAGTGTGGCTTCAACATACATATATGACAGATTGTCTATACCAAAGTACTTCAAATAAGTCCAGCATAGCATCATATATGACATGAATGGAGAACAATAAATATCACGAACACACACTGAATGCTTTCAGTGTGTTGAGGGATGATTCTAAATAATTCACAGGAGTCATCTCAAATAATCCCACAGCAGCACTCTGTGATTTCATTTTCTTAAAGAGGAAATTGAGGCTCTGAGAAGTTAGATTGCTTGCTATGGTAAGAAGCTGGAAAGTGGCCGTTTGAGATTTAAAACTAGGCAGTGAGCTCTGAAGTCCACACTCTGAGCCATGAAGCAGTACTGACTCTCAAAGGACTGCATACAGAATAATAGAACTAAGGGCTAAATTGGGGCGATGAGAAGGTCCAACCTAATTGTACATGCAGAAGACTGGACAGGAGTGTTCTCTTTCTTCCTTAGACCTATGTAGTATAGGACATCTCATCAAGCATGACCTAAGCAACATGAACCACTGGATTCACTTTAGAATGATGAGTTATAAGTGGCATGTATGGTTTTTAGTGATGGTGAAATCTGATTGGGTGGTGGAGACAGATCAGTAGATTATATCAGAAAAATGTAAGCTAAAGGTAATTGCTTCATTAGAATAGCAAATGTAGCTTTGTTCTGCCAGGGAGCCAAAGCAAAAACATGATTCTGTGTGTTTCTTAATACGGATCATTCAAACATATAGGTAAAATTGAATTTACTATAATAACACTAAGAGAGGTTTGTTAACTGAATGCTTCTGAAAGGGATACTAAATAAATTCAAAACTATTTTTACAAAAGATGTGGGCATAAAAATTACAGACATGATTTTATATTTTCCATCTCAGTTTTTTTATGGGGAAGAGTGAATTCCTGATCAAGGCACAGACTGCTCCCTGGTTGTAGCTTCAGGTAACTGTAGTGTCTGTTCCCTGGCCTCTGGTGTGTTGCTTTCATCACACCACGGTAAACTCTGGTCATCATTTGTTTATTGTCTGAGAGACACTAGAATATGAGCTCCTTAGGGCAGAACCTGGGTCTGTCTTGTTTATCTGTGTAACTCAGCACCAGGAGTTCAATAAATTATTCAGCATTGTAAAAAATATAGTTTTCTCTTATATCAAAACATAATTTAAAACTCAGTCTTTTGGCATACTTTATACATCCTTAAGGAGACCAGTCCTGGGTGTTCATTGGAAGGACTGATGCTGAGGCTGAAACTCCAATACTTTGGCCACCTCATGTGAAGAGTTGACTCATTGGAAAAGACTCAGATGCTGGGAGGAATTGGGGGCAGGAGGAGAAGGGGACGACAGAGGATGAGATGGCTGGATGGCATCACTGACTTGATGGACATGAGTTTGAGTGAACTCCAGGAGTTGGAGATGGACAGGGAGGCCTGGCGTGGTGTGATTCATGGGGTGGCAAAGAGTCAGACACAACTGAGCACCTGAACTGAACTGAACGGATTGATAGATCCTTATAGCCCAGGACTAGTAGAAGGGAACTTTCAGAAACTAAGAACATTTTTATGTATACATGAAATACGAAATTGCCAAATGTGAAAGTTTCTAGAAGATATTCAAAGCTTTTGAGTGATCGGGTAATCTATTCCAATAAGAAAAGGACTAAAAAAAAAAAATGCTTACTTCAATTGCCTGAGGAAACAATGAGAGATCTGAATTTCTTTGCTAAAGTGTTAAGGTTTCAATGTTGGTATAAAAGTGTGTGGGGAGGGATTATTTTTCCATCATTTGAGAAAATCTTGGATCTAATCTCTTAAAACTTTCAATTTAACTCATTGCCCTTGGAGTAGGATATGTTACTACTGCGAAAGGAAAACTACCATGATGCTGTTAATCTTTTTAAGACACTGATCCTACTGCCATTGAGTAATTAATTGAGAAGGGTAAAAGATCCTTTTACCCCTTTATCCTTAAAGACAAAAATTAACATACAACATTGCATTTATGATAGCAGTTTTCCCACCTCTGGGGAAAGAACTGAATTTTGATTGGAAATATTAGACTATTTAAAAGCTGTGTGTGTGCATGTATGGAAATGTATGCATGTGTGTTTTCACAATAACTAAAAACAGGGTCTGTTAAGATTGTGTTTATTTCTGTGTTGTTCTTGATTACATATCCTGGCAGGTATAGTGTCTCAGAGTTGTAGCTAATAAGTATGCATTAATTTTTTAAAAAGTGCACTTTGCTTATGTATGGTATGTTTATAAGCTTTGACTGATGAGGTAATTTTATTAAAAGGGAATCAAATCTTAACTGGGAGTGGAGATGAGGTGTAATTTTACTACACTGTTGCAAGAAAATTATTAATATCTTTCATAAATAAACTATACTTATATACTTCCAAAAATTAAATTGTCCTATTAGATAAATAACTGAACACTTAAATGTACAATTCAAAAGCTAGAGATAGAGACTAAATGAATGATAAAATAGTGAAATGCATTTGTCTTGGCTGTAAAATTGATGTGGTCAAAAGCAATTAAAACTATCTTTCACAATGTAGGTGAAGGAAAAGTCAGTCAGAGGAGATAGGCATTACCAGTTTACTCTTGATCTGGGTGAAATGTGGTCCAGTCTTTATAAAGACCTCTTTGGTAACATGAATCAGGAGTTTTTAAATACACACACACACACTGGCTCAATAGATATATCTATTAAGCCAGAAATTCTACTTCTGAGAATATAAATAATTAGAAATGTGAACAAAGATGTGTGTTTATTCAAATTGAATATTGAATCTCTGTTACATGGCAGATGCCATTTCCTTTAGAAAAAAGTTCTCTTAGTACTCTGAATGTCAAGTGGGAAGTCAGGAAAATTAAAGGCCAAATGCAATAGAGTAAATTAGAATAAATTAAAACTATTAATGTCCCTAGCCCAGCCCTGAGAAGAAGATATCTTTAAGATGATGTAATATAGGAAACAAATTTGGCAGAACATTAGCATTAACAAGAGAGCATTTTTTAAAATTTAAGTTTCGTTGAATTACAATATTATTTGCTTCTAATGTACAGCAAAGTGATTCTTTTTCGTATTCTTTCCATTATGATATAAAAGGGTATTGAATATAGTTCCCTATGCTATAAAATAGGCCCTTGTTGTTTATCTATTTTATATATAGTAGTTTGTATCTGCGGAGAAGGCCCTGGCACCCCACTCCAGTACTCTTGCCTGGAAACTTCCATGGACGGAGGAGCCTGGTGGGCTACAGTCCATGGGGTCGCTAGGAGTCGGACATGACTGAGCGACTTCACTTTCACTTTTCACTTTCATGCACTGGAGAAGGAAATGGCAACCCACTCCAGTGTTCTTGCCTGGAGAATCCCAGGGACAGCGGAGCCTAGTGGGCTGCCGTCTATGGGGTCTCGCAGAGTTGGACACGACTAAAGTGACTTAGCAGCAGCAGCAGTTTGTATCTGGAAATCCGAAACTCCTAATTTACCCCTCCTTGATCACTTTTCCCCTTTGATAACCATAAGTTTGTCTTCTATGTCTGTAAATCCATTTCTGTTTTGTAATAAGTTCACTTGTATCATATTTTAGATTTCACATATAACTGATAGTGTATGACACCTCTCTTTCTTTTTCTGGATATGAGGTCACTTAACATGATAATCTCTAACTCTATCCATGTTGCTCCAAATGGCATTATTTCATTCTTTTTATGGCTAAGTAGTATTCCATAATATTTATGTACCACAGCTTCTTTATCCATTCCTCTGTCAAAAGACATTTAGGTTGTTTCCATGTCTTGGCTGTTGTAAATAGTCCTGCTCTGAAGATTGGAGTGCATGTATTTTTTCAAATTAGACTATCTTCCAGATACACGACCAGGAGTGGGACTGTTGAATCACATGGCAGCTCTTTTTTCAGTTTTTTAAGGAACCTCCATACTGTTTTCCATCATGGCTATACCATTCCACGTTCCCACAAACAATTGAGGAGGATTCCCCTTTCTCCACACCGTTTCCAGAATTATTTGTAGACTTTCAAATGATGGCCATTCTGCCCAAAGTGAGGTGATATTTCACTTTAGTTTTGCCTTGCACTTCTTTAATAATTAGCAAAGTTGCGCATCTTTTCATGCGCCTATTGTCCATCTGTATGTCTTCTTTGAAGAAATGTCTGTTTAGAACTTCTGTCCACTTTTTGATTGGGTTGTTTGGGGGTTTTTGATATTGAGCTGTATGAGCTGTTTCTATATTTTGGAAATTAATCTAGTGTTGGTTACATCATTTGGAAATATTTTCTCCCTACTCCATAGATTGTCTTTTTGTTTGTTTATGATTTCCTTTGATATGCAAAAGCTTATAAGTTTGGTTAGATCCCTTTGTTTACTTTTGCTTTTACTTCTATTGCCTTGAAAGACTGACCTAAGAAAACACTGCTACAATTTATGTTAGAGAACGTTTTGCCTATGTTCTCTTATAGAAGTTTTATGGTATGATGTCTTTTATTTAACTCTTTAAGTCATTTTTGAGTTTATTTTTGTGTGTGGTATAAGCTGCTGCTGCTGCTAAGTCGCTTCAGTCGTGTCCGACTCTGTGCAACCTCATGGACTGCAGCCCACCAGGCTCCTCCGTCCATGGGATTTTCCAGGCAAGAGTGCTGGAGTGGGTTGCCATTGCCTTCTCTGGTGTTGTATAAGAGAGTATTCTAATTTCATTGATTTACATGCACCTGTCCAGTTTTTTCAACACCACTTGCTAAAGACACTTTTCTCTGTGGTATATTCTTGCCTCCTTTGTTGAAGATTAACTGGTGCATGGATTTATTTCTGGGTTGAGAGCATTTTTTTCAAAAGTCATTATCATGTACTTTATTTCCATTTATGTAACATTCTTAAATCAAACATACAGAAACAGACAACAGATTAGTAGCTGCCAGATGTTAAGGATGAGAGGGAAGAAGTAGTAACTATGGAAGGGTAGCACAGTGGATCCTAGAGATGATGGAAGAGCTTTGCTTTTGATTGTGGTGGTGATCACATCAACATCAAATCAACACGTGTGACACTGTGTGAACTGCATAGAACTGCACACATACACACACACACAAAAGTGCGTATGAAGCTGGCAAAATCTGAATAAGCTTAATGAATTGTGCAACTTCCTGGTGGCTCAGACGGCCTATAGAGTCAGAGACCTGCGTTCAATCCTTGGGTTGGGAAGATCCCCTGGAAAAGGGAATGGCAACCCACTCCTGTATTCTTGCCTGGAAAATCCTATGGACAGAGGAGCTTGGTGGGCTACAGTCTATTGGGTCACAAAGAGGCTACACAACTGAACAACGAAGCACAAACAGTGATGCAAGATGTTGGACTGGGGGAAACTGCATGAAGAGCACACAGGACCTCCCTGGGTATTTTCTCTCTTGCAGTTTCCTATAAATTTATAATTATTTCAAAGTAAGAGATGACAATGCCATTGCCTAGATCATAACCTAAAGTTTTCAGGTAGAGTATCAAACATAAGCAATATTCTCCTTTATTTTTTAATTATTATTTATATATAACACTCTCCTTTATTTTTTAATGATTAATTATATAAAGTTCATCCCTCATAGTATATCAAGACATACAGTCATGTAACCAACACCACAGACATACAGTTGTGACAGACAAATAGTCATGTAACCAACACCACAATCAAAATACAGCACTCTTCCATCACTCCAAAATATCTCGTTTTGCCCCTTATAGTTATCTCCTCAGACCAACCCCATCTGACAACTACTCATCTTTTCCTTATCACTGTAAATTTGTGTCATTTTATAATATCATATAAATGGAGTCATACAATGTATACATTTAGGAGATCAAGTTTTTTTTTTCTCCCATTCTTATCTGCTCCTTTATATTCTTGAGCAGTTTCCCATTACATAAATGCATCCCAGTTTATTCATCCATTGCCTGACATATACAACTATAGGAAGACCCAGCAACTGAACTCTGGGACAATTATCCCAGATAAATGAAAACTTGTATTCACACAAAACTTATACATTAATGTTGATAAAAGGTTTATTTGTAATAAGTGAAAATTAGAATCACCCCAGATATCCTTCAACAATTGAATGATTTAAAAAACTGTAGTATATATATGCCCTAGAATGTTACTCAGAAATAAAAGTGCCTTTGGTAATAAAAGCACATCAAATTTGAGTGTAGCATGTATAGAAATAGTATAAGAGACTCAAAGAAATTTGGATAAATCCTGACTTTGTCTGCTACAAACATCATTTTTAATAATCCTTCATAGGTACTTTTACTGAAAAATGGTTTGTAATTTTAGATATCCACAGACCTCATTACTTTCATGTAATGAACGGGGCTTAATCTGGCAGATAGGTAACTTTAGTAGGTGTCATGATATTATGCTAAATGCTAGAAATTGCAGTTCTTATTTTTATTGCTTAGAAACAATTGACAATCTAGATTCAAAAATAAAACTGATGCATATAGAATACAATAGAAACATCTTAAAATCTTATTTTTGGAAAGCAAATAGAAATCTTTCCAATGATTTCATTTAAGGCAGAAGTAGTACCTACCAATATCTTCATTTCTTTGGAAAAATGAAACAGAAAAATTAAAAAGTAAAGTATTAAATGACTCATATATGAAGAGAGAGACATACATATCTGTTTTTAGATTAGATACAGCTTCTATCTTGCAAGCTCTAATTTTACTCTTTCTTTTGATAATCCATAAGAGAGGTTTTTATATGCATCATGTCTAAACTAAATGTTTACTCTCCGTGAAGTGCAACTCCCATAAGCACTTCCATTACTGTGTCATCCCTGTTGCCCAGTTTACAAACTAAGGGCCCTTAAGTGCCTCTAAGTATTTTCAGTACAATGTGATGTAACTGTATCACCTACATTAGCTTTAATGAGTGTAGCACAGCTAATGCTTCACTTGGGGGACTGACATGTGGCTCTCTTCTGGAAAATGCCTCTACAACTAATACATGAAACTTTTTAGACGTTGTACAATAGGTAGCCCCTCCAGAAATCCTCAGTCTCAAGTGGTTTCTCCAAGCATTCTACTACACATTGAAAGAATTGTTCAGGATAGAACTTTCCTATGCCCTCAAAACTATTTAGTAAGCAAGTAAAAAAGGAATAGCAAACAACCTTTAGTCTAATTTAAGTCATGCTTCACACACACCCATCAGTTGCTCAGTCGTGTCCGACTCTTTGCGACCCCATGAATCGCAGCACGCCAGGCCTCCCTGTCCAACACCAACTCCCGGAGTTCACTGAGACTCACGTCCATCGAGACAGTGATGCCATCCAGCCATCTCATCTTCTGTCATCCCCTTCTCCTCTTGCCCCCAATCCCTCCCAGCATCAGAGTCTTTTCCAATGAGTCAACTTTTCGCATGAGGTGGCCAAAGTACTGGAGTTTCAGCTTTAGTATCATTCCTTCCAAAGAAATCCCAGGGCTGATCTTCAGAATGGACTGGTTGGATCTCCTTGCAGTGCAAGGGACTCTCAAGAGTCTTTTCCAACACCACAGTTCAAAAGCATCAATTCTTCGGTGTTCAGCCTTCTTCACAGTCCAACTCTCACATCCATACATGACCACAGGAAAAACCATAGCCTTGACTAGTGATAGAAAATTTGGTACAATGTTTGAAATCAAAAGTCATGTGATAGGATAAGGGATGTTTTAGCTCCCAGAGAGGGCGTATGAGAGCATTTAAAGACTGGAGTTCAATGAATTTCTATCTGCTGTTTGATGAGTGTATGAGAAATCTTCCAATGAACTTGTCTTTATTTTCGGTGGAAAAGAATAAGTTTTCTGGCATGGCAAATAAACAGGAACTTTTAACTGTAATCTTTCAATCTATTGGGATTATTTTCAAGCATCTGTTGAGTGTGTGTGTGTTTTAACTTGATATCTGATAAATTGTCTAATCATTACATTTGACACTCACAACAGATGTATAAAAGAATTCTGAATCTCTAAGGTCATCCTCTAACAATATAGAGTGTTTCCATTTGTAGGAAGATAGGGCAGTGTTTCCTAGACTCAACATCAAGATGATCCCAAAAGTATTTTCCCAAGGGAGAAGTGTTTGCCTGCTGATAGGAAGAAACATTAACTATTTGAGATAAAATAGTGCTGCAACAGTGATAAGAATTACCTAGGCTCTTACCTTACCAGTAAGAGTAGTAAGTGAAAGTCCCTTTTCTGTGCAGCCTCTCTTGCTTGGCAGTGATGGTGATATTTATCTTCTGTTTACTTTGAGTTTGCATTAAAGTTGGTTATCTGGAGGCTATAATCATGTCAAATTTCCTTCCAATAAGAAGGAATAAGAATAACAATACTCTTATTGAATATTCTTAATAAGAATATTCTTAACAATAAGAAATAGTGCTTACTTTATCCTATATCTTCTATTTTCTTCTTTGTTTAATTTGTATTCTGTTTCAATAAACTTCTTCAGGTATATTGAGTAAGAGATAAACTTCCTGAGTCATCTTATATCTGAAATATATTTGTCTTCACATTTGAACAATACTGTTGCTCAGTAAAAATATTCCAGAATGAAAATAATATTCCCTGAGAAATTTGGAGATGTCTTCAGTTGTCTTCTAATGTCCAATTTTATTGCTGAAAAATATGTTGCTTGTTTAATTATCATTCTTTTTTGTTATATTGGTTTTGTTTTCTGGGAGTTACTAGGATGTTTCCTTAATCCTTGTGATTATAAAATATGATGAAAATATATTTATGATAGATCATTTTTTAAGTCATCCATTTATAACTTACCAAGTCATTTCAATATGAAGACTTATGTTTTCATCAGCTATGAAAGTGAAAGTGAAAGTCGCTCAGTGGTGTCTGACTCTTTGCATGGACTATATAGGCCATGGAATTCTCCAGGCCAGAATACTGGAGTGGGTAGCCTTTCCCTTCTCCAGGGGATTTTCCCAACCCAGGGATTGAACCCAGGTCTCCCACATTGCAGGCAGATTCTTTACCAGCTGAGCCACCAGGGAAGCCCTTCATCAGCTATAGGAAATTATTAAGCTATTTCTTTGAAAAATTTTCTTTTAAATTTCTGACCACGTAATGTGAACTCATACTTGTTTTCCATTCACTTATCTCCATCTACAATACCAAGGTTTGGCAGATAATGTATGTTTATGATTCAAAAGTAATAAAATGTCAGATTTAAGTGATAATCTATACATAATTACTTTGAAAGTAAAAGGTTTAAACATACCAATTTAAAGAAAAGAGACTTCCAGAGTGAACTTATAAAATGACTCAATTATATGCTGCTTAAAAGAAATTAACTTTGAATTCAAATGTATAAGTATGTTGAAAGTAAAATGATTGAATAAGATATATCATGCAACCATTAATAAATAAAACATTAATAAATGAAATGACCATTAATAAAACAGCAATGGCTATGTTAATATCTTACAAAGTAGACTTAAAGTAGACTTTTAAGTAGATTTAAAAGTCAATACAGTTACAAGAGATAAGAAGAATATAATGTAAAGGTAAAAAAGATCAAACCATCAGGAAGCATATGGATCTTAAGAATGTTACACACCAAATAAAGCCTTCAAATATGTGAAGCAAAGCCTTGTAGATCTAAAAGGAAAAATATACAGATTCATAATCATACAGCTGAAGATTTCAATTGTCTCCTCTCAACAGTTGACAGAACTACTAGTCAGAAGATTTGAATAGTACAGTCAACCAACAGGATCCAATCGACATATATAGAACGCTAAAGAATAGCAGCACATTCACCAAGATAGATCAGATTCTAGTCTATAAAACAAACCTCATCCAGTTTAAAAGAATTTGTCATTTGGTGTATATTCTCTATAGTAATGAAATTAAACTAGAAATAAATAACAGAAAACAACAGGAAAACTTCACATCATATGGAAATTAAACATGCTTCTAAATATCCCATGGATCACAGAGGAAAACTCAAATGAATTTTTTTTTAAAAGTAGAGCTAAATGGGGAACATAATTTTCCATCAATAATGAATGGATAAAGAAGACGTGAGTATGCGTGTGTATGGTTGTATACATACATACAGTAGAATATTATCCAAGAAAAAGAACTGAATCTTGCCATTTGCAACTGCGTAGATGGACATAGAGGGTATTGTGGTAAATGAAATAAGTCAGACAAAGACTTTATGATTTTAATCTTCTGTGGAATCTAAAAATCAAAGCAAATGGACAAACCAGGAAAAACAGAAACCAAATCAAAGACTAGTGGTTGTCAGAAGGGAGCAGATGGGAAGATAAGTGGTATAGGTAAAGGGGTTTAGGAAGTGAAAACTTTCAGCTCTAAAATAAATAACTGGGATATAATATAAAACAAAGGGAATATAGTAGATAATAATATTATAATTCTGTATGATAACTAGACATCACAGTGATCACTCTGTAATGTATAAAAACATCAAATTACTGTGGTATACACCTGAAACAAGAATAATATTGTATGTCAATTATAATTCAATTAAAAAATGACTGAAAATAAAAATGCAGTGTTATCAAAATGTTCAGGACAAGTTAAAGCAGTTCTCAGAGGCATAACAGCATTAAATGCTTACATGAAAAAAGAGGAAAGATCTTAATAATCCAAGTTCCTACTTGGATGAGCTCTTTACAGTACTTCATTGTATTTTCCAAAGTTATAATTCTTTGGTTCAATAATATGCAATCATTTACTTCACTGATATAAAAATGACCTAAGGAACACCTTAGTTATCATAATACTTCTCAAAAATAATAGTTATAACATCTACCACATTTTGAGGGTTTATAAGACTTAAACTGGCATTGTATACATATTTTAAAACTATCATCTCATTTATGGTTTCAATAATCCTGTGAGATAACTATTGTTGTTTTCTGTTTTTGAAGGGGAGAAAACTTAACCTAAAGAGGTAAAGTAACTTTACCAAAGTTATTCAAATAAACTTACTGGCAGTGTTAATTATTGTACTTGAACCCGGGTCTATCTGAGACCAAGGTCTGCTCTTTAAACATTACACATATTGTCTCCCTTATAAAAAAGCAGGAGTAGCAATACTCATATCAGATAAAATAGACTTTAAAACAAAGACTGTGAAAAGAGACAAAGATGGTCACTACATAATGATCAAAGGATCAATTCAAGAAGAAGATATAACAATTATAAATATATATGCACCCAACACGGGAGCACCGCAGTATGTAAGACAAATGCTAACAAGTATGAAAGAAGAAATTAACAATAACACAATAATAGTGGGAGACTTTAATACCCCACTCACACCTATGGATAGATCAACTAAACAGAAAATTAACAAGGAAACACAAACTTTAAATGATACAATAGACCACTTAGACCTAATTGATATCTATAGGACATTTCATCCCAAAACAATGAATTTCACCTTCTTCTCAAGCGCACATGGAACCTTCTCCAGGATAGATCACATCCTGGGCCATAAAGCTAGCCTTGGTAAATTCAAAAAAATAGAAATCATTCCAAGCATCTTTTCTGACCACAATGCAGTAAGATTAGATCTCAATTACAGGAGAAAAACTATTAAAAAATCCAACATATGGAGGCTGAACAACACGCTGCTGAATAACCAACAAATCACAGAAGAAATCAAAAAAGAAATCAAAATTTGCATAGAAACGAATGAAAATGAAAACACAACAACCCAAAACCTGTGGGACACGGTAAAAGCAGTCCTAAGGGGAAAGTTCATAGCAATACAGGCACACCTCAAGAAACAAGAAAAAAGTCAAATAAATAACCTAACTCTACACCTAAAGCAACTAGAAAAGGAAGAAATGAAGAACCCCAGGGTTAGTAGAAGGAAAGAAATCTTAAAATTTAGAGCAGAAATTAATGCAAAAGAAACAAAAGAGACCATAGCAAAAATCAACAAAACCAAAAGCTGGTTCTTTGAAAGGATAAATAAAATTGACAAACCATTAGCCAGACTCATCAAGAAACAAAGGGAGAAAAATCAAATCAATAAAATTAGAAATGAAAATGGAGAGATCACAACAGACAACACAGAAATACAAAGGATCATAAGAGACTACTATCAACAATTATATGCCAATAAAATGGACAACGAGGAAGAAATGGACAAGTTCTTAGAAAAGTACAAGTTTCCAAAACTCAATCAAGAAGAAATAGAAAATCTTAACAGACCCATCACAAGCACGGAAATTGAAACTGTAATAAAAAAATCTTCCGGCAAACAAAAGCCCAGGTCCAGATGGCTTTACAGCTGAATTCTACCAAAAATTTAGAGAAGAGCTAAGACCTATCCTGCTCAAACTCTTCCAGAAAATTGCAGAGGATGGTAAACTTCCAAACTCATTCTATGAGGCCACCATCACCCTAATACCAAAACCTGACAAAGATCCCACAAAAAAAGAAAACTACAGGCCAATATCACTGATGAACATAGATGCAAAAATCCTTAACAAAATTCTAGCAATCAGAATCCAACAACACATTAAAAAGATCATACACCATGACCAAGTGGGCTTTATCCCAGGGATGCAAGGATTCTTCAATATCCGCAAATCAATCAATGTAATACACCACATTAACAAATTGAAAAATAAAAACCATATGATTATCTCAATAGATGCAGAGAAAGCCTTTGAAAAATTCATCATCCATTTATGATAAAAACTCTCCAGAAAGCAGGAATAGAAGGAACATACCTCAACATAATAAAAGCTATATATGACAAACCCACAGCAAACATTATCCAAATGGTGAAAAATTGAAAGCATTTCCTCTAAAGTCAGGAACAAGACAAGGGTGCCCACTTTCACCATTACTATTCAACATAGTTTTGGAAGTTTTGGCCACAGCAATCAGAACAGAAAAAGAAATAAAAGGAATCCAAATTGGAAAAGAAGAAGTAAAGCTCTCACTGTTTGCAGATGACATGATCCTCTACACAGAAAACCCTAAAGACTCCACCAGAAAATTACTAGAACTAATCAATGACTATAGTAAAGTTGCAGGATATAAAATCAACACCCAGAAATCCCTTGCATTCCTATACACTAATAATGAGAAAACAGAAAGAGAAATTAAGGAAACAATTCCATTCACCATTGCAATGGAAAGAATAAAATACTTAGGAATATATCTACCTAAAGAATCTAAAGACCTATATATAGAAAACTATAAAACACTGGTGAAAGAAATCAAAGAGGACACTAATAGATGGAGAAATATACCATGTTCATGGATTGGAAGAATCAATATAGTGAAAATGAGTATACTACCCAAAGCAATCTATAGATTCAATGCAATCCCTATCAAGCTACCAACAGCATTCCTTACAGAGCTAGAACAAATAATTTCACAATTTGTATGGAAAAACAAAAAACCTCGAATAGCCAAAGCGATCTTGAGAAAGAAGAATGGAACTGGAGGAATCAACCTACCTGACTTCAGGCTCTACTACAAAGCCACAGTTATCAAGACAGTATGGTACTGGCACAAAGACAGAAATATAGATCAATGGAACAAAATAGAAAGCCCAGAGATAAATCCACGCACATATGGACACCTTATCTTTGACAAAGGAGGCAAGAATATACAATGGATTAAAGACAATCTCTTTAACAAGTGGTGCTGGGAAATCTGGTCAACCACTTGTAAAAGAATGAAACTAGAACACTTTCTTACACCATACACAAAAATAAACTCAAAATGGATTAAAGATCTCAACGTAAGACCAGAAACTATAAAACTCCTAGAGGAGAACATAGGCAAAACACTCTCTGACATACATCACAGCAGGATCCTCTATGACCCACCTCCCAGAATATTGGAAATAAAAGCAAAAATAAACAAATGGGACCTAATTAACCTTAAAAGCTTCTGCACATCAAAGGAAACTATTAGCAAGGTGAAAAGACAGCCTTCAGAATGGGAGAAGATAATAGCAAATGAAGCAACTGACAAACTACTAATCTCAAGAATATACAAGCAACTCCTACAGCTCAACTCCAGAAA
Organism: Bubalus kerabau; assembly: GCF_029407905.1. Lineage (NCBI taxonomy): Eukaryota > Metazoa > Chordata > Mammalia > Artiodactyla > Bovidae > Bubalus > Bubalus kerabau. The sequence continues at coordinate 17,834,882 of NC_073641.1, forward strand.
AATAAATGACCCAATCAAAAAATGGGCCAAAGAACTAAATAGACATTTCTCCAAAGAAGACATACAGATGGCTAACAAACACATGAAAAGATGCTCAACATCACTCATTATCAGAGAAATGCAAATCAAAACCACTATGAGGTACCATTTCACACCAGTCAGAATGGCTATGATCCAAAAGTCTACAAGTAATAAATGCTGGAGAGGGTGTGGAGAAAAGGGAACCCTCTTACACTGTTGGTGGGAATGCAAACTAGTACAGCCACTATGGAGAACAGTGTGGAGATTCCTTAAAAAACTGGAAATAGAACTGCCTTATGATCCAGCAATCCCACTGCTGGGCATACACACTGAGGAAACCAGAAAGGAAAGAGACACGAGTACCCCAATGTTCATCGCAGCACTGTTTATAATAGCCAGAACATGGAAGCAACCTAGATGTCCATCAGCAGATGAATGGATAAGAAAGCTGTGGTACATATACACAATGGAGTATTATTCAGCCATTAAAAAGAATACATTTGAATCAGTTCTAATGAGGTGGATGAAACTGGAGCCTATTATACAGAGTGAAGTAAGCCAGAAAGAAAAACACCAATACAGTATACTAACGCATATATATGGAATTTAGAAAGATGGTAACAATAACCCTGTGTATGAGACAGCAAAAGAGACACTGATGTATAGAACAGTCTTATGGACTCTGAGAGAGAGGGAGAGGGTGGGAAGATTTGGGAGAATGGCATTGAAACATGTAAAATATCATGTATGAAATGAGTTGCCAGTCCAGGTTCGATGCACGATACTGGATGCTTGGGGCTGGTGCACTGGGACAACCCAGAGGGATGGAATGGGGAGGGAGGAGGGAGGAGGGTTCAGGATGGGGAACACATGTATACCTGTGGCAGATTCATTTTGATATTTGGCAAAACTAATACAGTTATGTAAAGTTTAAAAATAAAATAAAATTTAAAAAAAATAAAAAAGGAAAAAAAAACAAACATATTAAAAGTAAACAGCTTGAGATGTGGGGGTAAATAAATTATACTAAAATTTACTTGTTTTTACACCTACTTCCTTCCCTCAAACAGGTAGGGATTTGTGAGCTCAGAAATAGAACCATTTTTAAAGCTCATTTTCTTGTATGCCTAAATATAGTAGGTATCATTTTGTAACCCCATATCTTCATGAGCGTTTGATTGGTGTATCTGTTTTCTGTTATTAGAGTGTGACCTTCCAGATGCTATGATCTAGGCTTTAAAAGTACTTTCTAGCAATATGATTTTCACTGTACAGGCTCTGAATCACAATTCAGTTAAGTAAATTTCTCCCAAATCATTTGAATGTGTGCCAGTGTGAAGTTAATGTGCATTTATCTTGAAGCCTCCTTGAGGAATGGTGCCTAAGATGGAGTAGGGAAAACACTTAATGAAAGATGACAGTGTCTATTAGAAGTCAATAGAAGTTGGACATTTGCTCAAATTCTATTTCATACAATTCTGAGCTTAAAGAGTTTATAAATGTTTCAGCAGTTAAGCTGGAGATAAGCACAATTGACTGATTTAACTCTCATTCTAATCTTTAATCACTTCATACCGAAGAAAATAAATACTTTCACTTACAGAATAAAAAGTAAAAAATTTCCTGAGGATCAGGAAATTTTATCGAAATACTTCCTTTGGTTTAAATTACTATTCTTATTATATGACATAGGTCATTTGTGGTTGATTAACTGTTGGGTCATTGGGATCATAGTAACAAGAAAGTGATTTTGTGAACATCATCTACATATTCATGACATTAAAAAAAGAATATAGACTTGTATATACAATATGCTACCAACTATACAGAACATCTGAAAAGAATCTTCAAATATTAAATAATAGAATTACATGTGATTTTAGAATACTCTCCTTTACATAGTTTTTAGTTTCCAAAAGTTTTACAATGACCACCTGTTATTTTGGTATATATAAAAATGCTACTAACAGCAAATAAACATTTACAAAATTAGATATTCATCTCTTATTTATTCCATAATATTATAATAGCAGCTCTCATCTGTCTTGTTATTCTGACTTTGCAAACCTGCTTCTATCTTGCCTGTGAATCCAAATTTCCTTGAAACTACAAGTGAGTGACAGATTTTCTCTACTGTTTCTGTAACTATTGATAAAGATGATGCTGGAGTATTTCTTTAAATTGATTTGTCAGCAATTGCAGTGACTGTCATTAAGAGTTTGATACTATGGGGGAAGGTAAAAAAGGCAGGTGTCAGAGTTATAGAGGGAAACCCTTATTTTTCTTAAGTACATGCATATTTGTACTAAATAGTTATAATGTAAAATGAATCAAAGCAATTCTCTTCAACAAAACTATTCTTTGTAATCTTAATTCTTCAGCGTAAATACCTGTATCCTTAAATACAAATAAAAATATGTGTGCAGCTTAAATATAGAACTATTTCAACAATTCTTTATTCTCCCTTTAAGATGTCTTTCAAATTTTTGTGTCACCTGAATGAGTCTTGGTCCACAGAACTTTCATTATGAAGTTTGTATTTCAACTAAATTTAGTATTTCTAATCCCCACTTTGATTAAAGTGACTTTTGGAGAGAATTCAAAGAATGCACGTTTCTGAATGAGTGTGATTAAACTTTTCATTATTTGTTATCTGAACGTTTGACACCCTTCCAATGTCACAGAGTAGAAATATTTTAAGCATTTTTTTCACCCCTAGGCATATTTCTCAATGACTCCTAAGGCCATGGGGTTTTAGAGTTGACATCTCAGAACAGTGAAATGACTTGCTAAACTTACTAAAGTATCTTCTTTTTAAGGCATTTATTTGTAGTGACAATTTTGCATCAGTTTGACAAATGGAACCTGAAAATAGCTACTGTCTGCTTGATTCCTTTTGCTAAAGTTTTTCCTTTCCTACTTACTCAATTTAGACTCCTAAAATGACACATTTGAGCAACAAATCTTCAGCTAACTAAGCATTTCTCATGCTTCTGATTTGTATTACACTCTTGAAAATATGAAGCTTGCAGATCATAGAAAAATATGAAAATTATAAGTGAAAAAGTACAGACTTATGCACATATACAAACAAATCTCTGATAAAAGTACTTTTTTTTTTTGGCAGGGAAACTGCACTGGAGTCTAAATTTTGTAAAACATTTTTGTCTTTCAGGATTATAGAAGCTTCCTCTTCTACTAATCTTCTTAATGCTATAAAAACTAATTATGTGATAGAGAGGGGAGAAAGAGTAAGAAAAGTAAGACTTGCAGATTTCTTTAAAGAGTCACCTTTCATATTCCTGATTTTGGAAGATCGTTTTATTTTATTGCCAGCTGAAATAGAAATTTCCAGAGATATAAATTGACTTCTTTACCTAAAACACTAACAATATCAAGGCAGAAAATGAGTAAAATAATAATGCTACCTTTAATTTCTTTATTGCTTTGTCTTCTTTTCAAGCTTTATAATTCTTAGTACTTACCAAGCCTAAGATCAATTGCTCGATTGATTGATCAGTTTTATTTATTTCTGTTCTCATTCTCAGTGCTGGCTCATTTGCTCACATTTGCAACAATCCATAGTTAGGGGCTTCCCTGATAGCTCAGGTGGTAAAGAATCCGCATTGCAATGCAGAAGACCCTGGTTCAATTCCTGGGTGGGGGAGATCCTCTGGAGAAGGGATAGGCTACCCACTCCAGTAGTCTTGGGCTTCCCTTGTGGCTCAGCTGGTCAGGAGTCCGCATGCAAGGCAGGATACCTGGGTTCAAACACTGGATTGAAAAAATCCCCTGGAGAAGGGAAAGGCTACCCACTCCAGTATTCTGGACTGGAGAATTACATGGACTATATAGACCATGAAGTCGTAAAGAGTCGGACCTGACTGAGCCACTTTCACTTTCACTTCTTATAAAAATACAACTGCAGTGCTGATATTATTCCCAGCTCCACCTACAATTCAAATTCCTCATCCTTATTGATATTTCCTTTACACTTAAATATCCAATATATTGGATATTGATATATTAATATTAGGAAGATTAATATTTTTAAAACTAAAATATCAAAGGTTCCTGCTGACAGCTACCTCTCCTTATTTCCTTATCATTGCAATATATTATTAAAATATTCCAACTTTCCTATAATCACAACTATTCTCTGTGTTCTCCTCCTTGGCTAGGTTTCTCCTTTTTGGAATGGTGGTCTCTGGACAACGTAGTCTGCCTTTTTAGAGAATATTAGAATTTCTTTGGAAAATGTGTTCTGTAGTGTAGCTAGCTACTAGACAGGGAAATTCAGTTCAGTTCAGTCGCTCAGTAGTGTCTGACTGGGACCCCATGAATTGCAGCACCCCAGGCCTTCCTGTCCATCACCAACTCCCGGAGTTCACCCAAACTCATGTGCATCAAGTCGGTGATGCCATCCGGACATCTCCTCCTCTGTCATCCCCTTCTCCTCCTGCTCCCAATCCCTCCCAGCATCAGGGTCTTTTCCAGTGAGTCAACTCTTCACATGAGGTGGCCCAAGATTGGAGTTTCAGCCTCAGTATCAGTCCTTCCAATGAACACCCAGGACTGGTCTCCTTTAGGATGGACTGGTTGGATCTCCTTGCAGTCCAAGAGACTCTCAAGAGTCTTCTCCAACAACACAGTTCAAAAGTGTCAATTCTTCAGCCCTCAGCCTTATTCACAGTCCAACTCTCACATCCATACATGACCACTGAAAAAAACCATAGCCTTGACTAGACGGACCTTCGTAGGCAAAGTAATGTCTCTGCTTTTGAATATACTATCTAGGTTGGTCATAACTTATCTTCCAAGGAGTAAGCGTCTTTTAATTTCATGGCTGCAGTCACCATCTGCAGTGATTTTAGAGCCCCCCCAAAATAAAGTCTGACACTGTTTCCACTGTTTCCCCATCTATTTCCCATGAAGTGATGGGACCAGATGCTATGATCTTAGTTTTTTGAATGTTGAGCTTTAAGCCAACTTTTTCACTCTCCTCTTTCACTTTCATCAAGAGGCTTTTTGGTTCCTCTTTGCTTTCTGCCTAAGGGTGTTGTCATCTGCATATCTGAGGTTATTGATATTTCTGCTGGCAATCTTGATTCCAGCTTGTGCTTCTTCAAGCCTAGTGTTTTTCATGATATACTCTGCATATAAGTTAAATAAGCAGGGTGACAATATACAGCCTTGACGTACTCCTTTAATTACTGACGTGTAATTTCAAAAAGTATTTTAATGTCTAATGTGTGTTAGTACTTAACTAGTTCTAGATAGGTCAGACGTGGTAAATCCAGGATCTGCTCTTCTTAGCATAAATAGCCTAGAAGAGACATACATACAATACACACACATGATTACAAACTTTGATGACAGCCATGAAGAAAATGTGTAGGGTATAAGAACAAATACCTTAGAAGTAAAAATTAGATTTGTATATTAGTAAATATTTCTGTCTCCAATTCCAACAGCTCTGCACCAAATCTCAGCACTTCTTGCATTGCTCAGTGGTTTTCTGATATTGCAATTTTTCTCTTGCATGTCCCCCAATCTTGACCTTTAGTAATTGGAAACAAAGGTCAGTTGAATGGTCTCTTAATAAAAAGCCTACTTCTTCAGAAATCAGTTTGACTAAAGGGTCTTGTCAACATGACTGCAAGTTAAGAGCTGACAATGCATTGAAGAAAAGTTAGGATATATACAATAATTTGACTTATATCCATCCCAGAATTATTTTCACCTGTCACTGTTGGAGCAACTTCTCCAGGCTATTAAATAATTGTGTGCAGCATTTTCTTCACTTCCTGAGGCTGGTTTCAGAATAGCATCTGGTGTTTCATGGAGTATGTATGGGATGTGTAGGCGTACTAAATGGCTCGTGTAGATAAAGGAGGACATGTTGAGTGTCAAGAACATTCAAACTTCAAGATACTCTGGTAGCTAAAATGAATTTTTTCTGTATGAAAAAGTCACTACCTCATGCTAATTTAGACAATAACAAAATTACCATGTGATATTTCAGAAACAGTACCAGTAGAAGGAGAATCAAAATCTGAATGAAGTATCAGTGGGACAGTGTCCTTCTTTTTAGAATTTTTAATGTGCTTTTATTGTGGTAAAAGTCACGTAATATAAAACATACTATTTTAACCATATTTAACTATATATTTCAGTGGCACTAAGTACATTCAATTTATTGTGAACTCTCACCATCATCCAGCTTCAGGATTTTTCACTCTCCAAAACTAAAACTTTGTCCCCATTAAACAGTAAGTCTTCATTCCCCATTCCCATTTTCCCTACCACCTTAAGGGACAGTATTCTTCTCTCAAGTTATATGTAACTTCTTTTATGACTTGGGTATTAGTTTTGCAAATTAGTTCTGTAACTATATCCTGAGGTTGGTAACAGATTTACTCAAATTAGGAATGTAAACTAACTTTAAAATTATAAACAGACAAAGCAAAATTAAAACTGATAACAATACGTTGGAATTTAAAGACAAGCATCAATATATTTAAATAGATCAAAGTCATATGGAGTATAGTTTCTGAGTACAGTGGAATTAAACTGAAAATTGCTAATAATAATTCCCTAGTAAAAATCACAAGTAATCACAATGTTTGTGTGCATGCTCAGTCATGTCTGATTCTTTGCGACCCCTCTACACTGTAGCCTGCCAGGTTCCTCTGTCCATGGAATTTTCCAGGCAAGAATACTGCAGTGGGTTGCCACTTCCTTCTCTAGAGGATCTTCACAACTCAGGGATTGAACCCACATCTCTTGCATCTCCTGCACTGGCAAGCAGTTTCTTTACCACAGTGCCACCTGGGAAGCCCTTAATAAAATTCACTAATAATGAAAATAAAATTAAGTAATACATTAATAAAGAATATATGGCCTATAAATCAAATAATAAGAGATAAAATTGAATCAGTGTTTATTCAGAAATATACAACTCCAATGCTTATGTTAGAGAAGACCTAAAATTAATGATCTAAGGCTTCAGTTTGAGAAAATCAAATTAAACTTGAAGTAAGTGGAAATAAGTGAAGAAATTAATAGCAGCAACAGAAATATATGACAGGAACAGAGAAAATTAACAGAAGAAAAAGATTAATAAAATTTATATATCTTTAGATAGATTGATTACAAAAATAAGAGAGAAAACAAAAAACTACCGATATCAGGCTTTGAAAGGATTTATCAACACAGATTTTACAGTGATTGAAAGCATAACAAGAGATCACATTTAAACTTTTATAACACATATGAAAATTTATATGAAATGGAAATATTTATTTAAAAATGTAACCTATCAAAATTAACACAAGAAGAAAGGCTGCAATCTGAATAGCCCTAATTCTAAAATAGAAATGAAATTTCTTATTAACTCCTCTGCTAAAAAAGCACATTTAAAGAAGAAATAACATGAATATCATGCAAGTATTTTTGAAAAAGAAAAGGAGGGATTACTGCCCTCCTTGTTTGTGAGTCCAGCAAAACAGTCAGAAAAGACATTGCAGAAAAAATTCACTAATATTTCTTATGAATATAAAGCTAAAATTCCGTAACAAATTGTTAGTGCTTAAAATCCAAATGTATTTTGACCAAGTAGGATTTATCCTAAGAAAGCAAGATTGATATAACCTTTGTAAAGCAATCAATGCAATTTATCATATGAAGAAATTAAAAGAAATAATACATAATTATTTCAATAGATGCAGAAAAACAATTCTAAAGCAATTTACAGTCATGATTTAAATGCTTAGCAAATTAAGAAGAGGTGTTATTTTTTAAAAGAGAGCTTTTTCCACTTTCCAATCTAGTTTCTAAGAAACTTGTAAGTCATCACTTCATTCTAACAGCAAGAAAAAGTGCTGAACAAACTAAAAATCAACAATGCTTCTTAGTTATTTCAGAGAAGTTAGGTCACAGGGCAAACTTCTGTCTTTAAAATTGGATAGATGGTTACAGAGAATCATAATATCTGGAAGCATAAACCCATGAATAGGCTTCCCTTGGTGACTCAGTGGTAAAGAATCTACTTACCAATTCAGGAGACATAGGTTTTATCCCTGGGTGGGGAAGATCCCCTGGAGAAGGAAATAGCAACCCACTCTAGTATTCTTACCTGGAAAATCCCATGGACAGAGGATCTTGCAGGTTATATATAGTCCATGGGGTTACAAATTGGACATGACTGAATGACTAAACAACAAAACCCATGAACAGGAAATTTCATGTGAAACACTGCTAAAGTAGAAAAACCTAAATTGTAATAAGGTCTATTGGTGTCAGCTTAGTATGTATAAGTCTGAAAGTTAAAATCTCCAAGTGGTCCACTCATAAAGGGATCACCACCTATTTGTGAGTTTTACTTCCAGATTCCAACCAGGTTTTCATAGTGAAGAGTTAAGAAAAATCCCTATGCATTTTTGGCATGGAGAGAGGGGAATAAGCATTTTGAGATGGACTATTCTGACCTAAACAAGACATGGCTTAAAGAGAAATGCATTTACCAGAACCTAACCAACCTGTGGGCAGAGAAACACCCAACTCCAACCCACTCCAGCCTCATACACTGGAAAAGGGAAATATCCAGCTCTCAACCTATCCAGTCACCTTGTCCCAATTAAGGCTGTAAAAAATCACTGAGAGACACTTTAAACATCACAGCTCAGAGACACAGGTTCACAAAAAGACTGAGACCTAATCATGGGATGAGAGAAGGTCCCACACAATCCTTACCAAAACATCACGAATGACTTAGTGATTATTGGTCATTAGTAAACTTTGCCTCAGTTTCTTTTACCTCACACATCATGTTCAGTTTCCAAACAAAAGTTACAAGGCAAACTGAAAGGCAAAAAAACAGTTTGTAGAGACAAAGTGAGCATCAGAGCCAGACTCAGATATGCCAGGCTTGTTGGAATTTACAGATGGAGGATATAAAGCTGTGATTAGCATGCTAAGGGCTCTAATGGATAAAGTAGACAGCATGTAAGAACAGATGGCCAATGTAAGCAAAGAGATGTAAAATCAAAGAAAAAAATTAAAAGAAATGCTTGAGATAAAAAACAGCATAATAAACATGAGGAAAGCCTTTGATAAGTTTATTAGTAGATTGGACATGGCTGAGGAAAAAAAAAAAAACTATGTTAGTGACATGTCAGTAGAAACTTCGAAAACTGAAAAGAGAAAAAAAAAATACTGAAAAAATTCTAATATTTAAGAACTATGGGACAACTATAAAAGATGTAACATATATGTAAATATAACACCAGAAGGAGAAAAAAAGAAAGGAAGAGAAGAAATATTTTAAGTGAAAATGATTGAGAATTTCCCCAAATGAATGTCAAATACCAAACCACAGATCTAGGAAGCTCACAAAACACCAAGAAGGATAAGTGAAAAAAAAAAAAAAAAAAAACCAAACCCAATACCTAGGCACATCAGATCCGAAAGCAGAGGAAATAAAATTTTAACTATTGAAGAACAATGATAAGAATTACAAAATACTTCTCAGAAAATGCAAACAAGAAGAGAGTAGAGAGCAATATTTAAAGTGTTGAGAGAAAATCACTGCAGCTGGTGACTACAGCCATGAAATTAAAAGATGCCTGCTCCTTGGAAGAAAAGTTGCGACAAACCTAGACAGCACATTAAGAAGCAGAGACATTGCCAACAAAGGTCAGTCTAATCAAAGCTATGGTTTTTCCAGTAGTTATGTATGGATGTGAGGGTTGGACCATGAAGAAAGCTAAGCGCCGAAGAAAATGAAAGCATTAGAGAAAGAATATGTAAAGATCAAACACATATTTGTCTTTCTTATTAATTGATCTAATAATATGTTTTAAAAATAACAATGTATTCAGTGTTACATGGAGGACAGCAATAATACAAAAGTTGGGAGGGACGAATGCTATTAATCTTACTTATATTATCTGAGGTGTGTCATAGTGTTGTTTGCAAGTGGACTTGTGTTAGTTATATAGGTATATTGCAAATTACATAACAATCACTAAAACATTTTTTTAAAAAGTATAATTTATATGTTAAGAAGGAGAGAATGTAACCATATGAATTGCTCAGTTAAAAATCAGAGAAGGGAGAAAAAGACTGTAAAACAACCAGAAAAGAAAAAATGAAACAAAGAACAACATAACAAGTAAAAAACAGTGATAAATATAACATATATTCATCCAAATACATTAATAATCACTTTAAGTGATAATAAAACAACTTTAAAAACAGATGTTTGCGTAGATTATGAAACAAGATACAACTATATGTTGTTCAGAAGAAACCTACTTTCAAAATAAAGACACATATAAATTGAAAGTAAAGGAATGGAGAAAGATCTACCATATTAACAGTAATCAAAAAGAAAGCTGAAGAAGTTATATTAATTGTAGACAACAAATTCTAGAGCAAAGAAAAATGTCAAGGACAAAGAACGTTATTATATATTGATAAATGGGGAATATAGCCAATATTTCAAAATCACTATAACTTTTAAAAATTATATAAAATTAAAATTTAAGTATATAATATATACATTTATATATATATTAACCCTTAATACGTATATATCCAACAACAAAGCACCAAAATATATAAGGCAAAAATGGATCGAACAGCAAAGTGAAGTAGATGAATCCATTATTAGAGATGTCAGCACCTCCATAATGTACAGACCCAGCAGGCAGAAAATTAGTAGAGACATTGTTGAACTCAAAAACCATCAAGCAAATAAATATAAATGATACATATAGAATAATTTCCAGAACTAGTAGACCATCCATTCTTCTCATGTTCATATGGAACATTCACTAAGAGAAACTATATTCTAGGCCATAAAACACACTTTAAATAATTTAAAATAATAGAAATCGTAGTGTAAGCTTCTAGACCACCATGGGGGAACATTTTTTTTTCTTATATTTCAGTTTTTCTTTTTCCTTATGAATGGACCCAAATCATGGTAATAGATCTTTTGCCCTGGCTTTCCACAGTGGTCTTCAGGTGGTTGTCCCTGCATTTTTGTCCCAATTAATCCCTGAATTCATAGTTTTTACAAAACTTCTGGATCTGTTCATTGCTACTTGCCCTTACTAATAGTGACTTTACCAAGTGGCTACATTTTTTTTTTTTTATTTTATTTTTAAACTTTACATAACTGTATTAGTTTTGCCAAATATCAAAATGAATCCGCCACAGGTATACATGTGTTCACCATCCTGAACCCTCCTCCCTCCTCCCTCCCCATTCCATCCCTCTGGGTCGTCCCAGTGCACCAGCCCCAAGCATCCAGTATCGTGCATCGAACCTGGACTGGCAACTCATTTCATACATGATATTTTACATGTTTCAATGCCATTCTCCCAAATCTTCCCACCCTCTCCCTCTCCCACAGAGTCCATAAGACTGTTCTATACATCAGTGTCTCTTTTGCTGTCTTGTACACAGGGTTATTGTTACCATCTTTCTAAATTCCGTATATATGCGTTAGTATACTGTATTGGTGTTTTTCTTTCTGGCTTACTTCACTCTGTATAATAGGCTCCAGTTTCATCCACCTCAATAGAACTGATTCAAATGTATTCTTTTTAATGGCTGAGTAATACTCCATTGTGTATATGTACCACAGCTTGCTTATCCATTCATCTGCTGATGGACATCTAGGTTGCTTCCATGTCCTGGCTATTATAAACAGTGCTGCGATGAACATTGGGGTACTCGTGTCTCTTTCCCTTCTGGTTTCCTCAGTGTGTATGCCCAGCAGTGGGATTGCTGGATCATAAGGCAGTTCTATTTCCAGTTTTTTAAGGAATCTCCACACTGTTCTCCAAAGTGGCTGTACTAGTTTGCATTCCCACCAACAGTGTAAGAGGGTTCCCTTTTCTCCACACCCTCTCCAGCATTTATTACTTGTAGACTTTTGGATCGCAGCCATTCTGACCGGTGTGAAATGGTACCTCATAGTGGTTTTGATTTGCATTTCTCTGATAATGAGTGATGTTGAGCATCTTTTCATGTGTTTGTTAGCCATCTGTATGTCTTCTTTGGAGAAATGTCTATTTAGTTCTTTGGCCCATTTTTTGATTGGGTCATTGATTTTTCTGGAGTTGAGCTGTAGGAGTTGCTTGTATATTCTCGAGATTAGTTGTTTGTCAGTTGCTTCATTTGCTATTATCTTCTCCCATTCTGAAGGCTGTCTTTTCACCTTGCTAATAGTTTCCTTTGATGTGCAGAAGCTTTTAAGGTTAATTAGGTCCCATTTGTTTATCTTTGCTTTTATTTCCAATATTCTGGGAGGTGGGTCATAGAGGATCCTGCTGTGATGTATGTCAGAGAGTGTTTTGCCTATGTTCTCCTCTAGGAGTTTTATAGTTTCTGGTCTTACGTTTAGATCTTTAATCCATTTTGAGTTTATTTTTGTGTATGGTGTAAGAAAGTGTTCTAGTTTCATTCTTTTACAAGTGGTTGACCAGATTTCCCAGCACCACTTGTTAAAGAGATTGTCTTTTCTCCATTGTATATTCTTGCCTCCTTTGGCGAAGATAAGGTGTCCATATGTGCGTGGATTTATCTCTGGGCTTTCTATTTTGTTCCATTGATCTATATTTCTGTCTTTGTGCCAGTACCATACTGTCTTGATAACTGTGGCTTTGTAGTAGAGCCTGAAGTCAGGTAGGTTGATTCCTCCAGTTCCATTCTTCTTTCTCAAGATCGCTTTGGCTATTCGAGGTTTTTTGTATTTCCATACAAATTGTGAAATTATTTGTTCTAGCTCTGTGAAGAATGCTGTTGGTAGCTTGATAGGGATTGCATTGAATCTATAGATTGCTTTGGGTAGTATACTCATTTTCACAATATTGATTCTTCCAATCCATGAACATGGTATATTTCTCCATCTGTTAGTGTCCTCTTTGATTTCTTTCCCCAGTGTTTTATAGTTTTCTATATATAGGTCTTTAGATTCTTTAGGTAGATATATTGCTAAGTATTTTATTCTTTCCATTGCAATGGTGAATGGAATTGTTTCCTTAATTTCTCTTTCTGTTTTCTCATTATTAGAGTATAGGAATGCAAGGGATTTCTGGGTGTTGATTTTATATCCTGCAACTTTACTATAGTCATTGATTAGTTCTAGTAATTTTCTGGTGGAGTCTTTAGGGTTTTCTATGTAGAGGATCATGTCATCTGCAAACAGTGAGAGCTTTACTTCTTCTTTTCCAATTTGGATTCCTTTTATTTCTTTTTCTGTTCTGATTGCTGTGGCCAAAACTTCCAAAACTATGTTGAATAGTAATGGTGAAAGTGGGCACCCTTGTCTTGTTCCTGACTTTAGAGGAAATGCTTTCAATTTTTCACCATTGAGGATAATGTTTGCTGTGGGTTTGTCATATATAGCTTTGATTATGTTGAGGTATGTTCCTTCTATTCCTGCTTTCTGGAGAGTTTTTATCATAAATGGATGTTGAATTTTGTCAAAGGCTTTCTCTGCATCTATTGAGATAATCATATGGTTTTTATTTTTCAATTTGTTAATATGGTGTATTACACCATGACCAAGTGGGCTTTATCCCAGGGATGCAAGGATTCTTCAATATCCGCAAATCAATCAATGTGGCTACATTTTTGTATAGTTTTCACATCAACCAGCTTTGTAAAGGGGATTTACAGTCAGACAATGTCACTTGTTTTGCTGGCAAATTGTTTTAATACACTTGATAAAACTGGTTGATAACTCATTGAACCAGAAACTATCTTTATATAGTCTCTTTCAATTTTTTTTTTCAATTTGTAACCACTGGTTTAAATGGTCTTCTCAAAGTGATTAGCTTTGTCGGGGATCAGAGAAGAGGGGTGTTATTTAAAGGGGGAGGGTGAATGGACTACGAGAGGAAGTGTTTTGGTTGTTGGTTTGTTTGCTTTACAATGAAAGACACCTGAGTATGTTTATATTGTGAGCTGTTCTTACACCTCATCTTTCAGAGATGCAGGAGTTTAAATCCTGAAGAAAAAGGGCTTAATAGACTCTTAAAATTTTCAGGAAAAAAAAAAAAATAGGCTACAGAAAACTGGTAAAGCAGGCCAGAAAGGAAGCAGGCAGTGCAGGACACACTCGAGAAGGAAGAATGGATATGACATTCAGTCAGGGGACAGATCAGTAGATTAGACTCCAAAACAATTTTCAAAAATTGTTCATCAACAGTGCTTCATTTAATTTAAAATGCAAGTTTTGTGTTAGGAAAGAATGTTTTCTACGTAAGTGACAGAGTTACTATCTTTAATGCACAGTGTGCTTCTAGATATCAGTAAGATACATATAATCATACTTATAAGTACAGTCTTTCTAACAGACTTGAAACCCCATATCTAATATCTACTAATTATCCTAGTTTTCATGAGACTTTTATCTACTTCAGGACCTTTTATTTGATCCTTCTGTTTTGCTAATTCATTCCTATATTAGTGCCACAGGGTCATTGCAATTTAATATTTGGTAGAGAAATATCAACTTTATTTCCTCTCTTTTCAGAGGCTGTGTAGACGATTTTTCACATTTATGGTTCTGTGTTAATTTAGGAATAATTGTATTGATTGAACTATCCATTGGAATTCTAATTGGGATTTTTTTTTATTTTATTTTATTTTTAAACTTTACATAATTGTATTAGTTTTGCCAAATATCAAAATGAATCCGCCACAGGTATACATGTGTTCCCCATCCTGAACCCTCCTCCCTCCTCCCTCCTCCCTCCTCCCTCCTCCCTCCCCATTCCATCCCTCTGGGTCGTCCCAATGCACCAGCCCCAAGCATCCAGTATCGTGCATCGAACCTGGACTGGCATTTAGATTCAGTTCAGTTCAGTCGCTCAATCGTGTCTGACTCTTTGTGACCCAGAGTGATGAATTTCTTTTTAACTTGTTGATAACTGATATATTAATATCACTTACACTTAGGAGCATACTCTCATGCAACTTTTTATTCCTAAATAAAGTTCCATTTCTTTTTTCTTTAGATGTAGTTTCCTAGACATTTAATTTTATTTTCCTATGTATTGCTTTTTTTTTTAACTACAGTGATCTGTTAATAAAACTACAGATTCCAGTATCAAGTCTTATTAATATCTTATAAAATCATTTTAGTTTTTTCTCATAGTAAAAGGACTTGTAGTATTACTATTTCTCAGTCATCCTGTGGAGTATGAAGCTCTGCAATCATATTACACAAAATGTTAAGTTAGTTTCTTTTCTTTTTCTGTGTAACTAAGTAAAACTTTGTGGATCCTACTGCTAAAAGGACAACATTGATAGGGAAAAAACTGACAGAATCTGAAACACATTTGTGGTGTTTTGTCATTAAAAAATGATACTTGCTCTTGGCTTCACATAAAGCATTTTTCTAACACTATTATAAGAGTATATTTCTGTTGCCAGATTTTTAAACAATCTGTAATAAGTGTTGAATTTTATTCAATAGTTTCTGAGTATGTGTTGTGTGCACGTGTGCTTAGCCACTCAGTCGTGTCCAACTCTTTGTGACCCCATGGACTGTAGCCTGCCAGGCTGCTCTATCCATGGGATTGCCCAGGCAAGATTACTGGGGTGGGTTGCCATTTCTACCTCCCGAGGATCTTTCCTATCTAGGGATTGAACTGCATCTCCTGCAGAGCAGGCTGATTCTTTACCCACTGAGCCACTGGGGAAGCCATAACTTTTACATTTTCCATTTGCAACAATGGCAAACTTGGAGGTCTTTAGGCTTAGTGAAATAAATCAGAGAGAAAGATAAACACTGTACAATACACTTATATGTGGAATCTAAGAAGTACAGCAAATTAGTGAGTATAACAAAAAAGAAACATATTCACAGATACAGAGAACAAATTAGTGGTCACCAGGAGATGGGAGGGAACGGAGAAGGGACAATATAGGAGTAAGGGATTAAGAGGTACAGACTGTAATGGATAAAATCAGCTATGAGGATATATTGTACAACACAGGGAATACAACCTGTATTTCATAATAACTATAAATGGAGTATTATCTTTAAAAATTCTGAGTATTAAATATCTGTAACTTATGTAATAGTGTATATCAACTAAACTTCAGTATAAAAGATGATAAAACATAGCCTATAGCAAATGTTTAATAAAAGTTACTTATTAAAAAATGCTTTTGCTTGAATATTAAACACTCCAATCAATATTTCCATAGCTCAGGTGAATGGCTATTTGCTGTTTTTTGCAAAGTGGCAGTAATTACCATTTTCATCAACAGATAAGTATTGAAAAAATGATTTCATTATAAGCAGAGCAGTAGTCTGTGTTAACCTGAATTAATCTTTCATTCAGTTATAGTGAGTAATGCGATTTTTCCTTAAAGTATATTTGATATATATTATACATAGGAAAGGGTTTCCCTGGTAGCTCAGGCGGTAAAGAATCTGCCTGCAGTGCCAAAGACCTGGATTTGATCCCTGGATCAGGAAGATCCCCTGGAGGAAGGAATGGCAACTCACTCCAGCTTTCTTACCTGGAGAATTCCATTGATAGAGGATCCTGGTGGACTACAGTCCATGGGTAACAAAGTGTTGGACATGACTGAAGTGACTCAGCACATGTGTACACACACACACACACACACACGCACACACACATTTATCCCCGGGAGGTAGAAATGGCAAGCACATTTTCGTCAGTAGATGGCTTGGTAATTTTTCGCACACTAAACATGCACGTGGAACAAGCAACCAGATCAAGAATCTGCATGTTACCAGGATTCCAGAGGTCTCCATTGTGCTTTCAGTGAATAATCATTACTCTGCCTTCTGGTAGCTTAAATTAGTTTTATCCATCTTATATTAATGGAATCAAGCTATGTCGTCTTCTTAGCTGATATAAAAAGTCAAAAAATAAAATGATAAACTCTTGAGCACTTTAAGAAGATACTATGTTAAATATATAATCTTGCAGTTTTGTCTTCAGCCTGGCACTTTAGTGAAAGGTTTAGAAAATAATGATTTTACCACTGTGCTGCATGAGGTCACAGCTGGCGGAGTCAATGCTGAGTCCTAGGCAGGATTTTAGGCCATGTCTGTGCTCCTGAACCAGTGTTCTTGTTAGTGATTTGCAATGACGATAGCTGCTTAACTGCCCTTCTGCTACAAGTGGCCTCCTTATGCATGCAGTTAAGCTCATTGGCAAATGGAGCCAATAAAAGTTTATGAGGCTTGAATATTTGTCCCAACCAAGTTAAAATTTGGAAGATTATAAGGCAAGTGGAGTCATTGGATTTAGACCAAATATAAGATATTCAGCTGTCGGGGAGAGAATTAGTACTTTTTGCTTAATCTATTCTCGTACATATGTGGGTGTGTAATGAGGACTGTTTCATTGTATGATTTCCTTCATTTCTCCCTAGTTGAAGGGGCCATGCATGCACTGATACCTCTCAGGATGTCTGAGGACAGGCCTCATTTTTCTTTTTTTTAATTTTATTTTATTTTTAAACTTTACATAATTGTATTAGATTTGCCAAATATCAAAATGAATCCGCCACAGGTATACATGTGTTCACCATCCTGAACCCTCCTCCCTCCTCCCTCCCCATTCCATCCCTCTGGGTCGTCCCAGTGCACCAGCCCCAAGCATCCAGTATCGTGCATCGAACCTGGACTGGCAACTCATTTCATACATGATATTTTACATGTTTCAATGCCATTCTCCCAAATCTTCCCACCCTCTCCCTCTCTCACAGAGTCCATAAGACTGTTCTATACATCAGTGTCTCTTTTGCTGTCTCGTACACAGGGTTATTGTTACCATCTTTCTAAATTCCATATATATGCGTTAGTATACTGTATTGGTGTTTTTCTTTCTGGCTTACTTCACTCTGTATAATAGGCTCCAGTTTCATCCACCTCATTAGAACTGATTCAAATGTATTCTTTTTAATGGCTGAGTAATACTCCATTGTGTATATGTACCACTGCTTTCTTATCCATTCATCTGCTGATGGACATCTAGGTTGCTTCCATGTCCTGGCTATTATAAACAGTGCTGCGATGAACAGTGGGGTACACGTGTCTCTTTCCCTTCTGGTTTCCTCAGTGTGTATGCCCAGCAGTGGGATTGCTGGATCATAAGGCAGGTCTATTTCCAGTTTTTTAAGGAATCTCCACACTGTTCTCCATAGTGGCTGTACTAGTTTGCATTCCCACCAACAGTGTAAGAGGGTTCCCTTTTCTCCACACCCTCTCCAGCATTTATTACTTGTAGACTTTTGGATCGTAGCCATTCTGACTGGTGTGAAATGGTACCTCATAGTGGTTTTGATTTGCATTTCTCTGATAATGAGTGATGTTGAGCATCTTTTCATGTGTTTGTTAGCCATCTGTATGTCTTCTTTGGAGAAATGTCTATTTAGTTCTTTGGCGCATTTTTGATTGGGGTCATTTATTTTTCTGGAGTTGAGCTGTAGGAGTTGCTTGTTTATTCTCGAGATTAGTTGTTTGTCAGTTGCTTCATTTGCTATTATCTTCTCCCATTCTGAAGGCTGTCTTTTCACCTTGCTAATAGTTTCCTTTGATGTGCAGAAGCTTTTAAGGTTAATTAGGTCCCATTTGTTTATCTTTGCTTTTATTTCCAATATTCTGGGAGGTGGGTCATAGAGGATCCTGCTGTGATGTATGTCAGAGAGTGTTTTGCCTATGTTCTCCTCTAGGAGTTTTATAGTTTCTGGTCTTACATTTAGATCTTTAATCCATTTTGAGTTTATTTTTGTGTATGGTGTTAGAAAGTGTTCTACTTTCATTCTTTTACAAGTGGTTGACCAGATTTCCCAGCACCACTTGTTAAAGAGATTGTCTTTAATCCATTGTATATTCTTGCCTCCTTTGTCAAAGATAAGGTGTCCATATGTGCATGGATTTATCTCTGGGCTTTCTATTTTGTTCCATTGATCTATATTTCTGTCTTTGTGCCAGTACCATACTGTCTTGATAACTGTGGCTTTGTAGTAAAGCCTGAAGTCAGGTAGGTTGATTCCTCCAGTTCCATTCTTCTTTCTCAAGATTGCTTTGGCTATTTGAGGTTTTTTGTATTTCCATACAAATTGTGAAATTATTTGTTCTAGCTCTGTGAAGAATGCTGTTGGTAGCTTGATAGGGATTGCATTGAATCTATAGATTGCTTTGGGTGGTATACTCATTTTCACTATATTGATTCTTCCAATCCATGAACATGGTATATTTCTCCATCTGTTAGTGTCCTCTTTGATTTCTTTCCCCAGTGTTTTATAGTTTTCTATATATAGGTCTTTAGTTTCTTTAGGTAGATATATTGCTAAGTATTTTATTCTTTCCATTGCAATGGTGCATGGAATTGTTTCCTTAATTTCTCTTTCTGTTTTCTCATTATTAGTGTATAGGAATGCAAGGGATTTCTGGGTGTTGATTTTATATCCTGCAACTTTACTATAGTCATTGATTAGCTCTAGTAATTTTCTGGTGGAGTCTTTAGGGTTTTCTATGTAGAGGATCATGTCATCTGCAAATAGTAAGAACTTTACTTCTTCTTTTCCAATTTGGATTCCTTTTATTTCTTTTTCTGCTCTGATTGCTGTGGCCAAAACTTCCAAAACTATGTTGAATAGTAATGGTGAAAGTGGGCACCCTTGTCTTGTTCCTGACTTTAGAGGAAATGCTTTCGATTTTTCACCATTTGGATAATGTTTGCTGTGGGTTTGTCATATATAGCTTTTATTATGTTGAGGCATGTTCCTTCTATTCCTGCTTTCTGGAGAGTTTCTATCATAAATGGATGTTGAATTTTGTCAAAGGCTTTCTCTGCATCTATTGACATAATCATATGGTTTTTATTTTTCAATTTGTTAATGTGGTATATTACATTGATTGATTTGCGGATATTGAAGAATCCTTGCATCCCTGGGATAACGCCCACTTGGTCATGGTGTATGATCTTTTTAATGTGTTGTTGGATTCTGATTGCTAGAATTTTCTTAAGGATTTTTGCATCTATGTTCATCAGTGATATTGGCCTGTAGTTTTCTTTTTTTGTGGGATCTTTGTCAGGTTTTGGTATTAGGATGATGGTGGCCTCATAGAATGAGTTTGGAAGTTTACCATCCTCTGCAATTTTCTGGAAGAGTTTGAGCAGGATAGGTCTTAGCTCTTCTCTAAATTTTTGGTAGAATTCAGCTGTGAAGCCGTCTGGACCTGGGCTTTTGTTTGCTGGAAGATTTTTGATTACAGTTTCAATTTCCGTGCTTGTGATGGGTCTGTTAAGATTTTCTATTTCTTCCTGATCGAGTTTTGGAAAGTTGTACTTTTCTAAGAATTTGTCTATTTCTTCCACGTTGTCCATTTTATTGGCATATAATTGTTGATAGTAGTCTCTTACGATCCTTTGTATTTCTGTGTTGTCTGTTGTGATCTCTCCATTTTCATTTCTAATTTTATTGATTTGATTTTTCTCCCTTTGTTTCTTGATGAGTCTGGCTTATGGTTTGTCAATTTTATTTATCCTTTCAAAGAACCAGCTTTTGGTTTTGTTGATTTTTGCTATGATCTCTTTTGTTTCTTTTGCATTTATTTCTGCTCTAAGCTTTAAGTTTTCTTTCCTTCTACTAACCCTGGGGTTCTTCATTTCTTCCTTTTCTAGTTGCTTTAGGTGTAGCGTTAGGTTATTTATTTGACTTTTTTCTTGTTTCTTGAGGTGTGCCTGTATTGCTATGAACTTTCCCCTTAGGACTGCTTTTACCATGTCCCACAGGTTTTGGGTTGTTGTGTTTTCATTTTCATCCATTTCTATGCAAATTTTGATTTCTTTTTTGATTTCTTCTGTGATTTGTTGGTTATTCAGCAGCGTGTTGTTCAGCCTCCATATGTTGGATTTTTTAATAGTTTTTCTCTTTTAATTGAGATCTAATCTTACTGCATTGTGGTCAGAAAAGATGCTTGGAATGACTTCTACTTTTTGAATTTACCAAGGCTAGCTTTATGGCCCAGGATGTGATCTATCCTGGAGAAGGTTCCATGTGCGCTTGAGAAAAAGGTGAAATTCATTGTTTTGGGATGAAATGTGCTATAGATATCAATTAGGTCTAACTGGTCTATTGTATCGTTTAAAGTTTGTGTTTCCTTGTTAATTTTGTTTAGTTGATCTATCCATAGGTGTGAGTGGGGTATTAAAGTCTCCCACTATTATTGTGTTATTGTTAATTTCTCCTTTCATACTTGTTAGCATTTGTCTTACATACTGCGGTGCTCCCGTGTTGGGTGCATATATATTTATAATTGTTATATCTTCTTCTTGAATTGATCCTTTGATCATTATGTAGTGACCATCTTTGTCTCTTTTCACAGCCTTTGTTTTAAAGTCTATTTTATCTGATATGAGTATTGCTACTCCTGCTTTCTTTTGGTCCCTATTTGCATGGAAAATCTTTTTTTTTTTTTTTTTTTTTTTTAATTTTATTTTATTTTTAAACTTAACATAACTGTATTAGATTTGCCAAATATCAAAATGAATCCGTCACAGGTACACATGTGTTCTCCATCCTGAACCCTCCTCCCTCCTCCCTCCCCATTCCATCCCTCTGGGTCGTCCCAGTGCACCAGCCCCAAGCATCCAGTATCGTGCATCGAACCTGGACTGGCAACTCATTTCATACATGATATTTTACATGTTTCAATGCCATTCTCCCAAATCTTCCCACCCTCTCCCTCTCCCACAGAGTCCATAAGACTGTTCTATACATCAGTGTCTCTTTTGCTGTCTCGTACACAGGGTTATTGTTGCCATCTTTCTAAATTCCATATATATGCGTTAGTATACTGTATTGGTGTTTTTCTTTCTGGCTTACTTCACTCTGTATAATAGGCTCCAGTTTCATCCACCTCATTAGAACTGATTCAAATGTATTCTTTTTAATGGCTGAATAATACTCCATTGTGTATATGTACCACAGCTTTCTTATCCATTCATCTGCTGATGGACATCTAGGTTGCTTCCTGCATGGAAAATCTTTTTCCAGCCCTTCACTTTCAGTCTGTATGTGTCCCCTGTTTTGAGGTGGGTCTCTTGTAGAAAACATATGTAGGGGTCTTATTTTTGTATCCATTCAGCCAGTCTTTGTCTTTTGGTTGGGGCATTCAACCCATTTACGTTTAAGGTAATTACTGATAAGTATGATCCCGTTGCCATTTACTTTATTGTTTTGGGTTCGAATTTATATGCCGTTTTTGTGTTTCCTGTCTAGAGAATATCCTTTAGTATTTGTTGGAGAGCTGGTTTGGTGGTGCAGAATTCTCTCAGCTTTTGCTTGTCTGATTTCTCCTTCATACTTGAATAAGATCCTTGCTGGGTACAATAATCTGGGCTGTAGGTTATTTTCTTTCATCATTTTAAGTATGTCTTGCCATTCCTTCCTGGCTTGAAGAGTTTCTATTGAAAGATCAGCTGTTATCCTTATGGGTATTCCCTTGTGTGTTATTTGTTGTTTTTCCCTTGCTGCTTTTAATATTTGTTCTTTGTGTTTGATCTTTGTTAATTTGATTACTATGTGTCTTGGGGTGTTTCGCCTTGGGTTTATCCTGTTTGGGACTCTCTGGGTTTCTTGGACTTGGGTGATTATTTCCTTCCCCATTTTAGGGAAGTTTTCAACTATTATCTCCTCAAGTATTTTCTCATGGTCTTTCTTTTTGTCTTCTTCTTCTGGGACCCCTATGATTCGAATGTTGTAGCATTTAATATTGTCCTGGAAGTCTCTGAGAGTGTCCTGATTTCCTTTAATTCGTTTTTCTTTTATCCTCTCTGATTCATTTATTTCTACCATTCTATCTTCTAATTCACTAATCCTATCTTCTGCCTCTGTTATTCTACTATTTGTTGCCTCCAGAGTGTTTTTAATTTCACTTATTGCATTATTCATTATATATTGACTCTTTTTTATTTCTTCTAAGTCCTTGTTAAACCTTCCTTGCATCTTCTCAATCCTTGCCTCCAGGCTATTTATCTGTGATTCCATTTTAATTTCAAGATTTTTGGATCAATTTCACTATCATTATTCGGAATTCTTTATCAGGTAGATTCCCTATCTCTTCCTCTTTGGTTTGGTTTGGTGGGCATTTATCCTTTTCCTTTATCTGCTGGGTATTCCTCTGTCTCTTCATCTTGTTTAAATTGCTGAGTTTGGGGTGTCCTTTCTGTATTCTGGCAGTTTGTGGAGTTCTCTTTATTGTGGCGTTTCCTCGCTGTGTGTGGGTTTGTACAGGTAGCTTGTCAAGGTTTCCTGGTTAGGGAAGCTTGTGTCAATGTTCTGGTGGATGGAGCTGTATTTCTTCTCTCTGGAGTGTAATGAAATGTCCAGTAATGAGTTATGAGATGTCTGTGGTTTTGGGGTGACTTTGGGCAGCCTGTATCTTGAAGCTCAGGGCTGTGTTCCTTTGTTGCTGGAGAATTTGCTTGGTATGTCTTTCCCTGGAACTTGTTGGCCCTTGTGTGGTGCTTGGTTTCAGTGTCGGTATGGAGGCGTTTGATGAGCTCCTGTCAATTAATGTTCCTTGGAGTCAGGAGTTCCCTGGAGTCAGGGTTTTGACTTAAGCCTCCTACTTCCAGTTATCGGTCTTATTTTTACAGTAGTTTCAAAACTTCTCCTTCTATACAGCACCATTGATAAAACATCTGCATTAAAGATGAAAAGTTTCTCTACTGTGAGGGTCACTCAGAGGTTCACAGCGTTACATGGAGAAGAGAAGAGGGAGGAGGGAGTTAGAGGTGACCCAAATGAGATGAGGTGGAATCCATAGTGGAGAGAGTGGGCTAGCCAGTAGTCACTTCCTTATGTGCACTCCACAACTGGACCGCTCAGAGATGTTCACGGAGTTATACAGAGAAGAGAAGAAGGAGGCAGGAGACAGAGGTGGTCAGAAGAATAAAAGGGGGAAATGAAAAGGAGGGAGACAGATCCAGCCAGTAATCAGTTCCCTAAGTGTTCTCCACCGTCTGGCACACACAGAAATTCACAGAGTTAGGTAGAGTAGAGAGGGGAGGAGATACAGGTGACCTGGTGGAGAAAACGGAGAGTCCAAAGGGAGAGAGAGCAGTCAAGCCAGTAATCTCGTTCCCTAGTGAAAAATGGGTCCTGAAGATTGGGTTCTTAAAGGTACAAAATTGGTAACAAATACATAAAAGTAAAAATTAAAAATCTAGAGTAGAGTTTGGATTTTCAAAAATGTGATGTTAATGAAAAGAAGAAGGAAAAGAAAGAGAGAAAAAACGAACAAAGAAAAACAAACAAGGTCGCGAAAATTATAAAGAAACTACAGGTACAAAATTGATAACTAATACCAAAAAGCAAAAATTAAAAATCTAGAGTAGAGTTTGGAATTTCAAAAATACAATGTTAAAAAAAAGAAGAAGAAAAATAAAGAGAGAAAACAAACAAACCAACAAAAACAATGTCACAAAAATCATAAAGAAAATACAGGTACAAAATTGATATCAAACACCAAAAAGCATAAATTAAAAATCTTGAGTAGAGTTTGGAATTGCAGATATACGATGTTATATAAAAGAAGAAGAGAAAGAAACAGAGGGGAAAAAAAGAAAAAAAAGGTCACAGAAATTATTAAAAAAAACTATAGGTACAAAATTGATAACATATACCAAAAGGCTAAAATTAGAAATCTAGAGTAGAGTTTGAAATTTCAAAAATATGATGTTAAAGAAAAGAAGAAGGAAAAGAAAGAGAGAAAAAACGAACAAAGAAAAACAAACAAGGTCGCGAAAATTATAAAGAAACTACAGGTACAAAATTGATAACTAATACCAGAAAGCAAAAGTTAAAAATCTAGAGTAGAGTTTGGAATTTCAAAAATGCAATGTTAAAAAAAAGAAGAAGAAAAATAAAGAGAGAAAACAAACAAACCAACAAAAACAATGTCGCAAAAATTATAAAGAAAATACAGGTACAAAATTGATATCAAATACCAAAAAGCATAAATTAAAAATCTTGAGTAGAGTTTGGAATTACAGATATACGATGTTATACAAAAGAAGAAGAGAAAGAAACAGAGGGAAAAAAAAAAGTCACATAAATTATGAAAAAAACTATAGGTACAAAATTGATAACATATACCAAAAGGCTAAAATTAAAAATCTAGAGTAGAGTTTGGAATTTCAAAAATACAATGTTAAAGAAAAGAAGAAAAAGAAAAAAGAAAAAAAAAACACGGTCAAAAAATTATAAAATATATATATGAAGCTTGCTGAAGAAGAAAAAAAATAGGGTCTTTTTTTTTGCAAAGTAATAGTTATAAAAGTGAAAATTAAAGGACAATAGAGGACTTAAATTTTTTTTTAAAAAAAATTAAAAAAGAAAGAAAGATTGATCGTAAAAATATATCTAGGTCTTTCTCTGGTTTTGTTGTGAGTATTGTGGGTTCAGTTCATTTTTGGCTAGTTCCTTGGTCCG
This sequence comes from Bubalus kerabau, assembly GCF_029407905.1. Lineage (NCBI taxonomy): Eukaryota > Metazoa > Chordata > Mammalia > Artiodactyla > Bovidae > Bubalus > Bubalus kerabau. Next base: position 17,860,421 of record NC_073641.1, read on the forward strand.
ACTTATATTTCTCAAGATCTATAGGCCCCTTCCTATGTAGTCTGTAGTAACCACAGGGTTTTAATCTATGGCCTGTAGCTTCCAAGGCGTTTCCCTCTGTTATAGCTTCTTCTGTTTGCTGGTCTCTTCAGTGTCTGGTTTCCGCCCTGACACAAAGGGGACGGTGGAGGACACTATTTTTTTTTTTTTTTTTTTTTTTTAGGCTCACTTGTTCAGCCGTGCTGTGGAGAGGGAGGGAGGGATGCTGCAAACAAATAACACTGGCGTGCGCTTGCAGTACCTCAGCCACACTGGGTCTGCTCCCGCTCACGGCGCATGTAGCCTCCCTGCCCACACTGCTCGGGCTCTAGGTTGTTCCGCTGGGAACAATCAGAGGCCAGCCCTGGGCTGAGCTCCCAGGTCCAAGCCGCTCAGGTTCAGGCACTCGGGTAGTCCTCAGAGGCGCAGACTCGGTTGGGCCTGCGTTTTGTGCTCTTCCCAGATCCGAGCAGCTCAGGTGATGAGGTGTTTGGCGAGCGCCAATGCTGCGACTTATCGCCTCCCCGCCACTCGGTTATCTGGGTGTAAAACCGGCGCACCTTCTCAGGCATATGTTGACCATCCAGACCCCCATGAAGTTTTAGTTAGCAAAGAAGCCTGTTTACAGTTTTATAGATAGTGTCTCTCTGGGGCTACGATTGCCCCCTTCCGGCTCTGGCTGCCTGTCACCGGAGGGGGAAGGTCTGCAGCCGGCTATCTCTGTTCAGTCCTTTGTTCTGTGTGCAGGCCTGGCGGTGTCTTAGGTTAGGGCTGGCTTTTCACGTGGTAGATATCCCACAGTCTGGTTTGCTAGCCCAAATTATTTTGCTCAGATAGCGCTCAGGACATTCGGGCCGATTCTTACTCTAAGGGACACAGTCCTCGCCGTGCTTCCCTGCCCAGCCCCCACTTGCTAATGCCGTGTGCAGGCGTCTGCGCTGCTTCTCCGCTGGGGGAGTTACCTTAGGGCTCACAATCTGCGATTTTTAATTGTTTATTTTTTTTTTTTCTCTCTTTTATGTTGCCCTCTGTGCTTCCAAAGCTCAGCATAGATTCGGCAGTGAGAAGGGTTCCTGGTGTTTGGAAACTTCTCTCTTTTTAAGACTCCCTTCCCGGGATGGAACTCCGTCCCTCCCTCTTTTGTCTCTTTTTTTTGTCTTTTATATTTTTTCCTACCTCCTTTCGAAGAGTTGGGTTGCTTTTCTGGGTGCCTGATGTCCTCTGCCGGCATTCAGAAGATGTTTTGAGGAATTTACTCGACGTTTAAATGCTCTTTTGATGAATTTGTGGGGGAGAAAGTGTTCTCCCCATCCTACTCCTCCGCCATCTTCAAGCCTCTTTTTTCTACTCCTACTTCTGCTCCCTGGGCTGAAAGTAGCTGGAATCTCTTGCCTTTTTGATGGACCAGGCATGCTTGCAGCTGACTCTGCTCCAGCTGAGATGAGGTTTCAGAGTGGGAGGATCTGGATCCCACATCTGTGACACTTTGGGCAAGTTACCTCAACCTCACTAGATCTCAACAGTCCCATCGGTAAAATGGTGATACAGTGATATTATGCTCATAGGGATTTTGTTGAGTTTCAATGGATTCAGTTGTCTAAAGCTTTTAGAACAATACACATCAAGTCATAAGCCTAAAACAATGTTTGTGGTTACTGTTACTGTTCAAAGCAGATGGATATGCCACTCTGAACAAACCAGTGAAGCAGTTCCGGGAACTTTGTCCCTGCCTCAATCGGTTAGTAGTCTGACTTATCGGCAGACCCATGAGTACTTCTGGGAGGACTTCTCAACTCTATCCAGCTCTGTGTCATTCAGTCATATCCAACTCTTTGCAACCCTTTGAACTGTAGCCCACCAGGCTCTCTGTCCATGGGATTTTTCAGGCAAGGATACTGGAGTGGGTTACCATTTTCTTCCCCAGGGAATCTTCCCTACCCAGGGATCAAACCTGCATCTCCTGTGTCTCTTGCATTGTAGGTAGATTCTTTACCCACTGAGCCAATGAGGAAGCCCTTCTTGTTCAGGGTCATCTCATATTTCCTTGTAGGTTTTATGCTGTACAAGTCTAGACCTATAAACCATGCCCTGAGGTTATGCAACACGGGACCCTAATCTGTTCCCCCAAATCCTTGCTACTTTCTCTCTACTAATACTCTTTGCCTCTTTACCAGGCTTCCTGGAGTCCATGCCCTGCCCATCTTAGAAAAATGGCTTAGATAGCTGCATGAATCAACCTCTGGTCAGTTTTGGTACAGACTTCAGGCTCTGTCATGTATAGAAATCTTCACAGGTCAGAAAATCCTATGGTTGTTACATGGGAGACAAGATTCTGTGTTCTGACTGAAGGGAAGACGCTTTGATTATGAAGTGGAATAGTAGAAGCAAGAAGGCCCAAAACCCAAGATTGAGCTTTGAATCCCAGTTTGGCTGATTTACATGTTGACCTTGGTCCAGTCACTTAATCTCTTCTCTAAATTAGGCTGCTTGAGTTGTTTTGAAAACAAAATGAAATTACATTTTAAAGTTCTACATGAAAAGTATCTATAGACTCATGATACAAAATCTACAGTGTAGATTTTATGATGATTACGTGATACAGATTTAAAACTTTTGATATAATATCTGGCTCAGAGGAAAGACTCAAGTACTGACAACAATGTTTTATAATGATGGGGCAAGATATATGGCCCAAATCACGGTAAGAACCTCAAAAGATCTGGGGAGGTTCATATCACCTCAGTGTGGTTGTTGATGCAAGTATTTATGGTCTGAAATATTTAAACATTTCTAATTTTTAGTCACACACTCTCTCCCTTCCCCAACCAATAATAATATTGATAACCTACATATGTTAGAGCTTTATATTTGTACCAGATACTCTTAGTGTCTATGTGTGTATGTGTGTATTTATACAGTGGGAATAACATATATATATATATATATATATATATATATATATATATATGTATGTATATTCATCACAATTTCACAGTAACTTTCTAAGGTAGTTATTAGTAATATTATCACCATGTATCAAAGAGAAGTTGAGGCAGAGAGAGACCAGCCTGTCCAAGATAAGCCAGCTGGAAGTTTGTGAAGCTGTAAACAAGCTCTGAGTTCATGCTGTTAATATTTTGTTGTTGTTGTTCAGTCTCTAAGTCATGTCTGACTCTGTGACTTCATCAACTGCAGCATGCCATACTTCCTGAACCTTCACTCCGAGTTTGTTCAAACTCATTTCCATTGAGTTGATGATACCATCCAACCATCTCATTCTCGTTGCCCACTTCTCCTCCTGCCTTCAATCTTTCCCAGCATCAGGGTCTTTTCCAATGAGTCAGCTCTTCACATGAGGTGGTTTATTGGAGCTTTAGCATCTGGAGAAGGCAATGGCAACCCACTCTAGTACTCTTGCCTGGAAAATCCCATGGACGGAGGAGCCTGGTAGGCAGTAGTCCATGGGGTCGCAAAGAGTCAGACACTACTGAAGCAACTTAGCATCAGCGGCTTCAGCATCAGTCTTTCCAGTGAATATTCAGGGTTGATTCCTATAGGATTAACTAGTTTGATCTCCGTGCAGTACAAGGGACTCTCAAGAGTCTTCTCCAGGACCACAGTTCAAAAGCATCAATTCTTTGGTGTTGTTTATGATCCATCTCTCACATCTGTACATGGCTATCAGAAAAACCATAGCTTTGACTATATGGACCCCTGTTAACAAAATGATGTTTCTGCTTTTTAATACACTGTCTAGATTTGTTGTGAAATCATTGTTTTGAACCCACCAACCACTTGCCTTCCATGTTTCGTACTCTGCCTCTTCAAGAACCGAGGCGGGACTCACTTAATCTATCTCAGACCAGTGTGTATGCATTGTTGGTAAAGCAGTGGAATCCTCTGAGGAGGATTTTAGAGTTTTTCAATAGAAGTTCTCAATACATTAAGAGCAAGGCTCTTAGTAGATTAGGAAGTTTCTAACATAATGTAAAAAATGAACTATGTATGTGTGTCTGTTTATCTTTTGGCCTTGCCATGTGGCATGCAGGATCTTAATTCCCCAGGGATCGAATCTGCACCTCTGCATTGGCTGCACAGAGTCTTAACCACCTGTGTGTATGTTAGTTGCTTAGTCATGTCCCACTCTTTGCAACCCTATAGTCTGCCAGGCTCCTCTGTCCTTGGAATTCTCCAGGCAAAATACTTGAGTGGGTTGCCATTCTCTTCTCTAGAGGATCTTCACTACTCAGGGATTGAACCCAGGTCTCCCGCATTGCAGGCAGATTCTTACTGAGCCACTAGAAAGCCCTAAACCACTGGACCACTAGGGAAGTCCCTAAAAATCAATTAATCACAGTATTTTATGAAACTGAAGTAAGGGTTCATTTTGACCTACTTAGATAAAGAGTGTAAAAGGAGAAAAGTCACTGTAGGCCAGAGCACTATTCCCTTGCTATCCCCAGGATGGCTGAGCAGCTGAACATATGATTAACTATCTTATAGTAGAAATTGAGTCTATGATAGTGTATATAAACTGTTAGAATTTGTTTTCAGCATTTTTAGAGTTGAAATATGATAATTATGACAGGTTAAATCATTTATTCCAAGCAAATAGCAGAATTCCTCCAGTATAGAGCACAACGCACTCTGTCTATAGGTAACTAACGGGTTTTGACCCACTATGTATCTTTAAATAAACAGACCACCATCTAGCTCATTAGATAATCTAGATCTTGATTTTAACAAGTCTTTTCCTGTGTAAGTTCACATGGCCATACATACAAATACATAAAAACATACTTCTATTCTTGATCAATTTAAAATCCATTTGCATACCCCTGTGTGTGTGTGTGTGTGTGTGTGTGTGTGTGTGTGTGTGTGTGTGTGTGTTCATGCGAAGAATAGGATAGGTGATATCTGAATGCATCACCCTTAATACAAGTATGTTAAACTTTCACAAATAGTACATCTTACTGTGAATGATACATTCAGATATAATCTATTATATTTATATTCTCCCTATTTTAGTTCTACCTTGTTTTAACATATGAATACCAAAGGAGGAAAGAGGGAGATGGGATGAATTAGGAGACTGGGATTGACATAAATACACTACCATGTATGAAATAGATAACTAATGAGAGTCTGCTGTATAGCATGGGAAACTCTACTCAATGCTCTGTGGTGACCTAAATGGGAAAAAAATCCAAAAATATATGTATAACCAATTCACTTTGCTGTACAGCAGAAACACAACTTTGTAAAGCAACTACAGTACAATAAAAATTAACTTTTGAAAAATATAGGTTGAAATCCATCATATTTTTATGGATTTCATAAACAACTAATGAATTTTGACCTACAGATTGGAAAACATTGTTTGAGGAAATGGTTACCAAGTTACTCAAGTGAACCTTGCATTAAGAATGTTGCCCTCTGTTATGTTCTGTAAAGCTGCCTGGACTCTTGCCCTAGAAAAGCACAGCACTTTCTGACCAAACGTGGCATATCTTGAATTTAATTAAAAGTAAGGAGTAAGGTTCCTGCCTGTTGAAAGTGAATCAGATCTCTTCTATACTCATTACACTTGTCCTTATTTTGCCCCATTTTCCAGTAAATGCCCTATATGCTCAGAGTATGTTATTTAGCTCAAAATAGCCTGCTTAAGAATGACATGTTTAATATTAAAGAACATGCTTTAAAATGTTTATGACCAATAGCATTTTATGACACTATAAAAATAATTTGCACCCTTTCTGTAATGCAGAACTTTGAGACACTCTCAGCTGTCTTGAATAGAAATAATTCTTTTTAATTTAAAAAATTTGAAATAAAACTCTGCTCTTAGGTTACAAATTCCTCTGTTTCAGCTTTAATTCACAATATACTCATTTTGTCTTGCTATGTTTACTCCATCTGTCCAAATAAGGACCTGTATTTCATGAATTTCTACCTTTTCAGTAGATTTTTCATAGACACCTAAGTACATATGAGCCAACTGTGCCAACTTATTTTTATCTAATTCAGGAGATGAGCCCTTACTCTCATTTTAAACTCATAAAGTCTTTATTCCCTAAAAATAATTTTTCTTCTATTTTCTTCTACATTTTATCTCTGATGTCACTATTTAATTTTATCTGCTATGTATCTTTGCATGTTGAACAGTAGACAAACTTAATTGAAAACCCTAACCTACAAAAGCTGAATAATTGTTCCAACATAATATATTTAATAATTCAATCCTTTTAAATTATTTATGATGCCTCCTTTATAACATATTAAGATTTTATATATGCTACAATGTGTTATAAAGCCATGCATTCCATTGATCTATTTTCACTTTTGTGCTGATACAAAATAAAATTAATTGTTGAAAATACAATTAAATATTTGGTCAGGTGTGTGAATTTCTAGTTCTCTATGCTAATCTTTATTGAGATAAACTTGCTGCTGCTGCTGCTAAGTCGCTTCAGTTGTGTCCGACTCTGTGCGACCCCATAGACGGCAGCCCACCAAGCTCCCCCGTCCCTGGGATTCTCCAGGCAAGAACACTGGAATGGGTTGCCATTTCCTTCTCCAATGCATGAAAGTGAAAAGTGAAAATGAAGTCCCTCAGTCATGTCTGACTCTTTGCGACCCGATGGACTGCAGCCTACCAGGCTCCTCCATCCATAGGATTTTCCAGGCAAGAGTACTGGAATGGGGTGCCATTGCCTTCTCCGGAGATAAACTTGCAACCAACTAATTTTTCTTAACTCATTTATTAATAGACATTGCTCAGATATTGCATCTTGCAAAACTAAAATTCTGTACCTATTAAACAGTTACATCTCATTCCCCCAGCCCCCAACAACCACCAGTATACTTTTTATCTCTATAAGAGTAACTACTCTAGGCTCTGCATAATAATAGGAATTATGCAGTATTTGTCTTCCAGTGACTAGCTTGTTTTGCTTAGCATAAAGTCTTTAAGGTTCATGTGTCAGAATTACCTCCATTTTTAAGGCTAAATACTATTGCATTGGAGAAGGAAATGGCAACCCACTCCAGTGCTCTTGCCTGGAAAATCCCAGGGACAGAGGAGCCTGGTGGGCTGCTGTCTATGGGGTCGCACAGAGTTGGACACGACTGAAGTGACTTAGCAGCAGCAGCTCTATTGCATTATATGCATATACATAGCATGTTTATCCATTCATCTGTTGATTCTCTACCTGTTTTTACAAATCTTTTGGGGTGAACACAATTAAACTCATGACATTTACCAGGCAAGACCCATGTCTGTTGTGTTTAAACTTTTATTTTCAGTGTGTTATAAAAGTAGTGGTTCAGAAAGTAATTTAGTTATATAAATGAGTATCATAATGTAAGTACAGCAGTAAGTGAACTTATATGTAGGAAAGAAATGAGCATAGCTATGATAGGAGGGGAGGAGATAATGGCCAGTAGCATACTTCAGTGAACACTCCCAGGAGAAAGATCCATGAAAGACCAGGATTAATTTCATGGAGAATGACATTATGTAAAATTATGTAAGATTATTTTGTTCTTTCATCTTTATTTCTGCAAAAGTCAAAGAGGAAAAGTTGTAGCATCACAGTCTGAAGGTGTGATTTGTCATAGTTTATGAGATACATTTCATTTCTTCCAATAAAGTAACATCCATACCAATGCATAGAGGTATTGTTGTTGTTCAGTCGCTAAGTCCTGACTGACTCTTTACCACCCATGAACTGCTGCACACCAGGTTTCCCTGTCCTTCACTATCTCCCAGAGTTGGCTCAAACACATGTCCATTGAGTCAATGATGCCATCCAACCATTTCATCCTCTGCCATCCCCTTCTCTTCCTGCTTTCAATCTTTCCCAGCACAGGGGCTTTTCCAAGTCAGCTCTTCACATCAAGTGACCAAAGTATCAGAGCTTCAGGTTCAGCATCAGTGCTTCCAGTGAATATTCAGAGTTGATTTCCCTAGGATTGATGGATTTGATCTCCAATGAGTCGGTTCTTCACATCAGGTGGCCAAAGTATTGGAGTTTCAGCTTCAGCATCAGTCCTTCCAATGAATATTCAGGACTGATTTCCTTTGGGATGGACTGGTTGGATCTCTTTGCTGTTCAAGGGACTCTCAAGACTCTTCACAATTTGAAAGAATCAATTCTTTGACATTCAGCCTTCTTTATGGTCCAGCTCTCATATCCTTACATGGCTACTGGAAAAACCATAGCTTTGACTAGACAGACTTTTGTCCACAAAGTGATATCTCTGGTTTTTAATATGCTGTCTAGGTTTGGCATAGCTTTCTTCCAGGGAGCAAGTGTCTTTTAATCTCATAGCTGCGGTCACTGTACACAATGATTTTGGAGCCTAAGAAAATAAAACCTGTCACTGTTTCACTTTTTTTACCTTCTATTTTGTGTCTGACTCTTTTCAGCCCCATGGACTGTAGCCCATCAGGTTCCTCTCCCCATGGAATATTCTTCCAGGCAAGAATAACAGAGTGGGGTGCCATTTCCTACCCCAGGGGATCTTCCCAACCCAGTGATTGAACTCTGGTCTCTTTCATCTCTTGCATTGGCTGGAGGATTTTTTTTTACCACTAGTGCCACCTGGGAAGCCTGCAAAAGCATTACAAAGACCAATATATAAAACTAATTAATTAGTCAAACTAAGAATTTATGTACTATTTAGTCTGAAGAAGAAAATTTCAATATTTAAATACAGAAAAAAAAATTCAGATATAGAATCAATCAGAAACAGACAATTCAGCCATAGAACTTCTACAGTTTAACCTTATATATAGCCAATATCAGGTTACTTTAATTTTTTTATCTTTTGTTCTTCAAGCAGCTAAATAGAGGTTTATCAATTGAATTGATCTTTAAAAAAATTTTTTTTATCTTTTATTCTTTTTGCAACTAGATAGAGGTTTATTAATTGAATCGACCTTTTCAAAAAACAGTTTATAGTTTCATCAATTTTATTGATAGTTTTATTAGTTTATTGTTTTGATTTCTTTGATTTCGTCTATTGCTTACTCATGTCTCACTCTTTGTGACCACATACCACACCAGGCTCCTCGCCATACCATCCCTCTGGGTCATCCCAGTGCACCAGCCCCAAGCATCCTGTATCCTGCATCGAACCTGGACTGGCAATTCTGTAAGGAACTTGGTTGGCAAAGTGATGTCTCTGCTTTTTAATATGCTGTCTAGGTTTGTCATAACTTTCCTTCCAAGCAGCAAGCATCTTTTAATTTCATGTCTGCAGTCACCATCTGCAGTGATTTTGGAGCCCAAGAAAATAAAGTCAGCCCCTGTTTCCACTGTTTCCCCTTCTCTTTGTCATGAAGTGATGGGACTGGATTCTTTGATCTTAGGTTTTTTCCTTTTTATTTTTTTTGAATGTTAAGCTTTAAGCCAGCTTTTTCACTCTTGTCTTTAACCCTCATCAAGAGGCTCTTTAGTTCCTCTTCACTTTCTGCCATTAGAGTGATACTATCATTTGCACTTCTGAGGTTGTTGATGCTTCTCCCAGCAATCTTGATTCCAGCTCATGCTTCATATAGCCTGGCATTTCACATGATGTTCCCTGCATGTAAGTTAAATAAGCAGGGTGACGATATACAGCCTTGTCATTCTTCTCTCCCAATTTTGAACCAGTCGGTTGTTCCCTATCTTGTTCTAACTGTTGCTTCTTGATCTTCATGCAGGTTTCTCAGGAGATGGGTAAGGTGGTCTGGTATTCCTATCTCTTGAAGAATTTTCCACAGTTTGTTGTGATCCACACAGTCAAAGGCTTTAACATAGTCAATAAAGCAGAAATAGATGTTTTTCTGGAACTCCCTTGCTTTCTCCATGATTCAATAAATGTTGACAATTTGATCTCTAGTTCCTCTGCCTCTTTGAAGCCCACTTTGTACATCTGGAAGTTCTCAGTTTGTATATTGCTGAAGCCTAGCTTGAAGGTTTTTGAGCATAACCTTGCGCAAGAATCTTGGATGGCCCTCCATGGCATGGTTCATAGCTTCATTTACCAAGTCCCTTTCTCCACGACAAGGCTGTGATCCATGAAGGGGTTACTTTTGTTAATTTCTATTTACTTTCCTTTTCTTTGTCTCGGAGAAGCAATGGCACCCTACTCCAGTACTCTTGCCTGGAAAATCCCATGGACAGAGGAGCCTGGTAGGCTGTAGTCCATGGGGTCGCTAAGAGTCGGACACGACTGAGCGACTTCACTTTCACTTTTCTTTGTCTAATTTATTAGGTGGAAATTTAGATTACTGATTTAAAAAGGATTTATGTTTTCTAACATCAGCACACAATGCTATAAATTCTACTAACCTCTGTATTTTATGTATCCCATGCATTTTGATATGCTTAATAATGCTTTTTTACAGTTCAAAATATATTTTCACTTCTTTTCAAATCAGTGGGTTATTTAAAATTATCGTGCTTAATTTCCAAATGTTTGGAAAATTTCCATATATCTTTCTGTTATTGATTTCTATTTTCATTCCATTATGACCTGAGAAAATACTTTGTATGAATTCTGTTTTCCAAATTCAGTTCTGTACCATAATAGAGACTTTCTTAGTATTCTGCCAAATTTTCTGTGGACATTGGATGAGTTTGGTGGAGATAAAACCTGTAAGAGGGTATGTGTGTGTGTGTGTGTGAAGTTGCTCAGTCATGTCTGACTCTTTGCGACCCCGTGGACTATAGCCTGCCAGGCTCCTCTGTCCATGGGATTCTCCGGGCAAGAATACTGGAGTGGGTTGCCATTGCCTTCTCCAGGGGATCTTCCCAACCCAGGGATTGTACCTGGGTCTCCTGCATTGCAGGCGGACGCTTTATCCTCTGAGCCACCAGGGAAGAGGATATAAACCTCACCTAATTTTGCTTTCCCAAGGAACCCACTATCTCAGGCAGAGTACACTCAATTCCCACTAACTTACCCATCACTTGCTGAACAGTTCTTATTGGTGTCTGCCTTCTTATTCACCCAGTAAGCCAGTAATCATGTCTTATCACTGCCTGCAAACTCTGGTCTCTTTTTAGATTTGAATTAGTTGAATATTCTAAGTCCTCAGCACTATGATAAGATACCAAGAAAATCTGTGAACTTGTTGTTTGTCTGGCTTCTGTAGTCCTTAAACATCATTCAGAGTTTGAAGTTCTTCTCTGTCTCCTAGTTTTATTGAAAATGCAGTATTTTTTATTCTTATCATTTTGTATTTTTTCAAAAGAATTACAGAGGATTCAAAACTAAAATGCCTCTACAATTCCATTTGCTTATTCTATTCAGTGAAATCTTTTTTAAAAAGCACCCTTTTTAAATTACACAGGCTATTTTCCTATAGTCTCTTTAAAACTACCTTTTAGTTTCAGCTATATCCAATTTACATTGCCACTGCTTTTCTTCATGTTTATTTTGCTCTTCTTCACTGGCTTCACTTAATCACAAAGCTTGACTGCATTTATTAGAGCAATGATGTCAATAAAATAGAGAAGTCTCCTGTAATAAATGAAAAACTATTGCACTGCTTTGTACTACAGGTTAACTATGACAATAGTAATTTCAGATAAATATTTGAAATTCATTCTAGAGGATGAATTTTTAAAATATTCTATATCTCAAATATAAATTTCTTTCTCCTCTAAAACTTTGAAGTATGGTTTAGAGAAGATATTTTAAAAGTGAAAATAATGCTAAATGTAAAAACTCTCACATATCTTTCTCTTAGATCAAAATATTTCTTGATTGCCAGTCTATCATGGAAATTCTCTTATGTGGTTAAATATAATCTTACTGGATGAAATTTCTTTCTTGCTTCACATTGATTTGAAATTCTTAATGACGAATGCTTCCCAGTAGCCCTAAGATACTTATTTTTAAAAAATCTAAATTATTTTATGTTTGCTTCATTTTTATATTTCTTGGGAAGAAATTTAAAATGTTTCACTACCTGATCTTTTTTTTTTTTTTTTTTACTTTCTATTGGTATCTGATCACAACCCAGTTAAAATGTTCTTTTCATCACACTTTACAATTTAGTGTTTTAATTTAAAATTTCCTTAGCTTCAGAAAAGCTGATTATTATTAAATTAGTTATTTTTTTAATCCAAGACACGTTTTTAGCTTCACTGTTTTAGATATTTCAGTAATAGCTATTTATTGTTTTTTAGTTATGTGACATGTTCTTATCTTTTTATCTTGATATTTATGTATGTGTGTGTGTGTATATACTTATATATATACACACAAGTATAATAGTTGTAAATAACTAAATGTCTTAAATAGTAATTGAACCCGTTAGGAAACTTGAATAATATTTTAAATAATGGCAGGGAACTGAGAGAGGACTAGAATGAGAGCAAGAAACTCCTAAAAGGCTACAGTCAAAAGGCAGTCCAAATTTTTTTAGGATTTTCCTCCAGGAACCTTGCCATGTTCTCAAAGAGAAGGTCTCATAAAAATCTCTATGTGGACTCCAGTGGTCCTCAGACCCTCTGAAACCCTTACAAAGACCTAGAATCAGGCGAAGGATTTCACCAGAGGATAATTCTGAAACATTATCCCACATGAGTAAAAGGAATCACCACCTTTCTCCGGGCCACTCTTACTTTCCAGTATTACCTAAATTAAAAGAAAAAAATGTAAATTAATCAAAGCTGTAGTCAACAGGGAAGAAACTTTAAAAGAAAAGAAAGAAAGAAATAGCATGAGAATGCTGTAGCCAGAGACGAAATTAGGGAACAAGGAGGAGAAAAGCTTTATCCCTTAAGGAGGGACAGATACATTTAAAAACATCACACCCCTAAGAAAGGCCCATTGTAAGAGCAAGACTTCTTTAAATGATTAGGGAACACCTCTTCTATATCTACCACCAGTCTAAGAAGTCCCGTTAATAACAATAGTTGGATTACAGATGAAAGAGCTTGTGGACACACTGTCTTTGAGGATAATACAAAGGGAAGTCCCAAAGACAGGAGAGGTGGACAAAACAAGCTCACTCCAGGAACTTGCAGCCTTTGGTGCCTACAGCTACAAGAAATATCAAACAGGGCCTAACTCTCAGCCAAATTAGCATAAATACTCATACAAAAGTCCTGTAGCTATTACCCTATGAAATAAGATTTGTCCCAGGAACATAAGGTTCATTCAACATTTGGAAATCAATCAGTGTAATCTGCTATATTAATCCACAAAATAAAAAAAAAAAAAGATCATCATACCGGATGCAGAACATTCAGGTATCAAAATTTAACATTTATTGCTGATAAAAACTGTGTAAACTAGAAATGGAAAGGAATTTATTTTAATAAATAAAATATACCTATAAAAACTTACTGCTAACATCTAACCAGTTATGGAAAAACTGAATGTTTTTCACTTAATATCAAGAATTAAGCAAAGATGTCAGCCCTAGACACTCCTATTTGTCCTTGTGTCAGTTGCCTTAGCCATTGCAAAAAGGAGAGAAAAAAAAGGTATAAAGTACAGGGATTAAAGGGATAAATATGTATTTGAAGAAAACATGATTGTTTATGTAAAATCTTGAGAAAGCTATCAAAACAAAGTCATAATATACAAGGTCAAAATGTGCAAAAAATGAAACATACCTCATACTTCATTATTTAAAAAAGTACATCATATGCCAGAGTACAAATAATACATCATAGACCTAAATTTAAATGAATTATTGATCCAAATACAAAACGTAAGGTTATAAAATGTATAGAAAAAAGCACTAAGGAAAATTTGACCTATGTTGGCAAAGATTTTTAGATATGACAGAAAATTTAATATATTGCAATTTTTAGGATGATATCAAGCTATCATTCTCAATTACTGTTAGAGGAGTATAGAAGTCTCCAATCATAATAGTTGATTTAACTATTTCTCCGTCTAGTTCTATTAGTTTTTGCCTCACATATTTTCTTATTTTATTGTTCAGTACACACACATTAATGGTTATTATGTCTACTTGGTAATTGCTCTCTTTAACATTAATTAGTGGTCCCCTTTATTCCTGACAATTTTTGCTACTTTGAAGTCTGCTTTGTATGAAATTAATATTAGCTACTCCTGCTTTTTGATCAGTGCTAGCATGGTGTATCTGCCTCCATCCCTTTAGATTTAATCTATCTTTGTCTTTAAAATTTAGGTGGATTTTTTTGGTAGAAAATATATTTGGACCTTTTTTATCCACTTGTAAATTATGTCATTTCATTGATGTACTTAGGCCATGGTTTTTAAAAATGATTACTGATATAGTTTAATTAATATCTTCCATATTTATTGCTATTTTTATTTTTTGCCCTTGTTCTTTTTTTGTTTGTTTCTTCATTCTTCAACTGGCTTCTCTGATTTTAATTGAACATGTTAATAGAATTTTATTTTCTTTCCTCTCTTACCATATCAACTAAATTTAAAATAATTCTTTTACATATTGCCCTGGAGCTTGCAACTTATCTTTATAGCTAATACAAGTACTCTCAGATAAGAGTATACTACTTCACAGGTAGTGAATATAACAGATTATTCCCAATTTCTCCCGCCCATACCTTAGAACATTGCTGCCATTTATTTCACTTCTCCATGAGCAGTATTTATGGAATACATGGTTGCCATTGTTATTTTGAGCAAACCGTTACCTGCTAGATCAATTAATAATAAAAACAAAGTGGTGGGATAAAGATGGCAGAGTAGGAGGATGGTGGACTCATCTTCCCCTATGAACACATCAAAACAACAACTACACATGGACCGACTCACTGAAATCAACCTGGGGACTAGTGGGATGGCTCCTCTACAACCAAGGCTGTAAAGAAAGATCCACATGGAGTGCTATATAAAGGGAGAAGTGACCTGATTTGGATCTGCAGCCCTAGCAAGGACTAGGAAGGAGAGGGTATTATCACAGGCTCGGGAATCTTCCCTGAGGAGCTAAAATTTAAGTCTTGTGTTAGTCAACCCAGCCTTGGCTCTAGGAAGAGAAAGCCCCATTAGCTGGGTTGAAAGTCAGTGGGGCTTATGGGAGGCTGCAGAAAACAGACTTTGCTCATAAAAATCACATGCACAGGCTTGCTTGCCCTCAGTCACAGCACAGAGGCAGCAGATTGAAAACTGTCTGGAGTTGCAGCAAACTTGCCAGGATCACCCCAGCACACCCTGCAGCAGGCACTGGGCTGCCACTCTAAGCCCCTCTTGCTTCAGTGCTGCTCCCCAGTAAGGCAGAGGCTGCTGTGCAGACACTTGGGACACAACCTGGTCCTTCCTCTGACCAGGATAGAGGCAACCATTGAAAGCACACACATTGGAATACACACTCTGGAGGGAGCTACACTAGCTCCAGGGTGGAGACCGCCTCTCCAGAGCCTGACTCTACACAGACTTGGAAGGGAGTGAAGCTAGCTCCAGGGCAGAAACCAGCATTGCCTGAGCAGACATCCCTGAATAGGCCTGGAAGAGAGCCAGCTCAGTAAACCTACACCAACACCTTTGCGGCTGAACCAGCCTCTAATCAAGGCATGAACACCAGGGAATAAGTGAAACCAACGCAACAGCAGCCTCAAGCCCTTAGGCCCCATTCACAGCCCAAACTAATGAGGAGCCAACCATCATAAGCTAGAGAAACCCAACTCCATTAGGGCTCCTGCTCTACCCCTTAGACTCGGATCCCATCCCCAATAGGGCCATGATAGCCATTGAGCTCAGGAGAAGCCCTGGCATGCATCTGGCTCTGGTTTCAGCCCCTCCAACTCCAAGCCCACATCCCACCAAGGCAATGGCTGCCAGTGCACCCTTGGGGAAGACACAGACTGTGCTCCCTTCAGATCTGCCTCCTCAACCAAAGCCACTGAGCACATGCAGATTATGTAGGGACACTTCCACAGAAGGTCACACCTTCAAGACCACGATAGGTAGCTATTAAAAAAAAAATTAAAATGAATATAGCAAAACAGAAACAGACTCATAAATGCAGAAACAAACTAGTGATTACCAGTGGGGAAAGTGTTAGGTGAAAGGAAAAGACAGGGGAAAGGGATTAAGAGGTGCAGACTCCTACGTATAAAATAAGAAGATACAAGTATGTAATTTACAATTCAGAGAGCATAGCCATTATTTTATAATATCTTTAAATGAAGTATAATCTATTGAATCACTTCATTGTATACCTGAAGCAATATTTCATTGTAAGTCAATTATATGACAGTAAAAAGAATAATGAAATATATATGATTTATTTTACCTTCACTTTTCCCTTTTCTAGTGCTTTTCCTTTCTTTATGTGGACATGAGTTTCCAACCTATATTATTTTCTTTCTCTCTGAAGAATTAACTTTAACATTTCTTGCAAGAAAATTCTATTGGTGAAAAGTTTCCACAATTTTTTGTTTTTCTGAGGAAATGTTTTTATTTTAAAAGATAGCTTCATTGAATACTGAATTCTAGGTTGGTGATTTGATTTTTTTGTTTTTTTTTTCTTTCAACATTTTAAAGCGTCACTCCATTCTTTTCTTATTGCATAACTTCTGACAAGGAGCCTGATATAATTCTATTTTTGCTCTTCTATAAGTAATGTGTTTCCTACACCTGGCTTGTTTGAAGGTTTTCTCTTTGATTTTCTACAATTTGAATATGATATGGCTGGATATATATTTTGGTCTTTATCTGGGTTGCTAGTCTCTGAGTTTATTGGATCTGTGCTTTGATGTCTTTAATTTTGGAAAATTCTCAGTCACTATTTCAAATATCTCTTCTGTTTCTTTTTTTTCTCCTTATGGTATTTTCATTATATCTATGTTTCAGCTTTTATAATTATTGTATATAGTTACGGGCTGTGCTGTTATTTCTTTTTTCATTTTCTTCCTCTTTATTTTTTAGTTTTGGAAGTGTCTCTTGTTGTTTTTCAAACTCACTGATACTCAGTTTTGTTCATTCTGTTGATGAGTCCATCAAATGAATTTTTTTCCATCACAATGTTTCTGATATCTAGCATTTCTTTATAATTCTCTTAGAATTTCCATCTTTCTGCTTCTATTACCCAACAGTTCGTGTATTTTGTCCACCAGTTCCATTAGAGCTCATATTAATTTTAGTTGTTTTAAGTTCCTGGTCTGATAATCCAGCGTGTTGCTATATCTGAGTCTGGTTCTGTGTCTTCACAGATTGTTTTTGACTTTTAGCCTGCCTTGTAATATTTTGTGATATTTTTGTAATATTTTGTGATATACAAAGTAAAATAACTAAGATAAGTCATTTTTGTGAGGCTTATGGTTGTCTGGTTACACGCTAGGCTATATTTACTGTTTATTATAAGAGTCAGAGGCTAAATTTTACTCTGGTGTCCTTGTTTTCCCTCTTGTCTGAGACTTATCAAATAAGGTCTGAGATGTGCTGTTCTTTCAGTTGTATTTCCCTGTTACTATGCAGGAGACCTACTGATGTGGTGGTAATGTTGGAAAGAGGAAAGAGGAAGCATTCTATAGTCCTATCATGGACTAAATGTTTGTGTCCCACAAATTCATATATTGAAATCCAAACCCCCAAGGTCATGATATTACAAGGCAGGGGTCTTTCAGAGGTGATTATGTCATGAGATGGAGTCCTTATGAAATATATTAGTGGTCTTATAGAAGAGTGCTCTTATAGAAGATATTAGTGCTCTTACAGAAAGCTCGCACCACTTCAGCCATTTGAGGACCCAGAAAACACTCATCTTTAAATCAGATGGTGTATCACCCCTGCAATCCTTGAACTTCCTAGCTTCCAGAAGTGTGAGAAATAAATTTTTATTGCTTAAGAGCTACACAGTCTGGACATTTTGGTACATCAATCCAAGCTGGAATCCTATGATTGGGTATTAGTCTTTTAGTGAGTCAGTGACACTGAGCTATGACTTCCATAACTGTTTCCAAACACCACCACCCCCATCCCCACCTCTGTAGAAGAGGCAAGAAAGTGAGATGTGGCTGGAATTACATATCTTCTTCCTTTGTATATAAACTAGACAAGGTTGGAGTTCCTCTTCTCCTGGATGGGTTAGACTCTGATAAAACTCCAGTCACTTAGGCTCTGATAAAATAGTTTCCTTTGAGAGCAGACCTTGGTAAGAAGAACAGAATTTTTTGACAGCATTTCATGTGGTGATTTGCTCCCTCCCTCTGCCAAAATCATGAGGGACATTTTTTCCTGGTCTTCACAGAATCTGGTGGGACTCTTAGAGGTAAAATTGCCAAAGTATGAAGCTTCCCGTAAGACTTCTCCTCCCCCAGCCCCCAGAGTTTTTAATTTTCAAACTTGGCCATACTGTGACTGTAGTGCTTAGTTACTTACAGTTTAAATTTCCCTATCCTGGTACTCACTCCCTTGGTGGGTTTTACTCCTGGGCTTCTGCTTCAGTAAGCAGTTACTCTCTATACCTCAGATCAGATCAGATCAGATCAGTTGCTCAGTCGTGTCTGACTCTTTGTGACCCCATGAATCGCAGCACGCCAGGCCTCCCTGTCCATCACCAACTCCCAGAGTTCACTCAGACTCACGCCCATCGAGTCAGGGATGCCATCCAGCCATCTCATCCTCTGTCGTCCCCTTCTCCTCTTGCCCCCAATCCCTCCCAGCATCAGACTCTTTTCCAATGAGTCAACTCTTGGCATGAGGTGGCCAAAGAACTGGAGATTCGGCTTTAGCATCATTCCTTCCAAAGAAATCCCAGGGCTGATCTCCTTCAGAATGGACTGGTTGGGTCTCCTTGAAGTCCAAGGGACTCTCAAGAGTCTTCTCCAACACCACAGTTCAAAAGCATCAATTCTTCGGCGCTCAGCCTTCTTCACAGTCCAACTCTCACATCCATACATGACCTACTTGTCTCTAATTTGGGAGTTAGTGGTTTGCCCTGTGATCCCAATTCTCTGCTATTGATTTTGTTTGTTTCAGTTTTCCCCTTGTTATGATTACTGGAATGACAATTCTAAGATCTTTACATCCTGGACCAGAATCCTTTTTTTTTTTTTTTTTTTTTAATTTTAATGTTGTATGCCTTTCCCGAGCATTAAGAATTTTACCTCAGGTTTAAATAGCAGGTGATAAGCTTGATAAACTTTGGTTAGTATGTTGAAGTTTCTATTTCTCTTTCATTTTTCTACCATGTAAAGATTCTTATTCAGGTGCCTGGTGATGTCTCTGAGTTGCTTCCTAAGTCTTTTTTTTGTCATCTGCCAAAGGGACTATCCAAGGTCATGTGAAAGATACTTAATTTCTTAATCCAATGGTTTGAGTCTTTGAGAAGAAAATCTCCTGAATATCAAACAATATGTTCCCTGGTATTTGCATGGTTTAGCAAATGATTGTCAACATTCTGTTTTACTGAGTTTGAGAGGCAAAGAATAATTCTCTTGAATCACTGGTGAAGTTTTCATGCCCTATGGTGTGATGTTAAAGCAATTTTAAAGAGCCAATTTCAACCAATACCTTTCTGTAGAGTACCTAAGGGGTTAGAATGGAATATTCAGTAAAATGAGCTCAGAATATGTGAGTTAATTTAATGGGAGTGTAATAAAAGTGCATATTGCATCATACAAGATGGGTGTTAAAGAATACTTTGGGAAAAAAATAAAAATAATAGAAAATGAAAGTGAAAAGAAGAGCAAAAGAAATAATGAGGGAGTATGCTCATGTTCTGGAGAAGGAAATGGCAACCCACTCCAGTGTTCTTGCCTGGAGAATCCCAGGGACAGGGGAGCCTGATGGGCTGCCTCTGGGGTCACACAGAGTCAGACACAACTGAAGCAACTTAGCAGCAGCAGCAGCATGTTCATGTTCATTGGATATTCAGAATGATAAATGATCGATTTATCAGTTTCTTTCTGCAAGAAGGAAATGTCAACCAACTCCAGTACTCTTGCCTGGAAAATTCCATGGACAGAGGAGCCTGGTAGGCTATAGTCCATGGGTTTGCAAAGAGTCGGACACAACTGAGCAACTTCACTTTCACTTTCTGCAAGAAATTGTTTTAATAAATCTAATAATAATATAAAGATAAACACCTTTTTAAAGAAAGAAAATATTAACAGAAACTTTTAGAGTTCATATCAACTATATTGCTATAACTTCTTTGCTGGTTCACTTTACCACCTCTTCTACCCCTTTCATAAATACTCAGGTTTTGTACCACTTATTTTTGCTTCACTTTGGGTCAGTTTTATCTGGAATAGTGGTGACTGTGGAATGAGAACTTATTATCAATATATACTGGATAAATCAATATCCAATTTCATAAATTGCTCAAACATCTCTCATAGCATTAAAAGCATGTCAGTTTTTAAAGGAATTTAGATTTAGGGTTACTTTTTCAGAAAAGAGAAGTAATATTGGGCTTCCCAGGTGGCTTCCCTGGTATCTCAAATGGTAATGAACTCACCTACAATGCAGGAGACCCTGGTTTGATTCCTGGGTCTAGAAGATCTGCTGGAGAAGGGATAGGCTAACCACTCCAGTATTTTGGGGCTTCCCTGTTGGTAAAGAATCCACCTGCAATGTGGGAGACCTGGGTTTGATCCCTGGGTTAGGAAGATCTCCTGGAGGAGGGCATAGCAACCCACTTCAGTATTCTTGCCTGGAGAATCCCCATGGAAAGAGCAGTCTGGCAGGTTACAGTCCATGGGGTTGCAGAATTGGACATGACTGAGCAACTTTCAATTTCCCAGGTGGCACAAGTGGTAAAGAATCTGCCTCTGCCAATTCAGGAGAAGCAAGAGATGTAGGTTCAATTCCTGGGTTGAAAACATCACCTGGAGTTGGATATGGCAACCCACTCCAGTATTCTTGCCTGGAAAATTCCATGGACAGAGGAGCCTAATGGGCTATAGTCCATAGCATTGCAAGATCACATGCATGCACACACACACACACACACACACACACACAGAATTAATATTATATATGTTGAAGTATACATTAAGACTAAGCAATTTTCATTTTTCTTCTGGAAACACAGAAAGACTTCATTTTCCAACCTTCCTTCTAGATAAGGGCCATGTGACTATGGTCTGGCCAATAGCTAGGATACAGAACAACTATATGTGCCACATCCAGCCTTATGAAGTCCATGGCCTGTTGTCCACACTGCTCACTCTCCTCATGGTAACTCTCACTACATTCTCCCATTCCTATGGTTGGAATCAAAGATCCCTAGGATGAGCTACACTCGTTTAATTGGGGATCCTCAGGAGAGCCGCTAACCCACATTGGACTATAATGTGAGTGAAAAAATAAACATGTATGTATTGTATACTAATACTAAGCCACCAAGACTTTGTGTTTGTTATTTAGAGTAGCTAGTGAGCATGACTGGAGAAGGCAATGGCAACCCACTCCAGTGCTCTTGCTTGGAAAATCCCAGGGAATGAGGAGCCTGGTGGGTTGCCGTCTCTGGGGTCGCACAGAGTCGGACACGACTGAAGCGACTTAGCAGCAGCAGCAGCAGTCAGCATGACTCAGATGAAAACAGTACTCTAGACTATTTAAATTCAGAGAGCTGGAAACTTCAGGCTGTCTTATCCCCAAAGCAATAATCCACCAATGAAAACCATGTAGAACTCGGAGGTGCCTGTGGTCATTACCTGTTAGCAACCTGCCCCCACTTTGGTGAAGGTACGTAGTGTTTAGTGTGAGCTGTGCTCAGTTGTCTCTGATTCTTTGTGACCCCGTGGGTTGTGGCCCACCAGGCTCCTCTTTCTAGGGGTTTCCCAGGCAAGAATATTGCAGTGGGTTGTCATTTCCTTCAGCAGGGGAGTTTCCCCACCAAGGAATCAAACCCCATAGCTCCTACCACAAATTCTGCATTGCAGGAGGGTTCTTTACTGCTGAGGCACCAAGGAAACCCTGGTGAAGGTGGTTTGAGGAAACTGAGACTAAATGTCTCTGCCAGTCAGTATATTACCCATGATGAGGGCTAAATTTTTCTCTGCTTCATCTTTGATTTCTGCTAAATGTTTCTTCACTTTGTGTCCTTGGAATTCTTCTGCTGTCAGAAAGGTACAATTAGCAGACAGACTCAACTTCCGTTGTTTCATATGTGAGCAGTATTTATTCCTTAACCACAAAACTAAAATCAGTCATGGAGTGCTGTTGATAAATACACCTGTTAAAGAAGAAAGGCGTTGAGGAAGCAGAATATTTTTTAGTGTTTCTTTTCATACAGCACAAATTTAAATAGTTTTCACAAAACAGTTTGCTTTTAATATCTCATTTTGTCCTATTATAAAATGCTAAAGCTTAAGTTGCAGTTCTGAAATGACTGCAGATCTTAAGGACTGCCTCATTCAAGATTAGTGAGATGTGTGACCATTAGTAATGATGTGTTCTATTAGCCTTATGTGAACCACTCCAGTTAAACTTGTCAGCATTTTTAACACTGTTAAACTCCAAGGTTTATAATTCATCAAGGGTTTGGTTTTGTTTTGTGTTTTATTTTTCTTGCCTGACTTACAAATAATGTAATTCCTTTGATTCCTCTAGGAGATGACTTTTCCTTACTGTGGTTGTAAAGAAAACAAATTTTTTTTTTAACCAAAATGCCCTTATTCTGAAGACAGAAGTCATTGCTGATAGCTAAGGTTTAAACATTACCATCCTTTACTTCAAAAAAGTTATGCTTACTTAATTGCATCTCAGTTCTTAGCTGATCATGAAAACATTCCAGTTAAACTGCAGTTAATGGATGATTCTGACAATGATACCACGTAGCCAGGGATCTGTAATGTTTCAATAACTTTTGTCTATTATTTTTCTCATGTTTATATTAGACTGTATATTTTGCATACAGTTTAACTATTGCTCTGACATTGAATATTTCTTTAAAAATAAGTGAATAGATTTGGAAAATTTAAAAACTAAACCAAATACTGAAATGTAACATTTGATTTTGCTAACCTTTAAACGGAGAAGGCAATGGCACCCTACTCCAGTACTTTTGCCTAGAAAATCCCATGGACCGAGGAGCCTGGTAGGCTGTAGTCCATGGCGTCGCTAGTCGGACACGACTGAGCGACTTCACTTTCACTTTTCACTTTCATGCATTGGAGAAGGAAATGGCAACCCACTCCAGTGTTCTTGCCTGGAGAATCCCAGGGACAGGGGAGCCTGGTGGGCTGCCGTCTATGGGGTCGCACAGAGTCGGACACGACTGAAGCTACTCAGCAGCAGCAGCAGCAGCAGCCTTGAAAAAGAAAATATAGCTTTCACATTTCATTCAAGTTAAATCCTTTTCATAACATATTTTTAATCTGACCACTTTTGTCATGAAAATAAATTGTTAGACTCATTCCCTTGAAGAACTTTGGTTCAAATATAATGTTAAAATGAATCAAATGGTAAAAGCACATAACTTTAATATTATTGAAATCATTCTCTTTCATTTAGGGATACAAAAAGAATAGGTATGGAGATGTAGAATAGAAGAAAAAGTTAATGGGGATTATTTACAAAACAACATTTTGGGTAAAACAGATTATTTTCAAATCTAGAGATCCTCACATATGTAAAACAGATACTAGCTTATTCTTATTTCAATAATTTTGTCTTCAAAAGTCTCTCTCTGGCCACAGAATATATTTTATGTGTGGAAGAAACATAACTGCTGATTATCCTTCATTTAAGACATGACTTGGGCTTCCCAGGTAGCTCAGCTGGTAAAGAATCCACCTGCAATGCAGGAGACCCTGGTTCAAGTCCTGGGTCAGGAAGATTCCCTGGAGGATGGCATGGCAACCCATTCCAGTGTTCTTGTCTGGAGAATCCTATGCACAGACGAGCCTGGTAGGCTACAGTCCATGGGGTTGCAAAGAGTTGGACATGACTGAGCAACTAAGCACAGCACAGTACAGCAGAGACATGGCTTGCTGAGTTTCTGCCTCTTGAGAAATTTGTATGCAGGTCCAGAAGCAACAGTTAGAACTGGACATGGAACAACAGACTGGTTCCAAATAGGAAAAGGAGTACGTCAAGGCTGTATATTGTCACCCTGTTTATTTAACTTATATGCAGAGTACATCACGAGAAACGTTGGACTGGAAGAAACACAAGCTGGAATCAAGATTGCCAGGAGAAATATCAAGAACCTCAGATATGCAGATGACACAACCCTTATGGCAGAAAGTGAAGAGGAACTAAAAAGCCTCTTGATGAAAGTGAAAGTGGAGAGTGAAAAAGTTGGCTTAAAGATCAACATTCAGAAAACTAGGATCATGGCATCCGGTCCCATCACTTCATGGGAAATACATGGGGAAACAGTGAAAACAGTATCAGACTTTATTTTGAGGGGCTCCAAAATCACTGCAGAAGGTGACTGCAGCCATGAAATTAAAAGACGCTTACTCCTTGGAAGGAAAGTTATGACCAACCTAGATAGCATATTCAAAAGCAGAGACATTACTTTGCCAACAAAGGTTCATCTAGTCAAGGCTATGGTTTTTCCTGTGGTCATGTATGGATGTGAGAGTTGGACTGTGAAGAAGGCTGAGCTCCAAAAAATTGATGCTTTTGAACTGTGGTGTTGGAGAAGACTCTTGAGAGTCCCTTGGACTGCAAGGAGATCCAACCAGTCCATTCTGAAGGAGATCAGCCCTGGGATTTCTTTGGAAGGAATGATGCTAAAGCTGAAACTCCAGTCCTTTGGCCACCTCATGCAAAGAGTTGACTCATTGGAGAAGACTCTGATGCTGGGAGGGATTGGGGGCAAGAGGAGAAGGGGACGACAGAGGATGAGATGGCTGGATGGCATCACTGACTCGATGGACGTGAGTCTCAGTGAACTCTGGGAGTTAGTGATGGACAGGGAGGCCTGGCGTGCTGCGATTCATGGGGTCGCAAAGAGTCGGACACGACTGAATGACTGATCTGAATCTGAATTGTATAATTTTAAACTTTATTACATTCATTTTTCCTTTGAGAAAAGTTACCTTGTCCTTTAGTTTTCTTCTTTCATCTTTTCTCTCTTCAGGTGAGAATCAGTCTCTTGGTCATGGTTTATCAGCATTAATTTTTAATGTGAGCTGCATTTTCATTTGTTGAGTTATCACCCTTGTAGAAATCCTATTAGCTTTCTAAGTATGGATATGTCTAAGTGTGGATATTTACCTGGGATTGAATGTTACCACTATAAATTTAGTGAAACATCTTAGCTTCCTCTCATCAGCTGATGCTCCTCTCTTTGTTTTGAACCAAGCTGTCAGCCCTAATAATGAATTGATTGTCACCCTTTGTTTTTGTCAGAAAGCCTTTTGCAGAAACATTATGTTGGTAGTAGGGACATCATTTCTTAAACTGTTATCTCATTTTCTAACAGCTTGCTGGAACAGCATGGCTATGGTAGCAAATACAAGTATGTTTGAAACTAATTTTTACTTTCTCCTCCCATCTGTGCACACCAAATCTGCTATTACATTTCATTTCCAATATTTTCTATCCATCCCATCTTCAGGCCTTATTTTGGATTCCTTCATAACCTTTATGATTCATATTCAATCTCCAAAAAACCTTTGCAGTTTTCTTCCTCCTATTCACCTTTCACAGGACTGCCTTTGCTTAGACCCTTATCATTTGTCACTTGAGCCATAAAGCTCTCTGCTGCATGTCTTATCTCTGTCACTTGCTTTCCAGTTTATTCTTTACAATGTCACAAGTGGGATTTATAACACATCAATTTTTTACTGTATTGTTTCCTTGCTTAAACTCCTTTAGTGTCCCCCTCACCTTCACTCCCCAAAACACATTGTTCATCTTACTAAATCTGAAAGGGCAGTAGCAATATTTTCCTTTTCTTACACCTTTGTGCATGCTCTTTCTATTGCTCAGAATGACTTTCCTCCTTGTCCAACTGGCAGCTACTACCATTTCTTCAAGACAGCTCAAGTTACTTCCAGGTAGCCAACCTCCCCTTCCTCTGTACTGGGGATTATGTATACAAAACAGATCTCAGTTACAAAGAGAAAATATAATAGCACTAACAATATTTTTTATCCCTCATCCTTTTTTCTTTTTCGGCTCTGTGCTTACAGAAGAATGCTTCTATAATTAAAACAATTAGCATGAAATAAAAATATACAGCCTGCTAGATATCAAATGAGCATATGCGTAGCATAAGCCACTCTTGTAAATAAACTGAGACTGTGTAGTTTTAGCATGTCTTTACAGGTTTACTCACTTTTTTGTTTGTTGTTTCCTAAAAAACTGGCATAGATCCCTTCATTATTAAGAGAAGATTATGAAACTTCCTTAAGAATACCAAATAAATAGGTATGATGAACAAAACAGATGAAAATTAATTTGCCTTGCTTGAAATTAATAAATAAAACGTACTTATTTAATGTATTTTATAATAACATACTGAAATATGTCCATTTATAGAACACATCAATCCATATGTCTCAGTATGATTTCCTTCTTTAAACTGAGAAACAGAAGTATTGAAAATTATGAATGGTAATTTTTCCTAACTGCCCTTTCATTGCTTTGTGAATTGATAGATGAATAATTGACCCATCTTTTCCAGAATTTTCTGGGGCAGGTGTCAACTGAAAATAAAGGTACCTGAGTCCCATTTTATTAAATGAATCTCTGGAGTGGAGATATACTGATTCTGTATATTTGACAAACTCTCTTAAGTTAATACAGGAGAAGGAACTGGCAACCCACTCCAGTATTCTTGCCTGGAGAATCCCATGGACAGAGGATCCGGGTGGACTGCTGTACATAGGGTCACACAGAGTCACAACTGAAGTGACTTAGCATGAATGCATGCATTGAACAAGGAAATGGCAATCCACTCCAATATCTTCTTGCCTGGAGAATCCCAGGGAGAGAGGAGCACGGTGGGCTGCCATCTATGGGGTCACACAGAGTTGGACACAACTGAAGCGACTTAGCAGCAGCAGCTAAGTTAATACAATACACTCAGAAGTCAAAAAGCCACATATCTAGTCTAGTTGTTTAGTGTTTCTATCTCTTTGTCTTTGCTCAAAATCTTCCAGTGGTGTGGAACTCTGAATTTCTGAAGGCAGACCATTTAGATTTTTTTTTTTTTAATTTAGATTTTTTAATTTTTTTTTCCTATTTTACTTATTTTTTTTTATTTTATTTTATTTTTTAAACTTTACATAATTGTATTAGTTTTGCCAAATATCAAAATGAATCCACCACAGGTATACATGTGTTCCCCATCCTGAACCCTTCTCCCTCCTCCCTCCCCACACCATCCCTCTGGGTCGTCCCAGTGCACCAGCCCTAAGCATCCAGTATCGTGCATCGAACCTGGACTGGCAACTCGTTTCATACATGATATTTTACATGTTTCAATTTTTTTAAATGGCAGTATTGGAGAAGGAAATGGCAACCCACTCCAGTGTTCTTGCCTGGAGAATCCCGGGGACGGAGGAGCCTGGTGGGCTGCCGTCTATGGGGTCGCACAGAGTCGGACACGACTGAGGCAACTTAGCAGCAGCAGCATACTTTAAATACAAGAAGATGCCGATTTTTTAGAGTTCAGTTTGTTCAGTTTTGACGACTGTCTACCCACATAACCATCACCTACAAAGAGCAAAACATCTCCGTCATCCCAGGACAGTTACTCACACCACTTTCCATGCAATCCCTTTCTCTCAGAATCAGCCTCTTTATATCTTTTATCACCTCACATCAATTTGTATTAGAACTTCATATAAATGGAACTTAAAAGTATTATCTTATATTTAGCTTCTGCTGCTCAGTTTATTATCTATAAGTTTCAGCCATGTTCTTGAGTTAATTTACTTTTACTTCTGGGTAATATTTTTTGCATGAATACACCAAAATTTCCTTATCTGTTCACTTGCTGATAGGAATTGGCACTGTCTCCTTGTTCTGGTTATTACGAATAAGCCTGCTAATATATATTTTTAGATATTTTTGTAGACAGTTTTCATTTGTTTTGGGCATTTACTTAGGGTCATATACCAGGTCATACATGTTTAACTTTAGAAGAACTTGCAAATACTTCTGCAGAATGGTTGCACCACTTCACACTCTCACCAAAAATCTATGATGGTTTCAGCTGCTATTTTCCAACATTTGGTGCTATTGAGATTTTTTAACTTTTAAACTCAATTCTAGTGAATAAAAAACCATTGAGACTTAAATTTGATTACCATTATCCTAAAAAATGTTTAGTACCCTTTTTATCAGTTATTGATGTTTAATACCTGTGTGTGTATAATATCTCTTTATGTCTTTTGACCATTTTTACATGGGTTCTTGGTCTTTTCCTTTTTTAATTTGTAAGTCCGTCTGCGTCATCTCAGTAGTCATTTTGAAACACTTAAATGTAGTATATGTGGCAACTTTTTATAAAATTGCTTTGATTTTGTTGTATCTATTCTCTATCTTATGCATGAAAATATATACATTACACTTAACTCACGGATCAATAAGTTAAAGGAAAACATCCAATAAACATTTTCCAAGGCACAGGGAATAAAAAATATGATTAACTCAAAAGTGGATGCGTTAAAATCTGTTTAAATCTTACTTGTGTTTTACTGCCTCCAAAGAAGGTATTCACTTCCTCTCTGCTGCTGCTGATGCTAAGTCGCTTCAGTCGTGTCTGACTCTGTGCGACCCCATAGACGGCAGCCCACCAGGCTCCCCTGTCCCCGGGATTCTCCAGGTGAGAACACTGGAGTGGGTTGCCATTTCCTTCTCCTCCTCTCTGCCTAATGAAAAACAATTTTAAAAATCCTCCTCAGCAAGCATTTGTATCTGTATTGGCTGAATTTGATCAATTTGATTTGTCTCTTTACAAAATAACCTTGAGAGATAAAAACCAAGTTATCTTTATAGTTTTATAAAGAGAGGAGAGATGTTCCAGAGAGGCTTGGTTCTTCATTCCAGTAGAATTCTGAGTGGCGGTGTTTGTGCAGCTGACACTTTCTGCACTGACCTCTTAAAGCCTGCATCCTCTTCTTGCCACTTCCCTAACACATGAGTGGAAGCGGGTAGTCATTGCTTCTATTTAATATGAAACTTACCAGTAGTTTTTTACCACCTGAAAGAAATGGCTTATGTATGGCATGAAAATCCAATTGGCTGATTGGGGGCATCCGTCCCAGATCATCATTCTCTTCACTTTCTGGGTAGGAAATTCTCATGATAAATCTTCCTGGTATACACTCAGTTAATAACTTGAGCCTAAATGCAGTAAAATATACTTAGCAACCGCCCCCCCCCACCCCGCCCGCAAACATTTAATTTAGTGCTCTTATTTATCTTCAGCAAAGACTTTGTAATATGCACTTATTGATGCACTTACTGAAAATCTGTTTTGTGCATAGTATACTCTAAGTGTTAGTCGCTCAGTCATGCCCAACTTTGCGACCCCAAGGACTGCAGCCCACCAGGCTCCTCTGTCCATGAGATTTTCCAGGCAAGGATACTGGAGTGGGTTGCCATTTCCTTCTCCAGGGAATCTTCCCAATCCAGGGACTGAACCCAGGTCTCCTGCACTGCAGGCAGATTCTTTACCAACTGAGCTACAAGGGAAGCCCACATAGTACACTGGGAAGCGTTAATTTCCAAGAGACATTTCTGATGCAATATCTAGTATAGTATTATGTTTATCCAATCTATTAATACACATATGGACATGTTTATAGTTCAAACCAGTTTGACTGGTTGACTTTCAGTTCTGAACATATAGCAGCCTGGGTACCCTGAAACTCTTCACTACAACTTCATAAAAATGCTAGCTAAAGAAAAGTAATTGTTTTAAATTACTTTCAATATATTGCTGGACTCACTAGAAAGAAAGAAAAATTACCGTGTGTCAGAAACTATAAGGAAATAATAGTAGCAGCTAATTTAAAAATGGCACTAGATCTGCTGCCACAAGGGTGGTGATAGCTGTGTGGCAACTGGTCTTGGTAACAAACTCTTAGGAAGCAGGAATACTAGCTCAAGGATAGGAAAGGAGGCCAGGCACCCACTGAAGGTGAGGAGCAGGAACTGAGAAACCACATGAAATTGATATTCTTAAAAGATGCCGCGTTTGGCAAAAAGTGGACTAGGAAACTTGCATTCCCCTAGTGTAGGAATAGTAAACAAGTGATTCATCCTCAGTTCAGGTACAGGAGTCCTAATTTTTATTTTTATTTTTTTATTTGCAATTTACTTTTATTGATTTAAAGCTTTCCCTTGAACTGTTGTGTACATTCATTCATTATCTTCCTCAACAAAAATCCATGGGCCACGTATTTGGACCACTGTACTTGGCATTAGTGATTCATGGTAAACAGGACAGAACACAGCTTACCATGAACAAATAAATTATATTTGTTTTTATCTTTCTGGCTTACTTCGCTCTGTATCACAGGCTCTAGGTTCATCTGCCTCAGTCAACTGACTCAGATTCATTCCTTTTAATGACTGAGTAATATTCCATTATATATATATATATATATGTACCACAACTTCTAATGTATATATATGAACTCTAGAAAAATGGTACTGATGAACCTATTTGCAGGGCAGGAATAGAGGCACAAATGTAGAGAACTGACTTGTGGACACAGGGAAAAGGAGAGGGTAGGACTAATTGAGAGAGTAGCATTGAAATATATTATTACCATGTGTAAAATAGATAGCTAGTGGGAAATGGCTATATGAGACAGGGAGCTCAGACTGGTACTCTGTGATGACCTAGAAGGGAGAGATTGGGATGGTGGGATGGAGGCTCAAGAGGGAGGATACACACACACACACGAGTGTGTGTGTGTGTGTGTGTGTGTGTAGCTGATTCACACTGTTCTATGGCAGAAACCAATGCAACATTGTAAAGCAATTATTTTCCAATTAAAAAATAAATTTAAAAAATGTAAGATAAAAACTTTAAAATAGACTCACCAAATGCAATAAAATATTGGATATTAAAAACATGTAATTATAAATCAACTGGAAACAGTAGGAAATGCTATATGTAAATGATAATATTTAAGAGCATTATTAGGCATTATGAACACTGTAACTAATTGTTGAGTTGGGAATATTTCTTATGTGGCTTTCTGGTATATATTTAGGGTGGTTCACAATCACTTCCATTCCTAAATAATCATTTGTTTTGCTAATACTTAATAGTGTCAAAGAATATTTCTAATACCCAGTATGCTGTCTCTTGTGATTTCATGGCAAAAAGTGCAGGGCCAGAGGAATGCATAGGGACACAAAGGCATTTTCTGTCACATGTCCTAGAGCATGTGGACAGAGAAGGAGAAACAATGTTTGAAATATATGGAACTAGAAATAAGTACATACGAAATTTCGTCCAATGATCTCCTGTGTTAAATTGCAAATTAGAAGATTCAGCTCTCATTGAAATAGCTAATACAGACATTCTCTTTTAACAGGAATATACTTAATTATACAATGTATAAGTACAACAGACTTTCCCTTCCTTTTGGTTGAGTAACACATTAAATAGAAATTATTAGCAATTTGCTATTTATAGAGCACAGCCAATAACAGTAATACAGAAGTGAGACTGTCTCTATGTACAGTAGCATACCTAATACACCCTTACATGCAGATTGCATCCAACCACATTTGATGCATTTCATTCTGATGAAGTCTGAAATTTTCTAGCGAAATGGCATATGAAAATGAAAAGTCTTGTGAAAACACAAGACTCTTTACTGTGTCAGAAGTGTTTCAGGCAGAAAACTCTTTCTACATATTTATGAAAGAGTCAAATTATGTAGGATAAGAGGACTCTTATTATGAAAGTACGAAGGCAATGGCACCCCACTCCAGTACTCTTGCCTGGAAAATCCCATGGGCGGAGGAGCCTGGTAGGCTGCAGTCCATGGGGTCGCTAAGAGTCGGGCACAACTGAGCGACTTCACTTTCAATTTTCACTTTCATACATTGGAGAAGGAAATGGCAACCCATTCCAGTGTTCTTGCCTGGAGAATCCCAGGGACAGGGGAGCCTGGTGGGCTGCCGTCTCTGGGGTCGCACAGAGTCGGACACGACTGAAGTGACTTAGCAGCAGCAGTAGGGTTGATTCCTCCTGATGATTGTGAGTGAGTCTCACAATCATTACTCTCACCTGGCATCCTGTAGTTTGCTTGGTGAATCTGGGGAGTCTCTGGTTCTTAGAAGTGTCCCCCTCTGCCTTCATCTTCATATGGTTCCCCCATGCATGTCGGTATCCATATTTTGCCTTGTATAAGGACACTGGCAGGCATATGGGGGATACCATATGAAGATGAAGGTGGAGATTGGGGTGACCCTTCTACTCACCAAAGAATCCCCTGTGTGTGTGCCTGTGTCCAAGTTTTGCTTTATATAAGGACAACACTGGGCTTCTCTGGTGGCTCAGTAGTAAAGAATTCACCTGCAATTCAGGAGACTTGGGTAGACATGGGTTTGATTCCTGGGTTGGAAAGATCCCCTGGAGGAGGGCATGACAACCCACTCCAGTATTCTTGCCTGGGAAATCCCATTGACAGAGGAGCCAGGTGGACTACAGTCCCCAGAGTCACAGAGAGTCAGACAGAACTGAGCACGCAAATGTACATACACAGTTAAGGACACTAGTCATACTGTATTACAGTCTCATCCACTCCAGTGTGAACTCATCTTGCTTAACTAATTACCTGTGCAATGAATATCTCCTAAAGCAGTCACATTCTAAGCAACCAGGGGTAGGGACTTCAACACATAAATGGAGGTGGGAGAGCACTATTCAATCCATAACAAGGTGTAAGAGCACTACTATGTAACAGCAAACAGCAAAGAAAACCAAAATAAAACTGTTGAATAGAAGGACTTCTGCAAGAAAAATGGGAGTGGGGGAGACCTTCTTCTCTGACTGCCTTGTTTTTGTTCAATCACTCAGTTGTATCTGGCTTGTTGTAACCCCATGGACTGCAGCAGGCCAGGCTTCCCTGTTCATCACTATCTCATGGAGCTTGCTCAAACTCATGTTGATTGAGTCAGTGATGCCATCCAACCATCTCAGCCTCTGTCACCTCCTACTCCTCCTGCCTTCAATCTTTCCCAGCTTCGGGTTTTTTCCAGTGAGTCAGCTCTTTGCATTAGGTGGTCAAAGTACTGGAGCTTCAGCTTTAGCATCATTCCTTCCAGTGAATATTCAGGACTGATCTCCTTTAGGATGGACTGGTTTGATCTCCTTGCAGTTCAAGGGACTCTTGAGAGTCTTATCCAACACCACAGTCTGAAAATACCTATTCTTTGGCACTCAGCTTTCTTTATGGTCCAACACTCACATCCATACATGACTACTGGAAACACCATAGCTTTGACTATATGGACCTTTGTTGGCTATGTCTCTACTTTGTAAGATGTTGTCTAGGTTTGTTATAGCTTTCCTTCCAAGGAGCAAGCGTCTTTTAACTGCACAGCTGCAGTCACTGCAGTGATTTTTGCAGCCCAAGAAAATAAAAATCTGTCACTCTTTCCATTGTTTCCCATCTGTTTTCCATTGTTTCCCCATCTATTTTGCAGGAAGTGATGGGACCAGATGCTATGATCTTTGCTTTTTTGAATGTTGAGTTTTAAGCCAGCTTTTTCTGTCTCCTCTTTTGCCTTCATCAAGAGGCTGTTTAGCTCCTCTTTGCTTTCTGACTGCCTGCTGCTGCTGCTAGGTTGCTTCAGTCATGTCTGACTCTGTGCAACCCCATAGATGGCAGCCCACCAGGCTCCCCCATCCCTGGGATTCTCCAGGCAAGAATAATGGAGTGGGTTGCCATTTCCTTCTCCAATGCATGAATGTGAAAACTGAAAGTGAAGTTGCTCAGTCGTATCTGACTCATAGTGACCCCATGAACTGTAGCCTACCAGGCTCGAGTCGATGCAGGCTGAGGATCTACAACAAATTGACACTTGACTCAGCCAGTGTTGGTGGGAGGGTGTCAGAGGCCTAATGACCTGATTTAGATAATTTAGCAAATGCTTGTTTTCTAAATCATTTAATGAAAACATATAGGAAATAGTAGCTTTGCATATGAATGTAAGGAGGGAATGAAAGTTGAACCATGCATAAGTCAGGATTCATTCAACTAGAGAAGCAAAATAACATGAGAGTGCATAAAGCATTGTATAATTCCATGGATGGTAGCTTTGGCAGAAGCACTGCAGGCATGGAATATAAATCTATATTTGGGTAAATGTCTATTTCAGGAAGAATAAAGTGCTGCCCCATGCATGATATAAGTAGTTCAGAGTGTTCCACCTACCACAAGGTAGCAGGCTCTTCACCTGGAGAGATGGTGCCATACCAGGGCTATGTTGGTATTTGCTGCTGGCAGTTTGGGCACTCAGCAGTGTCTGTAGTCAGGTTGGCCTTGGTGACTACAAGTTTTTGTTGCTGGACCCATGCTTGACTTCCATCCCTTCAATGTAGCCTCTGTTCATGAACCCACTGAGCAATAGCAGGAGTGGCTGTGGAAAGGGTCTTGCTGGTATCCACATAACATGTCATCCTATCCACTTGGTCACTTACACCCTTCTCTGATAGTATTACCCTATGGTAAACATGTACACAGGACAAAAATATCACCACATTCTGTGCCCATCCAGATAATTCTATTCACATACCTCCTTCACAGTTCTTAACATCAATTTTCCAATTGTGTTTCTTCAAAGTTCCTGTCCATCAAGCCAAACCATTGACAATAGTCCATCAATACAGCAATCAATAATAAATCAATATAGAGATATCCCTCTGGCCATCTCTCCTTTCAGACATAATGAAAAACCATATGCTCTGCTTGACCTCTTGCCTTGCCCACTAGGAAGATCCCTCTTCATGATTACTCTGTAAGACTGAACCAAAATATTACTGTACCACTACTGCTATTCACTTTTCTTCAGTGCCTCCATTTCATGCAGAGCTTCTGTAAACCCTGCCTGAGTATTTCCTTCCTTAGTCAACGGACTTTAAGGAACTGGCCATGATTCTATAGGTGTGGGTTAAGACAGAGAAAATAACATAGCAAGGTGAGTGGTCATGGGTATTTTGACCACTTCTCTATGCAGATTACATCACAGGGACATTATAAGAGCTTTCAGGTCATTTATGTAGAGTTGCAACTGGGGATTTAAAGACCCTGAAGTCATCATTTTCTTTCACTTCTTTCTACAGCATAGTTCAAAGCAACAAACAAACACTATTATACTCCTTATGTGCTGCATGTTAAGTCACTTCAGTCGTGTCCAACTATGACTCCATGGACTGTAGCCTTCCAGACTCCTCTGTCCATGGGATTCTCCAGGTAAGAATACTGGAGTGGGTTTCCATGCCCTTATCCAGAGGATCTTCCCAACCCAGGGACTGAACCTGTGTCTCTTCTGTCTCCTGCATTGGCCGGCAGGTCCTTTACCATTTTGACCAAAGTATTTTAAGGTACAAAATACTCATCCAGAGCCCCATGTTCCATAGGTACTCAATTACAGATATCCAAAGGCAACAATTTAAGTGACTCCTCTGTCACTTCAGGCCATAGACTACCTGTGCCTTCACGACCAATGCAAATAGAATCATTTTTCTTTTAAATTTAATCAGATTAAAGCACCAATTCCAGAAAACCTAAAATTAATTCAGAGAAGTTATCCTTAATGTTATGTTCCTCTAGAACCACTTCCAATACCAAATTCTGCATCAGTCATGGCTCATCCAGGCATGCAGACCCAGCTGTCAACATAGAAGTAGATATGAAGATATATATATAGAGAGAGAGATGGATATAAATATAAACAGAAGTTTTACTACAGAGGATTTATTAAAAGAAGTTATAACTCATACAACTGTGGAGGTTGACTATACAAATCTGAAGTCCGTAAGTCAGGCAATCAGGAAGAAAAGATCATGAGTCAGCAAGAACCCCAAGCACAATATACAGCTTTTTGTCCAGCGGGAGGAATCTTTCCCTTTGAGGAAGGCCAAAGCTCATTTGTAAGGGCTTTCAGCTGAATAGTCCAAAAAATCCAGAACATCACTTTGGTTTAAATGTATTATTCATCCAAGTCACTAAGACAGCCCAGTGAAGAGGAGGGAAGTGAATTCTACATCTTAACTGGGGAACAGTAGAATCACAATTCAGACGTATGTATAGGATATGAGGTTGGCTATCTTTGTAAAATACAATCCACTGCACAATTCTGTCCTCAAAATCAAGTGATCTGATGTATCTTGGTGTGACATTTTTTATAAATTAGTTATACCCATGTTTTGAATTAACTCAATATTAATCTATATAATATTTCCCCATATAACCAGTAGCAGACACTTTGGCTCCTAATATACTAGGAGCTAAGTCTAAATCTGTGTTTCTAGTTCTAGCTTTTTAGAAGCTGTTTGAATTTTGTTCTTCATTCCATTTACTTCCTAGCTGATTGCAACAAACAGCTGTTGGTGTCATTAGACTTGAATAATCCACTTGCTTATTAAGTTAGTTTTTACTTCCTTGTCACTTTGATTTAACAGAATTATTAACAAGTGTCCCAAATCTAGTGCCAAGGGTCTAAATCAGATGTTTAATCCATAGTATAAGTGGAATTGTACAAATCTCAGCAGTTGAGAGCTTCCTTTTGTCACTTTCTTAACAAATGCCTCCAATGAGTACACCAATAAGATGTCATTATTACTTGATTATCCTGTGCTGAGGGACATGGGGAATACCAAAGGGTAAGCAGAGGTAGAATTCCATGGTAGAACAACTCCAGTTTTCTAAGGAGCTCGGTGACAAGGCAGATAACACTAAAATATAATCAGTGATATTTTTTCATCTGCATCATACATATAAAAATTGAGATCCAACTGCTTTGATTAAAATGGAGGCATTTATATTACCATTCTTGGGACTATCTTGTCACATCAGTCTGTCACCCATTTAATGAAATAATTCATTGTGTTTTTTGTTGTTTTTGTTAACTTCTGACTTATCTGTGAAAATATAGGGATATTCATTATTCAGTGATTTTGGATGTAAGTATATCCTAAACTTATCAAAAATATTTCAGCAAAACATCAGATAGAAAAGTAGACAATCAAGAAGAATGTTGATAGGTTTAGTGATATTGAAAGATGTAATTCTAGGAGTCTTGAGCCCCTTGGGCTTAAGTAACAACCTCAGGTGACATTTAACAACCCCTGAAAGTCAGTGTTTCCTCTTAAGTGTGTCAGTCACTGAAGATTTATTGCCCTTTCATATTTTTATTTTTATATCACATTTTATATTTTTATATAGAGAGATGGCCCATCATTACACCAGTGACTTCTAACATGGGGAAATACTAAGAATGTCCAAAGTAGAGTAGAACAGAAATGGAATAGCATTTGGAGATGATTTCTAGTTACAGTGAACTCAGAAAAGTGAAGAAGCAGAAAGAGTGGGTTTCTTTTTTTTTTTTCTTATTTTTTTAAATTAATTTAAAATTTTTATTTAATTACTTTACAATATTGTGGTGAAGTTTTGGTTTCTTTAGCTGCATTTTTTGTTTTCTCTTGTTGACTTTACTGCTCATCAATTTTCATTCCTTCATTACTTTTTATTTCTTTCTGGACTAGACACAATTCTTTTGTACCCATGTAGGCATTCTAAGTACATACAAATTGTAAATTCCAGCTGGAGCAATCCAGGTTTTAGCATTTAGTTTTTTATTTGGTTGGTTGGGGGGCAGGGTTGCAAAGGAAGGGAACATCAGTATCCCACTGTATACTTCTAGCCCTCCCACCTCAAGACAGTCATAGCAGAGTTAGGGACAGTCTAGAAAAGAGCAACAACAAAGGTAAAGAAGATGAAAGGAATCCATTTAAGGAGAAAGAAGAGTTATACGATCAAAATCTATAAATGAAATAAAGGTACTAAACAATACAGTGAACATATGTTCATTCAACAAATAATAGAACCTGAGAGGAGCATGAAATGACCTCCCCGTAATTCATCATTCTAGATCCTATGGTACATAAACTCCCAGAGGCCCGTGTCAGGGAATCAGAGTGTGTCCTTTCAGATCCCTCTTCCACTTGGTATAAGATGAGAGGGAAGCATGTTGCCATCCACCCTTTTCATTGGGAGGATAATGTAAAATAATGTTGTCCGCCATCCAGTTCTACAAGAATCAAATCATTAGCGTCTGTAATGGCTGATGAATAATACACCCAGAAAGGCTGAAATCAATAATGAGGCACTCTGTGCTCTGGAAAAACTGGCAGAACAGGCCTTCATATAGTTAAATATTTTCAAGAGAAATTTTTGTGAACCCAAATTCTTGCATCAACCCATATTTAGAAAAGCACTAAAACGATTCACTAAGATACCTGTTCCTCATGACTAGTAGCAATCTTCTACTGAGATGTGTACTTGATTGCATGCACCCCTTTACCAAAACTGCATATATACTGCCCATCCACCTTACCTTTTCAGAAGTTTCTCAGAGCTCTCTGAGAAGCTGTCTCCCAGGCTATTATCCTCAGTGAGACATGGAATAAATTCAACTCACAGTTCTTACATTGTGCACTTTTTTTTTTTTTTTCAAGTCAACAGTAAGAATGCACAGAACACCAACGTTTCACTCCAGAGGATTCTGGCTTCCTCCTATTAGTTGTTTATTAATATCTCAAGATTAAGAAGAGCTGGGAGTCACAAAACAGTTTCCACCCATCTCCTTACTAAGTCCTAATCAGGTGGCCACAGATCTTGCTTTAGTATGTGGGAATAGCTGGCATTTATTTAGTTTTTAGTCTTCAGTATTTCAGCTGAAACAGAGAGAAAGAGTACCATTTTACTATCCTGTTATATAGATATTGCTCCATTATAGTGATGGTTAAGCTTAGGTTTAGCAGCATTGAGGTAACTTTTACAAGGTCACAGAAAAAGAGTTGGGATTCAAATCCATGTTTGATATTAAAATATATATATTTTAAAAATTTGTAATATATTGTGAGAAAAATATTGAGCCTTTAAAAATCTTTCTTTTTATTTCCTGTTTGGCTGTACATTCTCCATTTTACATTTCTATATTTGCTCTCTACTAGTCCCCATCCTGATTTGTGCAGAAGAGGATGGCTATATGGAAAATATCAGTCAACTCCCTTGCCTCTGGTTTCTGGTTGCCTTTGGCCAATGGCAGTCACCTGCAGAAGATGAGGGAGGGCAGGAGGATAATGAGGTAGGGGTATTTATTCCTCTGGCTTCATCCCTGCTAGGGCTATGACTTGACAGTAGCCACATTTCTCTTTTGAAAGCCACAACTCCTGCCTAATGGACCCTCACATATGCTAAAATCATTTTCAGAATTCCTCCCCTTTCATTCTCAGAACTACTGTTAGGAATAGCTGTTGCTGGATACTATTGTATTTCTTTTTGGCTTTCCTGTATATTTTCAACAGCTTTTTAAATAGTGCTTTCATTAAATTCTTCTGAAGCATACCTATTTGAGGGCACCATCTGTTTCCCATTGGGAGCTTAACCAATATACCTACAAACTGATAGACCAGTTTATTCATATCACACTCGTGCAAAGAAAAACATTACTTTTCTCATTCTCTGTTTCATTGTTAGGTCAATGGGTGGAGGTGGTGGTGTAAGAAAAGAACAGAACTTGTCCCTATAAATGAAATTGCATGAAAAAATGGAATGTAGAAATAGTGGTATTAAATCTTGACACCCTTAAAATGTTGTTATATAGGGGACTTGCAGGTACACTAATATATATGGAAAATAGAGCTCTTATAGTCTGAAGTTTTCTTATATCCTTGTCAATTGAACTTGTCAATTGAAAATATTTCAGTCTTCTCAGATAAAACAGCCTCTGTTAAGTTTAAACATTCACTTAATTTAATTGTATTAAAATTTATTTATGTAGTCTCATTTGGATCACTTGGCCTATTTAAATAATTGTCTCACTTTCTATTTTGCTTTCCCACTCCTTGGTATGTGGGTGTATAGCAGGCTCACTGTGTCATCATGCTAACCAGGAAAAAGAAGCCCTTAGTCTATAAAAATCCAAAAATAGTGAGTTGAGCAATTTCTTGAAGCTGAGAAGAGGTTACGGAGAGAAATCAGTAATCTAATAGTGTCCTTTGCTGGTGGCAATAAAGACATGTTGCTGATATATTCATTCAAAATTTCCTATAACTACATTACAATCTGGATAAGCCTGTTTAATCTTATTAACTCTGTGACCATGACAACACACAGATAGAAAACAACAAAAAGTGAAACAATGGCTATGCACCTATTTTAAAATAACATCTATTTTTGTACTAGATTCTTCTCTTGATAAACTATATGTGTGACTTCCTCTGGAAAATATTTTAGATAAATTACAAGGAAACTTTTAGTAAGGTTATCCCATTATTAATCACTATCTCACTCTTTATTAACACGAAGAGAAATTTGTCAAGAAATGTACAAGATTATTCTGAACTTTTATTGATTTTCTTTTCCCTCAGTCTTTGTGGAAAGGACGGAGAAGGCAATGGCACCCCACTCCAGTACACTTGCCTGGAAAATCCCATGGATGGAGGAGCCTGGTGGGCTGCAGCCCATGGGGTCTCTAGGAGTTGGACACGACTGAACGATTTCACTTTCTCTTTTCTCTTTCATGCATTGGAGAAGGAAATGGCAACCCACCCCAGTGTTCTTGCCTGGAGAATCCCAGGGACAGGGGAGCCTGGTGTGCTGCCATCTCTGGGGTCACACAGAGTTGGACATGACTGAAGTGACTTAGCATAGCATTGTGGAAAGGAACACATTATGAATTAAGCTGCTTGAGCTCATGTGCTTTAACCTTGAAACTAATCTCAGAGTCCAAATTCCACAAAAATTTCCAACTTACCAACCAGAAGATAACTCAGAGTATTAAAAACTAAATGGTATTCTTGCCTCCATACATCCAGTTTCTTCTATTCTTTCATTTTAATGAACTGAAAATGCTTTCAAATGATCTAGATGAATGTCTGCCTTCTCTGCATGAGTGCATGCTTAGTCATGTCCAACTCTTTGCAACCCCATGGACTATATAGCTCACCAGGCTCCTCTGTCCATGGAATTTTCCAGACAAGGATACTGGAGTGGGTTGCCATTTCCTACTGAACTCACATCTCCTGTGTTTCCTTCATTGCAGGCAATTCTTTATATTCTGAGCCATCAGGCAAGCTACCTTCTTTTAGAAAATCATTCTCCTTTCACAAAAGGGTAAAATGTTATTATCATGATCCAGATATTATCTCAATTGATTTTTGAGGTTAAATTATGATTAAAAATTCTAAGTAGCAATGTTTCCAAAAGTAGAGACATACTTTTGATAAGAGCCTTTTAAATTTTATTTGGTGATTAGCTGAGGAAATAGAAACTGTATAGCTCTCCTCCAAATATTACACCTTAAGTATAAATAGAAGACAGAAAGCAAACTTCAAATCACCTCTATCTAGAAAAGTAAACACCAATTTCTAGTAGAGCTATTTTTCACTTCAAGC
The DNA here is from genome assembly GCF_029407905.1 of Bubalus kerabau. NCBI lineage: Eukaryota > Metazoa > Chordata > Mammalia > Artiodactyla > Bovidae > Bubalus > Bubalus kerabau. Next base: position 17,901,975 of record NC_073641.1, read on the forward strand.
TCTTTTGAAGAGTTAAGTGGGTCCAGAAAACCTATGTAGAAAAGAGAGGAACTAAAGTCACTCTCACAAAGAAAAAAATTCAATGTAAGAATCTTTGTAAACCAGGTAACAGTCTATGTGGAAGGGACATAAAAGTCAAAGGGTCTCAAAGTGTCAGTCTCAACAAGGCAATGCTTCTGAGGGAGAAGAGGATAAAAAGACAGGGAGAATTACCCTCTGGTGACTAAGTGGCAAAGAAGAAAACAAGCAAGAGAGAAAAATAAAGATTCTGAAAGATATACACATAAACATAGATGTATGGATATGTATTAAATACAACAGATCTTGTGTAAAATGGTAAAGAGAAGGAAGGGAGGAAAACTTAGGTTCCCAAAAGACATTAAAAAAATAAGGTGCATCTCATAGATGTAGATAAAAATTTACACTCTAATAGTAGAGAATATACATTGTCTCAGGAGCACATGGAAGATTTCACAAAAATTAATCAAAATCTGTGTATATTGAAACTATCAGTAATTTCCAGAAATACTGGCAACACTCTAAATGCCCATATGTGGGAGAGTGACGGAATAAACTTTTATACACAGTGGAATACTGTGCAGCTTTAAAAGAATGAGGAAATTCCCTGTAAATGAATGTTAATTGTTTTCAAGTGATAGAAAAAGAGCAAAAGATAAGTGGATTCAAGGTCTTGGTAGTTGTTTGCTTAATTAATGTACAGAGTGTTGTTATGCAGACTGATATATACAGGTTATGTCTATTCATTCAACTTGAAATAGAAGTTATTTATTTTTAGAAAATATTTGGGACTCTGAATTAAGAATTAAAAATTTCAAAATGTCCATAACAAAAATATTTTAAATTAACACATGATCTCATTCTGCTGACATCATAACACGTGCCTTTTGTTCTTTCCTCCACCTGTATAATCCCCACCTACTTATTTAAGCCTCATACACAACACATAGTTCATTATAACCCATCCAACTATGTCAATCCCATCCCAGTAATGATGGCTTTATAGGCTCCATATACACTCCCCAAACTCTTCTGTTTCATTGTTGAATACCCATGAGGTTATTTTTTTGCTCATTTATCAGAATTAAAACATGCAGATTTTGAGAGATAGGGCAAGTAAATTAAATATCGTGACTGGTTTAAAGATGGAGTAGTTTATTAAAGATGGCTGAGTTGATGGAATTTTCACTTTTGAGCTTGGATCTTTTTAATGGCTCCTTGGTTCACCAGCTTCTGAACTTAAAGCACAGAAAGAAAGTATTTTTCAACAAATTCACCTCAAGAAGTCTTAATGCTCAAATCCATTAAATACAATCATAGATTTTAAAGCTCTAACAGCACAGTATTGAGCACAGGTGCTCATGGCTCCTTATAATTATTTTGATGTTTCTGTGGAACAGCATCTGGTTTGCTTGATAGGCATTTATACATATCCGTTTGTTAGGTGGGAAAATGAGACAGGTGTGGACTTGAAGGTCTGCGTATATTTACTGTTGATGGGTTTAATTTCCTATTATCAATAACACTACTCCTTTATGAAAAGTGATAATATAAAAACACACTCCCTTAGATAACCTATTTTGAAGGGGAAAATGATGTTTGTCTCTGGGATGAATTCACTGAGCTACTAAAATTCTGCAAACTTTATGGAAAATGCTAATGCTGCTCTAATGTGCAAGCCACTTTCCTATTTTGATGAATAATGCAGTTTCCATCTAGTCAGTGGTTCTCAAACTTTTGTTCACATCAGGACATTATTTAAAATGTCAGGGACAGGGTTTTATGTTCAGAGATTCTGATTCTGAATCTATGTGAAAAGGGAGAGTCAAATTTTAAGCAGCCCCCAAAGTGATTCTGATAAAGGTAGTCCTGGGATAGCAAACTGAGAAATATAATTTGTTACCAAGTGGTTTTTGACTAAAAAGATAAATACAGAAAATGAAAAGCAAAATGATGGTGAGCAAAGGTGAATTTTTAAACTGGCGTGTCATGCAAATGAAATAGCAGAAAAAGAATTGAAGGATTGTTGTTTATAGCGAAATAGGGACTAGAGACCAGTTCAGATTTTACCTCTTTCATATGACTTAATAGTCAAGACATCATTGTGTGAGTGTCTTGGACTGGATTGTGTCCCCCTAAATTCATAAATTGAAGACCTAATCCCCAATGTGACTGCATATGGTGATAGAGTCTTAAAGAGGCAATTTAAGATTGAAATGACATCATAAAGGGTAGGGCCCTGGTAAGATAGGCTTCTGCTAAGTCGCTTCAGTCAAGTCCGACTCTGTGAGACCCGATAGACGGCAGCCCACCAGGCTCCCCCATCCCTGGCTTCTCCAGGCAAGAACACTGGAGTGGGTTGCCATTTCCTTCTCCAATGCATGAAAGTGAAAACTGAAAGTGAAGTCATTCAATAGGCCTAGTGTCTTAATAAAAAAAGGCACCAGAGAGCTCATTTGGTCACTCTCTGTACACTCACAAATGAGAGCTCATGTGAGGACAGAGTGAAATAGTGGCCACCTTCAAACCCAAAGGAGAGGCCTCACCAGAAACTGACCATGATGGCGTGACATCATGACCTTTCAGCCTCCAGAGCTGTGAGAAAATAAGCACTGCTCAAGCCACCAAGTCTTTAATATTTTGTTACTGCAGCCCTAGCAGATTAAAAAAAAGCTAGAGAATTCCAGAAAAACACCTACTTCTGCATTGTTGACTACACTAAAGCCTTTGCCTGTGCCGATCACAACAAACTGTGGAAAATCCTTAAAGAGATGGAAATACCAGACCACCTTACCTACCTCCTGCCAAACCTGTATGCAGGTCAAGAAGCAACGCTTAGAACCAGACATGGAACAATGGACTGGTTCAAAATTGGGAGAGGAGTATGTCAACAGATTAAGATAGTGAGCAAAATAACTTTGGGGTATCACTGTATCTTAAAATGTAATAGAATGTCATAAGTCAATAAAAATTATATAAATTCTTAGTCACTAGGTTTTTGTTAAATGAGTGAAAAATAGGAGTGAAACCATCTAAAAAGTTCAACATTACCACAGCTTTAACTTCCATAGGATATCATTACTTATAACTTATTCAGCTTAAGAAACTCACTGTATATAGACCTCTAACAATAGCTGAGAGTTTTTGAGATAATTCTGTAGGCTTTAGGTAGAATTATAGAAGAAAAGTATTCTTTATATATTATTTTGTTTTAAAATCTTTTTGAAAGACAATAAACCAAAAACTCTGAGATTGTTTTCTACCTAGAGTCTTCTCTCCATAGAGCAGGAGTTCTAAACTTCTCATTCCCTACCGGCCTTCAGGTGGTATGTTTTTGCATTTGTTTTTTCCCTTTTGCTATTGACCAAAATAAATACAGGTTATCAGAATTAACTTATACATAGAATTGAAATACATTTTAGTTTAATGTAATATATTATTCTGATTGTGGTAAAATATTGGTTTCAGAAGAGTTTCTTTTGGAGCATATGGGGAAAACCTAAAGACAGATTTAAAGGATAAATTATTAAGTTTATCTGGAGTAATAAAAACCTCATACAAAAGCTGACAGCATTTAACATGAAGTAATTTAAGAGATATACAATTAGCAGATTTTGAAAGACAAGTAAACCTGCCTAATCTGTATCATAGAAGAATAAAAAGAAAAATAGGGGTGGCAAGACATGATGAGGAACTAAGACCAAAGGCTGGAGGATGCGGTAGGGCTTTCCAATACAGTCTCAGTCACATGGAGGAAAAGAATGTAAAGGAAAACTTTATAATTAGATTGGCTCTCCTACCTCTCATGCAAATAGCAATGACCAAAACAGAAGGTCTCTGTTTTCATCATGTGTACATTCTAGCAGTGATCCATGGATGATATCAGTTCAGTTCAGTTCAGTTGTTCAGTCGTCTCCGACTCTTTGTGACCCTGTGAATCACAGCATGCCAGGCCTCCCTGTCCATCAGCAACTCCTGGAGTTCACTCAGACTCATGTCCATCGAGTCAGTGATGCCATCCAGCCATCTCATCCTCTGTTGTCCCCTTCTCCTCCTGCCCCCAATCCCTCCCAGCATCAGTCTTTTCCAATGAGTCAACTCTTCGTATAAGGTGGCCAAAGTACTGGAGTTTCAGCTTTAGCATCATTCCTTCCAAAGAAATCCCAGGGCTGATCTCCTTCAGAATGGACTGGTTGGATCTCCTTGCAGTCCAAGCGACTCTCAAGAGTCTTCTCCAACACCACAGTTCAAAAGCATCAATTCTTCGGCGCTCAGCCTAGGCCATGAATATTTGCCGGGAGAAGTATCAATAACCTCAGATATGCAGATGACACCACCCTTATGGCAGAAAGTGAAGAGGAACTCAAAAGCCTCTTGATAAAAGTGAAAGTAGAGAGTGAAAAAGTTGGCTTAAAGCTCAACATTCAGAAAACGAAGATCATGGCATCCGGTCCCATCACTTCATGGGAAATAGATGGAGAAACAGTGGAAACAGTGTCAGACTTTATTTTCTAGGCTCCAAAATCACTGGAGATGGTGACTGCAGCCATGAAATTAAAAGACGCTTACTCCCTGGAAGGAAAGTTATGACCAACCTAGATAGCATATTCAAAAGCAGAGACATTACTTTGCCAACAAAGGTTCGTCTAGTCAAGGCTATGGTTTTTCCTGTGGTCATGTATGGATGTGAGAGTTGGACTGTGAAGACGACTGAGTGCCGAAGAATTGATGCTTTTGAACTGTGGTGTTGGAGAAGACTCTTGAGAGTCCTTTGGACTGCAAGGAGATCCAACCAGTCCATTCTGAAGGAGATCAGCCCTGGGATTTCTTTGGAAGGAATGATGCTGAAGCTGAAACTCCAGTACTTTGGCCACCTCATGTGAAGAGTTGACTCATTGGAAAAAACTCTGATGCTGGGAGGGATTGGGGGCAGGAGGAGAAAGGGACGGCAGAGGATGAGATGGCTGGATGGCATCACTGACTCCATGGATGTGAGTCTGAGTGAACTCTGGGATTTTTTGATGGACAGGGAGGCCTGGCGTGCTGCGATTCATGGGGTCGCAAAGAGTTGGACATGACTGAGTGACTGATCTGACCTGATCTGATCTGATACATATACATGGAGAAGGCAATGGCACCACACTCCAGTACTCTTGCCTGGAAAATCCCATGGATGGAGGGGGCTGGCAGGCTGCAGTCCATGGGGTTGTGAAGAGTCAGACACAACTGAGTGATTTCACTTTCATTTTTTACTTTCATGCATTGGAGAAGGAAATGGCAACCCACTCCAGTATTATTGCCTGGAGAATCCCAGAGACAGGGGAGCCTGGTGGGCTGCCATCTATGGGGTCGTACAGAGTCAGACACGACTGAAGCGACTTAGCAGCAGCAGCATACGTGTGTGTGTGTGTGTGTGTGTGTGTGTGTGTGTGGTGGAAAATAAAACTGGGTAAGTGGAAAAAGAGAGATGACAAGTGAGAACTCTTCAGACTGGTTGAGGGGAGGTGTTAGGGATAGCCTTCTGAGTATAGATCAGAATAAAATGAGGGATCAAATAGATGCTGAGTATAAGAGCTTTCCTCTGAGATAGATATCCAGACGTAAGTCATTAAGCTACAGCTTCAAGCACAGTGTTAGGTAGTTCAGACATAGTTGCTGATAGTCAACTCCTACTGGGAGGAACTATCCCTAGAGAAGATTGATGTGGGGAAATCATTACCTGATAGACTTTAATTATAGAGTATCTATTTTAGAAACCTTTGGAGTACAAAATGAATAGTCAAGCTTCTCTTATAACTAAAAAGCTTGAGTGGGGAGGTGGTTAGAAGAACAATGGATTATATCGTTTAAATGATACTGCAGGACCTCACAAGTTACTTGGGGACTTTTGATGTGGAGTTTATACTCCTTACAGGAAATACTCGACTTCAAGATGAAAGCATGGGAGATATATCAGTTGTCTGTAAAAAAGATCTAAAATGTGATTTTAACCATTGATGTGATTTTAATCTATTTATTTATTTTGAAATAAAAACATTAAAGTACAGAGTGAAGTCTTTTGTAACAAATGGATACTGTATTAAAAAACTGGGAAACCTTGACCTGGTCAGTTTTGTTTTCTTTTTTTTTAAGAAAAAGCAGAAAATTTAGAAAATGTTGGGAAAATGCAAGTATGACAGCATAATCATGTTTGATTTAAGTAAGATCTCTCTCTCTCAGTCATAAAGTCTTCAATCAGGGTTAGAAGACTCCATTTAGATTAGTGGGATATGATCTTATCACATAAACTGTGTTTCATGAAGAAGTTTTAGGAAAGAAAATAAAAAGAGCACAAAAGGTAAAGATTGAGGGATAAAGAAAGGAAAGGAAGGGAAGATAAGAGAAGGGATGGAGGAACTGAGACTCAACCATCACTTCGATACTAGAAGCCAAGGAAGTCAGGCACCATTCCAATTGGTAAAGTCAGGAAAATTGGATTCATGAGGACTAAATGCACTTTCCATCTTTTCTTTATCCATCCATCCATCCATCCATTTACTTATCGATCCATCCATTTATTTTTTAATAGAATGCCTTTTTTATTGAAGCATAGTTGTTGTACAACTACATTATATTTACAAGTGTATAATACAGTGATTCACAATTTTTAAAGGTTATTCTCCATTTATTGTTATTATAAATATTGGCTGTATTCCCTCTGTTGTACAGTATATTCTTGCATCTTATTTTATACATAGTTCTTTATGTCTCTTAATCCTCTCTCAGTGTATTGCCCTTCTCGTCTTCGCTCTTCACACTAGTAATCACTAGTGTGTTCTCTTTATCTGCATCTGTTTCTTTTTTGATACAGTTACTAGTTTGTTGTATGTTTTGGATTCCACATATAAGTGGTATCATAATAGTATTTGTCTCTGTCTGATTGATTTCATTTAGCATAATCTTCTTCAGGTACACACATGTTGTTTCCAAGACAAAATAGATTCTTTTTATAGTTTTCTCCATATATATATGTGTGTGTGTGTGTGTGCATGCGCACGCACAGCAGTGGGACTATTGGCTCATATGGTAGCTCTACTTCAGTTTTTGAAGGAATCTCCATACTGTTCTCCCTCATATCCATACCAATTTACATTCCCACCAAAAGTATAGGAGGATTCCTTATTCTCCATACCCTCTGCATCATTTATTATTTGTAGATTTTTTATTGATGATCTTTCTGACCAGAGTGAGGTGATATCTCATTGCAGTTATGATTTGCATTTCTCTAATAATTAGTGATATTGAGCAGTTTTTCATGTGCCTCTTGGCCATCTGTATGTCTTCTTTGGAGAAATATCTGTTTAGATCTTCTGTCCATTTTTATTTATTTTTTTAATATACTGAGCTATATGAGATGTTTATATATTTTGGAAATTAATCCCTTGTCTGTTGCATTATTTGCATCAATTTTATCCCATTTTAAAGGTTGTCTTTTCATTTTGTTTATGGCTTCCTTTTCTTTGCAAAATCTTTCAGGCTTAATTAGGTCACATTTGTTTATTTTTGTTTTTATTTCCATTGTTCCAGGAGACTGATCCAAAAAGACATTGCTACGATTTATGTTAAGGAGTATTCTACTTATATTTTCCTCTAGAAATTTTATAGTATCTGGTCTTACATTTAGGTCTTTAATCCATTTTAAGTTTATTTTTGTATATGGTGCTAGAGAATGTCCTGGTTTCATTCTTTACATGCGGCTGTCCAGTTTTCTAGCACTACTTATGTAAGAGACTGTATTTTCTCCAGTGTATATTTTTGCCTCATTTGTCATGTATTAACTGACCATCAGTGCATGGGTTTATTTCTGGGCTTTCTATCCTGTCCCATTGATCTATATTTCTGTTTGTGTACCAGTATCATACTGTTTTGATTACTATAGTTTTGTAGCATAGTCTGAAGACAGGAAGCCTGATTCTCCAGCTTTGTTTTCCTTCTCAAGTTTGCTTTGGCTACTTGAAGTCTACTAGAACTGATCAATGAATTTGATAAAGTTGCAGGATGCAAAATTAATGCACAGAAATCTGTTGTATTTCTGTATACAAGTGATGAAAGATCAAAATGAGAAATTAAGGGAACAATCATGTTTAAGGGAACCATCACATCAAAAAGAACAAAATATCTAGGAATAAATTTGCTGAAGGAGGCAAAAGGCCTGTGCTTTGAAAACCATAAAACATTGGTGAAATAAACTAAAGACACAAGCAGGTGAAAAGATATAATGTGTTCTTGGATTGGAAGAATCAATATTGTTATAATGTCTATACTGCCCAAGGCAGTATAGATTCAGTACAATTTCTATCAAATTACCAGTGGCTTTTTTCACTGAACTAGAACAAAAAAAGTTTAAATTTGTATGGTAGTCATTTAATAGATGAAAAAATTATAGTTTTGGACCAGATTTAACATGATGTGTCAGCCTCAATTTTTATCATTTTGTTTTATTTATATCCACAGACAAAACAAATAAGGAAGTTACTAGCAGAATTTTTTAAATTTACTAATTAGGAAACAAATATTTTATGCCATGACCTAATTAAAATATAGAGGAAAAAACATAGCTCACTTTAAAGGTTAACCCTTTCATTTTATGAGACTCTCATTAACAATATGTCATCAAATTATAATAATTAAACTGGATTGGATACCACACCAGAAGTTGAAATTAAAAAAATTATATTTTCTAATGAAAATAGCTTCCACAAGGTCTTAAAAATTCCTTTATATTAAGACTTCCACTATGAATTAAATGGAACCTCAGGGGACTAGAATAGTTATGGGATTTCCCATACACTAAATTAATCCAGGACCCCAGAACTTTGTCAAGCAGTAATACTAATGTTGAGGTGAATGAAAAAGATCTTACTTTTCATGTAAAAATATTTTAATGTACAAATCAAAACTACAATGACATATCATCTCATACCAGTCAGAATGGCCATCATCAAAATGTCTACAAACAATAAATGCTGGAGAGGGTGTGGAGAAAAGGGAATCCTTTTGTACTGTTGTTGGGCATGCAAATTAATACAGCCACTATGGAGAACAGTATGAAAATTCCTTTAAAAAGCTAGGAGTAAAACTACCATATGACCCAGCAATCTCACTACTGGGCATATACCCTCAGGAAACTGTAATTGAGAAAAACACATGTACCCCAATATTCACTGCAGAGCTCTTTACAATGCTAGGACGTGGAAGCAGTCTAGATGTCCATTGACAGATGAATGCATAAAGAAGCTGTGGTACATATACATGACAGAATATTACTCAGCTATAAATAGGAGTGCATGTGAATCAGTTCTAATGAGGTGGATGAACCTAGAGCCTATTATATGGAGTGAAGCAGGTCAGAGTGGGAAAGACAAATACTGTATATTAGTGCATATGTGTGGAAGTGGTACTGAAAGATGGTACTGATGGTCCTATTTGTAGGGCAGCTAAGGAGAAGCAGACATAGGCAACAGACTTTTGGTCACAGTGGGGAGAGAGAGGGTGGGAGACTTGAGAGAGTAGTACTGACATACCTACACTACCATATGTAAAGTAGATAGCCAGTGGGAATTTGCTGTGTGATGCAAGGAACCCAAAGCTGGTGCTCTGTGGCAACCTAGAGGAGTGGGATGAGGAGTGAGGTGGGAGGGAGGTATAAGAGGGAGGGGACATGTGTATGCTTGTGGCTGATTCATGTTGATGTATGGCAGAAACAATCACAATATTATAAAGTAATTATCCTCCAATTAAAAATAAAATTTTTAAAAAATTTAAAATTAGAGACTGGCAGGTACTCATTGTAGTATATAGAATTGATTAATGACAGGGAGCTACTGTATAGCACAGGGAATTGTATTCAGTATCTTGTGGTGGCCTATAATGGAGGAGAATCTGATAAAGAATATATATATGAGTGTGTGTGTGTGTGTGTGTGTATATATATATGGCTATATATGGCTGAGTCACTCTGCTGTATACCTGAAATATTGTAGATTGACTGTAATTCAATAAAAAAAAATCAAAAAGTAAAAGAGACACAGATATAAAGAACAGACTTTTGGACTCTGTGGGAGAAGGCGAGGGTGGCATGATATGAGAGAATAGAATTGAAATATGTATATTACCATATGAGAAATAGATCACCAGTCCAAGTTTGATGCATGAAACATGGCACTCAAAGCCAGTGCACTGGGGCAGCCCTGAGGGATGAGATGGGGAGGAGGGGGGAGGGGGGAGGGGGGTTCAGGATCGGGGACAAATGTACATCCATGGCTGATTCATGTCAATGTATGGCAAAAACCACCACAATATTGTAAAGTAATTAGCCTCCAATTAAATAAACTAAATTTTTTTAAAAAGTAAAGGCAAATAAATACACAATAGAAGCTCAAAATTTTTAAAAAGTTAGTGTAATTAATTTTAATGGTATGTTTTCCTCAGTATAATACTATTACTGATGATAGCTGAGTTAAAAAATGACGGATTTAATTTTTTAAGGGTTCAAGCCACACTCTTGCAGCATGTGGTGGGCTTACTTGTACATCTTTACTAAGAATATAGCATTAAATATTTCCTAGGTACCTCATAAAACTTAGCTAAGCCCAGTCACTGTAGGAGTCTAAGCTGGACATTTGAATAAATGAATTAATTTACAGAAATTTTGATTAGAGCCTTTGAGCTATAAAGTGTAGGCAATCTGGTTTTATAATTTTATTTTACGGATTGAGGAGCTTTTCCTGGCAAGGCTAAGCAACTGGCTGGAACCATAGCCAGTTAATGATAAATGGATTTTCCCAAAGTATCACTGAATTTGAAAACTGATAGTTTAAAATAGAACAAAACAAAAACTAATAATGATAGACATATTACATATATTATCTGAAATTCTTATCAAAATTCTAGAAAACATAATATTGCTTTCATATAATGTTGTTGTTGTTCAGTCGGCCAGTCATGTCCTACTCTTTGTGACCTCTTGGACTGCAGCACACCAGGTTTCCCTGTCCTTCACCTTCTCCCAGAGATTGCCCAAGTTCATGTTCATTGCATCAGTGATGCTGTCCAGCCATCTCATCCTTTAACCCCCTCTTCACCTGCCCTCAATCTTTCCCAGCAGCAGGGACTTTTCCAATGAGTCATCTGTTCACATAAGATGACCAAAATACTGGAGCTTCAGCTTCAAATCAGTCCTTCCAGTGAATATTCAGGGTTGATCTCCCTCAAGATTCACTGGCTTAATCTCCTTGCTGTTCAAGGGACTTTCAGGAGTCTTCTCCAGCACCACAGTTTGAAGGCATCAATTCTTTGGCATTCTGCCTTCTTTATGGTCCAGCTCTCACAACCATATGTGACCCCTGGGAAGACTTGATGATATGGACCTTTGTCAGCAGAGCAATGTCTTTTCTTTTCAACACACTGTCTAAGTGTGTCATCGCTTTCCTGTCAAGAAGCAATCATCTTCTGATTTCATGGCTGCAGTCACAGTCCGCAGTGATTTTGGAGCCCAAGAGGAAATCTGTCACTACTTCCACCTTTTCCCTTTCTATTTGTCATGTGATAATGGAGCCAATTGCCATGATCTTAGTTTTTTAAATATTTAGTTTTAAGCCAGCTCTTTCACTCTCCTCCTTCACCCTTATCAAGAGACTGATGCTGAAGCGTAAGCGCCAGTATTTTGGTCATCTGATGTGAACAGATGATGTTGGAAAAGTCCCTGATGCTGGGAAAGATTGAGGGCAGAAGGAGAAGAGGGCGTCAGAGGATGAGATGGCCGGATGGCATCACTGATGCAATGAACATGAACTTGTCAAACTCTGGGGGATGGTGGAAGACAGGGAAGCCTGTCGTGTGGCAATCCGTGGGGTCGCAAAGAGTCAGACACAACTGGGAGACTGAACAACAACAACAATGAAACTGTTAAAAAAACTGCTTAACCAAAACCAGAATTCTCTATGCACTGATCCACACATAACCCATTGAGAAAAAAAATTGTCTTCTTTTAAAACATATGAAAACATGAAGATCAGAGATGCATTGTGAAATAAAACTTTTTTAAAAAATAACATGAACTGATTTAATCTTGCCCTACAATTGTTTAGATAATATGAAAACCCAATAAGTAATTTATTCAGTCTGAAATTAATTATGTATGATAATATAATACCACGTGATTATACCTGAGTAATAAGCATTAAATGGCAGTATCAATAGAAATGTAATAGTAATGTTCTTCCCTTAGAAATTCTGATTTTAATCTATAAGTATCTTTTGTGTGGTAGTTTTCAAAAAGAGTGATGTCCTGTTTGAAGTTTTAAAGTGGCATTGTCATAATGAGTTGTTCCACTTTTATATATAATAATAACAAAATATAAATATTTCTGGCACCTCTATTTTCAGGGTTCCAATTGCACTTGGGGAAGAAACTCTAAACTGAAGTTTAATAGAATGATGACCCCTAGGAATTTATCTGCCAATGAATAGTTATTGTGATGATTAAATACTGAATGTTTAAATGTTCCATGGCATGAATCCTGATTAAGTTATTCTAATTTATATAAAGTATTGTATCTAATATATAGGCAAAATATTATATATAGGCAAAATATTGTCTTCCCTGATAACACTTGCAGTCTAAATATTTTTAAAGTTTTTAATAAAAACACTCAAACAGAACTTCTTTTTCCTAGGATTTGGTAGAAAATCTTATAGTAGATAACTCCTCTTCTGCCTAGTGTCCATTTTGTCTCTACTGGAATGGACATAAGGATGCTAGACACATTCACTCACTCCAGTAGCTCTGGTTTGAATTCAAAGCATGATCTAGAGAGCAATAGTAGATGATGGCAACTAGACCATCATACTTAATATGAGACACCATTGCAAAGAGAAGTAAAAATTGTAAAATTCATTAAAAGCAAAATACTTGGACTATCAGTATTTAGTTTAGGTGTCAAAGCAGAACCATATTGCAAATTCACCAGCAAAAGGGTGAAGGAAAGTTACAGACCTGGGAGTGTCGGCAGGTATGAGTGGGAAAAGTAACTCTTGCCAACATTTTTCATTCAATTAGACTTGCAGATTCATTGCCAGATTAGCACAAAAAATACACCAGTTATTTCTAAAGATAATGTTTACATTTTAGAAATTAGAATATGAATTAAAACAACTTAAACTCTTTATGGTTTTAAGAAAGTTTTCAGCTCTCAGAGCTTTTTGGATTACTAAAGAGACACAGGAGGAAGTCTGGCTTCCTTGTTAAAATTATACTAAAAACAAGATGAAAAATAAAAAAGTGTATTTTACACTTCACTGTAATATAATTTCTCCTAAAATATATTTTAATGATTGGAAAAATAGTGAAAATGTGAATATATAGAATTCTTCAGAGACTCATCACTAGGTTCACATGGATTCATACAATCAGAAGAAGTCAGTGGGCCTTTCACAAGCTGGCTATGTTTCCAGGCTTAGTTATGTTTCCAGGTCATTATCTGCTCTGCACACTGCAAAGGAAAAATACATAGCACAGCTTAGAGTCTCATTTTCCATTGCTTTCGTAAAGTATCAAAAGGAGCAGAGGAGAAAAGTAACCTAGACTTTTTGTGTCTAATTGATTTTCTTTCATGAGGTCTCTGGTTTTCTCATGTCAGAGTTTAGTACAATACCAGAAATTTTCATTTTGAAAAAAAAATTTTAAATGCATACAAATAATTCTCATTTTGGATGAGTTTCGGAGTAACTAAATTCACTGTAAAATACCTTTTGCATATAGAATTTTATCTGACCAATAACTACGTGCTTTTCCATTACGAGGCAATATTTTTATGTTTTATTCTTAGCTTTTTGTGCTTTAAAAACATGTAAGCCATGAGGTTAGCCTTCCACTGCTTCTCCCTTGGTATTTAAGTTCATATTTCTACTAAGAACAAATGTTAGGTGGCCTTGATCTACAGCTTGACACATGGCACTTTGCTCTAGAATAGGAGTTATTCAGCACCTTCAGTCCCCCAAGAAAAACATGTTTATATAAATAAAAATAATTAGGGAGAAATTTTCGTGGTTATTTGAAGGATAAAATAACAATGGTTATGTGTTTAAGTTTCTTGGCTAGAAATCTTACAAAATAGTTATAATTTTATAAGCAATTATTGTATAAAGAAAGGAAGAGGAGGTGAGTAAAAAATGTGTGTACACATTGTCATGTTTTAAATATGTACACACATATTTTAATAGCTGGTACTGAGTTTCCTTTAAGGATGACTCTTTGCTTTGAGAAAGACCTAATAATCTATTTGTGACTAGAACATTTAGCTCTGAGAGAGAGAATATTCAGAGACAAGAAACAAAAGAGATAAATTGTTCTTTAGGTAAAATTTTTAAAAAATTTGGAGATAAAAAATAGAAAAGACTGAACATAATTGGTAGGAGGTAAGAACCTAGCAATATAGTGTAGACTTTGAAACTATGAAAAATCCTCAACAAAATTTAGCCAAAGAAACCATTTCAGGGACTGTATGGTCAAAGTAATTCAATATTACAAATTTAGTCTTTAAATAAATTATTAGTATATTCATAATGTAGCCACCTTTCATTTCCTGGTGGCTCAGATGGTAAAGCATCTGTCTACAATGCGGGAGACCCAGGTTCGAGCCCTGGGTTGGGAAGATCCCCTGGAGAAGAAAATGGCAACCCACTCCAGTACTATTGCCTGAAAAATCCTATGGACAGAGAAGCCTGGTAGGCTACAGTCTGTGGGGTCGCAAAGAGTTGGACACGACTGAGCAACTACACACTTTATATACACAATGTAGCCACCTTTCATTTCCCCCAAATTTAAGCAAAGGGCCATATGCTAATACTAATAAGAACTTTAACTGAACATATACTATTAATCAGGTACTGTACTAGGCACTTTAAATTATTGTTTAATTAATACAAAGCCTTATCAGTAATGATTTTTGTTATCACTGTTTTAGGCAGTGAAAATAAGTAAAGGCTCAACAGTGATACAGCAGAGAACAGAGGAATAGGATATAAAGCCCAGTGTGGATTGCGCCAAAGTCATCTTTCTCTAGACATCTGTGCAGAAGGGTCAGCAGAGTAGGGGGCAGACAGTGATTCAGAAACCCCAGAGGGCTACCAACTGAGAGTGAAATGGTATCAGGGTCATAGATGAAGAGTGGAACTGACACAAGAATAATCATAAAATATTCTTAGTTCCCTTAAGAAAAAACAAAACATAAAACTAGGAGGTGAACTTAAAAGGTGAAGGTGGCTGTCTTTTCACCTTGCTTATAGTTTCCTTTGTTGTGCAGAAGCTTTTAAGTTTAATTAGGTCCCATTTGTTTATTTTTGCTTTTATTTCCAATATTCTGGGAGGTGGGTCATAGAGGATCCTGCTGTGGTTTATGTCAGAGAGTGTTTTGCCTATGTTCTCCTCTAGGAGTTTTATAGTTTCTGGTCTTACATTTAGATCTTTAATCCATTTTGAATTTATTTTTGTGCATGGTGTTAGAAAGTGTTCTAGTTTCATTCTTTTACAAGTGAATCGCCAGTTTTCCCAGCACCACTTGTTAAAGAGATTGTCTTTTCTCCATTGTATATTCTTGCCTCCTTTGGCGAAGATAAGGTGTCCATAGGTGCGTGGATTATCTCTGGGCTTTCTATTTTGTTCCATTGATCTATATTTCTATCTTTGTGCCAGTACCATACTGTCTTGATGACTGTGGCTTTGTAGTAGAGCCTGAAGTCAGGCAGGTTGATTCCACTAGTTCCATTCTTCTTTCTCGAGATTGCTTTGGCTATTCAAGGTTTTTTGTATTTCCATACAAATTGTGAAGTTATTTGTTCTAGCTCTGTGAAAAATACCGTTGGTAGCTTGATAGGGATTGCATTGAATCTATAGATTGCTTTGAGTAGTATACTCATTTTCACTATATTGGTTCTTCCAATCCATGAACACGGTATATTTCTCCATCTGTTTGTTTCCTCTTTGATTTCTTTCACCAGTGTTTTATAGTTTTCTATATATAGGTCTTTTGTTTCTTTAGGTAGATATATTCCTAAGTATTTTATTCTTTCCGTTGCAATGGTGAATGGAATTGTTTCCTTAATTTCTCTTTCTGTTTTCTCATTGTTAGTGTATAGGAATGCAAGGGATTTCTGTGTGTTGATTTTATATCCTACAACTTTACTATATTAATTGATTAGTTCTATTAATTTTTGGTGGAGTCTTTAAGGTTTTCTATGTAGAGGATCATGTCATCTGCAAACGGTGAGAGTATATACACAATGGAATATTAGTCAGCCTTAAAAATAATACATTTGAATCAGTTCTAATGAAGTGGATGAAACTGGAGCCTATTATACAGAGTGAAGTAAGCCAGAAAGAAAAACACCAATACAGTATTCTAACGCATATATATGGAATTTAGAAAGATGCTAACACTAACCCTATATGCGAGACAGCAAAAAAGACACAGATGTACAGAACAGTCTTTTGGACTCTGTGGGAGAGGGTGAAGGGAAGTGGGGGTGATATGGGAGAATGGCATTGAATCATGTAAATTATCATATGTGAAATGAATCACCAGTCCAGGTTCAATGCATGATACAGGGTGCTCGGGGCTGGTGCACTGGGATGACCCTGAGGGATAGGATGGGTAGCGAGGTGGGAGGGGTCTCAGGATGGGGAACACATGTACACCCATGGCAGATTCATGTCAATGTATGGCAAAATCAATACAATATTGTAAAGTAAAAAAAAACTAATACAATTATGTAAAGTTTAAAAATAAAATAAAATTAAAAATAAATAAATAAATAAATAAAATGGGGGAAAAAAAAGGTGAAGGTGGAAATGCATAACATCTGAATTAAGAATATAGAGGTGCTCTAGATGTAAAATAGTAGAACCTTAACTATTTGGAAATCAAAAGGCACTAAAGTCTTCATTCTTTTCAAAATATATCACATTTCGCTCTGATTTCTAAAGCAATAACTTAGTGCATTAAAAATTTCACAGATTCTGGGAAATATCCTTGACTTTTCTATTTATTAATAACTCTATAACCTTGGAGAAAGTATTTACCTCCCTCAAGCTTATATTCCTCTTCCACAAATTAAGTGTAAAAATAGCTACTTTTTTAGTTTGTCATGAACTTTCAATGGATATATATCTGTATCTATATTCATCTATGTAGCTATGTCTATATCTATAGATATATCCCACCATGCCTGATACTAAGGGGGAGCTACAGGGAAAATATTCTCTTTGTGGAACATAAGTTAACATTTTCAGGATGACCCAGTGTGATTATTATTAAAAAACAAACAAACAAACAAACAAAAAACTACAGCTTAAGGAAGTATGAGTTCTGTTTATCGTTTTGCTAAATGATTCTTGACCACAGTCTGCTTTACTCTTGGTTTTGTACACAACTTGCCCTCAAGCTATCATCTGACCTTTCTTGCTGCTGCAAGTAAACTGAAGAAGTTGGAAGAGAAGAAAACTCCTTTCTGTGGAAATTAGTTTAAAAACTCCAAGCCTAGAATAATAGGCCCTCTGGATATACTTGTTCTGTGTGTGTCTGTGTGTGTGTGCGTGCTCAGTCACTCATTGTGTCTAACTGTTTGCAACCCTGTGGACTGCAGCACACCAGGCTTCCCTGTCCTTCACTCTCTCCCAGAGTATGCTCAAACTCATGCCCATTGAGTCGGTGATGCCATTCAACCATCTCATCGTTTGTCGCCCCCTTCTCTTCCTGTCCTCAGTCTTTCCCAGCATCAGGGTCTTTTTCAGTGAGTTAGCTCTTCACATCTGGTGGCTAAAGATTTCCAAACAAACATCAATAAAAAGGAAGTTAATATTGATGCACTGCTATTGTCTGATAACCAGACGCTCATTTAGTTTCTCTAATTTCCCAAAAAATGATTCTTAAGAGATTTAGCTCCAATTCACATGCAGTAAACTGTACATGAAGTGTATAATGTTTTAACATATATACATAGAAGTAAAACAATCACAGTCAAAATAATAAACATTTATATCACCCCCCTCCAAAGCTTCCTCATGCTCCTTTTTATCTAACTTCCTTTCACCTCTCCCCTTTGTGACCTCCTAAACCATTCCTAGGCAAATACTGATGCACTTTAGAATTAACTTGAAATTTCCAGAATTTTATATAAATGGAATTATACATTTATTATTTTTGTCTTCTTTCACTTAGACATAATTAATTTGTCTAATTATTAGTCTTTCACTTAGACATATTAATGCATATAGAATGCATTAATAATTCTTTAATTTTAAATGTAGAATATGATATTCAATTTCTTTATGCATTTGCTTGTTGATGAATATTTCATTCATTTCCATCTTTTGGCTATTATAAATAAGGCTGTTATGAACAGACATATAATTATCTTAATGAACATATGCTTTTGTTTCTCTAAGAGTGAAATGACTGAATTAAAAGACAGATACATTAAAGAAAAATTTTTATATGTCTAACTTTTCAAAATGGTTGTACTATTTTATGGGGTCGCACATAGTCGGACACGACTGAAGCGACGTAGCAGCAGCAGTAGTCATTTCCTCCAAATCCTAACACTTGATATGATGAGTCTTTTCAATTCTATCCACTGGGAAAGATATGTAGTTGTGTCTCACTGTGGTTTAATTTGCTGTTTCTCAAGGGGCTAATGATATTGAACACGCTTATTGTGCTTGTAAGGCACTGTTTGTCTTCTTTAGTGAAGCTTCTGTTCAACTCTTTTGTTCATTTTTAATTGGGTTGTTTATGTTCCTATTATTGAGGCTTGAGAGTTCTTTATATATTCTGAATCTAAGTATTTTATCAGACATATGGTTTGTAAATATTTTCTCCCAGTGTGTATCTTCTTTTTATTCTCTCAACAATCATAAGCTTTTAATTTTTATGGATACCAATTTAGCTATGTGTTCTTTTATGAGTCATGCTTTTGGTGATTTATATAAGAAAGCTTTACCTAATTCAAAACCTCAATTTTATCTCCCATGTTTCCATGTTTAATTCTAGAATATTCATAGTTTTATGTTTTAAATTTAGATCTATGATCTATTTTGAGCTAATGTTTGTGTTCAGTGTGAGATAGAACTCAATAAAGATTTTTAAAATATGAATATATCCAATTTTAAGTCATGTTTGTTGTAAAGATTATCCTTTTTCTACTGAAGTACCTTTCTTATTTTGTAAATCAATTGTCCACACTATTTCTGAGCTGTTAAGTTCTTTGATCTACTATTTGTATCTCAACACAGATACCACACTGGAGCTTTACAATCATCATGAAATCAGGCAATATTAATTCTCTAACTCTGTCCTTCCTTAAAATTTTATTGTCTATTCTAGGTCTTTTGACTTATGAATTTTGAAAACTACATTTTTATTTTTTTAATTTCTAAGAAAAAAGTCAAATTGAAATTGTGTTGAATCTACTGATATTTGGGGGAGAACTGACATCTTAATGTTGGTTCTTTTAACTTATAACCACTGTATCACTCTCATTTTTAGGCTTTTAAAATTTCTCTCAGCAATACTTCATAGTTTCACATATTTGTCAGATTTATTTCTAAGTATTTTATATTATTTGATGGCATAGTGAGTTGAATTTTTATTTCAGTTTATATTATCTGTTGTAGTATATAGGAATGCAATCGACTTTTTACATTGATCTTGTTGAAGATCATTGTTAATTTCTTAATTCAGCTTTTTAATTTCTTAATCAGATTTTATATACAGATAATTATGTCATCTGTGAACAAAGATAGATTCAGCTTTGCTATTTTTGCAGTTATGTGTGTGTGTGTTCTTCATGTTCAGTCGTGTCTGACTCTTTGCAACCCCATGGGTTGGAGTCCGCCAAGCTCCTCTGTCCATGGGGTTCTCCAGGCAAGAATACTGGAGCATGCTGCCATTTCCTTCTCCAGGAGTCTTCTCAACCAGTGTCTCTTGAGTCTCCCAAATCAGCAGGCAGGTTCTTTACCAGAGCAGTATGGCTTCCTGTTAATTCTAGCTTTACTGCTCCCGCTAGATCCTTCAGTACAGTAATGCTGAATTGAATTTTTGAAAATAAATAACCTTGATTCGTTCTCATTCTTATGGAAAAAGCATCCATTTTTACGATTAATTATGGTGTTAACTTTGGGCTTTTTGTAGATGCCCTTTTTCAGATTGGGGATGTTCCCTTCTATTGCTAATCTGCTGAGAGTTTTATGAGGAATGATTGTTAAATTCCATCAGATGGTTTTTTCCCCATGTATGTTGAGATAATATATGGGTTTTCTTTTTTAATTTGCTAATATGGCAAATTACAATGAATAATGTTAAAATATTAACTTTGCATTCCTGGAATAAACCTTTGTTGTGTTATTTTTATTTTTGTATATATTGTTGGATCTAATTTTCTAAAACTTTAGTTAGAAATGTTGTTTCTATTGATATTTTCATGAGAGATTGTTTTACAGCTTTTGTCTTAGAACGTTTATGTTTTATTTGAATATTAACATGAGACTGGCCTCCTAAAATGCTTTCAGAAATTTCATTCCTCTCTAATTTTTCAAAAGAGTTTGTGTAGAATTGTTTTTGTTTTTTCTTTTTTTGCATGATTGGTAAAACTAACCAATGAATCCAACTGGACCTGTAGTTTTCATTCTGGGAAAGTTTTTACCTATCAGATTAGATTGTCTACTATATATATGGCTGTTTATTTTAACTATTGCTTCTTGAGTGAAATTTATAAGTTTTTGTATTTCAAGATTTTTATTCCATCTAAGATGTTAAATTTCTTATCATAAATTCGTTTAGAAATTTCATTATTATTGCATTTCATTATTATTCTATTAATCTCTATTAGTCTATAGTGATGTTACAGCTCTGATTCCTAATTCTGGCAATTTGTTTCTTTTTTCTTTCTGATCATTCTGGCTAGAACTTTATCAATCTTTGATACTCTCAAGATTTTTATGGTTTCTGTTTTATTTATTTCCTACCTGACCATTGCTATTCCTTTCATCTACTTATTTCATATTTTACACACACACACACACATACATATATATATATATATTTATTTAGTTGCTTAAGGCATAATCTGGAGAAGGAAATGGCAACCCACTCCAGTATTCTTGCCTGGAGAATCCCAGGGACGGCGGAGCCTGGTGGGCTGCCATCTATGGGGTCGCACAGAGTTGGACACAACTGAAGCAACTTAGTAGCAACAAGGTATAATCTGAAGTCATTGATTTGAGACCTTTTTAAAATTTTCTAATATAGACACTTAGTGCTGTTTTATAAATTTCACCACCAACTCCAAGGACTGGTTTAGTGGTATACCATAGTTTTTAACATGTATTCTGTTTTTGTTTAGTTTCTCAGTTCAAAATTTTTATTTTTCTCTTGGTTTCTTCTTTGACCCATTAATTATTTGGATGTGTGCTATTTTGTTTCCAAATACTAGGAGATTTTTCAGAGATCCTTTTTTCAATTGATTTCTAATTTAATTACATTGTAATCAAATAACCTACTTTCCATGACTCAAATAATTTTAAATTTGTTGAGATTTTTCTTATAGTCAAGATATGTTCCATCTTGGCAAATAGTCTGTGTACATTTGAAAAGGTGTGCATTCTCATGATATCAAGGTGGGTTGTTCTATAGATGTCAATTAGGAAAATCTGGTTAATGGTGTTGTTCAAATCGTCTATATCCTGTATAATTTTCTGAGCACTTATATCATTTATTGAGAGATTAGTGTTGAAATTGCTGATGATAATTGTTCATCTCTTTTATCATTTTTGCTTTGTGTATTTCAAAACTTTGCATATTTCAAAGCATTAGGAACATAAACATTTATGATTGTTATGTCTGTTTCACAAATCGTCACTTTTATTATTAAATGGCCCTGTTTATCCCTGCTGTGCGAGATCACCTCATAGGGATGCTCATTTCAGGTTGTGTGCGATCTGAAAGCTTTTCCCCACCCAGGAATCAAACCCAAGTCTCCTTCTTGGCAAGCAGATTCTTCTCCACCAAGCCCCCTGGAAGCGCATGTTATCTGTATGATTCTAAATACATGGTAAACTTTGGACACTCTAATGAAGGGGTGTCCTTCTTACCCACCTTGTTACCTGACAGTTCATGCCAGGCCACTCACCCACACCCATCCTACCTCAACACAGTCTTTCTTTTAACCCTTGTTGAGCTTCAACATTCCATTCTGGGTTGCCTCATATGTACAGACTCTTTTCACCTCACTTTGTCTTTGACACTCCCTGCTAGGAAGTCCACTTTTATAAATATTTTCCTTACCTGATCAGCCCACCATGGGCTGCTTTCTTATGCAGACACCTACTTTACCACATCTAGGTTCCAATCTCCCCCACGCTAGGCTACTCCTCTTGAAACATTCTCCTCACTGTACTCAGAGCCCCATACTATATGCCCAATTCCCACTAACGCACACAGACATCCTTTTCAAACTAACTGCTGTGACTTTTTCTTAATCTGGACTATTCCATCTCACCCATCCTCAAGCCAGCCAGATACCTCTCTTGCTGAGTATTATATTTCGCACAAAGTCCTTCAGGAAGAAATGAGAAAAATAAGAGGAAAATTGAGCATGCATTTTTGTGCTTGAAAACTTTCCTTCCTAAATTGTGTTCTTGACAAGAGATAATTGGGTTTTAAGTTCTTACAGGCAAGGCATGCTCTGTTTTGTTGTTTAGGTGCTAAGTGAAAGTCACTCAGTCGTGTCCTACTCTTTGCAACCCAATGGACTATACAGTCCATGGAATTCTCCAGGCCAGAATACTGGAGTGGATATCCTTTCCCTTCTCCAGGGGATCTTCCCAACCCAGGGATCAAACCCAGATCTCCTGCATTGCAGGCAGATTCTTTACCAGCTGAGCCACAAGTTGCTAAATCATGTCTTAACTCTTTTGCAACTCCATGGAATGTAGCCCACCAGGCTCCTCTCCCCATGGGATTTCCCAGGCAAGAATACTGGAGTGGATTGCCACTTCCTTTTCCAGGGGGTCTTCCTGACCCAGGGATCAAACCCAAGTCTCTCCTTCTTGGCAGGCAGATTCTTCACCACTGAGCCACATGGAAGCACATGTTATATGCATGATTCTAAATACATGGTAAACTTAAGTAGCATATGGAGCATGGCAACCAACCTGCCTCAGTTACTGCTTATTTTGAAAGCCTAGAAAAACTAGTTAAACATTACTGAATTCTGGGGGAAAGCTAAAACCAATAATAAAGCTTGGGGGGAAATTAAGACCAAGAATAATGAAGATATTGATAGCTTACGATGAACAATGTTGGATTTGTGATCTCTGAAATAGATTTAGCTTCAGGACCAGGGACAGGTCTTGATCTCTCAGGAGCTTTTGTGTAGCAGAGTTTTATTAAACTGAGAAAGGGACAGAGAAAGTGTCTGACACAGACATCAGAAGGGGGATGGAGAGTGCCTCCCTTGCCAGTCTTAGCAAAGGAATTATATACTGTTTAAATTAGTTATTACAATAAATCAAAAGAATGTCTCAAAGTTGTAAAAATTTTACCAGACCCAGTCCCACAATTACATTTTAAGGTAACAGGATTAGAACTTAACAATAGAAAGATCTTACCAGACCCACTCCCATAATATACATTTTAAGATAACAGGATTAGTCAAAGGTTTTCAGGAAGGAGAAACTGTTCTTTGTTGTGTAATCAATGGTTCTGAGCTTAAAGAAAAAAAAAAAAGTTCAATGTGAATAAGACTAAGGAATGTAGAGAAAAAAAATGTTTGTCCTTTCCTCCTCCTTGAGAATTCAGTTCAGTTCAGTTCAGTCACTCAGTCCTGTCCGACTCTGTGACCGCATGGACTGCAGCAAGCCAGGCCTCCCTGTCCATCACCAACTCCTAGAGCCTATTCATACTCATATCCATCATGTCAGTGATGCCATCCAACCATATCATCCTCTGTCATCCCCTTCTCCCACCTTCAACTTTCCCAGCATGAGGGTCTTTTTCAATGAGTCAGTTCTTCTCATCATGTGGCCAAAGTATTGGAGTTTCAGCTTCAGCATCAGCCTTTCCAGTGAATATTCAGGACTGATTTCCTTTAGGATTGACTAGTTTGATTTCCTTGCAGTCCAAGGGACTCTCAAGAATCTTCTCCAACACCACAGTTTAAAAGCAGCAGTTCTTCAGCACTCAGATTTCTTTATAGTCCAACTCTCTCATCCTTACATGACTCCTGGAAAATCCATAGCTTTCACTAGATGGACCTTTGTTGGTAAAGTAATGTCTCTGTTTTTAATATGCTGTCTAGGTTGGTCATAGCTTTTATTCCAAGGAGCAAATGTCTTTTAATTTCATGGCTGCAGTCACTATCTGCAGTGATTTCAAAGCCCAAATAAATAAAGTCTCTCACTGTTTCCATTGTTTCCCCATCTATTTGCCATGAAGTAATGGACCAGATGCCAGGATCTTAGGTTTATGAATGTTAAGTTTTAAGTCAATTTTTTCACTCTCCCCTTCCACTTTCATCAAGAGGCTCTTTAGTTCTTCTTTGCTTCCTGCCATAAATGTGGTGTTATCTGCGTATCTGAGGTTATTGATGTTTCTCCTGGCAATCTTGATTCCAGCTTATGCTTCATCCAGTCTGGGCTTTTGCATGATGTAATCTGCATATAAGTTAAATAAGCAGGGTGACAATATACAGCCTTGACATACTTCTTTACCGATATGGAACCAGTCTGTTATTCCATGTCCAGTTCTAACTGTTGCTTCTTGACCTGCATACAGATTTCTCAGGAGGCAGGTGACCTGCCTTGAGAATTCCAGACCCCTATCTCCTCTTCAAGAACCCCAGACCCCTCTCTCCTCCTTAGGGATCCCAGACTTCTTATCAACCTGCCTAGGAATTGACTCTCTCAGTATCTTCACATCCCTTGAGGGAAGTCATGATATCTATCACTTGTAGAAACTGAATCACAATAACATATCTCAAGACTAAATGTTGTTTTGTTTCCATTGTTTTTGAAGTTTTATTGTGGATTTATAAATAAACCAAAGTTTAACAATTCTGATATATTTTTATACTTGGATAACTGGGCAAGATTTTTAATAATCTTGTACTTTATTCTTGTCATTTATAAAGTATGGATAATAAGACCTATTTTGCAGGACTCTTGTGATAACTAAGTAATGAACATATGCAAACTGTCTAGACAGTCAAGAAATAACAGTGCCTATGCAGTCCCCACCACCTCTCCTCAACTTTTTTCTTTTCTGTTATGAAGACTAAATGTGAAAAGCATATTTTGAAAAGCATTTGATTAATAAAAGATGCTATGCTTAATAAATAGTTCACTTTTTTCTGTTGCCTTAGTAATACAAATGAACATTAAAATGACAGCGGCATGGAGGGAATATCCAGAGTAGCAGTAATTAGGAAGAAAAATTCTTAATTAAAATTTTTGTGAACAGTATATATTTATGACAAATTTTTAATGGAACAAAAGAACAGCTAAATGTAATTTTCCCACTTACCACTGTGCTTTAGTCACACTAAAACTGACTTATTTTTTAAATGTTTTCCACAATTTTATTGAGAAATAAACACACCTCACTGTGTAAGTTTAAGGCATACAGTATAAGGGTTTATTTACTTATGTTGTGAAATGATTACCAGAATAGGTTCAATAACATCCATCTTCTCAAATAGGCATAATAAAAAGAATAGAAAGAAGAAAAAATAAAGGAAAAAAATTTTCTTTGTGATGAGAACTCTTAGAATTTACTCTCTTAACAACTTTCCAATATATCATATACATTAGAGTTAGTTATAGCCATTATATCTCTTCCCACTCCAAACTCTGTTAGCCACAAATCTGATCTCTTTTGCTATGAATTTGGCAGTGGCATATTTTTCCTTCTGTGTTTGTTAGTTTTAGGTTCCACATATGTGAGATCATACAATATTTGTAAATATTATTTCTTATTTATTAATTTTATATTTTACCAGTTCTTAGCACAGTATGTGTAGATTCTTTAACTTGAATTTCTTTACTTAATAATATATTTGGAAAATATTTCCATTATTTCTCATGAAAACTACCTCATTTTTCAGCAACCACATAATATGAATGTATTACAATTGTGTTAGTCATTCACTTCATAACTGGCCTTTGGGACATTTTAAAACTTTTTCTATTACAAAAAAATTCTGGAATATATTTCCTTGTGTGCACAGTTTTTACAACAGTAAAATTGTAATTGTATCATTAAAAGATAAACTGAAGCATATGAAAAATATTGAGTTTACTTGAGCAAAAATTGATTGGAATTGGGTAGTGCCAAACCAGAAGTGGTAAGGAGTACTCCACCGCCAAAAGCCTGGGAAGAGACTTTTATACATAAGAGGCTGAAGCAAAGCAAGAAAATTGTCGATTGGCTATAGCTTGAAGTCTAGTTGGCTGTTTATGATCGGCTGTCCTTAGATTTCAATTTTGTACCTTAAGGCATTTACAGACCTAGATTTTGGTTTGCTTACAGAAACTTCCAAAGCATTAGAGCCCCTTCTGATGGTCTCCTTATTTTATTACCTTAAAATTAGAAGTATAATTGTTGGATAAAAGCAGTACAGTTGTATAGAGGTATAATTGTTGGATAATACTCTTAGTGGATATTGGAAATTTCATCAATAGAAATTCTACTTATTTATATTCCACCAGCAATATTAGGGAGGAAAGTGTACCATATCTTAGCCAAAACTTAAAAAAATAAGTTGTTTTATCTTTGCCAATATTTGAAATTTGTGTTTCTAGTATGATTGAAATGGATTAGGCTTTTCTCATAAATTGGAATCATTGCCATTTCCTTTCCTGTGAACTTCCTGTTTGTCCACTTAAATATTGTTATTGGTCAGTTTATTCTTGACAAGCTGAGGTTGTTAATATATTAAGAAAAATTATTTTGGTTTCTGTTATGATTGATAAATGAGACTCCCCCAGGTGATGCTAGTGGTAAAGAATCCACCCACCACTATTGGTAAAGAATCCACCTACCAATGAAGGAAACGCAAGGGACATAGGTTCAATCCCTGGGTCTATAAGATTCCCCTGGAGGAGGAAATGGCAACCCACACCATTATTCTTGCCTGGAGAATCCCATGGACAGAGCAGCCTGGTGGGCTACAGTCCATGGAGCCACAAAGTGTTGGACATGACTGAGCAACTTAGCACACATATGATAGATAAATAATTTTCTCAGATTGTTTTTTATTGTTTTGTAATAGTTTTTCCCTATATTGTGACATTTTCTTCTGTGAATTTTCAATTTGGTATCATATTAGAAAAGCTCCCACATTTTGCAATTATAAAAACAAAATCCCCACATTATTTTCTTCTAGTCACACAAACACACCTAACTGGGAGCCTTACAGTTATAGTCTTTATCCCCAGAAGCATAGGTCCATCTAAAATTTGCCTATTCTTATAAGGAAACAAAAGAATGGCCAGCTGGTAACAAAACCATAAAAACGTAATGTCTGTATATATATATTTGTAATATGTATATATCACATACATGTTTATATATATGGGGTGCTACAGTTCATGGGGTCGCAAAGAGTCGGACATAACTTAGTGACTGAACAACGTATATTTGTAAGCATACATATCTGTATTTTAGATATATTTATATATATATTTATATAGCATACATATATATGCACACAAATCTATGCATATATCCATATCATAGATCTGTATGTATTGATATGTGTGACTATATATATCTGTAACTATGTGTACATAGTTTCTAGGTTCTGTGGCTAAGATGCTCCCCACCATAATAAAAGATAGATTAACAAAGAAAAACAAACAAAAGTTTAATAACATATATAGCTCATGTATACTGGGAGAGACTCAGAAAAACTGAGTGAAACTCCCAGAAATGGCCCAAGCCACAACCTTAAATACTGTCTTAGCTAAAGACAAAATCTCAAAGAAGCTGGGTGTATAGGGAGGCTAAGCCAGACCTAAGTTTGAGTGTTTGAGTGTCTCCTGCAGAGGCAAAGGTAACAGCCACCTGTTGCGGGGACTGGGGTTCTGGCTGCCGTGGACTTGGGAGGTGCAGCATGTGGCATATGTCCTCTTGGAGGAGGTCGCCATTAGCCCTACCATAGAGTCACCAAGCAGATGACCCACAAGCTGGTAAATAATTATACCAAAGAAGTTCTCACACTTCTAGGGCCCACAACAGATTTCCCAACCTAAGGATCTGGCAAAGAGACTGAGAATCCCACGGAATTTGAAGGCCAGTGGGATTTGATTACAGAACTTCCACAGGACTGGGGAAACAGACTCTTGGAGGGCACAGACAAAGCTTGTGTGTACCATGACCCAGGAGAAAGGAGCAGTGGCCCCACAAGAGGCTGAACCAGACTTGTCTGTGAGTGTCCAGAAGTCTCCGGCAGAGGCATGGGTTGACAATGGCCTCATGTGGGGTCAGGGGCACTGAATACAACAGTCCTGGGATTCACAGCATGGTGGCATAAGTCCTTTTGAAGGAGGCCCCCATTACCTCCATTACCCCTACCATAGTTTGGCCTCAGGCCAAACTAAGGGAGGGACCACAGCCTCATACATCAGCAGAAAATTGGATTTAAGATTTACTGAGCATGGCCCTGCACATCAGAGCAAGACCCAGTTGGCCCCACAGCCAGTACCTCCCATCAGGAAGCTTCCACAAGCCTCTTATCCTTCAGAATGAAAACCACAAGCACAGAAAAGTAACCAAACTGATCACATGGATCATAGCCTGGTCTAACTCAGTGAAACTATGAGCCATGCCATATAAGGCCACACAAGATGGACAGGTCGTGGTGGAGAGTTTTAACAAAATGTGGTCCACTGGAGAAGGGAATGGCAAACCACTTCAGCATTCTCGCCTAGAGAACCCTATGAACAGTGTGAAAAGGAAAAAACAAAAGACATGACACTGAAAGATGAAGTCACCAGGTCAAAAAGTACCCAATACGCTACTGGAGAAGAGTAAAGAAATAGCTTCAGAAGGAATGAAGAGGCTGAGCCAGGTGGAAACAACGCCCAGTTGTGGACATGTCAGGTGGTGAAAGTAAAGTCTGAAGCTGTAAAGAACAACATTGAATAGGAACTTGGGATGTTAGGTCTATGAGTCAAGGTAAATTGGAAGTGGTCAAACAGGAGATGGCAAGGGTGAACATTGAAATTTTAAGAATCAGTAAGCTAAAATAGACCAGAATGGGTAAATTTAATTCTGATGACCGTTATATATGTTAGTGTGGGCAAGAATACTATAGAAGAAATGAAGTAGCCCTCATAGTCAACAAGAGAGTCTGAAATGCAGTACTTGGGTAAAGTCTCAAAAATGACAGAATGATCTCTGTTCATTTCCAAGATAAACCATTCAATATTACAGTAATCCAAGTCTATGCCCCAACCACTAATGCCAAAGAAGATGAAGTTGAATGGTTCTATGAGGACCTATAAGACCTTCTAGAATTAAGAGCAAAAAAAAAAAAAAGTCCCTTTCATCATAGGGGACTGGCATGCAAAGTAGGAAGTCAAGAGATACCTGGAGAAACAGGCAAGTATGGTCTCTGAGTACAAAATGAAGCAGGGCAAAGGCTAACAGAGTTTTTCCAAGAAAACACACTGGTCATAGCAAACACTTTCTTCAAACAACACAAGAGACTACTCTACAGATGGACAACACCAGATGGTAAATACTGAAATCAGATTGATTACATTCTTTGCAGCCAGAAATGGAGAAGCTCCATATACTTAGGAAAACAAGATCAGGAGCTGACTGTGGCTCAGATCGTGAACTCCTTATTGCAAAATTCAGACTTAAATTGAAGAAGTAGGGAAACCCCCTAGGCCATTCAGGTATGACCTAAATCAAATCCCTTATGATTAACAGTGGAAGTGACAAGTAGATTCAAGGGATTAGATGTGATAGACAGAGTGCCTGAAGATCTATGGACGGAGGTTTGAAACATTGTATAGGAAGCAGTGATCAAAACCATCCTCAAGAAAAGAAAGAAAAAGTCACTTAGCCGTGTCCGATTCTCTGTGACCCCGTAGACTGTAGCCCACCAGGCTTCTCCATCCATGGGATTCTCCAGGGAAGAGTACTCTAGTGGGTTGCCATTTCCTTCTCCAATCTCCAAGAAAAAGAAATGCAAAAAGACAAAATGGTGGTCTGAGGAGGCCTTACAAAGAGCAGAGAAAAAAGGGAAGTGAAGACAAAGGAGAAAAGGAAAGATATACCCATCTGAATGCAGAGTTCCAAAGAATAGCAAGGAGAGATAAAGTCTTCCTCAGTGAACAATGCAAAGAAATAGAGGAAAACAATAGAATGGGAAAGACTAGAGATCTTTTCAAGAAAACTAGAGATACAAAGACAACATTTCATGCAAAGATGGGCACAATAAAGGACAGAAATGGTAAATACCTAACAGAAACAGAAGATATTAAGGAGAGGTGGCAAGAATAAACAGAAATAAAATACTCAGATATAATACACATATATAAAAAAATACACAGACATAAATACACAATACACAGAAATAAAATACACAGATAGAATACACAGATATAAAAAATATCTTAATGATCCAGATAACCATGATGGTGTGATCATTCACCTTCACCCTGGCATGCAAAGTTAAGTGGGCTTTAGGAAGCATCACTATAAACAAAGCTAGTGGAGGTGATGGAATTCCAGCTGAGCTATTTCAAACCCTAAAAGCTGCTGCTGCTTAAGTACCACACTCAGTATGCCAGAAAATTTGGAAGATTCAGCAGTCTCCACAGACTCAGCAGTGGCCACAGGATTGGAAAAGGTCAGTTTTCATTCCAATCCCAAAGAAAGGCAATGCCGAAGAAGGTTCAAACTATCACATAATTGAAGTCATCTCACACGCTAGCAAAGTAATGTTTAAAATTCTCCAAGCTAGGCTTCAACAGTACATGAGCTGAGAACTTCCAGGTGTTCAAGATGGATTTAGAAAAGACAGAGGAATCAGAGATCGAATTGCCAATATCTGTTGGATCATGGAAAAAGCAAGAGAATTCCAGAAAAACATCTACTTCTGCTTAATTGACTATGCTAAAGCCTTTGTGTGGATCACTGCAAACACTGGAAAATTCTGAAAGAGATGGAAATACCAGACCACCTGACCTGCCTCCTGAATGCCTGTATGTAGGTCAAGAGGCAACAGTTAGAACTGGACATGGAACAATGGTCTGGTTCCAAATTGGGAAAGTAGTATGTCAAGGCTGTATGTTGTCACCTTGCTTATTTAACTTATATGCAGAGTACATCATGAGAAATGCTGGGCTGGATAAAGCACAAGCTGGAAACAAGATTGCCAGGAGAAATATCAACAAACTCAGATATGCAGACAACACTACCCTTATGGCAGAAAGTGAAGAGGAACTAAAGAGTCTCTCAATGGAAGTGAAAAAGGAGTGTGAAAAAGCTGGCTTAAAGCTCAACAATCAATAAAGATCATGGCATCTTGTCCCATCAGTTCATGCACATAAATGGGGAATCAATGGAAATGGTGCCTTTATTTATCCAAGACTTTATTTTCTTGGATTCCAAAATCACTGCAGATGGTACTGTAGCCATGGAATTAAAAGATGCTTGCTTTGGGTAGTATACTCATTTTCACTATATTGATTCTTCCGATCCATGAACATGGTATATTTCTCCATCTATTAGTGTCCTCTTTGATTTCTTTCATCAGTGTTTTATAGTTTTCTATATATAGGTCTTTAGTTTCTTTAGGTAGATATATTCCTAAGTATTTTATTCTTTTTGTTGCAATGGTGAATTGAATTGTTTCCTTAATTTCTCTTTCTGTTTTCTCATTATTAGTGTATAGGAATGCAAGGGATTTCTGTGTGTTGATTTTATATCCTGCAACTTTACTATAGTCATTGATTAGTTCTAGTAGTTTTCTGGTGGAGTCTTTAGGGTTTTCTATGTAGAGGATCATGTCATCTGCAAATAGTGAGAGTTTTACTTCTTCTTTTCCAATCTGGATTTCTTTTATTTCTTTTTATTTTCTGATTGCTGTGGCCAAAACTTCCAAAATTATGTTGAATAGTAGTGGTGAGAGTGGGCACCCTTGTCTTATCCCTGACTTTAGGGGAAATGCTTTCAGTTTTTCACCATTGAGGACAATGTTTGCTGTGGGTTTGTCATATATAGCTTTTATTATGTTGAGGTATGTTCCTTCTATTCCTGCTTTCTGGAGAGTTTTTATCATAAATGGATGTTGAATTTTATCAAAGGCTTTGTCTGCATCTATTGAGATAATAATATGGCTTTTATTTTTCAATTTGTTAATGTGTTATATTACATTGATTGATTTGTGGATATGAAGAATCCTTGCATCCCTGGGATAAAACCCACTTGGTCATGGTGTATGATATTTTTAATGTGTTGTTGGATTCTGATTGCTAGAATTTTGTTAAGGATTTTTGCATCTATGTTCATCAGTGTTATTGGCCTGTAGTTTTCTTTTTTTGTGGCATCTTTGTCAGGTTTTGGTATTAGGGTGATGGTGGCCTCATAGAATGAGTTTGGAAGTTTACCTTCCTCTGCAATTACCTTCCTCTGCAATTTTCTGGAAGAGTAAGATAGGTGTCAGCTCTTCTCTAAATTTTTGGTAGAATTTAGCTGTGAAGCCGTCTGGACCTGGGCTTTTATTTGCTGGAAGATTTCTGATTACAGTTTCAATTTCCGTGCTTGTGATGGGTCTGTTAAGATTTTCTATTTTTTCCTGGTCCAGTTTTGGAAAGTTGTACTTTTCTAAGAACTTGTCCATTTCTTCCATGTTTTCCATTTTATTGGTATATAATTGCTGATAGTAGTCTCTTATGATCCTTTGTATTTCTGTGTTGTCTGTTGTGATCTCTCCATTTTCATTTCTAATTTTATTGATTTGATTTTTCTCCCTTTGTTTCTTGATGAGTCTAGCTAATGGTTTGTCAATTTTATTTATCCTTTCAAAGAACCAGCTTTTGGCTTTGTTGGTTTTTGCTATGGTCTCCTTTGTTTCTTTTGCATTTATGTCTGCCCTAATTTTCAAGATTTCTTTCCTTCTACTGATCCTGAGGGTCTTCATTTCTTCCTTTATAGTTGCTTTAGGTCTAGAGTTAGGTTATTTATTTGACTTTAGATTCAATGCAATCCCTATCAAGCTACCAATGGTATTTTTCACAGAGCTAGAACAAATAATTTCACAATTTGTATGGAAATACAAAAAACCTCGAATAGCCAAAGCAATCTTGAGAAAGAAGAATGGAACTGGAGGAATCAACCTACCTGACTTCAGGCTCTACTACAAAGCCATAGCCATCAAGACAGTATGGTACTGGCACAAAGACAGAAATATAGATCAATGGAACAAAATAGAAAGCCCAGAGATAAACCCACACACGTATGGACACCTTAGCTTCGCCAAAGGAGGCAAGAATATACAGTGGAGAAAAGACAATCTCTTTAATAAGTGGTTCTGGGAAAACTGGTCAACTGCTTGTAAAAGAATGAAACTAGAACACTTTCTAACACCATACACAAAAATAAACTCAAAATGGATTAAAGATCTAAACATAAGACCAGAAACTATAAAACTCTTAGAGGAGAACATAGGCAAACACTCTCCGACATAAATCACAGCAGGATCCTCTATGACCCACCTCCCAGAATATTGGAAATAAAAGCAAAAATAAACAAATGGGATCTAATTAAAATTAAAAGCTTCTGCACAACAAAAGAAACTGTAAGGAAGGTGAAAAGATAGCCTTCAGAATGGGAGAAAATAATAGAAAATGAAGCAACTGACAAACAACTAATCTCAAAAATATACAAGCAACTCCTGCAGCTCAATTCCAGAAAAATAAACGACCCAATCAAAAAATGGGCCAAAGAACTAAATAGACATTTCTCCAAAGAAGACATACAGATGGCTAACAAACACATGAAAAGATGCTCAACATCACTCATTATCAGAGAAATGCAAATCAAAACCACTATGAGGTACCATTTCACACCAGTCAGAATGGCTGCGATCCAAAAGTCTACAAGCAATAAATGCTGGAGAGGGTGTGGAGAAAAGGGAACCCTCTTACACTGTTGGTGGGAATGCAAACTAGTACAGCCACTATGGAGAACAGTGTGGAGATTCCTTAAAAAACTGGAAATAGAATGGCCATACAACCCAGCAATCCCACTGCTGGGCATACACACCGAGGAAACCAGAATTAAAAGAGACACGTGTACCCCACTGTTCATCGCAGCACTGTTTATAATAGCCAGGACATGGAAGCAACCTAGATGTCCATCAGCAGATGAATGGATAAGAAAGCTGTGGTACATATACACAATGGTGTATTACTCAGCCATTAAAAAGAATACATTTGAATCAGTTCTAATGAGGTTGATGAAACTGGAGCCTATTATACAGAGTGAAGTAGGCCAGAAAGAAAAACACCAATACAGTATACTAACGCATATATATGGAATTTAGAAAGATGGTAATGACAACCCTGTATACGAGACAGCAAAAGAGACACAGATGTATAGAACAGTCTTATGGACTCTGTGGGAGAGGGAGGGGGGGATGATTTGGGAGAACGGCATTAAATCATGTATAATATCATATAAGAAACGAATTGCCAGTCCAGGTTCGATGTAGGATACAGGAAGCTTGGGGCTGGTGCACTGGGATGACACAGAGGGATGGTATGGGGAGGGAAGTGGGGGGGGGTTCAGGATGGGGAACACGTGTACACCCATGGCGGATGCATGCTGATGTATGGCAAAACCAATAGAATATTGTAAAGTAAAAATAAATAAACTAATTAAAAAAATATATTAACATCAAATAAAAGTTGTATGCTTTTCTTCTGTTAAAAAAAAAAAAAAAAGATGCTTGCTCCTTTGAAGATAAGCTATGACAAACTATAAAGCATATTAAAAAGCAGAGACATTACTTTGTTAACAAAGGTCCATAATGTCAAAGCTATGGTTTTTCCTGTGGTCATGTATGGATGTGAGAGTTGGACCATAAAGAATGCTGAGCACCAAAGAATTGATGCTTTTGAACTGCGGTGTTGGAAAGGACTTGAGAGTCCCTTGGACTACAAGGAGATCAAACCAGTCAATCCTAAGGGAAATCAACCCTGAATATTCATTAGAAGGACTGATGCTGATTCTGAAGTTCCAGTAATTTGGCCACCTGATGGAAAAGCTGACATTTTAGAAAAGACCTTGATGCTGGGAAAGATTGAAGGCAGGAGGAGAAGGGGGTGACAGAGGATGAGATGGTTGGATGGCAAAACCAACTCAATGGATATGAGTTTTAGCAAGCTCTGGGAGATGGTGATGGACATGGAAGTCTGACGTGC
Source organism: Bubalus kerabau (assembly GCF_029407905.1). Lineage (NCBI taxonomy): Eukaryota > Metazoa > Chordata > Mammalia > Artiodactyla > Bovidae > Bubalus > Bubalus kerabau. The sequence continues at coordinate 17,937,529 of NC_073641.1, forward strand.
AGCAGTCCATGGGGTCACAAACAGTCAGACACTACTGAGTGACTGAACAGCAACAATAGGGAGGCTAGTTAGAGGAGATTATTAGGAAAAGTAGAGTGAGGTTATGCAGAGTTGTCTGGCATTTTCTCTATTGATTAGAGTTCTTTTCATTTATAGTCATTCTCCTTTTTCTGATAAACAGAGGGATACATTTTCAAAATGAAATTTTCTCTTATATATGTACATTTCCCTTACAAAAGTGTAAAGTCTACTGTTTTTAGATCTTTTCCTGTGTCCACTTCTTCTAAAAAATATTCATCTCAAAATAATGTTTATGCCAAAGAGGCATAGATGAGATGGTATATTCTGTTCTTCGTAGATCACATCATATATAGCTTATATAGACATATGAATATTCTATACATCATACATATATAGGCATATGAAAGCAAAAGTCATGCCATCATGTCCAACACTCACAGGCCCGTGAACTGAAGCCTGCCAGGTTCTTCTGTCCATGGGATTTCCCAGGCAACAACACTGCAGTAGGTAACCATTCCCTTCCTCAGGTGATCTTCCTGACCCAGAGATTGAACCCATATCTCCTTCACTGCATGGAGATTCTTTACCATCCAAGCTACCTGGGAAGCCCTATATAAGCATATGTATCTTATTGAACTTCACAAATAGAACATAATTTTTTTCTCTTGATGTTTTCTCTATTTACAAAGGAACATCAGATTACCTAATTCAGAGTTTCAAAATCTTATTTATAAACTCTAAGTATGGCAAGCTTGGATGGGTTACCCATTAGAAATGAAACCTATATCTCTCAAGAACTGAAAATCAGAGTTGAAAACAAGTTTGCTTGAAATAGGATAGAGGGTAAAAAAAATGTTTCAATGAATATGAAACCTCTACCTCCCCATGAATTTGGAATTTTCTTCCACCAACAGGTTAATGGGGCCCTTCAAACACTGGTGCCTGTGGGAAAGTCACTGAATGGGATCATCTGTTTCTAAACTTCCCACTGCAGGAAGTAGTATTGATTGAAAGAATAGTGTGTAATGGATACACAGTATAAAAATGAATGAGCTGAAGGGTGTTTTTCTAACAAGAATTTCCTGGGAAAATACTGATCACATGAACCAAAGTAAGAATTTAAATCTTGTAATCTGGCAAAGACCACGTTGAACTCAGCCTCTTTTGATGTGATATGAAAACTTGAGCTCAATGAAAATTTGCTCCTCTCCCCTCAAAGCTTCTTTGATCTGTTTCTGTCACTTGGAAATAAGATGATACTCTCCAAGGTTTAAAATAGTTCCTTTTCAGAGTTTTGGTGAGATAAAATATAGGCTTTTAGACACACTGCCACTCCTTATGAGTTCACAAGGAGGCTGGGGATTAGGAGGAATAAAATAAAGAAAACTAGAATATGAATTACTGTGTGAGTAGTTGGCCCTTAAGTCCCATTAATATTATCACTCTGACAAGTCTCTAATCTTCAGAATAAACCTTATGTCAAAAAGATAAAGAAGGATATCTGATAGCATCAGTAACCTGAAAGTACCCAGGACCCTTGTTTTGCAGTTTACATCAAGAATTCATAGGCTGAAATAACATGTTACTGCATTGGAAAGGTGAAGGTAATATAGAGAAAACTGGGATTTTAGCCATTGCTCTGACCCATTTAATTCTACAAAATCCTTGTGTGTTTCATATTTAAAATGTCCTGAATTATCTATGACTCTCAGGAGAAAAAGACTTCCTACATATTTGCTGACAAAGGAGATAACTAGACCCTGCGACCCATGAGTTTCTTTCCTAATGTACCCACCCCCTTCTACTATCCTCAAAGATTTGTTGATCGAGGTTTTAGATGACCTCTACACCAGTTATCAGGTTCATGCTGTCTTTATTCCCACCCCAAACCCCTCTCTATACCAATTTGTAGTGCTTACCTAATGAGATGGTTGTATGCAAAAGTGTTACACAGAGAATTCTCAAAGGTGGAATGGCTGGCTTTCTGGTTAGTTAATTTCTTTCACGTTGTGTTTAATGGAGTAATGCAGGGTTAAGAAGCAAAACACTGAACTGACTCCCTTTTTGCACAGAAACAACCTTAATGCTCCTGAATAAAGCTAGAATGTCCATTTGCAAACTCCAGTAAAAGGGGTTATGGAACCAAATAGATAAACAGGAGGTGGAATGGAACCAGTGAGTCTGGAATCTTCTTCAGGATGGATGGTAGGGTCTATTATGTTTAATAGTATGTGAAATAGGACTCCTCTAGCCATCATAGGAAGGAAGTCATTGGCATTCACTTCCTTACAATCTATTCCTAATCATCCCCCTGCAATATGCCTTTTATTTCCATTGCTCTACTGAAAATGCTGTCTGAATCTAAGACATAACCAGTGATGTTTTTTACCTATTTCTCATCATTGTTGGCATTTCTGTAGCCCTTGAGCCCATTTCTTTATTTTTAATTTTATTGGAGTATAGTTGATTTACAATATTGTGTTAGTTTTAGATGTACAGCAAACTCAATCAGCTATACATACATCCACGTTTTTTAAAAGATTCTTTTCCCATGTAGGCCATTATATAGTTTTGAGTAGAATTCCCTGTGCTATACCGCAGGTTCTTTTTATTTATCTGTTTTACATATGGTAGTGTGTATCTCTCAATCCCAATTTATCCTTCTCCTCCCCTATCCCATGATACCCATAAACTTGTTTTCTACATCTGTGACTCTACTTCTGCTTTGTAAATAAGTTCATTTGTGTTCTTTTGTAGATTCCATATATAAGTGATATATGATATTTGTCTTTCTATGTCAGATACTTCAATCAATATGACAGTCCTTTGAGCCCATTTCCGAATGCTTCGTCTGTTTTGTCATCAAAAAGAGAATCTTCTACTACAATAATCTGCATAATGTTGAATTGGAAATAATGACTGATCATTGTATCTTTACATGAAGATACTACAGGAAAGGTGTTCTAAAATAAGGTGACTGAACAAGACACAACTTTTTAAAAATAAGTTCATTGGCTTTTAAATTCTTTCCATCAAGGGTTTAAAAGATTCAGTTTGCTGGACATTCAAGGAGGATTAAGAAGTGTGATACTGGGGAGAGATGCTTATATTCTTTGAGTCCAATCCCCCCCATAATAGACAAACAGAACTCAACAGAAGGAGGTTGTCAAATTGTCTAATTTCTACAGTTGAGAATGAAAACCAGAAATGTGAGATCCCCAGTGAAGTGAGTTCTCTAAAGGACCCACAAAAATATTCATAAAACAGACTCAGCTTAAGCATCTTCCAAGCCTACAGGTTAGTTAACAGTTAGTTCACTGTTGGTTAACAAAAGTTATCACTCTAGTATGATCTTTATTCCTCCCTCTCCTCCTTGTACTCCATCATTGTGTCAGAAACTTCAATGATCCAGCTGCATTCAGTGTTTGCAGTGTGGAAACACTAAGCAGAGAAAGAAAGAAGTTGTCAAACACATTCCCTTTCTTTCCCATTACCGAATTCCTAGCCTATAGCATTACTTAGCTAGGAAGGGGAAATGTACAACTTTGAATAATCTCAGAAGTTTGACATTTCAGTTACTAAATTGAAACAGTTTTCTGTTCTGGACTAGACTGAAAATATATAAAATGTGGCCAATAGAAAAGATATGTCCTGCTGAGCAAATTTAAGAACAATGGTAGATGAAAATCGTTTTATGATTACATCATATTTGTTCGATATATGGACAATCCAGAATATACAGATAAACTTAAAAAATAAGCTTACATAAACTCCATCAGGTTTGGCTAATTATCATAAATATTTTTGTATACATATACACATATAATCATACTATCTACACTGTTTTATAATAATATAGTTTGAATGTACCCCCAAAACCTCAAAAACTAGACTGGATCTTTTCACCTTATGTTTCTATAGGATCCTATATTTAACCCTATTATAACATTTAATTATTTGATATTGAATTGCCTATCAAATTGTTTTGTTCCACTTTGGTATGCAGAATTGTGAGATAACCCCTTAATGACTGACTCTCAGCCTTGTATAGTACTTTCCTTTTTTAATGTAGATAGAATTTGTGGAGCATGACGAGGTATCACTACCATGACTGTGCTACATTATATGGCAAAACGTATTAATAGATGATCTAAGTGAGTTAACCTAATCACATATGTGCTTTAAAAGCAGAGAAGTTTCTCTATTTGGTGGCACAAGTGGAAGTCAGGGAGATTTCCAACCATGAGAAGGATTCAATGTGCCCTTGGTGGCTTTAAAGGTCAAGAGGACTATGTGCCAAGGAATGAGGGCAGGCTACAGGAAAGTGGACCCTAGCTCCTCAGTGCTATGGCTTCAAATTGAATGATGGAATTCTGCAAAGGACCTGAACAGTCTTCTAAACAGATTCTACCCTAAAGTGTCCTGATAAAAGAGCAGCTTGGCCAACATCTTGATTTTTAGGGAACTCAATTAAGTCTAGCGCAGATTTCTGACCTAAAGAAATGTGAGTTAACAAATGGTTATTGTTTCAAGCTGCTAATTTTGAGGTAACTTTTTACACAGCAATAGAAACTAATACTCCAGTACTCTTGCCTGGAAAATCCCATGGACAGAGGAGCCTGGTAGGCTGCAGTCCATGGGGTCGCGAAGAGTTGGACCCGACTGAGAGACTTCATTTTCACTTTTCACTTTCATGCATTGGAGAAGGAAATGGCAACCCACTCCAGTGTTCTTGCCTGGAGAATCCCAGGGACGGGGGAGACTGCTGGGCTGCCATCTATGGGGTCGCACAGAGTCGGACACGACTGAAGCGACTTAGCAGCAGCAGAAACTAATACACTATACCTGCAGAAGTAGACTGTAAATGCCTTAATTCAGGGAATGTCTTCTCCAACACAGTGGTTGACAAAATAAATACATGGATTTATTGTTGAGATTAAAAGAGATAGTATGTAAATTTTCAACTGTAAATTACAGTATAAATGAGAAGAGTTCTTTTGTCTGGTTCCAGGATGACACATTGGTTTCATCTCTGGGTCAAGACTTAAAATTTTCCAATGAACTTCTGCAACATTTAACCCTGGTGTGACTTAATGGGAAAGAAACCATGGTATATGTGGGGTCTCTGTGGGGAAGATCAGGGAAGGGACAGAAGTTAGGATGGCATAAATGAGGCCTGAATCCTTTCATTCTGTATGGGATCCAAGCAGATTTTTCAGATTAGGCTTGTAGAAGATGAAAAAATAAAGGTAGGGTATCAGATACTTCTCATGTAAGATTTCTTTTTTAAAAAATTAATTTATTTATTTTAATTGGAGGCTAATTACTTTACAATGTTGTAGTGGTTTTTGCCATACAGTGACATGAATTAGCCATGGGTATACATGTGTTCCCATCCTGAATCCCCCTCTTACCTCCCTCCCCATCCCATTCCTCAGGGTCATCCCAGTGCACCAGGCCTAAGCACCCTGTCTCAATGCATCAAACCTGGCCTGGTGATCTATTTCACATATGATAATATACATGTTTCAATGCTATTCTCTCAAATCATCCCACCCCACCTTCTCCCACAGAGTCCAAAAGTCTGTTCTTTACACCTGTATCTCTTTTGTTGTCTCGCATATAGGGTCATCATTACCATCTTTCTAAATTCTAAATATATTTATAAATATATACTTCTAAATATATATGTGTTAATACACTGTATTGGTGTTTTTCTTTCTGACTTACTTCACTCTGTATAATAGGCTCCAGTTTCATCCACCTCATTAAAACTGATTCAAATGAATTTTTAACAGCTGAGTAATATTCTATTGTGTATATGTACCACAGCTTTCTTATCCATTCATCTGCCAATGGAGAATCCAACAACATATTTAAAAGATCATACATTATGACCAAGTGGGCTTTATCCCAAGAATGTAAGAATTTCTCAGTATTCACAGATTAATCAATGTGATATACTACATTAACAAATTGAAAGATAAAAATCATATTATCTCAATAGTTGCAGAGAAAGCCTTTGACAAAATTCTACATCCATTTATGATAAAAACCCTCTGAAAGCAGGCATAAAAGGAACCATATATGATATGGAACCATATATGATAAGGAATGATATATGATATATGGCTTTTATCATAAAAGCCATATATTATAAACCCACAGAAAACATTATTCTCAATGGCTAAAAATTGAAAGCATTTCCCCTGAAGTCAGGAACAAGACAAAGGTGCCCACTCTCATCACTACTATTCAACATAGTTTTGGAAGTTTTAGCCACAGCAATCAGAAAAGAAAAAGAAAGAAAAGAAATCCAGATTGGAAAAGAAGAAGTAAAACTGTCACTGTTTGCAGATGACATGATCCTCTACATAGAAAACCCTAAAGACACCACCAGAAAATTACTAGAGCTAATCAATGAATATAGTAAAGTTGTAGGATATAAAATTAACTCATAGAAATCCCTTGCATTCCTATATACTAACAATGAGAAAACAAAGAGAAATTAAGGAAACAATTCCATTCACCATTGCAATGAAAAGAATAAAATACTTAAGAATAAATCTACCTAAAGAAACTAAAGACCTATATATAGAAAACTATAAAACACTGATTAAAGAAACCAAAGATGACACAAATAGATGGAGAAATAATACCATGTTCATGGATCAGAAGAATCAATATAGTGAAAATGAGAATACTACCCAAAGCAATCTATAGATTCAATGCAATCCCTATCAAGCCACCAATGGTATTTTTCAGAGAACTAGAACAAATAATTTCACAATTTGTATGGAAATACAAAAAACCTTGAATAGCCAAAGCAATCTTCAGAAAGAAGAATGGAACTTGAAAAATCAACCTACCTGACTTCACACTATACTACAAAACTACAGTCATTAAGACAGTATGATACTGGCACAAAGACAGAAAAATAGATCAATGGAACAAAACAGAAAGCCCAGAGATAAATCCACACACCTATGGACACCTTATCTTTGACAAAGGAGGCAAGAATATACAATGGGGAAAAGACAATCTCTTTAACAAGTGGTACTGGGAAAACAAGTCAACCACTTGTAAAAGCATGAAACTAGAACACTTTCTAACACCATACACAAAAATAAACTCAAAATGGATTAAACATGTAAATGTAAAATCAGAAACGATAAAACTCTTAGAGGAGAACATAGGCAAAGCACTCTCTGACATAAATCACAGCAGGATCCTCTATGACCCACCTTCCACAGTAATGGAAATAAAAGCAAAAATAAACAAATGGGACCTAATTAAACTTAAAAGCTTTTGCACAATGAAGGAAACTATAAACAAGGTAAAAAGACAGCCTTCAGAATGGGAGAAAATAATAGCAAACGAAGCAACTGACAAAGAATTAATCTCAAAAATATACAAGCAACTCACGTAACTCAATTCCAGAAAAATAAACGACCCAATCAAAAAAATGGGGAACACATGTACACCCATGGCAGATTCAAGTCAATGTATGGCAAAAGCAATACAATATTGTAAAGTAAAATAAATAAATTAATTTTAAAAAAATGGGCCAAAGAACTAAACAGACATTTCTCCGAAGAAGACATACAGATGGCTAACAAACACATGAAAAGATGCTCAACATCACTCGTTATCAGAGAAATGCAAATTAAAAACACAATGAGGTACCATCTCATGCTGGTTAGAATGGAGGCTATCCAAAAAGTCTACAAACAAAAAATCCTGGAGAGGGTACAGAGAAAAGGGAACCCTCTTACACTGTTGCTGGGAATCCAAATTAGTACAGCCACTATGGAGAATAGTGTGGAGATTCCTTAAAATCCTGGAAATAAAACTGTTATATGAAACTGAAATTCCACTGCTGGGCAAACACACCAAGGAAACCAGAATTGAAATAGACATGTGTACCCCAATGTTCATCTAAGATTTCTATACAACAAATATATGGGAACTAGGAGTAGCTTGGGGGAGACTTTTCAACCCCTGAATGTCAATATATAAGGTTTACCAGGTAAGGAAATAGCAAAGTTCAAGGGTTTTTATTGGCATATTTACATTAACCATTCTTTTTGATGAAAATTACATACTAAAATTATAAAAATATGTATAAATGATATGATTATTTTAATTATGATTAGAATATTGGTACCATATTACATCACATATATACAGTGTCCTTGGTGTTTCAGATGGTAAATCTGCCTGTAGTGCAGGAAACCCAGGTTCAATTCCTAGGTTGGGAAGATCCCCTGGAAAAGGGGATTCAGTATTATTGCCTGGAGAATTCCATGGACAGAGGAGCCTGGTGGGCTACAGTCATTGGGGTTGCAAAGAGTCGGATATGACTGAATGACTAACACTTTCACTTCATATAGTGTCCAGGGGTTAGGATATGGACATCTTTGAGAGGGGATTATTCTTCGTATAATAAGTTAAAAAAACTTTGTATGTCTTCTTATGTCTGTTTTCAAATATGACTTCAGTCCTTCTTTCCAACCCCTTGAAGGTATTTCAGATACATTCCAAATTTTTATAGTCACTTTCAAGTATCAGACAAATTTCATTTTGATAATTGGGCATTTAAAAGTCAAAATCACTTTGGTAATTTAAAACCTTACATCTAACTTGAAGATTTTTTGCATTCCTCCAACGAAGGTCTGCCCTGCAGCTTATAAACCACAGTACTTTCATGCATTGGAGAAGGAAATGGCAACCCACTCCAGTGTTCTTGTCTGGAGAATCCCAGGGATGAGGGGGCCTGGTGGGATGCCATCTATGGGGTCGCACAGAGTCGGACATGACTGAAGCGACTTAGCAGCAGCAGTGAAGTTAGAATGTAATCTATTGTTCACACTACTTGTTTTATCACTTCTTGCCCTGCAATTTCTGTCACTTTGCAAACGAGTGTGGTATGAAGGGGATTAAAGTCAAAGACTTATAAGTTTGTTTGGCAGCTGGTATTATCTGTAGGTTTTCTTGATTGATATTCCTACCTGTTGAGTGTCTTGATTATGAAAGTGAGTTGGATTGTGCCAAATACTGTTCCTGCTTATGTTTAGTTGTCATATGGATTTTCTCCTTTCATCCACTTGTATGGAATATTATATTCACAATTTTCCTATGTTGAACTAACCTTATACTCCTGGGATGAATTCCAGTTGATAACAGTGTATAATCTTTTTTCTTTATTTCTTTATTGGTTTGCTAGTATTTTTCTTGAGTATTTTTGTGTCTATGTTCATGCAAGATATTGGTCTTCAGTTTTTTCTTCTCATAAGGACTTTGTCATCGGTACGAGGGCTTCATAGAATGAGTTGAAAGTGTTTTCTCCTCTCTATTTTTTTCTGATTTTTGTGATTAATTGGTGTTAACTTCTTTAAAATTTGATAATTCAACAGTGATGCTATTGCTTCTGGTTCTGGGTTTTTCTCTCTAGGAAATTGTTTGATTACTACTTTAATCCCTTTGTGACTATATTTCTATTCCAATTTTCTACCTTTTCTTGGGGAAACTTTTATTGTCTATGTCTCTATTTCATCTCATTTATCTATTTCTTGGATTACACTGTCCATAGTATTTGTTTATTAATATTTTCATTTCTCAAAAGTTAAAATCTCTAATTTTCTTGAAGAGATCTCTAGTCTTTCCCATTCTGTTGTTTTCCTCTATTTCTTTGCACTGATCACTGAGGAAGGCTTTCTTATCTCTCCTTGCTATTTTTCGGAACTCTGCATTCAGGTGCTTATATCTTTCCTTTGCTCCTTTGCTTTTTGCTTCTCTTCTTTTCACAGCTATTTGTAAGGCCTCCCCAGACAGCCACTTTGCCTTTTTGCATTTCTTTTCCATGGGGATGAGCTTGATCCCTGTCTCCTGTACAATGTCACGGACCTCTGTCCATAGTTCATCAGGCACTCTATCTATCAGATCTAGTCCCTTAAATCTATTTCACACTTCCACTGTATAATCATAAGGGATTTGATTTAGGTCTAGTGGTTTTCCCTACTTTCTTCAATTTAAGTCTGAATTTGGCAATAAGGAGCTCATGATCTGAGCCACAGTCAGCTCCCAGTCTTGTTTTTGCTGACTGTGTAGAGCTTCTCCATCTTTGGCTGCAAAGAATATAATCAATCTGATTTTGGTGTTGACCATCTGGTGATGTCCATGTGTAGAGTCTTCTCTTGTGTTGTTGGAAGAGGGTGTTTGCTATGACCAGTGCATTCTCTTGGCAAAACTCTATTAGCCTTTGCCCTGCTTCATTCTGTATTCCAAGGGAAAATTTCATGCAAAGATGCGCTCAATAAAAGACAGAAATGGGATGGACCTAAGAGAAACAGAAGATATTAAGAAAAGGTGGCAAGAATACACAGAAGAACTGTACAAAAAAGATTTTCACAACCCAGATAATCATGATGGTTTGATCACTCACACTCACCTAGAGCCAGACATCCTGGAATGTGAAGTCAAGTGGGCCTTAGAAAGCATCACTACGAACAAAGCTAGTGGAGGTGATGGAATTCCAGTTGAGCTGTTTCAAATGCCAAAAGATGATGCTGTGAAAGTGCTGCACTCAATATGCCAGCAAATTTGGAAAACTCAGCAGTGGCCACAGGACTGAAAAAGGTCAGTTTTCATTCCAATCCCAAAGAAAGGCAATGCCAAAGAATGCTCAAACTACCACACAATTGCACTCATCTCACATGCTAGTAAAGTAATGCTCAAAATTCTCCAAGCCAGGCTTCAGCAATACATGAACCGTGAACTTCCAGATGTTCAAGCTGGTTTTAGAAGGCAGAGGAACCAGAGATCAAATTGTCAACATCTGCTGGATCATGGAAAAAGCAAGAGAGTTCCAGAAAAACATCTATTTCTGCTTTATTGACTATGCCAAAGCCTTTGATTGTGTGGATCACAATAAACTGTGGATAATTCTGAAAGAGATGGGAATACCAGACCACCTGACCCGCCTCTTGAGAAACCTCTATGCGGGTCAGGAAGCAACAGTTAGAACTGGACATGGAACAACAGACTGGTTCCAAATAGGAAAAGGAGTGTGTCAAGGCTGTATATTGTCATCCTGCTTATTTAACTTACATGCAGAGTACATCATGAGAAACTCTGGGCTGGAAGAAACACAAGCTGGAATCAAGATTGCTGGGAGAAATATCAATAACCTCAGATATGCAGATGACACAACCATTGTGGCAGAAAGTGAAGAGGAACTAAAAAGTCTCTTGATGAAAGTGAAAGAGGAGAGTGAAAAAGTTGGCTTTAAGCTCAACATTCAGAAAACGAAGATCATGGCATCCAGTCCAATCACTTCATGGGAAATAGATGGGGAAATAGTGGAAACAGTGTCAGACTTTATTTTGGGGGGCTCCAAAATCACTGTAGATGGTGACTGCAGCCATGAAATTAAAAGACGCTTACTCCATGGAAGGAAAGTTATGACCAACCTAGATAGCATATTAAAAATGAGAGACATTACTTTGCCAACAAAGGTCCATCTAGTCAAGGCTATGATTTTCCAGTGGTCTTGTATGGATGTGAGAGTTGGACTGTGAAGAAGGCTGAGTGCCGAAGAATTGATGCTTTTGAACTGTGGTGTTGGAGAAGACTCTTGAGAGTCCCTTGGACTGCAAGGAGATACAACCAGTCCATTCTAAAGATCAGTCCTGGGTATTCATTGGAAAGACTGATGCTGAAGCTGAAACTCCAATACTTTGGCTGCCTCGTGCAATGAGTTGACTCATTGGAACAGACTCTGATGCTGGGAGGGATTGGGGGCAGGAGGAGAAAGGGACGGTGGAGGATGAGATGGCTGGATGGCATCACCGACTCAATGGACATGAGTTTGGGTAGACTCTGGGAGTTGGTGATGGACAGGGAGGCCTGGTGTGCTGTGATTCATGGGGTTGCAAAGAGTCGGACAGGACTGAGCGACTGAACTGAACTGAACTGAAAGTTCAAAAATGAATGCTCCATTTTTCATTCCTGGTTTTCATATTGAGTCTTGACATCTACCTTCCAGTTAATAATCTTGAAAATTCCTGTGGTCCCCCATGGATGGCTTGTTCTGCCCCTGTCTCAATTCATCCCTGGGTTTAGCCTGAACTTTGGTTATTAACAATCATCTTTCCTTCATACAGAATCATCTTCTAAGTTCAGACTTAGCAGGCAGTGGGGGGTCAGGAGGTGTCGATCACATCAACCCTTCTCATTTCTTTGAAAACTCAATTTTTACGTTGCCAAAGGTCTCACATTCTATCTACCTAGAAATACTAAAGGTAAAAATAATTTTCCTAGATCTCTTTCAGCTCTGTTAGGATTCCTGGAACAGGCCAAGTTCTGTAGTACTATATCAGATGTGCACACATCTTGGAGTATCCATAATGATAAAATACAAAATGCTTTTTCTGGGCTGCCATTACCCAAGATGTGAGGTTATATATTTGTGGCTTTGACCTCAAAGAACAAGAGATTCACCATATTGCCTTCATTCTCAGCATCTGCTTTATCACAAATGCAAATCAAATAGAATATTGAAAGTTTCCTCAGTTCTGGATTTCCATGTGATCAGAAGATTCCAGCCAGGTGGTGGCCCAAATTCATGCTTTAATTATGACTTCACTTGTCAGTTTCCCTTCTTAACTTGAACATTACTCAACCTCATATAAATTCCATAACAGTTTAATCCTCATTAATCCTCAGTCTTTATTCCTAGCTTTTAGGAGATTTATGCCCTTTGTATGCTTGAATATCAAGTCTCTTTGTGGTCTTAGGTACTAGAGATTAATTTCTTTTTTTTGCAATCTGGACTGCCCTTCCCTGGCCATTTGAACAGCATACATCTGTACTTTTATCTATTGCTTCTGAGACCTGAGCCTCTATTAATGTCACATTGAGTCAATTATCATATTCATCACCCATCTTTGTTATCATCATCACTATTAATCATTTGCTCCTTACTCTGTTTCAGGCCCTGGGTACTTTACCAGAAGTAACATCAATTGCAGAAGTCCCTACCTCTATTAGTTGACATGGATACCATGGGCTAAATTGTACAATGAGAGTGGAAAATGATTTTTAACTTTAGTACCTCCACATTTCTGCCTCTGTTATGTGATCTTTTAGGAGAAAGTCAAAGAAAAGGTGAAGGCAAAAATCATAAAAGTTCTTAAAACCAGCAAATTCCTTTCATGTCTAGAGCACATTGTTATATATCATATGCTATTATTGTTATATATAATATGCATATATTGTCACCCTGTTTATTTAACTTATATGCAGAGTACATCATGAGAAACGCTGGACTGGAAGAAACACAAGCTGGAATCAAGATTGCCAGGAGAAATATCAATAACCTCAGATATGCAGATGACACCACCCTTATGGTAGAAAGTGAAGAGGAACTCAAGCCTCTTGATGAAAGTGAAAGTGAAGAGTGAAAAAGTTGGCTTAAAGATCAACATTCAGAAAACGAAGATCATGGCATCCGGTCCCACCACTTCATGGGAAATAGATGGGGAAACAGTGGAAACAGTGCCAGACTTTATTTTTCTGGGCTCCAAAATCACTGCAGATGGTGACTGCAGCCATGAAATTAAAAGACGCTTACTCCTTGGAAGGAAAGTTATGACAAACCTAGATAGCATATTGAAAAGCAGAGACATTACTTTGCCAACAAGGGTTCGTCTAGTCAAGGCTATGGTTTTTCCTGTGGTCATGTATGGATGTGAGAGTTGGACTGTGAAGAAAGCTGAGTGCTGAAGAATTGATGCTTTTGAACTGTGGTGTTGGAGAAGACTCTTGAGAGTCCCTTGGACTGCAAGGAGATCCAACCAGTCCATTCTGAAGGAGATCAGCCCTGGGATTTCTTTGGAAGGACTGATGCTAAAGCTGAAACTCCAGTACTTTGACCACCTCATGCGAAGAGTTGACTCATTGGAAAAGACTCTGATGCTGGGAGGGATTGGGGGCAAGAGGAGAAGGGGACGACAGAGGATGAGATGGCTGGATGGCATCACTGACTCGATGGACGTGAGTCTGAGTGAACTCCGGGAGTTGGTGATGGACAGGGAGGCCTGGTGTGCTGCAATTCATGGGGTCGCAAAGAGTTGGACACGACTGAGTGACTGATCTGATCTGATTAGATTTATGCCAGAAACAAGTGTGCTTTCTGAAAATATGTCAAGAGTATTTTCCAGACTACAAACCCAATATTATTATCAACTAAAAATTCATTGTGAATCCCATTCTGCACAAATAGGAGATTAACATAGCTCAGCAAAATTCTGAATTTGACAATTTTAGGAGTTGCAAGTTAATTTAAGAAACTTATTATTTGATATATCAGAAAATTACATTTCAAGCCCTTGTGAGTCAGGTGCCTGAGGGATCAGTACAACTGGTAGACATGCAATTTAGAAACCACACCCAAAGCATCAAAATTTTCTGTGTTCTTACAACTATTAGTCCTTCTCCAAAGGTATGCATGTTGCCAAGGATGCTCCCTTGCTGGCATTACCTAGGCAGAACTGGCTGGCTGGTTAAGAAGCTTTGAGAATTCATAGACCTACATGGTCATTCAGGTTTTTGAAGCGTGGCAACACTAGACCAGACTAGGGCTACAGTGATGAAAGAGACAGTCTCAGACCGTACAGTCTAGTGGAGGAAAGAAACTGTAGCTAAGAAAATGAACATGCCAAAAAATTGATGCCAAATACTGATAAGGCTATGTGGAGCTCATAAACAAGAAGCCTGAGAAAAAATGAGGTGATCTAAGTTAGGGAAGCAGAACATTTAAGTGACAGGGAAGTGGATTACACGTGGAAGAAACACATTTGGGGTGACTCTAAGAGAAAAGACCCCAAAAGATCACGTGCAAATTAGCCACAGTGCCTAAAGCACCACAATTAGAAGTTTTAAAATTTGTATTGAGGTTTTTCTTTTACATATCTAACTCAGGGGAAGTGATAGCCTATAAAACAGTTTCAAAATGATACTAAACAATTAAGATGGGAAGAAAACTTTGTTGATGTTTGGAAAGAACACACGACTTAGAGTGAAATTCAGATTTTCTATTTAACTGTATGAATTAATACACTGACTTAACCAACTAATACATATTATTTTTGACAAGTTACTTTGTTTCCACATCATTAGTACCTACAGTAAAAAGCAAGGTAATTACATAATCAAATGAGATAGTAATTGTAAACGTATTGTATAAATTATGAAGTATTAACATAAGGTGGTAATACTGTTATTTTTAAATGACAACTGAGAAAAGCCTAAAACATTCACAATTTTGCCCA
Source organism: Bubalus kerabau (assembly GCF_029407905.1). NCBI lineage: Eukaryota > Metazoa > Chordata > Mammalia > Artiodactyla > Bovidae > Bubalus > Bubalus kerabau. The sequence continues at coordinate 17,952,882 of NC_073641.1, forward strand.
CCGCCAATACCAACACCAATACATCTAGCTTCAGGTATGGCTGTTGTGGACAGGGAGTTTGTTAGTGCAACACCAAGACATCTAGCTTCAGGTTTGGTTGTTGTGGACTGGAAGAGTATTAGTAAGACTACAGTGGTAACTTCATTCACAGGCTCTGATTGGCAGTTTTTCTACAGGGAAGTTGTTGTTTAATTGTTAAGTCATGTCTGACCCCATGGACTATAGTCCACTTGGCTCCACACTCCATGGGATTTCCCAAGCAAGAATACTGGTTATTGAAATGGGTTGCCATTTCTTTCTCCAGGGTATCTTCTCGACCCAAGCATAGAACACGTGTCTCCTGCATTGGCAGGTGGGTTCTTTACCACTGAGCCACCTGGGAAGCCCCTGTAGGGAAATAGTCACTGATTATTTCCTTCTCTTTAAAGATTTAACTGAGGTACTGTTATCTAGAAGTATTCTGTCTCTGTTGGGAAGTTTTACCTTAGTCATCCAAACATAAAAGAAAATTTGAGTTGGCAAAAGAGAGTCAGAGACGACATTTGTATAAAGTAACTTTCTTCCTTATACTTATCTACAGCGATGGTCTCTATTGTATTGAAAGACATTTCTCAAGTTTAAGGATATGTGAATACTTTCCATTGCTCCTGATTGTATCAAAGAGAGGCTGGGAAATTTAAGTCCTTAAATACACTTAAGAAATTAAGTGTATTTAAGTCCTTAGCTAGATTGTGAATCTGGAAGGTATGTGTTAGAGTTAATATTTTTATGGCTCCAACTTTCAGAATTCTTATATTCTTCCTGTATATAAAAAAAAAACAAACATTAAGAAGGATTTGAAACTCTTTCACATTGATGTATAAATGTCTGGTAAATTATATTTGGTTGTAAGTCTAGAAATTGAGTTTCTTGCCCTGGCTTGAGATGATTTACTCACCAAGTTCATTGCCCCTATAAACCTCCCTTTCCTCAAATATAAAACAAAAGAGTTGTTTATCATGGTGATTTTCAAGTATACTAGAATTATACAGAGAGTTTGTGGATCTATGGACCTACAGTTGCCAAAACTTTGGTCATAGAAACTGTGATTCAGTAGAACTGAGGTAGACCCCAGGTGATTCAAAGTTCAATCTGGATTCAAGTTCAAAGTTCTACAGCTTGAAATTGCAGAACTAGATAGACTCCAAGGCTACTTCTAGCACGAAAATTCTATAATTCAGAGATTTAACTGAAAAGACTTCTGACATTAAATTATGACCACAGATATTTTTATGGTCCCATAAATAGTGAGCTGTCTATTAATGACAAAATAATAACTAATGCTTTATTGAGATCTTATTCTGTGCCTGAGACTCTGCTAAATACTTTATATGTGTTTTCATGCAACTCTTATAACAGTCCCAGGAAGTAAGAAGTATTGCTATTCTTATTACAGAGATGGTAAATTTGAGAAACAGAAATACAGAAATGATAATGTGGCAAATATACCTCCAGAGTATTTGTTACATATTGGGCATTATAGCATTACATATTCTTAAAAATCACCTATATATCTATTTACAACACTATGGTTTGTACTATTATTCTTATCCCTTCTTTATAGATGAGGAGTCCAAAGAACAGAGAGGTTAAGTAATATGTACTAAGGTTGCACAACTATTAAGTGACAGTCTAGGGATTTAAACACAGGCAGTCTGGCTCTAGAATACATACTTTTAATAAAAGCAATTAATGCATGCAGACATGTGTACTCAGAAATGTCTGGTAACCACCCCAAGTTTGTGTTGCAAATAAGAAGCTATCACTGAAATTAAATACTCACCTAATTTTATTTCAGAGCCCCTATACACAATTGCTACTATATTAGAAATGCTTGGAAGCAATAAGTTCTACAAAGTTAGTGGTGGAATGAGGAAAATTCATGGGCATTGAACTAAGAGTGCCATGTTTAGGAAGAGAGAGTATCTATAACCAAGCAATATATCTGCAAAGACAGGAAATCACAAAAATAATATAGAACCAATTTGTGTTCTTTGGATTCTTATATCCCATCTCTTGAATTCTTTCTTATTCTGTTTCCTCAAACACACAGTTATTGAAAACAGAGCACAGATGAAAGGTTTCATCTCAAATCTTCCTCTAATGCTGAATGGAGAAACTTTATAAAAGGACGATTTGGATTTTATTGAGTGTCTACTATGTGCCCAGTGTCACATTATATTCATAGCTCTTCCCTTTTTGATTTCAGGGACATTTTACATAAAAATTGTTAGGACCACAAATAGTTTTTGCTTATGAGGCTTACATAACAAATAACACCTATTATCATTTAAAAGGAAAGTCTTAAAAAACATTTATTAATCCATGTGAAAAGAAAAATAAAACCTATTATATTATTCATAACATTTTATGAAAATTAATCTTATTTTCTAAAACAAGCAATTACTTATTACTGAGAAAAATTGTATTTCTTTACATATTTGCAAATATATTTAATATGTGGCTTAGCAGAATTCAGCTGGGTTTTCGTATATGTTTCTGCATTTAATTTATTATATCACATATATGTGATCACTAAAAGTTTCATGGTACACTTGGTGAAATGAAAATAGTTTTGAACTTCTTAAAGAATATCTGGGACCACCAGAGACCCATGAACCACACTTTGAGAGTAATTACAAAAGATATTGTCTGTCAATAATAATGAAAAAAATAAGTATTACAATTACCATATAAGAAGTCTTAAAGTCAACAATAAAAAGAAAATAAAAAGAGCAAAGGATTTGAAGAGCCATTCCTGATAAGAATGGATTCAGTTCAGTTTAGTTCAATCGCTCAGTTGTGTCTGACTCTTTGAGATCCCATGGATTGAAGCACGCCAGGCCTCCCAGTCCATCACCAACTCCCAGAGTTTACTCAAATTCATGTCCGTTGAGTTGGTGATGCCATCCAACCATCTCATCCTCTGTCGTCCCCTTCTCCTCCTGCCTTCAATCTTTCCCCGCATAAGTGTCTTTTCAAATGAGTCAATTCTTCACATCAGGTGGCCAAAGTATTGGAGTTTCGGCTTCAGCGTCAGTCCCTCCAATGAATATTCAGGACTGACTTTAATAAAGAGGGACTGGTTGGATCTCCTTACAATCCAAGGGACTCTCAAGAGTCTTCTCCAACACCATAGTACAAAAGCATTAATTCTTTGGCACTCAGCTTCCTTTATAGTCCAAATCTCACATCCATATGTGACTACTGGAAAACCATAGCTTTGACTAGATAGACCTTTGTTGGTAAAGTAATGTCTCTGCTTTTTAATATGCTGTCTAGGTTGATCATAACTTTTCTCCCAAGGGGTGAGCATCTTTTAATTTCATGGCTGCAATCACCATCTAAAGTGAGTTTTGGAGCCCAAAACCAATAAAGTCTGTCACTGTTTCCACTGTTTCCCCCATTTATTTGCCATGAAGTGATGAGACCAGATGCCAAGATCTTAGTTTTCTGAATGTTGAGCTTTAAGCCAACTTTTTCACTCTCCTCTTCCACTTTCATCAAGAGGCTCTTTAGTTCTTCTTCACTTTCTGCATATCTGAGGTTATTGACATTTTTCCCAGCAATCTTGATTCCAACTTTCGCTTCATCCAGTCCAGCATTTCTCATGATGTACTCTGCATGTAAGTTAAATAAGCACGGTGACAATATACAATCTTGATGTACTCCTTTCCTGATTTGGAACCAGTCTGTCATTCCATGTCCATTATTAACTGTTGCTTCCTGACCTGCACACAGATTTCTCAAGAGGTGAGTCAGGTGGCCTGGTACTCCCATCTCTTTCAGAATTTTCCACAGTTTGTTGTGATCCACACAGTCAAGGACTTTGGCATAGTCAATAAAGCACAAGGAGATGTTTTTCTGGAACTCTCTTGCTTTTTCTATGATCCAGCAGATGTTGGAAATTTGATCTCTGGTTCCTCTGCCTTTTCTAAAACCAGCTTGAACATCTGGAAGTTCACAGTTCATGTACTATTGAAGCCTGGCTTAGAGAATTTTGAGCATTAGTTTGCTAGCATGCAAGATGAGTGCAATGGTGTGGTAGTCTGAGCATTCTTTGGCATTACCTTTCTTTGGGATTGGAATGAAAACTGACCTTTTCCAGTCCTGTTGCCACTGCTGAGTTTTCCAAAAATGTCCAATAAGGGCATCAAAAGATGTTAAATATCATTATTTACTAACGAAGTGCTGCTGGAAACTATAATGAGGTATTACTTCATACTCATTAGGATAAAATTAAAAATGACAATAGTATTGGTACGAATGTGAAGGGACTGGAACCCTTATACACTGCTGTTAGGTTTGTTTTCCAAAGTAGTATCACAATTTTACAATTTAAAAATTCCTCAAAATATTAAACATAGAGTTACAATTGTTGCTGTCGTTCAGTTTCTTATTTGTGTCTGACTTTTTGCCACCCCATGTACTGCAGCACGCACCAGCTTCCCTCTCCTTCACCATTTCCTGAAGCTTGCTCAAACTTATGTCCATTGAATTAGTGTTGCAATCCAACCATCTCATCCTCTGTTTTCTTCTTCTCCTGCCTTCAATCTTTCCCAGTATCAGGGTCTTTTCTGATGAGTTGGCTCTTCCCATCAGGTAACCAAAGTATTGGAGCTTCAGCTTCAGCATCAGTCCTTCCAATGAATACTCGGGGTTGATGTCCTTTAGGATTGACTTGTTTGGTATCTTTGCAGTCCAAGGGCCTCTCAAGAGTCTTCTCCAACACCACAGTTCAAAAGCATCAATTCTTTGGTGCTCAGCCTTCTTTATGGTCCAACTTTCACATCCATACATGACTACTGGAAAAACCATACCTTTGACTAGACAGACCTTTGTTGGCAAAGTAATGTCTCTGCTTTTTAATACACTGTCTAGGTTGGTCGTTTTCCTTCAAGGAGCAAATATCTTTTAATTTCATAGCTGCAGTCACCATCTGCAGTGATTTTGGAGCAAAAGAAAATAAAGTCTATTACTTTTTCCATTGCTTCCCCATCTATTTGCCATGAAATGAAGGTACAGGATGACATAGTCTTAATTTTTTTTAATTAATTACATTTTTAATTGATGAATAATTGCTTTACAGAATTTCATTGTTTACTGTCAAACCTCAAATAAGTCAGCCATAGGTTTACATATATCCCCTCCCTTTTGAACCTCCCTCCCCATCCCACCCCTCTAAGTTGATACAGAGCCCCTGTTTGAGTTTCTTGAGCCATACAGCAAATTCCCATTGGCTATCCATTTTACATATGGTAATTTAAGTTTCCATGTTACTCTTTCCCTACATCTCACCCTCTCTTCCCCTCTCCCCATGTCCATGAGCCTATTCTCTATGTCTCTTTCTTCATTCCTGCTAGTAGATAAGTTCTTCAGTACCATTTTTCTAGATTCTGTATACATGCATTATAATATGATGTTTATCTTTCTGACGATCTTCACTCTGTATAATAGGTTCTAGGTTCATCCATCTCATTAGAACTGACTCAAATGTGTTGCTTTTAATGGCTAATATTCCATCGTGTATATAGACCACAACTTCTTTATCCATTCATCTGTCAATGGACATCTAGGTTGCATCTATGTTCTAGCTATTTTAAATAGTGCTGCAATGAACAATGGGATACATGTGTCTTTTTCAATTTTGGTTTCCTCAGGTTATATGCCTAGGAGTGGGATTTTGGGGTCATATGGTGGTTTTATTCCTAGTTTTTAAAGGAATCTCCACACGGTCTTCCATAATGGCTGTATCAGTTTACATTCCCACCAACAGTGAAAGAGCATTCCCATTTCTCCACACCAACTCCAGCATTTATTGTTTGTCGACTTTTTAATGATGGCCATTCTGAACAGTGTGAGGTGATATCTCATTGTAGCTTTGATTTACATTTCTCTCATAATGAGTGATGTTAAGCATCTTTTCATGTGTTTGTTAGCCACCTGTATGTCTTCTTTGGAGAAATGTCTCTTTAAGGCTTTTCCCATGTTTTGAGTGGATTGTTTGTTTTTCTGGCATTAAGTTGTATGAGCTGCTTGTATATTTTGGAAATTAATCCTTTGTCAGTTGTTTCCTTTACTATTATTTTCTCCCATTCTGAGGGCTGTCTTTTCATCTTGCTTATAGTTTCCATTGCTGTGCAAAAGCTTTTAAGTTTAATCATGTCCCACCTGTTTACTTTTGTTTTTATTTCCATTACTCTAGGAGATGGGTCATGAAGGATTTTGCATTGATTTGTGTCATCAAGTGTTCTGCCTATGTTTTCCTCTAAGAGTTTTATGGTTTCTGGTCTTACATTTAGGTCTTCAATCCATTTTGAGTCTATCTTTGTGTATGGTGTCAGGAAGTGTTCTAAATTCATTCTTTTACATGTAGCTGTCCAGTTTTCCCAGCACCATTTATTGAAGAGGCTGTCTTTGCGTCATTGTATATTCTTGCCTCCTTTGTCTAAAACAAGGAACCCATAATGCATGGGCTGAACTAAGCTTGGAGAAAGCTACAAGAGGCCTGGAGATGTGTTTGAGATAAAGCATCTTGGAGATGGAAGATCCCAAGGTCTCAGGAGATCAACATGGGGTGGGACGTCAGGATGCAGCCCTCACAAGTGACAGATAGGGAGGGTACATATGTTGATCTATGCCCCTCCTGGAGATATATATATATATATATATTTTTTTTTTTTGACAAATGTCAATACAACTTACTAAGAATCTACACATTCATAAAATTTTAATGAACACCAGATTTGATCCTGACAGTGTTCTAGGTTTGGGGAATATTGTTTGTTTGTTGTTCAGTTACTAAGTCATGTCTGATTCTTCACTACTCCATAGACTGCAACACGCCAGACTTCTCTGTCCTTCACTCTCTCTTGGGGTTTGCTCAAACTCATGTCCATTGAGTTGGTGATGCCATCCAATGATCTCATTCTCTGTCACTCCCTTCTCCTCCTCTTTCCAATCTTCCCCAGCATTAGGGTCTTTTCCAATGAGTTGGCTCTTCATATCAGGTGGCCAAAGTACTGGAGCTTCAGCATCATTTCTTTCCATGAATATTTCCTTTAGGATTGACTGGTTTGATCTTCTTGTAGTCCAAGGGACTCTTAAGAGTCTTCTCTAGCATCATAGTTTGAAATCATCAATTTTTCAGTGCTCAGCCTTCTTTATGGTCCAACTCTTACATCAATACATGACTACTGGAAAAACCATAACTTTGCCTAGATGGACCTTTCTCAGCAAAGAAATGTCTCTGATTTTTAAGATGCTGTCTAGGTTCATCATAGTTTTCTTCCAAGGTATAAGTGTCTTTTAATTTCATGGCTGTAGTCACCATCTACAGTGATTTTGGAGCCCAAGAAAATAAAATCTGCACGCTTTCCACTTTATCTTCATCTATCTGCCACAAAGTGTTAGGACCAGATGTCATGATTCTAAGTTTTTGAATGTTGAGTTTTAAACCCACTTTTTCACTCTCTTGATGAGCCTCTTTCACCCTCACCAAGAGGCTCTTGGGGAATATAACAATGAACAGACATATAAAATCTCTCAGGAAACTTATATTGTAATTATAAGATACAGAAAATAAATACACATGAAACAAACATGGTAATATCTTATAATGATATAAACAACAAAGTTTATATCATTAAGAAAAAGAAATGCAAAAAAAGCAAAATGCCTGTCTAAGGAGGCCTTACAAATAGCTGTGAAAAGAACAGAAGTGAAAAGAAAAGGAGAAAAGGAAAGATATACCCATTTGAATGCAGACTTCCAAAGAATAGCAAGGAGAGCTAAGAAAGCCTTCCTCAGTGATCAATGCAAAGAAATAGAGGAAAACAACAGAATGGGAAAGACTAGAGATCTCTTCAAGAAAATTAGAAATACCAAGGGAACATTAAATGCAAAGATGGGCTCAATAAAGGACAGAAATGGGATGGACCTAACATAAGCAGAAGATATTAAGAAGAGGTGGCAGGAATACACAGAAGAACTGTACAAAAAAGATCTTCACGACCCAGATAATCATGATGGTTTGATCACTCACACTCACCTAGAGCCAGACATCCTGGAATGCAAAGTCAAGTGGGCCTTAGAAAGCATCACTACAAACAAAGCTAGTGGAGGTGATGGAATTCCAGTGGAGCTATTTCAAATGCTGAAAGATGATGCTGTGAAAGTGCTGCACTCAATATGTCAGCAAATATGGAAAACTCAGCAGTGGCCACAGGATTGGAAAAAGTCAGTTTTCATTCCAATCCCAAAGAAAGGCAATGCCAAAGAATGCTCAAACTACCACACAATTGCACTCATCTCACATGCTAGTAAAGTAATGCTCAAAATTCTCCAAGCCAGGCTTCAGCAATATGTGAACCGTGAACTTCCAGATGTTCAAGCTGGTTTTAGAAAAGGCAGAGGAACCAGAGATCAAATTGCCAACATCTGCTGGATCATGGAAAAAGCAAGAGAGTTTCAGAAAAATATCTATTTCTGCTTTATTGACTATGCCAAAGCCTTTGACTGTGTGGATCACAATCAACTGTGGAAAATTCTGAAGGACATGGGAATACCAGACCACCTGACCTGCCTCTTGAGAAACCTGTATGCAGGTCAGGAAGCAACAGTTAGAACTGGACATGGAACAACAGACTGGTTCCAAATAGGAAAAGGAGTACATCAAGGCTGTATACTGTCACCCTGCTTTTTTAACTTATATGCAGAGTACATCATGAGAAATGCTGGGCTGGAGGGAGCACAAGCTGGAATCAAGATCAATAATCTCAGATATGCAGATGACACCACCCTCATGGCAGAAAGTGAAGAACTAAAGAGTGTCTTGATGAAAGTGAAAGAGGAGACTGAAAATGTTGGCTTAAAGCTCAGCATTCAGAAAACAAAGATCATGACATCTGGTCCCATCACTTCATGGCAAATAGATGGGGAAACAGTAGAAACAGTGACTGATTTTATTTTGGGGGGATCCAAAATCACTTTAGATGGTGATTGCAGCCATGAAATTAAAAGATGCTTACTCCTTGGAAGGAAAGTTATCACCAACCTAGACAGCATATTAAAAAACAGAGACATTACTTTGTCAACAAAGGTCCGTCTAGTCAAGGCTATGGTTTTTTCAGTGGTCATGTATGGATGTGAGAGTTGGACTATAAAGAAAGCTGAGTGCCAAAGAATTGGTGCTTTTGAACTGTGGTGTTGGAGAAGACTCTTGAGAGTCCCTTGGACTGCAAGGAGATCCAACCAGTCCATCCTAAAGCCGATCAGTCCTGGGTGTTCATTGGAAGGACTGATGTTGAAGCTGAAACTCCGATACTTTGGCCACCTGATGCAAGGAGCTGAATCATTGGAAAAGACTCTGATGCTGGGAAAGATTGAGGGCAGGAGGATAAGGGAACGACAGAGGATGAGATGGTTGGATGGCATCACCGACTCAGTGGACATGGGTTTGGGTAGACCCTGGGAGTTGGTGATAGACAGGGAGGCCTGGCATGCTGCAGTTCATGGTGTCACAAAGAGTCAGACACGACTGAGTGACTGAACTGAACTGAAACAACAAAGGAAGTAAAGAAGAGTTCGTGAGACAAGAAGTGAGGGAAAGAAACTGAGGGAAGGAAAGGTGTCACTTTAGCTATGATGATGAGCAAAAGCCTCCATGATGGGATGATAGTTAACTAAGGTGATTTTTAATCTAAAAACAAGGGGTAAGCTTTGTGAACAGATAAGGAAGGATTCTCCAGAAAGAAGAGCAAGTTGAAAAGATGGAGATGGAAAAGAATTTGGTGCCTTGTGTAAAACAGAAGGGAGAAAGAGCTAGAACTAAGTGTACAATATTCATAATAAAACAAAATGCTATTGAATAGGTAATCAGGGGCTTCATTGCATAGAGCATTGTGGGTTATGATTTATACTTTCAGAAGAGCCAACATTATGTAAATCAGATTCTAGGGGGCAAAAATGGGGACGGATGGACTGATTCAGAGGCTGTTGCAACAGTTCCGGTGAGATCATGGTGGGTTAGCCTTGAAGGTAAATCGATTGAGAATATACTTTGAAGACATAGCCAATAAGACTTGCAAATGAATTTGATATGAAGGCAGAATAGGGGTGGTTTGAAGTAGACATGAATCAAGGACAATTTCTAGATCTTTGGCTTGGACATTTGGTACATAGTAAAACTTGTTACTGAAATGAGGACTGTCAAAAGCACGTTTAGGAGGAAGGTAACAAATGTTCTATTTTCAGTGTGGTAAGTTTGGACATGTTAAATTCCCAAGTGGAAATGTCCTGTAGGTTGTCAAATATATATTTGGACCTCAGGGAGAAAGTCAACGCTGGGAGTAAAAAAAAAAAAAAATGTGCATCTGGCATCATATAATTTCATTTGCTTTTATTTGGTGACATTATTCTATTTGAAAAATATTTGGCTTGTTTCTAAGGCCCCAGTTACTGAATGTTTAAAGGTTCTAATGGAACCTTCAGTTTCCCAGGCTACAACTGAACACAGGCGAGGATGGGGTGCCCTCTGGTGGAAAATCGACAAGGTTAAGCACACTGGGGTACAGACATGTTAAAATAGGGATTAAACACGTCACCAACAGGTTATAGGAGGAACAGCCCCAGGAAAATGATATATGAATTGGGCAAGATGTTAAGGAGAAACATAGAATGGGTGTAATGGTACAAAGTGGAGAATACATGTTGTTTAATAAAAATAATATTTAGTTCTAGCCGAAAGTTATATGAAGAATGCAGGCCTGGTTTTGAGAGAGATGATTTAAATCCACACTAGTCTATATGTTTTTCTGATTTGTAAATATTGGTTGCTAATAAGATTACAACGCCAGTTTAAATTATGCAATAATAGATGTCTGTGGATAAGATTGATGGACAAGAGCAGTGTCAATATCCTGGTTGTAATACTTCACTATTGTTTCACAAGATGTGACCATTGGGGGGACCTGGGTTAAGGGTACACAGGATCTCTTTCTTATCTATCACAATTGCATAGGAGTTTATTATTAACTCAAAATAGTTTAGTTTTAAAAATCTATTAATTTTTCTGTCAATCAAATTCAGCCCAAAGAGTACTAGTTTCCAGATTTTAAGGAAAGAGGATATACAAAGTGGTGCAGTTTGAAAAGATAGCCCCTGAAATCCTGCTATGAAAGAAATGGGGTGTTTGCTGGCCTGATTATCCACTTAAATCCTAGGCACATATCTTATGAGAATTGGAGCTCCAGTTCCTTGCTCCCAAGCACTAATGCTGATTTCACTTCTTGGGACCAAGTGGGCACAATATGGGCAATGTATGGGGGTGGGGTGGTTGCTAAAATGTAATACTAAATCCTGAGAAATTATACACTGCTCTCTGGTTCTTACTTGCCAATCTTTGAAACAATGCCTTATATATTTCCTCAAAGAGTGGAATCTATGAGGAAGGAAATATAGTGAAAGGGAATATATTTTTTTAATTTCTATGTGATTTGGGAAGACTCTTGAGAGTCCCTTGGACTGCAAGGAGTTCCAACCAGTCCATTCTGAAGGAGATCAGCCCTGGGATTTCTTTGGAAGGAATGATGCTAAAGCTGAAACTCCAGGACTTTGGCCACCTCATGCGAAGAGTTGACTCATTGGAAAAGACTCTGATGCTGGGAGGGATTGGGGACAGGAGGAGAAGGGGACGACAGAGAATGAGATGGCTGGATGGCATCACTGACTCGATGGACGTGAGTCTGAGTGAACTCCGGGAGTTGGTGATGGACAGGGAGGCCTGGCATGCTGTGATTCATGGGGTCGCAAAGAGTCAGACACGACTTAGCGACTGATCTGATCTGATCTGATCTGATGTGATTTGGAAAAAAATAAAGAATAAATACACTTCCTTCACAATTTTAAACACTTTTGAATCTTTCTGAAATTCCTGTTAATTTTGGGGTGAATGAGATTTTTTTACTTATACATACTCAATGTAATCATCAATTTTCCCTCAAGGTATCATATGAAATGTACCGCAGTCTTAAAACTCCCAGTCTACCTAGTACATTTACTTTGTTTCCAAAGTGGCTTTTTGATTGCTTTTGAATAATATAGTCCCTAATGTTTACAGCCACCTTTTCAACACTGTATTCAGAAGTCAAGTTTAGAAACACCCACTTATGCCTTAGGGAGTTTTATCTTTGCCAAACACCAGTATGCATGTTTCAAAAAGTACTCTCGCAGCAGAAAGTTTAATTATGAAGCTGTCTAAGCATTATTTCTGAACTTCCATCTTATCCCTGCTGTGTTCCCAAATCATTTTGACTCCAGGAACGTACAAATCTTAGTTTCAATAAATTCAGAGAATAGACATTTGGGCCTTTAAGACCTTGGGGAATAATAGTGAATGCATTAACTGCTGTGTAACGTGTAATTATGTATCCACAATTCCATTTCCTTTGGTCTTTCGTCAAAAGCTGATGAGAGGCAGCTGTCAGTGGGAGAAGACTGCTTCCTTGAGTGGTAGGTCTATTATTTACACAGTGATAGTGTCAAAGAGTTCTAAACTAACACAAATGCTTTATTTTATTTTATTTTTTTAAATTTTATTTTATTTTTAACTTTACATAATTGTATTAGTTTTGCCAAATATCAAAATGAATCCGCCACAGATATACATGTGTTCCCCATCCTGAACCCTCCTCCCTCCTCCCTCCCCATTCCATCCCTCTGGGTCGTCCCAGTGCACCAGCCCCAAGCATCCAGTATCTTGCATCGAACCTGGACTGGTAACTCGTTTCATACATGATATTTTACATGTTTCAATGCCATTCTCCCAAATCTTCCCACCCTCTCCCTCTCCCACAGAGTCCATAAGACTGTTCTATACATCAGTGTCTCTTTTGCTGTCTCGTACACAGGGTTATTGTTACCATCTTTCTAAATTCCATATATATGCGTTAGTATACTGTATTGGTGTTTTTCTTTCTGGCTTACTTCACTCTGTATAATGGGAAACACTGTGCCAGTTTAATAATAATAAATTAATAGCATTGAATCCTCCTGGATTTTCATTTTTAAAGACAGAAAATGACATATTTGGAAAGATATTAATAGTAGAGCAAAATCGGAAGTAATGAAAGAACAGTTGCTTATTATTATAATTATAATTATATTTATTTTTATATTTTATATTTATATATAAATATATATATTTTATATTATATTTATATAATTATATATATTATTATTATAATAAGCAACTGTTCTTTCATTACTTCCGATTTTGCTCTACTATTAATATCTTTCCAAATATGTCATTTTCTGTCTTTAAAAATGAAAATCCAGGAGGATTCACCGCTATTAATTTATTATTATTAAACTGGCACAGTGTAATCAACATGAAAAATTATTAATGAGACCACTTTCTGTGCCAGTTTCCTGAACTCTGTATTTCACATTTGCATACATCTCAGTTCAGACCAGCCACATTTCAAGTGCTCAGTAGCTTCATGTGTGTTATATGACTAGTGTATGACACAGTTTGTTGTGATCCACAGAGTCAAAGGCTTTAGCATTGTCAATGAAGCAGAAGTAAGATGTTTTTCTGGAATTCTCTTGCTTTTTCTATAATCCAATGGAGTTGGCAATTTGATCTCTTGTTCTTCTGCCTTTTCTAAACCCAGCTTGAACATCTGAAAGTTCACTGTTCACGTATTGTTGAAGCCTCTGCCCTAAAGGAGCTTACACTCGAACCACCTTGTTATAAAATTAATCAAACAAGGAGACCATAAGGATGAGATGACTCTAATGTCTTGGTAGCCAACTTAAGCAAACGGAAACCTAAGCCAGAATCACTTCCTGTAAATGCCTTAAGATTAAGAAGAACAGCCAGTCACAAACAGCCAACTAGTCTTTCCCAAATAATGCAACCACTTCAAGCTCTAGCCAAACAACTGCCTTGCTTTTCTTCCAAGTCCTCTCTCTAAATCCCTTGCCCATAACTCTTAGCAGTAGAATGCTCCTAACCACCATGCATCAACGTTTGCTCAAATAAACTTAAAAATTAAAAAAAAAAAAAAAGAACAGTTGCTAAAGAAGGGGTCACCTGCCTTTAACATCAGTCTATTTAAAAACTCACATTTAAAAACTATATGAGATATACAAAGCAAATTTCTCTTGGTACTATGTCCCTACTCCTTTTGACTAAGTGTTGTGGCAATACCAGGGAGATAGAGACTAGTTTGACTTTCAGAATCCTACGCAATTTTATTGAGCTCAGTTACTGATGTAGATGATGTTACCACAGAAATAGTTTTTGCCAATGGCTCAGTAGGTAAACAATCTGCCTGCAATACAGGAGACGTGGGTTTGATCCCTGGGTCAGGAAGATCCCCTGGAGAATAAAGTGGCAACCCACTCCAATATTCTTGCCTGAAAAATCCCATGGACAGTGGAGCCTGGTAGCCTACAGTCCAAAGGATCACAAAGAGTCAGACATGCCTGAGCACACACACATACATCTACTTATACATGTATCACAGAAATAGGTGTTACATATTTTTTATCTATATATTATATAGATATTAATTAATTTAAATTAATTAAATCTTAGAGCAAAGTGATATCGTGGTGGTGGCTGTTTGCATTTGCTGTTCCTTTGGCCTAGACTACAACTCTCTCAAATTGGTGCATTACTGGTTTCTTTTCACATTCAGGTCTTTGTTTGAATTATGCTTTTTCAAAGAGATCACACACAGACATACAGTATACATTCCATTACCTTGCTTTACTTCATAATTTGTATCTATCTCTATCTGAAATTAAATCACATAGTATTTTGTTATCCATCTATTGTGTTTGTTTCCCCATTATTTTTCCCTTTATCTGTTTTATTCACTGTGTATCTCCAGAACTCATACACCTGTTGCTTAATCATGTTAAATAGAATGAATTAACAGGAAAAGCCAAATAAGCCAATATATGTTTAAATCCACTTAATTTTGATGGGAGGTGGAGATTGATAAAGCTTTTGCCTAAAGATAATGTAACAGAGGGAATGGATTTCTGTTTTAAATAAGACATCGGCAATAATTACTCTCTCAAATATAGGTATGATTTGAGAATGAGTTATCTCTTTTATATCAGGTTTCATATCTTCAAAAATGGCTAAACTCTCAAGTGACTGCAACTGTTGGCCAAAGAGTTTTTGGTTAGGATGCTGTTATAGAACCTGTCAAGGGTCAGCACATAAGTGAGAACCTTTTTCAACCTATGCATAAATCCAGACATGAGCTATGAGAACTCAGTTTATAAAGAAGTATATGCAGAAAACTGACCGGAGAAGTTACAGGCCTATCTGAAATTCTCTGTGCCTACAAAATTTAAATAGAAAATAAAAGCTCTCTAGAAAACTGTCACTGGGAAGTTCATTCATCTGTAGAGAGATGAGAACTTTTTTCCCATATCCAAAGAGAAATTTGCTGGGTTTTATTTTAGGTTCACAAGTCCGTGATGTTTAGAATTTTCGAGGCAATTTTTCCTCTTATCTGATAAATAAGAAGGCCTGAACTAAGGTAGAGTCTTTGGTATGCCACCAAAGAATTGTTAATTATTCATTAATCTGCTTGGATTCATTATTGGAAAACAAGTATGTACCCAAAGAGAATTATGCCCATAATTTCAAACTCTTGCTGGGGCAATCTGGGGACTCATTAAGGAAGCATAACCAAATTGAGTCATTTCTCCCTAAAAAATGGTGGAGTAGTTTTGCCCAAATGGCATTTATATTCAGTGATACAGAATTAATGGCAGTGCCACTGTTCATAAGAAGATAGCAGTATATCACTAGTTCCAAGTATTGATTTGTTGCTGTTGTTTAGTCACTAAGTCCTGTCCGACTCTTTGCAACCTCATGGTCTGTACCCTGCCAGGCTCCTCTGTTTATGGGATTTCCCAGGCAAGAATACTGGAGTGGGCTGCCATTTCCTTCTCCAGGGGATTTTTCCAGATCAGGAATTGAACCTGAGGCTCCTGCATTAACAGGTGAATCCTTTACCACTGAGCCACTGGGGAAACCCAGTTCCAAGTATTGATATTTTTAGCATTTATAATTGAGCTATGTTTGAATAGAAATACAACTTCCAGTGAGTAACAAAGAAGCTGCACTTATGAATAAAAACTGTTTTTTTCCTAAGCTAAGTATACTTAGTTTTAGATCTGTGTATCTGAAGTCACAATTCTTTCTGGCTCCCATGTCTCTTACCTGCTTGAAGCTGCCATTTGACACTCTAAGGCCACTTGTTTTGGGATATAGAGGGCAGGAGGCTTTTACCTACAGAAAATGAAAACAGGACTCCCAATTCTTGCCCAGCATTTCACTAATGCTAGGCAGAATGAACAATAATGCAACACAAAACTTTATTATATTATTGTTATCCTTTAGCTTTGTGAAAAGGTAACCATTTGGGTTGTTACAGAGAACATTTCTTGCTTTGCTGCTCTGTGTTGAGCTGATTTGACAGGAGTAAGTTGTTTACATTTTATTCTTTGGATAATGATTCAAGAAAGTAATCCTATTGACTCTATATATTACAAAGTAAAAATGATTATTTTAGGGTCTGTGAAATTCCAGACAGTGATATCCAGGTGTAGGCTGCCTTGCTTACCAAATCTCCTCTCTTCGCCCTGAATGAGGGACTTCTGTAATTTTTTCAAATATTTTTGTGTTAGTACACATTTCCTAATTTTTTGCATATGCAATTGAAAGCATTTCCATTTCAGTTTGCAGTTATAAAATGAATTCTTGAAAAACATACCCAGAGATTATATTATAATAATGTAATTGTCAATGTAGAAATTGACATAAGATAATAATAATAACTGTACTGCAGGGAAAAGAGATTAGCTTTATAAACTCATAAAAGTAAGACAAATTCATGTCAAGTAAGTGTTTTTCCTAATTACTTTTGCTTTTTATTAAAAAATAATTGATTATTATTCCCTTGATATGTTAAATGTTCTATTTTTCAGTAGGACAAGCTAACTACATATAGAATAAGAACAAATTAGGTTTTAGACACAGGGTTGGGAAAACTTCAGCAAACACTGAACCTAGACTGGTAATTGCTTCAAGTAGCTATCTCCTTTGGTCACAGCGAAGCTTTTATCATTTTTAAGGAAGATAAAATATATTTCTAAAATCCTGAGTGAATGTAGGAAAAAGCTCAGCTTTAACAACATGGTGCTTTTAGTTCCTTTAAAGAATTATCGGACTACAAGATGATAGATCTTGTGTGCACTTTGCCAATGTAAAACTCTTCTGTTTTTGACTCAACTTTCATGCAAAGTCCAGGGAAAGTAAATGGTTTTCAATAATGACAGCTAGGGAATCATCAAAGGAATAACCTACTTTTTCCTTAAGACTAGTTAGTAGACACCAAAAGAAAAACATGTGGAGAGAGAATAAACACATTAATAATTGAAAAAGCAAAACAAGTCTCAGTCAACTCTCCTCCTCCAAGGTTAACAGATAAAATAAAATTGAATTGAAAGAGGAAATTCTACCCACAGATTTTGGACAACACATTGAGCTTAGGGAGATAATACTTAAATCCCTGCACATGTGGTGGCCTCTACAGTTAGTTACAGATTTCTGGGCCTGGAACTGCAAAGTTAATAGACTGTGAAAGGAAAGAATAACCATGAGATGAGACAGCTGATGCATCAGCAGCTATCAGGATTGAAAATGAGGAATAACTATTCCCTCTTACTTCCTAGGATGCTATAAACCTTCAGATTTCAAAAGAGAGCAAATTAACTGTGACAGTATAGATGGAAGAAGAGAGATTTCTAAGAGCAATTTCTATGACATCCTTCATTTGAACAGGGACTTGGGAAGAGCAGAAAAGGATGCTAGAGGTGACACAGTATTTTGGTTTCAGTTTTTTAATGCTTTGGAGACAGCTTTATTTCTTTTAGTTGTTAAGTTAAATATGGCCTTTCTATTTTTTTTTTTAATTTTTAATTGAAGTATAGTTGATTTACAATGTAGTACTGATTTCAGGTGTGTAGCAAAGTGATTTAAATACATATTCTTTTTTCAGGCTCTTTTTCCTTATAGGTTATGATAAGATATTGAGTACAGATCCCTGTGCTATACGGTAGGTCCTGGTTGTTTATCTATTTTATATATAGTAGTGTGTATCTGTTAATCTCAAACTCCAAATTCATACTTGCCCAAATATTACCTTTCTGAATTCAGGACAATTCAGTTTAGATTTAAAAAAAAGCAAAGATTTGAGGGTAAGTCTTTGATAGTAAATGTGTTCTATTAAAAATTAAAATGATGACATAAATTTTATCTAAGATATATGGGTGTTAGGGGAAAAGCAGAGTATCTCCCAGTTTTCCTTTTACTTGGCTATCCAACAACTATACATTCCAGGTTTTATAATAGGAAGAATGAAACCAGTTTATTCCAAGCTTTCTTCCAACTCTATTGGTAGAAACAGCTTGGTTTCTGACCTGAAGTTCTCAGTGTTCAAAATATCTGTTTCAGTGATTAAATATTCTAGGTCTTTTTCCACAGCAAATCTGAATGCTAGGAAACAATGACCAATCCTACTAATTCCTCAAGGACAAAAATGTGTAAGCCATGAAATTTATTCCCCAAAGAAATACAATTTCCATGTATACTTCTTGAAAAAGTATTAGAGAACATATTTCACAGTATCATGGACTTCACATTTTGTTAGGAGGGTAGATGCAATGTTAAGTGTTGTTACTTTAAAAAAAAAAAATTCAAGGACACTTTGGGAGGTTTTACCTTGATTGTGGCGATAGTATTGTAAGTGCTTGCATATGTCCAAATTCATCAAGTTGTACCCAATAAATATATGCAGTTCTTTAACAATTATACCACAATAAAACTATTTTTTAAAAAGTCAGTGAAGCAAGAAATGAAACCATGATAATAGAAGAGAATGAAAGTATCCCAAACCTTGATAGAGTCGGAAGAGGGAAGGTAAAAGAGGATGAAGGATAGATGGATGACAAAAAAGTATTCCCAATTTTTCAGTTCTCCCTGGATTCAGGCCATTGCTTTATAACTCTTCAGTGATTTCACATTGAGCCTGAAGCATCTGGCTCATCTCTCTAATCTGTACTCAGCTAAGCTAAATTCTTTAACCAAAATCATTATATATGTATGCATATGTATATATATATACACACACATATATGTGCATATACACAAAAAAATAAAATTTATTGTATAAATATTATCTTTGGGGTTGGGAAAATCAGAATAGATATAGGCAGAATAGAGAATGTAATGTACTCAATTATTTTTCCTTGTTAATTTGTTATATATACTCAAAAGTTCAAGGATTAAAACAGTTCTTCTGAAATTCCCTGTTTTTAAAAGCTTGTAATGATTAAATGAAATATTTATAGCTTAAATGGCCTAAGTTAAAATTTAGGCTGATATCTCTAAATTAAGGAAATGTATTTATCACTAATTTCTTTTCTGAATTACACAGCCTCCATTTGCAGTTACAAAATAAACAGATTATGTTTTTCTCAATAAACAATGGAGTCAAGAAAGCTCTTCTCCTTATAATACTCTTGACAAAGAAGATTTAAAGCTGTGTGGGAAAAATTAAAGCACAGGGGAAATTTTAGCAAGGCAAGCATATATAAGGTGTTTTAGATTTATTGAAGAACATTGTAATGATGGGAAATGCATATAAACAGAATTTGTTTCAAAATTTTATAAACAGAAACAGCAATGATAATTGCATTATGTCATATATTTCATTACATACAAATAATTCAAAAAAGTAAAATTATACCCTTGAGTTTATAAAACTGATATTTGCCCTAAAGTTAGAGAATTATTATAGAAAATAATTCCAACTTTTTTTCTTTCCTTGCCTACACAAACTGTGCTCACCTACTCGGAGTGTTCTAGGAAAACAGCAAGAAACTTTTTAAAGTTACTTGTTATCGGTGAAAAAAGGAATGCTTATGATATTTGGCAAAACTAATACAGTTATGTAAAGTTTAAAAATAAAATAAAATTTAAAAAAAAAAGAGTAAAAAAAAAAAAAAGGAATGCTTATTAATATATAGCCAGTTCACATTTCTAAGAGTAAGCATATATGTTGTTTACATACTAGTTCAGTAATACATCCTGTTATCCATTATACCACTATCTCCTACCTGAGTAGATTCAAGCAGAAATCATAAAAGAAGTCATATGATCATATATAATCACTTCAGAGATTTGAGAAGCCACATATGAGAATATAATCCCTGGTGGTTCAGACAGTAAAGAATCTGCTTGCAATGCAGGAGACCCGTGTTTGATCCCTAGGTCCAGAAGATCCCCTGGAAAAAGGAATGGTTACCCACTCTAGTATTCTTACCTGGAGAATTCCATGGACAGAGAAGCCTGGTGGGCTACAGCCCATGGGGTCACAAAGTGTCAGACACGACTGACCAACTAACACTTGCACTTTTATCATATGAGCATATAAAAGCCACAGTTGGCATAAACTGCTGTATGAAAAGATCTTAAATACAATGATTCAATTAAAACATATTTTTCTCTCATGGAACAATTCCAAGATGCAAAGCTCTGAGCTGAGAGGAAGACTCCGCTATTATCAAAATGGGGCTTCCATTATCAAAATGGGGCTTCCATGATTGCTCTGATTACCATCATTTCAGAAATCCATGAAAGCAAGCAGCTTTGTTTTTAAAAGGAGCCTAGAAGTTGCACATTTCACTTCCACTCTCATTTCTAGGCTGGGACTTTACCTCATGCTACAGTTAGCTTTCAAAAAAAAAGCTAGAAAATACAGCTTCTAGTAAAATTCTGAGAATCTATTTATGAAAATAATAAGACAGTGGAAACTGTGAAACAATGAGCAGACTTGTCATGGAGGATAATGAGATTGTATCTTCCAAATATGGTTTGTAACTATATCTCATACCATATGCTCTTTTCAATGTCACTTTGCCACTCCAATCCAACATCAAAAGACAAGAGTCTAATAGCTTATCTTGCTTCTAGGATATCTGACCAATAGAATATGGCAGAAATGACCTTCTGTGACTTCTGAGGCTGTGTCATAAGATTTAGAATGTCTTCATGGGTTTCCTGGAATACTCATCACTGGGACCCTCTCTGAGAAAATAAGCAGTCTTGCTATGAGAAGTTCAAGGCATATAAACAGGGCATGTGTGGGTTTTTCAGTCAACAGACTCAAGATCCTAGTGTACAGCCATCATTGATCACCAGCCGTATTAGTGACCCACAGGACACATGCAGCCCAGTTAAGCCTTTGGATGACTTCAGCCTCAGCTCACCATTGTATGAGAGTCCCTAAGACAAAATCAGTTAGGTGTGCCCAGCCAAACAGAGTCATGGAAAACAATAATAAAGTGTGTTAAACTTCCAAGTTTGAAGGCAATTTGTTAAACAACACTAAATACCTGAAACAGGTAATAAATATTTATGTGGACACTGAATAAAATCTCTCAGTTTCTCTCAGTGTTGAATAATAAGCATCATACTAGCAAAAGATCCTCCCTGACTTTATTCTCCCTTTAATATTTAAAGGGAGATTTAAATCTTTGCTGAAGTAGAGCAACTTCAGGGTCGTTTCCTTCATTTCATTCTAAATCTTCAAATATGCTCAGAAAAGTAAGATTTTAGATGTGATCAAACATTTTCACCTTAACTGGAATGAGGGATTTACAAGATTGTGTTAAAAAATCAGTGTGGAACAGACTGGGTTTCAGGTTTTGAATATGTAAGGGAAGTAGAAAGTAATACATCAGCATCTAATGGGGGAGAAATCGAGAGCAATCACATGCAAATTTCATGTACCTCATAAGTTTGTCTAGAGTCTGTCCTATAACAGCCACTTATCAGATCAGATCAGTCGCTCAGTCGTGTCTGACTCTTTGTGACCCCATGAATCGCAGCACACCAGGCCTCCCTGTCCATCATCAACTCCCGGAGTTCACTCAGACTCACGTCCATTGAGTCAGTGATGCCATCCAGCCATCTCATCCTCTGTCGTCCCCTTCTCCTCTTGCCCCCAATCCCTCCCAGCATCAGAGTCTTTTCCAATGAGTCAACTCTTCGCATGAGGTGGCCAAAGTACTGGAGTTTCAGCTTTAGCATCATTCCTTCCAAAGAAATCCCAGGGCTGATCTCCTTCAGAATGGACTGGTTGGATCTCCTTGCAATCCAAGGGACTCTCAAGAGTCTTCTCCAACAACACAGTTCAAAAGCATCAATTCTTTGGTGCTCAGCCTTCTTCACAGTCCAACTCTCACATCTATACATGACCACTGGACAAACCATAGCCTTGACTAGATGAACCTTTGTTGGCAAAGTAATGTCTCTGCTTTTGAATATGCTATCTAGGTTGGTCATAACTTTCCTTCCAAGGAGTAAGCATCTTTTAATTTCATGGCTGCAGTCACCATCTCCAGTGATTTTGGAGCCCCCAAAAATAAAGTCTGACACTGTTTCCACTGTTTCCCCATCTATTTCCCATGAAGTGATGGGACCGGATGCCATGATCTTCGTTTTCTGAATGTTGAGCTTTAAGCCAACTTTTTCACTCTCCACTTTCACTTTCATCAAGAGGCTTTTGAGTTCCTCTTCACTTTCTGCCATAAGGGTGGTGTCATCTGCTTATCTGAGGTTATTGATATTTCTCCCGGCAATCTTGATTCCAGCTTGTGTTTCTTCCAGTCCAGCATTTCTCATGATGTACTCTGCATGTAAGTTAAATAAACAGGGTGACAGCCAGTTATAGGAATGCAAAACTCCTGGGAGACATGCTTAGAATCAACAAATTATTTTATTGTATGTCTTATATGGTTTTGTGCTTCCATCATGGTGTTTATTTTTCTTTTTTAGTTACTTCTATTTGGAGCTAATCTATTTGAATGTCCATGTTTATTACTAAGAAGATATGGAATATGCAGTAGTTTATAAGTGATGACTCCCTCTAGCAGATTTAGGTTTCAGAGGTTGGTTATTTATAAAGGCTGAATTATCTGATTGGTTGCATTTTATTATCATTAATATATCAGTTATTCTCCAGAAACTGTGTGGGAAAAGTATTCTTCCCAGGTTGAGCAAAGATCAGTTTTCTATAAATCTTAAAAAGAAATTCAGAAGATCATCATTTCTAAATTATATACAGATATTGAGTGATCCATTTCCTTGAATAATTCAGAATATAATTAATGTTACTTTAAGGGATGTAATGAAATGGATAGGAGTACCTTTCCTTATCAATATTAATACACGCAATCAATAGAGAAAATTTGTTATGGTCACTTTTGAGATGTCAGAATCAGAAAATATCCATTGGGGATATTTATGAGTAGAAAAATCAAGATATATGTCTTTTAAAACTTTTTATTTTATATTGAAGTATAGTTGATAAACAGTGTTGTGGTAGTTCAGGTGGATAGCAAAGGGACTCAGCCTAACGTATACATGTATCCTCTTCCTCAAACTCCTCTCCTGTCTAGGCTCCACATATAACATTGAGCAGAGTTCCGTGTGCTATAATGTAGGTCATTGTTGGTGATCCATTTTAAACATAGCAGTGTATACATGTTGATCCCAAACTCCCTAACCTATCCCTTTCCCTATTCTTCACCCCTGGCAACTATAAGTTCATTCTCTAAGTCTGTGAGTCTGTTTCTGTTTTATAAATGAATTAATTTATATCATTTCTTTTTAGATTTAACATATAAGGGATTTCATACGATATTTCTCCTCTGTCGGACTTACTTCACTCAGTATGACACTCTCTAGGTCCATCCATGTTGCTGCAAATGGCATTATTTCATTCTTTTCAATGGCTGAGTAATATTCCACTGTATATATGCACCACATCTTCTTCACCCATTCTTCTGTGGATGAACATTTGGGTTGCTTCCATGTCTTTTCTACTGTAAACAGTGCTACAGTGAACACTGGGATGCATGTATCCTTTTGGATCAGGTTTTTTTCTCTGTATATATGTCCAGGATTGGGATTGCAGGGTCGTATGGTAGCTCTATTTTTAGTTTTTAAATCTCCATACTGTTTTCCATAGTGGCTGCACCAATTTATATTCCCACCAACAGTGTAGGAGCATTGCCTTTTCTCCGTACCTTCTCTGGCATTTGTTTTTTGTGGATTTTTTTTTTTTTCATTATGGTCCTTCTGACTGGTGTGAGGTGATACCTCATTGTAGTTTTGATTTGCATTTCTCTAATAATTAGTGATTTGAACATCTTTTCATGTGCCTGTTGGCCATCTACATGCCTTCTTTGGAGAAATGTATATTTAGTTCTTCTGCCCATTTTTTGATTGGGTTGTTTGTCTTGCTGATATTAAGTCTCATGAGCTGTTTGTAAATTTTGTAAACTTAACCTCTTGTCGGGCACATCATTTGCAAAGATTTTCTCCCAATCTGTGGGTTGTCTTTTCATTGTTTCCTTTGCTGTGCAAAAGCTTTTGAGTTTAATTAGGTCCCATTTGTTTATTTTTGTTTTTATTTCTATTATTCTGGGAGATTGACTGAAAAATATATTGCTGTAATTTATGTCTGAAGTGCTCTGCCTGTGTTTTCCTCTAGCCTGGTCTCACGTTTAGGTTTTTAATCCATTTTGAGCTTATTTGTATATCTCCCTATGTTTCTGAGATTTATTAATTGGTGTTCCCAAACTGGGAAAGTCAACAGTTTATTGCCTATTTCTTTTTCCTATTTGCACTCTGGAACTCACCAAGATGGACCACTCTGCAGATTAAATCGTAGCCAGAGAGTGACATGGGCCCTGAAGTGGAAAAACACAGCACAGGATGTTAGTACCATGTTGAAGCTGGGTAGGCCTGATGATCTCTATGCCATCTACATAAAAATGTCAGACTTTTGCAAAATTTAACTGCACGAGAAAAGAGGAAAACAGGCCTCATCCTTCTACATATATAATTTTATTAATCTAAAGCCTATAAGTTATAATTCTTAGAATATTTTAATCTAAAAATGATTGGTAGACAAAATCATTGCCCTGATCATCATTACAAAGCCCAGCTATTCTGGAATGGCTGCACCTACACTCTAGATCTGTGAGCTCCTTTAGTATTGCATTCATCTATAACAGAAAACCCAAATAAATCCAAGTGGCTGAAATGTAACAGGGAGCAATTTTTCTCAGGTAGGAAGTTCAGAGGTAACCAGCTCAGAGCTGGTAGTTTGTCTCTAAGAAATGCCAGAGGGACCAGGCATCAGCACCTTTACTGAGTAGTTCCCTTTTCAAATTCACAAAATTGCTTTCTAGTATAATATATTACATTCAGAAAAAAACTAGGACCAGAGAAAGGCAAACATGAATGTTGAGTGATTTGTCTTTTTTTATGAGGAAAACAATAGTTTTCTGTAAGCTCCAGTCAATGAAGGGCTTGTTATGTTATTTTGGTCAGAATTAGACCACAAAACTACTGATTATCAATAAGCCTAGAAAATTAAATGTGAAGGTGGATTCCTTCCTTTGGTAATAAAGGAAAGAGGAAGGTTGGGTACCAAAAGTAACATCTGCCACAGTCTTAGGTGCCCCGTGCGCCTGTGAAAATAAGAGTTTTCCCAGGGAAAGAGTAGAGGGGACTTTTAATTTTCAAAGCTTTGTTGAGAAATTTTGCTAAGACAAGGCAACAGGGAAAACCTTTGGGTGGCAAAAGTAATCAGTCATAGAAAAAGAGTTGGACAGGTCAATAAATATAACACTGGGAAGCAGACTTTGATGGATGAGGGAATAACAAACTCTACCTTCCTATAGTGCCATGCTAGGTATCGTAATGGGAAGCAAATGCATGATTCAACAGACTCTTTAGCTTGGAATTACCACACATAACTGGCGCAGCCACTTTTCATTACTGATGACAGTCAGATAAGCTGAAACCAGTCTATAATCAGTAAAGTCTATAATCTTCTCATGGGAGAAGATAGAAGGGTATTTTGAGTGAAGTAGCAATCATTAGCTACTATAACTGGTTCTGTCCTTCAGCTAGAGGTAATCATCATTTTAAAATAATGATGTTGGAATGATGGGTATATATGATTACAGTTGTCTCTGTGTACACAGAGGGGATTGGTTCCCAGACCAGTGGCAGATATAAAAATCTTGTTCAGTCACACAGTTGTGTCTGACTATTTGTGACCCTATGGATTGCAGCACACCAGGCTTCCCTGTCCTTTGCCACCTCCCGGAGCTTGCTCAAACTCAAGTCCATTGAGTCAGTGATGCCATCCAACCATCTCATCCTCTATCATTACCTTCTCATCCTGCCTTCAATCATTCCCAGCATCAGGGTCTTGTCCAATGAGTCAACTCTTCCCATCAGGTGGCCAAAGTATTGGAGATTCAGCTTCAGCATCAGTCCTCCCAATGAATATTCAGGATTGATTTTCTTTAGGATTGACTGGTTAGATCTCCTTGCAGTCCAAGGGACTTTCAAGAGTTTTTTTCAACACCACAGTTCAAAAGCATCAATTCTTCAGCGCTCAGCCTTCTTTATGGTCCAACTCTCACATCCATACATGACTACTGGAAAAGCCATAGCTTTGATTAGATGGACCTCTGTCGGTAAAGTAATGTCTCTGCTTTTTAATACACTGTCTAGGTTTGTTATAGCTTTTCTTCCAAAAAACAAGTGTCTTTTAATTTCATGGCTGCATTCACCATCTGCAGTGATTTTGGAGCCCAAGAAAATAAAGACTGTCACGGTTTCCATTGTTTTCCCATCTATTTGCCATGAAGTGATGAGACCGGATGCCATGTTCTTAGTTTTTTGAATGTTGAGTTTTAATCCAGCTTTTTCACTCTCCTCTTTCACTTTCATCAAGAGGCTCTTTAGTTCCTCTTTGCTCTCTCCCATGAAGGTTGATGTCATCTGCATATCTGAGGTTATTGATATTTCTCCCAGAAAACTTGATTCTAGCTTGTGCTTCATCCAGTCCAGCACTTCATATACTCTGCATATAAGTTAAACAAGCAGAGTGACAATATACAGCCTTGATGTACTCCTTTCTGAATTTTGAACCAGTCTGTTGTTCAATGCATGATTCTAATTGTTGCTCCTTAATCTCTATAGAGATTTCTCAGAAGGCAGCTAAGGTGGTCTGGTATTTCCATCTCTTTAAGAATTGTCCAGTTTGTTGTGGTCCAGACAGTCAAAGGCTTTAGCATAGTCAATAAAGCAGAAGTAGATGCTTTTTTCTGGAATTCTCTTACTTTTTCTATGATCCAAGGGATGTTGGCAATTTGATTTCTGGTCCCTTGACTTTTCTAAATCCAGCTTGAACATCTGGAAGTTCTCAGTTCATGTACTGTTGATGCCTAGCTTGGACAATTTTGAACATTACTTTGCTAGTGTGTGAAATGAGTGCAACTGTGCAGTAGTTTGAATATTCTCTGGCATTCCCCTTTTTTTAGGATTGGAATAAAAACTGACCTTTCCCAGTCCTGTGGCCACTGCTGAGTTTTCCAAATTTGCTGACATAGTGTAGCAAATGCTGACAGAGTGCAGCATTTTCACAGCATCATCTTTTAGGATTTGAAAGAGCTAAGCTGGAATTCCATCACTTCTACCAGCTTTGTTTGTAGTGATGCTTCTTAAGCCCAACTTGATTTTGCACTCTAAGATGCCTGGCTCTAGGGGAGTGATCACACCATCATGGTTATCTGGGTTAATAAGATCTTCTTTGTATAATTCTTCTGTGTATTCTTGTCACCTCTTTTTAATATCTTTTGCTTCTGTTAGGTCCATACTGTTTCTGTCCTTTATTGAGCCCATCTTTGCATGAAATGTTCCCTTGAACATTTCTTGAATAGCCTCTTGATGAAAGTGAAAGAGGAGAGTGAAATGCTATCTCTAATTTTCTTGGATAGATCTCTAGCCTTTCCCATTCTGTTGCTTTCCTCTGTTTTTTTGAGTTGTTCACTGAGGAAGGCTCTCTTATCTTTCCTTGCTTCTCTTTGGAACTCTGCATTCAGATGGGCATATCTTTCCTTTTCTCCTTTGCCTTTTGCTTCTCTTCTTTTCTCAGCTGTTTGTAAGTCCTTCTCAGATTACCATTTTGCCTTTTTGCATTTCTTTTTGTTCGGGATGGTTTTGAGCACTGCCTCCTGTACAATGTTACAAACTTACGTCCATATTTCTTCAGCACTTTATCTATCAGATCTAACCCCTTTAATCTATTTGTCACTTCCACTGTGTAATCATAAGGGATTTTATTTAGTTCATACCTGAATGGCCTAGTCGTTTTCCCTACTTTCTTCAATTTAATTCTGAATTTTGCAATAAGAGTTTAATATCTGAGCCACAGTCTACTCCCAGTCTTGTTTTTTCTGACTGTATGTAGCTTGTCTGGAGAAGGCAATGGCACCCCACTCCAGCACTTTTGCCCGGAAAATCCCATGATGGAGGAGCCTGGTGGGATGCAGTCCATGGGGTCGCTAGAGTCGGACACGACTGAGTGACTTCCCTTTCACTTTTCACTTTCATGCATTGGAGAAGGAAATGGCAACCCACTCCAGTGTTCTTGCCTGGAGAGTCCCAGGGACGGGAAGCCTGGTGGGCTGCTGTCTATGGGATAGCACAGAGTCGGACACGACTGAAGCGACACAGCAGCAGCAGCAGCATGTAGCTTGTCCATCTTTGGATGCAAATAATGTAATCAATCTGATTTAGGTATTGACCATCTGTTGATGTCCATCTATAGAGTTGTCTCTTGTATTGTTGGAAGAGAGTATTTGCTATGACTAGTACATTCTCTTTATCAATATCTACCAACAGTCGAAATCCACCAACACTCAAGTCTATACTCTATGCTCCATGTATCTGTAATTTTGCATTTGTAGATTCAACCAATTGAAGAGTGTGTGGTACTGTAATATTTTATTGAAAAGATCCAAGTATGAGTGGATCCACACAGTTCAAACCATGTTGTCAACACTCAGCTGTATATTCTTCATGTCCTATGTTAAAAATAATAATACTAAAGGAAGGATGGATAGCACAAGTGAGGCACTATGGGAAGAAATATGCAACAGGAGTAGCTGGGCAATGGAACTGATTTTACCTCTGATACATTCTGACTTTATTGATAGTTTTCATATTCTATAAAATATGTTTATAGATGGGCTTCCCAGGTGGCGCTAGTGGTCAAGAATCCACAAGTCAACATGGGAGATGCAAGGATGCCCTCTTCAGTGTTCTTACCTGGAAAATTCCATGGGCAGAGCAGCCTGGCAGGCTACAGTCCACCAGGCCACAAAGAGTCAGACACGACTGAGCACAGCATATAGCTGAGAGCTTACTGATAGATATGAAATGTTAAAGTTCTCTTTTTTCATATTTCTGAATCCCTATTCTTATATTAAGTGAAGTCGCTCAGTCGTGTCTGACTCTTAGCGACCCCATGGACTGCAGCCTACCAGGCTCCTCCGTCCATGGGATTTTCCAGGCAAGAGTACTGGAGTGGGGTGCCATTGCCTTCTCCCATTCTTATATTGTTATTCTTTAATTACTTCCACTTTTACCTTTGTATTATTACAGCACAGTAGTTAAATACTTTAAGTGGAAATTGCAATAGAACTGCTTTGGCTATTGTGTCTCAAATATTGCCGTTGGTCAATATTATTTAGTAACCATCCCCTGTGATTACACCCTGTATAAAAAAGATGAGGAAAATAAAATGCAATCTAAGGACACTCTTCCAACTTGTTGGTTACATTCCTCAGCCTATAGACTGACTAAGGCTTTTTTCTTTCTGCATTCATCTCATTTGTTCAAGCTGCCATAACAAAGTGCCATAAACTGCATATTTGACACAACATAAATTTACTGTCTTGCAGTTCTGGAGGCTACAAGTCAGAAATCAGGGTGTCCACAGGTTTGGTTCCTTCTGAGGACTATGAGAGGAGGATCTGTTACAAGTCTCTCTCTCTTTGGCTTGTTGATGTCATCTTCTCACATATTTCTTCATTTCATCTACCTTCTAGGCATGCCTATCTCTGTGCCTAAATTTCCCCTTTCCATGATGTGAAAGGTCGACTCATTGGAAAAGACCCTGATGCTGGGAAAGATTGAAGGCAGGAAGAGAAGGGAACGACAGAAGATGAGATGGCTGGATGGCACCACTGACTCAATGGACATGAGTTCAAGCAAGCTCTGGGAGATGGTGAAGGACAGGGAAGTCTGGTGTGCTGCAGGGCATGGGGTAGCAAAGAGTCAGACATGACTGTGTGACTGAATGACAACAAATAAGGACCACAGTCTTCTTGGATTTGGGGCGTACCCTACTCCAATATGACCTCATCTTAACTAATTATATCTGCAAGGGCCCCATTTCCAAATAAGGTCACATTCTGAGGTAATGGAGGTTAAGACTCAACATATGAATTTGGGGAGGTGCGGGATATAGTTCAACTCACAATGCCATCCTAGAAAATCTCATTCTTTGAACTTTTGCATGAGTTCCCACTTTCCTGTTAGTGCCAAATTTCTTGACAGTAAATGTAATTATTAGCTCCATGATGTTTACCAAAGCATGTTTGTATGAAATTATCCCCTCCACCCCTTTTATCCTGGCAACCATACTCTGAGGTAATGCACAGGGAA
Organism: Bubalus kerabau; assembly: GCF_029407905.1. Lineage (NCBI taxonomy): Eukaryota > Metazoa > Chordata > Mammalia > Artiodactyla > Bovidae > Bubalus > Bubalus kerabau. The sequence goes on from NC_073641.1 coordinate 17,983,618, forward strand.
AACTGGAATGTTTTCACATCTCCAATTAATAGGTGAAGTAACAAAGGCTTAGAGAGTTTACATGATTAGATTGAAATCACTGGGAAGTGGGTAAAGCATGGCACAAATCTATGCTTGTTGACCCGCAGGTTCTACAATATTTTTAATATGTTATTCTGCCTCTACTCCCTCACCATTCACACACATCTTGATTTCAGATCTTACAGTATTTGGGTATTTTTCTGTCTCAGTTTTCAGTTCACATATTATTTCCAAATGTGTGGTCTATAATACTGTGTCATTAAAAAAAAAAAAGAAAGAAAAGAAAATTAACAGGAGTTTAAAAAAGGAAAGTTAACAAGTTAAAAAAAAATCTTAGGTAAGATTCACATCAGTTCAGCTAGCTTATTTTTAGGCCAGAAAGGATTATGATAAATTGCTTTACCACACAACCCATTATAAATTGCTTAGCACACAACTTCCACACTCCTCTAATTCTTTTCAGGCATCTTAGACAAATAGCTTTTAATTGTATGGTCTATTAGAGGAGATGTGTAAAAAGTATTAATATTTATCTGTGTGTATTTTATATCCTCATTAATACTAAGCCATTGTGACCTTCTTGTTTATACAAAAGAAAAAACCGAGTATTGAAAAAAATTGAGTTTGAAAAAGAAATTCATTCTCAATTTGTATGCCTGGAGAGAAGGTAGGCTTTGTAAAACCTTCAAACTCAGGAGTAATACTACAATTGCAAAAAAAAAAAAAATGAAAACATCAAATTGACCTCCAAACATTAAGAAGTAGTGATTGGGAGGATAGAAAGTCAGGTCAGACTTCTTTAAACACGGCTCAGATGATAAAGCGTCTGCCTGCAATGTGGGAGACCCAGGTTTGATCCCTGGAGAAGGAAATGACAATCCACTCCAGTACCCTCACCTGGAAAATCCCATGGACAGAGGAGCCTGGTAGGCTACAGTCCATGGGGCCTCAAAGAGTTGGACAAGACTGAGCGATTTCAATTTCACTTTTTTGATTATACTATTTTGAAAATCAAATATTAATGTACATTTTGGACAATGACATGTGTTGGAGGATGACACTATGATAGCAGGAACTGTTTTAATTTTTACTATTGTATTCCCAATGTTTAACAGAGTACCTTAGACATATATGCCTGCTAAGTGGCTATCTCATGTCCAACTCTTTGCGACTCAATGAACTGTAGCCTGCCAGGCTCATCCATCCATGGGATCCTCCAGACAAGAATATTGGACATAGCATTTATTTTTAAATATTTACTGATTGAATTGTTGTCGTTCAGTCGCTCAGTCGTGTCCAACTCTTTGCGACCCCATGGACTTCAGCACGCCAGGCATCCCTGTCCATCACCAACTCCCAGAGTTTACTCAAACTCATGTCCATTGAGTCAGTGATGCCATCCAGCTGTCTCATCCTCCGTCACCCTCTTCTTCTTCCATCTTTAATCTTTCCCAGCATCAGGGTCTTTTCAAATGAGTCAGCTCTTCGCATCAGGTGGTTAAAGTATTGGAGTTTCAGCTTCAACATCAGTCTTTCTAATGAATATTCAGGACTGATTTCATTTAGGATGGACTGGTTGGATCTCGTTGAAGTCCAAGGGACTCCCAAGTTCAAAATCATCAATTCTGCAGTTCTCAGCTTTCTTTATAGTCCAACTTTCACATCCATACATGACTACAGGAAAAACCATAGCCTTGACTAGACGGACCTTTGTTGGCAAAGTAATGTCTCTACTTTTTAATATGCTGTCTAGGCTGGTCATAACTTTCCTTCCAAGGAGTAAGCATCTTTTAATTTCATGGCTGCAATCACCATCTGCAATGATTTTGGAGCCCCCCAAAAATAAAGTCAGCCATTGTTTCCACTGTTTCCCCATCTATTTGCCATGAAGTGATGGGACCAGATGCCATGATCTTTGTTTTCTGAATGTTGAGCTTTAAGCCAACTTTTTCACTCTCCTCTTTTCACTTTCATCAAGAGGCTCTTTAGTTCTTCACTTTCTGCCATAAGGGTGGTGTCATCCATATATGTGAGGTTATTGATATTTCTCCCAGCAATCCTGATTCCAGCTTCTGCTTCAGCCAGCCCAGCATTTCACATGATGTACTCTGCATGTAAGTTAAATAAGCAGAGTGACAATATACAGCCTTGACATACTCTTTTTCCAATTTAGAATCAGTTTATTATTCCGTGACCAGTTCTAACTGTTGCTTCTTGACCTGCATACAGTTTTCTCAGGAGGCAGTAAGATGATCTGGTATTCCCAACTCTTTCAGAATTTTCCACAGTTTGTTGTGACCCAAACAAAGGCTTTGCCATAGTCAATAAAGCAGAAGTAGATGTATTTCTTGAATCTTCTTGCTTTTCCCATGATCCAACAGATGTTGGCAATTTGATCTCTGGTTCCTCTGCCTTTTCTAAATCAAGTTTGAGCATCTGAAAGATTTTGGTTCACATACTGTTGAAGCCTAGCTTGGAGAATTTTGAGCATTACTTTGCTACTGTGTGGAATGAGTGTACTTGTGCAGTAGTTTGAAGATTCTTTGGCATTGCCTTTCTTTGGGATTGGAATGAAAACTGACATTTCCCAGCCCAGTGGCCACTGCTGAGTTTTTAAAATTTGCTGGCATATTGAGTGCAGCACTTACACAGCATCATCTTTTAGGATTTGAAAGAGCTCAGCTGGAATTTCATCACCTCCCTAGCTTTGTTCATAGTGATGCTTCCTAAGGCCCACTTGACTTCACATTCCAGGATATCTGGCTCTAGTTGAATGACCACACCATCATGGTTATCTGGTTCACGAAGATCTTTTTTGTACAGTTCTTCTGTGTATTCTTGCCACCTCTTTTAAATATCTTTTGCTTCTGTTAGGTCCATACCATTTTTGTCCTTAATCATGCCCATCTTTACCCGAAATCTTACCTTGGTATCTCTAATTCTTTAAGAATTCCCATTAAGAATTTCCCATTCCATTGTTTTCCTCTATTTCTTTGCATTGTTCACTTAGGAATACTTATCTCTCCTTGTTATTCCTTGGAACTCTGCATTCAGGTGGGTATTACCGTCTTTCCTTTTCTCCTTTGTCTTTCATTTCTCTTCTTTTATCAGCTATTTCTAAGGCCTCCTCTGACAACCATTTTGACTTTTTTTGTAGTTCTTCTGGATGGTTTGATCACTGCCTTCTGTACAATGTTATGAACCTCTTTCCATAGTTCTTTAGGCACTCTATCAGATCTAATCCCTTGAACTATTTGTCACTTCCACTGAATACATTAATGTAAATGTTATAAAAAGTCTACTCAACAGAAGGTTTAAAAAGGCAAGTTTTATTTAAATCTGCCTGCCATGCAAATATCGAATTTATCCTCTTTTCCTAATTATTTAGAATTTTGCCTAAACATTTCACCCATTTACCTTGCAACCCATGCACTCATTAAATCTTTGATTCATCTGAAACAAAAGATTTTCTGTATAAACCAGGCACAAGGTTATTAAAGATAAGTAAGAATGTACTTACATAAGTGATGGAGGTAAAGCAAAATAACATATTTTAGCACAATAATGTGCTATATAATTTTTCAATATTCGCATATATGTCTGTGTTTGTGTGTATGTAAATATACGATATACACACTTACATATATCACAGTGACAGCGTAAAATACCAAAATAGAGACAGTAACATAGTGTTATAGGAGTTGAACAAAATAGGAAAAAAAAATGCTTCCAACTGGAAGCATCAGTCATGGATCCTCATAATGTTTTCACTCAGTTGGTTCTTATTTAAATATTGCTACTGATTCAAATGAATGAACAGGTCAGTGTGAAAAATGCTGTTCAACCGAGATCTTTGCTTTTCTCCTTGGACAGGCTCCAGAGGGGAAAAAAAATGATAAAATTGATCTGCTCCAGAAGCATCAGCTGCAAAGCCTTAGGCATTCCTTGACCAATATAGCATTGAAGAGAAATAAGTTTAAGAAAGAAATATTATCTCTGCTACCACATTGCTAAATTGTACTAAACTCTCCAGGGCATTATGTCTAAAAATAATGGTTTGGTTGAATTTTAGTTTTTCATTTTTTTTTGTTTAGTTTGTGTATATATATATACTTGTGCATGTTTATAGTTACATAATTAATATAAATAATTAGATATAATAATTATGTAATATACTATACATTATAAATCTTATTACCAATAAAATGTTTAGAACAATCAAGCTCAATTTGACACTAAAACAGTTCTATTTGAATATGACATTGTTAGGCAGCACACAAGAAAGTTAAAAGGCATAGTTATTAAAATTTTAAACTCCATCAAATGGCATCTTTTTTTTTTTTTTTTTTTTTTTTTTTTTTTTTTTTAATTTTATTTTATTTTTAAACTTTACATAACTGTATTAGATTTGCCAAATATCAAAATGACCTTCATGAAAACATTGTGGAGATGTTATCATTGACCTGTGTTACAGGTGAATCATAGGCTGTGAGCAGTTAAATGACATCCCCAAGGTCACAAAACTGAATGCAGGTCATCAATCAATGTAGTTCCCACTACATATGACTACACCATTCTTTAATGAATGACCCACAACACGCTGAAGAACTTTTTGAGTCTTTTTGGTGGGATAAAGTAGCATGGAAAAGAAAGCCTTTCTTCAAAAATTATAGATGTGTAACATCCAAAGGTTTTCATTTATTTTAGTTTCCCAATTCCCATAGTAAGGGTTTTCTTTTCAGTATCTTCTACTCTAAATTTATCAGCAATTTCTGTTGGCTCCAGTATACATCTATTGTTAGTACCTTAGCCTGGGTTATCATCATCTCTTGCCTGCCTTCCTGTCTCCTGTTTACTCTGATGCTCATTTCTATGTAGGGTAAAATATGTGGAATTAAGTTCATAGAAAAATATAACTGATTTCTGTAAGCAAATAATTTTTAAAATTTTCTTTTGAAGAAACTATATATTTATAACAAACAAGGTATTCTCAGAACACTAATGTCATGCAAATAAATATTGAATTAACAGGAACAGAATTAAAGGAGTTGATATATCTTCTAAATATCATGAAAGCATTATGTAAGTTTGAACTTGATTCCCTTGGCTACACTTAAAATTTTTCAACTGGAAAGATATGGCCCAGGTGATTAAATCTAATGGTATGTCTTCATTTTACTATATACAAATTTTACTCTGTAATTTTGATGAACAGACTTACAAGGCACTTCAAGATAGAGTGTGAGACACTAGGTTAGTATCCTTTCTATGGTTGTGTTATTCCTATAGCTTCTATTAAATGAAAAGACAGAAAAAAATAAGGTTTACCCAGAACTTATCTGACAGCTGCTGCACAGACACTATTTTTGAGCACCATTGCTTCCTTGTATGTTAAACAAGCAATGTTCTCCTTAGGGATACAGCTAATCAATTATCTCAACCTGGTGAATTTCAGCAGAAGCAGTGTCTGTGTCAACAGTTATACATTGCTAGGGAATAAGAAATTAGACTATATGTTTTTCTCTGTCTCAACTTCCAGGTATTTCTCCATACTCTTCCTTCTTGCTGAAGAAGAGTGGAGTTGGTCAATCCCCACATCATTTCTAGATTGGAAATGAAACATGAAAGGTTGCAAAACTCCTAAAATAGTCAGAGGCATAAAGAAACCAGGTCTTCCCAGGTAGCTCAGTGCTAAAGAATCCACCTGCAATGCAGGAGAGTTCAATCCCTGGGTCGAGAAGATCCCCTGGAGTTGGAAATGGCAACCCACTCCAGTATTCTTTCCTGGGAAATCCCACTGACAGAGGAGACTGACGGTCTACAGATTAAGGGGTTGCAAAAAAGGCAGACATGACTTAGCAACTAAACAAAACATAAACCAAGGATAAGAGAAAGAGGATTTGATATCAGTGGATGAAATAAATTTTTCATTAAGTGGGAATCCTACTTCATAGAATTGACCTAGCCATTGTCATTGAGAAACAGGAAAACATTTTAGTTTATAAATTAAATTGAAAGTACTAGGCTCTGAAATATATGTAAAAGAAATCTAGGGTAGATAAATACTAGTTTGCTCTTAAAGTGTGATTGAGAGATTACAAAACGTGGCAAAAGCTATGATAAACCAGTGACAAACAACTAAATCAACAGTATTTGTCTTTCAGAAAATAGTTTTGGGGACACTGGCATTTGAAATGTATTACAGCTGCCTGCAATAATTATTATCAAGCATATCCAGAGAGCCAGTGCCCCAGATTGTAAAGATTTAAAGCATTTTCTTCCCTAAGTAGAACAGAGTTGAATAAGGATCAGTATCTTTTTTATTATTAACAAATGGAGTTTCTCAGAAAATATCAGAAAAATATAATAAATAATAACGTGTTTTCTTCACTGCATCAAAGTGTATTTTTTGGTGTCAGTTCAGTTCAGTCACTCAGTCGTGTCTGACTCTCTGCGACCCCATGAATCGCAGAACACCAGGCCTCCCTGTCCATCACCAACTCCCAGAGTTTGTTCAAACTCATGTGCATCGAGTCGGTGATGCCATCCAGCCATCTCATCCTCTGTCATTCCCTTCTCCTCCTGCCCCCAATCCCTCCCAGCATCAGAGTCTTTTCCAATGAGTCAACTCTTCGCATGAGGGGGCCAAAGTATTGGAGTTCAGCTTTAGCATCAGGCCTTCCAATGAACACCCAGGACTGATCTCCTTTAGGATGGACTAGTTGGACCTCCTTACAGTCCAAGGGACTCTCAAGAGTCTTCTCCAACACCACAGTTCAAAAGCATCAATTCTTTGGCGCTCAGCTTTCTTCACAGTCCAATTCTCACATCCATACATGACCACTGGAAAAACCATAGCCTTGACTAGATGGACCTTTGTTGTATGTAAAGAATAAAAACATAAAGGGATTTACAAATGTCAGGAATAACATATATTGTTTCCTATAAATTAATAGCCAGAAGCTGAGAAAAATTCCAAGCTAAGGAATAACTATATATTTCAAAACATTTTAATGCATATGAGATACAAATTTTAGATATCAATCAGCAGGTCTCAGATCAGAAAGGTTTTCCAATATTAGTAGATTAAATAATATCTCACAAATTAGGATTCTCATTGGAATAGTTTAATGTTCTTTCATATTACCCAGATTATCTATTTCCATCAGAACCAAGTCTACTTACTGTCTTTTCTATTACTATTTGTTTTCCTCAGATGTATGATATTCCTTAATTCTCCATTTCTACAAATTTATTCATTCAGTAAGTGCTGATTGATTAATAATGTCCCAATAATTTTTGTAGGTAGGTAAAGGATACTAGTAAGGAATTTAAAAAAAGATCCTTTCCCTCATTCAACTTACATTTGGAAGTGGTAGACAGAAAGTAAACAACAAACACACTAAATTAATTCCATAAGTATATAAAAAGATTATCAGAGCCACTGCAAAGAAAAATTAAAAGAAGATAAAAGAAATCATATTGTGGGAGGGGAGGAGACAATTTAAAATAATTTGATCATGATAGATACATTGAGAAATAACACTGATAAAAAATAAAAAATTCAGGATAGGAGAGGTCACTGGATATCTAAAGGCAATCATTGCAAACTAAAACAACAGCCAGTGGAAAGGCCCAAAGAAGAGAGCATTACAGGTATGCTTAAGGAACAGCAAGAAATAGCCAGTGGTCAATTCAGTTGGATCAAAGTAAGCAACATGGAGAGTCAGAGGGGATTAAGTCTGCAAGGTAACAGAGGCTGGTTTTATATAATTTAGAAATATATATATAGTATTATAATCTTATACTTTAAGGGAAATGGAGAATCATAGTGAACTTCTGGGAAATGACATGATATGTATTACATATTTTCACAGATCGCTGTGATGAGACAAATTACATATGAGATATGAGAGGAAGAGTGGAGTAATTAAAGAATTCAAATTTGGGATTTTTGGGTTTTGCTGGTGGATTGATTGAATAGTCTTGAGCAACTGGTAGAATGATTTAGAAGACTGGGATGGAAGAGGGTTCAGCTGTGGACATGTTCATTTTGAGATGTCCCATCACACACATTATTTAAGCAGTTGTTTATGTGAGTCAGGTGTTAAGGAGAGTTTTGTGCTGGAGATGTAAATTTGGGAAACATTAGCATGAAGAAAGCATGAATTTGTCAACATTAAATTATATACTGCTTCTATTCCCCTTCATAAAATAACTTAAAAGAATTAAATTATTGTTTTGCAATTTAATTTTTTAAAACTTCACAAACTGGAACAATTTATATCATGTGTAAATTTCAACAAATACATGAATATGGTTGCAATTAGTTGCTTAAAATTGGAGAAGGTAATGGCAACCCACTCCAGTGTTCTTGCCTGGAGAATCGCAGGGACAGGGGAGCCTGGTGGGCTGCCGTCTACGGGGTCACACAGAGTCGGACACGACTGAAGCAACTTAGCAGCAGCAGCAGTTGCTTACAACATTTTAGATACCATTTTTCCGTTCTGTATGGTACCTAGAATTGAAATCAACTAAATAGGGATATACTTCTCTTTAGCATTTATAAAGACAAAAAGAACAATTAGCAATGATAGTCATGTACTACTGTATCTAACTGGTGATTCCTGTGTCTGTGATACATTATGTAAATAAGCTTCAACTATGAAAGTGGCACAAGATCCAAAACTTAGGAATGATAAGTACTTTAAGCTTTGTGCATTTCTTACAGATTGTGATTATGTTCATGCCCTGAAAAGTATTTTAGCTGAATTCATTTTTTATTCATTTTCTTAAACTGTCACAGTGAATTTTTCACTATATTTTTAATATAGAGATCAAATTAATGAGCAACATCTGTATGAAAAAAATTCAAAAATAATTTTGATAATTTCCTCCTGGTCATTTTCAAGTGTTTGCTAATGTGCTTGCTTAGTCTTCCTGTTTTATTTGCTTTGTTTGGTTTGGCTTGCTTTTAGTTAGCTATAAATATTTTGCTAGTGTCAGCTAAGAATTAAAGAGAAGATAACAATAGGGAAAATCAACAAATTAATAATATTAAAAACAGTAACAAGCTATTAGATGTTATGCAGATAAATCAGAAAGAAATTGACTCTTCTATTGAGATGATGATGGTAGCATCAACGCATCTTGAACAGTTCTGTTTCTCAAACTGTGTAATCTTCTTCAGCTAAGTCAACTCAAGTGAAAGTGAAAGTGAAGTCGCTCAGTTGTGTGCGACTCTTTGCGACCCATGGACTGTAGCCCACCAGCTCCACCGTCCATGGGATTCTCCAGGCAAGAATACTGGAGTGGGTTGCCATTTCCTTCTCCAGGGAATCTTCCCGACCCAGGGATGGAACCCAGGTCTCCCGCATTGAGGGCAGACGCTTTAACCCCTGAGCCACCAGGAAGTCAACTAAAGGACTTGTAAAAATGCAGGTTCTCTAATGCTAATACACCTATTAATGAGAATATATGCAATCAAAGGAAGGATCTGTGCATCCTGGAAATCTATATTTTCTTTCTTTTACATTTTGGAAAATACTGTTGAAGTATTTTATGGTGTAAAAATATTTCCCTGTTAATTTATTTGGTTATCATAATACCTATATGCAACAGCTTGAGCAGTTGCTATTATCTCCCAGGTTACAGATTCAAAAGAAACATGCTTAAAGAGATTAAGTAAATTTCTGACAAAGTAAAAACTTTAACACAGATGTTCTAGTCCCTTGTGATGAACCAATTAAAAGAACAAGAACAACAAAATGATGGTGCTTTAGTTCGATTTGATTTCTATCTCCTCCATTTACGAAGTGTGTGCCCTTAGAATGGATATTTAAACTATTCCTCCATTTTATTAGTAAATTTCTTAGTCTGAGTTCTGGAAAAGCCAATTTAGAGATGAGGATTCCTGTGCAAATGATCTATTAAGGAAATGTTACCAACAAATAAACAGTGCTGATGGAAGAAAGAGTAGCAAGTGGAAAAAGTCAAACAATGTTGTGATTGCAGAAATGTCCTAGGAGACATATGTTTACCTACAGCTGATCCATATTGATGTATGGCAGAAACCAACACAATACTGTAATTATCCTTCAGTTAAAACTAAATAAATTAAGAAAAAAAAAAGAAAAGTCCCAGCATCAGCCTGACACCCATTGGGAGCTCTGGAGTATAAATGACACCCTAGTTTGTCCTGACTCAAGAAAGCAAGCAGGGTGGACTCCTGCCCTAGTCATTGACTTTGAGCATTCCAGGAAAGTTATAAAATCAGAATTTCTGACAATCTGTGCACACAGGCAAAGTAAGTCCAGTTGCCCTTGGACAGCCCTCAAAGAGTCATGGGTGCAGGCTATTAGATGCAAGAGAACACAGAAACTGAGGAAATATAGGTTATTTTAGGAAGAAAAAATTACAGATTCTAGTACTAGTAAATACAGTTTACTAGTAATTAGCCCTAAGGTGAGCCAATTTACCTCATTCAAGTCTGTTTTATTTTTTTACCTTTCATGTAAAAAGTTAACAGTAGCCTCTGCCCTGCATTCTTGTAATAGTGTTGATTGGATCAAAGAGAATAAAAATGCTGTCCAACACTTTATAAAAATATAAAGTGCTGTTCTGATGGAAGATGGTCTTTTGTTTAAAATATTTTGTTATTATTTAAGAGACATTTAGAAATACTCTTTCCTGAAGTTCATATGCTGAAAGGCCTTTGTTCTTTCTGGAAGCAAACTAAATAATCTTCCAATATAGCTCTTCTCTGATTCTAATAATGTATATAGTCCATTGTTTATTATTTTACTTAAGACTATCATGTTTAAACAACCTGAAGATCATTAAAAGCACACTCCTAACTAATACCAAGAGTCAGCAGTTAGTGATTCATCAGTTAAAATTGAACCAAAGGAATTCTGAGGGAATTCTATTTACATCACAGTATTGTTCTACATTTCAACCATAAGTTTGGAAATTCCGTAGATATTTTGAATTGTGGATTTCATAAATAGACTGCTTATGTTAAATTTTTTCTTGATCAAATTTAATAATAGCTAAAAAATAGGCCATACTCATATATGTCATTGGAGAAAAGAATATCTTCTAATGCAAGAATCTCCTGACAAGTTCTGGTAGAAAGTTATGGCAACAAGAGTTGAACATTACAGAATATTCCCAGATCTATTTAGAAGTATCATTCTCTACTTAAAACATGGAGATCTGTGTCCATGAGCGTGTTTCAAATTTATGAGCACAGAATCTAAATTCTTCAATAGGTAATGGCACTTGAAGCCAGGGTGCATTTTACAATGCAACATAATAGAGTCCATAAGTTGTGAAGGCTATTTTCATTACACAGAACTGAGTGGTCTTAATTTTCCGCATCACTATAGGAATTTGAAGGAGAATCACATTCACAAGTGTTTGAGCAAGATATCTCTCAGTAATGTAGTAGTTTCAACCTAATTTGAAAGGATCAAAATCTAAACTTAGAAGTCAACCCTGATTACCATTCAGTATTATTAGGAAAAATAAATTTGTATTCATTATCTCATATGACCTTTTACCACATTTATTGAGACTACATGACCATTTGTCTCAAGATCACAATTTTTAGTTTTATAAGTGAAGTTGTACTGATTCCTTTGATAATGTGGGAAGCTCTGCTGTGAACATACAGAGGGGTAAAGCCCTATTTGAAGCAAATATTCTCATGGGCATCTTAGTCAATGGTCTTCGTACTATCAGGAAGTCCTGACTATAGGAAATTGTTGACTTCAGGAACAGCCTAATTTCTTCCATCATATTCTTGGTTTTATCTTTATTCATCTAAAACTAGAAATGAAAATTTAGCCTTAGTGAGTACATAGGAATCTGAAAATCTTAGCCATCTACTGATTCAAAAATCTGTTTTTATATCTTTCTTTTTCCTTCTGTAGAAGAAAGGCAATATGACCCGCTTTATAATTCATAAGACTCTGTGACTGCTGCATAGAAAGTAAAACGTACTTAATTTTGGACTCTGTTTACAGACCTAAAATTGGTTTTGGACCCAAACTTTACATTTGAAAATCTGCCAAGGTTACATTCAAATGCCACCTCCTTAATTAAGTCTCCTTAAGTTTCTTTGCCAGTTACTCATTTTCTAATGTGTTTTATTGCTGCGTATTATGTACTATGAGAGCTTCCCTGGTGATTCAGTGGTAAAGAATCTGCCTGCCAATGCAGGAGACATGGGTTCGATTCCTGGGTCAGGAAGACCCCTGGGAGAAGGAAATGGCAACACACTCTAGTATTCTTGCCTGGAAAATCCCATGTTCAAGGGAACCTGGTAGGCTACAGTCTGTGGGGCCTCAAAGACTTGGACATAAATTAGCGACTAAACAGCAACAAAAAATTGTGTATTATTCTTAGTATGATCATGGCTATTAAACTTCCTTGAGAAGTTTCCATACAATATGTATTTTTGTATTCCTGTCCTTTGTCCCTTCCATAAAATGTTGTTCAGTAAACGCTTATTGAATAGAATAGAATTGAAGATATAATTGGACTGGTGATACTTTCTCAGAATTTCATGAGTTCTTACATTTAATATTTAAGTGAGATGCTAAAGTTATTTCATATGCTTGAACTGAAAGCCACCCTGATTCAGGACATCAAGTCTACATATACGTTTGTTCTCACAGGCAGACCTGCTGATTCAGCTCAAATTGCAAAAAGCTACTAAAGGAATCAAAGAGCCCTCACATTTTAAGGAATGCCTCTCTCTTCAGAAATTCTGTTTTGTTTTTGAGATTTTTTTTTTCAAGTGATGCCTGGAGATAATCTTTTGAGGTATTCCAGGAGTAGGCAGATGTTTAAGTATTTTGTTTTGGTTTTTTTGTTTGTACTATGAGATCAACACCTTCCACACATCATAGGCTGATGGAAGAAATTAGGCTATTCCTGAAGTCAACAATTTCTTATAATCAGGACTTGCTTATTTCATGCTAAGCAACTTTGATTTGTCCAGTGTATCCTATACCTTCTCTCAAACTGGCTTATGTAGCTATGACTCTCTTTTCCTGGAATACCACCATCCCCCAACCCTCCCTCTGTGTAGATGAGCCCCATTAGTTTTCATGACTTAGCTCATGTACCATCTTACCACCCCAGAAGCTTCCCTTCCTCACCCATCCCAATAAAGATCAGGGTACAATTCTTATCACACCTGACACATACACCTAATCCAATGCCATCATGTTGCAATTTTCAAGGTACTTAATGATCTTATTTCTAGACTATAAGCTCCTTGAGAGGAAAAATCAATATATTAATACACACACACACACACATATATATATAGCTAGCAAAATGCCTGAAAATTCATAGGCAATTAATCTTGTAGATGAATATTGTTTAAGTAAGCATATTTTTGTGTGAAAGAGAGAAAGGTGAAAACAATAATCCCTTTCTGTTATTTTTGTAATTGAGACATCTACTCTAAGGCAATGTCTCTTAATTTGTAGTGATCAAAACAGTGCCTTCATTTTCTAAGGAAAACTCTATGACATTAACTACCTCAGCTAGATATTTTAGTCAGGGCTCCTGACTATGCATACAAACTTTTTTTATGCATTCAAGTAGGAAAAAAGCAACATACGATTCCAATGCCCAATGCCACCTGCCTCAGCAGATGGTAGATTTTGTTGCACCAGCTACAAAATTTCATCAGGTTTACCAAATCATATGATTAATTTTGTACCCAAATCATGCTCTTATAATGTGATGTTGACAGTGTGGTAGCAGACGAATTGTCTAGGAATTTAATATTATTCACTAGTGTGTTATCAGATAAAAAGTTACCTTTATTAGTAACTATAGTTGTTATTTCAAATTACAGACCACTGTTACCTCATTTACCTACCTGGAGAAAATTTATGACTTGTTCACATAAATACAGACTATAAAATAAATTTTCTGACCCATTTGATCCTGTCATATAAGTGATTAATATGATCAAAGCAGAGCCACTTCAATTACCACAGGCATCTCTCACTACCTCTCTATGGGAAGTGGGCAAGAAGTACTGATTAAGGATTCAGATTAATTTTCTGGACTACTGCTGAGAATTTTTATTTGTTGCAGACTCTTAACAAAATGATTTAAGCTGCTTCTAGTAGTTTTCCAAAACTTGTGCCCTTACGCCTCAGATTAGTTACCTCTGTCATGTAGATCTCTGTTTAATGGTGTCATACAGACACCATTTAATGTGGAGTTTGAATATAAGGAAAGATTGAACTGAAGTCTTATGTGTGTTGCCATATTGCACTGTCAAGGATATTTTCAGGATGGAAGAATAGCACCAATTAAGAAGAACGCTTTGTTACAGAATATAATTGACTTAGAAGACTTAAATGGTAAGGAGAATAAAAGTTAGAATAGAACTCTTTCCCAGTGCACCAGCCCCAAGCATCCAGTATGGTGCATCGAACCTGGACTGGCAACTCGTTTCATACATGATATTTTACATGTTTCAATGCCATTCTCCCAAATCTTCCCACCCTCTCCCTCTCTCACAGAGTCCATAAGACTGTTCTATACATCAGTGTCTCTTTTGCTGTCTCGTACCCAGAGGGATGGAATGGGGAGGGAGGAGGGAGGAGGGTTCAGGATGGGGAACACATGTATACCTGTGGCAGATTCATTTTGATATTTGGCAAAACTAATACAATTATGTAAAGTTTAAAAATAAAATAAAATTTAAAAAAAATAAAAAAAAAGAATAGAACTCTTTCAAAATGTGTATAAAAAAATAACACTTTGTTTCAGATATCAATGGTGCACTTTTAAGATATGACAGGTAAATGCTGCTGAAAACTGGAATGACCAAATTGGAATATCTCTAGGCAAAAAGGAAATTGCTAAACATAGTATAACAAGCTGCCTATCATTCCAACCACTCAAGTGACTCCTGATAGCTGACCATATTCTTTTTCCCAATTCCAGTTAATTCTCTGCATTGTAGCTTTTGCATTTTCTGTGATATGTCCCGGGAACACCTGAAACTGTGCCTTTTGTGACACCTTCTGTTACTGATTTCTCTTATACTCATCTTAAACATGTTTCTTTCTCCATTCTTGCCTAACTCCAATATGACGGTGGGCATACTTCTTTGATTAAGAATTTGATCTATTCACTTGAAGCTTCCATTAGTGATTAGAGAATTTTCCAATGTTTGAAAATATTAGCCAAAGTGAGATATTTTAAGTCAATTATCCTATGATTGACAGATCACCAAACCAAGAATAATCTTTATGTGAATAGCAAGATCATAGAAAAGGCAGCCACACAAAGGTACCTTTGGCAATGTGATATATCATCTTCAAATTCAAAAAAATAATAATAATAATAATGGTGTGATCACTCACCTAAACCCAGACATCCTGGAATATGAAGTCAAGTGGGCCCTAGAAAGCATCACTACGAACAAAGCTAGTGGAGGTGATGGAATTCCAGTTGAGCTATTCCAAATCCTGAAAGATGAGGCTGTGAAAGTGCCGCACTCAAAATGTCAACGAATTTGGAAAACTCAGCAGTGGCCACAGGACTGGAAAAGGTCCGTTTTCATTCCAATCCCAAAGAAAGGCAATGCCAAAGAATGCTCAAACTACCACACAATTGCACTCATCTCACACACTAGTAAAGTAATGCTCAAAATTCTCCAAGCCAGGCTTCAGCAATACGTGAACCGTGAACTTCCAGATGTTCAAGCTGGTTTTAGAAAAGGCAGAGGAACCAGAGATCAAATTGCCAATATTTGCCTGATCATCTAAAAAGCAAGAGAGTTCCAGAAAAACATCTATTTCTGCTTTATTGACTATGCCAAAGCCTTTGACTGTGTGGATCACAATAAACTGTGGAAAATTCTGAAAGAGATGGGAATATCAAACCACCTGACTTGCCTCTTGAGAAACCTGTACGCAGGTCAGGAAGCAACAGTTAGAACTGGACATGGAACAACAGACTGGTTCCAAATAGGAAAAGGAGTACGTCAAAGCTATATATTGTCACCCTGCTTATTTAACTTATATGCAGAATACATCATGAGAAACACTGGGCTGGAAGAAGCACAAGCTGGAATCAAGATGGCTGGGAGAAATATCAATAACCTCAGATATGCAGATGATACCACCCTTATGGCAGAAAGTGAAGAGGAACTAAAAAGCCTGTTGATGAAAATGAAAGAGGAGAGTGAAAAAGTTGGCTTAAAGCTCAACATTCATAAAACTAAGATCATGACATCTGGTCCCATCACTTCATGGGAAATAGATGGGGAAACAGTGGAAACAGTGTCAGACTTAATTTTTCTGGGCTCCAAAATCACTGCAGATGGTGATTGCAGCCAGGAAATTAAAAGATGCTTACTCCTTGGAAGGAAAGTTATGACCAACCTAGATAGCATATTCAAAAGCAGAAACATTACTTTGCCAACAAAGGTCCGTCTAGTCAAGGCTATGGTTTTTCCTGTAGTCATGTATTGATATGAGACTTGGACTGTGAAGAAAGCTGAGCACCGAAAAACATGCTTTTGAACGGTGGTGTTGGAGAAGACTCCTGAGAGTCCCTTGGACTGCAAGGAGATCCAAGCAGTCCATCCTAAAGAAATCAGTCCTGGGTGTTCATTTGAAGGACTGATGCTAAAGCTGAAACTCCAATACTTTGGCCACCTCATGCGAAGAGTTGACTCATTGGAAAAGACTCTGATGCTGTTTGGGGACAGGGACTGAGGGATTGGGGGCAGGAGGAGAAGGGGACGACAGAGAATGAGATGGCTGGATGGCATCACCGACTCAATGGATGTGAGTCTGAGTGAACTCTGGGAGTTGGTGATGGACAGGGAGGCCTGGCGTGCTGCAATTCATGGGGTCGCAAAGAGTCAGACGCGACTGAATGACTGAACTGAACTTATCCAAATAATATCATCAATTTGGCTTAAACAGAACCATGGACTCATGAAGGTTTTGAGACTATGTAAAAGACAATAAGTAAGAGAGCTTGTTTTAATAAACTCCAGCACTTTTCAGACTAATTGGATGATCTGACATTTTAAATCGAATGGGTATAGTTTGTATCTGAACAAAAATATCTCTTTTTTTTCTGATGATTAACTCCGTATGGAAAGATAGGTGATCTAGGTTCTAAAATATTACTATTTGATAAATAGTATTTGGTTTCATTATGTTAGTGCAGTATTCTAACACCTGAAATAAATAGCACAGTTTCTGTGAAGTTCATCAATTTTATTCAGAAGTCCAGTGCAACAAACCCAGGAAGACTAAATAGTGGCATCATTTCTGAGTGCTTGAAAATGGAGTTTCAAGCACTCAAGCAAAAATTAGTGTTAAAAAAATAAGAAACAGTTATTCTTTTTATGATTAAAAGCCTTGAAGACATACTGAATTTTCACTAAACAATCAATAGGTTGTTCTCCTAGGCAGAGATCTTCCATTAAAATAATGAATAAATTGGAAAGAAATCCAGCCCTCTCCAACAAATCTCTCTTTGGTCTCTGAAGAACCATATGTATGGGGAAAAAAAGTACTTGAACAAAATAGCTAAACAACAAAACTCTCAAAAATAAGGCAGATTGTAGTCATCTAAATCAAGTCCACAGTAATATTAAATACAGTCACACAGGAAGGTGTGTCCACCCTAGGTGTTGAAGTTAACTTGAAGGCGCTGCTCTTCATATTTCTAAGGTGCTTACAAATACATTATGATAAGGAGGGAATTATACAGAAGACTATTAGAACATGCCTTATATCTTATTACAAAGAAGTAACATTCAAGAAAGCATTCAAAAAGTTGCTGCTGCCAGAGCCAATAGTTCCAGAAAACTATACAATGAGAGCAATAGAATAGCAAATCCTATCAGTGAAGAATACAAATTACACCATAGAACATGTGACCAGAAAGTAAAGAACTCAAATCCAGTGACTGAAATTGAGATATACAGTAACTTATTGAAGATGGTCTTATTGTCATGTCTTAAAGAAGACTTTAGTCATTACTCAAGGTGATGCCTAAAGTTAGGTAGACATTTAATAATCATAGCTAACAGTTATTAATCCCTTATCATGAGAGGCATTTGTATTTTTATATTCATCTAATTCTCCCAACAGACTTCCCTGGTGGCTCAGATGGTAAAGAACCTGCCTGCAATACAGGAGACGTGGGTCAGTCCCTGGGTCAGGAAGATCTCCCAGAGAAAGGAATGGCTACCCACTGCAGTATTCTTGCCTGGAGAGTTCCATGGATAGAGGAGTTGGGTAAGCTATAGTCCTTAGGGTCACAAAGAGTCAGACATGACTGAGTGGCTAACACTTTCACCTGCAATCCTCCCAATAACCCTGGGACAAAGTACTATTATTATCTCATTTTACAGATGAAAAAATGTGCTTAGAGAGGTTGAATAAACTGCTCAAGGTCACACAGATAGTAGAAAGTAATAGAGCCAAACTTCTAAGGCAAGCAGTGTGATAATGGCTTGTGCTCTTAAACATGATGATATTCTGTGATCCAGGAAATGACCATGAATCAAAGGAGAGGGAATTTGAAAGTAGAGGACTCATTGTACTATGCTTGGTCCACCAAACACAGTGAGACACAGACAAATTTAAGAGAAAATGAAGCAACTGTGAGATTGTCTCTACACACCCTTAATACTTAAGGCATGGATGTGGAACCTCACAGTATAAAACAAACATTAATCAATATAAAATCTGGCCCCAGGTTCCCTGCATCTTAAGAGATACCTCAGAAGAACCATAGGATTCTGTATAATAAGAATTGGAACTCTGCCATCAGACCCTCAGACATGGGAGAGATCTTCAAGGTAATTTCACCATGGTTTGTACCTTAAGTTCACCTCACCATCCTAGGTGCTTCATATTTCTTACGTGAAACAATGAGAAGGACTGTGTTTGGGAGCATGCCAAATACCACCAACTATCTAACTGCAGAGTTGGGAGAATATCCCTCAGTTTCCACATGCATACAACAGGATGATAATCATACCTAACTTTCAGGGTGAATGTAAGAATTAGAAATGGTGCACATAAAGTGCCCAGCACAAAGGAGGTATCAGTAAAAGGCAGGTGCTATCTTCATTTTCATTACTATTGGCATTTATTTCATAAAAATACAAGGTATTGAACCCAAATGCACTATATATTTTGCTCAATTTTCTATGATGAATGACCAAGTGTTGTTTTTTTCTTTCTTTTTTTTTTTTTTTTTTGCATTTTAAAAAAATTTTATGTAACTTTTTCAAACCTATATACAAGCAGAGAAAACAATATAGTGAGCTTTTATATTTTCTATACTCTAATCATCCTGCTACAACTGTATTCTATTGCTTTTAAGATGAATGTAAGAATTCAATTGAATTTCTGTAGGCGGGCATGGGCAAAAAGAGAGAGCCAGATGTATTAAAGTAGAATCAATTTGACATGGGTTATCTCCCTTTGAATTAGGAATCATTGTGCTCAGCAATATAATCAGTTAGGGAACACTCTGATAACTCTAGTAGAAAAAAAACAGCAGGGCTATTTAGGAGAAAAAAATGCCACACCAGATATGAAAGGCTGTAAGTTGTTTGGAGTAATAGTAAAGGTGCTCATATACAGCAGATGTTGCTTCCTGAGCGTGTCCACCACTGGGATCACACCATGCCAGGGCATGGTTGGCAAACTGGTAGGATGGGTCAGCAGTGATCTTTGCAGGAAGATTTGGGGAGTCTCCTAGAAGAGGAGTCATCCTCAGAAAGAAGGCAGTCTGTTATACACACTCAGCCTAGTAGGAATTAATGGGGAAAGGAAATATGAGTACAGTATGGAATTTTTTCCAAAGGCTTTTTTTAAATTAAAATATAGTCGATTTAAAGTTCTGTGTTGGTTTCAGGTATACAGCAAAGTGATTCAGTTACTTTTCAGATTACAGTTCATTATGGGTTATTACAAGGCATGGATATAATTCCCCGTGCTATACAGTGTATCAGTTTTGCTTGTTAATGGTTTCCTTTGCTGTGAAAAGCTTTTAAGTTTGATTAGGGCTCATTTATTTTTACCTTTATTTAAATCACCTTGGGAGACTGATCTAAGAAAATATTGCTAAATTTATGTCAGGGAACATTTTGTCTATGTTCTCTTCTAGGAGTTTTATGGTGCCATGTCTTATACCTAGGTCTTTAAACCATTTTGAGTTTATTTTTGCATATATAGTATGAAGGAATGTTTCTATTTTCATTGGTTTACATTGTCACTGTCCCTCTTCCCCACATCGCGTGTTAAAGAGATTGCCTTTTCTCCACTGAATATTCTTGCTTGTGTTGTAGATTAATTGACCATAGGGTATGGGATTTGTTTCTAGGCATTCTACTCTGTTCCATTGAGTTGTACGTCTATTTTGTGCTAATAACACAGTGTTTTGATTACCTTAGTTTTGTAATATGTTCTGAAAGGGTTATGCCTCCAGCTTTGTTCTTTTTCCTCAGATTGCTTTCACAATTCTGGCCCTTTTCTGGTTTCACATAAATTTTAGCATTAGTGCAGTTCTGTGAAAGATGTCATGCGTATGTTGATAGGGATTGCATTAGATCTCTGGATTGCTTTGGATGGTATGGACATTTTAACAATATTAATTCTTCCAAACCAAGAGTATGTGATACATTTCCAGTTCTTTGAATCCAAAGGTTTGTCTTTTGATATAACTCCAAATGAACTTTTTTTCTCATTTTAATAGGAAGTGAAAAGAATATATGATAGCGCTGACAAAAATATTTTCACTAAAATCTCCATAAACTCTTAGAATGACAAGAATAAGATTTTAGTTTTAAGTATTTTAATATGTAAATATTCAATTTTAAACAAAGAAAGCCCATCTCTTCATTTCTGCATGAATACAGCATGGCTTTGTTTCACTAAAGCATTCACATGCATTTTGGCATCTCTAGAATCCTCTCCCCCAAACAGCTGTAAGAAGTAGCTATTGGTGGTGCCCAGGGAAGTTGGCTGAAATGGAAGAAGTTAAAAAATCAAATGTTTTGTAGATGCTAAAAGAATTTGATCATGAAGATGAAGGATATGCCCTAGAGAATCTAGGAGACAATAAAGAATGTGTTTTAGGGAGGCAAAAAGTACTTTTCAGTTCAGTTCAGTCACTCAGTCGTGTCTGACTCTTTGCAATCCCATGAACCACAGCATGCCAGGCCTCCCTGTTCATCACCAACTCCCAGAGTCCACCCAAACCCATGTCCATTGAGTCAGTGATGCCATTCAAACATCTTATCCTCTGGTATCCCCTGCTCCTTCTACTCAATCTTTCCCAGCATCAGGGTCTTTTCCAATGAGTCAGCTCTTCGAATGAGGTGGCCAGAGTATTGGAGTTTCAGCTTCAACATCAGTTCTTCCAATGAACACCCAGGACTGATCTCCTTTAGGATGGACTGGTTGGATCTCCTTGCAGTCCAAGGGACTCTCAAGAGTCTTCTCCAACACCACAGTTCAAAAGCATCAATTCTTTGGCACTCAGCCTTCTTCACAGTCCAACTCTCTCATCCATACAGGCTATTGAAAAAACCATAGCCTTGACTAGATGGACCTTTGTTGACAAAGTAATGTCTCTGCTTTTTAATATGCTATCTAGGTTGGTCATAACTTTCCTTCAAGGAGTAAGTGTCTTTTAATTTCATGGCTGCAATCACCATCTGCAGTGATTTTGGAGCCCAGAAAAATTAAGTCAGCCACTGTTTCCCCATCTATTT
The DNA here is from genome assembly GCF_029407905.1 of Bubalus kerabau. NCBI lineage: Eukaryota > Metazoa > Chordata > Mammalia > Artiodactyla > Bovidae > Bubalus > Bubalus kerabau. Next base: position 18,005,441 of record NC_073641.1, read on the forward strand.
GCCATGAAGTGATGGGAACAGATGCCATGATCTTCGTTTTCTGAATGTTGAGCTTTAAGCCAACTTTTTCACTCTCCTCTTTCTCTTTCATCAAGAGGCTTTTGAGTTCCTCTTCACTTTCTGCCATAAGGGTGGTGTCATCTGCATATCTGAGGTTATTGATATTTCTCCTGGCAATCTTGATTCCAGCTTGTGTTTCTTCCAGCCCAGGATTTCTCATGATGTACTCTGCATATAAGTTAAAAAAGCAGGGTGACAATATACAGCCTTGACGAACTCCTTTTCCTATTTGGAACCAGTCTGTTGTTCCATGTCCAGTTCTAACTGTTGCTTCCTGACCGGCATATACGTTTCTCAAGAGGCAGGTCAGGTGGTCTGGTATTCCCATCTCTTTCAGAATTTTCCACAGTTTATTGTAATCCACACAGTCAAAGGCTTTGGCATAATCAATAAAGCAAAAACAGATGTTTTTCTGGAACTCTCTTGCTTTTTCCATGATCCAGTGGGTGTTGGCAATTTGATCTCTGGTTCCTCTGCTTTTTCTAAAACCAGCTTGAACATCAGGAAGTTCACGGTTCACATATTGCTGAAGCCTGGCTTGGAGAATTTTGAGCATTACTTTACTAGAATGTGAGATGAGTGCAATTGTGTGGTAGTTTGAGCATTCTTTGGCTTTGCCTTTCTTTGGGATTGGAATGAAAACGGACCTTTTCCAGTCCTGTGGCCACTGCTGAGTTTTCCAAATTTGCTGGCATACTGAGTGCAGCACTTTCAGAGCATCATCTTTCAGGATTTGAAATAGCTCAACCGGAATTCCATCACCTCCACTAGCTTTGTTCGTAGTGATGCTTTCTAAGGCCCACTTGACTTCACATTCCAGGATGTCTGGCTCTAGGTCAGTGATCACACCATCGTGATTATCTGGGTCATGAATATCTTTTTTGTACAGTTCTTCTGTGTATTCTTGCCACCTCTTCTTAATATCTTCTGCTTATGTTAGCTCCATCCCACTCTGTCCTTTATTGAGCCCTCTTTGCATGAAATATTCCCTTGGTGTCTCTAATTTTCTTGAAGAGATCTCTAGTCTTTCCCATTCTATTGTTTTCATCTATTATTTCTTTGCATTGATCACTGAGGAAGGCTTTTTTATCTCTCCTAGCTATTCTTTGGAACTTTGCATTCAGATGCTTATATCTTTCCTTTTCTCCTTTGTTTTTCACTTCTCTTCTTTGCAAAGCTATTTGTAAGGCCTCCTCAGAGAGTCATTTTGCCTTTCTTTTCCTTTGGGTAGGTGTTGATCACTGTCTCCTGTAAAATGGCATGTAACTCTGTCCATAGTTCATCAGGCACTCTATGTATCAGATCTAGTCCCTTAAATCTATTTCTCACTCTCACTGTATAAAAATAAGGGATTTTATTTAGGTCATACCTGAATGGTCTAGTGGTTTTCCCTACTTTCTTCAATTTAAGTCTGAATTTGGTACTAAGGTGTTCATGACCCGAGCCACAGTCAGCTCCTTGTCTTCTTTTTGCTGGCTGTATAGAGCTTCTCCATCTTCGGCTGCAAAGAATATAATCAGTCTGATTTTGGTGTTGGCCATCTGGTGATGTCCATGTGTAGAGTCTTCTCTTGTGTTGTTGGAAGAGGTTGTTTGTTATGACTAGTGCATTCTCTTGGCAAAACTCCATTAGCCTTTGCCCTGCTTCATTCTGTACTCCAAGGCCAAATTTGCCTATTACTCCAGGTGTTTCTTGACTTCCTACTTTTCCATTCCAGTCCCCTATAATGAAAAGGACATCTTTTTTGGGTGTTATTTCTAAAAGGTCTTGTAGGTCTTCATAGAACCATTCAACTTCAGCTTCTTCAGCGTTACTGGTCTGGGCATAGACTTGGATTACCGTACTTTAAGTGCCAATAAAGCATGTTATGTGAATGGTTAGACATGCCAGATATGGAGGTAAGTCTTATCGATAGGTTTCTAGGTTTCTAGGTTCTTCTGTTCTGGGGACCAAGGTGTTCGTATACTTCTTAGAACTGAGGTGGAGCAGTGTTACAGTTTGGGAGCTGTGCCATTTTGTGGTTCCACAGTGGGAAAACCTGTGCTCTCTTAAGAATGAATACAACTCTATGTTTCTTTTAGGTAGAATTTGAGTAGAGCCTTCCAGAAAGTCTGTGTGCACTGCCATCTACCTAACATAAGGGAAAATATGCAGAGCTGATACCTTATTTTGATTTACAAAATTGCTCCTTCTTTTTCCAAAAGGATGAATATAGTGATGAAAATGTGCTTCTCTGCTTTCCTAGTACAGAGAGTGTAATTAACTGGCACCTGCTGATTCTCTCTGAAATCCATCAATAAGCTGCTACCAAGGCTACACTTCTTTTTTTTTTTCCCTTTATTTTATTTTTTAACTTTACAATATTGTATTGGTTTTGCCATATATCAACATGAATCCACCACAGGTATACATGTGTTCCCCATCCTGAACCCTCCTTCCTCCTCCCTCCCCATACCATCTGTCTGGGTCGTCCCAGTGCACCAGCCCCAAGCATCCAGTATTGTGCATCGAACCTGGACTGGTGACTCATTTCATATATGATATTATATATGTTTCAATGCCATTCTCCCAAATCATCCCACCCTCTCCCTCTCCCACAGAGTCCAAAAGACTGTTCTATACATCAGCATCTCTTCTGCTGTCTCGTATACAGGGTTATTGGAGAAGGTGATGGCACCCCACTCCAGTACTCTTGCCTGGAAAATCCCATGGACGGAGCAGCCTGGTAGGCTGCAGTCCACGGGGTCGCGAAGAGTCGGACACGACTGAGCGACTTCCCTTTCACTTTTCACTTTCATGCATTGGAGAAGGAAATGGCAACCCACTCCAGTGTTCTTGCCTGGAGAATCCCAGGGACGGGGGAGCCTCTTGGGCTGCCGTCTCTGGGGTCGCACAGAGTCAGACACGACTGAAGCGACTTAGCAGCAGCAGCAGCATACAGGGTTATTGTCACCATCTTTCTAAATTCCATATATATGCGTTAGTATGCTGTATTGGTGTTTTTCTTTCTGGCTTACTTCACTCTGTATAATAGGCTCCAGTTTCATCCACCTCATTAGAACTGATTCAAATGTATTCTTTTTAATAGCAGATTAATACTCCATTGTGTATATGTACCACAGCTTTCTTATCCATTCGTCTGCTGATGGACATCTAAGTTGCTTCCATGTCCTGGCTATTATAAACAGTGATGCGATGAACATTGGGGTACATGTGTCTCTTCAATTCTGGTTTCCTCAGTGTGTATGCCTAGCAGTGGGATTGCTGGGTCATAAGGCAGTTCTATTTCCAGTTTTTTAAGGAATCTCCACACTGTTCTCCATAGTGGCTGTACTAGTTTTCAAGGCTACACTTCTGATAGGCTATTCCCAGCCAGTAACTTAGCATGGTGAAGGGTACTGAGACAGGCCCATTCCTGAGAAATTCAGGACTATAACAATGGATAACTTGACTTGAAGATTTCCCATCAACTTTGACAAAATTATCTTAAAACTCTGACTAGTCTTAAGGCCTTTCCTGTCCCATATTCCTTCCTCCTCCACAAAAGTGAATGTACCTCACTGTTTGATGGCTTCCCCCAACCCCAGTTTCGTAGTGATATAATTTACATGTGTTATTGTAAAGGTTTAAGGTGTGGCAGGGAAAAGAAATGCAAGAAAGCAAAATGGCTGTCTGGGGAGGCCTTACAAATAGCTGTGAAAAGAAGAGAAGCGAAAAGCAAAGAAAAAAAGGAAAGATATAAGCATTTGAATGCAGAGTTCCAAAGAATAGCAAGAAGAGACAAGAAAGCCTTCTTCAGCGATCAATGCAAAAAAATAGAGGAAAACAACAGAATGGGAAAGACTAGAGATCTCTTCAAGAAAATTAGAGATGCAAAGGGAACATTTCATGCAAAGATGGGCTCAATAAAGGACAGAAATGATATGGACCTAACAGAAGCAAAAGATATTAAGAAGAGGTGGCAAGAATACACAGAAGAACTGTACAAAAAAGAGCTTCACGACCAAGATAATCACGATGGTGTGATCACTGACCTAGAGCCAGACATCCTGGAATGTGAAGTCAAGTGGGCCTTAAAAAGCATCACTACGAACAAAGCTAGTGGAGGTGATGGAATTCCAGTTGAGCTATTTCAAATCCTGAAAGATGATGCTGTGAAAGTGCCGCACTCAATATGCCAGCAAATTTGGAAAACTCAGCAGTGGCCACAGGACTGGAAAAAGTCAGTTTTCATTCCAATCCCAAAGAAAGGCAATGCCAAAGAATGCTCAAACTACTGCACAATTGCACTCATCTCACACGTTAGTAAAGTAATGCTCAAAATTCTCCAAGCCAGGCTTCAGCAATATGTGAACCGTGAATTTCCAGATGTTCAAGCTGGTTTTAGAAAAAGCAGAGGAACCAGAGATCAAATTGCCAACACCCACTGGATCATGGAAAAAGTAAGAGAGTTCCAGAAAAACATCTGTTTTTGCTTTATTGATTATGCCAAAGCCTTTGACTGTGTGGATCACAATAAACTGTGGAAAATTCTGAAAGAGATGGGAATACCAGACCACCTGACCTGCCTCTTGAGAAATTTGTATGCTGGTCAGGAAGCAACAGTTAGAACTGGACATGGAACAACAGACTGGTTCCAAATAGGAAAAGGAGTTCGTCAAGGCTGTATATTGTCACCCTGTTTATTTAACTTCTATGCAGAGTATATCATGAGAAACTCTGGACTGGAAGAAACACAAGCTGGAATCAAGATTGCCAGGAGAAATATCAATAACCTCAGATATGCAGATGACACCACCCTTATGGCAGAAAGTGAAGAGGAACTCAAAAGCCTCTTGATGAAAGAGAAAGAGGAGAGTGAAAAAGTTGGCTTAAAGCTCAACTTTCAGAAAACAAAGATCATGGCATCTGTTCCCACCACTTCATGGGAAATAGATGGGGAAACAGTGGAAACAGTGTCAGACTTTATTTTTCTGGGCTCCAAAATCACTGCAGATGGTGACTGCAGCCATGAAATTAAAAGACGCTTACTCCTTGGAAGGAAAGTTATGACCAACCTAGACAGCATATTAAAAAGCAGAGACGTTACTTTGCCAACAAAGGTCGTCAATCAAGGCTATGGTTTTTCCTGTGGTCATGTATGGATGTGAGAGTTGGACTGTGAAGAAGGCTGAGTGCCGAAGAATTGATGCTTTTGGACTGTGGTGTTGGAGAAGACTCTTGAGAGTCCCTTGGACTGCAAGGAGATCCAACTGGTCCATTCTGAAAGAGATCAGCCCTGGGATTTCTTTGGAAGAAATGATGCTAAAGCTGAAACTCCAGTACTTTGGCCACCTCATGCGAAGAGTTGACTCCTTGGAAAAGACTCTGATTCTGTGAGGGACTGGGGGCAGGAGGAGAAGAGGAGGACAGAGGATGAGATGGCTGGATGGCATCACTGACTCGATGAACGTGAGTCTGGGTGAACTCCGGGAGTTGGTGATGGACAGGGAGGCCTGGCATGCTGCGATTCATGGTGTCGCAAAGAGCCGAACACGACTGAGGGACTGAACTGAACTGAACTGAAGATGTGGCATAATAGACTGACTTACAAATACCATGAAGTGATTATTACAGAGGTTTGGATAGTATCCATTATCTCATGTAGATTCAATAAAAGATAATGAAAAATTTCCTTGTGATGAGAAATCTTAGAACTTACTCTTTCAACTATTTTCATACATATAGTATTAACTATAGTTTTCACGCTATTCAATGATTCAGTCTCCTTTCTGTTAACTGATCTATTCAGACTTTCTATTTCTTCCTGATTCAGTCTTAGATTATATGTTTCTAAGAAGTTTTCCATTTTTTTCTAGATTGTCCTATTTGTTATGTATAATTGTTCATAGAAGCCCCTCTTGTGATTAATTTATTTCTGTAGTACCAGATTTGATGTCTCCTTTTTAACTCATAATTTTGATTTGGGTCATCTTCTATGAGCTTGGTTAATCTAGCTATAGATTTGTCCATTTTGTTTATCTTAGAGCCTACTTTTAGTTTGGCTAGCCTTTTCTGTTGTTTTCCTCTTCTCTATTTCTGCACTAATCTTTACTCCAGGCATACCATGAAGATATTATATGTTTGTTTCCAAACCACTGCAATATAGCAAATATTGTATAAAGCAAGTCATATAGGATTTTTTTTTGTGGTTTCCCAATGCATGTTTACACTATATACATATATTACATATAAGTGCTATGTTTACACTATATTAAGTGTACAATAGCATTATGACTTAAAAAACAATGTACATACCTTTAATTTAAAAAATAATAATAATACTGTTGGGAAAAGGGTATGATAGACTTGATCCATGCAAGATTGCAACAAAGCTTTCATTTGTAAGATATGCAGTATCTGCAAAGCATAATATAACAACAGTAATACAACACATTTTGCTTGTATTTCCTTCTTTCTGCTAAATTTGAGCTTGTTTTCTATTTTCATAAGATACACAGAGTTAAATTGAGATCTTTCTTCTTTCTTATTGTGTTTATTGCTAAGAACTTCCTCTTAGAACTGCTTTTTCTGAGTCCCATATGTCTTGGTATGTAATATTTTCATTTTCACATCTCTAGATACTTTATTTCTCTGTTAATTTCTTCTTTGGTCCATTGGTTGTTCAGGAGAGTATTGTTTAATTTCCAGGCATTCATAAATTTTAGTTTTCTCCTGATTGATTTTTAGTTTCTCTGACCATTGCGATCAGAGAAGTTACCTGGTAATGATTTCAGTCTTCTTAATTTGCTAAGAATCGTTTTGTGGTCTATCCTAGGAAATGTTTACGTGTACTTAAGAAGGCATGGTTTGCTATTGTCTAATAGACTGATCTATATATGTCTGTTGGGTACAAATAGTCTGTAGTATTGTTAATATCCACTGTCTCCTTATTGATTCTTAGTCTGAATGATCTATTATTGAAAGTGGAATATTGAAGTTTCCAACCACTATTATATTGCAGTTTATTTCTCCTTTGAGTACCTCTGTTAGTTTTGCTTTATGTATGTAGTTGCTCCAATCTTGGGCTCATAAATAGTTACAACTGTTATATCTTCTTGATGTATTGACCCCTTTATCGTTATATAATGCCTTTGTCTGTGTGTGTTTTTTTTTTTTTTTTTTTTTTTTACCATGCTTAAAGTCTGTTTTCCATATAAATATACCTGTCCTGCTTTTTCTTTGGTGACCATTTACTGAACTATGCTTTTCTGTCCCTTTACTCTCGGTCTTTGTATATCTTTAAGGCTAAAGTAAGTGGTTCACAGGAAGCGTATTGTTGGATTTAGTTTTTATATCCATTCAGTCACTCTATGTGTTTTGATTGGGGAATTTAATCTATTAGGTTGGCCAAAAAGTTCATTCCAGTTTTTCTATAACATGGCAAAATCCAAATGAATTTTTTTGGCCCCCCAATATTTATATTTAAAGTAGTTATTGATAGAAACTCACTATTGCCATTTTGTTGGTTATTTTCTGATTGTTTTGAAGATCCATTGTCCTTTTTTATGTGGCTGTCTTTTTTCACTTGTTTGGTACATTATGGTATGAGTATCTTTGACTTTTATATCAAGTTATTTTTTACATTTACTACAGGTTTTTCCCTTGCATGAAGCTAACATAAAATAGAACACTCTGCTTTAAACTGATAACTTCAACAGAATTCCTAAGGCTTACACTATTATTTCTCTTTCCCCTAACATTTTAGGTTTTCAGTGTTATAATTTACATATCTTTTGTATTCTATAACTGATAACAGATTATTTTTTTATTATTATTTTTTAACTTTTAAATTAGAATTTTAAGTGAATTATACACCACCACTACCTCATTACAGAATCTAGTTTTGACTATATAATTTACCCTGTTCAGTGAGTTTTACACTCCCTTTTCATGTTTTTATGATGTTAACCAGTGTCTTTTTATTTCCATTCAGAGCACTGACTTTGGCATTTTCTGTAAGTCAGGTCTGGTGGGGGTGGTTTAGTTGCCAAGTTGTGTCCAATCTTGCGACCTCATGGACTGTAGCCAGCCAGGCTCACCTGTCCATGAGATTTTCCAGGCAAGAGTACTAGAATGGGTTACCATTTCCCTTTTCCAGGGGATCTTCCCAACCCAATTGTGTCTGACTCTTTATGAGCCCATGGACTGCAGCACACCAGGCTTCCCTGTCAATCACAAACTCCTGGAGCTTACTCAAACTCCCATCCATCAACTCAGTGATGTGATCCAACCATCTCTTCCTCTGTCGTCCCCTTCTCCTCCCACCTTCAATCTTGCCCAGTATCAGGGTTTTTCCCAATGAGTCAGCTCTTTGCATCAGGTGGCCAAAGTATTAGAGTTTCAGCTTTAGCATCAGTCCTTCCAATGAATATTCAGGACTGATTTCCTTTAGGATGGACTGGTTGGGTCTTTTTGCAGTTCAAGGGACTCGCAAGAGTCTTCTCCAAGACCATAGTTCAAAGGCATCAATTCTTTGGTGCACAACTTTCCTTATGGTCCAACTCTCACATCTATACATGACTACTGGAAAAACCAAAGCTTTGACTACATGGATCTTTCTTGGTAAAGTAATTTCTCTGCTTTTTAATATGCTGTCTAGGTTAGTCATAACGTTTCTTTCAAGGAGTAAGCATCTTTTAATTTCACGGCTGCAGTCACCATCTGCAGTGATTCTGGAGCCCAAGGACAGAAAGTCTGTCATTGTTGCCATTGTTTTCCCATCTATTTGCCATGAAGTGATGGGACCAGAGGCCATGATCTCAGTTTTTTTTAATGTTGAGCTTTAAGCCAGCTTTTTCACTCTCCTCTTTCACTTTCATAAAGAAGCTCTTTATTTCCTCTTCGCTTTCTGCCATAAGGGTTGTGTCATTTGCATATCTGAGGTTATTGATATTTCTCCCGGCAATCTTGATTGCAGCTTGTGCATCATCCAGTCTGGCATTTCACATGATGTATTCTGCATATAAGTTAAATAGGCAAAGTGATAATACACAGTCTTGATGTACTCCTTTCCCAATTTGGAACCAGCCCATTGTTCTACATCTGGTTCTAACGGTTGCTTCTTGACTGCATATAGATTTCTCAGGAGGCAGGTCAGGTGGTCTGGTATTCCCATCTCTTTCAGAATTTTCCACAGTTTATTGCGATCCACACAGTCAAAGGCTTTGGCATAGTCAATGAAGAAGAAGTAGATGTATTTCTGGAATTCTCTTGCTTTTTCTATGATCTAAGTAATGTTGGCAATTTGATCTCTGGTTCCTCTGCCTTTTCTAAATCCAGCTTGAACATCTGGAAGTTCATGGTTCACGTACTTTTGACACCTGGATTGGAGAATTTTGAGCATTACTTTACTAGTATGTGAGATGAGTGAAATTGTGTGGTATTTTGAGCATTCCTTGGCATTGCCTTCCTTTGTGATTGGAATGAAAACTGACCTTTTCCAGTCCTGTGGCCATTGCTGAGTTTTCAAAATTTGCTGATATAGAGAGTGCAGCACTTTCACAGCATCATCTTTCAGGATTTAAAATAGCATAACTGGAATTCCATCACCTCCACTAGCTTTGTTCATAGGGATTCTTCCTAAGGCCCACTTGACTTTGCATTCCAGGATGTCTGCCTCTAGGTGAGTGATCACACCATCATGATTATCTGGGTTGTGAAGATCTTTTTTGTACAGTTCTTCTGTGTATTCTTGCCACCTCTTCTTAATATCTTCTGCTTCTGTTAGCTCCATACAATTTCTGTCCATTATTGAGCCCATCTTTGCTTGAAATGCTCCCTTGGTATCTCTAATTTTCTTGAAGAGATCTCTAATCTTTCCCATTCTATTGTTCCCCTGTATTTCTTTGCATTGATCGCTGAGGAAGGCTTTCTTATCTCTCCTTGCTATTCTTTGGAACTCTGCATTCAGATGGGTATATCTTTCCTTTGCCTTTAGCTTCTCTTCTATTCACAGCTATTTGTAAGTCCTCCCCAGACAGCCATTTTGTTTTTTTGCATTTTTTCCCCTGGGGATGGTCTTGATCCCTGTCTCCTGTACAATGTCATGAACCTCCATCCATAGTTCTTCAGGCACTCTGTCCATCAGATCTAATCCCTTGAATCTATTTGTCACTTCTACTGTATAATCATAAGGGATTTGATTTAGGTCATACATGAATGGTCTAGTGGTTTTCCATACTTTCTTCAATTGAAGTCTGAATCTGGCAATAAGGAGTTCATGGTCTGAGCCACAGTCAGCTCCTGGTCTTGTTTTTGCTGACTGTATAGAGCTTCTCCATCTTTGGCTGCAAAGAATATAATCAATCTGATTTCACTATTGACTCTCTGGTGATGTCCATGTGTAGAGTCTTCTCTTGTGTTGCTGCAAGAGGTTGTTTGCTATGACCAGTGCATTCTTTTGGCAAAACTCCATTAGCCTTTGCCCTGCTTCATTCTCTACTCCAAGACCAAATTTGCTGTTACTCCAGGTATTTCTTGACTTTCTACTTTTGCATTCCAGTCCCCTATAATGAAAAGGACATCATTTTTGTGTATTAATTCTAGAAGATCTTGTAGGTCTTCATAGAACAGTTCAACTTCAGCTTCTTCAGCATTACTCATTGGGACATAGACTTGGATTACTGTGATAGTGAAAGGTTTGCCTTGGAAATGAACAGAGATCATTCTGTCATTTTTGAGATTGCATACAAGTACTGCATTTTGGACTCTTTTGTTGACTATGATGGCCACTCCATTTCCTGTAAGGGATTCTTGCCCACGGTAGTAGATATAATGGTCATATGAGCCAAATTCACTCTTTCCAGTCCATTTTAATTTGCTGATTCCTAAAATGTCGATGTTCACTCTTGCCATATCCTATTTGACCACTTCCAATTTACCTGGACCTATTCTAGATTACTATGCAATATTGCTCTTTACAGCATCAGACTTTGCTTCTATCACCAGTCACATCCACAACTGGGTGTTGTTTTTGCTTTGGCTTCATCTCTTCATTCTTTCTGGAGTTATTTCTCCACTCTTCTCCAGTATCATATTGGGCACCTACCGACCTGGGGAGTTTATCTTTCAGTGTCCTATCTTTTTGCCTTTGCATACTGTTCATGGGTTTCTCAAGGCAAGAATACTGAAGTGGTTTGCCATTCCCTTCTCCAGTGGATCACATTTTTTCAGAAATCTCCACCATGACCCATCCATCTTTGGTGATCCTACACAGCATGGCTCATAGTTTCTTTGAGTTAGACAAGACTGTGGTCCTTGTGATCAGATTAGTTAGTTTTCTCTGTGTTTTTTCCCAATCTGTCTGCCCTCTGATGGAGAAGGATAAGAGGCTTATGGAAGCTTCCTGATGGGAAAGACTGACTGAGGGGGAAACTGGGTCTTGTTCTGATGGTCCAGGTCCATGTTCAGTAAATCTTTATCCAAATTTCTGTTCATGGGTGGTGCTTTGTTCTCTCCCTGTTATTTATCTGGGGCCAAACTATTGTGGAGGTAATGAAGATAATGGCGACCTTCAAAAGGTCCCATGCATACACTGCTACACTCAGTGCCCCCAACCCTGCAGCAGGCCACCACCGACCCACGCCTCTGCTGGCGATTCCTGGACACTCACGGGCAAGCCTGGGTCAGTCTATTGTGATCAGTCCCATGTGCTCCTTTCTCCTAGGTCCTGGGGTGCATAAGGTTCTGTTTGTGCCCTCCAAGAGTCTGTTTCCCCAGTCCTGTGTAAGTTCTGGTGTTTCTATGGTGGGATTAATGGTGACCTCCTCCAAGAGGGCTTATGCCACACCCAGGTCCACTGCTGACCCATACCTCCACAGGAGACACTTAAACACAGTTCTGTCTTGGTCCCTGTGTCCTGGTGTGCACAAGGTTTGTTTGAGCCCTCTGAGTGTCTCTAGCAGGTATGGGGTTTGATTCTAAACGTGATTTCACCCCTCCTACCATCTTGCTGGAACTTCTCCTTTGACCGTGGACATGGGATATCTCCTCAAATTCGCTCTAGCAGTGCGTAGCTGCCACTCCAACTCCACGCAGCCACCTCATGGTTCTTGGAGTTCACTAAACATTTTAAAGAATTATTCTGAATTCTCTGACAGTTCATAGATCTTTAGTATCATTTATTAGAGTTTTATTATTAAATAGCTTCCTTTGGTGTTCTCATTTGCTTCATTTTTTCATGATCCTTGATTCCTTACCTTGGTTCCTCTGACTGGATAATTTCAAATGTCCTATCTTCCAATTTACTGATCCTGCCTATTAATGGTCTGAGACTGCTTTTGAAGCTCTCTAGTGAATTCTGTTCAGTTACTGCATTTTTTAGCTGTAGAATTTCTGTTTTCTTTTTTTTTTTGATGGTTTAAATTTGTTAAATTTCTCGTTTTTTTATCCATTATTTTTTAATTTCATTTAGTTGTGTATGTGTTCCTAGAGTCCACTAAACATTTTAAAGAATTATTCTGAATTATCTGATAGCTCATAGCTCTTTAGTATCAGTTATTAGAGATTTATTATTAAATAGTTTCCTTTGACACTGTCATAATTACCTCATTTTTTCATGATCCTTGATTCCTTACCTTGGTATCTGTGCATATGAATAAGTTTCCTTTTCTAGACTTTGTAGGTTCACTTTGGCAGAGATAGTTCTTCACCAGTAACTTCAGCTGAGGGTTCTGGACATATCTGCTGGCAACATCCTTGGGCAACTTATGGTTCTATTAGGTTCTATTTTTGAGTAAAGCAACTGTTCAGGCTCTGAGATTGTGGGTAGAGTGGTGTGCCACTGGCTGACAACAGCTTGATAGAACTGCTGGCTTGGTTCCCTGCAGTCCCTGTGACTGTTGGCTTTGTAGTTGCCTAGATTCTCTGGCCAGGCATATTAAACAGTGGGGACTGGGTACTACACTTGGCAGTAGGCAGGGCTATGAGTAGCTTCCCAGCCCTGCAGCAGGAATGGGACCCAGGGCTTGCACAGCTCACTGTTTTGTATCCTGAATCAGGTGAGAGTGTGCACTGAATATCCTGTCAGGTGAGCACTGGTTTTGCTCTGCAGACAGGGAAAGCTGCGGCTGTGCTACTTGCCACTGTTATCAGTGTTGTTTCATGGACTACACAGCTCCCCATGTGTTCTTGTAAGTTTCCCGGTCAGGTGGTCTGAAAGCTGTATTCAGCAGTAAGTAGGGTTACAAATTCATTACCCTGCCTGGGTGCAGTAGGAAAAGCAGCTTCAAGACAGCTGAATTCTCTTTGTGAGCTTAACTCAAGCCAATCCATGCCCCAAGTTCCTTGGTTAAACAGGGCCACTGGCTTTGCTCTGGGGGCCCATGCTCTGCAATGAGCAGGGCTGACTCTGGCCCTGGCCTGGCTGGAACAGGAAGGGCCTACTTCTGGCAACTCCAAAATTTTTTAAAAGGCTTTTTGGTTGGGAGGGGCTAGGAGCTATGATTTGCAGTTGATGGAAGAGGTAGGAATTAACATCCCTACCTGGCTATAGCAAGGGAACCCTCCATACCTGGTACAGCCTTTGTTCTGAGGGCCAACAGCTCTATTCATCTGCTTCTCCACTTAACAGTTGCTGTGTAGCTTCCAGGTATTCTCACCAGTCCGCCTGTCAGAAGAGGGCTCAGCACCATACCCTACAGCAATCAGAGCTATGACTCAGGCTCCTGCCAGGCTGTAGACAGACCAGGCTCTAGAACCAGTGGAATTCCTTGTTTGGGCACCTGAATTAAGCAGTCCTTGCCCTTCCAAGTTCCCTGGTCAGACTCTGCCCTGACTTGACTCTACAGATGAGCAAAACCCCTTATTGGGGCTACTACTTGAGCCCTGCTGGTAGTAACGGGGCTGGTTGCTGGAAGCTCTCCTCTTCTCTCAGTGTCAATCAGGTTCCTGGTGGCTGAGTTCCACAGATTCCCTTGTGGAATTTCCCTGGGTTATCCCCATGCAGTGAAACCAGAGTAAAGACTCCAGCACAGCAATCCACAATGCTGTAAGAGCCTGATGTCACCCTGGGCTCTCTTTCCTACAGAGGAAATGTAGGCTCAGAGGAAACCTCTTGGTGTGCCGCTATGCCAACCTAGGGAAGGAGTCATGAGGTGGTTATGTAGCCATTCCTCTTACCTTTCTAATGCAGTCTGTCTTGGTTCCTATGGTGCAGAGAGTTGCTTCAGCTTCAAGTTCTAGGATTATTTTAATGGTGTTTTGTCCATGAATAGTTGTTCGTTGCTGTTCTTATGAGGGAGAGCAAAATCAGGAATGCTCAAGGTTACCATTTTGGTGATATCACTCTTCATGGCTTTTCTGATATGTGGTTCCCTCTCTTTTTCTAACTGGAGGCCTTTCCTTAATAAAGCCCTCACATGTTTAATCCCATCTTGGTGTCTGCTGCTCAGAGAATCCAGCCAACCTAATGAACAAAGTGAAAACATTTTCAATAATTGCTTTTGTATAACTGGAAAGCAAGTAGAAATTTCATGACCAAAACATATCCATGGTGGAGTGCAATGTAACTAAAACCTAGGTTCTGTGCTACCTCTGTTTTCTCATCTGCAGAAAATGAGTTCAGATCCTCTTCAGATTTCATTCATGGTTGTAGCGTATACTTCCATTCTAAACACATCCATTATCTTTTCACTTTTTTGCTTTGGGGATTTCTTGAAGCTGTGGTGACTACTCAGGTAATTGGCAGATACAGTATAGATAGTGGGGAGTTCCCTGGGGAAATATTCAGTACACACATGTCCCAGTCCTTATTCTTTAGATAGATCATTCTGGAAGTCTTCTCTGAGCTTCTCAGAGATCCCTGATCTACCTATTGACCCTATACTTCCTAGAGCAGCAAACATCAGCAACATAATTACTTTTGGCTTTCTTCCTTCCTTGTCCCACTCTCCTCCATTCTTTCCTCTTGATTCCTGGGATAACTTCCAAGTATATTACCTGCACCAAACCCCTAATCTTAGGCTCCACTTTGAGAGAACCCCAAGGCAAGATATCATCTATTGAAAATGGTGACATGAATTTTTAAGATGATTTACTTCTCTCATGAACATTACACCAAATGTTAATATGGTATATATGGCACTTAATAATTTGGTCCCTTGGCTACTCTTTAATCACTCACAACTCTTCTGCATACACTGTGTCCCAGCCATATCAAACAACATATAATTCTGTTTATAATGAAAGTGTTTTGTTACCCCCAACACTATACCTTTCATATGCTAGTTTTTCTTTCTCCATCAACCTGAGGAAAATAGAAAAGTTCATTTACCAGTGCTGACTCTTTAGTTACTCACCTGGGCAAATTAGCAGTAGATACAGAGAGCTTTGCAAAGGCACATATCACACTGCACTGTCATTTTAGTTCACTTTAGTTCACTGACTTCCTTACTGGAAGAGAAGAGAAGGACAAAATTCTTGTCTTCTAGAGTGGCTTCACATTGTATGGTACTTGGAAGTTTCTCAAATATTTTTTCCCCCACAAATCAGCAATGCACTTAATAAAATAATATTTATAACACAGCAAGATATAATACAGAGATAGTATAAATGTGAAGATTTTAATGTTAACTCTCTTATTCTGGATACATGTAGTATTTTACAATAATAATTACTTTTACTTACTAACTGAGCTTTTTAATAGCTAATAGCTAAGTTTTATACCATAATTAAAGCAAATGTTAAATTTAACTAGTAGAGGAAATGGTTTTATCCTGGAAATTCTCTTCCCTGTGTAATCTGACCAGAGAATCTCATTTTTTAAATAGTTTTAAAATGAAAAGGGAAAGAAATTCACCAAATTCTGTTTATATAGTACAATACTAGCATTGCAGTATCTATTTTGATCTTTATTGACCAATTTAGAAAAATCAGATATTACTGTTTCCATTTAAAACACGAGGAAAGTAAAACTTTAAAAGTTAAAATGAATATCTCAAAAGCACACAGATGAGAAGTACAAGGCTAAGATTTAAATCCAGACATGCTAAACTTCATGTCATTTGACTCAAACCTCCAGACATTATCCTAACTGACTTGAGACAAAATGACAGATGCTATACAGGAACTAAAGCCAACACATTTTGGTACCATATTGCCAGATACCTAATGTTGAGGGAGCATATTCTGGAATGAAAATACTATTTTAATAATGATATTACAAAATAAAAGACTCAGGACATAACATGAATATGAATGTTTTTATAGAGTTGAAAATACTCTAACCATATGATCCAGAAATTCAAAACCTAGGTCTTTACCCAACAATGAAAAGGTATGTCCACACAAAACCTGTAAGTGAATATTTATGACTGCTTTATTCATAACCACTCAAACTGGAAGCAAGATGTCATGTACATTCAGGGGAATAACACACTAAAAAAGGAGAAATTAACCATTACATAAAACAACATGGGACACAGGCAAACAAAATGGCGGTGCCGAAGGGGAGCCTGTGGCTCAGGGCCCAACTGGGGATCCCGCCGCTGCTGCTGCTGGCCATGGCCCTGGCCGGAGGCTCGGGAACCGCCTCGGCTGAAGCGTTTGACTCCGTCTTGGGTGATACGGTGTCTTGTCACCGGGCCTGTCAGTTGACGTATCCCTTGCACACCTACCCCAAGGTGCCTGCCAGTTTGTACACAGTGGATCACACAGAAGAGGAGTTGTACGCATGTCAGAGAGGTTGCAGGCTGTTTTCAATTTGTCAGTTTGTGGATGATGGAACTGATTTAAATCGGACCAAATTGGAATGTGAATCTGCTCATGTCCCTGATGCCAAAAATGCATCTACTCTTCCCTCTAACTGGTAAGATCATTCTGGAGTGATATGGTGGACTCTGCACAGAGCTTCATAACCTCTTCGTGGACTTTTTATCTTCAAGCTGATGATGGAAAAATAGTTATATTCCAGTCTAAGCCAGAAATCCAGTATGCACCAGAGTTGGAGCAGGAGCCTACAAATTTGAAAGACTCGTCACTAAGCAAAATGTCCTATCTGCAAATGAGAAGTTCACAAGCACATAGGAACTATCTTGAAGATGGAGAAAGTGATGGCTTTTTAAGATGCCTGTCTCTTAACTCTGGGTGGATTTTAACCATGACTCTTGTCCTCTCTGTGATGGTGTTGCTACAGCTGTGGAGCAGTATGTTCCCTCTGAGAAGCTGAGTATCTATGGTGACTTGGAATTTGTGAATGAACAAAAGCTAAACAGATATCCAGCTTCTTCTCTTGTGGTTGTTAGATCTAAAGCTGAAGATCATGAAGAAGCAGGGCCTCTACCTGCAAAAGTGAATCTCGCTCATTCAGAAATTTAAGCTTCTTTTTTTTTTAAAGAAAAATGGAATAGACATCTAAATTTCCATTCCTCATAAAGCTTTTTAAAATGGTTTCATTGGATATAGGGCTTAAAAATCACTATTAAATGCAAATCAAGTTACCCAAATCTGTGAAGACTGTATTTGCTGTAACTTTACCTTCAATTTTTTTCTAGTAATTTAAGAGATGGCTCTTTGGGATTGTATTTTTATTTTACTAATATCTGTAGCTATTTTAATTATTATTTGCATTGTTTTTGTTTGTTTCCTTGCTTAGCCACATTCTGTGAGCTGACCATTGTTCTTCCCCACTGCCTGCCCTGTCAGTCACCTTAGTTAATAAGCTGAATACTCAGTAGGATGTGATGCTGTTGCTCAGAAATGGCCAACAACTTGTAATTTGAAATTTAGTAGAAAATACCCTTTAATACACTACATTTTCAGTTGTATTGAACTGAAATCATTAAAATTTTCTTTGAATAAAAAAAAAAAAACATGGATTATCTTAAAAGCATTATGTTACCTAAAAGAAGTCACACAGTATGATTCCATTTATATGATAATCTGAAAAAGGCACAACTATAGGACAGACAAAAGATCAATGGTTACCAGGGGCTAGTGGTAGGGGAGCAGGTTAACCACAAACTTTGGGAAATGTTCTATATTCTGAGATAATGGTTATGTGACTATATACATTTGTCAGAAATTCATTGACCTGCACAGCTACAAAGTCTATTTTACTCTATATAAATTGAAAGAAAGAAAGTGAAAGTCACTCAGTTGTGTCTGACTGACTCTCTGCAACCCCATGGACTGTATAGAATTCTCTCTCTAGGCCAAAATACTGGACTGGGTAGCCGTTCCCTTCTCCAGGGATTGAACACAGGTCTTCTGCACTACAGGCAGATTGTTTACCACCTGAGACACCAGGGAAGCCCCTACATAAATTATACCTCACTAAACCTGAGTTAGAACATAGAAGATACATGGGTCCTATAAAGTATTTGAATATAAGATAAGATATATATACAACCTTGTGAAAAGTATAAGTATGATTGAAGATGTAAAGTCTTTTCAAATTAAACACAAGGTCAAATGCAATTATAATCAAAATCCCTTGCAAGGTATCAAGCAATTTCTAATATTTACATGCAGGTGCTACAGACTAGATTAAGCATGATATTTTGAAGACGCACAGGTCGGGGTGACTTGCTTTAATCAAGATATCAGGACTTATAATGCTGTAGTAAGTAAAATATTTTCCTATTGGTTCAGAGAAAGATCAATAGGAAAAACAGAGCACTCTTGAGAATAAAGTCTTTGTGGAACTTTTATATATATTAGAGAATGCATTAAAAAGCAAAGAGGGAAAGGTAGTTACTTGGTAAACAATATTAGGACAATCCATTTCCACTATAAAATTAGATGCCTAAGTCAAATCATGCACAAAATTACTATGTATATGATATAGAGCTAAACATGAAATTAAAAAAAAAACTTAAAGAGATAAGTAATTCTGCCTATCATAACATTTAAAACTTCTACAGTAAAAAAGACTATTAAGTTAAAAGAGAAATAAACTGAAAAATACCACCAACATGCACTACAGGCAATAGAAAAATTCAAATGATTCCTATCAGTCAATAAGAATATGATAAATAATCCAATAGAAAAGAGACAAAGAATATGGGTAAATCAAGAAAGAAAACAGACACAGTATCATTAGTGGTTGAGAAAAAATGCAAAACAAAACAAGATGTCATTTAAAACCCATTAAACTGGCAAAAACTATATTAACTCCAAATGATAAGATATAAGAATGAAAATCTCATACACAGCCAGTTGGAGGATAAACTGGGTTTGAGGGGCAATTTGGCAATATCTTCTCAAGTTGAAAATAAGCATATCCTACAACCCAACAGTTCCATTTCTCAGCATACTCTAACACATTCATGTAAGATATATGAATAGAAATGCACAGGGACATCCACTAGCATTGTTTGTAATGAGGAAATATATCATTGTTAGAATTTATATTTCTCTCCTCTGGATACTTGAACCAAATGGAAATATAGACAAACAAAAAGCTTCAGAAATTGTAATTCAGCATCCTCATTAAATATACTCAGGAAAACCAAATGCATAGAAGTTGACCTAACCAAAAGGACCAAAAATTAATTTCCTCATAACAAAGATACCTTTGTTTCCATGGATTAGCCACCAAACTCTTGGCCATTGACTATCTACATCTGTTCAGTTTATTTGCACAAATGGTACTAGGTAAAAAATTCCCATTCTGGCAGGAGAAGGTGTTTCATTCTATTTTTGCAGACTTTGAGTATATATCATGATGAGTTAAGTGCAACAAGATTATAATTAACTTACAGCTGTGCTCAGACTTCAAAATTCATTTCCCAAACTACAAGAAAGGAATAGAATCTCTATTCACACCACTATGACTTATGTCTCATTGTCTTTCTATTCAGTTCAGTCAATTCAGTTCAGTCGCTCAGTCGTGTCCGATTCTTTGTAACCCCATGAATCGCAGCATGCCAGGCCTCCCTGTCCATCACCAATTCCCAGAGTTTACTCAAACTCACGTCCATCGAGTCAGTGATGCCATCCAGCCATCTCATTCTCTGTTGTCTCCTTCTCCTCCTGTCCCCAATCCCTCCCAGCATCAGGGTCTTTTCCAATGAATCAACTATTCACATAGGTGGCCAAAGTATTGGAGTTTCAGCTTTAGCATCATTCCTTCCAAAGAACACCCAGGACTGATCTCCTTTAGAATGAACTGGTTGGATGTCCTTGCAGTCCAAGGGACTCTCAAGAGTCTTCTCCAACACCGCAGTTCAAAAGCATCAATTCTTTGGTGCTCAGCTTTTTTCATAGTCCAACTCTCATATCCATACTACACTTAAAAAAAAAAATTGTTCTTAAGTGAAAGTGCAAGTTGCTAAGTCATATCCAACTCTTTGCAACTATACAGTCCATGGAATTCTCCAGGCCAGAATACTAGAGTGGGTAGCCTTTCCCTTCTCCAGGGGATCTTCCCAACCCAGGGATCAAACCCAGGTCTCCCACATTGCAGGCAGATTCTTTTACCAGCTGAGCCACAAGGGAAGCCCAAGCATTGAAATTACTGGAACATCATTTCAAGAAGTCATCATTTAAGTATCAGCTTTTACTTTTAATCTGGAAACAGAGTCTTTTTTTTTTTTTCTGGTCATTATACTGATCCAGTTCATTTTAGTTCCTTCTGAAAGGAATAGGTGAAAATAAACTTTCTCAGTTGTGGATGAACTAGATTATGTTATTAGCCAATTAGAATGTGCTACCCTCAGGAAGGATCTCCAGCAATAACATAAACCCAAAACTTTTACATACAAGACTTAAATGACCATTTAATTCTTTATTTTTCCATTGCTCATTCTTCTATGGTTTTATTCTAGAAAAATGTTTATTATCATATTACTACAGTCAGTATTTATTCCTAATGGCTTTATTAGGCCATTCACTCATGTTGATTAAGAATGATATGTTATGAGAATTAGTACTAGAGTCTAATTTTTTCCCTGATAATTCAAAATTTTATGTTCAATAAGCTACTTAAGTTCAATAAGCTACAAAATTCTACAGACAGAAATCTTACCCTCTTATATAGCCAAGCAGATACAATCTGTTACACATATGTTCTCAAGATAAACAATAACTAGTCAAGAGAACAGCACAATTTGCCACATATAATTCATCCTAAATTCACTTGGTAATTGAGGTGACCATTTATGTTAGCTAATTGACTTTGTTCAAAGAAACAGTAAAATTCTCATGTCTTTATGACAAGAGGTAATTATGCTACTTGGAATGAGTGTCCCAGACAAAATTAGTCTCCTACCTTCACACAGAAACTGAGAGACAGAAATGCTTTCCCAGTTTCTGTGTAATAAAGCTGGGGTCATACAGCTGGCCAAAGGCTTATTTGGCTTTCAACAGGATTTACATACTTTCAGAAAGACAGAGAAAAAAGCTTTCAAGTTTCCTAAGGTAAATGCTTCAGGAAAAGAAGAAAGTCACTTCCTTTATTTTCAACAGGGAAATCTAAGCTTCTTATTTTTATTTTGTATTTCTCCTTATACAACAAAGCTCCCAGTCACAAACTGGGCAATGAACTTCCTCCTTTCTTTCTCTTAAGTATAGAGTGAAAGTTCTTTTTCTTAGTTGAATGGAGTAAATCTGGTAAAACCAAAGGCCAACCAACAACTATGTACCTTTTGTTTTAGGACTGGTAACTGGTTATCTATCAGCCTCTTCAGCAAGAACTCTGACAAGAAAAATTGGAATTACCTGCCTTTGGGTCATTCAGAACACACTCTTGAAGGGAGAGTTGAGTTAATTAAGCTGGAACCACAAACGTGTTAAACAGAGAGGAGGAGAAGAGGGCATTGAGGATCATCCATTCTGGCAGGAAGTCAGTAGCATAGATGAAGCTAAGCTTTTCAAATTCTCATCCCTAGTTCCTTCTCCCCACCTACCTTCGAGGTGGTGTTAAGGGGCTGCACATACAGTTCAGTGGTGCTGCTACTGCCAAGTCCTGTCTCAGACTTCCTCTTGATTTACCTTCAAGACTTTCGTTCACTACTTTGACATCCTAAGTAAGGGTGAACCTTATAGCACGTGATGGCCAAAAATGACTAGCACCAAGACAAGTAAACAAAATAAATTACATAGGAAAAAAATGCTGGTTGCAGAGGTGAGAATAAATAATCAAATAGCTAGAAATATTTCCTTATGTTACCCACTTCTGAACAGCAGCAGTGTTCAACTGGGGACATTTTTCCCCAAAGGTGATGCTTTGAATGGGAGCATTTATATTTGAACATAATTATAATAAGTTATAAGAGGCGGTCCTAAGTTGGTGGAGGAATAGGATGGGGAGACCACTTTCTACCCAACAAATTCATCAAAATAACATTTGAACGCCGAGCAAATTCCACAGAACAACTTCTGAATGCTGGCAGAGGACCTCAGGCACCCAGAAAAGCAGACCATTGTCTTCAAAAGGAGGTAGGACAAAATATAAAAGATAAAAAGAGAGACAAAAGAGGTAAGGATGGAGATCCGTCCCGGGAAGGGAGTCTTAAAAAAGAGAGAAGTTTCCAAACACCAGGAAACACTCTCTCCGGCGGGTCTATGGTGAGCCTTGGAATCTCAGAGGGTAAAATAACTGGGAGGAAAAATAAATAAATAATTAAAACCCACAGATTACATGCCTAACAGCAACTCCCAGAGGTGCAACAGCCCAGACGCTGGCATCCCCCACTAGCAAGCTGGGGAGAGACAGGGAGGAGCAGGCGGCATTGCTTACAATAAGGACCAGGCCTGAATGCCCTGAGGGCAATCTGAGGGAACTAGCTTGAGATAGCAACCCAGACTGTGGGATAGCTATCCCTCGATCCCCGCAAAAGCCCTAACCACTGCCAAGCACACTCACAGAACAAAGGACTGAGCAGAGCTAGCCTCTGCAGACCGGCCCATCCCCCACCGCAAACAGTCAGGCGAGGGCAGCCAGAGCCAGAAGGAGGCAATTGCGGCCCCAGAGAGGCATCCTCTACCAAACTGCAAGCAGACTTTGTTGCTAACCCAGACTTCTTGGGATTCTGGACAGTCGACATCTGCTGGGAGGGTCGCAGCCAGAGATCAGCTTCCCAGAAGAGAGAAGGTGCGCTGGTTGTACACCCAGAAAACCGAGCAGCTAGAGCGGGGGAGGGGATAAGTCGCAGCTTTCAATTGGGGGAGACTACGTGCGCCAATGAACTGGTCACCTGAGCTGCTCAGACCTGGGATGGGCGCAAAACGCAGGCCCAACCAAGTCTGCGCCTTTGTGGAGTACCTGAGAACCTGAACCTGAGAGGCTTAGACCTGGGAGGTGCATGCAAACCAGGGCACGCATCAGACAGTTCCTGGCAGAGCAACCTAGAGTCTGAGCAGTGTAAACTGGGAAAGCACACACGCCGTGAGTGGGTGCAAACCCAGTGTGGCTGAATCACTGTGAACACACACCAGTGATATTTGTTTGCAGTGTTCCTCCATCCCCAAAGCATGACTGAACAAGCCACCCTAAAAAAAAGTGACCACCACCATGTCCCTTTTGTCAGGGTGGAAATTAGACACTGAAGAGACCAGCAAACAGAAGAAGCTAAAATAAGCAGAGGGAACCGCTTTGGAAGTGACAGGTGCAATAGATTAAAACTCTGTAGTTAGCACCAACTACATAGGAAGGGGCCTATAGACCATGAGAAGTACAAGCTGGACCAAGGTACTATCTGAAATTGAACTGACCCCACACTGTCTGCAACAGCTTCAGAGAAAGTCTTAGATATAGTTTTACTATTATCATTTTTTTTAATTTAGAAAAAAAAATATTTTTTGTTATTTTTAAGTCCCCATTAATCCTTTAATTTTCATTTTTATAACCTATTACCTTGCAAAAAAAAAGACCCTATTTTTAAAGCAAACTTCATATATATATATATATATATATATATATATATATAAAATAATTTCTGTGACTTTGTGTATTTTTGTTTGTTTGTTTTTTGTTTTTTTTAATATTGTATTTTTGAGAATCTAACCTCTACTCAAGATTTTGTTTTTTGGTATTTGTTATTAACTTTGTACCTTTAAGAACCCAATCTTCAGTACCCATTCTTACTTGGGAGTGAGATCACTGGCCTGATTGCTGTCCCCTTTTTGACTCTCCTTTTTCTCCATCAGGTCACCTCTATCTCCCCCCTCCCCCTTTTCTTCTCTACCCTTCTCAGTGAATCTCTTTGTGTGTTCTGGGCTGTGGAGGACACTTAGGGAACTGATTACTGGCTGGATCTGTCTCATTCCTTTTGATTCCCCCCTTTATCTTCCTGGCCACCTCTGTCTCCTTCCTCCCTCTTCTCTTCTCTGTGTAGCTCCGTGAACATCTCTGAGAGATCCAGACTGTGGAGAGCACATAGGGAAGTGATTACTGGCTAGCTTGCTCTCTCCCTTTTTGATTCCCTCTCTTCTCCTCCTGGTCACCTCTATCTCCCTCCTCCCTCTTCTCTTCTCCATGTAACTCTGTGTAACTCACCAGTGTCCCTCACTGTGGAGAAACTTTTCATCATTAACCTAGATGTTTTATCATCAGTGCTGTATAGATGGAGAAGTCTTGAGGCTACTGTAAGAATAAGACTGAAAACTAGAGGCAGAAGGCTTAAGTCCAAATCCTGAGAACACCAGAGAACTCCTGAACCCAGGGAACATTAATCGATAGGAGCTCATCAAACGCCTCCATACCTACACTGAAACCAAGCACCACCCAAGGGCCAACAAGCTCCAGAGCAAGACATACCACACAAATTCTCCAGCAACACAGGAACATAACCCTGAGCCTCAATATACAGGCTGACCAAAGTCACACCAAACCCATTGATATCTCAAAACTTATTACTGGACACTTCATTGCACTCCAGAAAGAAGAAATCCAGCTCTACCCACCAGAACACCGACACAAGCTTCCCTAACCAGAAATCCTTGACAAGCCACCCATCCAACCCCACCCACAGTGAGGAACCTCCACATTAAAGAGGAACCACCAACTGCCAGAATACAGAAAGACCACCCCAAATACAGCAATATAAACAAAATGAAAAGGCAGAGAAATACCCAACAGGTAAAGGAACAGGATAAATGCCCACCAAACCAAACAAAAGAGGAAGAGATAAGGAATCTACCTGATAAAGAATTCCAAATAATGATAGTGGAAATGATCCAAAATCTTGAAAACAAATTGGAGTTACAGATAAATAGCCTGGAGACAAGGATCGAGAAGATGCAAGAAAGGTTTAACAAGGACCTAGAAGAAATAAAAAAGAGTCAATATATAATGAATAATACAATAAATGAGATCAAAAACACTCTGGAGGGAACCAACAGTAGAATAACAGGTGGGAGATAGGATAAGTAAGGTAGAAGATAGAATGGTAGAAATAAATGAAACAGAGAGGAAAAAAGAAAAAAGAGATAAAAGAAATGAGGACAACCTCAGAGACCTCTGGGACAGTGTTAAACGCCCCAACATTCTAATTATAGGAGTCCCAGAAGAAGAAGACAAAAAGAAAGACCAGGAGAAAATATTTGAGGAGATAATAGTTGAAAACTTCCCTAAAATGGGGAAGGAAATAGTCACCCACGTCCAAGAAACCCAGAGAGTCCCAAACAGGATAAACCCAAGGCAAAACACCCCAAGACACATATTAATCAAATTAATAAATATCAAACACAAAGAACAAATATTAAAAGCAGCAAGGGAAAAACAACAAATAACACACAAGGGGATTCCCATGAGGATAACAGCTGATTTTTCAATAGAAACTCTTCAGGTCAGAAGGGAATGGCAGGACATACTTAAAGTGATGAAAGAAAATAACCTACAGACCAGATTACTGTGCCCATCAAGGATCTCATTCAAATATGAAGGAGAAATTAAAAGTTTTACAGACAAGCAAAAGCTGAGAGAATTCAGCACCACCAAACAAGCTCTCCAACAAATGCTAAAGGATTGGCTCTAGACCG
The DNA here is from genome assembly GCF_029407905.1 of Bubalus kerabau. Classification (NCBI taxonomy): domain Eukaryota; kingdom Metazoa; phylum Chordata; class Mammalia; order Artiodactyla; family Bovidae; genus Bubalus; species Bubalus kerabau. The sequence continues at coordinate 18,031,463 of NC_073641.1, forward strand.
GAAACACAGAAAGGGTGTATAAACTTGAACACAAAACAGTAAAGTAAATGGCAATGGGATCATACTTATCAATAATTACCTTAAATGTAAATGGGGTTGAATGCCCCAACCAAAAGACAAAGACTGGCTGAATGGATACAAAAACAACACCCCTGTATATGTTGTCTACAAGAGACCCACCTTGAAACAAGGGACACATACAGATTGAAAGTCAAGGGCTGGAAAAAGATATTCCATGCAAATAGAAACAAAAAGAAAGCAGGCATAGCAATACTCATATCAGATAAAATAGCCTTTAAAACAAAGGCTGTGAAAAGAGAAAAGGATGGACACTACATAATGATCAAAGGATCAATACAAGAAGATATAACAATCATAAATATATATGCACCCAACATAGGAGCACCACAATATATAAGACAAATGCTAACAAATATGAAATGGGAAATTAACAATAACACAATAATAGTGGGAGACTTTAATACCCACTCACACCTATGGATAGATCAACTAAACAGAAAATTAACAAGGAAACACAAACTTTAAATAATACAATAGACCAGTTAGACCTAATTGATATCTATAGGACATTTCACCCCAAAACAATGAATTTCACCTTTTTCTCAAGCACACACGGAACCTTCTCCAGGATAGATCACATCCTGGGCCATAAATCCAGCCTTTGTAAATTCAAAAAAATTGAAATCATTCCAAGCATCTTTTCTGACCATAATGCAGTAAGATTAGACGTCAATTACAGGAGAAAAACTATTAAAAATCCCAACATACGGAGGCTGAACAACATGCTGCTGAATAACCAACAAATCACAGAAGAAATCAAAATATGCATAGAAACAAATGAAAATGAAAACACAACAACCCAAAACCTATGGGACACTGTAAAAGCAGTACTAAGGGGAATGTTCATAGCAATACAGGCTTACCTCAAGAAATAAGAAAAAAGTCAAATAAATAACCTAACTCTACACCTAAAGCAACATGAAAAGGAAGAAATGAAGAACCCCAGGGTTAGTAGAAGGAAAGAAATCTGTAAAATTAGGGCAGAAATAAATACAAAAGAAACAAAAGAGACCATAGCAAAAATCAACAAAACCAAAAGCTGGTTCTTTGAGAAGATAAATAAAATTGACAAACCAGTAGCCAGACTCATCAAAAAACAAAGGGAGAAAAATCAAATCAACAAAATTAGAAATGAAAACGGAGAGATCACAACAGACAACACAGAAATACGAAGTATCATAAGAGACTATTATCAGCAACTATATGCAAATAAAATGGACAACTTGGAAGAAATAGACAAATTCTTAGAAAAGTACAACTTTCAAAGTTGAACTAGGAAGAAATGGAAAATCTTAACAGACCCATCACAAGCACAGAAATTGAAACTGTAATCAGAAATCTTCCAACAAACAAAAGCCCAGGACCAGATGGCTTCACGGCTGAATTCTACCAAAAATTTAGAGAAGATCTAACACCTACCCTACTCAAACTCTTCAAGACAATTGCAGAGGAAGGTAAACTTCCAAACTCATTCTATGAGGCCACCATCACCGTAATACCAAAACCTGACAAAGATGCCACAAAAAAAGAAAACTACAGGCCAATATCACTGATGAACATAGATGTAAAAATCCTTAACAAAATTCTAACAAACAGAATCCAAAAACATATCAAAAAGATCATACACCATGACCAAGTGGGCTTTATCCCAGGGATGCAAGGATTCTTCAACATCTGCAAATCAATGTAATACACCACATTAACAAATTGAAAAATAAAAACCATATGATTATCTCAATAGATGCAGAGAAAGCCTTTGACAAAATTCAACATCCATTTATGATAAAAACCCTCCAGAAAGCACGAATAGAAGGAACATACCTCAACATAATAAAAGCTATATATAACAAACCCTCAGCAAACATTATCCTCAATGGTGAAAAATTGAAAACATTTCCCCTAAAGTCAGGAATGAGACAATGGTGCCTTCTCTCACCACTACTATTCAACATAGTTCTGGAAGTTTTGGCCACAGCAATCAGAGCAGAAAAAGAAACAAAAGGAATCCAGATTGGAAAAGAAGATGTAAAACTCACACTGTTTGCAGATGACATGATCCTCTACATAGAAAACCTTAAAGACTCCACCAGAAAATTAATAGAGCTAATCAATGAATATACTAAAGTGGCAGGATATAAAATTAACACAAAAAAATCCCTTGCATTCCTATACACTAACAATGAGAAAACAGAGAAATTAAGGAAACAATTCCACTCACCATTGCAATGAAAAGAATAAAATACTTAGGAATATATCTACCTAAAGAAACTAAAGACTTATATATAGAAAACCATAAAACACTGGTGAAAGAAATCAAAGAGGACACAAATAGATGGAGAAATATACGATGTTCATGGATCAGAAGAATCAATATAGTGAAAATGAGTATACTACTCAAAGCAATCTATAGATTCAGTGCAATCCCTATCATGCTTCCACTGGTATTTTTTCGCAGAGCTAGAACAAATAATTTCACAATTTGTATGGAAATACAAAAAACCTCGAATAGCCAAAGCAATCTTGAGAAAGAAGAATGGAACTGGAGGAATCAGCCTGCCAGACTTCTGGCTCTACTACAAAGCCACAGTCATCAAGACAGTATGGTACTGGCACAAAGACAGAAATATAGATCAATGGAACAAAATAGAAAGCCCAGAGATAAATCCACGCACCTATGGACACCTTATCTTTGACAAAGGAGGCAAGAATATACAATGGAGAAAAGACAATCTCTTTAACAAGTGGTGCTGGGAAATCTGGTCAACCACTTGTAAAAGAATGAAACTAGAACACTTTCTTACACCATACACAAAAATAAACTCAAAATGGATTAAAGATCTAAACGTAAGACCAGAAACTATAAAACTCCTAGAGGAGAACATAGGCAAAACACTCTCTGACATACATCACAGCAGGTTATTGATATTTCTCCTGGCAATCTTGATTCCAGCTTGTGTTTCTTCCAGTCCAGAGTTTCTCATGAGGTACTCTGCATATATGTTAAATAAGCAGGGTGATAATATACAGCCTTGATGTACTCCTTTTCCTATTTGGAACCAGTCTGTCATTTCATGTCCAGTTCTAACTGTTGCTTCCTGACCTGCATACAGGTTTCTCAAGAGGCTGTGAAAAGAAGAGAAGTGAAAAGCAAAGGAGAAAAGGAAAGATATAAGCATCTGAATGCAGAGTTCCAAAGAATAGCAAGAAGAGATAAGAAAGCCTTCTTCAGCTATCAATGCAAAGAAATAGAGGAAAACAACAGAATGGGGAAGACTAGAGATCTCTTCAAGAAAATTAGAGATACCAAGGGGACATTTCATGCAAAGATGGGCTCGATAAAGGACAGAAGTGGGATGGACCTAACAGAAGCAGAAGATATTAAGAAGAGGTGGCAAGAATACACAGAAGAACTGTACAAAAAAGATCTTCACAATCCAGATAATCACGATGGTGTGATCACTGACCTAGAGCCAGACATCCTGGAAAGTGAAGTCAAATGGGCCTTAGCATCACTATGAACAAAGCTAGTGGAGGTGAGGGAATTCCAGTTGAGCTATTTCAAATCCTGAAAGATGATGCTGTGAAAGTGCTGCACTCAATATGCCTGCGAATTTTGAAAACTCAGCAGTGGCCACAGGACTGGAAAAGGTCAGTTTTCATTCCAATCCCAAAGAAAGGCAATGCCAAAGAATGCTCAAACTACCACACAATTGCACTCATCTCACATGCTAGTAAAGTAATGCTCAAAATTCTCCAAGCCAGGCTTCAGCAATATGTGAACCGCGAACTTCCTGATGTTCAAGCTGGTTTTAGAAAAGGCAGAGGAACCAGAGATCAAATTGCCAACATCCGCTGGATCATGGAAAAAGCAAGAGAGTTCCAGAAAAACATCTGTTTCTGCTTTATTGACTATGCCAAAGCTTTTGACTGTGTGGCTCACTCATTATCAGAGAAATGAAAATCAAAACCACAATAAGGTAGCATTTCACTCCAGTCAGAATGGCTGCTATCCAAAAGTCTACAAGCAATAAATTCCGGAGAGGGTGTGGAGAAAAGGGAACCATCTTAGACTGTTGGTGGGAATGCAAACTAGTACAGCCACTATGGAGAACAATGTGGAGATTCCTTAAAAAAACTGTAAATAGAACTGCCATATGACCCAGCAATCCTACTGCTGGGCATACATACTATGGAAACCAGAATTGAAAGAGATGTGTGTACCCCAATGTTCATCACAGCACTGTTTATAATAGTCAGGACATGGAAGCAACCTAGATGTCTATCAGCAGATGAATGGATAAGAAAGCAGTGGTACATATACACAATACAATATTACTGAGCCATTAAAAAGAATACATTTGAATCAGTTCTAATCAGGTGGATGAAACTGGAGCCTATAGTACAGAGTGAAGTGAGCCAGAAAGAAAAACACCAATACAGTACACTAACACATATATATGGAATTGAGAAAGAAGGTAATGATAACCCTGTATGTGAGACAGCAAAAGAGACACTGATGTATAGAACAGTCTTTTGGACTCTTTGGGAGAGGGCAAGGGTGGGATGATATGGGAGAATGGCATTGAGACATATAAAATATCATGTGTGAAATGAAAAAAAAATTATAATACATTATAATAGCTTAATTTTAAAAATGCCAGATTCTTTCCAGTAAGAAAATCACTACTTTTGGCACATTCATTAATATACAAATATCCCCAATTTGCACACTATAAACTAGTGGTCGGTCTTGCCAAATTGTCTTATGAACAGTAAATCTAATCAATAGCAGTCCTTTATAATTTTCAAAATCTCACTTCCTGGAAGGCTGGCTGAGTCATTAAATACCACCTTTTGTGGCCATCATGGCTATAAAATGTTAGCTGACTGAATTGTATTTTGTTAATACTTAGCTGGTAGTGGATGACAAATGGATATTTTAGTGTTTTCCAGTGCACTAATAATAAAGGGTATAAATTATTCATTCCAAAACTTCAAAATTATGTAAACATGATAGGATTGAAGTATATCTCAGTCATTTCCTTACATTCTTCTAGATAAAATTTTGTGTTGCTAATTTTATGTCACCTTGTCTGGGCCACAGGGAGCCAGGATGGCTATAATAGTTCAACAGTGTTCTGAATCTGTGTGAGTAGATTTCTTGGTGACATTAGCATTTGAATCAGGAGAATGAGTAAGGAATATTGTCCTTCCCAGTGGAGGTAGACCTCATCCAAACTGTTGACCTGAATAGAATAATAAAAGTAGTGGAGAAAGAATGAGCTCATCCACTTACCTGTCCTTCAGCTGAAATATAGGTCTCTTCTTGCCTTCCTCTGGAACCTAACCATCGGCTCTCCTGGGTCTTCAGCTTGTCAGTTTCAGATCTTGATATTCTTCCATAATCATATTCATCAATTCCTGAAAATAAAATAAATTGATAGATATGTAGATCCACCATTGTACCCATTGATTCTGTTTCTCTGGAGAACTTTAATATGGGTATGAATGAGGGGAAAGGAAAAGCATACAAAATAAGAACAATTATTTCTCAGTGTCATTCCTTTATAACCCAAATTAGTATACACATACACACATGTACTCTCAGGCAAATGTGCTCTACATTCATAGTTTTTATAGGTTGTTTAGTCATTAGGGTATAACCTTGGAAAAAGCTCTCTTAGAACCTCAGTTGCAGACTTTTAAATTTGGTCATTTTAACATACACATTTCTTCTTTTGGTATGGAATAGACTTTTTTATGAAATCCTTTGGGATGTGGAATACACGTGCTCAGCCAAGCTTTCTGTTTCCTTAAAACCACATTCCAACTGACTCCATCAAGAATAGGTTTGTGGTTGCTTCTATCTCCTCTTACCTGTTTACAAATGATCTTTGCTCTCTAAACAAGACAGCTTCTTGTAACTATTGTTTATGTGTTTGGTAATAGATGTTTTTCTGAGACAGTTGTCTCAGGCCTTCACATTGCTGGAGGTTTCCATCTTTCTTCTGCCTGGATTTCTCTACTCCTTTTTGCAGCAATGCATGGCCTGGACTGATGCTTGCATGGCCTTGAGCATCAAATCTCGCTCTTCCCTCTTCTCTCCATAGCTAAAACTGCCTCATTTTACCACACACTACTACTCTATTCATTCATTCAATTCATATTATAGCATTACTCTGCTGGCCAGGTGGCACTAGTGGTAAAGAACCCACTTGCCAATGCAGGAGACATAAGAGATGTGGGTTCGATCCTTGGATCAGGAAGATCTCCTGGAGAAGGGCATGGCTACCCACTCCAGTATTCTTACCTGGACAATGTCATGGACAGAGGAACGATGTAAGCTACTGTCCATAGGGTCTCACAGAGTCGGACACAACTGAAGCAACTTAGCACAAACTCTGCTGGTCAGAGGACAGATAGTAGTACATAAAAAGATGTCTGACCCTATGGGGCTGAGTCCAATGGAGGATTCAGACATTCCGATATTACCTACCAAGAATGCAATCAGGCTACAGTGAAAGGAATAAATCGTCTCTCCTCTAAGTCCTGAGGGATGAAGTTGATTATATATGCCTGGAAAATCTAATTATCAAGTTTTTGCTTTATGAACTTCTTGTTCTACTGACTTTATTTTATAGGTACCATATTCCTTGAAATTAAAAGATGCTTGCTCCTTGGAAGAAAAACTATGATAAACCTAGACAGTGTATTAAAAAGAAGAGATGTCACTTCGCTGACAAAGGTTCAAATAGTCAAAGCTATGGTTTTTCCAGTAATCACATATGGATCTGAGAACTGGGCTGTAAAGAATGTACAGCACAAAATCATTGATGCCTTTGAACTGTAGTGCTGGAGAAGATTCCTAAGTGTCCCTTGGACAGCAAGGAGATCGAACCAGTCAATGTTAAAGGAAATCAACATTGAATATTCATTGGAAGAACTGATACTGAAGGGCCAATATTGTGGTCACCTGATGTGAATAGCCAACTGATTGGAAAAGACTCTGATGGTAGGAAACATTGAAAGCAAAAGAAGAGGGTGGCAGAGAATGAGATGGTTGAGTGACATCACCAATGCAATGGACATGAACTTGAGCAAACTCTGGGAATGGTGAGGGACAAGGAGGCCTGGCATGCTGCAGTCCATGGGGTCATGAAGAGTTGGGCACAATTGCACGACTGCCCAACACCACCACCATATTCCTCTGATTAGGCTGCTGACTACTCTGTTAGGCTTGTCATTCCTCCATTCTGAGGTTTAATCTGTAGTCCAAACCAATAAACACTCAGTGATTGGGCTTTAAAGTAGCGCTAATTTGCATGTCTGGTCTTACAGAAACAATAGAAATTCCAGATGTTTAGTTAACTTTTTTTTAATAATTTTCTCTTTTTACACCTAATTTTTTTCTGTAGAGCTCTATTAAAAAAAAAAAAAACAGGTGGGACAACACCATATAGATGAGATGCATTATACTCTCTGCAAAATATGGTGCCCCTCATCCTCTTCCAGTTGCCATGGTCATCCTTGCTGACCCTCAGCCAGTTTCTGTACTTCATCTTCATTGAATGAACAGTTTGCTACCTACCTCTAGTAAGATGAGGTGTAAGATAGGGATCCTTACAGAATCAGGGATCAGTTATCAGGCCCAAGTGTCTTGAATCTGGCCTTCTCATAAAATATATACATTAGGCATTCACATATTGCATGAATACCTAGCATTTGTCCACTGCATTTGTCAGACTTTACAATTGATACAGTTTGGGTCTCAAACTGAGATACACATTTCTCACTGCATACTGTTCCATGGCTTATGAAATATTCTCACCAACGTTATCTTATATGTAAGTCTTCATCTACATTTACCCTTCATCCAATCCTTGAGAAACCCCAGAATCCAAGAAAAGCATTAAAATATAAATGTGAGGTTTTAACTAGGAAATAATCATGTGCATAGAGTTGTTGATATCTTGGGTCTTTAAAAGTTGTTTTTTAACAAATAGACGTATATAAAATTGAAATATACCCACAGACATAGAAAACAAACTTGTGGTTACAAAAGGGGAAAAGAAACAGGATAAATTAGGAGTTTGGGATTAACATATTCTGTGTTTTGTATAAAACAGTTAATCAACAAAGGTCTACTGTATAACACAGGGAGCTATACTCAATATTTTGTAGTAACCTATAAAGGAAAAGATTCTGAAAAAACAATACTCACACACATATCTGAATCATTTGTTGTATACCTAAAACTAACAAAAGATTGTAAATCAATTATATTTCAAAAAAAAAACCTAAACCAGCACAAAAATGGAATTTAAAAGACAAATTTGAAAATTCAAAAAGTTATTTTACTGCTTGTTAAATAGGACATGTTCACTGTAAATATTTTTTTTAATTAACATGTGTATGTGGAATAGAGAAAAATGATACAGATGTATCTATTTTGCAGAGCAGGAATACAGACACAGACATAGAAAACAGATAAGTCGACACCAGCGGGGAGAGGGAGACTGTGGGATGAATTGAGAGATTGGAACTGATATATGTCCACTGTATGTGTAAAACAGCTAGTGGGAATCTGCTGTATAGAGGAGGGAACTCAGCTCAGTGCTCTGTGGTGACCTAGATGAGTGGGATGGGGTTGTGGGGAGGTCCAAGAGTGAGGGGATATGTGTGTATATATATAGCAGATTTGTTTTATTGTACAGAAGAAACTAACACAACGTATAAGCAACTTTACATGCATACATAAAGGGTAAAAAAGGTAATTGATATAAATATGCCATAACTTACATAATCTTTCTCCTGTATTTGAATATGTAGGTAGTTGCCTCTTTTTCACAATTAAGAAACAATGAGTTAGTAGACGTCTTTGTCCACAGAAACCTTGGTTACTTTAAAGTTTTTCTTAAATATGGTTTCCCAGATGAGAATTTACTGGGTAAAAGGGATTAAGAGGCATATTTCAGACTCATGAGACAAAGTACCAATTACCATCCTAAACGGTTATATTTATTTATACTTCTATGATGTGTCTATTACTGCCTGTTTCAACATATAATATAAACATATAGGCTAGTAGATTTTAGAAATAATGTCATCATTTAAAGTGAAAATATAGAAAAAAGTCTGAGTGAATAGGTAGGTAGTCCAAGAAGCTAAACATGCTCTAAATACCTTTCCTTAAAAGGCAGGGTTTAGGAAATCTATGAAGACATTTATGAAACTTGGTTCAATGGGTAGAGACATTCCACATCTAAGCCAAAAGAAAGTCCCTCTCCAGAGATCAAGTAAACTCTGATAACTGTTCAACTGTCCTAAACTCTATTCAGTTTTAATCACTAAATACTACTGACTCATGCCTTGTCCTGTCCACCACCACCTTCATCTGGGGCCACTCTCCCACCATCTCTCTCAACTTCAGCAACAGATGTGAAACTATTTTCTCTACTTCCACTTTGCAGAGAATGGAGCTCTCTTCTCTCCAATTCATAATCTTCTTTTTAAATATGAAATTCTAACTTATTTCTTTCCTTTTGTACCTTTTTAAAAGGTTCTAATTATTCTTAGGATGCTCTTAGGCTAAGGATGAAACCCTTGGTATAGATCACAGGAACCTGAATGTCCTGGTCCCTGCTTCTCTCCCCAGCCTCAATTGTTCATCTCCTTTCCACTTCTAACTACTCATCCTTTTTCCCATTCTGTGAATAACTCACACTCTCTCCTTATCTGGAAAGAGAATGCTATTAATGTGTTCTACATGCCTCAGTTCTCTTCTCCCCATCCAACCCCTGTTGATTCATCACCTTTCAAATATCATCTCAAGCATCACATCCTCGCTCCCTAGCCTAACAAGCACCTTCATTTTGCCTTCAACATATGATTCACAACACATTCTGTTATGAATAATTACTTATTCAGGAGGTTATTTGATTGACTGTCTGCCCCAGAGTGTTCTTGGTCAGATCAAATCTGTTTTTCTCCCTTTTGAATCTAAACCACCTGGCAGAATGCCTGGCACATAGCTGGAGTTCAGCATTATTTATAGCATAAAACATATTTCTACAGTAAATGTATGAATCAGATTTTGATATGAAAGTTTAAGACCTAGTAAGAAAGGAAGGTGACTTCAGAATAGAAGGCATGGAAAGTTTTAACCAATTGAAAATACATCAGACAAAGAGAATATGTATAAATGCTATTGGATTTTCAAGCTGTCCTAAACTAATTGAGAAATGAAAGATGCTATAGCTGACTTGGTGACTTTCAACCAAGAATTTGACCTCTTTGTTCCTGAAATGCCTCATCTATACAATATGAATGACACCTATATGAATGACAGTACCTCATTTCCATACTTCCTAATATCAAAAATCTGTATAACTTTTACTCTGAATTTGATTCAAATTATAATGAAATTAGAAGATGCTTACTTCTTGAAAGGCAAGCTATGACAAAACTAGACAGCATATTAAAAAGCAAAGACATCACTTTGCCGACAAAGGTTTGTGTAGTCAAAACTATGGTCTTTCCAGTAGTCATGTACAGATGTGAGAGTTGGACCACAAAAAAGGCTGAGCACTGTAGAATTAATGCTTTTGAACTGCAGTGCTTGAGAAGACTCTAAGAGTCCCTTGGACTGCAAGGAGATCAAACTAGTTAATCTTAAAGGAAATCAACCCCGAATATTCATTCAAAGGACTGATGCTGAAGCTCCAATAATTTGGCCACCTGGTGCAAACAGCCAACTGTTTGGAAAAGATCCTGATGCTAGGAAAGATTGAAGGCAAAAAGAGAAAAAGGTGGCAAAGAATGACATTGTTGGATAGCATCACTGATTCATTGGACATTAACTTGTGCAAACTCTGGGAGATAGTGAGAGACAGGAGGACTGGTACACTGCAGTCCATGGGGTCACAAAGAGCTGGACATGACTCAGCCACTGAACAACACAGTAAAATAATTATGCAATTTGTAACCATAACCATGTGGCATGTATCATAAAGGATGAACCAAAAAGGAAACTGTAAGAGAAGGAAAAGAAGGAATCAACATAGATCAAAGCATGATTCATTTTGTAGGAACAGTTTTTGCCCCTTTTAGTTATGAAGAAGTAAGCACACTTACGAAGCTTGTTTGTTTTATTATAAATTATACAAGCTAATTCAGTGATAACTGCACAGTCCTTAGTTTTCTATGGGAATTAAGGCTGTATGAAGTAAATCATTAGAATAGCATATAGCTAGGAGGAGTTAGTATTCCAAGTTATGTTGTTGCTGTTTGTTTGTTTTTTAAATAGGAGGGGAATAAATAAAAAATTAAATGAAAATAATTTTTGAGTTCTTATTTGGGCAAAAGTTTCCCAGTGAACAATCCCAGCTTTTTTTATAGCCTAATTACTAGTTCTCCTTTTTAAATTATCATCCTCTCCTACTTTATCTTTATTTCTGTAAGTAACTAGGTATTATGACCATGATTCAAACCCATAACTCCAGCAGGGAAAGCAATTATGGCATAAATAATGAACACCAATAGGGAATACAAACTTGTAATAAACCATATTTAAGTCTGAAGATCATCTGAGTTTTGCATAATTTAGGCCAGAAAAATATTTAACTGACAGTTAAGATTCAGCTATGGAAAATTCTCAGGACTATCTTTCCACCTAAACTGTGATAAAGCAGATCCACTGGGGTGCAATCTCACCATGATACATACTGTAATTAGAAAAAGCGAGTGCAAATATGACAAATACTTGGAAGTGGAAAGTTCAGTCCTTGAAAAAGTAGTGCAAAACCGTAAGAATAAGGTGTTACGTAAATTAAGGAGCAAGTTATAAGTTATAAAGAAGTCTTTCTATTGAGATCATTCTAAGTTCTAACAAGTCCTTCAGATGGAATACAAAATCTTAAAGTCTATGTCATAGAAAGCTATTTCCAAACAGCATTCCTATTGTAAAGGAAAAAAAATCGATCCGTATCACTTAAGTATAATAGTGGTTTGTCTCTACTAAGTACTTTTCCTGACACCAAGACTCCTGCACATTTAAGCAAATTTTTGCAAGGTCGTTATAACTGAAACAAACAAGAAAGGGTTTACAGGAATCATAACCAACTTGAAATTAAGCTTATCTTTGTCCTATTTTAAAAGCCTTTTAAACATAGGGTGGAAAACTCGACAAATGTTCTGACACACAGAAAGAAAAAATTAGTCACATGCTTTACGCAAGTCGAAAGGAACGTAATCTAAAAATTTGTTAAAACAAAAGGTGGTTGCTTTTTCCATATTTTAAATTAAGAATGTGGGGAAAAAAACTTTACCTAGTAGAGACTGGAAATGCATGCTTCAGCATATGTTTATAACTATCATAAGGTAAAGGATATAGAGGAAAGGAGGCAGGGAAAGAGGAAAGTTAAGGAAACCATGAATTTACAGTTTTTAATATAAGTGTCCACAAATGCTAGAGGGGCCCTCAAGTTCCATGGAAATTGAAATATCTATTATCACTGCCTTCTGAAGTTCTTATTAGCTCTCTAGGAGTTAGAATTCTTCCCTTTGACTGAAGAAAAGCTTCTATTCTCATTTTTCAGGCTGCAGAGATATCTTCAAAATAAAGTTATTTTTTCCTTGATCTCTTGAGTGCTTGCACCTGCATTTATAAATGACTTGGGAATTTTTGAAACACTCTTTCTCAGAAAAACTGATAAATTTTCCCATCATTTCTAAAAAGTCACTTTAACTTCCCAGATAAACTTATTATACATTCAGGGATGTTCATTTCTGTTGTCAGATCTCTAAATCTTTCTGTATATTAAATTTTCCACTTAGAAAAATCACTAAATTGACAAACCTAGACAGCGTATTAAAAAGCAGAGACATCACTTTACCAACAAAGGTCCATATAGTCAAAGTTATGGTAAAGAATCCACTAACCAAGCAGGAGACCTAGGTTTGAACCCTGGGTTGGGAAGATCTGGAGAAGGAAATGACAACCCACTCCAATATTCTTGCCTGGGCAGAGGAGTCTGGCTACAGTTTATGGGGTCACAAAGAGTTGGATATGACTTAGAGACTAAACAGTAACAGCATGGTTTTGCTCGTAGACCAGTATGCGTGTGAGAGTTGGGCCATAAAAAAGTCTAAGCATCAAAGAATTGATGCTTTCGAATTGTGGTGCTGGAGAAGACGCCTGAGAGTTCCTTGGACTGCAAGGAGATCAAACCAGTCAATACTAAAGGAAATCAATCCTGAAAATTCACTGGAAGGACTGTTGCTGAAGCTCCAATACTTTGGCCACCTGCTGCAAAGAGTTGATTCATTGGAAAAGACCCTAATGCTGGGAAAGATTGAAGGCAAAAGGAGAAGGGGTCAGCAGAGGAAGAGATGATTAGATAGCATCACCAACTCAATGGCCATGAATTTGAGCAAACTCTGAGAGACAGTGGAGGACAGAGGAGAAAGAAGCCTGTCTTGCTGCAGTCCATGAGGTCACAAAGAGGAGCACACAACTGAGTGACTGAAAATAACCCATAAATTTCTGACAATCAGAGCTAGAAATGACCTCGAAAATGGAACAATTGGCCCACTTATGAAATGGTTAGGAATATCTGATGCGCCCCCTAGTGTGTGGGAAAATGTGTAGTTCATATATGACATCTTATCCTTTTCACATGACTCATGTCATTTAATTGAACATGATGCTTTTCCTAGCTCAGCTTAGACACACCATTATATTCATTATCACAAAGTTAGTGCTATGAAACTAGTCTTAATCAGAATTAGTGAACAAATTAAAACTTATTTACTATCCATAACTTTGTCCAATTATGTCATTTTACAAATGCAGAAGCTGAAGATAAAAAAAAATGTTTGTGATGTGTTGATTTAGCTAATTAATGTCAAGGCATGAATAATAAATCATTTTTTCTGTCTTCAAGAAATCATCCATTTATTCAGCACTTATTGAATACTTGATATCTGCCAGCACTAGATATTGGATTATATATGTGAAAAGGCCATTATTAACAATGTCAATGGGCTTTTAAAAAATACATCAGTGGAATAACTTCAAGCTTTTCTGGCTAAGTGATGGAAATACTTAAACATAAAACAAAGTTATGAATTTAGACATTTCTAGTGAGCTTTGTGAAAAGCATATATCTTCTAAATTTTTCTGTAAATTCTCTAAATATTAATGAATGTTCAATGCTTATTTTTTCTAGCTTACTAGATTTAAGTAGGTCAAATGTAGATAACACTGAAACACTGTCCTTTTATACATTGTATTATTACATGTATTCAAGGTACACTGAGTATCCTAAAACATTTCAGTACTCTGTACTTCTGCTGAAGTTATAAAATAATTAAAACTAAACTGAGGATCAGAAGAATAAGGTTCTAATATAATCTCTGTCTAATTACCTATGTCATATCATTTATCTTTCTGAAGCCTCAATCTTAGTAAAATGAAAGTCAAAAATAATATTAAAGACTATTTTTGTTTTTTAACAATAATTGAAAGCAAAGTATCAGTATTCTATTTTTTTGTTCCACAGTTGTTTTTATCTTTTTCTTCCAGATTGTTTATATCTACCCTTTTGTGTTTGAACTAGCTCATTTACAAAGCAAAATCAGCAAAGAAAAAGCAGTCTGAATGTATAATGTTTGAATAACCCAAATTAATTTCTACAATTGAAAGACTGAACTATTGAAGTTAGAATCTCAGTAGATGGGCCAAATATAGTGTAGGCACAGCTGTAAAATTAAAAATAAGAGGCTAGACCTGAAAAAGATGTACAGGATGAAACACAGGGAGAAATAAACATACAGATTGAAACACTTTAAATTAATTCATGGACATTTTCCACAATTGTCTGCATTTTATACTAGTATTTTATTATTACTTTAATGGTTACAAGGTGTTTTATTATGTTGATGTACAATAATTTGTCTGATTCTCCATTTGTATGCACTTGGGTTATTTGATTTATTTTTGCTGGTGGTATTCTGGCATTCAATATTGTGAAACCAGTAGCTAACAACAGTCTAATTAGTTTTTCCAATGTGAAATATTCTTATTTTTTCCATCAGATCAGATTAGTTGCTCAGTCGTGTCTGACTCTTTGCGACCCCATGAATCGCAGCACGCCAGGCCTCCCTGTCCATCACCAACTCCCGGAGTTCACCCAGACTCTCGTCCATCGAGTCAGTGATGCCATCCAGCCATCTCAGCCTCTGTCGTCCCCTTCTCTTGCCCCCAATCCCTCCCAACATCAGAGTCTTTTCCAATGAGTCAATTCTTCGCCTGAGGTGGCCAAAATACTGGAGTTTCAGCTTTAGCATCATTCCTTCCAAAGAAATCCCAGGGCTGATCTCCTTCAGAATGGACTGGTTGGATCTCCTTGCAATCCAAGGGACTCTCAAGAGTCTTGAAGTAAGCCAGAAAGAAAAACACCAATACAGTATACTAACGCATATATATGGAATTTAGAAAGATGGTAACAATAACCCTGTGTACGAGACAGCAAAAGAGACACTGATGTATAGATCAGTCTTATGGACTCTGTGGGAGAGGGAGAGGGTGGGAAGATTTGGGAGAATGGCATTGAAACATGTAAAATATCATGTATGAAACGAGTTGCCAGTCTAGGTTCGATGCACAATACTGGATGCTTGGGGCTAGTGCACTGGGATGACCCAGAGGGATGGTATGGGGAGGGAGGAGGGAGGAGGGTTCAGGATGGGAACACATGTATACCTGTGGTGGATTCATTTTGATATTTGGCAAAACTAATACAATTATGTCAAGTGTAAAAATAAAATTAAATTAAAAAAAAAGAAAAAAAAAAAAAACAAAAGCATCAATTCTTCGGCGCTCAGCCTTCTTCACAGTCCAACTCTCACATCCATACATGACCACTGGAAAAACCATAGCCTTGACTAGACGAACCTTTGTTGGCAAAGTAATGTCTCTGCTTTTGAATATGCTATCTAGGTTGGTCATAACTTTCCTTCCAAGGAGTAAGTGTCTTTTAATTTCATGGCTGCAGTCACCATCTGCAGTGATTTTGGAGCCCAGAAAAATAAAGTCTGACACTGTTTCCACTGTTTCCCCATCTATTTCCCATGAAGTGGTGGGACCGGATGCCATGATCTTCGTTTTCTGAATGTTGAGCTTTAAGCCAACTTTTTCACTCTCCACTTTCACTTTCATCAAGAGGTTTTTGAGTTCCTCTTCACTTTCTGCCATAAGGGTGGTGTTATCTGCATATCTGAGGTTATTGATATTTCTCCCAGCAATCTTGATTCCAGTTTAATCTCATTTAATTACTCTTTTCTTCTTTCTAAGCTGTGGGTCATTTTGATATTCAAACTCAGGCCTTTTTCCATTTCAGAAAAGTTTTATTAGAATTCTCTTTCTTCTCACTCCTGGGACATCAATTACTGCTTTTTTTATTTTCCCCTATTTATTTTTCTATATATATTGTTCCCTGATCCCTTTCACCACATTCTAGATGCTTCCCAAGATCATACAAGACAATGTAATTTTCTGTAAAAATCAATACTATTTTTATTTTCACTGAGTGTGAAACAGTGTTTAATTTTTCTAGGAAATTCTTTTCAACTTTCCAGTTCCATACTGCATTGCTGATCATACAGCTGATTTAAAATATGTAAGTGTATAGCACTGTTAGTTTTTACAAATGCCAAGTAGAATTTTTGCTTGTTTCCTTTGACTTAATAAACACTGCCCATAATTATGAGCACTTTAGTTCAATGTAGGGGGTACAATCATCGATTTGATGCACATGAGTTTGAGTAAGCTCCAGGAGTTGGTGACGGACAGGGAAGTCTGGCGTGCTGCATGCAGTCCATGGGGTCACAAAGTCAGGCACGACTGAGTGACTGAAATGAACTGAACTGAACCGAGAGGGTACAATAATAGTTATCTATGGAATTTACATGCATACAGATTTTACCTATCCTATTCAAAATCAACTTGTCAACACCCATTTATGATTAAAAAAAAAAAAAAACTGTCCAGAAAGTGGACATGGAGGGAATAAGCATGCTGTGTACTCAATAGCTCAGTCATGTCTGACTCTTCATAACCCACAAGACGATAGCCCACCAGGCTTCTCTGTCCATGGAATTTTCCAGGCAAGAGTACTTGGGTGGGTTGCCATTTTCTACTCCAGGGATCTTCCTGACCCAGGAATCGAACCCGTGTTTCTTTCATCTCCGCACTGGCAGGTGGATTCTTTACCACTGCACCACCTGGGAAGCCCATTGAGGGAATATACCTTGAAGCAATAAAGGCCATATACATTAAGCCTACAGCTAACATCAAAATCAACTGTAAAAAGCTGAAAGCATTTCCTCTAAGATCAGAAACAAGACAAGGATGCCTACTCTCACCTCTTTTATTAAACATGGTATTGGAAGACCCAGCCAGTGTAATCACACAAGAAAAAGAAAGAACAGAAATCCAAATTAGACAGGAAAAAGTAAAACTGTGACTGTTTCCAGATGACATGATATCATACACAGAAACCCTAAAGATGCCACCAAAAACCAACTAGAGCTCATCAGTGATTTGGTAAAGTTATAGGATACAAAGGTAATATATAGAAACCTGTTGCATTTCTAAACAGTAACAACAAACTATCAGGAAGAGAAATTAAGGAAACAATCCCATTTAGAATCACACCAAGGGGAATAATAACTTAGAATAAATCTGCCAAAGGAGGTAAAAGACATAAACTTGGAAACTATAATGCACTGGTGATAGAAGTTGAAGATGACAGAAACAGCAGTTAAGGTATACCATGTTCGTGGAAGAATTTACAGTTTTAACTTGACTCTGCTACTAAAAGCAGTTTATAGCGTCAATGCAATCTCTATCAAATAACCAGTGGCATTGTCCACAATATTCCACAGTAATTCTAAAAGTTGTGTGGAAAAACCAAAGACCTTGAATAGCCAAAACAATCCTGAGAAAAAACAAACAGAGCCAGAGGAAACACATCTGCTGGCTTCAGATTATATTACAAATCTACAGTAAAATAGCATTATGATGCTTGCACAAAAAAGATACATATATCAATGGAACAGAACTGAGAGCTCAGAAATACACTCATTGTCTTTATGGTCAATTAATCTGTAATAAAGGAGTTAAGAATATACAATGAAAAAAAATACAGTCCTTCAGTAAATGGTGCCAGGAAAACTGGACAGTTATGTGTAAAGGAATGAAATTCAAACATTTTCTCATACCATATAAAACAAACAAATTAAAAATGGATTAAAAACACAGATGGAAGACTAGAAATCTTAAAACTCCTAAAAGAAAACATAGGCAGAATACTCTTTGATACAAATTGTAGCAATATTTTGGGGGGTTCTATCCTCTAACGTGAAAGAAACAAAAGCAAAAAATAAACAAACAGGACATAATTAAACTTAAAAGCTTTTGTACAGCAAAGTAAACCATAGACAAAACAGAGAGAAAGCCTAATGAATGGGAGAAAATATTTGCAAGTGATATGTCCAGTTAGGGATAAATACACAAAATATACTAACAGCTCATAAAACTCAACATCAAAAAAAAAAAAAATTAAAAAATAGCAAGACCTGAAAAGATGTTTTCCCAAATAAGACATACAGATGGCCAATAGATACATGAAAAGATTCTCAACATTACTAATCATCAGCAAAATGCATATCAAAACCATGAGATATTACCTCACACCATGGTTATTATCAAAAAGACCACAAATGACAAATATTGTTAAGGACATGAAGAAAAGTGAGCCCTTGTATCTTGTTGGGAGGGATGTAAACTGGTACAGCCATTGTAGAAAACAATATGGAAGTTTCTAGAAAACTAAAATAGAACTACCATATGATTCAACAGTTATATCCCTGGGTATATATATGAAGAATATATATACTAATGCTTAAAGACATGCACACCCAAGTGTGTATAACAGCATCATTCACAATAGCCAGGGTATGAAAGCAACCTAAATGCCTACCAATACATGAATGGCTAAAGAAAATATTGTATATAATGGGACATTTCAGCAATAAAAAAGAATGAAATATTGCCATTTTCAACAACATAGATAGACCTAGACATTCTTATCTAAATCAAATGTGTCAGATGAAGACAAATACTGTATGATTTCACTTACATGTAGAATCTAAAAATCCAAACAAATGAGCAAATATAACAGAAACAGAATCACAGATACAGAAATAAGTAGATGACCTCAAAAAGTGAGGGGAGTGGCAGATGACTGAAATGGGTAAGGGAGATTTAAGAGGTACAAACTTCTTAGTTGCAAAATAAATGAGTTCTGGGAATGATACGTACACAGTGGGGGGTTTAGTCTATAAGGTGGTCATATCTTTCATGGTAACACATAGTAAATAGACTCATCTACTGTGGTGATCATTCTGTGATGTAGAGAAATATGGAATCACTATGTTGTATACCAAGAATATAGTGTTATGGGTTAAATATACTTCTAAAAATAAAACCAAAGTATCTCATAGAAAAGAGGCCAGATTTGTGCTTTCCAGAGGCAATAGGTAGGATGAGGAGAAGGGAATGAACATAGTCAAAAGATACAAACTTCTAATTATAAGATAAATAAGACTAGGAATGTAATGTGCAACATAATTAACACTTGCATGTTATACACACACACACACAAAAAAACTTTGTTTTCTCTTTATATCTGTATGTGATGATGGATGTTCACTAAACTTATTGTGGTAATCCTCTTATGCTGTATATAAGTCAAATCATTATGTTGTATACCTGAAGATTATACAGTGCTTTCTGTCAGCTATCTCTCAATAAATCTGGAAAGAAGAAATCATCTTGTTAAGTACTATTCACAGACTGATATTTAATCATCACTAAAAAGTTTAATAGTACTTTCAAGATAAAAAGTAATACTGCCACACTTGCATGAATGTAAGCAGGGTCTGAAACAAAGTACTTTTTAGTTACAACAATAACAGCA
The DNA here is from genome assembly GCF_029407905.1 of Bubalus kerabau. Classification (NCBI taxonomy): domain Eukaryota; kingdom Metazoa; phylum Chordata; class Mammalia; order Artiodactyla; family Bovidae; genus Bubalus; species Bubalus kerabau. The sequence continues at coordinate 18,051,586 of NC_073641.1, forward strand.
TTAAAAGTTTTAGCATTATTACTAGCTTTCCTAACCTCAAGTCCTATAGGGCCAGAGCCTATGAGTTGAATGATTCAATATCCTCAAATTATCATCTTGAAGCTCTTATCCCTAAAGTGATAGTATTTGGAAGTGGGGCCTTTGGAAGTAATTAGGTTTAGATGGGGTCATGAGAGTGAAATTCCCATCATGGGATTAATACCCTTATAAGAAGAGAAAGAAAGAAAGAAAGCTCTCTCCCTCTCCATCATGTGAGATGTGAGGATAAAGCAGGAAGGCAGGTATTTGTGAACAGGCAGAGGGTCCTTCTCTGAAGATATTGAATCTGATGGCATCCTGTTCTTGGAGCTCCTGGCCTCCAAAAGTATGAGAAATAAATGTCTATTTTTAAGCTACCTAGTCTATTGTATTCAGCCACAGCAGCCTGAACTAGACAGCAGGTAACACTCGCACAAAGTGGGTTTTGTTACAAGAAAGGGACCTCAAGCTTAAAATTCTGAACCTTTTATAATGGACAGTATTTGAACTTTGCTCCAGAAGGAAGCATTATCCTTTTTATACTGAACAGTAAACATACATGCCTTTGCTGTGGGAGGATTTACTATGCTTATCTTCCAAGGCAATTTGCTACACAATCATCTTTGAAAAGATAGTCTGGAACAAAGAGGTCATTATCTCTGCTTGCAGAAATGACAGAGACTATGTAGAGATGTTTCCCAACATATAATGTCAAAAATGTGTTTGATGACATGTAACAGAAAACCTAACAAATGATGGTCTAAGCTAGATAATAATGCCACACATTGTTTCCACATTCAGGACAAAGATGGAAGGTGATGGTGGTGGTTAAGTGCTAAGTCATGTCCGACTCTTGCGACCCCATGGACTGTAGCCTGCCAGGCTCTTCCGCTCATGGGGATTCTCCAGGCATGAATACTGGAGTGGGTTGCCATTTCCTTCTCCAGGGGACCTTCCTGACCCAGGGATCAAACCTGGGTCTTCTAGATTGCAGGCAGACTCTTTACCAACTGAGCTACAAGGGAAGCCTGAAGATGAAAGGAATAGCACCTTATTCAAGAAAATCAAAACCTTTCCTAAAGCCCTCAGCTTGTGTCCATTCAACACAATTATGTACACAGTTGCCATAACTGCAAAGCAGTTTGAGGAAGCAGGTATGTTTATCTGGCAATTTGGTCTTAACTGCTGCATGAAAATCTTTCCTCTTTGATGGCCCTTAGTATGCTGCTCCAAGTTCTAGTCACCAGTGCATTGAACAGTCTCTCTGAGAACTTGTAACCCCACTGCTACAGTTTTCTTTACCTTGCCAGACACAATTCTGCCCCTGCTAAATCAGTAATGTAGAACAAAGAACATTGTTTTCCTCTCCCTAACTGAGCACAGAACATTGCTGCAGCTGGGGTATTTGCAAGGTTGAGAATGACTCCTCATTGCATAAATATTGGAACAGAACAAGGACTAAAACAGTAAGTGATTTTCAAAACAAAAGTCAATTGCAGAAACTAATTCTACATTCTAACCTAGAATGCCAGGGTGTAGAATTAGTTTTATATTTTATGCCATTTCTATGAAATATATTACTCACTCTAAATTGTCATCAATCTTTCTCCTAAGTAACCTCTTGGAACACTGTTCAGTTATATCTTCTTAGCGGATATGTCTAAAACTTGACTGGAGCTTAGAAATAAATGTGAAAATGTTCTCTATTTTTTCTTCTTGCCTGTTTGGTTTAATGGGTAACACTTACTGCTGCTGCTGTTTAGTTGCTAAGTCATGTCCAATTCTTTTGCGACCCCATAGACTAGCCCACCAAGGTCCTCTGTCCATGGGATTTCCCAGGCAAGAATACTGGAAGGGGTTGCCATTTCTTTCTCCATGGGATATTTCCAACCAAGAGATCTTACCCATGTCTCCTACACTGGCAGGTGAATTCTTTCCCACTGAGTCACTAGGAAAGCCCAACACTTACTGCTACCAATAATGAAAAGAAGGAATGGATATCCATTTTGAGCCACCAGATTCATATCTTTATGTGGAAGCTTAATTTATGTCCCAATGCATATGAAACCTAAAGCAAGAATTCAGCCAAACTCTGAGACTTTTCTACCATTTTAACATCCCCATGAAAATGTCCTATACTTGAGAGATAACCCAAAGAAGATATATATCTTTATCCACAAATGTTTTTCAAATATATTCCAAGTTATAATGCAGTGATTCAGAAAAGAATCCTGGAATATGAAAGACCTGTGTCTGAATTACCACTCTGTCATTTACTTGCTTTCTAACTTTAGACAAGTTACTTAGCTTCTCAGACTAACTCATTATCTTCAAAATGATGATATAGCAATGCCTATCTTGCTGGACTATTTAAAGAATCAAATGAGATTATAACACCAAAAATTTAACACAGTTTCTGGAACTTAGTATGTGCTTAGTAAACAGTAGCTATTGTTATAGCATTGGAATATTTTTACTAGTTACTCCAAATTGATTGGAGTAATCTTGGAGACTGGAAAATCTCCAAGTTGGGGAAATACTGCTGTAGACAGAGAATGTCACCTGCCATTTCAGGAAACAAAGGATGGTGAGACCATCAAGCCATCAGTCAATGCAGCCACCAATGGTAGACCCTGAGGTGTTCAGGACAGAGAAAAACTGGATACTAGCCCTAGACAAAGTGCATATCAAAGGATTAATTTCAATGAGCCCCAAATCTTGTATCTTCCTATATAAAAAATGCATTAACTTGAGATGTCTGGTTTTCTTTAAATAGCAGTAATATTCTGATGTTCTCACTCCCTGGTTTTTGTTTGTCTTTGCAAAAACTCCTATATATCCTGCCTCCTCCCTTACCTCATAGAACAGTGCCTCAGAGATCTTAGAGGCTCTGTCTTAAATCCTAAGTAAAGTCTGCCAAATGAAATGTAATTCTCAGTTTCAGGTTGTGCACTTTCTTCAGCTGTCACTGTACACTAACTACCCTACTTAAATGTTCTCAATATATATTATCCTAACAGGATATCCTAACAGGATAATCCTAGCAGGACTCGACCTAAAGAGTCCTGCCGCAAAGAAAGCTGTTTAACTTGATTACCCTATTCACAATTTGAAGTGTCAGGTTTTTACTCCTGTTCTCCTCTGGATTCTAATAGAGCAGAGACACAGGAGTAAATGAGGGTCAAAGAGTCAGTTTATTACTGGACACTCTATAACCCCTAAAGAACAGTACAGCTTTACTCTGGATTCAAAAACATATCTAGAACCTCAAAGCTGCTTCACAAAGTCAGCGTTGCCTGTTTGCCCCTTGTAGTCAGCCAGTCATCTGAAAAACTTGGATCAATAAATGTCAGGTTCACAGAGGGGAAAGCAAAGCAGATGGAGAAGAAAATGGGCACCAGAGAGGCAGAGAGAGGGGTTAAGGGAGAAGGATGGATTTCTATTCAAATATTTCTTCCAACACTCTCTAGTAAAACCAACGATGGGAGAATAATTAGCCTTCTTACATATAATTTAGCATTTTCTAAATGTTTCTAGTATTTCATGTTCAGCAACTCATGTAATAACATTCTAGAATAATATTCTGCAGAATAATAACTTTAGAGAGCATCAATTATATATATATATATATATATATTTATATATGAAAATGAAAGTCACACAGTCATGTCAGACTTTTTGTAACCCCATGGACTATACAATCCATGGAATTCTCCAGGCCAGAATACTGGAGTGGGTAGCCATTCCCTTCTCCAGAGCATCTTCCTAACCCAGGGATCGAACCCAGGTCTCCCACATTGCAGGCAGATTCTTTACCAGCTAAGCTACCTGGGAAGCCCATATATATTTATATCACACACACACACACACACACACATATATATATATATATATATATGTGTGTGTGTATGTATATAATTGTATAAATATATATTTATATATATAAAATTAAGTGTGTGTGTGTATATATATATATACACACACATATACAGTGTGTGTGTGTGTGTGTGTGTGTATAAAATTGTAGGATCCAACAGACTTATTTCCAAAGTGTCTTAGTTGGGATTTTTTTTTTAATTTCACCATGAAATCACTTTGTCACTTTTTTATACTTTTAGCACTTACCATGCCTTCAATTGCTTTCTCACTATTTGTGAGCAAGACTTATCTGCTAGAGTTCTCAGCTTGAAGTCAGGAGTCTTATCTCTGTATATGTTGAATCTCCTGCAATCATCAGCACTGGGTTAAGAAGGTAATAGACACAAATGTAATAGTTACAGGATAAATGAATTGGTCATAAACCAATTAGCCTCTCAGTGACACTAGCAAAGAGCTGACCCATTGGAAAAGACCCCGATGCTGGGAAAGACTAAAGGCAGAAAGAGAAGTGGGCAGAGAGGATGATATGGTTAGATAGCATCACTGACTCAGTGGACATGAATTTGAGCAAACTCTGGGAGATAGTGGAGGACAGAGGAAGGAGCCTGGCCTGCCACAGTCCATGGAGTCAGACATGGCTTAGTGACTGAACAACGGCAATGACACTAGAGTGTCTTTTGCCCAGATTACCTGAGAAGACATAGCAAATGCCTGCTGTATCTTTTGTGTCCTGAATGAACATGAGGTGGTTTCAGTTCATTTAAGTCAGATTGTTTCCTAGTGAATGTATTTTGCTGGTACATGTATAAGTTTAAATACCCAAGGACATTGCTTAATGTCAGCCTTATCTAATGGCTCAGTTTCAGAGATCATTTCACCAAAGAAAATAAAATCATCTCAGGATTTTGGGAAACCTCTGAAAGTCGAGAAGTCATTGAGAAATTCAACCAACTCCCCCATCCAAGACACTGCTTTATCTCTTTCTAGAGGTGCATCCATATGCATCCCTATCAACTTTTGTCCTAATTTGATCATTCTGCTAGTGACTAATTCCAATATCCTTAAGGAAATCATGGTAATATTCCACTCCACAGGACAAAATGTGGAATAAAACAAAGAACATTTTAGTACACTGAATAAACTGATAAAAGTGAAATAAAATTTGTCTTCAAAAGGTAGCCAGATTACTAAATTTAGCTCAGACCTGAACTTATCATTAAGTCAGCGGTCAGAATTCTCTTATTTTTATGGCTGACCCAGAGCCACGGTCCTCAGGATGAGCCTCACGTTACCCATATTCTATAAAAACTGAAGTATACAGAAGGACATTTCGGTCTTTTTGAGAAACATTTTATCTTATGACTTTGAGGATGAGTGATACTATATGCACTTTTGTTATTATGCATCAGAGAATAACATAATCCCAAGTGTCTAACTTGTAAACTTCAACTGTACTGTGATTTTGGTTTTGCCCCATAGCTGGTAGTCAGAATCTGAATTTCAGTTAATTTAAACTATCTCAGCCCAACATACCCATATAGCTGGTAACAAATGAACTGCTTAATCAAACTGACCATATAATATCAGTCAGTTTAAGCAGTTGTTTGACCAGTTCTGCATATTTATTTCATTTTCATTGAGCAGAAGTTAAATATTTTCAGTATGTAGACAAGGCTGACTCAATATAGCCACCGAAAAAGTATTAAATGCTCCCTTAATAATGGTATCTTATTCATTCTTCTAATAGGTAATGAATAGCAGTGTCTATTATCTTCAAAACAGCATTATTCATTCTAAGAGATCAAGATAATGTGTTCCTGGCTCTGCAGCAGAAAGTTTACAGTATTATATGGAAATTTGGAAATTTATTACTTAACATGGAAAGAAAAGTGAAAGCCCAATACACAATTATGACCATGAGTGAGTGTCAATGAATGCAGGCATTTATGAATAACCCTAAAATGTTCTACAGGTTGATTTTAAAAGTTCCTTAAACTATGGACATTTCTGAGACAGCATGCTCTTATTGCTATAAAATTAACCCTGAGGTGAGTGTGATGCTAGTTCCTCCAAAGGAGGTACTTTCCACTGAACACAGTTCCAGTGCAGCCATGTTAGACTCGATAAGGAGGTACTTTCCACTGAACACAGTCCCAGTGGAGCCATGTTACACTCGATACATATGACTCCCTAATCATTTGGTTTTCTTTCTACGTAAATTTATATGAGTTAACTTTAGACTTCAATATTGATCTTTCTTACTTGCCTCCTCCAAGCTCAACCCCAGAAAGGACTGTGTCTCTTGAATTACATGTCTACACCTATTTTAACGAGGGGAGCCTGTAGCATGGTGGAACAATAGCGGTGATGTATGCTTCTTGGTTCTAAAACCTAGATGGTATCCCAGGGATATGTAAGGACTGTAGAGTCAAAAATCAGATTATATCTTCAGCTGTAAGATATTCCTGAACCCTAGATGCCAAACAGGCTCCCTGTTTTCCTTTCTGATTCCCACTATATAAGCACTCCCTACAAAGCATGACCTACAGCCAGCCTCTTTCCAGGCCAGATACTTAGCTCTTAGGCACATGCTTAGCGCTCGCGCTCTCTCTCTCTCTCTCTCTCTCTCTCACACACACACACACACACACACACACACATTCCCACAAATAGCATATGACATGTTCCTACAAAATAATCATATTCCCTACCAGAATTCTACTGTACAGAAGTAAATAAAATAGCTTTAAGAGTCTGGGAAGTCAGACTCAAATGTGAAACAGAAAGATGCTATCAGTTTACTTGAAGCCATTTCTCCAAATCCCCTGTATCTTAGTGAAGGCAGAATGAAAGGGACAGGGAAAGAAGATAAAGTGAAAATTCTTAAGCTCCTTGTGCTGGCATCAAAGTGAGAGCAAAATGACATCAGCTTGGGCCTAGGATACTCCACAGTATTTCAACAGTGCTAGACTTCTATATCACTGCAACATCTGGAATTTCTGAAGACACATACAGCTCTTTGAATAATTCACATTATCCAGCGAAAAATACAGCTTGTTAAATATCTATTTTATGATTTAACAAGCTGATACTGATTCCAAGAGCCTGGAATTCAAGATTTTAAAGTTGTATTTAGGGTCTTATTGGTCCAAAATGTCATTCCTCTCATATATAATCCAAGTTACTTTCAATATCCATCTCTAGCTTACTGGCACAACAATTCTAAAACTCCAGGACTCTTCAAAGTTCACATATATAAAGATTCTATTTCAGAAGTTAAGTTAATTAGCAATTACTGACTGGCATTCATCAGACAGTCAAGAGAAAAAATAAACAAATTTGGAATAGGTAATTAAAAATCCTGCCTGACATTTATGTAAACTGTGGGTTTTAACTATGAATCACACAAAGATGGAATTTTTTCCTCTTTCTGCTTGCTGTGTGTTTGTGTCAGTTATTTATATTATAAATGAAAAGAACGTTTTTACTCTCAAAAGATCTATAGAAGCAATAAAGCTATGGATAAACAAGTTGGATATTCTCATGCATCACCACAAAGTTTCACTTCTAATTGCAGAATCTGTGGTTTGGCGATGATGCTAAGTTGAGAGAGCACAGCTTGATTTTCACATCATGGGCTGAATTTTCAAGTCTGGTAGTTAAAAAAATCAGCCTATAATTTAGAAGCTGTGCAGATTCAAGTAAATATAATTAAGAAATAATAAATACGGAACTCTACAAGGTCATATTCCTTACATAGGTTCTTATATTGTATTTCAACACTAATACTTTAGTGGAAACTATCTAGGATGTTGCAACCGTGCTTTATTCAATCATTCATTCATTTAATTGTTCCTCGAATACTTTTCAAGTGTCTACCATGTATTAGACCTATTCTACTATTTGAAAATGTTAAGATGAAAAACACCTCAGTGTCTCATGGAGCACAGAGATATCAGTATTATTTTTTAAATGTAGGATGCTTGAGAGGTTATGACAGGAGAATCTGATCATGGACATCAGAAATTCTCCCCTTAGGAATGTCATTTAAGCTACAATTCAAATAAAGCAGAAAATTTAACTAAGTGAAGATGCTGATTAGAGATAGTGTGGCAGTTCAATCTTCAAAGTAGGAAAAGAAAGAAGGTAAGTTTGTTGGAACAGACAAATTCAGACAGAATGGAAAAAAATGGCAAAGACATAGGTGACTAAGAAGCCACTGAAGGTTTTTAAGTAAAGAAGTAATAGGGTGAGATGTAGAGTTTGAAAAAAATATTTTTGCATATGATATAAAAACTGAATTCAAGTGTGTTGAGCAGGAGTGGTTGTGTGGAGACTCATTAGGGTGCTTTTACATTACAGTATTGATATGACACTTCCCTGGTGCCTCAGATGGTAAAGAATCTGCCTGCAATGCAGAAGACCCGGGTTTGACCCCTAGGTCAGGAAGATCCCCTGGAGAAGAGAATGGCTACCCAGTCCAGTATTCTTGCCTGAAGAATTCTATGGACAGAGGAGCCTGGTGTGCTCCATTCCATGGTGTTGCAAAGAGTCAGACATTACTGAGTGACCAACATTTTCACTTTTCACTTCACATTGATATGAATGTGGCTTGAAGTTGGATTGGGAGTGGAGGATACACAGAGGAGAAAACAAATTCTAGATTGCAAAGTTAATAGAACTTAGTGATTTAAGAATAGTAGTGGGGCTGGGAAGGAGGAAATGAGGCAAAAAGAGATAGGAGAAACAGCCTCAGATTTTTAACTTCTGCAAATAGATAGTAATTGTAACTATATGATGTTTTCCACAATGATGATGACTAAAGTGGGGAATGTTGAAGGACGGAAGGTCTAGGGGGAAATCGTTAGTTAAATTTTTGACTCTTTGCCTTAAAGGTGCTTTTGAGATGCCCAAGTAGAGATAATGAAGAAGCAGTTGGATACAAGAGTCAGATTTGGAATGGAGTTGTACATTGAAAATTTACTGTCATCTGCTTGGTTATAGAACCGATGCATGTGGGATAATACTTCCAAGAAAAGAATGTAGAAACAAATAAGGAAAACTAGGACTGGACCTTGAGGACTTAAGTATAGCCAGAGGCTGATGAGCCAGTAAAATGGTCAGAGAAAGAATAACCTGGAAACAGCAGGAAAACCAGAAGGTTCTCATGTTATGGATGCCAATGAAAAGAGAGGTTCTTCAAAAGAAAAGAGATATCAAATATTATTGAATAATGTTAAGGGGTTGATTAAGTGATTATTAAATATTACCATTAAGTTCAATGGCAGAAAGGATCAATTTTGCAGAATATTAAGAATGAAAGCCAAATCTTAATAGCTGAGGAATGAATGAAAAGTGACAAAAAGAGGGAGAGGGTGGGATGATTTGGGAGAATGGCATTGAAACATATATAATATCATGTATGAAATGAGTCGCCAGTCCAGGTTCAATGCACGATACTGGATGCTTGGGGCTGGTGCACTGGGATGACCCAGAGGGATGGTATGGGGAGGGAGGAGGGAGGAGGATTCAGGATGGAGAACACATGTATACCTGTGGCGGATTCATTTTGATATATGGCAAAACCAATACAAAATTGTAAAGTTAGTATACCTGTGGTGGATTCATTTTGATATTTGGCAAAACTAATACAATCTTGTAAAGTTTAAAAATAAAATAAAATTTAAAAAAAATAAAAAAAATAAAAATATATATATATAGTGAAAAAAAAAAAAAAGAAAACAAGATACGGGTACTGAGTATGCTTATTGCCCCTGTTCTGTCATTTCCTGCAAACCTTCTCAGTGGACAGAATTAGAAAATGTTTGTGTATGTTATTCTGACATAAATAAATATATATATAAATATATATAACTATAAAAAAAAGATAAAGTGTCCATAGATGTGTGGATTTATCTCTGGACTTTCTATTTTGTTCCATTGATCTATATTTCTGTCTTTAAAAAAAATAATAAATAAATAAATAAATATAGGCCACTCCTTCTGAGAGACTGGAGAATGACAGCCACACCTCAGGTGAAAGTAATTTGGTTGATATTTTTTTTATTGTTTCAAGTTTGGAGGAATCTGAGGTGGCACTAGAGGTAAAGAATCCACCTGCCAATGCAAGAGACATAAGAGATGTGGGTTCAATCCCTGGATCAGGAAGATCCCCTGGAGGAGAAAATGGTAACCCATTCCAGTATTCATGCCCAGAGAATCTCTGGACAGAAGAGCCTGGTGAGCTATGGTCCATAGGATCGCAAAGAGTTGGAAACAGCTGAAGTGACTTAGCACTGGCACTAGAGCTTGATAACGGAAGAAGAATAAACGATTTACTTCAGAAACAATTTATTTCCCCAGAGGACACATGCTGCTCTTTTGGCTTAACACTCATTGTATTTGAGAAAATAGATAATGTGTTCACAGAATCTTCATTCTGAGAACATTCATCATGAGAGAAATTATAATTCACTAGAGTTAATTGATTTGAATTTTATGAAACTTGTAGATAAGTATATACATAAAAACCTAACTATCTGGAGATTGATTTTAAATTGATTGCTAAGATATGATTGAATTACTAAATTAAATGACACTTCGCACAGTCTTAACAGAAGAAAAAAACATCCCTTCTATTTATTTTTAGGAAGTATGTCATTCAGGGTTCAAACAAAGAATCAAAAGCAGTAGAAGAGATTTTATAAGCATACATATATATTAGATAGTGTGCGTGTATGTATGTATGTGTGTGTATGTATATATATATATGAAGGAATTCATCCAAAGGAATATGCTTACTCATATGTGGGGACCTGACTAAACTAGTCTGAAATCCATAGAACAATCAGCAACAAGAGAAGGCTACAAGCAGGATGTAACCCCCAAGGGCATATAGCTGCAATTTTCTTTTGTCCACAGGTGAGAATCTCTCTTTATTCAGTTTTTCTAGGAAAACTTCTCTTTTGATTTACTTAATCAAGTGACTATAACTTTAATTACAAATTTGAATTACAAATTCCCTTCACAGCATCTCTATATATTTGATTTAAAAAATTTGGAGAGGAAGAGTGATGTCACCGAAATGGCGACATGGTTGCTTCCTGACTTAGCTCCCCTGACGAGAACAACCAACAACTATTCATAGACAATACACCACTGAGAGTCTCCTAGAACACAGAGGGAGGCTAAAGCACCTCACTGTATCACAGAGACCAAGACAGGCTGTGTTAGAAAGGTAAGAGGAAGGCTGTGCTCTGACCACATTGTCCCTCCCGCAGACCAGCACAGCACCATTCTAAGCGCTCTCCCTGGAGGCTACAGTTGTCCCAGGTGTAAAAGAGAGCCCAGGGGTGACACCTGTCTCCCCCAACTCAACATGTGGTTCACTTCATGAGAGCCCCTCTTCTGCTTTCACCGTATGAGACAGAAAGGGACTCCACAGGGTTCAACCCATTCAAATCTGAGAGACTGAAAAGGGAGTAGGGGCTTCTAAAAACCAGCACTTGGATTATGGCAGACTGAGTTCCTACTGGCAGAACTCAAATAGTAATCCCAATCAATAGCTTTGGTCATCTACAGAACAAAATCAGGAACAGAGTCTGACCAAGAAACTCAGTAAGGTACAGTTTCCCCAAATGAGGAATTCTGCTAACCCTGGAGTCTGATCTGCCCATAGTAAACTGTTGGTCACTCAATCGTGTCCAACTCTGTGACCCCATGCACTGTAGTCCAGTAGGCTCCTCTGTCTATGAAATTTTCCAGGCAAGAATACTGGACTGGGTTGCCATTCCCTTCTCCAGGGGGTATTCCTGACCCAGGGATCAAACCCAGGTCTCCCGCATTGCAGACAGTTTCGTTACTGTATGAGCCACCAGTGAAGCCCCTATACTCAGGCAGAAAAATGAGTCATATCTCTACCTTGTAAATGGAAGCTCCCAACCCCTTTCAAACAGAAAGCCTATTTGGGAAAACAGAGGAGTTGGTTACTTGAAATGGGTCCTCCGGGTCCCACCTAGGTAGGGGCCAGAGTAGTAGCCCTAGCAGCTACAGAGCACAATCTCCAGCCCCATCTGAGAGGAACTGCTGGTAAGAACACCTTAAAGCTGTGTAACCCAGCAATACTAGACCAAAAGGCGTGTATGCAGAACTCATCACCCTACAGCAAAGTAAGTGGCCCTGTTTAGCCAGGGAACTTGGGATATGGGTGGCTTGAGTCAAGACGACAAGCAAAGAGCATTAATGGCCTAGGGACTGCTTCTCCTACTGCTCTCAGGCAGGAAAACCAAAGTATAGTCCCTGTTGTTTAGTTGCTAAGTTGTATCAGACTCTGGAGTGTAGTCCACCAGACTTCTCTGTCCATGTGATTTCTCAGGCAAGAATACTAGAGAGTGTAGCCATTTCCTTCTCCATGCAATCTTCCCAACCTGGGCATCAAACCATCTCCAGCATTGGCAGGTAGATTCTCTACCACTGAGACACCCAGGAAGTCCAATTTGTAGCCTGCTGCTGCTGCTGCTAAGTTGCTTCAGTCGTGTCTGACTCTGTGTGACCCCACCAGGCTTCCCCATCCCTGGGATTCTCCAGGCAAGAACACTGGAGTGGGTTGCCATTTCCTTCTCCAGTGCATGAAAGTGAAAAGTGAAAGTGAAGTCATTCAGTCGTGTCCGACTCTAGCGACCCCATGGACTGCAGCCTACCAGGCTCCTCCATCCATGGGATTTTCCAGGCAAGAGTACTGGAGTGGGGTGCCATTGCCTTCTCCAAATTTGTAGCCTACTTACTGCTAATAAAGCCTTCATACCATCGAACCAGGAAACCTTACAGGAACACACAAGAAGCTGTGTAGCCCCAAAAACAGCTCTGCTCACAGTACATTTTAACAGGAAGAACAACCCATGACCTTCCCTGTCTGCAGAGCAAGTCTGGTGGCCTCACCTGATCAGGATATTCAGGGCACAGTCTTACCTTATTCAGATCCTAAAACAATGCACTCTATAGCCGTAGGTCCCGTCCTGTTGCCCCAGCAAGGTGGGGCAGCTAATTCATAGCCCTGATAACTGCTGAGTATAGTAGCCAGTGTTGACTGTCTAATATGCCTAGCCAGAGAATCAAGGCAACTAGGAAGCAAGCTTACACCTCCACTTGAGCAGGAAACCAAATCATCCCTCCTATATAGTTGCTCTCAGCCAGTGGCACACCCCAACCCCCAATCTCAGAGCTCAAACAGATGCTTTGCTCCACAATTGACCCTAATACCAGGCCTCACCTGTCCAAAGCTGTTACCAAAAGACACATCAAGGAATCCAAACTGAATTGACTGGTGAAGAACTGTCCCAAAGCAATCCTGCAAAGTGGATGAGGAGACCACTTACTCAAATGTGAAAATACCAATGTAAGGAATCAAGGATCATGAAAAACCTGGTAAATAAGACACCACCAAAGGAAAGTAATAAAGCTCTAATAAGTAAGAAATGGATATCCATGAACATTCAAAGAATTCAGAATAGTTCTCTTTAAAAAGTTGAGGAGGGCATATACAGACAGATAACTAAACAAGAACAGGAAAACAATGCATGAACAAAATAAGAAATTTAAAAAATAGAAACACATATATATATAAATCCTAAAGCTAAAAGTAACTAAAGAATTCAAAATAGACCTTCAAAGGTAGACTCAACCATTAGAAGAAATAATCTGTAATCTAAACAACAAGACAACTGTAATTATCCAGAGAAATCAAAAAGAGAAAAGAATTGAAAAGAGTGAAGAAAGCCTATGTAATTCATAGGACCCAATGAAAATAAACATAGTTTCATTATGGTAATTCCAGAGGGGAAGGGAAAAGGACACAAAATATATTTAAAGCTCTAATGACTTAAAACTTCCCAAACATGGGGAGAGATTGACATCAAGATCCAAGAGGCCCGAAGAATCCAATAGGTTGAACCTGCATATAATTAAATGCATTATAATTATCAAAACCAGAAGATTAAACATTTAAAATAGTAAAAGCAAAATCATATACAAGGGAACTCCCATAAGACTATCAGCACATTTCTCATCAGAAAGTTTATAGGCAAGAAAATGGTATGACATATTCAAAATATTAGTGGAAAAAAATTGTCGCCAAGAATACTACACCCAGCAAAGCTGTCCTTCAGAAATAAAGAAGGAATAAAGACTTCCAAACAACCAAAATTCGTTTGAGGAAATTCATCACAAATAGACCTGCCTTACAAGAAATGCTATAAGGAGTTCTTTGAATGAAATAAAAGAACATTAGTTAATATCATAAAAATATAAGAAGACCATGTAAAAATCACTAGCAATGGTAAATATATAGTCTTCAATAAGATTCTTCAATAAGAAAATGGGGTGCATAGCTTACTTACATCTCAATTTTAAAAGTTGAAAGAAATGTAAAATAACCATAACTACATAATTTTTAAATTAGTTATATAATATAAAAAGTATATAAATTATAACACAATAACCTAAATTTGAGGAGGAGAGGAACTAAAATTGTAAGACTTGGGAATTCTACTGAAGTTGTGCTGTTGTTAGCTTAACACAGGGTGCTATAATTGAAAATATTTTGTGCAAACCTCATGGTAACCATAGTCTGGCTTGCAAATGGCCACCTTCTTGCTGTTTCTTCACAAGAATGCCTCTCAGTCTGTGTGTTGTCTGAGTCCTGATTTACTCTTTGTATGAAGATGCCTGTCATTCCTGGATTCAGGCCCCCTCACATGACCTCATTTTACCCTAATTACCTTTTTAAAGACCCTATCTCCAAATATAGTCACATTCTGAAGTACACAGGGTAGAACTTCAATATGTGAATTGGGGGTTGGGGGAAACAATTTAGTCCATAACACCATGCATCTGACTTAGCCTTTAAAAGCATATCCAGTTGACCCTTGAACAACACAGGAACTAGGGGTGCCAACTCTTCTCACAGTCAAAAATTTGCATATACCCTATAGTTGACCTTTCATATCCATGGTTCCCCTGGTTCCATAACCACTAAATCAACCCGATGTGTAGTAATATAGTATTTACTATTGAAAAACTCTGCATATAAATGGACCTGCATGGTTCAAGCCCATATTGTCCCCAGGTAAACTATTAGTATATAGCTAAAATCCAAAAGGAAATCAATCCTGGATATTCATTTGAAGGACTGATGCTGAAGCTGAAGCTCCAATACTTTGGCCACCTGATGTGAAGAACAGACTCACTAGAAAAGATGCTGGGAAAGATTGAAGGCAGGAGGAGAAGGGGACGACGGAGAATGAGGTGGTTGGATGGCATCACCGACTCAATGGACACAAATTTGAGCAGCTCCAGGAGATGGTGAAGGACAGGGAGGCCTGGAGCGCTGCAGTCCTTGGGGTCGCAAAGAGTCAGACACAACTGAGCAACTGAACAACAACAAAATATCCAATTATCTATATTTTGCATTTATGTGAGTGACAGAGAAAGGTCAGACAGTTTCAAATCATTTATCATTACACTTCACTGAACCAAAGCTAAGAATTTTCTTTTATCAATAGAAAAGCAGTATCCTTCCTTTTAACATATTATTGACCATAGATGTATTAGTACATCTTTTGTAACCCAAATATTTTTGACTGGAGTCTTTCAATATTCACTTACATAACAAATTACCAGCCATAGGATTTAGTTTCTGCAAAAACATCCTGGTCAATAAACAGTTAAAGTGAATACTCCACATAAAAGTAGAAAAATTATAAAACCTTCTTGGACATCTCTTCTGGCTCTGCTATCAACTTTTCAATGAGGCCTACCAGTCCATACCTACTTTCCCTAACCATATGCCATGACTAATTCTTTGTGTTCATTTATATTTTCATAGATCTAAGATATAATTTATTGTTTTTTGTTTGTGGCTTCCTACTGGAATTTCAGCTCCATTTTTGAGATTTTTGTTTGGCTCATGGTATGGCTCAATAATAGAATTTACCTTATCTTTCTAAGTAAGTTCCATCCCCTTTATTTCCATATTTTTACTTGTGTCATCATTATATAGATTACAACACTTGCCAGATTTTCATATGAACACCTAAGGGAAAAGAGACTTTCAGGAATATGAGGAAAGAATCCTCTAGCCTAAAAAATAGCATCTCCACTTGTTTGCTTTTCATCGAACAATTATGGAAAGAAATTCAAAGTATCTTAGAATTTATACTCAAATCATGTAGTATTAAATACTATCAGATCCTTCACTGAATTTCAATATAAGCATTTTTTTTCAAATTAAGAAAAATATATGGAAGGAAGACATGCCAGAAAGAAAAAAAATTGATGTAAACATAACTGCAAGTAAGTTCCACAAGACATCTTCAAAGTAAAGGAGGCAACATGTAGGGTGAATTAAAGGAATTCTTGCTAGAGAAGCTGACATATGAAATTGAAAGGAAAATGATAATTTGACAAGTGGAGATGAAGGAGGGCCTTGCAGGTGGCCAGAATTAAATCAGAAAATTAGAGAGACATGAACAATTGGTTATAGTGAACATCACCTATGTTAATTTGGCTGAACTCAGAGCATATGTTGAGACACAGTAGAAAAAGTACCTAGAAATACTCATCGGAGAAAAGTCAGAGAAGACCCTGAATGGCCACAACAAATCACTGGAATTTGGTCAGTTAGCAACTGAGAGTCATTGACCTTTCCTTGGAAGAAGATGAGCATGGTAAGGAGTGCCTCAAGGAGGATTAATCTGGCAATATCAAACTAATTTTGAAAAAATGAGATAAAAGGATATCTCCTATGTAAGCAACAATCCTTAAAATTGAGTCATTAACTCAGAAGTATTTAGGGAAGAAAAGTGCTCTAAAATGATGTATTTAGTGTGCCTCTGTTTCCTTACAATTCACAAGATTGTCATAAGGATGAAATGATTTAATATACATAAAGCACTAAAGAAGTGCTATACAGGCATTTTTGCTATGATCATCCATTTGAACATGGACAGACCATTTAATCTCTCTGTACCTTATTTTCCTTATCTATAAGATGGGGATAGTAATAGTAACCTAGCATGTAGATATCCTTCAGGCTGAAATATGTTAATAATTATAAAACTCTTAAAAATTTCCAGACACATACCAGGTGATTAATAAGGGTTAACTATTGTTGTTGTTGTTATCACTCTCAATACACATGAACATAATTGGGAAACATCAGGGAAAAAAAAAAAGGAAACTTCTGACCCATTCAAACTAAGATTCCATGTCATTATTCCATAGTTTAATAATTTAAGTAGATAAGACTTTGATCATGGCTACTCAACTCAATTCTCCCCAAAATCATGGTCTTTCCTCCCAAAGTACCTTTTGACCTACATCACTTATTTGGTTTGAATCAATAAGGATGTTCTTGACTGGCTAATGAGAGCTAGAGTTTTCTAGAAAGAAAAAGTAAGATGCTATTTTCTAAATGCTTGGAAAAAATCTTAAAGACTTTTTTAGTTGGGGAAAAAGAGGTCAAACCTGGAAGAAATTTTGAGGATAGTTATATTAATCAAAAAATTAATGTACCAGCAAATCTTAATTGCAATGTGGTTTTCATAAGGTACTAAACTAGGCACCCTGAAAAGTACACATAAATTAAAGACCTAATTCTAATTTAAAATCTGACATATATATTAGTTTTTTAATGCTGCATAACAAATTATCTAAAAATTAGCTTAAAACAGCAGAAATGTATAGTATTACAGTCTTTATGGATTAGGTGTTTGGGAACAATGTAGCTGGGTTCTCTGTTCAGGGATTCACAATGCTGAAATCAAGACACTGGGTAGGCTGCATCCTCATCTAGAGCTCAGAATTCTCTTCCAAGACCCTCCAGGTTGTTGGCAGAAATACTTCTGGTTAAGGGACTGAGGTATTTACTGCTGGATGTGGGCAGGTGAGGGGTTTGCCCTCAGTCCCTAGAAATTGCCCTTAGGTCTTAGCTCTATGGCTTTCTTACAACATGGAAGTTTTTTCTTCAAAGCCAACAGAAGATTCTCTATCCAGTCTGCTAAAAAGGAGTCTAATAGAACTTAATATAATTACTTTAGTGACTGCACCATCACCTTTCCTATCGAGTGTAACTTAATCGTATTAATGGTTTCTTCCCACACTCATAAGTAATGATACAGAGTAGTTTTTCCAGGGGTGGGAATCTTACAGACCATCTGAGAATACTGTCCATTTCAAATATAAATTTTCAAAAATCTGAAATATATGAAAGTAAAACCTACGAAAAACCATGAATGCAGAGCCTGACAAGGGAGAGGGATGGTTTTAAGAATTTCTGCAGAGAGATAAACAGAGGACCAAGGATCCAAGCAAATCAGACATTGGCAATTGTCCCCCTGCCTCCTAATGTAGTAGTTCTATCCTGGGAATTTTCAAGTTCAGCTCCTACTCAAAAGTCTTTTTTTATTTCTCAGAAACAGAGTAATGAAAATTTGATATGTTAGTCTCTTCAAAGCATTTTCCCATATAACATGTCACTTATATTTTTTCATTCTTTTTCAAGAATCAAGTACTTACCAAGTCCTTATCTCTACATGCCCTCCTCCTCTCATGACCACCACCATTCCTGACCTCTGGTACTGAATATCATGCTTCTGAGCTCACTGTGCCCAGAAGCCACTGCTAGTCTGTTACTGGAACACAGAGACAACAGGAGGATCCTGGAATAGTCACTGGCTACACAAGTAGGATTTAACTAACAAGTTGACTATTACTAGAGCAGACATTGTTGAACAACCATTGAAAATAAATGGCAATGCTAAGAATAGTTCCATTTGAATACAGGAATACAAGGATGAACATATACTAAAAGACTACTACTCAGAGAGAGCAGTGGGCACTTATTAATTTTTTGCCCTCTCAGAAATGTGCTTCTGTATTTTGAATAATTCTTTAATATTCTTCACCCCCTGAAAGGTGCTGATGAACACCCAACTCCAGTATACCTTGCCCCTGGCTATAGAAGTTTCTCTGCAGATGGTCTCTTCATCAAAGCAGTCAGTCACAGCACTTAGCCAGGTTATTTTCTGACTATAACTGTCAGGCAAGGGTCTCTTTCTTCTTAGATTACTACACTGGATAAATGTGAATGTGGAAACAGCCTGAGACCAGGTCCCTTGAGTGCAAAGTTTGTATATAAAAGATGAGAATGGAGCCAACACAGAGAGGGAATTAGAGATGGGAAATAGATCTGATAGTTGGCAAGTCCTTCGATTCAGTTGGCCCTGAGGCAAGTCTTACCCCTTCTTTCTTACCAGGTTAGCTACGTATGCCATAAACTCTCCTTTTAGACTTAGGCTAACCCACTTAAAAGAGTCCTAGAGAATACAAGTTGACTAAACAGGTTTGTATGATCTTGAGAGTTGTAAGGTACTGGAGAACCATGCTAGTAAAGTAACAGTGTAAATGGAAAAGAAGTTCTCAGAGACACTGTAGAGAAAGTGTTCATAGAATTTTAAAACATGATGAACTAGACAGGATAGAAGAGAGCATAGATTCCAAATCTAAGGGAGAAGCAAGATCATCAGTTAGGACATGGTTCAGTTCAGTTCAGTCGCTCAGTCATGTCCGACTCTTTGCAACCCCATGAATCGCAGCACGCCAGGCCTCCCTGTCCATCACCAACTACCAGAGTCCACCCAAACCCATGTCCATCGAGTCGGTGATGCCGTGTCTTCTAATTGATCATGTTGTGGTAGATACAATGACAGCAACTGAACTTTGTACCTAGTACACACGTCAAAGCTCTGAGCAGAAAACATACTACCTTCTTAATGAACTTAGTGTATAAGTGGCCCCATTCTCCAAATCAGCTGTATTTGTCTAAATTTTTACAATTCCTTGCATATCCCAAACCACCACCACCTTGTCACAGCATTCTGTATGAACTTGTCTGCTTCTTCTTTCAAATTCCCTCTTCTAGGGCTTCAAGGAAAAGTTAAGTTCCCTAAGTTCTACAAAACCTCTCTAAATGTTTCCAGGTGTCCTCTTTATCAGACAGCAAATCTATTTGGAGCTTAGAAAGTTCTATTTTGCATTGCTCTTTTTCTTGCTATATGTAAATCCAGGCAGTCCTAACAAATTGAAGAGCTACCTACTTTTTAAGCCTTAGGACCCTAACGTAGTTAATCATCAATAATATAAACATCGAGCAACAAAAATGTGCTATGTGCTGTTTTCAGTGTTGTCTGACTCTCTGCGACCCCACGGACTGTAGCCTGCCAGGCTCCTCTGCCCATGAGGATTCGCCAGTCAAGAATACTGGAGTGGTTGCCATTTCCTTCTCCAGACAACAAAAATGAGTTATAGTAATTATAGTCACCAGCAAAGTAAGAATCCTTCATTATCTACATATCCATAGCACAGAATTTTGTGTTTTAAATAATGATAGATTCTTATTTTACTGACTATAATTACCACGGGTCACTATGTACTTACATACAGTATGTATACGGCATGTGTATGTCTGCATGTATATATGTGTGTGTGTGGGTTGTGTGCGTTGTGTGCGTTTTCAGACCCATTTCAAACAGTATGTAAACAGAAGCATATATCCTGGACGAAGACCAAAGCCTGATGATAAATAAACTGTTAAAATTACTTGTACTTCATTTTTTCCTATTTTAAAATTCTAAATGAAAACAAAATCCCTTTAGTATTAAAGGCAGTTCTATGGTTTCATGATATCCAGGCAGGTAGGTCAGGCAACATTGTATTCTTCATTATGTGAGATTCAGGTTAAGAATTTAGGCTTGGACTCTGCCACTTCCTAGTTGTGTGACCTTGGGCAGGTTATTCTCTACATATCTCAGTTTTCTTCTAAGTACAGCTCAGATATTAATAGCTCCTTCCTTGTAAGGACTTTGTAAAGATTCAGTAAGTTAGTCCATGTAAAGCCATTAAAAAATACACAACACGTGGAAGACTTCAATCAGTATTTCATTAATAATATTTCACATCATCATCATTCTCCAAGTCTCTAAGAAATATTTCAGAAGTACAAAAGCTTAACAGAAACTCCTGACTCGTATACAGAAAGTTACTGCTTAAATCGGCACCATATTTAAATTTAAAACAATGGGCAAGAATTGAAAAATGCTTTCCTATGGAAAATGAGTTCTTACAACCTGTGACTTTGTTTTATCACTACAAAGTCAAACATTCTGAGCTGAGAGATTTATGCAAATATCCCAGAGCAGTACAGCCCTTTCTTGTCACCTCAAGCTCTGTGGTAAAAATTCTGGCCCTCAATTTTTCTCACCTACAAGACCCATAGAAATTCTTTCTGTTTGCAAGTTATTTTCATATTATTACTGCTATTTTTGCAAGTAAAGAATTAAACTTTCAAAAAATCTTTACTCAAATTGACTTTATATGTCACATTCTTAGTGCTGCAACCAAAAAGAAAATCTGAGTTTCCATGTGTCAAGGTACCATTTAAAAAAATACAGAAAATTAATAGAAGCATTGTTACACTACAGAGCAGAGACCAGTGGGTTTATCAGTGAAGCAGATTAGCAGAAAATTCTGGTTTCAGCTTCACTGAGATATCAAAAAATCTGTGTCCCTTTTCTGGAACCAATGATATGTCATCTTAAACCAAACAAGGACAAACCTCCTAACAAGAAGTTAAATTTGACACTGAGTGTTTAGCACATTTGGAGAAGGAACTCATGCATACTGCTCTCTTCAGAGCATGGAATCTGGGACATTTCAGACTTCTTTTGAAGTGTAGATACTTGTGAAAGTAGTGGCCCCAGAATGGATCTCATTCAAGCTGCTGTTCTTTCACAGACAACAGACTACAACTTCTTAGTCTCCATCTTGCCTTTGGGTCCTGTTCATTGAGTATGAGTTTTATCTTGTGACATGACCATCAGACCATCACACACTTGAGTAAGTCTGTGCTGCAGTGGCTGTTTCTACTGTCTCTTACTATGGAACTGTTTCCGTCCTGACAAACCTACACTCTCACTAAAGTATAATTAGCTAGTTTTGAGCCAACCTGAAACCATATGTTTCAGGGGGAGGCAGGATTTCTTGCAGATGTGGAGCAAGCTGCATATACCCCAGGTTACTGCTTCCAAAGTGCACTCCTAGACCAAGTACATGATTGAGTTTAGGGTAGCCACCTGGCACTGCCAGTTTAGGGCCAGAAAATGAAAACATCTAACTCTCTGTGGGACACTTAGCAAATAAACGCAGCAAATAACTCTCTCCAAAGTATAAAGGATGTGTATACACAAAGATGGTTTCTCTATAGCTGAGAGTTTTGCTTCAGCCAAGCCTGCTGGGGAATAAGTCAAACTAGGCAGACCTGGTGCTTCTGATGAGTACTATGCACACAGGGGTATACCTGAGGAACATTCTGCTCATATGCAACTGAGGCTCCCACAACCTTTGTTTTGTTCAGGCTCCAAGGCCCCACACACTACCTGAAGGCCAGAAAGACATTCAACTTCTGTGAGATGTCTATGGCCAAGAATATTCCGTGAGGCTGTGAGCCTGAGGCAGTCATTTGTTGCTCAGTTGCGCAGTTGTGTCCAACTATTTGTGACCCCCATGGACAACAGAACGCCAGGCAACCCTGCCTTTCACCATTTCCCGGAGCTTGCTCAAACTCATCTCCATTGAGTCAGTGATGCCATCCAACCATCTCATCCTCTGTCCCTTTCTCCTCCTGCCCTCAATCTTTCCCAGCATCAGGGTCTCTTCTAATGAGATGGCTCTTGGCATCAGGTTGCCAAAGTATTGGAGCTTCAGCATCAATCCTTCCAATGAATATTCAGGACTGATTTCCTTTAGGATTGACTGGTTTGATCTCCTTGCAGTCCAAGGGACTCTCAAGAGTCTTCTCCAACACCACAGTTCAAAAGCATCAATTCTTTGGCACTCAGCTTTCTTTATGGTCCAACTCTCACATCCATACATGACTACTGATAAAACCATAGCCTTGACTAGATGGACCTTTGTCAGCAAAGTAATGTCTCTGCTTTTTAATGTGCTATCTATACTTGTCATAGCTTTTCTCCCAAGGATCAAACATCTGTTGATTTCAGACACTTCAGATGGGTGCAGTCACCATCTGCAGTGGTTTTGGAGTCCAAGAAAAGAAAGTCTGTCACTGTTTCCATTGTTTCCCCATCTATTTGTCATGAAGTGATGGGACCAGATGTCATTATCTTTGTTTTTTGAATGTTAAGTTTTAAGCCAACTATGTCACTCTCCTCTTTCATCTTCATCAAGAGGTTCTTTAGTTCCTCTTCACTTTCTGCCCTAAGGATGATGTTATCACATATCTGAGGTTATTGATATTTCTCCTGGCAATCTTGGTTCCAGCTGGCACTTCATCCAGCCTGCACATCGCATAATGTACTCTGCATATAAGTTAAATAAACAAAGTGACAATATACAGCCTTGACATATTCCTTTCCCAATTTGGAACCCGTCTGTTGTTCCATGTCCATGTCTAACTGTTGCTTCTTGACCTGCATATAGGCTTCTCAGGAGGCAAGTAAGGTGGTATGGTGTTTCCATCTCTTGAATAATTTTCCACAGTTTGTTGTGATCCACACAGTCAAAGGCTTTAGCGTAGTCAATGAAACAAAAGTAGATGTTTTCCTGGAATTCTTTTGTTTTTTCTCTGATCTGAAAGATGTTTACAATTTTATCTCTGGTTCCTCTGCCTTTTCTAAATACAGCTTGTACATCTGGAAGTTTTCAGTTCACATACTGTCATAGCCTAGCTTGAAGGATTTTGAGCATTATCTTGCTAGCATGTAAAATAAGTGCAATTGTGCAGTAGTTTCAACATTCTTTTGCATTGCCCTAATTTGGGATTGGAATGAAAATTGATCTTTCCAGTCCTGTGGCCATTTAGTTTCCAAATTTGCTGGCGTATTGAGCGCAGCACTTTCACAGCGTCACCTTTTAGGATTTGAAATAGCTCAACTGTAATTCCATCACCTCTGCCAGCTTTGTAGTGATTCTTCCTAAGGCCCACTTGACTTCACACTCCAGGATGTCTGGCTCTAGGTGATTGATCACACCTTCAAGATTATCTGGGTTATTAAGATCTTTTTTGTATAGTTCTTCTGTATATTCTTGCCACCCCCTCTTCATATCCTCTGCTTCTGTTAGGTCCATACTGTTTCTGTCCTTTATTGAGCCCATCTTTACATGAAATGTTTCCTTGGTATCTCTAATTTTCTTGAAGAGATCTCTAGTCTTTCCCATTCTATTGATTTCTTCTATTTGTATTGATCACTTAGGAAGGCTTTCTTATCTCTCCCTGCTATTCTTTGAAATTCTGCATTCAGATGAGTATATCTTTGCTTTTCTCCTTTGCCTTTTGCTTCTCTTCTTTTCTCAGCTATTTGTAAGGCCTCCTCAGACAACCATTTTGCCTTTTTGCATTTCTTTTTCTTGGGGATGGTTTTGATCACTCCTCCTGAGGCACTCATTTAGATAGTGTTTATTGTAACTTTACCTTTTGCCTTCTCATGATATCAATTTTTTACACAGATATGTGGCTATTTTCCCCCTATGAAGACATGAAGACATGAAGTCTATTTCCCTTTTCCTGAATCTTGGCTGACCTCTGACTGTTTCTTTAAAGTCCACAGGGCTCAATGAAGAGGTCTACCTGTCTATACTGTGTGTGTGTGTGTGTGTGTGTGTGTGTGTGTGTTTGTGTGAGTGTGTGTGTGTGTTTGTGTTCTTACATGTTACAGAGAATTGCTTAGCTAGGAACATCTGCAAAGTATGTCATGTGAGCAAAAAAATATATTTTACTGTGTGTTTACTGATTTATGATAACAATTAACCTATCTGGTCTAATATACTGATCAATCTAGGCTGTCATTTTTATAGCAAGAAAAAAATAGAAAATAAATTCTTAATAAAGAACAATCAGCAGGCTGAATTAAAATGCTGGTCTGGTATTCAGAAAGATTTAATGGAAACCAAAGGGTAAATTTTCAAACTCTAAATTTGTAATTTCAGTGAAAAATTAAAAGGAAAATGTATCAATAATAAGAGTAGCTGTAGAAAAAACATTTCTTAGGATGTTAAACAAAAGAAATATCCCTCAAATAATTAGTTTTAAAATGTTAACCTATTTTCATAACTCAGTAGGGCATTTGCAGTAGGGCATTATGTAGTAACAGAAGTGTTACTACATAATAACAAAATACTCAATTTACCAAAAATATATGATAGTTCTAACCTGGTACGTACCTGAAAACATCAATAGACATCTGTGTAACCGACACAACCAATGAAGAGCATTAGTCCATATAATATACAAACAACACCTGTGGATAATAAGACAATCTGATAGGGAATGGAGCAAAGGATGGATGGATTTTCACTGAAGAGGAAATACAAATGGCAAATAAACATAGGAAAAGATGCTCCATCATCCTAATGATCAGGAAAATAAAAATTAAAGGCAAGGCAACACACCCACATTCATGGCAAAAATTAAGTTTTAAAGTATAAAAATCAAGTATTAGCAAGAATGTAGAACAATGAGAATACTCAAAACTACCAACAGAATTATATATTAGTTTAACCATTTTAGGAAATAACATGGCAGTAATTTCTAAAAACAGAGATATACATATTTTACAATCTAGCAATTCTTCTCTTAGGTATATTTTATATGCATGTATTAGTAGACATAAAAAGAAAAATAGAATTACTGTCATTTTAAAAAATCCAGAAACAACACAGCTACTCATCAGTAGTGAGGATATAAGTGAGTTGTGGAATTATTTATGTATTTGAACATACCCAACAGTGAAGTGAACCAGAGCAAACGTCAAAAATATAATGTGGAGCCTATTATACAGAGTGAAGTAAGCCAGAAAGAAAAACACCAATACAGTATACTAACGCATATATATGGAATTTAGAAAGATGGTAACAATAACCCTGTATATGAGACAGCAAAAGAGACACTGATGTATAGAACAGTCTTATGGACTCTGTGGGAGAGGGAGAGGGTGGGAAGATTTGGGAGAATGGCATTGAAACATGTAAAATATCAAGTATGAAACGAGTTGCCAGTCCAGGTTCGATGCACGATACTGGATGCTTGGGGCTGGTGTACTGGGACGACCCAGAGGGATGGAATGGGGAGGGAGGAGGGAGGAGGGTTCAGGATGGGGAACACATGTATACCCGTGGCAGATTCATTTTGATATTTGGCAAAACTAATACAGTTATGTAAAGTTTAAAAATAAAATAAAATTAAAAAAAATATATATAATGTGGAAAAGAAAAGTGAGGTTGGTAAAGAATAAATATGAATGTCTCTGTTTATATAAGATACAACAAAACAGGCAAAGCTAAACCATTATAGGCAAATACATATCCACACATGAACATGGGAACACACGTGTGCGCGTGCACATGAAAAGCAAACACTGTACTTATTACAAAGTTCAGAATATCAGTTTTCCCTAGGGAAAAAGGATATAGAATGTGATTTGAAAAGGACACATAGGTTATTCAAAGTTACTGTTAATGTTTCATTATTTAAGCTCAAGATTGATACATGGGTGGTTATTGGTAAAAATTAATTACACATGGTGCTAAATCACTTCGGTCGTGTCTGACTCTTGCGACCCCATGGACTGTAGCCAGCTAGGGTCCTTTGTCCATGGGATTCTCCAGCAAAAATACTAGAGTGGGTTGTCACGCCCTCCTCCAGGGGATCTTCTCAACCCAGGGACAGAACCCATGTCTCCTGTGTCTCCTGCATAGGCAGGCAGATTCTTTACCACTAGCACCAAAGCCCGTATATATGTGTTGTTGCTGCTGCTGCTGCTAAGTCGCTTCAGTCATGTCTGACTCTGTGCGACCCCAGAGACGGCTTACTCCTCCTCAAAACAAAACAAACAAACAAAAAAATCCTTGGAAAAATACTACCTAATGCTTAAATACAAAGAGCCACTGCTGCATGTTACTACTGTATACCAACAAAGGTCATCACTGGGTCTGAAAAGGGAATGCAGGCCCCTAAACACCTGAGAGAGCCCCAGGAAGACAAGAAGCCTTCACAATCAAGATGACTTACTGATAACCTCATCTTTTTTAGCACACATACTTCCTGCCTTGAAATTGCTATGTATAGTCCATGATATTACCACTTTGTGTTCGTATAAAAAAACCCAAATGTAAAGAAAAATTCAAAAACAAAAAAGCTTTAGATAACCAAGTCACCAACCATGTCAGGAAAAGGAGCACTTCAAAAGTTAAGAACTAAATTAGGCATCAGAAAAATACCTCAGAAAGCAGAGGTAAAAGAAGAAAATGAAGGTTTTGAAATAACTGCAATTAATATCCTTGTGAAAATATTCATAGCAAGCTATTATAAAAAATAAACATTTTAGACATGCTAATATTATCTTTATATAATGTAATAGTTGGGTTTATTATAAGAATGATAAAAATGGAAGACGTATTAGCTAGGGGTTCTAGACAATGGTTTTTCCTAAATGAAAAGACAAATGAAAATATATGTAATAATGGCTAAAGGTGCAATAAAAAAAATAGATACTGTCTATTTCTGAGACTTGTATGAGAAAAAACAGAATATATTAATGTAAATGAATAAATATTAGAAGAATATTTTAGAGATAATTAAAAACTCTAGAAAGAAAAACACCAAGACAGTATACTAACGCATATATATGGAATTTAGAAAGATGGTAACAATAACCCTGTATAAGAGACAGCAAAAGAGACACTGATGTATAGAACAGTCTTTTGGACTCTGTGGGAGAGGGAGAGGGTGGGATGATTTGGGAGAATGGCATTGAAATATGTATAATATCATATATGAAACGAGTCACCAGTCCAGGTTCGACGCACAATACTGGATGCTTGGGGCTGGTGCACTGGGATGACCCAGAGGGATGGTACGGGGAGGGAGGAGGGTTCAGGATGGGGAACACATGTATACCTGTGGCGGATTCATTTCGGTATATGGCAAAACCAATACAATATTGTAAAGTTAAAAAATAAAATAAAATTTTAAAAAAAGGAAAAAAATAGAATTCATATTGAAAAGGCTCACCATACACAGAGTAGGATGGAGAAGAAAACATACTTGCCCTATCCATATTGATGTGAAATTTAAGACACTGGGTAAATGAAAAAAACCTTTTAGAGAGGGTAAAATAGGTTACACAGGGGTACAAGAATTCCACTGGCATCAAACTTCCCATTGCCAACTTTAGATCACAGAAAATAGGTAAATTAAGTTGTATTTTAGTAAAATTATTTTTGTACTTAGAATTTCATACCCATGTATTCAAGAACATAAAACATAAAACATAAGCCATAAAACTTACATTTTAAAAAAATGGAAGGAAATGCTCATTCACTTTTCCACTATTTTTCTGTCAATTTATAAATGACCTCTATAAATTTGGATTTAAAAAGCAGTTGCTGTATGACACAGGGACCCCAAAGCTGGTACTCGGTGGCAACCTAGAAGGGAGGGATGGGGAGGGAGGAGGGAGGAAGGCTTAAGAGGGAGGAGGCATATATGTACCTAG
Organism: Bubalus kerabau; assembly: GCF_029407905.1. Classification (NCBI taxonomy): domain Eukaryota; kingdom Metazoa; phylum Chordata; class Mammalia; order Artiodactyla; family Bovidae; genus Bubalus; species Bubalus kerabau. Next base: position 18,080,106 of record NC_073641.1, read on the forward strand.
GGATGATTCATGTTGATGTATGGCAGAAACCATTTCAATATTGTAAAGTAAATATCCTCTAATTTTAAAAAAAATTAAAATTTAAAAAAAACAGTTGTTCAGGAGCCTATAATCTGCTGTTTAATTCAAGTTTGGGCATATTTTGATTAAGGACTAAAAAAAAATCCAACAAATGAGAGAGGAAATATATACACATGTACACATTTGTAAGCACACACATGCCATCCCCCAGGCATTCAGGGTCCCCCCCACTTTTAACCCATTGTGATGTGGCCCAAGTGGGCAAGCTGAGCATCATTGCAACAGCAAGCTTCTCAGAGGATAAGAAAGTGAAACATACTATTTGAAACCAACATTTGGAAATCTGCATTTTTCAAACCAATCACTAAAAATAGAATATGTTCATACGTCCCTTCTTTCTACCTCACAATAACAGTGGAGCCAATTGCCTTAACTTCTATTTGAAATATTTAATGGAAATGGATATCCATAGTAATGGATAATCCAGTTGAACTCTTTCAAACCCTAAAAAGATGATGCTGTTAAAGTCCTGCACTCAATATGCCAGCAAATTTGGAAAACTCACCAGTGGCCACAGGACTGAAAAAGGTCAGTTTTCATTCCAATCCCAAAGAAAGGCAATGCCAAAGAATGCGCAAACTATTGCACAATTGCACTCATCTCACATGCTAGTAAAGTAATGCTCAAAATTCTCCAAGCCAGACTTCAACAGTACTTGAACCATGAACTTCCAGATGTTCAAGTCAGATTTTGAAAGGGCAGAAGAACCAGAGGTCAAATTGCCAACATCTGTTGGATCATCGAAAAAGCAAGAGTTCCAAAAAATATCTACTTCTGTTTTATTGACTATGCCAAAGCCTTTGACTGTGTGGATGACAGCAAACTGTGGAAAATTCTTAAAGAGATGGGAATACCAGACCACCTGACCTGCCTCCTTAGAAATCTGTATGCAGATCAAGAAGCAATTGTTAGAACTAGACATGGAACACCAGACTGGTTCCAAACTGGGAAAGGAGTACATCAAGGTTGTATATTGTCACCCTGCTTATTTAACTTATATGCAGAGTATATCATGTGAAATGCCAGGCTGGATGAAGCACAAGCTGAAATCAAGAATGCTGGGAGAAATATCAGTAACTTCAGATATGCAGATGACACCACCCTTATGTCAGAAAGTGAAGAGGAACTAAAGAGCCTCTTGATGAAAGTGAAAGAGGAGGGTGAAAAAGTTGGCTTAAAAATCAACATTCAAAAAATGAAGATCATGGCATCCAGTCCCATCACTTCATGGCAAATAGATGGGAAACAATGGAAACAGTGTCAGACTTTATGTTTTTAGGTTCCAAAATCACTGCAGATAGTGACTGCAGCCATGAAATTAAAAGATACTTGCTCCCTGGAAGAAAAGCTATAACCAACCTAAACAGCATATTCAAAAGCAGAGACATTACTTTGCCAACAGAGGTCCATCTAGTCAAAGCTATGGTTTTTCCAGTAGTCATGTATGGAGGTGAGATTTGGACTATAAAGAAAGCTGAGTACCAAAGAATTGATGCTTTTGAACTGTGGTGTTGGAGAAGACTCTTCTTGGACTGTAAGGAGATCAAATCAGTCAATTCTAAAGGGAATCTGTCCTGAATATTCATTGGAAGGACTGATGCTGAAGCTGAATCTCCAGTACTTTGGCCACCTGATGCGAGGAACTGACTTATTGGAAAAGAACCCTGATTCTGGGAAAGATTGAAGGTGGGAGGAGGAGGGGATGACAGAGGATGAGATGGTTGGATGGCATCACCAACTCGATGGACATGAGTTTGAGCAAGCTGCACAAGTTGGTGGTGGACAGGAAATCCTGGCAAGCTGCAGTCCATGCAGTCGCAGAGTCAGACACGTCTGAGCGACTGAACTGAACTTTAAAAAATGAGCGTCAGAGGTGCACAGCAGTAGATGAACCATTCAACTAACCCTTTAGGAGTTGTGGGCAGGGAGACATGTGGACTTCACTTGTTAGCGAGAATAAAATATCACCATGATAATTTTAATAAAAACATCTCTTTCTTACACTTTGTGGAAACTTACCTTTTCTAATCCAAATTATGCTTTATCAATGTGGGTGCTTAATTGTTCAGTCCTGTCCGACTCTTTGCAACCCCATGGACTATAGCCTACCAGGCTCCTCTGTCCATCAGGGTTCTCCAGGCAAGAATATTGGAGTGGGTTGCCATGCCCTCCTCCAGGGGATCTTCCTGACCCAGGAACTGAACCCAGGTCTCCTGTATTGCAGGCGAATTCTTTACCAACAGAGCCACCAGGGAAGCATGCTTTATCAATACGTATTCTCAAATTGCTTATTTACATGTTTAAAAACATGCACTTAAAAAATTTCAAAGTGTATATTTTTACATGGAAAAGGTCTTGTCATTTAATACGAAAAGGTACAATTAAGTTGGTTTCTCAAAGATGTTGGATCAGAAAACAAAAACTGCTAAGAAGTCAAATAATGAAAAGTAGCAATAACAATCATAAAGCAATATCAATTTATATTAAAATGCAGGCAGATAACCAATGCTAATAATGTCACAAATGCTACTTCCCAACATTCTATAAGATATTCCCAAAGCTTTACCAACTAACATATTCATGGGTCAATTACAGTCACATATAAAATAGTTTCTAAAAGGGTTGTTTTATTCCAAGTCATGACTCATGACCCAAAATAGTACTAAATTTCTAAATCTAAAACAGTACTATTAAACTTCACTTAAAAAATTTGACCGTAATCTCCTCTTTCTAACAGAGTAAATGACTTTCTTGAAAGGAATGATTACCTGTGTCTCTGTTAGTGACTTAGAAATAAGAGAAGGCCACTTGGAATTACACAATATGTGACCTTATTCAAACTTTCCACAGTACCTGCTTCCCACATTATAACTTGATGGAAATAAGAACGTGGTGAAAATTTAAAGCCAAAGTCTGTTCAAGGTTATGAGAAAGCTAAAGAATTCTGGACTATATAATGATTGCTTTTTATTCTCCACTGTCTTTTACAGAAATCACAAGAATTTTGCAAAAGTTTCAAGTGGAAACAAAACCACTGGAAGATCAACTCTTTAGGACATACAAATTGCTGCTTTTTCAGGTGGAAAAAGGAAATCAAGAAAAGAATTACCATGGGAAAAGCTATGTGTCATGGTGAATAAAATTTACCTATCAACAGTCTGAATAATGTATGTCAACTGTGCACAATGCCTTATTTTGTATGAAATAACTGGGAAGAATATGTCAATTTTTAAGAATTAGACATGCAAACAAAGTAACAACTTTGTAACAAACAAAGTCAGAGCTTTACAATTTTATTTTATGTGACTAATGGAGTAAAGAATTATTATAAGGAAATGTTATTCTTTTCTAAATATAGTAATAACCAAATGAATTTAATTTCTTTGGCTTCTTTGCCCCCTAAGCTAGGACCTAATGGTCTGTGAAAATTTAATAAGCAATGAAATAACATGGTTCATGTGATACTAATACAGTGAAAGAGCATGGATAAATTTGAAGACTTAGCTTAGAACCTATTATTCTGGACTATGTAAAGGAAGCATTTGTTATTAGCATTTTCAATGGCTCAAATATCCAGCAATGCCAAGGGTAAAATGTTCCTCAAACAGGGTTAGTTCTCTCCAAGTCCATACAATACAAACACACTTAAATTAAAAATATAGATTCTTGTCAACATTCTGAATACTCATTTTCGGACAAAGCAAAACAAGCGTGTATTTCCAAGAATCAATGTGAAAACACCCTTCCCACTTTCACGTGTATCTAAATATGCAAACAAAAATGTTACTTTGTATGTGAGTGTTTGATGTCATATAGACATGCTTCTTTCCTTTCCTCATTTCTTTTTTGGTTTAGAAAAAACCTACTATGGCAAGACTTTGGTTTGGAGGAGAGAATGACAAAGGAAAACTAGAGTAAATGGAAAAAATGACTTCAATATTAGATGTGGAAGAAGGATAGGTAGAGGGAGTAGGCCATGAGAGGGCAGTTCGTAATGGAAAAAGGTAACTGAGAGATTCATTGGCCCACATTTATTCACAGAGCTGTCACCAAAGCCCCAAGCAACACAGTGAAGGAGGCAAGTTCTCTTGCAGTTCAGAACTGATGCTATTGCTTCCACCACTATTCTATTGACCAAAGCAAGGTATATGTGCTGTGCTTAGTCACTTTATTTGTGTCCCCTTCTATGAGGCCCCATGGACTGTAGCCAGACTCCTCTGTCCATGGGATTCTCCAGGCAAGAATACTGAAGTGGGTTACCATGCCCTCCTCCTAGGGATCTTCCCAACCTGGGAATCAAACCCAGGTCCTCTGCCTTGCAGGTGGATTCTTTACCATCTGAGCCACCAGGGAAGCTCATGAGTACTGGAGTGGGTAGCCTATCCCTTCTCCAGGGGATCTTCTGGACCCAGGAATTGAACCAGGGTCTCCTGCATTGCAGGTGGATCCTTTACCAGCCTAGCTACCAAGGGAGCCCCAAAACAAGGCATAAGGATAGCCAGTTCAGAGTGGGGAAATAGACTCTACAATTTACTAGGAAGAATTGCAAGATATATTATAATGGGCATGTTTACAGGAAGGAGTGGAGAAGTGGGACCATTTGGGGAGCCATTTGTATAATTAATTTGCCACACTGACTGACCAAAGAGATGAGAAGTCAAGCTGTATAGTAAATTAAATAAAGCTTAACTTCCTTATTTGTATATTTTTAAAAAATACAAATAACATTTCTAATCTTTTCTTTCTGGATCCCTTGAATCCCCTCATATCTCATCTTTAATAACAAGTATTCAACTTAGTTTATTTAAATGTAACAGAAAAAGAAAAAGAAACGGAAATCTTCTTTCAACAAAAGGTATTTTCCCCCAAATCTCTAAGGTTAAGAAAATAATCTAGTAACGTGCTTTTTTAAACCATGTTTATATTTAAAACAATAGATTGATTTCCTACATTGAAAAATGAAGGCAATAATCTCACAATTATTCCCACCATCCCATCGGTAACCTCCTGTATAGGTGAGTTATTTTATATATGTTTTATATAAAATTCTTGTTTTTAACTTTTATGTTCTGTTTCATAACTATAATATGCAGTTGTTTGATACATGTCCATATTTCAATGAATTCTGTACTTAAAACTAAGATTTTAATCCTGATAACAGTTCCTGAACTCTGTTAAGTTTGTTTCTTAATTTGACTGAATTTTATCAGCAAATATTACTTTTGCTTTTTCCCCCCAAAATATATATGGATGTTCTATACCTTGGGTTCTTTCCTGGTTAGAAATATGTCTTTGTTGTCCTAGTAACAAAATTGAATCTAGAATAGGTATAATATTGCCAGTCACAATTTCTCTCAAAATTTTACTGGTATTGATTTATTATCATTTGGCTTTAAATATGGAGAAGGCAATGGCACCCCACTCCAGTACTCTTGCCTGGAAAATCCCATGGGCAGAGGAGCCTGGTAGGCTGCAGTCCATGGGGTCACTAGGAGTCGGACACAACTGAGTGACTTCACTTTCACTTTTCACTTTCATGCATTGGAGAAGGAAATGGCAACCCACTCCAGTGTTCTTGCCTGGAGAATCCCAGGGACGGGGGAGCCTGGTGGGTTGCCATCTATGGGGTCGCACAGAGTCAGACACGACTGAAGCGACTTAGCAGCAGCAGCAGCAGGCTTTAAATATATTTTGGAGGAAGTTGAGGAGAGCCTGATTTAGTTGCTTTTTTTTTTTCTTTTCTGCTAGGTATTATCTTTTCTTTTATCATTTTGATTGAAGGAAGATAATTTCTGTGATGAAATTTCAAACTATATATATATTTTTTTTAAATCATAAGAAGCTATTTGCCCACTTTGTATTCTATAAAACTTACTGGCCATGCACTCACACTCTAGTCTAAGAACTGATAAAGGCACAAGTACTTCTTTGGAAGGAATGATGCTAAAGCTGAAACTCCAGTACTTTGGCCACCTCATGCGAAGAGTTGACTCATTGGAAAAGACTCTGATGCTGGGAGGGATTGGGGGCAAGAGGAGAAGGGGACGACAGAGGATAAGATGGCTGGATGGCATCACTGACTCGATGGATGTGAGTCTCAGTGAACTCCTGGAGTTGGTGATGGACAGGGAGGCCTTGCGTGCTGCAATTCATGGGGTTGCAAAGAGTCAGACACGACTGAGCGACTGATCTGATCTGATCTGACCAGAGTCACAGTTCGGGTAAGGATTTGATCTGATGTCTTCTGCCAGGAGCCAGCGTGAGGAACTCCACCAGTGGCAAAGGTCATGAGGAAGGAGGCTCGGCATACGCAAAGGTGGGATCGAGCCTCAGGAGTCCCCCTGGAAATTCTCGAGCATCTACCCCCAAAACCAGAGTCTGCCTACTTTACTGCTTTGTGCTCTCACCTACACCTCTGACTACGGGGGGCTGTCCCCCACCACCTCTCTCTGAAAAAGAGTTAAATTACAGCTCCAGTTAATAAAGTTCCTGGGCGTGACAAGAGTGTTTTTGTTCACAACCATGAGAGGCATGAGATGTTCTAAACGTCTGAATACAGATTCCTTTGAGCAATCACAAGATTGATTAGAAATTGTATTGGTGAAGGGTTTTTCACTTGTTGGGCCAATGTTTGCTGCTAAGTTTCCATATCCCTTACCTGCTGTGTCCCTGGCGGTGTATTGATTAATATAATTGGTGTAAGTAGTAGCTTTAATGTTTGTAACCTTGGACCCTTAAGTTAATTCTTTTTCTTGTTATAGCCCACCACACCTTTGCCCTATAGGAATGAAACTTTATCTAATGCTTTTGGAGGGTGGTGCCTGACTAATCACCTTTAGAGAAAAATAAGTTTTCTGAAGAAAGGGTCTTAAAATGTTAACAGGCCTTCGGGCCAGAAGATGATGCAAATCACCTAAACTTTTGCATATGATAAGTTTGCAGGAAGAAAGCCTGGCTTACTGCATGACTCTACCCCTTCCCCCATTATCCTCTATGCATAACTTAAGGTATAAAAACTACTTTGGAAAATAAAGTGAGGGCCTTGTTCACCGAAGCTTGGTCTCCCCATGTCGTTCTTCCTCTCACCTTCTGGCTGAATTATTCAGCCTCTTTTTCTCCACTGAATTTCCTCACTGAGCTATACTGATTTAACCAGTCTTTGTATCCTTAATTAATGTTTAATTAAGCAATTGTTTCCTGATCCTTGCCGACGCAGTCCCCACTTTGAATTCCCTGGGTCCACCGGGACTGGACCCCGGCAGTCTTCACATAAAATTCAAAAGCAGGATGGAATGAATATTTATGGTCATTGCTTACTTATAGAACTTGGCATAATTTTCTCTCCTTCTGTATCACAAGTGCATACTTATCATCTGCTAAATAAATAACTGAGTATATTTTAGGTCATTTTTTTTTGTTAAGGTCTAGGTCATTAATCTAAATAAGCATTATGAATCTGGATTACTTTCATCAACCCCTCAATGATGTCTAAATACTCATTTCTTTTTTTCTTTCTTATATTTTAAATTATGAAAGAATGATAGCACATTTACAAGAGACTTAGAAAATGGAGAACAAAATAACATATAATTCCATTATATATTAACTATTATTTTTAAGTAGATGAATTAAGATTTTTAGTTGGGCTTTCAACATCACACTCTCAAAAATTAATAGAATGAATAGACAGAAAGTAGAAGCATATACTAGACCTGAAAGGCACTATGAACCTATTCAACATAAGATTTATACAATTTTCACATAACATCAGGATACAAATTCTATTCAAGTTCCAATAGACTATAAACCAGAAGACACTGGAACATATCCAAGGACATAAAACAAGGTGCAAAAATTTCATCTTCTAAAGGTATGGAAATCATACAGAGTCCATTCTATCACTAGAATTATATTAAAAATCAATACCAAAAAATATTTGAAAATAACTTTCATATTTTCAAGTGGAATGTGACATTTTACCAAGAGAGATCTTTTGATTTAGTCACTTGTTATATTTTATTAAAATATATGTTATTTATATATATTTATTTGATTTGATTTAGCCACTTCTTATATTTTAACATTTACTTCCCAATACTGATTAAAAGGCTGCTACTTAAAATACCTTTCCGTGAAACCACACATTTTTGACATTGCCTGCTCTACAGTATGCTTGATTTCTATTTGAAATTTGATTTATATTTTAAATTTGTAAGAATCCATTTGACAGCAGTAAAATGTGTACGTCTGGTACTACGTTAGACTTGATGTAGAAAGGAACCTACTGTAATGCATAAACTGCTAAGTCACTTCAGTCGTGTCCGACTCTGTGCGACCCCACAGACAGCAGCCCAACAGGCTCCCCCGTCCCTGGGATTCTCCAGGCAAGAACACTGGAGTGGGTTGCCATTTCCTTCTCCAATGCATGAAAGTGAAAAGTGAAAGTGAAGTCGCTCAGTCGTGTCCGACTCTTAGTGACCCCATGGACTGCAGCCCACCAGGCTCCTCCATCCATGGGATTTTCCAGGCAAGAGTACTGGAGTGGGGTGCCATTGCCTTCTCTGGTAATGCATAAAAAAGATATATAAAACATAATAAGTATCTAAAATTAAGTAAAGGAAGAGAAGGGGTATAAATGATCCAGAACCATAATTTAATAGGAGTAGTGGAAGATCCAAGCCTGCAACTTCCCTGGGGATATCTCTGGATATACTGATGAAAAAGTGAAGTATTTACCAGATAGGTAAACAGGTGACAAATCCTGGAGTCTGAAAATGATGAGATGCTAGATTGGAGATTCTTACATAAAGGTAGGAACACAGAATGTAGTCATACTAGGGATGGGGGGAAGTGTTAAAGAAGGATATTTTCCTATATCAGCTTCTTCTATAGATGTAGGAAAAGAAAAAGTAAGATCTCATTTAAGAATGACTCACATTAAATACACACTCATATGAGTTTGAAGTTATAATTCAAACCTGAGTTGAAATTTTTAAATATCCTGGGTTGTCAGTGTCCAAGGAGTAGGGCAGAAATATATTTAAATAATTTCAGAACCAACTATTTAAAACATAAAACTCAAAGAACTGTCATGGGCGACATTGCTAAAATCATGAAATCAGAATAAAAAACACACAAAAATAAATGAGAAAACAAGTCATTATGAGCAAGGATATAGAGAAGCCACAAACAATGGCCTCAGATATGCAAAGTCTAGAGAAAATGAGATGATTACATACATAACATTTTAAAAATGATAAACAGACCCAACTACAGGTAGAAATCTGATATATGTTCTATCTGTCATTGCAGAATATCAAGTAGAGAGTCAATTATTCAAAAATGGTGCTAGGATAATTGTTAATACATAAAAGAAGAAATAAAAGATTGACACATCACACAGAAATCAAAATAATAAGCACTTAATGAAATTAAAAGACACTTACTCCTTGGAAGGAAAGTTATGACCAACCTAGATAGCATATTCAAAAGCAGAGACATTATTTTGCCAACAAAGGTCCGTCTAGTCAAGGCTATGGTTTTTCCAGTGGTCACGTATGGATGTGAGAGTTGGACTGTGAAGAAAGCTGAGCGCCCAAGAATTGATGCTTTTGAACTGTGGTGTTGGAGAAGACTCTTGAGAGTCCCTTGGACTGCAAGGAGATCCAACCAGTCCATTCTAAAGGAGATTGGTCCTGGGTGTTCTTTGGAAGGACTGATGCTAAAGCTGAAACTCCAGTACTTTGGCCACCTCATGCAAAGAGTTGACTCATTGGAAAGACTCTGATGCGGGGAGGGATTGGGAGCAGGAGGAAAAGAGGACGACAGAGGATGAGATGGCTGGATGGCATCACCAACTCAATGGACATGAATTTGAGTGAACTCCGGGAGTTGGTGATAGACAGGGAGGCCTGGCGTGCTGCAATTCATGGGGTCGCAAAGAGTTGGACATGACTGAGCAACTGAACTGAAGTGTGAAAGACAAGCCTTTGGAAGAAACTGTAAAAGAATATACATATAGGATATAAGAAGTATAGATCACTAAAAAAATGAGAAATTACATTAAAAAATAATTCTGTTTTTCAAAATATATCATAAAGGACTTTTGTTTTAGGTAATGAGGGATGTCTCCTTCTATAAAGCAATTGGAAAACTGGAGAAACATATATTAATTCTTTTCAGATGCTGGAAAATGGGTAGTACATAACTAAAATCCTTGAGAGAAGGGAGAAAATGAAGTTAGCCCTATAATCACCCCAGATTTCCTTATTTAAGCAATTGCTAGACCATGGCTCATGGAATGGGATACAAACAGAGACCAGTGGTCTCTCAATGAGAAGATGAGACAGAGATACCAAGGTGGTGAGGACTTAAAGAACAGAATATCAAGGGCAAGGCACACAGGGTAAAATGTGCACAAATTTTGGCTTTTGAAACTTTGGCCATATATTAAGCTATGCATTTACAAAGTAAAATAGACCAAGTGAATAACAACTTCCAGGGAAAGAAAATTTTCTGGGGAATTGCAAGCAACAATTCTAAGAGTTAAGAAAAGGCTGAAAATTATCAAAGATGATACAGATCCTAATTGAGAGACTTTGCTGAATACATAAGTAAATATCCCAAATATCAGCACCTTAATTTCAGGACTAAGCTAGTCTCAGTAGAAGGGCTGCATTATGCATGACCTTAAAAAGCCTTCAAAACAGGCTTTGAAAGAATGAAATTGCCATGCCAGAATTATAAGTTCCCTCTAGGTTAAAAGGCCAATGGTCTCTAAGTGAGTGCAACCCACACAATGAATCAATCATAAACTTCACAATGTGTGAGATCTAATGATATATTGTAAGACATGCAAAGTAAAAGGTATATGTGATGCATTCCCCAGAAATAAAAAAGACACAGTGGTCACAGAAATGTTGAAATTAGTAGACAAGGACGTTAAAATGGTTATAATAATAAATGAATCACTAATAAATGTAATAATATTAGTAAATCTCTAAGGCATCATGTTAAGTAAAAGGAGCCAGACATGTAAGACTACACACTGAATTATCCCCTATATATAAAATGCCTGAAAATGTAAAACTATAACAAGAAAAAACAGATCAGAGGTTGCCAAGAACTAGTGATGCAGACAGGAAATTTGCTGCAAAAGGTAAGAAAAACACTTTTGAGATACTTAAAATATTTTTGGTTCCAGAGGTAATAGGATTATTCTTAATTTCTGAAAGTGTTTCTTGATTGATGTGGTATACCATTCTCTCTCTATACACACACACACACACACACACACTTTAAAACTCATTGAACTGAACACATTAAAAGGATAAAATTATATATAAATTATATTTAATAGTAAAATTTTTGAAAAAGAAGGTATTAAAACTGTATGAAAATAAATGGACTGTACAAATAAATGAGAAATTAAGGAAACATCAAAAAGTTCAATGAGCAGGATTGATAAATTAGATACTATAGAACAGAAGATCAAGAAAATAAAGATATAGCAAAAGAAACTACCCAAGATGAAGCACAGAGAAATAAAGACTGAAAAAGTGACCTAGGAAACAATACTGACTTTACTGCCATGCATATTATTGGAGTCCTAGAAGGAAAGGAGAAATAAAAGAGAATAAAAAAAATATATTTGAAGAAATAATGGGGCTTCTAGCATGTGCTGCTTAGGCTGTAGACATTAAGAAAGTGCATTGCTTCAGCCCTGACAAGAGAAAAACAAACCAGCTATAGAATCACACTCTTTCTTGAACCTATCAGAAACCTGAAGTTTCATGACAACCAACTATCAGTACATTGTAAGGAAAGCCAAGCACCTCCAATAAGTAGTCCATGAGCCCTTACTTGGAATAGAACACAAGAGTAATAGGTACCATCATACAGGTGGGTAAGCTACAATTTTTTGCAAAGTAACAAAGACCAAATGTGGGTGAGAGTGAAAATACAGAACTCCTGCGATCCATAGACACAGGGGAGTTCGCATCCCCTTGTAGTTTCATCTTTTCAGACTTTCACAAAGTGATTATGACAAAGATTGGGACAGCCCATCAGTGAAAACAAGTAAGTCAGTTACCCTGCTAAATGCTTCTACCCTGTGGAACAAAAGCTGTAAGACTCCAAGTGAAGGACAGCAAAGGCTGTCATCTCCCAGGTACGGAGAAGGATCCATTGAAACTGGGGAAGAGACAGGAGAAAATAGCTCAACCCCCTAGGCAGGATATTAGACCATTAGATGCCTAGTCTGTACTCCAGAAAATATTGTTAAACCAAGTTCTTCACGCAAAAAGAAAATGGTAACTGGCTAAAGTTTGAGTCAGCAAACATTTCACACAACGTGTCAGTAAATAGCAAATTCTTTAGGCTTTGCAAAATTCTGTTGCAAGTACTCAACTCTGCCTTTGCAACATGAAAGCAATCATGCACAATATATAAATGAACAAGTGTGGTGGAACTGCATTAAACTTTATTTACAAAATCATTTACTAGGCCATAGTGCACCAACCCTACCCTGCGCAGAGGAAAGAATACCATTAGAAATGGTAAGTACACTGGTAAATATAAAATATTATTTTTTTCAATTCAAGGTTTTTTGAATTCAAAACTTCAAGCAATAGTTCTCTATAGCAACTCATAATAAAGTAAAAGACATAGAATTAACAAGGCCAATTGTGGAAGTAAAATGAAATCCTTAAAAATATTCAGTTAATCCAAAAGAAAGCCACAAACAAGGAAAAGGAAACACCAAAAAAGAGGGAACAAACAGCAAGAGAATAGGAGGAAATCACACTATATTGAAAATCATACAAACTTTTAATTATATGAAATGTAAATTATATAGATTATATAAAGTACAATTATATAAAATGAAAAAAGGAGAGAGAATATCATATTGTTTTAAAAGAATGCCCCTGCTGTATACAACATGTGCATTTTTGATCTAAAAATGCAGATGGAAAATGAAAACCATGTAAACATGTATAGGAAACATGGAGCAGCTACATTCAGTTCAGTGCAGTCGCTCAGTCGTGTCCAACTCTTTGCGACCCCATGAATCGCAGCACGCCATGCCTCCCTGTCCATCACCAACTCCCGGAGTTTACTCAAACTCACGTCTATCGAGTTGGTGAGGCCATCCAGCCATCTCATCTTCTGTCGTCCCCTTCTCCTCCTGCCCCCAATCCCTCCCAGCATCAGGGTCTTTTCCAATGAGTCAACTCTTCGCATGAGGTGGCCAAAGTATTGGAGTTTCAGCTTCAGCATCAATCCTTGCAATGAACACCCAGGACATATCTCCTTTAGAATGGACTGGTTGGATCTCCTTGCAGTCCAAGGGACTCTCAAGAGTCTTCTCCAACACCACAGTTCAAAAGCATCAATTCTTGGGCACTCAGCTTTCTTCACAGTCCAACTCTCACATCCATACATGACCACTGGAAAATCCATAGCCTTGGCTAAAGGGACCTTTGTTGGCAAAGTAATGTCTCTGCTTTTGAATATGCTATCTAGGTTGGTCATACCTCTCCTTCCAAGGAGTAGTGTCTTTTAATTTCATGGCTGCAATCACCATCTGCAGTGATTTTGGAGCCCCCCAAAATAAAGTCGACACTGTTTCTGCTGTTTACCCATCTATTTCCCATGAAGTGATGAAACCAGATGTCATGATCTTAGTTTTCTGAATGTTGAGCTTAAAGCCAACCTTTTCACTCTCCTCTTTCACTTTCATCAAGAGGCTTTTTAGTTCCTCTTCACTTTCTGCTATGAGGGTAGTATCATTTGCATACCTGAGGCTCTTGATATTTCTCCCAACAATCTTGATTCCAGCTTGTGCTTCTTCCAGCCCAGCATTTCTCATGATGTACTCTGCATATAAGTTAAATAAACGGGGTGACAATATACAGCCTTGACATACTCCTTTTCCTATTTGGAACCAGTCTGTTGCTCCATGTCCAGTTCTAACTCTTGCTTCCTGACCTGCATATAGGTTTCTCAAGAGGCAGGTCAGGTGGTCTGATATTCCCATCTCTTTCAGAATTTTCCACAGTTGATTGTGATCCACACAGTCAAAGGCTTTGGCATAGTCAATAAAGCAAAAATAGATGTTTTTCTGGAACTCTTGCTTTTTCCATGATTCAGTGGATGTTGGCAATTTGATCTCTGGTTCCTCTGCCTTTTCTAAAACCAGCTTGAACATCAGGAAGATCACGGTTCACATATTGCTGAAGCCTGGCTTGGAGAATTTTGAGCATTACTTTACTAGCGTGTGAGATGAGTGCAATTGTGTGGTAGTTTGAGCATTCTTTGGCATTGCCTTTCTTTGGGATTGGAATGAAAACGGACATTTTCCTGTCCTGTGGCCACTGCTGAGTTTTCAAAATTTGCTGGCATATTGAGGGCAGCACTTTCACAGCATCATCTTCAGGATTTAAAATAGCTCAACTGGAATTCCACCACCTCCACTAGCTTTGTTCGTAGTGATGCTTTCTAAGGCCCACTTGACTTCACATTCCAGGACATCTGGCTCTAGGTCAGTGATCACACCATCGTGATTATCTTGATCATGAAGATCTTTTTTGTACAGTTCTTCTGTATATTCTTGCCACCTCTTATTAATATCTTCTGCTTCTGTTAGGTCCATACCATTTCTGTCCTTTATCGAGCCTGTCTTTGCATGAAATGTTCCCTTAGTATCTCTAATTTTCTTGAAGAGATCCCTAGTCTTGCCCATTCTGTTGTTTTCCTCTATTTCTTTGCATTGATCGCTGAGGAAGGCTTTCTTATCTCTTCTTGCTATTCTTTGGAACTCTGCATTCAGATGTTTATTTCTTTCCTTTTCTCCTTTGCTTTTCGCTTCTCTTCTTTTCACAGCTATTTGTAAGTCCTCCCCAGACAGCCATTTTGTTTTTTTGCATTTCTTTTCCATGGGGATGGCCTTGATCCCTGTCTCCTGTACAATGTCACGAACCTCATTCCATAGTTCATCAGGCACTCTATCTATCAGATCTAGGCCCTTAAATCTATTTCTCACTTCCACTGTATAATCATAAGGGATTTGATTTAGGTCATACATGAATGGTCTAGTGGTTTTCCCTACTTTCTTCAATTTAAGTCTGAATTTGGCAATAAGGAGTTCATTGTCTGAGCCACAGTCAGCTCCTGGTCTTGTTTTTGCTGACTGTATAGAGCTTCTCCATCTTTGGCTGCAAAGAATATAATCAATCTGATTTCGGTGTTGACCATCTGGTGATGTCCATGTGTAGAGTCTTCTCTTGTGTTGTTGGAAGAGGGTGTTTGCTATGATCAGTGCATTCTCTTGGCAGAACTCTATTAGCCTTTGCCCTGCTTCATTCTGCATTCCAAGGCCAAATTTGCCTGTTACCCCAGGTGTTTCTTGACTTCCTACTTTTGCATTCCAGTCCCCTATAATGAAAAGGACATCTTTTTTGGGTGTTAGTTCTAAAAGGTCTTGTAGGTCTTCATAGAACAGTCAACTTCAGCTTCTTTAGTGTTACTGGTTGGGGCATAGGCTTGGATTACTGTGATATTGAATGGTTTGCCTTGGAAAAGAACAGAGATCATTGTGTCATTTCTGAGATCACATTCAAGTACTGCATTTTGGACTCTTGTTGACCATGATGGCTACTCCATTTCTTCTAAGGGATTCCTGCCCACAGTAGTAGATATAATGGTTATCTGTATTGGCTGCTTTTAATATTTTCATATTTTCTTTGTCATATATTCAATAATTTGATTAAGATGTGCCATTGTATATTTTTCTTTCTGAGATAAAAGTGGTCAGTTTATCAAGACATAACAATCCTAAATATGTGTATACTTATCTAAAAGTGAGACAGGATGTGCCGGGAGCCAGCACGGGAGTTCCCACGCATGACAAAGGTCATGCGGAGAGGCCTGATATGCAAAGGCGAGTCAGGACTCGAGGGCCCCGCACCCCAGACCTGCCTGAGCATCTACCCAAAACCAGAATCTGTCTGTTTTACTATTTTACGACTTTCACCAACTCCCCTGACATTATCAGGGGGCTATCTCTGACCACCTTTCTCTGAAGGAAATCAACTTAGAGCTCTAGCTAATTAGCCTCTTGGGCATAATAGGAGTGTTTCAATCCAGACCCCTCAGATGGCTCTCTAACTTGCCTGACAGGTTTACCCAGACTCCTACAGCTATGCATATGATTGTTTACAGTCTCCCAACAGCAAGAGGCACGGGAAGCTTAAGATATTCAAATAGTACAGAGCCTCTCGGGGAGTTAGAAATTGTTAGAACAGAACTAGTAGAAGACTACATTGTTGAGCCAATGTTTGCTGCCAAGTTTCCACATCCCCTGTATTGTATCCTTGGAAGTGTATTAATTAATATAGTTGGTAC
This sequence comes from Bubalus kerabau, assembly GCF_029407905.1. Taxonomy (NCBI): domain Eukaryota; kingdom Metazoa; phylum Chordata; class Mammalia; order Artiodactyla; family Bovidae; genus Bubalus; species Bubalus kerabau. The sequence goes on from NC_073641.1 coordinate 18,096,591, forward strand.
ATAGAAAAAATGAGTAGTGGCCTTGGTGCTAACAATTTTAGACCCTTAAGGTAATAAATTCTTTCCTTGTTGTAAACCCACTGCACCTCTGCCCTATAGGAATGCAACTTTATCTAACACCTTTGGAGGATGGTGCCAAACTTTAAAATAATTACTCTTAGAGAAAATAAGTCTTATGGTTGACAAACCTTTATCAGAGTCATAAAATGTTAACAGGCCTTCTGGCCAGAAGATGATGTAAATCACCTAAACCATTTGTATATGATAAGTTTGCAGAAAAGAAAGCCTGGCCTTGATAAGGATCAAAGACTGCTGACTTTGCATGATTTCACACCCCCTATTATCCTCTATGCAGAACTTAAGGTATATAAGCTCCCTTTGAAAATAAAGCTACGGGCCTTGCTCAAAGCTTGGTCTCCCCGTGTCGTTCTTTCTTATTTCCTTTTCCTCCTTTTCTCTTCTGATCTTCCTTCAGGCCAAACTAATTGGAGCGCGGAGGTCCTCTGAGACCACTTACTTGCCTGGGCTTCTAAGACCCACTTGAAAAGGTGCCCAAGGTGGGGCACCTTCAGCAATTCGAGAGAGCACCTGCAGCCTCCGTGGTCAGAGCAAACCTGGTGTCACGGGTTATACTGATTTTCCGCGTAAACCAGTTATAATGAGCCTCTAATCTCTTTGCTTTGCTATTCTAATCGCCGACGCCATCATCCTGAGGGAATCCCTGGATCCAACCGAGGCTGGACCCTGGTAAGGATGGAACCTGGGACCCTTTGCTTTAGTGCTGCAATGGTTTCACCTGGACACACCTATCCTCAAGCAACAAAATACAAGGAAACTATATGAGACTATAATGCACTTCATGCAAGCATATTTAGGGCAACTTCTGGACAAAAGGGTACAAAGAGGTCAAAAAACCCAACTGCCACTTTTGAAGAGCCCAGAGCAAAAGTAGAGGGTAAGGAACAAAAGCAGAGCACTGTGCATGACCCTTGCACACAGCGCCACCTAAGGGGTGGGCAAACCACACAAGCCACACCTCCAGCCTGCCCCTGGACATACCCCTACCCTCATCCCACATAAGGAACAAGCCCCACTGCAGTATTCTGGCCTGGAGACTTCCATGAACAGAAGAGCCCGTCAGACACAACTGAGTGACTAACACTTTCACTTTTTCACCCTCCCCAGACCAAACTGGTAAGGGGACAATTTATTTTCTTCTATAGCAGGAGCCCCAACAAAGCCTTTTCTGAATTTCTTGTCTGGCCTCTGATCAATTTCTGTAGATTAAGGAGGCCAAGAACCTGGAACCAAAGCAGAACATCCAAATATATAAAGCAAAACTCAACAGAGCCAAAGAGATATAGCTAAACCCATGAGGTTTAAAAAAAAAAAAAATGTAACATGCAAACATGCAGTCCATGGGGTCACAGAGAGTCGGACATGACTGAGTGACTGAACTGAACTGAACATGCATACATCTGAAAAGAATCTAATAGGTACACAGAAAACAAGAAAGTAATAAGAGATATAGAAGACTTGGACTAATACCATCAAATTTACTGAATTGACATAACAAGTCACCCAACATCTGGAAAACATATTTTTTAAACAGAAAATTCTGTAATTTAAAAATATTCTCACTGATGTGCAACAGTCATCACTATGTCCCTAAGAACATTCCAGAACTCAGAAAGTGCCTGTACTCATTATCAGTCACTCCTCACTCCTCCTCATTCATCCGTGGCCACTACCAATCTGTTTTCTGTCTCTATGGATTTGCCTATTTGGGGCATAATATACAAATGGAATCGCCCAATATGTGACTTTTGTGTCTGACTTCTTTCTCTTAGCATAATGTTTTTAAGGCTCATCCTTATGCAGCATGAATTAAAATTCCATTTCTTTTTACACATAAATATAGGTATATCCTATTTCGTTTACCTATTAATCCATTAAAGCTTTTCTCAATACAGTCATCAATAATTTACTTTCATTGTGGTATCAGAGATGCAAAGGAAATAACAACTTAAAGAAGAGTTAGGAACAGGAGGGAGAAATAAAGATACACAATTTAGACTTCAGTGTGCTGGATTTTTACTCACTTTAAAATCTAAGTCCTCTAAAAAAAGCCCATCAAGTCTTAATTCTAAAAATTATATAACATTTTCAAACTATAAACATCATTTCATTTACTTTCATTCATAATTTTTCCACTCTCCTTGAGATTTTAATGAAACTCAAGGGGAGACATTTAAAATTTTTTGGATGTTCTGAGAATAATTTAGATAAAATACTTAAGTAAAAGGACTACTTTTGTTGTGATGGTTTAGTTGCTAAGTCATGTCCAACTCTTTTGCAACCCCATAGTCTGTAGCTCCACAGGCTCCTCTGTCCATGGGATTTTCCAGGCAAGAATACTGGAGTGAGTTGTCATTTCCTTTCTCCAGGGGATCTTCCCAACCCAGGGATCAAATCCATGTGGCCTACTTGATAGGTGGGTTCTTTACCACTGAGCCACCTGTGAGGCCAAAGACTACATTATTCCCCTATAAAGAAGCTGTAACTGGAATAATTTCAAGCTGGAAATATTATTTTATATAAATTGAATATATATTAAATGGTAACATTGATGACAGAATTATTTAAGAAAAGCCTCTTCCCAGTAATGTCTTTTCCCTTGATTTTCCCATAAATTTATGTCATTCCATAGGTCGTGCCAGTAGCTCCTCATCTGCATTTTTCTGAAGGGTTATACTAGTCATTTGAGTATCTAGAAGAAGTACATTCCAGGTATAGGGAAGTGCAAATGTCCTAAGGTGGTATGTTTTAAGATCTCCCTAGTTCCAATAATATATTTGCTTTTCTACCAGTACTGAAGAAAGGATCGAAACCACGGACTCTACCTCTTCTTTCCCTTCTTCATATCACAAGCTTACTTGGCCCTTCCGAGCCCTTGTCCATTGCATGTTTCTTGGCAATATCTTTCCTCAGCAATGTTATGTATCCCACATAGACGGTCTCAAATGCCTCTTTAGCTATCTCCTTGATCTCTAAATCTCACTATTCTGATTATGATCTTTCTTGTTCAGTAGCTCTCTACTACTTGCTGGATAAAGTACAGATTTCTTAGAATTTAGGAATTTCTCATATTTGCTTTAGCATCTACCTTTTTATCTTCATGCTCCCAACTCTCTCTCGCCAGGCCATAATTGGACCACAAACTTCCTGCACCATTTCAGGTACCTGCCTGCCCACTTTTAAATTTTCTCATGCTCTTCTCTCTCCCTGAAATGTCCATTCCAGTTCTAACTCTGCCTTTTGAAATCTAAACTGCTCTTAAGGGTCCATCATACACCACCTTACTTTTACCATGTTTCCCGATCGCCCCAGTTGATGTGATGGCTCCTTCCTCTGAACTTGCTAAGCTCTTTGCACCACCCTTGCCATCAGGAATCATATTCTGTTTTGTATTATGGTGTGTGCTGTGCTTAGTCACTCAGTCATGTTCAGCTCTTTGCGACCCCATGGACTTTAGCCTGCCAGGCTCTTCTGTACATGGGGATTTTCGAGGCAAGAATACTGAAATGGGTTGCCATGCCCCCCTGCAGGGGATCTTCCCAACCCAGGGATCAAACCCAGGCCTCCCTCATTGCAGGTAGATTCTTTACCATCTGAGCCACCAGGAAAACCTGGCTGCTTCTAATACATACTACAATAGTCTTCTAGTAGATTTCAACCTACTACTACAATCTTAAATTTAGCCAAATTGTTTATGCATTTTTACAGCACACATGATACACACCATGAATATACAATCAAGTAAAATGAACTTGCAACTGAACCTTCCAGGAAAAAAGAGGATACACAGTTGATTGGAATTACACATCACAGTGTTCAAGTTTCATAAATTTAGCTATGTGAGGGGTTATAGAGATAGGTATGGGGACTTTCCCTGGTGGTTCAGTGGTTAAGAATCTATGCTTCCACTACAGGAAGCATGGGTTTTATTCCTGGCCAGGGATCTAGGATACCACATGCCACACAGTGCAGTCAAACAACAAAACAAAACAAAACAAAAAACTAGAGAGAAGTATGATTGACTTTACGCGTCTCTCCAGAAAGATTTGTTAGCACTAATATAAGTAAAAATTGGCTCTGGGACTACTAATTTACTTTCATGCTAGTATGATAATAAAAGTAATAAAAATAATGATGCTAATAACTATCACTGAGTGATTATTATAAATTTGGAACTGTGATTAATACTTTATTTGATTTATCTTATTTCCTTATAAAATCCCATGAAGTAGAGTTTAAATTATTGTCTTTGTTTTCAGTTGAAGAAACAGAAGATAGCATTGGTTAAGTAACTTACTAAAGATTACTTTTCCAGAGTACCACAGATAATAGTTCTGGGAAAGAACAACAGAAATTTTTCTTCATATAGGAATTTATCTATAAATTTTCATATATTCAATACTTTATATGTTGTTCTTTTATGAGCACTTCCAGCCTCTACACAAAAGTCTCACATTTACTAATTGAATAAAGTAGGATAACTTAGTTTAAGAATCAAAGCTTTAAAGTACAACTCTGTGTCAATGAATCTAGAAGGACTGTTTTCATAAAATGCCCACAGTTTTATATGTTATTAAAAGTGACCAATAATAAGAAACCCATCCTTCACAGATTTTACTGATGAGTTAAAAGAGCAGGAATTCTCCTATTGAAAGCTGGAGCAAAAGTCTTAAGCAATCATCTAGTGGAATACCTGCAGGAGGTCCACATGTTGGCACACGTGGAATTTTGTATAATCTCATTTTCCCATGAAGTTAGGAAGAGATTTTCATAAAGAAATAACCTGCATATTGAATATAATTACACAATACTCTTTCTGCTCTATGAGTAATATTTGACTTCACAGCTCAAGGAATGAACTCTGGCCCTTCAAATTCATTGGAAAGAAAGAAAGTAGGATAACTACTACTTTAGAGGACTCTCTGTGTTGAAGGACAATAAATCCTTTGGATTGAACAATTATGGTAGTCTAAACCCCTGGGTTTAGAACTGGAAGAGACAATTCAGCCAGATTTTATCCTCTACATATTAATAGAAAGGCAAGCCAAAACAAAACAAAACCCATCTAATTGATGATGTACAGTATCCCTGATAAACAAATCATGACATAATTAATGCAACAGAATAAAACTGGCAATATCACAGTATCAGAAAAAGAATGCTGTGTGCAAAGCAGTGGGATTTATAACTGGGTAATTAGGGGAATATTTTAATAATTGAAATATCAAGAAGGTCATCACTTTTACACAAAAGATATAAAACACAAGTTAAAGATGGCATATTAACTCAATATGGCAAGAGAAAAATTGATCACTTACTGCTTTGTAAGTAAAAAAAAAAAATGTATAGCAGAATAAATCCTCTCTCATTGATCATTCAGATTCAGATGATAAGTCTAAAGCATTTTAATTCATTTCATTATATCCTAAGTCACTGACTATACAGTTGTAAGAATCAATTAGACTAGAAACTCCTCAAAGTCAGGAATTGAATATTTAGTGAAGAACTTTTGGTATCTACTGCAGTAGTATATATGATGACTTAAAAATCAGTAGGCACTCAATAAGGGCCTTCAGCCTTCCCTGGACCCCCTTCCTGAAGACTGAGGCAGGGCCTCTGCCCTGGCCCCTGGGCAATACATTGACCGACACCCAGCAATGGGTGGACCAGCTCAATGAGGACCAGCAGTAAGGCAATCAGGGCGCTGGGCATGTCATCCAGCTATGTGGAGTGGCTAAAAGTCACGTCCCTGCTAGTCAGGGCCTGACAAAACATGGCCACCAGAGAAAGGAATGACTTGCCTTAAGAAAGGAATAGTCTTGCCTTGAGAGCCCCATGAACACAATGAAAAGACAAAAAGATATGACACCAGAAGATGAGCACCCCCAGGTCAGTAGGTGTCCCATTTGCTACAATGGAAGAGCAGAGAAAAAATGAAGAGGCTAGGTCAAAGCTAAAACATCACTCTCAGTTGTGGATGTGTGGTGATGAAAGTAAAGTCCAATGCTGTAAAGAACAATACTGCATAGGAACCTAGAACGTTAGGCCCATGAATCAAGGTAAATTGGACGTGATCAAGCAGGATATGGCAAGAGTGAACATCGACAGCTTAGGAGTCAGTGAACTAAAATGGATGGGAATGGGTGAATTTAATTCAGATGACCATTATATCTGCTACTATGGGCAGGAATCCCTTAGGAGAAATGGAGTAGCCCTCATAGTCAACAAGAGTTCAAAATACAGTACTTGGATGCAATCTCAAAAATGACAGAATGATCTTGGTTTGTTTCCGAGGCAATCATTCAACATTGAATAAATAGATTTCTGCTTTAGGCAATTTATGTTCATAAGCTTGAGCCAATACTCAAGAACTTGGTTTCACATAGAAATTTTTGAATTTTACATTCAATTTTTCAAATGACATTTCTAAATGAACGCATAAAATATCTGCATTTAAGTATCTATCTAAGTATCTATCACCATGCTTATTAGCATACCTCATTGCAAGTATCCATTTGCCAGGTTCCAGTTAGCATGATAAGATACACAGGAGTTTAGCTCTGTAGCGCACTTAGCAAATAGTGCACATACGATAGTCCAGAAGGCCCTGAATAAGTATTTGCCAAAGAGTGCAACACATTTTACAAAGCAATATAACTTGTAGAAAATCACTAGCCCCAGAACAGAATACGATTTCCTTCCCTCTGTGATCCATATTCATTTGCAACAGAGAGTTGTACATTGATCCGTTGTGCAGTGAATCTGTCTCTTTGGCCACTATTGATTTCAATTTACCCAATCAGCAAGGTTCACAGACTTAGTTTTAAATGGGTTGAAAGTATATGGACCGCCAAAGAATAACTATTTATCAAGGGAGCTCTGGAGTCATTGGATGAAATTTATTTGCCAGTTGCCTGGCACAGTCGACTACACCTATGAGTTAAACAAGTATAGAAATGTTTCAACTGAACAAGCTCCTTAATCCCTCCTGCTATTCTAATGCTCCAAGCAATTTCAAGCCATCTACTCTTAACTCTTTTAAACAATCAGGTATCTGTACCTTCTTACTATGTGTAACAAACTGAACTAACAGTCAAAAGAGGGGTCTTAATGACAGCCATTAAGTTACTTTGAGCCTCAGAATATCTGCATGCCACTTTGTTCCAATTTCTTCATCTGTACAATGTATATGGCAGCAGCTGTTCTTCTCAAACTTACCATCATCCTCATCTTCCTCTACCTTACAGGGAAACACTGAAGATAATTGGGGAAAAAAATGGACTCTATGTCCTCAGTTCAGTTCAGTTCAGTCACTCAGTCATGTCCGACTCTTTGCGACCCCATGAATCATAGCACACCAGGCCTCCCTGTCCATCACCAACTCCTGGAGTTCACTCAGGCTCATGTCCATCCAGTCAGTGATGCCATCCAGCTATCTCATCCTCTGTCATCCCCTTCTCCTCCTGCCCCCAATCCCTCCCAGCATCAGAGTCTTTTCCAATGAGTCAACTCTTCGCATGAGGTGGCCAAAGTACTGGAGTTTCAGCTTTAGCATCATTCCTTCCAAAGAAATCCCAGGGCTGATCTCCTTCAGAATGGACTGGTTGGATCTCCTTGCAGTCCAAGGGACTCTCAAGAGTCTTCTCCAACACCACAGTTCAAAAGCATCAATTCTTCGGCGCTCAGACTTCTTCACAGTCCAACTCTCACATCCATACATGATCACATGAAAAACCATAGCCTTGACTAGATGGACCTTTGTTGGCAAAGTAAATTCTCTGCTTTTGAATATGCTATCTAGGTTGGTCATAACTTTCCTTCCAAGGAGTAAGCATCTTTTAATTTCATGGCTGCAGTCACCATCTGCAGTGATTTTGGAACCCAAAAAAATAAAGTCGGACACTGTTTCCACTGTTTCCACATCTATTTCCCATGAAGTGATGGGACCAGATGCCATGATCTTCGTTTTCTGAATGTTGAGCTTTAAGCCAACTTTTTCACTCTCCACTTTCACTTTCATCAAGAGGCTTTTTAGTTCCTCTTCACTTTCTGCCAAGCAGCCAGTTATTTCAGCAGTCCTGTTAAGAACATAAAGGACTCCTACACTCCTTCTGTAGATTCTTTTATTGTCACATTTGAGCACCCCTTTCAGATGGTAAAAGCATCTGCTTGCAATGTGGGAGACCCAGGTTTGATCCCTGGGTGGGGAAGATCCTCTGGGGAAGGAAATGGCAACCCACTCTGATACTCTTGCCTGGAAAATTCCATGGATGGAGGAGCCTGGTGGGCTACAGTCCATGGGGTCACAAAGAGTCGGACACAACTGAGCGATTTCACTTTCACTTCCCTAACCAAATATCTCTAATATCTAATAACAAAAATAGGGAGTTGTACTAACTTTAAAGTTGGAAGTTTTAGTTCCTAGCTTTCTAATCAGAAGATCAGCTCTTCTGATGCTGGTCAGTTCCCACTTAGCATCTACCTTTCCAAATGAACTTCGGATGCCACTCTCAAACAGAATCAAAGGTAAATTCAGCCTGTCTCTGTTTCTTGCCTTTGTACCTCTTCCTAAACTAGCCTACTTACATTTCACCATTTCTCCCACTGCAATAAGTCTGACTTCTCTTAATGTCACATATGTCTTCTTTGACCCTTATTATTTAAAAAATTATCACAGAGATATAAGTAATCACTCCTGCATCTCATTATTGACAGAATTATCTTTTAAAACACCAAACTAATTATGTCATTCTCCTCCTCACAAGCCTCCAGTGGCTTCTCACTACTTACAAAATCCAAAGTCATCAGAGTGTCAAATAAAGCCCTTCAACATCTGGCAAATCTCTTAGATGATGTTATTGTTGCTATTTAGTTGCTAAGTCATGTCTGACTCTTTTGCAACCTCATGAACTAGAGCCTACTAGGATCCACTGTCCATGAGATTTTCTGGGCAAGAATACTGCAGTAGATTGCCATTTCCTTCTCCTTCCTGACCCAGGAATCGAGCCCATCTTTCCTGTGTTGGCAGGCGGATTCTTTACTACTGAGCCATCAGAGAAACCCCACTCTCTCACCTACACTCTCATAATGACTGAATTCCAGTTATACCTCACTACTCACTCACATAGGTTAGGTCTCCCTAGAAGAAGACTTCTGGATGGGGTGGAGATGTAACTTGGAAGGTGGTGCCAGAATGCACCAGATGGAGATGTGAACTGAAAATGCCAAGAGAAAAAAGTCAGAGTATGCTAATAAGTGATTACCATATGGGCTTATATGTGCACAATTCCTCACAGATTCTCAGTGACCATATAGAGCACACCTCACAATTATTCTACCCAAAAGGCAAGGGCCCTGTGATATTCGTGCTTTAACTTCCGCCTGTCGTATTTTGAGAGCAGTTACAGAGTGCATTAATTCCTTGATACTTCCAGCCTGCAGAATGAGCACACACTTGTGGCCAGCCTTCAGGCAAAACTGAAATGCTAGCCAGGACACCAAGAGTAACTGTAACACTCATAAATCTGCAAATATGCCTGTTCCTTCCTACCTCTGCCATGCTTTTCTGTCTGTACATCTTTAATACTGTTTTCTCTATCTTAAGGGCCTTTGCCCTACTTCTCCTCCAGGTAAAAAAGTCTACATCCCTGAAGAAGATGATGAAGACGACGACTTCTTCACATGTACTAGGCTTGTTGGACTTTGTCTCCTGGGCTGCATAAGATTCTATACAGACTTGTAGCAGAACAATAGCTTCATTTCTATAAATACATTCTTACTTCCATCCTTTCCCTGCTCAGTCTAATCTCTCATGTTTTCATTAGTAACAAGTCCTTCACTTTGATTGCATTTCCTCAAACAGAAAGCTTCAGGCTACAAATGCAGAGCATAGAGCTCTAACGGCCTTGGGAGAATATTCAGTTCAATTTTTCATCTCACAGATGAGATGTGTCTTGGTCAGTTTGTGCTCCTATTACAGAATACCATAGACAGAATGTTAAACAACAAACATTTTTTTCTCATTGTTTTGAAGGCTGGGCAGCCCAAGACCAAGGTGCAGGCCGGTTTGGTTCCTGATGAGCGCTGTCTTCCTGGTTTACAAAAGGGCATCTTCTCACTGTTTCCTCACATGATGAAGAGAGATTGTCCTTCTCACGTCTCTTCTTACAGCAGACTCTTTCATTTTTTGCAATACACAGAGGCTGAGAATTTTCTCCAAACAAAGCAAATCCTTTTTGCTTAATGATTCCATTTTAAAGTTCTCTCTTTTTTCACATTTTTACTGTAAACAAGAGAAACCAAGCCACTCCAACATTTTGCATAGAAATCTAGCTAAGTATGCACTTCATCTTACCCAAGTTCTATCTTCCACAAAATACTAGAACATGAGCACAATTTCGCCAATTTCTTTGCCACTTTATGCATTGCACAATTACATGTTCCTCATTTTCATCTGAGACCACATCAGAATGACATTTATCATCCATTTTCATATGTGATTATTTATGTTAAGGTCCAAGGAGGAGGAAATTTGGTCTATATCTCTCCTCTATCCTTTCCAGGCTCTCACCAGGATCACCCTTAAAATTCTGTTTACAACAATCTCACCTTTTTCTAGAATGCACTCAAAACTCATCCAGCTTCTATTAGGCCATTCTGTTTCACCTTTTTAGGTATTTGTTACCCTAAACCAAATGGCTTAAACAAGCATTTGTTTCTCATCATTCTGGAGGCTGGAAGTCTGAAGTCAGGATGTCATCATGGTCAGTTTCTTGATGCGTTTCACTCCCTGGTTTACAGACAGCCATCTTATCTCTTTGAGTTTCCATAGTAGAAAGACAGCTATCCAGTTATCTGGGCTCTTCTTACAAAGGTATCAATATCACTCATGAGAACTCCATCCTCATGTTCTAGTTACCTCCCAACAGCCTACTTCTAAATGCTATATTGGGATTAAGATTCAACATATGAATTTGGGAGGAGCACAGACATACAGCCCACTGCACATGCCTACCTGGATGCCTATTAACCCCAGTCCTAATTCTCTGTCTCATCAATAACCCTGCCATCCTTCTCTGATATACTTCCCATATTATGGTATATTTAATTTATATAATATATTTACTGTATACTGCAGATTTACAGTACAGTATGCCATCTCTTGCTAAGTAAGGAAGCTGCTTAAGATTTAATCTTTGTCTTAAATATATTTAGACCCCCATAGTACCTTACACATGTTTTCTGAATAAATTAATGGATAAATGAACACAAAAGTGAATGAAGAGCAAAAAGAAATCAACTCTCTGCAACTGAGAAAATTAGCCATTGTAAACTGAGCATACTCTTACTTACTTCAGAGAGGACTAACGATTTCACATAAAAACATATATAAGAATATAGGTATATAATTCTAAGGTGATTCTTAAAATAATCTTTAAGTATTTTCTGGATGTTTCAATGCCTTGATACAATGGATAGTATTTTTCCTTCCACCATGAGGATAGATAGTACCTGAAAAAAGACGACTTGGTACATTTCTTCCTTCACACTGGGGTCATATAAATTGGGAGGAAAACAAGCGTGAGGCCAATATTAAACATAGTTAAAGTGCTTACTTAAAGTTTTTTGAAGTACTTTTATTATTACTATTATAATATTAAGCTTAGAGTCCATAATAGTCTTTTGGTTTTCCTATTTGCTGTGCAGCAAACTCCAGTAGAACACTGAGATACAATAAACAGAGACGTCTAAAGCATTAGTCTTAGAAAAGTTAAAGGAAAAATAATCTTGTCTTTCGATACAGCAATGGTAAGAAAATAGAAATGGCTATTTAATTCTGACAGTATGAAGCATTTGAGTTAGTAGATATACTTTGCTTTCCTCCTTTTTATATTTCTTCAAATCTTTAATGATTTTTTGAAGCTTAAAGAAATGGCCCTCATCCATATTATACCTAATCATTGAGAAACTTTCTTTTTGGAAATGATCACTTTTAAGCTTAATTTTATGCTTTATATTTTTTAAGAATAATTGTCTTCACCACATCAGTGATAAGTATTTTCTCTCTGCTTTAAAAAAGTAAAATAGGCTTTTTATACTATTGAGGATATTTCTAGTTTAAAAATCATTGTTTGAATGGTAAAAAAAGCTTCTGGAATCTACTTAAGTATAAATAGGAAATAAAATTTGCTAATGATTGAGGGGCTGTTAGCAAATGTGATGCTGCAGATGAAAAACTTTTCAGGGATTTTTTTTGGGTGCTTTATTTGTTGCTATGAAAGCAAATAATATGCACCAAAAATTCTACTATTTCATGAAAGTATTACATCTCAAGATACTTTTACTTAGGGCATTTGTAGAAATACATGTCTTTACCTTGCAAATTGAAAAGTTTCCACTGGAGAGAAGCAGTTGCTAGCCAAATCCAAACATTAATCTTATGCAGAATAACAAACAGTGATGACAATAGCAAAAATATGAGAAAATTTCAATGTTTTTGTAACTTATCTTTAAAATTCAAAGTGTCCCAAACCACAGGACACCTTAGTTGCAATTTAGAAACTGTTGGATGTTGTTTTAGTTCTTTCAGGCAAGCATAACTTAGTATATCAAAGGGTATCCTCAGGGTCTACATGAGTTTTAATGAACTATCCATTGGAGAAATAATAGAAAAACTTTGTGTTATTGAGCTTGATCCATTCCCCAAGTGACTTTCAAGAGTTAGAGCAGTGTCAATAATTCAAAGGCCACAGCCTTCTGGGAGTCTCTGTGTTCAGAAAAAGACCCACTCTGCTGGTTCTATTTCTGGTATTCTCTTTCTCACTAAAAATTCAGCAGTCTTAATTTCTGAAATCAAATTAATATGTTAGTTTCAAACAAAATGAAGAAACTTCATGCAACAAAAATAAAAAAGCAAAACAAAATTTAGCTCTTTTTCCAGAAGCACTTATATAGATATATTAATGGGCATGAATGTGGTCTTTGGAAATAATAACCTGAAATTATATATTTTAGAATTAACTGACACTATTCCTAGAAAGAAGTTTCTTCCAAAATGTATAAGATGTATTTCTCTCAAATCTGCAACATTTCAATTTGCTAAGGAGTGAAGTTTTTAGTAATATTGTGAAAAATTAGAAAGCAAAGCATTTGATCTTTGCTTACTTGGCAAAATTTGGCCAGAAAAAAAAAAATTATGTTGAAAATTGAAAAGTCAATGGTAATCACAGACTTTTCTTATCCTTAACTAGGAAATGGGAAAAGTATCTTATTCTGTTGCTATTATATCAACACGATTTGATATTTGATTTGCAAAATATGGATGTGATTACTGCCCAACTTGTATCCACATCTCTTTCAATATAATTTTTCAGATCTTCTCATCAAGAAATTAGTTTTCCTAGTACTTAGCCTGCCTTATGAATTTACTTAGCTAGTTGAATGTGGCAAAACTGTTATGCGTCAATTCTAAGCCTAGGCCCTTTTCTGTACCTTCGTAGGCACTATGAAGGTGCCTATATGAAAAACCAAAGCTATATGAAAAACCAGAGCTAGTCTCCTAGCTGATGAGAGACAGGAGCATTTATCACCTGGGTTGTTCTGGGTTGTCAGCCAGCCAACCACCTGAAATGTTAGTGAGACCATATTAGACCAACCAGCCAACCTGCCAGCAAAATGCAGATACACAAGCAAGCCTAGCAGGGATTGGCTGATCAGGGTCAGATGAGCAGATCTGTTGCCAGAGCTGCTCTAGATCTTTTTGCTCAAAACTCATCAACTCCCCACCTTTAGCAGGAGTGTCCTTGCTCAAAATCTGCCAACCCCATCACCACCTTTAGAAAGAGTGAGCATAAATCTTTAAGTTAAAAGGTTTCAGAGATAAGATAGAAATCTGGGCTGGGCTAGGACCTGAGCAGGGTCCATATGACTTAATTTGGTAACAGATTCATCTAGTTAACACTCACTTGTGAACAAACTAAATGGTTATATTATTTTTAATTGAATTTTTTATATAATTTTTTAAAAAAATGTGTACAATGTTGTGTTGGCTTCTGCCATATAGCAACACAAATCAGCCATTGTACATACATCCCCTCCCCTCTCCCCTCTCTCCCATCCCCCATCCTGTCCCTCCAGCTCATCACAGAGCACCAGACTGGGCTCCTGTGCTGCACAGCAACTTCTCACCAGCTATCTATCCTATACCTGATAGTGGATACATGTTAATGCTACTTTCTCCATTTGTCCCACTCACTCCCTCCCCCACTGTATTCTATATGTCCATTCTCTACATCTGAGTCTCCATTCCTTTCCTACAAATAGGTTCATCAGTACCATCTTTCTAGATTCTGTACATATGTGTTAATATACTATATTTGTTTTTCTTTTTCTGACTTACTTCACTGTGTAAAACAGGCTCTAGGTTCATCCACCTCACTAGAACTGACTCAAATGCATTCTTTTTATGGCTGAGTAATATTCCATCGTAAATATGTACCACATCTTCTTTATCCATTCATCTGTAAAGCCACTAAATTAGAATTTGCTTTGTCACACTGCAAAAGAAAATTCATGTATCATTAGAAAACTTTATTCATTTTATTGAGGCAGGAGATAAATGGGCAGGAGATAGATAGATAGGCTGAACAATTTCTCCCCTGTGGACAGAAACTCCATGATAGCAGAAACTCCATAAAAGCAGGATGATGGAAGAGGATAAGCCCTGCCCATATAAGAGATGAAAGACCACATATTCCTCATTCTTCCAACTACACATGCACAGAAAGTCTCCTTGGAGGTCAAAAAGTATAGGTGACATCACCTCGTAGTATGTGATGTTAGCTAACTGCATATGCCTCCTCACTAGAATTCATCTTGGCTAAAAGCTATGCACACACACATGGGAGGACCCTGAGATATACCAAATATGGACTCATAGCCAGGCAAGTCAAAGTGATTGGCCAGAGGAAACCCGGAATAAATGCCCCTTAAAAGTGATTCAAACCACCACCAGAGTGTGACTCTCTCTGAGACAACCTGTGTGTCTATCTATAAGTACGGTACTCTTTTTCTTCCTAATAAGTATTTGTTGTACTACTTTCTGTCTTTGTGGGAATTCTTTTCCGCAAAGCTGAAGGACCAGAGCCTTGCCACTGACCACTGGTCGAATGGCCAGTATTCAGTGCTCCTACCTCTGTGACCCAACTTCAATCACTGGCAATTAGCTCTCATTTAGAATCTAACTGAACAAAATTAAGAACAATATTCCAATGAAGACATTTATTTTTCAGCTGCTCAGGGTACCTCACTATATAGTGGAGTAAAAATACAAATTGTTATAAAAACACAAATCTAGAACTCCTTCTAGTTCTGAATATATGTATGAATGGGTTAGGGGATGAAGTAATACATAAGGATGGGCTCTCTTGTCTCTGCAGTGCTTTTCTCCAATTTCTAGAGATAGTGGGGCAGGGAGTAAGGAAAGGATGAAATTCCAAAGCTTGTTTGTTCCCTGTGCAGCTAGAAGTTGAGATCCAAAGTAAAAGCCTCTTTTACATGCTTTGCAAAGCAATGGAAATCAGGTAGGATTAGCACAAGGAAATAATGTGGTTGGTTCAAGGGTTCATAAAATACTCCCATGCAGTTTAGGACATGCTTCCCCCAAATATGGCACCTTGGCACATTGAGTATTTTGAGCTGAAAGAGTTTGAGAACACAGCAGATGGGTGAAGGTCAGTCTATCTTCACCTTCCCTGCTTCCCCCTAAGGAGGTCATAAAGACTCCTCTGTCTCCCCCTAAGCAAGCCTTAAAACTCTTTTGTGATGGGTACCCTCCTCATACCCAGCACAGAGGAACAGCCTTCTCTCTGAAGAAATGGACCCTGAAAAGAATTTGAACAAACAGGCCTTGCCAAATTCCCCCCAATTTGTTACACTTCTATCCTGCCTATCACATTTCCTTCTCCAGGACTCTATATTCAGCACCACTCAGATTTAACCATCTCTTTGAGGTTTTCTTTCTTTAAAGTGGCTCCTATGTTACCAAAAAAAACTAATATTAATCAAATGTTTATGCTTTTCTCCTCAATCTATTAATCTTTATTTCTCAGTATAACTTTCAGATCTAGCCAGAGACTGTAAGAGAATTAGCAATAAATTTAAAAAAAAAAAACTTTTTTCTCCCCTAATAATTCTTTTCTAAAAAGATTATTTCTTTTAATATTCACTGCCAGTAGGAGCCAAAGAGAGCAGTGGATGTTGAAGGTGAAATTGTTCACAGTAGATGGAGAAATTTTATAAACCCAGATATTGGAGGAAAAAAATTTGGAGAAGGGTCCAAGTTCAAGTTATGATACTTGGGCAGCCCCAGGAGTTTGTACCTTCTAAAAGAGAAGACATTGTTCAAATATTGTAGTATTATTCTCAGTTTACATGGAAACTAAGGCTTAAAGCAGTAAAGCAATTTACTAAAAGTTCCTGCATCATAAATTTCAAACACTGCAATCTAAGAACAATCTCCTATACTTTCAAACAAGGTTTTTAAAGAAAATAGACCTTCAAAGCTAGTGTAGAATATCTCCTTTGCCAACCTAATTCCTTGGGTCTGATATAAAACCCCTTCTTAGGAATGGGAAAATGTGGCTGTAATTTTATTGTCAATCTATTTGCATTGAAAAATAATATAGGCAATTGACATCCTTGTTAGACAGATCCTCCAAAAAATTGCAGCCATCCTTAATTTCTCTGAGAGGAAAAACAGAGGGTACTGCTACTAGAATTTGTTATTAATATTTTAGCATTTATACCAATATAGTCACAGCCCTCAAAAAAGAGTTTTTAATTTGTAGGTTCTATCAGCTGGAGGCATGTTGTCTCTCAAACCTGTGGTTTATATTTTGCATAATCCTTTATAAAATATAAGACATTAGGGGACTTCCATATCCAATTAATAATCTTTAAATTATAAAGTAAATTATACCCTGAAATAAAAATTAAAGAAGAGCAGTATCTATGAGTCTTTGTTATTGGATTAGCATCTTTTTTTGTAATTTTTTTTTGTGCTTAGCTCATTTATTTCATCATCATTCCAAAATGTATTATCATTTTCCTGACAAGAGATTGACAAATGAAAATTGGATAGGCTTAATTTTTCTGGAAAAATGAACATCTTAATAAATATCTGTGTCATACTGCCATAGTAGCTATATTTAGAAAACAAGTGCATTTCCTTGAGAATTGAAATTATATTGTTTGTTGCACACACCCTCAGTCATGTCTCACTCTTGTGACCCCATGCACTGCAGCCCATCAGGCTCCTCTGTCCATGGGATTTTCCAGGCAAGAATACTGGAGTGGGTTGCCATTTCCTACTAAATGGGATCTTCTCAACCCAGGGATTGAACTCGCATCTCCTGCACTGACAGGTGGATTCTTTAACACTGAGCCATTAGGGAAGATCCTGTGCTGTTTGTTAGGTGTTGGTAATCAGTACCAAGTTGTCTGCTAATAATATTCTAGTTGATAAAGACCAGGGACTATTGACAGAAATAAAATCATGATAAAGACAATACTAAAGTTCCAACATGGGTTTTCTCATATTTCCAAGGAGTTTGTAAAAAGATATTTATTGAACATCTTCTTTATTCAAGTACTATGCTAGGGATACAGGGACAATAAGACACAGCCCAAGAAGCTATAAACCTTAGACAGATATATAGGTAACAGCCCAATGAGATAGAATGTTCAAAGTGCCATTGGAGAGGGACAAGAAGAGATCTCTAAAGGAATTATCCAGCTTGTAAACCTTTTTATTGCTTCATGACTTAATTCCCTTTGTGTCCTTTGGATATGATATGTTTCACCTACCTCATGAATGTTTTTGCAAGCTGATCCCAAAAACATATTAATAAAGCTCTGAAATTTGTTACTTGTGTCTGAAAAGAGAAGTACCCAGTGGGAATCATATTCTAGAATCAAAACTACAAAGCCCTGGTGAAGAGAGTGGAACTTACAAAGTAATGGAAGAGATAAATAATGCATAAGTATGGGATACCTTATCTCTGTTTTAAGGAGGCGGTATGGGCCTCCTTCCTTTTCCGGAGACCAACGAGTCAAGAAAGTAAAATGAAAGGCCAAAGTTCTGTCTATTTTCTGTGCTGCTAAAATTGAGATCCACAATATATGACTTTTTGTATAGCCATTCTCTGCAGACAATAGAAACCAAGTGTGATCAGCACAAAGAAAGGAGCTTGCCAAATCCTTTCTCCAAAAAAAGCAACAATAAAGCTTGACAAAATTGTCACAACCATTTCAAGACTCTGGAAATCAACCAAAGTCTTAGGGAAAAAAGAAAAAAACTTTCAAAGAAAAACTACTAAACCTATGGCAAAAGCAGTGACAGTCTATAGACAGCCTTCTTGAGCAAAACTTCGCCAATAGCTCTGTCCCAGGTTGGTCGCTGCCATAGTTCTGTAATACGGCAGGACAAGTCGTGAGAACCAGCTGCTTCAACGCCAGCAGGGGCTCGCTAGGTTTGAAGCAGAAATTAGAAAAACTGAACATTCAGGCACATGGGCATAAAGCAGTAGGAATTATAGTAACAGGAAAAGAGGTTGCAGCACCAGTTGGGACAAGCAATGGAATGACAGACTAGCCAGATGTTCAATGGGGAGATAAGGGATGGGTTCGATGTAGGGGACATTGATAAGTATCCACACACACCTGGCGGTCTGGAAACTGTGCTCATGTCCAAGGCTATATGTCTACAGGAGAGTCCAGAGAGGTCCCCAGCCATCCACTAATCCCTGGCTGAGCATGATGCCATGTGCGCCTGCAGGACCCCATGGAAAATGAAAGCCTGAGATTTCAATACACTCGCAAGCCCACATGCAGATTCACATAAAGATTCCATGATGATGATGAAAGGGTTACTGTCTCAAGGTATTTGAATACAACCTCTATTTAATCATTGGCTGAGTAACTTCCAAGGAGTAACCACTAGGAAGTTAAGCCTTATAATGACAAAAACAATTTTTTTGAGAAGAAACATTAACAGATGCATTTTGAGGGAGAAACAAACTATACAGATTTAGTTCAAGCAAGTACCTAAGGAAAGCTTAATAGAATCCAGACTTGCTATATTATCTAGAATATTAATTTTTTCAATTATGAGAGACATGCAAATAAATAGGAATGTGTGGATACAAATGTTGATTTGGCAAAGATTTTAATGTAACTATAAACATATTCAAAGAAAGTAAAGAACTTCTTAACAGTTTATTTATAGTACACATTCTATATAATTCACCCACTTTAAAAATTCAGTGAGTTTTGGTAGATTCACAATGGTAATATACAACCATTACACAGTCAATTTTAGAACATTTTCATTACCTCATAAAGAAATGCTGTATTGTATATAAAACACCATTTATTCTCTACTTCATCCTCTGGTTCCAAGCAATGACTAACCTATTTTCTTTATCTAGGTGTGCTCAGTCATCTCAGTTGTGTCCAACTCTTTGCGACCCTATAGACTGTAGCCTGGCAGGCTCCTCTGTCCATGGGATTCTCCAACAAGAACACTTGAGTGTGTTGCCATGCCCTCCTATAGGGGATCTTCCCAAACCAGGTATTGAACCCATGTCTCCTATGTTTCCTGCATTGGCAGGCGGGTTCTTTACCACCAGTGCAACCTGGGAAGCCCTTCTATATCTACAGATTTGCCAATATGAGTAAAATCATACAATACCTTTTCTGCACAGCTGCTTTTACTTAGCATAATTTTTTCAGGGCATCTATGCTGTTCCATGTATCTACATAAAAGTGATTCAAATACTCACACTCGAGTATTCTTGCTGGAGAATCCCATGGACAGTCAATTCATCAATTGATGTACATTGGGATTAATTTCATCTTTTGGTTATTATGAATAGTACTGCTATATTCATCTACAAGCTTTTTGTGTGTATATATGTCAACATTTCTTTGGGGTATAGGCCTAGTGTGTAGTTGCTATAATTCTGTTTAACTGTTTGAGGAACTCCCAGACTGCTTTCCAAAGTGGTTGCATCACAGTACTTTCCCATCAGCAGTATACAGGGGTTCAGATTTCTGCACATCTTCACCCACACTATTTCTTATCTTTTTGATCCTAGCCACCCTAATGTACGATGTGGTATCTCACTGTAGTTTGCATTTGCATTTCCCTGATGGCTAATGATGTCAAATATCTTTTCATGATCATATTGCCCATTTCAATATCTTCTTTGGTAAAATGCCTATATAGAACCTCTGCCTAATTTAAAACTTTTTTATCACTGTTCAGTTATATGAGTCTTTGTATAATCTAAAATAAGTACTTATCAGATATGTGATTTGTAATTAATTTTTTTCCTCTGTGGGTTGTCCTTCCAGGTTATTGATGGCGTAATTTTAAGCAGAAAAGTTTACTTTCAATGAAGCCCAATTTATCTATTTTTTGTTTCTTCTGCTTTTGGTGTCATATCTAAGAATCCATGGCCAAATCAAAAGTCATGAAAATTTACCCCTAAGTTTTCTTCGAAGTGTTGTGTAGATTTAACTACTATACTTAGATCTTAGGTTCATTTTGTGTTTTGTGCGTATACTGCAAGGTAAGAATTGACCCCTGTTTTGACATGAGGATATCCCATTGTTCCAGTGTCTTTTCTTGAAATACTTTTTTTTTAATCTATTAAATGGTCTTGGTAACCTTGTTTTAAAAAAAAATTGCCTGCAGATGTATGGTTTATTTTTGGACTCACAATTATATTTCATCAATGTATATCCTTATGTCAATATCAGAATTTTACTTTGTATTAAGTTTTTTTTTAATTATGCTGTCTTTATTTGACCAAGTAATATTAATATTCTTTTTTTATTTTATTTTATTTTTAAACTTTACATAATTGTATTAGTTTTGCCAAATATCAAAATGAATCTGCCACAGGTATACATGTGTTCCCCATCCTGAACCCTCCTCCCTCCTCCCTCCCCATTCCATCCCTCTGGGTCGTCCCAGTGCACCAGCCCCAAGCATCCAGTATCGTGCATCGAACCTGGACTGGGAAGCAACTGACAAACAACTAATCTCGAGAACATACAAGCAACTTCAGAATGGGACAAGGTGTATTAAGTTTTGAAATTGGGAGGTGAGAGTACTCCAAGTTTGGTCTCCTTCATTAATAATTTTTTCAGTTACTTTGAGTCCCTGGTAATCCATATGAAATTTTGGAATTATCTGGGTAATATTTACAAAGAGGTCATCTGGGATTCTGATGCAAATTGTACTGAATTTGTAGTTCAATGTAGGTAGTATTTCTATCCTAACAATATTAAGTTTACAAATCCATTAACATATTATCTCAATTATTTTGATCTTTTACAATTTCTTGAACCAATGTTTGGTAGTTATTTAAGAGTATACTTTTTATACTTCTTTTGTTAAATGTATTCTTACTTTTTATGTCATTGTAAACTGAATTAGAATTGTTTGCTTAGTATCATTTTGAAATGTCTTTACAACTATAGAGAATATTATACATTCTGAATATGGATCTTGTATTCTACAAACCTGCTGAACTTGTTTATCAACTCAAAGTTTTTTTTAATTGTTCTTCAGGAATTTTTATATACATACTTCTATCATCTGCAAACAGAAATAATTCTCTTCTTCCTTTCCAGTATAGATGCCTTCTTTCTTTCCTTTTTTAATCTAATTGCCCTGGCCAGACCTTCTAGTATAAGGATGAATCCAAATGGAGAGTGCAGGCATTCTTGTCTTGTTCCTGTTTCTTCAGTTCAGTTCAGTCGCTCAGTCGTGTCCGACTCTTTGCGACCCCATGAATCACGGCACACCAGGCCTCCCTGTCCATTACCAACTCCCGGAGTTCACTCAGACTCACGTCCATTGAGTCAGTGATGCCATCCAGCCATCTCATCCTCTGTCGTCCCCTTCTCCTCCTGCCCCCAATCCCTCCCAGCATCAGAGTCTTTTCCAATGAGTCAACTCTTTGCATGAGGTGGCGAAAGTACTGGAGTTTCAGCTTCAGCATCATTCCTTCCAAAGAAATCCCAGGGCTGATCTCCTTCAGAATAGACTGGTTGGATCTCCTTGCAGTCCAAGGGACTCTCAAGAGTCTTCTCCAACAACACAGTTCAAAAGCATCAATTCTTTGGCGCTCAGCCTTCTTCACAGTCCAACTCTCACATCCATACATGACCACTGGACAAACCACAGCCTTGACTAGACGGACCTTTGTTGGCAAAGTAATGTCTCTGCTTTTGAATATGCTGTCTAGGTTGGTCATAACTTTCCTTCCAAGGAGTAAGCGTCTTTTAATTTCATGGCTGCAGTCACCATCTGCACTGATTTTGGAGCCCCCCAAAAATAAAGTCTGACACTGTTTCCACTGTTTCCCCATCTATTTCCCATGAAGTGTCCTGTTTCTTAGGGGAAAGCATTTAGTCTTTAAGTATTAGGGGTGATAATTGTTTTGGCTTTCTTCTGAGTTGTCCTCTGTCAGGTTGTTGTTATCTAGCTGCTAAGTCGTGTCCTGCTCTTTGAGACTCCATGGACTGTGGCCCTCTGTTCTCCCTTGTCCATGGGATTTGCCAGGCAGGAATACTGAGTGGGTTGCCACTTTGCTTTCCAGAGGATCTTCCTGACTTAGGGATCCAACCCACATCTCCTATATTGGCAGGTGGATTCTTTACCACTGAGACACCCAGGAAGCCACATTAGGTTATTGTTGTTGTTCAGTCACTCAGTCATGTTCGACTCTTTGTGACCCCATGGATTGCAGCATGCCAGCCTTCCAGGTCCTTCACCATCCCCTGGAGTTTGCACACACACATGTCCATTGAATGCCATCCAACCATCTCTGTCATCCCCTTCTCCTATCTTCAATCTTTCCGAGCCTCGGGGTCTTTTCCATTGAGTCAACTCTTCACATCAGGTGACCAAAATATTGGAGCTTCAGCTTCGGCATCAGCCCTACCAATGAATATGCAGTGTTGATTACCAAGAGAATAAGACCAAAGTAATGTCATATATCTGTGATTGCAGAGACTTGCAATAGGATTATAAACTGTTATAATGAGCAGACAAAGGGTTTGTGGGGAATATTTTCACCTATATAGGCAGGTGCTGGTGATGGTGGTTTAGTCACTAAGTCATGTCTAACTCTTGCGGCCCCATGGACTGTAACCCTCCAGGCTCCTCTGTCCATGGGATTCTCCAGGCAAGAGTACTGGAATGTTTTGCCATTTCCTTCTCAGGTTGAGGAAGTACCTTCTATTCCTAGATTTATTGAGTATTTTATCATGAAAGGAGATTAGATTTTGTCAGGTAGGTTGAAAGAATGGCAAAAAATATACAACACAAACTGTAACTTTAACAGAGCTGGAATGCTATACTAGTATCAGGCAAAATAACCTTTAATACAGAAAAATATATGTTACTAAAGACAAAGATGGTCAATTAATAGTGATAAAGTATTATTTCATTAGGGAAACTTAATAATATAAGCATCTGAGTGAACTCCGGGAGTTGGTGATGGACAGGGAGGCCTGGCATGCTGCGATTCATGGGGTCGCAAAGAGTTGGACACGACTGAGCGACTGAACTGAACTGAACTAAACTGAAAAAAATCACAAACACATGAAACAAAAATTGATATAATTGAAAT
Source organism: Bubalus kerabau (assembly GCF_029407905.1). Taxonomy (NCBI): domain Eukaryota; kingdom Metazoa; phylum Chordata; class Mammalia; order Artiodactyla; family Bovidae; genus Bubalus; species Bubalus kerabau. The sequence goes on from NC_073641.1 coordinate 18,120,377, forward strand.
AAGCAGTAGGAAATTCAATAATAATAGTTTGAGACTTTAATCTGAGTTTCAATAACTGATAGAACAGAAAGATAGAAAATAAGTAAGGATAAGGTCAGCTGACCTAACTGACATCTATAAGAACACTACACACAATACTAGTACTCTTGCATTGAAAATCCCATGGACAGAGGAGCCTGGTAGGCTACCATCCATAGGGTCACAAAGAGTCAAACATGACTGAGTGACTTCACTTTCACTTTCACACACAATAAGGGCAAAATACACATTCTTTTCAGTGAATGTGAACCTTCCTGGGAAAGAACATGTAACAGTCCATAATAAAAGTCTCAATAAATTTAAAATGATTGTAAAATACAAAATACATTCTCCAACCACAACAGAATTAGAAGCAATAAAAGAATTTTGAGAGACCTCTAAGCATTTGGAAACTAACTCTAATACATGTCACAGATGAAATCACAAGTATAATTAGAAAATATTTTAATTAAATTGAAATGAAAACACTACAGATTAAAATTTGCATGATGCAACCAAAACATATTTATTAGAGAGAAATATGTAGAAACCCCTATATTAGCAAAATAGAATGATCACAAATCAATAAGCGAAGATCCCACTTTAAGAAACTACAAAAAGAACAAAAAACAGAACCCAAAGCAAATAGAAAATGAAAGCAATAGAGATTAGAAACCAAATAGGTTAAATAAAAACAGGAAAACAGTGGATTTTAAAAAAGAATCAAAGAAACTGATTTTATTTTGAAAAGATGATCAAAATTAACACATTATACATAGAATAGCTTTAAAAAAGAGAAAGAAGACACAAATTAGCAATATCAGAAATGCATTTGGACCCTCACACTGCACCATACACAAACACTAACCCAGAACATGCTCTACACCTAAATATAAAATCTAAAACTATAAAATGACTAGAAGAAAACATCACAGAAAAATCCTTGAGAACTTCAGCAAATAGTTCTTGGATATAACACCAAAATATGATCCATTAAGAAAGACTGTCAATGAATGAATTTCATCAAAGTTGAAAAACCTGCACTTCAGAATACATTAGTAAAACAACAACAACAACAAAAAAAAAACCAAGGCCTGGAAAAAACAATATGCAAATCATATATCTGATAAAGAACTTGTATTCAGAATATATATTTTTTAAAAATCCTTACAAATAAATAATTACCTAATGGAAAAATCTGAAAGAGATGGGAATACCAGACCACCTGATCGGCCTCTTGAGAAACCTGTATGGAGGTCAGGAAGCAACAGTTAGAACTGGACATGGAACAACAGACTGGTTCCAAATAGGAAAAGGAGTATGTCAAGCCTGTATATTATCACCCTGCTTATTTAACTTATATGCAGAGTACATCATGAGAAATGCTGGGCTGAAAGAAGCACAAGCTGGAATCAAGTTTGACAGGAGAAATATCAATAACCTCAGATATGCAGATAACACCACCCTTATGGCAGAAAGTGAAGAGGAACTAAAAAGCCTCTTGATGAAGGTGAAAGAGGAGAGTGAAAAAGTTGGCTTAAAGCTCAACATTCAGAAAACGAAGATCATGGCATCTGGTCCCATCACTTCATGGCAAATAGATGGGGAAACAGTGGAAACAGTGTCAGACTTTTATTTATTTATTTATTTATTTTGGCTCCAAAATCACTGCAGATGGTGACTGCAGCCATGAAATTAAAAGACGCTTACTCCTTGGAAGGAAAGTTATGACCAACCTAGATAGCATATTCAAAAGCAAAGACATCACTTTGCCAACAAAGGTCCATCTAGTCAAGGCTGTGGTTTTTCCAGTGGTCATGTATGAATGTGAGAGTTGGACTGTGAAGAAAGCTGAGCGCCAAAGAATTGACGCTTTTGAACTGTGTTATTGGAGAAGACTCTTGAGAGTCCCTTGGACTGCAAGGAGATCCAACCAGTCCATTCTGAAGGAGATCAGTCTTGGGTGTTAACTGGAAGGACTGATGCTCAAGCTGAAACACCAGTACTTTGGCCACCTCATGTGAAGAGTTGACTCATTGGAAAAGACTCTGATGCTGGGAGGGATTGGGGGCAGGAGGAGAAGGGGACGACAGAGGATGAGATGACTGGATGGCATCACTGACTCAATGGACGTGAGTCTGAGTGAACTCCTGGTGTTGGTGATGGACAGGGAGGCCTGGCGTACTGCAATTCATGGGGTCGCAAAGAGTCGGACACAAGTGAGAGACTGAACTGAACTGAACCAAATAGAAAAGTAGAAGAATTCCATAAACATTTCATCAACAAAATATAATAATGGAAAATAAGCACATGAACAAATGACCAACATTATTAATTACTAAGGAAGTGCAATTAAGGGTACACTGAGATAACACTCCATATCCACTAGAATGACCATAATCAAAATGACAAACTATATAAGGTGCAAGTGAGGATGATGGAAACTAGAACCCTCGTACTTTGTTGGTGGTAGTGTCAAATGCTAGAAACACTTTAGAAAACAATTTAGCAGTACAGCAGACAGGCCCTAAAATGGTTCCAAATAATTCCCACCTCCTAATAGTAATCACCTCCCCTTGATTTTGGTTATGACAGGTGCTATGCTTCTAACCAATAAAACATGCAAAGGAATATTGCTTCCATGATTACATTTTTTAAGACTGTAACTACTGTCTTACTAGTAGATTCTCTCTCGCTGACTTTGATGAAGTGAGCTGTTATATTGTTAGCTGTCCTACAGAGAACCCACATGGCAAAGAAGTAAACGTATCTTCTGGTGGACAGACAGTAAGAAAATGAGACCAGCAGTCCAACAACCCCATAAGGAAATAAATTCTGCCAAGAACCACAGGAGCTTGGATGAAGATTCTTTCTCAACTGAGATTTGAGATAAGACTACAGTTACCACCTTGACTACAGCCTTGTGAGAGACCCTGAGCCAGAGGACCCAGTTAAAGCAAGCTCAGACTCCTGACTCAAAAAACAATCAGATAATAATTTTTTATTTTAGCTACCAAGTTTACAGTTTATTTTTACACAGCAAAAGATAACTAATACAGGCCATTTCTTAAAGCTAAACTTAACTTACTATACAACCTAGCAATTTCAATGCCAGGTATATGTTTAGGAGAAATGAAATTATATGTCCACACAACTATTTATATACATTGGTTCTTAGCAGCATTATTGTCACAGCATAGAACTGGCAATAATTCAACTCTTCATCAACTAGTGACCAGATAAAATATGATCTATCAATTCTATGGAATCCTAGTCACCAATTAAAATAGCGCAACACAAATGAACCTCAAAAAAATTAAGCCAAGTGAAAGACATGGAGAAGGAGATGGCAACCCACTCCATTCTTGCCTGAGAATTCCAAGGACAGAGGAGCCCAGAGGGCTTTAGTCCACAGGGTCTCAAAAAGTCAGACACAACTGAGCAACAAACACACATTCAAAACATTAAGCTAAGTGAAGGAAGACACACACATTTGATTCCCTTCATATGAAATACTCGTAAAAGTAAATCTTATAAAACAGAAAGTTCTCTGCTTGACTGGGGCTGGAGATGAGAGTCAAGCTTAACTACATATAGATGGACAGGAGGGATCTTTGGGGTGATGGAGTGTTCTAAAAGTGGATTGTACTGATGGCTACCCAACTATGAATCATTAAAAATCACTCAATTGTGCACTTCACAGTGGGTGAAACTTATGTATGTCAGTTATACTTCAATAAAGTGTTTCTTTTAATCCTAATGGAGATCTTACCTTAGAAAGAATTATTTTTACTCCCTGGTTGCTGCAACATAGCCCCATATAAAACACACAGATTACCCTCACCAAACCATCAAAAACTTCCCTAGCCAAAACTGACTCCCCTCTGACTGTGGCTTCTCTGAACAGTAAAAGGAGGAACATCAAAGTAATATAGCTACACACCTTGATGGTAAGAGGGAATTTATGAGCTCGGTCTTAAAGAAAAACTAGGCACCCCACTCCAGTACTCTTGCCTGGAAAATCCCATGGACGGAGGAGCCTGGTAGGCTGCAGTTCATGGGGTCGCTAAGGGTCGGACACAAGTGAGAGACTGAACTGACTAGGCGACTTCACTTTCATGCATTGGAGAAGGAAATGGCAACCCACTCCAGTGTTCTTCCCTGGAGAATCCCAGGGACGGGGTAGACTGATGGGCTGCCGTCTATGGGGTCGCACAGAGTCAGACAAGACTGAAGCGACTTAGCAGCAGCAGCAGCAGCAGGAATTGTAGAGCCTGAAAGGAAGACAATTTAAGTAAAAGAAAAAGCAGAAGCAGGAAAGAACCAGATATATTTGCAGAAGACTGCTTCCCAGGTGGCGCTAGCAGTAAAGAGCCCACCTGCCAATGCAGGAGACATAAGAGACTCAGGTTCAATCCCTGGGTTGGGAAGTTCCCCTGGAGGAGGGCATGGCTCCAGTGAATACACTCCAGTATTCTTGTCTGGAGAATCTCATGGACAGAGGAGCCTGGCGGGCAACAGTCCATAGGGTCGCAAAGATTCAGACAACTGAAGCCACTTAGCACACACAGCACACAAGGCATTTGTTTTAGTTGAAATGTTTCAGAAGGAAGAAAATCTGAAGATGAGAACAATAGGATTCTTAATGTGAGTTAGTCTTTTCAGATAGACTCTCTGTGATCATCATTATCATTATCTCCATCATTCAGCGAACACTAAGAACGTGCACACACAATGTTAAAATATAGAGATAAAACGTGCAACATGTATGTCCTATAGGCATAAACATTTTTAAATGGTAAAATTATAAATGAGAAAGTATAAATATTTTCAGAGAGGATTGTATCAGATTTCCTCTCATTCCCCTAGCATGGACAGGGAAGAAAATGGTGAAAGAAATCTAAGCTATTTTATCTTCTCTAAAAAGTTTCTCTATCCCAGAAACCAGAGGAGCAAAGAAAGAAGTGCACAGTGATCTGCCTACTCCCTTTTTTTTTTAACCCTAAACTGAAACAGATGCATGCCGTAAGGTCAGAGATTCCAGTTCTAATTACTAACTTTGCCAACATATATTTCTAAAGTGCTTTCTCAGAAGCACGGATAATGGCTGGTAAAATATACACTACCATTCCAGGCAACAGAACAAGGGAAACCTAGTAAGAAAGCAGATAGAAGGCATTCCATGCTTTATAAACAAAATTATCATATTTTTCACAAAGTCATGGTGAGAAAAGGACAGCTATTATTCAACAGTTAAAAGGAGAAGCTTACAGTTCCCTTTATACTTTGTCTCTTTACACTTTGTAGAAGATACAGTGATAATGAGTACATTTTGTTGGAGCTACAATCAGTTGCTGAAATAAAGACTAAGCTAAAGTATCCTTTGCTTCCTATCCTAATGTCACTGATATCAGGGCAAGTCCTCTGTTCTAGCCAGGGTTTCAATATTTTCCATTAGCAGTCAATATACCAAACACATGCTTTTAGAAGTCCATGAATTATTTTAAGAATTCATCTGTGTCTAGAAGGTTAGGTAATTTCAAAGGAGATGAGTGTCATGCATCTATAACAAAAGCTACCCTTTGATTATTAAACCTAACTACAGGAATGCATGTAGGAGTTAGACCTGCCAGAAATACACAATTCAAAATGAGGAAAGGTAACAAGAACTCAAGTGAAAGTCACTTATAGTTCTTTTCAAAAAACCTTTCAAGTATTTGAAAGAGATTCCAAAATTCTCACTAGCCCTAATTGGCTTCTACACAAATACAAATACAAACACATACACACACATAGTCCATCTGTCTGTATGAATATACATTCTTCTGTTTTGGCTAAACCTCCATTTAATATCTTGGTTAACTACTATAAAGGCACTAGAAAGTTTTGTTCTGCAGTGTTATAATGTCATAGAGTGAATAAGTCAAACTTAAAGAAAGAACATTGTGAAAGGCTGTGAAAGTGACATTCAACTTGAGGGCCACGGGGGAGTGATAACATCAAGTAAGTAAGCTTGTGTGCTAGATAGGCTCACAACTGCTGCCAGATTACTTTTCAAGTTTTGGTTCCTTAAGGAATTTTCCCAGGCAATCTTTTCTTTCCAGCTCATCCTCATTCATCTAATTCAGCTCTGCTAATTAAAATTTGCTCAAACTATTGTAAATAGACACACACCCCTACCTTAATTGTTCTAGATAGAAATGTGACAGGAGGTGGGTCAGTTTTGGATTTTTGATAGTCCTGACTCTGAATGGAAATACTACCAACCTTATCTCATGTATAAGAGAATGGAGGGGAAATGGGTTCCAGAGATTCTGAATCATGTACCAAATGGAACTATGATTCTGTTACGGTAAAAATAATCAGTGCATATTTTCCTCTAAATAGTAGAAACAATTTTATTTAAAAATCTTTATTTAGTTTTGCCTTGCCACACGACATGTGGGATCTTAGTTCTCCAACCAGGGTTTGAACACCTGCCCCCTGCAGTGGCAGCATGGAGTCTTAACCACTGGACTGCCCGGGAAGTCAAAGTAGCAACAATTTTGAAAAAAAACAATGGAGATTTGGGCTTAAAGCAAAATGTCATAACTTCTTGTTCCATAGATTATGTCCCCACTCAGAGCTCACTTGGACTAATTTATGTCATACACACGGTTTGACAGCACACTCTGAGCAGGCAACTTGTTAATTGTGTGGAGGGTAGAGAACTGAGGATGTCCTCAATAGAAACTTCTGCTGTTGTCCATGTTCCTATCTCCCAGAGAGCCACTGGACTCAACTAAAGAGATGATGTTGATTTTTGATTTTTATTAGCAGAGATAAGAGTATTTCAATTACTTCCTATCAGAACTGAACTTCCACTGACAAACATATAATTTGATGTAGAGCTATGCAAAGAATTTACCTGTTTGCTTATTTTCTTGAGTTTCTAAAAATTTCTCTTCATTAAGACAGCCCCAGGATACAAGAACCATCACACCACATTAGTAAAGGACAAGAAAAGCAAGGTGCAATGATTAAAATAAATGAACTTAGCTAAAGGATATTTTAATTCTATCTTACTTCATTCATCATTTGGGATCTTGTAGCAGTTTTAAAGTATACATGAATGTTGGCCACACAGAGCATTTAATGCAGACAATGAGAATGTGTCTCATCTGAAAAAATTATAGGAGTGTAGCTATGCATACAGGGCAGAAAAATTACTAGCAGTATTGCAAAAACCATCCTTATGGATCACGACTAAGGGCCTGGAATTCAAAGAATACTACTAGAAAGTTCTGTTTCATCATTTTGTGCACTATGCTGGGACAAAACTCAAAACTCTCAAACTTGTCTGAACTTTGTCTGAGTTCCCGTAATGCTAGGTTCAGGAAGAGGCTCCAAGAGGCAGGAGCCACTTCACTAAGATTTTTCTCTTTCATTTATTGAATGATTATTTATGAGCATCTATTAAGTTCAAAGTTTTGAGGGATACAGGGATAGTCCTTGAGCTCAAGGAGCACCTGGGCTGTACCTTTTTGTGGTAAGAATATTCTTACTCACCTCCTACATACTCTGCTCCCTCATAATAACCTTTCAGAATATTTTTCACTTTAATTGGAGCTTATTCATGTCACTAACACTAAAACCACTGACCCCCTACCTTCCAATAGCCCAGTAATTATCTTAAATTTTGAACCTCAGTGTCAGCTCATTATAACTACACTGTATACGTGTTAATGCCTGTCTTTGGAACAAAGGAAAGATTTAAAATATAGATAGGATCTATGAAATGGCAACCCACTCCAGTGTTCTTGCCTGGAGAATCCCAGGGACAGGATAGCCTGGTGGGCTGCCATCTCTGGGGTCGCACAGAGTTGGACATAGCTGTGAAAAGAAGGGAAGTGAAAAGCAAAGGAGAAAAGGAAAGATACAAGCATCTGAATGCAGAGTTCCAAGAATAGCAAGGAGAGATAAGAAAGCCTTCTTCAGCAATCAATGCAGAGAAATAGAGGAAAACAACAGAATGGGAAAGACTAGAGATCTCTTCAAGAAAATTAGAGATACCAAGGGAATATTTCATGTAAAGATGGGCTCTATAAAGGACAGAAATGGTATGGACCTAACAGAAGCAGAAGATATTGAGAAGTGGTGGCAAGAATACACAGAAGAACTATACAAAAAAGACCTTCACGACCAAGATAATCATGATGGTGTGATCACTCACCTAGAGCCAGATATCCTGGAATGTGAAGTCAAGTGAGCCTTAGAAAGCATCACTACGAACAAACCTAGTGGAGGTGATGGAATTCCAGTTGAGCTATTCCAAATCCTGAAAGATGATGCTGTGAAAGTGCTGAACTCAATATGCCAGCAAATTTGGAAAACTCAGCAGTGGCCACAGGACTGGAAAAGGTCAAATTTCATTCCAATCCCAAAGAAAGGCAATGCCAAAGAATGCTCAAACTATGGCACAATTGCACTCATCTCACACGCTAGTAAAGTAATGCTCAAAATTCTCCAAGCTAGGCTCCAGCAATATGTGAACTGTGAACTTCCAGATGTTCAAGCTGAATTTAAAAAGGCAGAGGAACCAGAGATCAAATTGTCAACATCTGCTGGATCATCGAAAAAGCAAGAGAGTTCCAGAAAAAAACATCTATTTCTGCTTTATTGACTATGCCAAAGCCTTTGACTGTGTGGATCACAATAAACTGGAAAATTCTGAAAGAGGTGTGAATACCAGACCACCTGATCTGCTTCTTGAGAAACCTATATGCAGGTCAAGAAGCAACAGTTAGAACTGGGCATGGAACAACAGACTGGTTCCAAATAGGAAAAGGAGTATGTCAAGGCTGTATATTGTCACCCTGTCTATTTAACTTATATGCAGAGTACATCATGAGAAACGCTGGGCTGAAAGAAGCACAAGCTGGAATCAAGATTGCCAGGAGAAATATCAATAACCTCAGATATGCAGATGACACCACCCTTATGGCAGAAAGTGAAGAAGAACTAAAAAGCCTCTTGATGAAAATGAAAGAGGAGAGTGAAAATGTTGGCTTAAAGCTCAACATTCAGAAAATGAAGATCATGGCATCTGGTCCCATCACTTCATGGCAAGTAGATGGGGAAACAGTGGAAACAGTGTCAGACTTTATTTTTTTGGCTCCAAAATCACTGCAGATGGTGACTGCAGCCATGAAATTAAAAGACGCTTACTCCTTGGAAGGAAAGTTATGACCAATCTAGATAGCATATTCAAAAGCAGAGACATTACTTTGCCAACAAAGGTCTGTCTAGTCAAGGCTATGGTTTTTCCAGTGGTCATGTATGGATGTGAGAGCTGGTCTGTGAAGAAAGCTGAGCCTCGAAGAATTGATCATTTTGAACTGTGTTGTTGGAGAAGACTCTTGAGAGTCCCTTAGACTGCAAGGAGATCCAACCAGTCCATTCTAAAGGAGATATGTCCTGGGTGTTCATTGCAAGGACTGATGCTGAAGTTGAAACTCCAATACTTTGGCTACCTCATACGAAGAATTGACTCATTGGAAAAGACCTGGATGCTGGGAGGGGGCAGGAGGAGAAGGGGACGACAGAAGATGAGACCGCTGGATTGCATCACCGACTCGATAGACATGAGTCTGGGTAAACTCCGGGAGTTGGTGATGGACAGGGAGGCATGGCGTGCTGTTATTCATGGGTCACAAAGAGTCAGACTCGACTGAGTGACTGAAGTGAACTGAACTGAAGCGACTAGGAGCAGCAGCAGCACCACACCCGAGAATCCCAATACTGCCTATATGAAAGCAGAAAAGGAGTATATTAAAACTTTATTGTCTGCTTAAGGCTAGTTCACATACCAATACTTACATACACACACACACACACACGTGCGCACAAATGTGTATATACACTTATATAAAACAGACTTTAACTGATTTTAGGGAATTTTTGTTAGAAAGAGAAAGGGGTGTGTGAATATGTTACAAAGCAGAAAAGAATTTAGAGAAGTTGATTGTGGGGCCACAGTTCCAGAAACTGAAGGAACCTATATTATCTATGCATTACCTACATTTCCACAAAGTGGGCTGCTACCATAGGAATTACTTCCTCTTTTTCAGTTCCACTGACATTTTGTATTGAGTTGGCCAAGAAGTTCATTCAGGTTTTTTGGCCCATCTTACAGAAAAACCTGAATAAACTGTTTGACCAACCCAATAACATTGAGGCAACTGCTTATCCTAACTGGCTAGGAAGTAAATTTGTAAGCCATTTTATGGCTTTAATGGAACTAAGTGATGAGCAACACACAAAGCCTCCTTCTGTGCCACTTGATGTCAAGGATGGTTGGAACTGGCCTATTTAGAGGTGAGAATGGCACTCAAGAAAGTAGAGGGTGGGAATCTATGTCTCATCAGCAGCCAGTTGAAAAGAACCTACCTGGAAATGACTTGGGGATATTTAGGAAGTCATCCTCTAAAAACTTATGACAAGTGAACACAGGTTTCACAAGATAAGAATGAAACTATAGAATTTTGATACTGTATTCAGATTTAATTCTCTAGAAGCAAGATCCATACCTCCAAAAAAGTCCCATGAAAGCTATCAGAGATATTCTATTAAACATAGTAAATTGCAGATAAACTATTATTTCAGCTTACTTCAGAAACTTCACCAAAATTACAGTAAAGGAACCAAAAGGATAAATAGAAAAGGATAATGAACTAGAGAGTAGATAGCATACAAGACAGGTCACCAAAATTTTGCAAGATGGACAATAAAAGAATAACAATTGACTTGGGCAAAACTGTGCTGTCTAGAGCTGTATATAGAATTCGATTGGTGGCTCAAATGGTAAAGAATTTGCGTGCAACGCAGAAGACCTGGGTTTGATTCCTGAGTTGTGTATAAGGAACAGCAAGCTGATTCATCCTATAGAATCTCAGAGACGTTCAGGATTTGGAATCAAAAGGCATATATATGTCAACATGATACAAGAAGCTGGTATCAGATATTATTTGAAATTCTAGTTAGACTTTAAAGCCCTGTACCCATTCCCAAGCAGGACACAACTATTCCTTCCCAACTCCTGAAGGGAATGATAAGATGTAGATCTGGAAAACTGAACTATGGAGGCTTCAGATTTAGTGAAAATGGGCATAGGCAAGTTCATGGAAAAGGCCCCTAACTGACAAGAAAGGGAATATATGAAATTCTTCATGATGAATGATGAGGCATCCCAACTCTCCTCTACCCACCCACCACCACCCATCTTCATTCACCTTAGTTCCAGGGACACTGGTGGCCAGACAGGAAACTAGAAGTTTCTTCTTTGGAGAAAACTGAAATCTCCATAGAGAAGAGAGGGAAGAGAAGAAGGGAATGAAAACATTTCCCGATGCTTCTGATGATATTTAGACCCAGCTGTTCAGTAACTCATGCACACTATGTATAATTAATGTCAATACTACCTATCTTATCTTCTCAGCCTAACTATAAGTTTCATAAGTTCAGCGGCCATTTCTCAATCTTCTGTATAACAGTTATTTTATTAAAGTATCCATTCAGAGCTAATTGTGTTCATCAAAATCTGTCTCTTTTCACTGAGCACAATTGCTAGGTACAAATACAATAAGGCTTTCCAAATGATATGAAAGAAATGACCTCCATTATTTAGAGGGTTCCTCTGCCCTTTTTGATTATCTTCTATGGAACCAAGGAACACAGAGTGTTATGTGTGGTTGGGGAGATGATACTTTATTTGTCCTCTGGTGCATTAACCTTATCCAGAACTCTAATAGTAAAGTGACTGCTCAGCCTAACATGTTGCCATGTCCATACTGTTTCTAATTCCTATATAAAAATAAATCTCCCATGATTATGGAATCCCTTGCATTTTGGAGTCCATGTATTTTGATGCAAATATAAGTGTAAACACACACACACACACACACACACACACACACATAGATACTGAAGTTCATCTCTTGGGGCCTAATCAAAATCATCCTTTTCAAGTATATTCTCACTGATGTAAATCTCAGTCCTAGCTACATGCAGCATTTTGGATTCTTTAATGTAAACCAAGGTTTGAGTCAGTTTTCCATTTTAGTAAGTAGAAACAATTAGTTCAACCCTTGATATCAAACCCAAAATGTACTTTTTACAACTAAGCAACAGAATTGCTTAAAAAAAAAATGTTTCACTGGGCATATTTCCAAAAATAGCTCATTTTTTAAGTACCAAGGTGATGATATCTCAAAGTTGAATTGTGTGTTGATTCTTAACATATTTTAAAGCCCTGTAATACCTGGATAAATATGTTGCCTAGTTCCTCAGGCTTTAGTTATATTCCTTTTTAAAAAAACTAATTCCTTGGATGACCATTATATCTAGTACCATGGACAAGAATCCCTTAGAAGAAACAGAGTCGCCCTCATAGTCAACAAAAAAGTCTGAAATGTAGTACTTGAGTACAATCTCAAAAATGACTGAACGATCTCAGTTCATTTCCAAGGCAAACAATTCAACATCACAGTATTCCAAGTCTATGCCCCAACCACTAATGCTGAAAAAGCTGAAGTTAACAGGTTCTATGAAGATCTACAAGACCTTCTAGAACTGGCATCCCCCACAAAAAAATGTTCTTTTCATAATAGGGGACTGGAATGCAAAAGTAGGAAGTCAAGAGATATACCTGGAGTAACAGGCGAGTTTGGCCTTGAAGTACAAAATGAAGCAGGGCAAAGGCTAACAGAGTTTTGCCAAGAGAACACAGTGGTCATAGCTAACACCTTCTTCCAACAACACAAGATAACTGTACACATGGACATCATCAGATGGTCAATACCAAAATCAGATTGATTATATCCTTTGCAGCCAAAGACAAAGAAACTCTATACAGTCAGCAAAAACAAAGCCAGAGGCTGGCTGTGGCTCAGATTATGAACTCGTTATTGCAAAATTCAGACTTAAATTGAAGTAGGGAAAACTACTAGGCCATTCAGGTATGACTTAAATAAAATACATATGATTATACAAGAGAAGTGACAAATAGATTCAAGGGATTAGATCGGATAGACAAAGTGCCTGAAGAACTACGGATGGACGTTCATAACATTGTACAAGAGTCAGACATGACTTAGCAACTGAACAACTTTTTTCAGCTGTAAGCATAAATAAATAAAAACATGCCCATTTATATGAATTAGCAATAGTCCTCACAATGTGAAAATAACCAAGTCAGCACTTGCTATATATGGCTCTTAAATTTTTTCATTATATACTTTTTTGTTTCCCATATAAGCATATTTATTGCTGATAATTTTTCTTACACATAATGGGAAGAGATACGATAGATTACCCACAGTAGACTATGTGTTGTAGAATTTTCAGTTTGTGAATCACTGGTGATGAGTCCCTGTGCTGAGAGACTGTATACAAGTGATGAACTGGAAATAATAATTAACTAGTAAGTCAGCTTAATTTTAAGCTAAGCTGAAGACTCTGCATCAGAATCAAAAAGACTTTACGTTCAAGTAACAGATTACATATCACTGTATTAACATGCTCCTAGCATCTAGCATCTGGCAAATATTAATACTAGTTGAATGAATGAAAAGTTAATGTTTTAATTTTATTTCCCCATCAAACAATCAGCTTGCTCTACCATTCCTATTTGAGAACACAGTTGAGGATAAATGTCCTTTTGTGCCAATAAGCACCTTACAGAGTTCCTTCTCCTTTACCCCGGTGATATGTCATTATTGGGAAAGGAGCACAACTCAGCTATATATACCTAAAGGTCCAGGCTAGAAAAGAGAGGAGAAAAAGAAATGATCAATGATAAAACAAAAATAAGCTAATGGAAACAAGAGAATTTCTTGTTGGATGGGTATGATTGTATCTGTGCTTTGTCTTTGGAAAGGAATTTATCTATGCATTGTGGAATTTTACCTGGAAGCAGTAGAATGGTAAACCCTACCAGCAACAATGCACTGAGGCTCTATTTTGTGCCGAGAACTGCGTTAGAGGTTTTGTATAAATCTCTCATTCAATCCTCATACAGATTCTGTTTAAAAAGTCTAGCTTGTTCTGTTTGCTGATCTCTTCAGTGTCTAATTTCCACCCTGACACAAGGGGGGCTGTGGTGGTCACTTTTTTTAGGCTTGCTTGTTCAGTCGTGCTGTGGGGAGGCAGGAACACTGCAAACAAATATCACTGGTGTGTGCTCACAGTGATTCAGCCACACTGGGTTTGCCCCCGCTCACTGAGTGTGTGCTTTCCCTGTCTACACTGCTCAGGCTCTAGATTGCTCTGCCGGGAACTGTCTGATGCTGGCCCTGGGTTGCATGCACTCCCCAGGTCTAAGCCTCTCAGGTTCTCGGGTACTCCACAAAGGTGCAGACTTGGTTGGGCCTGCGTTTTGTGCCCATCCCAGGTCTAAGCACCTCAGGTGACCAGGTGTTTGGCAAGCACTGTCACCCCCAATTGAAGGCTGTGACTTATGCCTCCCCCGTCCCAGCCGCTTGGTTTTCTGGATGTATAATGGGTGCGCCTTCTCAGGTATGCCGTGTGTCTCTTCTGGGGAGCTGATCTCTGGCTGCAACCCTCCCAGCGGATGTCAATTTTCCAGAATCCCAAGAAGTCTTGGTTAGCAACGAAGTCTACTTGCAATTTGGTAGATGACGCCTCTCTGGGGCCGCAATCGCCCCCTTCTAGCTCTGACTGGCCTCCTCTGCCTGTCTCCTATGGGCGATGGGCCAGTCCACAGCCGGCTAACTCTTCTCAGTCCTTTGTTCTGTGACAGGGCCTGGCGGTGTCTTAGGTTAGGGCTCTTCACAAGACACTATCCCACAGTCTGGGCTACTATCTCAAGCTAGTTCCCTCAGATTGCCCTTGGGGCATTCAGGCCTGGTCCTTACCCTAAGCAATGCAGCCGGCACCTCCCTGTCCAGCCCCCCTTGCAAGAGGGGGATGCGACTGTCTGGGCTGCTGCTCTGCTGGGAGTTGCTGTTAGGCATGTAATCTGTGGGTTTTATTTATTTATTTTTGCTCCAAGAAATTTTGCCCTCTGAGATTCCAAGGCTCACCACAGACCCCATCCTATTCCTCCATCATGGTAGGACGGCCTCTGTCAACTTGGAAGAAATGGACAAATTCTTAGAAAAGTACAACTTTTCTAAGTTGTAAAACTGAAGTTGTAAACTGAACCAGGAAGAAAGAGAAAATCTTAACAGACCCATCATAACCACGGAAATTGAAACTGTAATCAGAAATCTTCCAACCAACAAAAGCCCAGGACCAGACAACTTCACAGCTGAATTCTACCAAAAATTTAGAGAAGAGCTAACACCTATCCTACTTAAACTCTTTCAGAAAATTGCAGAGGAAGGTAAACTTCCAAACTCATTCTATGAGGCCACCATCACCCTAATACCAAAAGCTGACAAAGATGTCACAAAAAAAGAAAACTACAGGCCAATATCACTGATGAACATAGATGCAAAAATCCTTAACAAAATTCTAGCAATCAGAATCCAACAACACATTAAAAAGGTCGTAATTCATGACCAAGTGGGCTTTATCCCAGGGATGCAAGGATTCTTCAATATCCGCAAATCAATCAATATGATACACCACATTAACAAATTGAAAAATAAAAACCATATGATTATCTCAATAGATGCAGAGAAAGCCTTTGACAAATTCAACATCCATTTATGATAAAAAAAAAAAAAACATTCAGAAAGCAGGCATAGAAGGAACATGCTGCTGCTGCTAAGTTGCTTCAGTCATGTCTGAGTCTGTGCAACCCCATAGATGGCAGCCCACAAGGCTTCCCCATCCCCAGGATTCTCCAGGCAAGAACACTGGAGTGGGTTGCCATTTCCTTCTCCAATGCATGAAAGTAAAAAGTGAAAGTGAAGTCTCTCAGTCATGTCACACTCTTAGCGACCCCATGGACTGAAGCCTACCAGGCTCCTCCATCCATGGATTTTCCAGGCAAGAATACTGGAGTGGGGTGCCATTTCCTTCTCCATAGAAGCAACATACCTCAACATAATAAAAGCTATATATGACAAACCCTCAGCAAACATTATCCTCAATGGTGAAAAATTGAAAGCATTTCCCCTAAAGGCAGGAACAAGACAAGGGTGCCCAGTTTCACCACTACTATTCAACATAGTTTTGGAAGTTTTGGCCATAGCAATCAGAGCAGAAAAAGAAACAAAAGGTATTTGGATTGGAAAAGAAGAAGTAAAACTATCACTCTTTGCAGATGACATGATCCTCTACATAGAAAACCCTAAAGACTCCACCGGAAAATTACTAGAGCTAATCAACGAATATATTAAAGTTGAAGGATCTAAAATCAACACACAGAAATCCTTTGCATCCCTATACACTAACAATGAGAAAACAGAAAGAGAAATTAAGGAAACAATTCCATTCACCATCGCAACGAAAAGAATAAAATACTTAGGAATATATCTACCTAAAGAAACAAAAGACCTATATATATAAAACTATAAAACACTGGTGAAAGAAATCAAATAGGACACTAATAGCTGGAGAAGAATCAATATAGTGAAAATGAGTACACTACCCAAAGCAATCTATAGATTCAGTGCAATCCCTATCAAGCTACCAATGGTATTTTTCAGAGAACTAGAACAAATAATTTCACAATTTGTACGGAAATACAAAAAACCTCTAATAGCCAAAGCAATCTTGAGAAAGAAGAATGGAACTGGAGGAATCAACCTGCCTGACTTCAGGCTCTACTACAAAGCCACAGTCATCAAGAGAGTATGGTACTGGCACAAAGACAGAAATATAGATCAATGGAACAAAATAGAAAGCCCAGAGATAAATCCACACACCTATGGACACCTTATCTTTTGCAAAGAAGGCAAGACTATACAGTGGAGAAAAAACAATCTCTTTAACAAGTTGTGCTGGGAAAACCAGTCAACCACTTGTAAAAGAATGAAACTAGAACACTTTCTAACACCATACACAAAAATAAACTCAAAATGAATTAAAGATCTAAACGTAAGACCAGAAACTATAAAACTCCAAGAGAAAAACATAGGCAAAAAACCCTTTGAAGTAAATCATAGCAGGATCCTCTATGACCCGCCTCCCAGAATATTGGAAATAAAAGCAAAAATAAACATATGAGACCTAATTAAAATTAAACGCTACTGCACAACAAAGGAAACTATAAGCAAGGTGAAAAGATAGCCTTCAGAATGGGAGAAAATAATAGCAAACAAAGCAACTGAATCAGTTATAATGAGGTGAATGAAACTGGAGCCTATTATATAGAATGAAGTAAGCCAGAAAGAAAAACACCAATACAGTATACTAATGCATATATATGGAATTTAAAAAGATGGTAATGATAACCCTGTATGCGAGACAGCAAAAGAGACACAGATGTATAGAACAGTCTTTTGGACTCTGTGGGAGAGGATGAGGGCGGGATGATATGGGAGAATGGCATTAAAACATGTAAATTATCACATGTGAAACAAATCGCCAGTCCAGGTTTGATGCATGATACAGGGTGCTCAGGGCTGGTCCACTGGGATGACCCAGAGGGAAGGGATGGGGAAGGAGGTGGGAGAGCGGTTCAGGATGGGGAACACATGTACATCCATGGCTGATTCATGTCAATGTATGGCAAAACCAATACAATATTGTAAAGTAAAAATAAATAAATAAAACTGAAAAAATAAAAAGTCTAGCAAATTGGTAGCAAAACACAGCCAACTCCTCTTAGCTCTATTCTTTCCCACAACCTCAGATATAGCACAGTAGTACCAGTAAGGAAATTAGGATTATAACTACCTAGAATGTAGTTTGAGCCCTGGCTCTATCACTTACAGATATTATACTGCTGGGCAAATATTTAACATTTCTCAGGCTACACTTCCTTGTTTATAATAATACTTTGTCCTATTACGTGACTGGTATGTTTTCAGATTATGATGTACTTAGTTCAGCATCTAAAATTTGGCAAACAATTATGGAAGCATTCTTTATGATGCAAGATTTTACATGTCAGTGCATATTAAGGAGTCTTTTATGCTCTGTGTGCATTTTCAGAGCTCCTTCAAAGATAGACGGACTATGTGACCCAAGCATCCTAGCCACAGCAGAGCAGAACCAAGATCCACTCCTTTCCCAAATGCAGCCAACAACTTTTTGGCCAGCAGCATCTAAAGTGATCTAGCATGACAAATTTGTCAAATAGAGTCAAAAGTGTCTAATGCAATAACATCTCTGTGTCGGAGATTTTGAATACATAATCTTTAGAGACAACCAGAAGTTGGTGGTAGCTGGAATTTCCCAAATACTTATATACTAAGAGAGTGTAGTACACAGAAGCCATTAGCAATAGAAATCCTGAGGCTTCTATTAACCAGAGGCCATGATAGCACTTAATTAGCTGATATAACTTGAGGTGCCTCTGGTCATTAAAACCAGGAGCAATTTATCTTACTCAGAGTATATTTAGCATTAGAATTATGAGCAAGGGGACCAAGTGGACACAGTTGATAAACAACCTAACTACTGTATTGAAGCATATTTCCTAACCTGAAAAGATTACAAAGAGGAACATGATGTCTATATGACTTTTTAGAGGAAAAAAGAGTTAATAACAAAGGGAATATGTGATCGTTTCCCTCAGAACAGGCAAGTTTTTCTCTAAGATTGTGTTCACAACTGTACAAATAGTAAAGAACAATGAAATGGTCAACTGACTACGCCAGCCACCTCCTTCGACACAGTGCCAATTGACAAATAATTTGCAAAATGTCACAGGAAGCATTTAATTAAGCCTATAATGGCAGTTCCTGTTAGCTTTGTCTATAATTATTCTTTATTTCCTTAACATAAACAAATTAGCTTTAATAGTATGTCAGATGGTGTTTTCAGTCTCCACAGGACTTCTAATTTGTAGACTTTTCAGTTACTGATTTATCAAAACTGTCCATAAAGCATGCTTTCAGCCCCATGCATCTGCTTCTCTGGTGCTCTTCTGGCCCCTGAATATCTATTAATTTACTTTCTTCACACTGGGACAATTTTTTGTGTTTTCAAAGGGATAATTTCACTTTCTAAGAATAGATGCTACATGGTGTCAAGAATGTGGTAGAACTCCAGGATACTAGTATAATTTTGAAAAGTTCATGCATGTTAGAAAATTTCTGTGTTTAAGACAACAATGTTCCTCAACTGTTTAATGCAACTGAAAGAGAAGACACATTTTAGAAAATGAAAATATTTTCTCTGTCAAGTAGTTTAAAATAGTGAATTGCTACTGTCATCTAAACAATTTATAGGAGTGTCATATCTGTCTGTGAATATGAAATAGCCACTCAAGCAAGAGCTAGGAATAACTGAATACATTCCCCCAACTGTGAAATAGGGGGGACTTAAAGTGTTTCTGAGTATCAGGGTGTTAGTAGTCATTCAAATACTACCACCGCTGCCTATCAAAGTAGGTCATGAAACACAGGCTGCTGTGATCCATGACAAAGAGATAGAAAGAGACAGAGTCCCCTCTCCGATCCCTTCTCATTCCCTCTGAATTCAATGTGATGCCGGTATTTTGTTGATATTTTTACTAAGTCACACGGACCTGAAAAGGACTGCCTGGTCAAAACAATGTTGGCTGTGATCTCAACGAATTACTTCACAATTGGCATTAGTCTCTGATTCTAGCTCAACATAATGAGCTGTCCCCTCTTTACAAATTTGTCCTCTAAGTTTGTAATCCCAAGGTCATTTTAGAAATGGAATTTCAGTGTCTTGGTATATTTTGGTTCCAAGTGGCTCACTTATGGTAAGTCACTTGGTACCAAACCTCCTCAACTTTAGTTGTTGCTGTTAGTTGGTAAGTTGTGTCCGACTCTTTGTGACCACATGGACTGTAGCCCACCAGGCTCCTCTGTCCATGGGATTTCCCAGGCAAGAATACTGGAGTGGGTTGACATTTACTTCTACAGGGGATCTTCCTGACCCAGAGATAAAACCTGCATCTTCTGCATTGGCAGGTTGATTCTTTACCGCTGAGCCACCAGGGAAACCTTAATCTTCTCTTAAATGCTTCCTAAAACTTTTATTCCTCTTATTGTCCTATGCCCATCCTATACAGCATTGAGTTAAGATTTCTCGAGTTTCCCCAAATGTTTAAAAACCACATATTTTAGAAGTCATTTGGGGACAAACAAAATGTTCCAGAGATGAAAATAATGTATGAGATGCCAGTGAAAAGTATAATCATAGCAAGCAATGTCTTCCTTAGGCAAGCATGTCAGGAGATAGCATCTTCTATGAATGCTAACCTAGCCCATCGGTAGAACCATGCTCAACACACAAATAACTCAAATGAAGATTCCAATGTCTGTCTCTGTCTTTCTTTCTTAGTTCATTTGAGGAATCAGAGGTTCCATTCTAAATTGCAAAGAACTGTTGCTTTAGCAGTATCTTTATTTTTCAGTAATCCTTCAGCTTATATCAGACTCACAAAGATTAGTTGGACTGTCTTCCAGAGTCTTTATGATAATGACTTTTAATACTCCCAGGTATCTGAGTTCTTCCGAAATGGAAATACCTTCTACATTCTCTCTATCCTTTTCCAGTGTTCACTGATGCTTGTTTCTGGAGTAAATATTTTAACTCAACTTGATTCAATTCTAGAATGACAAGATTTAAATGAATCCAGAATCATTAAATATCAACAACAATAACAACAAAACTTCAGAGTACAGGGATAACTGTAACTGCTAAAGTTTTCAAAATCTGGTGTTATTTATTGCCTGTCTCCTCTTCTCTGGGTGATGGTTTAGTGTGCCCTATGAAAAGCAAAGGAGAAACACAGACACCGTTCCTGCCTGAACATACTAGCTTTCATATCTAAGTTTTGAAGTAAATGAGAATTTTTTAAAATGTAGCAACATTTTCCTCAGTAAATGTTCTAATTTAATACCTAGAGAGGTTTATTACACCTTTCTTCCATAACTTTGTTTTATTATGACTTCCTCCCAGTCCAGGAGAGGAACTCATTGTCAGGCAATATCTAAATATAACATTAAAACTTCTTTTGTCTCCATTTCACATGAACTAGGGAGCAAAGCTAAAAGCCATGCATTTGCTGTTATTATAAAGAAAGATGTTTTAATAAACTATGCAATAAATTGGAAAAGACCCTGGTTCTGGTAAAGATTGAAGGCAGAAGGAGAATGGTATGGCAGAGGAAGAGATGGTTCGGTGGCATCACCGATTCAATAGATGAGTTTGAGCAAACTCTGGGAGATGGTAAAGGACGGGGAAATCTGGAGCACTGCACTCCATGGGATCACAAAGAGTCAGACATGACTGAGTGATTGAACAACAACAGCATCTAATACTGGGTGTTACAACATAGAAACTCTAAAGGTTTTATAGAGATAGGGCCAAATTTATCCATTATTTTAACTGTCCAATTCTCTATAGATTTCCACATGCTTTTGCTTACAATGCTGTGTGACAGATTATAACCATCATCCTGAATGCATGGGTGATTATGTTTATTGTTTAAATATTAAACTCAGTAATTTTTATTCCCTTTTCCTGTTGAAAACTTCCAACTATTGACCCAAGTACATTCAGTGCTAAGACCCTAGCTTAAAACAAAGACAGTATCACTTAGCTTTTGGTTGCAAATTTAATTTCCTCGATCCATAGTCATCTCTAATAGTCTTGACAGCTAGGCCATGTTTACAGAGAAAGTCTCCCTTTACATCTAAATCCAAAAGTTATTTAGTTCATTGGCTTTTTTAAAGTATTATTTTTTTTTTAATTTTATTTTTAAACTTAACATAACTGTATTAGATTTGCCAAATATCAAAATGAATCCGCCACAGGTATACATGTGTTCCCCATCCTGAACCCTCCTCCCTCCTCCCTCCCCATTCCATCCCTCTGGGTCGTCCCAGTGCACCAGCCCCAAGCATCCAGTATCATGCATCGAACCTGGACTGGCAACTCATTTCATACATGATATTTTACATGTTTCAATGCCATTCTCCCAAACCTTCCCACCCTCTCCCTCTCCCACAGAGTCCATAAGACTGTTCTATACATCAGTGTCTCTTTTGCTGTCTCGTACAATTCGAACCCAAAACAATAAAGTAAAGTATTATTTTTGAAAGGTTAGATGACAAAGGAATATTTCCCACTTGACAGAAAGAGGAAGTAGAAAACCTGTGTGTTTTGGATTGGGAAGAATTGTGGAAGGATAAGACTTGGGGAATTATAACCCCTGAGTTTCTGGAGAGAAGCTTGGTTGAGAAAAAAATCTGGGAACTCTCAGGTTTTCAAGCTAGGGATATGCATCCTTATAATACGGCACAGAAGAAAAGAGCTCCAGGGACAGAAACGGGTTGGGATAGATGGCCCTGGAAGATTGAATCCAAGTCTCTATGATCTTCTGTGTTATGTCAAAAGAATCTAGGTTATCTCAAACGTCCATGAGTGGGCTGTGGAGCTCTTTTCATCATAACCAAGGACAGAAGTCTCCCTGGAGCAGAAAGACAAAGAAACTCAAATGCTTGATTAGACAGTGTTGCAGCCAGCTTCAGGGGTTAAACAAGGCTTTCAAGAACATTGGAAAAAGCCTTCCTCTGACAAAAGAGCATGCTAGGATGTCTATGAGTCCAGACTTTGTTGTAGTGACTGTAGTCAAGCTCAACTGCAACACAAGACATGTTAGCCTTCTAACATGTCTCCCTTACCACCACTGTGGTGAAGCTTTTCACAAGTTTTCTCCACAAGCAGGGAGGCATGAAGCAGGAGAGAGACAGACCTAGAGAAGTGTTTACTCAAATTATGTTCAATTAAACTGAAACAGACTGCTTAAGGTCAGAAGAGCTGACTCTAATTGGCAAGTTTTCCTTTCTCTTCTACTATCGGCAGAAAGGGGGCTTAGGAATATGCAGACAGGTACATTTTTGCACATTTTACAATATAAACTACTCCCTCTTTTCTAGAACTGTATTTCCATTCATATTAGCTTATATTTATTAATGTTTCTATTAGATGCTACAACTGCATCTCCCTGAGTGGTACCTATTATGTCAATCTGCACAGAAAAACCTCTCTAATTAGTCAGCAAATCCACTCATTCTACCTGATAGCACTATCTTTTAAATCTGCCCAGTTTCCTTCATCACCACTGCTGGTGATAATATAGATTATTGCAAGAGATTCCTAATGGTCTTGATTTCCATGCCTTCTGAATTTTTTCAATTCCATTCATAGCCAACACAACCCCAGGCCTCTGTTTCATTTTTATATACTGCATCTGAAATAATCTCTCAACCAGCAACTCTGTTCCATTATTGCGCTGCTTCAAATCCAAAGGTTTTCAATTTTCTTGAGGATAATCCAAGCATATTTTAATGATATATCATTCAGGGTCCTAATAAAAAAGACAACACATTCAAATTAATATCATTTCAGGTAGATCTTATAAATGACTTTATTTAAATAGTAGTATAGGGCGTGATGTAAGGAAATCACAAGGAATAGTGTAGTGGGGTTGCACCATGTCAATATGGCTAAGCTAAAAACACATTTTTCAAAATCTCCTTCACTGTATGGCTCTGGCTTTGAATCGACCAGAAGAGAAATTGTGAGATTTGGAATACAGAAGTGAGGCAGAGACCATTACAATCTGATGGCAGGTGTTTTAGACTGGTAAAGAACAGGTTCAGAGATACAGATGCGTCCCAGCTGGTCCATGCTCCAGGTCTCCTTTCCTAACTGCCTCCAACAGGGAGCCTGGGCTTGTAGACTCTTCCCCCAGCTCACTATCAACATTGTAGTCCAGGTGCTGAAAGTGACTAGTATCACAGAT
This sequence comes from Bubalus kerabau, assembly GCF_029407905.1. Classification (NCBI taxonomy): domain Eukaryota; kingdom Metazoa; phylum Chordata; class Mammalia; order Artiodactyla; family Bovidae; genus Bubalus; species Bubalus kerabau. Next base: position 18,144,300 of record NC_073641.1, read on the forward strand.
TGCCTGACAAACTTCAATGTGTACCCCTGTATCAGTGTTTCAGAAGAACTGATTTAAGACTTCTCTCTAATTCTCTCCAATAGACCATTACTCCCCCAGCTTCTCCCACCATTGTGGAAGCTCTAGTTCGTGTATGCAGTCACTTCAGTTGTGTCTGATTCTTTGCGATCCTATAGATTGTAGCCCACCAGGCTCCTCTGTCCATGGGATTCTCCAGGCAAGAATACTAGAGTAGGTTGTCATGCCCTCCTCCAGGGGATCTTCCCAACCCAGGGATCGAACCCACATCTCTTATGTCTCCTGCATTAGCAAGTGGGTTCTTTATCACTAGAGCCACCTGGAAAGCCCATGGACCATTGTTCTCCCAGCTTCTCCCACCATTGTGGGTGGTCTTACTCCTATAATAAGTCCCTTATTTTGTAATTCCCATAGCATTTCTGCTTCTCTGATTTTTCAGAGCATTTGAGAGTTTGGGATTATTGTTATCCCTAGGCAAAAAGAAGAGCAGATAATTGGGTAGAGGAAGTCTCCTTGAGATCAGGAGGGACTTTGAGCTATGGAAAGCTATTTCATAGGAAGTACAGCACAGAAATAAGTACCCTGATTTAGCTCTCTTCCCACCTTCCAGCCTACTGCCTGGGATCCTCCTTAGCAGAAACTGCAGGCTTGGGAACCATTGATATAGCTGATATTTTCTGACCTCCAGTGCAGAGATCAAGTGACATACTGGAAGACATCCAAGACACATATTTTACATTACACATTATAGCCAGTAAAACAAAACTTGGTGAACGAAAGTAAAGAAATAGAAAAAATTTTAAGCCAAAGAACAGGGAGATAAAGATTGAGGGAAAAGTCTCAAGAATTGATTAGATGATATCAAATGATCTAATATACATGCAACTGATATACCAGAAGAAGATAGAAAGAGTGAAGCAGAAAAAAAAAAAAAAGATTTTTTAAAACAAGAATTGAAAGTTCCCAATTTATTGAAGCTTAGTAATTTTCAAGAAGAAGATATTAAACATCAAATGGAATAAACACAAAGAACCTGTTTTGAGGTGCATCATAGTCAAAATGATAAAAATCAAAGATAAGGAACAACTCTTAGAAGCTGAAACTCCAAACATGTATAATACCATATAAGAAACGAATTGCCAGTCCAGGTTCGATGCAGGATACAGGAAGCTTAGGGTTGGTGCACTGGGATGACACAAAGGGATGGTATGGGGAGTCAGGTGGGAGGGGGGTTCAGGATGGGGAACACGTGTACACCCATGGCGGATGCATGTTGATGTATGGCAAAACCAATACAATATTGTAAAGTAAAAAATAATAATAATGATAAAAAAATTTTTTTAAAGGAAAAAAAAAAAAGCTGAAACTCCAATACTTTGGCCACCTGATACAAAGAACTGACTTATTGGAAAAGACCCTGATGCTGGGAAAGATAGAAGGCAGGAGGAGAAGGCGACAACAGAGAATGAGATGGTTGGATGGCATTACCGACTCAATGGACATGAGTTTGAGCAAGCTCCAGGAGTTGATGATGGACAAGGAAGCCTGGCATGATGCAGTCCATGGGGTCACAAAGAGTCGGACACAACTGAGCAACTGAAGTAACTGATACTTGAAAGCAGTAAGAAAAAAACTTTATATACAGGGGATCAATGATCAAATTAATGACATTTCTCATCAGAAATATGAAGAGTGAGAGAATCTCTCTGTAGTGCTAAGTGGTGCTGAAACTGTTTTTTCTTTTTGGTTGAACAAGAATGTCTATAACATCTTTATCCTAGAAATATAGGATATTTTCCTTTAAGAATGAAAGCAAACTAAAGAATTTCAGGTAAAAGAAAACTAAGAATACTTTTACCAGTAAAATTGCACCATAATAAATGTTAAAGAAAATTATTCAAGCTATGGGAAAATGTTAGTGGAAACTTGGGTCCTCTGAGAATAATAAAATTCAAGAACTGAATTCTGCCAGCAACCTGAATGAAGAGGGAGATAGATTCTCCTAGCATCTTCATATAAGACTACAACCCTGCCAACACCCTGATTTCTGACTATGTCACAGAGAAATAATAAATGAGTATTGTTTTATGCTGCTAGTTTGTGGTAATTTGTTACAGTAACAAGAAAAAATAACTTCACATGTGTTGAATGGAACATTTGGAGGTGAAATCTGTGCCATTTTTCCAAGGGTCCCCAACAGAATAATTCCCCATTTTCTATAGCAGTAACTAGTCCAACGATGCTACTTGGGTTAGACTTTCCTTCTTTTCTTGACTTATTCTTCCCATCCCCCCATCTCTGGGTCTCTGGAAGTACATTCTAAAGTGACCTACCTGAAAGGCAGGCTTTGCTTCAGGTTCTGATTTGGGAGGACCCAAGCCAAGATAGCTGGTCTAGAGAACGACCCTAGACAGCAGATCCTTAGTTTGGGAGAGTCCTCAGGTTAGGACCACTGGTTGTTCTGGGAAACCAACAGGTCAGCTGGCAATCAGGGCCCCAGGGCTGCTGGCAGCTGGGGTGGTGATCAGAACTGGCTGCAGAAGCATCACAGATGTAACACTCTAACGCTTCGTACATTAGGACAAGTTACAGGCAAAGGTGATGCATTAGCCTATGAGGCAGAGGTAGTACTTGAAAGGTTTGGGGGTCTCTGGAAATAAGGTCTATAGAACTGGCTGTCTTGGTTAACTTTTTGAAGTCTTTTTTAAAACCAAAAAAGGTTTTGGGTTATTCAACTCAATTCAAGGCATTCTATGAAAGTTAGAAAGCCTCATAGCAACACTGAAGACCCTTTTCAGGTCCAAGTGTGCGGGAAAATAATCAGGCTCAGGCTTTGAAGGTACTGGTAGGACACATACAAGGATACTGAAGACTCAGCTTCATCAGTACTCTGGCATCCAAACCAGGGTCCTAATAGAGAAAAAGTGGGGTCGTTACCTGGGAAAGATTCATTTGCATAAAGACCTCACCTGAGGCAGGTGCCTCATAAGGTGAAGATATTTCCATTTCCATCTGCAGAATAGCTGGCTCTAACAGAATTTACCTCTCTTATAGGACTTTTTTTTTTAATTGCAAGAAACAGATAATATATCCTTATTGCAGCACAGGTAAATATAGCCATTGTTTTATAATGGCCTTAAATGGAGTATAATCTATAAGAAATATTGAATCATTATGTTGTACACCTGAAACTAATATAATGTTGTAAATCAACCAAACTTCAAAGGAAAAGCAGCTAACATACTTGAACATTTTGAATTCATATGAACCGAAGACTAAAGACTTTGAAAAAAAAAAAAACTTAAAAAAAAAAAGAAAGAAAAGGCAGGGAGAAACAGAAGAGAAATATTAAAAATGTAGATACTAGAATAATGTAAGATGAATCATGCATAACAATGCCCTATCTTTATAAACATTAGTGTTTAGTCCTTATAAAAATTTCTTTAGTCAGGAAATGCTATTTGATTTGTGAGTACTTCCAATGCAATACCAATTTTTGAATGCAGAACTTAAGGCAAACAACAATGATGATGACAAAACCCACAAGAAACTGCAAATACCAAGAAGTCAATTTTGGTTAGAAAAAAATTTTAAATGAGAAGATATTAGTTTAACAGGTAGCATTCCAACTGTTTATGGTGGCTTTGGACTCTATCTACTTTAAGTAAAGGTCTTGAATTGTTTCTTTTGGAAGTAAATATGCCCTTTACTACCAGATGCAAAAATATTACAGGGTGTTGCCACAGAATTATTGCTCCAGACATAAAGGAAGAGACTTCTCTTCAATCAGACCTGGCCCCTAAGTCGACTGAGCACATTTAGCAAGTGAAAGTGAAGTCGCTCAGTCGTATCCGACTCTTAGCGACCCCGTGGACTACAGCCCACCAGGCCCTCCGTCCATGGGATTTTCCAGGCAAGAGTACTGGAGTGGGGTGCCATTGCCTTCTCCATTAACAGCGGCTAGGCAAGTAAACCTTGGTAATTCTCATGTCAACAACAAGTCAAAATCACTCTATGCATATGACAACATGTAAATAAGTGATATGTCTGGTTATGAGAAAAGTGGAACAATGAAATAAGACTGTGGAACTAGAGAAAATAAAGCTCAAATTACATTCTTCATTTATAAGTTGCATGAACTTTGGTAAGGCAGTTTTTCTGAACTTAAGCTTCCTATTTCAAAATACTGACATACAAAAGTATAGTTCAGAGGGTTACATTATACAACACATGTAAATATAGCAAATATATTGGAGAAATATAAATCCAAGACAAAACCTCCTGCCAACTCAGAAAACTTTACAAAAGTAGGATAGAAGGGTTTTATTATTAAATGAACATTAAGGCAGAACATCATGCGTGTCACAGTCAGTCTGCTAAGAGATTGCAAAGACAGAAAGAAATCTTCCCCTTTTATGCAGCCAAGAACATACAGCCCATTACCCACATGTTCTTGAGATGAACAATAACTAGTCCTCAAGTAAGACAACAGTACCATGTGTCAGGCAGAGTTCATCCTAAATTCACCTGGTAACTATTGTGGCCATATGTGTTTGCTAATTAGTTTTAGCCAAGGTTAAAATGAACTCCTCATATCTTTATGACAGGAGGTAGTTCTATAACTTGGAGCAATGGACTCCCTGAAGTTAGACCTTCCTTGACCCTCTCACAGAGACAAGAAGACAGGGGTGCTATTTTTCTTGATGATTACATTTTAAAGGAGTGGCTCCCAGGTCCTTGTGAAAGAGCCTCTTTGGGGAATTTTTAACTATATTACATGCCAAATGAACATGTTTCTGACTGTTTACCAAAATTAAAGCTGGTGCATAAAGTCTCCATTTGTACATAAACAAGTGTTTGTTTCATCGATCGAGCAGCAGTAAAAATACAAAATAAAAGAACTGTGAAGTTTCTCAATACCATAACTGGTTCATGAAATAAATATTACTCCAGAATAATGCCTGAACAGAAACACTGAAGCAAGAATTTACCTGTAATTTTAAAGACCACAATACGAAACTACAAAGGCTGAAGAATGCCTGCTGACTCCACTTCAGGAGATTAAATAGGCAAAAAATGTGTTTGTGACTCTCACAAGGCAATTAGACAGGCCATATCAGCATGAAATGGCTGCAGAAAAGATGCACTGCGGGCTTTGGGGCTGTTCTTTCACCCCAGAAGGATGTGCATTAAGTGGGCATTAACACAGTCATTACACAGGGCCTTACCTGTATCTCATACAACATAGTCCCATGACCTCTTGTTTCACTGGCAAACCCATTTTGGTGCAGTCTCAAAGTTCCTGGGGAAAGGAGGGAAAATAAACTGGAGTTAAATAAATTCCAGGTTTAGATAGGACTGCAGCCAGTATAAAATCACAGTAAAATCATATTTTTATACAGATCCTTTTTAACATCTGGAGAAGAAAAGCAGGGGCATACTGAATTGTCAAGTATAGCATTTGGAGGACAATTGCTAAGCATGACAGGAACCTCAATAAGCTGAATTCTGTCAGTCTGACAGCTTGCCAGAAGCAACAAAATGTCAATTCAAATGAGCTTGCAGACTACAAATTCCTTAAAATGACAAGTAAATTCAGTCACATGGAGAAAATATTGTTTGACAAGCTACAGTTCAAAATAACTTGATAAATTGTAGTAACAACAAAAAACAACATGGCCTTTAAAAAAATTTTAATAGAATACAAGGAGGAGTTGGCCAATTGACAATCATAAAAAAAGAGACTAACACACTGAGTAAGAGATTATGTAGAAAAAAAAATTTTTTAAGATTTAAACACTATAGTTACAAAGCATGACCTCATGCTCATATATTAAGTTCCTTCATCTAACAGTTGAAGAATATACACACTTTATAAACATATTTTGAATACTCCCCACCAGCAACTACATATCAAAATAAATCCCAACAAATATGCGGGGACAATATCTTAAAATCACATTCTTTGGCCATAATGCAACAAACTGACAACACAGAAAGACCCCCCAAAAAATATTTGATTTTAAAAAAAAAATCATACTTATTATAATTCATAGATCAAATAGGAAATTACAAAGAAAATAAAATAGGCCTCTGTGACAACTGATTAAGGAAAGAAACGAAATACAAATAAAACACAAAATGAAATGGGAAACTGGCTAAATATAAAGTAGTTAAAGGGTATTTAAAATATAATTATTGGGGAACACTGTTGGGAGTTGTCAGGTAAAATCTGCAACTGGAGGCAAAGAGAGACCAGAAAGTGAGGCAGACCACTCCAAATTGGTAGATGGCAGCTTTAATGAGCAACAAAACTTACATACAGGGCTTGTTTTTACTGGTCTCATGCAAATCTCCAGACCAGCCCAGCATAATCTTAAGAGTTTATATAGAGGTCTTAATTAGGTTCAACCACATATTCAGCCCAGGTGGTCACAGTAATTCCTTATTCTTTCAAGGTTATGTCCTAGAAACTGAGTCCCATTGTGGACAGAATGTACATTCCTATACGGCAGAGGTGGTGTAGGGCCTCCAATTGCCAGGGTCCAGCTCACAAGATCTCCTCCAACAATAGTCAGCTATACTCTGATCAAGATCGTGACCAAAATTAAATGGATAAACTACTCAAACATTTTTTTAAAGCCAAACCTGTTGCAAAAGACATATAAACTTAAGTTTTAAAGATATTGAAATAATAATTGAAATGTTGGAGGGTTCAGTTCAGTTCAGTTGCTCAGTCGTGTCCGACTGTTTGTGACCCCACGAATCGCAGCACAACAGACCTCCCTGTCCATCACCATCTTCTGGAATTCACTCAAACTCATGTCCATCGAGTCGGTGATGCCATCCAGCCATCTCATCCTCTGTCATCCCCTTTTCCTCCTGCCCCCAATCCCTCCCAGCATCAGGGTCTTTTAAATGAGTCAACTCCACATCAGGTGGCCAAAGTATTGGAGTTTCAGCTTCAGCAGCAGTCCTTCCAAAGAACACCCAGGGCTGATCTCCTTCAGAATGGACTGGTTGGATCTCCTTGCAATCCAAGGGACTCTCAAGAGTCTTCTCCAACACCACAGTTCAAAAGCATCAATTCTTCGGTGCTCAGCTTTCTTCACAGTCCAACTCTCACATCCATACATGACCACTGGACAAACCATAGCCTTGACCAGATGGACCTTTGTTGGCAAAGTAATGTCTCTGCTTTTGAATATGCTATCTAGGTTGATCATAACTTTCCTTCCAAGGAGTAAGCGTCTTTCAATTTCATGGCTGCAGTCACCATCTGCAATGATTTTGGAGCCCAAAAAGATAAAGTCTGACACTGTTTCCACTGTTTCCCCATCTACTTCCCATGAAGTGATGGGACCAGATGCCATGATCTTCGTCTGCTGAATGTTGAGCTTTAAGTCAACATTTTCACTCTCCTCTTTCACTTTCTTCAAGAGGCTTTTGAGTTCCTCTTCACTTTCTGCCATAAGGGTGGTGTCATCTGCATATCTGAGGTTATTGATATTTCTCCTGCAATCTTGATTCCAGCTTGTGCTTCTTCCAGCCCAGCGTTTCTCATGATGTACTCTGCATATAAGTTAAATAAGCAGGGTGACAATATACAGCCTTGACATACTCCTTTTCCTATTTGGAACCAGTCTGTTGTTCCATGTCCAGTTCTAACTGTTGCTTCCTGACCTGCATATAGGTTTCTTAAGAGGCAGGTCAGGTGGTCTGGTATTCCCATCTCTTGAAGAATTTTCCACTGTTTATTGTGATCCACACAGTCAAAGGCTTTGGCATAGTCAATAAAGCAGAAATAGATGTTGGAGGGTAACCATTCTCAAAAAATGTTTGGAGGTAACTATTCTCAAATTTGTTGTTGAGTCGTGTCTGATTCTTTGCCATCCCATGGACTGCAACAAGCCAGGTCTCCCTGTCCTTCACTATCTCTCCGAGTTTGCTCATATTCATATCCATTGAACTGGTGATGCTATTTAACCATCTCACCCTCTTCTACCCCCTTCTTCCTTTGCCTTCGATCTTTCCCAGCATCAAGATCTTTCCCAACGAGTCAACTCTTCGCATCAGGTGACCAGAGTATTGGAGCTTCCACTTCAGCATCAGTCCTTCCAATGAATATTTAGGGTTGATTTCCTTTATGATTGACTGGTTTATTCTCGTTGCAGTCCACGTGAACCTCAAGAGTCTTCTCCAGCAACATAATTCAAAAGCATCAATTCTTTGGCACTCAGCCTTCTTTATGGACCAACTCTCACATCCATACACGACTACTGGAAAAACCATAGCTTTGACTATACAGACCTTTGGCTATGTAATGTCTCTGCTTTTTAATATGCTGTCTAGGTTTGTCATATCTTTCCTTCCAAGGAGCAAGTGTCTTTTAATTTCATGGCTACAGTCACTATCCACAGTGATTTTGCAGCCCAAGAAAATAAAATCTGTCACTGCTTCCACTTTCCCCCCCTCTATTTGCCAAGAAGTGGTGGGACTGGATGCCATGATCTTAGTTTTCTGAATGTTGAGTTTTAAGCCAGCTTTTTCACTCTTTTGTTTCAACTTCATCAAGAGGCTCTTTAGTTCCTCTTCACTTTGTCATTAGAGTTGTATCATCTGCATATCTGAAATTGTTGATATTTTTCCTGCTAATCTTGATTCCAGCTTGTGATTCATCCAGCCCAGCATTTCCCATGATATACTCTGCATATAAGTTAAATAAGCTGGGTGACAATAAACAGCCTTGTCATACTCCTTCCTCAATTTTTGAACCAATGTCTAACTATTCTCAAATATTCAGTATAAATAGAAGGTTTTCTAATTTAAACTAAACAAATATTGCCATTTCCCTTAGCCTCCGTTGGGCTGCACCCTACAAGCTGGAAGTCTTGTAGCTGTCCAGCTAGAGACCTAAAAAAGAACACAGTGACAAAAAAAAAAAGCAAAGGTTTATTGGACAGAGCATCTTACATGTCTGAAACAAAGTGTCCTGGAGCAACCCCTACTGTGCTCAGCAGATGGCAGGCAGGACACAGGCAGCCCTCTTCACTACTTGGGGAGAAAAAGGCTACCATTTATAGGGGGAACTGATGTCAGGTTAACTCATCTATTACCAGGGAAACCAGTGTCTGAGTCAGGGGGCAAGCATGTAGGCAATTACTGATTAAGTTTATAATTCAGAGGATTGGAAAGTCATGTGAGGCTAGGACTGGTCAAACAGGGAATACATAGGTAGCAAGAGAATAGCCATCTTGAATGGCCTGACCACAGAGCCTCAAAAGAGAAATGGAGGGGAGCATAAGAACATATTTTGTTACAAACATATTTCAAAGGTAATTGCTTATAATTAAAACATTAATGACAATTTTTCCATTTGGGGTTGAGCTTATCTATGTCCAGAAATATTTCCATAACAAACTATGGGAGAGACTGGGAAAAAACCTCCTTGAGCTCAGAAATAAATCTCCAACAATCTATATAAAAATTAAAATTTACACTGCAAACGTGAAGAAACAAATGCAATAAAACTTGTTGCAATTAATTAATACATATAATTTGAAAACTAGCATGCCAGGTGACTAGTGTGCATGGATTAGATGAGCATCTCAGCACCCACTCAAGGGGATAAAACACCTTGTACTTTAATCAATTGACTTGCAAATGAACTTTGGAAAAGACACCCAGTCCCTTTCTGATCACTGAAGCCTCCCAAGTTCACAGCCTTCAGTGCCCTGTGTTTATATATCATGCCATTCTAATAACCCATCACTGTTAAGAAGGAACTTAATTATTTTATTAAGAGATGGATCTTACTAAACCAACAGATAATCCACTATGATTGAAAAGTATGCCTCTCCTAAGCTATTCCTTAAAGCAAAGTGTAGTTCCCAGACCAGAAGCATCAGCATCACCTGGCAAGTTGTGGGAAATGGAAATTCCAGAGATCTACTCTAGATTTACTAAATCAGAAACTCTGGAGGTGGCACCCAGCATTCTGAGTTTTAACAAGCTATCCAAGCAATTCTGATCTACATCTAAGTTTGAGAACCATTGGCCTAAAAGTCAACTCCAAGAAGCAGTTACTAAAGGTGTGTGTACAGTACAGGTTGCCAAATGGTATTGTTTTCTACAATGTGCCCATATTTACCTGTCACTTCAAGGAATTTGCAGTGTGCAACCTGATTTGAGTTATATTTTTCATTCCTGCAGCAAACTCTAATACTGATAGCAGGCCGGTTGTTGAGGTTCCTATCGTGCTCAGCAGTTCCTCCAAATGCTAATACCTTGGCAATTCAGTATGCCGCTGCTCTCCTTCTCCAGACATTAAAACACAAATGCCCAGGCCCCAGTGCCAGCAATTCTTATTTAATAGATCTGGAACAAGGCTTTGATATCAGTATCTTTAAGCCCCCCCACAGCACGTGCATACATGCAACACACACACACACATACACCTCCTCCTAAAAAATAGGGTTGAATACCACTCGCCTTTGAAACCATTTCTATATAAAGGTTAAAGAATTCAAATAAATCAACTGGTGATCTGTGTGAGGAAAGTTTAAACAATTCAGATGCTACATACCCATGGTGTTCCTCTGCACCCTGCCTCACCTCTTCATTTTCCAAGACCAGATATGGGCAAAATTGGAAGCGAAGAAATAATCAGGAGCATGAAGCTCCACATCACTACATTCCACTTTTGTTAACTCATGCATGTGGTGCTCAGTCGGACACGAGTGGCGCTCTGGCCCGCTTTGTGATGCTAAGGACTGCAGACTGCCAGGTTGCTCTGTCCATGAGATTTCTCAGGCAAGAATACTGGAGTGGGTTGCCATTTCCTTCTCCAGGGAATCTTCCTGATGCAGCAATCGAACCTGTGTTTCCTGCATCTCTTACGTTGGCAGGCAGATTTTTTACCACTGAGACCCCTGGGAAGCCCCTTGTAACTCATATATATGAGTCTATACTCCAGAGAAAGCATCAAACACAAGTCATGGAAAGTAAAAAAATGTTTTTTTCAAAACCAGGAAGTTGCCTATTATACAAATTAGCACACTTACAGGACATTACTAGTAGTATCATTGTAGTAATCAAACCTTTATCTTATAAGAACGTATATTTAGGGGAGTGACTTTCAGCTATTTAAACACAATCTCTGAGTATTCCATATTTAAGGAGAATTAAACATCACTGTTCTTATACTTAGGTTTGACAGGAAATAAAAACTTGATAAGTTATGATGAAGATAAGTAAGTGTCTTTTTTTTCTCTTTTTCCTGAATTTATTTTTCCAGTTATATTTGTCATTTATTATTAATCAGAAATTGACTTCAGATCTTTCTCTAATATGTTTCAAAGACTCTTTCTCAAATGGTTTAGCTAGGCCACTAGCCTCATATCAATCCTTGACCTCTCCGCCCTTTAATTAGATGAATCAGATGAAAACATTGCCCAAGGAGCTTGGGTGACTCCAGTAGCTGGACAGGATAATAGGCAGAGGAAAAGACATCGACTAATACTGCCATAGAACACAGGAAAGCCTACGTGTCACTCAGTAGTTGTGTAAACTCTTACAGAAAGCTTACAACACTGTGATTTTTCTTTTGTGCTTTTCAAGAGCTAGCTTGGCAGGAATAAGCAGTTTATTGCACCTTGAGTTCGCCATGAATCTAAAAGGAAAATTAAAATCTGTGCTGAACCACTAGTGTTTAAGAGATAATGTTAACAGAGTAAAAGATGTTATCTGACCAGAGGCCTCCTCACACTATATAAATCTTAGGTAGCATCAACGCAAGCCAAGTTTTATAGCTTTCAGTATAAATGTCTAAAACCTCATTTTTTAGACTAACTTTAGCTAACCATCTGAGTTGAGAAGCCAACTTATACAACTATTCAAGCAGAGCAGACTGTCAGCACTACAGAAGAAAGCTAATCATAGAAGGTAATATCTAGGTAAGACCTCAGTGAGCTCTTCAATCATACCAGCTGATATTTATCAGCAAGGTAAATTGTGGCTCATCCCTGGAAAACTGCCTAGAGGCAGAAAAGTTCTGAACACTTGTAGCAGGGAAGACAAAGCAGCCTAAGAAAAAATATCAGAAAGATGGGGAGCAATGAAGACACATGTCATAGATGTTTGAATTGAGTAAATATTCTCCACTTATATCTGTTTATATATGGAGGGACTTGAAATATCAAAGGTTGTTAGTACTCAGTTATTAAAAAAAAAAAATCCTCTTCGTGGATCACAGCCTTGTCATTTCAAAGGGGCTTGCATAACTCAGTGAACCTATGAGCCATGCCATGCAGGGCCACCCAAGAAAGATAGGTCATAGTGAAAAGTTCTGACAAAATTTGTTCTGTTGGAGGAGGAAATGGCAACCCATTCCAGTACTCTTGCCTGAAAAATCCCAAGGACAGTATAAAAAGGCAAAAATATTTGTCAGAAGATGAGACCCCCAGGTTGGAGTGTGTCCAGTATACTACTGGGGAAGAGCAGAGGGCAATTACAAATAGCTCCGGAAAGCATGACGTGGCTGGGCGAAAGCAGAAATGATGCTCAGTTGTGGATGTGTCTGGTGGTGAAAGTAAAGTCCAATGCTGTAAAGAACAATATTGTATAGGAACCTGTAATGTCAGGTTCATGACTCAAGATAAACTAGATGTGGTCAGGCAGGAGATGGCAAGATTGACCATCGGCATGTTAGGAATCAATGAACTAAAATAGTAACAGCTGGATTTAATAACAATGACAATTATATCTACTACTGTGGGCAAGAATCCCTTAGAAGAAATGGAGTAGCCCTCAGAGACAACAAAAGAGTCTGGAATGCAGTATTTGGGTGCAATCTTAAAAACTACAGAATGATCTTGGTTCATTTCCAAGGCGAACCATTCAACATTAGAGTAATCCAAGTCAATTCACCAACTACTAATGCCAAAGAAGCTGAAGTTGACTGGTTCTATGAAGACCTACAAGATCTTCTAGAACTAACACCAAAAAACATGTCTTTATCATCATAGGGGGTTGGAATGCAAATGTAGGAAGTCAAGAGGTACCCGGAGTAACAGGCAAGTTTGGCATTGAAGTACAAAATGAAGCAGGGCAAAGGCGAACAGAGTCTTGTCAAGAGAACAAGCTGGTCATAGCAAGAACCCTTTTCCAACAACCCAAGAGATGACTCTACACATGGACGTCATCAGAGGGTCAAAACTAAAATCAGCTTGATTTTATTCTTTGGAGCCAAAGATGGAGAAGCTCTATATCATCAGCAAAAACAAGACCTGGAGCTGACTGATGCTACTAATTGCAAAATTCAGGCTTAAGTTGAAGAAATTAGAAAAAAATCACTAGGCCATTCAGGTGCAACTTAAATCAAATTCCTTATGATTATACAGTGGAGGTGATGGATAGATTCAAGGACTAGACTTGATAGACAGAGTGCCTGAAGAACTTTGGATGGCGGTTCATAACACTGTACAGGATGCGGCGATCAAAGAACATCCCCAAGAAAAAAGAAATGCAAGAAGGCAAAGTGGTTGTCTACTGTTGCTACTAAGTCACATCAGTTGTGTCCAACTCTGTGCAACCCCATAGATGGCAGCCCAACAGGCTCCCCTATCCGTGGGATTCTCCAGGCAAGAGTACTGGAGCGGGTTGCCATTTCCTTCTCCAATGCATGAAAGTGAAAAGTGAAAGTGAAGTCACTCAGTCATGTCCAACTCTTGGCGGCCCCATGGACTGTAGCCTACCAGGCTTCTCCGTCCATGGGATTATCTGGGCAAGAGTACTGGAGCGGGGTGCCATTGCCTTCTTCAAAAATAACTGAGAAAAGAAGAGAAGCAAAAAGCAAAGGAGAAAGGAAAAATATGCTCAACTGAATGCAGAGTTCCAGAGAATAGCAAGGAGAGATAAGAAAGCCTTACTAAGTGAACAATAAAAAGAAATAGAGGAAAACAAAAGAATGGGAAAGACTAGAGATCTCATCAGGAAATTTGGAGATATCAAGGGAATATTTCATGGAAGGATGGTCACAATAAGGACAGAAACAGTAAGGACCTAACAGAAGGAGGAGATTAAGAAGAGCTGGAAAGAATACACAGAAGAACTCTACAAAACAGGTCTTCATGACCCAGATAACCATGATGGTGTAGTCACTCACCTAGAGCTGGACATCCTGGAGTCTGAGATCAGGCGGACCTTAGGAAGCATTACTAAAAACAAAGCTAGTGGAGGTGACAGAATTCCTGCTGAAAATTTTGAAATCCTAAAAATGGTGCTGTTTAAGTGCTGCACTCAATATGTTAGAAAATTTGGAAAACTCAGCAGTGGCCACAGAACTGGAAAAAGTCAGTTCATTCCATTCCCAAAGAAGGGCAATCACATAGATGTTTGAACTACCATACAATTGCACACATTTGACATGCTAGCAAGGTTATGCTTAAAATCCTTCAATCTAGGCTTCAGTAGCACATGAACCAAGAATTTCCAGATTTATAAGCTGGGTTTCAAAGAGGCAGTGGAACCAGAGATCAAATTACCAACATACACTGAATCACAGAGAAAGCAAGGGAGTTCCAGAAAAACATCTACTCCTGCTTCATTGACTACACTAAAGCTTTTACTGTGGAAAAATCTTAAAGAGATGGGAATACCAGACCATCTTACCTGTCTCCTGAGAAACCTGTATGCAGATCAACAAGCAACAGTTAGAGTCAGACATGGGAACAACTGATTGATCCCAAATTGGGAAAGGAGTACAAAAAGGCTGTATATTGTCTCCTTGCTTACTTAACTTATATGCATGCAAAGTACATCATGTGAAATGCCATGCTAGATGGCAAAATATACAAGCAGCTCATACAACTCAGTGCCAGAAAAACAAACAACCCAATCAAAAGGTGGAGAAAAGACCTAAAGAGACATTTCTCCAAAGAAGGCATACAGATGGCTAACAAACACATGAAAAGATGCTCAACATTGCTCATTATGAGAGAAATGCAAATCAAAACTACAATGAGAGATCACCTACACCAGTCAGAATGGCCATCATCAAAAAGTCAACAAACAATAAATGCTGGAGAGGGTGTGGAGAAAAGGGAACGTTCTTGCACTGTTGGTGGGAATGTAAATTGATACAGCCACTATGGAAGATGGTATGGACATTCCTTAAAAAACTAGAAATAAAACCACTGTATGACCCAGCAATCCCACTCCTAGGCATACAGCCTGAGGAAACCAAAATTGAAAAAGATACATGCATCCCATTGTTCATTGCAGCACTATTTACAACAGCTAGAACATGGAAGCAACCTAGATGTCCATTGACAGATGAGTGGGTAAAGAAGTTGTGGTACATATACATAATGGAATACTACTCAGCCACAAAAAGGAACATATTTGAGTCAGTTCTAATGAGATGGATGAACCTATAACCTATTATACAGATTGAAGATAGTCAGAAAGATAAATATCATATTCTAATGCATGTATACAGAATCTAGAAAAATGGTACTGAAGAATTTATCTACTGGGCAGCAATGGAGAAACAGACACAGAGAACAGATTTATGGACATGGGGAGAGGGGAAAAGAAGGTGAGATGTATGGAAAGAGTAACATGGAAACTTACATTACCATATGTAAAAGAGATAGTCAATGGAAGGGAATTTGATGTATGGCTCAGGAAACAGAGGCTCTGTATCAACCTAGAGGAGTGGGATGGGGGAGGGAGGAGGGAGGGAGGTTCAAAAGGGAGGGGATATATGTATGCCTATGGCTGATTCATCTTGAGGTTTGACAGAAAATAACAATATTCTGTAAAGCAATTATACTTCAATAAAGAAGGTTCTTAAAAAAAAAAGAACAGAAGGAAATTCCTTTAACATCATAAATGCAATCTACATTACTACAACAGAATCTACAGGAAATGTCATAGTTAGTGATAGAAACTGTACTAAGAAAATTCCCATTCTTTACAAGGAAAAAATGCCTGCTACTATGGAACCAGATCTGATAGACAGAGTGCCTGATGAACTATGGACTGAGGTTCATGATATTGTACAGGAGAAAGGGATCAAGATCATCCCCCAGAAACAGAAATGCAAAAAAGCAAAATGGCTGTCTGAGGAGGCCTTACAAATAGATGTGAAAAGAAGAGAAGCCAAAAGCAAAGGAGAAAAGGAAAGATATACCCATTTGAAAGTAGAGTTCCAAAGAATAGCAAGGAGCAATAAGAAAGATTTCCTCAGTAATCAATGCAAAGAATAGACGAAAACAATAGAATGGGAAAGACTAGAGATCTCTTCAAGAAAATTAGAGATACCAAGGGATCATTTCATGCAAATATGGGCTCAATAAAGGACAGAAATGGGATGGACCTAACAGAAGCAGAAGATATTAAGAAGAGGTGGCAAGAATACACAGAAGAACTGTACAAAAAAGATCTTCACAACCCAGATAATCACGACGGTGTGACCACTCACCTAGAGCCAGACATCCTGGAAGTGAAGTCAAGTGGGCCTTAGAAAGCATCACTACGAACAAAGCTAGTGGAGGTGATGGAATTCCAGTTCAGCCTTTTCAAATCCTAAAAGATGATGCTGTGAAAGTGCTGCACTCAATATGCCAGCAAATTTGGAAAAGTCAGCAGTGGCCACAGGACTGGAAAAGGTCAGTTTTCATTCCAATCCCAAAGAAAGGCAATGCCAAAGAATGTTAAAACTACTGCACCATCGCACGCATCTCACACACTAGTAAAGTAATGCTCAAAATTCTCCAAGCCAGGCTTCAGCAATACGTGAACCGTGAACTTCCAGATGTTCAAGCTGGTTTTAGAAAAGGCAGAGGAACCAGAGATCAAATTCCCAACATTTGATGGATCATCAAAAAACAAGAGAGTTCCAGAAAAACATCTATTTCTTCTTTATTGGCTATGCCTAAGTCTTTGACTGTGTAGATCACAACAAACTGTGGAAAATTCTGAAAGAGATAGGGATACCAGACCACCTGACCTGCCTCTTGAGAAACCTATATGCAGGTCAGGAAGCAACAGTTAGAACTGGACATGGAACAACAGACTGGTTCCAAATAGGAAAAGGAGTACATCAAGGCTCTATACTGTCACCCTGCTTATTTAACTTATATGCAGAGTACATCATGAGAAACGCTGGGTTGGATGAAGCACAAGCTGGAATCAAGATTGCCGGAATCTGCATAACCTCAGATATGCAGATAACACCACCCTTATGGCAGAAAGTGAAGAAGAACTCAAGAGCCTCTTGATGAAAGTGAAAGAGGAGAGTGAAAAAGTTAGCTTAAAGCTCAACATTCAGAAAACTAAGATCATGGCATCTGGTCCCATCACTTAATGGCAAACAGATGGGGAAACAGTGGAAACAGTGGCAGACTTTATTTTGGGGGGGGGTTCTAAAAATCACTGAAGATGATGACTGCAGCCATGAAATTTAAAGACACTTGCTCCTTGGAAGAAAAGCTATGACCAACCTAGACAGCATATTAAAAAGCAGAGACCTTACTTTGTCAACAAAGGTCTGTTTAGTCAAGGCTATGGTTTTTCCAGTAGTCATGTATGGATGTGAGAGTTGGACTATAAAGAAAGCTGACCACCAAAGAATTGATGCTTTCGAACTGTAGTGTTGAAGACTCTTGAGAGTCCCTTGGACTGCAAGGAGATCCAACCAGTCCATCCTAAAGGAGATCAGCCCTGAGTGTTCATTGGAAGGACTGATGTTGAAGCTGAAACTCCAATACTTTGGCCACATGATGTGAAGAGCTGACTCATTTGAAAAGACCCTGATGCTGGGAAAGATTTAAGGCAGGAGAAGGGGACGACAGAGGATGAGATAGATGGATGGTATCACTGACTCAATGGACATGAGTATGGGTAAACTCTGGGAGTTGGTGATGGACAGGGAGGCCTGGCATGCTGCAGTAAAGGGGGTCACAAAGAGTCGGACACGACTGAGTGACTGTACTTAACTACATTTACTATTCTACATGGTACTAAATGTCTTAATAATTCAGTAAGAAAAAAGAGGTTAATATCTGAAATAAAAAGTTAAAAACTATCATTATTTTGAAGTAATGAGTTTTAACTTACAAAAAAGCCAAATGAAAAAGGCAATTAGCTCCATTTAGAATTTATTAAGGAGACGTGATATAGACATTAGCCCTAAAATTAATAACTTTCTATTTATCAATATCCAATTATTAAATTTAATGTTTTAGGCTTTCATTTTTTAACTTTTTACATGAACTAATTATAGAGTCACAGAAAGTTATAGAAATACTACAGACAGTTTCCACATACTCTTTACTTGGTTTGTCCCAACCTTCTACAATAAGAATATTGTAGCAAAACAAGGAAACTGATATTATATGGTGTGTGTATACCCCAATGTCATGTAATCCCATGTGTAGATTCACAGAAACACCTTACAAACAAGAAACAGAACTAAAAGGTGCTCCTCATGCTTCCTTGAGAAGATGTAGGTATGATCTTACCTATCTCCTTCCCCACCATCCCTATCCTTGACAGTAATTAATTTGTTCTCCATATCTGTAATTTCTTTATATCAATGACGTTAAATAAATGGAATCAGACAGCAGTGACTTTTTAAATTCTTTTCATGTTTAGCACAATGCTCTTATTGAAAACTGGAATATTATAATGTAATAGGTCTGGAAATCAGACTGTCTCTGTCCTTGGAGTCTGTTTATGTACCTTAATGTAGACACAACTGTTTCTTTATTTAGTGACTTTGTTTTGGGACTTCTCCAAACTATTCTTGTTAAAATGTACTCTTTTGTTATATGTGGTCTCTGAAAGGAACTGTTCATTTAGCTTAGGTTCAGCTAGTATTTTGAAAGATTTCCTTGAATGCCAGAAACCAGTTGAGGTTAGCGGGAGACAGAGAAAGAATCACTTCAAATACATAAGTGTATAAAATTATCATGGTGTTTGTAATGGGATAAGCAAATTATTTAATTAAAAAGACAAGTTGAATTGGAAAGCATATCTCTAAATATATGTTGTTACAGAGACATCTAAAGCAAGGTAACTCTGAAAGCATTGAAGGTTCATTATAAAGTGAGTCATTTTGATTATACTTAACCAAGATCATATAATTACCTGTGCACAAATAAACCAGTTTAGAAAGGGGAAAAGATCTAAGTTAAAACTTATGCATTAGAAAATATACGAGGAAAATGAGCCAAAGGGCCAACTGAAAATGAAAAAAAGTTATATCCAACACATGTGATAGATGAAGGGTAAGATTTCCTTAGTGTTAAGATTTCCTTAAGATTCTTAAAAGAGGATTAAAACTCAATAGAAGAAATTTTTTCTCAAGCAGGTCATAGAAAGGGAAATATAAATGCATCTGAATACTTGAGAATATGCTTAGTTTCATTCATTATTAAGGATGTATAAATTAGTTTTGCAATGAAATATTACCTTTTATCTATCATAGTGACAAAGATAATTAAGACTGGTAACAGATTTATTGAGAAATATAAATATTTTGCTTTTAGTTCATAAGTGTAAAACATTTACACAAATTCCATTAAGTTATTTATAATATTTCTATTTCTAAATGTTTTTCAGGTACTGTAAGATCTGTAGAGGTATAGGTCTTCTTGATTAAAACCTATCTTCATGTCAGTTGCATATTAATTATTTTGTGCTTTAGTTTGAATGACTGATTATCACCATCATGTTATACTATATCCCAAATTTTCAAACCTGTGTCAAGGTTTCAAAAGGGATTCATTGATATAGTAGCATTACTATAGTTTAAGGGAGAAAAAAAGTGAAATATTACTGACGTTAGTAAAACTGTGATTATGGCAATAAACTGTGATTGTGGCAATTCCCCACAGGAAGAACCAGATGCACAAAAGGAAATACAAATAAAAATTGAAATGGTGATAATCAGAAAGTCTGACTTTATTTGGATGAGCAATCCATTTTACCCTTTTACAATGTGGCATTGTCTGCAGAAAACATATCAAGTAGCATCCTGAACCCACTGAAATTCACATATCATTCTAAGACAAAACAGTGTCTTTCCTAGCAAGTAAATTAATCTTTTCTCAGAATGTGTATAAAATAATGTTTTCTAGTATCAAGTTCATTCATTTCATGACAAAGCAGACTAAAAATAGAGAAGCATCATTCAAAGTGTCATCCTTTCTAGAAAATACAAATTTAAGGGGCTGTACTGCCAAGAAGATAGCCAAACTGAGAATAAAATTAAAGATGAACACTGTGTATAAAAAAAGAAACAGCTATGGGCTTGTTTTTCAAAGGATACTGCCAGACATAACACAATGTCAGCGGGATTCAATATAGGTGAGCAGAGACTACCACTCTGTTCATGGTGATAGACACAACTTTACAACTATACATGACTACTGACAAAGTGTACGAATTTGTTCCTGGTATATGGGCAGTATATATACAAAAAACTTTCTGTTATACTCTTAAAACATATTAAAGAGTTGATTCCAAGCAAGTATTTTCTGAGCTGTGATAGAGGCTGGAAAAGCATCAGTAGTGAAAAATGGAGCTGTACACGCAACCTGGAGAGAAAGCACAGTAATGGAAGGTTTCCCCTGAACCATTTCACACCGTGCTTCATATCAGAGTATGGTAGGAGGTCAACCACATGCCTCCTGGTGTTGATGCTTGGTTGAAAAACATAGAATTATCAATATATTTAATTAAAGGGACTGTATCATTTTTCTTTTTTGTCTTTTAAAATTTTAACAATGGAGTATACTTGAACAACAATGTTCTGAGTTTCAGGTATATGGCAAAGTGATTCAGTTATCCATACACGTGCATCTATTCTTTTTCAAATTCTTTTTCCATTTAGGTTATTATAGTATACTGAGCAGAGTTCCCTGTGCTATACAGTAGGTCCTTGTTGGTTATGTATTTTAAATATAGCAGTGTGTCAATCTCAATCTCAGTTGTGTCTCAGAGTGTCAGTGTCAATCTCAAACTCCAATCCATCCTCCTTCCACCCACCCTGGTAACCATAAGTGCCTTCTCTTGTGAGTCTGTTACCGTTTTGAAAATAATTTCATTTGTATCTTTTTTTTTTTTTAGTTTCCATATATAAGTAATATCATGTATTTGTCTTTCTCTCTCCGAGTTATTTCACTTAGTATGATAATTTCCAAATCCTTCCATATTGCTGCAAATGGTATTTATTATTTCATTCAATTTTTTTCCATCTGATATCTGAAGAAATATTCAATAATCATAAGACTATTTTCACAATAGTCTTAAGTCTATTTCACAAGAAGACTAATTTTACCTCAGACACGCTGATGACACCAACCTAATGGCAGAAAGTGAAGAAGAACTAAAGAGCCTCTTGATGAAAGTGAAAGAGGAGAGTGAAAAAGTTGGCTTAAAATTCAACCTTCAGAAAACAAAGATCATGGCATACGGTCCCATCACTTTATGGCAAATAGATGGGGAAACAACGGAAACAGTGATAGACTTTATATTTTGGGGTTGCAAAATCACTGCAGAAAAAAAAAATCACTGCAGATGGTACTGCAGCCACAAAATTAAAAGACACTTTCTCCTTGGAAGAAAAACTATAACCAGCCTCGACAGCATATTAAAAAGCAGAAACATCACTGTGCCAACAACGTCCATCTAGTCAAAGCTATGGTTTTTCCAGTGGTCATGTATGGGTGTGAGAGTTGGACTATAAAGAAAGCTGAGTGCCAAAGAACTGATGCTTTTGAACTGTGGTGTTGGAGAAGACTCTTGAGAGTCCCTTGGACTGCAAGGAGATCCAACAAGTCCATCCTAAAAGAAATCAGTCTTGAATATCCATTGGAAGGACTGATGTTGAAGCTGAAACTCCAATACTTTGGCCACCTGATGCAAAGAGCTGACTCATTGCAAAAGACCCTGATGCTGGGAAAGATTAAAGGCAGGAGGAGAAGGGGATAACAAAGGATGAGATGGTTGGAAGGCATCACCGAATCAATGGACATGAGTTTGAGCACGCTCCAGGAGTTAGTGATGGACAGGCGTGCTGCAGTTCATGGGGTTGCGAAGAGTAGGACATGACTGAGCAACTGAACTGAACTTATTTTCACAATGAAACACACTTTCTGTTCAGGTCAAAGACAAAATTTACTGATCACTTTCCAGGTAACAGACATTCTACTTGTCTCATTTAGTTCTCGCCACAAACCCTACAGAGAAGGTATTGTTCTTATTTTTAATAAGGCAATAAAGACAGAAAAGTTAAACAACTTACTCTTTGCTTTGTTAAAATCCACCTTAAGATTTAAAAGAACTGTTTTTATTAAATTAGTAAGTTAAATTTACTATGTATTTTATTTTGTGATGAATAAATACAAGGCTCTTTTATAGTCAATACTGTTGCTGTTTGTTACTTATTTGCTAAGTCATGTCTGGCTCTTTTGCAGCTCCATGGACTGTAGCCCACCAGCCTCCTCTGTTCATGGAGAGGCAAGAATACTGGAGTGGCTTGCCATTTCCTTCTCCAGGGGATCTTCCCGACCCAGGGATTGAACTCACATCTCCTGCATTAGCAGGTGGATTCTTTACCACTGAGCCCCGAGGAAAGCCCATAGTCAGTAGAGTCTTGTACAATACCCGAGAGGTTGAGACTGACAACCTCTCTTCATAGGTAAGAATCTGATCACAAAGACAGAATGTGGGAGAGATTCTGCTCCCTATAATAAAGGAAAATAGGCATAATTCTGAGTATACATTGAAATTTTGGACATGAATTGGATCAAACTCTGGGAGATAGTGAAGGACAGGGAAGCCTGGCATGTTGCAGTCCATGGGGTTGGTTGTAAAGAGTCAGACAGAATTTAGCAACTGAACAGCAGCAACAACAAACACATTGAAAAATTTAAAACTGACAATGTAAATCCTGACAAAAACAACTATCAATATTTGGCAAAACTAATGCAATTTTTTAAAGTTTAAAAATAAAATAAAATTTAAAATAAAGAAAATTTCAGATAGTCATTGTCGTGTATATAATCCCATGTGTCTGTGCAAAGTTACTTCATTCATGTCCAACTCTTTGCCACACTATGGACTGCAGCCCACCAGGCTCCTGTCCGTGGCATTCTCCAGGCAAGAATACTGGAGTGGGTTGCCATTTCCTTCACTAAGGAATCTTCCCCACGTACGGATCGAACCCACATCTCTTAAGTCTCCTGCATTGGCAGTATGTGCTTTGACACTACCTCCACCTGGGAAGCCAGAATCCCCACTACCTCAAAATTAATTTAGAAGGAAATAAAAATGTTCAACAAATACTCCATGTATCTGGAAAAGTTTAAAAACATTTCAAATAGCTACCGAGTGAAATAAGAAATTATAACTAAGATATTTAGATCTAAATGACAACAAAACAGTTGTATACTGTTTTTTTACACAGCTTTTGCAATGCAGTAAAAGGGGTTTGATTCTTATAATAGGAAAAAATGGCTGAAAATAAATAAATTGAGTATCCAAATTAAGGAATTATAAAAGATTTAGTAATCTACATGTAGTAGACTGAAAATGGCCAGAAATGTTTTTACATTCCTCCCACAGTGGAGGTGAGTGGTTGTCTGTGTTCCAGTCCTTTCAACCTGCACTGTTTCTAATAATTTCTTTGATTATCAGAATAATGTGAAAATAAACATGTGCCAGTTTTAAATCTCAGAGGCATATCATGTAAAAAGTTCAATGACTCTTCTGGATAAGTCACACAGAGAAGCCCTTGGACTACGGGAAAAGCAAGAGAAACTCAGCTGAGCCTAGCCTTCCAGCTGTCGTTTTGAATCTTTAGATAATACCAGCCATCACTTGAATAGCGTGACCTCAGAAAACACCATACATAAAATAAGAATAATCCAGCCAAGCCCTTCCCAAATTCCTGACCACATATTCATGCACAAATTAAGTGATCATTGCATCTTAAGCCACTGAAATTTATGGTGATTTGCCATACATAAATAAGTGAACAGAAATTAGTTCCCAGAAATGCTGCTATAACAAAAAACTGAAACATGTTGCAATGCCTTTAGGAGTCAGCAGCAGGTAGAAGAAACTAGAACTGTGAAGACACTGTTGATGGAAGGAGAGGGCACTGAGGCAGTGTCACTGAAAAGATGAAGGAAGGGGAAAGACAGACTACAATATCCACCTCCCTGACGTTTTAATCTGATACATTTTTTCTCCAATTACAGTTTCCTGAGTAACATTTTTTCTTATCCACCAATCTTTTCTTGCCTGAGAAAACTACAACCTAATTTTGTTTTGTGTGTAGATGGGACTGCCTACTCTTCTCTTTGGAGAGGTTCAGTTTCATTGCTTTTGTTGGCTACTATTGGTTTAACCAAAAACAGCCACACAGTCTGTTAGTATTAACATTTAATCTTCATTCCTCGTATTTTCACAGAGACAGAAATGATTTGTATACTACTGACCAGGAGGGGGCTGTCTGACTACCCCCTGGCCCTCTTCATCTCTTCCCATGGAGGAGGAGGTAACCTAATGGGTTGATAAGTTCAAGCAAAGAATTCAGCTGAGTCCTTCTAGATTCTCTCCTTCATTTCTTTCTGCTTGGAAAGACTGCTATGTGGTAAGCTTACCTGGGAAGGCTGTTCTGTGCAAAGGGAGACCTGCTGTTGTGTATCTTATCTCTCATTTAGTTCTAAACTATGGTGGGGCCAGTTCAGTTCAGTTGCTCAGTAGTGTCCAACTATTTACAACCCCATGGACTGCAGCACTCCGGGCCTCCCTGTCCATCACCAACTCCTGGAGTTTACTCAAACTCATGTCCATTGAGTTGGTGATGCCATCCAACCATCTCATCCTCTGTCATCCCCTTCTCCTCCAGCCTTCAATCTTTCCCAGCATCAGGGTCTTTTCTAATGAGTCAGTTCTTCACATCAGGTGACCAAGACATTGGAGTTTCAGCTTCAACATCAGTCCTTCCAATGAATGTTCAGGACTGATATCCTTTAAGATGTATTGGCTGGATCTCCTTGCAGTCCAAGGGACTCTCAAGAGTCTTCTCCAACACCACCATTCAAAAGCACCAATTCTTTGGCACTCAGCTTTCTTTATAGTCCAACTCTCACACCTATACATGACTAATGGAAAAACCATAGCCATGACTAGATGGACATTTGTTGGCAAAGTAATGTCTCTGCTTTTTAATAATGGTGGGGACTAGGACAGCATAAATATCCTATACTCCATTCCCCCCAAATTCAATACTTCTGAGGTATTTACCTGTATCTTAGTTACAGGAACCTATTCACTTGATCGAATCTATATCCACTCAATCGTACTCCAGAGCAGATATTTTTAACCATATAAGCTTAGGGGATCTGTGAGCACCATGAAAATATATGCATAATTTTGTATTCATTTGCATTTTTCTAGGAGAGGGTCAATAGACTGGTTTCATCATATTTTCCAAGAGGTCCACTGCCTAACTCTTGTCAAGGACTACTGCTCTTGAAACATTCCAAAGAGCTCCTGTTTCCTCTCCAAGCAGTTAGTTTTTAATCAGTTGCAGAAATAAAGGATCCTTTCCTCTTTCAGACTATTCTCTGACTGGTGTTTCCTTTTGGGGATCTTACTTTTGCAATATTAATGTACCTCAAATTTAGGAAAATAGGAAGAAGACCATCCTCAAAAAGCTAAATATGGAAATGACCTTCCACAGTCTATAGACCCTGGGAAGGGATGTGTTTCAAAATTCACACTTTTTCAAAGTTTAGAAACATAAGATGATGCATATATTCTGTTACCTAATGCCACTAGTAGGGCATGGAACAGTATTCCATTAGCAAACACGTAAGTATTTTTGCAACAAAACATGAATATGCATATGAAGTGGGATAGAGACTATAAATAATGTCACCTCAGTTCAGTCAGATTTTTGCATAAAATGAGTTACAAAATACTTCTTTTTCAGTGATCTGGGGGGAACATGTGGTTAAGGAATTGTGAACCTATAACTAAACACCATCCCTGCCCTCCTTTAATCTCCTCTTGTACAAGAGTAAATAATTCTAGTTTCTTAAATACATCTTTGAAAGCCTGTTTGTCATCAATTATACCTACAGCTGTCCTTTTTCAGCATAATCTAGCAAGCAATAGAATTTGAGAACACTGTCCATTATTATGCAATGGGGTTTGAAGGGAAGATTACTTTTGGCTTCCCAGGACTGCAATGATACCAGAACACAGTCAACTTTATATAGCTTCAAGGATAACACAATTTGCTTCTGCATCACTCTTCCTAGAACTTTATTATTAATCCCTGATATAAACTTCAGCCTCCAAACATCTGAGAAAGTCATCTTGTTCCTACAGCTCTTGGAAATAGGCCCAATGATCCTTTTATCCTACAACAAAATGAGCTGTCCAAAAATGGAACAGGCTGTCTTAGAGCATAATGAGTTCCCTTTTATTAGAGGTATTTAGGTGGAAGCTAGACAATAAAGTGAGTGTGCTCATAATACTGAACAAGGAAACAATGAAAGAAGTTCATTTAAGCCCTATGTGACTGCACATTTCATCTTGTAAACCTACTTACACAGAGTTCATAACTAAACCTTATTCCACATGCTCCAACTTATTACCTCACACTTGGGCAGCGAAAGCTATGATCTCAATCCTTTTCTTGCCCACAAGGAGAATGAGTATCCTATTTGTACCCATAGGGTTCTCATGCCAGAGATCTGCTCTTCCCCAGAAGGGATAGACAACTAGAATCCATTTCAATCCAAATCTGTTAACAAGTATTTATTGCTAATTTGCTTTATCTCTAATAATAACTGCATAGAGTCTGCTGAGGAGACATTTACATGGTGAGAAATTACATATGAGAAATTTACATATTATTTAATATTTGGAGGACCACACTAAGAACAATATAAGCATCTGTGAAACAATATGTTAAATTCCTTAGGCAAGAATACAGAATAAATTTAAATAAAGAAAAGAAAATTAAAAAGTAAGGCACTCAGCTCGAGGAGTCTAGAGTCTTGCTTTGGGCTGGGCCAAAGAGAAAACTAGATGGCATTTGTAATGAGAGGACCAACTTTCTATTTTTCAGCCTTTCAGTCCAAAATTCTTACTGGATCTCATTTTCTTCAAAACTTGGTATCAGGAAAAACTCTGACCAGATTTTCTCATTTTTATTAGATTCTGTTGAGGGTTCCATAGAATTTTGAACTGTGCTAGGACACTTGCTGCTGCTGCTGCTAAGTCGCTTCAGTCGTGTCCGACTCTGTGCGACCCCATAGACGGCAACCCACCAGGCTCCCCATCCATGGGATTCTCCAGGCAAGAACACTGGAGTGGGTTGCCATTTCCTTCTCCAATGCATGAAAGTGAAAAGTGAAAGGGAAGTCGCTCAGCCGTGTCCGACCCTCAGTGACCCCATGGACTGCAGCCTTCCACCCTAAATATATTGTAGCAATTATTATCAATAAATCATTGTATTTCCAAGGAGTCTATTGAGAGATAAAAAGTTGTAATACAATAGAAAAGAACTTAAATGATATATTATTTTATGATTATAAAGATGTTGCAAAAGGACACATGCATCATGATATTAACTTTGGAACAAACAGGAAACTGCTCTATGGTCAGATATACATGGTGAGAAATATATAGATGTATATGGGAAAACTACTCTTCCCACATAACAATAGGGATTTTTCTCTGGGAAAGAATGAGGTGAAACTGTGTATTGTAACATTAAAAAAACCAACCAAGGTGTATACACTTTTCTCATAAATATTTGGCAGCATATTGTGCTGGCTGGGGATTACAATAGAAAATGGCCAAGGATAACAAAGTTCTTCATTTAGATTCCATTATACAATCAATAATTTTTAAACATCAAATGATTGATTGTATAATGGAATCTAGCTGAAGAACGTTGTACACTTTCTAACACCATACACAAAAATAAACTCAAAATGGATTAAAGATCTAAACGTAAGACCAGAAACTATAAAACTCTTAGAGGAGAACATAGGCAAAACATTCTCCGACATATATCACAGTAGGATCCTCTATGACCCACCTCCCAGAATATTGGAAATAAAAGCAAAAATAAACAAATGGGGCCTAATTAAAATTAAAGGCTTCTGCACCACAAAGGAAACTATAAGCAAGGTAAAAAGACAGCCTTCAGAATGGGAGAAAATAATAGCAAATGAAGCAACTGACAAACAACTAATCTCAAAAATATACAAGCAACTCCTGCAGCTCAATTCCAGAAAAATAAATGACCCAATCAAAAAATGGGCCAAAGAACTAAATAGACATTTCTCCAAAGAAGACATACAGATGGCTAACAAACACATGAAAAGATGCTCAACATCACTCACTATCAGAGAAATGCAAATCAAAACCACAATGAGGTATCATTTCACACCAGTCAGAATGGCTGTGATCCAAAAGTCTACAAGCAATAAATCCTGGAGAGGATGTGGAGAAAAGGGAACCCTCTTACACTGTTGGTGGGAATGCAAACTAGTACAGCCACTATGGAGAACAGTGTGGAGATTCCTTAGAAAACTGGAAATAGAACAGCCTTATGACGCAGCAATCCCAATGCTAGGCATACACACCAAAGAAACCAGAATTGAAAGAGACACGTGTACCCTAATGTTCATTGCAGCACTGTTTATAATAGTCAGGACATGGAAGCAACCTAGATGTCCATCAGCAGATGAATGGATAAGAAAGCAATGGTACATATACAACATGGAGTATTACGCAGCCATTGAAAAGAATACATTTGAATCAGTTCTAGTGAGGTGGATGAAACTGGAGCTGATTATTCAGAGTGAAGTAAGCCAAAAAGAAAAACACCAATAGAGTATACTAACGCATATATATGGAATTTAGAAAGATGGTAATGATAACCCTGTATGCAAGACAGCAAAAGAGACACAGATGTATAGAACAGTCTTTTGGACTCTGTGGGAGAGGGAGAGGGTGGGATGATTTGGGAGAATGGCATTGAAACATGTATAATATCATGTATGAAACGAATCACCAGTCCAGGTTCAATGCATGATACTGGATGCTTGGGGCTGGTGCACTGAGATGACCCAGAGGGATGGTATGGGGAGGGAGGAGGGAGGGGGGTTCAGGATGGGGAACACGTGTACACCTGTGGCAGATTCATGTTGATGTGTGGCAAAACCAATACAATATTGTAAAGTAATTAGCCTCCAATTAAAATAAATAAAGATAAATAAATAAACATCATTTATATTCAAGTCCATACTGGTGCTACGGTTGCTCCAAATATGAACATGACAGGGTCCTTGTCCCTAAGACTCATGTTCTTACTCTCAGACAAAGAAAACAACCAGGAATGCACGACCATCCCTTGGATGTTGATGACCCCTCAAGATGAACAACAGCTAGCATGTTGTAGTAACCAGAAATGCTTGTTTTATCAAAATTGGGCATTCAGCCCACATTTCCAACTATACTTCTGCTTAGGTGTAGTCTAGTACAGTGAAATAAAATTAGGGCTTTCAGATGGTTATCCTGGGTATATAAGTCTTGGCTCTCATGCTAGACAGGACATGGAAAAGTCTTTTAACTTCTCTAGGTCTCAGTCTGTTCATCTGTAAGTTAGTGATCAGCAGTAATGCCTACATTACAGTTATTGTGGTTATTAAATATATTAAGTTTTTTTTCTAAAATAAGTTCTTTATTGTTTTTAAATTGGTATACAAAAAGATTTTAGCACCAAGTAAGTACCCAGCACTATGCGAAGTACTAATATATCAGAAATACATAAATATGGACTTTGTCCTCAAGGAACTTGCAGACTATTTTGAGAGAAATACTGATAATTAACTACAAAACAAGATATAGCAAATGGTAACAAACTGTTACAAAGAAGAGATTAGTTAGAAATTTGTTGAATCAGGTGAAATTAAGGCAAGCTCATGATGAGCTAAAGTTAGGTGAGCAAAAGCACTTAGAGAATAGTGATATGGCCTTGTGTCTAAAGTAGGGGACACAAGGTAACAGAATTTGGGATTAACAGATACACACTATTATATATAAAATAGATAAACAACAACAGGTAACAAAAAGTGGGAGACAAATTCTCAGAGTGAGGTTGTGCCCAATTTTATAAGATACTGATGAGGCTATGGTTTTTCCTGTGGTCATGTATGGATGTGAGAGTTGGACTGTGAAGAAAGCTGAGTGCCGAAGAATTGATGCTTTTGAACTGTGGTGTTGGAAAAGACTCTTGAGAGTCCCTTGGACTGCAAGGAGATCCAACCAGTCCATTCTGAAGGAGATCAGCCCTGGGGTTTCTTTGGAAGGAATGATGCTAAAGCTGAAACTCCAGTACTTTGGCCACCTCATGCGAAGAGTTGACTCATTAGAAAAGACTCTGATGCTGGGAGGGATTGGGGGCAGGAGGAGAAGGGGACGACAGAGGATGAGATGGCTGGATGGCATCACTGACTCGATGGACGTGAGTCTGAGTGAACTCTGGAAGTTGGTGATGGACAGGGAGGCCTGGCGTGCTGCGATTCATGGGGTCGCAAAGAGTCGGACATGACTGAGCAACTGAACTGAACTGAACTGATGAGGAAAAGAGTCAGGGTTTATTGGCCATGTGGAATCATTACAGCTTCTAGAGCAAGAGAGAAAATAATACCTTGGTTTCACAAAGATTAATTTTTTTGAAGACAGTATAAATAACAAATTGAAAAACTTAAGTTGGGTATATTAGTAAGGATTATTTCTAGGCATCTGGATAAGGAATGATCTGACACTAGATAGAGTGAGAGATTGGGTCAGGGTTGTTTGAAGAGAATGGTTGAATTGGAGAGCTATTTCAGAGGAAAAAGAAAGGAAATTCATAACTGATTGAATATAGGAAGTGAGAGAAATCAAAGATGACTCAGAGGCTTCTACCAGGGGAACTGTGTGGATAGCCATGCCAGTAACCAAGACACAATGCCCAGAAAGAGAGATGTGTTTTGGAAAATGGAAGAGAATGAGTTCAATTTGGGGTGAGTTGAGTTTGACAAGCCAGCAGGATATCCAGATGGAAATGTCCAGAAGGCTGGGCACAGATGCACCGTAAGCAATTTACTTTGCCTTTCTTTCCTCCACTGCAAAATGGATGGGATATTGCTTTCCACTTCTCTCCAAGGACTGTGGAGAGGATTAATGAGGCAGTGTGCACATTTATTCCACACGAAGGATCAGCAACAGCGTGGAAAACTATTAGGTTGAGTCCCATTATGGTAACTTGGAAATAAAGCTGCTTTGATATGAAAGCCATTGAAGGAGGAGAATGCAAACCTATAAGACCACTTTGTTGGATATAACTGTACTTCACACAGCCAGTCCAAGCACAGCCTTGATGTGGGTGAGCACTAACCTGTTTCCAGCTGAAAGTGATGAAAGTGAAGCAGCTTTCCTATTGTCTGCATTTTCTTTTTGAATTCCTTTCCATAGCCCAAATGTGAGCTCAGAAATTAAACAGAACCCTCACAATGCTTTCCAGTGAAACTCATTTCACAATTTCTTCCATCATCAACTTTGATTTCTGAAGCAAGCTACTGGTAATTAACTCTGTCCTAATAAGAGTAACTTTGTTTTACAAATAAGTCCCACAAATAAATGACATAGCAACCCACTCCAGTGTTCTTGCCTGGAGAATCACCATGAACAGAGGAGACTGGCAGGCTATAGTCCATGCAGTCACAAAGAGTTGGACACAACTGAGCGACTAACCATAGTATATCATGGGATAAGGGGCTTCCCTGGTGGCTCAGACAGTAAAGAATCTTTCTGCAACGCAGGAGACCCAGGTTCACTCCCTGGGTTGGGAAGATCCCCTGGAGAAGAGAATGGCTACCCCTCCAGTATTCTTGCCTGGAGAATCCCACGGACAGAGGAGAGCCTGTAGGCTACAGTCCATGGGTCTCACAGAGTCAGACACGACTGCGCGGCATATTCGTCTTTCTCTGACTTCACTTAGTTTGATAATCTCTAGATTCATCAATGATGCTGCAATTGGCATTATCTCATTCTCTTTTTATGACTAATATAAGAAAAAAATTTTATGGTTACCAAAGGAGTAAAAAGGGGTTAAATTAGGAATTGAGATTAACAAATATACACTACTATATATAAAATAGATGAGCAATAAGGACTTACTGTATAGCACAGGGAACTATATTTAATATTTTATAATAAAATAACTATTAGTATAATCAAAAAGATTCTGAAAAATGATATATATTCTGTATACCTGAAAATAACACATTATATATCAACTATACTTCAACAAAAAATTGAAAAGAAGGGTAATTTTGTATTGGCTCATATGCCAGTGATTAGTAACACTCAGGTCACCAGGTAACGTATGCTCAAGTCCATTGCCAAGCCAGCACCTCATATCTGAGATCTTCTTTCTGAAATGTGGGCTCAGGCGTAGAATTGTGCCTATTCATAAAATCAGAACTTTCCAGAACACCTCAAAACCATTTAATTTACAAATTTTGTTTCCTCTTCTTATCCTTCAGAGAGGGCAGAGAAACAAAACACAATGAAAGATAAATGATACGTAGGAAGAGCATGTTCTTTGAGGGCTCTGACAGATCTGATTTCCAATTTGTCAGTTATTGTATCCCCTTGCTTCTGGTCTTTCTGCACCTTAGTGTCCTTAATTGTAAATTGCAGTGTCATGAGGATTGAATTTTTGCCACTAGTTATCTATGTGACCTAGTACAGATTACTGAGACTCTTTTCACTTTGGCTTTCTCTTCTATCAAATAAGGATAATATTAACTGCCATAGTTTATGTAAGAGTTGGATGACATAAGATTAGACTTTAGGTTTGGTTCTGATACATAGTTATTTCTAAATAAATGTCAGTTGTTATACTGCTGCTGCAATAACATGAAGCAGATGGCTAATTAAAGATCCTCAATGAAGGTAAATTTAACTACAGAATGTGAGTAGGGATATTACTACAAGTAGCTCCCATGTAATTCAGGTTACAGTATACATCAGTGGTCATTTTAAAAAGGAAAATAAATCACTGAAGGACATCCATGGATGGATAAAAATATCTTACCTGCTTTGCTTTGCCATTTAATGAGGAAACCTAATAAGTTGGGTGTGTTTTTTAAATGCTAAAATAAAATAGAAATTTGGAATAAAAAAATAATTATCGTAGAGCCAATTTCTTCATTCTCAGTGGTGGTCTCCAACCTGCTCATAGTGAGGGTCTTCAAATCAGATTCAAGGAGCCTCTCTTGGCCTAGGAAAACCTCTGACTATGAGACATAAATGATGTTGGGCATATCTGGAGCAGCTGGAAAATCAGCAGAGATGACAAGACAACAACAGATGCCTCTCAACTTTCATTCCAGTGGTTTCAGCAACAGGTAGAGACATCTGTGAAAGTCAGAAAGACTTCCTTTGGTAATAATTTTCCTCTATTTCCTTGAAAAATATGTGTTTTCTTGTCTAGTATTGCATTTTTTGCATGTTGGCACTTTAGAACAGCTAAACCTTATACTCCTTAAAGACAAGGTCATTTGAGAAAGAATTAGGAAGTAGGCAAAGTTGCCTCTTTCCTTCTGTCCCTGAGGTTCATGTTGTTGGAACTAGAACTAACCCTCCCTTGTCTTCTGAACATAAATCCACTACTAGTCAGGATCAGAGTTAGTAGCTGTTTCTTCTTAAGACATGATTCTGCACATGTGCCTAATTTTAGAGTTTCCTAACCATCCTCTGCCATTGCCCTCCCCACCCAGGCAACTAGGGTTATCCATCCTAAGCCTCAGAGAAGACCAGTAATCTGTCTGTCCTCAGGAATTTATTGTGTTTCAATAAAAATCTACTATAATCCCTGGGGGAAAATAAGAATAATCGGTCTTAATGATACAGATTCTGTTTAATTTTTTACTACATTTCATTAGATTTTGGAGGGGTTAGTCCACATCTATCTTCCACTGCACCCCTACCCACAACACTTCTAAAAGACAGAATTTTAAGCAGAATGGCATCTAGGGAAGAAAAGAAGAAATATATATGCTAGAATAAGGCTTTCTCATCAACTCTTTAAGTCATACCATGGCCACCATGATTTATTCCATCTCTTTGTAGGACCTGTGTTAGTTATATGAAAACAGAAACTACATAATAACAGCAATGACTATAATTCCAGCCAAACAAATTAATTTCAAGCACCCTAATGCAAGTTGTTGGTGGTGTGAAAGGCAAGGAATCTGCACTGAAAACAAAAATTTATATCACACTCAAAATTGGTCTCATATTTAGGATGTGCTTTTTGCTACATATGTTGCAAAAAACTGTTCTTCTGCAAAGGATGCCAGTTTCTTAAAATAACTGATATGCTGTCTTGCTGAATAGAGGACTGAAATAAACATTTAGAATGCTTATTTTGATTTTGATATCCCTCGTTAACCCCAAAGTTTCAAGGTTAAGATGCTGCCTTTTATTTTACTACAATATTGCTGTTAAACTTGTAGTACTTTCAAAGCTGATTGCACTATTGGCCAGGTAACTGCTGTGGAGGCTTAGCTTTTATCAGTTAGACTGAGAATTAATATTTTCACACATGATTTTGCTTGAAAGAATATCAATGTTAGAAATTATTTGTAAAAACGTAAACTCAGTTGACTGACTTCAGTAAAATTTTGCTTCCAAATTCTGGACATTATATAAGCAAAATAAAAAAGGATTACTATCAAAGGTGAAAGTGCCTGGAAAGATCGACAAGTATGCAAATATTAGCATCTCATCATGCTATGCTTTGTTGTTCAGTCATGTCTGACTCCTTGTGACCCCATGGACTGTAGCCTGCCAGGCTCCTCTGTCCATGGGAATTCTCTGGGCAAGAATACTGGAGTGGCATCTTATCATAATGTTCCTCAGAGAGAAATGTATTACAAGTTTTTTCCACACCTAGTCCCCAAAATGGATTTTTAAAACAGAGTTCCAAAGAATAGCAAGGAGAGATAAGAAAGCCTTCCTCAGTGATCAATGCAAAGAAATAGAGGGAAACAACAGAATGGGAAAGACTAGAGATCTCTTCAAGAAAATTAGACATACCAAGGGAACATTTCATGCAAATATGGGCTCAATAAAGGACAGGAATGGGATGGACCTAACAGAAGCAGAAGATATTAAGAAAAGGTGGCAAGAATACACAGAAGAACTATACAAAAAAGATCTTCACGACCCCGATAATCACAAAGGTGTGATCACTCACACTCACCTAGAGCCAGACATCCTGGAATGTGAAGTCAAGTGGGCCTTAGAAAGCATCACTATAAACAAAGCTAGTGGAGGTGATGGAATTCCAGTTGACCTATTTCAAGCCCTAAAAGATGATGCTGTTAAAGTGCTACACTCAATATGTCAGCAAATTTGGAAAACTCAGCAGTGGCTACAGGACTGGAAAAGGTCAGTTTTCATTCCCATCCCAAAGAAAGGCAATGCCAAAGAATGCTCAAACTACTGCACAATTGCACTCATCTCATATGCTAGTAAAGTAATGCTCAAAATTCTCCAAGCTAGGCTTCAGCAATACGTGAACCGTGAACTTCCAGATGTTCAAGCTGGTCTTAGAAAAGGCAGAGGAACCAGAGATCAAATTGCCAACATTCACTGGATCATCGAAAAAGCAAGAGAGCTCCAGAAAAATATCTACTTCTGCTTTATTGACTATGCCAAAGCCTTTGACTGTGTGGATACAATAAACTGTGGAAAAATCTGAAAGAGATGGGAATACCAGACCATCTGACCTGCCTCTTGAGAAACCTGTATGCAGGTCAGGAAGCAAGAGTTAGAACTGGACATGGAACAACAGACTGGATCCAAATAGGAAAAGGAGTATGCCAAGGCTGTATATTATTACCCTGCTTATTTAACTTCTATGCAGAGTACATCATGAGAAATGCTGGGCTGGAGGAAGCACAAGCTGGAATCAAGATTGCCAGGAGAAATATCAACAACCTCATATATGCAGATGACACCACTCTTATGGCAGAAAGTGAAGAAGAACTAAAGAGCCTCTTGATGAAAGTGAAAGTGGAGAGTGAAAAAGTTGGCTTAAAACTCAACATTCATAAAACTAAGATCATGGCATCTGGTCCCATCACTTCATGGGAAATAGATGGGGAAACAGTGGAAACAGTATCAGACTTTATTTTTCTGGGCTCCAAAATCACTGCAGATGATTACTGCAGCCATGAAATAAAAAGATGCTTACTCCTTGGAAGGAAAGTTATGACCAACCT
This sequence comes from Bubalus kerabau, assembly GCF_029407905.1. Lineage (NCBI taxonomy): Eukaryota > Metazoa > Chordata > Mammalia > Artiodactyla > Bovidae > Bubalus > Bubalus kerabau. The sequence goes on from NC_073641.1 coordinate 18,180,710, forward strand.
AGACAGCATATTAAAAAGCAGAGACATTACTTTGTGAACAAAGGTCCATCTAGTCAAGGCTATGGTTTTTCCAGTAGTCATGTATGGATGTAAGAGCTAGACTATAAAGAAAGCTGAGTGCCAAAGAATTGGTGCTTTTGAACTGTGCCAATCCATCCTAAAGGAGACCAGTCCTGGGTGTTCATTGGAAGGACTGATGTTGAAGCTGAAACTCCAATACTTTGGCCACCTGATGCGAAGAGCTGACTCATTTGAAAAGACCCTGATGCTGGGAAAGATTGAGGGCAGGAGAAGAAGGGGACGACGGAGGATGAGATGATTGTATGGCATCACTGACACAATGGACATGGGTTTGGGTGAACTCCAGAAGCTGGTGATGGACAGGTAGGCCTGGCATGCTGTGGTTCATGGGGTCGCAAAGAGTTGGACACGACTGAGCGACTGAACTAAACTGAACTGAAGCAAAATTCACATTCAATAAAACCATTATGATAAGGATTATAACAACAAAATTGTTGGACTTTCAGAACTGGGAGTGATTCAGAATTAGCTGATCTTTAGTAACCCACTCCAGTATTCTTGCCTGGAGAATCCCATGGACAGAGGAATCTGGTAGGCTTCAGTCCATGGGGTCGCAAAGAGTTAGACACAACTGCAGCAACTTAGCACACGTGCACAGTAACTCTGGAAGTGTCTCTAAAAGTCAGCCATTGCCGATTGCCTGGCCTTCAGCCAACTGATGATGTTCCCAGTAAGTGGTTTTCAGAAGTGTGGTTGAAGAAGCAAATGAACAGTGATTGATTGAGATTGGATTATAGTTAGCTTTTTTGAGTCTGAAGTATAGGAAGTTTTTATTCTAAGAGCAGAGACTCTAGAAAAGGAACTGTAACTTAGCATATTGTTATAAAAAGTGAAGAATCTAAATTTATTCCCTATATACCAGCAATGATAATAGGAATTTGAAATCAAAAATACAACATCATTTGCCTTAGCACCAAAAAAAATCAACAAACCATTTTATCCTAAAGTCTTTGCCTTACATCTACCCTGTAGAACTGGGGAAGGGTATGTGTTGAAGGAAAAGGAGACCTTGTAAACAGAGATGGAGCAGCCTTGGGCATATGGCAAGCTGGAATATCCTGTCAAGACGATGGGGAAAAGCAGAGATTGATGTAATATATGAGGCTAAGAATGAAATCACTGGGCACAGAGTAGCTTAGTACATATTATAAAGTCACACATAGTACAAGAAAAGACTGACCTAGATATTGATACACAAGTGATAGAATCATGTTTGGGGCATTATATGAGGGCATCAGTTCAGTTCAGTCACTTAGTCGAGTCCGACTCTTTGCAACCCCATGGACTGCAGCCTAACAGGTTTCCCTGTCCATCACCAACTCCTGGAGCTTGCTCAAACTCAAGTCCATCGAATCAGTGATGCCATCCAACCATCTCATTCTCTGTCGTCCCCTTCTCCTCCTGCCTTCAATCTTTCCCAGCATCAGGATCTTTTCTAATGAGTCAGTTCTTTGCATTGGGTAGCCAAAGTATTGAAGTTTCAGCTTCAGCATCAGTCCTTCCAATGGATATTCAAGACTGATTTCATTTAGGACTGACTGATTTGATCTCCTTGTAGTCCAAGGGACTCTCAAGAGTCTTCTCAACACCACAGTTCAAAAGCATCAATTTTTTGGCACTCAGCTTTCTTTATAGTCCAACTCTCATATTCATACATGACTACTGGAAAAACAATAGCTTTGACTAGACAGATCTTTGTTGGCAAAGGTCTCTGCTTTTTAATATGCTGTCTAGATTGGTCATAGTTTTTCTTCCAAGGAGTATACATCTTTTAATTTCATGGCTGCAATCACCATCTGCAGTGATTTTGGAGCCCAAAAAATAAAGTTTTTGTTTTCATTGTTTCCCCATCTATCTGTCATGAAGTGACGGGACAGGATGCCACAATCTTATGGTCGGTAGCTGTTCCCTTCCCCACAGGATGTTCCCAACCAGGGGATCGAATGCAGGGATCCCACATTGCAGGCAGATTCCTTACCACCTGAACCACCAGGGAAGCCCATATGAGGACATAGACATCTCAATAATAGAAGTGGTCAAGTCAGGTGGGGACCAGAAATCAAGCCCAGTTCAGAGAAAGTCTCAGTGGGAAAAGAAAGGAGTTGGGGCTCTGCTCCTACATACTGGAGTTCTAAGGACCTAGGGTGAAAACTAGTTGCCATGGCTTTGACACTGTGTCCATCACATGAGTGGCCATGGAGACTGTAGATTAAAGCTCATCAGTTGCTAGGCATCTCTCCTTCCAGTTTTACTAGGCATTTTGTGGATTTTCCAGACCATAATCTGGTGGGGGAGGGAAAGCTCATGATACCCTATATTATTTTGTTCTCAATAATTTTGAAATTAAGTAAAACTGAGCCTGAAAGTAACAGGCTCTAGTACATACTGCTAGGTTGAGCAGAGGTAGTCATTTTCTGAAATATCTGATAGGAAGAGTAATTTCTGAAGTGTTAAAGTGCTTGCTAGATAGTACATAGCTGTGTGGGATTTCTCATGGGCAACAGGTCCACCCAAGAGCACTGGGAAATATGGTTTGGCAAAGACTGGAAGCCTGGGATTGCTCTTTAATGTCATCCCTCCTAACACTTTTAACTGTTTGCAGACACCTTGACTCTTTTCCTAGTGAAACGTGGGATCCAAGACCACCTCTGTGTCTACTGTTCTCCTGAATCCCAATTGTTCCAAGCTCACTTCTTAACTGTGAAAGCCAGTTCAAGCTACATGCTAAACAGGGGTTAAAAGAAGTGTGTGCATCTGTGTGTCTGACAAAACATGCATCTCTTAACTGAATATGATCATGTTGCTAAGTCATGCATGACTAGACAACATAAAACATAGTCATTGTGTTTTGACAGGCCATGAGAAGCATCAAAACTCGTGGTTTCAGATGCCAGTCAAGGAGCTTTCCTCCAGAGATGACACATATCAATCAGACTGATGAGTTTTCACAATCATGATACTCTATGGGGCCAAAAGCTCACAAATTATAGACATATTTCTTAATTCTATTCTATATAAATATTTCCCAAACTAGTTTTAGTGCCTTCCCATGGAGCACAATCAATGCATGCTTACTTGACTGAATCAAAATAAATTATTTAATTGAATTGACTCATACAAAGTAAATGCTCAATTAATTTATGTTTTGTATTGATTTGAAGACATCTTCATTCTAAAATACAATAAAGTAATTTTGTACAAGCAAAGCTTCAAGTTGTATGAAATAATCTGCAAAAAGAAATAAACAAGAGTTGAAAGCATAGTAAAAGACTGAAGCCAGTTCTCCACAATCACAGGGGGAAAAATGGACTGAGTATGAAACTCTATTCTAAATCTTTTTTCTGACATCCATTATGTAAGCCTCGGAATTTTCCAGTTCAGACAAACCACATTTTACTACACTCTCATTTAGTTTGGCTGATGGAGCATAAACTTGTGTACTGTATAACACATGAGAGTAAGGCTATAATTATTTAATTAAGAAAAAAACTAATAAAATACACAATTTAAAAACAATATATCTGCTTTCAGGCTCTGTATCTTGGATCAGAACTGACTGTTAACAATTAAACCAGTCTGTGCACACCCTTCAGCAAGTCTGATGGTTGTGTCTATACTAATCAGGGACAAAGCCTTGATATTCAGGTGATTGAATAAGTTATCAATTATTCAGATAATAAGTGATAAATTAGGTCAAGAGTGAGGTGATAGAATCTTTGTTATCTTTTCCTTCATTAACAAATATTTTTAGCATCTACAATGTGGCTTGTAATTTCATTTTTCCATTGTTAGCACAGCTCCTATCAAATATTTGATATTTTATAAATTGTTGCCAAATCAAGTTATAAGAATATTTGTAGCTGACCCATTTCAAAATCATTTTAGTAATTCTCTTATAAGATTAGGAAAGCATTTAAACAAAGAAGGAGCACCTCAGAATATTATAGACTAATTCATTAGCAGATTATGTTAATGTTATCGCCTACAGCTGTTCCAGTGGAGTAATTTTTGGTAACTGTGCTGCACACAACAAAGAAAAAAATTATTGACATGTAGAAATCCATTAATGTTTTAGAAAGGCCCTAAAAGCTTTTTATATTTTATAGACCATACAATGCAAAATTTGATTAGTTCAGCACTAAATTATTCATGTTCTATATAATTCTTCACTGAAATACCAAAAATCTCACCTTGGATAAATTTAAATAAGCATTTGTTAATTTTAAACAATAAAAAGATTATCAAAGGTGCCAAGCATATGCTGTGCTAATAAGATGCCACCACATACAAGGACCTCAGTTAATGAAAGTCTGGACACAAACGTTATTTTTAATAGTAAAGAAAACTGACTTTAAGTCAAATAAACAACATACCTTTTAAATCATGAAATGGCACTTTGGCATAGTTCACATGCTCAGGCCCAGAGAGGTTCATAAGATGAATCTGTGTATAGTTGTACCTGACATAATTACACACACACACACACACACACCCCAACACACACAGTGTTACATGTACATCAAGCAAAGAGAAGCTAGGAAGTTTCCAGAGTTCTCATCTTTTCTTTCCTGAAGCAAGTTCCCTTCTCTCATCATCTCTAATGATTTCTCTAGCTCCTTATATTCCTACCAGTTCAGTTCAGATCAGTTCAGTCGCTCAGTCGTGTCCGACTCTTTGTGACCCCATGAATCGCAGCACGCCAGGCCTCCCTGTGCATCACCAGCTCCTGGAGTTCACTCAGACTCACGTCAATCGAGTCAGTGATGCCATCCAGCCATCTCATCCTCTGTCGTCCCCTTCTCCTCCTGCCCCCAATCCCTCCCAGAGTCTTTTCCAATGAGTCAGCTCTTCGAATGAGGTGGCCAAATTACTGGAGTTTCAGCTTTAGCATCATTCCTTCCAAGGAACACCCAGGACTGATCTCCTTTAGAATGGACTGGTTGGATCCCCTTGCAGTCCAAGGGACTCTCAAGAGTCTTCTCCAACACCACAGTTCAAAAGCATCAATTCTTCGGCACTCAGCTTTCTTCACAGTCCAACTCTCACATCCATACATGACTACCGGAAAAACCATAGCCTTGACTAGACAGAACTTTGTTTGCAAAGTAATGTCTCTGCTTTTGAATATGCTCTCTAGGCAGGACTGGAAAAGGTCAGTTTTCATTCCAATCCCAAAGAAAGGCAATGCCAAAGAATGCTCAAACTACTGCACAATTGCACTCATCTCACACGCTAGTAAAGTAATGCTCAAAATTCTCCAAGCCAGGCTTCAGCAATATGTGAACCGTGAACTTCCAGATGTTCAAGCTGGTTTTAGAAAAGGCAGAGTAACCAGAGATCAAATTGCCAACATCTGCTGGATCATCAAAAAAGCAAGACAGTTCCAGAAAAACATCTATTTCCGCTTTATTGACTATGCCAAACCATTTGATTGTGTGGATCACAATAAACTGTGGAAAATTCTTCAAGAGATGGGAATACCAGACCACCTGACCTGCCTCTTGAGAAACCTGTATGCAGGTCAGGAAGCAACAGTTAGCACTGGACATGGAACAACCGACTGGTTCCAAATAGGTAAAGGAGTACGTCAAGGCTGTATATTGTCACCCTGCTTATTTAACTTATATGCAGAGTACATCATGTGAAATGCTGGGCTGGAAGAAGCACAAGCTGGAATCAAGATTACCAGGAGAAATATCAATAGCCTCAGATATGTAGATGACACCACCCTTATGGCAGAAAGTGAAGAGGAACTAAAAAGCCTTTTAATGAAAGTGAAAGAGGAGAGTGAAAAAGTTGGCTTAAAGTTCAACATTCAGAAAACTAAGATCATGGCATCTGGTCCCACCACTTCATGGGAAATAGATGGGGAAACAGTGGTAACTGTCAGATTTTATTTTGGGGGGCTCCAAAATCACTGCAGATGGTGATTGCAGCCATGAAATTAAAAGACGCTTACTCCTTGGAAGGAAAGTTATGACCAACCTAGAGAGCATATTCAAAAGCAGAGACATTACTTTGCCAACAAAGGTCCTACCAGTTAGATGTAATCATATTAAGAAGCTCTAGACAATGGAATAAATACCAATGGAAATATGTGCCACTTCAAGATGTAGCCCCTAAAGACATCCATATATATCCCTCGCTGTTTTTCTCCCTTTCATGGCCAGCTGAAATAGAGATGACCCTCCCATCTCTGTAGAGAACTTGGGAGCTACATATTAAAGATGGCAAAGCCTCCGCCAACCAGGTCCTTGGATAGCTACATGAAGGAAGGCTGTCAGGCCAACCTAGGAAAACACCCGGTACTCTTAGCAAGAAGTAAATTTCTTTTGGTTTAACCCACTGTACACATTGGGATCTATTTGTTATGGCAGTTAGCCACCTCTACCAGAACACTGTCTAACGTGGAGATCTAAATCTAGACATACGTACTTGGTTTAGTGTTCTCTGGGCCTCCTTCTTCAGAGAGCATATTCAAAGAACTAAAACAGCTCTAGCTGTTTTAAGTAGCATCTCAAGTAGCTCGAGCTACTTGAGATGCTTTTCCCCCAAGATCTGCAAGTAGAAGAACTTATGCCAGATTTAACCTGGATTTGCCCATTTTCAAATCTAAATATTCTCTCCATTTCTCCTTGCCTGCAACTTTTCCATTTCCCCTAACCACAGACCAATTCTCTTTACTCCTATTTCCAATTTAAGCCCTTCTTTTTTTCTGCCCTAGGACTTACATGCATACTTTATATTTTTGACATTTTAGCCATAATCTTCATTATTACCAGCAACATTTTGTTTTTCTTCTATAACCTGAACAGCTGATGCATGCATGCGAGTGTGCTAAGTTGCTTTAGTTGTGTCTGACTCTTTGCAAGTGTGGATCTTACCCCACCAGGCTCCTAGTCCATGGGATTCTCCAGGCAAGAATACTGGAGTGGGTTGCCATGCCCTCCTCCAAGGGATCTTCCCAGCCCAGGGATCAAACCCACATCTCCATGTCTTCTGTATTGATAGATGGTTTCTTTACCACTAGCGCCACCTGGGAAGCCCAAACAAGTGATAATGTTATAGAAAACACTTTTAACCACTTTTGAGCTTTTCCAAAAAAAAGTAAGACAATTCTCCCACCTCAGATTATGTCCCTAGGTTACACAGTAAGGTAAGTAAAACAACAAAGCATAGTATGGAGCTCCACTGAGAGGAGGGAGGGAAGAATAGTAGGGGTTAGACAGGGAATCCAGTTGTTTCATGGACATGACCACTTATTGGCATCCCCTGGTGAATGATACTTCTATGATTCTTCTGCGTTCATACATTCTTACAGATAATGAGCTAATGCAAATGAGATCTATCAAATAAAAATTGTAGAATATATATTACACACTGAGAATTAAGACTCAAGAGAATACCAAGAAGTAAACGCAGAGTCCTTTCTCACCGAAGGCTTATGGCCTAATTAGAGACACAAGATGCACACATTTATGTCCCCTGGTGGCTCAGTTGATAAAGAATCTTCCTGCAATGCAGGAGACCACCTGCAATGCAGGACATCCGGGTTTGATCCTTGGGTCATGAAAATCCCCTGGAAAAGGAAATGGCAACCCTCTCCAGTATTCTTGCCTGGAAAATCCCTTGGACAGAGGAACCTGGCAGGCTACAGTCCATGGGGTCCCATGAGTTGAACACGATTTAGCAACTACAGTGGATGATTAAGTGCCAAAATATATCACACAGATAATATAGGGCTTACAAGGTTTCAAAGATAGAAGAGATCAGTGTGAAGTGTATCCATCAAGAGACATTTCAGATAGCCACAAGAAAAGGTGGCAAGAATACACAGAAGAACTATACAAAAAAGATGTTCATGACCCAGAAAACAGTGATGGTATGATCACTCACCTAGAGCCACACATCCTGGAATGCAAAGTCAAGTGGGCCTTAGGAAGCACCACTACGAACAAAGCTAGTGGAGGTGATGGAATTCCAGTTGAGCTATTTCAAATCCTTAAAGATGGTGCTGTGAAAGTGCTGCACTCAATACGCCAGCAAATTTGGAAAACTCAGCAGTGGCCACAGGACTGGAAAAGGTCAGTTTTCATTCCAATCCCAAAGAAAGGCAATGCCAAAGAATGCTCAAACTACCACACAATTGCACTCATCTCACATGCTAGCAAAGTAAAGCTCAAAATTCTCCAAGCCAGGCTTGAACCATGAACTTCCAAATGTTCAAGCTAGATTTTAAAAGGCAGAGGAACCAGAGATGAAATTGCCAACATCTTCTGGATCATCAAAAAAGCAAGAGAGTTCTAGAAAAACATCTACTTCTGCCTTATTGATTATGCCAAAGCCTTTGACTGTGTGGATCACAATAAACTGTGGAAAATTCTTCAGAGATGGTAATACCAGATCACCTTACCTGCCTCCTGAGAAATCTGTATCAGGTCAAGAAGCAACACTTAGAACTGGACATGGAACAATGGACTTGTTCCAAATTGGGAAAGGAGTATGTCAAGGCTGTATATTGTCACTATGCTTATTTAACTTAAATGCAGACTACATCATGTGAAATGCCAGGCTGGATAAAGCACAAGCTGGAATCAAGATTGCCAGGAGAAATATCAATAACCTCAGATATGCAGATGACACCACCCTCATGGCAGAAAGCAAAGAGGAAATAAAGAGCCTCTTGATGAAAATGAAGGAGGAGAATGAAAAAGTTAGCTTAAAACTCAACATTTGAAAAACTAAGATCATGGCATCCAGTCCCACTATTTCATGGCAAATAGATCGGGAAACAATGGAAACAGAGACTTTATTTTTTGGGGCTCCATAATCACTGCAGATGGTGACTGTAGCCATGAAATTAAAAGATGCTTGTTCCTTGCAAGAAAAGCTATGACCAACCTAGACAGTATATTAAAAAGCAGAGACATTACTTTGCCGTTAAAGTTCTGTCTAATCAAAGCTATGGTTTTTCCAGTAGTCATGTATGGGTGTGAGAGTTGACACAAGACAGCTGAGTGCCAAAGAACTGATGCTTTTGAACTGTGGTGTTGGAGAAGATTCTTGAGAGTCCCTTGGACTGCAAGGAGATCAAACCAGTCAATCCTAAAGGAAATCAGTCCTGAATATTCATTAGAAGGACTGATGCTGAAGCTGAAACTCCAATAAGTTTTGCCACCTGATGCACAGAACTGACTCATTAGAAAAGATCCTGATGCTGAGAAAGATTGAAGGCAGGGAGGAGAAGGTGACGACAGAGAATGAGATGGTTGGATGGCATCACCGACTCAATGGACATGAGTTTGAGCAAGCTTCAGGAGTTGGCAATGGACAGGGAAGCCTGGTGTGTTGCAGTCCTTGGGGTTGCAGAGAGACAGACATGACTGAGCTACTGAACTGAATTGAACTGAACTGAAGTGGTTTATTTTTGCCTCCATTTTATTCAACAGCATGGAGAATTTGATCCAGTGCCAGGAATTAGAAAGTCTCCCCTCTGCTGACAGATATAGTTTACCTGAAAATAGAATGTCAGAGATCAGAGGGTACAAGCTCTAGCTGGCTCTTGTCTTCGTTATGAGTTCTCCTCTGGGGAAAAGCTATAAAAGAGCACAGCACTTAACATATCTGAAATATAATGAAATGACATGCTTTTAAAAGGTCAAGACGCGAGAATGTAACATAAGTTTGTGTTAAACTTATATTTTAAAAATCAGTAATCTTAAAGCCCTTGCAGAAAATTAAAATTAAATGCTAGATAGAATGACATTAAAAGCCCTTGAAAAATGTTATGAAAAATGGAATATAACAAAATCCAACCCCACTGAAGGTCTAAGGTAAAATTTCTTATCTCTAGGGTCTTTTATCCTCACAGAATTTCCTTTTGAGTTATAAAGTCAGACTTAGCACAATATTTTAGATCAATAACTGTGCAAAGAGTCAAATAGAAGGATCCAAGTGAAATAATAGAAATCACATTCTTTAACTTGCAACTACACATCTATTCAAACTCTTACAAAGTAAATACTTGACGTTGAACGTATTTCATCTGGCTGGCTGCTTTTAATTCTGAGCTCTTTCTAGAGAAGACTGACTTCCCTGTAGGACTTCTTGAGAGGCACAAAGTGACATATAGAATGCCATCAACAAACTCAGTTTGTGAAATACTAGTTGTGAGACCCAAAGCTCAGAGGTTGACCTCTTCAATGGTTTACCCAAAAGATGGATTATCAAAAAAATCAAGGACCATGTATATTTTTAAAGCTTCAAAGTCAAACACCCATTGTATTTTAATTATTATTGGTGTTATGTTATTAATATACAGAATATTATTTAGTTCTTCATTTAAAATCAAATTACATAAAACCATGCCCCATCTCTGTTAACACCCTAAAATGTCTCATCCTTTTGTTCCTTCTTGAAGGCACACACATCCTGACAAATTCCTATTGCTAATTCAATAGTCAGCTTAAAGCATCATTTCTTTTGGCAAGCCTTTCCTAGTCCCCAGGCAAAATGAGACAGTCTATCATTTTTAGTCACCTGATATTTTGCATATTCCTTCATTTTAACAATCATAAAATTTCATTACAGTTGTGCATTTTCCACTAGGATTTGTTTTTTTCCACTCTTTAAATTCTTTTCTAATTGAAGTATAGTTGAAGTTCAATATTATATAAGTTAACGGTGTACAATATAGTGTTTCACAATTTTTAAGGGAGTTGCAAAGCGTCAGACATGACTGAGTGTGACTGAACAATGACAAAATACTCCACTTAAAATTATTATAAAATATTGACTCTGTTCCCTGTGTTGTAGAATATCACTTGTGTATGGAATCTAAAAAAATACAAAAAAGTAGTTAACATAACAAAAAAGAAGCAGACTTGTAGATATCAAGAACAAACCACTAGGATTTCTTGAAGAGAAGGATTGTTTCTTATTCACGTTTGCTTTCTGGTACCTGATAAGTGGCTAGCATAAAGCAGGAATTTAACAAATATTTTTAAATAAAAGCATAAATGAAGGGAACTAAATTATTCAGTAAGGAGATCTGTGTTTTAAAGCATGTACTACATTATATAAAAGGATAAGAAGGTACTAAACCACTAGGAAGTACAGAGTTTATACAAGTTGTTATTAATAATTAGTATTAAGCACATTATTTATAACAGAATCTATAATATAAACCCACAACCAGCTTGGTTAATTTAAATCATACAGTTAAAAGGGAAGACAAATGAGTATTTGAAGAAACAAGAAAAGTGATGGGTGAGCGATGTGAGCAGAAGGCTTGTACACACTATAAGAAATATGTATTTACATTATCAAATAATCTTCTGGAAACATGTCATGAAAATGTTTCCCTTATGAATCTAAGTAACTGATCATTAAGCTATAACACTCTAACTGAGCTCCATATGTACCACTTTTCAGCACTGATATACATCTATGCCTGATGTAATTCATGAAAACTGTGCAATTAAGGTAAAGACCAAGACCTGAAAGTGTGTAAGTACTCATCAAACTCTTTTTCATTCCTAAGAAAGATGAAAGTGACAAAATCACACTGTATCGCAGACTGTACTTCCCAGCACTTTTCAAATCTTAACATCTCATTTCTAAATTATATAGGTAGGTGCATAAAATGTGTAGCCTTGTCATGAGTTTGTCACCTCAGATGAAATAAAATGCTGCTGCTGTCACTGATTCTTTCTGGTGCTCTCTTTGTTCTGGTCTCATAATACATTTTCTCAGGTGCAATGCATCCTTTCACGTTAGACCACGGGCTAGAAGTATCAAAGTGTCTAAAAGATCATTGTGGGCATTGTTCAATATTATCATGTGCTGCATCTGAATTCAAATAATCCCAACATAGACCAAAATATTCATTTCTAATCCCACATTTTTTCCTTAACAAAATGCATCAAAGATTTTGACATAAAACACTACCATGAGTTTATGGTGGATTGGCTACAAAGAGCTCCACAGGACTTCTATTTCTGCCAACTTGGGGAAAATCTATCCTCCCTAGTTTTATCCACTTACAAGGGAAAAAAACATGATCTCACCTAGTTCTATTGACTTACAAAGAAAACACCACAGCCATAACACAATAAAGAAAAAGAAGATGCTGAAAGCTGAAACAAAGGCAGCAGAATTTAGGGACCTCAGGACGAAGACAACATGGCAGTGAGTACCCTGGGTTTCCTTAGTGTCTCCTCATACATCCCACCTCGGACACTAAGCTCTCAACTCAGAACTACTAACAGGCATGGCTTTTTAAAAAAAGATTCAAAGAAAACCTGTTTATATTGCACTGCTTTCTACACACATTTACTAGAAACAATATATGTATATTCATGTTTGAAGAAGAGCTCTCACTCAGAAAACATCACCAAAGAACATGGAAGTCAGCTCTTTACCTTCTACATAAGAAACAATCAAAAACAAGTTTCTGTATAGACTAGTGGTTCCCAAACTCTGGTTTTAATCACAATCTCTTAGAGGACTGGTTGAAATAAATTGCTGGAATTAACCCCTCCAAAGTTTTAACTCAGTAGATCTGGAGTGAGGTCCTAGAACTTATTCTTCTGAAAAGGTAATACCAGCATAACACCAAAAGTAATACCAATGTAACTTATCTGAATCATGCAAAGCCCAACGTAATGGTAATGTTAATATTCCTACAATTAAGCCACAATCTCAGCTACAAATATTCTGCTAATGGATAACTATATTCTATGTGTATCATACCAGGGAGACATAATCCTAGTCTAGGTGGATAATATTGTTTGCCTGGAAGGGAGGGAATATTTTCACTATCATCTTAAGAAGAGGTAGGTTTGGGAGCAGGAAATCGGCATATAGAAGGCAAGCCTTAGAATACATATAAAATATGATGAGGGACTTTCCTGGTGGCTCAGATGGTAAAGAATCTGCCTGCAACGCAGGAAATCCAAGTTCAACCCCTGGGTAGGGAAGATCCCCTGGACAAGGGAATGGCAACACCTCCAGCATTCTCTCCTGGAAAATCCCATGGACAGAGAAGCCTGGCAGGCCATAGTCCATGGGGTCACAAAGAGTCAGACACGACTGAGGTGACTTAGTATGCATGAATGGTGAGCCAGAGAGATTCCCCCTGTTTGGGTACCATGGCTGTTGGAGTCTGAATACAAGAAGTATAAAGATGAAGCCCTAAAGTCATGGAAGTTGGTCTTCTTTAAAAAGCTTAGGGAGTGGCACCACATTCTGGAGTTAGATAGTTGATTCCTATGTAGAAAAAAGAGGACAGTGTTTTTTGATCTGTGGAATAACAGTAATACATAGCTGATCCTGTGTCTCAGCCCTTCTGAGACAATCAGAAACCAGGGAAGTAATTTATATGCAAGCTGAAATGTGTGGACATTAAAGATCCCATAATGTGGGGAGTTTGGGGGCACTCTTAACCAAGATTAGCACTAGAGATTATCTATCCTCAAAGAACCATATAGTCTCTGCAGGAATATAGATCATCTAGGCTTAATAACATCAGTGATTCCATACTAATTTCACAACAGGGAAGGACTAAATGCAAAAGTCACACCACGTGGCAATAGATTTTTATGGCAGTAGACTGGTAAGATCCCAGAGTTCTTTTCTGTTGGTGCCAAAATGTGAACCACTTTGGGGATGTGGAAGATTCTGAAGTTATTGGGCAAATTAAGGGGAAGGGGAACCCCAAGAGGGAAATTCTAGGTTTCCTGATAAAGAAGAAAGTTGGGTACTGAGGTGATTAGTTGAAAAAATTAAGGAGATGTGACCAAAGAGGTCTTCTGAATTAGTGGAGCATTTCATACCAATTACATGGTAGTTGTTAAATTCCCTGTGGTTGGTTGGCTCATTGGTTAAATCATGACACTAGGAAATAGTGGAATGGAAATTTAATTCTGCACTTGAATAGCCCAGCTATGCTCATTATCACTGACCCTGGATTCCTCCTAACACTGGCCAGGCCTTTTAAAAAAGGATGGTGATAATCTAAGAACTTGAAGAGTTTATGGCAGATGAGTACAAATTTATTACTGTAGCTGAATAAATAGTCCCAAAATGCACCTGATGTTAGTGGGCAATTATATTATCTTGGCATTCCAAAAAAAAAAAAAAAGCAGAATTCCAAATTGACAGAAATGCCATTTTGACTCTTACAGAGATCCTTGAAACTCATTCAACAAATATAATATCTACCAGATACCACGATGTGTATATGTTTAGTTGTATCCAGCTTTGCTACCCCATGGACTGTAGCCTTTCAGGATCCTCTGTCCATGGGATTTTCCAGGCAAAAACACTGGAGTGGTTTGCCATTCCCTTCTCCAGGGGATCTTCCTGACCCAGGAATCAAACCCAGTTCTCCTGCATTGCAGGTGGATTCTTTACTCTCTGAGCCGCCAGGAAAACCCCAGATAACACTATGCAAGTCAGCCTTATGAAGTGATTGTACTGCTTTATGCTCCAATCAACAGTAAAGGAGGGAGGAGGGTTCAGGATGGGGAACACGTATATACCTGTGGCAGATTCAGTTTGATATTTGGCAAAACTAATACAGTTATGTAAAGTTTAAAAATAAAATAAATTAAAAAAAAAAAAAAGAATCAACAATCAGTGTTTTCCATCTATTAAACTGAAGCAAATTTGGTTGTATAGTGATATCTCATTCTGGTTTTGATTTTCATTTTCCTAATGGCTGATGAAGTTAATGACCTTTTCATGTGTTTCCACATCTTCTCCCACTATGTAGGTTACCTTTTCCCTCCTCCAATAGTATTCTTTTATGTACAAGTTTTAATTTCAATACTGTCAAATATTAATACATGGATTTTTTCTTTTTTGTTTCATGTGTCCTGTTAAATGTTTGGCTATCCCAAGGTGAACAACATTTAACTCTGAAAATTTCATAGCTTTATCAATCACAATTGGATTTTTGATTCATTACTATTTTAAATAAAACTTTGTGTATGGCATGGAGTGAGTCAAGGTTCATTTTTTTCCCATATGTATATTCAATTTATCCAGTACAATTTATTGAAACTACCATTATATGCCCCATTGAATCACAGTAATTTCTTCACTTAATTCAGTAAATTATTTAGATGTGACTACTTCTAGAGTATTTTTTCCATTTGTCTGTCTTTGCACAATATCAGACTGCTAAACACTATGACTTTATAATATCTGCAATCTCATAGTCTAACTCCTCTCAGTTCGTCTTTAAGAGGCTGTTGGCTATTACAGGTGCTTTGCATCCTCATATAAATTAGTGCTAGCTTGTCAATTTCCACCAAAATTAAAGCTGGAAATTAAATTGAGATTACATTGAATCTATTGGCCAATTTACATAAAATTGAAACGTCAGCAATATAACCCAATTTAATAATCCAATCCATGAACATGGGATACTTCTCTATTTAGATGTTATTCATTTCTCTTGGCAATATTTCTATAATCTTCATTATAAAGGCTTTCACAATCTTTGTTCAAATTATCTTTAGGTATTTATTTTTTTCATGTCATAACTTTAATTTTCTAAAATTTGATGCTAGCATATAACAATAAAATTTTTATATATTGACCTTTATCCAGCTGCTTTGAAAACTTTACCTACATATTCTAGTTCTTTATATTCTTTTGGATTTCCTCTGTATAGCATCGTACAATCTATGACTATTGAGTAACAGTTTCACTTTGCTCTTTCCAATAATTTTTATCTTTTATATTTTTCTTGCCCTATTTCACTGGGCTAAGACTTCTAAGAATGATGTTAAACAGACTGGTAACACAAGGATGGGGGCCTCCTTATTATGTCCCTGAACTCATAGAGATTGTGCTCAATATTTCATCATTAAGTATAACATTTACTATAGCTTTTTTTGGTAGATACATTTTAATATATCAAGAAAGTTACCTTTCACATTTTCTGGAAACTTACTTTCAATAGAAACTAAGCAAAACAATTTAAAGAAACTACTTTAGGAGTAAAAGTCTAAAAACAAAGTCTAAAATAAGAGTAATAAATACAGAAATTGGTAAACTGGCAGACATGTGGGTGAACATAAATTCTTAATTTAATTCAAATTTAAAATAATATCTGATTTGTGGGGGTTTAAATAAATATAGATAGGAAAATGCAGACACTTAATTTGAAAACTTCCTGTTTTTACTACAGGAAACAAAAAATTAAAAAATATTCATATTCTCTCTCTCCCCACAAGCTCTCACATTTTCTGAGAAACTAGACCCAGAAAAATCAACCATCTCTAAAATTCAAGTAAATGATACCACAATCCGAGCATAGCCGCAAACATTTCTAATGGTGCAACAGAGAAGGACAGGATATCTACAGCATCCCAAGACTCTTCAGCAAACATTCACTTCTTAAAAGAGAAATTCTCTGTAACAAAACTGATGTGAGAAGGGCTGAGAGGTAACAGAACTCTAACTTCTCAGTAATGAAGAAAGAAGTTGCAGAAAGTGCCCAGGGGAGCCACAGTGCGCAGCTTTCAGAAAAGACTCCTTAAAAAGTGAGTCATCACTCAGGCAGGCAACAGTCCCTTAATGATGGTTGCCTCTGAGGCAGCCTGTGAAACTTGGCAAGAGTCACACGAGAAGTCTGAGCCAGACTACTCTGAGGTTCAGAGGTATCCCCTCTACACAGAAGCATCAAACTCTGTGGAAACAAGAAGCTACAGCTACAGGAGAGCCTCTGAACTTACCTACAAAACAGAAATAGAGTTGCTGCTGCTGCTAAGTCGCTTCAGTCGTGTCCGACTCTGTGCGACCCCATAGATGGCAGCCCACCAGGCTCCCCCGTCCCTGGGATCCTCCAGGCAAGAACACGGGAGTGGGTTGCCATTTCCTTCTCCAATGCATGAAAGTGAAAAGTGAAAGTGAAGTCACTCAGTCGTGCCTGACTGGTCTCGACCCCATGGACTGTAGCCCACCAGGCTCCTCCGCCCATGGGATTTTCCAGGCAAGAGTACTGGAGTGGGTTGCCATTGCCACTCCAGTACTCTTACTTAATAGAGTTACAGATGTAAAAAAACAAACTTATGGTAACCAGGGCGTAAGGGATAAACTGGAAGATTGAAATTGACATATACACACTATTACATATAAAATAGATAACTAAGAAGAACCTACTATATAGCATAGGCAACTACTCATCACTCTGTAATGGCCTTTATGGGAAAAGATTTTTAAAAAGAGTGGATACATGTATATATATAACAGATTCACTATGCTGTATACATGAAACTAACACCACACTGTAAATCAACTATATTCCGATAAAAAAAAAATTTTAAAGGACCTCTGAGCTGAGAGGCTTGGAAAACTTCCTGGGCCTCTCCACCATCTCTACAAAACCTTCCTGCTAATACTCTAAGAAAACTCAATTCTATCACCTTAGAATAACAACAAAAATATTTTTGATAACATATAATCAGGGCTTCCGTAGTGGTTCAGTGGTACATTGACTCTGCCTGTCAATGTAGACTCAGGTTTGATCCCTGGATCAGAAGGATCCCCGGGGTCAGAAGGATCCCCTGGAGAAGGAAACGGCAACCCACTCTAGTATTTTTGCTTGGGAAATCCCATGGACAGAGGAGCCTGGCAAGCTACATAGTCAATGTGGGTCACAAAAAGTTGGACATGACTTAGCAACTAACCAACAACATTATCAGAAAAAAGGAGAAATGAACAGCATAACCATTTTACAGATGATGAAAATTCACCAGGAAAATATATTTGCAAAACAGATAAAAAGTATAAAATAAGATTCTGCTTTCATCTCTGACATGTAAGGAATTTGGAAACAAGATTTCTATCCCTATAGGAAAAACTTTATTAAACTGAAAATCAAAGACATTTCTCTATCAGAGAACTGAGGTTTCAGGCCATTTCACCAGGCTGAAATCTGGAGAGGCAGGTGCATCCAGAGAACTATAGCTCCTGAGACATGCTTACCTGGAGCAGAAGCTGTGGGATGTCATGACCTGGTATGAATGAACTTTAAATAAAAATAATTTTGACAAATTGCTGAAGACTAGGTGTGGAACGTTTGAGAGTGAGAAATGTCTGAGACCCACAGTCATTGGGGAACCCCTTCACACTGATAAATTAAGATTTGTTATATAAATATCATTAAATACAAAAATCTTAGAGTAAAAAGTTTAATTGGGGTCTAAAGATTACTTTTAGAGCTTTGAGTATAAGAACATTTGATAACAGTTTTTTACTATAAAATAGTCCATATGAAGTTGAAAATTAATTTTAAAATATGTCTTTACATTACCGTAACAGTTATAAAAATCAGTTTATTATAACTAATAATTCTGAAAATAGCTAATTTTAATAAGAATAAGGAAAATTAATACTTATAATATTATAGCAATATTATCACCATCCCAGTAAAGAAAACAGACACTAAAATGACTTGAGAATAAAGCCTTTATTTGTATGAGAATAAAGGCTTTATTTGTTAAAAGACTAGCCTTTTAAATACTTTAATTTTTAAGACAAAACCTTACTAAATATTGTTAAAATTTTAAATGATTTTTTTGTTATTGAATGTTATAAAAATATTAAGAGAATGATACAAATCTAGCAAAATAGGCATAGACTCTCTACTTGAGAAATTATAAAATAACAATGAAAGAAATCAAAGATCTAAATAAATGGAGAGATAGTCTATTTTATGGATTGGAAAAGTTCATATTATTAAAATATCAGTTACTCCCAATTTGATAAACAGATTAAATATAATCAAAATCAAAATCCCAGCATGCTCTTTTTATAAATGTTCATAAATAGATTCTAAAATCTACCAGGAAAGGCAAAAGTACTAGAAGAGCCAACACAGTTTTAAAAGGAAGAACAAGTTGGTGGAGTAACCATAACTCAATTTCAAAAGTAGACATGGTTAATTAATCAATATAACATGTATCAGTGAAAGTATAAACAAGCATATCAATGTAATAGAATAGAAAACCCAGAAATAGATCCACACAAATATAGTCACTGATTTTTGACAAAGATGCAAAAGCAGTTTAACTGAGAAAGGATGTTTTTGGCTTCAGCAAATGGTTTTGCCAATTGGATACTCACATACAAAGGAAAAAAATGAGGCTCAACACAGACCTCACAGCTTAAAATTAACTCCAGATGGATCATAGACTTAAAAGGAACACACAAACTATAACACACCCAGAAAAAAACAGGAGGAAACCTGAATGACCTTGGGTTTATTGAGTTTTCGGATACAACATATCACAGACATGAACCATTGAAAGGAAGAAAATAATCAGACCATATTAAAATTTAAAACTTTTGCTCTATGAAAAAAATTACTAAGAAATTAGAAGGGAAGTCTCAGACTGCAGAAAATATTTGCAAATCACTCATTTGACAAAGGATTTATATCCAGATATGCAAAGAGCTCTTCAGTTCAGCTTAGTTCAGTCTCTCAGTTGTGTCCAACTCTTGGCAACCCCAGGGACTGCAGCACTCCAGGCCTCCCTGTCCATCACCAACTCCCAGAGTTTACTCAAATTCATGTCCACGACAGAGAACGAAATGGCAATGCACTCCAGTATTCTTGCCTGGAGAATCCCGTGGACAGAGGAGCCTGGTGGGCTGCTGTCCATAGGGTAGCACAGAGTCGGACACGACTGAAGTGACTTAGCATGCATGCATGCATTGGAGGAAATGGCAACCCACTACAGTATTCTTGTCTGGAGAATCCCAGGGAGAGGACCATGGTGGGCTGCCGTCTGTGGGGTTGCACAGAGTCGGACACGACTGAAACGATGCAGCAGCAGCAGCATGTCCACTGAGTTGGTGATTCCATACAACCATCTCATCCTTTGTTGTCCCCTTCTCTCCTGCCTTCAATCTTTCCCAGCATCAGGATCTTTTCAACTGAGTCGGCTCTTCGCACCAGGTGGCCAAAGTATTGGAGTTTCAGCTTCAACATCAGTCCTTCCAAAGAACATTCAGGACTAATCTCCCTTAGGATGGACTGGTTGGATCTCCTTGTAGTCCAAGCGTCCTCTCCAACACCACAGTTCAAAAGCATCAATTCTTCAGCGCTCAGCTTTCTTCACAGTCTAACTCTCACATCCATACATGACCACTGGAAAAATCATAGCCTTGACTAGATGGACCATTGTTGGCAAAGTAATGTCTCTGCTTTTTAATATACTGTCTAGGTTGGTCATAGCTTTTCTTCCAAGGAGTGACTTTTTATTTCATGGCTACAGTCACTATCTGCACTGATTTTGGAGCCCCTCAAAATAAAGTCTGACACTGTTTCCACTGTTTCTCCATCTGTTTGCCATGAAGTGAGGGACCAGATGCCATGATCTTAGTTTTCTGAATGTTGAGCTTTAAGCCAACTTTTTCACTCTCCTCTTTCACTTTCATCAAGAGGCTTTTTAGTTCCTCTTCATTTTCTACAATAAGAGTGGTGTCATCTGCATATCTGAGGTTATTGATATTTTTCCCAGCAATCTTGATTCCAGCTTGTGCTTCCTCCAGCCCAGAATTTACATGATGTCCTCTGCATATAAGTTAAATAACCACAGTGACATTATACAGCCTTGACGTACACCTTTTCCTATTTAGAACCCATCTGTTGTTTCATGTCCAGTTCTAACTGTTGCTTCCTGACCTGCATACAGGTTTCTCAAGAGGCAGGTCAGGTGGTCTGGTATTCCCATCACTTTCAGAATTTTCCACAGTTTATTGTGATCCACACAGTCAAAGGCTTTGGCATAGTCAATAAAGCAGAAATAGATGTTTTTCTGGAACTCTTGCTTTTTCCATGATCCAGCAGATGTTGGCAACTTGATCTCTGGTTCCTCTGCCTTTTCTAAATCCAGCTTGAACATCTGGAAATTCACAATTCACATACTGTTGAAGCCTGGCTTGGAGAATTTTGAGCATTACTTTACTAGCATGTGAGATGAGTGCAATTGTGCAGTAGTTTGAGCATTCTTTGGCATTGCCTTTCTTTGGGATTGGAATGAAAACTGACCTTTTCCAGTCCTGTGGCCACTGCTGAGTTTTCCACATTTGCTGGCATATTGAGTGCAGCACTTTCACAGCATCATCTTTGAGGGTTTGAAATAGGTCAACTGGAATTCCATCACCTCCACTAGCTTTGTTCATAGTGATGCTTCCTAAGGCCCACTTGACTTCACATTCCAGGATGTCTGGCTCTAGGTGAGTAATCACACCATTGTGATTATCTGGGTCATGAAGATCTTTTTTGTACAGTTCTTCTGTGTATTCTTGCACCTCTTTTTAATAAATTCTGCTTCTGTTAGGTCCATACAATTTCTGTCCTTTATTGAGCCCAACTTTGCATGAAATGTTCCCTTTGTATCTCTACTTTTCTTGAAGAACTCTTAAAACTGAACAACTAGAAATGATCTCCCAAACCAGAATAAAGATCTGAACAGACACCTCACCAAAGAAGATATATAAATGACAAGTAAGCATGTGAAGACACAAAACATAATTTGTTATTCACTTCTGTTCAGTTAAGCCGCTCAGTTGTGTCGAACTCTTTGCAACCCCATGAATCGCAGCACACCAAGCCTCCCTCTCCATCACCAACTCCCGGAGTTCACTCAAACTCATGTCCATCAAGTCGGTGATGCCATCTCATCCTCTGTCGTCCGCTTCTCCTTCTGCCCCCAATCCCTCCCAGCATCATGGTCTTTTCCAATGAGTTAACTCTTCACATGTGGTGGCCAAAGTATTGGAGTTTCAGCTTCAGCATTAGTCCTTCCAATGAACACGCAGGACTCATCTCCTTTAGAATGGACTGGTTGGATCTCCTTGTAGTCCAAGAGACTCTCAAGAGTCTTCTCCAACACCACAGCTCAAAAGCATCAATTCTTCCGCGCTCAGCTTTCTTCACAGTCCAACTCTCACATCCATACATGACCACTGGAAAAACCATAGCCTTGACTAGATGGACGTTTGTGGCAACATAATGTCTCTGCTTTTGAATATGCTATCTAGGTTGGTCATAACTTTCCTTCCAAGGAGCAAGCATCTTTTAATTTAATGGCTGCAATCACCATCTGCAGTGACTTTGGAGCCCAAAAAAATAAAGTCTGACACTGTTTTCACTGTTTCCCCACCTATTTCCCATGAAGTGATCAGACCAGATGCCATGATCTTAGTTTTCTGAATGTGAGCTTTAAGCCAACTTTTTCACTTTCCTCTTTCACTTTCAAGAGGCTTTTTAGGTCCTCTTCACTTTCTGCCATAAGGGTGGTGTCATCTGCATATCTGAGATTATTGATATTTCTCCTGGCAATCTTGATTCCAGCTTGTGCTTCTTCCTGCCCAGCGTTTCTCATGATGTACTCTGCATATAAATTAAATTAGCAGGGTGACAATATACAGCCTTGACGAACTCCTTTTCCTATTTGGAAACAGTCTGTTGTTCCATGTCCCGTTCTAACTGTTGCTTCCTGACCTGCATACAGGTTTCTGAAGAGGCAGGTCAGGTGGTCTGGTATTTCCATCTCTTTCAGAATTTTCTACAGTTTATTGTGATCCATGCAGTCAAAGGCTTTAGCTTAGTCAATAAAGCAGAAATAGATGTTTTACTGGAACTCTCTTGCTTTTTTGATGATCCACCAGATGTTGGCAATTTAATCTCTGGTTCCTCTGCCTTTTCTAAAACCAGCTTGAACATCTGGAAGTTCACAGTTCACGTATTGCTGAAGCCTGGCTTGGAGAATTTTGAGCATTACTTTACTAGTGTGTGAGATGAATGCAATTGTGTGGTAGTCTGAGCATTCTTTGGCATTGCTTTTCTAGGAAACATAAATCAAAACAACAATGAAATATCACTAGACACCTATTAGAATGACTAAAATCCAAAACATTGACAATTCCATGGGCTAGCAAGGGAATCGAGCAGCAGGAACCTCCCTCACTGCTCAAAAGAATGCAAAATGATATAGCCAGTTTAGAGGAAGCTTGATGGTTCTTATAAAATTTATCCTAAACTTAAATATTCATGCTCTTAAGTATTTACCCAATTGACTTGGTAACTTATTTCTACATGGATTCATGTTGATATATATTTCAAAACCAATACAATATTGTTAAGTTAAAAAATAAAAAAAAAAACCCAGCAAGCAAATTTTTAAAGCAGTTTTATTTGTAATCACAAAAAACCTTCAACTATCTTGATGTACTCAATAGGCAAATACTAAAACAAACTTTGATGCATTGATGCATAAATAAATTTGGTACATTGATTCCATGGACTACTCTTAAGGAAGCAAAATCAGTGAGCTATTAACCTACACAAGCAAGGATGAATCCTAAGTATGCATTGTTAAGTAAAAGAAGCCAGCCTGAAAATGCTACATACTATATGATTCCAGCTAAATGTCATTCTGAAAAAGGCAAAATATGGCTACCCATTCCAGTATTCTTGGGCTTCCCTGGTGGCTCAGACAGCAAAGAATCTGCCTGCAATGCAGGAGACCTAGGTTCAATCCCTGGGTTGGGAAGACCCCCTGGAGAAGGGCACAGCAACCCTCTCCAGTATGCTTGCTTGGAGAATCCTCATGGACAGAGGACCCTGATGGTCTACAGTTCATGGCTTTGCAAGGAGTCAGACACAACTGAGTGACTAAGCACAGCACATAGCTATAGTAAGATCAGTGCTTGCCAGAGGCTCAGGGGCAGAGGAAGGTAGCATGAGCAAAGCACAGGAGACTAATTAGTTTTTAGCATGGTAAGTCTATTCTGTATGGTATTATAATTTGAATATATAACACGATGCCTTTGTTACAAGCCATAGAATTTTAAGGCACAAAGAGTGAACTTTACCTTATGCAAAATTTTTAATAATATTTTAGAAGTTTCAGGGATCCTAGGATAAAGCCAGTTACACAGGCTCCAAACAAAAGGTTTTCAACTTCCAAGAGAACAGGGAATATTATTTAAATGAGTCTTTCTTGAAGAACTATTAAGAGACAAATTTAACCTACTTCATCCAGAAAAATGAGTGAAGAAAGATCAACAAAAGGACTAGTGAATCAAAACTTCAGTACAAATATAAAATAGAAGAAGTGATCTCAAAAATAATTATCTGGTTCCTGATTTTAAAAAGAATGTTCATATTTGCCTTCATTACCTCTGCATCCTATGGCTTATTGGCAGTGTCTTTTATTAGGTGAGAAAATTTTCTATTCCTAATTCACAATGAGTTTTTATATCATTAATTGAGTCTGTGTTTTTTCTGTATATATTATTTTAATTTTATTTTATTTTTAAACTTTACATAACTGTATTAGTTTTGCCAAATATCAAAATGAATCCGCCACAGGTATACATGTGTTCCCCATCCTGAACCCTCCTCCCTCCTCCCTCCCCATTCCATCCCTCTGGGTCGTCCCAGTGCACCAGCCCCAAGCATCCAGTATCGTGCATCGAACCTGGACTGGCAACTCGTTTCATACATGATATTTTACATGTTTAAATGTCATTCTCCCAAATCTTCCCACCCTCTCCCTCTCTCACAGAGTCCATAAGACTGTTCTATACATCAGTGTCTCTTTTGCTGTCTCGTACACAGGGTTATTGTTACCATCTTTCTAAATTCCATATATATGCGTTAGTATACTGTATTGGTGTTTTTCTTTCTGGCTTACTTCACTCTGTATAATAGGCTCCAGTTTCATCCACCTCATTAGAACTGATTCAAATGTATTCTTTTTAATGGCTGAATAATACTCCATTGTGTATATGTACCACAGCTTGCTTATCCATTCATCTGCTGATGGACATCTAGGTTGCTTCCATGTCCTGGCTATTATAAACAGTGCTGTGATGAACATTGGGGTACACGTGTCTCTTTCCCTTCTGGTTTCCTCAGTGTGTATGCCTAGCAGTGGGATACCTGGATCATAAAGCAGGTCTATTTCCAGTTTTTTAAGGAATCTCCACACTGTTCTGCATAGTGGCTGTACTAGTTTGCATTCCCACCAACAGTGTAAGAGGGTTCCCTTTTCTCCACACCCTCTCCAGCATTTATTGCTTGTAGACTTTTGGATCGCAGCCATTCTGACTGGTATGAAATGGTACCTCATAGTGGTTTTGATTTGCATTTCTCTGATAATGAGTGATGTTGAGCATCTTTTCATGTGTTTGTTAGCCATCTGTATGTCTTCTTTGGAGAAATGTCTATTTAGTTCTTTGGCCCATTTTTTGATTGGGTCATTTATTTTTCTGGAGTTGAGCTGTAGGAGTTGCTTGTATATTCTCGAGATTAGTTGTTTGTCAGTTGCTTCACTTGCTATTATCTTCTCCCATTCTGAAGGCTGTCTTTTCACCTTGCTAATAGTTTCCTTTGATGTGCAGAAGCTTTTAAGGTTAATTAGGTCCCATTTGTTTATTTTTGTCTTTTCTTCTTTAATCCCTTTCTTGCTGTCCTGAGCTAACTCCTACATAGCTATAGTATTTTAGGTTATTTTTTACATTGCTGCTTTAAGTATATACCCAATTTTTAAGAATATTTAAATCCACCTGTAGCATTGGAAATGTTTTCCTACATTCTATTCTTAGAATAATTGAAGCGATATTGAAGCTTTCAGAAAATTGAGTCTGTTAATATTTTGATATATAAATTTTAACCACTGTTCAATTTTTAATGGTTATAAATATATGCAGATCATTTTTAACTCAGATTTGATCAATTTTATTTTTAAAATATTTCCTGTTTTATTCTGTTATTAATTTAGTGCCATTGCTGCTGCTACTAAGTCACTGCAGTCGTGTCCGACTCTGTGCGACCCCATAGACGGCAGCCCACCAGGCTCCACCATCCCTGGGATTCTCCAGGCAAGAACACTGGAGTGGGTTGCCATTTCCTTCTCCAATGCATGAAAATGAAAAGTGAAAGTGAAGTCGCTCAGTCGTATCCGACTCTTAGCGACCCCATGGACTGCAGCCTACCAGGCTCCTCCATCCATGGGATTTTCCAGGCAAGAGTACTGGAGTGGGATGCCATTGCCTTCTCCGTTAGTGCCATTAACTGACTTTTATTGTTTTCTTTTTATATATGAATCTATGAGTCATATTCTCTGCTTCATTTCTAACAGTATTTTATAGCTTTGAACTTTTTAAGTTGATAAATAGTGGTCTCTCTGTAGAAAATCATAGCATAGAAATATAATGTGTAAATTGTAGAAGGAAAATAAATAGAATGAAAAAAAGTCTATCCAAAAGAAAGCAAGGAAGAAGAAAAACAGAATCCAAGATAAAGTGAGACAAGTAGAAATCAAAAAATAGGATACAAAAATAAAAGCAAGTATGTAGTTATAAAAATAAATATGAATAGATGAAGCTCACAAAGTTAAGAGTTGAACTCGGGATACAACAACAACAAAAAACAATGAATTCTTGTAACAGGAAGTCTATGTTTATAAATTGAATGTCTACTAACTTGTTGCAATGTTTATTAAAATAAGGCATTTGTGCTTGCCTGACTGGAACATTCTCCTTTCAAACACAAGGAAAAATAAAAATATCATGAACAGCCCCACTTTCCCACAAAAAAAGAACAAACCCAAAGCATATAGAAGGACATAAAGATAAAAGCAAAATTAATATTAATGGAATATAAAACAATGATATAAAAGACTTTTTAAAAAGTAGATATTATACTCTAAAATTACTAATAAAACAAACAAAACCCTGATGAGAGTTACCAATAAAAAAAAGAGAAGGCACAAATTAACATTTGGAATAAAAGAGGTAAATTATATATGAAGTAAAAATTTCAATATAAGCAATCTGTTAATATAATAGATAAGTAAACATGAAAATATAGATGTCAAATTCCAAAAACTTTTTAAAACTGGCTCAAGAAGACTTCTGCTATTTATGTAAACATTACATAATTTGAATAAGAGGTTAAAAACAGTCTCTACAAAGAAAACCCCAGACCCAGACAGTCCAATTAGTGAGTTCCTAGAAACTATCAAAGATGGAAAATTCCAACTTACAAAACTTTTCTAGAGTTTTATTTAAAAAATAAAAAAAAGAGGCCCAACTCGTGAAATTGTTTATGAAACTAGTGTAAATAGATACCACAACCAGACAAGTATCAGAAAACAAGAGACTAACCTCATTCATGAACACGCATTCAAAACCATAAACAAAATAAGCTAAACTTTAATTATATTAAAGATATAATAAATCATAGGCAAGTTTGTTTTAAATATAGGAATGCAAAGTTGGCTAACTTTTTTTTTTTTACTTTTTTTTAAAAATGTTATTTTATTTTTAAACTTTACATAATTGTATTAGTTTTGCCAAAGTTGGCTAACTTTTTAAAATTTATTTATTTATTTTAATTGGAGTCTAATTACTTTACAATATTGTAATGGTTTTTGCCAAACATTGACATGAATCAGCCATGGGTGTACATGTGTTCCCCATCCTGAACCCCCCTCCCACTTTCCTCCCCATCCCATCCCTCAGGGTCATCCCAGTGCACGAGCCCTGAGCACCCTGTATCATGCATCGAACCTAGACTGGCAATCTGTTTCACATATGGTAATATACATGTTTCAAATCATCCCATCTTTGCCTTCTCCCGATTTGACAGAATGTGGTCCACTGGAGAAGGGAATGGCAAACCACTTCAGTATTCTTGCCTTGAGAACCCCATGAACAGTATGAAAAGGCAAAATGATAGGATACTGAAAGAGAAACTCCCCAGGTCAGTAGGTGCCCAACATGCTACTGGAGATCAATGGAGAATTAACTCCAGAAAGAATGAAGGGATGGAGCCAAAGCAAAAACAATACCCAGCTGTGGGTGTGACTGGTGATAGAAGCAAGGTCCGATGCTGTGAGAGCAATATTGCATAGGAACCTGGAATGTCAGGTCTATGAATCAAGGCAAATTGGAAGTGGTCAAACAAGAGATGGCAAGAGTGAATGTCGACATTCTAGGAATCAGCGAACTGAAATGGACTGGAATGGGTGAATTTAACTCAGATGACCATTATATCTACTACTGTGGGCAGGAATCCCTCAGAAGAAATGGAGTGGCCATCATGGTCAACAAAAGAGTCCGAAATGGAGTACTTGAATGTGATCTCAGAAATGACAGAATGATCTCTGTTCATTTCCAAGGCAAACATTCAATATCACAGTAATCCAAGTCTATGCCCCAACCAGTAACGCTGAAGAAGCTGAAGTTGAACCGTTCTATGAAGACTACAAGACCTTTTAGAACTAACACCCAAAAAAGATGTCCTTTTCATTATAGGGGACTGGAATGCAAAAGTAGGAAGTCAAGAAACACCTGGAGTAACAGGCAAATTTGGCCTTGGAATATGGAATGAGCAGGGCAAAGACTAATAGAGTTTTGCCAAGAAAATGCACTGGTCATAACAAACACCCTCTTCCAACAACACAAGAGAAGACTCTATACATGGACATCACCAGATGGTCAACACCAAAATCAGATTGATTATATTCTTTGCAGCCAAAGATGGAGAAGCTCTATACAGTCAGCAAAGACAAGACTAGGAGCTGACTGTGGCTCAGACCATGAACTCCTTATTGCCAAATTCAGACTTAAAATTAAGAAAGTAGGGAAAACCACTTGGCCATTCAGGTATGACCTAAATCAAATCCCTTATGATTATACAGTGGAAGTGAGAAATAGATTTAAGGGCCTAGATCTGATAGATAGAGTGCCTGATGAACTATGGAATGAGGTTCGTGACATTGTACAGGAGACAGGGATCAAGACCATCCCCATGGAAAAGAAATGCAAAAAAGCAAAATGGCTGTCTGGGGAGGCTTTACAAATAGCTGTGAAAAGAAGAGAAGTGAAAAGCAAAGGAGAAAAGGAAAGATATTAACATCTGAATGCAGAGTTCCAAAGAATAGCAAGAAGAGATAAGAAAGCCTTCTTCAGGGATCAATGCAAAGAAATAGAGAAAAACAACAGAATGGGAAAGACTAGGGCTCTCTTCAAGAAATCAGAGATACCAAGGGAACATTTCATGCAAAGATGAGCTTGATAAAGGACAGAAGTGGTATGGACCTAACAGAAGCAGAAGATATTAAGAAGAGATGGCAAGAATACACAGAAGAACTGTACAAAAAAGATCTTCACGACCCAGATAATCACGATGGTGTGATCACTGACCTGGAGCCAGACATCCTGGAATGTGAAGTCAAGTAGGCCTTAGAAAGCATCACTACGAACAAAGCTAGTGGAGGTGATGGAATTCCAGTTGATCTATTCCAAATCCTGAAAGATGATGCTGTGAAAGTACTGCACTCAATATGCCAGCAAATTTGGAAAACTCAGCAGTGGCCACAGGACTGGAAAAGGCCCGTTTTCATTCCAATCCCAAAAAAAGGCAATGCCAAAGAATGCTCAAACTACTGCACAACTGCACTCATCTCACATGTTAGTAAAGTAATGCTCAAAATTCTCCAAGCCAGGCTTCAGCAATATGTGAACCGTGAACTTCCTGATGTTCAAGCTGGCTTTAGAAAAGGCAGAGGAACCAGAGATCAAATTGCCAACATCTGCAGGATTATGGAAAAAGCAAGAGAGTTCCAGAAAAACATCTATTTCTGCTTTATTAACTATGCCAAAGCCTTTGACTGTGTGGATCACAATAAACTGTGGAAAATTCTGAAAGAGATGGGAATACCAGACCACCTGATCTGCCTCTTGAGAAATTTGTATGCAGGTCAGGAAGCAACAGTTAGAACTGGACATGGAACAACAGACTGGCTCCAAATAGGAAAAGGAGTTCGTCAAGGCTGTATATTGTCACCCTGTTTATTTAACTTATATGCAGAGTACATCATGAGAAATCCTGGGCTGGAAGAAGCACAAGTTGGAATCAAGATTGCCGGGAGAAATATCAATAACCTCAGATATGCAGATGACACCACCCTCATGGCAGAAAGTGAAGAGGAACTCAAAAACCTCTTGATGAAAGTGAAAGTGGAGAGTGAAAAAGTTGGCTTAAAGCTCAACATTCAGAAAACGAAGATCATGGCATCTGGTCCCATCACTTCATGGGAAATAGATGAGGAAACAGTGGAAACAGTGTCAGACTTTATTTTTCTGGGCTCCAAAATCACTGCAGATGGTGACTGCAGCCATGAAATGAAAAGATGCTTACTCCTTGGAAGGAAAGTTATGACCAACCTAGATAGCATATTCAAAAGCAGAGACATTACTTTGCCAACAAGGTCCATCTAGTCAAGGCTATGGTTTTTCCTGTGGTCATGTATGGATGTGAGAGTTGGACTGTGAAGAAGGCTGAGCGCCGAAGAATTGATGCTTTTGAACTGTGGTGTTGGAGAAGACTCTTGAGAGTCCCTTGGACTGCAAGGAGATCCAACCAGTCCATTCTGAAGGAGATCAGCCCTGGGATTTCTTTGGAAGGAATGATGCTAAAGCTGAAATTCCAGTGCTTAGGCCACCTCATGCTAAGAGTTGACTCATTGGAAAAGACTTTGATGCTGGGAGGGATTGTGGGCAAGAGGAGAAGGGGACGACAGATGATGAGATGGCTGGATGGCATCACTGACTCGATGGAAGTGAGTCTGAGTGAACTCCTGGAGTTGGTGATGGACAGGGAGGCCTGGCGTGCTGCGATTCATGGGGTCGCAAAGAGTCGGACACGACTGAGCAACTGATCTGATCTGATCTGATCTGACAGAGTCCAAAAGTTTGTTCGTTACATTTGTGTCTCTTTTGCTGTCTCGCATATAAGGTCATCGTTACCATCTTTCTAAATTCCATATATATGCATTAATATACTGTATTGGTGTTTTTCTTTCTGACTTACTTCACTCTGTATAATAGGCTCCAGTTTCATCACCTCATTAGAACTGATTCAAATGCATTCTTTTTAATAGGTGAGTAATATTCCATTGTGTATATGTACCACAGCTTTCTTATCCATTCATCAGCCAATGGACATCTAGCTTGCTTCCATGTCTTGGCCATTGTAAACAGTGCTGCAATGAACATTGGGGTACACGTGTCTCTTTCTCAGTTCTGGTTTCCTCTGTGTTTATGCCCAGCAGTGGGATTGCTGGGTCGTATGGCAGTTCTATTTCCAGTTTTTTTAGGAATCTACACATTGTTCTCCATAGTGTCTGTACTAGTTTGCATTCCCACCAACAGTGTAAGAGGGTTCCCTTTTCTCTGCACCCTCTCCAGCATTTATTGTTTGTAGACTTTTTGATAGCAGCCATTCTGACCATTGTGAGATGGTACCTAATTGTGGTTTTGATGTGCATTTCTCTGATAATGAGTGATGTTGAGCATCTTTTCATGTGTTTGTTAGCCATCTGTATGTCTTATTTGCAGAAATGTCTGCTTAGTTTTTTGGCCCATTTTTTGATTTGGTCGTTTATTTTTCTGGAATTGAGCTGCAGGTGTTTCTTGTATATTTTTGAGATTAATTCTTTGTCAGTTGCTTCGTTTGCTATTATTTCCTCCCATTCTGAAGGGTGTTTTTTCATCTTGATTATAGTTTCCTTCGTTGTGCAAAAGCCTTTAAGTTTAATTAGGTCCCATTTATTTTTGCTTTTATTTCCATTACTCTGGGAGGTGGGTCATAGAGGATCCTGCTGTGATTTATGTCAGAGAGTGTTTTGCCTATGTTTTCCTCTAGGAGTTTTATAGTTTCTGGTCTTACATTTAGATCTTTAATCCATTTTGAGTTTATTTTTGTGTATGGTGTTAGAAAGTGTTCTAGTTTCATTCTCTTACAAGTGGTTGACCAGTTTTCCCAGCACCACTTGAAGAGATTGTCTTGTCTCCATTCTATATTTTTGCCTCTTTTGTCAAAAATAAGGTGTCCATAGGTGCGTGGATTTATCTCTGGGCTTTCAATTTTGTTCCATTGATCTATATTTCTGTCTTTGCACCAGTACCATACTGTCTTGATGACTGCAGCTTTGTAGTATAGTCTGAAGTCAAACAGGTTGACTCCTCCAGTTCCATTCTTCTTTCTCAATATTGCTTAGGCTATTTGAGTTTTTTTTGTATTTCCATACAAATTGTGAAATTATTTGTTCTAGTTCTCTGAAAAATACCATTGGTAGCTTGATAGGGATTGCATTGAATCTATAGATTGCTTTGGATAGTATACTCATTTTCACTCTATTGATTCTTCTGATCCATGAACATGGTATATTCCTCCATCTATTTGTCATCTTTGATTTCTTTCATCAGTGTTTTATAGTTTTCTATATATAAGTCTTTTGTTTCTTTAGGTAGATTTACTCCTAAGTATTTTATTATTTTTGTTGCAATGATGAATGGAATTGTTTCCTTAATTTCTCTTTCTCTTTTCTCATTATTAGTGTATAGGAATGCAAAGGGTTTCTGTATGTTAATTTTATATCCTGCAACTTTACTGTATTCATTGGTTAGCTCTAGTAATTTTCTGGTGGAGTCTTTAGGGTTTTCTATGTAGAGGATCATGTCATCTGCAAACAGTGACAGTTTTACTTCTTCTTTTCCAATCTGGATTCCTTTTATTTATTTTTCTTCTCTGATTGTTGTGCTAAAACTTCCAAAACTATGATAAATAGTAGTGGGGAGAGTAGCCACCCTCCTCTTGTTCCTGACTTTAGGGAAAGTGCTTTCAATTTTTCACCACCAAGGATAATGTTTATCTAATTTACTACATTAATGGATTAAAGGAAAGACCAATAGAATGTTATCAATAATGAAGGAAAATACTCATAATTCATTATCCTTTTGTGATAAACAGTTTATCACATAAGCAAAATGAACAACAAAAAAATCAAGCTAGTTAAAGAATAGAACTCTCTTATCTGATAAAATGATAATGCTGTATTTTTAAAATGTACAGTAGACAAAAATATGACTAGATATGTGGTCAGGGGCTTTATCTCATGTGTTAAACAAAGAAATTTGAAGGGAATATTTTGGGGAGTGTTAAAGGATTTCAAACAGATTCTCTGTCCACTTTGAAAAGATATTTCTATGGGATATGCAAGAGGGAAACTATAAATAATGGTCTACAATCTAGTGGTTTCTAGTGTATAACTAAAATACAGAGGAATTAGTTTGGAAAGGAAGGGAGCAATATAAGAGGTATTGAAGCAAAGCCAAGTAAAAGATATGTTAATCTGAAACTCCCAATTTATCCTATCAGTTCAGTCGCTCAGTTGTGTCTGACTATTTGTGACCTCATGGACTGCAGCACACCAGGCCTCCCTGTCCATCACCAACTCCTAGAGTTTACCCAAACTCATGTCCATTAATTTATCCTATACACATTAATATATATAAAATAGATCATCAGCAGAGACCTACTCTACTCAATATTCTGTAATAACATATATGGGTAAAGAATCTGGAAAAAATAAACATACATGTATGACTGAATCACTTTGCTGTACACCTGAAACTAACACAACATGTAAATCAATTATACCCCAATATAAAATAAAAATTAGATAAAAAACAATGTAGAAGACTTGTAAAACATTGCCTGTGAAGGGAGGAAAAGCAGAAATAGTGAATATGTTTAACATTAGCGATTGAATGGTCGGGGGATGTGTCAGTCTCACTACCTGGAGGTGGGACATAGAACTACCCTATAAGCAGCTGGGTGGGCAAGTGTACAGCTCAGCAGAACTGTGAGTGGTAACAGTAAGTGTACTGCTTGAAGCCATTCATTTAGAGAAGGTCGTCCAAAGACAAATTACAGAGGTATATTTAAAAGAAAAACAAAAAGAGGAGCACAAAATGGAACTAAAAATGAACAGCTAAGGAAATCAGAGTCTCCTCCTCAAGACTAGAGGAGTCTCCTCAAGACTAGAGGAGACTTGTCATTAAAGGTTTTAGGAAGAAACTGTTCAACCATATAAAATACTACAAAACTATAATTCCCTTTTGTTGCCTCCTTTTCACCAATCGTAAATCTTCAAATTGCACAAGATCTTTTGCAAAGACAATTAATGTGTATCTGTCAGCCAGCGCTATCAGATTCAGATCAAGAAAAAAGCACATGTTTATTCCTGCCTCTTTCTTGCCTTAAATGAAAGCTAGTTAACTTCATCTGCCCGAGCAGAGTAAAATAGTTGCCATTAAGGAGGCATTGGTTAGGACAAAGCCTCCACTAACTGAATTATACATTAGACAGCCTACTAGAAAATGTTTCTCACAGAAAGTGAGACAAATAGTACAACTATAATGGATAATGGACTTCCAGTTATTGAGCTTGATAAAGGAAGAATAGAACCCAACCAAGGCAAAACATTAGGATAAAAGAACTGTAAGTGGACAATAGCAAAAACTGCCCAAGGGAGATTAATGCTAAACCATTTAAATCCACCTTAGAGCTAATTTCCAAGAATTTAATCAATTGTGATCTTTTTTCTCAGAAAGAAGAAACTGCAACATTGATAAAAGAAGGAAAATACATGTTTCAACAGACATCACTTAATTCCAGTCCAAACCCAACTCTACTCCCCAGAAATGATTTTCTTAATAGTATCAGACTTTCATTTAATAATATTCCCAAGAGAGGGAACCAAAAAACTGTGGCTTTTTGATTCTTCATAATCCTGAGTGGTCATATACTGATTAGATTTACACAAGCACTCAAAGTACCTATACAATTTGAGACAGTAGTTTGGGAAGGTTGGTGAACCAGCCTAGTAACATAATGATTGTTGATATATCAGACTTAAATATCTGGTAACCAGATAGTTGGTGGGAATTTCTCCTGTAGTCCCAGAATTGTGTCTAAAGCTGAGGAAGGCAACTTACAATCCAAAGCCAATAAATTATCCCTAGTAACAAAAGTGTTATAGAAGTCAACAGAGTTTCAGGAAACAGTCATGGATTAATTACATCAAATCATCATGATGATATGCACACCCTGCTTTATTTAAAACAGACAACTAATAAGGACTTACTGTATAGCATGGGGAACTCTGCTAAATACTCTGTAATAACCTAAATGGGAAACGAATTTGAAAAAGAATAGATTCATGTATATGTATAACTGAATCACTTTGCTATATACCTAAAACTAACATAACATTGTTAATCAAATATACTCCAATATAAAATTTTTTAAAAATTTAAAGAAAAGAAAAAAACAGTGAGAGGAAAATGTGTTGCTTTGTTGCTAAGTCACTTGAATCGTGTCCAACTCTTTGCAACCCCATGGACTCAAGCCCACCAAATTCCTCTGCCCATGGGATTCTCCAAGCAAAAACACTGGAGTAGGTTGCCATACCCTTCTCCAAGGGATCTTCTCAACTCAAGGGTCAAGACTATGCACCAGATCAAGGTTCTTCAATTTGGGCTCAAAGAACATCCAAATAAGTTAGCAGACATTATCAGAGAAGTGGTTTGTTCAGTTTTTTAGAGAAAGTTCTATAAGTAGTCAGTCAAGTTTCCAGGTGAAATTTGAATTCCCACTTTGAGATCCTGCTGCTGCTGCTGCTGCTGCTGCTAAGTCGCTTCAGTCGTGTCCGACTCTGTGCGACCCCATAGACGGCAGCCCACCAAGCTCCCCCACTCCTGGGATTCTCCAGGCAAGAACACTGGAGTGGGTTGCCATTTCCTTTTCCAATGCATGAAAGTGAAAAGTGAAAGTGAAGTTGCTCAGTCGCGTCTGACTCTTTGCAACCCCATGGACTGCAGCCTACCAGGATCCTCCGTCCATAGGATTTTCCAGGCAAGAGTATCTATGTTTGGGTTAATGCTCACACTGCCTTTTCTTTCAAGTCATCAGACAGTATATAAAGCTTTCTAAATTAATGTATTTCATAACATGTTTTGTAATGAACTTTTAGAGCTTGTAGTATACTTGCAGCTAATAATAATTTTATAATACTGAACTAAACATCTTAAAAGCATATTAATTTCTATGTTATCAGTCAGACCTTAACATCTTTATGCATAATGAAGATATCAAAAAAGTAGAACTCTTCTAAAAATTACCAGAAAATGTAATTGTTACAAGATGAGGGCTCATTTAAATGCTAATAAAATCTATCTTTTCACATATCAGACATTTTCAGAGTTAACCTTATTTGGCCATAATTTATAGCAAAATAATAAAACTGACTTTCAGAAGAGTTTAACTTTTTACATTTAGAAGATTATAATTATCCTTTTGTCCTCTGAGGCTTATAATTTGATAGCATGCCACTCTTAATAAATAGACCAGTTTTGCAATTCTAATATAACCCTATCACATTTTATTATTAGATGATCATTAACACTTAAACCCAATGCTTTATTCTTGCCCTCTGTTAATACATACTGTCATTGCTTATAAAAGAAATTGAAGGAAACAGAATGCGTTTTTCCTGGGAAGAGGGATGCAATTTGTAATAAACTGACAAGTAAACCTCATGAATAGCTTCCACACAGTATCCTCATTTTATCTAAACATTTAACCAGTGCAAAAATTTTTTAAATAAAATAAAAATACCAATAGGACACAATGAGCCCAGGCACAAACCATGTAGAGAGGGAATCTTCTGGGACAGGATCCCTGTTCAGACAACTATAAAGTCCCACCTCCTGGTGCAGTGAACGAAGCCTCTCTCCTTAAAATGGGCCCAAAGCAAATCCAGAATCTTAATTTTAATGCAAAGGGGCTCTACTGTGAAGAAGTGACCATCTTGACACTAATGGCATATACAGAACAGGGTAGAATGCTTATAGGAGAACTAATGTAATAAACCTGAAAATCTGAAGGAGATCAAAACAGAGACAGTTCTCTCAGCCAGAGATGACCAAAGTTTCACTATTTACTTAGAAAGGAGGAAGTAAAATGTGAATCTCAAAATCCTAGTCTATAATATTTTAGTTGTTGCATCTACAAAATAGCTAAATTCTATAAAGTTCCAAGTCTATAATTTGTGTTCCATTCTTTACAGCATATCTTGTGTTGTTCTGACGAAGTCTCCCTGGAACTAGAAATTATAGTTATGTGGCCTGTGTGGACCCTGTTGAACTAGGACTGATGCCCCAAATGGGCAGATCACCCAAGTAAACCTGCCTTACAGAACAGTACTGTAACATTTATTCCTGAGTAACAGAAATGTAACACTTGATTTTATTTATTCTTTGAAAATCATTCATTGAGCACCTAGAATGTGTACTGTTCTGAGAAATAGAGAGATAATAAATCATGAGTGGGTAAGGAGAGGGTTGCTAAGGCATATGAATAAATGCCAGGATGATCATATCAAAATCTCCTGATTCCCCCACATAGCTACTTCCCACCAACTACTCTGTAATGGCACTGGGCCACACATCTCTTACAAACATTGCTACTTGATTACAGTAAGTTACTAGGGAGAAGGGATTGATGTTCAAGTATGTATTCCCAGAGTATTACAAATATAATTAGTACTTTGGAGTATGCTTTAGGAATTAATGAATTCATAGAAGAGAAACTTTTTATCAGTTTATGTGATCTGGAAAGATGTAAAGAAAAAGCAAGCAACTCAACAGAAAATGAAAAGATGAAGAAATTATGTTACAGGAACTAGTGGGAGGTAATTTAGGAACAAACGCCTCTGGTCTGGATTATGGAACTGGAAGTTCTGCACCCTGTCTCCTTCAGACTTCTCCTTCCCTATGATCTTCTCCTAGATTGGCCTTCAAAAGCTAGCACCTCCAAAAAAAAATGAACAATTACTGAAGACAAAGGGAGCTGATTTTTATTTTAATTTTCCAGACATGCTCAGGTAATGGAGGAAAAAGACAAAGTTTCTATTTGAATTTTTCCAAACAAATTATAGCTGTACACAGAGCAATATTTTTCAAAGAAGTCCTGTTCTCTTAGGACAGTTTGTCTGTGTAACTGCATGTGAAGAGTTAAATTGGGTTCCCTCAAAAATTCATATGTTAAAGTCCTAACACCCTCATACCTCAGAACTTAATTGTATTTATTAGGAGTCTCTAAAGAGGTAACTTGAATTGGAATGAGTTCATTGAGGTGGGCCCTAATCCAACATGATTGATGTCCTTATAAGAACAGGATGTGTGGAATGGACACATAGAGGGAAGAGGATGTAAAGACAACAGGGAGAAAACAACCATCTAACAAGTCCAAAAGAGAGGCCTGGAACATATCCTTCCCTCAGAAGGAGCCAACCCCACCAATGCTTAATTCAGGACGTCCAGCCTCTAGAACTGTGAGAAAATAAATTCCAGTAGTTTAAGTCACCAGGCCTGTGGCACTTTGTTTCAGCAGCCCTAGAAAACTAATACACTACATTTAAATTTTGGAACCCTAATTTAGCCATGCCTCAGCTGGGTTTACCTTCATTCCTTCCAGGTGGTTGGAAAACTCTGTCCATCTGCAACACTCAGATGAAGTGATCAGAAGAAGGTGGAAGGGCTCCCACTTTTGCATGGAGGGGATATTAGGGCAAACCAGTGACCTTGGAGATAACTGATCCCCCATTCTGACTTTCTCCCAGAGAATGCAAAGTCATCCCAGCTACTGAACTATCTCTTAGGCAAAAAAAAATAAAAATAAAAATATTTCTGTAACAAGGCAATGACCTCTACTGGAAGTTGTGTGGAATTACAGAGAATTCCAGTTAGTTCCAAGCCTTAGGGAGAAAAAATAAAATAGAACAGGTTGAAATGTTAAGAAGTAATGACCTCAGAGAAATTTGTAAGGGAGAGCACTGTTACCATCAACCATTAAATGAGTATAAATTAAAAGGAAGTGTAGCAGAGCAGAAACAGAAAACCTTCAAATCATGTGTAGTTTATTGCTGCTGAGGGCACAGTGGGTGAGAGGGAGAAACACACACACTCAGGGCTGTCTCCACGCTGAGAGTCCTCCGAAGGATTTCTAGCTCCTTACTAGCCAGAGTGTCCTCAGGGGACCAGCAGCAAAGGCCCCAGCCCAGAGTTGCTGAATGAGAAACTAAACTTTTTAACAAGGTTCCCAGGAGATCTGCTAACGCATTAAAGCTTAAGATGCAGAAAGGTGACATTTTCATGCTTCTCTAATTCCAGGTGGGAA
Organism: Bubalus kerabau; assembly: GCF_029407905.1. NCBI lineage: Eukaryota > Metazoa > Chordata > Mammalia > Artiodactyla > Bovidae > Bubalus > Bubalus kerabau. The sequence goes on from NC_073641.1 coordinate 18,219,918, forward strand.
AAGGCAAATCAATGTAAAAGAACACATCGTATATGACCCAGTTCTAGGTTCTAAGCTCGTTTTTCTTGACATCCATAAAATACACAAATTGAATAACACATTTGATTAGCCTTTTTTTTTTAATGTGAAATCTTAAAATTCAACTAATGACAGCTTGCAACTCTCTGATTTCCAGGGTTTTCTATGGAAATGCTGATCCTTCTAACTCTGCTATTAATCATCTTGTGTCAGGGAAGGAGGGAGCGTGGATTTGAACTCTTCTGAATGAATGTATTTCACATACCAGAATTACCTTGGCAATTTGCTCAACAGCTTTAGAAGCCACTACTACGGTGTAGTTCAAATTCATTCCATCTGTTTCTTAAACTGGCCGTATTGCTCATCTTCACACTATTGTAAAGCATGGTACCAAGAAACAGCTATTTTTGTTATCAAAAAATACAGATTTTTTTTCTTGTAAATGCCCCCCTAAACCAGGGTATATTAATCTGCTTAAAACTGCAGTTTCTTTCTGGTGAATGTTTAATAGCCAGCTTTCAAAGTAAAAGTTGGAGCCTTAATTTGTAACACTTACAATTTGTCACAGTGTAAATTCTCCAAGCTTGAAGAATTTCAAGATACCAATATGATCATGAAGCCAGGGAAAGATGTGCACAATTTCCTGATGGTAGTACACGCAGGCATTGCCATGGACTTCCAAAATACTACCAAATACCTTCCCCTTTCCCAGACTATTTCCTGTATTATCTTCAAAATCCATGTCAGTGCACAGCTTGATATACAGTACTAATTTTAATAATGATGTGATGAATGTTTCTTTATTATAATAAAATGGTAATATATCATAAAAATTTAACGCTATTAAACTCTCAGGAGCAGAGATGCAAAACAGCTATTACTCTAGGAACAATACCCTTCCCAAACTTACCTGTAGGAGGCAGTATTCTACATAAAGAAGGCTGTTTGTAATATTTAGTATCCTTGCAACTATCCCAAAGTAGTATTCCCAGTTATGTCAACCCTTCCCACAATCTTCATTTACATTTGCTGGAAGGTCAGGAAGATCCCCTGGAGAAGGGAATGGCAATCTACTCCAGTATTCTTGCCTGGAGAATCCCACAGACAGAGGAGCCTGCCACTGAGTTACAGTCCACAGGGTCGCAAGGAGTAGGACATGATTGAGCAACTAACACTAAAGCCTTTCAATCTAGGCCAGTCATGCTCCTGGAAGCTTCTATGCTCCATCTTTTTTCCTTAAGTTTTTTTTTTTTTTTAATGTGGGCCATTTTTAAAGTCTTTATTGAATTTGTCACAATATTGTTTCTGTTTTATGTTTTGGTTTTATGGCCACAAGGCATGCAGGATCTTAGCTCCCTGACCAGGGATCAAATCCACACCCCCTGCATTGGAAGGCGAAGTCTTAACTGAACCACCAAACCACCACGGAAGTCCCTGTGTTCCATCTTTAATCTCTCCATCTCATACCACAAAAACTTCTCTATATTTTTATTAATTTCCAAAAGACCATGACCCAACTCATAAATTAACTCACTAAATTTCCATCAATGCCACCATACAACAGAATAACACGATTATAAGTTTAATTGTGTCCTCCCCAAAATGTCAAAATCTTAACCTTTAAAATCTGTGAATTTAACTTTACTTGGTAATAAAGTCTTCACAGGAGATCAAGTTAAGATCTAGTTATTAGGATGGATCTTAATCCAATATGACTGGTGTCCTCTTACAAAAGAGAAATTTGACATAGAGACAGACGTGCCTGGAAAGAGGACACAGAAAGAAGATGGCCATCTATAAGAAGAAGAAGAGAAGAGAAGCCTGGAGCAGATCCTTCCCTCAAAAGGAGCCAACTCTGCCAACACTTTCATTTCAGACTTCCTAGCCTCCAAGACTGAGACAATAGATTTCTGTTGTTTAAGCCACCTAGTTTATGGCAGTTCTAGCGAATCCACACAGTCAGAAGAGTTGCAATCAGAGAGTCAATTTTTGCATTCTAAGATTCTTTCATAATAGGAAGGAAAAGAGTAGATACAGTTGGGCATCAGACACAACCCTGACTGCATCATGAGAAGGGGCAGCACGTATGAACATTATTAGTCATAGGTGTCATGATAGAAAAAGTGGCTGAGAAATGCTAAAATATTTGGTACTAAACTATTATCAATGGAAACAATGGAGAGAGTGAGAGAGTTTATTTTCTTGGGCTCCAAAATCGCTGCAGATGATGACTGCAGCCATGAAATTAAAAGATGCTTGCTCCTTGGAAGAAAAGCTATGACCAACCTGGACAGCATATTAAAAAGCAGAGACATTACTTTACCAACAAAGGTCCGTCTAGTCAAAACTATGGTTTTTCCAGTAGTCATGTGTGGATGTGAAAGCTGGATTATAAAGAAAGCTGGTGCTGAAAAATTAATGCTTTTGAATTGTGGTCTTGGAGAAGACTCTTGAGAATCTCTTGGACTGCAAGGAGATCCAACCAGTCCATCCTAAAGGAAATCAGTCCTGAATATTCATTGGAAGGACTGATGTTGAAGCTGAAACTCCAATACTTTGGCCACCTGATGCATGGAACTGACTCACTAGAAAAGACCCTGATGCTGGGAAAGATTGAAGACGGGAGGAGAAGGGGATGACAGAGGATGAGATGATTGAATGGCATCACTGACTCAATGGACACGAGTTTAAGTAAGCTCCGGGAGTTGGTATGGACAAGGAAGCCTGGAGTGCTGCAGTCCATGAGGTCTCAGAGTCAGACACGACTGAGTGACTGAACTGAACCATCAACTCGTTAATATAGTTATTAACTCCTACAAAAGGGGACTTAAATACGTAACTAAAGACACCTCACTTCAACCCATTCCTCTGATGCAGAAATTTTCAAAACTGAAAGCAGATTAGTGTTGATGTTCTGAGGGAGAAAAACCTACTTGAAATCCTTTGAATGGGCTCTATCAGTTCAGTTCAGTTCAATTCAGTCGCTCAGTCGTGTCCAATTCTTTGTGACCCCATGAATCGCAGCACACCAGGCCTCCCTGTCCATCACCAACTCCCGGAGTTCACTCAGATTCATGTCCATCGAGTCAGTGATGCCATCCAGCCATCTCAACCTCTGTCACCCCCTTCTCCTCCTGCCCTCAATCCCTCCCAGCATCAGAGTCTTTTCCAATGAGTCAACTCTTCGCATGAGGTGGCCAAAGTACTGGAGTTTCAGCTTTAGCATCATTCCTTCCAAAGAAATCCCAGGGCTGATCTCCTTCAGAATGGATTGGTTGGATCTCTTTGCAGTCCAATGGACTCTCAAGAGTCTTCTCCAACACCACAGTTCAAAAGCATCAATTCTTCGGCGCTCACCTTTCTTCACAGTCCAACTCTAGTCAGCCACAAACTCCATCTACATGAACGGCAAGCTCTGAAAATCAGTTTCTAAACCCAAAGGCACAAAAACAGAATGTAAGTACTAAAGTTCTTATTTATTGAATCATAACATTTTAGATTCTGGAGGGATCTGGGAGCCTTATGTTTTATAAGAAAGAAATAAAACCTAGAGGTATGGGGAAACTCAACTCCATTTGTTTTTTAAAAAAATTTAACTATAGTTGCTTTAGAATGTTATGTTAGTTTCTGCTGCACAACGAAGTGAATCAACTATATGTATACATACATCCCCTCCCTCTTGAGCTTCCCTCCCACCCCACCTCCATCCCATCCACCTCGATCATCATAGAGCACTGAGCTGAACAGCAGCCTGTCCTGTGCTATGCAGCAGCCTCCAACTATCTGCTTCATACATAGTGGTGTATATATGTCAATGCTACTCTCCCATTTTGTCCCACTGTCCTCTTCCCCACTGTGTGCACATGTCTGTTCTGTCTGTCTGTGTCTCTATTCCTGTCCTACAAATAGGTTCACCTGTACCATTTTTCCAGATTCCACATATATGCATTAATACACAATATTTACCTTTCTCTTTTTTCCTTACTTCCCTCTGTATGAAAGTTTCTAGGTCCATCTACATCTCTACAAATGACCCAAGGTTGTTCCTTCTAATGGCTGAGTAATATCCCATTGTGTATATGTACCAGATGTTCAGCATCACAAATTGTTGCTACTGCTGCTGCTAAGTCACTTCAGTCGTGTCCGACTCTGTGTGACTCCATCAACGGTAGCCCACCAGGCTCCCCCGTCCCTGAGATTCTCCAGGTAAGAACACTGGAGTGGGTTGCCATTTCCTTCTCCAATGCATGAAAGTGAAAAGTGAAAGTGAAGTTGCTCAGTCGTGTCCGACTCTTAGTGACCCTATGGACTGCAGCCTACCAGGCTCCTCCGTCCATGGGATTTTCCAGGCAAGAGTACTGGAGTGGGGTGCCATTGCCTTCTCCGCACATATTGTTAGATAAATGCAAATCAAAACCACAATGAGGTGCCACCACACCCAGTTAGAATGTCCATCTTTAAAAACCTACAAACAATAAATGCTGGAGAAGGTGTGGAGGAAAGGGAACCCTCTTGCACTGTTAGTGGGAATGTAAATTGGTACAGCTACTACCGAGAACGGTATGGAGGTTCCTTATAAAACAAAAAATCGAACTACCTAGCCATCCCACTCCTGTACATATACACTGAGAGAATCATAATTCTAAAAGACACATGCACCCCAGTGTTTACTGCAGCGCTATTGACAAGAGCCAAGACATGCAAGCACCTAAATGTCCATCCATGGGTGAATAGATAAAGAAGACGTCAACCCCATTTCTTAGTTTCTTATATTCTAGTCCCAGCTACCAGAAATAAAGTTCATGAACCTGATCATGTCTTCTATTCACTTGAACAACTTTTTAAAAAATGCACATTTCCAGGACCCAAGCTTAAACCCAGCCTTAAAAGTTCAGATTCAAATCCTAAGTTTGCCTCAAGGATCTGTACTTGCATTCTTGGGGAATTGGGCCATGTCAGGAAGTTTAAAACAACTTATGAAAAAGATCCTGTCCAGAGACCTGTCTCTTTTGGTCTGCTTCTCTCTCCACATAGACATAGCCCTACATGGTGATTACCACCTCTTCTCTAATCCTGAGAGAAATGCTTAGGTTTCCCTGGACCTGCTTATAACATAGGTTCACACTGAATCTGATAACATAAAAACTGCTCCCCTTGATTCCTGGACAATTCTAAGTACAGAGAATATTTTAGAGCAGAAGAGGAAAAACAAGCCTGCAATGTCTTAGAACAACCTTTTTTTGAATGTTCTCCTTTCATACACATCATTTTCTGTTCCTAAATGTGCCCAAGTACATTAAATTTGCAGCCTTGCACAAATAGCCATTTTCCCATTCACCAAGTGTAAGATGATTTATGTAGGGTGAGTTGCAATAAGCACAGGTTTCTTTTATTTTCTTTCATTGCTGTATCTCCTAGGGGGAGAGTTGTTTTTAAAACAGTAAACCAAAACAAAAAATTAATAAAACTGCAGTCAAGTGAATCACAATTATTTATAAAATTTGATAGTTCAAACTGGGACACAGGATTTCCTGGGGAATCAGGAGAACACAGAAGAGACTTGAATGTAGGAAATTTAGAGGTATAAATAATTTTGCATTGGTGGTCATGGTGGTAGAGGCTGTCAACTGTAAGGTGTGTGACTAGAATGAGGTTGAGTCTATATTCTGGACATCCATCCTAAGCTTCTTCACTCTTACACTTGAAGATCCCATGCAACATCAAAGAGGGAGACAACATTTAAACTTTAAGAGGTGTGGTTGTACTGCAGATTTTACCCTTGAAACATTTCTCAAATATTCTTTCTCTTCCTTATTCTAACTCTGTCTCCTTAGGTAAGACCCTTATCCTCATGAACTAGCCCAGGAGCCTCTACCTGCTCTCCTTACCTCCAGATTCTGCCATACTTATGTCCTTCCAGCAATACGTCTTCCGATTCGAGGCTTCACCCTCAGTACCTCCAGCTCCTAATCCCAACTCCCCATTGATTGCAAGACTTCTGGGAAATGGGAACTACATCCTCTTGCTTCTTGTTTGGAGATTCCTGCTCTAGAACACGGGTTCAGGCTGGCAATAATGCCAGGATTTTTATGCCAAAGTAGAGAATCCAAGGAGATCTGGAATAGCCACATTTTGAAATCCTCCTGTTTGGACTGTCTCTCCTTTGGGGCCCTATTTATTTGCAAGGGGAAAAAAGGGGGGCATTGGGGCTCTTTTGGAATTTGTGCTTCAGAGTCTAGACTTGACCTTTTTTCCTTTGTTTCCAGCGCTTAAACATGAGACCAGTTGGTTTTAGTGGCAGACAAACCCACTCCAGTATTCTTGCCTGGAGAATTCCACACCCAGAGGAGCCTGGTGGATTACAGTCCACGGGGTCACAAAGAGTCAGACATGACTGAGCAACTAACACTTTCACTTTCAGTGTGATTAGTACTAAAATCAACTCTATACTCCTTCAGCTCTCTTCAGAAACTGCATCATGAACCAGAATCTTCCTAATTCTTTTTAATAATGGAATAGATATGTCACATCTTTATATTGATGTTTTATCTGACTCTGGGTTTCATCCATCACTGACCTCGTACTTCATTATGAAACACCTTCATAATGAGCAAGGCATATTCTGACACAGAGATGTGCTGAATGAATCATCTCTGCACAAACGAATATGAGCCTGTGGCAGTGCAGGTTCAAGTCAAGCATTTGCACAGTCCTGCAATATCACTGTTAAACAGAGATAAATCTTCCAGCCCTCTGGTACTGATCCCCAAGAAGTGAGAAGGAATCCTGAAGCTTAAGAACACAATGGGAGATAAATTCCAGTCACTGAGCTTTCTTTTAGCAATATGTATCTACAGAGCCCAAGAAGTACAGACCATACCTGTTATGGGCAGCAGCGGGGGCCAGGGGTGGGGGAGGTGGGGACGAATTGACAGATTTTAGCTCTATGCTCTGTGATGACCTAGATGGGTGGGGTGGGGGTGGGGAGGTCCAAGAGGGAGGGGATATATGTATTCGTATACATAGCTGATTCACTTTGTTGTATAGCAGAAACTAATACAAGATTATAAAGCAATTATACTCCAATTTAAAAAAGGTCACAGAAAGCTCTTAGACACAGCAATGTGGGAAACTGTGCCCATGACTACAGCTGAAGGAAGCCAACACCATCCAGGAAAGAACTGTGATTTTCCAGCCACCCGGAGTCCCCATCACCATGGTGGAAGCAAAAGTCTCTCATTGCTTTGGCTTTGAAAGACCTTCAAAAAGGAAGAAGGAAGAATGAGAGAATTCTCCCCTCTCCAGCTTTTCCTTAACCTCTACCCCTAGTTACTCCCAAATTGATAACTATAACATTGCTATTGTTGTTGTTTAGTTGCTAAGTCACGTCTGACTCTTTGCGACCCCATGGATTGTAGCCCTCCAGGCTCCTCTGTCCATGGAATTCTCCAGGCAAGAATACTGGAGTGGGTAGCTATTCCCTTCTCCAGAGGGTCTTCTAGATCCAGGGATCAAATCCAGGAGTGGTTCCTAAATAAGAACTTGGGAACCATATAGTATAAGTCAGCATGAAGGCTAGAGAAATCTCAGACAGTCTTGTGACAGCTCATCTTTGGGTACAAACCATTAAAAATAATCATAATAAGGTGCACGGTGTGGCTCTAGAGCCCAGCATTTTCCTACTTCAACGAATTCTTTAATTCTGTAACTTTTGTCTCCAACTTTGGGTCATGCCTTTCTGGGCCTTCTCTGTGGTCATTACATCATCAATGTCATGTCTGTGTCTGAAGCCTTCCATCTATGTTCAGCTCTTGGAGAAATTTCCTCCTTTCACCCTGCCTATCTTCTGAGTCTCCAATAGCAGGCTCCTTTCTCTGGTCCTGCTCTCTGGCAGTGTGAGGCCCACCACCTGTTGAAAGGAGGTGATGTAAACAGCAGCACCTGGTGCACACAGATGCCTAAATATTAGTTCCCTTCTCTTAAGACCACAGGGAGGATTCCCCACTTCAAGCTCAGCTCTCTGAGATGAGACTCCGTGAGGCAGTATCTCTGCTTTACTCTCTACCATCAAATATCATCTCCAATCCTAGTCTAGAACTGAGCATCTGCTTTCATTCTGAACTGTCTTCCACTTAAACCAGCTCTTTGCTTCTGTTAAAATTTTTCCCCTCCATGTTTCTCCCTGGGAGAATGACAACCTCATTCAAATTAATTTTCACACATACTTTAATTTACAAAAGCTATAAATAAAATTCTATCAGTGGGAATGGAGGTGATACCTGAACAGGGGTGCCCTGGTGAGAATTGGTGTCCTGACCTTACAAGATTTCTTCAAATGCCCTGAAGGTGGCTAAGATTGGCTTTGGCAGATTAACCGAGGGCCCATGTCTTGAGAGCAAGAAATCAAGGCCCTCTAAGCCATTTCAACTAAAAATCAAAAAGCCTGTAACAACTAATAAAGCTAAACCCATGCATTCTTAAGGAGAAGGGAAACTTCAATCATTCTTCCTGTGCTCTGGAGAATTCATGAATAAATAAATATCTTAATGCAAATAGTTCCCACCTCAGAGACAGGTTTGTAAGAGGATGTCCTGTCCTTAAACTAAGCCACATTCTTAAACAGCTCTCCCACTTGACAATACAGCTGGCAGAATTAGTACGAATGACCTTTACTCATGCTGTAATCTGAACATGTAATTGATGACAGCCTCCAAAAGGATACTAACATCTGACCCAGTATTATTAAATTTTCAAGGTAATTTGTGTCATAATGGTTCATTTAAAAACATGTACAAAGCAACCTTATGTAGCATTGAGTATAATTACTTGTTCACATTCTCAGCATCTAAGAGAAGCAACATAGGCTTTCAGAAATCAATAGACAAGCCTAAACCTAATGGTTTATTCATTTGAACAAGTTCTACAGATTCACAGTCCTAGCACGGTCCTTGCAGAGCTGGATCATGTGGAAGACTCTATCTCACCCACCTCTGCTCTGAGGAAAGTCTAGGGGTCAGGGGAAAAAAAAGGCTGCCAAGCAGTCCCAGTAGACAAAAAATGAGAGTTCAAGGCAGTGCTGGTATGAACTAAGTTCTACATTAGAGCAGAGAGCGATGTGGTTCATTTTTCTACTTTCTTGAACTGTATTATTCATAACAGCCTGGAATTTAGGAAAATAAACCTAGATATCTTTGGATGGGGGTGGAGGAGAAATAGGAGATGTGAGTGGCTGAAAAGAGACTGGCGATTACCAAGCATGGGCTGAGGGCTCTTTCTGAATGAACATGTCCTAGCTGGTAAGGTAAGGAAACCAGGGTGTTATTTAGATTCAACAAATGATTCTGGAAACTATACTATTCTAGACCTCTGTACATTAGTATCTTCCTAGGGTGAAACAAGTATGGAAAGGAGGGTTTTATGTTGAAAATAGATGACTTTCCTTTCAATGACATGAGGTACTGATGAAAGACAGGAGCAGGTCTCTGGATCAGAGGACTAAGCCAACTGACCAAGGTGATACCAGGGCACATTAAGCTTCTGGCCACGTCAGGGCCTGCAAAACCGGCAATGTGGGGGCCTTGGGAAACCTCAGGGTGTATCCAGCCACACAACAAGGCTTAAGGGTTGTCACAGCATTTTAAAAAAATGTTTAAGGCAAATTTGATTTTCTTTAAGCATTCACATAGGCCATATAACTATTTGGTTATTTTCAGAAATTTGTAAACAGGAAGAGAGGCAGTCAAGACAGACAGAATGCTCTATCTGTGGGACAGTCAAATAGCGAGCACTTCCATATTAAATAAGTGAACCCAAATGCCAAGGTTCCATGGCATTCCAAGGAATAACTTGGCATTCCAAGTTATTCAATCAGACACAATGTTTCATTTATAATATCCTTGTTTTGCTTTGCTATCAGAGATTTATTTTTATAAACCTGCATTCCACTTTACATTTTCTAAATTCTGAGACCTGGATTTTGTCACCGTAATCAAAAGCTCACACATTCAAACATCACTTAATCATTGTATGGATATAACTTAAAACACATACGCACTAACTTTGATTGCTTTCAACACACTGTAAGGAGAGAGTAAACTTCTCAAAGCACTCATATTTACAACTGCAGCACCTATCAGGTTAGAAAAAAGTAGACTCATATACAAATATGATTTGATGTCATGATCCATCATTTCCCCACCCCTCTTCACTGTAACGGTGAAAAGCACATAACTGAAATGTTAGTTCAGAGTTCATAGCAAAATCTTGCTAAGCAAAACTTCTATTTTTCAGTCAGTAGGAAAAGTCAAACATTGACAACATTCATTACTATGGTGTGATGGTAACAGATGAACATTTTCCTCAGTCTATTCCTCTCAGGAATCTGAGGTTCAGGTGTCAGCTGTTACAGACAAGTCTCCTCCATCTGAAACTTCTAGAAGGTAATGGGCATAAAAGTACTTAGCATAGAACCCAGCAGGCAGCCCATAACTATTAGTTTCTTTTCCCATCCTCCCTTCAACATTACTAATTCATCTGCTTTAGAATCTAAGCTCAAAGTGAAGTGTGAACTCCACTGCCTGAAAATATGCATAAATAAGAAGGACCAACTCTTCCACTCTCTTTTAAGCTTCCTGTGCCTAAAAACACCATTTTCCTTAGCTCCAACAACCATCTGCCAATGCATGACCATCATGGTCCTCGATATTCTCTGTGTACACTATTATGTCTCCCTCATCAGGATCCCCCACATTCGCCTTGCAGGGATCCACAGGATATTCATAGGAATCCAAGGAACAGCATTCAGAAGGGAAGCATTTACTCCCAAGTACTTATCAAGTATCATACCAGAAAGTGAGTAGAGCAAAATGTCACTACCTCTAGGATAAATGTATATACCATTATCTTTAATGTGACTTGGTTATATCTAATAACAAAGGGAAGTAAGAAAATATGTATTATCCTATTTCTTGTTTTACCTAATACTTTGTATCTCCTTTACCATGGATGACTGATTAAAAATCTATATATACACCCACTTTACAAACATTGACTTATTCATTACTCATTCTCTGATACACAAGTGCATTAGTCTCTCAGCCACATCCAATTCTTTGAGACCCCCCATGGACTATAGCCCACCAGGCTCTTCTATCCATGGAATTCTCCAGGCAAGAACACTGGAGTGGGTATCTTTCCCTTCTCCAGGGGATCTTCTCAACCTAGGTCTCCTGCATCTCAGGCAGATTCTTTACTATCTGAGTCACCAAAGAAGCCCCCTGATACACAAACTTTCACTATTTTCTTTAGTAAAAATATTTTTAAAAATTAATACTTCACTGTTTGGGGAAATTGCCTAAATGAAATGTCCCCAGTGAGTCTCCTAGTGGCCTCTGTTATGTTTTATTCCTCTCATATAAAATAACTCAGTCATTTAAAATGTATTTCTAGAATATCTACTATGTACCAGGCACTGTACCCACCAAGTATTGAAGTTTCAAGAGGGAATAAGGCAGATATGGTCATTGTTCTCAAAGAAACTCCATCCTAGCAAGGAAGACCAGAACTCTTCTTAGAGTACCTAAAAAAGTGAACAGGATTTTGTGATGGAGATTAATAATACAGCTGAAAGAATAGGGCTTAAGGGGGACAGAAGTCAGGAAAGGCTATGTTGAGCAGGTGACCAGTGATCGAACACTTGAAGCACAAGAAGAAGCAACCATACAAAAGGCTAGAGGAATAACATCTCAGGCTATGGGAATAACTAGAGCGTTCTGCCTCAGAAAATGCCGCAAACCTCACCTACTGTCTTGAGAAAGGAAGGTTACATGGTTAGACATGATCATGTTTCTGTTTCCCTGAGGTCCTCTTCTGTCAGCCCTAATAACCCCCCAGGAACACACACTGCCCCCTGAGTCAAGGACATTCCACACCGCCCAAGGATCCTCTGCATCTGGTATCCATCAAGGGATTCCCCCAGTGTTTAATGAGTAAGAACACACTACTGCCTTTGGTTCCTGAAGCATAATCAGAATGCAGGGGTAATAGTGATTTCCATGCTGTGCTCTGCAAAGACAGAGGTTCACCTGAGACCACTTGCATACAAGGCCAAGAGAGTGAAGCTCTATCTCACTAATCACTTTCAAGATTTCATTTAATAAAAGAGTTTTGTGAATAAAAGGGATTTGAAAACCATGGTTTCCAGCCTATTCTAGGATCTCTGAATGAATTCAGCTCTTCCAAATATGGGAACAGATGTTGGCACATGCTTGAGTCCCTCCAGGCTACCTCCTATTTTTTTCGTTCACTAAACCTAAATCTTTTATCTCCTGGTTCCCCTACTCACACCTTGTTTTGAATTCAGGCCTTGCATTCAGTTCTCTGCCTACCCTATAAATTACTTGGTAAGCCAACTTCTTTCTCTTTACTTTAGGATAAAAAACAAACATAAAACCTTAAAAGTAAAATGAAGAGATCATTAACATATAAAAATTAGATCAGTCCAGAAACAAATATTTTTAACATTGATTTTAAGTTAAGTTACTGATTTTCATTGGGGAAAAAATTGAGAAAAAGAATTAAAAATTCAACTTTGCAACTTTTCAAAATAAACGTGAAAATACTCAGTGTAATCTAAACACAAATCAAAATATATTGTATAATGTCTTATTATGAATATCTCTTTTATCAGAATAAGTCTCCCTTCCACCATCTCTTTACTCTAGAAGGGAAAAAAATAAAAAGGACAAAATCAAGAGTTGAGAGAGAAAAAAATACAAAGACTGAAAAAAGAATAGAAAGAAAAAACACGACTGTCACACTTTTAAAAAACAAAAAGTTCATCTTTCAAACTTCCAAAAAACTACTATCTCTAAATTTAGTAACCAGGTTTTCCATATATATTGTTATTCAGTGACTTCATACTAATAGTCTACAGAATGAGCATTCTCCCCATTTTCATAAAAATTTTAACAGCAGACTCACTGCATTCCAAGCCCAGATGGACTGGGTAGCATGACACAGCTTTCTGGGTTTTCCTTCAGGGCTAGTTAAAACTAGATGCTAAGGCATTAAGGAACAAGGGGACCATTTTTAGCTGTCACAGATGCCTATGCACCCCAGAGAAGACATTAATACTGAGGTAGGCATGGCGGAGTTTCCTCCTTAATGTCTTGGTCAAATTTATTTACCTGTTGTGATGGATTCAATTCCATCCTGCAATTGCCAATCAGAAGCATGAAATCAAAATCAGCCAACTATATTCTAGCTTGTGATGTAGTGCAATGAACAAGCAGAATTAAAGTCAGCTTAACTCACCACTGCCCAGAAAATTAGTGAAAACCTCAGATACACAAATCAACCAGATTTATGAATGCAGTGAAACCTAAAATGTTACTGTTATTTAACTCTAAAATAAACACATTTGAACAGTGATTCTCAAAGTATTCCTCATTTGAATTATATAGAGTTTAGGAAATCAACATGTATTCTCAAAACACAAGAGCAGGAATAATTTACTGGCCTATTTACATATTAGCAGCCCATGGAAGGCTTTTGGTAACCACCCTCCATCTGTTCCTGAAACCTGTCCAAACCAAATTCACTGACTGGATTTCCTCAGCCTCCTGACCTAAAAGATAAACTTAAAACCGTATATACAAGACAGCATTCCTTTGTATTTCCTCCGGGGGCTGGGGAGACATGTTAAAACAAAACCACAAACACAAGAGGACAGCTATCCGTTTTCATTTATCCTTTAGAGCATACACAACATTCACTATACATTTTAGGACTTAATAACAGAGAAAATAACTCTGTGACTTCCAGTCACTTCTTGAAATTTAAACCTGGGACTCCCTTGTGTTTCTCAAGATGTAAATAGTAAGCTCTTCTAAAAGCAGTTTGGAAAAGAGGCTTCCAGTAAACTAAGAAGGCAGTCATCACTTCTGAAGAAATCTAGCAGAACACCATTTTAATGGACCAGAAAATAAGCAGTAATTTTAAGAAACAAAATAAACCCTTCCAATTCAACAACAAGCATGGCTCCCATCCCCAGTCATATACTAGCTTAGGACGAGGGGGGATTTGGAGATGCTTGTACATCTTTGGGCTTCCCTTATGGCTCAGCTGGTAAAGAATCTACCTGCAATGCGGGAGACCTGGGTTCAATCCCTGGGTCAGGAAGATCCACTGGAGAAAGGATAGGCTACCCACTCCGGTATTCTGGCCTGGAGAATTCCATGGAATGTATGACCCATGGGGTCGCAAAGAATCAGACACGACTGAGTGACTTTCTCTTTCACACATCTATACTCAGCCTCTCCTCCCTCAAGCAATGAAATCATGCTGTCCTCCAGCATATCTTTTCTCTTTGTAGACCGTATGTTCTGGGTTGACCCTCACATTACTTCATCAAGAAGCAAACACATTTACTTAATCAATAAGTGTGGTTCTGATTAGAATCCCATCTGCATTCATCATCTTTTAAAATTACATATAAATTAACATGTTTGTTTTTTGTTGTAATCATAGTCTTATGATGCATTTAAAAATATTTACACAGATGGATCTAGAGTCATCATACTGAGTGAAGTCTGACAAATGTAAATATCATGATATTGCTTAAATGTGGCATCAAAAAAAATGGTACAAATGGACCAATTTATAAAACAAAATAGAGTCATGGATGTAGAAAACAAAAACTTATAGTTACCAAGGGGGAAAAGGGAGGAGGAGGGGTAAATTGGGATGGACATATACACACTACTATATATAAAATAGATAGCTAATAAGAACATACTGTGGGCTTCCCTGGTGGTTCAGATGTTAAAGAATCTGCCTGCAATGTGGGAAACCCAGGTTCGATCCTGGGCCAGAAAGATTCCTTGGAGAAGGGAATGGCTACCCACCCCAGTATTCTTGCCTGGAGAATTTCATGGACAGAGGAGCTCGGTGGGCTACAGTCTATGGGATCACAAAGATTAGAACACAACTGAGCAACTAACACTCACATAGAAAATAAAGACTAAGCCTTGAGTGAATATATCCTAGAAGGTAAGTCTGAATTATATTTGGTGGAGAGAATCCTCAGATAAAGGATAAAGGTTTAGAGTATGATATATACCCCCAAACAAGAGGACAAATCAAGACTAGACTTCAAGTGAAGTGAAAATGTTAGTCACTCAGTTGCTGACCCCATGGACTGTAGCCCACAAGGCTCCTCTGTCCATGAAATTCTCCAGGCAAGAATACTGGGCTGAGTTGCCATTCTCTTCTCCAGGGGATCTTCCCAACCCAGGGATAGAACCCCATTTCCTGCATTGCAAGCAGATTCTTTTCCGAGACACCAGAGAAGTCCAGATTTCAAGGGTAGACACTAAACCTCTCCACTGCCTTGTGAAAACTTTATAGTTTCTTAGGTAGGAAAAGGATTCTCAATTAAAATTTGCAGTGGGCCCAGCTTTACCATTTTCCCTACAGTTGGCCTTTATCAGTGGCCCTTTAACCATAGAATTTTGGGGTGAGTTGATAACTAGTAACATCCTACTAGATACCCCTTAGCTTGCATGCATATTACTAAGTTATCTCTCTTAAAGAAATAATGAGCATAAATTACATGAATCATGCAGACATAATTCAACCTCAGTGCTAAATGGAAGCCTTTTTTCATAGGAGCATAAGCTCAACTGACCATGATGTTCTCTTCAGAGGCAATGTCACAAGCAGAAATAAACCTTTGAATGTGATTGAGGCCTCTAGATCAGTTACTGACATGTTTCTATTGACTAATGTCAACATTTTATATTCCACTATTCCCAGTTAATATGACTGATGTGTTTGTAGTTTGGCTAGTCACCACCTCTTTTGATTGATGTTCATTAAGTCAGTCACTAAATTGGCACTTTAAAATTCAATTTGATAGGAATGTTAGCTGTTTAATTCCTCTTAATAGTTTCCAAGACTATGTTACAATACTTCACAGATACATTTCCAAGGCAAACCCAAGACTTACACCTGATAACCTGATGAGTTGGATACACATCAAACCATTAAAAGCTCTCTTATTAAGACAAAAATCACCAGGGACAAATATAACAAGTATATCTTCATTGTCATTGGTGAGCCAATGAAGATGATCATCAGAAGAGTGAATCTGAGAGAAATGGCAATAAGAAGAGGAACAATATGAAAGTCATAGGGAAAAAAATCTTTAAAAATTGAGAGACATACATTCTGTACTGAATTATAAAAAAGTCACTGAAAGATGTGTCCCACCCATTTCACTTTGGAAGCCATCAGTAGTAGGGCCAGTGACTACAGTAATACGAGGTCACACCGACTTTAGGAAAGGGATCCAAGATGTGAATTCGAACCTCTCTAGTCCTAATACAGTTCTTTTATACTATACAATCCTTGATCTAGCTTTAGCTACCTATTTCAAAACTAGGATGGCAACTTTTCATTATTCAAAATCTGTCTGGGAAGCTTGTCCCAAAACATACTAATATCACCTATTTCATTATTTATACTCATTCAATCAACATTTTTGGAGAACTTGATATATGCAGAAGTTGTGCTAGTCAAGTAGCACTTCAAAGCTATTCAAGAAAATTTTTAAAAAGATGAATGTTTTCTTGGCTTCTTCATAGTTCTCTTCATAGGGCCTTATATACCTTCTGTTTCTTTTATCTACCCTCAGAGGAAAGACAACACAACAAAAGTGGCAGACACTAGAAGACAGGAGCTAAAAACTGCTGCTGCTGCTGCTGCTAAGTCGCTTCAGTCGTGTCCGATTCTGTGCGACCCATAGATGGCAGCCCACCAGGCTTCCCCATCCCTGGGATTCTCCAGGCAAGAACACTGGAGTGGGTTGCCATTTCCTTCTCCAATGCATGAAAGTAAAAAGTGAAAGTGAAGTCGCTCAGTTGTGTCCTACTCTTCGCGACCCCATGGACTGCAGCCTACCAGGCTCCTCCGTCCATGGATTTTCCAGGCAAAAGTACTGGAGTGGGGTGCCATTGCCTTCTCCGAATGATCCAGCAGATATTGGCAATTTGATCTCTGGTTCCTCTGCCTTTTCTAAAATAAGCTTGAACATCTGGAAGTTCACAGTTCACGTATTGCTGAAGCCTGGCTTGGAGAATTTTGAGCATTACTTTACTAGCCTGTGAGATGAGTGCAATTGTGTGGTAGTTTGAGCATTCTTTGGCATCGCCTTTCTTTGGGATTGGAATGAAAACTGACCTTTTCCAGTCCTGTGGCCACTGCTGAGTTTTTCAAATTTACTGACATATGGAGTACAGCACTTTTGTTAGAAAAGCATAATTCTTAGGTGGAATGTTACTTGAAAAATTATTTTCTTGATACTCTAGATAGTCAAAGCTATGGCTTTTCCAGTAATCATGTACAGATATGAGAGCTGGGCCATAAAGAATCTGACCACCAAAGAATTGATGCTTTTGAATTATGGTGCTAGAGAAGACTCTTGAGAGTCCCTTGGACAGCAAGGAGATCCAACCAGTCAACCCTAAAGGAAAGCAACTCTGAATATTCACTGGGAGGACTGATGCTGAAGCTCCAATACTGTGGTCATTTGATGCAAAGAGCTGACTCATTGGAAAAGACCTTGATGCTGGGAAAGATTGAGGACAGGAGGAGAAGGGGATGACAGAGGATGAGATGGTTGGATGGCATCACCAACTCAATGGACGTGAGTTTGAGCAAATTCCAGGAGAGTCAAACTGAATGGGTCACAAAGAGTCAGACACGACTTAGCGACTAAACAACAATATTCTGTAGTCATTTAGCATGCTGTACTATAAAATTTTCTGCATTCTATTGTAGTGACTTTAGCAAGAAACCTCACTTATTAATTCTTCTGACAATTTGCTATTTTTCTTAGCTTGGTTTCTTAGCTCAGGAAACAGCCTGAAGTTTGCAAATGGAGTGTATTTTACAAAATGATGTCAAAATATAGGAGTTGGGACTGGGAATTAGGAAGGAAGGAAAGCTAATTTAAAGAATGGGCACTCTATCTCACTGGAAAGTCTCTAAAGAGCTATGCAAAATGAGCTTCAGAACTTTCCAGTCAAGTGGCGAAACAGAAGAGTCAGTTCAGTCACTCAGTCATGTCAATTCTTTGTGACCCAATGGACTGCAGCACGCTAGGCTTCCCTGTCCATCACCAACTCCCGGAGCTTGCTCAAACTCATGTCCATCAAGTTGGTGATACCAGCTTGTCCTCTGTCATACCCTTCTCCTCCTGCCTTCAATCTTTCCCAGCATCAGGGTCTTTTACAATAAGTCAGTTCTTTGAATTAGGTGGCCAAAGCATTGAAGTTTCAGCTTCAGCATCAGTCCTTCCAATGAATATTCAGGACTAATTTCCTTTAGGATGGACTGGTTTGTCCTACCTTTTTTCTTACATTAGCCAAGGATTTCTTCTTTGAATTGGGAAAGATGACAATAGAAACTATATTCAGGTCTATAAAAAAATAAGTAATACAAAAAGAAACTTCATGATCTTTAAGATAACAATGGCAAAGACACTGGTGTTGATGACCATGATTATAATATACACCATCTCCTAGTTATGACTCTGTTTTAGGTACTGTGCAAAGCACTTACCCATATTTTCTCATTAGATGGTTGTCATGATTAATTTTATGTAACAACTTAGCCGTAGGATACCCAGAATTTTGACCAAACATAATTTTGGATGTAGCTATGAGGCTGTTTCTGCATGAGATGAGCATCTGAATTAGTAGACTGAGGAAAACAGACTGACCTCCCTAATGTGGGTGAACATCATCCTAATAATTGAAGACCTGAATTGAGCAAAAAGGCTGAGTTAGAGGGAATTCTTCTTGCCTGCTACTCTGATCTGGGACATTAGTCTTTTCTAGTCTTGAGACTCAAAGTGAAATATTGGTTCTTTCTGGATCTCAAGCCTGTCAACTTCTGGACTAGAACTACACATCACTTCTCCTGGGTCTCAAGCTTGCTGACTGTCGATGGGAGTATGTCAACCCCCATAACTTCACGAGTCAATTCCTTATAACCAATATTTTGGTCTCTCTGTCTGCGTCTCTCTGTTTTCCTCTATCTGTCTTGATCTGTCTCACCATGTGTACTCACAAAGAGAGACGTGCACATTCCATCCCATCCCATCCATTCTCTAGAGAACCCTGATTAATATAGTCTATATGTCAACCTTGGGTAGTCAGTAATGTAAACCTCATTTTATGTAAAGGAAAACTGAGGCATAGAAGTGCTAAAGCAACTCAAATAACACAGATAGTAGGTGGCAGAGCTATTTTATCTAATCCCAAAACTAACTCTGATAACAGATAATAGATAAATAACCCCCCTATATTTGTTTCATGGAATGTTGTTGCATGTAATGTTAATAGGAGGTAGTGTGAAAAAACAGGTTGGTGCTCAAATAGGTTTTGTAAATGCAAGATTTTTCTTCAAGAAAATTAGAGATACCAAGGGAACACTTCACGCAAAGATGGGCAAAATAAAGAACAGAAACTGTAAGGATCTAACAGAAGCAGAAAAGATAAAGAAGAGGTGGCAAGATTACACATAAGAACTGTACAAAAAAGTCTTAATGGCCCAGATAACCACGATGGTGTGCTGATTCAACTAGAGCCTGACATCCTGGAGTGTTAAATCAAGTGAGCCTTAGGAAGCATTATGACAAACAAAACTAGTGGAAATGATGGAATTTCAGTTGAGCTTTATCAAATCCTAAAAGATGATGCTGTTAAAGTGCTACACTCAATAAGCCAGCAAATTTGGAACACTTGCCAGTGGCCATGGGCCTGGAAAAAGTCCATTCTCATTCCAATCCCAAAGAAGGGCAATGACAAAGAATGTTCAAGTTCAGTTCACTTCAGCCGCTCAGTCATGTCTGACTATTTGTGACCCCATGGACTGCAGCACACCAGGCTTCCCTGTCCATCACCAACTCCCAGAGCTTACTCAAACTCATGTCTATCAAGTCAGTGATGCCATCCAACCATCTCATCCTCTGTCATTCCCTTCTCCTCCAGCCTTCAATCTTTCCTAGCATCAGGGTCTTTTCTAGTGAGTCAGTTCTTCACATCAGCTTGCCAGGATTGGAGTTTCAGCTTCAACAGCAGTCCTTCCAATGAATATTCAGGACTGATTTCCTTTACGATAGATTAGTTGGATCTCCTTGCAGTCCAAGGGACTCTCAAGAGTCTTCTCCAACACCACAGTTCAAAAGCATCATTTCTTCGGTGTTCAGCTTTCTTTATAATCCAACTTTCACATCAGTACATGACTACTGGAAAACCATAACTTTAACTAGATGGACCTTTGTTGGCAAAGTAATGTCTCTGCTTTTCAATCTGCTGTCAAGGTTGGGTCATAGCTTTTCTTCCAAAGAGCAAGAGTCTTTTAATTTCATGGCTTCGGTCACCATCTGCAGTAACTTTGGAGATCAGAAGAATAAAGTCTTTCACCATTTTCATTGTTTCTCCATGTATTTGCATGAAATGATGAAACCAGAAGCCATGATCTTAGTTTTCTGAATGCTGAGTTTTAAGCCAACCTTTTCATTCTCCTCTTTCACTTTCACCAACAGGCTCTTCAGTTCTTCTTCGCTTTCTGACATAAGTTAGGTGGTGTCATCTGCATATCTGAGGTTATTGCTATTTGTCCCAGCAATCTTGATTTCAGCTTGTGCTTCATCCAGCCTGACATTTTGTGTGATGAACTCTGCATATAAGTTAAATTAGCAGGGTGACAATATACAGCCTTGACGTACTCCTTTCCTGATCAGAAACCAGTCTGTTGTTCCATGTCCAGTTCTAACTGTTGCTTCTTGACCTGCATACAGATTTCTCAGGAGGCAAGTCAGATGGTCTGGTATTCCTATCTCTTTAAAAATTTCCCACAGTTTGTTGTGATCCACAAAGTCAAAGCCTTTCGCATAATCAATAAGGCAGCAGCAGATGTTTTTCTGGAACTCTATTGCTTTTTTGATGATCCAACAGATATTGTCAATTTAATCTCTGGTTCCTCTGCCTTTTCTTAATCCAGCTTGAACATCTGGAAGTTCAAAGTTCACATACTATTGAAGCCTGGCTTGGAGAATTATGAACATTACTTTGCCGGCTTGTGAGATGAGTGCAGTTGTGTGGTAGTTTGAGCATTCTTCGGCATTGCCTTTCTTTGGGATTGGAATGAAAACTGACCTTTTCCAGTCCTGTGGCCACTGCTGAGTTTTCCAAATTTGCTGGCATATTCAGTACAGCATTTTCATAGCACCATCTTTTAGGATTTGAAATAGCTCAACTGGAATTCCATCACCTCCTCTAGCTTTGTTCAGAGTGATGCTTCCTAAGGCCCACTTGACTTTGCATTCCAGGATGTGTAGCTCTAGGTAGGTGATTACACCATCGTGGTTATCTGGGTCATGAAGATCTTTTTTGTATAGTTCTTCTGTGTATTCTTGCCACCTCTTCTTAATATCTTCTGCTTCTGTTAGGTCCATACCATTTCTGTCCTTTATTATGCCCATCTTTGCATGAAATGTTCCCTTTGTATCTGGAATTTTCTTGAAGTGATCTCTAGTCTTTCCCATTCTATTGTTTTATGCTATTTCTTTGCACTGATCACTGAGGAAAGCTTTCTTATCTCTCCTTGCTATTCTTTGGATCTCTGTATTCAAACAGGTTTATCTTTCCTTTTCTCCTTTGCCGTTAGATTCTCTTCTTTTCTCAGCTATTTGTAAGGCCTTGTCAGACAACCATTTTGCCGTTTTACATTTCTTTTCCTTGGGGATATTCTTGATCACTGCCTCCTGTACAATGTCATGAACCTCCATCCATAGTTCTTCAGGCAATCTGTCTATCAAATCTAATCCCTTGAATCTATTTGTCACTTCCACTGTATAACCATAAGAGATTTGATTTAGGTTATACCTGAATGGTCTAGTGGTTTTCCCTACTTTCTTCAATTTAAGTCTGAATTTTCCAATAAGGAGTTCATGATCTGAGCCACAGTCAGCTCCCAATCTTGTTTTTGCTGACAGTATAGAGCTTCTCCATCTTTGACTGCAAAGAATATAATCAATCTGACTTCAATATTGACCATCTGGTGATATTCATGTGTAGAGTTTTTTCTTGTGTTGTTGGAAGAGGCTGTTTGCTATGACCAGTGCATTCTCTTGGCAAAATCCTGCTAGCCTTGTTTTGCTTAATTTTGTATTCCAAGACCAAATTTGCCTGTTACTCCAGGTGTCTTTTGACTTTCTACTTTTGCGTTCCAGTCCTCTATAATGAAAAGGACATCTTTTGGGGGTGTTAGTTCTAGAAGGTCTTGTAGGTCTTCATAGAACCATTCAACTTCAGCTTCTTCAGCATTACTGGTCGGGGTATAGACTTGTATTACTATGATATTGAATGGTTTGCCTTGGAAACAGAGACATTCTGTCGTTTTTGAGACTGCATCCAAGTACTGCATTTTGGACTGTTTTGTTGACTATAATGGCTGCTCCATTTCTTCTAAGAGATTCTTGCCCACAGTAGTAGATATATTGGTCATCTGAGTTAAATTTACCCATTCCAGTCCATTTTTAGTTCACTGATTCCTAAAATGTCGATGTTCACTCTTGCCATCTCCTATTTGATCACTTCCAATTTGCCTTGATTTATGGACCTAACATTCCAGGTTCCTATGCAATATTGCTCTTTGCAGCATCGCACTTTACTTCCATCACCAGTCACATCCACAATTGGGTGTTGTTTTTGCTTTGACTCCTTCTCTTCATTCTTTCTGGAGTTATTTCTCCACTGATCTCCAGTAGCATATTGGGCTCCTACAGACCTGGAGAGTTCACCTTTCAGTGTCCTATCTTTTTGCCTTTTCATACTGTTCATGGGGTTCTCAAGGCAAGAATACTGAAGTGGTTTTCCATTCCCTTCTCCACTGGACCACGTTTTGTCAGAATTCTCCACCATAACCCGTCCATCTTGGGTGGCCCTACACAGCATGGCTCATAGTTTCATTGAGTTAGACAAGGTTGTAGTCCATGTGATCAGTTTGGTTAGTCTTCTATGACTGTGGTTTTCATTCTGTCTGCCCTTTGATAGATAAGGATAAGTGGCTTATAGAAACTTCCTGATCAGAGAGAATGACTGAGGGGGAAACTGGGTCTTGTTCTAATGGGTGGGACCATGTTTAATAAATCTTTAATCCGATTTTCTGTTGATGGGCAGGACTGTTTCCTCCCTGTTGTTTTGAAAGTGAAAGTGAAAGTTGCTCAGTTGTGTCTGACTCTTTGCAACCCCACGGACTATACAGCCATGGAATTCTCCAGGCCAGGATACTGGAGTGGATAACCTTTCCCTTCTCCAGGGGATCTTACCAACCCAGGGATCGAACCCAGGTCTCCCACATTGCAGGTGGATTCTTTACCAGCTGAGCCACACCTGACACCAAACTATGGTGGAGGTAATGAAGATAATGGTGACCTCCTTCAAAAAGTCCCATGCACACACTGCTACACTTAGTGCCCCCAACCCTGCAGCAGGCCACCACTGACCCACACCTCTGCTGGAGACTCCTGGACACTCACAGGCAAGTATGGATCAATCTCTTGTGGGGTCACTGCTCCTTTCTTCTGAGTCCTGGTGCACACAAGGACCTTTTGTTTGTGCCCTCCAAGACTCTGTTTCCCTAATCCTGTGTAAGTTCTGGTGGCTCTATGGTGGAATAATGGTGACTTCCTCCAAGAGGGCTTATGCCAGACCCAGGTCTACTGCACCTAGAGCCTCTGCCCCTGCAGCAGGTCACTGCTGACCCATACCTCTGCAGGAGACATTCAAACACAGTTTTGGCTCAGTCTCTGTGAGATCTCTGGGTCCTGGTGCACACAAGTTTCATTTGAGCCCTCTGAGCATCTCTGGCAGGTATGGGTTTTGATTGTAAATGTGATTTCACCCCTCATACCATCTTTCTGGGGCTTCTCCTTTGCCCTTGGACATGGGGTATCTTTTTGGTGGGAATCAACATTCTCCTGCTGACAGTTGTTCAGCAACAAGTTGTAATTTTGGAGTTCTTACAGGAGAAGATGAGTGCACGTGGTTCTATTCTGCCAAAAATGTTCAAAGTACCACATAATTGCACTCATTTCACATGCTAGCAAAGTAATGCTCAAAATCCTTCAAGCTAGGCTTCAACCATACATGAATTGAGAACTTCCAGATGTACAAGTTGGAGTCAGAAAAGTCAGGGGAACCAGAGATCAAATTGCCAACATTAGTTGGATCATAGAAAAAGCAAGAGAATTTAAAAAAAAAAAGCCATATACCTCTACTTTATTGACTATGCTAAAGCTTTTGACTGTGTGTGGATCACAACAAACTGTGGAAAATTCTGAAAGAGTTGGGAATACCAAACCACTTTATCTGCCTTCTGAGAAACATGTATTCAGGTCAAGAAGCAACAATTAGAACTGTACATGAAACAACAGACTGGTTCCAAATCGGGAAAGGAGTACATCAAGGCTGTATATTGTCACCCTGCTTATTTAACTTATATGTAGGGTACATCATGTGAAATGTCAGGCTGGATGAAGCACAAGCTGAAATCAAGATTGCTGGGAGAAATATCAATAACCTCAGATATGCAGATGACACCTCCATTATAGCAGAAAGCAAAGAGAAACTAAAGTGCCTCCTAATGAAGATGAAAGAGGAGAGTGAAAAAGCTGACTCAACATTCAAAAACTCAACATTCAAAAAACTAAGATCATGGCATCTGGTCCCATCACTTCGTGGCAAATAGATGGAAGAAAAATGGGCATAGTGACAGACTTTATTTTCTTGGGCTCCAAAATCACTGCAGATGGTGACTGTACTCATGAAATTAAAAGACAATCCTTGGAAGAAAAACTATGACAAATTTAGCATATTAAAAAGTAGAGACAGAGAGAAAACAGCAAAATCCTATAAAGCAATTATACTTCAATAAAATATAAATTAATTAAATTTTAAAAAACAGGGGAAAAAAAAGCAGAGACATCACATAGTTGACAAAGTTCCATATAGTCAAAGTTTTTCCAGTATTCATGTACAGATGTGAGAGTTGGACCACAAAGAAGGCTGAGTTCTAAAGAACTGATGCTTTCAAACTATGGTGCTGGAGAAGATTCTTGAGAGGTCCTTAGACTGCAAGGAGATCAAATCAGTCAATCCTAAAAGGAATCATCCCTAAATATTTATTGGAAGGACTGATGCTGAAGGTAATGCTCCAATAATTTGATCAACTGATGCAAACAGCCAACTCACTGGAAAAGACCCTGGTGCTGGGAAAGACTGAGAGCAGGAAGAGAAGGGGGAGAGAGAGGATGAAATGGTTGGGTGGCATCATTCACTCAGTGGACATGACTTTGAGCAAATTCTGGGAGATGCTGAAGGGCAGGGAAGCCTAGTGTACGGCTGACCATGGGGTTACACAGAGCCATACACGACTTAGCGACTGAAAAACAACAAATGCAAGATGGAACAAAATTAAGCAGGTTTCTACACGATAAGACTTCCTCAAGTCTTTAATGCAAGATTTTATATGGTGAATTGCCAAGAGAGAGATATGATACACACAATTTCTCTCTTAAATGTGTTTAATATAATAAAACTCTTCAGTGGACTGTGTAGAGGTCTTTGGTTCAAAACTGGAAAACCATTTTACTTGACAATTGTTATTCTTTAATAGCATATTGAGTGGTAATTTTTAAAAGAAAATCTATGCAACTGAGGAAGAGAAAAGTATTAGGCTAGTAAAAACAGAATGTGTTAAGATGATTAATTCCGTGGACACTTTGGGGAACATAGGCAAGAAAAAAAGAAGGTGCTAGAAGACAATTTACACTGTTTTTTACTGCTAGAGTGAGATAAACAGAGATGAAGTCCATCTAAATAGAGCATAATATCCTGCAGAGATTATACCCACAAGCAGTGCTCTCCATTGCCCCCATCTGGGGAACACCCACATAATGCCACCAGGGAAGTCCCCCACATAATCCTAGTCATATTACATAAAAAAAAAAAAGTAGAAAAATAACTAACCAGTAAATAGGGATAGAAAAACTCATTGCCCATTCTACCTCAAGGGAAGTTGTAGAAAGAAATTTAAGACAGATCTGCCCACAAAGGATGGAATCCCAGGGTGACCCTGCATTACAAATAAAGGTAATTTTACTAAGTATAGAAGGGCTTCCCTGGTGGCTCAAATGGTAAAGAGTCTGCCTGCAATGTGGAAAACCTGGGTTCTATCCCTGGGTCAGGAAGATCCCCTGGAGAAGGAAATGGCTACCCACTCCAGTATTCTTGCCTGGAAAATTCCACTGATGGAGAAGCTTGGTGAGTTACAGTCCATGGGGTTGCAAAGAGTCAGACACAACTGAGTGACTAACACACTGGAAGAGGTGAGGAACTACTAGGGTTAGTGCAGATCTACTGGCTTCCTCCATGATGCAAACATAGTCAATAAAAATAAATAAGTTTATTCATAAACTTCAACTTATCTTACTTAGTATCGGACACAACTTAGCAACTAAATTGAACTCTTTCAGTTCATCCCATCCTCTCCTGCCCCTACTGTGTCTATAAGTCTCTCTGTGTCTAAATCTCTATTCCTGTCTTGCAAATAGGTTCATTGGTACCATTTTTCTAGATTCCATATATATTTATTAATATATGATATCTATTTTTCTCTTTCTGACTTACTTCTCTCTGTGTAATGGGTTATAGGTTCATCCACCTCACTACAACTCACTCAAATTCATTCCTTTTTATGATTGAGAGATATTCTATTGTATATATGTACCACAACTTCTTTTCAGTTCAATTATGTCCAACTCTTTGAGATCCCATGGACTGCAGCACGCCAGTCTTCCCTGTTCATCACCAACTCCCAGAGCTTGCTCAAACTCATGTCCATTGAGTCGGTGATGCCATCCAACCATCTCATCCTCTGTTGCCCCCTTCTCCTCCTGCCCTCAATCTTTCCCAGCATCAGGGTCTTTTTCAATGAGTTGGCTCTTCGCATCAGGTGGCCAAAGTATTGGAGCTTCAGCTTCAACGTCAGTCCTTCCAATGAATATTCAGAACTGATTTCCTTTACGACTTCTTTATCCAGCTCTTTTCTGAGACCATCCTTGGTCAAGCCCAGTCAAGTGAGTAGGAGAAATAGTATAGTCAACACCATCAATGAAATTATGCCCAGAATCAAAATGAAAGTTTCTCTTGATAGACCAGGAATTCCATCTGCTGATGGAGATGATGGTAATAAGAATTGCTTTCTGTTCAAAAATGAGACTTAGTTTCTTAATTAAAATAATTTGACTATAGAAAGCATTGTAATAATGATTTGACATCTTAGAAATTCTAGACAATGATAAGCATGACAGTATTCTGAGAAGAAACAATTATCACATTTGATTTTGACAGGGATATAAATCATAGAAATAATAAGCAAATATATGTATAAACATACATAAAGTTAAGATAAACTATCAATAGTATTTCTTCTTTGATGAAGAATTTTTTAAAGTTACACATACGTGGCATGCCTAAGGAGACTGGGGTTTCAAAAACAGATTTCTACTCTAGAATTTTCCAAAGTCAGCAGTAGAATCTTTCAGTGCATGATTGAATAAGTATGTTTGATAAAACGGTCCACATAATTTCTGTGGAACTTCACAAATCCTGTACTTCAGACATTATTATGCTATATTTGTGGCTCAGACAGTAAAGCATCTGCCTACAATGCGGGAGACCTGGGTTTGATCCCTGGGTCAGGAAGTTCCCCTGGAGAAGGAAATGGCAACCCACTCCAGTATTCTTGCCTGGAAAATCCCAGGGACAGAGGACTCTGGTAGGCTACAGTCCATGAGGTCGCAAAGAGTCGGACATGACTGAGCGACTTCACTTCGCTTCACTTCACTTTATGCTATATTTATAGAATGTCTCATTAAAAATATTCTTTTCTACTCACACTTAACAAAAAGTAAGGGAAGGGAAAGATGTAAGCAGGGAAGAGTTTCCAATCATACCCATTTCAGCTATTTGATGGGTTGAACTGGTGGGTATACATTTTCCATCACCATTAGTAACTTTACCACCAAAGTCAAAGATGAAAAGCTTTGATTTAAAAGGTTATTAGAAAAAATAAAAAATGAAAAAATAAATAAAAGGTTATTAGAATATTTTTAATGTTATTATACCAGATAAGTAATAAACATCTGTTATAGGACACAAGAGCAGCATCAGATAGAGACAGAGAGATCTTGTGCTCTGTCACACAGACAGAAGGAAGGGAGGAAGGAAACTAAACTGGCAGCATTTTTCTCCAGATCCCATTTTACAGCCTCAGTTCCTAAGGCAGTATACATTTCTTTCAGGTCTGTGACCTCATTTTGAGGCTTTCCAGAAGGCACCTTCTTAATATAAGCACTTTAAAATATAATTTCTGAAATACCCCAGTTCCCAGGTAAGCAGACATATTTTCCTCAGCAGAGGACTGAATGGAAGAGGACTGCAATTTAGTCATCTGATCACATTATCAGAGAACTCTGCTCCTGACCTAAGGAGCGTAAAGTAAACAAATTAAAAAAAAGAAGAACCAATATCAGCCATATTTTGAATGTCCTGATATTAGTAGACTGATGGGAAAAGAACATTTTACTTCTCAAAGGAATATCATTTAAATTAATATATATATATATATATATATATATGGACAAAATGGACATAGAAATTGCTAAAACAAGAGTCCTAAGCTTACCCAAATTTTTCCTCAAATTGTCTTAAGACTATGGTTTAGTTTAGCAGAGCACAAAGTAACCAAAACTAAACAAAAATAATTTGAATTGCGCCAAATACAACCCATCAATACCCACTGTTGCATCTGAAACTCCAAAAATTGGAGTCATTCCTCAAAGTCAAGGCATTTTTCCCTACAGATTCATGTTAAAGTGAATACAGTATCTGTGTGTGGGTGTGCTCAGTCACTTAGTTGTGATCCACACTTTGTGACCCCATGGACTGTAGCCCACCAGGCTCCTCTGTCCATGGGATTTTCTAGGCAACAACACTGGAGTGGGTTGCCATTTCTGTCTCCAGCGGATCTTCCCAACCCAGGGATCAAACCCAAGTCTCCTGCATTGGCAGGTGGAGTCGTTACCACTGAGCCACCAGGGAAGCCCAAATACAGTATCTGGGAAAGATAAAAATGTACACCCTAGTCTGTATAGCCTCTTCCATACTGATTCATTGCAAACGATTTATTTCTGAAAGGCCTCACTAGGCCTTAATAGGCTAATGAGAATTGTGAATCTTTAAGATGGTAGTATAGAATGCAGAATTTTACAAAATTATTTTGCCAAGGAGCTTCTTTTATATCCCCTCAAGTTACATCTACTAATGTCTGGAGGAACACTAGCAATGTGGTTTGTGAAAGCATGCATCATCAGATGCTCTCATCTAACAGGAAACAGGGTGTTGGGGTCATGAGAACCAGGACATGTAAGATTAAATAGAAGTTTGGCAGAAAGGAAGGGGCTGCAGCAGAGACACAGCCAGGAGCAGACCCAGGAGGGACACTGGTATGAAGTCTTAGGAAGCCAGAGGATGTGAGTGAGCACTAGGGAGAGGGGAAGTGTGGGAAATTCTGGGCACAGGGATAGAGGAAGCAGTGGGAGGAAGAAGCACCCAAGATGAATGGTGTCTACTGTACAATCTGGCAGAGACAGCCAGGATTCTTCCAGGAGACAAAGCTCACTGCAAACAGATCATTTTTACAGGCCTTATTAGCTCAGTGCTTTTAATCAACTAGGCTAAACATCCTGTCTGGCCACACTGTCTGTAGCAGAAACTCAAATCATATAAAAGGTTATACATTTTTATCTCTTAATTTGTTTGCAGGATATTAAGCCTGTCTTTGTTAGATAAGAAAGTGAGCAGGAATATTAGATTGTCTTCAGAAAGATCAGGAAGTAGGCCCCTCCCCACAGTTCTTGTTGTCACTCTAGAAATGCTATTATCCTGTCTCTCTGTGTCCAGAGTCCTACGTCCCGCTTTCCTCCCTTAATTATAACCCTGTTAAAAACTCTTCTTACAAATGACTGCTGAGTATATGTATTACATTATGACTTAAGGTCCTGCTAAGGCTTAAAATTTTACTCCTCTCCAGGGGAGTGGTACTGTCATGATTTATACACGTATGTTCAAAGACAGATGTCCTTTCCCGACAGCTCATCATGACAAGGGGGTAATTTTTCCCTTGAGGCAGCCAACTAAGATTCTTTCTCAGTTTACATCAGTGTCTTTAAGGAAAAAATTCCATTCTTCTCTTTCTAAAATTGTTTAACTTTCTTACTATTTTACCAAAATTTTCTTTTCTTTTATAGCATCACTCACTTGATAGTAGTTGGTATGTCTATCACAACTGGCTCTTTGGGACTCTAGTAATCCAAGACAATTAAATTCATACTTCTGAAAATAGCATTTTTCCATTATAGTAAAAAAAAATCAACTTTTAAAAAAATAGCTAGCTTTTCACAAGCTGTTTGATTTTTACAGTAACAAACAGGCCAACCAAATGTGAAAGAGGAAACCATTCTTCAGAGAGAATTGAAAAGGATTACAGAGAGAAAGAAAGGGATTACAGGAGTCATTTTCAACTTGGAGTTGTTTCCATATGTTGACTTAAATAATTTGACACATAACAGACAGCTTCAAATAGCATCACTGTTTAGTCAACAACTCTGAAAACAAAGCAAAGGATCTAAGCTTTTCACCCTGGAATTATAAGGCAAAATTCAAAACTGACATTACAAGCCCCAGTTTCTTAGCCTGAAGTAAGAATCTTGTAATGTTAAAAAAATAATAATAATAAACAATGACATCGCTGTTATCCCCAATACATCAGCAAGATAGCTGGGGTGATAAAGAATGGGCCCCAGCTGAGGTCACATGGTCTATCTCCACCACTGATGGCTGTGTGAGCTTAAGCACATTAAACAAAAAAGTTTCACTCCAGTTTCTTTATAAGAAATATGGAAACAAAGTGGTTTCTTCACAGATGGTTTGGGAAGATGAAAACAGATGAGGTATATAAGAGCTTTTTGTATGCTGTAAAGCATAATTCGAGTACTAGTTATGGGAAGGGTTTCTAATAGGTAGAACACACATTTCCAGAAAGCTCCTTCACCCCCAGAAATCTTAATCAACCTTGTCTGCATCCTATTTCCAAGCCCCAAGTTTTCTCCAAATTTCCAACTGTCTTTCCTCAAAGCTCTCTCTGACTGTACTCCAACATTCACGTGGGTCATTTCACTTAGGCATCATATTAGTTGTATAGAATTATCAGCCCTTTCTCCAGTACTCCCAGGGAACCCAATCACAGTCAGTTCATAGTGGTCCTTCTTCACCCTCTGGGAGGATATGTTCCAAGACCTCAAATGAATGTCAGAAGCCACGGTTAGTACAAAACCCTACATATACTATGTTTTATTTCCTACGTACACATAAAGTTTAATTCATCAATTATACACAGTGAGAGAAAATCCACATTGTCAGCATCCTACTATTGTATTTTGGGGCCAGTTTTAAGTAAAAGAAGTGTTACTTGAACACAAGAACTGTGATACTTTTACAGTCAATCTGATAACCCAGAGGGCTACCAAATGACTAAGGCAGGATGGTTCTGGAAGGTGTCAGATTTCATCAGACTACTCAGAACACTACCCAATTTTAATAATTCATATATGTTTTATTTCTGAAATTTTCCATTTAACACTTTGGACCATGGTTGACTATGGGTCACTGAAACCATGAAAGTAAAGCCATGGTGAAGGAGGGACCACCACATTATGAAGTGAGTTATTAGAACAGAGATTTCAGGATATTATTGGAGGGCACACACTGGCTTCTGCCATCTCTCCACCTGAGCTCCTCATAACTGACCCTCTCTACTGAGAGCAGTCTCATGGCAAGTGCAGCCTGTTCTCCCATTACAAATGCTTTTCCCCAAGACAGTGGACTCTTAGATTCCAATGAATATAATAATCACCAGCTTAGCCTATGTTTATAATGACTGATTAAACAAATAATATTTGGAGAATAACAAGTTTTCATGGGTAATGAAACATTCAGAAAATTGGTCATCCTTTCCAAAACTGAAGATGAAATGTATTGACTCTCCTGGGATTCTGAACTGCTATTTTATGATCAGAGGCCTTGCATAATTTGATGAAAAACAGTTAATTGCATGCAAAATATGCATATATGTTCTCTATGCCTTCCTAAAAAGGTCTCTCCTTTTTTCTTCTAATAGTCTGGGTTTTTAGAGCCATTTATTTTCCACCATTTTCTATTCACAGTGATTATTCAAAAGACCATAGCTTATAATAATAATCTTATTTAGACTTTCATTACCTACAAAATATTTTTATCTGATATTCCCAGAAAATTTGTATAGATGAAAAATACTAGTTATGATTATTTCAATTTTATAATGAGGAAACAGAGTCTCAAAGTGGTTAATAAACTTGCCTAAGACTACATAACTAATAAACAGCAGTACCAGAACTCAAACAGGTTTTCTGATTTTTCATCCCATGATCCTGTGCTTCAGTGAAACAAACATGATGAATCATGTGCAGCAAATCAATGCAAAAGAAAAATCTTAAATGTATTCTGAATCCAGAGGAGGTCTTCATGTTTTCTAAAATATTCTCCTCATAAGCATTTTAGTTTCAATAGAGCATTGTTACAGTAAGATACACCTGTGGGTCATGGAGAAATAGTATAACCGCTGATAGTCCTGACTTTCAGATTTTTCTAAGAACTGTCTGTATGAAGCACATTAATATCTACAGTTTCCCCCTCTCGAAATATGAAGAATAGAAGCAATATTGGCTCTGTGTTGCTTGCTCAGTATGTTTTGTTGTAGCCAACAAACCCTGTGTTACCAGTTTAAGCAGAAAGTTACTTCTTAAGAGGCAGGGCGAGCTCTCTGTACGCAGAGAATCTCTGTAAGACTGAAGAGGCTGAGTCCAAGCTGAGCTTCTGAGGAGACACCCAGAGCCACATCTCAGAACCAACCTACCAAGAAAGAAACTGCTGCCTCTGCCATCACAATGGCTAAATCAGGCCGCTGCTACCATCACTGCCAGTAATAGAGCCTTTCTCAATGCAATTGTCTGAATGTGTGTCCCCTGCTCAAAATTCATGAGTTGTAATCCTAACTCCCAAGGTGATGGTATTAAGAGCTGGGGATCTTTGGGAGGTACTTAGGTTATAAGGGTCCTGCCTCATGTATGGGATTAGCACCCTTATGAAAGTGGTTACAGAGAGGCCCCTTGCCCTTCTACCATGTGAGGATACAATGAGAAGTCTGCAACCCAAAAGGGGGCCTTACTTGACCATAGTGGCACCCTGATCTTGGATTTCCAGCCCCTAAAACTGCAAGAAATTAAATGTCTGTTGTTTATAAGCTGCTCAGTCCATGGTACTTTGTTACAGCAGCCCAAATGGACTAAGACACTTTGTCTGAATACCCGCTGCAACATGGAAACAGCACCATACCTCTTTCCTCCACACAACTCAGTTCTGTCTGAAGTCTCTCACAGGTCCATCTGATGCATAGAATCTAAATCGTTTATTCTTCTCCAGGAGTAAGTTTTCATTTGTTAATTTTCTCATTGGGATAGTAAGACATAAATCCAATGGAATTACGATAAAATGGGAAGGCTTTTAAAAATATTTTTTCCAGCCAGATAGAACAGAAGTTCATCACAGAGTTTGTTTTAATGAGAATAATAACAGAACCTATCACATGGTATTGTCATATGGGTTAAGTGAAAAAGAATATGCAGAAACTTAAAACAATATAAAGGAAATGATCAATACATATTATATATTATAATGTAAAGAGTTGCTGAGTAGAATCTTTCCTATTATTCTGGAATTGGCAGTGAGGCCTCAAAAATGAGGACACAGGTTTTTCAATAAAGGTACAAGCAACTGTGGAGCCAGACAGCCCCTCCAGGATCTTGTAAAACATGAATATATTCTCTCTGCTGCTCCAAAACATCCCTTACGACACTCTCCAGAGACTTAAACAGAAAACTAGGGAGGGACAAGGGCAAGAGGGGGATGAGGATCCACAGACTCACACATGACTGATTCTGAAGTCTCATCAGGCTACTGAAGCATTTCCTCAGGGGAGGAAGAAGGAAAGTGAGTACTCAACCACCAAAGTCCAGTGACGGCTCCACCTAAAGGACCGCTTGCAAGATCTGGGGGTGTCTGCCAGAAAGACAGACTAGCATCTCATTTCTAGTGTTACCTGCTAATCTGCTCAACTCCCCAGAACCTGTCTGAACTGACAAGGGAATCGAACACGGATGGCAGAAGTGAAGGAAGGGAAGGGAAGCGATGTGGTGCCTGGTACTGTTTAAGTGTGTGAGTGATGTGTGATGTGTGAGTGATGTATGAGTTTCTCATATGTCAGGAGAACACTGTGGAAGGTAGTGCATGGCCTGAGCTGTGAGCTCACACCCTAAATAAGAGGGTTCTCTGTAGCTTCAGGAAGTAACAGAAGCTTATGGCCATCAGATATACTGCCAGCGAAGGAAGCTGGGGGCCAAGGGAGAAGTTTGAGCCAGACACAGATCTTCCATGAAAGTAACTATGAAGTGGGACTCCTTTCCATGGGCCACATAAAAAGTTTACACAGGTGTCCATACATCTGTTTCTATCTTCTTCCCATTTCATCTCCTTTCTTCCTAACCCAACACACCAAAGGAGGAAGAGGGGAGGGCAGTGGAATTTAATAGCAAGCCCCTCACCACCAACTGCATGCCCCTTCAGGCCATTGATGAACCCTGAACTAAGAAGAGGAAATAGATGTGACTAGAGTTTTATATTAGACTGGACTTAATAACTGAAACTTATTTGGAAGCTATGAGGTCTGACCAAGATATTAATATCTAAGAAAACCAGATACAGCAGAATGAGGTCAAAGGCACTGGCTAAAGAAGAAATTAGACCCTTGTGTGTTTATATCCCACTAGGATAAACGTTCAAAACCCAGTTACAATGGGATTGTCTATTCACCACCCTACTTTTCCACCAGGACTTAGAAAGATAAGGCAACTAGAATCAAGAAGTCAGTGGCCTCAGCCAGGGCCATGAAAGTGTCTCACCATCCTTTAAACCTTTTCTCTCCCAAGATAATTCCAGTTTTCACACTCTGTGGCCAAGAGAGATGGAAAACAACCCACTGTGTTGTTTTTTTTTATTCTTCTTTAACACTTGTTTTCCCACAGACTTGTTTGGCCCCAACACAGATCTGAACTGGAGCAGTCCCAAGGGGAAGGTGTCTTCATGCTCTCTCTTAGACCATGATCTGCTTCTCCAAAACTGCTAAATTACAATGTTGGGATGTGATAGAACAGCTTCTGAAACTTTAAAGATCGTTAACTCACTAGGAATTTTGTGAAAATGTAAATTCTGATTTTATAGGTCTATGGATAAACCTGAAAGATGGCATTTCTAACACATTCCCGAGCTCATGGACCACATCTTGTGTAGCAAGGTTCTACAGTGGAGAACTCTCCATCCCATTAAATGAGAGAACCTAAAACCAACAAAAAAAACCCACAAAGCTTTCCAGATCCTCTGAAAAGACATCAATAAGAGCAAACAAATAGGAATTCTATACATTCTGCCATTACAATATTGCTCAGACTGTACTCTGTGTAACAGAAGACTAGATTTTTTCATATCCACATCTCTTTTCAGGTAATGTTTATCACCTGATAGCAGTCATATTTTTCTTTGTAGTATTGGAGATATTCTTAGAATATTTAATAAAATTCATTTCTCACCTGAGAAAACCAATTGAAGTCAATATTTTTTTAATTTTATTTTATTTTTAAACTTTACATAACTGTATTAGTTTTGCCAAATATCAAAATGAATCCGCCACAGGTATACATGTGTTCCCCATCCTGAACCCTCCTCCCTCCTCCCTCCCCATTCCATCCCTCTGGGTCGTCCCAGTGCACCAGCCCCAAGCATCCAGTATCGTGCATCGAACCTGGACTGGCAACTCATTTCATACATGATATTTTACATGTTTCAATGCCATTCTCCCAAATCTTCCCACCCTCTCCCTCTCCCACAGAGTCCATAAGACTGTTCTATACATCAGTGTCTCTTTTGCTGTCTCGTACACAGGGTTATTGTTACCATCTTTCTAAATTCCATATATATGCGTTAGTATACTGTATTGGTGTTTTTCTTTCT
This sequence comes from Bubalus kerabau, assembly GCF_029407905.1. Lineage (NCBI taxonomy): Eukaryota > Metazoa > Chordata > Mammalia > Artiodactyla > Bovidae > Bubalus > Bubalus kerabau. The sequence continues at coordinate 18,256,289 of NC_073641.1, forward strand.
GGCTTACTTCACTCTGTATAATAGGCTCCAGTTTCATCCACCTCATTAGAACTGATTCAAATGTATTCTTTTTAATGGCTGAATAATACTCCATTGTGTATATGTACCACAGCTTGCTTATCCATTCATCTGCTGATGGACATCTAGGTTGCTTCCATGTCCTGGCTATTATAAACAGTGCTGCGATGAACATTGGGGTACTCGTGTCTCTTTCCCTTCTGGTTTCCAGCAATCCCACTGCTGGGCATACACACTGAAGTCAATATTTAAAAGGTGATAAGTAGTGACAGAAGGAGTCAGTCTGTAAGTTCAACTCAAGAAGAGAAAGAAAATGTGGGGGAACCACATTTTCTTGCAAATGTGGTCCACATATGAGGAATCACAGAATTCCTTCCAAATGAATTCTGTTCAATTCCATAGAAGTACAAGAGTTCAACTTGCTTTCACTTACATAGAATTATTCTACTTCTCTTTTTCATGCTCCTCTTATGTCATTGTTTATATTTAATAAAACCAAGTTATCAGGTATTTTGGGGATAGTCATAGATTTAAATACTCTCATCTGTGGACAAACTATTTGACCTAATGTTGGGAAGACCTCCTGGAGAAGGGAAAGGCTACCCCACTCCAGTATTCTAGCCTAGAGAATTCCATGGACTGTATAGTCCGTGAGATTGCAGAGTCAGAGATGACTAAGTGACATTCATTTTCACTTTTTACTCTCAATGAGGGTACAGCTCAGCAATCTATTTTAACAAACATCCCCGTTGATTTTGACACACAAAAATGTGAGAATCATGGCTATCAAACTACAACTTTCAAACCAGCCTCTCTAGTCTCTCTCCTTCATCCACCACCCCCTGGCCCCCACCACAAGTTCCTGACTCAGACTGAACAGTCCTAAAGTGGGCTGGCCACCTGTTTTTTTTTTTTTTTTTCAAAACTCCCCAGATGAGTCTAGTGTTCTAATATGCAAATAAGGTTGGAAACCACTGCTCTAAGGTGTGTGTGCTCCTTGGTACTGAATCACCCAGAGACAGATGTACAGTTGAGAGCAGAGCTGATATCTAAATCTACTCGCTTGGATTCCAGAACACAACATTATGCTAATATCTTGGTTTCTGATTCCTCTGTTCCAGGTCCATGTAAGTATCTCCATTTTCACCCAAACTTCATCTTTATGACTATCTGTGATTCCTCTAACCTTGCTTCTACAGTATTTTTCATCATAGCGCCTTCATCTTGAGATTGCTCTCTCTCAGCCCTCATCTCTTAGGTCACGTGCACTTTGAAACCCTCCTTCCTCCTGCCCCTTTGCTCTCTGCTCAACACACAAGAGCACAATCGTTTGGAGATCAAAATTCTGTCTTTGTCAATACTTGAAATTTCAGGCTGTTAAGGCTGAAAGGATCTCTGGGATCAGCAGGTCTAGCTCCTTTTTATTGCTAGTTAGTATAATTATGCTAGGTTTTCCAGATGAGATCTTCTTACATATATTTCCTGCAGAGGATACGAAGGTAATACAAAACAAGTCTTCTGATACAACATGCCAAAGGAGAACTTGTTCACTGGAACAAAGAGGCTTAGAATTGGCAAAGTCACCAATACAAATTTCTATTTTTTGTTTACTGTGATGCTATGACCCATGTGCTCTAAAATCCAAATACAATGCTCAAGTGGAGGAAAATCCACATGAAAGAGGCTAGGAAGGGATTAGTGAGGAATACAAAATTCCAAGCCTATGTAATCATCTATGCCTTGTCTCAAAGCACCAGATCATATTGGTGCTTAAAATTGGAACATAGAGATTAAAAAATAGCATTAAAAATATTGAGAATCTTGAAAGCGGAAAGCATTATCTTCAACTACTAGACCATTTATAGGAACCTAAATATGAATAGGGAATGCTTTCCTAGAGTTAAACTATATGGCATATTATGGGTTAAATATGAATAACATGAAAATGAAAACTAATTAAGTTGAGAATTAATAATTCAGTGCTGCCTGATAATAACACTTCTCTGCCTCAGATTTCTCATCCATAAATCAAGATAAAGCACTTCTCCTACAAACCTCATTACATTTTCCTAAAGATAACATAACCAAGCATGTTAGTATCCTATGGTCACATAATGTGTCTTTGCTTAGTAACTAGTATTTTAGCTTTTCCTGTGGGCAAAAGTGCAGATGCTCTGGGTCACAGCTTTGAGAGGAGAACCATGATATAAGGCCCTGAATGGAGCATCTTTAAAAAAAAAAAAAAAAGGACACCTGCAGCATCTGTCAAATTCTATCAACTACTGACATGTTCAAAGGATCAAATCCCACCAAGTCAGATAGCTTAACAGGAATGCTCAAGTAACTTTTTCTAACACAAAATTCCTTTAAAGTCGTTACCTACCCTGTGGACTGTAACTTCTGGTCATTGATCATTTTAGAAAATCAAGCTGGACAAAAACCTAACCAGGAGAAAGGTGACCCCCAAATCATCTTATAAGTCTCACCACAGTGAGGGCTGAAATAGGCACATTTGGCTTTTCTGACAATATGCTCACTCTTGGACAATTTATAAGAAAGCTCAATGGTATCACTATCAGACAAAGTTCATGTGTATAAATGGTTTCTGTTTTAACCTGAGTCAATGGGAAAATAAAAAGAACTGCAAGTCAGAGAAAATACCCAGAACCCTAGGGATGGTTTTAAGTACCACTGGTGCATCTGCTGCTGCTGCTAAGTCCCTTCAGTCATGTCCAACTCTGTGTGACCCCATAAACGGCAGCCCACCAGGCTCCCCCATCCCTGGGATTCTCCAGGCAAGAACACTGGAGTGGGTTGCCATTTCCTTCTCCAATTCATGAAAGTGAAAAGTGAAGTCACTCAGTCGTGTCCAACTCTTAGCGACTCCCTGGACTGCAGCCTACCAGGCTCCTCCATCCATGGGATTTTCCAGGCAAGAGTACTGGAGTGGGGTGCCATTGCCTTCTCCGAGTTGGCAATAAATACTTTTGTCATATTGCAAAATGACGGCTGCCTAACTAGTGTATTTTTTTTATAATCTGTATATAAGAAAATAGTAATCTCTAACTAACACAACATAAAAATAATACTTGGTGAAAAATAATCCAACACTGAAAATAACCAACAGGATTTGAAAGGCACTATTTATAGGAAGATTCAATGTGTGTGGAATCACCACTGGTTTCCAGAGGCATGCCTGGCTTGTGCCTTGCTTTGAACTGCATTAGTCTAATCATCCCAGTCCAGATTCCCCAAAGTCAAAATGCAATAGGCTTCCTTCAGTTTCTTATACCTACAGTTACAGAATCTTTAGCACCAGAAGAGACTTGTGAAATGGCTAATTCTGAACGTCGTGCTCCCTACCCCCCAGCTGAGCTGATGACAGTCATCACTGACCCACCACGGCCCCTTCTTTGATGAGCAGAGACCTATCTTAAGAGATCTTTTCAAGAGAGTCCATTAAATACAGCCGACAGGGTGCGGGCAGGAAACAGATGGTCCAACCAAATCAAGATAATTCAAACAGAGTTTAGTAAAGAGACTATTTTTATCAAAGGAAAATCCTCAGCTTGTAAGGAAGGTAGGGACTATGGGGGTGAGGGGCAAAGAGGACAATAAGAAGGGTCACATAGGGATAAAAGGCCTAAGGGTACTTATGACCTTTATTTGAGGGACAAAGTCAGCCCAAGGTGAGCGCACAGAAAAAGATACAAACTCCCTCCAGGCTCCTGCTGGGGCTCAGCATTTACCAAACCCAAAGAAAACAAGAAGACTAGGAGGCTTTCTGATGTGATCCCCAGCCCCCTGGGACAGAGAGAAGGTCAGAGAAGGACAGAGTATGTCCAGGGGGGTAAAAGGCAGTTACCCAGCACTCGGGGTGATTCACTCTAGAGCACATGGGTTGCCATTGCCTTCTCCGTATTAAGTCACAGAAAAGAGTAAAAGACACATGCTTTCTTAGGCTTTTCTCAAGCCCTTTGTTTGCACACCACTGTGTGTGTGTGTGCATTCACTTGGGTGCACTCACACAGGCAAGTATACACCACACGTGCACCTCGAAGACAGGGAGCCGGCTGCTGCGCACATTCATCTGGGACTGCTCACCTCTGAATGGTTCTTCAGTCCTATGACTAGCTCAGGCCCTGCACATGGGGCACTCTGTGACATTCTAGAGCCAACCAACCTGATCAGAGGGCTGCATCTTAAACCAGATGCCCTTAAGGCCCTTCTGGTTCCACTGGGTAGAACATAAAGCTGCTTTCCAAATTTACATGATCCCAAATCAGCTCACATTTCTGACCCATGACATTACTGAAAATGTCAACCTGTCTTCAACCCAGTGTTATTTTGGAAAGTCCTGCACCCATAATTAACTTAGTGTCATGTCCCAATCTCCTGTGTGCTTGGTGAAAGTAAGCAAAGAGGATTTATTAGCGACTGGGCCATTCAAGACTGTTTAAAATGCCGTAATACCTCAGCCACTATTGCTAGCTAGAAAGCCTCCCTCTTCCTCTTAAGCTCATACCGTGAAAATACACATTTTTGAAAGCACAGATTTGGGTTGGGACTTCTCTGTCTGTAAATCTCACAACAGGACCATATTTCTAGACACCCAGTAAAAAATATTTTGGTATGATATTAATATGGAATGTTTTACCAAAAACTTCAGTTACCCACTCTAATTTTGTACTGCATAGACAGGATATTAAATTTCCATATGGATTAACTACACGTTCACTTACTTTGGTATAAACAAATCAAATCAGAACTAAAGCAATCAACCAGTAAACAAACGTCCTCATTTTCACATTCATTTCACATCAGTTATTGACTCTCTACTGTCACCTAAATCACAAACCAAGAATCATACTATTTGCTAAGACATTCAGCAATAGGTAACACAAATAATTATCATGAAACACTGTCCTGCTTTAAGCTACTCTGTCATCAAAAGCACTGGAAGTTATTCATATGTATGCATAATACTGGTAAATATTTATGATTTTTTAAACTATATGATTTATATGAAAGGCTTTTCACTAAGAAAAGTGAGTTTCTAGATTAAAGTCACTAAAAGAAATTCTGGTTTGACATTAACAACAAAAAGAAGGTCACAAAAAGAAAGAACCACTAATATAATCTCATCCACACACTCATGTTGGCAGAGCACCTTCACTCTTACAAAACTGTGTAAGACTTTTCATGTGATATGTGATATCACATGATAAGACTCTTCATGTGATATGAACCTCTGGTAACAGTTGAGACTTAGTAGTTTAATGGGTAAAAGACAATGAAGTAAACAAAGACATAAGGGAGAGAATACAAAAGGGGATACATTATCAATTACTTCACCATTCATGTTCCATATTCATCTTACCATATTTATTTATCTTACAAGCAAACTTTCCAGTTATCTAACTAGTCAGTGAAAGAGCCAGAAACAAACCCAGATTTTCTGAATCCTCTGGTGTAATTCCCACTAAATTTTTCTGATAATTCTTCTCTATTTGGATTGACCTCACACCTCCACCTTTCTAGGCAGAGTTCTTCAGAGTAAATGGACATCTATTTTAGTAAAGTTGAGATAAACTGTTAGAAATCAAAAGCAATTAAAAATCACATGCCACCTCTTCACCTGAAGTAGTCTTACTCCAACAATCTTTGGCTCAGCTAATAAAGTAATGCTGCCCCTAGATTATAATCTCCTAGGTGGGGTTTGTTTAAATGTAGAAATCATTTTTTGATGATTCTTCTCTTTGAAGATCTCAGATTGTGTACAAAGGTACATTTAAATACCATGAAGTTTTTGGGTCCTCGAGTCAGACAAATAAATACAATCAGTGAGTGGCCAAATAAAAATGTAACTGAAAATTAACCGTGGCAACAGATACAGCTAGTCTATTTCTTCTAGGGGCAGTTCAGTGTTTCCACCTTTCTGTGGTTTTTCTTCCACCCCACTACCAATATGCTGACTCAGGTTCACGCTGTCTCAATACCTCAAAGTACTGTTCTTGAGTCGGCCATATAGCTTCTGCTCCTCCAACCTGTCCTCAATATAACGTAAAAGCAGGGAGTGGAGACAGTTTCAGTAAATGAACTAATCATAAAGCCCAAACTAAGTAAATACTAGCACCATAGCCATATAGACATACACAAACACACTCTGTATTAGGGTTCTCCAGAGAAACAGAACCAATAGGATACTACAAATGACTTGGTATATGAATTTTCTCATTGAAATTTAAACACTTTGAGGTGAGTAATAACTCCTCCAGGTTAGATGTAGAAACTAGGGCTCAAATTGGTTTAGCAACTTGCCCAAGATTGGCTCGTAAATCATAGAACCCAGAATCTCAACCCATAATCTTCCATGTCTGATTTAATTCCATAATCTCATCCATATTTAAACCACACTCCAAACCTACTTTGTGTGGTTATATGCATTTTAGCAGCACAATTGGCAAAAGTTAACTCCCTTGGGATCTATGGCAAACCCAATCCCTTTGGTAAGTGATTCTTTTCCCTGCCCTGCACACTCTACTTTTCTCCTTAAGGAACCATCACCAGTCCTCTGCAACTGAGCTTTCGTCAAGTTTCATCTCTTACAGGACCTTCCTCATGTCACAGCTTGGTTTCAGCACCCTTCTTCTGCTTTGCTACACCCATAGCATACTTTTATTGCAGCATCTGTCACACTGTAATCCTATCTACCACTCGTCTGTCCCCACAAAAACCAGTGAACTTGAAAAATAGGGCTGTGTTCTCCTCATCATTATCCTGTGCCACTCTCACTCTCCCACTGTAGGCTTTCAGGCAGAGCTGGAGCGAAGAAAAGAAATAGCTCTAAATCAAGTTTAAAGCTTTAATGATCTCTTAAACTGGAAATTCGACTCAACTGAGGCAGCTGCCGGGGTTCTGCCCCAGCTGATCCAGGGTATTCGAAGGAGAGATGGCTTCAGCGACCAATTTATTTATTTATTTATCAAAGATATAAAGAGTAATAGAATGAGGATAGCTCAGTAGGAAAATTCAGTGGAGAAAAGAAGCTGAGTAGCTTGGTTTACGCGGAAAATCAATATAACCCGTGACACCAGGTTAGCTCTGACCACAGAGGCCACAGGTGCCCTCTCGAATAGCGGAAGGGGCCCCACCTTAGACACCTTCTCGAGTGGGTCTTAGAAGCCCAGGCAAATAAATGGTCGCAGAGGATATCCGCGCTCCAGATGGAGACTCAGCTGGAAGTTGAGGGGAAGAATGACATGGGGAGACCAAGCTTTGGTGAGCAAGGCCCATAGCTTTATTTTCAACAGGGGTTTTTATACCCTAAGTTACACATAAAGGATAATAGGGGATGCAAAGTCAGCAGTCTTTGATCCTTATCAAAAACCAGGGTTTCTTTCCTTCAAATTTATCGTATACAAATGGTTTAGGTGATTTACATCATCTTCTGGCCAGAAGGCCTATTAACATTTTATGACTCTTGACAAAGATTTATCAACCGTAAGACTTATTTTCTCTAAGAGTAATTATTTTAAGGTTTGGCGCCATCTTAATAAGAAGGTATTAGATAAAATTACATTCCTATAGGGCAGATGTGTAATGGGTTTACAACAAAGGAAAGAATTTATTACCTTAAGGGTCTAAAGTTACTAACACCAAGGCCACTACTTTTTTTCCTATATACCAACTATATTAATTAATACACATTCAAGGATACAATACAGGGGATGTGAAAACTTGGCAGCAAGCATTGGCTCATCAATGAAATCTTTTACTAGTTTTATTCTGACAGTTTCTAACTCTCTGAGAGGCTCTAAGCTATTTGAATATCTTAAGCTTCCCGTGCCTCTTGAGGCTGGGAGACTGTAAACAATCATATGCATAGCTGTAGGAGTCCAGGTAAACTTGTCAGGTGAGTTAGAGAGCCATCTGAGGGGTTTGGATTTAAACACTCCTAGTTGCCCAGGAACTTTATTAATTGGAGCTGTAAGTTAACTCTTTGACAGAGACAGCGAGATGGTGGTGGGGGACAGCCCCCAGTAAAGTCAGAGGTGAGAGCACAAAGCAATAAAGTAGGCAGACTCTGGTTTTTTGGGGGGTAGATGCTCGAGAATATCCAGGGGGACTCCTGAGGCTTGATCCTGCCTTTGCGTATGCCAACCCTCCTTCCTCATGACCTTTGTCATGAGTGGAATGTCTCTCGCCGGCTCCCGGCACAGCATTTGTGACTTAGCTGAAGAAAAGAATGTCAATTCCTCAACAGTGGACAAAACACATATAGGACTTAATGGGTTCTCATCCAGTGACTAAGAAAGTTTTTTAAATGACAGGAACAAAAATATAATTTTGCACTCTAGTTACAATAGACTTATTCAACAACCTGGTCACTTTGTATCCCCAGTGCCTAGGACTCTGAAGAATATATAGTACAGTATCTGACATTTATTACACATTTGCTGTGCTAAGAAGGGATGTGGAAGCCTGCTTGTGGTGCATGATAAGGCAATTTACACATTTTATCATTTAACTCTCATAGGAGTCTTATGATATAGGTATCATTATAGATCTTCCCATATACGGACATGGAAACCAAGACCAGGGAAGTTAAGTGACTTGCCTGAGGATCTTCCTGCAAGTCAGTGGAGGATCCCAACCCAGACTATCTGTCTCCAAAGGCTATAGTCTTAACCAATACCTAAGACTATCACCCATTCAGGCGGGACTTCAAGGAGAATGCAGGAAAAAGGAATAGAGGAATTCCAAGCAGAGGAAATTGCAGGTTCAAAGTAGTGGAAGTGTAGAGGAGCCTGGTATATTTGTTGTTCAGTCACCCAATCATGTCCCACTCTTTTTGACCCTATGGACTGTAGCCCACCAGTCTCCTCTGTCCATGGGGATTCTCCAGGCAAGAATACTGGAGTGGGTTGCCATGCCCTCCTCCATGGGATCTTCCCAACCCAGGGATGGAACCCAGGTCTCCTGCGTTTCAGGTGGATTCTTTACCATCTGAGCCACCAAAGCATATTGGGAGAATGGTTAAGAATTTCCAGGAGCTGGGCTTTAGGAAAAGTGAGTTGGTGTCACAGGGCAGGGTGTGGGAACCTGGCTGTGAAGAGACTTGTGTGACATGATGAGGAGTCTGAGCATCACCAGTGGTCTGCAGTGTAGGGAACTGCTCTGGCAGCAGTAATGGCAGAATGGAGAGAAATTCAGAAGGATTGGGAAGAATAGACCTGTTGGACTCTGTTGACAAGAGTCTGAACTAAGGCAGGAGAAAGGGAGGTAGAGAGGACAGAGGCTTGCATTCAAAAGACAGTTCTAAGGTATAAGCAACAGGTGTCAATGAACAATCAAATATGAGGGGTAAATGGAAGGGAGGGGAAAATGGTGACCTTGGGGCTTGTGGTGGAGGATTGACTGAGGCACAGGGTTGCGAGGGGAGGTGATGGATCCAGGTTGGGGTGGGCAGAGTCTGAGAAACCAGAATATCCACAGGAGATGTTTACAGGCCTGTTCAGAGCACAGGAGAAGGGTCTTTCATAGAATATTAAACAGTAAACTTGTGCTGAAAATTTCTCTTCTAGATCACGTTTACGCACTGATATCTAGGTTGAAGCTCTGGAAGTGATTGAAATCATCAGGGAAGCTCAAAGAGGAAATGAAAACAAGGGAACTCTGTCCTTATGTTCAACGTTTAGGTTGTGCTCAGGTTCTTTTGATTCAAAGGCACTTGTATTATCATTCTATGATTTCTGACTGGATCATGTCCTTTAATTACATTTTATTCTTTATTTCCATTTTATTACTAAGATGCTTAGTGGCTTTTTTCTATATCAAATACTGGCTCCATAAACATATAGACACACACACTATATTAGGGTTCTCCAGAGAAATAGACCAATAGGATATAGACAGATAAATAAAAAGAGATTTATTATGAGGAACTGGTTCACACAAATATAAAGACAAATAAGATATCCTGCCTTCCAGTTGGATACCCAAGAAAACCAATAGTATAATTCACTTTGAGTCTAAAAGCCTGAGAATCAAGAGGCTGAGGGCCTGATGATGTAAGTCCTGGTCTGAGTCCAAAAGCCCAGGAACCAGGAGCACTGATGTCAGAGGGCAGAAGATGGATGTCTCAGCTCAAGCATAGAAAGTGAATCCACTCCCCCTCTACCTTTTTGTTCTTTTCAGGCCCTCAACAAATTGGATGATACCACCCACACTGAGGAGGGCCATCTTCTTTACTCAGTTACTGATTCAAATGTTAATCTCTTCTGGAGACAGCCTCAGAGACACAACATAAAAACTGTTTTACTAGCTATCTGGGCATTCCTTACCCCAGTCAAGCTGACACCTGAAATTAACTATTTTATAGTTAATGTTAACTATACTTGGGTTGACAAGTCCACCCCTTGTCAACTTGAGCCACTAAGCACATAGCTCAGTTGGTAAAGAATCTGCCTTCAATGCAGGAGACCTGGGTTTGATTCCTGGGTTGGGAAGATCCCCTGGAGAAGGAAATGGCAACCTACTCCAGTATTCTTGTCTGGAGAAGCCCATGGACAGAGGAGCCTGGCAGGCTATAGTCCATGCAGTAGCAAGAGTCGGACACGACTTAGAGACTGAATCACCACCTTGTCAACTTGGCAACCATAAGCATCGCCCTGGTGGCTCAGTAGAAAGGAATCTGCCTGCCAATGCAGGAGATACAGGCTCAATCCCTGTGTCAGGAATATCCCCTAGAGAAGGAAATGGCAACCCACTCCAGTATTCTTGCCTGGAAAATCCCATGGACACAGGAGCCTGGTAGTCTATAGTCCAAGGGATTGCAAAGAGTCAGACACAACTTAGTGACTAAACAACAACAAACTATATTTAATCTCCAGATAATAACAAGGTCATAATTCCACTTAACATATCAATACAACTATCCTACATAAAACAAAAAATGCACTAATACCTTTCCCAGAAAAAAAGGTAAAAGTTCTTGAGTGATGTTTACTCTTCTCCTGATATCCAATAACTTAAATTCTATGACGTAAAATCAACAATATTTAAATATTGATATCAAGTCAATATATCTTACCTTACATGATAAGGGAATAATACAGGAAAGAAAGATGCTATACATACATACATACACAAACATATCCATACAAAATAAAGAGGAAATATTCATAACCATTACAGTCCTCATTTTTATAACTGCTCATGTGATTGTAGCTGATATTATAACTACTTCCTTCTGCCAGTCATTCTGTATTCTCTGCCTTTGCCAAGCACCTCAGCTGGTCATGACTCTTTACCTGGCAGGGTGATTCAACCTTCACTCCTGAAGGGTCTAGGCCATTAGTTCTATTTGGATGTGGTTGCTGTAATTTCTCCTGACCATATTATACAAGTTTTAGTAATACTAAATAGTAATACTCATGGCAATACTAAGCGAAAACCTAAGAGATCTCCTTTATTCCAGACATACTCTTCCTTACATCCATTGTAGACTGGCAATCCAAGTTCCCTTTGAAAATCAGGATCAATCATCCCAACCGGCACAATAACACCCTTCTTTGATTGCTGAGTCAGAGTCATGAGGAGTCCAAAGTGGCCAGAACTTAACCTCCAGTTTAATAGAATCATTTTGCTTCCTGGTAGAGGCATTCCACCCTTTGGAACTAAGACCCCTAGGCCAGCATAAAGTTACATGAACAGATAGCAAAAGTTTTACTAGTAGGTTATTGCAGGTAATACAGATTAGTGTCATTCCCATTCCACACCTTGATTCCTGAATGCTCAAATCCTAGCTATGGAAAAAACAGCACCATATATTGTATGCTGATTTCAGAGCATATACAGCCTTTTAGGGAACTCTGTTCCAGCTCTGCAAGGAACTGCCACCTAACTGGCATGGCAAAATAGTCTTCCAATGAGTATTCTACCACTCTATCAAGCCATTTTCTTCAGGATGGTAGAGAACATGGCAAGAGCAGCGAATTCCATAAGCATGGCCACTGCCATCTAGGACTTTCATCTTAATAACTCATTTCATTATCATTAAACTGCATTTATTAAGTGATAGCCCACAGACAGAATCTTTGCAAATCCATTTGTAGTAGCCAGATCCCTTTTTTGGCAAACTATCAGTAATGAGCAGCTGGAATTTTCTTTGTCTTAGGCAGCAATATTATCTTAGGCTATACTGAACCCCACTGGCTTAGTAAACACAATAGGAAATGCGTTATTTATATTGGTCTTCATTAATAATTAATAAAATTACAGGTGCGTGATATTTCCAGGCTCCACAGCTCACATCAGTGAAAATGGTACATGAATGCCTTCTCCCCAAAGATCACAATCAAATGATCGCTGCTGACTCTATGTTTTTTAATTAATTTGTGTGACCTTCTCACACTGAAGCTGGAAAAAAATGAGGTAAATTTTCAAGTAGACAAACATGCTATTTTGTTCACAAACAAAAGTTTGTGAACTTTTTGTTCTCAAGTGTTGAAATTGCATCAGATTCATTATTTAACTTACTGCATACATCTAAAGAAATGATTATTACTGAATTAGTCTAAAGTCACAGGAAAGAAAATGAACAGAATAATATCCTTACAGCAGTATGTGATTTGACCTTCAAACCTAATCTTATTTTTTTTTATCACTTTGCCTGTCATCCATTCTGACTCTTCTTTTTCACCAACATTATGATCTTTCACCCTTTCACATAGACATTTCATTTAGTCATTAGGAACAAATAGCTAACGAGCCCTACTGGCCAATAAATGATAGTAATTTTAAAATAATAATAATAACTTCTCATATTTATAAAAGCTCCTGTAGAAATGCTATCAAAAATATGATTTTATTTTCATGGTATATGCTAGCCTCAAGATACAAAGATGATTGAGATCCTGCATTTAGCATGCTAAAGTCTATTAGTAAAATAATAAAATATGTACCACAAATGATCAAACTATGAATCAGGAAATAGAAGTGCATGCTCTTCTCTACTCAGAACTCTTGGAAAGTAGGGTCCTATCTCCTTCCTCTTGACTGCCAGTATCTAGCTTCATAGTTGACACAGTGCTTGATGACTGAGTGAAGAGCCCAAGAAAAGGGTCCTGTCCTATGTGTCACAAACTGTGCTGAAAACCCAAGATAGAGCAATAACGAAAACAGACCAGGTTGCTGCCCTAATGGCACTGATATGCTAATGGGAGAAACAACCATTAATATGGAAGCAAAAAAAAAAAAAAAAAAAAAATGTAATGGGCTTGGTAAGTTCCAAGAAAAAAGTAACAGATACTGGAACAGGAAATGATGGGAGGTGAGCAGAACAGGAGGGTATCTTTAGACCAGTAGGGCAGAAGTTGCTCTGACCTGAGAAAATGATGTTTAAAGTGAATTAAAAGGACCCATGGAAGGAAGCAGGTAAGAAGCATCCAGGGCAGAGGGAACAGAAATTGCAAAAGTTTTAAGGTGGGAAAAGCATAGAGAAGGAATTTCCGGGTTACAAGAGCAAAGCAAAGAGACCAAGTGGAACCGCAATAAGAGAAGGTACCTTGGTCTAAACAGTGGAGATGGAAAGATACAGTAGGTTTCAGATGGATCTGAAGACATAGTTTCCTTGCTCTTGATTCTCTTATAATATAATCTCAATTACTTTTTATCTTCTAGAAATGTTTTACATTTTTTTGATTTTCTAATACACTTATGGATTTTTTAAATCTTTTGAGGGTAAAATTTTAAATAACAAGACTTTTCTAATATTTCAAAGAATGTTACAGTCTTCAACTCATGTATATAAAACACTTTAAAGTAAGCAAAATTTGAGCTTACAATATTGTTATTTTCCCAATCTTATCCTCTTTTTTGTGATCAGTATCTTGGCTTGGCTCCCTTGAAAACAGAGGCAGAAACAAAGATGAATTTCTTTTCAGGGAGTGGGATCCAGGTAGAAGGAACTGGGGGCAGTGAATGGAGTGGGAAATCTGGGAGAACCAACAGAAAGACATATGATGGAGTTGCTACTATGAGAGTGACTGACTGCTCCCTCCCACAGGATCCTCTGAGAAGGAAGTCCATCTCCTCAGATGGGAGACTATCTTTGGGAAGAAGAGTATACAAAAGGAAGCATTCATTCACCATCTGGTCTCCTATTTACCAAAGGTTCACTCTCTAAGGCTTGAATTCCCTTAACGTCTGAGTTGTGCGTGTGAGCCCAGAGGCAATTCCCACAGTACCCTGCTTTACAACCCCCCCTTGCCCTGCTGCTCCCACCCTCCCACTGTAGCATCAGTAGAGAAATCCCTGGACAGAAAGTGTTCAGATGGAGGCAGACGTATGTTGAATGACAGATGTTGTATGCCATTTACTGCTGTCAAAGCTCTCTGAATGAACATTGTTCATTAGCACATTATCTATGGATATGTTAGAGGTTGCACAAGTTGAAAACCTCCAGGACTCCACTCCACAAGAATTGCTAAAAAAACATGGGAATCATTTTAACTCAACTACACACATTAAAACAATTCTTTATACAATCATCACTTCAGTTCAGTCATGTCCGACTCTCGACTCCATGGACTGCAGCACGCCAGACTTCTCTGTCCATCACCAACTACCAACTTACTCAAACTCACATCCATCAGGTCGGTGATGCCATCCAGCCATCTCATCCTCTGGAGTGGGTAGCTTTTCTCTTCTCCAGGAGACCTCCCCAACCCAGGGATCGATCAAACCCAAGTCTCCTGAATTGCAGGCAGATTCTTTTACAAGCTGAGCCACAAGGGAAGCCCTCTTTACACAATGGAAGGATGTGCATGGGTCCCTCTCCTATGCAAGCCATGTAAGAAATTGCTTATTTTGCATTTTACTATGGTCATTTGCTCATAGTAGATTTGTCAGGTTTTCTTTTTCACTGCTTTCTAAGGAAAGCAAATTTTGGTATCTGGAAGAACAGTCTTATGGACTCTGTGGGAGAGGGAGAGGGTGGGAAGATTTGGGAGAATGGCATTGAAACATGTAAAATATCATGTATGAAACGAGTTGCCAGTCCAGGTTCGATGCACGATACTGGATGCTTGGGGCTGGTGCACTGGGACGACCCAGAGGGATGGAATGGGGAGGGAGGAGGGAGGAGGGTTCAGGATGGGGAACACATGTATACCTGTGGCGGATTCATTTTGATATTTGGCAAATCTAATACAGTTATGTTAAGTTTAAAAATAAAATAAAATTAAAAAAAAAAAAGAAGTAAAACTTTTGATCCTCGTATAATAGGGACTTTTATCCCTCATATAATAATTTGATGTTACTGTAGGCAGTTTTAACTAGTGAGTGGGAGTGTCAAAGTTTGAATTTAAAACTGTTACAGCGCCACACTGCTCTGCCTAAGAAAGGAAAAACAGAGAACTGAGAATCCCAGGTACAAATCTAGAAAATCTAAGGCAGGAGCAAGAAGGCTTAGTGCAGGTGGGAAAAGCGAGGCAGGAAAACTGGTAGCTCTGAGGAGGAGAAGAAGAATTTGGAAGATAAGGCAGGGCTTACTGAGCTTGGTGTGCAAACCGTGAAACAGCAGGATGGTGACATGCCAACCTCCTCTTTGTCATTCCATGTCACCTCAGTAAATACTTTGTGCATGCGTTTTAGTTGCTCAGCTGTGTTTGACTCTTTGTGAGCCAATGGACTACAGCCCACCAAGCTCCTCTGTCCATGGAGCTCTAGGAAATATTTTATTGTTCTCTAATTCCCTGATGGCTCAGTAGGTAAAGAATCTGTCTGCAATGCAGCAGACCCATTTTCAATTCCTGGGTTAGAAAAACCCCCTGGAGTAGGAAATGGCACCCCACTCCAGTATTCTTGCCCAAAAAACTCAGAGACAGGGGAGCCTGGTGGACTATAGACCATAGGGTCCCAAAGAGTTGGAAATGACTGAGCAGCTAAGTGCATGCAGACACACACTTTTTTATTGATGTGAAATTCTGTTTGAGAGAAAATAAAATAGAAAAGGACAATGAAAAGACGGAAGGAAGAGAGGGAGGAAGGATGAATTTTTACTATTAGTAAACCAGTTTTCCCTCTAAATAAATATTGAACACGAACACACATTTAATGACTGTTGGTTGAAGCGACGCATTTTTTTAATTCTATAGGCCACCACAATTTTTCTAGACCTGACTAAATCTTATTTCTACAAAGTTAATAAAAGAGCTTTCCAGTGACATAACGCAGGACATAACTTAATGATGTATGCTCTTCTATATAAGCCAGTATTAATTCTTCAATATTTAATGCCTTCTCTGAAAATCCTATCATTATCATGGAAAGATGAGACATAAACCCTACTTTAAAGGCTTAGAGAGATTTTTCTTTTCCTCCGAAGAATATTTTTTAAGTTAAGGGTCTTCTTTGACTTTTCCTATTGCTCTACTCTGTCAACGACAAGAACTTGGGCACTGCTCCTCTGAAAATTAATAAGACACAAAACACTAATTTTTTAAGACCTAACGATATGATTTGATTTAAGTCATACCTGAATGGTCTAGTGGTTTCCCCTACTTTCCTCAATTTAAATCTGAATTTGGCAATAATGAGTTCATGATCTGAGCCATAGGCAGCTCCCAGTCTTGTTTTTGCTAACTGTATAGAGCTTCTCCATCTTTGGCTGCAAAGAATATAATCCATCTGATTTCTGTGTTGTAGATCTTCATAGTACTGTTCAACTTTGGCTTCTTCAGCATTACTGGTCAAGGTATAGACTTGAATTACCATGATATTGAATGGTTTGCCTTGGAAACAGAGATCATTCTGTCATTTTTGAGATTGCATGCAAGTACTGCATTTTGGACTCTTTTATTGACTATGATGGCTACTCCATTTTTGTAAGAGATTCTTGCCCACAGTAGTAGATATAATGGTCATCTGAGTTAAATTCACCCATTCCATTTTAGTTTGCTGAATCCTAAGATGTTGACATTGACTCTTGCCATCTCCTGTTTGACCACTTCCAATCTGCCTTGATTCATAGACCTAACCTTCCAGGTTCCTATGCAATTCTGCTCTTTACAGCACTGGACCTTTCATCCATAACCAGTAACATCCACAACTGGGTGTTGTTCTTGCTTTGGTTCCATCTCTTCATTAAAGCTCAACATTCAAAAAACTAAGATTACAGCATTTGGTCCCATCAATTCATGGCAAATAGTTGGAGAAACAGTGGAAGACTTTATTTGGGGGGCTCAAAAGTCACTGCAGATGGTGACTGCAGCCATGAAATAAAAAGACGCTTACTAAAGCTGAGCACCAAAGAATTGATGCTTTTGAACTGTGGTGTTGGAAAAGACTCTTGAGAGTCCCTTGGACTGCAAGGACATCCAACAAGTCCATCCTAAAGGAGATCAGTCCTGGATATTCATTGGAAGGACTGATGTTGAAGCTGAAACGCCAATACTTTGGGCACCTGATGCAAAGAGCTTACTCATTTGAAAAGACCCTGATGCTGGGAAAGATTGAGGGCAGGAGGAGAAGGGGAAAACAGAGGATAAGATGGTTGGATCGCATCACCGACTCAATGAACATGGGTTTGGATGGACTCGAGGAGTTGGTGACGGACAGGGAGGCCTGGCGTGCTGCGGTTCATGGGGTTGCAAAGAGTTGGACACAACTGAGCAACTGAACTGAACTCCTTGGAAGAAAAGTTATGACCAACCTCGACAGCATATTAAAAAGCAGAAACCTTACTTTGCCAACAAAGGTCCGTCTAGTTAAGGCTATGGTTTTTCCAGTAGTCATGTATGGATGTGAGAATTGGACTATAAAGAAAGCTGAGTGCCAAAGAATGGTGCTTTTGAACTGTGATGTTGGAGAAGACTCTTGAGAATCCCTTGGACTCCAAGGAGATCCAACCAGACCATCCTAAAGGAAATCACTCCTGAATATTCATTGGAAGGACTGATGTTGAAGCTGAAACGCCAATACTTTGACCACCTGATGCAAAGAGCTGACTCATTTGGAAAGACCCTAATGCTGGGAAAGATTGAAAGATTGAGAAGGGGATGACAGAGGATAAGATGATTGGATGGTATCACTGACTCAACTGACATGGATTTGGGTGGACTCCAGGAGTTGGTGATGAACAGGGAGGCCTGGTGTGCTGCGGTTCATGGGGTCACAAAGAGTTGGACACAGTTGAGCAAATGAACTGAACTCCTTGGAAGAAAAGTTATGACCAACCTAGATAGCATATTAAAAAGCACAGACCTTACTTTGCCAACAAAGGTCTGTCTAGTCAAGGCTATGGTTTTTCCAGTAGTCATATATGGATGTGAGAGTTGGACTATAAAGAAAGCTGAGCACCGAAGAATTGATGCTTTTGAACTGTGGTGTTGGAAAAGACTCTTGAGAGTCCCTTGGACAGCAAAGAGATCGAACCAGTCCATCCTACAGGAGATCAGTCCTGGGTGTTCATTGGAAGGACTGATGTTGAAGCTGAAACTCCAATACTTTGGCCACCTGATTCAAAGAGCTGACTCATTGGAAAAGACCCTGACGCTGAGAAAGATTGAAGGCAGGAGGAGAAGGGGATGACAGAGGATGAGATGGTTGGATGGCATCACCGACTCAATGGACATGGGTAGGGTGGACTCCAGGAGTCAGTGATGGACAGGGAGGCCTGGCACGCTGCAGTCCATGGGGTCGCATAGAGTCAGACATGACTGTGTGACTGAACTGAACTAAACTGATATGATTTGATTCATTAGAAAAACACCATTCCTCTCACATTCTGGTCATTTGTCAAGGTACTACGGCTCACGCTATTGAATGGGGCCTCCTTGGCACAGGTGGACATATTTTTGTTGTGCAGGCCATGGGATGAACATCAGCTGGTCAGTTCCATTCACACCAAAGAGACATATGCTTTGGAGGAAACAATTCAATTGTAGATTAAAGTACCCAACAGTTTCTGCATTAATATAGATTTCTATTCTGTGGGCTTTCTTACCATTCAAATGACTTTGCAAAGATGGCCACAATTTTGCCTTCTCTGTATCCATACTTATTCGTAATGTGACCTCCCAGCTGAGCTGGACTTGTGACTTAGTTTTATCAAGATAATGCATCTGAAGTGATGTTGTGCCAGTTCTCTGAGACCAAGCCACAAGAAAGCTTGCTTGCTTCCTGTATTAGTTTGCAAGGGCTGCAATAACAAAATACCACAGGCCTGGTGACTTAAATGAGAAATTTCTTTTCTCACAGTTTTGGAGACTGGAAGTCCAGGATTAAGGTGTTGGCAGATTTGGCTTCTCGTGAGGCTTCTCTTCTTAGCTTGCTGGCCACCCCCTTGCTATGTCTCACATGGTCTCTCCTCTATGCATGTGCACCCCTAGTTTTAATATCTCTCTATGTATCTAAATTTCCTCTTCTTAAAAAAGCATCAGTCAGACTGGATTAGAGTCTACATGAATGGCCTGATTTAACTTGATTGCTTCATTGAAGGCCCCATCTCCAAATAGTCACAGTCTGAGTTACTAAGGGGTTAAAGGCTTCAATATATGAATTTGGGGGGAATGCAATTCAGCACATAACATTTCCTTCATGCTCTTGAGACCCCATTGCCACCATTAGAATAAGCCCAGGGAAACTTCCTAGATTGCCAGACAATCCCTAAAAGACTAGCTCTCTGCCTGAACTTCATTTCCACACAAAAACATGAGAAAATTTGTTCTAGGTACTTCACCATAAATATCTTTGGCAACATCTTTGCTTCAAGAATTTTTGCCACATAGGTAATTGAACCTAAGGTAATTTTGCCATGAAAGATAAGATAACTGGTAGAAGTTTTTGATTTAAAAGTTTACTTTCAACAAGTTAAATACATTAGCACTTCTTGCAGTTATTAACATTATTGAGTTACTGACTTTTTTTTTTTAGTTGATAGATGATTTTGTTCCAACACTGAATTTATTTTGAAACATACAAGGCCTTGAGAGCCTCAAAGGCCCAGAGTTGAACTGTGTGAATTATGCCAACAAAAAACAGTGCAGAGGTTTTCACAATTCAATACAAAGCTCAGTTACATATATGCATCCTAGTATCTGAAAACTGATAACCTCTTTTAATAGAGGGAGAAATTTTAGCAAAAAAAAAAAAAAAAAAAGTGTGATGCCAAACAGTAAGACAAATTAACAATCAATCAATAAAAATACTATGAATGAAAAACTTAAGACAAGTGCTTAAGTACAACTCACAAAATCAAATCAGTTATATGTGCAGTATTGCATGAATCTACACACATTCTAAAGGTTCTCAAACATTGACTTCCCTGGTAATCCAGTGGTTAAGAATCTGCCTGCACATACAGATGGCTAACAAACACATGAAAAGATACTCAACATCACTCATTATCAGAGAAATGCAAATCAAAACCACTATGAGGTACCATTTCACACCAGTCAGAATGGCTGCGATCCAAAAGTCTACAAGCAATAAATGCTGGAGAGGGTGTGGAGAAAAGGAAACCCTCTTACACTGTTGGTGGGAATGCAAACTAGTACAGCCACTATGGAGAACAGTGTGGAGATTCCTTAAAAAACTGGAAATAGAAATGCCTTATGATCCAGCAATCCCACTGCTGGGCATACACACTGAAGAAACCAGAAGGGAAAGAGACATGTGTACCCCAATGTTCATCGCAGCACTGTTTATAATAGCCAGGACATAGAAGCAACCTAGATGTCCATCAGCAGATGAATGGATAAGCAAGCTGTGGTACATATACACAATGGAGTATTACTCAGCCATTAAAAAGAATACATTTGAATCAGTTCTAATGAGGTGGATGAAACTGAAGCCTATTACACAGAGTGAAGTAAGCCAGAAGGAAAAACACCAATACAGTATACTAATGCATATATATGGAATTTAGAAAGATGGTAACAATAACCCTGTATATGAGACAGCCAAAGAGACACTGATGTATAGAACAGTATTATGGACTATGTGGGAGAGGGAGAGGGTGGGGAGATTTGGGAGAATGGCACTGAAACATGTATAATATCATGTATGAAACGAGTCGCCAGTCCAGGTTCAATGCACGATACTGGATGCTTGGGGCTGGTGCACTGGGATGACCCAGAGGGATGGTATGGGGAGGGAGGAGGGAGGAGGGTTCAGGATGGGGAACACATGTATACCTGTGGCGGATTCATTTCAATATTTGGCAAAACTAATACAATTATGTAAAGTTTAAAAATAAAATAAAATTAAAAAAAAAATCTGTCTGCAAATGCAAGGGACATGGGTTCAATCCCTGGTCTGGGAAAATTCAACGTATAGTAAGGCAACTAAGCCCATGAGTCACAACTACTGAGCCCCTGCTCTAGAGCCTGTGCTTCACAACAAGAGAAGCCTGTGCAACACAACTAGAGAGTATCCCCTGCTCACCACACCTAGAGAAAGCCAAGAACAACAACAAAGACCCCGCACAGCCAAAAATAAATATATATTTTTTTAAATGTATTCAAATATTTTGTATTTTGCAATAAGGTCCTCTTAATTTTGTTACTCATCTCTCATATTTTAGTATATCCTTTTTAGTATCCCTCTTTTATTCTTCATTATTTTATATATTATAGCAAAATTACCTCACAGCCAATTAGTTATACAGTGAAAATGTTTGGGGCAAAAATACTTGTGGCAAAGTTGCTTATGGCAAAAAGAAGTACTGAACACAGGGAAATCTGGTTGAGATCAAGAAAACCAGACAGCTGAACTCAGTCTAATCCATTGGCCTGCATAACCATGAGTTGAATAAACAGCTATTATTTCAAGCCACCACATTTAGAGGTGATTTATTCCAGAGTAGTAGCTAATCGAGACACCAACTATATGATTAAAATATATTGAGAATTTACCTTCAGATCAGATCAGTCACTCAGTCGAACTCTTTGCGACCCCATGAATCGCAGCACGCCAGGCCTCCCTGTCCATCACCAACTCCCGGAGTTCACTCAGACTCACGTCCATCGAGTCAGTGATGCCATCCAGCCATCTCATCCTCTGTCATCCCCTTCTCCTCCTGCCCCCAATCCCTCCCAGCATCAGAGTCTTTTCCAATGAGTCAACACTTCGCATGAGGTGGCCAAAGTACTGGAGTTTCAGCTTTAGCATCATTCCTTCCAAAGAAATCCCAGGGCTGATCTCCTTCAGAATGGACTGGTTGGATCTCCTTGCAGTCCAAGGGACTCTCAAGAGTCTTCTCCAACACCACAGTTCAAAAGCATCAATTCTTCGGCACTGTCTTCTTCACAGTCCAACTCTCACATCCATACATGACCACAGGAAAAACCATAGCCTTGACTAGACGACCTTTTTTGGCCAAGTACCCATAGCTACATCACCAGAGTTCTTTGGTGACAGCCAACAGCAGCCATCTCTTGTTAAATAGGTAAATAGGAATTAATTGGAAAGGAAGCATGCTAACAGAATCTGTGGGAAAGCTTAGAAACAGAAACACAAGTAGCTCTGAGGTTCAAGGACAACTATTTTATAGTTTTGTGAGAGTACTCTCCTGTCAGTGAAATCAAATACACAAAAAAATCCATTTAGGACATACGCCACCAACCGAAGATTCAAAGTCCCAGGAGAAAGTAGCATTGGCTGAACCTGGGTCACATGCTGCAAGACTGTCAACCAAATGCATAGAATATAATAGGCTTACCCATCAGTAAGTTTACTTAGTTTAAGAAAGTGCACAGAAGAAGGACAGCCACGTACTGCAACAATGACATGGAGGCTTTGGACACCCTGGACACATCTTCCAATTTCTCAGTCACTACAAGGGATACACTATAGTCAGGAGGTACATGCACTGACATAGGTGTGAATTACATAATCACAAGAAAACTGCAGGGTCTTGGGGTCCCTCAGCTTAAACATCTTTCTAGTTGCCTATCACTGCAACACTAAAGGAGAGGTTGCAAGGTTTCCTTCCTTTTATGCAGCTGAAATCAAAAATCACAGGTTATATAATAAATTATCTTGACAACCAAATATGCAAGAATATTCATGGATCAGTAATCTATTCACAGCAAACTCAG
This sequence comes from Bubalus kerabau, assembly GCF_029407905.1. Taxonomy (NCBI): domain Eukaryota; kingdom Metazoa; phylum Chordata; class Mammalia; order Artiodactyla; family Bovidae; genus Bubalus; species Bubalus kerabau. The sequence continues at coordinate 18,279,415 of NC_073641.1, forward strand.
AACGACCCTTGCTATGAATAAATTCCTTGAGTTGATATTGTAAGAAGTTTGACAATGTTCTATCTTTCTTCAATTAATTATGATGCTGAAGATGATTACAGTCTAGCTGTTAACTGTTCCTTCCAAAGATTCCTTCTCTCCTGCTTGCCTAAGTCAGGACAGGACAACTATCTTTTACCCACAGTTGTTCACAAAATGGAGCTGAGACAATTTCTCAGGAGAAAAACAGGAGAATGTTATTATCAAGAGAAGAGGAATAGATAGAAGCTAGAAGCAGCAAAAATAACAGACACCTACAAAAAAAAAGCACCATGTCAGGTTCTCTATTTGAAAAAAGTAGAAAAACTAGATAAGAAGTCGCTTTTGTCCTTAAGGAGCTTAAATGTGTTTCAGGAAATTAAATGTGCACATAAAAAAGCACTCAGTCCAGTTAGTGGGGCCTATTTAGAAGTAACAGTTGAGTAATAGAGAAATAAAAACTAGATCAATAGAAAGTTACTGAGAGGGAAGGAGGAACTATAGAGTGGGGGTTTCACTTAGAGTCTAAAGATGACTTCAGAGAGCTATTTAATGGCTCTAAAATGTAGACAGAATTCAGTGTGTGGATGGATAATATATGACATTTTAACTAATGTGGTTCCATCCTTAAAGTTTTGTCCCATCATTAGCTCAACACATGCTAAGTACAAGGCACTGTTCTAAGCTCTAGAAATCCAGCAATGAACAACTCATATCAATTTTCCACCCTCAAAGAAATTCTCCTAGTGAGGCAAGACTTGAGATCAGTATTGTCCTATGGTGAGAATGAGCATTGGTGCTATAGAAGTAACCAGAAAAAAAAAATTCAAATTCTTGGCTTTTCAATTTTTTAAAACTCTCAATGTATGTTTTTAATAGAAAGATAATACTTTCATTTTCAAATATTTTAAAAATAAGAACAGCTGAATTGACATTATACAATTAGTAGAATATTTCTCAGGTATAGTTCAATCTACAGACAACACTGTGTCCCAAATTCATTTGCAGGACAGACTTCCTACAATAGATCCTAAAGTTACCAGGGCCCACAGGTGGTTAAACATTAATCTAATAAAATGTACAAGAGATGCATAGGCAGAGTACCCAAGTTCCACTCCATCCCTGAGGCTCACTGGTGCTTGTATCTATGTTCATATTATTAGGCTGGTGCAAAAGTAATTACAGTTCCTGACCCTGAATTTTTTAATTTTTTATTGGAAGATAATGCTTTACATTATTGTACTGGTTTCTGCCATATATCAACATGAATTAGCCACAGGTATACATTGTTCCGCTCCCTCTTGAACCTCCCTCACATCTCCCACCCCATCCCACCCCTCTAGATTATCACAGAGCAGCAGATTAAGCTCCCTGTATCACACAACAAATTCCCACTGGATATCTATTTTACATATGGTAATATATATGTTTCCATGCTACTCTCTCAATTTGTCCCAACCTCTCCCTCCCATACTGTGTCAACAAGTCTGTTCTCTGTCTGTGACTCCATTGCTGCCTGCAAACAGGTTAATCAGTACCATCTTTGCATAGTCTATATACATGGGTTAATATACAACATCTTTCTCTTTCTGACTTATTCCACTATGGACAATACAATCCTTAAGATTCATCCACCTCATTAAGACTGACTCAAGTGCATTCTTTTTTTAAAGCTGAGTAACTTTGGCCACCTCATGCGAAGAGTTGATTCATTGGAAAAGACTCTGATGCTGGGAGGGATTGGAGGCAGGAGGAGAAGGGGATGACAGAGGATGAGATGGCTGGATGGCACCACTGACTTGATGGACGTGAGTTTGAGTGAACTCCAGGAGTTGGTGATGGACAGGGAGGCCTGGCCTGCTGCAATTCATGGGGTTGCAAAGAGTCAGAAGCGACTGAGCAACTGAACTGAACTGAACATTCCATTGTATATATGTACCACAATTTCTTTATCCATTCATTTGTTGAGAAAAAAAGAATGGAGCTGGAATAATCAACCTTCCTGACTTCAGAATATACAACAAAGCTATAGTCATTAAAATAGTATGGTACTGGCACAAAAATAGAGATATAGGCCAATGTAACAAGATAGAAAGCCCAGAGATAAACCCATGCACCTATGTATTTTTGACAAAGGAGGCAAGAATACACAACAGAAAAGACAGCGTCTTCAATAAGTGGTGCATGGAAAACTGGATAGCTACGTGTAAAAGAATGAAACTAAACACTTTCTAACACAATACACAAAAATAAACTCAAAATGAATTAAAGATTTGAATGTAAGGTCAGAAACTATAAAGGTTTTATACAAAAATAAATGTAGTACACTCTAACATACATGGCAGCAAGATCCTCTTTGACCCACCTTCTATAGTGATGGAAATAAAAACAAAAGTAAATAAATGGACCTGTGGTGGATTCATTTTGATATTTGGCAAATCTAATACAGTTATGTAAAGTTTAAAAATAAAATAAAATTCAAAAAAAATTTTAAAAAAAAAGTAAATAAATGGGACTTAATTAAACTTAAAAGCTTTTGCATAGCAAAGGAAACAATAAACAAGATTAAAAGGCAACCCTCAGAATGGAAGAAAATAATTGTGAACACAACTGAAAAAGGATTCATCTCCAAAACATGCAAACGGCTCATCCAGCTCAATAGCAGAAAAACAAACAACCCAATCAAAAAATGGGCAGAAGGCCTAAACTGACATTTCCCCAAAGAAGACATACAAATGGCTAATAAACACATGAAAAGATGCTCAACATCACTCATTGTTAGAGAAATGCAAATCAAAACTACAATGAGGTATCACCTGACAGGGGTCAGAATGGCTATCATTAAAAAAATCTACAAACAATAAATGCTGGAGAGGATGTGGAGAAAAGGGTTGGAATGTGAATTGCACTGCTGGGAGGAATGTAAATTGATACAAGCACTATGAAGAACAGTATGGAGAGTCCTTAAAAAACTAGGAATAGAACCACTATATGACCCAGCAATCTCACTACTGGACATATACCCTGAGAATATCATAATTAAAGAGATACAGGTGCCCCAATGTTTACTGCAGCACTTTTTACAATAGCTAGGACATGGAAGCAGACTGAATTTTAAATCATTTTATCTAGGCTCAAACACATCTTTATTAATCAAAATAGGATTCATTACAATCAACAAAATTTTGCCAATGAGAAATGTTTGTCTATTCCTGTAGCACAAAAATCCATGCTTCAAGATTTGATGAACTCTTAGAAAGCATTTCCTGTGTCCTGCTGATTGTGGAAGCATTTTCCTGCAAAAAGTTGTCAAGAAGCTTGAAGAAGTGGTATTCGGTTGATGAGAGGTCAGGTAAATATGGCAGATGAGGCAAAACTCTGTAGCCCAATCCATTTAACTTATGAAGTGCTGGTTGTGCAATGTGCAGTGGGCATCACCACAAGGAAGAATTGGGCCCTTTCTGTTGACCAATGCCAATTGCAGGCACTGCAGATTTTGGTGTATCTTATCGATTTGCTGAGCATACTTCTTAGATGTAATAGTTTCACCAGGATTCAGAAAGCTGTAGTGGATCAGACAGGCAGCAGACCACCATACAGTGACTGTGATCCTTTTTTTGGTGCAAGTTGGGCATTGGGAAGTGCTTTGGAGCTTCTCCTCAGTCCAACCACCGAGCTGGTTGTTGCCACTTGTCATATAAAATCTACTTTTCATCACATGTTACAATCCAATCAAAAAATGATTCACTTCAAAACGACTTTTTGATTTGCGGTCAGCTCAGGAGGCACCTACTTATCAAGCTTTTTCACCTTTCCAATTTGCTTCAAATGTCAAATGATCACAGAATGGTCAACGTTGAGTTCTTAGGCAACTTGTCATGTTGTCGTAAGAGGATTAGTTTTGATGATTGCTCTCAGTTGATGGTCAACTTCCAATGGCCAGCCATTACACTCATCATTTTCAAGGTTCTCTTCTCCTTTGCGAAACTTCTTGAACCACCTCTGCACTGTACATTCATTAGCGGTTCCTGGACGTTGTCTCTGCTGCTTTACAACCCATTTTGAACTCAAAGAAAATTGCTCAAATTTGCTTTATGCCTAACATCTTTCCATAGTCTAAAATACATATAAAATTGAAGCAGGAAACAGAACAGGCTCCATCTTGAAAGCAGGACTCCATCGTGGGCTGGACTGTGGACTTTGAGCTATATGCCCAGTATCTATGGAAACAACATACCAACTGGAAAACCAGACCCCCTCCCCTCCCCCCAGATGGAAGAACCCCAGGGCTCATACCTAGACTGTCTGTCACCTAGAAGAATACCCTAATTATCTGTGTAACCGAATAGAATCATAAATTCTATTATGCTTATTGGGGTATGACCTCAGGCCTATTGATATCTGTCTACTGTTAACTACCTAGGCTTAAGGCATAAGAATCACGGGTTAACTTTGATTGTATCTTTCTTTTCCTTTGTTCAGACTAGTTTCAGGGAATTTGGGGAGGTGGGTTTGGGCACGTACACTTAGGGTATATAAGGTTTTCACAAAAACTGGTCGGGGTCCTTGGATAAGAGGAGACTCTGCCTTGGGCCCACTGGTGTAATAAACTGCACTCCATTATCTGCATTGTCCTTCTGAGTGAGTTTGTTTCCCGGAACGCATGGCTACAACAAAATAAACAGCAAGTAATAATTCATTAGCAAAAGACATGAAGAAATGTGCATTAAGACGATGTATAACAAAATGACATTTATTTAAGAATGTATTCCAATATCAAATGGCAAATTTAAACAATGAGAAACTGCAATTACTTTTGCACCAACCTAAATATTAACCCTTCCCTATGTGCAAAATGGGACTTCCCTGGTGGCTCAGCCTTAAAGAATCTACCTGCCAATGCAGGGGATGCAGGTTCTATCCCTAGTTCAGAAAGATCCCCTGGAGGAGGAAATGGCAACCAACTCCAGTATTCTTGCCTGCATAATTCCACAGACAGAGGAGCCTCTTGGGCTACAGTCCATGGGGTTGCAAAGAGCTGGACACGACTTAGCAAATAAACAACAACAACAACCAGATGTGCAAAATGACAATAATAATCTACACGTAGATTAACTCAGGGTGTAGCCTTTTTACTTTTTGTTTGCAAATTTCAAACCTTCATAAAATTAAAAGAAAATTGCCTGAAACTTCTATATCCCTCCCCAAGAACCATCAACTGTTTACATCCCACCATACACTTTGCAACCAAATCCTGGCTACCAACAATATCAACATATTGATTCAATTATTTTATCCTAATACACACAAAATAGTTTCAGAATTACAATAATTGCAAGAGCTAACTACTAAATACAGTTTAAGATTCTCCTACAAATATGTGAAGTTACCTTCTATAGTTACCAGTTTAAGATACAATTAGGATTAGTGTTTGCTTCTGTTAGTAAACAATTTTAAGGTTTGACTTGTTTCATCCTTTTTGAATTTTATTTTTTGAACAAATAAAGTATTGCTGCTGTTGCTGCTAAGTCACTTCAGTCCTGTCTGACTCTTAGTGACTCATGGACTGCAGCCTACCAGGCTCCTCCGTCCATGGGATTTTCCAGGCAAGAGTACTGGAGTGGGGTGCCATTGCCTTCTCCGAATAAAGTATTAAGATGGTTTAAAAGCCCAAACTATTGAAAATGCACCCTAAGAAGTCTTATTCTCTTCTCCATCTCTTTTACTCTATTCCTATCCCTCCCCTATTATAAAGCATCTTTATTACTTTTTCATTTATTCTTTGCATATTTTTAAATAAATACATAGATGTATTCTTATATTTCCAGAAGGAGAATCCTTTATGACCAACTTATTTCTCCTGTCCCATCCAGAGCCTCCAAGCTGTCAAGGAGACAGGGATTGGAAGGAGAGCAGAGCCCTGAGAGAGGGAAAATTAGGGACTAAACGACCCAGCAGTGACCAGCAGCAGGGACCATTCAGGTGGAGCAAGATGGGGACAGGGCTTCTTGGCAATAAAACCAAGAGGTGAGGGAAGCAGCAACCCAAAGCCCCAACACGTAATCCATACATCCCAGGAATACCTACTCAAAGGAGATCCAGACCAAGAAGCAGAGTCCTGGGGTTCAGAAGTAATCCCAGAAGAAGGAAGAGGGGAGGACACGTCAGGATATTGTTGCTGTTGTTATTTTAAACCTTAAGTCATGGAGGCATCACTGAAGGGATGGCTTACTGCCAGGAGCTGGATTAGGTGCCTTCTATCAAGCCGAATGCAGGCTGGAGATAGAGATGAAGTGCTGCTGCTGCTAAGTCGCTTCAGTCGTGTCCGACTCTGTGCGACCCCATAGACGGCAGCCCACCAGGCCCCGCCATCCCTGGGATTCTCCAGGAAAGAACACTGGAGTGGGAAGTGCAGCCATAGGTAAACAAAGGTTACATTTTTGCACACCACTTAGTAGCCTTTGGGAACACTGTACGTAGGAGAATTGTCTGGGGAGAAAGTCTATCGTTTTAACCAGATTTTCAAAAGGTCCCTGAATTAAGACAGATTAAGAGCCATACAGAAACAATGTAAAGGCAAGAAAAAATAAATAAATAAATGGAAGAGTTCATTTCACTACAACACCAGAATTTTTCCATTTTATGGCATCACTGGCTCCTATAGCTTTCCTCTGTCTTATTCACCTGGATGTTCCCATCTCTACTCAGAATTCAAATAACTCTGCATAACTATCATGTAGACTTTTTTCTTTCCTTTTCCCTGTTCCCATCTATTTTCCCTGGTAGTCTTATATGTGTATAGTTGCATGGAAATGGTATTTCTTCCATCCTAATAATAATAATAATCATTATTATTAGCTAAATATTAATTATTCTGCCAGTCTAAGAATGATTAAGTATTCAACTAATACTGTGCTTTGCATGTTCCTTTTCAGTTTATAAATCTAGATAAGTGAAAGCTTGCTTTATATGCTTATATTTTCAATAGAACAAAGTTCTGTATTAACATATAAAGTGCATTTATATTCATTTTGAAGCATTTGTAAGAGAGAAGCAGTGTATCACGGAAAAACAGAATATGAAAGCAGCACTCAGTAATCTGTGTGCTAATCTTAATCCCGCCGAGTATGTAGCTGTGAGACCCTGCACATCTCTAGCTGTAAATCCCTTGGATATGAAGTCAGTTTGTTAAACGACTACCAGGCAGCCACATAACAGCGTTCTGGGCCAGGTTCCTGGGAGAACAAATAGAGGCAGATACATCTTTTGATTACATTCTCTGCATGGTTCACAATTTTGCTTTCACATAGATTCTTCTAACATCTTTACATCATGGCCTTAACATTTTTCATGTCATCATGCATTTAAAAATGTGCTGAAAATACACAAATTTGGAGAACTTTGGACTAGGACCTGTTTTCCCTAATGCCCACTTACCTTTTGCTTCTGGCAAGAGCACTCAGGTCAATTTCCCAGCAAAAGTAAATATATAAATAACATTATGTCCCCTTCCCTACTAGAATTTTTCAATCATATGGAGAGTATTAATACAGAGTAATATACCTAAGGATGGAGAGAATTTTCAACAATTCATTAAAATACTACAACTTTGTGGGGCTTCCCCAGTGGCTCAGAGGTAAAGATGCAATGTGGGGGGCATGGTTCTATCTCTGGGTGGAGAAAATTCTCCGGAGGAGGAAATGGCAACCCACTCCAGTATTCTTGCCTGGAAAATCCCATAGATAGAGGGCTACAGTCCATGGGGTTTCAAATAGTAGGACATGACTGAGCACGAGACAATAACTAATATATATTTAAGAACAGTTTTTAAAATCTCTGAAATATGAGACTCACTGAATGTGGAGGTTTTACAGATGACTCCCCATCATTCCCCCTTACATTCTCCTTATGGGATGGTGAGAAAACTGTAATCATAGTATTTTAGTCTCAAAACTACACTGTCACTTATAAACACTTTTTGTTGTTGCTATCCCAAATCAGTGGTTTCAAACTGTTGTTATCTGCATAAATCTTTCCCCTAATGAAATCTTACCTGAACCCCAATATATAAAAGATTAAACACTGAAGGGTCCTGTTTGAATGGGAACAGAATGGGCCAGAGTTGTGTCTCCTTGGCCTCCCCCTCACTCTGTACCACAGCTACAGAAACCTCCACAACCCTGTTTTTGTCACAAAACAGAGTAACCAATTACCAATGTGGTGTTTTCAAAGATCAGGACCCACTGATGTACGGCTACTAGTGGTCAGTCCATACTCATTTAGCCAGCATATTTTATTGAGTACCTACTACGTGTCATGCACTATTTTAGATATTGGAGATACAGCAGAGAATAAAACAAACTACAATCCCTACCCACTTGAAGCTTCATTATAAGGTAGAGATATACAATAAACAAAACAAATAACTGCATATTTAATATAATATGCAAAATAATAAGCCTAAAAGGAAAATACAGAAAAGGGGATAAAAAATGTGTGTTTGGTAAGGACAGGGGAGTAAAATTTTAGACTAGATGGTGAAGGAAGGTTTATTTGAGAAGGTAACACTGACATATCATTTCTTAAGAAAGTAAGGATGGGAATCATTTGAAAGAAGAGCAATCAAGACAGAGAAAACAAAATTCAAAGGCCTTGAAGCAAGAAACTTCTGTGCAAAAATAGGGAGGAGGCCACGCATGTGGTTGAGTGAGGAGGGAGAATGGTAAGAGGTAAGATTGACCTCTCATTGGTGTGGGTTGAATCACATGGAACAGCCCATATCTGACACCTTTTCACCTACCGAACAGCAATTTTCTATATCTCAAGGTAAATTTGCAAGCAAGTACTTAAAAATAATATAACTGGATTATTCAACATGTGCAAGGGCAGGGACTAAGGATACTTAAGCAATTCTTTTCCAATAGTCAGTGTAAGTTTTAAATCTCTAAATAGAACTTCGATTCACAGTCAATTGAAACATATGATGTGGCCTCAATAATGGAGGAGACAGAGCCCTGGACTAAGTGGCCTGAGTTCTGTCTTTGAGACAATCATACCACCACACAGACTCAGAGCTCCAGTTTATGCATCTGTGAAGTGGAAATGATATCTACCCTACTGGTCTCCTCAAGTTTTGTAAAAATCACTGAAGAAAATGGGTTTCTATGGTCACATCTCTAGTGACGTTTGGTTAGAATTTTTCCACCTCAACCACCCATCTAGCACTCCAGGTCCATATATGAAATGAGGATGGGGAGGCAACAGCTCATGTTTCATTTTTTGTTGCTATATGGACTTTCCCCGTGTTCTGATAAAGAACCTCTTACTTTAATGAACAGGACTGGATAATGTGAGAGGCTAGCACTCCCTTGGGGACCTGGGCCAAAGCCTATACTAAAATCAAGCCCAGCAACTTCCTCTGCCTCTTTCCACAGCCTTCTGACTGGATGGGGTGCCACTCTGGGGATGTGGGAAGAGCCAGCCAAGGGGAGGCCGTACAAAAGAAGTCAATCCAAAAGAATACAACAAACACATATTAGTCAGTTGGGCTCTCATCACAAGTGTCATACCATATTCCAACTAACTTACCCACAACAGGAGGGAATGATGTGCTTCACAGAATCCTTAGGAAGGACAAGAATGAGGACAGCTTGAGGGTCTGGGGAGCAGCAGCTCTGAAAGAGTCTCTTTAGGTCACTGGCATTAAAAATGAATCTGCTCCAAGAATCTTCTACTCTGAAATTGCTTTTTTCTGGATAATTTTTTGTTTGATAACATTTCCTGATAAAAGGGTCCACAGTCAGTTGAAATTATGTGTCTTAGGGATTCAGGAAAAGGAGAAATGGCCGAAGTTCAAATCCCCAGGAGGAATCCTATCGGTCTTGCTTGAGTCACTGCAGCTTTGGACAGAGAACTGGTACATCTTGAGTGATTATCTTATTAATATTAAACCATATAGAATGGGGGAAGAGTACTCTCCTATGGGAAAGCAGAATCTTGCTGAAAAAAGTAAGAGGAAAGACATGCTGGACAGATGTCAGATATCTACTGTGCCATGCCAGGCAGAAGCCCAAGTAGTTACCACTCTGCCCAGACCCATACCAAAACCCTTGTTTTGCCTTAATAAATGCCCATGCCTAAAATTTGCAAAAGATATACAAGGTAGCCTTAGGGCTAATATATACCACACTATGTTCTTTTTCCTATACACCCCAGTGAAAGTGAAGTCACTCAGTCATGTCCGACTCTTTGCAACCCCGTGGACTGCAGCCTACCAGGCTCCTCTGTCCATGGGATTTTACAGGCGACAGTACTGGAGTGGGTCGCCATTTCCTTCTCCAGGGGATCTTCCCAACCCAGGGATTGAACCCAGGTCTCCCGCATTGTAGACAGATGCTTTACTGTCTAAGCCAACAGGGAAGTCCAGTAAATACACCCCAGTAGGGTTCAGTAATGGAGAAGGAAATGGCAACCCACTCCAGTGTTCTTGCCTGGAGAATCCCAGGGACGAGGGAGCCTGGTGGGCTGCCGTCCATGGAGTCACACAGATTCAGACATGACTGAAGTGACTTAGCAGCAGCAGCAGGGTTCAGTAAAAAAAAAAAAAAAAAAAAAAAAAAAATTGCCTCATTTTCCAAATCTTAACACTGATTCTACATATCTGCTGGAACCAATGAAACAGGTAGAACACTTGCTTTAAAACAGGTTTTTGCACTGTCATAAAAAACTATAAGATGAGTCAGGACTTAAGGTGAATTATATTTACCCCAAATCCATATAGTATATACTCTGAGACATGATTTCATTCCATATCTGAAAGAGTTAAATGATATGAACCAACAATGAAGATAGTGCAGAAAATCTAACCTCGAAAATGTAAATGTTCAAATCTCATGATATTGGCCCAAACACCTGAAATTTTAATAATAGAAGCTCTTCATATTGTTAATTTATTTCCAAACTAAATTCCTTCTCTATTGACCCACAGAAAATGAAAATCCTAAAATATATGTATGAAAGCCTATCACTTGCCCTAGTTTTTTGTACTTGTTATTCTGCTTAGTTCCATCAGAAGCACTTAACCTTGGTACCTAGCTAGAATCTGGGTTCTACCACTAGCATATAAAAAAGGGCTATCATCTGCCAAAAATGATATGTACTTTCAGCTCCTTCATACTTGTGATTTTTCTAACCCCAAACCTTCTAATTTAACTTTCAATTCTCTGAGTTTTTAACACTCTAATTTTAACGTGCTTTAACATCAGTTGCACAAAGAGGCTCTTCCTTTCCTGGGGACCAAATTAGTTCTCTCTGGTACATGATTTTATTCTTTTCTATACTTTCCCTTATAACACTTGTCACAATTATAACTCAGTATCATATGATTATGTCAATATGTTTGTCTCTCCCTCTGAAGTCTAAGCTCCATGAGAGCGAAGACTGAACCTCTCCTGGTTTGCTCACCACTGCAGTATTAGAGCAGTACTTAGGACCCAGCAAGAAGCAGGTGCTATAAACATTCATTGAATGATTAACTCACACTTGCCTCCTGAGAAATCTGTATGCGGGTCAAGAAGCAACAGTTAGAAACTGACATGGAATAATAGACTGGTTCCAAATTGGGAAAGGAATACGTCAAGGATGTATACTGTCATTCTGCTTATTTAACTTATATGTAGAGCACATCTTGCAAGATGCCAGACTGGATAAAGCACAAACTGGAATCAAGATTGCCTGGAGAAATATCAATAACCTCAGATATGCAGATGACATCACCTTTATGGCAGGAAGTGAAGTAGAACTAAGGAGCCTCTTGATGAAAGTCAAAGAAAAGAGTAAAAAAGATGTTTTAAAACTCAACATTCAAAAAATGAATATCATGACATCCAGTCCCATCACTTCATGGCAAATAGATGGGAAAACAATGGAAACAGTAACAGACTTTATTTTCTTGGGCTCCAAAATCACTGCACATGGTGACTGTAGCCATGAAATTAAAACACGCTTGCTCCTTGGAAGAAAAGCTATGACTACCTTGACAACATATTCAAAAGCAGAGAGATTACTTTGCTTACAAAGGTCCATCTAGTCAAAGCTGTGGTTTTTCCAGTAGTTATGTATGATTGTGAGAGTTGGACCATAAAGAAGGTTGAGCACAGAAGAATTGATGCTTTTGAACTGTGGTGCTGAAGAAGACTCTTGAGATCAAGCCAGTCAATCCTAAAGGAAATCAGTCCTGAATATTCATTGGAAGGACTGATGCTGAAGCTGAAACTCCAATACTTTGGCCACTTGATGCAAAGAACTGACTCATTAGAAAAGACCCTAATGCTGGGAAAGATTGAAGGCAGGAGGAAAAGGGGATGACAGAGGATGAGATGATTGGATAGCATCACCGACTCGATGATGACATGAGTTTGAGCAAGTTCTGGGTGTTGATGATGGACAGGGAAGCCTGGCATGCTGCTGTCCACAGGGTCACAAACAGTTGGACATGACTGTGTGACTGAACTGAACTAACTCATTCACAGCCACCTTCTCTTTGGGATTCTAAAGAGCAGAGTGCAAGGGGAACTAGAGCTTTCCCCAGAGACCAGTAGATAAGAAAGCACTGGAAGAAAAAAATGACAGAAAAATCAATAAAGGCAATATATCACTTAATCTATACGATTCTTAGGACCAGCATTCTCTCCAATAATGCTAGGTTTCATTACAGATAACACAACATGTTCAATCTCTTCAAGTGTAAAAAATATACCAGATAGATTCAAGTTCAAACTCAGTTTCAAAGTAACTGTAGCATATTTGCTTCTTGCCATCTAGATAGCTTTATAAATTCTATAGCTGCTGGTGCCATAGAGAATGCAACAGAAAGATATAAACAATTACATGAAACTGAAATCAAGAAAAATCAATGTGAGATTCTTTGCCAATATGTTTTCGAGAACATGGATTTAGCTTACTTTAAAAAAGAACAGTATTCAAAAGGTACCAGCTTGACAAAAACTTAAAATTCACATTGTTAAACTTGGGGGCTGGGGTATGTAATGTCTTTTATGCCTTGTTATTTCAAGGCTTTAGCCAAAATTTACAACAACAAGCTAATCCAGAAATTGCTCAGTTCCATGTTAAAAATCTTGGTTCTGTTTAAGAGGAATAAGATGTATCCAAAAGAGAGGGTGTCTTTGCAACTCCAGCAGATTTTCCACTCCCACCCCAGTATCAGCTTGAGCTTGTGTGTGTTCTGCATACTAGACTTCTTCACAAAGTTTCTTTGAAGAAAAGATGCCAAGGGTTTTGGGGAAAATGCTTAAAAATAATTGGGCTAAGCTAACAAACCATGTCTTTGATCTAGCTACATATACTTTGGGGAAATGGCCATTCTAAGTTTGTAAGGGTTTTTTTTTTTTTTTTTTATCATTAGGACTCAATTCTTTGTCATTATTTTCAACTACCAGCTCCTACATTCTCATGGCTACCTTTAAAATCACCTGGGGAAAACAGTATGGAGAATTTACAAAGTCCTCTTACAAACACAATACTCCTCATCTCTAAATAATTCTGTGCCTCCCATTTTTTCTAAAGCATTTCCATAACCTTGTTTTGACCTCGTAGCATTTCTGTATCTGGCCTGTCTTTTTAAGACACACTTAAACTCAAACATTCACTTTAAAGTCTTGTAAAAGTGTCACTTTAAAAAGAAATGTTACTTGTCAGAGTATTTGCTCTTTTACACAAAAAATTTGAAGGGTCTTATAAACCTAACTTCTTAAAGGAGGAGAAAACAAATAAAACCCCATCAAGTTTTCCAGATAGTACCATATATTTATAGTTGGCTTAAACCAGTTACCATCTCCACTTTTGCAACTATATCACGCATATTTGGAGCCAACAATACTTAAGCTGATCCCCGCTAATCCCCAATTAAACCAGTTGTTGGGTTATTTTCTCCTTTACTCATAATCATCGTTGGACAGTTTTCATATTGCCTCCTGGCTAAGTTGCTGCTTCATAGAAATCATAAAAATCTGGCAGGAAGTAGACAGTATACATGTGATTGTAGAGGAAGGAACCACAGTCCCTAGATTCAAATACCAGCTCTTTCACTCGCTAACTGTATGACCTTGGGCACCTTAACCCCTCTGTATCTAAGAATGACAGTGACAGTGTTAGTCGCTCGGTCGTGTCCGACTCTTTGCGACCCCGTGGACTGTAGCCCACCAGGCTCCTCTGTCCATGGGATTCTCCTGGCAAGAATACTGGAGTGGGTTGGCATTCCCTTCTCCAGGATATCTTTCCAACCTAGGGTTCGAACCCAGGTCTCCTGCACTGCAGGCGGATTCTTTACCATCTGAGCCACCAGAGAAGCCCATGTATCTAGGAATACCCATTTGTAAAATGGAAGTAAGAGAAGCACCTGCCTAAAAGGTTGTTGTAAGGACTAAATTAGGGTATCTGGCCCATTAACTAATATAGGAATATCAATCACTATGGCTATTATTTACAGATATCACTAATGGAGCTAGGAATTCAATCTGGGTAGCTCAGAGGTTAAAGCATCTGCATGGAATGCGGGAGACCCAGGTTTAATCCCTGGGTTGGGAAGATCCCCTGGAGAAGGAAATGGCAACCCACTCCAGTACTCTTGCCTGGAGAATCCCATGGAAAGAGAAGCCTGGTAGGCTACAGTCTATGGGGTCGCAAAGAGTCGGACACGATTGAGTGACTTCACTTCACTTTCCAGGTATCTATCAATCCAATCAGAAATTGGCTGACCATTCAGTTATTTACAGACAAACAACCTTGTGCTTTGTTACATAACTTTTGTAGATTTTTCTCTTCAGTGGTGATTCAAAGGAAGAATATGAAAAGCATAGGAGTTGATGGTTAAAAATCATGGCAAATAATTTCACTCAACATCAATACCAAAACATGAAAATATTAATAAGAATTTCCTTATTCCAATCCATGTTTGACCCATCCAGCTTGGGCTGAATTTCCAGTCAACGTTATAGAAAGGAAGGCTGGGTCTAGCCCTCCTTTTCATGGAAGGCATTCATAACTCTGTCAATCCTAAATAAATATGTCCCAATCCTTTTTTAAGTGTGTTTTCAGTTCCTACCTATAGCACTTCTTAGTGTGTCTCAGCATGTCCTTAACTAAGCCACTTAATGCTTCTCTGTATTATATCAAGTTTCTAAAGGAACTTCTCTCATCCTAGGTCTTCAAGAATTTTTTTGAACAGGTCCTCTTTTCTCTTTCTAGGTTGTTTGCAATTTTACTGATATTAATCAGGTTTCTGCCTAGTCTTTGGTTTTCTGAGTGGAAGTCTAATATTTGTAGTACCTTTTCACAAAGAAGCCCTTACTCTCACTCGAGTTTCCCAATTTCTTTCTCCCCGTGCCTGACCTTTGTACACACAAGAGCATGCATACCCTCACCCACCCACCCACACACATTCTCTTCAGTTGCTTTTTTTCCGGTTTTCTCTAGTAACTTTTCTGTTGTTAACTGACAAAAATTCCTCTCCATATTTCTAATACAGATATATCATAATTTGTAGAAGAAAGATAACACCTTGTTTTCAGTTATCTCCTTTGAAGATGACAGATATTTTGTATGACCATTTGATTTCAGTAGTATATTGAATGAATAGCCTCAGAGAATATTCTACAGTGATTTCCAAGTCCTTTCTTACCAGAGTTCTTTTAAAATCATCAGTGGCTTTACAGAGTGTTTTGAAATTGAAGAGAAAGCTAAGTTCTGACAATAGTGCCAATCTGTAACTGAAAAACTGCTGCTTTCCAGTAAGTGTGTTAACTAACATGAATCCCAACAAGCAAAATAAAGGGGGAAAAAGTTCACTAATGAAGAACATAAACAGTGAAGCTCTGGTTTCCTATCTGGGGTTGTTCATTATACTATGACAACTCAAAAATATGTTAGTTATAATACCAAATATACATTGATAGTATGATTTGGGGATGGCATAACAATGAGGTTGATGGGGAATGAGTTTGACACACTTACCACATGGAGGAGAATAAAGACAGCTCAGCCCTGAATGCCCTACACTGCGTATTCATTAGCCTGGGCTGCGACAAGGTCCCTGGGACCCTATGTTTCCCCCATAATAGGTGAGTAAAGACAGACGGGAAGACAAATACTTCATCTTTGAAAAGTCAAGGATCCCTTTTGGGAAAGTCTGAAGGAGGCTATCCATGTGGTAATTCCATACATACTGCTGAAGCTAAAGGGGAAAAGATACAAAAGGAAGGTGTTCTGCACTTTTAAACGCCTACAGAGGGAAAACAAATATACACCAAATATGGTTGCTTGACCTAGATGTAACAGCATCCTGTAGGTGAATCATCTTAGTGCATGAGCCACTTACCATCTTTACTAGAGAAAAACTGCCTGTTCACAAAGAGGGGGAAAAGCAAAGCCTTGCTATTTTTTTTTTTTTTTTCCCACTTGTTATTCTCACTTGGGGACAAAAATGATTTTCAAATGTATTGATTATTCTGAGCCATGAGTTTGAAAAGCGTAACCTTAAAAAAATAAAATGAAGAGCCTGTCTATAGTTTCTGAGGAAAATAGTAGTGTGTTGTGGAATATTTATGACATCCCAGGAAAGACAGCAATCGCTTGTGTAACTTGGAGCACATATGCATTGCTCTTTTTGAGACTCTCATCCTCCGTGATCACTTCATTAAGCAAGCGGCTCTCTACATGGGCAATTGTGATCGCCGGAGGCCTTTTGTCAAATGTCTGGGACTTTTGGCAATGTCTAGACGCTGGGGTTGTTACTGACATGGAGAGACCAGGGACACTGCTAAACATTCTCCAGTGCACAAAGCAATTCCCTACAACAAAAACTATCCAGCTCAAAATGTCAGTAATGACAAAATTGGGAAACCTTGCAATCAGAGATGAGACAGCGATGTAAGAAAGGAAGGCTGACACAAAGCCTGGCCCCAGGGGCAGTGCCTCTGCAGAGGGGCTGGTGAAGCTCTCTCACCACTTCCTGGCTCCCTGGAAGTCCTGAGTACCCAAAGGATTGACCAAATGCATATCAAGTAGTTTTACTGTATAGAATACAGAGCTCCATAAAGCTCGTTTGGAGAACGTCACGAGGAACTAAGACCAAGCCAAGCTTCCTCATCCTTTCCCCTTAGCTGGAGATAGCTAGTCACCCAGAACAAGCCTGACCTATCTCATCTGCCTAGGAGGTGCCCAGGAGCTGGCAGTCACCCGCTGTGCTGAGCAATCACTTCAATACTGCTACCTTCTGGGAAACAGGACTGAAGAACCCTCTGCTCCATGGAAACATGGTATATGGGTGAATAAGTACTGCTCCTAATCACCAATAAGTATCAAAAAGCCTTGTTTGTAAGCAATGGGCTTCCCAGGTGGCATTAGTGCCAATGCAGGAGACATAAGAGATGCGGGCTCCATCCCTGGGTTGGGAAGATCCCCTGGAGGAGGGCATGGCAACCCACTCCATTATTCTTGCCTGGAGAATCCCATGGACAGAGGAGCCCAGCAGGCTACAGTCCATGGGGTCGCAAAGAGTTGGACATGACTGAAATGACTTAGCATGCACGTATGCTCTCATGGGCATGTCTAATAGCACCAGGCAGTTCCTTGTGGTGTCTTAATTCACAATATAACTGTCTCTTTCTCCTACCATTCTCTTTGCCACTTATTCTGTTCCAACAGCACTGATCTAATGCTGTTCCTCCAAGGTCCAAACATGTCAAAAACCCCAGCACAAGCTGAAGAACTTATATGTCCTTGGGTATGATGTTTGTTGCCCAGAAATTCCTCAGTTCACTCAAATGTCATCTCAAATGATACACTCACTGACCACCCATTGCTGTGCCTCCCACCCCCCCACAATCTACTCAACTCTTACCCTGATTTACTTTTCTTATGCATTTACCACAACCTACCTGCCAATTTGCACATGTGTCTACTTATTGACTCTCTTCCTCCTCCCATCTAGGGTGCAGGCTCCATAAGAGCAGAAACCATATTTAATTGCTTAGTGTTGTGTTCCCTTACTGCCTGGCACACTGCAGGTACTCAATCCAAGTTTGTTAAATATTTTAAATGGCTTTCTACTTTCTTGCTATCTCCATTTTCCTCCCACAAACTTTTCTTAAAACTCTTAAACTCACCATGTTTTGATGTTTGTCTTATCCATTTTTATTTCTTTGATTAACTATTTTCTTTTTTTTTTAATTTTATTTTATTTTTAAACTTTACATAACTGTATTAGTTTTGCCAAATATCAAAATGAATCTGCCACAGGTATACATGTGTTCCCCATCCTGAACCCTCCTCCCTCCTCCCTCCCCATTCCATCCCTCTGGGTCGTCCCAGTACACCAGCTCCAAGCATCCAGTATCATGCATCGAACCTGGACTGGCAACTCATTTCATACATGATATTTTACATGTTTCAATGCCATTCTCCCAAATCTTCCCACCCTCTCCCTCTCCCACAGAGTCCATAAGACTGTTCTATACATCAGTGTCTCTTTTGCTGTCTCGTACACAGGGTTATTGTTACCATCTTTCTAAATTCCATATATATGCGTTAGTATACTGTATTGGTGTTTTTCTTTTTGGCTTACTTCACTCTGTATAATAGGCTCCAGTTTCATCCACCTCATTAGAACTGATTCAAATGTATTCTTTTTAATGGCTGAATAAAAGCCAACGACAGCTTAATACCTACTACTAACCACTTTGTTGGCCCTTGAGGCTACAAGCTTTGCTGAACTTTCAGTAAACAAGGACTGTTCTATGAAGACCTCCAAGACCTTTTAGAACTAACACCCAAAAAAATGTCCTTTTCATTATAGGGGACTGGAATGTAAAAGTAGGAAGTCAAGAAACACCTGGAATAACAGGCAAATTTGGCCTTGGAATACAGAATGAAGCAGGGCAAAGGCTAACAGAATTTTGCCAAGAAAACGCACTGGTCATAGCAAACACCCTCTTCCAACAACACAAGAGAAGACTCTACACATGGACATCACCAGATGGTCAACACCGAAGTCAGATTGATTATATTCTTTCAGGCCAAAGATGGAGAAGCTCTATACAGTCAACAAAAACAAGACCAGGAGCTGACTGTGGCTCAGATCATGAACTCCTTATTGCCAAATTCAGACTTAAATTGAAGAAAGTAGGGAAAACCACTAGACCATTCAGGTATGACCTAAATCAAATCCCTTATGATTATACAGTGGAAGTGGGAAATACATTTAAGGGACTAGATCTGATAGACAGAGTGCCTGATGAACTATGGATGGAGGTTCGTGACATTGTAAAGGAGACAGGGATCAAGATCATCTTCACGGAAAAGAAATGCAAAAAAGCAAAATGGCTGTCTGGGGAGACCTTACAAATAGCTGTGAAAAGAAGACAAGCAATAAGCAAAGGAGAAAAGGACACATATAAGCATCTGAATGCAGAGTTCCAACGAATAGCAAGAAGAGATAAGAAAGCCTTCTTCAGTGATCAGTGCAAAGAAATAGAGGAAAACAACAGAATGGGAAAGACTAGAGATCTCTTCAAGAAAATTAGAGATACCAAGGGAACATTTCATGCAAAGATGGGCTCAATAAAGGACAGAAATGGTATGGACTTAACAGAAGCAGAAGATATTAAGAAGAGGTGGCAAGAATACACAGAAGAACTGTACAAAAAAGATCTTCACGACCTAGATAATCATGATGGTGTGATCACTCACCTAGAGCCAGACATCCTAGAATGTGAAGTCAAGTGGGCCTTAAAAAGCATCCCTACGAACAAAGCTAGTGGAGGTGATAGAATTCCAGTTGAGCTATTTCAAATCCTGAAAGATGATGCTGTGAAACTGCTGCACTCAATATGCCAGCAATTTGGAAAACTCAGCAGTGGCCAGAGGACTGTAAAAGGTCAGTTTTCATTCCAATCCCAAAGAAAGGCAATGTCAAAGAATGCTCAAACTATCACACAATTGCACTCATCTCAGACGCTAGTAAGGTAATGTTCAAAATTCTCCAAGCCAACCTTCAGCAATATGTGAACCGTGAACTTCCAGATATTCAAGCTGGTTTTAGAAAAGGCAGAGGAACCAGAGATCAAATTGCCAACATCCACTGGATCATGTAAAAAGCAAGAGAGTTCCAGAAAAACATCTATTTCTGCTTTATTGACTATGCCAAAGCCTTTGACTGTGTGGATCACAATAAACTGTGGAAAATTCTGAAAGAGATGGGAACACCAGACCACCTGAGCTGCCTCTTGAGAAGGAAGCAACAGTTAGAACTGGACATGGAACAACAGACTGGTTCCAAATAGGAAAAGGAGTACGTCAAGGCTGTATATTGTCACCCTGCTTATTTAACTTATATGCAGAGTACCTCATGAGAAACGCTGGACTGGAAGAAGCACAAGCTGGAATCAAGATTGCGGGGAGAAATATCAATAACCTCAGATATGCAGATGACACCACTCTTATGGCAGAAAGTGAAGAGGAACTAAAAAGCCTCTTGATGAAAGTGAAAGAGGAGAGTGAAAAAGTTGGCTTAGAGCTCAACATTCAGAAAACGAAGATCTGGCATCTGGTCCCATCACTTCATGACAGATAGATGGGGAAACAGTGGAAACAGTGTCAGACTTTATTTTTTTGGGCTCCAAAATCACTGCAGATCGTGACTGCAGCCATGAAATTAAAAGACACTCACTCCTTGGAAGGAAAGTTATGACCAACCTAGATAGCATATTGAAAAGCAGAGACATTACTTTGCCAACAAAGGTCCGTCTAGTCAAGGCTATGGTTTTTCAAGTGGTCACGTATGGATGTAAGAGTTGGAATGTGAAGAAAGCTGAGCACCGAAGAATTGATGCTTTTGAACTGTGGTGTTGGAGAAGACTCTTGAGAGTCCCTTGGACTGCAAGGAGATCCAACCAGTCCATTCTGAAGGAGATCAGCCCTGGGTGTTCTTTGGAAGGAATGATGCCAAAGCTGAAACTCCAGTACTTTGGCCACCTGATGCGAAGAGTTGACTCATTGGAAAAGACTCTGATGCTGGGAGGGATTGGGGGAAGGAGGAGAAGGGGATGGCAGAGGATGAAATGGCTGGCTGGCATCACTGACTCTATGGACATGAGTCTGAGTGAACTCCGGGAGTTGGTGATAGACAGTGAGGCTTGGCGTGCTGCGATTCATGGGGTCACAAAGAGTCAGACACGATTGAGCGACTGAACTGAGAACTATTTGAAATAAATTTTTGTTTATCATCTCAAATATCACTAATGACCTCTAAGTAAACAAATTTAGTTATTCATTTTAAAGTGTAGTTCCTTTTAACTTCTTTGCATTTCAAACTGGTAACCACCTACTCTTTCATAAAACTCCTCCAAGATTTCACAACTTGAAACCTTCATAGATATCTCGTCCATGCCTACATCATCAGGTCAACTCCTCATTCACATTGCTCTTCCTTCTCAGTGTCTTCTGTATCTTATTCCCCATTTAAATCAGTCTTTACGTATATCTAAAATTTTTCACCAAAGCAAGAGCATATATGAGTAAACACTTTTTTTTCAATCTCCAATTAAACCAGTGGGTGGAAGAGGTAAATTAACTCAGTGACAACAATAATTGTTCATGCCATCTGGGTTAGAGTGTTGGAAACTAGTTCTATTGAAGGAATTGCTGCATACGTTTCAACACAGGCAAAGTTAACCCAACTGATTCAGGATCCATGGCTATGAACCTTTCTCTGGGCATATGCCCAACTATCAGAGATTGCAGGGAGAGCATAGGCAAAGAGCTGAACTCTTTCAAAACAAGAACTACAAAGGAGATTAATTGGCTTCCCTTGCTAAAGCCTTATCAGTGCCAAGCATAAAGCCCTAACCATCTCCTTGAGCACATGCTAAAAAAACCAATCCCTGGGGCCTTGAATAAACTTGACACTGTCGCCTTTTCTTTTTAAACCTATTTTTACTTAATAATCTCCTCTGAGTCCTACAATATAAGACATGTTTTGCCCCAAAATATGTTTTCCATGAAATACCTAAACTAGTCTTTTTATTATTCTTATTGATTTTAAATTTGAATCTGTCTTTATTATATCTGAAACTGTTACCAAAGGAAATTTATAACTGATCCAACTATATGTCTTTAAATTCACAACTAAATTCAGTTCTTAAGTTCACTTCCATGTAACTATTTGTTTTCAAAAAACAATTTGCACTTATGTGAAACAGTCAAAGAATGTTGCATGTTTTTGAAGAGTCTGTTTCTCTATTTGTAAGAGAACACAATTTTCAAGTGTAATTTATTTCCAATGCTTTCATCAAAAACACTCAGGAGTATTTCATTGTTTTCCCTTAAATCAGATAAATGTTATTATTACAAGTTGGCATGGGGACATCTATTTTAACATTTGTGAAATATTTTAATTTGAAGATAATATAGTAAAATATGCTTTTGGTGACAACAGTTATAATTGGAACATCTTTCTCTTTTTCTTCTTTTCCCAACATAACTAATGTCTCTTTATTCTATGTTGAAGAATCTTTCAACCCTTCTTAATATAGCAGCAACAAATCTTCTCTCCAATCTGCAAGACTAAAAGTTTTATGAAGTACTATTCCTTTTTTTTCCCAGTAAAAGTAGAATTTTTCATCTCTTGAAAGAAAATGAAATTAAGAACCAAAAAAAATGAGGCTAAAATCACCTTGTCAGGAACGACTGAAGGCTACAGAGAAAATGAACAAGAAAAAGGAGAAACAAACATTCAAATAAATACAAATGGACCGAGCCAGCCTGCAAAGAGAAGTAAATGGGTCTCTGAGGAAAATGGCAAGGGAGAGAATGTTTTACAAAGTACACAAAAATCCCTGTGCTCAGCTCTTCTTACTTCTCTGCACTTCCTGCCATGTTCTTGGTAAACTTGCAGACATCTGTTGCTTATTTTATTCATGTAAACTTCTCCTAATCATTAGAGCTCCATTTTGCCTTTCTAGAAGGCAAATTACATTGATAAATATCTGGCTTGGCATTACCATCCCAGGAAAGGGAACTATAAGGAGGAATGAAGAGGGCACCGAGCTATGAGTGAGGAGGTCTTGGTTCTGGTTCCATGTCTACCTCTCAAAAAACATGCTTCTTTCTAAAAACTTAAGAAAAACAACACATGCTCATAGCAAACAAGTCGCTCTAGCAAGTGATGGATGTTAAGATGCTAGCATGGTGAGTGTGGATAAGAGGGCAGGACATGAGCTGTCCATAGAGACATTAAATCAAACTCAGGAACCAGTACATAGCAAGTGTTCTATAAAGACTTGCTGAATGAGCAAGTGAATGAATGAATGTATCTGTTGGTAGGCAATGCCAATCTGTCCAGTGGGGAAAAAAAGCATGACCTCTTTGTTACAAGATATATAGGTATAGATATCATCATGATTCTCATGCAAACAGAATGAACATGTGTCAGAGGTTTTATTTAACTAATTAATGAGGAATCCAGTAAGGTATAAAATCAGTTCAAAGAAGAATATGAAAAACAAACACATGTATAGGCAATTAAAAATGCTGAAATGAATTTGCTCATAAATGTAAAAACAACGAATACCAACATGATAAGCATCATTTACATCTCCACTGGACAAAATCTGTTTCAATCTTTATGAACAAAAATAATTTGCATTGCCATCAGTTTTTTACAGCTTACAGAGTTGTAAAGCAGCTCAAAGACAATAAGAAATACAGACTCACAGATTGAGAAGACTCTCAGAAGAGTGGTCTAGATATTTTCTAGCTTTCATTCAAAGGACACCCTACTGGCCATCTTTTGCCCATTTCTTTATTTTTTTTAAAAAAGATTTGCTTAATATGGTAGAAATATGAATTTTCTGGCTCTTTGTAATTTTATTGAACCCTTCTGGCAAAACCCCAACACCTCATCAACTCTACTATTTCCTTTCTCCTTGCCTTCATCTGAGAAAATTCCTAATGATGAAGAGCATAAAATCATGTTGACTACAAGCAACTGAGCACTTGACATGACATCCACAAATCTACTGAATTTCTGTGGTTATTTCACTGTCTACAACACTTATACCAAATACTTTTCTCTCTCATAAAATCTCTGATCACAATAATCTTCAAAAGACTTCACCTCCAGTAAAAAATGAGCAACCACTGATCAGAACCAGGACTGTATGTAACTTAGGTGGCAAACAGTACTATCCTTTATATGCTGTATCATGGGAAGGTCTGGGGGCCCTGAGTAAGGGTATGGCTCAGAAATAGGAGCCAATGGTGATTCCTAGCATAGTTTAGGATTATTCCCATATTTTAACTATCAATGTGGCTGTATTTCTGTATGTTTCCAATTCACTCACTTCCCTCTAATCTAAACAAATTACCTCACTTCCTTTTCCAAAGGGAAAACTAAAGCCATTAGATATTCCTTAGCTTTCAACTAGCAAACTTATCCTTCTACTGCATTTACCCCATTCTCCCGTCAAACACACATAGAATGTATCTGACATCTGACAGGATAAGAGCAGAGAAAAAGAAAAGACAAGATTGGGCTAAAATAATGCTGCAATCTGGAGGAAAGGAAGGGGACACTGAAAGGAAGTAGGTACCATTGGTTAGTGTAATTTATGTTTCATGCTACAGAAACTACAGATAACTACAGAAAAATGTGAGCAAGAATGATCAAATATACACAGCTTCTGTAAGAGGATCCCTTTGAGGAAAATTTGTTGTGAGTTACTTCAAAAAGTTGAGAGTCATTTCCCAGCATGAGTGTTTTAGGAAGCCTGATTATAAATTCAATTGAAATGAACCCAAAGGACATTTGCAAAATATCAAATCACTAGATGTAAGAATTTCATGCATGCTTCAAACCAGGAGAGAAATTTATTTTGAGAATAACAACAAGATAAAAAGAACCAGAAATCCCAGAAAAATTTTCTGTACTTTCACTTAG
Organism: Bubalus kerabau; assembly: GCF_029407905.1. NCBI lineage: Eukaryota > Metazoa > Chordata > Mammalia > Artiodactyla > Bovidae > Bubalus > Bubalus kerabau. The sequence continues at coordinate 18,304,445 of NC_073641.1, forward strand.
AAGACAAGAATAAAGATTGTGTTCATCCCTTCTGGAATGAGAAAGACACACTGGAAGTGTGACTGTATGACATTGTGGAAAAAAACAGAGCTCTAAAAGTAATGGACTAGACTCTAGGCTCAGTATCCCCTAACAGGACCTCAAGAAAGGAAAAGCTTGGTATAGAATAAAAGTTGGCATAAAGACAGTTTTTATATATATTTGAACTTAGAGTTCTTAAACTTGAGCTTACATCAGAATTTTCTGGAGGGCCTAATAAAACAGATTGCGGGGACCCACCCCCCAGAATTCCTAAATCCAATAGGTCTGGGACTCAGCCTGAGAATCTGCATTTCTAGGGGTTCCAAGTAATACTGGTATAGAGGTCTATGGGCCACACTTGAGAATCACTGGTCTAAATTATATTCTAAAGTACAAACCAATGGGAAAATACTCATTTGATTTGATTTGTTTTTCTGTTTTCAATTTTTCTGGCCACACATTGCAGCATGTGTGATCTTAGTTCCCCAGCGAGGGATTAGGCCCATACCCTCTGCAGTGGAAGCACGTAATCTTAACCACTGAACTGCCAGGGAAGAACCCTGCTGCTTCTTTTAACTTTAACTCTCTTTTTCCTTGATTCTTGGAACTCCTCTCCATACATCACGCCATTCCAACTGGCATTAGTAAGTCACTGACAGCCCTAGACGCTTCCTGTCACTTTAGTTTCACTCCCAGTTAATTTTAACTAAAACTGAGCCAATGAAAAGCAAACATTCTAAATTAAAGTCAGACAACTAAAGCAATATAGATGAGACAGTTTCAGCTCAGAACGTGCCCTGGCTTCTTTTTGTAGGGTCAACAAATCCACCACATAGTGTATAAGGATGGTTCTCATGGCTGGCTCTGCTGTTGGGCAGAGACACCTGAAAGACAACAAATCTGGAACCAGCCCTCTGTGCCAGGCAGCGATGGGTGAGGGTGAATAGTACTACTGAGAAGTCAGTTCAGGGACCTAAATTGAAGATGGGAAAAAAAAGAGGGAAGACACTGTAGCTGCTCCTATATTTAAGAAGAAAATGGTTAACAAAAAAGTGAAAGTGGGTGGTGTTATTCTTCAAAAATCTGTGGGGAAACAAAGCTATTTAGAAGCTTACACAACCAAATGTTAATGCTTCTGTCACCTGATTCAGAATGCAGTAAATTGTGTTGGAAAAAGGTACAATGAAAGGAAGAAGGGTAGTCGATTAATACAGCACAAATATAGTCAAATTCAAGTGTTTGAAAAAATTTTCCACTTGAGACTGATTTTCAAAGATTGCATTTCTAGACAATATAAACCTTTCTCAAAACCATTTTGTACACTGCTGCTAAGTCACTTCAGTCATGTCCGACTCTGTGCGACCCCATAGACGGCAGCCCACCAGGCTCCCCTGTCCCTGGGATTCTCCAGGCAAGAACACTGGAGTGGGCTGCCATTTCCTTCTGCAATACCTGAAAGTGAAAAGTGAAAGTGAAGTAGCTCAGTCGTGTCAGACCCTTAGCATGGACTGCAGCCTACCAGGCTCCTCCGTCCATGGGATTTTCCAGGCAAGAGTACTGGAGTGGGGTGCCATTGCCTTTTCTGTTTTGTACACTAAAAGATACTAAATACTAAAAGATTTTAATATTGTCTTTTGTGACGGTCAGTTTTCTGTGTCAGCTTGACTAGGTTATGCGTGTGTCTTTGCTCAGTCATTCAATCATGTTCAACTCTTTGTGACCCCATGGACTGTAGCCCATCAGATTCCTCCATCCTTGGGATTTTCCAGTCAAGAATACTGGAGTGGGTTGCCATTTCCTTCTCTAGGGGATCTTCCCAATCCCAGGATTGAACCTGTGTCTCTTGCATCTCCTGCATTGGCAGGCAGATTCTTTACCACAGCACCACCTGGGAAGCCCTGGCTAGGTTACAGTCCCCAGTTATTCAATCAAACATTACTAATCTAGGTAAGGTATTTTATATGTGATTAAAATGTATTATCGGCTGACTTTAAGTAATGGAAATTATTTTCAGATAATCAGAGTGGTCCCAACTCAGTCAGGGGCTTCCCTGGTGGCTCAGCAGTAAAGAATCCACCTGTAATGCAGGAAATGCAGGAGACATGGGTTCTATCCCTGGGTCAGAAAGATCTCCTAGAGGAGAGCATGGCAACCCACTCCAGTATTCTTGCCTGGAGAATCCCATGGACAGAGGAGCCTGGTGGGCTATGGTCCATAGGGTCACAAAGAGTCAGACATGACTGAAGCAGTTGAGCACGCAGGCATAGAACTCAATCAGCTGATAGACCTTAAGACTAGAAGTCATCATTCCTTGATGAGAAATTCTGCCTGTAGACTGCAGCTTCAGTGAGAGCCAGAGAGTTCCAGTCTACCTTTTTGACAGCCTGCTGTGTGGACTTCAGACTTGTCTAGCCAAGCCTCACAATAACATAAGCCAAAGTCATGCAATAAATCTCTTGATTTATATACCCTTCTGGCTCTGTTTCTCTGATTGAATGCTGATTGATATATGTTCCTTTTGCAATTATTCATTATGTCACATATCTGCCTCCTGCTGATGTCCAGAGGCCAGTATCTTAGATATACTATATAGGTTTTTTACCATCTAATAAATATCACAGTACAAATAAATATGGTTACAATTTGGTAACCATTAAGAATTACTTTAGAATTTATGTTTAAGGCCATGATCATTTTCTCAATTAAGTGATAAAACAATATTTTTAACAATAGAGGAACATAGAATCTCCTCTATGTTCACTACACTATGAACAGTAGCCTCCTGTCAGTCCCTCCAAATCACCAGGAACCCAGTAAAATTTTCTAACCCTTACCACTATTGGTAACTAAATAGATTTCTGTGTAATTATCTGATACATGATTTCTCCAAGAATTTGTAAACTAAATAAGAGCAAGGACTGGGTATGTCATATTCATCATTGTATCTTCAATGACCAGCAGTGTCAGACACAGAGCTGGCCCTCAGCACTTGGTGAACACATCAGGTATTTGCTCCAATAATGAAGGTTCCAGACACCAAAAGCTTCTGTGCCTCTCTGCAAAATGGAAAAAATTGAAACATCAAAAATAGAAGCTTCTATAGGAGCTAAAAGAACAATCTCTGACAAAACACAGCTCAACGTTGGTTACTAGACATAAAAGACCTCAACCCATGAGGACAACAGATGAAAAAAACAAATCAGGAGGCAATAGAAACATTTTAGTACTTTTTCTAAAAAGTGAATAATTTGGGGAACCATTACGACTGCAATGTACTTGACAAATACTGTAAAGTTTGTGAAAAGTAATTTATTTGTGTTTCCAATAGATTTTGAATGTATAAAAAAAGAAATGACATGAGTTAGGAATGATAGTTTTCAGGTGAAAATCAAGAGAGATGAGTTTTACTGGAGGTAATAAAGTAAAATTAATTAGATAACACCAAAAACAAGCAAATAAATTACAAGACATGTTTGACAAATACTCCCAGATTTCAGTGGAAATTTATAAAAATGATAAATACACTGAACGAAATACTATCAACAGGGGAGGTATCCAGAACATCTAGTATAAAGTACCTTAAGGGCAGAGAAGAGTGAGACTAGAAGCAAAAATTAAATAAATAATAGGAAATATCCCTGATTTGAAAGAAAGAGAAAGGAATATATGAGTTTTCAGAAAGTGTCCATTTAGTACCCTTATATATTTAATTATATAGAAAAATTAAAGAGCCACAACTTTACAGATTCTGAATAAAATTTTTAAATTTTAAGTAGATAGAAAAGTATCTCTCAAAGGCAACAAAAATATATTAACTGCCAAGACAGAAGGCAATGTAATTAGTAAAATGTCAGATTCTGTTTAAGTAGTTTTACCAATATTATTGTGAAATTTAATATAAATATAAATAAACCTTAAAAGAAAATTTCATACCTAAAAAAAGAAACTAATAATAAAAGTCTAGACCTAATAGCTCGTGTTAATTACAATAAGTTGTGATGGGGCAAAAGACAAAGTGAAAAATATTTTAAACTAGTGAGATGATGGAATTTAGTGGATAAGAAAAGGCACAAGGTCTGGATTCAAATTCTGCCCCTACGAATTATTAGCATTGTGCTATCAAGCTAGTGACTTAACTTCATGGAACTGTTTTCTCATCAATAAATTGGGATATTAATATCTACAGGCCTGTGGCAAAAATTAAATAATATATATAAAGCATTCAGCTTGCTAATGGGAACAGAGCAGGTACTCAAGTTGCTATATTAATAAAATGCTAATTTTTTAATCTAAAGAAAAATATGAGTTCAAATAACCTCTAGAAGAATAGAAATGTCAAGTAAAACTTAGAAAATTGCAAATAAAACCTAAACAACAGGAAAATAAAACAGAAACAAGGAGATATTTAAAAAATCAAAAGGCTGAGTAAACTAGAATAGAAATAATTAAACTGAATTATCAGAAAAACAATGATAAATTATAAATACATAAAGCACAATTTCAGTAGATATTTATATAATTCTCTCAGTTTTGACATATAAAAGCAGAATTAATGAGGTATATACCAAATTTTGTATTTGATAGCATAAACATTACTTTTGGATATTCAAATAGTATTTATTAAATTGATCAAATTTTAGGTTACAAATCAGTTCTCAATAATTGCCCCCAAAATGTGTAGATTTCACGGTAAGTAAAAGTCACTCAGTTGTGTCTGACTCTCTGCAAGGGATTCTCCAGGCCAGAATACTGGACTGGGTAGCTTATCCCTTCTCCAGGGGATCTTCCCAACCCAGGAATCAACCGGGGTCTCCAGCATTGCAGGCAGATTCTTTACCAGCTGAGCTATCAGGGAAGCCTTGATTTCACAAGGCAAAGGGCAATTAGGTAGGGAGCTGTAAGCCCTGTGGCCCAGGACTCAGCACAATATGGAAGCATGTAGGCTACCTTTATAAATGCTTTGGATAAAAACAAACAAACAACAACAAGAAACAGGAGCTTTTTGTTCTGTGTTGGTTCTCAGAAGCCTAACTCCTATGATGAATCAGCTCTTGCCCAGATGAAAATTTGACCCTCAAGAGAAAGAGCAGTGTTTGCCAATCAATAGAGTGACCTTTCATGCTTCAAGGCTTCTCTTTCACCTTTGAATTGCTCCCCTGCTCCAGTTACTGCATCTCCTAAAGCATGTTGTGGAAAAAAATCAGTAACTACCACCATTTCATCTACCATTCAGTCCCTAAAAATCTCAGAAATACACAAATAGCTCATGCGGCTCAATAAAAAAAAAAAAAAATACATATCCAATCTAAAAATGGACAGAAGATCTAAATAAACATTTCTCCACAGAAGGCATACAGGTGGCTAAAAAGCACACGAAAAGATGTTCAACATCACTAATTATTACAGAAATGCAAATGAAAACTACAATGAGGTTATTTCCTCACCCTGGTCAGAATGGCCATCATCAAAAAATCTACCAAGGATAAATGCTATAGAAGGTGTGGATAAAAGGGAACCCCCCTACACTATCGGGAGGAATATAAACTTGTAGAGACACTATGGAGAACAATATGGAGGGTCCTTTAAAATTTAAAAATAAAGCTGCCATATGATCCAACAATCCAACGTCTGGGCGTATATCCAGAGAAACCCATAATTTGAAAAGATATATCCACCCCAATGTTCATTGCTGCACTGTTTAAATAGCCAGGACATGGAAGCAACCTAAGTGTCCACTGACAGAGAAATGAATAAAGATGTGGTACAAATACACAATGGAATATTACTCAGCCATAAAAAAGAATGAAATAATGCCATTTGCAACAACATGACCTGTAGATTGTCATGCCAATTGAAGTCAGACAGAGAAAGACAAATATCACATGATGTCACTTATATATGGAATCTTAAAGAAAGGTACAAACGAACTTAATTACAAAACAGAAATAGAATTAAAGACACAGAAAACAAACTTATGGTTACCAGGGGTAAGTTGGGGGGAGGGGATACATTGATAGATCGGGATGGACATATACACATGAATATATATATAATAGACTGATAACCTGCCACATAGCAAAACAGAGAACTCTATTTAATACTCTGTAATGGCCTCTATGGAAACAGAATCTAAAAAAGAGTGGATATATGTATATGTATAACTGATTCACTTTGCTGTACGTTTGAAAATAATGCAACGTTTTATATCAACTATTAGTAAATCACCTATACTCCAATAAAAATCTTCAAAAGAAAAAAATGTCTTTCTACATCTATAAAATGTATAATCATCATAATAGAGGGATTCTATTGAGACAGAAAATGAATTGAATAATAACAAGCGTATTTGGAAGAGGAATGTGCATCACAGTTCCTGCGTCATTCTGGCAAACATCACCTCACCCACCTGCTGGCTCACTACAGATTTTTCATGTTTTCCCCAAAGTCTTTGAAGGAATGTTTTTTGAATTGCCTTATATATGATCCTTGATGTTTCCAATGTCTCACCCTTCTAATAATTCAAAAAAGAGAAAAATGGTTTCAAAATAAATAGAAAAAAAGAAGTATCTCTTAAAAAAAAAAAAAAAACAATGACTTTGCAAGTACTACCAGATTTATGACAAATTTTTAACTGGGGTGTTCCACATTAAAAATGATAAAAAGAATGATCAACATAAAAATCCTTATGATACCTTTCTGTGATGGCAAACCTCTTATGAAATTAATAGACTGTTTATATAAATTCAAATATATTTGGAGCTAACTTGCCTTTAAAGGAAATTAATTTTATCAGTTGCTCTCTAGGATGAGTGAATTTGAAGAAAAGTACCATCCTGTATAGAACACATCATATTCATTCTGTTCCCCTCACCTCACTGTTCCTTTCTTGGCCTCTTTTTTCACATATGCCTTATTAACCTTCAAAGACACCTATTTAATCTATGCAATTTCCTAATATCGCCAACGTTTGTCAACCTCTCCTTGAATCTTGCTGTTCTCAGGAGCTCCAATTTAACACTTGGCTATTTCTAATATAACTTAAAGACCATGCTACTTACTTTCTTAATAAGCCTCATAGGAACTAGAATGATACTAGATGCAGAACTATGGAGAAGTTCATTGAACTTTTATATTTTCCTGATTCATATTTGAAATATTTTCTTTTATTCTCTATTTATGGTTCTTTTCAAATTACTTTAGATCTAAGATTCTGAGATAATTTTATTTTGTTACCTGATTTATGCTATAATAATAATTCATTACTGTTTCAAACTTTTACATCAAAAATATTTTAAACTATGCTTTATTTATATGGGCTTCCCTGGTGGCTCATTCTTTACCTCTCCCTGGTAAAGAATCCACCTGCAACACAGGAGACCTGTGTTTGATCCCTAGGTTGGCAAGATCCCCTGGAGCGGGGCATGGCAACTCAGTCCAGTATTCTTGCCTGGAGAATTCCACGGACAGAGGAGCCTGGTGTGCTACAGTCCATGGAGTTGCAAAGAGTCAGACATGACTGAGCGATTAAGCACAGCACAGCACATATTGATATATATATGCCATATATATCTTTAATATAAACAGTTTATGACAAAAAAAAAAAGACAATTTTTGTTTGAAGCTGAAGAACTGAGGCTTAGAGTAATTAACTTAAAGATAATCTAATTTGGGGTTTGGCATTTATATTTCACGTTTCCAAAATTTTTTTCAACAACTAGAAATCCCTATGTAATGTTAAAATTTAACAGGTATATCTACTGAATTCATAATATGTAAAGCTTAAAACAACTGCAATTTCAAAGGCTTTGAAATTAGAGAGACTTTGCATCAAATCAGCAGAGTAATTCAAAGGCAACAAAAACCCTTGAACAACCCCACATTTGAAGAATTGCACTAAAATCTATTTAAACAATGCAATTATTCTCAAGTTGGCCATGGGAAAAGGTTAAAATAAGAAAAGTAGGGGAGGAGCCAAGATGGCGGAGGAGTAGGACGGGGAGAACATTTTCTCCCCCACAAATTCATCAAAAGAGCATTTAAACGTCGAGTAAATTCCACAAAACAACTTCTGAATGCCGGCAGAGGACATCAGGCACCCAGAAAAGCAACCCAACTCTTCGAAAGGAGGAGCTCATCAAACGCCTCCATACCGACACTGAAACCAAGCACCACACAAGGGCCAACAAGTTCCAGGGCAAGACATACCAAGCAAATTCTCCAGTAACAAAGGAACACAGCCCTGAGCTTCAAGATACTGGCTGCCCAAAGTTACCCCAAAACCATAGACATCTCATAACTCATTACTGGACATTTCATTACACTCCAGAGAGAAGAAATACAGCTCCATCCACAAGAACATCGACACAAGCTTCCCTAACCAGGAAACCTTGACAAGCCACCTGTACAAACCCACACACAGCGAGGAAACGCCACAATAAAGAGAACTCCACAAACTGCCAGAATACAGAAAGGACACCCCAAACTCAGCAATTTAAACAAGACGAAGAGACAGAGGAATACCCAGCAGATAAAGGAACAGGATAAATGCCCACCAAACCAAACCAAAGAGGAAGAGATAGGGAATCTACCTGATAAAGAATTCCAAATAATGATAGTGAAATTGATCCAAAATCTTGAAAGTAAATGGAATCACAGATAAATAGCCTGGAGGCAAGGATTGAGAAGATGCAAGAAAGGTTTAACAAGGACTTAGAAGAAATAAAAAAGAGTCAATATATAATGAATAATGCAATAAGTGAAATTAAAAACACTCTGGAGGCAACAAATAGTAGAATAACAGAGGCAGAAGATAGGATTAGTGAATTAGAAGATAGAATGGTAGAAATAAATGAATCAGAGAGGATAAAAGAAAAACGAATTAAAAGAAATGAGGACAATCTCAGAGACCTCCAGGACAATATTAAATGCTACAACATTCGAATCATAGGGGTCCCAGAAGAAGAAGACAAAAAGAAAGACCATGAGAAAATACTTGAGGAGATAATAGTTGAAAACTTCCCTAAAATGGGGAAGGAAATAATCACCCAAGTCCAAGAAACCCAGAGAGTCCCAAACAGGATAAACCCAAGGCGAAACACCCCAAGACACATATTAATCAAATTAACAAAGATCAAACACAAAGAACAAATATTAAAAGCAGCAAGGGAAAAACAACAAATAACACACAAGGGAATTCCCATAAGGATAACAGCTGATCTTTCAATAGAAACTCTTCAAGCCAGGAGGGAATGGCAAGACATACTTAAAATGATGAAAGGAAATAACCTACAGCCCAGATTATTGTACCCAGCAAGGATCTCATTCAAGTATGAAGGAGAAATCAAAAGCTTTTCAGACAAGCAAAAGCTGAGAGAATTCTGCACCACCAAACCAGCTCTCCAACAAATACTAAAGGATATTCTCTAGACAGGAAACACAAAAACGGTGTATAAATTCGAACCCAAAACAATCAAGTAAATGGCAACGGGATCATACTTATCAGTAATTACCTTAAACGTAAATGGGTTGAATGCCCCAACCAAAAGACAAAGACTGGCTGAATGGATACAAAAACAAGACCCCTACATATGTTTTCTACAAGAGACCCACCTCAAAACAGGGGACACATACAGACTGAAAGTGAAGGGCTGGAAAAAGATTTTCCATGCAAATAGGGACCAAAAGAAAGCAGGAGTAGCAATACTCATATCAGATAAAATAGACTTTAAAACAAAGGCTGTGAAAAGAGACAAAGATGGTCACTACATAATGATCAAAGGATCAATCCAAGAAGAAGATATAACAATTATAAATATATATGCACCCAACACGGGAGCACCGCAGTATGTAAGACAAATGCTAACAAGTATGAAAGGAGAAATTAACAATAACACAATAATAGTGGGAGACTTTCATACCCCACTCACACCTATGGATAGATCAACTAAACAGAAAATTAACAAGGAAACACAAACTTTAAACGATACAATAGACCAGTTAGACCTAATTGATATCTATAGGACATTTCATCCCAAAACAATGAATTTCACCTTCTTCTCAAGCGCACATGGAACCTTCTCCAGGATAGATCACATCCTGGGCCATAAAGCTAGCCTTGGTAAATTCAAAAAATAGAAATCATTCCAAGCATCTTTTCTGACCACAATGCAGTAAGATTAGCTCTCAATTACAAGAGAAAAACTATTAAAAATTCCAACATATGGAGGCTGAACAACACGCTGCTGAATAACCAACAAATCACAGAAGAAATCAAAAAAGAAATCAAAATTTGCATAGAAACGAATGAAAATGAAAACACAACAACCCAAAACCTGTGGGACACGGTAAAAGCAGCCCTAAGGGGAAAGTTCATAGCAATACAGGCACACCTCAAGAAACAAGAAAAAAGTCAAATAAATAACCTAACTCTACACCTAAAGCAACTAGAAAAGGAAGAAATGAAGAACCCCAGGGTTAGTAGAAGGAAAGAAATCTTAAAACTTAGAGCAGAAATAAATGCAAAAGAAACAAAAGAGATCATAGCAAATATCAACAAAACCAAAAGCTGGTTTTTTGAAAGGATAAATAAAATTGACAAACCATTAGCCAGACTCATCAAGAAACAAAGGGAGAAAAATCAAATCAATAAAATTAGAAATGAAAATGGAGAGATCACAACAGATAACACAGAACTACAAAGGATCATAAGAAGTACTATCAACAATTATATGCCAATAAAATGGACAACATGGAAGAAATGGACAAATTCTTAGAAAAGTACAACTTTCCAAAACTCGACCAGGAAGAAATAGAAAATCTTAACAGACCCATCACAAGCACGGAAATTGAAACTGTAATCAAAAATCTTCCAGCAAACAAAAGCCCAGGTCCAGACGGCTTCACAGCTGAATTCTACCTAAAATTTAGAGAGGAGCTAACACCTATCCTGCTCAAACTCTTCCAGAAAATTGCAGAGGAAGGTAAACTTCCAAACTCAGTCTATGAGGCCACCATCACCCTAATACCAAAACCCAACAAAGATGCCACAAAAAAAGAAAACTACAGGCCAATATCACTGATGAACATAGATGCAAAAATCCTTAACAAAATTCTAGCAATCAGAATCCAACAACACATTAAAAAGATCATACACCATGACCAAGTAGGCTTTATCCCAGGGATGCAAGGATTCTTCAATATCCGCAAATCAATCAATGTAATACACCACATTAACAAATTGAAAAATAAAAACCATATGATTATCTCAATAGATGCAGAGAAAGCCTTTGACAAAATTCAACATCCATTGATGATCAAAACTCTCCAGAAAGCAGGAATAGAAGGAACATACCTCAACATAATAAAAGCTATATATGACAAACCCACAGCAAACATTATCCTCAATGGTGAAAAATTGAAAGCATTTCCTCTAAAGTCAGGAACAAGACAAGGGTGCCCACTTTCACCATTACTATTCAACATAGTTTTGGAAGTTTTGGCCACAGCAATCAGAGCGGAAAAAGAAATAAAAGGAATCCAAATTGGAAAAGAAGAAGTAAAACTCTCACTATTTGCAGATGACATGATCCTCTACATAGAAAACCCTAAAGACTCCACCAGAAAATTACTAGAACTAATCAATGACTATAGTAAAGTTACAGGATATAAAATCAACACCCAGAAATCCCTTGCATTCCTATACACTAATAATGAGAAAACAGAAAGAGAAATTAAGGAAACAATTCCATTCACCATGGCAACGGAAAGAATAAAATACTTAGGAATATATCTACCTAAAGAATCTAAAGACCTATATATAGAAAACTATAAAACACTGGGGAAAGAAATCAAAGAGGACACTAACAGATGGAGAAATATACCATGTTCATGGATTGGAAGAATCAATATAGTGAAAATGAGTATACTACCCAAAGCAATCTATAGATTCAATGCAATCCCTATCAAGCTACCAACAGCATTCTTCACAGAGCTAGAACCAATAATTTCACAATTTGTATGGAAAAACAAAAAACCTCGAATAGCCAAAGCAATCTTGAGAAAGAAGAATGGAACTGGAGGAATCAACCTACCTGACTTCAGGCTCTACTACAAAGCCACAGTTATCAAGACAGTATGGTACTGGCACAAAGACAGAAATATAGATCAATGGAACAAAATAGAAAGCCCAGAGATAAATTCACGCACATATGGACACCTTATCTTTGACAAAGGAGGCAAGAATATACAATGGATTAAAGACAATCTCTTTAACAAGTGGTGCTGGGAAATCTGGTCAACCACTTGTAAAAGAATGAAACTAGAACACTTTCTAACACCATACACAAAAATAAACTCAAAATGGATTAAAGATCTCAACGTAAGACCAGAAACTATAAAACTCCTAGAGGAGAACATAGGCAAAACACTCTCTGACATACATCACAGCAGGATCCTCTATGACCCACCTCCCAGAATATTGGAAATAAAAGCAAAAATAAACAAATGGGACCTAATTAACCTTAAAAGCTTCTGCACATCAAAGGAAACTATTAGCAAGGTGAAAAGACAGCCTACAGAATGGGAGAAGATAATAGCAAATGAAGCAACTGACAAACAACTAATCTTGAGAATATACAAGCAACTCCTACAGCTCAACTCCAGAAAAATAAATGACCCAATCAAAAAATGGGCCAAAGAACTAAATAGACATTTCTCCAAAGAAGACATCCAGATGGCTAACAAACACATGAAAAGATGCTCAACATCACTCATTATCAGAGAAATGCAAATCAAAACCACTATGAGGTACCATTTCACACCAGTCAGAATGGCTGCGATCCAAAAGTCTACAAGTAATAAATGCTGGAGAGGGTGTGGAGAAAAGGGAACCCTCTTACACTGTTGGTGGGAATGCAAACTAGTACAGCCACTATGGAGAACAGTGTGGAGATTCCTTAAAAAACTGGAACTAGAACTGCCTTATGATCCAGCAATCCCACTGCTGGGCATACACACTGAGGAAACCAGAAGGGAAAGAGACACGTGTACCCCAATGTTCATCGCAGCACTGTTTATAATAGCCAGGACATGGAAGCAATCTAGATGCCCATCAGCAGATGAATGGATAAGCAAGCTGTGGTACATATACACAATGGAGTATTACTCAGCCATTAAAAAGAATACATTTGAAGCAGTTCTAATGAGGTAGATGAAACTGGAGCCTATTATACAGAGTGAAGTAAGCCAAAAAGAAAAACACCAATACAGTATACTAACGCATATATATGGAATTTAGAAAGATGGTAACAATAACCCTGTGTACGAGACAGCAAAAGAGACACTGACGTGTAGAACAGTCTTATGGACTCTGTGAGAGAGGGAGAGGGTGGGAAGATTTGGGAGAATGGCATTGAAACATGTAAAATATCATGTATGAAACGAGTTGCCAGTCCAGGTTCAATGCACGATACTGGATGCTTGGGGCTGGTGCACTGGGACGACCCAGAGGGATGGAATGGGGAGGGAGGAGGGTTCAGGATGGGGAACACATGTATACCTGTGGCGGATTCATTTTGATATTTGGCAAAACTAATACAATTATGTAAAGTTTAAAAATAAAATAAAATTAAAAAAAAAAAAAAAAGAAAAGTAGATCAGCCTGATTGAAATAATAATTGATGTCTTACAAGAGAAAAATCAAAAACCATTCTTTGGGGCTATATTTTGGGAGGTTTCAGATATTATTTGTTTTTTATTTGAGTGCCTTCACTCCTTTTAGTTCCTTACAACAAATGACATCATTTTTTTTTCTTTTTTTTTAGTGGTTAAGAGTACATTTGTCAATGCAGGAGACACAGGTTTAATCCCTACCTGAAAACATTAGCATTTTCAGTTTACACAGCAATAAGTCTACAAAATTTTGAAATAAATCTATGCACAAGAAACTCTAGAAATTGGTAACATGCCTGGATTACAGGGAAGATTCTAGAACTGGTTTTTCTTCACCCTCCCATAAATAAGTTCTTCTCTTTGATCTAATATTTCATACTGTCTTCAAAGAGAAATTGAACTATGTCTTCTCTGTTTAATACAACCAAGTATTAAGAAATGAGGATAACTTTATAAAAAGCTTGACTCCTCAGCAGTATCATTACATGAGGTTCTCTCCTAAGCTCTTCTTAAGTTGAGGTCAGAGAATGTAGCCTGCAAGAAACTGTCTTTAAAATTTGTTGAAATATTATTTATGGCTCAGAACATGTTCATTTTTTGTAAATATTCCTTGAGCAAGGAAGAATACATACTTTTAAATATTTATAAGTATATTCCAAATATATTTGTTGTCTACATTTGTTAGAAGCAGTCTGTGTTCAAAGGACAAATATATAATGACATGGATGCATGGGGTGCATGAATGCATGTCATTATACAGTTATCCAAACACACAAAATATACAATATCAAGAATGAGTCATGATACATGATAAGCTTTGGGTAAAAATAATACATCAGTGTAGCTTCAGTTGTGTGCCATTCTAGTAGAGAATATTGATAATGGGGGAAGCATGCATAGGTCAGTTTTCAATCTAATCCCAAAGAAGGGCAATACCAAATGATGTTGGCATTGCCAAGATTGTCACCCTGCTTATTTAACTTATATGCAGAGTACATCATGCAAAATGCCAGGCTGGAGGAATCACAAGCTGGAATCAAGACTGCTGGGAGAAATATCAACAATGTCAACCTCACATATGCAGATGCTACTACTCTAATGGCAGAAAGTGAAGAGCCTCTTGTTGAGGGTGGAAAAGGAGAGCATAGAAGCTGACTTAGAACTCAACATTCAAAAAACTAAGATCATGTTGTTATCCAGGCATATCACTTGATGGCAAATAGAAAGGTGGTGGGGGGAGTGGAAACAGTGATAGATTTTCTTTCTTGGGCTCCAAAATCACTGTGGATTGTGACTGCGCTTGTTCCTTGGAAGGAAAGCTATGACAAACCCAGACAGTATATTAAAAAACAGAGATATCATTTTACCAACAAAGGTCTGTATAGTCAAAGCTATGATTTTTCCAGTAGTCATGTACAGATATGAGAGTTGGACCATAAAGAAGGCTGAGTGCCAAAGAATTGATGTTTTCAAATCATGACAGTGAAGAAGACTCTTGAGAGTCCCTTGGACTGCAAGGAGATCCAACCAATCAATCCTAAAGGAAATCAACCCTGAATATGCTTTGGAAGAACTGATGCTGAAGCTGGAGCTCCAATACTTTGCCCACTTGATAATGCTTTCTCATTGTTTCTAACCTACTCTAATTTCCCTTGCTTTCCTGCCAGCTTCGTCATTTTAAAATACATTTTAATAAGCATTCTTGGTATTCTTTGACAGGATATATTCTCCAGATAATTATTCCATCATATAACTGAAAATCAACATCGGCTCTTTTTACTTGTAGTTTTGTAAGAACTTTGCATTGACCCCTAACTACTTCACTGAAAAATGTATGCATATCAATGATATTTGAACACCGCCTATTTAAATAGGAAAATTCTAGGACTCCTGTCTCATATCTTTCAAGGACAGACTTAATGAACCTTGGGAATCCACTGAGTTGGTGTTGCTGCCTTTTCTATGAAAAACAATCACTTAGATGCCTTGCTTTCAACAAATTGCATTTTTATCTCACTCTGTCAGCAACCAGTCCATAAGCTGTATAAGGCAGGCATCACTTGCTTTATTTACAAATATGTGTAACTGAAAGAGCAAAATGCACAGGTCATTGAGAGCAACTTGAGGTGGAACCCACACATGGAGACTAAGGGGCATGGAGTCCAGTCATTTGTTCCAGTCCTTTGCTCTTCCTATTCAGGCTTCCTGTCACAGGCAAACTGGAATGGGTTAGTTTGTGAGTAAAAACTATGCTCAGAAATATCTTGAGTTTATCACAAAAGTGAGTAGTGATAATCATAAGTCAGAGCCCTGGCAAAATATTTTGCATATAAGTGTGGGAATGAATGTTCCTTCTTTAAAAAGAAAAAAAGAGGGCTTATCAATGCTGATGCCAGTAATAAGATTAAGGAAATATGTTCATTTCCCAAGACTTCTGCCAATGTTCCTGAATTATGAGCAACGACATGCCAGCTACTTCAGACCACTCTGTCTTGAAACTGTCACAGATTCATGATAGTTCTTACTGTGTCAGCCTGATAATATCTTCTAAGGGATTCGTCTGTCTTGACTAAAGCACAAATAAACCGGCGGTTGGAAAAGGGCACATTTTAATCAAAGCTGAACGCTCAGACTCTGAGACAGTGACAGCAACAAGAACAAGAAAAATGAGTGTAAGTTTCTCCCAAACATCTCAGGAATTTAGCAAACTGCCACTATCATTCTTATACATTTTGTTTCCATAACGTTCTCAGCCCAGACCCCCGTGACTACTCTGAGGGCTGCTTTGGGAAAGGGGACAAAACTGGGCAGAACTTTGTGAGCTACCTCACAGGCAGTTTGACAGAGCAGCAGGAAGTATCTCCCAGTTGATGCTGTTGTTGAGTCACTCAGTTGTGTCCGACTCTTTTACAACACCATACACTATAGCCCACCAGGCTTGTCTGTTCATGGTATTTCCCAAGCAAGAATATTGGAGTGGGTTGCCATTTCCTTCTCCAGGGGACCTTCCCAACTCAGGGATTAAATCTGTATCTCCTGCATTGCAGGCACATTCTTTACCACTGAGCCACCAGGGAAGGTCCAGCATTTCCCAGTACCTTCCCATAATTCTGTCTCTTGGGTCCATATGCAGCTTGGTTGCAGCACTTCAACCAAAGCACCTAACATCCATCCAGAATGGGGATCGTATCCACACCAAAATGGTCAGAATCTTGCTAGTAGCTCAGCAGATCCAAGATGCAAGGAATAAGACAAAGATTAAAAGTATGCCTCTACTTTTCCCATCAAGTTGCCTCCTAGTTCATGCAAAACCAACATCAAGCCAGCCTGAAATCCCTCTCATCATGTAGTTAATCCCAAGGGCTTTGTCCTGACACTACCTCTGTAATAAAGTCAAGAAGATCATTTCTGTCCCCCTCCCCCGGATCTACCCTTGGATTTTTTTGAAATGGCATTTACAGAAAATACAAACTTCTTTTTTGCTCAGTACAGTTTGCCTTGCACTGAATGATCCCTCTGCCAATCACGGGTGAGATGTGAAGAGTAAGATGGGATGAAAAGAACAAAGACCCTTATGACCCCACAGCATACTCATTACCTCTGGACAAAATGCCAAGTTTTGTGTTACAGCTGTATATAGTACAGCCCCTAAGAGTATCTATATAAAGTCTTTAAGGCATGAGGTTCCCTCTACCAAAGGATTTAGAGTATAAGCAAGCAGGAAAGGGTTCAGGAAGAAAAGGGACATAGTCATCAGGAGCTTCCTCTATTCATAATCTCCTGAATTTTTGTTACCTGCTACACCTTCCCCTCTTAAGGTCAGCTGTGAACCAATACCATCCATTTGGTAATATGGATAATTTGGTAAAATGGATGGCAATACCATCCATTTGCTTTTAATTGAATTGAAATTTCCCAGCTACTCTTGCTCTGCACCCTAGGAGGTGACAACAGCCCGCAGAGATTTGTATTTATTGCCATTCAAATTCTACATCTTTTAATTTCAGCAAATATTTGAGAGTGGGAAGAACAGCTTAGATGTTTGAAAATGCCTTGGCAGATCTGGCTAAGCACTCCAACAAGCATCTGATAATGTCTACAGAGAAGATTCTGTGGGTCTCATACAGTGCAGTCTGAGTCTGCTGAAATGAGCCTCTCTCTAGAAGAGTTCACATGACAATAAGGAAAAAGGATATTCAGCAAGAAAGACTGATAATTGGCTGTAAAGACATCACTTATGGAGGAAAGGAGGCAGCCGAGGAATAGAAGAGTGGCTTCTGAAAGATAGTTTTCCCTATCAACTTTTTAATCTTAAAAATATGACCACTCAAAACATTTGACAAAAAGAAAAAAAGAGTCATCCATAATGAAAATCTTGCTGAGTTACAATCCTTAGTATTTTTCCCTATAAATCTGCTTTTCCACTTTGTCAAGATCATCAGGGACATATGTCCAGGTCTTACTATCACTTCTTTGCCTTTCTATGTATGATTTTAATTTTTCCTGGATCACTGTCTTCTAAAACTTTCTCTCCTGGACATTTTCAGACATGATTTGCACCTTTGCAATACACTTGTTTCATGGCTTAGGCCTCCTCTGAACCAAAGGGATCAAATTCAAAGGGCTCGCAAAAAAAAAAAAAAAAAAGGCAAAATGTGCTATTGCCACTCTTGTTAGAGGAGTCTTGACTTTTTCTCTCTGCCTTTTCCTGTCTCTATAACTTTCCAGTCTGTACAACCCATGACTGCTTACTCCTGGAAGAGGAAAATAATCATTTTCTCTCCCTGGTATGAGGAAGAGCTACTTTTACTCTTTTAGTGTGAAAGCCATGTGTTTTTTCATTAGTTTTCATTTGTGTCTTTGAAAAGACTTCTCCTCCCTTTGTGGAAATTCAAACTGGTGCTCAAAATCGCCCTTCCTGTTTCCTGTTTCAAATACCTTATAATAATTCTACAGCAAATCAAGAGAACTGCCTACTCCTAAGGTTTTGGTTATACCTGTTAGAGATCTCAACATTGTAATGAGTCATATACTTCTTCCCAATATATACAGGTTAAATATGTAATATGGACAAATTTTAAGTAAGGATTCAACCTTTGGGACCTTCATGTGATACTTGGTTTGAGTCACAATGAATTGAAGCAATCATGTACACTGAGATGTATTAATATATGTAAGTCACAACACCATTACACAAAACATCACTTCAGTTTTCATTAATAAAATTAGATCTGACTCTAAGCTGCAGTCATTAGAATGATAAAATCTGTGATCTCAGTTGTTACTCTTTTGTTTTTTCAGGTTTTTTTTTTTTTTGAGGATGATAGGAGTGATCTTTCCCCATACAAACACGACCTTAGAAGAATCTATGGGAAATCTAAAAAATGAGGGAAGAGTCTGACTCTTAGGCCATTGTGGCCACTGTACTAATTTCCTACTGCCATTATAACCAGGTACCAAAAGCTTAGTGTCTTAACACAAAATGTTACACTACAGTTCTAGAGATCGGAAGTCCAGAATGGATCTTACAGAGCCAAAATCAAGGTGTTGGCAGGACTGCATATCTTTAGGAGGCTCTAGCAAAGTACCTTTTGCCTTGCCTTTTGCAGCTCCTAGAGGCTGCCCACGGTCCTTGACTCACAGCCTGCTTCTACCATCAAAGCCCCTGGTGACATCTACTGGGCCTTTGCTTTTGTCCTCATATCTCTTCTGCCTTTCCTGCCTTCCTTTTCCCCCATTAGGTCTTGTGATCACATGAATGATCACAATGATCAGATGAATCCAGAATAATCTTCCATCTCATGACCTGGTTACTGACAGAGTA
This sequence comes from Bubalus kerabau, assembly GCF_029407905.1. Classification (NCBI taxonomy): domain Eukaryota; kingdom Metazoa; phylum Chordata; class Mammalia; order Artiodactyla; family Bovidae; genus Bubalus; species Bubalus kerabau. The sequence continues at coordinate 18,323,958 of NC_073641.1, forward strand.
AGATAAAAACGAGAAGGTTGGTTGAAAGCAAGGCATCTAGTAATTGTTTTTCAGTCACATCTGTGAGGTTCCTTTTGCTGCATAAGGTAATGCTCACAGATTTCTGGAGTTAGGAGGTGGATATCTTTGAGAAATCATTTTCTGCCTGCCACAGCCACCATTCTCACCTCTACAAAGATGCCACTGCCAACACTTGTTCTCCTCTGCCTACCAGACACTGCTGTTGTGGGTACCCGCAGAAGCCACTCACCATGGCTCTCTATGGAGAGCAGTCTCAGCCCCAGACCCTGCTACTGTCTTCAGTGGTCCACCTTGGTGTCTAGAACCATCCTTCGGCCATTGACCCAGGAAAGCGCTGTAGCACACAGGATACAGACCTCTACCACTCATGGAAATCCTCTGTCTCATTCCCAGTCTCAGAAAAGCTAACTGTCTCTCTGCTGTGCAGAGTTGTTCTCCTCCTGCACAACCTCCACTGTGCTCCTTCTCAAAGGCCCTTCACATTCCCCACAACTTTGGGTGTGGGATTGTCCCCAGATGCCTGGAAACTTGTGATTTTGACAGCAAAACCCAACCTTTTTAAATAAATCCCTAGACAAGGGACATAACTCAGACCCACTGAAGGTATCACCCTTCTCTAGAGGGTTTAAAAAAATAATTTCCTTTGCTTTAAACTTCCTGTAGAATGGAGGAGGGGGTAAGATATGAATATTTTTAAAAATATTCTTGTCCAGTCTACAAGAAAAGGAAAATCCTAAGATAAAAGTGGACTAGGGCAAAACATTAAAAATAGGTGCCATTAAGCAACAATATCATATATAACAGATTTAGGAGAATTTAATTTAGTCTCATTTCTGAAGAAATGCAAAGAACCCATTGCAACACTGATATGAGAAACAGCCAGAATCAATCCACAATATGAGAGAGTTTTTTCTTTTATATATAATTGCAGTTACAGAGTCACATCTTGACCAACAGTATTTTTTTAATCTATAGGATTTTTTTTTCCAACATTGGTGTTCTACTCTTGTTGAAAACGCTACAAAAAAAGAGCAAGAAGAAAGAAGCTGAAAAAAAAAAAAAAAAAGAAAGGGAAGTGAACAATTGAACAGAAAAAAAAAAAAATTCTTCTGTAAAAGTTCCAGAAAACACAGCAATGAACACACCACATCTTTGGAATTGTAGTGTTTCTTTTAGGAATGTAAAAACTAAAATATGTATCAAAAGAGCTGATGGAGTCAGAAGAAAGGAACAAAAGGTTTAATTTTTGGCTAGACAAATGTTCCGGTTCCATTATAGCAGCTTTATTTCTAGTAGTTAAAAACTGGAAATAACCCATACATATGCCAACAATAGAAAAATAGGAGGAAACAGGATCAAGATGACAGAGTAGGAAGACTCTGAGTTCACCCACCCACACACCCACACACCCACACACATCAAAACTGCAGCTATATATAGAGCAACTCTTTCTGAAAAGAACCTGAAGACTAGCAAAATTGCTTTTTTACAGCAAGGCTATAAAGAAAGAAGTGGGCTTCCCTGGTAGCTCAGCAGTAAAGAATCCACCCACACTGCAGGAGACCCATGTTCAATTCCTGGGTTGGGAAGATCCCCTGGAGAAGGAAATGGCAACCCACTCCAGTATTCTTGCCTGGAAATCCCATGGACAGAGGAGCCTGGTGGGCTACAGTCTACTGGGTCACAAGATTCAGACAACTTAGCAACTAAACCCCTGCCACCACCATAAAGAAAGAACCACACAGAGTCTAGTACAAGGGGAGAAGTTATTTAGTTGGGACCCACATACCAGCGGAGAAGGCAATGGCACCCCACTCCAGTACTCTTGCCTGGAAAATCCCATGAACGGAGAAGCCTGGAAGGCTGCAGTCCATGGGGTCGCTGAGGGTCAGACACAACTGAACGACTTCACTTTCACTTTTCACTTGCATGCATTGGAGAAGGAAATGGCAACCCACTCCAGTGTTCTTGCCTGGAGAATCCCAGGGACGGGGGAGCCTGGTGGGCTACCGTCTATAGGGTCGGACAGAGTCGGACACGACTGAAGTGACTTAGCAGCAGCAGCACATACCAGCAGGTGACCCAGACAAGTAGGGAGACATCACAGGCTCAGGTATCCTTCCGGGGGAGTCAAAGGTTCTGAGAATAATTCTGTCAAATTATGATAACAAATTCAGGTAGTATTATTGAATTATTGAAATTAATACATAGATTAATTTTGGAAAGATGAGCTCCTTTCCTATATTGCCTTTTCCAACCCATTAATATGGTACCTATTTTATTTTACCTTTCTCCAGGAATCCTGCCCATTTTTATTTAGTTACATGTTATTTTATATTTTTATTCTTGTTGTGTCTTAAGCAACCAGTTCTCAAACCTGAACATCAGAATTATCTGTGGAGTTCTTTTAAAATACAGATGCCCAGCTCCCATCCTTACAGATTCTAACTCTTGAATACGGAGTGAGTTGTGACCATATTTCTTTTCTTGTAAGTAATGTTGATACAGAGCCAAGAATGAGAACACTTGGAAAATACAGAATGTAGCAACCAAGTTTAATAACTTTGTGCTTTATTTCTTGGCTTTTCCATATTCATTTTAAAAATAAATATATAGTATTATATCTAATTTTCATTTATGAAAATTATTTACTTATTAATTTACCCTTAACATTAGTTCCTAGTGTTAATTAAAAATTTTAAGTATCAGTTTATTTCCTACATCATGTTTCATCTATGGATAAAGCAGCATAATTTACTTAACTGATTTCTATACTTTCCCCATTTTCTGTTAGAAACATATACAATGTTATTTCTACTTGGGGTAATAAAGAAAACAAAAGTGCATATCTCAGAATCTAAATATTTCATTATTTTTCACTGGAATGTTCTAGAATAGGAAACTGTCAAATTCAGACTCTACCATGTGACCATGTCACCATAAAAGAATGTCATAATAAGTTAATGTCATAATAAATTAAACTATAGTCTATATCTTGATGAAGGTGAAAAAGGAGAGTAAAAAAGCTGACTTAAAACTCAACATTCAAAAAGTTAAGGTCAAAACTAATACAATTATGTAAAGTTTAAAAATAAAATTAAATTAAAAAAAAAAGAAATAAAAATGGTAAAAAAAAAAAAAAAAGTTAAGGTCATGGCATCTGGTCCCATCACTTCATGGCCAATAGATGAGGAAAAAAATGTAAACAATGACCGACTTTATTTTCTTCAGCTCCAAAATCACTGTGGACAGTGACTGCAGTCATGAAATTAAAAGACACTTGTTCCTTGGAAGAACTGCTATGACAAATCTAGACAGTGTATTAAAAGGCAGAGACCTTTGCTGACAGAGGCCTATATAGTCAAAGCTATGATTTTCCCAGTAGTCATGTATGGATGTGAAAGTTGGACCATAAAGGCACTGAAGAATTAATGCTTTCACATTGTGGTGCTGGAGAAGACTCTTAAGAGTCCCTTGGACAACAGGGAGATCAGACCAGTCAATGTTAAAGGAAACCAACCCTGAATATTCATTGGAAGGACTGAATGCTAAAGCTGAATCTCCAATACTTTGACCACATAATGCAAAGAGCTGATTCATTGGGAAAGACCCTGATAGAGGGAAAGACTGAGGTCAAGAGAAGGGAGAAACAGAGGATAAGATGGTTGGATGGCATCATTGACTCAATGGACATGACTTTGAATTAAGTCCAGGAGATGATGAAGGACAGGGAAGCCTGGCATGTTGCAGTCCATGGGGTCACAAAGGGTCAGACATGACAGGGCAACTGACCAACAACAATATCTTTAATTTTACTTCTCTGAATGAAACCATCCTTGTTTAAAGTATTCTGATATGATTGAACACTTGAGGAAATAATATAGATAAGTTCAGTTCAGTTCAGTACAGTCACTCAGTCATGTCCGACTCTTTGTGACCCCATGAATCATAGCACGCCAGGCCTCCCTGTCCATCACCAACTCCCGGAGTTCACTCAAACTCACATCCATCGAGTCAGTGATGCCAACTAGCCATCTCATCCTCTGTTGTCCCCTTCTCCTCCTGCCCCCAATCCCTCCGAGCATCAGGGTCTTTTCCAATGAGTCAACTCTTCGCATGAGGTGGACAAAGTACTGGAGTTTCAGCTTCAGCATCAGTCCTTCCAATGAACACCCAGGACTGATCTCCTTCACAATGGACTGGTTGGATCTCCTTGCTGTCCAAGGGACTCTCAAGAGTCTTCTCCAACACCACAGTTCAAAAGCATCAATTCTTCGGCGCTCAGCTTTCTTCACAGTCCAATTCTCACATCCATACATGACCACTGGAAAAACCATAAATAAGTTACTTGTTACTATATATCAAAAAGAAAATGTTTTACTAAAGCAGAAATATGGGTAGCATATTCTACCCCTTATAATTTGTAACAAAATCTGGCAAATACTATGCTATTAAATCTAGCTTAAAAAGGCTTCTTGGCTGAAAAAAATTTATAAATCATGGCAAATTCATATATAAAATATTACAGTACAGTCATAATTACAAGTGACAAGTGAAAGTCACTCAGTCATGTCCGACTCTGTGACCCCATGGAATTCTCCAGGCCAGAATACTGGAGCAGGTAGCCTTCCCCTTCTCCAGGGGGTCTTCTCAACCCAGGGGTTGAACCCAGGTTTCCCACATTGCAGGTGGATCCTTTACCAGCTGAGCCACAAGGGAAGCCCAAGAATACTGGAGTGGGTAGCCTATCTCTTCTCCAGTGGATCTTCCTGACCCAGGAATCAAACCGGGGTCTCCTGCATTGCAGGTGGATTCTTTACCAACTGAGCTATGACGGAAGCCCTCACAGTTATAATAAATAAACTTAAATCACATGCACCAACACAGATAAGAATCAAAAACATGATCAGGGTGATTGAAAGTCAGTTGCAAAATCATACTTATTATTCAATTCATACAAGGATTTTCGATTTCAGAAATATAAAAGAATATATAGGAATGATTAAAACTCAATGATTAAAATTGAGAAATGGTTGCCTCTGGGAAGGGAAGAAGAATAAGAATGTGAAGGACTACATGGGGAACTTCAACTATATCTGAAATATTTATTCTTCCAAAAACAGAAAAAATATAACCTATACTTGAAAGATGTTAGGATAAAAGATAATGAGTGATCTTTTATGAGTTTCATAGGTATTTTTTATGTTAATTTGGTATTTTTAACATTTTGAAAAAAATCACTAAAATGATAATTCAGGGTACTGAATTCTAATATGACTTTTAACATTTCTGTTTGATCTGGAACACATTGCTTATCTGCTCTATTCTCCAATTCTTTTGTCAGTAAAATGAAGATGTTATTATTTGTCCTTTATTTTATACAGGCGGTAATTGGCTAAAAGCAACAACTGTAAAAGACATCAAGTTCTATGTAAAATTAAAACACTTAAATCAAGGGGAAAAAACTTCTTCCCCTCTTACAAGAACTGCTAATCCTCAGGAGTAAGAAAAACTTCAACGGAAGACCACAAAAGTCAAAAGTAACTCAATTTAGCTTTTTTGTTGTCCTCTTTGTTAAAGTGAAAGACATATTTTACTTACTGACATTTTTACAATTAATATAAAACATAAAATGGTCTGATAAATAAAACAAATTAAAAAGTCATTTTTGTTATCTTTAGGTAAGACAGAGAGGGAGATGATGAAATAGAATAAGAAAGAAGGTATAACTAGAGCAACAGGGACAAAGGAACACACGTATAAGAATACTGAGACACTGGCCCTGGAGGAAAGACACGCGGAGAAGGCTCATCCATAACAAGCACTGAGAGAGCATGCAGGGGAGCCCCTAGTTATGAAGCAGAGAAAATCAGAACCACAGTAAATGTTCAGACTTGTCTGTGCCTCGAAATACCTTACATGATAATCTCTCCATTCCTTACAGGCCAGCTCAGCCCAGCTCCCAGTTCTCTCTGGCTTGAAGAAGGGGAGATGAAGCAGTTTTATTGGCTGTATTTCAATACCAGTCACTGGTCATGCTTCCTCCATCCTTACCTTTCTTCAGTTTAATCCTCTGAGATTCTGCCCTTCCCAATGGCCCAGTGTGTCTTTTAACAATATGCTTCTGCATTTGACTCTTCTTGAGCCCATATTATGATAATTTGCTTTTACTTCCAACTATCATTCATCTCAACGATGAATGATATCATTGCCCATTTCTACTATCTGTTCACCGATTTTTCTCTATAGTAAATATCACAGTTTTATCTTACTCCATTGTACATTCAAAATTTAGAAGCATAAATCTTAAAATTTCTATTGCTGATTTCTACTGATGTATCACAGAAATTCTCTGAATGTAATACTGCAGAATCGGTTTATCCAGTGCCCTCTGAGTTGGTAAGAGGGAGTGTGTCAGCAGAAGTTACTGAGAGGCTGGTTGTGAATATTACTCAGGAGAGAGAGACAGTTATAATGAACAGCCCTCAAAATGGATATCCACAAGTCAAACAGTCTCAACTCTGTACATGCAGTTTTAAAATAGACTTTAGGCTTCAGTGGGCCCTACTTCAGAAGTGCTCAAATGACATCTATGTCCAGGACATCAAAACTGGTGAAAATGTTAAATTTCTCAAAAATGTAGGCATGGAGCCCAAGGAGGGCTCCACTCAATAGGAGTTAGGACTCCCCACGTTTCTCACTGTGGTTCCTGGAACTGCCTCACCCAACTATTCCAGGAGCATGTCCTTTTTATTTTTTTTAGTATGTTGGAGTATAGTTGATGAACAATGTTGTGTTAATTTCAGGTGTACAGAAAAGTGATTCACTTATATGTATACATGTATCTATTATTTTCAAGTTCTTTCCCCATTTAGGTCAGCATAGAATATTAAGCAGAGTTCCCTGTGCTATACACTTGCTTCAGTCATATCTGTCTCTTTGCGACCCCGTGGACTGTAGCCCACCAGGCTCCATCCTCCATGGGATTCTCCAGGCAAGAATACTGGAGTGGGTTGCCATGCTTTCCTCCAGGGGAACTTCACGACTCAGGGATAGAACCTGCATCTCTTACATCTCCTGCATTGGCAGGCAGGTTCTTCTGGGAAGCCCCATTTTAAATATAGCAGTGTATATATATATATATATATCAATTCCAAATTCCCAATCTATTGGAACTTAATAACCCTTTATCTTGGTCTCTTAACATAGAATGAATTGCTCACCTGGAAAATGTTGCCACACCATCTGGATATTAGACTTACTTGCTAAATTAATCTATTTGCATCTTCAGCTTGGTTACTCACGGAACTGATGGTTAGCTTTGATTCTATGGTCAGATGTGCCCTGAGTTAAGGGGGACCTTCATACAGCAGGAAATGGCAACCCACTCCAGGACTCTTGCTTGGAGAATCCCATGGATGGAGAATTCTGGTGCAGGCTACAGTCCATGGGGTCGCTAAGAGTCAGACACGACTGAGCGACTTCACTTTCACTTTCATGCAGCAGAAACTTAGAACACTTACATAGGGTGGCCATTCATCCTGATTTGTTTGAGACTGTCCCAGGGTAATAATTAATACTGCTCCCTTTCACTCTCGGAAGTGACCTGGTTTGGACAACAAATTATAAGGTCATCCTTAGGTTTTCGCCAATAAGGACTTCTAAAACTACATTTCATTTTTATAGTTACATTTAAAAGTAGAATATAAATTTTCAACTGTATTTAAATAGCAGATTAATCAATCCAGATGTGCTGTATGATCACAGACTAAGGATTTATTGTTATAGTTTCAAAACTATATAAGAAGATATATGCTACTGAATGAGGACAAAAGCAATAGAAATTATTGCAGTCAGAATGAAGAATTACTAGGAAAAAAAATAAATGAAAAAGAAGCATCATAACTAGGAAGCAGGTTATAAGCCAGGTATGACTCTAACAAGACTCAAATATACTTATTTCATCTGTTAGTCCTAAATCAGTATCTCTTTCCTTTCTATTAATACATGACTCCCAGATCCCAGCAAAAGCTCACTCATGCAGGTATTCTGGGGATCCCATAAGGTGTCCCGTATGGGACAAAGGCAAAGAACAAATTCTCCCCCAAAGCCTCCTAAAGAGAGCAAGACCCTACTGACACCTTGATTTCGGATTTCAGAATCCTGGCCTCCAAAACTGAGATAATAAATTTTTGTTGTTTATTGAGTTTGGGATAACTTTCCATGACAACTACAGAAAACTAATAGAGATGGAAAACAGGCTTAGGGGAGTAGTTTGTCTAAGGTCACAAAGCTAGAAATTTGGACAGCAAGGGTTGAAAGTCAAGGAAATGTCTCCAGAGCTCTTTCTAGAACAATTCAGGGCAGGAGGAAAGGGGAACAACAGAGGATGAGATGGCTGGAAGGCATCACAGACTCAATGGATGTAAATTTAAGCAAACTGCAGGATAGTGAAGGACAGGGAAGCCTGGCATGCTGCAGTTCATGGGTTCATAGAGTCAGACATGATTTAGCAATTGAACAACAGGCTAAGACACTCTACCAAAATACCTTCTGGGAACCAAATCCATGAGGTCTGTGTCCCAGAATCATAAAGAATGTTTCATAAAAATACCTTATTGTGGCAGCGCTTTTCTTGGTATAGTTCTGGTAGAAATTCTGGGGGCCGGGTTGATAGATAGGGATAATCCCTTTAATATCTCCTTCTCCTCCTACATAGCCTCTGTGCCCTTCTGCTTTTATCATCTCTCCTTCCACCAAGAAAACCTTCTCATGAAAACAGATTTGAAAATCACATCTAGTGGGCCCAGAAACAGTTTCACAGTTAGATAGAAGAATGAGTTCAAATAATGATGCCCTAGCTTTATCAGTTCAGTTGCTCAGTCGTGTCTGACCCTATGTGACCCCATGAATCGCAGCATGCCAGGCCTCTCTGTCCATCATCAACTCCACGAGTTCACTCAAACTCATGTCCATTGAGTGGGTAATGCCATCCAGCCATCTCATCCTCTGTCATCCCCCTCTCCTCCTGCCCCCAATCCCTCCCAGCATCAGGGTCTTTTCCAATGAGTCAATTCTTAGCATGAGGTGGCCAAAATACTGGAGTTTCAGCTTCAGCATCAGTCCTTCCAATGAACACCCAGGACTGATCTCCTTTAGGATGAACTGGTTGGATCTCCTTATAGTCCAAGGGACTCTCAAGAACCTTCTCCAACACCACAGTTCAAAAGCATCAATTCTTCAGCACTCAGCTTTCTTCACAATCCAACTCTCACATCCATACATGACCACAGGAAAAACCATAGCCTTGACTAGACAGACCTTTGTTGGCAAAGTAACGTCTCTGCTTTTTAATATGCTATCTAGGTTGGTCATAACTTTTCTTCCAAGGAGTAAGCGTCTTTTCATTTCATGGCTGCAGTCACCATCTGCAGTGATTTTGGAGCCAAAAAAAAAAAAATAATAAAGTCTGACACTGTTTCCACTGTTTCCCCAGCTATTTCCCATGAAGTGATGGGACCAGACGCCATGATCTTAGTTTACTGAATGTTGAGCTTTAAGCCAACTTTTTCACTCTCCTCTTTCACTTTCATCAAGAGGTTTTTTAGTTCCTCTTCAATTTCTGCCATAAGGGTGGTGTCATCTGCATATCTGAGGTTACTGATATTTCTCCCGGCAATCTTGATTCCAGCTTGTGCTTCTTCCAGCCCAGCGTTTCTCATGATGTACTCTGCATAGAAGTTAAATAAGCAGGGTGACAATATACAGCCTTGACATACTCCTTTTCCTATTTGGAACCAGTCTGTTGTTTCATGTCCAGTTCTAACTTGCTTCCTGACCTACATAGAGGTTTCCTATTTGGAACCAGTCTGTTGTTCCATGTCCAGTTCTAACTGTTGCTTCCTGACCTGCATATAGGTTTCTCAAGAGGCAGGTCAGGTGGTCTGGTATGCACATCTCTTTCAGAATTTTCCACAGTTTATTGTGATCCACACAGGTAAAGGCTTTGAAATAGTCAATAAAGCAGAAATAGATGTTTTTCTGGAACTCTCTTGCTTTTTCTACAATCCAGTGGATGTTGGCAATTTGATCTCTGGTTCCTCTGCCTTTTCTAAAACCAGCTTGAACATCTGGAAGTTCACAGTTCACGTATTGCTGAAGCCTGGCTTGGAGAATTTTGAGCATTACTTTGCTAGTGTGTAAGATGAGTGCAATTGTGCAGTAGTTTGAGCATTCTTTGGCATTGCCTTTCTTTGGGATTGGAATGAAAACTGACCTTTTCCAGTCCTGTGGCCACTGCTGAGTTTTCCAAATTTGCTGGCATATTGAGAGCAACATATAGAGTTTTGCCAAGAGAACACACTGGTCATAGCAAACACCCTCTACCAACAACACAAGAGAAGACTCTACACATGGACATCACCAGATGGTCAACACTGAAATCAGACTGATTATATTCCTTGCAGCCAAAGATGGAGAAGCTCTATACAGTCAGCAAAAACAAGACTGGCAGCTGACAGTGGCTCAGATCAGGAACTCCTTATTGTCAAATTCAGACTTAAATTGAAGAAAGTAGGGAAAACCACTAGACCATTCAGGTATGACCTAAATCAAATTCCTTATGATTATACAGTGGAAGTGAAAAATAAATTTAAGGGACTAGATCTGATAGACAGAGTGCCTGATGAACTATGGATGGAGGTTTGTAACAATGTACAGGAGACAGGGATCAAGACCATCCCCATGGAAAAGAAATGCAAAAAAGCAAAATGGCTGTCTGGGGAGGCCTTACAAATAGCTGTGAAAAGAAGAGAAGTGAAAAGCAAAGGAGCAAAGGAAAGATATAAGCATCTGAATGGAGAGTTCCAAAGAATAGCAAGGAGAGATAAGAAAGCCTACTTCATTGATCAATGCAAAGAAATAGAGGAAAACAACAGAATGGGAACGACTAGAGATCTCGTTAAGAAAATTAAAGATACCAAGGGAACATTTCATGCTAGATGGGCATGATAAAGGACAGAAATGGTATGGACCTAGCAGAAGATATTAAGAAGACGTGGCAAGGATACACAGAAGAACTGTACAAAAAAGATCTTCATGACCAGATAATCACAATGGTGTGATCACTGACCTAGAGCCAGACATCCTGGAATGTGAAGTCAAGTGGGCCTTAGAAAGCATCACTACGAACAAAGCTAGTGGAGGTGATAGAACTCCAGTTGAGCTATTTCAAATCTCTAGCTTTATACTACCTATCAAAAAATATCTCTAAGATAATCAATAAGCTCTCCAAATAGACAAATATTAGCTAAAAAGGAAAGTGAAAGACAAGTAATAGGAACATTCTCAAAGTAAGCGAAGCTATTCTCTGGATTCTTTCTTTAATATTATATTTTACATGTTGATGTACATCCAATATATGCAAGATCTCGCTTACGATGAAATTATTCTGGCACCTCCATCTACACTTTCCAATTTAGTGAACCGACCATTTTTTCAAAGAATATCTCTGAAATGTGCCTCATGAAGAAACATTTCTAAGGAAATGCTGCATAATTTAGACTCACCTTTTTTCTGTTAATAGAGCTGATTTAAGGTATCTCCAGAGCAAGATGCAATTTTGTGAAACATTAGGAAAATAAGAAATAGCTCAGTGTTTCAGAATATGAAGCAAAGGGCTTCATTTTACTACATCTTGGGCTCTGAACTCAACAGACCTATCTGATTGTCTCTGAATGCAACATTGCAGCCCCTAGAGATATACATTATTTATAACTTCTACAGAAATTCTACAAAGCTAATGCACAGTACTCTTCCAAACCAAATAAATAATATCCTAATTTTTGTTATTCTACTGGTTTCTGGGACTTCTGTTCAGTCAAAAAAAAAAAATAGCTTACATTTCTATAAATAATACTGGCAACTTTTCAAAACATTAGCAAACATTAGCAAGTTTTATGTTGACCTGGACTCTCTGACTGCTTCTGTATTTTCTTTCTCCTTCCACCCTCTAAATACAGATATTGCCTCAGGTTTAATCTATGATCCCTTCCTTTTTGTATGTACAAAAAGGCTTTTCTTATAACCACGACGATATCCATTGCCTCAAATAACAACTGTACTCAAAATTCTCTCCTACGCTTGACTTAAAAAAAAATTAAATAAGTAGAAATTACTCAACATATCTTTAACACAATACTAGCAATACAGTCAATAGGAAACAATAGTGGTGTTTCCCCATTAAAGTAAAAAAAAAAAAGGTAAAGACAGTAAATAATTCCATTGTTAAATTTTTACATTATTTTAGAGGAAATAGACAATATAATTAGGCAAGACAAAGAAATGAGAAGTATAAACATTGTAAGGAGGAGATAAAATTATCTCTTATTCAGCTGATTGAATTAGCAGGGTCATCATGTCTCAAAACCTCAGGGACCACCCTTTCCATTATATTCCAGTCATGCTGGACTGTGAACTGTCATGGCTGTATACCTTAAAAATCAATAGATTTTACTGATAAACTATTATAAACAATAAGAGAATTTAGTAAAGTGATTTGGCAAGACCAAATTTAAAATAGCAATTTAAAAATACTAAAATACCTAATAAAAACTCAACATTAAAAGTGCAATATGAGACTTCACAACTGCACAATTATGAAATTGCACAATTGCACTCATCTCACACATTAGCAAAGTAATGCTCAAAATTCTACAAGCCAGGCTTCAGCAGTATGTGAACCATGAGCTTCCAGATGTTCACAGTGGTTTTAGAAAAGGCAGAGGAACCAGAGATCAAATTGCCAATATCTGCTGAATCATCAAAAAAGCAAGAGAGTTTTAGAAAAACATCTACTTCTGCTTTATTGACTATGCCAAAGCTTTTGACCGTGTAGATCACAACAAACTGTGGAAAATTCTGAAAGAGATGGGAATACCAGACCACCTGACCTGCCTCTTGAGAAATCTGTATGCAGGTCAAGAAACAACAGTTAGAATTGGACATGGAATAACAGACTTGTTCCAAATCAGAAAAAGAGTACGTCAAAGCTGTATATTGTCACCTGCTTATTTAACTTATATGCAGATTACATCATGTGAAATGCCAGGCTGGATGAAACACAAGCTGGAATCAAGATTTCTGGGGAAAATGTCAATAACCTCAGATATTCAGGTGACACCACCCTTATGGCAGAAAGCAAAGAACTAAAGAGCCTCTTGATGAAAGTGAAAGAGGAGGGTGAAAAAGTTGGCTTAAAACTCAACATTCAGGAAACTAAGATCATGGCATCCAGTTCCATCACTTCATGGCAAATAGATGGGGAAACAGTGAGAGACTTTACTTTGGGGGCTTCAAAATCATTGCAAATGGTGAGTGCAGTCATGAAATTAAAAGACACCTGCTCCTTGGAAGAAAAGCTGTGACCAACCTAGACCAACATTAAAAAGCTGGATGCTTGGGGCTGGTGCACTGGGACGACACAGAGGGATGGAATGGGGAGGGAGGAGGGAGGAGGGTTCAGGATGGGGAACACATGTATACCTGTGGCGGATTCATTTTGATATTTGGCAAAACTAATACAGTTATGTAAAGTTTAAAAATAAAATAAAATTAAAAAAAAAAAAAAGCAGAGACATTACTTTGCTAACAAAGGTCCATCTAGTCAAAGCTATGGTTTTTTCAGTAGTCATGTATGGATGTGAGAGTTGGACTATAAAGAAAGCTGAGTGGCAAAAAATTGATGCTTTTGAACTGTGGTGTTGCAGAAGACTCTTGAGAGTCCCTTGGACTGCAAAGGAGATCCAACCAGTCATTCCTAATGAAAACAAGTCCTGAATATTCATTGGAAGGACTGATGCTGAAGCTGAAGCTCCAAAACTTTGGCCACCTAATGCGAAGAACTGACTCATTTGAAAAGACCTTGATGCTGGGAAAGATTGAAGGTAGGAAGAGAAGGGGATAATAGGGGAGATGGTTTGATGGCATCACCGACTCAATGGACCTGAGTTTGAGTAAGCTCCAGGAGATGGCTATGGACAGGGAAGCCTGGCGTGCTGCAGTCCATGGGGTTGCAAAAGAGTTGGACATGACTGAGCGACTGAACTCAACTGATGAGACTTCTGGTTTCTGGTCCAGCATGTAAGGAGCTTAGAAATTGTCATTCTGCCATAACAAATAAAAAGCAGAACAAACTAAAAAATATTGACAACTCTTCTCAAATCTGTCATAGAACTGATGTCATAGAGCAAACCACTTTTCCAAAAATTGGGGAGACAAACAGGAGGTTATAGAGACTCACAACTTAGCAAAAACCTCCCTGGGAATGAGTATTACAGTAGGAAAACCTAAACTATAACTGCCAAATTGCTGGAGACTCAGTGTGGAAAAAAGCCTGAGATTTAAAACTCAAGGTGATACAGTCATTTGCAAGACCTCATACTTTTGTGGGTTTTACCTCCAAAATCCCTAACAGGTTCACAGCGAAAATCAGAGAAAAGAGGCCCTCAGAGCTTCTAGCCAGATAAGGGTGGAAATAAACATTTTGAAATATACAAAAGCATTCTGTTCTTCATAGAAAAATCTGACTTCAAGAAAAACTTTTTTACTTATTTCATCAAAGCCTAACTGATCTGGGAGAAGAGAAATACCCAACTCTAGTCTACTCTAGCCATCCTGTTCACCTAAGATGTAAGGGGAGCAGGGGACAGGAATCTGAGAAGCACCAGTGAAGTTCACAGTCCAGGGTCATTAGCTCACTAAAAGACTGAGACCTAATCACAAGACTATAGAATGCTTCTCCACCCCCATACCTTACTACAACACCACTAAAGGCATATTTGAAGCAATTCCTTTTACCCAGTAAATTGACACTCAACAAAAATTAAAGAGCAAACTAAAAAATAAAAAATACAGTTTGAAACCATAGTGAAAGCATAGACTAAGGTATGGCAGGAATGTTGGAGTTATCAGATTCAGAAGATAAAACAACTATGATTAATATGCCAAGGGACCTAAGGAAACAAATAGACAATATGGAAGAATAGGTGGGTAATGTAGGGAGAGAGATGGAAATTCTAAGAAAGAATCAAATAGAAATGCTAGAGATAAAAAATACTGTAATAGAAATGAGGAACACTTTTGATGGGCACATTAGCAGATGAGACATGGCAGAGGAAAAAACTCTCTGACAAGAATGTCAGTAGAAAATTGCAAAATTGAAAAGCAAAGAGGAAAAATATGGATAAAAGCAGCAGAGAATATTCAGTAACTATGTGACAACTATAAGAAGTATAAAATAATATAGATATAAAATACAAATAGATATAATATAGATATAAAATACATTTTGTATGGGAATACAAAATGGAGAAGAGACAGAACGGATGCAGAAATTCTCAACAAAATATTAGCAAACTAAATTCAACAATACACAAAATGGATTATGCACCATGATCAAGTAGAATTTATTCCAGGGACACAAAGATGGTTCAATATTTGCAAATCAATCAATGTGTTATACCATATTAACAAAATGAAGAAAATATCACATGATCATCTCAACAGAGGCAGAAAAAGCATTTGACGAAATTCAACATCCGTTTATGATTTTAAAAAAGACTTTTGAAGTTGGTATAGTAAAAATATACCTCAACATAATAAAAGCCACTTATAACAAGCCCACAGTTAACATCATACACAATGGTGAAAACCTGAAAGTTTTTCCTCAAGTCAGGAATGAGACAAGGATGCCCACACTCATAATTTCTATTTAACATAGTATCAGAAGTCCTAGCCAAAGGAATGAGACAAGAAAAAAAAAATAAAAGACATTCAAATTGGAAGAAAAGAAGTAAAACTGTCACTATTTGCTGACAATTGACACTGTACACAGAAAACCCTAAGGACTCAGAAAACAAAACAAAAAAAAGAAAACAACACAACTATTAGAACCAATAAATGAATTGAACACAATATCAGGATACAAGATTAATATACATAAAACTTGCTTTTCTATACACTAATAATAAACTATCAGAAAAATAAAGAAGAAAATGATCCTGCTTAGAACTGCATCAAAAAGAATAAAATACCTAGGAATAAACTTCACCAAGTTTATTTCAACTCTGAAAACTATGAACAATGATAACGGAAAATGAAGATGAAGAAGATAAAGGAAAGATATTCTGTACTCATGGATTGGAAGATAATTGTTGGAATGTCCATAGTATCCAAAGTAATCTACAGTTTTAATGCAATCTCTATCAAAATACCTATGATGATTTTCACAGAGCTAGAACAAATAATCCTAAAATTCATGTCAAACCAACCTTGAAAAAAGAACAAAGCTGAGATATCACACTCCATGACATCAAAACATACTACAAAGCAACAGTAATCAAAATAGCATGGTACTGGCCCAAAAATAGACACATAGATCAATGGAACAGAATTGAGAGCCCAAGAAAAACCCCACACACTTATGGCCAATTAAACTATGACAAATGAGGCAAGAATATACAACAGAGAAAAGACAGTCTCTTTAATAAATGGTGCTGGAACTACTGGACAGCAACATGTAAAAGCAAGAAATTAGAACATTCCCTCACACCATATACAGAAATAAAATTGACCTGATTAAAGACCTAGAGATAAGAGCAGAAATCATAAAATTCCTGGATTAAAACATAGGCAGAACAATCTTAAGTTGTGGAAATATTTTTTTTTAATCTGTCTCCTCAGGTAAAAGAAACAAAAGCAAAAATAAGTAAATCAGGTTTACCTAAACTTAAAAGTTTTTGCATAGCAAAGGAAATCATTGGCAAAACTAAAAGACAACCTACTTAATGGAAGAAAATCGTAGCAAGTCATGATGGATAAGAGGTTAATATTCAAAATATATAAATACTTCATATAATTCAATATCAAAAGCTCAAACAACCCAATCAAAAAAATATGCAGAAGACTTGAATATACATTTCTCCAAAAGATACACATCTTTCCAAAGAAGATATACAGATGACCAACAGGCACATGAAAAGATGTTAAACACTGCTAACCATTAGAACAATGCAAATGAAAAATCACAATGAAGTGCCAGCTCACACCTATCAAAACTGTCATCCCCAAAAGTCTATAAATAGCAAATGCTGGCAAAGATACAAAGAAAAAGAACCTAAAAAAAAAAAAAGAAAGAAAAAGAAAAAGAACCTAGTAATCAGGATTAGTTTGTTATAATAAGGTACTAGCATTACCCATGAAGCAGTATAGTATTATTTGAAAGTGGGCTAAGTTTAGTGTAAATATACATTGCAAATTCTAGGGCAACCACCCAAAGAAAGTGTGCTAAGAGAAAAATAAAATTATATAAAAAGTTCATTTCAAACCACAAAATGTTAGTAAAGAGTGGTATACAAAAATAAGAGAAACACAAAAAGTAGACCAACCCTCAACAAAATAAAGGTCATATGTAGCAAGCATACAGCTGAAACAAGTGTACAGCTAACATCTACTCAATGGTGAAAAGCCAAAAGTTGTTTCTCTAAGATCAGGAATAAGAGAAGGATGCCTACGCTTGCCACTTTTATCACCATAGTATTTTATTCATTGTAGTATTGGAAGTCCTAGCCAGAGCAATCAGGCAAGGCAAAAAAAAAAAAAAAAAAAAAAACCTAAAACCACTATTCACACATGATTTGATACTATATATAGAAAAACACCAATACAGTATATTAACACATATATATGGAATTTAGAAAGATGGTAATAATAACCCTGTGTATGAGACAGCAAAAGAGACACTGATGTATAGATCAGTCTTATGGACTCTGTGGGAGGGGGAGAGGGTGGGGAGATTTGGGAGAATGGCATTGAAACATGTAAAATATCATGTATGAAACTAGTCGCCAGTCCAGGTTCGATGCACGATACTGGATGCTTGGGGCTGGTGCACTGGGACGACCCAGAGGGATGGTATGGGGAGGGAGGAGGGAGGAGGGTTCAGGATGGGGAACACAGGTATACCTGTGGCGGATTCATTTCAATGTTTGGCAAAACTAATACAATATTGTAAAGTTTAAAAATAAAATAAAATTAAAAAAAAAAAGATTTAAACAAACAAACAAAAAAAAACTCTCAGAAGGATCCTAGCCCACCAACACCTTGGTCTTGGCTTTCTGGCCTCCAGAACTATGAAGCAGTAAATTTCTGTTGTTTAAGCCTCAAAAAAAAAGAAAAGAAAAGAAAATTCTGAAGACTCCACAAAAAACTCTTAAAACTAATCAATAAATTCAATAAAATTTCAGAATACAAAATCAACATGCAAAAATCACTTGTGTTCCTATACACTAAAAATAAACTATCAGAAAGAGTAATTAAGAAAGAATTCCTGTTGACAATTGCATCAAGAAGGATAAAATACCTAGGAATAAATCTAACCAAGGAGGTAAAAGACTTGTAACCTTAAAACTCTAGGAAAATGATAAAAGAAATTAAAGAGACTGATAAATAACAATATATTGCATGCTCATGAAGTAGAAGAACTGATATTGTTCAAATATCCCTACCACCTAAAGCCATCTAACTAATTCAATGAAAACCCTATCAAAATTCCAATAGCATTTTCAACAAGAATAGAACAAATGATTCTAAAATATGAATGAAATCACAGAAGACCCAGGATAGCTAAAGGAATCTTGAGAAAGTATAAGCACTGAAGGCATAATGCTTCCTGATTTCAAGCTATATTACAAAGCTATAGTAATCAAAACAGTATGAAATTGGCATTAAAAACAGATACATTGATCCATGGAATAGGATAGAAACCCCAGAAATAAAACCATGCATATATGGTCAATTAATTTATGTAAAAGGATCCAAGAATATGCAATGGATAAAATTTAGTCTCTTCAACAAATGGTATTGGAAAACCTGAACAGCCACATGCAAATGAATATACCTCAAACAATAAACTTACACTATATACAAAAATCAACTCATAGTTGGTTAAAGACGAACATAAGGCCTGAAACCATACAACTCAAAGAAAACACAGGCAGTAAAATCTTTGACATTGGTGTTAACAGTTTTTTTTTCAATCTGACACCAAAAGTAAAGAGAAAAAAGCAAAAGTAAACAAGAAGGACTATGTAAAGCTATAATGTCTTTACACAACAAAGAAAACCATTAACAAAATGAAAAGCAACTTATTAAATGGCAGGTTACCAAAATATTTTCAAATTATACATCTGATAAGAGGTTAATATTAAAGCATACCTTGTTTATGAAAGCGAGTTAGCCACTCAGTCATGTCTGACTCTTTGCAACCCCATGGACTGTAGCCTGCCAGGCTCCTCTGTCCATGGAATTCTCCAGGCAAGAATACTGGAGTGGATTGCTACTTTCTCCATTCAGCCCACTCACTCCCTCCCTCCCCCACCGTGTGCACAAGTTCATTCTCTACATCTGCAACTCCATTCCTTCCCTGCAAATAAGTTCATCAATACCATTTTTCTAGATTTCATATATATACATAAATATATTTCTTTTTCTCTTTCTGACTTACTTCACTCTGTATAACAGGTTCTAGGGTCATCCATCTCATTAGAACTGACTCAAATTCATTCTTTTTTATGGCTGAATAATATTTCATTGTATATATGTACCACATCTTCTTTATCCATTTATCTGTTGATGGAAATCTGGGTTGCTTCCATGTCCTAACTATTGCAAATAGTGCTGCAATTAACACTGGGGTACATGTGTCTCTTAGAATTGTGGTTTTCTCAGGGTATATGCCCAGTAGTGGGGATGCTGAGTCATATGGTAGATCTATTTCTAGTTTTTTAAGGAATCTCCTTATTTTTCTCCATAACAGCTATATTGGTTTACATTCCCACCAACAGTATAGGAGTGTTCCCTCTTCTCCACATCCTCTTCAGCATTTTATCCAGAATATATAAGAAGCTCATACAGCTCAATTTTAGGGAAACAAACAACCCAATAAAAAAAATGGGCAGAAGACCTAATCAGACATTTTTCCAGACATACAGATGGCCAATAAACACATGAAAAGGTGCTCAACGTCATTAAATATTTGAGAAATGCAAATTAAAACTGTAATGAAATATCACTTCATACCGGTCAGAATGACCATCATCAAAAAATCTACAAAATAAGAGTAGATCTTAAATGTTCTTATTACACAAAAGAAATTATAATTATGTGACATATTAGAGGTAACATAGCTAACAATCTGGTAGCAGTCATTTTGCAATATATGAGTGTATGATATCAACATGTACATCCTAAACTTATATGACATTATATGTTAATAAAACTAGGGTAGAATTGAGGCTCTCAGAATATGTAGCCTGTAGAAAACATATACAATCTTTTCTCTGTTTGCTTTACTCAATTGTTATACACATAATAAAAGTTTATATCAAATGTTCAAGTCTCTCATATTTCAATGCCTTTCAAGAATAATAATAATGCTTTGAAATAATAATAATATTACTTCAAGAACAATAGCATAGGGTACAGTATAACCTTAATAAGTACATACTTTGATGTTTATTAGATATTCTGATTTTGTATTTACAATAGGGGTAAAATTGCTTAAGAGCAAATACATAAGAGCGTGTCTAGAAAATCAATGTTTCCAAAAAAAAGTATTAAAATTATGTCTTCTTTATCAGATAGAATAAATACCATTACCTAGTTATCTGCTGCTGAAGAGATAGATGGCTTTATTTAGTCTGTCTACACAGTTCAAAAAGAGAGAGCCCAGTAGCTGTCATTTTTCTAATATTATGTGTGAAATACAAGAACTACTGCCAAAGGGGATTACTCCAGGGAGAGAGAAAGATCAAATGGTTAATGAAAATTGATTTCATAAGATAATACCTTTCATAGATACAGTGCTAGCTTCTGAGTTATTTAACATCCTATTGAAATCACAAGTATTTCCATGACAGGAGAGGGAAAGAGAGAGAGAGAGAAATTTTATATCAAAAAGTACCACTAAAAAAAAAAAAAAGTACCACTAAATTATGAGACCTTTCAGGATTTGAAATGTACCTTATGTTTTTACATCAGATAAATGAACTTATTTTTAATCTGGTAAACTAGTATATATTTTTTTATATATACCAATTCTGGTGAGCTAACATATACATATATTCAGTCTGTAGGTGACATGTCACATCTTTTTCTCAATAGATTAGTTGTACTTTAAGAACACTTCCAGTTGAACAGTTTAGTCTATTTGTTTTATCTTTATGTGTCTTTAGTAGCTTGGGTTCATATATGTAATAGCTTTCCTCATTACGGGTGGCTGGAGGTTACTGACAAAAAGATTTTGAAAACTTAATACACTCTATTTAAAGTTGGAAAAGGGTAGTTCTTAGGGATGACTGATTTGGACTATATTAAAATGCAAAGAGAGAAGAAATAATTTTTTTTTTCCCAGAATAAGGTGATTTCATTAGGCTGCTTGTAAATAGAAATACTTTCCTGGAGACTCTCAACATTAATTAGACTAATTTTTCTGGGTGATGATCCTTCAGACTTGAGTGGGAAAGAAATGTCAAATGGCTATTTTCTCATTTTTATAAGATTCTTTTCCCACATGTTACTATTAATGAAATCAGAATGTGATTTGTAGTGAGAGGCAAATTTAATTGAATGTTTCATTCATGATTCCCCTTCTCCTTCAAAAAGCTGTTGCTCAGTCACTAAGTGGTGTCTGACTCTTTGTGACCCCATGGACTGCAGCACACCAGTCTCCTCTGTCCTCCTCTATCTCCCAGAGTTTGCTCAAATTCATGTCCATTGAGTCGGTGATGCTATCTAACCATCTCCTTTGCTTCCACCTTCTATTTTGGCCTTCAGTCTTTCCCTTCTAAAAGAGCAACTACCAATTTGATGATGCACCTTATAATGCACACTGACTTAAAACCCCAGAAACATGCTGCTGCTGCTAAGTCACTTCAGTCATGTGTGACTCTTTGTGACTCCAAGGACTGTAGCCCACCAGGCTCCTCTGTCCACGAGATTCTCCAGGCAAGAATACTGGAGTGGGTTGCCATTTCCTTCTCCAGAGGATTTTCCCAACACAGGGATCAAACCCACATCTCTTAGGTCTCCTGCACTGGCAGGCAGGTTCTTTACCACTAGCACCACCTGGGAAGCCCATGGATGAACCTATTTGTGACTGGTGGACAGGCAAGTCAATGTTTAAGAAGAATAAGCTGACAGAAAACCAGGGTAATGTCATCCTTATCTAGGAGGACGTTGTGCCTCACATCGTCAGGCAGAATGGTACTTATTCCTTATTACCTCCCTCCGCTTCCTCTAGTTCCTCCAACATCATCATCACTACTATCAACTGAACAGCTACCTGTAGCAGGCACTGTCCTTTTAACAGATGACCTCCACGTGCATCATATAAATCAATTTGTCCTCAGTCCTAGCTGCACCTTAGAATATCAGGAGCTTTTAAAAATACAACTGTCAAAAAAAAAAACCTGTCCAGGCCCATTACAGAGCAGTTGTTTCAGAAACTTTGAAGGTAAGCCCTTCATATCTGTATTTTTTTAATCTTCCCAAGCGAGCCTGATGCACACTGAATACTGAGAGTCACTGTTTTTCTGTGTTGCCGCCAAGCAGCAATGAGTACTTGGAACAGAAGCTACACTGACTCATGGCATATGCTTTCCAATCTCAAGAGATAATACTTCCTGAAATGTATAAAGCACAAGAGAAAAGGAGCCCAATAAAAGGAATCACTCCCCTAGTGCTTTTAAAAGGGAAATGACCACAGAATAGGTTTGAAATTAATTCCTCTGAGAACCAGCTAATAACACCGATAACTACCAGGTCTTCAAGCACTCAGCCTTAGACTCCAACTTTAGGGATACCTGTCATTCATTATCATTAGTGTCAAATTTTTAGTCACACCTAGCAGATAAAACGAAATGGCAACCCACTCCAGTACTCTTGCCTGGAAAATTCCATGGATGGAGGAGCCTGGTAGGCTACAGTCCACGGGATCGCAGAGTCGGACACGACTCAACAACTTCACTGGTGGTGGTAGCAGATAAAAGATGCTGGCTGCTCGGAGATAAGTGCCACAGTGAAACCAAGAAACTGTTTGGAACCCTAAGCTTCCATGGTCCCTAACCCAAAATATTCCTGGAAATATACCTCTCATCAGTTGCTACCCTTCACCATGAGTCCCAGTTTAGAGGAATGCATCACTTTGTAACAGTACCCTGGCTCGTCAGAGGTGTCTTCTTGGCAGCCTGTCCCTCACACAGTAACTTTCATCTGTTGACAAGCTAATAATTTCACCTGCCATCACAGCAAATTCTCTTTCACCAAAGTGACTCTGGAGGAACACCAATAAAATGCCCAGATTCTAACACAATTCTGTTTTCTCCTTTCTCCCAGGAAGAGAAAGATGCTACATTACACATAGTGTGAGGGACCACTCTGTCAGCATTCAGTAGGAAATGGAGAAAGGAAATATACCTTCTTATTTTGATTATTTTACAGTAGTACAGTTTTAGCAACATGTTCACTGGCAACATACAGAATCTTTCGGCTGAGGAATTTATTCCATGTGAGAAGTACATGATGGCACCATCACACACTCATTGAAGAGTTACCTACAAAAGGCCATATGTCTATTAATCACAGGAAACATGCCAGATCATGCACACATATGTGGAGTGGAGACACTCCATTCCAAGTAGTTGCTACATTACTTTGTGATCAACACTTTTAATTTTCCTAGAATTGTGGAAATGCTTAGAGTTTTTTTCTTACAGGTCCACAACAGCAGAAGAGGTGCTTGTGTACTATGGACAGTTTCCTTCAGGACCTGCACTTCGTTTCTAATTAGAACAATAAAAAATTCAATAAGGCATGTGCTCAGATGCTCAGTCATGTCTGACTCTTTGAAAGCCCATGGACTGTAGCCTGCCAGGCTCCTCTGTCCCTGGAATTCTCCAGGCATGGATACTGCAGTGGGTAGCCATTCCCTTCTCCAGGGGATCTTCCCTACCCAGGGATCAAACCTCGGTCTCCTGCATTGGCAGGAGGATTCTTTACCATTTGAGCCACCAGGGAAACCCAAAGATTACTTCTCGTTCCTGTACTAGGAGTCAAACCTGGGCCGCCTGGGTGAAAACCAGGAATCCTAACCACTAAAGCATATGCTAAAGAAACAAGGTTTAAATATTTATTCCTAATTATACATAGTGTGTGTGGGGTGGGGGTGGCAATCAGTCATTAATGAAGAACACACTGAGCACCATCCAGGTCAAAATGCAGTGAGTCAGGGACTCTTACAGTTCCCAGTCACTGTTTTCTTCAAGGGACTTACAAGAAAGTAAAGGAGATTTCCATCCTAAAAGTAACTGTTTTCAGAAATGGTTTGTAAGGAAGGCAAATTAGCAAACTGAGCACCCAGCAAAATCCTGAATTGCTGTGCCTGAGCCCTTTTTCCTCATTATTAAAATAAAATATCTGCTAGTAACATATAAAATACCTTAAACTGAGAAAAAGAATATTTTGCGTTGTTACATCTGTTACCATAAGCACATTAGCTTACAAGCGATTAATAAATGAAGGAACGATCTCAGAATAAAACAGAGGTTGCCCTGGTTTACACATGATTATTTTTAGCCCATGACGAATTTGTGCCAGCCAGAATTCACAGCTAAAATCACACAATACTAGCACAGCCAAGTACACTAAGCCACTGTTCACGTGGCCCTTGTCCCTCCTCAAGATTCACTTCAGTCATGTTCTCTGTCTTGGAAGAGTTATTGCAGGTTCTCCCAGATGTTTGTACATTTTGCTCATCCCCTAACTCAGCAGCCTTGATCATTCCTTCTGTGTTCTCTCCCATCAAAGTATCTATTTTTAAGGTAAAGTCTTAAATTCAACTTATTATTTCTCATTTTTTAAGAATTTTCAAATCTTTTGAGACTATACCAAAATGTATAAAAGGATTATTCTAGTTTTCATTAGTCCTTTGGTCACAAAGTTGCATAGGTTTTGAGTGATCTGCTCCCAACTCATTTTCCCCCTGAGTTCTGGTACCTTTAGTGCATGACTTTTCAGGAACACACAGATGGGCCACATGGGAGCTCAAAGAAGGCACATCACCTTGGGTGCTGGAAGATGCTTAGGGACCATCCTACAGCCGCAGAGCCTGAGTCAGATGTTACAGGAAGAGAAGGACTCAGTTCAGAACAGAGGAGGCAAGAGGTGGGAGGAGCAGTAGGAGAAGAGGGAGAAGCCATCAGTGCAAACCACGTGTGCAAAACCAGCAGCAAAATGAGACCAAAAGGGGAACATATTTTACATTACATTTGCCCAGGATATAAAGGCCTATGAGCTTAAAGTTTTTTTCTGTAAAGAGTCAAGAGCCACTTGAGGGGCCAGAGGCCCTTCTCATGTGGCTCTAGTGGTAAAGAACCCGCCGGCCAATGCAGGAGACGTAAAAGATGCGGTTCCATCCCTGGGTGGGGAAGATCCCCTGGAGGAGGGCATGGCAACCCACTCCATGGACAAGGGAGCCTGGCAAGCTACATACAGTCCATAGGGTCACAAAGAGTCAGACACAACTAACGTGACTTAGCTTGCACACAGGGACTAGAGCATTGACACAGCAACTCCCTTTTGGGGCAGCAAGGGCCTCTGGAAGCAGTCTCAGTTCAGTTCAGTTCAGTTCAGTCGCTCAGTCGTGTCTGACTCTCTGCAACCCCATGAATCGCAGCACACCAGGCCTCCCTGTCCATCACCAACTCCCGGAGTTCACTCAGACTCACATTCATCGAGTCAATGATGCCATCCAGCCATCTCATCCTCTGTAGGCCCCTTCTCCTCCTGCCCCCAATCCCTCCCAGCATCAGAGTCTAACAGTCTAGTCTATCCCTAGTCTTTTATGTTCAAAAAACTGAGATCCAGGTAAGTTACTGACCTATTCATAATCTCATTTATTCATAGTATCTCCTGGTTCCCAGGCCAAAGCTCATATGACAATATCCATGTAACACAAAATGAATTTTTAGAATAATATGACTATTGCCATAGTCAATAATCCAAAAGTCAGTGAGGACCTAGACTGTGAGGTATTGGTAGAAACAGAAGGAAAGGGAATATATTCATGAGACCTTATGAAGAAAGGATCTATAGTTAAGCCTGGTAAATGGCCAATGAGGGGTGTTTCCTAAAGTAGAAACATGATATATGTCATTATGTACATAATAAATCACAACAGGTAATTCATGTCTCTCTTTTGTGATATCACATAAACTATTAAGGTGATATTTGCAGGGTTGAAGGGTTAAAATGTAGACAGTATGTGGCTCACCTCTGAAAATTAAGATTGGAAAAACACAAAAGGAAAAGCTATATAGGATGATGAAATTATTCCATGAAGCAGAATCAAGACTATCTTCTGCTCTGCATTTCCCAGGAAGGAAGCTACCAAACAAGACCCTCCTCCCTCCACAATCTGGCTGACCAGGA
This sequence comes from Bubalus kerabau, assembly GCF_029407905.1. Taxonomy (NCBI): domain Eukaryota; kingdom Metazoa; phylum Chordata; class Mammalia; order Artiodactyla; family Bovidae; genus Bubalus; species Bubalus kerabau. Next base: position 18,350,523 of record NC_073641.1, read on the forward strand.
AGAGAGAGTCAAGGAAGACTCTCCAGTTGTGCAAGGAAGCCGGTCCTTCAACACAGGGCAGCAAGCCACACCCACATAGCATTTACACAGCCTCAGGCAAGATGCCACCTGGGAGCTGAGCTTGTCCCCTAGGAAGACTTCACCAGAGTGACATTTCCTTGGGGAAGCCCAGCTTTTATATCTAAAATTTTGTCAGTGTTTCCAGAGTTCATCATTTTCTAAGGGACTGACAGCATTCTCTTATGCTAACCAAACTCAAAAAAAGACAACTGCATTCACCAAAATACCAATGAGGAAAAAGCAGACTCAATACCCATGGTCATTCATCTATTTGGGAAGCCAAACATAATCAGAAAGTTGTGCAGCATGCATGAAAGCTGTGGAAGGGGAATGATGCAAAGGACCTTATAGCCCATGAACCAAAGACAGCCTCAGGCATCCACGTGTGCACCAATGTAGTTCTGCCAAACAGGTCAGGACACACATGTTCACTCGTGACAGCTGACATGAACTGATTTCAAAGAAACATTTTCATAAACTGTTTCATAAAGAATGAATTAATTTTTGAGCAATTTTAAGTAACAGTATAAAAACTGCAATTAGAATCTTTACATTTTAAGTGAGTTTAAGATAGTCAAAGGAATAATTTACTTTGTTAAAAGTTCCTGTTTGTTAAAACTACTCTGTGAACTCTTTCCAGGTAATTTCAGATTAATGATAACTGTTGCTAATTAGACTAGGAAGGAAATTAGTGAATTAATTGTGGTAATCTTGAAACAACAGTCTCCCAGAAGAAAGAAGGCTTGCTTAAAAAGGCTTCCTTCAGAAATACAGAAAATATATCAAAATTGAACAGGGAAGTCTGGAGAGAGAAACACAACATTATCAGAGGAAAAAGCAAGCTCCTTAATACTGCCTCCCTAACTTATGGAAGAATACTAGACTAAAAACTAAAAAATAGATGTTTCATTCAGTGAAATTTATTCAAAGTGTACTATTAAAATTAAGAGCACAAAAGTGTACATTAAATTAAAATCTTACATAGTCTCTGCACAATCTCATAATTCTATATTTGACCGTTTTCACCATTCCAAACTTGACTTGGAAATTTAGATGTTTTCAAATTTTTCATCTTTCTTATTGAAACAAGCTTCCATTTTATCTAATATGATAAAATGATAAAAATATCAAATTAAGGTAATGAGTTTTACTGTCTGCTAATGTTGCCAGGGAAGTTCCCCTGGAGGAGGGCATGACAACCCACTCCAGTATTTTGTCCATGGGACAACCCATGGACAAAAGAGCCTGGCAGGCTACAGTCGATGGGGTCGCCGAGTTGGACACAACTGGAGTGACTTAGCAGCAGCAGCACTGTTGCAAGGATACCCTCCTTGTCAGATACCTTCAGGTTCTGTGGAGGAATTTTCTTGGAAAAAAACATACAAGCTCAGCAAACTGCCTGACGTGGCTGCTATTCCTAAGAGTTTTGGATTTTCCTTGTGATTTTGACTTTAGAATGTAGCCATCTCCTTACCAGATCCTTCTATGTAATATTCATCTTCATGGTGACTATGATAGCAATATGCTGTCAGTCTGGTTTTCCTGAATAGAGAAAAAGTGACTATTGCAGGGATGAGGAGATATTTGGGCAGAACATATACACAATAGGAAATGTAATCAGAGAAAACCCAAGTTCAGCTTTGTCTCCCTCTCTATTAGAAAGATTTTCCATGCAAATAGGGACCAAAAGAAAGCAGGAGTAGCAATACTCATATCAGATAAAATAGACTTTAAAACAAAGGCTGTGAAAAGAGACAAAGAAGGTCACTACATAATGATCAAAGGATCAATCCAAGAAGAAGATATAACAATTATAAATATATATGCACCCAACACGGGAGCACCGCAGTATGTAAGACAAATGCTAACAAGTATGAAAGGAGAAATTAACAATAACACAATAATAGTGGGAGACTTTCATACCCCACTCACACCTATGGATAGATCAACTAAACAGAAAATTAACAAGGAAACACAAACTTTAAACGATACAATAGACCAGTTAGACCTAATTGATATCTATAGGACATTTCATCCCAAAACAATGAATTTCACCTTTTTCTCAAGCGCACATGGAACCTTCTCCAGGATAGATCACATCCTGGGCCATAAAGCTAGCCTTGGTAAATTCAAAAAAATAGAAATCATTCCAAGCATCTTTTCTGACCACAATGCAGTAAGATTAGATCTCAATTACAGGAGAAAAACTATTAAAAAATCCAACATATGGAGGCTGAACAACACGCTGCTGAATAACCAACAAATCACAGAAGAAATCAAAAAAGAAATCAAAATTTGCATAGAAACGAATGAAAATGAAAACACAACAACCCAAAAACCTGTGGGACACGGTAAAAGCAGTCCTAAGGGGAAAGTTCATAGCAATACAGGCACACCTCAAGAAACAAGAAAAAAGTCAAATAAATAACCTAACTCTACACCTAAAGCAACTAGAAAAGGAAGAAATGAAGAACCCCAGGGTTACTAGAAGGAAAGATATCTTAAAAATTAGGGCAGAAATAAATGCAAAAGAAACAAAAGAGACCATAGCAAAAATCAACAAAGCCAAAAGCTGGTTCTTTGAAAGGATAAATAAAATCGACAAACCATTAGCCAGACTCATCAAGAAACAAAGGGAGAAAAATCAAATCAATAAAATTAGAAATGAAAATGGAGAGATCACAACAGACAACACAGAAATACAAAGGATCATAAGAGACTACTATCAACAATTATATGCCAATAAAATAGACAACATGATAAATAAATAAAAATTTTTAAAAAATGGACAACATGGAAGAAATGGACAAATTCTTAGAAAAGTACAACTTTCCAAAACTGGACCAGGAAGAAATAGAAAATCTTAACAGACCCATCACAAGCACAGAAATTGCAACTGTAATCAGAAATCTTCCAGCAAACAAAAGCCCAGGTCCAGACGGCTTCACAGCTGAATTCTACCAAAAATTTAGAGAGGAGCTAACACCTATCCTGCTCAAACTCTTCCAGAAAATTGCAGAGGAAGGTAAACTTCCAAACTCATTCTATGAGGCCACCATCACCCTAATACCAAAACCTGACAAAGATCCCACAAAAAAGAAAACTACAGGCCAATATCACTGATGAACATAGATGCAAAAATCCTTAACAAAATTCTAGCAATCAGAATCCAACAACACATTAAAAAGATCATACACCATGACCAAGTGGGCTTTATCCCAGGGATGCAAGGATTCTTCAATATCCGCAAATCAATCAATGTAATACACCACATTAACAAATTGAAAAATAAAAACCATATGATTATCTCAACAGATGCAGAGAAAGCCTTTCACAAAATTCAACATCCATTTATGATAAAAACTCTTCAGAAAGCAGGAATAGAAGGAACATACCTCAACATAATAAAAGCTATATATGACAAACCCACAGCAAACATTATCCTCAATGGTGAAAAATTGAAAGCATTTCCTCTAAAGTCAGGAACAAGACAAGGGTGCCCACTTTCACCATTACTATTCAACATAGTTTTGGAAGTTTTGGCCACAGCAATCAGAGCAGAAAAAGAAATAAAAGGAATCCAAATTGGAAAAAAAGAAGTAAAACTCTCACTATTTGCAGATGACATGATCCTCTACATAGAAAACCCTAAAGACTCCACCAGAAAACTACTAGAACTAATCAATGACTATAGTAAAGTTGCAGGATATAAAATCAACACCCAGAAATCCCTTGCATTCCTATATACTAATAATGATAAAACAGAAAGAGAAATTAAGGAAACAATTCCATTCACCATTGCAACAAAAAGAATAAAATACTTAGGACTATATCTACCTAAAGAAACTAAAGACCTATATATAGAAAACTATAAAACACTGGTGAAAGAAATCAAAGAGGACACTAACAGATGGAGAAATATACCATGTTCATGGATTGGAAGAATCAATATAGTGAAAATGAGCATACTACCCAAAGCAATCTATAGATTCAATGCAATCCCTATCAAGCTACCAACAGCATTCTTCACAGAGCTAGAACAAATAATTTCACAATTTGTATGGAAATACAAAACACCTCGAATAGCCAAAGCGATCTTGAGAAAGAAGAATGGAACTGGAGGAATCAACCTACCTGACTTCAGGCTCTACTACAAAGCCACAGTTATCAAGACAGTATGGTACTGGCACAAAGACAGAAATATAGATCAATGGAACAAAATAGAAAGCCCAGAGATAAATCCACGCACATATGGACACCTTATCTTTGACAAAGGAGGCAAGAATATACAATGGATTAAAGACAATCTCTTTAACAAGTGGTGCTGGGAACTCTGGTCAACCACTTGTAAAAGAATGAAACTAGAACACTTTCTAACACCATACACAAAAATAAACTCAAAATGGACTAAAGATCTCAATGTAAGACCAGAAACTATAAAACTCCTAGAGGAGAACATAGGCAAAACACTCTCTGACATACATCACAGCAGGATCCTCTATGACCCACCTCCCAGAATATTGGAAATAAAAGCAAAAATAAACAAATGGGACCTAATTAACCTTAAAAGCTTCTGCACATCAAAGGAAACTATTAGCAAGGTGAAAAGACAGCCTACAGAATGGGAGAAGATAATAGCAAATGAAGCAACTGACAAACAACTAATCTCAAAAATATACAAGCAACTCCTACAGCTCAACTCCAGAAAAATAAATGACCCAATCAAAAAATGGGCCAAAGAACTAAATAGACATTTCTCCAAAGAAGACATACAGATGGCTAACAAACACATGAAAAGATGCTCAACATCACTCATTATCAGAGAAATGCAAATCAAAACCACTATGAGGTACCATTTCACACCAGTCAGAATGGCTGCGATCCAAAAGTCTACAAGCAATAAATGCTGGAGAGGGTGTGGAGAAAAGGGAACCCTCTTACACTGTTGGTGGGAATGCAAACTAGTACAGCCACTATGGAGAACAGTGTGGAGATTCCTTAAAAAACTGGAAATAGACCTGCCTTATGATCCAGCAATCCCACTGCTGGGCATACACACCGAGGAAACCAGAAGGGAAAGAGACATGTGTACCCCAATGTTCATTGCAGCACTGTTTATAATAGCCAGGACATGGAAGCAACCTAGATGTCCATCAGCAGATGAATGGATAAGAAAGCAGTGGTACATATACACAATGGAGTATTACTCAGCCGTTAAAAAGAATACATTTGAATCAGTTCTAATGAGGTGGATGAAACTGGAGCCTATTATACAGAGTGAAGTAAGCCAGAAAGAAAAACACCAATACGGTATACTAACGCATATATATGGAATTTAGAAAGATGGTAACAATAACCCTGTGTACGAGACAGCAAAAGAGACACTGATGTATAGAACAGTCTTTTGGACTCTGTGGGAGAGGGAGAGGGTGGGAAGATTTGGGAGAATGGCATTGAAACATGTAAAATATCATGTATGAAACGAGTTGCCAGTCCAGGTTCGATGCACGATACTGGATGCTTAGGGCTGGTGTACTGGGACGACCCAGAGGGATGGTATGGGGAGGGAGGAGCGAGGAGGGTTCAGGGTGGGGAACACATGTATACCTATGGCAGATTCATTTTGATATTTGGCAAAACTAATACAATTATGTAAAGTTTAAAAATAAAATAAAATTTAAAAAAAAAAAGAAAGAATTCTAACTGTTAAGTTAAGTCATCCTACCATTTCCCTGTGGGCTGCCCTGGTGGCTCAATGGTTAAAGAATCCACCTGCCAATGCAGGAGACATAAGTTCGATCCCTGGATCAGGAAGATCCCCTGGAGAAGGAAATAGCAATACCACTCCAGTATTCTTGCCTGGGAAATCCCATGGAGAGAGGAGCCTGGCAGGCTACAGTCCATGGCATCACAAAGAGTCAAAAATAACTTAACAACTGAAGAACCATTTCCCTAGCCTGGAAAACTCCTTCTTGGAAGCAGATAGCTTCTTTCTTGGTTTCCTTCACAATTTTTTTTTTCTTTTCTATCGCCACCCACTTTTCTGGTTGAATTCTTCTCTTCTAGGTATTCAGACAATCTTTCCATCCTAGTTCTTTAATTACTACTCTCATTTACCTACTAATACACCACATAAATATTTCCTAGGCAAAACGACTGTGCTAGAGATTGGTGACAATATAAAAATATAATACTCTAGCCTCCAAATGCTATTCTATAAGTAGGAAGATAAAATAAGTCCATGATACAGTTAGACAAAATACAGATTATCCAAATAGATTCTATTCCATCAATATGTAAGGAATGCAGACAGCACTTCGAGAATTCAGAGACTGAGAAGATGAGGGTGAGCAAGGGGGACTAGTAGCAGTATGGGATGAAGCAAGACAGCCTAATTTGGGGCGGCAGATTTTTTGACACTGCTGAATTCTCAGTGATGGAAAGACTATGGCATCTTCCTGCCATCTAAAAATTGACACTTGCTATCTGCCTCTATGGGCTTCCCTGGTGGCTCAGTCAATAAAGAATCCTCCTGCAATGCAGGAGACCCAGGTTGGATCCCTGGGTCTGGAAGATCTCCTGGAGAATGGAATGGCTACCCACTCCAGTATTCTTGCCTGGAGAATTCCTGGACAAGAGAGCCTGGTGGAACACACTCCATGGAGTGACAAGAGTCAGACACGACTTAGCGACTGAACCACCAACCACCTGCCTCTACAAAGAGTAAGTCACTAGCCACTGCAGCCACTGACCTTCAGCACACCCTGAAAGGAGTTCAAGGTGGAGACCAAGAATAAGGCACATTGTGGTCTGGGGAAAAATTGGCAGAAAATGCCTTCAGATAGCTACATACTCTCAGGAGAAGGTTTTATAAGCCCAAGTTCTTGCATCTCCTTATACCTAGAAAAGCACTAAAATCAATGGTGACATCTGCTCCTCGTGACAAAGCCTCTGCCAAATGTGTACTTGATGGCATGTACCCCTCCTTCACTGAAACCTATATAACACTGACCTCCCCTACCTCTTTGGAGCAGTTCCTCAGAGCCATCGGAGATGCTGTCTTGAGCTAAACTCCTCATTTTGGCCCAAATAAAACATAACTCACGACTCTCACATTGGACATTTTTTTTTCAGATGATATTCCATAAAAATGTGTTTTTAAATCTGCAAGTGGTGTAAAATAGAGAGTGAGAGTCAGATCAACCACTTCAAACCCTGAGTCTGCTTCCCAACAAATACAGGCAAGTAACATAACTTCTCTGTAACAGTTTCCTCATCAGTAATACAGAGCTGTGCTAAGGATAAAATAATGTGTATAAAATACTTAATACTCTGCCTCACCCAGAGCAGGTACCATATACATGTTGGCTGTTGCTGTAATTATTTATTGCTAATCACGCCAAGGACTTCTAGAATCACATACACATTTCTAGAAATACCCCTGGTCACAAAGATGTGGATCTTATTTTGAACGTACAAGATAACGCCACTTTCCTGTGTGAGTAACCAGATTCAATCAACACAGTTATTGTGATGAAGGGAGCTTAAGAGTATAAGGAGGAAAAAAGAGAATTGGGGAAACAGATGATGGTGATCAGATCTCCAAATTTAGATCACACTTTCCAAACCAGCTCAAACTACGATCCCTTGAGCCTTGATTTAATCACAGAATGTGTACAGCTTTAATCTCTTCGTATATTGGTAAAGAAAAAAATTCACAAATGCTAAAGTCATTTTCCAAAAAAGTTTTCTTGCCTCCAACTCCCTTAATTTCAAAAGCTGGCTTCGAAGCACAGCTGGTTTTTCTAACCACCTTTCTCTTTTGCATGTAAAACTCTGCCTCACCTTACATTCTTGATGAATATAAATAAGATGCTTTAACTTTTATCATGATGAGTCCCAGAAGAATGCCGCCTACTCTGTTCTTTGATGCCTTGACTGGCATTTAAAAGCATTGTGGGCGACAGCCGGACAAAGCTTTATGGTGGCAGCTGAAGTGGGTGAAGGTCTTTGACATTTAGCATGAATGCCTCAAAATGTGATTTTTAGGGGAGCATTTGGAGAGAGAATTCATGAGCTGGGAGTGCCCATGAGATGGAAAAACATGGTATGTTCAGATGGAGATGAGACCTGTCATCAGTAAATGTGATGCAGGGTGTAAGAGGACAGCAAGAAGTTTACTTGCTTTCAAGTCTTTGTTTACTTTAAATGTTCATTTCAATATCACATTTATATGTCATTCTGTTAAGGAGACCTAGGAAGTTCAACTAACCTGAATACTAAGCATGTGAAACACTTCGGAGGAAGGTAAAACACAAATTGAAAGTTATCATTGTTATCACCATCATCATCAGGATAGAAGCAGTATCCGTGCTGTGTAACATGTTGAACATGTTTCAGATGTTGAGAAAGAAAATATATTCAGAACACCACTGAAGAACCACTATAAATCTCTATCTTTAAAAGAGATATTTGGCAAAACTAATACAGTTATGTAAACTTTAAAAATAAAATAAAATTAAAAAAAAAAGAATGCACTTAGCACACCCAGCTTTTTAAAAGTGTAACTGTATTGCATTAAAAATGTTATATCTGTACTGCATAAAAATATAATTTTGGACACTCAGGTTTTAAATCCTGCATAATATTGATATATGTCCTTTGGGAGAAATGCATCTTTCTGGATTTTAACTTTGTTTCATCTTTTAGATCAATTATTAAAACATGTTTTGCAAAAAAATAAAATAAAATAAAACATGTTTTGCTTATACTGCCTTGCAGGGAGACCACATATGGCACTTTTGCCATATCTGTGTTCCTGGTAGAGTTATATGGATACCATCTTCTACTAATAGCAGTGTTTGGCTTAGCGGTGCTGGATCTGTATTAATATTTGGGGTTTTAATGATTGGATTGACAGGAAACCAAGGATAAAAGGGTAGTACATAAATAATTATATGGTAAATTATGGCCACACTTGAATTTTTTGTTTAGCAAAATAAAATACAGATATGAACTTAATAGCAATAGGGCATAACGTATAAGAGCTAGAAAAAGAGTTATCCAGCTTCCTGTCATTCCCTGGTACTATATTTAGAATATTTTATTACGGTTTTTAGATTTTTTTACCCACCACAGATTTTTAATATTAAATTCCTGAAAACATATTTTCTTTTTAATACTCTGGTAAAAATAAATAAATAAATAAATAAAATAAAAGAGATAAAGAGAGTGTCCACAGAGAGTAGAGAGACAGACAGGGGGAAATGGGAGGGTGCAAATGGAAAAGGGAAGTTAATAAACAGATCAGAACTGAACAAAGCAATATTTTCCCCTTGTTGCTGAATATTGGCAGTGGGGAGTTCAGAATAGGTTTCTTATTCCCTTTTAAAGCTCACCCTTCCTATGCCAAATGTTGCAACTGCTGAAAAGAAGTGAGAACACTACAAATCCAACATACTTTTCAAAATTCTCTAGGATGAGGCATAACACAGAATTTAAATCTTGGATTTACTGGATTTAAGGGATGTGTGTGATTGTAGGTGGTATAACAGCATTAAAGATAGGAGCATCAGAATGATCATAAGCACCAGTATTATTCAGAAGAACAATAACAACATTCACTAATTTTAGACTAACATGATACACATGTAATTTACAATATCTAGGATAACTACTGAAAGAATATACAGGAAGTATGCAAACTCCAAACAGTAAAAAGAAGTTAGCTAGAATGAGAAAAAAAAATCCCAGAAGAATATAATAAAGAAGAAAAAGCCCAATAATCAAACAGAAAACTCATAATATACTAGGCAAATATTGACCAAAAATGATATGGCACATAAAACAGATTTTACAACAAAATATAAAACCAGAATTAAAGACGATTATTACATATAAACTAATAAAATGCTCAGTTTACTCATGAATACTTAATAACATGGTCTTACATAAATAATAACAAAAACTGATAAAAATATTAGGGGAAATCACAGTGGGGGATTTTCACATACTTATTTTTTTAACAAAACAAGAAAAATATAATCAGGAAGTACACAGGTGAATTAAACAGTACAATTGACAAGTTTAATGATGATGAACATATATGGAATATTACACACTACATTTGGAAAATAAACCTATATTTTTCAAGTATATATGGAACATTCCAAAATTTGACTAGGTACTTCACCAATGTAATTAAGTTATAAATCAATAACAAGAAGATAAGTTAGAAAGCATATGAATACTTTCTAAGCAAAGAAGAAATGAAAAAAATCATAATGGATATCAGAATATGTTTATACTAAATAATACAAATGTCACATATTAAAACATGAGGGGAATTTGTTGTTCTTTAGTCACCAAGTCGTATCTAACTCTTTGTGACCCCATGGATGGTAGTGCTCCAGGCTTCCCTGTCCTTCACTATCTCCCAGTTTGCTCAAACTCATGTCTATTGAGTTGGTGATGCCATCTAACCACCTCATCCTCTGTTCCCCATTCTCCTGCCTTCAATCTTTCCCAGCATCAGGGTCTTTTCCAATGAGTAGGCTCTTCACTTCAGGTGGCCAAAGTATTGTAGCTTCAGCTTCAGCATCAGTCCTTCCAATGAATATTCAGGGTTGACTGGTTTGATATTAGGATTGACTGGTTTGCATACCAAGGGGAATATGCATATCAGTAAATACTTACATTAGAAAAACTAAGGTCTTATAATTAATGAGAGCTACCTAAGAAAGTAGAAAGGAGCAGTATAACAAACCTTTAAAAAGTTACAGAAGCAGGAGTTATAGAGTTGGGTGGATTCCACCCCCAAAGAAATAAATATAAAATGGCCATTGTGTCTAAATTGGCTAGAGCAGGACTCTGGAAATTGACTAAAAGCAAGCAACAAATGAAGAAATGTTTATTCATAACTGTTAGAAATGTGGGTAAGAACAGTGTCATTCTGAGGCCTCCAAGAGTGGGACTGTTCCCCTTCCCAACCCCCTCATTCACTTAGAATGAAAGTTATACCAGAGTGGGGCTGGGCATGAAAACCAGCCAGTTTGCTGCCATAAAGAAAGGATCTGAATGGTATGGGTGATGAAAAGCCCTGCGTGAAACATTGATAGTATAAGTATCACACTTGGTAGGAAACAGGAAATCACGGATCTGCAGCCTAGATAGTTTTGGTTGGGATAAATGATGGACTGCCAGAAACTTAGTGGGAAGGTCCCAGAAATGACAGAGTTATAGAAGGATTAGACATGCTCTCTGTAAATTCCTGGATAGCTGTGAGAATACATATACAAACAGGGGAACTGCAAAAGACTCAAGCCTAAAATAAAAACCAGGACAGACTTGATAACTGGCTGAACTTTAAACAAACTCCCCAAACCATATCCAATGAGACCCATCCACGAGGGTGGAAGACTTATAGTTTTGAGGTGTTTGAGCAAAATCATTAAATTTTAATCATATAAATACACCTACGCCAGCAATTCATTCTCAAGTAGCCAAAGAAATGAAAACATATGTCCACTCAGAGACATGTATGCAAAGGTTTATAGCAGTATTAATAATAGCAGCTCAACACTAGAAACAACCCAAATGTCCATCTGTTCATAGATGAATAAACAAAATATTTCACACCCAATGGAATATTGATCATTATTAGTAATAAAAAGACACAAACTACTGATACATGCTACAACTTGTATGCACTGAAAAATAGCTATAATAGTCAAAAGAATTCAGACACAAAAGACTACACATTACATAATTCTACTTACAGCTGAATAGTCCTATAATCATTTAGGAAAGTGAATCTCAAACACACATTGTATAAGCACTCTGGAAGACAGTTTGACACTTTCTAAAAAGTTTAAACATACACATATCATAGGACCCAGCAACCTCACCCATGGGTATTGACAATGGGGAAATAAAAATTTAGGTTCACATAAATACTTAAACATAAGTATTTATAGGAGCTCTGTTCACCCCAAACTGGAAAGAACCCAAATGTCTTTCAATCAGTAAATGGATAAACAAACTATGGTATTTCCATTTAATGGAATATTAATCAGCAGAGAAAAAGGAAAAACTATTGATACATGCAGCAACCTGAATGGACCTCAGAAAAAAGTCAGCTTTGGAAGATTGCAGCTTATATGATTCCACTTATATGACAATGTAGGAAAGACAAACAATAGCTATGGAAAATGGGTCAGTGATTGCCAGGGACTGGAAGTGGGAGGAAGATGCTACCATAATTGGGATTGCAGAGGGTGTCTGTCCTGATTTGGTAGTGGCTACATGAATCAGCTCATGTAGTGCAATGAATTATATATAAATCAGTGCAACAGAATTATATACCCCTTCCCAAATTTCAATGTATTACTGTCTACAACATTTTAATGTTTTTAGTTTACCTGTATAGAAGCAGAAATGAACCTTGAGAAACATCCACTTTTATGCCTGTATAACCTATTCTCCACAGAGCGATCAGAGTAGCCCTTTTAAATGCAAATTTGACCAAGTCATGCATCTGCTCAAAACATCCAGGGCCTTCCCAACAATCTTAGAATAAAATTCAAAATCTATAAGGGTTTTGTGATCCTATCCATCCCTCACTCCCTCACTCAATCCTTCCACTCTCACCCTGGCTCCCTCTGCTCCAACCACACTGACCTTCTTGCTATTCCTCAAAATACACTCCTGCCTCAGGGTCCTCACACTCTCTGTTCCTTTGCCTGGAACACTCTTCCCTTTGATATCACAGGGCTTGTTGCCTCACTTCAATCAGGTCTCCATTCATATGTCATCCTTCTAGGCAGGTCTCTGGGACCACCCTAACTCAGCTGCTTCTCTCAGCTGATTGATCAAACCTTATCCCTTCCCCCTCCATTCAATGAGGACGGCACTTCTTGGCTTTTTTTTTTAATGAATTAATTCCCAAAACCTAAAATAGTATTTGGTACATAGTTGGCATTCACATTATTGTTGAATCAATGTACAAAGTAAAATAACTTAACATGGTAAATTAAAAGATGCTTACTCCTTTGAAGGAAAGTTATGACCCACCTAGATAGCATATTCAAAAGCAGAGACATTACTTTACCAACAAAGATCCATCTAGTCAAGGCTATGGTTTTTCCAATAGTCATGTATGGATGTGAGAGTTGGACTATAAAGAAAGCTGAGTGCCAAAGAATTGATGCTTTTGAACTGTGGTGTTGGAGAAGACTCTTGAGAGTCCCTTGGATGGCAAGGAGATCCAGCCAGTCCATCCTAAGGGAGATCAGTCCTGGGTGTTCATCGGAAGGACTGATGTTGAAGCTGAAACTCCAATATTTTGGCCACCTCATGCAAAGAGTTGACTCATTTGAAAAGACCCTGATGCTGGGAAAGATTGAGGGCAGGAAGAGAAGGGACAACAGAGGATGAGATGGTTGGATGGCATCACCAACTCAATGGACATGAGTTTGGGTAAACTCCAGGACTTCGTGATGGACAGGGAGGCCTGGCGTGCTGTGGTTCATGGGGTCGCAAAGAGGTAGACACGACTGAGCGAGTGAACTGAACTGAAGAAAATCACAGGTAACTTTCATCGTCACCTTTGTCCTCATCAGCTCTTTACCTGACCCTTTACCCTACTTCTGCCACCAGTTAATTCTGAAAAATCTTAACTTCCTTCCTTCCTAATAAACTGAGATGGGAGGTCTAGTTTTCATTCCAGTCCCAAAGAAGGGCAATGCCAAAGAACGTTCAAACTACTGTACAACTGCATTCATTTCACATGCTAGCAAAGTAATGCTCAAAATCCTTCAAGATAAGCTTCAACAGTATGTGACCTGAGAACTTCCAGATGTACAAACTGGATTTAGAAAAGGCAGAGGAACCAAAGATAAAATTGCCAACATCTGTTGGATCATAGAAAAAACAAGAAAGTTCTAGTAAAACATCTACTTCTACTTCATTGACTACACTAAAGCCTTTGACTGTGTGGATCACAACAAACTGTGGAAAATTCTGAAAGAGATGGGAATACCAGACCACCTGACCTGCCTCATGAGAAATCTGTATGCAGGTCAAGAAGCAACAGTTAGAATCAGACATGGAACAACAGACTGGTTCCAAATTGGGAAAGGAGTACGTCAAGTCTGTATATTGTCACCCTGCTTATTTAGCTTATATGCAGAGTACATCTTGTGAAATGCTGGGCTGGATGAAGCACAATTGGAATCAAGATTGCTGGGAGAAATATCAATAACGTCAGATATGTAGATGACATCACCCTTATGGCAGAAAATGAAGAGGAACTAAAGAGCCTCTTAATGAAGATGAAAGAGGAGAGTGAAAAAGCTTGCTTAAAACTCAACATTCAAAACATTAAGTTCATGGCATCAGGTCCCATCACTTCATGGCAAATAGATGGGGAAACAATGGAAACAGTGACAGACTTTATTTCCTTTGGCTCTAAAATCACTGTCGATGGTGCTGCGGCCATGAAATTAAAAGACACTTGCCCCTTGGAAGAAAAGCTATGACAAACCTAGACAATGTATTAAAAAGCAGAGACATTACTTTGCCAACAAAGTCCATCTAGTCAAAACTATGATTTTTCCAGCAGTCATGTACAGAATGTGAGAGCTGGAAAATAAAAAAGGCTGAGCACCGAAGAACTGATGCCTTGAACTGTGGTGTTGGAGAAGACTCTTGAGAGTCCCTTGAACAGCAAGGAGATCAAACCAGTCAGTCCTAAAGGAAATCAACCCTGAATATTCACTGGAAGGACTGAAGCTGAAACTGAAGCTCCAATATTTTGGCCACCTGATGCAAAGAGTTGAGTCATTAGAAAGGACCCTGATGCTGGGAAAGATTGAAAACAGGAGGAGAAGGGGACAACAGAGGATGAGATGGTTGGATAGCATCACTGACTCAATGGAGATGAGTTTGAGCAAACTCCGGGAGATGGTGAAGGACAGGGAAGCCTGGTGTGCTGCCATCCATGGGGTCGTGAAGAGGACACAACTGAGCAACTGAACAACAAGAAAATGTATATTAAAATTCACTGGGAGTTATCTTTTACTTTTTTTGTATTTTTTTTGCTATTCAAATATTACTAAATGTTGCTCTAGCTGCCTATTATTCATTGTCACTGAGGTTTAAATCATTCTTCCACAGTATAAAGAGACACCATTTTAGGGCAAAAGAATAAAAGTCACATCCTTGGTTTCTGTATTTGGGGGTGGGGGAGGGTGTGCTTAGCCATTTACTTTAGGCGTGTTTCACAGAATTCAAGAGAACCCATTTTAGAAAATCACTGCCATCTCATCTCATCATATCTTCAGAATTAAATGACTCATCTTTCGTTTTTTTCTGGAGATAGCTTGTTATAAGCCAGTTCTTTGGACATTGGAACCTACATTTTTGCCTGGAGAGGGACAGAGTACAAAGTCGCACTTGTAAAATCTGAAGCTCTTCAGTTAACAGTTTGTTGCTCTTTCCAGGATTCATGGGTAAATGTTAAACTTTGAAATGTCATTGCTTCCTTGCCAAAAGCCAATCTTTTTTCTGGGAAACTGCTTGTTCTGAGATCACTGATTGTATATTGCACTATATTCCAAACACAGAAAGCCTAGCAATTGTAACATGCCCAGAATAAAACAGAAAAAGTCTCAAAGACAGGTATTTTATAAATAAGAGATGTCTTATATTTCAATAAAAAATAAAGTCTGTCTTCCTTGCTTAAAACATATACTATCCTAAAGTTGATTCCTAGTTTTAAAAGATATTTTCAACAAATGGTAAATTTCAAAAGAAGATGATGCCTTTCACTGTAAAGAGCCTGAAATCATTCATTCATGTTATGTTTTTCAACAACGGGAATATTTTAGAGCTCTGTCATTCTTTAGACTACTGCTTTAGATAAATGTTTACTTTCATTTCATTCAGTGTCACAATTTGTGGCTAAAATTACACCTTCCAGGAAAAAAAAATCACTGACGATTTAGCTCCTAAGTAAAACGACATGAGCAATCAAAAGAAAATGTAAGGGGAAATCTTCACGATATTGGACTTGGCAACGATATCTTGGATATGACACAGAAAGCAGACAATAAGAGCTAAAATAGACAAATGAGACTACATGAAACTTAAGGATTTGTGTGCATCAAAAGACACAACCAACACAGTGAGAAGACAACCTATGAACTGTAGAAAAGACTTACCAATCATATAGCTGATAAAGGTTAATATATAGAAAAGGTAAATAACTCCTACAACTCAACAACAAAACATCTACCAACCTAATTTTAAAAAGGGGCAAAGGACTTCAGTAGACATGTCTCCAAAGATAATATACAAATGGCCAATGTGTGTATGAAAAGATATTCAACATCACTAGTCATCAGAGAAATGCAAATCAAAACCACAATGAGTGGCTTCACTGGTGGCTCAGTGGAGAAGTCTGCCTGCCAATGCAGAAGACACGGGTTAGATCCCTGATCTGGAAAGATGCCACATGACTTGGAGTGGCTGAGCCCACATGCCACAACTACTGAAACCTAAGTGCCCTGGAACCCATGCTCTGCAACAAGAGAAGCCAATGAGAAACCTCAGCACCGCAACTAGAGATTAGCCCCTGCAGAAAGGAAGACCCAGCATAGCCAAAAATAAAATAAAATTATATATATTAAAACACACACACACATAACTAGACTGCTTCCCCGGTGGCTCATCAGTAAAGAATTTGCCTGCCAATGCAGGAGATGTGGGTTTGATCTCTGATCTGGGAAGACCCCACATTCCATGGAGCAACTAAGCCCATGCACCACAACTATTGAGCCTGTGCTCTAGAGCCCAGGAGCCAAAACTACTGAGCCCAGGTGCTACAGCTACTGCAGACTCAGTGCCCTCGAGCCCATGCTGTACAGCGAAAGAAGCCACACAAAGAGAAGCCTGCACACCGCAGCTAGAGAGTAGCTCTCGCTTGCCACAACTAGAGAAAAGTCCATGCAGCAGTGAAGACTCAGCACAGCCAAAAATAAATAAATTTAATTTAAAAACACAATGAGATATCATTCTCCACCCATCAGGATGGCTACTATCAAAAATAAGAGAAAATAACAAACGTTGGTGAGGAGATACAAAATCTGAAACCCTTGTGCACTGCTGATTGTTTTATAAAACCATGCAACAGATACAATAAACATGAGGTTCCTCAAAAAAATTTTTAAATAAAATTCCATATGATCCAGCAATCCCATTTGGGAATATATACTTAAAAGATATTTGCACTTCATGTCCACAGCTGTACTATTCACAATAGCAAAGAGGTGGAAGCAACTCAAAAGTCCAGCAAGCGATGGAACTGATAAACCAAACATGATATACACATGCAATGGAATATTATCCATCCTTAAAAAAGGACAGAAATCTTGTCACATACTACAACAGGGATGAACTTTGAGGACATGATGCTAAGTGAAATAAGCCAGTCACAAAAAGGCAAACACTCTATGACTATTCTAAGAGGTATATAAAGGCAAATGTATATAGAAATTAGCATGGTATTAACAGGATGGGGGAAGCAGCTCAAGGGAAGTGGTTTAATGGGTAGAAAGTTACAAATTTGCAAGAGGAAAAAATCTTGGAGCACTGTTTTACAACAATATGCATATAATTCACACTACTGATCTGTATACTTAAAATGATAAAGGTGGTACCTTATGCTATGTATTTTTACCATAATTTTTTGTAAAGCCACGTGAGCGGTTTAACTGGCCACATTTTCCAAATACTGGGTGTGATCCTTTATGAGAGTGAGTTCTGGACACATGTCCAAGAAAGTCCCCAGCAAAAGAGGCCATTGCTGACCCTTCAACACTCAGCCCAGAATTAAACCAGCATATGATGGCAGAAATGTCCAAAAAAAAAATCACTAGTTACCTATACAACATGATTTAAAGAAATAAAAGTTCTGAATGACTCAAAATATCTGCCCCATAGTCTTTGAAAAAAATCTCTCTGCCTCTGCATACTATTTCAATTGCTCTCAGTTGAAAACTAGTAGGTACTAATAAGCATCTATTTCCAATGGCAATTAGCAGAAATTAACTTGATCCTATGAAATTTTCCCTTCAACTAACAGAGATTTGCCACAATGAGTATTAGTAAGGACAAACGGATATAAGTGAGGGTCACAGGACACTTTAATAGAAAACCAACCCACATGGACTGTCACAAGTCTGATGCTAGAGGGATCAGGGCAGTAAAATGCACTAAAGAATAGGGAAGAAAACTCAGATAAACTAATGAACTGTTCAGCTGTACATTTGGAAATTCACTGAACCTATTTGGTTCTATGTCCAATAATTGGAGAATTTGAAGCACTGAGTTTAATTACATTTAACTACTGGCAAGTTTAATTATAAGATGAACTGTCTTTATTGCTCAGCATCAGTGAACAAGATATCATTTTTCACCTATTTTTAACACAAAAGTAGTATTTCATGTACTTTATGTATTTAGTATTTTAATACTTTAATGTACTAGTTTCACATAATGAATTGATGGACTATTAGGACAACTTTATTATGGAAATGCATATTAAGGTGACTTTTACTATAAAAATAATAGCAATAAAATATAAATTAAAAGTTCAAATATATCAATCTAGATTTTTTTCAATAGAACTGTTCTTTCTACATTTATTTTTTCTGGTAAATATACTATGGCACCAAATTCTACAGGCCAGTGGTTCTCAAACTAAAATAGGCCTCAGAATCACATCAGACGGTTGGTTAAAATACAGAATGCTGTGCCCAGCCCCAGAGTTTCCTACTCAGTAGTTCTGGGGTAAGGTCCAAGAATTTGAATTTCTAGCATGTTCCCAGGCAATGCTGATACTGCTGATTAGGAACCAGAATTTGGAAACCCTTGCTATAAAAATTGTTACTTTTATATAACAAGCTGAGTAAGTGCCACAGAGAAAATGTTGAGTAAAATGCATTTCTCATTTTAAAAAAATATTATTAACTTCAAATTCACTCATTGTTTATAGATAACATGGTTGTTTGGTTGCCTAGGCTTACAGCTTAGTAGACAGCTTATATATCACAGCATAAGGTTTAGCGTAAGGTTCTTATTTCCAGGCTACTGTGTGATGGATCAGCCTGAGGCATGTAGGCATACTGGACTATCCTGTGCGGAGTCCTCTATTATGAAAAGTACACAGAATTCTGTTAAAATTACATGTCGTTTCACAAGTTTGTAAGTGAATGATAAAATGAACAGCAATTTGTCCATGAATAAGAACCATTGCTAGTAAGTGGCCTGTTCAATGTTGCCTTGAAATGTATCAAAACAGAAATTTACCTTTATTTCTAAGGTCACATTGAAGTTCTCCAAAGTCTCTTCATTTTGTTTTGATATGGTGATTTATGGGAAAGAGAGGACCAAAAAAAAAATGATCATATTCATAAACAAGATGTAAAGGTAACATTAACACTAATTTTTAGCAAGATAACCAATATATGTTCATATGACATCAAGGACACATATATAGCACTTTTTTTTTAAGGAAACAGAGTTTTAGCATGTAATATTTTCTTCTCATTTACACTGACAGAATTAAAAAGAAATTATCTGGTAGTGTACAGATTACAAATAAACACCCTTCTAGGCTGCATCTCTCAGCTTCCTTTTTGTTGACAAGGTTAGTAGGCAAGCAGCTCAGTAGTCTCTGAGATGACTTCTCAAAGTTCTTCTGACAATCCTGTCACCTTCTCCCCAAACTAAGCATGGTTTTCATCATGACACATCTCTATGCAGATAGACACCTTGATTGACTTTGCTTTTCCTATTGGGGACAATTTGGAACAATTAACAAAATTTTTATTCATTACCCATGAATTTCATTGTGCTAGGTGTTGAGGTCTTACGGATGAATAAATAGATAAGGTCTCTGCCCTTGTATATCAGGTGTGAGGGGTATGGACAGGCACGAAGCCTGCAGGGTAAAGTCTTCTGTATCTATAAAGCTGAGCCAACCTGGAGGTGGAAGGGATTGTCATACTATGCTTAACATGTTCTAGAACATGATGTGTGTGTGTGTGTGTGTGTAGTGCATGCTCAGTCACTCAGAAATGTCTGACTCATTGCAACCCCATTGACTGTAGCCTGCCAGGCTCCTCTGTCCATGAAATCTTCCATGGCAAGAATACTTAAGTGGGTTGCCATTTCCTACTCCAGGGTATCTGCCTGACCCAGGATCGAACCAGCATCTCTTGAGTCTCCTGCACTGGCAGATGGATTCTTTACCACTGTGCCACCTGGGAAGTTGGAGAACATACTACAGATATCTTTTAAAACATTTGTTAATTAGTTCAGTTGTTTTGTGATTGAAGGAAACTTAAAAAGTGTCAGACATAGTCCTTTGGAGTCATTCCACCCATAAATATTTTATGATCTGACAGAAAATTCACTCATATGACTTTGACTTCCTCATAAATTTCAAAGTTTCCTGGAAAGAAATCATTTCAGATGCCAACTTTCATATGAAAGTTGCTGCCTTCTTTCATGATTCAGAATGCATGTTCTCTTGCATAAAATGTAGCTGTGATAAATATATATACTATTTAACATATTTTTTATTTTATTCAACCATAAAACAACTCACGTTTTTAGGAAATAGAACAAACCAATCGGCAATGTTGGCACTAACTGACAATTTAACTAAATTGCCCAATAAATCAATTCAGTTTTAAAATCTGGCTGATGATTTTTAGAAGGATGCATGTTTCTCTGCATCACTCCAAAATACCTCTAAAACTAAACACGATATTTGATGGGAAGATGTTTGCTCCACTTGAGTCAATAAAACACTTCGGAATGGACTAATTTTCAGTATCTATCCCCCTTAAAGGAAAATGGAATCTATAATTGCCCTATTCTTCCTGCCTGACAAGAAAATGCTGTGAGTTTACTTGAGCTGAATCACTCCCGGCCACACCTATAGATCTTGGATTCATTCATTCATGTAATCAATCATTCAGCAATCCATTATTGAACAAAACTGTGTGCCAGACAGAATTAGTTGCTAGAACCACAATGATAAACAATAAAAATGACACAATCCCTGCCCCTCTCGTAAACACCACTATTTATCATATTTTCATCAACCGAATAAAAAATTCAAATGTAGCAAATACTACAAGGGAGAGGAGCCTGTTCTCATGAGGGTATAAATAATAGCAGGAATTAGTTTCTCCAAGGATGAGATGTTTAAGCTGACATTAGAAACATAACATGGATATATGGGTTATCAAGGTTTTCAGGGAAAGATGGCTCTTCTAGTTATTTATCAACAACAAAAAAGCTTATAGCAACATTTTATTGTTATTCCTTAAAATTTTGTGGGTCAGGATTTTAACTGAACAATTTCCTGCTCCATGTGGCATCATGTGGGGTTATCCCATGATATTCAGCTGGCAGCTGGGCTGGAGGGTCCAAGATGGCTTCATTCACATGGCTGGCCTCTAGGCAGGGATGTGCCTGTGAAAACTGGGCTTACCTGGGCCCCTTCTCCAGCCTCCCTTCTATATTCTCTCTCCAGACAGATAGTCAAACTTGTAAAGTGGCAGCTCAGGCTCTAAGAGACTAAGTGGAAGCAATCAGTCCTCTTAAAGTTTAGTGCCAGAGCTATACAACATCACTTCCACTGCACTTCCTTGATCAAAGTAATTATAGTCCAGCCCAGATGCAACAGAAGGAAAATGAACACCATCTCTCAATGGGAGGAGTGTCAAGGAATTTGTGCACATTTTTAATACACCACAATACCACCAAAGGAACTTTCAGGTATATAAAATCACTTGTACAAAGACTTCCTGACAAAACTGGGGATTAGGGATATCCGTGTAGTTTCAGTGCATACATGTAAGCTGAAGCCTGAAGATATATACAGAAACCAGCCTCTGAGCAATGATGAATCATTAAAGAATTTTTTATAAAGAAAATGGTCAGTTTTGCAGTTCAAAGAAATCATAAAGGTGTGAAATACTAATTGGAAGGAGGCCAGAGTGAATGTATGGAGACCAATCAAGAAAACCAGGTAAGAAACTACGGCTGTGACGATGGCATCATTAGAAGTGAATACAAAGATAAATGAAGGATTCAAGAGCTTTATTAGGCAGCGAAGCTAATGAAACTTTATTGATGTACTCAATACAGGAAGTGAAGGATGTTACTGTTGTTTGGTCACTAAGCCGTGTCCGACTCCTAACAACCTCGTGGACTGTAACACACACAGACTTCTTTGTCCTCCACTATCTCCTGGAGTTTGCTGAAATTCATGTCCACTGAGTCAATGATGCTATCTAACCATCTCATCCTCTGTCGCCTCCTTCTGCCTTCAATCTTTCCTGATTTAAAACTAAAGAGTCACATGTACATTTCTATTTCTTGAATTTGAAAAGTCATTTAATTAGAACTTCAAGCTACATCCTGTCGGGCTAAAGCAGTGAACAAATCTGATATCTGCCTTATAGATGGGCTGTTATTCTCTGAAGACTTGTGCAAAGAACAAAGACTGTTTTTGCAGTAGCAAAGAATATGAATTAGACATATTTTCAGGACCTTTCAACCCAATTCTGAACTCCATGTCATTTGAACTAAAAGTATCTAAAAAGAAAAACTTCAACTTGTAAAAAAAACAAAAACTTAAAGGAAGAACCAGAGCTTCAAGGGCCAGCAATATGTGTATATTTTTAATGGCATGTCAAGTGCCCCAGCAAAAATGATTTAGATAAAAGAAAAGGTTTAAAAATTCATAACTGCCTACTTTTGGTAGAGATGCTATGTAACAAGGATGCTATGCAGCCAGGAAGAATCAGTATGATTAAATAATGGGGAGCCAAAGTACTCAAGATGAGAAAAGAATCTAAGTCAGGCTGACTGCTTAAAGCCAGAACTGGAGTGGAGCTGTCCTTATGAAAGCAAGCTGAGATGATATAAACTGAGACTGCTGCCTAAGGATGCCTGAACACTCAAGAAACAGAAGGGAGAAAAATTAGCTTTCCAACCAGGACCTCAATCGTATGTCCACAGCTCAATGATACCAATTATCAGAGTGTGGAGAAAGCTCAATGTACACCTGGAGCTACTTGAAAAATTGCTAGGTAGCAAAGTAAGAGTGCAGAGAAAGAGCAAACAGCACAACTCAAGGCTGCAAACTAAAAATTTACTAAAAAACAAAAAAAAAAAACAGCCAAATAAATCACTAATTTAAAAAATGAATTTACTTCCAGCAAAAAATTAATATTAAGTAGGAACGGAGAGAGTTTCAGTTCAGTTCAGTCACTCAGTCGTGTCCGACTCTTTGCGACCCCATGAATCGTAGCACGCCAGTCCTCCCTGTCCATCACCAACTCCCGGAGTTCACTCAGACTCACGTCCATCGAGTCAGTGATGCCATCCAGCCATCTCATCCTCTGCCGTCCCCTTCTCCTCCTGCCCCCAATCCCTCCCGGCATCAGAGTCTTTTCCAATGAGTCAACTCTTCGCATGAGGTGGCCAAAGTACTGGAGTTTCAGCTTTAGCATCATTCCTTCCAAAGAAATCCCAGGGCTGATCTCCTTCAGAATGGACTGGTTGGATCTCCTTGCAGTCCAAGGGATTCTCAAGAGTCTTCTCCAGCACCACAGTTCAAAAGCATCAATTCTTCAGCGCTCAGCCTTCTTCACAGTCCAACTCTCACATCCATACATGACCACAGGAAAAACCATAGCCTTGACTAGACAGACCTTTGTTGGCAAAGTAATGTCTCTGCTTTTTATTATGCTATCTAGGTTGGTCATAACTTTCCTTCCAAGGAGTAAGCGTCTTTTAATTTCATGGCTGCAGTCGCCATCTGCAGTGATTTTGGAGCTCAAAAAAATCAAGTCTGACACTGTTTCCACTGTTTCCCCATCTATTTCCCATGAAGTGATGGGACCAGATGCCATGATCTTCATTTTCTGAATGTTGAGCTTTAAGCCAACTTTTTCACTCTCCACTTTCACTTTCATCAAGAGGCTTTTGAGTTCCTCTTCACTTTCTGCCATAAGGGTGATGTCATCTGCATATCTGAGGTTATTGATATTTCTCCAGGCAATCTTGATTCCAGCTTGTGAGAGTTTATATTTTGGCTATTTTGTGGAAAAAATGCACAGGTCCATGTATGAGAACATTCATTGCAGCATTGTTTGCAGTAGGAAAGAGTTGAAAGAAAGTCCATTAATTTGGAATAAAAAGTGAAATAGAGTACATGTGCACAATGGAAAAGTATGTGGTTTTCAGAAGTAACATAAAGCAACATGGATGGAGTTCAATATTAATGCTGAGTGAGATATAATGAAACTTTATATAGCAATATAATTATAGACAATATATAACTGTGCACATTAAAACATGCACACAAAAACCAACACTAGTTTTTAAAAGCACACACAAGCAATGCAACATGCTAGAGGTTTGTGGATAAAAATGGATGCATTTGAGGGCAGAAATAGAATTAAATTAATCAATTAAAAAAATTAGACTAAAGACAAGTTTACATAGATTGATAATAATGGTGTACCATGACCTAAGAAATATAATAATCAGCTGGTTTCACCCACCTTACACATTTAAAAAAGAAAGGAGAACATAAATTAGTACACTATACTTTACCATTACAAATTCTCTCTTCTGTAAAATTTAACTGAGAATAAATTAAACATACACTTTTATCAACACTTTACTTTGAAAAAAATTCTCATCCAACTAGTCAACAACTGAATTCAGCTGGTACAGAATCCGCCTGCAATGCAGGAGACCCTGGTTCAATTCCTGAGTTAGGAAGATGTGATGGAGAAGGGATAAGGTACCCATTCCAGTATTGTTGGGCTTCCCTGGTGGCTCAGCTGGTAAAGAACCCACATGCAATGCAGGAGATGTGAGTTCGATTCCTGGGTTGGGAAGATGCCCTGGAGAAGGGGCTACCCACTCCAGTATTCTGGCCTGGAGAATTCCATGGACAGTCCATGGGGTCACTGAGAGTCAGACACAACTGAGCGACTTTCACTACTTTGAAAAAAAATCTGATCCAACTACCGAACACAAAATGCAATGAAGGAAAAAATAGTTTTCTTCTATGTGTGGGATGAGCTACTTTCACATCACTTACTGGTGAATGGGGACATATCACTCAACAAAGATTTAAGACATTAACTCCAAATGGCTAGAATCCCAGTTAGAACTGGAAAGCTAAAATTTCAGAGGAACAAAAACAGGAAAATTTTCTTCATGAAAAGTATTTTCTATTACTTTTTAAAAAGCTCTTGTCTCATTCTTTAAACATGAGGGAACAAGCCACAGTTGCTCTCCACAAGCTTCCCTCTGGAAAAACATTCTTCCTGTGGGTTTCAAAAAACACTTGTCCACTTTTTTAAAAATTTTGAAAAGAAAAAAAACAGTATTCCCAAACAACTGAGTACTTTTCATTCCAAAATACCTTTCATGATTACAGTGCTTAAAATGTTGTGCTTGGCAGAACAGTACCTATTGCATGTCCCTCCAACAACCTACAATGTGAATGTCTAAACTCCTCATAAGACAGACAAACTCAGGACAGCATTAAAATCTGGCAAGCCCATCACACTGCCTTCAGAATTTCTGTTTAGAAATAATCTCACGAATCACTGAACCACCTTAGTATGCATCTGTGCTGCTACCTAGGAAAAGCAGAAAGTATGCCTGAATTTACCAGACAAATTGTGAAACCCATCCACTGACAACTGGAAAAGTATTTTAACAGAGAATGAGCTAATAATGATGTTTTTCAACAATAAAGTTTTGGGCTAAATTAGCACACAAAACTCTCTCCACCATTTAGTCTTAACTGAAGAGTTGACTTAATAACGTCTTACCATTGATGATAAAAACCAATTAATAGAGAATTATTTTAATGGAGTAAATCATTAAAATGAATCTAATTGACAAGCTGTTTGACCAAATTAATCCAACAGTATAGTCAAAACCATTGAACCAGTTAGGCTTATGATGCCAGTTTATGCAGTAGCCACTTTGGCCAGCTTTTGTCTTAGTCAAGTCTCTCCCAAATGGAAGTGTCTAACCTGTCAGTATGTCACTCCAGGCTAATTCCCATATGTGCTCTTCTGTATCCCTTAACAGGAAATTATGCTCCTAACTCGTTTTGATTTTACTCCTTCACTCCTCATGAGAAAAAAAAAAAACACTAATGCCTTTATTCCTTCATTGTGTAAGCCCCATTCTTTTTATTCTATATTCTGTTGCATTTTATACTCCCAGGAATTTTTGATCAGTTGAAAATGCATGAGTTTATGTATCATGTGGTTTGCCTGCAAAAAAATGTATCCTTATTGGCAAAATCAGTTATAGCAAGTGAGAGGCTTAGAAGCAGCTCCCACAACTGGACATGTAATTAAAACTAATGGCGGCATGAGAATCATCAACAAACCAAGTCGCCTACTCATTCCTCTGCCCTTTTAACAATTGAGTACATTAACCCCACCCCAAGCTACTGATGCATTAAGCAAAGTACATTCATATCAACTACCTTATATGTTCTTAACAACCAATTCTGAAAGTAGAAGAAATATACTTATGTTCTCATTTGTTAGATAAGGAAATAGACAAGAAGATAATGTACTCATTCCTTCAACAAATATTGAAATCCCTGAAGGAATACAGGACTATGCTAAAGCTCTAGAACACAAAAATGTATAAAATATAATCCACACTGTAGGCTTATGGTGAAGAGTAAACAGATAAATATAGAAAAAGAAAAACCACCATTTAGAGAGGGTCTCTCTGTGAAGCGTCAAATGCTATATTCAGATCAGATCAGATCAATCACTCAGTCGTGTCCGACTCTTCGCAACCCCATGAATTGCAGCACACCAGGCCTTCCTGTCCATCACCAACTCCTGGAGTTCACTCAGACTCACGTCCATCGAGTCAGTGATGCCATCCAGCCATCTCATCCTCTGTTGTCCCCTTCTCCTCCTGCCCCCAATCCCTCCCAGCATCAGAGTCTTTTCCAATGAGTCAGCTCTTCGCATGAGGTGGCCATAGTACTGGAGTTTCAGCTTTAGCATCATTCCTTCCAAAGAAATCCCAGGGCTGGTCTCCTTCAGAATGGACTGGTTGGATCTCCTTGCAGTCCAAGGGACTCTCAAGAGTCCTCTCCAACACCACAGTTCAAAAGCATCAATTCTTCAGCGCTCAGCCTTCTTCACAGTCCAACTCTCACATCCATACATGACCACAGGAAAAACCATAGCCTTGACTAGATGAACCTTTGTTGGCAAAGTAATGTCTCTGCTTTTTATTATGCTATCTAGGTTGGTCATAACTTTCCTTCCAAGGAGTAAGTGTCTTTTAATTTCATGGCTGCAGTCACCATCTGCAGTGATTTTGGAGACCAGAAAAATAAAGTCTGACACTGTTTCCACTGTTTCCCCACCTATTTCCCATGAAGTGATGGGACCAGATGCCATGATCTTCGTTTTCTGAATGTTGAGCTTTAAGCCAACTTTTTCTCTCTCCACTTTCACTTTCATCACGAGGCTTTTGAGTTCCTCTTCACTTTCTGCCATAAGGGTGGTGTCATCTGCATATCTGAGGTTATTGATATTTCTCCCGGCAATCTTGATTCCAGCTTGTGTTTCCTCCAGTCCAGCATTTCTCATGATATTCTGCATGGTACTCTGCATATAAGTTAAATAAACAGGGTGACAATATACAGCCTTGACGTACTCCTTTTCCTATTTGGAACCAGTCTGTTGTTCCATGTCCAGTTCTAACTGTTGCTTCCTGACTTGCACACAAATTTCTCAAGAGGCAGATCAGGTGGTCTGGTATTCCTATCTCTTTCAGAATTTTCCACAGTTTATTATGATCCACACAGTCAAAGTTGCTTAAATATAATATCAGTATCTCCTTTAAATTTTAAAACAGCCCAGCAAAGAAATTTAACAATTCAAAGAAAATTAAAATTAGGTTAGCAATTTGCTCTGCTGCTAAGTCGCTTCAGTCATGTCTGACTCTGTGCGACCCCATAGATGGCAGCCCACCAGGCTCTGCCATCCCTGGGATTCTCCAGGCAAGAACACTGGAGTGGGTTGCCATTTCCTTCTCCAGTGCATGAAAGTGAAAAGTGAAAGTAAGTCGCCCAGTCATGTCTGACTCTTAGCGACCCCATGGACTGAAGCCTACCAGGCTTCTCCGTCCATGGGATTCCCCAGGCAAGAGTACTGGAGTGGGGTGCCACTGCCTTCTCCAATTTGCTCTAAGTCTTGCTGTTGTTGTTCTTCAGTCACCCAGTTGTGTCCAACTCTTTGCGACCCTGTGGACTGCAGCACATCAGCCTCCCTGTCCCTTAGCACCTCCCAGGGTTTGCCCAAGTTCATGTTCATTGCATTGGTGATGCCGTCCAGCCACCTCATCCTCTGACACCCTCTTCTCCTTCTGCCCTCAATCTTTCCCAGCATCAGGGACTTTTCCAATGAGTCATCTGTTCACATCAGATAACCAAAATACTGGAGCTTCAGCTTCAGTCCTTCCAGTGAATATTCAGGGTTGATCTCCCTTAAGATTTACTGGTTTGATCTTCTTGCTATCCAAGGGACTTTCAGAAGTCCTCTCCAGCACCGCAGTTCAAAGGCATCAATTCTTTGGCAGTCTGCCTTCTTTACAGTCCAGCTCTCACAGCCGTATGTGACCAATGGGAAGACCACAGCCTTGACTAGATGAACCTTTGTAGGCAGAGTAATGTCTCTGCTTTTCAAAACACTGTCTAGTTTGTCATAGCTTTCCTTCCAAGAAACAATTGTCTTCTGATCTCGTGGCTGTAGTCAGCATCTGCAGTGAGTGGAGCCCAAGAAGAGAAATATGTCACTACTTTTACCTTTTCCCCTTCTTTTTGCTGTGAACTAATGGAGCAGGATGCCATGGTCTTGGTTTTGTGTTTTTTTTTTAAATACTGAGTCTTATGCCAGCTCTTTCACTCTCCTCCTTCTCCCTCATCAAAAGGGTCTTTAGTTTCTCTTTGCTTTCTGCCATTAGAGTGGTATCATCCGCATTTCTGAGGTTGTTGATGTTTCTCCCACCTATGTTGGTTTTGACTTGTAACTCATCCAGCCTGGCATTTCTCATGATGTGCTCAGCATACAGGTTAAACAAACAGGGTGACAGCAGACATCCCGGTCATACTCCTTTCTCGATCTTGAATCAATCAGTTGTACCATACAGGGTTCTAACTGTTGCTTCTTGACTCATGTACAAGTTCCTCAGGAGACAGGTAAGATGGCCTGGATTCCCATCTAAGAGTTTTCCAGTTTGTCATGACCCACACAAAGGCTTTAGCATAGTAGCTGCAACAGACACAAACATTTTTCTGAAATTCCCTTGCTTCCTCTATAATCCAACTGATGTTGGCAATTTGATCTCTAGCTCCTCTTCCTTTTCTAAACCCAACCTGGACATCTGGAAGCTCTTGGTTCGCATAATATTGACGTCTAGCATGCAAGATTTTAAGCATGACATTACTAGCATGGGAGATGAATGCAATCGTCTGGTGGTTAGCACATTCTTTGGTACTATCCTTCTTGGGAATTGGGATGAGGATTGACCTTTTCCAGTCCTGTGGCCACTGCTGGGTCTTTCAGATTTGCTGACATAATGAATGCAAAACGGATTTGAGTAGTTCTGGAATTTCATCGCATCCACTAGCTTTATTAATAGCAGTGTTTCTTAAGGCCCAGTTGACTTTGCACTCCAGAATGTCTGGCTCTGGGTGACTAACCATGTTATCTTAGTAATCTGGTTCATTAAGATCTTTTTTATATATTTCCATGTATTGTTTCCATCTCTTGATCTCTTCAGCATCTACTAGGTCTCTACCATTTTTATCCTTTATTGTGCCCATCTTTGGGGCAGAATGCTCCATTGAGGTTTCCAATTTTCCTGACGAGATCTCCAGTCTTTCCCCTTTAGTTGTTTTCTTCTATTATTAAGCATTGTTCATTGAAGAAGTCCTCCTTGCCTCTTCTAGCTGTTTTTTTGAGACTCTGCATTTGACTGGGTCTACCTTTCCTCCTCTCCTTTGTTTTTTACTCTCTTTGTTCTTCTACTATTTGTAAAGCCTCCTCAGATAGCCACTTTGCCTCCTTGCTTTTCTTTTTCTTTAGGATGGTTTTGTTCACTGCCTCCTGTGAAATATTATGGAGCTCTGTCCATAGTTCTTCAGGCATGCTGTTAATTAGATCTAGTCCCTTGAATAGATATTCGTTACCTCTACTGTGAATCCATATAGGATTTGATTTAGGTCATATCTGACTGGCCTATTGTTTTTCCTGGTTTTCTTTAGTTTAAGCCTGAATTTTGCTATGAGAAGCTGATGATCTGAACCACAGTCAGCTCCAGATCTTGTTTTTGCTGTTTACAGCTTTGCCATCTTTAGCTACAAAGAATGTAATCAATTAGATTTCAGTATTGATCATTTGGAGACGTCCACGTGTAAAGTTGTCTCGTTGACAAAGGGTATTTGCTATGACTAGAGCATTCTCTTGGCAGAATTCAGTTACCCTTTGCCCTTCTTCACTTTGTTCTCCAAAACCAAACTTGCCTGTTACTCCAGACATATCTTGACTTCCTACTTTTGCATTCCAATAACCGAAGGTGAATAGAATGTCTTTTTTAGGTGTAGGAAGTCTTCTAGGTTTTCATAGAACTGATCAACGTCAGCCTCTTGGGCATCAGGGCATTGACTTGGATTACTGTGATATTGAATGGCTTGCCTTGGAAATGAACTGAGATCATTCTGTCATTTTTGAGATTGCGCTCAAGTACTATATTTCAGACTCTTTTGTTGATTATGAGGGCTACTCCACTTTTTCTATAGGATCCTTGTCCACAGTAGCAGATCTAATGGTCATCTGAATTAAATTCGATCATTCCTGTCCATTTTAGTTCCAAGATTCCTAGGGAGTTGATGTCTGTTCTTACCATCTCCTGCTTGTCTGCATCCAATTTTCTTGATTGAAGGACCTAACATTTCAGGTTCCCATGAAATATTGTTCTTTGTAGCATCGGATTTTATTTTCATCACCAGACACAAACACAACTGAGTGTTGTATTTGCTCTGGCCCAGCCACTTCATTCATTCTGGGGCTATTGGTAATTCTCTAAGTCTTAAACAGTGTAAAATCATATTTGAATCTTCACTGCATGATTCCAAAATTTGTCTTCCAGAGTAATGAGAGCAATAATGAGCTTTATATCTTCTGATAAAGGAATGTGTACATAGATTTGGATTGACATATATACACTGCTATGTATAAAATAGGTTTCTCTGGTGGCTCAGTGGTAAAGAATCCACCTGCCAATGCAGGAGACATGGGTTTGATCCCTGAGTTGGGAAGATTCCCCCGGAGAAGGAAACAGCAACTCACTCCAGAGTTCTTGCGTGGAAAATCCCATGAACAGAGGAGTCTGGTGGGCTACAGTTCATGGGGTTGCAAAAGAATTGGACATGACTTAGCAACTAAATGGGACTTGCCTGATGGCTCAAATGTTAAAGAATCTGCCTGCAGTGCGGGAGACCTGGGTTAGATCCCTGGGTTAGGAAGATGCCCTGGAGAAGGGAATGGCTACCCACTCCAGTATTCTGGCCTGGAGAATTCCATGGACTGAGACGCCTGGCATGCTACAGTCCATGGGGTCACCAAGAGTTGGACACTATTGAGCAACTTTCACTTTCAATTTTCACTAGTAACTAAATGACAGCAATATATAAAATATCAATAGATAACTAATAAGAATCTACTGGATAGCACAGAGAACTCTACTCAGGGAACTCTGCCACTATTTCTCCAGCTGGTACAAAAGAGGAAGTCAGAGATCTAAGCTAGAGAAGGATGCAGCATGTCATTGCTGAGCCCACCTAGGCTTCTACAAAACTGTAAACTAATAAGTAAGTGCAGTTTTAAGCCATTAAGTTCATAGTAATGTGTCATGCGGGCTTCCCTGGTGGCTCAGCAATAAAGTATCCACCGGCCAATGCAGGAAATGCTAGTTCAATCCCTGGGTTGGGAAGATCCCCTGGAGAAAGAAATGGCAACCCAGTCCAGTACTCTTGCCTGGGAAATCTCATGGACAGAGGAGGCTGGTGGGCTACAGTCCATGGGATCACAAAGAGCCAGGCATGACTTAGCTACTTAAACAACAATAACAAATTTGTCATGCAGTGGTAGAAAACTAACCATTCAAGGATGTTAACTCTTCATAGGGTTGTGAAATCCTCAGACCAACAGAAATAAGGAAAGGACATTCACAGGCAGACTGGGTGGAGTAGATGCTGTATGTGCCCATGCACACCTTACCACTGGATGACTTTCCACTGCCAGAATCTAAGTCTTTTTGCTTGAGGGCTTTCTCAGGAGCCAGGGAAGGCAATTCTACCTAGTTATGACAGATCCAAATGGCTAAGGGATTAAATAGCCAGGGAATAGACCTCAACAATGGCTGACAATAGTTGTGTATAAATGTGGAAGCTTCTTTACCCTTGATAACTTGGAGGATGTATTCCTTGTGCAATCAAGCTCCAGTTACCTGTAATGGTAGCTGACTTGGTAACAGAACTTTTATTCACTGCTTTCCCTTCTGTTTCATTGGAAAAGACCCTGACTCGGGAAAGACTGGAAGGCAGGAGGAGAAGGGGATGGCAGAGAATGAGATGTTGGATGGCATCACCAACTCAATGGACATGAGTTTGAGCAAACTCTGGGAAATGGTGAAGGACAAGGAAGCCTGGTGTGCTGCAGTCCATAGGGTTGCAAAGAGTCAGACATGGCTTAGCAACTTAATAACAACAACTTCTGTTTCACTTCCCTGCTACGCCTCCCAAATAAACCACTTGCACTAAAAACCTTGTCTTAGGAATTGCTTCCAGAGCTGCTAGACTGAAACAATGGATAATGTGAATGAAGTCAGAGAAGCCTGACATAATGGGACAAGGCACAGTGTGCTGGGAAGAGATTGGGCCAGAATATAGAGAACCCTGCATGTTCTCCTAAGAACTTAGAGACCACTTTGGGAGTCATCAGTGTGTCAAAGAGTGTCTTCCAATTTTTCGTTAGCAGCAGAACCCTGAGTTATATGTCTAGCTGCAGAACTCCATCTCCCTATTTCCTCTGAGGATATGAATGCAAAAGATATGAAATAAAAGTAAAAGCTTTCTGTGGAGTTTCTGAGAAATCCTTTTTCATACTTCCCCTCCTCCCCCTTCCTTTTTAACTGGAAAGCAGACATGATAGCTGAAGAAGCTCCAGCAGCCACCTTGGGACCATGAGGGGAAGAATGAAAGAATTGCTGAGGCTTTGGCCAGGAAATTCTTGAGCTGCTAATCTAGCACCAGCCACTACCTACTTCAGATCTATTGTTACATGAAAAATTAAAAAAAAAAACAAAAAACCTTTCAAGCTACTGAAGGTAGGTTTCTATTAACAAGTGAGCACAGTTACTATCTGATAAACTGACATATCTAGAAAAAGAACTTGTATCTTGATTGTTTGACTATTGCCCTGATACAACAAGGACAGAGTTATCCCAACTTGCCCTGCAACTAGAGAAATACTGCCACAAAATCTCAGGATGTAGTTTAGAAACAGCAGCAAATCTAGCAAGAAAATCTCAGGACACATTGCAGAAACATCAGCAAAGCCTTCCAAATTTTAATTATAAAAAACTTCCATGCCAACTTTATATTGCCATTTCACATTTGCTTACGCAGAACCTTTTGTGTTTTCAAAGTCATTTCCAGGAGTGTTAATAAGGCACTAGAGACAGCATTTGGTGGCCTCTGCATTGTTTGATAATGCCAACAACACAAATGTCATTCCAACATCATTGAAAAAGTTTTCTTACCAAATTCTATAACCTCTAATTACCCTGAAAGAAATCCCCCAACAAAAAACAAAGCAATACTATTTTTACTATTGGCCTGAAAAGTATAAATATAGTTCACTTGTTTCTAATGCATGGGAGGAAGAGGAATTAAGAGTAGCATTTTATTAGTACCACCATTACACAAAGAAAGTTGCAAGAAGACATTAAGCTTGACACAAGTTTAGATAGAGAAGAATGTTTGTCCTATGGTATATCAGTAATGCTCCCGTAAAATGCTATGATTTACTAACACTTGCTCAAGTAATCTCTTGGCAGCATCTGTGTCACCAAATTCAGTAAATGATTCCAAGTCATAGGTTGTTATTTCCCTTGCTGTATTAATGTTTGTTTCTTTTACTTTAGAAGTATCTAATATTAAGAGCAAGAAGGAAAAATGTGCAGAGGGACCCTGTGCCACTCAGAGCAGATATCTGAAGTGCCTTACTATTAAAAGATATTTATCAAATATATTGCCAGTAGCTTTAGAAACATACCTATGTGAATATGCTATCCTTTGATCTAAGAGCATTTCTCATGTGTAGGAGATCATTTGTATAAATGACACTTGGAGTGGCATAGACATATTTCCTCTCTGCCTCCCATATTTATTCAATTCAGAAATCCCAAACAAGCCTTTTTTCTTTTCAACCTTTCAACATTAATATTGATATGAAAAGACATGGTGATATTTCTGCTTCATGCTTCAGTCCTACGTAATTTTTCTAGAGTTGTACAAACTTTCCTTATCTTGTTACTTTTGCATCTTTGCTGCTGCTGCTGCTGCTGCATCGCTTTAGTCGTGTCCAACTCTGTGCGACCCCATAGACGGCAGCCCACCAGGCTTCCTGTCCCTGGGACTCTCCAGGCAAGAACACTGGAGTGGGTTGCCATTTCCTTCTCCAATGCATGAAAGTGAAAAGTGAAAGTGAAGTCGCTCAGTCGTGTCCGACTCTAGCAACCCCATGGACTGCAGCCTACCAGGCTCCTCCGTCCATGGGATTTTCTAGGCAAAAGTACTGGAGTGGGGTGCCATTGCCTTCTCCTTTGCATCTTTAAATGGTATCAAATAAGAAATGCCAGGGTCAATTCAACCTTGCAGCTTTTGGAGAGACATTCCTGTCCCAAACTATAGAAAACCCACTGTTAAGAAAAGTAGTGCCATTCTCTAAGGCACAAATGAATGGTTATAAAATTAAAGGGAGTTTTAAAATAAAAAGGAATCAAAACATTGTTTTTTAATGAAATCAAATCTAAAGTATTAAATTTGTCCCAAGGATTTTCCTTTTTTTTTTTTTTTATTCTAAGAGAAGAGCAATTTTGAGAAGCCATTATCAACGCAGTAAGACTTTTTGAGAAGGTAGAAATCCCTACATTTAATTGTAAGATGCATGCTGTTTTCAGGGGGGAAGATGCAAGGAGAAGACGTAACTAAGAAATGTGTTACTTGTCAGACTTTGCCTTCCCTGACAGTGCTCAATTTCAGGCACTGATGCATCCAACCTGCTCACTCAGCTGCTCGCTATGTTTGGTAGCTATTAGAATCACATCCTTACCCCAAAGTGTGAGGTGCCCACTGGGCTGAGTCATCCCTTCCCCCCAGTTCGTGACTGTTCTCTCTAAACATGCCCTTGTTCCTCTGTGTGACACAAAAGCCGGTTCTGAATTCCAGCCGTGTTGACTAAGACCCACTGACAACCATGCCTTCCTTTGCTCTTCTGCCAGCTGCTGCCTGAGAAGCTTACCAACATGCTCTTGACCAACAACACCAGCATGAGCCAGGAACTTGCTAGAAACGCAAATTCTTGCTAGGAAAACAAATTCTTACTACACCCCCCTCAACACTACCCAGACCCACTGAATCAGAAACTCTGAGGGTGAAGTTGTAATAAGCCTTCCAGATGATTTTGATGTAGTCCCCAAGTGTGAAAATCACTAGTATAAATCATCTCAACATTGCCCAGAGTTTTGCTATCAAATGGGCAATTCCCTCTGTTAAATCAACAGTAGCTAACATTCATTCATCCAAAAAAGATGTCCTTTTCATTATAGGGGACTGGAATGCAAAAGTAGGAAGTCAAGAAACACCTGGAGTAACAGGCAAATTTGGCCTTAGAATACGGAATGAAGCAGGGCAAAGACTAATAGAGTTTTGCCAAGAAAATGCACTGGTCATAACAAACACCCTCTTCCAACAACACAAGGGAAGACTCTACACATGGACATCACCAGATGGTCAACACTGAAATCAGATTGATTATATTCTTTGCAGCCAAAGATGGAGAAGCTCTATACAGTCAGCAAAAACAAGACCAGGAGCTAGATCATGAACTCCTTATTGCCAAATTCAGACTTAAATTGAAGAAAGTAGGGAAAACCACTAGACCATACAGGTATAACCTAAATCAAATCCCTTATGATTATACAGTGGAAGTGAGAAATAGATTTAAGGGCCTAGATCTCATAGAATGCCTGATGAACTATGGAATGAGGTTTGTGACATTGTACAGGAGACAGGGATCAAGACCATCTCTAGGGAAAAGAAATGCAAAAAAGCAAAATGGCTGTCTGGGGAGGCCTTACAAATAGCTGTGAAAAGAAGAGAAGTGAAAAGCAAAGGAGCAAAGGAAAGATACAAGCATCTGAATGCAGAGTTCCAAAGAATAGCAAGAAAAGATAAGAAAGCCTTCTTCAGAGATCAATGCAAAGAAATAGAGGAAAACAACAGAATGGGAAAGACTAGGGATCGCTTCAAGAAAATCAGAGATACCAAGGGAACATTTCATGCAAAGATGGGCTCGATAAAGGACAGAAATGGCATGGACCTAACAGAAGCAGAAGATATTAAGAAGAGGTGGCACGAATACACAGAAGAACTGTACAAAAAAGATCTTCACGACCTAGACAATCATGATGGTGTAATCACTGACCTAGAGCCAGACATCCTGGAATGTGAAGTCAAGTGGGCCTTAGAAAGCATCACTACCAACAAAGCTAGTGGAGGTGATGGAATTCCAGTTGAGCTATTCCAAATCCTGAAAGATGATGCTGTGAAAGTGCTGCACTCAATATGCCAGCAAATTTGGAAAACTCAACAGTGGCCACAGGACTGGAAAAGGTCAGTTTTCATTCCAGTCCCAAAGAAAGGCAATGCCAAAGAATGCTCAAACTACCGCACAACTGCACTCATCTCACACGCTAGTAAAGTAATGCTCAAAATTCTCCAAGCCAGGCTTCAGCAATATGTGAACCGTGAACTTCCTGATGTTCAAGCTGGTTTTAGAAAAGGCAGAGGAACCAGAGATCAAATTGCCAACATCTGCTGGATCGTAGAAAAAGCAAGAGAGTTCCAGAAAAACATCTATTTCTGCTTTATTGACTATGCCAAAGCCTTTGACTGTGTGGATCACAATCAACTGTGGAAAATTCTGAAAGAGATGGGAACACCAGACCACCTGATCTGCCTCTTGAGAAATCTGTATGCAGGTCAGGAAGCAACAGTTAGAACTGGACATGGAACAACAGACTGGTTCCAAATCGGGAAAGGAGTGCATCAAGGCTGTATATTGTCACCCTGCTTATTTAACTTCTATGCAGAGTACATCATGAGAAATGCTGGACTGGAAGAAACACAAGCTGGAATCAAGATTGCTGGGAGAAATATCAATAACCTCAGATATGCAGATGACACCACCCTTATGGCAGAAAGTGAAGAGGAACTAAAAAGCTTCTTGATGAAAGTGAAAGTGGAGAGTGAAAAAGTTGGCTTAAAGCTCAACATTCAGAAAACGAAGATCATGGCATCTGGTCCCATCACTTCATGGGAAATAGATGGGGAAACAGTGGAAACAGTGTCAGACTTTATTTTTGGGGGGCTCCAAAATCACTGCAGATGGTGACTTCAGCCATGAAATTAAAAGATGCTTACTCTTTGGAAAGAAAGTTATGACCAACCTAGATAGCATATTCAAAAGCAGAGACATTACTTTGCCAACAAAGGTCCACCTAGTCAACGCTATGGTTTTTCCTGTGGTCATGTATGGATATGAGAGTTGGACTGTGAAAAAGGCTGAGCACCGAAGAACTGATGCTTTTGAACTGTGGTGTTGGAGAAGACTCTTGAGAGTCCCTTGGACTGCAAGGAGATCCAACCAGTTCATTCTGAAGGAGATCAGCCCTGGGATTTCTTTGGAAGGAATGGTGCTCAAGCTGAAACTCCAGTACTTTGGCTACCTCATGCGAAGAATTGACTCATTGGAAAAGACGCTGATGCTGGGAGGGATTGGGGGCAGGAGGAGAAGGGGACAACAGAGGATGAGATGGCTGGATGGCATCACTGACTCGATGGACGTGAGTCTGAGTGAACTCCAGGAGTTGGTGATGGACAGGGAGGCCTGGCATGCTGCGATTCACGGGGTCACAAAGAGTTGGACACGACTGAGCGGCTGAACTGAACTGAACTGAACATTCATTCAGGTACTGCTCTAAAATCAGGTACTTCTCTATCTAAAACATTCTTCTCTATCTAAACTTCGTGTAATATTTCATAATATTTCAAGCTCTTTGTAGTATTTCAAGCTCATTTAGTCCTCAAATGAACCTGGTGAGGTAGTTACTATTACAATTATTACCATCTACACTTTGGAAACTGAAGTAAAGAGGTTCCAAACCACAGACACTTAACAAGAGAGGCAGGATTCAGGCACCCATCTTCTCTGGGCTCTCTTGTACGTCACTGTGTGACCTCTGACCATTTATACATCTCAGAATTACATCAAAGATTTCCATAAAGAACACGGGGCATTCTAACAGTAAGGGACTTTCCCACAGGCTAATTGAACCCTCAAGACAAAAATCTGAGGTTGGTATTAGTGGCCCAATTTCCCAAGTGAATAAAAATAAGAGCAATCTCATTAACACTAATCTGAACTTTGTTGGTTTGGAATTAATAATAATTTGGTTATATTGTACCTAAAACTTAATGATGTTAAGTAATATTTTTCCTTATGAATTTTCAGACTTCTGCTCACAAACAAGAGAACCTGATTTAAATTTAATCAGATTTTGCAAATGAAGGACCCAAAAGATGGACATTCCATTCTTTGTGCCTTTGGTCCTAAAAGACTAACTAAATAAATCTTGAAATGTCTGCTATTCACATTGCATCAAATACTCTCAGTCAAAAGAAGTAACAATAGCAAGGAAACCATAAACAAGATGGGAATGGGAGAAACCCTCTGAATGGGAGAAAATATTTATAAATGAAGCAACTGATAAGGGATTAATCTCCAAAACATACAAACAGCTCATGCAGCTCAATATAAAGAAGACAAACAACACAATCAAAAACTGGGCAGAAGACCTAAATAGACATTTCTTCAAAGAAGACACACAGATGACCATCAAACACATGAAAAGATACTCAATATTGCTATTAGAAAAAGCAAATCAAAACTATAATGAGGTATCACCTCACACCAGTCAGAATATTGTCATTCAGTCACTAAGTTGTGCCTGACTCTTCATGACCCCATTAACTGCAGTACCCTAGGCTTCCCTGTCCTTCTCTAGATCCCAGAGCTTTCTCAAACTCATGTCCATCAAGTCAATGATGCCATCCAACCATCTCATCCTCTGTCACCCACTTCTCCTCCTTCCCTCAATCTTTTCCAGCATCAGGGTCTTTTCCAATGGGTCAGTTCTTCACATCAGGTGGCCAAAGTACTGGAACTTCAGCTTTAGCATCAGTCCTTCCAGTGAATATTCAGCATTGATTTCCTTTAGGATTGACTGACTTGACCTCCTTGCTGTCTGAGGGACTTTCATGAGTCTTCTCCAACATCAGAGTTTGAAAGCGTCTGTTCTTTGGCACTCAGCCTTCTTTATGGTCCAACTCTCATATCCATACTTGACTATGGGAAAAACCATAGTCAGAATGGCCATCATTAAAAAAACTAAACAATAAATGCTGGAGAGAATATGGAGAAAAGGGAACTCTGTTACATTGTTGGTGGGAATATAAATTGATACAGCCACTATGGAGAATAGTATGGAGGCTCCTTAAAAAACTAAAAATAGAACTACCATATGATCCAACAATCCCACTACTGGTCATAAACCCAGAGAAAACCATAATTCCCAATGTTCACTGCAGCACTATTTACAATAACCAGGACATGGAAGCAACCTAAATGTCCATCAACAGAGGACTGGATAAAGAAGATGTGGTACATATACACGATAGAATATTACTCAGCTATCAAAAGGAATGAAACTGTGCCATTTGTAGAGATATGATGGACCTAGAGACTGTCATAGAGTGAAATCAGAAATAGAAAAGCAAATATTGTATATTAATGCATATAGGTGGAATCTAAAAAGTGGTATAGAGGGTCTTATTTACAAAGCAGAAATACAGATATAGATTTAGAGAACAAATATATGATAACAAGGGGGGAAATCAGGGTGGGGTGGAGCACTGGGAGATTGGGACACTATACACACTGTTGAGTCTATGAGCAAAATAGATAACAGATGACAGCACCCTTATGGCAGAAAGTGAAGAACTACTAAAGGGCTTCTTGATGAAAGTGAAAGAGGAGAGTGAAAAAGTTGGCTTAAAGCTCAACATTGAGAAGACGAAGATCATGGCATCTGGTCCCATCACTTCATGACAAATAGATAGGGCAACAGTGGAAACAGTGGCAGACTGTATTTTTCTGGGCTTCAAAATCACTGCAGATGGTGATTGCAGCCATGAAATTAAAAGATGTTTACTCCTTGGAAGTAAAGTTATGGCCAACCTAGACAGCATATTCAAAAGCAGAGACATTACTTTGCCAACAAAGGTCCGTCTGGTTAAGGCTATGGTTTTTCCAGCGGTCATGTATGGATGTGAGAGTTGGACTGTAAAGAAAGCTGAGCGCTGAAGTATTAATGCTTTTGAACTGTGGTGCTGGAGAAGACTCTTGAGAGTCCCTTGGACTGCAAGGAGATCCAACCAGTCTATCCTAAAGGAGATCAGTCCTGGGTGTTCATTGGAGAGACTGATGTTGAAGCTGAAACTCCAATACTTTGGCCACCTGATGCGAAGAGCTGACTCATTTGAAAAGACCCTGATGCTGGGAAAGATTGAGGGCAGGAGAAGAAGGGGACGACAGAGGATAAGATGGTTGGATGGCATCACTGATTCGATGGACATGAGTTTGACTGAACTCCGGGAGTTGGTGATGGACAGGGAGGCCTGGCATGCTGCAGTTCATGGGGTCACAAAGAGTTGGACACGACTGAGCAACTTAACTGAACTGAATGAGAACCTACTGTATAGCACAGGGAACTCTACTCAGAGCTCTGTGGTGACCTAAATGGGAAGGAAATCCAAAAGAAGAGGGGATATATATGAACACACAACTGATTCAATTTTTCATACAGCAGAAACAAAATATTGTAAAGCGATTATACTCCATTTAAAAATTAATTTTTAAAAAATGTTAAAAAAGAAATACAATCTATAGGGAAGAGATGAGGAGAAAACACCCAAGACTCTGCTTCTGGTGAACTTATGTCTTGGAGGTGGGCGGTTGTGGAGGAGCTGTGGGGGCATAAATCTGACAATGCTGTTTCAGTTAAAACTCTGTATGACTTTGGTGCAAACTCTGGTAACACTGGTACCAACAGAACGCTGCCTCTCATTTCTGCATGAAATTGAATGTAGGGGCAGAGAAACACAGCAGTCGGTACGGGCGGGGCAACACAGCCCTGAGCAGAGGGAGCAGCGCCACCTGGTGGATGCAACCACGCCCGCGGGAGGCGGTGACTCCCAGGGCAGGTGTTTCCTCTGGGGCTCATTCTGGCAGTGAAATCCACAGCAGACACCTGAGCAGCAGGCATCGAAGAGAATGCCAGAGGAAGAAGTGAAGGAAGAGCAGGTGCCATTCTGAGCTGGCTGACTAAGTGAGTCGCTGAGGAAAAGTGACCCACCCTGGCTGCTCCTAGAAAAGAACTGATATGGGGAAGAGGGGACTTAATGAGTTCAAGAAGACCTGCCTTAGCAAGAACAGTGATGACTCAGGAAATTTCAAGTCAAATGTTTACATTGATCTATTTTATTAGTTCTGCAAATTATGCCACATCCTTTTTGGAAGAATTTGGCTTTTTAATCATTCCAACAGTTATCTTTAAAAAAATTGTGACTTTTTAACTTTCAGATTAGTGGTTGTTGACTTTTTTCTACACATATACTTGTATCCCTTTTCAAATTCTTCTCCCAATTAAGTTGTTATAGAATATTGGGTATAATTCCCTGTGCTACACAGTATACTGGCCCTTGTTGGTTATTCACGTTAAATAGAGCAGTGTGTACATGTCAATCCCAAACTCCCTATCCCTCCCCTTAAACTTGTCTCTTGATCTGATTTTATATATATGTTATAAAATTATTTCTGTTCTCAAATATTTTGTTATACTTCCTAGAAGTCTAAAAATGTTTGTTATACTTCCTAAAAAGGAAAAAGGAAACTAAGATATTTGACCATGACCCATTTGCTTTTCTCCATCATGTCAAATTATTCACTGAGTGTGATCCATATACTTCAATACCTTACTCTACTCCTGAAAAACTATGAGCCATTTAAAACAAACAAAGAAAAAAAAGATGTTAATACACTTTTTAAGTAAAAGATCTGTCAAGTAAATTCTAGGACCTTTCAAAAAGTTGTTTTATTTCATAACACACACAAAAAAATCAATTTAGCAACTGGAAAAAGTAAAATAAAGTAATATGAGATATGCTGTATTATTAATAGAAATATCTTTGTGTGGCAAAAGGCCATGAAAATTAATTCTAGAAAGACTTTTTCTTTTCACATCCTCTCACGCAAGTAAGTTTAACCTTTGTAGGGTTTCAAGTTGCATTTCGAAAATTATATTTTCTATGTCATTTCCAATTATATAGAAATAATTTCAAAAGATTCTGCCTAAATAATATAGGTCAGATCATGCAGACATTTCTCTGAGATAGGTGAGTTTCTGAAATGTTGTTCTAATTCAATCTATGGGTTTGTATCTTCAAGTTAAGAGGAATCGAAATGTTCAGTTCCCAGATACATTTGCTCAAAGTAAGAGTACAAACTAGTCCTTTGGAATATTAAATATCCTCCTCCTCCTTGATGATATATAATCTATTGTCTTTCCCCCAAAAAACTGACTAGCTTCATCTACAGTGAATATCTGTTGAAGCCAGTTTGAAGGAAACTCCTTACCACCTTTGATGGGTATACTAATTAACTCCCGTTAGTCTAAGGTGCTACAGAACAGAATGAGGATTAAA
Organism: Bubalus kerabau; assembly: GCF_029407905.1. Taxonomy (NCBI): domain Eukaryota; kingdom Metazoa; phylum Chordata; class Mammalia; order Artiodactyla; family Bovidae; genus Bubalus; species Bubalus kerabau. The sequence continues at coordinate 18,393,910 of NC_073641.1, forward strand.
CCTAATAAGCCATTTTTTGTACAGGAATCCACTTTCCATCAGTGGCTTGCCCCTGTGCTCAGTTCTCGGTCTCAGAGCCCCTGAGATTCGGCCAGCTGTCAGGAGGCATTCTGTTAGCACCTCAGATGCCTTCGGGACCAGGCAGCGACTGTTAAGTATCAGCCCCTTCACATGCACTCTGTAGATTCCAACTGTTTTTTAAACACTGCCTCGGGACTCATCCCAGCTTCCAATTTTCATTCTCTGTAGTCTAGCCACACACACATTTTTAGGGCTACATGATTGCTTGCCCTTGTCTCTTTTTGAAGGACATAGCACTTTGTCCAGGTTTGAATCAGTTTTTGCCCTGCTGAATCGCTCTCACAGTTAAAGAACTCATCACATGGGCCCCACAACACGCATCATTTCTTTTTTTTAAAATTGGAGGATAATTACAACGTTGTGTTGGTTTCTGCTGTACAACGTGAATCAGCTGTATGTATACATATATCCCCTCCCTCTGGAGCCTCCATCCCACCCCTCTAGTCATCACGGAGCCCACGCTGAGCTCCCCGTGTCATAGAGCAGCTTCCCACTGTCTATCTATTTTACCCACGGTAATGTATATATGTCAGTGCTACTTTCCCAATTCGTTCCCCCCTCTCCCTCCCTTGCTGTGTCCACAATTCCACTCCCTACGTTTGCATCTCTATTCCTGCCCTGCAAATCAGTTCATCTAGATTCCATATATCACACCATTCCTTACCACACACAATTTTGAAAATTACCTCTCCTTGGTTGCTGCTGTTCAGTAGCTCAGTCGTGTCCGAGTCTTTGCAACCCCATGAAGTGCAGCACACCAGGCTTCCCTGTCCTTCACTATGTCCCTTCACTATCTCTCCTTTAGTTTCTCTCATAATCCTAACCTTGATACCAGCACTTTTCACACTTTAACAACAGTTGCACTTATTGGGCAGGAGGGAGTTCATGCCTGAACTCGACTTAAAACAATGTTCAAACAAAGCAAATCATCAGTGAAAAAAATGCCATGACCATGAATAACTAAAACAACAATTTGTTGATGACTGGCAGAGCTGTTCCACCCAGCACACAGCTTTGCTCACATCCATGGAGGTCATTAAGTAGAAAATAATTACATTATAGCAGCTGAAAGTGTGCAGAGTTATAACTGTCTGCTCGGTGCTGTGCCATGGACTTCGCCTGTATTACCTCTTTTGAAATTCACTATCATCCTAAAGGCAGGTACTATCAGTATTTTAAAAAGCTGGGACAGCAAAAGAGACACTGATGTATAGAACAGTCTTATGGACTCTGTGGGAGAGGGAGAGGGTGGGAAGATTTGGGAGAATGGCATTGAAACATGTAAAATATCATGTATGAAACGAGTTGCCAGTCCAGATTCGATGCACGATACTGGATGCTTGGGGCTGGTGCACTGGGACGACCCAGAGGGATGGAATGGGGAGAGAGGAGGGAGGAAGGTTCAGGATGGGGAACACATGTATACCTGTGGCGGATTCATTTTGATATTTGGCAAAACTAATACAATTATGTAAAGTTTAAAAATAAAATTAAAAAAAAAAAGCTGGGAACCGAGACATAAAACAGTTGTTAGCTTTCCCAAGCCACACATGTAGTGCAAACATTTGTTTTGAACCCAAGTGTCTGCCTGCCTGCCAATGCAGGAGACTCAAGAGATGCAAGTTCAGATCCTGGGTCAGGAAGATCCCCAGGAGAGGGGCATGGCAGCCCACTCCAGTATTCTTGCCTGAGAATGCCATGGACAGAAGAACCGGGCAGGCTACAGTCCACAGGGTCACAGAGAGTCAGACACAACTGAAGTGACTTAGCATGCATGCATGCACATCTGAATCCAGTCTGCAGGCTCAAAATCTCTATGGACTCAATACAGCTCAAATCATGGAACTGTTTTATTTTTATGAAAAAGTCACCATTTCACCCTCGTTGTCAAATACAACTCCAAATTTTCAAGATATATAGCTTCAATATTATAAAATTACTGTGTTCAATACAGCCATTTATATGAATCATCTCATTTGATAAATGAAACATGTAATGTAAAAATGTATATATCAAAATTTTCAGCTTTAACTCATGGAAAATAATTAGAAGCTATAACTTGGAAAAAACTTTACAACTTTTTGACAATATTCATGTTAGGATGAGAATGCAATCACAAAAAAATTACAGTAGATCAGAAAATGAATGGATTGCATATTTATATATTCAGTTCAGTTCAGTCGATCAGTCTGTGTCCAACTCTTTGTGACCCCATGAATTGCAGCACGCCAGGCCTCCCTGTCCATCACCAACTCCTGGAGTTCACTCAGACTCACGTCCATTGAGTCGGTGATACCATCCAGCCATCTCATCCTCTGTCATCCCCTTTTCCTCCTGCCCCCAATCCCTCCCAGCCTCAGAGTCTTTTCCAATGAGTCAGCTCTTCTCATCAGGTGGCCAAAGTATTGGAGTTTCAGCTTTAGCATCATTCCTTCCCAGAACACCCAGGACTGATCTCCTTGCAGTTCAAGGGACTCTCAAGAGTCTTCTTCAACACCACAGTTCAAAAGCATCAATTCTTCAGCACTCAGCTTTCTTCACAGTCCAACTCTCACATCCATTCATGACTACTGGAAAAACCATAGTCTTGACTAGACAGACCTTTGTTGGCAAAGTAATGTCTCTGCTTTTTAATATGCTATATTATATTTTACTAAAAAATGAGTCATAATGAAAATATAGGGGTTAAATACATAGACAAAAATCTGTGTCAAAATAAAACTTTTAAATACATGTATAAAACTAAGAAACATCTAGTCTTTCAGGAGCATACAAAATTTTTTGAGAAAGACTCTCTTTGCAATGTTATATGTGAATTATGTCTCAGTAAAACTAGCGGAGGTAGAAGAATACTGACCCTCTTAAGACTCTTTTAAGGGACACAATTAAGAATTTAATAGGAAAAAATTCATGACAGAACCTACACATTTCCCTAATCCAAGTTTTAAATCTGTTCAATAGGTGTGTTATAATCAATCCTGCCTGTATCTGTACCCATGTGCATGGTCAGAGAGAATACTCTTGTCTACAGAGTCAGAAGCGCTCACCATTTGTTTCTACTCTTAACTAACATGCAAACCGTTTCTTAAAACTTTCTGCATGGGGACATCAGACCCTTGTTTATAAACCAGTGACACAGAAGCCCCTGTTTTCAAGGCAGTTTTTATCTCTAGACTCTTATTAAGGACTCCTAAAGGTTTTTCCCTACTTTAAACTGAAACTTACTTCCCTATCCATAGCTGAAACAACTACCTGTCCGTCTTTACTCTGCCCTTGGGAGCAGCAGCGTTAGGCTGCTGAGTGGAAAAGGACTGCTGTGTGTAGTGTCGAGATGAAATACAGCCTGATGTAAAAATGCCCACAGCAGGGTGAACCTTCCACAGCACATGGGGAGAACAGCATGGAGATACCATCATCATCATTATATGGTTGGCTCTGAATTTCTTTCTCCAAGGCTGGGGCTGCCCCCTCCCATGTGACTTGGGTGGAAATATTCCCAGAATCTTACCTCTCCTGCCACAGAAATAAGCATATAAGCAAAACTGGTTAGTAAAAACATCTTGTCAATCTGGATCCCAAGGTACTTTGGGGTTCAGATATCAGGGAGGGAGATAGCAAAGATGGGGAGAGCCTCGCACTCTCTGAGACTGGAAGCTGGTCTGAGGATGTGCTGTGCAGCCCACATCTGAATGCAGCACAGCAGGAACCCGCCCCCATTGTTTGAAACTCTGGATGTGCTCAAATATGCCTTCATCCTTTGGGCTTTCTGGTTAAATTAAACAAAAACTCCCTTTTTAACTTAGTTTAAGTTAGTCGTTTCAACTAGACTTTCATTTCCAGTTCGAGTTGATGCTCAGAATACTTGTGGACAAAGTGAAGTCTAGAATGGTGTTCAGGAGTAGAGTAAGGAAAGCACAGAGAAATTAGGAGTTGAGTGAGTGGCTCAGTAGAAAATCAGAAAGGTGAAAACTGAAAAACTGTAGCCTGGACCTACCTTGCTGCTGCTGCTGCTGCTAAGTTGCTTCAGTCATGTCCGACTCTGTTCGACCCCACAGACGGCAGCCCACTAGACTCCTCTGTCCCTGGGATTCTCCAGGCAAGAATACTGGAGTGGGTTGCCATTTCCTTCTCCAATGCATGAAAGTGAAAAGTGAAAGTGAAGTTGCTCAGTCGTGTCCGACTCTTCGCGACCCCATGGACTGCAGCCTACCAGGCTCCTCCATCCATGGAATTTTCCAGGCAAGAGTACTGGAGTGGGTTGCCATTGCCTTCTCCAGGACCTACCTTAATTTATGCCAAAACTTCCCTGCATGGTAGGATTTCCAGAGTGTTAGGAGGGCTCCCCTGGTGGCTTAGATGGTAAAGAATCTGCCTGCCATGTGAGAGACTTGGGTTTGATCCCTGGTTGGGAAGTTCCCCTAGAGAAGGGAATGGCTACCTACTCCAGTATTCTTGCCTAAAGAATCCCATGGACAGAGGAGCCTGGTGGGCTACAGTCCATGGGGTCACAAATAGTCGGACATGACTGAGCAACTAACACTTTCACTTTCAAGAGGAGCCATTATGCAAAAAAAAAAAAAAAGAAAAGAAAAAAGGATCCAGTGTTAGTGATTCCAAAATCCCTTTATAAATTATAGAGGCTTTCATTACAGAACTGGAGATGAGATGTTAATAACTCTGGCAAGCTCAAGTGACAAGAGGATGAGAACTGCAAAAATATTAGGAAAAGGATTACATCAAAGTACCTGGGCAGGGTTGCACAGTGGTTAAGACTCCCTGCTTCCACAGCAGTGGGCATGGATTCCATACCCCATTGGGGAATAAGATCCCACATATCCCATGGCAAGGCCAAAAGATTTATTACAAAAAAAAAGTGCCTGGGCATTGGAGGAGATGCCATTGACAGTCCCCATCCACCTTGTATATTTCCCGAGAACAGCCCTGCCAGCCCAGCCCAACTCTCTGCAGCAGGCAAAGAGGACCCCTCCCTGCAGCTTATCTCTGCAACAGAATCTATTTCTGGCTAATGTCTTAGTGTTTATTTTAAATGCCCATTAAGAATTCCAGAGGTTTTCAGGACAAATGTCATACCCCCAAATATTTCACTTGCGAGCCCCAGAAACTGCAGTATACTATTTAATAAAGATAACACTATCCATTGACAATGATTATATCTAAACTATACGCAACTAAAAATATAAAGTTTCACCCAGAGGCAATGTCTCACCTAGTGCTATCTGCCTCATTATACCTTTATCCTTCCCCCATCCTCCCCCTTTTGCATATTTTGCTGTGTGTCTTTCATCAGTACAGCTAGAGAGTAAGCTATGAAATATATGCTGGGAATAAACTGCCTTCTATCTCTCAGAAACTTCTATTTCCTTTCTCACCTTCTGTGCTGAAAAGTCACTTCTACAAATATTCTCCATGAAGGGTAGCGAAGAATTGAAATGACATTTCACTAACTGTGACTCAGCATCTCTTCTCATTGGAAGAGCCGAAGCTTTTCAGAAATATGATCTGAGAGCTGCCACATGAGGGAAAATGTAAGACATTAGGAAATGGCAGTCAGAGTGTGGGGAATACCAGTGACACCCTCCCTCCACTAACTGATCTGCCTCTGAGGGTTTTAGGAGGGTTTCAAATGGAGAAAGTCCTTGGACAAGTCTGAATATAATATGACCTTGCTAATTCTAAAAAAAAAGTATACTCAGGCATTTGAGAGGATTTCCAGAGCCATCAGCCCAGTGTCTATCCTCCTGAAGATTCTACACTAGAAAGTAGCTTAAGCCAATCTGTTAAAACAAAAAGAATTGTGGGTTGTGGTGTTGTCTTTGAGTGAATAAAGGGGATGGTTAAAATAATGACTGAGCACTACCAGGCTGCCGGCACCATGCAGACAATAGCAAAACTGCAGGCAGGAGCCAGGACGGGTCCATCTCCCCACATAGCATACACCCGTGCAGCAGTAACCTTCAGACATTAAACACACTTCCAGGGTGTTGTAGGAACATAAACCTAGATAAAGAGATCATGAAGGCTTCTTTGAGAAAGTGATGATTGAGCAAATCTTGAAGGACTAGGGATTAACTGGCTGAGGGGGAGTAGGGACGGCATTCCTAACAGAAGAAAAAGCCATGTATAGCCCCTAAGGGGGAAGGAGGAACTGGTCATTCAAGAAAATGAGACTAAAGTGTGGAGTGGAGGAAGCATGGGGTCAGGGTTTAGGATATGGTGTGGTAACATGGCTTTGAAGGTTATGTGAAAGATTTTTTTCTTAACATACCCAAACTAAGGTCTCTCTTAAATCTGTTCTACCTATAGATTCCTCCACCTCAATCAATGGCAATTCTACCTTTTAGTTGCTTGACATCATCTGTGACTCCTCTTTCTTTCATACCCTAAGTTGAATTTATCAGCAAAATTTATACATCCTATTTTCAAAATATATCCTTTACTGTACCACTTCTCATCATTTTTACTGTACCATTCTGGCCCAAGCCAGCATATCCTCTCTCTTAGATTATTGCAGTAGCCATGAAAACAGTCTTCCTATTTTTCCCTTTGCCTGCCAAGAGCGATCCTTTTAAAGCAGGAGTCTGAAAGGCCTCCTAATCTCAGTTAGAGTGAAAAGTGAAGTGCATAGTGTGTTCTATAAGGCCCAACATGGTCTAGTTTTCTGTTAGATCTCTGACTTCTCCACCATCACTCTCAGTCTCACTCTGCATGCCCCAGACTCAATATCCCAGCTTTCCTAGAAGGGGACACATGCTTTCCTTCATGGTCTTTGCACCTGATACTCCCTCTGCACATATTCTCTTTCTTCAAATACCCATGTGGCTCACACTCTCACCTACTTGGAGTTTTTTTTTTCCAAATGCTGTCCCCTCAATGATGCTTTCCCCCATCCTTTTCCTTTCTTTTACCTAGTTTATATTTATCCCTAATACATCATAGAAAATACTTGAACTTATTTACTTTGCTCCACACACACACACACACACGCCAGAATACAAGCTCCATGAGGACAGGAGTTTCTGTCAGTTCACTGTGAAATCCAGGGGCCTAGAATGCTTGCTGGAAAGAGAGTGAGCACTCAGTAAATATTTGCTAAATGAAAGTCTTTATCCTAAGAGCAATAGTATGCTACAGAAAAGCTTTTAAACATGAACAGCCATGATCAGATAGAACTTTTTAAGTATTAAATATCTCAAGCTGCCCTAGGAAAAATATTGGAAGAGAAGGAGATGAGGGTGGGATGGGGAAAGGGAGATGCCTGGGAGAAAACTAGTTCTTCAGTTCTAAGAAGAGTCATTACAGTGAACTGAAGAAGAGGGGCTTACCAGCCCGGGTAATGACTCAGTGTGGTAGCCTGTCTCCAAAATGCCCCTGACTCCTACACTCAATAACGCACATCACCCAGTATTCACATCTCTGTGTTGTCACCTCCCATGCTCAAGGGGGCCTGGCTCTGAGAGACCAATTATCACAGAGTGATGCTGCCTGACTTCCAAGAACAAATTACAAAAGAAATTCCAACTTCTACCATGGTGTTTTGGAGTACTCACTCTCAGAACTCTGAGCCACTGTGTAAGAAGTCTTGCTACCCAAGGCCACCATGCTAGAGACCACATGGGATGCCACAGGAAGAAGCCCTGAGACTACATAAAGAAAAAGATGCTCTACCAGCCTCAGCTGCTCCAGGTCCCAGACGTTCGAGGGGTCCTGAGTGACACCCTCGACCCTGAGAACAGAAACGTGCTGTCTCACTGTGCCACGTCTAAATTTCTGACCCTCACAATCAAAACAGAAGTTTAAGCCACTACTTGGGGTAGTGTGTTAAGCAGCAGGAAATAACCAGAAAACACAGTGAAGAGGACTCCTTGCACGGTGAGATTTCACCAGCCAGGCACAAGTTCAAGGTTTAGCTTGAAGGACCGAATACCTCGTTGCCTTCTGTGTTTGAAACCTTATATAGGATAAGTAAAACAGATTACATTAATAAAAGAAAAATGCAGCTGTTTCCAGGTAGCTTTTAAATTGCAAAAAATTTACTTGTCTGATTTTCTCCCTATTTTTATTGCACCTATGCCCTTCAATAGAATGGGAATAATACAATGGGAAAGACTAGAAATCTCTTCAAGAAAATTAGAGATATCAAGGGAAATTTTCAAGCAAAGATGGGCACAATAAAGCACAGAAACAGTATGAACCAAACAGAAGCAGAAGATATTAAGAAGAGGTGGAAAAATACACAGAAGAACTATACAAAAAAGATCTTCATGACCCAGATAACCATGATGGTGTGATCACTCACCTAGAGCCAGACATCCTGGAATGTGAAGTCAAGTGGGCCTTAGGAAGCATCATTCTGAACAAAGCTGGTGGAGGTGATGGAATTCCAGTTGAGCCATTTCAAATCCTAAAAGATGATGCTGTGAAAGTGTTGTACTCAATATGCTAGCAAATTTGGAAAACTCAGCAGTGCCCACAGGACTGGAAAAGGTCAGTTTTCATTCCAATCCCTAAGGAAGGTAATGCCAAAGAATGCTCAAACTACCACACAATTGCACTCATCTCACACGCTAGCAAAGTAATGTTCAAAATTCTCCAAGCCAGGCTTCAACAGGACGTGAACCAAGAACTTCCAGAGGTTCAAGCTGGATTTAGAAAAGGCAGAGGAACCAGAGATCAAATTGCCAACATCCATTGGATAATTGAGAAAGCAAGAGAGTTCCAGAAAAACATCTACTTCTGCTTTATTGGTTATGCTAAAGCCTTTGACTGTGTAGATCACAACAAACTGTGGAAAATTCTGAAAGAGATGGGAATACCAGACCACCTGACCTGCCTCCTGAGAAATCTGCATGCAGGTCAAGAAGCAACAGTTAGAACTAGACATGGAACAACACACTGGTTCCAAATCAGGAAAGGAGTACCTCAAGGCTATATATTGTCACCCTATTTATTTAATTTATATGCAGAGTACATCATGCGAAATGCCAGGCTTGATGAAGCACAAGCTGGAATCAAGATCGCCGGGAGAAATATCAATAACCTCAGACATGCAGATGACACCACCCTTATGGCAGGAAGCGAAGAACTAAAGAGCCTCTTGATGAAAGTGAAAGAAGAGAGTGAAAAACTTGGCTTAAAACTCAACATTCAGAAAACTAAGATCATGGCATCTGATCCCATCACTCATGGCAAATAGATGGGGAAACAGTGGAAACAGTGACACACTTTATTTTCTTGGCTCCGAAATCACTGCACATGGTGACTGCAGCCGTGAATTAAGACACTTGCTCCTTGGAAGAAAAGCTACGACCAACTTTGACAACATATTCAAAAGCAGGAAGATTACTTTGCCAACAAAGTCCATCTAGTCAAGGCTATGGTTTTCCAGTAGTTTTGTATATATTTGAGAGTTGGACTATAAAGAAAGCTAAGTGCTGAAGAATTGATGCCTTTGAACTGTGGTGTTGGAGAATACTCTTGAGAGTCCCTTGGACTGCAAGGAGATCCAACCAGTCCATCCTAAAGGAGATCAGTCCTGGGTGTTCATTGGAAGGACTGATGGTAAAGCTGAAACTCCAATACTTTGGCCACCTGATGCAAAGAACTGACTCATTGGAGAAGACCCTGATGATGGAGAAGATTGAAGGCAGGAGGAGAAGGGGACAACAGAAGATGGAATGGTTGGAAGGCATCACCGACACGATGGACATGAGTTTGAGCAAGCTCCAGGATTTTGTAATGGACAGGGAACCCTGGCATGCTGCAGTCCATGGGTCACAGTCGGACACGACGAGCGACTGAACTGAACTGATCGGATGCCCTTCAAGAAGCTGACAATTTTCTTGATTAACTGAGGTAATTGGATTACCATGACAGAGTTTCCCCTTCCAACTCTCCAGAGAAACTTAGAGCATAAACTGGAATCAACACACTCTTCTCTCAAGGACAACAAGTAATTGTTTGCTCTGCAATTCATCAAAGAACTAATTGGAACTGTTATTTCAGGAATATTTGATGCCTGAACTCTATGCTTTTCTATACAAATCAAAGACTAAATTATAATATCAGAACCTTGAATTGCAAATGAAAATATTAGCAAATTAAGTCCCCTCATAAAATCATGAACAAAGTATATGCAATATACAGCTTAAAGCACAAGACAAAAATACTAGCAAATTTTCATCTAAGTGTGAAGACATAAAGAAAGCGGAAGAGATCTACAAGTTCTTATATCAAGTTATTGCATGGAATTCAAACAGAGTCCCTCTAGAAGCACTAGTTCATATGACATTGTGGAAAGCCTATGTATCTAAATAAATCCTACCTGAAATAAACTTATGCAAGATTGTCATCCTGCTTCATGCTCTTAGTGTGTAAATTAAGAAATGTGTCAAATTTCTCAAAAGCCTAATCTTGAGCTACATCAACTCCTCAAGGAACACTGACACAAACACACTCACAGTCCATATCTTGCTTAGATTGCTATTGGCTCCCAGAGATATTCTGAGTCTCTGACTACATAAAGGTGCTTGGGCTATTGGTGAAAGCCCAAGACAGAGATAGGGCAATACTAAGAGGTCAATATCCCAAAGGTTTCTGCCACCTACAGAATAAAGTTTCATTTTTCTTAGTAAGACACACAGAGCCCTCTTTGATCTCAGCCTTGCTTACATCTTCAATACAATTTCTTGCTATAACTTCTCCAATCACCACCATGCTTACCCTGCCTTCTACCACACATGCATGCACGCACACACACACACTATCTTGCAGAGTACTGAACTAGTTGCACTTCCCTGGATGGACTGTCCTGTTTAAAGTCTCCCCAACTTTGTTCACAGCCCTGCCTCTGTCTAGCATATCCTTTCTCCTTTTGTAAGACAGTTTAAACCTCACTTTTTTCTGAAACCCCACCTGTCTTCTTCCCTCCAGGTAGACACTGGTCATTCTCTGCTTTGAACCCTCAGAAGGCCCCATATATCATTCTTTTTGTCTCCCTACTCCTAGTTAACTGAGTTATTTGGGAGAGCAAATAATCTTATTTGATTATTTCCATGTCAGAATCCCCTAAAACCCAGACCTGGTCTCATATACAGAAAGAATGGAAGGAAGATCAATAATCCCTCCAAATAAACGGAAAAGATTTGTGAACTTTAACTTTCAGTGACAGTGCTATTTGGTCTTGTCCTTGCACATAATAAATCAATTTCATTTTCCTGTCACCAACATCACTTTTTAAGGGAAGGCAATCGAAAGTGCTGCCACAAGTCACCCTCAAATCATAACATGACGTATTAGACATAATTTTGATCGACAAGTAAATAAAACCATGTCACAGAAATTTGGAACCGCAGAAATATCCAGTCTATTTTATAAAAACTCCCACAAAACTGCAAAAGACATAATCCACAAAAGAGCAGCTAACCACTGTGCTGATTCTATTCATCATGCATAACCAACAACACAGAATTCTGCTCCTCTGGTTACAGGCACATACATCATATTTTATTGAGATAGTATCCATGAATTATTAAGAATCTTTAAGGTGATCAGAACATCCGAAAGGAATTAGAAACCAAAACTGCCAGTCTGATGAGTAGGTAAAGACAGATCAGGATGCACAGTTAGTAAAGAGAAATGGATGACAAGGTTATTCACCTTTCTTTCTGGGAACAAAACCGACACTAAAAATAGCCCCAGAGGCTGAGGTAATACTCGCTTATGATTGGCTTTTATTCTCCATCCATTTTAGACAGTGACTATTATCCCAGCGCTGTGGGGATTCTAAAAATTTGAACATTTATAAAAGATTTACTCCTGAGTGGAAAATGCCATAAAATGGTGAATCCCATAAAATTTTTCAAAGTAATAATATGATCATTCAACTTTCAGCTCAGTCTTTAAATACTGCATATGACAGCCACCATATAAAAATTATAGCCCATATTATAACCTATTCAATTCTTTTTATAACAGGTCTCTTATTTTGATGGACACACAAACTTGAAGAAATGAATGAGGCCGGAAATAAAATTTTCCATTGATAACTCTTGGAGACATTTGTCATTTCAGAGAGCTTCTACCCCATAATGGCCAAATTAAATAGAGAATGAGCAAAAGCAGTATCTGGGAATTATGGAACAGATCTTTAGGAAATAGAACTCTTTCTGCTTGAGAAACTTCTCTTGTGCATGCATAGATGCACTCATTTGTGTCCAACTCTGCAACACCAGGGACTGTAGGCTCCTCTATCCATGCGGTTTCCCAGACAAGAATACTGGAGTGGGTTGCCATTTCCTCCAGGGGATCTTCCCAACTTATGGGTCAAATACACATCTCCTGCACTGGCGGGCAGATTTTTTTTACCACTGAGCCACCTGGGAAGCCAACTGTCTTCCCTTATTTAATTCTAAATAGCGGGCAATGGTGCCCTGAGGAAGGGAGGACAAGCAGTCAAATGATATAAAACAAAAGCAGTATTCATCATTCTTAAAAAGCAGTCTGCTCTGGAATTCTCAGATACATGCACTCGAAAGTAGGGAGAATGATTCGTCTCAGTAGACTCATTACCCAGCTTTAAGCAACGTTCTGTCTTTTTTATCTATCCACCTTACAACCTTTCTTTTTCTGGAACAAATACCAGTAATCCTATCTTTCCATCCATAAATACTTCAGAATGTATCTCTAACTGAGATGAACATATTAAAATAACAATACTACCATTTTCACAAATACAATTCATAATTATTCCTCAATATCACCTAACTCCAATCCCTACTCAGTTTTCTCTGATCATCTCAAAAATGTCTTTTGGTATGATTTGCTTGAATCAGAATCCTGATAGAATTCACACATTGCATTTGGTTGCTATGTTCTGTAAGTCTCCTTAAATCTATAATATCTCCTCTTTTCTTTTTTTCGTGACATTTATTTGCTAGAGATTCTATATTTAGCTGATTGTTCCATCACGGAGCAATCAGTGTAAGTTAAAATGATGCTTTACCTTTCATATTTCCTATAAACTGGTGGTTAGAGGTTTGCCTAGATTCAGATTCAAATTTAGGGGCAAGAGTACTTCAAAGGTCATGCTGTGAGTCACATCAAGAGGCACGTAACATCTGTCTTTCCCACATTTGGTGATGCTGAGCTTGATCAGAGGCTCAGCTGATGCCAGCCTGGACGTCCTATCATAAGGTGCCCCATTAACAATTCTAATGACTGGTATTTTACTTGCCTAGATTCATTATTTCATGAGGAGTTGAATATGGGATTATCCAAAGCTTTCACTTCTCTGCTTTTATTTTCTACTATTCTATTTAAAAAATAAAAAATAGAAAAGCCCTTTCAGAAACAGAAAAATAACCCTAAACCCTACAAGCTATCCTGACACTCACAGCTAGACCTCGTTTCTCCTATTGGACATAAACAATCTCAGAGAACAGCAAGTCACCTTGTAACCTTAAAGAAATGAGATGAAAAACAAGACCACTTTATAATGTTGTTTTATCACAGGTAAAAACAAGGCCACTGTGCACATGACAAAAATACTAAACACATTCCTTTTTGTGAATAATATGAGTAGCTTTACAGCTTTAGCCTTGCTCTAGCCTGCCCTATAGGATTTACTAAATTCCCTCACATTATTCTTTAGGATTTATAAAAATTTGTTGTTCAGTCATTCAGTCATGTCCGACTCTTTGTGACCCCATGGACTGCAGCATGCCAGGTTCCTCTGTCTTTCACTATCTTCTGGAGTTTGCTCAAACTCATGTTCATTGAGTCGATGATGCCATCCAACCATCTCATCCTCTGTCATCCCCTTTTCCTTCTGCCCTCAATCTTTCCCAGCATCAGGATCTTTTCCAATGAGTTGGCTCTTCGCATCAGGTGGCCAAAGTACTAGAACTTCAACTTCAACATCAAAATAATCATAAAATTATCCTCCTTTCCAATCCAGAGTTAATCACCCCAGCATCATCTAACAATAGCCCTGATCCTGTAATACGCCCTGTCTTACACCCTCTGAGATGCCCCACATTTCCTGTTTCCTTCTCTGCAACAAGTAATAAACCTTATTTGCTGAGCTCCAGGTATGTTCCTGGTGGTCTATCATTTGGAATGAGAGAGCGGGGGGTGGGGGTGGGGGCAGAGGAAGGACATTTGCCACCTATATGCTGATCATGAAATACAGTCCATACAGGAAATACAGGATACATTCAATGCTTTCCCTTTAATTATCCTTCTTCTGAAGACTGAGTTGTGCTCTGGCAACCTACAAAGGTAACCAATATGGTATACAGTTTCCTTTTCAAAGCATCATTATTAATTCATGGATTTTTATTATTTTTATCTATAGCAATCTTTTTTTTAAATGGTACTGTGGGTTTCTCATGTCCTGTGCAGGGGCCGGCTGGGGCACTGACACACGAAGCTCACCTCCATGGTGCTGCTGAAAGTCTTAGACCCTCCATCTCTCAGAACCTGGGGTCCACCATCCTGGTTCACCACCGGGGCACCATACCTCTGGTCTGCCCAGAGTGAGGCTCCCAGAACTGCCATCATCAAGTCTTCAGCTACATGCTAGTCGCCAGCAGAGGGCTTCTTTCTGCCCAAGTCAGATGTGATACCATGACCTACGGCATTCATTTTTAATGCTCGAAGATTCCCATTTTTGGCCAGTAGGAGCCCCTTAAGATTGACTCTTGTGTCCTATTATAGGCATGACTCAAGAAATCTTTGATGGCTTGTACTTTCAGACATAGGCAGATGTCCTAGATTTATTTCCTGCCTAAGACAAATATATTGGTTTGAGTTCTCCAGAGAACAGTCAATAGGAGATAGGTAGGTAGATAGGTACATACATATATACATAGGGAGAAATTTACTATCAGGAATTGATTCAAGCAGTACAGAGGGTGAGAAGTCCAACATCTGCAGTCAGCAAGCTGGAGACCCAGGAGAACCAATGGTATAGTTCTGGTCCAAAACCCAAAGCATGAGAGCTAGCAAAGTCAATGGTGTAAGTTCCAGCCTGAGCCCAAGTATAAAAGCAGAGGAAGACTGATGTCCCAGCTTGAAGACAGTCAGGCCGAAAGAGAAAGAATTCTCTTACTCAGCCTTTTTATTCTGCTCAACCAACGGGATAAGGCCTCCCACATGGGGGAAGATAATCTACTTTCTCAGTCTACTGATTTCAATGTGAATTCTACCCAGAGACAGCCTCACAGTCACACTCATACACAAGAATAATGTTTAAGCAAATATCTGGGCACCCCATGGCCCGGTCAAGCTGACACATAAAATCAACCAGCGAACAATTCAGCCAGTTTTCCATAATCTTCACTTAAAGCAAAAAAAAAATGAGAGTGGTGATATCTTGTCTAGACGTAAGCTTTGTACTGTACTGAGGGACAGGCAGATCCATCTATGAAGACCATGAGGAGTTTCAGTATCTAAGAACACAGGGGCAAAGCAGAGTTTGGGGTGAACGCCATGAAAAATGATTAAAGAAAGAGAAAATCTGGCCAAAGAGAGAATACTAAGAAACTTGCCTTAAAAAAGAGAAAACTAAAGAAGGATTTTTATTACTGTCCTTAAACAAGGAAGGTTTTCCCAAAAAGTGGTGTTGGACAGTCAACATCACGTTATGAAATACTCTACTAGAGAAAAGAACTTAAAGCAAGGCATATTTGGCTACACCTAGAGAACGTCAAAATCCCTTGGTATCATAGGTCTGGAAGTGACATTTTTAGGTCTCAAATCTAGCTCTAGATGATAAATAAATTTACTTAAATGCTATGATCATTTGCCATCTAAAGGTACTTTTGGTAATGTAATTCTCTATTACTTAATTCAAATAGATCCTCTATATCTCACACTGTGGAGAGTAGACATGCCTCCCTGCATGTTAGCTGCTCAGTCATGTCCAACTCTTTCTGACTCCATGGGCTATAGCCCACCAGGCTCCTTTGTCCATGAGATTTCCCAGGCAAGAATACTGGAGTGGGTTGTCATTCCTTTCTCCAGAGGTTCTTCCCAATCCAGAGACCTAACCTGGGTCTCTTGCATTAAAGGCAGATTCTTTACTGCCTGAGCTGCCAGGGAAGCCTAAGCCTCCCTAATCCATTCCAAAAGGCTCTACTGCAAGGAGGTTTATGGCTGCCCCTAAACAGAGAGGAGGATGTGTCTGGGTGTGCCCATTACTCCTTGCATGGGAGGCAGGTCAGCAGCTCAAGACTACTCTAAAGGTAGAAATGAGCAATGAGCTCCTCAGGGGCTAAACAGCCTGAGAGGAGACCCTCCATGTTCTTCTTCTACAAAGCTTGGGTCAATCCTCCTTCATACAGCTTCTAGAGGCTGTTATTATTCCTAGGGGTGAGAACAAGAGCAAAACTAGCAGGCTTAGTAATTGTGGATACTGCTGAACACTCCACAAACCACAGATCAAACAGGTCCCTGTTTAACCTCATCAAATTAGGCAGACTAGATGTAAACACGAGGACAGTGCTTCTCATAGGAAGTAACTCTGGAGATTTTAGTCATTCCAGAAGAGAAAGTTACTATTAGGTTGGGGCAAAAGTAATCAGCAGTTTTGCATTGTTGAAACTTGTCATTTGATATTGTAATATATTCTTAAATATATGTGGCTGTGTTATATATCATTTTAATGTGCACTTCTCACTTTATGTTTTTTTGCTAATGACTTATTACCTGCTGTTGATTTTATATTTATTTTCCTATAGAAATAATGTTAGACAAAAAGGAAATTAGAGTGGTTTTTTTATTCAAGTTCAAAATGGGTCATAAAGCAGCAGAGACAACTCGCAACATCAACAATGCATTTGGCCCAGGAACTGCTAATGAATGTATAGTGCAATGGTAATTCAAGAAGTTTTGCAAAAAAGACAAGAGTCTTGAAGATAAGGAGCATAGTGGCCAGCCATTGGAAGTTGACAATGATCAACCAAGAGGATCATCTCATCGAAGCTAATCTTCTTAAAACTACATGTTCAGTTCAGTTGCTCAGTCATGTCCAACTCTGCAACCCCATGAATTGCAGCATGCCAGGCCTCTCTGTCCATCACCAACTCCCAGAGTTCATGAGAAGTTGCCAAAGAACTCAATGCTGACCATTCTACAGTCATTCAGCATTTGAAGCAAATTGTAAAGGTGGAAAAGTTCAATAAGTGGGTACCTCATAAGCAGACTGCAAATCAAAAAAATCATCGTTCTGAAGTATCCTCTCTTATTTTATGCAACAATGAACCATTTCTCCATCAGACTGTGACATGCAACAAAAAGTGGATTTTATACGACAGCCAGCAATGACCAGCTCAGTGGTTGGGCCAAGAAGAAACTCCAAAGCACTTCCCAAAGCCAAACTTGTACCCAAAAAAGGTCATGGTCACTGTTTGGTGGTCTGCTGCCCATCTGATCCACTACAGCTTTCTGAATCCTGGTGACACCATTACATCTGAGAAGTACGCTCAGCAAATCAGTGAGATGCACTGAAAACTGTAATGCCTGCAGCCAGCACCGGTCAACAGAAAAGGCCAGATTCTTTTCCGCGACCATGCCTGACTGCATGTCGCACAACCAACACTTCAAAAGTTGAATGAACTGGGCTATGAAGTTTGGCCTCATCCACCCTCTTCACCTGACCTCTTGCCAACCGACTACCGCTTCTTGAAACATCTTGACAATGTTTTGCAGGGAAAATCCTTCCACAACCAGGAGGAGGCAGAAAATGCTTTCCAGAGTTCACTGAATTCTGAAGCACGCATTTTCACCTCACAGGAATAAACAAACTCGTTTCTCATTGGAAAAATGTGTTGATTGTAATGGTTTGTTTAATAAAGATGTGCTTGAGCCTAGTTATAATAATTTAAAATTCATAGTCTGAAACCACAGTTACTTTTGTACCAACCTAATAACAGGACTTATTAATAAATTTTTATTATTTTTTAGTAAATTTTTTAGGAATTTAAGACCATCATCGTCTTTACTTTTAACTTTGGGCTTCCCTGGTGGCTCAGTCAATAAAATCTGCATTGCAGGCAGATTTCAATCCCTGGGTCTGGAAGATCCCCTGGAGAAAGAAATGGCAACCCACTCCAGTATTCTTGCCTGGAAAACCCCATGGACAGTGGAACCTGGCAGGCTATAGTCCATGGGGTCACAAGCGTCAGACATAACTTACTGACTGAACCACCACCAGAAACAGGACACTTAGAATAAGTCCTCTTCTCTAATAGGCGGGACTTGGCAGTTGGATGACTGCAGGGAAAAGTGCTGACAAGAATAACTATTTAAAAGGAGGATTTCCTCAAGAAATATTGACTCAAGGACAGCACTATAACTATAAACAAGGGAATTTCACAAAGAACATGCAATGTGGTGGAAGAAATAACTCCAATAGCCTTAATAAAGCTATAAATATTTTTTCTCATACTCTTGTAAGCCCAGAAGCTACTTCCTATTTTTATACTTTTTTCCCCTTTTTGACTGACAACTGACAAAAAAGGACAGCAAGGTAAAAGCTGACTGTTTCACTATTACATTGTTTAACTACACTTCCCAAAGCCCAGGTTAGATGGGAAAAAATACCTATATAGACAGTCTCTGACTTACAATGGTTTGACTTACAAATTTTTCAGCTTTATGATGATGTGAAAGAAGTACACATTCAGTAGACATAGTGCTTCAAATTTGGCATTTTTATCTTTTCCCGGGCTAGCAAAATGCAGTATGCTACTCTCTCCTGAGGCTAGGCAGTGGCAGTTCCCAGTCAGCCACGTGATCCCAATCAATACACTTACAACCATACTGTACCTCTACAACATTACTGGTTTTAACTTTCAGTACAGTATGAAATAAATTACATGAAGTATTCAAAATTTATTATAAAATAGGCTTTGTGTTAGATGATCTTGAACAACCATAGGCTAATGTAAGTGTTCTGAGCATGTTTAAGGAAGGCTAGGCTAGGCTAGGATATCCAGAAGGTTAGGTGTACTAAATGCATTTTCAACTTAAGATATTTTCAATTTATAATGAGTTTATCAGGACGTAATCCCATTGTAAAGCAAGGGTGAACTGTATAGTCAATTTCTCTCTATGGTCATCTGTTCCTTCCATTCTGTTAATATAGAAGTTCAATAAGAAGAAAATAGGTCTGATGAAATGCCTTCTTTTATGACATAACCAAAATGGTGTCAACTGGTGCTATTTCTCAGTGGGACTATGAGGCAGTACATCTAAGTGACCACAAATCTTTCGATAAGATGGTTATTCAGAGACTGATTCGAAATCTTGAATTCAACCCTTGCATCCTCTCTCTATTCTTACCCTTTAGAAAATGTTTGACAAAGAGGAAAAAGCCCTGCAAGATGTTTCAGGTTTTCAAGTACCTGTTTATAGTGTGCTGAATGGTATCTCCACCTACCCCACAAAATAAAGAATATGTTCACACCCTAATCTCTAGAACTTTGAAAATCATATGACAAAAAAGAGTGTTATCACCTTATGTGGCCAAAAAAAATGTGCTTAAGTAAAAGATGCTGAAAGTAGGACCTTTCTGGATTATCCAGATGGGTCCTAAATGCAGTCATAGGCAAACCAAGAAGAGGGCAACAGAGGAGGAGATGGCTGGATGGCATCAACAACTCAGTGGGCATGAGTTTAAGCATAGGATAAGGAAACCTGGCATGCTGCAGTCCATGGGGTCACAAAGAGTCAGACACAACTTAGCGACTGAACAACAACAACAAATACACTTATAAAACAGAGGCAGAAGGAGTATAGGAACAGATCCACAGAGGAGAGACCCATGGGGAGGCGAAGGCAATGTGAAAGCAGAGACAGAGATGGGGGTGATGCAGCTACCAGCCAAAGAATGTCCAGGCATGCTAGCAGCCACCAGAAACAGAAGAGGTACAGAGTGAAGTCTCCTCTACGGCCTCAGGAGGGAGCCTGGCCCTGCTGGAGGACTTCTGGCCTCCAGAACTGTGCGGCAATAAATTGACATTGTTTTAAACCATTATGTCTGTGGTAATTTATCACAGCAGTCACAGGAAATTAATACCCATTCATGTCCAATTCATGTTGTATTCTTTGGAAAAGCTCATGATGAAAGATTAGGGATATGCTGTATGTTTCTACTAGGTAAGCAAGACCTCCTACCATAACCGGTAGAATCAGAAGTAAAACTGACCCAAAGCCAACAGACGAGCGTGAGCCATGGTTGTCCTTCTCAAGAATCTGAACTGAGACAGATAAACTATTGTAAGACCATGTTGACCATCATGGCTGTAAAGTCACATCAATCAATTTGAGGCCAGAGTAGGTACCATGGCAAGCCAAAGACACTTGTAAATAAAGTTACAGGAAAGCTAAGATGATACTCTCAGTAATTTGGTAAAATGGAAAATCAAGAGCTGAGAAGACAAAAATAAAATACCAGAGATCTCACTTCATACTTCACAGAGAAACTAAATGCAATCAGATAAGAATATTTTCCTACCATCAAATTAATTCTAATTGAATCTGTGCCCACACAGGCTAGGGTTTTTCCCCCATTACAGAAAAGTTATCTATCCTCACTGTTTCCTTTATCTTGCCTCCAATTTTCTGCTCAACCCAATGCAAGGAGTATTTTGCCCTCATTGCTTCATTGATATAACTCTTATTAAAGTTGCCAAGCCCTCAGCTTACTTGATTTCTCAGCAGCATTTCACAGAGCGTCTACTTCTTGAAACAATTTGATTTTATGACACTGAGGTGTCCTCTTACTTTCTCCAGTCTCTTTGTCTCCCTTGCTGGCTTTTCCTCTACCAGAGCTCTCAATGCTGTCACACCTGCAGGATTCTGACTTTGACTCTCTTCTGATCCCAATATTCTATTTCTAGTTAATCTTCTGCTATACCTTGGCTTTAAACAGTGTAAACAAATTCCGACAACTCAATTCTGTATCAGCAGCTTTTATCCAGCCACTTTCTTGACATCTCTCTATGGCTGTCTAAGGGCTTCCCTGGTGGCTCAGACGGTAAAGAGTCTGCCTGTAATGCAGGAGACCTGGGTTCAATCCCTGGGTCGGGAAGATCTCCTAGAAAAGGGAATGGCTACCCACTCCAGTATTCTTGCCTGGAGAATTCCATGGACAAAGGAACCTGGCAGGCTACAGTCCATGACACAACTGACTTAACACCTTACAGCTGCCTGAAAATTATCTCACCCTTAACATGGCCAAAAGGATGTTTGATCCCTCAGACCACATCATCCTAGACAGACTTATTCATCGGCCTCTTTTCAACAAATAGCACCAACATCCACTGAGTTCCTCAGGTCAAAAATCCTAAAAGTCATTTGCAGTTCCTCTCCTTCCCTCCTCCATATCTAATCCATCAGCAAGTCCCAAGAGCTCTAGCTCCAAAATTTATCCTGACCCTAACCCTTCAGCAATTCTTTACCACCACTTCATCATCATCTCTCACTAAATTTCTGTAATTTAGAAATTACAGAATTTCTTTTTTTAAGGTTTTTATGTGGACCATTTAAGTCTTTATTGAATTTGATACAATATTCTTTCTGTTTTATGTTTTTTTGCCATGAGACATGCAGGATCTTCGCTCCCTGATCAGTAATGGAACACACAGCGCCTGCATTGGACAGAGAAGTCTCAACCACTGCACCACCAGGGAAGTCCCAATAATCTTTTAACTATAGTCAGTTCCACAAATAGCAGCAAGAGCAGTTACTATATTGCTTTTCACTCTGATGAATTTCCTGCGTTCACATAAAATACAGATTGCTTACCACAGTCTACAAGGCCCTGTCATCTGTCCTCTGCTTACTTTTTTGACGTTATGCCCTTACTTTCTCTCAACTATTTCACTTGAACCACACCCGCCTTAAGTCCATCATTCACACATTTCAAGTCCGTTTTATTTCAGAAACTGGGCACTCCTTGTTACTTGTAGTTGCAAGTGTCTTGACCAGAATCTTGAGGTGCCTGACTTCCTCTCCTAATTCAAATGTCCCCTCCTCAGAAAGGCCCTTCCTGACCACCTCAGCTGAAGAAGAACCTCCTGCCCCACAACTGTCTATCACGTTTCCCTGTTATTTCTCTCAGAACACTTATCAGTAAATGAAGGTAGTCTGTTAATCTATTTGCATGTTTAAACTGTCCCATTATATTAACAACAAACTGTCCCATGATAACATCAGATCCTTGAGGCAATGACTTTGAATTTTTTGCTTTTGTATCCCTACATACCCGGTGTATGGCAGGTACTTAGTAAACATTTACTGACTCACTGACCAATTCTAGGACTCTCTGAGAATCCTTTAATTCCAATCTCCCTTAAAGTTTGCGGTATATCATTTCCTGTCCTTCATTATATGATACTGTTATATTCTTTTAATAATCTTCTTTAATATATGCCAGTTTGTTTCATCTCTGTAGCCAAATATAATTGATATGATTGCAGAAATGATGCTGCATCCTGGATTTGGACATCAATGAAAGATCTTTAATAGTAAAGCTGAGAATTTGGGGTGCATAACAACGTTCAGCCTAGCAGCCCCTTTGCCTATGCTGACCTTTGTTTTCCTGTGGCAGGCTTAGAATATGACTTTCAGGACTTCCCTGGTAGTCCAGTGGATAAGAATCCACTTGACAAGTCAAGGGACACAGGTTCGATGCCTAGTCCAGGAAGATTTCACATACTGTGGAGCAACTAATCCCATAAGCCATGACTCCTGAGTCCCTGCTCTAGAGCCAATGAGCCTCAACTAGTGAAGCCTGCATGCTCTAGAGCTCATGATCTGCAACAAGTATCCACCGCAACAAGAGGCCCACACACCGCAACTGGAGAGAGTTACCCTCACTTGCTGCGACTAGAGGAAGCCTGCGTGCAGCAGTGAGGATCCAGCGCGCCTGAAAATCTCCAAAGCCTATCTTAGGAGCTAAGAACAATATCTCCATAGATTATACCCTGCTTTCTACTGCTATTCACTTCTCCCCAGCAGGAAAAATGAAACCTTAGAGGTGCATGATCTATTTCCTGTCTTGCCAACAACATGGAACATAAACTACATGTAAGACTTTAATCATTAAACACAAGGCAGCACGGAAACAGCACCAGCCTCGCAGTCAGAGAGCTGAATTCCTGTTCTGGGCTACCCCTACTTATTCAATGAAGTTGGCAAGGGACTTCTCTCTTTTCTAGGGCTTCTCTGGCGGCTCAGAGAGTAAAGAATCTGCCTGCAGTGTCAGAGACACTTCCCTGGCTCGGGAAGATTCCCCTGGAGAAGGGAATGGCTACCCACTCCAGTATTCTTGCCTGGAGAACGCCATGGATAGAGGAGTCTGGCGGGCTATGGTTCAGGGGGTCACAAAGAATCGGACACGACTGAGCAACTAACACTGTCAACTTTCTGTATAAAATAGAGAGGCTGGACCAGTTGACCACAACACTTTTTATGATTATT
Organism: Bubalus kerabau; assembly: GCF_029407905.1. Classification (NCBI taxonomy): domain Eukaryota; kingdom Metazoa; phylum Chordata; class Mammalia; order Artiodactyla; family Bovidae; genus Bubalus; species Bubalus kerabau. Next base: position 18,417,499 of record NC_073641.1, read on the forward strand.
ATCCAATTGCTCCTTTTATGTTAGTTCTATTTTAAAAGATTTTTTTCCTTCTCTCTCTCCAAGAGAATCATGGCTTACAAAAGCAATTGGCCAAGTTTCCCTTGCAACACACCTCTGACCACACTGACGTGCACACAGCTCCCCCAGCAGAGACCCGTGTGATGGCTGATTTGCACCTTGCTGGTCACATGGCATGGCAAGTGGGCGTTTTACTGAGTTCATGGATAGCCGGCATTCTATGCCTTTTAGCTCAAGGGTGGTTTTGCTTGTTTGTTTGGTTTGATGAAAAAACACGTTTATTCAGGGGCTCAGTTATGAAGTGAAACTAAATTATGTGTTGTGAAATTCAAACTGCAGGCTATAAACCCACACACACTTATGCTGTACAAGCCAAGTTCTCCTGAGGTGAGGTGAAACGAGGATTGCAAATGCCAGGCTGAGTATATCTTCAGCAAAAAATACATGTTTGAACTGATTTTATGACTACAGTAATTTAAATTGCAGACCCCTGCAAGTCAATCTCTTGTATCAAGCCTTCCTGGGCAAATAGCTCAGTCAGATTTCATTTTCTTTGACTTCTTTCTGTATTTTTCCAGGCTTTCCATGAAATGGGGAGAGGGCCTTGATAGGAAGTAAGATAGCTCACAGGTCATTTTCTGCCCACACTGAGACTCGAGGACAGTCTCTACTGAGTCCCCACAGCTGATTAATAATACCACTCTCTGAGGAAGAGAACCAGGGCTTTCTGGAGAAATGGCTGATTCTCGGACTGAGGCAGGAAATATACAAGATGAAACTGGAGATTCTTGTAGCACCAGAAATAAGGAAGTGCTCAAAATAAAAAAAAAAAAATTAAAAATGATCAGAGTATGTCCACAGGACACAGGAGCCACATGAAAGTTTCCATTGCCAAAGCTGGAATAATTTGAACAAAAGAATAAAGTAGTGATTTATGATCCCAAATATGAAATAATATCCATGAGTTCACATTGATGTGAATAAATGATTGAATAAATAAATAAGTGGGGAGAGCGACAATCTCTCATGCAGAATTCCAAATACCTCCCCACTTTTTAGCTAATGGCTGCTTATAGTAGCTTCATTCCAAAAAGTATGGGAAAGGAGAAAAACAGTCATTCTGCAGTGGAAAAACCTGGAAAATGCACACTACTGCAACCCGGCATCAAGGTCCCCACTGACAGCGATAAGTCACAGTGACAGTGTGTAGTGAGAATGGCGCTTCATCTCTATGGTGGTTTTCGCCAAAACCCACAACCCCAGTGCAATCATGAGAAGCACATCAGACCAAGTCCTTGTGTGGTACATTCTTCCAAATACCTGACCTCCACTCCTCAATACTGTCAAGGTCATCAAAAACAAGAAAAGTCTGAAAAGCTATCACAACCTAGAGGAGTCCAAGGGAGACATGACAACTAAATGTCCCATAGTTTCCTGGATGGAACCTGAGAGCAGAAAGTGGACACAGGGGAAAGCAGGAAATTCAAGTACAGTATGGACATCAGTCTGAGATGATGTATCAATAGTCATTCATTAACTATGGTAAATACACTATACTAATGTAAAATGTTAATAATAGAGGAAATTGAATATGGGGTATATGAGAAGTCTCTGCCAACTGCAATTTTTCTGCTTATTGAAAACATTTCTGAAATTAAGTGCTTATTTTGAAAAAACCTGCTGGTTCCAATTAAGTTCAAAAAATAAATGTATAACAATTTCTTATTCAAAAATAACTTCTTTCATATCTGCTATTCTATTTACCAAGTACCCTGAGAGTTACTTTCTTGCCATTTCCAACAATTCTTTCAGTCTCACTCTTTAGCATATAGCATTTCAAGAATGTGATTTTTTTTTCCTTAAGCCTAAATTTATCTCTCTTCTCCTTTATTGTTGATATCTGAAAACCATACAATTTGTTCTAGTACTAATATGTTTCCATTAGTAAAATCTGACAGCAATTTAGATATGCAACATCTCTTTCAACACTAACTCTCAGGTGTTTCTTATAGCTATTTATAAAGATTCCTCCACTCTAGCTCCTGACTTTCCAGTTTGTTGCATCCCGTAATAATTCAGACTCTTTCTTGGCTCTCCTTAAATATTATAAAGTGTTAGGTCCTTTATTTCTTCAAATTGCCACAAGTAGAAAGGTCAGTCCTCAATAATAAACACAGTTTGTGTGGTTAAGGATTTCTCCTGCTGGAAAATGGTGCTAATAAAACCATCTTTTGGTGGGAATGGAGGGTAGGGAAAATTGGCATTTGTCTTGTCTTAATCATTCAATCCTTGATATTTAGCATATTTTTTGAAACCCATCTAGAACTAGTTTAAAATTATTCTCTACTATTTGCTAACTTTGGAGAAGAGTGACAATTAAGTTCATATCACAAATTATCATACAAAATTATATTTCAAAGAAAATGTCTCCCTAAACTATACCTCTACAAGGAGAAAATTTTCATACATATCACACATAAGCATGCATGAGAGTAAGAGAAGATATGTGTTAATAAATACTGGCAAGTGTTCATTCAGTATGAATTGAGCAGCAGGTCAAATTCCCATTTCCCTTCAAAATCTCCCAATGAGCCTGAAATAATACCACCTACTGAAATCTTTACCATTAGAATCATTTCTTTAGTTTAAATGATTTTCCCATCCTGGGATCCTCAATCCACTTGGGGTCCTAGAGCTTTTTAGTATCAAAATTCTCTTTATAATTAATACATTTATCAAAATGTAAATGCACAGGCTAAAACATCAAGTTTCTTTGTTCATGATTGTACTCACATCAACTAGGGTGCAGATATTAATACTTACATCAAACTAAACATAAACTTTAATTAATAGGAAAATATAACCTTGGTTATACTTTTTGGTAGACAAAACTTTTTTTTTTTTTTCAATGGGATAAGGAAATAAAATTGTAAGCGAGACTATTGGTGGTAGAAAGATTGGGAAACACTGAACTGTAGTCTTTAAAGATGGACTTTGACCTTGAGAGAGCCCCTGTAAAAGTATAGAATTGGGGAAATGAAGCAAAGCCCTTTCGGTATCCTCTAAGCTTTTCCCATAAGCACTGATTTAACAGACTGGTGAGTTTCTACTCCAGCAAGGCCAAAGGAGGGACTGAATCCAAAATAGATACTTGTCCAGTTCAAGCCCAAACATCTGGAAAGCCAATATGGCGATTCATCCAAACAGATGGAAAGGACATGGGGAAGAATGGAACACCAGAAGGCCCAGGTGAGACCAGCACAAAGACGCAAGGCCTTGAGGCTCCTGGCAGAAATACCTAGTACAGGACGGCCGTAAAGTAAATTAGATAGGGAGGTGGCAGGAAGAAACTAAGTACCAAATCGCTTAAGAAGCAATGAAAAAAGCTTCCCCATACATACACAGAATCACTTCTAAACAAACTTAAACCTTCACAAACTTGGCCATGCTTCTGCTTTCTTTTAAAATGTCAGTGATTTCAGTCAAATGAGTCTTAACCATTCTATGCCTACATCTTGCCTGGGAAAAACTTTAGAATCATACATTTAACCAAAATGCCCTACGAAGTCCACTGGGTTGGAATAAGAAGCATGAAATCCAGAATTATTACAAAAGTCCTCAACAGAGAAATCAAAAATTTTAGAATACGACTTTGTGGAGGCTTTATCCAGCTTTCAAATACTACCTGAATGCTAGGTTTTCTTCATATTCTAACTTTTACTAAATTACTATAATTAATAATATTCCATAGAAAATAGTTGCTTAATGCTCATGCCACAACAAAGTAGGCTTTTTCTACTTTCTTCTTCTTGGAGTGCCTCCCTCACCCCCTTTACTACCTGTCAACATTGAATTCATCTTGGGTCCAACATGAATCCCACACAGGAAAGCACAGACAAAAGAAGAACGGTAGTCTTGGCTGGAAATCTCCTTTCTTCCTCTAATGTCTCAGAAAATGTGTGTACTGCTGATTTGATATTTACAAATCAAATATTCTGTAAGAGCCCTTCATATGTACACAGAACTGCCAGAGATTTTTTTAGAAAGTCATAGTGCATTTTCCCAAGGTTAAAGGCTGGAAGTTCTAGAATGAAACCTATACAATTTGGTGCACCCCAATGTTTTTAAACTTGACTTTGCAACCCTGCATATCAAGCAATCATGAATATCACACAAAAACACTTGTCTTCTTAAAAAAAAAAAAAACTTGTCTTCTGCAATGCTTTTTAACTTGACTTTGGAACCCTTCCTACTACATGTGGTAAAAACTTGCATTTTATTGACATATATAGTTATAGATAGATAAATAGATATATTAGTAGATAGAGTTATAAGTCTTGTATCATCAAACTCCAAGCCACACTAAAAGTCTCTAATGCAAAGGGCTTCTCTAAGGCTGAAGTCAAGCACCACGTCTTGTTTGCTGTTGTTATGCCCATTACCAAGCAGGCACACAGCAGGAACTCACTGGGTGTAACTGGAGTAAAGCGAAGGAGACAGCAACACAGAAAGTAAGTAACACATATCAAGGGTCTGTTACATCTGATGCTGAGCTAGGAGCTTCACATGGATTAGTTTATTTAATCCTTGCAGCAAGGCATCCTCATTTATAAAAGGGAAAATAAACTCAGAAAGGTTAAGTAATTTTTCCAAAGCTCACGTCACTAAAGACTATTGAAGACAGGATATTTGCTTTATATATTGGAGCTTTGGAATATTTCATTTGAAAAATGTTTCTGCCACTTTGAAAACATGAGTCCATAAAGGAAATAGTCTAGTTTAAGAAAGAACACCAAAATATTATTAAACTGGCTTCTGACCAACCAAAGGTTTATTTTAACTTTAATTAAAAATTAAAGTTACCATCTAATAAAAACATTCTGTATAGCCTGTCCAAGAATTTTGAAAAATAAATCTCTGACATTCATTCTTTTAGAATTGCTTTAGGGTTTAAAAATAAATGTAGTATATTTAAAATATATATACATCATTCAAAAGTAAAACAAAAAATGAAGAAAAGACTTTTTGTTTAGTGTGTGATGTTTACCAGCTGCTTCAGGGCTCAAAGAAAGCATTTAATTGAATGTCTAAAAATATTTTAATAACACTTCAACTCCAGTTGCATAGTCATGGAGACCAAGGTTTTCTTCCTCATTTGAAGTTTTAAATTCCCCCCCAAGTAGATAAAAACAAGTTTTAATTTTGAAAATTTCATCTAAAACTGTCATTACAGAAAAGAAAAATGATGCTTTATTTTATGGCTAAAGAGTATATCGTAAAAGAACTAGTGGCCATATTTTTGGTCACACTTATAAGGCAGTATAAGGTCTAGAATCTGATTTATTTACTACTTTATTCACTTATACAATAAATATCTGTGTCTATGAAATGCCAGGCACTGCACTGGGAACTTGGAAATATAAAAACATCTCAACATTCAGAAGGACTACATTCCAGATGAGGCCAGGAACAAGTAACCAACAGATGAACAACATGATTTCTGATAGTGGTATGATCTCTAAAACTAACTAAAATAAGAAGTGATACCGCATGTAAGGCTTGGTGGTGTGTGGAGTTGACTATAAACAGTAGCTCCAGAAGAGCTCTCCAGGCAAAGGCCTTCAGCCAGAATTGAGAATGTCATACTCAAGGAAAGAGATAAACCTCAGGGCAGAATGGAGTGAATCGAGCAGTAATAGAAGATGAAGTCAGAGAGACAGGTAGGGACAAGGAAAAAGCCTGGGTTTATTCTCAGTCTGATAGGAATCTACCAGATGGTCAATACCAAAATCAGATTATATTCTTTGTAGCCAAAGATGGAGAAGCTCTATACAGTCAGCAAAAACAAGACTGGGAGCTGACTGTGGCAGAGACCATGAACTCTTTATTGCCAAATTCAGACTTACATTGAAGAAAGTAGGGGAAACCAATAGACCATTCAGGTATGACCTAAATCAAATCCCTTACAATTATACATAGGAAGTGACAAATAGATTCAAGGGATTAGATCTAAAAGACAGAGTGCCTGAAGAACTATGGACGGAGGTTTGTGACACTGTACAGGAGGCAGGGATCAAGACCATTCCCAAGGAAAAGAAATGCAAAAAGGCAAAATGGTTGTCTGAGGAGGCCCTACAAATAGCTGTGAAAAGAAGAGAAGTGAAAGGCAATGGAGAAAAGGAATGATACACCCATTTGAATGCAGAGTTCCAAAGAATAGCAAGGAGAGATAAGAAAGCCTTCCTCTGTGATCAATGCAAAGAAATAGAGGAAAACAATAGAATGGGAAAGTCTAGAATCTCTTCAAGAAAATTAGACATACCAAGGGAATATTTCAAGCAAAGATGGGCACAATAAAGGACAGAAATGGTATGGACCTACTAACAGAAGCAGAAGATATTAAGAAGAGGTGGCAAGAATACACAGAAGAAATGTACAAAAAAGATCTTCATGACCCAGATAATCACAATGGTGTGGTCACTCACCTAGAGCCAGACATCCTGGAATGCGAAGTCAAGTGGGCCTTAGGAAGTATCACTACAAACAAAGCTAGTAGAAGTGATAGAATTCCAGTTGAGCTATTTCAAATCCTATAAGATGATGCTGTGAAAGTGCTGCACTCAATATGCCAGCAAATTTGGAAAACTCAGCAGTGGCCACAGGACTGGAAAATATCAGTTTTTATTCCAATCCCAAAGAAAGGCAATGCCAAAGAATGCTCAAACTATCACACAATTGCACTCATCTGACACGCTAGCAAAGTAATGCTCAAAATTCTCCAAGCCAGGCTTCAACAGTACATGAACCGTGAACTTCCAGATGTTCAAGCTGGATTTAGAAAATGCAGAGGAACCAGAGATCAAATTGCCAACATCCATTGGGTCATGGAAAAAGCAAGAGAGTTCCAGAAAAGCATCTATTTCTGCTTTATTGACTATGTCAAAGCCTTTGACTCTGTGGACCACAACAAACTGTGAAAAATTCTTAAAGAGATGGGAATACCAGACCACCTGTCTTGCCTCTTGAGGAATCTGTGTGAAGGTCAGGAAGCAGCAGTTAGAACTGGACATGGAACAACTGACTGGTTCCAAATAGGGAAAGGAGTACATCAAGGCTGTATATTGTCACTTTGCTTATTTAACTTATATGCAGGGTACATCATGAGAAACGCTGGGCTGGATGAAGCACAAGCTGGGATCAAGATTGCTGGGAGAAATATCAATAACCTCAGATACGCAGATGACATCACCCTTATGGCAGAAAGTGAAGAAGAACTAAAGAGCCTCTTGATGAAGTAAAAGAGGGGAGTGAAAAAGTTGACTTAAAACTCAACATTCAGAAAACTAAGATCATGGCATCCAGTCCCATCACTTCATGGCAAATAGATGGGGAAACAGTGGAAACAGTGGTAGACTTTATTTTGGGGGGCTCCAAGATCACTGCAGATGGTGACTGCAGCCATGAAATTAAAAGATGTTTGCTCCTTGGAAGGAAAGTTATGAACAACCTAGACAGCATATTAAAAAGCAGAGACCTTACTTTACAACAAAGGTCCATCTAGCCAAAGCTATGGTTTTTCCAGTAGTCACGTATGGATATGAGAGTTAGACTACAAAGAAAGCTTAGCACCGAAGAATTGATGCTTTTGAACAGTGGTGTTGAAGAAGACTCTTGCGAGTCCCTTGGACTGCAAGGAGATCCAACCAGTCCATCCTAAAGGAAATCAGTCCTGAATAGTCATTGGAAGGACTGATGGTAAAGCTGAAACTCCAATACTTTGGGAACCTGATGCGAAGAGCTGACTCATTTGAAAAGACCCTGATGCTGGAAAAGATTGAAAGCAGGAGGAAAAGGGGATGACAGAGGATGAAGTGGTTGGATGGCATCACCAACTCAATGGACATGAATTTGAGTAAACTCCAGGAGTTGGCAATGGACGGGGAGGCCTGGCATGCTGCAGTCCATGGGGTCTCAAAGAGTCGGACATACTGAGCAACTGAACTGAATAGGAAGCCAGGGAGAGCTTTAGACAGGGGAATGAGGTCCTAAGATTTAGCTTTTCAAACTTTATTGTGGACTTGCTCTAGAGAGTAGGGGCCATGGAGGTGGGGCAGGTAGGCTGCATCACAGCTTAGGGCTGAGCTATTTGGATGGGACAGCTAAGAAGACAGAGGGAGGAGGGTGTGGATATGATTGGAAATGGGGTAAGATGATGTGCTGGTTGACTGGGTAACATGAGATGAGGAAAAGAGGGGGTCAAATATCATTCCTAGGTTTCTGACCTGAGCAGCCCAAGGCAAAATAAGTCCATTTCCTAAAGTGAGAACTGTTTTCTATTTGTGTGTGACTGCAGGTGTCCCTTTTGCTATACTGCCTAACGAGTCATAACACACCAGTGTCTGTGAAGCACAGAATGAGAACACTGCTTTGGAGTCTCAGTTCAGTTCAGTCATTCAGTCATGTCCAACTTTTTGTGACCCCATGGACTGCAGCACGCCAGGCCTCCCTGTCCATCACCAACTCCCAGAGTTTACTCAAGCTCATGTCCATTGAGTTGGTGATGCCACCCAACCATCTCATCCTCTGTCGTCCCTTTCTCTCCTGCCTTCAATCTTTCCCAGCATCAGGATCTTTTCCAATGAGTCAGTTCTTCACATCAGGTGGCCAAAGTATTGGATTTTCAGCTTTGGTAAATATTCAGGACTGATTTCCTTTAGGATGGACTGGTTGGATCTCCTTGCAGTCCAAGGGACTCTCAAGAGTCTTCTCCAACACCACAGTTCAAAAGCATCAATTCTTCAGCACTTAGTAGTTTTGTATAATCCTCTCCTTGGAGTCTAACTTACTCCTATTCCATGAGGAAAACTACAGTGCAAGATGTGGTATTGCCTGCGTGGCTTTTAACTTTTCTTGTAACTGTTGGTAGGTAGAATAGGGAAAAGGAGCCCAAAATGGCAGTGGCTAAAAGACAAGGAAGGGAAAAGCCTGCAAGAATAGAACAAAGGAAGGTCCGAGGACCGGAGTGAGGACCTCAGGTAAAACAAACAACACTCCTGGCTGGCCCAATTTATATAGGACAGGCCCAGGGAGAGGAAAACATATAAAAAGAGGAGCCAAAGGGCTCTCTCTCACATGCGTGCGTGTTGGAGCTCTCTTCTCTTTGTGTCTTTGGATCAACGTGCCCTCATGCCTCAGAGATGGATTTTCCTGCTATCTTCTAAATAAAATAGAGCTGTAACACTGATTTGTCTAAGAGCTATAACATGGTCCTTTCGAGACCTGAGAGCTATAACACGGTCTATCCAAGACCCAAGAGCTGTGACATGCCGAGGGGGCTTTAATGTCTGTCACTCCAAATCTTTGTTGTGACGAGACAAAGAACCGAGGAACATACACTCCCGTGACATAACCAACTGTACCAATAGGTACATAAAGCATAAATGGGTAGTTGCTCAAATGGAAACAAGTCAAAAATCTGATAGTTTTAAATCAAGTCTCAAATCTCAAATCTGATAACAATATTTGGTAATGGATGCTTGGGGTTGGTGCACTGGGATGACCCAGAGGGGTGGTATGAGGAGGGAGTGGGGGTTCAGGATGGGGAACACGTGTACATCTGTGGCGGATTCATGTTGATGTATGCCAAAACCAATACAATATTGTAAAGTAATTAACCTCCAATTAAAATAAATAAGTTTATAGGTAAAAAAAAAAAATTTGGTAATGGCTTAATTACCAACCCATTGTTCGGATTGTTTGCTTATAGTTAGAACATATTGTATTAAAATATATAGTTAAAACAATACCTAATGTCATTTGAAAGAATTATTCTCTCATTGTGGTTATATCAATAGTTTTTTTTTTGGTTAAGGTATAATTTATGTATAACATTACATTAGTTTCATATGTACAACATCATGATTTGACATTCATATATAGTGGAAAATGATCACCACAATAAGTCTAAATAACATTCATCACCACACATAGTTACAAGAAACATTTTTCTTGTATGAAGACTTTTAAGATTTATTCTCTGAGCAAATTTTAAATATGCAATATATGGTAGTAACCATGCTGTATATTACATTCCATGACATTTATTTTATAGTTGGAAGCTTGTACCTTCGACCCTCTTCACTCATTTCACCCAGTTTCAACTCCCTAACTCTGGCAATTACCAATCTGATCACTGTATCTATGAGCTTGGTTTGGGTTTTATTTTTAGATTCCACATACAAGTTAGATCACATGGTATATGTCTATCTGTGACTTATTTCACTTAACATAATGCCCTCAAAGTCCAACCATTTTGTCACAAATGGCAAGATTTCATTCCTTTTTGGTTAAATAATATTCTATTTATATGTATATGTATGTACGTATACACACACGTGCATACATATGTACACACATATTTTCTTTATCCATTCACCTATCAGTGGAAACTTAGGTTGTCTCCATATCTTGGCTATTGTAAATAATGCTGGAATGAACATGGGGGTACATATCTTTTTGAATTAGTGTTTTTATTTTCTTCAGATAAATACCCAGAGGTAGAAAAGTTGCAAATGGCAACCCACTCCAGTGTTCTTGCCTGGAGAATCCCATGGACAGAGGATCCTGGCGGGCTACAGTCCATGGGGTCACGAGAGTCGGACACGACTGAGTGACTAAACCATCACTGCCAGAAGAGTTGGATCGTATGATGTTGGGCTAGCCAAAAAGATAGTTCATGTTTTTCCATGACATCACACAGAAAAACCCAATGAGCTTTCTGGCCAAGCAAATAGTTCTATTTTTAATTTTTTGATGAATCTCATACTGTTTTCCATAGTGGCTGCACCAGTTTGCCTTCCCAAAAAAAGTGCACAAGAGTTCCCTTTTCTCCTCATCCTCACTAGCATTTGTTGTTTTCTTTTCAATGATGCCCATTCTCGTAGATAAGAAATGATATCTCACTTTGATTTGCATTTCCCTAGTGATTAGTGATGCTGAGCATCTTTTCATGGATCTGTTGGCTATCGGTTTATCTTCTTTGTAAAAATATCTATTCAGATGCTCTGCCTATTTGATTAGATTGTTTGGTTTGTTGTTATTGAGTTGTATATTTTGGATGTTAACTCCTTTCAGATATATGGTTTGCAAATGCTTTCTTCCATTCAGTAAGCTGTCCTTCCATTTTGTTGATGATATGACTGCCATTTACTAAGTCCTTGCTGTATTATATGAATCATCCTAAGAGCATTACATAAATCAGGCCATTTAATTTGCATTTCAGTTCTGGGAAATAGGTATCATGATACTAAGGACAAGTATCTATTTATATTTAATCCTGGGTTTGTTTTTCACCAAAACTTAGCTTCTAGAGCTCCAGAGTTCAAAATAAACTTTTCTATCAAACAACTAGCAAAGACAGATAAGAAAGAAAAGCTGAACAATGATTTTATCCAGTCCACCTAGAGTTAACAATTAATTGTTTCAAATCTCTTTTTTCTCTAAATTTAGCCTAACTGCTGAAAATAATGAAACCATCTAAAGACACTGAGAAAATCCACAACGAAAGTGAAATTTTGTTTCAAGTTGTGCCTTAGTTCTCTAGCCTGGGTAAATTTTATTTAAAGCTTAAAAAAATAAAGGTGTGAAACACTGAAAGAAAACATTAGGGGGTTAGAATAAGTAGTGAGGTAAATAACCAAGACAACATCCAAGGTCACAAAGCAAAAGAAACTTCCAGGAAGAGATATGAATATGAACTGGCAGGTACCAGGGAAGGTTGCCTCCCAGAGTTGGCCAGTCCCATAAACAGAGGCACCTCTTTGGGCATCTGGAAGGGAGCACCTTGAACAAGACACCCCTCCCCCTGAACTTGGTCTTCTAACAGTTCATTATGATTCTTCACCAAACTCTGCCTTTCAGAGGATATTAGCTATCCATGATTCCAATGGTTGTATCTGTTCCATCTGTGTCCATAGCATGGGGGAGAAAGAACACGGGATGGAGGAATTTTCTGGCAACGATTAATGGGAACAAGGCCCACCACAATCAGTCCCCAAATCTAAATTAGAAGTTACATCAACATCTCCTAGGCATAGCCTTAACTGCATCTTCCGGATAAAGGAAAGAGGAAACAAAAGCAGTAAAAAGAACAGCAGTGGACTTTCCTGGTGGCTCAGTGGTAAAGAATCCCTCTGCCAATGCAGGAGACACGGGTTTGATCTCTGGGCTGGGAAGACCCCACATGTCACAGAGCAACTAAGCCCATGCTCCACAACTATTTAGCCTGTGCTCTACAGCCCCAGAACCACAACTACTTACGTCTGAGCACCCTAGAGCCCTACTCTGTAACAGGAGAAGCCACTGTAATGAGAAGCCTGCCCACGGCAAGGAAGAGCAGCCCGCTCACCACAACTAGAGAAAAGCCGGCATGGCCACAAAGACCCAGCACAGCCATAAATAAAGTAAAATTATTTTTAAAAAAAGAACACCAGCTTTTGTTTCTTTGTTGTTCTATAGTTTTGTTTTGAGGTTTCATTTTGGCAACCAGAGAAACTAGCACAGAGGACAGCTGAAAATTACAAAGTTTACTTTTTAGTTGATAAGAAAAATATCCTGAACTTCAGATCCTTTGTGATCCAAGTTGCTAGAAAAGCATTCCTAATCTTCTTGAGTGAAGCCTTTAGTTGCTGCTGCTGCTGCTGCTAAGTCACTTCAGTCGTGTCTGACTCTGTGCGACCCCATAGACGGCAGTCCACCAGGCTCCCCCATCCCTGGGATTCTCCAGGCAAGAACATTGCAACCACTTCAATTAAACTGGTATTTATTTAGTGTCAGCCTGTGCCAAGCACCCACAGACACTGTGGATACGATGATCTCATCTGTGGGAGGGGAGAGGGGATGTAAACATACATAAAATCATGCCTAACCTTCCTCTGTTTATGACTCATTCTCTAAGGTTACTTTGAAATTCAATCTTTCTCTACCAGGTACTCAAGCACTTACTTAACATGATCTAATTTGCACACTTGAGATGTTCTCTGGTCCACCATTCAAATCAAAATATGAAATAGGACTGGGACAATGTGACTTTATGCCAAGCAACATGCCATACTGAAGGCATTCAAATCATGGCTACTAACTCAAGTTCACAGGGCTCTGACATTCAACAAATAGTCATTGAAATTCAAATTGTTCCTATTTCCAGGGAAGCTCAACAAAGCCACATAATGTTGACCCACATCTCTATGAAGTCTACTAGGATTTGTCCCCTGAGAACTGACTGAGAAGGGGGTCAGAGGCTTAGCTGACCCCTCCGCCCCCTAACCTGAGAAAGGCTGAACAAGCAACAGACTCTTAAGAAAAACAGAGCAAGCATGCATTTATATTTATGAGCACTTAAAAGAGCTACAGGCCTTTTTGTAAGAGATACAGATATGTGTACTTGACACATGCCCGCCTACATAGTCTGAGGTCAACCAGCAATTTGCTTTCTGAGCCTTTATAGAGCAAGCCTTCATCACTTGCTTTAAATATGCATTGTCAAGATATGCAAATTAGTACTTGTCTATTAACCAAGGGCATTAATGAAATCACTCCTTCCATAAATCTTAATTTTAATTAAATTACATCTACAGCATCACAGATCTCCAGCACATATCTTTAAGCTGTGGATGTTGTTTTCTATTGGATACTAACACTGGGTCCTGGGAAAGCCTGGTGAAGCTTCTTTGGGCCTGAAATGGCTTTGTTCTGCTTCATTTTATTTTGCCTTTTCTTTCATAAATCTGAGATAATCAAATGTTTATATTGGCTCTTAGCTATAAAGCTTTAGGATTATATTTAAAAATTAAACAAAGCTAAACAAAGTATTAGAAATGCTATACTGAATCTCTAGTAGGAATAAAATCTAACAAAAATATACTAATATAATAAAAGTTGTTTGATGACACTAAAGTCATGAAGGGAAAAAGGCCATACCCCTGCAATGTAAATACAATGAATGAGGGATTCCCTGGTGGTTCAGCGGTAAAGAGTCTGCCTGCCAATGCAGGAGACACCGGATTTGATCCCTGATCGGGGAAGATCCCACATGCTGCATAGCATCTAAGCCCATATGCCCCAAATTTTGAGCTCCTGAAGCCCCCACACCTGAAAGCCCATGCTCAACAAGAGAAGCCACAGCAATGAGAAGCCCAAGCACCACAACTAGAGAGGAGCTCCGCTCATCACAATTAGAGAAAGGCCTGCGGAGCAGCAAAGACCCAGCACAGCCAAATAAATACATAAAAAGACTCCAACAGGATTTTAAAAAAAGAAGAGTGACATCATTATCAGTAGTTTCATCTCCTTGATAGCTACTGTTGAGTGTTTGCTCTCCCCTGAGCATAGAGCTCTGTGACTACACATGACCTCACTTGCTTCTCCCAGTAAACCTGGGAAGCAGGTATTCCTCCCCCAATTCACAGGACAGAAGAACTGAAGCTGAGGCAGTGCTAAGCAAATTGCCCACAGTAAGGGGAGAAGCACAGACAACCCCAATCTTTCACTCTAAAGCATGTGATAACCATGAAAAAAAAAAAAAAAAAAACCCACAGGTAGGTGACCAAGCTGCTCAAGGTTGAGTATACCTGGTATAAAAATGATAAAGCAGCAAACTTCTCTCCTCCCAAGGAGCTGACACATTTAGAACAGAGATCATCTCAAAATACATGGCCCAGACAGAGGTGAATTTCTAGCCCCTAGGTTGAGTGAGAACAATAAATAGTACCTTGGCCCTTGGATTTAACCATTTTGACTCTTAGAGATGTTTATTTTCAGAATTTCTCTTTGGCACTATTAGCTGGTGTGCTAGTAAGTGACCACTTGGAAGTACCTCTTGTGTTTATTATTTAAATGTGCTGTGTTTTTTAAGAATATGGGTCACTATTTCATATGAGTCTCATTTAGGAAGACTCTGAGCAAAAAATTTTCTCAGGTTCTGATGCCAGTTTTTACATGCCTCTCTTGAGCAATAGGTATGAGCATGTTATGAGACTGTTGTAAACCTTATGAATGATCGGGTTTCCCTTTTTACTTTGACAGCTAGGAAGCTTAAGACCCGCTGACCACAAAATACTGTACTGAACACTTGGCTATACCTCATGCACTAATTTCCCAGGCTTAATTTCACTACACTAACCTTTTTATTTCCCCTTTTTATTCATTATATTATACTTTTTTCTCCTATGATATTTTACAGCAGACTTTTATGGAACACTTTCAAACCCTATTCAGGGTAGAAGCATTCACCCATTTATTGATTTGTGTGTAACAGAATCTCTGTATTTGCATCTGGAACAGATAAACAACCCCCATTAGATGGAGAACTCCTCAAGGGCAGGGAAGAGGTCTTAATCATCTCTGTCTCCTTAGTACCAATCCTGGACTTGGCATGTTGTCAACACTTACTAAATACTTATTGGATTGAATTTTGAAATATTCCCAGGTGATCTTTGGAAGAGTCTAAAAACTATTTAGAACTTTAAACTACTGTCTCAGCACTTCAGTCCCCATCAGCTGAGGGAGCTTGTTTACATTCTAAGTCTTGTTGCAAGTGGGAAAAGAGAAGGTTTTGTTCTGCTGGAGTCCACATATGAAATGCTGGTGCTCTAGCAGTGTCCATGACATGCTTCCCCTGGTGTGCCACCCGGATCAGAGCACCCCCGTACCACAGGGGCTTAGGAAATGTCTGCTGAATACGTTGAAAACTGAGGCTCTTGTTATCTTTCAGTAGGGAAGTGAGGAAAAGTTTTCTTCTGACGCCTCTCGTTGATTCTCCTCAATAATCGACGTTGAATAAAAGGAGCATTACATGAGGTGAAAAACTAAGTTGCTGGACTCAGACTGACTTGGTTTCAAATCCTGGGTATACCACTAGCTTTGCAACCTCACCTCTTCTAATTAAGGAAGTTATCTAAGCCTCCATTTACTCACTGTTTAATGGTGAGTAATCATAATACTCATGGGATTACCGCAAAGATTTAATGATACCCTGCAAGGTTCCTAGCCTGACACCTTGTACATTGTGAATGCTCAAGAAATGGGGACTGTCTTGCTCATTTTCTTAAATTTGTTCCAAACTCAAATATCAAACATCTCCCCTTAGGGAACTGAACTGTGGGTAGTATGCTTGTGACCAAAATGTCATCTATTTCAATATCTAACCGCATGGCAACTTAGATCAGTCCACCCTCCTTTCCCAAATCCGGGGTCATATAAGTTTTCACCCTCCTCCCTTCAGTGGAGAGCTGCTGGGTGGAACGAGAAGGGAGCAGGGCTCATTAGTAGATAACTTCAAAAATCCTCTTAACATCCTAGGAATAATTGAAAAGTGACAGGGATTCTCGACTATTTCAAAGAGATACTGAGAAATGAGATTTGAATTTAAAGCAAGTGTCATTAAAAAGATTGAAATATTTGGGAGCCTCATGGATGATTTCTGAGGATTAGATTTGGAAAAACAAACACTCTTTAAGTGAAGCATGGACTGAATTTATGAGTTAGAGATAATACTTTGCTTTGAAAGATAAATCTCTTCAAAGTGATGACAATATAAAAATAAGTTTGCATTTAATTTCGTGTTTATGAAAGACATTGTAGACTTACCTACATAGAACTCAAGCTCTCAGGCCTACGAGTTGGTGATTAGCATGATCTCCTTCCGAAGCCTTGTCCTCAAGGCACCACAAACCCATCTGGGCCTCTGTATGCAGGGGAAAGAGAATGACATTAGCACTGTGTCTACACAAAGACCAACTTTGCATTTAGAGACAGGATGAAGGAACCACTGAATGCACAATTACTCAGTAGGTTTGGGTTCCCTCAGTACAGAAATGTGCTTCCTTCAAGGCCATCAGCACCATTACAGGGGGGTGAAGCAGGTACTCCACAGCTGCCCACGCTGGGGTGCAAAGAACTCATGCTTGGACTCTTCAGGTCCCTCTAATTGGTAAGGAGCCAAATTGAATGTTTTGTCTATCTGTTTCCCAACCTCATACCCCCAAATGGAACCTTCTCTTCTGGATTCAGAAACAACACAGATGTTATTGCTTCCCACATTATAATTATAAGAAAGCAAGCAAATGACTATGCCAATCACTCCACACCCTGTACCCCTGAGGGGCCGCTCGTTGAGCAGGCAGTGCTCCTCCTGGAGAGTGAGACTGTCAACACTCAGTTCAGTTCAGTTCAGTCGCTCAGTCGTGTCTGACTCTGCGACCCCATGAATCGCAGCACACCAGGCCTCCCTGTCCATCACCTAGCAGAAATCAACTTTGAGGATTTACACCTGTTTTCATATACCGCACAGTGGTTAAAAGCACAAGTTTGGAGTCTGACTGCATAGGTTGGAATCACTCTGCAGCCTTGGGAAAGTCACTTTCTTCTTTGAGTCTTTTTTTTAATCTGTAAAAAGGGGATAATAAGAGCTGTTGTGATGATTAATTGAATTAATGTGTGTATTAATCTGCTAGAGTCACCATAACAAAACACAAGAGACTGGGCGATTTAAATAACTTAAACTATTTTCTCATATCTCCGGCCTAAGTCCAAAATCAAGGTTCCAATAGGGTTTAGTTCCTCGTGACAGCCCTCTTCCTGGCTTCCGATATCTGCCTTCTCACTGTGTCCTCATGTGGTGGAGACAGTAATCTCCCTCTTCCTCTTCTTATAAAGCAACTAATTCCATCATAGGGGTCCCACCCTCATGACCTCTTCTAATCTGGATTACCTCCCTAAGATCCCATCCCCAAATATAGTCATATTGCAGGTTAGGTCTTCAAACACATGAATTTTGAGGAAAAGCAAGTCAGTCCATAGCAGTAGGTATAAAGAGTTTAGACCAGTGCCTCAGTTCAGTTCACTTGCTCAGTCGTGTCCAACTCCTTGCGACCCCATGGACTGCAGCACACCAGGCCTCCCTGTTCATCACCAGCTCCCAGAGTTTACCCAAACTCATGTCCATTGAGTCAGTGATGCCATCCAACCACCTCCCACCTTCAATCTTTCTCAGCATCAGGGTCTTTTCCAATGAGTCAGCTCTTCACAGCAGGTGGCCAAAGTATTAGAGCTTCAGCTTCAACATCAGTCCTTCCAATGAACACTCAGGACTGATCTCCTCTAGGGTGGACTGTTTGGACCTTCTTGCAATCCAAGGGACTCTCAAGAGTCTTCTCCAACAACACAGTTCAAATGCATCAATTCTTTAGTGCTCAGCTTTCTTTATAGTCCAACTCTCAGATCCATACATGACCACAGGAAAAACCATAGCCTTGACTAGATGGACCTTTGTTGGCAAAGGAATGTCTCTGCTTTTTAATATGCTGTCTAGTTTGGTCATAGCTTTTCTTCCAAGGAGCAAGCATCTTTTAATTTCATGGCTGCAGTCACCATCTGCAGTGACCTTGGAGCCAAAAAAATAAAGTCTGCCAGTGTTTCCCCATCTATTTGCCATGAAATTTGGGACTGGATGCCATGATCTTAGTTTTCTGAATGTTGAGCTTTAAGCCAGCTTTTTCACTCTCCTCTTTCACTTTCATCAAGGGACTCTTTAGTTCTTCTTCACTTTCTGCCATAAGGGTGGTGTCATCTGCATATCTGAGGTTATGCATTAATTACTAAATAAATGATAACTACTTTGTTTTGTTGTGCCAGGTAATTTATATATTGTGTTTGTCTAGTCACTAAGTTGTGTCCAACTTTTTTGCCACCCCATGGACTATAGGCCACCAGGCTCCTTCTGTCCATGGTATTTCCCAGGCAAGAATATTGGAGTGGGTTGTCATTTCCTTCTCCAGGAAAATTTATACATGATCTTGCTTAAAAATCACAGCAATTCAGACAGAAGTTTGTCCTCTTCATCTGAGAAGCTCAGAGAATTATCTGCCTTGACCTTGAGGTGACAAAGTTGATTTGACCCTAGTGTCTGACCCTAAAGTCAATGGGTTTTCTGTATTACCACTCTACTGCATCTTTTAAAAATGAAAAAAACTAAAGCTATACATTTTCTCTATCACTTTTAGTTATTAAAATATTCATATTTAAAAAACACTTTATGGTAATGAAACAGTCTTACAAATACCTTTTTTGTGTGTGTGTGGAAGTTTTAATGGCTTAAAATAAACAAAGGTAAATTTTTGACTCATGCTATAGGTCCAACTACAGATAGGGTCTACTCATCATCACTCAGGAACCTGGGCTGATAAAGCAACCACTATCCCTAAAACCCAATGAACTCACATCACTGGCTCATAACCCAGTTCAATCTCACAACTCATTGGCCAGGATCAATCACATGGCCCCAACTACCCACAATGTGACCAAGAAGTACAGTCCACTATGGGCCTGGAAGGGAAGAAATCTAGAATACTGGGAGAAAGCATACCAGCACACATTAGATAACACTTGACAGCCAGATGCTGAAGCATAGCTTTTCTAATACTGAAACAGGACGAAGAACATAATTATAAAACACAGGAAAAACATGATCATAGTTCCAACTGATGGGGTATTTTTTTGTCTCAGTTGGTAGCTAAAAGCAGTATAATTATCCTTCCCACTCCCAGCCAAGACACTATAGGAAAATGGTTATCAACTTATGGAGAAGTGACAGTGGGGTAGGAGAAGAAAGAAGACGGTCAGAGAATGAAAAGAAGCCTAATTTCCCAAGTTTAAGAGATGATATCTTCATCTGTTGAGGCTTATATAAAAATTTTAAAAATACCATAGGCTGGATGGATTAAACTACAAATATTTATGTCCTGCATCTCTGAAGGCTAGGAAGTCTAAGATCAAAATGACAGCAGATTCAGTGTCTGGTAAGAACCTACTTTCTGGTATAGCCAGCTGCCTTCTTACTGTGTGCTCAAATGGCAGAAGGGATGAGAGCACTCTCTGGGGTCTTTTTATGAGGCCACTAATCCCCTTTGTGAAATCTCTACCCTCATGACCCAATCATCTCCCAAAGACCCCACCTCCTAATACTATCCCCTTAGGACGTACACTTTGACATAAGAATCTGGGGGGAGGGATTCATATAAATGCAGTCCATAGCATTCCAGACTTTGTTGTTGTTGTTCAGTCACTCAATTGTGTCCAACTCTTTGTGACCCCATGCCAGGCTTCTCTGTCCTTCACCATCTCCTGAAGCTCGCTCAAATTCATGTCCATTGAGTCAATGGTGCCATCCAACCATCTCATCCTCTGTCATCCCCTTCTCCTGCCTTCAATCTTTCCCAGCAACAGGGTCTTTTCTAATGAGTTGGCTCTTAGCATCAGGTGGCCAAACTATTGCAGTTTCAGCTTCAGCATCAGTCCTTCCAATGAATATTCAGGACTGATTTCCTTTAGGATTGACTGGTTTGATCTCCTTGCTGTCCAAGGGACTCTCAAGAGTCTTCTCCAACACCACAGTTTAAAAGCATCAATTCTTTGGCATTCAGACTTCTTTATGGTCCAACTTTCATATCCATACACGACTACTGGAAAAACCATAGCTTTGACTAGATGGACCTTTGTCGGCAAAGTAGTCTCTGCTTTTTAATACATTGTCAAGGTTTGTCATAGCTTTTTGTCCAAGGAGCAAGCGTCTTTTAATTTCATGGCTGCAGTCACCATCTGAAGTGATTTTGGAGCCCAAGAAAATAAACTTATGTCCTCCTTACACACAAAATATACTTATCTTACCTCAAAAGTCTTTTAACTTGTCCCAGCATCAACTCTTAAGTCTAAAGTCCTGTTGAAATATCAAATAAATCATATATGGATGAGACTCAAGGTTTGATTTGGCCTAAGGCAAAATTTCTCCCCAGTTTTGAAACTTTGAAACCTAACTATGTATGTGTTTCCAAAATACAGTGGTGGGACAAGCATAGCATAGACATTCCTATTCCAAAGAGCGAAACAGGAAAGAAGAAAGGAGTACCAGATCATAAAGTTCAAAACCTAATGGGGTAAAACTTCCATTAGATCTTAAGGCTGGAGAATAATCCTCTTTGACTTGATGCTCTGTCTTCTAGACCCACTGGAATGGTATTGTCAACCCCACAGCTTGGCAGAATGCTGCCCAGGACAGCTGTCTTCAGTGGCCCTACCCAATCACAATCCTCTTCCAGGGCCACCAATGTAGTTCCGCAGTGGCCCCATCACTGAGGACTAGAGGGAAGCCTCTTGATCAGTCAGACTGGAGTGGCAGCTTCACCCTTTGAAGCCACTCTGCCTCCTGGGTTCTTACACACCAAATCCTTGGTGTAAGTAGTAGCCCCAGTGATTTTTTTAACCATTTTGGGGGGAGATGAGGGTAGTCAGGTCATACTTCCCTTGTCTATAAGAAATATACCGGGATTCTGTAGAGATGAATGTTTAGGTCAAGGGTGCATATTCATAGTAATCTCCTTATCATACCCCTCTCTCCTCTCTCAGGGTTCCAACTGCACGTATATTAGGCTGCTCTAAGTAGTTCCATGACTCACTGATGCGCTCATTTACTTCAGAATTGTTTTCCTGTGTTTCATATTGGATAGCTTTCATTACTAAATCTTCAAGTTCACTAATCTTTTCCTTCTTCAATATCCAATCTGTTGTTTATCCTATCCATTTTATTTTTCATCTTACATATTCCACTTTCCATCTCTAGAAAATTTTATATAGTTCTATCTTCTATGTCTCTACTTAACATATGCAGTGTTTCCTCTTTTTCTTGAAAATATGAAATAGTTATAACAATCATTTCAATGCTTTAGTTACTAATTTTATACTCTGTGTCATTTATGGGCATGTTTCTATTAACTGATTTTTCTCCTTTTATGGGTCATATTATCCTGTTTCTCTGTATGCCTAGTAATTTTTTATTGGATGCCAGGCATGGTGAATTTTTCTTTGTTGAGCGCTGGATATTTTTATACTCTCATATTTTTCAAGCTTTACTCTGGGATACAGTCATATCATTTGGAAAGAGTTTTGGTTTTTTTGAGGCTTGCTGTTAAGATTTGTTAGGTAGGATTCAGCAGCTTTTGTTTAGGTATACATTTGCTGCCCCACTGAGGCAATACCCTTCAGAATACTCTTCTCTCTCTGATGTTCTGTGCACATTTTCCACTTTTAGGTGCTTGAAAGCAACTATTTCCACCTCTGTATGAGTGTCATGAAATGTTCCCACTGCTCCTTTTTGTCATTTCTTTCCCCAAACTTCTGTAGTCTCCCCACAAGCATGTAACAGAGTCAGAAGAAGATCTCAGGAGGATGGATCTCTAGACCCATCCAGATCCCTCTTTGTGAACTAGAGACATTTTGGCTTCCCCAGACTCCAAACTCCAACTCTTCAAATCATGGCAGTCACTGGGATCCCTCATTTCCTCTTCCCTGTATTGCAGCCTGGGCTTCCCAGGTGGTGCTAGTAAAGAACCGGCATGTCAATGCAGAAGATGCAAGAGACATGGGCTCAATCCCTGCGTCAGGAAGATCCCGTGGAGGAGGGCATGGCAACCCAACTCCAGTATTCTTGCCTGGAGAATCCCATGGACAGAGAAGCCTGGCAGGCTACAGTCCATAGGGTCAGAAAGAGTCAGACACAACAGAAGTTACTTAACCACACGCATGCATACTGCCCCCTAGAACTCACTCCAGGCACTAAGCCGGAGAAGTCACACAGTTCACCCTGTTTGCTTTTCCACCCTCAGAGATAAATGTCCTGTGTTGCCTGATAAACAATGTCTGAAAAACTTTGCTTCATATATTTTGTCCAGTTTTCAAGTAGGAAGATACATTCAGTCTCTATTTTCCTTCCTGTCTAGAAGGACATTTTTAAGAGAGAAATTGGCTCCTTTTTATTTTTGCTTCATCATCACACATTTAAGTTAGATAAAATGGTTTTCTCTTACAGAAAGTGAACAACTGAATTAAATTGGAAAACATGACACTCAGAAATTAACTCAACATTTATTTTCATACATTGGAAGCCATAGTTATATTTTGAAGTTATCTTTTATTTGCATTTTTTTTCAGTTGTCCTTACTTTTACTAATTTCCATCACCATGGGATATATTTAACATTCTAAAATATTTCTTGTACATTTATATTATATTTTAATATATTGTTATAGAATTTTTAAACTGGAAAAAGTCTTAGCCATCCTGTAATGAAATCTTTTATTTCTCTACATGACAAGTAGACCTAGCTAGGTTATTTGGTGCAATATAACACAGTTACCCACAAGCAGAGTAGAAACTAGAAGCCATTTTCCTTTCATTGAATCACTGAGTACTAAGCAGTCAGCTAGGGAGTTCAAATGAGTTCCAGGCACTGCTCTAGACATTTTCTGCAAACGTACTTCCTTTCCTACACTAGCGATGCCCACAGTCTAATAATGGTGACAGTCACGCAACAGATAATTAAAATGCGATGTGGAAATCACGACTGGAGAGGAAGATATTTCAACTTTTCAACATTTCGTTCAAGTGTGACACATACCAAAAAAGCATGTGAAATGAACTCACCATGTAATCCGCACTAAAAATCAAGACATAGAATATTGCCAGCACCTGAAAAGCCCCATTCCAGTCAAGCCACCTGGGAAAGTAAAGCAAATCTTCCCCAGGGTGGGCCACATAAGATGAATGCAATGTGGAAAATGCAACTGGGAGGAAGCTATGACTCCCAGTTCACTGCTCTCTCCACTGCAACATATGTCCCTCTAGTGAAAGCCCTCCAGGATCTTCCAAAATTCAGAGGCCACAGAAACCTCTTCTAAAGTGATCATGAAAGTTAACATATTGAAGAGATTCTGCTTGTGGAATATTGACAGGGGTTCTCTTTTCTTTTTTTTTTTTCCTGGTGTTAGCAACTTTGTAATAACATGTGGGTTTCTCTCCAGTCTTAGGGACAGCTTTAGTCCTTTAGGCTTGGCCTTTTGGCACTGGGGCTTCCCTGGTGGCTCAGACAGTAAAGAATCTGCCTGCAATGCAGGAGACCCAGATTTGATTCCTGGGTCAAGAAGATCCCCTGGAAAAGGGAATGGCAACCCACTCCAGTATTCTTGCCTGGAGAATTCCATGGACAGAGGAGTCTGGTGGGCTACAGCCCATGGAGTCACAAAGAGTCCAACATGACTGAGCAACTAACACTTTCACTTTTCACTTTTGGCACTTAGGGGAAAAAGGAAAGGGAGGCACAAGGAATATCTAATATTATGAAAATGTCTGTGACCAAAAACACCTGGAACATTTACATATTTCTATTTTGATAAATGTATTGTAAGGTTGCTGTTAACACCAATCCTAATTATTAAATGAATTTTTAATGCTGAAAAAAATTTTAATTAGCACTGGGAATGAACATGTGGAATTATAGCTGGAGATGCAAGTACAAGAAATGAAATGTTGCTCTGAGGAGGATTCAATTTGACTTCTACTGCTTGTCCCTTGGTTATATTTCACAAAATCAAATGTGCCTTTCATTCCTTTGTTAAACTTTTTCCATTAAAAGGAAATCTGTAATGCTTCACAAATTTTGTAATCCCACAACTCATGCAATTAGCCTACACACCATGAAAACCAGGTGTTATTATTTCAAATATATATGAAAAACACTAGTCATGATTTTATATCACTCCAGAGGCCCCAACTGAGGATAACATGCCTACAGGTTGGATAAACATATGAATCTTATTAAATCCTACAGGTAGCTTCATGTGTGTGATTTACTCAGTCATGGCCAATACTTTGCGACCCCACGGACTGCAGCCCACCAGGCTTCTCTGTCCACGTGATTTTCCAGACAAGGATACTGGAGTGGGTTGCCATTTCCTTCTCCAGGGGATCTTCCCAACCCAGGGATCGAACCCAGGTCTCCTGCACTGCAGGCAGATTCTTCTAGCTCCATAAAATAACTGTATTATTCGAAAGCTGGCTGCCAGATTGGCTGCTTCAATGATTTTCATTACAATTACAGGAATTATTTTCTATATCCCCTGTTGTTCCTGCCTCAGAATTGAAGGGGAAACAAAATACATAGCATTATGTTGTCACTGGATTTAGGGTTAGCTTGAGAGTATAATCTGTGATGCTACATACTCCAGAGCAACATCTCTTTCACCTTTAAATGATGTATTTTCTTCCAGATGATCTAGCTCAGGAAAGAATCTATGGCAACTCCTTTAACTTATCATTCAAATCAAACTTTACCTAAACATACCACTTAACAAAAATAAACCTAAGAACCAGAACTGTTTGAAAGATGATGAAATAGACCTTAACACAATTAAATCAGAGCTCTATAGATGTGGTCTCGCCACATCTGATCCAGCATCTAGCCCAGTCTAATGCTTTACCAAATTTTTCATCACCAAACTTTCTCCCCTTCTAAGCATAAAACCAATGACACCCAACTTATAATTTAAAATGTATGTCTCTTCTTCCTAGATGGCATTCCAACATCGTGGTTTTATGCAAACTCTATTGAGCATAAAAGGACGAGGTCTTTTCAGGTCTAGGCAGAGAACTGCCCTACAGGCTGACCCTGTGAGTGGCAGCTTTCTCTGTCTTTCTCTGCAGTCTTCCTTGCCAGAGAAGCACCTTCTCAAGCCCTTTTCCACTTCCGCCCACAGGTGCAAACATTGCACTTCCATACTGTTTAAAGTCTTGCAGTGCGTATGATAGGAAAACTCATCATTGAATGAATCCCACAATTGCGAACATGCAATTTGAAAGCAGAGCCATTTGATCAGATCCTTCCATCATTCCAGCCAATTTATGAATTAGTAGAGTAGGTACCTTGCCTGGTGGCTCAGACAGTAAAGAATCTGCCTGCAGTGCAGCAGACCCAGGTTTAATCCCTGGGTCTGGAAGATCCCCTGGAGAAGGGAATGGCAACCCACTCCAGTACTCTCACCTGGAGAATTCAATGGACAGAGGAGCCTGGCAGGCTAGAGTCCATGGAGTCACAAAGAGTCAGACACAACTGAGCAACTAACACTTTCACTTCACTTTTTCACAATAGGTATCTTCGTGCATCTGTACCCTTGGCAGTATGAATTGAGAGCCAACAATTTTGCTATAAATGGTTTAAAATTAATGACTCAAAAAGAGACTAACGGCTCACTAAGGACCTACTCATAGAGCTGAGCCCCATATACAATCTGAGAAGTCTTTAGTTATCTTAAAATAAAGATTAAATAGTCTATTACACTAGAGTTTAAGTAGGTACAATTTCTAAATGGGCTGATGGATTAGAACTAGAGACTCTGTGTTTTCAGGCTTTGCCAAATATATATATATATAAACATGGTCTCTGTGGAGTCCTGCTTGCCCATTTATAATCATTTGAACCAGTAGAATCAAATTAACCAGTTATGGTTCATTTATGAATTCCCAAATGGGTCAGGATTAGCTCTGGGGAAGCTTATTATTTTATTCCCACTGTGAGATGATTACTTGACTCAACCCTCAGTCATACTTACCAAGACTTGGTGATAACATAATGTACTGTGTACTGAGCCATCTGCCCAAAAGTTGTATCAACTTTCTCTTTCTGGGGCCTGGCAATTTTTGAGATACTGATAAGGAGGAAAAAGGTATGATTCTAGAAGAGACTATTCCTCATATCTTCCTACTGACTCCCTCCTTACATGCAGTTAGTATGGGGAGGGGGCAGCGGGGCAGGAGGGGTTCCCATTCCCATCTGGAGAGGGCTCTGTGGCACATTTCAATCAGGTTCCTTGGTGGATTCACTCTCACTCTCCTTACCCCCTTAAGTTCCCTTCCCCTCCCCCCTACACTACCCCCACCATCCCCTTCTCTCTCCTCCCCCACCTCCAAGGTCCATTAGAGCAAATCAGATGCAGCAGAAAGCCGGGCAAAGAGAGCAAATTGCCCACAACTTCCTAGGCCATCTCACCCCTTGTTCCCACTCAGCCCTCCTCCCCTCCTCTCAGAGCCACCTAAGCCACCTAAGAATCACCTAGAGATCTTACTAAAAATGTAGGTGCTTGTGTCCTATTGCAGGCCTGCTGATTGGACGGGGAAAGTGGCCAGGAATCAGCATTTCCACAAGCCCCGCCCTTCACTCCTGGCACACCGGCCTCTGCAGAACCTCTAGCCCCTGTACTGGCTCAGGAAGCTGCAGAAACAGAACGTTGCAGTCCAGGTCTCATTGCTGACAATCCATAGCCTAATTAATTGGCCTCCCCAGGCATCAATGACACTATCCAGCAAATCCTTTACTCTCTTCCTTCACAGAGGCATAGCCGAGGAGCGCAGCAAGAGGGGTCCCCAAGACTCAGTGTACAGGCAGGCAAGTGCAACTTCCTTTCACTGCAGCACACAAACCCCAACCAAGAGAGCACCCCAGAACCCCGGATTTAAAGCCTGGCTCCACCTTGACTTTACCCAGATTAACCTTATCTGATTCCCATTTTGCCTGAATCAGGACGGGATTTCATACATTTTCTTGACTCATTCAGGTGGGAGCTTGCCTACAATGCTTCTTTTTCAAATAGGAAGTCTCACAGTGAATTCTTTTCTCTCCTTTTCTTTTGGCCCCCACTACTTTCCTGGGTCTCTCTCGCCTGTTAATAGCTTTAGAGAAAAAAGTCTCATCAGTGTTGCCTCAGAACTTGCTCAGGTTTGTGTGCTGCAGTTCTGAGGTAACTTAATAACTAACTGGGTTTTAGTTTAAGAGCAGAGAGAGTTCTTACCATAGCTATTCTTTAAAGTGCTGGGAATCAGTTGCTTTAAAAGAAATGGGTCAAGTACTACAAATTTCTTATCCAACTACTCTGTTGTATTATTTATGAAAATAAACTTATTTTGAAGCACTGTGGCAAATAACACAATGACAATAGTATCATGAAGCTTTAAAATCACTATTAAAAGCTTTAGCATAGCTTCAGACAGTAAGAATTTACCTCAGTAGGGAGATACATTTTTCTTCCATAAATACAACGTCAAGGCTTGTGAACCTTAGGTTTTTTTTGTTTTTAATTAAGTACAATAAATAAAGTTTGGAACAGTTTGTTTTATTGTTGATGGTTAGATATTCCAAACATTGCTCCACTAAGAATTAGAAGTAGCTGCAAAACTTTGATAAACGAGCAGCACATTTTCAGTGTGAAATGTTCAAAATATACTGAACAAATGCTGAATCTCACTCTGAGAGATTCTCTCTCTCATCCACTTATCTCCCATGATTATTTTTTTTTTAAATGCAACAGAATGATTTGGCATATGCTGGGGAAAATGTTATGCAAATTTTGATATTTTCTCAACTGTACAAATTGGAATATGGCTTAAGTTCAGTCAGTTCAGTTGCTCAGTCGTGTCTGACTCTTTGCGACCCCTTGAATTGCAGCACGCCAGGCCTCCCTGTCCATCACCAACTCCTGGAGTTCACTCAAACTCATGCCCATCAAGTCGGTGATGCCATCCAGCCATCTCATCCTCTGTCATCCCCTTCTCCTCCTGCACCCAATCCCTTCCAGCATCAGAGTCTTTTCCAATGAGTCAACTCTTCGCATGAGGTGGCTAAAGTATTGGAGTTTCAGCTTTACCATCAGTCCTTCCAATGAATACCCAGGACTGATCTCCTTTAGGATGGACTGGTTGGATCTCCTTGCAGTCCAAGGGACTCCCAAGAGTCTTCTCCAACACCACAGTTCAAAAGCATCAATTCTTCAGTGCTCAGCTTTCTTCACAGTCCAACTCTCACAGCCATACATGACCACTGGAAAAACCATAGCCTTGACTAGATGGACCTTTGTTGGCAAAATAATGTCTCTGCTTTTGAATATGCTATCTAGGTTGGTCATAACTTTCCTTCCAAGGAGTAAGTGTCTTTTAATTTCATGGCTGCAGTCACCATCTGTAGTGATTTTGGAGCCCAAAAAAATAAAGTCTGACACTATTTCCACTGTTTCCCCATCTATTTCCCATGAAGTGATGGGACCAGATGCCATGATCTTCGTTTTCTGAATGTTGAGCTTTAAGCCAACTTTTTCACTTTCCTCTTTCACTTTCAAGAGGCTTTTTAATTCCTCTTTACTTTCTGCCATAAGGGTGGTGTCATCTGCATATCTGAGGTTATTGATATTTCTCCTGGCAATCTTGATTCCAGCTTGTGCTTCCTCCAGCCCAGTGTTTCTCATGATGTATTCTGCATTTAAGTTAAATAACCAGGGTGACAATATACAGCCTTGACATACTCCTTTTCCTATTTGGAACCAGTCTGTTGTTCCATGTCCAATTCTAACTGTTTCTTCCTGACCTGCATATAGGTTTCTCAAGAGGCAGATCAGGTGGTCTGATATTCCCATCTCTTTCAGAATTTTCCATAGTTTATTGTGATCCACAATAAACTGGATCACAATTGTGATCCAGTCAAAGGATTTGGCATAGTCAATAAAGCAGAAATAGATGTTTTTCTGGAACTCTCTTGCTTTTTTGATGATCCAGCGGATGTTGGCAATTTGATCTCTGGTTTATCTGCCTTTTCTAAAACCAGCTTGACCATCTGGAATATGGCTTACTGTTGCAATAATTGATTTTTAGGTGATAGACCCAGGGACTGTGACAATCACAGATTACAACATGCATTTTTTAAAATTATTTCTTATTATAAAAGTAATATGAAAAATTATAAAAGAAGATAGACAATTTTTTAATATTCAATAGAAGAAAATTAAAATAGTATGTTCTTTAATCCAACACTATCTGCTCATGATAATCACTATTCATTCTATAATAACCACAGTTAATGCACTGATAGCTATTATTGGAATCTTTATTGTAACACAGCTTAATATTGCCTTCTAAAATATTTGTAGAATACTTTCTAACTATCTGTTAAACTATTTATGAAGATAAGTGGAATATCTCTTCTAATAGGTTTTTACTGGATGTAGGAAAACTGTAGATACTTTACAAACTTATTTTATAACTGAATACCTGCTGAACTCTAATTGTAATTTCATTTTAATTATTTCTCTTGAGTTGTCCAAGTAGACAGTTACGTCATTTGAGAAAAATAATATTTTTCCTCTAGATATATTTATATATTTTCTCATTTAAATGTCTATAATCTGGTCAAATTAGAGTAGTGATTATCTTGGGTATCCTTGGGATAGCCTAGTCTTTTTACAAATTTCAAAGAAATAATTCTAGAGGTTTCTGTCAAGTATGATGTGAGCAACTGGTTTCAGAAAGATAATCTTAGACATTTCAATGAGAGATTCCATCCACTAAGAAATTTTAAAATCAGAATTGATATTTAATTGAAGTCTTTGTATGTGTACTAAAATGATCACATCTCCAGTTCCATTCTTCTTTCTCAAGATTGCTTTGGCTATTCGAGGTTTTTTGTATTTCCATACAAATTGTGAAATTGTTTGTTCTAGCTCTGTGAAAAATACCATTGATAGCTTGATAGGGATTGCAATTGAATCTATAGATTGCTTAGGGCAGTATACTCATTTTCACTATATTGATTCTTTCGATCCATGAACATGGTATATTTCGCCATCTATTAGTGTCCTCTTTGATTTCTTTCACAATGTTTTATAGTTTTCTATATATAGGTCTTTAGCTTCTTTAGGTAGATATATTCCTAAGTATTTTATTCTTTCCGTTGCAATGGTGAATGGAATTGTTTCCTTAATTTCTCTTTCTATTTTCTCATTATTGGTGTATAGGAATGCAAGGGATTTCTGTGTGTCGATTTTATAGCCTGCAACTTTACTATATTCATTGATTAGCTCTAGTAATTTTTGGTGGAATCTTCAGGGTTTTCTATGTAGAGGATTGTGTCATCTGCAAACAGTGAGAGTTTTACTTCTTCTTTTCCAATTTGGATTCCTTTTATTTCTTTTTCTGCTCTGATTGCTGTGGCCAAAACTTCCAAAACTATGTTGAATAGTAGTGGTGAAAGTGGGCACCCTTGTCTTGTTCCTGACTTTAGGGGAAATGCTTTCAAAGCCACAGTCATCAAGACAGTATGGTACTGGCATAAAGACAGAAATATAGATCAATGGAACAAAGTAGAAAGCTCAGAGATAAATCCATGCACCTATGGACACCTTATCTTTGACAAAGGAGGCAAGAATATACAATGGATTAAAGACAACCTCTTTAACAAGTGGTGCTGGAAAAACTGGTCAACCACTTGTACAAGAATTAAACTAGAACACTTTCTAACACCATACACAAAAATAAACTCAAAATGGATTAAAGATCTAAATGTAAGACCAGAAACTATAAAACTCCTAGAGGAGAACATAGGCAAAACACTCTCTGACATACATCACAACAGGATCTTCTATGACCCACCTCCCAGAATATTGGAAATAAGAGCAAAAATAAACAAATGGGACCTAATTAAACTTAAAAGCTTCTGCACAACAAAGGAAACTATAAGCAAGGTGAAAAGACAGCCTTCAGAATGGGAGAAAATAATAGCAAATGAAGCAACTGACAAACAACTAATCTCAAAAATATACAAGCAACTCCTACAGCTCAACTCCAGAAAAATAAATGACCCAATCAAAAAATGGGCCAAAGAACTAAATAGACATTTCCCCAAAGAAGACATACAGATGGCTAACAAACACATGAAAAGATGCTCAACATCACTCATTATCAGAGATATGCAAATCAAAACCACAATGAGGTACCATTTCACACCAGTCAGAATGGCTGCGATCCAAAAGTCTACAAGCAATAAATGCTGGAGAGGGTGTGGAGAAAAGGGAACCCTCTTACACTGTTGGTGGGAATGCAAACTAGTACAGCACTATGGAGAACAGTGTGGAGATTCCTTAAAAAACTGGAAATAGAACTGCCTTATGACCCAGCAATCCCACTGCTGGGCATACACACCGAGGAAACCAGAATTGAAAGAGACATGTGTACCCCAATGTTCATCGCAGCACTGTTTATAATAGCCAGGACATGGAAGCAACCTAGATGTCCATCAGCAGATGAATGGATAAGAAAGCTGTGGTACATATACACAATGGATTATTACTCAGCCATTAAAAAGAATACATTTGAATCAGTTCTAATGAGGTGGATGAAACTGGAGCCTATTATACAGAGTGAAGTAAGCCAGAAAGAAAAACACCAATACAGTATACTAGCACATATATATGGAATTTAGAAAGATGGTAAGTATAACCCTGTATGTGAGACAGCAAAAGAGACACAGATGTACAGAACAGTCTTTTGGACTCTGTGGGAGAGGGAGAGTGTGGGATGATTTGGGAGAATGGCATTGAAACATGTATAATATCATATATGAAACGAATCGCCAGTCCAGGTACGATGCATGATACTGGTTGCTTGGGGCTGGTGCACTGGGACGACCCAGAGGGATGGTATGGGGAGGGAGGAGGGAAAGGGGTTCGGGGTGGGGAGCACGTGTACACCCATGGCGGATTCATGTTGATGTGTGCCAAAACCAATACAATATTGTAAAGTAATTAACCTCCAATTAAAATAAATAAATTTATATTTTTCAAAAAATAGTCAAATCTACTTTTCCTTTGGCTCTGACAAATTACAAATAAATTTTCTAGTATCAATCCATACTTGAATTCTTAGAACTATTCTTCATTACCATAATTTAATCTTTTTAATGTAGGACTTTATCCACTTGTGAGTGTTTAGTATCAATAGTCTGTTTTAATGATTGTAGGCTATTTGTAAGAATAACTTAAAAATTACTTTTCTTATTACAGAAGTACTGCTTTAATATTTTAAAACATTAAAATAAAAATACATAAAAAGAGAAAAAAGTAGAATTCCCTCATGATACTTCAAGTCTCACTCTGAAAATTATCACTATTAGTCCTTTGGCTTATCTTGAATTTAGTTAATTCCTTATCAATAAATGTCTGGATGGTTTCAAGTGTTTTGCTATTATAAATTACACTGTAGTGAATAATCTTATGTATATATACACACACATTTTTTGGCATATATGTAAGAATATTTCTACAAAATATATTCTCAGATGTAAAACTGCTTTTGTAAATGTTCTATTTTAATAAAAATAGCTAAACTGCTACTTAAAAACATGTACCAGTATAAGCCGCCACCAACAAATGATGTATAAAAGAGAAACTGTTTCTCCATACTTTTTGACACATTGGCATTATCAGTACTTTAACTACTAACAATATGATAGCTGAAAAAGCTATCTCATTGTTTGTTGTGTTCTTGTTGTTTAGTTGCTAGGTTGTGTCTGATACTTCTCTGACCCTGTGGACTGTAGCGCGCCAGGCTCCTCTGTTCATGGGATTCCCCAGGCAGAAGACTGGAGTGGATTGCCATTTCCTTCTCCAGGGGATCTTCCCAACCCAGAGATCAAACTCGCCTCTGCTGCATCAGCAGCAGAATCTTTACCACTGAGCTATCAGGAATGCCCATCTCATTTAATTTGTATTAATTTAATTATTAGTGGGAATGAAGATCTTTTATATGTTTACTAGTCAATTGTGTTTTTTATTGTGTGAATTACCTCTTCATGAAATGTATCCATTTGTGTATTAAGTGGTCTTCCTTTTTCATACTAATTTTTAAGTGTTCATTGTGTGTCAGGCATATTGGTTTCTGTCTCTACGTGTTGCTCGGAATTTCCTGTGTGATTTTTCTTCTGATTTTATTCTGAATTTTGCTGTGCACATTTTTCTTGCTATATAAGGCA
Source organism: Bubalus kerabau (assembly GCF_029407905.1). Taxonomy (NCBI): domain Eukaryota; kingdom Metazoa; phylum Chordata; class Mammalia; order Artiodactyla; family Bovidae; genus Bubalus; species Bubalus kerabau. The sequence continues at coordinate 18,451,241 of NC_073641.1, forward strand.
CTGTTGTGTAGAACAGTGCCATAAAGTGAAGGTGGTATATGAAATCAACCTGACTGGGTTCAGAATTCCAGCTTCACCATTTACTTACTGTTCCTTAATCTCCTGCCTTGGCTTGTGATAAAATCCATGTACTTCATTGGGTTAAGGATATTAAATAAGTAAAAGAAAATGTGAAGAGCCAAAAACAATGCCTAGCCCTTGAAGTAAAAGTTGCTCAGTTATGTCCGACTCTTTGTGACCCCATGGACTATACAGTCCATGGAATTCTCCAGGCCAGAATACTGGAGTGAGTAGCCTTTCCCTTCTCCAGGGAATCTTCCCAACCCAGGGACTGAATGAGCCCTTGAAAATGTTCAATAAATATTGATCATTCCCATTGTCTTGTGATTGTTGTTGTTCAGTTGCTCAGTCGTGTCCAACCCTTGCGACCCCATGGATTGCAGCACTCCAGGCTTCCCTGTCCTCCACTATCTCCCAGAGTTTGCTCAAACTCATGTCCATATAATACAGTTATTCTCCCCCAAGTTGAGAGGGAAGTATCTACTGTTTGGGAGATTTGTCTGTTTGCTCCCTTTAATTTTATTCAATTATGTATTTATATCAGCATCTAATCATGAATATTTATTTTGTCCTTTAGGTCATAATCCATGTATTGCTTTATTTTTTGACAATGAAACATTTTACTTATTACAAGCAAGAAGCAGGGGAAGATAAAAGAAAGGAAGGAATGAAGTGATGGGGGATGGTTCTTCTTATGGTTTTGTCACTAAGTTGTGTCTGACGCTTTGCAACCCCACGGACTATAACCGCCAGGCTCCTCTGTCCATGGGATTCTCCAGTCAAGAATACTGGAGTGGGTTGCCATTTCTTTCTCCAGGGGATCTTCTGACCCAGGGATGGAACCCACGTCTCTTGCATTGGCAGGCAGACTCTTAATCACGTCTTACTGTCTATCATTACCCAAATTTCCTTTGTGGCTTTTGGACATCATGTCAACCCTACAATTAGGAAGACATCTATCTGAATATATTTTTTTAAATAAATAAAATATAAATATTTTATATTTTATAAAATAAAAATTAAATAAAAATAAATAAAAATTCATGCTTCCTACTATTGCTTTTTTAGTTTATTTGGTTTGTTAGTTTTCTATTTGAATAAATATATGTCTAACTCTGTGGTTTATCTAGAATTTACATCAGTGAATCCAGGTTCATTATTTTCCAAATAACTAGACAATTTTTCCAACACTTTTTTCTTAATAATCCATCTTCATCTCATTGATCTGAAGTGCCTTCTTCATCACCTAAATTTTCATATTTTTTAAATTTACCTTTGGAATATCCCAGAATCACATTATCATAACATATTATAATATTTGGCAAGGTATTAATATTTCCCCAGTTTTAAAACTTTCTTTTCATTCTCACATGTACCTTCTTACAGAAAATCTTTAGTCATTTTCTCACATTTCAGAAAAAGTCTGTTGATAATTTGGAATTGCACTGTTTATATATAGATTTAGAGAGAACTTGTTATAATATTAATTAATCCTATCTAAAGCCAATTTCTTCAAGTTTTACAAAAGCTTTATTTATGTATTTTTCAAATTATTTTAATCAAGCATGATGCAGTATATTTTTAGTCTCTCTACCTAAAATAAGGATTTTAAAACACTTTTACCCTCTCCCTAACTTGCACCATATTACACTTGCTTCTTAGCCTATTTCTGATGTATTCTCTAATTAACATATACACTTAAAAATAATGCAATATTAATATTTTTAAATAATTTTGTATTTTATTTTCATAATGAGATTTAACTTCATAAGTAGTTTCCAAATATAGATGATGGAATTTCTTTAACTACTTTCCTGTTACCAATTTATAAGGCTTTAATTTTTATAGCAGTTTTAGGTTCACAGCAGTATTAATCAGAAAGTACAGAGTTTCCATATACTCTGACCCCACACACACTCACAGCCTCCCCCACTATCAGCACCCCACACCAGAGTGTTACATTTCTTATAATCAATAAACCTCATTGACAGATTATCACCGAAAGCCCACAGTTTACATCAGAGTTCACTGTTGGTGTACAGTCTGTGTTGCTGTTGTTGTTATTGTTTAGTCACTAAGTTGTGTCTGACTCTTTGTGACCCCATGGATTGCAGCCTGCCAGGCTCCTCTGTCCATGGGGTTTCCCAGGCAAGAATACTGGAGTGGGCTGCCACTTCCTTCTCCAGGGCATCTTCCTGATCCAGAGATCAAACCCACATCTCTCGCATCTCCTTCACTGGCAGGAAGATTCTTCACCACTGAGCCACCAGGGAAGCCTGTACATTCTGTGGGTTTTGACAAACGTATAATGATATGTACCCACCATTATAGCATTATACAGAATAGTTTCACTGCCCTTTGTGCTCCAATTATTCATTTTTCCCTGTCCCTCAACCAGTGGGAATTACTGATCTTTTTACAGTCCATTGATTTGTGTATTCTTTTGTTATGAATTTTTAACTTTATTGCATTTTTGTCAAAGATCATGGTATATCTGATAATGTTAATTATATATGTAGAGACTTGAATATGCAATTTCTATAAATGATTCATACATACTTTTCAAAGTGTCTTTTCTAATTGTTGGGTTCAGAGCTTAATAAATCATAGCTGTTGTTCAAGTTTTTAACTCTTGTTTTCCTCTAGATGATTTATCAATGACAGGTATATTAAAAGTTTCCACTATCATCATGAAATTATTTTTGTGACTCTTTCCATATTTAAAGTGTATAATTTAGAAATGTGTTGTTTAGGGCTTTGAAGTTCAAGATGGTGAACTGTTCCTTTTATCATTATATAGCGACCTTTATTCCTATTAATGCTTTTTTTTCTTAATGTCTAGTCCAACTGATAATTAGTTTGGCTATTCCAACCTTCTTTGTACTAGTGTTTATATTAGTATTTGCCTTGTATATCTTTTTGAAATTTTTAATGACATATTGTTTTTGACATTGTATAAAATACAATAGGTATAAAATGAATATAGTAGGAATGTGTATTTTTATCTAGTTTACTAATTTATTTATTACTTTTACCATTTTATCTTACTGTTCTATTTAATGTTTTTTTACTGGAGAAGCTGCTTTTTTGTTCTCTTTCCATCTTCAGAATGATCAGTTTTTCTTCACTCCAATTTCTTCTATTCATTGGTTAGAAGTAATCATTTGATTTCCCTCCCTCCAATAGTTATCCCTAAATTTTTAACACCAAGATATGAACTGACAAAAGTCAATATTTTTACTCTTCACCTGAATAATAAAAAGAATTCAGATTCCATCTTCCTCATGCTTGAATATTTAATATTTTCATTCAACTTTATTAAACTCTCCAAATTAGTCATCATTATTAGTTTTTTTAGCAAATACTTACTCCTAAATGTTTAGAAATTTCTTTGCTTACCACTGTTTTTCTTTTTTACAACCAAGTGCTTTCTTGGTTAAATTTTTTCCTTTCTAGTGCATATCTTTAAAATTCTTTTTAAAAAACTCTTGAAAATTTCTAGGTCTTAAGATCTCTGCTTATAGTTTTTCATAAATAAAACAGTCCTGCCTGATTATTAATTAGAGTATGCTGCTGCTGCTAAGTCACTTCAGTTGTGTCCGACTCTGTGTGACCCCATGGACGGCAGCCCACCAGGCTCCCCCGTCCCTGGGATTCTCCAGGCAAGAACACTGGAGTGGGTTGCCATTTCCTTCTCCAATGCATGAAAGTGAAAAGTGAAAGTGAAGTCGCTCAGTCATGTCTGACTCTTAGCGACCCCATGGACTGCAGCCCACCAGGTTCCTCCATCCATGGGATTTTCCAGGCAAGAGTACTGGAGTGGGGTGCCATTGCCTTATGAGAAAGTAAATCAATCATTTTACAGAAATTTGTATGAAAAAAGTACCACAAAAGAACTCAACAGTACTGATTCATGAAAGAAAAAGAAAGGTCAAAGAAGGGACTTCATCTTCAGTAGAGATGGCAATTGAAAAGAGACTTAATCAGTAGGGTTTTTACTAAAGAGGAGGAGAGACAGTGACGGAAATTACTCAGAAGAGGGAATGTACAGGGCACATTCAGAAACCAGCCATTTGGGTATCACTTAACTATGGCTTCCCCGGTGGCTCAGATGGTAAAGAATCTGCCTGCAATGCAGAAGACCCAGGTTCAATCCCTGAGTCAGGGATCTTCCCTGGAGGAGGAAATGGCAACCCACTCCAGTATTCTTGCCTGAAGAATATAGGCTATAGGCTATATACAGGCTATAGGCTACCCCCTTACAGTTCATGGGGTTTCTAAGATTTGGACATGATTGAGAGACTAACACACACACAAGATTTAAAAATAACTTTTAGGACTTCCCTAGTGGCTCAGAGAGTAAAGAATCTGCCTGCAATACAGGAGACCTGGGTTCGATCCCTGGGTTGGGAAGATCCCCTGGAGGTGGGCATGGCAACCCACTCCAGTGTTCCTGCCTGGAGAATCCCCATGGACAGAGGAGCCTGCCAGGCTACAGTCCATGGGGTCACAAAGAGTCAGACACGATTGAGCACCTAATACTTTAAAGTAACTATAAAAGATAAGGAGAGACAACATGATAAAAACAGCGTGAAGTATGAGCATGGATGTCCTTAAAGAACAAGCTAGCAAACATAGATAATTAAAGCTATGGGGAGCTGATGATGGTTCTAGAGTAGTGGGCTGGCTCAACTGGATATTTTGGGTTTGGGAAGACTGATCTGAATCCAAATACCTGATGAATCAAAGAGATGGAAAGGATGGAGACCACTTAAAAGCCATCTTGTATAATCAAGAGATAATTAGGACCTGAACCATAAAGTGGCTGTCTTGGGATTGAAAAAAGGAAGCCAATTAAAAGAGGTATTGCAGCATTAAATTTCTACATGAGCTTTTTTCCTTCAGTCCTTGTAGGTTTTCTGGCTCCTGCCAATGTGTCTGGACTCTTGTGTTTTCTATCTTGCTTAATGTCTAGTAATAAGTTTTTCCAGTTTTTGTCATCAAATAATTTCTCACCCAGTCAGTCCTAACCCTAACTCCAGGAGGGAAATAGCACTCTGGTTTGCCTACCCAGATCAGACTCACAGCTACCTGGTCCCTAAGAATTTTCTACCCTTAAGTCTGGATTTCTTGAGCCACTGACACCCTAACCAAACAATGAATCATAGAGGAATTGAGGAGGCAACCAATAAGCCAAAAAGAAAAAATGAGAGAGAAATAGCTGGGAATGATGAGACTAGAAAAAAAAAATTTTACAAGTTTATGCATTTTGTACTCATTTAGGTGCAGGATCCATAAACCTCCACTTGTAAACTTGACCTTTACCAAAAGACGGTGGTTGTCTGATTAACCAAGCTTTCTGTGCCTGTTTTGGTGGGGAGCCTTCTGTTAGGCAGGATTCACACCATGGACAATGTCACAGACTGGACGTTTCAGAGACAGGACACTTTCCAGGATCCCAGTAGTTCTCCTCCAGAGTCATTAACACTTGACCTCAGAGTGCTAATCAGGACATACCACTCGCGCTCTCAGCAGGTGAGCAGAGTATGTTGCCAGAATAACTTTTAAATCAATTAGGATCATCCTCCTTGGGATATCACAAATAGTGATAAAGGAGGCTGTTGTTTCACACACACACCTTGTGGTAAGTTTTCTGAAAATATTTTCAAAGTAATTGTAACAAATCATCTGAAAGAAATCCCTGCCTGTCAATGAAAATGGCTCACAGAGTTTATTTTCTTGGAATTTAATGTTACTTCTAGAGTAAATCTTTTACCTAAGTTACACTGATTGATTAAAAGATCAGATATAAGCCTGAATCCAGTCAAGTATACTCAGCCTATGCACTTCATGGATAATAGGATATTCATAATAATCATATTAAATTTTGATCATAAGGTAGGCTTATGCCTCCTGGTGGGGGGGGGGAACCATGCTTTCTACTCTTACATGTATTTAATTCAATTAGTCTCAATGCTGGTAAAACAATTATTCCTTAAGCAATGTCTAGAACTATTTTTTTCCTTAGATACTATAGCAAATCTCCAAATTCAGAGTTCTTACACACACCAAACAAATAACAATAATGCTTTGAGCAGGAAAGGTATCAAGGCTCCACATCTAAAGATATAAACATCTAATCAACAATTCAAAATACAGGAATGGGGAAAAATTATTAAAACAAGATCTCCAAATCATTTTAAAAACCAGCAGCATAATTATAACCTGAAGAAAAAGCACCAAAACCACAGGCAACAAAAGAAAAAATTGATAAACTAGACTTTATCAAGATAAAAAACTTTGTCATCAAAGTACACCATAAACAGAGTGGAAAAAAGCACACAGAAACATCAAATGTTTGATCATGGAATCTTTTCCCTTCACAATACATTTTTCTCCTACATCAAAAATTTCCGAGATGCAATTTAACTATAATAGTCACTAACCTGCATTTAACAAATCACTCTTGGTTATAATGTAATAATCACAGAGAATACAGGGAAGAGCTGTAACACTTGCAACTCAGCTTGAAATTCATACTTACTAAGCAATGGATAAGAAAGGTGATATTAAAAGAATGTATAATAACAGTGTCAAGTTGGGGTAGAAAAACAAAGATCACTACTATTTGGCAGATGCTAGGTTTAAACTATAGATAAGCTCAGTGATGCTCAGGTTTTATAGCTAGACATTCATTTTCTTAAATTCCAATGAGAAATATAACTCTATTACTATTGTAAGCCTCTAGCTCCTAATCCACCTCTTCCCACTGAAACTGTTATATATGTTGAATGCCAGTTTTCTTACATAAAGCTCAGTGGCCTCATGGCCCATTCTTAGCATGGTTTTGCACTCACGGAAAGAATAATCCTGAGAGATGAAAAATAATAATAATAATAAAACCCTAATTATAACTTTATTGAAATCACCAAAGTAGTATTCCATTTATAACCTACATTTTTAAAATTTCCTTTCCCTATCTCTTCTCTCAACTTCATTCAATCATAGCAGGTTCTCTCTCATTTCTTTCTTCCATTTCTGCAAACTCCCAAATATTCCCAAAGCCCTAGTCTCAGGAGAGTTACTCCTTTCAATTTTCCATATCTATTCTATGGCCTTTCGGTAACTCTTCTCATTTCAATGTAAATCTAACTAAATTTCCAAGTATCTCCAATAATTTTTCTCTTATCTTGCTTCCATGAAATTACCAGTCCACTACTATAAGAGGGGCTTCCTGGTAGTTCAGTGGTAAAGCATCTGCCTGCCAAGCAGGAGGTGTGGGTTGGATCCCTGGCTCAGGAAGATCCCCTGGAGGAGGAAAAGGCAGCCTACTCTAGTATTCTTGCCTGGAGAATCCCATGGACAGAGGAGCCTGGAAGGCTACAGTCCTTGGGGTCGCAAAGAGTTGGACTCGACTGAAGCAACAGCATGCATGCAGAGAAAAGCACAGCTGACTGAACTCCACAGCAGTTACTGGGCAGAATCAGGCAGAATCATGAGAGGCTCTGTCTGAAGCAGCAGCAGAGCTCGCAGGGAACCATTGGACCAACTATAGCCACAGCCATCTCCCTGTTCCTCAGACCAGCTATGGGGTCTGGAAACCACTACTGTGCTCCTCAGCCAACCAGTTCTTCATCAGCCCCCTTAATCATCCCAGATGGTACCTGGGACTAAGCACCCTGCCACCCCCACTACTCTGCTAGACATCACAGCCTCTGTTCTTTAGATGGCTTGAAACTAGAAAACCAAGCATTTTAATGGCTCAGAGACCTAGCTTTGGAGTCAAATACACAATGCACTGCCAGTTACTACCCACTGGCAAGCTGGCTCCTATTTTTAGCATCACTATGTATGGATGTGAGAGTTGGACTGTGAAGAAAGTTGAGCACTGAAGAATTGATGCTTTTGAACTGTGGTGTTGGAGAAGACTCTTGAGCGTCCCTTGGACTGCAAGGAGATCCAACCAGTCCATTCTGAAGGAGATCAGCCCTGGGATTTCTTTGGAAGGAATGATGCTGAAGCTGAATCTCCAGTACTTTCTTTGGCCACCTCATGCGAAGAGTTGACTCATTGGAAAAGACTCTGATGCTGGGAGGGATTGGGGGCAGGAGGAGAAGGGGACGACAGAGGATGAGATGGCTGGATGGCATCACTGACTCGATGGACGTGAGTCTGAGTGAACTCCGGGAGTTGGTGATGGACAGGGAGGCCTGGTGTGCTGCGATTCATGGGGTTGCAAAGAGTCAGACACGACTGAGCAACTGAACTGAACTTAAGCATCAGTTTCTTCATTAGAAAAATGAGAATAAGAGTAGTGAGCTCACAAAATAGTCACAAGGATGAACTTACATACAGCACATATATCAGGGCGCCTGGCACATGGCTAGTGCTAAATAAATGAAGGTCATTATGATTGTTATTGTTGAATGTAGCCCAGTGCTGTCCAGTAGAACTTTCTGTGATGATGAAACGGTCCTATTTCTATGCTACCCTACATGATAGCCACTAGCCACATGTAGTTTTCAAGCACTTGAAATGTGGCTTGTGTGACCATGGAATTGTTGGTGTTCAGTCTCTAAGTTGTGTCTGACTCTTTTGTGACACCATGGACTGTATAGCCTGCTTGGTTCCTCTGTCCACGGGATTTCCCAAGCAAGAATACTGGAGTAGGTTGCCATTTCTGCCTCCAGGGGAATCTTCCCAATCCAGGGATCAAATTCACATCTCCTGCATTGGTAGATGTATTCTTTATCACTGAACCACCAAGGACTTACATTTTTAAAATCTCATCCAAATTTAAATAGCTACATGTAGCTTGTGGCTACCATATGGGGCCATAGGTACAATCTTCAGTGAGTAATCAGCTCAGTCCGCCCAGATTAAGTGGAACAGAAATTGCAACCATCAACCTAAATTATCAGAATGGCATCATAAATGAAGTAAGATATCATCTCCCTAATAATGGTTTAATTCTACAACAGTAAAGAGGAAGCACTACTTTATGTAGAGCTTCCTACATTTGTAGTAGGCTTTGAACTAGATTTAAGAGAGTCTGGAAATACATTTTTTAAAGCTTTAAAAGGGCAAGAAGTGTGGTAGATTAAATTATTTAGCAAATATTCACTTCCATGTAGGGAGAATGCTTCTCTGCCCTGTGACTTTTAGACTTGCTCATGTGATCTGCTCCTGCCAGTGGAATGAGGGCAGAGACTTTAAGAGCCATTGGATATACTGCTGAACCTATTTGCAGAGGAGCAATGGAGACACAGACACTGAGAACAGACTTACAGACACGGCTTGGAAGGGGGCGGGGGGGTTGGAGAAGGAGAGGTGGGGAGGTATGGAGAGAGTAACATGGAAACATACATAACCATATGTAAAATAGATAGCCAATGGGAACCTGCTGTATAACTCAGGGAACTCAAACTGGGGCTTGGTAACAACCTAGAGGGATAAGATGGGGAGGGAGGTGGGAGGGAGGTTCAAGTGAGAGGAGACGTGGGTGAACCCATGGCTGATTCATGTTGATGTTTAGTAGAAACCAGTGCAATACTCTAAACAATTATCCTTCAATTAAAAATTAAAAATAAAACAAAGGAGCCATTGAATGTATCTGCTCAACCCTCCAAGTTTCTGACCACTACCAAATGAGGAGCATGTCCCAGTTAGCTTCTGCCCTTCATCCTAATCACAGAATAAGTTCACACGGAATGTGAACCTGACCTGAAGCAGACGCATGTACAGACACATGAATGAAACATGAATGATTGTTTTTATATGCCACTGCAATTTTGTCTGTAGATATTTGCTATATAGAACCATCAATTATTAAGCAACTCCATTCCAATTTACTCTGTAAAGAAAGTTGTGCTCTGGGTAACTTAGATGGTAGTTCAGGGGTTAAGAATCTGAGGCAGAGGCATGTACAGACACATGAATGAAACATGAATGATTGTTTTCATATGCCACTGTAATTTTGTCTGTAGATATTTGCTATATAGAACCATCAATTATTAAGTAACTCCATTCCAATTTACTCTGTAAAGAAAGTTGTGCTCTGGGTAACTTAAATGGTGGCTCAGGGGTTAAGAATCTGCCTTGGAATGCAGGGGTTTAAGGTTTGATCCAAAGTCAGGGAACTAAGATCCCACGTGCCCCAGAGCAACTAAGTCTGCACACCACAACTAGAGAGTTCATGCCCCACAAGATACCACAAAAAAGCACGTGAGGTAGCTAAGACCCAACGCAGCCAAATAAATAAATACGTATTTTTTTTAAAAAGAAAAATAAATAAAAAGTTGTGTTCTGAAAGATTATGATGGAACAAGGGTACATATGAGGTCTGTTTATATCCACATGTGTACATAATTCATGGATGAAAGTATTCACTGTGAGTCATAAAGGAATGAGGACACTGGGAGACCAAGCCCCCGAACTGCTGAAGCAGACCTCAGTACAGACAGTCATGATCCCCTCCAGCCTGCCTCTCACAGCCTATGCCAGGGATGAATGGTTATCCCAGCTGGACCACCATCATCATCATTATTGTACCTCCATCACATGTTCTCATTCTTTCTTCCAAGTGCGTTTTTCCTCTAGAATCTTTATACATAGAAATAATACTCATTATGTACATTTTCAATACATCTTGCCACATTTTGTAAACATTTATAAAACTCGTACATAAGGCATGATTTTGTCAGAAACACACTCTGTCTTAAACACCCATCTCTTCCACTGAAAAGTACTTTGCACAGTTCATCTGCACTGAATTTACCTTAATGAAACTTCAATTCACTTCATACATGTTTCTGCCTATATAACAGCACCTACCAATACCTCATGAGAGATCTCTATGATGCTGTACTAACTAGAGAACAGTTCTATTGGAGCAGGCCATGTTAAGATAATAGGTATGCTTTATTTTAGCAGGTTGGAAGGGATGATAATAACACTATGATAATAACATAGTTCAAACTATTTAGAAAGTAAATTTAAGAGAGGAAAACAGGAAATAACTGCAAAGTTCATTTAGAGGAGACTGATCAAGTAGAGGTCAGTTTTGTTCTTTTGTGAGGACAATCACCTTCTGACAATATCTGGGGTGTTCATGGTCTTTACTCTTCTATGCCTGTCCTTACCCATCGTCCAAGCCAAGCGAGTCTCAGATCACAATCCCAGTCACACTTCTGAGGGACCTTTGTATACACCCCAATCCACCTTTTCTCCACACCTTAAACTATCATCTCAATGACTGCGAGTGTGTGGTTGTGCAGGTCTCTCCAGCTCTACATTTCCCTCATCTCCTCCCTCCTCCAGTGCCTCAGTGGGAAGCCGACATCTGTGCGGTCCCCTGTGGAGGCTGCCCTGGAGGCTGCCAGGAAGATGCAGAAGCTGTTGGACTGAAGCCTGCCACGCGACCCAGTCCTGCTGTGCCCTTCACCAAAGCAAGGGACCTTCTTCCCCACTCACAAACTACATTCTGTCACATCTCTCCCCAGACTCGGTTTCCTTGTAAGCCTAGCATCTTACAGCCACTTCTCTCAAGCAGCATTTTCATGTTTCCCTCCCAGGCTCATTTGACTTAGACCCAGGGAAGATGACATGAATGATGCTCAGAACTGCCCAGCCCTTCTCACGCTGGCCTGTTGTCCTTGACCCAAACCTGAACTCTTCTGCTCTCCTGCCTTGAGATGGACATTGCTGCAACCAATTACTGACAAGTCCATCCTTCAAGAGTTAAATTTGGCGTGCAAAGGAAGAGGAGTTGAGGCGGGGGCTTCCCTGGTGGTCCAGTGGTTAAGACTTCACCTTCCACTGCAGGGTTCTTCCCTAAAGTAGCTCAAGCTGGTAAAGAATCTGCCTGCAACGTGGGAGACCTGGGTTCGATCCCTGGGTTGGGAAGATCCTGTGGAGAAAGGAACAGCTACCCACTCCAGTATTCTGGCCTGGAGAATTCCATGGACTGTATAGTCCATGAGGTCACAAAGAGTCAGTCATGACTGAGTGACTTGCACTCACTTCTAATGCAGGGGTGCAGGTCTGACCTCTGGTCAGGTAGCTAAGATTCCACATGCCTCACAGAAAAAAAAAAAACAAAAAAAAACAAAAAAAAAAACAAACATAAAACAGAAGCTATATTGTGACAAATTCAATGAAGACTTTAAAATGGTCCGTATCAAAAAAAAAAACCTGGCATCCCCTAGACTCTCATACTAGTGTGGAACCCCTGATACCTCGGCACTTTAAGAAAAGTATAGAAAATAAAACCCTAACTTGTGATTTTGGTTATCTACTAGAAAGTCTGTACAGATGGTCAGAACAAAAGGTCAGAGTCCAGTTTCCTTTAGTGAGTACCTCAGTGTTAAAAGCAGCAGACTGGCACTTCCACTTAAAATGGAAGAGTGAGTGCTTCTACAGCAAACACAGAGACATGCTTGACATGAAGAACTTCACTTAAAACTATATAGCGGGCTTGGAAACAAAAAAACAATCATCTCCAGGAATGCCAGAAACAATAAGGGAACTCAGGGCCAAAAGAAGTGAAAGCGAATGTTTATACTGATGGAAAAGTCTCCAGACCCAGGACTAGGTCCCCTGCATAAATCAATAGGCAATAAAAAGTTGTCCCCTCAGCAGATGGGGGCCTGGAGAGAAACAATTTGAAGTGAAGGAACCAGTACGAAAGCATTTCATCTGTCCTGCTCTCTGACAGGACAAGGGTCACCCTCAGAGAATCAGCACTCCAAACCAGTCCTCCACTACAGGTGGACTGACTTCACACTCTCATTGTGAACTGAGGATACATTATCATTCAATATGTGGCTGAATTTTACCCACCACCATTACAAATACTATCAGGATTCCCTTGTACTGAAAGCTGCAGAAACAATAACAAAGTTAGCCTCATCTGGAGGCAGCCTCAAGATGATGGAGTATGAAGATCGTGAGCTTATCTCCTCCCACGGACACACCAAAACTACCCCTATATACAGAATGACTCTCCAAGAACAACCTGAAGACTATCAGAACAACTCTCCTACAATGAAGTATATAAAGGAAAAACCACATCGGGATGGATGGGAGGTACAGAGACACAATCCGGTCAGGACCCACACCTCCAGCAGGCAACACACAAGAGGAAGAGGATATCTCAGACTCAAAGGTCCTCTCTATGGAGCAGGGAGCCTGAGCCTCACTTCAGGAACCCCAACCCTGGAGACTGGAAACCAGGAAGACCAACCCCTTAACTGGTTTTGAAGACCAGGAGGGTTTATGACCAAGTCAACTTATTTCAATTTAAAAAAACACAAATTTAGCCCACTCTTTAATACTACTCGTGTTTTCTCATTTCTCTTGGTTCTCACTGAATTTTAGTGATCAAATATAATTTGTACATAGATATTTAATTTCCTATCTGCTTTCCCTCAACTCCCTTCTAATAAGGATTTTGTCTTATTTGTCTTCTGTACTTCCTTGAGTTTGGCATAGAACAATACATATTAAGTGAATGACTTAATGAAGTAGAAAGGCAATGATATCCCTTTGCTTTTTACAATTTTTCCTATAATCAGGCTTTAGGAGGCACAACCTTTTGAAATATAAGCTCCTCATATTTAGAGTCCATTCATGCTCTATTTTAGAAAAGTCCATTTATCAAGAATGTTTGGGATGGTTTCCATCCAAATACCTACCTTATATTCAGCCATGAGTAACAGTCACTGAATCAGAGTATGATTACATTACACTGGCAAACTGTTTTAATATATTTTAATCTTCCTTTGTTTCTGAGATCCCTGTAGGATCTTATTAGGTCTTAAAGGTAACACATTGTGAACATTAGTTACGTGGTTAAATGGTATAGGGAGAAAATTAATTTTGAGGAGTTTCTTGCAGGGAGGGAATTGTGGGGTGGGGGTGTGTATGTGTTAGGTTGCTTCAGTTGTGTTTGACTCTGTGACCCCATGGACTGTATCCCGCCAGGCTCCTCTGTCCATGGGACTCTGGCAAGAATACTGGAAAGGGTTACAATGCCCTTCTCTGACCCAGGGACCGAACCCACATCGTCTCCTTCATTGGTAGGTGGGTTCTTTACCACTAGCGCCACCTGGGAAGCCCGCAGGGAGGGGTACTGTTTGTTTATTGCTTGTTTGACTTTTGTATAGTATGGATCCTGGAAGAAAGGGCATTTGCTATGGCTTTATATTCTCTATTCTACCTCTCTGCCATAAAAAGAAATCACCTCATAGCTAACGATAACCAGCCAGAGAAGGTCACCCCCATGCTTCTGTTCACAAACCCTAGTTCTTGACCACCTCTTCCATGAAGCCTACCCAAGTCCCCAGCCCCATCCTTCTTTTGTTCTTGCATAGCACTGCATTTTTTCCCTCTCCTAGCACTCACTATTTTCTAGAATTCATTATGTTCACGTTGCCTGAAAGGCTGCTGAGGCCATAAAACCAGAATCATCTAACCTCTACCATCCATTCCTCAGAACACCCATTAAAAAAACAAAAAAATAGTAAAATCACTGATAAGTGAGGAAACACTTCACTCAATCATCTGTAACATTCTCAAGTATTAAAGATCTATGTTGAGTTTATAGGTTTAAATTTTTTAAGTCTTTCATAGATAGGGTAGAAAACAAAAATTTTATATTAAAGAAAGTGAAGAAAAGATGAGGGAAATAGACAGGGTCTGGAGGAGAGAAAGCTAGATAGAGAGTCGGCAAGTCAGTTTTCTGCAATCGTAAAGGCCCTAAGAGAGCATCAGAGGTGGCTCTGCCCCTTCCTACAATCCTTAATCTCCTCCGATTGAGCAGGAAATGATGGTTCAAATAGGGGAAGGGGGAGCACTAAGCAACACCATACAAATGAATATGCAACTCCATCCACCTCTCCATCCTGAGATTCAGAAACCATGTGAATAAAGTCTTTGTCAGCACAGACTATCAGTATCAGATGGATTCTGTCCCCAAAACCACTGCCTTTCTCATTTCCTTGTCTTGCATCAGCACCACCTGGGTGGGTGAAGGCCCCAGCAGATGCCAACCCTGTTCAGAGCCCTCAGGAAGGGCACAGGAGTTAATACTCCATTTTATGCTTTCTCAGAACTGCTTTTCCTATTGATCATAAACATTAACAATTAACCAGACATTTCAAAAGGCCTTGTTTCCAGATGGCTGTTTCCCTAAATGCTCCAGATGACACATATCAGCCCTGGGGAAAACCTGACCATGTAAATCCTTGGAGGTGCAGAATCCAGGTTTAGCCAGCTCAGCCGACTCAAGTCCAAGTTCAGCCAACTCATCTAGCCTCCTGGGGCTTGTCTTTTTGCAAGTTTTCCACCCTCTCTCGCCACTTTGCCTGACATCCACCTTCACATGGATGCCTTCCAAGGCAAAGTCGTTATTACAATGAGAAACCTGCTGCAGTGAAGAAAATTCAATTCTGCTTTAAACATTTGGAAATACTGAGAGCATTTTTTAAGTAGGATTTTGATGTGCGTGTATCATCAATACAAAACAGGACAACGGAAACCAGAGAGATGTGTTAGAGCCGGTTACACAACACTTTCCATCATTTTGGCTATTGTGCGACATTGCTTATTGACGAATAAGCCTCGATGAAGAATCTGTTGGGTAATTATCCTGACAGGAATCATTTTAGACTTTCAAATGGCATACCAGTCTCAATCATGGAAAGCCCCCAACACAAATTATAACCCCCTAAGTTCTCAATGTTCATCATACATAGACATGTTTTTTTCTGGGCAACCTGAGAGGTCAGACAGATTAATCAAAATCAGAACAGGTTTTTCTGACATTCACTCTGAAATCCCAACACAGCCCTGAGTTGAACCTTTTATTTTATTATGATGACGTCAGGTGATAACAGCTTCTAGAGTACTGGTAGCTGTAGGTGGAATTGACACAAAGCACAACAGTTCCTGAAAGAATTAGAATCAACAGCATGAGATGACTGCTTTTTGAGAAAAATCAAACTATTGACAGGCATGCATTTGTTTATAAAATGCATATAAGTAAAATAAACCTGAGTGACTTAAATATAAATATTTCATTATAACATAGTCAAATGTACTAAAACTATCTCACTACAACCATAATTATACTTGGTAAAACAATTTTCAAGTAACACTATTTAACAGAAATAACCCTTTTTTATTTTTTAAAGTACTATTGGTCTTTCTTGGCTTTTAAGATATTAAAGTGTTCAGAATATCTCTTACTGATTTACAAGTTCTCTTAATACAAGAATATTAACCGCCTATTATATGAGCTGAAATTTGGAAAGTTCTTCCATATTCTGAGGTTAAATTTTCCTCTAATAGTGTAATAAATGTGTATAATTTATTTTAATAAATGATGAAAAGTAAGGATCTAGGTCCATTGTTGTCTGAAGAGTTTACATTTGTACCAAAAGGAGAATGACCTTTGAACCTGCTGTTCAGCAAACTGTCAGCTGACTCCTTCATCCCCTTCTCTGTTATGTCAAAAGTTTACTTGCACTAAGGTTTTCTATAATCAAATAAAGAATCATTTATTTAAACAAGGCAAAGCATTAGCCTCCTTTTCACTTAGCAATAAACTAATTTCATAGAAACTCCCCCTCAGTTTTCCACCTCCACAGATTTTTTTAATAATTATCATTCAATAAATTCCTTGGACTCTCAGAAATGAAAGGGTGTTTTGTCACCTATTTTCACATGATAACCAACTACACAGTAGGAACATGTTAACTGGTCACCAACCTTGACTACCTCTCTCTCTCTTATTCAGCTCTTGGAGTTCCCTGCTATATTTTCCCAAGTTATGCTTATTTATTCACATGATAAACAGGAGCCAGGTATAAGCCAACAATGAGGTAAAAAAGGAAGCACAAAGATTTTTTTTACCCACAAAGAGGTTTCAAACAGATAAACTATGTGATTTGCCTACTACAGTATAGCAAATTACCGCAAAACTTAGAGGCTTAAAACAACATTAAACATTAATTGTACCTCACAGTTTCTAGCATTAAGAATTCAACAGCAGCCCGACTGGGCATTTCTGACTCAGAGTCCCTCACGACGATGCAGGCAGGTGTTGACTGGGCTACAGTCATCGGAGAGCTTTCCAGGAAAAGGAAGATCTATTTCCAAAGAGCCTAAGTGACAGCTAACAAGTTGGTGCTGGCTCTTGGTGGGAGGCCTTGGTTCCTCTACGTGTTGGCCTCTCCCCAGAGTGGCTTGAGTGTCCTCAAAACTTGGTGGCCAGCTTCCCCCACAGTGAGCAATCCAAGAGAACAAGATCAACCCTGCAGTTCCCTTAACGACCTAATACCAAAATCACACTATCATTTCAGCTATAGAATGCTGGTCACACAGACCAGTCCTGACTACATGGGATGATACTGTGTAAAGCTGTGAATACCAAGAGACAAAATCATCAGGAGCCATGCTAAACAGGAAGAGGGTAGTTAGAAAAGAGGCTTTCCTCTCACTTCTGTAAGCCTCCATTTCCCCATCTCCAAAGTGCCTACCTCCTAGGATTTTGTCAACATTGAGGAACACAATGCATTTGAAATGTGAGTACAGCACACAGCTGGTAGTAAATAATAGCCACCCGTGTATTTATGTTTATTCAATTGCTATTAATGGTTTTAGTCATCACTCAAACATCTTGGAAAGGAGCCCACAGTCAAAAAAATCAAATCTCTGAACTCAACAATAAGTAGCAATAGTTCAACACACACACATGCGCACACACATACATGCCCCCCCGCTTAATGAAACCACTCGTTGCTATAATCACCTTAACAAAATCTATCAAAAAGGGTAAGTAACCTTAAGTAGAAAAATGGCATTATTGGCAAGCTGAAGGAATATATATAAATCCCAAGGAAGAGAAAGTAAAAGCAAGCTTTCAGAAAACTACCATGAGGAACTAGGAAGTAAGAAATCTTCCCTGTCTCTAAGGAACCTGATGGTCTTTCAACTCTGCCTCTTTCTCCTCTGTCCCTATCTATCCCTGCCCCCACTACACTTTCTCAGTTTCTTCATTCAGGCATCAGCAGAGACTAGAATCTCTGAGTTCAATTCCAGATTTCCAGGAAGAAGAACCTGACTGGTCCATTTCATTTATCCCTGACCCAGTTTTCTCTGATGGGAGAGACATGATTTACTGTCTACTCATCAGGATGTGAGACATGATTTACTGTCTACTCAACAGACTACATTTTCAAAAGGAGATGCAGGAATTAAGATTAAATGATTGATTAAAGAAACTACTGGCCTCTCTGGTACAAAGTCTTGGCAAAGAAAACCATTACCAATTTGGTTCAGGTCAGCAAAATAGACCACACACCCGACTCAGAGCTGAAGATCTTTAATCAAACTTGGTAACTTTTTCAAAGAAAAACGAATATGTTCATTGTATGTGCATACAACTTTCAGCCTCATTTAGATTGTCACTTTGAATAGATGTAAGGAAACAAATATCTACACACACACACAAATTATTATAATGTTGGCTAATGACCAATGCAGGGAAGAAAATTACCAACAAGCAAACTCTACTTTGATGCTTACATTTTATATTCAAAATAGATTAAACAAGCTGTTCTTAGAATTACTCAAGCCCTACATTTCATAGGAATAAGCCAATTTCAACATATATTTTTTGTACACCCATAAAAAACACTGTACTTTATAGGTGACAGGTTCCTTCCAGTAAATATGTCTGCTCTAAACCATTACTCAACTGAAAAGAATCTTAGAAAATAACCTCTTGGTTATTTTCCATTGGGAACCTGTTCTGAGGGGTGGGCACCAGCAGTTGCCAACCTACTAATTCTAGTTTTTCTTAGCATGCAATCTCTCCAATCCTGTAATAAAATACAGTCTATTTCTTTGGTCTCTGAAACAAACCATTTGATTCTCCGAGTTAGAAAATGACAGTGGGCAGAAACAATTTCTCATCAGATAAAACCCTGATGCTAAATGATACTGTGGGAGCCATATCCTAGCTAAATTGTAACTCTCCTCCTAAATTTGCATGTTGAAGTCCTAATCCCGAAGATCTTAGACTATAACTGTGTTTGGAGAGAGGGCCTTTAGAGAAGTGATTAAGTTAAAACAGTGCTCTTCTTGTATACCCTAATTCGGTCTAACTAGTGTCCTTAGACAAAGAAGAAATCTAAAACTCAAGGGGCATGCACACACAAAGAAAGATCATGTGAGGACTTGGAAAGAATACAGACACCTGCAAGCCAACAAGAGAGGCCTCAGAACAAATCAATTCTGCTGACACTTTGCTCTTAGACTCCTAATCTCCAGTACCATGAAAAAATAAGCTTCTGTTGTTTAAGCCACTCCATCTGTGGTATTTTGCCATGGTAGTCCTAGCAAACTAATGTAACTGGATGCATATTTTGTTTACCAAAAATTAGAAACATATCAACACAATTCAATAAATATTTACTTATCAGCTGCCTCAAATATTTTGTGGACTGAACTAAGAATCAACAAATAAATTATTGAGAGCCTACTGCAGCTCTCTGGAAAATGACTAGAACACAGAGATGAATAAGGAGTTGTTGTAGCCAACAGGGGCTCAAAGTCCAGCAAGGGAGTCAAACTCATGACTTCTGTGCCCAAGAGAAGTATACACAAGGTGACTCCCCTGTGCACATGAGTATGTGTTGCTGCTGGGCTGGAAGAACAGAAGTGGAGAAGGGACAAGGCCACAATAAGTCACAGTTTTAGGGGAGAAAAGCAATATCATTTTTGTTTTGAAATTATTTCTGAGAATAAGTAGTCTTAAACTGCAGATAAAACTCTACTCAGAAAGAGTAGCTCAACATCAGCTATACTAAATAAAAAATGGGATAGACACAACATTGTTTATTAATCAGCTCTACCCCAATACAAAGAAAAAGATTTTTAAAAACGGGATAGGCACTTGCTGGGCTTCCCTGGTGGCTCAGCTGGTAAAGAATCCACAAAGCCTGGTGTGCTGCAGTCCATGGGGTCACAAAGAGGCAGACACAACTGAGCGACTGAACTGAGACATATGCTGGCAATTAAATGAAAATACTAAACATCCACGCTGAATAGTTTCACCTAAGTCTCCTTTTATATCTAATGTATCCTGTTAGATCGTCATGATAGAATCCTCTCTCAAATGAGATATTTTCCAAGGGCTACACAGGCAAGGATCTTTCAAAAGACATCCTGTGGTCAAACTAGAAGGTTTTATAATATTTGAAATTTTATCATTTTTACTCTCAAATTATGTGCTTCACATTAAGGTGAAGTATATTACATTTTCAATCATATATTTCTCCAACTCCATGAACCAATCTATGAATTCAAGGGAGTGTACTCATCTAGGGAAAACATCGGCATTATTTTCAGCCATCCTCGGATCTTCCAGAGATCCCGTCTCTAGAGAAATGGGAGTAGCCCTGGTCTGGACAAGATTCAAGCCAGGCTCTGAGACTCCCACAAGAGTCAGTGATTCTGCCTACTTACATCTAAAGAATAAGGCTCTTGCTTTAACCAAAAGAATAGAACACCTGCACACAAAAACTTGTTTCAGAATCCAATCCATAAATTGACTATCCCCTGTTCTTACTAAAAGTTTATTAAAGCAAATTGCATTTGAAAGAGAGTCTATTGAACATATTATCTAAACTCTAAACCTGAACTCACTTTTTTTTTTTAAGTCCCCAACTATCTCACTCATTTCTTTGTAGAAATGATCCAATACCAATCTAATCATGTTGCTTTGGCACAAGAAGTCACTGTTTATAATACAATGTGTCTTTCACCAAACTATATGTTGAATACACTGTCCCTTATAGCATTCAATGGCCATTATATATAAGGAGCTTCACAATTAATACAATAAATCCCCTTTTTCATATTGTGCAAAACAAGAAGAGAAAAGTTTAAGATGGTGTTTTCCGCCTCTTTTATTCTGCTCATTCTGTTAAAATGGGAGTTTTCCTACCGTAGGGCCTAACTCTCCTCTCTCATTATACCCTCTCCACCTCAGTGACTTTATCAAGTTCCCAGTTTCAACTATCATCTCTATGTCAGTGACCCCAAATCTCTCCAACAACAACAAGCCCCAACAACTATCCAACTAGCACTGGCCAACAAAGCTTTCTTTGATGAGGGAAGTGCTCTAATCCGCATTGTCCAACATGGTCATCATGTAAATCACATGTGACTGTTGGGCACATAAGTTAAAACGTAAATATGATGGCTAGTGGAAATGCCAGGCTGGGTGAAGCACAAGCTGGAATCAAGATTGCGGGGAGAAATACCCATAACCTCAGATATGCAGATGACACCACCTTATTAGCAGCATGAAGCAAAGAGCCTCTTGATGAAGGTAAAAGAGGTGAGTGAAAAAGCTGGCTTAAAACTCAGCATTCAAAAAACTAAGATCATTGCATTTGGTCCCATCACTTCAAGGCAAATAGATGGGGAGACAATGGAAACAGTGACAGACTTTCTTTTCTTGGGCTTCAAAAATCACTGCAGACCATGACTGCAGACGTGAAATTAAATGACGCTTGCTCCTTGGAAGAAAAGTTATGACAGACAGTGTGAGACATCACTTTGCCAACAAAGGTCTGTCTAGTCAAAGCTATGGTTTTTCCAGTAGTCATGTATGGATATGACATTTGGACTATAAAGAAAGCTGAGTGCTGAAGAATTGATGCTTTTGAACTGTGGTATTGGGGAAGACTCTTGAGAGTCCCTTGGACAGCAAGGAGATCAAACCAGTTAATCCTGAAGGAAATCAATCCTGAATTTTCACTAGAAGGACTGATGCTAAAGCTACAATACTTTGGCCAACTGATATGAAGAGTCAACTCATTGGAAAAGGCCCTGATGCTGGGAAAGATTAAAGGCAGGAGGAGAAGGGGACAACAGACGATGAGATGGTTGGATGCATCACTGACTCAATGGACATGAGTTTGAGCAAGCTCCAGAAGATGGTGGAGGACAGGGAAGTCTAGCGTGCTGCAGCCCATGGGGTCGCAAAGTCAGACATGACTGAGCTACTGAACAACAAAGTGACTCCCGTATCAGAGGGCACAGCTCTAGGTTTCCATTTGTACTTGACTTCACGGCTGCCAGCACTTCAAAACTAACGTGCCCAATTCAAGATGTTCAGTTTCTACCCGCAAACAGCTCCTTCCCTTCATATACTCACTCCTTTAAAATGTACCATCATTCTCCTGTTCATCCAGACTATGTAAGTAAAGCTATTTTTGACACCAAACCTTTCCCCCACATGCAACTTGCCTACTACATTGTCATCTCTGGAAGTGGTAACAGATAAACGGTAATTAGAGGAGGAACTACGGTTGGCCTATAAAAACACTATCTAATAAAATATAATGCAAGCCATTTATGCAGTTCAAGTTTTCTGGTAGACTTATTTAAAAAGTGAAAAAAGAGAAATTCATTTTTAAGTTATGTTATTTAATACAATATATAAAAAATATCATTTCAATATGTACTCAATATTTTTAACATTATATATGAGATAATTTGCAGTTTTTGTACTAAGTCTTTGAAATCTAGTCTCTATTTAACACTTGCATGTCAATTTGGACACAAAATTTTCATTGGAAATACTTAATATGTATTTAGATTTCATAAAATTAACAGTTGGAAAACTAGGTTCACCAAGATACTGTGTAGATCCAAACACTCCTAAGATAGTTCCAAGTCTGAATTATCAGTGTTAAATTAAAATCAAATAAAATGTAAAATTTTGTTCCTCAGTTGCACTCAACACATTTCAAATGTCCAATAGCCCCATGTAGTTATCCACTGAATAGCGCAAGCCTAGAGCTTCTATCTACAATGGCACCCCACTCCAGTACTCTTGCCTGGAAAATCCCATGGACAGAGGAGCCCGGTAGGCTGCAGTCCATGGGGTCATGAAGAGGTGGACACGACTGAGCAACTTCACTTTCACTTTTCACTTGCATGCATTGGAGAAGGAAATGGCAACCCACTCCAGTGTTCTTGCCTGGAGAATCCCAGGGACGGGGGAGCCTGGTGGGCTGCCATCTCTGGGGTCCCACCGAGTCAGACACGACTGAAGCGACTTAGCAGCAGCAGCAGCAGAGCTTCTACCATTTTAGGAAAAAGTCTGGGAGGATTTTGTCAGAAAGTTGTGCTATGGACAAAGGCTGCATGATAAAAGAGAGATTTGGGGGTTTGTAGGAAATGGCAACCTACTCCAGTACTCTTGCCTGGAGAATCGTAGGGACAGAGGAGTCTGCTGGGCTGCCGTCTATGGGCTTGCACCGAGTCGGACATGACTGACGCGACTTAGCAGCAGCAGCAGTAGCAAACAAAAATTAGTTTGAGCATGGACAGCAGAGAGAACTTTGGATACTGCAACTTTATTTTTTTCTCACCGACTGACTCTTTCCAGTCCAGAAGAGGTGACAAATCATGTGGCTACAGATTTACATTGTCTCTCTGCTCTCTACCCACCGGCCTCACTGAAGGGAACACTGACCCAGGAAATAGAAACTTTACCCTATAAAGTAAGGTAGCAGAGGTAAAGCAAGGAGATGGAAAATGAGGAAGGTGTACATGCCTGGATTGTAAGTCCAAAGAGCAGTTGGGTTTTCTGTTTTTTAGGCGGGGGGGTTGTGTTTAACCATCATACTGCTATCCAACTGAAAGAGATATATCCTATTAGAAGAAATGACATGCCAGTATCAATCATCTTCACAAATTCAAAGATTCATAGTACCCGGTCAGCTACCAAAGGACAAGAATTTTTGTCTTTTATTCACTGTTCTAACTCCAGAACCTATAAAAGAAGTGCATAATAAGAGATTGACAATTATTCATTTAGCAAACAAATCAATAAACAGTTCAATAGCTTCTCATGCAGTAACCCCAAAGCAACAATACCAGAGTCGTGTTCTGAATCTGCCATTCATTTTTCTCAAATAATTTCCAAATATTTTAAGTATTCACTGTGTGTCAATCACTCTTAGATGCTGTGTGTATAGAAATAATAAACACAAAAGGACTGAAAAAAGGGAGAAATGTCTTTATGAAGCACTCTATTTTAACAACAATAAAACAAGCATCTTTGCATCCTTTAAAAGATCTGCTTGATGGTAGCTTTATTTGTCGTAAAATTGTATCAAATGTTAAATTGCAACTTAATCAGAGGCCACTAGATTTCACCTAACTCTTAAAACCTTGCACAACCTCCATCAATAGAAATCAACATTTCCCCTATAAAAAAAAGTACTATGGATTTGACTCTTTTTATTTATCATGCCCTAATTAGATATTTCATTTAAGTTCTCTTTCCAAGGTCATGTGAGAGTTTTTCTATCATTTCCTACTTAGCTCAAGTGATTTTTCTTTCCTATTTTGAGGCTTTTCAGACCAAGCTTATCATGGGCACACTTCCAAAATGTATAAGAATTAGAGAAAGGAGTTGATTGCTTAATTCTTGCCTCTGACTTGAAGCTTGTGTTAATTAGCTAAAGCCAGAGGCCTCAGCATGCTCTCCAGAGCCCTGTGATCCACTGATTAGCCAAGACAAGGCCATCTGGCCTTCCTGAAGCACACTCTGGAGAAAGTGTCTTTGGGCATAAAAATCAGAGATGCCTGTAGTTTAAAATGAGTCACGTGCTGCCACCACCTTTGAAAGAGTTGACGTCTGACTGCAGTACGAGGCCTGTCCCAAAAGCAACTGTGTCTGTGCACACCAGTGCCTCTCTCTTCCCCTATCTGCACAGCCTCTGCTAACCTACCATTGTGTATGCTCAGTTGTGTCCACCTCTTTGTGGCCCCATAGACTGTAGCCCAGCAGGCTCCTCTGTCCATAGAATTTTCCAGGCAAGAATACTGAAGCAAGTTGCCATGCCCTCCTCCAGGGGATCTTCCCGACCCAGATATTGAACCCACATCTTATGCATCAGTAGGGGGATTCTTTACCAGTAGTACCACCTGGGAAGCCCTAGCAATCCCATTATTCAACACTCCCCTTTCGATTGGTGTAGTAATCGTGTAGAAAAAACACAGAATTGACAAACCTTGATTTGAGCCTTGTATATATATACTTTCCAACTGGTATCCAAATAGATATTAATAAGGTGGCACATTGCAGACAATAAGGGAACTGGAACAGTCAGAGGGATGTGGCTGGTGAGCCAGGATTTAACAGGTGGATGAACCAAGGTGAATGGGACTAGCTCTGTCCTACTGACTCCTCATCCACTGGCCCACAAAAATTGGGCCAGTGAAGAGGAGGAGGAGGATGACAAATGTTCCAACGGGAATAGGAGAGACTGTTTGGGTGCCCACAGGTCTATCTTGGTGTGATCAGCAACACACACTCATCGAGACATTGAAGAAAGCCAGCGCTCATGACTTCTCCAAGCTAATGATTTCCAGCCAGTGTTTCCAGGGCACTTTTATTCCACAAAAACCAAATAAACAACATAACCCTCAGTCATTAGACCATATGTCTTATTTGGGGATTGGAATAAGTGGTCACAATGATATTTCCTAAGGATCTCTGGGTCCAGAAGCACTGTCTGGGTAAACCCCATTTATTTCCCGAGGCCATCACTAGACTGAGGTCTGATGAAAATAAAAGACAATAAAAGTGTAATCTGAACTTTCCTGTAGAAAACTCCATTTGATGGTGAAGCTTCACAGATTACTCCTTCAGCAATTCATGGCTGAGATTTTCAGTGCACACAGGCAAAACTTTGAAACAGCTGAATGGATGAGCATGGCATGCTTGATTCACTAAATATCCACATTGGTAAATAAACCATATCAACCGTAATTTGCATCAAGCCTCCCTTTGGATTTCAGAGTACTGCCTTTCATGTGTATTCACTGTGAGTCTCACAAGTCTGACATTCTCAGTGAATTATGTAGGCTTTATACTTTATTTTTTAATGCCTTTTTAGTGTGCTTGAATTTCTTAACAGTTGGCTTCTCAATGCTAAGTATTTTGATAGGGTTTTTGTGAAGTTTGTGTTTCAAGTCGAACTATAACTTTTCCCTGTAGTTAAATGATCTGGACATGTCTAAGAAAAATGAAAATGCCCATAGATTCTTCCCTTTTTGGACTCTTTGTGAAATGAACAGTCTCAGATGATCCAACACAGGCATTCTACACCCACACAGGAAAAGACACAAAGACACAAGAGTCCCTTATTCTGATAGGAAGAACTCTCCACTTTATGTTACAAACTGCATACCACCAATCTGGAAAATTACAGTATTCCAAGGAATCAGGATTAAAATTCACACTGGCACATTTACATTCTCGATTATAAAAGTGTGTCAGGTTTAGCTGTCATGTATCTGTCAAGGTTCTATGCAAATTCATATATTTTCCAAAATTGTACGTGTCATCTGTGATTTCTTACATTCAGTTTGGCAAGCATCTATTCTCTGCAGAAATTCCTCTAAGTGTACCAGGACCCATTGTGAATATTATATTTCTTCCTCAGGTCTTACAGTGCTATTAGTAAATTTAAAAAAAAAAGATGAGATGATTATATTGTTATTTTATAACCAGCTCCTCTCTTATAAGGAACCCAAAGCTCTAAACAAATATTTAGCCTGAATGAAAAAAAGGAGTAAATTGGTCTTTGGAGAGAAACATTCATTCTTTCAACTTTTCTTATGTGACATTTAACAAATTATACATTCCAAGGCAATAAATGGCTCTCTAGCAGCCAGGCTGAATTAACAATTCTGCAAGCAGTAATCTTTTTATTTATCATTTACTAATGCAAAGAAATAAAGGAAAACAACAGAATGGGAAAGACTAGAGATCTTTTCAAGAACATCAGAGATACCAAGGGAACATTTCATGCAAAGATGGGCTTGATAAAGGACAGAAATGGTAGGGACCTAACAGAAGCAGAAGATATTAAGAAGAGGTGGCAAGAATACACAGAATAACTGTACAAAAAAGATCTTCACAACCCAGATAATCACGATGGTGTGATCACTCACACTCATCTAGAGCCAGACATCCTGGAATGTGAAGTCAAGTGGCCCTTAGGAAACATCACTACAAACAAAACTAGTGGAGGTGATGGAATTCCAGTTGAGCTATTTCAAATCCTGAAGATGACACTGTGAAAGTGCTGCACTCAATATGCCAGCAAATTTGGAAAACTCAGCAGTGGCCACAGGACTGGAAAAGGTCAGTTTTCATTCCAATCCCAAAGAAAGGCAATGCCAAAGAATGCTCAAACTACCGCACAATTGCACTCATCTCACATGCTAGTCAAGTAATGCTCAAAATTCTCCAAGCCAGGCTTCAGCAATACGTGAACCGTGAACTTCCAGATGTTCAAACTAGTTTTAGAAAAAGCAGAGGAACCAGAGATCAAATTGCCAACATCCGCTGATCATTGAAAAAGCAAGAGAGTTCCAGAAAAAACATCTACTTCTGCTTTATTGACTATGCCAAAGCCTTTGACTGTGTGGACCACAACAAACTGGAAAATTCTTCAAGAGATGGGCATACCAGACCACCTGACCTGCCTCTTGAGAAACCTGTATGCAGGTCAGGAAGCAACAGTTAGAACTGGACATGGAACAACAGACTGGTTCCAAATAGGAAAAGGAGTACGTCAAGGCTGTATATTGTCACCCTGCTTATTTAACTTACATGCAGAGTACATCATGAGGAACGTTGGGCTGGAGGAAGCACAAGCTGGAATCAAGATTGCTGGGAGAAATATTAATAACCTGAGATATGCAGATGACACTACCCTTATGGCAGAAAGTGAAGAAGAACTAAAGAGCCTCTTGATGAAAGTGAAAGAGGAGAGTGAAAAAGTTGGCTTAAAGCTCAACATTCAGAAAATGAAGATCATGGCATCCGGTCCCATCACTTCATGGCAGATAGATGGGCAAACAGTGGAAACAGTGGCTGACTTTATTTTGGGGGGCTCCAAAATCACTGCAGATGGTGACTGCAGCCATGAAATTAAAAGACGCTTACTCCTTGGAAGGAAAGTTATGACCAACCTAGACAGCATATTAAAAAGCAGAGACATTACTTTGCCAACAGAGGTCTGTCTAGTCAAGGCTACAGTTTTTCCAGTGGTCATGTATGGATGTGAGAGTTGGACTGTGAAGAAAGCTGAGTGCCGAAGAATTGATGCTTTTGAACTGTGGTGTTGGAGAAGACTCTTGAGAGTCCCTTGGACTGCAAGGAGATCCAACCAGTCCATCCTAAAGGAGATCCAACCAGTCCATCCTAAAGGAGATCAGTCCTGGGTATTCATTGGAAGGACTGATGTTGAAGCTGAAGCTCCAATACTTTGGCCACCTGATGCGAAGAGCTGACTCACTGGAAAAGACCCTGATGTTGGGAAAGATTGAGGGCAGGAGAAGGGGACAACAGAGGAAGAGATGGTTGGATGGCATCATCAACTTGATGCACATGGGTTTGGGTAAACTCTGGGAGTTGGTGATGGACAGGGAGGCCTGGAGTGCTGCGATTCATGGGGTCGCAAAGAGTTGGACACGACTGAGCGACTGAACTGAACTGAATGACATCCATTATACCATCTTGCCAAACCTTCATAATTATGAGAAGAAAAGCAGGCCTAGCCAACTCTACAAATAGACAAACTAAAAGACCATTTACCCATCCATCTCATCAGCCAACTGGTAGCAATTCACCCTTCCTGTCTGAAATCAAATCCCATAAAATCATTCAACAAATATGTATTTATTGAGGGCTTACTATGTGCCAGGTCTACCTGTCACATAGGGGTCACTCTAGAGGTCACTGGGCAATATATACATAACCTGAAAGGGTAGGATGGTTTTTATCTTTCTTCTTTTCCTACATTGACAGGAGAGTTTGACCCTAAAAAATGGATTAAGTAGTGCAAGTAAAATTAAGAGTAGTATAAGTAGAAAGGAGCTAACATTGATGAATGCCACTTAACAATCTCACACTTTCATGTATAATCTTATTACAACAACCAAGTAAGAAATTAGATTATGTGTATAATTTTATAATTAGGAAAACTGGGAATCTGAGAGGTTGAATATAATTTGCCTAAAGACATGCAGCTTTGTATATTTAACTTACATCCATCTCACTGTTGAGACTTGGATTGCTTACAGGCTGTGCATGAATTAATAATAGGATACAGATGCTAAACAAAATGACGCAATGTTTGACTTCAGTGATTAAAAGTATAGTGTTCAGATCAAGGAAGTACAGTACTCGGATGATAGGGGATTTTAGTCATTTTATCCTGAGACTAGAAGAGCGTATCCAGACTGCATATTCAGTTCTAAGCATGACATTTTTAAGGGATTTTTAACACTCAAAAATGTGCATAAAATGGGCAACAAAGAGACAAGGAAGGTTGAAACCATCTCATAAATAAACTATTGAGAGAACTGAGAGTTTCAGCCTGGAAAACAAAATGCTAAAAGGAATTATATTACAATAGCTGTCTGCAAATACCTGAACTGCTGGGTTAAAAAAAATAAATAAAAAAGGCCATTGTCTTTGTGGCTCCAGAAGACAAACTAGGAAAGCAGGATGAAATTCTTCACATCCCCATCCTTAGAAGGCTGGAAAATTGCAAATCAATGTGTTCAGTTGCAATTTAGGTTTGAATTGCTGAGGACCTAGCAAAATGATCATTGTGAGCCTGGAAAAGTACAGATGAATACAAGAGACATTTAAAAGAGGTACCATCAGGACTTCCTTTGGTGGTCCAGTGGCTAAGATTCTGAGCAATCCAGGGGATCTGGGGTTCAATTCCTGGTCAGGGAACTAGACCTGACATGCTGCAACTGAAAGATACTGCAAGCTGCAACTGAGACCCAGTGCAGCCGAATAAATCAATATTTAAAAGAGGCACTATCAAGACAGACTGAGCAGAGGAGAGGCCGTTACCAAGGGTCCCAATATTTTATGTAAATTCAAGAATGCCTGCCTTGTCGAGTCCCTGGCCACATCAACATGCCCACAGCCACCTCACTCTGCAGGAAGTATCCACTGCAGCCTGACCGAAGCAGTGGGCTAAAGCAGAGAGTCATTCGGAATGCAGTGGCTGACAGACCTGGGTGTAACACTGAGATCTGTGAGACCGCACCCGGCACTGTGCCCTCGGCTGTCTCTGGGGTGGGAGGCCCACGCCCCAGCCATGTGCCCAGCTTGGCTCTACAGCATTCCAGCTTCTGCTTTAATATTGCCCCCTCATGGGGACTTTCCTTAAGCACCTTCTCTGACGTATATCCTATTTATTTACACGTTTTCCACAGAACACTTAGCTATTAATAACTATCTGACATTATATAAATGTTTTCCTATCTCCTTTCCTGGAATGTCAGGCCACCGAGAAGGAGTTGTTTTGTTCACTGATGTGTCTCCCATGCCTGGAGCAGCACCTGCCACATGGTAGACCCTCAAGGAATCATTATAAAATGAACACCTTGTCCCCAAGGGTAGCTTACACCTCTTCATGGCAAATATTCTCACTGGAAAATATTTTCACACTGTCTCTTGATCCAAAAGTTATTGGGAGAGGTCACCATTTCTGTTACAGATCCATGTTTTAATGCAACAACTCAGCCTTAGAAACAAAGCATCCACTGACCCAGTGTGTCAAATCTAACATTTGGTTTTTCAGTATTACACCAAGGCACCAACATTCATTTTTTTCTTTTTTTAGATTTTCAATAAAGTCAAAATATTATGCCATATAAAAATACTATAGACCAAACAAAATACTACCTATATTTCCATTAAACTACAAACAAACAAAAAAGCAAAAGCAATTTTAAATTTCAAATTTGAATATTCAAATGAAAGTTTTAAAAAATCTTTTTTTTTTTAACTGCTAAAATTTAAGGAACCCTAGGACTGATGTTGAAGCTGAAACTCCAATACTTTGGCCACCTGATGCAAAGAGCTGACTCACTGGAAAAGACCCTGATGTTGGGAAAGATTGAGGGCAGGAGGAGAAGGGGACGACAGAGGATGAAATGGTTGGATGGCATCATCGACTCAATGGACATGGTTTGGGTGGACTCCGGAAGTTGGTGATGGACAGGGAGGCCTGGCGTGCTGTGGTTCATGGGGTCGCAAAGAGTCGGACACGACTGAGCAACTGAACTCAACTGAACTGAGATTAGCTAGGAAGATGCTATTCACCCATTAAGTTAGAAAGTATCATATTAACTTGCATGTATTTCCCCAAAATGAAAAAGGGATCATCATTTTGCACAGCATACCTTTTCTCCCCCAAGCATTCATTTGGCAGCCTTATCCCCAAAAGGCAAAACAGCTCAGAGAGAGTTTCCAGTAGTTCATTTAGTGAGAGGAGCCCAGAGGTGGGCTGAACTTTTGGACATACCTCTTGAGATACTCTTTCCAAGCCTCCCCACGGAGTTACTCTGATTCCATTTCCAGGAGCTAGTCACAACTGCCACCCACAAAAATTTACCCCAAAGACAGTTTCCTAGTCTTCTATTTCCGATCAGAGATCCAACATGTTGCTCAACACGATTGTAAAGTAGCTACAGAAACCTTCAGAACACACCGAGTTTGAGCATGCCTCTCCAGCTGCCATCACCCGGTCTGAGCTGCCATGCGTCTCTTCTGGGTTCTACCACAGCCCCTGACTTACAACAAAAGAGCAATTAGTCCTTCTAACACAGAAGTCAGATCATGTCACACTGCTGCTCAAAACTCTGCAACGGCTCCCCAGGGCCTCAGAGGGAAAGCCCTGGTCTTCACAATGGCCTGCAGGCTCTTCCTGTTCCTTCTCAGACCTAATCTCCTAGTACCCTGCTCCTCACTCACTCTGTTCCAGTCAAATAGGCCTCTGTGCTGCCCCTTGAATACATGCCTGCTTTAGAGCATCGTACTAGCTGTTCTCAAGGCTTGGAAACCCCTTCCCAAGGTACTAGCTTGCCCAACTCCTTCACCTTCCTCGTGTCTTTGCTCCAATCTTCTCAATGAGACCTTCCCTAACTATGCTATTGATGATCACAACCTGCTCCCCACACAGTTCCAGAACTGCCCACACCATCTTCCTTAGCATGCTCTACTGCTTTTTAATTTTTCCACAGTACTTACCTTACAGTTCCCTACTTACTAACACAGTACGTATTTTACTAATTTTTATGTTTATATATATTATCTGTTTAAATATACTCTCCCCCTGTGAGGACAGGAATCTTTGTTTTGTTCACTGAAACATCCAGGAAGCCTAGAATAATACCTGACACATAGTAGGGGTTCAATAAATATTTGTTTATTTAATAATTCTAATAATAGAGCATATGCTATTAATCAACCTATCAATAGGTATCTCTTGGAAGCTTAATATCTGTTCCATGTGGCTTTAAGCACTGTAGAAGATTTATTTTTAGCATGATGTATCTGCTCTCTGAAAGTTTACATGCTAGTTGGAGAAACCACAAGTAGTCAGCAATGTCGGACAGATTAAGAATGGAGAGTATTGATAAAGAGCATTGGTTACACTAGTAACGAATCCGTGTGCTCCCATGCATTTATGCAACAGTCATTTATTGAGCACCTACCCTGAGCCAGCCTGGAGATACTGGAGTGAACACATCAGTATGGTCCCTGCCTTCTTGGAACTTAGATTTTGTTGAGGCAAACAGACAATGAAGCAATGAATAAATAAACAAAATAATTATGAAACCACCCTGAGGAAATAAACAAGATCTATCTCAGAGAACAGCAGCAGCTGTACCAATCACAATCACCAAATAAGTGCAGGCAGAGAGGGAGCCAGGAAAGGGAACATCTGAACTCTCCAGTCTTCAGTCTCTTACCACTGCCTGCAGTTGGGGAGCCTGTGACCACAGCCCTCACAGGGCACAGGGCACAGAGGAGGGTGGAGAAGATCTGAGAAGCAAGGGGAAGATGTCCAGCATGAAATTGCTTTGTGTATGTGTGTGTGCGTGCATGCGTGTATGTGTGTGTGTGTCTGTGTGTATAAAAACATGCCCAAATATGTCCGACAGTGTCCCAGAGATTCTTCAGCCTCTCCTGGTAGCCTCATCTGCAGTCACATCCACTACACAGTTTCTTCCTTATCTCTCCAGTGAATAATCTGATTATTTTCTCATGTTCACTTTTTCCAATAAACTTGATAGTTCCGAAAACAGCCATTGGCATCCCTTAAACTTTTATTAACTAGCTTTATGAATTTCAGTATTTTAAACTTTTTTAAGATTTTTCTTTTAGTTCTTGTCTTCCGAAGATAGTTTAATTTCTCCTCAGCTTTTAAATATGTAAAATGTGATATATAGATTTTATACCACTTATTAGTAAGCTGATAGCTTTACATGAAAACAGCTTTCTCAGATTTGATTGGCATGAAAGAACTAGCCTAATTTGATTTTTTTAAATTTCTTTTTAATCAAGTGGCCCATGGGAGCCGAAGGTTTAAAGCACTCACATTAATATTCATAGAAGATAATCTCATATTTGACTTTTCAGAAATTGTAAATAAAGCGAAAATACCCCCTCAGACTCAATAATAATAATAGCTAGTATTTACTGAGCACTTGCTAAGTGTCAGAAATTATGCTGATTACTTTACAACATATTACTTAATCCTCACAATCAAGGAAATAGGTACTACTATTATCCCCATTTTACAGTTAAAACAAACTAAGGCATAGGAAAGTTAGGTAACTTTCTCAAGGTCACACAGACACTACTGGAAAATTGGATCCAAATTTTGCTCAACTATGCATGAAAACAAACCTTTTCAAATTTGACTGGCTGTTTAAGACTAGCCTGGTGAGATTTTTTAAGTTTTGTATTTTCATTTAACTAGGTGGTACACAAGTCTACCAAGAAGTAAGACTGCAGCGCTGTCCAGAAGTCTGTGGGATCCAAACACACTTCCTAGCCATAATTCACCCTTAGATAGTCGCAAGGACGCAGAACTCTCAGTCTACGCATTGGCCACGCCCATAATAATAGAAAACTATGTTAAAGTGACACTGTTCCATGAAAAAAAAGCAAGTCACGGGACAACTGAGAATATTATACCATTTATGAAAAAACAAGGATGGATATTTATCAGATAAATATGTCTATAGATACATATGATAAATATATAGTACATACCAGTGTGACTACTAATAGATATTTCTATAGTCTAGACAATTTCTGGAAGGAGAAAAGGAAAAATTTGTCAACACATAGAATTGCCACACAAGAATGTTCAAAAGGAGCAGAGTGTTTACTATCAACTTCACCCTTCTGTGACATTTAATATATTTACCACAAATTTAAATAAGTTATCACATTCAGTTCAGTTACTCAGTTGTGTCCGTCTCTCTGTGACCCTGTGGACTGCAGCACACCAGGCCTCCCTGTCCATCAACAACTCCTGAAGCTTACTCAAACTCATGCCCATAGAGTCTGTGATGCCATCCAACCATCTCATCCTTCATCATCCCATTCTCCCCTCGCCTTCAATCTTTCCCAACACCAGGGTCTTTTCTAATGAGTCAGTTCTTCACATCAGGTAGCCAAAGTATTGAAGTTTCAGCTTCAACATCAGTCCTTCCAATGAATACTCAGGACTGATCTTCTTTAGGATGGACTGGTTGGATCTCCTTACAGTCCAAGGGACTCTCAAGAGTCTTCTCCAACACCACAGTTCAAAAGCATTAATTTTCAGTGCTCAGCTTTCTTTATAGTCCAACTCTCACATCCATACATGACCACAGGAAAAACCATAGCCTTGACTAAACGGACCTTTATTGGCAAAGTAATGTCTCTGCTTTATAATATGCTGTCTAGGTTGGTCATAACTTTCCTTCCAGGGAGTAAGCAGCTTTTAATTTCATGGTTGCAGTCAATATATGCAGTGATTTTGGAGCCCAAAAGAACAAAGTCTGCCACTGTTTCCACTGTTGCCCCGTGTATTTGCCATGAAGTGATGGGACCAGATGCCATGATCTTAGTTTTCCGAATGTCGAGTTTTAAGCCAACTTTTTCACTCTCCTCTTTCACTTTCATCAAGAGGCTCTTTAGTTCTTCTTCACTTTCTGCCATAAGGGTGGTGTCACCTGCGTATCTGAGGTTATGGATATTTCTCCCAGCAATCTTGATTCCAGCTTGTGCTTCATCCAGCCCAAAGTTTCTCATGATGTACTCTGCATAGAAGTTAATTAAGCAGGGTGACAATATACAGCCTTGACATACTCCTTTTCCTATTTGGAAACCAATCTGTTGTTCCATGTCCAGTTCTAACTGTTGCTTCCTGACCTGCATACAGGTTTCTCAAGAGGCAGGTCAGGTGCTCTGGTTTTCCCATCTCTTTAAGAATTTTCCAGTTTGTTGTGGTCCACACAGTCAAACGCTTTGGCATAGTCAATAAAGCAGAAATAGATGTTTTTCTGGAACTCTCTTGCTTTTTCCGTGATCCAGCAGATGTTGGCAATTTGATCTCTGGTTCCTCTGCCTTTTCTAAAACCAGCTTGAACATCTGGAAGTTCACGGTTCACGTATTGCTGAAGCCTGGCTTGGAGAATTTTGAGCATTACTTTACTAGTGTGTGAGATGAGTGCAATTGTGCGGTAGTTTGAGCACTCTTTGGCATTGCCTTTCTTTGGGATGGGAATGAAAACTGACTTTTTCCAGTCCTGTGGCCACTGCTGAGTTTTCCAAATTTGCTGGCATATTGAGTGCATCACTTTCACAGCATCATCTTTCAGGATTTGAAAGAGCTCAACTGGAATTCCATCATCTCCACTAGCTTTGTTCATAGTGATGCTTCTTAAGGCCCACTTGACTTCACATTCCAGGATGTCTGGCTCTAGTTTTCACATTAATTATACTAATAACTCACAAGAAGGCAAAGTCTAAAATGATAATCCAGTGATTTTATCACAGAAGAGCCTTGCTGTCAATCCCCAAAGTGAAGTGAAAGTCACTCAGTCATGTCCAACTCTTTGAGACCCCATGGACTTTAGCCCAGCAGGTTCCTCTGTCCATGGGATTCTCTAGGCGAGAATGCTGGAGTGGGTAGCCGTTCCCTTCTCCTGGGGATCTTCCCAACCCAGGGATTGAACCCAGGTCTCCTGCATTGCAGGTGGATCCTTTACCATCTGAGCCATCAGGGAAGCCCAGAGTACTTAGTCTGGAATTTCTTCCAAGGTTATTAGTTTCAAACTCTTTGTTCCCTTCATCTTGCTAACTGTGCATGCTTGTGTGATGTAAAAACTATTAGCCAAACTTAAAAATCAGCAGGCATAAAATATCTATTTCAACTTAGCTTTATTAATGTCTTTTGAAATTAAACACATCCAATTAAGAACATATATACAAGCTGTCCCACCACAGACTTTAAAATCTGTAAGTATTTTAATAGAAAAATATTTAATAGCAAATATATGACCAGTGAAGACAGATAAAGCTGACTCGAATGGGGAAAGTACTAAGATAATTGTTTGATTCTTCCCTATTTTCCAGTTATGTTAATTTCAGCAGGCTTATACATGTTTGGAGGCAGTTTTGGCATCAGTTCAGGCATAAGTGTGTACTTGGAAGCACAATCAGTACTTGGAATAGGTTCAACTACAGATCTTGGCTCTTATCTTGTTAGTCAGCCATATACGGAGATGGAACATCATGGCAGACGTTGATTGTCAAAAATGAGGTATTTAGACTTAACTTTTCACAAATCCAATGCGCAGTGACTAACAGGATACCAAACTTTAGAAATTAAATGAAGGTCTATAGATAGTAAATTTCATTGTAGAATGATTACTTACAGCAAAAAATATTGGAGACAAAAATATATATCAATAGATACTAAATTCTCACTATTTGTGAAGAGTGAACTGGTTGAATACTTTAAGGAGAATTCATATACTGAAACACAAAGCAGGCATTGAATTCATGCAAAACATGACATAAGTCAATATTCCACATTAACTCAAAGCTTGACATTGCTTCCACCAATGGTCATTCAACATCAGCATCATGGATACTGCTGAAGTCACGATGTTCTCACATATTATAAGCCATACATCACCAGTCAAACAAGATGAGGTTGCTGCCCTCGCCAGCATCTGCAGAACTCATTTCTCTGCTTATTCTAGGAAGTATGTGGCATTTGGTGCCCTGCTAATTATGACCAATGTGCCACTGCTTTGTCTGTTAAATGTCTTATATCATCTTAATTACTTAAAGAAGTCTTCATTTCTTATTTTAATTGGTTCAGTTTGCTTGACTTCAGTTCACTTCAGTCGTTCAGTCATGTCCGACTCTTTGCGACCCCATGAATCGCAGCACGCCAGGCCTCCCTGTCCATCATCAACTCCCAGAGTTCACCCAGATTCACGTCCATCGAGTCAGTGATGACATCCAGCCATCTCATCCTCTGTCCTCCCCTTCTCCTCCTGCCCCCAATACCTCCCAGCATCAGAGTCTTTTCCAATGAGTCAACTCTTCACATGAGGTGGCCAAAGTACTGGAGTTTCAGCTTTAGCATCATTCCCTCCAAAGAAATCCCAGGGCTGATCTCCTTCAGAATGGACTGGTTGGATCTCCTTGCAATCCAAGGGACTCTCAAGAGTCTTCTCCAACAACACAGTTCAGAAGCATCAATTCTTCAGCACTCAGCTTTCTTCACAGTCCGACTCTCACATCTATACATGACCACAGGAAAAACCATAGCCTTGATTAGACGAACCTTTGTTGGCAAAGTAATGTCTCTGCTTTTTAATATGCTGTCTAGGTTGGTCATAACTTTTCTTCCAAGGAGTAAGCATCTTTTAATTTCATGGCTGCAATCACCATCTGTAGTGATTTTGGAGCCCAGAAAAATAAAGTCTTACACTGCTTCCACTGTTTCCCCATCTATTTCCCATGAAGTGATGGGACCAGATGCCATGATCTTAGTTTTCTGAATGTTGAGCTTTAAGCCAACACTTAAACTCACTCTCCTCTTTCACTTTCATCAAGAGGCTTTTTAGTTCCTCTTCACTTTCTGCCATAAGGGTGGTGTCATCTGCATATCTGAGGTTATTAATTTTTCTCCCAGCAATCTTGATTCCAGCTTGTGCTTCTTCCAGCCCAGCATTTCTCATGATGTACTCTGTATATAAGTTAAATAAGCAGGGTGACAATATACAGCCTTGATGTACTCCTTTTCCTATTTGGAACCAGTCTGTTGTTCCATGTCCAGTTCTAACTGTTGCTTCCTGACCTGCATACAAATTTCTCAAGAGGCAGGTCAGGTGGTCTGGTATGCCCATCTCTTTCAAAATTTTCCACAGTTGATTGTGATCCACACAGTCAAAAGCTTTGGCATAGTCAATAAAGCAGAAGTAGATGTTTTTCTGGAACTCTCTTGCTTTTTCCATGATCCAGCGGATGTTGGCAATTTGATCTCTGGTTCCTCTGCCTTTTCTGAAAGCAGCTTGAACATCAGGAAGTTCACGGTTCATGTATTGCTGAAGCCTGGCTTGGAGAATTTTGAGCATTACTTTACTAGCCTGTGAGATGAGTGCAATTGTGTGGTAGTTTGAGCATTCTTTGGCATTGCCTTTCTTTGGGATTGGAATGAAAACTGACCTTTTCCAGTCCTGTGGCCACTGCTGAGTTTTCCAAATTTGCTGGCATATTGAGTGCAGCACTTTCACAGCATCATCTTTCAGGATTTGAAATAGCTCAACTGGAATTCCATCACCTCCACTAGCTTTGTTCGTAGTGATGCTTGACTTAGTTGCATGGCTTCTGAAGCACTGGGTATAATCCTTTCTTCAAAGATGACACTATACAATATGATGGCACTTAAGAATCAAAAAATCTGAGTTTGAATTAAATTCTACTGACTGGCCACAGGACCTTGGTCAAGTCATTGAACCTTTCTGAGACAGAGTCTTTTCATCTTTAAACTGGGACTACTGCCAAATGGGGTCACAAAGAGTCTGACACAAATGAGCGACTAAGCACAGCACAGCACCCTATGCAAAATAATCTATAGATCAATGGAATCCCTATCAAAATACTAATGACATTTTTCATAGAACTAGAATAATCCTAAAATTTGTATGGAATCACAAAAGACATTGAATAATCAAAGCAATCCTGAGAAAGGAGAACAAAACTGGAGGTATTGCAACTTCCTGATTTCAAACTATATTACAACCTACATCACTCAGTCGTGTCCCACTCTTTGTGACCCCATGGACTGTGGCGTACCAGGCTCCTCCGTCCATGGGATTTTCCAGGCAAGAGTACTGGAGTGGGTTGCCATTTCCTTCTCCAGGGAATCTTCCTGATCCAGGAATTGAACCCAGGTCTCCGGCATTGTAGGCAGACCCTTTACCGTCTGAGCCACCAGTCAAGCCCCCTCTCAGTAATCAAAATAACATGGTATACATGTGTTCGTGGCGGATTCATTTTGATATTTGGCAAAACTAATACAATTATGTAAAATTTAAAAATAAAATAAAATTTAAAAAATAAAAATAAAAAATAACTTGGTAGTGTATTATGACAAAAACAGACACACAGATCAATGGAACATAATCAAAAGCCCAGAAATAAACCCATGCTTATATGGTCAATTAATCTTCAACAAAGAAGGCAAGACTAAACAATGGGGAAAAGACAGTCTTTAATAAATGGTGTTGGGAAAATTGGACAGTTATATGTAAAAGAATAAAACTAGACCATTTTGTATACTATCTACAAAAGTAAAAATACATTAAAGACTTATATGTAAGACCTGAGACCACAAAAGTACTAGAAGAAAACATAGGCAGTAAGCTCTTTGATGCTGGTCTTAGCAATACTTTTTTGGATCTGTCACCTCGCAAGGGCAACCAAAGCAAAAATAAACAAATGGGACCACATTAAAAGAAAAAGCTTTTGCACAGCAAAGAAAATCATCAGTGAAATAAAAGGTCACCTACTGAATGGGCAAATAAGATATCTGATAAGGGTCTAATACCCAAATTATATAAAGATGTCACACAACTCAATATTTTTTTAATCCAATTAAAAATGTTCAAAGGCTCTGGATAGACATTTCTCCAAAGAAGATACACAGATGGCCAACAGGCACATGAAAAGATGCACAACATCACTAATCATCAGGGAAATACAAATGAAAACCACAATGAGATCATTTCACACTTGTCAGAATGGTTATGATCAAAAAGACAAGAAATAACAGTTGATGGCAAGGATATGAAGAAAGGGGAAGCTTTGTGCATTGTTGGTGGGAATATAAATTGCTACAACTACTACAAAAAAAACAGTATGGAAGTTCCTTAAAAATTTTTAAATTGAACTACCATATAATCCAGCAGTTCCACTTCTGGGTATTTACCCAAAGAAAACAAAGACACTAATTAGAAAAGATACATGCACCCCAGTGTTCATTATAGCATTATTTCCAATAGCCATGATATGGAAGCAGCCTATATGTCCATTGATAGACGGATGAATATAAAATATGTGGTACACACATACAACAGAATACTATTCAGCCAATTGATATTGCCAAGAGAAATATCAATAACCTCAGATACGCAGCTGACACCACCCTTATGCCAAAAAGCAAAGAGGAACTAAAGAGCCTCTTGATTAAGGTGAAAGAGGAGAGCAAAAAAGTTGGCTTAAAACTCAGCATTCAAAAAATAAGATCATGGCATCCAGTCCCACCACTTCATGGCAGATAAATGGGGAAACAATGGAAACAGTGACAGGCTTCACTTTCTTGGGCTCCAAAATTACTGCAAATGGTGACTGCAGCCAAGAAATTAAAAGATGCTTGCTCCTTGGAAGAAAAGCTATTACAAACCTAGACAGCATATTAAAAGGCAAAGACATTACTTGGTTGACACAGGTCCATAGAGTCAAATCTACGGTTTTTCCAGTAGTCATGTATGGATGTGAGAGTCAGATCATAAAGAAGGCTGAGCATCGAAGAACTGATGCTTTTGAACTGTGGTGTTAGAGAAGACTCCAGAGTCCCTTGGACTACAAAGAGATCAAACCAGTCAATCCTGAAGGAAATCAATCCTGAATATTCATTGGAATGGCTGATGTTGAAGCTGAAGCTCCAATACTTTGGCCACCTGATGCAAAGAGTTAATTCATTAGAAAAGACCCTGATGCTGGGAAAGAGTGAAGGTAGGAGGAGAAGGGGATGACAAAGACCAAAATGTTTGGATGGCATCACCAACTCAATGGACATGAGTTTGAGCAAGCTACGGGAGATGGTGAAGGACAGTGAAGCCTGGCGTGCTGCAGTCCAAGGGGTCACAAAGAGTTGGACACAACTGAGTGACTGAACAACAATAACAAAACTCAGCCATAGAAAAGAATTAAATTATGCAATTTGTGAAAACATGGAAGAATGTATGTAGAGGGTATCATGCTAAGTGAAATAAGTCAGACAGAGAAAGAAATGCCATATGATCTCTCTTGTATGTGAAATCTAAAACACAAAACAAATAAATAAAACCAAACAGAAACAGAGAGAGCAAATTAGTGGTTTCCAGACGGGAGTAGGGTGGGATATTAGGCAAAACAGATGAAAAGGATTACTAGATATAAGCTTCTAATGAAGTCACAGGTTTGTAATATATGACAAAAGGAATATAGTCAATAACAATGTAAGTAATTTGGTATGGTGACAGGGACCAGGCTTGTCATGGTGATCATCTCATAATGTATTTGAATGTCAGATCACTTGATTGCACGTATGAAACTGACATCATAATACTGTCAATTTTAAAAAATCAATAAATCAACATTTTGATACCAAAAAAAGTGAGATAGACTTTACATATGATTTAAAGGCTTAAACGAGATGACAAAAAGTACTTTCAAGTACTTAGGACAATTCCTGGCAAATAGTGAGTGCTCAGTAAATAATAGTTTTTAATTGTAGACCTTCTGAACCTTCTTTATGCATCATTTTTCTGCCTTTCCACCACACCTCCAAGGATCAAAAATGTTTGAACCATTACACTGAAATAAAAGAACCTCTTGGTCACAGCACACGTTAAACTCAATGGAGTTATATTAATGTTAGATATACACAGATCTGAGTTTCACAATAAAGAAAAATTCTCAGAATCATGGTTCCTTTTGCAAGGAGGCATATAATAGTGACATGGTCACTTTGTGACAGATTGGTTAAAATTCAAAAACTCTAAACTAACATGAAATAAAACTCTGATTGTATCTAGGAAAATTCAGTCAAATTAGTGTTCAATTTTCTGTGTTTTCAGGAACAGGAAACAGGATAAGTAAAATCCATAGGTCACACAATAGAAAGAAATTCACTTTAAAACATTAACTTCTCCCTCTTCTAAAGGCTTTTTGTCTGAGAAGTTTGCAAATGGTTCTGATTTCAGTTTCATCATCAACTCAAAGTAAAATTCACCCAAGGAGAGGCAAAAAATAAAGCAAGTATAGGAAAAGCAGAACAGGTATTAATGCACAGAGCCAAGTACTGGAGCATAGACTGAGTGGGTCCTTGGTGGTCCACCCATAACCATTAGAAAGTATCCCTCATTTCAGGCACTTCTGCAAAATGAAGGCAGTCCCCAAATAGCTCACACTAAAGCAGCCTGGAAAACCCCCAGTGGATCTCCTCAGCTCTGCTCAGACTTTTTGGCCTCAGAAGAGTGAGCATCTACAATCTGAGTCAATGATGCTAACCTTCCTTCCCTCCCTTCCTGCTGTCCACATGCACAACATAAGAAAAAAAAAAAAAAAAAAAAAGGCCATGACGCAATCATGAGCTAAATTCACTAGATGGGTGTGCTTTGTTTGCCTTGTGAAAAAGTGAAAAGTGGAAGTGTTAGTTGCTCATCATGTCCAACTCCCCGTGACCCTATGGACTGTAGACCGCCAGGCTCCTCTTCCACGGAATTCTCCCATGGGGTGGGTAGCCATTCCCTTCTCCAGGGTATTTTCCCAACCCAGGGATCAAACTGGGGTCTGCTGCACTGCAGGCAGATTCTTTACCATCTGAGCCACCAGGGAAACCCTTTTGTTTGCCTCCGAGTTTAAACGAAAAAGAATTTTTTTTTTTAATTTGTCAACACTTAAAAGTGAGATATTTCACATAAAACTGAGATTTGGGGCTCATCTTAAAAATTTCAGAGATTTGGATCCAATAATTCTGTCTCTGGGTAATATCTGAAGAAATGAAAACAGTATCTAAGAGCTCTATGGATTCCAATATTTATTGCAGAATTATTCACAACAGTCAAGATATGGAAAAAATCTAAATGCCTGTCAACAGATGAATGGATTATATGATACACACACAGTGGAATATAACTCTGGCATGAAAAATTAGGATATTCTGCCCTTTGCAACAACATGGATGGATCATATGGACATTACTCTAAGTGAAATAAGTCAGACAGAGAAAAACAAATACTGTGTGATATCATTTATAGATGGGCTCTAAAAAAGCCAAATTCATAAAAACAGAAAGTGGAGTTATCAAGGGATGGAGGTTGGGAGGACAGGACACAGTGTTCAAGGGTACAGATTTACAATGAGTAGTAAGTCAGTCCTAGAGGTCTAATATACCGCACAGTCAATGTAACCAACAACATCGTAGTATAATCAAACTTGGTAAGAGATTAGCGTGTAAGTATTGCAACCATGAAAAACAAAAGGTAATCATGTAAGATGATAAGATCAGTACAGTCACTCCAGTCGTGTCTTCTTTGCGACCCCATGGACTGCAGCACGCCAGGCCTCCCTGTCCATCACCAACTCCTACAGCTTACTCAAGCTCACATCCATAGAGTCGGTGATGCCATTCAACCATCATCCTCTGTCGTCGACTTCTCCTCCTGCCTTCAATATTTCTCAGCATCAGGGTCTTTTCCAATGAGTCAGCTCTTTGCACCAGGTGGCCAAAGTATTGAAGTTTCAGCTTCAACATCAGTCCTTCCAATGAATATTCAGGACTGATTTCCTTTAGGATGGACTGGTTGGATCTCCTTGCAGTCCAAGAGACTCTCAAGCGTCTTCTCCAACACCACAGTTCAAAAGCATCAATTCTTCGGCATTCAGCTTTCTTCACAGTCCAACTCTCACATCCATACGTGACCACAGGAAAAACCATAGCCTTGACTAGACGGACCTTTGTTGGCAAAGTAATGTCTCTGCTTTTTAATATTCTATCTAGGTTGGTCATAACTTTCTTTCCAAGGAGTAAGCAGCTTTTAATTTCACAGCTGCAGTCACCTTCTGCAGTGATCTTGGAGCCCAAAAATATAAAGTCTGCCACCGTTTCCCCATCTATTTGCCATGAAGTGATGGGACCAGATGCCATGATCTTACTTTTCTGAATGTTGAGTTTTAAGCCAACTTTTTCACTTTCTTCTTTCACTTTCATCAAGAGGCTCTCTAGTTGTTCTTCGCTTTC
This sequence comes from Bubalus kerabau, assembly GCF_029407905.1. Taxonomy (NCBI): domain Eukaryota; kingdom Metazoa; phylum Chordata; class Mammalia; order Artiodactyla; family Bovidae; genus Bubalus; species Bubalus kerabau. The sequence continues at coordinate 18,495,805 of NC_073641.1, forward strand.
TGCCATAAGGGTGGTGTCGTCTGCATATCTGAGGTTATGGATATTTCTCCCAGCAATCTTGATTCCAGCTTGTGCTTCCTCCAGCCCAGCGTTTCTCATGATGTACTCTGCATAGAAGTTAAATGAGCAGGGTGACTGTATACAGCCTTGAGGTACTCCTTTCCCTGTTTGGAACCAGTCTGTTGTTCCATGTCCACTTCTAACTGTTGCTTCCTGACCTGCATATAGGTTTCTCAAGAGGCAGGTCAGGTGGTCTGGTATTCCCATCTCTTTCAGAACTTCACACAGTTTTTTGTGATCCACACAGTCAAAGGCTTTAGCATAGTTAATAAAGCAGAAATAGATGTTTTTTCAGGAATTCTCTTGCTTTTTCGATGATCCAACAGATGTTGGCAATTTGATTGTGCTAATTATCGCTACAGTGGCAATCATATCATATAAAATAGAAGATGATATAAGTGTATCAAATTAACACTGTACACCTTAAATTTATACAATGTTTTGTGTCAAATACATTTAAATTAAATAATTTAATTAAAAGTTAAGTGAGTCAATTAATAATTTTTAAAAATTTCAGAGTTTTGGCAATGCTAACCCAGTACACCCAGTGGAGATAAACAAGGCATTCTCTTTTAAGGATTGTATTCTCTCCAACCTGCTACACTTTTCACCACTATCTATTCTGACACCCAACACCATACTTACTTACATTAGCTGCCTGGCATTATAGCCATTTGACTGCCCATGGCCAACTGGAAGGCCATCAAGAACGTCAAGCCAGATGCTACAATCAAATGTAAGTAGCAACTAATATGCCTATTAACCCAAACTGAAAATAAAACAGCAGAAAACCAAACTGCTTAATGGCAAAACTCTGACCTCATTGTGAAACTATATGGTTTTCCTCCCTATGTCCACTATTGTATGAAGTTAGGCAAGTCACTTATCTTCTCTAGATTTCTATATCCTCAAATAAAAAGTGGTGATGATAACACCAGTATCATAGTAGATAGATGTCACAGAACATAATTTGTGTTATTTTAAAGTCCTTTATAAAGTAGAATAAAGTATTATGGATTATAATACTGAATGACTCTAAGCAATAGCTGACATAAGGATAAATGAAAAAGTTGTACTATAGATGTTTTTAATGTTTTCACAAAAATATTCTAATATATCAACCTGCCGATGATTTGCAATATTCTCTACTCTTTGCCAATTCAAAATACAAACATTTAAGAACTGTAGCTATAGTTTAAAATTCTTTGCTGGTGAGAGAAAAATTAAAGGAAAAATATGCCTTTGTATCTCATATTTAGGATTAATTACAGTTTGGGTCATTCTGGTTTCCTAAAGGCTAATGGAAATCTAAGAGGCTTAACTGAGGGTTTGAATAAGGCATGGATCATTCACTGTACATCCTGCCTAGAACTCTGTTAAGCAGAGTCTGGATCTGACTGCACCCATACAAGTAGGATTTGGGAGATGAGATGACATTAAGCCCCTCATTTGGGGTTCCCTTCCTAAAACAAATATTTTCAAACCTGGATTCACAGACAGCATTAACAGAAGCAAAGGGACAGCCAGATTAGGAACCAAGACTTCTAAAGCAAGCAAAATTTCTCTCAGTTTCCCCTCATCAGGCCAACAGTCAGAGTTCTAAGGAAAGAGACCTGTGTCAGTCAATGCTGCATTAACACACCAGTCTTGGTGCTGCTTCTTGAAGAACTGCTGCAGTAGGGTCAGCCCTGCAGCAAGCTGGGATATCATATGATGCTACCCCCATATATGTCTAATATATGCTCCTTAAATTGAACTAATATGTCATCATTCCCTATTTTTAAATCTTAGCAGCATAAAAGATCTAAAAACTTCTAGGCACTTTATCTGGGACCTTCTCTATATTGACCTTGGCATTCATTATAGTAATATGCTCCCCTACAAATGGGCAAAGTGATAAATCTGTTTGAAATATAAGACTTGGGTCAAACTGTATACAATGGAATCTCCTAGATTCTGAAAAGGCATCTTGATAATGTGGTCATGATATACCATGGCTTATAATGCTTGGGCGTTAAAATTCAGTGTCCAGGAGGGGTCTTTTCCCAGCTCCACTCCTTTTCCTGCACTCCCACTTGTTCACCTCTAGGGGACAGTCTCATCAGCCTTCCCACGCCGTCGGAGGGGAAATGTCACCCTAAATGGCTAAAGAGACCAGTTTTCCTTTTCTGACTCGCACTTGCTGACTGGGCAAATAACTTAATCTCTGGTTTGGTTTTCTCATCTGTAAAATGGGATGATTACTTTATAATTAATTAATTTGACCCAAGATTAACTGAAGTAAAGTGTGTAAAGGACTTGGCACAGTGCCTGCACATAGTAATTAGTTTAATAGATGTGACCACCCTCTGGGGTAGGGCTTCCCTCATAGCTCAGTCCGTAAAGAATCTGTCTGCAATGCAGGAGGCCCGAATTCGATTCCTGGGTTGGGAAGATCCCCTGGAGCAGGAAATGGCAACCCACTCCAGTCTTCTTGCCTGGAGTATCCCACGGACAGAGGAGCCTGGCAGACCACAGTCTATGCGGTCGCAAGAGTCAGACACATGAGCAACCAAGCGCACACACACCCCTGGGGTACAGGGAGACCCGGAGCCTGGACACCTGACCCAGAAGGAGCCTGAGAAGAGGACAGCGTGATCATGGGAGAACTCAGCTCTCAGGCTCCACCAGTGTTATCCTCAGCTCCTTGGGTCCAGGTCAGGACTTCTCAAGCCATTTTCTTGAAATAACTCCTAACCGTAAAGAGAATTAAATGCATATCCTGGGGGGTTATTGGTAGCTTCAGAATTCATAGGTTTTGTGTTGAAAAATTCATGTCTTTTTAAGTTGCTCTCAAACAAAACTGTCTTTGCTTTAATATAAAAATAATATTGCCTCCTCCTAAATCTCTGAGAAAATTCAATCTCTAAGGAGACGTGCCATGATTATATTGTGACTTTGCCTACCCTTGGCACCTTCCCCGGACAACTGGGGATAAATGTGCTTCAATTTGCTATCCATGTGGAGTTGTCTTTCCATTAGCATGACTGATAGCATGAGTTCAGCTTGGGCTACTGCAGCATCTCGTTATAAATATATAAAACTCGGAGGCCCCGAGAAGTTACAGGACCTTCTCTAAATCACAGCGTGGTAAAGGTGGGACGTAACAAGGGACCAGCTCTTAAGGTTCGGCCCACCTTCCTCACAAACACACAAAGTAGAGAACAAAGCACTTAGGCACAAATTTAGAACAGCCACAGTTCAAAAATGGTCTCAAAGGAATTATAAGTATTGCAGAAACACTAAGACGAAAGCATCTCTGAATGTCATAACATTTAAGAGAAGGGCCTGCCATTTCTCAAATAGAAGTAAATAAATAGGAAAATCCTTCTGTGGCTCACTTTAGGGAAAGAAGATAAGGTGTTTGCCTCTGAACACTTCATAAAAGTCACGTTAGCGAAACTCGTATCTAGGCAAAATGTAGTATTTACAGATTGGTCTTCTGCACTGACCACATGTGACTGTTTCCTACCCAAAAATGATACAGGTGCTGACTGGTTCGTAGTCCCAGGTAGGAGTAGCTATTGTATAAATACTGCCATTGAAAATTAACATCAAAATTCAAATAAGCACTATTATTAAAGGATAAGTACTCTGTTTACTTTTTAAATGAGAGATTAACTGAAACTTCACTAATATCTATGACGTGCAAGCCTTAAAGAATTGTATTTTCAAGTTTCCTGCCACAATAGTGATGACTAGATACGTACCTCTAGGGGGAGCTCAAGGTTTTCTCTCTTTTCAGTCTCATTTTCCCTGCTTTCTGTTGTGTCTTCATTGACAGAGTCCTTGCCTTTCACCTTGGGAGAAGGTATGGCACCCCGTCCATTCATGTCCCAGCCATGTTGGCTCCTCCAAGTCATATGTGTGAGAGAGAGAGAGAGAGAGAGTGTGTGTGTGTGTGTATGTGTGTGTGAGAGAGAGAGAGAGAGAGAGAGAGAGTGTGTGTGTGTGTGTGAGAGAGAGAGAGAGAGAGAGAGTGAGTGTGTGTGTGTGTGTGTGTGTGTGTGTGTGTGTAGGTAGATAGATGGGCTTCCCAGGTGACTCAGTGGTAAAGAATCAGCCTGCCAATGCAGGAGATACAAGAGACATGGGTTCGATCCCTGGGTTGGGAAGATCCAGGAAGATCCTCCTCCTTCCTGCAGGAGGAAATGGCAACTGTCTCCCATATTCTTCCCTGGGAAATCCTATAGACAGAGGAGCCTGTTGGGCTACACTCCATAGGGTAACAAAGAGTCAGACACAACTGAGCAACCACGCATGCACAGATAGAAATTACATTTTACTCTAGCATTTCCCAAAGTATATTTCAACCAACACCAGTTTTACACTAATTTAACAAATTTTATATAAATGAAGGGTTCCAAGTCAAAGAAGTTTAAGAAACACTGCGTTAAACGAAGTTCAAAGTGTTGTTTCCTGCAGGATGTCTCACAATCTAATGCCTGGTGACTTCCAAAAGAAGGGACAAAAAGGAACTACTTCCCAAATGAATTAGGCCACCGAACTGTTTTTTCAGGGCTTCCTCTTGGGACTATTGTTAGAACATTCTCTCAGAAATATTGCTCATGTTACTGAGACTGTGATCAATAAAATAAGCATAGATTAGGAATTTTTAAATAATAATTCATCCCTGTTATTTCAAACAAAAATACTAATTCAAAAATGCTGCATGCACCCCAATATTCTTAGCAGCATTATTTACAACTGTCACGATATGGATATGGCTGAGCTGGTAAGAATTACAGTCCAGGGGGCTTGCATTGGAATCATGGACATGACTTTTTTCAAATTATGCTTCTCAGGCATCTCCCCTCAGATTCTCCCTTCAACAGAGAGTTACTGCTCCACTGTGTTAAAATCTAGGCATGAGATGCATCCTGAAGAAATGAGGGCAGAAAAATTATTAAGAAGGACAAATATAAGACTGTAGTTTCCCAAACGGGGCTATAGATCCAGAAAATGTCTTCAATGAATAAAATTTCTATTTTTAATTTCAAAATTAGAAATTAAGACTTTCTTAACCTTTAATATAACAGAATGACAATATTACATGTACACAATTTGAAAAGATATACACTCATTTTACAGAAAGACATTTTCAAAATATTTTGCTGACAGAGGCACAATTTAAAAATTGAGAGACCAATGGTGTAGAAAAATAGTGCCTCAAAAAGCATATGTCAAATTAATTAGAAGATAACTTAGACAGATGTGAGCCTGCCTTCCAATAATAGTCTCCCAATCGCAAATAAATGCCAAGATGAAACTGAACTTATTTCTTTAATGGTTGCATGCTATTATAGGAACAAAACTTCAAATTCTGCTAAAACTGTCACTTTAGGAAATAACAAACATTAAGAGTTGGATAGCAACCAAGAAGAAAGAAATGAAATGAAAAGTTAGCTTTTAAAACCATTAGGATCAAGATATGGGTTCTCTGCTCAAGAATATCAACCACACATGAATTTTTGGTATTTTTCAATCAAAACAAATATTACTCAAGAATAGCCTATACATTAGAGATACCAAGGGAACATTTCATGCAAAGATGGGTACAATGAAGGACAGAAATGGTATGGACCAAACAGAAGCAGAAGATATTAAGAAAAGGTGGCAAGAATACACAGAAGAACTGTACAAAAAAGGTCTTAATGACCTGGATAACCATGATGGTGTGATCACTCACCTAGAGCTAAACACACTCCTAGAATGCAAAATCAAGTGGGCCTTAGGAAGCATCACTATGAACAAAGCTAGTGGAGGTGATGGAATTTCAGCTGAGCTATTTCAAATCCTAAAAGATGATGCTGTGAAAGTGCTGCACTCAATGTGCCTGCAAATTTGGAAAACTCAACAGTGGCCACAGGACTGGAAAAGGTCAGTTTTCATTCCAATCCCAGAGAAGGGCAATGCCAAAGAATGTTCAAACTATTGCACAATTACACTCATTTCACATGCTAGCAAGGTAATGCTCAAAATCCTTCAAGCTAGGCTTCAACAGTACGTGAACCAAGAACTTCCAGATGTTCAAGCTGGATTTAGAAAAGGCATAGGAACCCGAGATCTAATTGCCAACATCCGTTGGATAATAGAAAAAGCAAGGGAATTTCAGAAAAACATCTACTTCATTGGCTTCCCTGGTAGCTTGGATGGTAAAGCATCTGCCTACAATGTGGGAGATCTGGGTTTGATCCCTGGGTCGGGAAGATCCCCTGGAGAAGGAAATGGCAATCCACTCCAGTATTCATGCCTGGAAAATCCCATGGACCAAGGATCCTGGTGGGCTACAGTCCATGGGGTCACAGAGAGTCAGACACGACTGAGCGACTTTTCTTCTTCTTCAACTTCATTAACTACATTAAAGCCTTAGATAGTGTGGATCACAACAAACCGTGGAAAATTCTTAAAGAGTTGGGAATACCAGACAACCTTATTTGCCTCCTTAGAAACCTGTGTGCAGATCAAGAAAAAACAGTTAGAACTGGACATGGAACAATGGACTGGTTCCAAATTGGGAAAGCAGTACATCAAGGGTATATCGCCACCGTGCTTGTTTAACTCTGAATATTTATATGCAGAGTACATCATGTGAAATGCCAGGCTCGATGAAGCTCAAGCTGGAATTAAGATTTCCAGGAGAAATATCAATAACCTCAGGTATCCAGATGACACCACCCTTATGGCAGAAAGCAAAGAGGAACTAAAAAGCCTCTTGATGAAGGTAAAAGAGGAGAGTGAAGAAGCTGGCTTAAAACGCAACACTCAAAAAACGAAGATCATGGCATCTTATCCCATCACTCATGGCAAATAGATGGGAAAACAATGGGAACAGTGAGAGACTTTATTCTCTTGGGCTCCAAATCATTGCAGATGGTGAATGCAGCCATGAAATTAAAAGACGCTTGCTCTTTGGAAGAAAGGCTATGACAAACTTAGCGTGTTCAAAAGCAGAGACATTACTTTGCTGACAAAGGTCCGGCTAGTCAAAGCTATGGTTTTTCCAGTAGTCATATACATGTGTGAGAGTAGGACCTTAAAGAAGGCTGAGAGCCAAAGAACTGATGGTTTTTAACTGTGGTGCTGGAGAAGACTCTTGAGAGTCCCTTGGACTGCAAGGATTTCCAACCAGTCCATCCTAAAGGAAATCAGTCCTGAATATTTATTGGAAGGAATGATGCTAAAGCTGAAGCTCCAATACTTTGGCCACCTGATGGGAAGAACTGACTCATTGAAAAAGATCCTGATGCCGGGAAAGATTGAAGGTGGGAGGAGAAGGGGATAATAGAGGATGAGATGGTTGGATTGCATCACCGACTCAATGGACATGAGTTTGAGCAAGCTCCAGGAGATAGTGAAGGACAGGGAAGCTTGCTATGCTGCAGTCCATGGGGTCACAAAGAGTCAGACACGACTGAGCAACTGAACAACAAAGCCTAAACATATTCACTTCAGCCTTCCAAGATTAATTATGTCCAAGTGAAATGAGTTAACATAAATATGGTGTTTAAAAATTGATGTGAATAATGCTTATGAAGTTTTTAAGGATATAATTAAATTCCTACAAATCAAAAAAGCAGCAGTTTGGGTAAAAGTTTAGGTTCTTCTTCTAAGACTAAGTGGTCAGTCTCTTTGCACAGTCTTCAACGTTTACTCAAATGGGACAAGTTATGTTTCTAGATAAGAAATTCTATTCTAAAAGTGTCATTCAAAAGAGCAGTTTGGCCTTCCAAGATTAATTAAATACAAGTCAAGTGAAATATAAATATGCTTCAATAATGTTTTAACATAGAAGCATATTTAAGTTCATATAAAAAATGATATAATGACTGTGTACAAAATATTTTTGCCTCTATATTAAAGCATATATGTCAACTAGTAATATTTATGATATACTTTTGGGATATATTGAAGGCCTGGAGATTTGTTTGTCAAGATCTTCATAGTCCATATCATGTTCTAAATCTAGGAAAATCTATGACTAAGTCCTTACAAAAACAGTTATGTATTTTTGTTCAATATAGAATTCCACTCTCTTCCACTCTAATACTGTTAGTTATTATAACACATTAACCAGAGTCCTTTAATTATATCATCCTAAAGTGTATCTGTTTTCTCCTCAGATTCACCTAAAAGCCCCTGCCATCAGCTTAAGATCAGTAACTAAATCTCCTAGAAGAAACCCCTAAAGAACCTAAGTAAAGGAGTGTGCCGTGTACCCTGGACTACAGTACTACAAGGGAGTAACTGACAGGTACCCCTGACACCCGCACAAAAAGTCAGCTGTGACTGAATGATGATGCCCAGGGCTTTTTAGTACCCAAATTGAAGACTACATAAGGTAGATACAGCTTTCATCCAATACCTTCCCAATCAAACCTCTCCAGAGGCAGAAACCGCTGATTATCTTGCAGTGCTTTTCATGGCTTTGTGCCATATCCTCTTGGTTTTTTTCTTGCATCTCTGCTGGCTCAAGATTATAAATTGCTAGTAGAAGGCTCCATTTTTAATCACAGTAATCTCAAGAATCTTAGCCCTAACAAAACATCAGGTGGACGATTAATTATTCAGACACTGGCAGAGCTAATCAATGGATATCCAATGTAAGGGAGTATCGAAATAGATGATGGAACATATGAGCATGCTTTGAATTTCAGTGAGAATCCTTATAGTTTTGCCTGTTTGGCAAGTGTGAAGAATATGGGCTCCAGAGTTTTAAACACTGCCATGCAGTCAATGTCATACTGGATAATACAGCAACTCATCCTGCAACTAAAGAAACATAAGGGACTAACTAATTCAACTGTAGACAACATTCTCTGAACAACCCTGTGATCAGCAGGCGTAGGACTCTGCGTTGAGCATGTCCCAGAGATCATGGCCTCTCCTTCAGCTCAGGCTCACGAAAGGGTAACCAAGAGTTGAAACAAAAGTCACAGCTTGCAAACTTCTACCACAACTCATGAAACAGGTAAATTATACTAAATTGTGGCATGCAAGATGAACTATTTTAGCCCAAATGTATTAACAGCAGCTCATTCACACTATACATTTCAAGATAAGACCACAGTTCACTTATTTTCCAAATTCTGACCAATCCCTACCAAGACCACCCTCTGGCTAACTCTAATTCCCAAAAGTTTTTGTCTCTCTGTAACTCTCCAGGTGAGACACCCGGGGTAACCAGTGTGTGTGCTTCTCTACTGCTGCTGCTGCTGCGTCTGCTAGTAGACATTTTTTGACTACAGATATGTTTTTGGTGGCCTTTGGTCAGTTGCATTTTTAAAGGTCATAATATGGTCACTCATCCACATGCTGTCTTGATAAAGAGGGTTTGTGGGTAAGGGGTATTTTTTAAGCAAAAGACAAAACAGGAATAGAGAGAAAAAAGAAAGAAAATGAGGCTGCTTCTTTAACATTATCAAATTCTTAAGTCCCAGTGATTCTTCATCTATGCCCCTTCCAGTGAACAGAGAAATCATACTAAGTTTTTTGTGAAAGTATTTGATAGCCAGACAGCCCATGCCCAACCCATAGATCTTAGAGTATTATAAGCAATTAGCAGGTGCTATGCAAATATCAGCAAAAACAATAGCGGTGCATTTTCATATTTGTTCAGTAATTGTAAGTTTGCTTTTATGGCTTTGCCTTATGTGAGATAATCAATGACCCTGGCATCATTCTTATTTTAGAGATGAAGTCTGTAAATCACTGTCAAGCAGCTTTTAAGAACTGGAACCACAATGCAAATTCAGTTATTAACCATCATGATGAATTCCCTTCCATTTTTTTTGCAGAGGTTTTATAAAATGAGAATTATGCAGCTGTGGGTATATTGGTGAAACAATTCTGGTCAGTCACTGTTCTCTTTTAGGGAAAACTAGAGTTGCACTAGAGTTGCTTTTTATTAATGCTGTAAATTAAAAAAGAAAAAGAAAACCTTTTATCATTTTCAAGGACTATAGATAGCATTTATGCAGTCAGAAGTTGTTTTAATTAGACATGGACCAGAACCACAAATTCATTAGATTTAACACTCAGTAATACTACCAAAGTTTTCATCTCACCTTATCATTAGGTCAAATACAGTCAAATGTTTTTAAAAGGCCTTGACCATGCAGTCATATAATCATCTTTTTAGATGGTCAGTGTATTTGAAATGCACAGAGAACCTCAGGTAAAAGCAATAGCCCATGGAGAAACTTAGAGCATTTTATTATACTGGACTATTAAGCACATTCACAGTTCATAAAGTTTAATGGTCTGTCTGTAATGATTTATTTTTAAGTCAGCCCAAGGCTTCTGGGAGAACAAAGTGTGACCAAATGCCATCAACTACTCTGTCAAGCTTAATGGCAGCATTTAAAGCCTCACCACAGACTTGCAAATTAACTACTGTCCCCCCACATGAAATCAACGTCTCCCCTTAAATAAATTAAAATGCTTCTAGACCTACCAGGAATTTGTCTGAGCTGAAAACATATATTCGTTCCAGGTACTAGGTCAGAAATGTTATGAAAGAAGTCAGACTCATTAACACTATTCATATACAGGACTCTGCACCAAATGAACAGCAGATACAAGATGGCATCCCTGAAAATTAGCACTGTTATTTTTACTGATGGGAAGAAGGATTTAAAAAGGAATGTTAGCAGGAACTAGCTCTCTACTACAGAGGCTAAGAATAAGGTTCTAAATCTGATGACTGCTGACCAGAAAACCACCTTCAGTTCTGGCATCACATGCGTTAGTGTTTCCATGTAAACTGCTGACTAAGGGAGAAAAGCCATTTAAACCACTCTATCCGTTAATAAATCATCTGATCAACACATACACATTCTGGCCAAAAATGAGCAGCTAACGTGTCCGGGGACTCACTGTAATTTCTTTGCAAGACCCTCATTTGATCAGTATGTGACTGAACTGATGACAATTTTGTGTCTGTATCTTTTCACTTATCCACAGTCCAGAAAAGACTAATGAGCAATAAAATGATCAAAAGCACAATAAAACAGAAAAGAAATAAAGCCCTCAATTAACCACCCATGACTGAAATTCCTCATATTTAACTGTAAAGCATATTATCCCTGTTCCTGATATTGAATCTGATAAAGTATCTGAAGCAGGACTAGGCATAGAAGAGTTACTTGGGAAGTATAACTGGTTAATAATAAATGGAGGACAGAAAATCATAAGCATAGAGAAAGAATAAATGAAAGCCTGGGTTTTACAAAGACCTTTATTTTCATTGAAACGTATTTCTTCCCTCTGAACTCAAGAAATGCCAAGAGTGAAAACCATTCTAATTAAAAACTGTCACCTTATTTGAATGTCTTTGACATGAAACTCTTCATTCATATCTTTTGATGTCTTCTGTCTATATCCCAATTTTTCACCCTAGCCCTTTTTGTCTCATCTCTTCATTTCAGTTGTTTTATTAACTTTCTGGTTATAAGAGTAATGCATGCTCAGTTCCAAAAAAAAAAAAAATCAGAAAATATGAACAATTATGAACAGAAAGCAAAAGTCAATGTTAATCCCACAACCCAGAATTAACCACTGATAACATTTCAGTGACTTCTCTTCAGACTTTTCCTTGCTCATATATGCAAACGGGACACACTACACATACTATTTAACATAATAGCTTTGTGTTTTGTACACTTTGACCTAGTACTATGAAATGATCCTATGCCTCCCAACTGATTGCTGTGACTGAAAACACTTCAGCTGAAGTCTGTGAATGTTTTTATTTTCAGTTTGTTTTAGATTTACCATACGATTGTTTGTGTTAGTTCAAAACTCAAATTATCAGTGGGAGTTTGGTTAAGCCCACACAGTGAAGGGGCTCATGCTCTTGCTCAGTCATTAAGTCGTGTCCAACTGTGACCCCATGGACTGTAGCCCACCAGGCTCCTCTGTCCATGGGATTTGCCGGGCAAGAATACTGGAGTGGGTACAATTTCTTTTCTTCAGGGGATCATCCTTACCCAGGGATCGAACCCACATCTCCTGCATTGGGAGGCAGATTCTTTACCACTGTGCCACCTGGAAAGCCTACACTGAAGGTATGGTATCATAAATAGCCATTAAAAAGACTAGCTGTCCTAATATTTTCTCAGTACTCAATAAAAGTTTGATCCTTTGATAACTTTAGCTTAGAAAGAGCCAGAGTTACTGTGAGTGATTTTCACCTTTAAAGAATTTTTTTCTTCATAGACTCTTGACAAAACAAGTTCCAGAATAGTATGTATTTCCAGAAAGAAGTTTTAGTAAGAATTCTTACCTTTTCATCTTTCTATCCCTCACTGTATACTTATTAATTCAAATTTTTAAAAAAGCTCTAGTGAAAATGAATCATGGATAATTTAATTAAGAAAAAAAGATAGGTCAAGAACTGTGGCGACCCTGACATTTTACACTACAATCTAACATGGTACAGTTTCATAAATACAGACAGAAGACACAAGACTCATGGGTCAGGGATAAAGGACTGTTACTGAAAAAAATGGCAATAGCCAGAGTTTCAGTATTTCCTCAGACTCGTTTCCCAATGCCCAATTCCCATAAAGCTTTGCAAAGAGGGCTGGATGATCCCTGCACACACGCTGGGTTGTACTTCGAGAAAAATAACCCTGAGCTTTAAGGATCTGAATCTTTTCAGCAAGCATGCCTGGTCTTTGCTCTGGAGGAAGACATCTGTTTTCCACGGCCGTTCTTCATACAAATGTGCTTAAAAGTTCATCTGGAACAAAGGCAGTCAGAACCTCTGCTCTCAAAGCTTGCAGAAATTTGAGAGACTTACGGAGAGAATCAGTTCCTAGTAGAACGTATCTCTCTCTTTTTAGTGGCTGCCTGTTTAATGGTATAAGTGTTCTATGATATATTTAACTAATATCTTAAGAGAACTTTTAGTTGTTTCTGAAGCCATCATTAACATTCTTGGACTTGTATAATTTCTTTGAGATTACTCAAGATGTGGGATTGCTGAGTCAGACTATTGGAAGCTTTTTATAAGATTTACTTATGTGTACCTTGCCTTCTAGGAAGCTATTCTTCATAGCCTGCTCATGTAATAAATATTTGGTTCCCCTTGCTTTCACTTATAGGCAGTATTATCAACCTGTTTGACCTCTGCAAATCTAATAGGCAAAGTGACATCTTTGCTTTCATTTTCATTTGTTAATTACTAATAAAACTGAATGTGTTCACTATATTTATTAACTATATATCTTTTATATTCTAAATATTGATGTCCATCAAGCCATTATTTTTTAAGAGGCATGCATCTTACCGATTGGTAAAAATTCTTTATGTATCTTGTTTTGTATAACAGAATTTTTATGTAACAGAATAAATGTAGTTCATGCATACCTGTAGATATGCGTTCTTAGGGACAAACTTCAAGCCTCCAGATTTGGCTCTATCTCTGAGGGTGAAACTAAAGTAATTCTTTAGCTATCACATAACTGAAAACCTTCTAACTGCTTCATTTGGGCATTTCTGTCTTAATATGTCATCAAAGGTCTGGGCTAAACAACTTAAAACTCATCCAGTAGCAAATGTGAATATTCACGTAAGTCTTTCTTTCTTTTTCCCCACCAAATTTTATAGGATTAAGTTTGAAACTAATTATAAGAGCAATGTGGAACACTAAGAAACAAGACTGGAAAGACTCTAATAGAAGAGATTGATCCTAGCCTGTTTAATGAAAATGACTCTTCTCTTCCAATGTTCTAATGAAAGTCATTAACCACTAACATCCCTATTCCCAGGCCAAGGAAATACAAAAGGTTGTTAAATCTGCATATAAAACACATGTGGCTTTGTTATAAACATTGCAAAACTTAAGGAAGTTACATAATTTGTTAATCTTCCAGTTGTCTCCCTATCTGGAGACTACTTTTAATTACCTTTGAAAATTGTGTTCCATCCAAAACAAAAAATCATTGTTTTGCAAATCACTGCCAGAAATTAGAGGAATAAGGGAAATATTTTCAAATGTAAAGTGCTTTAAAGAAGTGATTGCAATATTAAAATGAAATCCTTCAACTCTATAACAAAGCACCTTCTCCACAAAGAAAGGGAAAAAAAACTTAGGTTGCTATATTCAACTTATAAGAGCAAAATTTAACAACAGTTTTTCTGTGAAATGAAAGGCAATGTGTCAAATCAGAACTCAGTGGTGAAAGCCAAATCTCAAAATTCTCAAGAAAGCTTTCTGACTGATTCCAGGTAACTTATGTGCATTAGGTAGCAGATATTTAAATATAATTTAGAAAACTAAAACAAAAGAAATAAATAATTTCAAGATCAGGATAAAAACTAAAATAACATGAGAGATCCAGATTCCTCCAGTATTTGTGTTGATTCAGTTCAGTTGCTCAGTTGTGTCTGACTCTTTGCAACCCCATGGACTGCAGCACGCCAGGCTTCCCTGTCCATCACCAACTCCCGTAGCTTGCTCAAACTCATGTCCATCGAGTTGGTGATACCATCCAACCATCTCATCCTCTGTTATCCCCTTCTCCTCCCACCTTCAATCTTTCTCATCACCGTCAGGGTCTTTTCCAATGAGTCAATTCTTCACATGAGGTGGCCAAAGTATTGAAGTTGCAGCTTCAGCATCAGTCCTCCCAATGAGTATTCAGGACTGATTTCCTTTAGGATTGACTGGTTGGATCTCCTTGCTGTCCAAGGAACTCTCAAGAGTCTTCTCCAACACCACAGTTCAAAAGCATCAATTCTTTGGTGCTCAGCTTTCTTTACAGTCCAACTCTCACATCCATACATGACTACTAAAAAACCATAGCTTTGGCTAGACAGACCTTTGTTGGCAAAATAATGTCTCAGCTTTTTAATAATATGCTGTCTAGGTTGGTCATAGCTTTTCTCCAAGGAGCACGCATCTTTTAATTTCATGGCTGCAGTCACCATCTGCAATGATTTTGGAGCCCCCAAAAATAAAGTCTGTCACCGTTTTCATTGTTTCCCCATCTATTTGCCATGAAGTGATGGGACCAGATGCCATGCTTTTATATTTATGAATGTTGAGTTTTAAGCCAACTTTTTCACTCTCCTCTTCCACTTTCATCAAGAGGCTCTTTAGTTCTTCTTCACTTTCTGCCATTTGTGTTGGTTCAGTTCAGTTCAGTCACTCAGTCATGTCTGAGTCTTTGCGACCCCATGAATCATAGCACGCCAGGCCTCCCTGTCCATCACCAGCTCCCAGAGTTCACTCAGACTCACACCCATCAAGTCAGTGATGACATCCAGCCATCTCATCTTCTGTCGTCCCCTTCTCCTCCGGCCCCCAATCCCTCCCAGCATCAGAGTCTTTTCCAATGAGTCAACTCTTCGCATGAGGTGGCCAAAGTACTGGAGTTTCAGCTTTAGCATCATTCCTTCCAAAGAAATCCCAGGGCTGATCTCCTTCAGAATGGACTGGTTGGATCTCCTTTCTGTCCAAGGGACTCTCAAGAGTCTTCTCCAACACCACAGTTCAAAAGCATCAATTCTTCAGTGCTCAGCTTTCTTCACAGTCCAACTCTCACATCCACACATGACCACTGGAAAAACCATAGCCTTGACTAGACGGACCTTTGTTGGCAAAGTAATGTCTCTGCTTTTGAATATGCTCTCTAGGTAGGTCATAACTTTCCTTCCAAGGAGTAAGCATCTTTTAATTTCATGGCTTCAGTCACCATCTTCAGTGAGCCCAAAAAAATAAAGTCTGACACTGTTTCCACTGTTTCCCCATCTATTTCCCATGAAGTCATGGGACCAGATGCCATGAGCTTCGTTTTCTGAATGTTGAGCTGTCAGCCAAACTTTTTACTCTCTTCTTTCACTTTCCTCAAGAGGCTTTTTAGTCTCTCTTCACTTTCTGCCATAAGGGTGGTGTCATCTGCATATCTGAGGTTATTGCTATTTCTCCCAGCAATCTTGATTCCAGCTTGTGCTTCTTCCAGCCCAGCGTTTCTCATGATGTACTCTGCATATAAGTTAAATAAGCAGGGTGACAGTATACAGCCTTGAAGTACTTCTTTTCCTATTTGGAGCCAGTCTGTTGTTCCATGTCCAGTTCTAACTGTTGCTTCCTGACCATCAAAGTTGAACTAAAATTCCTTAACAGTTTAACCAGTGTCTCTGGATGCTTCAAGCTCATGAGATGCAAACAGCACTTTCAGAACACAGTAAGAGACCTCCAGGGACCAAAACTACAAAGAAGCTAGCATTTCTGGTTGCACCAGAAAGTGAAATGGACTTTTGAAGCCAGATGTTTTGAATATTCTCTATTTTCCACGTCCTAGAGAAAAGACTCCAAGTGGCTAGTAATTGTATGTTTTTTCTTCCTGACGTTCTGTAACTATTTGGGGCCCATTGATAACTACACCTGGATATATATACATGTAACTTTAATCCAACACCCCTACAAACTCAGTTTCTCTATCTTGCCCAGGCCCATAATGGAACTTAAAATATACATGAACCAAATAGTATCACCTCATCCCTTCTCTTTTCTTTACTTATTTATTTATATTTCACACAACAACTCTCAGAAAGAAAGAAATATTCAGGAAGCCAAGTGCTCAGGGGATGAGGTCAACTGGTACTTCAGTCCACAGCTAAGATAATCCCAACTACCTTTCTGCCTTCTGAGACAAAATAGAGCCGATGCTCTTAGCTCTGGGTCGGGGCAGGGGGATGTCCGCCCCATGTAAAACTCTCTTCTCTAAGAAATACCCTTATGAGCTGTCAGATCCTACTACATTGTTAATAAATTTCCCTTTTGGATTAAAGTCTTACTCTTAGACTTTCACAGGAAGGCACCTTAGTCCTGTCCTCATGCTATGCCAGTTTCTTTTATTCAGGACATTTCCTGATTCACACTCTTCATTTAGTAAACATTTAGTCTTCTTGACTTCCTCTATCTGTTAGTTTTCTCTGTGTGTGTGCACACAGGCACTCAGTTGTGTCCAACTCTTTGAGACCCCGTGGACTCATAGCCCAGTAGGTTCCTCTGTCCATAGGATTGTCCAGGCAAGAATACTGGAGTGGGTTGCCAATTCCTCCTCTAGGGGGATCTTCCCAACCCAGGGATTGAACTGGTGTCTCCTGCATTGGCAGGTGGATTCTCTACCACTGAGCAACCTGGGAAGCCCCAATTCCTAGGTCTGCTGTAAAAAAATCACCATAAAATTGGTGACTTAGAACAACAAAAATGTCATTTTCTCAGAGTTCTGGAAGCCAGAACTCCAAAACTGAGAAATCAGAAGGTCTCCCTCTGAAAAATCCAGGGAAAGTCCTTGCCTCTTCCAGCTTCTGGTGGCTCCAAGAATTCCCTGGTCCACAGCAGCCAAAGACCAATATCTGCTTCCATTTTCATATCACCTTCTCCTCTCCTGTCTTATAAGGACACTTATTATTGGATTGAGGATCCACCCAGTAATCTAGGATCATAATCTAGGATCATCTCATGATCCTTAACTTAATTACATCTGCAAAGGGTCTTTTTCCAGTGAGATCACACTCACAGGTTCTGGGAATTAAGACATGGATATACGTTTTGGGGAGACCCCATTCAACCCTCTGTATCCACACAGGCACTGAGCAAAGCACAGAAGCCTTAGTTTCTGTTTCTGTTTGTTTTCCAGCTTTTCAACAGCACTGTCAGATAGAACTTTCTGTTACAATAGAAATGTTCTATATCTGTGCCATCCAACAGGGCAGCCATATGGAGTTATTGAACACTTAAAACACTAGCTAATCAAATCGGATGCCTAACTTTTTAAAATTTTATTTAATTTTAATTAAAATGTAAATAGCCCCATGTGGTTAGTGGCTGCTATAATTGATAGCCACAGTTATAAAATTTTTTAGTAGAATCTACTTTTTATATATTTATTTTTCCAACTTTATTGGGGTAAGATTGACTGATAAAAATTACATATATTTAAGGTCTACAATGTGATTATTTAATGTGTGTATATATATATTATATATATAGTTAAATGCTTACCATGATCAAGTTAAGGAATACATCCATCACCTCACATAGATAACTTTGTATGTATGTGGTGAGAAGATTTAAGATCTGCTCTCTTAGTAAGTTTCAAGTATATAATACATTACTATTATTAAACTGTGGAAAATTCTTCAAGAGATGGGAATACCAGACCACCTGATCTGCCTCTTGAGAAATTTGTATGCAGGTCAGGAAGCAACAGTTAGAACTGGACATGGAACAACAGACTGGTTCCAAATAGGAAAAGAAGTTCGTCAAAGCTGTATATTGTCACCCTGTTTATTTAACTGATAGGCAGAGTACATCATGAGAAACGCTGGACTGGAAGAAACACAAGCTGGAATCAAGATTGCCGGGAGAAATATCAATAACCTCAGATATGCAGATGACACCACCCTTATGGCAGAAAGTGAAGAGGAACTAAAAAGCCTCTTGATGAAAGTGAAAGAGGAGAGTGAAAAAGTTGGCTTAAAGCTCAACATTCAGAAAACAAAGATCATGGCATCCGGTCGCACCACTTCATGGGAAATAGATGGGGAAACAGTGGAAACAGTGTCAGACTTTATTTTTCTGGGCTCCAAAATCACTGCAGATGGTGACTGCAGCCATGAAATTAAAAGACGCTTACTCCTTGGAAGAAAAGTTATGACCAACCTAGATAGCATATTCAAAAGCAGAGACATCACTTTGCCAACAAAGGTTCATCTAGTCAAGGCTATAGTTTTTCCTGTGGTCATGTATGGAGGTGAGAGTTGGACTGTGAAGAAGGCTGAGTGCCGAAGAATTGATGCTTTTGAACTGTGGTGTTGGAGAAGACTCTTGAGAGTCCCTTGGACTGCAAGGAGATCCAACCAGTCCATTCTGAAGGAGATCAGCTCTGGGATTTCTTTGGAAGGAATGATGCTAAAGCTGAAACTCCAGTACTTTGGCCACCTCATGCGAAGAGTTGACTCACTGGAAAAGACTCTGATGCTGGGAGGGATTGGGGGCAGGAGGAGAAGGGAATGACAGAGGATGAGATGGCTGGATGGCATCACTGACTCGATGGACGTGAGTCTGAGTGAACTCCAGGAGTTGGTGATGGACAGGAAGGCCTGGCATGCTGCGATTCATGGGGTCGCAAAGAGTCGGATACGACTGAGCAACTGATCTGATCTGATCTGATTATCTATAGTCACCATGCTCTACATTAGATCCCCAGAGCCTATTTATCTTAAAACCCCTTTGACCAACAATCAATCTCCTAACCCCACCCCATTGCAACCTAGACTCCTGGCAATCACCATTCTATCCTCTGTTTCTCAAAGTTCATATGTTTTTGTCACAGAGAGCAGGTTTTTCTTCTTCTCATGGCTGAGTATTATCCACTGTATACATATATAGCACATTTTCTTTATCCATTCATTCATTGATGGACTTAGGTTGTTTCCATATCTTGAAAGTTGTAAAATTTTGACTATCCTTACCTATCGTCTTCTCCTTTCCTCATTTGTCCTTATGATTTTATGCTCATTTCTTTATTTTCCTTCTCATGAGATTATAGGAAGTAGCAAAGATAAATACATGAAATTGTGGAAAGCAGCAAAAATAAATAAATGTGTTCACAAAAATAAGGGCTTCCCTGGTGGCTCAGACAATAAAGAATCTGCCTGCAATACAAAAAGAAATACAAGTAGCAGTGAGAAACACATGTGCTTAGTCTGCCATATTTAACTGGATGACTCTATCAATTATCATTGAACTAGTTCATATTATCTCATTATGATGAAAACTAACACATGGGAAAGAGGTGGGGTTCATGAACAAATTCAGTATTTAGCTGGGTTTTTCTGGGTAATTTTGGCCAAAATCTCAGTCTTAGGACAGAAACGAAATGGAACAACGGTACCTTGAGGTTGCAAAAGCCAGGGCACCCTGCCCCGCATTCATGACTCTTTCGGAAACTTATACTATCTTAAAAGAATATGGAAGTTATTAGGCCAGTAGAATGTTAAATGATGTTATTAGCTTTGTTATACCTACAACACCATGTGAATCTGGCATAAATACAAGGTCAAGTCTGATATAGGCAACAAAGACTTCACAAAGATTTTATGAATTTCAAAATTGTAATTATTTTCCCAAATCTCTTTCCAATTTGAATTCCTTCAAATTCTGCCCCTTTTCATCACCAAGGAAGAAAGGCAGGTAAAGCAAAGCTTTATCTTGCCATAGTGACCAACAGCTTTATCTGTAGTTTGTCAAAATAAGCCATGACCAGCCTCCTCGAGGTTAGGTCAAACTTCAAAATCTCAAATTATCCATCTTCTACTCATCCAGTAGGAATCTGATCACCCTGTTCACACTGGGCTATAAGTAAACCTTAATATATGTGAAAGGAAGAATCAGAAACAACACGTACAAAGAAGGAAGAAACGCGCTTGCAAGTAAGTTGCAAAGATGGCAGACTTCAAGAGAACGGATTGAGGGATTGAGCAAACAAAATCAAAGAATGCATTAACTTCTTTCATTGCCAAGGTTAATGAGTTTACAGTTAGTCTATTCATGAAGAGAAAATTGTAATTTTCTCACACCTAACATCTGTACATGTCATAATCTATCTTCAGACATTAGTTTTACAAAAGTCAGAGAGAGTTGCTTTGTTAGGGCCTCAGTAGTTTACAGGAAATGCTCAGGAAGACTTTTGTCTTAGAGACTAAAATTAGGCAGAAAAAATTTGTTCTTTTTGATTTGACTCAGAGTGCAGTGTGGGTTTTCTTTTCTCCTAGCTGTGGAATAATGGGCACACCTATTCATAAAGGTGGCAGG
This sequence comes from Bubalus kerabau, assembly GCF_029407905.1. Classification (NCBI taxonomy): domain Eukaryota; kingdom Metazoa; phylum Chordata; class Mammalia; order Artiodactyla; family Bovidae; genus Bubalus; species Bubalus kerabau. The sequence goes on from NC_073641.1 coordinate 18,516,740, forward strand.
GCCATATCAATTTTACTTTCACAATGGATATAACTCAATTAGCTACTAATAAATTATACTTAGAAAGCCATTATGCAGATGACTAAAGCCAACAAGCCGTTCGATGTCAGTTAATGTGGCTGCAGTATAAAGGCTTCCTACAACAGTAACATATTAGAAAGATACTGGCTTAAAGAACCACAGTTGGCAAGTAGCACCTGGTAAGAGACATGCCTGGCAAGACTCCAGGACATCCCTGCTCCTGCATTTAAGATGGCCAACTGGTTTTAAATCTGAACCATTTCCAATTGCAAAGACAACTTGCAATGAAGCCAAATAGTGATGGTTGAGTAACTGAGACATGCTATGCTTATTGGTTTAAAGAAAAAAGAAAAAAACCTTGTGATCTGTCTCAAAGATCCTTAACATCTTCCTTTCAAAAAGAGTCTTGATTTTTTTCTATATTGTTTTTAAGTTCTGTTTATTGGATTTTAAATCATCTGACATAAAAAGCTCCTACCTCAAGAACCCCCTAGACAAGAGGATGTATCCATTTCTAACAAATGGATCCTTTATACTGATCCCAGTGAAGACATATGAGAACCCCAGCAAGAAGATGATATGTTATCACTTTACATTAGGAATCCTAGCACTTGTTCACCTTTTATTTAACTAAAAAGGATTTTCAAGTTTTTCTATGCCTTACATTAAACATGAGATTATACATACAAATATTAATTTATGCTCCCCCCCCACCCCCGCCCAGTGTCTTCCACCATGCCTTTCTGTGATAGATCAAATATGACCACCAATTTTTTTTTTTTGCAAGAAATGGAGTCTATTTTCCAATTGCTTGAATCTGAGTCAGCCCTGTGGTCTGCTTTGACCATTAGAAGGAGGGATAAATGACCAGTGTGACTTCCAAGCTTCAGTGCACTTGTAGCTTCCACGGTCACCCTCCGGAACACTGACATCTTAGGAATAAGCTGAGCGAGCCTTCCCAAGGATGATGGCCTTCCTGGAGTGTCAGGCATCAATGGAAGGAGAGTCCCAGCCACCCCATCCATCTCAACTCTCCCAGCTGACACCTCAGACATACGAATGAAGTCATCTGGGATCAGCCGGCACCAGCCAGTCTGCCAGCTGGATTCAAAATCATGAGTTAGCATAGCCAACCCCCAGCGCAGCAGAGATGAGCCACCCCCAATGAACACCATCCATGTTAGCAACCTACAGAACCATGAGCAAACAAAGCACTCTAAAACCACTAGATTTTGGATCTGTGATGTGAAAACATATGACTGAGACACATCCCATTTGACATATTAGGCTAAAATTAAGGCATCTCATACCTATTAATTCCCACATGAAATTAAGAGAAGAGGTAGGACTTGATCAACTACCACTAGCAACCGAGTCATTTCTTTTTGCAGATATCCCCTAGCTCCCAACATGACAACTCCAATTCTTTACATTTCTATTCCACGCCTCTTACCTCTCCAAAAATAGCTAAGTATCTGGGCAATTCTCTCACTTGTCAATAACCATCAGCACTAGTGTGTCAGAACTCTGCGAGGTGATGCAACACAACCGTGAACAGACAGACACACACTCTGCCTTTATGGAACTGACCATATGGTGGAACCTACATTGACAGCTAATTATCAAGTTAGTTATTTGGGCTTCCCTGGTGGCTCAGTGATAAAGAATCTGTCTGCCAATGCAGGAGACACCAGTTCAATCCCTGATCCAGGAAAACCCACATGCAGTGGAACAACGAAGTCCATGCAACAGAACTTCTGAGCCTGTACTCTGAGCCTGGGAACCTCAACGAGAGAGTAGCCCCGACTCGCTGCAACTAGAGAAAAGCCGATGCAGCAACAAAGACCCAGCACAGCCAAAATTAAACAATAAATAAAAAGAATAGGGCTGATGAATATTAAATATTAATATGCATAATTCAACAAAACATTAAAAAATAAAGTTAGTTATTTTAATCAAAAGTGTGATAAGTGCCAAAAAGGACAAGAGCAGAGGGCCACAAGGTACCTAAATAGGAGTCTGACCAGACCTGGGAGATCATGGAAGCCTTTTCTGGGGAGCTGATTTTCAAGACCAAGACCTGAAGAATAAGCAGGAATTATATGGCAGGGAGGAGGGGAAATTTTTCACAAGGTCCTGAAACAGGAAAGGGGAGTGATACCTCGAAGGACAGATTGCCAGTGAGGCAGGATTGCAGAGAGTGAGGAAGCATGTGGGTGAGACAAGATTAACTCTATATCGAGCACAAGCATTTCTTCTTGTAAACAATGTAACTCTGACCTCAGGGCACATCCAAGGGCAGAAAACATGTGACCTAAGACAGGAGGCCATTACCAAAGATGATGGAAGAAATTAAAGAGTTGAAGCGAAGCAGCAGATGAAACTTCTGAGCGACTTTAGCCACCCCACAACAAGTAATTCCAACGTTCCATTCACAGAATTACAGAAAGTTAGAAGGCAAAGGGAACTTAAAAATCTTATGGCCCACTACTGAATAGAACAGGCAACTTGCTCAATATTCTGTAACAACCTAAATGGAAAGAGAATTTGAAAGATAGATACATGTACAAATATAACTGAGTCACTTTGCACACCTGAAACTAACACAACATTGCTAATCAACTATACTTCAATATAAATTTGTAAAAATAAAAAAATAAGTCTTACGATTCAAACCCCTCTTTTTATAAATTGGGAAACTGAGGGCCAAGGAGCAAGAACCTTTTCCACAATGAGGGGATCTTGGGCAGAGTCAAAGCTCAATCCTGTGTCTACTTTCTAACTGCTTCCTCACTGCTTCAGTGTACGCAAAATCCTTCCCCATGCATCACATCAGTCCACCCTCTTTACCACTCTAAGAAGGAGGTGGGGCAGATACTGCAATTCTGATTTTATTCAGAAAGTGAGGCCAAGATTAACCAAAGCTCCCACTGCCAAGAGTGCCAGAGTTCAGACTAGAACTCAGGACTCTGGCCCCTCATCAACTCGATTAATTCAGTAAACATTTGCCAAGCACCTGCACTGTGCAAGCCCCTATGCTGCTGGGGAGAGTCAAATGAATAACTACACGTGTTTGAGTGAGTGAAAGTCACTCAGTCGTGTCCAACTCTTTGTGATGCCATGGACTATACAGCCCATGGAATTCTCCAGGCCAGAATACTGGAGCAGGTAGCCTTTCCCTTCTCCAGGGGATCTTCCCAACGCAGGGATCGAACCCAGGTCTCCCGCTTTGCAGGTGGATTCTTTACCAACTGAGCCACAAGGGAAGCCCAAGAATAATGGAGTGGGTAGCCTATCCCTTCTCCAGGGGATCTTCCCAACCCAGGAATCGAACAGGGGTATCCTGCATTGCAGGCAGATTCTTTACCAACTGAGCTATCAGGCAAGTGCCACACATGTTTATTATCCAGCAAAAATTAGCTTCACCCTTCTCACCTCTGGGCCCTAGGGTCCCTGAGGAAGTGTGCAGTCTTCTCCTGTCCTTACTAAGTCCAGGCAGACAAGAGGGTTCAGCCTGGGTACCAGACTTGTAGCTACTGGGAAGGTCCCGATAGCAGCTAGATATCTTTGGTTACAGGCCACAGAAACAATGGGCAATGGGCTTTCCAGCATAAACATAAGTGCATGGGAACCAATGGGAACACTAGAGAACTATTAATAGATGTGACCACCAACCAGACTCCAACTGCTCCAGAGGCTAAGAAGAAGGAGTTCAGGAATTACCTTAAAGCAGGAATTACCTATCTGCCAATGGGACACGTGGATTCCAGTAAGATTCAAAGAAGACGAAGGGAAGGGAGGGGACACTCCAGGAAGGAACATCCAACTGGTCTAACCTGGCTCAAATCCTAGCTCTTGGCTAGTGAAGGTCAGTGCACCAGATTGGAAAGACAAAGCAATGAACCTAACACAATGCTGTTAGGAAGGTGGAAAAGATTTTAGGCAGCCAAAGGAAAAATGATGCATAAGACTCAGTGCGTGCCACGGCTCTTAGAGCAAACAGAATACCAATTCCATCCTTTCAAAAATAAAACTGGGCATCAATTTCAAGTACTCTTTTTTTTTTCAGTTAAAAAATACTTTATTGCTAAACATGCCAATATAATCACAATAGTAACATCAATGATCACAAAGATCATAGATCATTACAAACATAATAGTAATAATTATAATGTTTGAAATACTGCAAGAATTACCAAATGTAACACAGACACAGGGTGATCAAATGCTGTTGGAAGAACAATACCAACAGACTTACTCTATACAATGTTGCTATAAACCTTCAATTTGTTAAAAAAAAAAAAAAATCCCTGTGAAGTACAATAAAGTGAAGCCCAATAAAACAAGAGATGCCTTTAAAGGCAGGTACTTAAGAAAAGTTGATAGAGTAGCCTTGAGGGATGAAATTTAAAGTTCAGGAACTTGGATGAACTATAAGTCAAATTCCCAGCACTCTTTGTCTGTAAAGACTCCGTATGACCCGCCTTAGCAGTAGTAAGAGTTCTGTAAGTGTTGGTTACCCACATATCAACTACCACAATTGGAGCAAGAGCGTCAAAAGCACACAACCAACCATGCTGAGCCTGACAGCCTCTTCAGGAACAGAAACAGTAACTGTCACATACTTCTGCCACCCGTGGTAATCACTGCCACCGTTGAGGGGGTAAACAATAATGATGATAATAAAATAATTGTTTCTAGGAGCACCAGACTAGGCATTTTCTATGCACATTTTTTCCTTTACTCACACTGATCTATGGCATGCAAAATACATTGGATACAACTTCTTTCTGTTTCATGGCTGTCCTTGGCCAATATCTTCTCCTTTTTATTTCTAGAAGTCTCTAGTGATTACCTCTACCACCAGCAGTGGACAATACTGGTCTAGTTGAAAACAATAAAGATATTCTGCAGAAAAGGCTTCCAGATGGAAAAAAAAAAAATGTTCCAGACAATGAAAGTTGCAAGGAACACTGCCTTGAGCTTTCTCAAAAGCTAACTTGTACCATCCTGCAATATTTCCTCTGGCTTCTAGGTTGAAGTATTTTGCTTTTAGATTGACTTTGTAGGTGTGACATAAAAAGGAGAATCAACTGGTTTGCAGAAATAAATCACAGGCAGGCCTGGGGTCCCGTCTTGCTAGGAAACAGGTAGCCTAGAGAATTTACCTTTGCAGTGAATATCCAGGGATAGTCTAAGGTAGATTTGTACTGGTTACTGAATCTGGTTAGCAGGCTGGCACATAGCCTGGTTAGCTGGCAGAATAGCTCAGAGCAGCCTCACTCTGTGCAACTGGAATCATCAGCAAGTAGAAAAGTGCAGTGATGAGAAAGCCCATGTATCAGTCTAGGAGCATCCTGCTTTGTCTACTTTTTATAGTCAACATAAAACAGCTAAATTTTTACATACTTCACAGTTAAAGAGATGACATATTGATAAACAGTGTCTTTGGCATTTTTTCATCAGTCACAGCACCATCATGCATTCACACACACATACATGGCTCTTAAGAACATTCCTGACTCAAAGAGCAGCACACTGGGGAAGAAGAGCTGTTAGGTCAAGGAATGTTGACCAGCTGTGGGATAAAGAGAGGAGAGGGGTTTTATGGGAAGCGAGTATAGGTGGTAGTTCAAAAAATAAATCTTTCAGAGTAAGATCAAGGACCAGCGAAAGATAAAATGAAGAATAAATATTTGTCAAAGGATTTAACAAATAGAAAAGATAGGGAGAAGGCTAACCCTATAATATTGTATTAAAAAAAAAAACCCTAAAAGTTTGGAATAATTTCAGGAGTCTAGTACATTGCTGAGCGCTGAGGGCAGACACCTAGAGAGAGGCATGAAGGTACCAAGGTGTTAGTCAATGTTACTTACAGCATTAGTCTAGGTAAAAATGGACATTAAATAAATGAAGGTAAAATAAACGCATAGATATGAAAGCATTTGTTTAGTTAGACTATTTTTGAACAGTAAAACATAGACCCTAGTTATATCCTATTTTGGAAGTATAGTACAGCTGACCTTTAAACAACACAGGTTTGAACTTCGAGGGTCCACTTATGTGTGGAATTTGTTCAGCAGTAAATACCACAGTACCACACAATCTGCACTTGGCTGAACCCATAGATGTGGCACCCATGGGTGGCCGATTATAAATCATATTCAGATTTTCAATGGCACAGAGGGTCAGAGGCCCTCACGTCCATGGTGCATAAGGACAGGTAAAGATTCAGGAGGCGTGAGAAAACATCTCAGCCACCAAAGTGTTAATCTGAGGCTAAATGTCCAACATTAGGAGAAAGAAGAAGGCTCACAAAAAACTGGAACCAAAGTTTGTCACTGTTCAGGTCTGGCGGCAGCTCTGGGAACCCAGGGCATCTTGTCATCTCATCAGAAACAATAATCCATTGCTTCCAGCTGCTTCATCAATTGCATCTCAAATTTATATTTTTTTAAGAAAACATGTCTCATCAGGTCAGATATAGGACACTCATGCGTGTTCCAATTCACTTGATGAGTTTTAATCTCCCATAAATTCAGCTTATGTAAGGTGGCTTTTAATCACATATTAACTGTAGAGACGGAGAAGGCAATGGCACCCCACTCCAGTACTCTTGCCTGGAAAATCCCATGGACGGAGGAGCCTGGTAGGCTGCAGTCCATGGGGTCGCTAAGAGTGGGACACGACTGAGCGACTTCGCTTTCACTTTTCACTCTCATGCATTGGAGAAGGAAATGGCAACCCACTCCAGTGTTCTTGCCTGGAGAATCCCAGGGACGGGGGAGCCTGGTGGCTGCCGTCTATGGGGTCACACAGAGTTGGACACGACTGAAATGACTTATCATAGCATAGCATGGCACAACTGTAGAGAAGGAAATGGCAACCCACTCCAGTGTTCTTGCCTGGAAAATCGCATGGATGGAGGAGCCTGGTAGACTACAGTCCATGGGGTCGCAAAGAGTCGGACACAACTGAGCGACTTCACTTTCACTTAACTGAACACCTAACTATGTGCTAGTCATTGACTCAGGCACTGAGGATACAACCAGAATACAAGATCCCTGCCTTCACAGAGCTTATCGGGGAAGTCAGGGTGGGGAGCAGGGCAAGCATAAAAATCTTAAGATAATAACTTCAGCAACAGTCTGAGAAGGACATGGTTCTCTTAAGCATTAGAGGATTCCTAACCCAGACCTGGGGGTCGGGGGCGGTCAAGAATATTTCACAGAGGAAGTGACATCTACAATGGCTGAATGTATGTGTGGCGGTGGCAGGGGGTGAGGGGAAGGAGCGAGTGGGGTGGGGGAAGGGAAGAGAGAGGAAGTGATCCTAATGCAGGAAGAACAAAATATTCTAAGGTCCAGACAGTAATGTATCTGGCCTTAGTTACAAAAATGTACATGAGTAAATTTGGTGGGACTGGAGCATGAAGTGTGATGCAGGGAGAGCTAAGACTGTAGGCAAAAGCAGGAATCACTAAACACAAAGAGAAGCCATTCGGGGCCTTCGGGCAGAAGAGTGACGTAGGTGATCACACATCTAAGGAATGAAGCACCCTGGGAGGAAAGTACCTCCAAAGTCACCAGAAATGATCCCCTATGGTGGCAGACCCCAGCACGACCTGACCAGGTGCCCAGAAATCCGGGGCAGCAAACACACCAGCACCCACCACAGCATGGCACCCCAGTTATGCCTGATCAGGAGGAAGAGAGAAATACGTCCCTAGCATAGCTCCCTTTCATTTGCAGAGGTGAAATTTCTAGAAGCTTGAAGTGCCCTGGGTCACTGTGGATGTGCAACAGCACCTTGGTGCTACTGTTCTGTATTGCTGAAAATGTTTCTTTGAGCCCATATCGCTACCAAAAGTGAGAAGAGTATCCTGGCCTGAGAAGGCCTGGGTGTTTTACATCATTTGTATTAGTTATTTTCCTTTACACTTAAGACATTCCATTGCATTCATTTACCTTACCTGACTGGCTCCTCCTTGATTAGCAGTTTATGGCCAAAGTTGGCCTTCTGACTTGGGAATCTTTGATATTGTAGAGCAACCTGCCAGTAGGTCAGAACGTTTTGAGCTTAGGCAATTTAATGTGTTCAAAATAGTACAAATCACAATCTTGTGGTCCCTATTTTTAATAACGGCCAAGTGGCTGTCAGGACCACTGTTGTGCTCAGTCATTCAGTCGTGTCAGACTCTTTGTGACCCCACGAACTATAGCCCTCCTGGCTCCTCTGTCCATGAGATTTCCCAGACAAGAATACTGGAGTGGGTTTCCATCTCCTTCTCCAGGGGATTGTCACCCAACCGAGGGATAAAACACACGTCTCCTGCACTGGCAGGTGGATTCTTTACCACCTCAGATGGATTCTGAGCCATCTGGGAAGCTCAAGACTACTGGTATAAAACTAAGAATATTACATACAAAGTTCCAAAACACATTCTGAAGTCAAGCCATTAGATTTCAGTACGATAACCAGTGAAATGTTAATCTCTCTGTCTGTCTGTCTGTCTCTCTCTCTCTCTCTCTCTCACACACACACATACACACACACAATTACCTTGCCAGCCTGTGTGTGCCTTATGTTTTGTGGTTATTGTTATTCACCTCATTGACATATGCTAAGCCCTCCCTAAATGGCTTCACTCCTGAAAATGATACTACTGAGTAAAGGAAACTAGAAGTGAGACCACTGAAAACTTAACAACATTTGCTTCAGGCTTCCAACAGTGTAACTATAAAATAAGTGATCATAAAACAAAAAAAATCAGGTCCCCAACCAAAAGTAAATAATTATAAATAATCAGAAATCCTCCCACACAGGATCCAAATTACAAAGCAAGAAATTTCTATTATAAATATTTGGCAGCTTCCATTGTCTGGTGATCCTCACTGAGAAAAATAACAGATATTTGCATTAGGAAAAGAAAAACCAACACTAGGCTTAAATTCTTTGTCTCTTGAATGTCATTTTATACTCACTGTAGCTTGCTTCTGAAGATTTCAGAACACTGTGCAAACAATTATGAGCTGCAAAATGACCCAGCAAGCCATGGCTGGAGAAAGACTGCAACTCTGAACTCTGAGGGTCTATCCTTCTCTTTCAACTTTCTCACTTAGGGAAAATATGCTATCTTAATTCCATATTCTTTTTAAATACACATCCCAGAGAATTTAAAACACAAAGTAAAAAGTCTCTTGTCTCCAACCAAAAATCAAGAACACACAAATAAATCAGAATACCCAAGGGGCAGCAGCCTAATCACTGTTGTACCCAGAATACTTGGGAGATAACGGATACTCAGTAAATACTTTTAAAACCAATTAATCCAGTTAAGTATTCACACACAAAAAAGGCTATTCCTCTCATATACAAATATATTTTCGAACTGACCCAAATGCATAAATCACACACTTGTTTGCTTCAGATAGGCACTTTTAAGGCTTCCTTCCCCTGAGAATATTGAAAACCTCCATCTAAAATTAGCATGTCACAATAGAACAGCTTCCTACTCAAGTCCACAATTCTCTGCTAACACTATGGGACACGGTTTCTCAACTCTAAAAAGTACTGGGATACTGCTTCTTGTCAATGTCTCTCAAAGACTATGAAAAGAAAATTTGGTCACTGAAATTGCCTCCGCCCCCAAAAAATCTAGTATTTAACATATAAATAGAAAGGTCAGAAATTTGATCCCCAGATTTGTTTGGATACTAGAAATTATTTAAAAAAAAAAAAAAAAGTTCAAATATTACCTGAAGGCATTCTTCTAAGAAAGAAAAGCCAGAATGAAGGAGAAGTAAAAGAAACTATCAAATCACTTTGTTGTGTATCAGGAACTAGTGTAGTGCTGTAAGTCAATTATACTTCAAAAACAAACCCATAGAAAAAGTGGTTTGTGGTTACCAGAAAGAGGTGGGGAAGAGAGACTTGGAAGAGGGCAATCAAAATGTGCAGACTTCCGGTTATAAAATAAATAAGTACTGGTGATGTAATATGATAAATGTAACACTTGTATCATATAGAAAGGTTGTTAAGAGGAAATCCTAAGTTGTCATCACAAGGAAAAAATATTTTAAATGTTTTTTATTTAATTCTGTATCTATATGAGATGGTGAATGCTCCCTAAACTTACTGGAATCATTTCATGGTGTTTGTGAGTCAAACCATCCTGTTACCTTATACCATGCGGTGTGTTGACAAACCTGGAGAGGAAAAACCCAACTGAATCTTATATAAACCAAATGAGCACATCCACCCCAAACCGAAGGGACTGGAGAATTGATTTCTGATGAAACTACATTTTGATCTTTGATTTTCCTTGCAGGATTGTGTGTGTGTGGTGTGGTTCTGGCTCTTTCTCTGGGAAGTACGGCGTCCGTAAAACCTGTGCCATGCGGTTCCCTTCACCCCTCTTCTCCAGATCAGCACACCGGTTTCTGTCACCAGTCTCTCTCTAAGGAAAACCAGGACCTAGGTTTCCCTGGCAGGGCTGCCACTCCCCTCCAACTTGGAAAACTTGTGGGCCAGCCTGTTTGGAAACCACAGCACCCCGCTTTCTGCCTCCCCACACTCCCAGTGCAGACATGTCTAAGGGTTAGGGAAGCGCACACACCAGGCCTGCTGAGGGCTTCAGACTCCAGCAGTGGGGCCCCGACACCGAACTGAAGGCTTTTGGTGTTATTGTTAATGAATTTACTGAGATATAATTATTGTACAACAGATTGCACATATTAAGCATATAATTGGATCAAGTTAACCTCCGTACATACCCATGAAACTAGCACCTCAATCAAGATGGTGGACGTGTCAATCACTCCCCAAAATGTCTTTGCATCCCTGTATAGAAACCCTCCTTCTCATTCCTCCCTGGCAGCTGCCACTTTGCTTTCTGTCACTAAAGATTAGTCTGCGTTTTATAGACTTTTATATAAATAGAATCATATGGTATCTACTCATTTTTGTCTGGTGTATTTTACTCAACATATTTATTTTGAGATCCATCCATGTTGTATACATCAATAGTCTATTGCTTTTGATTGATGAATATTATCCCATTGTATAGATATACTACAATTTGTTTTTTCCTTTCACTTGTTAATGGATATGGAGGTTGTTTCTAGTTTGGGACTATTACAAAGATGTTACCAGCATTCACACAAAACTCACGCTCAAGAGACCAGAAGACTTTCTATTCATAAGAATGAAGAGATAAGCTATGGACTCTACCTAAAAATTTCATTCAAGATGTCAAAGTGAAATAGCCCCACAGATGCTTATGCAGAGGCTACTACAAGACAATAAGTTGATTTTATAATTTTACCTTAAGAATTTCTTTTTCAATGTCAAGTGTACATCTAGACATAGAGAGGGTTTATACTTCTTGAAGCACATAAAAGATAGATACTATTTTTCTCCTGAAATTCACTGCATTTCGCTTTATTCACAGTTATTGAATATTTTGTCAAATTGAAGGTTTGTGGCAATCCTGTATTGAGCAAGTCTATTGGTGCTTTTTTTCCAGTAACATTTCCTCACTTCATGTCTGTCACACTTTGTTAATGCTCACAATATTTCAGAGTTTTTAATCATTATTACATTTGTTAGATGATCTGTGATCTTTAATATTACTATTGTTTTAGATGCACAAACCATGCCATTTAATGGACAGATGTTCTGTGTTCTGACTGCATCACTAACTGGCTGTTCCTGGTTTCTTGCCCTGTCCTCAGGCCTCCCTGTTCCCTGAGACACAACAATGTAGAAATTAGGCCACATAATAACCCTCTGCTGCTGCTGCTAAGTCGCTTCAGTCGTGTCCAACTCTGTCTGTCCAACCCCATAGATGGCAGCCCACCAGGCTCCCCCATCCCTGGGATTCTCCAGGCAAGAACACTGGAGTGGGTTGCCATTTCCTTCTCCAATGCATGAAAGTGAAAGTGAAGTCGCTCAGTCATGTCCGACTCCTTGCACCCCATGGACTGCAGCCTACCAGGCTCCTCCGTCCCTGGGATTCTCCAGGCAAGAGTACTGGAGTGGGATGCCATTTCCCTCTCCATAATAACCCTAGAGTGGTCTCTAACTGTTCAGATGAACCACAGGTCTTTTCCTTCAAATCAAAAGATAGAAATAATTAAGCATAGCAAGGAAGACATGTCGAAAGCAGAGACAAGCCAAAAGTTAGACCTCCTGTGCCAGTTAGCCAAGTTGTAAATGCAAAGGAAGAGTTCTCAAAGGAAATTAAAACTGCTACTCCAGTGAACACACAAATGATAAGAAAGTAAAACAGCCCTATTGCCAATAAGAAGAAAGTTTTAGTGGTCTGGATAAAAGATCAAATCAGGCACAACAGTCCTTTCAGTTCAGTTCAGCTCAGCTGCTCAGTCATGTCCGACTCTTCACAACCCCATGAATCGCAGCACGCCAGGCCTCCCTGTCCATCACCAACTCCCGGAGTTCACTCAGACTCACATCCATCGAGTCAGTGATGCCATCCAGCCATCTCATCCTCTGTCGTCCCCTTCTCCTCCGGCCCCCAATCCCTCCCAGCATCAGAGTCTTTTCCAATGACTCAACTCTTCACATGAGGTGGCCAAAGTACTGGAGTTTCAGCTTTAGCATCATTCCCTCCAAAGAAATCCCAGAGCTGATCTCCTTCAGAATGGACTGGTTGGATCTCCTTGCAGTCCAAGGGACTCTCAAGAGTCTTCTCCATCACCACAGTTCAAAAGCATCAATTCTTCGGCACTCAGCCTTCTTCACAGTCCAACTCTCACATCCATACATGACCACAGGAAAAACCATAGCCTTGACTAGACAAACCTTTGTTGGCAAAGTAATGTCTCTGCTTTTGAATATGCTCTCTAGGTTGGTCATAACTTTCCTTCCAAGGAGTAAGTGTCTTTTAATTTCGTGGCTGCAGTCACCATCTGCAGTGATTTTGGAGCCCAGAAAAATAAAGTCTGACACTGTTTCCCCATCTATTTCCCATGAAGTGGTAGGACCGGATGCCATGATCTTCGTTTTCTGAATGTTGAGCTTTAAGTCAACTTTTTAACTCTCCTCTTTCACTTTCATCAAGAGGCTTTTGAGTTCCTCTTCACTTTCTGCCATAAGGGTGGTGTCACCTGCATATCTGAGGTTATTGATATTTCTCCCGGCAATCTTGATTCTGGGAGAAGCTTGTGTTTCTTCCAGTCCAGCGTTTCTCATGATGTACTCTGCATATAAGTTAAATAAACAAGGCTATAGCTGCCATAGATAGTGATTCCTCTGATGGATCTGAGCAAAGTCAATTGAAAAGCTTCTGGAAAGGAGTCACCATACTAGATGCTATCAAGAATATGTTTAATTCATGAGAAGAGATCAAAATAGCAACATTAACAGGAATTTGGAAGAATATAATTTCAGCTCTCATGGATGTCTGAGGGGTTCAAGACTTTAGTGGAGGAAATCTCTGTAGATGTGGTGGAAACAGTAAGAGAATTAGAAGTGAAGCCTGAAGACGTGACTGCACCGTTGCAATTTCAGGATAAAACTTTAATGGATGACGAGGTGCTTTGTATGGATGAGCAACAAAAGTGGCTTATTGAGGTGAAAGCTATCCTGGTGAAGATGCTGTATGGATTATTTAGATTAGAATACTGCACAAACTTAGTTGATAAAGCAGTGGAAGGATTTGAGAGGACTGACTGCAGCTTTGAAAGAAGTTCTTCTGTGGGTAAAATGCTATCAACCAGCATTGCATGCTACAGAGAAATTGTCCACGAAAGCAAGAGTTAGCTGATGAGGCACACCTCAGTGTTGTCTTAAGAAAATGCCACATCACCTTAAACTCCAGCAACCACTGATCAGTCAGCAGCCATCAACACTAAGACAAGTCCTTCCACCATGACTCACTGAGGGTCCAGATGATATTTAGGATTTTTAGCAAAATCATTTTAATTACTGTATATACATTTCTTTTTTAGACACAATGCTATTACACACTTAATAGACTACGTGTGCTAAGTTGTGCTAAGTCCCTTCGGTCATGTCTGACTCTTTGTAACCCTATGGACTGTAGCCCACCAGGCTCCTCTGTCCACGGGATTCTCTGGGCAAGAACACAGGAGTGGGCTGCCATGTCCTCCTCCAGGGGGTCTTCCCGACCCAGAAATCAAACCCTCATCTCTTGTGTCTCCTGCACTGGCAGAAGGGTTCATTAACACTAATGCCACCTGGGAAGCCCAGACTACAGCGTAGCATAAACGCAACTTTTATACACACTAGGGAAAAAAATTTCATGTGATTCACTTTCTTGTGATATTTGGTTTCTTGCAGTGGTCTAAAAGCAAACCTACAATATCTCTGAGGTATGTACACCTATAATTATCTTAACACGCATGAGTTCATAATAATAGAGAACGAGCAGACATGAATGAGAAAGAGTAGAATATCAATCTCCAAACCTAACTTACTGAACATAATCAGGAATATTTAAGATATCAATTCCTTGGTCTGAAAACTAGCAAAAGGAAAAAAATAAGCATTTATCCTTCTTTTCTTGTATGAACTATATTTAACAGTAACCAAATAGCCTAATTTGATAAGGAAAAGTGGGTTTTTCCCAAAATTTTCCATCCAATAAACATGGAAAGGATGGTAGAATCTAATTAGAAAATCGCTACTTTTCATTCCTCATCAAAAGAATCAGTCAACAATAATCAGGGATTAAAATATACAAAAGGTTGTTGGGGAGTTTACATAGGAAGGATTGAGCTATCATCACGTGAACCTAGTGATCACTCTTGGCATTACTAAGAGTAAGTGCATCCAGAATTATATACTGTCTGACATTTTATAACATGGGTCACAGAGCATAATGTATGAAATATTCTTGCTCCGAAAGTTGAAATTGAATAGAATCAATTAAGGAAGTCAAGTGATAAAGGTCCAAGTTAATTGACACCGCAGGAAGCAAATAGAAAAATTCAGAAATCTCAAGGAGAACTGACCCAATTTTTTTCCAAAGTTAGTGGCAGGATAAAGAAGTGACAAGGAGGACTGCCATTAAGACTGAAAGAAGACCCTCCACCAGGAAAGAGACCATGACTCACTGAAGCCTCAGAGAACGATTACCTTTTTTTGGAGGAGAAGGGGGCAGCAGAAGTTGAGATGGCTGGATGGCATCACCAACTCAACGGACATAAGTCTGAGCAAACTCCAGGATATAGCGAGGGACAGGGAAGACTGGTGTGTTGCAGTTCATGGGGTCGCAAAGAGTCGGACATGACTTACAGTGACTGAACAACAACAAAGCAACAAAGTATTTTTAACATTTTTAGTCATCATATTATTGTACACTTAATAGACTACAAAACAGTGTAAACATAACTTTTACATGCACTGGGGAACCAAAAAATTCATGTGACTCACAGTATTGTCACACTCACTTTATTGAAGCGGTCTGGACCCAAACCTGCAATGTCTTTGGGGTATAGTTGTGCTTCATTTGTAACTTCAGCCACATATTCATCTACTCAAAGTTATCAAAATGCATATTACATGCCTGGTACTGTACTGTGTGCCCCGGGACTACAAAAGTTAAGAAATTAAATCCTTGCTTAGTGAGAAGCTGGCAACTTCACACTTTGAAAACCAACACAAGTAGCCTTTGCCTGTTTTAACATTCCTTACCTCCATGGTAAAAATAAGAGACAGTAAAATTAACAAGCTGCCTAGATTGCTAGAAACATGTCAACTTCCACAGAGCACCAAGACAAAGCTTCTGCCCCCTTTGTAGCCACTGTTCTCTCCATGCCAAAGCAGGGAGCTCATGTAGATATGCAGGTAGGTGATTTATGACCCACAGTGACACAAGAATCAATGGAAGGAGCAACAGGGCAGCAACACTCAACAGCTCTCCTAAGCATGTTGAGGAAGAGTTAATCCTTTAATGCAAACCTCAGAACTCTCTTCCCTGAATGACCTCCTCCATCTATCTACAAACCCATCCAATCCTTCTCCTCAGATCTTTTCCCAAAACGGACCTAGAACGACTATATGCATCACCACTTCTAATTACTTTTGACTGCCTTGTAATGTCGTTTTCCTCCTCGGTATAAATCCATTGGTATAAAATAGGGGGGCCATTTCCAGGCCAAACGATATAGGCATATTCAGCTAAAATCCCTGCTCTATGGGAACACAATATGCTTTTTAAAAAAATTTTTTTTTAATTGAAGGATGATTGCTTTACAGAATTCTGTCAAACATCAACATGAATCAGCCACAGATACACAGTATTCTCTAAATCACTTCATTATTGGGGTTAAAAGAAAGCAAACCATTACACCTGCTTTCTCTCCTTGAGTATTTTTTAATATATAAGATCATAGCATCCATACCAGGATCCCTAAATCCACTAAATTTATGCTTTTTTTCCTACTGATTAGCCTGATACCTCCTTCTTCCAGCATAATAGCTTTTCTTTTCATCAACACTATCTACTTAGACAGCTGAGTCTCAGACTGTTTATTTTCCTATTTAACACCTAATATGATTTCATGCAAAGATGGGCTCGATAAAGGACAGAAATGGTATGGACCTAACAGAAGCAGAAGATATTAAGAAGAGGTGGCAAGAATACACAGAAGAACTGTACAAAAAAGATCTTCACGACCCAGATAATCACGATGGTGTGATCACTCACCTAGAGCCAGACATCCTGGAATGTGAAGTCAAGTGGGCCTTAGAAAGCATCACTAAGAACAAAGCTAGTGGAGGTGATAGAATTCCAGTTGAGCTATTCCAAATCCTGAAAGATGATGCTGTGAAAGTGCTGCACTCAATATGCCAGCAAATTTGGAAAACTCAGCAGTGGCCACAGGACTGGAAAAAGTCAGTTTTCATTCCAATCCCAAAGAAAGGCAATGCCAAAGAATGCTCACACTACCGCACAGTTGCACTCATCTCACAGGCTAGTAAAGTAATGCCCAAAATTCTCCAAGCCAGGCTTCAGCAATATGTGAACCATGAACTTCCTGATGTTCAAGCTGGTTTTAGAAAAGGCAGAGGAACCAGAGATCAAATTGCCAACATCCGCTGGATCATGGAAAAAGCAGGCGAGTTCTGGAAAAACATCTACTTCTGCTTTATTGACTATGCCAAAGCCTTTGACTGTGTGGATCACAAAAAACTGTGGACAATTCTGAAAGAGATGGGAATACCAGACCACCTGATCTGCCTCTTGAGAAATATGTATGCAGGTCAGGAAGCAACAGTTAGAACTGGACATGGAACAACAGACTAGTTCCAAATAGGAAAAGGAGTACATCAAGGCTGTATATTGTCACCATGTTTATTTAACTGATAGGCAGAGTACATCATGAGAAACGCTGGACTGGAAGAAACACAAGCTGGAATCAAGAGTGCCGGGAGAAATATCAATAGCCTCTGATATGCAGATGACACCACCCTTATGGCAGAAAGTGAAGAGGAACTCAAAAGCCTCTTGATGAAAGTGAAAGTGGAGAGTGAAAAAGCTGGCTTAAAACTCAACATTCAGAAAACGAAGATCATGGCATCCGGTCCTACCACTTCATGGGAAATAGATGGGGAAACAGTGGAAACAGTGTCAGATTTAATTTTTCTGGGCTCCAAAATCACTACAGATGGTGACTGCAGCCACGAAATTAAAAGACACTTACTCCTTGGAAGGAAAGTTATGACCAACCTAGAGAGCATATTCAAAAGCAGAGACATTACTTTGCCAACAAAGGTCCGGCTAGTCAAGGCTATGGTTTTTCCTGTGGTCATGTATGAATGTGAGAGTTGGACTGTGAAGAAAGCTGAGTGCCGAAGAATTGATGCTTTTGAACTGTGGTGATGGAGAAGACTCTTGAGAGTCCCTTGGACTGCAAGGAGATCCAACCAGTCCATTCTGAAGGAGATCAGCTCTGGGATTTCTTTGGAGGGAATGATGCTAAAGCTGAAACTCCAGTACTTTGGCCACCTCATGCGAAGAGTTGACTCATTGGAAAAGACTCTGATGCTGGGAGGGATTGGGGGCAGGAGGCGAAGGGGAGGACAGAGGATGAGATGGCTGGATGG
Source organism: Bubalus kerabau (assembly GCF_029407905.1). NCBI lineage: Eukaryota > Metazoa > Chordata > Mammalia > Artiodactyla > Bovidae > Bubalus > Bubalus kerabau. Next base: position 18,534,857 of record NC_073641.1, read on the forward strand.
CATCACTGACTCGATGGATGTGAGTCTGAGTGAACTCTGGGAGTTGGTGATGGACAGGGAGGCCTGGTGTGCTGCGATTCATGGGGTCGCAAAGAGTTGGATGCGACTGAGCCACTGATCTGATGAATATTTTCTAGGTAGAGTTGATGCCTAGTTAGGCAAGTTGAGATGGTAGTAGGAATGTGAGTAGCCTTGAAAGGTATTTCTGTCAGATTTAGTGAGTATTGTGCAAACTTTGTTCTCATACAGTATTAGTCAATTTATTTTATTAACTCTATTTCTCTTCAGTTCAGTTGCTCAGTCATGTCTGACTCTTTGCAACCCCATGGATTTCTTAAACTGATGTTAAAATGAGTTTTCAATCTACAGCATATACTAAATGGGGCTAATGATTTGGAGATACAGTAACAAAAGCATCATATATATGGATTTTAATGTTTTCTCAGCTAATCCACTGTGGCTCAGCTGGTAAAGAATCCGCCTGCAATGCGAGAGACCTGGGTTCGATCCCTGGGTTGGGAAGATCCCCTGGAGAAGGGAACGGCTACCCACTCCAGTATTCTGGCCTGAAGAATTCCATGGATTGTAGAGTCCATGGGGTCGCAAAGGGTTGGACATGACTGAGTGACTTTCACTTTCACTTTTTCAGCTAATCCACAAAACAACAGTGACAGCGTCTGCTTAGACACTTAAGCCACCTTGCACACTACAGCTTTCTGCCACTGAATACCATGCATTGTCCATCTACCTTTATACAGCATCCACGGGGATTATCAGTCCACTTATAACCGATACCAATGACACCAGAGTACATGAAATGTCACATTTCTTTCTTTTTCTAAATCAAATTAAACCCAGTTCAAGCTCCAAGTGGCCAAGGTTGACAAGAAGAACAAGATCAATCAGATGTCAGCGATGCCTTATAAGAAAGGATCAAAAATTTTAAAACAGAAAACCACAGAGCTTATAGAGTCTAAAAAACAGAGATAGCCCCAGGTTCTGGTAGTTCATTCAAAGTCTGTCCATTTCTGGTGTCCATGGTTACCCATGTATCATTACAGTTCAGGCTCTGCCTTCTCTGGTGGTGGTGGGGGATGGGAGGTACCTTCTGGTGCAATTAAGTGTCTTTCACTTCCTAAACTACCACCACATTCCTATACCCATCTCCAGGAATCTAACTGCATATCTCCAGAAAATGAATCACTGCTCCCCAACCTTCAATCATAAAATGTTCTATTAGTAAACCCTCTTAGACAATTTCATCAGATCATCATGGTGACATTTCACCTTTGGGAAGAAAGGCTTATCTCAAGAGTTGTTGAGAGGAAGAATGATAATGTTTCAAATTATAGTGGTCAGGGTAACAGTAGGAACTGTGAGAAATAAAACCCTCAATATTCATAGCTTAAAACAGTAGAGGACTTTCCTGGTGATACAAGTGGATAAGAACCCACCTACCAATGCAGGGGATAAGGGTTTGATGCCTGGTCTGGGAGGATTCCACATGCCTCAGAGAAACTAAGCCTGTGTGCCATAGCTATTGAGCTTGGGCTTCAGAGTCCATGACCACAACTACTGAAGCCCGTGTGCCTAGAGCCTGTCCTCCTCGACAAGAGAAGCCACCGCAATGAGAGGCCCAAGCGCCTCAACAGAGTAGCCCATCACTGCAATTAGAAAGAGTCCACGCATAGCAACAAAGACCCAGCACAGCCAAAAATAATTAAATATATTTATTTTAAAAATTAATAAAATTGAAGTAAAATAAAAATTTTTTTTAAAACAGTAGAAAATTATGGATTTTCCTGGTGTGCATCATGCTCTCTTCCACTCAGTCATTCAGGAAGCCAGGCTGACAGAAGTTCAGCTGTTTTCAGCATGGGCTTCCCAGGGTGCTCTGGGCATAGACATCCAGCAAACCAAAGGAGGAGGACAACACGGAGGTGGCGCTCTGCTTCCTGTCCACCCTGGCTCGACAGCGACACCCATCAACTCCCCTTACGTCCTAGCAGCAGAATTGAGTCACAGAGCCTCACCCGGGAGCACGGGCACTGACAAATTCTATACAATGGGAGGGAAAGCGTCTATTTTCATTGATAATTAGCCATTTCTACCACCAAATCATAGACAATCCAGATTTAAAATATATCTGTTCAGTTGTTCTTCCTAACTGGTAATAAGACTCTCCAAACAGCCAACAATTGGGAAGAGGGTGAAAAGCAAAAAAATCAACAGGATGAAGATTCTCCTGCATAATGGAGAGTGATGGACAAGGAACGGGACAGAAATTCATAGAGCAATCAAGCTGTGAAGAAGCATAAGTAGAGACTGCCTGGCTCATCTTACAATTAGAGCTGAACAAGGTTGTTAGTTTTCCTAAACCACAAAGCTCATTAATAGCAGAAAAAGAAGAAAGAAATTGAAAAAAAAAAAAAATCCTCAGATCCCTTGAGCCTTTGTCAGGTGCTTGCTCCACTAAGATTCAATTTTTCCACTTTTGGGGCCTTGTTTGTAACCCAAAGACATGGACCCAATTCTCTACAGTTAGAGCCGTGAGACTCCAGAATTGTCCCTTGGGAGGAAAGATGAAGAGGAAGAGAAGTGCATGCTCTCCCCCAATGATGCCGCTATGCACTTGCCGACTTCCGCATATGCCTGTAACCAGGGTATAACTTCACAGCCTAGTGTCAACAGTCGCCATACAGCCTCTGCTTTTCATGCTTCGTTCCCATCTTGAACCACATACACTTAATTTTGGAAAGTCATTTGTTGCCTTTTTGGCAGCATTCATACCCAAAACTGTAAATTTATTGCCAATAGGAACTACTTTTAAAGTCACTGATGAGTCATGGGGAAAAAACCCTGAAATTTCTATTCAGGGAGGATTCTGCTTCATCACTAAATCGTGTTCCCCAGGGTGGCTTTCACTGCTTTTGGAGAAGTACACTGGTCACTGGCTCCTGTTCTTTATTCCTCACCTGAAGTCATTAGATCAGTTTCTGATGCTAAAATTTGTTGCTATGGAAATAATTATTATTGTTTCAGAGGACAAAAGGATAATGGCTTCATGCACAACCTCATGAAGCAGCAGAAACTGATGAAAATCTCAGTAACAAAGATACTATTTTCATACTGAAGTTGTGTTAGTAAAATGTGTTAGAGAAAGGGGTGAAGGAACAAGAGGAAATAAAATGTCACTTAATATGTCTGCTGTTTCTTGAGTTTCTTTGTTAATCTATTTGGAAAAGTTGAATTATGCTATCAGCTGCTGATCCCTTCAGAGAGCTCCACAAGCTGCTGGGGTGAGGTACAATTTCAGAGAATTTACCTTTCAGAGTCTCTCTACCTTTGTTAGTAAAAGGCAACCTACAGCCTTTTCTATGTAACTTTTCTTTACAGGAGAAGATGCCAAGACAGCAAGAGAACCAGGAAGACGTAGAAAAATGACAGGATAATGAATGGAATTTCCCTGTTGATCATGAACATTTCAGCTAAGGTCACAAAGCCACAGGTATTTTATACACCCGCCATTCTTAAGACAGCCACCAGCTACCTCTCACGGCATTTACTAGTGAGGGCAACTAACATAAGATCCCCGTGCCCACTAAACAGTGGTTCTCGAACATGGCTACACACTAAAATAAGCTGGAGAACTCTTCAAAAGCACTCATGCCTGAGCCCAATCAAGTCAGGATCTTTGTGGTTGGGCCCAAACACTAACAGTCTTTTAAAGGCTTCCCTGGTGATTCTAACACACAGCCAGCTTGCAGAACCACTGATCCACAAGGACAAAAGACTCGAATCTTTGGAGGTGTACAATATCTGTTTGTCTTGAATGCTCTGGCTTTTCCCTCTCTTTCTGGGCCCAGGTCAGGGAACTCTGCACTGAAGATGCCTCTAGCTATGCTCCCGAAGGACCCACTCATCTACCTCAAAGGGGAACAGCATGTGGATACCGGCACTTGGCAGTTGTGGACGCCCAGAGAAGGACCGCAATAGCAGCAGTGAAATCAAAAGGCTTTGGCTCTTTTCTGAAATCTCTCTCATTTGTCCAGCCCACCAGGAGGAGATAAAAGCAGAAAAGGGAGGAAGAAGAAAAAGACGGTACCCCTTTCACCGCTAATACAAATACCTCAAGCTGAGGCCTGGCTGGCTGGGGGCCACTACATTGGATGTGACATTTAAGTTTCAACATAGACCAGATAAGACGGGACTTTTCAATATCTGAAAATGACTAAAAACGTTGAATCTTCCCAAGATGTTAATCAAGGATACAAAAGAAAAGTGATTCAAAAAAGGGTGTTTTTAAAAAAGTGATAGGAGAAAAATAAACCACCTCATATTTGAATCCCACTTGAGATGTTCTATAAACCACTTGATGACTATACTTCCTATATGAATTAATCGCATCACAACATGAGGATGCAAAAAGCAATGACTTATAGAACCTCCCATATTCCCTCTTCCAGTGATTCTATCATAGGTAAGATACCAAAGGATTAAAAAACCAAAAAAAAAAAAAAAAAAAAGGCTACTTTCAAAAAAAAAGAGGAAATTCCAAACCCTCCTCCACTTTCTATACCTAACCAAAGAAAGGAGTTATTCTGTTTGCAGGGGTGGTACCCTTGGGGTCATCTTACTCTTCTGAAATGTATGGATCAGAAGCAACAACTGGGAGTCACCTGCTGAAGCTGCTGGAGTGACTGGTGGCATGATCACTAGAATGGAAGCTAGACCTAAAGGTAACAGAGAGCTACATGTCCATTCAGAATGGCCCACTCCATGGCTGTGAACATGGAAGGTTATGTAATTCATTGTAAGTCACTCTTTCTTATTCACTTCCTAGTTATAATTAACTCATGGGTGAGAGATGAAGGAAAGTCCTAGAGACCTACACCCATCTACAAAAGTATAGGCCACCATGCAGCTCCCTGGATAAAGGTACCGACTCTAAGTAGTTGACCGAGCTGTCCCCGGGAAGGCCATTTTGGCAAGGACATAGGTGATGGCTTCATCGATAGCACAAGCTTACATTTCTTCACACAATACATGAAACAATCTTTTTATTACTCTCCTCAGGAAAAGAAAATCTCTTTCCACAATCAAGTCCAAAGATCACTGGGTGTTAACTGAGAGGTATCCCATCAGCTTGCCATTTGTATTCTTTTCAACCAACCAATTTGGAATTGCTTTCCCAATTACTAATGAATGGCTAAAACCCAAAAGGATGGATGTCATCTCTTAGAAGGCTCAAAATTAACTATTCATTTCCTAAGATGGATTCTATCCTATTAGTATGTTGCTGCTGTTGCTGCTGCTAAGTCGCTTCAGTCGTGTCCGACTCTGTGCAACCCCATAGATGGCAGCCCACCAGGCTCCCCCATCCCTGGGATTCTCCAGGCAAGAACACTGGAGTGGGTTGCCATTTCCTTCTCCAATGCATGAAAGTGAAGTTGCGCAGTAGTATAGTATGTGTTAAATAAATCTATATGTTGGGTAGATGGATAGATGGGTGAATGAATGGACTAAAGATCAAACAAATGAACAGAGAACACCCATGTTCAAGTTCAGGCAAGCCTAGAGCAATGCTTGGTGGGGCTTGGGGCCCCAGGAAAGTAAGAAAAGGAAAGAGACACCACAGGAGAAAGAGATTTAGAAACAAATTTTACATCATGATTTTGCCCAGTACTATGTTATAATAATAATAATAATAAATATTGAGGCACAGTTAAGTGCCACCCCTTCATAATGAATAAATTTTAATAGTTTCCTTGCTTAATGAAACAAAATTTTAAAAACCCTGGTTTGGTCTTAAAAGGTAACCCAGCCTTAGTCTTCCCATTTAAAGCTATCAGACATTTTTTCCCCTCTCAGTCCACAGCTGGCAAATTGCAAAGTTTCAGGGTCTGAACCAGATATAAACAACTTTATACATAATGAAATTTCAACTAAGCAATTTCTCTGAACTCAAAGATTACTCACAAATTAGGCACAGCCTATAAGTCAACTTTTGATAAAATTAATTTTGAATAGCCTTGTCTAGACAGGCCTGTGCATTTGAGGGTTTTGACAATGTTGAATGCTGAATTTGTGATTTTAAATCTGAGTTCTGGCTATTTTAGGCTATTCCTATCTCCTTGATGGCACTGTAATGAAATAACTTCAGAGGGTTTGTGGGGTTTTTTTTGTTTTTTTTTTTTTTCCTTTTTTGGGGGTTTCTAGCAAAAAAATTTCTCATTTGTAGAAATTTTCCATTACTTAACACATGTATCCATCTTCCTAAAAATCAGTTAATAAGAGTATTTATCAATATATAGAGAGTAGAAGCTAACTACCCAACTTATATCCTCATAAATTAAAAATTACTCTGATTTTCCAATTTCCTGGAAATCAACATATAATTCATCTGATGATGGATACACAGCCATAAACCATTAACAACATACTCTTCAATCTCTGACTGGGTAATGGATTCATCCATTCCTGGTGAGAGGCAGGAAATGGAAAAGGCCATTCTAACTGGATGCCTCCGGTTCCAGGGACCCATTTGGACGATTTAAGAAGTTTCCACAAAAGCCAAGATTCTAAAATAAATATTCCAATAGTCTGAATACCACATCTGAGCCATTCCTTCTCTAATTGCATTTTGGCAATAAAGGCTCTGAAAGATAGACACAGACCACCTTGAACCCTCTTTGTCAAAAATGGAGGCACGGCGAAGCAAAATGCCCCATAGGAGACCATCTGCTGGGAGAAAGGATCTCTGATGCTCTCCCTCCTACAGGTTTCCTGCGTTACCTCCTGCTCCTGACACCCAGCACAGAGGCTTCCGTGTGGTCTGTCTTCAGGCTACTTGCTGGGCAGGACAGCCTGCCGTTCTCTCCCCCCACACCACCCCTGTTCAGGCAGCCCCGGCAGAGTAGCTCTATATCCCTTGGCACATCTCCAGGCAGTCTTCCCCTCCCGCACCGGCCTGTGGCTTTAACTTGTTCAGTCTCTGCTGTGTAACATTCCATTGTGTGAACACACCACAACCCATTCATCAGATTGCTGAGGAAGGTTTGAGAAACTGAGTTTGGAGTTATCACAAATAATGCCACTACGAATGTGCTTGCACATAATTTTTGTGCACATATGCACTCATATCTGTTATCTATATACCTAAGTCATTGCCTTATGACTGATAAAGAGGAATCAATGGAGTTCTCTGCCTAGAGGCTGTCTGTTTAGCTCATTTCTATTGAATTATATATGACAGCATCTTTTGTTCCTATTGACTGGTTCCAGAGTGGACTGAGGAAACATTACGGCCTGCGGAGAACTCAGCTCAGCTGGAAAGGGAATGGCAAGGCCATCCCAGTGGGCTCATTTAGTTAAAATGGGATTTTCTGAAAGAGAACAGCACCTATCATGAACAGAAATGAGCTATGTGATGAGGTAGATTTGCTGGAAGAGACTAGAATTCCAGGGGGATACATAGAGCATGAAAGTGTGGATCCAACCTGCCACCTGCCCAGCTAAACAAAGAGCCTGGGAAGTAGCATGAAAGGCCAAACGTTTATATAAGATACCACCACCGGCCACACTCTGCTGTGTGCTTTGTGTTGTTTTACTGCCTAACTTTCTGTTCATCACTGAAGCCAAAGCAGGAGGAAACAACTAGAAAACAGCACATGCAGAATTCAGGCAAGGTGTTCCCCGTAGCTCTCTGACAGGCTTAAAAAGGACTAACAGGGGAAGCCACAGTCTCCTCTTTAGGAGAATTTTTAAAACAGGATCACCTCCTTTGAAACCATCCAGCCAAACGCCTTGGGAGTCAAAGAATAACCGGAAGAACAGCAAAGCTTCCTCAGACCTCCTCACTGTGTCTGGACCCCAGGCACAGAAATACAGAATGAGTATTTACATGCCAGAGTCGGCTTTACATGATAGCTGCACGTCCAGTCTGCCAGCCTAGTGGTGAGTTTCTATTCCTTTTCCCTGTGGAGGTTTATCTCAGGCAGGTTCCCAAGCTTCTCTGCAGACACTCAATGCTCCTCTTGCTGCCACCCTCTACTTGTACCTCTACTTGTTTTGATGACTCACTTTGCTATACACTGAAGGGCTGCAAAATAAAAATCAACGTATGCCCATCAACAGAGCTTTAGAAACCATCCTGCTTTCTCAGCTTTGACTATAAAGGGAAAATCACTCACGGCCTAAAAATGTACTAAGTAGAAAGGCTGATAATGTAGAGGCTAAGCTTTGATTGAATCCCAGCCATTGCCAGCTGGTCTTATCTCAAAGCAGAGTGAGCCAGGTATCTCCCCAGGGATTATCTTCCCTCATTCCAAATAATGAAGTGCCAAAGAAGGGGCAACCGGGAGCTGCTGACTCATCCACAAAAATTTAAGGCTGGAAGATGTATAGACTCAGACCTCACAGCCCTTATCCTGATGTTGTTGTTCAGCCGCTAAGTCGTGTCTGACTCCTTGTGACCCCATGGGCTGCAGCACGCCAGGCTTCACTGTCCTTCACTCTGTCCCAGGGGGCATTTGAATCTGAAGGAGCAGTTGGGGAGGGGTTCCCATGGTGTTCTGATTTGATGAGCATGGCTAACAGATGACCTGACCAGAAACATCCTCCCTGACCCCAATCACCACAGACACGGGGACACTCTATTTTGAGCCCCTTGCTGAGTTCCAGAAGACTTCTTTTTGAAAGCAGGAGGTAGGGCGAGTCTTACATGCTATTAGCAGACACTGACAATGGCATAGCCATGTAAATCAGATTATCTGGTGTCTATACCTAAGAGCAGTCCCTGGGGAAGAATAAAGGTTGACTTGGAGAAGACAACAGGGAAGTTAAGGCCAAAGCAAAAAAGTCAAGTCCCAAAGGAAAACACCAGTTCACCCTGGATTATCCTTGTATTCATCTCTTGAAAATGACAATCCAAAAGTAAGCCAACTTTGAGCTTTCAGGGACTGTCACTGCCTCCTGACAGCCTGTCCCTGGGCATAGGTAGGGAAGAAGATGGACAAGTCTTTATCACGTTAGTTATGTGATGACAGGTCTTATCAACACTGCTATCCATCCGGAGGGAAACACTGCTTATGAAAGTTGACATCTCTGCTATCCGTATAGACTCTCCACGGCAAGAACCATTTCCATTTCACTTAGCAAAAGTCCAAGAATCTCTTCCCATTCTTAGCAAAACTTTTCTAGAGCTAAAGAGATACTTCTAACTCGTATCCCAAATCGCCTAGGTTTTCACAAGTGGTGTAACTATCTGGCTCACTAACGACTCTCTCTAACCTTGGATAGCATTATCTGTCCCTCAAAGCCTTTCCTCTTCCAAGATTGATACAAAGGACTTGGACCTACCTGTGCACACCTGAGACCCTCTCCTTCCTCCCACTTCATGAGTTGGAGGCTTCCTTTCTCAAAATTCCTAAGTCATTTCTTGATTTTCCTTTCAAGCAGTTTTCTAAAACACTTCTCTACTTAGAAAATGGGTAAAGAGTACATGTGAATCCTTCCCATAAAGAAAATTCCCATAAGCTTTCCTGACTCCAGCCACACACCTGCCATCGTATTTTGGCTCCACTGGGCTTGAAACAGTCACCATAGTCACCCTCAGAACTGTGTGTCTGCTCTCTTCCCTCTTGATGACCTGAGAGTGCCATTTCAGACCTCAAGATAGGCATTTCCTACCCGTGTCTTCCTTGGTCCTAACAGCCCTGCCCCATAGAAATACAATGTGAGCCATAATCTATAGGTTCAAATTTTCCATAGCAACATTACAAAGAAAAAGAAGGGGTGAGATTAACTTTACTTTAACCCAATATATCCAAATATCAACAATGTCATCAAGGTAATAAAACCAGATATTTTACATTCTTTCTAGTAACTCTTCAGAATGTATTTTATAACACATTTCCATTTGAATGCTTACATTTTCATTGGAAGAATTTGGTCTGTATTTGGGTTTCACAAAATTTACAATGGAAAAGTAGATTCAATAGAAAAGTAGATCCAAATGGACCCAAAAGTTTTCCAATAAGTGAATCAGTATCAGGTTTTAAATTTACATTTAAATTAATTAAAACAAAAACTTTAGTTTCACTGTAGCCTCCCGAGAGACTGCTCCTTCTCCTGCGCTCCATGTAACTTCACAATCAGTTGGCGGTATTGCATTTCTCCTGTTCATCAATGACATTCCTGAATATACTTACAAAATGCCTTTCTCTGAGGTTCATACCATCTTCTCCCCACCATCACCTGACCTCCCAGGCATTTCTCCCCATTGGTCAGACCCTGGCACCTGGCTCTCCTCTCCTCCACCTCCAGTCCTTCCATTCTGGATAATCCCAGGGCTGTGTAATGTCCTAGCCAACATCTGGCCTCAGAATTTGCTGACCCCGAATTTCAGTGACCATCGATTTATTTCTATTTCAGCCACCCATATCCACAACTACCTTCTAGATTTTGTCATAACCCTGACCTCCTCCAAATCTCAAACCAAGTGCTTACTCCACCCCGTTATCTCCACTCCCCAAACTTCTGGTCCTTCCATTCTCCTGACTTTATACAAACACATAGTCCCCAGAGAAACCCCTTTCCTCCCAGCCCTCTGTCCTAAGCCCTGACCTCACAGCACAGGGAGAGGGTGAGGAGTACAGTTCCTGACACTGGATTCTGACATTGCACAGAACTGCTACTTACAAGCTCTGTAGCCTTGGGCAAATTATTCAACTTCCCTGCACCCTGCTTTCTCCCTGTCTAAAATAAGGATAAAAACTCTGTCAAGAAAGTTCTGTAAGACTCAAACATAAAGCACTTAATATCATGCAGCCAAATACATCCATTAAATAAAGTTTTCTCCCGGGCCAGGGTAGGACTGTTCCCAGCTCACACCACTGTTCTTTTCCTTTGTCCTTCTGCCCCACCCATACCCAAGCACAACCATACCCAGATCAGTGCTGCTGCCTTTCTGGTCATCCATACCCAAGCCAACTAAGCCTCCTGGACAAACGGACAGAGTGGTGCCATCACAATGCTATGCTTCTAATGTCAACACTCCTGCCTGAACAATTCACTAGCCTCCGGTCAGCTCCTCTGCCACACCTAGTGGCCCTTCAGTCAGCCCACACATGGCAGGCTCTTCCCCAGTCAGAACTGAAGGCTATGAAGGCCAGGTAAGCACTGTTGCTGCCGCTGCTGCTGCTAAGTTGCTTCAGTCGTGTCCGACTCTGTGCGACCCCATAGACGGCAGCCCACCAGGCTCCCCCGTCCCTGGGATTCTCCAGGCAAGAACACTGGAGTGGGTTGCCATTGCCTTCTCCAATGCATGAAAGTGAAAAGGGAAAGTGAAGTCGCTCAGTCGTGTCCGACTCTTAGTGACCCCATGGACTGCAGCCTACCAGGCTCCTCCACCCATGGGATTTTCCAGGCAAGAGTACTGGAGTGGGTTGCCATTGCCTTCTCCCAGGTAAGCACTAGCAAATCTCTACTGAGAAGTTTGGGGGAAACTGAACACTAGTCAGGAAACTAATGAGTGTTTTTTTCCCTTTTGCTGGATGTCAAACTGTCATAACAGTTACGTTATAAAAGAAACTCTAAGTGGCTTCTACCAAGCCTAACCCATCTCTGGGGCATCAGATTCAAGGAACTAGGATTCTGTAGTCTGAACAGAACAGTTGGCGAAGCAAAAGCCCCAGTTAAAGAGGACATGGAAATGAAGTTGGAGGAAGAAAGGAGTTTCCTTAAGAAGACAGTGAGATTCTTAGAAGACAAGTCAGGCAAATTCAAAAGAGAGGCATCATTGTGCCTATGTTTAAACATGGCACAATAGCATGAATGACTACCCTAAAGCTGTCCACACCCAGAACCTGTGAGGATAACAAATGGGACAAAAGGGATTAAGCAGGTGAGGTTAAATTAAGGATATTGAGATGGGGGAAATCTCCTGCATCATGTGATACACCCCAAACATAATCACAAGTCCTCATAACAGGGAAGCAAAGGGAGATTTGATGCTGAAGTAGGATATGCCACAATAAAAAGAGATTAGAATGATGTGAGGAAGGGATTGTGAGCTCAGGAATGCCATCGCAGCCCCAGAAGCTCAGCCTGTCAAGGACATGATTTTTCCCTAGGGCGGAGAGAAGGACCCAGCCCTGCCCATCCCCTCCCTCTAGTCCAGTGAGACTTACTGGGGTTTCTGCACCAGCTATGAGAGAACAAGCTACTATTTCAAGCTATTGGTTACAAAGTAATTTGTTACAGCAGCAAGAAGAATCTTAACACCCAGGGGTACTACGGAAAACCTCCAGGGTTACAGGAATATTTCAAAGTAACAAGTTAGGCCTGTCCCATGAGGGAACACATACACTCAGGTTTGGTTCTTAGGGCTTCAGCCTCTTTTCCCCTGCCCAGTAAGGAGACACCATGATGAAGAGTCATCAGCCAGGCCTGGGTTCAACGTTGCTCTAACAATTGATGCCTCTGGAAGAAAGCAGCCTGCTCAGAAACAGGAGTGAGCCAGATCTGTTCAGAAAAACAGATACTTTAGGTACTCCCAGAATTAATTGACTTATCACATATCTCTAACTACTGGGGACCCCATAAGGACCTGGAAAGGGTATGTCAGGAAAAAAAAGTCTATATAGGTCTGTTATAGGCTGGCTTGTGTTCCCCTCAAATTCATATGCTGAAGTCCTAACACCCAGGACCTCAAAACATAACCTTCTTTGGAAATGGGTCATTGCAGATGTCAACAGTTATGATGAGATCTTACTAGAATAGGGTGAACCCCTACTGCAATAAGACCAGTGTTCTCGTAAAACGGAGAAATCTGGCCACAAAGACACAAGAAAACATCACACGAAGACCGGAGTTACGCTGTCAAATGCAGAAGAACTACCAGAAGGGGAGGTGGGGGCTGCCTGGAGGGGTCCTTCCTGGTGCCTCCAGAGGAAGCTTGGCCCTGCTGACACCGGACCTCAGACTCTGGCCACCGGAACTGTGAGAAAATAAACCCTGTTGTCTGAGCCACTCAGGTTGCCCTGCACCGCTATGGCAGCCCTGACACCCTAACACAAACTCCCGAAGGAAAAAGAGAAAGACAGAGCGCTCCCTGGTTTAACAGACGGCGCTGGCCTGACGCAGGGTAAAGAACGAACAGGACAGAGCTGGTTCAACCATTAAAGCTCAGCTGGACCTGCTTCCAAGGGAGGCGGTGAGGAAAGAGGCCAAGGCAGGAGGAAGACGCACCTTCCATGCTGCAGACAGAGGGGCTGGCGGGGCGTTTCTGCTGCCTGAGGAGGCCAGGCCCCAAGCCTGGAAAGAATCAGAAGCTAAGTAAAGGGAAGTTTGGGGGTCAGTGGGGTGTTCATGAGTCCCTGGGGTGCAAATTTCAGAAATACTAACCTTGGATTTCTTTCAGGAATATGAGGGTGGTCCTCTGGCTCAGGGAACTGTGGGCGTCAAGCAGCTCCTGTGGCCCGTACGTCCCGGGAATTACGGAGCAGCCCCCAGAGCCCTGGTGGCATGTGTGGCTCTCCTTCCATCTCTCTGGGCACCGGGGCCACGACTCAGAAGGCGCTGGAATCTGCCCAGGATGAAGACGGTTCAGGAGAGATGGCACGGTGGAGACTGTAGAAAATCATTCACGTCCAACTTTACTAAGAAGTTCCTTGTGAAACACCTCGCTTCCCATCATGGCACAACCACGTTAAAAAACGCCACCTCTGCTGAGAAACCACCCTTACAAAATGCAGGGAGCTTGCTCCTGCAAGGTAATCACAGGTCTACAACCACAGCTCTCAGAGGAGAAAAGAGCAGTTCATGTTAAGAGTTAGAAAAGAATTTCATTTGAGTGGGAAAAAGCTGACTTTGCAACCAGATTAGAGGCTGGTTGAAGGAGGGCGAGACCTTGATGAGTGGAACTCCCACTGTGACCCTGGGCTTTCTCCCGGATTCCTTCAGAGGTTGTGGGTGGAAGCCTGGGGGGTTGTTGAGTCACCACCAACCCCTGTCTCCAGTTATGGCCACTCCCTCCTTCAGCCTGCGGGCTCACGGGGCTAGAAGCCTCTTCTCGTGCATTTAGAACAGTCCCCAGGTGTTCCGTGTTCCTTACTACCAGAAAGAGAAGCCCGGAGCCACACCAGCTGTAATTATTAGCCCACAGGACCATCCTTCAGAGCATCAGATACAAGGAACAACCCTTGACTGCAGTCCACTCAGGTCAGGGCTGAGGCTTTTTAACCTTCATTAGCCCAATCTTTGATGCACTGCAGGTGAGGGAAATCAAGAACCTGGGTTTTTGGTCCAGAGAATATTCTAATATTCTGGCTTTGTTTTATGCACTGTATAATTCACATGCCAGAGACATTATCCTGTCCTTTCGGATTTAAAACACCTAATCCAGGTCTCCTCTCGCACACCACCCACTACCAGGGGACTGCTAGCAGGTCACTACCAGCCCTCAAGTTCTGTTCCCTTCAGACTCGCCACCTCCTATGAGTCATTTTCACGGCTGTTTTCCTGGAAATTAATCATTTTCTCTTGAATTCTCCAGCAACTTTGACATTGCCTCCACCAAACCAAAATAAAACCCAAATGCCACTCACCTATCTTAAGCACATGTACCCTGAGGTTGCAGGAGGTTAAAAGTGTTAGCAGTGTGGTGAAGCTAACACATGATTTTAAAGTGAATACTAAAAATCCTTGTTTTTAAAAAGGCTTGCTCACTTCTCCCCTCGGAAGACCTTGGAGTTCACCTCTTCCACACGCTCCAAGCCTCCCTGCACACCAACACCAAGCTGGGTGTCCTGTGAAGGTCCTACTTCTCCCGATCCATGCCTCCAGCCAAACCTTCCTTAAGCCACTTACAAAGGTTTTCCTAAGATGACACCCTCCCGGAGATATTTTCTGATGCCAATTACTAAGATGACAAGTTTTCCACCCCAATACTATTCCAATCTAGGTTACACTGGCTCTTTAGATTATTTTTTTTAATTCTGCCTGTTTTTCCTTATTTTAAAAAACCAATAAATGTAATTTGTTCTATATTTTAGTTTACTGCTGCATTTGGCTCAAGTTTCTGTTTATAAATAAACCTACTCTGGTTCAACTACATCATGCATCTTTGCCTTATATCATGTTTTGACAGATTTTCACAAAGTTTAAAGGGACTATGAAGCCACCAGCTGCCTCCACTTCAAACTTATCTCAAGGAGTTACATTTTATTCTTGCAATAACAACCCACAAAAGGGGTACTTATGAAAATCTTTCATTTCTACATAAGATTAAAATTTTTTTCAGTCCCATTTGAAAGTAATTGTATTAGAGTGTGAGTGCTCAGTTGCTCATTTGTGTCTGACTCTTTGTGACCTAAGGACTGTAGCCTGTCAGGCTTCTCTGTGGGATTTCCTAGTCAAGAATACTGGAGTAGGTTGAATTTAAGAAGAATTTATATTGAATTTTTAAATTAGTATCAATTTTATTTACTTCCAATCCAGAGTAACATCAGAGCCTATAAATGATTTTGTATATACCTGGACCCACATGGTACCCTTAAATGCATTTCATTTAATGGTAATTTCAAAAAGCAGAGAAGAGAGGAAATATATATTTTGCTAATCGTGGACAAATTGTCCATTCTGTGTGTCCTGGGAATTCTGAACTTTTGTTCCTTTTTTAACTCTTCCCTGCTCCCACTCTCTTCAGAGAAGACCAGGAATTCCTTATATAGAGCACTCTAGCCATCTCCTTCAAGAAAGAATGGTGTTTGAGGGGGAGGTAACAAACAGATGTAATGAAAAGAACATGGACAATGTATCTTTGAATTCTTGCTCTGCCATTTCTAGCTGTATAACTGTACATAAGTTATTTAGCCTCTTTGAGATATGATTTCCCTATTCATGGCTTGGAGTTATTAGAAAATTTACCCAAAATTTCAAAATAGGCGAAGGGGATTATGGGTGTACTTCCAGTGCAGTTCTGTGTTGGCCTTCCCATTGTTGAGGGTATTTTTCTACTCTGAAGGAGCAGACTTTAACTGGAAAACTTTTGTCCAGTAGGAACTGATGGGGTTCAGCATACACTGCCCCAAAATATGGCACTTTAGCATAATGAATATCTCAAGTTGAACAAGTCTGAGTAAACAGCAGAAACAGGAAGTTCACTCTGACCTTCCCTTTCCTCACTTAAACAGGTCATAAAACTCCCATGTGAAGGTACCTCCCTGAACCAGGAGGAAGGAAGCCATTCTTATCACTAGAGGCAAAGTTAGGGGCCGAGAAATCTGTACAAACATTGTTAAACCCACTCTTAGCTTCCTAGTTACTTCTTCACCATTACTGCCTCTTGTCCACATTCCACTGCCTTGTCAATTCTTCACAAATTTATTGTTTCTTTGTCTAAAATGTATATAAAAACTTCCTGTTCTGCAGACTTGTGGACACAGTGGGGGAAGGAGAGGGTGGGACCCACTGAGAGAGTAACAGGGAAACATATACATTACCAATGTGTAAAATAGTCAGTGGGAATTTGCTGTATGATGCAGGGAGCTCAAACCTGCGCTCTGTGACCACCTAGAGGGGTGGGAAGGGATGGGAGATGGGTTCAAGAGGGAGGGGACATGTGTATACCGATGGCTAATTCATGTTGATGTATGGCAGAAACCAACACACTATTGTGAAGCAATTATCCTCCAATTAAAAATAAATAAACTTAAATAAAAGCTTCCTGGTCTGGTCACTTTTTTGGGTCTTCGTCCTCTTGTGAGGAATCCCCTGTGCACATAAAATTTAGTTAAATGTGTATGCTTTTCCCTGCAATCTGTCTTTGTCAGTTTAAGTTTACAGAACCAGCCAGGGACTAGAGTGTCTTAAAGAATGTCGAGAAAAACTTTTCCCTCCCCTATGGGAAGCAGATAATTTCTATCCAGTGTAATATGTAACCACAAAGATTATGAGTTTTGGCTCTGGTGGACAGTACTCAATTTTGCATCTTATCCTAGCATTGTCTACAGAATACTTGGCTTCTCAAATGCCCTCTGAACTAATACTTTTAACATCTTGATGACCCTTTCATCAATCAATGAGCTAAATAAGATCTTTGATGTATATTCCTTTCATATTTGCAGAGACTCATGATTTTATCTTTGTGAAATCATGCCTTAAAAGAGGTAATCACTTCAATCTCTTTGGATTAAGAGAGGATTGAATGAAGTGAAATTAATGAGTTTATATTTTGTTTTTATCACTTACTCTGTGCCAGTACTGTTTCTAAACATGCACTTTCCATGAGAACTAACCCATTTAGTCCTCATCACCTTGAAAAGCCAGCGTAACTCCCATTTTATAGACCAAGCTGTGGTATAAAAGGGCTTCCCCAGTAGCTCAGTGGTTAAGAATCCACCTGTAATTCAGGAGATGAAGGTTTGATCCCTGGGTGAAGATCCCCCGAAGAAGGGCATGACAACCCACTCCAGTATTGCTACCTGGAGAATCCCAGGGACAGAGGAGCCTGGTGGGCTATATTAGTCCATGGAATTAAAGAGAGTCAGGCACGACTGCAGCGACTGAGCATGCACGCGGCACGTTGAGAAAGTTACCCAAGGTCACAGACCTAGTAAGTGTCAGAGCTGGTATAGAAATCTTGGAAGGCAGGTAAGGGACCTCAGCATCTACTACGTGGCAGAACCCTTTCTCTTCCTTTTCTATAACCTCAGAAGCATCAGGACCCAGCTGTCCTAAACACAAGGCTTTGTGAAGACAACGTGATGGTTAGCAATTCCTTGTCAGCCTAACACTTGCTAAAGAGTCAGTAGATAAATTTTCTGAGCAGGGCCACCTCCCCTCCAACTATTCTCATATCCAGGTTATACCCTCCCCATCCACCCTTCCTTCATTTATCATTAGGTCACCTCCTCCAGATATTACCCCAGTCTCCAGGGATGCTCCTTCCTCTGAACTCTGACACGAATCTTCAGAAGCTGAATAGACTGATGTACACTGTTAATTATTTTAGCCAGTGTCAGAATCCTCCTTGAAACATTCTGATCCTTTGGGGACTACAGAAAACCAAAAAAAAAAGACAAGAAGTTTGGAGATTTTCTTGATGTCATGGTTCTCAGAGAAGAAGTCTCACTCATAACTCAAAAACAGGTTATTCATTTTTTGAAATTTTTATTTTGTATTGGGGTTTAGCCAATAAACAACGTTGTGACAGTTTCAGGCCAACAGCGAAGGGACAGAGTCAAATATATACAGGTATCCATTCTCCCCCAAACCCCTCCCCTCCCATCCAGGCTGCCACACAACACTGAGCAGAGTTCCATGTGCTAAACTATAGGTCCTTGCTTGTTACCCATTTTAAATATTGCAGCATACATGACCATCTTGGACTCCTTAACTATCCCTTCCTCCCATCAACCGTAAGTTCGTTTTCTAAGTCTGTGAGTCTCTTTCTGTTTTGTGATTTCATTTATATAATTTCTTTTTAGATTCCACATATAAGGGATGTTATGTGATATTTCTCCTTCTCTGACTTACTTCATTCAGTATGATGCTCTCTAGGTCCATTCATGTTGCTGCAAATGGTATTGTTTCATTCTTTTTTAATGGCTGAGTAATAATCCATTGTATACATGTGCCACATCTTCTTTATCCATTCCTCTGTTGATGGACATTTAGGTTTCTTCCATGTCCTGGCTATTGTAAACAGTGCTGCAATGAACATTTGAGTGTACGTATCCTTTCAGATCATGTTTTTCTCCAGGTATATGACCAGGAGTGGGATTCCAGTGGGAATTTTAGTTTTTTAAGGAACCTCCATGCTGTTCTCCATAGTGGCTGTACCAATTTACATTCCCACCAACAGTGTAGGTGGGTTCCCTTCTCTCCACACCCTCTCCAGTTTTCAGTGTTTGTGGATATTTTGATGATAGCCATTCTGACCAGTGTGAGGTGATATTTCATTATAGTTTTGATTTTCATTTCTCTAATAATTAGTGATGAAAAACAGGTTATTCTGAACCATGCTCATATGAAGGAAATGGAGACAAAAAGGAAAGACAAAAATCCCTTTCCCACATGTAGAACATCATCATAACTGTCCACAGCTAGGAAAGAAGAAAAAGAAAGTTACCCAGAGAAATCAAGAAATCAGCTGGCCCTAATAACCTTCACTTTTATCTGAGACACGGGTTCTGGGAGATCTTTCCTATCCTCTCTTTGAGAACACCTAGCGTCTCAAGGCCTGTTGTCCTTAAGCACTGAAGGATCCTGATTTTTCTAGATGTTTGACAACTCGGTCCCTCCCCTGTATTCAGCATTAAAATGCTTGAGAGAGAACCATGATTACAAGACATCTTCATATCGCTTGAGGAAGGGCAAACACTGTAAACTGAGGGTTCTCAAAGCATGGTCCAGACACACTGGGCCTGGGTCCCTGAGGCCCTGTCAGATGGTCCATAAGTTTGGCATTGTTTTCATGATAATGGTGGTGTTGGTGATGGTGGTTTACTGGCTAAGTCATGTCTGACTTTGTGTGACCCCAAGGACCACACCCCTCCAGATTCCTCTATCTGCGGGATTTCCCAGGCAAGAATACTGAAGTGGGTTGCCATGCCCTCCTCCAGGGGATCTTCCTGACCCATGGATAGAACCCACACCTGCTCTAGATTTCTCTATCTGCGGGATTTCCCAGGCCAGAGTACTGAAGTGGGTTGCCATGCCCTCCTCCAGGGGATCTTCCTGACCCATGGATAGAACCCACACCTGCTCTAGAGTCCTCTATCAAGGGGATTTCCCAGGCAAGAGTACTGAAGTGGGTTGCCATGCCCTCCTCCAGGGGATCTTCCTGACCCATGGATAGAACCCACACCTGCTCTAGAGTCCTCTATCTAGGGGATTTCCCAGGCAAGAGTACTGAAGTGGGTTGCCATGCCCTCCTCCAGGGGATCTTCCTGACCCATGGATAGAACCCACACCTGCTCTATTGCAAGCAATCTCCTGCGTTGCAGGCAGATTCTTTACCACTGAGCCACCAGGGAAACCCCTTTCATGATAATACTAAGATATATTTTGCCTTTTTCATTATTTTTTATGTTTGCAAAAGCAACATAAAACTGATGGCATTTAACACAAACCAAGGCAGGGCACCAAACTGTACTAGTGGGCCTTTTATTCTTCACCAGCATGCACTCCGTTTTGTTTTTTTCACAATGTCAGTTCCACTTAAAAATCTCCTTGATGAATCAGTTAAAAATAGCAATTTTATTAAATCTCAACCCATCTTTTTAATAAGCTTTGCATCAAAATAGGGCACATGAAGCACTTCTATCCTAAGGTAGCCTCAAGGAAAAGTACTTGTATGATTGAGTTTCAAGCTGAACTAGCTGCTTTCTTCAGGAACACCACCTTTACTTAAAAGAATGAGAGAGAAACTGGTTGGTGGACATTTCTCAACAACAAATCCAGTGAGCCTGTCACTCCAAGGAAAACTGACAGTATTTGTTATTAACAGTAAACATTTGAGGGACTTCCCTAGCGGTCCAGGGGTTAAGACTCCGCACTTGGCTGCACAGGGCGCAGATTCCATCCTAGGTCTGAGGACTAAGATCCTGAATGCTGTGTGGTGCAGTCAAAAAGAAAAAAAGAAGAAAGAAAGAAAATTGACCTCTCAAGCAAACATTGGAATTTTGGGAAACTTCTACCCACTACTATGACCTTGACAAATTTCAAATGTATAAAGATTTTTCTGAGGAGATGGACAGTGACATAAACAATAGTGTTTTTAAAAATATTGTATAACAATATGTGTCAACATTTGGAAGAGCTGTGTAACTTAAGTGACCCAATATTTTCCAAATGATCCATGCATGATGCTGCAGAATCATGTATGGATAAAAGAACCATTCAAGGTACAAGATGGACCAATCAATTTTGAGTTACAGAGAAAAAAACTCATTGACATGTTCTCAGATTCTACACCACAAGCAAACTTTAAGAAATGATGTCTTGACAGCTGACGGGAGTCCCATCTCCAGAACCTGCTTTGGCTTCCAGAACACAGGCGGGGGTGGGGGATTATCAAGTCCACACTAATGGGAGCTGGCTCCCCTCAGGACCCACCAGGGCTTCAGATTTTGGATGTCGTGGGGTTCCATTCACTCTGACAGGAGCCCAGTCTCTTCAGGACCTGCCAGGAAGTGCTGCTGCTGAAAGAGAAGGTGAAGAAGAGTGGGGAGGAGGTGCCTGTGTGTGGTTGACTGGTGAGGAGTGTCTGTTTTCAGAGGACCAGGAGAGGAAGGACTTGGTGTGGAGAACTTGGAAACAGATGTCTAACAAAGGTGAGTGAAAAGCTGAAGTTCAGCGCAAAAAGCAACTCTGAGCACAGCTAAGAGACGATTAGAAAATGAAGGAAGAGGAGAGAGATTCAAGAGGCTGATATGCAGGAGAAGAAAGAACCAATTCAGGATGACTCTGACCTGGATTGCAAACAGTGAGAGACAGAGGCCCTGCTAAAAAGTATGGAATCTGTCTGGAGCCCCCTCTGATCCAAATCCCTGCATCTGTATCCTCGAAATCAGTGATCATTCCCAGTGAAGCTGGAAGCCTAGACTCAGGAGATTTGGGACCATTAACACAAGAAGACTGCATAAGCTAGGCCTGTCGAAGTTTACCCAAGCAGATTTCCTGCCCAGGGAGGTAGTGTCCTACTCCAAGGAGACCCAGACGCCTCTGGTCACACATCAGTCCGCAGGCCTTCGGACCCAGACTGGGACTGATGCCGTTGGCTCCTCTCGTTCTCCGGCATCCAGGTTTGGAGAGGAATCACACCACCAGCTTCCCTGGGCCTCAAGCTTGCAGACACTAGGCAGCTCTGGGACTTCTCAGTTTCCATCATCATAGTACATCACGTGAAATACTGGACTGGATGAAACCCAAGCTGGAATAAAGATTGCCAAGAGAAATATCAATAAGCTCAGATATGCTGATGACACCACCCTCATGGCAGAAAACAAACAGGAACTAAAGAGACTCTAAATGAAGGTAAAAGAGGAAGAGTGAAAATTTAAAACTCAACATTCAAAAAACTAAGGTCATGGCAACTGGTCCCATCACTTCATGGTCAATAGATGGGGAAACAGTGGAAAGAGTGATAGACTTTATTTTCTTGAGCTCCAAAACCACCGTGGACAGTGACTGAAGCCATGAAATTGAAAGACATTTGCTCATTGGAAGAAAAGCCATGACAAACCTAGACAGCATATTAAAAGGCAGAGACATTACTCTGCCTACAAAAGCCTGTATAGTCAAAGCTATGGTATTTCTGGGAGTTATGTATGGATGTGAGAGCTGGACAATGAAAATGGCTGAGCACCAAAGAACTGATGCCTTTGAACTGTGGTGCTGGAGTAGACTCTTGAGAGTCCCTTGGACAGCAAGGAGATCAAACTAGTCAATCCTAAAGGAAAGCAACCCCGAATATTCATTGGAAGGACTGAAAGCTATGGAAATAGCAAAGTATTTCCCAGCCTCAGAAATTCTGACTGAACTGGTCTAAGGTGAGGCCTATGGGACTCTGTTCAAATATGCACAAAACTGACAGCCACTGGGCTCCCGTTGAAAAGCCTAAGGGTAATCCCAGAGGGAACTTGGACTTGATTCATGACAAGATGTTTGTTTCCTTGGGGCTGGCAAAAATCCTAGTCAGCACTTGCCCAGGAAGACATTGCTCTAGGCACTTATTCACTCTTAGAATTTTAGAGTCAGCCTCAAAGTTCTTGTGAGCAAATACCGCCTCCCACTGAGGGTGGCAGGCTGAGGGAGGGGGGGATCCAGCTTGCTCTTTGTTTCTGTTATGCTTGTCTTGGGACCTTTCATGCTTAAAATTTATGGTCCAACCTTTACCTATAATTTATTTCAGTGGTACCTATTATTACTGATTCCAGACAGTCTACCAACACCAACTGGTTAAACTCTAAACATTCAAGCAAAAAAGAAAGCACCTTCTATGCCCCTCTCTCAAGTGAGAACTAGGTTGCATAAAAACAGTGTAAAGAATCTCCAATTTTTTTAATGGCTTTTAAAATTAATATTCTATTTATTTGGCTGCAGCAGGTCTTAGTGTGCAGGCTCAATGTGCGTGGGTTCAGCTGCCCCTCAGCATGTGGGATCTTAGTTCCCCAACCAAGAATCGAGCCTGCATCCCCTGCTTTGGAAGGCGGATTCCCAACCACTGAACCACATGGGAAGTCCCAAGTATCTCCAATTTTATTCTCTAGGCTTGTGTACAGATCTCCAAGCCAGAGGGTGAGGGAGAAGGAGGCAAGGGGTAGGGATGGGGGGAGGTCAGGGACAGCTGAAAGAACAAGAGCCTATTAGGTGAAGAGATTTCAGACAGCCACATTCTATAGTTTATGCCACCAGAGCCCTGGCTGGACCACCAGCATCTGGGCAAGAAGTGAGGGATTCCAGTCAAGGGAATGTCCTGGCTTCTTGCAGACTTTCCTTGAGGGACTCCAGTTACAGGAAAATAGCCGGTGGTACTGACACGTGGTAGTGCTTCTCATGTGTGCTGCCGCCTTCTGGAGAAGGCATTTATTTATCACCACATCACTTCTCAGTAGAGGGTGTATCTATGTTAGTCATTCAGTTGTGTCCAACTCTTTGCGACCCCATGCACTATAGCCCACCAGGCTCCTCTGTCCATGGAATTCTGTAGGCAAGAATACTGGAGTGGTTTGCCATTTCCTTCTCCAGGGAATCTTCCCAACCCAAGAATCAAACCCAGTTTTCCTGCATTGGAGGCAGACTCTTTACAGTCTAAGCCACCAGGGAAGTCTCAGTAGCTGCTGCTGCTGCTGCTAAGTCACTTCAGTCATGTCCGACTCTGTGCAACCCCATAGACGGCCTCCTACCAGGCTCCTCTGTCCCTGGGATTCTCCAGGCAAGAACACTGGAGTGGGTTGCCATTTCCTTCTCCAATGCATGAAAGTGAAAAGTCCCAGTAGAGGGTATATCATAACCCAACTTACAGATGAAGACACTGAGCCTCTGAGAGGCAAGTTTCTCAACTCCAAACAAGGTCAAGCTCAAATCCATGTCTTCAGTGTCTTTTTCAGAACTCCACTCATGACTAAGATGATGCTTCTCTCTCAAAAGCACAAACCTCATCCACAGCAGGATCACAGTAAAAGTACATCTAAATGGCTGCTCTGAAATCACAGATTAGAAAGCTGGCCCAGCACCCTTGGCTAGATTTCCAGGGTCTGGCTGAGTCCTCTGAGCAGCAGACAGCCTAGCTAACCCAACAGAGCTTTAATGAACTTGCTTCCTACCTCAGTGGAAAATATTCATTGTTTGTTCTCGGTCAATAGAGACTTGCTGCATGGGCTTCTTTCTCCTCCAGACCCACCTTAAATCTCTTACCATCAGAATCAAATACCAGCTGGGTCTGGCAGCACCTAGGCCCCTCTTTCACCAGTTTATCCTTTTTATCTCCCTCAACCGGCCTGCAGCAGTGCTCTGCTTCTGAAGATAACAGGGAGAGGTCTGGGCATGCTGTCCCATCTCGGCAGAGATGGGGACTGCACCCAGCTCTCTCCACACCGCCCCTCAGATGTCAGGCTGAGAGTTGAGAAGG
Source organism: Bubalus kerabau (assembly GCF_029407905.1). NCBI lineage: Eukaryota > Metazoa > Chordata > Mammalia > Artiodactyla > Bovidae > Bubalus > Bubalus kerabau. The sequence goes on from NC_073641.1 coordinate 18,559,497, forward strand.
CCCCGGCAGGGTCAGCCAGGCCCACAGAGCTTTCACAGAAGTCAGAGTCCGTCACAAGCACTCAGCGACGTTGACGGGGAAGAGTCAAGGAAGAAAGTGTCATCCTGAGTGACGTTAGCTAGACAGAGAAGGAGAAGTACGACATATGACACATATGACCCAGATGAACTAATGCACAAAACAGAAACAGGTGCCCAGGCTTCGAGAACGAGCTTGCAGTTGCCAGAGGGGGAAGGTTGAGGGGAAGGAATACTTAGGCAGTTTGAGAGGGACACGTACACACTGTTATATTTACAGTAGATATCTAAAAAGGACGTACTGCGCAGCACAGGGAACTCTGCTCAATGTTACGTGGCAGCCGGGAAGGGGAGGGAATTGGGGGGAGAATACATACATATATATATATGGCTGAGTCCCTTTGCTGTTCGCCTGAAATGACCACAGCATCGTTTGTTCATTGGCTATATCCCAGTACAAAATTAAAAGTTTAAAACTGAAAGAAGGATGGGGAACACATGTATACCTGTGGCAGATTCATTTTGATATATGGCAAAACCAATACAATATTGTAAAGTTAAAAAATAAAATTAAATTAAATTAAAAAAAAAAACTGAAAGAAGTAGAAGACACCATCATATCACTGCCGATGCCGGCGCCTCCACAAGTTTATAATCAGATGGGGCAGGAGGGAGGGCTGAGACCAGTAGTTCAGGGCCCTCGCTGGGCCTCACCATCCCTGGGCCCCAGCCTGAGAGGCTGATCCGGCTTGTCCAGGATGGAACTCAGCCGGCAGTGTTTGACATTAGAAACACGAGTGGTTCTAACATGAAGCCAAGCTTCAGATCCACAGAGCCAGACAGATGCAAGCACATCAAGAACAGGATATGCTCTTACTAGAAGGTGCCACTGCACTGCTGCGTCAAGAGAGGGCACTAAACCGGTTAGAGGTGTGGGATTTAGATGGCAGGAGAGCTGTTGAGAGCTTCCCTGGTGGCTCAGACGGTCAAGAATCCGCCTGCAATGAGGGAGACCAGGGTTCGATCCCCAGGTTGGGAAGATCCACTGGAGAAGGGAAAGGCTACCCACTCCAGTATTCTGGCCTGGAGAATTCCATGGACAGAGGAGCCTGGCAGTCTACAGTCCATGGGGTCGCAAAGCATCAGACACGACTGAACAACTTTCACTTTCTATTTCACTTTTTCTAGAGCTGTTGAGAAGCCAGCCAGCAAAACTTGGAGAAAGGGAGCTGAGGGTGTCCTGAAGGAGGAAACGTCCCACACAAGTCTCGGCCATGGGAGGAAGTTGTGTAGTGTGGGCAGAAAAGACACACCCCTGAGCACATGAGGCTCACGGTAGCCCTGAAACTGCTTATCTAGAGCTGTTGTACACGGATTTAAGATGCAGTTGTGAGCTATCTATTCCAAAATGAGTCCTTTTGACCACTGTTTTACTGAGCTACGGTTTTTTAGAGTAGCAGCCATGGTAACCATCTCTAAATTGTTCAGATTACAGTCAGCGGAGGAGATGTTTTTCCACCCTCTTTCTCACACTTTGATCCTAACTTTTGAGGTATGACAGCTCGGTTTTTGTTTGGAACTCGGCAAAAGTCTCAGGTGCCTTCTCCTGTGGCTTTGGCTGGAAGCTCAGAGTGGGCTCCTGGTAAACTAGGCTGAGTGGTGTATAGCTGGAACATTACAGGCAGAAGGTACCAGCAGGCTTCATAGCCGCTAGGCCTCTTTCCCTCATCTCAGTTACTAGGTTCTATCACACTGGTGATAAAACTCAGGGAAATGCTTTCCTGGGAAAAGAAGAAAAGAGAGGGGATTTCTCCTAAGGGCCTAGGGTAGAGCTGGTCAAGTCACTCGCTAGACTCTTCCAGGCCAGGAACATCTCCAGATCCATCCGTGCACCATGCCCAGCCATGCAGAGAGGACAGAGAAACTGTGATTATCCTGAGGGAGAATGAACAAGGGGCTCTGTCCCAGAGAGCAGGAACAGTTCGGCCTCTCTGCAGCTAAAGGAAAACTCTGCTTATGATGTGAAGTGCTCAGTCGTCTCCAAGTCTTTGGTACCCCATGGACTATATAGCCCACCAGGCTCCTCTGCCCACGGGATTCCCCAGGCAGAAATGCTGGAGTGGGTGGTCATTTACTCCTCTAGGGGATCTGCCCAATCCAGGGGCTGAACTTTCCTATGTCTCCTGCATTGCAGACAGATTCTTTACTCGCTGACCATTGGGGAAGCCCCCACCTATGAAAACGGAACCTGATAAAGGTCCTGGGACCTAACACCCTGCCCCCCACTTTACAATGCTCCTCCTGGTGGGGGGAGAGGTTGGGATGGAGGTCACAACCTGAGAAACCCAGGATTTGCTCTTGGGCACAAGGCTGCTGACTGGCTTCCTCAGGCCTCCCCCTTAAGTTGTTCAGAGGAGCAGTTCTAAAGCTCCTGTCTGGCATCTTTTTCTCAACGAGAAAATAACCTTGAGGCAATAATTCCCAACCCTGAATATTCATTGGAAGGACTGATGCTGAAGCTGAAGTTCCAATACTTTGGCCACCAGATTCAAAGAGCCAACTCATTGGAAAAGACCCTGATGCTGAGAAAGATTGAAGGCAGGAGGAGAAGGGGACGACAGAGGATGAGAGGGTTAGATGGCATCACTGACTCAATGGACATGAGTCTGAGCAAACTCCAGGAGTTGGTGATGGACAAGGAAGCCTGGTGTGCTGCAGTACATGGGTCACAAAGAGTTGGACACGACTGAGTGACTGAACAACAACCACTTTCCAACATCAGGTTTTCAAGTTAGTCTATGGTTGTCCAAAGCTTCTCAACTTTTTATTTCTACCTCTGTCTCCCCCAGTAGGCTGCAAATACTGTGAGGAGCGAGAGCAGTTTTCTTTTTTTCTTTTTCTATTTTTATGTATCCTTACTGCCTAGTGTATGGGCCCTAACATTAAAAAAATTAAAAAAAAAACTTAATAAATGTGGAACACAAACATAAATGAATGCTTTTGTCTGCAGCGTCCCAAGTTCCGAAGTTACCCATCCAGCTTACTTCTTCAGTCTCTGAATACCCCTCTCCTTCCAGCCTCTGCAACACTGCAACCTAGGACCTACTTTCTCAGCCTCTCACTAAATACCAGTCAGAACTTGGTCCTATGGCTTAACCCCAGATATTAGTGAAGTCCTATAGGGAAATTTGCTCCTGGTCCTAAACATGAAATTGTACAAAATATTGGTCACTGAATTGTTTTCAAGACAAATGCACATTTAAAATATATAATAAAATCATGGCCTTGATTTGTGTAGTTCAGTACTTTGAACGCTTTAGAGATGAGAGTCTATAAAAATTTCACAAGCAGTCTCCTTCAAAGAAGTGAGAGACTGTCCCATGACGGATGACTCTGAGATGCTGAAGTAATTCTCTGAAATTTTTCTGAAGTTTTTCCATGAGCCTCAAAACCAGTAAAACCTCATTTTCTCTTTGCATGAAACAGAAGACTCTTACCACCAAAAGGGCTGTAGTCATTTCATAATTAGAAATACATAACCTGCTAGTCTTTATTGAACACCTATTATGCACATGTGATATTTATCCATACCCACAATTCATCACTGTGCTTATATTATCTTCCAGACAAAACTAAATTCTTTGGGAATACCTGAGTTTTTCTCATAGTTCTTTCTGATGCTCCAAAGCTCAAGGCTAGCCCTGAATAGTCATACAATGCAAACTGATGACTTCTGAGTCGTCCCTGTGTCTTAGAATAAAAGAGGACCTAATTTCTCGAATGATAATTTACCCACAAAATAGCAAAATCAGAGGATATTAATCACATATACTTGCATGTGTCATTAAAACATCTCTGTGAAGTCAGGTTTACCATAAGCAGTCAAATTATACAAAATCTTTAAAAATTAAATCAGGAAAAGCAGAACAATGCCAGACTCCTATTAGTTAAATTTCAAATTAGTAATCATTCACTGCTGCTGCTGCTGCTAAGTCGCTTCAGTCGTGTCTGACTCTGTGCGACCCCATGGACCAAATGCCAGGGACACAGCTCACAGCCTAGAGTGGGAGACACAAAAAATAATAATTTTATAACAATGTAGCAAGGACTATTAAACATCCCAATGTTCACTGTAGCATAATTTACCATAGCCAAGACATGGAAGCAACATGACTGTCCATCTGCAGAGGAATGGATAATGAAGATGTGGTATAAATATCCAGTGGGATACTGCTGCTGCTGCTGCTGCTGCTAAGTCGCTTCAGTCGTGTCCGACTCTGTGTGACCCCACAGACGGCAGCCCACCAGGCTCCCCCGTCCCTGGGCTTCTCCAGGCAAGAACACTGGAGTGGGTTGCCATTTCTTTCTCCAATGCATGAAAGTGAAAAGTGAAAGTGAAATCACTCAGTCGTATCGGACTCTTAGTGACCCCATGGACTGCAGCCCACCAGGCTACTCAGTCATAAAAAAGAACGAAATAATGCCATTTGCAGCTACATGGATGGACCTAGAGATTATCACACTAAGTGAAGTCAGAAAAAGACAAATATCATATAATATCATTTACATGCAGAGTCTAAGAAAAAATACAAATGAACAGATTTCCAAAACAGAAAGGGACACATAGACATAGAAAACAAACTAGTTTGTTACCAAAGGGGAAAAGTGGGGCAGGATAAATCAGGAATTCAGGATTAACACCACACAGTAAAATATATAAAACAGACAAACAGCAAGGACTTACTGTATAGCTTGGGCACTGTGCTGGCTGCTTCTGGAAGATACGGTGGTGCTTAATTTACTCAATATTTCCATTTTACATATGGAAGGGATATGCTCCCCATTTACATATGGAAAATTGAAGCTCACAAAGTCTATTCAGCTTACTCAAAGTTACACTTCCAGGAATATTTCACAGAGATCTGAGCTTGATCCTTATGACTCCAAACGTAACCACGCTACCTCCAAAGGGGTGAACTGATTGCTGTGTGAGGGCTTCCATTTTGAGCTAATTCTTCAAATTAGCAATTACTGGGACTTCCAGGCAATCTAGTGGTTAAGACTCCACGCTTTAATGTGGGCGGTATGGGTTCAATCCCTGGAGGCTACTGTGGGGTCAATCTAAGATCCCACATGCCACTCATGGTGTGGCCAAAACATATAAATAAATAAAAAATTTAAAATAAATAAATAAATCAGCAACTATGGACTTCGAGGCATCATGCTTATAAGCTATTCACAACAGTGACCACCCCACGATGGCAGTAGGAACGGAGGACAGACATAAGCCAGGATGGGGTGCTCTGGTAGGATTCCAGTTACAGCTGCATTTGGGATTTGAAGGCCTCTGCACCCTGTAAAATAGTGTGGCAGCTTTGGGCAGCTTTCTACCTGTGGAGTACGGTAGGCTGATTATACTGATGGCATAATTAATGCTTTCTGAGTCTCCATGCTCCCTCCAATGTAATTTGTGGCTCTTCCCATCACAATCTGAAACCTGCACTTTGACTAACAGAAAACAACAGACAGGATGGTGGCCTCATTCCAAGCCTGGCCCCCAAGAGGCCTTACATATTTCCACTCTTTTCTTCTGCATCCCTCCGTGACCATGAGAATAAACTGGACTAGCCTGCAAGAGGATGAGACAATGTGAAGGAGTCACCAGGTATTCCAACAAAGTCTGTGAAAGCCCAGCTAAGATCAGCGGGGCTGCACACCCAGCCCAAAGCTGATCAAGGTCACGTGAGTCAGCCAAGCTAAGCCCAGAAGGTTACCAGCCGATGCACAGACCATAAGCAATAGGAAATGCTTATTGTTTTAAGCTAAATTTGGGGCAGCTTGTTACTCAGCAATAGCCAACAGAGGCAAGTGAGTAACAGCTGTTCCTTTAGGGTCAGAATGGTTTAACTTGGTGATGGAGGCTGTTGGGGGCTTCCCTAGTGGATCAGTGGTAAAGAATCCCCCTGCCAATGCAAGAGACTCAGGTTCGATTCTTCAGTTGGGAAGATGCCCCTGGAGAAGGAAATGGCAACCCATTCCAATATTCTTGCCTGGGAAATCCCATAGACAGGGGAGCCTGCCAGGTTATAGTCCATAGGGCTGGAAAAAAGTCAGACATGACTGAGCAACTAAACAACAAGAGGTTTGCACCTACAGGCCTACAAGGTCTGTGTTTGTTGGGCTTCAAGACCTAAGAGAGAGCCCGATGTCACCGATACAGACAATGGTTTAATGGATGGAGCAGCTTACATGCCTGAAGCAAGCTCTTGAAGCAACACCCCACAGCATGCAGATAGCTGATGGAGAGGGATGGAGGGCAGGACTTGGGGCACGCTTCACTCCCAGTAGGGGGTCAGGGCGAGGCTGCTGCTAAGTTACTTCAGTCGTGTCTGACTCTGTGTGACCCCATGGACGGCAGCCCACCAGGCTCCCCCGTCCCTGGGATTCTCCAGGCAAGAACACTGGAATGGGTTGCCATTTCCCTCTCCAATGCATGAAAGTGAAAAGTGAAGTCGCTGAGTCGTATCCGACTCTTAGCGACCCCATGGACTGCAGCCTACCAGGCTCCTCCATCCACAGGATTTTCCAGGGAAGAGTACTGGAGTGGGATGCCATTGCCTTCTCCGCAGGGGGAGGCAAGATTGCCAGCAATAGAGGGGATTTATGTCAGGTGGGCTCATTAGTTACCGGGGAAACCAGCAAAGGGGACTGACCCCACCGCCCCTTTGATGAGAACAATCAGCAGCTGGGGCCTGAGGCAAACACATAGATACACAGGAAGGTGAGTCCCGTGAGTAAGATATGGGTGAAGCAGGCACTGGTTCAACAGGAGATGGACAGAGAGCAAGAGAAGAGCCAACTCGAGTGGCCTGAACATACACAGGCTAAGTGTCATCTTCCTGGCTCCACATCAGAATAAAATCCATCTCTAAAAAAAATTTGCAGTTTCTCATTTCTTCCCCTAAGAAACATTACTATTATGAATGCATAAATGCATTGTTTACCAGTTAACAAATATACTTTTCCCCTTATTATCCTGCCATTTGAGCACAAAGCGATGAACAGTTAAGTCTGTCTCATCACTAACCAATCACATGTTCTATTAACTATTGAGCTGAATTAGCCTTGGTGTTGTGCTCAGTTTTCATCAATTGAAGAGGCCAAGCACAAAGACCCCGTCAACGCCTTCACAGTGCTTTTGAAACATATACAAAGAAGTCAGCTCTGCCCAACTCATCTGCAAGTAATGAGAAGGATCTCACCTACTAGACAGAGGTCATAAGCCAACAGCTCTCCCCTCAGGCAAGAAGCAGTCAGCTCCACTCCAGCTCCCAGCAGAATCCTAGGGGTTCTTCCCTGGAACATTCTGTAGACCCCCAGAGCACCCAGCAGCCCTCTGATCTTTGGTAGATGCTCTTGTTTTATGAGTTGACATTATTTGCCATTTATTGAATTTCAATAATGTGCTGAGCACATTCTGGGCACAAGGATTGGTCGCAAATCCTGACCAGAAGTCTGGTCATATAACTAAGTTGAGCTTCCAGGAAATGTTATCTTTCCAAAAATTCAGAACAAATGGAACAGACAGTAATGGCCCCAGTACTTGAACCCTCAGGTAAACAGAGATGCAAAACGTGAAATAGAAGTTTTAGTTGAAGCACCAGAACTAAAGATCGCCACATTCTAAAGTGAACATGAGGCCATCGTGCGTGGGATTTACACTCAAGGTTACTCCGAGTTCATTCTTGTGACTGGCCCCAAACCCTTCTCATATCTCACACCCAGGCTTCTTTCATATAAGAAGACGAGGGTTGGAATCAGGGGAAATATTTATGAGAGCCCTATCAGTGTGCTACGTCAAGATACCTCTTCAGGGGTTTCTTGCTTCAAGCCTAAGGAAAGGGGCCACAGCAAGACCACTTGGAGAGTCTGACATGTGTCCTCTGGTGGGGCTGCTTGGGGGGCAGAGCCGAGGATGAGGGTGTATCGGGCACTGGGAAGACACCTGAGCACCGGGTTGAGCACTGGACACGGTCAGTCCAAGGGAGGCCCTCTTAGATGCTCTCGGATGGCTGCCAAGAGCGGCAGAAGGATGCTGGAACCACTGCCAGGTGCCTCGGGCTGAGCAGGAGGAGCAACCACCCACACTGCGAGCACTGCCCTTGCCAAGAGAAAGGGCAGTGGCGAGACTGCCGGCCTGTGGATGAGCGGAGGCAGGCGGGCATGTGGAGGCCTCAGAACAGACAGAACGAAATAAGGAGAAGAGTCCACTTGGAACACCCACCGGACATGAGAACAAAAACGCCAGCTCCTGATGGTGTTACTCAAACCGCCGGCCTCTTCTCCCACTTCTGCTGCTACCCTGGATGGTCAGAAACCAAGGTTAGCAGGATGGACATGGGACAAAATGTAGGGCCAGGGTGAGCGAAAGAGACCAAAGCAAAAGAAAGGCTGCAGTAGGTCCTGGAGGGGAAATAAGCAAAATTTATTCTTGCGGTTTCTGGGGGCCTGGAGTCCAAAGTCAGTTTCATTGGGTCAGAACTGAGGGGTCTGTTGGCAAGGCCACACTTCCTCTGGGGGTCTATGAGAGGATCAGCTCCTGCTTCTTCCACCTTCTGGAGGCAGTCAGCACTCCTTTCCTCGCGCTGCCTCATTCCAGCCTCAGGCTCCGTGGTCCCATCACCCGTTTCTCTTCTGTCTGTGGAATAAAATCTCCCTCTACTTCCCTCTTATGAGGATACATGTGATCGATTTAGGGTTCACCCTGATTATCCAAGATAATTTCTCCACCCCAGTATCCTTAGTTTAACCACATCTTTGATTCTATACGTTAATATTCACCCTTTACCATACAGGGTAGCATTCACAGAGTCCAGGGATTAGAACATCTTTTGATGGAAGTGTTAAGGAAATTAAAGAAGGTGTTAAGGTGGGGTTAGCATCCGAGTAACCTGAGGCACAGGGAGGTTAAGTAACTTTCCTAAGGTCACACAGCTAAGTACCAGGTAAGTTGGGCCTTGAAGAAGCTAAGCCTCCTGACTTCTAGTCAAAAGCTTTACTTCCTATCACATATCACACACACTATGGCATTTGGGATCCTTTGCATTCTATAACTATTTTCAAGTTTTATTCAAGCATCTTATACTAATTTCCTTAAAAACGTCTCCATTCAGACTCTTCTAGAAAAACATGAAAGAAAGGAGATTCCTTCAAATTCAGCTCACTGGGGTTCACATCTATTCCTCTTCTGTATTGTGGAGAGAGCTCACAGGCCAAAAAATAAAAGATGGGATTTCTTTTTAGGAGGAGAAGAGCTGGAGGTATAATAAAACACCACCAAACGGAGTTCACAGAGTCTGTGCAGAAAGTATTCAGTGAGTGTCTATTTCCAGCAGAACCTCATCCAATCATTTACCACAAAATTGCTGAGTGGAAGGGCCAGCAGGCAAATGTTTTTAGCCTCCCCTATTATGTCAGTGTAATGTCAGGCAGTGCTGACTAAGAGTCCTCGTGCCTTGGATGTGTGAGTCATAGTCTGGATTGAAAGCCCAATGCTGGTGAAGGATGAGGACAATTATCAACATTTGGAGAAGTCCCTAAAGCACCCCCTCACCAAACCTTTATGGGGCAGAAACTTTTCACCTGTGTGTTTCCACAAGCCTTTTGTTAACTCAGAGCCATGCTCCAGGGAGGTGTAACACAGCAACTCATCAGAGGTAATGCAGGAATTCAAGAGCCCAAGAGAATGAAACAGAGGCATCAGCAAGTTTGTGTCCATAGTGGGTTTGGAGTGGAAAAAAGAAGGGCCTCCAGGGGAGCCGTGAGGGGAGGGTTGGCTCCTGGAGGCCACCTCTTTGGAGACCTGGGGACAGTGAGGGAAGATGAATGGACTGAGGTGACATAAGATTCACAGAATGTTGCAGGGATCAGAGCACCAAAATTAGAGTGGGAAGCTTCATTTCCTTGACAGTTTTTCATAGGGTGATCACAAAGAAAAGCCAAAGATGGTTTAGAATGCTTGAAAAGCTCTTGTCTCAGACATCATGAGCCCAGTGGGCTTTGCAATCTGTGCTCATTTAAAAACCAGTGGCTGTCAATATGCTAAATGCTAAAAATATGTCCATTCCCCCTTCTCCATCATATAGACCTGAAAATATTGAAGCGATAAGGGTGTTTCCACCTCTGCCTCCCACTTAGTGTCAATTCAAAGGTGAAATTGTTATAATTAGTCCTTTTCAAATGATCTTGATTTTCTTCTATCGTCTTCCAAATTCAGGAGCACAAAATCTGTTGAAAGGGAACTTGGCTCTCTCAAAACTCTTGTCAGCTAATTATATCCTTGAGCAAATCTTTGTTGCTTTTCTCTTCTTGAAGTCAGAAAAATTGCTCCTTCTCTTCCTGGGGTGCAGATGGGGGTAGTTACTCTTCCTGGATGTTCCACTCAATCCTGATCTCTGAGATCTCCAGACTGACTAACAAAAAAGGGAAATCTTTGCTTTCATTGATTTTGTACAGTTTCAACCCAACCCTGGGGACCTGACCCTCACACACAGCCAAAAGTGTTTGTTTAACAATAGCAGTAAAAAACATCTGAGCTGACTTGGACCAGTGATAGCTCTTACCGCAGTCCTGAGTTCACTCTTTTTATAGTAGCAAAGAAGCCCTGCTCATTGGGCCACTGGTTCCTTTGCTGACCTGTCCCCTATTGTCTTATTTTCCGTGTCAATTTCCAGCATAAATGCAATGACAGCCTACCTTATAGCCTTAGTAGGTCAGAAGGCAGTTACCTTTGGAATTTGCTGCAGTCACTTCAGGCAGAAAATAAAGCTTGTTTAGCATTTTAGCCCCACCTTTGGATCACTTTGTTGTATACCTGAAAGTAACACAATTCAGTAAATCAACTATACTTCAATTTTTAAAAAAGGAATACTATATAGGCTAGACCTATCCCTGAAAAGTTTGACATGCTCTGTCAACACCATCTGATCAAACCTCTGGCATCTTGAGTAAGAGGACACAGTAATGGTGGATGCAATCTTCTCAAAAAACAGAGAACAGAGGCTCTCTGACTTCCATCCTGTGAGGAAATTGAACCCTGGAGGCCCACTGCATGCTTCCCTGGACTGTCTTTTCTGTGATCATCACTACTGTTTTCAGCCACTCCAGTTAACCCTCAAGGAGCAGGGTCAACGATTCACCAAGAGTAATCCCACGGCTTAGCAGTGATCCACAGGCTCAGGGCAGCGGATATGGGGACGTCTGCTGCTGTCACCCCAGATGGGAAGCAAATGTCTGCAGTGGCCTTAAACATGTGAGTGTCACAGGCTTTGGGAAGAATAAGAAATGAAAACAAATCTGTCTTTAAAATGCTGGGAGACACAGTGACAACAGTGGAAAGAGAACATATTAATGTTAATATAAACTGCAGAGTGGGTTGGATAATGATGAGAACCTGGAATTAAGGAGATGAAACCCAGGCTCTGGTCCTTGCTCTGCCCTCCTCTGGCTGGGCAGATGGTTAATGCATCACTTTATCTCTTCATCCCCTCCTCAGTGTAGGAAGGACTTGGCCTAGATGGTCTCTAGGGTTCTTCCAGACTGAACTTTCTGTGAGTCCATGATTCTAGTTTTGGTTACTAGGCAAGGCGAGAAGCCCATGAGAACAACCTTCTGGAATCCATATGATACCTTTCTACTCCCAAGGGATCCAACCACAGTAGTTGGGCATTTCTAGGTGTGAGGGCCACCTGGGAAAGAAAGTATCAACAAAGCCTCCCCCAGGGGGTTGGGGACTGTGCCGTCCTCTCTCACAGTACTGGAACCAGCAGGACAGGAGGGCAAACCCATCCAGACACAGTCAAACATGAGGGTGAGTAAGTGGGTCGATCTCTGCACCTTTCAATGGGACCACAGTCTGAAAAGACCCATGACACCAAGAGTTTTTACAAAGTAAAGAAATTCGGGGACTGAGTGACCAGAGCCACGTGGAGGTGAGAAGGCCCCTCTGCATACACTTTCTGTAAGTCAAAAGGAATTAAATTGTAGGAGTTCCTCTGACCACTCCCTCTGTGGGCTTCCACTCTCAAGGCCTGAAAGTCGTCCTTCAGAAAGCAGGAAGGGCAGCTGCTCCTCTGTGAGTGAGCAAAGTAGCTCTTGCCCTCTGCAGGCAGGACAGTGTGGGAAGGGAAACAGATGTCACAACCAGGGAAGATTTCATTCTGAAGCAACAATCCCCTTTGTCCCCTTTTAGGGTCAGAGGCCGGCCCCATAAGTCAGTGGTAGATTTGGCATTACACACATTCCACTCCTGATAAACAGTAGTTTAAGTAAACTGAAATATTAAGCTTCTATGTAGCACTTCAGCACCAGTGACCTCTGGAAAGTGGAACAACTGTTGTTCATAAACCCTAATAAAGGCCGAGTCAGCGGCCCCACTTCCAACTCTAGAGAACTGTCATGGCTCGTCACCACTCTTTCCCATTCCAGGCGCTCTCCTGAACTGTATTTTCAGTCAAGAACTGAAGCCCTGTCTAATGGCTTAAGCACATAAATTTCTTAAAACTTTAAGTGTTTTCACATCTGATTTAGAAAAAATATTTCCCCATGATCTTCCAAAGGGCTTTCGTCTAAAAACATGACCACATGTGGATACAATGTTTCATGTTCAACCTGTGCTTCCGCTGTCTCAGAGGATGCTCAGAAGAGCAGACTCCCCTCCATTATCCCATGTTACAACGCAGAACCCACCTCTGTGAGGCCCGGTGGCCCGTCCCAACCCAGCTTCCTGCTTATTTTGCTCTAAGGTTACCTTTGTAGAACTTTAACTCTCTTCCTGTCCCCTGAGGAAATCCTGGGATGGATTTGCCAAAACGTCCCAGAACCAGCATGAATATATACTTACTTCTGGGAGCTTCAGGCCGAGAAGAAAGAGCTGTGTTCACAATCAACTTCCCTTTTGAAACTTGAAGAAAGCTGATACAAATTCATGATAATATAACAGGGACTTTTGACTGACCAAACATTACTATAATTATTATTTTCTGAAAGGGGATTTTTAAAAAGTGAGAGTCAGCAGAACTTCTTGAAATTTCTGTGTCACCCCTTAGTTGGACCAGCTCTCCACCAAACTGCCAGGCAGCAGGGCCCCTATTCAATCTTCTGCTGTCTTTCAACTCTCATCTCTCCAAGAAGTGGGGCTCCTCCTGCCCACTGAGCAGGAGGAGCTTTCCGCAAAGGCTTTCCCATTTCATCAAAACCTGAAAAAGAGCTGAATTAATCTGCTGTTGGGCCTTTTGGTGTGAACATCTTGCTTACTTCTTATCTCTTCTGAGTGTTTTTCATAAACTTTTTTCTAATATTGAATAAAGGGAAGATTTTTTTCTGTTCTTAATAAAATTCTAGCATTGGAAGGAGTTGAAGCATTTGGAGGGGTCAGGAGAAGGGGCATAGGAGCTTCCCAGGCCCCAGGAGGTGTTCCTTGCCTAAGAAAGGAATCTCAGTACACACACCCTGCCTCTGACCCAGAGTTGAATGGCACCCAACAAAAACAACACGAAGTCACCCCAGTTATTAAGATGACTGACGTTAACATCCCATTTCAAATTTTGCTTTTGTCTGAACTGCAGGAATTCTTGGTGTGTGAATGCACATGTACATGTGTGGAGCATCACACATGTGTGTGCATGTGCGAATATACATGTACATGGAGATGCAGAATTTTGCAATGTACAAAGCTTAAGCTAAATTGTTGTTGGGCATAATAATTACTTAAGGGTGAAGAGGCTTCCTGGGTGGCTCAGTAAAGAATTCACCTGCAATGCAGGAGACCTGGGTTTGATCCCTGGGTTGGGAAGATCCCCTGGGGGAGGGCATGGTAACCCACTCCAGTATTCTTGCCCGGAGAATCCCCATGGACAGAGGCTCCAGGAGGGCTACGGTTCATGGGATCACAAAGAGTTGGACATGACTGAGCCACTAAGTACAGCACAGCACGGGTGAAGAACCTGAGAGGAAAGGAAGGCAGGATGGTATCTTCAAGCCTTGAGAACAAGTCCCTGCGAAACAACAGAGACAGGTCACCCATCCGGAGCCCCCAAGGCTGTTTGCAGCCTGCCAACTCCCAATCCCTGGCTCTTTTAAGCTCAGTGCTTCTCAGAGTCTCACCAACAGACTTTAGTCTTTTTCATGTGGGTCACAATTGGCATAGACTGTTATTCTATTTGCAGATTATTAGATTAGAAAATTGTTAGTTTACTGAATTAGCTTACTCTTCCTCTGTCCCTAAGGAAGGACCAAGGAATACATTCAGACCTTGTGAGAACATGCTCAGGCTCTTTTTCTACCCTACACCTCATTCCAGGCTCTGTGTGACAACTTTTCCAAGGTGTTAACGTGGCAGGGCTACAGTCCCAGTTATTCAATCAAACATTAATCTAGGTGTTGCTGTTAAGGTATTTTGTTTTTGTTTTTCCAAGATAGGTTTATTTTTTAAATTTATTTATTTTAATTGGAGGCTAATTACCTTACAATAGTGTAGTGGTTTGTGCCATACATTGACATGAATCAGCCATGGGTGTACATGTGTTCCCCATCCTGAACCCCCCTCCCTCTTCCCTCCCCATCCCATCCCTCATGGTCATCCCAGTGCACCAGCCCTGAGCACCTGTCTCATGCATGGAACCTGGACTGGCGATCTGTTTGTGAAGGTATTTTGAAGATGCAGTTGAAGTCTCTAATTGATTGACTCTGGTAAGAGAGATGACCCTGAAGAATCTGGGTGGGCCTGAGCAATGAACCAAAAGACCTCCAAGGCAGAGCTGAAACTTTCCCCCAAAGAGATGCATTTCATTCTGTGAATTCCATTTGTGATCTTGCAATCCTGGATCCTGCCCTATGGATTGCAGACTTGCTTTGCGAGCCCCAATTATAGAAGGCAATTCCTCATATTAAATAAGTAGATAGATGGATAGGTAGATACATACACACAGAGACATAGATAGAGATACAGTTTTACAGACACATAATATATAGTTATAGAGCTCCTACTGCTTCTGCTTCTTTAATACAGATTTTGGTTCCAGAAGTAAAGTATGAACACATGAAGACATGGTTAAGCCCTGACAAACACATCCAGGTCTCCCTAATGTCCACAACTGTGAAACTTAAAGCAAATTGTAATGACTCACAGGGGGAGGATAGGAAGAGGAATGTATACTTACAGCTGATCCCTGTTGTTGTACAACAGAAATCAATACAGCATCATAAAGCAATTATCCTCCAATTTAAAATAAATTTGAAAAAAATAAAGCAAAGACAAAAGTGAGAATAAAGAAGAGGAAAACAGCCTCATTATCAACCCTCCCTGGGACTTAAAGCAAGGTTGGGGATGATTTATATAAAGGCTAAGTGACAGTGTAAAGAGAAAGCAACACAAATCCTTCAGCTATTTTTCCTAAGCCTCCAAACCCTAAAAATGTAGAGTGCTCTTCCCCTCAGGAAAAAAAAAAAAAAGGATTGCCTTCCTTAAAATGCCAGTAAATTTCATAATAATAAGTTGAATCCTAACCAATAGAATCATTCTTCAACTGAAGGAAGAGACATGATCACTGTTTGGAAGTCTCTGCCATCTGGCAGGTGAAGATCTAATGACAGAGTCCCCTGGCTTTGTGTGTCTGCCTTCCCATCATAACCACATGAGGTGTCTGGCATATCTTCCTGGCTCTGCCTCTCCATTCCCATCAGTTCTGTTCAGTTCAGTAGCTCAGTCATGTCCAACTCTTTGCAACCCCATGGACTACAGCACACCAGGCTTCCCTGTCCATCCCAACTCCTGGAGCTTGCTATAAAGATGCCCAAATCCATGGTCCTGGAAGGTCATTCGCCAACAGGATTTTATTGACACCAGCTCTCTCCAGGTTCTTCTTGGTGCTGGAGATATGTTATCCTCAAGAGCTTGCTTTGTGGTTGAAGAAAACTTTTTTGTTGTTTATTTATATACATATATATCTACTGCATCTCTTTATTTTAATATATGAATAAGTTGGACTTCCCTGGTGGTTCAGTGGTTGGGAGTCTGTCTGCCAATGCAGAGGACACAGATTCAATCCCTCATCCAGAAGATTCCACATGCCCCTGGGCAAATAAGCCTGTGTACTGCAGCTACTGAACCCATGCACCATGCTCTGCAATAAGAGAAGCCAACACACCATAACTAGAGAATATCCCCCACGTGCCACAACTAGAGAAAGCCTGTGCACAGAAACAAAGACCCAGCACAGCCAAAAAATGTGTGTGTGTGTGTGTGTGTGTGTGAATCAGTAAGTAAGTAATTTCAGGATCTAGGAAAGAATATGATGAAATGAAGTTGGGTCAGGGGGTAGAAGTGATAGGGGTGCAGAGAGACCACAGGGTGGACTCCCTAAGGAGCTGAGAGCTGGAGGATACGGTGGAAGGGACCGAGCAGAGCTCTGGAGTGTGGACGATTGTGAAAGTGGCCAAGAAGCTAACGGGATGCTAGCAAATGAGATGAGGCAGCTTGGAAAGTGCGTGTATGCGTGGCTTACAGTCTTGTGACTCCTGGAACTCTGTGACTGCCAGTGTGAAGACAACAGGGCCCGCTAAATAAAATGGTTGTTTTGAACTATTAAGCTGTGGGTGTTGGTTACATAGCAAATGCCCACTGATACATGGGGGTACTCACCTACTAAACTCAAGATGGGATCTAGGGAAATTTATGAAGTCCACTGTCTCCCTCAGCATCCAGCTTTATCTGCACCTCTGTGAGTGCCTCCTCTTGTTCCTGACTCACTCTCAGGAGGCAATTCTCTAGGGGTGGCTGGTGTGTCTGTGTATCTTGCAAACAGAGGCACAGACTGCCTTTGTTCTAAAATACCTTTTCAAGGATTTTTGTTTAGGGAACAGCCTTGGGAGACAGAGAGTGTGTGGCCCTTTGGCGCACAGGATTAGCATGCTTATTGCCCTCAGTAAAAGATGTGAGTTCCTTAAGCTCCGAGGTCCTCTCCTTCCTATACGTGCACATGTCACCTTGTCCTGTTTGCATCGCATGATGGGAACTGAGGCTTGGAGAAAGTGTACAAGAAATCGCTGATATTCTGGCCACCACTAATGCTGTGAGTAATCGAGTTCTTTGTCTCTCACTCAGGAATTTCCAGCCTCTGCTGGCATCCACACAACTGTGGCCAGCTAATTCATTAAATTGCAAGAGGGCAAAATCTTTGACTGTTTACAGTTCCTGATACCAATTAATCAAAATTCCTGTACATAAAACTATCAGCCAAACTCACGTAGGGAATGCTTCTGAGCATCTATAAAGGTCCATTTCTCTGCAAATTTCCCTGGAAAAGCATTTAATGAGCCTGCTTCCAGGAACTCCAGGGCAGTGACATCTGTACACACCCTTCTTTTTCACTAAAAGGACACAGGATAAAAGCGTGAAGCCAAATTCATTTTTTAAATCATTAAAGAAAGAAGAAATGGTGGGCTAGATACAGATATACGAGGAACACAGAGTTCTAAAGGGAAAAGAAGAATATAGCTGTCTGTTCACTTCCTGCTTTTTCTTTCCATGCTGCCCCCAGCACACAGCAAAAAGGAAGCTGACCTAAGCTGTCTTATGTACAAAGTCCATCACAGGGGCACATGGAGTCAGAAATCAGTGAAGACAGAAAACCTTATTGTAACAACCTGAGAAAAGCAACCACAGCCCTCACTCCATTGGCTACTTACACATGTATCCTAGCATCTTAACACAATTCAAATCTCCATTTTCAGAGCAAGAGAGACTTATATATTTATTCCTACCCCTGGTGCCTACAGTTCAGTGTTTCCACCAGGAAGCTGTGTCTGTCCATTTAACACATTTTCAGGTTTGTCAGATAAGCCATTGCTCTTAGACTAGAACATTGCGAGGGGAAGCTAATGGAGGAAAGATGCTGAGGCTCTCAGGAGAATCCACTTAGGGCATCAGTTAAGTGTCTGCTGAGACATCCTATAGCAGAGCAGTTACTGAATCAGAGCAGAGCTGAGCACCTGAGCTTCCAGACAATGTCCTTGTCTCTTTGGCTCTTGTCTTTAGGTAAGTGTTTGGAAGCCAACAAATTTTTCCCACAAGGTTCAGATTTTGCAAAACGTAATTCACCCACATGCTCCATCAGCCATAAGGTAGTAATTCCTCTAAGTATATGTAGAGTGGCAATTTTCAACCCTGACTGCTCAACAGAAACTCCTAGGGAGCTCTTTTAAAAATACTGATTTCCGTAGGCCCACCCCAGGACACTTAAGTTAGAATCACAGAAGGAGCCAAGAATGAAAACCTTGTTAGAGCATGACAGTAAAGTAGAGCTCTGGGCATGTAAATATCAAACCAAATGCTTTGCTCCCCAATCTATCGGTTCTAGAGAGGGAGTTAAAGCAGGTTTGGAAATATTTATTTAGCCTGAATTAGAAAACAAACTCTCATTCACTCGCTCATTTATTAAATAAACATTTGTTGATCACCTGGTAAATGTCACACACACTCTCAAGGAGTCGTAGACCCAGGGAAGACAGAGAGAGGCAGCAACTTCAGTGCCTCGGAGGTGAGGGCAGGACATTGCAGAGCACAACAGCGGGGCTCCCATAGGTCATGTGTCTTTCTTCTCCGGCCCATCTCAGCCCTCATCTTTGCACCCCAATCCTGATGCCCTTGTAACTGTGAGGTCCAGAGTGGAAGAGGACTGTGATCTTCGCAATTATTTACCAAACCCAGACAGTGCTTTTAATAAATCTTGTGAGCACCTAAATAGCCTTTTCCTGTCTGATTCAAGACAGAGATTTTCAGAAAGAACAGGAAAAAACAACTGCCATTCCTAAACCCCAAGGTTACAGGGAAATTCGGAAGTGACACACTCTCAGTGGGTTTCAAGCTAGAGAATAGGCTGATGAAACGGGCCCTGGGCATCCTGTGCCAGAGGAAGCCAGTGCCCCGGCAGAACCTTTTATGGAGAAGTCTCTGACCAGAGCCAAGATGCCAAGGATCACAAACAAACCAGGGTTGGGGAAGACGAGTGTGTGCTTAGACCCTGTACTACAAAATACAGGGGTGGGGGTGGGGGGGGCTACTTATTCTCAGCACAGGGGTAGTAGTCACACCTACACTATCAGAGAATATAATCTGCCTTTTTTTTTTTCATAGCCTTATCAACCACCCCCCACAAAATGAGCCAGACAGCCAGACTTCTTTTCTGGGAATGCTGAATAATGCAGTTCACCCTTTATTTTTTCTGGAATAAGTACTGCTGTGTGTGCCTTTCATCCTGTGTTGTGATGAAGAGGAAAACTGGACTTGAACATCAGCTCCATAACTTGATAGCTGGATACCTTAGGAAAGGAACTTCTCCTGACACTTACGCCCTTTACATCTGTAAGCTGCCGACAATGATCACAGTACTCTTGGAGAGATTGAATGGGATGATACATGGAAAAGCCTTAGTTCAGTGTCTGGCACACAGTAGGTATTCAGAAACAGCAGCTATCAGTGTCTCTACATTTGGAAGGGAACAAATTTTAATTCCAGGCTTCCTGCAAGCAGTGTCCTACATGTTTTTCCTTATCTAATAAAGAAAAAAGAAGAAGCCTGCATTTAATAAACAATATCTCCCAGATCAGCCCCGTGTGATGGGTACTGAGCAGATACGGGACAGATTCTAGAAGATGACTCACCAGAACCCTGCTCCCTCACACACTGTGAGCTCAGAAAATGTCTAATATCCTGTTGCTACATATCAATGTAGACTCTTTGACATTATCACTTTTAAACCAAATGGAGAAAAATAAGACTTCCTCTCAAGTTAGAAAATGTTCCTTTATTTTAAAACCCTTTTCCAGAGTCAGGCCCACCAGTGTGAATTGAGGAAAAGAGCCGGGAGGTGAGTGATGAGGCTAAGGATTCCTGAGAAGTATCAGACACGAGGAGAAGGAGTGGAGGTTCTCACCCGAATTGGGTGCAGCTGGGACCCGGATCCTCCAGGCTCAGGGACAAGGTTAGGGGAGCCAGTGCCCAACTGTGGGAGTTTCACATGACATGTGCTCAATCAAGGGCCAGCATCCATTTCTTCCCATCTTTGGCATGGCTCCTCTGGGTGCAGAAGGATCATTCATGGAGAGGAGCTTTCACAGAGCCTTCCAACAGTTCACTGAGTGGCCAATGAAGCTCTTGTGTCCTCGGTTCCCAAGGTAAATGGAGCCATTTGTACCCGTGGAGCAGGCATCATGTGGAAGCAAAACTGGGTGTGGGAAGCACCCTCTCGCCATCTTTCATGTCAGCCTTCCCTTCAGTACTGACTAGGGAGTGGGTGCATTGAGACATTCCTCTTTTTCCTGTCTTCTCTTAGTCAGTTGGCCACATCTCAAGCACTGAACTAACTCTGCATTTTCCTTTAAAAACAAGAGGCTACTTTAGGCAACCTAATCCAGTATTCTTGCCTGGGAAATCCCATGGACAGAGGAGGCTGGTGGGCCACAGTTCAAGGGGTTGCAAAGACACGACTGAGCAATTAAACAACAGCAACTTTAAAACTAGATATCACTTCAAAATGACGTGTAGACACTCAACTAGTCTGACATATTCCTGACCCCACCAAAAAATGCAAACAAAACAGAGATATTGAAGAACCAAGAGACAGAAAGAATAAAATGTCCTTATCTCCATCATAAGCAGGACCGTTATAACTGGAAAATTAATTTGAAGAAATTGAGGTAAGTCATGAAAAGATACATGTTTATCATAAATGTGTTATTTTAGTTTAAAATATAGAATTGCAGATCAATCCACCATGGTCTTCCCACTGGATATGGGTCCATTAATTCAAGCTTCCCATCATCCTTCTTGCAAGAAACATATTTACAACACATGACTCTGCTGCAAACTGCCACCTCTGGACCCAAATATATCCTCTCGTTTTAGAGGATAAAAGGATTTTAACTCAGCATGTTTTTGCCCCAAAACCATACATTTCCTGGTCTCTCTTATAGCCAGACATTGTCATGTGGCTGAGTTTTTGTCAATGCAGAGTTGGTAGAAGTGAGGGTGCGTCTTGTGACTGATGCCTTTGGATACGGGTTATGCCTCTTCATACCCTCTGTCCTCTTCTGAGTCCAAAACCAACAACATGCTTTTTACCATTTAGGTAACAAGGAGGCCCTGGGGGTCAGCAGAACAAAATGATGAACATTTTGGATCCTTGAATGACTGCACAGACCAACTTCTCTCTGACCTAGAATTTCCACCTCAGATTACTACATAGAAAAAAACAAGCAAACAAAACTCCATCTTCTTTAAGCCAACAAATTATCATGAGCCATCTTTGTTCAGTAGCCTTAGCCTTCCCCTCAAAATCTAACGATACATGATGTCCAGACTCGGTTCACAAATATGGACTAAAAATGTTTTAAAAATTTTATATATATATATACACATATGTGAAACAACTGGTGGGTAAAATCTATCACATTCTTCATGACTTTTCATTTTTTATAGATGTCTCACCACTTCTTACTTGAAATTTTTTAAAGGCACTTGTTTTATCAAGTCTTTACAAAGCATTTAGTTTTCATAGAAATAATTTTTTAATTTTCCAATTCATATTTCATCCTTTTAAAGTAATATGTAATTAAATTTTTAGTTTGCAAACTACACAGCTGGCATATACATGCACATCGCGAGCACACTGACCCCTGCTGTGTCAGTCAGCCGTTGCTTGGTTGCAAACCATCCTGAGGTTCACACTCCCACAGTCGGCAGTGGAGGCTGGGCTCCGGGAGCTCCTTGCGTGTCAGCTGCCAGCAGCTGGGCAGCTCTGCTTCCGGGGTCGGCAGAAGTTGCCTGAGGTGAAGGAGACAACAGGGCATCACCCAGCAGATGGACCTGAGCTTGTTCAGTGAGCCACAGCGTGCCTGTTGCCGCTGCCACATTCTCTGGTTGAAAGCAAGTCCCAGCACCAGCCATGGCTCAAGGGGAGGGGAACAGACTTCACGTCTTAGAGAAACTGCAAAGTCCTGTTGCAAACGGGCCTGGATACCAGGATGGAGTGAGTTGTGAGCATGTTTTATAAAGTTCCCACATGTAAACATACCCTGGAGGGGTGAGAGCCGAAGCAAATCACACCCTGGCAGTGACCCTCCAGACAAGGGTGTACCAATGGGTACTGAGGGTGTCAGTCAGTATGATTCGTGGGGAAATCGAGATCCCCTGCTGTTCTAGGAAAACCGGGAATTGGACGCCATTCAAGAGAGTCCCTGCTACTCGCAAAACCCAAGAAGCTTTTAGAGCAAGACGACCTGCTTTTACATTCCAAGTTACAAGCACGTGAGGGTAAGAATGATGTGGCAGAGAGAGCTGGTTGGAGCTCACCAGATGCCCCACGTTCCTCTGTTTCCTCACATTCCCTCACTTGCCTGCAGTTCCACTGGGCCATGTGCTTAGTTCTAGTTAATGGACCATGTCATTCTGGGCTGAAACAGTAAAAGCTAATGGGCCTCCTCAATCCTCTTTTCCCTTTCAGCAGAAACCTTGGAATCCACCAAATAGTGTAGCGACAAGATTAAGGAGGGCCACACAATCCTGGTCAAACTTTATACAAGTGAGTATTCACTGCTGTATTACACCACTGAGATTTCAGGATTTATCTTGTACCCCAATGTACACAAGTCTGTCCTGATTTATTCAAATGGTTAATACTTGCCTGAAAATGCACAAGGACTCTGGGCACATCAGAATGATCTGTGAAGTACATCCATGCTCAAGAATCAGAAGTCAATAATTAGCCTATAGAGTTCTTTAGAAAGAGTCCCAGGAACACAGAGTTACATAGTGTTGGGTTAGTTATATTCCCAAAAAGGAAGTCGTTTTTTTGTTTTTTTTTTTAGGAGCTCTTTGATGAGCCCCAAGCTCCAGGAAAAGATAACATGAAAGTCCACTCTCTGTGTGCCAAAGCCACCCCCAACTCTAGCACTATGGTGAGGGTGGAGGCTCGGGTTCTACGGTAGGTATAAGGGGTGTAGTGTGTCCATTTTTAGTTTACTCTGAATAAATCCCATTACTCAGGACCACTGGACACTGACTCAGCTCATAGACCACCCAATGGGAAATAGACTAATGGGTCTATTTAGACTAATAGACTAAATAAGTCTAATGGGAAATAGACCACCATTTCCCCACAAGGAGGGTAGAAGTAGGAAAGATTCTAGAGGCACCACAAGCCCTCTAATAGCAGCCTGACCTCATTCCCCCATCCTCTGAAAGGCATGCTACCCTCCCAACCAGCACTCCATGACTGCAAATGGGAAAGACCTTGGTTAAACCCGAAACACAAAAGCCCCAAACACAGCATTCTAAGGAGCGCCTCAGTAAGGCAGACCGTTCATTTGGGTGCAAATGGGTTCTATCCCCAAAGATATTTTTTTGTCTCTTTGTGGGTGGGGAGGGTCAGTGTCAACCTTATCAGCACGATCATTAGAACTGGAAAAAGCAGCAGATAAAAGGGTCTGTCCATACTGTGTCATCATGATATAGCAATTATAGTATTCTGAGATACTGAAATGAACCATGCATTTAGAAACATTTATAAGTTTCAGGGCTTTGAGCTTCTTCCTCCAACACATCACTTCAGATGACACCCCTTTGAATCTGTAATGTCACCCCAGCCTGGTAAATCTGGGGAGAATGTGGAAAAGATCAACTATAATGTACATAGGTTAACAGAGCTCCGCAATTAAAGAAAAGGAAACAGCTGAAGAGGCTTGAGTTGGCACAGAGGAGGAACAGGCAGAGAAGACGATAGCAACTAAAAAGAAGATATACATGATTCAGTTCTCATACATTTAGAATCAACAACCCAGATTCTTCTGCGACACAAGGCTCTAGGGTTGGCAGTACAGCCCTGGTCACCTAACCTCACAGATCACACCTGCATTCTCCACAGATTACAAGAAATCCCAGCGTCCCTCCTCCCAGGGATAATAAGCGCAACATTTAACAACCAGTCCAGCACAGTCAGTAGTGAACAAAACACAAGCAGTGATCAATAAGGCACAGGCATGGACCAGTCTGAAGGAATTTGAAGTCAAAGAGGAGAGAGAGGCATTTTTAAAAGGCAGAATGGGATAAATGTCTTAAGATTACTTCAGATACGGGCGTCTGGGAGATCTCAGACCTTCTGGCAGAATTTCCTGCCAGTCTCCAACCCCCAGGGCAACCCCCCGCCAGCTGCCTTCCCTCCACATACCTGGGCACCACACTGGTGGCCCCTGTATTGCCTCACCCAGCTCCAGCACATTTAGTTTTCAAAGTATTTGTTTCAACCCACTAAAAAAGAAAGAATCAAAACCATTTTATAAATTGAGAAGGGAATACACCAGGCACGTTTCTGAACCTCTGGCGTGGCCCCTGGCACATTCCACTCTCCAGAACACCTGTGTTAGTGACTGGAGCAGTAAGGATCAGGAGGGCGCCGAGGATCCTGAGAAGCTGGGGGTGTCATCAGATCCACTGTCTCAATCCTTGCCGTTCCTCACCATCCAGTCTCGACGCCACCTCTATAAAATCTTCTCAGATTGGCCAGAAGAAACCTCCCAGGCAACCTTATCTGGAGTAATCTTACAACACGTATCCCATTCTGCCTTTTAAAAATGCCTCTCTCTCTCTCTCTCTCTCTGATTTCAAATTCTGGGAAGGCAGGGCTCACACTCGTTTAATCACTGCATCCCCACTCTCTGAGGATGGTTCTGAACACCCTAGCAAACGACTGAAGGGAGAGAGCACAAGTCCTCCCTGGGGAAGAAGGAGTGGAGGGGAAGCTGAGGAAGAAGAGATGCTGGGGGCGGGGATGGGAGGAGGGGCAGAGTCACGTCAGGTGTCAGGGAGTAGACAGACAGACTCTTGGATGCCCAGGGCACCAGGGACAAAGGTAGCCCTGCATTTGGGGGAGAGGCTCCCTGTTTTCCCTCTTGAGAAATCGGACAGGGTTTCTTCCGCTTTTTCCCACCTCCCCTTCTCTTTCACTTTGCTCTTTTCTACTGTAGGTACCATGGGGTGTGGGTAGCATGACTACTATAGGTCAGCATCTTATAGGACACAAAATTAAATCAATAAGTTATTGGGTACCCACTATGCAAGGTACTGTTATGGATCTAAAAGTCACGGTGCTTATGGATTTTACTAATTGAGTATGAAATGAAACAGGGAAATTATCCAGTCAGGGAAACTGTCAAGTTCATTCCATATAACACTCAGCAATGGTTGGTCATCACTTCAGTGAACATTTTCCTGGCACAAGCACACTTGTTTGTGAGCACAAGCTGTCAGCTACTCCCTGTTGATAAGAGTATGGTGAAAATGGTACACTCATACACTGCTGGTGGTATTATCACCAGAAAAAATACCCAGCAATGTAACTGGCTATAAAAATATTTATATATTTGACCATATAACTGCAATCCTGAGACTATGTCCTTTGGCAATAAATCAACAGAAGAAAAAAGTATATATGAAAGTACCACATTCAATACATTAAAATGGGAACAATTCAAATGTCAATGATAGGAAAATTATTTTTTAACTTTATGATTAGTTTGATCATAATGTATTAGGTATCCATTAAGAGTAGATATTTATGGGAGAGAGTAACATGGAAACTTACAATACCATATGTAAAGTAGATAGCCAATGGGAATTTGCTGTTTGACTCAGGGAACTCAAACAGGGGCTCTGTATCAACCTAGAGGGGTGGGTTGGAAAGGGAAATGGGAGGGAGGGAACATGGCTGATTTTTGTTGATGCTTGACAGAAAACAACAAAATTCTGTAAAGCAATTATCTTTCAATTAAAAAACAAATGGCAAAAAGAGTAGATATTTATGGGAAATGTATGGATATATAAAATATTTATAATTAATATTAGATGAGAAAAACTTACTTCAAAGTTTTATGAGTACTACAGCTATAACTATTGAAAACTATGTACATATGGACAAGAAAAAAAGATAATGAAAAAGACAGCCAGATGTGTTAAGGCAGTGGATTATTTTTAAAGCTATTAAAAGTAGGGGTGCTATTTGGCAGCATTCCACAGGAATGGAAAGAGGGAAGTGAGAAGACTAAAGGGAGAAGAAAGACCTTAGCCCAAGACTAAATTCACTAACAACATACTGACATTCTCCAAGTTGCAATTTCTGATTGGCATTGAATGTTTCCAATAAGGATGATGATTAGATAATTTGTAATAAGAAAGCATGCTAATTAATGAAATCTACTTATTCAGAAAGAGATTTATTCATGAATTCTCCTCTTACCAAACTACACGCTTGCTTGACTACATTAAGTACTTATGGAGGGGGGAAAGTAATTTGAACTTAATTTAAAAATACATTTGGACTGGATGCCCTGGGCGTGGGCATGCCATCAACTAGATGTGTGGAGCTGAGCAAGTGACTGACAGCCCCTGGGTCTCCGTTTCCCCACGTACAAAATAAGGGGCCGAACTGCAACTCTGAGGGCCCCTGGGCTGTAACAGCTCCTGAAACTGGGAAATCTCCTATCTCTGGGAACTTGATATAGTACATGGATACAGCATTTCATTCAGTTAACCAATGTCCAGACACTCCTGAGAAGAGAAGTAGGCAGGGGACCAGCCTTCTGACCTCACTGAGTTAAGACTGTGTGTCTGTGCTCAGTCGTGTCCGACTCTTTGCAACTCCATGGACTGTAGCCCTCCAGGCTCCTCTGTGTATGGATTCTCCAGGCAAGAATACGAAGTGGGATGCCATGCCCTCCTTCAGGGGATCTTCCCGACCCAGGGATCGAACCCGTGTCTCTTGTGTCTTCTACACTGGCAGGTAGATTCTTTACCAACTGTGCCACCTGGGAATCACCACTCATAGTTCTTTATTTATCAAAATTACATTTATATGGTGTTTATGCCCTGTTAGGTATTGATGAGTACTAACTCATTTGATCTTTCCAGCCACTCTAGGATATAGAAAATATTCCACACTCATTTTACAAATGAAGAAACTGAGGCAAGAGAGGTTAATAATTTCCCAAGGTCATACTTCTGCTTCATTGACTTTGCTAAAGCCTTTGACTATGTGGATCACAACAAACTGTGGAAAATTCTTAAAGAGTTGGGAATACCAGACCAGCTTACTTGCCTCCTGAGAAACCTGTATGCAGGTCAAGAAGCAACAATTACAATCAGACATGGAACAAGTGACTGGTTCAAAACTGGGAAAGGAGTACATCAAGGTTGTATATTATCACCTTGCTTATTTAACTTATATGCACAGTACATCAAGTAAAATGCTGGGCTGGATGAAGTACAAGCTGGAATCAAGATTCCCAGGAGGAATATCAATAACCTCAGACCCCTAATGGCAGGAAGCAAAGAGGAACTGAAGAGTCTCTTGATGAAGATTTATCTGGCTTAAAACTCGGCATTCAAAAAACTAAGATCATGGCATCCAGTCCCATCCCTTCATGGCAAATAAATTAGTTTCAAAAAACTAATATGGCAGCCAGTCCCATCACTTCATGGCAAGTAAACAGTGACAGACTTTATCTTCTTGGGCTCCAAAAGTCACTGTGGATGGTGATTGCAGCCATGAAATTAAAAGACGCTTGCTCCTTGGAAGAAAAGTTATGACAAACCTAGACAGCATATTAAAAAGCAGAGACATTAATTTGCCAACACAGGTCGATATAGTCAAAGATATGGTTTTTCCAGTAGTCACGTCCACATGTGAGAGTTGGACCATAAGGAAGGCTGAAGTCTGAAGAACTGATGCTTTCAAACTGTGGTGCTGGAGAAGACTCTTGAGAGTCCCTTGGACAGCAAGGAGATCAAACCAGTCAATCCTAAAGGAAATCAACCCTGAACATTCATTGGAAGGATTGCTCCCAAAGCTGAAGCTCCAAAACTTTGGTCACCTGACGTGAAGATCTGACTCATTGGGAAAGACCCTGATACTGAGAACGGTTAAGGGCAGGAGAAGGGGACAACAGAAAATGAGATGGTTGGATGGCATCATCGATTCAATGGACATGAGTTTGTGCAAACTCTGGGAGACAGTGAAGGAGAAGAAAGCCTGGCATGCTGCAGTCCATTAGGACACAAAGAGTTGGACATGACTGGACAACAACAAGGTCACTCAGCCAGTAAGTGATAGAGTTGGGACTTAAGTCCAAATAATATATCTCCAAAATTCATACTCTTAACTATGGAAGGGATGGATTTAGAAGATTGTTTTCTGTTAAAGTGACACACAATACTTTGAACTCTCCAGCCAGGAGTTTGTAATTTGATAAGAGGAAAGGAAGGTTCACATACAAAATTGCCAGGAGCATCCTATCTAAGAATATCTCAGAATACTCCAAACTTTATCCTTCACCTTGGAAGCTAGTGGAGGTGATGGAATTCCAGTTGAGCTATTTCAAATCCTAAAAGAGGATGCTGTGAAAGTGCTGCACTCAATATGCCAGCAAATTTGGAAAACTCAGCAGTGGCCACAGGACTGGAAAAGGTCAGTTTTCATTCCAATCCCAAAGAAAGGCAATGCCAAAGAATGCTCAAACTACTGCACAATTGGACTCATCTCACATGCTAGTAAAGTTATGCTCAAAATTCTCCAAGCCAGGCTTCAGCAATACATGAACCGTGAACTTCAGATGTTCAAGCTAGATTTAGAAAAGGCAGAGGAATGAGAGATCAAATTGCCAACATCCACTGGATCATGGAAAAAGCAAGAGAGTTCCAGAAAAACATCTATTTCTGCTTTATTGACTATGCCAAAGCCTTTGACTGTGTGGATCACAATAAACTGTGGAAAATTCTGAAAGAGATGGGAATACCAGACCACCTGATCGGCCTCTTGAGAAACCTGTATGGAGGTCAGGAAGCAACAGTTAGAACTGGACATGGAACAACAGACTGGTTCCAAATAGGAAAAGGAGTACGTCAAGGCTGTATATTGTCACCCTGCTTATTCAACTTATACACAGAGTACATCATGAGAAACACTGGGCTGGAGGAAGCACAAGCTGAAATCAAGACTGCCGGGAGAAATATCAATAACCTCAGACATGCAGATGACACCACCCTTATGGCAGAAAGTGAAGAAGAACTAAAGAGCCTCTTGATGAAAGTGAAAGAGGAGAGTGAAAAAGTGGGCTTAAAGCTCAACATTCAGAAAACGAAGATCATGGTATCCAGTCCCATCACTTCATGGCAAATATATGGAGAAACAGTGGCAGACTTTATTTTTCGGGGCTCCACAATCACTGCAGATGGTGACTGCAGCCATGAAATTAAAAGATGCTTACTCCCTGGGAGGAAAGTTATGACCAACCTAGAGAGCATATTAAAAAGAAGAGACATTACTTTGCCAATAAAAGTCCATCTAGTCAAGGCTATGGTTTTTCCAGTAGTCATGTATGGATGTGAAAGTTGGACTAAAAAGAAAGCTGAGCACCAAAGAATTGATGCATTTGAACTGTGGTGTTGGGGAAGACTCTTGAGAGTCCCTGGGACTGAAAGGAGATCCAACCAGTCCATCCTAAAGGAGATCAGTCCTGGGTATTCACTGGAAGGACTGATGTTAAAGCTGAAGCTTTGGCCCCCTGATGCGAAGAGCCGACTCATTTGAAAAGACCCTGATGCTGGGAAAGATTGATGGCAGGAGGAGAAGGGAACAACAGAGGATGAGACTGTTGGATGGCATCAATGACTCAATGGACATGAGTTTGGGTAAACTCTGGGAGTTGGTGACGGACAGCAAGGCCTGGCATGCTGCAGTCCATGGGGTCACAAAGAGTCAGAGACGATTGAGTGCCTAAACTGAACTGAAGCCCTAATAAATCTTTGTGGACTAACTAGATTAACCTCATCTTCTGTAAATCTGGCATTAAGAATAGACCACATGGGGGGATTCCCCTGGTGGTCCAGTGGTTGACTTCACAGTTCCATTGCAGGGGTCTCAGGTTCAATACCTGGTAAGGAATTTAAGGCCCCATATGCCACACAGCGAAAAAATTTAAAAAATGGTAATAGTAAAGAATAGACAATGTACCCCAAGGTTCATTGCAGCACTATTTACAATAGCTAGAACATGGAAGCAACCTAGATGTCCATCGACAGATGAATGGATAAAGAAGTTGTGGTTCCACATACACAATGGAATATTACTCAGCCATAAAAATGGGCACATTTGAGTCAGTTCTAATGAGGTGGATGAACCTAGAGCCTATTATACAGACTGAAGTCAGAAAGAGAAAGCTATATATCCTGGAATGTGAAGTCAAGTGGGCCTTAGAAAGCATCACTACCAACAAAGCTAGTGGAGGTGATGGAATTCCAGTTGAGCTATTCCAAATCCTGAAAGATGATGCTGTGAAAGTGCTACACTCAATATGCCAGCAAATTTGGAAAACTCAGCAGTGGCCACAGGACTGGAAAAGGTCAGTTTTCATTCCAATCCCAAAGAAAGGCAATGCCAAAGAATGCTCAAACTACTGCACAACTGCACTCATCTCACACGCTAGTAAAGTAATGCTCAAAATTCTCCAAGCCAAGCTTCAGCAATATGTGAACCATGAACTTCCTGATGTTCAAGCTGGTTTTAGAAAAGGCAGAGGAACCAGAGATCAAATTGCCAACATCCGCTGGATCATGGAAAAAGCAAGAGAGTTCCAGAAAAACATCTATTTCTGCTTTATTGACTATGCCAAAGCCTTTGACTGTGTGGATCACAATAAACTGTGGAAAATTCCGAAAGAGATGGGAATACCAGACCACCTGATCTGCCTCTTGAGAAAGCTGTATGCAGGTCAGGAAGCAACAGTTAGAACTGGACATGGAACAACAGACTGGTTCCCTATAGGAAAAGGAGTTCGTTGAGGCTGTATATTGTCACCCTGTTTATTTAACTTATATGCAGAGTACATCATGAGAAACGCTGGACTGGAAGAAACACAAGCTGGAATCAAGATTGCCGGGAGAAATATCAATAACCTCAGATATGCAGATGACACCACCCTTATGGCAGAAAGTGAAGAGGAACTCAAAAGCCTCTTGATGAAAGTGAAAGTGGAGAGTGAAAAAGTTGGCTTAAAGCTCAACATTCAGAAAACGAAGATCATGGCATCTGGTCCCACCACTTCATGGGAAATAGATGGGGAAACAGTGGAAACAGTGTCAGACTTTATTTTTCTGGGCTCCAAAATCACTGCAGATGGTGACTGCAGCCATGAAATTAAAAGACACTTACTTCTTGGAAGGAAAGTTATGACCAACCTAGATAGCATATTCAAAAGCAGAGACATTACTTTGCCAACAAAGGTCTGTCTAGTCAAGGCTATGGTTTTTCCTGTGGCCATGTATGGATGTGAGAGTTGGACTGTGAAGAAGGCTGAGCGCCAAAGAACTGATGCTTTTGAACTGTGGTGTTGGAGAAGACTCTTGAGAGTCCCTTGGACTGCAAGGAGATCCAACCAGTCCATTCTGAAGGAGATCAGCCCTGGGATTTCTTTGGAAGGAATGATGCTAAAGCTGAAACTCCAGTACTTTGGCCACCTCATGCGAAGAGTTGACTCATTGGAAAAGACTCTGATGCTGGGAGGGATTGTGGGCAGGAGGAGAAGGGGACGACAGAGGATGAGATGGCTGGATGGCATCACTGACTCGATGGACGTGAGTCTGAGTGAACTCCGGGAGTTGGTGATGGACAGGGAGGCCTGGCGTGCTGCGATTCATGGGGTCGCAAAGAGTTGGACATGACTGAGCGACTGATCTGATGATCTGAACACATATATATGGAATCTAGAAAGATGGTACTGAAGAATTTATTTGCAGGGCAGCAATGGAGAAACAGACATAGAAAACAGATTTATGGACTCGGGAAGAGGGGAGGAGAGGGTGAGATGTATGGAGAGAGTAACATCGAAACTTAAATTACCATATGTAAAATAGATAGCCAATGGGAATTTTCTGTATGTCTCAGGGAACTCCAACAGGGGCTTTGTATCAACGTAGAGGTGTGGGATGGGGAGGGAGATGAGAGGGAGGTTCAAAAGGGAGGGGGACATATGTATACCCATGACTGATTCATGTTGAGGTTTGACAGAAAACAACAAAATTCTATAAAGCAATTAACCTTCAATTAAAAAGTAAATAATTTTTTTAAAAAAACTCACCAAAACAAAATAAAATCTTCTCACAAAACTTCAGACCAAAGAAAGAAAGAAAGGAATTGACTATGTGGGATCTGAAATAAGAGGAACAGGCAAATAAAGAAGATCAAGTGCATGGCAGGGTGGGCCATCTCAGGACACAGGCTTAAATAATGAAATTCAGGGTTCAAAAGCTAGCCTGGCTCCCCCAGGTTCCCTAAGTTTCCCTTACTGCTCCCATTCTTCAGGACAGCAGGATTATTCCTGCTTGTGAACCCAGAGGAAAGAGTTCAACAAATCTGAACCACAGAAAGCCAGACTCTCTGAAGATAGAATTTGGTAAAATATCTGCTTTCCTGGTTTTGCTTAATTTAGGCAATAGGAATGTCTTGAAAAATAATCTTTCTTTTTCTGTTTATAATAGTAAAACATGTTCACTACAGATATCTTTAATGATACAGAAAAATATATAAATATAATATATAATGTAAATATATAAGAAAATAAATATCTACAACAGAACCACTCACCATTGGTGGTTTATGGTACATATCACCAGATCTTTTTTCTATGCATCTTTGTGTATTTTGGGTACCATATTGGGATACAATTCAATAGCTTGTTTTTTTCCACTTCACAATATAGCGTCAGCTGTGACGGCTATATGGAATTATATGTAAGCAGCAGAATGAAAAAGTATGCAAAGACAAAGGTGACAGTGGCCGCTGACTTCTAAGTCTGTAAGGTTACATGATTTCTATCAGTAGAGAAAATTACATACTGTGCCATTCCATTTGGAGACTGGTTGGAGACCTAGGAAGTCAAATCTAATCATCCTGATCCTTCTGTGTTACTGAAGAGCATAAACAGAGGAGACAAATATTTTGTGAATGCTTGGATCTACAAACAGAGGCTAAAGCCATGGAGAGGGAAAGAAGCAGAGTAATGAAAGAGTCAATTCCTAAGCAGCTTGATAAGAAGTCTGGGGTCCAAGAGGAGGAGAAAGGGGTCTGGGGCTCTCAAAGAGGAGATAGGGGTCTGGAATTCTCAAGGAGGAAGAAAAGACACTTTTTTTTTTCTACATTCCTTAGTAAGGATTCAGTTCAGCTCAGTCGTGTCCGACTCTTTGCAACCCCATGGACTGCAGCATGCCAGGCCTCCCTGTCCATCACCAGCTTCTGGAGTTTACCCAAACTCATGTCCATTGAGTCAGTGATGCCATCCAACCATCTCATCCTCTGTCGTCCCCTTCTCCTCCCACCTTCAGTCTTTCCCAGCATCAGTGTCTTTTCAAATAAGTCAGTTCTTCACATCAGATGGCCAAAGTATTGGAGTTTCAGCTTCAACATCAGTCCTTCCAGTGAACACTCAGGACTGATCTGCTTTAGGATGGACTGGTTGGATCTCCTTGCAGTCCAAGGGACTCTCAAGAGTCTTCTCCAACACCACAGTTCAAATGCATCAATTCTTTGGCTCTCAGCTTTCTTCACAGCCCAACTCTCACATCCATACATGACTACTGGAAAAGCCATAGCTTTGACTAGACAGACCTTTGTTGGCAAAGTAATGTCTCTGCTTTTTAATATGCTATCTAGGTTGGTCATAACTTTCCTTCCAGGGAGTAAGCATCTTTTAATTTCATGGCTGCAGTCACCGTCTGCAGTGATTTTGGAGCCCCCAAAAATAAAGTCTGCCACTGTTTCCACTGTTTCTCCATCTATTTGCCATGAAGTGATGGGACTGGATGCCATGATCTTCGTTTTCTGAATGTTGAGCTTTAAGCCAACTTTTTCACTCTCCTCTTTCACTTTCATCAAGAGGCTCTTTAGTTCTTCACTTTCTGCCATAAGGGTGGTGTCATCTGCATATCTGAGGTTATTGATCTTTCTCCCGGCAATCTTGATTTCAGCTTGTGCTTCTTCCAGTCCAGCGTTTCTCATGATGTACTCTGCATATAAGTTAAATAAACAGGGTGACAATATACAGCCTTGACATACTCCTTTTCCTATTTGGAACCAGTCTGTTGTTCCATGTCCAGTTCTAACTGTTGCTTCCTGACCTGCATACAGCTTTCTCAAGAGGCAGGTCAGGTGGTCTGGTATTCCCATCTCTTTCAGAATTTTCCACAGTTTATTGTGATCCACACAGTCAAAGGCTTTGACATAGTCAACAAAGCAGAAATAGATGTTTTTCTGGAACTCTCTAGCTTTTTCGATTATCCAGGGGATGCTGGCAATTTGATCTTTGGTTCCTGGATTGTATAACAACAACATATCCTGCTTGAGGACAGTCTGTCCTTCCTGAAAACCTTCTGACTAATCCTGATATCTTAGAATGTATATTATGGGAGCGGGTCTGGTAAGATCTTTCTACTGTTAAATTCTAAACCTGTTATTTTAAAATGTAAATTGTGGGAGTGGGACTAGTAAGATCAATGCAACCTTGAGACATTCTTTTGATTTATTGTAGCAACCAATTAAAAAGTATATAACTCCCTTGCTAATATTAGAAAGGAGGGCACTCTCTGCCCCCCTTCTGATGTCTACGTCAGAAGCTTTCTTTGTCCTTGTCATACTTTAATAAAACTCTGCTACACAAAAGGTCTTGAGTGATCAAGCCTGGTTCCTGGTCCCGAAACTAAATCTTTTTCAGTAATACCGTAGAGGCCCAGAGGAATGGGACTTTTCAGGAGTCTACAATGATGCTAAATAACAGTAACACCCACTCCAACCTTTAGTACAGGCTGCTGCTCATCCAGATGACTCCCTAGAGTGGGTTGAGGATTAACCAAGAAAAGAGGATGCGTGATATATCTGGGCTGCCTTGCAGTCTGGGAGATGAAAACTGAGGTTGACAGAGCCAGAACTCAGCATTGAAAATGCCTGCAAGTACTTAGCCCCTGGAAATTCATCAAAATCCTAGAGAGGATATTGAATTTTCCACAGGCTGTCAGATACAGAGCTTGAGCCAATTTCATTTCAATCTCAATAGATAGGGAAGCTCAGATGCCATGTAGTTATATTGATGTCTCATAATTTATTTACTGAATTGGAGAACCATTGTTCATTTATTTAGGTTTTTTTCACTCTTCCCAATGAAATGATAAACAATAGAGCAGAGACTGCTAGCCAGCCACCAAATCTTTGTCCTTCTTCTCTTCCTGAGCACAAAACTAGAACTATACTTCCTAGTCTCCTGTGCAATTAGATGTGGCCACTAAGACAGAGTTAGAACCAGTAGAAAGTATATGGGGGCTTCCCTCGTGGCTCAGGTGGTAAAGAATCCGCCTGCAACGCAGGAGGCCTTGGTTTGATTCCTAGGTCAGGCAGATCCCCTGGAGAAGGGATAGGCTACCCACTCCAATATTCTTGGGCTTCCCCGGTGATTAGGTAAAGAATCTGCCTGCAATGTGGGAGACCTCAGTTCAATCCCTGGGTTGGGAAGATCCCCTGGAGGAGGGCATAGCAACCCACTCCAGTATTCTTGCCTGGAGAATCCCCATGGACAGAGGAGCCTGGCGGGCTACAGTCCATGGGGTCACAAAGAGTTGGACACGACTGACTGACTAAACACAGCACAGCACAGAAAGTATACAGAGGTGATTTGCCCTCTCTAGGCCAAGGCCTTTCTCTTTTTTTAATGGCCATACCACATGTAGGATCTTAGCTCCTCAAGCAGGGCTTGAACCTGGGGCCCTTGCAGTGCAAGAGCAGAGTCAACCACTGTACCATCAGGAAAGTCCCTCAGGGCTTTTACATAGTGGTATGTTTCACTTCCCTTTTACCTTCTGCCCACTAGATGCAAAATAATGACAAGGCTCTAGGGAGTGAGGGGGCCACAGATGGAAGGAGGTTGGAGCCCTGGATTATTTCATGGAAGAGAGCCCTCTGTTGGCCTGGAATCCTACTTCGAACTTTGTCATGAGTAAGGAAGAGCCTCTCTGCCTTTGGGGCTCATCTGGAACTGCACTATGAGTTCAGCCTAACTCCACAAGCATCTGGAGGCGTCAGTGCTTTGCACCTGTCTATAGTGCTTAGGACTATCACTAATCCATGACTGTCATGGTCAAGGTTTGGAAATGCCTTATCAAATGGCATTTATGATAAATGGTAAAGAATCCACCTGCAATGCGGGAGACCTGGATTTGATCCCTGGGTTGGGAAAATCCCCTGGAGAAGAGAAAGGCTACCCACTCCACTATTCTGGCCTGGAGAATTCCAGGGATTATACAGTCCATGGTGTCGCAAAGAGCTGGACATGACTCAGTGACTTTCACTTTCATTCAAGGCATTTGATAAACTATGGCCAAACTAAACCCAGAATTGTGCCTCTGATAATTATTTGAGGTCATTCCAGTTCCTATAACTGTATACAAGAATGCATAAAATGGTTTTCAACTCATCCTTTTATAGAGAAGTAAAAAATATTTGTTGAGAATGACTGGACCCTCCCTCTGATTACTATATACATTGAACCACAAAGAGTGAGTTTTCCTATTAGCTGAACCCAGCTCTTCATTAGAAATTTCTCAGTACCCTTAATCCATGTGGCACATCTTCATCTCGTCTCCGTCTTAGAATTCTAATCCAGCCATCGTCTGACCCAGACCCCTGCCTCTGGCTTCAGGGCCTTTGTTAAACAGTCACAAGTTTTGCTCGTTTGTGCAAAGTGAGTCTCCAAGTATTTTTAAGTGTTTCCATAGAAACCGCTTTCCAGAAAAAGGCCATTTAGTGAAAGCTTAAAAGCAAAATCTATGTTTCAGTACTTAGAAATCTCATTGAATCACTTACAAAGAACAACATAAGATAAGGCATATTCAACCCTGTACTTGTAAAAAAAAATGTATACTGTATATAATATCTGACATATAATAAGGACTATAAAAGTAACATCTAACTTCCTCAAGATTTGTGATTTTTCTCTGTTTTATGCTTAAAGTATTGAGAGTCAAAGGTTTATTTTTCAAGACCAATCCTCTGAAGGGTGACCTTCCAGAAATGGAGTTGCTCTTCTGCAAGACTCCAAGGGAACTGGTTCAGGCCCACCCCTTGAAGCAATATGTTTCTGGTTAAGCAAAGATTTACACTCCAGTTCCCCATCTCACCTGGTGGATTCCCTGGTGGCTCAGAGGTAAAGCGTCTGCCTGCCATGCGGGAGACCCAGGTTCGATCCCTGCATTGGGAAGATCCCCTGGAGAAGGAAATGGCAACCCACTCGAGTACTCTTGCCTAGAAAATTCCATGGATGGAGGAGCCTGGTGGGCTACAGTCCACGGGGTTGCAAAGAGTCGGACATGACTGAGCGACTTCACTTTCACTTTCCCCACCTCACCAGGATGGAGCTGAAATGGCTAATCCTGCCACAAGCAGGCCCAACATTCCCAAAGGCTCAGACCTCATCCCGTCTCACTATACATCAGAGAAAGAACCAGTGATCCCCTAGTCATGGAACTTAAAAGCCCCAGAGCCCAAGGGCTCCTCCCTGGCGTCCAGTACCTGGTCCTGCCAGATTGCCAGGCTCAACCAAGATGGTCAAAAGTGGACAGACACTCCTACTGTCTCTGTCTCCATGAGCTTCCCCGGTGAAGACTGCTCCAAGAGCATGTGCTGCTTGACCATATGCTTTTGTCTGCATGAAAAGTATTTAGGATATGGCTCTAATGTAATTAATGTACTTATTTCCTCTCTCATCTACTCTCCAGTTTTGTCAATGTGGTGAATGACATTAATGGATGGTATAGATATCAACCATCTTTGCATTTTCAAGATAAATTAAACTAGGTCATGAAAGCTCCAGCTACAGATATAAGTATATACACATTATATGTTGTTGGCTTTTTGTCTCTGACTGACTTTTCCAGCTTGGATCCCAAGATTAGACTAAGTTTACAAAGTCAATTGATGAACATTTGCTCTTTTCTAGCCTCCTGGAGTTCAAGATTAGAATTACGATCCAAAAATATTTGATTGTGCAGTGCTGTGCTTAGTTGCTCAGTTGAGTCCAGCTCTGCGACCCCATGGACTGTAGCCCACCAGGCTCCTCTGTCCATGGAGATTCTCCAGGCAAGAATACTGGAGTGGGTTGCCATACCCTCCTCCAGGGGATCTTCCCAACCCAGGGATCGAACCCAGGTCTCCCACATTGCAGGTGAATTCTTAATATTTGGTGGATTTATGTCCACCTATTATATCCCCTCGGAGAAGGCAATGGCACCCCACTCCAGTACTCTTGCCTGGAAAATCCCATGGATGGAGGAGCCTGGTAGGCTGCAGTCCATGGGGTCGCTAAGAGTGGGACACGACTGAATGAATTCAGTTTCACTTTTCACTTTCATGCATTGGAGAAGGAAATGGCAACCCACTCCAGTGTTCTTGCCTGGAGAATCCCAGGGACAGGGGAGCCTCGTGGGCTGCTGTCTCTGGGGTCGCACAGAGTCGGACATGACTGAAGCGACTTAGCAGCATTATATCCCCTGCATGGATCACAACCTTGTTATGGTGAAGGGGCTTGGGTAACTCAGTGAAGCTATGAGCCATGCTGTGCAGGGTCACCCAAGACACACAGATCACAGTGAAGAGATATGACAAAACATGGTCCACTGGAGAAAGGCATGGCAACCCACTCCAGTATTCTTGCCTGGAGAACCCCATGAATAGTACGAAAAGGCAAAAAGATATAACATTGGAAGATGAGGCCCCCCAGGCTGGAAGGTGTCCAGTATGCTACTGGGGAAGAGCAGAGGGCAATTAGTAATAGCTCTAGTAAGAACGAAGCAGCTGGACCAAAGCAGGAATTTCTTTCTCGATGCTCAGCTGTGGATGTGTATGGTAGTAAAAGTAAAGTTTGATGCTGTAAAGAACATTGTATTTGAACCTGAAATATTATAGGTCCATGAAGTAAGGTAAATTGCATGTGGTCAAGCAGGAGATGTCAAGATTGACCATCAACATCTTAGGAATCAGTGAACTAAGATGGATGGGAATGGGTGAATTTAATTCAGATGACCATTATATCTATTACTCTGGGCAAGAATCCCTTAGGAGAAATGGAGTAACTCTCATAGTCAACCTAAGAGTCTTAAATACAGTACTTGGATGCAATCTCAGAAACATCACGATGATCTCAGTTTATTTCCAAGGCAAACCATCCAGTATCACAGTAATCCAAGTCTATGCTCCAACCAGTAAGGCCAAAGAAACTGAAATAGACTGGTTCTATGAAGACCTACAACACCACCTTCTAGAAATAACACCAAAAATGAGGTCCTTTTCATCATAGGAGATTGGAATGCAAAAGTAGGAATTCAAGAGATACCTGGAATACCAGGCAAGTTTGGCCATGGAGAACAAAATGAAGCAGAGCAAAGGCTAACAGCCTTTTGTCAAGAGAACATGCTACTCATAGCAAACACCCTCTTCCAACAATATAAGAGACAACTTTACACATGGACATCAACAGTAGGTCAATACTAAAGTCAGAATGATTATGTTCCTTGGAGCCAAAGATGGAGAAGCTCTGTACAGTCAGTAAAAACAAGACCTGGAGTTGACTGTGTCTCAGATCATGAGCTCCTTATTGCAAAATTCAGGCTTAAATTGAAAAAATGTAGGGAAAACCACTAGGCCATTCATGTATGACTTAAATTGTTTATGATTATACATTGGAGGTAATGAATAGATTCAAAGGATTAGGTCTGATAGACAGGGTGCTTGAAGAACTATGGACAAGGTTTATAACATTGTAAGGAGGTGGTGACCAAAATCATCCCAAAGAAAAAGAAATGAAAGAAGGCAAAGTAGTTGTCTCAGGAGGCTTTAGAAAACAGCGGAGAAAAGAAGTGAAAGGGAAGGGAGAAAGGAAAAGATATACCCAACTGAATACAGAGTTCCAGAGAATAGCAAGGGAAGATAAGAAGGGCTTCTTAAATGAACAATGCAAAGAAATAGAGGAAAACAACAGAAGGGGAAAGACTAGAGATCTCTTCGAGAAAACTGGAGATACCAAGGGAATATTTCATGTAAGGATGGGCATGATAAAGGACAGAACAGTAAGGACCTAACAGAAGCAGAAGAGATTAAGAAGGGTGGAAGAATACACAGAACTATACAAAAAAAAGGTTTTAATTAACTGGATAACCACAATGATGTGATCACTCACCTAGAGCTGGACATCCTAGAGTGTGAAGTCAAGTGGGCCTTGGGAAGCAATACTATAACAAAGCTAGTGGAGATGAAAGAATTTCAGTTGAGCTATTTCAAATCCTAAAAGATGATGCTGTGAACGTGCTGCACTCAATATGTCAGAAAATTCCAAAAACTCAGCAGTGGCCACAGGACTGGAAAAGGTCAGTTTTCATTCCAATCCCAAAGAGGGGAATGCCAAAGAATGTTCAAATTATTGTACAATTGTGCTCTTTTTACATGCTAGAAAGGTAATGCTCAAAATCCTCCTAGCTAGGCTTCAGCAGAATGTGAACTGAGAACTTACAGATGTACAAACTGGGTTTAGAAAAGGCAGAGGAACCAGAGATCAAATTGCCAGCATTCATTGGATCATGGAGAAAGCAAGGGAGTTCCAAACAACATCTACCTCCACTTCATTTACAATGCTAAAGCCTTTGACTGTGTGGATCAAAACAAACTGGAAAATTCTTAAAAGATATGATTGTAACACCACCTTACTTTTCTCCTGATAAACGTATGCAGATCAAGAAGCAATAGTTAGAACTGGATATAGAACAACTGACTGGTTCAAAATTGAGAAAAGAATACGACAAGGCTGTATACTCTCGCCCTTCTTATTTAATTTACATTCAGAGGGCATCATGTGAAATGCCAGGCTGGATAAATCACAAGCAGGAATCAAGATTGCTGGGAAAAATATCAACAACCTCAGATATGCAGATGATACCACTCTAATGGCAGAAAGTGTAGGAGAACTAAAGAGCCTCTTGATGAAAGTGAAAGAGGAGAGTGAAAAAGCTGGCTTGAAACTTAACATTAAAACAAGTAAGATCATGGCATCCAGTCCCATCACTTTATGGCAAATAGATGGGGAATCAATGGAAACAGTGACAGATTTTACTTTCTTAGGCTCCAAAATGATTGTGGATGGTGACTTCAGCCATTAAACTAAGACACTTGCTCCTTGGAATAAAAGCTATGACATACCTAGACAGCATATTAAAAAGCAGAAACATCACTTTGCTGACAAATCTGTCTAGTCAAAGCTATGGTTATTCCAGTAGTCATGTAAGGATGTGAGAGTTGGACCATAAAGTAGGCTGCATGCCAAAGAATTGATGTTTTCGAACTGTGGTGCTGGTGAAGACTCTTGAGAATCCCTTGGACAGCAAGATCAACCTAGTAAATCCCAAAGGAAATCAACCCCGAATATTCATTGGAAGGACTGATGCTGAAGCTGAAGCTCCAATATTTTGGCCACCTGATGTGAAGAGTCAACTCATTGGAAAATATTCTGATGCTGGAAAGATTGAAAGCAGGAGGAAAAGGGGGTGACAGAGGATGAGATAATTGGATGATATCATTGACTCAATGGACTTGAGTTTGAGAAAACTCTGGGAAATGGTGAAGGACAGGAAAGCCTGGCATGCTGCAATCCATGGGGTCCCAGAGTGGGACACGACTGAGTGACTGAACAACAACAGTCCATGGGAAGAACTGTTGCTGAAGCTGAAGCTCTGATACTTTGGCCACCTGATATGAAGAGCTGACTCAATGGAAAAGACCCTAACCCTGGAAAAGACTGAAGGTAAAAGGAGAATGGGGTGGCAGAGCATGAGAATTATTAAATAGCATCAACTCAATGGACATGAATTTGAGCAAACTCCAGGAGGCAGTGGAGAGCAGAGGAGTCTTGGGTGCTTCAGTCCATGGTGTCACCAAGAGTCGGACTCAACTGAGTGACTGAGTGTGTATACACTGCCAGGACACTCCGGAAAGCTTTAGGTAACAAGTTCTACGATCATCATTACCTGCTACTGTATGTTTCTCTGTCAGAATATAAACTCCATGGGGAAGCAACTGTCTTGGTCTCATTGATCACAGTGTTTCCATGTCATAGTACCAGCTTGAAATATAACTGTTGAGTTAATGCACTGTTCAGTAAAACATCAAGAGAATCTACTGAAAAGCTATTTAAAATACTAAACCAAAATTCAGTATTTCTACTTAATAGTAAAGCTACAAGCTACAAAGCAAGTTACAAAGTAATTACGTATAGCCCTCTTAAACATCAGTATTGACTAGTCTGAAAAATATTGAAATCAAAATGTCCATTCACATTGCCATCAACTACAGGAGTCTAGGAACAAAATTAAGAAGAGATGTGCATAAATTATAAAAAGAAAACTAAAGACGTGTTTTAAGGACACAGAATATTTGTAAAAATGAGGAGACACATACATTCTGAAAGTGGAAGGCTGCATCTTATAGAGGTCAGTGCGCTAAAAAGTTAATCCACTGATTTACATTCAAGTAAAGGAAAGGACAGAGAATACAAAGGCTTATGAGATGAAATGATAACAGCATAAGATTTGGTACATGAATAAATGAAAAAAAAGAGAAATCTCTGTGTCTATCTCGGGTTGGACAAAACGTTCGTTTAGATTTTTCATACAGTTACAGAAAAACTGGAATGAATTTTTTGGCCAACCCAAAATATGCTGATATCAGTGACTGCGAGAGGAGATACTTATACACACTCACTATGTGCCAGACACTGTTCTACATGTTTTATGTTTTGTCCTTAAAACAACACTGACAGGTAAAGTTATTAACATATTCCCATTTTTAAGATGGAAAAACAGAAGCCAAGAAAATGGAATGGAGCAGGGTCAGGGTTAGTCTGTAGACTTGCACATAATCTCTCTTTTATACCTATGCTCAGCCCTCTCCGGTTAACATCCCAAAGTGTGCAGCCTCTTCGAGATTACTGGAGGCGTCCTGAGGCAGTGGAGGTCATCAGGAGGCCTGCCTTCTTATGCAGATATCCGTGCAATCCTGCTCTCAGTCTCCACACTCTTCTAAGACACGTGGTACCTCCAATTCCTAAGCCCTTCAAGGTTTTTACAACTTACTGGCCTCCTCCTCTTCAGGCACCTTGGGTTTCAGTATTCTTCTCTTTGACTAATCTGTGAACATTCATCTTACTTTTTTTCTATCTTCTAAATTTTTTATAATGATCTCATCCACGGCTCTCTCTAGGACTAAGTTTGTTGATTTCGACTGTTGATTTATTCAAATCAAAACTGAGTTTAAGAGGTAGCCCAAGAAAACTTACTTTCAATGCATCATGTTCAACCAGAAGTCCACATATTAATTTATGCTAAAGAAATTATCAATGAAGAACACCAAGATTTATGTCAAGGAATATTTATTGCTTCTTAATGTATAATGACAAAAAATGATAATGGTTAAAATAGCTAACAATAAAGGGTTAATTAAAGAATTCAGGGCATGCCTGTGGTGACCAGGAAGCGGTGCCATTCAGATCTCCTTCAACAGAATCTTCCATGAGGGACTGTTGACTGGAAGGTTTCGGCTGCCATCCCTTTGGCTCCACACTGTGTTCATGTCGAGGTCATGCCTTCTCCCTGCTGCCCACCCCACCACTGACAGATGGGGGCATTAGAGTCAGGCCATTCTTCCCCAACATGAGAACTGTGTGAAGGGCAACCTCTGCCAGGGGCTGACCCTCCACCAGCCTGCACAAGCCCTTCCAGGACCATGATTCTCCTCCTGGCCAACCCTTCCTCCTTGTCTCCTCTCACCACCCCATCTGCCCATTCCTGCTCCCTCTCCCTCTGTTCTTCACAGAGATTTCTCCCTATATGTTCCTCGTGCAGCTAATCTTCTCCTGGCATCTCGGAGGACCTGAACTGACAGAACACCCACCCACCAAATATTAAGGCAGTTTTCAAATGTATTTATAAAAACTATATAATGATAGAAAAAACAGGATATAATGCTATCAAAAATGCCAGCATTCTAAATGCATATGCAAACAATCCTGGCTTTGTTTTTTTAAAAACCACATATAGTAAAAGTCGTGTGTGTATACACAAAATCCTTCACACACACACATCACAACTTTAAGAGTGGTTATTTCTGGGTGAATGGATTATGAGTTGCTGCTTCTTTATCTTTTTATTTTGCAGTGTTTCAATAAAGAACATTAGTACACTTATAATCAGAAGCAAAGATGAAGTGCATGCACACACACAAAACACTCATAAGGACCCTCAGTCCCCTGAGGCAGGATGCTGACTAGAGCCTGTCATTGGCCTCATCTTTGGAGGTGGATGCACTGCAGGCAGGCAAGCTGAGCGGCAAGAAATATAGATTACAATGTCAGCACCCAACAGCTTCGGAAATGTGCTTGGCTGATTCCAGATGTTTTCAAAATCCAAACTGCATTTAGGAATCTTGTCCGGGCATCAGAAGGGAACAAAACAGATGGAGTACCAATCCTACCAAGTCAGTATTTACCCAAACTACTTTATTTTTCATTTTATTACTTAACTGGTACACAAGAACGGTCTCTTCTCCCCTTTGAAGGACAGGCGACCTTCCTCCCAAGTCTGCAAAGTGAGTTCACGAGAACACCAAGCTGGCAAAGGAGACACACGCCATCCTTCCTCCTGGTCACCCTCAAACTCACCTGTGTCCCTCCAGCATGGAGGCAGCTCCATGTCTGCTGTTCTTGAGGAACCCTCGTTGTGAACCTACACATCAGAACA
Organism: Bubalus kerabau; assembly: GCF_029407905.1. Lineage (NCBI taxonomy): Eukaryota > Metazoa > Chordata > Mammalia > Artiodactyla > Bovidae > Bubalus > Bubalus kerabau. Next base: position 18,604,488 of record NC_073641.1, read on the forward strand.
ACGTGACACCAGCACCGAAACAACCGTAAGAGCTAATACTCATCCAAGGACTGCTTTGTGCAGGTCATGTTCTGATCCCTTTTCACATATTGAATTGTTCATTTAATCTTTACAGGAATCCTACTGGGGAAATAATAACAGCATCCCCCTTTAACAGAGGGGGACACAGAGGTGCAGAGAGTAAAGCAGTGCTGCAGGACCACAGAGCCAGTGCGCGTGGAGCTGGAGTCTGAACGCAGGCTATCACAAAGGAGAAATAAGATGAAGAATGCTAGTATGCAGCTCGGGGCTGTCTTTGACAGAAATGAAAGTTGGACAATGCTAGATAAGCAGCAGGGGAAATGCAATTCCACTGGGGAGTAAATCTGGCAAAACAGACAAGAGGATACGACTTTAAAAGACAAGGGAGGAAGTCAATCAACAAAGGCCAGCAGATATGCATGGAAAGACACAGAGAAAGTGATGCAGATGACAGAGCTGGGGGACAGAGTCAACAAGTCCAAGAGGCCACTCTGTGGCAGAAAGGGCCATGAAGAAGAAAGGGGGTGAGCAAGTGGCGATCAGATCTAAGGGGTGTGGAATTAACAGGGAAATCAATGGTGGAGAGTGGGGGCTGGAGGAAGGAATGGGAAGATGGGAGTACAGATATCTCCAGTCTGGAAAAGAGGCTAAGAGGAGGGAAGCACTGGCTGGGAGGGAGGTGCGTCATCTCCTTTCCACTGTTATTTTAACCCTTGTGTGACGTCTTCCTCAGCTGTCCAGACAAACAGTGAGAAGGACGAATCCTGCCCCGCTTACACATTACAGGATGAGAAGGGAACATGTCACTCGGTGCATTGAGTGGGGGGATGGTTGGTTTTCCGTAGGTCCTCTGTGCTTTCAGGGATTCTTGCCAAGAACAAGGTGTAATTTCAGGTGAGTAGGTGCCATATGAAAAGAGACTTCTCTTGCTGAATTACCTTGGCTGTGAAGTAAGATCACAGGTGTAAAGGACATATGTGCCAGGCCTGACATTTAGTATGTGCTTGGTGAGCAGCGGTCATGAGGAGGGGCTGTCTCTCTCCACTCAGGAACAGTCAATGGCTCCTCGTTGTCAACAGGACACAAGTCCAGACACCCTGCCTGGCACTGAAAGCCCGTCGTTGGCGAGGCCTCTGCTTACATTTTTAACTGATTCACTACATTTACATCTTGGCAGCCTTAGTCCTACTCAGAAATGTCAAACAGCCTATGTAAGAGGATTTAAGAATTAAATGACATGGGGCCCCTTCATCATGGAGCTTAGTCATGCACCCCAGGAGCTTATCAGCTAACTCAGGTCCAGGTGGGCGAAGTGAGGGACCATCATGAGCGGCATCCTGAGGCAGTGAACAAGTCTGGATGAGATGTGATGCCATGCTGTGTCCCTCACTGGAGAGCAGCTTTCTGTTCAGACCACGGCAGAACAAGAGAGAGACTGCGAGTTCAAGATCACAGGGACGAGACAAGAGCACATGTCATATAATCCTAATTAGAAAGACAGAGCTTAAATGTTGTGTTCTAGGGTAGCTAACCACAAGTGGTCAGGCTTAAAGATAAGCAAATAGCAGTGAGGACAGGGCCCACATGGCAAAGTCCAAGGAATCTGACAGCAAATAGGAAAAGAACAGCGGCAGACATTGCTCTCCAGGACGACAAAGACTAAATGCCACTTGGCTCTATATTCCAGACACACAGCTCCCATGTTTACCAGTTATTCTTTGGCTCAGTGCAGAGAAGATACTTTTGTTTGTTTTTTGTTGTTTTAGCCCTTCTCCTGGGAGTTTCCTCCCTGTGTTCAGTCCTCATCCTGGCGATTCTGTTTCTGGTTCCAAACGCAGGTGCAGGACACAGGTTTGCCATGCCGTCAGGGCAGTGAGTTCTTTTTGCCCCAGTGATTGGTTCAGAATTAAGTCAGTGGCCCAACAAGAACCAGTCAGATACAAAAAGCCCTCTGCTGGGGCAGCAGGGGAAAAAGCACTTTTTCTGCTGGAATCTCCATAAGGAAGATGACAAGTACCTGGAGTTGCCCAGGAAGTCAACACTATGCAAAGCAGAGCCAAGAAATAGCCAGAAACTGGGTTGTCACAACACTGGGTCAGACAGCACCTGAAACCAATATATTTCCACAATGTCAACTAATGGAGCCAATAAATTCCCATCTTTCTTAAGCCAGTCTGAAGTGGGTTCCATCCCCACAACAATGGAGTCACAACTCATGGAGAATGGAAGCTGAGACTGAAATAAACTTCTCTCTGCCAGGGAGGTGGGATGCACTCTGGACACGGAGACACACTATACCAGGAACCTGCCCAGCGCACAAGAACCTTAACCAAAGGCTCTCACTGGAGAGAGCGCTGGTGTGGACTCTCAAAGACACAGCAGCTTTTTCCCCAGCCCTACAAGGAAAATAGGCATCCTCCTTGGATGCAGAGAGACCTCGGGCAGGCAGCCAAGAGAGAAAGCCAGGTACAGGAGACCCTCCACACGTTTTCTGCCCCATGATCTTCACCATGGCCTGTTCATCCTCACCAGTGGCGTGGTCTTGTTGCTGTCCCCTGACCACACCACAAGTTCTCCCAACTCTACATGCCAGCTCCTCTTCCTCCACCTCCTCTCCCACCTACTGTGCCCAGAGTCCACCACCTGGCTTAAATCTTTGCAATTATCTCTGGCCACAACCACCCATATTTGAACTCAGTTTCTTTATCCATGGAGTAGAATAATCTTTTAGGTAGCTATTAAAATATAATAATGACAATTGTCGTAACAGCCAACATTTATGAAGCATTTTAAAATATATCAGGCACTGCTCTAAAAGTGCTTTACAGGCATTACCTTATCTAACCTTTAAGCAACTTTTGGAGCGAAAAAGGCACTATTTTTACACACATTTAGGCAACAAAGTTACAGGAAATTTAAGTCATTTGCCCAACGTCATACAACTAGAAGGAGACAAAGTCGTATTTCAAACCCAAGCAGTTGGGTGCCAGAGCCTTCATTCTTACCTGCTACATTAACTGTTCTAGATGGTATGAGGATAATGTAAGAGCGTGGAATACAGAAATGTCAGACTTGTGCACAAACCACTTCTATTCCAAACTGAAAACTCCCTCAGAGAGTTTAATCACAAGTGACAATGGCAAGGTATTTTTTTATTGTTATACTATTTTATTCTTGATACCTTGGTATGAGGCCTAAGAAAGACTCTCTCTTCTCTTAAATTCTAATATAGGTCTGGACCCAGGTGAAAGGAGTGACCCCACAAGAGACTAAGCCTGTGAGCATATGAGGGTCTCCTGTGGAGGAGGTGTGGGTTGGAAGTGGCCTGCCATAGGGACAGGAGCACTCAGGGGCACATAGTGGCACTCAGGGGCACATAGGGACAGCAGCAGTCCTGGGAGGCATGTGTTGGCATAAGTCCTTTCTGGAGGTCATCAGTAGCCCTGTAGACTGTAGACTCCAGGATTGGGTCATCTCAGGCCAAACAACTAACAGGGAGGGAGCCAGCCCCATCTATCAGCCGACAACTGGATTAAAGATTTTCTGAGCAGGGCCCTGCCCACCAGAGCAAGACCCAGTTTTCCCCACAGCCAGTCCCTCCCATCAGGAAGCCTGCACAAGCCTCTTATCCTCATCCACCAGGGGGCAGACAGAAGTAAGAACTGTAATTTCGGCCTCCAGAAAGAAAACCATAATCACAGAAATCTAACCAAAATGATCACATGGATCACAGCCTTGTGTAACTCAATGACGCTACAAGCCATGCTGTGCAGGGCCATCCAAGATGGACGGGTCATAGTGGAGAGTTCTGACAAAATGTGGTCCACTGGAGAAGGGAATGGCAAACCACTTCAGTATTCTTGCCTTGAGAATCCCATGCAAAGTATGAAAAGGCAAAAAGATACGACACCAGAAGATGAGTCCTTTAGGTCAGTAGGTGTCCAATATGCTACTGGGGAAGAGCAGACAAATAGCTCCAGAAAAAAATGAAGAGGCTGAGCCAAAGCAGAAATGACACCTAGTTGTGGATGTCCCTGGTGGTGAAAGTAAAGATCAATGATGTAAAGAACAATATTGCATAGGAACCTGGAATATTAGGTTCATGAATCAAGGTAAATTGGACGTGGTCAAGCAGGAGATGGCAAGAGTGAGCATCAACATTTTAAAAATCAGTGAATTAAAGTGGATCAGAAGGGGCGAATTTAATTCAGATGACCATTATATCTCCTACTGTTGGCAAGAATCCCTTAGAAGAAATGGAGTAGCCCTCATAGTCAGCAAAAGAGCCCAAAATGCAGAACTTGGGTGTAAGATCAAAACGGATAGAATGATCTTGGTTCATTTCCAAGGCAAACCATACAACATCACAGTAAGTCAAGTCTATGCCCCAACCACTAATGCTGAAGAAGCCGAAGTCAAAAGATTCTATAAAAACCTACAAGACCATCTAGAACTAACACCAAAAAAAGATGTCACAGGGAACTGCAATGCAAAAGTAGGAAGTAAAGAGATACCTAGAATACCAAGCAAGTTTGGCCTTGAAGTACAAAATGAAGCAGGGCAAAGGCTAACAGAGTTTTGCCAAGAGAACACACTGGTCATAGCAAATGCCCTCTTCTAACAACAAGAGAGACGACTCTACACATGGACATCACCAGATGGTCAATACCAAAATCAGACTGATTACGTTCTTTGCAGCCAAAGATGGAGAAGCTCTATACAGTCAGCAAAAATAAGACTGGGAGCTGACTGTGGCTCAGATCATGAACTCCTTATTGCAAAATTCAGGCTTAAACTGAAGAAAGTAAGGAAAACCACTAGACCATTCAGGTATGACCTAAATCAAATCCCTTACGATTATACAGTGGAAGTGAGAAATAGATTCAAGGGATTAGATCTGGTAGACAGAGTGCCCAAAGAACTATGGACGGAGATTCATGACATTGTACAGGAGGCGGTGACCAAAATCATCCCAAAGAAAAAGAAATGCAAGAAAGAAAGTGGTTGTCTCACGAGGACTTACAAATAGCTGAGAAAAGAAGAGAAGGAAAAGGAAAAAGGAAAAGATATTCCCAATGGAATGCAGAGTTCCAGAGACTAGCGAGGAGAGATAAGAAAGCCTTCCTAAGTGATCAATGAAAAGAAATAGAGGAAAATAATAGAATGGGAAAGACTAGAGATCTCTTCAAGAAAATTAGAGATACCAAGGGAATATTTCATGCAAAGATGGGCACAATAATGGATAGAAATGGTATGGACCTAACAGAAGCAAAAGAGATTAAGAAGAGGTGGCAAGAATACACAGAAGAACTATACATAAAAGGTCTTAATGACCTAGATAACTACAATGGTGTGGTCACTCACCTAGAGCCAGACATCCTGGAGTGTGAAGTCAAGTGGGTCTTAGGAAGCATTACTACAAACAAAGCTAGTGGAGGTGAAGGAATTCCAGTTGAGCTACTTCAAATCCTAAAAGATGATGCTGTTAAAGTGCTGCATGCAATATGCCAGCAAATTTGGAAGATTCAGCAGTGGCCACATGACTGGAAGGTCAGTTTTCATTCCAATCCCAAAGAAGGGCAATGCCAAAGAATTTCAAACTACCATACAATTGTACTCATTTCACAAGCTAGCAAAGTAATGCTCAGAATCCTCCAATCTAAGCTTCAAAAGTACATGAACTGAGAACTTCCAGATGTCCAAAGTAGGAAAGGCAGAGGAACCAGAGATCAAATTGCCAGCATCTGTTGGATGACAGAAAAAACAAGGGAATTCCAGGAAAGCATGTACTTCTGCTTCATTGACTATGCTAAAGCCTTTGACCACATGGATGACAACAAACTGTGGAAAATTCTTAAAGAGATGGGAGAACCTGACCACCTTACCTGCCTCCTGAAAAACCTGTATGCAGGTCAAGAAGCAATAGTTAAAACTGGATATGAACAACAGACTGGTTCAAAATTGGGAAAGGAATACGTCAAGGCTGTACATTGTCACCCTGTGTATTTAACTTATATAAGGAGTACATCATGTGAAACGTCCGGCTGGATGAAGCTCCAGCTGAAATCAAGACTGCCTAGAGAAATCAACAATCTCAGATATGCAGATGACACCACGCTAATGGCAGAAAATGAAGACGAACCAAACAGTCTCTTGATGAGGGTGAAAGAAGACAGTGAAAAAGCTGGCTTGAAACTGAACATTCAAAAACCTATGATCATGGCACCCAGTCCCGTCACTTCATGGCAAATAGATAAGGAAAAAGGGGAAGCAATGACAGATTTTATTTTCTTAGGCTCCAAAATCACTGCTGATGGTGACTGTAGCTTGAAATTAAAACGCTTGCTCCTTGGAAGAAAAGCTCCGACAAACCTAAACAGAGTATTAAAAAACTGAGATATTACTTTGCTTCAAAAGTCGGTATAGTCAAAGCTATGGCTTTTCCAGTAATCATGTACAGATGTGAGAGTTGGACCATAAAGAAGGCTGAGCACCAAAGAATTGATGTTTTCAAAATGTGGTGCTGAGCCCTTGGACCGCAAGGAAATCAAACCAGTCAGTCCTAAAGGAAATCAACCAATCGATGAATATTCATTGGTAGGACTGATGCTGAAGCTGAAGCTCCAATACCTCAATCCGTCTCCTGATGTGAAGAGCCGACTCATTGGAAAAGACCCTGATGCTGCAAAAGATTGAAGGCAAAAGGAGAAGAGGGAGGCAGAGGATGAGATGGTTAGATAATATCACCAACTTAATGGACGTGAATTTTAACAAACTCCAGGAGACAGTGAGGGACAGGGAAGCCTGGTGTGCTGCAGTCCATGGGGTCACAAAGAGTTGGACACGACTTAGTGACTGAACAACAACAAAAGACATTTGAAAATGTAGTCCTTCTTGAGTAAAGATTCAAATTCAGGTATTTTGTTTTCAAAACTGACTGTCCACTTTAATCCGCTCCCTCTGGTTAAACTCTAAGTCACCAGAAGGTTTCGCTCTGGCTGTCACGGGGCCGCAGGGGCAGCTGGAGGACCGTCAGAGTCGGTTACAGGACCAGCAGTTCAGCCACCCCCAGCTTCACCCCACCTTCCAAGAGGCGGACACCAGCCTTGCTGCCAGAATCACCAGAGCCTCTCAGGAGACTTCTTCAGGGTCTGACCTTGCAGGAAGGTGAGAAATAGGCCAAGTGCCTCTCCCAAACCCTCGACCTCTGCTCTCCAGGAAGTCCCACTTCTCCGCCCTCCTCGGGGCCAGAGGCGAGGGGACTGGCACCCGGCTGGGCAGCTACTCTGGTCCGCTGTCTAGTCTCCTCCACTCCTGCCCAGAGTACACAGGTCTCACCCTGTGCCTCAGCTCACCTTGTGATTGATCCGGGGGTCTTTGAGATCTTACGGGGCTGGTGACGAGTAAAGGACAGCAAGCTTCGCAGCTTCACCCTCCTTCACAAGTACAGCCACCAAAAAGAGGCTTCTTATGTACAGCTCCACTCCCCACACCCAAGTGCTCTGTAACACGCAAAGCCCCACCCGCCCGGGAGGGAGTGTACTGCCTATTCCAGCCACTCCTGATTTCCTCCCGCCTTGTTTTGATAACATTTATCCTGGGGTGTTTGTCCTCTGCAGAGATGACAGGGCAGGAAGCATCCAGATCCTGATTTATCCTCATCTGCATAAACCCTGGAGCTGAAAGCCCGGCTTCAAAGCTTTGTTCTGTCACCTGCTTGCTGTGTGACCCTGAGCAAGCCACTCAACCGCCTGAACACGTCTTCTCTGTGGAGAGGGTCGTATCATGAAAAGTAAAGAAGTTAGTAGACGTGAAGCACTTGAGGACCATTCCTGGCATATGCTAGGTACTGGGCATAGTTGCTCAATGAACAAGACAAGGCTCTGGAGGTCAGGGCTGCTACGGTATGTGCAGAGCATTCAAATGATTCAACTAAATTGGTACTCGTCTCCCAGCACCTCCTCTGCAGGCTGTCCCTGCATGCTTTGGAGGGGTGACATTAGCCATGCTTAGAAGGAAGAGGGGCCCGATGATCTCAGAAGAGACTGTCCGGCTTGGGTCCTGGGATGTTGGCAGAACTGCTTTTCAGAAACTTGGCCTTGCAGTTTTTAATTGTTCAATCTTGGTTTTTCTGGCCCAGAGAACAGATTCCGTGCCCTCAGACTTCTCCTGAGAGAAGTTCCTGACCTTGACAAGGAAGGCTACTTCTTATCATGGGGTTTTCTTCATATACTAATATCTGCTTCCAGTGACCAGAGGCAGGTCATCTGCATAAATCATGCAGACCTGGCAACTGCAAAGGGACAACAGGGCTACCTGAACAGAATTCTTTATCTGTTTGAAGGGATCACAGTTCTGATACTGTGCTCAACACCGCTAATCATTAGAGAAATGCAAATCAAAACAGCAATGAGGTATTACCTCGTACAGGTCAAAATGGCCATCATCAAAAAGTCTACAAACTATAAATGCTAGAGAGGGTGTGAAGAAAATGGAGCCCTTCCATATTGTTGATGGGAATGTAAACTGGTACAATCATTACAGAGAACAGTATGGAGGTTCTCTAAAAAACTAAAAATAGAGCTACCATGCTGCTGCTGCTGCTGCTGCTGCTGCTGCTGCTGCTAAGTCGCTTCAGTCGTGTCCGACTCTGTGCGACCCCATAGACGGCAGCCCACCAGGCTCCCCCGTCCCTGGGATTCTCCAGGCAAGAACACTGGAGTGGGTTGCCATTTCCTTCTCCAATGCATGAAAGGGAAAAGTGAAAGTGAAGTTGCTCTGTCATGTCCGACTCTTCGCGACCCCATGGTCTGCAGCCTACCAGGCTCCTCCGTCCATGGGATTTTCCAGGCAAGAGTACTGGAGTGGGGTGCCATTGCCTTCTCCAAGAGCTACCATATGACCCTGCAATCCTACTCCTGGGCATATACGCCCAGAGAAAACCATAATTCAAAAAGATACATGCACCCCTATGTTCATTGCAGTACTATTTACAATAAAGAAATGAATAAAGACGATATGGTACATATATACAATGGAACATTAGCCACAAAACAGAACAAAATAAGGCCATTTGCAGCAATATGGATGGATCTATAGGTTATCATACTAAGTTAAGAAAAGACCCTGATGCTGGGAAAGATTGTGGGCAGGAGGAGAAGGGGACAACAGAGGATGAGATAGTTGGATGGCATCATCAACTCAATGGACATGGGTTTGGGTGGACTCCAGGAGTTCGTGATGGACAGGGAGGCCTGGCGTGCTGCGGTTCATGGGGTCGCAAAGAGTTGGACACGACTGAGCAACTGAACTGAACTAAGTAAGTCAGAGACAAATATCAAATACTACCACTTCTATGTAGAATTTTTAAAATGATACCAGTTTACAAAACAGAACTTGTTTACAAAATAGAAACTGACTCATAGATGTCGAAATCAAACTTATAGCTACCAAAGGAGAAACATGTAGGGGGAGCAATAGGAGATTGGTATTAACATATAACACATTACTATATATAAAAAGACAGTAAGGACCTACTGTATAGCACGGGGAACTCTACTCAACACTGGAATGGCCTACAGAATCTTAAAAAGAGTGGATATATGTATATGCATAACTGATTCACTTTGCTACACACCTGAAACTAACACAACATTGTCAGTCAACTATACTTCAATAAAGTTTTTTAAAAAGGCTGCCATAGTGTTTTCTGTTCAGTGAGGTGGAGACCCCAGGATGGCCTGCCCAGGCCTGCATTACCAGAGCCACAACATAGGCTCTGGGCCAGTGAGCTGGGTCTAGTGGGACCTCAGGAGACTATTTCTAGAGCAGAAAAAGCGTGGAGAGAGCATGGTTCCCTTGCAGGGAACGTATAGGCAGCTGAGCCCTCAAAGGCTACAATGGTGAGTTTTCTCCAGACACCGCCTTGCTTGGGCCCATCTCCCAGTTAATTCTGCTCTTCGTGGTGGAAGCTGAGGGTACAGTGCTGGTCTTCGCCCTGTCCTAAAAGGCAGCCCAGACCATCTGCCCTCACATCCTCGTGAGGTTCCTTGAAGCCATTTGTGGCTGTCCAGCAGCTTCACCACTGCCTCCTAAATGGCTGCCCTTCTGCCCAGGTTTGCTCAGCTCCCCATTTTCGATTTTGGCTCCTGTCTAGAGCCCTCATCCAGCTGTTTGCACTTGGAACTCCTGAATCTGAGTCTCTCTCCAGACATTCTGCGCTGGGTATGCTGGGAAGCCACGCTAGTTTTGTTTCTTGGAATGTAACTGTGCTCCAAGTCATGGAAACATGGCTAGGCTGCCCTAAGTACAACTGCCAAAACTTCTCTTTATGCTTCTGTCTATGGAGGAAGAGGTGCGGAGGAGAAAATGTTCCAAAAACTCTTGTCTGTCTTCTGATAATTTACTAAGTTGTAAGTCTTTCTTGCTAAAGAGAAAACAGCCAAAGGTTTTTAATGCCAAGGTTCCACACTTGTCTAAGAAATACTGCTTCTAAGTGAAATGAAGCTGGATGAATCTCATGAAGTCTAATCAAGTGCATATGATAAAGCCTGAATAGGAATCAGAACAGTTAAGAACTAGTGAGAAGGAATCTCTGCTGTTCTTTGATGCTTATTCCTCTATGGATCTTTTTAAAATGCAGCACTTAGTAACACTTACCTAGAATAGTTGCTTTCCTTAGAGAAAAAGACATTAATTGAAAATTTTACAATTCTGATTTGAATCTTATAAAGTGTATCTCTAAGGATTTATTCCAGTGATTATAGCCCTCTACATTAGAAATACTTAGAAAATATACTAAAAACACAAATACTGAAACACCATGCTCCTAAATTCTAAACCCAGGGACTTGTTCTGTCAGCGTATGTGATGTTTGAGAACCACCGTGTAGTAGTGCCTCTTCAGTTTTAAAGTGCATATCAATTATCTGGTGATGTTGTTAAAAAACACAGATTCTGACTCAGTCGGCCTGGGGTGCAGTCTAAGATTCAGTGATCCTAACAAGGCCCCAGTCTGAGGCTGATGCTGCTGGTCTACACGTCACACTCTGACGAGAAGGCGTGGACCACGGAGCCACGTGCAGCCCTTCACCCGAGGGCTCGCTGTTGCTGTTTACTTGCTAAGTTGACTGTCTGCGACCTCACAGACTGTAGCCCACCAGGATCCTCTGCCCATGAGATTTCCCAGGCAAGAATACTGGAGTGGGTTGCTATTTCCTCCCCAGGGGATCTTCCCAACCCACGGATCAAACCTGTATCTCTTGCAAGTCTCCTGCGTTGCAGGCAGATTCTTTACCGCTTAGCCAACCAAGAAAGCCCCACCTGATGGCAGCTGGGCTGAAAATGGAGGCTAAGTACCTGAGAGAAAATAGTTTGACTCCTCAGGACGAACTCCTGACACTAAGTCACGAAATGATTAATGATGGATTTTGCATACATCATCTCAGTAAGTCTGCACATACACTATACAAGATCAATATTATTTTATATATATATATATATATATATATATATATATATATATATATATTTTTTTTGGATGAGAAACCCAAGACTCAGAAAGTCATACAGCTAGTCAGTGGTGCACATATTGTTTCTCTACTACTATTTTAAATTACCACAAACTTAGAGGCTTACAACACAGGTTTATTATCTTTTGGCTCTAGAGGTCGGGAGCCCCCAAATCAAAGCATTGGCAGGGCTGTAGTCCTTCCAGGGGTGTGAGGACCGAATCTATTTTCTTTCCTTTGCAGCTTCCGGAGGCCACCTGCATTCCTTGGTTCTTGGTCCCTTCCTCCATCCTCAAATCCAACAACTCTCTGACCTTTTCCCTTCCTCTTCAAGTAGTGCTGGGAAATTTTCTCTGCTTTTAAGGACTTATGTAATTAGATTGAGCTCCTCTGAATGATACAGGACACTCTCCCACCCCAAACCTGCAGAGTTCTTTTCACTATCCCAGTCTCCAGGGATTAGAGTACAGGTCTCTTTGGGGCCCATTTATTTTGCCTACCATGGGGTTGGGGGCAGGGGCGGTTCAGTAAAGCAGGAGCCTGGAGTCAAAATCAGATCTGATTGCGAGGTCCACGCTTCTTCCCACACACAACTTAAAACAGCAGCTAAACTGAATGTCCTCGTGGTTGCTGTATTTTCCAGAGGCCAAAACAAGAATGGAGCATAAGTTTAGCGCAGCTATAGGCACCCTGAATTCCCTTATCATTTTAAATTGATCTAAATGGTGCCGGAGTGGACTTTGTTTATTGCAATTCATTCTGCATTCTCCTTAGACTCAGCAAAACACAGTCCTGCTGTGCAAGAGCAGCGCCTTGGAATTTGCATGGACATCTAAGTGTGGTTCCTGGTTGCTGTTTAATTTAACTGAAACATAAAATGGAAACCAAGGAACATATTTAAGATTTGACAATAAATTATCTATACTTTAAGCAACAATTTGGAAGCAGGATTAGTAAACGAGCCTGGATTGTTCAAAGGCCTTGCAGGGAGCCCATGACTACTGAGGGGGGTGTCCAGCACATCACTCAGGCTCCCCGTCAGAAGCAAGGTGCTTCTGCAGAGACTCAGCCCTTAACCCGAGGCAAACCTCCACCCACTCTTCTTTTTAGAGCAGCAGGTACATCCACAGAACTGGGGTTTTAGGCATAAGACATATTATCACTGGGACAAGGTGAACAGAGAAACAGTTAGTACAGGTTCTCCTAAATCCATCTATTGGGGGTTGAATTGTGTCCCCCCAAAAAGAACTGTTGAGGGCTAATAATTCCCAGCACCTCAGAATATGGACTTATCTGGAAATGGGGTCACTGCAGATGGAGTTAGTTGAGATAACTGGTGTCCTCAGAAGAGGGAAGAGGCAGGTGGAGAAGGTGCCCATGTGACAAGAGGAGGAGACTGGAGTGCTGCATCTATAAGCCAAGGAAGGTGGAAGAGTCAGCGCCAGAAGGTATGGGAGGCAGGAGGGATCCTCCCTTACAGGCTGCAGAAGGGAGCAGCCCTCCTGACACCTCAGTTTTGGACTTCTGGCCCCCAGAATTATGAAGGAATACAGTTCTGTTATTTTAAGTTGCTTATGAAGGAATACAGTTCTGTTATTTTAAGTTGCCCAGTTTGTGATAGTTTGTTACAGCAGCCCTAGGAAACTTGATACACCATCTTTTAGGGTGTTGGGACAAATTATATTTCAAACTTTATAGAATGGACACATTTCTGAAAAGGTAAATGGAAATAGATCAAATAATAATTAAAACATGACTTAAGCACTGGAGATGTAGTCCCAGAGAATGATTTTGACTACAAGAGGTTACTTAAACCACACCACAGAAATCTTGCCAAAACACTCTTCACTACAATGCTGAATTTTAGCACAATGGGCATTTCCTAGTCCAGTTTCAGAAAATCCTAAAATAATGTAATAGGAACTTCCCTGGTGACCCAGTGGTTAACAATCCACCTCCCATTGCAGGGGACACGGCTTCAATCCCTGGCTGGGAAACTCAAGATCCCCCATGCCACAGGGCCAGTAAGCTGGGGTGCAACTCGAGACTACACACCGCAGCTCCTAACCTGCGTGCTCTAGAGCCGCGATCCACAACGAGAAGCCTGCATGCCACAACGAAGACCTGGTGCCCACCCCCACCAACAGCCCACACGAGCAGTTTAAAACGACGTTATAGAGCATGGGCACAGCTCAGCCGTGACAAGAACAGCCCAACGAGAACCCACTCACTTGTAAAGCGCCTACTAGGCACCAGGCACTGTGCTGGGGGCTTTTCAGACATATTTGTCCAGACTCTTACTTGTCCCTTTCGTAAAACAAACAAACCTTTTCCTTAGGGCTGTAACCTTCTACAGAGGGCAGAAGCAGGACTAATATAATTGGAACTCTCGGCCATAGTCCCACACTGACCCTCGTCATCACTGAAACTGCTCCTTCCTCAGTATCTCGGTCTCTCACCTCCTTCAGTATCTCCGTCTCTCATCACCTCTGCCTGTCAGGTCTTCCAAGTCGCTTATCAACCCCTCCTACAACCACTGTTCTAAGACCATTAGGACCTACAGTCCACCGAACCTTCCATTGACCCTATCCTTTGCCTGCCCCTACCTTTATTTCCTTTTCAGTCATCTTAGAATTCACTGTCCATCAGCTGGCCCTCATTTCTGAATCCTCTTCTGGCAGCATCATCCGCTGAAACCCAGCTCTGCAGCTACAGCTGAACAGCACAGTGCTGCCAAAGAGTCACACACCACTGTTTACTATAAATACATGTCACTTTTATAATAAGGAAAAATATATTTTTAAAAAGCAACTGACCATGTAATTTCCTTGAAAGATTTTTGCACTTATCACAGCTTCAAATTGCTATCTCTAAATCATTTCAGAAACAAAATTGTCAGTCCTTTGAGTTTTCCTTCTCCTAATGTTCATCCTATAGGTTACACAATGGAAGGCCATATGGAGAGGACATTGGATGGTTTCAGCTCCACATATGAAGGGTTTGGAAGTTGTTACTATTGTTCTTATGGGAAAAAACTGGACAAACTGAAAAACAATGGCTTTTCTTGGACTCGGAGAACTGAGTTTGCAAGGCTGTCTCCCCAAAATGTAGAGAAGAGGTAAATTTAGACTCACAGCCAAGATACGCTTTCTTGGATCATAAGTGCCAGAGCCATAAACTGGAAGGATCACATCTGGGGACCACAGTCTTAGGGGAAGACCTTACTTCCCCAGATCAGCCCTGGGATTTCTTTGGAAGGAATGATGCTAAAGCTGAAACTCCAGTACTTTGGCCACCTCATGCGAAGAGTTGACTCATTGGAAAAGACTCTGATGCTGGGAGAGATTGGGGGTAGGAGGAGAAGGGGATGACAGAAGATGAGATGGCTGGATGGCATCACTGAGTCGATGGACGTGAGTCTGGGTGAACTCCAGGAGTTGGTGGACAGGGAGGCCTGGCGTGATGCGATTCATGGGGTCGCAAAGAGTCGGACACGATTGAACGACTGAACTGAACTGAACTGAACTTACTTTGTTGAGTATTACTTACGGCTCTGGCAGGTGGAGGGGAAGGGTCATGCTTGTGAAATATGACCAGAGATTTCTCTATCACAGAGGGCTACTCCCCAGGGAAAAGAATTTACTAGGCCCTTGTCCTAGAACCATGGGAGAAGGACATCCCTCTCAACCTACCCCCTTCCAGCTTTCATGTCTGACCTCAGAAGGACAAGAGGGCCATCCAAGAGGAAACACGTGATGGTCACAGGCCAGAGACTCAAGCCCACTAAGAGACTTGAGATTTAATCCTAAAACCAGAAACACTCCCCTCCCACACACTTTGCTACCTACCACACTAACAGGGCTCCAGTGAAACTGCGGACAGTCACTGAAAGAGCTACCAGACACAGGGTCTCTCTGAGACAAAGTACTCAGAGAAGCCCAAAGTCAGGAGGGGAAACAAAACCAAGACCCCTACCTGGAACAGTCTGAAATCTCTGGCACCAAGAGCCAACATTAAACGCAGCCTAACTCCTGGCCAGATTAGCATACATGCTTACATTAGAAGACCATTTATCTCAATTCCTATCACTCAACACAGTGCGTCCAGCGTTCAACCAAAAATTAAAAGGCATGCTAAAGGCAAGCAAAACAGACAGATCAAGATCTATGATCAAGCAAGAAATCAGAGCTCTCAGGCAAGCATCAGAATGAGATTCACATATATTGTATTTTTATCTACCTACCTACCTATTTATTCATGGCTGTGCCATGTAGGATACAGGATCTTAGTTCCCTGACCTGTGATGGAAGCTGGGTCCCTGCCTTGAGAGTGTAGTCTTAACCACTGGCCTGCCAGGGAAGTCTCTTGTATATAATATAGATGTTAGAATTCTCAGGGGATTTAAAACAGCTACCATTATGAGAGTTGGACTGTGAAGAAGGCTGAGCGCTGAAGAATTGATGCTTTTGAACTGTGGTGTTGGAGAAGACTCTTGAGAGTCCCTTGGACTGCAAGGAGATCCAACCAGTCCATTCTGAAGGAGATCAACCCTGGGATTTCTTTGGAAGAAATGATGCTAAAGCTGAAACTCCAGTACTTTGTCCACCTCATACGAAGAGTTGACTCATTGGAAAAGGCTCTGATGCTGGGAGGGATTGGGGGCAGGAGGAGAAGGGGACGACAGAGGATGAGATGGCTGGATGGCATCACTGAGTCGATGGACGTGAGTCTCAGTGAACTCCGGGAGTTGGTGATAGACAGGGAGGCCTGGCGTGCTGCGATTTTCATGGGGTCACAAAGAGTCGGACACGACTGAGCGACTGATCTGATCTGATCTGACCATTAGTATGTCAAGGGCTCTAATGAGAGAGACAACATGCATGAACAGATGAATAAGCAGAGAGATTGAAATTCTAAGAAAGAATCAAAAGTGATTGCCAGAAGTCAAAAATAGTAATAAAAGTAAACAGAAAACTGAAAACTACGCATATCATATTTAATCATCAGAAGAGCAAAGCCAAGGAGAAAAATCGAAAGTCAGAGGAGGAGGGAAAACCATTTTACCTATAGAATATCATGGATAACAACAACAGGGGATTGTGTTTCAAAAACTGTGAAAGCAAGAAGAAATACTAGCCTAGAATCCCACTTTCGGCAAAAGTATCCTCCACAAGTGAAGAATAAAGACTTTCTTAAGCAAGTAAAAACAGACAATTCATCCTCGATAGGCCTGCCCTGCAAAGAAATGTTAAAGAGGGTTAGAGTTAAGTTGCGATGGTTAGGAAAATTTTATGTCAGAAATTTAGATCCACATAAATAAAGGACGGTTACTGAAGAAGAAATAAATGAAGGTCAAGTTAAACTTTTGTGCTTTTTAAATTCTTAATTGGTCTGAAAAGTAACTGTTTAAAGTAACAATGTACCGAGTGATTTTATAGCACAGAGATGACTGAAGAGTGACTGCAAGTCCTAAGGGTGGGATGGGAGAGCTGGGCACGTCGCTACAAGGCACCTACACTTCACAGGAACAGTGTTATTTGAGGGTGCACTTGGCTCAGTAAAGGGCTTCGCTGATGGCTCAGAGGGTAAAGCGTCTGCCTGCAATGCAGGAGACCTGGGTTCGATCCCTGGGTCCGGAAGATCCCCTGGAGAAGGAAATGGCAACCCACTCCAGTACTCTTGCCTGAAAAATCCCATGGACAGAGAAGCCTGGTAGACTACAGTCCAGGGGATCGCAAAGAGTCAGACACGACTGCACGACTTCACTACTTTCTTTCTTTCACTTTAGCTCAGTAAAAACACAAATTGTAAACCTAGGCCATTAACATTTTATTTTTACTACTATCTTTTAATTTAAAAAATTAAAAAAAAAATTTTTTTTTTCTTTTAAATTTTTGCCATGAGGCATGAGGGATCTTAGTTACCCACCAAGGGATGGAACTTGTGCCTCCTGCACTGAAGTGTGGAGTCTTAACCACTGGACCACCAAGGAAGTTCCACGATTAACATTTTTTAAAAAGAAATATAATTGAAATTGGAAGAGGTGCTAGGAACCTAAGGCTGCAGGCCTCACCTTTCCTCACCTGTGAAATGGTAAGGTTAGAATAAGATGCCCAGAATAGATCTCCTCTCTCTGATTGCCTTCCTGCTCTGAAATTCTTTAACTAAAAACCTTAAAATAAAACAAACATCAAGCAAAAAAATAAAACACCTCCCTTCTTCCTTTACATATATCTACAAGGAGCCCTTTGAAAGGTATAAAAATAATCAATTCCCTAATGAATTTTCTGCAGTAAGTTGGGATTTCCATACTTCCATGCTATTAGCTACCAAAGCAGGCTTATCTAGTAAGTTTAATAAAATACTGGATTTGCTCACATGGTTCAGCACATCTAATGCACTGTGAGTAAAGAATGCACCAGGCTGAAGGAAAGGTCATTTCACAGTATTGATTTCACTGCCAGAGACAGCACAAGACATGTGCACTGCAACCCAAAAACAAAACCGAGCTGCCTTCCTTGGCTAGTAGAACTCATGATTAGTTTGTGATTACCTCCAGAACTGTCAATAGACTTTCCTTTGCTGGCTGGTTGGCTGTCGATACACTTCTAAGCTCAGTTTACATATTTATGAGCTACAACCTCCCTGACAATCAACAAGTTTTGATCTTCTAGATTACTGCTTAAGTTGTGTTTGACTCTTTGCAAGCCCATGGACTATACAGTCCACGGAATTCTCCAGGCCAGGATACTTGAGTGGGTAGCCTTTCCCTCCTCCAAGGGATCTTTCCAACACAGGGATTGAACCCAGGTCTCCCGCATTGCGGGCAAATTCTTTGCCAGCTGAGCCACTAGAGAAGACGAACACTGAAGTAGGTAGCTTCTTCCTTCTCCAGTGGATCTTCCTGACCCAGGAATTGAACCAGGGTCTCCTGCATTGCAGGTGGATTCATTACCAGCTGAGCTACTAGGGAAGTCACTTAAGCTGCAACATTCATTAAAAAAAGAAGCGGTGGGGGGTGGGGGGGGGGGGAAGCACCTTTGGGGCTAGCCCAAATAGCTCTGTGTAGACACCTGCCTCCTCGGAAATGAGATACTGATCTTGCTTCAGGGCAGAGCTGTGGGGAAAAGAAAAAGCTCACTTGCAGGTCTACTCACAGTGTATCTCCAGACCTTCCTGCTTTGTGTGCTTAGCTGCTCAGTCTGACTCTTTGCCACCCTTTGGACTATAGCCTGCCAGGTTCCTTTGTCCGTGGGATTCTCCAGGCAAGAACACTGGAGAATGTGTGCCTGCTTTAACTCCTTGCAATAAAAACCCCCAAGCAGCAGACTTCCAGTCATAAGGTTAATTTCCAGATTTAAAACCATGTGCCGAGTGGCAGACAGATATCAGTGCTTTAAGCCTCACTAGACTCCTACCTGTTCTAACAGTTACTTGCATTCTATTTTTGCCCTACTGGGAAATAAAAGTGGCATAAAAATCAATGTTTCACTTTGAAGGGAAAAAGGGCTGGAGGACCAGACATCGATCCATTAGACAGTTCTTCAAAGCACACTTGGCTAAATAAATTCCAACAGGCCCAGATGAGCTGGATGCAGGCATTAACTGGAACAAGGAGAAAATCTTGCTTGTTAAAGATCTTTGGCTAATTGGAAACTCTCTACTTGTTTCAGTAAGAAAGGATTCTAGAGAAAATATAGTCAATGACTCTCAGTTCTGAATTTTACCCAAGTGCTTCAGACCAAAAGAAGTCCCCTAGGCCAGGAGTTCAACTGCCCAGAAGTAAAATCAGGGAAATTCAGACCAACAGCAAAACCCTTTTCCAGAGTATTTGCCTCAATGGCTTGAAAGCTCAGCTTCAGACAGCTACACAGGGCTGTCATGGGACATCAGGTTCTTTATACTAAGCTGGATGTGCTGGGGACACAATGCACTTTCTTCTTAAGAGGAAAAAGTTAACTTTGAACTGCTGTTTCAGGTGTCACAGTTCTATGGAGATACCAAGATCAGAGCTTCACATAAAAGCAATAATTATTTTTTCTCTCCCCATTTCATCAGTTGATAAAGTACGGCTTTGCATCCTAAGCTACACTAAAAGAAAATGCTCTAAAGTGTGGCATGTTTCTGCCTTTTAAGCGCAGACCAAATATGATAATGAAGTATTTGTGAAGTGTTGAAAAAAGCATACTGTTGCATATTTGCCAACTGTTTACAAATCCAAAAAAAAAAAAAGAAAATGCAGTGCTTACCTTTATTTCTTCATTTTTAGGTGGCATATGAATTAAGGTTACATAAGTGTTCACAAAGATCTACATATTTCTTAAAAACACAAGGAGGCAAGGGAGAAAGAGAGAAGGAAAGAGCAAGAGATGACACTTAGCTGATGTGTGCCGTAACAAAAAGGGAGCTTACGACACTTGGGAAGGTTGATGAAACGTACTCCAGGTTCAATATACCTTTCCCATAGCTTAGTCATTGACTCATCCAGGTCTTAACCTGGATAGATAAAACAGCAGAAGTTGCTGTAAATGAAAAGATAGGCTAGTAGAGGTTAAGAATTTTAAGGTTAAAAAAAAACAAAAACCAAAAGCACCACTGGAAATTTCTAGTGCTGGAAGGTCTTTGCAACACTATGGAGAGGCCTGATGAGCACAGCTTATCCACTGCAGCAGCGGCAACAGACACAGTCGGACACCGCGAGTCCTGATGGACACCGCGAGTCCTGATGGACACCGCGAGTCCTGATGGACACCACGGCAAGGACACAGCGAGGGAGTCTCGCTGCCACAAATGTTACAATTACCAGGAAACAATTAGAACACTGCAGACAGATGGAGATTCTACAAAACAGCTGTCTCAGATTCTTCAAAAGAGCCAATGACATGAAAAAAAGGACTATTGTAGACTTAAAAACGAAAGCGCCGAATGCACTGTATAAATATTCAGATCATAAATCAAGCATGATATAAAAGATACCTTTGGGGGCATTTGTGAAAACTGAAATACGAACTATTTGATATTACTGGATTAATTTCCTTAGGTATACAATGGAGTATTAGAGGATGTGTAGAGAAATACCAGTCTTAGAGGTAACTGAGGGTGAAGTATCTGTAACTTACAAATAATTTAGCAAAAGCATATATCCATTTGTGTATGTGTATATGTAGGGAGAGAGTAAATGTGTCAAAATGGAACAATCTGATGAATCCAGATGAAGGGTATACTGATGTTTGCTATACTACGCATTCCAAGCTTCTATAGGTTAACTTTTTGTTTCTTAAAGTTGGAGGAAGAAAATACTATTTTCTGTGACAAGCATCTCTTGTCTTCCCTTCATCAGCTCTCTAAAAACTTTTAAATTTCTACTCACTTGAGATTTATAAGATAAGAAGAAACAGAACAGAAAACTATTACCCTAACAAAGTGAGCCTTGTTTTAATTCACTGAATTAGGAATTAGTTGTGAGGCTACAGAATTCTAACACTTCCAAAATCTCACTGATGACTTATTTTATATGTCAAATAGCTCTAAGTCTGGAATCAGAGAGAAGCCCAATTCCAGTACAGAGCCATTTACTTTTTAAATAACCTTATGACACAATGCTATTTGAGAACAATTTTTTAAGGGATCAGATCAGATCAGATCAGTCGCTCAGTCGTGTCTGACTCTTTGCGACCCCATGAATCACAGCACGCCAGGCCTCCCTGTCCATCACCAACTCCTGGAGTTCACTCAGACTCACGTCCATCGAGTCAGTGATGCCATCCAGCCATCTCATCCTCTGTCATCCCCTTCTCCTCCTGCCCCCAATCCCTCCCAGCATCAGTCTTTTCCAATGAGTCAACTCTTCGCATGAGGTGGCCAAAGTACTGGAGTTTCAGCTTTTAAGGGATATCAAATAATAAAGCGCCAACATCATTCTCTTTTGTGAAAGACCTCCTTCCCCTGCACGCCCACTGCTCCTGAACACACATTTCCATTAGAACCATGATTTTCACCTATTATATTGGCACATGTGTGTTCTCACTGGATTGTAAAACTTCATGAGGTAAGTAGCCTATTCTAAACCCAGAATTTAGCAAAGAAGTATGGTATAAAACAGGAACTCAACAAACATAAGTTGAATAAAGGAATAGGGAAAATAAAGATCTAAAGTGAAGATCTTTCATGGGAATCTGAAACATGAATATTTTACCATCTAATGATATGGCTTCTCCAACATGACTGGTAGGAGAAAGAAGCAGCAGGAACCAGTTATAACAAAAACTCTAAAACGTTTACTGTTGGCCACATGGACCTTTGTCAGAGGGCCAGGAGAAGTCTCTGTAGTAAAAAATAAATAGAAAAGGAGTATGTTTATGGAATAGAAATGATCATTACCTTATATTAGGAAGAGCAGTTCAACCCAAGGCCTGGCTGAGTTGTCTGTCCAAAACTTAATACATTTGGTATGAAGCTGCATTAATGGAGAGAATTCTGTAAATCAATAATTACATTTTATCTCTTAATTGAGCAGTTAAAGATACAAGAATTTTTCTTTTTTTCTGAGCCTATTTTAAACATTGAGTTTAAAAAAATGAACCAAACCAAACTCTTTCCCAGAGATATTTTTTTCTTTTTTTTTGCGAGGTGGCTATTTCAGTAACATTTGCCATAACACTGTAATGAAATCTGTCAGGAACTGGAAAGATGAGTATTTTACTGTAAGTGAAAAATGGGAGTATGTATGTGCATTTCTGAAAACATTAATGGGAATAGTGCCTCAAATGAAAATAATTAAATCAACAAAAGAAATAATTATTCTTAGGCCAGTTCTGGGGACTGAGTAGTAATGATAAAGAAATATCATAGGAGGGAGGAGGCAAGATGGCAGAATAGAAGGACATGGGCTCACCCTTCTTACAAAAACACCAAAAGTACAACTAACTGCTGAACAACCACATTAAAAAAAAAAAAAAAAAAAAAGTTGGAATCTACCAAAAAAGATAACCCTACATCCAAAGACAAAGAAATTTAGAAAGATGGTAATTATAACCCTGTATGTGAGACAGCAGAAGAGACACAGATGTATAGAACAGTCTTTTGGACTCTGTGGGAGAGGGAGAGGGTGGGATGATTTGGGAGAATGGCATTGAAACATGTATAATATCATATAAGAAACGAATTGCCAGTCCAGGTTTGATGCAGGATACAGGATGCTTGGGGCTGGTGCACTGGGACGACCCAGAGGGATGGTACGGGGAGGGAGAAGGGAGTGGGGTTCAGGATGGGGAACACGTGTATACCTGTGGCAGATTCATGTTGATGTATGGCAAAACCAATACAATGTTGTAAAGTAATTAACCTCCAATTAAAATAAATAAATTTATATTTTAAAAAAAATAAAATAAAATCAAGCTGTAGGTGAACTTCTAAAAATACACCAGGCTTGAGATTTTTTGGAAGCTCTTTCTGAAAAAAAAGAAAAAAAGAAAGTTCTGAGCTCCACATGAGGCTTCCAAGCCTAGGATTCTGGAACGGGAGGAGGATACCCCAGAGAGTCTGACTTTGAAGGCCAGTAGGGTTTAATTGCAGGAAATCCACAGGACTGGGGTTGTGTATGTACTCGGAAATTGAAAGAATGAAATAATGCCTTCTGCAGCAATATGGATGAACCTGGAGACTATCATCCTAGTGCAGTAAGTCAGACAGAAAGACAAATGATGATATTGCTTACATGCCAAATCTTTAAAAAATGATACAAATGAACTTACTCACAAAACAGAAACAGACTCAGACTTACGGTTACCAGGGAGGAAGGGTGGGCTGACGGGGAGGGCAGACTTGGAGTTTAGGACTAACACGTACACACTGCTATATATTGGAAACAGACAACCAAAAAGGACCTCCTGAATTAGCACAGGGAACTCTGCTCAATACTCTGTAATAACCTAAATGGGAAAAGAATTTGAAAAAGGTTGCACATGTACAGCTGAATCACTTTGCTGTACACTGGAAACTAACAAAACACTGCTAATCAACTTCACTCCTATATAAAATAAAAATTAAAAAAGAAAAGAAACATTGTATTAAAGAAGTCCTGGTCCTTAAATGAAAAGAAAAACTGAAAGGGTTACTAGGATTTGCTACCTGAAGGACTGCCGCCTACTAAGACAGAGTCAACACCAGACTATGAAAGAAAACCTCTCTTCAAAATTCACTGGGCCATTCTTATGAACTCATTTTTTGTGAGGCAGGAAAAATAATCAGGCAAATCAAAGGTGAGGTATCTTTGGAAAATTTAATTTGGACCATATTTTTCTTTCTTTAGCTGAAAACATCAAATATTTCCATACATTTTGGACTCCACGACTTACAAAGGGGCAGTGGGTTTCCTGCAGTTACATACTGTACCCAACTTTCTATAGAAAGATCAGACATTTTCCAACCTTGCTTTTGAATATTTTCTTTAAAATGCTTTAAAGGTTCTTTATAGTCAATGGCAAGTAGAACAAAGTAAGGCTTTTTTTTCTCCTTTTCCCCGTTTTTGGTACTGCATGTAGGAGGAATAAGGAAGGAAGACTCATTACATCAGTTTTGGTACCCTGGGGGACTGCTGCTAGCCCCCCACGGGCACCCCTGCACTGAGGAACCCAAGATAGGTAAGTGCTGAACACCCTGTCACAGCCATGTCACGGCAGAGGGGGGTCTGGGGGCTGTTAGTTCCTCTCAGTGTTCACAGGGCTCCTGGTCTCCAGGAGTAACAAAGGAACCGGGACCAAACCACGACCAGATGTCTCCCACCTGGCACTGCAGTGCCACAGATTCACTTCTGTGGGCCTTACAATGTGCATTTAAAGACTAAATGTAATTAGTGAAAATAACACAAGGAAAAAAAAGTCTTTACTAATTCCCATATCAAATTACTAGAATGAAAATAAAAGCATCTGTCTGATAAAACATATCTTCTATGTCAGTTGAAAGCAACTCCCCTGGCAAGATCATCTCAGTAATGTATATCTGTCACTATTTGTATATTTCTGCCTGGTACACACATTTCTTTAATTGCATCACCTGAACAGCATTGTTACTTTTCAAACTTGTAGTCTCATTAGCTTAAAAAAGGGATAAGGCAGCCAAATTTAACTAATATTGGTTGCTGTAAAACATCTCAGACATTAAACCTTCTTCTCAAGTGTTAAGAGCACATGATTAAAAGGTAACAAACAGTTTCTTCTCTTAACAGGAAACTAAGCAGCTATTGTTGTCAAATCTATCTCTAGTAAACACAGGGCCCCTCATAAATATAAAATTAAATTCTTTTGAGGAATAGGTTTGTGATTTTAGTTATGTAGGAATTACATTTATTCACTGAATTTTTGTAGTAAAAAAAAGGCGTGGTCTTTGCATCTCTTTGCTTCTTACACAAGGGATCTTTCCATCATCCCAGCAGGCTTGCACACAAGGCAGCACGCTGGCCTCCTCAGCCACAGCTCACACCCTCAGAAGCCCTGCAGAAACTCCTGCAGCTGGGTGACGATCTCGGTGTCCACCGTCTCCATGAGGGACTGGAAGCCTTGCTCTCCCAGCAGCTCCTGCTGGGCCTTGAGCTTCTCGTAGATGAACTGCTGCAGGGACACGGTGTGCACGGGGTCCTTCAGGGCCAGCTGTGGGACAGAGAGGAGCCACAGTGTGTCACAGAGGCAAAACAAGGCCCTTTTCCCTGTGAGCGACTCAATTCTTTGTAATTCCTTTCACAGCAGCTAAAGTGCCTCTGCCACCCTTCTTCTGATGGACTCGAACGCAGCCTCCCCGTAGAAAGGGCTGCCAAAGAAAATTTCATTCAGTGAGTTTAGACTCAGTGAATGTAATTCCTCAGTCCCCTGGGCCTCTGAGCACAGTCGTCTGATTAGCCCAATTTCTCAACAGCTCACCCATGTAAAGAATCAAAACCTGGTGGAAAGTAC
This sequence comes from Bubalus kerabau, assembly GCF_029407905.1. Classification (NCBI taxonomy): domain Eukaryota; kingdom Metazoa; phylum Chordata; class Mammalia; order Artiodactyla; family Bovidae; genus Bubalus; species Bubalus kerabau. The sequence continues at coordinate 18,629,964 of NC_073641.1, forward strand.
CCTAAAAGAAACAGAATGTGCCAAAGAGCATTTAAACAGTTTTAACATGATTGTCCAGGCTGCCTCATAGGAAGAGCAGGGACTTTACTGTGGCAGCTTAGTGAGGCCCTCAGGACTGACAAAGGAGACACTGCCTTGTCTTGGATTGATACGTTACTTATATACGTGTATATTCTTCTGGTTAAAAAGAGAAAGAAAAATAATTAGTAAAAATAGATTTTAACAACCTAAAAGTGTTCTTCTGTTGAAGTATTTGAAAAACAAAAGAAATACAATTAAATTAAAAAGAACCCATCCATCCACTTCCTAAAGATAACAATCACAAGAGAAAACATTCTGGCCTCTTTGGCCTGTGGCATGCACCTACGTACATATACATACACAATTAATATTGCTGTTTGCACTTAAAATTATCACACAAAAAACTGTACTCTAATACATTTAAGGATTCCAAATATATTTGTCTTTTTTTTGTTATAGGCGTGTTGAAGTAATCAGTCTAATTTAAATACAACTTTTTTTTTTGCAATTTTAACTATAATTTTGCTGAATGATCTTTCATGAATAATGTTCCATGTTACTATGTATACAGCCTTTCCTCTACATTTCAGATTATTTCTTGAGGATATCTATCACAATTTTAGAAGAATTACCAAAGTACATACACAGTTTTATGACTCTTGATACATACTATCCAGTTGTTTTTTCTATGGTTTGTACCAACTTAAAAGGTCTATGAGTTTTCAGCTTGTGACACTGTTAGCGCTGGTATCGTCAGTATTTACATTACTTAAAATTCAAGAACTGAAAATAACACGTCTTTGCTTTAAGCTGTATAATGCTCTCATTATCAATAATGCTGAACATGTACAAGGCTTTAAGTAAAGTTTCTGTGTGAGAAATTCTCCTTCCTTACTGGGGCTCAATTCTATGCAGATGAAGTAGCTGAGTCAGATCTTCTGTCTGAGCAATGTAAGTAGATTTTAAAATAATGACCACACATAGAAAATGTAACTGAGAGGCAGAGACATAGGAGCCACGAATGTGAAACTGAATTCCTTATGTGACTATTCCAGAATTACAGAGTAAATTCATGGCAGGGGTAATTTCAATACTAATTCTTCAGGAAAATGGGTAGGAGAAAGAACAGCAAGAACTGACAAGCCTGAAGATATCATTCTACAAAATGTACAGAAATTGAACATTTAAAAATACATGCTCTCCTAAGCAACATGCAATAATGTTCAATATTACTTTAATGACTAGGAAATAGACCTCTTACTAAAGAGGCTGTGAACTTTGTTGAAATATCATGAGTTATCTCTAGCTAAAGCCATCTGCTACAATATGAGTGAAAAGAAACTGGGCTTCAAGCTGATGTTCAACAAGTCACTCCAATTACTGAAGCAAAGCTTAACAGTCTAGTTTAAATGCAGTTTCAATTTGCTATATGACATTGAAAGCAGTTAGCTTATCACATCTCCACTTTAATTTCCAACAGACTAATAAAGAAAGAAATGAAAACTCAGCAGTGGCCACAGGACTGGAAAAGGTCAGTTTTCATTCCAGTACCAAAGAATGCAATGCCAAAGAATGTTCAAACTACTGCACAACTGCACGTATTTCATATGTTAACAAAGTAATGTTCAAAATTCTTCAAGCTAGCCTTCAACAGTATGTGTACCGAGAACTTTCAGGTGTTCAAGTTGGATTCAGAAAAGGCATAGGAACCAGAGATTGAATTGCCAACATCTGTTGGATGATAGAAAAAGCAAGAGAATTCCAGAAAAACATGTACTTCTGCTTCATTGACTACACTAAAGCCTTTGACCATGTGGATGACAACAAACTGTGGAAAATTCTTAAAGAGATGGGAATACCAGACCACCTTACCTGCCTCCTCAGAAACTTGTACACAGGTCAAGAAGCAACAGTTAGAACTGGACATGGAACAATGGACTGGTTCAAAATTGGGGAAGGGGAATGTCAAGGCTGTATATTGTCACCCTGCTTATTTAACTTCTATACAGAGTACATCATGAGAAATGCCAGACTAAATGAAGCAGAAGCTGATATTGCTGGGAGAAATATCAATAACCTCAGATATGCAGATGATACCACCCTTATGGCAGAAAGTGAAGAGGAACTAAAGAGCCTCTTGATGAAGGTGAAAAAAGAGAGTGAAAAAGCTGGCTTAAAACTCAACATTGAAAAAACTAAGATAATGGCATCTTCGTTTGATGATGGGATCACCAGTCCCATCACTTCATGGCAAATAGATGGGGAAACAACAGAAACAGTGACAGACTTTATTTTCTTGGGCTTCAAAACTGGTGCAGATGGTGACTGCAGCTATGAAATTAAATGATGCTTGTTCCTTGGAAGAAAAGCTATGACAAACATAGACAGCATATTAAAAAGCAGAAACATTACTTTGCCAACAAAGGTCTGTATAGTGAAAGCTATGGTTTTACCAGTGGTCATGTATGGATCTGAGATTTGGACCTTAAAGAAGTCTGAGCATCAACGGATCGATGGTTTTGAACTGTGGTGTTGGGGAAGACTCTTGAGAGTCCGTTCAAATACAAGATCAAACCAGTCAATCCTAAAGGAAATCACTCCTGAATATTCACTGAAAGGACTGATGTTGAAGATGAAGCTCCAATACTTTGGCCACCTGATGCAAAGAGCCAACTCATTAGAAAAGACACTGATGCTGGGAAAGATTGAACGCAGAAGGAGAAGGAGACAGAGGATAAGATGGCTGGATGGCATCACTGATTCAGTAGACATGAGTTTGAGTGTGCTCTGGGAGATGGTGAAGGACAGGGAAGCCTGACGTGCTGCAGTCCACGGGGTCGCAAAGAGTCAAACACAACTGATGACTGAACAATAACAAAACCCCACCAGATGTGGCAGAACACTACATCAGTATATTTTTCAAAAGTGCATTGATCAGTCATGAAAGGATTAAAAACACTTATCTGCTTTGTAAGGACAGTTGTGGAGGGAAGAATGAATTAAAAAAAACATACACAGAATCACTAACTGCACACCTTGCACGCGTCACGTGTGCTCCGCAATCACGTCCGACTCTGCAGCCCCGTGGACTGTAGCCCACCAGGCTCTTCTGTCCATGGTTTTCCAGGCAAGAATACCAGAGTGGGTTGCCATTTTCTCCTCTAGAGGATATTCCTGATCCAGGGATTGAACCCGAGTCTCCTGCATTGCAGGCGGATTCTTTACCACTGAGCCACCTGGGAAGCCCTAACTGTATACCTCAAAGGATCTTTAACAAAAACAACAACAACACTATATTTCGTTATAAAAAAATACACATTAGCAAATAAATGTCTATTTTGGCTTATGGTAGACATTCACTAATCATGGCTATTAATACCTTATTTTGAAGAAATAAAACAGATTGACCAAATGATTCCCTAGAGAAGAATTATCACTGCACATGCACACAAAAAAAATCCAGATATTATTTTTTTGAATGTAATAATGCCTATGCGTGTGTGTGCTAAGTCACTTCAGGAGTGTCCCACTCTTTGTGACCCTATGGACTGTAGCCCACCAGGCTCCTCTGTCCATGGTATTCTCCAGGCAAGAATACTGGAGAGGGTTGCCACGTCCTTCTCCATGGGATCTTCCCGACCTAGGGATTGAACCTGCCTTTCCTGCATCCCAGGCAGATTCTTTATCATTAGAGTCACCTGGAAAGCCCCAAAATGCCTGTAGTTACTAAAATAAGAGACCCTGAAATCACTAACAACATTTTTAAAACTATTTTTTATACAAATAATGTCCACTTAACATTAATTATCTGATTTAACGTGAAAATACACAGAATGCCTACCATGTTTACCAAGTGGTATGTTCTCTAGAAAATAGTTTTCTAATGTAGTAAGTAAACTGGAACTAGGAAGATTCTGGACATTATACATAAACAAACATAAGGAGGCTCCAAAGGGTGGAGAGAAGGCAGACCAGGGAGCCCAGCTCCCAAGGAAAAACACAGTGTTGAGTGCTCTTTCTTCTTGCCTAATAAATTCCAGATTTGGGGCTGAAGAAGCCAGCAACTGGCAACACCAATGAGCGCAGAAATCTCCAACAAAATATCTACAAGATCTCTAGCCAAAGGACCAGGAAAGGGGCCACACAGCAAGACAAAAACACTTAGACAATAACTGCTCTACCTCAGACAAGCACCGCTGAGTAAACTGTGGCCCACTCACACTGCGCTATTACGAGGACTTGACCCTCTCCCGTGTGTGAGCGAGCCCTTGGGGACCTTGAACTCTCTCCTTTCTCACCTCAGGAGGCATCAGTGGAGGCTCTGTGGGGAACATGGCCTTCTTCCCCTACCTGGCAGTAACAAAGTGGCACATCTACTTCTCCTGCCAGAACAGGATCAGAAAAAACCAGTTAAAACAGAAGGTTTAAATAAGACTCAGAGTCTCATAACATAATACTAAAAATGGCCAATTTTCAATAGAACTCACTCATAACACCTACCAAAAGGAGGGGTCGTGGCCAAGAGGGAAGTGGGTTTAATTGTAAAAGGGTTCCAAATCTTGACTCATTAACTTCAACATTCTGGCTGTGAAGTTGTAGTTTTACAAGATGCCATCCCTGGAGGACATGAACAGTACAGTTTGTAAGCTAGAAAGAGCATTAATCTGGCAACCTCAATGACCAAGAATACACTGGGAGGCAAGGAGTTAACTTCTAAAGATGAATGATCAGAATACTTTGGCACCTATATGCCCAAATTTAAACAAATCATTCATAGAAGAATCTTACAAAATCAAATTATTTATTCTTCTTTCCCAAACATATTCCAACAGGTGTGATTACCTTTGCTGAGATGCACAAATGTGAGGAGATAAAAACCTGCTACAAGGAAAACAAAGGCATCAACATTGAGGTTCAACTAACAACATGGAAATATTGGGAACAATGAGAAGAAACAGAAGACTATTAAAAATCTGAACCAGACAAGATGCAATATGCGGTCTTCTGGATTGAATCCTGCAACTAAGAGCATGAGCAGAAATCTGGTGAAATTTAAATAAAGTCTGGAGTTTAGTTAATAGTAATGTACCAAAGTGGGTTTCTCAGCTTTGATAAATGTACAATGGTAATGTAAGATGTTGACTTTGGGAAAACCAGGTGAAGGGTGCATGAGAATACTCTGTACTATCTTTGTTACTTTTCTGTAAACCTAAAACTATTCCAAACTAAAAAGAGTATCTTTATGCCAGTACCATACCATTTTAATTACTGTGGCCTTGTAATATATTTTGAAATCAGGGCATGTGATGCTTCCAGCTTTGTTCTTTTTCAAGACTGTCTTGGCTGGCCAGTCAAGGTCTTTTATGTTTCTATATGAATTTTAGAATTGTGTTTTTCATTTCTATAAAAACTGCCATTGACATTTTGATAGGAATTGCACTGAATCTTTAAATTGCTTCAGGTAGTACGGATCTCTTAACAATATTAAGCCTTCCAATCCATAAACATGGATATCTATTTGTGTTTTTAAATTCTTTTGTGAATATTTTATAGTTTTTGGCATACAAGTCTTTCATTTCTTTAGTTAAGTTTATGCCAAAGTATTTTATACTTTTTGAGGCTATTGTAAATTTTTAATTTCTTGATTTTTTTTCTTAATTTCTAAATTTTTTTCTAAATTTCTTAGTTTTCTTAATTTCCATTTTAGATAATTATTAGCATATAGAAAACACACTGAATTTCTGCACATTGATTTTGTATCCTACAACTTTACTAAATTCATTAATTAGGTCTAGTATTTTTTTTAACAGTGTCTTCAGGGGTTTCTCTATATAAGATCATGTCATCTGTAAATATGAACAGTTTTACTTCTATCATTTCAATTTGTATGCCTTTAATTTCTTTTTCTTGCTTAATTGCTCCAGCTAGGATTTCTGGTACTATGATGAATAGACAGAGCAACAGAAATGAACAGAGAGATCAGAAACAAATCCACATATACATACCTACCTACTCATCTTCAATAAGGGTGCCAAGAATGCATAGTGGGGAAAGGATAGTCTTTTCAACAAAGTGTGTTGGGAAACTGTATATCCATATCTAAAACCTTTACCTTATACCACACACAAAAGTCAACTCAAAATTAAAGACTTAAACATAAGACCTCAAACTGGAAAATGCTTATAATATAGGGGGAAATCTGTATGCCCCTGGCGTTGGCAATGATTTCATGGATATGACAGCAGGAAACACAGGCAACAAAATCAAACACATGGGAAACTATGTCCAACAAAACTTCAATTAAAAGTTATTTAAAAATACAGATTTAGACTAAAAAATACTCTCCTCTGTGGATATATGGTTTGGGGACGAACTGCTGTAGAAGCCTGAATTAGTTGACAAAAATGTTCATTATATACACAGAATGTCTAATCAGTAAGACTGGCAAGTTCATTTTCAAAATGACAAAAACTGACAACCTTAGTCTTTGAGTCACATCCAAAGCTGATTCTTCTCAAGCTAATGGCATCAGTAGATGCCACTAGACTACAGACTTCCAATTTCTTGGTTTTGTTCTTTCTGTTGCTTCCATATGCCTAACCCCCATTCTTGCCCTTCAAGAAAGCACATGATAATTTAAGAAATATTTCCATTAAAATGGTTGTAAGATTCAGTTCAGTTCAGTTGCTCAGTCATGTCCAACTCTTTGCAACCCCATGAATCGCAGAATGCCAAGTCTCCCCGTCCATCACCAACTCCCGGAGTTCACTCAGACTCACATTCATCGAGTCGGTGATGCCATCCAGCCATCTCATCCTCTGTCGTCCCCTTTTCCTCCTGCCCCCAATCCCTCCCAACATCAGAGTCTTTTCAATGAGTCAACTCTTCGCATGAGGTGGCCGAAGTACTGGAGTTTCAGCTTTAGCATCATTCCTTCCAAAGAACAATCAGGGCTGATCTCCTTTAGAATGGACTGGTTGGATCTCCTTGCAGTCCAAGGGACTCTCAAGAGTCTTCTCCCATACAGATGGCTAACAAACACATGAAAAGATGCTCAACATCACTCATTATCAGAGAAATGCAAATCAAAACCACAATGAGGTACCATTTCACGCCAGTCTGAATGGCTGCGATCCAAAAGTCTACAAGCAATAAATGCTGGAGAGGGTGTGGAGAAAAGGGAACCCTCTTATACTGTTGGTGGGAATGCAAACTAGTACAGCCACTATGGAGAACAGTGTGGAGATTCCTTAAAAAACTGGAAATAGAACTGCCTTATGATACAGCAATCGCACTGCTGGGCATACACACTAAGGAAATCAGAATTGAAAGAGACACGTGTACCCCAATGTTCATCGCAGCACTGTTTATAATAGCCAGGACATGGAAGCAACCTAGATGTCCATCAGCAGAAGAATGGATAAGAAAGCTGTGGTACATATACACAATGGAGCATTACTCAGCCATTAAAAAGAATACATTTGAATCAGTTCTAATGAGGTGGATCACACTGGAGCCAATTATACAGAGTGAAGTAAGCCAGAAAGAAAAACACCAATACAGTACACTAACACATATATATGGAATTTAGAAAGATGGTAACAATAAACCTGTATACGAGACAGCAAAAGAGACACAGATGTATAGAACAGTCTTTTGGACTCTGTGGGAGAGGGAGAGGGTAAGATGATTTGGGAGAATGGCATTTAAACATGTATAATATCATATATGAAACGAGTCGCCAGTCCAGGTTCAATGCACGATACTGGATGCTTGGGGCTGGTGCACTGGGACGACCCAGAGGGATGGTATGGGGAGAGAGGAGGGAGGAGAGTTCAGGATGGGGAACACGTGTATACCTGTGGCAGATTCATGTTGATATATGGCAAAACCAATACAATATTGTAAAGTTAAAATAAAAAAAAAAAAAAAAAAAAAAGAGTCCTCTCCAACACCATAGTTCAAAAGCATCAATTCTTTGGTGCTCAGCTTTCTTCACAGTCCAACTTTCACATCCATACATGACCACAGGAAAAACCATAGCCTTGACTAGACAGACCTTTGTTGGCAAACTAATGTCTCTGCTTTTGAATATGCTATCTAGGTTGGTCATAACTTTTCTTCCAAGGAGTAAGCGTCTTTTAATTTCATGGCTGCAGTCACCATCATTAGCAGAAGATAACTAGCCAGAAATTTCCTGACTCCAAGGTAATGCCTAAAAAATGAAGTGTTAATAACCTGACTCACTTCAAAAGTACGTTCACTGGACTTTAATAAGCAAGCAGTTCAATTCCCTGGTATTGAAATTATTACTCTAAGACAGATGGTTCTGGTTGAACTGTATAAATGTCCTTCTGTTGGTTTAAAAAAAAAAAAAAAAGGTCCTTCTGTTGGTAAGGATAGCTTTCTGATATAACAACAGCTGACCCGTAAGGTGCTGAGTCTCTGAAGTCGGAACAAGACTTTTAGCTGCTGTGGTGCTACTTACCAAGATGTATGTATATTTCATGAGATTTTTATTCCTTAAAACTAAAAACATTCCATTCCATTAATCTTCAGTTTCACCCAGCATGAATTCGGTAAAGCTGAATCTTTTATTTTTCTTAGGTTACATGGCATATTGGGTCATTGTTCACTTTTCTCCATATACCATATGATAATGTTTCAGAAATTATTCACAGTTACATTTTTTCACATAATATTTTGCTAAAGAGAAAAAGTTTCTTACCTTAGAGAAAAATACAGGAGATCTTTTTAAAGAATAATATACTTTCGATAAAGTCTCACAGATTATGTATAAACACACTGGCTATGCAATAGGACAAAAATCTTAAAAGAAAAATTTGCCTACAACAAGGTATTTAACCATGTGGCCTTTAAAAATTCTTTAGTTTGATCCTTTGTTTAAAATTATCTTCTCTTTTGACCTTTGATTGTTTCACTAAAAGGTAACTCAATTTCTAAAATTTGTCTTAATAATTTAAAATTTCTAAAATCTCTTAGGATATAAATTCTCCTGATTTTGTGGCTTAACAAAGAGTCTGAGGCCTGCAGATAAGGCCTGCAGATACCAACCAGAACTCACTTCATTAATGATGCTTGGCAATGCAAATTTAGTCACTAATTACACCCAGTGTGAAGCCCAAATTCCAAGGGAGTCACCTGAGAGTTTTACTTTATTCTATTTTAAAATTTATTTTTACTTTAATCACTGTTATGGTTGCTCCTTGAAGAATTTAGTTTACAATTTTTATCTGATGAGCTTGTAAGTAAAGGAACTATCTTACACTGCTATGTCTAGAAAGAATGGGATGGAGACTTGTTTTATTCTATTATACCTTTCCTTGTAAGGTACATCAAATCTTTTGGAAAGTAAGTTTGAGAGAAATGTACAATTTAAACAATGACCCGAGTATTTATTTCAAGCCCAGCTCTGAGGAACAGAACATCTGCTTATTTCTTTATATCTCTCTTCGTATGGAATGTTCTACCTCAGAGCAATTAAATAGAAATCAAAATATTCTATTTATATTACTAAACTCCAACCATATGCAAGGAATGTGCTAGGCACAGGCTAGGCCCTTCACTCACAATAAAGAATCCTAGGAAGCAAGAGAATCTTCAGCAATATAACCGAAAATCCTGAAAGAATGGTGGTTCAATGTGCTTAGCAGCACTGGGAACAGTCTGAGAAACTTTTTAAATGCTGATGTCTCTTACTTCTAGAAATTCTGATTTAACTGGTTTCAGGCACCAGGATTTTTTTAAAAGCTCTCCAGGTGATTCTGATGTACATCTAAAAGTGAGAAACCCTGTTATAGAAAAATTTTGAGGATTAAGATCTTAGAAAGTTTAAGTGTTAGTCACTCAGTCACATCTGACTCTTTGCAACCCCATGGACCATGTCCTCTATCCATGTAATTCTCCAGTCAAGGATAGTGGATGGAGTGGGTTGCCATTCCCTTTTCCAGGGGCTCTTCCTGACCCAGGGATTGAAGCCAGGTCTCCCACATTGAGGCTTAGCGGTAAAACAATCTAATTGCAATGCAGGAGCTGCAGGAGACCTGGGTTCAATCCCTGGATTGGGAAGATCCCCTGCAGGAGGGCATGGAAACCCACTCCAGTATTCTTGTCTGGAAAATCCCATGGACGAAGGAGCCTGGAGGGCTACAGTCCATAGGGTCGCAAAGAGTCGGACACAACTGAAGTGACTTAGCAAGCAAGCAAGTTCCCATATTGCAGGCAGATTCTTAACCGTCTAAGCCAACCAAGATTGCAAGTGAACCTAAAAAAAAAAAAAAAAAAAGAAAAAACTTTGTATTTTTACATTCCTTCAAATAAAAAGAATATAGGTAACAGACTGAATAAAACATATGAAACAATTCCCATTTACTACCATCTATTTCTAGAAACTCCTCAGGGTTTCCTTTCTTCTTTAGTTTCAGTGAAACATTTTTAAGTTCCTTTTGCTTACTGTATGCATAAGGAGCCAGTCAGTGTCCTTAATCTCTTTCAAAAAGTAGGATTATCATCCATCAAATTGTAAATCATTAATAATTTATAAAAATGACAGAATATGAAGGCAATGAAAACTTTCCAACCTGACCATTGGCTGGTATAGCAAAATTGTTAGAGAATTTGCATATTTTATGACTTGTTTCTGGGAAGGGAAATACTGTTCTATGGCTGTTTAACCTAAATTTGCTGGAGTACTTGAGATGATATCATGCACGATTTAAATTACATTGCGTGTTTATTTTAGTTGGCAGACTTGGCACAAAACAAAGGAATACACAGCATGCCTCCAGGACTGAGTTATCTGTGGAAGTCAAATGGAAAACAAAAAACAACAGCATTGTGATTAACAAAGATGGGACACTACGACAAGGTTTTAGAAAACAGCACAATTCAAGCATTTCAAAATATCTGTCCCACTATTACCTTTTAATGTTGGAATTTATTTAAATCTAGCCTACCAACATTTATTTCATTTCCATAAAAACAAACTAACCAGAAGCAGAATATCTACAAAACCCAATGGATTTAAGACCATACATGAGCTTGTACCCGTCTCTGAGAATTACTCTTGTTTTATATTCAAGGAATAAATTCATAGTGAAATGGAACAAGTAAAGTTTCAGAAGCAATTCATCAACATCAAAGGCCGGATTGTTCCTGAACAAAGGTCACCCAAATCGCCAGTAAACAGTTCATGTTAACTACTGACTTATGTGTTCAAAGAAATTTGCTACCACTAGCATCTAATTCAGTGAAAGGTTATTGAGAATCCATTTTGTACCATTCTACATACGTGTGTGTGTGTGTGTGTGCTATGTCACTTCAGTCATGTCTGACTTTGCAACCCTATGGACCTCAACCCCATAGGCAGGCTCCCCTATCTGTAGTCAAGCTCTTCTGTCCATGGGATTCTCCAGACAAGAGTGGGTTGCTGTGCCCTCCAGGGCATCTTCCTGACCCAGGGATTGAACCCCTCTCTTAAGTCTCCTGCATTGGCAGGCAGATTCTTCACCACTAGCACCACCTGGGAAGCCCTCAACATATATAACCTGTATTTAAAATGTGTTGTGGGGGCAGGGTAACATGAAAATTCGTGGTGTCGTAAAATTTTTTATATTAAATGGTAAAAAGCTGCTGCATCATTTGTTCTTTGGAATGAGACAGCTACTGTGTGTATGTGTGATAAAAGAGAAGATAAAGAGAGAAGGTGGGGAGAGGTAAAGAAGGCGCCAGGAGAGACAACAAAGAGAAGATATATCTCTCAGTTACCCAGGTCAGAAGAAAGCTAGCTTGTGATGTGGCATATCGAATAGCATCAGTATTCAATGGGTGGAAGCAGTTAATCTGTAATTAAATGAGTGGAGTAGGAAAACGCTATCAAGCTCTCTTGGCAAGTATAATACTGGAAGCCTCTTCCCCATTGTATGGCTAAATACAATCTCAAACCTTTTCTTGCCAAAAGTTTTCTGCTCTACTTTTTCTTTTCTTGAGGGAAGTTTTTTAAAGTCACGCAATGATAGAATTTCTTTTTAAATACATATACATCTGGCCTACAACGAAAAAATGAGAAAAGGATATTTCATTAGGAACACTGGCTTTATAACCAAACTTAATGAGAACATATACTGCTAAGTCACTTAAGTCATGTCCGACTCTGTGTGACCCCAGAGATGGCAGCCCACCAGGCTCCCCCGTCCCTGGGATTCTCCAGGCAAGAACACTGGAGTGGGTTGCCATTTCCTTCTCCAATGCATGAAAGTGAAAAGTGAAAGTGAAGTCGCTCAGTTGTGTCTGACTCTTCGCGACCCCATGGACTGCAGCCTACCAGGCTCCTCTGCCCATGGAATTTTCCAGGCAAGAGTACTGGAATGGGGTGCCATTGCCTTCTCCGGTGAGAACATACAGGTATTCTGTAAAATAACCAAGAACTGACTTAAAAAAAAAAAAAAAAAAATGAGGTTTAAAACAAATAAAAAAAACAACAAAGTCAAAAAATTCCCTTTTATTTAGAGAAATTCTGACAGGGTACATTACCTTTTCTTTTTTTTTTTTTTTTTGAGTAGAACACAATTTTGTTTATAAAAGACAAAATCATCTATAACGTCTACTTACAGTTTTTCAATTAAAAGAAAATATATGTGGATTTTTGGTGCAGCAGGCCACATAAGTGGCAGTCTGTCAGGGAAGATAAAAGGACTAATGGATACGCTTCATGGTTAATAATTCTGGAGTTTGTGGAAACGTACAAAGGTAAAAAATATGTACAAAAGAAGAGAGATATAGTTTAACAGCCACATTACATAATACCATTTTCTTAAAGAAAAAAATGAACATCTATAAAATTCAAATATAAAGTACGCTAAGGAATTATGAGTCAAAGATCTATACAGATGTACAAAAGAAGAGAGATATAGTTTAACAGCCACATTACATAATACCATTTTCTTAAAGAAAAAAATGAACATCTATAAAATTCAAATATAAAGTGCGCTAAGGAATTATGAGTCAAAGATCTATACAGATAACTTTAGTTCAAAGGAAAGAGAAAAACAGTTATTAATAATAAAACCTTCTTCCCCCAAAATGTGGATATAACAATGAAAATGTGGAGACCGTACTTGTGGAATTTAGGGTTTATATCCCAATTTACAAAAGTCAATTGGTATCTGAAGTTTCATGGCCTCCAGTCATTTATGCAGTTACAGTATATGAATTAGCAAATTCATGGTAGAATATGGTTGTACAACCTACAATACAAATATGACCTGGTCACTCTTTTGATGCTAACTTTTTAATGCCTCCCTGTTCCTACCAAATAAAATCCAAATCCCCAGATTTCCACTACTGTAACAACCACAACTTACTGTCTCTGCTCGTACAGGCGAGAAGGCCAGAAGAGTCTCCCTGGGCTAATCCAGGTGCGTCAGCAGGGCCGCTTTCCTTTCTGAAGGTTTTCGGTAAGAATCTGTTTGCTTGGCTTTTATTCTAGCAGCCTTCTCACTCCATCTTTAAAGCAACAGCAGATGGAGTCTTTTTGACACTGCATAATTCTGACCCTCTCTGCCTGCCTGCCTCCCTCTTTGCTTCTATGGACTCTTGTGATTACACTTGACCCACCTGAATAATCTCCTTTGTGATCAGACAATTAGCAACCTGAATTCCACTTTGCTGTGCAACAAAACATGGTCATGGAGGACACAACATATTCATAGCTCCAGGGACTAGGGTACAGATGTCCCTGAAGATGAAAGGGATTATTCTGCCTACCACACTTAGTGTAGAGTATACCAGGCCCCCTACAACCCAGCTTCCTTTCTGATACACAGTGGGCACCTAAAATATGTCTGAGTGACATTCCTCCCACAGCCCACTGTTCAGTGAAATAAGACAAAGAACTACTTCTCCTGGGTACCGCAGCGTGTTTAGCAGCATCACTGGCTCCTACCCACAAACACCCACAGCACTTCTCTGGACTTGTGACAACAGACGTCTTTCAGACAATGCTGTAAGTCCTGGGGTTGGTGGGTGGTGGGGCAGGGGGGCTGGGGGCGGGGGCGGGGGGGCACGGGTTACACTCAGTTGGGAACAACTATTAAACAAGGATCCATTGTTTGTATATAAAATAATGTAAACCTACCTAATTCACACAATGACATAAAGCCATTTTGACTAGGGTTAAGAAAGTCATCCGTTTCTTCATTTCTTCCAGCTCAGTAAGAAAGCGGTGAGAAAGAAGTTAACTCCAGTTTAAGTTAAAAGAAAGTTAAAAATAACACTTGGCTACTTTCTATAACAAAAGCTTTCTTCTTTTGTATCTGTTTTAAAGTAATTTATTTCAAAGGGACAGTTCCAAAAAAAATCAGACAACCTATTAATATGATCTTCACATACTTTATCACATGTTAGATATTTAAAAAAAGCATAAAATTGTGAAAGCTGTTTTAAATCATTTCACTTTGCTGTGGTTTCTGTAAAATTGAATTCGAGTAGCTAGGATACAATGAAATCCTATGAAATAATCCATTTGTTAATTCTTTAGTTAACAAATCCTCTTTCATCAGAAAGGATATTTTATTTGTATTCCTTTATACAGAATTAAATCATTTTAATTGTTTTCAATTAATACAAATGGACATGTTCTTTCTCATATTTTCTTCATTTGATTCTGAATCACAATAGCACACCGTAGCTATTGATAAAACTATGTCTTTATTCATATCACACAGGGTGAGACAACAAAGAAGCAATTACTTTCAATGCACTGCTCAAAAGAATTAGCTGGAATATAATGTGAATGTATGTATGTATTAAAAAGATTTAAGAAATAGTCTAAAAGGAAAATAAATCTGCAATTCTTAGCATCAAAACAGCAGAAGTCTTATGCCTCTGACTTTCAAACAGTCTTGTTTTTGCTGTTTTCCAGTAACTGTACCTTTTTCTCACTGTAGACTGAGATAATTAACAATTCTTTAGTAACTGTTCAGTTTATCTTAAAAATTATATATTATGATGAATTTTCAAGTAAAACATCCTCAGAAATCATTAATGAGTATTAAAATACACTGTTAGGTTATAGTAATTAAAATAGGCAGAGATATAGACTATAATATGGAGTTCTCAAATTCATGCAAGTCTGGCCGTGTAGTGCCTAATAAAGATAGCATTTCAAAATAGTAAAGAAGAGGTAGGCTACGGATTAATCTTGTGACAAGCCATATATGTATGTGTGTGTGTGTATAAACACATATATAAAGTTGATGCTCAATTCACTCTTATCAAAAAATTTCCAGTTAAAGATTTAAATAGAGTAAGCCCATTAAAAACATGAGAAATTATTTCTTGAGAGTGGGGGCAGCCATTCCAATCCTGCCATAAAATGAGACACAACAAAAGAGGAGTTCAAAAAAAAGGTTAAAATTAACAAATCGCTAACAATTAAAGAGGTGAAAACAACA
The DNA here is from genome assembly GCF_029407905.1 of Bubalus kerabau. Lineage (NCBI taxonomy): Eukaryota > Metazoa > Chordata > Mammalia > Artiodactyla > Bovidae > Bubalus > Bubalus kerabau. Next base: position 18,645,458 of record NC_073641.1, read on the forward strand.
TGTGGTGATGATCTCTCAAACAGCGGTGCAGATCTGGATCGACAGGTACTCAGAAGACAACGCTTCATCTTTCAGAAAGCGAGTCAAAGGGAGTGAAAAGGAAAAATAAAGCCTCACTAAAGCTGTAAGGGGGAATCTGAGAACTGAATCAGAGATCACTATTTGCAAAACTGTACCAGGACTTACAAACAGAAAAACTATCCTAAATCATGGCATGCAAGACAAGCACTCTAAGCTCAAACTCTTTTAACACAGCTCATTGAGATCCACGAGCTCCAAGTCAAGCAAACTGACGACTGGTCGACCGGTAACTGCATGAACTCGTGTTACAGGTAAGACCAATGACCGTCCCAGCAAAACGACTGGCTTACAAATTCTGACCAGTCTTTGACAAAACAATCCATGACTAAACTTCAGCTCTCTAAGCCCTATAAAACTCTTCCTTGATTTGCTCACTGTGACACAGCCCATGTTCCCCAATGTGTTGCATTCTCCCTCACTTTAACAATCTAATAAGCCTAACTCTGGCTCCTAGTTTTAGATAGACAGACAGACAGATTAATAAATGGAAACAAAGGTGAGAATTAAGGGCTGACTTCTTTAATCTATAAAGAGTTTGTTCAGTTTTCTGACAGTGGCTTAATGAACTACTTCAAACCATGTGTCATAAAACAAGTGTTCTTCTAATGTTAATGGAGTCAGTGCATCTGGAATTCCTAAGAATGGACTGAGGATGGATTATCTCTGGTCCATGGTCTCTGGAGCTTCGTTTGAGAAGACTTGAAGGCCAGAAGTGACTCAAATCATCTTGGGAGTTGGAACCATCTGAAGAGCCTCTCACTTATGTCTAGCAATTAATGATGGTTGTTATCCGTGACTTCAGTTGGGGAAAAATCAGACCTATGTTCTCCTTGTGGATGCTGGGGTTCCCTTACAGCATGGCAGCTGGGGTCCAAGAGTAAGTGTTCGTGGAGAATAAAGTAGAATCTATACCTAATGATCTAGACTGAGCAGTCATAAAGCATCAGCAATCCTGACCAGTTTCAACAAAAAGAAATACAGATGTATCCTTTTAAGGAAGAAGAATGTCAAAGTCACACTTTAAGAATAGCATGTGGAATGGAAGATATTATTACGACCATTCCTGGGAAACAATCTGTCATTCTTATTTAAAACCAAAGGGGAAAAAAAACAAATATAATTTCTAATAAAAAAATAGAAACAAGTCATTCATTCATCAGGCTCACTCATAATTAGACAAAGTACATTAAACAACAAATTATTGCTTTCTAATTATCATATTGCCCAGGGTACAGGATAATTCATATACCACCACTGGGCATACAAATTTAAATTGTTAGTTGTTTTCCTTGAAGTGATGTGCTTGCTTTCAAGAAAATGCATGCCAAATACTCAAGTCTGAATAATCATTTTTATCTTTCAAATGCTCTTCCACATCCACATTCAAGTGGTATTCGTGAACAAGGTTTAATTCAGCTCAAAACTCAATCAAAACGTAGTTTTCCCCAAGACCAACCATTGTCAGAGGACATTACGACAGAAAATATTTAAAAGATATACACTCAAGACTGGAGATTTAGGAAACTTAATAATTTGTACTGTGTCATCAAAAACACTCTAAAATGAAACTGGCTTTAAAAAACAAAAACTAAGAGTATGGCAGTGGAGAATATGATGACTACTAGTATAGTTGTGGAGAAGGCAGTGGCACCCACTCCAGTGCTCTTGCCTGGAAAATCCCATGGACGGAGGAGCCTGGTGGGCTGCAGTCCATGGGGTCGCGAAGAGTCGGACACGACTGAGCGACTTCACTTTCACTTTTCACTTGCATGCGTTGGAGAAGGAAATGGCAACCCACTCCAGTATTCTTGCCTGGAGAATCCCAGGGACAGGGGAGCTGGTGGGCTGCCGTCTGTGGGGTCACAGAGTCGGACACGACTGAAGCGACTTAGCAGCAGCAGTACAGTTGTATAGTTAGCTGCCACTGACCTTATCAATGCTAAAGTGCCAGCAGTTATACCCACCACGGGTACCCCATGTGGTTTTAGCACCACCAGTACAAATGTTTGCACAATGAAAAGGTAAAGAATAGCTTAGTATTATTATAAATGTTGCCTTGGAAAAGTGTATTCCACATCAGACAAAGATTTCATGACTTTTAAGTTAGTATAGGTTACTTTCATAATTTAAAAAAAAAAGTCTTCAAAATAGGAACTTCCTGATGTAGAACAATTCTTTGAAAAGGTTTCCTAAATTTCCCTTTCTTCAAAACATAGGCTCCTTATACAAACACAACTAGCATTACTGATAATTTATTGAGAAAAAGAAAGAAGCAGTAGAGAAATAAAGTAGGAAAAACCATCAAGAAGACAGTCTAAAGTTCACTAGAACGTTACCTAAGTGCTCCTAAACTAGGCCATATTCTTCATCTAGAATATGAAGACTTTATTTGCATGGGCGTGTGGAGGTGTGCGTGCTCAAATATGTCTGACTCTGTGTAACCCCAAGGACTATAGTCTGCCAGGCTCCTGTGTTCATAGGATTATCCAGGCAAGAATATCAGAGTGGGTAGCTATTTCCTCCTCCAGGGGATCTTCCCAACCTAGGGATCAAACCCATGTCTCTTGTATCCAAATCGCCAAAGTTTTCCAGTGAAGAGTGGCAAATTACTGAACTCTTTCTAAGGTTTTTAGTAACAATTCAATTTGTTGTTGTTCAGTCGCTCAGTCATGTCAGTCTCTTTGCAAGTAAATAAAGAATAATGAGGCTGCCTCATTAAAATTAAAAAACTCAATACAAATGAGTTTTTTTTAATATTCAAGAACAATACTGATGTCAGCAGGCAATTAATCTGAAATCTTAACTAAAAACAAAAACTTAGAAGCATCATTTCATTTACTTCCAAGGGCATTTTCAACAGAATTGTCTTTTCCAGTGTCTTTTGATTACTATTATGTAGCCTACTGTGAAAGATCTTAACCTCTGGATCTCAGACTACTTTTTGATTAACATTTTAGCTCCATCAAGGGAAAAACTGCTATCTCAGGAGGATGTCTGGTTATCAATTTGTGATTTTATTACATCTCAGTTGGATTATTTCAAGTCATTATTTCCTATCCTCTTGGATTTTTTAATGTCACATGCAACTCTACAGTCTGTGAGAGTTGAATTAACCACTGCAATAGCGTATTTCAAGATTTGGGATAAATTTAACATTGACTTTGAGCTCTCGCTGGTTAAAAAAAGTTTTGCTCAATCCAACTTTGAAATATTTAGTATTTGTATATAGCTGGCCTTAGGTAAAGTTATGTGTCCTAGGACAGTTTTGGTTACGTCTTAGCATCACCTAAAAATCAAGACAAGGACATATTAACAGCAGTATTAACAGTATTAACAGTCAAACGTAAAAAACAAATGCAAAAGAAAAACAGTTCATTTTGAAGATGCTACTTTATTGCCATTGTGTGGAAGTATAGAGAGACAGTTGTATAACTACTGAAATCAGATTGATTATATTCTTTGCAGCCGAAGATGGAAAAGCTCTATACAGTCAGCAGAAACAAGACCAGGAGCTGACTGTGGCTCTAATAATGAACTCCTTATTGCAAAATTTAGACTTAAATTGAAGAAAGTAGGGAAAAACACTATTTTAGGCCACTATTTAGGCCATACAGGTATGACCTAAATCAAATCCCTTATGGTTATACACTGGAAGTGACAAATAGATTCAAGGGATTAGATCTGATAGACATGATGCCTGAAGATATATGGACAGAGGTTTGTAAACACTGTACAGGAGGCAGTGATCAAAACCATTCCTGAGAAAAAGAAATGCAAAAAGGCAAAATGGTTGTCTGAGGAGGCCTTACAAAGAGCTGAGAAAAGAAGAGAAGGGACAGGCAAAGGAGAAAAGGAAAGATATGCCCATCTGAATGCAGAGTTCCAAAGAATAGCAAGGAGCGATAAGAAAGCTTTCCTAAGTAAACAATGCAAAGAAATACAGAAAAACAATGAAATGGGAAAGACTAGAGATCTCTTCAAGAAAATTAGAGATACCAAGGGAACATTTCATGCAAAGATGGGCTCAATAAAGGACAGAAATGGTATGGACCTAACAGAAGTAGAAGATATTAAGATGAGATGGCAAGAATATACAGAACTATACAAAAGAGATCTTGTTGAATAAAGAAAAATCAGAAGACAGGATATCTTCCATTGTCATCAAAATAAAATTTCAAAAAGACTTCACAAGAATTCTATGGACAGAGGAGCCTGGCAGGCTACAGTCTATGGGGTCACAAAGAGTTGGACACAACTGAGTGACCAACACTTACAAATTAAGTAGAGATTAAATAAAACAATTTTTATTTTCAGTAGTAAAAAGTTATATCAAAAGATTACTTTAGTGGGACTTCCCTGGCAGTCAAGTGGTTAAGACTCCATGCTCCCAATACAGGAGGCATGGGTTTGATCCCTAGTCAGGTAATTAAGATTCTACATGCAGCATGGCACAGCCAAAAAAAAAAAAAGATTATTTTAATAATGTGAGAATAAGAGAAATGCTTTTTTTCTTTTATTACTTTAAAAATGCTGCACTGCTTACTGGCTCGCTTATACTGTTTCCAATGACATTTGCCATCATCCTTATCTCTTTCCTTCTCTATATAATGTGTCTTTAAAAACTACAGAAAAACAAGGAAATCTAGGTTAAAAGCTGGGAACATACCTATATACATTCAGTTGCTAAGCTGTGTCCAACTCCGCGATCCCATGGATCACAGCCCACCAGGCTCCTCTGTCCATGGGATTTCCCAAGCAAGAATACTGGAGCGGGTTGCCATTTCCCTTTTCAGAGGATCTTCCTGATCCAGGGATTGAACCCCACATTTCTTGCATTGGCAGGCGGATTCTTTACCACTAAGCCACCAGGAAAGCCCAAAAGCTGGGAAAGTGACTGCAAAAACAAGGATGAATTATGGGGCTTCAGATAAAGGGAAAAGGAGAAGGCAATGGCACCCCACTCCAGTACTCTTGCCTGGAGAATCCCATGGATGGAGGAGCCTGGTAGGCTACAGTCCATGGGGTCGCTAGGAGTCGGACACGGCTGAGCGACTTCACTTTCACTTTTCACTTGCATGCATTGGAGAAGGAAATGGCAACCCACTCCAGTGTTCTTGCCTGGAGAGTCCCAGGGATGGGGGAGCCTGGTGGGCTGCCGTCTATGGGGTCAAACAGAGTTGGACATGACTGAAGTGACTTAGCAGCAGCAGATTAAGGGACAAAGCAGATTTGCCAGGAGAAGAGCAATAGTTAGTAAGGAAGAAGAAAAGGTTGTGATGAGAGAGAAATGTCAGAGTTTAGGATTTTGGATGAGATCAGTTTCAAGTTAAGATAAAGTCGAGATGTAGCACAAGAAGGTGAAAAATGAAACTGGGCATGTTGAGAAAAGGCAGAAAGCTCCAAATTCATAACCAGCGTGCCATTTCATGCAAGTTGAATATTAAAGAGTATTTTCAGCAATTGTATGTTACCTCAATTACTAAATGTGATAGGGTAAGGATTCACAAAAGCAGTTTAAAAAAGCACAAATAACAAGATAATGAATTAATCTCATATTATTTGTAAAATAAAAATGTCTTTTAACCATGCATTTCAAGGTTCTGTGCTTGTGTTTAGTCGCTCAGTCGTGTCTAACTCTTTACGACCCCATGGACTGTAGCCTGCCAGGCTCCTCTGTCCATGGAATTTTCTAGGCAAGAATACTGGAGTGGATTGCCATGCCCTCCTCCAGGGCATATTCCCAACCCAGGAATCAAACTGGGGTCTCCTGTATTGCAGGCAGATTCTTTACCGTCTGAGCCACCAGGGAAGCCCAAGAATACTGGAGTGGGTAGGCTATCCCTTCTCCAGGGGATCTTCCCGACCTAGGAATCGAACCAGGGTCTCCTGCATTGCAGGTGGATTCTTTACCAGCTGAGCTACCCAGGAAGCCCACATTTCAGGGTACTGGTATTTAATTAAGAAGAAGATAGTACCAAAATAGTGACAATCAAATATAATTCTGTGTTTATACTAGTTCTATTGAGTTTTTCTAGAGGCAAATGGGACAGCCAAAAGAAGGATCCTAATGGTTCTCAGTGATCAAAATAATTCAGGGCGAGTTTACAACATCCCACAACAAACCATCACCATAGAGCACCTAACTGACGTTATATTTGGACTACAGATTTACAAAATAACATTGTGGAACTGAAAAGGGTAACCTTCCCTCCAACAGTATATTCTATACATGTAAGTAAAAGTCGGAGGAAAACGTCTATATTTCATAGGTAGGCAAATAAGTTTTCAGGGAGAGCTGACGAGAGGAAGAAATCTCAGGGGAGAGGGAGAAGAGGGTGGGAGGCAGAGGCAAAGGTGGAGGAAGACGCAGTCTGTTCTCGGAAAGAGAAATATCAGCTACCTGTAGGCTATGATTTTCAGACAAATTCCATTCCCAGAACACAGCACTTCTGTCCCTCCCTGAACCAGCAGTAGCAGCAAAGTAGACAATACTCACTCAAAGGCAGTATGCAAGGTGTGCTCAGGATTTACTATATTCACCATAAGACCTAGGACGTGGTCATGAATTTACCAAATAAGATGCAACAAAACCTAACATACCATCAATTTGCTTAGCTGGGCTACAGCAAAAGCAGAAGACATATGAATGATGCTTGGACAGAGCTTTATTTGTGCTAGCACGAGTGAGTGAGAAGTTAGCATAGTTTTAATAACGTTCAACTTATTTACACCTCATTATCAATTAAAGTATCTATTAAGTATACATAAAACTAGATTATTTTTATAGAAACTGATTATAAAAATATTTCTAGGGCTTAAACTGAGAAACATTTAACAGGAAAGAATGATCAAAACAGCTCTACTTACTATATCAAATGTTACATTAACAATGCTTTCTTAGGTACCATAAAGTTGCTGGAAAGCATTAATGTGCTCAAAACTTCAATTTGAGAAGTTTAAACTTATAAGTGGCTTGTATGTCACATTTCACAAAAAAGAAATTACAAACAACTTAAAATGTTAATGCGTTAGCTAAATTCTTTATAGAAGAGAGATCATGAAACCACTGTCCTACTACGGAAGCACACAGGGCAGAGAGGAAACTTAGAAAGGAAATGAAACGCCTGGGCCACGTTCAAGCTTCTCAGAATTAGTTCCCCCAAAACAGAAAGTACAGAGGGAGCTGGATTAAAAAAGCACATAATCGAAAGTCTGGAAAGCTTAATAGCTTTTCTGAATGGAAATTTCATCCTTATTTAAGATGAAATATAGAGAATCTTCATAAACTTACGGACAATCGTTTGGCACATTTGATATAATACTAATTATCCATCTTTCTGAATTACAATCACCATCGCTTTGCTCTATCAAAGCAGCTACTGAAGTGAAGACACCACATTTCAGGGACCACTTTAAGGCAACAGTGACGGTAAATCAAACATTCAATTACGCAATCTTGGAATCAAGCAGCTACACTTTTTCTTCTGAGTATATAAAAAAATTCCATTTTAAAATGAAGATAATCTTTGATGCTAGATTGGTTTTTCTTTTGAACAGTAATTCATAATCATCTACCAGCAAATACTACCCTTTGAAATTACAACCAAGATACATGTAGTTAGTTCTCAAAAAATTTCTAATGTTAAAAACATCACAGTACAAGAAAGATGATATAATTATGGGAAAAAATACATACTTTATTCTTGTATGTAAAACCTTGACGATACACTGAAACTAATTTTGTTTGTTACTGAAAAGTTATTGAAAAATTAGCCCTGTATTCATAATTGTATTTATTCAAGGCTAAGATACAAAACCCCCACACTGATCATAAATGCTATGATATTAACAGCATAAGACTAAGCTTTAAGTCTAAGGCACTAGAAATCTTAATAGAGATGACAATGTAAATCTACATCCAATAGCTACTGTGAAGACTAATTTCAAATAAAATCACTTTAACAAATACAAGTTGTTCTATAAATCAATACTACCTAAAATAAAACAATAATGATAAAATAATGAGCTCTCAAATAAAATTTAGGATATAACAAAACTGAATCAAAAACCTTTAAGGGTTATTTCTAAAACTCTGTTCTTATACTGCTCTTTGAGATAATATTTCATTTACATTCAAAATAAAGTTAGAATTGAAATGACTACCCTATGATGTTATGAAGCACTCTATATGTAATAAAAAACAGACCTCAGCAGATCAATATGCAAAAAGTAGATCTAACCAGATTAAGCATGTTATTAAAGTATACAAAAAGCTGATGACTAAAAGGAACCAGGAGTGCTCGCTTCGGCAGCACATATACTAAAATTGGAACGATACAGAGAAGATTAGCATGGCCCCTGTGCATCACTCATTATCAGAGAAATGCAAATCAAAACCACTATGAGGTACCATTTCACGCCAGTCTGAATGGCTGCGATCCAAAAGTCTACAAGTAATAAATGCTGGAGAGGGTGTGGAGAAAAGGGAACCCTCTTACACTGTTGGTGGGAATGCAAACTAGTACAGCCACTATGGAGAACAGTGTGGAGATTCCTTAAAAGCTGGAAATAGAACTGCCTTATGATCCAGCAATCCCACTGCTGGGCATACACACTGAGGAAACCAGAAGGGAAAGAGACACGTGTACACCAATGTTCATCGCAGCACTGTTTATAATAGCCAAGACATGGAAGCAACCTAGACGTCCATCAGCAGATGAATGGATAAGAATGCTGTGGTACATATACACAATGGAGTATTACTCAGCCATTAAAAAGAATACATTTGAATCAGTTCTAATGAGGTGGATGAAACTGGAGCCTAATATACAGAGTGAAGTAAGCCAGAAAGAAAAACACCAATACAGTATACTAACGCATATATATGGAATTGAGAAAGATGGTAACAATAACCCTGTATACGAGACAGCAAAAGAGACACAGATGTATAGAACAGTCTTTTGGACTCTGTGGGAGAGGGAGAGGGTGGGATGATTTGGGAGAATGGCATTGAAATATGTATAATATCATATATGAAACGAGTCACCAGTCCAGGTTCGATGCACGATACTGGTTACTTGGGGCTGGTGCACTGGGACGACCCAGAGGGATGGTATGGGGAGGGAGGAGGGAGGAGGGTTCAGGATGGGGAGCACATGTATACCTGTGGCGGATTCATTTCGATATATGGCAAAACCAATACAATATTGTAAAGTTAAAAAATAAAATAAAATTTAAAAAATAAAAGAAACCAGGATACCTATCATTCATTTACAAGTACAGAATCTTATTAAGAAAAATGCTATCATATTTTTCTACAACATCAATGATATATTCAAAGTTTAAAAAAGCAAGAGGAAAGATAAAGTATTATGTTGTAGCAAAAGGCTGTCATCATTCTAAATGCAGAAAATAACATTATTCATGTATTTAGGATACCACTTAGCAGTCTCATTTCACAGGAGAATTATTTCCAGAGGTACACTCACAACTGAAAACTTCACTGGGATTCTATATATTGGGGAAGGAAAGGAACAGTATTAAGAGCTAAAACACACACACACACACACACAAATAATTTTTTAGCTCACTGCCCTTGGAATTTGCTAATCCAATTTCCCCCTCATTTCTCAGAAGAGAAAACAGTTCTCAAGAGAAAGTGTGACTTGCTCAAGGTCATAATTTAACACCATAAACAGGACCAGAATTCAGGTTTTACAAATTCTTGAATATTGTCCTTTCTTCTACACTAGTGCTAGGGAGATGACACCTAGCATAAAAACAGAATAAAATGGATTAAACTCAAACACAGTTTCAAAGAAAGCTGTCAGAACAGTGCAGTATCAGCTATACACTGAGGATGAAACCCTTGAGGATTAATGTGGGATAATTCAGGAGGTGAATATCACAAGTAGACTAAAATAATGATACCCAACATTAACTATTAGGTGCTCAGCATTATCTCATGATCATTTTATATATTAATTAATTTATTCTACTTTTGAGGTAGATAGTGGTGGTGTTCTCAACTGCAAATGAAGACAGAAGGCACAATGAAGTTAATCTCTGGTAAGGTCAGGAGACTAGAGCAGATTCCAAGAGAAAAAGGAGAAAAAAATTATTTATGTACCTATTTTAAATTCATGTGTCAAAGTATTTACAAATTTATGACTATAAATAACTTTTCTTATCGGATTCTTGTAGTAAGAGTTATGGCTTTCAAAACAATCTAGCAATTAATTTAAAGGCATTCTTATAAAGACTTATATTTCAAAACACAATTCATTACAAGATCCATGAACTAACAGGGAAAAAGGAAATGTTAATAACTCTCAAAGCAGAAGAATGAGCATTACAATTTAAGTAAGGTTTGAGGGTCACGTGGTTCTTGTAAGTAAAGGAGTAAGTCCTCTGCTAAGACAAGAAACAATGAATTTCAGATCAAGAGTTAAACTCAACTTCCTGCACTAGGAATACAATTTATCTGTTTTAGAAGTATACCCAAAACTTCAAAATCAGTTATTTTACATTGATTCTGCAACAAGGGATGGACTAATGGATGGACAGATGGATTGACAGATGGAAGAACGGACCACCAAGTATCTTCAAAATCTCCAGAATATAATGATGATATGTGATTTCCCCAGATTTTAGAAGCTACTTTTGTAACTTACCATCTTTTTCCTCTTATCCTGTTCTGTGGGTGGTTCTTCATCTTCTGTTACTTTTGGTTCTTCAAGATGAGACATTAACATACAGCTGCAATTAAAAAAAAAAAAAGTTTTAAATAAAAAAAGTCTATAACATACCTTTTGCATTGAGCATTTTGCTTGAATATTTAGGTAATAAATCATAAGAAATTTATTTATAGGAAATTTTTGAACCATAAACCACTTAACAAAAGCAAGGTGTACCTTTTATAATCTTTCTAAAAATGATACTTACAAAACACTTAAAATTAATACTTTTTCTTTTACCATTAATCTTCATATGTCTAGATTATTGTATATATTTCATAATAGTAACAATAATTTAAACAGTAACATCTTTAAAGCACTATTAATTATGTAACAATCTACTTTGTGTTCCAAATGACGTTACAATGCTATGAAGAACTTGTCCCTGATAGCACTGCAGGAGAGTTACAGACCATTTTATTTTGATTATCTGCATCACTGCTCTTTACATTAGCAGAGATAAGATAGCTTCCTATTCAGGCAACACTGGCTCCAGGGAGACAAGATGAATGCTGCCTAGTGAATCGAGTGAAAAGAATGAACGTTACTGTCCCTAATTTAGAACAGACTTCTATAATTTATCAGAGTCATTAAGTTCTTAACCAATAAAAAGCTGTGGCAAAGAAAGCTTGCTTTCTGTTATGTTTTGTAGCAAGTATACATGAAGGGCATTTCTTGACTTAGCTATATAAATAACCATCGATTTAGGGTTAGGGACAAGTGCTAAAACCAGAAACTTGATCAGACTCACTCTTGTAGGGCACATGAATGTCCTTTTCTTCTTATCCCCGATCATTAAAAAATTCATTTTTGAAACAACTATCTCTGACCCAGTCAGTCCACCTGATAGAATCAAATACTAAGAACCTTAAACTGGAAATCGGAAACCCTGAAAAACAGCAAGAGCTCAATCTCTAACTCACTTCATGGCTTTACTCTTTTGGAGCTGCAATGCTTTTGTCCACCATGATGTACAGTTGACTCTTCAACAACACGAGTTTGAACTGCAGGAGTCTAATTATACATGGATTTTTTTCCCTATAATAAATACTATCGGGGACTTCCCTGGTGGTCCAGTGATTAGGAATCTGCCTGCAAATGCAGGGGACATAGGTTTGATCCCAGATCCGGAAAGATCACACATGCCACAGAGCAACTAAGGCAATACCCCACAACTGAACCTGTGCTCTAGAGCCCGCAAGCTGCAACTACCGAGCCCATATGCTGCAACTGCTGAAGCCCAGGCACTCAAGAGCCCACGCTCCACAGCAAGAGAAGCCCACACACAGCAATGAAGAGCAGTCCCCTCACTACAACTAAAGAAAGCCTGCATGCACCAATAAGGACCCAGCACAGCCAAAAGTAATTAATTTAAAAAATACTACAGTATTACACAACCACGGTTGGTTGAATCTGAGGACATGGAACCAGACGACTGTCGGTGAAGATGGCTAACTATAAGGTTTACTTGGGTTTTCACATTCACAGAGGGTGGATGCCCCTAACCCCTGCATTGTTCAATGGTCAACTACTTGGCCAAATAACTCAAGCACAAAGGTGTAAAATTATGACATTATCTCAACTCCAAAGGTATTTAATAAAGTGAAAAGTCTAGGAAAAGTTTCGATTCTAGTTTGTATTAGAAATAAATAATAAGATGGACCTCCTTCACATTAGCCCTCTGAAGTATGCAGCAGACTTGAATTTTAATTGTGATGAATCTGGATCTCCATGGAAGTAAGTTTTATACTGTATCAAATTCTTTCACTACATTTCAAAAATCTGTTAACTTACTTGTACAGTGGAAAGCTCCCTGTTCCCCCTTCCCTAAAGATTTATTAATAATAAAGTATACTCTGGATATAAATATACACATTTTTGTCAGAGGGTGGGATATTTGTACTTTGAAATTCTGAAAATTGCATTCATTTGGGTCTCTGAAAGGTGGAAAGTGAAAAAAAATTTGAAAAACCCAAAGCTGAAATTTTCTCCTGCAGGAAAATCTTCAAGTAAAAATCAAATCTAATTTTGCTGACAAAGATTAAAGATAGGAAATCATGTTTTACACAAAAAGCAAGGTGAACGTTAATAGAATTTTACTAAGCTAAAAGATGTGGGCTGTGAGTGCAATAAAAGCAATTGTAATAAAATTATAATAACAACAGCTTAAAATAGGGACAGCTAACATATAAACATAGGCAGCCACCCCTCACATTCTACACTCATTCACTAAATACATCCAGGCACTCTAGCTGGCTAACTCAGAATCTTTCCCAACAAGAAACCAACCAGCCAAACACAACCAACAGTATTAGCATGCAATATGAAATTATTATTTCTGGCTTAAAGCTACAACTTTTATTTAATCTATAGAAACCCACTTTTTAAGGAGATTAGAAAACTAGAACTGATGCTATTCCATTGATCTCTCCAGTGGACACTTAGGTCGCCTGTATAATTGTCCTCCTTCCCAACTGAGCCCTGAACTTGTCAGTTATCCTCCTGTTCCATGCACACCATATGCTTCAGAAAAAGCTGATCTGAGCCCCAGCGCTGGTGGCTCAGTAAGCAATTAAGGAAATCCTATTCCCCTGGTCAATGACTGCTTTCAACATGAGTATGTTTAAGAAATTCTAGCCAATTAGATATGGAGAGAAATCTGATGAAATGACTTCTAGGACAGTGTCCTATGATGTTAAAATGACACAAGGAAAAAGATGACTACTCGTCTGGCACTGGCAGTGTCATGAACTGTAGTGTCGAGAACTACTTTTTGACAATGAGGGTAAGTAGCCTGCACATGAAGTTCATGTGTTGAGGGGACGGGGTAGGAAGAACTGGGTCTTTACGGTATTGTGTGGTCACGAATACCTAATCCAAGAGCCTCCCACTCACATCCATGCATGCTAAGTCACTTTAGCCGTGTCAGACTCTTTGTGATCCTATGGACCGTAGCCTGCCAGACTCCTCTGTCCATGGGATTCTCCAGTCATGAATACTGGAGTGGGTTGTCATGCCCTCCTACAGGGGATCTTCCCAACCTAGGGATCAAACCTGCATCTCTTAGGTCTCCTGCATTGGGAGGTGGGTTCTTTACCACTAGCACCACCTGGGAAACCCTCTCTCACCTGCAATTGCTTTTTTATTGTTAAAGTCAGCTGACTCAGGGGTTTCTCTTACTTGCAGCTGAAAATCCTTTTACAGTCCCTTATATAAGTATCAGAAAAATATCTTACCAAAAATTCACTTCTGGATTCAGGGCAAGAAACAGTCTCCCTCTCTTGATACACCTACTTCCTTCTACACGATACCAGGAACCATGTAATTCCAAATGCTTTTCTTTGCCCTGGTAGTTAGTAAAGTCAAGGCTGTTTTACACCTGGATGGCATGTTTCTCCATTCAAGGTTTCCTGTTTAAATTCCTTCAACCCCAAATTAATAGTTTTCAGTCACAAAGAGCACGTGCTTTACTTATTATTCATTGCCTCAAATCCTCTTATGACCACTAAATTGAATATATGCAACTAACCATTGTACGAACAAAGCTAGTAGAGGTGATGGAATTCCAGTTGAGCTATTTCAAATCCTGAAAGATGATGCTGTGAAAGTGCTACACTCAATATGCCAGCAAATTTGGAAAACTCCGCAGTGGCCACAGGACTGGAAAAGGTCAGTTTTCATTCCTATCCCAAAGAAAGGCAATGCCAAAGAATGCTCAAACTACCGCACAATTGCACGCATCTCACAGGCTAGTAAAGTAATGCTCAAAATTCTCCAAGCCAGGCTTCAGCAATACGTGAACCATGAACTTCCAGATGTTCAAGCTGGTTTTAGAAAAGGTAGAGGAATCAGAGACCAAATTGCCACCATCCGCTGGATCATCGAAAAAGCAAAAGAGTTCCAAAAAAACATCTATTTCTGCTTTATTGACTATGCCAAAGCCTTGGACTGTGTGGATCACAATAAACTGTGGAAAATTCTGAAAGAGATGGGAATACCAGATCCCCTGACCTGCCTCTTGAGAAACCTATATGCAGGTCAGAAGCAACAGTTAGAACTGGACATGGAACAACAGACTGGTTCCAAATAGGAAAAGGAGTACGTCAAGGCTGTATATTGTCACCCTGCTTATTTAACTTATATGCAGAGTACATCATGAAAAACATTGGGCTGGAGGAAGCACAAGCTGGAATCAAGATTGCTGGGAGAAATATCAATCACCTCAGATATGCAGATGACACCACCCTTATGGCAGAAAGTGAAGAGGAACTAAAGAGCCTCTTGATGAAAGTGAAAGAGGAGAGTGAAAAAGTTGGCTTAAAGCTCAACATTCAGAAAACTAAGATCATGGCATCCGGTCCCATCACTTCATGGGAAATAGATGGGGAAACAGTGGAAGCAGTGTCAGACTTTATTTTTTGGGGCTCCAAAATCACTGCAATGGTGATTGCAGCCATGAAATTAAAAGACGCTTACTCCTTGGAAGGAAAGTTATGACCAACCTAGATAGCATATTCAAAAGCAGAGACGTTACTTTGCCAACAAAGGTTCGTCTAGTCAAGGCTATGGTTTTTCCAGTGGTTATGTATGGATGTGAGAGTTGGACTGTGAAGAGAGCTGAGCACCAAAGAACTGATGCTTTTGAACTGTGGTGTTGGAGAAGACTCTTGAGAGTCCCTTGGACTGTAAGGAGATCCAACCAGTCCATCCTAAAGGAGATCAGTCCTGGGTGTTCATTGGAAGGACTGATGCTAAAGCTGAAACTCCAATACTTTGGCCACCTCATGTGAAGAATTGACTCATTGGAAAAGACTCTGATGCTGGGAAGGATTGCGGGCAGGAGGAGAAGGGGATGACAGAGCATGAGATGGCTGGATGGCATCACCGACTCGATGGATGCGAGTTTGAGTGAACTCTGGGAGTTGGTGATGGACAGGGAGGCCTGGCGTGCTGCAGTTCATGGGGTCACAGAGTCAGACACGACTAAGCGACTGAACTGAACTGAACTGAACTGAACAGTTGTATGTTTGTAGTATAGACAAAGTGCCGTGAAGGAACAGAAAGTGAAAGTGTCAGTCGCTCCTGCGAGCCCTGTCTGACTCTTTGTGACCCCATGAACTGTAGCCCGCCAGGCTCCTCTCTCCATGGGATTTCCCAGCCAAGAATAGTGGTGTGAGTAGCCATGCCCTTCTCCAGAGAATCTTCCCAACCCAGGGATCGAACCCAGGTTTCCTACACTGCAGGCAGATTCTTTTCCATCGGAGCCACCAAGAAGCAGAGAAGGAAGCAATGAATTTTTACTGAGATTATGGAAAGGAATCTAGAAGGAGGTATTTGCTACACAGGGCAATGCTGAGGGCATGACCTGCCAAGGAGAAGAAATGTTGCGAGTCAAAGGAAATGGCACATTTGGGAAAGGGGAAAGAATTTAGAGAGGAAGAGAAAAGGCCAATTAATATAAACTGAAGATCAGCAAAGAACAGTGTCCCATCAACTTCATGCTAAACAAAACTGGACTTCTAATTTTAAGAAGTGGAGCAGAATGGATCAGAAGGATTAACTGGAGAGAGGCGTCAAGGAGGTCACTGAGACCAACACAAGTTAGGATAATACAGAGGGGATAAGTCAGAGTCAAGGAACCAAGGCTGCTTCGGATATTCTCTATTCCATTACGAAAAGCTGTCTGGTGAGTCAATATATCAAGAGGGGGTTAAATGCTTATAAAAGCCTACATTTTATTTTTGTTTCTAAAAAAATTACATCCTTGATGGCAATATGTTTTGTACTCTAACTATAAAACCACAACTTATGAGTCTCTTTTCTTCCTTATTCCCAAATTTAGCAACAGGTTGTCAACCTCATTTCTCAATATGCCTAAAAACAATGCATTATTTAAGGAAAAAAAGGGAATCCAGTCTAAACAAAGACAAGCAGAAGGCAAATTATAAGCATCATTGATATATTTTCCTGGTTTAATAAAGTAAGAGCTCTATTAACTAAAAAGAAACTCATGCAAAAAGATGAAACTAAAAGATAAACTAAACACAAAACATTAACTCAAAATGAATCAAAGACTTGAACTTAAGACCTGAAACAATAAAACTCCGACAAGAAAACACAGTGGTTAGCTCCTTCACACTGGTCTTGGTGATGATTTTTTATATCTGCTCTGAAAACAAAGGCAACAAAAACAAACATGTGGGGCTACATCAAACCAAAGACTTCTGTACAGCAAAGGAAGCCTCCAACAGAAGGAAAAGGCAACTTAATGAAAGAAAGTATTTACAAATCATGCATTTGATAAGGTCCAAAATATATCAACTGATTCAACTCAATACCAAAAAATCAAACAATCTGATTAAAAAACAGTCAGTGGATCTGCACAGACATTTTTCCAAATTAGACATACAGATGGCCAACAGACACAGGAAAGATCTCAACATCATCGATCACCAGGGAGATGGAAACCCAAACCACAATATCATATCACACCTGTTAGAATGGCCATCCTCAAGCCAGGAAAACAGGCTAAATACATTACTGAGGAGAAGTCAGGCAGTCTGGAATCTCATGAAGCCTTCCTTATCATTATGAAATATTCCCTTTATTAATATCAGTATTAAGAGGAAAGGTGTGATAATTCTACTATGAAATGATATGATGATTAAAAATTTTATTCAAATTAACAGATAAATGTGAGATTATCAGCATTCCTGATAACATGATTTTAACTAAGCTCCTGAAGAATACAGTTGACCTTTGAACAACACAGATTTGAACTGTGTAGATTTTTTTCAATAAACATATAACATATAACAGTGCTACACATATTACAGTACTACACGATCTGTGCTTCGTTGAATCCACAGATACAGAATTTCAGACATAGAGGGTCAACTGTACAGTTATATTTGGAGTTTCAACTGTGAAGAGGGTTGGAGCCCCAAACCCCCGTCCACCCTGTACAAGGATCAACTGAAATTTTACTACTGTCTTTTGGAACTAGTCAAGTACCATGTGACCCTCTACTATCTTAGAGGAGCCAGTGATGCTTCAACCAGTCAAACACAAATATAGGATGCTAATCCACGCCCCTTTTTCTCCATAACTTGCCTGAAGGGCAAGGGAACACTGTTAGTGGAAAAAAAGAACATATTCAAAATATTTTGAAAGACAAGGTCAGGCGTATTCAAGGTGGTATGCCTAGTGGGATGGGGTGGGAGGTGGGAGCGGGGTTCAAGGACAGGACATACATATACCTGTGGCTGATTCATGTTGATGTATGTAGAAACCAACACAATACTGTAAAGCAAGTATCCTCAATTAAAAATAATTTAAAAATCTTAAAAAGGGAATTTATATGACAAACTACACTTGCAATATTTTTTTAAAACCTAATGTCAAGACATAAAATGATTGACTAGACCAAAGAACCCCAATTCAAAATTTCACTATAAAAAATTTAGCTTATCTCAGGATGAAACAATATTACAAGCAAAATAACAAAAGTTTTCTTTTATAAAGACAAAATTTAAAAGCTGCCATACGATGCTTATATGGTTATGATAAAAAATAACGTAGGGTATAATTAATTACTGAAGTTCAAGTGCAATTAATTAAATGATACACCTACTCTTTGTAAGTTCCCGTTTCAGGATCTTCAGTCATGACGTCATGTAGGCCCTCCACTGAGATGTTTATAATACCACAGAATTTATCCTGGATAACACTAGAATACAAGAAGAGCAAAACATGTTGAAATGGATTATTTCAACAGACAATTGCTTTTTTCCCTCCCTAACTATCCTCTTGAACATGAAGATAAATTTTAGTGTGAAAGTATAAAGGAAACTTTCAAAATATATTTCTTAAAGCAGAAATACTTTTACCAGTATGCTTAAATACTTACGTGGGTAGATTAGATGTGAAAGAAATACTTTAACATTCTTTATTATAATAGTCTTATGTTAATGTTATAATTAAAAAGATAAAGGTACAAAATGTTGAAGCCATAGACTGTGAAAAAATATCTGTAAAACAAACATCTGAGGAAGATCCTGGCTCTGAAAACTCAGACAACAAATAACTCAATTTAAAAAACGGGGCAAATATTTGAACAGATACTTCCCCAAGTAAGACATACAGATGGCATATGAGCACTTGAAAAAATGCTCAATATCATTCATTAGTCATCAAAGGAAATGCAAATTAAAGCTGTAATGAGATTTTAATAAAAAGTAAAACGATGAAGACTGACAATACCAAGTGCTGGCAAGAGTGAGAAATAATAGGACCTCTCATACAGTGCCAGTAAGAATAAACATCCACTTTGGAAAAAAACATTCACAACTTTTATAAAGTTAAACATTCCATACATGTAAGCAATCTCATTCCTAGGTATTTACCCAAGACCAAAACAAGTATTCTCAGAACTGTATGTGAATATTTATAGTAGCTTTATTCATAACCCCAAACTACAAATGATCCGAATGTCCACCAAGTAACAAATGGATAAACTGTGGGTCACTTGTCCAACAGAACAATCAGCAATAAAAGGAAACAAACTAGAGATACATGCAACAAGTTGGAAAAAAATCTCAAAAAACATTATGCTAAGAAAAACAGATTTGAAAGGCTATATACTGCATAACTTCATTTATGTATGTGACTTTCTGGAAAGGCAAAATTACTTCATCAGTGGTTGTCAGGCAAAGGGACCACAAGGGAACTTTTGGGGTGATGGTTACATACTGTGCCTTAAGTGTGGTACTGTTATATACTGTGTATATCTGTCAAAACTGTATGCTTATAAGAGGTTTTACTCTATGTGAACTATACCTTAATAGGCCTGACTTTAAAAAAGGAGAAGTATATAACCATCCACTGGTACACAAAATTATGCTATTTGAATTTTAAAATAATCTAAAAATTTAAATTATTTAACTCTTGTCTTCAGAGAATTCACTGTATCATTCCTGCATGAGACATATCATGTTTCTTATACTGCATTAATAAGCATAATTAAGTTTTAAAATATTCAGTAAAGTAGTTCCCAAAGCCAACACAGTTTGGGTAATGTTCCCGCCTTTGTAAAGTCAAAATCATATGTCTGTACTCTCAAGTGTGATCAGATTTTAGAGAACTAAATCAACAGACCGGTAAAATAATAAAAAGTTGATATCACTGTTACATTTTAATGTGTATATAACAGCCTATTGAAATAGTATACATTTTTGATATCACTATATATCCTTCACATAAGAACTAAACACCTTCTCTCCACTCCCCCATGCCACCCCTCTAGGTCATACAGCTAATTCACACTGTGTACACAACATTGCAAAGCAGTGATGGGCTTCCCAGGTGGTGCTGGTGGTAAAGAACCTGCCTACTAGTGCAGGAGATGCAAGAAACGTGGGTTTGATCCCTGGGCTGGGAAGATCCGTTGGAGAAGGAAATGGTAACCCACTGCAGTATTCTTGCCTGGAGAATTCCATGGAAGAGGAGCCTGGTCGGCTACAGCCCATGGGGTCACAAAGAATTGGACACAACTGAAGTGATTTAGCATACAGAACAAAGCAGTTACTCTCAAATTTAAAAAAATAATAAAGTGGAAAAAAAAAAGAAATAAAAAAAAATTCTCTAAAGAAACACAGTCTGCCTTATGTGGTTCAGTGAGAAACATCTTAGAAAAAGGTATTGGAGCCAGTAGGCACATGAAAAGATGCTCAACACTGCTAATTATTAGAGAAATGCAAATCAAAACTACATTGAAGTATCCCCTCATACCAGTCAGAACGGCCATCATCAAAAAGTGTACAAATAAGAAATGCTGGAGAGGATGTAGAAGAAAAGGAACCCTCCTACACTGTTGGTGGGACTGTAACCTGGTGCATCTGCTATAGAAAACAGAATGAATGTTCCTTAAAAAACGGAAAATGGAGTTACCACTTGATCCAGCAATCTCACTCTGAGCATAAATCCAGAAAAGATGAAAACTCTAATTCAAAAAAATACAAGCTCCACAAAGTTCAAAGCAACATAATTTATAACAGCAAAAACAAGGAAACAACTAAATATCCATGTGCAGACGAATGGATAAAGAAGATGAGGTTTATATACATGCATACACATATACAAACATTGGGATACTACTCAGGCATAAAAAAGAATGAAATAATACCATTTGCAGCAACATGGATGGACTGAGCGATTATCATATTAAGTGAAGTAAGCTAAACAGAGAAAGACAAATATTGTATGATATCACTTAATAGGTGAAATCTAAAAAAATGATACAAAGTAACTTACTTATGAAACAAATAGACTCAAAGACATAGAAAACAAACTTATGGATACCAAAGAGGGAAACTGGGGGAGGATAAATTAGGAATTTGGGATTAAGATATATATTAGTACATATGAAGTAGGTTATCAAGAAGGACCTACTGTATAGCATAGGAAACGAAATTCAGTATGTTATCAAAATCTACAATGGAGAAGAATCTGAAAAAGAATACACACATACACACACACACACACACACACACACACATATATGGGCTTCCCAGGTGGCTCAGTGGTAAAGAATCTGCCTGTCAATGCAGGAGACTGGGGTTCTATTTCTGGGTCAGGAAGATCCCCTGGAGAGGAAACGACAACCCACTCCAGTATTACTGCCTGGAAAATCACATGGACAGAGGAGCCTAGGGGGCTGCAGTCCATGGGGGTCCCAAAAAGCATTGGACATGACTTGGCCACTCAAACAATAAATCATACGGATCACTGCTGGAGCTACCAGCATGGGCACACATTTCTGAGGAGAGGGTAAGAGGACGTATGTTTGCCATAATTAGAAAATAACAGTTCTACATAATCAGGTCTCAATTCAGATATGCACATTTCTGGAATGAGCTGAGAATAGATTACGATAATCAAACTGCAACATGGACAAGATAAACTTTTGACTACACGGCTACTGCCAAAGCAGTAACTTCAGCCCTTTCTCATAAATGAAGAGATTGTTTAGCTGACACTGCTGGAACCAGAATAAAGCTTGAACAGTTCTGACAGAAATCTAACAGGTTTAGGAACCTGAGGTTTACAGAAAGCCAAAAAATACAATTAGTGAATGGCTGACAAAAAGAAGTGTCAAAATCTGACAGAAGATGGGATAAGGATATTCCCAGAAGCAGACTGGACACAGGCCAGAGGACACAGGTCCACCCTCTACCCTGCCTGCACACACCAGTCAGAAGAAAGACTTGTCCTGGCCCGTGGCTTACTCAGGCTTAGAGAAGTCAGTCAAGTGACCATCAGATTCACCCCCTTTCTTCCCTCCCCTGCCTGCAGATGAATTTCTAGCTCTACCAAAAGAAGTCTGGATAGACACCTGTCTTGCAGGGGTGAAGAACTGAGGTGAGGCAACCTCAGTCAGTCTGTCATTTTTTTTTTTTTTTCTTTCACTAAAATGTGACCCATGCTGCACAGAAAAGGACACAAGAGGCAGAGATCTAGCTGGGGGAAAGTGAAAAGTGAAAGTGAAGTCGCTCAGTCATGTCTGACCCTTTGCGACCCCATGTACCATAGCCTACCAGGTTTCTCCATCCATGGGATTTTCCAGGCAACAGTACCAGAGTGGGTTGCCATTTCCTTCTCCAGGGAATCTTCCGAACCCAGGGATCGAACCCGGGTCTCCCGCACCGCAGGCAAAAGCTTTACCCTCTGAGCCTCCAGGGGAGGGGAGGGTTAATTCCAGTAGACAAAGGGACACTATGCTCACTCTGGAGTATCTATTAGGTGCCAGAGGCATGGAGGCTTGGATTTCAAGAGGGAAAATGACTATGGCCCAGAGTAGAAAGGTATGTAATTTGACTCTGAATGAAAAGGGTCGATTCTAGAAGAAAAGTACTGAAGAAAAAGATTCTATGCAATATTTGTATGTGAGAATGTGCTCAGTCATGTTCGATTCTTTGCGACCCCATGGACTGCAGCCTGCCAGGCTCCTCTGTCCATGGGCTTTCCAGGCAAGAATACTGAAGTGGCTTGTCATGCCCTCCTCCAGGGGATCTTCCCAACCCAGGGATCAAATCCTCGTCTTTTGCATTGTCAGGCAGATTCTTCAGAGTCGGACATGACTGAGCGACTTCACTTTCACTTTTCACTTTCATGCACTGGAGAAAACTGGCAACCCACTCCAGTGTTCTTGCCTGGTGAATCCCAGGGATGGGGGAGCCTGGTGGGCTGCTGTCTACGGGGTCGCACAGAGTCAGACATGACTGAAGCGACTTAGCAGCAGCAGCAGCAGCGCCACCTGGGAAGCCCATATTTGGGGATCAGTAAAAGGAGAAGTTATGTATCTTCAGAGCATTCAAATTCAAAAAATCACTCAGAAGGATGCAACATTCATTAAGCAGTTTGGGAAAAGAACCCCAGAATAATGGGGTAACAAAAAAGCTAGAAGAGGCTTGTACTTTCCTGGCATACAGAACAGATATTTAAAGAAAAGAAGCACTATGAAGTTATAATTTCTTTTTCTCCTTTTGGAAGTATTACAGAAATGTTCCCTCCAAATATGTAAAACGTAACACTTTAAAACGAAGCATTTAGGGTAAAAATTTTATACAGTATTCTATATGAAGTTTTGAATATTAGGCATTTGCTTTCCTTTTTATTCACACAATTCTCTCTCAATGCTATATTTTAGAAATAAAGAACCTTGTTTTCTGTAATATACATGCCTTCTAATGTAATTGGACATCTAAAATGGAAACAATCAAATGAGAGCTGTAAACCAGGAATCAAACAGCAACGGGTGTGGCGCAAGAGAGAGAAGGAGAAAAGTCATTATCCTTAGATAATCTTATATACATTATTTCTTTAAACACAACAAGCCAAGAATTAGGTATTATACTATTTTTGTTTATGAAAAAAGCTCAATTTTTCCTTTTATATGTGCTACATACTGTACTTATGAGTAACACATTATTGGAATTCTCAGTGTATCATCTCCTAACAGGAGTCTTCTGGTGTAAATCCATTCGAATCTACTGTCAGGTATAATGTTCAGAAGTAAAAAGTAGCCAGAGGAGACCATGTACTTTTAGAAATTTTAATTTTCTGAAACCAGTGTGTACCACGAGTGGCAGCTCACATTAGCTCCAACACAGCCATCTAGTGCCCCTGAAAGAATTAGCCAAACTCCATGCTAGTCTATACAACTGTGCTTGGATATCCATGGATGCTCAAGACCCTTATACTCTAAAATGATATAGTACACAAGGTCTTCTGTATCCATGGAAACTGAGGTTTTCTACAGCACAGGAGAAAAACAACATTCAGGAGTTTACAAACAAAAAAACCCTCATAGCTGATTATTAAAGCCAAAACTTTATCTTAATGTACTCCCATGAGCAGACTTCAGTAGACTGGCTTACTGAATATTAAAAGCAGGTGGATTTATACCAGGATACCCATGAACAGTATGAAAAGGCAAAATGATAGGATACTGAAAGAGGAACTCCCCAGATCAGTAGGTCCCCAATATGCTACTGGAGATCAGTGGAGAAATAACTCCAGAAAGAACAAAGGGATGGAGCCAAAGCAAAAACAATACCCAGCTGTGTTTGTGACTGGTGATAGAACCAAGGTCGATGCTGGGAACAGCAATATTGCATAGGAACCTGGAATGTCAGGTCCATGAATCAAAGCAAATTGGAAGTGGTCAAACAAGAGATGGCAAGAGTAAATGTTGACATTCTAGGAATCAGCGAACGCAAATGGACTGGAATGGGTGAATTTAACTCAGATGACCATTATATCTACTACTATGGGCAGGAATCCCTCAGAAGAAATGGAGTAGCCATCATGGTCAACAAAAGAGTCCGAAATGCAGTACTTGGATGCAATCTCAAAAACGACACAATGACCTCTGTTCGTTTCCAAGGCAAACCATTCAATATCATAGTAATCCAAGTCTATGCCCCAACAAGTAACACTGAAGAAGCTGAAGTTGAACGGTTCTATGAAGACCTATAAGACCTTTTAGAACTAACACCCAAAAAAGATGTCCTTTTCATTACAGGGGACTGGAATGCAAAAGTAGGAAGTCAAGAAACACCTGGAGTAACAGGCAAATTTGGCCTTGGAATACGGAATGAAGCAGGGCAAAGACTAATAGAGTTTTGCCAAGAAAATGCCCTGGTCATAACAAACACCCTCTTCCAACAACACAAGAGGAGACTCTATACATGGACATCACCAGATGGTGAACACCAAAACCAGACTGATTATATTCTTTGTAGCCAAAGACAGAGAAGCTCTATACAGTCAGCAAAAACAAGACCAGGAGCTGACTGTGGCTCAGATCATGAACTCCTTATTGCCAAATTCAGACTGAAATTGAAGAAAGTAGGGAAAACCACTAGACCATTCAGGTATGACCTAAATCAAATCCCTTATGATTATACAGTGGAAGTGAGAAATAGATTTAAGGGCCTAGATCTGATAGATAGAGTGCCTGATGAACTATGGAATGAGGTTCGTGACACTGTACAGGAGACAGGGATTAAGACCATCCCCATGGAAAAGAAATGCAAAAAAGCAAAATGGCTGTCTGGGGAGGCCTTACAAATAGCTGTGAAAAGAAGAGAAGCAAAAAGCAAAGGAGAAAAGGAAAGACATAAGCATCTGAATGCAGAGTTCCAAAGAATAGCTAAGAAAGCCTTCTTCAGCAATCAATGCAAAGAAATAGAGGAAAACAACAGAATGGGAAAGACTAGAGATCTCTTCAAGAAAATTAGAGATACCAAGGGAACATTTCATGCAAAGATGGGCTTGATAAAGGACAGAAATGGTATGGACCTAACAGAAGCAGAAGATATTAAAAAGAGGTGGCAAGAATACACAGAAGAACTGTACAAAAAAGATCTTCACGACCCAGATAATCATGATGGTGTGATCACTGACCTAGAGTCAAGACATCCTGGAATGTGAAGTCAAGTGGGCCTTAGAAAGCATCACTATAAACAAAGCTACTGGAGGTGATGGAATTCCAGTTGAGCTATTTCAAATCCTGAAAGATGATGCTGTGAAAGTGCTACACTCAATATGCCAGCAAATTTGGAAAACTCAGCAGTGCCCACAGGACTGGAAAAGGTCAGTGTTCATTCCAATCCCAAAGAAAGGCAATGCCAAAGAATGCTCAAACTATCACACAACTGCACTCATCTCACACGCTAGTAAAGTAATGCTCAAAATTCTCCAAGCCAGGCTTCAGCAATACGTGCACCGTGAACTTCCAGATGTTCAAGCTGGTTTTAGAAAAGGCAGAGGAACTAGAGATCAAATTGCCAACATCTGGTGGATCACGGAAAAAGCAAGAGAGTTCCAGAAAAACATCTATTTCTGCTTTATTGACTATGCCAAAGCCTTTGACTGTGTGGATCACAATAAACTGTGGAAAATTCTGAAAGAGATGGGAATACCAGACCACCTGATCTGCCTCTTGAGAAATTTGTATGCAGTTCAGGAAGCAACAGTTAGAACTGGACATGGAACAACAGACTGGTTCCAAATACGAAAAGGAGTACGTCAAGGCTGTATATTGTCACCCTGCTTACTCAACTTATACACAGAGTACGTTATGAGAAATGCTGGACTGGAGGAAACACAGGCTGGAATCAAGAGTGCCGGGAGAAATATCAATAACCTCAGATATGCAGATGACACCACCCTTATGGCAGAAAGTGAAGAGGAACTAAAAAGCCTCTTGATGAAAGTGAAAGTGAAGAGTGAAAAAGTTGGCTTAAAGCTCAACATTCAGAAAATGAAGATCATGGCATCCGGTCCCATCACTTCATGGGAAATAAATGGGGAAACAGTGGAAACAGTGTCAGACTTTATTTTTCTGGGCTCCAAAATCACTGCAGATGGTGATTGCAGCCATGAAATTAAAAGACGCTTACTCCTTGGAAGGAAAGTTATGACCAACCTAGATAGCATATTCAAAAGCAGAGACACTACTTTGCCAACAAAGGTCCGTCTAGTCAAGGCTATGGTTTTTCCTGTGGTCATGTATGGATGTGAGAGTTGGACTGTGAAGAAAGCTGAGGGCCGAAATTGATGCTTTTGAACTGTGGTGTTGGAGAAGACTCTTAAGAGTCCCTTAGACTGCAAGGAGATCCAACCAGTCCATTCTGAAGGAGATCAGCCCTGGGATTTCTTTGGAAGGAATGATGCTAAAGCTGAAACTCCAGTACTTTGGCCACCTCATGCGAAGAGTTGACTCATTGGAAAAGACTCTGATGCTGGGAGGGATTGGGGGCAGGAGGAGAAGGGGATGACAGAGGATGAGATGGCTGGATGGCATCACTGACTCGATGGACATGAGTCTGGGTGAACTCCAGGAGTTGGTGATGGACAGGGAGGCCTGGCATGCTGCGATTCATGGGGTCGCAAAGAGTCGGACATGACTGAGCGACTGAACTGAACTGAACCGATCAATTAACTTGGGCTTCCCAAGTGGAAAGTGAAAAGTGAAAATGTTAGTCACTCAGTCATATCCGACTCTGCAACCGCACGGACTGTAGCCCACCAGGCTTCTCTGTCCATGGAATTCTCTGGGCAAGAATACTGGAATCAGTAGCCACTCCCTTCTCCAGGGCATCTATTCAACCCAGGGATTAAACCAGGCCTGTCTGTGAGTCTGATCCCTGGGCCACGAAGACCTCCTGGAGTCCCTTAGGGTAACATTATGCATCATGGGAATACAGAATAAATAATCATGGGAATTTATGATCCCCAAAGCTCAAAAACTGCCCTCCCTTGTTTTACAAACAATATTATTTTTACTTATTTCTTTTTTAAATTACAAGTATGGGTAACTAAACTGTAGGTAACATATTACAACTGATTCTTCTACTCCAGATATGAGGCAGAAAACAGAACAGAAAGTCACTGTATTGAAACCTATGTCTGAAACATTCATCTTAGATAATGCAAGGAATGTTTAACCTCAAGGATGAAAAAAGACAATAAAATTAAAACTGAAGGGCAAGAAGTATTAGTAATCTTCCTTTTTACTTATCACTTTTTTCTTATTGTATATATTTGGTTGACACATTATTTGCACAGACCAGAGTTAACCTACACTACAGAAAGAAAGCAGGCCTTTTTAAACATCTACTTGTTTTGTATATATGTGTGTATATACATAATATATATATGTATACATACACAAACACTAAATAAATAGGTGAGAGCATGAAAAATTTTACTCAGTAGGTAAAGATCACCTGATCATTGAAAACAATTCCACTTTTAGTAAACTTTCTTTTTTAGTCAAATATACAGGAGCGAAACTACAGCTCTTAATCTTAGTATTTCCTAGAGGTATGACATTTTGAGGTTACTTTCCGGGTATATAAAAATACCTGCAGAATACGTGAATTGCAGAAACTTCATGGAAAGTGATTTTTTTCCTTACTTTTAAAAACTATGCACAATACTAAAGAAAAAAAAAATCCTTCTTCCTTGTGTTTTTCACCCAACTTTAAAAAATCACAGTGGCTAAAAACTATTTCTGTGCTTTTGTATCATTACACACTCAACAACAGGTGTTCAGAAAACAAAATGCCCCTAGAAAGATAACACAAAATTCTTAATCCCAAAGGCACAAATCAAAAAAATTCTAATATTCATCTGGTTACCCGAACAATAAGTAATAGATTAAATGTGAACAGGACTCTAGCTTCTTTTCACTTGTCCAACTTTTATTAGTAATTTTCTAGTGAGTACTGATTCATCATCATAGACCATGTGTCTTAAATAACTTCTTGATGTGATGAATTTACATACTTAACATCACATCTTCATCCCCTTGGGCCCTGGAGAAACACAGGTATTCAGGAACACAACATTTACAAGAACACAAAATTTTAAATTACCTGTTCTGAACAGTTTTATAACCTAAAGTTGATGATTTAAGTTTTTCATAGTAGCAAGCCCCAAAAAGAAACCAGAACTTTAGTCACTTTAAAATTTTCTCTGCTCTAACTAGATCACAACTTGTACACTGTACCTAATAATATTTGAACTCACATCAAATCCTAAGTTAGAGGGTGGATGAACTTAGGATAATTTAAGAGAATAAATACATTTTTAAGCACTAAAAGCCACAACCAAATAAAATATTCTCTAAAGTATACTTTTCTGCTTACATTAACAAGTCTAAGTAAAGAACAGTATATTGGGGAAAAAAAAAAAAAAGGAAAAAGCCCTGATATGTCGGTCTTATTCCAGAATTCCTATCACACCATTTACACTAAAATCAGGTCCCCTCTCCTCTATCTTCCAGGACCTAGGCTGAAAATATTTCTGTCACTTAAATGGAAACATACATCTTTCTACACAGTTAATTCTCTTCATGGTCACATGAAAAGTGACCATTGACAAATGTTAGCAAGTAAACAGGATAAAAAAATTCATGTGGAAATTCACTAAGTTATTTAAAAATAAAAATTTATACCCAACAATTATCCTTACAAAGTCTTTCATATTATAAACCATTCTCCTGTTGTATGTGTGTATGCTCAGTCATGTCTGACTCTGTGTGACCCCGTGGACTGGAGCCCTCCAGGCTCCTCTGTCCATGGAATTTTCCAGGCAAGAGTATTCCCTACTCCAAGGGATCTTCCCAACCCAGTGAAAAAACCCACGTCTCTTGCTTCTCCTGCATTGGTAGGCAGATTTTTTTTTTTTACCACTAGTGCCACCTGGGAAGCTCATATTATAAACCATTCTTCCAATTAACTTTTTTTTAATGAGTACAGAGAGGTGGGGGGAAAAAGCAAGCCATTCTCTTTAAGACAATAAGAAATAACTACAATGATCTGTGTGTAGTGGGATGGGAAGAAACTGCCATTTTACATGATTTTCAACAGGAAGACTATGCTTTAAGAAATACTGTTCAATGAAGATATACTAAAGTTCCATAAAAAGGAGATGATCAATGACTGGTGTAGAACCATTTGGAAAAGACATTAGGGTTAAAAAACCTAACCAATACTAGTTTTCAGTGTTTATAGGAATCACTTGACAAACTGGTTCTCGTGTTTTTCTTGTTGTTTATTTTTTTTAAGTAATATAAAAGAATGGAATAGATTTGATAATTATGGGGTTGAACGCATGACCTCACCATTATAAGTGTTTTTAAAAACTATACTTGAGATGGTGTAATACTGAAAAAAGCGGACCCATTATCTCGTTAATAGTGCTCCCTAACTATGAAATCTTTAACAATCTAGACAATAATGATACTACTGATTCATATCCCTCCTCACCCACCTAAGGCTTCATCAGTAAGTCCAGTAACAGAAAACAAAAGTACAAGTTTTAATGAGAAATGAAACAGGCCTTCTAAGGAGAAAAAAAAAATTATTATTCAGTGGGTGATGCATATAAACAAAGTCTAACTGGTAAAGAGAACAACCTTCTCTTTGGTTTCACCTACCCCATTCTCTTTACTCTTAGTCCAGAGCAGCACAACACATTACAAGTCCAGGCATATGTCTTTCAGTCTGGCCTAGTAACAGAAGACAAGCAGAGAAGTGGGAAGAACAAGAAGTGCAACAGGACAGGGCGGGGAAAGTACATGCGCAGTCAACTGGGTGGGTAGGAAGACCTAACATCGAAGCTGATTGTCAGAGCCTTGGAAAAGGTTTTCAGGCTTCCCCCTCTTCCGCCCCCTCCCCGCCATTTTCACAACCCTTAAGAACAAACATGACAAATTTTGCTGTTTTTGTTGTGGTGTGGGTAAGATAATCGAGTAAAAATGTCCAAATTACATATGGGTCCCCCTCCACCTTAAAGCTTAAACACTTGTCTATTTCTATAATCCTCAAGTTTAAGAATAGTCCACGTATATGTTCTGTTTGAATGTTCTATTTCTTGACCTAAGTGGTGACTCAAACAGGTCTATTTCGTTCTGTATGTGTTTTATAAATGAACAGAAGTTTTCTAAAATGTTGCTTGTAACCTTAAGGCAAATGTTTCCCAAAAACCTAACATAGGATTTTTCCCTCGTCTGCCATTCCTCAGCCAATCATCAAGGCATCTTGCAAAGTAGCTCTAGAATCCATCCATCCTCTCTGCCAATACCCTGGTCCAGGCCTCCAGCATCTCTCCCCCGGATTAATGATTCAGATCAATCCTGGTTCTAGTCTTGTTACTTCCAGAAACAGTGCACTTTCAGTTTATATTTGCCAAATGCTAAATGTTTAAAAGAAGCACTGAATGTGTCACCAAACAATAGCATTTGCTACTTTTACCACTGCTTAAGATGCTTCCATGGCCCCCTGCTGCCCCAGGGAAAAACATGAAATTACAACATCCTTCATCATCTGATTTTTCTCTCTAGCTGCAGATCTCAATACCATTTACAACTCCAGATGGAGTGAATTTTAGTTCCTGAAAGCAGTATTCTATTTCTTCAACCCTTCTGATACAATGTTCTCTCTACCTACTACTCAGCTCTCTTCACTAGGCTAGGCTAATGTCTACTTATTCTTTGCAAGCCAGTTTCAATGTCCCTCTTCCTATAAAGCCTTCTCTCCTCTCCATATATGTTATACAAAACAGTACCTCCAAGTGCAGTACTTACCATACTATACAATAACCCTATGTGCCCTTCTCAACATTTCAAGCTCTACCAAAAATAGGAACCCATGTCCATGTTGTTCACAATTATAACCCTAGCACCCAGGCAGCAGGACAGCAGAAAATTAAAAGCATGCGCTCTGGAATTTGGGACAGTTTCTAAACTCACTCTGCCTAGGTTTCCCTATCTGTAAAACGAAGATATTATTACCTTATAGGCTTTTTAAGGATTCAGTGTTAAATATTTAACATAGTGCTTGGTACACAGAAATGTCAGCTATTATTATTACTTGATATAGTGCCTATCAAAGATAATATTTATGCAATGAATACAGTATTCACAAATTATTAAAAACCTGTATTTATTAATACTAAGCTCACAGAAATCATTATATACCCAAATAAAGTCTATAATTCTATAAGGATGTTTCCGTTTTATTCATGTCCATGACACTGAGGTTTTCTTACAGCCCATTATTTAATTGAATTATAAGGCAGAATGTTCAAAGAGAATGACCTGTGCCTCACTTTCAGGAACAATTTGTTTATGAAGTTGAATCTGCTCCAAACCAGGGCTTTCTACAGAATTTGGGGAAGTGTTACAAACTGAAGCTGTTACATTATACCTTGCTGACTGGTAAAAGCTGTAGTATTCAAGTCTATTTTCCCCTGGGTTTTCTGATGCCTTTAGTTTTTGTTTAAATTGAACAACTTTGTAGATCAAAAAAACAATTAAAACACAGGCTAAAATAAAAAAGGCTAGCAAAATGTCAAAAGCCTCATTCAGCTTTTCAACTTCTTGTGTACAGATCGGAGATGTTTTCCCTGATACTGAAGCAGCATCAATCGGTAGAGCACTGTTTTTTTCCAAGTTCAAGTTAACAGGAGAAGAATGCTGTATTCGCACAGGTACCATCGCAGTGGTCTGTAATGGATTACCAAAGGTATTCTCTTGAAACAATCTACCGGCAGGTGAAGTACGAATTGGTTCCCCGAAAGTAACGCTCTCAGTGTTTTCCAAATGTTTCCCATTTGTGGTTATTTTATGCCAGGCCATCATTAACGTAGTGGTCTTGTGGTAAATATGAAGAGATGTTATAGCCCAAGTTCTGGATACATTTGCAGAAGATGTAACACAATTTGTAAAGTCAGTCCATTTAACGTAATGCAACGCTCTGCCACGCATGGATGGGGGATTCTGACAAAAGATGTTTAGAGTAATGGCTGAAGATGCCAACCAGTCGCGAAGACCCAATAGTCTGCAGCTACAGTCCCAAGGATTAGAATCTGCCTGAAGATGAATCAATGAAGACAATGGCTTAAAGACCCTTGGATGTAAGTCTGTAAGATTATTAAATGACAGGTTAAGAATCTTCAAAGATGCTCCCATGTTTTCAAATGTATTATTATCAATGCTGATTATTCTGTTTCTATCTAACCTAAGGTAAATTAAATTCTTTAACAAACTAAATGTGTCAGAATTTAAATTTTCTAAATCATTATGACTTAAGATCAAATGTTTAAGGTTACTAATTCCACTAAATCCATCCCTAGTAACATTTTTAATTCTTGAATTTTTCAGGAAGAGATACTCCAAATTGATAAGCCCTTTAAATGCAAAGGGCTGTATTGTTTCAATATGGTTATGAGACAAAGAAAGTCTTTTAAGACTCTTAAGTACTTCAAAAGTATTTGATGGTACTTTTGTTAAATTATTACCTTCTAGATACAAACAATCCAGGTTTCCAAGGTGCTGAAAGCCTGAGTCTGATATTCTCAAAATTTTATTGTTTGACAAATCAAGTACCCGAAGAGCAATCATACCAAAAAAGGTACCACTCCCGAGGACAGTGAGGAGATTTCTTTGCAGATTTAAGTACTGAACTGAAACTAGATCATGAAACACTCCTCTTGGAACAAAAGATAGTTGATTAGACTGTAAATATAAATTACGAAGATTGGAAAGTCCCTCAAATATTCCAGGATCCAAGCGTTTTATAAAATTATTATTCAGATACAGAAAATACAGATGCCTCAAATGAACAAAAGCTTTTGGATATACATACACAATGCTAGAATTATCTAAATGCAACGCTACAAGAGAATGAAGTCCAGTTAATTCACTTTCATTTATATGAGATATATTATTTCCAGTCAGATACAGAAAAACTGTACTTTCAGGGAAATTCTTAGGAATACTTGAAAGGCCTAAGTTACGGCAGTTAATTTGTCTCCCAGTGCAGAGCTGGCAAACAGACGAACATCCAAGACTCTCTTTATGGAAAAACAACACAAGATAACAGGCAACAAGCAGAAACGGTCGTGGGCAAGGCAGAGAGAAACGTGCTCCACACATAGCCCTGTTCTTGGTTTCTCTGTTCATATCAAAATTGGCTACAAAAAGAAAAGGTAAAACTTTAAATCATCAAAAAGCTCTTTAACTGAAAGCTTTATCGTACTAGAAATTCTATACCCTATTTTATTAGGATTAGCCATAATACTAAATATCATAAATCATACTACAGTGATAGCATAAAATAATAAGTCTGAAATATGTTCTAGAATTATTAGTGCCTCTAGGCCATTAACTGTTTAACAAAATGATAATCAAATTTAATGAACTGCAAAATGAAATGTTTGCTAAGTTAACCTAAAATATTACAACTGACTATAACAAAATTGACAAATGATGATGCGGAGATAAAGATCTTGGCTATAAATACGCCCTTCATCAACTTTAAGTCTACTATCAATTTAACAACATAATTTTCGAAAACACAAATTCAGTACAGAACAATTAAACTCTCTTTAAACTATGGATTTTTACAAATCGAATTATTTCTTGTTTCAGCTAAAAGTTCATATTTAAATAAATAATCTTACCAAGAATAGGAAATTCATATTATTAACACTCGGCTGATTGAAGCAACGGTTTTCTTCCTAAACCTGAAGAGCGACATTTCTAGGCTGCATTTCTTTTGTGGCACTGGTGACCTCCACCCCTCCACCTTTTTTTTAAAGTCACAATTTGCTCAGGAAACACCACTCTTCACATTAGTTCCTCCACACTCAGTGTGTAAAACACAGGTTGTCATGGATACAGGAAACTGAGAGACAGGAAGTCATGTTATCTGTGTTTCAAAAGTTTGCTAAAAGGAAATCTCAGGAACTTATTTTTTCAGAAGGCAGTTAATCTGAGTTTTCCCAATGCACAAAACTAAATATTTCATCTTTAAAATAAGCATTTTAAAAAATATGTATTATTTAAATATTCAGAATGAACAAACTGTATACATCAACTACAAATAGCTATCAAATGGAAAAAACAAGTTGAAATAAGATATAAATAGAGTAATGTAACTTCTGTGAATTTTTTAAATGCACAGAATATTTATATTTCTATTATTCTGAGGATACAGTAGAGACTTTAATTTTGTTTTATTCCTTAAAAAAAAAAATAGGTAGCAAAACAAGTAATTTAGAATGATGAACATAAGGGCTGTTCCTCTGTGCTCTCCTTTCTTGATTAAAAAAAAACTGGCACACAGAAAGTACTGAATACTACCAATAAGTACCTTAATATATTAAGGAATATGCCTTGAGCTGGAAAATGGTAATCTGTATACCAAATCACTGACAAAGGTAATCTTTGATGAAGGAGACCCTTTAATGACTTTTCATTATACATACATCTAAATTAGTCTGAATTATTTATAAAACACATCTGTGTATAATGTAATTCTTTAAAGTAAGGATTTAAAGCACTGACTATATACCGTATATATTATGTATTGTTCAGTCATTAATTTTCCAAAAATCTGACTGCTTAGGCTTTCTAATTTAATTCTGACTTACTAATATTACTAATACCCTGACAGTGTGATTAAAATATCAGCAGTAATATGTATAATTGTATACTATAA
The DNA here is from genome assembly GCF_029407905.1 of Bubalus kerabau. NCBI lineage: Eukaryota > Metazoa > Chordata > Mammalia > Artiodactyla > Bovidae > Bubalus > Bubalus kerabau. Next base: position 18,680,853 of record NC_073641.1, read on the forward strand.
CTCCCTTTGATACTAAAGCAGCTTTTTCATATCAAGACAATTACTTCAGATAATAATATGAATTATTTCCATATTAATATTTTGTATAATCCAGTATTTTTTTTACAATAAAAAATCAGAAGTGCACTCTAGAGACAATCTTTATCAAAATGATTTACAAATCTCACGACTATCTTTTGCGGCCTCTATTGTTATTACTATTTTATAGTTAAAGAAATTAGAAAACAGCAACCAAAAAACTAAATGACAGGGAAATACATGAATTAGACGTAAAGATGAAACAAGAGCTAAGTTTTTCAAGTTCATTTTTTTCATATTTTGAATAACATAGAGGATTTTCTTCAATTATGTCACGTAACTTAAAAGAATTATGATGGGGTTTAGGACATGCTTCCACAAGGCACCCTGGCATAGTGACTGCTTTAAGCTGAAGGAGACTGAGCATACAGTATAAGCAGAAAGTTCTCTTTCTGATCTCTATCACCCCCAGCCACAGCCCCATATTCCTTGCCCTTGTCCCCTGAAACAAGTCATTAAACCCTCCAGTGAGAAATGCCCCTTCCTATACTGGGAGGAAGGGAGCACCCTTTATCTTCAAAGATAAGAGGACTCAGAAGAACCCAAACAAATAGGACTTGCAAATTTCCCCCTGGTTTATTATACATACTTATCTCATACCCTTTACCCTACATATCTTCCCATGACTCTGCACCAAACTTGGTGTAAAAATACACAGGTTTAATGGTTTCTTTGGGTCTTCATTTCCTCATGAAGACTCTCATGACATGTAAACATGAAAAGTGTTAGTCGCTCAGTCGTGTCCAATTCTTTGCAACCCCATGGACTGTAGCCCACCAGGCTCCTTTGTCCATGAGGATTCTCCAGGCATGAATACTGGATGGGTTGCCATTCCTTTCTCCAGGGGATCTTCCCAACTCAGGGATCGAACCCAGGTCTCCTGCTTCTTTTGCATTGCAGGCAGATTTCTTTCCAGTCTGAGACACCAGGGAAGACCAACTCTCTCCCAAAATGTTCCTCATTTGGGTTTGTCTGATATTTCCTCATGGTTAGATCCAGATTAATCTTCCCTGGTTGGAATATTACATAAGTGATATATTCTTGAAATATCACATCTAGCAGTACATGGTGTCTACCTGCTTCTCATTCATGATGTTAATTGTGAAGGTCACTAAGAGTCAGACGTGACTTAGTCACTGAACAACAACCACCCACTTCCCTGGTGGTCCAGTAGTTAAGACTCTGCGCTTCCACTGCAGGAGGTGTGGGTTCGATCCCTGGTAAGGGAACTAAGATCCTGCATGCCACATGGTGTGCCCCACCAAAAACTGAAAAACCATTCAGTCAATCAGTTTTCTTTTTTTTTAAATGTCATTTAAAAGTCATAAGCACTCAGGAACTTCCCTAAGCAGTTAGGACAGGAGACAGAAGATGTAAGTAGTTGTTTTTCTAAGATGCCAGGTTGAACTGAACAATAATGTGTAAACTGAATGCACAGCATGTTGCCCTAACACATGAAAGAAACTTCAAAAATACTGCTGAATGCTGTATCAGTATCACAGGTTTGATATCTGATAGGAAGGTAGGGGCACCTTAGTTCTGCTATACGTTTCAAGGGTACAATGAATTTGTATTGGAAATGAAAACCAAAATGGACTATTTCCATTCAAATTCTAAGGTGGAAGGACAGAAACACTTCAAAATACCTCCAAATGTGCCAAACTTCTGGGTGGGGAAAGACACTGGGTTTTCAAAGGACTGGTCAGAAGAACAAGTTGACATTCAGCTTTGAAAAGTTTTATAAATGACAATAACTTTTTTTAAATCACCAAACCCAGATATTGATAATCTACCTCTTTTTTCCACAAAACTACTCAGTGAACATGCATTAATGGCACCAACTGTTCATCTTCCTAAACCATCTTGTCTACACCTCCCGGCTTCTGTTACTGAAAGATACACTGCACAATCTAATAAAAAAATAAAAACATGAAAAGCTGCATCACAGAGGGGTTGTTCCTCAGACTGAAATGATCTGAACCAATCTGATGTTACCTAATATTTTCCTCTGTTACTGGATCTTTGCTCTATAGATAAGCATGCCCCTAATACCTCAAACTCTTGCCAGGATATCCACATCAAGATCTAGCCTCTTCATACACAGGTCAGATGTCAAGTACGAAGCTTCTACTGCCACAAAGTACACAAAACTTACCTTTCAAACTCTGCTGGCATGTGATGTTAACACTCACCCTGTGCTTGTCAAATATCCTGGTACCAGCTACCAGCCCTTCAAGTTTACCACTCTTTTACATACTCCCCTAACTAGAACTGTCATCTTCCCTCAGAGCTCAGTTGGTAAAGAATCTGCATGAAAGGCAGGAGACCCAGGTTTGATTCCTGGGTCGGGAAGATCCCCTGCAGAAGGAAATGGCAACCCATTCCAGTATTCCCGCCTGGAGAATCCCATGAACAGAGGAGCCTGGCAGGCTACAGTCCGTGGGGTCACAAGAGCCTGACACGACATAGCAACTAAACCACCTCCGAATTAGAACTATCAATTTCTCAGTGGTAATGTCTATGCCTAAAAGTCCTCTGTATTCACATAATACTTAGTTAATACAGTTTTTTATATACAGATTTTCAATATATATTTTAATTCAATAACATAATTCAAGCCAAATTCACCAACTGCATATTTTTTTAAAAGCTGATATAACTGTGATTACAATAACATGAATGCCTCTGCTGTTTCCCAAACACATATAATCACTGCAATTATCTGCATAAATCTCACTATTTGACCACTCCCAAGACCTAACCAAACAAATATACTAACACAGGGGGAAAATGCCATAAGCAGTAAGTAACATATTTCTGTGATTCTCTTAAGACCCTGCAGCACTGCACTATATTTTAATCACAGGGAAATTTAGACAGGTTATTTCAAATTAAAACAAACTAGGCTGATTACAACAATCATAAAGGTAAAAAGAAATATGTCTATTAAGGAGTAAAATTCCCAAAGACACTAGCGATTACTGTAATTTCCTGTTCTCCATTTCTTCCCCTGTAGTTCTTTAGACAATCAAAAACAACTGCAAAAGAACTACATTGCCATTAAAATCGCTCTGATAAGTATAAAGTAAAAGCAAACGAAGAGTTTTAAAAGTAGGCATTCTGTTCAAAACAAGGACCGAAATCTGTTGGTCCTAATCTATGTGAATATCAACCACACAAGATTTCCTTTTCTGTCTGGGCACAGCAAACCTGTCAGCATTCTGTTCCTCTCTGCCCATGGAAATGGAGCAGAGGAAAAGGCTGCATTTCTTGGACCTTAAGTGTTTAGGATCCTGAATTTACAAAGCCGGCTTTTTGTAGTGTAGTATTACCAAATTTCCTTTGATTTCTCTAAATTATCAATGTGCAACATTCCTTATAAATAATACTCTTATTAGATGAAAACGTCAAACAAAACCACCATTGGAGAAAAACAACTCAGTCAGTGTCTATGCACTGACTGACTTTAAATTCAGCTGGAATAACAGAAAGACCGGCAACATACCAGAAATTCAACTCCCACAGAACAATAGATTACTTACTACTTTCATAACAGCTAAATCCCAGGAGAGTAATTTTGTCAGTACATGGACAGAATATTTCAGTGCCTCTATGAAAATGGCAATACTATGCAGCAGCACCAATCTGATAATGAAAAAATGATACTAATTGAAGAACAAGCTGCCTTTGGTAGAATATATCAGTTTTTCTAAACATAAAACGTATGTTGTTTTTTTTCTCATACAGAATGAAATGTAACCTAGTAATAACTATAGCAGCTACTGTAGCAATAATAACAGCAAGTAATATCTATTGAGTTCTTTATGTCTAACATATAGAAGCAAGTAACATTATACAAAAAACCTAATAATAACCAGTGAGTTTTTAATTATCTCACTTAACCTTTACCAAAGGATGTCTACAAAAGAGATACTATTAACCTCATTTTAAAAATGAAGAAACAAATGTAAAGAATTCAAATAGCTTGCCCAGAATCACAATTAAAAGGTAACAGAAACTGAGGAGTAAGATTCTCAAAACACTAAGGTATATGTTTAATGATGATTTTCAGGAACCCCCAAATTAGCACATAGTAATCAATCAATTGTCAAAAGATATTGTGTCAAGCAGGCTTCCCAAAGGTGAGTAATGGTATAGCAGAACTATTTCAAAAAGATTCCTACCACAATTAGATACCACTTCATACCAACCAGTATGGCTATAATCAAAAATAAAGAATAATATGTGCTGCTAAGGGTATGCAGAAACTAGAATCCTTATACAATGCTGATGGGAATATAAAATGATATAACTAACTTGAAAACAGCCTGATAGTTTCTTAAAAAGTTAAACAGAATTGCTGTACAACCCAGGAATACCCAAGAGAAATGATACGTATCTACACAAAAACTTGTATGCAAATAATAGCAGCATTATTCACAATAGCCAAAAGGTAGAAACAGCTCACATGTCCATCATTTGATGACTGGAGAAACAAAATGCGGTATATTCATACAGAAGACTATGATTTAGCAACAAAAAGAAAACACTGATACCTGTCACAATGTGTAAACTTTGAAAATATGCTAGTTTAAAGAAGTCAGTCACAAAAGACCACATATTGTCTGATTCCATTTGCAGGAAGTGTCCAGAATAGGCAAACCTCCATAGCTAAAGTAGATTAGTGGTTGGCTGGGGAAAGGAATGAGTGATAAGGACTGCTGAAGAGTACCTGAAACTTTTGCAACTTGCTTTAACTCACTGGATATATTCCAGTGTCTCCTAGTTTATAGTCTATGGAAACTTGACTATAATTTGTATCCTACTACTGTGTGAAATTGTATAAATTTAATTATGTTGAATTGGTTCATGGTGATTTCCAGGTCTACTATATCCCTGCACTTCTCTGAATATTCATTCTATTAATTTTTGAGAGTCTGATATTGAAACTCCAACTAAAAATTTTAATTATTCAAAAAAATAATTATATAATGGAACTGTCTGTAACTTTGTTCTGTATTTTCCAAGTCTCCTGTAAAGGTGTTATCATACTTTCATTATTTAAAAAATAAAGAGAAAAATCTTAAAGAAAAACAGTACATGGTTCCTTTGGAAACGACAAAATGCTCTAAACCTGACTGTAGTGATGGATGCACACCTCCATGTATATACTAAAAACTACTGAATTGTACACTTTAAATGGTGAACTGAATTATATCCTAATAAGCTGTTACCACACACACACACACATACAAGGTGCTTCTAAGACATTTTTCTTGTGAAAGATATAAAAAAAAAGAGAACTAATTTTTACTGTAGAAAACCCACTAAACTATTAGGTTAAGAATTTACTGATAAAAGAAAATACTATAAAATGCTAAATAAGAATGCATGACCTAGAAGTTAAAATGCATCCTATTTTAAAGGAAGAAAATAAAATTTTGTCACATTAAATACTCACTTAGGAATGGTCAGTTTAAACCAAACACAATTCTGGTAAAACAACACATCCACAATTTCAAAAATTTTAAACTGCCTTTTATTTAACTATATTTAAACACGACTTTGTCAACAAAGGTCCGTCTAGTCAAGGCTATGGTTTTTCCAGTAGTTATGTATGGATGCGAGAGTTGGACTATAAAGAAAACTGAGCACCGAAGAATTGATACTTTCGAGCTGTGGTGTTGGAGAAGACTCTTGAGAGTCCCTTGGACTGCAAGGAGATCCAACCAGTCCATTCTGAAGGAGATCAGCCCTGGGATTTCTTTGGAAGGAATGATGCTAAAGCTGAAATTCCAATATTTTGGCCACCTCATGTGAAGAGCTGACTCATTTGAAAAGACCCTGATGTTGGGAAAGACTGAAGGCAGGAGGAGAAGGGAACGACAGAGGATGAGACGGTTAGATGGCATCACTGACTCAATGGATATGAGTTTGGTTAAACTTTGGGAGTTGGTGATGGACAGGGAGGCCTGATGTGCTGCGGTTCGTGGGGTCACAAAGAGTTGGACGCAACTGAGCAACTGAACTGAACTGAAACTATACCAAAGTATTACTCTTTGGAACTACTATCTTGTTTTAAAAGCTGTAAATTAGTTTAGAAAATTATATTATAAAATTTGTACAGAATAATAAATTTCCAAATACTGGTATTTTATTTATACTATTCTTGAGATAAAAGGGAACTATGGAGAGATACTAAATGACCAATCCAAGCATGTCTAGTAAATCTGATACCCAGAGGACTTTATTCTAAGGCAATTTCTCCTGGAAAGCAAGCCATCATACCTAAAAACCCTGCTGCTTTGTCAATCTTTTTTGAATTATTCAACTAGCTTAAGAAAAACATTCCCCATGGGTGACTTTCTTAAATCTTAAAAAAAAAAAAAAAAATTAAATTCCTAAAACATTTGATCTCAGAGAACACTTATACACATCTGAAATTCTTAGAACTACATTATAAAAGTATGTCTCTGAAGTTAGAGAATGAATTGCTATTTCAGAGAACAGAGCCAAGGGAAAGGTTGATTACTCTCATTTTCCTCTATGAAAAAAGCTTTTATTTAATCTATGTCTTTGGACAAAAACTTTGGAAAACTTCAGAAGAACTGTATGTAAATAATGTTATTTTCATATAAAAATTAGCAGAAGAAAATATTACTGCCTTTGTGCATAAATAATATAGACTTTAAGAAATGGAAAAATTCAAACTTGAAATCACTCCAGTTATAAAACAAAAAGGACACAAGATAGTTGTATCACACAACTACCAAGACAAAGATTGTACTATATTCAGAAGGCGACCAGGAAGATACACTAAAAATGCCTAAAAGATATACTGAAAGGCAAAGACAAAATTGTATATTTTTAAGTTAGTAACAATGCAGAAAGAATACTACAAAAGGTCATTAAGCTGAAGGTGATATACATATGACATATGTGGTTAACATATTTTTAATGAATTAACAGTTTTATAAATACTCAATATACTGAAAATGCCCTGAATTTAAGATTACAGGTACACAAAAAGACTTAATCTTTTAGAACTTATGCTGCAGGAAATGGATGAACGGTTGAGAGAGGAGGAAAGGGATAAAACAAAAACAGCTAACTTCATTTATCTAGACTGTGTGAACTTAATACGTAAACTCATTTAATCTTTATAATACTCTCATCAGGAAGATACTATTAGTATCCTCATTTCAAAACAAGGTAACTTAGGCACAGGAAGTTATCCGGCTATGGTCATTAGTGACCAGTGGCACTAGAATTTGAGGGTGGTCCTAAAGCCTACAGTCTTTGCCAGATATCTGAATCAGAGGTAGTGGATCATGGTAAAAGATAGCTTAAATAGCTTCCCAAATAGTCATTTTTCTACCAGCATCTAGTGGGTAGAGGCCACAGATGCTGCTAAATAGCCTAAAATGCACAGTACAGCCCCAGTATCAAATAATCATCTGGGTCCAAACAGTCAAAAGTACTGTGGTTGAGAAACCCTGCTTTAGAATAGTGTATTTCTTGCATGTGGAAATCCGTTATAATAAAGAAGAAAATAACATTTCCCAATGTATCCTGATTCAAAATATCATCATCAACACATTATTCTCTAGATCTGCTTATTTCAGGCAAAGGAAATGTTACACTGCAAAGCCTAAAAGAAACACAGGAGAATAAATTACTATTATATGGGAGATTAACCAGAAAATATCACTGGGGACATGAAAGGGGGAAAATTTTCCTCAAACTCCATCAACTATGTAGTTTTTTAAGTATTGGGTTGGCCAAAAAATTTTTCCATGCAGAAAAACTCAAAGGAAGTTTTTGGCCAACCCAACAGAAGAAAGGTTATAACGGGAAATGATAAAACTGCTGACAGTCTGTCAACATTCCCTTCCACTACAGCACTTGAACCTAAATTTTCCAAAGCTATGTCATGGGCCGATGATAATGTGGCAAATTTTTAGAGCAATTAAGTTGTTTTGTTTGTTTTTCAAATGGACACATTTCCTGTATCTATCAATGCTTCTTTAGTCACTAATCCATCAAGGACTATAAAGTTAAATCTTTATTCTTTAGAATTCTATTACCACATTATTTTAAGACTTGCTAGGTACCCTTAAAATGATGTGAATTCACAACCACTCAATAGACTTTTCAATACTTCATTTTAAAAACAAAAATAAGATCTGATTTTCCTATTCAGAAAGATATTTCCTCACAATTTTTAATTACTTTTTTATATTTTTAAAATTTATTTTTTCTATTGAAGTATAGCTAATTTACAATGTTGTGTTAGTTTCTGGTGTATAACAAAGTGATTATATATTGTTTTTCAGATTCTTTTCCATTATAGATCACTGTGCTGTGTTCAGCCACTAAGTAGTGTCCGATTCTTTGCAACCCCATGGACTATAGCCTGCCAGGCTCCTCTCTCCATGGGATTTCCAGGCAAGAATACTAGAGTGGGTTGCCATTTCCTTCTCCAGGGGATCCTCCAGACCCAGGGACTGAACCTGTGTCCCCTGCATTAGCAGGCGGGTTCTTTACCACTGGGCCATCAGGAAGCCCGATATCATATTTTTAAATTAAAAAAATTAATGTTTAAGAGAAATTCAAGCCTTAATAAAATCTTGCCCCTTAATTTATGAAAATTGACATAGGCCCCAGTCTAAGTTTTCTTTAACCTTAACAGAAGCCTTTTTTATTTTCTTCAGAGAAGTCAACTATTCTCACAACTTACATATCAAAAATATTTTTGAAAATGTTTTTTAAAAATTAAAAATTGAAGTCAACTGTAATATCAAAAAGAGTAAAACAAATATGCTTTAGATACAATTAGGTAACTTTCTCATCTTTTAACCTGTGTTATTTCAAGTTTTCTCTTCATCTCAGTACTTTATGTTAGAGAACACTCTAACACACTCTATCACCCTTAGTTTTTTTCCATTCATTAATTTACTGAGCAAACGTTTACCAAGTGTTGATTACTGCCCAAGAACACATTCTTTAACATCTCCACTTTAAAGGCCTGTTAAATCTCTAGTCACTGTTTTCCTACTAAAAAGAAGGGAAAGACCAGTAAGTTAAAATCTTGGTAGCTTTAATTTGGCTTCCAAAAATAAGTAAGACGCCACTCAGTTTCACAGAGAGGAAATAACGTTGCCCTCATGTACATCCACCTGGGAGCTAGAAGAGCAAGCTCTGGCATCAACCGCCCAAGGTCAAAATCTTCCCTTTGACATGCCATTTACCAGACCCTAAGCAAGTTATTTAACATTTTTAAGTTATTTCTTTGCTCTATAAAAACAAGACAATTATGTCTCTAACTCAGGACTGTTTAAAGATTAAATGAGACATAAATGTAAAGTACTTAGCGAAATATAAGGCAAATGGTAATATAAGCATATAAGGTAGGGGTCCCTAGAGAAACAGAATGAGGCATGGCTTTCTTGATATAAGAGAAGCCATTTTTGGCCTATGCCATTTGGTAATCTAAGCCTGGCTACAATGCTTAACACTGAGAAGGATTTAATAATAATGATTTTAAGGGAACAAAAGAACAAACTGCTCTCAAGCAAGAGAAGTAGCAAACATAACAAATCAGCTGTAAAAACTCACAGGTCTGTTTCAACAGTAAAGAATAGTATGAAGCACTTTCCTGAGCAGTTTTGCAGAATTTAAACTTCCCAGGCATTCAACCTCCTGATCAACTGGAAACTAAGAGATGATGATGTTCATCTTTACCGACCCTCATGACTTCAATCAACCAAAGCTTGGACTCTGTGGACGACCCATGCCCCTTCATAATTATGCATGTACCAGTAGCTTAAAGCTTCCCAAAAGTTGCTTTTCATGGAGACACTGCATTGGGAAAGATCCCTGGTACTCGCCTTACTTGTTACAAGTACTAAATCCTTCATTCTCCCAGTCTTTGACTTGATTGGATCTTTTGGCTGGACACTCACCAAGAGGTAAACCCAGTTTTCAGGTAACAGTAAAAGGGCTCAAAAATTATTATCTATTTCTATAATAACATACAATAGCATATGATATTATTATGATGTGAGGACTAAATAATAATCTGTGTTCTTAATTCAAACTACTATACCAGAAATAATAATAAATTTTTAAAAAGATTTTCTAAAGCTAACTGCACTTATTTCACTAATTTATCACTAGGATACAGGTACTATAAAAATTCTCTAAGACAAAAAAATCTAATATATTATTCTTCTCATACAACATGAAGTCTTAAGGCCTGCTTTTATACTTCTAAAATTAAAAATACCCCAAAAAGAAATATAATGCCAAACAAAGACAGGGATAAAGGCAAAAAAAAAAAAAAAAATTACTCTTCTTTAAATGCCCTAAATCAAAGCATTTTGTATTTGCTTTATGGAAATGAGAATTTTAATAAAGTTTGTAAAATATAATATAATGACCTCTTCTATATAACGAGAAAAAAATAACTTGTAAGCTTCTTTAGAGATAATCCAAAATTAACAATTATGTAACAAACTACTGAATTACTAGGAGGATAATACACTTTATGAAGTGTTACTGACATTGAAATATTATTTATTTAATATATTTATATAAAACAAGGACCTAAAATTAAATCTAATAAAATCTGGTTATTTGTTAAAATGGGAATTCAGACAAAAATGAAATAAATTGGTAAAATGAACACCAACAAATTAAACTGTAATGCCCACCATTCCCACCTTTTTAGATCCAGATCAACACCTGGTTGGTTATCAACCAAAAAAATTAGCATACATATGCATAAAACAGCACTGCCCAGCAATACCAACAGCCAAAACAGTGCTAATACTTCTTTGATGCTTTAACAAAACAATTTTAAGTAAACATTTCCTCACCTATTATCAGATGGCAGAAGAGAAAGCAAAGCCAAAGCTGAAAGTTTTCTTCTTTCAGGCTGGGTAATATTGTCCATGCGATCAACCCACATTTCAATCATATTTCCCAAAAGCTGGTCCATCTGAAAAAAAGACCAGGAGGCATCTCAAAATATTTGAAATGCTCTTTACTTATAAGTACTGTTAAAGGCAAAAACCTCATAAAAAAGGTTAAAGTACAATTCCAACAAACCACAGAATTGGAATACAAGAATGTGGGGCAAGCTGTGAGCTGGGGAAAAAAAATGAGCAAAATCAGAAATGGAATCTAATTAATCTTGAGAGCCAATTAATTGAGTGCCAAATAGACTTGTTCAACTTATCTAGGCTAAGGGTCCACTTGTTTGGTCAAATGCTAGTCTAGATGCTGCCATGAAAGTATTCTGCAGATATGATTACATTTGCAATGAGCTGACATTAAGTAGATTACCCTAGATAATGTGAGTACAGTGTCATTCAATCAGATGAAAGCCTTAAGAAAAAACTAAGGTTTCCTATAAATAGAAGAAACCCTGTCTCAAGAATGTAACACAGAAATCCTGCCCAAGTTTTTATTTTCAGCCTGCCCTACAAAATTAGAAATTGCTAGTCCTTGCAATCAACCACATGAGCCAATTCCTTTAATATCCATGTCCGCTTCCCATGTGTGTGCAACTGTGTGTGTATATTCTCTCAGTCTCTCTACATACACACAGAACTGGCTCTGTTTTGCTGAAGAACCCTAGCTAATGCATAGGTAGAATCTATATAATAAAATACGACCAAGTATACTCATCGTGTAGCTTGGAAGTGGGTCTCAGGTTTGCTTATAAACATGTGTACACTTCTCACACCTTTTAAAAAGTGCATTTAATACCAAAATCTGTACTTCACAGATTTGAGTAACATAAGATCAACCTTGAGTTCCCATACTTTCCTACTTTTGTGCTTCTACATTTTTCCAAGAAATGCTTCAATACATTTTTTCCAACACAGTTTAAAAGATAATAAACAGTCAAGTGAACACTTATTAGTTCAAGACAATCATTTATACTTGAGCTCCCCAAACGGTGTGCTGTGTCCTAAGATGCCACAGTGAACTCACAAAGTATTTAAAATTATTCAGAGAAACACAGTGACATCTGTCGATTACTGCAAGAACTACTAGTTCAAATATAGTTCCCAGTTTTAACATTACATTCCTTTTGATGACTTCCTATCTTTGCACAGTACTACCAAAAAGTCAAGGTAGAACAGGAGATGAAAGTGGAGGTGTCCAACCTGAAATTAAGGTTTAAGAATCCTGGTAGTGGCCAATAGCCATTCACATTCCACTAATCAGTAACTGCGGCTATTTAAGAATGAAATAAAGAGTATTTGTGTATAATTTTCAATAGATACAAAGTTATAAGGACATGAATACATTAAGTTATTAGTAATAAATTAATTAATAAATAATTAAGTTGTTTGGATTACGTAATCAAAAGAACAGTTAGATATTTACTCTAGAGGCATTGTGAAAATGTTACTAACACATTAAGGACTGCTGATTTATACCATGTGTCTTCAATGTTCACTTAATTTGGAAACGAATGGCTCAGATGCTTTACAGATTTACTGGAATTAATATCAAGTAAGCAAGATTTTAAAAACAAAGTATAACCATACAAAAGAAAGTATCAAGTTACTAAAATCTAATATATACAAGTAAAGCTAGAGTAACATGTGGCTGAAATGAAGATGTAATCAGCAGAGACAGACATCTCTATGGTCTAATACTATTTATAACTTACATTTATTTGCTCTATTATAAAAGTAACAACAACACATAATAAAAACAGAAATAAGACAATTGTAACAAATGTTGATGACTAGTTATAGTGAATCATGAGGCAAACAAATTCTGCAGTATTTCAGAGAACTATTAATTTCTAAAATTAAAGTATTTCTTAAGCAGCATAATAAAAAGATGATGAGATTTCTCTACTTTGATAACATGCCAGAATCTACCCTGGCAGGTCATGCTAAAGATACCACAATTAAATAAATACCCACTGTAGAAAGAAAAAAAATTATTTCTGACTGGTTCTATCGCTTTTATAACTTTAAAGGATATGACTTATGCTTTCTGTAAGAATTAAGTAGTTTTATATAATTATATTCCCTATAGGAACAGAATAAAATGTTTATGCAAATAGCGATCTTTTTTAAATGTTGTCTTCTTAACCTAACCTTCATAGCAGCTGCTATTCAAGCAATAAAATGTCATTTTTACATAAGATTTCATGAAAAATCATTCATCTTGTGGAAATAAAAAAGTATCTTCAATCTCTGCAGAATCAGAAAGATATGTGTTATTTCAAGCCAAACACTTAAAACAGATTAAGGGGAAAATAATCTAAGTGGCAGGTCTTGAAGAAAGTCATCTCCTTAAGATGAAAAATTTGTAGAATTGAAGTATGTTATCAAAATATTTCACTCTTCCCCCCAAATTTACAAAGTCTAAATCAAAGGGTATTGCCAGAAAGAGTAAGATGATAACATTTCTAGAAAACAAAGAAATACTCAAGGTATAGTTCAGTCTCAGTTTTGTAGAAAGATAAACAGATATTATTCCAATTATTCAGCTACAAACAACTTACTGAATCTTTGGGAAAAAGTTATTTACCCTAGAAGCATACTGACACTGTGAAAACAATTTTAGTTTAGCATTGAACATTTGCTCACTCCCTCTGAAATTCCACTAAAATAAGAGTAAATAAATATAAAAAGCAAACAAATAACCCTACATGGTCTATAAAAGAGAAGAAACTACAATTGGTAAAGAAGGCAACAACTTCTTAGAAGATGGTCAAGTGGATGAAAGAGTGCTTAGTAAGTGACTTAGCAGAACAAAAAAGCCTGGAAACAAACTGCTTGCCAGGGGAAAAACAGTCTAATGCAAACAGACTTGTTTCTCAGAATCTTGCAATTAAAAAGCCACAAAGAAGACAGAGGCATAGAGCTCAAATACAGGAAAACTAGCTGAGAATCTGTATAAGGAACAATTAGAAACTTCCAGATCACCACCCCCACTCCTATGGAAGTACAAAGATTCAGTATCTGCAACTCAAGGCATCAAGAACAGGGGGAAGACAAGGTGAGAAACAAATTAAAATTAGATGATCTAAATGAAAATCAAGATGCTGAGTGGTGAAAAACCATAATCCTCAAAGCCCTTCCCCCAATCCTGAATTCCACAACAAGTGTTTACAAGAAGAAAGATGCTATCCCTTGGAAGAAAAAGGAAGTCTAAAGAGAAAAGGGGCCTACAAATACTGTCATTTTCTAGCAAATTTCCCTACAGCAAAAGCACCATTCTTCAATACTCTAGTCTCTAAACTGAATTAGGTTTTCGTCTAAAAAGTATTCTTCATTCAAGACAGAAAACAACTCTGAAAGACTTTGATTAGCAAATGCTTAGAGATGGACTAAGCAGGTGAACTGTTCTAACAGTGACTTTTACAATGAACCCAACTTCTTACCTAAAAATATAAAATCACTCATAATTAACTTGGTTTTCTCTACTATCTGACAACTGTTTTCAAATGTTTAGACGAGACAAACCCTTCTGCAACATCTTTGCTTGTTCAAAGCTATCTGGATTTACTGGAACTAATTTTCCTCAGTTCAGTTCAGTTCAGTCACTCAGTCGTGTCCGACTCTTTGCGACCCCATGAATTGCAGCATGCCTGGCCTCCCTGTCCATCACCAACTCCAGGAGTTCACCCAAACTCATGTCCATCGAGTTGGTGATGCCATCCAGCCATCTCATCCACTGTCGTCCCCTTCTCCTCCTGCCCCAATCCCTCCCAGCATCAGAGTCTTTTCCAATGAGTCAACTCTTCGCATGAGGTGGCCAAAGTACTGGAGTTTCAGCTTTACCATCAGTCCTGCTGCTGCTGCTAAGTTGCTTCAGTCGTGTCCAACTCTGTGCGACCCCAGAGACGGCAGCCCACCAGGCTCCGCCATCCCTGGGATTCTCCAGGCAAGAACACTGGAGTGGGTTGCCATTTCCTTCTCCAATGCATGAAAGTGAAAAGTGAAAGGGAAGTCGCTCAGTCGTGTCCGACTCTTACCGACCCCATGGACTGCAGCCTACCAGGCTCCTCCATCCGTGGGATTTTCGAAGCAAGAGTACTGGAGTGGGGTGCCATTGCCTTCTCCGAGCATCAGTCCTAGTCCTATTTAATTCTGATGTCCTTTAAAACTGCTCACAATCAACTGTAGCCATTTGAACTACAATAATATTTCATTCTCTTTCATTCACATAGTCTCTAGACTCAAACATGATGGCTTGACAATTTTTGGCCAATTCTTTGTGAAAAACATTTTTTCTTCACATTGAAAAGTGAAAAAAAATAAGTGTCCCATGAAAAGCCAGTGCTCTTACTACAGTGACAGAAATAAATCTGATCCTATAACATCTCTCTCCAATCCTCATACTGTCAACAAGCTGAAGCAGCACCAGCACCTGCCACAGGTCACTATTTCTATTTTGCCAGGAACAAGGCAAGGATGCCAAATTTTACCACTTCTATTCAACACACTATTGGAAGTTCTAGCCAGAACAAATAGACAAGCAAAAGAAATAAAAAGCATCAAAACTGCAAAGGAAGAAGCAAAATTATTATGTTTTGTGGATGATGTGTTCTTATATATAGAAAGTCCCAAAGATGCCACCAAAAAAACTGAGAATATATAAATTCAGCAAAGTAGCAAAATATGAAGTCAACAAACAAAAGTCAGTTGCATTTCTATACATAAACAATGACCAATCTAACAAAGAAAGTATGAAAACAATTCCATTTATATTACCATCAAAAAGAATAAAATGCTTAGCAATTAACCAAGGAGGTGAAAGACATATAAAAAAAAATACTAAACATTTCCTATTAAGAAATTAATAAATAAAAACATATCCCACATTCATGGATTCCAAGACAATATTAAGAAATGTCAATACATCTACTGGATCATAGAAAAAGCAAGAGAATTCCAGAAAAAACATCTGCTTCATTGACTAAGCTACAGCCTTTGACTGTGTAGATCACAACAAACTGTGGAAAATTCTGAAAGAGATGGGAATACCAGACCATCTTACATGCCTCCTGAGAAACCCATATGCAAGTAAGAAGCACAGGTAGGCCAGACATGGAACAATGGACTGGTTCAAGATTGGGAAAGGAGTGCATCGAGGCTGTATATTGTCAACCTGCTTATTTAACTTATATGCAGAGTACATCATGAGAAATGTTGGGCTGGATGAAGCTCAAGCTGGAATCAAGATTGCCAGGAGAAATATCAATAACTTCCGATATGCAGAAGACACCACACTTATGGCAGAAAGCAAAGAATTAAAGAGCCTCTTGATGATGGTGAAAGAGGAGAGTGAAAAAGCTGGCTTAAAACTCGACACTCAAAAAACGAAGATCATGGCATCCCGTCCCATCACTTCAGGGCAAACAGATGGGGAAACAATGGAAACAGTGACAGACTTTATTTTCTTGGGCTCCAAAATCACTGTGGATGGTGACTGCAGCCATGAAATAAAAAGATGCTTGCTCCTTAGAAAAAAGCTACAACAAACCTAGATAGCATATTAAAAAGCAGAGACATTACTTTGTCAACAAAGGTCCGTTCAGTGGAAGCTATGGTTTTCCCAATAGTCATGTATGGATGTGAGAGTTGGATCATAAAGAAAGCTGAGCGCCAAAGAATTGATGCTTTTGAACTGTGGTGGTGCAGAAGACTCTTGAGAGTCCCTTGGACTGCAAGGAGATCCAACCAGTCAATCCTAAAGGAAATCAGTCCTGAATATTCACTGAAAGGACTGATGCTGAAGTTGAAGCTCAAATACACTGGCCACCTGATGCAGAGAGCCAACTCATTGGAAAAGACCCTGATGCTGGGAAAGATTGAAGGTAAAAGAAGGGGGCATCAGAGGACAAGATGGTTGGATAGCATCACTGACTCAAAGGACAGGAGTTTGATCAAACTCCAGGAGACGGTGAAGGACAGGGAAGCCTGGCGTGCTGCAGTCCATCGGGTCACGAATAGTGGGACATGACTGAGCGACTAAACAACTGCTCCTCAAAGCAATCTACAGTTTCAATGCAATCTCTATCAAAATCTCAATGATATTTTTTCTTTGTAGAAACAGAAAAAGCCATCCTAAAGTTCATCGAGAATCTCAAAGGATCCTGAATAGACAAAATCATCTCCGAAAAGATGAAAAAAGCCACAGGACTCACACTTTTGAATTTCAACATGCATTACAAAGGTTTAGTAATCAAAATTATGTGATAATCATACAAAAGTAGACATATAGATCGATGGAATAGAATAGACAGCCCAGAAATAAACCCTTGCATAAATGATTGAATGATTTTTGACAAGAGTGCCAAGATCATTCAATGAGGAAAGGACAATCTTTTCAATAAATGGCACTGTAAAAAGTGAATAACCATATGTAAAATAATGGAGCTGGATCCTTACCTCATACCATATACAAAATTCAACTCAAAATGAGTCAGAGATAAACAACAGCACATACTGTATAGCACAGGGAAGTATAGCCATTATCTTATAATAACATTATACACACACACACACACACACACACACACATACACACCATGGAATATTATTCAGCCTTAAAAAGGAAAGGAATTCTGACATACTCGACAGTACTATGAGCATTCAGATCTCTGGAGAAGGAAATGGCAACCCATTCCAGTATTCTTGCCTGGAGAATCCCATGGACAGAGGAGCCTTGGCAGGCTACAGTCCATGGGGTGGCAAAGAGTCAGACATGACTAAGCATGTACACACCATGAACTTTCAGAATATTAGGCTTAAAGTGATATGTTAGTCACAAAAAGACAAATATTGTATGATTCCACTTGTATGAGGTATTTAGAGTAGTCAAAAATCACAGACATAAAAAGTAGCATGGTGTTTCCAGGGGCTACAGGGAGAGGGTAATGAGAAGTTATTGTTTTATGAGTACAGAGGTTCAAGTTTTATAAGTCTGAAAGAGTTATGGAGATGGATGGTGGTGAAGATTGTACATTATTATGTTAAATACCACTGACCAAGTTTATGCTATGTGTATCTTATCAGAGGAAAAAAAAACACTAGGGAAAAAATTTAACAGTAACTTTTCACTTCCCACAGCATACTGGACATAGTTCTAACATAGGACTTATAATAACATTACAAAATGGCCTGTTAAGTACTCTCTCCCTTTAAAAATCAAGCTTGTCAAACCAAGTGTCTCCAGTATACAGTGGAGAAGTGCCTATTTCAGGATGTACAGGACGCAGCAGAATGTGGTCACTGAGATGAAGTGAGGTTACTGGGGTGTGCATATCAATTCCATCACTTACTAGCTTTGGAAACGTGACCAAGTCACCAAATCTCTCCAAGTCTCAACTTTCTCAGGTGTGAGATAGATATAAAAATATTATTACCTCCTTGCATTGTTGTGAGGATTTAAAATAATACAAAAAATTTATAGTTATTACTAAGATCACTCAACAGATTTTGCTGAACTCAACTGAATACACTCTTTAAACTTTTAACATTATTCCATCACAGCTAAATTTAATAAAGCTAATGAAAAATCTGACCTGTCTATTCATCAAAATGAAGTCTAGGTTCTCTAATTAGGTTAGTCTAATTCTGTAAAAACTAACATACATTCTACAATTTGCACTTCCTTACTCTGGATTTTCATTAAAAGTGGAAACGGAAATATCTGTTTCAGCCACAAACCTAAATTTTTCACAAATTGCCCCTCCATTCTAGAGATATCAGTCAAGTACATTCTACCTTCTACATTTTATAAACCTTAACAGATTAATCACTTAAGACATAAAAATCATATTTTACTATAATGTATGTAGTCTCAAGTAACCAACTCATTGAAGAACCTATTCCAAACTTACTCAGGTGATTGGTTTCAATTTAGTATGTTTTTAATAAACTTTGCTGAAAAGGTCATTTCCTACAGTAATGATGATAGAAACACTGCGTGACATTAAGAACAAGTTCATTAAAGAAATGAAACAAAGGTATTACATGACTGTATGTAAAGCAGTCCTGTTTCATTTTATGTCTGCTGCTAAGTCGCTTCAGTTGTGTCCAACTCTGTGTGACCCCATAAACGGCAGCCCACCAGGCTTCCCCGTCCCTGGGATTCTCAAGGCAAGAATACTGGAGTGGGTTGCCATTTCCTTCTCCAATGCATGAAAGTGAAAAGTGAAAGTGAAGTCGCTCAGTCGTGTCCGACTCTAGCGACCCCATGGACTACAGCCTACCAGGCTGCTCCATCCATGGGATTTTCCAGGCAAGAGTACTGGAGTGGGTTGCCATTGCCTTCTCCTTCATTTTATGTATGAGGTGACAAAAACTACAACCATAAACAAATCAAAATTCTATCCTATAGTTAAGTAGAATAACATTGTCTATTTTGAGAGAGAACAACATTTAAGTTTCAAATTGCCACTCACAGATTCCTCTTTCTTCTTTTTCCCAAATTATCGTATGGCATAGGTTATTAAAGATTTAAAATAACAAAAATACTTATTTCAAGATCATGCTTGTTGAAAGCAATTCCATGAATGATTCAACTATGTATGACTTCATTTTGTATTCTTGAACATAATAATAAAATTTGATTCAGGCAATAAAAAAATAAAATTTAAATACTTCAAGGTTTTTTTTATAGACTCAATATTTCACCAAATTTTTTCGAAACTTTATTTGGATAAAGATTTTCTTTAAGTACATAAATTCTTACCTCTTGATTAAATTTATGTGCCATCTCATTAAGAAGTGAAGAAAAAAAACTAGTGTTTTGTAGCAGGACTCGACCCATAACTCCGAGATATGTTGACATTACTACAGGATACCTCTGTGCAATTAAAATACAGCATATTTAAAATTGTGTTATGGTACAAGTATAAACAATAATAAATAATCATTGACAAAGTAATAATCAACAGGGATATGCAATAATATTCTTCTTTATACTGCTTCTTTAGAATGAACTGCCAATACTGTTGAGTTCTAACTTACTAAATATATATGTCTCACAAGGTAATATATATGTATTATGTACATATTTTTATGGATTATATATGTATGTATATAATAAAGAGAGGAACAACGAAAGAATATTTATCAATGGCATACTTACACATTTATATTACTTTAAAAGCTCCTAACATACATATTTAGAGTCTATTAAAGAGCTTAACTTAGAAGAAAACCAGTATTTTCATATATTTCATATATCACATAGTTTTATGTAACAAAACTAGCACTATTTTTCCCTTTCCTATGCTTAACATGTTTCTGTATAAACACACATGCATATGAGTTAAAGACATGAGATACCAAAGGAAATTCATACTTTCCTATGTAGAGACAGAAATAGCAAAGCTGTATAACTACCCTGAAATTGAGGTAATTTACTGCAAAATAATCAAACAGTAAGTCCTTTTTGTATCTAACAATGAATAAGAAATAATTTTCCAAAGAGTAAGTAAAATAGAACCCTAGAATCTAACATTAATATTAGAAGCTTAAGAAAAATCTTACCTCCCCTTCTATAATACCTCTGAAAATACAGGGTAGAATTGGTTGAAACATTTGCGGGCCTAATACTGGGTTCACCTTAAGGGCATTTTCCACAACCTAAAAACCAAAATGACACAATGGTAATGCTTAGTAATGCAAGTCAATGCTTTATGCAAAACACAGGTAAAGAAAACAATATATTAAATACACATACATACAAACACATGAAATATTCATTATCCTGACACCAGACACACTTCTATAAGATAGTCCATTAAAAATTACAATTCAATTTTAAGGATATAATATTTAGACACAGCTATATAGTTCACATAGAATTATAATTAATCACATTCTGATAACACAAGCTTCATGATGTCAATGTACTTCTTATCTTTGCATTTTAAACAAACAACCCTTACAAAATGTTTAATGATGCTTGCTTAATGTTTCGTATTTGTTTAAAATTTAGGGCCTTACAGAGGCAAAAGGCATTTCAAAAGTATTCTAATAGTGAAAAGCGAAATTAGTAACAACTATACTCACTATACAAAACGAAGCCTACATTTAAAATTTTTATTTACTTATTTTAATTGGAGGAAAATTACTTCACAATATTGAGATGGTTTTTGCCATACATCAGTATAAATCGGCCATTGGTAAACATGTGTCCCCTCCATCCTGAACCCCCCTTGCACCTCCCTCCCCACCCTATCCTTCCAGCTTATCACAGAGCACCAGCTTTGGGTGCCCTGAAACCTGCACTTTTAATTTATCAGTCAACTGGATGGAAAACGAATGCATATAAACTACATATTTATTAAATGAGAAATAATCTTATTGTATTTATAATACAACCATACAGATTATTAAGCATGCACACTGATTGTGACATGTGAAAATTTGAAACATAAAGTTCTTTTATACGAGTGAGATGGGTTCCTTCTAAAACAAATACAGCATGAAATTCAAACAGGGCTGGGATTTTTTGTTTTGGCGGGCAGGGGTTGGGGTGCAGGGAGTGAGAAAGGCAGTGGTCAGAAAGTAGCAGTGAGGATCAATAAGAAATGCCCATCCTTCTGGTCCCACTGCCTGAGGGGTAAGAATGAACACAGGCACCATCTGAGAGGGTTGCAGGCAAGTGCCAATCTCAAGGCAGAGAGGCAGGCTTCTCTGAAGAGCGTCCAGCATTGGTTCTCAGGACTGACTACTGGCATTCCCAGTGGGACAAGTGTTTACTCTGCAGGAATATTCCACCTATCAAAGGGTTTTAAGTATCTCTGATCTCTGCTCATTATGTTCCAATTGCATGTTCCCAATACAGTGACAACCAAATACACCTTGTGCATTTCAAAACATTCTCAAGGTAAGCAAATAGTACAATGAATGACAAGATTCTTTTTTTGTCCATGAGACAAACGGAATGTCGAAAACAAAGTTTAAAAATACAAAAACTTTTACTGTGGGCCGAACACTATGCTATCTACTAAGAGATACAGGAAAAAAAAAAAAAAAGATATCACAGTTTATGATTAAAAGCCACAGGAAATGATGAGATTCAGAACATAATTAAATTTGACCTCAGTAAGTTTTGTCAAAAAAAATTAGACTTAGAATAAAGAGGGGGAAAGGTGTACATAAGCTACCCAGAGGTAGATGTCACTAGAAATTTTATCTATGAATGGAAAGTAAGGCCATCTGCTGACTGCTGGACGCACTTTTCCTTCCTAAAACTCCACTAAAATTAGAGTAAGAAGATTTTAAAGGGAGGAGGAATAATTTTAAAAGGACAAAAGGAATGAGAGATGAATACTGGAAGGTACAAAAAAGAAATTCAAGAAGTAACTGACTTATCAGATGAGAGAAAGCTGAAACCTAAGGCTGCGATACAGAAAGCCAAGAGCAACTCGATGTGTATCAAATTTATCTTCTCCCTACAAATTCTTCAAGAGATGAGAATATCAGACCACCTTACCTGCCTCCTGAGAAACCTGTATGCAGGTCAAGAAGTAACAGTTACAAATGGACATGGAACAACAGACTGGTTCTAAACTGGGAAAGGAGTACATCGAGGCTGTATATTGTCACCCTGCTTATTTAACTTATATGCAGAGTACATCATGTGAAATGCTGCGCTGGATGAAGCTCAAGCTGGAATCAAGATTGCCAGGAGAAATATCAATAACCTCAGATATGCAGATGACACCACACTTATGGCAGAAAGCGAAGAGGAACTAAGGAGCCTCTTGAGGAGAGTGAAAAAGCTGGCTTAAAATTCTACATTCAAAAAACGAAGATCATGGCATCCCATCCCATCACTTCATGGCAAATAGATGGGGAAACAACGGAAACAGTGACAGACTATTTTCTTGGGCTCCAAAATGTCTGTAGATGGTGAGTGCGCCATGAAATTTAAAAAAAAAAAAAAAAACACTTGCTCCTAGGAAGAAAAGCTACAACAAACCTAGAGAACATATTAAAAAGCAGAGACATTACTTTGCTGACAAAGGTCCATCTAGTCAAAGCCATGGTTTTTCCAGTAGTCATGTATGGGTGTGAGAAAAGAAAAAGGAAAGTGAAGTCACTCAGTTGTGTCTGACTCCTTGAGACAGCGTGGACTGTAGCCTACCAGGCTCCTCCATCCATGAGATTCTCCAGGCAATAATACTGGAGTGAGTTGCCATTTCCTTCTCTAGGGGAATCTTCCCGATCCAGGGATCAAACCTGCATCTCTCACATTGCAGGCAGATGCTTTACCCTCTGAGCCATCAGGGAAGCCCACTGGGGATGTGAGAGTTGGACCATTGGGGGTGTAAGAGTTGGACCATAAAGAAAGCTGAGCACCAAAGAATTGATGCTTTTGAACTACAGCATTGGAAAAGATTCTTGAGAGTCCCTTGGACTGCAAAAGGATCAAACCAGTACATCCTAAAGGAAATCAGTTCTGAATATTCATTGGAAGGACTGATGCTAAAGCTGAAGCTTCAATACTTTGGCCACTTGATGCGAAGAACTGACTCACTAGAAAAGACCCTGATGCTGGGAAAGATTGAAGGCAGGAGGAAAAGGGGACGACAGAGGATGAGATGGTTGGATGGCATCACTGACTCAATGGACATGAGTTTAAGCAAGCTCCAGGAGTTGGTGATGGACAGGGAAAACTGGAGTGCTTCAGTCCATGGGGTCGCAAAGAGCCAAACACGACTGAGTGACTGAGCTGAATTGAACTGAACTACCTCTTCTCATCAAAAACCACAGGAATTAGCAGAGCCATAAATCTCTGGAAAGGAGAGTAAAGGAAAAGCTAAAAATAAGACTGGTTGGAAGTCTACTTAAGAAAAAATTGCCAGATATTCCCAAGTCTGCATATTTGGGCAACTGACCAATGGGGACTCCCCACCCCAGGAGAAGACAATGTATTTTCTTTAAAGGGTCTAAAAGAGACGTTTCAGACTAAAAGGGCCCAGCAGTGCCTGGTACTATTAATTGAAATAAACTTACATCAAGGCACATCATTGTAAAATTTCAGAACACTAAGAACAATAAAAAGAAGCTACAAGTTGGGGAGGGGAAACAGGTAGGGGGAGTCAGCATGACTCTGAAAGAGATTTCTTCAAGAAAACTGAAGTACAATAATAAACCCCTATGGGTCAATCTGTCTGAATGTGTGGAACAGAGAAGTTGCAGACAATTTAGTGCACTTAAAAAATTACACCGAAAAATTTATTAGCTCCAAACATTATAGAAGTTTGGGCAGAAAAGGAAAAATAATCACATGCTAAATATTAAGACTTTTAATATATAAATTCATTGAAATGTACCATTCAATACAATCCAGCTCTCTGCCATTAGGCATTTTCTTTATATACAGAGGTAAAGTTACTGTTGTGTAAAGGATTCACTTATTTCAGAACAAAAATGGAGGAGTCTTTGCAATCAAAAAGGTTAGGAACCATAGAAACTATGAGATCCTTTCTGAAGAATTATACAGGAAAATGCCATTATCAGACTTGGAGGCAAGCACTGTGGATCAGAATTAAGAGAAAATTCAGAAAGTATAATTGATCAGATATAGAAAAGAATTTGAACAGCTGATCAAAGGCGAAGAAGTCTGGGAATACTCATTTTCACATATGGTCAATGGGTACAATTGTGATGCCATTAATAACAGTGAGGCTTTGTTTTAGACACGGTGAACCTGAGATAATTTTTCCTGTGGGAAAATCCATATGGGAATGGTCTTATATTATTTTCACACTCATGACACTCCATAGGGTCCACTTTTCAGGGAAGTTATTGCAGCTGTGACTGAAAAATCATAGAGTTCAAATTATGACTATTAACAAAGTGAGAAAAGAAGGTTCTTGCATAATGATCAAAATCCTATCTTTCACTTCTAAACAAGATTTTTGAAAAATGCATCTAGTGGTTTCAGTGGTAATAAACAACTCTGCATATTTTAAGCAGAATGCATGTATACCTAGATGGCCAAACATCTCCAAGAGGAAATAATACTAAAGACAACTACAATAATAAATAACAGGTAGTTTTATTAAAAGATAATTTACAGATATGAAGAGAATTTAAATTGTAACTTGCTCCTCTTGGAGGGTGGGGGGCAGAATCATTATGTCCTCAGAGATTTTAACAAGTTCGACGTGTTTTAACGCACTTATTTTAGTTTCCATGTTCAAACTGTACCCTTACTAGTCAGTGGGAGCTCCTTCAAGTTGACTCTTGCATTCTTTAGACAGAATCCCATCTTCTCTTCCTTCTGGCACAAGGGGATCATCCCGGTTTATCTTGTGTCCCTCCCACCTGAGCCCTGGAGTCAACCAGCAGCAGGATACAGTATTCATAGACCGCAGTATTTAATCTAGGTTTTGAGGTGCTTATTGTCACTGGACTGGCACTGCTTCTAGGTATTGGCTTACATGAATTAGGAAATCTATATTTCTCTTCCTGAGAAGCATATACCAATAATTCACCAAATCCAATTTAAGATTATAGCATTTTACGTTGTTGCTGTTCGGTCACTAAGTTGTGTCTGACTCTTTGCGACCCCATGGACTGCAGCATGCCAGACTTCCCTGTCCTTCACTATCATCCTGAATTTGCTTGAAGTCATGTCCATTGAGTTGGTGATGCCATCCAACCATCTCATCTTCTGTAACCTCCTTCTCCAACTGCCCTCAATCTTTCCTAGCATTAGTCTTTTCCAAGTTGGCTCTTTGAATCAGGTGGCCAAAGTATTGGCACTTCAGCTTCAGTGTAAGTCCTTTCAGTGAATATTCAGGGTTGATTTCCTTTAGGATTACTGGTTTGATCTCCTTGCTATCAAGGAACTCTCAAGAGTCTTCTCCAGTATCACAGTTTAAGTATCAATTCTTCGGCACTCAGCCTTCTTTATGGTCCAACTCTCACATCCATACATGCCTAGAGGAAAAACTACAGCTTTGACTATATGGACCTCTATTGGCAAAGTGACGTCTCTGCTTTTTAATACACTGTCTTGGGTTGGGAAGATCCCCTGGAGGAGGGCATGGCAACCCACTTCAGTATTCTTGCCAGGAGAATCCTCATGGACAGAGAAGCCTGGCAGGCTACAGTCCATGGGGTCACAAAGAATCAGACACGACTGAGTGAGTAAGCACAGCACAGCACAGGTTTGGCATAGCTTTTCTTCCAAGGAGTAAGTGTCTTTTAATTTCATGGCTGCAGTCACCATCCACAGCATTTTATGTAACTTCTTTGATTTTATGGTTCCATCCTTCTTCCCTTGTATTGAAAAATATGATATTCGAATAACCTTATCTGCTTCTTACTGTTATGTACAAAATATCCACATATGGGTTTCAAAATAACAATACCAATCTTACTGATAACGATAACAATACTGAAAGCAATTTATAATTTCTTTATGTTTCTTTCTGTTTTAACGTTATATCTCACCAGGAACATACATATAAAATACTGTGTATCAAAGTTACTTGAAATATTCTCAGATGACTTATGCCACTAACACAGTAATAGTTAGATTCAAACGTTTCCTTTTTAAAAAATCTTTAGAACTGCTTTTACTTTATTATTTTAAATCATGTAAAACATCTCTATGACCCCAACCCCTAAAGTACAAAATGTACTTTCTGAAAGACTTAGTTTGCATTCTCTGCCCCTCTTTCCCCTACTTAACCACTTTCATTAATTTGGTTTATTTTTCCATTGCTCTCTATGTGCACTCTTCAAATACAGGAAAACTCTGGACTCTGTTTTTTGCTTATAGTCTCAAATCACTCTGAAACTGTATACAGATGTTGTCTTCATTTCTTTCTAAGGTTGCACAGTATTCCTCTGTGGCTGAATAAGCTGTAGTACCCCTTATCCTATCATCCAACCCCCTATTACTATTTTTATCAGCATTTTGCTATTACATACATAACTTATGAATTTTAGTTTCAATCCACCTCCTTTCTGATTATACAGTTTGGAAACAGACTATTTTTATACTTCCTGTGAAAAATGCAGGCTTTTAGTTTGTGCCTTACACTCAAATCATTTTCTGGATTTAGGCTTACGTAGTATACAAAGTGATTAAGAGCACAGATTCTGAGGTAAGAAAGCCTATGTTTACGTCACGGTTCTAATACTTACTAGCTGGGTGACCCTGGACAAGGTATTTATTTCTTTGTGATGTAATTTCTCATCTGTTAAAATGGGGGAGAGAACAGTACTATCATCACAGGCTTATGTGAGGATCAGAAATGTGTAGTAAACAGTAAATGCTAGTATTAGCTATAGTTATTACAGAATAAATTATACCTTAAAGATATGTGTGCCATCTTAAATAAGGCTTATCACAGTGAATAAAACAATGTGGCTCACTACTGCTTGATAAGACCATGATAAAAAAGAGAATTTCTAAACTCAAATTGGTGTATACAATAGAGTTAAATTTCAAATTTAAAAATATGTTAATTAAAATGTGTGTATTTTTAGAATATAATTGTATTCATCTAGATAATTTGTCCCAACTCATTGAATACAAAAAGCCTATTTTTGCTCCTAAAGCAGGCATACTTGTCTCTCTATCCAGTTTTCATAACATTATAATTTTCTGCTTCAGAGAACAAAGAAGCTACTTCCAGATACTGTCAGAAGTAGTATAACAGTGACATTTAGTCAAAAATATATTAAAAATGTTATATAGCATACTCTACTAAGAAACAGTATCTGAGATATTAAAAAATGAAAAAATGAGTTAATATTAAAAACTATTATAATTTTATTGGAACTTAGAATAGGAAAATGCCAAAAATTTTGAGCATTATCTCAGCTTTCAAGTGCAAGCATAATAGCACCATTTATCTAAAATATTATTTTGTATAAAAAATGCAAATAATTCGTGATAATGAGTATATGTCTAGTATTTAACATCCATTTAATAAATAATTAAATTCAGTTTCTGGGATTTCAAATCAAATATGAGGTTTAGCTACAGCAATGCTATATAAAAATAGTCTTTTTGTTTGTTTGTTTTTTTAATTTTATTTAACTTTACAATATTATATTGGTTTTGCCATATATCAAAATGAATCTGCCACAGGTATACATGTGTTCCACATCCTGAACCCTCCTCCTCCTCCCTCCCCATACCATCCCTCTGGGTCGTCCCAGTGCACCAGCCCCAACCATCCAGTATCGTGCATCGAACCTGGACTGGCGATTCGTTTCATATATGATATTATACATATTTCAATGCCATTCTCCCAAATCATCCCACCCTCTCCCTCTCCCACAGAGTCCAAAAGACTGTTCTATACATCAGTGTCTCTTTTGCTGTCTCGTACACAGGGTTATTGTTACCATCTTTCTCAATTCCATATATATGCGTTAGTATACTGTATTGGTGTTTTTCTTTCTGGCTTACTTCACTCTGTATAATAGGCTCCAGTTTCATCCACCTCATTAGAACTGATTCAAATGTATTCTTTTTAATGGCTGAGTAATACTCCATTGTGTATATGTACCACAGCATTCTTATCCATTCATCTGCTGATGGATATCTAGGTTGCTTCAATGACCTGGTTATTATAAACAGTGCTGTGATGAACATTGGGGTACACGTGTCTCTTTCGATTCTGGTTTCCTAAGTGTGTATGCCCAGCAGTGGGATTGCTGGATCATAAGGCAGTTCTATTTCCAGTTTTTTAAGGAATCTCCACACTGTTCTCCATAGTGGCTGTACTAGTTTGCATTCCCACCAACAGTGTAAGAGGGTTCCCTTTTCTCCACACTCTCTCCAGCATTTATTGCTTGTAGACTTTTGGATCGCAGCCATTCTGACTGGCGTGAAATGGTACATCATAGTTAAAAATAGTCTTAAACACAGGTTATTAGACTGGTAATTTTTAATTCAAGAATTTATATATTATTAATGACCCCCTGAATCAAGACAAATTGGAAGTAGTCAAACAAGAGATGGCAAGAGTGAATGTCAACATTCTAGGAATCAGCGAACTGAAATGGACTGGAATGGGTGAATTTAACTCAGATGACCATTATATCTACTACTGTGGGCAGGAATCCCTCAGAAGAAATGGAGTAGCCATCATGGTCAACAAAAGAGTCCAAAATGCAGTACTTGGATGCAATCTCAAAAACGACACAATGACCTCTGTTCGTTTCCAAAGCAAACCATTCAATATCACAGTAATCCAAGTCTATGCCCCAACCAGTAACTTTGAAGAAGCTGAAGTTAAACAGTTCTATGAAGACCTACAAGACCTTTTAGAACTAACACCCAAAAAAGATGTCCTTTTCATTACAGGGGACTGGAATGCAAAAGTAGGAAGTCAAGAAACACCTGGAGTAACAGGCAAATTTGGCCTTGGAATACGGAATGAAGCAGGGCAAAGACTAATAGAGTTTTGCCAAGAAAATGCTCTGGTCATAGCAAACACCCTCTTCCAACAACACAAGAGAAGACGCTACACATGGACATCACCAGATGGTCAACACCAAAATAAGATTGATTATATTCTTTGCAGCCAAAGATGGAGACACTCTATACAGTCAGCAAAAACAAGAGCAGGAGCTGACTGTGGCTCAGATCATGAACTCCTTATTGCCAAATTCAGACTTAAATTGAAGACAGTAGGGAAAACTACTAGACCATTCAGGTATGACCTAAATCAAATCCCTTATGATTATACAGTGGAAGTGAGAAATAGATTTAAGGGCCTAGATCTGATAGATAGAGTGCCTGATGAACTATGGAATGAGGTTCGTGACATTGTACAGGAGACAGGGATCAAGACCATCCCCATGGAAAAGAAATGCAAAAAAGCAAAATGGCTGTCTGGGAAGGCCTTACAAATAGCTGTGAAAAGAAGAGAACCAAAAAAGATATAAACATCTGAATGCAGAGTTCCAAAGAATAGCAAGAAGAGATAAGAAAGCCTTCTTCAGCAATCAATGCAAAGAAATAGAGGAAAACAACAGAATGGGAAAGACTAGAGATCTCTTCAAGAAAATCAGAGATACCAAAGGAACATTTCATGCAAAGATGGGCTCGATAAAGGACAGAAATGGTATGGACCTAACAGAAGCAGAAGATATTAAGAAGAGATGGCAAGAATACACAGAAGAACTGTACAAAAAAGATCTTCACGACCCAGATAATCACGATGGTATGATCACTCACCTAGAGCCAGACATCCTGGAATGTGAAGTCAAGTGGGCCTTAGAAAGCATCACTACGAACAAAGCTAGTGGAGGTGATGGAATTCCAGTTGAGCTATTTCAAATCCTGAAAGACGATGCTGTGAAAGTGCTGCACTCAATATGCCAGCAAATTTGGAAAACGCAGCAGTGGCCACAGGACTGGAAAAGGTCAGTGTTCATTCCAATCCCAAAGAAAGGCAATGCCAAAGAATGCTCAAAGTACCACACAACTGCACTCATCTCACACACTAGTAAAGCAATGCTCAAAATTCTCCAAGCCAGGCTTCAGCAATATGTGAACCGTGAACTTCCTGATGTTCAAGCTAGTTTTAGAAAAGGCAGAGGAACCAGAGATCAAATTGCCAACATCCGCTGGATCATGGAAAAAGCAAGAGAGTTCCAGAAAAACATCTATTTCTGCTTTATTGACTATGCCAAAGCCTTGGACTGTGTGGATCACAATAAACTGTGGAAAATTCTGAAAGAGATGGGAATACCAGACCACCTGATCTGCCTCTTGAGAAATTTGTATGCAGGTCAGGAAGCAACAGTTAGAACTGGACTTGGAACAACAGACTGGTTCCAAATAGGAAAAGGAGTACGTCAAGGCTGTATATTGTCACCCTGCTTATTCAACTTATATGCAGAGTACATCATGAGAAACGCTGGACTGGAAGAAGCACAAGCTGGAATCAAGATTGCAGGGAGAAATATCAATAACCTCAGATATGCAGATGACACCACCCTTATGGCAGAAAGTTAAGAGGAACTAAAAAGCCTCTTGATGAAGGTGAAAGTGGAGAGTGAAAAAGTTGGCTTAAAGCTCAACATTCACAAAACAAAGATCATGGCATCCAGTCCCATCACTTCATGGGAAATAGATGGGGAAACAGTGGAAACAATGTCAGACTTTATTTTTCTGGGCTCCAAAACACTGTAGATGATGGCTGCAGCCATGAAATTAAAAGACGCTTACTCCTTGGAAGGAAAGTTATGACCAACCTAGATAGCATATTCAAAAGCAGAGACATTACTTTGCCAACACAGGTTTGTCTAGTCAAGGCTATGGTTTTTCCTGTGGTCATGTATGGATGTGAGAGTCGGACTGTGAAGAAGGCTGAGCGCCAAAGAATTGATGCTTCTGAACTGTGGTGTTGGAGAAGACTCTTGAGAGTCCCTTGGACTGCAAGGAGATCCAACCAGTCTATTCTGAAGGAGATCAGCCCTGGGATTTCTTTGGAAGGAATGATGCTCAAGCTGAAACTCCAGTACTTTGGTCACTTCATGCGAAGAGTTGACGCATTGGAAAAGACTGATGCTGGGAGGGATTGGGGGCAAGAGGAGAAGGAGACGACAGAGGATGAGATGGCTGGATGGTATCACTGACTCAATGGACGTGAGTCTGAGTGAACTCAGGGAGTTGGTGATGGACAGGGAGGCCTGGTGTGCTGCGATTCATGGGGTCGCAAAGAGTCGGACACGACTGAGCAACTGATCTGATCTGATCTGATCTGAACACTTGTACTGGCTGAGTATATAACAGGCAATGTTTTAAGTGGCCTATACATATAAGGTTATGCAATCCTTACCTCAACCCTAGGAAGTAGGTAAATTTTTTATCCTTATTTGACAGATCAAAAGTGAGGATTAGAGATTAACTTGCTCACCTCACCCAGCTGTGAGGTAGCAGAGCCAATATTCTAATTGTAACAGTTTTGCTTAAGTCATCTGCTAAGTTACACTATATCAAGAATATAACTTAAATAGTAAGAGAAAATATTCTCCTTAGGACATATCCTAAAAACTTGCCTCATTTTTAAATAAATTTCACAATCTCATTCTGTATGACAAACAAGCTGCCTTTCAACAATTACTTTACTAATAATATTGCAGAAAAGCAGGAGGAAAAATCCATTTAAATTTTTTCTGGTAGGTGTTTAAATGTAAGAAAAATTCTAAGTTTTTCATCACTTAGAATTTAAAGATTATACTTTAACACAAGAATTTCAGATAATGGTAATTACAGATTATTAAAATCATATAGTATAACACCTTTTATAATAAATATGAGAATTTAAGTCCAGAATGTACTCAAGAATGTGTAAGTAGCAGAGCTGGGTGTACAAAACCAAGACACAGGTCAAGGAGAAAATAACATTCCACATGCAGTTATTATTTACTAAACTTAGGCTCATGGAAAAGCTTACAGTCAAGAAGAGAAAGATAAAACACACACTGAACAATCTACAAAGGCAGCAGCAAAATGTCAAGGCAACTTTCTCTCAAATTTCTATCACTCCCACATTGCCAATCAGTTATTTCTCAAACAGAACGAAGTTCCAAGTATCCATTCCTTGTATCTCTACTTTCAGAGAAGAAATTACCACTGAGGCAAAAGATGAAGCTGAAATTCTATAAGACAGAAGGAAGTTCCTCAACATAATCAGTTTGGTAAGAGCGTAAATGCAATAAAAATTCACAAAAACATTTTAGCAAACAACAGGACAAATGTTACTTGGCTTGTAAGCTTTAGGGCTAGAATACTTTGAAATTATAAGTGAGGTTGATAGACATATGGTGGGAAACAAGCCTCAAGTATCTGGGGTCAAGACAAGTCACACACAGATTATTACTCTTAAGTCACGGCACAAGCTTCTCAGGAACAAGGGCCTATACTCCCACCCTTTATCCCCTACTCTAAAAAAGAAACCAAAGAACCTATGAAATTAAAACCAAAGAGTTCTGCTGTATTTTCATTCTATATTTACCCACTTCCTGGCTTACAATACTATGACTTTGGATTGAAGTTTCCATTGTGATTTCAAACATAAAATGTCAAATAAGAGAGTGTGCTGAAGAATGTAATGGGTTAGATAAAAAATCTTTCTGGGAAACATCAGAATTAACCAAAGAACATTTTATTTCAAGCCTTGTTAAAAGCCTTTCTGCAAGAAATCCCTCAGAAGTCTACGATGACACTTTAACTGAATCATTCTTAAATAGCAACAAGATAGAATTCATTTAAGAATGAATACTGAGGGGCCTCCCGGGTGGCTTGGTTAGGGGAGTCAGTCTGCCAATTTAGGAGAGCCGGGAAGATCTTTGCAGGTATAATTAAGATGGAGTAATTAGGATAGGCCCCATCCCTGGTGCTTCAGAGGGTAAAGAATCTGCCTGCAATGGGGGACACCCAGGTTCGATCCCTGCATCAGGAAGATCCCCTGGAGAAGGAACTGGCAACCCACTCCAGTATTCTTGCCTGGGAA
This sequence comes from Bubalus kerabau, assembly GCF_029407905.1. NCBI lineage: Eukaryota > Metazoa > Chordata > Mammalia > Artiodactyla > Bovidae > Bubalus > Bubalus kerabau. Next base: position 18,714,445 of record NC_073641.1, read on the forward strand.
ATCCCATGGACAGAGGACTCTGGCAGAATACAGTCCATGGGGTTGCAAGAGTTTGACATGACTGAGCGAGTAACACACACTTCACCCATTATGACTGGTGTCCTTATAAGAAGAGAAGACAGAGATATAAGGAGAAGGTCATGTGACAACTGAGGCAAAGACTGGAGTGACGCATGTTTAAGCGAAGGGAGTCAGAAATTGCTGCTAACTACCAGAAGCTAAGAAAAAGGTATGGAACAGATTTTCCTCGAGTCCTCAGAGACAGGGTAGCCCTACCGACACCTTGATTTCTGACTTTTAGTTTCTAGAACTGTGTGAGAGAGATAATCACTATAAATACTATAGATTAGTTCCTGTTGTTATAAACCACTCAGATTGCGGCACTTGTTATGCTAGCCCTAGGAAACAAACATCATTCTTAATGGTATCATCATTTTCTCATCGCTTTACAAGTTAACACTTCAGTAATTTGGCATACGAACCTCTCCAATTTACAGATACTAAAGGTTTTAAATAACACCATTATCCCCACCCTCAACAGATAATTCTCACAAGAGTCTCACAATAGTCTGTTCTTGTTCACTTCTCTGCAGTATTTAACACTGTAATAATCTAATTCACCCTGCTAGGATTGCCAGATTTAGCAAATAAAATACTATGTTTTATCGGCAACCCTAACCCTACCAAACAGTTAAGACTCAGCTCCCATCTCAACTCCCTCTCTCTGAAAAATGTTCTCTGCAAAATGCTGGGTTGGAAGATCACTTCTATACTCCCAGAGGAACATAAAGCAAACAGATAGCAACGTCTAATAGTAGAAAGTGTTCATGAAAATCACCTGGGGAACTTTTTAAAAAGAAATCCTAACATCTTATGTCGTACTCAAATTTACAAAAAGTTCACCAGGTAATCGGAGACACCTCTAATCTAAAACTATGTAACACAGTAAATGTTGGCTAACTGTTTACCAGCTTCCAACCCCAAAAGAATGACTGCTCAAGAGCAGAAACTGCGGTTTCCCTATCACATGTGCCTAGAAGAATGCACTGAAGATCAACACCAGGGGGTGGCAGACAATGCTGCTGGGCCAGATCCAAACAACTGCATGATTATGTTGGATACATGTAGTCTATGCCTGCTTTCAATCGACAACAACAGATATAAACACTTGAGACAAAAACGCTATGGCCCACAAAACCTAAAACATGTACTATACAAAAAGTTTGCTGACACCCGACTCACACGGTCAGGTGAAGCTGAAATTGAATGGCTCTATGAAGACCTACAAGACCTTCTAGAACTAACACCCAAAAGAGACCTTTCCATTATAGGGGCTACTATTGCTGCTAAGTCACTTCAGTCGTATCCAACTCTGTGCAACCCCATAGACAGAAGCCCATCAGGCTACCCCGTCCCTGGGATTCTCCATACAAGAACACTGGAGTGGGTTGCCATTTCCTTCTCCAATGCATGAAAGTGAAAAGTGAAAAGTGAAAAGTGAAGTCACTCAGTCATGTCCGAATCTTAGCAACCCCATGGACTGCAGCCTACCAGGCTCCTCCGTCCATGGGATTTTCCAAGCAAGAGTACTGGAGTGGGGTGCCATTGCCTTCTCCATCATTATAGGGGACTGGAATGCAAAAGTAGGAAGTCAAGAAATACCTGGAGTAACAGGCAATTTGGCCTCTGAGTATAGAATGAAGCAGGGCAAAGGCTAATAAAGTTTTGCCAAGAGAACACACTGGTCATAGCAAACACCCTCTTCCAACAACACAAGAGAAGACTCTGCACATGGACATCACCAGATGGTCAACACCAAAATCAGACTGATTATATTCTTTGCAGCCGAAGACAGAGAAGCTCTACACAGTCAGCAAAAACAAGACCGGGAGCTGACTGTGGCTCAGATCATGAACTCCTTATTGCCAAATTCAGACTGAAATTGAAGAAAGTAGGGAAAACCACTAGACCATTCAGGTATGACCTAAATCAAATCACTTATATGATGGAAGTGACAAATAGATTGAAGGGATTAGATCTAACAGACAGGGTGCCTGAAGAACTATGGACAGAGATTCGTGACATTCTACAGGAGGCAGTGATAAAGACCATCCCCAAGAAAAAGACCAAATGGTTGTCTGAGGAGGCCTTACAAATAGCTGTGAAGAGAAGAGAAGTGAAAGGCAAAGGAGAAAAGGAAATATATACCCATTTGAAAGCAGAGTTCCAAAGAATAGCAAAGAGAGATAAGAATGCCTTCCTCAGTGATCAGTGAAAAGAAATAGAGGAAAACAATAGAATGGGAAAGACTAGAGATCTCTTCAAGAAAATCAGAGATACCAAGGGAACTTTTCATGCAAAGACGGGCACAATAAAGGACAGAAATGGTATGAACCTAACAGAAGCAGAATATATTAAGAAGAGGTAGCAAGAATACACAGATCAACTATACAAAAAAGATCTTCATGATCCAGATAATCACGATGGTGTGATCACTCACCTAGAGCCAGACATTCTGGAATGCAAAGTCAAGTGGCTCTTAGGAAGCAGCATCACTAAGAACAAAGCTAGTGGAAGTGATGGAATTCCAGTTGAGCTATTTCAAATCGTAAAAGATGATGCTGTGAAAGTGCTGCACTGAATATGTCAGCAAATTCGGAAAACTCAGCAGTGGCCACAGGACTGGAAAAGGTCAGTTTTCATTCCAATACCAATGAAAGACAATGACAAAGTATGCTCAAACTACTGCACTCATCTCACATGCTGACAAATTAATGCTCAAAATTCTCCAAGCCAGGCTTCAACAGTACATAAACTCTGAACTTCTAGATGTTCAAGCTGGATTTAGAAAAAGCAGAGGAACCAGAGATCAAATTGCCAACATCCACTGGATCATCAAAAAAGCAAGAGAGTTCCAGAAAAACATCTATTTCTGCTTTATTGACTACGCCAATGCCTTTGACTCTGTGGATCACAACAAACTGTGTAAAATTCTGAAAGAGATGGGAATACCAGACCACCTGACCTGCCTCCTGAGAAACCTATATGCAGGTCAAGAAGCAACAGTTAGAACTGAAAAACATCTACTTCTGCTTTATTGACTACGCCAATGCCTTTGACTCTGTGGATCACAACAAACTGTGTAAAATTCTGAAAGAGATGGGAATACCAGACCACCTGACCTGCCTCTTGAGAAACCTATATGCAGGTCAAGAAGCAACAGTTAGAACTGGACATGGAACAATAGACTGGTTCCAAATCCAGAAAGGAGTACGTCAAGGCTGTATATTGTCACCCTGCTTATTTAACTTCTATGCAGAGTACGTCATGAAAAACGCTGGGCTGGATGAAGCACAAACTGGAGTCAAGATTGCTGGGAGAAATATCAATAACCTCAGATATGCAGATAGACACCACCCTTATGGCAGAAAGTGAAGAGGAACTAAAAAGCCTCTTGATGAAAGTGAAAGAGGACAGTGAAAAAGTTGGCTTACAGCTCAACATTCAGAAAACAAAGATCATGGCATCTGGTCTCATCACTTCATGGGAAATAGATGGGGAAACAGTGGAAACAGTGTCAGACATTATTTTTGGGCTCCAAAATCACTGCAGATGGTGATTGCAAACATGAAATAAAAAGACGCTTGCTCCTTGGAAGGAAAGTTATGACCAATCTAGACATCATATTAAAAAGCAGAGATATTACTTTGCCAACAAAGGTTTGTCTAGTCAAGGCTATGGTTTTTCCAGTAGTCGTGTATGGATGTGAGAGTTGGACTGTGAAGAAAGCTGAGCGCTGAAGAATTGATGCTTTTGAACTGTGGTGTTGGAGAAGACTCTTGAGAGTCCCTGGGACTGCAAGGAGATCCAACCAGTTCATCCTAAAGGAGATTAGTCCTGGGTGTTCATTGGAAGGACTGATGCTGAAGCTGAAACTCCAATATTCTGGCCACCTGATGAGAAGAACTGACTCATTGGGAAAGACCCTGATGCTGGGAAAGATTTAAGGCTGGAGGAGAAGGGGACGGCAGAGGATGAGATGGCTGGATGGCATCACCGATTCGATGGACCCAAGTTTGAGTAAGCTCCAGGAGTTAGTGATGGACAGGGAGGCCTGGCGTGCTGCAGTCCATGGGGTCGCAAAGTGTCAGACATGACTGAGTGACTGAACTGGACTGACCCACATGGTGAAACTGAATAGTCAGCAACGATAGTAAATGCAGCCATTTGAAAATCAAATTAACATGCATATTAACACAGATATCTGCAGCGTTATACGAGCATTTGAGTGTATAATAAATGTCTGAAGAACAGAACATTAAACAGTGTGATGCTTGAATATGCTCCAGTGGTTGGTTAATATGAAAGAAGACTTTACTATCTATACAAACTAATACCCACTTAGTTTACCGAAATATACTATGGATTGCTGCTTTGATTACTGTGGTTAATGCATTTCTAACAACGAACCTTTTTGGGAAAGCACATTTTCATTTCACTAGGAGGAAATCAAATAGCTTTTAGGATCTAAAGCCAGGACTTTCACACACAAAAAATGCTACTTGGCTATGTTATAATAACACTTCACCTAATCAGCTCTCATATCTGACTTAAAACATAGCTAAGAAATTAGAAACAAAAAATAGATGCTTTTAACAAGTACACCTTCTCAGAAAGTTCCATACAAAGTAAGTGTATATGAACCACATATATACATGTAAAGATATATTAACATATATTTAAAATATTTATATCTAAGTATATACATTTGATACAATTTATATCTTTAATATGTATATGTATAGATAACTCGAGCCTGTTCTTAATTATACACAACTATATACAATATATAGAGATATAGTGATTCCATAAAGATATAATGCATAAAAATAAACTCATAGCCAATCAGGTTTTTTTTTAAAATGAGGATATAACTGACATATTACACTATATTGGCTTCAGGTATACAATGTAATGATGCAACACTGGTTCTTTGTTATACACAATTCATACAAACTTGGTACTCTAAATTCAATAGACAATCCAAATTAAAAGTGCCAAATTATAGTGGGATACTGTGTCCCAAAAGCAGGTGAACAAACGGGACAGGTGAGAAGTATCAGACGTCACCACCCTTTGGGTAATTTATAAGTTTTTAAACCCTTATTATACAAGGTGAAGTCTCAGGATAGGGACGGGGGAGACTCTGGGGACTCATCAGCAGACACTTTGTTAGAAATGTGAAATGTGCATTTTAACAACATCTTCAGGTGACTTATATGCACAATCAGATTTCCGATCTCTAGTCCAGAAGTATTAACACCAATTTAATACTGCTAAAAGAAAATACTCTGTCCAGAATTACTCTTCCCTTTCTTGTCAATCATCCAAACCCAACTGAAGGTCCAATCTCACAAAATACAGATGGAAAACTTACAACAATATTCATTAGAAAGATGACAGTACCTTCAGCACTTGAACTTGACCATCTGTAGTAATTTCCTTTAGTAGTTCACAAAAGGACTGACATAGACCTACTGCATAGGTCTGAAATGCAATGAAAAGTCAAATTATACATATGAATATATCTGCAATATCAAAAAAGGCATAATATTGAATTTGGGACTCAATCTATTTGAATATTAGATACTAAAGCTCTCAGTATATAAAATTTCAATTAAAACTCTGTAGGAAAAGTTTAAGAAATAAAAATACAGTTTACTCCTATTCTGATTCTTGTAGCAATGTAAGGATATATTTATATGTAGAGCATATTTTGTGTTAAATAATGTAATTCATGGAACTGCATCACATTTGCAGTGGGCAGTGCTTATGACGATCCCCCAACCAAAGTAATAAATCAATCTTTTAAACTTTGAAAAAGCTTCAAAATAAGATTTCTGATTTCAAAGAGGAAACAATCAAATAATAACTATATAAATTCTAACAATGCAAAAGCTACAACATACCTGTAAAAATTCAGTTGATGATAAAAAGATATAACCATTGATGATCTTAAAGCAGGTTCTGACACTTTCTGAACTTAGTTCTGCCAAAATAATAATAATAAAGAACAAATTAATTAATTGTTCCAAATCAGTTTAAATGAAGCGATTCATTTAAAGCTAAGCTACATGCCCTTCTTTATAAATCTTTTCTGAATGCTATTCTGACTGCTAGTACATCAATATCTATCTAAAAACTGGCATTAACCTGTAACTTAAAGCTTTCCATATACCTCCCATTACTTAAAACAACTTAGAAAATACTAAGCTCCCTTTTCTTTCCTTTCAGAAAATAACTACATAATCCAACCTTTCATTTCAAATTAAATTTCTAGTACCAGCATGACAAACTGCATGCAACTGAATCATTTTACCATCATATTCTGACATCTGCTTAAATGGGTTCATTCAGTAAGCATTTACTGAGTGTCTACTGTGCTGGCATTGAACATGTAACCCTACTTAAAAGAGTGCCTGTTATACTTTGAAAATTATAATTCCCAATTCTTGGGCTTTGTTATTCAAATCCACTCCCCCATGAAAAACCTACACATAGAAAATGTTCTTAAAGTATTATTACCAGAATAGTATAGGAAAATAATATTGCTTTTAGGTATTCCTTTCAAAGTGCAAAGCAAAAAACCATTTTGTTAAAATTGAGTATGATCAAATGTATATGCAGTGCTATTTTACATGTCTTATCACAAACAATAATGATAGAACAGAATATAGATTATATGTATTAATTATACAAATCAAAACATGATTAGAAAATATCATCTATATCTAAAACTTTTCATTTTGTATTGCTACTATTTTAGAAATCATATGCACTTCCAATAGGACAGACTAAAAAATGTTTCCTGGCAAAAGTGTAGGCTCTGGGTTCTTATCTAACTCATATCCTAGCAAAGTGAGAAGATATTCTATTTAGATGAGAATGACCCATAAAAGACGGTTGCTCCTTGGAAGAAAAGCTATGACCAACCTAGAGAACATATTAAAAGGCAGAGATGTATCTTTGCCAACAAAGATCCATTTAGTCAAAGCTATGGTTTTTCCAGTACTCATGTATAGATGTTAAGAGTTGGATTATAAAGAAAGCTGAATGCCAAAGAATTGATGCTTTTGAACTGTGGTGTTGGAGAAGACTCTTGAGAGTCCCTTGGACTGCAAGGAGATCCAACCAGTCAATCTTAAAGGAAATCAGTCCTGAATATACACTGGAAGGACTGATGCTAAAGCTGAAACTACAATACTTGGTTTGTCTGTTAAGAACTGACTCATTGGGAAAGATCCTGATGCTGGGAAAGATTGAAGGCAGGAGAAGAAGGGGACAACAGAGGATGAGATGGTTGGATGGCATCACTGACTCCTTGGACATGAGTTTAAGCAAGCTCTGGGAGTCGGTGATAGACAGGGAAGCCTAGTGTGCTACAGCCCATGGGGTCGCAAAGAGTTGGACATGACAAACCAACTGAACTGAACCCACCCATATATTTTCACCAGTAGATGAAAAACATAACCCAAATTCAAAATGTTTCAAAGGAATTATTTTGTATATTCTAGGATTTAACATATCAGTTAAAATGAGAATGTAGAGGGGACAGAGACTAACCAACTCGTTACCATGCTAATCAAAGACAGAAATAACAAAGGCTGTCACCTAAATATACAAAAGTGTTAGTATCTCAGTCGTGGGCTCTTTGCAAGCCCATGGGCTATAGCCTGCCAGGCTCCTCAGTCCATGGGCAAGAACACTGGAGTAGTTTGCCAATGCCTTTTCCAGGGATCTACGGGCCCAGCAATCGAACCCGGGTCTCCTGCATTGCAGCCAGATTCTTTACTATCTGAGCCACCAGGGAAGCCGTTTCACAACAGAAGACAAAATCTCAGGATAAAAGAATAGACAATTATATTGGATAAAGTCATCCTTATGAAAACTTCACACTGTCCTTTTCTCCTTAAGGAGCAAGTCCAGTCAAGTCTGAACTTGGACACATTGTTTAACAGACAAACAATGAACAGAAAACTACTTGGCAACCACCATGATAAATATGGCAGAAGGGTCTACACTTTAGTAAGAAATCAGAATGATTACATTCTGGGTATGTCACCAAATATAATTTCTAAATCACTGCCATCTAAAATTTTACCAAGGTCTATGAAGAAGAAAACAATATTTTAAAAAGATTTGATTTTGAAAACCACAGTTCCCATCTCTTCTCACAGATATTTTAAAAGCTATTTCTAGATTAATGTATACAAGCAAATAGCAATTAGGTCACTTTATACTGTTTTCCATGCCTCCATCATGCCAAGTACAGCTTATACTAAGGAATGCTATCTTAAATAAATACTACATAGTAATAGTAAAAAAAAAACCCCTAAAATTAATAAATTTATCTTAAAGTATATTGAACACTGTTCATTGTTATCTATGAGTTCCTAGTAAAACTCTGATAGAAAAAAAAAGTTATTGTCTGGTCCAAGTATCAAGAGGAGATGACCATGCAATAGACCTGCATTTACTTTCAGACTGTGAATAATTTAATTCAAATGTTCTCAACCATGGGCAATTTTGCCCTCTAGGGGACATGTGGCCATGTCTGGAAACTCTGGCTGTGAAAACTAGCATCCAGTGGGTTGTGAGGATGCTATTAAATGTCTTACAATGCAGTATATTCCTCAAAAGAAAGGAGTTAAAAGACGCTTCGTGGGTAAGTATTAAAGATTGGGAACTCTGATTGGAATAAACATAAACAATTTTTACATTTTGTAAATAAACAATGTTTTTAAATAGCACTAGTTTGCAGACTGAAAAAGAATCAAAAGGCCAGTAAATAGCACTATATACAACTCTTAAATAGTCTATACGAGTTAAATGTGAATCTGCACTGGTAAAAATTACACACAAAATAACTTCTATAGACAGTATTTTTTGTAAATTTAAGGTATCACATACTTGTGAATGGTAGCCGATATGCAGCAGACAAGCATTGGCTTTCTATGGTCAAGTATCATCAGAATACATGTTCACATTCAGAAAGGAATCAAACTACCTATCATCCATGGTAGCTAACAGAGACTAAAGAGCCTAACCCTAGCACAGTGTCTAGTTCTCTGATGTCACATGTCAAAAGTGTTGCTTCAAAACATTAAGCTTCCAGGGACTTCCCTGGCGGCCCAGTGGTTAAGAATCCACCTTGCAATGCAGAGGCAAAGAGTTCAGTCCCTGGTCAGGGAACTAAGATCCCACAGGCCTCAGAGCAACTAAGCCTATGGGCCACAACTAGAGAGGCCATGCGCCACAACAAAAGATCCCACAAGACGTGAAGAAAATCACACCGTGGAGACCCTGCGTGCGCATCTAAGACCCACAACTAACCCTGACCTGAATGAATAAAGAACTTTTAAAAAAGAAAATTAAGCTTCCTTATTTCAAGCCCATACATAAATAATACCTCAACAAACAATAAGTTCTTTTCTAATATTTAATAATCTTTATTTTGGTGGTTCCTTAGCTAAATCAGAAGTATGTATAGAGCTCATTTATGAACAACTGATAGCATGAAACGACTTTTTCAATTAAGTAAATTTAGTGTTTGGTCTTTAATACACAGAAATAGTTCTAAAAAGTTATACTGTAGGAAAAAAATTCAGAAACTATTAAAATACTACCCAACTTATTTCTTAAAATCAAGGGTTTATTACAAATGGAAGGTATAACTTACAGCTGCCTGTAGAACAGTAGTAATTTTACGCTTTAAAACTTACCTAGAAGTGGTGACATATTCTGGAATATACGAAGCAACTCTGGTGTAATACACGGGCTGTTTTCCAAAGTCACTAACCTAGGAAGCGGGGGAAAGAAAGGTGATTAAATCACCTTCCACAGCCTTTAAAACTATTAACAATACAACTGAAGTATTTCAAAACCTGTCCCATTTAAAGGAAGAAAGCAAAATAGACAATACAGAAAATTATTTTTTTTTTAAAAAGGGACTACTCAGTCTTTTGCGGTGAGACACCAAACCTCTCCTCCATACAAAATACAGAAATTCATTCCAGGATTTATATGAGAAAAGTCAGGTTTTACAAGAGGTCAGAAGATGTTTATGGCATTAGATTAGAAAAAGTCTAGAAAAAGACTAATAACTACACTAAAGTTAACAACTATTATGTACCAAAAGCTGTCTTAAAAAATGTTAAAACATAAAAGTTATATACTGGGAGAAGATTGTTTTCAATAGATATGCTTAACAAGGGAATGATATTTTTTTAAAAAGTCAAGAGAAAAATGGACAGAACACATGAACAAATATTTCACACAAGATACAATGGTTGACAATAAACCCGACTATAAAATATATAAAGATATCTAACTAGTAATTAAGAAAATATAAATTATAACCAAAACAAGGTACAATTTTACCCCATCAATCAGCAAAATATTAAGTGTGACATACCATGTACTGTCCAAGCGATAAAACAGTAACTTGCACACTGCTGACAGCAACGCAAGTTGATACAATCACTTAGGGAAACCGCCGCTGTCCAGTAATACTGAATATGCATATGTGTCTATAGCTATGACCTGGAACTGTTCCTAGACGGAAATGTATACTAGGGCATACAGTCTTATACATTTGCTCTAGGAGTCATGCACAAGAATGTTCAGAGTTGCATTATTTGAACATCAAACAAAGTGGCAAATGAGTAAGTGAATCGTTACAGTCACACCATTAGGCTCATCTCTACGGATCAATCTCAAAACAGGAAGCAAAAGAACCAAGTTAGAACATACATGATACAATTCATAAAAAGTTAAAATATACTGTTTAGAGATACACACATGTATGTGATTTTAAAAATATAAAAACACAAGAAAGAAAATCAAGAAATGAAAACAAAAAAATTGGTACAGTGGGTTATCCCAGCATAGAACAAACTTGCCATAACATGGGCTTCACAGATAGTCTCACTGTTCTATTTCTTACCCAGAGTATGGAAAATGAGTTTTCATTTTATGTAAGTTATAAATAATTATAAACAACATGACCCCCATATTATTTTGTGTCTACAAAATACTTCACAAATGTTAAATGACAAAATCAGGTAATCTAGGCAGGGGGATTACACAGGGAAAACCAGGTTCCCCCAAATGAAGTACTTCTCAACAGCACAAGGAATGATATCTTTGGACACCTTACCTTGATCAATAGTAACAGGATTTTAAAGAGAAAGACAAATACCATACGATATCATTTACACATGGAATCTAAAATATGGTACAAATAAACCTATCTACAAACAGAAATAGACTCAGACACAGAGAACAGGCTTGTGCTTCCCAAGCGGGAGGGAGGGAGGAGGGAAATGGACTGGGGAATTTGGGGTTAGTAGACGCAAGCTATAACATATGGAACGGATAAACAGGTCCTACTGCATAGCACAGGGAACTATATTCAACATCCTGGGATAAACCATAATGGAAAAGAATATAAAAAAGACTGTATGTATGTGTATAACTGAGTCACTCTAGTGTATGGAAGATATTAACACAACATTGTAAATCAACTATATGTTAATAAAAAACCAGTTTAAAAAAAAACAACAACAGGATTTCATTTCATTTTTAAAGAATAAAATTTCAAGTAAGGTTAAAAAAAAATCCTATTCATCTTTAAAATAACCATGAAACCAAAAGAAAAACTCCACTCCAGTCCTGAGGTTTCACTAAGAAAAACATTGGAGGGCATATTCTAAATGCTAGAAGAGGTTAAAAACACTCTTACTCAACAAATCCAAAAAAGAGAGTGTCTGAAGCTTGTTCTTTCCCTTCCACTATCATTACTTTAGTAAAATGCCACTCAAGTCACCATCACTCTCACTTCCTATGGTAGTTTCCATAGTATAAACCATGCTATTCCAAAGAGGGAAAAGATTTGAAGAATTGAAACTACTTAAAAATAAAATCGCTGCTGCTGCTGCTACTGCTGCAAAGTCGCTTCAGTTGTGTCCGACTCTGTGCGACCCCATAGACAGCAGCCCACCAGGCTCCTCCGTCCATGGGATAAAATAAAATTACATGATTTATAATTTCATATTAAAAAATAAAGACTTGAAAAGGAGAGGAAGTAAGAAAAAGTCAAAACACTAAATTCTTTACCATCAAGGAAAAGGAAAAGTTAACTACTTTGATAAATAATTAGACAAAGATATATGTACCTATATCTTTGCATAGAAAAATTAAAACTTAATGTTTACCTTCCAAAAAATGTACAAAAGAGAGGGCATAAAGTAAAAAGATATATCAATTCAACAAATAAACATATGACTATAAAAATTCTTTTGAAGTAAAGCATCCCTGGTTAGGTTAAAATCTAAAATTTAAAAATTTGCTCTGTATAGGAACATAACTAAATTTCAAATAAAAAAGCTAAAATATAAAAGATGAACATAGATAGTTAAGTCAAATCTAAACAAAACAGGGCTTCCCTGGTGGCTGCCTGCCAATGCAGGAGACATGGGTTTGATCCCTGATCCGGGAAGACTCCCCCATGCCAAGGAACAACTAAGCCCTTGCTCCACAACTATTGAGCCTGTGCTCTGGAGCCTGGGAGCTGCAACTACCGAAGCCTGTGTGCCCCAGAGCCTGTGCTCCGCAACAAGAGAAGCCACCTTCAGTGAGGAGCCCGCCTACTCCAACTACAGAGCAGCCCCAACTCACCTCAACTAGAAAAAAGCCCATGCAGCAACAAAGATTCAGCAAGCCAAAAATAAAATAAAATTTTTTTAATCTAAATGAAACAAACCATACAATATTAATATAAGATTAAATTTAAATGCAAAAGAATTTAAACACTGTACACATGTATTACATCACGTTACTTCACAAAAATTTTTAAATATATTTTATTTCTTAAATCTTATAGCACTATACAAAAGTATCAAAATTTTGTGCAGTGAATATCTTGTTTAACTTACAGTTCAAAAATGCTAGAAATGAAAAGGGGCACTCACATGAAGAAAACTGAATGGGATATTTTAATAGATCAGTGTCAGGATAAAAAACCAAAATAATGTGAACAAACAATCTACAAGTTAAAAAGAATAGATATCACAGATATTCATGAAAGTCTGCATCTTTGATACTATCATTACTATTTATGTGCACATATTACTATAATAAGTCATTAAAATTCAAATTAAGTTTAAAAAACTTGTACAAGCGGTATGTTGTATTTACAATGCAATAAATCCAGGCCTAAATCATTTACTTTAATATCAGCAAAAAAATAACAATGTTGGGTCAAAGAAGTCATGAGGGAAAAAAAAAAAAATCACATGATCAAGCTGAAGAATTTCACTTTGCATATAACAAATAACAACTTGCACCTCCCTATCAGTTCAAATTTCTATTCCCCAAGGTAACTGTTTTATACTTTTGTCCCCACAAATCTTTCTCATCTTGTTAAATACTCCCATTCCAGCCTCTAACACTCAGTTGATGACTATCCTTCATATTTTGTTGAGAAAATATAAGTTATGAGATGGAATATCCTCCCATCTTATTCTACTACAATACAGAAATCTCTCTCTCTATCTCCAGTTAAAATAGATGAACTATCCCTGCTATCTAGAGGAGGAAAAAAAAAAAAAAAATCAACCCCTCCATTCACGCTGAATCCCATCCCTTCTTGCCTCCCTCAATTATCTCACTCTCTCAAGCCTCATCATACCTCCAGATCTTCATTCCTACACTGGCCAACTGCTGCCCAACTTCAACATCCTCTTCATAGTCAAAGCTCTCAAACAACTTGCCAATGCTCATAGGCTGCACTTAACTCCAGTTTATTCTTCAGTCTACTCTCTTCCTCCTCCTGTTCTCACAACTCCACTGAAACCCCTCCTATCATCTCCCTTCACTCCTTACTATGGACTACTCTTACTCTGACAATCAGCAACATTTGACATAACTAACCATTCCCTCTTTTAAGAAATATTCTCTCTTGGCTTGGTTTTCCTCCTCTGATAGCTTCTCACGCAACCTCAAAATTTTTTCTTCAGGATTCCGCCCAGAACACTATGTTCTCTATCTGCCCTTTTCTTCCTAGGCAACCTCACCAATTCTCAGACTTTATAAATCATATATATCATGTGCATCTCACGCTCACGCAACCAAGTGAGGTAGAAATTATTTTTCCTCATTTCACAGATAAGAAAAGATGTAATCATCAGAACATGATTGCAAACCTAATGCTGCAGTATATACATGGGACTGCCTACCTGTGTTCCAAATATAGGAGTTTGGGATACTGATTCCAAATAGGAGTTCTAGCCCCCTAAGAAAATTACATTAAGAAATGTGTACTTTGATTCTTAAAAGTATCTTAGCATTAGTAACGGAGAAGGCAATGGCACCCCACTCCAGTACTCTTGCCTGGAAAATCCCATGGATGGAGGAGCCTGGTAGGCTGCAGTCCATGGGGTTGCGAAGAGTCAGACACGACTGAGCGACTTCACTTTCACTTTTCACTTTCCTGCATTGGAGAAGGAAATGGCAACCCACTCCAGTGTTCTTGCCTGGAGAATCCCAGGGATGGGGGAGCCTGGTGGCTGACGTCTATGGGGTCACACAGTCAGACATGACTGAAGTGACTTAGCAGCAGCAGCAGCAGCATTAGTAAATTTGATAAACTTTTAAAATGCATACTAATGATTTAATTTTGTTTATATACAATGAAAGGCTAGGAAAAAAAGAATTACCATTAGTGGAGCAATGCATTCCTATTATCTGTTTATGTAATCCTTAAAAAATGTGTACACCTTTCACTAACACATTAATATACTAGATCTGTAATTACATTGATAAACATATGAGTCTACCTCGTTATTATAATATTTTTCATTTTCTGATAAATAATATATATGTTTACAGAAAAGAATCTATTTGCCAGAGATTACTGTTTTAATTTGTAATCTAGAGTAGAAGCTGGCAAACGATAGCTCATGGGCCAAATCCAGTCCACACCCTATTTTCATAAATGTCTTACTGGAGCACAACTGAACCCATTTGTATACATATTGTCTACGACTGCTCTGACACTGTAACAGTAGAGCTGAATCTCCGGGACAGAAAGGACAAAGCCTAGGAAGCCTGCCATCTGCCCCTTTACAGGAAAAGTTTGCCAACCTCTGATCTAGAGCAACCCACGCTGTACAAATAAAAATAAACGAATATAAAAGGCTCCAACACATGCTAGTTCACAATCAAACCATCCAGAAGTCATTTAAATTCAAACAATATAACCTAGAAAATATGAGAAACACAAATTGCAAATTAGTAAGTATCTACCTAGTTATGTTTTACAATTGTTCATCTAGTATTCTGATTTGTTGTTGCTGTTGTTTACAGACCATTCATTCAGCATTTGCACCAAAAACAATTTCTAAGAATCAAAAAACTGTTCACTCCTAAACATCCAAGGAAAACTGAAGGAAGGAAGAGAAGGAGAGGGGGAGCAGTGACAGAGGGAGGCACCGCAAATGTTTACTTTGTTCCATGTGTACTTCCTTTGACTTGCTTTTTTAAATTCCAATACTAGGTTTTTTACATTGGAGTTTTAAAAGCTTTCCTGTATTGTTATCTACATCTTAAGTAGATTAGCCCCAAAGAAAACTGCTGCCATCAGTAAGATGAAGCAAAAAGATTTCTAGTCAATGCTCAGTCTGTGTTTACTTAACTGCAATTCATTCATTACATACTTTGTGGCGCTGAGATGCCACAGAAACAGGGTTCAATTGTTTTTCACTGCTTAACGCTACATACTACTATACTCAGTAAAATAGTAAGTCAAGACTAAGTAGCATTAATATCTGGGGCTGAGGTATTTTATCCGAGTATTTACTGGGTAAAGCAGTAAGAAGTTGAAAATAATTCAATAACCCCCAAAACATTCCATTTAACAGTGTGGAGGTTTTTATGTCAATTTTTAGTTTTGGTCAAGATCCCTCATTTCACATTCCAAATTCCAAAAGATGAAATGCAGCTGAGTTCTTATTGAAACTTCCTCTCTAACTTTTACTATTACAAGCCTACAATGAGCGACAGATGCCAAGAAAAGTGGGAGTTATTATGTTACCCAGTTCAGGGAAACTGCCTTTATGTTTCTGTTTTTAAATGCTGAGCTTTTAAACCCTGTTACATGACCTCTGCTTTATTGGCATCAGTAGGGAAGGCCAGGAAAATAAATAAATAAGATTCACAGTATCAAGTTTTTCCTCTTACCATAATTCTAAACCATCTTCCAGAAGATAAACATGTGGAGGCTGGGAAACATCTGTACTCAGTTGAATAACTGGGAGCAGGAAAGGGTACAGGTTCTTGCTGTCTGCTCCTAATCCCTATGGGAAGTATAAATAAAACTTAACATAGATACTCTAAAGTCCCACCTCCCACCAAAAAAATCACCTATCATATTAAAAAGCCCTAAAACCAATTTATAAAAAAATCAATCAATCAGGTTTTAAAAGGATGATTCTAATTATAAGCATTATTAAAACAAAATTAGTTCTGTTTACAATTGGAAATCAGTAGTAAAAAAAATATTCAATTGCCTAATGGTAGTAAAACCATATACATCAAGGTTACAAATATACGTTCATTTTAAGAGATTTCTCATATACGTATTTATATTCCCTTCCGTGATGACTGAAGATGTGTAAACAGTGATGTGCTAAATTCTACAAATTATCCCAACTAAATAACTCAGTCAAAAAGAACCTAATCTAAATGTTCATCAGTTAAGATAACTACATTATAATACCTTCATATTCTAGAATACTCAGTAGCCATGAAAAAGGATTAGGCATGGAATGAAAACAATTTCAAAAATAATGACAAATTGGGATTAAAAAGAAGGGTGTATAACAATTTCACAAGCCAAAAAAGTTTTTTAATAGCTATATATCCGATATGAAGATATACACATAAAAAAGTTTCTTGGGAGCAAACAGAAAAAACGGTTGACACTAGTTAAATATGGATGTTGGAAAAGGATGTTGGGAGGGGTAAAAGGAGTTTTTTTTTTTTAATGTGTGCATTTTTTAATGAAGAATTTATGCCAAATTTTTAATAAGAAAACAAAGATGGAGGAAGAAGAGGGAGATTTTAATTTAAAATTCTAGTTTGACTAATTACTGTCTTATGGAGGTTGACTCAGTGCATCACACTAAATCTAAGCACTTTGAAAGGAACATAAGAGGATAGAAAATCAATTTCTAACTCATAATCTCTATAATCTAATAAGCAAAGAAAGGAAACCAAGCAAACTACCAAACATCTCCTCACTTAGAAAATAATTCAGATGTCAATATAATATATAATTACAAAGCAACAAAATGTATACAAATGCCTCTTTCAAAGACACACACATATATTTAAAGTCAAAATTTTATCAGCAGGATAGAGATACTTCAGTGGAAATACACTAAGTTTATTCTTAAATACATTAAGTTTGGGCCTTTCTACAATTATGCAAGGGTTGATAGGCTTTATTAAAGATTTTTCCAAAGAAGAGATTTATAAAAATGTCACATTTAATAAAGTAGTAAACTGGGCCTTAAAATTCAGTTAAATTTCACTCTCCACAGCTCAATTCTTAACAGAACGCAAAAAGGAAAAAATTAAGGAAAACTAATCAAGTTCATTTTTTAATACCAATAGACTTAATATTTCCTAGGAATGTTAGAATCTACTTACTTAGTGCACATTTTAATGAGCACAAAATGCTAGCATTAGCAAAACTAAAGTAACTGCTAAACATAAAAGACTCTCTCAGTTAAAGCTTCAAGAAATTTAGCTCTGTAATCTAGTGGGTTGAAGAATGTGCCAGAATGTGTCAGATATGCAGCTTTAAGTAAATTTGAACACTTTCGATCCACAACTGTAACTATAAAACAATGTCTACAATTCTGTGAAACAATTACAATTATAGTTACAGTTAAGCAGGGAGAAAAGAACAACACTCTCTAAAAAGTGGTATTTCTCAGGGTACTGTCTTTGGCTCTTTCTCGTGTGATTTGTACTTGCTGCTACTGCTGCTAAGTCACTTCAGTTGTGTCCGACTCTGTGCGACCCCAAAGACGGCAGCCCACCAGGCTCCGCCGTCCCTGGGATTGTCCAGGCAAGAGTATGGAATGTTGCCATTGTACTTGCTGATAATGTCCAAATCTATTATCTCCAACCCAAACCTTTGAACTCCAGACACTCCTTATGACACAGGAAATCATCAACCAGAAGGCATCTCAAACTCTCAAGTAAATCACTGAACCAATCCACTATCTTCCTAAAAAATAGCTTCTGTTCCTGCATTTCCTAACTCAAGTGACATGAACCACTGTCTACAGAGCAAAAAATCATACCACAACTACCTTCTGTGCTTCTTCCTCCTCACCCCAAATCTAAGCAATCCTTAATTTATCTCAAATGTTCCCCCTTCTTTCCATGGCTTTACTTCACATCATCATCTCTTTCACGGTTAACAGAAGAGCTTCCCAACTATTTCTTTGACCTTAGTTTTACTCCATTCCAAACCAGTGTCCCCACAGGTGCACTGATTACCTTTCTAAAATACAAATGATAACACACCTTCCTCTGAACTTCAAGACACATTCTTTATGCTTTCCTAACCAGGCCCCAGGATTCCCTGGTGGCTCAGTGGTGAAGAATCCTCCTGCCAATGCAGGAGACTTGGGTTTGATCCCTGGGTCAGAAAGATCCTCTGGAGAAGCAAGTGGCAATCCACTCCAGTATTCTTGCCTGGGAAATCCCAAGAACAGAGGAGCCTGGCAGGCTACAGTCTATGGAGTTGCAAGAATCAGACATAACTTAGCAACTAAGCAACAACAAGAACTGGCCCTTACACCCAACTGTGATACTCAGTGCTGCAGCTATACAAAATGACTCTATAAGAAATCACTATGTTAGCATCTGGAGAAAGCGGATGGATTTAACACGTGCATTTACTACTGTGCTCTCCCAAGATCCACTAAAAGGATATATGAGTATGTATTTTTAAAGACCTAGAACTCTAAGTACAAAGACAGCTTTAAGAACAGATAAAAGCAACTTATTTTTGGAAGCAGGAAAGAAAGACTGATTTAGCAGACTCAGAAAACCAAAGCTCAAAGCCAGCAGTGAAAAAGGGCAAGAAACCACCTGATTTATACTACAGAAACTCCAAAAGACTTGGGAACTGACAGCACAAGGTATTTTGGAAAGGGAAGCTGAAGGGAAGTATTAAAAGTAATAGGACCTGTAGAAGGTATTTTAAAAGACATTTGATGACAAGAGCTCATCCTTGTACATAGTCAAACAACTGGCCCTCTTTAATCAGCCCTTTATTCTCCTAAGGCAAAACAAAGCATCTGAAGACAAGGAGACAATCAGGTAATCAAGACTAGGGATACTACATAAAACAGAGATATAATATAATGGGCAAAAGACTGATGGATCTTTCACTAAGGAAAGATCTCAGAATCACAGAACCAAAACATTTGCCCCATACAAAAAAAAAGCTTCCAACTAGACTATTTTAAAGAAAAAACCCACAATCAGCAAGTTTCCTATATATATTCAATCCTTTTGATTAACTTTTTAGTGCCCACTCTAAAATATAAAAGTTATACAGACAAAATATTGATACAGCTCTTGAAGTTGGGAAATGGTTACCTAAGGATTCATTATACTGTTCTTCCTTCTTTTGTGCATGCTTCAAAGTTTCACAAGAAAAAGAAAAAAAAAAGCAGGCAACCAATCACATCAACAGACATTAGTGAAGGAAAAAGAGACCACATATAGAGATAAAAGCTTAGAAAAATGTTAATATCCTTATTAGAATAAAGCACTGTATTCATGAAAACAAAAATGAAATGATTTTTCAACAATACAAAGGACCTTATCTGTATACAAATATAAAATGATTATTCAACAATACAAAAAAGAACTCCTCGAGTGGGGAAGGACAAATAGGGTTATGGGATTAAGAGTCACAAACTAACAGGTATAAAGTAATCAACAAGGAATACATGACACAGCACAGAGAAATATAGCCATTATTTTGTAATAACTTCAAATGGAGTATAACCTATATAAATATTGAATTGACTATGTTGTACACCTGAAATTAATACTATAAATCAACTATACTTCAATTAAAAATAAGTAAATAAAATTTTAATTTAAAAAACAGTACTCATAGACATTAACAATATTACAGCAGGGAAGAAAAACTCAATAGAAAGACTGAAAGATAAAGCTCAAAAAATTCCCCAGAAAGTAGAGCAAAAGGACAAAGAGACGTGCCGGGAGCCAGCACAAGAGATCCCACCCATGACAAGGTCATGCAGAAGAGACCTGACAGGCAAGGCGGATCAGGACTCAAGGGACTCCCTGGACCTGCCCAAGCATCTACTCCAGAACCAAAGTCTGTCTGTCTACTGTTTACTATATTATGTCTTTTACCAACTCTTCTGACATTAACAGGGGGCTATCCCCGACCACCTTTCTCTGAAAAAAAAATCAACTCAGGACTCTAGTTTTTAGCTTGCTTGGCAGGTTTATCCATATTCTTGCAACTAATGCACATAATTGCTCACAACTCCCCAACCATGAAAGGCACAGGAAGCCTAAGCATTCTAAAAGTCCTAATGAGCACAGAGCCCTTTGAGGGATGAAAAATTATTAGAACAGTACTGGTAAAGGCTTCATTACTGGGCCAATGCTTGCTGCCAAGCTCCCATATCCCTTATCCATTGTGCACCTGGGAGTGCATTAGTTAATGTAGTTGGAATGTAAGAAAAACAAGTAGTAGCCTTGGTATTAACCACATCAGACCTTTGAGCTAATAAGTTCTTTCTTTGTTGTGACCCACTGCACCTTTGCTCCGTGAGACTGTAACTTTATTTAGTACTTTCTGAGGCTGGGAGAAATAAAGAAAAACACTTCAAGGGAAAACAAGGTTTCTGGCTGATCAACCTTTATCAGAAGAGAGTCATGAAATGTTAACAGGCCACAGAGCCAGACATAACATAAGACCTTTGTTTATGAAAAGGTATACAGAAAATATCCTGGCTTCAATAAAGGTAAAATTCATGGAATGTTGAGCTGACTCTGAATCTTTTACTTTGAGAAATGTGTAACTCAGAGTATAAAAGTTCCTTTTGAAAATAAAGCTGCAGATCCCACTTCACCAGAGCTCTGGTCTCCGTGTCTTTCTTTCTCTTTCTCTCTGTCTCTCTCTTTTCTTTTTCAGGCTGACTCCCTGGAGCACAGAGGCCCTCTGAGTTCACTCTTTTGCCAGGCCTCTAAGACCTGATTGAGGAGGTGCTCTGCGTCTCCACCCAATTGAGAAGGCACTCTGCATCTTCACCCCACCGAGAGGGTGCCTGAGGCCTCCATGAACAGAGCAAGTCCCGTGTCAGGGACTTTATTGGCTTTCTGTGTAAACCAAGGAATATCAGCCTCTTTCTCTCTCCCTTATTCTTTCTCTTTATTTTTTATTTTTATTTTTGACCCCGGACCACCAGGTCCCAGTCCATTATAAGACCCGTGTCATCTCTCTCCAGTCCATTATAAGACCCGTGTCTCTCTCGCCGACATCATTCATCCTGAGAGTTCCCCTGGATCCTGCTGGGGCTGGACCCCGGCAGAGAAGGAAAAGCAGAAACAAACAGGAAGAAAAATATAGGGCTGGGTCATTCATCTATCATCTAAGCAACAAGAAGTTCAGAAAGAGACAAAAGAAAAACACAAAAGTGTGGAAATAATCAACAGAATGTGATGGAGTTATCTAGAACCCAAGAACATGAGTTTCCAGTTTGCAATATACATCAAGTGTCCAGAACAGTGGAATGAAAATATACCCACATCATCATGAAATTGAAAATAGAAACACAGAGATCATGTAAGTTGCCAAAGGGAAAGAAGAGATGACATATTCAAGAAAACAAGAATTAAAATGGCTAAGGATTCCTAAGAGCAACTCCAGAAGCTAGAAGACACACTAAAAATGCCTCTCAAGGGGTAAATTTAGAATTTTACACCCAGCCAAACTACTAGTCAACATGAAAACTTTAAGGCATTTTCACACATGCAAAATCTTGACAAAATTTACCCCCCAAGTACCTTTTGCAGAATGCCACAGACATTCGTGGGCTCCAGCAGAAAGAGGAAGTCATAACAAGGAAGAAGACAGGTACAGAAAACAGGCATCCTACAGAAAGGATAGGCAAGAAGAACCCTTCTGATGACACTGAAAGGGGATCCAGTTATAACAGCCATGAACAAGCACAGAGTAAAAACCAATGCATACTAAAGCTCCTATCAATTTTCCAGATTCCAAGATGATGAAAGTAATAAAGTACCTGATGTGTGGGAACATACTAAGAGAATGCTTAGATAACAGGTGGACAGAATGGATTCAGTTACATAGAAAGCTCAATGTAGCAGGCAGAATTCTCAGATGACCACCTATGATTCTTAACTTCATAACTTCAGTGTACACAGACCATTCCCCAGTTATTCAATCAAATGCTAATTTAGATATTACTTTCCAGATATGACTAAGGTCTCAAATTGAATGATCTTATAATAAGAAAATTATACAGATTAGCCTGACCTAACCACATGAACCCTTTAAAAGAGTCTTCTTTAGCTAGTTGCATGAAAGAAAGTTAGAGATTCAAAACCTGAGGGGATTTGACAACCAAGAACTTCCCCACTGCTGACGATAATGATGGAAGGGGTCATGATCAAGGAATGTGGCTGGACTCTAGGGACTTGGAGGGCCTCCAAGGCTTCCCTGGTATCTCAGTTGGTAAAGAATCTGCCTGCAATCCAAGAGACCCTGGTTTGATTCCTGGGTCAGGAAGATCCCCTGGAGAAGGGAATGGCTGCCCACTCCAGTATTCTGGCCTGGAGAATTCCAAGGTAGCCTGGCAGGCTACAGTCCATAGGGTCACAAAGAGTCAGACACGACTGAGCAACTTTCACTTTCACTTTCAGCTGACAGCCAGCAAGTAATCTGGGATTTTAGTGCTACAGACCAAGGAACTGAATTCTCCCAACAAGCTGACTGAATGTAAAGAAAAATTTTCCTTGAAGCCTCCAGAGGAGAACTTAGTCTGGCAGCATATCAATTTCAGGCTATCAGACTGATCAAAGAGTACAAAATGTTGTGCTCGACCTCCGACCTACAGAACTATGAGGTATTTAGAATGCCGTTTTATTCCTTTACATCTGTGGTAATTTGCTGCACAGTAACAGGAAACTTATAATAAACTAAGCAAACAATTATTAATATAGGAGTGGAGATTAGGTGGATGGTTATACAGGATAGAAAATTAGCCATATATGATATATGACTGCAACATTCTTTATATATGAACTCCGTGTATGTAGTCATACTAACACTAAACAGTGACCTAATTTAAATTATAATCTAACTATATTGGGAGGCTTGAAGGATAAGAGTCATACACAGGAAAATGAATATTAAATCCTCATCTTCTATACAGGGAGGTCAAGAGATAATGATACACTATTTGGGTATCACCTCTGAAGGAAGACTTCTCTGATGACCCATGTGAGGTCTTCCAGTCTCAGACAAGTAACCCACCAAGTGCCCCACAGCACTCTGTCCTTACTGCTAAAAGAGCACTTAGCTGTTCAGTCTTCCCCTAGACAACCACATTCACAGAAAGCTTGTCCTATTCATTTCTGTTTCCCAGGGCCTAGTACCATGTATTGCATATTGCAGGTGTTCAAAAACATATTTATCAAATAAATGAATGCCTACTTCCACTGAGGCCAAACTACTGCAGGCGAGAAAGTTTATTTTCATTCATTATTACACTCCTCAGTCAGAGAGACTATCAGTCTAGGTTCCTAGAATTTTAAAAAGGAAAACAAAAATAAAAACAAATACTTATACTAATATGTCTACTAAATTTCAATAAATAAATAAAAATGATAGTTGAAAGATGGAACAATTTCCATGAAAGGAAACTTACCAATAACCCTAATAATTTATATAACTTTCTCAAATGACTGAAAACCTTATTTTAAGGTATTCTCATTTTTAATGTTAAACATTGTATGTTTTCTCCAAGGGCACGTGATTACTTAGCTAAAAACTTGCACCACTGGCCTATACATACCCAGGGTATCACAATTGAAGGAAAAGGTCCTACAGACTCCAGGCATTTCCTGCAAGTTACTATAGCTTCCTAAGATTTCCTAAGGTAACATTGCTTGAAGAGCATACCTCCTTCACAAAAATCTCAAGTTGAGTCTAAAAACACATTTGGCAGAGATATAAGGCAAAAGACATGAGGATCAATCACTCTCTGCTCTGACACTTACATGAACAATCTCAGACTAACTGCTAACCTTCTATTAGCATTTGTATTCTCATCTATTAAAGGGATATAATTTTTCAGGATAATCACAAGAATTAAAGGATAGACAAAAGTGCTTAAAAAAAATTTTTTTTGTATCACTATCCATGTATCTAAAACTGCCTCAGATAGAAATTTATAACTATAAAACTCAACCATAAAAATTTGGTGAAAGAATAAGTTTATGTTTCAAGGTGACTGAAAAAGGGTTTTTTTAAAATAATAATAATAATAATAATATTAGTTCAACTTATTGGAACATTTTAGAGTACTAATTCTTAATTTTGAAAGAGATCTCCCCATTGGAAAAAATATATCAACTTTTGCAGCAAGGGTGATAAAAGTCACTTGTGCATCCCTACAGACAGATATTCTCATTAAGTGCTTCCCTCTCCATTCTTATACCATCAGACCTTAATCCACCCTAACAGTTCAAATGAGAACCGCAGCTCCATCTCTCTCTCTCTCTGAAATTTTAGGGTTCTCTCAACCTGCTGTACATCCCCATACCTCAAAGTCAAGATATCAAATATCAAATTAACTCCTTCCCTCAAAGGCAACTTACCTGTTTTTCTGTCTTCCCAACATATGAAAGGAAAATTTTTACTTTAAATTAAGTGAAAATGGAGAGTCAGTTTATACAGAAAAGCCCTGAATACCAAGGAAACTACATGCAAAAAACAACTGACTGTAAAAATCACAAGTCAACCTTCTCTGGGGACAACCACCTCTAATGAAAGAAATTGTCTTTTAAATGTAGAGAATATTTTTTTAAATGTCAAAAAGTGCTCATAGTGAATATAAAAAAAGTGTTTTTAAATTGTGTAGATCACACATGAACAAGAAAAATGTGAGGTCTTTTACTGCCACTAACATCAATCACATGAAAATAGCAAAAAAAATTTAAAGAAGGAGAAAAAAAAAACTAAACTAGAAACTGTGGAGAAGGAACTTACCTGAACAAGATGAATAAGTGTTGTCAGAATAGCACACCTCAACATATTGTGCTCTTCACTCTGCTTCCAAAGAAGAGGCAAATACTGTACCAAACATCCTACATACGGTCGTATCTATCACAACAGAAGCAGAGGAAGCAGCAGAGCTGGGTTAGTAAAGAAGGTGACTTATTTCAGAAACACTGACAGACCTATTAGGTCACAGGTAGCAAACGGTTTACTGGATGTAATGTATTAAGCATATATCCTTTAAAAGATAAATTCGACAGTATATAGAGACACAGAGCTCCAGGGTAAATATTTTTAAATAATTTTAAACAAGCAGCAAATTTATTGGCTGAAATAAAATTTAGGAATATAAAACAACATACTGATGCCAGTTATTTCTTTAATAGAAATTACTTAATAAAAAATGCTGTTATATCCTAGTTCTTTTTAATGAAACAACTTATATAATTGGGAATTATAATGTTTTTAAAAGAGTCAGCATTTCCTCATTCATTCAACCATTACCAAATGGCATCTTTCAAGTATCAGGTCTTGAAGACCAGGCACCAAAAAGCAGAGGATATAAGGTAAGCATATGAACCCTTAATCCTTTTCAAAGGATAAAACTGTTAACTCCAACATGGATTAACTTCATCAGTTTTAAAAAATATCCCCTACATCACACACACCACAGCTTGATAGTGAGATTTTTGGAAAATAAAATGGAACCTGATTCCACATGGAACCTGGAAACTGCGCTCCAGGTTTCAACCTACAGCCACCCTGTATTTGGAACTGATTTGATGAGCGTACACTTGGTGATAAAACACTAGAGTTTCACAGTTTCAGTACTATCGATCCCCAGGATTAAAAATTAAAAATTTCTCCCATACATATGGCTGATTCACTTTGTTATACAGCAGAAACTAACACAATATTGTAAAGCATTATACTCCAATAATTAAAACAAAAAAACTGCTCCCAGAAACAGTAAGAGTTTCTCTATTCTGCTTATAAAACATCATACACTAAAAGTATAGTATATACTATACACACAAAAAAAATCTCTCAGATTTGTTCCCCAGGTTTAGGAGAGGAGATGCAGAAAGATAAGAAGTTAAATATTTGCCCAAATATTTCAGTGAGATAAAACTGAATATATATTAAGAGACTCTTCATGTATCCAATTCTGAATATTATTTTAACAGATATTTATTGGGCACTTAATTTTGCTAAGTGCTCAATCTCAAAGATCCCTCCAATTAACTTATAAAGGCAGACCAGTTAATACATAAAAACAGGTTTCAGAGTAACTAATGCATTCATATTCAACTAAAAACAGCATGTTTTACTGATAAGGAAAGTTTTGGTTTTGAACAAATTAAACAGACTATCTTCCAAGGCATGGAAGAAAGGAAATATGTGCTATGAATTACAGACCGGGTGAATAATAGGACCAAGCACCCAATTACATTTGAAAGTCATGAAATATCTATATCCCAGTCTCAGTTGTTCATTAGAATATGCTCTAAATTAAAATTAATGTTTCAAAGACACTATTTTAAAAATCAATCATAGATTCAGTGTTGTAAAAGATTTTAAAAAGGGGCTGGCGATTAGACAACAAAGTGATGACATGAGAGCCAAACACATTTCCTTAGGTTAGGAGGGGGGAGGTAAAAAAATAAATTATTGGGGCAACTGAGAAAACCTGAATATGGACTTGACATCAGAACACAGCACTACATCAACGTTAAGTTCCCTGAGTCTAATGATGATTATGATTAAAAAGGAGAGGTTTAATATACTAAGGTAAAGTGTTGTGATGAAATGACATGAAGAATATATGGGTAGTGATTTACTACAACATGTCTGCATATTTGAAACTTTTCAGTGAAAATATGTAAAAGGAAAAAAATACTATAAACATTTCTTAAAGTGATTATGCGTTTTGGGTAAACCAATGATCAGTTATTTAAATAACATTTAAAAAACACATGGAATTAAGAATGTTTTATAGATATCAGGATAAATATCCCACAACAGAAAGTGAACCATCAGCGTAACACAACTGAGATGAGAGTACTCATCTTTTGGCACTTCTACTCCAAAAAAATAGAATTGGGCGGGGGGGGGTGGTGGCGGGGCTCTACTATGAGCATTATAGTCTTGTGAGTTCATTCTACACAAGAATATACCCACTTTCATTCATAATACATTAGAAAAACAAGTGAAACTCGAATATGTGACAGACTAACAAATGTTTTAACAAAGGTTCCATTCGCAAGGGAATTTAAAAAGTAAGTCTCTATTAACATCTCATTTTAGCTAACACTTTCAACAGAATATTTAACATTTCACACTGGCTCTTTAATTTTTTTTTTTTTTTTGGCTCTTTAATTTTTAATTTTGTTCTTTTCCTTCAGAAATGCTTAAGTCCAAAGACTGCTTACCTGACATCTTACTTGATGATTAATACATTTTTTTCCTGACTGTGTATTTACAGAATCTCTGAACTGGAATAATTTACTTACAGGTTTTCAATTACTTAAAAAAAAAAAAGAAATATAATCTTCAAAAAATTTCAAGCTATGGTATAAAGATGGTGACGTCCCTAAAACTTCAAAAACTGTTATGTGTCAGAAAGTACCGCTGTAAGAGGGCTCAAAATGTTTGCAATCTAGTAGACAAAAATCATATTTATATACAAATAATACCTGAAGGATATTTAAGTGATGATCTTGTTCAAAGGTTAACACAAGAAAATGTTTTTCCTGAAAACATTTTTCATAACCCTTTCCTATTCACATTCTAAAAACAAAAAGTACTAATAGGACAACTATATCCTATTTACTAATGATAGAGACATATGAGCTGCTTAGACTATTTGTGCTGTGAAAGATAACCATGGATAGAAACAAAAGCATTTTTAAATTTACTAAGCAAGACCTAGATAGCATATTCAAAAGCAGAGACATTACTTTGCCAACAAAGGTTCATCTAGTCAAGGCTATGGTTTTTCCTGTGGTCATGTATAGATGTGAGAGTTGGACTGTGAAGAAAGCTGAGTGCCGAAGAATCGATGCTTCTGAACTGTAGTGTTGGAGAAGACTCTTGAGAGTCCCTTGGACTGCAAGGAGATCCAACCAGTCCATTCTGAAGGAGATCAGCCCTGGGATTTCTTTGCAAGGAATGATGCTAAAGCTGAAACTCCAGTACTTTGGCCACCTCATGCAAAGAGTTGACTCATTGGAAAAGACTCTGATGCTGGGAGGGATTGGGGGCAGGAGGAAAAGGGGACGACAGAGGATGAGATGGCTGGATGGCAACACTGACTTGACGGATGTGAGTTTGAGTGAACTCCAGGAGATGGTGATGGACAGGGAGGCCTGGCGTGCTGCAATTCATGGGGTCACAAAGAGTCGGACACGACTGAGCGACTGAATTGAACTGAACTGAACTGAAGCAAGAGTAATGTTAAACTTATGTGGGAAAAGGTTTAGCAGTTTGGGGAGATGGGGTAAGAAAATTCATTTCTACAAAAAGAAAAAAAAAAACCTTCTCTAAGAAATTCCCATTAGCCGGATGGTGTCTAAATAAGATTATTTTTAAAACTGCCAAATCTTGCTTCTACAATATAATCAATTTTAAAATAATTTATTGCAATTGTATAGTAATCTGCATATTGAACATTTAATATTAAATATCTGTGATAATCTTATATTCAGGAATCCTTGAGAGTAATCTTTATCTTTACCATTTTATACATGAGGACTCAAGGTTCAAGACCATGTCCAAGCCAAAGAGCAGAGACAGGGACTTGAAATAAGTTTAAAACACAGTCTCAATGACCAAATTCTCTCAATGTTATTGATAAACCAATATCAAAATGAAATAATGTAATTAATGTAATAAGAAACACAAGTGTTAAAAAATTTTAAGATATTACTACTTTTAGACACCAGGACTCAAATCTGCTCAAAATGATTAATGGTCACTCAAAACTGCAACTGGTATTACATCAATGCAACGTTGAGTTCAGTTAGTCGGTTAGTGTTAGTTGCTCGGTCATGTCCAACTGTTTGTGACTCTATGGACTACAGCCTGCCAGACTCCTCTGCTCATGGGATTCTCCAGGAAAGAATACTGGAATGGGTTGCCATTCCTTTCTCCAGGGGAGCTTCCCGACCCAGAGATTGAACCTGGGTCTCCTGCATTGCAGGCAGATTCTTTACCAGCTGAACTACCAGTGAGAAGGTTAATGATGAGTTTGAATATTATCAATGCCACTAAAATGTCTGAACTTGGGCATATTTCTTGAAGCCTCAAATTGTTCGAGATAATGAATTCTAATTCCCACACAAAGGTTTTTTTAAGGATTAAATGAGAAATACATGCAAATCACCTGGCACAGGAGTTGGAAACTTGTCATTACTCAATAATTGATAGCAATTCTCATCAATTGCTTTAGAATTAATAAGCAGGTTCAAGGTGTCAGAATTCACTAATAGATTCAGGAGCAGACTCCAAGACTGTGGACTTAAATTCAGTTATCTTTTCCTAATTAATACCTCACAGATTTATTCAGCACTTTTCAAATAAAAATATGCAGTGTAAACTTGGATATAAGAAATTACAGGATAATTACAGTGTGGTTCCTGGATTATCAATTTTTCATAAACATTAGGAGTGATAAGGGAAGCTGAATACAATTAAATAATAATTTACTGTTAAAAACTTTACATATTATTTTTAAATTAAACCAGTGATGGATATAACATGGCCTAGACTGCGAGACACACTCAGTTTTTAAGGTACAAACAACAGATTTCTGAGAATATTTGTATTTGCTGACTGACCTTTGTGAGTATGCACTCAAACATATTAAATTGTAAAAAGTATTATTCAATATAAACTGAATTTTATAAAAGATATATAATTTTGCTTTCTAACAAACAACACTACATTGTTGATCCAATTTTTTATGTTTTCATTTTCTTAGATCATTTTTTAAAAACGCCAAGTATAAAAGTCAATTTTGATACAGAACTGAAATCACAACCTAATAGAACCATTTTAATGAATGTTTTAACACTTAAAGAATGTGTACCAAGCAAAGATGTTAACGAATTCTACATATACTCTCCACATTTCTCTAACATTTATTTTCATGTTTACAACAAAATTACCTGCACGTTGACTCTTTCAATCACACAAGAAAGGACATGTAAAACATGCATCTTTGTGTCACATTCTGTAACTTGCTGAAGTAACTGAAAGAGTAGTGTGAACATGGTTTCCAAATACTGTAAGTAAAAGAAAAAATAAAAGTTTGGTACAGAAATGTAAAAAACCTTCACATAAAGACAGAAATAAGAAGTAAAATTAAGTCATAATAGCAAAGAAATAAAAGACAAATAGACAAAACCTTAGCATTACCTATACAACTTCAAATTGGTTAAGTTGTCAATATTTAGGGCAGTGATCTTATTCTTTATTGCTGTTAAATGTGCCCATTTTCAAATTTAATTCATCCACAAATGTCTTCAGAGAAAAAGTGTGTTTGAAGTTTCTGTGTTTAAAGTTTATACAGCTAATTCAACTTTTAAAAGTCCTTTGTCACTTCTTTTCCAATATGCCTGTTGTTTTGCAAAGTTCACTCATTATAGCAAGAGGACCGCCATTACTGCACTCACATACCAGCTTTCTGATATAAATTTTTATAGACAAATACTTGTAATTATACGTGCAACAGAATGTTTCTGATTAGGAAATAGAAAACAAAAAACCTATGTCTGGCTTTTAACTTCTACATCGAGAAAATTATAGTAGAAATTAACAAATCACAGGATGTCAGAGACAGAAAAAAACGTTTGCTCTTTCAGATATTTGATTCACTTTTAAACAGATTGGTAAAACATCTTTCTTTCATCCAAAAGCATTAAGTGATTCTTCTATTAAAGAAAACTTTCTGTTCTCCAAGTGTACCCATTAATGACCCCACAAGAAATGTAGGCAGATATTTTACCATAAAGTTTTCTTGTCTAGTCCTCTCAAGAAAAGCAAACACTAAGGCCCCAATCATACTGACATATTTAACAAGTGTTTACTGAGTGACAACTATGTGGAAACAAAATAGGTGCTGAGGGTTGAGTGAAGGGAAAAAAAAGAGTAAGACTAGGTATTGTGCTTTTCAGGTAAGGACAGACATACATACACAGACAACAGAGGGGGATGACCTAAGGATGAGGAGTAACAGACGGATATGAAATGAGATGTCTTACACTAGTGAGAACAGAAAGTGCAGCAGTCAACTCTAAAATGGATAACAAGATAATGAAACAAAACAAACAGAATTACTGAAACGAAAGTTACCAATAAAAGCAATCACTTCCAAAATAATCTAAATACTCTTTTGAAAGCAGCTTTACTAAATAATAGATACATACAATTTCAGCTATAAAATAACAATATTCAAAAGACATAAGCATAAATTTTTATAAAACCTGAAATAAATATTCTTACCGGCAGAAACTGATCTGTTCTAAACTCAAAATCATCAACAGGTGAAGAGCAGTTAAGGAATACTGAGAATACATGAAATTGAGAATATATGAAATATATCAGGATAAAATATATGTAAAAACCAAATACAACAAATCAATCAAAAATTATTTTAAACTATGTCATAAATTATGTTTTAAAAATAATTAATTTTAAAGTGTTGCTAAAATCCCTTGCAGTAAAGTATTCTTAGAATATTTAAAGGATATTTAATTTCAGAGTTGTAGCTGTTTCAATACGGACCTAAAAAGAAAGCATATTGTGAAATTTGAATCATTCTGGAATTAGTAATTATCGTTAATAAGAATGAGAAAAAAATGCATCACATATCACTTTCTCTATTCTTTTTGTTAATATTAAAGTTACAAGGTACATTAATATCTAGAAATAAAAAGACATTCTCCTTTGCAAGCAAGGGCTAAAAAGAAAAATTGTATCATTTCCCACCCTTCTCAGTTAACCATGATTTGCTTAATCCAGTCTGTACTCCAGGAAGAAAAATAATTTTCCATAAATCTGTAGAGACTGTGAGACTGAGAGAAAAGATTGTGAAGATGATGCCAGAGGGAAAGGGCAAGTTGAGAAGCAGAGAAGAGAAGCAGGAAAACAGGGCGGACCTAGGGAAGCTGGAGGATAAGTGAAGATGGAGCAGGGAGAAGAGAAAGAAGGGGGAGGAGGAAAAAGAACACAAACCGCCACTTGTAACCTCAGTTACAGGAAGTTCTTGAAACAACCAAAAGATAAAGTCTGCCATTTTCTAAACCTCAAAGTTCACAAGAGCTTTGTACAAGCTCTTGACCTTGCCAAATCACATTTTTGTGTGTGTATCAGCATGTTACCTGGGAAAATCATATCATGACAGCATATTCTACATTTCCTTTCAGGTTTTACGTGTGACTTGGCCAGCTAAATGGCATGGGCTACCGCACTCCATTTCCACATCAAGTAACACAAACTCAAGCCATCATTAAATTCTATATGCTACTCTGCAAAATAACGTATCTAAAATTTTAATCTCCTGAACAAGAGTCTTTACTTTTTTAGATGCTGTTACACTTTCCACACCTGTAATAGCAATTGGTTTTTCCTTTGCAGTCATTTTCTACAAAGAAACAGTTTTGATCATTTTACAGGAACTTCTGAGGACTTGAGGTGCTTACTAGTCATGTTCATCCAATTAGTTAACTACTCTAGATTTTAAGAACCTAGTGTGCAGGAGCTTTATCATCTGCTCTTTCTTTTTTCATTGTTTCTAAAGGTAACGTGAACATTTCTAGATTTTTAAATGATTTAACAAATGTGCTGATTATCCAATATACATAAAGCACTATGCCAAGTGTTCTACTCTGAAATGACCTAATGAAAAGATGACATACTCATGCAATTAAAAATATTCAACAAGGAACTATTTCTCCCAGGCATTGTGTTGGGTGTTGTAGAAAGAGTTGAGGAAGACACACTTCCTCTTCCTGGATCACAACCCTGTCTTGACGAAGGGGCTTGCCTAACTCAATGCAGCTGTGAGCCACGCCATGCAGGGTCACCCAAGACGGACAAGTCATAGTGAAGAGTTCTGACAAAACATGGTTTGCTGGAGAAAGGAATGGCAAACCACTCCACTATTCTTACCACAAGAACCTCATGAACAGTATGAAAAGGCAAAAAGATATGACACTACAAAATGAGTCCCCCAGGTCAGAAGGTGTCCAATATGCTACTGGGGTAAAGTGGAGGGCAATTATGAACAGCTCCAGAAAAAATGAAGTGACAGGGCCAAAGCAGAAACAATGTTCAGTTGTGGATGTGTGATGATGCTGTAAAAAACAATACTGCATAGGAATCTGGAATGTCAGGTCCATGAGGCAAGGTAAATTCAGATATAAGCAGGAGATGGCAAGAGTGAACACTGACATCTTAGTCCATCAATCAGGGAAATAAATTAGTGAACTAAAATGGACGGGAATGGATGAACTTAATTCAGATGACCATTATATCCATTCCTGTGGGCAAGAATCCCTTGGAAGAAATGGAGTAGCCCTTACAGTCAACAGAAGAGTCTGAAATGAAGTAACTGGGTGCAGTCTCAAAATGGACAGAATGATCTCAGTTGATATCCAAGGCAAGCATTCAACGTCACAGTAATTCAAGCCTATGCCCCTACCACTGATGCCGAAGGTGAAGTTAACCAGTTCTACAAAGACCTATGAGACTTTCTAGAACTAACACCAAAAAAAAAAAAAAAAAGATGTCCTTTTCATCATAGGAGTTTGAAATGCAAAAGCAGGAAGTCAAGAGATACCTGGACTACCATGCAAGTTTGGCCAAAATGAAGAGGACAAAGGCTAACAGAATTCTACCAAGAGAATGAACTGGTCATAGCAAACACCTTTTTTCCAAGACAATTCTACACATGGAGATGTCCATGTGGTCAATACTGAAATCAGACTGATTTATATTCTTTGCAGCCAAAGACGGAGAAGCTCTACACAGTCAGCAAAAACAAGACAGGGAGCTGACTGTGGCTCAAGTCATGAGCTCCTTATTGAAAATTCAGGCTTCAGCTGAATAAACTAGGAAAAACCACTCGGCCATTCAGGTATGACCTGTATCAAATCCCTTAAGATTATACAGTGGAGGTTACGAATAGATTCAAGGGATTAGATCGGGTAGACAGAGTGCCTGCAGAACTATAGAAGGAGGTTTGTAACAATGTACAGGAGGCGGTGACCAAAACTATCTCCAAGAAAGAGACCCAAGAAGGCAAAATAGTTGTCTGAGGAGCTGAGCAAAGAAGATAAGCAAAGAGCAAGGGAGAAAGGGAAAGATACACCCAAGTGAACGCAGAGTTCCAGAGAACAGCAAGGAGAGACAAGAAGGCCTTCTTAAATGAACAGTGCAAAGAAGTAGAGGAAAACAAGAGACTGGGGAAGACTGGCGATCTCTTCAAAAAAACTGGAGACATCAAGGGAACATTTTATGCAAAGGTGGGCATGATAAAGGACAGAAATGGTAAGGACCTAACAGAAACAGTAGAGATTATGGTGGCAAGAATACACAGAACTATACAAAAAAGGTCTTAGTGACCCAGATAACTACGATGGTGTGGTCACTCACCTAGAGCCAGGCATTCTGGAGGGTGAAGTCAAATGAGCCTTAGGAAGCATTACTACAAACAAAGCTAGTAGAGATGGTAGAATTCCAGCTGAGCTATTTCAAATGCTAAAAGATGTTGCTGTTAAAGTACTGCACTCAATATGTCTGCTAATTTGTAAAACTCAGCAGGGGCCACAGGCCTGGAAATGGTCAGTTTTCATTCCAGTCCCAAAGAAGGGTAATGCCAAAGAATGTTCAAACTACCACAGAATTGTGCTCATTTCACATGCTAGTAAGGTTATGATCAAAATCCTTCAAACTAGGCTTCAGGAGTATGTGAACCAAGAACTTCCAGATGAACAAGCTGGGTTTAGAAAAGGCATAGGAACTAGAGATCAAGCTGCCAACATTCACTAGATTACAGAGGATGCAAGGGAATTCCAGAAAAACATCTACTCCTGCTTCATGACTATCCTAAAGCCTTTGATTATATAGAGCACAACAAACTGTGGAACTTTCTTAAAGAGATGGGAGTACCAAACCACCTTACCTGTCTCCAGAGAAACCTGTATGCAGGTCAAGAAGCAACAGTTAGAACCAAATATAGAACAGCAGACTGGTTCAAAATTGAGAAAGGAGTATTAAGAAGCAGAGATATCACTCTGCTAACCAAAACACATACAGTCCAAAGCTGTGGTTTTTCAGTAGTTACGTACAGATGTGAGAGTTGGACTATAAAGAAGGCTGAGTGCCAAAGAATTGATGCCTCTGAATTGTGGTGCTGCAGAAGACTTGAGAGTCCCTTGACTGCAAGGCTGTATATTGCCACTCTGTTTACTTAACTTATATGCAGAGTACATCATGAGAAGTGCTGGGCTAGATGAATCACAGGCTGGAATTAAGAATGCCAGGAGAAATAATAACAAATTCAGATATGCAGATGATACCATTCTAATGGCAGAAAGCGAAGAGGAACTAAAGAGCCTTGCTTGATGAGAGTGAAAGGGGGAGGGGGAATGAAAAAGCTGGTTTAAAACTCAATATTCAAAAAATGAAGTTCATGGCATCTGGTCCCATCACTTCAGGGGAAATAGAAGGGGTAAAAGTGGAAGCAATGACAGATTTTATTTTCTTGGACACCAAAATCACTGCTGATGGTGACTGCAGCCATGAAATTAAAAGATGTTTGCTCCTTGGAAGGAAAGCTATGACAGGCCTAGATAACACACCAGGAAGCAAAGATGTCACTCTGCCGACAAAAGCCCATATAGTCAAAGCTATAGTTTTTCAGTACTCACGTACAGATGTAAGAGTTGGACCATAAAGAAGGCTGAGTGCTGAAGAATTGATGCTTCTGAATTGTGATGCTGCAGAGGATTTGAGAGTCCCCTGGACTGCAAGGAGATCAATCCAGTCAATCCGAAAGGAAATCAACCCTAAATATTCATTGGAAGGACTGATGCTAAAGCTCCAATATTTTGGCCACCTAATGTGAAAGGCCAACTCACTGGAAAAGACCCTGATGCTAGAAAAGACTGAAGGCAAAAGGAAAAGAGGGCGGCAGAGGATGACATGGTTAGACAGCATCACTGACTCAATGGACATGAATTTGAGCAAACTCTGGGAGACAGTGAAAGACAGGGAAGCCTGCTGTGCTGCAGAACATGGGGTTGCAAAGAATGGGACACAACTAAGCGACTGAACAAGAACAAGATACACTTAGCTTGTTATCAAAAAAGCTTACAATCCAGCAGGGGGAAAAAACACCCAGATAATAAATAATTATTAATAAAAATGGCTAATCTGAAGAGCTTAGGAACAGGATAATTCCCTTGAGAACATGAACTATTTCTAGGATCTTCAAATTGCCAGTATTTAGTACATTGTGAGGCATACAACTGGCACTGTGGCAGTACTTTAATTCACAAACAACAGGACATGAAACATGCCCCCCACCCAAAGGAACTCAAACTGCCAGCAGCAACTTATCCTTAAATCTTCATTCATCTTCCTCCACAAAAGGACCAGAGATGCACGTTACCCACAACAATGACATTTACACACGTAAGTATAGGAAAGATACCTGAATGAAAACTAAATGTGTTTTCCCTCCTAACAAAGGGAAGTCAGTGCAGTATTCCGCACAGAGAAAAAGATAAAACGAGTCATGATGACTTGCCTGCACTTTAACTACGAGAATAGGAAGTCAGATCATAAAGGGATCAAAAATGTCAGATCACACAGCTTTTAAAAAAAAAAAAAAAAAAAAAAGAGCACTTAAAATGACAAACACAAATAAAAACAAAATTAGCTCTTCCTGAGCTATAGAAGAAATAGAAAGCACTTATTACATAGGGACAATGAATTTTGCAGCAATTCACAAGTTATGGGAGGAGAAAGTCAGAACCTGAATTTCTAGATTGAAGAGTAGGGGAATCAGATAGAAGATGGGCAGAATAGAGTCTAAGACAATTTCTAACACACAAATCAATAAATAAATGCAAGAAAATGAAACAAAACAAACAAAATTTTCCCTTAACCAGACTCTAAACATGAATTTTCACACACAAGACATATACCTCTGAAGGAGAAAACCAGATCCAGACTGTGAACTCAGCCTGAGTCTACCCTACACCTTCATCTAAGACATCAAAAAACTTCTAAAAAGATAACAAACTAATTCCATACGGGAGCAAACAAGAGCCACCAAGCCATCAGAATCATTGGAAGGATTCCAGAGAAGCATGACAGCCACAGAGAAATGAACAAGGAACCACAAGTTAACACTACTTCCAAAGAAGACTGGTTGCTACATAAAGGCGAGAGTAACTAGACACTGCCATGAGCACGGGAGCAAACAAGAGCCACCAAGCCATCAGAATCATTGGAAGGATTCCAGAGAAGCATGACAGCCACAGAGAAATGAACAAGGAACCACAAGTTAACACTACTTCCAAAGAAGACTGGTTGCTACATAAAGGCGAGAGTAACTAGACACTGCCATGAGCACGGGAGCAAACAAGAGCCACCAAGCCATCAGAATCATTGGAAGGATTCCAGAGAAGCATGACAGCCACAGAGAAACGAACAAGGAACCACAAGTTAACACTACTTCCAAAGAAGACTGGTTGCTACATAAAGGCGAGAGTAACTAGACACTGCCATGAGCAGCATGAGAATGAGCCTTCACATTACCTGTCACGGTGGTTGAGCTGAGGTCCAGACTTGGAGGAACCTAGTGCCTGACCCCTACCACAGCCTGCCCACAGCAGTGCAGGGATTTCACACACTAACGCAGTGAGCAAGGTGCTGGGGCCGAAAGAAATGGCAGTGTCTCAGGGACTTAAACCATCAGGAAAATGTAAGGCAGACATGAGAAAATAATTTTGAAATAGATTCTATTTCTCTGCTGAAGAGAAACAGAGTAATAACTTTATAATCTTTTATCCTTATCTCAACTGTTTCATTAAATATTTTCTATTTTTCTGACTCCATGCTAGGCATAAGAGATACATTAATATGAATAATATTATCCTACTCACTGGCTCTTTTACTACTTGGTACTACTACGGTACTCTTTTTATTCTATTCTGCAATAAAGTCAAGATCACTGAATTACAATATTTTAATGTATTTATTCTGAAACATGCATGTAAATAAGTTTTCTAAAAGGATTAAAAAAAAAACCTTCCATTTACTCATTTCCTTTTAAGAAAAAAATTCTAAAGCTCATTTTCGTGCAATATGGATACCAGACATATCAATACAAAGCCAAAACGGACTACAAGAAACTTACTAGACTAAGGCTGCCTTTCCTCCTAGTTTTAGAGTGTCCTAGGAATTAATGGCTCAAACACAGATTTTTTTCTTTTTATGTTTTCTTTGGAAATTATATTTGCTGAATATAAGTGAATTCAGAATTCATTTTGTGAAAACACAGACTAACACAAAGTTTACAATAGTGCTTTGAGACACAGAGGAGGGACAAGTGGGAAAAACTCTGTAATAGTGTTTTTGAGACTTGAAGGATGGACACGTGGGAAAACAAAATCAAAACTGTAAGATAGAAATTGTAAGATAGAAAGTCTGATAGAATTGGGAGACCCATAAAAGACACAAAAGTGAAAAGATAGGAGAGTTTTAATGCATCTTGTTAAAAACTACCTCTGCCCAGATCCCAGCTGCAACTCCCCATGTATTCAGGATCTGCTAAAGTCATGTGCATGTTAAAATGCCTTCTTAAACTCCATCTAGAAAATTCACTATTGCTATGCTGGCAGTCAATCTGCCCATGTGGATGGCCTTTTCTTTGCTTGACAGACAATAACCCCAAAACACCCATCCCCAAACTATAAATCTCCTGGTTGTACCACAATATACATTATAGACTGCCTCTTATAAGAGTCAAAGTGAAAAGTGAAAGTGAAGGTGAAGTCGCAGAGTCATGTCAGACTCTTTGCGACCCCATGGACTGTACCTTCCTGGCTCCTCCGTCCATGGGATTTTCCAGGCAAGAATACTGGAGTGGGTTGCCATTTCCTTCTCCAGGAGATCTTCCCGATCCAGGGATTGAACCTGGGTCTCCTGCATTGTAGGCAGACGCTTTACCATCTGAGCCACCAGGGCAGTCCTTATAAGAGTACACTAACGCTAATTTTCAAGCAACTCCTGCTTGTTTTATTGAACACTGCATAAATAACCTAAGTAAAAATGAGTTTTTTAAATTACTTATAATTTCCAAAATTGAAAGACATTAATGGGTCAGAAACCTTACAACTAAAGCAGCCCTGTATGTAAATCAAATATTCTGGTTAGAGAATCAACTAGAGTCCTAGGAAACAAAATTTCCTCTCATCAAAGATTTAGCCATTCTATTTATACCGTGGTAATAACATTCTAAAATCTGAAACTTGCCATAAATAAGCAGTGCATCTACTAAGTAACATGTTCTAAGAGGAATGGAAGAAAACATGCAGAAGATACTTTTTAAATGGATTTTTCAATGAACACTGGAGCACTGTTATCCTTATTAAAAAAGTAATAAAAATGGAGCCTTACTTGATATCATGTTGATAAATAAATCCCAGATGGAACAAAGAAGCAAGTATGAAGAAAACCAATTTTTTAAACAAGAAACAAAAACAACAAAACAGAAAGAAGAAATCAATAAATCTGATTACACTAAAATTAAAAAACTGTGCTCAACAAAAAGACAACAGAATGAGCACAGAAAGATACAGGTGGGAGAAAAGAAAGACACAGAGATTTCACTGCATTTGTAATGTTTTATTTCTTACATACTTGAAATATTACAATGGAAATATGGAAAACCAGGTAGCTCTAATCTTAGTCACTGAATTTTTCTCTTTGATATAATTCTTAACTTTTAAAAAGTAAAAAAATTAAAAGCATTTGCTTTTTAAAGATGAGTCAGGAATAAACTCAGAAGTACACATTTTCAAAGTAGCATTAGCATTATCTTAAACCTAATCAAAATTCCCAACATTACAAAAAAAAGTCTCCAAATATTGCAGTATCATCAATGATTACCGATTATGCCTAGACCAAGTTTTAATTACAAAATACTGATGAAAAGTTGTAACACTATTTCAAACAAACCAAACAATTTTCACTCAACTTGCATTATAATCCCCTGGATCAAACAACATCATCATGCGACTCACAGGGATAGAGACTTACTCCACACAGTGGTTTTCCATATTATAAAATTTTAAAGAATCCTGAGTTTGAGGGTTTTCAGCATAAGCTCCCTGTACTCCTTGCTTGCAAGGCCCTCCAATAAAACTTCCTTGCTCATAAAAAAAAATTTTTTTAATAGTCCTATTTCCTCTTCTATTTGCCATGAAGTGACAGGACCAGATGCCATGATCTTAGTTTTCTGAATGTTGAGCTTTAAGCCAGCTTTTTCACTCTCCTCTTTTCACTTTCATCAAGAGGTTCTTGAGTTCTTCTTCACTTTCTGCCATGAGGGTGGTGTTATCTGCATATCTGAGATTATTGATATTTCTCCCAGCAATCTTGATTCCAGTTTGTGCTTCATCCAGCTCGGCATTTCGCATGATGTACTCTGCATATAAGTTAAATAAACAGGGTGATAATATATAGCCTTGACATACTCCTTTCCCAATTTTGAACCAGTCTGTTGTTCCATGTCCGCTTCTAATTGTTGCTTCTTGACCTGCATACAGATTTCTCAGGAGGCAGGTCAGGTGGTCTGGTATCCCATTTCTTTAAGAACTTTCCACAGTTTGTTGTGATCCACACAGTCAAAGGTTTTGGCATAGTCAATAAAGCAGAAGTAGATGCTTTTCTGGAACTCTCTTGCTTTCTCAACGATCCAATGAATGTTGGCAATTTAATCTCTGGGTCCTCTGCCTTTTCTAAAACCAGCTTGAACATCTGGAAGTTCAGGTTTCAAGTGCTGTGAAGCCTGGTTTGGAGAATTTTGAGCATTATTTTACTAGTGTGTGAGATGAGTGCAATTGTGCAGTAGTTTGAACATTCTTTGGCATTGCCTTTCTTTGGGATTAGAATGAAAACTGACCTTTTCCAGTCCTGTGCACTGCTGAGTTTTCCAAATTTGCTGGCATACTGAGTGCAGCACTTTCACAGCATCATCTTTTAGGATTTGAAAGAGCTCAACTGGAATTCTGTCACCTCCACTTGCTTTGTTCATAGTGATGCTTCCTAAGGTCCACTTGACTTCCCATTCCAGGATGTCTGGCTTGCTCTTTGGAAGAAAAGCTATGACCAACCTAGACAGCATATTAAAAAGCAGAGATATTACTTTGCCAACAAAGGTCTGTCTAGTCAAAGTTATGGTTTTTCCAGTAGTCATGTATGCATGTGAGAGTTGGACTATAAAGAAAGCTGAACATGAAAGAATTGATGCTTTTGAACTGTGGTGTTGGAGAATACACTTGAGAGTCCCTTGGACTGCAAGGAGATCCAACCAGTCAATCCTAAAGGAAATCAGATTCACTGGAAGGACTGATGCTGAAGCTGAATACTTCAGCCACCTGATGCAAAGAACTGACTCACTGGAAAAGACCGTGATGCTGGGAAAGATTGAAGGCAGCAGAAGAAGGGGACAACAGAGGATGAGATGGTTGGATGGCAACACCAACTCGATGGACATGAGTTTGAGTAAGCTCTGGGAGTTAGTGATGGACAGGGAAGCCTGGCGTGCTGCAGTCCATGGGGTTGCAAAGAGTCGGACACAACTGAGCAACTGAACTGACTGACTGAACTGATACCAACTGGAGAAGCTGATTTTCCCAGCTGCTGTACTATTTCTATTCTGCCATAGCCAGCCTTGTAATAACATGTCTATAAGACTAGGAAGCCACACAGACAACTACAATTATATGTATCCCATCTATGTAACAGCAGCAATCAAGCCAGAGAACATGGACTCTGAAAGCCAAAGAAGATTTAGATTCATGAGAATCTATGTGCTTTGTGTGTGTGTATATGTGTAAATGTGTACATACACCCACAAAGTATGTGGGCTTGCCTGGTGGATCAGATGGTAAAAAATTTGCCTGCAATGCAGGAGACCTGGGTTCGATCCCTCAGTAGGGAAGATCCCCTGGAGAAGGGAATGGCTACCCACTGCAGTATTCTTGCCTGGAGAATTCCATGGACAGAGGAGCCTGGCGGGACACAGTCCAAGGGGTTGCAAAGCAACTGAGCAACTAGCACTTTCACTTTTTTCA
Organism: Bubalus kerabau; assembly: GCF_029407905.1. Lineage (NCBI taxonomy): Eukaryota > Metazoa > Chordata > Mammalia > Artiodactyla > Bovidae > Bubalus > Bubalus kerabau. The sequence continues at coordinate 18,757,255 of NC_073641.1, forward strand.
TATGTGTGCTGCTGCTGCTGCTGCTGTGTCGCTTCAGTCGTGTCCGACTCTGTGCGACCCCATAGACGGCAGCCCACCAGGCCTCCCGTCCCTGGGATTCTCCAGGCAAGAACACTGGAGTGGGTTGCCATTTCCTTCTCCAATGCATGAAAGTGAAAAGTGAAAGTGAAGTCGCTCAGTTGTGTCCGACTCTAGCAACCCCATGGACTGCAGCCTACCAGGCTCCTCCGTCCATGGGATTTTCTAGGCAAGAGTACTGGTTGGGGTGCCATTGCCTTCATATGTGTATATACATACAAATGCAGTTGTATGCATGTTTGTACATATATGTCTGAACATTTGTACATTGTTGCATGTCTATATGTATATGGTATCTTCCTACATTTTATTAGCCAGCATTTCTCACAAGTTGAAATTAGAACAGTAAACCTTACATATTACTGATCTTAAAAGTACTTAAAAGAAAAAGGAGGGGGGTAAACTATGCAATGTTAACTTAGTGCCTTACAAAACACTGTTTTCTCAAGAAGTTATAACAAATGAGATATAGCCACCAAAAGACGTACAGCAAAGGGGCAAAAGCTGTATCTACAACAGCATTTCCTCAAAGTGTATTCCTTGGATATTAATGTATTTGTCATCTTGGATAGTCACAACACAATCAATGTACATTTTTAATGTTCTGATCGATGCTACAGGAAAGAGGATTATTAGAATATGTAGTTCAGTGTTTTCCAAACTTAACTTGTCATGAAACCCTTTTGCCCAATAATGTTTGTTAATGGGATAGAATTAATGTTCTGCTTTTAAAGTGCTGACCAAAATGACTCATTTTTCTCATTTCTTTCCCAAAAGACTCATTAAAGAAAGAAAAAAAAAATCCAAGAAATTTCTCTTTTCCAAAGAAAATTTACCTGAAATTTATATCTTTTGTAACTCTTTCACATAAAGCATTTAATGTGTTCTCTCTGACACCACTGACAGAATAGCAAATAATATTTCCAAGAAGGAAAACAAAACTTAAATCTTATAAATGCTTTACTCTAAATAAATAGAATGTATTCTATTTACAAAAGTAAATTAATTCCAGCAAACAGTATTCTTAGAAAGAGCTTAGATATTATCAATAAACTTCTAAGAATTTAAACATGATAAAATAAAACTAAATTCCCTTGTTTAAGCAGGGGTTCCTTAAACTATTTAATAATTATAGAATGATATTTAGAGTAAGTTCTCAATTATTTATACAAAGTAAGTAACATCTAAGCAGAAAATCCAAAGATCAGTTCTATTTGCTTTTAGAATGCATCATGCTTCTGCAATTATGATGTTTTCTTAATTTTGTAATTTCCCTAATTATGTTTTCTTTTGTTGAACATTAAAAATAGTTTATATTATCATGTACACATGTGAAAATGAGAAAAATGACCCAAACCTTTGCTGGAAGACAGGGTAATCAGGTAGGTTTAAAAAAAATTTTTAAGGTGGAATACTGAGAAATGATTGAATATGATCTTATCATAATTTGGGGGGTAAAAATCATTTAATTTTATCTACAAATGATTTGAAACTCGGAAAAAGACAACCAGATTCACTTTTTAAAGACTATGCTGGAGTCAAATCTAAGTACAAGACAAAGTACAGTAAGTCATGAATATATTCTCACTCAGGCATAAAATAAAGCACTGAGGGGAAACCTCTTTTAAAAAAAAAAAAGCTCTTTGAGTAATCAACATAAAATAAAGCAACAAACCTACTGAAGTGGAACAAAGCAATGAAGAAGTCATTATCAAGTTTTCAGTAACACAAAATCAAGAATATTATGTGAAATGCTACACATGAAGAAAAAGTCCTAAAAGAAACAATTTCAAAGTCTAAAACAAAACTAAAAAAACTTCTCAAAACTGAGAGACAAAAAAAGAATCAACAGTAAGGATAAAACAGATTATGGTGTTAGCTCAAACATAAAAATTACAAATTTTATCGTGAATAAGAAAAAGGATATTTAAGCTATAAAGGGACTTTTTTTTTTTTAAGAAAACTGCCTTCTTTTATTCATACTAAAAAATTATAAATAATTACAGATTAGTAGACTTTGGTCAATTTTTTTTTCATTGACTAGTGATCAGAAGGACAAATGGCATTAAAAAGACTTTCTTCCCTCAAATCAAACTTCTCACCAAGGAATAACTACAGCATTGAAAGACTGCCAACATTCTAAAGAAAGATATAAACCATTTCTGAATTTGAACTTTGACATATGTTAAACTTATAAAGAACTCTTTTAAGACATTTAAGCAACATACCACTAAGTCTTGATCCTGAAGCAAGTTACATATTGCTTCATATAACATGGGTCTTAAGTCAGACTTGAATTTCACAGAAATCCACTGACCGATGAGCCAAATCACCCTGCGCCGCAATGGCTTATACCTAGATGGGAAAACCATGCAATTAAAACGTTGTTTATTTTAATAAGCCTATTTCACTAAGCATATTTCATCATTTAAATCTAAAGTGTAATAAGAAGGCAATATACATTTTATACAAAAATCTAAAAGCTACTTTTACATGTACCGCAGTACAAATACTAACAACAAAGTTCTGATCTAAAAAACTAAAAATTCTTAGCAGACATATTATAAATCTGATTATTTTGTATTAAGTAATTACAACATAGATATGTACATAAAAGCCAAGTTTACTTCTATTCCTCAAGTAACCAAAGAGTTCATCTTAATAGGTGTAAGCAGCTGATGTCTCAAACCCTGAGGCAGGAGAGGCTATTAAAAAGTAATAATAATAATAAAAATAAAGGAACTCCGGTACTCAATTTTCTAATCCCAATTCTGTTCATCTCACAAAGAGTATTCTGAAAACACTGTGAGAAATTTCTAGACTTAAGACATTTACAGTAACATGTACATACACTTGTTTCTCTATGGCCATCTTTGCTAAAGAAAATGAAGGTTCTTTAGGCAAAGGGAAAAACCACCTGTGTCCAAGAATTGTAGACACAAACTCTTGGTATTATATTTATTTAGTGGCAAGATGATATTTCTGGGTGACAATGTAGTAAAATAAGGAATATAACACACCTTTTAGAAAATTACAATATTTTAAGATTATTAAACACATATAAAGAATTACTCATTAAAGTTCCAATAAAAAGTACATTTCCTGCTCTCAAAATGTTTAACTTATCTAAAAGAATTAAAGACCACAAAACTTTAGACTAGGATCACAAAAACATAAGAGAGAAGAAGCAGGCAGAGGGAGATGGGATTTGAACAGCGTTTCCTGGTGGCTCAGACGGTAAAAAATCCGCCTGCAATGCAGGAGACCTGGATTCGATTCCTGGGTTGGGAAGATCTGCTGGAGAAGGGAACAGCTACACACTCCAATATTCTTGCCTGGAGAATCCCACGGACAGAAGAGCCTGGCAGTCTATAGTCCATGGGGTCACAAAGAGTCGGCACAACTAAGCGACTTGCACTCACTTCACTAAGATAAAGAGTATTTGGGGCAAAAAACTGAAAAAATGCCTTTTCAAGGGATAGGGACAATTTGAATAGCCACAGAGGTAGAAGTAAACAAGACTTGTATAGAGTAAATGAAGGAATCACAGTCTTCAATTTTGGACTGAGATCTCTGGGATTACCACATTCAACATTCGAGACAAAGAGAATGAAGCTCAGAAGGTTCAGATTCTAAGACGACAGTCACTTCTAGGCAAAGTTAATAGCAAGGGTCAGTTTGTTCCTCAAAGTGTGAGTCCCAGACCCACAGGATCATTACCTGGAAGGATGACAGAATCACACAATCTGACCAAGACCTAAACCTTAGAACCTGCATTTTAACCAGTTTACCAGGTGATTCACATGCATATTAAAGTTTGAGAAATACGGGTCTAGACCAGTTTTGTCCAAAAGAAACATAATGTATGCCAAATATGCAATTTTAAATTTATTAGTACCCACATTAAAGTAAAAGATACATGTGAAAATTTAACATTTTCACTTATTGCAATATATTCAAAATATTATCACTTCAATATGTCATCGATATATATTTTACACTGCTTTAGTTTTAAATTCAAATTTTAGTTAGTTAAAGTCACTTCCTCATTTGCACTAAGTATGTTTCAAGTGCTCAGTAACCATATATACTAGCTACTGTACTGGATAGCACGGGTCTAGACTAAAATAGCCTCTAGGATTTAAGGACAATCAAACTGCAAATCTGTCTCAATACCGAAGGCTTTCTCTCCATCAAAGGCTCACTAGCAACCAGAGGGCAGAGTTGAAAAACATTTTAATCACCACTGCCCCGAAAGGACACAGCAAATCCCAGTGCTGAAAACATTTTGTGATTGAATAACTGACTGAAAACTGAAAGGATAGCTACTTAATGGTGAAAACTGCCTTTAAAGCATCTCTAGCTCACAATTTTATTGCTCTAAATATTTATAAAATGATCCATACATGAATGGTTCTCTATTCATGTATTAAGGTAGCCATGTTAACTGTTCTATGACTGTATACTAAGCATTCTGATAAGTACCACATTTACAGAAATAAATCCCTAGAACTTCCCAATTCAAAACAAGAAAAAAGGCTCTTGAAAAATTTTAAGTGTCTAATTTTCAATGAAGAAAACTTTATACAAATTATGAAATGCTTTTTTCCCTTCCATTTTACTCATTCATTACCTAAAATTAAAATCGGACAAAAGTCCTACTTACTAAGTTGTCAGATTGATCTTTACTACTGAATTAGACACCTTAATCGGAGAAGGCAACGGCATCCCACTCCAGTACTCTTTTTGCCTGGAAAATCCCATGGGCGGAGGAGCCTGGTGGGCTGCAGTCCATGGGGTCACTAAGGGTCAGACACGACTAAGCGACTTCGCTTTCACTTTTCACTTTCAGGCATTGGAGAAGGAAATGGCAACCCACTCCAATGTTCTTGCCTGGAGAATCCCAGGGACAGCGGAGCTTGGTGGGCTGCCGTCTATGGGGTCGCACAGAGTTGGACATGACTGAGGCGACTTAGCAGCAGACACCTTAATACAAGCCTCAAGTGTGTCCAAATGCTTTCTGCCATGGTGCCACTGCAATTTCTTTTCCCCACAGACTTGCAATGCTCTGTGATCCTCAGACAGACACCTTTCATGGATGTTACTTGTTTATGCTCCTTTTGACATCAGCCCTAGCCTCTGCTAAGTCTCAACTGGCTTCCTTTTGTACATAATCTTCGTCTAGAATTCAGAGATCCCTATCTTCCATTATCTCTGCATAAAATTTCATCCTGCAAACTATCTTATCAAATACTTCAGACATGTCACAATTCACATTTGAAGTAAAATAACATAATAACAAATGATTTTGCTTATTTTTCAGTTATAAGATTCAAGTCTTATTCCTTTCTACATGAGACACTATTAGCTAAGTCATACTATGATTTTTTTTTAATTTTAGGCAATTTTAACACCTTCTAGTCCTCATTAGAAAATCAGTAAGGTAAGATAAGTGTATAACAAACACAAGGTTTTATACTTGCCTGTTGTGAATGACTTGCAATTCTGGAAGAAGTTGGTTTTTAAACCACTGATCAAAATCAACACTGTCAAACAACTCATAAGCCGCTAATCCAACAGCATTATACACTAAGAAGAAGATTTTTAAAAAAAGAATTAATTTCAAATACTGGGCCAAGTGCTAATTGTGCTTATGTAATAAAATAAGTCTTAAAGACTACTTTGAAATATGTAACAAGTTAATAAAGGGAAATCTACAATATGTTAATCCAGGAATTTATTTAAACAAACATTTTAGAAACATTTAAATTACATCACTCTATTTTTTTCTTAAATATTCAGTGTTTTCAAACAGAAAGTTACATTCATTTAAAATTATTCATGTCAAATTATAAAAATAACATCCGCTTCCAAATGGATGCAAGAATTTATGCTATGGTCCCTGATAACCCTCTTTCCAGCCTCTTCTCTCACCACAACCCCTTAAACACTATGTTCCAATTAAATCAAATACTCCCAATTCAGAACTTAACTGTGCTTGTCCCTCTTCCCTTCAAGCTTCTGTCCATACTGCTCCTTTTACCGGAACCACCCTTCGCCACTTATTAACCCTCACTTATCCTGTGTCCTCACAGAACACTTCTTTACGAGATGCTCCCTGGGTACACCAAAACTATTAATACCTTGTAGTTTTCCATGGCACTACTTGATTACCATCTATTTTAGCATTAATCAACTGATATTATGTTATAATCAACTGTACCTGATTACCATCTATTCTAGCATTAATCAACTGGTACTATGTTAAAATCAACTGTTTGCTCACTCTCTATCACCAGATAATTCCTAAATTTTAGATATCCTTGTAACCCAACTCTCCGAGCATAACACCTGCCACAAAACAGACACACCCTACTGAAGAAATAAATGTCTCTAAATCATTTTCATTTAACATACCAGCATCTTTGATTAATAGTGCATTCATATCTTCCACATTAGTGGGACCTGAAAAAATAAGTATCAGCAAGGGTAAATTAAAACTAGTTTTTAAAAAACACTTAAACTCAATTTGTTAGTTTCTCAATTCAGCTAACTACAATGTATTTTGTGGATATTAAATATATAAGAGAAAGTTTAAGTTTTTTTATCATCATCATTAGAGAAGACAGTTACAACAAGTAAAGCCATACTACAGCTTTAGAAACCATTATAACATATTTGGAAAATGTTACATCAAGCAACATTCTAGAAAAATATATGTAAAACTGCTAACTACTGTATTATATCCTGATTATAAGAGAAAATTTTTTAAAAGAATAAAAAGATGAATCCCACAATAGGAAAAAAAAAAAAAAAAAGAACAAGAATAGGCAATTCATACAAAAAGTTTTATTTTTCTAAATATAAAAAATAAGCCAGGTTATGACAATACATTAAAGATTTGACAACAAAATGAAAAATGTAAATGAGAACCATTATGTAACGTGAAACCAGAATAAAGAGCTGGCAGTCCCTGCATGGCTATCCAGGAGAAGACCACAGTTAAGACACAAAGAACACAGTTTACTTTACTCAGTAAGCATATTTCTTTAGGACAGAAAGATTTCTAGCAAGTTTATCAAAGCACTTTTCTGCTGTTAAATACAATTTCTTAAGCATACAGCCCTATATAAGTAAATCACTCCAGACTGGAAAGAAAATAACTAAACTCTGAAATCACTATAAACCTTACCATCATACAGCAACTTACCAGAGGGTAACCTAATTAGCTTAACCAATTTCCTGAAGTGGTTTAATAAAAATAAATGGATGGGAGAAAATGGAAATAATGTTCTAAACACAACAACAAAAAAGGTAACTTCAGCAAATTTACCAAATTTAAGAATCTATAATGTTGCATTAAGAAATTAGTAAATAACTGTACATCATAAATCAATCTATATGAAACTACAATGAATGCTCACATTATCTTTTAAATGAACACAAAAAACTTGATGGATAGCTCATTTACTCCCTTGGTTTATAATTTAAGCAGGAACACTCCATTAGTTTTTTGAGAAAACAAAAGCCTAAAAAGTGAGCTACCCTCTGATGGTACAAACAAGATCAAGAGTCTCCTTCTCTACAGGAGATCCTCCTACCTTTATTTCCTTACATTACCACCTACTCAACACTTGATCCCTTACAATTCAACTCCTGCCCAAATCAATAAAATAATCTGTGTAAGATTCCCTTGCCCAGCAGTGTCAGTTAATTGCCAAAAGTCAGTCAATCAACAAACAGTGACTTTGTGTACCAGACACTGGGAACAGGGTGAGAAAAAAAGATGTATTCAAGGCCTCCTCCCTGAAATTTACACTCTATCAGAACAGTCAGAAATGACAAATCACTTTTAATAGTTAAATCATTACTTGTGTACAAAGATCAAATGCCACCCATTTCACTTCATAATTCTCTCTTAAATCCATTACATTCTTTCCACTCCCACCGTAATGAAGCTAACATTTATTATTTTAACTTTTTCACCCAGTACTTCTCACAACATGCTCCAAATGGGCAAAATCTTTCCCCCAAACAATATACATGACTGCCCACTGTCTTAATATGCTTACCAGGGCAAAATCTAACTACCACAACCAAAGCCTATCTCACTTATGAACTGCCATTCTTATTTTCTATTTTGAAGGCTACTCTCTCAGAAAAGCACACATTCAGTCTTTCTCAAATTCATGATATGATCTAGGAAACATATCACAGCAGGAACTCAAAATATTTTTTTGAACACTGATTAATAGATAAATCAAAATATCACAAAATATACCTCACCTTGAAGTGTTTGCATCATTTCTAAAAGTACAGGAGTTAGAGTCTGATTATATTCATGGAATATATCTATAAATAATACTTCAGTGCATGGCTGTTGGGAAAAAAATAAGTTTCTAATGAAAACAATGGTATATTGCAATGATTAATTCTATGCAAAGAATACTCATTCTTAAAACTCTGAATATGTTTCCAATTCTTGATGTTTTTTTGAAAAAAGTTTATTAGTGTTTTTCATAAACCCAATGGGAAATAAAATAAAATTATAATAATTTCATTCATAACGTGGAAAAGTTATTTCACTACTTCAATCACTTGGCATTATACATGCAAAAATGCAAAACTACAGAGAGGAAAATTTTCCATTTACATTTTACTTAATTCTTTAAATTTAAAAAGCAATCTGGAACCACATTTACTTATAGATTCAGGACTATAAATGACTGTCTGAAGAATCAGTATGTTAAAAATTATTTATTTTTCCTGGCAGTGATATAAGTAATAACAACAGCAATTAATGAATTCAATTCACCACAGAGTTGTATTTTCTTTAACAAACACAAAGTACAAAAGAAATCACAATGTTCTCATGTGTAGAATAGACAGCTAATGGCAAGCTGCTGTGCAGCCCAGGGAGCTCAGCCTGGTGCTCGGTGCCAACAGTGCTGGGGTGGGGTAGGAGGTGGGAGGGAGGGTCAAGAGGGAGGAGACATGTGTATACCCATGGCTGATTCATGTTAATGTATGGCAGAAAACCAACATAACATTGTAAAGCAACTATCCTCCAGTTAAAAATAAATTTTAAAAACAGAAATCACAATGTTAATTACATAAAAGAATGACTCATTTTCATTCTTAAAAGTACTAAATCACTAGTTGTTTCATAAAATAGAATACAATTAAATTTTGAAGGTATTGTGATTTATGTTTAAAATCAATTACAAATGTACATACTTCAATGTGTACAGATGAAATGATACATCATCTCAGATATTTGCTTCAAAATAATCCAAGTGGGTGAAGGAGTACTCATACAAAACAAGACTAGCCACGAGTTGATAAATGATAAAACAGGAGTTGGACATAAAAGAATTCATGATATTATTCTGTTTCTCAATATATTTAACAGTTTCCATAAGAGAAAGTTTTAAAGACTTAGAGCAGTAAAAAAATTTTTTATAAAACTTTTAAGTTCTATAGAAGTTTATGGAACAGATAATGCAAATTATATAAACAAAAGTCTTCAAAAAAGAACAGTTCAAAGTTCACATCTGATAAACCTTCCTCAATGTCAGCCATATCAATAAAGTATATTTAAAAAGAATTCTATAACTGAAAGCAATGGGCTGGTCTCTGAGAATCATACTAGGTAGTAAGAGAAATAATGTACCAGAAGAAGCTTTATAATTACTGAAATATTTAGGAGGAAAAAAATGTTTCTAGCCAAAAAAGGTAACTTTCAAAAACATTTTCTATTTCTGCAATGACAATTACTTCCAATTTGTAAATTGAAGGAAAATTCAGTTTGCAAACCTCCAACTTAACAAAAAAATTTCATATTCAAGTTCACAATTTAATTAGGTGCTTTCTTCTCAAATATGGACTCTTGCAATAATAAATATGTTTCCTACCTGACTTAATGCTTGAAATCTTCAATATAGTGTCATTCTCTACTAAGAGTTACAGAAGCAAAAAAAAAAAAAAACTTACAGAAGCATTACCCTTTTCCCTATCAATTTTTCTTTCAATCAGTACTCACCCTCAAACTGTACTTCCAAGAATCTCCCCCTGTTTCTTCCGCTGCTGCAATTAAAAATATGACAAATGATGCTCTCCACAAATGCAATAATGATGTTTCTAAAATCTCAGTTTGGAAAACCAAGATTTTCAGTAATATCAATATAATACAGCTGCAAATTATTATAAAATAACACAGAGCAAACAGTTGGGAACACAAGGCCTTACACAGATCTCTTTACCATAAGTTACAGATGACATCTGTGTACATCAAAGTGCCCGTAACCACAAGCATTCTCACTTTCGTTAAAAAGTCTGTACGAAGACTTCCTTGGCAGTCCAGTGGTGAAAATCCCAGGCTTCCAAGGCAGGGGGCATGGGTTCGATCCCTGGTCGCGGAACTAAGATCCCACATGCCACATCCAAAACACACACACACACACACACACACACACACACACACTCTGTATGGAGAAAAGCTCAAAGTATTTGTCACTCTCTGAGTCTGTGACATTACCTGATACACTGTCATTACAATTCTGAAAAACATTTCATACAATACTGATGTTTTACAAGTTTAAATGATCAGTCACATTATCCATAAATTTTCTATATTTAAAGTAAAATATTTCCAGAACTCTTAAAACTCTGGGGATTCAGTGTTTCATATTAAAAAAGCAATACGAATCATAAGAGTTTAGCTACAAGAAAAAGCAAAAACAAAAAATATGCATTATACAGGGTAGTACTGTATTTTCTAAATGGATTAAAATATTTCTAAACAAAAAAGAAGGTAAGTCTTACAAAAATGTTTATGATGTTTTAAAAATATTGGAAATATATGTGTAAAACTACACAAAGGCATCCAGTCAAAAGGATGGGTAGAGGCTAAAACCTAGCCCATGTTTGACCACGGCAGAAGTATTAGGTTGGTGCAAAAGTAATTGCGCTTTTCTACTGTCGAACTTTGCCTAATACTGAAATGCAATCTTAAATAACCGTGCTTACGCTATCCATCACCTTAATGTACATTTTTAATTCTATGTTTTGTTGCTAATGACTTATTCAGTTCAGTTCAGTTCAGTTGCTCAGTCGTGTCCAACTCTTTGCGACCCCATGAATCGCAGCATGCCAGGCCTCCCTGTCCAGCACCAACTCCCAGAGTTCACTCAAACCCACATCCATCGAGTCAGTGATGCCATCCAGCCATCTCATCCTCTGTCGTCCCCTTTTCCTCCTGCCCCCAATCCCTTCCACCATCAGAGTCTTTTTCAATGAGTCAACTCTGCATGAGGTGGCCAAAGTACTGGAGTTTCAGCTTTAGCATCATTCCTTCCAAAGAACACCCAGGGCTGATCTCCTTTAGAATGCTATTTATATTTATTTTACACTAGGGAAATGATGCTAGACAAAAAGCAAATCCGAGCGATTTTCTTGAGTTCAAAACGGGTCATAAAGCGGTAGAGACAACTCGCAACACCAACAATGCATTTGGCCCAGGAACTGCTAATGAACATAGAGTGTACTGGTGGTTCAAGAAATTTTGCAAAGAAACAAGAGTCTTGAAGATGAGGAGCCAGCCATCAGAAGTTGACGACAACCAACTGAGAGGACCATCGAAGCCATATTTACCTGACGGCTCTCTCATCAACTACCACTACTCAAGCATCTCAACAACTTTTTGCAAGGAAAACGCTTCCACAACCAGCAGGAGGCCGAATATGCTTTCCTTAGGAGTTTTTCAAATCCCAAAGCATGGATTTTTTTGTTACAGGAATAAACAAACATTTCTCATAAGCAAAAAATGTCTTGATTGTAATGGTTCCTGTTTTGATTAATAAAGGTGTGTTTGAGCCTACTTACGATGACTTAAAATTCATGGTTGGAAACTACAATTATGTTTGCACCAACCTAATAAATGACACACACTTTATTCACACCCAAGTAGTTTATCAAACACACAACTCCTTGATTTTCTGTAGCAAAGGCCCTGATAGTCTACCTACTACTAAAGTATGACTTAATAGACCTCCTACAGGGCTTCCATGGTGGCTCAGTGGTAAAGAATCCACTGGCTAAAGCAGGAGATACGCATTCAAAAGAGCAGGAGATAACGCATTCAAACCCTGGACCAGGAAGATCCAGGAGGATGCTGCAGAGCAACTAAGGACGTGATCCACAACTACTAAGCCTGTGCTCTAGAGCCTGGGAGCTTCAACTACTGAAGTCTGTATGCCCTAGAGCCCACGCTCCACAACAAGAGAAGCCTCCCCAGAAGCCTCTAGATGCACCGCAACTAGAGAAAAGCCCACCAAAAATAAAATAAATTTAAAAATAAAATTATATTTAAAAAAAGACCTCTTATAGAAATATTTTAATCATCTAAAAATTAAGTTTAAATTAAAATATCTTAAATAGGTAATCCATTCAGCAATTCAGAAATTTTCATCTCCAAACTACTTTCTGAAGTAAAAATCTACAAATAAAAAAAAATAAAGAATGAACCACAAAGGAGAAAGTGATCTGATAACAGAGAAAGACAATTAATTTTATATTTTTGTTTTAAACTATATAACTCTAAAAAATTTTATCTTTCTGGAAAAAATTCTATATAGTTGAACAAATCATTTATTTTCTGCTTCTCAATTTGTACTAATGACTAATAAAGAGAGAATAAACTAACTTTTGAAAGTTATATTCTCAGAACAAAAGCACTACATTAAAATACAATGTTATTATACCTATCATCAAATAAATGGTATCTATTGATGAAAGGGAGGAAAAATTCATGCAAAAACTGACAAACTGATACTTACTAAAGCCTTCAGGGTCTTCTTCCCACATTGTCAGTTCTTCTTCAGTTAACAGAAAATAATGAGAGACTAATCTTCTACATATCTCTGTCAAAGTAGGATATGTGAAGAATGCCATCTTAATCTTATGAGCTTCCAGAGTTGCAGGGCTGCTATCTAGAAAAATAAAATTTCCAAGTTAATTATACAGACAAGCATTCTACCCATGCTGGATAGTGAAACAAATACATTTAAGAATACCTTCTAAATAGCAATATATAAATTTTCATTTGTATTATGGATATATTTCAAAGATGCTCTTGCTTTTATTCATACCACACACACATCAGTCTTGCTTCTATCTTACCACTATGGCTAGTCCATTTCCATCCTATATTATCACATCATATTGAAGTGACTTACCTATATGTCTCTCTTTCTCTTCTACAAGGCATTCTCATTCATCGTGATAAACATACACATGAATGAATTCCAAACAGAGTTGACCTCTGAACTTTGTGAGTCCAATTACACTCAGATATTTTTCAACAGTAAATACTAAACTACAGTATACATGGTTGGCTGAATACCCAGATGCACAGGAACAGTGAGTATGGATGGCCAGTTCTAAGTTACACTCATTAACCCCTGCGTTGTTCAAGGGTCAACTGCAATATAACAGTTTAACCTATTCTAGAAGCAACTTTAACCTGCCTAGAATCACTTTATATATGATCAAAAGAAAACTTTTAATTGTACAAATAAATACAGTCTACAAATGAGCTATAGCGGTTACTGAAGTACTTAATTCTTAAAAGACCTAGGCTTCAACTGATGTTCTACTGTGTTACAAAAGACAGTAGTTTACTAAATGCACTGTATGTCTTTTAAAAGCTGGCATTTATATACCAAAAGCTCTAATCCTTATCTCTATTTCATGTCCCAGCAATAGTTTATTTTTCAGACTTAAATGAACTTCAAAAAACTTACATAAAAATAGCAATTACTTCACACTAAGATTAAAACTAGGAAATGAAAAAAATAAAACTACCAGTAAAGCATTACCTTCAAAATTTTTGGATGGCTTATAAGCATAATTTTTGACAATCATCTTAATAAGATTCATGCACTGGACAATGAATCGTTCAAATGTAACACCTTCACCAACTTCTGTAAACACATAGCTTACAGAAAATTCCAGTGATCTCTGAATTAGAGGAGTAAATGAAAAGGGATGCTGATCCAAGAAGTCCAAAAGCTATAAAGAAAAAAAAATTAATATATTTTCTTCAAATTCACATAGGAATATAATCATTCATAGGTACATCTAATAACTGGTAATAAACACTTAGCAAGTTTGGAATCTTGGTGGGAAGTCCAGTTTCACAGGTAATATACTTCCTGGGGTATACCATACAATGTGAAATAAATCAGATTGTATCTCATCACCTGAACTTTGTATTACTTCTACTACAAGATTCAAAATAAACTTACTTCATACTAATTCTATATCAATCAGCAAATGTGATACCAAAAGTACAAGAAAGGCCTTTAAAAAATAATAAAGGCAAATAATCAAAAACGTATTCTACATCAATTGCATCTCAATGCATCAAATAGTTGATGAGAGAGATTTCCTCTATATAGAAGAATTCCAGCTAATAAATGTAAAAGGAATAATATTAACAGAATTAGAATGCCATCATTTTTTAACCCCTATTCAAACAAAAGATCTAAGCTATGATCATCAATGGCTGCTAGAATCAAGGGAAAGGCTGTTGAAGAATTTAATAATGGATAACTCAATAAACAGTTTTAAGCAATCAGACATTGTGCATCTCCTGATGTGATGCAATAGGAAATGCACAGCATCACCTGTAAAGTATTCTTGTCATTGTCACCCTACTCCATTCCCTCCCATCATTAAAAAAAATAAGAAGAAAGGCCTGAATGTGATCAAGTTTCTTATCTAACTAGAAATTTCTAAGAAATATGGGAGGAGAAGGGGTTTAGAAACAAAGGAATATGTTAACACATTCTAATTGGAGGCACATGTAAAATGTTCCAATTTTAAAAGCTTTAATAAAGTCATGAGATTATAAACATGAATTTCATAAATTATTACTTTTTTATTTGGCCATGCCATGTGGCATATGGGATCTTAGTTCTCCAACCAAGGACTGAACCCCCATCCTCTACATTGGAAGGGATTCTTAACCACTGAACCACCAGGAAAGTTCCCTCACAAATTTTTTTATAGTTGGTTTTTTGAAGGATTCAATAGTGTCGGTTCTTTTTTTTTTCCTTGTTACTTATTTGTTGAGGTTAACAGATCATTTCCTGTAGAGTTTTCCGTGTTGTGGATTTGGCTGTCTATATCCATTAATTTTTTTTATTATTTTATAAAAAATAATATCTGATGTATATATTTCAGATAAAAAAATTTTATCTGAAATATATACATATTGCCTCAGACAGTGCACCCATATGATTCTATTCAAAAGATATGTGATATTAATGATGATAAACTATCATTATGAATATACTGATTTTTTTATATTATCTACTGTAACATCTTACCTACTTTATGCTGTGCTGCACTATCTTTTTTATCTCTGCTTTTTCCAGTGGGTTTGAGAATAATGAGACTTTGAGGAATCAACTTCTCTTTTATTAGGATTGATTTTTTTACATCCAGGTGACTTATACACTTTGACATATGGTATATATAAATTTAATTATTATATGTATTCTAAAGGCTTTAAGATACAAAGGGCTTTTTTAGCTTTCCTGTACACAGTAAGAAAATAAGTTACTTTAACACTAAATCAAAAATGTATGCTTAAAAAACACCACTTTCTTTACTAAACTCGAGTATCTATATTTCACTTGAGAAAACATAATTAAGATTAAAAAAAACAAACTTACCACTTTAGTAAAAAGAATGATGGTCTTTTCCAGTCTATCTCTACATACATTATCTGTACCTATACTTCTACCTATTAAAAATACAATTCACATATTAGCACAAGTTAATAATATTCTATAAATTTACAACCAAGACAATGACAAAACTTTTTACAAAAACACTGTCAGATATGTTTTTACACATTTTGCATTATGAATTTATGAGTGTGCACCCCCTACTCCAAACAAATAAATAAGTAAACCATAACAAGTTTTTAGAAAGCAAGACCTTACACTTGACACAGAAATGCTCAGTGCCATATTTCACAAAATTAATCCTAAAACACTAACTGAGCCCATTTCATAGTAAAAAGGTAGCAATTTTATCTGTAACACCATATTGTCATAGTTAAAATACTTTTCAAGTAACATAAATAAAAACAAAGAATTCAAAGATTAACATACTTATTTTTCCTAAATCTTCTAAGAATTTTCTTCTGATCATTTTCTTGGTGTAATTAATTTTTATACATTCAGAATAATGTCCATCAGCTCATTAACTATCCTGCCTTCTCCCTAATCATACACCTCATAATATTTCTCATCAGTTATGTCATTCTCCTCTCCTGGATGGACTTCTATTCTTCTGTTTTATTCTCCCATGGGGAAAACCAGAGAAAAATGACTACTTTTAAGGAAAAAGAAACCATATGAGCTTTCTTATAGTACCTGGCAACAGACTCAATAATGGTTCTACTAAACTGAAAATGACTGACAAAACAATCAGCAACTCCCCTGAAAGTGAGTACACTAAGGCATACTCTCAGGGTACTAAGTCTCCAAATACACTCAAACATAAAAAACAAACACATACATGTTATACATATGTGTGTGCAAGAATGTACATATATGTGTGCAAGAATGTACATATATGTGTGTATCCTGTGTGATGGGTGTGTGCATTCTGAGCAAAGGTGCTTATAATCATAGAGAAGAGAAAAGGATAGCAGATCACCAGCATAATACAACACAAATGTAAACAGTAAATTCTTCCATATGGGGTAGTAGATTAGAAAGGGTTCTACAGGTAGGTCAGTAATGGTTAGCAGACCAGAGATTTACACAGTGAAAGTACCATTTAAGGATATTTACATCAAACAGATATACTAAATGTACTAAAAAAACAGAATCAACAAAATGTCCAAACAGCATGTGGTACAGGGCCTATACTACTGTTGTGGGTATCTGCACGGAACAGAGTAGCACCAGTAGAAACAGGGAAGAAGGAATTGATACAAAATATATTTTTTTAGAAAAAGGCTTCTTCAATATTTAGGACAAGACAGGTATATGAAGACAAAAATAAGCTTCCAACTTAATTTTAGATAATTAATTATCAAGATATAAGATTTCAGCCCCTCGAGATTTGCATGTGCCAAACAGAAGCTATTAATGAAAAAGGATTCTATAGTAAAAACTACTATCATGGAAGTACTTACTGCATTCCAAAAATTGTTTTAAACGTTCAAATATTCCATGTAAAAAACCCTAGAAAAGAAAAACATTTTTGAAGGGTTTCAATTTATTCTGTTATAAGAATTTACCATATACTTTCTCAGGGAAACTAAAATATACCTATCATATCATATTAAAAAGTTAAAATTAGATAAAGTAAAAATCATTCCATTACTATAATAACACCTTCAATCTTCCACAAGAAAATAATAGTATTTCATCTCCTCAGTGTCTCGCTTCAATAACCTAAATCACTTTGCAATAAATAAATAATTTATTAAGTATTCTATTTCACTAAATATCCTCTATTCCTCTGTTTATTTCTTTTCCATTGGACTTATAATCCCCTGACATAATCAGTCTCCTCCACCTAAAATGTCAGACCCTTAATATTCAAGAACTTTGCCTGTTTGCTTTGCTCTATCCCAGAAGCCAGGAATGGTATTTAGCAATAATAAGTATTCCTAATATGAATAAATGGTATCAACTATCTGTGGCAGAGGTTTTCAGTCTCAAGTATTAAATTACATTAGCCTTCAGAGACCAGAGAAGGCAAGAATCACCATTGACCATATGGGTCCAAAACACCTTTTACTATATTTTTTTTAAGACATGTTATGAAAACTTTGCAGAAATAAATATAAAGGGGTACTGAAAAAAAAACTTTACTAAAATTTTTAAAAATTTCAATATCACAGACTTTTTCAATATCAATAAATTTTGGTGTATAAACATCATAAAAGATGTCACGTGTCCTTTTAGCAAATGAGATGGTCCAGGTTTTTGTCACAAAATACTATACACTTTCCTGATGAATGACTGACTAGAACAGAATGTTGTTATTTCTTCTTTGAAATAGAGAGATATATTGCTCACTCATCAATTCTTGAGTTTGAGACAATTCACCTAGGATGTCACCACCTGAAGTCACAGAGGCTAAAAGTCCACTTAGACAGTTTCACTATCACCACTGGGGTTAGGGGGCTGCTACCAGTCTTTGGATTCATGTAAAAATCATGAAACATTTTCCTCTGTCAATTTTCATCTCTCAGCCATTTTGAGCAGAAAATGAAAAACTGAATTATCAGCTGTGTTAATTGAAAGCTAATAGCAAAGAGATAGTGTTTGTGGTCTTCTTTTATACATATCTTCCTGAAAGATGATGCAACACAGTAGATACCACAGTAAGAAAACCTCAGGACAACAACCAATTTCACTACTGCTTCATCCTCTGGCTATCTCATCATTCTCTCATTTTCATACTACTTCAATCTTTTTAAACACAGTTGAGAATAAATTATAAGTAATGATAATTAACAATAAAGTAATTTCTAGGATGATGAAATAGCAGAATTTTCAATATAGGAAAAATAAAATCACCAAGATCCCATACGCATGTTAAATTTATACAGAAGCTCGATGCAACGGTCCCATACAGTAGCTACAAGACAGAAGGAATTTTATTCTCTTTTAAACAAAATTAGTGCATCAGTCAGGGTTCTCTAAAGAGAGCAGAAACTTATGAAAGACATCAATTTTAGTAAGTTCATCAAGAGGATCAGGAATTTATAGAATTGGACAACTGACTAATCCAAATAAACCAAGTAACTTGACTAATGTTACATAATAAGAACCTCTTAAAATAATCATCAAATGGCAATTTACAGAACAGTTTAATTAGTTGCTGAACTCATTTCAAAAATCATTCTCTCTCATAATCCTCACAACATCCAATGGGATATGTACTATTATTTCATCATCATATTGCAAAAAAAGAAACTCAGTACCAAGGAAGATACTCTGAGGCCATGTTATCATGAAAAGACCAAGCCAAGATTCAAAGCCAAATCTGTCTGCCTCCAGAAACCCAAATCTCACCACTAGTATACCGTGCTTCTTAAGCATCATTTACACACCATGTCATTTTTAAGATCTTTATGCTATTTGAAATGTTGTCCATAATTTGTTAAAATTCTATTCTTATTTACAACTAATCAATAATACCACAATACAGCAGGTTTAACTGAACAGGAGCTGACATACAGCTTCTGAGACAAAAGACTCAAGGAAAAACCTAAGGCTCACAAAATATGGAGAGTATCCACTGACAACTATTATTCTAATTTATAGAAATGTGATTCATATCAGTTCATTTACACTGAAAATAAACTGATAAACATATTCAATATTTTAATTTTATGATATTCAGAATATTATATATAATTATTGAGCCTTCTGATATATTTCTATGATAGCACACAGTCATTCGCTTAAATAACTACTAAGCATTTTTATATAGCAGATATTATCCCAAGCTCTGGAGTGAAGAGTGAATAAAAGTCTCTGCATTCATGGAACTTACATTTCTCGTGAGGGCACTGAGGGAGCTGTCAAACTGGTTTCTAGAAAATGTTTTTTGATAGCATGGAAAGAAACATAAATACTGGGTTGGCCAAAAGCTGTTATGGACAAACAGGAACAAACTTTCTGGCCAACCAAAATATTTAAATGTATCAGTACTGAAAACTGGGGTTGGTTTTCATATATCTTCAGGTAATGTATTATACATCAGTATCATAAATGTGGATATACTTTAACCCAACATTTCCATTTCTAGGAATTTATCCTAGAGATCACTAGAAAAGTGCACAATGACATATGCACCCAAATGTTCATTTTAATATCATTTCTCAACAATTAAAAACTGGAAACAAACTACATGTCATCAAGAGATCACTGGGCAAGTAAATTACAGAAAATCTAAGATTAATTTTATTATTTTTTTAAATTGCATACCAATAGTAATTGTATTTAGCATAAAATCATTAAAAACATGATATATAACAATATTACTAACATGTGAAAAATATCCACAATGCACTGAGTTTAAGAAAAAGCAAGGAAGGAAACAGCATGTAGGTCTCGTTCATATAAAACTGAGGAAGACAGAAAGTATATGTAAAATAATACGTTTACGATATTATAAAGGAAACTTAGAACTGTTATCATAGTAAGTTTTTAAATGATTTATTATTTTCTACTTCCTCTTCTGAGTTTTTTAACTTTAAAAAAACATGTAATATTTTTATAGAAAAAAACTGTATTCACATTATAATGATGTATATTAGCAGTTTTTAATTCTTTTAACAATAGAACCATTATTTTGAGCAAAATCTTACAGAAACACAAAGTTCAAAAAAATAAAAGTGTGACTCTGATCAAATGTAAATGAAGTAGGACAAACCTAAAGAACCAATTAAATATAACTTTTCCAAGCTTCCTGTGCCGCCCCGAAGGCAATCCACAGAGTAACATTCTAGCTGACCTAAACTCACTGTGAAAGCTAATAGAGATCTGAACAAGTATGATACAATTCCACTTTGTTCAGGAATAAAATATATGCAGCTATATATTTTTGCATATAGAAAAGGTAGATGCCATGACACAAAAATGAGTATACTTCAAAACTTGTTGGGCTTATCAATGGAGCTTTCCTCTCATATGTATATAATTGATTACAAAGAACAAATATAAATGCTATGATTCAAGAGAAAAATACCTCATTTTAAGTATATAAAAACAGACAAAGGAAAATACAAAGACTATAAATCAATTACACTGACCCTAGTTAATGTTATCACAGCATTCAAATTCCTAACAGTTCACTTGATTTCAAATTCAAATAAACACTCTCAATGTACCATGGCATCTTGAGAACCATCCTAGTTCTAGTTCCTCCCTTTCACATAATAGTTGCTTTGATGTATTTTCTGTATGTCTGAAAACAGACCACAAGTCTAAAAGTATAGTATAACATATACAGAATGGTAAAAAAAAAAAAAAAAAAGAAGAAGAAGAAGAAATTAGGTGGTCACTTAATAAAAAAACTTTTAAATGAATGCCAAGTAAAAAGAATAAGCTTTATAACATGCAGGAAATACCAAGCACTTTTCCAAAGTTACAAAAAAAAAATGACTTCTTTTACTTACCATCACCTCCATATTCTTATGAGGTTCCACAATTCCATTAACAGTTAACTTACGCAGCACTGAAAAGTAAAATCAAGCTTTACTCATACCTTATTTTTTCGTATTTTTCCCTATTAAAATCATAATCACAAAAGACTCAGAATCACAAAGCCTCATTAAGCTTGGATAAAGAAAGGTAACTCCTGGTCAACTGGCTGGTTCCCAAGTGGGAAAGATGAAACTAAAGCCAAGTTATTGTCTCTGAAGCAGTGTTCTTCTCACTTGTAAGTACTCATGTTTCTAAAGCCATATTGCAAATTTTAGTTCAATTTACATAATTGTTAGTACTTCTCACTTACAATAATACCCATAGGCTAAAAAAAAGAAAAAAAACCTATAAGCTGAAGTTGAGAAGGTTACTTCTATTCCATAAAGTATGACTCAACGGTGATGAAAAAGCTTCATTCAGTTTTAAGGTACATTAATGAAAATGCAGAATCTCCAAAAGGAATATAATGATTAAACTCTATTCCAAATCTGGAATAGACTACAGTGCTCAATTACCAGCATCACATTTTATGAGTAAACTGATACACACGGGAAGATAAGCAGGATAATAGATTTGAAGTCAGATCTAGACTTAGAAATCCTAGCTCCAGTGTCTAAAACTGTATTATTTTGGGCAACTTCTCTTATCTTACATTCCTCATTTATAAAATGTGGTTACACAGATAATAAAGAAGACGTGATATATATGGAATACTATTCAGACATGAAGAATAATGAGATTTAGCCATTTGCAACAATATGGATAGACCTGGAGGGTATTATGCTTAGTGAAATAAGTCAGACAGAAAAAGACAAATAATGTATATTATCACTTATACGTACAATATGAAAAATAAAAACAAATCAGGGAATACAACAAAAAAGAAACTCAGAAATACAGAACAAACTAGTGACTGCCAGTGGGGAAAGAAAAGAGGGTGGGGCAACAGGGCTAGGGTAGTAAGAGGAACAAACTATTATATAAAATAAGCTGCAAGAATATATTATACACAACAGGAAATACAGCCCATATTGCATAACATTCTCAAACAAAATACAAACTATAAAAATTCTGAATCATTATGTTGAATACCTGAAACAAATATAATATTGTAAATCAACTATAAAAAAAATGTAAGGTGGTTATAAATCCTAATTCATAGGGTTAACAAAGGATTCAATAGTACAATACCTGCAAAACACCTAGCAGAATTTAGTAATAACCAGCATGACAGCAGCATCAGACTACCACTTTATACTATCAAATTTAAAGTCACTTCACTTTAAGAAAACAACTTTACAAACCACATTGCTTTCTATATAAATCAAGAGCTAGTGTTTACGAGGTGAAGTGTAAAGGCAGCGTAACCCACACACCTATTGTCAATTAATCTTCAAAAGAGACAAGAATATACACTGAATCTTTAACAAGTGGTGTTGGGAAAGCTGGACAGCTGCACGTAAATCAATGAAGCTAGAATACTCTCTGACACCATAAACAAAAATAAACTCAAAATAGCTTAGAGACTTAAACATACAACACCGTAAAACTCCGGGAAGAGAACACAGGCAAAATATTCTTTGACGTAAACCATACCAATGTTTTCTTAGGTCAGTCTCCCAAGGCAATAGAAATAAAAGCAAAAATCAATTAATGGGACCTAATCAAACTTACAAGATTTTTCACAGCAAAGAAAACCATAAACAAGATGAAAAGGCAACCTACAGACAAGGAGAAAATGTTTGCAAATGGTGCAACTAACTAGGGCTTAATTTCCAAAATATACAAACAACTCTTATAACTCATATATCCTATAACTCAATAACAAAAAAAACAAACGACCCAATCAAAAAATGGACAGAAGACCTAAATAGACAGATGGCCAATAGGCACATGAAAAGATACTCAACATCACTAATTATTAGAGAAATGAAAATCATAACTACAATAAGGTACCACAGCAGTCAGAATGGCCATGATTAAAAAGTCTACACATAATAAATGCTAGAGAAGGTGTGGAGAAGAGGGAACCCTCACACACTGCTGGTGAGAATATAAACTGGTACAGTCACTATGGAAAACAATATGGAGGTTCCTTAAAAAACAAAGAGTTGCCATATGATCCAGCAATCCCATTCCTGGGCATATAGCTAGAGAAACTCTAATTCAAAAAGATACATGTGCCACAGCGTTCACAGGGGCACTATTCACAATAGCCAGACATGGATCAACCTTCAGGATACATTATAGTTAGGGTTACAGCCATTTATGTTCACCAACAGGAAAACGGATAAAGGTGTGTGTGTGTGTGTGTGTGTGTGTGTACACACACACATGTACATACACACACACACACAGCACATATATATACACACACACACACACACACACATACATACAATGGAATACTACTCAGCCATAAAAAAGAATCAAATAATGCCATTTGCAGCAACATGGATGGACCTAGAGTTTACCAAACTAAGTGAAGTAAGTTAGAAAGAAAAAGACAAATACCATGTGATATCACTTTGTATGTGGAATCTAAAATATGACACAAATGAACTTGTTTACAAAACACAAACAGACTCACAGATACAGAAAACAAACTTATAGTTACCAAGGGAAAAGGACTTGGAGGAAGGATAAATTAGAGGAGTTTGAGATTAGCAGATAAAAGCTACTATATATAAAACAGATAAACAATAAGGTTCTACTGTATAAAACAGGGAACTATATTCAATATAATAAACCATAACAGAAAACATATAGAAATAATACACACGTATAACTGAGTCACTTTGCTGTACACCAGAAACTAATACATTATAAATCTACACTCTAATAAAAAAACAATAATGAAAGCAATGTATTAAAATTAAATTTATAATGCAAATATCTAAACACCTTTGGTTTCATACTATCAATTACATACAACTCAAGTTACTGTATCATAACAGGAGAGAAGAGGGTTTAAGTTGAATCCCTTATTGTGGACAAGATCTTTTCCATCACAGGACCTCAGTCTACACTATCTGGGACAGTCTTTTCTTTCTCCTTTTATCACCCAGTCAACTTCCATTTATCCTTTATGATTTTGGTTCAAACACCACTTTCTCAGGGAAGTCTTTTCTCACCATATTATCAATCATCATAACATTGTAAAGCCCCATCACAGATGTCATTTTACATGTATTTGCGCAATCATTTTATTACGTCTGTCTCCTCGGTGCCAAGCACCTACCTGTAAATATGGTGAATGAAATAATGAGCACACACATGTCTAAAACACACTAAACATGCACAGGTATAAAGGCAAAGATGACACGTGACAAAAGCTCTAGTCCTAAGTACATTTAAGTCATGAAAGAACAGACATTTTATACCTGGACAGACGAGTATTTTAGAGTAAAATGCTATGAGATTTCTCCAGGTCAGGATGCCTTAGAAATGCAAATGAGTATCTAAGACCTTGAAATGCTGAGGTGCTGAAAAGCTTAAAGCATGCTAACATAGATTAGTATGGCAACATTTGTGTCAGAAGCTAGGCTTTGAAGTCAGACAAGAAAACTCAACAATCAAAAGGATTCATGAAAAATTCCTTAGTCATTAAACACACTACTTATATACTACTTTGTTTATCTTTGGAGTTCTCTTATGGCTCAGCTGGTAAAGAATCTGCCTGCAATGCGGGAGACCTGGGTTCAATCCCTGGGTTGGAAAGATCCCCTGGAGAAGGGAAAGGCTACCCACTCCAGTATTCTGGCCTGGAGAATTCCATGGACTGCACGGGGTCACAAAGAGTCGCACATGACTGAGCGACTTTCACTTTCACTTGTGTATCTAATCTTATATATCAATTTCTCTAATTCTGAGTTAACATTTCTAAGGCATTTTAATTGTTTCCTCCCTGGTTTTGACAAAACCACCTCATTCACTTGTAAAACCACCTGTACAATGGATTGGATTTACATATCAACAGTCCTTTAAAATGATTTCACGTCTGTCCACGTCAAAATGTGTTGACAGTCTGGGGTTTGTGCATCCACTGTCTGCTTAACACAAGTGAGGCACTAAAGCAATGCCCCTGTAAGGTACTAGGGTGAGTATGACAAAAGAGCTTACAAATAAAGCAGAGAATGCAAAATGAGCCATAGTAAGAAAAATAAAGGGCGCTTGAGTTTAAACTAAGAAACACAAAAGAGCCTCAAGCAACCAGAGCAGAAGGAAGACAAAGAATGAAATGATGGTGAATGTTAGAAAGGAAAGGAACCTTAGAATACATGCACCAAGATAAGCTCAGCTCAGGGAAGTGAAAGAGATTTATGCGAGGGGGATGCCCATAAGCAAAGCATCAGAAAACACAGGCCAACAAAGCACCCCAACAAGCAGTTTCTAAAATCTAAGTACAAACAAGAAAGATGAGTTCTCAGGAAAGAAAGCTGGGAGACAGAGTTCAACTAAGCCTTGAGGACAGAAGTTTAGGAAAGTTGGCATGAATGGCAGTAGCCCAGAATGAGAAATGAAGCAAAAAAGAAGTGTGAGTGTTTGAAAGGTATGTATTCAGAACCATGGCCAGTAATGTGAGTGTAACTTAAAACTAACCATTTGAACCCTGTGTACTCTCATGGATTAGACAAAGTAGAAGAGCTATGCTTACAAAAGAAAAACACAAGAGCCCTTGTCTCCGAGGGAAATATTAACCCCTTATTCTTCTACTAGTGCAACTGGAAACAGAAAATCCATAGAGAGGAACTGTTTGGCCACTATTCTGAGGTATGCTGTTTCAAAAATAAACATGTCAAGCTTAATAGTACCTTTCAAGGATAGTAGAGTTCGTTCAAGTGAACTTAGAACTGCAGCTTCATTGCCAGAAGAAACTTGTTGAAGGAATGTGTCTGTGTGGTGATTCCACAGAGAGCAGGCAAAACTATAAATTCCAGAAGCTAACTGCAAAGATATCAACAAATTTGTTCACAATATTATTACAGATTCCACTAATCATTAGACCTACATAGTAATACATTTTCAACAAAATTCAAAAGTCAAGAATCACTTATAGCAACACATCTAACTTTTTCAGTCACAACGCACACGTCTGATTTTTTTTTAGTCACAATGCCCAGCAGGAAGTAGTTTACATCTGCTGCCATTATAAACACACATACATAAACACGCCACCCCCTGCAAATACTATTAGTTTCTTGAAATATTACTTAGCCTAATGCCTGCACTGCAGTTTGATATTTCCAATCTTTACTCTTTTATTTTCTTGACTATTATTAACAGTTGTAACACTTGGCTTTAAAAACACTTGACTTACGGACTATCACTGAGTTTACCAGATAAATCAATATATTAAGAAATACAAAGGAGTTAAATTTCTGCGTTCTGCCAATTCTACCCACCTGGTTTGGAGTATTTAAAGCCAAGAACATATTAATATGTACCACTATTTGAAATCCTGACTCAAAATGAGACCCACGCTCCAGTGGTATTTTCAAGTTTTTTCCAGAAAGTCTAAGAGCAATCCACCTCAGCCTACATGGCCATTTGCTTTAAATAAAAATTTAGTGAAAGTGCATCTGACTAGTGATCATTAGCACACTTCAGAATGATTTTTTCTTATTTGAGATATGTCATTTCAACTAATGAAACTATTTATAATAAGATCAGGCATCAGAAACCAGTCAGAAATGCAATCCTGTAAATATGACATTTCTATGATAAAGTCAAATTCCACTTCTATTATTTTAATGCAGTAATTTTAAAAGCCTAGGCTTCCAGATACAGAAAAACACCTTCACCATACCCCTTGTAACTCTGCACCTATCTACACAGGCAAAGGCTTAATGAGTATGGGCAGAACACCCTGTAACCCTCCCGGAACACAACAGGATGAAAGGCTTATAAGCAACTGCTAGAACACCATCTCCTGCTCACCCCCCTATTTCCTCTGTTAGACAGTTTCTCATGGCTTCCTGGGTTCTGATAAGGTATAAGGTATCCTATCCCATCCCTAGGCTCTCCCCCAGAACAGAACTGCAGATATAAAACCACTTAGTTACAGTCTAGAATTGGCTTCTCAGCAAAGCGGCATCCCACAGCTTGAACTGGAGTCATCCAACCCCTATTGCTTCGGTCACTGTTTTTAGTGTGAAGGCACACAGCATTTGTGACAGAAATCAAGACAGAAACAGTAGTATGAAAAAACTGTAATATTCTCCTTTGTTTCAGGTTCCAGTTCTGGAGCTAAGCACCTACTTTAAGCATTAGTCAGCTGTTACAGTCCCAATTCCTAATTCTTTTTAGCTAGTCTACAAAAGGGCTCTGCACAAACAGGGATGATTAGAATGAAGAAGCAATATAGCACTATGCTCTCAGCCCAAGGGTGAAACGAGGTGGAAAGACAAAGAAGGAAGAAACCACAAGAATTTGGGAAGGAATACTATTAACTATCTTGTAAACACAAGTCTTTCACAGGCTTCTATCTGCTCCAGAAAATACAAGCTGATAAATGCTCACAGAAGGCTTATCTGGAAAAGAGAAAATAATAGAGGACAAGTAGAAGGGATTAAAATATTTCTACATTTTCTCCAAGAAAATATAGAGGGGTAGGAGATATTCAGTTAGACAATAAAAAAATTAGCTATTTAATAGAACATTTTAGGTGTTGGTCCATGAAAATCCCAAATACTTGTATTTTTCTTTTTCTAAACCAGAAGGAATAGTGCCACCCACTGACTGCTTACTTAGTAGCTTCTTAAGTCTGAGAAACACACAGACTTGATTCCTTGAGTATCAAAAACAAACCAATACAGCAAATTTTATTTTAGTATTTTAGATATTCTTAAACTTTTTAGCTTCAGGACCAATTTTCCCCTAAAAAAAATGAGCACCAAAAAATTACAAAATTACAAAAGTCTTGTAATTCGTAACTAATAGTGGGGCAATAAAAATTATCCACAAACTGGAACTCCCAAAACTTGTTTAACCTAACTCTACTTAACAAGATAATTAACATGTCAATGATGTGCACGCGCACATACACACACACACACACACACACACACACAAAGAATGAATACTATTCTAACTTTAAAGACACTTAAGAAACATGACCAAATGTGATGTATCAACCATATTCATTTTTCTGGCTCAAACAAACCACTTGTAATAATGTATTTTAAAAAATGTAGAAAATTGGCTACAAATATTTAATTATATTATATTATTTCAACAGGATGAAATGGCCAGATGGCATCACTGACTCAATGGACCTGAGTTTGAGCAAGCTCTGGGAGATGGTGAGGGACAAAGAAGCCTGGTGTGCTGCAGTCCATAGGGTCACAGAGTTGGACACAAAAATGAGCAACTGAACAACATTAAATCATATTAAATTACCATTTTTATGCATATTATATGATAAATGTTAAATGATTACGTATGCTAAGGTAACCAGATTAGGCCCAAGATGAAGTCACTCATGCTAAGTCCCAAGGCAGCAAACCAAAACTTAGAACTAGGTTCTGGGCTCAGCGCTCCCAGAAAAGGCAGGTCTAGGCCAACCAATCAGTGCCTGCCTATTCAACACAAGTTACCTGACCCAGCTCTAAGATTCCTCAAGACCTCTAAACCTAGTAACAGCCATAAGGCTGTCCTTAGTTACTGATGCCTAGACAATGCTCTCAGGTATACAGAGTATGAACTCAATGTGAGGGAGGAGGAGGTGAAAACACCCTCCTCTCTACTTGTGATCCTACCTTTGCTCGCAGCTGCAGCTCAGGCATCCAATGGAGTGACTACTGCTGCTGCTGCTGCTGCGTCACTTCAGTCGTGTCCGACTCTGTGCGACCCCATAGACAGCAGCCCACCAGGCTCCTCCGTCCCTGGGATTCTCCAGGCAAGTACACTGGAGTGGGGTGCCATTTCCTTCTCCAATGCATGAAAGTGCAAAGTGAAAGTGAAGTCACTCAGTCGTGTCTGACTCTTCGCAACCCCATGGACTGCAGCCCACCAGGCTCCTCCGTCCATGGGATTTTCCAGGCAAGAGTACTGGAGTGGGGTGCCATCGCCTTCTCCAATAGAGTGAATAGCAGAGTAGCAACTCACATATTTGTCAGATGGATACAGAGATGCGTAAAAAACAAAGTATAACTCAGCAATGCTTTAAGAGTCCCCTTTCCTAGGACCCAGACAAGAGTCCTTGTGAATCACACAGAAGGGATATACTTTACGTTACTCAAAATCTCCTGTTCTGTTTAGTGCATAGCTCTTTTTTTTTGATCAAGCTAGTCATCTTGAGTCTTTCCTTGATTAAAGCTTCCACCAAAAGTTTCCTCTTTCCCTCATATTTATATAAGCCTAGACACAGACACACACACACACACACACACACACACACACACACTCTCTCTCTCTCTCTCTCTCTCTCAAATCCCCATACAGGTTCATAGCAGAAATGACTCTATGGATTATAGGAGTCATTCTTTAAACAATGTGTTTAAAAGGCAATCTGAAATTAGGCAAAGCAAGAGACAAGACTTAGAAACAGCATTTAGAATCACCCAAAACTGAAAATGATGAATTTAACCTACTTAAAGATTTGCTTATAAACACACATTTATGTTTTAAATAAAGTTCACTATTCTGTAAATTTCCCGAAGGTTTGAGCTATACAGTATAAGTAGCACCTTGGCATTCTCAAATTTAACACTCAAAACTTTAACTATTTGGGAACGTTCCCTCAGAACCAAACACAAAATTATAAATTTATAAGGAATAAGGATGAAAATTTCTTTTATGAGGCTGAGTTAGCTATCTTATGCCAATCAGCCCATCCCAAAGTAGCTATGTGGATCTCTTTGCTTAGTTTATTCATAAAACAGTAACTCATCAGGATAATCTGACTTCATCTTGCTGCAGTTTTCTCTTATCCTCATCATGCAAATATATATGCTATTAGTGGGAACACTATTCATCCTTCAGCTTTTTAATTTTTGCTGAATTTTAGCTTTGACTATAACAACAATGTAATACAGTATGGCAGATTTTAAAAAGTTACTAAATGACCTTTGGAGATTTGTGTCTTATGATTTTTCCCATGTCAGGAGATGACTAGTTGTGTCTTTCATGTTCTTCAGTATCGTACATACCTCAGTAGGCAATCTGTTGACTTACTCTCGAGGGGAAGTAAGAATTTAAGATTAATTCCTAATATCCAAACTTAAAAAATTCAAAATAAAAACTGGTCATGGAATATGTCCTTTTTCGAGATTCATACTCTAAATAGTATTGGGTAAAATGACATATCAAGATTTGCTTCAAGAGGAAAAGTAAATGTGGCAACACCTTAAGAACTGGTAAATATGAGTGAAAAATATATGGAGGTTGTTGAATTGTTTTCACAACTAGAGTTCATTTGAAATGTCCTTAAGTAAGAAAACTATTTCACTGGTTATATGCCAAAATTACACAGCAAAGTATCTAATAAAGTCAGCAGGTTAAGAACTTAACTGCTAAGAAAATAGTGAAAAAGAAAAAATAAAACTAAATGTACGAAGGTCTTGGCTTCTAGGAAAAAAGCAATTAAAAACACAAAATCAATATTTAAATTACACTATAACTAAAATGTCCATCTCAAACTTTAATGGTGTTTATAAAGATTTACTCAGAATAATAAAAATTATAAATTCACAGAATCACACAACTTTATAATTAAAAGACAAATTTAAAGAATCATAAAGTACAAATACCTTGCTCAAAATTCCAAAACTGCTCAGTACAAAGAAACATTCTTGACTAGGAGCCAGGTCTTCTCATAATTGTTAACCCATATTGCTAAACATAAGTGAAATATACTTGCTTTCAAAAAATTTTTTCTTCTTTTTTTTTAGATTTGGATTACTTCACTTACCATAGCATGTACCTTTGTGGGTTACACACCACATCTATAAGATATTATTTGGTTAATACATTTACAATTATATTAGAATTACTATCTGTAACCTAAATTTCCTGGCTTTCATAGACTAAATTTAGATATTAACTGTACTTAATGTCAACTTTTTTATATTCATGTTTGTATGAAAAGCATATAATTTTCTAGAAAATGAATCCCCTTTGTGTCAAATCAAGCTCAATTTCATTACTGCAAACAGCTACTACTGTTGATTTTATTATCTGTCACCCATGAAAAGAACTTAATTTATTTTAAGGTGGAAGGAAAACATGCTGGGAAAAAAAATTGCTGGGACAGGTGAAGCAGTAGGGATTAAATGTACCATGAACTATTTTGTCATATCAAGTAGCTCAACTATGACCTTACACTTCTTTATGTGGGAAACTAATTTAGTACATAAATACCATCTTAGCATTAAAGTAACCACATTATTAAAAAATTTTCCCACACTTCAGATTACCAAAATAATTGGGCTGTTTAATTAACTAGCAAACTTGCTCTTTATAATAATATCTTCCTACATATGCTACCTTTAATAAACTACACTTCTTGTTCCCCAACCCCATCAGACAAGATTTCCATCCTAGTCCCTGCTGTGTTCCATGTTTCCAGGTTCAGCTACTCCATTAAAAATAAACGGTGCTAAGCTCAATTACTTTTTCCAGGTATCTTGAGTTTTGTATATACTCCCCAACTCCTGCTTTTTGAAGTTCTATATCATACCATTTTGAAATCTAGAATGTATTTAAGAACAAATCTCTTTCTCTACTGTTTATTCATTTAACAGGTATTGGGCACCAGCCACTCATGTACATTCTTCTGGGCTAGACAGTAGGACTATAATAATAACTGTAACAATAAGAGCTACAGTACTCCCTCATAAAATTCAGTGTGGTGGATCTCAGAAAGGGTGAATCAACAATTAAAATGTAATTGTAATGTAATGTACAATGCAATAAATACTATGCTGGATGTAAGTACAAGATACTAGGCAGACCTATATTTCATTCTATATGGAGAGGAAAGAGACTCACACTACAAGAAAACCAAGCAAGAAAGTTGAAGTGGACAGGAAGCTAACCCAAACAAGCTATACAAAATAAGGCTAATTTAGATATACTTTGTAGAGACAGAGTAGGCTAAATACACATTATATCTGAAAACCAAGGCAATACATTAGGAGAGTACAACTTGAGAAAGCCAAACCAAGAAGTAAGACTTCTATAGAAGGGGACCCTTCAATAAAGAGTAATTGTAACCCAGAATCTTACACACATTAAAACTTCTACATAAAAGTGAAGGGGACTAAGATGGGAATAAAAGTGAGAAAAGTCAACAAGAAATTCACAGAAAGACTTGAAAAGATAAAATCTCCATTTCTTTAGTCCTTATTAGATATCAAATAAAAGTGACAAGGATTTAAAAGGCAACCTTTAACAAGAAGAATTTCTCCTACACTTAGTATCCTCAGATAAACAGAAAATTAGCTATTTACACCTACTGGGTTAAAAGTAAAGAGGACTTAATATGGTTCTGGTTTAAACTTTGGTGTCTTAAGAATAACCTGGGGAGCCTATTAAAAATTCAAATTCCTAAGCCATATCCTCAAAGCAAGGATTCCAAAGGTAAGCAAGAACACTGTTAAAAATACTTGGAGGGAATTCCTGTTGGTCCAGTGGTTAGGACTCCGTGCTCTCACTGCCCAGGACCCGCGTTCAATCCCTGAGTAAGAAACTAAAATCCCACAAGCCACAGTGTAGCCAAAAACAAAACCTGGAGACTCCCATTGTTATCTGGTACAGTTTAAAATGTTATGCTGAAAAATATGAAAATCACTGTTCTGGTAGTTCAAAACAATGAAATACAAAAACACCAAAGCAACTGAATGAAGGAAAGAAATAGTTTTTTCAATGAATAGAACTAAAACACCGATAGATATCACCAGTTGTGTCAGACTGCTTCCTATATCCACCAATTATCCAGGCATGTCAATTTTAACTTCCTAAATCTCACCTCTATATGCTCCTAAATGTTCTCTTTATCACTTCTTCATTTGAGAGCTTTATCGTTGCATCTGAACACAACTTCAGTAGCCTCAAACCAGTCTTTCTGCCTTCAGACTGTTCTCCACCAATTAATCCCCCTCATTGGCAACTAAGTGACCTTACTGGTCATATCACAATCCAGCTTAAAACCTTTCAGATGTTACCTATTAATATGACCCTTTTGAGGTCAATTAGAAAGAATTAATAATCCATCAGTAAGATATCTAGAAGTAAAATTACATTTTAATACAAGTAGCACAGTTTTCATTATGATTTCAATACAAATAGCACAATTTTCATTATCAAATTTAATTCCATTAAGTCACTTACATCATAAAACAGTTTTCTATCAGCAGACAGTCGTTTAGACGCCAGAGTCTTGGTAACATGGTAGAAGGTAAGTAATGCTCTGTGTTGTCGAAGATCATCTTGGACTTTCACAGATTCTATAAGAGTGGGAATCAGTTCAGGCCACTGTCGAGGACAATCCAATCGAGCAACTTTTGCAATCAGCACTGCAATCTGAGTTGCAATCTAAAGGGAAAAAAATTAACTTTCAGAAATAAACATGAAATTAAAGCAATAGATAAGGAATATGTTCACAGCTGAAAATTACCTTTTTAGTTACTCATACATTTAACAAAAATAAATAAGATTTCACTGAACAAAGGTTTAAGACAGTAGCTCTCAACGTGTGGTCTATGGAACCCTGGGGGGCCTAGGATCTTTTCTGTGAGGTCTATCCTTTCCCAGTAATATACCATTGTGGAGCTAGATTTTCATCATATAACTTCTAAAATAACATCACAACTTAGTAAATACTAGATATATTTGAAATTCTAGACATTTTTTAAGTAGCCAGACAGTAAAAAGATATGCAAAAATGCAAAACAATGTTACTCTCTTCATTAAATACTTATTGTTTGGGGAAATAGCTACTGTTCACTTTTTAAAATTCAGTCCATATTAATAAACAATATATTTTAGGTTTATCAATTTTAATTTCTAATACAATAAACATCAACATATATAACTCTTCCATGTTTTATTTCAGCAGTATAAGGAAGTTCTAAGGATGTAAACTTTGAGAGCCACTGATCTAAGAGTGGAAATGAATATCAGTATTAGGTATTCACAGAGTGATATTTGTTCAGATCAGAGTTTCCCAAATACTGGTTGACAGAACACCTAAGCAATGGTTCACTCCTCAACCACCCAAGCCCCTCCCTGACGACCACCTCCTTCCCCACAGAGAGTAACTCTGTTCCTCTCCAACTTCCATCAAATCTCCTTAGCTGAGAAACTGCAAAAAAAAAACAGAACTGAGATCATATAAGTAGGTTTAGATAAAACTACATTGGATACACCTCCTAATACAGTGTGCTTTAATAGTCAAATCAAAAGAATCAAATGTAAGAAATAGTAACTTGGAAAACAGAATTTTTGTATCATAAGCAAACTTATTTTATTCTTAAAAGAAAAATCTCACTAAAAGGGAAAGAAAAAATAAAACTATATAATCCACTATCTATTCCCCACAGAGTAGTAAGAAGTGAAAATGTGATGAAGGAAACAGACAAAAATCAGAAGTCTGGGCTTCCCTGGTGGTCTAGTGGTGGGGAATCTGCCTGCTAATGCAGGGGAAATGGGTTCGATTCCTGGCCCGGGAAAAGCCCACATGCCATGGAGCAACCAAGTCCACGCACCACAAATACTGAGCCAGTGCTCTAGAGCTCACGAGCCACAACTACTGAGTCCTGCATGCCTGAAGCCCGGGCTCTGCAACGAGAAGCCGCTTCACTGAGAAGCCTGCGCACTGCAAAGAAGACCTAGCACAGCCAAAAAAAAAAAACAAATCTTTAAAAAAAAAATCAGAAGCTGTCCTGTAGTTGCTGGGGGCGGGGGGTGGGGGGGAGCAGATAATTTCAATAATTAATATACAGAGAGATGCTTTCAATATTGTCTCAAAAACTGAGAAGTTAAAAAATATACAGGTGTATCTTCAAATGATTCTGAGTTTTAAATCAGTAAGAGCCAAATCTAATCAAAATTCTTCCCAGCTAGAATTAGATCTCAAAATTTAAAAACCATCAGAGAAGTGTATAAACATCACAAATGAGCATTATTTAATAAAATTTTATTTTTAAAGCAAAGAACCAAAGTTAGTTTGGAAAAGAAGCAAAAAAACCAAGGGAAAGGAAAAAACAGTTGGCACTCATTTTCTCACTAACCTGGTTTATCGGTTCATTGAAGTTGGTGATTAGCCCTGCACGCAAAGTAGACTTCTCCTCCTCTGAGAGAGCACTGTAAAAAGACATGTTTATTATGCAAGAGAACGCTGCAAAATAATGAATGCAGGTAAGCATGACTGAGAATTTTAACAATAAAAAGTCTTTCAAACAATGTGTCCCTGCTTGTTCGGGTAATTAAACAATTATTTCCATTACTTGTATACTGACATATCAGGTAATTCAAACCTCCTTCACAGCTGAATAAACAGGAAGCACAAAGTAGTGCAAAAACTATTAGGAAATAGAGACAAATCTAGACTAAAGAACGTGATATTCCGATGTCTGCTTCTGCTGATATAAAAACAGCTGCTGACCAAAACATTTAACGTCTGGCTTAAAAAAAAAAATTCTATGAGTAAATGCTAGTCTTACACTGACTTCTTTACAAAATTCCATGTGGAAGAGAGGATCAGAAATAAGAGAATGTTTGGTATGGAAAACTTGTTAAATCAATTAGTTTAAAATCTTTCAGGGACTTCCCTGGTAGTCCAGTGGATAAGGCTCTGCGCTCCCAAAGCAGCGGGCCTGGGTTCAATCCTTGGTGGAACTAAGATGCCAGAGCCCGCAACTGAGTCCATGTGCTCTAGAGCCTACAGTCCGCAACTAGAGAAGCCATGTCTTAAAAGGCTGAACATAACACTAACAATTTTAACTGCAAATGAGGAAGGCAACTAGACAGCAAAAGGGCAGAGAAGGCAAATATCCACTGTATAAGACTGTACATATTTTGAACTATATGAATGTTTTATTTTAAAATTAAATTTTAAACCCTTCATTTTAAGGTCTTCTATTCTGGCTATGATAAAAGTAGCTTGTATTAAATGAATCACTCCCCAAAAATCAGCTATAAAAGTTGCATACAATTTTTTAAAATATTTTAAGGCATCTGTTGAGTTGAAATGTGCCTCACACCCCACTAAAAGGTATGTTCGAGTTCTAACCCCAAATACCTGTGAATGTGACCTTATTCGGAAGTAAGGGCTTTGCAGATGCAATCACACTAAAATTAGGTCATACTGGATTAGAGTAGGCCCTAATCCAATGATTGGTGCCATTTATAGGAAGAGAAAATTCTGAACATAGACACAGAAGAGACACCTGAAAATAAGGCTATGTGACAATGAAGACTAAGGCTAGAGTTATATTTGAAGATGAATGTACTTCTCTTGGTAACTGATGAAAAAGTGGCCCAAAATCAGTAATAATATAAAGGATTTGAATAACATAATTAACAAATTTGACCTAACTGATAAATATAATAAAACATTACAGTCCACAACAGCAAACATACATGCCTTACAAATGCATACAGAGCATTTACCAACATACCATACGTTGGGATCAAAAAATAAGACAGCACAGTCCAAAGAATGAAATCATTAACAGAAAACAAAAAAAGTCCCACATGTTTGGAAATTACATGACATAACCCATGGGTCTCAAAAGAAATCAAAATTTTAAAATATTTTTGACTAAATGGTAATGAAAATACTATATATTGAGGCTTATGAAACTGAACTAAAGTCACGATTATAAATGTTTTAAATGTTTTTTAATGCCTTAATGTTTTAAATGCATATAGAAGAAAAACAGAAAATTACCTAAGCTTCTATTTTAAAAAGCTAGAAAAAGGACAGTAAAATTGGGAGAATGGCATTGAAACATGTATAATATTATGTATGAAATGAGTCACCAGTCCAGGTTCGATACATGATACTGGATGCTTGGGGCTGGTGCACTGGGACGACCCAGAGAGAGGGTATGGGGAGGGAGGAGGGAGGAGGGTTCAGGATGGGGAACACAGGTATACCTGTGGCGGATTCATTTCGATATCTGGCAAAACTAACACAATATTGTAAAGTTTAAAAATAAAATAAAATTAAAAAAAAATTAAATTCAAAAAAGTAATTAAAAGTACATTAAGCCTGATAAAGTACAATACCTAAACCAATGACAGACAAATAGGCCAACAGGACAAAGCAGAGAAATCCAAAAACAGACCCCTACATGTAAAGTGCCTGACAGGTTATAAGGGAATCACTGAAATGCGATAGGGAAAAAAGACATGGTGCTGCCCTACTTCACATCTTTACCTTACACAGAAATGACAGACAGATCATACACCAAAACCTGAAAAGTAAAACAAAGCTTCTAGCAGAAAACATACTTTCATGACTTTGTGTTGAGTAAAAACTTTGTAAACAGATCCCAAAAGAATGAATTACAAAAAGAAGGTAGCTAAACCGAATTTAAAACTGAGTTTCATCAAAAGATACCAGTAAGAAAGTGAACAAGCAAGTCATGAAACAGGAGAAGATATTTTCACTACGTATATTCAACAAAAGACTTCTACCCAAATATATATATTACATATAACCTCTCAGCCACCAGGGAAGCTCTAAATATATATATAAAGTCTCATAAATCAATAAGATAGTTCCATTTTTATAGATGTACGAATGGCAGGTCCTTCACAAAAGAGGAGCTCCAAATGACTAATAAGTACCAGTCCAGTCAGTTTAGTCGCTCAATCGAGTTCGACTCTTTCTGACCCCATGGACTGCAGTACGCCAGGTTTCCCTGTCGATCACCAACTCCAGGAGCTTGCTCAAACTCATGTCCATGGAGTCGGTGATGCCATCCAACCATCTCATCCTCTGTTGTCCCATTCTCCTCCTGCCTTCAATCTTTCCCAGCATCAGAGTCTTTTCCAATCAGTCAGTTCTTCACATCAGGTGGCCAAACTATTCGAGCTTCAGCTTCAATATCAGTCCTTCCAGTGAATATTCAGGACTGATTTCCTTTAAGACTGACTGGTTTGATCTCCTTGGCAGTTCAAGGGACTCTTAAGAGTCTTCTCCAACACCATAGTTCGAAAGCATCAATTCTTTGGCACTCAGTCCAACTCTCCTTATAGTCCAACTCTCACACCCATACATGACTACTGGGAAAACCATAGCTTTGACTAGACGGACCTTTGTCACCAAAGTAATGTCTCTGCTTTTGAATATGCTGTCTAGGTTTGCCATAGCTTTCCTTCCAAGGAGCAAGTGTCTTTTAATTTCATGGCTGCAATCACCATCTGCAGTGATTTTGGAATCCAAGAAAATAGTCTGTCACTGTTTCCATTGTTTCCCCATCTATTTGTCATGAAGTAATGGGACCGATGCCAAGAACTTAGTTTTTTGAATGTTGAGGTTTTTTTTTTTTAATTTTTATTTATTTATTTTTTTAATTTTATTTTTAAACTTTACATAACTGTATTAATTTTGCCAAATATCAAAATGAATCCGCCACAGGTATACATGTGTTCCCCATCCCGAACCCCCCTCCCTCCTCCCTCCCCATTCCATCCCTCTGGGTCGTCCCAGTGCACCAGCCCCAAGCATCCAGTATCGTAATGAGGTGGATGAAACTGGAGCCTATTATACAGAGTGAATGTTGAGTTTTAAGCCAACTTTTTCACTCTCCTCTTTCACCTTCATCAAGAGGCTCTTTAGTTCCTCTTCTCTTTCTGCCATAAGTGCGGTGGTCATCTGCGTATCTGAGGTTACTGATATTTCTCCTGACAATCTTGATTCCAGCTTGTGCTTCATCCAATCCAGCATTTCACATGATGTACTCTGCATATAAGTTAAATAAGCAGAGTGACAGTATACAGCCTTGACATACTCCTTTCCCAATTTAGAACCAGTCCGTTGTTCCATGTCCAGTTCTAACTGTTGTTTCTCAACCTGCATATAGGTTTCTCAGGAGGCAGGTAAAGTAGTCTGGTATTCCCATCTCTTTAAGGATTTTCCAGTTTGTTGTGATCCACAGAGTCAAATTTGGTGTAGTCAAGAAAGCAAAAGTAGATGTTTTTCTGGAACTCTCTTGAGACTAGTAAGTATATGAGAAAAGTACTCACCGTCTATCAGGAAAATGCAAAAATTTTCAAGCATACCAGCATGACTAAAATGAAACAAACCAGACCAACTATGGTGAGAATGTGGAGCAAATGTCAACACTCATGCTACATGAGTACTGGAAGGGCAAACTGGTAAAAACAGCTTATAAAACTAACTGATAGTATCTACGAAAGTTGAAAGCAAGAGAGTTCAAGATAAATATTTACTTCTGCTTCATTGAATATGCTAAAGCCTTTGACTGTGTGGATCATAACGAATTGTGGAAAATTCTTAAAGAGATGGGAATACCAGATGAGTGCACGTGTTTTCTGAGAAATCTGTATGCAGTTCAAGAAGCAACAGTTAGAACTGGACATGGAACAATGGACTGGTTTAAAACTGGGAAAAGGAGTACATTAAGGCTGTATATTGTCACTTTGCTTATTTAACTTAAATTCAGAGTACATCATGCAAAATGCCAGGCTGGATAAATTACAAGTTGGAATCAAGACTGCTTGGAGAAAAATCAATAATCTCAGATATGCAGATGATACCACTACAAATTAAAAGACATCTGCTCCTTGGAAGAAAAGCTATAACAAACCTAGACAGCGTATTAAAAAGAAGAGACATTACTTTGTCAACAAAAGTCTGTATAGTCAAAGCTATGGTTTTCCCAGCAGATGTGTATGGATGTGCAAGTTGCACCACAAAGAAGGCTGAGCACCAAAGAATTGATGCTTTTGAATTATGGTGCTGGAGAAGACTCTTGAGAGTCCCTTGGCCTTCAAGGAGACCAAACCAGTCAATCCTAAAGGAAATCAACCCTGAATATTCATTGGAAGGACTGATGCTGATGCTGAAGCTCCAATACTTTGGTCACCTGATGCAAAAAGCCAACTCACTGAAAAAGACCCTGATGTTGAGAAAGACTGAAGGCAGGAGAGGGCGACAGGGGATGAGATGGTTGGGTGGCATCACTGGCTCAATAGATATGAATGTGAGCAAATTTCAAGAAATAATGGAGGACAGAGGAGCCTGGTGTGCTACAGTCCATGGGGTCACAAATAGTCAGACATGACTTAGTGACTGAACAACAACAACCAAAA
This sequence comes from Bubalus kerabau, assembly GCF_029407905.1. NCBI lineage: Eukaryota > Metazoa > Chordata > Mammalia > Artiodactyla > Bovidae > Bubalus > Bubalus kerabau. The sequence continues at coordinate 18,797,874 of NC_073641.1, forward strand.
TTGAACATACACCTGATCATAGTAAACAACAGTAAAATTCAAACTTATATGCAACAAGACATGTAAAAGATTTTTCAAAGAAGCATTATCTTTGACAGTCAAAAACTACAAACAACCTTCATACCCATCAACAGCAGAATGGACAGAAAATGGTAATATATTCCTAAAATGGGATGCTGTGCTTCTACATAAAAGAGCAAATTACTGCCACTCACAACCACATGGACAAATCTCATAATTATAATACTGGATACAAGTCAGACACAGAAGAGAATATACTATGACTTCCACTTGTATCAATTTAAGAAACAGGTAAAAACTAATCTAGGGTGAGAAACGGCAGATCTTTGAGGAGGGTGTAGAGGTGACGGTGAAGGGGCAGAAGGGAAGGTTCTGAGGTGCTAGTTCTAGCCAGTTCTCAGTGGGAGTTACACAGGTGTGTACATTACAAACATTCAAAGTGTACCCTTCATGTGTGCACTTTTTAAGCACATTTTTATTACACTTCAATAAAAGTGTTTTTAAGCTTAACAGGGACTTCCGTAAGATTAGTAAACAAATGAGAAAACAAAGAGTAAAATAAACATGGAGGGGAAATGTGGAACAGGTAAAGGGAGTTAAAAAGTAGAAACTTGCAGTTATAACATAAAATAAGTCATGGGGTTATAATGTACAGCTTGGCGACTACAGTTAATAATACTGCACTGCGTATTTCAAAGTTGCTAAAAGATTAACTCTTAAAATTCATCACAAGAAAAAAAAACTCTATCTGTGTGGTGACTTCCTGATGGCTCAGCAGATAAAGAGACTGCCTGCAATGCAGGAGACACAGGCTCCATTCCTGGGTCGGGAAGATCCCCTGGAGAAGGAAATGGCAACCCATGCCCGTACTTTTGCCTGGAAAATCCCATGGACAGAGGAGGCTTGTGAGCGCTAGTCCAGAGTCTGATACAACTGACTCAAGAGCACAGCAGCACATGAATGGACACAGAAGTAAACTACTTACGGTGGTGATCATTCCACAATACAGACACATTCTGAATCATTACGTAATACATTGGAAACTCATGTTATACATCAACTGAACCTCAATTTAAAATAATACATATCTATTCAAAAGGAGTCCAAGCCCAATGCAAGTCTATGCTTTTCCATTAAAAATCATCCCCCTAGTCTTTTTATAATGCTGCTGAACTTTCCAATTTTAATAGCTTCCTTCTGTCAATCAAATCCCTGAAAACAATGCTTTTTCTTAAAATGTTTTGATTCAAACTTGAAATTCAAGTTTACTTTTATGCCAAGAAGGCAGGTTCAACAGTTTTCATGGTTCTTATAATTTAAATTCAGAGTATACTATAACAATTAGTTACCAAAACAAAGAAGAGACCATGTAAAATATATATATATATATATACCTGTTAAAGAAAACAAGCCCTTAACCTGAGAACTCTCATGACTTCAGCAATTTTCCAATAATAGTCAGTATACACCTTCAACTTTGTGCATGTTTTTATTAGATGAATCCAGACTGTATTCCAACCAGAAACTGTATAGTACCTAATTAATTAGGACCCAGTAAAAGTTGCATTTCATGTAATAATGATAAAGCTTAATCATTCTGTGAAAATACTATTAAGAATAGAAACTATAAGATGGCACTTTGATGAGAACACAAATTTTTTTTTAAGAGTCTTAAGTTCAAATGAGTTCAATAACACATCTTTGCTCCTTTGTTTACATTTTTAACATCTTTACTGCCTAAGTACATTCATCTCCTTTCCAGTTTGGATCTCAATATTATCACTAACAGCTTGGGATTTAACTACCTAATTAAAGGAGGGTTCAGGATGGGGAACACATGTATACTGTGGCGGATTCATTTTGATATTTAGCAAAACTAATACAATTTTGTAAAGTTTAAAAATAAAATTTAAAAAAAATAAATAAAAAGATTAAAATAGTAAAAAATAAAATAAAATAAAAAAATAAAATTTAAACTAAATTCCAGTTTCTAATTCTTTACATGAAAGTACAATCTGAAATATTTAATCATAATTTATTCTCCCATCCAAAAGACAGTCATTTATTCTTCATATAACTTGTAAAACAAAATTAATTTTAGGAGACACATAAAATTTAATTGGACATAGCAATAGAAACATGTCTTGCTGCGTTGTTTCCTACAACAAAATATACTTTCTCATCACTAAACATCCCATTTCTCTCAAAATTAGAAATTAATTTTAAAATAAGAAAAAGATTTAATATTATAGCATCCTAACTGTAGCCTTTAAAATTCTAGTTAATTCCAGCATGATCCATGAGCATATTTTACAGCCCACTTTGAGGCACTCGATTTTTTTAAAAAGGGCCTATGAACATAAAAACTACAGAGCTGCAGTACCATCTACTGGAGAATAAAGACTATGTTACTTCTTTGGCAAAGTTTTCTATTTTTTTTAATTGGAGGATAATTGCTTTACAATATTGTAGTGGTCTCTGCTATACATCAATGAGAATCAGTCATAATTTTATATATATATCCCCCTCCTCTTGGGGCTTCCCCAGGAGCTCAGCAGAGAAGAATCTATCTGCAATGGAGGAGATGAAGGTTCGATCCCTGGGTCAGGGAAGATCCCCTGGAGAAGAAAATAGCAACCCACTCCAATATTCTTGCCTGGAAAACCCCATGGAAACAGGAGCCTTGCGGGCTACAGCCCAGTCACAAAGAGTCAGACATGACTCAGTGACTAAACAACAACAAACTCCCTCTTGAGCCTCTTTCCCCCAAACCAAAGTTTACTATTTTCTATCAAATTCCTGTCCTGTCTATACTGTCTTTTCATCAGTCATAAAACATGCAATTAACTATTACAATAAATTTTTTCACTTAACCACCTACCGAGTAGTTACAACTGAAATTGATGACATTACAAATGGGTACTACTCAATTTCTACCACAGAGGCAATTATGCATAAAACTAGACAATGAACATCAGCTGATTCAGAGATGACCTGGAAGTTCCTTCTCAATGACATTTTCCAGAATTCTAGCCTTGTAATTTCTTAAAAAGAAAAGGGGGGGGGGGGGGGATGCATTTTTTCAAACATGCTTCAGCATTTATTTTGTGCCCATAAAATTAAAGATCCTTGAAAACAGAAGGCCAATGAGAAGTCCACATATCCTATACCCAAAGGGGGGAAAACTCACAGAGAAAAGCAGTAAGACAACTAGTGATCTGTAATTAACCATGTAGAACACATTTCTTCTTCAGTCGTTAACATACCTTTTTTTCATTTGAATATCAAATCACAAATGTGCATAGCTCAGGGAGCATATAAATCTCTGTATTGTTCCCATTTTAGTATATGTGCTACTGAAGAAAGCACAAATGAATTCTTTTATATATACAGAGTGAAGATTAACGGATGACAGTCTTAGACCTCCTTGAATGTGAAAAGGACGAGCTTGAGAGGGGAAAAGAGATGGAACTTACTGAGGTGCTACACGTCTCCAGTAGCGATCAATTCCATTTTTAAAATACAACACAGCAAGCCACCGTACATTTATATCCAGGGTGTGGTTTGTGAAAATATTCTGTAAATAAAAAACAAAGCATCAGAATGAACATAAGTTAAATAAGTATAGTTATTTAAGTATACTTAAATAACTTAAAAAACATAATAAGTTAAATGTATAGTTAATTTATAGTTTTAAGTTATATATTTTAAGTTAAATGTATAATTTGTAGTTTTTAAATAACTTAAAAAACATAAGTAATAAGTTAAAAGTATAGTTAATATATCACAATAAAGTACACATAGATTTTTCAAACACAGAAATACAAATATTGTATAATATAGCTTATTGTGTGAGCTCAGTTATGTCCAACTCTTTGCGACTCCATGGACGATAGCCCTCCAGGCTCCATGGAATTTTCCAGGCGAATGCTGGAGTGGGCTGCCATTTCCTTCCCCATGATACAGCTTATATGTAGAATCTAACAGAAGGGTATAAATAAACTTATTTACAAAAGTGGAGTCACAGATGTAGAAAACAAACTTACGGTTACCAGGGGAAGGATAAATTGGGAGGTTGGGACTGACATATACACACGACTATACGTAAAATAGACAGGAAGAACCTGCCGTATAGCACAGCAAACTCTACCCAATACTCTGTAATGACCTATATGAGAAAAGACTATTAAAAAAAAAAAAGAGTGGATATATGCATATGAGTAACATTCACTCTGCCTGGAAAATCCCATGGACGGAGGAGCCTGGTAGGCTGCAGTCCATGGGGTCGCGAAGAGTTGGACACGACTGAGCGACTTCACTTTCACTTTTCACTTTCATGCATTGGAGAAGGAAATGGCAACCCACTCCAGCGTTCTTGCCTGGAGAATCCCAGGGACGGGGGAGCCTGGTGGGCTGCCATCTCTGGGGTCGCACAGAGTCGGACATGACTGAAGCGACTTAGCAGCAGCAGCAGCAACATTCACTCTGCTGTACTGAAACCATCACACACTGAAATCAACGATGCTGCTGTTGTTTGTTGTTTAGTCACTAAGTCATCGTCGTTTCCTACTCCAGGGGATCTTCCCAACCCAGGGACAGAACCCTTGTCTCTTATATCTCCTGCACTGGCAGACGGATTCTTTACCACTGCGCCACCATCAACTATACTTCAATAAAATTAAAAAAAAAAAAAATTTAAGTATGGATAGATTTGTAATTAAATGTTCCACTTAAATTTTATCATTACACATATATTGTTATTTTCTAAGTATCTATAGCTCTACAATTCATGTAAGAAAGCATATCTGCTTAGGAGCATGTTAATTATGTAAGCTGAGTAATGGCTATGTACAGAGTCATTTCACTATTCTACTTTTAGGTATATTTTAAATTTTTCCTAATAAAAAATTAAACTTGAAACAACAAATCTAATTATACAGTAAAATCTACCCACATGAAACTAAAATAAACACCTTTAGGACTTCCCTGGTGCTACAGTGGATAAGAATCTACCTGCCAATGCAGGAGACCTGGGCTTGCTCCCTTGTTCAGGAAGATACCATATCCACATACCACAGAGGAACTAAGCGCATGCACCAAAACTACTGAAGCCCATATGCCCTACAGCCCTCGAGTCTGCGTGCTGTGACTACTGAAATCCCATGTACACAGAGCAACAAGAAAGGCCACCACGATGAGAAGGCCCGCAACAGGAGAGTAGCCCCTGCTCTCCACAACTAGAGAAAGCCTTCGGGCAGCAACGAAGAGCCAGCACAACCAAAAAATAATTTTTTAAATTATATAAGTAAAATAAACATAGCTAAATTTAGAAAGAAAAAGTAGACCCAACAGAATGAACTAAATAATTTCCAAGTATCCTCCTTATCAAAGCAATTATGCTTACAAACAAGTTAGATAACAAAATATTTTCAAGTATTATAAACGCAGAAGTGCTAACTGGTATGTGACCTTTAAAATTTATTAAAACTGTTACCAAAAATTTATAATAGTTATAAAGGTGTATGAAATAAGAAGAGTAAAACTAATATTTACAGTATAATTTAAAATATCACAAACAGTGAGAATTAACCTGCGGTCCAGTGCTTAGGACTCCACGCTTCCACTGCAGGGAGCATAGGTTTGACCCCTCGTTGGGGAATTAAGACCCTGCATGCATAATTATAAAATTTTTAGTGTTTCTAGAATAGTGGGTAGATGGGACAAATAGGAATTGTAGGAATATGTTAACTAAAATTGTACTACAATTCAGACCTAAAACAACTCAAATCCCTAGAACTAACCTCTTAAACACAACTTTATGTGGGAAAACCTCAAAGTCAAAAGTAATAATATGGAAGTATGTCTTTCACTATATTAAAAAAATTTTATATGTTAAGTACTAAAAATAGGTATGATACTATAATCCTATTTTTAAAAAATCAGGTGCATACCAAAAAAAGTTACAAAGACAGTTGGGTAATGTCTATTTATTCCTTAAGACCTGTGACAACTGAGGCAGAGTCCCTCTTGGGGTGTCCTTGCAAAAGAAAGCATCGATTCTCTCACCACATTAATTGTAAGACTAATTAATTGCATTAGGTCTTACCCTTTACATGCCTACCTTCCACACTAGACTGAGCTGTGTCTTATGAGTGGAGTCCAGCACAGAGCCTGACAAAGCAGAAACTTCATAAATATCTATTGAGCAAATGAGTGAATGAATGAAAGTAATGTGGGAATATTGTGGAAGCTGGTAGATCTCAACCTAACTCAGCTATACCAAGGAACCAAGAAAAGTCAAGCGGCAGATGTCAATACAAGTAAATATATATTACATAAATATATTGAATAACCAGGTTGGAATGCACACCTGAGATGAGGTACACAAATTTAGGAATCTCCAGACTAATCTGGATGGCTAAGGTTCAAACAGAACCAATGTACCAAAACAGTGAGAATAGGGAAAAAGAAAGAAATAACTTACATTCAGCAGTTTCAAAATCTGTTATTATCTATACTGCATCTAAAAGAAACTTTACTATCCCTCTAAGAAGAAAATTAAACCTAATAAAAATAAAACAAACAGGTCTAGGCACTTAATATTAATAATTCATACATTACACAGAAAGTATCAAGCAAGTCTACTGGTTCTCCCAGAGTCAAGCAGTGACTAAAATAAGAAATTCCAGAGGTCTTTTATATTTTGGTCTGAAAAAACACAAAGCTAATTACAAAGCATGCTCATTTAAATAAGCATATGAAGGGTAAAGATACAAGATTTTCTAAAGACTTACATACTATGCCCCAAATTTACAAACACAATGCTGGGATGATCTATGAGAAGAAGACACTTTCTTCAGTCTCTTTAGAAATTACTCTGTTTTTTTATCTCTGTGTTACTGTGCCAAGGAGACAATTTTCTAATGTTATATTCAGAATATCCAGTATGACTTCAAATACTTAATTTCCTTTCTAGGCATGACTAGTATATCTTCTCAAATGTAACAACTCAAAACTTTTCAGTCATGAAGTCAAAACATGTATGTAATGCCATGGTTTTCTATTTTACAAGATACAGTAAACTGTTCTGCTCTGAATTTTTGACCCAGTCACAAATACTGAATCAGTTTTTGATTCAATTTGTAACCTCCTTGCCATGGTCGGAAACTAAATCTCAAACACCAATCAGAGTTCTCAAATTTTCAGAAGAAAAAGAATAAGCGAGCCTCCAATACAAAAAGACATCTTTTCATTCTGGTAATGAGAAAACAATTTTGATTAATTATCCAAAAGCTTTAAACTCCCAGAAAGATTTAAAGCACTGTTAATTATTATACTATTTCCCATAATATCCAGGGGAAAAAATCAGATATGTTAAGAAAATAAATTTTAGATGGGGGAAAAGAAAATGTTTTAAAGTGAGCATGGTAGACCCAACTCATGCAGCAGTGGGGAGACCTCTGATGAAGAATTCCAACAATGTAAATTAACTGGGGCAAGGATAAGGACGAAGACAAAACATCAAAGTGTACCATGTATAGTCTTCATTCAAGTCAGCATTAAACACATTAAAACAGATTATCAGCACAGTGCTGCCTGCTGAGCAGATTCTACCAGTAAGTCCCCTACATACAGACCAGTTCTGTTCTGAGAGAGCGTTCTTAAGTTCAATTTGTTCCTGAGTTCAAAAAAGTTAGCCAAGGTACCCAACTAACAGAATCAGCTATATAGCACTGTACTATAAGAGGTTTATAATACTTCTCACACAAATAATGTGTACATAATTTTTTTAAATCTTACAGTCCAGTCCCTTGAAAAGCACAGTAGTAAGTACAACAGGTGACATGCACACAGGGGCTGGTACACACGTTCACATCGCTGAAAGTTCCCAACTTGAGGCTCATATGTAGACTTACTATACCCTGAGGGGTTATTTATCAACCATCACAAACACTTCTTAAACATCCTCAAGAGCCACGCCCTGAATTAATATGTGGGAGGAGGGATGGCAGCCAAACATCTGGATCAGTCTCACTAAAGTAAATTAAATTTAATTTAGAGCAATTAAAATAATAGTACCTCATTCTATCAAAAATAACAGTAAACTCTTTTAGAACAACTCACCAGCAACACCGAGTAGAAGCCTGGCTGCGTCTCCCACTGTTTCAGCTGCTCTTCAGCGGGTTTTAACACGGCAGTATCCTGACTGGTGGCCTGTGTTAGGACCTGAAGAACAACAGTACTGGCGCTATTGAGATCCATGGAAACCTGGAAATGACACGGACATACCTGAGTGTACATTATACATAAAAATTAACAGTAACCAACATGGAGAAAAGGCCTCGATGTTCTGAATTGCTCCCATACTTCAATCATTTACCTACTCTTTCAAGTTTCTGCTTGATTTCTCTTTCATGTACCACCCATACTCTTACTTAAAAACCCCATAAGTCAAATTGCCTTTGCTTAAACCAATTTACTTCTAAAAGAAAATGCCATTTTATTATCCCATAAATATAAGGCAGTAAGTTGGAGGGGGGAGGGGCAATGACAAACAAACATCAAAATTACTAAATTCTGGTTAAATAACACTGCCTGCTCAAGACTCTAATTATTTTGTTTCTTTTTCAAGATAAGCATTATAAAATCTATAAAAGTATTAACCATTTTATCCTTAAGAAGACCAGAAGGTAGAAATCATACAAAAATGCAAAGGACCTAGGACTCTGAAAAATAATTTTGAAAAAGAACAATTACAAACGCTAAGTAAAACCAAAAAAAGAAAGTTTTTAAAAAGCTAGCATGAAATATGATATGATTTGAACAAGTTATATGGTGTAAGAAAGAAAAATCCACTTGGCCTTGATGCTTGTTTCATTCTTTTTTGAATTGCTCAGATTTAGAGATATGAATGTTAATCTTCACTCAAAATTCTTTGGCAAATTATATTGCATAAGCATAAACTGTAAGTCACAAAGTAATTGATTGATTTCAATGTTTAGAATTGATGAACAAAATACAGAAAAATTAATTATAAAAAAAAAGGAAGACCAGAAGGAAGAGAACTGCAAAAAGAATGCTTTGACTGATTGCTAAGTACCTCATGTTATCATCTTAGGTGCCTCCAATGATATGTATCTGAAACTTTTTTTTTAATATAAAAGACAAACGCATACCCAAGAAATATTGTGTTGGGGGAGGGGAGGGGGCAAGAGAACTTAAACCAACAAACAAAATATAAACCTTAAGTTAAAAAGGATCTTAAAGGTTGGATCACCTAATCCTTCAATAAAATTTTTTACAGAAGTCTAGTTAATGTACAATGTTGTGGTAGTTTTAAGTACACACCAGAGTGATTTTGTTATTATAGTGTCTGAAACCATCCTAAAAACACATAAGGAATTTATTGAATTCTCTAGGATTCTGTTTCTAATCATCCCCAAAATTGTGTACGATTGTTTGTTAGGAAAGTATATGTAGTTGTTCACAATACACATATACAAGGTATGCAAAACTATACTGAAAACTAGGACTTCCTCGGTGGTCCAGTGGTTAAGACTTTGTGACAGACTCTGTGCTTCCACTACAGGAAACTCGGGTTTGACCCCTGGTTGGGTAACCAAGACCCCACATGCTGCAGAGCATGGCCAAAAAATCTTTTTAAAAACTTTTTTTTTTTTTTAACTGAAAACTAAAAGTTGACAGAAAATAGTTCTTGGTACAGAGGTGACTGGGAATTAGCTTTGTGATACCAATTGCCTAAAACTGAAGAATGTTCCAGATAGTAAAAGTCTAAGTCATTAACCCATAATCAAAAGCAAATTACTTCCTTTGTTAAGAGTTGTAATTAAATTGCAATGACTCAAGAAAAGGGAAGGTCCCAAAAATTGATTCTACAAGAAATCTGACCCAAAGTATTATAACTTTTAAGGAAATTAATCATTTTGAAGCCTTTGTGAATTAAGAAGGGCCAGGGTATAATAACTGGAATCAGACAAACATTACCAATTAGCAATGGAGTTGGACTAAGGTTATAAATTAGTAGTCTGTTCTTGTCTCTATCTTAGAACTGACTAGGGTGGTAAACATATATTACCTCCATCACTAATAAGGAGTTTTGTGTTTTTTTTTAACTTTCTTGGTGATTCAGTTATTTTATATATATATATGTTGTATATACTTTTTCAGATTCTTTTCCATCATAGGAGCTTCTTGAATAAGTTTCTGTGTTTCATTATCACTTGAAAATAAGTAAATGGATTTTCACTCAATTTACAGGGTTTCTTGGTAATGTATGATTTCAAAAATAGGCTGTAAAAGAGAGACTCACTTTATGGAGGCCCCAGAAGATACTTTAAAGAGATAGGCAGGACCTCCCTGGTAGTACAGTTGGATAAGAATCCACCTGCCAATGCAGGGGACATGGGTTCGATCCCTAGTCAGGGAAGACTCCACATGCTGCTGAACAACTGCTGAGCCTGTGCTCTGGAGCCCGTGCACCACAACTACTGAGTCCTCATGTCATGACTGAGCCCATATGCTGCCCGCGCGCAGCAGCTACTGAAGCCCAAGCACCAAGAGCCCATTCTTCACGAGAGAAGCCACCGCAATGAGAAGCCTGGGGAACCACATCTAGAGAAAGCCCACGCAAAGCAGTGAAGATCCTGTGCAGTCAAAAATAAATTATTTAATTAGTTAAAATGTTTAAAAAAAAATAAAATAAAGATGACGGCAATATACCTTTCTACTTAGTTGAAATACAATGCAAGTCACAAAAGCAAGCCATGTATGTAATTTTTACCTTTTCCAGTAGACACATTAAGAAACAGAAACACATAAAATTCGTTTTATTATATAATATTTAACTCAATATATCCAAAATGTTATCCTTTCAATATTTTGAAAATACTAATAATGTGATATTTTACATCTTTTATACTAAATCTTCAAAATCCTGTGTATATTTTATACTTAAGGTACATCTCATTTCAAACTAACCCAATTTCAAGTACTCAATAGCCACATGTGGCTAGTGGCTACCATATTAACACAACTCTAGAAAAAAACCACTCAAAGTGGCACCAATCAAGGACTGGCAACACCAGCATCATCTCACAGAAACACAAATTCTCAATCTTCTCTCCAAACCTAGCAAATGAAAACAGGGGCTGACGGCAGGAGGCGCTGGGGCAAAGGGCTGTGCTTTAATAAGTCCTCTAGGTAAATCCTAATAATTGTCAAAGTTTGAGAAGCACTTTTAGAACATCTAAAACTGAGGTGCATCTGAAAGCCCAGCTCTACTGCTAGTGCTGTGGATGACGAAACATACAGGGGCTTCCATTATACATCCCTGAAAAGGAAGGCAGACCAGCACTGATTTGCAGTTCTCACAAGGGAACTGTCTGAAGTATGAAGAGCAGGAATTCACTGATTCTCCCCCAAGCAAAACAGAATAATAATAAAGGTTTTTTTTAAAAAAGCCAGTATCTGAGCATATATTACATGCCAAGTACTGCAGTTAAGTGCTTTACTTATTTATTCCTAATAATTATTCTATGTGGTAGATACTATTATCACCATATGTTAGGTAGGAAACTAAAGGCTCAGAGACCTTAGCTTGCCACGGTCACAGTCTACTAAGTGGCAGTCCCTGGACTTGAAGACCAAAGCCACTACTCTTAATCAGTATCTCATGAGTGACAGGACAGACACCTAAGCCATCTGTGGTCCACAAGCCCAAGACACACAATAGATAGTGGGTAGATACTTGATGAATTAACAACAGTGACCAATTCTCAACAATAAAGGACTTCACACTGAACCACACAGAAGCTAATTAACTGATTTATTTAACGAAATTACTGAAAGCCTTTTGTGTACCAGGCACTGTTCCAGGTGCTGAGAATACAGCCGTGAACAACACGGTGTCCCTGACTTCACACAGTTTACATTCTAGTGGAAGAAGACAGCATTAGGAGGTGATAGGAGGTAGTGGGTAAAGAAAATAAGGTAATGTTAAAGATGGACTCTGACTGTGCTACTTTAGACTGAGTATTCTGAGAAGTCTTCTCTAGTGACATTTACAAGAGACGTGAGAATGACAAGAGAGACCCAGCCAGGCAAAAATCTGAAAGCAGAGATCTGGATACGGAAAACAACTGAAAACAAGGTTTTAATATTATAAACAAACCTAAGAAAGCCAGTATAATTGACATTTAATGAGAAGAGGGGAAAGTAGTACTAGTTAAGGTTGGAGAAATGGGCAGGAAGATCATGTGAAGACTTTGTAGGGGAAAAACTAAAGTGTCTGGACTTTAGTACATGCGCCAAAAAAAAGCCCCGGGAAGACAGGAAGAACATGTGAATATAATAATAGAGAAAGGCTCCACCAGAACTCATCCCTACTTCAACCCTAAAAAGAAAGAAAAATACCATGTCTCTGTTTTGGGCTACTACTATAAAAATAAAATCATTGACCACTGCCAACCCCCAGAGCAATTTATACCTAGAACAAAGATTATGCAGAGCACTCATACACACACACATATACACACCTTCACACTTTACACTTCTCTGGACCTACGTGACAAAGCAATCCTTAAGTCTATATACTCTAATCTTTATGTCCCACTTACCCTCATCCTTTGGGCTTCCCTGGTGGATCAGTGGTAAAAGGAATCCACCTGCCAATGCAGGAGACACAGGTTCTATCCCTGGGTTGGGAAGATCCCCTGGAGAAGGAAACAGCTACCCACTCTAGTATTCTTGCCTGGAAAATCCTGTGGACAGAGGAGCCTGGTAGGCTACAGTCAATGGAGTTGCAAAAGAGTTGGACACTCCTCAGCAACTCTACAACAGCAAACTTCATGATTCACCTGGTCCAATGTAAATGACAGAATCCCTACCTCCCCCCAGCACCCTGCTCCATCCAGGTCCTCCCCAGAAGTATATGCCCTGTCCTCGCCTCCTCTCGCTTTTGATCCTTGCTTCCAAGAGGCCCATTTCAGTCTGAGAGGGAGAGCTTAGTTTATATATATTTGGAGAACCAATGCCGTGCCAAGTACTAAAATAGTTGTTAAGAATTGAAAAGGGTCTTTTCCCCAAAATATGGAGAATGATGAGGTGGGAGGAAGAGAGAATTATTAAAACAAACTATGAAAAATACATTTCTAGAATACCAGTTGGAATCCAGAGTACATTTCCCCCACAAAAACAATATTATGAGTGGTTTATCTAATGGGTAAGAAGGTTTTTTGGTGTGAGAAACAAATCATCATTTGTAACTTCTACTGGAAATATTTCCAAGTACTAATTAACTTACAAGGGAAGCTTTAGGCAGCAGTCAGTTCCTGAATTGCAGATTAAGTATATCCTCAAAAATTAACAATTCAGCAATGACAGTCCCATCATAATGGATTATTTAAAATACCACATTACTAAAGCATATTAAATTTTTTAAAGATCCCATACCAAACCAATAAAAAGCAAATGTGGCATATGTATTAGTATCATTGTTTCATAGAGGAAGAATTTACAGCTATCAAGAGAGTTGCCCGGGATCACTGCAGAAAACTAGTACATGGCAGAGCGAGGCCTGATATCAAGGTTCTGGAAACTCAGCTCTTCCTACTGAATCATAAAACAGCCTCACCACACCATCCTGCTCCCGAACACCTAGAAACACACCACACACTCCCATAACAGGTTCCTGGAGAAAAGGATTCCTGAATCCATCAGAAATCTAAAAGTGTTAGGGGAAGCACACTGATTGAAACTGCCCACCCTGGCCAGGCACCATAGTAACTATTTGCATGAGTTGTTTTAGGACAGGAGGGCCTGGTGAGGAACAGGGAACTAATAAGCCTCCACCAACCAGAAGAGTTCAGGAAAGGTCAAAAGGAGACACCACCTGTCCGACCACCTCCTGGAATCCTTCTCTCCGGCATCCATCCTGGCTGAACAAGGCGTGCACCATCAGGAAGGACTCTGAAGGACTCTAAGTCAGTATGATTGGCTAAGGACAACCCGGAAACTAATCCCATCACCATAAAACCCGAGCCTGCAAGCCATGTGGCAGCATGTTCTCCTGGGTTCCCTTACCCTACTGCTCTCCGCCCAGGCGCCCTTTCCCAATAAAATCTCTTGATTTGTCAGCACATGTGTCTCCTCGGACAACTCATTTCCGAGTGTTAGACAAGAGCCCAGTTTCGGGCTCTGGAAGGGGTCCCCCTTCCTGCAACAAAAGGACTACATTTTCTATGTGTTAAGTATTTATGCGGAACTCAGTGGTGGAGTTCTCTTGAAAGGACAACAATGGCAAAAAAGAACAGAGAAATGTACTGAGTCATTTAACTGTAACAGTGTGGAAGTAAACTTCACTTAGGATAAAAGGCAGATGACTACTGACTACTAGAGTCAGTTTGAAGGATAGCACACCTGGAAACTAACCTCCAGCATCTTTCTTTTGGAATTAGCATGCAGAAATATAATAGCGCTGCTACTGTTATCTGCACATGGCAGTTGAGGCAGACATAAAACTAGTCTCCAAAAAAACTGGAGACCTGAGACTGACAAAGCAAGAGAGGGAAGAAGAAAAGGAGAAGGTGTAAGGAATGAGAAAAGAAGGGAGGCGGGGCAGAGGGCAGGAGGAGAGGCAGAGATAGACACAGACTAACTGATAAGACAACAGGACACTTCCCAAAGGACCCAACAGGATCTTCACGGCATGACAGGATCATCAAAAGGGAGGCCTGAAGGCCAGAGAAGCTAGTCTCTCACAGCGCAGGTGCTGCTACAGGTCTGTGTGTGGTGAGAGAAACCCCACGCCTATGTTAAAACCAGGTATCCTTTGCCTTTCAGTGTTCCTATTAATTATCAAGACCCTGGAGACAACGAAGCAAACAGATTAAATTTGCCTAGGTTTTCTAATTAATCATGCATACACTGAGGTTGTTTTGATTTTCATTATTTTGAATAGTTTCAAAATCATAAGCAAGAGGAAACACACTCCTTATGAGCATTTTATAAGCTCTTAACTATACTACTGAACAGAATTATTCAAAATCTAAATGCATACTCCTTTTTTCCCCTAAGAACAATATAAAGAAAGGAGAAGGTGAAAATTAAAAGGGCAAGTCGCCCTTCTCACTATTTCACAAGTCGGTCAGTTCAATTTATTCATTACTGGAACTACAATACTCTTCAATGCTATTAAAGTCTAAATAATCTAGCGATATGTGACCAAGAGCCTAAAACACTCAGACCTTGTAAGTGGGCTTTCTAAGCTTGATTCTGTAAGATATCTTCCCAAGTCTGGAAAAATCCAAAGTCCAAAGATAATACAGATGTGCCTACAGTTGAAAACAAACTAATTTTCATTAAAAGAAATAAATAAAGAAAAGCCAATACCTCTGCCTGTCACCAAAAAACAGACTTCTCAGGCCTACATCAACTTCAATTCCAGTCATGACAATTTTTTAGTCTACTACATTACCTGTGTTTATCCTTAGTTTTAGGACATTCCACACAAACAATAACGCCACCCTACTATTAAAAATTAAAGCCGTAAGTAAACTGAGAAAAAGAAGGCATAAGATTATAAGAGAAGTTGAAGGAAAAAGAATTTCAAAATCAAAAAAGGTTCCCTCAGTGATATAATTTATTCAGGCATAGATCAATATGGATGCTAAAACCATTAAGTGAAAGAAGAGCTGTTGGGGAACAGGATATTCCCAGTGTGTCTAAGTATCATCCCACAGATTACTTGCTAAATGCAATGAAGAAATAAACCTTTAAAATGAAGGGATCTGTCAGTCACCAGATCAACCAAGAAAGCAAATTTACTACCGTATCACCAACAGCTACACAACTTGAGCTAAGTGCCTTCCGAGGTGATACAAAAAGAAGTATACAACCTCATCTCTGAAATACCAAAAATGATCAGCAACAATCTAATCAGTACTCTAGCTTCCATGTCCAGTTTAAAAGAAAGAAAGGAGGACTTCCCTGGTGGTCCAAGTGGTTAAGAATCTGCCTGCCAAAGCAGGGGACATGGGTTCAATCCCTTGTCCAGGAAGATCCCACAAACTGCAGGGCAACTACGCCTGTGCACCGCGATTACTGAGCCTGCGTGCTTCAACTGCTGAAGCCCGTGCGCCTAAGCTGGTGCTCCATAAGAGAAGCCAGCGCCGCACCGAGAAGCCCGTGCGCTGCAATCAAGTGTAGCCCCCACCTGCTGCAACTAGAGAGAGCCCATGTCTATGAAGACCCAGCACAGCCAAAAATAAATAAATACATATATATATATATATATATATATTTTTTTTTTTTTTAAAGAAAGAAAAGAGAATACTTCAGGAACGATGGCATGAAGAGCTCCATAGATCCTCTCCTCAGTATAACAACTGTGACTGATAAAAGTTACAAAAGGAACCATTTTCAGTCTCTGGAAAGTATGTTTAAGGACACACAGCAAACGCAGAAACGCTTACACAAGAAATACTGCTAAATTTTGGTAAAAATAGCAAGAATCTGTGGCATTTGAGCCACAAGCTCCCTGCTGCTCCCCAGACTGACAGAGGCCATCCTCCAGGCAGAATGAGCCAAGACAGGAGGCTGCAGTTTCTCCCCACAAGGGGCAGGCGGCCAGCATTTCTCATCTGCCCCAGCTACACACTGCAGCTCTGTTCCAGACAAGCACAGCCAAAAGCTCTGGGTACTCTTCTGCCAGCCTGGCAGCACTCACAGGTCAGAAGCTCTACCCCAGGACTATCAGGCCAAGCACAGTGGGCCTCAATCATGCCCACCCCAGGATGCTCAACCACAAACAGTAACAGCTGGAGATTTCAATACTCCACTTTTTAAAAATGAACGGAACATCTAGAAAGAAGATGAACAAGGAAATATGTTTTGAACAACATGATACACAAACCAAACCTAACAAACATTCCACTCAACAACAGTAGAATGCAAGCAAACATTCATCTCAGGCGTACATCAAACATTCTCCAGGAGAGACCATAATGCTAGACCAAAAACTTAGTCTCGACACATTTAAAAGAATTGAAATCATACAAATAAGTTATCAGATTGCAATCAGAAACAAAAATACGGAAATAACATTCACACTTCCAGATTTCAAAGCTTACAATGGAGCTACAGTAATCAAGACAGTGTTGGTACTGGCAAGAGGCCAGATATACACATTAATGAAACAGATTTTAAAGTCCAGATAGACCCTTACATTTAAAGGCAAGTGATTTTCAACAAGGGCACCAAGACAATTCGATAGAAAAAGAACAGTCTTTTCAACAAACAGTGAGGGAACCACTGAATATCAACATACAAAGAATAGCTGGACCTCTTCCTTATACCATAAACAAAAATTAACTCCAAATGAATCACAGAGCTAAGCATGAAGAGTTAACTCTATAAAACTCTTAGAAGGTCTAGCAGTAAATCTTCATGACTTTGGACCAGGTAAAGCATTCTCAAATATGATACCAAAGCACATGCAATTAAACTAAGAACAATTATAGTCATCAAAATTTAAAACTTTACCAAACAATACCATCAAGAAAGTAGACAATTCACAGAATGGGAGAAAATATTTGCAAATTGACTAAACTAAAGCATTTGACTGTGTGGATCACAACAAACTGAGGAAAATTCTTAAAAGATGGGAATACCAGACCACCTTACCTGCCTTCTGAGAAACCTGTATGCAGGTCAAGAAGCAACAATTAGAACCAGACAAAGAACAATGCACTGGCTCAAAATTGGGAAAGGAGTACATCAAGGCTGTATATTGTCACCCTGCTTATTTAACTTACATGCAGAGTGCATCATGCAAAATGCCAGGTTGAATGAATCACAAGCTGGAATTAAGATTGCCAGAAGTATCTACAACCTCAGATATGAAGATGATACCACCCTAATGGCAGAAAGCAAAGAGGAACTAAGAGCCTCTTGATGAAGGTGAAAGAGGAGAGTGAAAAAGCTGGCTTTAAAACTCAACATTCAAAAAACTAAGTTCATGGCATCCAGTTCCATCAATTCATGGCAAATGAGTTTGGTTCAGATGCTCAGTCGTGTCCGACTCTTTGCGACCCCATGGACTGCAGCACGCCAGGCTTCCCTGTCCATCACCAACTCACAGAGCTTGCTCAAACTCATGTCCATCGAGTTGGTGATGCCATCCAACCATCTCATCCTCTGTTGTCCCCTTCTCCTCCTGCCTTCAATCTTTCCCAGCATCAGGGTCTTTTCAAATGAGTCAGTTCTTCGTATCAGGTGACCAAAGTACTGGAGTTTCAGCTTTAACATCAGTCCTTCCAATGAATATTCAGGACTGATTTCCTTTAGGATTGACTGGTTTGATCTCCTTGATGTCCAAGGGACTCTCAAGAGTCTTCTCCAACACCACAGTTCAAAAGCATCAACTCTTCCATGCTCAGCTTTCTTTATGGCCCAAGTTCCAGTCTTTGGCTACTTGACACGAGGAGCTGATTCACTGCAAAAGACCCTGATGCTGGGAAAGACTGAAGGCAGGAGAAGGGGTAGAGAGAGGATGAGATGGTTGGATGGCATCACCGACTCAATGAACATGAATTCGTGCAGACTCCAGGAGATGGTGAAGGACAGGGGAGCCTGGTGCGCTGCAGTGGGGTCTCAAAGAGTCGGACACAATGTAGCAACTGAACAACAACAATATCTGATATGTGACTTATATGCAAAATATATAAAGAATTTTTACAATTCAAAAAAGATATCTAATTAAAAGGCAAAAGATGAGGGGAGGTTTCTCAACCTTATAAACACTATCTACAGAAAACCCACAGACAACACCATACTTAATGGTGAGAAACAAAGCTTTCCCACTAACATCAGGCACAAAGGAAGGCCATTCCCTCTTACCACTTCTTTTCAACACGGACCTGTAAGTCCTTCATAATACAATAAAGGTAAGAAAAGAAAAGGTATATAGATCAGAAAGGAAGACCAAATCTGGTCTGTCTGAAGATGACATGATCATCTATGTAGAAATCTGGAAGAATCAACCAAAATCTCCTGGAACTAATGGGCAATTTATAGCAATGCCGTGGGATACAAGGTGAATATACAAAAGTCAAATGCTTTCCTGTATACCAACAATGAACAAGTGGAAGTGAAAATTAAAAACACAGTATCATTTACATTAGCACCCCCCAAAACTAAATATTTAGATATAAACTGAACAAAATATATACATGATCTCTATGAGGAAAACAACAAAATACCAATGAACAAACTCAAAGAACAACTAAATAAATAGATATTTCATGTTCATGGATAGGAAGACTCAACACTGTCAACATGTTACTTCTTCTCAACCTGATTTTTGGATTTTGATTGGAACCAAAACTCAAAAAAATTGTCTTACAGATACAAACAATCTGATTCTAATCTTTACACAGAGAAACAAAAGACCTGGAATAGCCACTACAATACTGAAGAACAAACTGGGAGACTAACATTATCCACTTCAAGACTTACTGTAAAGCTACAGGAATCAAGAGAGTGATTCTGGTGAAAGAGTAGACAAACAGATCAATGAAACAGATTGGAAAGCCCGGAAATAGACACCCATAAATTCAATCTTTGACAAAGGAGCAAGGGCCATACAATGGAGGAAAGACAGTCTCTTCAATAAATGGTACAGGATCAACTGAACCTCCATATGCAAAACAAAATGAATCTAAACATAGGCTTTACATCTTTCACAAAAATTAACTCAAAATGGATCACAGACCTACATTTAAATATAAAATTCCAGAAAATAACCTAGGAGAAAACCTAGATGACCTTGGGTGTGGTGGTTTGTTTTTAGACACAATACCAAAGACACAATCCATAAAAGAAATAATTGATAAGCTGGACTTCACTAAAATTAGAAACTTCTGTTCTGCAAAAGATAGTATCAAGAATGAGAAGACAAACCACATACAGGGATAAAATATATACAAAAGACATATCTGATAATGAATTGTTATCCAAAATATAAAAAGAACTCTCAAGACTACCTGGCACTCCATGGGGTCACAAAGAGTTGGACATGACAGAGTGACTGAACTGAACAGGACTAGCTGGCAGTCCAGTGGATAAGGCTCCGTGCTTCCACTGCAGGGGACTCAGGTTCAATCCCTGGTCAGGGAACTAAGATCCTGCTTGCTGTGCAGCATGGCCAAAAAAAAAAAAAAAGAAGAAGAAAAGGCAAAATGCATGCTGTAGTCCCTGGGGTCACAAAGAGTCGGACGTGACTGAGCGACTGAACCGAACTGAAGACTCAACAACAAAAAAAATCAAACAGTCTGATTAAAAAACGGGCCAAAGACCTTAACAAACACCTTACCAAAGAAGATATACAGATGTGAAAATAATTAAGAAGGTGCTCCACGTCATATGCTATCGGGGAAACACAAATTAAAATGTCAATGAGATACACTACACCTATTAGAATGGCCAAATGATAGGCAGCAAGAACGTGGAGCAACAGGAACTCTCAGACATCGCTGGCGGAAGTACAAAATTGTATAACCGCTTTAGACAACTGTTTGGTGGTTTCTTAAACATCCTTTTACTATACAATCCAGCCACTGCATCACATGGTATTTACCCAAAGCAGCTGAGAACCTTTGTATCTACACAAAACCCTACACATACAGGTTTACAGCAGCTTTATTCCTAACTGCCAAAACTTGGAAGTAATTGAGATATTCTTCAGTAGGTGGATGGGTAAATAAACTGTGGTGCATCAAGACAACAGAATATTATTCAATGCTACAAAGACAGGATCTACCAAGCCACAAATAAAAAAGGATTGAGAAACATGTGGAGTGACTACAGTTTGAGGTGATGAAATGTTCTAAAATTGTTGGTAGTCATGACCGCACAACTCTGTGAATATACTAAAAATCACTGAATTGTATGCTTGCAGTGAGTGAATTGTATGGTCTGTGCATTATATCTTAATTAAGCTGTTATTTTCTTTTAAGTGCTCTATGTAAATGCCGAAGTTAGCACAAGACCAAGAAAAGTAACTGAAGAAATGAAAAACATGTGGCTGAAGTATTAATAAGTAATGTTAATAAGAGCAAGAAAGAGTAATAGTTTAAGAAATTAAAGCAAGATTAAAGGACATAAGACTTCTGCAATAATCTGGAAGGTTCCAGAGATGCTCAGTTCAGTTCAGTTCAGTCACTCAGTCGTATCCGACTCTTTGCGACCTCATGAATCGAAGCACGCCAGGCCTCCCTGTCCAGCACCAACTCCCAGAGTTCACTCAGACTCACATCCATCGAGTCAGTGATGCCATCCAGCCATCTCATCCTCTGACGTCCCCTTCTCCTCCTGCCCCCAATCCCTCCCAGCATCAGAGTCTTTTCCAATGAGTCAACTCTTCGCATCAGGTGGCCAAAGATTGGAGTTTCAGCTTTAGCATCATTCCTTCCAAAGAACACCCAGGGCTGATCTCCTTTAGGATGGACTGCTTGGATCTCCCTGCAGTCCAAGGGACTCTTCAAGAGTTTTCTCCAACACCACAGTTCAAAAGCATCAATTCTTTGGCGCTCAGCTTTGTTCATAGTCCAACTCTCACATCCATACATGACCACTGGAAAAACCAGAGATGCTAGTCCCATTCAAATCCACACTGCACCATTTGAATTCACTTCAGTTTCTTAACAGGAAAATTCTCCTCCATATGTGCATTATAGGTTGTTTAGCATCCTTGCACAGTATACATAAAGACGGTTTTGACTCGAAATGCTTCCATATATCTCCAAATACCTTTACATTAAAGAACCATCAGAGCTATTGAAAAATTCTCTACAAGATGTCATGCAGTCAAAGACTGATCTACTTTGGGATAAAAAATACACAATAAAACATAGAAAACAACAAGAAAGAGAGGAGATATTCCCTTGCTTACTCTTCCCTACTCCTAAAATATTCTATCTATTCAAGAGTTTCAAAGGACCTACAAACTCCTTAGTGGTAGAAATCCAAGTTTAAATCCTAAACCAATCAGAATTTTAAAAATGGTCTTTTTTAGTCTGTTGTGTAATTAGAGGAGTATCTATAATGTCAAATAAAAAAATACTACATAAAATATATGCAGCAAAGCTATATAAATAAAAAATGTCTAAGAATAAAGACAAGCGAGAAACAGAATTATAAACAGTACTGTTCTAAAGTAGTCCCAGAAGTTAGAGGGATTTTAAGAGTCTACACATTTCACTTTTATGATGAAAAATGATTTTTTTTTAAGGCCAAGAATTTTCACTTTATATCTATTATAAATTTGCATGGGAATATTTGCTTGATTTCTCTTCTGTAATCCTAAAACATTCCAAGAGCTTCAAATCATGATGTATTTCTCTTGACAAGCACATACCAAGAGATCATGGCGATATATTAAATATGCACATTTAAGTAGATAATGTGGTCAATAAGTGCACTCTCATCAAAACATTCAGGAGAAAGCTTACAAACTTGGTTTTCAGTAGCAAGAGTTGATAAGCAATAGTTCTGCTATATTTACCTAGATCTGTGATAGCAACATTTACCAAAAGACAATCCTCCTCATGAAGGGGACTTTGAGCCTTATAACCCAGTTTTAACTATAAATATTCATCTCTAAAAATCCTTATCAAGTGATGTCAAGAGTTTAAAATATTTAACAGACTGAGAAAAATGAAACGAACAAAAAACATTTTTGATTTATTACTTTTCTTTTACATAATGCTCCACATACATATATATTGTACACTTTCATCACATAAAAGGAAAATAAATTTGTGTTTGTTAGCAATAGTGTGTTTATCTTTAATTCCACTTTGAGGTCTTTTCATGTGTTATGAAAGCTTCCACATCAACATACTCCTTTACCAGACAATGTCCTGCTGCTGCTGCTGCTGCTAAGTCACTTCAGTCGTGTCCGACTCTGTGCGACGCCATAGACGGCAGCCCACAAGGCTTCCCCATCCCTGGGATTCTCCAGGCAAGAACACTGGAGTGGGTTGCCATTTCCTTCTCCAATGCATGAAAGTAAAAAGTGAAAGTGAAGTCGCTCAGCCGTGTCCGACTCTTCTCGACCCCATGGATTGCAGCCTACCAGGCTCCTCCGTCCATGGGATTTTCAGGGCAAGAGTACTGGAGTGGGGTGCCATTGCAGAGACAATGTCCTATTAGGATGTAAAAATAAACTGATTAATCTGCAGTGCCACCTGATGGTGAGAAGTAAGTAGCACATCCCAAAGAGTATGTTCAAGCATCCTTTTCCCTCAATGACCCGGGAAGAGGACACTGCGATTCTCTTTAGTGACCACCTAGCCAGGACAACCATCTGCAAGGTGGCAGGGAAACTTCCTTAAACCACTGTCTCTACTTCTTTACTTGAACGCTGCATCATGAAAAATACTCTCATCTCTAACAAGAGAAAATGTGAGATGAAGATACGTTTTTGAGCTTCATACAAAATAAAATGATGGAACTTAAGAAAATGTAATATTCATAAGCAACGTTTTAGCATAAAGAAGACTGAGAAATTGTGGAATAGGAAAAGGCAGAGTGATAAGAGGAGCAGGATGAAAACCCCTAAAGAGAAAAACCTCGCAGTGGTCCACATTTGACAGGACAAATGTTCAGAAAGACGAAGAATGGCGAAATACAAGCCATTCAGAGTGACATAATAACTTGAAAGCTCCAGTTTTCCTCCTGGAAGAATAGGCACTAGGCAAATAACTTGAATGAAGAGTAGCCTTTTTGGTGAAATGTATAAACAATGCAGTATTTACCATAAATTACTGGAACATCCCCTACAGAGAGATGAGGAGAAGATGTCATTTTTTCAAAGACAGTTAAATGCCTGCAAGTCATCATGATCTACAGTTCAAGTCTATGAAAAGAAGAACAGAAGGCAGAAAACATATTCTGGAGGAATTATGGATAGGAAATATTACAAAATTGCTAAACTGCCTGGGGTCAAAAGCAAACTAGTCAAAGATGTGTCAAGGAAGAAATGAATTTCTGTGAAAACTAGGGTAAGAGTTCCAACATAATGAAAATAGAAAAGTTATCGTACTAAAAAGCTTAAAGAAATGGATATTTTTATTACTGTGAGAAACCAAAATCTTAAAGCAATTTGCCCAAAAAATAATAGTTAAATTTGAATCTGACCAAGCTTCTAGACCGCACGACCAACAAACACAGTTAGAGGGGAACTAGGTAGAGGTCAGATGAAATAAGAATGATCATGAGCTGGTAACTGTGAAACCTGGGTGGTGAGTAGATAAGGTTCATCATACAATTCCACCTACTTTTATGTATGTTTTTTAAATGGCAGCTAATGGACCACGATACAGAGAATATGAAAGCTACTGCTCACTCCTGACAACACCCGCTCTGGGAATCTTTAACTGCAGTAGATGTAAAGTGCTCCTTCCTCCACACCATTCTTACCTACAGAACATACTTCTATTACTACATCTATTTCCTTGTTAATTTGAGTCCCACGTACAAAATTAGGAGCTGCATAAAGGCAAGAACTGTGTCTTATTCATCTATACCTGCCTGCACCTAATATAATATGTCAAAGATGTAGTAAATGCTCAGTAAATGTTTGAGGAACTTAAGGCAATAATGTGATTACAATTTCTAAGAGTGGAAGGCAGGCTTTCAGAAAAGGTGAAAAAGAGGTGAAAGAAACAACGTTTCTGGAAGTATAGGAATTACATCACAGTAGAGAGAGAAATGTCTATAAAAGATACTACAAAGGTAAACAGTCTGCTGAAGGGCTAAAAAACAAATGAAGGAATAAACGAACAAACAGTTCACTCAGTATTGTCAGCTTCCGAAATGGGGCACATTGAGCCAATAAACGTCAACAATGCTTTTCACTGGGAATATCTAACATCCTTTGTTCTAATCCTGTGCTCTTCATCAGGTTTCTCATATTTACTGGCTTATCATTAGACTTTTCCACATTCATTCATTCAAATATTTATTGAATACCTGCAAATGCCAGACATTATTCTAGGCACTTAGGATACAACAATGCTAAAAAGGCCAAAAAAAAAAACTCTGTTCTCATGAAGAGTATATTCTAGTGCGTAGAGACACAGAAATAAATGTGTAACCTATATAGTATGTAAAAAGGCAGTACACAGTGCCAGGATGCAGCTGTGAGAGAAGTCCCATCCAATAAACACATATATTGTGTTGTACTGGGAGTTTTCAGTAAAACGGCATTGAAAAACGTCAGGAAGTCTTTTGCCTGTTTGGCATACATGGGCGTCCCCATGACTGAACACACCCTCATAACTTAAGGAATTTTTCCTCAACAACAGTGATACCCACCAAGGCAACGCTGAGCAGTGAGGCCCCAACTAGTCTCACCACCACCTTCTTTGACATCTCTCTAGGTGAAAGGAAAAACACATATTTGTATAAAAACTGCTAAAGAACAGCAATTATGCTTACTGGTTTTAAAGCTCCTTGTCTGATGCCAAAGAAATGAGAAGGAAAAACTGTAAGTGTGATTCTGGACAAGATACTGTTCTTTGGGAGTAAATAGCACAGCCCAAATTTAATAGACCATAACTGACCAAATTTTAGTCAAAACTTTTTGCTGTTAAGGGATCATCAGTCCTCTACAAATGTATGTATCTTTGACTAGTAGTTTCCAATTACTGATCCAGGATATCGTATGATTTGTCTTAGAAGAATCTCATAATCTTGCTGTGACAGTTTACCTGAAGAGTCATTTGTGTTTATAAAAATTGATTCATTAAAACATGTATAGGCTGTATACCCAGTAGCATCTTCAGAATTAACAACTGTTCTATATTTCATCACTAAGATAATATTTGCATCATTAAAATAATTTCCTATCACCTTGGAGCCATCTATGCCACTTCTCTCAACAGTAAAAATATCTAATTTAAGCATTCTGTTTTACTGGCCAAGAAACTGCATTCAAAAGGTAAAAGAGATAAATTGTGAATCCAGTATGGTCACAGGCAAATTAGTGACATGTCTGGGAATTTAGAATTCAAGCCTCCCATCACAACCCCATACTCTCTATTGATCACCCAATTTTTTCTTTTAATTGGACTGCTGTCAAATACCAAGTGAAATTAACTGTTTTTTAAAAATCTTTAGACTTGAGAACCAAAATACAATAAAGACTATAGTTTATCTTCCTGATAAATATTACAGCAAAACTGAAAACCAAAATTAACAGTCAATGAAAACACAAGTTAAAAAGCTTAATATTAGAAGAAGAAATTGTAAATGACTAAGAAGATAAAGGATTACTATATAGAATATATATGGAATGCCTGTAAATCAACAAGAAATAAAAAACAGGACAAAGGATATATAGAGACAATTCACAGATGAGAAAAGTCAAATGGTCACTAAGTATCGGAACAGACAGATAGCCTCACTGGCTATGAGGAATTTTTTTTAAATTGAGATATTACTTTATAATCATCAGACTGGCAAAAATTACAAAGCCGAAAATATTCAGTCTTGCAAGAACCTATGTAAACAGAAACCTTTAAGCACTGCTGCTAGGAGTATACATTAGTAAAGATACTTCAGAGAGCCATCTTGCCATTAGGAGTGAAATGTGTCTGTGTGTGGGGTGTGGGTGTGTGTGTGTGTATGTATCCTATGATCAGGTAATATCCTATGCCCAGCAGTTCCACACTTGATACTGTAACTAAAGAAACTCCTGCACAGGCATACAAGGAAGAAAAAAGGATAAGGGTGTCTGTCTTGGCACTGTCTACAGTAAGAGCTAGAGACAATACACTACCCCTCTTTAATGGAATGGATACATAAAATATATCTTATCTTCCCCCTGTAGAATGTGTTCCCTCTGGCTGGAAAATTCTTCCCTCTAGCTATCAGCATGTCTTGCTGTTTAGCTTCAATCCAGTTTCTGCTCAAACTGTCAACTAATCAAATAAGTCTTCCCTCACTGCCTAATCTAAAATATAAAATAGCTTTCCCTTCAATCAAGAAACTCTCTAATCTGAATATCCTTCCTTCTATTTTCTACTCTTCCATTTTAATATTTTTAACTGTCTGATATTCTAATATACATGTTTTTATTGTCCAGAATCTCGATTATAATCTAAGATCTAGAGACCAGGGACTTCAACTTGTTCAAAGGTACATCACCAGAATCTAGAAGTAGTATCAGGCACAAGAGAGAATGATGAATAAATATTTGTTAAATAAATGAATCTAGTGACTAAATCCCAATCTCCGTGTACAGCTGTGTAAAGTCACGTCTTTGACGTTTCAAACTCACTCAGTCTAACCTCCAGAATATGTAACATTCACATTTTTTTCAACTTGCTGGTTATTCAAATTCCATTCACAGTACTCAGCAATAAAGCAGGAACTACTCTGAGAAATAAATAAGAGAGTCCTTCAATTCAATTCTAGAGAGGAAAAAAGACAATTACAAAAGACATTATAAAAGCTATACTAAGCTGTTATTGAAGAACACTCAGAAGACCTAACTCACCCTAGGAACGCTAGGGAAGGCTTCCCAGAGAGCAAGGCCGCATTTGTGCTGAGTAGAAGTTATTCAGATGAGCACACACGGGTATTCATCAGACAGGGGATGGGTATGTTTGAGGCAGAAGACACACAACATACAAACATCTCAACTTTAAAAAAACATCCAACCACTTCTGAAGAACTGTAAACAATTCAGCATGACAAAAGAATGTGAGGCAGGAAATAACAGAAGGTGAAAGCGTAAAGCAAGCACAACCCAAAGCATTAATGTCTCTATTTCCTAAGCCTGGTAGTTTGGATTTTTATCTGAATGCCTGCATAAAAGGACTGCAGAATAACAGTACAATCAACCTACAGAAAAAGAAAGGGTACGGAGGGGTGGTGCACTGTGAGAAGCAAGGAAGTTTTTTAGAAGGTTTACAGAGAAGGCCAGATAATACTGATACTCTGAACCAAGGTGGCAGCCACAGAGAAAAAGTAGATGAAAGAGATGAAACAAGATTTGGTTAATTAGTACATAGGAGAGTGAGGGAAGGTCAGCACATCAACGTAATAACAGGGAAGAGTTAAGGTTCTGGGTGTCTCCAACTGAGTGACAAGTTGTACACAAGAATCACAAGAGGAAGGGAAGCAACTTCAGAAAGGGTGAGATACACAGTTTTTTTGACGTGAGTTTAAGGTGTCTTACAACAACCACAATGCGTCAGTGCTTAAGGGTGATGTATGCTAAACAGAGATTTGGGAATCATCAGAACAAGGACAGAAGTTGAAGTCATAACGATGAAATCCTTCAAATAGAGTAGGCAAAGAGGCAGAAGATAGTACCCCAGAGTGAAATGAATGTTTAAAGTGGCCAGAGAAGAGAGAAAATATACCAAGGAAAGACTGACCAAGATACAGAAGGGACGTGAGGAGACTCCAGTGGCACAGAAACGTAAGAGAATTTTAAGGGGACAATCAGTCAAAATGTCAAAAGATTTACAAGATTCCATTAGATTTCAGACTAAAGAGACCAAGAGTGACCATCACCCCATCAAATTCAGTGACGGCAACAGATGGCAGCCTTCAACACATTGAAAAATAAATAAATAAGTAATAGGAAGGTGGAGAAAATGAATATAGACAGCTCAAGAAACTTAAAAAAAATTATTACAGATAAAACTGAAGAGGAATCTAGAGTGAAAAGAGTATATTTAAGATGAGTGCAGTACGTTTAAATCCTAGTAAGTTAGAACCAGTTGAGAGTAAAATGGATAACCAACCGTTATGGACTGTATTCCCCAAAATTCATATGTTGGAGCCCTAACCCTCAGTATCCCTAATATTGAAGATAAGATGTTTGAAGATGTGGTTAAGTTAAGTGAGGCTATCAGCGTGGCCTCTCATCCCATGTGACTGGTGTTTTACAGAGAAAAAGAGACACTAGAGGTTCTAGTGCTCAAAGGTTCAGCCGTGTAAAGAGGCAAAAAGAGCGTGGTCACATGTAATGCAAGGAGAGAGGCCTCGGAAGAAATCAATTCTGCACTAACCTTGGTCTTGGATTTCCAGCCTCCAGAACTGTGAGAAAATAAATTTCTGTTGTTGAAGCCACCCAGTCTCTGCTTTTTGTTATGTCAGCCCTAGCAAACTAATACATCAAGTAAACACTGTCCCTGAGGGAAAAAAAAATCCAGAGCACAATTAGAAATGAACAGATCAAGGTGAAGGAGTACGTGGGTGAAAGAGGGCAAAAGCAATGATGTTCCCAGCAATTCCTCTGTGAAGCAGAGGCCAAGATTATCCAGGAAAGAGGAAGGAAGGAAGGAGATGGTGGGCTGGGAACCACCATGGGAGACAAGAGTAATTACTAAAGACATCCAGGATTAGTAGGCTGCCTTTCCATTAGTCAACAAATGTTTGTTATTGAATGAATACCTAGCTGTCATTCATGAATGCTTTAGTTCAGTTTTGATAAGGTGAACTCTAGCAGTAACTAGCTAAAGAAATGCATTATAGTGAATCAGAAACTGAGTTAAAAATTTAGATAATATGTGACCTTATGCAAGTCACTTAGCACTGCTGGGCCTTTAGCTGCTTCAACCAGACAAATCAGACTTGATATCCAGCATAAGATCACCTCAGATTAAAAATAAAAAGTGCTATAATTTTTATGCAGGTTTGTGCATGACCTTGGTCTTCCAACTTTTACCAACCAACGTAGTGTGCCTCAGGCTATAATGCAAGCTTGTTAAAATGCAGATTCTGATTCAGTAGGTCTGGGTTAAGCTGGAGAGTGTGCACTTCTAACAAACTTCAGGTCATGCTATACACCACATTTTGAGCAGCAAGGGTAGAATACTGATCCAGCTCAAGTTCTACAAAGCTTTTAACTGTCGACTTATCTGTAATCAGCCTGATATTTAGAAAACCAAGCAAAAACACTCCAGATTCACACCTGCCCAAAATGTGTCTTGCTGTTTCCTAAAACACTCTGAAATTAAGTGACAGTCCCCATTTGGTGCAGACAGGAAAAGAAAGGATCTGTCATCAATAACACTAAACTAGGAAAAGCCCAAGATTAAATACAAACACACACACACATACATATATACAACACAAAGGTTAAAATCTATCTAATCAAACATGTTTTCTTTCTCAAACTATGAACATTTCTGGAAAAACACACGTACTTATCTCTAGAAAGATTTTCAGTACACTTTAACTGCCAAGGATCTACAAGGATTCTTTCGCATTCTGGTTTGATCCTGAATAATCTTCACCTATTTATTTAGAACATCCAATCATTATTATCACAACTAAATTCATTTGTGTTGAGTATTTCCTTCTGCTTTAGGAAGTGTAACTAGGGCAGCGACAGTCCAGCTGCCCTAAGGCTGTAATATATTGCCACAAATCACTGCTATTAATTAAACTGTTTCTTTTATTCCCTGTTTCAGGAGTTACAGGGGGAAAATTCCACAATCCTACTACACCAATAGGGAGAGATATTCAGTCTAATTTCACAGAAAGCTTCTTTAGTGACAAAAGATGCAAGGGAATGTCATGAAAAGGATGTCGTAGTAACACCGCCTTTAACCTGAAGCCTCAGTAATGAATAGAGAAGTCTGGAATAACGTGAAAATGAAGGAATGAACTCCCAATCCGTGAAAAAATACAAAAAGCATTACGGCTGTAAACTGCTCTTCCTTATTCCCTTCTGAAGAAGAGATAAACTGCAAGGGCACTACCGCACTACAACTGAGCTCGTTCAAATGGAGTGGGGAGGGGAGATGTTAATTGCAATCTTGGCTCCAGGAGGCAATACAGCAATCCTACCTATGTAGTCAAGTTAATCTGAAAAGATAATACTGCCCTCTTTCACCACCACGTTCACAAAAGGATAAAGAAAAATGACAGATGCAATGGGCCTCAATATAGTATTGCTGAATCACAAATACCCTCAAAACCTGCAGAAGAAGCTGGGCTCAAGCACTGGCGGCCATACCTTAGCAAGTAGGTCCTCTATGAAAATATAGAACTTCCTTCACTTTTTCTCTAAAGGCAAGCAAGGATCTAATAGTCAATTAAAGCTTTCACAGCATTGCTATTAGCAGCAATGTCGCGGATGCAATATGCAAAAACATACAAGGATTTTATACTAAAGACGACCACGATCTCTGCAAATTAGCACCACCTATCCCCCAAGGGCAAATGCACCACCCTAACCCGCAACGGCAGCCACAATGAGCATCCTACGTCCTCATTTTGACACCCAGTCCCTGTTTCCCCGGACCCTGATTCCTCCTCGATCATGCTTCCCGCTGCCAGGCTTACTGGGGCAACCTCGAGCTCCCAGGGGTCCTTAAAGTAACAGAGAGCCAAGCCTGCAGGCCGCCCTCTTCTCGCTACTGCTATGCCTGGCCTCCCAACAGCCACACGTTCTTCCCTCGCCTCTCAGGTCTCCGCTGCCCAGCCCACTCCTCCCTTCCACAGGCGCGCGCTCTGAGGCTCTCAAGCCGGGGCCTCACTGTTTGGTTCGGTCCGGAATAGTCGGTCTCTCCCGCTTCCACGCCCCAACACGAAGCGGCGTCGGCTGCTTCTGCGCCCCACGCTTCCAGTCCACACGCCGCCGCCTACTGATGCCGAAAGCGGCTTCTAGGAACGCGCCATGTTCAGCGTCGCGGCTCTAAACGACACGGGCGCGTGAATACTACGTCACGGACACCGGAGCGCGTGGACTAGGCAAAGGGAGAAGATGATAGGAGAACGGAGAAAGGAAAGGGAGGAGCTTTCTCTTCGAAACCAAAGGCGCCGGGCACCAAAGGCAGCTCTGTGCGCTTGCGCAATACAGGGAGCTGGGACCCCGGACGCAGCGCGATCTGTAACCATGGAAACCATAGGTTCTCTCTGCCCTGCTCCCAGGAAAATCAGTTGTTTTCCTGGGTTGATTGAAGCTTAAATCAAAATAATTTCCCCTTTCTTATTATGGATATCAGCTGCCAAACTGCACTGTTTTACAGATCTGTCTAAAGAGAAAAGATTTAAAATAATCCTACTCTCAGCGGTCAACCCTCCCACGTATATTTATTTTTTAATAAATATAGTGCCCACTTGCTTGGTGGGCACTTTAGTCCAGAACGATGAGGAGGAGGGGAGGAGATTAAAATGAGATAAATCCAGTTATCTTTGCCTCTGCTATTAACTAGCTTAGTGACCTAAGTGTTCTTACATTTAGAAAAAAATTGTTGTAAGGAAATAGTCACGTGTTCATAAGGATTAATAATAATAATTTTTTTTAAAGATGGATAACAATCATTTAGAATGTGCCAGATACAGTTCTAAGATCTTCAGGTGAATCATTTAAATCAGGCGAATATTTAAATCCTTAAAACAACCGTATGAGATGCTTTTTACTGTGCCGACTTTACAAATGAAGAAGCTGAAGCAAGGAGAGGTCAAGTAACCTGTGAAAGTTCACACAGCTAGTAAGTAGCAGTGTTACGATTTGAATCAGACAAACATAAGCCTTGCATTACAAGGATGTTCATCACCTAAGAGCTGTTTTTCAAAGTAAAAATATTAAAAAGTACCTAAATGACCACCAAGAAAGGAATGATTAAATCATGACAGATGTATGTATAATACAAATTGTCAATACAATGCAAACATTAAAAATTATGTTGAAAAATAATCTGAAAAAGAATGGGTATGTAGAGGTATAGGCTTCCCTGTGGCTCAGTGGTAAAGCACCCACCTGCCAATGCAGGTGATGCAGGTTCAATCCCTGGGGCGGGAAGATGCCCTAGAGAAGGAAATGGCTACCCACTCCAGTATTCTTGCCTGTGTTGAATTAAAAAGATAGTCACAGTCTGAAAGTTGAGAGTCATGTTTCATTTGGCCGAAATTTTTAGGACTTAAGGCTGGGAGGAAGCATCTCAAGTAGCCCTGAGAGAACTGCTTGGAGGAGGTGGGGTGGGGGAGTGGTAGAGGTTTGCAATAAAGTACAGGCAGTCTGAACATCAAAAGTATTTTTGTGAATTAAAACCAGATATCCCACGTTAAAAAATTTGGTATTTTTCTATGTTTGGGAAGATGCAAGAGTCTGGGCTTACTGAAACCATTGCTTTCGTATGCATCTTAGCTATCCTGAGGCCAGTATTCTGTGTTTTTTCATATACCGAGTACCTCAGTGCTCACTGTAGGGCCTGGCTGCAGCCTGATGGCTGCCAGATGGTGCAGGTCTTCTCCTGTAGTGCCCTGGAGGGCTGGAATTGCTGATGACTGTGACATCCTTGTTCACTGATGTGGCAGGAAACACTCCATTTCTCACATGGGAAATCCCATGGACAGAAGAACCTGGTGGGCTACCGTCCATGGAGTTGCAAGAGTCGAACACAACTTAGCAGCTGCTGCTGCTGCTGCTAAGTCGCTTCAGTCGTGTCCGACTCTGTGCGATCCCATAGACGGAAGCCAACCAGGCTCCCCCATCCCTGGGATTCTCCAGGCAAGAGTACTGGAGTGGGCTGCCATTTCCTTTTCCAATGCATGAAAGTGAAAACTGAAAGTGAAATTGCTCAGCCGTGTCTGACTCTTCGCGACCCCATGGATTGCAGTCTACCAGGCTCCTCCGTCCATGGGATTTTCCAGGCAAGAGTACTGGAGTGGGGTGCCATTGCCTTCTCCGAACTTAGCAGCTAAACAACAGCAACATGTATATATATAACTATATATATACTTTGCTGTACACCAGAAACTAACAAAGCACTGTAAATTAACTATACTCCAATGCAAAATTAAATTTAAAATTTTGTAAATTATGTTAACATGTTCACAATGCAATAGAGAAAGAATGGGTCACAAACAATATGCTTGGCATGCTTTTTTTGGAAATTAGTATATGCCAAAATGTTAACAAGGTTTTTCTATTAGTTAGATGGCATTGTTGGCACATTTTATGCTTTAATTTATTTTGCATGATTGTATCTTCTGATTTTACTGGAAGGTAATAGTTCTTAACTGTTAAGTTTGCATAGAATCACATGGGGATCTTATTAGGAAAAAAAAACCAGATCCTGATTCAGTTGGTCTGCGATGGGGCCTGAGAGTCTTCATTTCTAATGCTGCTGCTGCTGCTTCTAAGTTGCTTCAGTCATGTCCGACTCTGTGCGACCTCATAGATGGCAGCCCACCAGGCTCCCTGTCCCTGGGATTCTCCAGACAAGAACACTGGAGTGGGTTGCCATTTCCTTTTCCAATGCATGAAAGTGAAAAGTGAAAAGTGAAAGTGAAGCCACTCAGTTGTGTCTGACTCTTAGCGACCCCATGGACTTCAGCCTACCAGGCTCCTCCGTCCATGGGATTTTCCAGGCAAGAGTACTGGAGTGGGGTGCCATTGCCTTCTCCTCGTTTGAGTTTCCAGTTTATGGTGCTCATCCATAGATCACACATTGCATAACAAGGCTATAAGGGATATGCAACAAAGTAGAGAAAAGATTCCAGTTCCAGTTCCAGTTCAGTCGCTCAGTAGTGTCCGACTCTTACCTAATTTTAATTAAGATGAAAAAAATCAGTTTAGGAGGCTCTTTTCTCTTTGGAATAATGGGTTCTTCAGATACTGAAGGAAAGCTGTAACAGAAAAATGCACATAGATACATTTTCCCTACAATTTCAGGGCACCAAATTAATATGCACTTGGAGGTCCTAGCTTCAGCTACTATGAATGTAAAGTCTAGTAGGAAAAAAATGTGTACAGCTGGATGAATAATTTCATATAATTGCATTTTGTTGCTATATTCTCATAGTCTCAGAGTCTTTGGAGGAAAAATACAAATATTAATTTAAATTAAATAATCACCAGACTGTTCAGAGTATATTTAAAATATAAATATATATTCAGTGCTTTTCCCCCAAAACAGTTGAAAACTAAAAGAGAAAACAGAAAGTTGATGAAACCAATGCTAAGTTAAAGATACATCAGAGCTTTCCTCACCCATCAGTCTCAAGTAGGTTCCAAGATACAGATAAAGATGATAATGCAACTCATTGGTCTCAGTAATTGTATTATGATTACTAAGTTCTAGCTCTTTCCTGTGCACCAGTTACTGTTCTAAGTGTTCTTTTAAGTGTTTGACATTAAACTGAAGACATCACATATGATTTAATTATCCTCATCAGCACCCTAGCTGGAAAATATTCTTTGCTTTATTTTACAGATTAGAAGATGATGCAGGACTTCCAGGTGGTGCCAGTTATGAAGAACCCACCTGTCAATGAGCGAGACTTACGAGACATGGATTTGATCCCTGCATCGGGAAGATCCCCTAGAGGAGGGCATGGCAAACCACTCCAATATTCTTGCCTGAAAATCTGATGGATAGAGTAGCCTGGTGGGTTACAATCCTTGGGATTGCAAAGACTTGTTTTCCTAACCTGGTAAACTTCAAATGAGTTAATTTATAAGCAGCTAAAAAAAAAAAACTATATTATAGAGTTGCCTAAGACCCAATTTTACCCTGGTCCACTGAAGCAACTTGGCAGGTTCATATGAATTAAGTAATTCCAAATTCTTAGGTGAAGGGGCACAGTGTAGATAGAATAAAAGAGCCAAACCCCAGTCCCTGAAATCTGTGAATATATTACTTTTCATTGGAAGGACTGATGCTGAAGCTGAAGCTCCAATACTTTGGCCACTTGATGCAAAGAGCCGACTCATTAGTAAAGACCCTGATGCTGGGAAAGATTGAAGGTGGGAGGAGAAGGGGATGACAGAAGATGAGATGGTTGGATGGCATCACCAACTCAATGGGCATGAGTTTGAGTACACTCTGGGAGTTGGTGACGGACAGGGAGGCCTGGCATGCTGCAGTCCATGGGGTCGCAAAGAGTTGGACACGACTGAGCAACTGAACTGATAATACTTTTCATGGAAAAGGGACTTTGCTAATATGGTTAAATTAAAAATCTTGAGATGGGAATGTTATCTACTGGACCCAATGTATTCACAGGGGTCTTCATAAGAGGGAGACGGGAGTATCAGAAAGAGAGAAATGTGACTCCGGGAGCAGAGGTCACAGCGACGTGTGCCATAAGTCAAGGAATGCAGGCAGCATATAGAAGTTGGGAAAGACATGGAAATGGATTCTCCCCTACAGCTTCTGTAAGAAACTCAGTCCTGCAGATGACTTTAGACAGCTGACCTTCAGAACTCTCAGACAATAAATCTGTTTTTGTGGCACCAGTGGTAAAGAACCTGCCTGCAAATGCAGGAGATGTAAGAGTCACAGGTTCAACCCATGGGTTGGGAAGATCCCCTGCAGGAGGATAAAGCGCATCACTCCAGTATTCTTGCCTAGATAATCTCATGGACAGAGGAGCCTGGTGGGCTATGGTCCATAGGGTCACAAAGAGTTGGACACGACTGAAACAACTTAGCACAACACTATTTGTGATCATTTTTTATAGTAGCAATAGAACACTAATATGTACTCCCAAGTCATAGGATTTCCAATTTGCTACACACCATTTAATATTGCAACTGGGGTAAAATCAGGTCTTGGGCAGCTCTATAATATAGTTTATTTTAGCTGCTTATACATTAACTCACTTGAAGTTTACCAGGTTAGGAGAATAAGACTTTGAGAAACTAATTGGTCTGCCCTTGGTGATATAATTTTGCAGCAGATTCAGTTTTGTTTATAATTTTTAAAAAACTTGAAACAATATGTCTTTCACTAAGGACTGATTACATAAATTATGGTATGTTCATACAATGGAATACTCTCTACCTATCAAAAATGGTAACATGGATTTATGCCAGTTAACATTAATGACTTCCCTGGTGGTCCAGTGCTTAATATTCTGTGCTTCCAATGCAGAGGGTACAGATTCAATCCATGGTTGGCGGGCGGGGAGGAACTAAGATCCCTGTATGTCATGCAATGCAGCCAAAATTTTAAAAAATAGTTTATCATGTTTAATTAGATAAGGACAGTAGCTTAGATGTAGATTTCACTTTCTAAAACCTTTTTGTATAATCTAAACTTTTTTGCAATGTTTGAGTATTACTTTAATAATCAAAGAAAACTAACAAAATATTTCTCCTTTGGAAAAAAATATAAGAATACCATGGACCTATGTATTTTTTAGGGTGATATGACATTTTTTCATATTCTACTGATAAGAAAGAAAATTGTTTTAGAAAATAATCTATTAGTATATCTTCAAAGACTAAAATGTTCATATATTTTGACTAAATAACTCCATTCTTAGATATCTCTACTAGGGAAATAATTCAAAGTTTAGAAAATATTTTTCATAAATGCAGTAAAATGTGTATGGATCTATTTTAACAATAATAGTATAGGAAAGATTTAGTGAACTCTTACACATTCACAAAATGAAATCATCCACAGCAGCTTTCAATATTGATTATCAAGATTGTATAATAACTGGGAAGTGTACTTTTTATGTTAACTATCTTTGATGGGAAAAAAACTGTAAATTATGTGACCTCAACTATGTAAAAATATGTATTGGTAAAATAATAGGAGAAAAGTCTATATAAAAATGTTCACAGAAGTTATCCCAGAATAGTGAGATTAGAGTAACTTTTTCTTCCTTTTTCACCTTCTGTATTTTTCAGGATTTTTTCAAGTTCAGTTTTTGGTTTTGTTATTTTTACAATGTAGTTGTCCTATCTTTGGGGCCCAGGAAACAGAAGGGGAAAACAAATTAGTTTTACTTACTTCATCTCTGTCATTAATTGTTACTTTGTACACTATTCTTCAATTCATAGTAACAAAGATTTAACTTTGTAACTCCATACTTTAGAATTCACTTAAATCTCATTTTATTGTTGCTGCTGGGGCTGCTAAATCACTTCAGTCCTGTCGGACTCTGTGCGACCCCATAGACTGCAGCCCACCAGGCTCCACGGTCCCTGGGATTCTCCAGGCAAGAACACTGGAGTGGGTTGCCATTTCCTTCTCCAATACATGAAAGTGAAAAGTGAAACTAAAGTCACTCGGTCGTCGGTCGTGTCCGACTCTTTGCGACCCCATGGACTGCAGCCTACCAGGCTCCTCCGCCCATGGGATTTTCCAGGCAAGAGTACTGGAGTGGGGTGCCATTATTGTTGTTTAGTGGCTAAATCCTATGGCCCATAACCCGCCAGGCTCCTCTGTAGTTGAGATTCTCCAGGCAAGAATTCTGGAGTTGGTTGCCATTTCCTTCTCCTGGATCAGGGGATCTTCCTGACCCAGGGATTGAACCTACATCTCTTGCATTGGCAGGTGGATTCTTTACCACTGAAGCCACTAGCGAAGCCTGAATCTTATTCAGTTCAGTTCAGTTCAGTCGCTCAGTCGTGTCCGACTCTTTGCAACCCCATGAATTGCAGCACACCAGGCGTCCCTGTCCATCACCAACTCCCGGAGTTCACTCAAACTCACGTCCATCGAGTTGGTGATGCCATCCAGCCATCTCATCCTCTCTTGTCCCCTTCTCCTCCTGCCCCCAATCCCTCCCAGCATCAGAGTCTTTTCCAATGAGTCAACTCTTCGCATCAAGTGGCCAAAGTACCTTGCTTCTAACACCAGTCACATCCACAACTGGGTATTGTAACTCCTTCATTCTTTCTGGAGTTATTTCTCCACTCATCTCCAGTAGCATATTGGGCACCTACTGACCTGGGGAATTCCTCTTTCAGTATCCTATCATTTTGCCTTTTCATACTGTTCATGGGGTTCTCAAGGCAAGAATACTGAAGTGGTTTGCCATTCCCTTCTCCAGTGGACCACATTCTGTCAGACCTCTCCACCATGACCCGCCCATCTTGGGTGGCCCCACACGGCATGGGTTAGTTTCTTCGAGTTAGACAAGGCTGTGGTCCTAGTGTGATTAGATTGACTAGTTTTCAGTGAGTATGGTTTCAGTGTGTCTGCCCTCTGATGCCCATAGTCTGTTATTAAAGAGATAAATTAATTTAGCTTGTATCTATATTGACTTAGTATCCTTTGATTTCCTGCCATTCCACCACAGTTGTTCTGAGAACCTTCCTGGATACCAAAATCTGCAAATGACTAAGTCCCTTAGAGAAGATGACTTAGTACACTGGGTCCTCAGTACCCACGAATGTTTAATCAGCAGATTGACTGTAATGGCAACATTCATCACAGAGAACAAGGGAAGCAACAAAAGGCAGGCTGCTGTGGCAAGGGTACAGCCTTCCACCCTTACCTTTGCTGCCAACTACATGAAAGACCTTGCACAAGCACCTTTAATCCCTGTGAGACTCAGCTTTTTTGTATGTAAATAGGATAAGTATGCTTGCCCTAACAACTTTTCAAGGTTTCACTGAAAATCTAATTGAGTGAAAAGTACTTTGAAACCCATAAAATGCAATATGAAAACATAATATATAAATACAAATATAAAAATATAAAATAGGCTCTGTTACAATCCAGGAATAGAATTCTCAGTGAAATAATTTTTCTGTTGTATTTGGAAAGCTTCAAAGTGCTTTATTTTGCAACAGAATATATATATTTTTATAGTAAGGATAGGAAAACATTTATCCCATAGATGCTTTTGGAAGGTATCAATGATTACATATTAGGTTTTCACTAACAATTATTAGATATTTACTAACAATGCTTAGACTCATCATGCTAGTATTAAACAGAGACCAAAGTCATCTTTCTTCATTAGTTATATTAATTTAAACAGCATTTTAGTAAGATGAAAAAATGATAACATTTGTAATAGAAGAATACTAAGAATCTCATAGTATTCACAGGAAGATCCCCTGGAGAAGAAAATGGCAACCCACTCCAGTACTCTTGCCTGGAAAATTCCATGGACAGAGGAGTCTGCTAGGTTACTGTCCACAGGATTGCAAAGAGACAGACACAACATGAGCGACTTCACTTTCTTTTCTCTTTGTCATAGTATTCAAGGTACATTACTTCTTTCAGCCAAATTTCATCTTATTTTTCTGTTACAATTTAGACAGCACAGTAGAAATTAAGTCTACTTCAACCCACTCCGGTGTTCTTGCCTGGAGAATCCCAGGGATGGGGGAGCCTGGTGGGCTGCCGTCTATGGGGTCGCACAGAGTCAGACACGACTGAAGCGACTTAGCAGCAGCAGCAGCAGCATAAGTTAAATCCTACTTTGTAAGGCAGCACTTCATTTTAGCGTTTAGATTTGGATGTCACAATATTTTTTTTGTTTTAATAAAATTTAACAGCTTGATAGTAAGTAGAGTTAAATTTAACTGTGTTTTATCTTGGGCAGGTGAATTACATTCCTTTTTTTCAAAGAAATACAGTATTTCACTTAATAAACCTGTTAAAAGTATGAAACTCAAACATTCTTAATGTCTTTATGACTTTTAACTACATTAAAAGTCTGTAAGGAAATATAATTTATATAAGAAAATGCTCACAATGTTTTATTTTTATCATTATATTTCCTGGCACCTTAAAAATGTTATCCTTTCAAGCATGCTGTGAATTTAATAACCATCTTCTACAAAAGAAAACACTATTGTAATTCTTTTCCAAGTTAAGATACATTTTGTTAACCTAAAAAACACTATAAGAAAGGCAATGATTCAATTGTGCACTCCCAAACTGAAATAATTATTTTTAATTAACAAAGGATATAAATATGAGGCAGAGAAGCATAAAATTATTTTTTATAATTCCAAAGCCAATCATAGCTGCAAAGATAACTTCATGCTGATTTCTTTAATGTGGCTCATGTCTCAGCATCATCCACTCCCTAGTACTCATGGATCCACACTGCTTCCAATATTGTCTCACTTTGAATGCTGCTGCTGCTGCTGCTAAGTCACTTCAGTCGTGCCCGACTCTGTGCGACCCCATAGACGGCAGCCCAGCAGGTTTCCCCATCCCTGGGATTCTCCAGGCAAGAACACTGGAGTGGGTTGCCATTTCCTTCTCCAATGCATGAAAGTGCAAAGTGAAAGTGAAGTCGCTCAGTCGTGTCTGACTCTTAGCGACCCCATGGACCGCAG
The DNA here is from genome assembly GCF_029407905.1 of Bubalus kerabau. Taxonomy (NCBI): domain Eukaryota; kingdom Metazoa; phylum Chordata; class Mammalia; order Artiodactyla; family Bovidae; genus Bubalus; species Bubalus kerabau. The sequence goes on from NC_073641.1 coordinate 18,838,990, forward strand.
CCTACCAGCCTCCTCCGTCCATGGGATTTTCCAGGCAAAAGTACTGGAGTGGGTTGCCATTGCCTTCTCCACTTTGAATGCTACCTTGGTACTAATAGAAAAAAATTGGAGAACACTTTCCCTGTACTGATGAGGGTAGCCCTTCCCATCCTTTTTCACTTCTATAGAAATTCCTCAACCAGTTATGTTATCTGAGTGCAGAAAGCAGTGAATGCCTTCCATCACTGTGCATCAGAATCTCCTAGGGGGTCTTTTAAAGATGCATTTGCCAAGGCCAAATCCTATTCTGATCCATGATGTTTAGGCATGAGCTTGGGAATGTGAATTTTCATTACATGTGGTATTAGTATGCTGCTAAGTCGCTTCAGTCATGTCCAGCTCTGTGCGACCCCATAGATGGCAGCCCACCAGGCTCATCTGTCCCTGGGATTCTCCAGGCAAGGATACTGGAGTGGGTTGCCATTTCCTTCTCCAATTAGTATGCTAGGGTTGCCATAATAAAATACCACAGACTGGGTGGCTTAAATAACAGAAATTCATTTTCTGTCAGTTCTGGAGGCTAGAAGCCCAAGATTGAGGTGTCAGCAGGGTTGGTTCCTCCTGAGGCCATCTTCTTAACTTGCAGATGCCTGCCTTCTGGCTGTGTCCTCATATGGTTCTTCCTCTGTGCGCACACACCCCTGGTGTGTCTATGCGTATCCAAATTTCCTCCTTTCATAAGGATACCATTCAGACTGGATTAGGTCACACTCTAAAGGTTTCATTTGAACACATTATTGACTGGGGGAAGTTTTGCAGAAACTAACCTCTGTGGCCAGCAGTTTGTTATGTAAGTGAATATTGAAACATGCCAGTCAAAAACGTTTGTGTTACAAAGACACAATACGACTCTGGTCAGTCAGTTATTAACTTAGTCACCTCTTTCAAGGTCCTACATCCAAATACAGTCAGATTCTGAGGTACTAGAAGTTAGGGCATGAATTTGGGGACAACAGAGGTCAGCTCATAACGTATGCCCCAGTGTTCCAGATACAGGTGAGTCAAGGTTCATACCTAAGCAAACACCAATTTGGGCTGTAGGTCACCTAAATGTGCACACTCACCTCAGTCATTCAGCTTTATGAGACTTACTATGTGACCTCCTTCAGGAGGGTCTTGCTACTTCATTCCTAAAGAAACGTGTCATTTGGTTTCCATTCTTACTGTCCATCATGCTACATAAAATAGTGTCTCCCTCCCATCCTGTCAATCCCTGTCTCCTCTACTCTTTTCATCACACTTATCATCACTGACATTCCTCACTAGAATGTAAGCTCCATTTTATTTTGCTCACCACTGTACTGTCCCTCCCCACCCCATGGGTAGAACAGTGACCCAGGAAGATGAGAGTGTGCTGCAGGTGATCTTGTGCTCCTTCTGTCAAGTAAAAAGCAAGGTCTCCTGCTGAGAAGGAGCTAAGGAGGTGGTAAGGCAGGAGGCCTGAGAAGAATTAAGATTTGAAGATCCCTATGGAGAATAGGTGGAGAAGGTGATGGCACCCCACTCCAGTACTCTTGCCTGGAAAATCCCATGGAAGGAGGAGCCTGGTAGGCTGCAATCTATGGGGTCCCTAGGAGTTGGACATGACTGAGCGACTTCACTTTCACTTTGTACTTTCATGCATTGGAGAAGGAAATGGCAACCCACTCCAGTGTTCTTGCCTGGAGAATCCCAGGGATGGGGAAACCTGCTGGGCTGCTGTCTATGGGGTCGCAGAGTCCGACACGACAGAAGCGACTTAGCAGCAGCAGCAGCATGGAGAATGGGAGAGGAAGATTCGAGTGAATTCATGAAGAGCTGGCTAGGCTGGCCTCAGAATTCAGCATATATGGGGAGCCCATTTATGTTTCTGATACATTCTATTGTATGATCTCCAGTAGTTCTCACAACTGCAGAGGAGCAGAGGGCAAAATGGTTATTTTGAATTCTCAATGATTACCATCACTCCTTGGCGTAACATTCAAGGCCCTTCACCATACATTCCTATTTACATGACCTGTTTACTTCTCAGTTATACCAAGTTTCTTTTTCTTCCTCAAATACTCTTACCTACTGTCTTTTTTAGCGCTTTCCCTTTGAATTCTCAAACTTTCCCTGGCTAACTTTTGGTTGGCCTTTAATGATTCATCTCAAATATTCTATTTTGAAAATGCTCCCCAGGCACCTCAAGTATTAGCCATAGTGCTAAGATCATTCCTCTTTTAGAGCACACTGTCTTCAGAATACAGAACGAGTTTCAAGATGCAGTTGTCATTTACTGTGTGATCTTGAGCAAGATATTTAACATTTTTGTTCTTCAGTTTCCTCATCTGTATTATGAACACAATGATAAGCCCCTATTTTAGAGAACTTTGAAATAGTGAAAAGATATATCAGTAAATGGTGCTATTATTGTAATTATTTGCATGTCTTCCTCTCTTGAAAGTTCTTTAAAAGCAGGAATTGTCATTCATGTTAACTTTTTAAATTCCTAACATTTGACACAGTGCCTGGCACACTGTAGACGTTCCAGAGTTGTGGAATAAATTAATGATCAATGGAATTAAAGACACAGTTGAAATTGCTAACAGGGTATACACATTTTTTCCTAAATTAGAATTACAGCAAAGAAAGAGCAAGGCTAGGGAATGCACACAATAAATTATGCAGGGAAAAGAAGTCAGCTTTGGTAAAAACAGATTGCTTCTTCAGGTAAATAAGGTTCACACGGAAACATTACACTGACAGCTAAAACAGACATGGACATTGTTTCATGTAACTTTCAGTCAGGGCCAATACGTAACAATGACCACACTTACAGTTTCAGACTTTTTGTCTAACTCTCTCAATAGAATAAACTTTGAGGTCAGTTTCCTATTTACCTTCGAATCTCCATCACCCAGCAGTGTTTAATACACTTTAATTAACACAGCAAGAGCTCAATACGGAAAGGTTTAGGAAATTAATCACCTGCCACAGAAAGAAGCGAAACCACCAGTAGGTCCAGTCAAACTAAACACTTAATTACATTTTCAGAATTACTTCCCGTAACACAAACAGCGGAGAATTCACTCCCGCTAGAGGAGCAAGCTCCTCTTCCCAAGCTCCTGGGATCCTCACCCACGATTGGTTGGGATATACGAGAGAAATACATGACATAAATTTTCTTCGGATTTGAGAGATTCAACAACCTAGCCTGATAAAGCATCCGCAAGCTTAACGGCATTACGTAACTTAAGCTTCCTCCACTTCCTTGAGGTCTCACACCCAAACCTATTTAACCAGCTTGGTGTGTGTAGGAGCAAGGCCCCGCCCCTGATTCTAAACTAGCCAATCCAAATTGCCAGAATCGGCAGCGCGGTGTCTTCTGGGATCTGTAGGCTTCCGAGGTTAGGCTTCCCGAGCGGCCGAGCTTATTTCCGGCGGCCATCGGGCTCCAAAGGCCCTCCCTCTTTCTGGGGGCGGACCCCGGAGCAAACCAAGGGGCGTGTTTTCGCCTCACCCCTACGTGGCCCGATAGGGTGCTGGTGGTGCGGGCCGGTGATTCCCACGTGGTGCGGAGACTAGAGGTTGCCGGTTCGGGTCCTTCTTGACTTCCCTGGCCTGTGAGCTCTCTGCCTGCAGAGATGCCGAAGATCAAATCAGCGGCTAGCGGCCGCCGCCGCGAGCGGCAACAACAACGCGGGCAGCTGAAGAGCGCCGGAGGTGGGGACAGCCGCGAGAGAGCTGGGGTCCCTTGGGTTGGGACTTCCGGTAGGACCGAGCCGGGACAAGAGCGGAGTTCTGGCGGGGACAGTGAGACCGGGCGGCCCAGCGCTCCGGGAGCGCGGGAGTCCCGGGTTTCCCCGAGCGACGAGCGCAGGCCCCGCGCGCCGCCTCTGACTTTCTTTCACGGAAGGGGTGGACTTAAAAGTCTGTCATCCAGGCTTCTTAGCGTGACGTTTGGCGCCCCTAGCTGGCGCAGATATCGTCCCCTAGCTATCCTGTTTTCTTCTCTGGGACGGTCTAATGTTTTTAAGTTGGGAAATTAAGGCTATTTCATGTTTTATTGCAGGACTCATGTTCAACACGGGGATTGGGCAGCATATTTTGAAAAATCCTCTAATTGTTAACGGCATTATCGATAAGGTGGGTTTGGAAGAGGAGAGGGAGAGAGTTACTGGGTTATTGATTTTAATTTTAGGAATATCTAAGCACAGAAAGGATTCCTGACACAAAATAGATGCTGCATAAATACTTGTTGAATGAATTGAAGAATTGTGTAGGATTCGCAAGTTCTCTTCAATATGATTTGCTTTATTCTGTGAGTCTGGGGTTCTGACTCCAAATTCTTTTATCTTTCTGTAGATTATTTACTTCTTAGCTTGACACTTCTACCTGTTCAATTCCAGATTCTTCTTCTATTACCACTTTTTCTAGGCAGCATCTATCACTGTTAGTTTGTTTACTGCAAACCCTAAAAAATGTATCTAAACAGACACCTTTGGAAGTTTGTTCCCCAGAGAAACCTGTATGTTATAAGCCAATGCCACATGTAAGCTCTTCAGAGTATTCTTCCTGTATGGGTTATTGATGTTTTCCTATTGTTTTGAATGATTGGGAGCTAGGACATGAAACAATAGGTGGTGAGATTACTTTCATGGTTGCAAAGGAAGTATCCTGGAGCTGTAGAAAGGACATTACCAGGGTGAGAGATGTCAACTTAGTGTCCTATGCAAAATGAGAGTTGGCCTAGCTTTTTAACCTTTTTGACTCATGAATTCCTTTGAGCATCTGATGAAAGTTACGGACTCAGAATACTCCAGCTATGTGCATACATATACTTTTTTTTTTTTTTTGCCACATGTTGAGGGTTGTGGGATCTTAGTTCCCACACTAAGTATCTAACCCCTGCCCCCTGCAGAGGAAGCATGGAGTCCTAACCACTGGACTGACATTAATTTTTGTGCACAATTTCTGGATCCTTCTGCACCCCTGAAACCATACATGGATGTGGAATTGAGAAATACCAGTACAACATGCTATGGTTCATCATTTTGGTCCTTCCTTTTTGAACCTAGTGATAATAGTGTTGGTAACAAGGTGCTGTTGGAATCATTTCAAAGATAGGAAGGAGAATGCCACTCTTAGAACTGCTGTCTGCTGTTCCTACGTCTCTGACTCCTATTACCCCAAGTTAGGAGGACTGTTCAGTTTCCACTTGCGCCTAATGTTAATGAGATGATTTTTTTAAACATAGGTCATGAAGTAATCTCCTAAAAATGAAGTCAGAATAAGATCTCCTAACTGTGCACTTTTGAGTAAAGATATTCTGATGTAAATTAAATTATGTGTTCAGATGTGCCTGTAAAGCTAAAGTAGTTGTGCTTGCTTGTAGGCTGCCTTACGACCAACTGATGTGGTGCTGGAGGTTGGACCTGGAACTGGCAATATGACTGTAAAGTTGCTGGAAAAGGCAAAAAAGGTAAAGAGAGGATTTAGTGTTTGGTATCAGGTATCATGTGAGTAAGCTCAGGTGGTTTACAAGTATAAATCTGTTTTAATGAATTGCTGTTATTTTAACAGTAACTCTTGCTCCTTTGCTAGAAATACTTTATCTTATAAAATATGAGCAAATTGGGTGAAGTGAGTCAAAAGGTACCAATTTCCAGGATAAAATAAATATGTCTGGGGATGTAATGGACATCATCATGACTCTAGTTAACAACACTGTAGTATATTTGAAGGTTGGCAAAGAGTAAAGTCTCGTGACAAGAAAAAAAATTGTAATTATGTGGTCATGAATGTTATATATATCAAATCATTGTGTTGTATACCTGAAACTAATATAATGTTTTATTTCAATTGTCTCAATTTTTTTTAATGGATTAAAAGAAAAAAATATGGGTATATCAATCAGGAAAACAAATGACATTGGATACTTCAATACAGGGAATTGGTTACATGGTTGTTAGAGGACCAAGAGAATAAAACACTGAGGTTAACCCAAGAGTAGAATTACAAAGAGCAGCTACCACCTCTGGGCTCAGGGGGACAAAGCAAGGGGACTGGAGTTATTGGACTTAGAACTCTGGAGGAGAGCTAGCACAGGCCTCTGAGACTGGAGTGTCACCTGGCTGCTGCTGGTGCCTTCTTTGTCTCTTGGTGGATCCAGTTCCAGTTACATCGGATCATTGCTGTGTCTTCTGATGGATGTAGGCAACAAAGAACTTATCTGAAGAGAGTTCAGTGAAGAGACCATTGACAAGATGTGGGAATGTTAAGGGAACCAGTAAACAGTTAGTGAAAAACCTAGGGACTATCAACAGCAGGAAACAGTTACCATCGAGCAACCTCAAGGGACAAGAGGAGGGAAATGTGTTACTGGAGCCCAGAAAGAGCAGGGACAGGGACCACTCATAGCCAAACACGGCCGCTGCCAGAACTTGTGCAAGGCAGGCGCAGGCATTAGGAAGTACTCAACCCCACCCCTTGGATCCAGTAATGCCTTCCATTAGCCTGGCCCAACAAGAAGTCAAAGGGCGAGGGAGCTGGACTATATTACCCTACAGGCACAGCAAAGCTGGAGAATGGATCTGGGAGCTAAACAGACTAAACCTCACATATCTCTGCTTTGTAGACAGAGTCTTTCTGGAAGTCAGCAAAACCTCAGCTTATACTGAAATAAATTTCAGCCTATCTGGTATCCCTTTTCATTTACTTGAGAAATTATGCTATCTGCTCTGGATCTTAGTAGGTGAGAGAAGTGATCTACTCATTCCAGAGCAGTTGCTTTGTATGCTTCTAAAGAACATTTACTGCAAAGACATATTGTGTATTTTTTTTCATCATCACTTGAATTACAAAGCATGGAGCCATATGAGCACAGTAATCCTGTGAAGTATTTGGGTAGAACGGTCATGTAGTCTGGTTGCTTACTTTTCTGGGTGATGTTTTTTGTTGTTCCTTTAACCCCCTTGCCGCATTTTGTAAAATCATCTCTTCATTAAATTCTCTTCAGGTAAGTTCTTTAAAATATACTGGTAGAGTACAATTGAAGAATAATGATGGTGGAATTGGGAAAAGAATTTTAATTCATTTAAATAATGTAAGTTCCTATTGAGTTAACAGGAAAAGATTTATTCTCCATAATTAACCTACAAAAAAAATTTTTTTTAATTTAGGTAATTGCTTGTGAACTTGACCCAAGGCTAGTAGCTGAACTTCACAAAAGAGTTCAGGGCACGTGAGTATACATAATAGAATTAAAGTACATTTCAATCTCGTGAAACGATGTTCTTTTTAATTGCTTTTTTTTTTTTATTATCAGGCCTCTGGCCAGCAAACTTCAAGTAATGGTGGGTGATGTGTTAAAAGCAGATCTGCCATTCTTTGATGCTTGTGTGGCAAATTTGCCTTATCAGGTATGTTTTCCAAATGTAGGAACATTATATTTACTAAATGGTTCTCTGGTGGGTCTTTCCCAGAAATAACCAGTTAATTCTTTTCCAGATCTCTTCTCCTTTTGTCTTCAAGCTGTTGCTGCACCGACCTTTTTTCAGGTTTGTGACAAGAAGACTAAAGTTACTGTCAAATCTTAGAAAAATTACAGTTTAGGCCATGAACACAGATAGCCAAAAGTTAAGGTTAACTCAATTGAAAAACTACTGGAGAATTTGTTTTGTAGAAAGTATCAGTTTGTGTGCTGCTCTCTCTGTCTCACATTCTTGAGCAGTTGCTAGTTATCTGGGAGAGGTGCGGGCTGAGTCGTGCTTCTGAGACCAGATGGCCTTTCCATATTTTCTTAGGCTTCTGTTGTTAGCCCAGGTCAAACTTCTTATGTCTAGATTCTGAAGTGTCCTGCTAACTGGTTTCTAGTACACTCTGTAGCAGTGATTTTCAAATTGCAGGTCAAAAACTCCTTAGTAGTTATAAAATATATTTAATGAGCCATGACAGTCACTTTTTTTTTTTAATGACATGGAATGGAATAAATATATCAGAGGGCATTCATTTCATGTCAACCAGGTGATTATAGTTTCGTGAAACTTTTGTTGACCTGAAATACTCTCTCATCTGATCATTGAGGGCTTACGTTCACAAGGGGTTAGAGCTACAACCATTATACAATGAAAAACAAAGGTAGCTGGGTCATTCTGTGGGAATAAGGCTCAGGCTGAAACTGTTCTCCCTTCTGGCCAGCTGATTGTTATTAACCACAGCTACTGATTTACTGTTTCCCACCTAAGAAAAGTCATTGAAGTTAAAGTACATTTATAGTTGAAAATGACCTTTCTCTTTTTATTCCTTTCTGCTGTCTTTTCAGATGTGCCGTGCTAATGTTTCAAAGAGAATTTGCTCTCCGACTGGTTGCAAAACCTGGAGATAAGTTATACTGCAGACTGTCAATTAACACACAGCTGTTAGCACGTGTGGACCATCTAATGAAAGTGAGTGACTGTTGTTAAATAATGGGGCTTAACTCATCATTGAGCATCTAGCTGTGCCTTCTGTGAAGAGCATGTATGATTACTATTTTTTAAAAAAAATTTATTTTTGGCTGCAGCGAGTCTTTGTTGCTTTGTGCGGGCTTTCTCTAGTCGTGGCGAGCGGGGGCTGCTCTTTATCGCGGTGCACAGGCTTCTCATTGCAGTGGCCTCTCTTGTTGCAGAGCGTAAGCTCTAGGCGTGTGGGCTTCAGTAGTCACAGCATGCCAGCTCAGTAGCTGTGGCTTGCGGGTTTAGTTGCTCCTTGGCACGTGGAATCTTTCCGGACCAGGGATTGAACCAGTGTTCCCTGCATTGGCACTTATCCAGTGCACCACCAGGGAAGTCCTGATTACTATTTAAAGTTGTTTTTGAGAGGACTACTTAAACATTTTCTGATTAACAGGTTGGAAAGAATAATTTCAGACCACCACCCAAGGTGGAATCCAGTGTCGTAAGGATAGAACCTAAGAATCCACCACCACCTATCAATTTTCAGGTGAGGTTAAAATAGGGTCATTCAATAAAAGGAAAAAAAGTCCAAGGTGGAAGATGTGGGTCTGTAGCAGCAAAAAAATGAGTCAACCTAAATGTCTAAATAGGAGAATATTAATTATAATACATCCTGTAATGGAGTACTTGGAATTTTTTGACACAACACAGTTGTTGAAGACCTCAAAAGAGCATGGAAAATGTTTGCAAAAGATAAAGACTAGAATACCATTGCAGTTTGCTGAAGATTATATCTACAGAAAACATGTATCTATTTGAATAAGACATGGGAAACAAGATAAAATGAAAATAGTTGTGTTAAAAGTAATAGTATGGGTAACACTGTTTAATCAGAATTCTAATTTTTGCCATTTAAAAAGAGAAGAAAGCCACATGACTTGATGTAAAACCTCACTGCAATCACATTGGATAAAAACATGCTTATATGGTCAGTAGCTGGTGGCGGTGGTGTGGTTGTCAGCTATTCCTACAAGGTTTAGCTAGGTGTATTACACAGGTTGTATTCTAAATCATGTCTGTTTTGAGTCATGTTCTTTTGAAAACGATACTTAGAGTTAAATAAATGCAATGTTCTTTGTTCCAATGTGGCACAAATGTTTTCTATTTTTAAAATTGAGGGTATAATAGTCAATGAGGTGCACAAAAGTGTGAAAAGTATAGATCTTACTTTTGTATATATGAACCAGACACATCAAGATATAGAACATTTTTATCACTTCAGAAGGCTTTTAGTTTTATATAGTAAGATAAAATTGTACCTACTAGGTATCAGTGGGGCTTAATATTTTCTAAGAAAATACCATCTACTGTTTCAGGAATGGGATGGCCTAGTAAGGATCACCTTTGTTAGGAAAAACAAGACACTGTCTGCTGCATTTAAGTAAGTATTTTACTAATTTATGATATATGAGGGATCAATGCTTCAGATACTGTGCTAAGCGCTAAAATTTGGTCATTTTCCTGAACAGTATTACCCTAAAGCATACACATGATCCATGTCCAGACACACTTTTAATTTTGTACTTTGGGAGGCAGGAGATTTTAATGAAAAGTTCCTGGATTTGGGAATTAGATCGGGTTTGTTTTTTTGAGAAATGGGAAAAACCCAAAAACCATACCCCCATCTGCTTTTCCTTGGAAAAACGAGGTGACAGATGGGCCCCTTCCACGCTTTGGAAAGATTCATGGCATTTTAACTTGGAAAATAGAATAGCGATTTGGAACCCAAGGTAAAAAAAATGGTGAAAGCCACAATGAAAAAACTAATTTTTGAGATGATGTTTTTTTGTAATATAAAACTTCCTTAAGATGTGTATTAGGTTTAAATATTAGTAGTTGTGATTTCAGAAGTTTAAATATTCAACCTTTTTTAGTTCTTTAATTTCACCATGTGGAGCACAGGCTTCATCTTATAGTAAAGGAAATTTCTATTTATAATCTGTTTGGAATAAGAGTGACATCATTTCTTTATAGGTCAAGTGCAGTGCAACAGCTATTGGAGAAAAACTACAGAATTCACTGTTCGGTCCATAATATTGTAAGCACAGAATGTTGTTGTTTCAATAATTTGTTGTGTTTTAAAATGTCCATTTCCTACTGTTTCATATATTACAAAACTCTTAATTCTGAACATTTCATAGGACCCTTAAAAGACAGTATGTCATGTCTAACTAACAGGAGAACGTCAGCTCTTTAATAGGTCAGTGCTGCTGTATACTTTGTAGAATGAGCAGCCTTGAATACTCTGTCCTTTTTTTTCTTTTGGCTATAAAAAGATTCAGTTGAGTCATAATTTTCTCCCAAATTTTAACCATGTATAACTTACTCAGCTTAAAGGTATTTGCTAGCTTTTGAATTGGGGCCATCCCTTCTTGCTTGTTGCTCTTATAGAAATTACAAATTTAAAGTTACCATTTTCTCAGTGCCTTTTTTTTAATACCCAGAAATTGAAATAATTAGAATAAAGTAAGGGATAAATGGCAAGTTCTGGTTGTGAACCTCATGTCTCCTACCATTATCTGTGCAACATTTTCTTGAGTTGTGTGAACACACAGACATCTATATATGACTGTGATGTTTGATAATTTTTTAGTTTTCCAATCTAAACAGAGTGGCAGATAAAAGCAAATTTTCCTTTTCTCATTCAGCTCTTACGTGGTTTAATGTAGCGGTAGCGTAGCTACCTCCATTTTATGAATACAGTCTCTGAACAACTACCTACATAGGAAATACTAAATTGGATTAAGAAGTTTTTGGATGGAAGATGTGAAGTGTGAGGCATTCTCAAGGGTTAGAGAGGCTATCTTTGAGGAAAAACTAGCTAGCTAATGAAATTTGTGCTAAGAAAATGTTAATTTTCAAAGATATTAACAACTGCTGTAAAATCTAGTTTACAGCTTTAATTATGTTATGAAGTACTTTGCAAAGCCTGAAACATAACTATTTCAGAATTTCTAAGAAGAAAAAGGGCAGTATACATGATGAATACTTGGTATGTGCTGAACATCAACCACTTAATGAATTAAGAGATGCAAGTCTTATTGACACAGATAGGCTTTCCAAAACTATCAGGAAGAGATAAGGTGACTGTTTATGACTTAGTGAAAAACAAAAAAAAGAGTCAAGGTGACTTCATTAAAGATATGTTGTTCATTTATTCTGCATCTTGTATTGATAGATAATACCAGAAGATTTCAGCATAGCAGATAAAATACAGCAAATCCTAACCAGCACAGGTTTTAGTGACAAGCGGGCCCGTTCCATGGACATAGATGATTTCATCAGGTAACTACATTTTCCTTTTACTACATGTTTACATTTCTTTACTGTGACACCTTCATATTTAGAGATTTAAAGGCTTTTAAGCGGTTATAAGGTGCTACCTGGGAGTTATTGCATAGCACTTCCATGGCATGGAATAGTTATTTGGTGTAGAAGATGGAGGCTAGTTAGCTGCAGCAGAATGCATTTTCTGTAAGAACAGTACGTGAAGAACAGTCCAAGCCTGGAGATAACCTCTGTGACAGTGTGAGTTATGGTGTGTGTGCTTCTCCCTTCCAGCCCCCTCCCCCAACTCCCATTCATAGTTTTAATAGTTTGTCTCTTCAAAGTAGCCTTTCAGGTAGAAGAATCACAATACATATAGTTGGATCTTCTTTACTGAGAATAGCTTTAAAGTATGAAATAATATTAGTTACAATCATATATGGTTATCATTTCTAACTGGTTCAGTAACTTATTTCATGGACTGAGACAAGTTCTATACACCCGAAGTAAGAAAGAAAGAATGGTGTCGTAAGTAACTGGGCAATATAGAGCAAAATTTGTTTTCCTTCGATTAAGCAAGTAAATCTTAAAAAAGCAGAGTAAGGTGTCAAATAGTCAGGTAATAATTGACCTGCATTCATTGTTTTTAATCACTAACACTTTGATTTCCTAACTAAAAGACCATAAATTTTTGTCTCTTTAACCAATTCATTTTTAAAGCTTCCATGATCTAGAGGCTGAAAAACAGAGGGTAGATTGATATAAAAGTCACTGGTTTACTTTTTTATGCTGGAAACACAGTTGTATGTAACTGAGACAAATGACACATATTTTATTGGCAGGTGAGCAGTACTCCTGTCTCCATTAGATGTTAATGCCAGGAGTTGAACATTATCCATAAGTACCCATCTTTAGATACCTTAACCCATCCTGTCGGTTCTTATGGGCCATCCTGAAAATAATCTCAGGCAGGTCTAAATAGAAATATTTCATCTTATTTTCCTTCATTCTTATTAATTTTCTGCAAGATTACTAAACATGCAGCTTACTAAAACAGTGATCTGATAAGTACATAGGTATCCAGAGAGAAGTAAGTATTTGAGTCTGAATAACTGAGCTCAGAGAGCAAGAAAGGACACATGAGATTAGCCATTCATCTCTCTCCTGTCTCTTAATTCCAAACAGCTTTGCATTCACTACCAGGTTGAAATGGAACAAGTACCAATGTGCTCTTAGGCCAGGGTTAGTGTAGGTCTAAGATTATTTTAGTTAAATTCATCATGCCTTAAGACATATAGGCTACGACAGGAGAGGCACCAAAATGAGGTGGCTTTAACCAATATACATCTCATAAACTTAATTGAAGAATAAAGTTTCTTTACTGACATCTTAGGAGTATTTGTGTTTTAGAACTCATGGTACAGGGACTGTGTACGTGTTGTTACTTACTACAAACTAGCATTTCAATACCATCCCACTTGGTTTCTTTTTTTCAGATTGCTACATGGATTCAATGCAGAAGGTATCCATTTTTCTTAGGTATCTGGAAAAGAGAAGTTTTTCAAGCTCAAGGAAAAAAAGTGGAATTATATGTTCTTAATAGTTGGAGAAAATGAACTATGCTTGGACACTATGTGCCTGACTGCTTTTGATGGACTACGACTGTCACCATTTAGTTCTCTGAATTTTTAAGAAAGTAAGTCAGTTCTAAGTGTCCAAGGTTTCTTTGTTTTTTGCTCGTTTGTTTGTTTTGGTTTAATATATAATACAAGGCAGGGTGATAATAATCTTCAAGAGCCGCAGATACGCACAACTTAACACTTCAACTTATTTCTAACAGTGTATAAAGATGGTACCCTTTTATTTTCTGTGTTATATATTATTGTGAGAACCTCTTTTAGGCTTTAACTCTTTAGGCCTTTGTCCTTCAAGTCATAAAAAAGTTGAAATGTTTAATTTAGTCACATATCCCCCATACCATTTCTTCTTGTTATTCATGTGTACAGTAAAGCAGTTGTCTTAAAATGTTATTTTGCGTCTCGAATTCTTTCTGTGTTTTCCCGTACAGTTTCTATCACTGCCTATCCCTCTAGCAATCCTGTAGTGTTAACAGGCTGCATCAGGGTTTTAGGTAAGCTCGAGCCTGCTACCGCCACCGCATGGTGCCAGGCATATATTACTTCTAGGCATTCCTTGAAAATGAGCATCTCAACTAGAATAAAATGAATTATAAGACTGTATGATTTTTTTTCATACAAAAAAGTCATAGACTTAAAATTTCAAAGAGTTTTATAAATCAAAACTGACTTTAAAGTTAAAATCTCTGCTCTTCAATTTCAAAACCAACCAACCCAACCAGCCATTCTGCCACAACCACAGGTTCCCAGGATTCATGACTTCTGGGTAATTAAAAATTTCAATAGATGTCATAAATAAGTCTAAATTAGCTACAGTGTTTAAATCATTATCAATATTATATTCAATATTGTAAATGCCCTTTAACAAAGAATTATAGTAGCTGACTATTTTATTTATATACGGAAATTAATTAAAATATTTTCAGTGACATTAGGTTTTCTTTATACCTAGTTTAATAGAAGGAATGTCTCCAGATTACTTTAACAGGGGTCCATACAGCGAGTGAACCTAGAAGGAAAGCTAGGTTGTTTGCCTAAACAGATTTTTTAGAAATCTGGCCTCAAAGTTATATATTAAAACATTCCTATATAACTAAAATAAAGTACATTTTTAGTTAATTTTAAATAATTATTAATAGGGATATCAGTTTTCAAGTCTGAGAAAGGAAAGAACGTTTAATCCAGATCCAAAAAATGTAAGTCATTCTTTAGACAACAACTGCATAAAGCCACTTTTGTACATAAATACTACATAAGCTTAAGAGCAGGTTTTTTAAAATCACACAAAACTACTTAGCAAAGTTTACTTGTACCATCTCTATCTTTAAAGATTTAATTCAGCTTTCCCTCTTATTTCCCTGTCCTCCTATGAATTGCTTGCTGAGTTTTAGTCCCTTTTATAACCTTTAGATTTCCCTATCTGTAAAACAGAAAGAATGGATTATACTACCAAGATCCTTTCTGGTACTAATGTTTAATATACCTTGAATGCTATTCAGAATGAAGCCTTTACAGTATAAGGCAGTGTATTTCAATTTCAGGAGACCTTCCACAGATACAGTACCCTTTTAATTTAATAAATTAAGACTAGTCTGTTGTGCTTAAAATGAGTAAATTCACGTATCTTTATGCCCTTTGAAGGTTGGTTAGGCTCAGAAACTACATTTTTAAAAAGCCTCTGTAAGGTCAATACTAACAGTTCTCCATTCTTCCTCTTTTCCTTGAAATAAACACAAGTAGAACATATCTCACAGCTGCAAGAAAACCTGAGTTCCTTCCAAAACAAAGGTGATTGTATTGAAGTAAATTGTCTCTAAAACTCATTACACAGATTTAATTTATTAATAATAAGCACACTGTGAAAATCTACATTTGTACTAGATTTCAAGTTTACAGAGGAGCTTTTCACCATGGTGTTAGGATTTCCCATAACTACCCTTTGAATTCTATGGACAGTGAAGTAGGGAGTCTGGCTCATATGACTCTCTGTTCATAGCTTCCCTTTAGCCCACAGGAATACGCTGGTAGTTCCCTAGAGTAAATCAAAACAAGATATCCCTGGGAGACTTTTTGTTAATGTACTCCTAGACACTATGCTGGGAACCGAGGGAAAACTCCTAGAGAGAGATATAAATCTTCTAACAAAATATTTACATGAAAAGTGGCCAGTTTTCTTCCTTGGACTAGCAATCTGTAAAAATAAGTGCCACCATTTAAAAAGTAGCATGCCCTACATGAACTGATTGGTGAGAATTTGGTGGTTCTCGCCAAGTAGTGGTGAAACATCAACCATTAGGTAATGGGTGGAGCTTGCATTAGATCTGCCTTTTATGGCGAAGTCAACTCTTTTTTAGCTTAAATTCTTTTTCAACATAAGTTATGTACTGTCTACACTTGACTTAAACCTAACAGTTCTATTATGGACTACCTTCAATGTACATGTACATATTCATGCATCAGAAGCCAATTTCCTTTAACTGTACCATTTAAAAAGTACATTTTGGGGTGCTAATGGACACTTCAACTTAAGTAATGGTATTGGTAAAGATCAAATTGCACTATTAGTCTTGTTAATACCACACTGGAACACACACTGCGTATATATGTATTATCCTAAGATAAAACTCTTTTCAGAATTTCATTACTTTTTATTATACACCAACTAGTTTATATTTTAGTTCTTTACAAAGAAAATGCTAAGAAAATTATAACCACATGTTATATGGTTTTAAAATCATAATTCCAGATTTTTTTACATATAAGATGGAATGGTCCAGCAGCTATGTCCACTGTCACAGACTTTAGTTCCATTCAATGATATGGCACATCCTGCAAAATTAACTAGTCACACACAAAAAAAAGTCTCAATTACAGTAAAAATGTACACACAATAAAGGTAATTTACAATGACAAATAAGGAATGTAATTTATCTTGGCTGTGCTTCAGAAATTTAGGGTCAATAGCCTTAGTCAAGGCACAAAGCAGGAAGAGGGGAGCACAGCTGTTTCTAGAAGTGGGCAAGGTATGTACAATCACTGATGAGGTATGCATGCACGCAAAGGACTTAAAACTGCTCAGTCTTGCTAAGAAAACTGAACTGAGTTGAAAGGAAATGCTGTGGCTTCCCCTTACTATTCACCTCTGGATCAAGTCCACAATCTTACTTCATCATATAGAAAATAAAATTGGCAAGGATCTCCAAAAGTAACTCACTATCTGGGTAAATGAAACAAAATGCTTCACTATTCCCAAATCTTGGTTGTGCCTCCTGACTAGAAGCATCTTGTAGACAGGAAGAGTGTTTCACAAAATTGAAATGTCATTCAGGTGAAGGGACAAGACATTTTCCACAGACACTTAAGATTTCAAACTTTCAAATGGCCCTTACAGCTGAACCATTGTTATGTTACAGTAGCGAGGGTTCTGGGGATCCTTTAGCAGCAAATGCTGATTTAAAGGGCACGGGGTCTCTTCGGGTTGATTTGCTTGCTGGCCTGTTCTTCTTCTTGCAGAGCTGCACGAAAAGATTTCACTTTATCTTGGAAAAAGAAAAGAAGAAAATAAGTTTTGCATTACATGTGATACAGTACATAATTTTATGCATCCTATCAAGTCATCTCTTACAATGTCAACTCAGGGTTTTTCCTTTTGTTCTTTGTGGTCCAGAAACTCAGAACTAATAAACATAGTGCTCAGGTATAGCAACAGATTCACAGATTCTGAGAAATGCTTGTGGGTTTTTTTTGTTGTTGTTCTCTTCATAACGGATTTCTGTTCTATTTGGCCTATTTTACGGTGTTCAATTTTAATTTCTTTGAATTCCTTTTTACAGTATAAAAAGGAATGTATGTAAAATAGTTATTCTCAGAATATTAGAAAATGTCTACTTTCAATTCCTATTTTACCTTTTTAAGCTATGAAATTTCAAGTTCACTTGAATTTTTAAGACATGTTACTTTTTCCTTATCGGGGATTACAAAAGGTACGATGAAGAAGGGAGATTACAGAATATACATTTCTTGGTCTTACAGTTCTGTCTTACTGTCTGTTCTATCATGTACTGATTCAGAGTCACATAAGAGTAAGAAATAGGTAAGTAAAAATTGGAAGAGGCAAGTAACTGTCAGCTGTGTGAAGATGAGAAATCTTTCTACAGCGGTGGTTCTTGACTGGGGTGCTTTCTGCTCCCCTCCCGGGGACACTGGTGCCGCCTACAGACACTTTTCACTGTCGTCCTGGGGAGGCGCTACTGCCACCCAGTCAGTGCAGACCAAGGGCAGCTGTAAGCCCTGCACACCACACAGGAGATGGCGCCTTCCAATAGCTTCCAAACTGAAAATGTGTTAATAGTGCAGATTATGGCTTTCAAAAAAAAGAGAAAGACACAGTGCTGGAATCTTGATTGCTTTCCCCTCTTCCTAAGTACAGTGATGTTTAAAAAGTTGATTTTTTTCTGAAATTTAGAAAGGAGTATAAGGACTTCTGGATCTGATGCCTGCTATAGCTCTCAAATTTATATTAATATCAAAATTATATTTGGTCATTTTTTTTTCCTAAGGACTGAATTATACAATATTTAGGTAGTAGTTTCTTCAAAGTTTGGATATACTTAATATTTACATGAATCCTGAGAAAAGGAAGGGAACTAAGTTGAAATTTACATCTTGCATTGAAAAAAAATAAGGATACATTGTGATCTGTCTCCTGAATAAAATGCATACAGAAAGCTGCTTATGCATTATGCCAGATTAGAAAAATGATCAAAACACGTTAAATCAAGGCTTGAATATGAAGAACGTGAAAAACAGCCAATGTTAGAAACCCTACATCTGCACAAACAATTCTAAATTGGCAAAATGGTCACTGCTGACTCTGTAGGATATAATTTCAAATAACTAACTTTACAAAGAACCTAGTTTAAAAAATTAAGCAGCTTGTTTTGTGCTAAAAAATCTAGCAACTTCAGTCAAGTTTCATGTTGCACTGCATGTACACACAAAGAAGCCTACTTGCATATAAATGAAGACAGCTAATTTGCCAAAGCCTAAGAAATCAGCACATATAATATGTGCTTATCTGAAGTGGCACAGATAAGCTAACTAAAAAGCCAAGAAAGAAGACATGGCATTTGGTAAGCCACATGCTTCCCTTCATAAGCAAAGCAGAAAGAGTAGCTGTTTGGAACCTTTCCCCCTTCATTTTCTAAAACAAGAGTTCAAAGGAAAATCATGACAAAATATGCACAGAAAGGAGATGCAGGTAGGAGGTGATAGAAAGATGACCTGGAATAGATCTAAACCAAGGAAAATAATACTGAAAAGAATTGGCCTACCAAAGCTCTGCATGGGTATATAAAACTTAAAAACTTGTTAAAATGTATTTTCCCTCTTTAATCATAAGATGTCTATCTTCTCCAAAGACGAAAACAAAAAAGATGACTAGACAGCACTTAAAATATTTCATCTTTCATTTTCAGGAAAAAAAAACAATGGAATGGTGGGTTGGTCTTTATAACTCTAGAAAGATGCTAAACGTGCCCATAATTTTCACCTCAGATGTCTTTTTACAATATGAAATCCTCCCACTAATTACATACAAATATTAGGCAGACTTCAAATGATAAAATGAAAACAATTACCCCGCAGTTCAGTTAAAATGTCTATTTTTTGCTCAAGAATAGCTTCAAGTTGCGTGGCGTATGAATCCACATCATAGTCTACTTCTTCAGTCATCTCGAGGAGAGCCTTTTCATCTTCTAACCATCGGATAGATTCCTAAAATGACCCCCCCCAAAAAAAATCCAGTAAGCCTCTTTATAAGACAGAAACCAATGTATAGATTTATTTTAAATATACTCAAACATACTCAAGACTGTATTCTGAAATATTTATAACCATAAAACATCTTTATTTACAGAATAAAATCAAGAAATATTTCTTTACATTCAAATGCAAACATGATAGAAAAAAAAAAAAATGTCCTATTTTTACTTTGAGCGGGGTTTAGGGGAGGGAATGAATCAAACACAGACACACACATACCCACATCCCAACAAGTGGGGTTTGGGAAGGGAATGAAGCAAATACACAAACAGGTGGGAATGAATCACACACACACGCACACCCATCAATGAGCAGAGTAAATCTCAAAACCTCAGCTATCCCTAAAACAACAGGTGTAATAAAACTTCTGAGCAATCTCATGAGGCCTATGGGAGACTATAACTTGTAAATTATCTGATATCCATTTGGGCCTCACAGAGGTTGCACAAAGAGGTAATCATAAATTCGAAACAGTAGCTCTTCAAAATTATTGACTGTAAGGAAACACTGGATAGCTCCCATTTTTTTGGCTGCACTGTGTGGCTTGCAGAATCTTAAGAGTCCCCTGACCAGGGACTGAACCTGGGCCCTCAGTAATAAAAGTGCGGAGCCTAACCACTGGACCACCAACGAATTCCCAAGAAAGCCCATTTTAGAAGAGTCAAGTGAACCACTAAATAGTAACAAATTACTACTATTCATAAGTGCTTTAATGAAACCACTGTTAACTCAGTTTAGATATGTGGAATTTATGAATTTCATTTTTTCACAATGCCATGAACCATAGATTATTAACAAGGTCAGATCATTTTAAATTAAAGAGTTAGGGGATATAAATACACTTTCTAACTTTTTACAGTACACACAATTTCACTTTTCCAAACACCAATGTAATTTAATGACTAATTACAGTTAGACTATATATCACCATCTATTAGAAGACTAAATATGCATTGATTAAAACACAGGCACACAACCTCCCAGTAATTTTTCTTTCCCTTCAGCTATACATTTAATTTTTAGAAACAACACCCCAGTGTGAAAAATGGCAGTTCACAGAAGGGAGGAACAGTGAACAGAATTTTAAGACTATTAGATTGAAAGTCAGAATACTCAGTTCTTCCAATAAACAAATTTTAGACTTCATTATAAAATGGCAAAGTGGGAAATGATGGGCTTCATATGATATTTCATTCAAGAAGGGCATAGACAACTACATATAATGTAATTTTAGTTGCTGAATTTATTAAATCACTTGAATACATAATATATATTAAGGGCATATACATATATATGCCCTTTATATATATATATATATGCACCCATTATATATGAATATATAATAAGAAGGGCATAGACAACTATATATAAATGTAATTTTAGTTGCTGAATTTATTAAATTACTTGAAACAAATGAGGTAAGAAGACAGGCAGGCACACTTCCTAAGAAATCTGTTTTGAGTAAGGTAAGTATACTTCACTTTAATAAAGCATTCACAAGTCTACTGCTGAATTCCAAACCAATTCAACTATGCTGCACACACAACCAGTCTATAAATGTACCAATTTAATTCTGACACATCAAGCATAAATTTCAATTTGAAAGCCTCACTTAACTGAGTTTTGTTGTTAGTCCCTAAGTCGTGTCTGACTCTTCTGCAACCCCATGAACTGTAGCCTGCCAGCCTCCTCTGTCTATGGAATTTCTCAGGCAAGAATACTGGAGCGTATTACCATTTCCTTCCAGGTATCTTCCCAACCCAGGGATCGAACCTGCATCTCCTCATTGGCAGGCAGGCTCTTTACCACTGAGCCACCAGGGGACCCTGTTTGAGTTTTAAGGGTGTTATTATTCTAACAATTTTCCTAAAATTACAAGAGTCCTTTTTGATTTAATCTAAATACCTAGAGAGTCATAATAAGGGTTTGACTTTAACAGTTTTAATCACTGTGTATCCAACTCTACAATTATAAATAGTTCTCATATTTTTGAGCCCTTCATCCAAATGCGTGAATTGCCTAGAGTTGAGGAATGTTAATATTTGTTTACAGATAAAGATTTCTTCAATATCAGAGAAGGATATACAGGTTAATAGGACAAAGGATTTACAGTACTGTGGGAAGGGGGTGGGGTTCAGGAGCAAGCCGACCACGCAGTCTCCATAAAGATGCTCAAATAGGTATCACTCTCCAGAATATTTTCTTGTTTAATAAAGAGGGGAGGATCATACAGTAAAAGGTTTTTTAAATAGGCTGAACACACAATAGGATAAATACCTAAGGAGTTATGGCTATATGAAGGGATATATTCCCCCTCATTCATCTGCAACTGATAGCTCAGTCAGTGCAGTAACTCTCCTGAAATAACCTTCCTTTTCTGCAAAGACTAACTCTTCCTCAACTGCTCTGATACCCTTTAGAAGAGTTTTCCAACTGCCTACCATGAAGAAAGAGGTAAAGGAGGGCAGAAGATCAACTCCTCTAAAAACAGACAACTAACAAAAGCAAAGAAAGTGGGAGAATAGTAGAAATCAACTACATCTTTTTACCACAGTTGCAAAGAGAGTTTGTTTGTAGTCATCATTCATTCTATTCAAATATGCCCTACAAACAGACATATGCATAAACATAAACAAGGGCTTTTTTAGATTAGTGTGACATTTAAAAGTCATTAGTAGTTAATTTTTCTAGAAAAACATGTGATTAAAGATTCTACCGTACTTCACCTGGAATACTGCCCTGTGATCTTCTACAACTTGTTCTTCCATTTCTACCATTTGTGAGACAGCTTCGTGAAAAGTAAACAACTGTGGGGAAACCTCTTCTTCCTTAAAATAAAAACAGTTTAAAAACTATGACATAAGTTTATATTTTAAATGTTATAATAAAAAAGGGATTTTTCCATGTCATTTACAAAAATGCAACTGAGAAAGTGAGGAAGCCTGAATGTTAAAGACTAAAAATAAAAAACAAAAGGCAAAACCAGAATTTCTTTTCATGGGTCAAAAATATTTAACATTCAGTAAGACAACTCAAACTTAAACATATCAGTAAGAGATAGTTTTCACTTAGCCCAAGCTTTACTACAGAATTACTCTAAAAAAGCAGTCTCTTTCAGGAGTGCAACTTTTCAAAAGTACACTTATCACAGGCTATAAATATACTGAAATATTTCCTCAGCATTGTTTATTTTCACTAACAATTCATATATATGTCTTAAATTTCTTTTCAGTATAGGAAGGAAAATGTTGAGTTTTAAGTTCATTCAATGTTCATTTAAAATAACATTTCAGTATAACAGAGAGGTAAATATTACATCCTTCATGACTGTGACTATCAAATTGGTATTCTGAAGGTCTTAACTCTTACTAAATTTAAACTCTGAATTGCACTACATAATTTACTTATTGTTTTTTTACAGAAGTTTTAATGGATAATTCATGACTCTACTTCATCCACAAAAAACTACAAATGTACACATCATATATTTTGGTCCTATAACAAGTCAAACTTCTCCAGCTTTGTTTTCTTTTTTGAGCTTCCTTTCCAACGCTACTATCTAATGATTTATTTCCTCAAAACACAGCCACAGTGATAGAAAAGTTCACTTAAAATTGTTGTATAAAATGTCAGTGCAAAAGCAACATTTTTCAAACAAAATACACAATTCTAAATATATGGGTGTATCTTGGTTAAATTAAATATTGTAAGTAGACATTTGACTCATCAATACACTACCATCCCTACAAGTTTATATAATCACATTAGCTAAAGAATTTTTTATTTTCTCTTTGCGAAAAGAACCATCTATCTGTTTTTAATCAGGACACGCAGGCATGAGTCTCTCATATTATGTCTTTCTGGTAAACCCACAATCAAAAACCTTTACTTATTTATCTATCTGCCCACCTCCCTGCCAAGCCCAGAACGTCCTGTCTTTCCTTTGCTTCAAGATACTGTGCAAATTCCTATCACTTCCATGCAGTCCATGCAGAGAACTTTTTATCTATACAACTATTTACAGAATTCTAATGCACTTGATTATCCTCTTAGTCTGTCTACTGTATTACTTTTATCTCCAGAGTATGTCCTAGACACGAGTCCATTTTACCTACCTTGTTAAAATTTAATATAGCAGTACGAATGTGTAACACACGCATCAATACTTGAACTATCTCAAGATAGTTTCCTTGGGGAAGGCAAAGTTGAAAGAAATTCATCCTCTCCCATACATAGAGAAGGTTGCAAGAACCCATAATGTCACACTTAAAAAGCGTCTAGATTAGTTCTAGTGACCTAGCCAAGCTCTCCCAATTTTAAGGTCCCACAGAGACCCAACAGATACAAGAATAAAATGGGAGAGATATGCTGTAGGGAGTGCCTATCTCATTCTGGTTTTCTGTATCTTTGAAGGCACCATATGCAGGAGCAAGGCAGGGTTGCTTTAAGGATTTCAAAAGCAACTACAGTCTCTTTCAAAGCTTTTGGGGGACAGAGGATAGACTAACACCAGGATTTCATTTTTAGTTATTTATTGTCTACAGTTCAAAGTTGAGAACTCTTATTTAAACCAGGTTTCTTAACTTCAGCATCACAGACATTTTGTGGGGGTTTGTGGAGGGAGAATGTCCCTGTGCATTGTACGATATTGAGCATCACCCCCCACCTCAACCCACTAGATCTTAGCAACACCATCCCACTTGGGATGATCAAAGATGTCTCCATACATTTTTCCCTGGAGAGGGGCCAAGTCATTCCTGGTTGTGAACTGCTGCATAAAGTCCTGCTTTATTAATAGGAAGTAGTTTAGAACATGATAACAAAATTAGTATGTTCATTTGTTACTCTAGAATATTTGGACTTTAAATTTAGCTGACATAAGATTCACTCAGGAATAACAAAGACCCAGACTTCAATCCTGCCTGGCTTCAGCACGTATTACTTAATCTTTTAGAAAATGTGAGGATTATGTCAGTTAATGCTTAGCAAATATGTGTCATGAGGTAATAAGCAACTAATAAATGCTATCTTTTATCATTATAAGAAAATGCCACTATAGGATTCTCAGTGGGAAAAGTGATACAAAACTATACAGATTATACATTTTAAAAATGAAGTTAAATAACTATGTGAAAATATCTGTGCTTTTTTGTTATTTTTTAATACATCTTTGTCCTTATGCATTATTATTTTTGAGCAACAGGGGAATCAAAATTTTAAATAATGAAATGTCACCAAACATTCAAAAATACAGAAAGCAGCTAGGTGTAATAATGTCAGATTTTTTCATTTTTGATATAGTTTATGAGTCCTTTCAGTATATATCCATGTGTCTAAAGTTAATCTTGTTTCTAAGCTTTATGTATAGAATATATTGCATGTACAATTCTCAAACTTGTCTGTTTCCTGTATTACTTTAAAAATTCCCCGATTTGAGGCACTTCCCTGGTGGCTCAGTGGTAATGAATCTGCCTGCCAATGCAGGAGACACGGGTTCAATCCCCAATCCAAGATGATCCCACATGCTGCAGAGCAACAAAGCCAGTGAGCCACAACTATCAAGCCCGTGCTCTAGAGCCCAGAAGCCAGAACTTCAGAGCCCACGTGCCCTAAAGCCAGTACACTGCAATGAGAAGCCTGTGCAACTCAACTAGTGAGTAGCTCCCGCTCACTGAAACTAAAGAAAAGCCCGTATGGCAACAAAGACCCAGCACAGCTAAAAACAAATCCCCCAACTTTAATCAGTATAAAATCTGGAAAAAACAATAGTTAGATCAGGGGTCAGAGAACTTTAGTACATATTTTGGGCTTGTGAGCTATATGGTCATTGTCACCTCTGTTCTTAACAAGCATGGCCATACTTCAACAAACTTTATTTGTAAAATAGATGGCAAGCCCACAAGCTTTAGTTTATTGATTCCTGATTTAGAGGTCAGTTTTCACTTATTCTGGTATGTATGAAACAACTAAGATAATTACCATTATATTATGTCACTTACATTCTGTTCACAAAGAAGTTTTAGATCATCCCTCTGAGGGGAACTGCCCACACCCCACTGTGCCTCTAAGTCATCAATCTGATTTGGGGGATGGTGCATTATTGGACGGACATCACCAGCAGCAGTTGGATCCACAGTCAGTTCTTTAACCCTATAAACACATAAGAGGTATCTTTAATTAACAAAGACTCATGAGGGATAAGAAATATCAACCTATTTAATATAAAAGCAATTCAATTAACATATTAATATTGATGATGTCAGCTTTCCAGATCAAATCTAACTGAAATCTGTGGAAATATTAAAGGTATGCTGAGATATTAAACTTTAGGAATTTACTTAAGTACAACTTTATATAATTACTTCAAACATAATTACTGTGCATAACAAATTGAGAATCAAAGTATGCTATTCAGAATTTCAAAATAAATAAGAGACATTTGTTACAGTTAAAAATATTATAACAGTACTTAGATTAATAAATGCATCATTGTAAAAAATCAGGTTTTTTTTGGGGGGTGGGGGGTGGCGCTGCACTGTGTGGCAGGTAGGGTCTCAGCTCTCTGACCAGGGATCAAAACCACTCTGGAGTGGAAGCACAGTCTTAACTACTGGACCACCAGGGAAGTCCTCCAAAAATCAAAGAATTTAATATACTTTGCAGATTTTTGGTAGTTACAAGGCTCAATTAAAATACCTACACATGAAATATTTCTAATCCATAAAGATCAGAAGCTGTAAAGTTTTATCATTAAAAAAAGTTTACCCCCTTATACTCAAATTTACACATTTGGGAGAGGGTACACTTTTTTTTTTTTAATTTAATTTTTATTTACTTGTCACACCATGTGGCATATGGGATCTTAGTTCCAATCAGGGATTGAATCTGCACCCTCTGCGCTGGAAGCATGGATTCTTAACCACTGGGCCACTAAGGAAGCCCCCAAGTATTGATTTTTTAAGTCAAGAGGATCCTTGTGATTACCTTGCACAAAGAATGTAAACTTTTCCTTTTAAATAAGACAGTCTATCCTTCAATAATAAATATGGAAAGATGACATCATCCTTTAAAATATGAGAGGCGGAAAAGGAAGCCTGAATTCTAAATCAACATTTTAAAGCAAATAAATGAATAAAGTATGTAAAAATTAAGATCATGCAGTATAACCACCACCTGTCAAACAAAATGAAAATGAAAAATAAAATGGCTCAGGACAAAAGAAGTATATGCCATGAACGTAAATGCTATGAAACATTTATATATAGCACAGTCCAAAAGAAACTATTTAAAATAAACATCGTATGTATAGAATAAAGTAGACCTGGTAATCGAAGGAGAAAAGTCGTCATACTCATAAGAAGGAGAGAGATCAGGGCGACTGCCACTACCCTGTGAGAAGGGAATGTCTGATGGACTAATTCCAAACTCCTTTACTCTGCAGCACCAAAACAGCAACAAATTAAAAGAAAATGCTCTTGTAAAGACAGGAATGCACATTTCAAGTTTTCATTTAATACTAATTTGATTAGAAAAGGATCAACTTTGTTGTGACAATGCATTTACACTATCTTAAAAATAATTAAAGTTAAGAGGTTTTTGAACCCCTCTGTTCTATTGATTCCCTACTCCATAATTCTTCCTTTTCCCATGATCTTTTCTAGAAGTTTAACTAGACCATCAATTAAATTTGAAATGCCCTGTATTAAGCTACATGACCACTCGTGTCTAACTTCCTTCTGTAGTCAATACCATGAGTATTTTATTAGCATTAATGAGTCCTCAACAGTCTTGCAGTCTTTTCAAACAGGACAGAAGAGAATTAAAGTCCTAATGGCATACAATCTTTATAATGAATTAACTTCTTTCCTATGCACCTAGAAGGTATCAGTTATGAAGCAACTTTGGAACAAACTGAAAAAACAGTCACTCAAATAATTTTCTGTGTTTAGTGATTCAGATGATGAATCATGGCAAAAAAAATCCTTTAGCAATGGAATTTTAATTGTTCTTGACAATGTCTCTAACAGGTGTACTAACCAAATCACGGGTTTTCTGCACCAACTTTTTTGAGTTCCTATATCTTCTTTGGGCCAATCCTACTTAATAACAGCAAGCAATATTTATTAATTACTTTCTATCAGCAGATAGCATGATTAGTATTTCTCAGACATTATTTAACCATTACGACAATGTTGTGTGTGATATTACCACCATTTTACTGATGAGAAATTGGTTCAGAGCAATAAAGTACCTTACCCAAGTTCATTCAGTGAGAATGTGGCCTAACTGAGGTTCAAACCTGGCTGAGTACAAATTTTATGTTTGAACACTTCAATATATACCAACCATATTCTCTATTTTTCTCATTACTTCTCAAATTAAACTAAACGAAATTACTGTTTATACACATCAAAATAGTCACATAGATAAAACTAGTAATATCTTATACTTAGAATCTTTCTTTGACCTTTTGGTAATGTCTACTCTCAAAGGTTCAATATCACATTCATTTGCCCTTTATCCTTTATAGTCACTTTATAAAGCTTATTTACATACATGCTGACAAACCTAAATTTCTAATACTGAGTTAATCACTTTTTTACTCCCAACCCCATTACGTATCTTATTCTTTCAGAATATCCTCATTTAGGTACCCTTTTAGCCCCTAACCACACATTTTCCCTCTATTCAAAGCTCTCTTGCCCAAGCTGAACTATACCATATGCAGGAATTATATTCCTCAAATGAGCTATCAAAGGAGGTTGAAAATCTTTATTCCTAGAGATATGGAAATAAAAGACAGAACTGTTTGTCCCAGATGGTTAGTAATGTTGCAAATGAATCACATTACATGATAATAAATTAAAATATTTTACTTGGGTCTAAATGAACTAGAGGGATAGCCAAATACAGAAGTCTGAAGATATAAGGGTTTTAATTCTACAGCAGGACTATAACACTAAGCTGTTCCTCATCTCTCCCATGAATAATTCTGAAATAAGTAGCATTTTAAATTAGTGATAAAAACCCTAAAATACCAAAAATGTTCACTATAAAGAATGATTAAACGTTCATAGCCAAGATTTTATAATTCAAAGTTTAAAAGGGATTAAATTTAAAAATAAAATTCTATTATATTTTTAAAGAAATTGTTCTTTTTCATCTTTTGGCAAAAGCTAAGTTTATACTTTTCAACAGTTTCTACTGATGATTTTTTTAAATCTCTTAAAGGAAAAGCAAAATACCAAAGAACAAAGGGTGTTCTCATTTATGTGAAGTTCAAATACAGCTACCTATACTGTTCAAAGATACATTCATAGGTAATAAAACTATTTTTAAAAAGGGAGAAAGAAAGAAAATTGAGCAATTTATTCCAAAATCAGGATAATGGATTAATGGATTGAGATTTATGTATTTAGGCATGTTATTCAGGATTTGTGATCAGAAGGGGACACATGGGGAATTTTCTGGGGGGACTGGAAATGTTCTATTTCCAGGTTTGATGACTAGAATTTATACTTTATAAGTATTCATTACATTATATTATGTAAAGTATGACGTTTTCATTTATTATGTTTGGGTACTTTCCTATATGCATATATATTTAACATCATAATGAAAGATTAAAAATAAAGTCTCAATAGTGACTAAAACAAAAAAACAGTACAAAATACTCATATTTAGCAAAATTAAAAGACTCATCACACTAGAAATGGAATACAAAGAGGAATTTTATCTTTAGGTTAAAATCACAAATGCAGTGATAACAGAAATTTTAAACTATATAAACAGTCATTTAAAACAAGAGCAATGGGAACAAATTGTTTTAACGGTGTATAACGCTTTCTGTCCTCTCATTTGTAATAATCCAATTGTCTATTCAAGTTTGTAACTGTATTTTCATAAATAATAAAATGTAACCCATATAGAACACCACAAAGAATGGTGCTATCACTATTAAATCCCTAGATTTCCCATGTATAACATTTAACATTATCAGAAATAATTGTTTAGCATATAGCAAAATAATTTAAGAAATACAGACTGCGCCCGATACTCACTTACTTTTGAGTCTTAACATAATGAGAACTAATACTATGAAATATAACTTGGTTAAATGGAAAAATGTATCATGTTCTTGAGTAAGACCAATTCTACTAAAAATGTAACGGTCTTCTCAAGTTACTCAACACAATTCTAATTATTTTTATTTTTAGGATGTGATAAAATTATTTTAAATATCATTTTAACAAATATCATGCAAAAATTTTTTTGAAAATGGAAAGAACAGTAAGATTTACCCTGTAAGATATTAAATCAAATCATATACTGTTCCATTCCTTTTGAATTTCAAAATAACCATATCTCATACCTATTTGCATATCTTAATGTATTGAGGGTATTTTCACAGGATGCCATTCCTGGAGAGATTGTAGCAATCTATGGGGGGAAAATGCAAAGATAAAGAAAATGTTATAGATGACAGTAATACTGACACGTGGTTCCTTAAGGTCTAATCTTAATACGGTCATCCAAAGGAAAGAAACTCCAAGGTAACTCAGTATCTCACACACACATAGTCATATAGTAATTATAAACTCCAGTTAAAATATAAACAGCTCTAACAGCACCACAAAATGATCAAACATCAGGCAGAGAATGGAGGTCAACACCTCAAAGAAGGGAGTAACACTGAGTACTCACTGCCCCTCTTTTTGATAAAATTTTTCTTTAAGGGCAAATTGTGCTGCTGTCACATAGGACAACTAAAACTTCAATAAAAACCTGGAGTTTCACTAGTTAAGAAACTAAATAAATAAAGCACAGTTTGGAGGTGGGCACCATAGCAACTGGGAAGTGAAGTTTGTCCAAGAAGAGAAGTAACCACAGAGCGA
Source organism: Bubalus kerabau (assembly GCF_029407905.1). Classification (NCBI taxonomy): domain Eukaryota; kingdom Metazoa; phylum Chordata; class Mammalia; order Artiodactyla; family Bovidae; genus Bubalus; species Bubalus kerabau. Next base: position 18,869,107 of record NC_073641.1, read on the forward strand.
GAAACTCGTGTGTGTGTGTATGTATACATTCACGTGAGTACTCTACCCAAATACACACATTACCCAAATCTCTGCCTGACCCCCAAACTGGAGTACACAAGGCCGAGTATAAGAAACATAGCTAAGTCTAAAAGAGCTAAACAGAGATTTCAAGGTCAAGTTGCTGCCCCAGAGCAGGGGAGACAAGAGTCTGGAGTTCAGCTAAGTTAACTTTCTGCTAAAATAACAGTAACAACAACAAACCAATAATATTCAGAAGAAAATAACAGAATCTAGAGTGTCTGTAAGATATTCATTCATAATGAAAATTATATAATCCAAAATTCTAGACATATGAAGAAAGAGAGAAGTGTGACCAATATGTAAGGAAAACAGAAAGCAATGGAAACCAATCTCACGAGGACTCAGAGATGTTGTAATTAATGAATGTATTATAACTGTAATACAATCCTATCAGATTGGCAGGGACCACATTTTTAAGTTTCACTGTATCACAGTAGAAAACTTTAAAGGCCATTAATGTATTTCATAAATTTCCAATAGATGTTGTATAATTATTCATTTAGGATTAAGACAAAACAAGCAAACTTACCATGCAGGTACGAGAGTTTTCACCTATGAATGAATCTCTTAACACCTGAGTGAGTTTACTTGCTCGGAAAGGAGTATGAGGTTTATTTCTACCTAAGGCTCTGATGCACTCCTGAAAATTAAGAAAGCAAATTTCACAGATTATGTTTCTTATAAACAGTAATCTTAACGAACATATTTAAAAGATCTCTTACAATAACCCTAAAATTTAAGATCTGATCAGCTCTGAAGATTCTATCAAGAGGTTTGTTTACAGCACAGTAAAAATGTTCTTATAAATCCTTATTCAAGAAAATGGAATTTGGGAAATAAAACCACCAGAAACAAACCCCATAAAACAATCTAATCAGAAGACTACTTTGTTAATTCCAAGAGATTCTGCCGGAGACTATGACTGGTGTTTAGAAGTGACAGGCAGTAGGATAACTGTTGCTGTTCAGTTGCTAAGTCATGTCTGACTTCTTGTGATCCCATGGGCTGCAGCACGCCAGACTTCCCTGTTCTTCACTATCTCCCAGAGGTTGCTCAGCTTCATGTCCATTGAGTCGCTGATGCTATCTAACCATCTCATCCTCTGCCACATCCTATTCTCCATTTCCCTTCAATATTTCCCAGCATCAGTGTTTTCCAATGAGTCGTCTCTTCGCATCAGGTAGCCAAAGTATTCAAGCTTCAGCTTCAGGATCAGTCCTTCCAATGAATATTCGGGGTTGATTTCCTTTAGGATTGACCTCTTTGCTGTCCACGGGATTCTCAAGAGTCTTCTCTAGCACCACAGTTCAAAAGCATCAATTCTTCGGTGCTCAGCCTTCTTTATGGTTCAACTCTCACATCCATACATGACTACTGGTTTGACTCTAGTCAAACCATAGCTTTGACTTTATGGACCTTTGTCAGCAAAGTGATGTCTCTGCTTTTTAATATGCTATCTAGATTTGTCATAGCTTTGTTAAACTTTTTCCATAAAAGAAAAAATAGAATGTTTTCTTTTCTTTGTTAGTCAAGGGAGATATATAATATTGGCCTAACTTTCTGAAAGCCATTCCACATTTTTCAGAGAAACTTTCTTAGCTTAGTTTTGTGGTTCCTTGTTCTCCTTCAAGAAAAAAGATTGATTAATGATTAAGGTTCCCTGGAATCTCCCTAAATAGCCTGTCAACTATTTGGAAGTGGTCTGTCAACTAACAGATCTTTTAACTACCCTAAAAAGAATAAATAATATGTATAAAGAAAATTTCTGGGAACAATAAAAATCTATAACTGCAAACATAAACAACTAAAATTTGATAATCTCTCATATTAGAAAAAACAAACACTATCATTTTGTAACTGAGTAAAACAAAATTAAAGTCAAAAGTAAGAGACTTTTCACAATTAAAAGGACTTTATTTACCTTGAGTGCTAAAAGGCTTTTATTAATTTCAGCACCTTCAAGCCTAGTTTGCCTGTCCGCACTGGAAGTATCAGCTCCTCTTTCATTTCCAGCCAAATCGATGAGAGAAAATTTGCCATGTAGTTTTCCTTTCCTTCTAAGGATAATCTGAAACACTGCATGGCTCCGAGATGAATGTGCATTTGCAGATGTCTGACCGGACGTTCTACAATGTAATTAAGAACATTTTGATATGTAAAAAGTTCAATTTGTGCAAGCCACAATGTTTTCATTAAAAATAGAAACAAAAAACTATTCCGTTTTTATTATTTAAATACAATAGAGCTACTGTGAATTAACACAAATATAATGAGATTAATGCAATTTAACCTGCACTTTAAAGTCTGGATGAACAATGATTTTTACTTCTAAGATACATCGAATAACATCTTGCTTTGCTCTCAAGTTATAATCAAATAATCTAAAATTGATCATCAAATTGTTCCTCTTTATTAAAATGAGTTACCTGCAACTGTTGCCTATGTCAATGAGTTTTAGCACATCTTCAACACATTTGACCTCCCGTTCCTGTAATCCCACCACTTGAACCTGCTGTTTTCCATCTTCAAGCACTCTTAATTTTGTTTTCCTATTTAGCAAGTCAAACACCTAAAAAAAAAAAAGCTTTTGAAAATAAGAACAGTTCTATAAAAATGAGTCATTCAGAGTCTAAAAAATTTTTTCAGAGAATCCTAGTAATAATTGTTATTAGAATAATAATGATTGATATTGAAGTTAAAGAATTTCAAAGGGAATTAAAAAAAAAATCTTATACACAAAACTTTAAAGTAATATTCTAATTACATATAGCAATTATGTGGTGGCAACAACTGTCCAACAATGTGAATGCACTCAATTCTGGTGAACATCTACACTAAAAAATAGTTAAAATGGTAAATTTTATGTTATGTATTTTTAAACCACAATTTAAAAAGCTTACAAAAATTATTTTAAAATTTCAACTTACCTTACCACTATAAATTTCAAAAAAGGTTGCATACACTTGAAGTTCCAACTTCTTATAGTTCGGCTTCTTTAGCATTAAAAATACATCCCGAGCTGCCAATAATTTCATATGGAGAAAATTTGTTAAGATGCAAAAAAATTGTTTTTAAAAAGAAATTCAAATTTTCTATTTTCTGAGGAATCAGTTTATGCTTACCTAGAATGATAGTATCAATAATAAAAATGAAGACTAAAGTGGATACTAACTTTACAAAAAATAGTAAGTTTGTCTACATTGACAGTTTAGAAGTCACTCTCCTTCATATTCAAGAAAAGAATGCTACTACTTATGGAGATCAGCCCTGGGACTTCTTTGGAGGGAATGATGCTGAAGCTGAAACTCCAGCACTTTGGCAACCTCATGCGAAGAGCTGACTCATTGGAAAAGACTCTGATGCTGGGAGGGATTGGGGGCAGGAGGAGAAGGGGACGACAGAGGATGAGATGGCCAGATGGGCATCACTGACTCGATGGACGTGAGTCTGAGTGAACTCCGGGAGTTGGTGATGGACAGGGAGGCCTGGTGTGCTGCGATTCATGGGGTCGCAAAGAGTCGGACATGACTGAGCGACTGAACTGAACTGAACTGAACTGACTTATCTTTATAAATACCATAAGATTACAGGTGGTCACAATAAGGGTACTTTCATAATTATACCAAATGGGAACTTTTCACAAAGCAGCTATTCAACAATACTAAGCTCCATCAATGTGTCAGATTACAACACACACACAATCAAGATTTCTGCCCCCAAGGCAAAGCTCTTTCCAAAGCAGTCCGATAACCTAAAACTGACAAAATATGTAGTAAGGACAGCATTAATTACCCTTAAAATTCTGCACTGTACTTCCAAATCTTTTCCCAAACCACCTGAATAATATTCAAGAAGAATGTTATAAATGATACCCAAAAAGGAGTTACCTGCTAATGCATAAATTCCTTTAGAACAATCTTGATTCTTTCCTGAAAAGTCACCTCCCATTGTCTATATGTTAAAAAGAAAAAAGAATTTAGGTCTTACAATTAAGGTATAAGAAAAATAAACCCGCTTCCTACCAGGATGTAACTAAAGAATTACTTACATGAGTCTTTCCACTTCCAGTCTGCCCATAAGCAAAGCATGTAGCCATTCCCCTCTCAAATATAGTTTCCACTAGTGGTCTAGCTGTAAACCTTAAAAATAAAATGCACCAGTCAGAATGTACTGTTAATATTTAAATTAAATAAGTAATAAAACTAGTATCTAGTGTTATTAATAAACAAATCTCACACCAAGATTTTTAACAAACCAGTAGGCTCAACTCTAAGACCACAATTGAGTCCACTGATTTAAAATTTTAAATGTCCATGTCCTAGAATTGCTTAAAGCTCTTTAATGCATATCTTCAAGCAATAATTCCATAATAAAAAATGGCCACAAAATAAATAACTGCCGGGGGGGGGGGGGGGGGAACCTGCTAGTAGCTGAGCTAAGACATATATATTAATAGAAGACAATAGGAAAGTTTTAAAAAGTAACAACAAAATATGGTAATATCAGCCAGACAAGTAGGACATACATAAAAACCAAAACAAAAAACCCCAACCCAAACTCAAAAATATATCAAAGGTTTCAACAGAAACAGAACCAAGACTGGTAATCTCAGAAAAGAAAAGCTAGAGGGGGAAAAAAGTACAAAAACATTATCTTAACAAGTATAAAAGTGGTAAAATTTTCCTGAATGTGAATCAGATCAGATCAGTCGCTCAGTCGTGTGAATAAGCAAATATAAATGATGCTTGTAAGACAATGAATTCTGAACTGATGATAGTCTTGATTCAGGAAAAGGATGCCCAAATATTATAAATAAGCAAATATAAACAATCCTGGTAAGACAATGAATTCTGAATTGACAGTCTTGATTCAGGAAAAGGATGCCTAGTATTATGTATTGGTATAATCACTGCTAGAGTCAAGATTAAAAAGGTAAGGAGGGACAAAAAAATACTTCATCGAGCAGTGCTCTAAAAAGCATGATACAAAACAAATGGGTTTTTTACACAGGCTTCAAAAGAACATATGTGAACACTTTATACAGCTCTACTGATTTTTCAAAGGCACAACTGGAGAAAGTACAGAACAAAAGAAGCAGAAAAAAGTTTGAATCAAACAGAATTAGAAATGAGTCTGAAGAGTGATAGGACCAAAAAAAAGCCTAATTCCTCAATCCACAGAAGTTAAGGATAAGAGAAAGGGGACAGAATTAATATTGGTAAAATTAAGCATAAATACAGGGTGAAACAAAATGTTTACTAAATCTAGCACATACACAGAACCACACCTTTATAATGATTTCTTGAAAATGATTACAAAAGTCAGACAGATATATTATATGAGACAGTAGTGGAAGGAGACAAGGGAGTGAGGGAGAAGGAGAGGACTCAGTTTCAGAAAGGTAAAAAATATACAATTTATAATTATAATTCCCTTTTTAAACAAATTCTTCACAATACCTCTATCTACTGCTACTGCTAAGTCACTTCAGTCGTGTCCGACTCTGTGTGACCCCATAGACGGCAGCCCACCAGGCTCCCCCGTCCCTGGGATTCTCCAGGCAAGAACACTGGAGTGGGTTGCCATTTCCTTTTCCAATGCATGAAAGTGAAAAGTGAAGTTGCTCAGTCGTGTCCGACCCTCAGCGACCCCATGGACTGCAGCCCACCAGGCTCCTCCGTCCATGGGATTTTCTAGGCAAGAGTACTGGAGTGGGGTGCCATTGCCTTCTCCACCTCTATCTAGCATTCACGTACTCTTTAATTTTGCCCTCTTCTTTAGAGCTGAACTCCCAGTTTATTGGCTTAAGACCAGAGGAGTTGATATTAACACGATCTCATTTATCATAACTTGTTAGCATTCTCACTAATTAATTGTTTTCCAAATTTATAAAATAAAAGGGCAATGAAGCATAGCATTCAAGTAACTGCCAAGAGCATTTAATATAGACTGAAATAACAATGCTGCTAAAATTGACCTGTTAAATAAAGAGAAGTAAATGTTTACAAACTATGTATGAAAATCTAAATTTGGATAAAATGTGGGACATCAATGCATAATACACGTTAAGTATGTAGGTTTGTAGGTTAAATATGCAAACACATAAGAATTTCATGTACTATAACTATTCCAAAGTTTAAATATGATAAACTAGGCAAATGCACGTAGATTTCAGAACTTTTTTCCTTAAGTGGTCAATAAAGATTTAGACAAATAAGTGTCTGATGTATAACAGTTATGGATATTGCAGCTCTGGAGAGATATGCCAAGATCAATATAAGTTTCAGGGTGGTGGTGAACACCCTGAACACAGAACAAGAACAAATTATGATTTACAACAAATTTACCTACCTGTAAACCATTTCATTAGGAGCTGAGTCATCAAAAGCATAATCAAAACGAAATGTTTGGTTTTCTAGGTACCTTGTTAAATCTACTTTTTGTTTTGGTTCATGTACCATCACAACATCTTTACTAGGGATTGTGATTACATCAAGATCTTTCATTTGAGTTTCTAAAAGAATAAATAAAAAAATCAACAGCCAGTAATTTCCACATCATTTGAGTTACTGAACAAAAATTATTTTAGGTAGTAAGAATTTAGATAAAAGTAGTATAACCCTGTAAATATAAATATCCCATAAATATGCCATTCAAATAGACTATTTCAACAACAAAGTTTAAAAAAAAAAAACCCAAGATTTCCATAAAGCCAGGAAAGGCAAAGAGTCTTACAGCAATAACACAACAAGAGCCCTAACCACAGAAGTCTGCCTAATGTTTATATACAAATAAAATGATTTACATTTAACTCTTCCAAATCAATTTGATTTCTGCTACTATCAAAATAAACCGCAAACAGGACAAAAATTGACCTTTGATTAGAGCTCAACAAACATACCTTTTTTATTGAGTGGTCGTTTTCTTACACAAACACATATCCTGTGTTCATCAATCTAGAAATAAAATAAGTTTTCTAGTTATTATTGGTGAATTATAATACACTGAAAAGTTAATTATGCAATATTTCTAAGGTTTTAGAAATTTATACATAGCAAAAATAGGATATGTAATACACAATTTTTAAGAGTCATCAGATACAATTATTTTAAAAATTCAAAGTATAATGGAAACTTGCTGATTTTGTCATTTGGTAAACCTCTAGGAAATAACTTTGCAGACGACACTACTACTCTTACCTGCAATAGGTTCACATTAACATTATTCATGTTAAGATGGGCTGTATATAACAAAAGTAAAATTTCCTATCAGACTGAATTGGAGGGAAAGTTGTTGGCAAAGATAACTAGCTGTAGACAAGAAACAGGATTATCAGAAGATTATTAGGCAAAATAATTTGAACAATTTCATAATGTGCCAATTAGACATAAATATTTATTCATAAAACTTATGTTCCCAATATCTGTCTTGTAATGATATTTAATATAAAGCAGAAATTTGCAAAATATGGCCTAAAAGCCTAACCCAAGACTCTACTGAAGTTTTACGGAAACAGCCATACCCATTCATTTATGCATTGTCTATGGCTGCTTTTCATACTACAAAGTCAGAATTGAGAAGCTGTAACACAGAAAATATGGTTCACAAAGCCAAAAATATCAGGCCCTTTTCAGAAAAAGTTCTGCAAACACTACTGTAAAGTCTGAGCTCAGATATAAGTTAAACAAATGGAGGGGCAAAAGAACTAAAATACATGAGATCAGATGTTATGAACTACTATTAAATCATATATAATACATATGCCTAACATAAACGTTTATTTTGTGTACCCAATACATTCCATGTATGCTAGGTCAGATGTATTATTTTTCACAAATACAAATTACAAAAGTATTCCCTGTCTAGTAAGTTTTCATTCTTTAATAGGAAAGGAATGCATAATAAGACATTTTTTAAGCACTAGAGTTTTGGTTTACAGCATTCCTCAATAATCATTACTGTTAAAAGCCAAAATGACATTTATTTAAAAATAAAAAATTAATTAGCAGTAAGTTGGAAATGATGATGGGATCTACAGCCCAAGCCAAGAGGAAATAAACTTGGAATTGAGATGAAAGTATAAGTGATGGTTGCTCAGCAAAGCCCTTGGTAGGGCAGAGCAACAGTTAAGGATGTCAGAAGACCCAATCTGCTTTCTGACCATCATTTATCTCACTTCCAAGTTATTTACTCTTGGCTTGGGCTGTCAATCCCACCATCATTCCCACTTACTACTAATTAACTTTTTATTTAAACTTGAGCAAACTTCGGGATATAGTGGAGGACAGGGAAGCCAGGTATGCTGCAGTCCACGGGGTCGCAAAGAGTCAGACACGATTTAGTGACCGAACAACCACCACCAAGGACTTAAACGCTTTGCTGTGAAACGGGTATCTCTGTGAGAAGCCTGTCTCACATATCAATTATGGGAATTATGGGTAAATGTGGGTAGTTTCTTTCTCTTTTTCTGGCTGCACTGAGTAGCTTGTGGAATCTTAGGTTTTCTGACCAGGGCTTGAACCCAGGCCCTCAGCTTGGAGTCCTAACCATTGCATCCCCAGGGAATTCTCAATGGTTTCTTGATTTTCTTCTTAAAATATGGAGAAGAACCACCCATAAAAAGAGGAAAAAGTTACAGAGCTAAATCTAAATACAATATTAATTTAGGGGGTATCAAACATATTTTTATTCACAGCATAAAAAGTTCCAGGGCAATCATTTACAAAGAATCTTACAGGATCTGCTGTTGTTAATGGTCTATAGTCCAAACTGCCTCTAAAGTCTCTGATCATACACATAATTTCATAATTTGGGTTTGTAGCATCAACATCCTGTAAAAAGACAGAGAATTCATCATTTATTATAATGACAATAAAGCAGCATTTGTTGCATTTATACATGGTTTGAAAATTAAAATTAAAGTAATAAATTGTGTCACTGGTAATAGCCAAGCCCAAACTCAAACCAGAGATGTGATATAGTGTCAGAGTTCAAGATCAATAACTGCCCAGAAATTACTTTTATTTTAAAAACACAACTCTCTTAGTCTACGTGCAATCTGTTAACTCCAAGCCAAATACTGCTTATTAAACCCACCCTTGTCTTATTTCAAATGTTATACACATACCTTAATTGCCCTAGAAAATTGAGCAAGAGAAACAGTACTCATCCTAAACATCAAAAAAGAACTCTAGAAAAGCTGAAATTCTTAGAAAAATGCATTTAATCAGATTCTTATTTCTAATTCCTAATCAATGTTTCAGAAAAATAGAACTATGGATTCACTTATGTTCATTTCCTATTTTTACTGAGTCTCTAAAAAAAAACTAAGGCATGGTATCAAACAGTTCCAAATCAACAGGATATAGGATTTAAAGGAACTGGAAGCCAAGACAATTTTTTAAATCTTTAAAATTCAAATTATTGAATGGTAACAGCAATTTACTTTTTTGCTTCAAAACTGAGAAAATTCAGATTAAGACACAAATAGCAATAGCTAACAGCCTTTGCTAGCCAGGCCATGAGTATAAATTATTAAATATTTTATGTCAGTTTCCCCCCCATGTTTTTGTTGCAGATTTGCTTTGAGTACAACTCAATTTCAAAACTGTTAATGTAACATACTTTCAATTAACATTTTGGGAAATAACACCAACTATATCAATTGAGAAGTAGCATATAGAGTTCACAGATAAAAATATCATGAAGTACCCACAGGAGACACCAGGTGGCATCTGTGCTAAGTATCAGTAGATATCAGCATCATTTATTTCAAAACCCAACTGGTCCTTCTCAGGTCACTTTCAGATATAAGCTGATTTATTCAGGTTGAATATTATATTGATTCCACAACACAACATCTTTATGATTAAGGGCACTTGAACATACTCCTAAATAAGGAAACAATCCTGATATTTCATTACAGGAAACGAGTTCTGAGAATTATAATAGTTACAATATAAGCACAATGGAGGAATTATTTGTACAACAGTAAAAAATGTGAAGACTTGTAGAGAGATAAAAGACCAGTCTTCTACGTAATTTTCCATTGTTGGTAAAATTCTGCTAACCATCTAAAGGAAACATGAGAAGAGGGGCATGACAGAGCTACACTCTCAACATCGAGCATAAATCAACATACAACAAATTTCCACTCTCTCATTATGATATGTTCAATTTATTAACCATGGAAAAACAGTAACATTTATAGTATAACCATACACTTTAACTGGTACTGGCTTACTATTCAAAATGGAAAAAGCCTCAGGACTAAGACATACCAACTAAACGAGAAATTTATGTAGTAAAAAAAAAAAAATCTGTAAATAACTTATTTTCTCAAGAGTTTATATTATTCCTCAATGCCAATCTAAGGAACCATATTGAAATCTTTAAAGGAGTTATTTTTTCATAAGCCAATCACCTTCACTGACACAGTAAAATCTTTGGTTGGTGCATAAACAAAATATGTTTTCGTTACAAACCTGGGCTCTTTTTTCTCTAAGTTCTTGCTGTTGCAGTCTCCTTTTTTCTCGTTTTTCTTGCAATTTCTCTACCTCTTTCACACAATTAGATTTTCTACGTGCTAGAAGAAAAAGATGAGCTGTAGAAGTATAGTTTTCTTTTCAGAGTACTGTACTTATACAGAAAAATTTTATGTATCAATGTAATTTTACCACATACACCCAAAAAAAGGTACACAGTGACAAAACATGCCCATGACAAATATGTGAACTTACTTATGAGCTGCTTTAACACAACTAGGAACAGGACAAAATACAAGTAAGAGTCATGAAAAGTGACTCTAACATACTGCTACATGTCATCTCTTGGTTTAGAATCAAAGATCTTTGAACTGATAGGACAAAGGAGCATATTTCTTCTGTAACATCTGTCAAGATCATCTGGCCAGAATTTTAAATTTAAAGCAACCGAAACATTGTTATAGTTTTATATTTATAAATTTTTTTCTTCCCAAATATACATTAAAAAACCCAATTAACAGACTAACAACAACAAAAATTTTCCACAATGGTAAAAATAAAACCTGCAATTAAGCTTGCAATTTGGGGACTTATAAAGTTGACCAAGAGAAGTTACATGTATGACTAAAATGACTGAATCCTTGGTACATGATTTACATACAAGGGGGTCCAAATTCCTTTTTTGCAGCTTGAACTGGAGATATATCTGAAACACTACCATTCTGTTGTGCAGAGGAAGACTGTTCAGGAAGCTGACTAGGCCGTGCACGTGCAGAACCAACCACTGAAAGGGAAACAACAATTTTTAAATATATGTGATAAATCAATTCTGTTCAATACACTGACAAGCTGAAAGGTTTTCAAAGTAACATGCACAGACTTAGGTTTTACCAATGTAATTGTAGCTACAAAACTCAATCTGAATAATTTATATAAAAACCAAAGCCAAGCTTGATTTTAAATAATCATTAAAAAAAAAAAAGTGGGCAAAATACAGATTTTTATATGCACTCTCATTTCGAAAAACTCAAACAATTCAGACATATAGAAAGTAACAATGTAAAAGTATTTCAACCCTCTTTGTATTTTAAATCCCACTCTGCTCCTCAAATACGCAAATCTTCAACAGAGAATTTCCCACTGTGGATGTTACAAAAGTGGAAAAAACAATATTGAGTTAAATATAAACATTACATTTTACAAAGAAATGTAAATTTTCACAAGACTCAAAGAATAGTGCTGAGAGTGCGGGGCTTTCCCTCTACCTTGAACATCTCCCCTAATACCTACGGCTGTCCTGCCTCATTGTCTGTACATACAAGGAAACATCTCTATTAGAAAGGACCATTCTGAAGAGCAGAAAAGAATTAACTGCGCTTTACATCACTCAGCTGAAAACATATGAGAGTCCTGAAATTAACTACAATTTATACCTATTCAGCTTGTCTTCAGTTACCCACGATACTTTTTAAAAGTCTGTTAGCCAGAAAATTATGTAAAAATGTCAATGATAAATTCACCCTTGTTAAATCAATTGACTACTTCCCCATTCCTTTCTCTTCAAATCTGAAAAATGATTGAGTAAATAAGATGAATCAAAACTGCACATAACATGGAGTTTCATATTTATCATATACCTTTACAAATCATTTTTTAGATATCACTGACATTATTGTCTTGGGAAATCAAGAAGATACCAATTTTAAAAATTAGCCATGTAAAGTTTAAATAAATAACACCACCAGGGGTAATGTTTACTTTTGATTTACCTTGGCAGGGCCACAGGCAAAATAAATACATAAAATTTTACCTCTATTATCTCTTGGAGGAGGCTCATTCTTAATAGAAGCCACAGTCCGTCGATTCTATAATAGAGAAAACATTCATTTTACTTTCTCTCTTTATTCCTCATATATACATCTATCATAATCAGCTTCCTTTAATTAAACAAAAACAGACATACAATAATCCAAAACTAAATGGAAAAAAGGGAAAAAATAAATGGAGAAAAACTAAAATTATCTTATAATAAATTACCAGGAATGCCATCAATATTCAAGTTTATTTAAATATCCTGCCACTGTCCCAAAACAGTCAGGAATTAAAATGAGCCAGGTACTGTTCTAAGGGCTTCATATGTATTAATTTATTTAATCTTCACAACAACCCTATGAGGTCATCATTATTGCTTTCTGGATTCACAGATGAGGAAACTGAAGCAAAAACAGATTAAATAATTTCATTAAAGTGTGTGTTTTTTAATCATCATGCTATCCTGCCAAAATTTCATCTTTGGATGTCAGGGGTAAGTAACAAAACAGAATTTTTAGGCAATGTACAGCTCATTGTTAAACTGAAACATCAAAATACTATGAAATACACTGTTGGTTTTCACTAAAAGGTTTCATTAGACTTGCAAGTTTTTGGTCCTATTATTTATTTACCAAGACTTTACTTTATTCACCTAAATAAAAGATACCAAATAATGCCATGAGTTTCAATGCTAACTGCACATCAAATCAGATGGCTACTATTAAAAGAATATTGATGCTAGGGCCACTCCTTAGATAAAACTGAATCTCTAGGAGTGGGGTTAGGAATCAGTGTAGTCTGAAAAATTTCCAGGTGATTCTAATATACAGCAAAGGTTGCTAAGGACATATCAAGAAAGATAAACTATGAAGATCCTTCAAGGCTGTGAAGCCAAATATGAAAAACAGTCCATTTACAAAGGAGTAATTCTAAGGGGGATCTCTAAGCAGTGATTCTCAATATGCTGAAATTATATGAATTTAAAATGTCTTATGTTCATAAAAGCAGAATATTGTTGATATCAGAATTTTGCTGATATTGTTGAGTTTCTATCATATTATATGTGGGTGCCTATGAATGTCTTCCATGCAAGACAGTGAGCTCCTACAGGGCTAAAATCTTATTAATCTTTGTAGTATTAATCTTTGTACATTGTCGATAAGATCAACAATGTAGTAAAAATTTTTGAACACAAAGAATTGCAGATTTAACAACCGTCAGGGACTATCTGATTTTTAAAAAGTTGTATTTTGATACAAAGTTTTAACATTGAGACATTTCAATAGAGAAGAGGAATTATTTTAAAATAATTTAAAAATCACATACATTTTTAACTGTTAGGAGGGGCATAGCATGGCTTTAAAATTTATCTTCACAGATAATACAGAAATAGTTAAACTGTCATCTCATTTTTAAAAATAAATCTAAACAACAGAATTACTATCTGAAAAGACTACTAAAATGGGAATTTATTATGAAAAAGAAACTAATCTTTTCTTTATCAAAGTCATATGTATTCACTCAACAAATACTAACAAGCAAAGATTTTGACCAATGTCTTCTAATAAACTACTAGTCTTAGGAAAAATCCTAACCAGTCATGACATTTCTAGGATCTAGAATTGTGAATCAGATAATTTTTCAATCCTTTAAAGTATGTGTGTGTATATATACATGTAGATGGCAGAAAGAATTAAGGTTTTTCTAAAAGCAAACAAACACATACTCTTCACAGTCCCATTTCAAACAAGAACACACACATACACACCCTGCTCTGAATTTGTATCACTAACCTTTACAATTTTGTTTACTTTGGCTGAGGATGTTGGAGGTGGGGGTGTCTCTGGACTAGGCTCAATTTCTTCATCTGGTACAAGGTCAGGGTTAAGTGAAAAAATGCTCTCCAGGTCAATCTGTTTTTAAAAATTCATATATTTTCAGAGTGAATTTAGACAATCTTTCGTTTTCAAATAAATTTACACATAAAGGATAAATGTTAAACAATTTCAGTCTAATGAATAATATTACCTTAAAAATTAAATTACCTAGAATTACAACCAACATATATTTATTTAAAAGAATCTCTCTTAAGGTAGTACTCTGTGGTCTGATTATATGTCTAATTACATGAGATATACAGGAGGTATCTACCTTTCTTTGAGTGAAATTTTTTAATCACTTTGAAAGCTTTTCAAAGAATGATAGCAGATACATGCACTATATTAAACTATACAGTTTTCTGTTTTGTTTCATATTCAGAATCTTGATTTTAAGACTAGAAATAAAGTTTTAACCTAGTGATCATACCTCTTTGCCTTTTGTATCTCCATTTTCTATCCACTCAACAGTTACACTTTCGTTATCTTCATTTAAAGATGTTACCATTGCTTGATGTATTCGGCCTAAGTGGGAATAAAATATACACTTTTAAAATGCTACAAATTATGGTATTCCTAAACACTGTCAAAAATGATTTTATAATTTACAAGTTTAAAAGACTATGATAAGAGGGATTTGCAGATTCTTGGGATTGGGGAATGAACTTCGTCTATGGAACCATAAATGACTTTGCCACTTGTCAAGACCAAGAACTCAAGAAATTGGATTAGACTGAAAGTTTTATTTTCAGCATATGTGATAAATGGTTACACGTGGCATGGAATGCCTGAAATTTTATACTGTTACAACAGTTCGAATCCTAAAAGTGTCCTTACTGTGAGCCAACAATGATCCTGAAGAACACATAACAAGAATTAATGAAGCAGTTTTTAATACTATATAGATAACAAAATACTTTTAACTTAAATTTCACTATCATTCCCTGTACAATTGATCAAATTATTTAGAAATTATTAGGAAAAGGGATCTGAGTCCAAAAAGTCCAGTTATTTTATATGTGACGTGAAAGTCTGACTCTTTGCGACCCATGGACTGTATAGTCCATGGGATTCTCCAGGCCAGAATACTGGAGTGGGTAGCCTTTCCCTTCTCCAGGATTTTATATGTGGGCTCATATAAAAATTAAGTGATGAATACATATAATCTTGTTAAAATTTCAAATATTGAAAATTTAAGTATATACTGTCAGCAATATATTGGTGCTTTAAAAAAAAAAAAAACTAAAATATATACTGGAATCTTTCCGCGACAGCATTATGGATCAACATTAACTAGCAACTTCATAAGCATTCTATAAAAGGAATACATCATAATTTATTCTTTTACTAAGAAGAATTTAAACTGTTTGCAATTGTCTGCCATTAAAACATGTTGCACTGAGTATAAGTACATAGTATGAATGTTTTCATTCTAGATTTCTAAGTTCTAGATTTCTAAATTTCTAGAAGCAGACTGGGTTAAGGAAACTGAAATTTTGATAGTTATTTGAAAATTGGCCTCTATTTATATTCCCACCAATGATGGAGCCTATTCTTCTATATCCTCATCAACACTGAGCATTATCAATTTAAAATATTTTTACCAATATGATAGGTTAGACCTTTAAGCTACTACTTTGTGAGCACATATACATCAAAGATTGGCTCATTTAAAATCTACACTGGTTCATTTAACATGACAAACATACCTATAAAGTAGAGCTTTCTTTCTTTAAAATGAAGACACTGAGATTCACAGTCACACAGCTATTAGTTGGCACATATTTGAACCTCAGTCACATACAAAAGCACTTGCTATTATCACTATGTTTCTCTACTCTCCTAAGATTAAGCTGACGAGGAAGATGCCTGTGTGGCTTAAATTCCAAGTACCCCTGGAAACATTTATAAACTGTAACACAGATCCTCAACGCTCACCGTGTACCCAGAAACTCCTAGAGGTTTTTTTTCCTTTTTAATTAAAATGATGTTGGCCTGAGTTTTACCCCAGATAGTATCATTTCTTACCAATTCCACTGCAATCACCTTGGTATAAGTCACCAAGGCCTTAATCTTGGATTACGGCAATTCTCTCCCAACTACTCTCTCTCTTCTACTGCCTATTCTTTATAGAACAGTCTAAACATTCCTGGTAAAAACCAAGTCAGATTATTCCTTTGCTCAAGACCTTCCAGTGGCTCCCATCCCACACAGAGTAAAAGCCAAAGTGCTTCCAATGGCATTTCATGTCCTGAAACAAAGCCCTACATGATCTGACCCCTCCCCACCTCTGTGACCTCATTCATCCCTGACTCCTGTCATCTCCAGTTTTATGGACTGATCTCTGTCTCATACAGTTATTTTCCCTCCCCTCAAAAAGTTCTAAATGGGTCAAGGACTAAAATGTGAAGACAAAAGTAAAAGCAACTGAGTAAACAGTGGTGTCATTTATTCAGATTAAGCGGACATTAGGGAAGCAACTCTTGGGAGTGGAGGGAAATGATGAACTGGAAAATACTGAGAGGATTCAAGGGAGAGGCTTTTTAGGGAAATTAGATAACACTCACTGAAATTTGATTTGGACAGAAATTAGGTAAATAATCAGTACAAATAGTATATGTCAGTTGGGTCCTCTGGGAAGCAGATGTTGAGATAGTTATGAGAACAAAAGGTTTACTGTAAAAGATAAAAGGAGAAGGAAATAGGACTGGTCATGGAAAACTTTCAGACTGTGATGCATTATCTGCAACCTGTAAAAGAAAGGGGACATAAAGCAGGATTGAGCAAAGAAAGTCTCAGATCATGAGGCAGATCTGACAGTCTTGGCCAACCCTTCAGGGAGCTCCAGAGCAAAGACTGACCATTAAAGGAGTCCCACAGGGGGCCAAAATGGAAATGCTCTAGTACTCACACCATGCCCAGTCACTAGCTGGAGGATTCCCAGGAAACGTAAAGGCCTCAGCTCAAAAGCTAAGGAGGCTTAAAGATATTAATAGCTGAGGCTATCAGCTAAATGTACTCCCTGAAGCGGAAGAAGTTCCCCTAAGAGGAGCTACCAAGGCTTGCATCAAGCCCCGAATTTATCACCATCTCTTTAGGAGCCTGAGACGCAGCAGCCACTCTTCCCCCACTCATCACCTTTAGTAGCCTCCAACCATAATATCCACTAGTAGGGCCAAGAAGATTACTGCTATAAAGGTTATCATAACACACTGATAACAATTTCTTCAATAGGAAAGGACCCCAAAGAAGATGTATCTGAGCACTGAACTACCATAAAGAATAGCATCCAGCAGGAAACAGAGAGGCTGTGCTTGAGGTTGTTGAAGAGCAGTACAGATAGGGATCTCCATGCAACTCCCAACAGAATTATCACATTAATGAGAAAAGCATGTCAATGCTTCAAAAGGCAAGACCAACATCGCCATTCTTTTTTTGGGGGTGCGGCACTGGGTCGTGGCTGCTACACGGGCTTTTCTCTAGCTGTGGTGAGGAAGCTACTCTGGTTGTGGTGGCTTCTCTTGTTGAAGAGGATGGGCTCTAGGCATGCAGGCTCCATAGCTGCAGCGCCTAGGCTTAGTAGCCCCCTGGCATGTGGAATCTTCCTGTTCCGTTCAGCTCAGTTGTGTCAGACACTTTGCGACCAAATGGGACTGCTGCATGCCAGGCTTCCCGGATCATCACCAACTCCTGGAGTTTACTCAAATTCATTCATGTCCATTGAGTCGGTGATGCCATCCAACCATCTCATCCTCTGTCATCCCCTTCTTCCGCCTTCAATCTTTCCCAGCATCAGGGTCATTTCTAGTGAGTCAGTTCTTCTCATCAGGTGGCCAAAGTACTGGAGTTTCAGCGTCACCATCAGTCCTTCCAATGAATATTCAGGACATTTCCTTTAGAGTGGACTGGTTGGATCTCCTTGCTGTCCAAGGGACTCTCAAGAGTCTTCTCCAACACCACAGTTCAAAAGCATCAATTCTTCAGCGCTCAGCTTCTTTATAGTCCAACTCTCACATCCATACATGACTACTGGAAAAACCATAGCTCTGACTAGACAGACAAAATTTGTTAGCAAAGTAATGTCTCTGCTTTTTAATAACTTTTCTTCCAAGTAGCAAGTGTACTTTAATTTCATGGCTGCAGTCACCATCTGCAGTGATTTTGGAACCCAAGAAAATAAAGTTTCTCATTGTTTCCACTGTTTCCCCATCTATTTGCCATGAAGTGATGGGACCAGATGCCATGATCTTAGTTTTCTGAATGTTGAGCTTTAAGCCAACTTTTTCACTCCCCTTTTCACTTTCATCAAGAGGCTCTTTAGTTCTTCTTTGCTTTCTGCCATAAGGGTGGTGTTATCTGCATATCTGAGGTTACTGATATTTCTCCCAGCAATCTTGATTCCAGCTTGTGCTTCATCCAGTCCAGCATTTCACATGATGTACTCTGCATAGAAGTTAAATAAGCATGGTGACAATATACAGCCCTGACATACTCCTTTCCCTATTTGGAACCAGTCTGTTGTTCCTTGTCCACTTCTCACTGTTGCTTCTTGTCCTGCATACAGATTTCTCAGGAGGAAGGTCAGGTGGTCTGGTATTCCCATCTCTTGAAGAATTTTCCACAGTTTGTTGTGATCTACACAGTCAAAGGCTTTGACGTAGTCAATAAAGCACATGTTTTTGTGGAACTCTCTTGCTTTTTTGATGATCCAACAGATATTGGCAATTTCATCTCTGGTTCCCCAGCCTTTTCTAAATCCAGCTTGAAAATCTTGAAGTTTTCAGTTCCTGTACTGTTGAAGCCTAGCTTGGAGAATTTTGAGCATTACTTTACTAGCATGTGAGATGAGTGCAATTGGGTGGTAGTTTGAACATTCTTTGGCATTGCCTTTCTTTGGGATTGGAATGAAAACATACCTTTTCCAGTCCTGTGGCCAACTGCTGAGTTTTCCAAATTTGCTGGCATGCTGAGTGCAGCACTTTAACAGCATTATCTTTTAAGATTTGAAAAAGCTCAGGTGGAATTCCATCACCTCCACTAGCTTTGCTTGTAGTGATACTTTTTAAGGCCCACTTGACTTCACATTCCAGGATGTCTGGCTCTAGGTGAGTGATCACACCATTGTGCTTATCTGGGTCCTGAAGATTTTTTTGTATAGTTCTTCTGTATAATCTTGCCACCTCTTCTTAACATTTCTACTTCTGTTAGGTCCATGCCATTTCTGTCCTTTATTGTGCCCATCTCTTATTTTCTTGAAGAGATCTCTAGTCTCTCCCATTCTATTGTTTTCCTCTATTTCTTTGCATTGATCACTTAGGAAGGCTTTCTTATCCCTCCTTGCTATTCTTTGGAACTCTGCATTCAGATGGGTATATCTTTCCTTTTCTCCTTTGCCTTTAGCTTCTCTTCTTTTCTCAGCTATTTGTAAGGCCTCCTTAGACAACCATTTTGCCTTTTTGCATTTCTTTTTTTGGGGGATGGTTTTGATCATGGCCTCCTATACAATGTTACAAACCTCCATCCACAGTTCTTCAGGCACTCTTATCTATCTATCAGATCTAATCCCTGAATCTATTTGTTATTTCCACTGTATAATCTGTAAGGGATTTGATTTAGGTAATAACTGAATGGTTTAGTGGTTTTCTCTACTTTCTTCAATTTAAATCTGAATTTTGCAATGAGAAGTTCATGATCCGAGCCACAGTCAGTTCCTGGTCTTGTTTTTGCTGACTGTATAGAGCTTCTTGAGTCAAAAGCAGCTGATCCACCAGTTAAGACTAAACTCTAGTAGGGTAGAATTGAGAAAATTTTGGTTTATCTCTAGCACAGTTCCATTTACTCATCCAACAAGAATTGAATGTGAAATTCCAGCAATAAGAAATGAATAAAAAGACTGGATCTGAATGAACCAATGAAGTCTTGAGTGTTTACTTTTTGCCAGTGGATTAGATAACTAGAAATATCTGGAGCAGAAATATCTTGGCAGCATGGGGGGCTTTATTACTATTACCAAATAATATCCTTGCAAAAAAATTTCTAAGACTGAATTCCCAAAATGCCTTTGAAGATTTTTTGTCTGTTTGATATAAGGCTCAGTTGAGATACTCAAATATTTTACTTTATTGTAGTAAAAATTTATGATTTCTTCAAAAGTCAAATGGTAATCACCTGTAAACAAAAGTGTTATATAATAAAAAGAGGGACAGATATATGAGATTTTTCAAAGGGAAAAAATCACCATGATTTAGTGATAAATAATATTTAAGTATTATAGGAAAATTTGAGCCTGGATGACTGGGAAAATGATGCTACTAAGTGGTGGAACAATGATGTAATTCATCCTAAGTCTATGTTCTTAACAGTCATGCACTGGTGTTAATAAGACAACTACAGATTCAGAATCACAAGCTCATAGACAAATCAAGGTTAGAAATACCTTTTCTAGAACCTGTGACAATCTTCCCATGTGGCCCTCCATGTGACCATCCCATTTCTCTGGTTTGAAAATATTCCTATACTCTATCCCAAATTGTCATTTGACTCTGATTCCCCATCGACTTGTAACTTTTAAGCTATATCACACTCACATCTACACTTTAACACATAATAGAGCAAACACCTGTGTACAAGCCAGGTTAAGAATCAATACATTTGAAACCTCACATCCCCCTACTCCACCCCCCACCCCAGTGAAACTCCTCCATCCTTCCCTTTCCCCCTCCATCTGAAGTAACCAAAACTCTGATATCTGAGATAATTATACTGTGGCTTTTCTTTATAGTTTTTTCACTTATAAATGTAACACACACAACCACCTAAAGTTGACCTATTTTTAAACTGTACATAAATGGACACTACTTTTAAGACCTCTTTCTTTTGCATAACATTTTTTCCCCAAGATTCACTTATGTCACTGTTCACTCATTTCAGTTCACTTCAGTCGCTCAGTTGTGTCTGACTCTTTGCGACCCCATGAACAACAGTACGCCAGGCCTCCCTTTATGTCCACTCATTTTCACTATATATGAATATGTCAAAATTTATTCTGTTGATGGACATCTGTTTTTATGGTTCTACTGTTAGGACTGGTGCTGCAGGCATTCCTACATAGGTGTACTGATACAAATATACAAGTATTCTGAACATACAATGAGAAGAAATACAGAGTACAAACATCTATAGCTTTACCAGTTAGTGTTATGATGTTTCTTACAGTGGCTGTACCTGTAAAGATTTGTAATCCCACTAGCAATTACTTCATAGTCAAATTAATACTTAAAATATCTGTCAGATTTAATACATCACACTGCGGTTCTAATTTCTCTAACTTAATGAGGTTATGCCTATTTCGAGTTCATTGGGCATTCAGGCCTTTCATGTGTTTTTAAAAAATTTTTTTAACTACTTCTCTACAGAAATTCGCTATATATTTCCTTGGTAATAATCTTCTGTTACATGGGTAACAAACACTCCCTCCAAAGTTGTGGCTTATCTTTTCACTTTTTTTAATGTGTCTTTTGATGAACTAGATAAGTTTTAATTTCAATGCAGTCACATATATATATATATATATATATATATATATATATATTTCTCAATTATGGGTTTTTATGTCAAAAAATTCTTCCTGAGACTCAGGTCGTTAAGAAAGTTTCTTATATTTTCTTCTGATGTTTTACAGGACTCACATGGAATTCTTTTCAATACTCTGGATTGATCAATATGGGAAAAGAATCTAAAGAGAATATATATATATATATATAACAGATACACTTTGCAACAGAGCAGAAACAAATGCAACATTGTAAATTACACTCTAATAAAAATGTTTTTAAAAATGAAATTTTACAAAGCCTTTTATATTCAAGGCTATAATCCACTGTTATTTTGATCTTTGTGTATGGTAACACAATTTCCAGTTTTCCCCCATGAAAAACAAATTTCTCCAGTGCTATTTCCTGAAAAGCCCTTCCTTCTACTTATCTGCAAAACTATCCATCAAATTCCAAGCATTCACACAGGTCTATTTCTTTACTCCTGGATCAAAACTACATTGTCTTATTACTTTTATAGCTTTGCAATGAATCTTGCTATCTGGTAAAGTAAGAGCTTATTTTTACCAGATATTCTTATTCTTTAAGTTTCTTTGGGTCTTCTTAAGACTTTTGCAGATCTGTATACATTTTAGAATCAGCTTGTCAAGTTCCAAAAATAAAATAAATTAGCAACAAAAAAACCCACCTGTTAAGATTCTGATTAGAATTGCACTGAATATTTTGTTTTAGACTTTTACATCATTTATCAAGCTTAATACTGACCAGAAGTTTTTCCTTCTCATACCAACCTTATTCTGGAATACTTCATATAAAACAAGAATTATTTGAAACTTGAGTGTTTGGTGGATACTGGTTAAAGTCACTTTGGTTTAGGGTTTTATCTGTGAGAAGATTCAATTTCCTTAATATAAGATTGCTGTAGTTTTCTATTCTTGATTGTTTTGATAATTATATTTTTAAGGTTCCACATTTGGGGCATACAGTTGTTCATAATTATGCTGAATGCCTGTGGTATCTGTAATAATAATCACTTTTTATTCTTATTTTTTCAACTCTTTTCCTTGATAAATCATCTGAGATTTGTCAATTTTGTCTTTCCCAAGAATAACACTTCTGTTTGCTGAGCCCCTTTATTATACGTTATTAAATAATTATTGTTTTTAGTCCTTATTTCTTATTTTCAACTTACTTTGGGTATTTTTTCTTAAATTCTTAAGGTGGATGCTTAGTTCATTCATCTTTTATCTTTTTTTTTCTTTATAAGCAAATAAAGCTAAACATTTTTCTCCAAGGGCAGCTTTAGCAGCATCTTAAAAATTTTCATAGGTAGTATTTTTGTTATTGTTCAAACTATTTTCTAATTTTCTTCATGATTCTTTGACTCTCAGTAATCCTATTGTGAGATACATCACCAATCAGAACAGATAAAGCCACAAGTAATTGGTCTGATTCACCCAGTGCACAGCGGCTGAGGAGTACCCTTGTTTTCTACCTTAATTAGACTGGATTGCCTCCCTTGGAGGAAAATTTCCTTTAAAACTAGCTCTGGGGAGCAAATCACCAGGAATTTTTTTTTTTTAATCAGCATCTTTAAAGAGGAGTCATAAGTCTTTGTCTTCAAACAGTGAACCTGACTCTGATTCTTTTTTTTGGTCCCCCATCATCCTTCAGAATCAAACTTTAGCTACCTACCCTTGCCTGAAATCCCACGGACAGAGGATCCTGGCAGGCTGTATATAGTCCATGGGGTCACAAGAGCTGGAGACAACTTAGCGACTAAACCACCACCACCAGCACCACCTGCTCAGCCTCACTCGTCCCTTAGTATTTCTGATCCATGGTGATACCTTGTTCTTGAGCTCAGCTATGTCTTTTTAAAGGTTTTCTCATATCTGGGGTATATGGATGCCAGTACATGAATTTTATTCTACTATTTTGACCAGAAGCGTCAATCCATCTTTAAGTCATATTTCATATTCACAGAAAATGAAAGTTAGATTTGAAAGCTATTAAGTTCACACTAATATTAAAATCAATACTATTATGTAAATCAATAACTCTTACAGTTTCAAAACACTACTTTTTAAAACTTAATAATCTAGAGACAGATTTTAAAGTTTTCAGCATTACTTCAACCTACTTATAAAGATAAATTACAGTGTAGAAAATGTCATCTGTTGAGAGAGAAGTAAAAAAATAGTTGCAAAGTTCTGACAAAAACAGGGAAATCCTGCAAATGTCTTTCCAATCATTTTCCCATGAAAACACCTCTTGGTTTTTAATACCCAAACTTCAAAAAATTATTTCTCAATGTAAGATATTTTGGCCAGTGTTTAAATAGGAGAAGATTTATATCTGTACATGCCAAAACTCAATCTGCATTTTAAACAAGAATGTGCAAAGAAATGTTCTTGAGTTACATTCCAAATATAACTGATGGATGGTCAGAATCACAATAAAAAACACACCAAGTATCAAAGTGATACAAAACATGGGCGTGATACTCAGTGTGAGCTACTTTCTGACATGGTGTGCTTGTCCTAAATATATTTCCACAGGCTTTTATATTTATTTACCCCACTCTAGTACTCTTGCGTGGAAAATCCCATGGATGGAGCAGCCTGGAAGGCTGCAGTCCATGGGGTCACTGAGGGTTGGACATGACTGAGCGACTTCACTTTCATTTTTCACTTTAATGCATTGGAGAAGGAAATGGCAACCCACTCCAGTGTTCTTGCCTGTAGATTCCCAGGGACGGGGGAGCCTGGTGGGCTGCCGTCTATGGGGTCGCACAGAGTCGGACACGACTGACGCAACTTAGCAGCAGCATCAGCAGTCCTTGTTTGGCCCAGTGCTGAATGAGGTCCCAAATATTTAAGAAAATGTTGAAAGGAAACAGTGAGGACAGGGAAACAGCAATTATAGTAGAAGAAAAGATTTTATTGTATATATAATGGATTTGGGTCTCAAAGAGTCAGACACGACTGAGCAACTAAACTGAAAGAATGGATTTGGTACCCTTATTTATTGTTTGTTAAACGTAACAGCGGAGAAGGCAATGGCACCCCACTCCAGCACTCTTGCCTGGAAAATCCCATGGACGGAGGAGCCTGGTGGGCTGCAGTCCATGGGGTCGCTAGAGTCGGACATGAATGAGCGACTTCACTTTCACTTTTCACTTGCATGCATTGGAGAAGGAAATGGCAACCCACTCCAGTCTTCTTGCCTGGAGAATCCCAGGGACGGGGAGGCCTGGTGGGCTGCCGTCTATGGGGTCGCAGAGAGTCCGATACGACTGAAGCAACTTAGCAGCAGCAGCAGCAAACGTAACAGTATCTTATATGCAGGTGGATTTATAATGTCAGTTACTTTTTTTTTAATGACACTACGTGGCAAACAGAATCTTAGTTTCTGCAATCAGGGATAGAACCCGCGTCCCCTGCACTGGAAGTGCAGAGACTTAACCACTGGGCCACGAGCAAGTCCTAGTCTGAGCTGATGATTAACACTGCAATTTTTTCCTATTTATAATAAAGGCAAATAGATTCCCAGGCAGCATTTTCTACACAAAATATCTGACTTTTAGAAACAGATTACTGACCTCAGTGGGAGATGAATGCATGGTTTAAAAACAGATCTTCTTGGTTTCTACTATTGAGAACTAACAGAGTTCTAAATATAATTAAATCACATAAGAACTATCATAACTATAAGAAGGAAAAAATAGTCCATATTTTTATTTTTAACCTGAAAAATGACAATTTCATATGGTTAAACCTAAGAGAAATGTAAATTTCACCCCAAATATAGATGTCAGAATAAGTTACAAAAGTATTATTTACTAAGTAATGTAAATAGAGAAAACATTTTGAATTTGTAATTTTTATTTCAAAGTTTTATGTTTAGTTCATTTTAAGAACTATCTTTACATCATTTTAAGCCTCAACTTTCTGCCATGGAGAAATAAAAGGGGAAAAGTTCAGCTCTCAATTTTTAAAAATCTGTTAGTAAATATGAAGACAAATGATTTTTTAAAAAAGAAAAAACCTGCAAATGAACAGAAGAACAAACACCTGAATTCAAGGCACCTTTGCCCCAGTGATAAAAAAAATAACAAACATATGAATTCTACATTTCAGGATTTTCTAATCTTTAAAATTAAGATGGTTACTTAAGGTTGCTATTGGTGTTATTTAATTTGCCATAAAACCTCATATATTTATTTGTAAAAAACAAGTTTTACATGTTGACAATTGCCTTTTGGTCGTTGAAAACAGGATCCTATTATATGTAGTTCACAGCTGATTTCACAGCAGCTGTGAGGCTAAGAAATGCCAGCAACCAATTAGGCTGGCATAAACCTTGTCTAGCATATAAAGCATAATTTGGTTGCAAATGTAGAAGGCAAGAGCTAAAATAAAACATCCAAGAGTACTAATAAAATATCATTACAAGTATGTAAATGTATGAATATTTAAAATGCTAACAAATATACATATATTATTAAAAGGATAGAGTGGTAGAACGTAAGGAAAATTATGAAAAAGCGACAATTCAAACCCATGCTTAAAAAAAAAAAAAGTTGCAGCTGTTTTTGACATACCTAGGATTACAAACTCCATGCTTTTTTTTCCTATTTCTAATTACCCTAATCACAGAGTTTGATTACATGAGTATACATGCAACAAGTCCTTCAAGTAAACATCATTTTTATCAGTCCATCTTGAGCTGTTTATGTGAAATTTTCTTTTCATATTTCTAAAGTAGGAAGATGCAAATACACATTTCAAAACTGAAACATGAAAGAGTAACACAACTAATATGATTAGTAGAAATAAACCTTGGACGGTAATGGTTTACAATGGCAACTGACAAACCCTTAAAAGTTAATATCTGTTTTTGTTTAAAGTTTGATAAATTTAAAAACATGACAAAAATCAATGCTTTATAAATATCATTAGTTTAAAATATTTTAAAAACATTTTACACAAATTTTGGATAAACTAGTAGTCACTGATCATTCATGTGAAAATGAAAGGAAAACAAATCTAGCTTATATGCTAATAATTTTAAATAAATAGTGCTCCAGTATATCTATTCTTGGTAAAACATCTAGTAACCTCCTCAGTTTTCAATAGAACACCACTGCATAATTTGAAAGGCTCTTCTTTTTACACTGACTTTTCAAAAAATGGCAATAGAAACTATCTACTCTCTGCAAGCAGGGACTAAAGTATAAATATCCATACCAGGAAAAACAAAAAATTAAATATTGCTCTGAATCATAAAATCACACATTCATAACAAGTGCTGGGCATAATATTGTTTCCAGACGATGAGTAAAACGCATATGCTTACTCAATTCAAAGTAGTTGGTAAATAAATATTTGAAAGAAGCACTTTCTTCCAAGTCAGTTCCTACCAGAAGAGAATCCTGATAAATCTTCTTAAAACACATTAAATTCAAAACATTTGAAGCCTCATATCATGTGATTAAAATCTGTCTTAAACAGGTTTCTTATTATTTCTAAATTTTGTACAAAATATTGATTCCAGTACAATAAATCACCTGTTATGTTCAGCTAAAAGAGCCAGTGCCAGCATAGAATGCAAATCTGAGTGCATCTTTTCAAGTAGAATCATAGCAAAACATGTCATGTTAATTAACTTCTGTTATCTAAGAAGATATGTTTTAAAGCTGTCTTTTAAAACATACAATTCCTTTCTTCAACTTATTAAAAAGATGCTCTTTCAGGAACATAATGATATTTCAGTGGGAAAAAACTGGGAAAAACGGAGATTTCCAAAGTGCTGCTTTAAAATAGAAAGACTAGATTTGACAAAGGATGTTACTATGAGCACTATTTAGAAAAATGTTAAATGCAAATATCCATACATTATTTTTTATCTTGCCAGCTACTGCAAAGCTATTGATAAATTATTTATATTCTCTCCAACAGTAGATGTCAATCTGTTCCTAGATGCCACCAACCAATAAATGAGGACAGAAAAAAAAAATCTGGTGATTTTTCAGGGATCATTATAGCAGATCCAGTAGAAGTCAAACTCCCAAACTCTGATATCTAGGTTTCCTAAGCTAATCTAAGCAGTGATGAAAAGAATCCTTAATGAGGACTATGTAAGCATCACACCTTCTTCAGCAGCTCTGGGCGAACAAGGAGCCATTAGAGAAGGGCACAAATAAAGCCTCAGCTGACACCGCAACAGTGCTGCTGCTGTTCAGTGAATCCCTGGGGAATGTGGCTTTGCCAAACACAGGACCTTTTTGTTGTGGTTTATCACATTTAAGATGTTACTGTTTATAACTAAATTCAAAAGTTCTAGCATTTCCTTTCTTAGACTTTAAACACAAAGCTGGAATTCTGACACAATTTTAAACGCAAAATTGCGTTTACCCAACAAAATTTGTGTTACCCAAAGCTGTAGCTTTGAAAAGTGGGAATGGTACAGCTAAGAATTTTCATACAGAAAATAACAACTTAAAAATGGGACAAACCTCATTTAACTGTAAACAAACTACAAAATTTGCACTTCTTACCTCATCTGTCCATTGTTTTTGAAAAGGCATGTGAAAATTCAACACTGCTCAGTTTCTCTGGGCTGACAGGGAACTTCCAATCTAGTTGGGTTTTTATGGAAATGCTTCAAACACACTGCACACTAACAATTTGGGTAAAATTATCACTTAGAAGAGCCCACCGTGCAGATTTTTAGGAAATTTCCATCCATTTTTATCCACAAGGATAATAATAAAAATGTCACAAAGGGGCCATGACTCCATTAAATAGTATTAAATCACTGCAGTTTTTAAATCACTGCAGTTTTCTAACATTATGTATGCTGCATATTTGGGGTTAGGGGAAGAGAGGGTTAAAAAATGTCCAAAACCATTAATAAAGAAAACATAAAAACTGAATTTCTAAAATCACAATAAGTTACCTGATTATGATGCTAACTGAACTAGTGAAAATTTAAACAAACAAACCTTGGAAAACTGCATTAAATAAAGGCATGGAGTATATTAACTAATGTTGAATAACTAAATAAATCTCAACACATTTTAATTAAAGGTCATTCGCATAGGTGACAATATCCAAAATACATCCTTCTTCATTTGTTTATAACAATAAAAGATTTGTGAAGTTTTAAAAGTGACGGTGTTAAAATAACATGTTGCTGATAGTTCAAAATTTTTCAGGATATGTGCTCCCGAAGCAAGCACTAATCCAAAGCTGTGAAGAACTACTTTCATAGATATCTGCTGCATATATTGAGCAATGCTACCTAATTGCTCCCTGGCTTAAATTCCAATTTACTCAAAAGAGAATTCCATGCCAATATAGCTGCATTAGTCTGTGAACTTTTTTTATCTACATACACATATCATCTTCTCTCATGCTTAACTACATTCTAACAAGAGCTAGGGATATTCTTGGATGCTTTTCAACAGTTTTCAAAAGCAGTAACCCAGGCAATGTAGATTTGTACATGTATTTATTAACAGATTTAAACATAACTAAGAAAGCTGCTGAAAACATTATAAAATGTTTGACCATCTCTACAGTTTTTCACCTATACTCCTAACTTTCATTAGGGAATTTAAGGTGATGAATCACCTGAATTCAGGTGATGGAGTGCAATAAGTGCTTTGCAGATGTGATAATGTGAACACCAAGCGGACTCAAGCAGACTGGTAACTTTACAATCTGTAAAAAAAAAACAAAAAACACACACAAAAAACACCTGTCACCCTGCCAAAAACCCCAAAACAAAAATACCACCAAACCTCTCACGGATAAAAAGAGGCTAAACAATCTGAATATTCCACTAGGAGGCAAATCTTACGTGATTCTTATAACACCTGGAAGAGAAAACTTGCTACTGGCTCTAGAAACAGCAATACACTCCAACACTAGAAGAGAATGTGGGAAATACCTATCCAAGACAAATAATGGTATCTAACTTAAACATTAAAAACGGCTACAGATGTAATAGAAAGCTTAATTGAAAATGCCAAGCCTTTATTAAATTACTCATCACTGAAAATGAACCAGTTTAATTTTAAAAGTCACAGTCTTAACCACTATACAAAAAAGTCTTCTTTGGTGCAACACTGTCTTGCTGTGGTTTTAAACAGTGGTCCAGATTCAGAATGTCACCCATAGATCCTCTGCTATGGACTGAATTGTGTTCCCCATGCCCCACCTTCAAATTCACACGTTGAAGTTCTAAATCCCAATGAGATGGTATTTGGAGATGGTGTCTTTGGAAGGTAATTAGGGTTAGATGAGGTCCGAGGGCAGGGTCCTCACGTTAGGAGGATGTATGGTTTTGCAAAGGGTTAAGGGGAGATGTTCCCTTGCCACCATATGAGGACACAGTGAAAAGACCGCCACCTGCAAGACAGGAAGAATACCCTTACCAGGAATCCAATCGGCCAGCACCTTAATCTTGGTTGGATTTTCCAGCTTCAAGGAGTGTGAGAAATAAGTAACTGTTGTTTAGGCCACCCACTCTATGGTATTTTGTTAAAGCAGCCCATGCAGACTAATATATCCTCTTTCAAATGGTAAAAGACATAATCAGGCAGTACGAATACAAAGATAAATAAGGCACATTCTCTGCTCTGTGCCAAAATCTCAACCTCTAGTTGCAATGTCACTACTTCCTCCAGGAATCTGTCATCGCAATCTCTGCTCCACTCTACCTATGGAAGCCTATGATGGTAGTGGCCCTGATCCAAGGAAATGTCTACTCTCAATGCCTGGTCAATGGGGATTAAGAAAACAGATAATCACTCCTTTAAACTCTTTTACCAGTAAGGTAAAATGTGGAATAGTAAATTCGGTGTGGCCAGAGTAAAAGGTATATAAAGAAAAGTAGAGTCACAGAAGAACATAACACATAAACAGAGTATATGTAGTATTAAAATTTCATGGCAAAGTATGACTAGGTGTGGGGGAAAAATCTAAAATGGCTCTTTGGAGAGGAACAATAATGAAAAAACTATCAAATAATGATAGTATTTGAAAAACACTAATATAGATAGTATTTAAGGCAAGGAAAGCAGACATGACCACCAAAAGAACAAAGGTAGATGTCTATAGATCTTCCATGCATAGAGTCAAGGACATAATGAGATACCAGCAAAGGAGACTAAGAAGGTGCCAGAGACTTTCTTCAAAGCCACCCAGCTAAGTTGCCTCTGAGTGTAGCCACTGAAAAATCTCTACATTCCCTAACTTAGCCAGAGAGCTGAGTCCATTGATTTTTTTAGGTCCTTTACTATGCTCAGCTTTTAGAAAGACATAAGTGAAAAAAGCACAGGCATTTGTTTTTTGAAATCAATGAGGTACTACCAGATATAAGGTTATAAGAGCGGTAAAAAATTGTCAGAAAAAAAAAAAGAAAACTCCAAAGAATCAAGTCCTAAAAGTCAAGTTAAGAAGGTATTTCAAGGATGAGAGAATGAGTCAGCTGTGTCAAATGCTGTTAACAGATCAAGTAAAATAAAAGCAACGCCTGAATGTGAAAGTGGGATTAAGAGTTACCATTTTTTCAGATGAGAAAAATAACAGTCCAACATGTTGATGGAAATAACTTGGTACAAAAGAAAATATTGATGATACAGCACAAAGAACTGATGAAGTAGTAATTTTGGGCAAGTAAATGGAGATAAGATCTAGTGCACAAGTGTAGGAAAGAGCTTATCCACGGCAAAGGAAGGAAGGAAGATTTACAGGTGCAGGTACTGGTACTTGGGTAGATGGTAGGTTTGTAAAAGTTCTTTCCTGATTGCTTGTATTTCTCAGTGGTGAAATGGCAAGCGAGGTCATCTGCTCTGAGTGTGGGTAAGTAAATAAACACTAAGGACTTTATGACAAATCAGCTAGGAAAGAATGAATGGGCTAGAGATATGACTGCTTATTCAAAGGGAAGTAATCGTAAATTTAAATTGTGACTAGTTAGCATAATTATGATTTTCTCCCCTCCAGTCATTGTCAAACAATCTAGAAGGGGAAGGAGGTTTAAAGCATATATAAGGGAATAATTTGAGGTTCTGCTAATCAAAAGAGGGGACAAGGGGGTTTAAGTTACACATATAAGGGAGTGTTCATAAGAAAGTTAAGTGAGGACATGAGGGAAAGATAGGAACAATAAAAAAGTAGTAGGATTATAAATGCTGTGGGGTCAAAAGATCAGTTGAGTCAGGATATGAGAGGGAATATGCTGGAAAGACAGAAAGGTGACTGAAAACTGGGATGCTTGAAACTGAGATTGTGGAGATGTCAGGAATGTGATGACCTAAGGTGAAGGGCAAGATCACTGGAAGGAAGAAAGGGGAGAGGAAGGGAGGGGAACCGAGGAGATGGGAGGGAACGAGGAAACAAGCTCAAAGAACCAAGAGGAGAGGGTACTAGAAAGATCATCTATATGTGAATGACGCAATTACCAAATACTATGATAGGAAGGGCACAGGAGAGAGTAACAGGAGCAAAAATCTTCAAGGAATTAGGGAAGTTGGCAATGTCTCAAGTTTCTATCTCGGAAAACCAGGTATATGGTGCTTCCATCAACCAATTTAGTGAAGTATTAGTCACTCAGTCATGTCCAACTCTTTGTGACCCCAGACTGTAGCCCACCAGGCTCCTCTTGTCCATGGAATTCTCCAGGCAAGAATATTGGAGTGGGTTAGCCATTGCCTTCTCCAGGGGAATCTTCCTGACCCAGGCATTGAATCTGGGTCTCCCTCATTGCAGGCAGTCTTTACCATCTGAACCACCAAGAAAGCTACCAGGAATCAATATAAGGAATACAGAAAATACAGAAATCTGGAGATAAAGGCAATGGATTCCATTTTTGACCACTTTAATTAGAAATATCAGAGGAAGTCCATATGGTAATATTTGGAAGTTGGATCTGAAACTAAAGAGAAAGATTAGGTTTAGGGGGGCATTTTAAAAAAGTTTTTATTTAAAAAATTTAAATCTATTACGAAAATTTGTTATTGTTCAGTTGCTAAACCATGTCCAACTCTTTGAGACCCCATGGACCGTAGCATGCCAGGCTCCTCTGTCCATGGAATTTTCCAGACAAGAATACTGTGTGTAGCCATTTCCTTATCCAGTGGATCATAGCAGATCAGGAAGCCATCTCTCCTGCACTGGCAGGTGGATTCTTTACCACTGAGTCACCAGGGAAGCCATTATGAAAATCACAAACATACAGATACCATTCATTCAGCTCCATTAATTTTACCAAATGGCCAATTCTATTGCCATTCCTCCCACCACCAATTTTGAAGCAAATCCCAGATATCATATCAATTTATCTATTTTTACTTCAGTATGTATGGAGATATAATTTATGGGGTTTTCACATTCTCTTTTTAAAAGGAAATTCCTTCTTATGAATTTACTTTTTCTCTCCTCCCAGATGATTTAGTACAGCTAAAAGGGTTTTAAATAAATCGAACTACATGCCATTGATCTGTTTAAAAATAATATTAAGGATATGATCATGAGAGAAACCAAACCAAAATAAATCACCTTTACCACAGTTCAAGTTTAAACTCTACTTCCCACATCTCTCTATGCTTGATTTTGTGCTTACTAAGGTTCCGCTTAACCCTCGACATACTATATCACATACGCATATCTACACATATTATAGGAATCTTTCAACTCTGGTAACAAAGACAGCTGACTTCACAATTAGGATTCCAATGTATCAAAAAACCTTATTCATCTCATATCAAAAAAAAACTGCAGTGTACTTGCTGACAATGCTAAATTAATCTGCTCTCTGTTAAAAGATCAAGACTGAGTGTTAGGATCAAAGCAGAACATACGTAAATATTCCAGGTGATACAGGGCAAGAAAAGGACTACAGAAGTAAGAGGACACACAAGTGGATCACATTTTGATTTAGGCAATGGCTTCTTAGATATAACAAAAGCAGAGCAACAAAAAAAGACAGACTGGACTTCATCAAAATTCAAAACTGTTGTGCTTCAAAGGATACTAATCAAGAAAGAGAAAAGGCAACCCATGCGATGGGTGAAAATATCTGCAAAGCACATATGTGGGAAGAAAACACTATCTAGAATATTTACACAACTTTTACAACTCAACAATAAAAAGATAAATAACCTAATTTTTTAAGTGGGCAAAGAATTTGAAGAGATTTCTCCAAAGAAGATACACAAGTTTTGGCAAAGATGTGGAGAAACTGGAACCCTCAATTATTATTGGTTAGAGTGTAACATGAAAATATGGAAAACAGCATGGCAGTTCCTCTAAATGTTAAACATTAGTTACCCCATGATTCAGCAATTCCACTCATAGGTATAAATATATATACCCCAAAAAACTAAAAATATTATGTCCACACAATAACTTGTAGGTAAATGCTACTCACAATAGCAAAAAAAAAAAAAGTAAGCAATTCAAATACCAATTGACGATTGAATAAGTAAAATGAATTATTATTCAGACACAGATAAGAATAAAGTGTCGAAACATACTATAACATGGATAAATTCTGAGCATGGATTATGCTAAGTGAAAGAAGTTAGACATTAAAGGTTGCATATTGAACGATTCTATCTATATGTAGGCTCTTCCCTGGTGGCTCAGATGGTAAAGAATCTCCCTGCAATGCAGGAGACCCAGGTTCAATCCATGGGTCAGGAAGATACACTGGAGAAAGGAATGGCTACCCACTCCAATATTCTTGCCTGGAGAATTCCATGAACAAGAGGAGCCTGGCAGGCTACGGTCCATAGGGTCACAGAGACGGACGTGACTAACAGTTTTACTTTTTGGGGCTACCCTGGTGGCTTAGATGGTAAAGAATTTGCCTGTAACGCAGGAGACCCAGGTTCAATCCCTTGGAGAATGGTTCCCTACTCCAGTCTTCTTGCCTGGAGAATTCCAGGGACAGAGGATACTGGTGAGCTACATACAGTCCATGGGGTTGCAAAGAATTGCACACGACTAAGCAACTAACACTAACACACCTATATGTAATGTCCAGAACAGGCAAATCCATAAAGACAGAAAGCTGATTAATAGATGTTGGGGGCTGAAGTGAAAGAGAATGCAGTGACCACTAATGGACTACTAAAGGGTATAGGTTTCTTCTCTGGGGTGATACAAATGTTCTGAAATCAGACAGTGATAACAGTCACACAACTTTGGAATATACTTAAAATCACTGAACTGTACACTTTTAAATGGCAAATTTTCCCCCTTTACCTGGAAGTTTACTTTTTTCCCTTTTATTTACAGAGATATAATTGACATATAACATTATATTAGTTTCAGGTGTACAACATAATGATCTGTATCTACTGGGATATGATCACCACAATAAGTTGACATCTATCACCACACACAGCTACAATTTTTTTCTGGTGATGAGAATAGTCTTAGCAATTTTCAAATACACAATAAAATTTTAACTAGTCACCATATTGCATATTATATCCTATAATTTACTTATTTAATAATTGGAAGTTTGTACCTTTTGATCCCCTTTCTCCCATTTTCCTAACCCTCAAACCCTTCTACCTCCCACTTTAAACAACTATCAATCTATTTCAGGCACATGAGTTAAATTTTTTGTTTTGCAATTTCATATATAGGTGAGATTATATGGTATTTGTCTTTCTCTTTCTTACTTCACTTCACATAATGCCCTCAAAGACTATCCATGCTGTTGCAAAAGTTAAGATTTCATTCTTTTTTACAGCTGAATATTCCATTGCGTATATGAAGACACACACACACCGCCCCCGCCCCTTGTATCTTCTTTATCCATCCATCCACTGATGGACACTTAAGTCAAATTTATGCATTGGCTATTATAAATAATGTTGCAATGAACATGGAAAATGCAGATATTTTTCCGAGACAGAACTTTGTTTCCACTAAATACCCAGAAATAGAACTGTTGCATTATATGGTAGTTTTATTTTTAATTTTTTGAGGGACCTCCATAATGTTTTTCATAGTGGCCACACCAATTTTGTTGTTGTTCAGTTGCTCAGTCGTGTCTGACTCCTCCTATGGATTGCAGCACGTCAGATTTCCCGGTTCTTTACCATCTCCTGAGCTTGCTCAAACTCATGTCCATCAAGTCAGTGATGCCATCCAACCTCTTGTCCTCTGTCAGCCCCTTCTCCTCCCGCCTTCAATCCTTCCCAGCATCAGGGTCTTTCCCAATAAGTCGGCTCTTCACATCAGGTGGCCAAAGCATTGGAGCTTCAGTTTCAGCATCCTGAATATTCAGGACTGATTTCCTGTAGGATTGGTTTGCTTTCCTTGCAGTCCAGGGGACTCTCTTCTCCAACACCACAGATCAAAAACCACAATTCTTCGGCATTCACCTTCTTTGTGGTCGAACTCTCACATCTATACATGATTACTGGAAAAACCATAGCTTTGACTAGACAGACCTTTGTCTGCAAAGTAATGTTTCTGCTTTTTAATACGCTGTCTATAGATCTGTCATAGCTTTTTTCCAAGGAGCAAGCATCTCTAATTGCATGGCTGCAGTCACCACCTGCAGTGATTTTGGAGCCCAAGAAAATAACGTCTCTCAGTCTTTCCATTGTTTCCCCATCTATTTGCCATGAAGTGATGGGACCAGATGTCATGATCAAGTTTTTTGAATGTTGAGTTTTAAGCCAGCCTTTTCACTCTCCTCTTTCACCATCATTAAGAGACTCTTTAGTTCCTCTTCACTTTCTGCCATTAAGAGTAGTGTCATCTGCATATCTGAAGTTATTGATATTTCTCCTGGCAATATTGATTCCAGCTCGTGTTTCATCCAGCTCAGCATTTTGCATGATGTACTCTGCATATAAGTTAAATAAGAAGGGTGACACTATACAGCTATGATGTACTCCTTTCCCAATTTAGAACCAGTCCATTGTTCCATGTCCTATTCTAACTGCTGCTTCTGGACCTGCATACAGGTTTCTCAGAAGGCAGGAAAAGTGGTCTAGTATACCCACCTCTTTAAGAATTTTCCAGTTTGTTGTGATCCACACAGTTAAAGGCTATAGCGTAGTCAATGAAGGAGATGTTTTTCTGGAATTCTCTTGCTTTTTCTATGATACAACAGATGTTGGCAATTTGACCTCTGGTTCCTCTGCCTTTTCTAAATCCAGCTTGAACTTCTGGGAGTTCTCGGTTCACATACTGTTGAAGACTAGCTTGGAGAATTTTGAGCCTTACTTTGCTAGCATGCAAAATGAGTGCAATTGTTCGATAGTTTGAACACTCTTTGGCATTGCCCTTCTTTGGGATCGGAATGAAAACAGACCTTTTCCAGTCCTGTGGCCACTGCTGAGTTTTCCAAATTTGCTGGCATAGTGAATGCAGCCCTTTAACAGCATCATCTTTTAGGATTTGAAATAGCAAGTCTGGGTAAGTCTTTTGTGGAGTCACTGCTCCTTTCTCCTGGGTCAGGAAGCACACAAGGTTTTCTTGTGCCCTCTAAGAGTCTATTTCCCCAGTCCTAGGGAAGTTCTGCAATCAAATCCCACTGGCCTTCGAAGTCAAATTCCCTGGGGGTTCTCAGTCCCTTTGTAGGATCACCAGGTTGGGAAATCTGTTGTGGGTCCTCGAACTTTTGCAATAATGCGAGAACTTCTTTGGTATAATTATCATCAAGTTTGTGGGTCGTCTGCTCGATGGCTTTATAGTGGAGCTAATGATGACCTCCTCCAAGAGGACTTCACGCCATAGGCCATGCCACCCAGGTCTGCTGCAGCCAGAGCCCCTGTCCCCGAGGTAGGTCACCGTTGACCGGTGCCTCCGCAGGAGACACTTCAAACACTCAAAGGCAGGTCTGGTTCAGTATCCTGTGGAGGTCACTGCTCCTTTCCCTGGGTCCTGGTGTGCACAAGGCTTTGTTTGCACCCTCCAAGCGTCTCTGGTGGGTCTAAGATTTGACTTTAAACACAATTCGCATAGTTAATTTTATAACATTTTAATTACCTCAAAAGGATACCCTTTTATCCTCAAAACAGTACCCTTTTATCCTTAGCTATTACCTCCCCATTCCTCCAATAATCACTAATAATCATAAGCAATCACTAGTCTTTTTGTCTCTATAGAGATTAAGTTAATTGATTCTGGTCTAAAATAATCAGACAATTTACTTAAGTGAGTTAACCAAGTACAAACTGATAGAAATATAGGCAAATAATTCATTAGTATAATCTATTTAACTGTGCTCAGAGTTTGAAAAATCCCAATTCTTTAGTAAGGCTGTTCAAGTTTATTGGGTTAAAAACAATAATGTCCATTTTTCAAATTTTTTAATTAAAAAAATCACTTTCTGCTCATATCAGACACAATACACGAAATCTTGTTTTTTTTTATACTGGCTTTCACAACACAAGAACTTGAGTGTTTTTCATTATATGTCCAGATCTCATAAACACTACCTGTTACCTTCTATGGGCCATTTAACTTGAGAAAAAAACATTCTCTAGGCCCAGTATGAATTCCATGATCCAAGCTAGCAAAGCTCAAAAATATATTTTTGTATCCTGTATGGACAGGGGTATGAGGAAACAGGCACGCTTGCAAACAAGAAGGTAAATTCACATACTCTTTATGAAAGCAAACTGGCAAGATCTGTCAACTTTTAAAATGTACAATTTTCCAGCGATCATCCATCCTTTTAGGACTTTATCTTACAGATATAATCATGCATGTAAAAAATGACGTAAGTTCAAGGTTATTCAGTATAGTACTAGCTGTACAATAGCTACAGAATGGGCATAACCTTTAGTGGCATATTAAATCACTAATAAAATACAGCTATGAAAAAGAATAAGTAAGTGAGGTAAGTCAGAGGAAGACAAACATCACATGCTATTGCTTATAGGAATCTAAAAAAACCTGATACAAATGAACTTATTTACAAAAAAGAAACAGACTCAGAGAAGGAACTTATGGTTACCATGGAGGAAAGGGGGGACAGTGCAGAATGGGAGTCTGGGATTGACATGTATGCACTACTATATTTAAAACAGATAACCAACAAGGACCTACTGGATAGCACAGGGAACTCTGCTTACTTAATATTCTGTAATAATCTAAATGGAGAAAGAATCTGAAAAAGAATAACACACTTGAAACTAACACAACTATACTCCAATATAAAATAAAAATTAAAAAAAGAAAAATAATTGTTATTTACATACGCAAAGGTTCTCCAAGAAATTGTTATTATTAAATGAAAATAAAATCACGAAGCAGGGCTTCCCTGGTGGTCCAATGGTTAAGGATCCACTCACCAATGCAGGGGACAAAGGTCCAATCCCTGCTCCAGGAAGATCCCACCTGCTTCAAGGCAACTAAGCCCATGTGCCGTAATTACTGAGCCAGCGCTCTGGAGCCCGTGAGAGCCACAGCTATCAAATCCACTCGCTGCAACTACTGAAGCCCACTTTCCCTAGAGCCTGTGCTCTACAAGAGAAGCCACTGCAGTGAGAAGCCTATGCACTACAACTTGCCCCAACCAGAGAAAAGCCTGTGCAGCAATGAAGGCCCAGCACAACCAAAATTAAGTAAATAAATTTTTTAAAAAAGCGATGACATTTGGGACTTCACTAGCAGTCCAATGGATAAGAATCCAAACTCCCAATGCAGGGGACCGAGGTTTGATCCCTGCTCAGGGAACTAAGATCCTACATATTGCAACTAAGCCTGTGCGCTGTTCTGAGTCTCTGTACTGAGTCTAGAGAACCCCTCTCACCCCACCTAGAGAAGCCTTCCGAGCAACAAAGAGGCTGTGTGCTGCAATGAAGACCTAGCACAGCCAAATGAATAGATAAGAAAAGCAATGACACGTACTGAGTTAAGTCATATTCTTAATACCTGGAGGATGAACACAAATCGACTCTTATCAGAATGTCAAAATCTGAATAGACATAGTGACAGAATAGCACAGCTAGAGAGTTATTCCTTTAATTAGCAAATAGATCATTTATTAAGTATATAGAGGTCCTGTGCTAGGCACTGTGGATATGACAAAACTGGAGTATGACCAGAGACAATAGAACACGTAAGACCGTCCTGATTGTTCTGACAGAGTAAACAGGCGGATTCAGAGAACATAAAGCAGGGGACCAATCCCGGTCTAGGAATCAAAGAAGGATGAAATGTTTAACAGAGACAAAAAGGAGCAACAGCAGTTAGATATGTTAGGTACAAATTCTAAGAGTTCAGTGTGTCTGGAGTGCCTCAGGTCAGTGGCAAGGAATGACAGTGGAGAGGAAGGCAGACGGTTCAGCGTATACAGTAACCTATGTTACAGACCTGGGCTTTACCCAAAGTGTAATCAAGATAGAGAAAGTTATTTAAAAGTTTTAAGTAGGTGCTCATGTTTGAAAGGTCATCCTGAAAGAGTAACCAAACCATAGGTAGAGAGACCTTAGGTTATGAATTTGTGGCAGATGAGACATAATGCTAGCCTGACCAAAGTATAGTAGAGGGTTGGGGGGAAAAGTGTATGGACTGAAGAAGCACTTAAGCAGTTAAATCAAGAGAACCTGATGATAGGATAGGAGGTTAAGAGAGACGAGGAGTCAAGAAAGATAGCTAGGTTTCTGACTGGGGCAACAGGGTGAATGAAAGTGATAAGAGATACTGAACAAATAGATCTGGGGAACAGGTAATAGGTTCAATTTTGGACATGCTGAATTTGTGGTATTTATGAGCTATCCAAGTGGAAATAATCAGTAACGCATTAGACATACAAATAGTACAGGTCTTCAGCTAGTCTGAGGTGAGGAGGAGCATTAAGTTCATCCAGAGAGAATACTGTGCAAGTACTGCAGTGTTAGGACCAAGCCCTGAAGAACACCAACAGTTAGAAACTGGACAGTGAAAGATGCATCTTCGTAAATTAAGAAGGAAAGGTATGAAGGGTAGGAAGAAAATAAGTTTTATTTACTTTTACTTTAGTTAAGAAATGGCTCTTAATTAACCCAGAAGAGCAGGGAGGGTTTTTAGTTTTACACCAAGAATTTTTCAATTGCACTGTAGTTGATTTACAATATTGTATTAGTTTCAGGTGTACAGCAAAGTGATTCAGTTATACATACATATTCTTTTTCAGATTCTTTTCCATTTTTAGGTTATTATAAGACACTGAATATAGTTTCCTGTGCTATACAGCAAATCCTTGTTGTTTATCTATTTTATATATAGTGGCGTGTATCTGTTAATCCCATACTTCTAATTTATCTCTCCCCTAACTTCCTCTTTGGTAACAAGTTTTTTCTATGTCTGTGAGTCTGTTTCTGTCCTATAAATAAGTTCATTTGTATTATTTTTTAAAGTCTACATATAGTGATATAACATGTCTTTCTCTGTCTGACTTACTTCGCTTAGTGTGATAATTTCCTTCTTTCTTTTTGGCCAAACCTCATGGCTTGTGTGATCTTAGTTCCCTGACCAGGGATTGAACCTGAACCACTGAACTGGAAATGCCAAGTCCTAACCACTGGATTGCCAGGAATTCCCCAGTATGGTAGTTTCTAGGTTCATCCAAGTTGCTGCAAGTGGCAATATTTCATTCTTTTTTTATGGCTAAGTAATATTATTTTTGTGTGTACAGGTGCATGCACAACAAACACCTTTAACCATTCACCTGTTGATGGACACTTATCCACATCTTGGCTATTATAAACAGTGCTGCTATGAACACTGGGGTGCATCTATCTTTTTGAATTAGTTTTCATCTATTCTGGACATAGGCACAGGAATGAGATTTTTAGTTTTTTGTTGTTTTTTTTTTTTAATGAAGTATGTGCTAAGCTGCTTCAGTTGTGTCCGACTCTTTGCAACCCCATGGACTGTAGCCCATCAGGCTCCTCTAATCATGGAATTTTCCAGGCAAGAATACTGGAGTATGTTATACCCTGCTCCACAGGATCTTCACAACCCAGGGATCAAACCTGCGTCTCTTATGTCTCCTGCAGTGGCAGGCAGATTCCTTAATATTAGCACCACCTGGGAAGCCATAAAGTGAAGGTGAAGTCGCTCAGTTGTGTCCGACTCTTTGCAACCCCATGGACTGTAGCCTCCCAGGCTCCTCCGTCCATGGGATTTCCCAGGCAAGAATACTGGAGTAGGTTGCCATTTCTGCTACTTTATGTATGACCTTGGACAAGTCAATTTCCTCACTACAGAAAAATAAGCAAGTTTTGACCAATAGCTGTATGTCATTAGAGAGCTGTCTGTGCTTAAATTTTAAGACTTACTTCATTAATCAGGGTTTCAAATTTGTTCCAATTTCCTAAGAACCATTTAGGTAAATCACTATATCCATTTCTCTTTAGGCTGTCCATAGTAAACTTCAGGCTTAAAAATACCATGTTCCTCACCTTCCAAAATGCAATGCTCTTTACACTCCCAACTAAGCTTTCATAGGATGACACATAATTAGATTTCATATGCATATCTTAAGAGTACGAATTACCTAAAGTTTAACTAGAACAGGTAAACTATTATTTAAATTAGACCTTGGCCAATTTCAAGGAAGAAGCTTCTAGTACACTACTTGGACATTTGTTATAGTATTTGAATTATAACTCAAAATGTCTGTGGGCCAAACAAAGTAAAGAGATGGAGCTAAAGCTGGTAAGCATTATCTGAATCCTCTCATTGCACTACAGCTCACTTAAAAATTCTGTCAGCAAACCCCAAGTCTCTCATATTGGCCAACAGACTAAAGATAACAAAAAATGAAGAGCAAAAATTTACCTTAACTGCAACCCTATTGGGTTCTTATTCTTAAAATGTATAAACCCTTGTCATTCATGGCCCCTAAAGCTTGCATCCACCTCTCTCCTTTAAAAGCAGTTTTAAGAGCAGTAGTTTTCGAAACTGGGCAGAAGGTACAGAAATCTTCCATATATCCTTTGTCCCCACATACACACAGCCTCCTATAATGTCAACATCCCACACCGGAACACCTGTTACAATCAATGAACGTATACTGGCACATCATTACTATTCAAAGTACATATTTTACATTAGAGTTCACTCTTGGTATTGTATCTTCTTTGAGTTTTGACAAATTTACAACATGTAACCACCATTTCAGAATCATAAGGAATAATTTCACTGCCCCAAAAATCCACTGGGTTCTGTCTACTCATCCTTTGATTTGTTGTTGTTCAGTTGCTGAGTTGTGTCCAACTCTCTGCCACCCCACGTACTACAGCACACTGGGATTCCCTGTCCATCACTGTCTCCATTAAGTCAGTGATGCCACCCAACCATCTCATCCTCTGTTGCCCCCTTCTCCTCATGTCCTCAATCTTTCCCAGCATCAGGGTCTCTTCCAGTGAGTCAGCTCTTTGTATAAGGTGGCCAAAGTATTGGAGCTTCAGCTTCAGCATCAGTCCTTCCAATGAATATTCAGGGTTAATTTCCTTTAGGATTGACTGGTTTGATTTTGCTGTCCAAGGGACTCTCAAGAGTCTTCTCCAGCATCACAATTCGAAAGCATCAATTCTTCGGCACTCATCCTTCTTGACAGTCCAACTTTGACATCCGTACATGACTACTGAAAAAACCGATTTTTAACTCCTAAACTGCAAACAATAGCTAAGAGATTCTAAATGCTGAAATGACATTCAGAATCTTGAGGATGAAAAGGGAAGGCAAAAGTCAGGGCAGAAAAAAACAGGCCAAAAATAAGAGCAAAGGACAAGTAAAGGAGAGAGCAGCTGCATTTTAAGAATCAAAACACTCCACCCCTTAAAGAGCCAAAGCCAGATCCTTTAAGTACGGTTTTTCCTTTCCATTCCCTTCTAGGAATTCTAAGAGGGTCTTGGCTAATACACTATAACTGAGTCTTCTTAAGTAGGCAAAGCAGTTATAGCTTAAGTAAATTCCTGATCTCCATATAAACATTTACTGGAAGTGACTCAAACCTTAGACTCACTCACTTTTAAGATACTAGTGGCAAAACTATGAACACTCTTGAGCTGGATGCTCTCTGATAGCACACTGTACACTGGCTCTACAGTTCTCTATGCTGTATTCATGAATAGGATTAGCTTGATTAAACAGACTGAAGAGATTTTATAACCCACACTCAGACTTACCAAATGCTAAGTCCACTCTTTTCAACACATCTGCCCTTTATTCGGCACAAGTGATATACGCATACAGCATCAATTCTTTTTACAGTATTCTGTATCTCATCTGTTTCTTAATCATTGCTTACCCTCCTCGACTGATGCAATCTTAGCCTTGCTAGTTCCATTTTCAGTACTTCTCTACCTCTAATCTATCACTAATCACTAGCTGACTCCTATTACTGCTCTTAGGAGATTAGGTCCTACAGTAGTTTCCAAGTGTCCTAGCAGTTAATTCCAAGATGCATTACCTTACCTTCGTTGCCAAGTCTTTAATAAGGTGCCCCAGATTACTCCTTTTTCCTCTCCTCATCTATCACCTTCTTGTTGTTCAGCAGTTCAGTTGCTAAGTCACATCCGACTCTTTGTGACCTGCATGGACTGTAGCTTGCTAGGCTCCTCTGTCCATTGTGATTCCCAGGCAAGTATACTGGAGTGGGCTGCCATTTCCTTCTCCAGGGGATCTTCCTGGACCAGGGATTGAACCCATGTCTCCT
The DNA here is from genome assembly GCF_029407905.1 of Bubalus kerabau. NCBI lineage: Eukaryota > Metazoa > Chordata > Mammalia > Artiodactyla > Bovidae > Bubalus > Bubalus kerabau. The sequence continues at coordinate 18,913,597 of NC_073641.1, forward strand.
GCACTGGCAGGCTGATTCTTTACCACTGAGCCACCGGGGAAGCCCTGCTATGCCAGGTTTATTTATTTATTTTAATTTTATTTTATTTTTAGACTTTACATAACTGTATTAGTTTTGCCAAATATCAAAGTGAATCCGCCACAGGTATACATGTAAATGCCCTTTACCTGACAGTCCTCCATTTCCAACTCAAATGTGGTGCCATGTGCCTGGAATCCCTCATTCCCCCCAAGACAATCTACTGGTCATCTTCCATCATTTTAACTTCACTTGCCATGAGGTCTTGTCAGATCACTGTTAGAAAATGCTACTTTGTCTAACATAATGGATCATAACTCTGGGTGTATACTAGAATCATCAATGTGTATGAAGCTGTTTCACCCGTGTAGTTGTCTTAAATACTGAGGCCTTGGCTTCATATCAGACCAATTAAAACAGAATCTCTGGGCAAAGTACCCAGATACTGGTGGTGACAGGTGGGGAGTTGTTTATATTTGGTTGTTTTTTCCAAAGCCCTACGTGTGATTTTAATAAGCAACCAGGGCCATGAACCACTACATTAACTACCCAAGCTAGAAACAGAACTCCCATAACATTTATGCTCCCTAAACATATCTACATCCCTAAAATACACTTACTACATAGCCTTGACCAACACATATAATGTGAATATCTAAAATAGTCCATCATTAGGCTTAAACACTTTACAGTAGTTTATACACTCAAGTGTAGGGTTTAGCTTTTGTAAAATGGGGAAGATACTGTATACATTATAGGGATGTCACAAAAGTCAAATAAGATACTGGATATTATACACTTAGCAAAACAACAGAATTATAAAAGGCACAAACGTTAAACCCCTTCAGGTATCAAGAATAACACGTGGATTCACTTTTTAAGAAACAAAACTTAAGTGGCAGTATGGAAGACATAGCTATCTGGATGAGGCTGAGTACGGAGCTCCTGGCCAAGAGCTCTAATCAAAGGGTCATTCATAGTATAAACAACTGGACAAACTTTTACTACAAGAATGTCCCATCCTGATGCACACTCTCCTTTTAAAAAATCCTATATAGGTGAAATCTGGTTAAAATTAATGCCAAAAACCAATTTAAAAAAAATCTGGAGACAAAGTCTTCGAAAGTAAGTAAAACACAGCCCAGGGACATGGCTGATTCTTACAGGCCCTTGGCCACACCGTGTGAGGAGGCTGTTCTCACACAGAAGCACCAGCAGCTGGCTCTATCTCCTTCCGTGGTCCCTGTGTTTACAAGCATCCCAACATAGAATATCCAGAGAGGAACCTGCTGCCAGGGACTGGTCTGCCAGAAATTTAAAATGGAATAAACTTTACTCCTTTAGGTATCAAAACAAAGATTAAAAGGCATAAAGTAAAAATTTCAAATGAATATTAGAGAACAGAAAATAGGCCAGGAATGACAAATAATGCCAATTTCAACTGACTGACAAGGGCTACCAGGACTGGTGGTGCTGTATTTTAAGGAGAATTCTGAGAGTGAATATACTGGTTCATCAGGGAAGCATGCCATGTGAGATAATGGATACTGTCATGGGCAGAGGATGCAAAAGGGGCAGCATGGATGACATGTATTTTCCATCCAGAAGACTCATAACTTAGAGAGTGTAATCTAAGAATCCGTATCAGAAAAGGTAAGTGGCAATGATGTACACACAGAATAGCACAGTTCTATCAGAACTAATCATACTACGTAAAAATCACTTATTTGTTTCTGAGGGCAGGAACTTCAACACGTATCAGAATGCCTTATATGCAACTATGAACAAAGGCATATTTCGGGCTTCCCTGATGGGTCAGTGGTAAAGAAATTGCCTGCCAATGCAGGAAACAGGGGTTTGATCCCTGATTCAGGAGGCTCCCACAGGCCACAGAACAACTAAGCTAGCGTGCCACAACTATTGAGCCTGGGCTCCAGAGCCCGTGAGTTCCAACTACTGAACCCACCTGCTGCACTACGGAAGTCCGTGTGCCCTAGAGTCTGTGCTCCGCAACGAGAGAATCACCATGACTAGAGTCGCTCCCATTGGCCACATCTAGCAGCAACGAAGACCCAGCACAGCCAAAAATAAATAAATTAAGTATTTTTTAAGGTATATTTAATTAACTCTGTAATAAGGAAACAAAGAATTATGAGATCACATTATTTTGTGATATGGCATAATCACTTAAGGTCTACACACAAAAATACTCTCACACTCTAGTAAAAGCCCATTTGAACAGCAAGCTGATTGCAGTAGGTACAGAGAAAAATATGCAATACCTCAAATGAAAGAAGGCCAGGACTAGATTTAGAAGCACGGAATTTTCCAGGCAAGAATACTGGAGTGGGTTGCCATTTCCTCCTCCACAGGATCTTCCCAACATAGGGATCAAACCCACGTCTCTTGCATCTCCTGCATTAGCAGGCGGATTCTTTACCACTAGTGCCACTTGGGAAGCCTTTACCCTTGGGAGATAGTAGCAGAAAGTTAAATGAAAGGTTAACCAACGATGAAACGATACTCCATTTCAGTTTGTGTAAGCTTTCACTAGACATATCCCATGATCAATAATTTGTATTTAGTTCTCATACACACAATATATGGCACAGCATCCACTATGTGTAATTAAGCACTTAAATGCTTAATATGGTGAGGTTCTAACATCTATTTTCACTTAGACACTATAATAATATTAGTACTATTTTAATTATAAGAGTTAGTGTGTGACAGAAGGGCAACCCTCCTATATTTGCTCCACAACTGGACCACAAGAGTGAAAAACTAGTTTTACCCAGGATTTAAAAACTGTATCTATTCTCAAGCTCAAAACTACAATCTCAAAACAAACACCTTAAAAGATTACTTCAAGTTACAGGACAGAGGTGTTAAAAGCAAAGTGGGTGGTTAATTCTAAGAATTAAGCTTTGCAAAAGATAAGTGTAATATTAATGACAAGTATTACTTGTGACTAGAAAGAATGGGTCTGGATGATCTCTCGAGGAAATCTTGGTCTGGATTTTCCATACTTGTACCTTCTTCCTACAAGTATGGAAATGAGCTTAATTGGCTCTTTGCTATTTTCTCTAGATATTTTAAAAAATTATCACACATAAACAAATAGCCTTTCCCCACAGTTCGAAAATTTCTGTCACAAAATTCAAGTGACTAGGCAAAAAATATAGATTTCTTTCTGTGGTAGTTCTGGAAGCAACAAGTGACAGACTATTGAAAAGGGGCTTTAAAGCCTTAGATTCAAGAATCTTAACACTTAGAGTGAATACAATATGAGAAATCAATTTGATCTCACCGGTTGGGCAAATTTAAGCAACATTACTAATTGTAGGTTATCTAAAGCTAAAGATGCTTTTATATCTCAAAAAAAAAAAAAATCAAAGTACACAAAGTGATTAACTTCATACTATCATCAGCAAACATTTGCCAGCATCTAAAGAGAGCTGGGAGCAAAAGGACTCAGGTTTTGATCCAAGTCAAGCCTCTTTATTAACCATATGATCTTGCCAAGTTCTCCAACCTCAGATTCTTCACCTATAAAGCAATGAATCTGCCACCCAATTACCCTACTTACCTCACAGGGTTTCTAGGAGGATCCAGGTAGATAACCTATTTGAAAAATTATGAAGACCTAAAATATATAACCAACATCACACTAATCACCATGTAAAAAGAAATCATTAATCCACAATTCTGCTTTATTGACTATGCCAATGCCTTTGACTGTGTGGATCACAACAAACTATGAAAAATTCTTAAAGAGATGGGAACACAAGATCACCTGACCTGCCTCCTGAGAAATCTGTATGCAGGTCAAGAAGCAACAGTTAGAACTGTACATGTAACAACAGACTGGTCCCAAATAGGGAAAGGAGTACATCAAGGCTGTATATTGTCACCCTGCTTATTTAACTTATATGCAGAGTACATCATGTGAAATGCCAGGCTGGAAGAAGCACAAGCTGGAATCAAGACTGCCGGGAGAAATAACAATAACCTCAGATATGCAGACGACACCACCCTTATGACAAAAAGCGAAGAAGAACTAAAGAGCCTGTTGATGAAAGTGAAAGAGGAGAGTGAGAAAGTTGGCTTAAAACTCAACATTCAGAAAACCAAGATCATGGCATCTGGTCCCATTACTTCATGGCAAATAGATGGGGAAACAATGGATACAGTGAGAGACTTTATTTTGGGGGGCTCCAAAATCTTGTAGATGGTGACTGCAGCCATGAAATTAAAAGATGCTTGCTTCTTGGAAGGAAAGCTATGATCAATCTACACAGCATATTAAAAAGCACAGACATTACTTTGCCAACAAAGATCTGTCTAGTCAAAGCTATGGTTTTTTCAGTAGTCATGTATGGATATGAGAGTTGGACTATAAGGGAAGCTGAACACCACAGAATTGATGCTTTTGAACTGCAGTGTTGGAGAAGACTCTTGAGAGCCCCTTGGACTGCAAGGAGATCCAACCAGTCCATCCTAAAGGAAATCAGTCCTGAATATTCACTGGAAGGACTGGTGCTGAAGCTGAAACTCCAATACTTCGGCTACCTGATGTGAAGAACTGACTCACTAAAAGACCCTGATGCTGGGAAAGATTGAAGGCAGAAGAAGGGAACAACAGAGGATGAGACGGTTGGATGGCATTACCGACTTGATGGACATGAGGTTGAGTAAGCTCCAGGAGTTGGTGATGGACGGGGAAGCCTGGCGTACTGGAGTCCACTGGGTCGCAAAAAGTCAGACATGCCTGAGCAGTCGAATTGACCTGAACTGAATCCACAATTCCCTCCATTCCACTCACTCCATAATCAAAATCACATAATTGTACCAAAAGGAACTATACTGCTATGTGGTTCATTTTTATTAACTAAATTCACAGTCCATTCTCTAAAAGCCTGTCTAATGACATGGAAAAGTAAATAAGCAGAAGAATAAATGTGGCAAAATAGGTAGTGAATTAGGTCACTAAAATCTTTTCTAAGATGGCCTGCCCTAAACTCCAAGATTCCTGATGGGTCCTTTGAAATCTTCTTTCCTCTGGATTTCAGATGCTTAATTAAAGCACTCTTTTCACTGTTTAATTAAGAAACAGATGTATTTTTTCCTCTCACAATTTTTGAGTTTTGTGACCTAGTAAACATACCACAACACTTTTTACCAGACCATTCCAACTAGGCTCTATAACGCTGCTCTCCAGTGGCTTTCCCATGAGTGAGAAGCAATTTCTGACTTCTTAACTGGGCTAGAAAAAGCTGTATATGGTTCCCAAATAATAGAGAATTCTTCCTTTCCTGTCACAGGTGACAGTCTGGTTTCTAGGCCACATTAAGCCAGGCTCTTGGCTTCCACTGTATGAATCTAGACAAGTCACTTACAGTGACTTGGGACCCAGTTTCCACATCTTTAAAAATGAGAACTTGATTATCTCCAAGGATCTGTCTGGTTGAAATGGTGCATGAGTCTCTTTAGATCACATTTATCAATTATGTGACTAAGACACCTCGAAGAATAATTCCATCGTGGCTGCAGCTTCCAAATGTGCAAAACATTTCTCATCACTCCCCCAGCCTCCAAAGGATAGTCAAAGCTACTGTAGAACAAACAAGAAATAATATAACAGTGCAGTTTTGTGTGTGTGAGGTCTCCTAATGAAGACTACCTAGCTACACAACAGTTAAGATTGAAGTTTTTAGAGTCATTAGATTCAAAAAGAAACTGAATCAGAAAGATAATAGAAAGACACATGCAAGACAACAAACATTGAGTGTTCATTTCCAGAAACCAGTCCAATCTCATGCCAGGTTATTTCCTATGGGTAGGAATAATCTTAGGAGTCCAAGCCTAACCTCTGTCACTTCTAATCTTAGAATACCAAAACAGTCAGTAAGCCTTGCTAGATCACTCAATTTCAATGAACACTGGGAATCTTGAACTAAGAGGCCTGAATGAGGCAGTGGGGTGGGGGTGGGGAGCAGAATAAGGAAGCGGCAGCACAGGATGAGCATAGATGGAACTGTTTTCCTTCCAGGTAAGATTTTGACGTAATGATTAATCAAAACAACGTTAGAAAACTAAGTTCAATAATGAGTGATTCACTCAAAAACTATATGCAACGAACTCATCGAGGAGCAGATGAATTCTGGGAATTTAAAATCCTGTAATGCCCAGGCTGTGGCTGAAGTAGGAGTGGGCAGTCTGCCATCCATCAATAGCATTCTCCATACCACCCCTTCTCTGGTGCAGTCTGAAAACATAATATTAAGAAAAATGTAAAAAAAAAATTAATACTTAAGGAAATATGCTGTCTCATGAGTCTCCTAATGACTTAGGAATTCACTGACTGACTGGCCATCCAGTTTTAGTAATCAATGAAAACATACTGGGAATTGGTTTTGAGCAGGGTGTTGAAAGATACTAACAAGTCCACATTAATTACCTGGAAATATATATTTTTTAATATATGAGCATCGCAGATGGGAGAAGCATGCTCAGAAACAAGGACAAGGATCATGACTTAGCAAGCATGCAGAGAAACATCAAATCACCAGTGAACAGCAGTCTAGAACACCCCTCTTCACTGATGTGGTTTCCTGTCTCAGGCATTACATTAGTGCTCATCCAACTACAAAGTTTATTTCTGTTACAACGATCACTAGTGTTTTATCCAAACAGATAGACCATAGAAATGGGCCGAAACAAAACAGCTTCTGTAAAGTGAAAAAGGGAAGGCTTTAGGTGAGTCTCCCAGACATCAATTTCTACTGTCAAACACCACTACCCAATGCAAATGATCATTCCCTTAAGTTCTCTGCTTATCTGTTACCTTCAACTCTACTATGCACCTGAGGAGCAGAAATACATACATGACTGTAAGTTAAGATGAAATACACTGTAATGATTTCCATTATTTCTCAAGGGCAAACTGCTTTGAAATGTAATTTTAGGTTACTAGCACTTATGTAAGAACACAAAGCTCTTAGATGTCTGGGTTTCTGGTATAGGCAGAAGATGAAGCCAGAAAGAGTACTAAATATAGTACTAAATAAAGAATATCCTAGAATCCCCCCAAAACCAAAACTGTCTGCAGTCTGACACATTTAAAAAGATGTTAGCCCAGAAAACATAAAATTAACCAAACCTTTCAAGTATCATACTTTTTCTGATAAATTCTATAGTTAAACCTACAATCACAGTTAAAAGTCTTAGAATGTAAAGAACTCACACATTTTATTGCTTCTCCACCAAATTTTAAATAATATATATAAACCCTACTTTTACTAGTATACAGTGAACCTGCATTTACCTAAAAATGAAATTACAGTAACAGCACAGCTTAAGGAAAGCAATTTGAAGAGAAAATATGAAGAAACCCCAACCAAAGTAAAAGAGACATCTCTTCCCCGCTAGTGTTATGGGTAACTTCTAAAGCTCAATGTGTTATAATTAATCTTTTCACATACTGCATAATAATGTTGACACAAATTATGTCAGATATAAGGAAAGGGAAAAAAAAATCATTAGCTGCACAGGGTCTTCCAATATATGTTATCACAGATAAGCAAGGCAGTCAATCTAAGCTTCACATAACTTGATCAAACCTGTAGAAGCCTCTCGGTAGAGGCTGTAGATGAGACAGCGAGAGTTACCACTGACTAGGCTAAACGATAATAAGCCATAACCTAAAGGCACAGGATTAGATAACACCGCACGCCTGTCGGTATTACACACCTCTACTTCGTTCAATGTTTGGACTGAAACATAATTTTACCCGCCTCCATGCGTTTTCTCCTTTACAATATAAATTATTTCCAATCCTGGCTGGCTAGGGGCGTAAAACATTTTCCCCAAGAGAAACCTATAGAAAGAGACACAAGCCTAGGGCTTTTTCTCTCTTTATAATTTTAATTAGGCATGTGCCTCCACCTCGTATTACACTTTTCTCTCGGTTACCTCTCAGGAGGGTGTGAGAATATCAACATCCGGTCGTCCACCCCCACCCTCTCAGGAGTGCCCCGCACAGACAAGGATCATCCTGCTCCTTCCCTTTCAGTCTCATCACCTTTGAGAAGCTTATCGAATACTTCTTCCCTTCGCTCCCCCACCCTTATTCATGGCTGAGCACCACAGGCTCCCCATCCTTCTTCCAAGGAAGGGACTGGCAAAAAAGAAAGAGGCATGCTCGAGAAATGAAAGACGAAGAAACCTGACAACCAAACAGTTGAAACCAATGGGGTTGGCCTTTCTCTCCCACCTTGGCCTCGGACCAGTAGTCGGTTCCCTAAATGCTGAAATCTCTGGTCTTCACGCTCTCCCCACCCCCCATCCCCTCAGAGATGAGGCCGGAAAATGAAAAGGCCGGGGTGAGCCGCGAGGCTGGGTCAATCCTATCGGAGCCTGCCGGCCCCGGGCGGGGGTCCCCGGGGAGGAGCGGGGGGCCCCCCGACCCGGGACCCTCCGGCGCACCCACCCGAAGACAACCGGAGACCCCCGGGCCCTTCCCCGTCGGCCTCCCCCCGGCCCAGCCCCCCGCAGGGCCCCTCCCCGGTTCGGCACTGCAGCGGCACCCGGGGCGGACCCCAAGCTGGCCTCACTCGCACACACGCCACACACAAAAGCGCCGCGGCCGCCGCCTTCCCGCCCCCACAGCCCGGCGGAGCAATCAATGAGGCGACCGGCGCCCGCGTCTCCGCCGCACAGAGCCGACAGCCGGGCCGGACGGCAGGGGCGGCGGCGAGGCTCACCATCGCTCCGCTTGATCTCCACGTAAATCCCGATCTGGATCTTGCCGAAGTTGGCCGTTGCCATCACCTCATCTGGAGCAGCGGCGGCGGGCCGAGGGAGGGGGACCGGAGGGCGGAAAAGGCGGGGAGGGGGCGGGGTAGGTGTGGGAGGGGGAGCGGTTGCCCGCGGCCGCGCCGGCCCGGGCGACAGCGTGAACGCGAGCCGGGGCCGCGAGGAGCAGCGGCGGGCTGGCAGGCAGAGGCCCCGGGCCTGCAGGCCGGCGGGAGGACGCGCACGCCGCGGCGTCGGGGTGAAGCGAGGGCCAGGGCGGTGCGGCGGCGCGGGGGAGAGTGGGAGGACCCGCGCCGCCCGCCCAAGAGCCGACGCTGGGGAGGCGGGGCGCCGCGCGCCTGCGCAGAGCGTGCCTCCCGCGTCTTTTCCTGGTCGGCCCGCCTTGCCCCGCTGCCTGGAGGCGGCCCCGCCCAGCTCCGCGGCTGGGCGGGCGGCGGCCGAGGCTAGGCCGGCGGAGGGAGCGGAGCGCGCGCGGCAAGGCCCCCGGAGAGCCTGCGTCTAGTTTGATTTCGGCGCGCGGCCTGAAAGAGGCGGGAATCTGCGCTTCCAAGAATTTGCACTGTTGCTGGAATGGATTAAGCTCCCTGCGGTTTCTGGGCTTTCCAGCTGGAGCGCGAGGCTGGGGGATGTGCATTTAGGGGTCGGCCATTGACAGCATGGGTTCAGTGTCTCATCTGACAGTGTCACCTCCATTGCTTCTTAGAGGTGGCCTGTGCGAGATGTCCCAAGATTTCCCATCCAGTGGTAGAAGAAACACCTTTGAGTTGTCACCCACACTTAGTCGGAATGAAGATCCGCTTTTCATGGCCTTGACTTACGGCTCATCGCCATTCAAAAAGAAACTCGGCGTGGGCGGGGAGTAGGGGATATGACTGCTGGATTTATGATGCATCGGATGCAGATGTCTTGGCTCTGCTGTAGAGTTCAAGACTATTTGCCCTGGACCATAAAACCAGTAACTATGATTCAAGGACAGAGGGCCAAATAAAGTTGACGAAGAAATGTGCCTTTTCGGTAGTCAGTTGATAGTCTGACCACACCAGCGTGTGGAAAGCAGGATTCTTCATCCTGGCAGAACAGGAAGGCCTTGTGGACAGGGACCGTGGAAACTGTTTACAGCATTCTGTACAAACCTTCAAACGTGTGACATTTGCTTCTAGTTTTAGGACTTGATATGGAGGAAACACATTTATCGTGCCCTGCTTTCTCTAGTCATTGTTAATCTCCCTGTAATGATAATATAAAACATACAGTTTTAAAATTAAAAAATTGGAAACTGGATATATGTGTGTTAAGTGTGTGTAGGAGTATATGCAAATAGCTAGAGTTTTTATCCTAATATAATCAAGTCAAGTAGACCCTAAAAAATTTGTTGAGAAAGATTTGGACTCTGTAACTTAAATGTATTGAAGGCATACTTGTCAAAGAACAAAGTTTCTTAGATCCAGTCTAAAGTAAAAATAATGTCTGTGAGAAAAACACTAGGCAGACAACTTTGAAAACCAGCTTTTACATATCAGAAATGACATTACTGTAAATCTCAATTTAGGACCTCTGTTTCAAAATGAGATTTGACCAAATCAGGATTTGTTTTGGTTTTTTTTAATTATCTTGAGCGTTTTATCGGAACTCTTTGAGCTTCTGTCTAGTAGAACACCTCTGATGTCTCTATGACTGAGGTATAAAGTATCTATGTATTGGCTTGCAAATTCTTTAAAGAATACAAATAAATCAAGCTATACACCTATTAAATTTAAAATTGCTTCATAAATGTGTTTTATCATGGTTGCTGACACATACCTTGCCCTCCGTGGGCTATATAATTAAGCCTAAACCTTTAATCCATAGTCAAAGGTATTTAAAAAATATATACATTATCCTGCTCTATAAAAAATGTATGAGATGTGCTACTTGTCAAACATAAAAACCTTTCCTTTATAGGTCATACCCAAAAGGCGTATGTTTTTCTGTATGCCCCACCCAGCATTTGTATTTCCCAAGACATCTTGGGCCTTGTGCCAGTGGCCTTCTGAAGAGCACGGGTAAATAAATGCAGTGCAGCTACGTTTCCATCAACATCCTAGATCAAGAATTCTGACTCTGGCTCCAGTGTTAGCAAACTATATAACCCTGACTAGAACAGTGACTGGAATATAGTAGGCACTAAGACATTTGTTCAATGAATTAACTTGTTAAACTGCTCCAAATCTTGGTTACTTTCTTAAACAGCCTGGAAAAATAACTTCTATTCTCTCAATTGCAGAAAATTTTCATGAGGATCAAATGAAATAATAAAATGTGACAACATTTTATAAGTACAATCAAGTTAAAAAAAGAGAGTAAACCACCCTGTAAAACATAGCCTAATGCTTTACTGTAATCTTCAAATCATTAGATGAAATTTTATATCCAGTGATATAAAATTAAACACACTTTGCAATTTGGCTCTGACCCTCAACAACTCATATCTGAGAGGATAGCAAGAGCTTAACAGACCCGTCTGTATTCTTTTGCCCACTTAAGTCCTTCCTACCTTAATTTACAGAATAATTTGCTCAAGGATAATTTCCATCAAGTCATATCCTTTTAATAGTGGCTGCTGTTGTCCTACCCTATCCTGAATTGATAAACCATTTCAAAAAAATCATAGTTTCTGTAATAAAGCCAAGCCAATCTCCTTATAAAGTCTAGATTAAATTTTTTTTTTGTCTGCTTTGGAGTCATTAGTACATAAACGTTAAGAGATTATTCCAAGAAAGAGGCTATTAAGTCAGTGAGCAAGATTTGAAGCAGAGGGCAGCACTTACTGGAACCAGTTACCTGCTCCTCTGGCAAAGAGCAGAGGAAGGACCTGGCTTCAGTTCTAGCTCAAATTATATGTACTTGTCTACATCTGCTTATTTGAAATTTTCCATTCAATGTTTGCATCTAAGTTACTTCCACAAAATTTGTGAATTTAGGATCGAACGGAAGGATAATAGAGTTGATAGAAACTTTCTTTGACTTTATTGTCTACTTTCTGTCCTAGGCTGTTTGGGAGACTCTGGATGTCAGTGATTCCCATTGCCATTAAATTTACTCAAATTTTAATTCTATACCAGTTTAATTAAACTGGTATAATTTTACTGTAATATATTTTAGTCCTTTAACAAATCATTAAAAACACTTGGGAGATATGAATCCCAATTGTACCCACTCTATAATATCTGCTTTTTTCTTCTCTGTTGGATTTCTCTTCCTGCCTGCAAACATTTTCAGACTCCTTTGTCTTGGAAAAAAATTTTCTTGATCCTTCTCTTCCTATTCAAATTCCATTCTATTTTTTTCTTTCCCTCCCCTGCAAAATTCTCAAATGACTGCTTTAAATACTCACTACCTTGATTCCACATCACTCATTTCCTAACCCCTAGACCTGGATTCAGTCCTCTACTGTATTATATTTTTTAAAGTCAACAATTACCTTGTAATTACCTCATTCAGTATACACTACCATCTTTATTTACCTTGAATTCACTGGAGAATGGCCAGCCTGCTCTCTCCCAAACAATACCATGCCCATTCCCACCTCAGTTTATGCTCAAAGAGTAAATAATTCACTCTCCTCTTTTTTAGTCTGTGCTGCATGGCTTGTGGGATCTTATTTCCCCGACCACGGATTGAACCTATGACCCCCACAGTGGAAGCACAGAGTCCTAACCACTGGACCACCAGGAAACTCCCATATTATTCTCTGTCTAAAACTTGTCCATGTGGCAAAGCACAGCTGTAGGTATGCGGGCTTTCTTTATGGTATTTTGTCCGCTCAATCCAATCTATAATGACTGCTCTGTCTGAGTGATTCTCCCCCAGCCAGGATCATCAGACACATTTAAGAAGTATTTTAATAAAAATGCATAAGCACAAATTTTACTTCAGGCCTAACAGTTTAAAATTTCTAGGGGTGGGGAGCTTAATGTGGTCTGTTTTTAAAAAACTCATCAGGAAGATTCTGAAATATATGTATAAGTGGTTGAGAACTATTGATTATGCCTGAATTTCCATAATTTGGTATTTTCTAAACACTGGCCACTTAGGGACTAGGTACTGAATAGACATTGATTGGTTGTTTATCTAGTCCATCTTCTTGGTTATAATTCTTTCATGTATACTTTTCAATTGTCTACTTATCAAACTTATTTTGATAGTATACTTTCATCTATACCTTTTGATAGTGTCTTGGATTATATTAACAGTAAACTTTTGGTAGAGAGCTAATTTTAAGGCCTTTTAAGGTCCATATGGGACTTAGATCTGTATAGGAATATCAATAATGTGGTATCATATTCAATTATTGTCTGCTTTGAAGTATTCCTAATCCTTATACTTGTTCATGAAGTGTTTGCCTTTTAATTTACATGACTGATTCCTCTCAAAAATGGAAGTATAGAGGTTTTCCCTTAAATCAGATTTTCAGTAATTTGATGAATATAACTCATAAATAACAAGAAATGGTCTTTTCACCATTTGGAGTAATATATCCAAAGTGAAAATCATTTCTATATCCTTACAATAGTTATTTTATATATTATTACACTAGTTATTGAAGCTGAAATTCCAATACTTTGGCCACCTGATGTGAAGAACTGACTCATTTGAAAAGACCCTGAAGCTGGGAAAGATTGAAGGCAGGAGGAGAAGGGGACGACAGAGGATGAGATGGTTGGATGTCATCACTGACTCAATGGACATGAGTTTGAGTGAACTCCAGGAGTTGGTGATGGACAGGGAAACCTGGTGGGCTGCAGTCCATGGGGTCACAAAGAGTCGGACACGACTGAGCAACTGAACTGAACTGACAACAGTTATTAATTCAAGAGCTTTCTCTAGTTGCGGAGAGTGGGGCTAGTTGCATGGACTTATTGTGGTGACTTCTCTTGTTGAGGCATGCAGGCTTTAAGCAAGGTCTCAGTAGTTGTGCATGGGCTTACTTGCTCTGTGGCGTGTGGAATCTTCTGGACTAGGGATTGAACTCCTGTCCTCTGCATTGGCAGGTGGATTCTTATCTACTGTGCCATCAGGGAAGTCCCATATATTTATAATTTTTAATAGCCATATCTATTTCATATATTTCTTCTTCTTTTTTGGGGGAGGCCACACCCTGGGGCATATGAGATCTTAGTTCTCAATCAGGGATAATTACTAAGTAATGAATTCTCATAGAAAATTTTTAAATGCAAAAGAGTATAAGGTAAAATGAAAGGGAAAACTCTCAGCCCTCCACCCCACACCCCTCGACCTCTCACATGCTCCCTCACCCTTGCTTGCCCTCCAAGTTCCTTGGCTTGGGTGGAACCCCTGTTAATACTATATCAATCCAGTAATCCTCTGTATTGGGCACAAGATTCATGTGGGTTGATTGTTATGCAGAGTCTAGGGTTCAGTCACCAGAGACTATGATTCAGTAGGTCTAGTATGTAGTTCGGTAGAAGATCTTATATGGTCTAATAGATCAGGAGATCTTATATGAAGTCCAAGAATATGTATTTTTAACATGTACTCTAGGTACCTTAGGTGATTTTCATACAAATAGATGATGATGCTTTCAAAAACTTTTTAAAAACTCATTTAACATATGAGTAATGCCTATAATTTATATTTTAAAGAAGTCATGCTTTATATATTGTTCTGAAAGTTTCTTTTAAAATATATTTTGGACCCCTTTCCATGACAATGTTCACAGATCTACCTCTGTTTTAGTAGCTGGTTATTATTCCACTGTATGTTTGAATAGTAGAGTATAGGCAGATAAGCATGTAGATAATTATTTGGGTTGTTTCCATTTTATCTCGTGCTCTTATCAACAGTGTTGAATACATTCATTTTGTCCTGTTGTGTGAATTGTTCTATAGGATAACATCCTAGAAGTAGAATTGCTGAGCCAATTTTCAATTCGGGGTAAAATTGAGCAATTTTTGTGTTGTTTTGATATTTTTGATGTTACACATCAATTATGTTTCACACATTATTTTAATTAAGCATAATATAGCATCATTTTCATTGTTAATCTATGCCCTGATATACTCTCTCCCATTCCTGTAGATTTCCAGATATCTAACCAAATTCTTGGCCTTGACATACTGCCTTGTTCTGACTTCTAGCTTGTGTACAAAGCCTACTTCAGGAGTTGATTCAGACCCCTGCTTTAAATTTATGGCCCAGTTTTCTGTAATTTCCCAGAGCTAGCTGTTTCCACACCTCCCTTGTACTCATTGCTATGTCATGATTCTGTAAGTCCACACCCCAGCCCAGGACTCCATAAAACAGTTCCACCCACATCCTTCTCACCTACTCCTACACATATGGAACAATAACAAACTATATAAATAATTTGTAGTTACATGCTGATTGTGTAGTATAGGCTCCAAGTAGAGAAGAAAGTCCATTTGAACTAGAGAAGTCAGAAAAGAATTTTTTAAATACCCTTTATGTTTTTATATTTTGTTTATGACCATTGAAGAAGTTCAGTTTTAAAAAGGGAGTAGGGATCAAGCTAGGCCCTGAAAGATGACTGGGATCCATATAGACAGAGATCTAAATAGCAGAGAAGAAAGGAAACAAGGCAACAACAACAACAACAACAAAAAACACAAACAGAAGTAGGATATTTTTGATACAACCACTTGATGAAGCCATTTTGACAAGAGGCAGGACAGCCCAGTTAAAATGTAAAAGTCATGATTTCTGCCTTAAACCAATGTGGATGTGTACAACCAGACATCTGTATTCTGTCTCTAATGCTCACTCTAAATATGGTGGACTTCTGTGTTCTACTTTAGTCACTTCAGTATTGCTTGACCTTTAAGTTAGCATGTATTGTTTTTATAATCAGATTTTTTTTTCACAAAAGTATAGATTCACCAGTGTTTGCAGGAGGGAGATTGAAGAGACATAGCTGATAAGAGATGTACACCTTGAAGGTGGATATTATTGTGATGGGCTTTGAACATTGTGCAGAGATGTTCACCCTTGGTAGGGACATCAGTGGGGAATTCCTTTGAGGACAGGTGTGACAAAGCAAAAGCCCAATTTATTTAAAGCTATAATTTACTTTGTATTTTATTTTGATAGAATGCCCAAGTCAGTCAATTTAGATTTGGTATTGTAGTGAACATATGTTGCTTCCTTCTCAATAATCTCTTCTTTCTTCCTAGTAATACCTTGAATTTCTCAATTATACAGTTTGAATGGGACTGACCCCTCCTCCAACAGCTCCAAGGGTAGGCCCTGATTAGTATAAGCCAGTCAGTAGATTTCATCCCCCTGACCCAATGATTGTTTCAGAGATGAAAATATTCCAGTAAGGTGCAAAGAGTCTCCGTTCTCAGAACTGGTTTGAGTAATTAGGTAAACAAACTCCCACTTTTCTGCTAGAAAATGAACCTGAAGAAGTTAACTCCAGAGTTGTTAGCAACCATCTTTGTGACCACAAAGTGAGGGCCTGGTGAAAAAAATAGACTCAACATTGACAAAGCAGAGCCAAAATTTTGAGGGAGAGAAACTGGGTGCCTGTCCTGATTCTTGACCTGCTGGGCTGAGTGAAAGCTTACCTGAAGTCATATCTATTTCTGAGTTTTCCTGTAACATAATCCATAAATTCACTTCAATGTTTCAGCTAGTTGAAGCTGAACTTTCTCCTTTCTGCAGCCAAAAATCCCAATAAATACAAGTGACATAGCACTTATGGATGTTACTACTGTCTTGAACTCTGTAGGACATTGTCATGTGCAGAAAATGGATCAAAGGTTAGGGTTTGAATATGTGCTTTGACAGAGTTTATAGCAGAAGCTGAAGTCCCTAAGGTTCAAATTCCCACAAGGGTATAGAATTTAAAACAGTCTCACTAGTAGATTTATTATCAGTTGGCTTCTAGAAATTATTTTTAGCAATCTCCTATCAAGCTTCGTTTTACCTTTAACCAAGTACTGGAAGAAATGAGGCTAAAGATGTAAAGTAGCTTGGGTCAGTCATTTTAATATATTTTCTAACCTCTTGATGAGAAGTATTTGTACTACAGTAGAAGCTGTAAAAAAAAAAAATAGAAATTTAAGATTTCATTTTGAAATCAATTCACTTGGTTTTACATAAGATCCCAAATACAATCTGAAGATATAAGGTGCTATTTGAAACAAGTCATTGAGTAAACATATACCCTTATTATTGAACTTAAAGATTTAATCCTTTTTTAAAAAGTGGTTTTTCTCAGACTGTAGAAGCAGTTTCCTATAAATCATGTTAGACCTGGAAAGACTGTAATAGGAGTGGCCCCAAGACTTGGCATTTGTAAGAGTTGCTGTTGAAGGGCTAGCCAGAGCCATGTTTAAAAGAGTGATAACTAAGGAAGTGGATGAAGACTATCTGAAGAAGGAAAAGAAAATATAAGTAAAATATCAGTTGATGTTAGAGAATCCAGGCACGTTTAGTTTATGGTTTTTAAATAGGCATGGCTTTGATTGTGACAAAGGCCTTCAGAGGAGTTCAAAGAGAAGAAATAAGTGGATCCTGCAGAAGTTTTGGGAAGACTTTGCTGAACTCTGACACAACCATCAGTACCTGTCCAGGAATTAACAGAACTTCAGAAAGAGACTTTTGAGGAACAGTCAGAATGTGTACACATACTGAATATTGTATATGTTAAAGAATCATCTTTAATTTTATTGAGTGTGAAGATGATATATATCATTGTTCTGTTTTTTAAAAATATTGCTATTTAAAAATACCCCTTATTTGTTAAAGATACACACACATACACACACACACGCGCATCTGCACACATGCACACCCACACCATACAGAGACTTTTATCAAAGGGGAGACACCATGAATCTTTTAAACTCTTTAATAAAGATGAAATTTTCAGTCCTTACAAGTTGAAGATTGATACAAGAATGTCACATTTCATGGAAAATGGAACGTATGAAAATCACAAGAATTCTATAAATGAATAGCAGAAACTGCTGATCCTCAGCCTCCCTATCTTAGCGCAGCCATATGATAAGAGTTCTGGCTAAAGGAAGGTTAGTACAATTGATGTGCACTCTTTCAAGCCATCAAACCTTCCTGCATTGTTCTCATTTTTTCCCTCACCTTTCAGTTGAAGGACAGGACTCCTAGAAATGAGTGAAGCCCAAAACCGGAAGCAGTCTGGATCCTGAATGACTGTCCCTCTCCCCTCTGAACTATAGTGCACTATACAGTGTTGGATAAGAAGCAGATTTTTACTGGATTACATCACTAACAGTTTGATATTTTTTATTACAGAAGTTAGTCTGTTATGATTAATGTCACCATCAACATTTTAGATTATTAAATGATAACTAAAAGTGGTGGTTTGATTATGACCAGAGAATTCTCACAGGGCACAGGTTTCTGAGGAAACCGACTCTGAAATAGAGATTACTCTTCACTTTCACTTTTCACTTTCATGCATTGGAGAAGGAAATGGCAACCCACTCCAGTGTTCTTGCCTGGAGAATCCCAGAGAGGGGGAAGCCTCATGGGCTGCTGTCTATGGGGTCGCACAGAGTCGGACATGACTGAAGTAGCTTAGCAGCAGCAGCAGAAAATTTACTAGGAAGTGGCTTAAGGATCAACACCTTCTGGAAGCATAAGAAGTGGGACTGGGCAGAAGGAGAAGTTGTATCGCGATGCAGTGGCAACAAAGGCTGCTCCAATTGCATGGAGAGCTTTAGAGCTAGGATATTCTTTCAAAGATTCTCGAGTTGAAATGAGGGAGCAGTTGTACCCCTGTATGTGGGCCAGTTTTTGCATATGAGTTTTCCTAGGGGAGGGGAGACGATGTTGGTTGAGGCAGCTTCCTTTGGCAGTGGGCAGCACCTGAAGAGGAATTCGTCTGGGAGTCCTCAGTAGCCAACACTCCTGTAACAGGATATTAATGCCTTAAAGATGGGTCTGGCCCACCTCCCAGAATATTGGAAATAAAAGCAAAAATAAACAAATGGGACCTAATTAACCTTAAAAGCTTCTGCACATCAAAGGAAACTGTTAGCAAGGTGAAAAGACAGCCTTCAGAATGGGAGAAAATAATAGCAAATGAAGCAACTGACAAACAACTAATCTCAAAAATATATAAGCAACTCCTACAGCTCAACCCCAGAAAAATAAATGACCCAATCAAAAAATGGGCCAAAGAACTAAATAGACATTTCTCCAAAGAAGACATACAGATGGCTAACAAACACATGAAAAGATGCTCAACATCACTCATTATCAGAGAAATGCAAATCAAAACCACTATGAGGTACCATTTCACACCAGTCAGAATGGCTGCGATCCAAAAATTTACAAGTAATAAATGCTGGAGAGGGTGTGGAGAAAAGGGAACCCTCTTACACTGTTGGTGGGAATGCAAACTAGTACAGCCACTATGGAGAACAGTGTGGAGATTCCTTAAAAACTGGAAATAGAACCGCCTTATGATCCAGCTATCCCACTGCTAGGCATACACACTGAGGAAACCAGAAGGGAAAGAGACACGTGTACCCCAATGTTCATCGCAGCACTGTTTATAATAGCCAGTACATGGAAGCAACCTAGATGTCCATCAGCAGATGAATGGATAAGAAAGCAGTGGTACATATACACAATGGAGTATTACTCAGCCATTAAAAAGAATACATTTGAATCAGTTCTAATGAGATGGATGAAACTGGAGCCTATTATACAGAGTGAAGTAAGCCAGAAAGAAAAACACCAATACAGTATACTAACGCATATATATGGAATTTAGAAAGATGGTAACAATAACCCTGTGTACGAGACAGCAAGAGACACTGATGTATAGAACAGTCTTATGGACTCTCTGGGAGAGGGAGAGGGTGGGAAGATTTGGGAGAATGGCATTGAAACATGTAAAATATCATGTATGAAATGAGTTGCCAGTCCAGGTTCAATGCATGATCCTGGATGCTTGGGGCTAGTGCACTGGGACGACCCAGAGGGATGGTATGGGGAGGGAGGAGGGAGGAGGGTTCAGGGTGGGGAACACATGTATACCTGTGGCGGATTCATTTTGATATTTGGCAAAACTAATACAATTATGTAAAGTTTAAAAATAAAATAAAATTAAAAAAAAAAAAAAAAAAGATGGGTCTGGGCAGTGCAATACATATCCACTTCAGAAATATTCCAGAAGCTGGGTTGTGAGTGACAATATGCTTTTAATGAATAAGCCAAGGAGCTATTTATTGTTTACTAAGGAGACTGCCTACTAAGGCCAAGGGATTAGTAAAGTCTGTATTGAATGCCAAGGAGTTTGAGAAAATAATATTAAGACAGCAGAAGATGGGTAGATAGGGGAAGTCGGGGAATCTTCCTGAAGGTTTTAACCAAAAGACCTGGTTAAAGATAACTGCTTGAAATAAACCCACTCCAGTGTTCTTGCCTTGAGAATCCCAGGGACTGGGGAGCCTGGTGGGCTGCTGTCTATGGGGTCGCACGGAGTCGGACACGACTGAAGCGACTTAGCAGCAGCAGCAACAGCTTGAAATACAAGCACAGCTTCTAAATGTTACCCTCCACTGGCTTTCTGATTACCCATTTAATGATAATATTTCATTGAAAACCAGTTGGAGACTATTAAAACGATCAAAACAAAGGTTCAGTGAGGTCTTTAAAACTTGATTCTTAATACATTTTTAAAGAAGGCAATCTTTCTCTTTAAGAATCTTTAGTATTTGCTGCAGAACAGTATCTTGAGAGGGTAGAAAAGTTGCCCAAAGATAAACTACATTTGGAGCATAGTCTAATGTTTTAAAATTACATCCCAAACTCTGATTGCCTCATAGAGTCTGAACGACTGAGGTTGTAGATTGAGGGCAATAATATTCCAGGGGTAACAAAAGAACTGCAGTGATGGAATATCTACCTTTTTTCCTCAAAGGTAATTTTCCTCAAATTACCCTCCCCCCCAAAAAAGAATATAATTAACTTTTGGATACTCACTGCTAAGTCGCTTCAGTCGTGTCCAACTCTGTGCGACCCCATAGATGGCAGCCTACCAGCCTCCGCCATCCCTGGGATTCTTCAGGCAAGAATATTGGAGTGGGTTGCCATTTCCTTCTCCAATGCATGAAAGAGAAAAGTGAAAGTGAAGTCACTCAGTCGTGTCTGACTCTTAGCGACCCCATGGACTGCAGCCTACCAGGCTCCTCTGTCCATGGATTTTCCAGGCAAGAGTACTGGAGTGGGGTGCCATTGCCTTCTCTGGTATACTCACTAGTACTTTTTTATTGTTATACAATCTTTCTTTTTTATTGAAGTATAACTGATTTACAATATTATGTTAATTTCAAACATACAACATAATAATTTGATATGTTTATATATTGCAAAATGATCACCACACTATAAATCTAGTTATCAACTGTCACCATGCAAAATTATTACAATGTTAATGCCTACATTCTTATGCTGTATATTACGTATCATGACTTAACTGGTAGTTTATATTTTTTAATCTTTCTCATCTATTGCCTTCATCCCCCTCTGGCAACTGCCAACTTGTTCTCTGTACCTATGAGTCTATTTCTGTTTTCTTATGTTTATATTTGTTTTTTTCTAGATTTCACAAATAAGTGAAATTATATAGTATTTGTCTTCCTATGATATTTCACTTAGTGTAATACCCTCTAGGTCCATTCATGTTGTTGTGAATGGCAAGGTTCATATTTTTTGTGACTCAGTACTATTTCCATTGCTTATATAAATTTGCATATATGTATGCAACATTTTTTAATACATTAATCTTTTGATGGACTCTTGGATTGATTCCATATCTTGGCACCAGTACTTTTAATAGCTAATAATTTGTTACTAAATAATAATTATTTTATTTATAGTTAAAGATCTTTTATACTTGTAAATATTTAAAGTTATATTCTTTATTTTTTAAAAAAATGACTGGTTTGAATTATATTCATTCATAACCCCATGACTTTCTAATTCACACAATGACATTTAGATAACCTTTACTAACTCTTAAGACAAATGGAAAAAGTGGGAACTTGCCCAGGAGAGGAAATCCCCCTAAGAGTTCACAGCTACAGAAATAAATCCTCAGGCCGACTCCAAGGGTGCTCAGTTGATCTAGTTCATGTTTCTACTGGAGTGCTGACTTCAAAGGAAACTTCCTGAAACCTCACAAATACTGACCTCTTTCAGAAGCTGGTAATATGAAGCAAAACAAAGTTTCCAAACTCAGTTGCATTGAATTGTACTTGGGAACAGACAGTTCCTGTTAGAAGTAACTGTACCCTATCATGTAGCCCAGCAAACTGTCCTGGATTACCACACTTGAGAAATTCAGGTTTGTTTTTTCTAAGTTTCCTATTCTAGGGACAATCAATCTTTTTGATGGTTATCTCATTGGAACAGAAGTCATAGGCCTTACCTATGAAATAAAGCTTCATAATACTTACATGTATGTGTGAGTCAGTGTATGAAATGCTGATGAATGTAAACTATAAAAGGAATGATTTAGGGTACTCCATAAAAATACATTACCAATTTTGTCTTATTAGATAGTGTAGAATATATTATATTTGTGAATCTGCTGCCAAGGAATCCTTCCTAAACTGTTTCTGAGATGGGGATCTTGAAAAGTGAATTTTGCCAAATTTTCCTTAAAAATTATTCACTTGTTCACTCATTCAACAAATATCTACTGAATACCTGCTATGTGCCAGGCATTATTGTAGGTGCATGGGACACATCAGTGTACAAAACCAAGATCCTTGTCTGCAAGTTATTGGAACCTGACATCCTATTATAAAGAAAGTAAGTAATAAATAAGTGACTAAGTGTATAGTATATTAGAGGGTGATAGGTATACGGGAAAAAAAAGTAGAGCAGGATAAAAAGGATGAGAAGTGTTGGTGGGGCAGATAATCTGCAGGATTAAGGAGGAGAATCTGGGCAAGACTCATTGAAATAGTGGGTTGTGAACACAGACCAGAGGGATCTGAAGGAATTTAACTCTGTGACTGCATGACTACATGGGCGAAGAGCACCACAGCCTGAGGAAGCAGCCACACAAAGTCCTGTCTGGTTGGTTTGAGAAAGACCAGGAGTGAACAGAGGTGATGACGCAAGCTGTGATCCAGCCATGGCCAATCCCTCAGAGTTGTCTTGAGTTAGGTCCAAATGGTCAGGTCTGATCTGTCATTGGATGTGGGCCACCGTGGAATGGCTGTGACCTTGAGCAAGGTGGATCTCTGCAGCTGAGGGGACTTAGAGCTCTAGGCTATCTACTGCCATCACTCCTAGCAGCATTCATTGAAGAAATGCTGGGAGGTACATCTCAGTATCAGTTCCTGTGGCCTCTTCATTCCCAAAGTCACCTGTGGTTCATGATGGCTGCTGTAACTCCAGTATTCAACCAGCTAGAAGAACGGAGAGAATGAAAGGGAAATATCCCAGAAGTTGCATATGCTACTTCTGCTCAATCTATTACTAGAATCTAATCACATTGCCATACCTGCCATACCTAGCTTCAAGGAACTCTGGATTATGTAGCCTTTATTTGTGGTGGCCTAGAACAGCAGACAGACAGAAAGGACATCAAATACAATCAGCTATCTCTGTTTCTATCATGCTCCCCATTTTTGTAGGGAAGAGAATGTGGTTTCACTGCGCAGAAGAATAAACGAAGTGCAGTCCTTTTAGCTTATTCAGGATTTCATGATTTTGGATATTGCAGAATTGACAGGCAGCAAAGAGGCAATATTACCTTGAAGAGCTCACAGAAGAGAAGACTTTATGGGGGAAGGCTGTTACCACTTATACAGATAAGCGGTCAGGCCTGTGAAGTCTGGGAATGAATGCAAGGAGCTTTGTATCCATAGACTGGTGGGACTTGGGGCCAGTCAGGTGGCATTAATGCAACATAAATGACTACAGAACAACTTCCTTCCTGACCCCCGCACTTGACTTGCTTCTTCTGACTTTCCAGTCTTCTTTACTGGCTCTTCTTCCCATCCTTGACTCTTTAAAGTTGAGAATCTTCCTACGTTCTGCCCTTAGTCCCTTTCTTGTCTCACAATGAATCATTGTGCATTCCTTTCCTTTATTGGTTCATATAACTCTTTGAGAATATGATGACCTTCAACCCCAGAAAACTGTCCATATAAACATCACCAATTTATTGAGTAGAATAACTTAATAGAATACCAACATTAAAGATTTTACTTTTCTCCCATCTCTGTCTTTAACAATGTTATATCAACTCTTCCTTAAAATAGGTCCTTCATGACGTGTCGGGAACAGCCCACAGCTTTCTAGACTAAAAACAGTGGTGGACTCCACTTTAAACTCTAACCGCATATCTACTTTTCCACCAACTGAGACTTGATCGGTGGCCTAAGGACCTTCAAAGTCAGCTCTTTGGCTCTTTCCCCTACCCCGCTCTTCTCATTCACTGGGTAAGAATTCTCTAGGAAGAGAGGTAGGATTGCCTTGTGTAACTGATCTTCCTCTGACTGTCCAGACCTGTTCTCAGTAGCTGGACTCTGCCAGGTGTCTGCTCAGTAGCTGGACTCAGGAGCTGGACTCTGCTTCTACCTTGTAGATGGTGAGTGAGACTTTCTCTGGGTACTTCTCAGAGTCATCTTGGCTGTCTCTGATACTAAGGATCTCTTTCATCCTTTACTCCCATTATGGGTTAATAAGTTTATGTACCCCTCCCCCCCAATTTATATGTTGAAATCCTAACCTCCAGCATGATGGCTTTAGGAGCTTAGGGTTTTGAAAACTGATTAGCTCTTGAAAGGGCCTTCATGAGTGAAATTGAGCCCTTATAAAGGACAATCCAGAGAGCTTCCTCACCCCTTCCACCATGTGAGGATGTAATGTGAAGGTGGCCAGCTATGGACCAGGAAGCAAGTCTTCACCAGACAATGAATCTGCCAGTGCCTTGATCTTGGACTTCTTAAGATCTCCCAGCCTCCAGAACTGTGGGAAATAAAGTTTAACAAATAAGCCACCCAGTCCATAGTATTCTGTTGCAGCACTCTGAGTAGACTAGGACAACTCCAAAGACCTTCTCTGAAAGAACATCAACTCTTTCAGCTGGTGGTTGCCTGGACAACCTTACAACGTCTGTCCTCAAGTCCCCTCCATTAATACATTTTTTATATGTAATTTCACATACATACAATATTTGTATTCTACAGGCGGGCAAATCTCACAGGAAGAGGAAAGAATGGTTTGAATTGATCATGCCTTAATTTCTTCCTCCAAATTCATCAATCAGATGCCTCTCTGCTCTGTGGAGGTCAGTGAGTGATGAGGAAAAAGGAGGACTGGAGTGTTACTCTAACGGAAGTACCATGACATGGTAACATCAGGTGGGGGGAGAAATGTTCCTGATTAATAGTTTACATGTAACTATCTAGTATACAACCACACTAAGATATGTCACATAGGTATATTGAACTTAAAGTCTATCATACTGAACTCATTATTTTCAAATACATTCCAATCTTGTAATCTTGTATTTTCAACTGTATTTTTATCTACTTGCCCACATACTTTTTCATGGAAAAAAATCTAGAAAATCATCTTGGATTCTCCTTAGCTTCCCCATCATCCCAGTCAATCAACATTTTATATTTTACATCTCTCTAGAATCTCGTCACTCTTTCTCTTGCTTTAGTTGAGGCTATGACTACTTCCCATTTGAATTATTGCAACACCCTTCTAATCAATTTCTCTACATCCAGATTTACCTTCAAATTTTCCCATACTGCACCTAGTGCCATCTTTCTAAAATTCAGGTCTCACGAAGTGATGGTCCTGTCTAAAACCCTCCCACGGGTCACTGCTGTTTGTTTGTTAGTTGCTCAGTTGTGTCCGACTCTGTGCAACCCCATGTACTGTAGCCTGCCACGCTCCTCTGTCCATGTGATTTCTCAGGCAAGAATACTGGAGTGGTTTCCTTCTCTCTCTACGTTCTGCCCTTAGTCCCTTTCTTGTCTCACAATGAATCATTGTGCATTCCTTTCCTTTATTGGTTCATATAACTCTTTGAGAATATGATGACCTTCAACCCCAGAAAACTGTCCATATAAACATCACTAAGGGGTACATAAACTTATTAACCCATAATGGGAGTAAAGGATGAAAGAGATCCTTAGTATCAGAGACAGCCAAGATGACTCTGAGAAGTACCCAGAGAAAGTCTCACTCACCATCTACAAGGTAAAAGCAGAGTCCAGCTCCTGAGTCCAGCTACTGAGCAGACACCTGGCAGAGTCCAGCTACTGAGAACAGGTCTGGACAGTCAGAGGAAGATCAGTTATACAAGGCAATCCTACCTCTCTTCCTAGAGAATTCTAATGTGAGAGCCATTTCCTTCTCTAGGGCATCTTCCCGATCCAAGGATCAAACCCATGTCTCCTGCATTGCAGGCAGATGCTTTACAGTCTGAGCCACCAGGGAAGCCTGTACTGTGTTGGTGATCAAAGTGCGGTCCTTAGAACACCTTTGGTTAGAATCACCTGGACGGCATATTACAAATACAAATTCCTAGGCCCGATGGAAGACTTAGAATCTCTGGGGACATAATCCCGAAGTTTGCATTTTTGACTTGTATATTTAGAAAGTGGTTTTTATACCCAAATTTTGGTGTGAATGCTAATCTGTAAGACAAATCTAAACTTCTTTTCAGAGTGTATAAGGCTCTTTAGCATTTGACTTCTATTACCTTTTTAATTTTTTTGTGCTATCACTTTCACTGCCATCTTTGTTTTGGGAAACATGTTTCCTAATAAGCCATCTCATATTTCTTTGTCTTTGAATATGCTAGTTTCTTGGTTTGGAGCATTTTTCTCCCTCAACTCTCTTTAAGCTCATGAAAACCATTTTAGTCTTTAAAACCTTATTACTTTCACTCTCTCTCTTTAATGTAGATACACACACACACACACACACACACACACACACACACACAAATCCTATCTATCATCTATATTTGGCCTTATGCAACTGTTGGAGCTAGTTGAGCACTCTCCGTGTAGGACTTACTGTCTCTATCTCTGCTAATACTGGGAGGGAAGAAAGACGTGACGTGGGAAAGATGACTAAGGGCAGGCAGGAATCCAATAAGCCTGAGGTGCAATCCCACAAGGATAAACAGTAACCTGTATTTTTATTCTTGTTGCCTCTGATGATGATACCTGATGATGATAAGTGTATATTGTGGGAGCTAGAGCTCTTCAGCACGGAGACAAAAAATACACACTTGGACCAGGAGTTGGAGGAGCTAAAGGATGATCCAGGGGAAGATAGAGCAGTTGCTATTTCCCTAACATCCTCTAAATCTTTCAAGAATCTTCCTCGTGGTCCACTGTAACTGGACACATAAAAGAAAGTGAATTCTAGGAAATGTTCCACTCAGCCAAGTTGATAAATTAAGAAACACAGCACACATTGGATAATCTAGTTTGGGCAGGGTGGTCTCATTGGTGAGATGACATTTTCACAGCTACTAAAGTGGGAGATTGGACCCACAGAATAAAATGACCAAGATATGCAAAGGTCTCAAAGCAATAATAGCAAATACCTAAGCCAAAGGAAAGGCAAGTTTCAGTTGAGTGTCAGGAATAGTTGGAACTAACATCTTAAACCACCATGACTTTCTTCCTGCTATTCTGTTTATCTGTGTCAACTTCATCCTTTTTCACTTAAAACTGCTTTCCTTCACTTGGTAGAAACATGGTCACTTAAATCATTAAATTGTCTTTGTACTTTCTGTGATAGTCCATCAAAAAAAATCTTGGGGAAATTACTCATAGGTTTTACTTGGGTTAGTTGTCGATCCTTGGATAAATTATGTAGTATCAAAGGATGGAGTATGATATTAATTATCTGTTCTTGTATAATAAACTACTTCAAAATTTAGAAGCTTTAGAAAGCAAAGGCTATCTGTTCTGGCTAACTATCTCACAGTTTCTGTTCAACAGGAATTTAGGAGCAGCTTCGTTAGGTTTCTGTCTTGGGCAGAAGTAGAAGGCATCTCTGATGAAATTGCAGTCAAGATGTCAGTTGGAGCTGCAATGATCGGAAGGCTTGACTAGGCTGAAGGATTCACTTCCAAGGGGACTCATTTACACACCTGCTAAGTTAATGCTGGAGGCCTCAGTTCCATGCCATGTGGAAATCTTCATAGCTGCTTGAATGGCTTGAATGTTCTCATGACATGACATCTGGCTCCCCCACAGAGTAAGTGATCTAAAGGAGCAAGAAAGATGCTGTAATATTTTCTTTTTTAATTTATTTTTTATTAAAATTTACTTTTATTTTTTATTGAGGTATAACACATATAATCATATATTATGAAGCTATAATATTTTCTGTGACCTAGCAATGGCACCCCACTCCAGTACTCTTGCCTGGAAAATCCCATGGATGGAGGAGCCTGGTGGGCTGCAGTCCATGGGTTCGCTAAGAGTTGGACACGACTGAGTGACTTCACTTTCACTTTTCACTTTCCTGCATTGGAGAAGGAAATGGCAACCCACTCCAGTGTTCTTGCCTGGAGAATCCCAGGGACGGGGGAGCCTGGTGGGCTGCCGTCTATGGGGTCGCACAGAGTCGGACACGACTGAAGCGACTTAGCAGCAGCAGTAGCAGCAGCAGACATAGAAGTCATACTCTGTTTTTCCTTAATATCCTAATAGTCAGCCTCATTTAGTGTGGGAGGAGACTATATGGGTGTGTGAATGCCAGGAGGTGAGATTCACTGGGGGTAATTTGAGGGGATGGATCCCAAGGTGTTTGTAATTTGCGCAGCTTGCATTAGGTTCTTAGTCTATGTGGGCAGAGTGAGGATAAAATATGATATCACAGGAGAACATTCAACTCCTTTAAGTGAAGAGAAGAGACACTACATGGACAGAGTAGATGAAGAAGAAATATCTGGAAAAATTGGGGAAAAATGCTGGGGAAAAGATAAATGTCGATTACTAGTCATGGTGTTAAAAACACTCTTATTCATGCTTTGAATGAATCTCTGTGGTACCTCTTGGCATTCTACATCCCAGTCATCAATTTACCAATATCTCTCTTCTACTAGATTATGAGATCTCTTTTTTCATCTTGAATCTACATCACCAAGTACATTATCTGGCACAAAGTAGACGACCAAATATACATGAACTGAATGGAACTAAACAGACGAGGACATGAGCTATGCTATGCTGAGTCACTTCAGTCGTGTCCGACTCTGTGCGACCCCGTAGACGGCAGCCCACCAGGCTCCGCCATCTCTGGGATCCTCCAGGCAAGAACACTGGAGTGGGTTGCCATTTCCTTCTCCAATAGGACATGAGCAGAGTTCTTAAATAATTCAAGGTATGGTTAGTATATAGAATCAACATCAAATCTCAGATTAGAAGTCATTTCTTGACACTTGAAAGACATACTCTTTGGATGAAATGAGTTAGAAGTTTATGAAATTTATATCTTCAAAAGTTAGAATAGGCTAGAGTATGAATAATTTACATTCAACATTAAATAAATAACATTTATTGAATAAATGAAAATTTGATAAGACTTTTATTTGTTGGTGCCAGGAACAGAAGCCCAGCTCAAACTAGCTTAACAATAAAAAAGAGGGTACACTGGAGTAATTAATGGAATCCAAGAGGCTCCAGGTCCTCAAGACTAGAACCACTAACTGTAGCACAAAAGGAAACCCAGAAATTCTTCTCCTCATGACCCTTATCTCTGCTCTCTTCCTACATCTGCTTCACTTTCTCAGTGTTGACCAGCTTTCTTGTTTTCAAACCACATGTCAGTAGGAACGGGTCTCGAGTTAGTATTTATAGTAGAGTAGATTAGAGAGAGATGATCTGTTCCTCTCAGTTCCAGTTGTAAAATTCGTGGGAAATGACCGATAGACTCCTTTAAGGTCAAGTCTCCCTTCCCAAAACAAACCGATCATGCTTGGGGACCAGTGTCACACTGTAAAAATATTGCAAAAGCTGCTGCAACCCTAGAGATTGGACCATTGGGTGGAGGCAATTCCCGGAAAATAGCTGCCGGGTAGACAAAATAATAGGCTTCTCTTCCATGAAGATTTAGATAAGTTAAAGGATGACATATTCATTATAAAACACGAAGTTCGTTCAAGGTCCAACACAGTCTCTGGAGCTTGATGTGAAGTCCCAAGATAGTCTCTATGTCACTGTAAGAAATGATTGGTTGGAATCTTGGTCTGAGGCAGGGTAACATTTCTCATGTTCTTGTCATAATTACAACATCATCCTGGCTGGGGTGAAAGCACTGTCTGTATTGCTCCATGTAATGAAAAGGGTTTAATTAAGATTTTAATTTCCTTTGCTGATGTGTTGAGGAAGGTGTCAGAAGAGATTAACTATAGATTGCAGTATTAACTACATTATTTAGCTGTAAAGGAGGATCCAGATGACTTTTATAACACCTACCTCCTTCTAAAATTTTGGGGACAACAGTGGTAGATTTGCTAATAACTGACTTCAGCATCTGGGAGTTTAATGCCTATGTTTAAACACAAATGTTTTTTGATGCTACCTACTCTTTTTTGTTTCATGTACTTTGGCAAAAAAGAAAGTGTCTCTAAAAGGCCTTAAGACCTCCATTACAAATGTTATTACAGTAAAAATAGAAAATGTAAGATTATTGAATGTGAAAGTATAGAAGAATATGTTCCTGATCTAGTTTTTAAAGGAATAGAAATTATGATCATGTTAAAGTTACTTCTTTACAACATTCCTTTCTTGGTCTGTTTTGGACTGCTATAACA
This sequence comes from Bubalus kerabau, assembly GCF_029407905.1. NCBI lineage: Eukaryota > Metazoa > Chordata > Mammalia > Artiodactyla > Bovidae > Bubalus > Bubalus kerabau. The sequence goes on from NC_073641.1 coordinate 18,944,270, forward strand.
AAATACTGGTAGCTTATAAACAACAGATATTTATTTCTCACAGTTCTGAAGGCTGGGAAGGCCAAGATCAAGGCACTAGCAGATTCAGTATCTGGTGAGAGCTGGCGTCTTTGATGGCTCTCTTTTTGTCATAACTTCACATGGCAGAACAGGCAAGGAAACTTTCAGGGTCTCTTTTAAAATAATTGTATTAATTGATTTCTTTGATCTGTGGGGGATCTCTGTTGCTTCACTGGCTCTTCTCTAGTTACCATGCACAGGCATTACAGTGGCTTCTCTTCTTGCGGAGCGCAGGCTCGAGGGCTCACAGGCTTCAGTGGCTGCGGCACATTGGCTTAGTAGCTGTGGTTCCCGGGCTCTTGAGCACAGCTCAATAGTTGGGACACAAAGGCTTAGTTGCTCTGCGGCATGTGGAATCTTCCAGGATCAAGTATCGAATCTTGTCCCCTGCATTGGCAGGAGATTCTTTACCACTAAAGCATCAGGCAAGTCCCAGGGTCTCTTTTAAAAAGGCATTAATTCCGTGGGTGGATTCCATGGGCTTTGCTTTCATGACATAATTACTTCCTGAAGACTCTACCTCCGAATACCTTGGAGGTTGAGATTTCAACATATGAATTTTGGGGGATCAGAAGCATTTAAGCCCCAGTAGTTTACTAGCAAGTAAATGGCTTCAAATCAGCAAGGATAAGATTGTGTGTGTGTGTGTGTGTGTGTGTGTGTGTTTTGAGGGGAGGAACTAGAAAGAATGAAGCCTATTAGATCCTTTCTTCAATGCCCCCCAGTCAAAACTATCCATTTTATTGTTTATCATAGACTATACTCACCATGCTTTTAGTAGTACCACTGAAGTCAACATTAGAACCAGGGAAACATGCTTGCCGCAACACCAGTGTTCTCTGCTCATTTCTGCCTTTGTGTGTGCTGAAAGAGGAGGAAGCATATACCAGCCTCCTCCGCTGCCTGTTAAGTTATCATGCTCATTTTCTGCTGGCCTTCCATGTTTCCTGACTTTAGGCTTTTTCACATTTCTGGGACTATGTTTAATGCCACTAGCTTTTCCATTAAGATCCAGCCTTTATCTAGAGTCTTCTCATTCATTGATTATTTATTTATTTATTTATTTAATTTTATTTTTAAATTTTACATAATTGTATTAGTTTTGCCAAATATCAAAATCTACTTTGAGGTTCAAATTTTGATGTTATGTTCTTCTCAGACTCATCAAGACCAACATCTACTGCTCATTATTATTATAATTCTGTTTCCTTTAAATAATCAATGGTCAACTCCTAAAAGTGAATTGTATGAATTTTGGCAGATTTACATTTTTTCTGTCTTCTATTTATTTTCAAGTATTTTATTATCAAAATGTTTCACATTTTGGAAAATCTGTATATTCTCTCCACTTCTGAATATAATTTTTAAAAATGAATAATAAAGTAAATGTGTTCTAAGCTTCTGGGTAATTAATCCATCCTGTGTCTGTGGTCTAGATAAGAAAAATTATAAAACTTTTATCAGTCCTACAGAGACAGACAACTCAAAGGGGGGGTAGGGCCATTACATTCTGTAAGACTCTGCACAGAGATGAGGAGACAGAGTCCCAAACAAAGCTAGAATTCACTTGTTTGGACCTGCCCAGTATTAGTCATCTGTCAGCCTGATTATATAGTAATCAGAAGCTTAGCAGTAACAAATTACACAGTGCTAAGAAATCCTTCAAATGGATTTGTCTCTAAATTCATGGTTTTCGTTGTGTCATTATTTTTGTAGCATTTATGTTGTGGTTTAAATTAATACTTTACTATCTTCTATGTTTTCTTTTTAAACTCCTCCTCCCAAATTCCTCCCAAACACTTTTGACTTAGGAATTCATACATGAAACAAAGTAAGTTCCAATAAATATTTGTTAAATGAATAAATATAAATAGGGACAGAATAATAGATTATTTTAGTCTGGCTTCTTAACTTACTGTGTCTGAATTTCTTTGGCTGTCTAATGAAGCCTATGGACCCATTTCAGAATAATGCTTTAATACATAAAGCATGCAAGATTACAAAAGAAATCAAATATATTGAAGAAATAAAGTATTTCTGAAAATTGAGATAAAATAATACATAGATTTCTTAATCAATCCATTAAATCAAGTGATTGTGTCCAATAACTACCATAATTTTGAAGTACATGGTGATGAATACGGGCTTCTCTGGTGGCTCAAATGGTAAAGAATCTGCCAGCAATGCAGGAGACTTGGGTCTGATCCCTGGGTTGGGAAGATCCCTTGGAGAAGGAATGGCTACCAGCTCCAGTTTTCTTGCCTGGAGAATTCCATGGACAGAGGAGCCTAATGGGCTACAGTCCTGATTATAATGATTTTTTGAGATATCTGCAACAACTGTAATGAGGTATAAAAATATCTGAAATGTCTGTTGGTGACAGTGTCTTGTACTAAGGCTGCCTTCTCCTAATGTTGTTGGCATCTGCTCCATGACTCTGGGTCATGGAGTTCTTTCCATCTCGGGATCCAGAGTAACCTTACTTGTGCCCAGAGTTTCTGAAAGTCTCTCATGGAAGTTGACCCTTCAGACTTCTGCTCTTTGCCTTTCATCCCCTGCAGGCAACCCTCAGAAGTTCCCCTATTCCCACTCTCTCCAGAGGAATAAATGATATTTCAGACAGGTGAAGGAACATTTTATTTATGATGCCCTCCCTGCCCTCCAATCAACAAAATCTTAAAGACATACTTCTGATTTTGTTTTTCACCCTGTGTGGCTTTAATTCTTTGGATGGCAGCATCACCTTTTAAATTTTGGATTTGTTTCCAGTCATTGTGGTTGCAGGATTTTGGAATTGATGTTGATTGTGTCTCCCTGTGCCTACTGACATCATAGCCCAGGAGCTGTGTCGTCACCCAGCTGGCTGGAATGATGATTCCAGTTGCCTCTAGACTTACTGGGCAGCCACCTACGTCTTAATGCGAAATGTAGAGAGGTCAGTGGATTGCAACTATATTTTAGGGTAAAACTCAAAGCAAACTCTTTTATCTAAGACCTGACCCCACTTTAAATATGATAGGTATTCTCTTTCTATCGGTGATAGTGTCTTGTACTAAGGTTGCCATAGATAAGGATTCAGTCCTTAGCACTCTTTACTCCTCTTCATAATCTTCAATAATTTCCAGGCTTGGCTTTTCTGGGCCCTTTACTCCACTCCCTGACCTTCTTCTCTGGAGAGCTAGCGCCTGCATTTTGTGCTCTCTGGCTCTTGGTTGGAGTCCTGCCATGAATAGGCAGAGTGATAGTTAACTTTATGTATTAACTTGGCTAGCGTAGGTCACCCAGTTGTTTGATCAAATATCAGTCCGGGTGTTGTCGTGAAGGTATTTTTAAGGTGTGATTAACATTTACATCAGCACACTTTGAGTTCAGTTCAGTTCAGTCGCTCAGTCGTGTCCGACTCTTTGTGACCCCATGAATCGTAGCACGCCAGGCCTCCCTGTCCATCACCAACTCCCGGAGTTCACTCAAACTCATGTCCATCGAGTCAGTGACGCCATCCAGCCATCTCATCCTCTGTCGTGCCCTTCTCCTCCTGCCCCAATCCCTCCCAGCATCAGGGTCTTTTCCAATGAGTCAACTCTTCGCATGAGGTGGCCAAAGTATTGGAGTTTCAGCTTTAGCATCAGTCCTTCCAAAGAACACCCAGGACTGATCTCCTTTAGGATGGACTGGTTGGATCGCCTTGCAGTCCAAGGGACTCTCAAGAGTCTTCTCCAACACCACAGTTCAAAACCATCAATTCTTTGGCACTCAGCTTTCTTCACAGTCCAACTCTCACATCCAAACATGACCACAGGAAAAACCATAGCCTTGACTAGACAGACCTTTGTTGGCAAAGTAATGTCTACATACTTTGAGTAGATTACCTTAAATTATGTGTGGGTGGGCCTCATCCAACTGATTGAAGTCCTTAAGAGAAAAGACTGAGGAAGAAGGAGCTCTGGCTCTAGTCTGCCTTTGGGTCTCTAGGCTGCTTGCCCCCCTGCCCATTCCATACTTGCCAGCCTCCACAGTTAAGTGAGCATCTTCCTTAAAATCTCTCTTTTTCCATCCTAATGGTTCTATTTCTCTGGAAAGCCTACTAATAATAATGATTCATTGTTCTGAACCTTGATGACTTTACCCCTTGACTTTGAGATTTGTTCTTTGTTCTTTGTTGGTTCTTCTCCCATGGTCATGTTATTTGTATCTGTTCTCACCAATGCTATTACCTGCCTGTCCCAAACATGATTTTTCCCATTTCTTAGAACACTGGACATTTTATTTTCCAGTGGCCTTTAGCGGGCTTCCCTGCTGACTCAGACAGTAAAGAGTCTGCCTGCAATGTGGGAGAACCAGGTCTGATCCCTGGGTTGGGAAGATCCCCTGGAGAAGGGAATGGCTACACACTCCAGTATTCTTGCCTGGAGAATTCCATGGACAGAGAAGCCTGGCAGGCTACAGTCCATGGGGTTGCTAAGAGTCAGACAGGACTGAACGACTAACACTTTCACTTTTGCTAACACCGGTTCTACCGCAGGATCAGTTTTCTCCTAACCTCTCCCATTGTCCCTAGGTCTTGTCTGTCTTCTCCCCAGACTAAGCTAATGAGGTCCCAGAAATCTAGTGCCCGAGTCTGTTTCTTTCTAAACATAGAACATGTTCTAAGTATATCATTAGCTCTGGTTATTAAAGCATGGATGTTTTCCTTGGTAAATGAATAGATTCATAATCTGGTTTTTATTTCATTTCTTGTGAATTTGATTAGTGGGATGTAGTCATCTAGAATCAGTGCATGTATGATTGGACTAATGAAACTGAATTTTCAGGACCAGCAAAGTCAAGTTGATGAATTGAGTAAAGGTACTTGTGTTAGCTTCCTAGGTTTTCTGTAACAAATTGCCTCAGATTTTGTGGCTTAAAACAAAAGAAATTTATTCTCCTCCAGTTCTAGAGGCCAAAAGCTCAAAATTCAAGGACTTCTCTCCAGAGGCTTTAAGGACAATTTCTTCTTTGCTTTTTCCAGGTTCTTGTGGCTGTCAGCATTCCTCAGTTTCCTTGGCCTGTGGCCCCATCACTCCAGTCTTTGCCTCCATCTTCATATCATCTTCTCCTCTATGTATCTGTGTTAAACTTCCCTCTGTTTTTTTCTTATAAAGACACTTATGTTGGCATTAAGGCCACCCAGATAATCCAGGGCGATCTCACCTAAAGATGACGTTCACAGGTTCTGGAGATTAGGATATGGGCAGATCTTCAGGGAACCATTTTTTTTAACCCACCACAGTATCCTTTTGCAACAGCCAGATCCCTCTTTGACTTCTCTTAATTTCAAGCGTGCATGTAAAAGTGTTAGTTACTCCGTCGTGTCTGACTCTTTGTGACCCTATGGATCATAGCCCACCAGGCTCCTCTGTTCATGGGATTCTCTAGGCATGAATACTAGAGTGGGTTTCCATGTCCTCCTCCAGGGGATCTTCCTGACCCAGGGATCAAACCGAAGTCTCTTTTGTCTCCTGCACGGGCAGGCAGGTTCCTTACCACTAGGGCCACTTTGAAAAGGGTCAACATAATGTGCAAATATGGAGAAGGCAATGGCAACCCACTCCAGTACTCTTGCCTGGAAAATCCCCTGGGCGGAGGAGTCTGGTAGGCTGCAGTCCATGGGGTCACTAAGAGTCGGACATGACTGAATGACTTCACTTTCACTTTTCACTTTCAGGCATTGGAGAAGGAAATGGCAACCCATTCCAGTGTTCTCGCCTGGAGAATCCCAGGGACGGGGGAGCCTGCTGGGCTTCCATCTCTGGGATCGCACAGAGTCAGACACGACTGAAGTGACTTAGCAGCAGCAGCAGCAGCAATGTGCAAATTACAGTCTGCAGAATGGGGATGGGAGAGGTCATTTCAAGAATGTCATATCCACATTTTTAGCAAATTTCTTTGTAGAGTCAATGATGTGAGGCAGTCTAAGAAATTGACCTTGATAGGGCTAGCCATGCAAAATGCATCAAAACAAGGCCAGGAGCAAAGAGAGTCCATCGTTTGACTTCTGGTTACCCTAATTACTCATAAAATAATGAAACCCAAATGTATAATTCCCGATTCAGGATAAGATAGTTGATCTAGTAAAATAGATGTTTGTGGCTCAGCTGGTAAAGAATCCACCTGCAATGTGGGAGATCTGGGTTCGATCCCTGGGTTGGGAAGATCCCAGAAGAGAAAGGCTACCCACTCCAGTTTTCTGGCCTGGAGAATTCCATGCACTGTATAGTCCATAGTGTCGCAAAGAGTTGGACACAACTGAGCAACTTTCACTTCACTTCACTTCAACACTACTAATACATTGACTAGAAGTGCAAGAAATCAGTCAGATCCAGTTGTGATGTATGAATAACTTGTAAAGAGACTTTCTATAACATTTTTTCTTAATCATATCTTAATAATCAGTGATTATTATTTTTTTAAAATACTTTGTTTGGTCACACCATATGGCATGCAGGATCTGTTCCCCAACCAGAGATCAAATATGTGTCCCTTGCGATGATAACTTGGAGTCTTAACCATGGGACCATCAGGGAAGTCCCAATAATTCATTCAATAAAGAATTGCTGGATGAATGAATGGATTTCATGGGCATTGTGATATTGCTAGAGTCTGTGGTGGGGTATTCTGTGCTTTTCCTTGCTGTTAAGGATGGTTAGCAAAAGTGTTTTAAGAAGGAACTTTGCCATACCTCTAGGAATCTGTTAGGAAATCTACATAGATTTATAAATATATATACCATGTGCATATAGTTTTGCTTTTCTAAGGTATTTTTCCCTGGATGGCTCATCTACAAGGGAGAATCAGTGTCATTCCTTTTGCATCCAATCCTTCCATCAGTATCCTTAAAACTGAGAAATAAATTTTTTGTTCAGTGTATTGTTGATGAATTTGAATACTAACATGTCACTCTTAACCAGTGATATTTACTTAGTGAAAAGCACCAATTGTATCAATATGTATGATTTTCTTTAATGAAGGGTATGGCTTTGCCATAAAATATTTTGAATTTGGAAAATCTGATGTCTGTATCCCATTTGTGTTGATTGATGCCTGTACTACTGAGTTCTCAATACTTTTGGTGGTGTGCATTATCTCCCACTTCAATTTTGGTGGGAAAGCTATTTTTCTGTACACATCCTTTCCCTAGATGATAACTTTGGTGATTAGAGGGTGCTGGTCTAAACACTGAACAAGCACATCAGACTTTTTTTCTGAGAGTTAAAGCAGGGGCACTTCAAGAGATGTTACTAGTGAGTAACTGCTCTGACTAAGCTTTGACAGATGATTGCTTTCATTGGCTGCTATTCTGGGTTCACACTATCAGCAGGAACCAGAAATGTGATTCGCTTCTGACCCTCAATTTTAGCAGAGAATGCACACTGAAGAAGCTTATGGAGGGAAAATAGGATTAGAAAACACCGTAGTAGTAGCAGCAATATAATCAACATTCTCAACTAAGGATATTTTCCTATTTTAAAATATCCCTGAGTGCTGTGTTTTTTTTTAACACCACAATAAAAGTGCACTCTCAAACATATTTTGGTTTCGGGAAGATACAAACAGTAGTCTGTGTTGCAAGGCATTCTCACATTCTCAGGACTCAACATAAAACACTATGTAGGAGAAATTATATTCTCTTCACATTAGGCCAAATGACTTACTTACCAGTCAGATTTTTAAAGAATGAGATGAACTATATGTTTTGCTTTTTGTATTGAAGTAAAGTAAACTTTGTTCTTAAACAGGACAGTGATTTTTTAAACATCGAGCACACATTTTTAAAATATTTTCTTTTTATTTCATCTGAATCTGTATTTAAGGAAAGAATATTTTCTTACAGTGTAACTTGTTTTTATAAACTTCAGAACATCAAAAGTCTTTGAAATGATAAAAGCAAATACCTTTTTTAGTTTTTATTTTTAATTTTTGACGCATCAAAAGTCCTTTGAATTTGTTTCCTTTTTCTTAAATTTATCTGAAAGTAATATGTACTCTCAGACAGGAAGAGTTATAAACATGTCTGCATTAATGGTTCCCATCAAAAAAGAGAAAGTTCTGGAAAAGTTGCAGTATTCTAAATTTTCTTACCAAGAAGAAAAATTGTATGTATTCCAAATTCATGTTAACTACCTATTATTAAAGCCTTAGATGCCAAATATCTTGTGAATTCAGTATGTATTTCCATCTATACCTGTATCTATGCCGCTATAACATTTGGTATATTGACAGACTCTTTATATCTATTACATCAGCAGTTCAACTTTCTGTTTATTTTAAAGCTGCCCAGAGCGCCATCTAAATGGCTTCTACTGTCATTTCAGTTTACTGTGCAAGGTTGAGTGAAGGGGTTCGACTTAGGGATAGCAGAGTTTCAGGGTACTCAACATGCTCAGATGATTATTTCCTTAAAAATAGATTCTTGGTAGCTATCACACGAGGTTGAAATGATATGTTTACAAAAGCATATACCAAAATTGTTGTCATGAATTCTTCCTAAATCTCTGTCCAGTATAAAAATATATCCAGGATGGTCCAGTGTTTAAGAATCCACCTTGCAACGCTGGGGACTTGGGTTCGATCCCTGGTCAGGGAACTAAGATCCCAGATGCTGCGAAGCAACCAAGCCCAGGTGCCACAACTACTGAAGCCTGCGTGCAACGACTACCGAGCCCGCGCACCACGACTACCGAGCCCGCGCACCACGACTACCGAGCCCGCGCACCACGACTAGAGTTCATGTACTGCAATGGAAAGATCCCAGTGTGACAAAAGGAAGACCCCACGCGCCTCAATTAAGACTTGACACAGTGAAATGAATATTTAAAAATATACCCAGGAATCAGGAGATTAAATAGTAAGTCCTGTGCAGAGAATATGGACTTCAGAGTCAGACAGACATGGATTTGGACCCCAGATCTGTCTCCTGGTAAGTTAATATTTGTGAGCCTCTGTTCTGCCATCTTTAAAATAGAGATAGTATCATCTTTCAGAGAAGGCAATGGCACCCACTCCAGTACTCTTGCCTGGAGAATCCCATGGGCAGAGGAGCCTGGTAGGCTGCAGTCCATGGGGTCGCTCAGAGTCGGACACGACTGAGCGACTTCACTTTCACTTTTCACTTTCATGCATTGGAGAAGGAAATGGCAACCCTCTCCAGTGTTCTTGCCTGGAGAATCCCATGGACGGGGGAGCCTGGTGGGCTGCCGTCTATGGGGTCGCACAGAGTTGGACACGACTGAAGTGACTTAGCAGCAGCAGCAGTAGTATCATCTTTATAAATTAAATTAGAAAATGTATATAAAATGCTTATTAGAGTATCTAGTAGATCAAATCTGCTATAAATATTAATATTTCCTGCCTTTTAGAAACCTGAATTAAATTAAAATAAGTTTGCTGCTAAGTCGCTTCAGTCGTGTCTGTGCGACTCCATAGACGGCAGCCCACCAGGCTCCCCCTTCCCTGGGATTCTCCAGGCAAGAACACTGGGGTGGGTTGCCCTTTCCTTCTCCAATGCACGAAAGTGAAAAGTGAAAGTGAAGTCGCTCAGTCTTGTCCAACTCTTAGCGACCCCATGGACTGCAGCCTACTAGGCTCAAGCAAAGTCTTTTATATACATTATTACAATCATTAAAATAGATTCCTAAAAAAATTATGATTGAGTCTATTAGCAATTGAGTTGGGAACTTTAGGTAACTTAAACTTTCTCCTTTAATAATAGTATGCATGTTCAGTCACTAAGTTGTGACTGACCCTATGTGACCCTATGGACCATAGCCTGCCAGGCTCCTCTGTCCAAAGGATTCTCCAGGTAAGAATACTAGAGTGGCTTGCCATTTCCTCTTCCAGGGGATCTTCCTGACCCAGGGATCGAACCCTGGTCTCCTGCATTGCAGGCAGATTCTTTACCACCTGAGCCACCAGGGAAGCCCTAATAATAGTACAATATAAGTAAAACCAGTAGAGGTATAGCCATAATAATAGATATTTATTGGGCATTATGGGTCACGTGTTTTGCTACATGAAGTATTGTTCAATTTTTATAACAATCTCATGAGGCAAATACTACTACTATCCTTATTTTGGGAAGGTTCAGTAACTTGCTCAAGGTCACACAATTAGGAAGTGGCAAGGCTGGGACTTGAATTTAGGTCTCTGTGACTTCAAGGTGTGTGCCTAAATGAAGCTATGGCAGTGAACATAGAGTATTAAGAGTTGAAAAGAATTGGAATTCCTGAGTGCTTGCATGGTGGCCTAAAGGAGAGAGTGGAGTCAAATTAGTGCATCACTCATGGTGCTTTCTGGGTAGGACAGTTGCAAGTAACAAAAACCCTTACGAGTTAACTTCAGCTCCTCCAAAGAATTTACTGTCAGGTTCCAGTGATGACCCCCAGGACACAAAGCCAGGAATGCAGCTGCTGTAGGAACACCGGGAGTATTCCTTTCTCTTCTCTGAACATCTGGTTCACTTATGTCTATGCAGATAGGCTTCCTTGGTGCCCAACCTGTGTGGGACAATTCATCACTGGTCCTCAGCTCCCAAATTTGCCTACTTCAGGTTCAGCTACATAGAGAAACATTCTCTTTTTCTCTCCTAATTCAAAGGGAATCAAGCTGACCCAGTTGGAGTCAGGGGCCCCCAGACCAAGAAACTGTTGCCAGGGCTGCAGAGTTATATAACACAGGCTTGACCTCTGGGAAACAAGCCAGGGCTAGGAGCAGTCCCCAGAGAAGAGGTCTAGGTGACAACTTCACGTGTGGCCACCACCGTGGCATTCATGAAGAGGAATGTCCAGGGTCCTAGGCAGTGGTGATATCAAGGAGGCAGTGAGCCGTGTCTTCATTCCAGGAACGTTTATCTTAAGGATGGTCAAACGTTTGCATTAATGGTTAGCTGGAAATAGCTTTATGTTTTAAGACTTTCTGTCTTAGAGACATCATTTGGTACAGAGCCCAATATCTGTTCCTGGGTATCAAATGTATCAACTCTGTATATCATCAAAGATAAAATAATATCCATTCTACATTGTCCCTTCTTAAATGTAGATTGACTCCAGAAAGTTTGAAGTTCAGGTAATAGGGTGCTGTGGTGTGCTGAGGTATGCTGGGGTACAAAACATTAATTCTGGGGGAAAACTTCATGGGTATGGCAGCATTTTTTAAAACTTGCCATTTCATAGTTGTAAGCATTTTTTATTTTCTAAGCTTGAGACTTAAACTTACCTGTGGAACACACAGTTTCTTTATTTTGGGAAAAGCTATACTGAAAAGTAAATTAAGTTCTGTCCCATTGTTCTTGGGGAAAAAATGTAATGCAAAGGAGTTATTCAGGAACAGAAGCATCCAACGGAGCAGCTTTGTTTAGTAAAATAAACTGGGTATACTTTTCAGGAAACTCGTGTCTCTACCACTGATATTTTCCCTAGGAATGGGCTATAGGCCTCCATTCTATCCACCTTTGGGCCTATCACTCTGCATAGGGTGAGGAGTCCACAGGGCCAGTGGGACACGCCCGCTTAGAAGCTGTTCTCCCATGTTTTGACCACATTCTGGGTATCAAGGAACCCCTTAATTTCCTACTCAGACATGCCTGACCCTGTTTCCTGGGCCTCTTTACTGAGTATGACTTCTTGAGAAGGCTTTTAGGCCTGAGAGTATATGGACAGAGCTTAAAGGAGCACTGTGGGGAATTCCCTGGTGGTCCACTGGTTAAGACTCCATGCTTCCAGTATGGGGGCTTTGGGTTTGATCCCTGGTTGGGAAACTAAAATCCCACATGCCATGTGGCATGGTCAAAAAACGGACATGACTGAGCGACTTTCACTCACTTGAATGTTTCTTGGTATGCTTATGTTCTCACTCTGATGGGAAAAATACTTTATGCTGGTTTCATGTGGAACTCTGAACAGGACAATTCAGTTCTGTACTTCCTAGAGGCACAGCCTGACACTGCAGTAAGACTTCCACAGTGAAAAAGAAGTGTTCCAACAGCGTGCTTTGCTGTTGAAGATAGTAATGGTTAGAAACTCATTCCCAGAGGTAGAGATGCTACAGAAAGCACAGGAAGGTTCTTTAAGGGTATTTAGAACAGGGGAAATATTGCCATAAAATAGTGGTTGATAAGAAAGATGAAAGTGAGAGGGGGGAAATTGAAGTCTGAGTAGCAGGTTCAAATATTCATTATTAACCAGGCCTTGAAACAGTCTATAGTTAATCAAGAGGAAATTAAAAATCAAGAGCCTGGAAAGCCCCCAGTATTTTAAGGGATGAGGGATTGTAAATATAGCTATTCAAGCTGGAAGGACAGGTTTAGGAATCCCAGAAGATATGGAGATAAAATCCGACCACAAACTGAGGCGCTCCCCAATATTTACTGGCTTAGTCTTGGAAGAGGTGCTCATACTCGGTGCCCCTAAAACAACTAGTTTTGGAGGGGTAACAATTCTCTTTGTTTGGGTAAATAATTTGTAACTTCAGGAAGAAATAATGAACTGCTAAATCAGAAGCTTATAGTTTAATATTTTTATATTAAATCTAAGAACATATTTAATAGCTAGGTTTGTAATCAAGCCACTTTTGTATATTCTGTTTGTGTCTTAGGCTTAAGAGGATTTGAGCTCCTAAATGTAAAGATCTGTGTTTATTAGGTATATAAAATTGCTTATGAGAAAGATTTTTCTAGTTTTTTATACTGACTTGTCAGATGAGTTTTTTGTCATTCTAATTTAGAATGTTTGAGAGAATCTGATTAATTAAATGTGTAAATTACTGAATATTTATAAGAGTTGTCAAATATAACAATAAATGAGCATCAATCGAAGAAGTATAAATGATTGTTCTTATTTTGGTATAAAAATTCATAACAAAAATGGATTTTAAAAGGTATATTTTATTAAACTGAATATTAATCAAAATATAAGCAATTACAAACATGCTTTTCTGGATGCAAAAGCCCTTTTGAATAATAAAAGCTTACTTGAACCTCAAGTGGCTCATCATGGCTCTACTACTCCCTTGTTTGTGACTTTGAGCAAGTTACTCAACCTCATTGTTTCTTTTTCCTGTCTTTAATACGGAGATAATAACAGGAGTATTTCACAGGGTTGTTAAAAGACTCAAATAAGGTATATAAGAAAGCCCTTAGAACAATGTTTGGCATATACTAGGTGCTCAATAATTGAATATTATTCTATTACTGTGAATGTTAGAATTAAAAAAACCTCAGTGTACAATAAATAAATATAGCTCCACATCTCTGCTCTGATTCTTCTTCTCAGGTGCTTGGCTTTTGAGACTCAACTATTACAACATTCTTTCACTTGAATAGTTTAAAATCAATTGTATTGTAGTAACAAAGTCCTTAAAAGAAAAACACAGATACATGTCTCTGTAGGGGCATTTGTACATGATGGTGATAGGGTCACCATAGCAAACTTGTAAAACAGCAGTCCCTAACATTTTGGCATCAGGGACCAGTTTAGTGGAAGACACTTCTCCACGGATGGTGGTAGTTGTTCAGGCAGTAACTCAAGCAATGGGGAGTGGCAGATGGAGCTTAGCTCAAGCACCCAGGGCTCATCTCCTGCTGTGCAGCCCAGTTCCTAACAGGAGTTGGAGACCTCTCCTGTACAAATGATATAAATATTTGATTTCACAGGTAAAGCTAAGGATTGCTGCTATGTTCACTGGATGCCAACAATTTGGTTAAAGCATGTGATTACTATTGTAAATTGTATGGAGAAATCAGGTGTGGGAACTTATGTCAAAGCTGAATTCCATTTTGATTTAGCAAGAGGCAATCACACCATCCCTATAGTTTTGCTTTTCCTGAATATCGTATATTTAGAATCATGTAGTGTGTAGCCTCTTCTCCAGACTGGCTTCCTTGGTTTATCAGTAAACTTTTAAGATTCATCCATGTCTTTTCATAGAGTGACAGCTCATTTCTTTTCATTGCTGAGTAATTTTTTTTTTTCCTGTGGATATACTGCAGTTTATTCATTCACCTAAGGCTCAACATTCAGAAAACTAAGATCATGGCATCTGGTCCCATCACTTCATGGGAAATAGATGGGTAAACAGTGGAAACAGTGTCAGACTTTCTTTTCTCGGGCTCCAAATTCACTGCAGTTGGTGATTGCAGCCATGAAATTAAAAGACGCTTACTTCTTGGAAGGAGTATTATGCTATCTAGACCAACCTAGATAGCATATTAAAAAGCAGAGATATTACTTTGCCAACAAAGGTCCATCTAGTCAAGGCTATGATTTTTCCAGTGGTCATGTATGGATGTGAGAGTTGGACTGTGAAGAAAGCTGAGCACTGAAGAATTGATGCTTTTGAACTGTGGTGCTGGAGAAGACTCTTGAGAGTCGCTTGGACTGCAAGGAGATCCAACCAGTCCATCCTAAAGGAGACCAGCCCTGGGTGTTCATTGGAAGGACTGATGCTGAGGCTGAAACTCTAATACTTTGGCCACCTCATGCGAAGAATTGACTCATTGGAAAAGACCCTGATGCTGGGAGGGATTGAGGGCAGGAGGAGAAAGGGATGACAGAGGATGAGATGGCTGGATGGCATCACTGACTCAATGGACGTAAGTTTGAGTGAACTCTGGGAGTTGCTGATGGACAGGGAGGCCTGGCGTGCTGTGGTTCATGGGGTTGCAAAGAGTCGGACATAACTGAGCGACTGAACTGAACTGAAGGAAATCTTGGTTGCTTCCAGTTTTGATAATGACTAAAGCTACTGTAAGGGCTTCCCTGGTGGCTCAGTGGTAAAGAATCTGCCTGCAGTGGAGGGGTGAAAGAGCTAGTCACTCAGTCATGTCAGACTCTTTGCTATCCTATGGACCTGGAGCCCACCAGGCTCCTCTGTCCATGGAATTCTCCAGGCAAGAATTCCCTTCTCCAGGGAATCTTCCTGATCCAGTGACTGAACCTGGGTCTCCTGCATTGGAGGCAGATTCTTTACTGTCTGAACCACTAGGGAAGTCTGCAATGGAGGACACACGGGTTCAGTCCCTGAATGGGCAAGATCCCTGGAGAAGGGAATGGCTACTCACCCCAGTATTTTTGCTTGGATAATTTCATGGACAGAGGAGCCTGGTGGGCTCTAGTTCATGGGGCCACAAGGAGTCAGACACAACTTAGCAACTAAACAACAACAGACAAACTGTGTTCTTGGTTCATCCTTTCCTATACAAGAAGGGTAGAGAGAGTTAACAGGGAACTTGAATAATAAATAGCCACATCCTACATTCTACTCACATCAGAAAATCTTTGTTCTACTAGAAATTGGAACGACGTGGGAGGAGGGAGATAGGTTGCTATCAGATATCAAAGAGCAAATTAAACTTGCTATTTGGTAATGGTTAATACTGCACTGTAACTCAGGTAGACATTTTATTAAGTCTGAAGAAGGTAGAGAATGTAGTTATAGCATAAATCTGTGGTTAAAAGACTCATGGAATATGGGAATCACGAACTCTGTCACTTGATGGTTGCTTATTTTGAATTAGCAGTCCATTTGTTACTACCAAATCATAGAATCAGCTGACATTTCACCTGTTTCAAGTTACCCACATCCTTCTAATACAGCTTCTCAACAAGACTCATTTGATTTTGCTTTTCATAAGACTCCCAGGGAAGAGATTTTATGACTTCCCTTGTTACTGCTTTCATAGCTGTCAGCCCACATCACCAGTAAATCTTTCCTGGTGTCTCTTAGGAAATCCCCTGAAAATTAATGAGTAACTAAATCTTGCTCCTGAGTGGGAGGGAAAGACAATGGAATACGAGTCTGCTGAACCAAAAGTGAATGGAGCCTCAGTTTGTTATTTGATGTCTGAGCTTCCAGAAGTAGTGAAGCAACTTCTGTAGGTGAATCAAAGACTAGGAGGAGATGTGGTTGGACCTGAACCACCCTCTTTGTCTCAGGGAGAGTCAAAGGGAACTGTGCCAGGGAATATTAATGTAAACAGAACCTCAGCTCACTCGGGAACCCTCTAGAAAATTGGAGGCAGCCATGGATATTGTATTCATCATTAAAAAATGTCATTGTAGAGAGATCTTAAGGAATACTCCCTCATTTTTAAATGTATATGTTAATGACTACTTTGAAATTATAACATATAGTTCAGAATCAGAGAAGGCAATGGCAACCCAGTCCAGTGTTCTTGCCTGGAGAATCTCAGGGACGGTGGAGCCTGGTGGGCTGCCGTCTATGGGGTTGCACAGAGTCGGACACGACTGAAGCGACTTAGCAGCAGCAGCAGTTCAGAATAGAATGGCTTATTAAAAAGTCAGGTTGTTGAGTCAGGGTTGGGGCAGATGGGACTGTTTTAGAAATGGCTGCGGTGGTGACATTGTAAGTCATGGCCATTAAGGTAAGGAAAATAAGTATCTTCAAATGGAAGCTACTCATGGGGGAGAAAAAGATCAGATATGATTAGAGATTGAAAATCAAGCTAAATCACTCCAATTTTCTTGCCTGGAAAATTCCATGGGCAGAGGAGCCTGGCAGGCTGCAGTCCATGGGGCCGCAAAGAGTCAGACACGACTGAGTGACTGAGCACAAATTCAGATTATGTAGCTCTCGGTAACTTGGTTAGTGGTGGAGAAGTGTTAAACAGCTATTTAAACACTCGAGAAAATTTTCAAGAGAATTATTGCAGTTTCTAACCTGGTACTCAAGGAATAATGGATTGGGCTAGGCCAGAAAAATTAGAAGGCAGAAGTTTAGTCTAGTAAAGAACTCTAGAATAAGGCCAAGGGACAGGGGATTTAAGCAGCCTTAATCCAAGCAGGGTTTCGGGTGGAGTGAGAAAAAAAGACAGGCAAGATCTAAGTATCAAGACCTTAGCTCCAGGGACGTCCCTGGTGGTCTAGTGGTTAAGACTCCGTGTTCCTAGGAGCAGCAGCTAGGGGCCCAGGTTTGATCCCTGGTAAGGAAACTGGATCCCGCGTGCTGCAACTAAGACCTGATTCAGCCAAAAAAAAAAAGAAAAAAAAAGACAACTAATTCTTTTTTTTAATTATTTTTTTAATTGGACTATAATTGTTTTACAATGTTGTGTTAGTTTCTGCAGTACATCATAAATCAGCTATAAGTATACATACATCCTACTCTCTTGAGTCTCCCTTCTACTTCCCCATTCCATCCCTCTCAGTTCAGTTCAGTTGCTCAGTTGTGTCCGATTCTTTGTGACCCCATGGACTGCAGCATGCCAAGCTTCCCTGTCCATCACGAACTCATAGAGCTTGCTCAAACTCAAGTCTATCAAGTTGGTGATGCCATCCAACCATCTCATCCTCTGTCGTCCCTGTCTCCTCCTGCCTTCAATCTTGCAGCATCAGGGTCTTTTCCAATGAGTCAATACTTTGAATCAGGTGGTCAAAGTATTGCAAGTTTCAGCTTCAGCAACACTCCTCCCAGTGAATATTCAGGACTGATTTCCTTTAGGATTGACTGGCTGGATCTCCTTCAGTCCAAAGGACTCTCAAGAGTCTTCTCCATCCCCACTGTTCAAAAGCATCAATTCTTTGGTGCTCAGCTTTCTTTATAGTCCAACTCTCACATCCATACATGACTACTGGAAAAACCATAGCTTTGACTAGATGGACCATTGTTGGCAAAGAAATGTCTCTACTTTTTAATATGCAGTCTATTTTGGTCATAGCTTTTCTTCCAAGGAGCAAGCATCTCTTAATTTCATGGCTGTAGTCACCATCTGCAGTGATTTTGGAGCCCAAGAAAATAAAATCTGTCACTGTTTCCATTGTTTCCCCATCTATTTGCCATGAAGTAATGGGACTGGATGCCATGATCTTAGTTTTCTGAATGTTGAGTTTTAAGCCAACTTTTCCACTCTGCTCTTTCACTTTCATCAAGAGGCTCTTAGTTCTTCTTCTTCGCTTTCTGCCATAGGGGTGGTGTCATCTGCGTATCTAAATTTATTGATATTTCTCCCAGCAATCTTGATTCCAGCTTGTGCTTCATCCAGCCCGGCATTTCACATGATGTACTGTGTATATAAGTTAAATAAGCAGGGTGACCCATCTCTCTAGATCATCACAGAACGCTGGGCTGAGCTCCCTTGGTTATACAGCAGGTTCCCGCTAGCTGTTTTACACATGGTAGTTTATATATATATATATATTCCTAGGTGGCACAGTGGTAAAGAATCTGCTTGCCAACGCAGGAGAGGCAAGAGACGTGTGTTCGATCCCTATGTCGGGAAGATTCCCTGGAGTAGGAAATGGCAACCCACTCCAGTATTCTTGCCTAGAAAATTCCATGGACAGAGAAGTCTGGAGGCCTACACTTCATGGGGTTGCAAAGAGTTGGACATGACTGAGCACTGCAAGCTTGTCATATAAAAAGCATAGCTCCAATTCAAACCCCAGATTCAGGTTTCAGTCTTAGTAAAGGCAGTGAGGACAACAGCCCAAAGTTCTAAGTGGCAGAGAATCAGACAAGCAGGAGAGAGCCACCTCAGCGCATGAGTGCCAAGTCACTTCAGCTGTGTCCAACTCTTTGCAACCCTATGGACTGCGGGCCTCCAGGCTCCTCTGGTGTTAAGGTGCTTTGGCGCAAATTAGTGAAAGTCACTCCTTCTCCCAGGAGATGTTGCTCAGTGTCAAGTCTCAAGGGCTGGTGAGAGTGAATTGTAGGCTGATGTCAGCTCCCAACAACCAGGGCCCTCATGTGGGATCTGCTACACAAATGTGCACAGTGGCTCTCTGAAAGCAGTCTCATCAGTGTACCACTGCATCACTGGTTTTCATTCTGGGCCCCTATTGCATGCTCACTGATTCAGAGTTTCTGGGGCAGGGTCCTGGAACCTGTATTTTATTCCTTAAAGTAAAAAAGTTTTATATATGTGTGTATATATATAAAAATTATGTATATAATTATATAAAAATCTGTATATAAATATATACATATATATTATATATGTATAAATATATGTATATAAAGTGTATTTTTTTGTGCAAAAGTAGTACCTGCCTATTGAAGTCAAAATGAAATAAAAAGTATGCATGAAAACAAAACTGAAAGCCTACCTTTTTTCTTCCCCTTTTTACCCCACTCCCAACTCCTTAGGACTAGCCACTTCTTATAGATTTTGTTTGTGCATATAGAAATGTATTCATGTTATCTGTGTTAATGTCTCATATGGGATTTAAAAAGTTGTGAAATAGTATTCACAAAGTTGGAGGAAGACATGGCAACCCACTCCAGTATTCTTGCCGGCAGAATCCCCATGGACAGAGAAGCCTGGCAGGCTGCAGTCCATAGGGTCTCACAGATTTGGACACGACTGAAATGACTTAGCCCTCATTCATCAAGTTTCTCTATGAATTTTCCACTCCTCTCATCATGAAGAGAAAAGTTTTGCCTACTTGGAACTCAGGTTTTTGGTTGTGGAGGTGAAGAAAATGAGCTAAAAGAAACAGAACTAGAAGGAGCCTGATATGATTGTATCAGTCAGAATCCTGGTGGGAAACAGATGGCACACTCAGGCTGGGGCATTGAAAAAAGCTTAATTGAAGGATTGTTTACAGAGGAGTGGGCAGGGTTTAAAGGAGCTACCCAGAGGTGCGGAAGTATCCCAGGGCTAATAACACCCGTGAGCTGGTACCTCCTCCAGCCTCCTGCGGCAAGAAGTAGGGGCTGCCGCTGCTGCTGCTGCTGGAACCCAGGCTGACAACTCAGCAGGGAGGGACCCCAGGGGGAAAAGAACTTGACCTTACTCTCCTCCCTTCCTTCTACTTCCTGCCAAGACTCCCCACTGGCCCCACTCAGTTGGAAGCCAGAAAACAAAGGGGCCTGGTGATATCATCCATTTAGGTCAGCCTCAGAGCAGGCCACAAAGCAGGATAGCGGAGGAGGCTGGAGAGGCGATGGGGGATGTCCAGCACAACATGTTTCTGAAAATATAGATCTTAGCAGGCAGGAAGAGGAGTGGGAAACACTGCCAGAGCCCTGCAGACAAAGGAAAAGAGGGGCTGGGGTATTTAGAGAAAGCAGAAGATCCTTGAATGATAGATCACTATGCTGTTGCTGCTGCTGCTGGTGTGTTTGTGTGTGTGTGTGAGAGAGAGAGAGAGAGAGAGAGAAAGTGAGAATCACTCAGTCGTGTTAGACTCTTTGCGACCTCATGGACTATACAGTCCATGGAATTCTCCAGGCCAGAACACTGGAATGGGTAGCCTTTACCTTCTCTGAGGGATCTTCCCAACCCAGGGATTGAACCCAGGTCTCCACAATGCAAGCAGATTCTTTACCAGCTGAGCCATCAGGGAAGTCCAAGAGAGGTCAAAGAGATTTTTAAAGAAACTAGCTGCAGATGATAAATTGAATGCTCTTAAATGGTTACACGACACTTCCCTAAAGAGTGTGTTTCTTTTTCAAACCTTCTGGATTTGTTGGAATACTGGTTTATTTTTCTCCATTTTCCCTTTCTCCTTGTTTAGAAATGTACAGACTTTTTTATACAAGGAGGTTCATAATGGCATATTCTTAGGTGCAGACAGAAAAGACTAGAAAGAGACATTATACAAAAATGTTCATTGATTTAATTTCTAGAGAGTGGTGTTATAGCTGATTTTTATTTCTTATTCTGTGAATTTTAGCATTTTCCAAACTTTTGGCCATGAACATGCATTATTTTGCAGTAGCTCAGACTTGGGTCTAGATCCTTTTTGTTTTCTTTATCTGTACTCTCCCTAGGTGATCTTATCCATTCTCATGGGCTTAAATATCATCTATATGCTGAAAACTCTCATATTTAAATTTCTAGCCCTGGCTTCTCTCCTGAGAGACTTATATGCCAGCTGCTCCCTGACATCACCCCTGGGTTGTCTAATAGACAATCTCAAAGTCAACCTGTCTACAACAGAGGACTTGACTTACCCCTTCTCCCTCTAATTGCCTGACCTCTACTTCCTCGGGCCTGGAGGTTTAAAAATTATATTTTACATAGTCAATCCACATGGTACAAAATGTAAAAGGTACAAAAGGTTAATTGTTATAAAAGATGTGCCTGTCTTAGCCCAGGTTTTCTTTCTCTGTTCCTTATCTATCCAGTTTTTCCACCCTTAAAAGATTGTCTGAGGAATTCGTTTTCTTTATGCATGCAAATATATGTGAATAAACATTTAACATTTTATATAATAGCATTTTTTATCCACTGCTCAACATCTTGCATTTTCTCTTAACAACCCCTCTTGGAGATATTTCTTTACCAGTATAGATACAGCTGTTCATTCTTTTCAATACCTGATCACACAGAGTCGGACATGACTGAAGTGACTTAGCAGCAGCAGCAGCAGATAGCACCATGGGCTTCCCAGGTGTGCCAGGAGTAAAGAACCCACTTGTCAATGCAGGAGGCCTGAGAGACGTGGGTTCCATCCCTGACTCAGGAAGATCCCCTGGAGAAGGGTGCAGCAGCCCAGTATTCCTGCCTGGAGAATCCCATGGACAGAGGAGTCTGGTAGGCTACAATCCATAGGGTTGGACATGACTGAAGCTACTTAGCAGGCAGGCAGCATTCCATTATGTGAATAGGGTTAAGTTTTTTTGAACAAGACCTTATCTTGAGGCTAGACTATTTGCATTCCAGTTAACATTATGTACAGTAAAAATTATATCATATCAGGCTTACTATTATACAACTGTTTTTTTTTCCCCTACCAATATATTGTGGGCATTCACCTATACTGGTGCACACAGAGCTACCACCTTCTGTTTAATCACGGCCTTCACATTTTACAATATGGATGTGTCATAATTCACCCAACCGCATCTTTGTTTATGAGCACTCAGTTTCCTCCAGTCTTTTTTTTTATTCTATTATAGAAAATAATTTATTTATTTTTATTTATTTATTTAATTGGAGGCTAATTACTTTACAATATTATATTGGTTTTGCCATACATCAACATGAATCCGCCATGGGTGTACACGTGTTCCCAATCCTGAACCCCCCTCCCACCATCCATACCATCCCTCTGGGTCATCCCAGTGCACCAGCCCCAAGCATCCTGTATCCTGCATCGAACCTGGACTGGCTATTCGTTTCTTATATGATATTAGCTTTCATAAGCAATGGTGTGATGGACATCTTCCTCTAATTCCCTGGGGCAGTGTTCACTACATCTTATATCTTTTTCTCTAGAGAACACAGCCAGCCTGCACTTCACAGGTTCCCCTCTATCATCATAGTACAGACAGAAGAGTAAATCAGGAGCAGAGAGCCCTCACAGCACTAAGAATTGTAGGACTGAGCAAATACAGAAATAATCCCAACATAACAGCTCACTAGTAGCAGACATTTTGAGGAAATGTCTTGGTAAAAAGCAAAGTTATTTTAGAAATCCATTGATGAAGACTTTGTCTGAATTTGTTCAAAATTCAGATTAAAAATTAGACTACCCAAAGCAGGAATTGATTAATTATTTTCTACAATTGGTGTTGGCCAGTACAATTCAAGAAGGTAATCATTTCAAAGAAGAAATAATCAGCAGAAACTCATCTAATGCAGAAAAGAAAAGAGAACTAGACCAGAGCAGATTCCACTCCCCACTCAACATCTGCTGAAAGGATTTACTAAATCCTAGTGAGAAAAAAATGGAAGTTAAATTCAAATCCTAAATACACAAACACACACACACATATATTTTTTTTCCCCTAAAACTGGCTATATTACAAATCGTATATGGGTCTTATTTTCTGGATTCTCAATTAATCCTCTAAGTTATCTTTAATACAGTCCCAAGTTAATTCTCATAGATAATCTTATAAGACTGGGAACACAAGCAATCCTAACTGACAAGTGGAGGTCTGGGCATGTTAGGTCAACCACATGCCTTTGGAAGTGGTGTCTTTATAAGACATGTCGCTTTCTGTCAATGGCAGGCATTTTCCATAGGCTGTCAGCTTTGAAAAGGCCTGGTAGCAGTGTTAACTCCCAGTATAGGCAGACTGGAATTCAAAGACATAAAATCAATTTGTTAGTGGGAGGGTTCTGGGATGCCCAGAGAGGGCTCTGGTGTAGAGGAAAATGCTAGGGCATTGAGACAGTTGAAGAATAATTGGAAAGGCTGATTTGACTTTAATGTACCTACTTGGGGTACCTTACTTTCCCAGGTTAATAACAGTTTTGGACTCAGAGGTTGAGGAAGGAGGACATTAAATAGCTTTAATTTTAAATGTTGGAGTACTTCAGGTATAAGAGCCTTGCTGGAATATACTTAGTGGCTTATTTTATTTTATGGTGTAGTACTTTCTGGAAGCGGAGAAGGCGATGGCACCCCACTCCAGTACTCCTGCCTGGAAAATCCCATGGACGGAGGAGCCTGGTAGGCTGCAGTCCATGGGGTTGCAAAGAGTCGGACACGACTGAGTGACTTCACTTTCACTTTTCCCTTTCATGCATCGGAGAAGGAAATGGCAACCCACTCCAGTACTCTTGCTTGGAGAATCCCAGGGACAGGGGAGCCTGGTGGGCTGCCATCTATGGGGTCGCACAGACACGACTGAAGCGACTTAGCAGCAGCAGCAACTTTCTGGAAGACTGTGAGAAAAGCAAGATTTTGATTTTCAGCCTTGAAATAACGATACACAGTTCTATACCATAGATACTGTAGAAGATAAACACATATTCCACCACCTTTCTCTTTTATTATAAAACCCCAAATTTCTGTAGATAATTAATCTTTTTCCACTCTACCTTATGCTTCATGAAGCCAGTCACGGTAATTCTGTTTCTGTTGCTACTGATTGGTTTAGAAATATCTATGTGAATCGGTGGAGAAGGCAATGGCACCTCACTCCAGTACTCTTGCCTGGGAAATCCCATGGATGGAGGAGCCTGGTAGGCTGCAGTCCATGGGGTCGCGAAGGATCGGACATGACTGAGCGACTTCACTTTCACTTTTCCCTTTCATGCATTGGAGAAGGAAATGGCAACCCACTCCAGTGTTCTTGCCTGGAGAATCCCAGGGACGGGGGAGCCTGGTGGGCTGCCGTCTGTGGGGGTCACCCAGAGTCGGACACGACTGAAGCGACTTAGCAGCAGCAGCAGCAGCATGTGATTCGGTTCTGAGCCGTGAGATCTGAGGAGACACTGGCTGGGACATTTCTGAGTAAGGTTTCTTTCTTCTTAAAAAAAAAGACAGAGGAAGAGCAGATATATTGTTCGTATATGGCGGCCGTCTTGCAACCATGCGGCAGCTCACCTGAAGACAAAGTTGACGTGAGGGAACGGCAGAGAGCAGAGCTACGAAACAGCTACGTCCCCGATGGGACACTGAGCAACTGAGTGAAGTAGCCCTGGAGCTGTCTGTTTGTTGATTTCTTATTATGTGAGATAATAAATGTTCATCATTTAAGGTAGTCCGGTCAAGCTTTCTGTTACCTGCAGTTAAAGGCCAACTATCTGATACACTTTACTGAAGAGTCCCTACAAATCACTTGATGGCAGTGTCTCGATGGAAAGTGAAATGAAGGAAATGAAAGGTCTTCTTTGGGCCCTGCTACGAAATTGCAAACGTCAGTGGAAAGGACTTCCATTATTTGCTAGGGAAAGCTTCAAGACACTTCCATAAATTTTAGAATTTTGAAGACAACTGTATGTGCGTGTTATGTATTCATGATTTTAAATCTAATGAGAGCTCTCTTCCTACTTTTGTTTTATCAGTATAAGTGAATATTTCAAAGCCACTGAAGTTATTATTTCTTGAAAGGGCACTAGATGAAGGAAGATAGCTAATGTCAGTGAGTGCTCACTGAGCCCTGGGCATACGCTAAGTACTTTATGTAAGTTACCTTCTTTGTTCTTCAAAACAAACCTATGAGGTAGGTTCTGTTATCATTCTCATTTTTTCCAGGAAACACATGGCTGAGAGACTATATACAAGTTGCCTAAATTCACAATTAAGTAGTAAAAACTGGGGTCTGAATCTGGAGTCTCTCTGACTCCAAACCCCAGACACTGAAGTCTTACATGGGGCACAAGGACATGTTGGCCACTTTCCAGAATCTTCCTTTGGCTGTTTTCCTTCACAGACCCAGAAGCAATGTCTGGAGGTTCCCTTGTTAGTTATGCAAACAGTCAATCTGATTACACAATAAAGGAGAGAGGCCAATTCTGGCACTAATTTTAGGGCAAACCACAGATGTCTTTGATGTTTTCATTGTACATGAGAACAGAGCCAGTGATCCGACAGCTGCTGGCAGCTCTGATCAAATATGCAGAATATTAAGGCAGCTTTATCTCAGTGCCTAATTACAGCTGGCACAGAGGAAATTTATTTTGCAAACGGGAGATGTCAAATGGTATAAATGCAATATATAACCAAATATGATTGCCTCATTCTATTTTCTCAGGGCTGTCCAGTTACAGAGCACTTTTTGTGGAAGTGTTTATTAAATGATGTTCCTCTCAACTTGCATAACCCCACTTTGTGTGAAATATTATCATAACAGCTCAACTGCCTTATTGTCTTATACTTCAATTTATTTTCTTCAAATATGAAACACATCTAGCACTTGATTTCAAAAGCAAATGTAATTATGACATTCTTGTCTAGTCCAGATTTTTACACCGAAGTCACCAATGTAATAGTAATAGGGCCATAATTTAATGTCTTTACTATCAAAAATTTTGTAATGACAGAGAAGCTTTATAATACCAATAAGGGACAAAGAGCTAATAGCTGGCTAACAAATATCCATAATCATAGCTGGAAGAGGCTCACAAACGTGGTTCACATGTTTGGCCAAAGATGCCACAAACTGTGTGAGGCTGGAACAAATGTGCCCAGATTTCCTTCACAGAGGGGCTTGCAGGCCAGCTGTGGGAGAGCCCTCGAGCCATTTGATCCTTCAGGGTCCATCTCAGCAGTAGAGACCTCCAGGTTGATGCTGTGCTGTTTCAGGGACTGAGTGAAGCAGCGATACAGAGGCTGGGCACTCAGCCTGGGATGGGAACTCGGAGGGGCAAGTCTCTCACCTTCCTCCTTCCCTTTCATTTCAGTATTGTTCTCTCATAAACATCTTTCATCCTAGATTCCATCTCCACATTTCTCAGCATCTGTTTTTTGATAACCCAGCCTGTGACATGGTGTAAAGTGAATCACCTTAAAACAGTTCTACTTTTGGCTGGGGTGGGGGGGTGATCTTTCAGCCACAGTTAGAGAGTAGACTACCTGCTGTGTTGAAATCCATCGATGACTTTCATTATTAAATTGCCACACTAAAATTTATCAATCAGTTATATATCAGAATTTAATTTTTCTCAATACACTGAAATGCATTGCTAAAACAGTATTTCTTTTTCTTTTTTAAAAACTCTTTCTTGACTTCCATGGAGCATCTGACACTCTAAGCCTGTCTCTCCTTAAACCTTTTCCCTTTCATTTAAAAGAAGAAATATACTTCTGACTGCTTCATTATAATCTGTGCTTGCTGCCTGCCTTACAAAGCTGTACCCCAAGTTTCTGTTGTTGACCTTTGCTCTTCTCCCTGCACATGGCTTCAACATCTGCTTAGATAATGGTTGTATCCATTTTCAAGTTTATGATTCAGGCCTTGTTGCTGAGCTCCAGAGCCATATAGCTTCCCCAAACAAAAATACCCTCAAATGGAATATGTTGTCTCCACATCCTTCCTTCCCAAACACCCAAAAATGTAAATAACCAACAATGGTTACATATTCATCCTCCAAAAGTCCAGTATCCAGGAATAGTACCACTACTCACTCACCCTGTGATGTTAGCTTGAATATGGGAAACAGCCTAGACTTCCTCCCACAAACTCTCTCAATCCAAGCAGTCCTGAGACATTAGATTCTCCTTTCTAATCAGCTTGAGTCGTTTTACCTCTTTCTTTCCACTGTCTTTCATCCCCTCTTCCATGGGTGGCTTAAAGTCTCCAAGACGGTCCTATAACCCCTTTTCCTTAAACTCATCCTTTCTTTCTCTACCATCTGATCAAGCTATGTCACTGCTGAAAATCTCAAGTGGCCAGCTTAACACACATGGTTCTTAATGAAAAGTGAAAATGAAAGTCGCCCAGTCATGTCCAGCTCTTTGTGACCCCATAGACTAAACAGTCCATGGAATTCTCTAGGCCAGAATACTGGAGTGAGTAGACTTTCCCTTCTTCAGGGGATCTTCCCAACCCAGGGATCAAACCCAGGTCTCCCTCATTGCAGGTGGATTCTTTACCAGCTGAGCCACCAGGGAAGCCCAAGAATACTTGAGTAGCCTATCCCTTCTCCAGAAGATCTTCCCGACCCAGGAATTGAACCGGGGTCCATTGCATTGCAGGTAGAGTCTTTAACCAACTGAGCTATCAGCGAAGCCCCTCTTAATGAAAAGGGCCTTATTTATCTAGTCTAGTTGTCAATCATTCTTCTGGGTCTACCCTGAGTCCTGGGCATAAATGCGTCAGATGGAGTCACATTCTAGTGCCTTAACAAGATGTGGTTCCTTCTGCCTTCTGTTCCCCCTCATCTTGTCTTCAACTAGCTCTTCCCCTTAAAAACTCAGCTTCTGCTGAGACCACCTTAGGAAACATCTTCCCAGACCCTCCTCCCCTTACACATGAGCACATATCTATGAAGACATTTATCATACTGTGAAGGTACTTGTCCATTGAAACTGGTCCACAAAACTCTTCGAGAACAGGGGTTATACCTTATTGGAGTTTAGTGAAAATCAAAGTCTCTCAGTTGTGTCCAATTCTTTGTGACCCTATGGACTATACAGTCCATGGGAATTCTCCAGGTCAGAATAATGGAGTGGGCAGCCATTCCCTTCTCCAGGGGATCTTCTCAACCCAGGGATCAAACCCAGGTCTCCGGCATGGCAGGCGGATTCTTTACCAGCTGTCTTTATATCAGGATATATAGCATAGTGCCTGTCACATAGTAATCTTCATAGTGTGTTTATGAGATGCATGGAAATGAATTGTATAAAAATGTAGTTACTTTTCAACGAACCATTTTAATGGTAAATTTGTAAAATGCACACACATATTTGGACATTTTGCCATAGCATATTATAGAAAAAATTTTTATCAATATTGTGTATTACACACACACACACACTGATTAGAAACATTTACATTGGTTTTCACTTTAAAAATTATTTATAACAAAATTATTGATATATATAAATAATGTATAAAATAAAATTATGTTCATATAATTTATATTATATGCTTATTAGATGCATATATTATATAATATAAATATTTCTAAATATAATATCTATATATAATAAAGTATACCTTATATGCCTTATTATTTATTATACATTTTAATATAAATTTCTATAGCTATATAATATGCTATAAAATCATATGGATAATTTTCAAAGTATTTATTATAAGTAATAAAAATTATTTTAGTATAGTTCTGAAAAGAATCTACATTAGCATCTACACTGGCTAATGATCTACACTGGCTACTAATCTACATGTTGCTAATGAGGACTTTTGAGTAGGTGTGGTGTGTTTTGTGGAGTAGCTGAGACACAGTTTCCACCTCTTCAAACTGATTGTCAACATATGGGTAAATAACAATCTGCTGACTTTGAAAAATTAGTTATAATCCATTTCACATAATGCATGCAAAGCATGGCAGGCAATGGCCCATAATTGAAGGATTAGTTTGAGGCCTTAGGGTGGTTTTTAAAATTCACAGGCTGATAGAATGTTCCATCCCATATGGACCCAGAATATTCTCATCAGGGAGTTTCCAGCACTCCCTTTCCTCCTACAGAATATGACATGTACTGGGTACCAGGGGAGACAGAAGCGCTCCATCCATCAGCCCAGCAGCTGGAGATCTTCCCTGATGATAAGGGGAGCAGGAGGCTGAAGGGGCCTTAGAAGAATCTGATGGGGCCTGAAATGGAACAAATCTGTAAAGCCACTTAGGTCAGTTGTAATTTTTCTGCTATCAGAGGCACACTGGAGCGTCCTCTTGTCTCCCGCCTGAGCCTTGCATCCTGCTAAAATTGCTCTCTGAGCACTGCTCCCTTCAGGTCTTCATGGCTTGCCGGGGTGGAATAAAAGGCTGCCGTGTGACTGTTCCAGCTCGTACATCGCTTTTGCTGACTTTCTCTCTTTACTCCCACCTGTCTTCATCCGTCTACACCATTTCCTTTTAGCTTCTGTGCCTGCTCTTTTCTCCAGTTCCTGCTTTCCTCTCCTGTTTGTCTTGGTCTGATAGAACCCTTTATGAATCTCCCAAGAGGGATCTTTCCAAGCCCCATTTTCACTGGTCTCATTCCAACCAGGCTGTGCTGGTTAAGAAGTCGGAGAAAAGAAATTCTTGCTACTAATCCACATGGCCTGGGTAGGGGTGTGTTTTTATGAAATATTCTCATTATCATGAAATGCCTAACAAAGCAGTGATTTGGCAAGCCTGAAGTCACACACTGGGGCTCATAGCAACTTGCTTCTACTAGCAACACGAGGATTAGAAACACTTCTTGCCAAGTGGCTTTGAATCAGCTAGAAGGTGGGGAACGATGCCCTTTGCTGAGGATGACAAGACTTTAAAGCATTTGTTCGTTGTCCAAACCTTTGTTTACAGGGGCAAAATGTACACACATACATTAAAAATATTCCTTGGTTACTTATTAGGCTTTAAGTTATTTTTAAAAAGAATGTTTGGTTTTGAGAGTAAAGCTTATAAGCCACCCCTCAGATATCTTTTCAAAATGAAGCTAAAAGATGATTTTTAAAGAATCAAAATAGCATATTTCTACAGTGATTTATAGCTGAATAAGGAATGCGTTTGATGTTTTTTTTGGAAAGGAATAATTGACTAAAATTTAAATTATCTGCTTTCTCTAAATACCCAGAGCTATGCAACAGAAAGAAATGGTGAGGGTTATGCTCGGTATGTGTGGGGGGTGGAGGTGGGGCCTAAACTGGGAATGAAGTTTCTTGGAGAAAATCTACAAAATGGGCCAAGCACACATGGATTGCGTGATGTCATTTAGTTGGAGAAGGAGTGCTGAGCATCATGCTGAACTCAGATGTCGTCCCCTAGGAGAAATGATCTCTCTTTTCCTGGAACATCTGTAGCACTGAGAGGCTATTCCACCCTTTGGCACTTATCCTATGCTCTCCTGTAATATTATCTCTTTTAGAAAATCTTTAGCTCTTCATTATGACAGTTCTCTTTTTACATGGCTGATTTACTGAGCATCTCCATTCATTCCAGGTTGCCTGAGGCAGCTCTGATTTATACCTGTTGCCATGGTATAATTAATTATTAATAGTGCCCCTTTCAGTCTCAAAAATATTCTTTGTTTGGATGATAACCTATAAAATTACCATAGTCTTATACTACCTATACCAGAGTCTCCTGTGCAGGAAATAGCACACTCTACTAGGATTCTGAAGAGATTATTCACTGAAGTGTGGTCAGGGTTAAGGGAATCAAGTAAGATGTTAAGGCATCAGACCTAAAACAAATGGAGCAAATGATGTTATGGGAGCCCAAGTGAGAGGTAGAGCCTTAGAAGAGGGGCAGCCCTAGAGAAGCTCAAGTTTTGGAAGGACTCAAACACTGCAGAACTGGTCAAGAAAGAAAAGCAATTCCCTACCAACTCTCTTCCTGTCATTGGTCTCCTGACTGTGTGTTCTATTCAATCAATCAATTCAGTTGATCAGTCGTGTCTGACTCTTTGCAACCCCAAGAACCTCAGCACATCAGGCCTCCCTGTCCATCACCAACTCCTGGAGTTTACACAAACTCATGTCCATTGAGTTGGTGATGCCATCCAACCATCTCATCCTCTGTCGTCCCCTTCTCCTCCTGCCCTCAATCCCTCCCAGCATCAGAGTCTTTTCAAATGAGTCAGCTCTTTGCATCAGCTGGCCAAAGTATTGGAGTTTCAGTTTCAACATCAGTCTTTCCAATGAACACTCAGGACTGGTCTCCTTTAGGATGGACTGGTTGGATTTCCTTGCAGTCCAAGGGACTCTCAAGAGTCTTCTCCAACACCACAGTTCAAAAGCATCAATTCTCCGGTGCTCAGCTTTCTTCACAGTCCAACTCTCACATCCATACATGACCACTGGAAAAACTATAGCCTTGACTAGATGGACCTTTGTTGACAAAGTAATATCTCTGCTTTTTAATATGCAGTCTAGGTTGGTCATAACTTTCCTTCCAAGGAGTAAGCATCTTTTAATTTCATGGCTGCAATCACCATCTGCAGTGATTTTGGAGCCCCCCAAAATAAAGTCAGCCACTGTTTCCACTGTTTCCCCATCTATCTGCCATGAAGTGATGGGACTGGATGCCATGATCTTAGTTTTCTGAATGTTGAGTTTTAAGCCAACTTTTTCACTCTCCACTTTCACCTTCATCAAGAGGCTTTTGAGTTCCTCTTCACTTTCTGCCATAAGGGTGGTGTCATCTGCATATCTGAGGTTATTGATATTTCTCCTGGCAATCTTGATTCCAGCTTGTGCTTCTTCCAGCCCAGCGTTTCTCATGATGTACTCTGCATATAAGTTAAATAAGCAGGGTGATAATATACAGCCTTGATGTACTCCTTTTCCTATTAGGAACCAGTCTGTTGTTCCATGTCCAGTTCTAACTGTTGCTTCTTGACCTGCATACAGGTTTCTCAAGAGGCAGGTCAGGTCTTTCAGAATTTTCCACAGTTTATTGTGATCTACACAGTCAAAGGCTTTGGCATAGTCAATAAAGCAGAAATAGATGTTTTTCTGGAACTCTCTTGCTTTTTCCGTGATCCAGCGGATGTTGGCAATTTGATCTCTGGTTCCTCTGCCTTTTCTAAAACCAGCTTGAACATCTAGAAGTTCACAGTTCACGTACTGATGAAGCCTGGCTTGGAGAATTTTAAGCATTAATTTACTAGCGTGTGAGATGAGTACAATTGTGCGGTAGTTTGAGCATTCTTTGGCATTGCCTTTCTTTGGGATTGGAATGAAAACTGACCTTTTCCAGTCCTGTGGCCACTGCTGAGTTTTCCAAATTTGCTGGCATATTGAGTGCAGCACTTTCACAGCATTGTCTTTCAGGATTTGAAATAGCTCAACTGGAATTCCATCACCTCCACTAGCTTTGTTCATAGTGATGCCTTCTAAGGCCCACTTGACTTCACATTCCAGGATGTCTGGCTCTAGGTCGGTGATCACACCATTGTGATTATCTGGGTCGTGAAGATCTTTTTTGTACAGTTCTTCTGTGTATTCTTGCCACCTCTTCTTAATATCTTCTGCTTCTGTTAGGTACCTACCATTTCTGTCCTTTATTGTGCCCATCTTTGCATGAAATGTTCCCTTGGTATCTCTAATTTTCTTGAAAAGATCTCTAGTCTTTCCCATTCTATTGTTTTCCTCTATTTCTTTGGATTGATCGCTGATGAAGGCTTTCTTATCTCTCCTTGCTATTCTTTGGAACTCTGCATTCAAATGGGAATATCTTTCCTTTTCTCCTTTGCTTTTTGCTTCCCTTCTTTCCACAGCTATTTGTAAGGCCTCATAAGGCAGCCATTTTGCTTTTTTGCATTTCTTTTTCTTGGGGTTGGTCTTGATTCCTGTCTCTTGTACAGTATCACGAACCTCTGTCCATAGTTCATCAGGCACTCTGTCTATTAGATCTAGTCCCTTAAATCTATTTCTCACTTCCACTGTATAATCATAAGGGATTTGATTTAGGTCATACCTGAACAGTCTAGTGGTTTTCTCCACTTTCTTCAATTTCAGTCTGAATTTGGCAATAAGGAGTTCATGATCTGAGCCACAGTCAGCTCCTGGTCTTGTTTTTGCTGACTGTATCGAGTTTCTCCATCTTTGGTTGCAAAGAATATAATCAATCTGATTTCAGTGTTGACCATCTGGTGATGTCCATGTGTAGAGTCTTCTCTTGTGTTGTTGGAAGAGGGTGTTTGCTATGACCAGTGAGTTCTCTTGGCAGAACTCTATTAGCCTTTGCCCTGCTTCATTCCGTATTCCAAGGCCAAATTTGCCTGTTACTCCAGGTGTTTCTTGACATCCTACTTTTGCATTCCAGTCATCTATAATGAAAAGGACATCTTGTTTTGGTATTAGTTCTAGAAGGTCTCGTAGGTCTTCATAGAACTGTTCAACTTCAGCTTCTTCAGCATTACTGGTTGGGGCTTAGACTTGGATTACTGTATATTGAATGGTTTGCCTTGGAAACGAACAGAGATCATTCTGTCATTTTTGAGATTGCATCCAAGTACTGCATTTTGGACTCTTTTGTTGACTATGATGGCTACTCCATTTCTTCTAAGGGATTCCTGCCCACAGTAGTAGATATAATGGTTATCTGAGTTAAATTCACCCATTCCAGCCCATCTTAGTTCACTGATTCCTAGAATGTCAATGTTCACTCTTGTCATCTCCTGTTTGACCACTTCCGATTTGCCTTGATTCATGGACCTAACATTCCAGGTTCCTATGCAATATTGCTCTTTACAACATTGAATTGGCTGAAATGAAATGGAAGCCAAAAGGCAAAGGAGCCCTGGTGAGAAAGATGGAAGGTGGTGTTATCTGCCCTCAGAGAAAGGACAAAAAAAGGCAAAAAGGCAGAGGATGGATTGAGGGAGTCAAGGGGTTGGGGATCTGTGAGAACTGGTAAACAGAGACTATAGCTCCTTAAACAGAGTCTCTTTGTCTTCAAGTCGATTAAAAAACATCTGTGGGCACACACATGCAAAACACTGCAGGAAATGCCACTGTGAGTGAGACTTGGCAGCTACTACAAGGAATACACTCTCTCCGTTGGGGGAAAAAGAAATAAACTTAAGAAAGTTAAACTACAGACTGAAGGAAAGTAGCAATTGAGTATAACAATATAAAAGAGGTGCTTAGCAGTACAAGGTGATTGTCGGATTAATAATTATAGACCCTATATGTTAAAGGCATTCGAAGGATGAAAGATCACTCATTGTTTGTTACCAGAAGAATTTGAAAAAGGGTTTATGGACGAGGAATATTTTCAGTGGTACCGAAATCAAAGCCACCTTGACATTGGCAAGAAGGAGAGGCAGGCCGTCTTTGGGCAAATGGCACGAAAAGAGCATGGGTGTTAACTTGAAGTACCTCTTCTCCTGCTAGGAGAACTGGAGACCCTTCAGAGATTTTCAAAAATTTCAAAACTGTCCCAGGAAATTACCTATGAAAGAGCCTAAAGGGAATTAATTGGGTTGGAAGAGGTAGGAGTTGTGAATGGCCATTTCTTCACTTTCAACAAACAGTCGTTGAGGGCTTGGAATGTGTCAGACACGGCTCTGGATCTTCTGGTGCCAAGTAAAGTAAGACGTTGTCTTTTTCCTTAAGGAAAGAGGATGGAAAAGTTAGCCAAGGGAGCAAGTCATGGATGTGCCCTGTAATTATACAGTTGTGCAGAGATGATCTGTGAGCAAGTAGGGGATCATCTAAATGAGACTCAGGCATGGAGAGTGGAGGTGGTTAAGGAAGACTTCCTGGAGGAGGTAACACAATTCTGAGTTCTGAAAGGTGAGCAGGAGTTTCCAGTTGTGTATTCATTTATTTATACCCACCCTGCCACTTTCTAATAAAAGGAAGTAAGATGATTCATAAGTGAGAAATGCACACAGCAGGGACTTCACTGGTGATCCAGTGGTTAAGATTCTGAGCTTCCTGGTTGGGAAGATCTTGCATGCTGAGTAGCACAGCAAAACAGGCAAACAAAAATAAAAACACACAGGAGAATATAAAGAAAATGAGATAAGACATAGGATGAGTTAATTTCACCTTTATATACACTGTCATATTTGATCTGAGAACAGCCTTGTGTGCCTGCTTGCTGAGTCACTTCAGGCCTGTCTGACTCTTTGTGATCCTATGGACTGTAGCCCACCAGGCTTCTCTGTCCATGGAATTCTCCAGGCAAGAATACTGGAGTGGGTTGCCATGCCTTCCTCCAGGGGATCTTCCTGACTCAGGGATTGAACTCATGTCTCCTGAAGCTCCTGCATTGCAGGTGGATTCTTTATTGCCGAGCCACCAGGGAAGCCCTTACAAGCTTATAATTTTATCCTTATTTATTGGTGAGGAATTTAAGCCTTAATATTTAAATACCTTGCCCAAAGCAAAGTCTTGACAGACAGTGGCAGAACAGAACCAGGCTAGTTTCACCCTAGAGTCTGTGATTTCCAGTACAAGAGATGAACTTGTGGCTTATTGCCCCTGCATAGAGCCTGTGCCTGGAAGGTGCTTCACAGGGCAGTAAAGAATAGATGTGCATTTTGAAGGGTGAAGAGTAAGCCAGATAAGGGACTGGGAAGGGTGGCCCAAGCAGAGGATTTCACGTGTTCAAAGGAAGAGAGATGTGAGAGAGCATCGCTTGTTGGAAGGACAGTAATAGCTCATGATGGTAGGAAGAGTCTTAATAGAAGAGCCGTGAAAGATGGGGCTGGGATAAGTAAGCACCATATCTGAAGGGTTTTGTTTCCCCTTTACCTGAAGGTGGTAGAAGTTGTGGAAAGAGTTTAAGCAGGGAGTAACATGACCAGCCTAGAATTTTAAAACTCTCACTAGGACAGCAGCATGGGCAAGGCTGGGTCAGGACAGGACTGGTGAAGGGAGAGGAGTTAGGAGGCTTGCTGCAGTCACAGGGCAGGGTGACAGGGGCAGGAGGGGATTCAACTGGGAGCTAATATGGAGAGACCATTTAGACAGAAGTGGGCACCTGGATTTGGGGGTAAAGGAAACAGACTCTCGTTGATCAGCTAGTTGGGGGACACCATTTATGAGAAAGGGATCCTATGGAAGAGTTTGGAATTTGGGGGTGATGAAGTTGGATAATGATGGCCAAGAGTAACTGTTAAAGAAAATGAGCTTAACTTTTTTACCTTCCTATTCTGTCTAATTGCTTAGTTTCCTGTTACCTTATAAAAAATGTGAGACCCCCCAGGAAAAATATTGGTAGTCAATAAAAGTTGTTGCTATTTAGTCGCTAAGTCATGTCCGAATCTTTGTGACCCTATGGACTGTAGCATGACAGGCTTCTCTGTCCTTCACTATCTCCCAGATATAATATATATAATCTATATGCATTATATATAATATATAATAAAAGTTAAATGTATTTATTTATTTTGATAAGGCTTTTTTTTAATTGCATAAGTGATATATATGCAGAAAACATAGAAAATACAAACAAAAAATTGTTGCTGTTATCCAAGAACAATCTAACAATGACTTGTAACATTTTGATGTATATAATTTCAGTTTTTTCTAAATACATATCTATTTTTTTCCCTAAAAACCTGAGTAGTGTTTTCATGATTTAAATATATCATGCACATCTTTCAATAACATTAATAATTCCATAAGATTATTTTAGAGGCTGCATGGTATTCCATTTATAAATGTACTGGATTCTTCTTGTGGACATTAAAGTTTTTTCCAACTTTTTGCTATTATAAACAACAGAGCTGTAAAGTAATTAAAATTTAAATTTCCTAATTGACCATTGGCTTTTTCAAATTACAATTTAGATTATGAAATTAAGTTTGGGCATGCTTTGCTTTTATAAAATAGTTGTACGAAGAAGAGGTGTTTTTAAAGTGCTCTGAAAGAAATATATAATGTTCTTTTTAATTTTCAAGGGAATTAAATGTAGCAAAGGAAAATAAACTGATGTAAATATGTTATCAGAGGAAAATAATTATAAAGGAAATTGGTATGGCCATCAAAAAGAAAGTGTGGAAACTGTTTTTAGTGAGGACAGAGACTATGTTTCCCACTGAGATTCCTTTGCTTTAATAACTTTTTCAATGTTTTCCTCAAGGCACATAAAAATGTGATCAACTCTTCAAAATGATCTAGGAGTTGATCAATCTTGTAAATAATTGCAACCATAGTTAAGTTCAACTTGCTTTTGATTGTGTAGAGTAAATTTTTTACATATATCTATCCCACTCCAGTACTCTTGCCTAGAAAATCCCATGGACGGAGGAGCCTGGTAGACTGCAGTCCATGGGGTCGCTAAGAGTCAGACACGACTGAGTGACTTCCCTTTCACTTTTCACTTTCATGCATTGGAGAAGGAAATGGCAACCCACTCCAGTGTTCTTGCCTGGAGAATCCCGGGGATGGGGGAGCCTAGTAGGCTACCGTCTATGGGGTCACACAGAGTCGGACACGACTGAAGTGACTTAGCACAGCATAGCATTAAAGCTTCTGCTTAATTTAGAAGCAATCTTTGGAGCCAGACAACATATTGTAGACTCTCTTTTTCTGGCTGATCATTACCTTTTCCTCAGAATTCTTACTAACTACACTCTGTGCTAGGCGCCATTGTCAGACTCTAGTGGGCAAATATTTGATATTCCTCTTCCCCAGTGAAGATGTCGCAGACTCCTGAAAGAACTATTTCTGGTCTGTCTGAACAAGGCTAGAGTCTTGATCCAGCACAAAAGGAATGTAGGAAGCAAACGATAAAGGGGTGGTCTTGTTCAGAGAGCAGATTCCTCCAAAGTGTTTAGAAAATTACTCATAACTCTGACCACCAAGACATCTGGGCCAGATGTAGATACATTTCACCAGTCTCAGCTTCCATTTTCCATTGCAAATATCTTTTATTCTAAAATGAAATAATAGATAATATCACCTAGTCCCATACATAATTTTACAAGATAGCCTTTTAAGTATAACAAAGAAGAGTGAAAGTTTTAGTCACTCAGTCATGTCTGACTCTTTGTAACCCCAGGGACTGTAACCCACCAGGCTCCTCTGTTCATGGGGATTCTCCAGGCAAGAATACTGGAATGGGTAGCCATGCCCTCCTCCAGGGCAACCTCCCAACCCAGGGGTTGAACCCAGGTCTCCTGCATTGCAGGCAAATTCTTTACCATCTGAACGAGGGAAGCCCTACGTATACCATAAAGGAGAAATGAAAAGAAAGCAATTTATAATAAATGTGTATTGCAGTCAGATGGTGACACAGAATCACTGACTGTGGCAGCGACAATGCAGACCGAGACTGAGATAGTGCAGTGATGCTCAAATACCACGCGTGGCGTCGTCGGTGAGAAAGTGACTTTCCAAAATAATAAACAATTCTGAGTGAAGTTACGAGTGAGAAAATGTCCAGTCTTCCTTGCATTTATGTGGTAGCTGCATTCCTAGAAAATTCAGTGCATTTAAAACAATTCAAAAATACTCTGTTTTACATATAAAATGAAGCTGGGTTTTAGGCTCAGATCATTGTAAACAGTTTTTTCACCTACGAATGACATTCAAAGCTATTTCTGACATGGACAGTTCTTTGTCTGCGTGACTGACACAGATTGTTGGATTTCCCTAATCCCAGAACTCTGACCAGTTATACCTTTTTTATTGTGTGAATGAGAAACGCCCACAAAATTACAAAGTTTCCCCTTGCTGCCAAGTCGCTTCCGTCGTGTCCGACTCTATGCGACCCCATAGATGGAAGCCCACCAGGCTCCCCCGTCCCTGGGATTCTCCAGGCAAGAACACTGGAGTGGGTTGCCATTTCCTTCTCCAATGCATGAAAGTGAAAAGTGAAAGGGAAGTCGCTCAGTCGTGTCCGACTCTTAGCGACCCCATGGACTGCAGCCTACCAGGCTCCTCCATCCGTGGGATTTTCCAGGCAAGAGTACTGGAGTGGGGTGCCATCGCCTTCTCCGAAGTGTCCCCTTAGGAGGGTATATTTCCCCTATTTCATCCCAACCACTGCTTTAACAGATTCTATCTTTTTGACCCAGAAGGATTTCCCTATGAGGTAGAGAGAAATAGGTTAAGCTGAGTTATGTTATGATTTTTTAAAAACTATAGTAAAAATACATAGAATACAATTTGCAATTTTAACTCTTTTAGTGTACAGTTAAGTGATATCGAGTACATTTACATTGTTGTATAGCCATCAGCAGCACCCATCTTTATAATTTTTCACATTTCATCCTGGATTTTTTAAAAGGAATCATGTAGTGTTTTCTTTCTTTTATTTTTTAGGTCTTCCTAATAGTGCCCCATCCCAGGGGCGGGGGAGCCTGGTGGGCTGCCGTCTATGGGGTCGCACAGAGTCGGACACAACTGAAGTGACTTAGCAGCAATAGTGCCTACCTTGGGCATTGGTCTGTTTCTTGGTTCTGATCAGGCCAGATCTGTGACTCAGGTTTTGTCAAGTTGGCCGTGTGTTGACCTCTGCCTCTGCTGACACACTCCTACCCCCACTGTGGCAACCACACATCTCCCCCGCTCCCACAGGCCGTGGTCTCCAGGGCTCGGCTGCTGTGTCTAAGGCTGAGTAGCTCTATTATTCCCCATTAATCTCCACCCTAGGAAATTCACTTCTCCCTTGTTGTTGCTCAGTCACTAAGTTGTGTCTGACTCTTTGTGACCCAGCACGCCAGGCTTCCCTGTCCTTCACTGTCTCCTGGAGTTTGCTCAAACCCATGTCCATTGAGTTGATGATGCCATCCAACCATCTCATTCCCTCTCACCCCCTTTATCTCCTGCCCTCAATCTTTCCCAGCTTCAGGGTCTTTTCCAATGAGTTGGCTCTTTGCATCAGGTGGCCAAAGTAATGGAACTTCAGCTTCAGCATCAGTCCTTCCAATGAATAATTGAGAGTTGATTTCCTTAAGGACTGACTGGTTTGATCTTCTTGTAGTCCAAGGGACTCTCAAGAGTCTTCTCCAGTGCCACACTTCGAAAGCATCAATTCTTTGGGGCGTAGCCTTCTTTATTGTCCAAGATTCACATCCATATATGACTACTGAAAAAACCATAGCTTTGACTATACAGACTTTAGTCGGCAAAGTGATGTCTCTATTTTTTAATATTTCAATTGGTTTTATCATTTTAGACCTCTTTATTTTCAACCCTACATCCCTGTTTTGTTGTTTATACCTGCATATCTTAAATCACAGCTTGTTAGGCTGCATAGTTGTTAGATTATGGCAACTTGGGCATGACGGGAAGAACACCAGCCGTGGAGTCAGAAGATGTGAGTGTTAACTCCAGTTCTGCCACGTACTAGCTGACAGAGAGGGCAGGAGCCTTCAATGCCCTGAAACTCTATTTGCTCATCTGAAAACAATAGAACTGGTCACCAGATACTCTACAACTTCAAAATTACATGTTTCTAAATTAATTTCTTTTTTTATTTTTAATTGGAGGATAATTGTTTTACAATGTTGTGTTGGTTTCTGCTGTACAAAAATGTCTAAATTAATTTCTGTGAAAATAGTATCTGCTTTCCTTGCTTCACAGGACTGTTGGGTCAAATGTAGATGAAAATCATAAACACGTAGGTGTCATAAGACAGCCCAGAGTCTAATAAAAGATGCTTAAACATGCTTTTTAAATGACAAAATACAATGCAACAAACTACTAATTAAGATTCTAAAGACATAAGGCTGGATAATGCAACCTGCAAACTGGGGTATGGTTTGTTTTATTCAGTAGGGATCTGGTGCTCAATGAGTGTTTGTTAAAAGAATGTAGGTGCTCTAGAAAAGTTGTGTGAAATCTCAATTTTAAGGTTTTTAGGAGACTGGGACTCAGGTAATTGGCATGAGAGTAAGTTGGAAGTCCATGGAGAAGTGAGTCCTGGAGTGTGAACAGATGTGTGAGGTTGACTAATGCTGGCTGTTGTGAGAACACAGCTTGTCTTTATTGGCTTTGAGTATTAGCCTAAAAGTGGGCCTGACAGGGATATTTTTCTATGAAAAGAGAGGCTACCACCTGAAGGAGCTGAGATAGGAGAGGTGAGGAGTAACGTGTCGTGGAGTGTTCCGCTCCCATTTACAGAGCCCTTGCAACGCTGGATGCTGGATGTTTAAGTCATAGACCTGACTGGCGCTGTGCTGAGCCATATGAGAGCCTGAGACAAAAGGAAGAATATGTACTACATACTGTCTATAACTACGTACATGGTTGTATGTAGTTTTTCAAACTGGTTAATGGCTTTAGTGAAAATGTTATCAATGAGTTTTGCTTCCATTAAAGCCCACAAAGTAAAATGAAAATGAATTCTAGCTTTAGTATAAATAAAATATTTAAACTTAAAATAATGTGTTGTAAGTAGTTACAGCTACTTTTCAATTTTTAAAAATTTCTTAACCTCTTTAGGGGCTTCCCTAGTGGCTCAGATGGTCAGGAATCTGCCTACAATGCAGGAGACCTGGACTCCATTCCTGGGTCAGGAAGATCCCCTGGAGAGGGGAATGGCTACCCACTCCAGTATTCTTGCCTGGAGAATTCCATGGACAGAGGAGCCTGGTGGGCTACTTTTAATGTTCTGGAAAAAATTACATGTATAGACGGTATTGTTATGTAACCCTGATAGCAAGTAAACAGAAAAACAGATATAAAAGCATGTATATTGGGGTACACATTTTCCCTTTCGTCTTAGCGTCCCGGTGTAGCTTGGCGTAGTCTTCTCAGATTTTGTTTTTATTTAAAACCTTGTTATTTTGTTCACCATGTATTTTTTGGCATTATGTTAGATACTTTAAAATATTTGCATTAAAATAACGTTAATCTTAATTACTGAGTTTTGGTTTCCCCGTAAATTCTGTGCTTTAGGTGAGCATTTTGTTGCTACACCCTAGGACTGGCCTTGGTCCCAACCCTCAGTGTCAAGTAGTGATAATACAGGTCTGCCTTGGGAGCCATCATCTTGCTCTCTGTGCTGGAGGAGACATCCAAATCCTGCTAATTTCCCCTCAGTCCAAGTGAATCCAGAAAGTCACATGTCACAGGCAGGTAAAGCATGAGCTTTGGGGTTAAACAGACTTGGAATCATACCCTGCCTTGCTTCTTTACCAGCAGAGCTAGTAACCAATCTGAGCCTGTTTGCTCATATCTAAAAGGGGTAAATAATTTTTCAGTGACAGTTAGAGATAATTAAATGAGAAGCTTATGTAAAGCATCTGGACTTGACAAATGTTAGCTTGTCCCCTTTCCTATTTTATTTTTTTTTAAAGTATTTATTTATTTGGCTGTACTGGGTCTTTATTTATTTGGTTCCGGCATTTAGGATCTTTATTTGCAGCATGTGAGATCTAGTTCCCTGACCAGGGTTCAAATTTGGGCCCCTTGCATTGGGAACGCAGTCTTGGCCACTGGGCCACCAGGGAAGTCCCTCTATTTTAGAGATAAGGGAATTTACTTACAAACGTGGAGCTGCTCAAAGATGTGATCCCAGAAGTGCCAGTGTCCAGATTTGCACCCAGGTGTAGTGAGTGTAAATCCTGTGCTGGTTTCACAAATAGCGCTCGGTGATTCTAGCTGCAGCCGGGCTGTGTCTTTCCAGTTCACTTCAGTTCAGTCGCTCAGTCGTGTCCGATTCTGTGACCCCATGAATCGCAGCACGCCAGGCCTCCCCGTCCATCACCAACTCCTGGAGTTCACTCAGACTCACATCCATCAAGTCGGTGATGCCATCCAGCCATCTCATCCTCTGTCGTCCCCTTCTCCTCCTGCCCCCAATCCCTCCCAGCATCAGAGTCTTTTCCAATGAGTCAACTCTTCACATGAGGTGGCCAAAGTACTGGTGTTTCAGCTTTAGCATCATTCCTTCCAAAGAACACCCAGGGCTGATCTCCTTCAGAATGGACTAGTTGGATCTCCTTGCAGTCCAAGGGACTCTCAAGAGTCTTCTACAACACCACAGTTCAAAGGCATCAATTCTTTGGTGCTCAGCTTTCTTCACAGTCCAACTCTCACATCCATACATGACTACTGGAAAAACCATAACCTTGACTAGATGGACCTTTGGGATATATGTAATTCCTAGTTACACTGCCTGAGAGAACTTGGATTAGCAGCTCTAGAACAGAAGCATGATGAACCTGCCCAATCTTTTTTGAGAGAAAATAAATTTCACTATTAGAACAATCCCAGTATATGTTTGGGGGCGTCCCAGGTGGCTCAGTGGTAAAGAATCTGCCTGCCAACGCTGGAATGCATGTTGCTAAGTCACTTCAGTAGTATCTGATTCTTTACAACCTTATGGACTGTTGCCCACCAGGCTTCTCCGTCCA
This sequence comes from Bubalus kerabau, assembly GCF_029407905.1. Classification (NCBI taxonomy): domain Eukaryota; kingdom Metazoa; phylum Chordata; class Mammalia; order Artiodactyla; family Bovidae; genus Bubalus; species Bubalus kerabau. The sequence continues at coordinate 18,987,439 of NC_073641.1, forward strand.
TGGGATTTCCCAGGCAAGAATGCCGCAGTGGGTTGCCAGGCCCTCCTCAGAGGATCTTCCCAATCCAGGGATTGAACCCACATCTTTTACATCTGCATTGGCAGGAGGATTCTCTACCACTAGCGCCACCTGGGACACAAATGCAGAAGGTGCAGATTCAATCTTTGGGTCAGGAAGATCCTCTGGGGGAGGGCAAGGCTACCCACTCCAGCATTCTTGCCTGGGAAATCCCATGGACAGAGGAGCCTGGCGGACTACAGTCCATGGGGTTGCAGAGAATCAGATATGACTGAAACGACTTAACACGACAGTAATGTTAAAAAGATGGATATTTCCGATACCACAAAGTTACCACAGTTTTTACTAATTTGTTCTTATATATTTTTACCTCAAGAATATAAAAGAGGTTAAGAGCAAAATGCTGTTTGTAAGGAGAAAAACTAGTTGATTACACACTTAAAAAAGAGGAATAACACATTTTCCATTTGCAACAGCAATAAATAGAACAAAAGCTTTGTTTCCCCGCTAGGATATTAAAGACAATATTTGATATATAATGGCATATACTTCTTTCTTGATTTCCTTCCTAACACCTCTTCCTCAAAAATTAATGTTTTCCAGTCATTCTGCTGAGATGATAGTATTTCTTTATTCTTTTATATTGATCTGTCTCCTTATAACTAGAAGAGAAGTAGACATGGGTATAATTGTTCCACCTCTTTCCAGGAAGTGGCTTTCCCCATCTATATGGCTACTACAGAAATGGCCATGATCTTATATAGCTGCTGCCTTATCTCAGTTAATTGATCTGGGGGTGGGATCTCCATACGAGCTGAGTCAGTCTTCTGAACTTTTTCCTGATGGAGAAAACTTCAGATGCAATAACTGGAAACTGTTGGTGGTTGTTGTGCAAAAAGATATGGTGAGGTCCTCACCCCCAGTACCTCAGAAGGTGACCTTATTTGGAAATAGGGTCTTTACAGAGATAATCAACTTAAAATAAGATCCTTAGGGTGGGCCCTAATCAATATGATTGGTGTCCCTTTAAAACAGGGAAATTTGGACACAGAGAAAGACATGAACAGAATAAAGAAGGTGTGAAGACACACAAGAAGAAGATGTCCATGTGACTAGAGAGATGCGTCTACGAGCCAAGGAGCCCAAGGACTGCCAGCAAGCACCAGAGCTAGATGCGGCAAGGAAGGATCGTCTCCTGGAGCTGTCAGATCCAGCATGACCCTGCCAGCACCTTGATTTTGAGCTTCTAACCTCCAGGACTGTGAGAACATACCTTTCTACTGTTTTCAGTTGTCTGGTTTGGGGCATGTTGTTATGGAAGCTTTAGGAAATAACACAGTGGTGTTTTCCATCATGTGGAGAGACCAAGTGAGAGAGCATGCTGTGTTTTGCAGAACGAGTTGCAAGAGTCAGAGTCTTGATTGTTGGTTTTGAGTCCTTTTTAAGGCTTAACTTCATGGCTGACCTTTTTGTGTATTAGTCACATTCAATCTTTCCTTGGATTCCATGAATTAATTATCTCCTTCCTCTCCCACTTTGGTTTATGTTAATTGAGTTGGGTTTCTGGCCCTTTCGATGAGACAGTAACTGATGAAGAAGAATCCTGAGTATTCAAGGAGCCCAGGAATGTGATGTGTTTTAATGCGGATGATATCAAACTTCTTCAAGTGTTCCTATCTAACACTATAAAACACTTATGTATTTGATTCCCTCACATAAGATAGGAAAAAATTTACTTGCAGAAAATATGACTTTATTATATGGCTTCAATCCCTGCATTTGGAAGATCCCCTGGAGGAAGGCATGGCAACCCACTCTAGTATTCCTGCCTAGAGAATCGCATGGATGGAGGAGCCTGACAGAGGAGTCCATAGGATTGCATGGAGTTGGACACGACTGAAGAGACTTGGCATGCACGCAGGCAGGTCTCATACATCTGCTTTTTGTATTTGCTTTTTGTTCCTTCACGCTGTCTTTTGTTTGTTTGTCTTTGCTTTGTCACGTGGCTTGCAGGATCTCAGTTCCCTGACCAGGGATTGAACCCAGGTCATGGCAGTAGAAGAGCCGAATCCTAAATACTAGGCCACCAGGGAACTCCTCTTCATGTTGTCTTTAAACTATCAATTATAGCTGCCAAAACCTAAGCAAAAATATGGGAGAAGTAAAATTTTATTCAATGATCGAATACCTGTGTCACGTATTGAGGTAGGTGCTAGGTTACAGTTCTGAGTGAGGCTAGATTGTTATCTTCAAGGGGTTTATAATCTAATGAGGGGGTGGAGAAGAAACAGGCAATTGAAACACAGTGGTTTTAAGTGCTTTGATTTGAGTGCCATGTAAAACTGTGGGTCACCTAGTCAGTGTGGAGAGAAGAGAGGTTTTCACTGAAGAGGAGCCAACCACATTGTGGCCTGAATGCGCATAGATTTAGCTAAATTCAGGAACATGGATATAGAGTGGAGGCAGCAGGCATTCTGCTGCTGCTGCTAGACTGAGACAAAAAAACTGTCAGAAAATTGTGGAGCCAAGAGAGAAGCTAGAAATTCAAGTAACTCAGAATGGCTAGCTTAGAGTACAAGAAACAACTGAGACTGTATCAAGAAATGCTTTTTAAGCCACACAAGAATTTGGCTATAGACTTAGGGCAATGGGGAGCAGATTTTGAGCAGATGGCAAGAAAAAATTGCATTTTTAAAAATGCTTAGAAGTCCAGTTAGGTAGCTTGTGATGTAATGCAGATTTGAACTGATGGTGGCTTCCATGATATAACTGGTGGCAATAGAGGATGGAGAGGAATGGACTGGATCAAGAGAAACTGAAGGTATAATTGATGGTATAGGGTCATGGCTTGGACACGAGGGAGAGAAAGTCCAAGATGATATTCAGGTGTCTGGTTTAGGTGCTTTGCTGGGTGGAGGTGCTGTCCACTGGGGGATGAGGAGGTTGTAGCTGAGCAAGAGAGGCCTGTAGCATAAGCAGTGAAGAGGTCCTTCAGGGGGTTGGATAGCTAGCATTGGCACTCAGTGGGGAGATCTGACAATTTAAGTGTTGACTGAATATGCTTAATAGTTGACACTGTGGATAAGATTACAGAGGGAGAATGGATCACCAAAGGAGAATGTATTATGTAAGAAAATCATGGAAGACAAGTCTCCAGGAGACCTCAACATTTAAACGATACCATTTTTGACAGCTGTTCCAAGTAAACAGCCTGGCCTCTGGAACTCCACATTAAGACACAGGTCCCATGAAGGGTGGGATTGTCCTCCCTTTTGGATTATCACACACCCTGTGAATGAAGCATGGATTATGACAGTAACAGAAAATTTACAAATGAGAAAGAAAAATAATTTGTTAGCATCCCGCCTCCGTACCCATTCATTTTTCTTGTGTTCATCTGGGCTTCTCCACAGAATTCAGAATCGATGCTGAGCCATCCCTCAGGATTCACCTTCGGCTTTTGTTTTGGTCAAAAGATGAGAGTTCATGTCATGCTTGAGGCAAACATGTGCTGAGACTTAAGGGGCTTCATGAATTTTGTGTTGCGAGAGAGCCTTAGAGAGACCCCTGATCAAGGGCTCAAAGGGTATGAGATCAATTGTAGAACAAATATTAATATTAAACTTCCTTGCTAGCTGCCCAAGAAGAAGGTTTCTTATTTCAGGCCCCATCAGACTGCTATTTCCTGGGCTTGTTTTTAAAAGCAAAGCCCAAACTTATTTTTGAGAAAGGACAGAATTAAAATTCAGCAGATAGTTATTCATGTTGAATAAATAAATTCCTCCTCAGAAAGTGAAGTCATCCTTTCCCTCGGGGATTACAGAACTGCTTACAATCACGTTATCTTCTGATGGAGAGCTCAGCCTTTGAGACATTTTGCTCTTTTGAAAGAGGAAGTCAGGCACCTATTATCTAAATGTATGTGATATACTTTGATTTTTACTAAGTCTGAATATTTTGAGATATACAAGTAAATGTTTCTTGATCTGCAATCTCCCTAAAGTAAATGTAAAAATGCCATGATCCTAAATTGAAGAATAGATCGTACAGTTAAACTAGCAAAGAATTTCCTAGGCAAGAATACCAGAGTGGGTCGCCATTTCCTAATCCGGGGGAACTTCCTGGCCCAGGGATTGAACCCACGTCTCCTATGTCTCCTGTGTTGGCAGGTAGATTCTTTACCATTGTGCCACCTGGGAAGTCAACAGTCCTCTTTTAATCTTCGGACACCACGTGAGGTTTCTCGTTATTTTGTGCCTTTCTCGCCCCATTTCTTACTGTGCTCCTGTGCTGTGCTCTGCTAAGTCACTTCAGTTAAGTCCGACTCTATGGGGTGCAGCCCGCCAGGCTCCTCTGTCCACGGGATTCTCCAGGCAAGAATACTGGAGGGGGTTGCCATGCCCTCCTCCAGGGGATCTTCCTGACCCAGGGATCGAACCCACATCTCTTACATCTCCTGCATCGGCAGGCAGGTTCTTTACCACTAGTGTCCTGTTATCATGTTAGTGGTCTAATTTTTCAGGAATCGTTTCTTTTCCCACACAATTTTCCTCTGAATACGGCAGCCCCCTAGTTTGTCTTGATCTATAATCTGACACTACTCTCTACAAATACATAAGCAAACTCTTTCTTTGGCCTTAGGAACCTGCTCATATATCAGATTTTGGTGGGATGTTTTCAACACAAAGCTGATGTAATGCAGTTAATTTTGACCCTCCTGAACATGTGGGAACACCATCACTGAGGCCCACAGGCTTCTGGCCATCACACACTCTTGGAAGTGAAGTCATAACATACCCAGTGACAGTGTTTATCCTCAAGCGAATAACGGAATAAGAACAGATTGCATTCCTTGGATACAGATATTTGGCTAAATACTCCAAAATATTTTTAAATAACATATATGAGAACATAAATTTCTAAACCAAGAAAAATAGTATGATTGCTCACTAACCTTCTATAAAATGGGCCTATTGTGTTGTCATCTTGTTAACACCAAGGACCCTAATGATGTATAAAGTGTACTAATAATACTGGAAAATGTAACTTCAATATGGTATAAATTTGCTCAAAACTAATATACTGGTGATAATAAACATTTAACTAAGAAAAAAATTTGAAAAAGAAGGAAAAATTTGCTTCTTTCTCAGAGTAGAGAAAGATTTTTGGTAGAATTCTGGAAGGCTCAGATTTCTTTAAAACATCTGTCTAGGGAAATGTGAACTAATTTCTCTTCTATTTTTTGCTCATTAAAATTACTATTAGCAAACAAGTATATTCAAAATCATCCCATTGATCTTATAACTGTCTTTTGTGAAAATATCCTCAAGCTCTTCCTTTTTGTCCTGTAGCCTGAAAATACTGGAGTGGGCTGTCTGAATGGCTGATAGGGACTAAGGGAACTGGGAAATTAGGATTAGCCAACCTGTGGGGTTCCTTGGTGGGTCAGTGGTAAAGAATCCACCTGCCAATGTAAGGAGACACTGGTTCAATCCCTGGGTTGGGAAAATCTCCTGGAGGAGGAAATGGCAACCCGCTCCAGTATTCTTGCCTGGAAAATCCAATGGACAGAGGAGCCTGGGGGGCTACAGTCCACAGGGTCACAAAGAGTCAGATGTGACTGAGCGACTGAGTGCACACACATGCAAGCTTGGAGAGAGACAGCTAGTCTGGCCTTCTAGTAGCACGGTAGACATATGGAGGGAGAGGCTGGCTTCACACTTTCTATTTTCTGACCTTGTTTCCAAGGAACAAGGTCATGTCAAAAGTGAAGACTTCTGGAGCTTATCTAAAACTATAATAGAAATTAAAGAATGAAATTAAAATGCTGATTTTATGATAAAATCACAGCTTGGCACTCTTTCCAAAATCTAAGCAGTTCCCACAAAGCAAACCACCCATCCCATTCAGACACACCCCACCCTTCCCTTTCCCCTAGAGGCTTCTGGTCATATCAGTTCAATGTAAGGCTTGCCGAGGCCATAAACACAAATAGGGGCAGGGGTCCCGCTCAATTTGACTGGTGGAACCCTGCTGAGATTGTCTTTTTTTTTTTTTTTCAGGACATTTAATTAAGTCATAGGAGAGTTTCATTTTCTCTCTCACTTCATCTCTTCTCTTATCTTCTTATCTATTATCCTCAAATTTCCTAGCCCTTTCCTGGAGAGAACCATGACCTTTAAGGTACAATATATTGAGCACTTACTCTGTGTCAGGCACAATGCTAAGTGTATTATATGTATTATTCCATTTAATCCTCATGTGAATTAGGGATTTTTAATTTCACTTTACAGTAAGAAAACTAAGGCTCAGCAAAGTTCATTAACTTGCCTAAGATCACACAGCTAGTCAGTGGTGAGGCTGAGATTTAACCCAAGTCTATCTCGCTCATAGGCCCCGTGCAACATGAACTTCCTGCACGACCACCGTCCTCATCTCAGCTTCTGATCTTACCATGAGGCACCTCTGGCTTCTGAGATATCTCTCTTTGCTGTGACAGCTCATGCTCGGGAGCTTGTCTAATATTCTTCACTGCATTCAAACTTAACGCTCAGTCATTCGAACCAATTTTTTCGCATGCCTCTTTGTGCAAAACAGGCCACTTTGAAACTAGAGCTGTCCCGAGGGAAACCAAAGGCTCCTTAGAAACAGTGTTCTAACCTGGATTGCTATGGAAGTAACTCAAACAGCTCTTGTCCCCTCTGCTTCTATTCTTGGATGGATTTTGGTCTCTCCTTGGGTTGGAAATTCTTCATCTTCTTTTAGACTCTCTGAGGGAGAGTCTCATTCCTGTGCAGCCCCGCCTCATTCTGCCCATAGCAGGCTTCCCTCCTGGCTCCACTCCCCGCAAGCTTGCACCAAGAGTGGACAGCTGTGGGGCCCATGCTGTGTAGGGGCATGCATGCATGTCCCCAGACAGGACATGTTCTCATCCTCTGAAAACCTAATGACTGCTTTCTTGCTTTAGTCACATTCTTTAGCTAAACCTTTTGGGATGACTAAGACCTTCTGTGCCCAGAAATTGGGAGTGGTTTTGAAAAGTGACCTCAACAATAAGATTCCAAAGATCCAAGCTTCCACCCCCACGTAGCAAAGTCTTTCCTTTTGTCTACTTTTCCTCTTTGTGCAAACGTGATGCATCCTATTTGTGTTAAATGTGGCTCAGATTTCCAGCACCACTCATTAGGAATGTTGTTCCCTAAATACATAGGTGCTGTCTCCATATTCAGATAGTGAGTGGGCAGGAGGCAAGAGATGTCGAATGCACAGCTTGTTTTCCTCTGTTGCTCTCACCAGACTCTGGTTTATTCTCTCTTCAGACACATTCTTTTTTATCTTCCAGTTGACAATAGTAAATATTACTTCAGAATCTAGAGCACACCTCTAAGTAAGAACTCCTTGGCTGAGAACGCTGTCAATTCCTAGTGCAAATAGCAGGACTTATATCAAGTTATCGGGGGACTGTGGCCACAGGACATGGTCACTACATGGAGGGTACCCCACCCTCACCTCTGGATAAGCGGGAAAGCCACTGACATGAGATTCTGTTGCCAAAATGGCTCTTTCACAATCGTGTTAGGGTGCCTGTAACTTCCATCATTAGTTACTTTTTTTAAAAAAGCCAGTTTCCCCCAAGCTGGTGTTTGAGGAAATACTAATAAGTGCTCAGTGCTGGAATACATTTGGGAAACGGGGTTAAATAAGCTCAGTACTTTTCTTAGCTGCAGGCTGCCAGAGCCCTTACCATGTGAATATGCATTATCACTGTTCACAAAGGGGTTTGTCATGTGTAGTTTTTCCCAATTATTCAACCATGGAACCTCTTTTTTCATAGCAGCCTTATTAATAGCTCCTAGAACAAAGTTCCAACAATCACAGCCTGGCGAACACTGAATGTCTTTGTCCAAAGCTTTGAAGGTTTATGTCAAAACTGCATGTATTATCCCGAAGAAGTAATGGAGTTGACCACTATTATCCAAGAATAAGTTGGCTGAAATTAGCTAGCAAGTAATTTGGCATGGCTTCCTTTGCCATGATTTTGAATCCCTGTTCCATCATTGCTAGGTGACTGAGGGCTGATGCTCCTTCCTCCTCTATGATTATTTTTTAGTAATTTTTGCTTATTTATTTTTTGCTGCACTGGGTCTTCATTGCTGCATGGGCTTTCTTAGTTACGGTGAGTGGGGCTACTCTTTGGTTGTGATGCGCAGGCTTCCCGTTGCGGTGGCTTCCCTTGTGGAGCACAGGCTCTAGGCGTGTGGGCTTCAGCAGTTGTGGCTCACAGCCTTAGCTGCTGCACAATACACGGAACGTTCCCAAACTAGGAATCGAACCTGTGTCTCTTGCACTGGCAGATAGATTCTTAGTCTCTGGACTACCAGGGAAGTCCTCTATGAGTTACAATCCTCACCTTACAAGGTTTGGGTAGGCATCAGAGACAATGTTTGTAAGACCCCAGCAACAACTACCCTCCACCCTCCAAGTCCCCACAGCAAAACACTATAAGAAGCTTTGTATAGCTTAGACATTCTTTGGCTTAAAAGGAGGAAAGATTTTCCTTCCTAACCTAATTGAACTTAATCCCTACCTACATCTTCTCAGAGCTTTTCACCTCTGAAAAATGTGGCCCTAATCAAACATGACTGCTAAATATTGGGCAGAGTGAGAGTGGGCTGGCAGAGAATTAAAAGGAAAAGTATTTCGTATTAAAATTTCCTGGTCCATTTAAAAGAGGTGTCTGATGCAGAGAACTCTCACAGGAGTAGCCACATGAAGGCAGAATCAATGGAGCATGACTTGGATTTTGCAGAAATCTTTCTAGTGGGCAGTGAAGGCAAGCTGCTCGTAGGTGTTCCACGCTCCACTGCATCTTGACCAGCTCTGTAGGCCTGGAGACAGGTGATTAAGAAGCAATTTGGGGCTCTGCCCTGTGATGCTGAACAGCCTCTCCGCAGGCCTCCCCTGAATGCACTTTGAAAATTATCAATAAATTCCTGAAGATCGCTTGAGTGTTATGCCTTATTAGTTAATACAGTTCTTTAGAATTTAAATTTTAGAATTTAAAAGGGCTTACTTTTAAATGTCTTTTCTCAACTGATTAAAAAAAGACTATTTTATTCAAACATTAAAGATTTTTAATTATTTATTTTATTGGCATATAATTGACATATAACATTATATTAGTTTCAGGTTTTGTTGTTGTTCAGTCCCTCAGCCATGTCTGACTCTTTGTGACCCCGTGGACTGTAGCACACTGGGCTTCCCTGTCCTTCAGTATCTCCCAAAGTTTGCTCAAATTCTTGTCCATTGAGTTGAGGCTTCCCTGTCCTTCACTATCTCCCAAAGTTTGCTCAAACTCTTGTCCATTGAGTCGATGATGCCATCCAACCATCTCATCCTCTGCCACTCCAGTCCCTCTGTCACAGTCTTTCCCAGCACTAGGGTCTTTTCCAATGAGTCGGCTCTTTGCATCAGGTGGCCAGACTACTGGGGCTTCAGCTTCAGGATCAGTCCTTCCAATGAATATTCAGGATTGATTTCCTTTAGGATTGACTGGTTGGATCTCTTTGCTGTCCCAGGGACTTGCAAAAATGTACAACATAATGATTTGATATTTGTATATTTTGCAGCATGAGCACCACAATAAGTCTAATTAACATCCATCACCATACATAGGTGCACTTTTTTTTTCTTGTGATGAGAAGGTTTAAGATTCAAATATACAATATAGTAGTATTAACTATAGTCACCATGCTGCATATTATATCTCTGTGACTCATTTATTTTTCTTTTTTGTTTTTTTAATTTTTACAGTGTTGTGTTGGTTTCTGCCATACAACAGGTGAATCAGCCATAATTATTTATATATCCCCTGCCTTGAGAGCCTCCCTCCCCTCCCCCATCCCATGCTTCCATGTCATCACAGAGCACCAGACTGCTTGTAACTGGAAGTTTGTACCTTTTGACCACCTTAATCCATTTGGCCCACCCCCAGCTCCCTGCCTTTGGCAACCACCAATCTGTTCTCTATACCTATGAGCTTGAGTTTTTTTCTGGCTTCCACATGTACGTGCCATCATATGGTAAGACTTCATTTTTTTAGAGCAGTTTTCAGTTTACAGGAAATTTCCCAGAGAGTGCAGAGGGTTACCATATACCCCTTCCCTCTCCCCTTCATAGTTTCTTCCATTATTAATGTCTCGCATTAGTGTGGTCTGTCTCTTATAATTGATGAGCCAATATTGGAGCAGTATTATTAAACCAAGTCCATAGTTTATGCTGTGTTCTTTCTTTGCATTGTACAGTTCTATGGACTCTTGACAGATATATGAGGTCGTATGTCCCCATTACAACATTGTACAGCAGTCTCATTGGCCTATACCTGTTCTCCACCTATTTATCCCTCACCTCCTGGCAATCACTGATCTTTGTCTTATCCCTATGTTTTGCCTTTGCCACACTGTCGTAGAGTTGGCAAAATTGATTTTAATCTTCATGATAACCCTCTACTTGAACAGCTTTTATTACCTTCGTCATAGAGGAGATAAATTCACAGAGGCGAAATGACATACTTGAGTTCCCACAAATTGAGAGTGGCGAAGCCAGGACTAGAACCGGACAAGAGCATGAACAGCTGCCGATCTCAGAAAGGGGTTCACTGCTGAGGACATAGACGGTTAGTGTGCAGGGGGTCTCTCAGCCCAGGCATTTTCATTTTTTAATGGGAGCTAGAAGGAGGATGATTGCACATCTTCAAAGGAAACTGGATGTCTGATATTGGTTAGATGGGACTGAGAGGTGGCTCCAGGGACAATGGATCTTGTGCCCCATAATTAAGAAGGAAGGCCAGTCCCTGCCAGGCTGACTCAGAAGGCTTACTGAGTCATCCTATTTGTCCTCTCTGCTGCTATTTATAGGCTTCCCAGTTGCTGATATTTGTTGGTTAAATGCTCACACAATCAGTCTTGTCTAAAGCAGTATTGCTATGGGGTGTCGAGAATAAATAGGGTGACAGGTGTTGTGGGAGAGGCATTTAAAAGAATCTTCTAGTAGCTGATTCCTTTTTAAAGCTCTCTATGTTTAAAATATAAACATTCTGAAAGAAAATAAAAGCCAGGGCCCTTTTTTGTATAGAGTTGCTGAATGCTGAGACTTTCTGGGGTGTTGGGATTGGCAGGGGCACAGGTCAATATTACTGACGTTATTGATAAGAAAAGGTCAGGAAGTGAGACAGTGAAAGAGACAAAAAGACTGAAATGTGGTCACTTGAGCATCTTAGGTGTGCTGCTGCTGCTGCTAAGTCGCTTCAGTCATGTCCGACTCTGTACGACCCCATAGATGGTAGCCCACCAGGCTCCCCCGTCCCTGGGATTCTCCAGGCAAGAACACTGGAGTGGGGTGCCATTTCCTTCTCCAATGCATGAAAGTGAAAAGTGAAAGTGAAGTCACTCAGTCGTGTCCGACTCTTCGCAACTCCCTGGACTGCAGCCCACCAGGCTCCTCCGCCCATGCGATTTTCCAGGCAAGAGTACTGGAGTGGGGTGCCATTATCTTAGGTGTGCTTATTACTAAAACGAGACAGCAACAACAACAAAACCCTCCTAGACCATTAGTCTGAGTCTTATGGTAGACAGATTGCTCATGCAAATGGAGTGACTGAGGAAAGATTAATGAAGGGCCTCTACATAGGTGTGGGCAGGAGTAAGGGAAACATCCTGGAGCTCCATTACCACCCAGGCCTGAAGATGCAAAGGGGTGGGGTGGAGGGCAGCTGCTAGAACCCAGAGAGAACTATAGTTCACAGAAGGCTGCCTGACTCCTCTGAGCCCTTTGGTCCAGGAAGATGTACACACAGAGAGGGATCCAGGGAATAAATATCACCACCTCCCTCACCCCCCCATCTCTTTTTTCTCATTCTCTTCTCTGCTGCTGATGCCTCCATTGGCCAAACCCCATACAAGACAGAGACCAAGAAAACTCATAAGATGCAATCCATGAAGGCCAGCAAAGGTCCATCTAATCAAAGCTATGGTTTTTCCAGTAGTCATGTATGGATGTGAGAGTTGGACTATAAAGAAAGCTGAGTGCCAAAGAATTGATGCTTTTGGACTGTGATGTTGGAGAAGACTCTTGAGAGTCCCTTGGACTGCATGGAGATCCAACCAGTCCATCGTAAAGGAAATCAGTCCTGAATATTCATTGGAAAGACTGATGCTGAAGCTGAAACTCCAATACTTTGGCCACCTGATGTGAAGAACTGACTTATTGGAAAAGTTCCTGATGATGGGAAAGATTGAAGGCGGGAGGAGAAGGGGACGACAGAGGATGAGATGATTGGATGGCATCCCTGATTCAGTAGACATGAGTTTGAGTAAACTCCGGGAGTTGGTGATGGACAGGGAGGCCTGGCGTGCTGCGATCCATGGGGTCGCAAAGAGTCAGATACGACTGAGCAACTGAAGAACTAGTATAAGTTCCCTGAACTTACTGATGGTGGTCAGTAGAGGTGGTGAAGAGTGGTTGGTGTGGTTACACGTTATATGGACATTCATACTCTCCTTTTTAATCAAGGACGAATGAGCCTTCTAAACTAAGATTTTCTTTTGTGGAAGGAGTTCACAGAACTTATACTAGTTGTTCAGTTGTGAACAACTCGTGAGCATGAACAACACGCTCAGTCATGTCCGACTCTTTGCAACCCCGTGGGCTGCAGCACACCAGGCTTCCCTGTCCTTCACTATCTCTCAGAGTTTGCTCAAACTCATGTCCATTGAATCAGGGATGCCATCCAACCATCTCACCCTCTGTCGCCCCCTTTTCCTCTTGTCCTCAATCTTTCCCAGCATCAGGGTCTTTTCCAATGAGGTGGCTCTTCACATCAGGTGGCCAAAGTATTGGAACTTGGAGCTTCAGCTTCAGCATCAGTCCTTCCAATGAGTATTCAGGGTTGATGTCTTTTAGGATTGACTAATTTGATCTTTCAGTCCAAGGGACTCTCAAGAGTCTTCTCCAGCACCACACTTTGAAAGCATCAGTTCTTTGGTGCTCAGCCTTCTTTATGGTCCAAGTCTCACATCTGTACATGACTACTGGAAAAGCCATAGCTTTGACTAGATGGACCTTTGTCAGCAAAGTGATGTCTCTGCTCTTTAAGATGCTGTCTAGGTTTGTTATAGATTTTCTTCCAAGGAGCAAGTATCTTCTAATTTCATGGCTGCAGTCACTGTCTGCAGTGAAGGCTATGAAACCTAGCTAAAGTGAAAGTTGCTCAGTTGTGTCTGACTCTTTGCGACCCCATGGACCGTAGCCTACCAGGCTCCTCTGTCCATGGAATTCTCCAGGCAAGAATACTGGAGTGGGTCGCTGTTCCCTTCTTCAGGGGATCTTCCCAACCCAGGCATTGAACCCAGGTCTCCCACATTGCAGGTGGATTCTTTACCAAACTGCAGTTGGGTAACCTATCCCTTCTCCAGGGGATCTTCCTGACCCAGGGATTGATTGGAGTCTCCTGAACTGCAGGTGGCTCCTTTACCAGCTGAGGTACCAGGGAAACCCTATGAAAGCCTAGAAATCTGCATTTTGTGACTCCGACTCTGAGAATTAGGTCACGCGGTTAGCATTACTCCCTAGTGGTGGATAGCTGAAATTGCAGATGTAACAAATGTACACACAACGCTTTGAGTTCTTCATGTATATGTTATGGTCTTCCCTGGTGGCTCAGATGGTAAAGAATCCACCTGCAGTTTGGGAGACCTGGGTTCAATCCCTGGGTTGGGAAGATCCCCTGGAGAAGGGAATGGTAACCCACTCCAGTATTCTTGCCTGGAGAATCCCATGGGACATATATGAATTCTTTATATGTATTTGTTACAGTCAAAGTAACAATCTTTTACATTTAAAATAGAGCTGGTTTTATGGGAATAACCAAGTGGGGTGGAAACTTCTTTTCCAGTGATTATCTAGACAGAACTTTCAGAAGGATCAAGATAAAAAATAATTGAAACTTTGAAGGTAGTCATTAATCTGCTATTACAGTATCAGAGAGCAGTAATAGTGCTAAATCCCCAGTCCAGCTGCTTATTAGCATGCTATAGGATTAAAGTAATTGCAAATGTGGAGATAAAATAGAAAGATAGTGGAATTTACCAAAAATCATAGAAAGCCAACATTTACTTAGACAGCAGACTTATACCAGCCTTGGATGAGTAGCAGTACCATCTCCAGGGGTGTGTATTTCTTTTAACCATCGTTCTATCTTGACGTGAGAGAGTTCTTAATAAGAATTTTGTTCGCTTGTCATTTGGGGTTGCAAATTTCTCCTTTAAAGCTCCAACCAAGACTAGCCCAGCATGTCCTGCTGTAACTTTGCTTGAGTGCTCAGATAACTGTCTCCCCTGGACGTTCTGGAGTGGAACAGAGAGCAGCTCAGTATTTGAGAGCTCAGGCTACATGCGGAGGACAGATTCCAAAGGGACGTCTGCATGGAAGTACTGTTTCTATACTCTGGTTGGCTGGAAAGCGCCTCCAGCTTCACTGTCTGTCTGTTAGTTTATTTGCTTGTTTCTGTTGAATGATTATTCTCAGAATCCTCCATAAACATTCATCCTGAATTTTTGCTCACACACACACACCCATTCTCTCTTATTCAATATAGGCTCATATTTGAGTTGGAAATCATACAGTATATGTTTCTTACATTCTAGACAAGGCAACTGAGGTGTGAATAGGGTAATTGCTCTGAGTTTACATAAAGGGGTAGCTGTCCAGCTGGGGCTAGCGTGCAGGACTGTTCACGGTGGCCCAGAAGTGCTGAGAGGATAGGGCGCTTTCTGGGGTTGAGCAGCCCCTCAGCATGTGCTCATCCTGTCCTTCCTTCATCCCTTTAGATGGGCCCCCTCTTCTCATCTGTGTGACACACACAGTTGTGTGTCTGTAGCTTCTCTTGGTTTTCTTTTTTCTGCAAATTCCCTTCCCCTTTCCCATCCTGCCCAGCTGACACCATACGAAGAATTAGGTAAATCAAACCTTACAAAATCCATTGTTTTAAAAATAAACACAGATGAAACCTCAGCTTCCCAACCATCACCAAGTAAATTATGCAGTGTTTACTTGTGTTACCTCATCTTGATTTATTTTTGTAGGTTCAGCCTCTGAAAAAAAGTAAATGAAACCTTTATTTGTACAATTGAAAGAAGAACTTGAACAGGAAAGGTGAGCTGAAAGATCGCATAACTACTTAAGAGAACATGAAACATAAATCTGGACATGCCCACATGTACTTTTCCATTTAAAAACAAGCCTAAGAAGCCAGTGGTGCGTTCATTTAATTTTTTCTTCAAGACTCCTGTCCCGTCTCAGCTTTTATACCTGGATTAAGCATTAGCCTGCCCTCTAGTGGTGTTGCAGACATATACATGCACATGCGTCCAAGGCGGAGCTTAGGTTGTCCAGGGACACAGCTTGAAAAACTCTCTTAGAAGGAATGCTTTAGTCGCTTTCCAGTAGATACAGTAGGTGGAGACACACACTGGAAAACTGGAACATAGTCACCCTTGTTTTCATTTGGCTCTCAGAAGATTGCTAGGCATCCACAGTTATTGAAACTAAGCCTGACCATAATTTATTTGTGATGCTTCATATTTCCTGCTTGTTTTTAAGTCTTGAAAAATATTAAAATATGGAGAGTTAGAGCAATGCAGCTTCTAAATCTGTTGCTCCCCTCCTACTCTCATCTATATTAAATATCTACTGTGTGCAGAGATTTGGGATGAGATGGAGATGCAAAGATTAGTGAGAAACAGATCCTGTCCTTAAAACTCATCCTATGATTGAGTGAGCAGACATATTTGGACATAATTACAACACACGGCAGTGGTATATAAACACGTATAATTTTATATGTATACTATTATTATATATAGAATATATAAATAAAAGTATATATTTAAAATATTTTATCTCAGTTCAGTTCAGTTGCTCTGTCATGTCCTACTCTTTGCAACCCCATGGACTGCAGCATGCCAGGCTTCCCTGTCCATCACCAACTCCTGGAGTTTACTCAAACTGATGTCCATCACATCGGTGATGCCATCCAACCATCTCATTCTCTATTGTCCCCTTCTCCCACCTTCAATCTTTCCCAGGATCAGGGTCTTTTCAAATGAGTTGGTTCTTGGCATCAGGTGGCCAAAGTATTGGAGCTTCAGCTTCAGCATCAGTCCTTCCAATGAATATTCAGGACTGATTTCCTTTAGGATTGACTGGTCGAAACTACTTGCAGTCTGAAGGACTCTCAAGAGTCTTCTAACACCACAGTTTAAAAGCATCAATTCTTCAGTGCTCAGCTTTCTTCACAGTCCAACTCTCACATCTATACATGACCACTGGAAAAACCATGGCCTTGACTAGATGGACTTTTTTTGGTAAAGTAACGTCTCTGCTTTTTAATATGCTGTCTAGGTTGGTCATAACTTTCCTTCCAAGGAGTAAGCGTCTTTTAATTTCATGGCTGCAGTCACCATCTGCAGTGATTTTGGAGCCCCCCAAAATAAAGTCTGTCACTGTTTCCCTTGTTTCCCCATCTATTTGCCATGAAGTGATGGTACCGGCTGCCGTGATCTTTGTTTTCTGAATGTTGAGCTTTAAGCCAAACTTTTTTTTTAAATTAATTTATTTATTTTAATTGGAGGCTAATTACTTTACAACATTGTGGTGGTTTTGCCATACATTGACGTGAATCAGCCATGGGTGTACATATGTTCCCCATCCTGAATCCCCCTCATACCTCCCTCCCCATCCCATCCCTCTGGGTCATCTCAGTGCACCAGCCCTGAGCACCCTGTCTCATGCATCGAACCTGGACTGGCGATCTGTTTCACATATGATAATATGCATGTTTCAATGATATTCTCACAAATCATCCCACCCTTGCCTTCTCCCACAGAGTCCAAAAGTGTGTTCTTGACATCTGTGTCTCTCTTGCTGTCTCGCATATAGTGTCATCGCTACCATCTTTCTAAATTCCATATATATGCGTTAGTATACTGTATTGGTGTTTTTCTCTCTGACTTACTTCTCTGTATCAGTTCAGTTCAGTCAGTCAGTCATGTCCGACTCTTTGTGACCCCATGAATTGCAGCATGTCAGGCCTCCCTGTCCATCACCAGTTCCTGGAGTTCACCCAAACTCTTGTCCATCAAGTCGGTGATGCCATCCAGCCATCTCATCCTCTGTCGTCCCCTTCTCCTCCTGCCCCCAATCCCTCCCAGCATCAGAGTCTTTTCCAATAAGTCAACTCTTCACATGAGGTGGCCAAAGTATTGGAGTTTCAGCTTTAGCATGAGTCCTTCCAATGAACACCCAGGACTGATCTCCTTTAGAATGGACTGGTTGGATCTTCTTGCAGTCCAAGGGACTCGCAAGAGTCTTCTCCAGCACCACAGTTCAAAAGCATCAATTCTTCAGCGCTCAGCCTTCTTCACAGTCCAACTCTCCCATCCATACATGACCACTGGAAAAACCATAGCCTTAACTAGACAGACCTTTGTTGGCAAAGTAATGTCTCTGCTTTTGAATATGCTGCCTAGGTTGGCCATAACTTTCCTTCCAAGGAGTAAGTGTCTTTTAATTTCATGGCTGCAGTCACCATCTGCAGTGATTTTGGAGCACCCCCAAATAAAGTCTGTCACTGTTTCCCTTGTTTCCCCATCTATTTGCCATGAAGTGATGGTACCAGCTGCCATGATCTTTGTTTTCTGAATGTTGAGGTTTAAGCCAACTTTTTCACTCTCCTCTTTCACTTTCATCAAGAGGCTCTTTAGTTCTTCACTTTCTGCCATAAGGGTGGTGTCATCTGCGTATCTGAAGTTATTGATGTTTCTCCTGGCAATCTTGATTTCAGTTTGTGCTTCATCCAGTGTGGCATTTCGCATGATGTATTGTGCATATAAGTTAAATAAGCAGGGTGACAATATACAGCCTTGATGTACTCCTTTCCCGATTTGGAGCCAGTCTGTTGTTAAGAAGCAACAGTTAGAACTGGATATTTTATATATTTTCAATTATATATTAATTTAAACTAATTATATCTATATATAAATACATATTTAGGGCTCCCCTTTTGGCTCAGCAGTAAAGAGTCTGCCTGCAATGCAGGAGACACAGGAGATGCAGGTTTGATCCCCGGGTGGGGAAGATGTCCTGGAGAAGGAAATGGCAACCCAGTCCAGTGTTCTTGCCTGGGAAATCCCATGGATTGCCCTGGCGGGCTACAGTCCATGGGGTCGCAAAGGGTCAGACATGACTGAGCAGCAGGCATGGCATGACATGAATATATACACACACATGGAGCAGCTGTGGGCCAGGTCCTGGGCTAGGTACGTCCACTTTCCATGTAATATTTATCACAGCTGTATCTTTTAACATAACAGGAAAGGGAAATTCAGAAAGATGAATTTGTATTAGTTTGCACAGCGATGAAACAGCAAAACTGGAATTTGAAATCAGATTTTCTGATTCCATCTCTATTTCAATTAACTTCAATAGACTTTTGTTGAAAGTCTACCAGGTGGCAGGTATTGTGCTATGAGCAAGAGGTACAAAGATAGGAGAGGCTGCTGCTGGCCTCAGGGTTATAGTTTTGTAGGGGACTGGGCATACGGAGAAAAAATTAGGCTACATTATGGGAGATGTAATAATGGGAGTGTGTACAAATTTCTTTCTCAGAAAAGTAGCAAAGGCAGTTCATTGTTCATGTGTGATCATGCTTTCCATCAGGCAACATGGTTACCAGGCCATGACTGAACCAACCAGAAATCTGTAACTTGGCCAAAGGCAATCATCTTCGATTTTGCTTTTAAGCTCTGAATGTGAAAGTCACTCAGTCATGTCCAACTCTTTGAGACCCCATGGACTCTGCAGTCCACGGAAATCTCTGGGCCAGAATACTGGATTGGGTGGCCTTTCCCTTCTCCAGGGGATCTTCCCAACCCAGGGATCGAACCCAGGTCTCCTGCATTGCAGGTGGATTCTTGACAGCTGAGCCACAAAGGAAGCCCTTTAAGCTCTGAGGAGGCCAACACAGTTGTGGCCAACAGGGGTGACGACTCAGTGACCCAACAAACTGATGGTCTCTCATTGGCAGTTTCCAGTGTGGGAACCCAGAAGCTAAAGAAACCAGACTAGAATTAGGAGTAAAAGTGGAGGTAAAATTGAACTTCTTCCCCCGTGGGTCAGCAGTAAAGAATCCGCCTGCAACACAGGAGACATAGGAGATGCAGGTTTGATCCCTGGGTTGGAAAGTTCCCCTGGAGAAGGGTATGGCAAACCACTCCAATATTCTTGCCTGGGAAATCCCATGGACAGAGGAGCCTGGTGGGCTACAGTCAGTGGGATCACAAAGAGTCAAACACAACTGAACAGGCACACATGTACACAAAAATTGAACTAGTAAGAAGCAAAAGCAGAGAGTTAGAGAAAGAGAGAAGCTCAATTGGGAGTGAGGAGAAAGTACCCTCTTCTCTGGGGAGTCTGTACTGTGACTTCCTGAGTGACATTCCAGGGCTCCATGGAGCTGGGATGTGTAACTGTTGGTATGGATGCTCGTGCTTCCTTACAGTCTGAAGTGTCTTTACAATCACCCACATCATCTGAGGTCAGGCAAGACTGATCCTGGCGGCAGAAAAAAGCCTAAGTCCTTCAGGACCAAAGCAGTCTAAGGGAGGCAGTGAGGAAGTGTGGCTGGATGGGTGGACCCAGTAAACAGTTCACCTGAAAGTGATGTTCAAACTGAGTTGTGAGGTACAACTAGGAGGTTTCCAGGCAGGCAAAGGTGTGGAGGGTGCCCCCGTGGTTCAGTGTTTGTTCCAGTACTGAAAAGGACCAGTGGCAAAAATTTAATTTCCTGGCTCTCTTTCCAGCATAATGACTCCAGAAATTCAGTCACCCCAGCTTTGAGAGAAGAGAGTGGGAAAGGGAATTTTCTCTTTCATGGAAGCACTAAGTTCTGAAGCCTGGTGGCTCTGACTGTATGGTATGGCTTCAAATACTGGCATATTCTTCTCAACTAGGACATCCCAGGTAGCTCAAATGGTAAAGAATCTGCCTGCATTGTGGGAGACCTGGGTTCGATCCCTGGGTTGGGAAGATCCCCTGGAGAGGGGAATGGCTACCCACTCCAGTATTCTTGCTTGGAGACTTCCATGGACAGAGGAGCCTGGTGGGCTACAGTCCATGGGTTCGCAAAGAGTCGGACACGACCGAGTGACCAACACACATACACAGAGGATATCTAAGGGGCTTCCTAGGTGTTACTAGTGGAAAAGAACCCACCTGCCAATGCAGGAGACTTCAGAGACGCTAGTCTGATCCCTGGGTTGGGAAGATCCCTTGGAGGAGGGGATGGCAACCCACTCTAGTATTTTTGCCTGGAATCCCATGGACAGTGGAGGCTGGTGGGCTACAGTCCACAGAGTCATAGAGTCAGACACAACTGAAGCAACTTAGGACACATGCACAGGATATCTGTGCCTTCAGGAGTGTGTGGTTTGGGGCCAGTGGATAGTGTAACACTCCAGGGTATGTATGATGAGTCTTCTTGGGGCGCTATTATTACAGATGATTTGGGAGGAGAAAAGTTTTATGCTTTTACAATCTTTAAGTTTCTGTAATATACAAATCAGTATAAACCTGCTTTTCCATGTTGGTTTAATTTTCTTTATTGTTGCATGAACTTGAATAAAAGCCAGAACTCCTATGATCCCAGCTTGGAATTGCACTCACAGAAACTTGAACTTGTCCTTTCAATGGTAATTAAAATGTTATTCTATATAAAAATAATCTTGATCTAAGGTGAAGTGGTAGGTATATTTTGCATGTATTTTAGAGATATTTAGAGACAAATTACAAGGTTTTAGAGAAGTTTCTGCTCCAGACTGTGGCCTTCAGACCAACTGGACCTACGTTTCTTCACCCTGAGGAGAATGTCAGGGAAACGTTACAGAAGCACTTAAATATATATATATATATATATATATATATTTTTTTTTTTAATTGGAGTGTAGTTGATTTACAATGTTATGTTACTTTCAGGTGTATCACAAGGTGAATCAGTTATCCATATACATATATCTACCTTTTTTTTTTAGGTTCTTTTCCATATAGGCCATTATAGAGTACTGAGTAGAGTGGAGAAGCACTTTTGTAGGCTGTTGCACCAACTTCCTTACACTGTCTAAATTCTCCCCATCAAAGAGCCACATAGGTTAATTTCCTGTTTTAGTTTTTAATTGTGGCGAAAAACACATTACACAAAATTTACCACTGTAACCATTTTAAAGTGTACAGTGTAGTATTCTTTTGTTTTTGTTGCTAAGTTGTGTCCAACTCTTTTTTTGAGACCTCCTGGACTGTATGTAGACCACCAGGCTCCTCCATGGGATTCTCCAGGCAAGAATACTGGAGTGGGTTGCCATTTCCTCCTCCAGGGGATTTTCCTGACCCAGGGATTGAACCAGGTGTCTCCTGCATAGGCGGACGGATTCTTTACCACTGAGCCACGAGGGAGGCCCCCAGGGTAGTATTCTTAAGTAGATTCACATTGCTGTGCAGCAGAGCTTTTCCTTCTTGCAAAACTGAAACTCCATAGTCATTAACCAGCAACTCCCTTTCCCTCATACTCTAACAATCAACTCTCTGCATCCTATTTCTGTGAGTTTGACTATTTAAAAAAATTTTTTTAATTGGAGGATAATTACTTTACAATGCTGTGTTGGTTTCTGCCATACAACAATGTGAATCAGCCATAAGTATACATACGTCCCCTCCTTCTTGGACCTCCCTCCCACCCCGCGACTCCACCCCACCCCACCCCACCCCACTCCTCTAGGTTGTCACGAAGCACTGGGTTGGGCTCCCTGTGTTATTCAGCAACTTCCCACTAGCTATCTATTTTACATATGGTAATACATGTATGTTTCAATGCTACTCTCTCAATTGAGTTTGGCTATTTTATATACTTCATGTAAATGGAATCATACAGTGTTTGTTCTTTGAGCATCATGTCCTCCAGGTTCATCTATGATGTAGCCTTTGGCAGGACCTCCTTCCCTTTTAATGCTGAATCATATTCCATTGTATGTATGTGTTCATTCAGTTCAGTTCAGTCACTCAGTCGTGTCCGACTCTGCTACCCCAGAATCGCAGCATGCCAGGCCTCCCTGTCCATCACCAACTCCTGGAGTTCACTCAGACTCACGTCCATCGAGTCAGTGATGCCATCCAGCCATCTCATCCTCTGTCGTCTCCTTCTCCTCCTGCCCCCAATCCCTCCCAGCATCAGAGTCTTTTCCAATGAGTCAACTCTTCGCATGAGGTGGCCAAAGTACTGGAGTTTCAGCTTTAGCATCAGTCCTTCCAAAGAACACCCAGGGCTGATCTCCTTTAGAATGGACTGGTTGGATGTCCTTGCTGTCCAAGGGACTCTCAAGAGTCTTCTCCAACACCACAATTCAAAAGCATCAATTCTTCGGCGCTCAGCTTTCTTCACAGTCCAACTCTCACATCCATACACGACCACTGGAAAAACCATAGCCTTGACTAGACGAACCTTTGTTGGCAAAGTGATGTCTCTGCTTTTGAATATGCTATCTAGGTTGGTCATAACTTTCCTTCCAAGGAGTAAGCGTCTTTTAATTTCATGGCTGCAGTCACCATCTGCAGTGATTTTGTACAGTTTGCTTATTTACCCATCCACCTATGGGCTCTTGGGTTGCCCCTCCCTCTTGGTTACATGAACAATGCTTCTATGAACATGAGTGTACAAATATCTCTTTAAGACTCTGCTTTCAAGTTTTTTGAATGCACACCCAGAGTCAGGATTTCCTAATCATACTATTTCTATTTTTAATATTCTGAGTAACCACCGTAATGTTTTCATAATGGTTGCACAGTGGTCAAGGGTTTCTGTTTCTCCACATCACTGCCAACACTTGTTATTTTCTCTCTTTTTTTTAAAAAAAAACAACAAAAAACATCTTAATGAATGTGAAGTGACATGTAGGTTGACTTTAAAGTGAAAATTCCCCTTAGAATGGGGGGTTATTTGGAACTTTCATAGCTTCTGGTAAACTTTGATTTTAGCAACCAGCTGAGATGACTCACCCAAGTATTAATATATGTCATTTTGATGTGGGGAAAAATGTTGGGACTCTAGAAGGAGATTCTGAATCTCCTCAAAGACTATAAAGTTTTCAAGCTGGAGTTCCCAGGAGCAGAGGCTGTCTGAGAAATCCCACAGATATTTCTCAGCTGTTTTGACCCTGAGGACATTTTTATTGAATGAATACAAACATTTTCATTAGAATTATTCCTACATTGCTGTGAATATCATCAAGAACTTATTTTCTGGAGACAGCTCTTGTAAATTAATTCAGTTCTTTGATAAAGTTTTGTACTGTTAAGTTAAATAATTTTTTTACTGCAATAATTTTAATTTGATTCAATTATCACATTTTTGTGTCCATATTAAAACTTTCAAACTTGAGCTTTGGCAATTTTGAATTTTCTTTTGTGATAATTTTCTACCAAGTCTAATTTTCCTGGGTCAGGTTTTGCAGGTATAATATTTTGACAAGAAGATTTGATTCTATAGTCAACATTTAAAGTCAATAACAAATTTTGCTGTGTGTTGTCTTTGTCAATTTTATTTTGTGTTATTTCTACAAAGTGTAATTTTAACTGGGTCAATTCTTGTACTTTTGAGAACCACCAATATAATGAGATTTCTTTAGTATTTTTTGTCATTATCAAATTTAACATATATAGTTTTAGATATTCTATGTTTGATTCTGCATGGATTATTTCTACTGTGTCTAATTTTTTTCCTGGGTGACAAGTTCAAAATGTACTTGAAGTCAGATATCAAGGTCATAGCATCTTGTTTTCATCCCTGATTAAAAAGTGTAGTATCAACATGTCGGAGGCATGGATTTCATGGGTGAATTACTGGTTTAGAAGTGAGAAGTTCTGAGTGTCTGTCCTTGTTGTTCTCTTACCACTCTGGGTCTATAGGCTAATAGTGTTCATCTAAAGTAAAGTGATTTAAAAAAATTATTTGTTTATTTTTGGGTGTGCTGGATCTTCGTCGCTGTGTGGGCTTTCTCTAGTTGTGGCAAGTGGGGACACTCTAGAGATGCGATGAGCAGGCTTCTCACCTGGTGGCTTCTCTTGTTGTAGAGCACAGGCTCTAGGGCGCTCAGGCTTCAGTGGTTGTGGTACCCAGGCTTACTTGCTCCATGGCATGTGGGATGTTCCTGGACCTGGGATCAAATCCATGTTCCCTGCATTGGCAGGCAGATTCTTAAGCGCTGAACCATCAGGGAAGTTCTAAAAGAAAGTGATTTAAATATATGATTTCTAAACCCCCTTGCAACTCTGGTTGTCTATGATTTGAGTTCCTATCTGTAGGGGTTGTCCTATTCGACCATTACTTTGGTTCTTATTTAATCCCCCTGCCGCACCCCTCTCATCTCCTATCAACCCAGTGCCTCCAGACAACCACCCAGCCTGTGCTCCCTCAGACCTCTTCAAGGACCTGTGACCTTCCTCACACTCTTCTCAACATTGTTCCTGTCTAGTCTTGACCCTTGACCTGCCCCTGGGATGCACCATTAGATTTTCTGAGCCCAGTCTATGGTACCTCTGATTGAGCACCTGCTGACCTGGTTCAGAGCAGCCTCCTCTAATCTGAGCTCATGTTCCTAGAAGCTGCAGGGTCATCAGTGGCCAGGCTGAGCCCCAGTCCCTGGTCAGTCTTATTCCTACCACTTCTCTCTTTCGGTTGGACATGGAGGTGAATCTTGGGGTTATGTGAGTGTAGTTTAGGGTAAACTGTCCTTGGGGTGGGGAAGGTAGGATCAGGTTCAAGGCCATTCTAGGCAAGAAGAAGAGACAGGAGGGACCACATCACTTAGGATCCCAGCAGAAAACACACAGACAGCTTACATTAGACCAATGTGACTATTTGCCAAGGTGTGGGCTTCCCAGGTGGCTCATCTGCCTGCAATGCAGGAGACACGGGTTTGATACCTGGGTTGGGAAGATTCCCTGGAGAAGTGAATGGCCACCCTTTCCAGTATTCTTGCCTGGAGAATTCCATGGACAGAGGGGCCAGGTGGGCTACAGTCCGTGGGTGGCAGAGTTGGACGCGACTGAATGACTAACACACACAGCAAGGGACAGCGCAGTACCACTGGATTCAGTTAAAGCTCCTGAGCTCCGAAGGGACCAGTGACTGGAACCTGGAAGGCAAGAATCACAGAGGTGACTGCAAGGCCTCCCTGCAGAGAAGGAGCCAGAGGCATGAATTCCCCACCTCCTTATCTACCTCCCTCCATCTTATCTCCTGTCAGGGACCCCTAACTGGCAGAACTGGGCTGGACTAGAATATTTTCAAATTAAAAGTTTTGTTGACCTGTTTTGTTGAAATAAAATTCAGTAGAAATAAAAACACACACACACACACACAAACGGCAAGGGAGTTCACAGATAAAACTCACACGGCCAGTGTCTACAGGCAGAGACTACGGTGAGAAGGATGGCAATTAAGTAACTCAGGCATGGTCTGCTCTTACTACCTGTTCACATATGTTCCAGTGAAATCAGGTTAAAAGGAATACCCAGAAAAGACTTACAGGAGAGGAGGGTCAGCATACCTGCTTCATCTTGGATGAGGAATGAGTTGAATGAGTGTGACCTTTGTTAATTCCAGTTGATATCATTATTTCCATCACGTCTTTCCCTGCCACCTGCTTTCTGAACCATGACTCTTGTCCTGTAGTGGACCTGCCACAGCAGAAGCCTGGGTTAGATTGATTAACTCCCTTTGCTGGTCCCTAGGAAGGCTCTGAGGAGTCAGCTACAGTGGGAGCTTAGGGGAGGGCAGGATGGAAACCCTTGGATATTCAGGTGGGGTAAAGGGAGTTCTAAGAATAGAGGAAAAAGGAGGGGAGAGAGTGTTGAAAGTGTACCAGTGGTACACCTGGCCAGGGGCAGACCTGGGCTTACATAAGAGGCATTACACTGAGGTGAGCATTTACAGAGCATTCTGGTGCGCTTTACATGGAACGATGCCACCTCCACTGCCTGAAATGCAGAGTACTGAAATGCCTGGGCTTCCCAGGTGATGCTAGTGGTAAAGAACCCGCCTGCCAATGCAGGAGACTTAAGAGATGTGGGTTTGATCCCTCGGTCAGGAAGAACCCCAGGAGGAGGGCATGGCAACCCACTCCAGTATCCTTGTCTGGAGAATCCCGTGGACAGAGGAGCCTGGCGGGCTACAGTCCACAGGGCGGCAGAGAGTCAGACACGACTGGAGTGACTTAGCTCACACAGAGGGAGTGTGTGGGAATGGGAGGACAGTGGGGGCACATTCCCCCGCTTCAGGGTCTGCAGCACAGGGTTCTGCCTCCAAACCCCACGTTTCTGCTGTAAACACTATAGCAAATGGTCAGTTTGAAACTGAGCTCAACTTGTAGAGAGGAAGAGAGGGCTAAATGAGTGAGAGAGAGAGAATGAGAGAGAGGGAAAGAGAGAGGGAGAGAGGAGGCTAATTCTCCAGCCCACTTGTTTATGGACGAGTTGGTTCTGGTACTCACCTCTGATGTAATCAATGATTCTTATTTGTGGGTAGGGGATGGGGAGGGGCTGGTGGGGAGGGGTGCCCACACACAGCTGGAACAGAGTAGGCTATGGACTGAGCAAGATCTTAGAAACACATCTGTTACAATGAAGCTTTCCTTCTTGTCAGTGACACAATATGTGGTTAGCATACTCTCTTGGGAATATTAAAACTCAATATAATATATGCCTGTGGCAAGTAATCTTTCTTTCATTATAAACCCTGGGCAGTGCCTGCAAAGAAAGGCATGGTTTGGTCAGTAGAGGGAAGAGAGATCAGAAATCCACGTGAAGGCGATAACCACAGCTCTCTTACTTCAGGATGTAGCATCCACCTTGATCAGCATCACCAGTTCTAAAACTTCATCAGAAGGAAGAAGAAGGGAGGTAAAAGGAAAAGAGAGAACGGAGAGGAAGAGTTTTATTGTGAAGTAATTCCCTGAGGGAACGACATCTCCTGAGAGTCTGAAGGACACTCTCCCCTTTCCTTCTGTGATTTTTTTAATCCCCTATGAAGAAATCTGTTAATTTTGTATTAAAAAACAAAATGTGTTACTTCTTCCTGAGTACTCTATAATGGTATAGGAATGTGTATCATTTCCTCTCCATAATTTTGAGTATATTTTTGAAGACTGACATATTCTGATTCTTTAAGAACAAAACAATGCAATTTGAAACTGACTGAGTGACAGCAATCAAAGTTCTGAGGTGATGCAGTTCACTTCGGAGCTTGTTCGAAATGTCATTAGAAAACCAACATATAGCGGGTTGTTATGGCAACTGGAATACTGGAGTTTATAACATCACTGTAATTAATGTTATCCAAACGTTATTAATCTTTCAACATCACTCACATTCTCTGAAGGAACAGCAGCTCTGGCTCTCCCAGGATTTTTCAATAGTGTAATCTGTAGGAGCTTTCTTTGCATTCTATTTTTTTCAAGTAGATCCTACCCTGACTCTGCTTTAGTGAAATTAGCTATTGTTTCTACTCTTTTACTCATTCTATTTTGGTTGCTCTTTTTTTGATAAAACTTGAAATAAAATGGAAAAAAGGGATTACAGCTAAAATATAGAATAAAGCCCCAATAAAAAGGTTTATGTATTTAAATGCAAATAACTTGAGAAAAATATTAAAATATTTTGCACACAGATTTGTAGTATTAACTCATATTTGCATAGCACTTTTTAGTTCTTAAAGCAGTTTTACATATATTATTTAATATAACAGGCTTGAGAACAAGTAATATTTGGGGGGAGCTTACTATGTGATGGTTAATGTGATATGCATATGTGAATTTTTTAGATCTCATAATAACTTGCAAGATAGGTGTGGTTTAAACATATGCCTCTACAACTCAACAACAAGAACAGAAAACTTGATTAAAAAATGGGCAGAGAGATTAAACAGTTACTTGGTCATTCAGTATTGGTTGTAAATTAAACAACTGCAAAACTGATGGTTTATCTTGGTTTCTCTCCAACCTCCTAGCAGCCCCTCTCTCATGGGTCTTGCAGGAACCAAGGCTTTCCTGTCATCCTCAGACCTGCCTACCCATCCCTGTACTCTTGCTCCAAAAAATTCTCCTCCTCCTCCAATCATAACTCTTTCCTTTACTCTGAAAATTAGGGAATCTTGAATTTCTTCCTTTTTTTTTTTTTTTGAGAAAGTGTAGTTATTTCCAGTTGATGAAGGAAAGCTCCTTTTTTTTACAGAAGAATGCCAGCTAAAAATTATAGAAAGAAAGATCAAATTAGAATAATCTCCATTTTACAAATTCTTAATGACAAATTAGACACTGAAACCAAGAAGTGAAAAGTTATTGGGGAAGAGGATATTCTCAAAAATATAAAAGTAACTCCCCACAGATTTTGTGCTGGTTGCAAAGGGAAAACCATGCTTTTAGAGTAGATATCTGGCCATCATTACCTCAACTAAGTGATCTAATTTCATGTCTTAAAGTGGGAAACCAATGATATATGTCCCTGAAACAATGCAATATAAGAAACACAGCCATTCATGAATTATGCTTGTCAGATGTGTTTCATCTGAACCTAATCAAACATATAGAGCTAACTTACAGTTTATGATAAATTTAGGGGACACAAACAAATTAAACAACACCAGGAAGAAACAATCAGACAAATCTAGACTATGACCCAGTCTGTAAAACAATTGGTTTGATTTTTTTCTAAAGCTCAATGTCTTTAAAATAAAAAGGGTGTAAGGGAGTGCTCTAAATCAGAAGAGACTGAAAGGACATAATAGTCAAATATAACCTTGATTGCTGCTGCTGCTAAGTCGCTTCAGTAGTGTCCGACTCTGTGTGACCCCATAGACCACCAGGCTCCCCCGTCCCTGGGATTCTCCAGGCAAGAACACTGGAGTGGGTTGCCATTTCCTTCTCCAATGCATGAAAGTGAAAAGCGAAAGTGAAGTCACTCAGTTGTATCTGACTCTTAGCGACCCCATGGACTGCAGCCCACCAGGCTCCTCGGTTCATGGGATTTTCCAGGCAAGAGTACTGGAGTGGGGTGCCATTGCCTTCTCCGATAACCTTGATTAGATCCCCATTAAAAAGAAAAAAATACAATATATCTTTGGGATGATTGGAGAAATTCAAATATGGTCTGAGATTGGACAATATAAGGGAATTGTTAATTTTATTGTGTGTGTATATGCAAATTATCAATTTATTCAGTTCACTTGCTCAGTCGTGTCCGACTCTTTGTGACCCCATGAATCTCAGCGCACCATGCCTCCCTGTCCATCACCAACTCCCGGAGTTCACTCAGACTCACGTCCATCGAGTCAGTCAATTTATTACTTCAGACCAAACTCACCCTTCAGTAGCTGCTCTGCAATACCAGGCTGGACTCCTCAAGCATTTGTCCTTTACAATAAGTATGACATTCAATATTACCCCAGTAGAGAGCACAGGAGGAAGACTACAGGAGGAAGGGGCTTCTCTTCCTGGTTTCTGAATGCTGTGTTTTGTTTTGACTCCAGTTATCCACCTGGTCAGATGGGTAACTACTTCATCATTTGTTCACTTCAACCATACCTTCTCCAGGGAAGTCTGAACCACTTTCCCAAGTGTGTCCCCTCTTGGGTATTCTCTTTCAGCTCCATAGTAGTCTGTAGAGTTCCTTTACATCTTCACAGTTACTCTCCTGTTGTAGCTTTACAGCTCCTGATTTTAAACTTCCCCTTTTGAATTACCATGTGGTTTCTGTCTCCTAATTGGACCAGACAGATATAGTATAATACTGTTATTGTGGTCATTTAGGAGAAGATTCTTATTTTTGGAAGATGCATGCTGAAATAGTCAGGAGTGAATGGTCATGTTGTTTGCAACTTAATTCAAATGGTCCAGCAATATATATGTACGTGTATTGATCTATCTACATAATGCATGCATGGATATTTGTAAATAAAGCAAATAGGGCAAAATGCCAAGTGTTAGCAATTATTGAATCTGTAAGGAGGGTGTATATGCCTTTAGAGTATCACTTTTTTAAGTGTTGAGGGAAATCCTCTCCTTCCTTCAGAGTCATTGTTTAGTAGGAAAAGGGAGAGATTCTTTTATTATTTTATTGGTAGGAGGGTTGGAAGACTAGTCCAATTCCTTAACCCTGGCTATGCACCAGTATATTCTGGGAAGCTTTGAAAATTATGGATGCTCAGGACCTGTAGTGAAAGTCGCTCAGTCATGTCTGACTCTTTGTGACCCTATGGACTATACAGTCGATGGAATTCTCCAGGTCAGAATACTGGAGTGGGTAGCCATTCTCTTCTCCAGGGGATCTTCCTGACCCAGGGATCGAACCCAGGTCCCCCTCATTGCAGGCAGATTCTTTACCAGATGAGCCACCAGGGAAGCCCAAAGTGAGTCACTCAGTCGACTTCTCTCATAGCTCAGTTAGTAAAGAATCTTCCTGCAATGCAGGAGACCCTGGTTTGATTCCTGGGGGAAGATCCCCTGGAGAAGGGATAGGCTACCCACTCCAGTATTCTGGCCTGGAGAATTCCATGGACTGCAGAGTCCATGGGGTCTCAAAGAGTCGGACACGAGTGAGTGACTTTCACTTTCAAAACCTGTAAAATTTTGTGAATCAGAATATCTAGGATCTGGTTATTTCCAAGGGATTAGAATTCTAAAGAAGAAGCTTGTCAGCCCTGATGGTGAAGGTAGAGTGCATAGCTAAAGTCTTCAAGAGGTTTTTGTAAATTATATGTGTTCTGAAATATTCTAATATGCTTTCTTAAGGAGGCATGCTAGAATTTGAAGAAAGCTCTGTATTTCTATATATTCTTCTTCTTTCAAATAAAAAGCTTCTCCTTATGAAGTGAATGTTCCCTGAAAGCCTCTCATCTAAATTGGTCTCTCATTAACAGTGTATGTGGCTGAAAATTTGAGCAGTACTGCACATGGCTATGTTCTTCTTGTTGTTCCATCCTTTTCTGTCCTGTGTGGAGTTGCAGTAGAAATATCCAGTGGTCCAGTATCAGGCAGTTCCAACCTCCTTTTGTAGCAAAGATGCAGGGGGGAGCTAAGCCCAGTATAGTCACACTAATCAGGAAGGTACAGATTAGCACCTGTTATCAAACTGATACGTTCACATCCACCTTTCAATAGTCCAACATTTTCCACTGTCAAAATCACAAATTTTTTAACATCTTATTTCTACATTCACCCATTCATCTGTCCGTTTATTTATTTATTCACTCATTCATGCATTCTTTCATTCATTATTATAATGGATACTGTTGACTCCCTGTCCAGATGCCCTTGAATTTCTTTCATGCTTTCCAGAGCTTTGTTGCTAGTGGCTAATATTTGTTTTCTTCTTAGAAGATTTCTCTTGAGCTACAAGAGCTGAGAGGCAAGAGTGCCTGACAGTTTACAACCCCTGGGTGGCCCATGACTGACTGATTAGAGAGAACAAAGCTCAGCTCTCTTGCCTCTGGGAGACCGTCACTCTGAGCTGGAACTGTGCAATCGAGAGCTCCCCATTGGGCTAGGCTGAGGCTGGGAACTTCCCTGCTTCACTCACTCCTGTGTCACTTCTATAGCGAATAATTTGCACACTTATCCTTGCTTTGGGATCTGCTTAAAGAACCTGACCTAAGACAAATATTTACTTACCTTTATTACAAATATTTACAGAGTATCTGCCAAGTGTCCAGCGCCATTCTAGGTGCTGAGGATACAGCAGGAAACAAAACAAATCCCCTGTTTTTAAAGGGTTTTCATTCTAGGAGGGATAGAAAGACACATGACACATGCATGGGTCTGGTAATAATGCATGATTGTGTGAAATATAAAGTAGGATAGAGTCCTGGCGAGTTGAGAGTTGGACCATAAGGAAGGCTGAGCACCAAAGCATTGATGCTTTCAAATCGTGGTGCTGGAGAAGATTCTGGAGAGTCCTTTGGACTGCAAGGAGATCAAACCAGTCAATCCTTAAGGATATCCATCCTGAATATTCATTGGAAGGACTGATGCTGAAGCTGAAGCCCCAGTACTTTGGCCACCTGATGCGAGGAGCCGGCTCATTGGAAAAGACCCTGATGCTGGGAAAGATTGAAGGTGGGAGGAGAAAGGGGTGACAGAGAATGAGATGGTTGGATGGCATCATTAACTCAATGGACATGAATTTGAGCAAACTCCGGGAGACAGTGAAGGACAGGGAAGCCTGGCATGATGCAGTCCGCGGGGTCGAAATGAGCTGGACATGACTTAGTGAGTGAAGAGCAACGAAGGCAGTGACGGCAAGGTGCTATTTGAAACCGGGTGATCAGACAAGGCCTTTGCTAGAGCGGTGCTTGAACAGACATTCCGAATGCAGAGAGCAAGTGAGGCATTTGGGTATCTGAGGCAGGAACACTCCTGGCAGAGGACACAGGTGGTGTAGAAGTCCTGAGGCATGCATGTGTTTAGCACGTTTGAGGAATATCATGGAGGTCAGCGTGCCTAGTGCTGATGACAGAGGCGGAGTCTGATGGGACATGTGGCCTGGGGGACAGAGGAGGAGCTGGTGTCAGATCCTGTGGGGTTTTATATTTCACTGAGATGACTCTGGCTTTTACTCTAAACAGGATGGGGACCCACTGGAGGGTTTAAGAGGAGGATTAGTGTAATTTTCTTTTCTTTTTTTTTTAGAATTTAAATTGATTTAATTGGAGGGTAATTACTTTACAATATTGTATTGGTTCTGCCATACATCAACATGAATCCACCACGGGTGTACACGTGTTCCCCATCCTGAATCCACCTCCCACCCCTCTCCTTGCACCATCCCTCCGGGTCATCCCAGTGCACCAGCCCCAAGCATCCTGTATCCTGCATCGAACCTGGACTGGCGATTCATTTTTTATATTATACATGTTTCCATGACATTCCTCCAAATCATCCCACCTTCACCCTCTCCCACAGAGTCCAAAAGACTGTTCTATACATCTGTGTCTCTTTTGCTGTCTCGCATACAGGGTTATCGTTACCATCTCTCTAAATTCCATATATATGCGTTAGTATACTGTATTGGTGTTTTTCTTTCTGGCTTACTTCACTCTGTATAATAGGCTCCAGTTTCATCCACCTCATTAGAACTGATTCAAATGTATTCTTTTTAATTGCTGAGTAATACTCCATTGTGTATATGTACCACAGCTTTCTTATCCATTCATCTGCTGATGGACATCTAGGTTGCTTCCATGTCCTGGCTACTATAAACAGTGCTGCGATGAACACTGGGGTACACGTGTTTCTTTCAATTCTGGTTTCCTCGATGTGTATGCCCAGCCGTGGGATTGCTGGGTCATAAGTGGCTCAGAGGTTAAAGCGTCTGCCTCCAATGTGGGAGACCTGGGTTTAATCCCTGGGTCGGGAAGATCCCCTGGAGAAGGAAATGGTAACCCACTCCAGTATTCTTGCCTGGAGAATCCCATGGATGGAGAAGCCTGGTAGGCTACAGTCCATGGGGTCGCAAAGAGTCAGAAACGACTGAGCGACTTCACTCAAGGCAGTTCTATTTCCAGTTTTTTAAAGAATGTCCACACTGTTCTCCATAGTGGCTGTACTAGTTTGCATTCCCACCAACAGTGTAAGAGGGTTCCCTTTTCTCCACACCCTCTCCAGCATTTATTGCTTGTAGATTTTTGGATTGCAGCCATTCTGACTGGTGTGAAATGGTACCTCATTGTGGTTTTGATTTGCATTTCTCTGATAATGAGTGATGTTGAGCATCTTTTCATGTGTTTGTTAGCTATCTCTATGCTATCTCTATGTCTTCTTTGGAGAAAAGTATATTTAGTTCTTTGGCCCAAATTTTATTTTCACTTTAAAATTTCTGTGTTTAGAATAGCCTGAGAGGCAGGAAGGAAGTGGAGAGATAAACTGGAAGGCTGATGGGCAAAAATCCAGTGAGAGGTAACTGGGCTTCTCTGTGGCTGAGTGAGAGAGGTAGTCAGGTTCTGGAAATGTGTTTCAGAGGTAGACCTAATGGCTAGAGGTGTGAGGTGAAAGAAAAAGATATCTTTTTGACCCAATGGTTTTTGTCCTGAGCAATTGGAAGAATGGGTCTCTATTGATGGAGGGAAGGTAGAGGGACAAGTTGTTTCCTTTATGTCAGTGATTCAATTTTTATTTTAAAAAGCTAGCCTTCAAAACGTGATGCACAAATCTAAAGATAAACAGCATAAATAAGATTTACTTGATTACATAAACATCTCAAACTTCTATATTGTGAGAAAACTTGAAAGATAAATTAAAACTTAAAAAAAAAGTATTTTAAACCTACTTGACAAAGGATTTATGTCCTTATTACTTAAAGAAATCTTACATATTAATGAAAAGTGTATCTTCAAAAAGAAAGGGGAAATATATAAATACATAATATTGTTGTTGTTGTTCAGTCGCTTAGTCATGTCCAACTCTTTGCAACCCCATGGACTGCAGCACAGCATGCTCTTCTGTCCTTTGCTATCTCCTGGAGTTTTCTCAAACTCATGTCCTTTGAGTCGGTGATGCTATCTAACCATTTCATCTCCTGCCGCACCCTTCTCCTTTTGCCTTCAATCTTTCCCAGCATCAGAGTCTTTTCTAATGAGTTGGCTTTTCCCATTAGGGGGCCAAAGTATTGGAGCTTCAGCTTCAGCATCAATCCTGCCAATGAATATTCAGGGTTGATTTCCTTTGGGATTGATTGGTTTGATATCCTTGCAGTCCAAGGGACTCTCAATAGTCTTTTCTAGCACCAAAATTTGAAAGCAACAATTTTTTTTTTAATTTTTAATTATTATTTTTTTTTTTACTTTACAATATTGTATTGGTTTTGCCATATATCAACATGCAGAAAGCAACAATTCTTTAATGCTCAACCTTCTTTATGGTCCAAGTATCACATCCATACATGACTACTGGAAAAACCAAAGCTTTGACTACACAGAACTTTGTCAACAATGTGATGTCTCTGCTTTTTTAATATGTTGTCTAGGTCTGTTATAGCTTTCCTTCCTAGGAGCAAGCATCTTCTAATACATAATATAAATAAATATAAATGTGTAAAAAGATGGAAAATCTCATTTATAATAAAAAATTCAAAATAAAAATGGGATAACTTTTTACTTATAAATTTTAAAAAATGGATTATGCATAGTATTGGTGGAGGTTCAGAGAAGTGAAATATTCAACATTTCATGACTGGAAATGCATATTATTTTTGCAACAAGGCAATATGTGTCAATATTCCTGTTTTTCTAACCCATTTATTTCACTTCTAGGAGTTTAAGGTAAAAAATCTGTGTATGCCAAAAAATGATGATGTATCCAAAGGATTGAATTTTAATAATCTTAAAAATCATAATTTAAGAGATATTTGTGAAAAAACAAAGTAAGAATCTTATGTAGAGTATAATCTATATATTCATAGAAAAAGATATAAAAAGTAGTGAAAATACTCAGTAATATGAAGCTGGAGGATCATTTTTAAATGCTGCTTTGAATTTTTCTGTTTTTAACACTTTTACTTATAGTAAACATTTATTTTCTTTAATCAGGAAAATTAGTCCTCTAATAATATTCTTAGAAAAAATTCTTTCCCTGTTACCTCTCTCCCTATCTCCAGCTCAACCCCTCACCTCTCCTAGGTCAGAGGGCCTGATTCTCTTTCACTCAAGCCTATGGAACTCCTTTGTACATGTAAACCAATTGTCTGATGTATTCAACACTTCCACACACTCTCTTGGATCCTTGGCATGGATTATGTTTTTTAACTTTTTGGCCAGCTTCCACTAGAGAAGCTAAAAGGCCTGAATGGTACCTTTCCAACCTCCTGTGAGTCCACGGTATGGGCATAGGTTCCAGGTTCTTACTAGATGCACCTGCAGTAATCTTGGCATCGGCAGCTAGAGATGCACAGAAGTGAGACCACAAGGAATCCATTTCCCCGGAACCAGCGGTGGTAGTGGTGAATCCAGTGTCCAGAGACGGAGGCAGTGGTTCTAAATGTGGGGTTGTATCCTTGACCGTTGTCTCTGGTGGTGTCCAGTAATGGTGCCCCATGTATTTGGTGTTGGCATTGTAAACCAAGGAAAGTGTCTAGCTGCTGAGGCCCTTCTAAATAAATCCACCAAGAGTTGGTTAATGTGTATTGCAATTAAAAACTCCAATGTATACACATGTTTCCTGAATTTTTTAGGTCATCTCCCTCAAAGCCTCATCGTTTGAGGTCATTCCCTTTCATATTCCACCAGTGATGGAGAAGGGTTTATTTTTCTGCCACACTGTGACCACCACCTCTGTCCCTTCACCTTGATTTCATAGCAACATCATCCACTTACACTCACCACTGCTATCCACGGACTTCCAGAATCACTTTTGTGTTCAGCCTCTTGTTTTTATTCTCCAAAACATCTTCATTCTCTTTGGTGATTTACCGTCCTTTTCTCAACTTCAATGATTTTTGTTAGAAAATGATTTTGAGTGAATCAAGAAGACACTGAGGTGGGAGAGACAGGTGGGAGAGAGCAGACTCTGAAATGTAATGTGTCTACCTACAAGTTAATACTCCTCACTAGAGTTAGTAATAAAGCTGAAACCAAGGGAACTAAAATAGAGAAAGGAGAAATAGAAGGATGAATCGACATCTAGCGGCTGAGCTCATACTCAATGTGTAAGAGAGATGTGCTTCACTGTAGAGGTGGAATAGGCTCGTACCATTGATATAACAATAAAGATCACTAGCATTTGTTATTTTGTTACCCTCTGAAATTTTTAGCAATAAAGTCCCTTGGAAATCTTCAAATGAAACTATATGCTTGTTTAGGAGCAGAGGCCAGGGAAACAAATGTCAAGAATGTAGTGTTTTGCAGCAAAGGAGAGAAATTCAGGTTAAAAAAAAAAAAAAAGCTGATAGAAATGGAATGAACTGGTAGTAATGAATGGGAACTGGGAACTGAACTGGGAACAATCCTCAGGTTTGAAAGTGGATGCATCTGAAGGAGGATTTTGACATCATAATCTATTGGCCTCTCCAGCCAACCACAAGCATGTGTCTTCCTTGGACTTTTTCATCATTCAGACCTGTTCCAGCTCCAGGGACTCCAACTCAGAGCTGCTTCTCTTCTCCTCCATGCACAACGTCCCTATCCTCCATACCTTCTATATACATCTTCCTTGTCTTCCATAGATTGACTACATTGCCTGAACCTTTTCTTTAGCTTGATAATGACTTTGAATCTGTTGGTTTCTCCCTTTTCTCCCTCTTTATTATGCTTCTCTGGCATGCACTTGTGTTCTTGTCTGGAAGGCTCATAGTCTTGGAGCTGCTTTAAATCTGCAGATTTCTGTCTGCTTGTCGCCCATGCTGAACCTCATCCTTGAGTTATCCCTATTGTCTGTATCTGATGAATGTGGTGGCATCAACAACAGCTGTTGGAAAGGCATGAAAACATAGTAAATGGGCCCATTTTGTCTACTTGGTTCTTCTCTTTCAGACCTTTCCCGTATATGTATGTGATGGTTTAGTGGCTAAGTCACGTCCGACTCTTGAGACCTCTATCCATGGAATTCTCCAGGCAAGAATACTGGAGTGGGCTGCCATTTCCTTTTCCAGAGGATCTTCTCGACCCAGTAATCGAACCCAGGTCTCCTGCACTACAGGCAGATGATTTACCGACTGAGCTATGGGAGAAGTCCCTCCCTCCCTCCAATATGTATGCTGCTGCTGCTGCTGTGAAGTCGCTTCAGTTGTGTCTGACTCTGTGTGACCCCATAGACGGCAGCCCACCAGGCTCCCCGTCCCTGGGATTCTCCAGGCAAGAACACTGGAGTGGGTTGCCATTTCCTTCTCCAACGCATGAAAGTGAAAAGTGAAAGTGAAGTCACTCAGTCGTGTCTGACTCTTGGTGACCCCATGGACTGCAGCCCACTAGGCTCCTCCGTCCATGGGATTTTCCAGGCAAGAGAACTGGAGTGGGGTGCCATGGCCTTCTCCGCCCCATATGCATACTAATGTATAAAAAAAAGGAGAAGGAGGCAGCAGAGGATAGATAGATAGCATCACTGACTCAACGGACATGAATTTGAGCAAACTCTTGAGAGATAATGGAGGATATAAGAGCCTGGCAGTCCACGGGGTCACAAAGACATGACTTAACAACTGAACAGCAACACCATACTAATGCTTGCATGTAGAATTTTAAACTTATGTTAGTTTTTTTTTTTTCTCAGAAAAATGGGATTATAAGTACTACTCTTTTTTTTTTTTTTTTCCTTGAGAATGTCTCCTGGGCATCTTTCCATATCATTACATGTATTCTACTTCATTCGTTGTTGAACAGCTGCACAGCATTTCATTGTAAGAATTGTATATATTTTATTTTCCCAATTTCATATTTAGGTTGCTTCCAATTTTATTTTGCTATTTTAGACAATGCTGCAATAAATAACCTTGTGCATATATCTTTTTGCACCTGTGTTTTTCTGTAGGATAATTTCCCAGTAGTGAAATTGCTAGTTTAGAGGATCTGTGCATTTTATAGCAAAGGAAATAATTGGCAAAATGAAAAGACAATCTACTGAATAGGAGAAAATATTTGCAAATGATGTGACCAATAAAGGATTGATATCTAACATATATAAACAACTCATATACTTCAACATAAAAAAAAAATCAAATAACCCAATTTTAAAAAGGGCAGAAGAACTGAATGGACTTTTTTCCAGAGAGGAAATGCAGATGGCCAACAGGCACATGAAAAGATGCTCAACATTATTAATCATCAGGGAGAAGCAAACCAAAACCACAAAGGTGAGATATCACCTCACACCTGTCAGAATGGCTATCATCAAAAAGACGCAAATAGCAAGTGTTGGTGAGGATGTGGAGAAAAGGGAACCCTTGTGCAGTGTTGGTGAGAATGTAAACTGGTACAGCCACTGTGGAAAATACTATGGAGGTTTCTCAAAAAGTTAAAAATAGAGCTACCAGCAATGACCCAGCAATTCCACTCCTGGGTGTACATCCAAAAAAACCCCAAAACACTATTTTGAAAAGATACATGTACCACAATGTTCATAACAGGATTATTTACAATAGCCAAGATATGGAAGCAACCTAAGTGTCCATCCACAGATGAATGGATAAAAAAGATGTTGTACACACACACACACACACACAATGGAATACTACTCCGACATAAAAAAGAATGAACTTTTGTATTTGCAGCAACATGGAGGGACTTAGAGGACATTATGCTAAGTGAAATAAGTCAGAGAAAGACAAGTAGTACTGTATTATATCACTTACATGTGTTACCTAAAAAATACAACAAAGTACTGCATATAACAGAAAAGAAGCAGAATCACAGATACAGAGAACAAATTAGTGGTTTCCAGTGGGGAGTGGAAGAGTAATATAGGGGTGGGGAGTTAGAGGTTACACACTAGCGGTAAGACAGGCTCAAGGATGTATTGTACAATGTGGAGAATATAGCCAATATTTTGTAATAACTGTAAGTGGAACAGTTAAAAGTTAAAAAAAGTTTTAAAAGTAACATTTAAAAATTGTTTAAAAATAAAGCAATTAAAAATTAAAGATCTGCACATTTAAAATCCTGATACATTGCTCTCCAAAAAAGTTATCCCAGTTGACAGTTATCAAACATGTATGAGGTAGAGTATGGCTCTGCTCCATAGCCTTACCTGGATTCTCAAGGCATCTTGGAATTCCTATTTATTTTTCACCGATTCTCTATTTTATTGCCTAAATAGCATTGCTAGGCTGTTTCTGCAGCCCACCAGGCTCCTCCATCTCTGGATTCTCCAGGCGAGAGTACTGGAGTGGGTCAGCAGTGCATGGGGTTGCTAAGAGTCAGGCACGACTGAGCGACTTCCCTTTCACTTTTCACTTTCCTGCATTGGAGAAGGAAATGGCAACCCACTCCAGTGTTCTTGCCTGGAGAATCCCAGGGACGGGGGAGCCTGGTGGGCTGCCGTCTAGGGGGTCGCACAGAGTCGGACACGACTGATGTGACTTAGCAGCAGCGGCAGCAGGCTGTTTCTGAGATGCCTAATCTAATCCTGCCTCTCTAATCTCAAGAACTGACCTAACTGTCTCCTTTGCCACCTTCAGTGTGGTTGCTGTTCATACTCTTCTTGTTGCCTCAAGATCTGAAACTTGTTGCTACAGTTCCACACGTTACTTCTGCACTAGGAAAAATGGGGAAAGATATCCCTTTTATTAGGAGAACAAAGCCTTCAAAGAAGGCCCTAGTTGACCACCTCTTACATCTTTTAGACATAATTCAGTCCCCTGGTCATTTCTAGCTGCAATAGGAAATTGGGATACTTAGTACCTGACAAAGGGGACCAAGATTGCCATGAATATGTGCACCAATTTTGATGTATTGCTTAAGCCTAGGCGTGCTGCCAGCCAGAATAAAATGAAGATTCTGTTAGTATGGAAGAAAGGAAGAATGGATATTGAGTAGTAACCCACAATATTTCAAACTGACAGAAAGATAAGCTTCATTACAGTAGCAAGAAGACAATTTTTTTTACATAGTCATTATAGCTCATTCTGATCAGGATAGCTTTAAATTATACATGTACATTTTTTCTTTGCCAAAGGTGTCATTTAATAAGGCCTAAAGTTAAATTGAAAGCAAAAGCATAGTGAGTTTTTTGAAGTATTTATCTTATGTTCTTGACTGAAGAGATAAATTTAGTAGTTGTTTCTCAGGTAACTAAACTTTGCTGTCAGGATTAGTTTTTTATGTATTTAATTTGCCTTTAAACCTGGGTTCTGTGCAAAGTTCCATAACTGCTTTAAAATATGGGCTTTATTAGGGATATGAAAGCTGAGAGTGCAGTAATATTTTCTCCTTATTAACTCATCGCATGATACTAGGGGTGGGGGATGGGAACCCAGAGCACTCAGATAACCACAGTGAGAAGAGACACGGCCAAGCAACTGAGCCTTTCCACGACCCTGAAAAGAACTGAGGTTCTGCAAAGAAGCACTTGATTTGTTTACCCTCAAAATCTGTTGGTTTGGGAGTTGAATATTGAAATATTTTTAAAAAATAGTCACTTTTGTATAAGGATTTTCAGAGGTGTGTTTTGCTTTCCTTCTCATTGGTTGGTTGTTGTTTTGGAGGCTGGGGGTTGTTTCTAAATTTCACTTCAAAAGCTACTCTAGGCGGAGTTGATAAATGAATATTGCTCTGGGGTCCACTTTGAAGAGGATGTTATGGTCAGTGCTTTAGGCTGAACACATGGTTACCACTTTATAGTTCACAAATCTGTATCTGTGACTTTATCAATAGGTCTTGGGTTAGTTAAGGTTCTCCAGAGAAACAGAATCAATAGGCTGTATTAGGACACATACACACACACACACACACACACACATTTTAGAATGCTCACTACAACCTTCCCTCCCTTCCCTAAGGTCAGAAGGCTTTGTGGTCTGCCAGCGCCCAGCCTTGCTCAGCTCCCTCTCCCTTTTCTCTCATACCAACATTTCCTCTAATATCCAGACTTGGCATCCACTTCTCTGGAGATCCAGACAAACACAGTAGTATTTGTTTCTACTTATTCCCAAGTAATCTATGAGAGTGAGTGTTTTGCTTCATCGTTGTCAGCATTTGATAGTTTCAAAATCTGTGCTACTTTGAAAAATTTAGAGTGTGTGAGGAAAGAGAAGCCTTGGATCCTCCTTCAGGGAGAGGAGATGGACTTCCTGCATTCCAGATGGGAAAGTGGAATATATTTGTCCTTTGGAATCTTATTATAGATGTTGCCCAGGTTCTAATTTATTTGCTAGGATCCTATTTCAGGTACATTATGATTAAGTGGGATTGCCTGGACTGGCTTGAGATTCTGTGTGTGCCGGGCTTAGTCGATTCAGTGACTCTTTGCGGCCCCAGGGACTATAGCCCGCCAGGCTCCTCTGTCCACGGGCATTCTCCAGGCAAGAATACTGGAGTGGGTTGCCATGCCCTCTTCCAGGGGATCTTCCCAACCCAGGTTCTAACTGCATGGATGACACTATCAAGATTTTGGGAAAAAGCATTTGAAATTTCAAACAGTTGGTTCATAACTACCCATGTACACACGCTGGAAGCTGGGGAGGCCTGTACTGACATACAGTGGGAGCACAAATGTGGTAAAGTATAAAACATAGGGAATATAACTCAATATCACAAGAAACTGTAAGAAAAAAAACGAAGTGTGACGATCGAGATAATTCTTGCTGCATATCAAGCAGCAAATTGATATGCCAGTGAATTCCTGTCTTTTTATTTTAAGAGGAATTCTGGTCAAGCAAAACCTTACATAGACCCTGTATGTGAAAGAGACGAAAAGCGACACTGCTCTGGCTTCAGTAGGGATGGAGGTTGGAGCTGGTGTGCTCATCCCACTCTACCAGTGTGGTAGCTAGCTGCAGGAGAGCTCCATGGAACCTCTGGGTCTACAGAACACAGTTTAATAG
This sequence comes from Bubalus kerabau, assembly GCF_029407905.1. Taxonomy (NCBI): domain Eukaryota; kingdom Metazoa; phylum Chordata; class Mammalia; order Artiodactyla; family Bovidae; genus Bubalus; species Bubalus kerabau. The sequence goes on from NC_073641.1 coordinate 19,030,132, forward strand.
CACTGTTAGAGATGACTCTCTTTCTTGGACTGCTAAGCAAATCCAACATCATGCTAAGTCGCTTCAATCTTATCTGACTCTTTGTGACACTATGAACTACAGTCTGTCAGATCCCTCTGTTCATGGGGTTCTCCAGGCAAGGATACTGGAATGGGTTGCTGTTTCCTCCTCCAGGGGATCTTCCTGAGCCAGGGATTGAACCTGCATCTCCTATGTCTCCTGCATTGGCAGGCGGGTTCTTTGCCACTAGCGCCACCTAGGAGGCTCAAGCATCTCATCGGAGCACAGATGAGTTATCACACATATTTTAAATGTGTGATAACTCATCTGTGATCAATCAGATGTCACACATGCTGGTCCTTGCCCTCTTGGACTACAGATTGCTTTATTGGGCTTCCCCACTCTGTTTGTTACTCAGGAGGTAGACCCCTGCAGGTTATGGTTTCCCAGATTCCTGTTGGGTTTGGCCATTGGGAGGCCAAGGCCAAAGATTGCTGGCAGAAAGTGAAGAAGAAAGAGTATTTATCTTCTCTCCTATCCCATTCTCCCACTCAGCCCCTCCCCATCTTTGGTGATGTTGCTAGAAGGGACCATGCCTCTTCTGCAGCTCCAGTTCCTCTGGATTGAACTGCCATGGGTCTAGTCTCTGACAGGGGGTACCAAAAATCTAAGAAACATGACAGAAAAATCTTAAAACTGAGAAACTTCTGTTCACTCACTTAATCATTTTTTCCCCTGATTACTGGGGGTAAGAGGGAGAAAAAGCATCCTTTTTCTATTTTTAGCAGTGGAATGCCCAAGAAGCAAGGTTTGAAATCATGGTATTACTGAAACAAACGTAATATTTTTTTTTATAAGCTTTTGGATTTTAAGAGAAGATTATGTTGAGGATCATGTTGGTTGGAATTTGGGGCTATTTTGAATCCCTCCCCATAACAACAGGGATCTGGAGAGGTGTCCCAGGAATAAGTAAATGTGCAGAACAGCTTCAGCTCTCCTGTCTGCCATCATTTCCCTACCCAGATGTACAGCACAAGTTGAGTCCTTAAAGTGTTTATTTGCATACTCTGTTGCTCAGCGGTGTCTGACTCTTTGCAACTCCATGGACTGTAGCCCACCATGCTTTTCTGTCCATAGGATTTCCCAGACAAGAATACTGTAGGTTGCCATTTCCTCCTCAAGGGGATCTTCCCCAACTAGGGATTGAATTAGTGTCTCCTGCATTGGCAAGCAGATTCTTTACCGCTGAGCCACTGAGGAAGTCCAAAGTGCTTAGAAACTTAGGTTATTTCATCCACCTTTACATCTTTCCTGGTTTATAAATGGAATCTATATTAATTGGATCTCTTGATTCTGGGAAGGTTTGGGATCTAAACGCCAATACAATCAGCTTAATGTCTAAAGATTCTGAGAGTTTCTAAGGAGACACTAGGAAGGGGTTTGCTTTCTGGGCAAACAAGTACATTCGAAAGGGAAAGATCAGTTGCTAAAGAAAGGATTCCACACCCTCTTCTCTTTTATACAGAATCTTTATTCTGAATGTCATTTGTGTATTGACAGGAAAGACCATGTTAGTTCCCTTGACTTCCACATGGACATCATGGCATGGATAAAATCTTCTAAGATTCTGTGAAATGGACTTCTCTTTGTCTTCTTATAAATTAACTCAGGACCACAAAGGCTCACAGTCACTAAGCGGGCAGTCATTGCCTTGGTAATAGGAGAGTCTATAAATTTTCAGGGAACCTTCTCTTGGGAGTAGAGTTCTTCTTGCCTATATTTAAGTGGCGAGAATTAGAGGAAAAGTTTTCTTAACTTTGGTGCGTGTGTGCTCAGTTGCCTTTGTGACGTTATGAACTGTAGCCCACCAGGCTCCTCTGTCCATGGGATTTTCCAGGCAAGAATATTGGAATGGGTTGCCCTTTCCTCCTCCAGGCAATCTTCTTGACCCAGGAATCGAACCCACGTCTCCTGCATCTCCTGCATTGCAGGCAGATTCCTTATTGCAGAGCCACCGGGGAAGCCCTTAATTTTGGTAAGAAAGACCAGTTCAAAACTACTGATGTCATTCTTCCCTGCCCAGTGTTGCCCTAATCTAGGTCCTAGTCTGTGGCGCAGTTCCTGAACCAAAAGAATCAAGCTCGGAGCTAAAAAGTCACCTTCTCTTCATCAGTACTGGCCCATGGAATCCGAAGTGGCCCTGTAGACCTGGGCATGGGGTGGCCCACTCAGCAGTAGCCTCTTTGCTTACCCCCACCATCTGTCCCAGGTCTAGCTAGGAGTCTGCTCTGGTTCTCGATAGGATTCTTAACTCTGTTGAAACCAGAGCCCTGACCTGAGTTTAGCTTTTTGTCCAGGGCTGGCCTTCCCAAGCCTTGTCTGCCCTCTTTCCCTGGTTGGCTGAGGTCTTGCTTCAGCCAGATGGACACCTCTCCCGATCATTCCCAAAGCAAGATGCTGCTATATACCTGGAAATCCCTACATGCCAGGTTCTGATTCACAGCTCAGATTCTGTGAGTGTCAGCCCTCCCATGGACATTGTAACGTGGACTGCTGTTCCCTCTTCTGGGGTGCGTGTGTGCTAAGTCACTTCAGCCATGGCCCACTCTTTGTGACCCCATGGACTGCAGCCTGCCAGGCTCCTCTATCCATCGAATTCTCCAGGCAAGAATTCTGGAGTGGATTGTCACGCCCTCCTTCAGGGGATCTTCCTGACCCTGAGATCAAACCTGCATCTCTTGCATTGGCAGGCGGGTTCCTCTTCTGGGGATACATTCTAAAATTTGTTCAATTCCCTCCTAGCTCCAGTCTCAGTCACTGTCTCTCCCTTCTAGACTGAAATTAGGTTTCCAGGTTAATGCTGCGACATTTCTGCCAACTGGGTCTTGACATCCAGGTAATAAGAAAGAGATATAATACCCAGCTTGATTTGGAATGGCATAAACTTATAAATGTATATGCAGTCTCTATGTATGTGCACATTTAAAAAATGGAAATACCTTTTTTTCTGATAGAATGAAATTATCGTAAAAAACTTAAAGTTTCCCCACCATAATTACCCCTCTGAGTCATAATGTTAACAGCTTATATTGATATTATCTTCCCAGATCTTTTATAAGGAAGTATAAATTCAAACATATATTATAATTTAATTAAGTATAAAATGTATATTTAAAACATAAATTGGATTATATTTTTATGTAGTTTGTTTTTCATTTGAACTTCATCATTTATTGTTGGACATCATCCTGTTCTCATTTTTATTTATTTTTTTTTCTTTCTAGTACTTTTCTCATTTTATGCATTTTTAAAATTCTTTTTAAAAAATTGTTTATTTTTAATTGAAGGGCAATTGCTTTACAGTATTGTGCTGGTTTCTGCCAAACATTAACATGAATCTGCCATAGATATACATGTCTCCTCCCTCTTGGACCTCCCCCCATCTCCCTCCCCATTGCACCCCTCTGGGTTGTTACAGAGTGCAGGTTTGAGTTCCTTGAGTCAAACAGCAAATTCCCATTGGCTATCTATTTTACATAGGGTAATGTATGTTTCCATGTTACTCTCTCCATACATCATTTTATGTATTTTAAAAAACGTTTTATTTTATACTGGAGCATAGCTGATTAACATCCTATTCTCATTTTAAATCTGAATTCTCTTTGGCTCAGCTTCAGAGTAGTCTGTGATTTAAGTATGAAAGAATAATTCTTCTCTTTTTATAGGTTTTAGGTTGGGGTTTATAGGTTTTAGGGTGGGGTTATTCGTTAAATTATTTATAGTGATAGGTTTTACAGAAATAGATGTTTTTTTATTGAGACCATCAAAACCCTCAGTGCCTAAATGATTCTGCTGATTAAGTGGAAAACATGTGAGGGCATGTCAAGCTGTCAAGCGAAAGAGAAGGAGATCTCTCCCTAATGTAAATGGATTACATAAAGACCTGACCTCCCATTGCAGCAAGTTCTGGTATATCATGCTCTAAAGGCCAGGTAGATATTACTCTGCAAGGTTCTTGTAGAATGTTGAACTTTTAAAACGAAGAACCAAATTTTAAAACTGTCATAAATCTGAGTCTGGCTTTCAGAAGGCAAGAATGCTATTTTTAGTGTCCGGATTGCAGTCTTTCCCTTTGGTGGTTGATGATGACCGCACAGTAAGAATGAAAAATGAAACTTTCAGAGATTGGATAGCTAAGCAGATTGAAAATAACACCCAGACAGTGAAGCCTTTGGGTCACTAATTTGAATTCAGCTCAGCTCAGTGACGACTACAAATTGTTCTGTCTGATGGCAGCGAGGCTTGCAGAAAATACGTTCCTCATGGTTATCTGTGTTAATTCTCTCTCTCTGCTTGTTGGAACCAGGTTTGCTCATTTTCGATTGTAATCCCCTAGAGGGCAAGGGCTACAGCTGCATAATATGCTTTTTACACCTTCATTTAGAAGAGTCGATTAGATGATTTTGATAAGGGAAATGAAGAAATGCTTTTTCTGAGGTGAGCTGGCTGGTGTGAAATCCTGGCTCCAAGCATTCCTGTGAAATATGCGCATCATCCCTTCTGGTTTGTTCTGAGTGGCCTTGGAAATAGTTTAGTCTCATGCAATGGCAGATAGTCTCCTTTTATAGTCCTGTCAGCAAATGCTACAGCTCAAATCCTGAAATTTAAACACACATCTCTCTTATTTTTTTGATTTGCACACATCTGCTGGAATCCAACTTGACACCCACATTTTCTGTTGTCTTCCTTACTCACTTCAGCACGCCTTGACCATAACAATATTAATCCATTTGTCTGTTAAATATTAATTTCATCCTCCGCTGATACTGATTTTTTTTTGTCTGTGTGTGTGAATGTGTCCTATCTTTCTATGTAAAGCAAACATTTTGAGGGTCAAGACCATTCCTTATATCTTTTTGTAACCTCCCCAGAGAAGGCAATGGCACCCCACTCCAGTACTCTTGCCTGGAAAATCCCATGGACGGAGGAGTCTGGTGGGCTGCAGTCCATGGAGTCGCTAGGAGTCGGATACGACTGAGCAACTTCACTTTCCCTTTTCACTTTCATGCATTGGAGAAGGAAATGGCAACCCACTCCAGTGTTCTTGCCTGGAGAATCCCAGGGACGGGGGAGCCTGGTGGGCTGCCGTCTATGGGGTCGCACAGAGTTGGTCACGACTGAAGCGACTTAGCAGCAGCAGCAGCAGTGACTAGTACAATGTTTGCTATAGTACATGCTAGTATTGGCAGATTTTATTAATAACATTGTTGAATAATAGTCCTAGAAATTTTCATAGTCTTTTATAATAACTGATATTATATGAACTGTGCTTCTTTTTTGACTCATTTAATGTTATATTTTCAGTGTTATGGAGGCAGTGCCCATACATTCATGTAGATTGTATATTGTACAACTCTAGAGGGGCCTGTTTACATAGACAATGCTATGGTGATTGGAAGCTCTAATTTCAGGTGATTGGAGGCTCTAATTTCAGGCAATTTCAGGCTCTAATGGCTCTGCAAAATGGAGATCAAAGAATGATGGCACTGTGCTCAAAAATAAAACATATGTCTGTAACTGCAAAAGGCTACACAGATAAGAATAAGTCACTAGTACACTTGCTTTTGAACCAAAACTCAATAGAATAGGGATAACATTTTTCAACAAGTGGGTGTTTCCACTCCTTCTACTCCACTTTGCCATCCCAAGTAATTAAAAAATAAAAAACTTCCTTGAAGATTCAGTTTACTCCTGTCCTTAGCCCTCTAAATAGTTAATTTTTTGTCAACCCAGGTTTGGAGCGTTTGTGATGCAGAATCAGGAGATTCTATTGAGACAGACAGGATTAGAAAGCAGAGAGGACAAGAGAAGGAAAAATAATGCAGGGTCCTGACTCCCGGGGTTGGTGGAGAGATTGAGAGAATAAGAAGCTCAGATCAGGGTAGGCTGGGGGAGAGAGGAGAGGGTAAGGTGCTTCAGGAAGTGCTGCAGACACGTTGCAAGCGGGCTCTCTTTATGCCTGCATACCAAGGTAGGTTAGGCTCTGCTGTAGTTGCAGCGTGCAAACAGCTAAATCTCTTTGGCCTCACACAGCAAAGTGTATATATGCCAGTCCCAATCTCCCAATCCATCCCACATCCCCTGTCCCCACTTGGTATCCATGTTTGTTCTCTGAATCTGTTCTAACCAAAGCTCATTTCTTACTGAACATCTGGTTCAGGTACCACCTGACCGGTGTGTGCAGGAGTGCTCTATGTGGTGACTCGGTGGCCTCAGCTGCTTTGATCTGGACTCTGCCGTCAGAAGAATGGCAGGGGAGGAGGGGACAAGGAGACTTCACAGTCTTCAAAGCTTTAGCTAGGAAGAAATTTTTACCTGAAGCCCCAAGGCTGCCTGACTGCAGGGAGACTGGGAAGCAGTTTTACATAAGCCTGGGAAGTGGAAACTATATAGATGGGCTCTGCTAATACCTACCTCTGGCTCTTCAGAAGCACTGGAAGGACTGGAATTGCTTTTGCTTTTGGTGGCTGATGGTGTCTCTTACAGGCTATACCTCTCTGAGACTGGGCCACAGAGGCCTTGGAATTTATTTGGCTTATACAGAAAAAGACAACGATAGGTTATAAAACTTCCTTAAAAGTTTCTAAAAAATACAATAAAGTAACTGTCATCCTGCTAAGTATTTATTATAAGAGCTTTTGAAAGTTTCTGGCCCCTTGCTCTCTCTTTTTTCCCCTTTAGTGAGAAAATACTCATGAATGCAATTACTTCCATGACTTATTCAGAGGAAGTTTTAAATTTGGTTTTATTTCCTTTGTTTCCTTGATATTCACTTTATTAGGCATCTTAAGATGGAGAAAAGGTTATAAATTCCCTTCAGTGTCATTGAAAGGAAGCCTGTCTAGAATAACATAAATGTGATGGTCATTCATGATTCCTTTGAGCTTTATGACTCTTCCAAGAAAATAAAACGTCTGTACTGCAAATTCATAGGAGAAACGAAGCTGGCAGTATGTGTCTAATGTGATTTCTTAGCAAGTGTATTTTAGCAGAGGACGAAAGATTATAGAACTACATACAATCTTTTTTTTTGAAAATAGTAGGATAAATTAGGAAACAATTTTAGATTTTTCTGCAATTTCCTCAACAGAAACCACTATATTTTAGGAGAGATCATCTGATTATTTGTGTCTTGACAACATTTCGACAGTTTCAACAGGTGGTCCATACCATTAACAACAGCAACGAAAACCTAGTTGTCATAAATGAGAGCAAGAGAAGGCACGATTGAATATTTCAGTCTGCAATTACATTTTCTGCATAATTAGTCATAACTTGAGCATCCAAACATGGATGCATGCGTAATTAATTATGACTTATTTAAAAGCACTCGGGTTGTGACACTTTGTTCTTCATTTCCTGCAAATCAAATTACCGAAGTTTTCATTTCATTTAAAAATAATTTTCCCTGCTTAATTTTTTTTTAATTTCAATGGAGATATAAGGTTGATTACAGACTAAGTAACTGAGGCAGTAAGGTAAACACCATGAAGGAAGGGAGGGAGGGATAATATCTGAAAGCCTAAGATTGCAGAGGGTTAGAAGAGCTTGCTCTGAAGCTGGGGCGGAAACTGAGGATAGGGCTGGCAGGGCTAAGTAATGAATGATTTTCATGGTGTTTTTGATTGGGTTATCTTAGCTGAGAAAAGATAACACATTAAAAGAAATAACACAGATGAAAAAAGCCTAATGATCAAATGATTAAACATTTGGAGACAAAGCTAACTACCATCTTTTGAAACACATTCATCTGAAATATTCTGTTAACCAATGAATGTGTTATTTTTAGAAGATTTAGATGGCGTTCCTTCTTTACTGATAGAGTCCATGGATTGTTTGAAGAGAGTCAAGATGTACTGCCTGGACGTGTGTTTTGGCCTTTTCTCAAAGATTATGTGATGCCACCTTGATAACTTTGTCCATGGAAAGGGCTTTTAACTGTTGGCAAGTGCCTTTTCTGTTTCTCAGCTGACTCATGCAGGAGACTTGGGTTCATTCCTTGTGTCAGGAAGATTCCCTGGAGGAAGAAGTGGCAACCTACTCCAGTATTCTTTATTCTCTCTTTATGTATTTTTAGTTGGAGGATAATCGCTTTACGACATTGTGCTGGTTTCTGACATCCATTAACATGAGTCAGCGATAGGTATACCTATGTCTCCTCCCCCTTGATACTTTCTCCCACCTCCCACCCCATCTCACCTGCTAGGTTGTAACAGAGTACCGGTTTCAGCTCCCTGAGTCCTACAGCAAATTTCCACTGGCTTTCTGTTTTACATGTGAAAAATGTGTATGTTTCCATGCTACTCTCTCACTTTGTTCCTCCCTCTCCTTCCCTCGCTGCCCACGAATCTGTTCTTAAGTCTGCATCCCCACTGTTGCCTTGCAAATAGGTTCATCAATACCATCTTTCTAGGTTCCATATATATGCATTAATATATGGTATTTATTTTTCTCTTTCTGAATTACTCTGTATAATAGGCTCTAGGTTCACCCACGTCATCAGGACTGACTCAAATGTGTTCCTTTCTATGGCTGAATAATATTCCATTGTATATATGTACCACAGCTTCTTTATCCATTCATCTGTGGATGAACATCTAGATTGCTTCCATGTCCTAGCTATTGTAAATAATGTTGCAATGAACATTGGGATATATGTGCCTTTTTCAGTTATGGTTTCCTCAGGGTATGTGCCCAGTCCACTCCAGTATTCTTGCCTGGATAATTCTATGGACAGAGGAGACAGATGGGCTACAGTTCCAGGGAGTTGCAAAGAATTGGACACAACTGAGAAACTGAGCAGGCATGCATTCAGGTGCCTTTTCTGGCATGATCAGGCTTGAAAGCCAAATGATTTACACCTACTAGGCCTCTCTGTATATAAACACAGACCAGTGCTTCTTAACCTTTCCTGGTAAGTATTCCTCAGAGTATGACATTGAATTGATGTCTCTAGAAGTCTGGGACCATATTCTAACCATGTATCAGAAATAGGAAAATTCCTTACTTTTTTATGTTAGAAATTCATGTGAATTTTAAAATTCTATATCTATGTCTGTTTTAACATTAAAACAAACTTTTAAAAACATAAACTGTGGGAAAACATGAAACTGTTTTCTGCCTAACTCAGTGGTTAATAAGTGAGATCTTTTCCAACAAGTCTGTCCACCGTGGAGATGAGTGATGGAGATTATCACAATACATCAGTTTTGGTGTCCAGGAAATCTCTCTTCTCAATATTTCAGACCCAAATTCATATATTATCAGGACATAAATATCTGCAGGCTTTTTAGAGTTTTATAAGCTATGTTGACATTCCAAGTGGAGGTTCAGGGCATTTTCATGCAACAGTTGATGACATCTTACTAATTAACATTTCATTGAGAGCTGCTGTGATGTGGTTAGCTGAAATTATCTGACCCATTTTTTCCACTTCATTGACCCCAATGAGAAGATCAAGAGGCAGGTGCTTTGGGGTGAGGCATTCTTAGTAAACAAAATCTACTGTTAGACTGTGTAACAGTCTTAATATTATTTCACTACTCCTACCGCTTGTCACAGATTTGATGTTAATTGTACATCTGTCCATGTATTCAGGCTTCCATAGTGGCTCAGATGGTAAAGAATTTGCCTGCAACGCAGAAGACATGGATTCGATCCCTAAGTCAGGAAGATTCCCTGGGGAGGGGAATGGCTCCCCCCTTTAGTTTTCTTACCTGGAGAATCCCATGGAGAGAGGAGCTTGGCAGGCTACAGTCCATGGGGTCACAAAGAGTCAGACACGACTGAGCCACTAACATTTTCACAAAGGGCACAATAACTGTACTGTGCCTGAATCAGCCTCAAACCATTCTCTTCAACCCCCGGTCTGTGGAGAATTTTTCTCCTGCGTAATTGTTCCCTGGTGCCAAAAAGGTTGGGGACCACTGCCACAGTATAACAGTTTCCCTGGACTAAGTGTGAAAATACAGGGCACCTCTCTTTTCTGAATTAGAAGTCCCGTATTGGCAAGGAGATTTTAAAACTGCTAACGGGGATGAAAATCTCACAGGAGAGGAATGACCCAGAGGAAGGCTTCTGCCTTCCTTCTGCCAAAGAGAACTGGTCTGAGAACTGCTCTCAAGCATCCTGTATGGATGCAGCTCAGTGATGGGCTTCACACTGCAAGGCTAGGATCTTGGATGTCCAGATCTGGAGACGGGTGAGATGGCATCAAGGTTTTCCTTTAATAACAAGAGCCCTTCACACCCTGTTGATTCAAATCAAAGGGATCCACATCCGTTTTCACATCTCACTGATTATTTTGTATATGGTGCTACATGTTCACTTAGGCTCAGAATTGCATCCATATATTTCCAGCTTTCTATGATCTCTTTTGCTTCATTTGCTCTTCTGAAATATTTCCAATTATTTGGGTGCCCAATTGTTCGTGATGTGGTCTCTTAGTTTGCGCTGAGAAGGCATTTTTAGAAAAAAAAAAAAAAAAAGATTTGTCATGATGATGATGATGTTATATGCTGATTTCAAAAAGACCTGACCATTTATGCTCATTGAGATATTAAATGATTTCCCTACTTCCAAACTTTGAAAGAATCTTTCTTTCAAATCTTTTAGTAATTTTTCTTTTGTGGTTGATGAGGTCTTCTTAGCTGATGAATTGCAACAGAAGAGTCTTTGTAACCGATCAGCCTGTATTCGGAGAGCTTGAATGAAGCAATTAGGCCCAACTAAACATTTAGTTCACAGACCAAGGTGTGGCAAATATTTTTTGGAGATAGCGGTGTCAATCAGAAATGAGGATGCCATTCTGGGATGAGGGTCTGAGAGTCTGAGAGGTCTTTTTCAGCCTCTACTTACAGTCTTCTGACATAGTAGACAGAGCTGCCTGAAAATACCTCATAGTCTCTCATTGTCTTAGAGGAAACTGTAGTCAGATTCGTCCTAGCTGTTATGTAGGATGTTGATATTTCATTATTTGCCAGGTCAGTTGATGCTGGACATAAGAGGAAGATCCTCATGATAACACTGGCTTAAGGTGTCTGCAAAGCTTAGACTCAGCAGGGCCATTGGTTAGGGTCACTGCTAGTAAGGAGTGCCTTTGTGCAAAGTGCAAAAAAGCTACTCCTTTGGCCAAATGAATGACCAAAAAACACCCCTGCTTTAGGGTGGATGCAGCCCATCCCAGATAGTGGTTTAAATTTGAGCCCCCTCAGACTCTGTCCCCCAGGTACCTTTGTGCAGTGTTCTAAGGTGCACTCTGGGGGTCCCTGTTGATATTCCTGACAAGAGTGTTATAGGAGTCCCAAGACACCACAAACAGAGAGGATGCCAGCAGTCAGATAGGTTGAAAGGAGTGGAGGAGTGAGAAATAACAGATTCCTCCTGGTAATAGTACTAGGGGATGAGATGATGGGAGGAGGTTGAAATTGGGAGGGTATTGTCAACCATGGGAATAGCAAAGGGTTTTTTCCCTTCTTTTATAAACTTGCTTGGAATGTCAGTTTTGGAACCTGATAGGAGCCATCCCTTCCTTGGTACCTATGTTGCTGGTGCCTATCTTCTCCATCTTTGTCTTCTTAACATCCCTTACCAGGCCTAAAGGGTCACGACTATCGAACACAATCACATTCTTTTTATATTAGACACTATTTATGCTTAAAATAATAGATTCCTGCAAATAAAGGTCAAAGTGATATTTGAGAAATTTCTTTCTTCCTGTTCTCTTACCTGTAGTACTCTTGATTTTCTTCTAAATTCTCCTTATCCTTCATGCCCAGCTCAGGTCTTATCCTCTGCTAAACTGTCTGCTGATCATTCCAGGTGTATGTAGACTTCTCTGAACTTTCATTACTCTACGATCTGTACCATATACTTATTACCCTCAAGTTGTCTTATGTGTTGAGATACTTTTCTTCCACAACGTTATCAGTTTGTTGAGGGCAAGGGCCACACACATTGTAGTTACATCTCCAGTGTGTCTTGCAAAAAGGAAAGTGAAAAAAAAGAAAGTGAAGTAGCTCAGTCTTGTCCGACTCTTTGCAACCCCGTGGACTGTAGCCTACCAGCCTCTTCCCTCCATGGGATTCTCCAGGCAAGAGTACCGGAGTGGGTTGCCGTTGCCTTCTCCAGGGGATCTTCCCAACCCAGGTATCGAACCCGGGTCTCCTGCATTGCAGGTGGATGCTTTAAACTCTGAGCCACCAGGGAAGCCCCTCCAAAAAGGAAGTGCTCACTAAAGCTTTAAATTCCTAAACTTTAACTCCTAACTTTAAATGCCTATGCTTTAAAACTCTAAACTTTAAAACTACTAAACTTTAAACTCAAACTGGTTTGAGAAGGGCTGGGATTGAAAACCTCAATATATGACTTTCCATTACCTGTGATAAATTGAGAAAGTGATATATTATGGAAAACTAAACCAACACACAATGCTAAAAAGTCTTGCAGTCAATTGTTTCCACTCGTGAAGACCTCACTAAGGGCTTCTGATCTGCAGCTAACTAGATATGTTGGTGTATCATAGCATTCTTCTTTGCCGGAAGTCTAACTGGAATGTTAATGAAGAGCGAAAGGATGGAAAGGAGATGGCAGGAAGGTGAAGGAGGGGACACTAGAGGCCTGGAAAATCATCAGGGGGGAAGTTACCAAGTGGCAAAATGGACAAGCAAATTCTGACGCGCAAATTTCAGAATTTGCATAGGAAAACTGGTGGTCTTGCAGAGCTTTAGGGAATAAATCATTTTGGGCAGTTAGGCTTTCTACATGGTTGGGGACTAGATATTTTTTAGTATGAAAACTTGTTTATTTTAATCATTTGGGGTAGAAATATTTTTGAAAATGTGTTACAGATTTTAGTAGACATTTAAGGGTGACTATTTAACTTACTATGGAGAAGGCAATGGCACCCCACTCCAGTACTCTTGCCTGGAAACTCCCATGGACGGAGAAGCCTGGTGGGCTGCAGTCCGTGGGGTCGCAGGGAGTCGGATACGACTGAGCGACTTCGCTTTCCCTTTTCACTTTCATGCATTGGAGAAGGAAATGGCAACCCACTCCAGTGTTCTTGCCTGGAGAATCCCAGGGGCGGGGGAGCCTGGTGGGCTGCCGTCTATGGGGTCGCACAGAGTCGGACACGACTGAAGCGACTTAACAGCAGCAGCAGTATTTAACTTACTAGCAATAGCAAATTACTCCAAAATGTCAAGGCTTTAAACAACAAGCATTTATTATCTCACAGTTCCTGCGAGTCAGGAATCAAGTATGGCTTAGCTAGGTGTCTGTAGTTCGAGGTGCCTTGTGACGTCGTAGCCCAGCTGTCATCAGGTCTCATCTGGAGGTCTGACTACGACGGGAATGGAGATCCAGTGTCAAGCTCCATCATGTGGTGTTTGGCAGATCTTGGTCCCTTGTCACATGGGCTTTTGCACAGAGCTGGCTCATGACAAAGTTTAGGGCAGACCCACAGCAAGTGATTTAAGAGATCACACGTGGGACTTCCTGGCAGTTCAATGGTGAAGACTCTGCACTTCTTGTGCTTCCACTGCAGGGGGCATGGGTTTGTTCCCTGGTTGGGAAGCTAAGATCTCACATGCTGTGAGGCATGGCCAAAAATAAAATAAAGTAAAATAAAATAATACAGAAACTGATAGCACCATTAAAGAAAGATATCTCACGTACCTAAAATGAAAGCCAAAATCTTTTTATAATTTGCTTTTGGAAGTGATAGCTCACCACCTTTTTCTATTTTATCCTTTAGAAGTGAGTCTGTAAGTCCAGCCCACACCCCAGAGTAGGGGATCACACAAGGTGTGAATACTTGCAGCCTGCCGACCACAGACCTTTGATAGTCATGTTAATGTTGCTTGCCTATCGGCAGGTTGACTGGAACAAGTGAAAGTCACTCATTTGTGACTGACTCTTTGTGACCCCATGGACTATAGAGTCTATGGAATTCTCCAGGCCAGAATATTGGAGTGGGTAGCCATTCCCTTCTCCAGGGGATCTTCCCAACTCAGGGATCAAACCCAGGTCTCTCTCATTGCAGCCAGATTCTTTACCAGCTGAGCCACAAGGGAAGCCATGATTGAAACAGGGGTGGAGAATATCATCTCTTCTGGGAATTCGAAGGAGATGCAGGGAGAATTAGCCAGTCTCTGCATGTGTTTCATTCTGAAATAGAAAACTTCTGGAGATGTGGGGTATCTATCTTGCCTGAGAGAGAGGCATGAAAGTGAAAGTGGCTCAGTCTTGTCCGACTCTTTGTGACTCCGTGGACTATACAGTCCATGGCATTCTCCAGGCCAGAATACTGGAGTGGGTAGCCTTTCCCTTTTCCAGGGGATCTTCCCAACCCCAGGATCGAACCCAGGTCTCCCGCATTGCAGGTGGATTCCTTACCAGCTGAGCCAGAGGGAATTGAGAGAGGCACAGTGTGATCTATTCACACTATGAAGTAGACACGCGTAAAGAAGCAGAGACGAGACATGAGCAGGGAGCGTTCTTTGGATTCCCATCTGCTCTTCTGACTTGTGTTTCATGAAACATCTCCATAGCCCTTCCCTTTAAAAAAATTCTTTATTTAAAAAATATTCATTTACTTGGCTGCACTGGGTCTTAGTTGCAGCATATGGGATCTAGTTCCCCAACCAGGCCCCCCTGCATTGGGAGTGTGGACTCTTAGCCACTGGATCATCAGGGAAGTCCCTGTAGTCCTTTAATAGAATTTCCCCTGATTCCTCCATGACCTTCTCAGCTAAGTCATGTCGGTTCAGATACTTGATCAGAGAGAAACCTTCTTTGCATCTTACATATAACATGATAAACATCTTACATATAACATAAGAATTTAAAAAAATCTTTATGGACATTAATTTCACTGCTATTTAGCGAATTCCTACTCCATGCAAAGCAGTATCCTAGACAATGGGAATACTGTGGTGAACAAGATGGAAGAGATCCCTTCTCTCATGTATCTTATTGTCTAGTCCAATCATTTTTAATGCTGATGGATTAGAAGGTTAAGATTTACTGAGATATGTGATGCTGTTTATATACCTCTACATCAAATAATCCCATTCTTTTGAGCTGCTTTTTAGATTTGGTTTCCATATTTTACGTTTTCCTTCTTGGCTTCTACAGTTTTTGAGGGAAGAAGGGTGTTATTTTATCGTGGACCTAGGTGGCTCTAGGGGTAAAGAATCTGTCTGCCAATGCAGGAGACATAAGAGACATGGGTTTGATCCCTGGGTGGGGACGATCCCCTGGAGGAGGAAATGGCAACCCACTCCAGTATTCTTGCCTGTAGAATCTCATGGACAGAGGAGCCTGGTGGGCTACATCCATGGGGTCACAAAGAGTTGGAAATGACTGAAGCGACTTAACACACACACACAGATATTAGGCGTCCAAAATTGTTAGCCTTGTGTGTAAGATAAGAGTAAATTGTTTATAGAGTTGTTTGCATACTTTCATTTATCTGTTTCGATGCTCAGTAGCCTTTCTTGCGTACTTTCTTTTTTCCACCCATGCTCTAGATGAGTGAGATTTCTGGAGACAAAAGGAGTCACAGTGAGGTTATGTACTTATTTCAGTGATTTGTCAAAACTCAAAAAACTTTTAAGGTATATAATCACTGAGAAGTTTCAACTTGATCGTGTCACACCTAATGAGCAGGAATTGAATTCCTATTCAGCAAATATTCACTCTTTTCCCTCTCCCCCTGGGGAGAAGTATTTGTCCGTACTTCACAGATTTTGGGTTTGGCAAAGCAGTTTGCTTTGATCAATGAAATTGGAATGGATATAATACAAGCAGAGGCTTTAAACGTACGTATGAGGTCTGGCTTGGTCTCTTGCATTTTTGTGATTGTGCAGAGAAGAGCATGCCTTAGATAGCCACCATCTCTTCAGCCTGGATCCCAGAATGAAACTGTAGAGCAGACACAAACCCAGCCTGAACCCTGGAGCCAAGCCCTTAACTCTCAGCCTGAAGCAGAGCTACTCCAGCTACTCTGCGACCCTCGACTGAGAAAGGCACATGCTTGCCGCCATAAACTGTTGTTTGGAATGGTCTGTACATAACATTATTGCAGTAATGTCTGTCTACCACAGTCAGAGGGGCAAAATAATAGAGCATTTTAATAGACGGAATAAGGCCCCCCAAAATGCCCATGTCCTAATCCCTCGAACCTGTGAATGTTATTATCTTAGATGGCAAAAGGGACTTTGCACATGTGATTAAGTTAAGAATTCTGAGATGGGGAGATGATACTGGATTATTCCAATGAGTCCAGTGTAATCTCCAGGGGTCCTTAGAAGAGGGAGGGAGGAGAGTGAGAGTGAGAGGGGGATGTGATGACAGAAGTGGAGGTCAGAGTGACCAGGCCACGAGGCAGGGAGTGGGGACAGGCTCTGCAAGCTGCACAAGGACACCTTTTAGAAGGAAACATCATTGACGACACCTTGATTTTAGTTCTTTAAGATCTGTTTTGGAAAAAAAAAAGATCTGTCTCGGAGTTTTGACTCTAGAATGGCAAGATAATAAATTTATATTGGTTTAAACCCCTAAACCGTCATAATCTGTTAAAGCATCAACAAGAAACTAATACAAATATATTAAGATTAAATAGATAATTAATATTTCTCTCCCTGTTAAAGGAAAATGCTTATATTTAGAGTAATATACTATAGCATCATCCTACGAATGTGTTCAGAAAGTATCCTTTCCAAAGTCAATTGCAGTATATTTCCATTTTTATTTAATGATTGAGGAATAAAGATGGTGGCATTCATTATTTTCTAAGTAGATTGTGACTCACTCAGAGGAGAATAAATATATTAATACACAATAAATACTTTAAAATTTGTATTAACTGCATATACATGAGGGTAGGGTAAAGTTTGTCAAAATTAATAAATATTAAAGATATAAAATATTTTGTCAGAAATGCAGATTTATTACTTTCAAGTAATACACATAACTAAAATTATATTAATGAAGAGCTAGTAGAGGTTCCTAATCTTTGATGCTTTAAAAATATACCTGCCTATACCCTACCCATGGGCTTCCCTGGTGGTACTAGTGGTAAAGAACCTGACTGCCAATGCAGGAGACATAAGAGATCTCTGAGTTCAATCCCTGGGTTGGAAGACCCCCTGGAGAAGGGCACAGCAACCCACTCCAGTATTCTTGCCTGGAGAATCCCATGGACAGAGGAGCCTGGCAGGCTACAGTCCATGGGATCACAAAGAATTGGACATGACTGAAGCGACTTAGCATGCACACATACTCTACCCATAGAGATTTTGGTACAGAAAAAGCAAAAGAGGTTAGGGTTTGGGGAATCTGTGGTTTTTTTCTCTTCTATAAACAATTTATTATTTATAACTTGCAGATATATGTGAAAGTACAAAGTAGTTCCTCACTTTTTGGGAGGTTATATACTCTCACCTAGACTTAATAATCACTACTATTTTGCTTTATATGTTTTAAAAACTTTTTGTCATGAAATTTCAAGCTTAAAAGTAGAGACTATCATAGAGTGAACCCCTATGTGCCATTGACGAGTTTCAATAATCACCAATTCATGCCAAGCCTGCTTCACCAATGCCACCAGCCAACTCTCTCCACCCAGCTCTGGCTCATTTAAAAGCAAATCTCAGATACATTTTTGTAAACAAGTATTTTAGCCTGCATTGTAAAATGATAGAGGAGTCTTTTAAAACATATAACTCTGATGCGAGCATTCAATTCAGTTCAGTCAATCGTGTCCGATTCTTTGTGACCTCATGGACTGCAGCACACCAGGCCTCCCTGTCCATCACCATCTCCCAGAGCTTGTTCAAACTCATATCCATCGAATTGGTGATGCCATCCAGCCATCTCATCCTCTGTTGTCCCTTCTCCTCCTGCCCCCAATCTCTCCCAGCATCAGGGTCTTTTCCAGTGAGTCAGTTGTTTGCATCAGGTGGCCAAAGTATTGGAGCTTCAGCTTCAGGATCAGATCTTCCAATGAATAATCAGGGCTGATTTCCTTTAGGATTAACTGATGAGAGCATTACTCCTAATAAAACTAACACTTTTAAAATATGTTCACAGAACCGGTTCAGATTATGTATAATCTCTATTGTTAATAAACTCCATAGGGGAGTTCCTGCTCTTCCACGGCTGTGAAGCACTGCTTTGAACACTATTTTATAATGTGATCTTATGAAAATACAAGGGAGGCTTTCAGAGGATTAAAGATGTTCAAACTCAGTTTGTTCTTTGAACTGTTTTATACAGGGACATGAAATGCTTGTTGATATTGAATTTTTAAATTGATCAATTATTCGTTCTTATGGGAGGGTAGAGAGAAGGTGAGAGGCATGGTTTCTGAGCTACAGGAGATTACCATGTGAAGTAAAGAATGAAGAACTGAACAGAGAGTTTGAGACAAGAGGTGATCATACTTGCCTTGGGGGGACCAGGAGGCAGAACATACACAGTTGCCAGAGGTTGGCTCAGCTGTGGGCTCAGCTTGGCATCTTGGATGGGAAAGTTAAGCCAGTAAGATATAGACACCAGGTCAGCGCCAGGCAGTGGTTTAGGAACCAGGAGACATTCTAGTGGAGAGACTGGAAACATGGCAAAGGCTGGCCAGCAGAGTGGCTCCAGCATCATCCCGTAGCAGCAGTGGTCTGAGCTCGTGGCATTGTGTCAACATTCACATTAAATGAAGATACACTGTGTATAGGGCTCCCCAGGTGCGTAGTGGTAAAGAATCTGCCTGCCAACGCACAAGAAGGAAGAGACATGGGTTGGATCCCTGAGTCGGGAAGATCCCCTGGAGAAGGAAATGGCAACCCGCTCCAGTATTCTTGCCTGGAAAATTCCCTGGATAGTGGAGCCCGGTAGGCTATAAGTCCATGCGGTCGCAAAGAGTCAGACACTACTTAGCACACACGCATGCACTCACCGTGTGTATCTGCATCTATGTACGTCAGACAGACATCTCCTGCCAAGGCAGGAAGTGAGATCCTTGAGCAGTCCCCTGAATGGAGAGGGCAATATGGGCTGAGGAAAGATTCTTTTGTCCTGACCCTTACCAGAAACAATTGTAGGCATACCTCCTGTTCACGAGGTATTTCTGACCCATTAACTGGAATGATTCTCTTCTTCAGCGGTCATGCAGAAGGCAGCCACAGTGAAGAGAACCTGCTTTGTCTGTTCTCCTCCAGGCTCTACCCCTCATCGTGCCAGGCTGCCTGTCTCAGAGAATAAAAGATGCTCACGTGACAAGTGCAAACTGAGAAAAGAAGGGGCAGAAACAGGACACCCAAGGCACTGCTGTGGCACAATGTCTGGACGAGCTCCTGGAGACTGAACCGAGGTCGCTGGGAGAGGCGGAATCAGAATCCAGAACCTCCAAATCTAAGGCCTCATGGGACCCCGGCTCATTCATTTCTAAATATAAAATTGAGGTAATCACTGATCAAACGTGCCACTGAGAAGAATAATGAAGAGCTAATAATTGTTTTGCTTCCCATTGAAAGAAACACACCACACTCAGACGCCCATTTACAGATATTTTCAGTTAAAGTGTCACATAATATTTGTTATATCAGCAAGAGAATGGAAATCGAGTTGGCAGTGAAGTATTGCAGTGACAACTGTTACCTTGGAAACCGTAGTGAGCAATCATAATTACAATTAGCAAGGCTTGCACAAAGTATACATAAATATTCGCATGCCAGAGTTGAGTGTCATGTACACCCAACAGCAGAGTAAATGGTGTGACTGCTGCTGCTTTCTCTTTGACACGTCCTTGTAGAGAGTTAGGTTCCATTAAGAGATATCACAGCTCCTTTGAATTTAGGTGAATATATTTCCTTATGTGCTGGTTTCAGGGCTTCTAACATAATGACATTTGACACAGAGTGGATTACATGGAAGCTTCAGCTGACCCTTAGTTGAAGTATGACCTGAATGACTTTTAAACAAAGCCTGATCTCAGAAGAAAATAAGGCAGTTGTAAATAATAAATGGTGTCATAGCACAATTACAGAAGTGCTCTGGGGAAAAGTGCGGCAACACAGAAGGAATGGTTAAAAGGTGTGATTTAATCATTCTCAGCAACTTGACTCTTGGTTTCTTCTTTATTGCCTTGGAAGTGTCCCTTTTGATCAGACCGCTCTGTCAAAATCACGAAGGAAGTCAGAGGAAGAGTGATAGAATTATTCTCACTCGGACACAACCAGGCGTGTCCTGTCTTCTGTGAATTCTTTCATGAACAAGGGAGAAAAGAAGTGAAGTCAGGAGTATGTGTGAGTCTGTATTTCTGTACTCTTGTGGGAACAAAGCTTTGAAGGTAAACACATCGTCACAGCAAAACCATTGTTATTTTCAGGGCCACAGGGCACGCCAAAAACTTCATCTTCCAGCACACAGTAGAGTTTTCTGTTCGGCTTGTCTGAGCATGTTGGCTGCCTGGGGCTTTCTGGATAAACACGTGTTGTGAGTGGTTGCCATGATGTGAAGGGCAACAGGGGAAGAAACGTTGGCATGCTTCCTTTGAGAGCAGAGGTCTTGACCTGAGCTTGAAAGAAGTCTGCTAAAATGAATAAAAGGAAGCGACCTTGGCTTAGACACTAAAATAATTGGAAGAACTTATATTTTAGGCAGTGGTATCTGTATGCAGAGTTGGTGGGGGCCAGGGAGGGATGGTGGAGGTGAGGCCAGTAGATGTCCAGAAAACTGCCTTCCCCCTCTAGATCACATTAAGTCCTGCCTGTGCGCTTCCCCATAGGAGCCTGGTTCTCTAGGCAGTAACGGTAAGTCATATATCGTGCCCCACTCTGACCTTTGTGGTATGGACTCATGCCTGCTATCTGGACGATTCTGCTGTTTAGGAGGGGCAGTATCTGCCGGAACAAAAGGCAGCCGTGGTGTGGTGCCTCTTCTTCTGCAGGTCCCCAACCCTTAGCAATCCAGGCTGCCTGTCTCAGAGAAAAAAAGGTAACTGGCATTGCGCGGGGTCCCAGCAGTCAGACCATGCTACAAACCCGACGAGTGAAGTGTTGGTTTACCCGCTTCGGAGCTTGATGCGAGGTAGGGAAGGCAACTCACTTGTTTCAGTTAAAATGAGAACTCCATATACCACTTTCTGCTGTAATTAGAGTTGTAGTGCTTATTTGAATCACAACACTGAGCTAGGTTCTCTAGAAGAGCAAAAGATGAATGTCAGGGCTTCTTCCTTTAAAGGAACTTGTGATCTGGTTGGGAAGAAGGAGTTAGGACACCCAGACAATTAGTAAAGCATATCGTGTGTGTGAGCCCCTGGTGGCTCAGACAGTAAAGAGTCTGTCTGCAATGTGGGAGACCTGGGTTTGATCCCTGTGTCAGGAAGATCCTCTGGAGAAGGAAATGGGAACCCACTCCAGTATTCTTGCCATCCCATGGACGGAGGAGCCTAGCAGGCTACAGTCCATGGGGTTACAAAGTGTTGGACACGACTGAGTGACTTCGCTTTCACTTTTATGGTGTGTGTGCGTGTGTGTGTGTTCAGTCATTCAGTTGTGTCTGACTCTTTGTGACCCCATGCACCACAGCCCGCCAATCTCCTCTGTCTGTGGAATTTTCCAGGCAAGAATACTAGAGTGGGTTGCCATTTCCTTCTCCAGGGGATCTTTCCAACCCAGGGATTGAACACACATCTCTTGGGTCTCCTGCATTGGCAGGCAGATTCTTTACCACTGTGCCACCTGGGAAGCAGCCCCACAAGCATTGGGTACCTACTGGCTATTATCGAGTGTGACAGTATTGAGCCCCATGGAGGTCAGCAAGAGGGAGATTGGTAAGGGCTGAACTTATTGGAAAAGGCTTCAAGAAAGTGACATTTGGGAAGGGCCTTGCACATTGTAGAACAATAGAGACAGTGTGTGTGTGTGTATGTGTGTGTGTGTGTGTGTGTGCGCGTGTGTGTGAGTAGGGAGAATGGGCAGCATGGGGAGTGCCATCAGAAGCCTGTCTGGGGAAAGAGCCAAGGGGACTAAAGCAGCGCTCATGCTTACCATCACTTTAAAAGTTTGCTGGTCTGTGTGAAGGAAGCCCCAACAGGATCTCTGGCCTTAGACTGCTCTCTAAAGCTCTTCATCTTGTTGGAAATCTCTCCTCAGAAGACTCACCGGTTCCACTCAGAGTCTGACTTCAGCAATTTGACCATCTCAAAAGCCCTTCTATCTTGACTTCCCTGCCAATAATTGAGGATCTACTATATCCCTAGTACTTTATCATTTTAAAACTTATGTTTATTAGGGAAATACATGCATGTGGTAAAAATAAAAACCACATAGAAGAGTGTAGGATAAAAAGCAGTAATATTTCAACTTTCTTTTCTCCATCCCAGTCCATTCATCAGAAGTGACCTCTTAAGTTGAGGCCTTTGAGTTCAAGTCTCCTAATGACTGCTCCGTACCTCTAAGTAGTATACTTCTATTTCTTGATCTTTTTTTTTTTTTTAATTAGGCAATATATGTTAAAACTTAACCATGAAAGACCAAGACTTAGTTCACTTGTATTTTACCTCATCTCTCTATCCTTAGAGTATTTCATATTTGTATTACTTTTTAGTTATTTTGTTAGATAACATTGTGATATTAGGTACTATATTTATCTCTGTTTCCCATTTTATCCTTTTCATTATTTATCTCTATTCCATTCTTCCCTTGCCAGCTCCCATCTCATCTCAGCCATATCTTAATTCTTACTTTGTTAACATGGTTAACATTTAAAACTGTCTTGAAACCATAATGAACTCTTATGAACTTTTGCTATAGATTGAAAACCAAAGAATAGAACTAGCATTATTAAAACTATGTGAATATTGTTCATGGCAAAGCCAAAATTGTATGTTAGGATTGCATTTTCTTCCTTACGAGCCCAATGAAACACCCTCTGGGCCACTTAAGATACAATTGTTGTAGCTTCAAGGTCAAAAAAGTTCTCTTCCCTTACATTACAACAATTGCCTTAAGTCGTAGAATGTTTCATAAGTGAGCCATGAATTTGTCAAACATCTTTTGATTGTTGCTTCTATTGCCTCCCCTCGCACCGCCCCAGAGTTTCTAATGGATTTGTATTGCCCATTTATATTGAAAAGAAAATGATTTCCTCCGCTCAGAAGATTTTATGGAGGAAGGTCTTCTGCTTGGTCACTGTACAGGTCCCAGGTACATTCCCTGTGGCTTAGCTCTGGGCTGAGCAGGCCAGGAATTGCTCCTCAGGTCAGAATGAAAGTGAAAGTGTTAGTCATTCAGTCATGTTGGACTCTTTGCAATCCCAAGGACTGTAGCCTCTGTACACAGAATTCTCCAGGCAAGAAGACTAGAGTATGTTGCCATTCCCTTCTCCAGGGTATCTTCCAAACCCAGGGATCAAACCCTGGTCTTCTGCATTGCAGGCAGATTCTTTACCATCTGAGCCACCATGAGGAGGACTAATCTCTGGGCAAGACATTCAACACAGAAATTTAGCTTCTTCCAATCAGGATTTATTCAGTTTACTTAAAGACTTTGCTTAAAAATCTCAGTTTTTGTCAGGGATAAATACTAGGCTGAATGTAGAAAGAATGGAGAGGAAAGGGGAGATGACACTCCCTAATACACTCATTTTGTGTTTATTTATTTATTTTTTAAATTTTTATTTATTTATTTATTTTTTTTTACTTTACAATATTGTATTGGTTTTGCCATACATCAACATGCATCCACCACGGGTGTACACGTGTTCACCATCCTGAACCCCCCTCCCACCTCCCTTCCCATACTATCCCTCTGGGTCATCCCAGTGCACCATCCCCAAGCTTCCTGTATCCTGCATTGAACCTGGACTGGCGATTCATTTCTTATATGATATTATACATGTTTTAATGCCATTCTCCCAAATCATCCCCCCACCTCACTCTCTCACAGAGTCCAAAAGATTGTTCTATACATCTATGTCTCTTTTGCTGTCTCGCATACAGGGTTATCGTTACCATCTTTCTCAATTCCACATATATGCGTTAGTATACTGTATTGGTGTTTTTCTTTCTGGCTTACTTCACTCTGTATAATAGGCTCCAGTTTCATCCACCTCATTAGAACGGATTCAAATGTATTCTTTTTAATGGCTGAGTAATACTCCATTGTGTATATGTACCACAGCTTTCTCATCCATTCATCTGCTGATGGACCTCTAGGTTGCTTCCATGTCCTGGCTATTATAAACAGTGCTGCAATGAACATTGGGGTACACGTGTCTCTTTCAATTCTAGTTTCCTCAGTGTGTATGCCCAGCAGTGGGATTGCTGGATCATAAGGCAGTTCTATTTCCAGTTTTTTAAGGAATCTCCACACTGTTCTCCATAGTGGCTGTACTAGTTTGCATTCCCACCAACAGTATAAGAGGGTTCCCTTTTCTCCACATCCTCTCCAGCATTTATTGCTTGTAGACTTTTGGATTGCAGCCATTCTGACTGGTGTGAAATGGTACCTCATTGTGGTTTTGATTTGCATTTCTCTGATAATGAGTGATGTTGAGCATCTTTTCATGTGTTTGTTAGCCATCTGTATGTCTTCTTTGGAGAAATGTCTAGTTCTTTGGCCCATTTTTTCATTGGGTCGTTTATTTTTCTGGAATTGAGCTGCAGGAGTTGCTTGTATATTTTTGAGATTAGTTGTTTGTCAGTTGCTTCATTTGCTATTATTTTCTCCCATTCTGAAGGCTGTCTTTTCACCTTGCTTATAGTTTATTTTGTTGTGCAGAAGCTTTTAAGGTTAATTAGGCCCCATTTGTTTATTTTTGCTTTTATTTCCAACATTCTGGGAGATGGGTCATAGAGGATCCTGCTGTGATGTATGTCGGAGAGTGTTTTGCCTATGTTCTCCTCTAAGAGTTTTATAGTTTCTGGTCTTATGTTTAGATCTTTAATCCACTTTGAGTTTATTTTTGTGTATGGTGTTAGAAAGTGTTCTAGTTTCATTCTTTTACAAGTGGTTGACCAGTTTTCCCAGCACCACTTGTTAAAGAGATTGTCTTTTCTCCATTGTATATCCTTGCCTCCTTTGTCAAAGATAAGGTGTCCATAGGTGCGTGGGTTTATCTCTGGGCTTTCGATTTTGTTCCATTGATCTATATTTCTGTCTTTGTGCCAGTACCATACTGTCCTGATGACTGTGGCTTTGTAGTAGAGCCTGAAGTCAGGCAAGTTGATTCCTCCAGTTCCATTCTTTCTCAAGATTGCTTTGGCTATTTGAGGTTTTTTGTATTTCCATACAAATTGTGAAATTATTTGTTCTAGCTTTGTGAAAAATACTGTTGGTGGCTTGATAGGGATTGCACTGAATCTACAGATTGCTTTGGGTAGTATACTCATTTTCACTATATTGATTCTTCCGATCCATGAGCATGGTATATTTCTCCATCTGTGAGTGTCCTCTTTGACTTCTTTCATCAGTGTTTTATAGTTTTCTATATATAGGTCTTTAGTTTCTTTAGGTAGACATATTGCTAAGTATTTTATTCTTTTCGTTGCAATGGTGAATGGAATTGTTTCTTTAATTTCTCTTTCTATTTTCTCATTATTAGTGTATAGGAATGCAAAGGATTTCCCATTTTGTGTTTAGACCTTCAAATGATCTCCTTGTTAACTCAACACCTGACCGTCCCCCTCTTTCTTAACTGCTTAACTGCCCACTCTGAGCTTGGAGCTGAGAGAGTCATTTCCTAGGTAGGTTGATAAGAAGTCTAGGGGTCCCCAAGGAGAGAAGTGAAGTGAAGTCGCTCAGTCGTGTCTGACTCTTTGTGACGTAGCCTACCAGGCTCCTCTGTCCATGGGATTCTCCAGGCAAGAATATTGGAGCGGGTTGCCGTTTCCTTCTCCAGGGGATCTTTCCGATCCAGGGATCCAACCCGGGTCTCCTGCATTGCAGGCAGACGCTTTAACCTCTGAGCCACCAAGGAGAGAGGGGTCTGGAATTCTCAGGGAGGAAGAAAGGACAAACTTTTTTTCCCTCTACATTCTTTAGGATTATGTATCCTGCCTGAGGACAGTCTCTGGATTAAACCTTCTGGCTAATTCTATTATCTTAAAATGTAAATTATGGGAGTAGGTCTGGTGAGGTCTTTACAACCTCCAGACATTTTTTGGATTCTTTGGAGAGTATATAACTCCATTGCTAACACTAGCAAGCGGGTACTCTTTCTACCCTCTTCTGATGTCTGTGTCAGAAACTTTCTCTATCTCCTTTATACTTTAATAAAGCTTTATTACACAAAAGCTCTGAGCGAGCAAACCTCGTCTCTAGCCCCGGATTGAATTCTTCTCTTCCGGAGGCCAAGGTGATTGCCGTCTGGCATCTTTGCGTGATTCAGCAACAACCTTTCAGAGCCTTATGGGGGCATACTTTGGGCAGGTTAGGTTTTCCTTCCTCTGCAGCCTCCTGAGTCACATGTTTTGGGATGTGGATCTATATCACTGTTTCATGTATCAGCATGCTCCTGTCCTCTTCCCATCTTCCAGGAATTTCTTGAAATGTCTCATCCATTAATTATACACTTTCCCATTTTTTCGGGGTTCAGAAAATGAGTAGGTGTAAAATTCACTCACCTTCTTGAGCTAGAAAAGTCAGACCCTCCTTCATGGCACATTTTTGTCCCTTTACCTTTAAAACATTTTAAGTCTTCACTTTAGTTTTCTATTTGCTGCTTTAACAAATTACCCAAAGGGAATGGCTTAAAACAACACAAATTTACTCTTTGACAGTTCTGGAGGCCAGAGCTCTAAAGTAAGTCTTAGAGGGCTAAAATCAAGTTGCAAAATCAAGGTCTGGTTCCTTCCTGAGGGTCTAGGAGAATCTGGTTTTTTGGCTCCTCTAGTTTCTGGTGGCTTCAGGCCTTCCTTGGCTCATGGTTGCATGGTTCTAGTCTCTTGCTTCTGCTGTCAAATTCTTACTTCCTCTTCTCTGATCAAATCTCCTTCTGCCTTCCTCAGATAAGTATACTTGTGGTTACATTTAGAGTCTGCCTAGATAATTCAGGATAATCTCCATCTCAAGCTCCTTAATTTCATCACATCTGCAAAGTCCCATTAGCCATATAAGGTAATATCCACAGGTTCTAGGTAAAAGAATCTGGAGCCATTTTCCTGCCTACCATAGTCTTCTTTGATTTCTCCATTTCTATTACCATATTCATCCAGTCAGTTATCAAGTTCCATGGCTGGATTCACCTACTGGCTCTCAAATCTGAATGCACATTACAATTACCTGGAGAGCTTTAAAAAGTACTATAGTTCTGGCTAAGAAAGTGAGAAATTCTGGTAAGTCAGGTCTCAATGTTATTAAATTTTTTTTTTTTTTAGATTGATACAATTTCAAACTTAGAGAAACATTGCAAGAAAAGTACAAATAATTCCCATATACTCTTGATTGTTTACATTTTGCACCATTTTCTTTAACATTCTCTTTTTATTTTTTACTGAACCCTTTGAGGGTAAGTCCTTCACCCCAAGAGTTCTTCAGTATGTATTTCCTAAGAATAAAAACTGTCTCTCTCATAACCACAGTGCCATTATCAAATCAGGAATTTAACATACAACACATTTTACTTTTCTACCAAGAATATTTGTGATGACATCAGGATTACCACCCCTGCTTTTTTATTGTTTCCATTTTCCTGGAATATCTTTGCCCAGCTCTTTATTTTTAGCCTTTCGGAATTATTTTGTATTAAGTGTGTTTCTTTCTTTTAAAAAAGTACTTAATATATTTATTTGACTGAACCAAGTCCTAATAGTAGCATGTGGGATCTAGTTCTCTGACCAGGGATTGAACCTGGACCCTCTATATCAGAAGCACAGAGTCTTAGCCACTCGACCACCCAGGAAGTCCCTAACAGTGTTTCTTAAATAGAGCATTTAGTTGGCTCTTTGTGATCCAGATAGAGAATCTTCACAAACAAGTTAAGCCTTATACATTTTATTGATAAAGTTGATATGTTTAGCCTAAACTCTGCCATGTTATTTTGTTATTATTATTTTTATGTTGTATTTGCTATGCTTCTTTACATAATCTGTTTCATTTTTAAATTACTTTGGCATTAGAATTATATATATATATATATAAAAAAATATATATATATTCCCCATCTATATATATAGAATTATATATATATACTTACATATATATATAGCCATTCTGACCATATATATAGGCTTTTATTTTTAAATATATTTATTTTTAATTGAAAGATAATTGCTTTACAATATTGTGTTGATTTCTGCCATACATCAACATGAATCGGCCATAGGTATACCTGTGTCCCTGCCCTCTTGAAGCTCCCTCCCACCTCTCACCCCATCCCACCCCTCCATATTGTCATAGAGTACTGGTCTCAACTCCCTGAGTCATACAGTAAATTCCCACTGGCTATCTATTTCACATATGGTAATGTATATGTTTCCATGCTACTCTCTCCATTCTTCCCACCCTTTTCTTTGTGCCCCCCTCCCATGTCTCTTCTCTATGTCTGAATCTCCATTGTTGCCCTGCAAATAGGTTCATAGTACCATCTTTCTAGATTCCATATATATGCATTAATATACGGTATTTTTTTTCTCTTTCTGACTTACTTCACTCTCTGTAAGGCTCTAGGTTCATCCACCTCATTAGAACTGACTCAAATGTGTTCCTTTTCTGGCTAATATTCCATTGTATATATGTACCACAGCTTCTTTATCCATTCATCTGCGATGGACATCTAGGTTGCTTCCACGGTCTAGGTATTGTGAATAGTGCTGCAATGAACACTGGGTGTATGTGTCTTTGTAAGTTGTGGTTTCCTCTGAAGCGAATTAGCAGCAGCAGAGTATATGATCAGTAGTGGGGTAACTGGGTCATACCGTAGATTGTTCCTAGTTTTTAAAGGAATCTCCATACTGCTCTCCCTAATGGCTATATCAATTTATATTCCCACCAACATTGCAAGAGGGTTCCTTTTTTTCCACACCTTCTCCAGGATTTATTATTTATAGATTTTTTGATGATGGCCATTCTGGCCAGTATGAGGTGATATCTCATTGTGCTTTTGATTTGCATTTCTCTAATAATGAGCAATGTTGAGCATCTTTTCATGTGTTTATTAGCTATCTGTATGTGTTCTTTGGAGAAATGTCTTTAGGTCATCTGCTCACTTTTTGATTGAGTTGTTTGTTTTTCTGGTATTGAGTTGCATGAGTTGCTTGTATATCTTGGAAATTAATTCTTTGCCAATTGTTTCATTTGCTTCCCCATAAAATTATACACACACACACACACACACACACATTGTTTTAGAGATTATCTCCTTATACCTTTTAAAAATGCCATTAGTCACACCCATTAGGGTGGCTACTATTGATAAAACAGAAAATAAAAAGTGTTGGCAGTGATATGGAGAAGTTGTACTCTTGTAATGGGATTTTAAAATGGTGCAACTGCTATGGAAAACAGTATGGTGTTTCCTCCAAAATTTAAAAATTGGACTACCATATGATCTAGCAATCCCACTTCTGGGTATATATCCAAAAGAATTGAAAGCAGTGTCTTGAAGAGTATTTGCATATCCATGTTCATGGCAGCACAATGCACAACAGCCAAGAGGTGGAAGCAATTCAGATGTCTGACAGATGAATGGGCAAATAAAATGAGATATATATCATTCACAATAGATACAATGCAGCCTTAAAAAGGAATGGAATTCTGTCACATGCTATAACATGGATGGACCGTGAAGACATTGGGCTATGTAAAATGAACCAGCCACAAAAGAACAAGTACTATAGGATTCTACTTACATGAGGTGTCTAAAGTTCACAGATGGAGAAAATAGAATGGTATTTCCTAGAGTCTGGGGGTAAAGGGGAATTGTTGTTCAATGGGTACAGAATTTCAGTTTTGCAAAGATGAAAAAAGGTTCTAACGTTATGTTTCACAAAAATATAAGTATACTTACCACTATTGAACTGTATACTTAAAAATGGTTAAGATGGTAACTTTTATGATATCTGTTTTTACAATAAAAAAAGTGCCATTAGCTCCCTGTTTCTAATTTAAGCTTCTTTATCTGCTTTCTTTTTAGTATAAACTCAAATAAATGGTATTCTTTTGTTTCCACCTACTGTATATATAATAGTTAATGAGTATATGCTTCCCAGGTGGCGCTAGTGGTAAAGAATCCACCTGCCAGTGCAGGAGACACAAGAGATGCAGGTTCAATCCCTGGGTTGGGAAGATCCCTTGGAGGAGGGCATGGCAACTCATTTCAGTATTCTTTCCTGAGGAATCCCATGGACAGCGGAGCCTGCTGGGCTACAGTCCATAGAGTCACAAAGAGTCAGACACAACTTAGTGACTTAGTACACATGCATGTGCATTAGTAGGGCTTCCCTGGTGGCTTAGTGGTAAAGAATCTGCCTACCAATGCAGGAGACACAGGAGACATGGGTTCCATCCCTGGATCGAGAAGATCCCCTGGAGAAGGAAAGCAACCCACTCCAGTATTCTTGCCTGGGAAATCCCATGAACAGAAGAGCCTGGAGGGCTACAGTCCATGTGGCCACAAAGAGTCAGCCAGGACTGAGCGACTGAGCACACACTCATGCATGTGCATTAGCAGTTCTGAAAGCATCTCCAGACGATTCTAAATATTAAGTAACTAGAGCTGATATGGGGTCGCACAGAGTCGGACATGACTGAAGAGACTTAGCAGCAGCAGCAGCAGAGCTGATAATCACTGGGCAACTCTCTCATCACTCCTTTCTCTTTCAATTTACATCATCATTCTAACCCAGCTGTCATTATTCTTCACATGTTGTAAACTCCCTTCCCTGGCTTTTCTTGGATTGTCTGTTCAATCCTCTCTAAATACTATACCCAGAGCAATCTTGCAAAAGTTCCACTTTGTGTCATGTTTGCCACTCAAAGTTACGAAGGATTCTTTTCCATTGCCTCAAGGTTGGAAGAGGTGAATTGATTTGAGTTCCAGCAGGGACACTTATCAGTTATGTGACCTTTGTTAAATAATTTTAAAAATAATTAATTTATTTTAATTGGAGGATAATTACTTTACGATATTGTGATGGTTTTGTGAAATAATTTAAGGGGCCAATGCAGCTGCTGGATCATAAGAGATTTCAATTAACATCCTTCCATTCTTCCTTTGCTAAGCTCTAGTATCCCATTGTTCCTCTATCCACCCACTCCCCCTCACCTACCCTCCTAACCTCCCTTGCTAACTCTCACAGCCATCTTGAGGATTTAAAGCCAGACTTGCCTCTGAAAACCAAATTCAGGTACCCTCTCTTGCCAAAAATACTTCAGTCAGAAATAACCCTGCACCCCTCTCAGCATCCTTGGCACTTTCTCAAACACGTGGAACCTTTTAGTGACTTGTGTTCTGTCTTTTTACAAAAGTGTAAATTAAGTTAATTAAAAGGAAACAGGAATCCAAGGGCAGGTGAAGGAGGGAGCAAACTGAGCACTCCCTATCAGAGAATTGAGGAATTACATCATTTGCTTCGAAACATGTAGCCTTGCTTGAACACTTATGGTGCCATGTCACCCATGCTCCCTGTGTCTTTTGGCAAGTTACACATTGTACAAAACCCTTCTATTGCAAGCTCTTTGTGGGCAAAGTCTGTGTCTTAAAGATCTCTGTCCTTGATACATTATAGGAAAGCAATAGGACCTAGGTGTCTAATGATAGCTGACACTGAATGCTTATTATCTACTTGACCTTGTTCTAAGTGTTGTGGTCTGGGCACAGGTTGAGAAAGAATTTCCAGACATGAGACAGAATGAGAGGGAAATAAAGTTTATTAGAGTGGGAGACGCTGTTTGAGTAGTGAGCCAGCTCAAGGGAGAACTGACATTGAACAGGGGTCCTTAGCCCATTTCTATACCCAGGGTACAAGGAGTGAGATAGGGGTCTTGTGGGTCATTTGCTAATTGGATGAGGCACATATCAGTATATGGGCAGGGGGAGAGTAAGGCAGATATCTTCTCTCTATGGGGTAGGAGGGGAGACAGGTTATACTGCTCAGGAGGACCTGAAATCCATTAATAGTTACAATATGGGAGAAGGAAGGACGATAAGGGTTTGGTTTTTCTGTTTCTGGATTCCAAGACCCTCCTTGGTTTTATCTGCTCTTTTATCCTTGGGTCACCACATTACTCCCTCTCTTTATTTTTAGGGCCAATTCTTTGGCCCCTTTTGATACCCTGCTCATGTCTAACTACCTATTTCCCTTCTCAGGTATTTGGGAACCCAGTCTCAGAGGAAAAGGGGTAATGACTGCTCTGGCTTCTTCAGGCTGTACAGGGGCGTTATGGGGCTCTGGGTTCCCTTTGCCTGCTCTCTGTCGGGGTGCATTTACAGCAGGAGATGAGAGTCCATGGAATGATAAGGTGACTTGTTTCAGCATTGTCTAGGTGTTTGTTGGTCAGGGAATACTCTTGTCATACTACCACTTGGAGATTTGTTGTATTCTAGAAGAAACAAACTTAACAAGAAAGTTAAAGGTACGTGGCCCAAAGATTAATAGAAGTAGAAAAAGTTGCTCAAGGGCTAGCCAGGAGAACCAGGGCCCAGACATTGGTTCGTGACATTAGTGTTTCTCTAGGTACGAGAAGAGGCAAGAATTTGGGCTCATAAAATCTTTACCTGAAAGCTTATCTGACTATCTGAGGGCTGGTTCTTGTGGGTTTTTCCCAGAGCACAGAGTGTCTTATTTCTGATCTCCTCCCTGAACTCCTTTCAGGGGATGTTGAAGGTCAGCAGCTTGCAGTGGTCATGAAGTAATCCTTGTAGAGGCAGCTGGAAAGTGCTAACTTCCAGTCATCAGGGTCCCTTCATAACCACATAGTTGACCATGCTTTGGGGGCACTTCATGGCCATTGTGTCCCGAGGTGCTGGGAAGGCTCATTCCCAGGTTTAACAAAGATTCCATTGACAGGCCAGTGTGCTGTTACTGGACCAGGCCTTGTGAGTAGCAGAAGTCTCTGGACCATACCTGTCTTACTAGCCTCCTGGTCCAGGAAAATATTCCCTCTTGTTGCTTCTTCCCATATCTAGAGTTAGATTATTACAATCATTGATCTCATATGGAACTGCATATCAGCATTTTATCACAGGCTCAGTCACACATTTGGTAACGTAAGAAACTATCTTCTGAAACAAGCAACATAGAAAATAATACAGCTAGCAGTTATTAGTAAGGTCACGAGTAAGGATTATAAGTCAAGAACTTTCATTAAGTAGAGCCCAGTATACCCCAGGTCATCTGGCTTCGTTTGTTAAATAACTACAGCCTGGTGTTAATCTCCTGGTTGTGCATCATGGAGCATCTGATCTCTATCTAAAGACTGGTTACTGAGATAAGCTTTAGAAACAGAGTGTCCTTTTTAATAACTTAATTAAATCTTTTAGCAGTATAACATAACAACAAGGAAATATCTCAGAAGTGAGTCTTAGTAAACACTAGACCTTAATTGACAATCCTAGAATCTTAGTTTAACAATTAACAAAACTTAATATTCAGTGAAACACGATTTTTTCATTATGAGGGCATTAACCCTGTAGCCAGGGAAGGCTTTAACCCATCAAATAAAAATGAGGTTTGTCAGGGAGCCGGGAAAAGCCATGCGAACATCCTGGATTTCCCATAGCCCTGACTCTTTGATTTACAGCTATTGTTCACCCATTTTTAATTCCTTGATTTAGGAGTAGACTTTTTCCTTGTTTTAAGGACATCAGAATAGCAAAAGTCTAACCGTGAGGGCTTATTTTTTGTAGAAGCAAAATGAACTTCATCTACATGTACCATAATCTTAAATAATGCTTCTTTACCAAAGTAACAAAAGATTTTAAAAACAAATATAAATCACTTAAAGGCAAAGAAATTAATAATCTCTTGTCGAAAGCTTCATCCTAAGAAAGCTTTGTTCTCTTAACAAAGCGAGTAGACTAAATTCCAATCTCTTACCAGTTTACCAGATAACAAACAAACAAAATTTGTTTATCGCTTAATCTTAGAAAAGTCTTTTCCAGAAATCTTGAAGTAGCAGTATTCTTGCAGAGGCATCAGAGTGAAACCATAGAAGGCATGTTTAAAATCCGATTAAACTGCAACTGACAAAGTAACCTGGTCATTGCTGTGACTTGTAACACTTAAACATGG
The DNA here is from genome assembly GCF_029407905.1 of Bubalus kerabau. NCBI lineage: Eukaryota > Metazoa > Chordata > Mammalia > Artiodactyla > Bovidae > Bubalus > Bubalus kerabau. Next base: position 19,064,426 of record NC_073641.1, read on the forward strand.
TAACTAGAATTATAACTGACAACATTTTATCAGGGCATATCAGATCTATATGAATTCCACATAATTTTAGGATATCTATATTAGTTACATCAACCATACAGTATAACCTGAGAAGATTTTATCACCGCTTCCACAGTACTTCCCATGTAATTGAATGTCCAATGAACCCAGGTAGTTTAATAGCTCTTTGGGATGTCTCAGGGGTCCTCTGAAGCATCCCAAAGTTAGCTAGAAGTCAAGTTATTTAGGAAGTTTTGTCGATAAATATCAAAAGGGCTTATAACACTCAGTCAGATAGAATCACATGGATCACTGTGAAACTATACATTCACTTAGCCAAAGTAACAAAGATTTCAAAGAACATAGAACAGATTACTTCAGAGGTAAAGAAACTTAAAATCCATTATCAAAGGCAGTTCAGTATCTCAAGAAAGCTTGTATTTATGCACAGAACTCCTTCCTTGGGGTGCACTTTCCATCAAACCTTACCACTTTCTGTACCCATTACTTTGTTCTCCCATTCTGAAACAGCCACCTGTAAGTCAGACCTACTTCCTTTTCCCTTCATAAAACGTAATTTCATTCCTCATACCTTCTTTACTGAAAACACACATCGTACTTTCCTTAAGCAACCAAAAACTGACCTTTATATTAGCATTCTATAGATTGGTGAACATAAATACCAGTGAAAATTTCTAAAAAGAATTCTAGAGAACATCTCAGGATGGCATCAAACATTATTCATTGGTAGTCCAAAATCTCTTTAGTTTCTGTGTAAGAAGTTAGTGTTAAGTAGCGAATGTTTCAGCATCTTATTTTATTTGGAAATGACCTAGCTATTCAATAAACTTCCGTCACTTAGTTAAGCACTACCCTAGAAATTCAGGTTACCAAAATCTAGAGAGACTGTTTAGACAGACATTTCAAAGTATAATTATTCTTAATAGAGTTTATCCAAAAGCTCATCTCTCATTTGCATTTTTTTTGAAGTTTCTTCACTTGAGGTACTTTCCTTGCTGACAAACTTGTAACAGATATAACAATATCTAACTTATAAACCTAGGCACAATGAAAATATTATGCTTAATGTTAATGACTCTTAGACATGTCTATATTAGATTAGGAAACAAACATTAATACAAGATATTTAATATTGACTATTTCCCAGTTCACGTGAATCTGATATTCATTTAGGTTAATTTCTCTTGTATTTAGAATTGTCTGATTTGTAAGAGCTTACTTTTCTTTAGGCCAATTAAATTAGAACTCATTTACAACTTCAGCAATATTAAAAAAAAATAAAACCCAAAACACACAGAGACATACATAAATCCAGACAGAGATCTCATAGTTTTCCGCTTGATATTTAAAATGTTTCTTTGACCACCCCCGCCACCCCCCCGACCCCTGCTTTTTTTTTGAAGTTCTAATTTGCCCAAGGCTGAGGTCTCAGGCAAAGTGGGCTGTGTATTTCAGGGATGTGGAAAGGGTTAACTTCAAGCTTTTCCTTAGGCAGTCTTTTTAACAAGCTAGTTGTTTTTAATTGCATATGCAAAAAGAACTGGTTTTGACGCATAAAGGAGAGTTTTTAATCCTTTAGGCTTTTGAATATAGGAGAAAGACCTGGACCAAAGGGAACCTCAGAATCCTTTCCTAGAGATTATGTGGATATGAAAGGTCAAGTAGGGGTCATCTAGGAAATCTGATGGAGAGACAGAGGGGGACAGGAGATAGGGAGGCAACAGAAAGACACATGCAGCGTGATGAGTCCCTCAAGTCCGGATTCTGACTGAGGGCCATGAAGGACTGAACATAAGGAAATTCTGAGTCCTTTCCCTGCTCTTGGCAAAAGCTAGTGTGCCATTCAGAGGCCATTTTTTTGGGTCCCCCAGTTTGTATTGTGGCCAGGCCTTTTGCAGGGTCAAAATATTTCAGTTTCTGAGAATGTAGCCAAGGGGTGAGTCTGAGAGAGGCTCCCAAGACATACCAGAAACCCATCCTTAACCTATATGCCATAGAATGGGGGCACTGAGAGTCACTGACTGGCAAAAAGGCACCTCTTTTTGTCTCAGTGACGTCGTCTCCATGCAACTAATGGCACAAAGATGGTCAACCGTCCCAACAGTCGCGTCCGACAGTGAAAGGTGACCTCTGAGGACCGTGTGGCTCACCATACTAGGTGCTGTACTTTAAATCCTCACAGTACCCATATAAAGTAAAATCCATTATTAACCTCATTTTTTCTAATCTTAGTCTTTGAAACTGAGGTTCAGAGAAGTGAAGAAGCTTGTCCAAATTTGGGCAGCAAGTCTCTGGCCAAGGCTGAGCTGGGCTATGAGACCAAATCGTCTGTCTTCAGAATTCATACTAGCCTGCCTGCTACTGATGGACTAACAAAATATGGTCATCTAATTACATGCCTGCAAATTATAATTGTTTATATTTTGTTCCCAGATGTAGACCATATTGATATTTTCTGTTTCACTGAATTCCTAAGCAAATGAAAGTCAATAATTCCCTTAGCGTTGATCAGGTAGACTGGAGTGCCTTTTGGGGTCAGCACCTCTGCATTTTAAAGCTGACCCTGCCACGTACTTGATGTGTGGCCTTGAACAAGTCACTTAACCTTTGTTGTTTCTCATCTCCAACTTCTATCAGTGGGCATTTACATAGGATTTTGTTGCCATAGTAATACAAAATAATACTGACCTATCTCTCAGGAGTGAGCATCATGGGGATTAACTAATTTACAGCTGTGAAGAGCTTTCAACATATGAACTGCTAGACAACAGCTAGATTGTAAAGAGAATTTAAAACACCATGAGCTTGTGGAGCATGCCCATTTGATGCCCATCATTATATGTTTAACTATTAGCATTACTACTCATAATAAACTTTTATGAGGTACTTTAGGTGGTTGAAGTGTTTTTATGAGAGCTAATTAGTTGTTCCAACCAGTTCTAAGCGGTAGGTCAGTATTTTTATCATCCCTGTTTTGGAAATTACATTAAATTAGTGCATGCATCATTAAAAGAATCTTAAACTTCCAGATACTTAAAAGCATTCTGTGATCGGAGACACAGCCATCACTCCTAACACAAAGCTCCAGTGTAGGGCAGTGGGCGTGGATTCTGCATGTGGAGCCAATATATAATGTTGGCAAGTCTTTCTAATTTTAATTGTTTTGATGCTTGCATATTAAATAGGTGGTGATTCTTGTGCTGGGTTCTTTTGTGTATCACTCAGGGTGCATTTCAGAAAGTTGAACCCATTCTAGATAGTTTAAACAAATTTACTACAAGAAATTGGTTACATGTGTTTTGGGTGAGTATTAAGAAGAAACGGAATTAGGTGCTGGGAGAACAATTAAAAAGAAGAAGTCATATCCAGAAACTAGTAACTTCAGGAATCAGTCCCATTTCCAAGGGCTGGGGGAAACAAAAGGGAGGCGGCCAGGTTTGTGGAGTCCTGGAGCATCAGTTGCTGCTGGGCTAGAATCACAGAGAGAAGCCCCACTGTAGGAGCTAGACTCACAAAGGGAGATAGCCACCTCCAAAGATGCTGCCAGAGCACTGAAGAACAGCTTCTCCTCTGCTCCTACCTTGTGATCTTGCACCAGTGTTTCCTATCAGTAGAAATTAATAGGGGGAGGGGAGGGGGGGGAGGGGAGGGAGGGCAGGGAGGGTAGGGATATATATAATTATGACTGATTCACGTTGCTGTGTAGCAGAAACCAACACAAAATTGTGAAGCAATTTTTCACCAATTGAAAAATAAAAGCTAAAAAAATAGGAAGTCTTGGGCAAGGGAGCCTGGGAAAAATAGTTATAGATTTGTAACCTTAGCTTCACAGATTTAGATGGAGAAGGATGGATGCAGGGTTGAGAGAGAGGAGGTAACTAGCCTGTTTCATTAAATTCACTAGATTTTTTCTGGTGATCAAGGAGATTCAGAAGCTTACTTGAAGACCTTTATACCAGCAAGTTGTAGACCTGACTATTCAAGCTCAGGCTTGCCAACTCAGAGTGTAATGTATACTCCCAGGGCCACACTCCATCTCTCTCTTAGTGTGCTCACCTTCCCAGTGGGGCTCCAGGGTCAGGTGGTAAGAATGTTCATCTCTACTTGTCTTTAAGGGCATAATGAGGATTAAATTAGATTACACACCTAAAAGCCCTTGTTAGTCACCAATACAACCCACAAATGAAAACGAGTATTGTTATTTGTAAATAATTTTTGCAGAAATATCTATAAACAGAAGTCCAAGATTAAAGTGAGATTTTTATTACCAACCTTTTCAAGTCGAGCCTCAACAAAGGTCCTCTTGCTACCCCCGCCCCGCCAACCCCACCTCCTGTTGTTTGAGCCAATAGAGCAAGGCCAGGTCTGGTTCCGAAACAGAGGAAGGTTTTTTGCTTTGTGCAGAGGATGGAGAGGTGGGAGTTCCCACTCGGGAGCAAATGCTCTTCCCGCAGGCCTGCGGTGGGGTGGGGACATGGCTGCTGTAAGGATAACTTCTGAATGTGTGAGAGGGGGCAGGGTTCCCCCCGAGCTGGCGCAGCTGTAGCTACGCAGGCTCCAGACAGCAGTGCGGGAGCAGCGTCTCTGCGCACGGCCCACTGCTGCTGGCGGGAGCAGCGTCTCTGCACACGGCCCACTGCTGCTGGCGGGAGCAGCGTCTCTGCGCGCGGCCCACTGCTGCTGGCGGGAGCAGCGTCTCTGCACACGGCCCACTGCTGCTGGCGCCACCTTGGATCCGGGCGTCCTGGTAGCTCACCAAGCTGACGAGTTCTGGAGTGCTGGGTGTGAGGCTTCTGCCTGTGACCCCACTATGAGCAAGTCGAAGTAGTTGAAGCACAAACGATAAAGAGGTTAGACTTTACTACCAGATTCTGTTTTTCTTTTCTGGGAATTGCTAATGGGCTTTGCCGTTGACTGTTTCTCTTCACTTGAAGACGTTAAGTTGGATCACCTTGTATCTGGACTGTGGCTGATAACTGAGTGTGTGTAGGGACCGTCTTTCAGTTGGTAGTTGCCTTTTTTGTTGGGTTCAAGTGGAGCTGAGGAATTACTTTTCCTGGAGGTTTGAAATTTGCTTGTGGCTTTTAATTTATCCTGACAGGCTTTAGAAAAGGTTGCCAGGTTTCCGTCATACAATACTTATTTTCAAATAAGTATTGCTATTTTATTATTAATAATACCATTGCATAGAAAAGTTACTGATACATAACACATGTTCATTAAATAGTTGGTTAGAAACAATTAACAGATATCTAGACTTCTGATTTTCACTCTGTGAGTGGGCATGGAGGTGTATCTGAGGAAATATTCTTGACTGGGTATACTGAGGCCAGTCATTTACCTCTCTGAACATAGTGTGAGTTTGAGGATAATTGTGGTAATGTGTGTTAAAGTGTTTGGTAAAATTTAAAGTGCTGTCCCAATGTTAAGGACTACAGCCGAATTATTTTGCTGCCTCCTGGATTGTATAAAAATATGGCTTCACAAACATTGAGAAATCCTTATGAGGAAACAAAACTGCAGCATCCTCTCATCTGTCATTCCCCAATGTCATGAACTGTACTTAGTGTTTATGCCCACCCTTCCCCATCAGAGACAATGAAATCACTCTTACGGCTGTTGTTTTCCCAAGTAACAGCCTTATCATTTGTATTGCTTTGAGGAAGGCTGTGTTGGAATCACTCATCCCAAACCCCTGTTTTTCATCAATCACTTTTTGGCTGCAGAACCCCATGGAGGAGACAATATCCAAATTGCTTTCAATCCAATAATTCACCCCAGGCAACAATAAAAAATAATGACAGCAAATTTAAACCCAAGCACTTGATGGTAAGTGACCCATGCACTGGAAGGTGAGCAACCATTTGCTGGGATCCTTGTACCACCTTAGATCTGTTTGTTTCAGAGGCTAGGCAATGGACTATGGTTGTCATCTTTGAGAGTCTTGTTTTTTCTTGGAAGTGATCCAACTACTTTCTCTGTGATCCTCTTTTTGTTTGAGCTGGGTTGGCAGGGACTCAAACTTTGTTATCTCTTTCTTCTCCTGTGGCCTGAGTGTTGAGGCCACTCAGGGCCAGAGGCATATTTTAAAATGAGACCTAGGGCTAGTCTGCCTCCTTTTGGTCAGAGCCCAGATTAGTCTGGGCAGGAGAGGCCATTCTCCTGCCCAGATTTACATCCTGGTGAGGAGCTGATCTTGATACATTTTCTTCTGACTAGTGGTCCTAATATGGACTGGAAGAGGGTCCCACAGAACCACGTGATTCCTGATTTTCTGGGCATCCCCTTTCCTGTCAATGAATAGTGCACAGGAATGCTGTATTATGCAACAATGATTGAGTGTGCATTTGTATTGATTAGAGAAAGGCGATGAACAAGAATGGCCCCATTAAATTCCACCCTCAATAGTTGATGGATTGAGAGAGAGCTGTGGGAGAGATGGGTTTGACTTCAACTTCTCAATACCAAAGTTACTTCAGAAACAATTTGTGGGTAAATAATACAAGTCTCCAAAATTAGTGTGCTTACTAAAAGGCAACTACACCCAAAGGAAACATTTCTGTTTGAATTTAATTGATTTAAAATTAGCGTTCTCTTTCTCTTGATGGCTCCATTCTTGTTTACTGGGAAAACATTTGTAGCAAAACACATACTGCGTGTGTACCTGAGAATTGATATTCTCACTGGCAAATACTCTCCACCATGGAGCCTGGATACATATTTGCCTCAGAGACCTGAACCACTCTGAAGGAACTGTTCAAGTCTCCCAAGGAAACACTATCTTTGCTTGACAAGAATGATGCTGATGTTTAAAATCACCTTTCAGATCATTCCTAAGGATGTTCCTTGCCCTCTCAAGCTACTGAACTTGTGGACAATGGCAGAAAATATTCTGTTAGGAAAATGTTACTGTTAAGCTGTATTGTTGGTTCTCCCCCTTCTTTTCCAGATTGTTGGGAACATGGAAACTAAAGGAAGACAGGATAATTGCTTGTCTAGTAAGGACTGTTTACTAGAAACAAATTTTTGTTTTCATAAACCCTCTGTTGCTTCTTCATCTGAAAGAAGGAGAATATTCTTTAGGGAATTCATAGCATGCAAAGAATTCTAAGAAATGGGTGATGGATGTACATGAACATTTTAGATAAAGGTTGTAATTTACCTTTAGTTCTTATTCGTCTAACAGTTTAAACACAAACATGTGTGTATGTGTGTGTTTCCTTTTTACAAATGTGATGCTTGTTAATTGTGGAAAATAAGAATAAATAGAAGAAAATAAATGTCAGTCTTAATCTTACTATCCAGAGGTAATTTTTTAATGTTTCCTATACCTATAACCTGCAGTGTAATATGTTAATAAAAAAGGATCCCATATATATTCTTATTCATAATTTATATTCTTTTATCATTTACATATCCTTATATCCTTTGCTGCTGCTGCTAAGTCGATTCAGTCGTGTCCGACTCTGTGCGACCCCATAGATGGCACAGCCCACCAGGCTCCCCCGTCCCTGGGATTCTCCAGGCAAGAACACTGGAGTGGGTTGTCATTGCCTTCTCCAATGCATGAAAGTGAAAAGTGAAAGTGAAGTCGCTCAGTCACGTCCTACTCTTAGCGACCCCATGGACTGCAGCCTTCCAGGCTCCTCCGTCCATGGGATTTTCCAGGCAAGAGTACTGGAGTGGGGTGCCATTTTACATAGTTTTAATTTACTTTCATTCTATTAAATGTATTTCCATGTTCCATGCTTTACATTATTATATTAATAGCTTTGTAAAATTTTATCATGTGGTATGTTGTTCCCTAGAGGAAGAAATGGCAAACCCCTCCAGTGTTCTTGCCTGGAGGATTCCATGGACAGAGGAACCTGGTGGGCTACAATCCATAGAGTCACAAAGAGTCAGACACAACTAAACATGCATGTTGTTGTTCAGTTGCTAAGTTGTGTCCAACTCTTTGTGACCCCATGGACTGTAGTCCACCAGGCTCCTCTGTCCATGGGTTTCTCCAGGCAAGAATATTGGAGTGGATTGCCATTTTCTCTTACAGGGGATCTTTCTGACCCAGGGTTGAACCTGCATCTCCTGTAGTGGCAGATGTAATCTTTACCACTGAACAACCAGGAAAACCTCATCGTATGCTATACCATTCCCCTGTTGTTAAATATTTAGCATACTTTCCAATTTTTCCAAATTCTAATGTTTTGGTAAATATCCTGGAAGCTGAGCTTTGGTGTTTCTTTAAGATAAATGGCCAGAAATGGAATGTCTGAATCTATATGCAGAATTTTTAGACTTTTGCTATGTGTTGTTAAATTTCCATCCAGGTTTATTTTATCACCAGAAATCTAAGAGAGTGACTATTTCTTCAAATCTTTGCCAACATTAGGCATTTAAAAATATCTTTTCAACCCTATGGAAAATATTTAGACCACTCAAAACTGATGCAACAGTAAGAGGAACACTAACGGAAACATAATTGATGTCTGTTATGGACTGAATTGTGGCTTCCCCCTGCCTCAGTTTCATACTTTGAAGCTCTAAACCACCGTGTGACCATGTTTGGAGATAGACTTTTAAGGAGGTAATTAAGGTTAAATGAGGTCATAAGCATGGGGCCCTAGTCATATAGGATGAGTGTTCTTTTAAGAAGGGTAAGAGACACCAGAGAGTGCTCTATACACACAGAGAAAAGGTCATGTAAGGACATGGTGAGAAGGTGGCCCTCTGTAAGCCAGGAAGAGAGGCCTCACCAGACACCAACTTTGTGACATTGGAGGAAAGAAAGTGGGGTGTGAGAGGATGGACATATCCCGGGTCACATCTGAGCCCCTGGGATGGTCGCCAAGTGTGGATTCTTGGCTTTGCCCAGGAAAGAATTCAAGAGTGAGCCACAGTAAAGTGAAAGAAGGTTTATTCAGGGAGGAAACATACTCCATAGACAGAGTCTGGGCCGTCTCAGAAGGTAAGAGAGGCAGGAGAGGTCCCAGGGTTATGGGGTTGTCAGTTTTTATAGGGGTGGGTAATTTCATAGGCTAATGAGTGGGAGGAGTAGCCCAGTACTTTGGGGAAGGCGTGGGGATTTCCAGGAATTGGGCCACCATCCACTTTTTGACCTTTTGTGGTCATCCTTGGAACCATCATGGTACCTGGGGAGTATCATTTAGCCTGCTGATGTGTTACAGTGAGCGTATACTGAGGCTCAAGGTCAAGTGAAAGGTGAGTCCATCACCTTGGATCTAGTTGATTCTAATCAGTTTACATTGTGTCCTTGGACTGTGTCATTCTTCTAAAGGTTGTGCCCTGCTCCCTTCCTGTCTCAGTGAGCACCTTGATCTTTGACTTCCAGTCTCCAGAATGTGAAAGAATAAATTTCTGTTTCTTAAACCACCCAGCCTGAAAATCTTGTTGTGGCAGCCTGAGTTGACTTATACAGTATCCTTGTAGATTCTTGGCAAAGCTCAGGCATTTGGCATGGCCAGAGATCACTAAGAGATATTTAAAAAGCACAGAAATAACACAGTGGAAACGCTGACTCGAGAACACTGAGATAATGTAAATGGAAGTGGAACTCTGAGCTAGTGACACTACTGTTAAGGTGGTTACAGAAAGGAGTGCCTCCTGCCCCAGTCTGAAAACCATGCAGGTACCTCATTTTGCAGGCATATCTTGGAGATATTGTGGGTTTGGACCACAGCAACTTAGAGAATATCGCAATAAAGTGAGTCACACAGCTTTTTTGATTTCCCAGTGCATGTAAAAATTATGTTTACACTATACCATAGTCTGTTGTTTGTGCAATAGCATTATCTAAAAAAAATGTACATCAGTTCAGTTCAGTTGTTCAGTCACGTCCGACTCTTTGCGACCCCATGAATCGCAGCACGCCAGGCCTCCCTGTCCATCACCAACTCCCGGAGTTCACTCAGACTCACGTCCATCAAGTCAGTGATGCCATCCAGCCATCTCATCCTCTGCCATCCCCTGCTCCTCCTGCCCCCAATCCCTCCCTGCATCAGGGTCTTTTCCAATGAGTCAACTCTTCACATGAGGTGGCCAAAGTACTGGAGTTTCAGCTTTAGCATCATTCCTTCCAAAGAAATCCCAGAGCTGATCTCCTTCAGAATGGACTGGTTGGATCTCCTTGCAGTCCAAGGGACTCTCAAGAGTCTTCTCCAACACCACAATTCAAAAGCATCAATTCTTTGGCGCTCAGCCTTCTTCACAGTCCAACTCTCACATCCATACATGACCACAGGAAAAACCATAGCCTTGACTAGATGAACCTTTGTTGGCAAAGTAATGTCTCTGCTTTTGAATATGCTATCTAGGTTGGTCATAACTTTCCTTCCAAGGAGCAAGCGTCTTTTAATTAGCATTATCTAAAAAAAAGTACATACCTTAATTAAAAATACTTTTATTGCTAAAAAAAAAGTCAAATCAGTAGTAACATTAAACATTATTGATCATGGATCACCATAACAAATATAAAAGGAATGAAAAAATTTGAATTATTGCAAAATCACCAAAATGTGACACAAAGACACAAAGTAAACAAATACTATTGGAAAAATAGCACTGACCGACTTGTTCAACACAAGCTTGCTATGAACCTTCAATTTGTAAAAAGCTTAGTATCTGCAAAGCAAAATAAAGCAAAATGCAATAAAACAAGGTATGCCCATATTTATTTATTTTTTAAATAGAATTGAAAGGGCTCCTGCCTGTAGTGCAGCAGAGTTGAGAGCTTTTCCTTTTATTTCCTCCTGTTATTCTGGCTACCCTTGCCTAAGAAAAATCTCTATATAACCTAATATAATATCCATATTTTACTGATATAAGTCCCCTATATGTCAAACATACATAAACTCGTTGGTGTTTTAGGCACATATTTCATAGAAGAACTGATTGTGACCCACTGCATGACCTCATTTTCCTCAACTGTAATTTAAGGAGGTTGGGAAATATCAGTGAGTTTTAAATTTGTGCTTTGAATAATACCTAAATGCTTGATTCTCCTCTGGGGCAGTATCAGTTGGACTGTGGGACTGGGGTTGGTTGTGGTATAAATGTAGCTGAGATCTGGTACCCTCTCCTTCCTTGCTTTAAAAGAACAGCTCTGCTGTTTATTTGTTACGTATGATTTTATTTGGAGAAAAGATCTGTTATGGACAGGCTTCCCTGGTGGCTCAGATGGTAAAGAATGCAATGCAGGAGACCAAGGCTTGCTCCCTAGGTTAGGAAGATCCCCTGGAGAAGGGAATGGCTACCCACTCCAGTATTCTTGCCTGGAGAAGTTCATGGACAGGGAAGCCTGGTGGGCTACAGTCCATAGTGTCACAAAGAGTCAGACACAACTGAACGACTAACACTTTTTTCACTTTTATGTTATGGACTGAACATTTGTTTCTCCCTAAAATTCATATGTCGAAATCCTCACTTTCAAAATGATGGTTTTTTGGAGGTGGGACCTTTGGGAGGTACATAGGTAATGAAAATAAAGTGCTCATGAATGAGATTATTTGTATCTTTAAAAAGGGGACCCCAGAGAGCTCTCCTGCTCTTTTCTACCATGTGAGGATACAATGAAAAGATTGGCATCTGCAGCCCAGAACTTGACCGTGTTGATGCCCTGATCTTGGACTTCCGGTCTCTAGAACTGTGAGAAATCAATGTCTATTGTTTCCAAGTCACTCAGTCTGTGGTACTTTATTATAACAGCTTGCAATAATTAAGTTCTTTCATCTTAAAGGACTTAAAATCTTAGGACAGGCTGATATTAAGTTTCCTTCCAGTTGTAATTCTGTAATCTCTAAAATTTATTACTTGTTTAAGACTTTGCATAGTTTATAACACTCTTAAACATACATATTCTTATCTAGTCTATTCACTGTCTATTCACTCCTTGAAATAGTGTGGAGGTATACCATCACTCTGATTTCATATACTTAGTTATATTAAGTGACTTCTCAAGGTCTTACAACTAGATAGAACTAGAATTTAAACTCAGATCTTCTGACTCTGAACTTCATTATTTCCCCACTACTCCTGTGAGAAGGAGCTATGAGTTACGTTCTTAGAAGCTATAAGGAAAATAAGGAATAGAATAATCCTAATATTTAAAAGTCCAATTAAAAAGTACAGTAAGGTACATGTGTTTTTATTTTTCAAAATATGATTCTTTAAGATTGTTTTTCCATTTATTCATCATTGTTTTTAATCTTGGTAAGAGGTATGTCTTTTTGGACATGGGGTCTATAGTGGTCATGACTGTGAATCTATTGAGTTTGAATAGAAGGCCATCATTTTAAGAACTGCAGATGTGGACTTGGGCAGACATGAATTGGGAGTTTGGGACTGATGTATGTGTACTGCCAGATATAAAGCAGATAGTGGGAACTACTGTTTAGCACAGGGAGCTTAGCTTGGTGTTCTGTGGTGACCTAGTTGGATGGGATGGGCGGGGGTGGGAGGGAGGGGATATATGAATACTTACAACTGATTCACTTTGTTGTATAGCAAAAACTAATACAACATTGTAAAGCAACTCTATCTCCAATAAAAATGAAAAAATAAAAAAATAATTCTATTAATCAACAAACTCTAATTACAAATAAGGATTCCAAGGGAAAAGGTTTCCTGAGTTTTGACTTGGCACACTTAACATTTAGGAACTGGCAAACATTATCTCTTCCCAAAATGCTTAAGACCTCTCTTTTCCAGTCTTCATATCTTCTTCATATCCAATAACAAATTATGCTTTCCTCTCTTCAGTTCCATCAGCTTTTATTTCATGAAATATAAATTTTGCATATTGTCAAAGGATCTACTTTATTATACTCACTTAAGCAGACTGTTTTCCAATTTCTACCTACACCCACATGAATTGACTAGAAGAGCCTTCATTGTCCTTCACCAGAGTCCTTCAATTTGGATGTTAGTCTGTTTACTGCTCAAAAACGGCTGTCTTTGAACTAAATCCTTGTTAGCTGACAGTGACTCTTCTGTGCTGCTTACCTATTTTTGGAATAAGATTGTTGTACTTCAGGGCCCCTCATAACACTCTGCTGCAGAAAAGACTGCTGTTCTTTCATTTACTTTCTGTAGAGCCATAAGCAGGCCCATTGAACACAGAGTAGTCCCTGTCTCTGACTGTGCCTCTTTCTGTCCTCATCTCTGCCTTTCTGTCTCCTTTGCTCTTTCTCTCACCTCTTCAACACTTGCATTCCCAATCCTGGCTGCAGGGAGCTTGAAGAAGAAACCAGAATTCAGCTCTGATTTGTCATTTCTCTGGAACACTTGGTAGGAAGCATGGTATGTGTCCCAGAGATGGATGTACATTTTCCCTCTCCTGAATTTGGAATAATCAAAGGAGGCATTCCTCCATTCATTGAGAGAGCAAAAGCCTGCAGCCAAATATATCTTCTGATTTTATGGATGCACAAACCCGCAAAAGCTTAATGGAAAGGAACTTGGAAGGAAAGGAAGATGGTCAAATTGCTTTAGGCGCCCTGCTTGATGACTTTTAGGTACTGGATACATGTGTCAATTTGTGTGAGAGATTTAATGGTTTCCCTTTATGACACTGTTAATCATCATAATTATAGTAACTTACATCTGTGTAGTGCTTTACAGTTTTCAAAGCATTTTTATATCCATTATCTAATCAGGTCTCACAACAAACTGGGGAACATACACTTGCCAAAAGAATGGTCTTTTTGCTGGGAAAGCCATTGTTCTTGAGCATGCATCTTCAAGAAGGGATGCATGAAGAATGTCGGGGGAGAAAGGAAATACCGAGCCAGGGAAAGTCAGCTGAATCGAGGGACTGGGCAGATTATCACCCTGTGCCTGGGAGTAACAAACCTTAAATCAATATAATAAAGCATCACTTTAGTCCCATTGAATCACTTTGCTGAACAAAGGGTTACATCCTACACACCAGCCCTGAATTTGCACATTTCTGACCCAGAGTGTCAGTGGGAGCTTCCTTGTCTCACCCACTGATATCAATCTTCACCTAGTTCTTATTATTAAGTACATGATTTCCTTAGCAATTGCTTCAGCTCTAGAAGACTTTAACTTTCCAAAAACTTATAGCTTAGTTCCTCCAGATGAGGCTTCTGGTGATTGGAACAACTCCCATGTTTTTCTTTCTTGTAGGCAGCTGTAATGTAGTCCCAAAACTCTATGTAACCTATAGTTATAAGCAATGAAACACTGAAACTCTCCTAATTCCTCTCTCTCCTATGTGAACATCTCTTGCTTCTCCAACCCTGTAACATAGACAGGTAACTACTAGCAGTTCTTACAGATGAGAAAACTGTGTTAGGAAGTTACATCATTAGCTCACATATAGTTTGGTGGAGCCAGGAGTGGTACTAAGATCATGTAGCTCCCAAGTCAGTTATTCTTCCACCGTATAGTAGAATACTATACAGTGCCCCTTCTTCCCTTTATCCTTTTCAAAAGCTTCCAGAAACAGGCAAAAATGCCAATTTTTTTTCCCAAAAAAATTGCTTATTAGTTAGCCATTTTATAAAACCACTTCAGCTTGAAGGCCTTCAAGAGTCAAAGTGAAAACATGTTTATCATTAGATTTTCTTTCCAGTCCATCATCCTCTTCTCTAGGAACTGTCTTCCCAGGGTGAATCCTAACAGCCATGAGTATAGTGCATGACCTTTCCTTTTTCTCGTGGCTGCTTAGGAAACAGGTGAGCCTAAGCAGGATAGAGCAAATTGTCTTTCCTTGAAATTTAGAATTGGAATGAATGATGCTAGTTATTCATTTTATAGGTCATTGGAATTGAGAACAATTAATCTCTGAGACTGTGGCCCCCAGCTGTATATACAGGAAACAGAAGTTAGAAAAGAAAGAAATAGGGAGTGAGAAGCCACATGACCCTGGAGGAACAGAGGTAGGCAGGCAGCAGAGACTCTTCTTAACTGCTTTTTAGTTCCTGGCTCCAGGCATACAAGCGGCCAGCCCCCATTGTAATTGCTGACTTTGGAGAGTATGAGGCACTGCAGGAGTCTTTTAATTCTTGTTTTTGCTTGAGTTATGTTGAAGAGGATTTGTAAAACTTGTCATGCAAAGAGCTTTAACTTGGGTGTTCTGAAAACTGCTTTCTGGAATTTTTCACTCAAGGAATTTTTGTCACTGGTCAGGTATAGAAAATATTCTGCCCCCAGCCATTGCCATGGCTTGCACACCCCAAGCCGCACACATCCCCAAGTGTACATGTGTCCATGTATACACCTCCTGTGGCCTCTGCCGAGCTGTGTGGCCAGGAGCCGGCATTCTTCAGCTCTGCTGCTAAGTCACTTCAGTTGTGTCTGACTCTGTGCAACCCCATAGATGGCAGCCCACCAGGCTCCCCTGTCCCTGGGATTCTCCAGGCAAGAACACTGGAGTGGGTTGCCATTTCCTTCTCCAATGCATGAAAGTGAAAAGTGAAAGTGAAGTCGCTCAGTCGTGTCCGACCCTCAGCGACTCCATGGACTGCAGCCTTCCAGGCTGCTCCGTCCATGGGATTTTCCAGGCAAGAGTACTGGAGTGGGGTGCCATTGCCTTCTCCACAGCTCTGCTGACCTCACCTTTCTCTTCATCCTGAAGCTCCTAGTGAAGAGGGCAGCCTCCAGCTGATACTTAATTTCTCCTCTGTGACCCCCTCCCATCATTCCCTTTGCCGCTGCATGCCCATATCCTTCTTCATTCCAGACGCCCTGTCACTCATTGTTTGCTAATGACTAGTTGGCAGGCATAGAGAAGAGAAGTGGCAGCCAGCCTGGCCTTCAGACTGGAAAGAAGCATGTTTTTCTAGAGAATGAAATTTGGTAAGAAGCACGTTCCAGCATTGAATATTTCTCTTCCAAAGTCCTGCTGGGCTCCTTCTGTCTCCTACAGTCTGTGCTTTCCTTGTCACTTCCTCCCATCTTCTTCCCAGATGGAGACTGGCAGGGCCCCTTCGATTGGGGTTGGGGCTCCTCAAAGGCCAGTGTGGGCTCTGGCGGAGACTCTAATATGATCTTGGGGAAGCAAACTATTAGAATAATTATAATCATAGGAAAATAATAGACTGCTATTTGGAAACCTTGGAAGCCTTTTCAGATTTTTCTAGAGAAAACCAGTAATTAGCAAGAAATACCAACTTCTATCTGATAGCTATTCAAAGAGAAGCCTCCTGAACTTTTAAAATGAACTTATCCTTGTCTTGGATTCAGTATTTGTTCCAGAGAAGGATGGGTCTCTTGACACCAATTTCTGTCATTAATTTCAAATCTCCCCTGGGGAATGGTCCACCTATCTTCCTCCCTCCAGAGCTCCTAAAAGCTGGGCATCTGGGACCAGCCCTCTGAGAGGGACCTTATCTTGTCCCTAGAGAGAATAATGTTGCAAACTTCAACAACAGTGCTGATTATTTTTTATTCACCATATACCATGTAGTCTTTGAAAACCCGGGAAAATGCTGTTCAGGTTTTCACAGTCATCTTGCTTCTCAGCCAGAAGAGGGCACTGTGTCCCTGATTTTTTTTTTTTTTTTTTTTTCCCTTTGAAACTAAGTGGAAAGCCTTAGGAGAGCAAGTGATTTTTAGAGCCACACTATTCTTTACACGTAGATAACTACACAACAACAAAAAGTTCATCTGTTGAAGACAAATTGTCAAAAGAAATATTAGTAATTGTAGACTGGGAAGATAGCGTGGAATGCTGCTCTGGGTACTGGCGTCACAGTGGCTTCCGGTGAACATACTTCTCACGCTGCTAGCTCAGGTTAGAAATGAAGTGACAAAAATGCGGCAAGCGCTTCTTGCTAGTGAGGAGCGGTGGGTAATATATTTGTTTGTATTATGGGATTGCAGTTCTACTAGAAGGAACACTTGACATTTTGATGAGTGCCTCCAGGGAGAAAAGGTACTAACTTCAGAACTTAGTTTTAATTATACTAAGGAGATTACATTATTCAAAAGCATCCCACTGGTAAGGTGCAACATTTCCTGAAACAGTTTAGCGGAAAATGCCACATTAATCAGTTCAATATTTCACTCAGAAGGCTTAATGATGGGAGAAGTTTAAAGTACCGTAGCAACGATAATGCAAAAGGGAAGGGAATAAAAGAATGTTCACTTGGAGGATAAGATTGAAATAGTTGCTAGTCCCTTTTGTGTCTTTCCCCATCAAAGTCTGGCTGGCTGTGCTGGAAACCCAGTGGGAATTAACATGTGGGACCCTACCATTCTGGAAACAGGAGGACCCTGAAAGGCAATGATGTGAGAGAGGAAGGATGTTATGTTCAAGCCATGTCCTCTGCCCAGGCTGGTCACTGCTGCTCCTCCATTATCAGTCCAGGTTGGTGATGAGTAGCTGCTTTCCCCCGACCCAGAAGGACAGAGCATCTTTGTAAATCTATAGTGAAAGTGAAGTCGCTCAGTCGCTCAGTCGCATCCGACTCTTTGAGACCCTGTGGACTGTAGCCCACCAGGCTCCTCCATCCATGGGATTCTCCAGGCAAGAATACTGGAGTAGGTTGCCATTTCCTTCTCCAGGGGATCTTCCCACCCAGGGATTGAACCCAGGTCTCCCGCATTGCAGGCAGACACTTAAACTGCTGAGCTACCAGGTATTTGATGTTAAAGGGAGACGAGCAGAATGAGATTCTGGAGTGTTTTGTCTTCTATTCCTATTCTTTACCCACATCATATTCTAATTAACTTTGTGCATGTGTGCTAAGTTGCTTCAGTCATGTCCAGCTCTGTGCGACCCTGTGGACTGTAGCCCCCCAGGCTCCTCTGTCCATGGAGATTGTCCAGACAAGAATACTGGAGTGGGTTGCCAGACCCTCCTCCAGGGAATCTTCCCGACCCAGGGATCGAACCCATATCTCTTATATCTCCTGCGTTGGCTTCTCCACCCTACAAAAGTCGAATGAGAATCTGGTGTGAGAGTCAGAAAAGTATTTATCAGGTAGGCTCTCACCTGAAATGAGACCAAAACTCACTGTTGGGATGCTGAAAGTCTAGGCAACTGTGAGGAATGGAAAGTCAATCCAGATCTTGACGTTTGCAAACGAGCCTTATGGTTAGTCAAATTAGAGGAACAGTTAAAAAAAAAAAATCCAGATTCATTTTTCTCCTGGGCTATTAGTCCAGCAAACAAGTATGGGGCCTTCACTGAAACCAGTGTGGACATGGGTTAAGGAGCAAAAACAATCACTGTTTGTGTGCTTTTGTTAAAATTTTTTTGGTCCAATTTTTAGTTTAATTTCTTTTTAGCTCTCACCGCAAAGAAGCTGAAGTGTTTGGAATAAAAACTAGAAATCAATACTGAGTAGCATAGCTGAATTGTCTAGAATGTACACCAGATGAATTTCACTGTCTGTTTTCTTTTTTCTATGTCTTAGTAAATGTTATAACAGGTTTTTACTGTGTGCACTTGTGGGATCCCTCCTGCTTTGTGGATCAGAGTCACCTTTGTTTTTACCTTCAAAGTTCTCTGCTTCTGTGGTGATACTTTTCTTCTTCCTGCAAGCCACTTTGTTTCTTTCCCAGAAGCAGGTGTCTATGTAACTTTACTGTGTATATTTCCTTCCACATATATCCTCCACTGAGAGGGTTTAACTTTGGTGCTCTCTGAAATACTAACTAGCTTTTCCTAATTCAGGAATTCCTAAGCATTTTATGACAGCATTATTCTATTCTTGTTTTGCTTCCAAGACTTTGTCAAGGTGATGTATATTTATTGAAAAAAATTGTAGTGAATCTAGAATTTTGTTTCAAGATGTGCACAATCGCCCAGGAGATTTTGCGAACCTTTCAGGGAAACAATAAGTGTGATTTTACCATTAGAATTATTACTTTGATGTCATGGTAGCAAGGCTGTTACAGAACACATATCCTTGAAGGAGCTATAGGCAGGAATATTTTGTCTTCTAGTGAAGGGGTCCCTATCACTATCTTGATGGTGTTGGAAAATCATACTGGATATTTCTATTTCTGTGTTGCTTTGTTTAATATTACACAGAGTCCTTTGGTTTTGGGTGAATTCTTCAAATTATGTTGAATGCAGAGTCTTTGACTAGCTTGTTTTGAGTTCCTCAGTTATTCCATCTTGGAATCCCTGAAGCTTGGTCTTGACCAGGATCAGGGATGTTAAAATCCACGAGGTTACCATCTATTTTCTTGTCCTGATCATGATTTTCTAGGTTTCAGATCCCAGGTGTTGCTCCGTTCTTCAAAATGTGGTTGACTGCATCTGTGGATATTTACCAAATGGATTTTCTAAGCCTCATAACCACACCCTACTCTTTTTTAAAAAAAAAAATTTATTTACAGAATTTTCTTGTTTTCAGTCAAACATCAACATGGATCAGCCATAGGTATACATATGTCCCCTCCCTCTTGAACTTCCCTCCCATCTCCCTCCCCATCCCACCCCTCTAGGTTGATACAGAGCCCCTGCTTGAGTTCCCTGAGACACACAGCAAATTTCCATTGGCTATCTGTTTTTGTTTTTGTTTTTTTTTGGCTATCTGTTTTACATATGGTAATGTAAGTTTCTCCAAGCCAGGCTTCGACAGTACGTGAACCGTGAACTTCCAGATGTTCAAGCTGGATTTAGAAAAGGCAGAGGAAACAGAGATCAAATTGCCAACATCCGTTGAATCATGGAAAAAGCAAGAGAGTTCCAGGAAAACATCTGTTTCTGCTTTGTTGACTATGCCAAAGCCTTTGACTGTATGGATCACAACAAACTGTGGGAAATTCTGAAAGAGATGGGAATACCAGACCACCGTACCTGCCTCCTGAGAGATCTGTATGCAGGTCAGGAAGCAACAATTAGAACTGGACATGGAACAACAGACTGATTCCAAATTGGGAAAGGAGTACGTCAAGGTTGTATATTGTCACCCTGCTTATTTAATATATGCAGAGTACATGCTGAAAAATACTGGGCTGGATGAAGCACAAGCTGGAATCAAGATTGCTGGAAGAAATATCAATAACCTCAGATATGCAGATGACACCACCCTTACGGCAGAAAGCGAAGAAGAACTAAAAAGCCTCTTGATGAAAGTGAAAGAGGAGAGTGAAAAAGTTGGCTTAAAACTCAACATTCAGAAAAATAAGATCATGGCATCTGGTCCCATCACTTCATGGCAAATAGATGGGGAAACAATGGAAACAGTGACAGACTTTATTTCTTTGGGTTCCAAAATCACTGCAGCCATAAAATTAAGATGATTGCTCCTTGGAAGAAAAGTTATGACCAACCTACACAGCATATTAAAAAGCAGATACATTACTTTACCAACAAAGGTCTGCCTAGTCAAAGCTATGATTTTTCCAGTAGTCATGTATGGATGTGAGAGTTGGACTGTGAAGAAAGCTGAGTGCCAAAGAATTGATGCTTCTGAACTGTGGTGTTGGAGAAGACTCTTGAGAGTCCCTTGGACTGCAAGGAGATCAAACCAGTCCACTCTAAAGGAAATCAGTCCTGAATATTCGTTGGAAGGACTGATGCTGAAGCTGAAACTGCAATACTTTGGCCACCTCATGCAAAAAACTGACTCATTGGAAAAGACCCTCATGCTGGTAAAGATTGAAGGCAGGAGGAGAAGGGGGCGACAGAGGATGAGATGGTTGGATGGCATCACCGACGTGATGGACATGAGTTTGAGTAAACTCCGGGAGTTGGTGATGGACAGGGAGGCCTGGCATGCTGTAGTCCACGGGGTTGCAAAGAGTCAGACCCGATGGAGCAACTGAACTGAACTAAACTGAATGTAAGTTTCTGAACCACACCCTAATCTTGTCAAAAGGTTGGAAAAGTGTGGAATGCTGTTTTTATAACACAATTGGAAAATACAATTCTAAATGTTTAACCACCTAGGAATCACTGGATTTTATATATCAGGATATAAACTGACTTGAAATGTGGAGTGCTAATTAACTATTAGGAAAAGAAGCAATTACATTGCATCCGCTGGCATGAAATCTCCCTTGTTGGTTTAAAATAGCCGACTTTTCATTTAACACAAAGATTCTAGTGGGAGAAAAAGATAGATGTCACCTCACTCATACTCTGTGCAGAGGAGGACTTGGGTTTTAAATCTGTATCTGTCCCTTCCAAGTCCCTGTTCCACAGTCAGTTTTTGTGACTTTATGAATTGTTGCTGGCTCTTGATAAAAGCTGGAGCTGGCTGCCGGCCTGACCTCCTCCTGTGCTGATAATCTCTTATTATGTTGTCTTTTCTTAGGATGCAATTGCACTACCACCCTAATAATAAACATTTACCAAGTCTTGTTATCTGCCTCTCCCTTGGGTAGTGCCAATCTGTCCCTAAAAATTGAAGCTCAGAGAGAACCTGGCCTTCCAAAGAATTTTTCCATGGCTTCTTGTCTTCAAAAACTTCTTATTTGCTTACACTGTATGTGTTAACCCTGCCTGGCTCTGTTGCCCTTCTTATTTCTCTTCAATATTCCAATTTATTCTATTGTTTGATTTCTCTAGAATCATATATCTGCCTGTCACAGACACTGTGCTCTGGGTATAGTCACAACAACTGTATATGTGTGTGTATATGTATGTATGTACATATATTATTGGATGAAGCACAAGCTGGAATCAAGATTGCTGGGAGAAATAGCAATAACCTCATATATGCAGATGACACCACCCTCATGGCAGAAAACAAAGAGGAACTAAAGAGCCTCTTGATGAAAGTGAAAGAGGAGAGTGAAAAAGTTGGCTTAAAGCTCAACATTCAGAAAACAAAGATCATGGCATCCGGTCCCATCACTTCATGCCAAATAGATAGGTAAACAATGTAAACAGTGACAGACTTTATTTTCTTGGGCTCCAGAATCACTGCAGATGGTGGCTGCAGCCACAAAATTAAAAGACACTTGCTCCTTAGAAATGCTATAACAAACCTTGACAGTGTATTAAAAAGCAGAGACATTACTTTGTCAACAAAGGTCTGTCTAGTCAAAGCTATGTTTTTTCCAGTGGTCATGTATGGATGTGAGAGTTGGACCATAAAGAAAGCTGAGTGCCGAAGAATTGATGTTTTTCAATTGTAGTGTTGGAGAAGACTCGTGAGAGTCCCTTGGACTGCAAGGAGATCAAACATCAATCCTAAAGAAAATCAATCCTGAATATTTATTAGAAGGACTGATGCTGAAGCTCCCACACTTTGGCCACCTGATTTGAAGAACCGGCTCATTGGAAAAGACCCCGGGAAAGATTGAAGATAGAAGGAGAAGGAGATGACAGAGGTCTTGTTGGTTGGATGGCATCACTGACTCAATGGACTTGAATTTGAGCAAGCTCCGGGAAATGCCGAAGGACAGGGAAGCCTGGCATGCCGCAGTCCATGGGGTCGCAAAGAATCAGACACAACTAAGCAACTAAATAACAACATATTTATTTGGTTTATTACCAGTAGATATTGGCTTTCTGACTTCCTTGGTGGCTCAGTGATAAAGAATATGCCTGCCAATGCAAGAGACATAGGTTCCATCCCTGGGTCAGGAAGATCCCCTAGAGAAGGAAATGGCAACCCACTCCAGTATTCTTGCCTGGGAAATCCCATGGACAGAGGAGTCAGGCGGGCTACAGCCCTGGGGTTACAAAGAGTTGGACATGACTTAGTGACTAAACAGCATTGGTTTACTACCTTAAATAAGTTCATATGTACAACACTATGTTTCTACTTCTCTGTACCTTCCCGCATACTCACCACCAAAAATTTCCATCCATCCCCATACAGTTGCTCCCCTTTACCCTTTTTTGGGATTTTGTCCTCTCCCCTCCTCTACCTCCCTGGTAACCACTACTCTGTTCTCTTTAATTTATGTGATGTAAATAACTACTTATTGCATGATGATTAGTTAAAACAAAAAATATTTGAAGTTGCATTTCTTTTTATAAATTCAATCCATTTAAAATTTAGAGAATTTGCTATTCTTTTGTTATTTAACTTTTAAAAACCATTTCAATGCCACTGAAAGATTGTTATTTTTTGCTAAACTTTCAGAAATTACCAAATTAGTGAGGACTGTAGCTATGTTCTCAATCTCACCATGTTTCAGAATCACCTGGAAACATTTGAAAATTCAGTTGCTTAACCTACATGTCTAAAGACGTTGATTCAAGGTGATCTGGGACTTAACCACTTAGAATGACAGTGAGATCGACTGCAGGAAATATCAGGCAGCAAAGAGGTTTGAGCACATATCATTATTGAGCAGAATACGTTAGAACTGGTTTATTTGTCTTCCTTTTGTTTACCTCCTAAGTTTTAACTACAAACTGTGATTTGCTTCATGGTATATCTTAATATTGTATTCTTCAAACCAGGATGTTTTAAGAAAATTATTTAAATAAAAAGAACATCATGTTAAAACAAAGAAATATTCATCAGTGCTCTTCCTTTGAAGTGTAAAATTCTTACCAGTCACCTTTTTTTTTGATAGCAATCAGTGCAGGTGTTTGCATTTTATTTAGGAAATGGTTCTTCTAAATTTTGAGCACCTATTAAAATAAAAAAAACCCCACATATTAGGAACCAGCAGTTGCATTTCTAGGAATCTTTCTTGCAGAAATACTTGTATACTTGTATGAAGGTTTTCTCAGGAACAATGAATATGATGGCAAAAAAAAAAAAAAAAAAAAATCAGACTGTACAACAACAACACAAACCAAAATGACTGTCATTGGGGCAAAGAGTAAGTAAAATTTGAAGCTCCACACAATGGATGAATATGCCGTTGGTAAAAATGAGTTATGTGTTCTGTCTTGGAAAGGTGTATGTGATATTTTTTAAGTGAAAGAAACAACGTGAAGAAAACTATAGACAACAATATAGTCCTCCCATTCCATTTTTTGTTTTTGTTTTTGGTAAAAAGAGAGCACTGTATGGCTGTATGCTTGCTTGCTCAGTCGCTTCAGTAGTGTCTGAGTCTTTGTGACCCCATGGACTGGGGCCCACAAGCCTCCTCTGTGCATGGGCTTCTTCAGGCAAGAATACTGGAGTGCTTGACATTTCCTTCTCCAGGGAATCTTCCTGGCCTAGGGATCAAATGTGTGTCTCTTAGGTCTCCTGCATTTACAGGCAAGTTCTTTACCACTAGCACCACCTGGAAAGTCCAAAACAACCAGGAACTCTCCGCATTGCTATCTGGGCTTTTTTTCTGGGGAGTGTGATAAGGCAATGGGAGTAAGGAAGAGGTTTACCGTATTACTGTATCATTTCACAGTCCTTCAGCAGGCATGCGTGACCTATGTAACTAAAAGCAAAAGGAAAAGAGAAGCAACCAAAACGAGAAGCTGTCATCCTGGGGGCTCAGTCTGGTGGCCTCAGGCTGCCGTTCCCTTCCCAGAAGGGCAGAATTCACCACGGAGTGTATTGCTCTGGCAAAACTACATGCCGCTCCTCCCAGATACCTGGTCCCGGGGCGGATCCCTGCCCTGGTTCTAGACCAAGCTGTTCTGCCCTCACAGCGGACTACCTGGCAGCCTGAGCAGCAGCTCCACTCTGGTGGCCAGTGAGGGTTGGGGCCCCGAGCGGGGTCTGAATGAAGTACAGGGAGGGGAGCAGGGGCCGGCTGGGCTGAGCTGGGCCCTCAGAGGTGATTTCAGAAATTAAACTGCAGATCACACCTCAAAGGTGGGCAGGCCCTCCTGTTGCTCTCGTTGATGCAGGCACCTTAAGTAAGTTCCCCCAGAGAACTCATAGGAGAGGTGACTCTGTTTCAGATCTTTTATTTAATTCTCATTATATTCCACTGTCCAGTTTCTCAGTGTCATGGCCAGGTTTCATGAGCCAGGCACTGGAAGTACTTTGCATGTATTATTTTAATTCTCACAATAGCCTATGAGGTGGGCATATTATTACCCTCACTTTATTGATCAGGAAACTGGGGCGTAGAAAGATTAAGTTCTTTGGTCAGATCCATATGAATAGTAAGTGGCCAAGCCAGGATTTGAACTCAAGTGCTCATCACTCTGGTCCATCCTCCTGTGTATGTCAAACCCTTCATACCTTTAACCCCTCTTCTTTGAAGCTCTAAAAAAGAATTGAACCACCACCATGATAAATGCATGGCTCCTTCCTTTAGGAAAAAAATGTCTTAGAATTTAAGGTTAAGATAATGGTTTTAAAACTTAAGATTTTGATGTAAGCAACCTAAAAATTAATGCCATTTTCCTAAATTATAATTTTTCATTGTCCTTTGCTTTGATAATATTTTCCTGGTGTTCCACTGAAAATTGTGTCTCAAAATTTGTATGTATAATTTAGCACATATAAGGGAAGCAGAATAGCAGAGTGGTAAAAACATGAACTTTACTCAGATTCCTTGAGTTTAAACCTTTGCTTCACCATTCATTAGCTGTGTGACAGTAGGCAAGTTACTTAGCCTCTCTGTGCCTCAGTTTCCTTATCTGTAAATTTCTTCTTTTACAAAACAGCAGTACCTGTGTCATAGCATCGTTATGACATTTGAATGATATTGTTAAGCACTTAGAACAGTATCTGGCACATGGCAAATGCTATAAATGTATTTGTTACATAATTAAAAATAAAGTACAGTACAACCAAACTGTGTAGAATCTAACCCACTGTTTTTTTTTAAGGGGGAGAAAAGAATAAAGAAACCCATATTTCTTGAACTTCTCTGGTAGCTAGCAATAGCTAGTATTGTACCAAATACAGCCTTAAAAATTTCCAGCTAAGTAAAAATCTCCTTCTGATTTAAGCAGAAGATCGTGATTCTCAAGAAATGGATTCTGGGTCCACCAAGAAGTGTACTTAATAACAAATGGGAAACAAGCCCCTAAGACAGCATGCTCTCAGCCAGGTGCTTGGGCTTCTGGGGCTTGGGGCCTGGGGACTTTGGGTTATGCTGCTTGATCAGAGTTGTTAATGTGGCTGTTAGCCTTGAGACTTCCCTGGTTTTCATCACACATGTCCCGGTTTTTCTATTTTAAGCTTCTACTCATTTCCTCTAAATTTCATTCTTTAGGACCTTACCCTGTGTTTCTTTTGTGTCTCACATTCTCAGAGTTGGCATTACGGTTTTAGTGTCTTTAGGGCAATAAAATCTATATTTCACTGTAACAAATAGGAGCAAATCTTAAGATTTCTAGCTGGGATTCTTTGCAGCCTTTCCCCTACTGATGTTAGCAATTTCATTTTGCTCTAATTGTCCCCAGTGGTCCAAACAGGCAGGAATTCAGCCCTCACCAATGGTTGCTCAGCTGCTAAAACCTTTTCCTGCCTAGAAAATGGATCATGGGGGCAAAGATTAACCCCCTTTTAACACTGGGCAGAGTTGGGAGGGATGGCAGTGTCTGCATTTTGGTTTTATCTATTGATTATTGCTACCATCACCGCCTTTGCTGTTAGTAAGGGAAGAAAGAGCAATGGCTACATGAGAACAGTGAAGCCACATGCAAAGTTCACAAAGCCCTTTGGAATCTCTCCAGCTGAAAAGGATCATAAAATGTAAAATAACCTTATTAATAATAATACTTTTATGATCATAAACAGAAACAGGTAAAATCAAGCTTCTGGTTCTTGGAGCTTTCCACCGACTTCCCTAAACAGTAGACTGTGGTGCCTTTTCTCTCCTTTCTCTTTATTGCTTATCTTGTATTCTCTAACACGCACCTCTGCAATTGCCATAAGCAAATCATTTAACCCATAGGAGGAATAATTCTGGGCAAGTGATGTCAGTGCAAACAGAGCTATGGCTGTAAAGACCAGCCATGCACAGACACCCGAAGAAAAGGACTTACAATTATCAAGTGATATATCAATAGCAAATACTGCCACTAATCGATACTAACAATACACACGCAGAACCCCAAAAATGTAGGAGCTGTATTTCAGAGCTCTAATGAACCAAGCCAGGAGAAATGGAGAGCTGACGTTCTGAGCTTTGTCTCTGTGGCAGGACCATGCTCCTACTGCATTTAGTCACACTCCTAATATGATTTAATCCACTGTAGGGCTTCCCAGGTGGTGCTAGTGGTAAAGAACCCACCTGTCTATGCAGCAGACATGAGATGAGGGTTTGATTCCTGGGTCAGTAAGATCCCCTGGAGGAGGGCATGGCAATCTTTCCAGTATTCTTGCCTGGAAAATTTCATGGACAGAGGAGCCTGGTGGGCTACAGTCCATAGAGTCACAAAGAGTTGGATAAGAATGAAGTGACTTCACACACACACACACACACACACACGAGGATACTGTGACAAGCTCCAGTGAGGACATTGACAAGTGATTTCTGGTCCTAGGTTTGGTTGGGTGCTAAAAACAGGTTTTGTCCTCATGGATGATACTATTGAGTATATTAATTATAATGAAAGATACAGAGAAAGTAGGTCTCTGACATAGCTGCTGCAGAGCAGTAAATACAGTTTGTTCTCCCTCACCTTCAAGTTCAGTGAAGCTTCCTTTGTGCTCTGCCCCCTAACATTTGGTAGAGCAAGGCCTCAGCTGGGGGTGTGAGGAAGTGCATGTGGCTTAGTTCAGAGCACACTGGATCTGAACTCTGGCCTTGCCATTTATTGGCTGTGTATCTGAAAGGTAAGTGACTTCCTCATGCCTCATTCCCTCTGTAAGATCCCGACCTCATAATTATATATGAGAATTCAGTGACCAATGTATGTTAAGTATCTAAAACAGTACCTGGCCACACTGAAGCATTCACTAAAGATTACTTACTACTTATACACATCATAGATAATCTTTGAGATGTTTCAAAATGTCCCACATGGATGCAACCTACTTTACCAGCCTAGAAGTATGGTATAAAACCATATCTCTTTTTTGGATTCCAGTTAAATGGCTTGAGCCATCTCACTCAACTGAGTGTCCAGCTTTTTTGGTTCTACCCTCCTGGGATAAACTTTAAGAGCCTTGGTGTCCTAAGGACCTATCTTGCTGCTAGAGCCAGAGCTGAGATATGCCCCTCTAAGAGTGAAAACATGTAATGATCACTGGGAACTTATTTCTGTTTGGGTTAATGCATTGCCAAGCTGCAGATCCTGGTAACACAACAAAAGCAGGGAAATAAAAAAATCTTTTGAGTCATCATTTCTTGGACAACACTGTGGCTGTGTCTGAGGGAAGTGGCTGAAGCCTCAAACGCCGTGCAGTCCCACCCCATCTTGGTTTTTCAGGGTTTGAGGAAAGATCGTCTTTCACCCCTTATTAATGACTGGCCAGAGGAATTTCACGCCAAAGTTGAGCAGGTATTCCAATTTGACAGACATTTTTTTATTCACTCACACAGCTGCTTCCCAGAGCACAATACAGATTCAGAACCACTATTCCTTTTACTCCCTGACTTCATAGAAGGCAGGCCCCCTTCCTTTCTACTGGGACTCTCAGTCCCATGCTGACTTTTATTTCAGCAGACTCCTTGTCTTTTTCACTGATCCTTGATCTGGGGCACCCTTTATAGGTTTCAATCATTTTTGAAAAGTTGTGAGTCTCATCCCTTTACTTTAGGAAAACCTACATTTTCGTCTGAATTTGCCCATTTATTCCCAACTCTGAATGCCAACAGCTTTTTTTTTTTTTTTTTTTTTTATCAGGAAAAAGTATATTCTGGCTTACCAGACATGGAGCTGCAGTCCTATTTTAAAATTTTTGCTTTGCTTGATAATCGTTTTTATGGATTATCAGTAGTGAGAGAGTGTTCTGAGAGCTGTCAACAAAGTGTCAAGTAGAATGACTGAATAGCACATATCATTTCCCTGTGACCTTTATTTGATTGTGCATTTGAACAACTCTACTTTCTCAAGAGAAAGTAAAGAGGAAAAATATTTTTCAGGAAGAGGAAACATTAATCTGCTGCAAATATTTATTGAGCACTACTAAAGTATTTTGAGTCTATTTTAATGTAATTGGAATATTTTGAATATTTCTCAATATAGGAAAATTCATATAGAGGAAAATATACATTTTTCAATCTTCCTTGGACAATTTGTTTTTTTTTAACAAAAGCTCAAAGCCATTTAAATTGTTTCCTAGAATTTCAGCTAGCTATTGCTGTATAATATCACCCCAAAGCTTAGTGTTTTAAAACACTTGTTTTTTTACCATCTGTCATGACTCTGTGGGTTGACTGGGCTCAGTTGGGAGGTTCTTCTGCTCTACGTGGTATTAGCTGGGGCTGCTGTCATCTGGGGGCTCAATTGGGGTATAATGTCCAAGATGCTTACTCTCATGACTAGCAGTTGGTACTGGCAGTTGACTGGAAGCTCTGCTAAGGAAGTCTACCAGATTTCTTGGTTCTCCTGCATATGATTTCTTTGTGAGTCTTGGGCTCCTCAGAGCATGGTACCTGGGTTCCAAGTGGGAGGGTCTCAAGAGAACAAGTCCTATTGTGCAAGCATTTATTAAGCCTTTGCTTGTATTTTGCTTGACAGAGTCCCATTGGCCAAAGTCATTCATGTGGCCAAGCCCAGGATGTGGCTAGGGACCACAGAAGGGGATGAATACTAGAGGTTCAAATTAAGTTTCACCAAGGTGACAATTGACCACAGCCAGAAACTCTTCTGAATTCTAAGAGAGCTAAATGGCAGTCCTAGAATTCTGGAGCTGATAGGTACCTTAGAGATTTTATAGTTCAGCTCCTTGTTTGGATGAAGAGACAGAAACCTGGAGAAAGTGATTTACTATTTCAAAGTGACAACCCAAACCTGGACAATTAATTGTAAAAATGACTATGATTCAGGCTGTATGCAGGTCCTACCTACCCACGTGGGCTGGTCCAGCCCCTGACTTTACAAAGCTCTTACCGCCTAGACAGGGTTAAGTCTGCAGATTAGATCTCCTAACATCCAGTGCCACATTTAACCACAGTACTTCACTGCTTTCCCATTGTTAATTAAGTGTGTAATGACTATATTAAAGTTAGTTTCAGGTTCTAATTTGTGACACAGTAGTTATGTTTTAATGTACACTTTATGGTACATTGGAGTCCCTGAATAATCAGTGTGTACTCCCTCTAATCCTGCCTGGTTTATATACTTGGAGAAAATTTTATTATTTTAAACAATTATAAGGATTTATAGTTCTTGAGTCTTTGCTTTTGTGAAATATTTTTGTTCATGTCTACTATTTACATGAAGCCAAGTCCTTTGTCAGGAATACAGCCTCTAATTATAACATTGTTCCTGTGGGAAAATGTAATTTGCTTTTCAATGATCCACTTTATGACATGGTCTCTAGGAATGTGCTGTCTGCAATAAAAAGCAAGTAGAGACTGCAGACTCCTGTAACTTCTTGCCAATTGCCTGGCATGGTAAGACCGGTGTTTATAAAGTAGCTCTAATTTTTTTGTTGGCGTGTGAAATTCAAGCTAGGAAATAATGACACATTTCACTGGGATGGAGCGTGTGTGGGGAGGGATGGGCTAGGAAGCAGACAAGAAAATGAGCAGGTTCCTTGGTTTGGTTTTCTCCACAGTCATCTCATCAGTAATCGAGTCCTGTCTGTTGTCCATAGTGTCTCTCACTTTGGTCCTCTCTTCCCAGAAATAGAATGGCAGTTACAACAATGGGCAGCAAGCGGAGCAAGAGGGGCTCACAGTGCTGTGGGATGACGAGGCAGGCTCTGGGCGTTCCTAAAGGACTTCCTGTTGGAAAGGGAACACCTTCTCTTGGGGCCTAGTCCTGCCTCCTCTGAGAGGAATTTCCTTATTGCTTTGCTCAGGGAAAATGCACAGTGATTCCCATTTAACACGCGTGTGTAGGACAGGTATTCACCACAGTAGAATATTTTCAGTGAAAAGCATCCTTCCTGATCATGGGCAGCAGTCCTAGGATCAGACCTCATTAGCTACTCACGGAGTTTCTAATTTTCTTGACTCTGGCTTCCTGAGGCTTTTGCTCCAGCTTCCTTTCTGGGATCCTTTACCACTTGGTCCAAAACATAGTCTAGATCATGCTTCATGATTAAAAACAAATAGTCCACTAAAAAGTAAGGAATCATAGAAGAAATTATAATGTAGACTCTCTTCCCCTGAACTCTGAATACTAGATCTGAATCCTTCCAGAGTAAGAGGTCACGGCCTTCCAGGATCCCCACTGGTTCTCCCACCTTGGTTCCTGGTCTGCAGCCTTTTTGCAGGGGCCTGATTACCTTGCTTCACTAAAACAGATGTTAGCTCTCTTCCCTAGCTGAAGTTTGGGTCATAGCACATGAGCCCTCAAAAGACAGGTTTGAAGAAGGTCCGTATTCCTCCTCATACCTGCTCTCCACTAGCCCCTCTCCCCTATGGTCATAATCTGTTGGGATAATTACCCAATGGATAACAATCTTTTGTACAGTGGAGCTGGGTCTTTCCTGAGGTTTAGGTTCTAAAGTCAGT
The DNA here is from genome assembly GCF_029407905.1 of Bubalus kerabau. Lineage (NCBI taxonomy): Eukaryota > Metazoa > Chordata > Mammalia > Artiodactyla > Bovidae > Bubalus > Bubalus kerabau. The sequence goes on from NC_073641.1 coordinate 19,095,839, forward strand.
GTGTAAGGAAAAATCTGTGTAAGGACTTAACTTTGGAAACCGTTTGGAGGACAGCCACATTGCAGATGGACCCACCTTTCTCACGAAGCCTAGTAGAGCCTGGCTGGCCCTTCGAGTTTGGAACAGGTCAGCATTTCCTCAGCAGAACATGAGGTGAAGTAGCTGTTCGATGTTTTCTTTTAACTTCAGAATTCCATTTACTGCGGTGAGATATTCATCTGCTTAAGGCACAGGGTCTGAAAACCGTGGAGGGCGCAGCAGAACCTAAGTTCCTACCCACTCCTGCCGCAGTAGTGTCTATATTTTTTAACTAGCTTCTCACTCTCTTCCTTTGTCCTTTTCTCCCTCCTTCCCTTTCTCGGTGTCTATAGGTATAATCCTGTGAATTCTATGCAAGCCTGATGGGATGGCCTCAACATTATTATGTAAAACAGTTTAACATCTCAGTGTGAAGAACTTTATAATTCCAGAGAGAGTATATTTAGATTTATCTTTGTAGGACCCCAAAAGCCTGTTAAAGTGTCTGTTTTCCTTTCCAAAATTCGAAAGCAATATACTTCCAAAGGTAAATTCAAACTATAGTCCGTATGTAGAGAAACAAGGTGTGCTGGAAGCTTTGAAATATGGCCAGCTTCTGGCTGTGGTCCTGTAAGCAGAGATGAGCTCTTAGCCCACTCAGAGTACCTGGTTTCAGTGTTCCTGCTTCCCAGCGTCTCCCCCTGGAAACCCTGACCCTTCTCTTCATACTGGCCCAATGGCACCTCATACAAACCAGGCCTGGGACCTTCATGCAGGCCATTTGACCTGTCCAGAGTACTCCCACTATCTAGTTCCTCATCCCCTTCACTTTGCCTCCACTGAACCTTCCCAACCTTTAATCCCTAGGTCAACTCCTGAGCCACTCTTGACCATAGTCTTTAATGCTCTTTCACCCTCTCAGTAATTGTACCATAAGATGTCTTGATGTTCAGCTAACATTAAATGTATCCTATGTATGTGCCAGGTACTGTTCTGAGAATTTTTGATGTGTTAACACATTTATTCTCCACAAGTAGATCATAAAGTAGCTATTATGCTTTCCACTTTATAGATGAGGAAACTGATATACAGAGAGGTTATGTAAGCTGCCCAGTGTCACATGGTGAGCTAATGATAGAGCCAGGATTCAGGGCCAGAAGTTGTGATGCTGAAGCCTGTACTTTCCATCACTGTTGTACTGCCTCCCATTGGGGTGTGTGTGTTCAGTTGTGTCCGACTCTTTGTGACCCCATGGACCCCACCAGGCTCCTCTGTCCATGGGATTTTTCAGGCAAGAATACTGGAGATGGCTGCCATTTTCTACTTCAGAGGATCTTCTCAACCGACGGATCAAACCCACATCTCTTGTGTCTCCTGTATTGGCAGGCAGATTCTTTACCACTGCACCACCTGGGGAGCTCCCAGGTGCTTATGTACAAACTCTATTTCTTGTCTTTTTATGCAGTGTTTCTTCTCTCTTACTTTGTATAGCTTCCTGCAGAGCAGACCATCATGGTATATACATTTGTTTTCATAGCAGTAAGGATTGTGCCTTGCATCAACAAATTATAGAATAATAATGTTAGAGAAGTTCAATAAATATTTATTGGATGATAAAAGGACAAAAGCCAAAATATAGATTCTTATCAATTACAAGAGTCTATGGATGTGGTTTGGGCTTACTAAAAGATCCCTGCTGTTTCTCACCAACATAGTCTTAACAGTTTACAAAGCATTTGAATATGATTTGACTCTCAGGATACTCCTGTGAATGTGAGTGGAGCAGATATCATGCCTCTTCTACAGCTGGGAAAACTGAGACAGACACAGGGAAGTTGGTTTGCCTCTGTCACCCTTAGTGGCGAGCTGACCCAGAACCCAAGGCTCCGGATTTCTAGTCCTGTAGCATTCAACCTCAGATTTTGCCCAGGGCTGGCTCAATCTAATGCAGACCGTGGTTTGGCTCTGGGTTTGTCCATTAATGAAACCAGGATGTTCTATTGTAAATGGATATAAATGGTAGCATTGAAAGAGTTGGAGTGTGGCGAGATAGGGAAGGACGCACTGCATTCACACACCAGCCTCTGTCTAAGGGGACAGTACCTTCAGGATGATCATGGAAACAGCTTTAAATTAATGTCACGCTGTTCAACAATACCTTCTTCATTCATGTTGAAAATCAAGTGGTGGGAAATGTGGATATCAGAAAGACATAGAAAATAATCATAGAGAAATAAAAAGTGGAATCAGTCATGGGGAGGTTTCCATAATGCAAATCAGAGAAATTTTTATTTTGGAGGGTTAAGGTAAAAAGAGGTAAATTTGTACTAACAAGTAAAAATTCAAATCAAAGCCAGAATTTGAGCTGGCAGCCTTGTTTGGAAACTCCTTTTGTTTATAATGTAGGTTTTCCCCCTTTATGAAGCAGATGCTTATACAAGCATTACCAATGTTGTCAATAATACTGTAACATTTGCCTTCCATCCCTTTGTTGCTCAGGGAACATGTTGGGTTTCGGCACATTTAGCTTTGCCATTTACTCCACAAATCGCAGCTGTGTAGTGCTACAACTAAGTCAATTTTACTGAGAATAAAAATTGAAAAATATTCTCCTAACAACCTTTCCAGTGATCATAGGCCTGAAATACTTTGGAGAGTCTTTTTTTTTTTTTTTCCTCAAACAACTTGGTTTCAGTACAATGATGCTTCAATAAGAATCTTCCTGCAAATTTAATTCAAAAGGGAAGGCTTTGTTGTTATTAAACACAATGGCAGTTTGTACATCTCCACATCATTATGTTGCTTCTCATTATGGTAATTCATTTGCTTCTGCTTTGTATGGATATCAAATAAAAATCACTCTCGCTCCTGGCAAGTGATTGCCATTATGGCGACACTCTGGGAGCCCAGCTAAGCGGTGCTTGGTGTCATAGCAAACACAATTAGCAAAATGGCATCCACAGTGGCATTATGGAATTGCCCTGTGGTGAGGCTCTGCGTTTTCTATTTAGCAGGGCTGTAGGTTACTGGGCTTTGCCGTGTGCCTCCTCTGTTTTCATCTTTGTACCATTTTCTGTTCAAATGGAACAACATGAGGCCTTTGTATGCATTTTACTTTCTCTCTGTTTTTTTCTTATGGGCTCTTCCTTAGCACTTGCCAGGCTCACAGAGCTCCGAGTTATCCTGCCTTCCTATGAGCCCTCGTTTCTCTAAAGAATGGTCAATGACAGCATCACCAAATGCCCACTCTGTTATCTTTGTATATTTATTCATTTTGTTATTGTTGCTCTCTGTTGCCACTAGTTAGCAATTTGAGAGGCAATGAGTTTTTTGTATGAAGTTAAAACTTGAAAAGTCATTATTAATTCCCTCTATATTTAAAGAGAAAACAATTTTCACTCTTCTGCAGTGGACAGATTTGGGTGGGGTTTCAACCATGGCTTAAGAACCTCAGTCAGTGAATAGCTCGATGAGGTTGGCAGCCCCTACTCCCTTTTCGAGATAAAAAACAGACATAGTTCTTGGCTGAGCCTTGACAAAGAAGAGGGGCTGAATTTAGGTGGAGTGTGTGGAGGCACAGGGTTTGGCCTGTGTTTGCGGTTGACTCCTCCTCAGCCTTTAATATTTGTTTTAATATTTCTTGGAAGATTTTCCTGATGCCTCCAGGCAGGAATGATGCTCTGCCATTTAGGCCACTTGTATATCTTTCTCCTGAACAACCAAGTCCTTTTTTCCCCTTCTCCTTATACTTCTTATTCCTCTTCCTCCCCACTCCCCTTACTTCCCCCTCTTTCTGCTTTTCTGCTTCCTGATCAGAGAATCTGTAGCCTGTGCCCTGGGGATAATCCTATTTTGGCTCTAAGAGGTGATTTATGGTTTGTTGAAGTTAATCAGAGACTCATATTTCTCCTCCAAGTGATTAGTTTATGCCAATGGATGTACAGTTTTGGCCAATGAAATCAGTCCTGAATATTCATTGGAAGGACTGATGCTGAAGCTGAAACTCAATACTTTGGCCACCTGATGCTAAGAACTGACTCATTGGAAAAGACCCTGATGCTGGGAAAGATTGAAGGCGGGAGGAGAAGGGGATGACAGAGGATGAGATGGTTGTATGGCATCACCAATGCGATGGACATGAGTTTGAGTAAGCTCTGGGAGTTGGTGATGGACAGGGAAGCCTGGCGTACTGCGGTCCATGGGGTCGCAAAGAGTCAGACACGACTGAGCAACTGAACTGACTAACTGCTGGGAGACTTCTGAAACAGTTTTCCTTTTTTATTAAAGGAAATACATGTAAGAGAAACTTTTCTTTTTCTGCTTGTGTGTGAGGACATGATGCCTGGAACTGTGGCAGCAATTTTGTGATGATTTGAATCAAGTCATGAGGATAAGAGTCAACATGCCAAAAAAGACTAAGTGAAAAAACAGAAATAATTTGGATTTTTAATGAGTTTTTGAGTCAGCGAATTAGCCTACCATGAACTTCTTTCAGATGAAAAGATATGTTTCTTGTCATTTAAGACATTTTAGTCCCATTTTCTCCTATTTGTGGAACAAAACACCAAAATAAATACTCTGCTACTCTACTTTGTACCTTTAGAAATGGTCTTATTGGAAATTGTTTTAATTAATTGTTTTAGAGTCTAACTTTTTCTTTAGATGGAAGTCTGAGGGTAGGTCTTATTAATTTTGCAGACCATGGCCCCTAGATTGGACCTCTTATGGACAGGCGCTCAACCAGCGCTTCATGTTCATCACTAGCCAATCCAGACTCACTGGCTGAGCAGTTCTCCAGATTTTAGCCCAAACCTGTCAAAAAGGGAAGAAAAGCCAAATTAAAAATCTCTTACACTTAAATGTAGAAATCAGATATACTGTCTTTTCTGCTAAATTGGATCTATGTTTTTCTAGATGAGCTACACCCAGCAACATTTTGTTATTGTACCTTCTTCAGGGCTTCCCTAGTGGCTCAGTTGGTAAAGAATCTTCCTGCAATGTAGGAGACATGGGCTTGATCCCTGGGTTTGGAAGATCCCCTGGAGAAGGAAATGGCAACCCAACTCTATTATTCTTGCCTGGAGGATTCCATGGACAGAGGAGCCTGGTGGGCTATAGTCCGTGGGGTTGCAAAGAATCAGACATGACTGAGGGCCTAACACACACACACACTTCTTCAGAAAATATGTTCCTGAAAAGTTATTCATAAATGTAAATTTTGTAAATATATTTTGATTATGATTCAGTCAATATCTAAAGGAATCCCATGTCACCCACCCTTGCAAGCAAAAACAAAATTATATATATATATATAAAATGAAAAATTCTCATTAGTCAGTGTCTAATTTATCAGGATTCCTAAGATAAGAATATGTATACAGAGGAAGCTCATCTTTTTATATAGAACTCAAATAGTTGAAGTCATTGCCCTTTTGGGGGGCCTGTATTTTCCTTTTATGAAATGAGAAACGTGACAAATAGACAGGCTACCATGAAATTGATTTCGTTTCCAAACTTTCTAGGCTATATCATAGGATATAATATGCTTATTCAGCCCCATTTCCTAAGTTTTTATCACTACAAAGTCAGCTTTTAGGTTAGTGATGCATCTTTTTTAAATCGAAAGAATGTTTCGAAGGATGGCTCCCAGGCTGGCCCTTAAAGGCCTGTCCACACGTAAGCTGCTGACAGTAAAGGAAGTGCAGTGGGGGCGGCTTCACCAACAGCGCCTGCGCCGCTGCTGTCAGCTGGGGCTGGGGGCCAAGTGGGGGCTCTTTCCCATTCTGCTTCCACCTCTGGGGATGGTCTTTAAAGTTAATTTTTTTTGTTATTTTAAAATTTCTTATTATGCATTTTGATCTACCGCTGGGGATTGGCTTTCCCTTGGCACAGTGGCCTGGGCTCCCCCCTTGCTTCCTGTCTCACTCCTCTGTGGAGATGAGACCAGGTTTTGGGTGGGAGCACAAATAGGGTGAAATGAAGGTGAGCCCTGACACTCCTGCCCCATGCTCCCCATGGCCAAGTTCCAGCTGTCTCACTCCTGCCCTCTCCCCCCAACTCCCGCACCCCCCTCCCCCTCCCCCAATCTTCCCTCCCCTACTCACGCCCTTCCTCCCTCCCTCCCTCCCCACACTGCCACAGTTCTTCTCCTTGCTTCACCCTGTCAGGTCTACTGTGTTTTAAAGAAAGATAAGGGGTTGAAGTATAGAGCTGAGGTTGGTTGATTGGAAGAGCTAAAGAGTTTTTGTTTAATAAGAAGAGGAGAGAAGAAGATACTTTTTTCTCTTTTAAGATCATGCAATTCTTGATAGCCCCACATGCAGTTCTTCCCACCATTCTGAGATTGCAGGCCCTCCTGTATCAGAGGCAGGGAGCTTTCTAAGCTGCAAAGATGCAAGTGTCTAGTGAAGGACTCTGAACTCTAGAGAGCAGTCCTCATCAGAGGCCTTGTAGTGCTGAGAGGGCGGAAGTGCTGATTCAGAGCTAAGGCTTTTATGGTTATTTTGAAACATTATTAGTAAATTGTAAAAATGTGTACAGATTCTTATAAAGCAGTCTCCTGAAACAAAAAACTAAGAGGAATTTAAATGTTCATGTACATGTGGATTGTACCTGTCATACCCCTCTGTTTCTCTCTGCACCCACTGCATCTTCAAACTCCACTTACTTTGCCTGCTACCTTATTTGTTCAGGCCATAACCAGCTCTCCCCTGAATTACTGTCGCTACTATTTTTCTCCTAAATATTTTTCTCATATGTCTTTCATAGAGATCTAAGATAAATACTGGACCATGTCAATCCTTGCTTAAAATCCTTCAAGCTCTCATGGTTGCTCTTAAGATAGGTTCCAAACTCCTTAGCTTGAAATACTTCTTAAGATCATGAGGTCAGGAAACATGTCTATCTTCTCTCCATACGTCTTTGAACCCAGCACACTATGAAATAATTAAGACTTTGTAAATTTTTATTTTAACCACATCTCCAAGATAACTTTAATTCTCTAGGGTGACTCCCTTACTGGAAGTCACTCAAGCATCCCGGCCATTGATATCTGGATAACCTAGTTTCTATGACCACTATGGCAGAGGAAAAGGGAGATAGAGGGTTGTACAAGGATTTTTTCACTGTCTTAGTGAAAAAGACTATGCTTGTAGCCCATCGGCCAGATTAGATATGTTGTTCCAGCCTAACTGCAAAGGAGTCTGGGAAACACTGTCTTCTTGCATCCTCACAAAGAGGAAAAGGAAATGAAACTTGGGGACTATGTAGCATTGTACCTGCTGCAGTTAATCAAGTTAATCAACAACACAGACTTTTTGGAAATGTGCTCTCTGTATTGTGATAGCCCTGTCTGAGCCATGGAGGTTTAATTTCAAACTATAAGTTGGTATGAATGGTTTCCCTGAATGTCTCTGCTGTTTCCACCCTGACATGCTTGTGGAAAAGGAGTAGGCCTTGAATTTTATGGAGGAAAGGACCATCTTTGCTATGTGGGCCAGAGGATTAGGAGCCCACGACTATTGGAGAAAGTGGTCTAGAGATTTCCATTAAAGGTGGTGGGAAGAGGTGTTCAAGATGAACTGACCCCACCGTTACACTGGAGACCCCTGAGAGCAAGTCAGGGACTCTGAAACTGGCCTTGGGGTTTGTGAGCTCCAGGAGTGGCAGCAGCAATAGTAGGCTGTTCTTAGCACTCACTACTATACATGCCAAACTTTCACTGTATCTTTGGCCAACCTACTGACTAGTCTTGGTTGTGCCTTTAAGGCTATCAAGAAAGGGAAAAGTGTCTGTGCTTGGATAGAGTCTGTACAGAGTGAGCAGCCTGGGTGAGCACATTCTGTGATGACACAATGAGACATGAAAGCTTGGGTCTTACAGAGCTTGGAGGGCAGAGTGGGAAAAGGGGCAAGCAAGCACTAGGACTAACTTGTGAAACATGAACCAGTGGTACAGAGTGCCAGAAATTACTTAGGGTGTGAAAAACCTATAGGAAGTTTTGTCTTCCTCTCATGGTGGGCATTTAAGAGTCTAGCATCACTGTGGATAGGACATGAAAAGAAATGTGACCTTATTTTGTAACTTACTTGGTGACATGGGACATTTAAGTTACAAATACAGAGAATATTGGAAGAGTACTTCACAGCCTGCACTGACATGCATTAGCCCTGACTTTGATAATAGAAATTACACTAGCAAAAAAGATAAAAAAGCAGTTTGCACAAAGTTAACTAGTAGTATTCATCATTGGTAATGATAAATAGCAACCAGAACAACAATGACAGAAAACTTACCATGATGGTAACAAACACCGCAAATGTATTTGTTCTTGATATTTCCTGGGTGCCCACTTCTCTTATTTTAATCTTTGTTTTACTTTTAAAATGATCCAACTCATTTTAGTGTCAACTTTAGTTGCTGCAGTCATCAACTTGGAAAGCCTGTAGCCTTGGACAAAAGTGTCATTCGCTATGTTTGATGTATTCAGCGCTGCATCAGTAATCTATTTGCAAAATTGTCCAATTTGAAAGTGACACATTTGATTCACTTGACTTTCCTTTTTCTAGCACAGAAAATTTGAAGGAATTCAAGAGGTGCTGGGCACTAGTCACCAAGGAGAAAGGACAATAAAGGGATGTGTAAAGTACTCAAGAGAAAATCGTTGTCTGTCATTAGTTGAACAGAATGAAGAGTCCTAAGAACTTGAACTTCCCCAAACAAAAAGCAATGACATTTGGAGGGGAATGAAAACTTTTAAAGTTTTTATTATTTACTTGTTGATTTATATCTAATATTTTAACATAATTTATTCCAGTTATTTAAGTACTATGCATTGATGGTAGAAAAATACAGAAAAATCAACAATAAAAGAAAAATAATTATCCTTAATTCTCTTACCAAAGAGAACTACTATTCTTTTTTTTGGCATAATTCCTTCCATTCTTTTTGCAGTGTATATATAGATTCTTCTTTTTATTATTATATTTATAAAAAGGAGATAATTTTTACATAAGTAGAAATCCTAATGTTAAGCATAAGAGCGGTTTGAAATCCCATTGTAAATTCATGACCTAATTTTTGTTGGACTGTCACTGAATCTCTTTAAGATACCACCAGACATAAAGGATACCCAGTCCTGGCCTCAAAGAGCTTATTATAATCTGAGGAAGGAGTCAAGGCAGACAAACATTTAAATTAAATCAAGGAGTACTTACTGACTAGACTGCAGTAGTACAATATTTTTTCCTTTTTATATAAGTTAATTACAGTAAGAGGAACACTTAATACTTAATGTTGAGAAACTTTTTAAAATGATCTATGAAAGAGACTCAAACCAATGTAAACTTAAGATTAGAATATGTTACTGGAAGTCTTACATACAATGATAAATAGCATAAATGTCACGTTCTCCCACTGTCTAGCTGTCTGACCTTGGGTAAGTTAATATCTTTGAGCTACAGTTTCCTCATCTGTACCTTAAGAGAAATGATTCCCACCGTTTGGGGTTATTATGAAGATTATATGAGATATATGTAGCAACATTTTTGGCGTAAAAAATGTGCTTTAAGTAATGTAGGGACTACTATTATAAAGTGCATGAGGTGTCTTCCTCTTATCCTGCTAATGTATGACTTAAACATTAGAACTGGCTGGAAAGTGTTAGTAATTTGAATGTGCTGCAAACTCTGACAGAACAGTGTTTTAAAATATGTGGTTGGGCCCGTATAAACAAAAGAATGGTATAAACTGTTAATGAGTAAACATCAGGCTCTTGAACATAAGCACCCTGAATTTGTAAACTGCTGGTCGAGGAAACAATCAGTCTCACAGCATTTTAAAAACTTTTATCAAGAGAAATCCAAAATCACTGCGGATTTTAACTGAAGCCATAGATTAAAAGATACTTGCTCCTTGGAAGAAAAGCTATGACAAACCTAGACAGCACATTAAAAAGAAGAAACATTACTTTACTGACAAAGGTCCATCTAGTCAAAGCTATGGTTTCTCTAGTAGTCATGTATGGATGTGAGAGTTGGACCATAAAGAAGGCTGAGCGCTGAAGAATTGATGCTTTTGAACTGTGGTGTTGGAGAAGACTCTTGAGAGTCCCTTGGACTGCAAGGAGATCCAACCAGTCAATCCTAAAGGAGGAAATCAACCCTGAATATTCATTGGAAGGACTGATGCTGAAGCTGAAACTCTAATACTTTGGCCACCTGATGTGAAGAGCTGACTCATTGGAAAAGACCCTGATGCTGGGAAAGATTGAAGGCAGGAGGTGAAGGGAACAAGAGAGGATGAGATGGTTGGATGGCATCACTGACTCGATGGACATGAGTTTGAGTAAATGCTGGGAGTTGGTGATGAACAGGGAAGCCTGGTGTGCTGCAGTCCATGGGGTTGTAAACAGTCGAACACAACTGAGGGACTGAACAACAACAGGAAGAGAAGGGCCTATTTCTCACTTTCAATATTGTAATACAAAGATATTTGAGGTTATACTCTGAAGAGAATGTAAACCATTTGTTTCTGTCGCAGATTAAGGGAAACACAGTGATAAAGAATACACCTACTAATGCAAGAGAGAGCTGTGGTTCTCTCAATGCAGGAGATGCAGCTTCTATCCCTGGGTTGGGAAGACCCCCTGGAGTAGGAAATGGCCATCCACTCTAGTATTCTTGCCTGGAAAATTCCATGGACAGAGGAGCCTGGTGGGCTGCAGTCCATGAGGTCACAAAGAGTCAGACACAACTGAGTGACTGAGCACAAAGGATCTATCTGTTAGCTATTAGCTCAACTAATTTGGAAACTTAGAAGCTCAACCAGTGTTATTACCCAGATTAAAGACAGTCCACTGATGCAGAGGTGGAGTGCAGAATTTTGAATATTTTTTTTGACTCTGTGCCTTTGCATATGCTCTTCTATTTGTCTGGACACAATCTATATTATTATCACTTACTGCTCAAAAAACCGGCCAACTCTCGATTACTCTTCAGGTGGGCTACTCTGCTCCTTCAAAGCTGGGTTTAAAGGCCTCTTCTGTGTGTCTTCACAGCATTTTATTCTTGTTAATGCTGCCCTTTTCACATTTGTGGAGGCTAGAGAGTGGGAATGTAGCTGTATAGTACAAACTGTTTCTACATTTACACTATATTTAGTATAAAGTGCTTTTAACTAAAAGAAGGATTCTCCTCTCCCCAAAGCCCCAGGAGCCTCTAGCTTCTAGTCAAGTATAACTTCTGCAACTCAGAAGTAGGTAAGATCAAAATGTTCAAAGGCAGTTTCATCAAGCCTTATTGCCATTCACTCAAAAGTCATCTGTTGAGTCCTCAGCACTGTACATTCCAGATGGTCTGTAAAATTAAGTGAATCGTGCGCATCATATAACAGAACCTAGAAAGTGTATTTGAAAATGTGTTTATGGACCTTTCTCAGAAATTCTTTGGCCAGACCGAGTGATGACTTGGATTTCTCTTACTCTGCTACTGCTACTGCTGCTAAGTCACTTCAGTCGTGTCCGACTCTGTGCGACCCCATAGACGGCTACCCACCAGGCTTCCCCGTCCCTGTGTCTGACTCTGTGCGACCCCATAGATGGCAGCCCAGCAGGCTCCCCTGTCCCTGGGATTCTCCAGGCAAGAACACTGGAGTGGGTTGCCATTTCCTTCTCCAATGCATGAAAGTGAAAAGTGAAAGTGAAGTTGCTCAGTCGTGTCCAACTCTTAGCAACCCCATGGACTGCAGCCTACCAGGCTCCTCCACCATGGGATTTTCCAAGCAAGAGTACTGGAGTCGGGTGCCATTGCTCTACTGCTGATTAAATGATACTTACCGTCTACTGCAACAGGAATAGAAAGTGGGTTTCTTTGGTGCTCTAGAGTAAAATTATCCCTTGGTGTATCTGCCTTCCCTTTGAGTCTGTGGCTTCTATCAAGGCAAGGGCCACACCTTGCTCTCCAGTGTCCTCTGAGTCTGCTACAGTGCCTACAGGCTCATAGCAGGTGCCCACAAATGTTTGTTGAAAGATTCATCAATAAGGGCCTAGGTAGTCCTTGAAACCTGAGCTCTATTTATTAGAAACCAAGAGTTGGCTTCCTCTTTAAGATTAGGAAAGGCGCAGACTTTAGGACATTATCTTTGCTCAGTTTCTTGTCCGGGGAGGGGAGAACACCTGCCTACATTGCCAAGAAGCCAACAAACTCCTTTTAATGCTCCAGAGGAAAAAACCCCGAAACTCTTCTCTCCATGTCAAAACTACAGTTTGGGTTTAAGAGCTTCTGAAATTATATGTAAAGAGTCCTTTTTTTCCCCCTAGAATAGAATTTCTTAATTTTAATAGATTTTCAGAATTGTTTATCACCCTCCAAAAGGCTAAGAATCATTGCTCTAAACCCTTTCTTGAAATACGTTCAGGGGATCTCTTTTGATATTGTCACCAGGTAAAAAGCACTGAATATGCCACTTTTGGAGTATTTTCTTTTTCCTCACAGATTGTTGCAAGGAGGGAGACCCCTTCCAGGGCTTAAGAGTGTGCTCTTGTCTAACACTTGGAAATGAAGTGTCCGAGGAGACACATATGCTGACAAAGCAAGAGATTTTATTGGGAAGGGGTGTCTAGGCAGAGAGCAGTAGGGTAAGGGAACCCAGGAGAACTACTCTGCCATGTGACTTGCAGTCTTGGGGTTTATGGTATTAGGGTTAGTTTCTGAGTTTTCTCTGCCCATTCATCCTGACTCAGGGCCCTTCCGGGTGGCATGTGCATTGCCCAACCAATATGGAGTCCAGTGAGAAGGATTCTGGGAGGTTGGTAGGACACATGGACTGACATCTCCTCTCTCCTTTGACCTTTCCCGAATTCTTCCTGTTGGTGGTAGCTTGTTAGTTTCACAATCCTTACTGAATGATGTGCTCTAAAATGCTATATAAAAGGTCACTCCAGCTGCTATATGGAGAACGAATTATAAAGAGCTAAGAAAGGAAATTAGGAGGCTGCTGTAGAATCTCAAGCTATAGACAGTGGTGGCTTGGATCAAGGTGGAGGTGTAGAGAGGTACAGAAGTGGTGGGTTGCAGGTATACATGCAAGGCACCCGGGCCATGCCTGATGCACAGTGAGCACTTCATAAACTCAGCTATTACCAGTATCATCATTACAATTATTGGCGTGGTGAAATGAAATCGGATGGAGTGTAATGGGTCAACAGAATGGTGGTTTTAAGAAGATTACTTGGGGAGTTCCCTGCTGGCCTGGTGGTTGGGATTCTGGGCTTTCATTGCCGTGGCCTGGTTTCAATCTCTGGTTGGGGAAATGAGATCCTGTTCTGCAAGCCCTGAGGCATGGCTGAAAAAAAAGAAAAAAGAGGAAAAAAAGAATATTACTGAACTTAGAGAAAATAAAGATGAACCAAATATTATTTGTATGTGGAGATGTAATTAATGTTACTTTTCAGACACTGTCTTGGATGCAGTGTTTTCAACACGTTTCCCTTTGTGTTTTGAGAAGAAATCCATCATTTGCTTCTTTCAGGACACACTGTTGAGTCATTTGCAGTGAAAGAATCTTGATTATCTTCAAATGACAGATGTGAAATAGTGAATTTGAAGTTGTGTGGAAGATGTAATATATTGCTTTGCTCTGAAATTTATTATGAGCAAGGAGTTGGAAAAAAAATAGGGAGTTAATATTCAGGAAGAAAGCAAAACTAAAAAAGATGACACAGACAGATTAATATATTTATGGATACATGCCATCCAGTTTGATGCCAGAAAAGCCAAATGAAGAAGTAATGTTCTGAAAACAACTCACAATTACCAAAATCACTAAGCTCTGAGTCAGAGAAGTATGAAGACTTGCAACATTCATACATATATAGTTACTATGGAATTATTTAAAGTTGAGAGAGAGAAACAGGGAGATGGGGGGGTGGGGGTGAAGGGTAGAGGGGGAAGGGAGACATGGGCTGGGGTGGGGTGGGGTGGAAGGTGAAGGCAGAGAAAGGGATGGGGGTGGGGGGGGGGAGAGAGAGAGATGGGAAAAGAGAGAGAGATGGGGAGAGATGTTCTTTTTCTTCCCATTTTTTCAGAAATGTGTTTTTGGCTCTACACTTTAACAAATGCAATATCCTTTCAGTCTACCCTTATCAAGCAAGCTCATATTTACAAGCCAAATTATACTGAGACACAGAAGTCTTAAATGAAAGACAGACATCACTGCAATCCTTTAAGGTCACGCTGATCTCTTCAAATGTTAGAATTCACTAGGGTAAGGTTGACTTTTCAGCTAAGTGACCCCATCACTTTAGGGTAATCCCTGTAATGAGTATAAATGTAGTAACACATCCTAAGAAAACACTAGGTTCTAAATGGTAATATTCTATGAGACCAGAGTCTGCTTTCTAAATGTGGACACCAGTATTCTCCAAGCAGAGTGATTTCTAGATATACTGAAGTAGTTGAGAGGACCCAGAGTGGGACAACAGTTTTGGCTCCTTTCAAAATTCTTTCTTCCTTTTTTTTGGTTGGGGTGGGGGGGAGGAGGGGTGGAGATTAAAATGGGAATAAGTGTCTATCACTTAAGGAGACAGTTGGATCATTAGAAATACACTTTTTAAATCAGCAGAACAAAATCATCTAAATACAAGCAAAAATCTGCATTCCCAAAAGTATGTTCTGTGGATCAGTGACTCTTCAAGGCATCACCTGAAAGAAATCTCAGACATATTGACTGCGGTATTCCACTCTCAGAGCTGCTTGGCCCCACAAAAAGCCCATTCTGCCACCATGTGGCATGCATGACCTCTTCAAGGTCATGATCAGCCACAATCTCATTAAAATGATATAAAAAATTAGTAAAGCATGTACAGTACCTGGAGCCGCAACTGGTTCTGGGAGTGTAATTGACACTTGTCATCTTTTCCTCCTCTACCACCATCCGTTCTAGATCTCCCCTACCCCTAGCCATCACTTTTGCTGCTTTTGATTGCTTTCCTGATAGAATAATCCAGACCTTTATCTCTGAGAATCCGTCCCCCTAGGTGCCACACCCTTGTTAGGCTGTGATCACTACCTTTCCCATTCACCATTACCATCAAGAGGAAGGCACCAAGAGGCACCTCAGTTAATCTTCTGAGTTCCAGGCATATTCCTCTCTGCCTCCATTATGTAAGAGCAAGCCCAGCACCTCATGATCATTAAGAAAGATTTCGCGCTTCAGTGTAATACCTCCTTCCTTTGATTGCTGGTCCATAGACACGAAGAGCCCAGAGTGACCAGGTGGCAGTGGTGGCTACAGGCTCAGTGAAGCCTTTTTCATGTTCCCTGGTGGAAGGATAGCCCTACTGGGAACGAGCACCTCTAATCCAGCAAAACCTAAGTTGTAGGAATGGGAAGCACAAATACGAAGTGAGTTACCAGAAGTGATGGTGAAAGGGGCCAATTTTACTTTCATCCCTACATCCCTAGACCAATATATTTTAGCTATTAGGGTGCAGGATTATATATCGGCTCAGTGCATCTGAGGGAGCTCCACAACCTGGAGGGTTTCATCTCTGAACTGCTATCTTATCTAATCTTTAATAAGCCATTCCAATATTCTATCGGATCTGCTTCTGGATGAATATACTCATGGTAGGACAAATGGACTCTGAGGTCAAGTACCCTTCCTACTGACATACATCCTTTGCTGCAGGTTGTGCCCTTTCATCAAAAGCAATGGTATGTGGGCTTCCATGGATGTAAATTAAATTCCAAATGTCCTCAGATGGTGGGCAGGGAAAGCAGACACAGAAAGTAGGTTTCATTTTTGCTCTCTCCAGAAAGAAATGTCTCAAGATGTGGAGAGTGGCACTAACAGCTGTAATTCTACCTAAGGTGGGAGACTGTGTTTAATTTAAGCTTTGTGCTTAATTGATTAATTTGGTTATTGTTTCATCACTTTTGAATGCACACATTTTAAACTTCTAAATTTTATGGGAAATCATTTACATCATATAATGTGTTTCTATCCCTAACACTGAAGCTCCAATGATGATCAAATCCACTAATGAAATTTTTATGTAAAAGCAGAATGCTGCTTTTACATAAAGTCATCCTAGGACACTGAAGATTTGATAAGCATACAGCAAAGAATTTGTTTTGTTGTCTGCTGGAACTAATTAAATGCATGGACAGACAAACAAGTCCAATCAGTATGCTCTTCTAATTCATCCAAGAAATCCCAAGAGAATGAGATCTGTTTTTATTGATGTCTTAATTGCTATAAGTCATCCTGGCTCTCCCAGATCTAGGTAAATAATAACCATAATAAACACTTTCTTGGTGCATGTTGTACTTAGACTGGTGACCCTTGATTCTTTTTTTTTTTTTTTTTTTGTATTCAGGAAGGAATTCATATTCCTATATTTAAAAATATTGAAGAACTTAGTATTAAGAGGACCCATTCTATGCCGCCTGTATTGCCTCCCAGAAATCCCCATATGGGCAGGCACATGTACCTTCCTTTCACATGGGAAGATAAATGGGGGCTGACATAGAGGTGTACAAGACCAGCTAGATAGTTCCTTCCTGCATTTATTTTGAGGAACTGCATTTATTTTCGAGGAATTCTCCAAGTCCGTAAGCTCTAGTCTTCAATGTGATCAAACTGAGGCCTTTAGAGTAGAAGGTGAGGCTAAACTAACAGAGATGCTGGAATGGCATCTCTGCTGGCTGCTCTGCTTCAGACTAAGAAATTAACCTCTTTATGCCCTAGTTTCCTCATCTGTAAAATGCTGATGGTAATAGGAACCTTTTTCATGAAGTGTCAAAAGGACTAAATAAGTTAGTACACATGAAGTCAGTCCTAAAGGCAATCAATCCTGAATATTCCTTAGAAGGACTGATGCTGAAGCTGAAGCTCCAGTACTTTGGCCACCTGATGTGAACAGCCAACACTTTGGAAAAGACCCTGATGCTGGGAAAGATGGAGGGCAGGAGGAGAAGGGGGTGACAGAGGATGAGATGGTTGGATAGCATCACCAACTCAATGGATATGAGTTTGAACAAACTCTGGGAGATAGTGAAGGACAGGTAAGCCTGGCATGTAAGAGTTGGATGCGACTGAGAGACTGAACAGCAACAACGACACATGAAGTAGTTAAAAAACTACCCAGTTCATCATAAGCATTCAGTGCTAGGCTGCCATCATCATCACCGTCATCATATTTATCTCCTGTATATCCTCCTGGATAAAAGCAAATTGAACTTCAATAAGCATGACTCCACTTGTACTCCAAGAAGCTGAATGGGTTCAGATAGCCTAAACTGATGAAGATTTCCGATAACTGACTTTTATAATTATTCACCAATTTTGCTGTATATCTTTCTTGATACTATTTCTTTTTTAAGATATTTATTTGGCTGCACCAAGTGTTAGTTGCAGCATGGGGAATCCTCTCTATTCATTGTGGCATTTTTTTTTTTTTAGTTTTTTTTTTTTTTTTTAGTTGAATCTTGTGGGATCTATTTCCCTGACCAGGGATTGAACCTGGGCCCCTGCTTTGGGAGCACAGCCACTGGGCTATCAGGGAAGTACCTCGATACTATTTCTGAGAGAAGGTGTTATGGGTCAAATTGTGTCCTCAGAGAGATATGTCCAAGTCCTAACAATTTGTACCTCAGGATGTGATCTTATTTGGAAGCAGGGTGACATCACTGCAGGTGTAACCAATTAAGATGATGCACTAGAGTGGGGTGGGCCCCTAGTCCAGAGTGACCATGTCCTTGTAAGTAGAGGGAAATTTGGAATAAGGATACACAAAGGGAGAAGAGTATAAAAATGACCATGTGATGATGGAGGCAGAGAATGGAATGATGATCTCCAATCAAAGGAATGCCAAGGTTTGCTGGCAAATAGTAGAAGCGAGAAGGGGCATGGAATGATTTTCTTCTATACATTTTAGAGCATGACTCTCCTTATATCATGATTTTGGACTTATAGCCTCCAGAACTGTGAAATAATAAATTTGTTTTAAGTCACCTGTTCTTTGTTGTGATAACCCTAGGAAATAATACAAAAGAGGATGGAAAACATTACCATTGAGGAGCTGACAGCACTTAGACTTAACCAATCAGGACACTGGAAGCTTAGGGTGACATTCAAATGCTGAAGTTGTTGCTTTGTTTTCTCTGATAATTTCGACAAAAGTCCTGCCAATCTGATCTTTTTTTCTTATTCTAATCTGTTGCCAAGATCTGCTTTTTAGGGCAAGTAGGCTATGAACATGCATTCTTTCCTATCAGACACTTGAACAAACTTCCTCAAATTTTGTGCCCTGTTCTTTTGTTCATTCACTAGAACAGAGTGCTCAAGTAACAGGCAACCTTGTTTAGGCTGACCTGAGTCATAACCACTCCTGTGCCTGTGGGTTTTTACAAAAGACGTATCTAGTCTTTTGTGATTTCCCCACCATGATTCTTCCCTCTCTTCCTTTACCCAGCTTCAGTATGATTTGATTATTTTCAGTGGGAAAGCAGATTCTCTTTGTGTGGCGGGAATTCAGCTAGATCCCCAGGTATGTTTATACAACGTAATTTCTGTTGTTTAGTTGCTAAGTTGTATCCAACTCTTTTGTGACCCTATGAAGCCCGCTAGGCTTCCCTACCCATGGGATGTCCCAGGCAAGGATACTGGAGTAGATTGTCATTTCCTTCTCCAAGGGATCTTCCTGACCCAGGGATCGAATGTGCATGTCCTCCGTTGGCAGGCAGATTTTTTTTTTTTTTTTACCACTGAACCACCATGGAAGCCCAACACAATTTTACCTAGTTCTAAAAACAGGTTTTGGGCACATATTATTTACCAGGGCTACAGTTGTCTTTCCACAGTGATCATCTCAGATCAGGGTGGCCAAGATTTGTTGTCAAATATTTTCTTGATGTGGAAAATCCTTCCACAATTACAAGTCCTATTTTCATTTTGAACAAATGACCATACAGTTAAATTCAAGATTTCATAGATGCTTAATTTGAAAGTAATAGAGGTGAAGTTTATGAAAGCATTTTTGACTCCTCAGCATTAGCTAATTCTCTTACGTTTACTACCCTCCAGTTCTATTAGATGATAAGGTTTTTGTCCAAATCGGCATGCACATTTTTCTTTGTGGTAGTTTGCATGACTGTTTCCCAAAACACATTGTTCAGAACATTTGGGGCAAAGCATCACATTCTCTTACCTGTAAGAATAAGTGATCACTTGTCCTCCTGATTCTGCTGTACTATTTTGTAATGTACATTAAATACAAAAGTAGCTCTAAAGATGCATAGTATGGAGAGAGTAACATGGAAACTTACATTACTATATGCAAAATAGATAGCTAATGGGAATTTGCTGTATGACTCAGGGAACTCAAACCAGGGACCTGTAACAAATCTAGAGAGCTGGGATGGGATGGAGATGGGAGGAAGTTTCAAGAGGGAGGGGATATGTGTATAGCCATGGGCCGATGCATATTGATGTTTGGCCAAAACCAACGCAATTCTGTAAAGCAATTATCCTTCAGTGAAAAAATAAATAAATTTTAAAAATAAAAAGCATATTTACATTCGTAACTACAGAAAAAAGATACATAGTATGCTTTTTCAGAAGTCTCCAGCAAGGGCATGGACAAGGGCATGTGCCTATGCATCAAGAAAGATCCAGCTTTGTATATTTTTAAAGAGCTGTTGGAGTAGCTTTAGTTCCTTCTGCTCCTTGATTAAATCTTGATTAAAATCAGCATTGCAGTTGTAGGATGGGAAGCAGTCTTCTTCTTCCTTTCCCTGCTGTAGGTAACGTCACTTGATTGCTTGAGACAGTTAAAGGTGCTTTGGTAGTAAAAGGACAGCAAGATTAATAAGCAGGCATTTCCATAGTAACAGCAAAGCATTCTGGGAGACAGAACCACTTGGGGGTGGAGCTGCATATGCCAGGATTTTAGCTCCCATGACAACAGCAGAGGGTGGGGTAGGGATGAACACACTCAAAACTTAGCAAAGGTCCATTTAGTGAAGACAATGTATAATCAGAGTTGTCAATCTATTTTAAAATTCAAAGTTAAATCAAATTTGAGACCACAAGTTGATGCAAAACATTTAAAATACACTGTACATCCACTGAAAATTTCTGAAGCATAAGCACAAATAGTTTAAGAACTATCCAATTGTGACAACTTGTTAGTTTAAAAAAATCCAATTACCAAGATTTTTGTCCCAGAGTAGTTGCAGAAAATTACACAATTAGAGCAATTTTTCTCAGCTGCTCCACTATAGAAAATGAAAGTAATTATACAAAAATAGTGTAAGATAGTTTTCACAACTGCAAGTTAGATTTTTGCTTTCTTTAGAAGAAATTCTGTTTCTCTGTAGATAACCATCTCAACCAAAAGAGAGATTCAGAAGTGAAAAAGAGAAAGCAGTAGCTAAAAGAAGCAGACCAGGGCAAAAGGTGAGTGAAATGCTGAAAGACTTGGGAGAAGCTGGAAAGAATTCTGAAAGACCTAAGAACCCAGCATTCCATTCAAAGCAAGTTTAACACAAATTGTATTCCTCCCTGTTTCATTAACATCAAAGTTTTTGAAGTTCTCCTTTGTCCTACACAAAATTATAATATATCGGGTGGCTTACCATCCATGTAGGAATAGGTTAGGTATTATTTTTTAACCAGACTTCTTGAGTCAAATTTACACAGCCAGTGAAACAGAATACTGGAAATTATCTGGTGAATTGGGAATAAGTTAGTTACTCATCAGGTCCATTAAGGTAAATCTGTATGTTTGTATCTGTTTTTCACTAAGAATACTTATCATCTTGAAGTATTTACTGAGAGTTTTACTCAGTGTTCACTATGAACTTGGAAAATAGGTCAGTGAAGCAACCAGTTTTCTGCTCTGGGCTGTCTATGCTCTAACTGTGCCTTGTGCCCGGTAGGATCTGGTTGCCAGAATATCATTTAAGGAGATGAAGGATCTGGCCCCAGTGTCTCAGAAGCATGATGCTTATTTGGTAAGCATCCAACACCCATATCCTACATTTGGAAAAGAAGATTTACTATCAGGATCATCTAATAAGATTGCTTGCCAAGTATCAGCACCCATAATCTGGGAGTTGTCCTCCTCCCCTACCTTCCACAGTTAGCAAGACTGTGCTGTGACCCTGATTCCCTGTCTATAGTTGATTGATCTGAGAATGGGCACCTAAGTAGAACTTGATTGGTCACAGTCATTACCCGGGATTTGGGTATCTGGGACTTGAAGCTGAGTCTGTCTCTCACCAGTGACTAAAGCTATAAGATGTAAAATTCTGGAGCTGTTAGTGACCATATTTTTTGTTATATGGATAAAACCTTAAGAGGAAAAATAAAGGCACCAGACAAAGGCAGTCACAAGAGGTAGAGACTTCATTTAGATGGTGTTCCACACTTCCTCAAGTCCAGTTGTTTCTGAAGTCCAGGTATTTCCTATGACCTGATGGTATCTGCCCAGCAAATCTTCCTCTACCCTCCCTGCCTCCACCTTTTGACTCAGCCTATCCAAAGCTGGGTTTCTACCTCTTCCAACTCAGAGTCTTGCCTAATTTAACAATCTGTCCTCAAGTTGTCTACAAAACCTGATAAAAAGAAAGTGGCACAACCACTTAGATAGAAAACACATTGTGGGAAATAAAATAGGGGCGCACAAAAAGTCATTGTAGTTGTACTTTACTTGCAATTTAGTGGTTTGTGAGGGAGTCAAAGGGGCTCAGAAGCCACTACAAATAGGGAATCAGAAGAAGAAACAAGACCAGCTGGGAGTAAAAATGCAATAAAAATCAGAAGGTGGCATCTTTTCTGATTACCTGTAGAGGATAACAGGAATCGGAGTTGAAATACTTATTTAGGCCTTTTGGTTTATGCTGCTTTTTATAGGATGTGGTAGGAAGGTTCTTTAAAATTTAAAATAACACACACTCAGGAGACTAGTCCAAAATCCAGATAATGGGAATTCTTAAAATAGAGAAAAGAGAAAATGAAGGAAGCTATGACTCAAGACAGTTTTCTGGACTGAAGGAGTTTCCAGCTTGAACAGGGTACTGAGAGCCCAGCACAATAATTGAGCATAGATCTTCACCAAGACATATTACTAGGAAATTCAGAAAACGGGACAAAGAGAACCTTAAATATCCCCAGAGAAGAGGAGATATACAAAGTAATAGGAATCAGAATTTCTTCTAGAATCTCAAAAACAAATCTGTTGGAGCAATCTCTTCATAATTATTTCCAATCTAGAATTCTATATTCAGTCCAACTACCAATTAAATAGAAGTGTAGAACAAATATATCTTAGAAATATAAGGTCTCAAAAATGTATTTCCTACACATAGTAAGAAAACCATTGATGAAAGTGTGCCACTAAAAGGGGACAGTAAACCAAGAGAAAAGGGAAAAAGAAGGCAAAGGAATCTGCAGGCGTATGGGAGAGTCACAGGATGACAGCCATGCACTGGATTTAGAGAGTCACTAAGTCCACATCAAAGCAGGTTCAGCAGTTGGTTACTCGATTCAGTGTTCATAGCTACCCTTCCCTCTCAAGTGAAAAGGTAGGCATAGTGACAATCAGTTGAACTCTGTTGGTTACCTATTGCTGTGTACAATAACCACAAATGTAGTGCTTTGAAACAACTACATTTATCACCTTACAGTCCTTGTACGTCAGGAGTCCAGCTACAGTTCTGGTTACTTTGCCCAGAGTATCACAACGTTGTAACCATGGTATTGGCTAGGGTTGAATTCTTGTCTAGAACTCAGGGTCTTAACTGGTTGTTGGCATCTCATGTGATTGCTGGCAGTTTTTGGTTCCTTGTGATTGTAGAGCTGAGGTTTGGTTTTCTTGCTGATTGTCATTTTGGGCCACTCTGTGCTGCCAGAATGCAAAAGTAGGAAGTCAAGAAACACCTGGAATAACAGGCAAATTTGGCTGTGGAGTACGGAATGAAGTAGGGCAAAGGCTAATAGAGTTTTGCCAAGGGAACGTCCTAGTCATAGCAAACACCCTCTTCCAACAACACAAGAGAAGACTGTACACATGGACATCACCAGATGGTCAACATCGAAATCAGATTGATTATATTCTTTGCAGCCCAAGATGGAGAAGCTCTATGCAGTCAGCAAAAACAAGACGGGGAGCTGACTGTGGCTCAGATCATGAACTCCTTATTGCCAAATTCAGACTTAAATCGAAGAAAGTAGGGAAAACCACTAGACCATTCAGGTATGACCTAAATCAAATCCCTTATGATTATACAGTGGAAGTGAGAAATAGATTTAAGGGACTAGATTTGATAGAGTGCCTGATGAACTATGGATGGAGGTTTGTGACATTGTACAGGAGACAAGGATCAAGACCAACCCCAAGAAAAAGAAATGCAAAACAAAATGGCTGTCTGAGGAGGCCTTACAAATAGCTGTGAAAACAAGAGAAGCGAAAAGCAAAGGAGAAAAGGAAAGATATTCCCATTTGAATGCAGAGTTCCAAAGAATAGCAAGGAGAGATAAGAAAGCCTACTTCAGCGATCAATGCAAAGAAATAGAGGAAAACAACAGAATGGGAAAGACTAGAGATCTCTTCAAGAAAATTAGAGATATGAAGGGAACATTGCATGCAAAGATGGGCTCGATTAAGAACAGAAACGGTACGGACCTAACAGAAGCAGAAGATATTAAGAAGAGGTGGCAAGAATACACAGAAGAACAGTACAAAAAAGATCTTCATGACCCAGATAATCATGATGGTGTGATCACTCACCTAGAGCCAGACATTCTGGAATGTGAAGGCAAGTGGGCCTTAGGAAGCATCACTACGAACAAAGCTAGTGGAGGTGATAGAATTCCAGTTGAGCTATATCTTTTTTTTTAATTTAAATTTATTTATTTTAATTAGAGGCTAATTACTTTACAATTCAAATCCTGAAAGATGATGCTGTGAAAGTGCTGCACTCAATATGCCAGCAAATTTGGAAAACTCAGCAGTGGCCACAGGACTGGAAAAGGTCAGTTTTCATTCCAATACCAAAGAAAGGCAATGCCAAAGAATGCTCAAACTTCCTCACAATTGCACTCATCTCACACGCTAGTAAAGTAATGTTCAAAATTCTCCAAGCTAGGCTTCAGCAATATGTGAACCGTAAACTTCCTGATGTTCAAGCTGGTTTTAGAAAAGGCAGAGGAACCAGAGATCAAATTGCCAACATCTGCTGGATCATCAAAAAAGCAAGAGAGTTCCAGAAAAACATCTATTTCTGCTTTATTGACTATGCCAAAGCCTTGGACTGTGTGGATCACAATAAACTGCGGAAAATTCTGAAAGAGATGGAAATACCAGACCACCTGACCTGCCTCTTGAGAAACCTATATGCAGGTCAGGAAGCAACAGTTAGAACTGGACATGGAACAACAGACTGGTTCCAAATAGGAAAAGGAGTACGTCAAGCCTGTATACTGTCACCCTGCTTATTTAACTTATATGCAGAGTACATCGTGAGAAACGCTGGGCTGGATGAAGCACAGGCTGGCATCAAGATTGCCAGGAGAAATATAAATAACCTCAGATATACAGATGACACCACCCTGATGGCAGAAAGTGAAGAGGAACTCAAAAGCCTCTTGGTGAAAGTGAAAGAGGAGAGTGAAAAAGTTGGCTTAAAGGTCAACATTCAGAAAACGAAGATCATGGCATCCAGTTCCATCACTTCATGGGAAGTAGATGGGGAAACAGTGGAAACAGTGTCAGACTTTATTTTTCTGGGCTCCAAAATCACTGCAGATGGTGACTGCAGCCATGAAATTAAAAGAGGCCTACTCCTTGGAAGGAAAATTATGACCAACCTAGATAGCATATCAAAAAGCAGAGATATTACTTTGCCAACAAAGGTCCATCTAGTTAAGGCTGTGGTTTTTCTAGTGGCCATGGATGTGAGAGTTGGACTGTAAAGAAGGCTGAGCGCCGAAGAATTGATGCTTTTGAATTGTGGTGTTGGAGAAGACTCTTGAGAGTCCCTTGGATGCAGGGAGGTCCAACCAGTCCATCCTAAAGGAGTTCAGTCCTGTGTGTTCATTGGAAGGACTGATGCTAAAGCTGAAACTCCAATATTTTGGCCACCTCATGCTCAGAGTTGACTCATCGGAAAAGACTCTGATGCTGGGAGGGATTGGGGGCAGGTGGAGAAGGGGATGACAGAGGATGAGATGGCTGGATGGCATCACCAACTTGATGGATGTGAGTCTGAGTGAACTCTGGGAGTTGGTGATGGACAGGGAGGCCTGGTGTGCTGTGATTCATGGGGTCGCAAAGAGTCAGATACAACTGAGTGACTGAACTGAACTGTGTCCCAGAAGCCAGCTGCAGTTTCTTACCATGTGGGCCTCTCACCACATGGCAGTTTACTTCTTCAAGGCCTGCAGAAGAATCTCTGAGAAGGAGATGGAGTCTTTTATAATATAATCTACTCAAGGGAGTGGGCTGTCCCATCACCTTTGCCATATTCTACTGATTAGAAGACACAGGTTCTGCCTACAAGTGATTCAGATCAGATCATTCGCTCAGTCGTGTCCGACTCTTTGCGACCCCATGAATCACAGCACGCCAGGCCTCCCTGTCCATCACCAACTCCCGGAGTTCACAGAGACTCACGTCCATCGAGTCAGTGATGCCATCCAGCCATCTCATCCTCTGTCATCCCCTTCTCCTCCTGCCCCCAATCCCTCCCAGCATTAGAGTCTTTTCCGATGAGTCAACTCTGAGCATGAGGTGGCCAAAGTACTGGAGTTTCAGCTTTAGCATCATTCCTTCCAAAGAAATCCCAGGGCTGATCTCCTTCAGAATGGACTGGTTGGATCTCCTTGCAGTCCAAGGGACTCTCAAGAGTCTTCTCCAACACCACAGTTCAAAAGCATCAATTCTTCGGCGCTCAGCCTTCTTCACAGTCCAACTGTCACATCCATACATGACCACAGGAAAAACCATAGCCTTGACTAGATGAACCTTTGTTGGCAAAGTAATGTCTCTGCTTTTGAATATGCTATCTAGGTTGGTCATAACTTTCCTTCCAAGGAGTAAGGGTCTTTTAATTTCATGGCTGCAGTCACCATCTGCAGTGATTTTGGTGCCCAGAAAAATAAAGTCTGACACTGTTTCCACTGTTTCCCCATCTATTTCCCATGAAGTGGTGGGACCAGATGCCATGATCTTCGTTTTCTGAATGTTGAGCTTTAAGCCAACTTTTTCACTCTCCACTTTCACTTTCATCAAGAGGCTTTTGAGTTCCTCTTCACTTTCTGCCATCAGGGTGGTGTCATCTGCATATCTGAGGTTATTGATATTTCTCCCGGCAATCCTGATTCCAGTTTGTGTGACTATGTAACAATAACTCATTGAGTGTTGGGGGGGGTGTGACTTTAGGGTGTGTTTATTACAGGAACTATTAATGTAGCTGATAATACATACAGTGATGATGGGACATGCCTGAAATTAAGTGTATGCATGCTGTTGCTTCAGTTGTGTCTGACTTTCAGCAACCCTATGCACTGTAGCCTGCCAGGCTCTTCTGTCCATGGGATTCTCCAGGCAAGAATACTGGAGTGAGTAGCCATTTCCTTCTCCAGGGGATTTTCCTGGCTCAGGATTGAACCGCTGTCTCCTGTATCTCCTGGATAGGAGGGCTCTTTACCACTAATGCCACCTGAGAAGCCCATGAGATTAAGAGATTAAGTAATAAGGCAATAAATATTCTCTAACAAGAATGGTTACATTGATATCTGATATTCTTCTAATCAACATATTGACAAAAAACTTCAGATGGCTGCAATGCAGGAAAAAAACTTCCCAAATATGAGGAATTATAAATCCATATTTCCTCTCACTGAACACTATGTGAGAATCACTATGTTGTTCAGTATACAGTAAGTTATCCTTTTATATTGCTGTATAGTATTCTGTTGCATAGCTATACCAACTTATCTATCCATTCTACTGTTGATAGAATGCTTACTTTGTTTCTAGTTTTTGGTGCTTACAAATACTGCTGCTAGGAATGCCTGTGTATGTTTTGATTCTCCTAGGAATTTTTTAATCTAATAATTAAAAATCTATAGTAAATGTAACAGTGAACTATCAAAAGCTTCTCTGAGATCAGGAATGAGAAAAGGATGTATAGTATCACTTGTTTTAGATATTTTGCTAGAGGTTCTAGTCAATACAAGTGCCTGGAAAAAAGATTTAGAGGTAAACTGATGAGAGGAAAAAATAAAATTATCATTATTTCAGACTATGTAATTTGTATACATAAAAGTACATATTAACTTACAATTAAAATAAGTATATTTACTAAGGTTAATATGCAAAAGTTACCTATATATAATAGAAATACTTATGCTGGCAACAATTAATTTTAATTAAAAATTATGGGCTTCCCTGGTGGCTCAGACAGTAAAGAATCTGCCTAAAATGTGGGAGACCTGGGTTTGATCGATGGGGTGGGAGGATGCCCCCTGGAGAAGGAACTGGCTACCCACTCCAGTATTCCTGCCTGGAGAATTCCATGAACAGAGGAGCCTGGCAGGCTACAGTCCATGGGGTTGCAAAGAGTTGGACATAACTGAGTGACTAACACTACTACTTACTACTATAATAAAATTATTAAATGCTAGAAGTGGGTCAAATTAAGGATGTAAGATGTCTACACACAAAAAAATTACTAAATATACTGAGATCAAATAAGATCTTTATAAATTCAGACATATACCATCTTTGTGGATTTGAATACTCAGTATTATTAAGATATCAGTTCTCTATATACTGACCTACAGATGCAGTACAAGCCTTATCAAAATCCTGTGATGTTTGGTTTGAAGAACTTGACAAACTGATTCTAAAATTTATATGAAAATCCAGAGTCAAGAATAGCAAAGACACACTTGACAAAACAGACAATTGGAGGACATAGACTACCGGATTTCAAGACATGTTATAAAGCAGTAATTAAATGTAGTAATGGCATAAGAATGGATACAGAGACCGATAAAAGAGATATGAACTTAGAAATAGACTGCATACATACAATCACTTGATTTAAAACAAAGATGCCATTGGAATTCAGGGAATGAAAAGAATGTCTTAGTAATAAAGTGTTTTGAGAAACTGGATATTCATAAGAGGAACATATGAAAATTGACCTTTTCCTTATACAGTGTGCAGAAATTTGAGGGGTTCACAGATTTTAAAACCAAAGCTCTAAGAATCAAGCTTTTATAAGAGAACATAGGAGAGCATAGTCTTAAGGGTAGGCAAAGATCTCTTAGGATACAATGCATTAATCAAGGGAAAAATAGGTAAATTGGATTTCATTAAAATTAGGAACTTATGTTCATCAAAAGGTATACTAAAAACATGAAAAAGCAAGCCAAAGAATATAAGATAATTACAATACATATATACAACAAAGGGTTTGTTTCTAGAATATAAAAAGAGCTCCTACAAAAAATAAAAAAAAACAGGCAATCCAATAGGAAAATGAGAAAAGACTTGAATAGGCACTTCATAGAAGAGATACTTTAACGGCTACAAAAAAGAACTTAATGACTCAGATAACCGTGATGGTGTGATTACTCACCTAGAGCCAGACATCCTGGAGCGCAAAGTCAAGTGGGCCTTAGGAAGCATCACTACTAACAAAGCTAGTGGAGGTGATAGAATTCCAACTGAGCTATTTCAAATCCTAAAAGATGATGCTGTGAAAGTGCTGCACTCAGTATGCCAGCAAATTTGGAAAACTCAGCAGTGGCCACAGGACTGGAAAAGGTCAGTTTTCATTCCAATGCCAAAGAATGTTCAAACTACTGCACAATTGCACTCAACTCACATGCTAGCACGGAGAAGGCAATGGCATCCCACTCCAGTACTCTTGCCTGGAAAATCCCATGGACGGAGGAGCCTGGTAGGCTGCAGTCCATGGGGCTGCTAAGAGTCGGACACGACTGAGCGACTTCACTTTTACTTTTCACTATCATGCACTGGAGAAGGAAATGGCAACCCACTCCAGTGTTCTTGCCTGGAGAATCCCAGGGACAGGGCAGCCTGGTGGGCTGCCGTCTGTGGGGTCACACAGAGTCGGACATGACTGAGGTGACTTAGCAGCAGCACATGCTAGCAAAGTAATGCTCAAAATTCTCCAAGCGAGGCTTCAACAGTACATGAACCATGAAATTCCAGATGTTCAAGCTGGAATTAGAAAAGGCAGAGAAACCAAAGGTCAAATTGTCAACATCCACTGGATCATAGAGAAAGCAAGGGCATTCCAGAAAAACATCTACTTCTGCTTCATTGACTACACTAAATCCTTTAACTGTGCAGATCACAACAAACTGTGGAAAATTCTCAAAGAGAGATGGGACTACCAGACCACCTTACCTGTCTCCTGAGAAACCTGTATGTAGGTCAAGAAGCAACAGTTAGAACCAAACATGGAACAATGGGCTGGCTCCAAATTGGGAAAAGAGTATGTTAAGACTGTATATTGTCACCTTGCTTATTTAACTTAAATGCAGAGAAATCATGGGAAATGCTGAGCTGGATGAAGCACAAGCTGGAATCAAGATTTCTGGGAGAAAGATCAATAATCTCAGATGATGCCAGCCTTATGGCAGAAAGCGAGGGGAACTAAAGAGCCTCTTGATGAAAGTGAAAGAGAAGAGTGGAAAGCTGGCTTAAAACTCAACATTCAAAAAACTAAGATCATGGCACCTGGTCCCATCACTCTATGACAAATAGATGGGGAAACAATGGAAACAGTGACAGACTTTATTTTCTTGGGCTCCAAAATCACTGCAGATGGTTATTGCAGCCATGAAATTAAAAGATGCTTGCTCCTTGGAAGAAAAGCTGACAAACCTAGACAGTGTTTGCAGAGACACCACTTTGCCCATAAAGGTCCATCTAGTCAAAGCTATGGTTTTTGCAGTTCTCATGTGTGGATGTGAGAGTTGGACCACAGAGGCTGAATGCCAAAATGATGCTTTTGAACTGTGGTGTTGGAGAAGACTCTTGAGAGTCCCTTGGACTGCAAGGAGCTCAAATCAGTCAATGCTAAAGGAAATCAACCCTGAATATTCATTGGAAGGACTGATGCTGAAGCTCCAATACTTTGGCCACCTGATGCAAAGAACTGACTCAGTAGAAAAGACCCTGATGCTGAGAAAGATTGAAGACACGAGGAGAAGGGGACGACAGAGGATAAGATGATTGGATGACATCATCAACTCAATGGACATGAGTTTGAGCAAGCTCTGGGATTTGGTGATGGACAGGGAAGCCTGGTGTGCTGCAGTCCACGGGGTTGCAAAGAGTTGGACACACCTGAGTGACTGAACTGACTGAACTGAATGAAATATGAAAAGATCCTTAATATCACAAATTAAAAAGGTGTTTAACATAATGACAAATAAAAAGCATAAGACCATTACACATTCATCAGAAGTACTAAAAGGAAAACAAACTAATAAGCAGATGAACCACTGACAAAGTATTATTGAGATATGGAGCAACTGAAACTTTTATATGCTGCTAATTGACCTGTAAACTGGTACACACACTTGGAAACCTATTGAGCAGCACTCAACAACATTGCATGTAGGTATACCCAATGACCCAGAAATTTCATGCATAGAAATAAACAACAAAATACTTACATATGCGTTCTGAAGTATTTTGAATTGAATTAAATTGATTGAGAGATTGTTTTTACCCATTAAAACTGATAATCCATAGATATAGTCCACAGAACTGTCTATTGAAGGTTGTACCATTGGAATGGTTCCCAGGAATACAGGAAGAAGTATAGGCAGTCCTGCCCTCTCCAGTATTTCTGGAACTTCCAGGGATCTATCCCCAGTGAGGAGCTCTGGCTGTTTCATGACACAGGCTAGGAGAGCTGCACTCTATAACTTTAGGTGCTGCAGTTCTGTGGAGGCTTCTCCTGGGCTAGATACACCTCTACCCCATCACTTGGATGTTGCTGTTGCTGCCAGCTGGACGCCACTGGAGGTGGAAATCTCCTTGCCTGTGGAAATGGATTTCACTTGCTGTATCTCCAGGCTGGTTTGTCTGATTGCTTTATTTGCAAATTGGGAAGAAAAATGCTCCCTAAAATGTGCTATGATCAGCTGTAGGAAATCTCACATCAAGACTTCTTGAGTTCCCCAAGTTATAGGGATTACTATGATAGTTCTTTGAACTTATTGCCCCTTTCTAATAGTGTGCATTCAAGCCTCTAGGGGCTATGTCTAGGTGAGCTCTTGTACTTTCTCGGAAGTACCACTCATGGTTGGCGATCAGGAGTTACTCCTTCCCCCATTGTAAATTCAGAGGGTTGGCAATCAGGAGTTGTGACTCCTTCCCCCATGGTAAATTCTCTCAGAAGGGTTTCTTTCTTCTCGTCTTCACTGGAAGAGCCCAGGCACATGTATGTGTGTCTGACCTGCAGTGGCAGGCAGAGTCAAGTCTTTTTTTCAATGGAGTTTCCTTAACAACTCTGAATCAGGAGATGTGTATTGGATTGCCTTTAACATTGAAAAATTTATATCATTCAGAGATGAAAAGTAGATAATTGTGTTACAGAGCACCTCATGTTTTCTATAAAATGTAACCTCTGCCTACCATTTCTGTCAGAAATGTAATGTTCTGGCCACAAAACATACACCATTTGCAAAACCAGGTGCTGGAAAGAAAGAATCCACCTTTATTTACTCCAAGTGGATGTGTATTGATAGTGGTGGATAAATTTACTTAACTTAATGTCTGTTGCTTGCCAAAGATTATGTTAAGTAAAACTGCATACCTTAGATTGGGACTTGAACCAGTTTGTACCTCAGGTTGGGACTTGAACCCACAGTCTGTGGGTTGGGAGGGGACTTGAATCCCCGATCTCCTAGCTGAAATTGCACACCTGGTCTCAGAACTTAATGAAGCTCAGGTTCTTTATGTCTCAGCACAGAAGGAATTCAGCAAAAGGCAAAGTGATAGGTAAGAAGCAGATTTGTTGATACAGGATGCTTGTGAAGGAGATAGGTGGGCAGGCAAGAGGGCTCTTCTCCAAGAACTAAGTTGGGAAGCAGATTTATTTAGAGAAATACACATTCCATAGACAGAATGTGGTCTGTCTCAAAAGGTCAGAGCAGACCCCATGATATGGGGTTGTTTTGGAAAGTGAGAGCACCCTGAAATATGGGTTTTTTATGGGCTGGGTAATTCTATAGGCCAGCAAAGAGAATTCCAGGGACAGGGGAGCCTGGTGGGCTGCCGTCTATGGGGTTGCACAGAGTCGGAAATGACTGAAGCGACTTAGCAGCAGCAGCAGCAAGTGGAAGGATTAGTCCAGCTCTTTGGGGGATGGGGCAGGGATTTCCAGGAATTGGAGCACTGCCCACTTTTTGGCCTTCACGGTCATTCTTAGAACAGCCGTCCATGGTGCTTGTGGGTGTGTCATTTAGCTAATGTATTACATTGAACATATAATGAGGCTCCAGTTTTAGTGGAAGTCAGATTTTCTGCCATCTTTGGTGTAATTGGTCCTACCCAGTTTCTGTTGTATCCATAATGGGTTGTCGTTCTTTTAAAGGTTGTGCTCTGGTCCCTTCCCCATCTCTTGAGAAATAAAGAAGTAGGAGAGGTAGATCAAGAACCAAGATATTACCACTATTACTGATAGAAATCAGAGGGGAGAGTGGCTTTGTTACCAAACCAGTTTCATCTTGCTCATGCCCAGCAAGTCAAAATGCTGAAGATGCTGAGATTCACAGCAAAGAGAAGGTTTACCCACAAAATGCTGAGGTTTACAGCAAAGAGAGAGTTTACTCAGAATTCTGACACTGAGGTCTGTAGCAAAGCGAGGGTTACTCATAAATCAGCTAAGTGAAGAGATGGAAAAAAAAGAGTTTCAGATCCACTTCCCCAAAAGCAATAGGCTGGGGGTATTTATGGAATAAGGAGGAACTTGGGGTACTAATAGTCTTCCCTGGTGGCTCAGATGGAAAAAGTCTGCTTGCAATGCAGAGACTAGGATTTGATCCCTGGGTTGGGAAGATCTCCTGGAGAAGGAAATGGCAACCCACTCTAATATTCTTGCCTGGGAAATGTCATGGACAGAGGAGCCTGGCAGACTACAGCCCATGGGGTCGCAGAGAGTCGAACATGGTGTCTGAGTGACTGTAACACACACGGGAAAGCAAAGAAGCAGGGTGGTTTGACGTGTGGGAGGGTGGGAATAGCTGATTGGGAAAAGATGTGGTAATCGGGCAATTACTGTTCAGTTACAAGTGTAACTGAGCTTATGTTCTCAGTCACTTTAGTTGTGTCCAACTTTTTGAGACCCCATGGACCATAGCCCACCAGTCTCCTCTGTCCATTGAATTCTTCAGGCAAGATTACTGGAGTGAGTTGCCATGCCCTCCTTCAGAGGATCTTCCTGACCCAGGGATCAAACCCATGTCTCCTGCGTCTCCTGCATTGCAGGTGGATTCTTTACCTGCTGAGCCACCTGGGACACCCAACTAAGCTTATAAGTCTTTGCAAATTCAAACTTGAGGTGTTTAGCGCTAAGGGTGGAGTTTTTGACCCTCTGAGGTCAGAAGTTCACCTAGCATAGCAGTACTCAATCTTTTCTACACCAGGGACTGGTGTCGTGGAAGATGATTTTTCCCTAGACCAGGTGGGGGTGGGGATGGTTTTGGGTTGATTCAAGTGTGTTATGTTTATTGTTCACTTTATTTCTATTGTTATTAATCAGCTCCCCTGCACAGCATCAGGCATTAGATCCTGGAGGTTGGGGACCCCTGACCTAGCAGATGCTTGTGCACACCCAGTTGGAGGATTTTTGGTCCTATCCAGTCTTAACCAGCTCAGCTTGAACTAGACACAACTGACTCCAAGTTCCTGGAAAACGACTCTGGCAAACATATTGTTTAGGCTATATACAGCTTGGAGGACATGCAAGTCTTTTGTAGAAATAATTGAAACAACCATGATTAGTGAAGGCAGATGGGATGGATTTTGACTGATTATCCAACTTTATGTCTATTAGACAAGACTAATAGGTAGACTTCCCCACCTTGTTGCTGGAGCACTGGGTTGACGCAGACCGAGGGGACGAATGGTGTTGCTGAATGAAGCATGCCTGGCTTTCCTTCCAAATGGGTCACCCCATAAAGCACTGACTCCTGCCCCCCGACTAGGTTGTGTGAATAAAGGGCCATAGACAGCCTAGTGTGTGTTTAGGGAAAACCCTCCTCGTGGATCCCAGGAGGGGCAGTGGCCTTTTCGTTGAACACTCAGCTGGGGGTTTGAGCCTGACAGGGTGGTAATTATTAGCCTGTCCTACCTCCATGCTCGTGTTTGCTTTTCGACCTTATTGGCAGCTTCCTAGATTCAGTTCCCTCTTCAGGGCCTGAACACTTCCTTCTCTTGCTTCCTTCATAATCATGAAGTGCCCAGTTGTGTTAAATGTGTTTTGATGCTGGCAGACACCATTTTTCCTCCCAGATATTTTCTCCCTCGGTGACTCTGAGGAGGAAACTTCCCATTTGGGGCCAGGCTCCACAGTGGAGGATACAGTGAAGTGGATTAGCAAGGACCTGCGGGGGACCTAAGTAGCTGCACTCCACTTCAAAGGCCATTTGCCCACTAAGCCCTCCTTTTGCTCGTGGCCTTGGCATCTAAAGATTATGCTCCCCTAGAATATTCTGAAGTGGCTACTGAAGAATCTTGTGAAGTCAAGACACAAAGAGCCATTCTGCGCTCAGAAATGCCTACATTTATACTCCCGAGAGTCTCGCACTTGTGTGTAATATCTCCGGCTCTCGCTCCTGCTGATTTCAATCTGGCGGGACCGCCACATGTCTTTGTGCTCTGTAGCGCACATGTGCATATGGTGCGTGCTAAATATAAATGCTGTTTGGCAGGATCTTTTTTTTCTCTTCCTTTGTTTCTGAAAATGTAGTGAAGAAAATGTGTAATGTGTGCCCTCTCCAAAATGAGAGACTCTCAGGAAGTGGAATTATCTTGACAACAAGCCATGGCATTTTACGTATCGTTTCAGTGTGTGGCAGTCATGGCAGCAGTGACTGTCCACTGCTGTGTCTCGTCATATTGGGCTGCTGAGGGTCAAACTGACTCTCTCTGATAGAGGTCAGGTGGCTTCCTGCATTGCTGAACCCTTTGTCTGGGCTTCCAGAGGCTGATTTTCAGATCCCTCGACTCAAGTACTAGTCAGATTAGGTCAGTTTAGGCCGCAGTAAGAAACAACACAATATATCTTTATTTCCTATTCACGCCAGCCGTCCAGGGTCAGTTGGCAGAGGGCCTCTGCTCTTGATAGTCACCGAGGCTCAGGCTGATGAAGGTTTTGTCTCAAAATGTGTCCCCACTACAACTGCAGTCCTGGGGCAGGAATGTGACAAGTCACATTCTGGCTCCGAGAACTTCTTCTGAGGGTATCAGGACTGCTCTCACTTTATTGAACAGAGTAAGTTCCATGCTGAGCCTGACTTCAGAGAAGAGCAATGAAGCGTACCCTCCAGGCACCGAAAGGCAGACAGCTATAAGTCTTTTGTTCCTGGCGGTGATGACTAACGTATCTCCTGCCAGAAATATGGAAGGGATAGTTGGGGAGTTTAGGATCGACATGTACACACTGTTATATTTAAAATGGATAACCAACAAGGATCTTCTGTACAGCACAGGGAACTCTGCTCAATGTTATGTGGCAGTCTGGATGGGAGGAGAGTTCGGGGGAGAATGGATACATGTATGACTGAGTCCCTTTGCTGTCCACCTGAGACTGTGATAACATTGTTAACTGGCTAGACTCCAGTATACAATAAAAAGTTGTTTTAAAGAAAAGAATGGACAATTATAATTGTTGAGGTGCCCAGGAACTTTCTAGATGCACCAGTGGTGCTGTTGAGGGAAGAGAGCAGAACACCATAGGGTTGAAGATCTTCTATAAAGGCATCTCATGGAATAGCACTGTCCTGAAACAGTGCTCAGGCTTCCCAGGTGGCTCAGTGGTAAAGCACGTCTGCCAAGCAGGAGACCCAGGTTTGATCCCTTGGTTGGGAAGATCCCCTGGAGAAGGAAATGGCAGCCCACTCCAGTATTCTTGCCTTGAAAATCCCATGGACAGAGGAGTCTGGTGAACTATAGTCCATAGGGTTGCAAAAGAGTTGGCAATGACTTAGGGATAAACAACAACAACAAAACAACGCTTAGATACTTGAAGATGTGTCATAGCTGAAAGAAGTTTACATTAGGCTTACATAGTAAGGTGAAAGAAACAAAAGCCCAGAGAAGCACATTGCACTTTCAGTTTCTGGAGCCTGGCTGGGGTCACGCATGTGCGCGCATACACACACACACACACACACATACCCCATGTCTCACACACACACACACACACCCACACACCCATGTCACATCCAGAGTGGAACAAATGTGAAAACTGGAAAAATACTGTTGGAGGCTTTCAGGTACTGACCTGCTTCCTGCTTCTTCTGCCAGGCTTGCTGGCATCCCCGTGGGCTCTGCTCCTGCCAGTCAAGCCTACTCTGACTTCTTTCACTGGTGGCAGGGACCTCCACAAAGCTGTGATTGCACAGAATGTAGTTTGTTAGATCTTAAGGACTGTGGAAAGTCCCAGAGCCACTTAGCAGGTGAAGAATCATGACTGTGTCTGTGCCAACTTAGAGGGCCTAACATCTCTGGACTGATTGCAGTGAGCAGAGAAAAAACCCAAAGGAGGCTTTTGGATTCAGGGGGCAGTTGAGGGGGCTGTGCCTAGTGACACTGATCATAGCTGGCAGAGGGATGCTTGAGGGGAGCAGCCAGCTGGTTGCTTCTCATCACCCGCCCCAGACAGATCGCTTCATGTGTCAACAGAGGAGAGCCAAAGAGAAGAGCATGGCCTCTCTGGAGAAACCGAGGAGAGAGAGTAAGACAGATTTGACCGTCCAAGACGGCTTGGCGCCTCGTGAACCTCAGCAATTTTTAGCAGGACTCTGCTAATGAATGTGGAACTGAGGGACTGGCAGTTCCATTTCCTCTAGTCTTAACATTTTTTATTTTATTTTAATGAGGAAAATGAGATTCTGCTCAGTTTCCTATCACTGAACCTGGTTTGGGAGGGCATGACATTTAACAACAGTGCTTTGAAAAATATTAAGCATTGTACAAATACAAGGAATTGTTGCTGTTATTATTCTGATGAAGCATACACGTAGCTTCGAATCAACGTTAATATTGAGGGGATATTTAAGGGATTAGGAGGGACTGTAACTACTGGGGAGTGAGTCAGAGTGGCCTTCATAAAAAGGGCCAACTAATCTGGCCATATTAAATTCATTTTTAGAAGCTAAATACCCAAACTCTGAATCAATAAATGGCAAATGCAGACAAAGACCATATATCTTGATCATCGCACACATACAACACTCTCATAAATTATAAAATATGTCAGGTGATTAATTCTAATTAGAGGCTGTAACTTCATTATCTTCTACGTGAAAGGACGAAATGGCTTTGGGCAGAAGTGGTCCTAGATTTCTCAACATGTAAGTGTAACCAAACTGAAGCGTTACATTGGAACTGCTGTTTTATGGTGGACTTATGGATGAATCCAGATAATTCAGGAGAAAAAGATGAGGGTGTCTTTAAATCATCCCCCCAAGGCTTGAGAAACTGCAGTTGGCCTTACTGATTTGTATGAGTTGGGAGTTAGTATGAACTAGGAAAATTTGAATTACAAGTTGGTTTGAAAGACATCCACTTGTGTTGTTTTTCAAGTATAAAGAAATAAAAAATCAGGACTTCCCTGATGGTCCAGTTGTTAAG
This sequence comes from Bubalus kerabau, assembly GCF_029407905.1. Taxonomy (NCBI): domain Eukaryota; kingdom Metazoa; phylum Chordata; class Mammalia; order Artiodactyla; family Bovidae; genus Bubalus; species Bubalus kerabau. The sequence continues at coordinate 19,133,778 of NC_073641.1, forward strand.
ACTCAGTGCTCCCACTGTAGGGGTCATGGGTTCCATCCCTTGTCAGGAACTAAGATATTGCATACCTTGTGGTACAGCAAAATAATAATAAGTGGAAAGCTAATGGATAGTAAACTGGGGCCAAATACATGTCAGTCCAAGCCTACTCAGTTATCCTAATTATTGTTTGCATGCAAATGATACTACTCTAAAGCAGTTCATTCTTATAAAAGGTATACTGTTTACCTTTCATTCTTAAAAAATATTAGTTCATTTAGAAAGCTCTTTCTATTGTTCAGCCACAATGAGGAGGATATGCCCCCCATTTTTGATGCGGTATGCAGATGGTAGCTGTTGGGAGGCTGAGACCTCTGTCCCCTCTGTCTCCAGAGTCCTTCTCGTCTCATTGTTGCATGAGCACCAGGCAGAGGCTGCACAGCTTCTGAAGGAATTCAGCTCTACCCGCTATTCTGAATAACAACACTCTACATTGATTTGCTGAACAAATACCTCATAATTATCAAAATATTTTCTGTATATTGTTTCCTCACCTACTGTGTCCATCAGCAGTTGCAGTTCTAGGCAACAAGTTTGAGTAGGTAAATCGCTCATCCATAATCTTTATCCTTTGAATTTTAGCTGCCCTGCTTGACCCTTCATTCCCCTCTGCACTCTCTCTGCTTTCTCTCAAGCAAGTACATGGCAAGACTTTGAGCCTGCAAAGGGCAAAGCTAGTGAGCATTTACTCATCTTTGTAATCATATGGTCCTGTATGTAGAGCGTCTGGGACGTAGTAATAGCTCAGTTTCTGATTTCTACAAGAGTGAATCAATGCGTCTGTTACCAAGTAGAGCTGATAAACAAATTCACATTAAGTGGTAAATACTGATACTAGATTCATGTGTTGAGCATTGTAATAGGAAGTAATCCTTAAATTCATAGACATCTGTTTTGGATTTTAGGCATTGGAACAGGTAGGTGAATATCTTCACCCTGGGAGGGTGATTGTCAACTCTGCTCACCTGGGTACAGACTTTCTCTAAAAATAGTAGCAGCAGAATTACTGCTGCTAGTTGTTAATATTACCTAGCAAAGGCCCGTGGGCCTGTGCATAGAAAGCCAAACTCTGATGGTGTTTGCAGCAAAGTAAGGGTTTATTTGCAGGGTGCCAAGCAAGGAGAATGGGCAGCTCAAGCTCAAAAGACCTGAACTCCATGATGGATTTTAGGGGAAAGAATTGAAAGGTGCTTGATCAGCTCACGGATCTTCTTGGATGGGCTGGCAATGAGGTAACTGAGTGATGTTATCAGAATCTAACCCTTCCGGTCCGCCCAGCCTGAGGTCTGCATGCTTGTGCTGGCTCCGTTTGTAGTTTACATCCTCCAGTTGGGTTGGGCAGGGGTCTTAGTTTCTACAGAGCAGCTCAAAGACATGTGTTGTATTATCGTCTATATCCATTCAGGAGGAACTAAGAGCCCTGAGACTCTATCGTCCTGATCATTTTCTGCTTGAGTCTTTTCTTTGGAACTCAGGGAAGGCCTAGGAGACTAAAGCCTTCCCCCCCCCCCCCCACAAACAAGAAATGGGGGACATGGAGAGGTTTTTGTACACAGGAAGTCCCCACAAGGTCCTGCTTGATTTCAATCCCCCCTTTTCTTTGATAACTCCTCAATCCTTAGGGGAACAGCAGTGGGAAGAGAAAGGGATAGAAAAGTTTTAGATAGAGATGAATCATAAACTCGGCAGGGGAGCTCAGGGGAGCTGAGTTTCATTAAGCACCTGTTGTTGTTCAGTCACTCAGTTCTGTCTGACTCTTTGAGACCCAATGGACTGCAGCATGCCAGGCTTCCCTGTCCTTCAACATCTCCCAGAGCTTGCTCAAAATCATGTCCATTGAGTTGGTGATGCCTTCCAACCATCTCATCCTCTGTTGTCCCCTTCTCCTCCTGCCTTCAATCTTTCTCAGCATCAGAGTCTTTTCTAATGAGTTGGCTCTTCACATCAGGTGGCCAAAGTTGGAGCTTCAGCATAAGTCCTTCCAATAAATATTCAGGGTTGATTTCCTTTAGGATTGACTGGTTTGATCTTCTTGCAGTCCAAGGGACTCTCAAGAATCTTCTCCAACACCACAGCTCAAAAGCATCAATTCTTCAGTGTTCAACCTTCTTTATGGTCCAACTCTCTCATCCATAATGACTGCTGCAGAAACCATTGCTTTGACTATATGGACCTTTGTTGGCAAAGTGAAGTCTCTGATTTTTAATACACTATCTAGGCTTGTCATACACTATATAGGCTTTTCTTCCAAGGACCAAGTGTTTTAATTTCATGGTGGCTGCATTCACCATCTGCAGTGATTTTGGAGCCCAAGAAAATAAAGTCTGTCACTGTTTCCATTGTTTCCCCATCTATTTGTCATCAAATGATGGGACCAGATGCCATGATCTTAGTTTTTTGAATGTTGAATTTTAAGCCAGCTTTTTCACTCTCCTTTTTCACTTTCATCAAGAGGCTCTTTAGTTCCTCTTTGCTTTCTGCCATAAGGGTCAGTGTCATCTGATAATCTGAGGTTATTGATATTTCTCCCAGCAATCTTGATCCCAGCTTGTGCTTCATTCAGTCTGACATTTTGTGTGATGTACTCTGCATATAAGTTAAATAAGCAAGGTGACAATACACAGCCTTGATGTACTCCTTTCCCAATTTGGAACCAGTCCATTGTTCCATGTCCAGTTCTAACTGTTGCTTCTTGACTTGCATACAGATTTCTCAGGAGGCAGGTAGGGTGGTCTGGTACTCCTATCTCTTTAAGAATTTTCCACAGTCTGTTGTGATCCACACAGTCAAAGGCTTTAATGTAGTCATGAAGCAGAAGTAGATGTTTTTCTGGAATACTCTTGCTCTTTCTATGATCCAGCGGATGTTGGCAATTTGATCTCTGGTTCCTCTGCCTTTTCTAAATCCATCTTCAACATCTGGAAGTTCAAGGTTCACATATTGTTGAAGCCTGGCTTGGAAGAATTTTGAGCATTACTTTGTTAGCATGTGTAATGAGTACAATTGTGCGGTAGTTTGAGTATTCTTTGGCACTGCCCTTCTTTGGGGTTTTAATGAAAACTGACCTTTTCCAGTCCTGTGGCCACTGCTGCGTTTTCCAAATTTGCTAGCATGTTGAGTGCAGCACGTTCACAGCTTTATCTCTGAAGATTTGAAACAGCTCTGTGGAATTCTGTCGCTTCCAATAGCTTTGTTCATAGTGATGCTTCCTAAGGCCCACTTGACTTCACATCCCAAGATGTCTGGCTCTAGGTAAGTGATCACACCATCATGGTTATCTGGGTCATTAAGATTTTTTTGTATAGTTTTTCTGTGTATTCTCGCCACCTCTTCTTAATATCTTCTGCTTCTCTTAGGCCTATACCGTTTCTGTCCTTTATTGTGCTCATTTTGCATGAAATGTTCCCTTGGTATCTCTAATTTTCTTGAAGAGATCTCTAGTCTTTCCCATTCTGTTGTTTTCCTCTATTTCTTTGCATTGATCACTGAGGAAGGCTTTCTTATCTTTCCTTGCTATTCTTTGGAACTCTGCATTCATATGGGTCTGTCTTCCCTTTTCTCCTTTGCCTTTCCCTTCTCTTCTTTTCTCAGCTATTTGTAAGGCCTACTCAGACAGCCATTTTGCCTTTTTGCATTTCTTTTTCTTGGGGTTGGTTTTGATCATTGTCTCCTGTACAATGTCAGGAACCTCCATCCATAGTTCTTCAGCCACTCTATCAGATCTAATCCCTTGAATCTATTTGTGACTTCCACTGTATAACTGTAAGGGATTTGATTTAGGTCATGCCTGAATGGTCCAGTGGTTTTCCCTACTTTCTTCAATTTAAGTCTGAATTTTGCAATAAGTAGTTCATGATCTGAGCCACAGTCAGCTCAAGGTGTTGTTTTTGCGGACTTGTATAGAGCTTCTCCATCTTGGGCTGCAAAGAATATAATCAAGTTGATTTCGGTATTGACCATCTGGTGATGTCCATGTATAGAGTCATGTTTTGTTGGAAGAAGGTGTTTTCTGTGATCAGTGCATTCTCTTTGCAAAACTTTGTTAGCCTTTGCCCTGCTTCATTTTGTACTCCAAGGCCAAACCTGCCTATTACTCCAGGTATTTCTTGACTCCCTACTTTTGCATTCGAGTCCCCTATGATAAAAAGAATATCTTTTTTGGGTGTTAGTTCTAGAAGGTCTTGTAGATCTTCATAGAACCATTCAACTTCAGGTTCTTTGGCATTAGTGGTTGGGGCATAGACTTGGATTACCGTGATATTGAATGGTTTGCCTTGGAAACAGAGATCATTCTGTCATTTTTGAGACTGCATCTGAGTAGTGCATTTCAGACTTGTTGACTGTGAGGGCTACTCCATTTCTTCTAAGGGATTCTTGCACAGTAGTAGATATAATTGTCATCTGAATTACATTCACCCATTCCAGTCCATTTTAGTTCACTGATCCCTAAAATGTTGATGTTCACTTTTGCCATCTCCTGTTTTACCACTAATTTATCTTGATTCATGGACCTAACATTTCAGGTTCCTATGCAGGATTTTTCTTTACAGCATTGGACTTTACTTTCATCACCAGACACATCCACAACTGGAAGTTGTTTCCACTTTGGCTCAGTCTCTTCATTCTTTCTTGAACTATTTCTCCACTATTCTCCAGTAACATGTTGGGCACTACCGACCTGAAAAATTCATCTTTCAATGTCATATCTTTTTGTCTTTTCATACTGTTCATGGGGTTCTCAAGGCAAAAATGCTGATGTGGTTTGCCATTTTTATTCTCTCCAGTGGCCCACATTTTATCAGAACTCTCCACCATGACCTGTCCATCTTGGGTGACCCTACATGGCATGGCTCATAGTTTCACCGAGTTAGACAAGGCTGTGATCCATGTGATCAGTTTGATTCCTATTCTGTGATTGTGGTTTTCTTTCTGTCTGCCCTCTGGTGGAAGAGGATAAGAGGCTTGTGGAAGCTTCCTGATGGGAGGGACTGGCTGTGGGGAAAACTGGGTCTTGCTCAGTTGAGCAGGCCATGCTCAGTAAATCTTTAATCCAGTTTTCTGTGATATGTGTGGCTGTGTTTTATCCCTGTAGTTTGGCCTAAGGTGGTAATAACAACGTCCTTCAAAAGGTCTCAGCCAGCATGCCGCGACTCCCAGGACTGTTGTAGTCAGTTTCACCTACTATGTGCCAAATGGTAATGTACCAAAACTTATTTTATGTGATCATTACAGTAGCTACTTGTAGTGGTTATTATCTTACTCTTATAAATGGGGAAATGGATGCTGAGGAAAGGCAGGTACTTGCCCAAGGCCACACCATGAGTAAGCAGGGTTTAAAAAGCCAAGTTCTGACTGGTTCTACATCAGTGTTCTTCCCACATCACAACTCTGTCTATTCTTTCTATACTTGGAACTTAATAAAGGTTTGTTCAAATGAGCACATCTTTAGTCTATATCATCTGAGATCCCAAATGGAATCCCAAATATTCTAATTCCATGATAGTCATTATCATCAACCAGAGAAGGCAATGGCACCCCACTCCAGTATTCTTGCCTGGAAAATCCCATGGACAGAGGAGCCTGGTAGGCTGCAGTCCATGGAGTCGCTCAGAGTTGGGCAGGACTGAGCGACTTCATTTTCACTTTTCACTTTCATGCATTGGAGAAGGAAATGGCAACCCACTCCAGTGTTCTTGCCTGGAGAATCCCAGGAACGGGGGAGCCTGGTGGGCTGCCGTCTATGGGGTCACACAGAGTCGGACATGACTGAAGCGACTTAGCAACAGCAGCAGCATTATCATCAACAACAGTTGTCTATTGAGTACCTGTTACAAGCAAGGCACTAGGCTCTTCTAAATCAGGCAGGTGTTCATATTGACATCACAGCTCACTGCCGTCCTGGAAATCTGGAGTTCATATAATTTCTTTCTTATCTGTGAATGCTGGTAAGTGTATAATACTTTCCGTATGAGTAAATTAAAAAAATCAGAAACCAGTTCTTCCTTTTGCAGACCATATTTAGTTGTGGTTATTGTAGCTGTTCCCCGTGGTTCTTGCTATCAAAGAATTTAAAGTTCACTTGGAGACACAGAAATTACATTTGTGGATAGATAGACACAAAGTTAAGGTATTTATAACATACCCAAATTAGGGCTGCAAACAATAAGTACCATCAGAGTTCAGCAGAGGGAGTGCTTAGTGGACTAGAGTGATTGGAGAGGATTTTCATGATGGGAACACCACTGGGCTGGGTCTGCAAGGTGGGAAAGCTGGAAAAAGTGTGGAAAAGAAGGGAGAGTGATGATGATAAGGATGCAGGTATAGCAAAAGAGAGTGAGCAGTTCATTGTTCCAGTATCTGTATTTATCAGATAGTTTCTACATAATTTTGGCTGCAGACTGGACCACAAAGGGCTTTTATATGGTGATCCTTGGTGCCTCAAATTCCTTTGGTGCTAAACATGTAAATTGTTGTCTATTTGATTTATAAAAAGGAAATGGTTTTTTTTTCAGTTAGTGGAACCCACAGTTGCAGGAGACTGAAGAAGTAAATGGTACAGCTAGCTGGATCAGAGGCCTGGATAGAATTTTCACTAATAAAAAATTAGCAAGAATACATCAATATAAAGAGATTAAAGGTCATTCTTTAAGCTGAAACTGTTATGAAAATGTACTTTGTGATCAGTTTTTTAGCTATCCAAGTACCTGGAATATTCACCAAAATAGTGCTATTTTCTTTTTAAAAGAATTGCTTCTATTCTCCTTTTTGCTGTGTCTGTGGGGACCTGGCTTGAAATGAATAATGGCTCTCTGAGGTTTTATTCTGTTTTAAATGAAGTACCTTCTATTGGGCAGGATAATGCAGGATACCAGGTGCTAGGCTATTGATAATAGAGAAGTTTTCCTGAGAGTTCCAGGACCTATTTTTTGAGTCTAGCATTTCTGAATGTTTGTTCTATAGAGCATTAATCTCATCACATATGTCACAGCAAATGGGTTCCATGCTTAACTAAGTTTGGGAAATGTCACTTGTAAATTTGTAGTGTACAGTAGCATATGCACAGACTCTGGAAAGTCCTGTTGCAGAGAAACCTCTTAAACTTTGCTTAACTTAGTGTTTCTTAATGTTCTTTGACCACGAACAGTCCCCATTTTCTCCTGCACTTTTCCCCCCACTGAAGATACCTGCTGCACTCAGGAATTAGGACCTGGGAAGATGGGGAGCCACACTAGCTATTTTAAAGGAAAAATATAGTATAAGAAATTGGCAATATGTGTTGCAGGACTGAAAAAAAACCATGACAGAAAATGCTGGTATATCTCAGAGATAATAACTGAGAAAGGAAGAGTTTGGAACTGTCAGAACCTAGAAATTTGATGGCTCAGACAGTAAAGAATCTGCCTGCAATGCAGGAGACCTGTATTTGATCCCTGGGTCAGGAAGATCCTCTGGAGAAGGGAATGGCAACCCACTCCAGTATTCTTGCCTGGAGAATTCCACGGAGGGAGGAGTCTGGTGGGCTACAGTCCACCGGGTCGCAAATGTCAGACCGGACTGAGCGACTAACACTTTCACTTTTAGAAATTTGAGAAGGAGCATTGTAGAGCAGGGACTGTGCCTCTGAGGAAGGAGCATCACTCAACCGCTGCTTTAGTTCAGGACCTGGAAGGCAGAGCTCCCCATATCCAGGACCCCAGATAAGGGCACTTGAGGAACCTGGTGTTCTACTGCTGCTGCTGCTGCTGCTGAGCAGGGTATGAGGAGGCTGGTTCTGAAACTGTGAAAAGAAGCTGAACAAGGAAAACTGTTGCTAGAACCAACTTCTTATGCCTGGGGTGAAGAGTCATAGATGGATCAAACCAACAGGAATACCAGCAGACAAACAGGAATGAGCAAGTCCCTTCCCCCTCCTCCTGCCTTACAGTCTCTCCATTGGCAGAGTCCTGCATTGGTAGGATCTAACGTGGAGCCAGCTGACAAAGAAGAAACATGGCTTGCAAAGTCCCCACCCCAGTGTGGAAAACTGAGGGTGGAAAAATAATACTAACAGTAATATACATAATAATACATATTATATAGAATGATATGATGGCTTAATAATTGTCACTTACGTAGTAAAAACTTACTTTCCTTTAGCTACTCAGTGTCTACATATATCTTTCTATACATATGTGAACTCTTGAAGTTTTGCCCAGTAAGATGCAAGTATTCTTCCTATGAATAAAGATTCCCATTTATGAAGGTTTTTAAAAAATAAACAGTGCAAAGAAATAGAGGAAAACAATGAAATGGGGAAGACTAGTGATCTCTTCAAGAAAATTGAAGGGATCAAGGAAATATTTCATGCAAGGATGGGCATAATAAAGGACAGAAGCAGTAGGACCTAACAGAAGCAGAAAAGAGATGGCAAGAATGTAACAGAAGAATCATACAAAAAAAGGTATTAATGATCCGGATAACCATGATGGTGTGGTCACTCACATGGAGCCAGACATCCAGGACTATGAAGTCAAGTGGGCCTTAGGAAGCATTACTATGAACAAAGCTAGTGGAGGTGACAGAATTCTAGCTGAGCCATTTCAAATCCTAAAAGACAATGCTATTAAAGTGCTGCATTCAATATGTCAGCAAATTTGGAAAACTCAGCAGTGACCACAGGACTGTAAAAGGTCAGTTTTCATTCCTGTCCCAAGAAGGGCAGTCCTGAAGAATGTTCAAACCAGTGTGCAGTTGTACTCATTTCACATGCTAGCAAGGTAATGCTCAAAACCCTTCAAGCTAGGCTTCAAGAGTATGAACTGAGAAGCTTCAGATGTTCAATCTGGGTTTAGAAAAGGCAGAGGAACCGGACATCAAATTGTCAAGAATTGTTGGATCATAGAGAAAGCAAGGAAATTCCCCCACAAAAAATCTACATCTGCTTCATTGACTGTGAAAGCCTTGATTCTGTGGATCACAACAAACTATGGAAAATTCTTAAAGAGATGGAAATATTAGACCTCCTTATCTGCCTCCTGAAAAACCTGTATGCTTCTCAGGTCAAGAAGCAACAGCTGGAACCAAACATGGAACAAGTGACTGGTTCAAAATTGGGAAAGGAGTACAACAAGGCTGTATATTGTCACCTTGTTTTATTTAACTTATATGCAGAGTACATCATGTGAAATGCCAGGCTGGATGAATCACAAGCTGGAATCAAGATTGCCAGGAGAAATATCAACAGTCTCAGATATGGATATGATACCACTCTAATGGCAGACAGTGAAGAGGCACTAAAGAGCCTCTTAACGGTGAAAGAGGAGTGTGAAAAAGCTGGCTTAAAACTCAGCATTCAAAAATGTAAGATCATGGCATCTGGTCCCATCATTCATGGCAAATAGAAGGAGAAAAAGTGGAAGCAGTGACAGATTTTCTTTTCTTGAGTTCCCATGTTACTTCAGATGATGACTGCAACTATGAAATTAAAAGATACTTGCTCCTTAGAAGAAAAGCTATGACAAACTTAGCATATTAAAAAGCAGAGACATCACTTTGCTGACAAAGGTCCATCAAGTCAAAGCTATGGTTTTTCCAGCAGTTGTGTACAGATGTGAGAGTTGGACTGTAAAGAAGGCTGAGTGCTGAAGAATTGATGCTTTTTAATTGTGATGTTGGAGAAGACTCTTGAGAGTCTGTTGAACTGCAAGGAGATCAAACCAGTCAATCCTAAAGGATATAAACCCTGAGTATTCACTGAAGGGACTGATGCTGAAGTTCTAATACTTTGACCACCTGATGAGAAGAGCCAACTTATTGGAAAAGACCCTGATGTTGGGAAAGATAGAAAGCAAAAGGAGAAGGAGGTGACAGAGGATGAGATGGTTAGATAGCATCACTGATTCAATGGACATTAATTTGAGGAAACTCTGGGAGATGGTGAAGGACAGGGAAGCCTGGTGTGTGCTGCAGCCCATAGGGCTGCAAAGAGTTGGACACGACTTAGCAACTGAACAACAACAACAAATTCTTCCCAGTAAGATATTCCCATTCTCCCAAAAAGGGATGCTCGGAGTCATGCCAGTCATTGTCTCCCATTCTGCAAAATGTTAATTTTTCCTCAGATTCAGTCATGGACCCATCAGAATATTTTTGTAACTAAAGACTAAATTATAAAATTATTCACTGCCAATAATATTTATATAAAATCATTAAAAAATAGAGAACAATAAATTTGCTTAGAAACATTAAGAATTTTCTGTAAAATTTGTTAGGAAATAATTATATTTTTAATGACAACTGTTTAATTTTTTTCAAGGTTAACTATCAAGCTTCTAGATCTCTCTTGAGCCCAGTTATTTGCAGGGAAGAGGAAAGTGGAGAGCTGTCAATTCCCCAGTGGGTTTAAGCTGTGTATATAGCCCATGTACAAAATTTACTTAGGCAACACTTTTTTACCTCATCCTAATCACAGTTATTTCAGGTAGAAATTTCCTGTTAATAATTAAGTGCATTTAAAGTCTAGTGTTTGTCAGAAAACCTTACAGTTGTAAGCTTTGTCCTGAATGATTGATCCTGAATTCCAAACTAGAGATTTCCATTGGTGGCACTCTTGATACTATCGATATGTATGTAGAACCCTGGCAACAGACTGCAAAATGGTGGCTGTTGTGCTAACCTGAGTGCCATAATGTCGTTTCTAACATAGGCGGCAGCTTTTGAAAATGTGAAGCATGGCCTTGGCAAGCACACCTAGATTCCCACGGCATTCTAATTTTATTTGAGGGACTAATAGACGTGTCCGCTTGTTTATTACCCAGTGCGCCAGCAACCAAGGAAGTAAGCAGAAAAGATATGAGATCATAGAGCTTGGTTTCAGCCCTTCAGCTGGGAGGATGGTGCTGCCTTTTGAAATTGATCTCAACCAATGTAGACTGTACAGCACCCCTCTCTTAATACACCCGGGGTTAACAGCACACAGCTGTCTGTGCCGGCTGTTTCAAGGAGCACGAATTCCCGTCTTTGGGACCTGTACGGTCTCTTTTGGAGATAGATGTAAAGTTTTAGGTACAGTCAGGTAATCTCATCAATTAAATGAACTTTCTGTCAGGGGCTCTAGGTTTTAAATCAACAATGGCTTTAAGGTCTTTTGGATAAGAGTGTGGTACCAACAAGAACAGCAACAAAAACAAAAATAACCCACTAGTGTGGTGGAGCCTCTAAAACAAGCAGTTTATCTGAAAGGTTCTCTGATATTGTGAAAGTGCAAGTCACTCAGTCATGTCTGACTCTTTGCGACCCCATGGATATACAGTCCATGGAATTCTCCAGGCCAGAATACTGGAGTGGGTAGCCTTTCCCTTCTTCCCAACCCAGTGATCGAACCCAGGTCTTCCACATTGCAGGCAGGTTCTTTACCAGCTGAGCCACCAGGGAAACCCAAGAATACTGAGAGTAGGTAGTCTATCCCTTCTCAGCGGATCTTCCTGACCCAGGAATTGAAATGGGGTCTCCTGCACTGCAGACGGATTCTTTACCAGCTGAGCCACCAGAGAAGCCCATAATATCTCTGATATTGTAGACCCATGTAATACCTGAATGGAATGGGTTTTTAGGGGTGGAGGCAAGAGGACAGGTTCTTGAACACACGTAGAAGTTGAATCTGACTTTCTGCTTTGCCTATCAGTTGGTTAAGAATTTTTGGAGCTGGATTTTTAATTCCTTTCCTCTGGATTGGGAAGTCCTAATCTGAGTTTAGAGGCCTCATGTTCTGGGGAAATTTCTAGCTTTTTTCTTCCATTGTAATCTCTGGTTACCTGATTGTCCCTGGCTTAGATCAGTACTCACTGAGGACCCAACTTGAGGGACCAGTGGTTGGGGTAGTTCATTGTCAACTCGGGTAGTGTATCCACAGCCTGAAGTAATCTGTCTCCTAACTCATGCTTGAATCTCACAGAGTTGAGGGGGATGCTAGATTAGTAAATAGCTGTTGTCATGTATGTCTTAGCTTCTAGCCCCAGGATTCTAGGACTGCCTAGGTGGCACAGTGGTAAAGAATCTGCCTGCCAATACAAAAGATGCAGGAGATGTAGGTCAGGAAGTTCCCCTGGAGTAGGAAATGGCAACCTGCTCCAGTATTCTTGCCAGGAAAATGCCATGGACAGAGGAGCCTGGTGGGCTACAGTCCATGGGGTTGCAAAGAGTTGGACACGACTGAGTGACTGAGTGCGCATGCACGCGCGCGCGCACACACACACACACAACGGAGGATTCTAGTTGTATACAGTTATGTAAAGTTTAAAAATAAAATAAAATTAAAAAAAAAATAGACTGTGGTGCAGGGACAGTGTGTATAAGATCCAACAACCCTTATATAAAGCGTGGAATGGAATTAAACCTGACTTAGGGATCGAGTGTTTAGCATTGTGCCTGCCACATAGTAGGGGCTTGCTTAGTAAGTATTGCTACTGCAGAACACAGATTAGCCACGGCAAATAGCTAACAATATAGAATAATTAGAAAAATCTGTGACCCAAAGACTCTTATCATAGTTCATAGCTGGTGGCCAGGGGGTTGTTTGAACATCTGGAGTTGGACAGAAATTCTATACCACAGGTCCCTTTCAGCTTTCCTACCATAGATTGTTCATCATGGGTTCTTATCATCATTGAGCCACTTTTTCAGCCACCATAGCAAAGTGTTTTTGGTCCTCATATTTTTTTATGGTCCTGGAGATCTCAGGCTGGCAGAACAAATTGGAGATAGAAAAAGTAAGTTGATTTTTTTGAAACTGTGATCTCTCATTTTGAGAACTATTTCAGGCTTCATTCTTCAATCATAAGTCCCTTTGGAGGTACTCAGTACTTTGGCCTTGTTCATAAAAGAAACTTATTGAAAGAAATGACATACCCACCTGTTCTCATTCAGCTCATGAGTCCCTGTTTTTCTCTGCTTTTTCACCTTTTTCCACAGCCATTGAATTAGCAATATTTCGGGCACCCACTGCCTGCCCAGCCCTGTGCTGGCCATTGGAAATACAGTGATGAACTGGACAAAGTCCCTACCTAGTTAGGGGAAAGAGACAATAAATGGCATACACAGTGGTGAAGGATATAAAGTAAATCAGCTGGGTGAGGTGACAGAGATGATTGTTGGGGATGCACATGACTTCTGATACAGTGACAGGAAAGATTTCTGAGAAGGTGAAGCCTGAGGTGAGATCTGGAGTTTGAGAATAAACCAGCCATGTGAAGATCAGCAGGTGAAAACTTCTGCCAGAGGGAAACAGCTGCAAAGTCTCCTCTCACCCAACAGTCTCCATGACACACATAAGAAGCTCTACTGTAAGCCCATGTGAACTGGATGGATGGGAGAAGGCTGGGAAATATCCTTCGGTCACCTGTGAATGCCCGCGGATGTAATCGGTGCTTCTGACTGATAGATGTGCTTTAAGTGCTCTATATACAGGCTGGGGACTGGGTGATTTTCTTGAAATTTCCCCCTGTAGTCAAATTTTTCAAGAACTAAAAATAACAAATTGGCAATCTAGCCACACGTATTCTTTTGTAGCATCCAAGGACACTACCATGGCATGATGGATCATATTATGAGCTGTCTCAGTTATGTGATGAGTTGTGTTGTAAAAGTGAAGCAAAGTTTCATCTTGGTGAAGTGCTTAGCAGAGGGAGCAGTATTTCCAGTCTGACTATCTGGGTCCTCCTCCCCTACCCCCATTTTTCAGTTCTGTTCTTTTCCTTCTTGCATAGGTAAGTGAAAACAACATGACCCCTTAGAAAGAGCATGAGCCCCTGTTTGCTTATTACTGCTATGCAAGTGGGAGAGTTGGAGGGGAAGGGGTTCTGACAGCCATTTCTTTATCTCAGCACATAGGCTAATAAGAGGAACAGATGGATATTTATGAGATGTTATGTGGCCAGTGAGAAGAGATCCTGCAATAGCCAACTTTCCCTTGGCCCCCATCTCCACTCCATGAGGTCTCGAAGACATAGATACAAAGGCCAGGTAAATGTGTGATCTTTATTGCTCTTAAGATATTCAGGCAAAAATGCTATGGTCCCCTGGAAATTGACTCAACCACATGGTAGCCTCTTGCATGCTTCTCATTACACTGTCTTTCTTTCTTTTTTTATGGGGTATAGTTGTTTTACAATATTGTGCTAGTTTCTTTAAGAAATAGAAAATGGAACTACCATTTGACCCAACAATCCCACTCCTGGGTATATACCCTGTGTTGGTCACTCAGTCGTGTCTGACTCTGTGACTCCATGGACTGTAGCCCACAAGGCTCCTCTGTCGATGGATTTCTCCAGGCAAGAATATTGGAGTGCCCTTCTCCAGGGGATCTTCTGACCCAGGGATCGAACCCAGGTCTCCTGGCTTGCAGGTGTGTTCTTTACCATCTGAGCCACCAGGGGTTCATTGCAGCACTATTTGCAGTTCCCAGGACATGGAAACAACCTAAATGTCTATTGACATTTGGATATGGATCAAGAAGATATGGTATATACACAATGGAATATTACTCAGCCATTAAAAGGAACAAAATTGGGTCATTTATAGAGATGTGGATGGATCGTTGCTCTTTATTTCTATTCAGCTCTGACGAGGCCATCCTTCTAGTCCGTTTACTAAGGCTGGAGGCAGGCTTTTTCGGTTTAGGACACTTCAGGTAGGCTGTGTGGTCTTCTTGGTGCTTTCTTCCTCAGGCCCAAATCCAAGCTTGCGTAGTTTTTACTTTGTGGTGAGAAAGGTGCGAGAACTAGGGGAAGAGAAAATATTTCTGCCTAAGGGCCAGTGTTGTTGTCATTGTTGTGGAGTGGCTAAGTCATGTCTGACTCTTTGTGACCCCATGGACTGCAGCACACCAGACTTCCTTGTCCTTCACCATCTCCTGGAGTTTGCACGGACCTGTGTTCCTTGAGCTAATGATGCTATCCAACCATCCCATCCTCTGTTGCCCCCTTCTCTTCCTGCCCTCAATCTGTCCCGGCATCAGGGTATTTTCCAATGAGTCGGCTCTTCAAATCAGGGGGCCGAAGTATTGGAGTTTCAGCTTCAGTATCAGTCCTTCCAATGAATATTCAGGGTTGATTTCCTTTAGGGTTGACTGGTTTGATCTCCTTGCAATCCAAGAGACTCTCAAGAGTCTTCTCCAGAACCACAATTCAAAAGCATCAATTCTTTGGTGCTCAGCCTTCTTTATGGTCCATCTCTCACATCCATACATGACTACTAGAAAAACCGTAGCTTTGACTAGATGGACCTTTTTTGACAAAGTGATGGCTTTGCTTTTCAATACACTGTCTAGTGTCATAGCTTTCCTTCCAGGGAGCAAGTATCTTTTAATTTCATGGCTGCAGTTACTGTCCACAGTGATTTTGGAGCCAAGAAAACAAAAGCAGCCACTGACCAGTGAAGAGCTAGTCAAATTTGCTGAGCCCATGCCTCTCAGGTGTTCAACTTCCAGGAGGTGGAACTTGACCACTCCAGCAGAGGGGGAGTCACCCCAATGCTAACTCAGTGTGAGCTTTAGTGCCCTTCAGTTGCTTGAAATTTTTCTAAATAAATATGCGCTTTCATGTGCAATTTCAAAATTGAAATTCTTTATTCTTTTTCCTAAGGAATGCTCCTCAAATTGTGTAAAACTTGTGTCTCACAAATCTGGGGCCTGCTCCTGGATACCAGTGGGACTGCTGCAGGAAACCCCTGAAGACCAGTTATTTGAAAAACATACTGGAACTGAGAGGAAGATTGGACTGTAGTGTATAAAATTAAAATATCTGCAATTCCAAGGCCTGGGTTCTGGCAGTCCTGCTATAAGATCCTTTAAAAAGCACAGTGTAAGAAAGGATGAATCGTTGCAAAAGCAGAATGGAGAGCTTCTATATACTGTCCACTCAGATTTCCCAGTTAACATTCTGCAGTATTTGCCTTATCATTTCTCTCTCTCCTCTCTCTCTCTCACATATACATGCACACACACATACACATGAACACACACACACGCACAGACACACTCTTTCTTTTTTCACTCATCCATTCAAGTGTGGGTAGCAGGCAAATAACCCATTACCCCCAAACACTTCAGTATATATTTATTAAACAAAAGATATCCAATAGAACCACAGTGTACCCATCAAAATCAGGCAATTGACACTGATTTCTTGCTAATGTATTACTCAGAGATTTCATTAAAATTTTACCCATTTGCACAATAACATTCTTTCAGGTTGAGAATCCAAACAAGAGTCACATACTGCATTTAGTCATCATTTCTTTTTGGTTTATTTCAACTTGTGAGAGTTTTTTCAGTCTTTCTTTGCCCTTTAAGGTCTTTGCACTTCTGGAGTCCAAACCAGTTACTTTGAGAATATCCCTAAATTTGAGTTTGTCTGATTGTTCCTCAAAATTAGATTAATGATTTTTCCCCCAGCAATACCACAAAAGTGAGAGTATGCACATAATGTTGATTTTTTTCACTTGGTTAAGATACTATGTACCAGATCTTTCTGCTGTAAAATTAATTAGTAAGTGTTTGGTGGGGTGCTAGTTTGAGAATATGTAACTATCTTATTCCTCATCAAGCCAAACCCTTTTGGTTTGGCTCCTATCTCCTTTTAGCATGTCCCTATCATTCTTTGAGAACTCCCCTTTGTTCTGGCACAAGATGGTCTAAGCTTACTTGTACTTTCCATGCTCTGGCCCTGATATCAGTTATTTCTTTGTGGATGCCTGGTTCCTTTTAGTATAAAACAGTATTTACAAACCAAGATCTAGGAGCTAGGTGTGCTCATTGCTGTGGGGGTATTGAACAGAGAGGTAGATAATAGGTGTGTGTGTGTGTGTGTGTGTATATATGTGTGTGTATATATATATGTATATATATAAAAGTTTACACATACACACATCTCTAGTAATTTCTATACTTTTTCTATCCATATATATTAAAGCCATTAGTTTATACGAATACCTCTTGTTACAACATGACATGAAATGTTTTATTCTGGCTTTCCCCTTTCCCATACTTGA
Source organism: Bubalus kerabau (assembly GCF_029407905.1). Classification (NCBI taxonomy): domain Eukaryota; kingdom Metazoa; phylum Chordata; class Mammalia; order Artiodactyla; family Bovidae; genus Bubalus; species Bubalus kerabau. The sequence goes on from NC_073641.1 coordinate 19,150,839, forward strand.
AGACAGTTAAGAATCCTGCCTCCCATTATCCTTAGTCCTTTGTTTTACTCAGCTCCTTGCATGTAATTTTCTCAGTCCCTGGTATGTAATCTGTCTCCAGATCATGTGTGCTATCTCCTTAGCCCTGTGCCACTGCCTCACTCTAGCTGAGACTTACCCTCCCCACCACATACAACCTACTGAGAGTTCCCCAATTCCATCCCCAGTAGGACTTAACCAAGAGCTGTCCTCCTGGCCTTGGCTGGCTACTTTTAGAGCTCTCCACTGGCCCGGCATGTGACTGACCCCAGCCTCCATTGTCTGATTGTTTCCACCCAGCCCTGGTGCATGTAAGCCAGGAGTTCCCTTTAGCTCCAATGAGGCATCCACCAAGAATGGAGAAGTCTCCCACTTCTTTATCCCATTTTCCACAGTCTCGGTGGCTTAGTGGTCAAGTGTTAACTCCCTAGCATTTGACGTGTACCAACCCATGCTGCTTGGGTACTGGACAGAGGTTTAATGATTGAAACTGATCAGTAAATTATTGATCAGGGAAGGGAGACTGATTATGGTTGAAGGTAATTATGACAGAGAAGTGAAACTGTTTTATGCTGATATCCTGGGCTAGTCATTTGCCTGTTTGCTCTCAGATCTATTCCCCTGCTCTCTAATATAGGCAACCTACCTTGCCAGTTGGCTTCCAACTAGGTTTGTCCACTGGGAGGGTTTACAGGAGGTTGGATAGCAGGTAGAAGAAGCCGGGGCAACTTCATCTTTCCCTTCTGCCTTGGGCAGTGTCTCCATCAGTGGCTATTTCTCCTGTGTGACACCAGTTTCTGTTAGACTTGCCATGGTGCTACACTCATCCAGTTGACCTATACTCCTGAGTTCCAATACCACCACCTTCTCCATTTGTTCTACTTGCCCCAAGAGTAGCAGTAGCCTCCTACTATTTCTAATTTCTTGATTACTTCCTTTCTGGTTCTCAGTTCTGCCATATCCCAGGTAACCAATTCCCTGAATTAGAGTCCTTTTGCTTTGAACATCTAGAGTATTTTATATTTTCATAACTTAACCTTTAAAGTTGCCCAACAAGTTGATTCTCCTTAATACATTTGTAACAGAAGACTGGAACTACCGTAGTCAACTTTTTCCAGTTGGAGAAAGTGTGTCTGAGATTGTTGTATTGTGTTTGTTGCTCAATTGTGTCTCACTGTTTGCAACCCCATGGACTGTAGCCCACCAGGCTCTTCTGTCCCGGGGGTTTTCCAGGCAAGAATACTGGAGTGATTTCCCATTCCCTTCTCCAAGAGATATTCCTGACCCAGGGATCAAACCCGGGTATCCTACATTGCAGGCAGGTTCTTTACCATCAGAGCCACCAGGGAAGCTATCTGAGATTGAAACCCACACAAAGAAGATGAAGCTGGATGACATGAAGAAATAGATCTTGGTGACTTTGAACAAGTCCTTGATCAACCATTACCTGGAGCTAGTAACCCTTGAACTTTCCAGTTACTTGAACCAATCAAACCACTTTTTGTTTTAGTCACAGTTGTTACATTTCTGTTTAGGTATCAGTTCAGTTCAGTTCAGTCGCTCAGTCGTGTCCAACTCTTCGCGACCCCATGAATCGCAGCACGCCAGGCCTCCCTGTCCATCACCAACTCCCGGAGTTCACTCAGACTCACGTCCATCGAGTCAGTGATGCCATCCAGCCATCTCATCCTCTGTCGTCCCCTTCTCCTCTTGCCCCCAATCCCTCCCAGCATCAGAGTCTTTTCCGATGAGTCAACTCTTCGCATGAGGTGGCCAAAGTACTGGAGTTTCAGCTTTAGCATCATTCCTTCCAAAGAAATCCCAGAGCTGATCTCCTTCAGAATGGACTGGTTGTATCTCCTTGCAGTCCAAGGGACTCTCAAGAGTCTTCTCCAACACCACAGTTCAAAAGCATCAATTCTTTGGCATTCAGCCTTCTTCACAGTCCAACTCTCACATCCATACATGACCACAGGAAAAACCATAGCCTTGACTAGGTATATTGACTGTCAAATTAATTACAAATTATAGGTCATTTCCTCTCTGATCTATACAGGTGACTCAGGTTCAGTTTGAAAGACCATATCCGGATGGAACATGTCTCATTGTGTGATTTACTTATTTGCATTCCTAAAAGAGGAGATTTTCTTACAGCCTCACTTGTATATTGGTCTTTCTGTCTTTTTAATGTGTGATTCCCCTTTTCCTTTCTGAGCTGCCACATTCTGACAGGGTCTCATATATCCACTATATCAGTGGAAGGGACAAAATAAAAAATTTATGTCATCCACATGACAGACCTGAAAAACTAGCCTCTCATTTAAATATTGCAAAAAATTGAGTTATATGCTACATAAGTGACAGGAGAATGGGGCTCTTAATCTATGTGAAAGGAAATTGGATTCAAGTTGTTTTATCTCTTGCAGATGTTCAACATTATTTTTGTCAGCTAGTAGTTAAGTTGAAGAGAGACATCTTTCTCAGAATAGAAACATGAAATAATAATGTCCTCCAGCATCATCTCATCATGTTAAGCCATGAGATGGATGATATCCCGATGTGAAAAGATGCAAATGATACTGAGTTTTGAAGTATTTGTTGGGAGCAGAGGAGAGGCTGAAGTTTTGTTCTACAAAAAACTGCTTCTGCATGAAAAAGATAAGGAATTTCAGAGAATCTTTGTTAATAAAAAAAGGCAGGGGTGTGGTAGGGGAGGGAATGTTTCCTAAGTTTCCACAGTTTCCTAAGAGATTTATTTTGGACAGGAATCAGTAAAGATCTGGGTTTAAAATGTTCCTGCAGAAAGTTGGCACTAGCATGGGTAAGGACTCAGTGTCCTTGGGGGCTGAGTCCAGAGGGTGTTGCTTGATTTGTTCTGATTTTATTCATGACACAGGGATACAAGGCCTCCCAGGGTGATTTGGTCATGGGTGTGCTGTGGCCTCTCACCTCCTTTCCCCTCTTCAGCAAGTGCTCTGGTTTCTCTCTCCTAACATAGGTCTATTTATCACCCTTGGTTCTCAGTCCTTATACCTGGGTCATGACATGCCTTCTATCTACAAGTTCAGCCCTATCCTGAATTAATCCAGACAAGTCGGAAAGCTGTCTTAGCAGCCCAGACCACTGAGATCTGTGATGAGGTCTTTGAGACATCTAGCTGGTGTGCTGGAGGGACGTGAGGGAGTGTCCCAGAATGGTGGCTTCCTGTAAAGAGTGAGTTTTCCTACCCGGTGTCTGAGTGGTCCTGACACTGTAACGCCTAAACTAGGACTGGAATCCTAGTCACCGTGGCTGGGCCGTGAGGCCTCAGGGGTAACTGACAGATTCTCCCTCTGCCAGGCCCCACAGCTGTTCTGAGGACCAGACGTATTTCTGGGTCGATTTCTCAGGCCCCAGGCTGCCTCGTTCAACCTCCCCTTTTTGCCCTGCTTCTCTCCAGCTTCTGTGTTGCTGACGTGTCAGCATTTCACACATCTGTTTAATGGCTGTCCTGACGTGTGCCTCAGGATTTTGGATCCTCCCTGAACTATACCTAAGCAATAGAACATAATTAAACCATGAAAGAATTACTTTATATTTTCACCCTAACTCCTAGTGTTTACTAACACATTTTTAAATGTTACTGTGGCTGGATTTGGGGTGCATATTATAAATGGCATTTTTAATAATAATAGCACAACAATTTAACTAATGTACAGATTCTGTGCTAAGAACTTCACATTCATTATTTAATTCAAACATGCAGCAAGATATTTATTTCATCGTTTTTCAGAGGAGGAAAAGAGTTCCTAAGAGGCTAATTTCTCTCATATCATATAGAAATGGAATTACAAACCATGTCTGCTTGATGTTAAAGTTAATGCTTTTAACCATGAAACTATCCTGACTGACACACTGGGTATGTGGTTTATACCTTTTTAATAATAATTCATAGTTTGAAGGTGATCTCACTGAAGGTTAAAATAAATACGTTGCATTTCTGTTTTGCTTATAGGAAGAAATAGGGCAGGAAGTGGAAATGGGTACAAATGAAATTATTTATTTTAATTTTATTGTACATTAGTATTTATAAAGACCTAAAAAATGCAACAAGAACAGCTCATGTATTATCTACTGCATGTGTACTTAGGCACACATCCCCATCCACATATAACATAGGTTTATTCATACACATTCTATTTTTTAGGGATTAGTATATTTCCCAGAAAGTAGAGCCAAGCATAAGGCTACGAATAAAGCACTGATAGCTTATTTTGAGGTATCAACCCAGAACAGCAAAACTGATGAAAAAGGAAAGTGAGGCAAGAGTAATTGTGAAGCAGTGCAAAGTTATTGCATGGACTAGTGCTTCATAAGAAGTATAGAGGGCCAGGCAGGCTGCTCAGCAAGTGTGTCTGCAAAGCTGTGTGGGTTTTTTCTGGAAAGACCCTGTAAAGAAATCTCATCTCAAAGCAGTTTATCGAAGAGCAGAAAGTGGGGCAATTTACTTTCCGGTATCTCTCCTATCTCTGTTTTTCCACGGTTAAAATTTGTCCAGTTCAGAGTTAATTTCCTCATACTTCAGTACTTGCCAGACTGCAGCATCCCAGATCCTGGGGTGTTGTGTTTCATTCAAATATTGAAATGGCAAGAAGACTGAGCAACTCTGGGCACATGACTGGTTGGTCCAGCAGTGTAGAGGTAGCCGAGGAGGAGGCTCTCCCAGGCTAAGAAAATGGTTGGTCCTCCATGGGAAACGAAAAGGCAGAGCCTGTCTAATGAGGTACATAAACTTTATGGTTGATGTATCTGCTTATAATACACAGCAACCTTGAGAGGTATTATTATATTTATTACTTTAAAGCAGAGGAAACAAACTAATTTGCCCCAGATCTCAAAACAGTGAGTAGCCAAGCCAGAATTGGAATTCAAATCAGTTTACTTTCAAATTCTATGCTCTGTCCAGTATGTTACTTATATTTTGCTGCATGAATTAATTTGATTAAAATATGATAACAATAATACAAAGTTTTTGTGAAAAATATTGAAAATGAACAAAATAATCACTCATAATCTATAGACTCAAAAATAATCCTTTAAAAATCTTTTTAGCTTTTTCAACTGTTTTTATCTTTTCAGTTCAGTTCAGTTGCTCAGTTGTGTCTGACTCTTTGAGACCCCATGGACTGCAGCATGCCAGGCCTCCCTGTCCATCAGCAACTTCCAGAGCCTGCTCAAACTCATGTCCATTGAATTGGTGATGCCATCCAACCATCTCATCCTGTGTAATCCCTTTCTCCTCCTGCCTTCAATCTTTCCCAGCATCAGGGTCTTTTCTTTCTTTGCCTCAGTTGGCTAAAGTATTGGAGTTTCAGCTTCAGCATCAGTCCTTCCAATGAATATTTAGGACTGATTTCCTTTAGAATGGACTGGTTGGATCTCCTTGCAGTCCAAAGGACTCAAGTGTCTTCTCCAACACCACAGTTCAAAAGCATCAATTCTTTGGCACTCAGCTTTCTTTATAGTCCAACTTGCACATCCATACATGACCACTGGAAAAACCATAGATTTGACTAGATGGACCTTTGTTGGTAAAATAATGTCTCTGCTTTTTAATATGCTGTCCAGGTTGGTCATAGCTTTTCTTCCAAGGAGCAAGTGTCTTTTATTTCATGGCATCAGTCACAATCTGGAGTGATTTTGGAGCCCAGAAAAATAAAGTCTGTCACTGTTTCCATTGTTTCCCCATCTATTTGCCATGTAGTGATGGGACCGGATGCCATAATCTTAATTTTCTGAATGTTGAGCTTTAAGCCAACTTTTTCACTTTCAACAAGAGACTCTTTAGTTCTTCACTTTCTGCATTAAGGGTGGTGTCATATGAGTACCTGAGGTTACTGATACTTCTGGAAATCTTGATTCCAGCTTGTGCTTCATCCAGCCCAGCGTTTTTCATGATGTACTCTGCATATAAGTTAAATAAGCAGGGTGACACTATACAGCCTTGATGTACTCCTTTCTCAATTTGGAGCCAGTCTGTTGTTCGGTGTCCAGTTCTAACTGTTGCTTCTTGACCTGCTTACAGATTTTTCAGGAGGCAGATCAGGTGGTCTGGTATTCCCATCTTTTTAAGAATTTTTCACAGTTTGTTGTGATCCACACAGTCAAAGGCTTTGGCATAGTCAATAAAGCGGAAGTAGATGTTTTTCTTGAACTCTCTTGCTTTCTCGATGATCCAGTGGATGTTGACAATTTGATCTCTGGTTATTCTGCCTTTTCTAAATCCAGCTTGAACATCTGGAAGTTCTTGATTCATGTACTGTTGAAGCCTAGCTTGGAGAATTTTGAGCATTACTTTGCTAGCGTGTGAGATGAGTGCAACTGTGTGGTAGTTTGAACATTCAATCATACAAACATTCAAAAGTTTTTGTCTTTTAGTTTTTCTATATTTTTACTTAGTTGAGATGATACAAATAGTTTAGGCTCTTGTCATTGATCGATATACCAATATATCAATGTATCCTCTGTCAATATTAACTATTATGATTCCATAAAAGTACCCGGTTATAGCATAATGTGCTTTGGAAGAAATAGGTCTGTGATCCATTGTCTGCCTTTACTGGGGGAAAGGAGTATGTTCCTAGCTAAGAAGGATGGTAAGAAATATAGTCTAATCTTGTAAATGCTAATTTAAAGACAAATTTGTTAATGACAAACCTCCCAACAAACTAAACGATTTTGTTGACAGATGACTTCTTATCCATGGAATGCTTTTAGTAGAATGAACTTTGTGTCTAAGATTTCTTAGGTAAACAAACCTGGAACTTTCAGATTTATGGGGCATGGCTTCTGGAAAATGTCATGGAAACTATGTAGGAATCTGAGTAGAAAATGGAAATGTTTCAGATATTTCCTGAACTGAGGAGCTCCCTCTGGGTAGTTAGGTGGCTGCATACCTTTGCAGAGACCTCATCTATGATTTTGGACCAGAGCGCTCCTGACACAGAAGGAATTGTGTGAGAGGTTGTGAACCTTTCCCCATTGGACCTGTGCCTCTTCATCACTTGTACCTTTGAAATTTTTAGTAAAGCTTGGTAATGGCTAAGATGTCTTACGTGTGAGCCATGTTTGACAGCAGATTTTTTGTTGTGTCTTGGGCTATCTCAATTCATAACTGTGTCCTCACTAATGACATTTTAACCATATAATTGTTTTTCAGTTGTTAAGTTGTGTCTGACTCTTTGCTGCCCCATGGACTACAGCATGCCAGGCTTCCCTGTCCTTCACCATCTCCCGGAGTTTGCTCAAACTCATGTCCATTGTGTCTGTGATGCCATCCAACCATCTCATCCTCTGCCACCCCCTTCTCTTCCTGCCTTCAATCTTTCCCAGATTCAAGGTCTTTTTCAGTGAGTCAGCTCTTCACATCAGATGGCCCAAGTGTTGGAGCTTCAGCATCAGCCCTTCCAATGAATTTTCAGGGTTGATTTCCTTTAGAATTGACTGGTTTGATCTCCATGCTGTCCAAGGGACTCTCAAGAATCTTCTCCAACACCACAATTCAAAAGCATCAATTCTTTGGCACTCAGCCCTCTTTATGGCCCAACTCTCACATATATACATGACCACTGGAAAAACTATAGCTTTGACCAAATGGACCTTTGTGAGCAAAGAGATTTCTCTGTTTTTTTTTTTTTTTTTTTTTTAACATTGTCTAGGTTTGTTGTAGCTTTCCTTCCAAGGAGCTAGAGTCTTTTAATTTCATGGCTGCAATCACCATTCACAGTGGTTTTAGAGTCCAAGAAAAGAAAATTTGTCATTGCTTCTACTTTTTTCTCCTTCTGTTTGCTGTGAAATGATGTGACCAGATGCCATGATCTTAATTTTTTCAATGTTGAGCTTTTAGCCAGCTTTTTCACTCTTCCTCTTTCACCCTCATCCAGAGGCTCTTTAGTTCCTCTTCACTTTCTGCCATTAGAATGGTATCATCTGCTTATTTGAGATTGTGATATTTCTCCTGGCAGTCTTGATTCCAGCTTGTGATTCATCCAGCCCAGCATTTCCCATGATGTACTCTGCATATAAGTTAAATAAACAGGGTAACTATATATAGCCTTGACGTATTCCTTTCTCAATTTGGAACCAGTTCATTGCTCCATGTAAGGTTCTAACTGTTGCTTCTTGACACACATACAGGTTTCTTAGGAGGCAGGTAAGGTGGTCTGATAGTCCCATTTCTTTAAGAATTTTCCACAGTTTGTTGTGATCCACACAGTCAAAGGTTTTAGTGTAGTCATGAAGCAGAAGTAGATGTTTTTCTGGAATACTCTTGCTTTTTCTATGATCCAGCAGATGTTGGCAATTTGATCTCTGGTCTCTTTGCTTTTTCTAAATCCAGCTTGTACATCTGGAAGTTCTCAGTTCATGTGCTGCTGAAGCCTAGCTTAAAGGATTTTAAGCATAACCTTACTAGCATGTGAAATGAGTGCAATTTTACCATAGTTTGAAAATTCTTTGTCATTGCCTTTCTTTGGGATTGAAATGGAAACTGACATTTTCCTGTCCTGTGGCCACTGCTGAGTGTTCCAAATTTTCTGACATGTTGAGTGCAGCACTTTCACAGCATCATCTTTTAGGATTTGAAATAGGACAGCCAGAATTCCATCACCTCCACTAGTTTTGTTTGTAGTGCTGCTTCCTAAGGCTCACTTGACTTCACACTCCAGGATGTCTGGTTGTAGTTGAGTGACCACACCATTGTGGATATGCAGGTCATTAATACCTTTTTGTATAGTTCTTCTGTGTTTCTATTTATTTAATTTACTTATTGTTGGCTGTGCTACTTTGGCTATTTATTTATTTATATCCTGGTCATTAAGGGCTTTTTGATCAGTTTTGCTGTGTTTCTATTTATTTTATTTATTTATATTATTTGTTGCTTTGTGTGGGCTTTCTCTAGTTGCAGTGAGCAGGGTCAACTCCTCATTGTGGTGCACAGGCTTGTCACCATGGTGGCTTCCCTTGTTGCGGATCATGGGCTCTAGGTGTGTGAGCTTCAGGAGTTGTAGCATGTGGGCTCAGTAATTGTGGCTCATGGGCTCTAGAGCTGGGACTTAATAGTTGTGGTGCACAGGCGCAGTTGCTCTGTGGCATGTGGGCTCCTCCTGTACCAGGAATCAAACCCATGTCCCTTGCACTGGCAGATCACTGGACCACCAGGGAAGCCCCTAATGTTTTGTAACTTTATTATTTTTTTTTCAGGTTTTATTTTTTTTTTATTATTTTTTTTTTCTGGGTAACATCTTGTTTTGTTTTTTTTTTTTAATTTTATTTAACTTTACAATATTGTATTGGTTTTGCCATATATCAAAATGAATCTGCCACAGGTATACATGTGTTCCCCATCCTGAACCCTCCTCCCTCCTCCCTCCCCATACCATCCCTCTGGGTCATCCCAGTGCACCAGCCCCAAGCATCCAGTATCGTGCATCGAACCTGGACTGGCGACTCATTTCATATATGATATTATACATATTTCAATGCCATTCTCCCAAATCATCCCACCCTCTCCCTCTCCCACAGAGTCCAAAAGGCTGTTCTATACATCATTGTCTCTTTTGCTGACTCGTATACAGGATTATCGTTACCATCTTTCTAAATTCCATATATATGTGTTAGTATACTGTATTGGTGTTCTTCTTGCTGGCTTACTTCACTCTGTATAATAGGCTCCAGTTTCATCCACCTCATTAGAACTGATTCAAATGTATTCTTTTTAATGGCTGAGTAATACTCCACTGTGTATATGTACCACAGCTTTCTTATCCATTCGTCTGCTGATGGACATCTAGGTTGCGTCCATGTCCTGGCTATTATAAACAGTGCTGCGATGAACATTGGGGTACACATGTCTCTTTCCCTTCTGGTTTCCTCAGTATGTATGCCCAGCAGTGGGATTGCTGGATCATAAGGCAGTTCTATTTCCAGTTTTTTAAGGAATCTCCACACTGTTCTCCATAGTGGCTGTACTAGTTTGCATTCCCACCAACAGTGTAAGAGGGTTCCCTTTTCTCCACACCCTCTCCAACATTTATTGCTTGTAGACTTTAGGATCGCAGCCATTCTGACTGGCGTAAAATGGTACCTCATTGTGGTTTTGATTTGCATTTCTCTGATAATGAGTGATGTTGAGCATCTTTTCATGTGTTTGTTGGCCATCTGTATGTCTTCTCTGGAGAAATGTCTATTAGTTCTTTGGCCCATTTTTTGACTGGGTCATTTATTTTTCTGGAATTGAGCTGTAGGAGTTGCTTGTATATTTTTGAGATTAGTTGTTTGTCAGTTGCTTCATTTGTTATTATTTTCTCCCATTCTGAAGGCTGTCTTTTCACTTTGCTTATAGTTTCCTTTGTTGTGCAGAAGCTTTTAAGTTTAATTAGGTCCCATTTGTTTATTTTTGCTTTTATTTCCAATATTCTGGGAGGTGGGTCATAGAGGATCCTGCTGTGATGTATTGTAACTTTAATTACTACTGAAATACACAACTCTGAGCAAATCATTATATATGTTTTATATGGACTTTCCTGGTAGCTCAGTTGGTAAAGAATCTGCCTGGAATGCGGGAGACCCTGGTTCAATTCCTGGGTTGGGAAGATCCTCTGGAGAAAGGATAGGCTACCCACTCTAGTATTCTTATGCTTCCCTGTGGCTCAGCTGGTAAAGAATCTGCCCACAATGTGGGAGACCTGGGTTTTATCCCTGGGTTGGGAAGATCTCCTGGAGAAGGGAATGGCTACCTACTCCAGTATTCTGGAATTCCATGGACTGGGAGCTCCAGTAGTTGTAGCACATGGGCTCAGTAGTTGTGGCTGGTGGGCTCTAGAGCTGGGGCTTAATAGTTGTCGTGCACAGGCCCAGTTGCTCTATGTCATGTGGGATCTTCCTGTACCAGGGATCAAACCCATGTCCCTTACATTGGCAGGTGGATTCCTAATCACTGGACCATGAGAGAAGTCCTTAATGTTTTGTAACTTTTTGTAGTTTTAAATACTACTGAAATACACAACTCTGATCAAATAATTATATATGTTTTATATAATTTATTTTGAGTGATTCCAAGAGAAGGAGTTTGCTATATACTTTTTAATTGCTACAAGAGGGAAACCTTTGTGATAATCTGTTGCTTTGCCTCTTGTTCTTGCTATTTCAAGGAGAAAGAGGAGGGTCAAGAGGAAAAGAGGAAAAAAGGAGAAAGAAGTAAGGAAAAGATGAAAAAAGGGAAAAATAGTAAAGATAGAAGGAATCATTACCAGACTCTCCTATAAACCTGGGATCTGTCTTCACTCTTGAGTAATCGTTCCTGCTGAAATCCTTCCATTCCTAGTTTTGCTTCCAAATCCCATTCCTGCTCCATACCCTGAAATCCTGCAGGGCCCAGCTGAGCTCTGCCTGATTCTTCTTATACTGATTACCGCCTGATAAAGCTACTGAGGGGTCTTTCCAGGTGGCTCAGTGGTAAGGAGTCCACCTGCCAACGCAGGAGATGCAGGTTCAATCCCTGGGTTGGGAAGATACTCTGGAGAAGGAAATGACAACCCATTCCAGTATTCTTGCCTGGAGAATCCCATGGACAGAGGAGCCTGGTGGGCTACAGTCCATGGGGTTTCAAAGAGTTGGACACAACTTAGCTACTGAACAACAACAGGAGTAACTGGAGAAACCTCAAGCAGTGTTTGAGGAGGGGAGATACATTTCTGGCATTCCAAGTTGGAGCTAGTGGTCTTATAGCACATCTAGGGCTTCTCTGGTGGCTCAGATGGTAAAGAATCCGCTTGCAGTGCATGAGACCTGGGTTCGATCCCTGAGTTGGGAAGATCTCCTGGAGAAGGGCATGGCACCCCACTCAAGTATTCTTACCTGGAGAATCCCATGGACAGAGGAGCCTAGGGGGCTACAGTCCATACGGTCTCAAAGAGTTGGACATGACTGAGCAACTAAGCACACAGCACAGGGTTCTTAATCCAGGGCTCACAGAATTTGGTGGGGGGGAGGGTCAGTGAGTTTGGAGGGAAAATTTATACCTTTAATTCACAAAAAGCTCTGCTTCTCTAAAAGATACCTGACTGAAGCAAGTTGCCGTGGTGTGAGCTTTCCCTTATTAAGAACTGTGTAGGGGCTTCTCTGCTAATTTGCTTTTTCTATCATTTAGTTCCTTGCTTCCTTTGTTTTCCCCATTTTATGGGGAGGAGTAGCATCTGATGTCAGAGAAGGCAATGGCACCACACTCCAGCACTCTTGCCTGGAAAATCCCATGGACGGAGGAGCCTGGTAGGCAGCAGTCCATGGGGTCACTGAGGGTCCGACACAACTGAGCGGCTTCACTTTCATTTTTCACTTTAATGCATTGGAGAAGGAAATGGAAACCCACTCCAGTGTTCTTGCCTGGAGAATCCCAGGGACGGGGGAGCCTGGTGAGCTGCAGTCTATGGGGTTGCACAGAGTCGGACACGACTGAAGTGACTTAGCAGCAGTAGCAGCAGCAGCATCTGATGTAGTAGAAGAATACTAGGCTAGGGATCAGTTAGTCCAGGTACTAACCTTTGCTCTGGGTATTGATAAATTGAAGCATTGCACTCAGTGGTCTTCATACCTCCCACTTTGTCTTCATGAAGAAGTACCATTAGATAAATTAAATATTTCATTTCTAGACAAAAAGTTCTAATATGTCCTCCCACCCCTTCAATTGCAATGCACTGATGAACAGAAAACTGCCTATGGGAGGCTTTGCATATAATCCTTCCTCTTCCATGCCCCCGACCTTTCTAGAGTGTACTTCAAGGAAGTACAAGCTGGTCTTGGAAAAATCCCACCTAGCCAGTTTCTCACAAATGAGGGGAAGTCAGATGTATGGGTGCAGAGGGAGACCTGGGGAATATTTTGAACTGAGATGGCCAATATTAAGCAACAAGAAACCCCTCATGTAGTCTGCAGGGGGTTCTGTGTGGTTGCCCTTTAAGCTGGGCACGGGGCTACTGCTCTTCTCTCATCTCAGACATGCTGGCTGAGAGTACTGTAGGCAGACAGAAGGTGATAGCCATTCCTAGAAATTTCTCAGTGTAATTCTTTGATTTCACACATTTTTATTCTTAACAAAGAGGAGTTCGAACATTAGGTGAAGATAGTTTAATATATTACTGAGATATCTTAGGGATGGGGAGGGACCACTACAATGTGTAGGCCAAAGTCATTGTTTTCTCTGCCTTCATTCTTCTCCTGTGTTATTGTCCTTGACTTTAGGGTGTGTGTGTGTGTGTGTGTGGTGTGTAGGGTGCATGTGTGTGTAATGAGGTGTGTGTGTGTGTGTGTGTGTGTGTGTGTGTGTGACTCAGTTGTGTCCGACCCTTTGTGACCCCATGGTCTTACTCACAAAAAAGTTCTCAGTAGTCTCTTTAAAACCCTTGATGAATGCTCTAGCCTCCAAGTTGAGGGAATATCCCAAAGGTGAGGTAAACAGCAATGCCAACAGGAGTTCCAGTTGCCATAGATCTAAGGGGAGAAGTGTCCAAAGACATGGGAAATAAAGATTGACTGTAAGAATGTGACTCGGACCACATTGTTTCAGCAAAATCACATGTGATATTTTAAAAATCACAAGATCAGTGAACCATTCAAAGAGTCAGGGTTAATCAGAATAGAGCCCTACAGATAGATTCTGTTAAAATAATAACAAGAAATTGGGAATATAGAAACAATTTTAAAAAAATTGAGGTAAAATATATACCACAGAGAAATTGTCTTTAGAACAATAGAAAGAGTACACAGAAATTGTTCCTAGGGTCTCAAAGAGGTAACCCCTAACAAAAGTTACAGTCAGAGAAAAAAGTCTCAAAGAAGCAATAGAAAAGTTCAAATAAGAATTAAAAGGCAGGGGTTTTCTAGGCAAGAGTACTGGAGTGTTTTGCCATTTCCTTCTCCAAGGAAAAGATGGGAAATGAACTAAAGAAATAGAAAAGGAAAAACAACACAGAAAGAATAAATGTGACTGAAAACATATGTATAGTGGCAGGTTTGACAACATCACCTAAAATGAAATGGAAATGAACAAAAGACATAAAAGAGATTATAGACAAGGTACTGGATATGAAGGAAAAATAAAGGTGATCCTATGTATACTAATTGACACTTTGAGAGAGAGAACAGAACAGATGGAACAGAAATGATTTCAATAATATAAAAGTTTCCTTCAGTAAAAGCCTGAATCAGCACACTGAAGCACGATCCAGTAAAGATTGGCACAATACAACCAGTACCCAGCCATATCCTTAAAAAGTTACTGAATACGAGATAAAGGGAGATTTATATGGGCGTGAAGAAAAGAAATTAAGTCACAAAGAAGGGAAAAGTCTGGCTGACTTCAGACTTCTTCATAGCAAGATTAAATGCCAAAAGATGTTGAGGGAATGCCAACAAAATGTTACTAAATAATTAACCATGCAAGTTTGAGTCTAAAGGCAGCAGATAATCTCAATAGTGCACGTGGTTAGGCAATACAGTAGATAGGGGTCCTTGGGAAAAAATAAGTTTAGCGGATCAGGAGATGATTCACAATAACTGTAGCCATTTTATTGAATAAGTTGAATTTGAAATATCCAAATATAAAATCTTTATATTCTCCCACGTCTTTAGACTGTCCTAGTCAAATATTCCTTTCTTGTTCTTTGAGCAGTCTATTGGTCTGATCCCTTCACTTTTCTGGTATTTTCAAGTATTCAAAATCCAGTAAATCTTCTATCTCATATACAATTTAACTCTTATTGTCTTTCCAAGGTTGGGCACCTATGGCAGATGATGGGTACCAAAATCTCTTTCTCTGGCATATGAATTATTTTGAGTTAACTGCCAACCGAGAACCAGTAGATGTAGGAAAGCTCTTTACCTCCCTCCCCTAAAAATAGAGCACAAATTTTCCCTTTTGTAGAGGAAATTTACATTTGTAAAAAGTCTCTGTACCACGAAGAGATCTACTCCCACAGACAACATTTACCACCTGAGAGGGTCTTAACTGCATAACAACACAGCCCTTATTTCTTACTCCTATAACCACTCTTCTCCACCCCAGAGGCTTAACCACCCTTTCCTTTGTGTAGTCTAGGATGGTATATGTCTTAGTCATTTAGCCATTTCCTTGAGCCACATTATACTCTTTGAACTCCTGCACATAGTACATAATTAAAACTGTTTTTTCATCTTCTTATTCTGTCTTTTATCAGTTTTATTTAGAGTTTCAGCCATTGAACCTAAGAGGGGAGAGGGAAAATGACTTTTCCTCCCCCACACAGATCTCTTCTTCCTTCTCTCATCTCCTCTCCTTACCCTCTGTCTTGTCTGAGTCCTCTTCTCCTCTTGTGTGTTGTGATGAGAAGGAGAGGTGGGAGAGAACCGGTGAACATCACTTAGACAGTGCCTTTGGGTGCTCTTAGGTTCTTATTGCCTCTGATTCTATGTGAGAGGTCCAGATGGTGTTGCTCTCCAAAGGTGAATCCGGAGGGAAGGAGGCAGGGCACCACCTTCAAAAGAACGGCGTGCCATTGTCACGGATGGGCTGGCATCTCCTCCCTCCTTTGGAAAGTATGAAAGTGAAAGTGTTAGTCACTCAGTCATGTCCGAATCTTTTGTGACCCCATGGACTGTGGCCTGCCAGGCTCCTCTGTCCATGGAATTTTCCAGGCAAGAATGCTGGAGTGGGTTGCCATTCCCCTTTCCAGGGGATCTTCCTCACCCAACGATCGAATCTGAGTCTCCTTCATTGCAGGGAGATTCTCTACTGTCTGAGGCACCAGGGAAGCCCAGGCCTCTCCCAGATTCTCTGGGTTAGTTGGTTAGTTTTCAGCGGAAGCGGCGGTGGCAGCACCGTGATCCTATCGGGACCTCCTGATGTGAGACAATTCATAATGGTGGTTATTATGGTGCCTGGCAGAGCTGGGTGGTTTTGTGCAATGGTTCCCTAGCCAAATGTAACTGTTTTAAATCTTGAAAACATAGAAATAATGGTTAACCAATGTTGGGAGATATAAGGAGGAAATGTGGAAGGGATTAAAAGTGTCAAATTTTGTTATCTTTCATGTAAAGGGGTAGATAGATATTGTTCAACATTGTATGGTATGGTTAAAAATTGATTTCCCCCCATAATTCTATATATTTTTTAAACCTTGGAGTAGTAGTTCTCACCTAGAAGCGATTTTGACCCACCGTCCCAGGGGCATTTGGCTCTGTCTGGAGACAGTTTTGGTGGTCTCACTGCAGGGAGGAGGGTGTTTCTGCTGGTGTCTTGTGAGTACAGGCCAGGGATGCATCTAAAAATCCTACGAAGGGATTAGCAGCCCGCCAAAGTGATGTGAAAATTACTTGAAACCGAAAACATCTGAGCAGCTGCAAGAAGAAACATTACCTAAACTTAAGCAGAGCCTCCTGAAAATACTGCCGTTAGCTGCCATCAGTCCTTTTCTCAGGGAGTTTCCTACTGAGGGGAAGTGACAGGCGAAGACTCACTCTTAGCACCAGCTGCCCATTAGCATCAAAAAGCCCAGTAGGCTCTTTCATACTTTCCCATTAATACCGAACCTCCTCTCCCTTTTTATTTTTTTATTTTTAATTTTTAAAAAATATAAATTTATTTATTTTAATTGGAGGCTAATTACTTTACAATATTGTATTGGTTTTGCCATACATCAACATGAATCCGCCACAGGTGTACACGTGTTCCCCATCCTGAACCCCCCTCCCACCTCCCTCCCCATCCCATCCCTCTGGGTCATCCCAGTGCACCAGCCCCGAGCATCCTGTATCATGCAGCGAACCTGGACTGGCAGTTCGTTTCATATATGATATTATACATGTTTCAATGCCATTCTCCCAATTCATCCCACCCTCTTCCTCTCCCACAGAGTCCAAAAGACTGTTCTATACATCTGTGTCTCTTTTGCTGTCTCGCATACAGGGTTATTGTTACCATCTTTCTAAATTCCATATATATGCGTTAGTATACTGTATTGGTGTTTTTCTTTCTGGCTTACTTCACTCGGTATAATAGGCTCCAGTTTCATCCACCTCATTAGAACTGATTCAAATGTATTCTTTTTAATGGCTGAGTAATACTCCATTGTGTATATGTACCACAGCTTTCTTATCCATTCATCTGCTGATGGACATCTAGGTTGCTTCCATGTCCTGGCTATTATAAACAGTGCTGCGATGAACATTGGGGTACACGTGTCTCTTTCAATTCTGGTTTCCTTGGTGTGTATGCTCAGCAGTGGGATTGCTGGGTCGTATGGCAGTTCTATTTCCAGTTTTTTAAGGAATCTCCACACTGTTCTCCATAGTGGCTGTACTAGTTTGCATTCCCACCAACAGTGTAAGAGGGTTCCCTTTTCTCCACACCCTCTTCTTTATCTCTG
The DNA here is from genome assembly GCF_029407905.1 of Bubalus kerabau. Classification (NCBI taxonomy): domain Eukaryota; kingdom Metazoa; phylum Chordata; class Mammalia; order Artiodactyla; family Bovidae; genus Bubalus; species Bubalus kerabau. The sequence goes on from NC_073641.1 coordinate 19,168,292, forward strand.
GCTCTTCAGTGCATTCATTCCTGAGTGGCTCCCAAGTGCATGTATGAATAAACCCCAACTTTTTGCTAGTTAATATATCTGTTGTCAGTTTATTTGCAGGACCCCTAACATTTGGACCTAAGTGGATAAAATTTTCAATACCTGCCATCCTCAAACCCCCATAACAAACAGACATATTTTAAATATTAAAATAATTTTAGAGGGGAGAAAAGTTTTTCTGAACTTCAGTAATTTATTCAAAATAATTGCAAAATTTTTTTTTGTAAAAGTGAAATAAAACCCAGCACAAGAATATATAGCCCTTATACCATGATCTTGATTTTGTAGAATTATGCCCATTTTTTCTATCTATGCACATGTATATATAGAGATGTTTCAAAAGGTGTTAGAAGGAAAAATGATGGATATTTACCGGTAGTAGAATTTGGAGTGATTTTTTTCTTTCTCTTTGCTTCCCCGCCCCTGCCCCGCCCTAATCACTTAAAGCTTATTTTTCAATACTGATGAATATAATGTTTCGAAATGCAGTGGATTTTCTATTCTTTCTTACAGGAAAAGCAACATCAACTATTAAAAAAAAAACAAAAAACCTTTTCAGTGGATCTCTTTGTGGGTCAGGAGAAATCCAGCTTATCTCCCCTGTTCCTTGTTCACACTAAAACAGAACACAGATATCAGTTACCAGGCCAACACTGCCTGTGTCTGCATGGTTGAAGAAGATCTTGGGGGCTGCTTGAAATGTGCTGAACAGGTCAGATAAGTGTTACTTTAACCTCATTACCCTTGCTCTCCTCCATCTTCAAGAGCAAAAATATGTATGTGTTCATTAATAAAGCTTCTCTTCCACCGTTTCCTGTTCTTCGGGTGTGGCTCCGCTTGTGGCCAGGGCACTGCCTCAGGTCCGCTTCGTTTTACCGGCTCTGATCCGTCCTTTGCACATGCATTGGAGACACACACTATGGTGTGGAGAGGGGGAGAGGTCTCTTGCACAGTTGCTGCCCTCTTTCATGAAGGAACAAAGTTCTTTCATCTCTTACTTGCACAAAAATTGCAAAAATTATTTTATCTCTTAAAAATCTCCTTGAATAAGTTCCGCCAAGTACCTGAAACAATAGCCCCTTTTCACTTTGAAAAGCGCGAAAAAATAAATCTCCTTTTTTTATGGGTACCAAAGCCAAGCATATGTGCTCTATTTGGAGAATGCCAACGCCTCAAGCTGCAGCATTTCTTTCACCAGCTCTCAGCAAGTGGCCATTTAGGCTTAATTGCTCCTCACAGCATAGTCCAATTAAGAACGGGCATCAGCAGGGTAAGGGCTATTTGTTAATCCATAAAAGGTAGGAGAGACAGTACTTGTTTTGCCTGCGGTTTTTATTCACATGTTTGGGTGAAAATCTAAACAGCTGGAACTCTCGGCAAGTGATATGTGTGTATTTAATCTCTTGGCTATGGGCAAGACAAGTGTATGAATGAATATTACACAAAAGCCAAACTTTTTCTCCCATACAAAGGAGAACTTTGTCAAGATATTGTTGAACCTACCGAAGCATGATACTAAAATTGCAGTGGGAAGTGGGAGCCAGGTCAAAGGGGAAAACCTCTGAGGGGTTTCTCTGCAACCTTAAGATGGCTTTCGTTCCCCAGAAGAACAAGTTCCCTGTTAAAGTGCACAGTTCTATCGGCACAAATTGTGGGCTTTTACTGTTTAGATTTTTTTTTTGAGTTTTTATTTTTTGAGAAGTTGACTTCTGTACATCATTTTGATGTGGTACAAGGAGAATTGCCATTCTACATTGGGAGGTGGGCAGGGTAAACTAACAAGAAGTGGGAAGTGTGGGAGTGACAAAGTGTCTCTTGTGATACGATGAAAATAGGCAGACATAGTGATGAAATATTCTCAGCTAGCTCAAAGGTTTCCACGTTTGCTTCTGTAGGAAGAAGAATCTGATGAGCACGAGACAGGCTGGGGGCCACTTACTGATTTCTTATAAGTCTAGAGGCTTCGATTTTCAGAGAAGGGGACAATAGAAAACACACCTGAGTGACCTGCTGGGTCAGGCTGCTCATGAAATCCTGGGATCAGGTGACAAGATATGTTGTCTAGAAAAGTCAGGCTTCAGTAGCAGGGAGACTTGGGAAGATAGGAAGAAGCCTATTTAATACTGTTGCCTTCCCAGAGCAGAGTGAGATTAGATGTCAGATATCTTCTGTGATTTTTGTTTTGTTTTGTTTGCCTGTGCTGAGTGGCTTGCAGGATCTTAGTTCTTCAATCAGGGATTGAACCTGGGCCCCGACAGTGAAAGTCCTGAGTCCTAACCACTGGACCATCAGAGAATTTCCTCCTCCATGATTTATATGTTGGTTGGGCTTTGAAGACAGGCAGAGCCATCTGTCCATTTTCTTGTTTCTTCTTCCCAAGTTTCTAACTTTCTAATCCCCGGACATCTGGGGATTCTGCTCCATCTAAAATGTCTCTGGCCTCCTTGACCTTCCGTCTACCAGCTTAGAGAGGGAAGGAATACCTGAGCAATTGTTCATGAACCTGGTCTGTTCAGTGGTCAACCTGACATAGCTAGGGCTGGAGACTGTTTTGTTCTTCAGCTAAATGAAAGCCTATTTTTCCCCCCTCTTTGTCTTTGTGTGTGTGTATTTTAATCACATTGTCAATTGTTAATGTCCTCTAATGAGTGAAACTTTCACTGATTTTCGGGCTGTGCGTACATATGTACGTGCTCAGTGGTGTCGGACTCTTTGCGACCCCAAGGACTGTAGCCTGCCAGGCTCCTCTGTTGATGGGATTTTTCAGGCAAGAATATACTGGAGTGGGTTGCCATTTCCAACTCCAGAGGATCTTCCCGACCCAGGGATCAAACTGAGTCTCCTGCATTGGGAGGTGGATTTTTTACCACTGTGCCACCTGGGGAGCCTGTTAGGGCAGTACTTACCGTCAAATTAATGATTCTCTTCTGGAAAATGTCCACACCCACCTGCCTCTCAGTCTGAATCCTGGTGGGATGCTGGCTACAGGTAATGATATTTACCCGGCTCATTGAAATGTCACACTTAGGACTGAACCCTGTAAATTATTATTGTGCTCGTGTTATATTGTAAAGATAAAGGTCAGATCAGAGCTCAGATTTATTCACACCCATGATGCATTTCTGAGTGTTAGGAGAAAAATAAACTGTTGGGTCTTTCCGTTAAAAGTACGTACAAGTGAAAGTGAGCTTTTTTTTCCCCCAAAGGAAAAGATATAACCACAGAACCAGAAGGTTTTTGGAATACATACAAGAGAAGGAGAATTTGGCTCATCTAAGCTCTATAAATACTACCTCCAATTTTCTGCACATTTTCTAACAGTCCTTTAAAAATAACTGGACAAGGTCAGGGACAAGTTCAGGAAGACCAAGGGAACTACTGAGAACCGATCCTCACTAGTGCCTGAGTAGGTTGCCTCCTCCCTTGCAGGACTGAGATGGCCCTCTGGTTTTTTAGGGAAAGGTGTTTGGTAGCCAGAAAGCCCATCATAAGAGCTGGGCAACTCTGTGCCCAGTTAGTCACAAATCCCATGGCTGGCTGTTTACCTTGAACTGTACAGTTCCAAGAGCAGGACTGCTAACCTGAGAGCCCTAAAGCCGGGGAGACCGGCAGTAAGGAGGGAATGGAGAAGCATGGGAGGAGGTCCTTCAGTGTGGGCTGAGAGTCAGCACTGAGCAGTGGGAAGTGCCCCTTGCTGTGTCTTTGCCACATTAGCTCTTTCAATAAATTATGGTCTGAGTGTTAGCCATCAAGGCAACAGTTCTTGGCACTTAATAGAAAGCCCCAGAGCAGCTACATCAAATGACTTTTCTTCCATAAAATTTGACTTTTGAGCTTTGAAAGCTACTGGGCTCCCTGACCCTCCTCCCACACCCCCATTTTTCTTACTAACTTATGCTTTTAAGGGTTAGCTCTAATTGGAGAGTAATATCTGAAGGGGTTTAATCTTCCAAACTATTTAAACAAGAATGAGTGGATAATCTTTTACTTGCCTCTCTCATTTCTGTGATTCCTCCTCCTCCTTTTTCTTACATTTCTCAGTTGAATATTAGTGCCTTTATTTTGATATTCTCCATCTTCGTATGTTCTCTTAAAGATTTTTGTTCTCTATTAATTCATTCATAATAAATACCACTGCAAACTCTAAGCGCTTACTATGTGGTTGGCACCATATTGGATATAAGAAGGAGGAGTTTGTGTTTGATATTGTTTGAGGCCTTTGCTAATCTTTGTTGTTTTAGTATAAAGAATAAAAAATATAATCATGTTTTAAAGACTTTAAAAAACACAATATCCAGGGAAAGATAAATACATGTTGCGGTCTACCCTATACAGTTATACCCAGGAGAAAATGTTACCTTTTTCACTTTCAGATTTAATTTTAGTGTTTCTTGATCATCCTTCCAAACATTTATTTACCACTCCTCTCCCCCAAAAAGAGAGAAAAGTGTCTGTCTTTAAGACCCCGTCATTACTTTTTCGTTGATCCTACTTAAAAAAAAACCCAAAACATTACTTTGAAAACAATAATTGCTTCTGCTAACAGATTTCTGTTTTTGTTTTTTTTTTCTTTTTTGCCTGGAAAAAAAGTTTTTTCTTTTGTATTTTTTCCATGTTTTTTTTTAATTTATTTATTTAATTAGAAGATAATTCAGATCAGATCAGATCAGTCGCTCAGTCGTGTCCGACTCTTCGCGACCCCATGAATCACAGCACACCAGGCCTCCCTGTCCATCACCAACTCCCAGAGTTCATTTTACATGAATCAGCCACATGTGCACATGTCCCCATCGTCCTGAACCCCCCACCTATCTCCCTCCCCACCCCATCCCTCTGGGTTGTCCCAGAACACCAGCTTTGCCCTGCTTCATGCATCGAACTTGTAGTGGCCATCTATTTTACATATGGTAATATACATGTTTGAATGCTATTTTCTCAAATCATCCCACTGTTGCCCTTCTCCCACATAGTCCAAAGTCTGTTCTTTACATCTGTCTCCTTTGCTGCCTTGCATATAAGGTCATTATTACTCTCTTTCCAAATTCCATATATATGCATTAATATACAGTATTTGTCTTTCTCTTTCTGACTTACTTCACTCTGTATAATAGGCTCCAGGTTCATCCACCTCATTAGAACTGACTCAAATGCATTCCTTTTTATAGCTGAGTAATATTCCATTGCAAGGAGATCCAACCAGTCCATTCTAAAGGAGATCAGCCCTGGGATTTCTTTGGAAAGAATGATGCTAAAGCTGAAACTCCAGTACTTTGGCCCCTCATGTGAAGAGTTGACTCATTGGAAAAGACTCTGATGCTGGGAGGGATTGGGGGCAAGAGGAGAAGGGGACAGAGGATGAGATGGCTGGATGGCATCACTGACTCGATAGATGTGAGTCTGAGTGAACTCCAGGAGTTGGTGATGGACAGGGAGGCCTGGCGTGTTGCGATTCATGGGGTCACAAAGAGTCTGACACGACTGAGCGACTGAACTGAACTGAACTGAATATTCCATTGTGTGTATGTACCACAGCTTCCTTATCCATTCATCTGAGATGGACATCTAGGTTGCTTCCATGTCCTGGCTGTTGTAAATAGTGCTACAGTGAACACTGGGGCACACGTGTCTCTTTCAATTCTGGTTTCCTCAGGATGTTTGCCCAGCAGTGGGATTACTGGGTTGTATGGCAGTTCTAGTCCAAGTTTTTAAGGAATCTCCACACTGTTCTCCATTTCTCTTCATGGAAAATAGTTTGCCTTTAAGGGAAACAGTAGACACAGGAAGTGCAGACAGTTTGCCACCTGAAGAAGGTAAAGGAAGAGAGCTAGGCTGGCTTTCTTTTCTGTCCCAGCTTTGCTATTCCTTCCTCACTTTTGTCTACTTCCCCCAGAGGGAATGTTTTTGACCCATCAAAAATGTATATACAGTTCTTTTTAAGGAACATGAGCAGTGAGTTGCAGCCATAGCAGTGTTATGATTTCTTCACCCTGGATGCTTAGTTTCAAACTGAAGGCTGAAAAAAACCATTAAATGTAAGTCATTTTCAAAACATCTTTCATTCATTTCTTTCAATGGACATTTATTGTGTACTAACTTTTCCAGGCACTATTCTAGGCACTTCAGAGATATGAACAAAATAAACCCAGATCTTTGTCCTTGTGAGTCTTAGTTTCTACTAGGGGGAGACAAACATTATCTAATTAAACCAAATAAATGGCTTGATTATCCAGCTGAGGGGGAGGAAGTCATTTATTTTTCTTCTGTCCATCCTAGGTTCATTGGATAGGGCCGTGTAAATAAGACTTCCGAAAGATTGACGAGAAAAACAAATAGAAGTTTTTTGTTTTTTGTTTTTAGCATGTGCATCACATACATGTGAGAATTTAGTGATGAGTAACTCAAAGGAGTGTTTGGATCTGGGCTTATATAGCATCTTAACAAAAGAATAATGTGTTTTTGGAGAAGTGATGAGACAAAGAAAAGGACTTTGAGTTTTTTGAGCAGCAGATTGTGGGAAGGTAAATATATGGGGAACCGATGGAAAATAAGGGCTGCTGCTGCTGCTAAATCGCTTCAGTCATGTCTGACTCTGTGCGACCCCATAGATGGCAGCCCACTAGGCTCCTCTGTCCCTGGGATTCCCCAGGCAAGAATACTGGAGTGGGTTGCCATTTCCTTCTCCAATGCATAGAAGTGAAAAGTGAAAGTGAAGTCGCTGAGTCATGCCCGACTCTTAGCGACCTCATGGGCTAGAGCCTAAAAGGCTCCTCCACCCATGGAATTTTCCAGGCAAGAGTACTGGAGTGGGGTGCCATTGCCTTCTCCGAAATAAGGGCTAGTTAGTAAGATTTGTTCTGTAGGTTTTGCTGGTGCTGTCTCCCAGCTGATCCTGGTCTCTTTTGATTAATCACTGTCCTTCCTGGTAGAAAGCAGAGAGGGGACACCTTTACAAATTTATGTCTTATTTTTAGGCAGATGGAGGGGGGGCAAAGAGCTTTTCTTACACTTGCTATTTGCTTCTTTTTAATTGTCTTCAGCTAAAAATAATCCATATGCCAAAGTGGTGTACTTGGTGTGGCATATTCTGGTACCCTTCATATCTTATTAGAAGATGGTAAGTGCCATGAAAATAAAATGAAGAGCAAAATAAGGGGATCAAAGGTATAAGGGTGTTGCAGTTTTTTAAAAATGTGTTGCAGAGTTGGCCTCACTGAGATGACACTGGACAAAGACTCCCTTCTCTTCTAGATCCCGAAAGTGCTAACAAAAATATTAGGAAGGCTGAATACAATCAGCTTTGCTATGGATTATCCTCAAATAATGTTGGGAGGAGCTACTCTTTTATATGCTGAGCTACTAAGAGAAGAGTGGAAACAAGGCTGCGGTCTGTATCTGTTTCCTCCTGGTGTAGGGAAAGTATCAGGCAGAGAACAGTTACACAGGTAAAGATGGATTAGGAATTTTAAAACATACTGAGTGACGTGTTCTCTATTTCTTAGTGTAACCTAGGTATAACTTTTTTCAGTTGAAGCCTCATTTCTGGGCCACTAGGTGGTATCCATATAAAACTGTAGTTTTAATTAAAAAATGCCTGCATAAAAAAAGTATGTTGCAGAATTTCTGTACAGAGTTTTTGCTCAGTCCACTTGAGGTTTGTGAGTGTTTGGGTTGGTACATGTGTCCATTTGTGTGTATGTGAATAGAACTGGTCTTGTTAGTAAAAGATGCTGACTCAGTGCAATGTATTACACAGCTTTCATTTTTATAGATAATAATTTTTAATCATTGCCTTACTCAGTTATGTTAATAATTAGAGTTGGTAATTTTGCTAACTTGTAGAGTAGTGATTCTACAACATGTATTTTTTTGTGACATCTAGAGGAAGGTTCTTAAAATTGTTTGGTTGTTCATAGCATTTTTAATGGAGACTGACTATTTAATTCCCTTCTTTGAGGGAATTTGGAGTCTGATAAGTAATACGTCAGAAATGATTATGGAAAAGCAAACCATGAATGGGTCCCTAAGGAGTAAATATATCTTTGGGAAATGAAAAGAATCTCCTGAATTTCTATCCTGTCACATGCTAAATTGAGAGCCATTTAGATGAGATCACACCCTGTGCAGTACCCAAGTTGGATGTTTTAAAACAGATTGTTCCCCTGTTTTTCTGAATGTGTGGGGAAGAGTACCTACTGTTTTCTAATATCTTTTTGTGTGGTTTGGCCGGGGATGGGGTGGGATCTCTGTAGAATTTGGAATCAGTTGTTGGTAACTTTTTGAAAATAACAGTACAGCTTTCAAGGATCAGGCTGTGCTTTGTTCAGGTAAAGACATCCTTAGGAGGGAATAGGGAGCCACACTTCTGCTGATAGAAAGCCAAGTATGGGGTGGTAGATGAGGAGGGGTGAACTGGATTGGTGCTAGAAGGTTTGAGCTCACTTCAAGTTTTCTGAGCATTAAATATGAAAGAGAAGTGGTCAGAAGCTGCAAAAAGAAAAGCAGGAGTTGTGTGGGTCCAGTTCTTCCCCTGAACACACCTTTGGCTGTCAGGAACATATACGGCCTTTCCTGTGTGTTTATCTGCACAGTCTGGGTTAGCAACCTCTTTGCCCTGCCTTAGACCCTGAATTCTGATATGGAATTCCAGCTCTCTCCCTTTTCCCTACTCACTGTGGGGCTCTGGTCCAGACCCTTCACTCACTAGGTCTCTTTCCATCTGAAAAGTGAAGATAATACCATTTGTCTCCAACAAGAAATGTGTGAGAATTCTCTGCTTTCCAGGGGAAAGAGATGAACTAATTCTCTAATTCTAGAAAATTAGGAATAATAAGGAAAAATAAGGAATCTTTATAGGATTAGCATAATTTACAAAGAAAAGTTAAAAAATAATATGTGTTGAATTACAAATATAATAATTCTATATTTTTGCTGCCTCAGTTTGAGGCATAGCTTTGTACTCTGAAGAAAACATTTGATTAAGATTGTTAAAGGGCCAGAAACTGTAACATTTCTCTCTTTTTCTGATGTGTATGTTACCTTGAATGATAAAATTTTATAGAAAGTTCTGGATTCTATCATTATTTTTGACTAGAATGAAAATTGATGTTAAGTTTTTATTCTGCCTTTCTAAATTTAACAGTCTGTGTCATTCATAGCCAGGCATGTAATAAAGGACTTAATGATGATGAAAATAGCAAATTTATTACTTGTGTATTTTCTTACAATATTATTTTCCTTGAATCCTTAATTTTAGATTTTTTTTTGGTGACGTGGCCTGTGGGATCTCAGTTCCTGTGTGTGCATGTGTGCTCATTTGTGTCTGGCTTTTTTGCAATCCCATGGACTGCAGTCCTCAGGCTCCTCTGTCCATAGAATTATCCAGGCAAGAATACTGGAGTGGGTTGCCATTTCCTTCTCCAGGGCATTTTCTTGACCCAGGGATCCAACCTGTGTTTCTTGCTTGGCAGACGGATTCTTTACCAGTGAGCCACCTTAGTTTCATGACTGGGGATCAAACCCATACCCACTACATTGAGAGTGTAGAGTCTTAACCACTAGACTACAAGGGAAGTCCCAGACTCATATATATATATATGTGTGTGTGTGTGTGTGTGTGTATATATATATATATATACATATTTAAAGCAGATGAGTATTTATTTATTTGGCTGCAGCATGCAGGATCCTAGTTCCCTAACTAGGGATCAAAACTGTCCCTTGCATTAGGAGTGTACAGTCTTAACCACTGGACTGCCAGGGAAGTGACATCGCTCAGTTGTGTCCGACTCTTTGCAACCCCATGGGCTGTAGCCCACCAGGCTTCTCCGTCCATGGGATTTTCCAGGCAAGAGTACTGGAGCGGGTTGCCATTTCCTTCTTCAGGGGATCTTCCTGACCCAGGGATCGAACCTGGGTCTCCTACATTGCAGGCAGACGTTTTACCTTCTGAGTCACCAGGGAAGCCTGGACTGCCAGGGAAGTCCCTCCTTAATTTTAGAGAGATTTTGATGCTTATTAGCATTCTTATTCTACTAGAGAGAATTTAGAGATAATAGAAGAAAAGGAAGCAAAGTCTTTGCCATATTATTACCTGTTAGAAAATGAAGGATGGGGCTACATAAGGGAAGAGTGGAGATGGCATTGAATGAAGGGAGGCAGGTGGATTTTCTCTAAAGCAGGTTTCCTTCCAGATGATCGAGAAGTGCTCACCCTTGGGGTCTCTGTGCCTCTGCGTTCTCATGGTGAGCAGGTGAGGACTAAGTGAATCTGTCTCGACTATTGTGTGGCAGTCGACTTCCCAGGTGGCACTGACTCCACCTCCTGGCATTCACACTCGGTATAATCTCCCCTGGAATGACTCGCTTTCAACCCATAACACGGTGCAAAAGTGATGAATGTCACTTTCATGATTAGGTTTCAAAGACTGACTTACAGACAGGCAGTCTCTCCTTTGCCCTCTCACTTACATGCTGTGATGGAGCAAGCTGCCCGTCTAAGGCTGGAGAGGCTTAACATCGCAAGGAACTACACGTGGTCTCTGGCCAACAACCAGAGAGGAACCAAGGCCCTCAGTCCAACAGCCTGTGAGGAACCATGTGACTTGTTTAAGTCGAGTCTTGAGATTAACTCCATCCCAGCCGTGACCTTGATTGCAGCCTATGAGAAAACCTGAAGCAGAGGACCCAGCTAAGCCACGTCCAGATTCCTCACCCACAGAAACTGTGAGGTAGTAAATGTGTATTTTTTTAAGCTGCTAAGGTTTGAGGTGATTTATTATGCAGCAATAGATCAATAATAGATAACTATTATGCTCTGTTACTTGTACTTTGAAATGATTCTGGTCACTTTGGCAAAAAAGGAAACAATCTGATAGACTCATACTACAATGTTCGGGAGCTCAGTGTGTAACCCTGTTGGAATCAGTGTCCTCAGAGAGAGGGTGATGCCAACACAACAGAGTACCTGAGTGATGGCAGAATTTTAGGATTTGGGGCAGTGAAGGGGAAAGTATTCTTTACAGAAGGGGGAGGATTCCTGGGAATAGGCTCTGCCTCTTGATGGGAGGTGCTTACAGAGATGGGATGGCTTATTGATGGCAGACATGGAGGCTATATACCACCTGGTCCATCCTGAAGGGTCCCACATATAGGAACCTTTTGAGGGGTATCAATGAAATGGCTGGAGCCCAGGCGTGTTCTGTAGGGGAATCTCTTGCAGAATCTCCTTCCCAAGCCGAGTCCCGGGGATGCTGCTGTGTGTTCTCTCAGTGTTTTTACACTTTGGCAACTCCTGGGGCTCTGCAGCCCCAGTGGTCTCAGTTAGAGATGCTGAGTATAGTGGAGGGGTTACTGTGAGGTCAACCCCAGACATTGGAGTGACTTTCTGAGGGTTTTTCTGCCTCCCGTCTTTGACGAGGGTAATCACGCAGTTCTCTCCCCTCCCACACTGGGGATAAGCCCAACTGTGATGGGCTGTCACCATCTGGAGACAAACTGGCTAAGGGTTGGAGGAAATGTGTGACACTGTGTAACTCTCTATTTATTCCCTGTCCCCTCTCCTATCTACTCTGAGTCCCATACCATACTTAAGCAGAATCATAAAATGTGAGAGCTGGAATTCTCCCTAGTCTAGTTCTGTGGTTTCCAACCTTGCTTCACAAGACTGTTTGAGATTTTATTGTCCTTCTTCTGCAAGGTAACAGCAACAACAGGGAGGGTGAAGGAAGGGGACAAGTGGGCTTCTGGTGGCTCTCTTTATTCTCCTCCAGCTTTTATGTATTTCACGTGTTGGGCTTCCATGTAGACTCTGTCTCATCAAGAGTTCCACTGTTAGAACTAGTGGAAATCTTTGAGCACGAGGCCTCGCAAGGTTAAGTAACCTGCTTAGACAGAGCTGGATGGGGAAGCAGCATAGCCTGGGCATTGCCTGGGGCAGCAGTCTATAGAGAATGCTGAATATATCCCTGGAGGTGTGCGGAGATGCAGTGAATTGCGTTTACCAGACCTCTGCACGGTGTGTGAAGGAATATGATGATGAATTTCATGGGTGTGGGTGTGACAACCTCAAGGGGTACTTGTGAGGCCAAATAAGGTCGCAAAACTACTTGGAGGAGGACGGAACCAAGGAACTGCACATTTTTGTTTTGATAACTAGAATATATGCATTTCTCTCTTTCCTCTTCCTACACCTAGTACTCAGCCTTCACCCTAAATTTTGGACAAGTATTTACAGGGGCATCTGTTTTTGTGCTTGCATGCAGGACTCCCATGGGTCTGTCTGGCTTGGTGCCCATGGGAACGTAGCCAGCTAGTGACTGGGCCAGAGTGAGGAACTGAGTGTCCAGACCCCTACCCCAGCATCCTTCTCTCACTATGAAACCCCTTCTCCTTCATAAAGAAGCCAGCATGATGATGCTTATCAATATACAAAGGACATTCAAGGAACTTGTTTCCCACTACTTAGGTTTTTATTCAAATAAATCAAGAATATAGTTTCTCTCTTTTCCAGCTGTTATGAGGCTTGCTGATTTAGTGCGCATGACCCTTGGGATAAAGGCATAATGTAAAACAAAATTGTATTAATAAGATATTGCTAATATTAATCAATATGAAATGTAATAGTGTTCAGGGGTGAGGAAGTCAGGAAAGAATGCTGTAAGATCCTCTGGAGTCTGCAAGACCAGACCCATCCCAATGCTTCTTGGTAAATACTCAGCCGGGAAACGGTCCCCCAAAGTGCAGTAAAACATGCAACTCTGATGTTTGTGTTAGATGGAAATTATGGCTTGGAAAACTCCAGCAATCTCTTCAATCATGAAAACAATGAGAGATGTTAAATTTCATGTAATTATCCAGTCCGAATGGAAGCGATATCACATTCTCTGCTTTATGTGAGAAAGAACTGCTTAAAAAGGTCAGGGTCTTTATATTCCTAGTGTATAGGCTATATTCTAATTGAACTTCATAATGTGTCTGACAGGTAGGAAATAGCTCATTTTGACCTTCGATATCCAGTCTTTGGTTCACATAACCTAATAATGTGAGAGTATTACTTTTGTATTTTATACATGTCTGTTATTGAAGACCCTAGTTCCAAGGATACCAATCAACATTCTGTTTTTTATATTTTTCCATTTGGCTATAAGAAGCTTGTACTTGTGGATATGCTCTCATTAAACTGAGAGAACACAGTCATATTGCTTTCCTTTCGCAAAGTGAGCTGCTGAGTTAACCAGAGACTGGAGCAACTTCTCTGAATTCAGAGAAGCCATGGGTAGAATTGGGAGTCAAGCCAGTCCTCCTGACTTGCTGGACTTTCCAGTCTTTCGAAAATGTGTGGAAATTTTCAACATTTAATTCTGACCCTATAGAGCCCCACAACCACATACCTTGTCTGTATCTAATGTTTTTTTCTTTTTTGGGTCTCTCGGGTATGATTCATTGGAGAAGGCCAGTACCAGCCTGCATCATGGTGATAAATATGATTTTGGGGGGTGGGAGCCAGTAAGCAAATTGGCATTGAAACTGAAACCAAAGCCAAACTCCACCAAACAATCTACCACACAGCTGTGTCAGCGTTAGATTCACAAATGCAGCTCTAAAGACCTAAAGAAATAGCACTGCCTGTGAGAACATCCACCTCATAAGCACGCGCACTTAAGAAAAAGCAAAATATCCTATCTTATTCTGAAGAATTGTTAAGCATCTCAGGGAAAGGGGATTTAGCCATGCTCTCTGTTGATCTTGCTCCTCTTTGATTACTACCTCTCCTGTGGTCACAAGCTTTTTGTCTCCTTTATAAGCTTTTTCTCCTCCACTATTCCCTTATGTGCTGTTAGTCCTTGGGGTTATATCCTAGACCCTTTTCTCATCACCAGTCATGCTGTTTTCTGGGGTGATTTTGTCCAGGTCCTTGCTTCAGTTACCACAAAGAAGTTGTACCAAAATCTGTGTCATCACACTTTACCTTCACATCTCCATATAACTGTCCTTGGATCCCTAAGATTTTACATATCTCAAGCTGAGCACACATTATATTCTTCATTCCTCACCTCCTTGCCCACCCTCCACTGCTACTCTAGACTTTCACTTGTAAAGCATTACCATCCACCTGGTTTATTCAGTCAAAAACTGAGGCCAACCATAACTCTTCCTGCTTCATCACTTGCCACATTTAATCCACTGCAAAGTTCTTCCAGCTTTCCCTCTTACACAGCTCTCTCATCTGCCCTCCTTGATTCATTTTTACTACAACTCATCTTGTACTTTACTTGCTCCAGTCATCCCCATACACGATGCACATCCCCTACCTCTCACCCAAAGGTGCCCAAACACCTGCTAGAAGGTGGTGCACACCCAGGAGCTGAGTGTTGGTCTTGGTTCTGTCACTTACTGGCCATGTGAACTTAGGCAGGGCGCAAGACCTCCCAAGGCCCACCTGCCCCGCATTATTACACTGGGGATCAGTGACACTTTGCTTTCTGGAATTTGGGCATTCAGCCAGGTGATCTATAGAAGACCCTCCCAGTTTTAAGATCTGCAGTTCTATGCAAGACCTCAGGTGTTCTGACACATGGAAATAACAACCAGATATACACTGATTAATTCAAACAGTACCACTAGAAATCCAGTGATAGTGGCATGTCAGCATTGATATTTTTTTATACTTTTTGGCCATTAAGCACCTTTTAAATATTCTATGTTTTAGAGTTTCCCATCTTGTGATTCCTAAAATTCAAAATAGGTCAAACTCAGTTTCTCAGCTTTGGTTAGAGATAGGACACACTCATGTTAACTCAGCCCTGGCAAGAAACACGACTTTTCTGAGATTTAAGTAAATAAAAAGGTAATAAGAAGAAAAGAGGCCATTCTGGCCAGGAGGGCAGAGAGACCTCTACTATAGGTGGCATTGGCAATAGCAAATGTTAGCAGCGTTGCACCTCTGCTCAGCCATGCCTTCAGAGAGCCTGTGCTTGTGTTTGCAACAGTGGAGGGCAATACCTGTTAGAATAGTCTGATGGTTTAATGTGGGCATTGGTTATGGCTTCATAGCCTTTAACGTGATGCTCTGACCTTCCTGGAGGTTGTGTGGTCTACCTAATATTCTTTGATAAATATTTCATCTTTGTTTAAACAATCTACAGGGCCTCTGTTGTTTGTACCCAGGAATGATATGCAGTACCTCCTTCTATAAGACGCAGTCAGAACATCATTTTCTCTGGAAAGTCCTTAGCCCCTGATTACATTGAACCCCCTCATTGTGTGTTCTTAGGGTAGATGGTGCTTTTCTTCAGCATGCATTATGTTTATAGAGGCATTTAAATCACCTGATTGCCTCCCCTGCTCCACTGTAAACTCGGTGAGGGTTGAGGTATGTCTGCCTTATTCCTTCTTCTTTTTTTTTTTTAACACACAGCATATTGTATAACACATAGTAATCACTCAGTAGATGTTAACTTGAATCAAATTACTGACATCTAAGTGACTTATTGGAGAAGGCGATGGCACCCCACTCCAGTACTCTTGCCTGGAAAATCCCATGGATGGAGGAGCCTGGTGGGCTGCAGTCCATGGGGTCGCGAAGAATCGGACACGACTGAGCGACTTCACTTTCGTACATTGGAGAAGGAAATGGCAACCCACTCCAGTGTTCTTGCCTGGAGAATCCCAGGGATGGGGGAGCCTGGTGGGCTGCCATCTATGGGGTCGCGCAGAGTCAGACACGACTGAAGTGACTTAGCAGCAGCTGCAGAAGTGACTTATGCTGTAGTTGAGGAGCAGTTTTCTTCATCAGGGGTGAAAAATAGCTGATCATCATCCTTAGTTTTTTGCTGAAGAATAATTTTAAAATGTAACTTGGACCAGTGTTGAGGTTACTAGAACTTAAGGATGTTAGGCCTGATTCATTATTAAAGCCTCCTTGAGTTCTTGAAGTTGCTTATTTCTTTGAACTTTCTAATTTTAAAGATAAAGATGGGACTTAAAAAGTAAATCTGATGATATTAGTCACAGACTTTTCACCCATCACCCTCTAAAGGCCCCATTAAAATAGCAGTAAAAAGTGTATGAACTCACGAGGACAAAGAGAAAGAGGGCATGACCCCCAGCATAGGAAGGAGCATGACCTGCCAGCTATGGCAGGCAGGGGAGGCAGTGCACAGGGGTTTATGAGGGTTGAGGCCAGAGAGAGTCATTCTCCCTCCCCATGTCATGGTGCAGCAGAAAGGTGGGGGTAATGTGTAGGCAGTGGATGTGCTGGTAAATATTTTACAACCAGTTCTCTGAAAGAGAAAGCAAGCAAGAAGAAAAAAGGAAGGGGGTGTGTGGAGAAAGCAAGCCCTGATGTGTAGCATTTACTGATTTTTGTGGTAGAAGTACACCAACATGCCCAGTTTCAAGCTCCCTATGTGGCGTCATTGAATCTGGAATAGATTGAGAAGAAAGGTACATGATTGGTTCTTTGGGCTGACAGGAGACAGCCCTGGCACATCATTGGGTACAAGGCCACAAATAGTGAGACTGACCAATTTTAGTGTATAGAGAGGTCAGTCTACCCCCAAACCTTCCCCCCAGTTCATGCCTACACTCCAATTCATACAAACCTACCCCCCAATTCATAATAATCAAACCTACCCCCCAGTTTATACAAAGAATGCCAGAGCTATGTGTCTGCGATCTCCCCATCACCACACACACAAGACTTGGAAAACAAACTTGGCTCAGGAATGGAGCTTCAAATCTCTAAGAATGAATGCGTGCCAGAAAGGAATTATCTAGGAATATTTATAAAGATTATTTATTTATGTGTGTTTCTATAAAATTTTAAACTGTTTTAGAAGACTATTGACTATTTAAAGCAAAATAGCTAAAGTGTTTTGTGAAGGTTTAAAATAAAATATAAGAACAACAGTAGCACAAGGGGAGAAATAAACCCATGACTCTGTTAAGATTCCTACACTATTGCTTCCTCATGAAGCAATATGTTACTGTTTAAAGGTAGTCTTAGATAACTTAAAGGGACACATTGTAATTTCTAGATCAATCGCTATAGAAATAAAGTCAGGAAGAGGTATATAAAAGAAGTCAATACTAAAATGTAATCAGTTCGCCTAAAAGAAGGCAGTAAAGGAGAAATAGAAGAGCAAAGATCAAATGGGATAAATATATAACAAATACCAAGATGAAAGACTTTAAATCAGCCAATTCAGTAATTAAATTGAATATAAACACACCAGGTAAATTTTTAAAAATCTAGGGTCTCAGTTGCACTAGTTGCGCTGTGAGTGCTCAGTAGCTGCACGTGGCTTGTGGCTGCCACACCAGACAGTAGATACAGACCCTTCTCTCATCACAGAAAATTCTGCTGGACAGCACTGTAGTGGACAGTGTTTATTCAATACACGAGTGAAACTGTGTCTATGCTGATAATTGATTTCTTCTAAATTGGTGGATGACTCTTCAGGAGAATGAGGGGCAGGAGAGATGGTGATGGATGAGAGAACTAAAACTCATCTACTGTAAGAATAAACTAATAGATACCATATAGCATAGATAAAAGTACTATCCACGTTTTATTTTAGGAATATGGAGGTAACTAGCATGGGGAGAGATTAAAGGAATTTTTCCATGGGGAATAGAATAGGAGGCAAGCTGGAGTAGTATAGAAAATTAGGGTAGAAAATTGAGTGTCTTAAGTCTTTTGGAGGTATATTTGATTTTTAAAAATACAGGCATATATTAACTGGATGAATAGACAAAATCTATTATATCTATCTTAGTATTTGATCATGACATTCAAGGAGCTGCTGCTGCTGCTAAGTCGCTTCAGTCGTGTCTGACTCTGCGTGACCCATAGACGGCAGCCCACCGGGCTCCCCTGTCCCTGGGATTCTCCGAGCAAGAACACTGGAGTGGGTTGCCATTGCCTACTCCAATGCATGAAAGTGAAAAGTGAAAGTGAAGTCGCTCAATCATGTCTGACCCTCAGCGACCCCACAGACTGCAGCCTTCCAGGCTCCGCCGTCATTTTCCAGGCAAGAGTACTGGAGTGGGTTGCCATTGCCTTCTCCGATTCAAGGAGCTAAAAACTGATAATTTATGGAGCCTCTGTGTTATAATGAAAGTTGACTACAAAATAAAAACAAATGTAATAAAAATACATAAAAGGTGGTGTTCATGGTAAAGAACCTGCCTGCCAATGCAGGAGACATAAAAGACATGGATTTGATCCCTCAGTCAGTTCAGTTCAGTTCAGTCGCTCTGTCATGTCTGACTCTTTGCGACCCCATGAATCGCAGCATGCCAGGCCTCCCTGTCCATCACCAACTCCTGGAGTTCACCCAGACTCACGTCCATCGAGTCAGTGATGCCATCCAGCCATCTCATCCTCTGTCGTCCCCTTCTCCTCCTGCCCCCAATCCCTCCCAGCATCAGAGTCTTTTCCAATGAGTCAACTCTTCGCATAAGGTGGCCAAAGTACTGGGGTTTCAGCTTTGGCATCATTCCTTCCAAAGAACACTCAGGACTGATCTCCTTTAGAATGGACTGGTTGGATCTCCTTGCAGTCCAAGGGACTCTCAAGAGTCTTCTCCAACACCACAGTTCAAAAGCATCAATTCTTTGGCACTCAGCTTTCTTCACAGTCCAACTCTCACATCCATACATGACCACTGGAAAAACCATAGCCTTGACTAGACGGACCTTTGTTGACAAAGTGATGTCTCTGCTTTTGAATATGCTCTCTAGGTTGGTCATAACTTTTCTTCCAAGGAGTAAGCGTCTTTTAATTTCATGGCTGCAGTCACCATCTGCAGTGATTTTGGAGCCCAAAAAGATAAAGTCTGACACTGTTTCCACTGTTTCCCCATCTATTTCCCATGAAGTGATGGGACCGGATGCCATGATCTTCGTTTTCTGAATGTTGAGCTTTAAGCCAACTTTTTCATTCTCCTCTTTCACTTTCATCAAGAGGGTTTTTAGTTCCTCTTCACTTTCTGCCATAAAGGTGGTGTCATCTGCATATCTGAGGTTATTGATATTTCTCCTGGCAATCTTGATTCCAGCTTGTGCTTCTTCCAGCCCAGTGTTTCTCTAGGCTGGGATAATTCCCTGGAGGAGGACATTGCAACCCACTCCAGTATTCTTGCCTGGAGAATCCCATGGACAGAGGAGCCTGGCGGGCTACAGTCCATAGGGTCAAAAAGAGTCTACTGAAGCAATTTAGCATGCATGGATAGATACATTATATAAATTATAAAGAATTAAGATACATATTCTAAAGGTGCAAGGAAGGATTTATCCATTGGCAAGGCACATTGAGTCTCCACAATATGAGAGAAAAGAAAGCAGAAACAGATGCTGTTGGGTCCTGGAATCTAAGGTGGGAAACTGAGCAAATGACGGAATGCTGGCTTTATTCAGAGCCTGTTGTGGCCCCTAACGGTACTGCTCATAACAGAAAGATTTGTCCCCTTGAGAGAATGAAGCCAGGGTCCAGGGAATCTGAACTTCAGGCACTGTGCAGCAAGAGAAATGTGTATTCCCTTTTGGCCATGGGATTTCTGAGAAAACCCTGGCTCAGAGTCAGCCTAACTTAGCTGGAACTGCAGCTTTGCCACATTACAGCTGAGTAACCAGAGGTGAGTACATCTATAGTCATTCTCAGTCTCCTAGTTTAGGATGCATTTACACATATTGGAATTTTGGGCAACACAGTCAAAGAGATGAAAGACTCAAAATGAAATTGAATCATTTGGTAACAATTAAAATGTAGTCATTACTACTATATAAATGTTTCCTAAAGTCTGTAAAGGTATCCAAAGTTTTATACTTTTAATTTGGAAGATTTTCCTCAGCAGAATGTCAGTCTTTGCATGTACATGCCCTGATGGTTATAATTAGACCTCCATCCATGGAGTAAAGCTTTTACTTATTTCAGGACACAATCTTCCCTTTGGTGCTGACTTGTCTTTTCGCTTTCCTTCCTACCTAGTCTAATGTGAGCAGAATTGTTCCCAGTTCTACATCTTGTAACACAACCTACTCAGCAAAATGCTCCATCAGGCAGTTAACTGTCTGAATTGTCTGCTCAGATGGCAAGTTGTAGCAGAAGGCAATTTCTTACCAGTCAATATTTGGCAGAGCATCAGGGTGATTTAAGATTCACAGACATGACCTACCAGACTGGTTGGGAACCACTGGCTTACCCTCTCTGACAAAGGTCACTTCTGACCCTGGAATGAAGCTTGTATAGAATAGTTCTTCACTGTACCGTCCTAGCTCACAGTTCTCTATGGGGGTAATTATGAAGATTCCTATTTTACCAAAGAGGAAACTGCTCTTTAAAGAGGCTAAACCATTGGTTCCATTTGATAGGAGCAGATTTTTTTCCAACTCCTCTATCCTTCCTGCCTGCCCCCATGTATATACTCATGTGATATACCTCTGTTGGTCATGTCCAAGGCAGTTTGATTTCATAGGTGAAAGAGCTGCCTTATCATTGCAGTTATCTGAAGCTATTTTCCCCAACAGCTGAGTAATGAGAAACAATTATTGAGAAACAGTAAAATGAAAAATATATGGGAGGTTGTGAAAGGTTAGACCAGTTGTCAGTAGTCATACTGAGTAAGCAATACAGATGTATGTGGTAAGTTACTGTGTTATCCTAAAAGTTCCCCCCCCCCCCTTGTAATTATCTTTATTGTGACATTTGAAAGCCTTTGCGAATTAGAAGTTGTATTCCCTTTCTTGCTTAATGATGTCACCATCCACTCTGTGATCCAAGTCATGAATCTGGAGTACTCTTTTCCCTTACTCCATAAATACTTCTGTTTCTTCATCACCCTCGTTTGATCCACCACATAGTCCTAGTAACCTGAATTCCAAGATATATCTCTTATCTATTTCCATCCTACTCTAATATCATGAGTGTAGCTTTAGGGTCAGACTGCTTGGTTTGAACTCAGTTCTGTCTCTTGTCATCTATGCATCCTTCTCCAGGAGTGTATTAGAGAAGTCCTGTTACCTAATGCATGTCAGCTCCAAGATACATGTCCTCTCCCCTCCACTACAAACAGCTTTTCTTGCTTCAGTTTTCAGGCTTTCTTTTTTAGTAAGAATAGACACTGTCTTATTGTTTAGTTACCCTATTTACTTCTTCCTCTCTGTTCATGTCTTTTGCCCATTTTCAAATCTTAGACTATTCTTTTTTATGTTTTATTTAATAATTTCTATATTTACATTTCAACCTCCTCTTTAGGAGCAATTTATTTAATATTTATCTTCATATTTCAGGTTACCCTTAGAAGCAATAAAATGTGAGTGAAAATAGTGAACCAGCACTACCAAAGCATTAAATATCACCCCAAAATAGTTTCCTTAGAAATTATTTGCATAAAGTAAATTTTGTATTTAGGTTGTCAATGCTGAATCATTATTATTACTGTAAATTATTATTTTTAATAACTAAAATTTTTAAAGTATAATTTACTAACAATGTTAATTTCTTTTGTGCAGCAAAGTGACTCAGTTATACACATACATATGTTCTTTTTTCTGTTCTTTTCCACTATGGTTTATCCCAGGATATTGAATAGAGTTCCTTGTGCTGTACATTAGGACCACGTTCTTCATCCATTCTATAAGTAATAGTTTGCATCTACTAAGCGCAGACCCCCAGTCTGTCCCTCCCCCACGGCCCTCCACGTTTGTAACTATGAGTCTGCTCTCTGTGTCTGTGAGTCTGTCTCTGTTGTGTAGATAGGTTCATTTGTGCTGTATTCTAGATTCCACATATCGGTGCTATCATATGGTATTTGTCTTTCTATTTCTGACTTATTTCACTTGGTATAATAATCTCTAGTTGCATCTTTGTTGCTGCAAATGACATTATTTCGTTCTTTTTAGTGGCTGAATAGTATTCAGTTGTATATATGTACCACATCTTCTTTACCATTCATCTGTTGACAGGCATTCAGATTGTTTCCATTTCTTGGATATTTTAAATAGTTCTGCTATGAGTATAGCAGTGCATGCATCTTCTTGACTTACAAGTTTGTCTAGGAGTGGGATTAGTGGATCATATGGTATTTTTATTTTTAATTTTCTGAGGAACCTCTGTAATGTTCTCTAGAGTGGGTGTACCAATTTACATTCCCACCAACAGTATAGGAGGGTTCCCTTTTCTTCACACCCTCCAGCATTTGTCTTTTGTAGAATTTTTAATGATGGCCATTTTGAGTGGGCATTCTTGTCTTGTTCCAGATTTTAGTGGGAAGACTTTCACTTTTTCACAGTTGAGTGTTATACTGACTGTGGGTTTGTCATAAATAGCTTCTACTGTGTTGAGATATGTTCCCTCTGTGCCCTACTTTGGTAAGAATTTTTATCATTGAATTTTACTGAATGCTTTTCCTGCATTTACTGAGAAGATCATGTATGTGGTGGATCCCATTGATTGATTCGAGTATGTTGACCCATCCTTGTGAACCTGTGATGAATCCCACTGGGTTGTGGTTTACAATCTTTTCAATGTGTTGTTGGATTTGGCTTGCTAATATTTTGTTGAGAATTGTTGCATGTATATTCATCAAAGGTATTGGTCTGTTATTTTCTTTTTTGGTGGTATCTTTGTTTTTGTTATCAGGGTGATGGTAACTTCATAGAACGGAAGTGTTTCCTCCTCTTCAGTCCTTTGGAAGAGTTTGAGAAGGACTCGTATAAGTTCTTTGTATGCTTGGAAGAATTCACCCATGAAGCCATCTGGTTGTGGACTTTCATTTGTAGGGAGTTTTTTTTTTTTTTTTCCTTTTAATTACAGATTTCTTCTTCATGTTTAGTAATCTGTTCAAGTTATCTATCTCGTCTTGATTTAAGTTTGGAGGGCTGTATGTTTAAAGAGTTGTCTATTACTTTTAAGTTATTGAATTTGTTGACCTATAATTGTTCATTGTATTCTCTTCTGGTTTTTCATATTTCTGTAGCATTGATTGACATTTCTCCTTTTTCATTTCTTATTTTGTTTATTTGGATTCTCTCTCTTTTCTTCTTGGTGAGCCTGACCAGAAGTTTGTCAATTTTGTTTACCCTTTCAAAGAACCAGTTCTTGTTTTATTGATTTTTTTTCTTTAAAAAAAAATCTCTATTTTATTTATTTTCTTTATGATCTTTATTTTTTTTCAAATTTAGGATATTTTATTCCAAAGATAGTGTGCCCACTTACTACAATGAAAGTGATGATTTGTTTATAAGTTTTAAAAAAATACTTATCAAATAGAGATTTATGTTAAGGGTTTAAGTGTTAAGAAATCTACATTTTTCTTACTTTCTTCCTCCATATTTTATGCTTTTCATATCCTCTTTTACATCTTCATGTTTATCCTTTTGCTGTTTCATGTGTGCATTGTCACTTTCACAATTTTTTTTTTCTTTTTGATCTGTATAGTGGCTTATTGAAGAGATTTTTTTTCCAATTATGATTTTTCTCTTTCCTATATCTTCTTGCTTCATTCTAATTAGAGAAGACCTTTCAATATGTCTTTTAGGAAAGTTTAATATTGCTGTCTTCTTTTAGTTTTTGCTTTTCTAAGAAATTCTTTACTTCTCTTTGTATTCTAGATGATAATCTTGCTGGTTGGAGTAGGTTGCAGATTTTTCTCTTTAAAGACTTTAACTATATTTTGCCATTCTCTTCTAACCTGCAGCATTTCTGTAGAGAAATAAGCTGATAGCCTAATGGGGATTCCCTTGCAATCAACCCTTGCTGTCTTTAGAATCCTTTCTTTAATTTTTTCCATTTTTATTATAATATATCTTGGTGTTAGTCTATGTTTGAGACCATTTGTGCTTCCTGTATCTGAATATCTATTTTCATCTTTAGGTTAGTGGAGTTTTCAGCCATAATTTCTTCAAATACATTTTCAATCCCCTTTGCTCTTTCTTCTCCTTCTGGAATCCCCATTATGCATAAATTGGCACACTTTATATTATCCCAGTGGAGAAGGCAATGGCACCCCACTCCAGTACTCTTGCCTGGAAAATCCCATGGACGGAGGAGCCTGGAAGGCTGCAGTCCATGGAGTCGCTGAGGGTCAGACACGACTGAGTGATTTCACTTTCACTTTTCACTTTCATGCATTGGAGAAGGAAATGGCAACCCACTCCAGCGTTCTTGCCTGGAGAATCCCAGGGACGGGGGAGCCTGGTGGGCTGCTGTCTATGGGGTCGCACAGAGTCGGACACGACTGAAGCGACTTAGCAGCAACAGCAGCAGCATATTATCCCAGAGGTCTTTATATTGCTTTCATTTTTTTATTTGGCTTTCTATCTGCGGTTCTGATTGGGTGATTTCCATTATTCTATCTTTCAGATCTTATTCATCCTTCTGCATTATTCATTCTGTTATTCACTGCCTTTAGCTCAGCTTTTGTCTCAGTAAATGAATTTTCTAATTTTTCTTGGTTCTGCCTTATAGTTTCTAATTCCTCTTTTATAGCAACCTGCGTTTCTATTGATTTTTATTGTTGTTGTTTAGTCACTAAGTCATGTCTGACTCTTTTGTGACCCCATGGACTATAGCCCTCCAGGTGTCTATGTCCATGGGATTTCTCAGGCAAGAATACTTGAGTCGGTTGTCATTTCTTTCTCCAGGGGATCTTCCCAATCCAGCAATCGAACCTGTGGCTCCTACACTGGCAGGGAGATTTTTTTTTACCACTGAGCCACCTGGGAAGCCCATTTCTGTTGATAGCCCCTCTTAATTCCTTCAGTATTTTCGTTACCTCCTTTTTGAACTCAGTGTCTATTAGATTGAAGAGGTCTGTTTCATTGTTTTTTCCTTCATAGGAATTTTCTTGGTCTTTTAACTGGGAGTGGTCCCTTTGCTTCTTCATTTTACTTATATTTCTCTTACTTTGTGAATTATCTACTGTAGTCTTGGGAGGCTATTTATATGCAGGAACATCCCTGTGTAGTTTGTGTGGATTTAATATTTTTGTTGAGCGGGTTTTTATTTTATTTTTATTTTATTTTATTTTTTAACTTTACAATATTGTTTTGGTTTTGCCATCTATCGAAATGAATCCGCCACAGGTATACATGTGTTCCCCATCCTGAACCCTCCTCCCTCCTCCCTCCCCATACCATCCCTCTGGGTCGTCCCAGTGCACCAGCCCCAAGCATCCAGTATCGTGCATCGAACCTGGACTGGCAACTCGTTTCACATAAGATATTATACATATTTCAATGTCCTTCTCCCAAATCATCCCACCCTCTCCCTCTCCCACAGAGTCCAAAAGACTGTTCTATACATCAGTGTCTCTTTTGCTGTCTCGTATACAGGGTTATTGTTACCATCTTTCTAAATTCCATATATATGCGTTAGTATACTGTATTGGTATTTTTCTTTCTGGCTTACTTCACTCTGTATAATAGGAGTGGGTTTTTAGTTTGGATGCTTGCTACTTCTTTCCTCAGTGTGTGCAGCTCATGCATATTACCGGGACCCATGCCAGATAGAGGCAGTGAGAGTGCCTGCTCCCAGTTTTCTCTGCAGCAGCGGTGGTCCACACCTGCCCCTGGAGCCCAGGATGGTAGTGGCGGCTTGCACCCACTACTCCAGAGCTCCTGTAAGCAGTCACCTGTTGTTTGAGCGCATGAGCAGGGAAAGAAGCTCCTATGGTGGTCCTGCCCCTGATCTTGCATCCTTCCCCCTGCATGCCCCGCACCCCCCCACCCCCACCCCCGCCAGCAGAGGCTCCTTGCCTCTCTTGTGGGCCCAGGTTTGTTCCACATACACTGTCAGTTGCCACACTCCAGCACCTTCAGGCGGTCTCTGTGCAGCCAACCTCCAGAAGCCCAGATGATGCAGATGAGCATCTCAGGCTGGGGAGCATAGCGTGGCAGTACTGACTGTCTGTGCAGGTCACTTCTGTTTTGCCTGTTGCAAAGATGCTGTGCTCTCCTCTTTGGCTCTGAAGCTCCCCCTCCAGGCTGATCTCCTGCCAGCGAGGGGATTCCCAGGTTGTAAGAACCTTTCCCTGGGGTGCAGGACCCATCCAGATTCTTTTCTCTCTCTCTGTTTTCTTTTTTCTCTCATCCTATCCAGTTATATGGAGGTTTTCATGTCCTTTAAAAAGTCTGAGGTCTTCTGCTAGTGTTCAGTAGATGTTCTGTACAAACAGTGCCACATGTAGATGTATTTTTCATATATTTGTAGGAGGAAGTGAGTTCCACGTTCTACTCCACCATCTTGATTGCTCTCTGTTGTTAGTAATTAGCACCATAAATGGCCAAGGGACAACAGTTTAGAAAAGAAAACAGGAAAGAAAGAAAAGTTAGCCTCATTCTTCTTACCCTTTTTCTTCTACCCATGTCCTGTTATTAAACTTCCCTAGTGAATGCCAGGTTCTGTGTGATTGTTTTTTATACTTCCTTAGTTATTGGTAATCGAATAAAACTGAAATTCTTACCACTCAAAATATATCACCTAGTATATGACAGTGCTAATGCACTTAATCTTATACTAGTGGGGAAGGGATTTCTTGGACCTCTATTTATATTTTTTAAATTGTGTTAGGAAATCACTAAGGGACAGAGACTATCCTTTGGTTTGTTGTGAAGACTTAAAAAAAAAAAAAGCTATTTGTAGTCTCTCCAATCTATTTTAAATAGAAAACTAAAGAAGTTGCATTGCTTTCCTAATTCAAGTCCATTTCTGCAGAACAGACCAAAAATATCACAGTAAATTAAATATTGGCCACGTGAAAATGCTGCAGATTCTTGGTACTCCAACTTTTCCCTTAATACCCTTATCGATTGTTGGAGACCAGTTGCTCCTCCAAAGTGGATCTGTGCATTTTGCTCGAGTTCTTCTCTGTCCTCTTAGGTTAATCTGTATCACTTTCCATTTTCAGTCTCCAACTGTATCTGTAGCTGCAGTGACTTTTTTATACTCAGAAAGATGTATGCTGCCCATCTGTCATGTAAGGACATAATGTCACTAAACCATCTACCCTGTCTCTTACTACATTGTGAGTGATGAAAACGCAAAGGGCTGGGTTTGGTTTCTCCTTGGAGAATTGCATGTTATGCTGCCTAGAACATGAACATTAGGTGAACCACCCTCAACAGATTGCAGAAGCACCTCTGCCAGAGGAAATGGATCCAGGCTTACAAAGCCTGCAGCCTCTATCTTGAAATTCTCAGCTCATGTGTTAGTGTTTCATGCCTGACTCAGCGCATCTGGGAGACTTTCCCAGGACAGCAAGCAACAAGGTAGAGGGAGGCCAGGAGGTCGGATCAAGGTATCAGCTTCATCACTGATCCACTTGGGACAAATCTCTTTACTTTATCTATGTTTGTTTACTTATCTCTAAAAAGACAGATTTGAGCTTAATCACTGTTTCTAACATTCTACTTATTACCATGCCATTGGGCTTTCCTGGTGGCACAGATGGTAAAGAATCTGCCTGCAATGCAGGAGACCCGGGATTGAGTCCTAGGTTGGGAAAATCCCCTGGAGAAGGGAATGGCAACCCACTCCAGTATTCTTGCCTGGAGAATTCCATGGACAGAGGAGCCTGGAGGGCTACAGTCCATGGGCTCTCAGAGTCAGACATGACTGAGCAACTAACACTTTACTTATGCTGCCCTGAATGCCAAAATGAGACACTCTTGCTTTGTTATAGGTTAGAATATGGGTGTTGAGTGGGCTTTCAACTACACAGAAGGGTCTGCTCTAATTTATCCATTGTGCTTTCTCTTCAGGACACCTACTTTTAGCCAGTAGCACAAATTTGCTGTGCCCAACTTATGACCAGGAAAACTTCTAAAAAGGGAGGATAGTGACCAAGATACTTTATTTGCTTATTTGATAGATTGGATCGCGTCAGCTGTTTTTAAGAGCCACATCTTTTTCATGCAGCCTTCCTGTGCCTCCTGCTGTGAGCAGGGAGGGCTTTTTCTGCCCCGTGGATGGGCTTGGCCATTGACCTGCCTTGGCCAGTGGGATGCTGCCGGCAGTGCTGCACAAGCAGAGGTCTTAGCTCTTGTGGCATCATTTCACCTGATTTTGTGCACTCCTGCGTTTCACCCTGAGAAAAACAAGTCCCCAGTGGCTGCTGGTCCAAGGAGAATGAGAGGCTGATAGAACAGATCTAATCCCAGAAGTAGAACTGACCTGAAGACCCAGGAACAAGCAAAACAAACATTTGTTGCAAACCACTGAGATTGTGAGGTAGTTACACAGCACAAACTGACCAGAATATGTTTTTCTAACAACTTAAAATTACACAAATAAGGATTTGTTTCTTTGGCGTTGTGTTCTTTAAAAATATACCTATCTGGAATAAGTTGAGGGGAAAAAAGCTCTGTTTGTGTTTCCTGCCTTAGGGAGAATGGACTTATTATGTCCATTCTTGGAGAGCATATTGTAGGGAGAAAGACAAGGGGAGGAGAGGAAATGGCCTGACTAAAAGGGAGTTGGGTAGTGACTGAAGGATGTGTTCATGGGGATGGAGTGGGTTTGGACAGAGAAGACTTCAAACCTCAGTGGTGAACCTGACCACTTTTAAGGCTTGGTCTATGGCTTCTTTGGACCTGAGAAGCTGTGTATCAGGACTGGACATCCTTTAACTATCAATGCCTCACAGTGTTGTGTCCCGAGCCCTCTTCTCTCTCTCTGCACATATGCTCCCTGGGCAGGCTTAACAAACCACATCTTATAGGCTCTGTCTCCTGGCACAACTTTCTCTGAAGTAACAAACCAGGATGTTTGGCAGTCTCTACATAGATAGGCATAAACTCTTAAACCCAGCAGTCCAAACTGAGCTTGTTAACTTCTCTGCCCATCCTATGCTGCTGCTTCTCGAGCCTCATCATAGTCCTTGGTAGATAACACCCTGTGAACAGTGTTGGCCAAGTAAGAACTAGGATGCATGCTGATTTCTCCCTCCCTCACCTCTGACAGGGAGAAGGCAATGGCACCCTACTCCAGTGCTCTTGCCTGGAAAATTCCATGGACAGAGGAGCCTGGTGGGCTGTAGTCCATGGGGTCGCTAGGAGTCCAACATGACTAAGCGACTTCACTTTCACTTTTCACTTTCATGCACTGGAGAAGGAAATGGCAACACCCTCCAGTGTTCTTGCCTGGAGAATCCCAGGGACGGGGGAGCCTGGTGGGCTGCCGTCTCTGGGGTCGCACAGAGTTGGACACGACTGAAGCGACTTAGCAGCAGCACCTCTGACAGCCTGTCAAACCACCTTAAAGTTGACCACTCTTCAGTGGTGCCCCATTGCTGTAGAGGTAACATTAAATGCCACCCCTCCAGCTGCTGCTTTCCAACAGAGCCCTGGCAAGCTTCTTCCATTTCCACAGTCCAACCGTGTCCTCTCTTGTGGGTTTTGTGTATATTCTTGGTTCTACCTAGAACGCCTCCCTAACTACCCTCTCCCTAAGCCAATTTTCCTAATAATTTCCATTTCCTCCCCAGTCTCAGCCTTGATCACTGGTTCTCAACTTTTGATGATGTTGCCCTCCACAGGACATTTGGCTATGTCTGGAGACATTTGGAGTCGTCACACCTGAGCAGACAGTACTACAGGTAGAACCTGGGTAGAAGCCAAGGATGCAACCAAGTATCCTACAGTCCCACCCACATCAAAGACACGTGCAGCAAAGAATTGTGTGTTCAGTCGTTCAGTCGTGTCTGACATTTTTCAGCCCCATGGACTGTAGCCCGCCAGCCTCCTCTGTCCATGGGACTTTCCAGGCAAGAACACTAGAGTGGGTTGCCATTTCCTTCCTCAGGGTATCTTCCCAACCCAGGGATCAAACCCATCTGCTGCACTGGCAGGTGGATTCTTTACCATGGTGCCACCTGGGGAAGCCCTGTAACAAAGAATTACTTGTCCCCAAATGTCAGTAAGTGCAGAGATTAAGTCTAGATCTCACTTTCTGTGTTTTACTTTCTCTGGGAAGCCTTTCCTGACCTTCCCAGAATGAGCCAGGTGCCCTTCCTATGTGAGCTCATGCTGCTCTCCTTAAACTTTTTGTAATACTCCCCCTACCTCACTGATGTTTTTTGTTTACCTGTCTCTTCTTCTATAATGTGGCCTTCTGATAGTTAAGGATTATGTTTGGTTTCGTTTTCAGTTCCTCCATCCCAGCATGGTTCCTGGTAATAGTGACATTCAATACATATTTGTTAAATGAGTTTTAAAAAATGAATTCACAAAAGTAATTCTAAGAGTAAAAGTCTTACATGACACATTTCCCCCCCAGAAAGCTTGTTGTTTGCACATGGCACAGTCTTATCTTCAGAAATACAGCCAAGGCAAAGGAAACCAGCCTGACTGATGAAAACTCAGAGTTAAGAACACTCTAATCCATGCCCCCTCCTGCACTACTAGGGAAAGACATTGCTTCAAAATTCTCTTGCACATGTGAGCCACTTAAAATTTCCAACCTGCCCAGGGAAATGAGTATTTGAATATTTATTTTATTTTCCAGTGCCTTTTCTTGCCGGTTATATCCTGATCATGGAAATATCCATACCCACAGTGTGATGTGTGCTGTGGGATTATTACTATTATTGTTATTATCATTTATATTCCTGTGATCTTTTTACATTGAATAATAGTTGAAGCAGTTTGTATCATGACTTTCCTTTTATAGGTGAAAATGCCACATAATGCAACTTAAGGCAACATGAGCCAATATATTTCATTGCTCGGCACCATAATCTATTAAGCCTAAGATATTTTCAGGGAATTGCCTTAAATCCTTTGGTGGTTTAAAGTAGCTTCAGAGGGATTAGTGGCTTAGAGGTAATTGTTATTGGTAATATTTTATTTGAAATGTCCTGTTCAGCAAAGGTAATGTGACATTTTGCTCACTGGAAATGCTATATTTCTAGGGAAAGAGAAGAGTCAAAATGTCAGTGCCCTGGAGAGGGAGGGCAGGAGCCTGTGAGACAAAGGCCAAGGGCCAGAGCTGAAGTGACCAGCATGAGTTAGCTGAGCAGAGCTGACTTTCCTGTGGAACTTGGAAAGCTGGAGTTTTAATCTTACATGAATTGTGAGATTAATCTAGATAGTTAAATCAGATATAAAGAGAAATCTGTTTTATTTATTATTATTGTTAAGTAAGCAAGGAAAATAAATGCATTAAGGCATGGCAACTCACTCCAGTATTCTTGCCCAGAGAATCCCATACAGTCCACAGAGTCACAAAGAGTCAGACACAACTGAAGTGATTGAGCATGCACACACCTCTTTGCAAGCTCACTTTCAGAGCTCCTCAGAGGTGTCTCTATCTCTAGGCCAGTGGAGCTCAAATATAGACTGCTTGAGAAGTCACTTTGGAGTTGCTGTTGTTCAGTCACTAAGTTGTGTCCGGCTCCTTGCGAGCCCATGGATTGCAGCACATCAGGCCTCCCTGTCTTCAGTATCTCCTGGAGTTTACCCAAGTTCGCTTCCACACTCTGGGGTGCTTCTTAAAAATCAAAATTCTTTGGACTCTACTCCCACCAGCTGATTCTGTAGTTCTGAGATGTCCCCTAATCTGCATTTTAACCAGAGAGTGCCAGTGGATTCTGATACAGGGGTTTGTAATACCTAGAGACACACTGGATTAAGCCATCTCTTTCTTGCCCATGATACCATGAAATTTCTCAAAGTTCTATCTATGACCCAAGTGTATCCTTTGATTTCTAGACCCCTATATAAAAATGGCATTCAAAATGTCTACTTAACATTGATGATACTTCAAACTCAGCCTGTCGAAACCCAAATGATCTGCTCTTCTGATATTTCCTACTCAGTGAATGGCACCAGCAATCACCCAATTCTACAACAAAAAATAGATGTCACCTCCCTTGGTCTCTACATCCCACTCCATCATTGTCACCACACTGGCCCCTGCTTCTATCATCTCTTATTGTCTCTTACCTGGACCACAACAATAGCTCTTTCTATTCACTCTTCAATCTGATCTTCTCATTGAGGTAGAGAGACCTTTGCAAGATGTAATGTTTTAATGTTACACCACTTCCTGTGAAAATACTTTAATGACTTCCCATTGCCTCTTGGATTAGGACCAAAATCCTTTCTTTGGCTTATAAAGCCCTTTTTGGTGGTCATCACCTGGCCGTCATTGCAATCTTGTCTCTCACGGCTCCCTTCCTGGCTCCCCGTTCTGTCCATACTGCTTTTCTTCTGTTCCTCAAAAGTGCTACTCGCCCTTTGCCCTGAGCCAGGTTTACCCTTTGATCCTCTCCCTTATACTTTGCCTACTGACCACCCTTCATCTCTTGCAGGTGACATCCCACATCTTATCTTTGTGATCTCCTAACCTAGCTCAGATTCCCTTATGACATACTGTTGTTCACCAGACATTATTTGTAATGATACCTTTAGTTTGTGAGTGTGTGATTAATGCCTACCTTTCTCTAGACTGTAAGGCCCATGAAAGTGGCAGTTAGGTATGTTTCTGCTCTCCCCTGTAGCCCATGTGTCCTTCACAGTGCTAGATGCATGAAGGTGCTCAATAAATGTTTATTGAATGAGTGTTGTTGAATGACTGACTGTGTATTGTGTGAGAAATATTGTTGAAAGAATAATTTCATTTGAACTTTAGACAGAAAAGTCAGGATAGGCTTTTACAGTTAGACACTGAGGGCTTTAGGCAAAGTAAAGTGGAGTAGTAAGGTCATTAGCTAGATCATTAAGGGAAGTAAGATAGTAGAATCAGGATATTTAAGCTTAACTATTAAGTATACATAAACTGTGTACAATGCAGATAACTTTAAGCTTGAGTTAACTTCCCAGTGACAGTAGGAGGGGGTATTATTCATTTTAAACTTTTTATTTTATATTGGCGTATAGCTGCTTAACAAAGTTGTCGTACTTTTAGGTGAACAGCAAACGGATTTGGCCATGCCCATGTTTCCATGCTCCCCCTCACCTCACCCCCATCCAGGATGTCACATAACATTGAGCAGAGTTCCATGTGAGGGATGGGTTATTTTAAAAGTAATAATATCTTGATTGGAAATCCTTAGATTTAACTGAGCATTTAAGAGTATTTAAAATAATGAACGCCTTTTGATTTATTACATCAGTTCAGTTCAGTCGCTCAGTCATGTCCAACTCTTTGCAATCCCATGGACTGCAGCACACCAGGCCTCCCTGTCCATCACCAAATTCCAGAGTTTACCCAAACTCATGTCCATTGAGTCGGTGATGCCATCCAACCATCTCATCATCTGTCATCCCCTTCTTCTCCCTCCCTCAATCTTTCCCAGCATCAGGGTCTTTTCAAATGAGTCAGCTCTGCACATCAGGGGCCAATGTATTGGAGTTTCAGCTTCAACATCAGTCCTTCCAATGAACACTCAGGACTGATCTTCTTTGGGATGGACTGATTGGATCTCCTTGCAGTCCAGGGGACTCTCAAGAGTCTTCTCCAACACCACAGCTCAAAAGCATCAATTCTTTGGTGCTCAGCTTTCTTTATAGTCCAACTCTCACATGACTACTGGGAAAACCATAGCCTTGACTAGACGGATCTTTGTTGGCAAAGTAATGTCTCTGCTTTTGAATGTGCTGTCTAGGTTGGTCATAACTTTCCTTTCAAGGAACAAGTGTCTTTTAATTTCATGGCTGCAATCACCATCTGCAGTGATTTTGGAGCCCCCCCAAAATAAAGTCTGCACTGTTTCCCCATCTATTTGCCATGAAGTGATGGGACAGGATGCCATGATCTTAGTTTTCTGAATGTTGAGCTTTAAGCCAACTTTTTCACTCTCCTCTTTCACTTTCATCAAGAGGCTCTTTAGTTCTTCTTTACTTTCTGCCATAAGGGTGGTGTCATCTGCATATCTTAGGTTATTGATATTTTTCCCGGCAGTCTTGATTCCAGTTTGTGCTTCCTCCAGCCCAGCGTTTCTCATGATGTACTCTGCATATAAGTTAAATAAGCAGGATGACAATATACAGCCTTGACATACTCCTTTTCTTATTTCAAACTGGTCTGTTGTTCCATGTCCAGTTCTAACTGTTGCTTCCTGACCTGCATACAGATTTCTCAAGAGGCAGGTCAGGTGGTCTGGTATTCCTATCTCTTTCAGAATTTTCCACAGTTTATTGTGATCCACACAGTGAAAGGCTTTGGCATAGTCAATAAAGCAGAAATAGATGTTTTTCTGGAGTTCTCTTGCTTTTTTGATAATCCAGCAGATGTTGGCAATTTAATCTCTGGTTCCTCTGCCTTTTCTAAATCCAGCTTGAACATCTGGAAGTTCACAATTCATGTATTGCTGAAGCCTAGCTTGGAGAATTTTGAGCATTACTTTACTAGTGTGTGAGATGAATGCAATTGTGCGGTAGTTTGAGCATTCTTTGGCATTGCCTTTCTTTGGGATTGGAATGAACACTGACCTTTTCCAGCCCTGTGGCCACTGCTGAGTTTTCCAAATTTACTGGCATATTGAGTACAGCATTTTTACAGCATCATCTTTTAGGATTTGACATAGCTCAACTGGAATTACATCACCTCCACTAGCTTTGTTCATAGTGATGCTTTCTAAGGCCCACTTGACTTCACATTCCAGGATGTCTGGCTCTAGGTGAGTGAGTGATCACACCATCCTGATTATCTGGGTCATGAAGATCTTTTTTTGTACAGTTCTTTTGTGTGTTCTTGCCACCTCTTCTTAATATCTTCTGCTTCTGTTAGGTCCATACCATTCCTGTCCTTTATTCAGCCCATCTTTGCATGAAATGTTCCATTGGTATCTCTAATTTTCTTGAAGAGATCTCTAGTCTTTCCCATTCTATTGTTTTCCTCTATTTCTTTGCATTGATCACTGAGGAAGACTTTTTTATCTCTCCTTGCTATTCTTTGGAACTCTGCATTCAAATGGGTATATCTTTCCTTTTCTCATTTGTTTTTCCCTTCTCATTTTTTTCACAGTTATTTGTAAAGCCTCCTCAGACAGCCATTTTGCTTTTCTGCATTTCTATTTCTTGGGGATGGTCTTGATCACTGCCTCTTGTACAATGTCATGAACCTCTGTCTATCCATAGTTCATCAGGCACTGTGTCTATCAGATCTAGTCCCTTAAATCTATTTGTCACTTCCACTGTATAATCGTAAGGGATTTTATTTAGGTCATCCCTGAATGGTTTGAGCCATGCCGTGTACGACCACCCAAGATGGATGGGTCGTGGTGGAGCGTTCTGACAAAATGTGGTCCGCTGGAGAAGGGAATGGCAAACCACTTCAGTATTCTTACCTTGAGAACCCCATGAACAATATGAAAAGGCAAAAAGATGGGACACTGAAAGATGAACTCCCCAGGTCGGTAGGTGCCCAATATGCTACTGGAGATGAATGGAGAAATAACTCCAGAAAGAATGAAGAGACAGAGCCAAAGCAAAATCAACACCCACTTGTGGGTATGACTGGTGATGGAAGCCAGGTCCGGTGCTGTAAAGAGTGATATTGCATAGGAACCTGGAATGTTAGGTCCAAGAATCAAGGCAAATTGAAAGTGGTCAAACAGGAGGTGGCAAAAGTGAATGTCGACATTTTAGGAATCTGCGAACTAAAATGGACTGGAATGGGTGAGTTTAACTCAAATTTATTACATAGAGTCTTGATATTTTGTGTCATCTTTTTGGGCCATTTCCCTCAAAATAATGTTAATTCAATTTACAATAAAGGTGCTAAGGGGCTTACTGGCCCTCTCTGAGAATCCTTTATCCCAATTTTCACACTTACTCTGAAAAATAAGATCAGTTGCAGAAGTCTTGTAATTGTTGGTATCTTTTGGATAATAGCAGGGTGCATCTATTAAATGGATCAGCATTTTAGGTCAGCCAGACTCTGTCTGTCACTGGGGTCTGTTATTTATTAATTACCACTCTCTCTTTATGGTGTTTGCTCAAGGAAGGGCAAAGTTTTTCAAACAGAAATCACAGACTCAAGAGATGGAAGAAAAAGAAAAATACAGAAAGGCCTTGGCAATAAAGGCCACAAGGGGAAGAAGTCACTAGAAAATAACAAATGGAGAGGATGGCATAAGATAGGGTCCCATAGAATAAATAATGTATGTTAACACTATTGTAGCTATTATTGTTCACTTGCTAAGGGGTGTCCAAGTTTTTGTGACCCCATAGACAGCAGCGTGTCAGGCTTCCCTGTCCTCACTATTTCCCAGAGGTTGCTCAAACTCATGTCCATTGAGTTGATGATGCCATCCAACCATCTCGTCTTCTGTTGCCCCCTTCTTCTCCTGCCCTCAATCATTTCCATCATCAGGATCTTTTCCAGTGAGTCAGCTCTTGGCATCAGTTGGCCAAAGTATTGGAGCTTCAGCTTCAGCATCAGTCCTTCTAATGAATATTTAGGGTTGATTTCTTTTAGGATTGACTGGTTTGATCTCTTCGCTGTCCAAGGAACTCTTAAAGAGTCTTTTCCAGCACCACAGTTCCAAATCATCAATTCTTAAGCACTCAAGTTCTTTATAATCCAACTCTAGCATCCGTGAATGACTTATGGAAAAACCATAGACTGTATGGAACTTTGTAGGCAAAGTGATTTCTTTGCTTTTTAATATGCTATCTAGGTTTTTCATAGCTTTCCTTCCAAGGAGAAAACATCTTTTAATTTTATGGTGTAGTCACCATCCGCAGTGATTTTAGAGCCAAGAAAATAACATCTGTCACTGCTTCTCAACCCAGGGATCGAACCCAGGTCTCCTGCATTGCAGGTGGATTCTTTACCAGGTCTTCCACATTGCAGGTGGATTCTGAGCCACAAGGGAAGCCCACCATTGTGGTTATTGGGTCATTAAGACCTTTTTTTGTGTATAGCTATGAAAGTGAAAGTGAGGTCACTCAGTCATGTCCGACTCTTTGCAACCCCGTGGACTGTAGCCTGCCAGGCTCCTCCATCCATGGGATTTTCCAGGCAAGAGTACTGGAGTGAATTTCCTTCTCCAGGGAATCTTCCTGACCCAGGATCAAACCCAGGTCTCTATGCTAAAAATTGGAACCACTTTGAAACTCTATTTCAAATGTTGCAGAACTCAACCCAAAAGGAGAACATAACCCATTCAACATTCCTCATAGGGAAAACACTTTCCCCATGCCCTAGGAGCTCCTAGTTCCTGTTGCTACTTGTGAGTACCTAATGAAACTGGTTTCAAAACTGTATCGAGGTTAGTGAGGAAGAAGGCTAAGTCTAACATGTTTCGATGTGTCTGCTAATGTGCCTGACACTGAACTAGACCCTTTTACATAGATCTGGGATGTAAACTGGCTACAGTATCTTTACTTTAGAAGATTATTCTCTGGGGAATCTGAGTAGTCCAGGGGAAAAAGTTCCTAAAGAGACTGACATAGGACACTCACCAAAAAATGAACAGATCAGCAATGCAGGCTAAGGCCTCACACTGACGGGCTCCCTTGCATGTCCTACGTCTTCAAATAACTCTTTGGTGCTCCCCTCTGACTAGAAGAGGACAGACAAGGAGCATAAGACATTGGATACTGGCTATAATATGAAAGACAGAGGCCAAAATCACTGAAGAAATGTAACTTAAAGGAATAAAATACCATGTATAGATCTAAAAATGTGAAAAATATTTAATCTTTTTGAAAAAATTAAAGAAGATATTGTATCTATGAAACAAGAATAAAATGGTTTAAAAACTAAAAAATCAGAAAACAGGAGTTCATGGAAATTAAAAAAAAATGATACCAGATATAAAAACTCAATAGAAGGTTGAAAGATAAAATGAATAAGTTTCCCAGAAGTATTAAAAACATAAAGAAAAATTGGACACAAATTATAAGAGAATTAGAGGAACATTTCAGGATACCCAAATCCCAATAAAACGAATTCTTGAAAGAAAGATCAAGTAAAATAAAGGGAAAATTATTTTTAAAATTTCTAAGAATTGTGGAACATAGTTTTCCAGATAAAAACAACACATCTTGTGCCCAACATAAGACCCACAATAAGGCAGATTCTTGCAAAATTTTAAGAACACTGAGACTAAGAGAGGATAGATGAAAGCTTTTAAGAAAGAAAAACAATTTAATTACAAAGGGTCTAGAATCAGATTGGCACAGAACTCTCAATAGTTACACTAAAAGCAAGTAGAAATGGAGAAATACCTTTGAAATTTTGAGGGAAAATGATTTCAAACCTGAATTTATATACCCAGATAAACCATTGATTAAAGATGAAGGTAGGATAAAGACACTTTTTCCCTGTGCAAGGCCTCCATTTTTCTCTTATGCATCATTTTTCTGGGAAATCACTGGAGATAGTATAACATGAGATAGTAAAATGAAGTAGGAAGTCAAGATAGAAGAGATGGCACTCAGGAAACAAAAGACCAGCATAAGATGAAGGCAAAGGAAAGTTCATGGTTACCATGGAGAGAAATTCTACAAGAATTTTATGTACCAAGTGTAAAGGACAGTAACTGGCGGCTAGAGCAGGTCAGGAGATGCTGGGAGAGGCGTTTCCAAGAAGATGAAAGTGAGAGACTACATGCTGTATCTGAATGTTCTGGGGGAGGTTAGGCTCTTGGAGAGAGTTCAGGATTACTGATTCACTTAAAGATAAAAGTTGTACAAGAAAAGAGATCAAAACCCAGTTTTGCAGTTAAAATAACTTTAGCATTAAAACATCCAACCCAAATTATGGCCAGGCTCTGTAGCTGTGACAGGAGAGTTGGGAGATGGGAAAGGCACACAGGCGAGCAGGGAGGACCAGGCAGCAGAATAGAGTGGGAAGTGAATAGATAACGTCTAAAGTGAAAGATCAAGAAGATAGTTTGGTAATGAGGGTATGGGCTTCCCTGGTAGCTCAGCTGGTAAAGAATCTGCCTGCAAAGCAGGAGACCCCCTTTCGACTTCTGGATCAAGAAGATCCCATGGAGAAGGGATAAGGTACCCACTCCAGCAATTCTTGGGCTTCCCTGGTGGCTCAGATGGTAAAGAATCCACCTGCAATGCGGGATACCTGGGTTTGATCCCTGGGTTGGGAAGATCCCCTGGAGGAGGGCATGGCATCTCACTCCAGTGTTCTTGCCTGAAGAATCCCCATGGACAGAGGAGTCTGGCGGGCTACACAGCCATGGGCTCGCAGAGTCAGACACAACTGAATGACTAAGCAACGAGGGTATATATACTGGAAGAGTGAGCACAATGATTGTCTCAGAGAACCATGCATGTCTTTAAATGTTGTGTTTGTGAATCTTTCATGAAAAGTGAGAACTAAGTTAAAAATACAAAGGAAGCATTTTGGAAAGCAGATCAATAAGAAAGTGAAACACTTGTTTAATGAAGAAGTGATGCTTATTCCAAAGAGGTCAAGGCTGGTTAACTCTTCCTCTATGAAGTACCTGGTTAGATAACTCTCCATAGGCACATTTCTAGATCATCTTTGTGACTAGGGTGGTTTAATAATTCTGAGTCTTAGTCAAGGCAGAGGCACTTCATCACCAGGGAAAGATGCCTACAACTTTAATGATAAGAAATTAATGGATATGCTCATTGCTCAGGCCCTCCTTTCATCCACCAGGAAGTAGTATTGAAAGCTGATACATGTTAAATTCTTTGCAGATTTGAAAAACAGTAATAACAGCCCTCTGTGTTGTGCTGCAGATTTACCTTTGGCTAAAATTATCCTCTTGGCCATTTATCACTTTGCTCCCCAAGCCCTGGACTCAGGTGGGAAGTGAACTGAGTCATTTGTAAACCACATTAATTACAGATACACAAGACATATCTGCTTTTATCTTCCTTTTTCCAAAAGGCAAACTGTGATTTGTTCTCTTTCTGTGACCTACACAGAGTAATCTTCCCAAGTAATATTAACATTTAGAATACAGTCCCTCAAATGATCACTGGATCCATGACTTACTCATCACAAGTACCAGATATTAATAACGTTTTAAAAATATCCATACCTGGCTTCCTGTGGTCCCTCAAGAGACTCAAGAAGAACATTGAAAGTTCAGAAAGCTTGCTTTTTTCTTGAGGAAACTTTGTAAGAGCAATTGTTTTAAATGATAAGAGGATTCTTGAGTATTTTTGCTTTACAGATTTTTGGATGGGTTGAACTAGTCATTTTCATTAACTGCCTGATCCTATATGCTCTATTTGGCCACATTTCTATAGAAGGCATTCCCCTAATACCCATGTACATGGTAGAGAGTAATAAACAAATTGCAGGGGTCAAGATATGCCCGCACACCAGCTAATAGATGGGAATATTCTCAGTCTCTGGCTGTCTGGGCCAAGCAGAAGCAGGATCTGGCCTCTTTAGATTCTGAGTGGGAAATGCACAGCTGGGTTTACCAACCTACCAACACCCTACACAAGAAGAAATCAGTTCTAGAAAAGGAATCCCAGTGAAGTTAGGAAGGAGAAATGAATGCTAGAAAACTAATAAATGTCACATAGCCTCCTAATAACTAATAAATTTCACATTTCCTCTAAACCCCATATATCTATATAATCAGCAATTAACAAACTCTTAAAAAGTGGTAGTTGATCCAGGCTTAAAGAGTTAACCTTAATGCAACAAATTTTATTAAGCATAAATAATTCACTTAGTCTTCCCAATAACTCAATAAAGTAGAACTTAAATGCTCCCCTTTTAAGGTGAGAAAACTGAGGCTTATACAAATAAAACTTACTTTCTCAAGGTCACCCAAATAATAAAGAAGCTGGAATTCAATCTTATTTCTCTTTAACTCCGGACTGACACTGGTGCTGCAGTAATGGTAAGCCTCAAAACCAAGCGGGGCAAATGTAAGTGCCCTGATGCTTTTAGGGGAAAAAGTCACCACATTAATGAGCACAACTGATTATGTGGGCCTACATAAGATATTTTTAAAAATTGAGACTAACCTTGGGAGAATTGATTCTACTTGCACAGGTAATAAGCAAGAAAAAAACATTTAACTAGTTAATTCAAGACTAAACAGAAGGTGGTTTTTCCTAGCATCTTCCATGAGGAGAATCAGGAGAGTGTGGGCAGGGAACATTCAAGGTTGCCACATAACATGAACAAGGATGTAACCAAACTTTCAATATTCTTCAGGTCCCTGCTATTCACTACTGACAAATTTGAAACAGAGGTCAACTGCACAGGCTTATGTTCCTTATTGTGGACACAGGACCAGGTCAGGGAGACCTGTTTTTTCAAAGAGCTCTAAGATACCAAAGCTTTGGAATGCCATGTATAACCTTACTGATGAGCCATATTGTTGTTCAGTTGCTAAGTGGTGTTCAACTCTTTGTGACCCCATGGACAGCAGTATGCTATGCTTCCCTGTCCTACACTATCTCCTGGAATTTGCTCAAATTCATTTCCATTGAGTAGATGATGCCATCCAACTGTCTCATCCTCTGTCACCCTCTTCTCCTGCCTTCAGTCTTTCCCAGCGTCAGGGTCTTTTCCAGTGAGTCAGTTCTTCACATTAGGTGGCCAAAGTATTGGAGCTTCAGCTTCAGCATCAGTCCTTCCAGTGAATATTCAGGACTGATTTCCTTCAGGATTGACTGGTTTGATCTCCTTGAAGTCCAAGGGACTCTCAAAAGTCTTCTTCAGCATTATAGTTTGAAAGCATCAGTTCTTTGGCATTCAGCCTTCTTTATGGTGCAACTCTCATCCATACATGACTACTGGAAAAACCATAGCTTTGACTTTACACACTTTTGTCAGCAAAGTGATGTCTCTGCTTTTTAATACACTGTCTAGGTTTGTCATAGCTTTCCTTCCAAGGAGCAAGCATCTTTTAATTTCATGGCT
The DNA here is from genome assembly GCF_029407905.1 of Bubalus kerabau. Classification (NCBI taxonomy): domain Eukaryota; kingdom Metazoa; phylum Chordata; class Mammalia; order Artiodactyla; family Bovidae; genus Bubalus; species Bubalus kerabau. Next base: position 19,210,166 of record NC_073641.1, read on the forward strand.
GCAGTCACTGTCCACAGTGATTTAGGAGCCCAGGAAAATAAATGTGTCACTTGTTTCCATTTTTTCCCCATTTATTTGCCACAAAATGATGGGACCAGATGCCATGATCTTAGTTTTTTGAAGGTTGAGCTTTAAGTCATGGTATTGGGCAAATTTAATTTGAAACCAAAAGAAAAAATAGAGCCTGGTGCAGTTATTTCTAGAAGTATGGGCTTACAGATGTAACCTAGAGGTGTGTGGGTTAAGCCAGTGGTGCCTGGGAGTGCCTGTGATTTCTCATTGTAGAAATGCCTTGAGTCAGAGAAGTCACAGATATTGTTGTTGCTAAAGTTGTGAAGATTTGTTGGAAATGAAGCCAAACTTTTGAAGCCGATTCACAGGTAGTGTTGTACAAGCTTTGAGTCTCTACAGCTATCCTTGGAGCTTGAACGTCAGGGGATAGGAATTGGCAACCATCTGCCCTAGCAATTTGGTTGCATCTAGAGGGACTGATAGAGCTTCCCTGCTGGCTCAGACGGTAAAGCATCTACCTGTAATGCAGGAGACCTGGGTTTGATCCCTGGGTTGGGAAGATCCCCTGGAGAAGGCAATGGCACCCCGCTCCAGTACTCTTGCCTGGAAAATCCCATGGATGGAGGAGCCTGGTAGGCTGCAGTCCACGGGGTCGCAAAGAGTCTGACAGGACTGAGCAACTTCACTTTCACTTAGGGACTGATGAGCAGAGTGAATTGGGCTGACCAAGAGGCCCTTAGAATTTGGGTCTCTATGAACCTCAGAGCTACCCTCAACTTGCTAATGATGTCGTCAAGCTCTGGACAATATTTGGGTCTATCTGGGACTGTGAAAATACATCCTCTTTAAAAAAAAAGCCATTAAAGCTGAGATGCCAACTTAGAGTCAAAATTGAGGTAAACTCTGTAGGAATAAAGCCCTCCTGTTCTTGAAAACAGTATAATTTAGCATCTTACAATATTTGTATTAACTTGACAAAAAGTTCTCAAAGATGAGTGAATAAATTTATTTCATATTTTCATAATGCCATTACAGTTTGAATTTTTAGTAGTTTACAGGATTTACAAATAATAATTTTTATCAATTTAAAAAATCCTGTGGCTATACATTCACATAACATTTCTGGTTGCATGAGTCATTATTTGAAAGTGCCCTTTGCCACAAGGTTCTTACTTTAGCTACCTTAAGATTAAGTCTGCTCACAGCAAATATCTATACAAGTTTTCTCAATTTTAATATCTTTGAAACCAGAAATACTCTTTAGACTATAAACTTTTAGTATGTTCTTGGGCTTTTTGTTGTTGGAGGACATATTTTGGGGAGATAAGCACCAGAGGGGCAGACAGGCTTATCAGTGAAGTTACTATATTTCACATTCCTTAAAAAATCTCGATTAATTTCTTTGTAATATTTCAAATGGGGAAAATGAGGTATTGGGAAATCATACCTGTTATTCAATTTCAGAGCATGCTCAGCCTTGCTTCATAACACTTATCGTAATTATAACTAAGGAGCTGTGTTCATAAAAATGTTTAGTGTCTATGTCCCATTAGACTATAAATTCTGTGAGTTGCAGACTCTGTGTCTGTGTTGTACGTGCCATATTTCCATTGAGCCCAGTTCCTGAAACTTGAAATGAGGTCAATAATTATTGGTTAAATAAATGAACGAACAAAGCAAGGAAGTGAGCCATTCAAGGACAAATGGAATCAACAACTGAAGGGAAGAAGAGGGGTAGTAGTTGTGAAAGAAACTTGGAGAAAAAAGTCCCAAATTAAATGTGGCTTTTCTCTCTAAATGAAAATAGGTTCATTTGAAAAAAAAAAAAAACTGCTTTGGGTCGAACATCATTTTATTTTGTAGAATAATCATTTTTTAAAAAATTTTATTTTATTTTTAAACTTTACAATATTGTATTGGTTCTGCCATATATCGAAATGAATCCGCTACAGGCATACATGTGTTCCCCATCCTGAACCCTCCTCCCTCCTCCCTCCCCATACCATCCCTCTGGGTCGTCCCAGTGCACCAGCCCCAAGCATCCAGTATTGTGCATCGAATCTGGACTGACGACTCGTTTCATATATGATATACATATTTCAATGCCATTCTCCCAAATCATCCCACCCTCTCCCTCTCCCACAGAGTCCAAAAGACTGTTCTATACATCAGTGTCTCTTTTGCTGTCTCATATACAGGGTTATTGTTACCATCTTTCTAAATTACATATATATGCATTAGTATACTGTATTGGTGCTTTTCTTTCTGGCTTACTCCACTCTGTATAATCGGTTCCAGTTTCATCCACCTCATTAGAACTGACTCAAATGTATTCTTTTTAATGGCTGAGTAATACTCCATTGTGTATATGTACCACAGCTTTCTTATCCATTCAGCTGCTGATGGACATCTAGGTTGCTTCCATGTCCTGGCTATTATAAACAGTGCTGTGATGAACATTGGGGTACACGTGTCTCTTTCCCTTCTGGTTTCCTCAGTGTGTATGCCCAGCAGTGGGATTGCTGGATCATAAGGCAGTTCTGTTTCCAGTTTTTTTTTTTTTTTTAAATTTTATTTTATTTTTAAACTTAACATAACTGTATTAGATTTGCCAAATATCAAAATGAATCCGCCACAGGTATACATGTGTTCCCCATCCTGAACCCTCCTCCCTCCTCCCTTCCCATTCCATCCCTCTGGGTCGTCCCAGTGCACCAGCCCCAAGCATCCAGTATCGTGCATCGAACCTGGACTGGCAACTCATTTTCATACATGATATAAGGAATCTCCACACTGTTCTCCATAGTGGCTGTACTAGTTTGCATTCCCACCAACAGTGTAAGAGGGTTCCCTTTTCTCCACACCCTCTCCAGCATTTATTGCTTGTAGACTTTAGGATCACAGCCATTCTGACTGGCGTGAAATGGTACCTCATTGTGGTTTTGATTTGCATTTCTCTGATAATGAGTGATGTTGAGCATCTTTTCATGTGTTTATTAGCCATCTGTATGTCTTCTTTGGAGAAATGTCTATTTAGTTCTTTGGCCCATTTTTTGACTGGGTCATTTATTTTTCTGGAATTGAGCTGTAGGAGTTGCTTGTATATTTTTGAGATTAGTTGTTTGTCAGTTGCTTCATTTGCTGTTATCTTCTCCCATTCTGAAGGCTGTCTTTTCACCTTGCTTATAGTTTGCTTTGATGTGCAGAAGCTTTTAAGGTTAATTAGGTCCCATTTGTTTATTTTTGCTTTTATTTCCAATATTCTGGGAGGTGGGTCATAGAGGATCCTGCTGTGATGTATGTTGGAGAGTGTTTTGCCTATGTTCTCCTCTAGGAGTTTTATAGTTTCTGATCTTATGTTTAGATCTTTAATCCATTTTGAGTTTATTTTTGTGTATGGTGTTAGAAAGTGCTCTGGTTTCATTCTTTTACAAGTGGTTGACCAGATTTCGCAGCACCACTTGTTAAAGAGATTGTCTTTAATCCATTGTATATTCTTGCCTCCTTTGTCAAAGATAAGGTGTCCATATGTGCGTGGATTTATCTCTGGGCTTTCTATTTTGTTCCATTGATCTATATTTCTGTCTTTGTGCCAGTACCATACTGTCTTGATAACTGTGGCTTTGTAGTAGAGCCTGAAGTCAGGTAGGTTGATTCCTCCAGTTCCATTCTTCTTTCTCAAGATAGCTTTGGCTAAGGAATAATCATTTAACTTAATGTTAAAGGTAGACATAAATAGAATTCCCTAACTTGATAAAATAATTCTATACTCAATGCCAAGCCTGGCTGAGTGAGTATTGAGGACTAGGAAAGTTAGTGTTATTCAATAATAATATGATGTATACCAATATTCATCACAGCATTATTCATTGTAATGTTTCCCAAAGTGGAGACAATCCAAACCTGCATCAACTGATAATGGATAAACAAAATGTAGTATATACACACCGTGGAATATTCTTTAGCCACAAAAAGGACTGAAGTACTGATTCCTGCTACCACATGGATGAACCTCAAGGACAGTATGTGAAGTAAAAGAAACCAGACACCAAAGGCCACATTTTGTATGATTTTATTCATGTGAAATGTCCAGAAAGTGCAAATCTGTGGAGACATAAACAGATTATTAGTTGCCTAATTCTGGTGGAGATAGGAAAATAGACTGCTTAATGGGCATGGGGCTTCTTTTTGGTCAGCTGAAAATGTTCTGAAATTAGATAGTTGTTGCACAACATTGTGAATATACTAAAAACCACTGAGTTGTATACTTTAAAATGGTTAAATGATCAATTTTAAGTTATGTGAAGTTTTACCTCAGTTAAAAATAAATGAATGGAGACTTCCCTGGCAGTCCAGTGGTTAAGACTCTGTGCTTTAAATACAAGGGGCATGGGTTCAATCCCCGATCAGGGAACTAAGATCCTACCTGCTGTGCAGTGCAGTCCAAAAAAATTCTTTTAATAAATAGGTTAAAAAAAGCCATATTAACATATCCATTTACTTGAATGCTATTTGGAGGAGAAATGGAAATACAAATTGATTTTTAAACATAGGTTTAAAGACTTTTTTCTGACAGGGAACTCATTTTCAGTATATTAAAAACATGGACTTAATTGAAAAATAGGCTATTCAATCTAGGGTCTTTCTTCATTCATTCATTATTATGATGGCAAATAGCAGTATATATTAAATAAATTGTGGTTTGTAGCCTGGCCTCTCTGCGTTAAGACTGCAACTCAGCTAGTTAACATGCTAATTTTGCCAAGTTAGATAGACTCTCTGTATCTCATGGTCCTCATCTGAAAAATGAGTATAATAACAGTGCTTACCTTTCTGTTTCATGTATATCAATGTATTTCAATCCTTAGCTGCATATTCGGGTGCTGACTTTTTTTAATGATGAGTTCATAGGTGATTCACATGGACAGCCAGGATAGAGAATCACTAACATATAAAAGGCATGTAGCAACATGCCAAGCATGTGGTGAGCAGTGAATAAATGGTAGTTTAATAGTGTTGTCAAGGACTCATTAATTATATTATTTTATAAGATTAAAATATATCTTTGGTGTTGTTCAGTCGCTCAGTCGTGTCCAACTCTTTGTGACCCAATGGACTGCAGCACTCCAGGCTTCCCTGTCCTTCAACATCTCCTGGAGTTTGCTCAAACTCATGACCATTGAGTCAGTGATGCCGTCAAACCATCTCATCCTCTGTCACCCCCTTCTCCTGCTTTCAGTCTTTCCCAGCATCAGAGTCTTTTCCAGTGAGTAGGCTCTTTGTATCAAGTGGTATGCAAAGAGTTGGCTTATTTGCATATAGTAGATAAAGTATATCTACTATAGCATAAAAAATGAGGAGGGAAGTTAGGGTAAAAGGATGTATGAACAAGAAATACATTTCCACTGAAATTTATTTTTTATTTAACAAAGATCATTATACCAACTGTAGTCAACAGGTAGATTCGTCAACAGGTAGATTCTTCTATCTTAGTAGAACCTCTCTGAATTTTGTTTTAGGTTTTTTAAATTTTATTGAAGTATAGTTGATTTACAATGTGTTAATTTCTGCTGTACAGAAAAGTGATTTAGTTACACACACACATATATATGTATGTGTGTATTCTTTTTCATATTCATTTGAATTTTGTTTAATGGAATTTCCCTATATAGCATATATTTGAAATACCTTTATTTATTAGCAAATTGTATGCTTTCTAAAACCATTCTCTTGCTTTTGTGTGCTTCACTGGTGTGAAAGTATCACTTTTTTTTTTTTTAAATAAGGATGCTATAAACTCTCTTAAAACACAAAAATACAAAACTTCAATAATTATGTACACATACAATACAGTGTTCTGGGCTGATATCTGTGTCCATCCAAAATTCTTATGTTGAAATCCTAACCCCTAATACGATGGTATTAGGAGGTAGGGCCTGTGGGAGGTGATTAGGTCATAAGAGTGGAGCCCTCATGAATGGGATTAGCATGCTTATAAAGGGGTGCTCAGAGCTCTCCAGTCTTTCTGCCATGTGAGGACACAATTAGAAGTCGGCAACTTGGAAGAGGCCCTCCCCAGAACCAGACTGTGCTCGCACCCTGATTTCAGACTTCCAGCCTCAAGAACTGTATAAAATAAATTTATGTTGTTTATAAGCCACCTACTCTATGATATTCTGTTTTAGCAGCCTCACCTAAGACATGCAGTATCCCTGATTCAAGTGGATTCATCATTAATTGTACTACTAAGATGAGATCTGGGGAATAAAGAAACTAGGGCTTTTCACTTACTATTACTGAGGCTCTGTCTCCTCAATGATGGAAAAAAAAGGTTGAACCAGATGATCTGTAAGTTTCCTTGTATCTCTAACATTTTGTGAGTTGGTGAGCACACAATTGCATTTTATGGTGTTAGATTTTACAAACTAGTTAGGTTGGAAAACTCATGAGCTCTCCTTCTGGTTACTACATTGTGGTTAACTTTCCCTACTGCAAGGTCCTGAAGTGAACATATTCCCACTGAATCTTATTTTTTTGTGATGTAATTTTCTGGTCTCACATCCTTTCTTCCAGCTTGTTTAGCTTCATTTTTATGACTTTTTACTAGCAAAGAATGAACCATCAGTTCTTACTGGGTATGGTATTCCCTCTAAGGGGTATTTTGGAAATTTGTGGGCTTTTTGGTCTTTTAGTATAGTCAAATCTGAACATTTAAATGTTGGAATACATATTCCTTTGTTATTATTTTTTATTGAAGTATAGTTGATGTACAGTATTATTTATATACTTGTATGTACAGACATTCAACATAGAGATTCACAGTTTTTAAAGGTTATACTCTACTTATAAAATATTGGCTATATTTTGTGTTGTACAATATATCCTTATAGCTTATTTTATGCTTAATAATCTGTACGTCTTAATACCCTATCCCTAACTTGCCCTTGCCTGCTCCCTCTGCTCGTAGCAGTTTTTTCCCTATGAGTCTGCTTCTTTCTTGTTTAATTCAGTAGTTGTATTTTTTAGATTCCATGTATAAGTGATGTCGTACAATATTTGTCTTTCTCTTTCTGACTTCTTTCAGTTACCATTCAGTATTTGTCTTTGTCTTCTGACTTATTTCAGTTACCATAATACTCCCCAAGTCCATCTGATTGTTGCCAATGGCACGATTTCATTCCTTTTTTATTGCTGAACAGTATTTAGTATTCCATGGTATATGTGTATATCGTCTCCGGTGGCTCAGATGGTAAAGAATCTGCCTGAAATATGGGAGACCTAGGTTCAGTTTCTGGGTCAGGAAGATCCCCTGGGGAAGGAAACAGCTGCCCATCCCAGTATTCTCGCCTGGAGAATCCCATGGACAGAGGAGCCTGGTGGGCTATAGTCCATGGGGCCACAAAGAGTTGGACACGACTGAGGGACTAACACACACATGTGTATAGCTATATCTATACAAACACACCACATCCTCTTTATCCATTCATTTGTTGATGGATGTTTAGGTTGCTTCCATATCTTGGCCACTGTTAATAATGCTGCTATGAACATTGGCGTATATATATCTTTTTGAATTAGTGTTTCCATTTTTTTGGATATATGCCCAACAGCGGAATTGCTGGGTCATATTGTAGCTCTGTTTTTAATTTTTTGAGTCACTTTTATACTGCTTTCCACAGTGGCTGCACCACAGTAGTGTACGAGGGTTCCCTTTTCTCCATAGCCTTGCAAACATTTGTTATTTGTATTCTTTTTAATAATAGCCTTTCTGACAAGTATGAGGCGACATTGTGGAAATGTGCATTATTTTTTATTTTTTAAAGTAAATTATCGAGTAATTTTAAAGAAATTGTTTTCTTCGTATAAATGTGTTATGTACATTTTAAATGATGTAGATAGGTAGGTTATATATCTATGAATTTCACTTTAGGATAGTACAGAAAGTATTAGAAAATATTTTTATAAGAAGGTATCGTTGAGGATCACCAATGATAAATGTACTTTGATGCTGATATATACTGCAGTAGGGAGAAAGAGATAGGAAAGATGATATTTTACATTTATCTAGTAATACTTAGGTACTGTGTTTTATATGTGACCTTACTATGCATGGTGTCTCATCCTTCTAAAATAGGTGGTATTATTCTTCTCTGTTTCATGATGAAGATACTGAGGCTTAAGGAGGTTTATTAACTTCATTCCCTCATCAAATATTTTAGAGCCCACTATCTGCAGCTACAGGTATTTGGAGGAGAGCTGGTAACAGAAAAGACACAAGTTCTGCCCTCAAGGAGTTTATATTTTAGTGACGAGAGAGAGAGACTAAACCAAAGCAATAACTAAATAAGACAAATCAGGTTGTGATGGGTGTCATAAAGACACTCGAATGAAATGACTTGAGAAGACTTGCCCAAAGTGGCGTAACTAGCGGGTGATGGGGCTCCATCTGAATGTAGACGTTACTTTATGGCTGTCATAGCCATTGAATGACCATCACTAGTATCCAAGTACAAGGTCATCACCTCTTCTAAGGTTGTCCAGAAAGATGCCAGAACGTGTGAATGAGTAACCAAGAAGAAAGATCTGTTCAGAGCAACTGTTGCTGGGTATTTTTTCCTTTCTGCATTCCCGTCAGATGGAGTGCCTGCATGACACTGGTAATCACAACAGTCCCTCCTGTACTCTGCAACATTTTAGTTTTTAACACTGCTAATACTTATGAAAATGCATTTCTAAGTCAATAAGGTTAAATGCTTTTCTGATTTCTTAAGTGTGATTTTCAGAAACATCCTCAGTTTTATTCCCCTATGGCAATGTATCTGTCATACCCAACTTTGGATAAGTGTATCCACTCTGTGAGATGAGAAATTGAGTACTGACTGGAAACAGATGTTGCTGCTTTTAGAAATGAAATAGCAGATAGACATTTGGAAGGGTGATTATAGTCACCGGGCTTCCCTTGTGACTCAGACAGTAAAGAATCCATCTGCAATGCAGGAGACCTGGGTTCCATCCCTGGGTTGTGAAGATCCCCTGGAGAAGGGAACGACAACCCACTCCAGTGTTCTTGCGTGGAGAATTCCATGGACAGAGGAGCCTGTTGAGCTACATTCCATGGGGTTGCAAAGAGTCGGATGTGACTGAGGGACTAACACTTTGACTACTTTCATAGTCATTCCATAGAATAAGTGGTAGAGAGATAGGTAAGGCTTCTAAGAAAGAGGACCTACCAACTAAAGTCTAGACCATGAGAATGTCTGGGAAAAGCCTTTTGATGAAAAAACTTGGAAAGTTATGTTCTACCTTCAAGAAAAAGATCAGTGTTAGGAACTCTAGTGATTGTTACTACAAGATAAAGGTTAGAGAGAAAAGTACACACTTTTTTAATATATCTTAAAGCTTTGTTCCCTGGTGGCTCAGACGGTAAAGCGTCTGTCTACAATGCGGGAGACCTGGGTTCGATCCCTGGGTCGGAAAGATCCCCTGGAGAAGGAAATGGCAATCCACTCCAGTACTATGGCCTGGAAAATCCCATGGACAGAGGAGCCTGGTAGGCTACAGTCCATGTTGCGACAAAGAATCGGACACGACTGAGTGACTTCACTTCACTTCAAAGCTTTGTTCAAGTTATAAATTCTTTCAATAAACACAGTGATAAGCAGATCTTATGCTTGGTTGTTCGAATCATGATTTCAAATCTGTGGGAAAAAGAGAATGAAATAGAAGGGAGAGTGCTGCTTTATTGGTCCTGGTTATCAGTTCCAAGGAAATCGTCCTTCTGGTCCTCATGGCCACACAGTTAGCAGGACTTTTGATGCTGTAACTATTTTCTTAGACAAAAACAGCCTGGAGAGAGAAATAAAAAGCTTCAGAACACATCTTGTAAACTCCAGCTTATAAAGACAATGATCATATCTCCATGCAAATATCAAGCAGAGCTCATGTAAGTGCTTAGATTAATTGTGTTTTTGGAAAACATGCTCAATACCTGGTCATCTTTTTCATTCATTCTTTAGGACTTTATCATGTTCTTCGGGGTACTCAGAGATAAATATTAATTCTAACCTTGTGTTTACTATTTAAAATGGCACAGTAAATGAAAGGTGGTTTTATATATGTGTATTTCATAGAAAATTTCCTACTCTTGTTCTTGACTATTCCTTTTATCTTTATAGATGCTCAAAATTTGACAAAAGCCAATCTAACACTCCTACTTTATGTATGTTGCTTTAAAGGCACACTTCTCCCTAATACTAATTAGCAATCTTATAATGAACAGCACAATTAATTTCTCAAGCAGCATAACTTGCATTGATTTCAGAAATTTGAGGGTTAACTTTAAATTGTTTCTGTAATAATTTTTTAGTATTCATCACCAAATCCACACTGGTCAGCTCAGACTCTGGGGAATTCAGTAACTATCTTGTACACTCAGTTCATCTTTTGCAACTATATTGGCCAACTTGCAAATTTATCTGCAGCATGCCTGGGTGGTTTTGTAGAGAAAACAGCTACTCTCAGGGGGCTAATGCCTCTTCTCCACCAATCAGAATACAGTTCATGATTCATTAGGTTTGTTGGCTAGATTATTTAACTTAATTCAATATAAATTATTTAATTCCAAAAGCCTTCCTGGTATCCAATATGAATGAAACAATTATTCCTGGACACACTCATCCAAATAACACCACACAGTTTTACCAAGCCCCAAGACAGTCATTAAATTCCAGCTATCCACAGCTTTACACAAGCTCCTCATGCTGAGTTTTTGAGGATTACAACATTACTGAAATTGTTTGGATTCAATAAAGGACTGTGTTATTTCTATATTTAATGAGAACATTCCAATTACATAGCAATGTGATTATATACAATCATAAACTATTTCTAGGTAGCAGTTTTGCATTTGTTTCGATAGTGTCCTTTCTTTTGTTATCTATTCTAGTCCATACAAAAAGGAACAACTCCATGTTTTCTTAACGTTAAGTCTGCTGCTTAGAAGCTTCCTCAAGGTTATCCATCTCTTGACATCATTTCTATCTGGTCAATGGCTTGTGGAAGTAGGATCTGTGGTTGTAATTTTCTCTTGAATATAATTTATATGTGTCCCTAAACGTAGTATCCCTTTTTTAGATTAAGCTCTCTGGAAGCAGACTCTGAAGTAGAGAATTGTGTGTTTCCTGTAGGAAAGGAGGGAGTCAAGATTGGTAGAGGGTTGGCATTGCACCTGAGGCTCAGCCTATTCTGTGGGGCACTCTGGAGCAGGGATGGCCTTTGGAAATCTGTATCAACCAGTTATCAGCTGTGGGCTTCTCTCTGGAAAAAGGCATAATGCTGTGGCCGAAGGCAGTCTCTAGCAAGCTACCAGCAGTCAATATTCCCAGCAGCTGAGAGAATGAAGTGTCAGTCCTAAGGGAGGATCTTAGAGCACCACGTATCCACTACCCCCATTCTAAGGAAAACCTGAGTGAGAAGTATTGACAGAAACTGGGAAATGGAGGAACAGCATGGTTGCTTTAATATATAGTCTTGATTTTCTCTTAAAATCTGTTAAATTTTTTTTATTCTTCTTTCCCCCCCGTTTTCCTTCTCTCCTTTGTCTTCAACCAGGCCAGGAATGGAATTAGGTAGACCCCAGAGAATTTCAACCCTGGAGAATAGCAAGCAGTGTAGCAGAATTCCTGTGAGACCCAGCTGAAACCCTCAGACGTGGTCTGAGGCCTGCTTAGAGATCTGTGCATAAAATGGCATTTGGAAAAGGGAAGATGCTGTTTAAGAAGAGGAGTCAGTTACAAGTGACAATTTGGTTCTTTCTCTCATTACTCCTTACTCATAAGTACAATGCACTTGTGTATTTGCACTGGCATTTCTCTAGCTAGCCACACTTAATTGCACCCTCCAACTTAAAGAAGATTCCTTATGGCCCTCAGATAGAGGCAAAAGCGTCTCTGTTACCAAAGTCTTCTCTCCAAGCCTTCCCCTCCCACCCTTCCCGCAACTTACACCTGTCCTTTTGTTGTTCAGTTGCCAAGTTGTGCCCACCTCTTTGTGACCCCATGGACTGCAACTTGCCAGGCTTCCCTTTCCTTCACTATCTCCTGGAGTTTGCTCAAATTCATGCCCATTGAGTTGGTGATGTTATCTAACCATTTCATCCTCTGTCACCCCCTCCTCCTTTTACTTTTTAATCCTTTTAATCTTTTAAAAGCATCAAGGTCTTTTCCAATGAGTTGACTCTTTGCATCAGCCTTGCTTTTCCATGATCCTCTCTTTCATTCATTCATTTAGTCATTAATTTACTCTTTTATTTATTGACTTCCTACTAAGTGTCAGTTTCATTCCAGAGTGTCTGGGTCTCAACTGACTGCCTAGACTGTGTGATACTTGTTTTGCTTCTCATCTGGCTCTTGTTTGTTCTGACTTCTAAGTCATAGCTGATCCAAATAGGACAGTTGTCAGTTCAGTTCAGTAACTCAGTCGTGTCCTACTCCTTGTGACCCCATGGACTGCAGCACACCAGGCTACCCTATCCATCACCAACTCCCGAAGCTTGCTCAAACTCATCTCCATCGAGTTGGTGATGCCCTCCAACCATTTCATCCTTTGTTGTCCCCTTCTCCTCCTGCCTTCTTTCCGAGATGCTGCTGCTGCTGCTAAGTCACTTCAGTCGTGTCCAACTCTGTGTGATCCCATAGACAGCAGCCCACCAGGCTCCTCCGTCCATAGGATTTTCCAGGCAAGAACACTGGAGTGGGTTGCCATTGCCGTCTCCATCTTTCCCACCATCAGGGTCTTTTCCAGTGAGTCAGTTCTTTGCATCAGGTGGCCAAAGTATTGGAACTTCAGCATCAGTCCTTCCAATGAATATTCAGGACTGATTTTCTTTAGGATTGACTGATTTGATCCCCTTGCAGTCCAAGGAACTCAAGAGTCTTCTCCAACACCAGAGTTCAAAAGCATCAATTCTTCAGCAGTCAGCTTTCCTTATGGTCCAACTCATATCCATACATGACTACTGGAAAAACCATAGCTTTGACTAGATGGACCTTTGTTGGCAAAGTAATGTCTCTGCTTTTTAATATGCTATCTAGGTTGGTTATAGCTTTTCTTCCAAGGAGCAAGTGTCTTTTAATTTCATGGCTGCAGTCACCATCTGGAGTGATTTGGATCCCAAGAAAAGAAATACTGTCACTGTTTCCATTGTTTCCCCGTCTATTTGCCGTGAAATGATGGGACCAGATGCCATGATCTTAGTTTTTTGAATGTTAAGTTTTAAGCCAGCTTTTTCACTCTCCTCTTTCACTTTCATCAAGAGGCTTTTTAGTTCCTCCTCACTTTCTGCCATAAGGGTGGTGTCATCTACCTATCTGAGGTTATTGCTATTTCTCCCGGCAATCTTGATTCCAGCTCATGCTTCATCCAGCCCAGCGTTTCACCTACTGTATTCTGCATATAAATTCAATAAACAGGGTGAAAATATTCAGCCTTGATGTACTCCTTTCCCAATTTGAAACCAGTCCATTTTTCCATGTCTGGTTCTAACTGTTGCTTCTTGACCTGTATACAGATTTCTCAGGATGCAGGTAAGGTGGTCTGGTATTCCCATCTCTTTAAGAATTTTCCACAGTTTGTTGTGATCCACAGAGTCAAAGGCTTTGGTGTAGTCAGTGAGGCAGAAGTAGATGTTTTTCTGGAACTCTCTTGCTTTTTTGATAATCCAGTGGATTTTGGCAATTTGATCTCTAGTTCCTCTGCCTTTTCTAAATCCAACTTGAACATCTGGAAGTTCTTGATTCATGTACTGTTGAGGGCTGGCTTGGAGAATTTTGAGCATTACTTTACTAGTGTGTGAGATGAGCGCAATTGTGCGGTAGTTTGAGCATTCTTTGGCATTGCCTTTCTTTGGGATTGGAATTAGATTTAGTTGATCCTCTTGTTTCTTGTTATCAGAAACCACTGCTTGACAAATCTGATGTCCTCACCTACCTTTCAGACCTGTTAAATGGTTTCTGAGAACTACTCTGGCCTTCAAGTCATGATCCATTTCCTCTGATCACAGTTCATCTCCTGGCATATGCAATCTACTGTCACCAAATCCACTGTAAGCAAAGGAAAAAATACCCCTAAATGAGAGTGGCTGTGAAAAAGACTGAATGGAAAACCTGGACTATGGAGGCTGAGGACAGCACTTAGGAATGTGGAGAGTTGTTCAATAAAATTGGACTCACAGTTTGTCATTGATAACAAATTTATCGTTTGACTTTGTATGCACAATTATTTGCCTCTTTTTCATTTAATTTCTCTCCCAGGGACTGAAAGTAATTCAACAATTGTTCTACTTGTTCTTTGGAAATCATTTTAATATTTCTGATTTTATTTTAGTCCAGTAATTTTAAATCAGTCTACTTATGGTGTAAAGTGGTTCACTTACTTGTTTTTTCTCTATTCTTTTACTTTTTTGAAGATCTTTATTATTTCCTTGCTCAAAAAATGTTAAATTTTATGACTTAGTTCAATGCAAGTTCCTTATTTCAAAGGGAAAGAGTCAACAGATTGCGTGTACTTGTTTTGAAGTTTAATGCCTTTTTAGACTCTACACTGTGCCAGTCTGCCTTGATGCCAACATGAAGGAGGCCAGTGTAAACGCAGTCCCCTTAGGTATGTTGCATGTATTAGCTTCTTTAACCCCACAACAGTCATATGATCTAGGCACTATTATTTCCAGTTTAAAAGCAAGGAAACAGATGAACAGAGTACGGTAACTTGTCCTCTGTCACCAAGATACTCAACTCCAGAGCCAGTGTTCTTGTCCATCAAGTTATACCACCTGGTTAGAAATGCACTCCAAGATAACTCCAGAATCCAATTATAAAGCCCATTTTGTATGCTGGCCTGATACTCCCTCATGTTATGGATAACTTCTTCCATAATATGTTGTTTGTTCAAGCCAGTAGGCCACAGCTGATGAAAATTCTCTTGCTATGAAACTTAAATATGGGAACCTGCTCTTCTATCTCACTTCTTTATTGACTTTCCATATACCTTCTATTTTCATTTGAAAGTTTATCTGGAGTCCCTTGACTATCCCTGTTAATTTTTTTCCCTGGCCATGTTTTGTTTTTTATTTGAATTTTGTAAGTGTGATATTTGAGTTAGTAAAGATAGAACTTTTATGAAAGATTCAATATCAAAATTAAGTTGCATTTCAAGGCATTATGGGTAAAATTGGAAGGAAGAGTATTTAAAATTCCCCATTGAGGGTCTCTAACTGAGTCTATTCGAGGCTAATGCAGTCATCTCAGCTTGATTTATGATTATATATTCTGATGTATGAAATGCTGCTTATAAATAGTTTAATAAAGGGCTATTGCTCCAAATTCCAAATTAGCAATGAGGATGATTTCCATTAGAGAAGACAGTTTTGGAGAATTTTGGTTTTGATACTTAATAAAGTGAATTCTTTTTCTCGGTACAATACGTACTGTTGACTTGTGGCTCAGCTCTAGGGACCTGGTGTTGTATTCAAAGAGTAAAAATGTACCTCTGCTCATTGTTTATTTACTACATTTTAGGTACATACGGCAAAGTTATTTTCCTTACAGTTCCCAGTTCAGCCTTTTCTCTTGATTATATGTTAAAAATATGTGCATAAGGTCCCCAGGATCTCAGTTTAACAATGTGACTCTCCAAGCCTCTTTTATTAAGTGACATTTCTAGTATTTTAATGAGGGTTTGACATTTGCACATGTCACAGTTTTGGTTTATTTTTATGTTCATTGAAGTGACTTTCATGTTGCCTTTGTGTGCAGTCAGTTTACAATTTTTAAAGGTACTTGGAGACATCTTTTCAGAAAGAAGAAGTACATCAGGAAACCATTCAGGATTCTCAGTGTTAGTCTTCAGTGAAGTGTATTTTTTTTAAAAAGATTGCAAGGCTTTAAGTGTAGGGGTTTTGTTCTGAGCAACATGTAACACTAGATCCTTTGGAAATGGCAAAACATGATTTAGAGCAGAGCTTTCAAATCCAAACACCTGGACGGCCCAGTGGGTGACATAAGTAAAAGAGGTGGGTGCAGGGGACTGCAGAGGGCTGTAACAGGTGTACCCCCCCCCCCCTCACAAAAGGGCCGCTGCAGATTTGCCCTTTCAGGTAGTTGCTATGAGGAAATTTCAGTATCATCCAGTTTTTTGGACTCTAAGGGGATCTGGATGATTGAGTGAAATATTCTCATTTGAGACACTGGCTACTTCTGGCCTTGATTAACCAGCACACAACTGCACACAGGTACTTGGTTCATAAGTAAGTGAAGTCGCTCAGTCGTGTCCAGCTCTTTGAGACCCCGTGGACCATAGCCTACCAGGCTCTGCGGTCCATGGGACTTTCCAGGCAAGAATGCTGGAGTGGGCTGCCATTTCCTTCTCCAGGGGATCTTCCCAACCCAGGGATCGAACCCGGGTCTCCTGCATTGCAGAGAATGTTTAATGCTTCCAAAGAGCCAAGAAGGAAAGGTATGATCAGAGATTGTCTTTCAAATGACTCAGAAAAGCAGAACCCCATTCCAGGACTCTTTCTTCAGCTGCCTTCTAAGGGCAAAGCACTGTGTGGTATAATTCTGAGGTGACAAAAGTGACCAAGCTGAACCCTCACTTTTTAAAATTAATTTATTTTAATTGGAGGATAATTACTTTACAATATTGTGGTGGTTTTTGCCATACATCAACATGAATCAGCCACGGGTGCACATGTGTGCCCCCATCCCCCATCCTGACCCCCCTCCCCACCCCATCCCTCTGGGTTGGCTCAGAGCACCGGCTTTGAGTGCCCTGCTTCATGCATTGAGCTTGCACTGGTCATCTATTTTACATATGGTGTATACACGTTTCAATGCTATTCTTTCAAATCATCCCACTCTCGCCTTGTCCCACATAGTCCAAAAGTCTGTCTTTACATCCTGTGTCTCTGTTGCTGCCTTGCATATAGGATTGTCGTTACTGTTTTTCTAAATTCCATATATATGCGCTAATACACTGTATTGGTGTTTCTCTTTTTGACTTATTTCACTCTGTATAATAGGTTCCAGTTTAATCCACCTCATTAGAACTGACTCAAATGCATTCTTTTTTATAGCTGAGTAATATTCCATTTTGTATATGTACCACAACTTCCTTATCCATTCATCTGCTGATGAACATCTAGGTTGCTTCCATGTCCTGGCTATTGTAAACAGTGTTGCGACGAACACTGGAGCACACGTGTCTCTTTCAATTCTGGTTTCCTCAGTGCCCAGCAGTGGGATTGCTGGCTCAAATGGCAGTTCCTTTTCCAGTCTTTTAAGGAATCTCCACACTGTTCTCCATAGTGGCTGTACCAGTTCGCGTTCCCACCAACAGTGTAAGAGTGAACCCTCACTTTTTAAAGACCCCACAATTAAGCAGGAGGTCTAAGACACAACAGTCATAAGTAGTGAAAGGTGAAGTCAGACATATTCCAAAAGGGATATTCAAATGAAATTCAAAGGAGGGAGAAGTCTCATCTGATTGGTAAGGCCTGGGACAAGTCCATGTCAAGAGGAACCTTGACAATGATTATAGGATTAGGATTGTGGTGAATGTGGGCCATTCCAGAAGAGAGCAGAGGTGGGAAAACAGGAGCATGAGGATGCTCAGAGAGCAGAAGCTGCTGCTGCTGCTGCTAATTCGCTTCAGTCGTGTCCGACTCTGTGCAACCCCATAGACAGCAGCCCACCAGGCTTCCCCATCCCTGGGATTCTCCAGGCAAGAACACTGGAGTGGGTTGCCATTTCTTTCTTCAATGCATGAAAGTGAAAACTGAAAGTGAAGTTGCTCAGTTTTGTCCGACTCGTAGCGACCTCATGGACTGCAGCCTACCAGGCTCCTCTGCCCATGGGATTTTCCAAGCAAGAGTACTGGAGTGGGGTGCCATTGCCTTCTCTGAGCAGAAGCTAGACCAGTTTAAAGGCAGGAGAGCCATCAGCGAGAAGGCAAGCAAGGGAGGATGAGTGTATGTTACAGAGGACTAGAGAGAAGAGGTCTTACAATGATTTTAGTAGACAGTGAAAAGCCATCAATGCTTTTTGACTTGGAGAGTATTTTGCCTACTATTTTCTAGGGGTGAAATTTGAAAAACAAGATGGCAAAACAGAAAGAGGGCTGGGGTTAGGACTTCAACATATGATTTTGCTGGGGGGCAAATTCAGTCCATAACAAATGAGCACGTGAAGAATGCAAGAGTTTGCTCCTTTTTTTCCTAAAGCTATTGAAGTAAAACCATTGGAATGTCTAATGGTTTTAACATACCTAAGATTAAAGTGAATTTAACTGCAAGATAAGAGCATTGTGATGAAATGCTAATATTAGGTTGGCCAAAAAGTACATTTGGGTTTTTCTATATCACTTTATGAGAAAACCTGAACAAACTTTTTGGTTAGCTGAATACAGCCTGTGGCACCCATTCTATGAGGTTAGAGAAAACAAGGAACTTTGTGCTTCCTTCTATAATGAGTAAAGTGATAAAGTGTTAGTCGCTCAGTCATGTCCACCTCTTTGCGACCCCTTGGACTGTAGCCTGCCATCCTCCTCTGTCCGTGGGATTTTCCAGGCAAGGATACCAGAGTGGGCTGCTGTGCCTTCCTCTAGGGTGTCTTCCCAACCCAGAAATCAAACCTGCTTCTCCCACATTACAGGCAGATTCTTTACTGTCTGGGCCACCAGGAAAACAAGGTACTTTGTGCTTCCTTCTATAATAAAACTTACCAAGTCACCAAGTAAGTCATAACTCTGCTTCCAGTTTCTAGCACAGGATCTGGCTCATAAGAAGGTGCTCAGAAAACACTGGTAGATGAACAGAGAATAGTACTAGATTGGTTCGTGCACCATAAAAAATCCATATATCCTAAAGGCTAGTCAGCCCTTTCATCAACCCCCACTTTCCCACCACCTCACATACCTAGTGGCTTTGGACTTGAGAGCAAACAGTAAGAGATTATATATGTATGGAGGGATGAAAGACACAAAAGAGGGTTCTCCATAATAACTTGAATATGGAGTGGACTTCTGTCTCGCTGGAGGTTAGGTTATGAAGGCAGAGTGCAGAAAAACGGCATCATATAGTGCAAATTACCCTGAACATTCTTTAGGAAGTCATAGCATTGGAGAGATATAAAACACTCTGCTTTTTCTTCCAGCATTCAAACAGCCCACAGCTTTCTTCTGTTCAGCATCGGTTGAAGTTGGCTTGAATTGAAGGGTTTGATTGTATGAAAAAGATATTTTTAAATGCTGGAATTAACTCCATGTGGTGATATGCTGTCAGTATGAAAAGCACTCCAGGACAGACTGCCTGAAGGATGGTAGTTTTCTACTTCTCTCTCTCAGCCCCACATTAGGATATATGACTGTTGAGTAGAATGGTGGAGTGAAATCTCTTTCTCCTTCCCTCCCTACTGCAATGCTTCTTGATGGCCCGACCTGTGTGGTTGATTTCCCTCAAGTTAAAATGCACATATGATGAGATTTCTCTGTACCCAGAGTTGGGGTTGCTGCTTGCACAGATGAGAATAAGGATCACACATTGCTGGGGTGATGATGCTTGCAAGAATGTAGTAAAGTGCATGAGCCAGGCAGGTGCGGATCAACACCCGGCCATGGCCACTCTGGCCAGAGTAGAGTCAGGACAATCGGTGTTCAGTTGTGGAAAAAGTGAAATTATGTCTGCCTATTTGGATGATTTCAGGGATTTTCAAGAGATTCTGGGTATCACCATGTGCTGAAGCAGGACACACAGTTGGCATAGTGGAAGGAACTTGGTCTTGGAAGAAAGGAAAACGAGGGTGGAGTTTCAGCCTCACCTCTCCTCACTTCCCTCTCACCAATGTTTGCTTGTTTGTTTCAGCTTTATTGAGAAATAATTGACAAATAAAAATTGTATACACTTAAGGTGTACAACATGATGTTTTGTTTTACATGTACATTGTGAAATGATTACCACAATCAAGCTAGTTATCCGTCACCTCACATGGTTTGCTTTTTTTCTTATGGGATGAGGGTGCTTGAGATTTACGCTCTCAGCAGATTTCAAGTATATAATACAATACTTTTAACTGCAGTCACTATTCAGGACATTGGATCTCCAGAATTTACTCATCTTGCATAACTGAAACTTTGTAACTTTTGACTAATATCCCCCAGATTCCAGCCCCTGGCAAACACCCTTCTACTCTCTGTTTCTGTGAGTTCTACTTCTTTAGATTCTACTTGTAAGATCATGCAGTATTTGTCTTTCAGTGTCTGGCTAATTTCCTTTAGCTAAGCTGCTCCAGATTCATCTATATTGTAGCAAATGGCAGGACTTCCTTCTTTTTAAAGGCTGAATAATATTCCATTGTATGTATGTATGTATGTGTGTGTGTGTGTATATATATATATATATATATAGGATCCCTCAATGGCTCAGCAGGTAAAGAATCTACCTGCAGTTCAAGAGACACAGGAGACTTGGGTTCAGTCCCTGAGTCAGGAAGATCCCCTGGAGAAGGAAATGGCAACCCACTCTAGTAGTCTTGCCTGGAAAATCTCATGGACAGAGGAGCCTGGCAGGTTATAGTCCATGGGGTCACAAAGAGTTGGATATGACTGAGCAAAGCATAGCATATATATGTATATTCCACATTTTCTTTGTTCGTTCATTCATCAACAAACACTTAACATTGTTTCCATATCTTGTTAACCTCGTGTCTTTGTGATTGTGAGATCTTTGGCAAAGTACCTGAACAACTGTTATGTGGACAATAATACAAGATAGAGGTATTCAGAGGATTGCAAGAGAAAATGTATATGAAGTGTTTAACTTAGAGGCTGGGACAAGCTAACCAATGAAGATATGGTAGTTTTCTAGTTACCTCCTAACCATGTGAGCAAACCCATTTGGGAGGTGGGAGTGGGAGTGGGAATATGATAAACAAAAAGAAAAAAACAAATAGTAAGTTACCTTGGCTAATCCCATACAATCAGACATAATTAATGGACTAGCCAAGATGACATAACAGGTGTAGAGAATCCTGGACTGTGGGTCAAGAGACTGGCTTCTGGTTCTGGGTAAACCTTGGGCAAGTCCTCTCTCCTTTCTGTTCCATTAACAGTAAAATGAAGGACTTGAAAGATCTCTAAAATCTCTTCCACTTCTAAGATGATAACCATTTATGTCATGTCTCCTCATTGATTCTCTTACACCTTCCAAGTTAAACCATTTCTTTGGTTGGTCTTAAAATTTCACCATCAAATAGCTCTAGGCTCCCTTTGCAATATTTTCTCCTACTCTCACCTTGGAAAACCAACACTGCAGCAAATTGTCTCTTGTCCCCTGCATTCTCACCTTTGTTCGTCTCTGCCCCTCTTCATCTGTGGATAATCTTCTCATCCTTTACCACATGCCACATGATACCATGTCCATGAAGCTCTTCTGTATTTCCTCAAGATGTTTGTGTTGTATTCTTCTGTGGGGTCCCAATCACTGTCTTTTAGGTGCTGGTTGGCAGTGAGGGAGCAGTGGGGTGATGGGGGACGGTGGGGGGGGGTGGTCCTGGTAGTTCTAACATTATTGGGCCTATGTGGTATCATATCTGCAGCAAAGTGTGTGGACTCAGCTGGTAACTGAGGGAAAGACCCTTTAAATGATGCTTTTACAGAACTCTGAAAGAAGAGAGCTGCTTTTCACAGTCAGGTTCTGGAAACAGTGAGGCGTAGATGACATTTCTTTTAAGCTGTATGCAAAGTTTCCCCCAGAGGAAAGAGATTAGAAGACAACATTAATTATTCTCAAAACTGTGAGTCCTGATTTTCACTAATTACTTAAATTTGCCAACTGCCTATTCTGACTTGTGACAGTCCACTGGTAGGAATCCAGACCTGCAGAGAGAAAACTATTTCCTTCTGGAAGGACCTGCTAGACCTCTCCAGCATGTCTAAAGTGCAAGGAAGCAGAGCAATGACTCAGCAACCCCAGTGAAGGGGTCTGGATCTGAGACCCTCAGCCACCACTGCTCATCAGTGGAAGAATTCTCACAAGTAGTACATCCTTCTGTGCACCGTAGTGGTTCATAGCATGGACCTTGGAGCCATAATTCCTGGGTTCAAATCCCAGTTCCTACCCTCCTGCCTGGCTAACTTTGTGATCTTGACAAGTCACCCAGCCTTGCCCCGTGCAGGGCTTTGGCTGGGTTTGAAGACTGTTTCATCAGGCCCACGTCTGCTCCCCTCTTTTCTCCCTGATCTCCTTGGGGGATGTTGTCAGCACAGCCTGGCGTGGCCAGAGCTAGGCCACTTCTAGTAGTATCTGTTCAGGAGGCTCTTCTAACTTTCCTTCAAGGTTTCCAGCTGCCTTCTCAGCAGGCCCATCTCCTTGATGACCTCTGGGAATATTCTCATCTTATGCTCTGTGGCCTCATGGTTTCTTTGGATGAAGATGGGTAAAATGGGTCAGATTAACAATTTACTGGGGAGGCAGCTAAAATATGCGGCCTCCCTCCTGCTGTCTGAGAGTACATATTGTATTAACTTGTTTTTCATTCATTCAGCTAGTCTTTACTAAGCATCTATATGGATACAGTGGGCTGTTCAGATTAACAGATGTCTGCTGAAATACGAGGCAGTGCCAATGAAGTCTCTCTAAAACAGACATAATACAGAATTTCCTCAGCTAGGATTTACTAAGCATGAGACAAACGTTGATTTTTGCCCTTTTCCTGGTTGTGGCCTATTGGAGCCTCAACTACATTATAAAACAATGAGTGCTAAAATGGAAGAAATAAAGGGAGAGTTTAGAAAGGTTAGCTAATCCAGAGTTAGGGTTCTTGGAAGAAGTGATCTCCAAAGAAGACCTAAGGACTTGAAAAATAAATATGAGCTTACCATCCAAAGTGCAGGGTATGGGGCCTGCTCCAGGCAGAATTTCCTTCTGAGCTTTGGATGATGAGAGAGCACAGCTCTGACTGGGGACCTGAAATAGTGACTTTTGGATAAAGGAGTAGACCAGTGGGGGAGTGTACTTGAGGTCGTGAGAGAATTACAAGGTGATATTTGGATTTTAGAAAGATTGTTCCAGTCATAGCAGGAGGATGGATGGCGGAGATCCAGAGTGCAGGCAGCTGTTCAGCTTGCGCGCAGCAAGTCCGTACTGGGGTGAGTGAAGAAAGAGAGCTCAGGATCACTGTTGGGAGACAGTTCTCACAGTGCATTGTTTAAGAAACTGATTATGACTCTGCACAGTAGCTTTGCTCTATCTGACCTTCAGCTTTTTTCTCTGTAAAATGCGTATTTCTAAAAACTTACAAATGTAGTTCTGAATCATTTTTTAGGACCTTTTTTTAAAAAAAATATTATTGATATATAGTTGATATACAATGTTGTGTTAACTTCTGCTGTCCAGTGATTTGTTGTACATGTTTTACATACACAAATGTGTATGTAAAATATGTATATGTAAAACATGTTGTGTATTATGATTTATATACATATACACACACAACTAATGTATATATGTATACACAATGTATATATATACATATGTATGTATACATATACTAATGTATATAGATATACATATATATATTATATATATTAGTATATATGTATATGTATGTATACATATATACATATACATGTACACATATATATGTATATATATATACATTCTTCTCATATTCTTTTCCATTATGGTTTATCATGGCATACTGAATGTAGTTCCCTGTGCTAAGCAGTAGGACCTTGTTTATCCATCCTATATATAATAGTTCACATCTGCTAATCCCAAACTTCCAATCTGTCCCTCCCCTACAGCCCTCCCCTTGGAAATCACAAAAGACCTACAGTAATATTAATATGTACTTCTTCTTGATGTTTAAACTTTCATTGTATCCCTCCTCCTCCCCAACCCATATCTCTGTATTGATTTTCTAGGGCTGCCGTAGCAAACACCACCAACTGGGTGGCTCACACAAAATAGATTGATTTTCTCACAGTTCTGGAGGCTGGAAGTCTGAACAAGGTGTTACTGGGTACGGCTTCTAGTGAGGCCTCTCTTCTTGCAAATGGTTGCCTTCTCACTGTGTCTTCACGTGGTCTTTCCTCTGTGTGCACACATTTCTGGAGCATCTTTGTGTGTTCAAATTTCCTCCTCTTATAAGGACACCAGTCATATTGGAGTAAGGTCCACCTAATGGCCTCACTTTAACTTAATTAACTCTGTAAAGGCCCTTTCTCCAAGTACAGCCACCTTCTGAGGTGCTAGAATGGGCTTCTACATACGAATTTCAAGGAATACACAATATCATAGCTCTTTCCTTTTTAAACCTATTTTGAATTTTATAAATTTTCTAAAAATTTAGTTTTTTTAGTTTAAATTAAAATTTGATTTTAAAATAAAAAAATTAATTTTTAGTTCTAAAAATTGATTAAATTTTCTAAAACTAGAAACATCCAGGCTTGGTTGGAGGCACAACCTTCCCTAAATTCTGGTTCTCTTTTCTATGCCCCTTTCCCCTGTGTTTGATCCTTATATGAGTTAGTGATGGTGATGGTGGTTTTATACGACATCCATCTGTGGGAAAAACAAGAACTAGCTTTTCTTCTTTGGTATAGTAGCCGAATTTAGTTTCCTACAGTATAGCTGAATTCTCTCCTCTGCAATAGTAGGCCTTGTTCCCTCCTTTGTTCAGTTCTAGTCTTTATGCCCCAATGAGAGTCTTACTTTTTGGCTAGGCCTTGTTTTCTTTCACATGCCTTGGCTGCCCAGAATAACTTCCAAATGAATTTATATCCTGTTCCTCCTAACCTCTTTCAAAAATCATCTCAAAACCCCACCATGATCTCCAAAAGCTTATTGCATGAATGTTCTCTCATTGTTTCCTGTCATTAGCCCAACGGGACTTGCTCACATGTTTCAAATGCAGCCTCTTTAAGGCCAGGATTTCATTCCATTTTCCTGCCTTTGTCCACTGTGTTTTAGTAGCTCAGAAGGGCACGCATCCCTGGCACCCCATGAATAAATGAAATCGCACACGGTAATAATGACTATAGGGCATGCACTCCTCCACCTGCCTACAGAGCGAACTGCGCTTTTGACTCTTTTGCAAAATCATAACGACTCACTGGAGGTCTCTTCCGACCTACCTGATTCCAAGCCCAGTGAATTATAAACATATTTTATTTAACAAATTCACTTTTATTACTACAGTCAGCTCCTATCACAATAGTTAAGGTTCTGTTTGTAGGTTCATAACTTGGCCGTAAAATTTTGCTTCAGGCAGATACTTCGGTCTAATGACTCTTGGTACAAAATGTCATTATCAGAATCTCTTTCTTATAACATCAAAGAAAGTAAAAAAAAAAAAGCTTGGACTTAAAAAGAAAACAAAAAAGAGACTTTTCAAACTCTATTATTTTGCCTGGTGCCTCTTCAAGATGCTCTCTGGACTACCTTCCCTCAAACATGGATTCTAACAGGAGTGCTTGAAGCTTGAAACTGACTCTGGCACTTACAAATGCATTTTGGTATTTTTTGGGCTTGTTTCTGGTAGACAAATCTTTAGAATAAATAAAAATGATTGCCTATTTTGACTAAATATGACTTTTTCTTAAATACTCACAATGGGGCCTACCTTCTGCAAAGATAGGAGCCCTTGTCACTTAGAAGCTCTTGTTAACACTTACAAAAGGACCCGGGAGGCATGTTCAATAATGGTTTCTTTTAAATGCCAGTTATTTAGTTAAAAGGGGGAGTAACTGTAGAAGGATTAAAAGATTTATTTTCTTTTAAAATCTATGGTTTCTTTAAAGTTCAGGGATAAACGTGCAATTGCCTGTGTCTTACCTGCATCCTTCTAAACAACCAGTGAACCTATTCCAGAAGAAATTCAATTTCCCCCTGAAGGAGTGTAAGTGAAGAGAGGCCCACTCAAACGCAGAGACAGATTGCCTTGACAAGCTCTCCAACAGGGAATGAAACCAGATGGGGATTGAAATAGCTCAGGGGCCACCAGTCCATGCCCAGCTAATTGTGTTAGCTGTGCTCAGACTACAAGGAAGAAAGAAATTGTGACTAAGGGAGAGATGCCCTTAAAAACCTAAGGCTCCTACATCACTGTAATGATGTCATGGCATGAATAAGCCCAGAACTCAAATAAAAGGATTTACTACCTCTTGTTCTCTTTTCAGCTGACTGGGGAGAATGGAGATGAGATCAGTTACTTTTTGGTTGCCAATTAATATATGCTTTGGGCTAAAAAATATTATGGAAGTAGAAGAGTACTGAATTGTTGGCAAGAACATCAAAGGTTAAATATACCAATGGTTGCAAGTTTTCACCAATATGTGTTTCTTTCAGTCACCCTGAGCTGGAGGATGGTCAAGGTGGCTGGGATGCTGGGATCCTGGGATGCTAGTTGATAGCTGAAGGCAACTGCTGCTTTGATATGGGACATTAGGTGAAGTCACTTTGATGACTTTGCACCTTAATTCATTTACATCGTGAAGGCAGTGTAAATAGCTGGGGCAAAGAATTGTAATATTTGAGACATTTGTCCTTTTATTTGTTGTCCCTGATGAGACTTTACCTTCCACAAAAAGCAGCCACATTTACTTTTAGTTTAAAGCAATTGGTCTCTAGCCAATGTCATGAGCATCTCTAGGGAACTTGTTTGAAATACAAATTATTAGCTCTGCCTCAGGCCTACAGACCCTGATGCTTGAAAAGTTGAAGACAGGAGGAGAAAGGGACGACAGAGAATGAGATGATTGGATGGCATCACTGATTCAATGGACATGAGTTTGAGCAAGCAGTCCATGGGGACGCAAAGAGTCAGACATGACTGAGCGACTGAACAATAACAACAGGCCTACAGAATTCAGGTGTGGGATGTTGCCTGTTCATCACCTTTAGATGGTCAACCTACAAAGAAGTCTGTAGGACTGATCTTTTCAGATTCACATATGAAAATATATAGGGACATCTCTCTGATGTCTGGCCCATGTGTCAGCCTGGCCCTCAGAACTCAGGTACTTCCCCATTTTAACATGACCCTCAGCCACATCTCCAAGGCTGATGAAGTCAACAGCAGCAGCTATAAAAGCAGGTTGATCTGTAACAGATAAAAGGTGGCATGTGATCAAACAGACCAGATTCGAATCCTAGCTTTGTCATTTACTAAGTATGTGAATTCATGAGGTGATAATAGGTAACAATATTTTCCTCCAAGTATTATTGTAAAGGACTTCCCTGGTAGTTCAGCTGGTAAAGAATTCGCTTGCAATGCAGGAGCCCCCGGTTTGATTCCTGGGTCATTAAAATCCCCTGGAGAAGGGAAAAGCTACCCACTCGAGTATTCATGGGCTACCTTGGTGGCTCAGATGGTAAAGAATCCACCTGCAATGTGGGAGACCTGGCTTCGATCCCTGGGTTAGGATGATTCTCTGGAGAAGGGAATGGCAACCCACTCCAGTATTCTTGCCTGGAGAATCCCCATGGACAGAGGAGTCTTGACGGGCTACAGTCCATGGGGTCACAAGGAATCAATCAGGACTGAGGGACTAAGAACACAAGCACATTATTGTAAAAGTAAATGAAACAACCCCTCAGGGCCATGGCATATTTTTATATTTTAACAGGGATAAAACTGAGTTGAGACATTGTCCCTCAATGTCCCTCAATGTCCCTCAACCCTTAGAGTTCAACCCTTAGAGCAGTTGGTGCTTGAAACCAGTCATTGCAGCCGAGCAGCCTCACCCATTTATATCAATGTTCTATAAAAGTATCACCAGTCTCCATGCAGGCCATGGGGTGAAAATGATGAGAACCACAGTTCTGCATAAGCAACTGTACACCTTGTGGTTCCCCAATAAGGCTTCAATAAATGGCAGTAGTTGTTGCAGCTGTGCCTATTGATTAGGGCTACCATGAGGAGCAGTGACAAGTAACGGACGGGTTGCCCTGAAGACGTTGGTATCCAAGGAAAACCCAGAAGCCAGGTTTGACTGTGCAGAGAAAAGAAGAAACCCAGAAGGGCTAGTGACCTCAGCTGTTCAAACTTGACCTCAGCTATTCCACAAACTTGGGGTCAGGGTCAAAGGCCATGTTCACTACCATGCTGTTGCCACCCAACTGTGTTACCTCCCCGCTGACGTGGTGGCTCCCGGAAAGCAAGTTCCAGAGCCAAAAGTTCTGCTTTGCTCTGCTGTGTGGCAGCCCCATGTGTATCCTGGCCCACTCCAGTTTTTCTAGTATTGCTTGTAGCTGCTCAGCCTCTTATGGTCAAGGCTAGCTCTGTCAAGTAGAAGTGGATATAGTCCTTATATGTTTTATAACTTTTTGTTCCTTAATATTAATCTAGTGATATTTCTGGGATGAATAAAGACAAGACACATGATCATGAGGAAGACCAGAACTTGCTTTTGAGAAATGATTTTCTTTAGCATGAAGTATAAAAATCTCCTCTCAAGTAAGGGGATAACTAGGAAAGCACAGATTTTATGATGTTGGTTTTTTATGTTCGTTTGCAATTTATATAAGTAGGATCTTTGATTTGATGATAAGGGGGAAACCTCAGCACTCTTTTGGAATGTACATGGAACTGGGGAGATGGGAAACAAATTATGCTAGGAATAGGGTAGTTTGTTTTCATTTTGCAGATGGAAAAACTGAAGCTCAGTGTTTTAAGTAACTAATTTAAGGTCATGCAGCCAGTTAAGAGCAAAGCTGATACTTAAGCCTGGTACCATCTAACCTGTTTCTACCTAACTCTCTAACACATTCTGTCAGTCTCCTGTGCTGCTTTATTAGAGACTGAAGTGGAAGGTAGAATAGACACAAATGAGTCTAATTGGGAGCAGGCATTCTAGTTGGAGGAGATGACTTAAAGACGCAGGTAATGTGTAGGCAAAATATTGGGGAATAGAATGTAGTTGAATCCCTGGGGTGGATGACTAGGCTAGGTCATCTAGGAAGTAAAGATATTTAAAGAAGGGTGCGTGTCTCAGTTAAGCTATTAAAGCCTGCAATTAGGGGGTTTATTAAATTACAAAAAGTTTAAAACAGTATGGTACTCTCTTAAATGTATTATGTTTCAGGAGTTAGCTCCAATTGCTTTTTAAAATCCTTGTATGTTGAATATAACACCCTGGAGAAAGGAAAGGGTACCCACTCCAGGATTCTGGCCTGGAGAATTCCATGGACTGTATAGTCCACGGGGTCACAAAGAGTCGGACACAACTGGACTGCAAGGAGATCTAACCAGTCCATTCTAAAGGAGATCAGCCCTGGGATTTCTTTGGAAGGAATGATGCTAAAGCTGAAACTCCAGTACTTTGGCCATCTCATGCGAAGAGTTGACTCATTGGAAAAGACTCTGATGCTGGGAGGGATTGGGGGCAGGAGGAGAAGGGGACGACAGAGAATGAGATGGCTGGATGGCATCACTGACTCGATGGACATGAGTCTGCGTGAACTCTGGAAGTTGGTGATGGACAGGGAGGCCTGGTGTGCTGTGATTCATGGGTTCACAAAGAGTTGGACACGACTGAGTGACTGAACTGAACTGAACTGATGTTGAGTATTAAATAGTGGTGTTGTTAGTGCTCAGTTGTGTCCGGCTCTTTGTGGCTTCATAGACTGTAGTCCCCCAGGCTCCTCTGTCCATGGAAGTCTCCAGACAAGAATCCTGGAGTGGATAGCCTTTCCCTTCTCCAAGGGATTTTCTCCACCCAGGAATCGAACCCAGATCTCCCACATTGCAGGCAGATTCTTTAATGTCTGAGCCACCAGGGAAGCCCATTAAATAAATGGAAGATATAAATATTGGCTTTATTCCATTTTGTTACTTCATTTCACATATGTAATGGCATAAATTAGATATCAAAGATCATTACCTAGGCGAGGAAAGTGAGACAGATGAGAAAGGAAGTAACTTTGGGAATGCCTCCACCAACTATTTCCAATTTATAGTTAGATAAGTGGATAATAAAAACACACACAATAATGTGACTGAATAATAACTGATACATGTGGAATGTCCAGAGAATATGCTCTGGTCATGTTCCCATCATGATCTGAGCTGAAATGTGAGCTCAAGTGACTGTCCCAAGCACAGCAGGGCCAGGTCTGACTGTTGGACTGGAACCAATGAACTCATGGACCACTCGAGACAGGTAAAGGATTAGCCCTGAGCTTGTGGATCTATCACGACACACAGATGGCATCCAGTAGTCTCCCCTCATCACACTTACTCTTGGTTTGAGATTTATAGAGTCAAGGCAAGATGCCATCTGAGACCTTCCAAAGGCAGTGAAAGCAAAATCAGAGCAAACCTTTTTCCATCACTGACTCACCAAAATGAGCATCCATTCTCCTGAAGGCTGATTTTCCTCCTGAGCAAAAGGCACAGCCTCAGATGGAATTTTCCAGTGTTGTTTTCACGCTTCTAATTTAAATTGTAACACTTTTCCACTCATCTCCCCTGCATGTTCCAGCAGAGGGTAGCACCATGGCTGTCTGGGGACAGTGGTGTTAAAATGTATTTAGAAAAGGATCCCTGGCTTTAGGAGTAAAACAAAAAGAAGCCACAGAAAGGAAACAACAGAAAGAGCAGGAAGTTGAGCAGAGACACAGTCTAGTAGGCAGTTCCAGACTTGGGCTCTTTCTGAGCTCTGTGGTAGAGCTTCTCATTCATGTTCCCCTGGTTGGGCTCCTCTGATGAAACATAATTGTGTCTCTGAGGTGAAAATTCTGAAAGAGCCAAACTGTTAATGACACTCAAGTAGCAGATGCTCTTTTGATGCCCTGCTCATAGTGCTTTGGCCTCCACTGCTCCCTGACATGGCCATTCTTTTTTATCAGCTGCTTCTGCAACTCTCTACCAAGAGCATTTTCAGGATGTAAGCATGCTCAGTTCATCCAGAGCAAGCCATAAGGAAGCAGCACCCTCACCGATGATGGGGGAAAAGTTGGTAGACAAATGCCCTCATCTCCTTACCCTCTGATGGGACAACTCTGAGGTGGGTTCTCTAGCCTCTTGGAGCTCCCCAGTGGGGCTGAGCCCCTGTGGCTAACAACGATAATCTGCTCACAACACACCTGCCTTGACTTTCTCCCCTTTTTATCTCATTTCCACCCTTACTGATGCTTCCTGGATCACCTCAAATAAATCCTTGTCTCAGAGTGTGATTCTGGGAGAATCTAACCTCAAACACTTAGGCTAATTGGGAGACAGGGAATATTAAAGAGCAAAGCTGCAACTTATTAACTCACAGAAATGGAAGTTTTCGGGTTTTCTGGCTTAGGAAGAAAAGTGACTCATCAAAGAGCATGTACTTTTCTCGGGCCCCTGACATTGGCTAATACACCATTGTTCTAGTTACCCTGCCCAGAAACCCGGACTTTGAATCTCGAGCACGCTGACAAAATTACTGACAGTGAGCTGGGGTCATCCCTGTGGCAGTGTCCCCAAGAAACTGACTATAACCTGGACCCAAGGTTCACGTGAATTTTCAGATTCTCCTTAGGTTCTCTGTGCTGTGCTGTGCTTAGTTGCTCAGTCATGCCTGACTCTTTGTGACCCCATGGACTGTAGCCCTCCAGGCTCCTCTGTCTGTGGGATTCTCCAGGCAAGAATACTGGAGTGGGTTGCCATGTCCTCCTCCAGAGGATCTCCCCAACCCAAGGATCAAACCCAGGTCCCCTGCATTGCAGGTGGATTCTTTGCCGTCTGAGCCACCAGGGAAGCCCTGGGTTCTCTGAGCTACCCACAACCTTTCATTATTGTGTTTGTTTTTATTTGTTTGTTTGTTTGTTTTGGTCTTTTGTTGGCCAGAGTCAGTTTCTGTGGTTTACAGTGATCCAGTGCATCCTCCCCTTCATATCATGAATCCAGTTACTCAGTCTTTTCAGTCCCTTCTTCAAAATGCCTTGGATTTGTTTATTCCTTACCATATCCTAATGCAGATGCTGGCTTTTGTCTTAATGAAGCTGTTCTTTAGCCTCCTGCCATCATTCTAGTCTCACCCCTCGAATCCACTGGAGCTCGCAGTCCCGCACCAGGTGCTGGCACCCATACTTCTGGGTTTGTTCCAACTCTCTTAAAGGTCTTGGCAAGGCGAGATCTGCTTCCCACTTCTCCTATCTCCAAATTTAAGGAGTTTCACTCAAATTATTGACTCCCAATCAGAAACCATTTTTATATCTCAAAAACATAAATTCTATTATTCTTTGGAGAACATAGCTTACTAAAGCATGCAGTTGATTGATTTTTAGGTTATGATTATATCACCTTTATGCAAATATACAGGTCAGTTTATGTTTATCGGGCTTCCCTAGTGGCTTAGACGGTAAAGCATCTGTCTGCAATGCAGGAGACCCAGGTTCGATCCCTGGGTTGGGAAGATCCCCTGGAGAAGGAAATGGCAGCCCACTCCAGTATTCTTGCTTGGAAAATCCCAAGGACTGCGGAGCCTGGTAGGTTACCGTCCATGGGGTTGCAAAGAGTCAGACATGACTGAATGACTTCACTTTCACTTATGTTTATCAGAAGCTCTAATGGACAACTCAGTGTTACTGGCAAGTGAAAATGGGGAATAAGTGAAGTTTACTCAATTAATACACATTGTTTCAAATCGTGGGCTCTGTGTTGGAGGGTGGTGGCCTCCAGCAGGTGAGGAGGAAGTAGATGTGTCATGGAACTGGCTAACTAGGGGACTTGGTGCTTAGAAGGCCACAAATTGCTTGATGTTAGTCCTATAAGGTCCTTTTCAGCAGTTTGACTACTCATTATTCAAATTTTTGGTGACCTTATCTGACTTCTAGATTGGTCACACAAAACCTGTCTGTGACCTTCAAGTGTCCTCCATAGTGTTATTGGTCCAGACTTAGGGTTACTTGGATCTTTAACCCTCCCACCGTCCTGAGTTCCTTATACTGTCACTCCTGCCTCAGCTGGAATGTCATCCTCACTGTTCTTTGCCATAAAGCCTGTTCATTTTTGAAGGCCCAAATGAAATCCAACTTCTTGGAGATCTTCCTGGCTGCTCTGGCTGTCTTTGAGCTTCTCTGTTGGGACTCTGAAACCTTCAGATATCCATGCCATGTAATTTAACCCTGGATTTCACCCTATATTTTTCATTTCCTTCATCACAAGCATATGGATCTTGTGTTCTCAGTTAGATGTTTGGCTTTTGAGAACAGAGATCCTGCCTTATTCTTCTAGCTCTTTCATAGCACCAGGTACTGAAAGATGATATCAATTGGTGGAATGTCAGGATCAGTGCTGTGTAAGGTTTGATGAAGTCACACAAGAGGTAATGGTAGTTTTGAGACAGGGATGTAGATTTTCTGACTTCTGCTATACCTCAGTATTCTTTGTAACTTATGGCCAGTTGAACATTTTTAAGTCACCCTCTGGAAATCACAAATGATCAGAATCCGAAATATATCCACAGTCTAATAATTCCAAGCAGAGTCTGCAGCCAGCATTCATGCAAGCTATCTAAGTGCAGACAATAGGTAACCAGAATTCTCAAGGAGCTGTTAGATAAGAGAACCCTAAACTGAGTGGAAGAAGAAAGGTTTTAAGGGTGTAGTTCCTAAGGGCAGGACCCTATGCAGAACAGAACAGCTGTGGGCTCATGAGACATCCAAGGAACAGGAAGGTGCAACAACCTGACTTGCCTGAAGCTTTTACAAACAAGGAGTAGCTCAATAGGGCAGGCAGGCTGGTTAGTGAGCAAAGAGATACGGTGTCTGATGTCACGCCCTTGAAGCTGTGGGATAGTTGAGATGTTATGTGCATAGTCTGACTAAAGAATTATTGATCACATGTTGGATTTCTAACTTCTCTCAAATGACCTCTTCAAATGAGAGACATTGATCTACAAGTTTGTATTGCTACTGATGAGTACAGTGGTCTACCCTATTGGCTGCAGATAAGGGTGTTGCTGAAGCAAGCTTTTATCTGTAGCTTTAAGTAGGGGAACCAGCTCTCTCCTGTGAGGAGGGTTAGCCAGGAGAACTTCTTCTCTCCTTGTCTTTGGGTCAGGACTTGTTAAGTCTCCTGAAGATTTGGGCCCGAAGAACTGTGCTGAATAGGCAGAAGCCACTGTGTGGGCTGACTAATGCAGTGTTTCAGAGAATAAAGTGATGCCCAAGGTCCTTGTCAAGACTTAGGATTTGGGAAGAGACTTGAGTTCTGCTGAGTCCTGTGTTGATCTCTAAGAGATAACTGAGCTTCAGTGGCCAGAGCCACCTCTACAAAATGACTCTGGACAATAATAAAATTATGTGCCAACTTGCTAGGTACACTTTATGTAATTTACCTTATTTAACCTGTATCACATCCTGCAGAGTGGGTATTAGTGCCCCCATTTTATAGATGCAGAAACTGAGAGTCAGTAACTTGCTCAAGACCACGCATTGTCTGGGACTCAAACACAGGTTACCCAAATCAGTAGCTGTATCAGAACTTTCCTATAAAAGTTGCTCCCAAGAACAGTTTCAAGGTAATTTCTCTGTATATAAATCTATTGAGTTAAACAAATTTGGAAGCAAAAATAATACAGAATTAGTGGAGGGCAGGGAGACTAATTATAAAATAACTGAATACAAGCTTTTCTCACCGCCCAGCAATGAGAAAAGGCCTTGACCAGCCATGCTGGAAGGTGATAAGTGCAGTGGAGAAAAAGAAAGCAGTGCAGGCGGATAGAGAGAGAATGTCAGGGCTGGGTGGGATGGTGGCAGTTTTACAGTGATGGTTCAGGAAGGCATCAAAGAGAGGATGACATTAAAACAAGACCCTTTGGAAGGAGGTGGTGGCATTAATCATGTTGATATCTGGGAACAGCAAGAGCAAAGGATCTGAGGCGGTGGTGTGCTAGACATATTCCAACAAAGAAGGGAGAGAAGCTAGAATGCAGCCATCCAAATGGAGAGTAGTAGGAGGCAAGGTCAAAAAGTAATGGAGAACCCCATTGTGTTAGAACTTGTGGTTTTTGCAAAGAACGTACATCCTTCTCTTTTCTCTGGAAAATACAAGGCACATCTTCTGGACATTTGGAATTTGTTTGGTCATCCTTCCCCTGGTATGTCAGGATGTCATGAAGTGCGCTGAGAAACTACTGACCTTGGCTACACTTGACTAAGCAGGATGGTTTTGTTGTTGTTATTAGAGTATAGAACTGGGTCTCCCAGAAGCTGATCCTGATTCAAAGATTTGAGTACAGGTAATTTACTGAAGAGATGAAGGAGGAACCAGTAGAAGAGTGGGGAAGGAAGGTGGAAAGGGAAGGCAGCCAGTGAAAGGTGCATTACTAGACCAGTACTATCCAGGGCAGCAGAGACTTAACCCTGGGAGCCACTGTCGAATGTTTGCCTCAGAATTATCCCACCCAGGGAGTGAGGAATTTGGGCATTTATACATTGATCCTTGATGGTCAGTGGTCATGGCTGCTTCTGAGGGGCCTTCATTCCCCAGCATTTCCGGTCTGCTACATCAGTAGACAAAGCAGCTCAGTGCCATGGTGCCAGGGAAAACCCTCAGATGAAGAGCTGCCATTCTGGGTCATTAAAAGGCAGTTTCATGCCCTAAATTGGTGAGAGTGGAGCTGGACAGACATCAACAGAGTTGCTGACCTCTTTTAAAGCCTTGAGTCTTGTCTCTGTGCCACTTGCATCTGTGGCTCAGATGGTAAAGAATCTGCCTGCAATGCGGGAGACCCAGGTTCAACCCCTGGGTGGGGGAGATCCCCCGGAGAAGGGAATGGCAACTCACTGCAGTATTCTTGCTTGGAGAATGCCATGGACAGAGGAGCCTGGTGGGCTTACAGTCCATGGGGTTGCAAAAAGTTGGACACGACTAAGTGACTAACACTTTCTATGCCACTTACTAAGAGAGAAGAAATAGAAACCCCTCTTTCGTCCTCTGCTATAGTAAGGAACTGCTGCTGCTGCTGCTGAGTCACTTCAGTTGTGTCCGACTCTGTGCGACCCCATAGACGGCAGCCCACCAGGTTTCTCCAGCCCTGGGATTCTCCATGCAAGAACACTGGAGTGGGTTGTCATTTCCTTCTTCAATGCATGGAAGTGAAAAGTGAAAGTGATATCACTCAGTCGTGTCCGACTCCTAGCGACCCCATGGACTGCAGCCTACCAGGCTCCTCCATCCATGGGACCCTCCAGGCAAGAGTACTGGAGTGGGTTGCCATTGCCCTCTCCAATAGTAAGAAAACATTGGCTGAAATTCTCAAAGGGAATAAATGAAAATTTGAGATCAACATATAGATCACTCTTAGCCACCTTTGTTTCTTGTAGCAAAAGATAGCTAATCTATAAAACACATATTGGCTTCAAACACCAATCTTTTAAAAGTAAAGAGAGAGAACATTCATTGCTAATTGCTACTGTCAGGATGAAGATTATTTCTTGGCATACAGTACAGGGAGCTTTTGCAAAGATGCTCATTAATATCATCCACAATTCATGGAAACCTTGTCTGGCAGATGAGCAACCCTGTGCCAGTAGTCATGCTGTCAGGGACACTGACTACAAGAATTGGGGGATGGAGCATTCCTTCCTACCAGGAACTCTAACCTGCTTATCTCATCCCTGGATGTCTGCTCTGTAATGAGATGCTCGTTGTCGCACAGTAAAGAAAGATCAGTAAAATCTCCCTCCTCCAGCAAGCCTGCCAAGCCAAACATGATGCCCCAGGGGAAGTCATATGACTCTTGGGAGAGCTGGGTAGACTTTGCATAGGGGGGCTCTGTGTGTCCCAGTCGGTTGCTTGTGTTTTGGTAGCTTGGGATGGTTTTGTATAGGCAGTGCACTGAGTAAGGTTTTCATACTTCTTAATAGTTGAAAAAAGTCAAAATAAGAAGAATAAGTCAGGGCACCTGGAAACTCTGTGATAATCAAATTTCAGTACGTTTTTACTGTAACCCAGCCATGCTTGTTTGCTTTTGTTTTGTCTGTGCCTGGTTTTGCTCTGTGATGAAATAACTGAGAAGTTGAGACCACATGGCCCACAAAGCCTACAGTATTTACTGTCTGTCTGTTTACAGAGAAGTTTGCTGACCCTTGCAATGAAGAATGGTTTTGGTGACAGTCTGCTCCCCTGACTAGATATCTGGTGCTGAGATGAGGTACCTGTTCAAAGCCAACAAGCACAGGTGGGCTAATCACTCCTGAAGATTATTGGCATGCTACTGAATGTGATGGGACTGGATCTTGGTCCAAAACAGACCCACACTTGGAGGTAATTTGAATGAGTTCTATACTTGTTACTTTCATCCCTGTAGTTCTGAAACTGAGAGACTTTTCCTGAAGTAAACAGAAGCAGAAGAAGAAGGCAGTCTGCCTAGACAAGAGCTTGCTGAGGGCAATTTGTAGGACTTAACATAGTCATATCTTCTGATACTCCTGCTGCTTTTGAAGCTACCACATTGAATGTGTGAGGTTATTGGAATTCAGCTTTTCACCAGTCCTATAACTCTTCACTCAATAACGTCCATTTTGTCAGTGAAATAAAAAACCTGGTGAAGAAATTGCTAGAATATTCTAGGAAGTTGCAGAGCTGTAGAGGAGGCCCTCTTAGTAGCATGAGCATATGGATACTAGAGTCCCATGCTGACAAAGCAAGAGACTTTATTGGGAAGGGACGTCTGGGTGGAGAACAGTAAGGTAAGGGGACCCAGGAGAACTGCTCTGCCACATGGCTCACAGTTTGAGGTTTTATGGTGATGGGATTAGTTTCCCGGATGTTTTTTGCCAATCATTCTGACTCATAGTCCTTCCTGGTGGTGCACCCATTGCTCAGCCAAGAGGGATGCCTGCAAGAAGGATTCTGGGAGGTGGTTGGACACATGGTGGCTCCTTTTGACTTTTCCTGAATTCTTCAGGTTAGTGGTGGCTTATTGTTCTGTGTTCCTTACCAGGACCTCCTGTTGTAAAACAACGCATGCAAATGGTTACTATCGTGCCTGGCCAGGGTGGATGGTTCCAGTCGGTGTGCTTCCCCTAAGAAGACCATGTATAAATCTAATATTATAATCTATGCATAGATATCTTCATGATAAAGACAATGGTAGAATGTGGAGATCAAGTCAAAGCATCCTGTATAGGAAGTTATCATTTGTGTGTGTGTGTGTGTGTATGAGAGAGAGAGAGAGACTAACAGAAATACTGATCAGAACAGTGAGACAAAGCCAGCCTCTCCTGAAGAAATATTCATTTATGGCAGAGTAACTGTACATCTTCCAAAGACAAAGATAAAGGAATGTCTGGGGGCGGGGGTGTCTGTGAAATTTCTATGGGCTTGGCTTCTGTGTTGAAATGTGCAGACCATCTATTGGCTCCAGGTGGTCCAGCTCTAATGTCAAGTCCGAGCTGTGGTTATCATCATGAGATGTACCTGTGTACCATCAGCTGTCAGGTGTTTGAGGTAATGTGCATGAGAGGTTAAATGCAGGAAAAGTGCAAAGCGTCATAGACAACCCCCAATAGCAGCTAAACAAATCCAGGCAAAACTTTGTCTGTAATGGACTTAATGAACACCAATTTACTTAAAATGACATCTAATATTTAGGGACACATTTTGTGTTTTATAGATGTTATCTAAGTATAAAAATAATGCAAGCATAATACTTAGGGGACTCAAAATATCACAGATTGCTTAATGAAAAGTGGTAAAATAGTCTCGTTATTGTCTGCTGCTTGGCAGAGTTCTTTCGTTGAACATTAGAACAAGATGACATCAGTTTGTCACTTAGCAAATGGTCCTTTGCCTTCTAAGCTGTCCAGCAGATGGTCTAGGTGATGAAGTGCAATGCCATCTTGATCTTGTTTTTGCTAGCAGCTTCTGCCCCATGCTACTGCTGTCGTTCAGCACCTCTCAGTCGGGCAGCCGTGCCGTGTGTCATTGCCTAGTGTCTCATACCCCAGATCCCATGCATCACAGTCAAGCTGCACAGCTCTGAAGGTAAATTACCCAACTTCTTAATGTCAGTTGCTTCAGTGGCTTTTACTCCCCATCCACTCTCTGTAAGTCTGGTTCTAACATTAAATCAAAACTCCAGATCTTGGGTTTTTTTGCAGCAAAACTCAAGTCTTGCTCTACAGAGCATTCTTCTCTTTTTCTCGAATCTCAGATTAAAATGGGAGAAGCAGGTAGTTAAGAATCCTCCTAAAATAGTCAGTCATAGAAGCAGAGTAGAATGGTGGTTGCCAGGAGCTGGGAAGAGAAGGAAATGAAAATATGACAGTTAAAGGGTGCAAAGTTTCAGTTATACAAGTAAATCTGGAGATTAAGGAGGAGAAGGGGACGACAGAGGATGAGATGGCTGGATGGCATCACTGACTCGATGGACGTGAGTCTTAGTGAACTCTGGAAGTTGGTGATGGACAGGGAGGCCTGGCGTGCTGCAATTCATGGGGTCGCAAAGAGTCGGACACGACTGAGCGACTGATCTGATCTGATCTGATCTGATTGTGACTTAGTTAACAATATTCTTTTGTATACTTAAAATTTGCTAAGGAGGTAGATCTTATATTGGGCTTCCTGGTGGCTCAGTCGATAAAGAATCCAACTGCAATGCAGGAGACCTGGGTTTGATCCTGGGGTTGAGAAGATCCCCTGGAGGAGGGCATGGCAACGCACTCTAGCATTTTTGCCTGGAGAATCTCCATGGACAGAGGAGCCTGGCGGGCTGCAGTCCATGGGGTTGCGAAGAGTCAGACATGACTGAGCAACTAAGCACAGCACAACACAGATCTTATATTAAGTATTCTTACCATAAAATAATAACAATAATACAAACTGAGTGGGAGGAAACTTTAGGAGAGGATGGATACGTTTTCAGCCTTGATGGTTTCCTGGGTAGAGCTTTTTACATGTCAATCAAACCTCAATAAAGTGTTTTTTATATGTAAGAAAAAAAAAATCCTTTGGTTGACCCAAAAAAATCAAAGAAAGGGACAGTGCACTCACATGAGTTTACAGTTGGTGGGAACTCCCAAGTTTCTGCTACTCAGACCCTGTGCTGCTTGCTTCCTTCCCTGTGCACGGGTGGAAACACGGGGATTCCAGCAGATAGGAGTGTTTACAGTTAGTTGGGGAGGCAGTGGCCCTGCATCTTTGGAATATAGTTTCAAACAGTTGATCTGTCCTGAAACATAGATTTTTTTGTTGTTGTTAATTTATATCACTGTATTTTTTTCCTATGGTGAATACATAAGCTGGTAAATCTTGACTAAGAACCAAGAGTTGACTATACTCTAGAGGCCAGGAAAGGTAGCATTAACCTGAGGAAGGGGAAGAAGCAATGATCCCTGAAAGACAAAACTGCCCAGATCTGTGAAAGTTCTACCCGCTTCCTCATAGAGGGAAGTGGTACCTGTACACTTAGGTGCAGAATCATAGTATCTGATGCATGCTTTTTAGTTCTGGGTGTCTATGAGTAACTTCTGAATAAACGTATGTGTAGTTTATTGGTGTTAATACATATTTAAACTCTACTGATACATAGAAATAAGATGTGATTCCATTATAATCTATTTCAAAATTGTTACTAGGTCAAGAGCAGAGTACTAATATAAATGTAACCAACACAGTATGTTCATTAATAGAACATGTTACTAGATCTAGTGGTTTAGGTCCTTGCATTTCATTCTGAGGGGACACTGGGAGTGGTGTGTTAGTTTGTTTGACTGGTATAATGAAGTATCACAGACTGGTGATACTTTTTTTCTAGTTTTGGAGGCTGGAAGTCTAGTTCATGGTTTGGTTTCCTCTGAGACCTCTCTTTTTGGCTTAGAGATGGATACCTTCTCACTGATCCTCACATGATCTTTCCTGCGTGCAGAGGTATCCCTGTGACCAAACGTCTTCTTATAAAGACATCAGTCAGACAGGGTTAGAGCCCACTCTAATGGTTCCATTTTACCTTAACTACCTCTTCAGAGGCCCCAACTCCAAATACAATCATGTTCTAATATATTGGGGGCTAGGGCTTCAACATATGAATTTGGGGGAATGCAATTCAGCCCACAGAAGAGAGAATATAAGGAAAGTTGTAAGAAAGATCTTTTTAAAAGTTAAAATTTGGATACAATTTGACAGTTTCAAGTGTTCCACATAAAACTTAATTTCCAGGGTTCTAGGGACTATATTTTAATGATTTCTTGATCATGTCACAAAGCTTTATGCCGGGGTCCAGCCCCAGCTGATCCAGGGTATTCGAAGGAGAGACGGCATAGGCGAGGGTCAGGAAACAACTGCTTAATTACACTTTAATTAAGGATACAAAGAGTAATAGAATAAGGATAGCTCAGTGAGGAAATTCAGTGGAGAAAAGCGGCTGAAATAAGGATAGCTCAGTAGGAAAATTCAGTGGAGAAAAGAGGCTGAGTAGCTTGGTTTACGCAGGAGACCAATAAAACTTCAAGACAAGAAGTTTGCACCACTTTCATAGGCCGCAGGCGTCCTTCCATTCTCCCGAAGGAGAGGAGACACTGAGGCCTCCCCGGTCGGATCTTAGAAGCCCAGGCATAATTAGCAAGCATGGTGGGTTCCGCGCTCCAGATGGAGACTCAGCTGGAATTTGGGAGAGAGAGTGACATGGGGAGACCAAGTTTTGGTGAACAAGGCCCGCACTTTATTTTCCAAAGTAGTTTTTATACCTTAAGTTATGCATAGAGGATAATGGGGGAAGGGGTAGAGTCATGCAGCAAGCCAGGCTTTCTTCCTGCAAACTTATCATATGCAAAAGTTCAGGTGATTGACATCATCTTCTGGCCCGGAGGCCTGTTAACATTTTAAGAAACTTATTTTTCTCTAAAGGTGATTATTCCAAAGTCAGGCACCAGCCTCCAAAAAAGCATTGGACAAAGCTGCATTTTACATTTCTATACACCCATTATATCAATCAATACACTGCCAAGGACACAGTAGGTAAGGAGTATGGAGACTTAGCAGCAAACATTGGCCCAACAAGTGAAAAACCCTTCACCAATACAATTTCTAATCAATCTTTTAACTACTCAAAGGAATCTGTGTTTAGGCAGTTTAGAACATCTCCTGCCTCTCACAGTTGGGAGGCTCTGAACAATCACATGTGGCCGGAAAAACCCATTCAGGCAGGCTAGAGGATTTCCAAAGGAGTTTGTAGGTTGAAAC
This sequence comes from Bubalus kerabau, assembly GCF_029407905.1. Lineage (NCBI taxonomy): Eukaryota > Metazoa > Chordata > Mammalia > Artiodactyla > Bovidae > Bubalus > Bubalus kerabau. The sequence goes on from NC_073641.1 coordinate 19,252,396, forward strand.
ACTGTCACACCCAGGAATTATTAACTGGAGCTGTAAGCTAACTCTTTTTTTCAGAGAGAGGTAGTGGGGGACAGCCCCCTGTAAAGTCAGAGGTGTAGGTGAAAGCACAAAGCAGAAAGTAGGCAGATTCTGGTTTGGGAGGTAGATGCTCGAGAATTTCCAGGGGGACTCCTGAGGCTCGATCCCGCCTTTGCGTATGCCAAGCCTCCTTCCTCATGACCTTTGTCATGGGCGGAGTTCCTCACGCTGGCTCCCGGCAGTGATAGAATTCCAGTTGAGCTATTCCAGATCCTGAAAGATGATGCTGTGGAAAGTGCTGCACTCAATATTCAATATGCACTCAATATGCAATATGCCGGCTCCCGGCATCTTTAGAAGTTGTTTTTTTTTTTTTTTTTCTAGAGATGAGAGTTAACCAAAAAGATCAAAAGGAATTTAAATTTTCACTTTATCGGCATAAAAAGCCTAAAGTTTTACTCCACATGTTCAACTATGTAAGAAGCATAACATGTTTTCAGGTCTTTAGTTTCTAATTCTGAATCTAAGTCCTCATCTTACTCATCTGACGCAAAATCCACTCCCGTTGGAGTTCCTTACCTGCTCCACAGTGGCCTTCAGGATCCCATAGACTGTGGGCAGAGCAGAACATCAGGAAAGATTTCTGATCCTAGGTCTACACTGGCTCCCTGTGTGCTCCATGGGTATTTGTTGTCTGGCTAGCATGTTCCTAGCCCGAGCCTCATGGTTTCTTAGAGGAAAGCAGTGGAGCAGCACCCCAGAGTGACCTGGGAGGTCTGGGCTTCTCTGGCTTTTTCTAGCATGGGTCTTAGGGTGGCCAGAGCTTTTACTATCTGGGGATAGCTGCAAAAATCTCTAGGATGTGCAGTCTCTGCTCAGCCCCTTTTCCCATGGACTGCACTCCCCTGGCAGTTGTACAATTGAGAATGTGAGGGCCGAGGAGGCAGCTGGCTGTGCAGCCTGATTTCTGCCAGTCTAGGAAAATGCAGACACAATGTAGGGATGGCTGCCCAGACCTCAGTGTATTGTATCATATTGTGTGTGTGCGGCACTGCTCCAGAACCACAGATTTAATTCCAAACTTGACAGTTGTGCTACAGCCTATAAAATATTTACATTGATTTTCTAAATATATATATATTATTTACAGTGTATAAAACATTTATATGGAAACATTTTCTAAAGATCCTATATTCCATATATTATTTCTGTACCACTGAATATTGGACTGGGAGTCAGGAGACCTGGGTTCCGCTTCTGGCTTTTGGCTGTGTGACTTCGGGTGAGTCAACTCATCTTCCTGATTTTCTCATGTATAAAGCAAGGGGAAGGAACTGTGAAGTATCCAAGATCCCTTTCAGCTGTAACACTTTCTGGTTCATTTCCTCTAGGCAGGTATAGACAGGCAGCTCTCAGCCCCTTGCAGTCCCTAGGCATTCTGCCAGAGATACCCTGGTGAGTTTTCATCACAGCACAGGAAGGAGCCCCCTGTCAAATGCAAGAAGAGCATCACAGTGTGGATGGGAGTACAGAGTCTGGTGTCTAAATTACAACAAGAAAAAGAAGTCAGGACTACAAATAGTCTTAGAGGCAAACAATGGTGAAGAATATAGGCCTTGGAGAAGGCATATCTAGGGGTGAGCCTGGCTTTGGGGCTCCCTATTTTGTGATCTTGGGAAAACCTCTGAACCTCAGTGTCCTTATGTGTATTCCTTTAGTTGAAAATATGAAGTAGATTTTTTACACTTGATATGGGGTATGGTAAGGGTTCAGTGAACATTATTGTCATTGGTTTATCAAAAAGGCGTCTGTCCAGAGACTAAAAATCTTTAAATATCTCCTGAAAGATACTTATCAAATCCTCCCCAAAGACATCCTTCTGGGTCCCTTCATATTTATAAATGGGTTCCTTTACCTGCTAATTTGTTGTCATACAAAATAGATCATAATTGTGGAGAAAAATGTAAGAATTTTGTAGAGTAGGGTATTGGTTCATATCATTATGAATATAATTTTGTGATTAACCATTATATTAACTTGTTTATTTGTAAGCTCTGGGAAGATCTGAACCACACAGTGAATGAGCATGTCTTTTAATGTTAGGGCATCTTTTCCTGGTTTTCTTGGGACAGTCTAATTTATGGTCCTTGTCCTTCAGCTGTTATTTAAAGTGCACATTTTTATGCTTAGAAGTATACTGATGTAGACAATAATTTATAAAATTACCCTATTTAAGTTAATTACTTGTTGGGTTGACAGTTATTGCTACAAAAAGCTACTTGGGGAACATTGTTTTCACAAAGAAGTCAGATTAGACATACATCATGTCAACTTCATTTTCTGGAGGGTCTAATTCCTGTACATCTGAATGTGGCCTGCAAGAGGCTGGAAACTACCACTCGGCTATTTAGGAGTTTTCACAGGAATAGATATCTCAAGTGTGTCCAAAGTCTTAAAATCAAGCTGGAACTACAACTTGAGGAAAAGGATTATGAAAGCTCTTGATAATATTATTAAGATTTAAGTTTTTCACTTTTTCCTCCCCTCATTCCCACCGTGCTAAGCAGTGACAACACAATGGGGAACAAGCTCAGTGTGGTCCATTCTTGCCTCCATGGTGCTCACATTTTGCAGGACACAGATGAGACAGAAGTTTCATAGAAAAAAATATTGTGACAAGGAACAAAGAAAGAGCTAAGGTAGAACATAAAGAAAGCATGTGGGAGCAATCTGCTTTTAAATTGAGTTGTTGGAGGAGGTCTCCTGAGGACATAGCATTTAAACAAATGCAAAAGTGAGAGAGAAATGCTACAGTGTGGAGGAAAAACTGCTGTGTATGTTTGTGTAACTGAGAGATCAGTGTGGCTAGAAATCACTGAGCCATGGGGAGGGCCTGACATGAGATGAGGTGGGAAAGATGGACAGAGACCAGGTCACGCTGGGCCCAAGAGTCTATAGTAAAGAAACTGGATTCTGTTCCAGGTGAAATAGAAAGCCATTAAGGAGTTTTAAGTGGAGGAATGACATGATCCAATTTTTGTGTAATGTTTTGTGTAGTGTTGATCAAATTTACATTGTAATTTACTTTCCTGCTGTGCGGAGAAAGGATGGAGTTAAATGATGAAAAAAAGTTGAAAGTAGAGAGATCAGTGAGAGATGATGGTGTTCTGGCCTGGGCTGGTGGTGGGGGAGACGGACAGGGTCATGACACATTTTTCAGGCTGGTTCTATAGGATTTGCTCCAAGGGTGGATACTGACAGTGCAGAAGTGGAGAATCGAGAATGAACCCATGGTTTTGCCTTTGTTGTTGTTCGGTTGCTGAGTCGTGTCCGCTCTTTGCGACCCCATGGACTGCAGCACTCCAGGCTTCCCTGTGCTTCACCATCTCCCAGAGTTTGTTCAGACTCATGTCCATTGAGTCAGTGATGCCATCCAACCATCTCATCCTCTGTCATCCCTTTTGCCTCCTGCCTTCAATCTTTCCCAGCACCAGGGTTTTTCCCTAATGAGTTTGCTCTTCGAGTTTAGAGATACAGAAATTCAAGTTGAAAGACTAAGCCAACTGGCCAAAACTGCATAGGCTGTTGGTTTTGCTTTAGGTGCTGGGTACTTATATGGGAACATGTAAAGGCAAGTTTGGGGACCAGAAACAAAGACTTTTGTTTCAAAAATGTTAAAAAAATATTACAATTGAGAGGTTTCTGGTATACTCAAGAACGCCACATAGGAAGTTGGATACATAAGCATGGATCTCTGAGAAGTATGGGGTATAATTATAAATTTTGTACTCATTAGCATATCCTTAGAATTAAACATTGGGAATGATGAGACCACCTGGGGCGAGCATATTCAGAAAAGGAAGGAAGGAACGGAGGCAAGAACAGAGGGAGAATAGAACTGAGCCCTGAGTAATAGTCACATGTGAAACAGAGAAGAGACAGAGACCACAGTGGAGAAAAAGGAAAGATCCACTGAGATGCGGAAAGTCAGGAGAGAGAGAGAGATAACAAAAGCCAAGCGAGGAGAGTGCTCCAGAAAAGAGGATACCGCCACGTGAGATGAGAACAAAGTGTCTGTTGGATTTGGTCACGAGGGTGGGAATGACCAGAGACCTGACAAGAGCAGTCGAGTCACCATTTTCGGTATTTGAAAATGATGTAACGGGGCCTTAGAAGCAGACCTGGGCTGGGGGGCCTGGGGAGGCCTGGAAGAGATAGGGCAGCTGGTAACTCTGCATATCATAATTTACCTGGTGCTGGTTGAACACACACTAGAAGGTCTAGAAGTGTTCATGGATTGACTTTTAAAAAAAGAAACAAAAAATACCCTGCAGTCGGCATTCTTTTTTCACTCTGTGAGAAGCAATGTAAAGTCTGAAGGATACAGTTTCATACAAGTCCAACATGGGTTTCTCTCAAAAATAATGTATGAAATGATTTCATTCTATTATTCTCTAAACAGGATACTTACAATATCATTATCCCAGTTTAGAGATTCTGAAATTCAGGTTGAGAGACTAAGCAACTGGCCAAGACCACATAGCCTCTTGTGGCAAGAGATAGGAGCTCCCTGGGTTGGCCCGAGTCCCAGTCCTGTGGAACTTCCCACTCCTTCCCAGGAAAGAAATCTGTCACTCAGGACCCTGAGGCCATGTCAGCGCCCAGAGCAGTGGCCAGGAGGACAGTCACTCTCTTTGTGTTATACTTTTCCTCTCCGTGTTTCTCCCTTCCCTTGGTAAGCTGTCATTTCCTCCATTTTCTATTTTGGCCATTCTGTGTGCAGCGGCTGGAGAGCCAATGAGGTCCTGGGTCCCTTGCCCACCTCATTCTCTGGGCTTTTAATTCTGTGACTATCTTGTCATCAGAAGGCGGAAGGAACATGGCAAAGGCAAATGGATGACTTACTGGGTTGGGAGAGGGAGGGGAGTGCACATGGGCAAGGCCATTATGTGAGAGAGTCCGTGGGGTTTGTGCATGCATGATCTAATTTTCAGCAAGACTCTTTGTTATCACATTCATGTACAGGGCCGTTGAAGACCTTTTTATTAATTCTTTTGAATAATTAGGTTCAGGTGGCCATATATATATAGTGTAGTCACTGTTGCAAAAATATGAAGCCTGAGCAGGCACGTAACACAGCTTACACAGTTGTCTGAGCCCCACTTAGGGACCAAGGAGCACTGAGCCAGGCTGGGTGGACAGAGGTCCTCAGTGATATGGCAGTATCCCTTGGGAGTTCTCATATGCAAACCACTGGGCAAGCAGAATTTCAGAGGCTCAGAAGACAGAAATCCAGAGGGAATTTCTCAGCACTGTCCCAGATGGATCATTTAAAAATATCCTTCCCAGAGCAGGACGTTCTGCGTCTCCCTTGTCACCTGCTCTCATGCTTCCAAGCTGCTCAGTGACCACAATAAGAAAGGGATGGCTTTATAAACATTCCTCACAATGGTACTTTTATTAAAACAAAATCCTCCTATGTTCTGAGGCATTTAAAAGCCTCATTGTAATAAATGTTTGCAGAAATAAAGCTTTCCTTTGTGTTTCTTTGCAACACAGGGAAAGCTGGCCACATTTCCACAGTAGTGTGGGATGCTAAAGAGAGAGGGCCTCTTCAGTGTGGGATGCAAATTTATGAAAACATCATGCAAATCAGCACAGTTCCAGTGTTTCTAAACAAACAAACAAACAAATGACAGGAAAGAGAATGATTACTCTGCCTTCTGGAGGGTTCCTGACTCCACTTAAAGGGTTGTCTGGGTGTGTCTGTATATGCGTATGGTGTGTGTGTGTCTCAGTGCATGTGTGCATATGTGTATGTATGTGTTTGTAAGGGTGACAGAGGAGAAGCAATGAGATCTGAATGTCCCAAGGAAATTAGCACCTCAACTCTTTTTTGCTGTGTCCTGAGACCCAAGAATGCCCTCCTTTGTCAGGAGTAATAATTATTATTGGGATGAAACAAGGTTAGATGTCTGTTAAGTTGTGCAGAAGGAAGTGTTGTAACATGGACACAAAGGCAGAATGGGAGTCAGGCCAGGAGGAGTGCCCTGCAACGCTAGCATGGGGTGCCCTGCTCAGCCATGCTTTAGAAGACCCAGCTCTGGAATTCTTCTCAGCTGTGTCTCTGCCTTGGGAGAGGAATCTGCAGATTCAATGACGATGTCTCTCTGGAGCTGGCCACTCTCTTCCAGGTCATAGTCTGGGGAACCAGAGAAATCTCAGAATTCTAACATGGAACCTGGCCCACTGGATTGTTAGGAAGGTATGCTTAGCTTGGGAGGGGAAGAGATTGTATTTCATAGTTTGCTAGCTTGACTTGTGACTTTTACCCAGCCCTATGGTGTCCTCTAGTTCTCAAGCCCTGGTAGTACCTCTACGAGGAGTGCGTCTGGCCAGAGGACATTTTGTAGTCCTGGGTCAGTCTCTCGAGTTTATGCCATCCAGACAAATTCATTTTCTCTCTGGGCTTTGGATCCCTAATTGGTCAATGACAGTCATGATGAGGTTGAACCAGATGAGCACTAACTGCCTTGAAAGATAAATATCTCTACAAATGGAAGAGCATTTAAAAAGTCTCCTGAGCCTGGTGACCCACAGGGGTTGTGATGCCAAAAAAGGGATGCATATATTGCCAGTTATATACAGGTTTAATAGTCCAGAGCAAAACTGTTGAGTGAGAGCATACTTTAGACTGCAGATGTGAGCTACAAATATAATTTTCCATTTTCTAGTGGCTTATTTCAAAAGTAAAGAGAAACAGGTAAAATTAATTTTCTTAATATATTATGTTTAACCCGAGATCCAAAATAGTATCATTTCCATTGGAATCAATACAAACATTATTAATGGGACATTCTGCCTTCTTTTTTTTTCCTTCAAACTAAGCCTTCAAAATCTGGTGTCTGTCTTAGTCTTGCATTGCATCTCATTTGGGACTGACCACACTTGAAGCAGTCAGTAGCCCTTGCAGCTGGCAAGTTGGACAGTGGAGGCACAGAGCTCCCTCCCACCTTCCCTAACTGGGGCTTACCATTGTTAGGAGGCTGGAGGTGGGAGGAGGGAGAAGCCTAGCTGTCAGATGCACTGCCTGTTTATCTTTGCAGTAATATGAATAACCGTCCCATCTTGTATGCCTACTTATGTAATTAATTAGCATTTATATAGCAGTTTATGTTTGCAGAATGCTTCATTTATATAGCTGCTAGTATATTTATCTACTTGCATGTTATACTTTCAAGTGTGCCTACCTGTGCTAATTACTGCTATAATTATTGAAGTTATTTAAGAACACAACTCACAGTTACCTTTGAGAACCCCAGCAACCATTTTAATAACAACCATAAATTCCATCTTCCATCTTCAAGTTCTGTCGATTTTACAAAGAAATTGCATACCTACAACCAATATTCTCCAAGTTCTTGGCTGGCCTCAAAATGAAAAATGCATTTAAAAGCAATCTAGTAATTGTCTTTTTCCCTTTGTCAGCTTAAATTTTACATGAACGAGATAGAAATTTAATGACATATTTTCCAGTTACAACAGCCTTGATACACAGCATCCCAGCATGAAAAGGATAATAACAAATAATGACCACTACCGCCCAAGAATCCCATCTCTAGGTGCAGGCAGGCAGAGACCCAGGCCCTGTGCCCTGGTCACCCAGGTGATGTGGTACCTTCTTGGTCTATGGCTTGCTTTTCTTAGAAGAGAAGCATCCAGGGCTTATTGAAGAGACTGGCGGAAGACAGACAATTGGAGAGACGAGGGAACTTGAATTAGCAGTCCTTTAAGAAGCATAGGATTGTGCTGTGGTTGGGAGATTTGAAAGAACCGTCCACCTTGCGCATTCCCCTCCCCATCTCCTCTTTCCCTCCCCTTACATCAATGAGGGGGGAAAATTACAGCGCTCCAATTCATTCTATGGTTGTGCTGCTTTCAGTGATTGGAAACGCCAGTGAGAGGAATGACATACATCATGTGATGAAAGGAGAGTACAAAAATATTCACTAACAGCTATGAAATGCAGCTGCTTCCATGGCAGAACCAGGCAGCTCATGAATGGAACACAGCAACACCACCCCAGAGACTTAAGACTAACTCTGCTCTGAAGCAATTTTGTGAGCCCAATATTAAGGATTAGAGACATACACGAGAGATCTTATGCTACAAATCACTGCATACCCTGTGCTTCTGCTACCTACTCTGGTCTCCCCTGGGGATAAATCATTAAGCTTCTTTCTGTCCCTCTTTAAAATGGGAGCTGAATTAGTAACTTACCACAAAAGGGTGTTTTCTTAATTACTCACGTACAAATTGCTGGATATTATTGAATGAAAGGTATCAAGGAAAATGCAAGCTATTACCATGATTATTTTTGCTCTAATATAGAGTAGCAGGCCAAAGCCTTTCTATCTTTCGGATTATGTTTCCGTTCAGCGATACTTCAGGGAATGGCCTCTTAGGGCTCTGACCGCCATCAGCACAAGCATCATTTCAAAGGCAAAGCCTGAGAGGCTGGCGTCCCCAGGCCTGGCTTGATTGATGTGGAAGTGTGATTGGAAGAAAAGAGCAGATTGGAAGAGGGAATGAGAGCTAGAGTGATGGCCTCGTCCTGAGCCGTCACATCATGCAAATATTCATCTTTTTAACCCATTGCTTCCTCTTTCCGAGTGTGTCCATTTCCGAGACTTGGTTTGAGGGTTGGCCCTGAAAGGCTAGGGCACGCAGACTGATTACTGTCAGAATCACACTCTGACTTGTTCTGAGGCATCAGGCCTGATCACAGGCATCATATATAAGCATGGGCTGACATAATACTTCCTTGCTGGAGAAGATGAGAGACAAGCTTTCCTCTGTGCTGTCTCTAAGGGCCTGAGGAAGGAGGGAAATGGGAGGCAACTTTTCAGACCAATGTGAGAACTACAGTTTTCTTGAAATTGAACCAGAATCAGGGGCTCGTCCCTCTACCATTGATCTTGCCCCAGGGTCAGTACCAAAATGAGCACCACTCATTTAAAAGGGTGATGGTTCTGTCCAGCCAGGGTTCGGGAGTCACACTGCGATGCCTGGGGAATTCATATTGATAGTAACTGGCTCTGATTTACATCTTTGAATCATGCTGTGATGGTATCTGCAGTGGGAATGTGGGCTAAAGAGAAAGTGACACATACAGTAATTATGCTAAAAAATTGGTGGCATTAGAATAAGGCCTTGGAATGGTTTCTACAGAATTCTTTTGATCAAAACATTTACTCTGTTGCAGAGAATACTATAGGATGCTCTTGAATAGTTAGACAAGCTCCATGGTACAGTGGGACAGAAGAGAGAGGAAGCTCATCACTTGCTCTGTCTCTGTTATACATAGAGCTGTATATTCATCTTGCGAAAAAAAATCTTCCTCATGAATTTTGTTATATTATTTTTGCTATTAATGTCCTAATAATAGTGACAGGAGAATGTGAAACCCCATTTAGCTTCTGACTCTCTGTATAGAAAAACTATTTCCCCTTCCACACATAATTTTTTGATCATTCATTCATTGTACTGCTGCTTATTCCTGGTCCCATGGGGAGCCTATAAAATGTAAAATCTTGTATAATAGCAGAGGCAGCCACAAATATTTTAATATCCAGGGCTGCTTCTGAATCCTAATTTTGCAGATGGCGTGAAGTTCATTTTATAGCAGCTATTGAAAACTAATAAATGCCATCCACATCACTCAGCATTGTCAATAATCTAGCAGATTGTGTGCTCAGGGATGCTGGGGAAGCAGGAGCAGCTCCCAGCTCTTCCCTAACCAACCTCCAGCTGCGGGCCCCAGAGCTGCCTTGCCTTATCAGCTGCCACAATTCAATTCAGGTCAGCAAGGAGGCTCGTCTTCTTGTACTTCTAATCTTCCAGTGGAGAGATGCTTGCAGGAGGGTAACTGCTGCACGGAACACACAAGGGAGATAGGTGAGCTAGCACTGCCCTCCCACCCCCCAGCCGCTTGCTCTGTTTACATTCTTTAAGTGTAAGAGATGAGCAGAGGAGGAGCAGCAGCGGGAAAGTGGCCGTGGTTGAAGTCGTTATGGGCTGAATGTTCTGTCTCCCCCCAAGTTCATACATTGAAACCCTAACTCACAATGTGATGGCATCAGGAGGTGGGGGCCTTGGAAAGTAATTAGGTTCAGATGAGGTCTTGAGGCCCCCGTGATGGAATTGGCGCTCTTCTGAGAAGAGGAAGAGAGCACCCTCCCTCGTAACATTATGCACTGAGGAAAGGCCAGGTGAACACACAGCAAGAAGGTGCCCTTTTCCAAATCAGGAAGAGAGTTCTCATCAGAACCCAACCATGCTGGTGCCCTGATCTCAGATTCCAGCCTCTGGAACTCGGAGAAAATTAGTATCTGTGTTTAAGCCACCCAATCTATGGTATTTTGTGATAGCAGCCTGAGCCAACAAAGACAGCTGTCATGTAGCCCTTCTTTTAGGATTTCTTTTTTTCCCTTTTTTGGTAAATTATCCTATAAGAAAAAACAAAAGCTCATATGATGAGAGAATAGTAAGGGGGTCAGAAGCAGACTCAGAGAATGTATCATTCATCCTCCATCTCTTTATTTTGCCAAATAGTTATCAAATTCTTACTGTATTCCAGACACTCTGCAAGATTTTATTTATGTGTAGCTAAATTTTTTAATTTATATATTATATTTATATTAATTTACATTATTTATATATTATTTATATAATTTATATTATTTACAAGTTATATAAGGAGTCCCAGGGAATACTTTCTATTAAGGAACTTACAGTCTAGAAGGGGATATTGTTTATTCATTCATTTTTAAAGTGAATATTTGAGCAGAGTTGATGTGCAATGTTGTGTTAATTTCCGGTGCCCAGCATAGTGATTCAGTTATACATGCACAAGTATCTAATCTTTTTAAAATTCCTTTCCCATTTAGATTATTACAGAATATTAAGCAGAGTTCCTTCTTGCTCATTATCTATTTTATATAGTAGTGTGTATATATTAATCTCAAACTTCTAATTTATCCCTCCCCCCTGCATTTCTACTTTGGTAACCAACCATAAGTTTGTTTTCAAAATCTGTGAATCTGTTTCTGTTTTGTGAATAAATTCATTTACATCATTTTTAAAAATTAGATTCCACCTGAGTGATATCATACGATGTTTGTGTCTGACTTACTTCACTTAGTATGCTCATCTCTAGGTTCATCCAAGTTTCTGCAAATGGCATGATTTGACTCTTTTTTATGGCGGAGTAATATTCCACTGTACATATGTACCACACCTTCTTTATCCATTCCTCTGTGATGGACATTCAGGTTGCTTCCATGTCTTGACTATTGTAAATAGTTCTGCGATGAACATTGGGGTACATGTATCTTTTCAAATTGTGGTTTTCTCTGGATACATGCCCAGGAGTGGGATTGCAGGATCACATAATAGTTCTGTTTTTAGTTTTTAAAGGAACCGCCATACTGTTCTCCATATTGGAGAACATTGGCTGTACCAATATACATTTCCACCAGCAGGTAGAAGAGTTCCCTTCTCTCTACACCCTCTCCAGCATTTGTTTGTACACTTTTTGATGGTGGTTATTCTGACCAGTGTGAGGTGATATCAAATTGAAGTTTTGATTTGCATTTCTCTGATAATTAGTGATGTTGAGCATCTTTTCATGTGTTTTTGGCTATCCGTATGTCTAGAAGGAAATACTATAATGATAGAAAGTCTACCAGTAGGCAGTGCCCTGAGAGAATATGAGCTGGGAGACAGAAAGATTATTTCTAGGCTCCAGGAGTTTGCAGAAGAAGATATGAATCTGGGGAGGCCTCGTGGGAGAGATGCCCATGGACTGGATGCCATGTACAGGAGGTGTTCATTTGGCATTATTTTCCTTAGAAGTCATTTAATGTCAACCAAAGCAGTGACCAACTCCCTCTTCTTTGTCTCCTCTGCTCCTCATACAGCTGATTGCCCTTTCATCAAATCTCCTTTGTTTTTCCCTTTAAAGGCTGCCTTTGCAGTTTCCTTGAACTGGATTTCATCTGGCTACAAATTCAAAAGGACCATGAAGTTAATCTGCTTTTAGGCAGTCCCAGGAGGTGGTCTGCTAAAGGCCAGGCAAAGCAGTGTATCAAGTCAGTTTGATGAGATTAGTTAGAGAAGTTAGAGAAGTCAGAGAACATCTGGTCCCAAAGCAGCTTGTACGCAGAGGAGAAGGAAAATGGTCCAATCAAGTTTTGTCTTCAGATTCATCCAAGTGACCTGGGTCAGAGTTACAGGGAAAGAAGCCTGGATGCAGGAGCTCTTTGCTCTACCCCTGACCTCGTATAGTCTGAGAATTTTAGAGATGAAACATTATACACATCTATCATAATTTTTCCACTGTGAAGCAACCTTTTATCCAAAAGCAAATTCAGACTAATTTTCTTTAAGATTTTATCTTTCTGTGGCCTCCTTCTCCCCTCTTACCACCTTTTCTCTTTCAGCTTTGTGCAAAGAAATGTGAAATAAAGGAACCAAAATATGTAAGAATCATGCCCTTGCCCCTTGACAGGAAAGAGGTAAATCTCTCCAGCAACACCTGCCATCTTTCCAGCAACACCTGCCATGGGTTCCATTCCAGATAGGGTGTCCCCATGGTGTGGAAATCCATGATCTCACCAGGACCACATCAGACAATACCCTCAGGACATGGTGTGGAGGGAGCATCCAGCCTGGGCTGGAGGACTTCCATCAGGCTGGGCACTACCACTCTAGGAAATTGTGGGCCCTGTCTCAGGGCAACAACAGAAGCCAGGTACATGGTGGGGAAAGTCTTGTGTGTGTATGGAGAGAACTACAGAATATTAGAGCTGGGAGGGACAAGAAAGATCATCTGGTTCACCCACCTCACTTTGTATAAGAAAACTCAGGCCCAGAAGGGCTAGGTGATTTGCTCAAACTGATGGCAATTAGCTGTCCAGAAAGGAGTAGTCATTAATATTCTGGGTCTACCAGTGAAGTGTTCAAATGGTTAGCTGCAAAATGTTAACCGTTTTCCTTTTCTGAGGGCCAGTAAGAATAAGTGGTATCCAAACCAATTGGTTCACTGCTTCACTCAGTGTATGAAATAAGATGATACCCTTGTTGGTATATTGTCAACTGGTGACTCAGGCATTTTGTATTCTAGGTATCATGAATTTGGTAGGAAGGGACTGAAGCAACGACTTGAGAATATTTGCCAGTGGCCCAGGCTAAGTAGGATGGGGATTTGACATGACTGATAGGTGCTCCAGAGGTACTATCTGGTAGCTTGGATGCTATTCAGTAATGATTTGCCCTGGACCTGAGGTTTTTATTATTTTATAACATATGTTTATACATGTACAATATAGAGAACAAATTAAAATATAGAGAGTAAATATATAGACAGTATGTAAGAAATGTCTTTTTATATGTTTTAGAGAGAGAATGTATACTTGAATTAGCCTAAATGAAGTATATATATGACATATGTACTTGGGCTTCCCAGAGATCAAATTGCCAACATCTGCTGGATCATCGAAAAAGCAAGAGAGCTCCAGAAAAACATCTATTTCTGCTTTATTGACTATGCCAAAGCCCTTGACTGTGTGGATCACAATAAACTGTGGAAAATTCTGAAAGAGATGGGAATTCCAGACCACCTGACCTGCCTCTTGAGAAATCTGTATGCAGGTCAGGAAGAAACAGTTAGAACTGGACATGGAACAACAGACTGGTTCCAAATAGGAAAAGGAGTATGTTGAGGCTGTATATTGTCACCCTGCTTATTTAACTTACATGCAGAGTACATCATGAGAAACGCTGGGCTGGAAGAAGCACATGCTGGAATCAAGATTGGCGGGAAAAATGTCAATAACTTCAGATATGCAAATGACACCACCCTTAAGGCAAAAAGTGAAGAGGAACTAAAAAGCCTCTTGATGAAAGTGAAAGTGGAGAGTGAAAAAGTTGGCTTAAAGCTCAACATTCAGAAAACTAAGATCATGGCATCTGTCCCATCACTTCATGGGAAATAGATGGGGAAACAGTGGAAACAGTGTCAGACTTTATTTTTGGGCGCTGCAAAATCACTGCAGATGGTGATTGTAGCCATGAAATTAAAAGACGCTTACTCCTTGAAAGGAAAGTTATGACCAACCTAGACAGCATATTAAAAAGCAGAGACATTACTTTGCCAACAAAGGTCCATCTAGTCAAAGCTACATATGGTTTTTCCAGTGGTCATGTATGGATGTGAGAGGTGGACTGTGATGAAAGCTGAGCACTGAAGAATTGATGCTTTTGAACTGTGGTGTTGGAGAAGACTCTTGAGAGTCCCTTGGACTGCAAGGATATCCAACCAGTCCATTCTAAAGGCGATCAGTCCTGGGTGTTCATTGGAAGGACTGATGGTGAAGCTGAAACTCCAACACTTTGGCCCCCTCATGCAAAGAGTTGACTCATTGGAAAAGACCCTGATGCTGGGAGGGATTGGGGGCAGGAGGAGAAGGGGCCGACAGAGGATGAGATGGCTGGATGGCATCACCGAGTCGATGGACATGAGTCTGGGTGAACTCCGGGAGTTGGTGATGGATAGGGAGGCCTGACGTGCTGCAATTCATGGTGTTGCAAAGAGTCAGACACAACTGAGAGACTGAACTGAACTGAACTGAACTTGGGCTTCCCAGGTGGTGCTAGTGGTAAAGAACCTGCCTGCCACTGCAGGAGACGTAAGAGACATGGGTTCAGTCCCTGGGTCGGGAAGATCTCCTGGAGGATGGCACGACACACTATTTGAGTACAGTATCACATTTTTAAGTAAGCAGGAACAAAGATAGAGCCACTGTGTGGGGGACCCTCTGCCACTAACACAGCAAATCCTAGCATAGCACCTGGTGTGTATGTCCAACAAATAGGGACTGTCTTTATTTCATCTTCTCACAGTAATTGAGGGTCAGCAGCCAGCAGGTTGAGCCACTGGTCCCTGGGGAATCTGTATGTAAACATCAGGATTCTACTCTGGAAGACAAGCAGGAGGAAGATGGCATCCTGGTATTCTGTCAAGGGGGAGTTCAGTGATGGTCCCGTCTTATAAAGGATCAGGCGTTAGGTTGAAAAAATGTTAATACTAAGCAGATGGCCTGAAGCTGGAATCCTGTTCCTGGGGCTAGGTCACAGTGGAATGGAAGATACGGTTGGAAGATGAGGAACTGGGAATCGGGAGAAAGTCAGAATACCCAGAGATTCTTGGGAATGCCACATCATCTTGGCTCATTCTGTAGGAGAAGGCCTTATTGGAGGCAGTAATGGAGGCCAGCAGCCATGCTGGGTCCAGGACCCAGGCCTGAAGGAAGGAATTAAGGAACGAGCCTTAATTCCCAACACATGTGGAAGAAGTAGGGGTGTAGGGGAGAGGGGAGGGGCTGAGGCATCAGGAGTCCAGATATGATCCGGAAGCACAACTTCCTGCAGCTCTGTATAGCTAGGTTCTTGTTCACATCATTATTCCTGGAGGGAGATAGAGCAATGGGCTTCAGAGTGTGTTAGAAATTCCAGAGAGAGAATAATCTAAAGGAATCCAGCACTGAAAGTTTAAGGAGGGGTTGTTCATGTATGAGAACACGTTAGAAACAAATGATATCTGTGCTGTAGAATGAGAAAGACAGAGCTGGGGGAAAGCGCTTACTTCTTCTGGGGGGGCTGAGCTGTATACTCAGGTTTATAACCTTATTCAGACCAAACTGAGTCCACTAGCAGAACTGACCACTTTTTTTTTTTTAAGGTAGTGAATATCACTGTATTTAAAATAATCATCCTAGATAAGTGAAGAGTTGATAAATGAGTTCAATCTGCATACCACAGAGCTGTGTATAATTACAAGATTGCCCTGGGGGCTGTTGCTTTACCCTGCTGAGTGGGAAAGGCAATGCTTTGTGAAATGGCAGGCCAGGGCTCTTGGCGGCTAAGCAAAAGGAAGAATTTCATCTCACCCATTGCTCTTGTGCTTTGTCACTGGGGCTACGTGAGAAATTCCCTAAAGAGAAGCACAGTTTTCCTGACTCTAATTGAATGAAGTCAGTCATTGCCTTTTGAGATGCCATCAGATTTTCTTTTTATACATGTACATATGCAAAGTATGAAAGGGCTACCAATACAGACATATTTAAAAGATGCAAGGTAAGATTATTCAAAATCCACTGGAAAAAAAAATTAGAAATCACAATAGGAGGGAGAGTGAATGCATGTGGAACAGAGAGAAACAAAAATCCAAAGGAAAGGTGAAAGCCGCCAGGAAACAAAAAATGTTAAACTAATACAGTTATGTAAAGTTTAAAAATAAAATAAAATTAAAAAAAATACTATATAGCCACAAAAAAAAAAATGTTATCTGTCATGTACCATCTTTGACTGTTCATTTCCTTCTTGTGTTTTTTCTATGGAATAGATTCTTTCCTCAGTTTCTGCCTATCCTCTCTGTCCTTCGTTATTCACTAGGCTTTGTCTTTTGGCTCTTGGCTCTCTCTTTTGAAACTGTCCTACTAATGGAAGGATGCTGACTGCCCTGTGACACATCTTATTTCACACTGGCAGCCGAGACCAAGGGCTCCAAACACAATCGTTTTGGTGCAACATGAGATTAGAGGTATTAAAAAAATACAGAGAGCTAAGGTTCTTTAATTATTTTATTCTGGAAGGGGCTCTAACACAACATCTACAACACCTCCTTCTCATGTACCTGCCCCTCTCATTTTAACGTGAGCCTACTTGTGTGTCAGGAAAGAAATTGCTTGCAGACCTTCTGGGAGTCATTAGAAGTGCCCAAGTCAACCCCAGAAAACATTGCTTTTAAAATTATATCACACCAAATATAGACTCACCATGGGGCCACTTCTGCTTGGAATTCTGTCTATATACTATATGACAGACACTTAATCGTCTCCCCAAATTTATTCTTTTCTTCTTTTGGTAATAGATTCCCCTGAATTATAGCAGAACATCTGTGTGTGTGTGTGTGTGTGCGTGTGCTTGTGCGTGCGTGCGTGTGTGTGTGTGTGTGTGTGTTAGTCGCTCAGTCATGTCCAGCTCTTTGCAACCCCATGGACTGTAGTCTGCCAGGCTCCTCTGTCCATGGAATTCTCCAGGCAAGAATACTGGAATGGGGTGCCATGCCCTCCTTCAGGGGAACTTCCCAACACAGGGATTGAACCCATGTCTCCTGTATTACAGGCAGATTCTTTACCATCTGAGCCACCAGGGAAGCCCACAGGGAAGCAGGACACATGGTTGTCCAGAAAAAAGACTACATATTACTCGATACTTAACTGTATGTGGCCCACGTGACTAAATATTGACCAATGATGGTAAACAGGTATCTTATATTTTACTTTTATGGCTGAGGTCAAATGAGAAGGCAGGAGCTGGAGCAGCCTTTTTGGACCAAGAGAATAACCATTAGATGAGATTTGATGAGTTTAAGAGAAAAGAAAATGCAGTACTGTGGTGAAGTGTCAGGAGTCAGAACACCTGGAAGGTTCTGGTCACTTTGCACACTAGCAAGTCATATGACTTTGAGAAAATTATGTGATTTCTTAAGTCTTTCAATATCTTCATATATTGAATGATAGCAATAAGAAGTGCTCTAACTATTTAACAGAGTTATTATGGGGACTCAATGATATCATTCCGATAGAAACTATTTGTAAAGTATGAGTCATTTAATTTATTTTTTAAAATTAATTTATCTTTTAATTGAAGCATAATTGCTTTACAGAATTGTGTTGGTTTCTGCCAAACATCAACATGAATCAGCCATAGGTATTCTTATGTCCCCTCTCTCTTGAACCTCCGTCCCTCTTGCCTCCCCATCCAACCCCCCTAGGTTGTTACAGAGCCTTGGTTTGAGTTCTCTGAGTCATACAGCAAATTTCCATTGGTTATCTATTTTACATATGGTAATGTAAGTTTCTATGTTACTCTCTCCATACATAAACTGCAATAGGTTATGGCTAATACATTTACAGGCAAAATAAAATTAATCCTATTTAATAAAAAGCATGTATTTTGATGACTATATCTTATAGGAGAAGCGTCTTTATAGGAGAAGCATCACGGTCTTTTAGAGATGTGCCTAATCAAGAATAATAGTATTAGCAGGAGAAATCATTTATTTCTAAAGCCCTAAATTTGCTCAAATTATTAGTTGTCTTCTGGTGACCCTATACTTCTCTTTATAATTTTCTACTGTCATCAGCAACAGATAGCTTTTCTATTTTGACAAATTTGTTGAGAAAAATTATTCTGCCAGAAATCAGACAGATGTATAATAGCTATACCAGTATGTGACAAGTTGATGGTCATGGTGGATGTCTGTTCACCTGTACTTGTAAAGTTGAAATTGGAGACCCTAATATTAAAAAGCTTGATGTCAGCTGTCTGTGATTCTGCTCACTCAGTGTGGTTTAATTTCATTTCAGAATTACACAGTACATTCTTCACATACCCAACAAGCTGTTCACACTACCGAAGCTTAAAGAGGCTTCTCCTGAGTATGACATCCAAAGGCTGAACCTGTTACTTCACCTTCTGCATGTTTCTATATGTAAAATTGAGCACACCCAATTTTGACCCATTATATTTATCAGTACCACTGAAGTATCACAAGATAGTTTCAAGCCATTCTTTAAGATATCATTTAACATTTCTGGAGCGAAGGGCAATGGGAAAGATGTTATAAGCCCAGGGAAGACCTCTTAAAATGGGCATTTAGAAAATCATGGTGAGGTCTTGTTATATCAGATATCCATCTTGTTACCAGAGAATTAAACATATCAAATGGAATTTAAATGGGATTTTTTTTTCCACAACGTAACCCTCTTGACAAGGCTATGGTTTTTCCAGTGGTCATGTATGGATGTGAAAATTGGACTG
Organism: Bubalus kerabau; assembly: GCF_029407905.1. NCBI lineage: Eukaryota > Metazoa > Chordata > Mammalia > Artiodactyla > Bovidae > Bubalus > Bubalus kerabau. The sequence continues at coordinate 19,271,362 of NC_073641.1, forward strand.
TGAAGAAAGCTGAGCGCTGAAGAATTGATGCTTTTGAACTGTGGTGTTGGAGAAGACTCTTGAGAGTCCCTTGGACTGCAAGGAAATCCAACCAGTCCATTCTAAAGGCGATCAGTCCTGGATGTTCTTTGGAAGGACTGATGCTAAAGCTGAAACTCCAATACTTTGGCCACCTCATGTGAAGAGTTAACTCATTGGAAAAGACTCTGATGCTGGGAGGGATTGGGGTCAGGATGAAAAGGGGCCGACAGAGGATGAGATGGCTGGATGGCATCACCAACTCGATGGACATGAGTTTGGGTGAACTCCGAGAGTTGGTGAAGGACAGGGAGGCCTGGAGTGCTGCAGGTCATGGGGTCGCAGAGAGTCGGACACGACTGAGCGACTGAACTGAACTGAACCCTCTTGAGAGTCATATAAAGATACCTAAACCTAAGGACATTACTTTGCTGACAAAGGTCCATCTAGTCAAAGCTGTGGTTTCTCCAGTAGTCATGTATGTATGTGAGAGTTGAACTATAAGGAAAGCTGAATGCTGAAGAATTGATGCTTTTGAGCTGTGGTGTTTCAGAAGACTTGAGAGTCCCTTGGACTGCAAGGAGATCCAACCAGTCCATCCTAAAAAAATCAGTCCTGAATATTCAATCAGAAGGACTGATGCTGAAGCTGAAACTCCAATATTTAGGCCACCTGATGTGAAGAACTGACTCATTGGAAAAGACCCTGATGACTGGAAAGACTGAAGGTGGGAGGAGAAGGAGATGATAAAGGATGAGATGACTGGATGGCATCACCACTTGATGGACAAGAATTTGGGCAAGCTCTGAGAGTTAGTGATGGACAGGGAAGCCTGGTGTGCTGCAGTCCATGCAAAGAGTCAGACACGACTGAGCGACTGAACTGAACTGAACCTAACAGGGTAAGACCTAACAAAAAAGAATTGCCAGAGGATAAGAGAAAGGAGAAACCAAAGTAATATCATGATTGTCATATACCATAGTCTCAAAACTGGGCATAGACTTGTAGAATCTCAGACTATAATATGGGTGATATTTTCCTGAAATTTAGTACAGAAACAGGATTGCTGAAATACCATTACTACTCTAGTTGAACATATGCTGAAAGTGTCATTCTGCCAGAAGTAAAGCATCTGGTAAATTGTTGACTTGTTGACAATTTCATAGTTTAGAAGTTACAGGAAGCAGTGAGGAAAATTTCTACTTGATTCCCAATTCTGACAAACAAAGCTGGCTAGTAATGTGAAAATGATATGAATTTTGGCAGAAATCGATACCATCATCTTGAAATTGGTCATAGAAAAGGATGATTTAATGGTCAGGGCCATATTAAATTTTATCAAAGCACGTTTATATAAACTCAGAGAAATAAAATACATTACAGAGTAGCAGATGTATTTTGGGGGTCCACATCAGTAATAGCCCATTTTTTCTGGGAACTTTGTCCATCAATGACCCCATCAAAACCTGCACCCATCAATGGCTTGAGACCGAGGGATCAGTCTGGGATACCATGTTTGCAACCCATAACCTGGAGTAGGGATGATATCTGACCCAAAGCCAGCTAATTCATAGAATGGAATGGCTGTTACCTTTTAGGTAATACACCCTAGAGCTGAAAGATCATGGAGAGTTAGAAGCAGATTCTGTAATACAGTAAGCCAGAGTCAATCCCTGCTGAAGTTATAGGGGAACTGAGACTGAGAATAAGCCAGGAAAATTCATTTGTAAAGAGAAGAAGGGGACAGATGGCATATGGCAGTGAGGTGTAGAAATGTGTGAGGAGGAGGAGATGAGCTAGAATGCAAGATTCTTTAAGGATAGAATCTTTGTATATTTCATTTACTTATACAGATTTCAATAAATATGTATTGATTGGGAAGGAGGGCAAGAGAGAGGGATATTTGAACCATAGTTCTTTACGCTTAAGTTTCTTTTTATTTTATTTTTAAACTTTACATAATTGTATTGGTTTTGTCAAATATCAAAATGAATCCGCCACAGGTATACATGTGTTCCCCATCCTGAACCCTCCTCCCTCCTCCCTCCCCATTCCATCCCTCTGGGTCGTCCCAGTGCACCAGCCCCAAGCATTCAGTATTGTGCATCGAACCTGGACTGGCAACTCGTTTCAAACGTGATATTTTACATGTTTCAATGCCCTTCTCCCAAATCTTCCCACCCTCTCCCTCTCCCACAGAGTCCATAAGACTGTTCTATACATCAGTGTCTCTTTTGCTGTCTCGTACACAGGGTTATTGTTACCATCTTTCTCAATTCCATATATATGCATTAGTATACTGTATTGGTGTTTCTCTTTCTGGCTTACTTCACTCTGTATAATAGGCTCCAGTTTCATCCACCTCATTAGAACTGATTCAAATGTATTCTTTTTAATGGCTGAGTAATACTCCATTGTGTATATGTACCACAGCTTTCTTATCCATTCAGCTGCTGATGGACATCTAGGTTGCTTCCCTGTCCTGGCTATTATAAACAGTGCTGCGATGAACATTGGGGTACACATGTCTCTTTCCCTTCTGGTTTCCTCAGTGTGTATGCCCAGCAGTGGGATTGCTGGATCATAAGGCAGTTCTATTTCCAGTTTTTTTAAGGAATCTCCACACTGTTTTCCATAGTGGCTGTACTAGTTTGCATTCCCACCTAAGTTTCAAGTTTAAGGCTCTATGAGGCCCATCTGGCCTTTGCTTTATGCCTGTGGTTGTCTGTGATTGTGAGATAAGGTCTTATCAGTAATGATGTTTTTGTTTTTTAATTTGAGTTGGAATGGGTATTTGTTCTTTGTAATTGAAGAACTTTTGCTGCGTCTAGACGGGTCCAAAGACTGTGGAGGAGATTATCCCTTTAAGATCACTCCTTCAATCTCAGATAACCAAAAATCATTCTGATCTAAGGCTGAAGCTTTAGAGAGCCATTTTCCTGTACGGAATTGTCTGCATTCTGCTAAGCAAGACATTTTTGGCAGCCACTAGCCTAATCACAATCCATATCTCTTCCCAGTTGAGGTTCTGCTGCTCAGAAAGCATTCGTATATTATTATTTTCCAAAGTCTTTGATCAGACACTCTATTTTTTTAAAAACATTGTCCATCTCAGGTGCAATAATATAGAAAACCACAATTTTACCATTACAAGTCTTCAGATTCCAAATGAATCAGTCTGACTATGTTAGTGACACCAGAGCTGGGCAGCCTGGAATCTCAGGTTCCAGAGTGCAATTGGGAGTCTCATTCCACTTAATATTGAAGATTCCATATCCTCTATTGGAATGTAGCAGGAGGGGAAGCAAATGTAATTACACTATTCTTCAACCTTTTCACTAAACTCTTAGATTGTGTTACTTGGTAATACCAAGTTTGGTTATTCTTATTTATTGGGAAACTTTTATAGTAATTGATCCTTTTCTTATCTCTTACTATGGCCAAAGGCTTGTATTCACTGAGAAAATGCAAACTGGAAAATGGGCCTCAATTTCCACATCTGTAAAATGGGGATATCAGCCTAGTAGACGATCTCTAAAATTTCTTCATTTCTGATTAGTTTATACAATGTAGTGAAACCAAATAAGATTAAATAGCAAATGAAAAGTGGAGGGTTTGGTTCCAGTGGGTGTGGTCTACCCAGATCCATCATGATTTGAACCAGATGGATTTAATTTATTTGAGAAGGAAGCAGTGCTGATCAGAGCAGCTGAGGTTTTTTTCATGGAATCTTAACTGAAGAAGTAACAAACTGAAATGTCTAAATCTGTTCTGACAGGCTCAGAGATTTTGACGCTGAGCCATATTACAAATCTCTGTCAAAAATTACTGGGAAAACCAATGGGGAAAGAATCAGCCTATTAGTAGTGATCTGCAATCTTCATTCCGGAGAAGGCAACGGCACCCCACACCAGTACTCTTGCCTGGAAAATCCCATGGATGGAGGAGCCTGGTGGGCTGCAGTCCATGGGGTCACACAGAGTCGGACACGACTAAAGTGACGCAGCAGCAGCAGCAGCAATCTTCATTCAGATTCTTATTTCCCCAATGGGAACTCTGACCTCTTCAGAGCCAATCTGGTGGGAAAGTATGAAAGAGTTCTCAGTTCTTTTGATTGGGCCAGCTTCATGCTCTGTCACAAGCATTGTACAGCTGCTATCTGAAAAAGAATCTATTTCTTTATGGTTCACTAGTTGGAAAATCCTATAGGCAGTATCCCCAAACTTGGTATCACCAAGTAAAACAATCTAAGGGCTTAGTGGAAAGGTTGAAAAATAGTGTAATTACATTTGCTTCCCCACAGACAGCTACTGCCGTCACCATATGATCTGTTTTCCCTTCAAAACCCTCTTTGCTCTGCAGTTTATAGAAACTAACATTAGAAGAGGTTGGCCTCATCTTGACCGTCCAGTTGTCTGTAGAGAAAGAGAATCAAGTCTGCAGTCTCTGTCCTTTTTCTTTTCCTCCTTCCTTCACATTCTGCCTTCTTTCCTCTTTATCTGCTTATCATAAGATTATATCATCCAGGATTCCTTGTAAGAGTTCTTGAAAGAGAAATCCCATCTCTTTAAAAAGACATTTTAAGGGAGAAATTGGGTAAGCAGAGAATTAAAATGTTGACTCTTTACCAGGTGGAAATAAAATAAAGTTGGTTGCCATACTCTTGCTGGCCCAGTCCTTTTAACATTAGGACGCATAGGGACTGAACATGAAGATCTAGGTGTGTTTGGTAGATTTCTCCTGGTGTTGGGAGGTTCACTAATTGGAAAATCTTATAGGCAACTCCCACTTCCACTCAATATACCATAGATGTGTCCTTGACATCCAAACCTTGACATCTGTCCTCCAACCCAGTTCATTTTAAATGCATGCACTGCCCCATACCAAGTCCCAAAGGAGCCAGTGCCAAGGCAAGGGTAGTCAGCAAGGATCCAAACCCTGAGAGACAACCAGAGCCCTGCACACATGTGGCCGACATGAAGAACCACTGGATGGCACTGTGGGTCCATGCAGATGTGTATGGAAGGACATTTGTCTTTAAAAAGGCTGTTTAGCCTTGACAGGTAATTTGGCGCATTTTGAGTTGAAATGTGCCAAATGATTTGGCAAATATTTCACTTACTTCTGAAAATAAGCACACGTGCTTTTCTCATCTGCAGGGAAGGGAGAAGGGTAGCTTCCCCCCATCCCCATGTTGTTGCTAAATTCAGAACCTGAAATAAGATTTTGGTCAAGGATAGAGGGGCCAATCTCATTTTAAGTGTGGTACCACCTTTTAGAGGAACAGAAAAAGTTTAGCGTTTCTTACAAAACCAATCTCTTCAGTCTAAAGAGAGCATCTTTTCATCTCATCATTGTTCATGCAGCTAGTTGCAGGCTTATCTGGCTCATGACCAGATGGAATGGGATTTGGTTGGCGAGCTTGGTCCCCTACTGGTTCACCAACAGCATCTAGGAAAATTTGTTTCCAAACTTCCCTGTTCTAAAGAATTCATTGCCTAATATTTAGTTTGTTTAATAGCGAGAAAGGTTAAGCAATGTGAGAACATCTCATAAGGAATATCTGAGCTGGCCTCTTGGTTATGATGAAACCACTGCTTTGCAGAACATCATGGTGATATTCACAGTGGACATTCCCATTTCCTCTGGAGAACACAGATGACAGATAAGGCATCCCTAAGACAAGCTGAATGTTAGGCCAAGTTCCTGGTACACTAGTTTTAACTCTACCTCCCATGTATTCGCTGTCTACTCAAGAGGGCATACCAAGGTGCATCTGAGTAAAAATGGTGTTATTAAGGGTATAACCTTGAATTTCTCTAATTTTTAAATGGTTATACATTTGCGAACATTATTGTAGCTAATATATCTGAAAATGACTTAGAATTATTTTCCATGTGGTCAAAACATATAATGGGTTGGGAATAGGTGAATTAGGAGAGATTCACAATTCTCTTTCTTGAATGTTGTCTTCCTATCTTATTGACTAATAAAAGGCATATTTTATTGTGTCAGATCCACTCCTGTGTGGAAATACATCAAAGGCCTATAATATTAGAGAAGGATCCTGTTTTTGAATCCACAGGCTTGCCTTCTTGTCTTGGGTCTACCAACTCCAGCTTTGTGACATTAGGTGAATCATGAACCATCTAACCTGTTTTCCTACCTGAGCATGAAGAAGGAAGGCAGTATAGGTGAGTTTCCATGACCACAAAATGGTGAAACCTTATTTAGCTTAGGCTACCGAATATAATAAAATTTCAGTATACGATAGACTGATATGTGGCAGTAGTAAAAAGAAGGGTGTATGGGCTTCCCTGGTGGTTCAGCTGGTAAAGAATCTGCCTGCAGTGTGGGAGATCTGGGTTCGACCCCTGGGTTGGGAAGCTCCACCAGAAAAGGGAAAGGCTACCCACTCCAGTATTCTGGCCTAGAGAATTCCATGGACTGTATAGCCATGGGGTGGCAAAGAGTTGGACATGACTGAGTGACTTTCACTTTCACTTTTCACATAAAATTTACTTACCAACTTTCTTGAACACAGTAAAGAGTAGTGTAGCAAGACAGAAACTCTTGTAGTAATAAGATAGTTTATGAAAAAGAATATCTCTGTTTAACAATGTGTAGTTGCTTTTTGCACTTAAGAGTTGCAGTGAAGATAGTTTGTAAATTGTTGTTTTGACCTATAAGTTTCTGTTTCTTACCCAATTTTCTGTATCATGGTGCTACAGTTTGTTTCCAGGCCTGAGTAGATGAAGATCTTGAAGGTTCTGGGTAACCTTGACAAGAGAGATTTCTGTGGATACATGGGACCAAGGCCCAACTTGAGGAGGTTGAGGAAGACTGGGAGACAAAGAGAGGTGACATCAAATATAGACACTCCTATGCAGCCAAAGATGGAGAAGCTCTATACAGTCAGCAAAAAATAAGACCGGGAGCCAACTGTGGCTCAGATCATGAACTCCTTATTGCCAAATTCAGACTTAAATTGAAGAAAGTAGGGAAAATCACTAGACCATTAAGGTATGACCTAAATCAAATCCCATATGATTGTACAGTGGAAGTGAGAAATATATTTAAGGGACTAGATCTGATAGAGTGCCTGATGAACTATGGACTGAGGTTTGTGACATTGTACAGGAGACAAGGATCAATATCATCCCCATGGAAAAGAAATGCAAAAAAGCAAAATGGCTGTCTGAGGGGGCCTTACAAATAGCTGTGAAAAGAAGAGAAGTGAAAAGCAAAGGAGAAAAGGAAAGATATAAGCATCTGAATGCAGAGTTCCAAAGAATAGCAAGGAGAGATAAGAAAGCCTTCCTCAGCGATCAATGCAAAGAAATAGAGGAAAACAACAGAATGGGAAAGACCAGAGATCTCTTCAAGAAAATTAGAGATACCAAGGGAACATTTCATACAAAGATGGGTTCAATAAAGGACAGAAATGGTATGGACCTAACAGAAGCAGAAGATATTAAGAAGAGGTGGCAAGAATACACAGAACTGTACAAAAAAGATCTTCATGACCCAGATAATCACGATGGTGTGATCACTCACCTAGAGCCAGACGTCCTGGAATGTGAAGGCAAGTGGGCCTTAGGAAGCATCACTACGAACAAAGCTAGTGGAGGTGATAGAATTCCAGTTGAGCTATTTCAAATCCTGAAAGATGATGCTGTGAAAGTGCTGCACTCAATATGCCAAAGAATGCTCAAACTACCGCACAATTGCACTCATCTCACATGCTAGTAAAGTAATGCCAAAGTTCTCCAAGCCAGGCTTCAGCAATACATGAACCGTGAACTTCCAGATGTTCAACCTGGTTTTAGGAAAGGCAGAGGAACCACAGATCAAATTGCCAACATCCACTGGATCATGGAAAAAGCAAGAGAGCTCCAGAAAAACATCTATTTCTGCTTTATTGATTATGCCAAAGCCTTTGACTGTGTGGATCACAATAAACTGTGGAAAATTCTGAAAGAGATGGGAATACCAGACCACCTGACCTGCCTCTTGAGAAACCTATATGCAGGTCAGGAAGCAACAGTTAGAACTGGACATGGAACAACAGACTGGTTCCAAATAAGAAAAGGAGTATGTCAAGGCTGTATATTGTCACCCTGATTATTTAACTTATATGCAGTGTACATCATAAGAAACGCTGGGCTGGAGGAAGCACAAGCTGGAATCAAGATTGCTGGGAGAAATATCAATAACCTCAGATATGCAGCTAATACCACCCTTATGGCAGAAAGTGAAGAAGAACTAAAGAGCCTCTTGATGAAAGTGAAAGAGGAGAGTGAAAAAGTTGGCTTAAAGCTCAACATTCAGAACACTAAGATCATGGCATCTGGTCCCATCACTTCATGGCAAATAGATGGGGAAACAGTGTCAGACTTTATTTTGGGAGGTTCCAAAATCACTGTAGATGGTGATTGCCATCATGAAATTAAAAGACGCTTACTCCTTGGAAGGAAAGTTATGACCAACCTAGATAGCATATTAAAAAGCAGAGACATTACTTTGCCAGCAAAGGTCCATCTAGTCTAGGCTATGATTTTTCCAGTAGTCATGTATGGATGTGAGAGTTGGACTGTGAAGAAAGCTGAGAGCTGAAGAATTGATGCTTTTGAACTGTGGTGTTGAAGAAGACTCTTGAGAGTCCCTTGGACTGCAAGGAGATCCAACCAGTCCATTCTAAAGGAGATCAGCCCTGGGATTTCTTTGGAAGGAATGATGCTAAAGCTGAAACTCCAGTACTTTGGCCACCTCATGCGAAGAGTTGACTCATTGGAAAAGACCCTGATGCGGGGAGGGATTGGGGGCAGGAGGAGAAGGAGATGACAGAGGATGAGATGGCTGGATGTCATCGCCGACTTGATGGACATGATTTTGGGTAAACTCTGGGACTTGGTGATGGACAGGGAGGCCTGGCATGCTGCGATTCATTGGGTCTCAAAGAGTCGGACATGACTGAGCGACTGAACTGGACTGATGAGGAATTTGCTATGAGATGCGCAAAACAAAGGCTTGTAGCTGATGAATAGAATCCATGAAGGGTTTTTTTTTGTTTGTTTTGTTTTTTAGTTAGGAGGATAGACTTTCTCAGATTCACCACATACAGGAAGAATGCTTGGATACACTTATTTCCAAGCATATCTGGAGTTCACACCGAGAGACTAATTTCTGATTGTAGATCTTGGACTCTTTTTCTTATTTACTGAATGGAGATCAAAGCTGTCCCTTACAGGGCTTCCTGCAAGCTGATGGAAAAGGGCTCCAGAACACTCCTTTTTCCTGCTAAGTTAGCAGGGCTTTGTTTAACAGATCATTTCAGAACTAGGAGATAGTATCATTCAATATCCTCATTAAACTGACTGAGAAATCAGAGGCTCAGGTGAATTAGATCTTGAGATTTGCTCTCAGAGTGATTGCTCTAAGAAAATGGCTTTGGGGCCAGAAATCCTAGGTTTGAGTCCCAGCTCACCACCACTTACTGGCTGTGTGACCTCAAGCAAGTTATCTTCAGTTTTCTCATCAGTTAAATGAGAGGTTTGTGTGGTATTTCACAAATAAACATCTTAGGGGGACCTTTCTTGTAGGGTTGTTGTGAAAATAAACTGAGATAAGACAAGCGAAGTGCTTAGTACAATGCCAAGCATGTGGTCACAGTAAACATTAATATTATCCTTGCCATTATAAGAGCATTTGTATGCATGAGGATGATACAATATTAACTTGCATGCAAAAAAATTTTTTTTAATGTTATGGGGATTTCTACAAAAAGAATGTAGTAAACATTAAAGAAGACACACAGGCCACATTGTTTAGTCTATTCCTTGTTAAAGCATCTGCTGTAGTCACCCTTTTCAAAGATTATTACTCATGATTGACTCAAGTCTAGGTTCCCTTTAAAAACTGCCTGTTTGGCTTGCTGATGTGGAGCCAGTAGCTCCTACGTAAAACTTCCGAGTTGCCTCCCTATTGTCTGCATGCTGTCTATGTCTTCTCTTCTTTTCTTTCTCTTTTCCTGCTGGCTTTCTCTTTTGAAGCCAGTCACTGGTTTAAATAAAGCTGGATGTGGTTGAGGGCTGCCAGGAGGCTGACAGGAGCAATAGCCAATCCTCTTTGAACAGCTTCAGAGTTGGCTCGATAGGAATGAACGAGAGAGATGTGAATGCAAGGCAGAAAGGGGGAAGCGGGCAGCCCTTCCGATTGCTCCCTAATTCCTGGCTGTGTGCTGTATGAACCTGTTCGCTGCTCGCTGGCCTGCCAGGCACGGGTCAGCTTCTGTCAGAGCCACTGGGTCGGTGTCCACCTTTGTTGTCACCCCTTAGACCAGACCCTGGGAGGTTATCAGAGATTCTGTTTGTAATAGTCCAAGTAGCTTAGAATGTTTGTTCCCTCTCTTGGGAACCTTTTTTTTTTTTTTTTTGCTTCTTCTTTTTTTTTTTTTTTTAACAAATTCCCAGCCAGCACTTTGCTTAACCTCATTTCTTATGTTGGTTTTCTTCTCACTGGAGATGAGCAACACAAGCCTGAATTAAAACTAACATAACAGCACAAGTTAATTGGAGTCTGAAAGGATCAGGACACTTGAAACCCAGCTTGATAAAACCCCACAGGGTTTGGAAATGAGTCTGATGGGAACCAAGAAAAACAAAAAAAATCTAGTTTCCATTGCCCCAGGGATCTATTTAACAACTTTCCATAGTAATCCCTGGACTATAACTGAATGCTTAGTTTTAAATGAACAATATGTTTATGCCTCTGCTTTACATAATACTATTGTAAGAAGGATGATTACATGAAGAAATGCAAAAAAAAAAAATTTACAGTCTTTCTAGCTACTGTAATATAGTAGGAAAAAGTAAGAAGTTTATTTTGGTTTTTCTTGCTTGAGCTGACATATATTTATGTTTTTCTTTTTCTCATTTAAATACATCAAAAAGTGCTATGCCATCTTTAAGCCTTGTCTCATGCACTTTTCCTACTTTTTTAAACATTTCTAAAACTTATTTTCCTGAAAAAAAATTGCTGTTTCTCACTAAAGAGAGAGTCTTTTAAGCTTGAAGCAGTAAGATTTGATGAGAAACTTATTGGAGGCTATCACAACATGAATAGGAACTACCAGCCAGAGCTGCTGGGTAATGGGAAATAGAACTGTTAACCTTTAGTCTCTCAGCTGAATTTTGGTTCTGGATATAATGACACAAAGTCATTACCCCCTGAAGGTCCATGGTCTTCAGGGAAATGAGTGGTTTCAGCTCCATCCCTAACAGCCCAGAGTCTCCATCAGACTGGATGCCATTGCAATTAGAGTTAATTGCATCTGGTTCTTGACCAGGATTGAATGAGACGGAAGAGTGAACTACTTCTGTTGTACTACTAAAGGTGGTCCCTGAGCACCTAAGCACTGTTCTTCTCCTAAGCTATTAGAAACCTGTTTTGGAAATTGAGAGAAATGAATGGAAGGTGTGAAAATGTCTATTCATATGTTCAGTCTCAAAGCCTTGCTTTTCACACAGAATAACGTTTTAATAGCAGGTGTCATTTAAAATTATGTTTGATTAAAGTCCCATCTGTGTTCAGTCCACAGAAGAGGGAATCAGCCACTCCACTTCCAGTGAGAATCAAGTGTCTCCTTTGGAGGGTACCATTAGGTCTGAGTTCTTTCACATGGTAGATTTATTTTTAAAATGGCTATCCAGGCAACAAAAAGTCAATGCTGTCTCTTCAGAAGAGCCTCCATTGGCGAGTTTTTAAAGTTGACTTTAGCTGGACATTTTAGAGGTATGGTTTGTTCATTTCCTTATTGTAGGTTGTATTTAAGCCACAAATAGCAACAATGGTGTAGTTTTAGAATAAAAGGAGTAGCTAAATATAAACAGTACATAGAAATAACCCTAGCCCCTTTTCTTCACATATTTATAAAAGACATTTCCTTCTATTTAACCTTATCCTAAATACCATGAGGGATCTTGGATAACTTCTCTTCCGATTGATGGTTCTAAATTGGTGACATGCAATTACCTTCTCCATATTCACACTGCTGAATAAGCTGAATTTTAAAATTATACACTTGTAGCTGGTTGAAATCTTCTCTAAGTATAAAATGGATGTTAAGTGTCTTGAGAGTTGATTTTATGATGTTTAAATCTTTGCTCCTCTGACAGGCAAAACTAGTCTTATTGGAAAACTCTTAAGAAAGATGACTGATATGTGAACCATTTTCTGATCTTTGGAACCTTCCCCTATTGTATTGCATGTTCTTGTTCCAGTTCAGTTCGGTCATTCAGTTATGCCCAACTCTTTGCAACCCCATGGACTACAGCACGCCAGGTTTCCCTGTCCATCACCAACTCCCAGAGCTTGCTCAAACTAATGTCCATCGAGTCAGTGATGCCATCCAACCATCTCATCCTCTGTTGTCCCCTTCTCCTCCTGCCTCCAATCTCTCCCAGCATCAGGGTCTTTTCCAGTGAGTCAGTTGTTTGCATCAGGTGGCCAGTGTATTGGAGCTTCAGCTTCAGCATCAGTTCTTCCAATGAATATTCAGGACTGATTTCCTTTAGGATGGACTGGTTTGATCTCCTTCTAGTGCAAGGGACTCTCAAGAGTCCTGCAACACCACAGCTCAAAAGCATCAATTCTTTAGCACTCAGTTTTCTTTATGGTCTGACTCTCACATCCACACATGACTACTGAAGAAACCATAGCTTTGAATAAATGGACCTTTGTTGGCAAAGTAATGTCTCTGGTTTTTAGTATGCTGTCTAGGTTTGTCATAGATTGTTGCCTGGATATGCTCCTTTTCTTCCAAGGAGCAAGTGTCTTTTTTTTTTTTTTAATTTTATTTTTAAACTTTACATAACTGTATTAGTTTTGCCAAATATCAAAATGAATCCGCCACAAGTATACATGTGTTCCCCATCCTGAACCTTCCTCCCTCCTCCCTCCCCATTCCATCCCTCTGGGTCGTCCCAGCAAGTGTCTTTTAATTTCATGGCTGCAGTCATCATCTGCAGAGATTTTGGAGCCCAGGAAAATCAAGTCTGCCAGTGTTTCCAGTGTCACTGTGTGAACTCTAACCAGTGTTGACATCTGGCTATGTTCATAGTCTGAGAACCAGAGACTGTTTGTAAGTAGCCAGGTAATGGGGACAAAATGGGTGGGAATCTGTGATGCTGGTAACATGCTTAGTGAGCTCAGTAATTTTATGAGACCTCAGGTTATCTTGGTGATCCCAGGTTATCTGTAAGACAGCCTGATAGAACTGGGTGAATTCCAGTGTGTTTAATACAAGGGCTTGAGAAATAGAAAATGTGTTATTCATTTTTTTTTTTTTGGTATTTAAGGAAAAAATTTAAAAAAAAAATCTTTTGACCATGCCACATGAGACCTTAGTCCCCTGACCGGAGATTGAACCCTTTCTCCCTGCATTGGCAGCCCAGAGTCTTAACCACTGGACCACCAAGGATGCCCCTTGGTTTTCTTTCTAACTGTCCAGTTGTGAAAAGTGAAATCATTCCTTGCAGAGCTATCTGAAAGTGACCTGAGCTCCCATATCTTACCCTCCCTGGCTGGGATTTAAGGAAGATAAGGTGATGTTGATGAAAATGGCCATTGCTGATCCCAAGATGTACAAACAGATGCAGAACAGGGAATCAGGGGCAGGCAGGCAGGCAAGGATGAAGGAAGCCTTGGATTTGGAAGTTATAAAGATGCAGGAAATAGACACTCCATAGATCTGGGCAAGTTAACCCATAAAGCACATAGAAAAGCAGATGTTGGCTAACAGTGGAGCCCTGGGACACAGCAGCATTTTAGGGGAGTGCGAAAGGACCAGTGAATGAAACTGAGAAGGGCCAGCCATGTGAGGGAAAAGATTTAAGAGACTATAGTGTCCTTGAAGCAAAAAAAAATTGAAACTAAAACAAAACAGCTTCAAGCAGGAAGATGCAGTCTACAGCGTCAACTGTGGAGAAACAAGATAAGGATGGAAGTGTGTCCATTAGGTATTCCAACAATGAGGCCATTAGTGATCTTGGGGCTGGGAGAGCAGGTCTTGTGATGAAACAGGGCAGAAGCCACACTACAAAGTGTTAGAAATTAGTAGGAGGAGAAAAGGTTCAGCTGTGAATGGAAATAAGAAACAAGGTGATAATTTGAGTGGTATCTGGGATTTAAAATGTGTAGACATTTGTTAATTGTTATATTTTAAGGTTAAGAGGACTGATATTTGAGTTTGTGCTAAAGGGTCCACCCCTTTAGTAGCAAAAGGGGAGGTTGAGTGTATAGAAAGGAGAGCCAGGGATTGATGGAGTGAGATCCTGGAAGGAGTGGGATGGTTGAGGCTGTGACCAGATGGACTGAGGAGCCCCAGAGGTGAGAAGGAACACTTCACCTACTGCCTGGATTGCTCAGAGGGAAAAGTAGGTATAAATTTGGATACATTTTGGGGAGACGGTAAAAGAGGGTCCTATGCTGACCTTTTTCTTTGTTTTTTTCCTGCAAAAAGAAGTTATGGTTTCTGAAGGGAATAGGGAGAAACTGGAAAGGAAGGAGGTTTTTGTTTGTTTGTTTATTTGTTTTTTAAGGGGGTTAAAATCTGCAATCAACGCCAAAGGGAATGGCAGAGGAACAAACTAAATAGATGAAGGTAAGGGCTTTTACTTGAGTAGTGTATCTGTGGTTAAATCAGCTAATTTGATTGGAGATACTGATATCAAGTAACTTTATTTTGTTTCCCAAATGCAGAATGTACTCCCAAGTCGGTGTCACAAATGTGTGTTGTTGAATAAAAGAGACAGGCAAATGAGAAACTAGAGAAAGGTCTAGAGCATGTGGGGGAAGGGAGCAGGTAAAAGACAAAACAATAGCTTAAGATGGTATTTTGCATCCTGATGATATTCAGCATGCCTGTCTTCCTCCAGCAAATTGAAAGGCAGTTTACAGTCATCACCACAGTTGGACTTTCTGCAAAATTGTAATATTACCCCAAACTGTATATGTGTGTGTTAAGGTGTTTGAGTTGTGTCTGACTCTTTGTGACCCTATAGGACTGTAGCCCACCAGGCTCCTCTGTCCATGGGATTATCTAGGCAAGAATACTGGAGTGGGTAGCCATGCCCTCCTCCAGGGGATCTCTTGACCCAGGGATTGAATCTTACATCTCCTGCATTGGCGGCTGGGTTTTTTACAACTAGCACCACCTGAGAAGCCCACCAAAGTGTATTCAGTTCAGTCGCTCAGTCATGTCTGACTTTTGTGAATCCATGGACTGCAGCACACCAGGCCTTCCTTTCCATCACCAACTCCCGGAGTTTACTCAAACTCATGTCCATTGACTCACTGATGCCATCCAACCATTTCATGCTCTGTTGTCTCCTTCTCCTCCTGCCTTCAATCTTTCCCAGCATCAGGGTCTTTTCCAATGAGTCAGTTCTTCACATTGGGTGGCCAAAGTATTGGAATTTCAGCTTTAGCATTAGTCCTTCCAATGTGTATTCAGGACTGATTTCCTTCAGAATGGACTGGTTGGATCTCCTTGCTGTCCATGGAACTCTCAAGAGTCTTCTCCAACACCACCATTCAGAAGAATCAATTCTTTGGCACTCAGCTTTCTTTATACTCCAGCTCTCACATCCATACATGACTACTGGAAAAACCATAGCTTTGATAAGACGGACCTTTGTTGGCAAAGTAATGTCTGCTTTGTAATATGCTGTCTGGGTTGGTCATAACTTTTCTTACAAGGAGCAAGCGTCTTTTAATTTCATGGCTGTAGTCACCATCTGCAGTGATTTTGGAGTCCAGAAAAATAAAGTCAGCCACCGTTTCCACTGTTTCCCCATCAATTTGCCATGAAGTGATGGGACCGGATGCCATGATCTTCGTTTTCTGAATGTTGAGCTTTAAGCCAACTTTTTCACTCTCCTCTTTCACTTTCATCAAGAAGTTCTAGTTCGTCTTCACTTTCTGCCATAAGGGTGGTGTCATCTGCATATCTGAGGTTATTGATATTTCTCCCAGCAGTCATGATTCCAACTTGGGCTTCAGCATTACTCAAGATGTACTCTGCATATAAGTTAAATAAACAAGGTGACGATATGCAGCCTTGATGTACTCCTTTCCCAATTTGGAATCAGTCTGTTGTTCCATGTCCAGTTCTAACTGTTGCTTCCTGACCTGCTTACAGATTTTTCAGGAGGCAGGTCAGGTGATCTGGTATTCCCATCTCTTTAAAAATTTTCCACAGTTTGCTGTGATCCACACAGTCAAAGGCTTTGGCATAGTCAATAAAGCAGAAATAGATGTTTTTCTGGAGCTCTCTTGCTTTTTCCATGATCTTGCGGATGTTGGCAATTTGATCTCTGGTTCCTCTGCCTTTTCTAAAACCAGCTTGAACATCTGGAAGTTCACGGTTCATGTACTGTTGAAGCCTGGCTTGGAGAATTTTGGCATTATTTTGCTAGTGTGTGAGAGTGCAATTGTGCGGTAGTTTGAACATTCTTTGGCATTGCCGTTCTTTGGGATTGGAATGAAAACTGACCTTTTCCAGTCCTGTGGCCACTGCTGAGTTTTCCACATTTGCTGGCATACTGAGTGCAGCCCATTCGCAGCATCATCTTTCAGGATTTGAAATAGCTCAACTGGAATTCCATCACCTCCACTAGCTTTGCTCATAGTGATGCTTCCTAAGTCCCAGTTGACTTCACATTCCAGGATTTCTGGCTGTAGGTGAGTGAGTGATCACACCATTGTGATTATCTGGGTCATGAAGATCTTTTTTGTACAGTTCTTCTGTGTATTCTTACCACCTCTTCTTAATATCTTCTGCTTCTGTTAGGTCCATACCATTTCTGTCCTTTATCGAGCCCATCTTTGCATGAAATGTTCCCTTGGTATCTCTAATTTTCTTGAAGAGATCTTTAGTCTTTCCCATTCTGTTGTTTTCCTCTATCTTTGCATTGATCGCTGAGTAAGGCTTTCTTATCTCTCCCTGCTATTCTTTGGAACTCTGCATTCAAATGGATATATCTTTCCTTTTCTCCTTTGCCTTTCCCTTCTCTTCTTTTCTCAGATATTTGTAAGGCCTCCTCAGACTACCATTTTGACTTTTTGCATTTCTTTTTCTTGGGGATGGTCTTGATCACTGCCTCCTGTACAATGTCACAAACCTCCATCCATAGTTCCTCACACACTCTGTCTATCAGATCTAATTCCTTGAATCTTTGTCACTTCCACTGTATAATCATAAGGGATTTGATTTAGGTCATACCTGAATGGTCTAGTGGTTTTCCCTACTTTTTTCAAGTTAAGTCTGAATTTGGCAATAAGGAGTTCATGATCTGAGCCACAGTCAGCTCCCGGTTCTGTTTTTGCTGACTGTATAGAGCTTCTCTATCTTTGGTTGCAAAGAATATAATCAATATGATTTCAGTATTGACCATCTGGTGATATCCATGTGTAGAGGCTTTTCATGTATTCTTAGAAGAGGGTATTTGCTATGATCAGTGCATTCTCTTGGCAGAACTCTTATTAGCCTTTGCCCGCCTTCATTCTGTACTCCAAGGCCAAATTTGCCTGTTACTCCAGGTTTTTCTTGACTTCCTACCTTTGCATTCCAGTCCCCTAAAATGAAAAGGACATCTTTTTTGAGTGTTAATTCTAGAAGGTCTTGTAGGTCTTCATAGAACCATTCAACTTCAGCTTCTTCAGCATTACTGGTCAGGGCATAGACTTAGATTACTGTGGTATTGAATGGTTGCCTTGGAAACGAACAGAGATCATTCTGTCGTTTTTGAGATAGCAACCAAGTGCTGCATTTAGGACTCTTTTGATGACCATGATGACTAGTCCATTTCTTCTAAGGGATTCTTGCCCGCAGTAGTAGATATAATGGTCATCTGAGTTAAATTCACCCATTCCAGTCCATTTTAGTTCACTGATTCCTAAAATGTTGATTTTCACTGTTGCCGTCTCCTGTTTGGCCACTTCTGATTTGCCTTGATTCATGGACCTAACATTCCAGGTTCCTATGCAATATTGCTCTTTACAGCATCAGACTTTACTTCCATCACCAGTCACATCCACAGCTGGGTGTTGTTTTCACTTCGGCTCCATCTCTTCATTCTTTCTGGAGTTATTTCTCCACTCTTCTCCATAGCATACTGGGCACCTACAACCTGGGCAGTTCATCTTTCAGTGTCCTGTGTTTTTGCCTTTTCATACTGTTCATGGGGTTCTCAAGGCAAGAATAGTGAAGTGGTTTGCCATTCCCTTCTCCAGTGGACCATGTTTTGTCAGAATAGTTTTTCATTATTTTGAGCACCTCTCTCACCAGTCGAATCCCACACAAAAAATCATTCTTACCATGTTGACTTGGTGACCAAGTAAACTTGATTATTACGTGATTCTTCAAAACAGCTTAGCGACATTTGTACCTGTGGTATAAAGAGGACATTTTTACATTTTTTTACATATCAACTAAATTTGAGTCTGTCTTTGTTAGGATTTTTGTGTAGTTTCAACTGTTAGGGCTTTTTAAAAAACATGCAATGGAGGGACTTCAGTTTTCTTCACTTAGGAGAAAGAATGGCTCATGATGAGAACTTTTCTTTCTTAGAATGGCCTTCATCATATGGCTGATAGCCTTACTTATATTTTCTGTTACTTTTTGCATGTTCTCTTTAAAATTTCTGGAAGGCCAGTGTGACTTTAAAAGCAAAAGCCAAGACTTTATCTACTTTCCCTTCTTTATGCAATCTTGGTACTAAAAATGCATTCACCCCAATGCTGGGTAAAGTTTTCTAACTGTTTAAGTTCTTATTCTCAAGATAAAGTAGGAAAAGTGGCATTGAACTAATCCATTCTTCAAAACATCTTAGCATTATAAGCAGAACAAAGTGGTACAAAATGTATTCAGCCTCACGAATTTCTCTAGATTGTAACCAGAATAGAAAATGGCAGAATGTATTAATTCCTAAGATAAAATTATAATGAGAACAGAAAATGGTGCGAGATGAATTAATGTAGTGGCAGGCTTCTGTCTGCAGAGCACGGCGCGCTCTAAATACCACATTGCAGCACTTTGTCGTCAGCTTCTCTCTTATAATCTATATTTTAAAGATGCTCTAAAGATAAAGCTAGACTATATTCTCATCTCTGGGACCATTGCCACAGCGCTCTGGACATGAAATGGCCCCGGGGAAGCAGTGAATGGACTTACCTTGCAGGAACAAAGGAGCTTTAAGTTAGAGAGCAGGGAGATTTTTATTATTGCAAACTTATACTGACATGATTCCTTCCATAGCAGATCATCTTTAAGTCTGGCACTTGAAGGATAACTTAGTTGAAGAGGCTGTGGTTGTAAGAGAAGAATTTGTTCTTTGTCAAAAAAAAAAGGAAAAGAAAGCTTCACATTTACAATGTATAAAGACTCACTTGGTATTTTCTGTCACTGCTGTTTGTGCATCCAGGCCTTAAAAAAGGATTGACCACCTTTTGTATGGGGTGATTTCTCAAATGTATATTGCTCAAAGTATGTGTCTGAAGCAAGATTATCTTTTCCAGTATCTTTTATCCATTTTATAAATATACTTGTTAATAGATCCAGTGTGAATCTGAGGAGTTAGTAATGCAGATGAATATTGTAGTAAGGTACCTGCAGGGTCATTCAGATGCATATTTTTAGAAGCTTTGTACTGTTCAGTGAAGGCAAATGTGCCCCAATAATAAGTAACTGAGACTCACAGCTTCAAACACTTCAAAGGTGACTGTGACTCCAGAAGGCACGGTGGAAAACCTCGAGTGGCTATACTAGAACTTTGAAAGGTTTAATAATGCTTGTCCCACATAACTTTGCATCCTCCGAAACCTGATCTGATTGCAAATTTTTAATCAGGAAATCTGGTCTTTGAATCAGAACGGCTTTTCAGATTTGAATGGCAGCAATATCGCCTTTGTTTTGAATTTTCATGATCCAGGAAATTTGAGTCCAAATTTTTCCCTCTATGCATTAATACTGTGGCACAGGGCATGGCTAGGTTATCCAAACTATGAATTAGAGTTTTTAATAACATCAAAGTAAGGCTTAGCCATACTCTTATCATGGCTTGTTATAATTTCAGAAGAAATCTGCTAATGCTTTGATATTAATAATAAGCAAGAGTAGAATTGTGAATTACTAGAATGTGCTAACTCCCAGTGATATTGTCACTCCAGACCAAGCACTTTTTATTTTCTCTTTTTATAAATTAGCTTCCAAGACAGTTCTGTGACATAACTGTACCTTTCCTCAGAAAAATTCTTATACTGCCCCTGCCCACTTTCAGCCCTGCTCCTGCACAGCCAGGCAGCCTTACCTTAGAAGTACCTGGCAAACAGAGCTTTTATTTCTTTGTAGTCCTCTGACTTGTCTCTAATGGTTCAATCAACAGTATAGTAGTCCTTTTAATGTTTCATTAAGAGAGAGAGAGAATCAAAGAATAAAAGCCAGATATTGCCTTACTGCTTAAGTTTTGAGAAATTAAAACCTTCAAGCAAATAGTGCTTTTGAGCTTGCATTTTGGAAACAAGTAAATCAAGCAGCCTCTTTTTCTGGAGAAATTCAACCTAAAATATTTTCTCCCCACTGTTTGCATAGCCAGTACATGTAACATTTGCACTTTCTTTTAAAACCGTAATAAGGAGAATTAAACCCTATCATTAAGCATTTAACATAAAATTAAAGGGCCATGTTTATTCATTAGGAAAGTATCATGTATCTAAAATTCAGTCAGATTTCAAATAGACTTCCCTATACAAATTGCATTTCATAGAATTCAACATTTCTACTTATCCGGCTCTTTTTTCAGGCATAGTGTATATTTTATTTATATCTGCAGCATTTTAGGATGGAGTGACAAATTTTGGTAAGATTAGTTTAAGATAGTCTGGGCTGTCAGTTCTCTGTAGGAATTCCAATACTCCTTTGCTCACCTGAGCTTCTTGAAGCTGAACAGAGCGTGATACATAAATAATAGGCATACAGTGACTGCAATAAATTGACCTGCTTGCATGAAGCTTTCAGTCTAGAAGGGAATATTCAATTCAGAAACACAACTTTGTATGTATAAGAGCTTTATATATGCTGAAAGAGTTACAAAAATTTCATAGGAAAGGTTGAATATTTGGAAACAGAATTTATATCTTGATGAGAGTGGACACTGATAGGTCTTTGTGGACATCAATTTAACATATTGAAAAATACTGTATCTTTGTGTCCACAGTGTACTGCTAGGGGAAAAAAGCAAATTACAAAGCAGTTTCAAAAAATGTTAGTAATATGATCCCATTGTTTTACTTGGAAGGGAAGGAAGGAGTAATGTAGGAAAAAAAGAGAAAGAAGAAATTAGGTGAGTATGCAGAGACAAATAGTGGTGATTTTATTTTTGTTTTTAAATGTCAGAGGTTTTTGGTTTGTTTCTGTGATGAGTCTGTATTGCAACCAGAAAAGAGAATACAATTTTCTTTAAAAAGAGGAAGAAATTTGTAAAAAATGTTCATATCCTTTGACTCACCAGCTCCCCATTTAGGAAATCATCCAAAAGAAAAGGCAAAAATGCAGACAAAGATTTATGTACAAATATGTGGTTAAAAATGAAAACAACATCAGGAGACTGTTTAAATAAATTCTGGAACATCCAAAAGATAGACTATTATGCAGCTGTTATAAATTATATGTCAGAAGAATTTTCAGTGATACGGTAAAAACATTTGACAAATTTTAAACAAACAGAATAAAGCAAAACATGATATAAAATCGTATATGAAGAATGATCCTGACCTCAAAAAAATGTGAAAAAGGCTAGGAAAATAATACACCAAAATATTGATGATGGTTGCTGTTGGGTACATTAATTGTGGAAGATTTTTGTTTTCGTCTTTGTCTTTTGCTATGCTTTAAAAAGACTACTACTTTTTTTTTCTTGGGTATTCTCATGGCTTTATTCTTCTCAATGAACTGGAACAAAAGTCATGTTCACAACCCATATTATAGATCAAAAGAGATCATCCTGCTAGGTGACCTCTTTAATAATTTAATCATTTATTTTGCCTCTGAATAACTCGACTCTCAAAATCAAATCCATCTTTAGGGGCTAGAAGATATTTTTTATTTTTAAGGCCTCTCAGGCTGTAAAGATTATTCTAGAAGTTGTTATCACACAGAATTAAACTATAGCCCCAGAATAAATATATACATCATAACCATTAAAGGTAATTGATTGAAGGGCACTTCATGTGTTCTGGTTTGCTTCCTAAAAACAAAGCAAATCTATATATTCAGCTGGATGGCAAATCATTCTTCCTTTCTGAGTCTCAGTTGTTTGTTTGTAATCTGTATAATGGGGACTGTAACACCCATTTCTTGGAATCATGAATATCCACTTGCTTTACCTCCACTCTCCGTCTGTAGGGCCACACCAGCCCTAAAACACAAAGAGCATGTGCAGAACAGGTACTTTTAATTATGGCTACTGTTTATTAATTGCTTTCAGGTGCCAGGTGCATGTAATCTCACAATGATCAGGTGTGGCAAGTATTGTAATCATCCCACTTCATATGTTTTCATTCAAGGTGGGCAATATTATTTGATGACCTCTGTGGGTGAGCACCGGAGAAGGCAATGTCACCCCACTCCAGTACTCTTGCCTGGAAAATCCCATGGACGGAGGAGCCTGGTGGGCTGCCGTCTATGGGGTCGCACAGAGTCGGACACGACTGAGCGACTTCACTTTCACTTTTCACTTTCATGCATTGGAGAAGGCAATGGCAACCCACTCCAGTGTTCTTGCCTGGAGAATCCCAGGGATGGGGAAGCCTGGTGGGCTGCTGTCTATGGGGTCGCACAGAGTCAGACACGACTGAAGTGACTTAGCAGCAGCAGCAGCAGTGGGTGAGCACTGGCCTGGCTTGGGTAAACTTGAGGCCCAGGAGGCAGTGGTCCCTGCGTGTGGTAGAGTGGGGATACACACTGCGAAGCAGGAAACAAACAGTGAATATGTAATACAAATACCAAGTTAAGAAGGACGCCAACCAGAGTTGCAAAGGAGAATAACAAGGAAAGTCTTTCAATCGAGTCTTCAGGGAAGATTGGTCTGGGAAGAAAATCTTCAATCTCAGGCTTAAAAAATGAAAAGGAGCCAGCATCTTGCAGATCTGGGAGACAAACATTTCAGCCATAGGAAACTGAGACTCAGAGAGGTATAGGAAGGGCACAAAGTCATACAGCAACTGCAGATAAGCCAAGATTTGAAACACTGATGCCAGACACCAAATTCCCCCCATGAGGTTCCGATAACCATCATTAACCAGGCAAACATGGGGGTTCATGCACAGCAAATCCTAAAAATCAAGGCCTTGTTTGAGCCTGAGTGGATGACTGCTCAAGGCTGGCACTCAACCTATAACAGTGCTTGTGAGTATAGGGAGAAAGGGGCTTCCCTGGTTGCTCAGCATTAAAGAATCCACCTGCAATGCAGGAGCCACAGGAGACACGAGTTTGATCCCTGGGTCAGGAAAATCCCCTGGAGGAGGACATGACAACCTACTCCAGTATTCTTGCCTGGAGAATTCCATGGACAGAGGAGTCTGGTGGGCTACAGTCCATGGCGTCACAAAGAGTTAGACACGACTGAAGCGACTTGGCATGCACACACAGGGAGAAAGATTTATCATCCTGGGACCCCATTATGGAAGGGGCAGAAGTTTTTTTCCTTGTCCTCCTCTTCCTGCCAGCTTTCCAACTCCAGCTCTGACAAAGCCATTTTAGCTTTGTCTTAGTCCACATTTCAGCTGGGGCCTTTCTGGGCAGTGGTAGGTTAGGACCTAGACAAGGCAGAAGCAAAGGCTGAGGGGCAGAAAGAAGGCAGGTCAGCAGGGAATTTTGAGGCCTGCTGCTTCTGCTGCTGCTAAGTCACTTCAGTCGTGTCCGACTCTGTGCGACCCCAGAGACGGCAGCCCACTAGGCTGCCCAGTCCCTGGGATTCTCCAGGCAAGAACACTGGAGTGGGTTGCCATTTCCTTCTCCGATGCATGAAAGTGAAAAGTGAAAGTGAAGTCGCTCAGTCGTGTCCGACTCCTAGCGACCCCATGGACTGAAGCCTACCAGGCTCCTCCGTCCATGGGATTTTCCAGGCAAGAGTACTGGAGTGGGGTGCCATTGCCTTCTCCTTTTGAGGCCTGGAGGGATTAAATTTCCCTCTCAAATGTCACCTTCTCCTAGAGACCTTCCTTGTCTGCCTTGGATAAAACAGTTGTTGCCAGATGCACCCTTATTCTTTTCTATTCCCTCCCCCTGCTTTGTTTTTCTTCTGGTTTTTGGCTTATGGTAGGTGTTCAATTAATATCTGTTTAATAAAACAGTTATTTGTGCTCCTCCATATGAGAGGCATGGGGTTGGGCCTTTTATCACCACTTCCTTCCCACCTCACCCTCCATTTCCCTAATGGTGATCACCTCTTCCTCGTAATGACCCTGGGCTGCTTGCAAGCATTTATCACCCTGTAATGACTTATCTCAGAGTGTAAATTCCAATAGGCTTTACAAGCAGTGGTGCCTGCTGCTTCCAGGCACAGTGTCTGACATGAAGAGGGTGCAGGATAATCATTTGCTGAGTGAGTGAATGAATAAATGAATGAGTGAAAGAAAGAGTGAAGCCCTTACCTGGTCTGGTAAAGGCCTCCCAGGGCTGAGCTGGGAAACTAGCCTATGTGACTTCAAGGTAATGTCTGCTGCCTAGAACTCCATGGGTTTTCCTGAGTGTCTCTTATTTCATTGATATGCCTTTACTCTAAATAGTTCTGAAATTCCTCAGGGGTAAGTGGGTCTTAAACTTGAGAACACAAAAGAATGACCAGGGAAATCCCAGAACCCACCTTAAATTAATTAAGTAGTGGGGCTGTCCCAGGCTAAAGGACTCTAGTTATCTATAATCCCCCAAATTACTACTTTTGTAAGCAAGAAAAACCCTAGATTTCCAACCCCCCAAATTAAGCTCTTTCTACTATACCAGAAAATAACAGTTTTCTTCAGTAAAAGACTTTGCCTTACCAGAAACAATATAATACCAGAAAGGGACCATAAAATCTGTATGCCATGGGAAAAATGAAATTTCTCCCAGTAAGCAGCAGGCCTCAGTGTCCTCCAACTACTTTGTCCAGTGACACACTAGCTAGTTAACATCTATTATTTAGAATGATATACTATACTAGTAAGGGGCTTCCCAAGTAGCTCAGTGGTAAAGAACCTGCCTGCTGCTGCAGGAGATGCAGGAAATGTGGGTTCAAACCCTGAATTGGGAATATCCCCTGGAGGAGGAAATGGAAACCCACTCCAGTATTCTTGCCTGGAAAATCTCATGGACAGAGGATCCTGGCAGGCTACAGTCCATGAGGTCACCAAGAGTCTGACATGACAGCAACTGAGCATGCATGCATTATACTACCAAACACAAGCAACCAATAATCCATACTGGGCGGTGGGGAGGTGTGGGGGTGTGGATCATTCTAGAAACACAGCCTCCAGAAAGTCTGCTTTCCGTAAATGATGTACTAAATCTCAGAAGCAAGGATTGGTGGGCATCGCCACGTGTAGTACCTTGGACCGCTGCATCGCTGGGTGCAGTGAGTAATCACTAGATAAACATCTGAGCGTCAATTGCAAAAGGATACTCCTGTGGGTAGTAAAAAATGTTCTCTGTTTGCAAGTCAAGGCTTACCCCTGTGTTTTGGAGATACCTGAATTGGTTTGGCTCTTTTCCAATTACAATCTGTTCATAATCACCCAGGGTCTGTAACATCAAGCAGTGTTATGAGGGAATTAATTCTTTCTATGTGACAGTTGTTAGTGTAATTCATGTCCTTGTTTTTAATTGCTGGATCAAATTACTTTGTAGATTATTTCATATTTCATCCCAAGAGAAAAGAATAGGAAAAATGCACAGTGCCTGTGGTAACTTATTTGTTTAGTCTAGCCAGAAAAAAAAAAAAAAGCAGAACTAAAAGATTGACTTTCTAAACAAAATGACTCTTCTCTCTCCTTAGAGTATATTTTGGATGATTTTAGATGGAAAGTTAGCCTGAGTACATTCCTTCTGTTTAAACACTCTAGGTACTAAGTTTATTTTTATAACATTTCTGCCAAAATAATGGCCATAAAGGTCACCAAGCAATATTTCCTAATAAATACCTTGGAAGGATTTACAATTCAATGCTCTTTTGTTAAAAGAAGTACCTTGAAGATAAGAAATTAATGAGATTTGGAATAATTTATTAAGGAACACCTAATAGACTCTCGTGAGATTCAAATGTCAAGATGTTTAAAAAAAAAACACAAAAGAAACTTTGCAAATGCAAATTATATGTGGGGGAAAAAGACAAAGACTATTTGAAAAATCTTATAAATGTTTGTTTTTGCAGCACTGAAATTTAATTCTTGTATTTGAATATAAATAACCTCGTAGATGGTTCATCCATTTTTGAGGCATAGCCACTAAAGCTTTTCATTCTAATGTTTGGAATCTCAGAAAGGATCAGTAACTATTTCTTAGGTGTCTTATGAGTTGAGAATTTACTTGTCGGCTTATAGGGAGGTGAACGCCCAGACAAGACAAGCTTACATAACTGAAAAGCTATAGAGAAAATGCATTGTTCTATTTATTCCTGCTTTATGACGAGTTGAGAGTAAAATGTATTTTAACAATGTGACACTTGAAGTGAACTGTTGCTGTAACTGTCCAAGGCCTGTCAACATTCTTATAAAGCAGACCTGAGTGATAATCTAAAGAATTATAGATCAGTGATCACTTAAAAGCAAGCAGCAGGGACATTGATAAATACTGCCTGACTGTCTGGCAAATAAAAAACCCAGTCATCATTAAGAAAGGGAGCTGGAACTTGCTGATTGCTGGAAAATTATGGAAGTCGACAAATGAACAGGCCTACTCACTTCGGGCAAAGGAACTTTGTAGTTCAGGTAACAATGTACTGTCAACATGGAAAGGCCCTTGAAAAAGGAGCTGAACCTGCTACCCTGAAAACAGAAGGCATATATACAGACACAGCATTGAAATGCTGGCAGCCCTAAATCAGTTTTCTCCACAAGAGTGTTGAATGTATGATCATCACTGTCATCTTTGAAAAGGGGAAAACAGATATCCATAAAAATAGATGTCTTTTCCACCACTGGTATTAAAAAATGATTACAAAGAATTTCTGGGGTCATTTAATCTCATTATAAACCTAGTCCTTTCTAGTCTGTTACAGAAAACCAAGATGGTTACATTGGTTTAAACATGGATTCTATGGTTCTTATAAAATATATTGTTTGTTTGCTTACGTGTTGATCAAAAGAAGTGAGTTATTTTCTAGCTATACTTGGGCCTCTGCAAAGTGAAAGTATTAGTCACTCAGTTGTGTCTGACTCTTTGCGACCCCATGGACTGTAGCCTCTGACCATGGAATTCTCCAGGCAAGAATACTGGAGAGGGTAGCTATTCCCTTCTCCAGGGGATCTTCCTGACCCAGGGATCAAACCCAGTCTTCTGCATTGCAGGCAGATTCCTTACTTTCTGAGCCACCAGCCCCTGCAAAGCATGTCTTTCAATTGTTTACTTGGCTCAAATGGATGTCAATAAGTCTCTTGAGGAAGACAAGGGGAAGGCATGGAGTGGCAGGAACTGAATGTGGGAAAGAGGCCGTATCACCTTTGTGCTTCATACCAAGTTCATTTTGAGTAGAAAACCACCTGTATGCAACACATCAACATTTGCAAGGCTAACTGACAGACTGAGACCAGCTCTGTGAAGTAAGTGTTATTGTCCTTAATGAAAGGAGACTGAGGCTCAGAGAGGTTTGGGGCTTGTCCCCAGAGTCAGAGATGGAGTGTCAGTTCCACCAGTTATCAACTCAGATTTTCTGATTGTAGCTTCCAATTCCTTTTGTCACTTTGATCTAAATGAAGACCTATAGAAGATAGTCAAGACTAGACATGTTATTCTTCCTAAGGCTGTGTTTATCACAGATATTCATGGTTCAGATAAACAAGAGAATTAAGAAGGATTAGGTGGCAACTTAGGAACAGGATACCTGCATTCTGGCAGGTGGATTAACTTGCATACTTGATGAAGCAATTGCAAACTCAGAACTAGAAGAGTTGCAGGTATTAAGAGCATGGTAATACTACCTAGAATGTAATATAATAAAAAATAAAGTTATCAGTAAAAGGACAATCAATGTGAGAGATAGCCACCATGAAGATTTCAGTTTACTTTTGTATATTTGCTCCAAAAGAAGAGTCTTCTTTCAATTTTTAAATTTTTTAAAAATTAAAAAGATTATTGGTGCACATTTGGTTTATAATGTGTTAATTTTTGCTGTCCAGAAAAGTGATTCAGTTGTGCATATATATTCTTTTTCATATTCTTTTCCAGTATGATTTATCATAGGATATTGAATATAGTTCCCTGTGCTATACAGTAGGAGCTCATTGTTTAACCATTCTGTATATAATGGTTCACATCTGCTAATCCTGAACTCCCTCATCTCCCTCTCCCCTTTGACAACCACAAGTCTGTACTCTATGTCTGTAAGTATGTTTCTGTTTCACAGATAGGTTCATTTGTGTCATATTTTAGATTCCACATGTAAGTGATGTCATATGACATTTGTCTTTCTGTTTCTGAATTACTTTGCTTAGTATGATAATCTCTAGGTCCATCCATACTGCTGCAAAAAGGCATTACTTCATTCCTTTTTGTGGCTGAGTAGTAGTATACTATTGTCGGAGAAGGCAATGGCAACCCAGTCCAGTACTCTTGCCTGGAGAATCCCATGGACGGAAGAGCCTGGTGGGCTGCAGTCCATGGGGTCGCTACAAGTCGGACACGACTGAGCGACTTCACTTTCACTTTTCACTTTCATGCATTGGAGAAGGCAATGGCAACCCAGTCCAGTGTTCTTGCCTGGAGAATCCCAGGGACTGGGGAGCCTGGCGGGCTGCCATCTCTGGGGTCGCACAGAGTCGGACACGACTGAAGCGACTTAGCAGCAGCAGCACTGAAGCGACTTCAGCAGCAGCTGCTGCTGCTGCTAAATCGCTTCAGTCATGTCCGACTTGTAGCGACCCCATGGACTGCAGCCCACCAGGCTCTTCCGTCCATGGGATTCTCCAGGCAAGAGTACTGGACTGGGTTGCCATTGCCTTCTCTGACTATTGTATATATGTACCACATATTCTTTATCCATTCATCTGTAGATGGGCATTTAGATTGTTTCCATGTCTTAGCTATTATAAATACCATGGCTATGAACGCTGGGGTGCATGTATCTTTTTGAATTATAGTTTTGTCTGGATATAAGCCTAGGAGTGGGATTGCAAGATCACATGGCAGCTCTATTTTCAGTTTTATGAGGAGCATCCACACTATTTTTCTGTTGTGGCTGCACCAATTTACATTCCTGCCAACAGCATAGAAGGGTTCCCTTTTTTCCACACCCTCTCCAACATTTGTTATTTGTAGACTTCTTAATGATGTTCATTCTGACTGGTGTAAACTGGTATCTCATTGTAGTTTTGTTTTGTGTTTTTTTTTTTTGGCCATACTGCACAGCATGTGGGATCTTAGTTCCCTAGCCAGGGATCAGCCCTGTGCCTCTTGCAGTGGAAGTGCAGATTCTTAACCACTGAACCACCAGAGAAGTCCCTCATTGTAGTTTTGATTTGCATTTCTCTAATAATCAGTGCATTTCTGTAATAATCTCTAATAAGAAGAGGTGACAAGAATACACAGAAGAACTGTACAAAAAAGATCTTCACGACCCAGATAATCATGATGGTGTGATCACTGACCTAGAGCCAGACATCCTGGAATGTGAAGTCAAGTGGGCCTTAGAAAGCATCACTACAAACAAAGCTTGTGGAGGTGATGGAATTCCAGTTGAGCTATTCCAAATCCCGAAAGATGATGCTGTGAAAGTGCTGCACTCAAGATGCCAGCAAATGTGGAAAACTCAGCAGTGGCCACAGGACTGGAAAAGGTCAGTTTTCATTCCAATCCCAAAGAAAGGCAATGCCAAAGAATGCTCAAACTACCGCACAATTGCACTCATCTCACATGCTAGTAAAGTAATGCTCAAAATTCTCCAAGCCAGGCTTCAGCAATATGTGAACCGTGAACTTCCTGATGTTCAAGCTGGTTTTAGAAAAGGCAGAGGAACCAGAGATCAAATTGCCAACATCCACTGGATCATGGAAAAAGTAAGAGAGTTCCAGAAAAACATCTATTTCTGCTTTATTGACTATGCCAAAGCCTTTGACTGTGTGGATCACAATAAACTGTGGAAAATTCTGAAAGAGATGGGAATACCAGACCACCTGATCTGCCTCTTGAGAAATCTGTATGCAGGTCAGGAAGCAACAGTTAGAACTGGACATGGAACAACAGACTGGTTCCAAATAGGAAAAGGAGTACGTCAAGGCTGTATATTGTCACCCTGCTTATTTAACTTATATGCAGAGTACATCATGAGAAACGCTGGACTGGAAGAAACACAAACTGGAATCAAGATTGCCAGGAGAAATATCAATAACCTCAGATATGCAGATGACACCACCCTTATGGCAGAAAGTGAAGAGGAACTAAAAAGCCTCTTGATGAAAGTGAAAGAAGAGAGTGAAAAAGTTGGCTTAAAGCTCAACATTCAGAAAACGAAGATCATGGCATCTGGTCCCACCACTTCATGGCAAATAGATGGGGAAACAGTGGAAACAGTGTCAGACTTTATGTTTTTGGGCTCTAAAATCACTGCAGATGGTGACTGCAGCCATGAAATTAAAAGACGCTTACTCCTTGGAAGGAAAGTTATGACCAACCTAGATAGCATATTCAAAAGCAGAGACATTACTTTGCCAACAAAGGTTCGTCTAGTCAAGGCTATGGTTTTTCCTGTGGTCATTAATGGATGTGAGAGTTGGACTGTGAAGAAGGCTGAGCACCAAAGAATTGATGCTTTTGAACTGTGGTGTTGGAGAAGACTCTTACTGCAAAGAGATCCAACCAGTCCCTTCTGAAGGAGATCAGCCCTGGGATTTTTTAAGGGAATGATGCTGAAGCTGAAACTCCAGTACTTTGGCCACCTCATGTGAAGAGTTGACTCATTGGAAAAGACTCTGATGCTGGGAGGGATTGGGGGCAGGAGGAGAAGGGGACGACAGAGGATGAGATGGCTGGATGGCATCACCGACTCGATGGACGTGAGTCTGAGTGAACTCCAGGAGTTGGTGATGGACAGGGAGGCCTGGCGTGCTGTGATTCATGGGATCTCGAAGAGTCGGACACAACTGAGCGACTGAACTGAACTGAATAATCAGTGATGATGAGCATCTTTTCGTGTTCTTATTGGCCATCTGTATGTCTTCTTTGGTGAAATGTCTATTTAGATCTTCTGCCCATTTTTTGATTAGGTTGTTTGTTTTTTTGATATAGAGTTGAATGGGCTATTTGTATATTTTGTAAGTTAGGCCCTTGTTGGTTACATTATTTGCAAATATTTTCTCACGGTCCATGGGCTGTCTTTTCATGTTGTTTCCTTTGTTGTGCAAAAGTTTATAGGTTTGACTAGGTCCCATTTGTTATTTTTGCTTTTATTTCTTTTGCCTTGGGAGACTGACCTAAGAAAACAATTTACATTAGAAAATGTTTTACTTCTAGGGATTTTATGGTGATATGCCTTATATTTCAGTCAAAAGAAAAGTCTTTATTTCAAAGTACTATTATATGTTATTTCCAGATATTTACTATAAGATTTCACATTAGATGGACTTTGTATTGATTATCTTTTGCTATCATCCATTGCTTAGTAGTTTAGAACAACTTCTGTTTAATTTATGTAACACTTTCATGGGTTGGATGGGATAATTGGGATATCTGAAATAAGTCTTTTGGTTAGGATCAGATTGGTTGGAGTTGGATGGTGTAGGATGGCCTTATGCGTTCCAAATTTTGGGCAGATTGATCTGTGAGGATTTCAGTTAGGTGGCTTGTCTCCACTCCATGTGAGCTTTTGTCCTTTAGTAGGCTAGCATAGATTTCTCATGTTAGTCTCAAAGTTTCAAAATACAGGGAAGAGAGATGACAAGACCTAATTGGAAATGCTTTCCAAGACTATGCTTGTAGTGCTTGCTAGGTGACCGGAGAGGTTTGTTTGGGAACAGATATGCTGAAACCCTAAGTGTGAGTAGGAGTTAGACTGAAGAAGAGTTGGGGTCCAGGGTGGAGGAAGGAGATTGTTAAGAATGAAGCCCAGAAGAATCTGAAGAGAGAGTATCTGGACTAACACTTTTCCTAGAGCTGAAACATGAGGAAAGTGAAAGGCAGTTGCCAGAGGTGAAGCTGGAGATGAAGGCAAAGGATGAATGATGGAGAGGATTGAGGCTATGTACTAGGGACAATGGAAACCCACTGAAGGAATTTAAATAGGGATATAATAAAGTCAGGCCAATGCTCTAGAAGATCCGCTTTGGCTATAATTGAAGCTTTGATGAGAGGGGGCAAAACTGTAGTAAATAGACCAGGTAGTCAGAAGGCTCTTACAGCAGCTTCTTGCCTTAACATCTGCTTTTGTCCTGTTGATTTAGCCATTCCAGCCTTCTCCCCTCCACTTTCAGTTATTGTTTTCACAGTCTATCTTTTTTCATCTTTTTCTTTTCAGTCTATGTATATCTTTGTATTTATGGCAAATCAGGTAAGCAGTGTGTAATTGGGTTTAATATTTTATCATTTGAAGTATTTTTAATTGGAATATTTAATATATTCACCTTTAATGTAATTTAATGATATATCTGACTCAAATTTGCCATCTATTTCTGTCCCATCTGTTCTTTGCTTCTTTTATTCTCCTTTCTTGCACATTTTGGATTAAGTAGGTTTTATTTTATTTTCCTCTCTAATATCTTGCTAATTATATACATTTTATTATTCTTTTGACAGTTACCTAGAGATTACAGCATACATCCTTGACTCCATTAGAGTCACTTTTAAATTAGTACTTTTCTAACAAATCAGACAATGAAAGGATTTTATAAAATTTTAACTTGTATACATATTTTTAATCACAGATTTTTTTTTTTTTTGGTTATTGTTCAGTCAGTGTTATCTAGATTTATCTCATTTTAAACCTTTTATGTTTCTTGTTATTCCTTCTTGTATTCTGTGTTTGCATCTGGGATCATTAAGAATCCCTTTAGTATTTCTTTTCCTATAGATCTGATGGTGATAAATTCTCTCAGTTTTGTTTTTCTGATATACCGTATTTGGCCTTTATTTTTTAAAGGATAATTTTCTTGGGTATAGAATTTTAGATTGTTTATTTTCTTTTAATGATCCACTTTCTTCTGGAGATGCCATCCAAGGCAGAAAGAGGGAGTGAAAATTCTTGGTATCTCAGTTTCTTCCTCTCTCTTATCTTTTGAAGTGCCTCTAATGGTCTGAACCCAGCCAGAAGGCAGCAGGCATAGGAGCCCTGGAAACAGAGCCCTATGGCTTCAGTCCTCTCAGGATAGGCCTCAGAACATAGGGAAGGCAAGGAATGAATCTGAAGGCAAGCAGGATATAGATTTGCATAAGAGCTAACATTTATGAAATGTTTACTTTGTACCATGCACATCATATTACATGAATACTAGTGTGTTCATGAAGGTAGACTAAGTTATGCTATAATTTGAAAGAACAAATAAACAAAAATCTCAGGGACTTAGTGAACACAAAAACTTATTTCTCACTCATATTATGTGCTTAGCAGAGGCTGGTGGTGGGCTCTGTTCCACACAGAGACATACACTGATGGCAGGTGTTGAATCTTACAGTTATGTCATCTGGAATACGTTACCTTTTTGGTTGCCACAGAGGGGGAGAGAACCTGGAGAACTGTGCCGAGGTTCTTAGCTTTCCCTTACTATTCCCTCAACCTGCTGAATAGTACTGGCTACATGACCCCATCTAAGTACATATGTGCTAAGAAATGTTGAGAAGCACATGGAATATTTGATAAGCATTACTATTTTTGCTATTCATGAATTACTTCATTTAAGACCCAGCTAACAACGTCTGAGAACTTCCTCCACATGACTTTGGAATTTCACTCTGCTACTGGGTCCTCCCGGCCAAGTAACTATTGAGAATTCCTCATTCATGCTTACACTGTTACCCCAGTCTCTCCTGGAGGTCACTTGTCACACCTCAACCGACTCTAGCTGCTGTATTCAACCCAGGAGGTGACTCAGCTCTTACAGCTTATGTTTAAATTTTTTGAGCTACTTCAGCTCTCTCCATTCTACTGTGCTTTCTCTCAGGTTGGACATTTGTAATTCTTTTAGCCTTACAGAACATACATAGACCAAACAGTGGTATCTAACAAAATTCTGCAGACAGCTTGGGGATACTAGAAGGGAATTATAACACAGAAGAGGGAAACATAGATGGTAGCTATACTCTTGCTTCTAGACCATGCCCTTTAATAAGTGGTTTCCTTCTGGCTATGACACTTTTCTTGGACTCCTCAGCATGCTGTAACATTTACAGTGGCCAGCCCAGAATGGCAGTGCTTTTCCACATCCCTCCTACTCAAGAGGACAGATTTGCTCTTGGCATTCAAGAGACAAGAACTGCTTCCCTCCCTCAGCTTTACAGCTTCTTTCTTTAGAAAAAAAGTCAACTCTCACCCACAGTCTGTGATCTTGTCCTAAGAGTTCAGACATGGCAATCAAAAAATTTGACATTCAATTTTCCAAAATCTAGATTATACCACCTGAAATAAAACCACATGTGAGCTTTCAATCCAGAGTAGACTTTGGTATTTCCAGTTAGGTTCCTTTTAGGTCCCTACCCACAGCTTAAGGTAAAGATACACATGCCTCCCTACACCTCCTGTCATCATCTGGTTTCTGCTCCTGATCTCCTGTAAGTATATTTAAGATCAAAGCCACATGTGTACGCACGCACGCGCATGCACACACACACACCCAAAGAACAAAGAATAATGCACAGAGATAATTAAGTTAAAAATCACATCTAGGGAAAAGAATCTTTCACAGGCATGCTCCTATTAAAAATACAGAAATCTGCTTTTCTAAACAAACATGTTACATGTCAGTTTGAGGCATTTACATCTAGGTTAATGGGTGAAAATCTTCTTAAAAAATGATGCATGCACATTAGCTTTACCTTTGGATTAAAAAGAAACCTTTCCAATTATTTTCTTAAAGGAAGTCTTTTCCAAAGACAAATTGATATCTTTACCTATAGATAGAAAATTGCTAGCAACTTTTAAAGGATATCTCAGTAGTTTTAAAATAAATGTCTCTCCTACCAGATATCTTGCCACATTTGGGACTGGTGCATAGATGTATTGAGTTGGCCAGAAAGTTCATTTGGGTTTTAAAAATTTGAACAAATTTTTTGGCCAACCCAATATTTGGTTGTTGTATTTTAAGGAATTACAGAATTTTACACTCATTGCTTTCATTTCAATCACATAACTAAAAAGTCTAGAGCATTATAGTCCAGTAGAAATATAATGTGAGCCAATATATAATTTAAACTTTTCTAGTAGCTGCATTAAATAAGTAGAAAAAAGGCACAATTAATTTTAATATTAGTATATTTTATTTAATCTGATATATCCAAAGCACATTAAAATGTATTTAATATGTTTATGTTCTGTATAAACATAAAGCATATTAAAATATATAAGGTGTTCAATAGCCACAGATGGCGTGGCTACCTGTAGGTCTAGAGGCATGACTGGATACAATGATTCAAATGAGGCATCAGGATTCATTGCTCTCCCATTTTTCTATTCTGCTCCTCCTCTGTTGGCTTCATTCTAAAAGATATTCTCCTCATGGTAGCAAAATGGCTGGAACAGCAACAAGCTACATCTTTTCAGGTCCAGATCCCATAACCAAAAGGAATTTCTGTCTCCTCCACAGTGAGAGCAAAGTCCTGAACCAGTCAGCTGGGTGTCCATTCTGTTTTGTTTTGTTTTTTTTTAATTTTATTTTATTTTTAAACTTTACATAATTGTATTAGTTTTGCCAAATATCAAAATGAATCCGCCACAGGTATACATGTGTTCCCCATCCTGAACCCTCCTCCCTCCTCCCTCCCCATTCCATCCCTCTGGGTCGTCCCAGTGCACCAGCCCCAAGCATCCAGTATCGTGCATCGAACCTGGACTGGCAACTCGTTTCATACATGATATTTTACATGTTTCAATGCCATTCTCCCAAATCTTCCCACCCTCTCCCTCTCTCTCAGAGTCCATAAGACTGTTCTATACATCAGTGTCTCTTTTGCTGTCTCGTACACAGGGTTATTGTTACCATCTTTCTAAATTCCATATATATGCGTTAGTATACTGTATTGGTGTTTTTCTTTCTGGCTTACTTCACTCTGTATAATATGGGTGTCCATTCTTAAAGCAATTTCTATAGTGAGGAAGCAGGATGAAGGCCCAGGTCCCATGACCACCCATGTAGTCCCATTAAACCACCCATGCTGACAGTAAGGACAAGGGGAGGTCCTCAGAGGAAAAGCAGGTGCTGTCACCAGAAAATTGGCTGGGGCTGGACAGAAAATATTTGAAACAGAAGCAAGCAAAAACATCAGAGGTCTTCTCCAACAATCAGCAGAGTACAGGTGGTAATAACTGAAGCCCAGGTGTTGATGAAACCTCGCAGGGGTACGTGGATAAAGGGCCAGAGAGGAGAGCCCTGAAGGACTCACATCTCCTAAGGATGAGCAGAGAAGGAGGAGACTGAAAAGGGGGTATGACAAAGAGCCATGAAACTGATAAAAAGAAGGTGGGGAAACTGCTAACTCACAGACGCCAAAGTGAGACATTATTCTGAGGAGTCAATGGCATTTAAGGCAGCCAAGAATCAAGCAAGGGAAGTACCAAGAAGTAGTCAACATATTGAATGAAACATGGGCCTTAGACCTTGGCAAGAGCAGTTTAGGTGTAGCAGTGGTGCAGAAGATAACCAATCGGTTGAGGGTAGGTCCAGTGGGAGGTAAGTAAATGTAGTCAAAGCATGAGGACTCTTTCAAGAAGTTTGGGTGTGAATAGGAGGCGACATCTAAGATGGTCATTTGAGGAGGCTGTGCTCATGGTCACATGCTGAGGGAGGATTTATTAAATACAACATAAATTATTAAATACACTGAATATGATTTGTTTCAGCACTAATAATTTTACAGTAAAATGAAATAATATGCAGTACAGTGTAGAACTAGGTTTGATTTCTTCTTCAATGACTGAAGCTTGGCTTTCTTGCCTTGGTTTTCTCGTTTGTGAAATGGAAGCAGTAATGCTGATTTCATGGCTATCTTGGATTAAATGAGATAATGAATGTAAAAAAGTATTCAGTAAATGTAATTATTGTCATTGTTCCTCTGCACCAGCCATTGGTGAATAAACTATATTGTTTCTTATTTCCATGCTTTTGCATTTGGCTTAGAATGTTTCTTCCCTTCTGCCATTAGCCTGATGAACTCCTGCTCACCCTGGAATACCCCAAAAAAGTGGCTTTCTCTCTGTTGCTTGTCTGCTCCCCTGCCCACAGATGCCCTTAACCACAGATGAAGCAGGGCTTTGCTGTCCTCATTCTCCATTGCCTTTGAATTGCTTCTGTGAGCTGACCCACATTGCCATCTCCAATGCAGATCTATGCTGGTCCGCACCCACAAGGCCAGTTTCTTGTACTAAAGTGAATATTCTATCCTTGGTATCATGTCTTCCTGCCCATGACTCTAGAAATTCAGTCTTCATAATTCAAGGACCTTTCATTTGAACTATTCAGACTCGATCGTTTGCATTTCTCTTTCTAGCTTTTTCTGTTCCTGTTGGTGACAGCACAATTCTGCGCAACACTGAAAACCTGGAGGTACAGTTCTCCATGTGTTGCCTTCAGATGACAAATGTATTCTGCTGGTGCCTTGGGCAAAACGCCTTCTCCAAAATACCACTGTCTGTGAATACTTCCTCCTACAAAACTCTAGCTTCAGTTACAGGGTGAAGGATTTTATGGACAGAAGGAAAGCTGCATTTCTCCCTTCCAGATTACTCAGAAGTTCATTCCTCTGTGGCTGCTTTCTGTAATCCACTCTGTAATGCTGGTCCTGGGTCCTTCCTATTCCTTCCACCCTTCACTCAGCTTCTGCAGCCAGAGTTAGATCTACTCACTGCCTTCTCAGCAGCTTCTGTTACTTAATTCTTTCCTACTGTCTTATTTGTCCCCTTATAGGACAGGGGCTTCTCTATGGTGCAGAGGAAGTGTAATGGGCTCAAGGAAGATTCTAACTTTGTATTTTCTATACTGTCTTCATGTTCTTTTTCTTTCAACATGTTCTGCTTTTTAAATTCATTTAAACTACAAGAATAAAAGCCTGGAATATTTTTTCCAAGTCTGATTTTCTTTGTATATTCCTTCCTCTTGGGAAAAAATTAAATATGATTTTTTTTTTTTTTTGCATTCCTGACCTCCAGAAGCTGGAGTGCAGCTGTATGATGGGGGCAGTGCATCAAATCCTGGGGATTAGTAATCCTCACCTTTCAAATGATAACAGCTCTTGAGTGACTTCCTTGGAAGCTTTGGTACACAAAAGAAGTTCAATAGAGAGCAGGTTTTGAATGTTGCCATTTTGTTGATTATTTCGATATACTATTAAGATATCATTGCTTAGAAACTGTTGAGAGAGATGGATGGATGGGTCACTGGGTATAAGGAGATAGATATAAAGAAAAATATTGGACACATCAAACTGGCTGTATTTATGAGACTAAATATTTTGCTGTATTAATCTCCTGGTAGGAATTTCTTTATATTGAGAACCCAGAAGATTCAGAAAGACTCTTTGCTGCTTATGAGGCATCATCCAGAATGCACAGTAGAGTGTCTGGAACATAGCAGAGGCACAGTAAATGTTTATTGGGGGACCTGATGCTCCATTTGGTCTGCTTAAGTCAGAGCCAGCTCCTCTGAGCTCTGTCCTTGCTAACACACTCTCCCAGCCATGGAGGTAAACCAGGTCAGACTGATGGATTTCACCCAAAGTTGTTAATCCGTTAACAATTGGCTGTAAAAGTGTGCTTATGGAAACAAAATGGGAAAACTAAAAACCAGATTTGCAGTTGCAGTGTAAAGATATAATTGCCATGTGTTGGAAGAAAGAAGGGCCCCTTGCAGATTGTAACTGTTATTTTCATACATGAAGAAAATGTCCTGGATTTAGTGAATTTTCTTTGGTCATCAGCAAAATGGAATTTCTGATTTAGAGCACCAAACTGATTTTTTTTTATTCTGCTGTTATTCACTTTTTTTCATTCAAACATTTGGAAAAAAAAAAAAAATAGGCCCCTGATAAATTGATCAGGCAATTCTAACTCTTACTAGCTTGTGATCTTGGGTAATTCACTTAACTTCCTGAGTCTTGATTTCCTCATTTGTAAAATGGGTATAAATATCTATTTGTGGGATGATTGGATGAGAGGATGTGTATAAAACATCTAGCAGAGTGCTTAGAACACAGAACAGTTATTAAAAAATAGCAGAAAATAACAGAATTTGCTTCCACAGCGCTGCTGCTCAATACTGGGTAGGCTTAAGCCCCTTGTATTATTCCTGACTCCAGTGAAGCAGAATCTATAGGATGTGTGTATATTATACATGTGTGTGTGTAAAGAGAGAGAGATTGACTTTATGGAATTGGCTCACACAGTTGTGGAGGCTGGCAAGTCTAAAATCTGTAGGGTGAGCTAGCAGGCTGGAGGCCCAGGAGAGAGAAAGCTAATGATGTTACAGTTGAAGTCCAAAGGCCGCCTGCTGCAGAATTCACTCTTGTTTCAGGAATGTCAGGCTTTAAACTGATTGAGTCCTACCCACAAGATGGAGGGCAATCTATTTTACTCAAAGTCTACTGATTTAAATGTTCATTTCGTCCCAAAACACCCTTACATAAATATCCAGAACAATGTTTGAATGTGTATTTAGGCATTGTGGCCCAACCAAGTTGACACATAAAATTAACCATCACACTCCCTTTGTTTATTATCCAATACTGCCTCAGATGAAAACAGTCTCCTGATGGGTCTTTCTGCTTCCACTCTTGCTTCCTACCAGTACATTTATAAACAGTAGCAAGAAACAACACTTGGATTCCTTCTTTCTCATGCTTAACTCCAATGGCCTCCCCTTGCACTTACAATTAAAGCAAGTTTCTTATCAGTGTTTATAAGGCATTGCATGTCCTGGTCTGCTCTGACCTCACTTTACTAGAACCATCTGTGGTTGCTC
The DNA here is from genome assembly GCF_029407905.1 of Bubalus kerabau. Lineage (NCBI taxonomy): Eukaryota > Metazoa > Chordata > Mammalia > Artiodactyla > Bovidae > Bubalus > Bubalus kerabau. The sequence continues at coordinate 19,311,778 of NC_073641.1, forward strand.
TCCTCCTGTGTCACTTAAGGTAATACCTGTCATTGTAACTGATAAAAACCTGGAATCTCAGTGACTTAACACAGCACAGGTTTATACCTTACAGTGGTAGGCAATTTCTGACATGGCTACCAAAGATCCTTGCCTCGTGGTATTGATGCCTTAGTATAATCCCTTCCCCTTTGGGCTTCCCTGGTAGCTCAGCTGGTAAGGTGTCTGCCTGCAATGCAGGAGACCCTGGTTCAATTCCTGGGTTGGGAAGATCCACTAGAGAAGGGATAGGCTACCCACTCCAGTATTCTTGGGCTTCCCTGGTGGCTCAAGCTGGTAAAGAATCTGCCCACAATGCAGGAGATCTGGGTTTGATCCCTGGGTTGGGAAGATCCCCTGGAGAAGAGAAAGGTTACCCACTCCAGTATTCTGGCCTGGGGAATTCCTTGGACTGCATAGTCCATGGGACTGCCAGAGTTGGACACGACTGAATGACTTTCACTTTCACCTTTTCTCTTCCCCCTTAGTGCGGGCTGGATCTAGAGACTTGCTTCTAACAGAATATGGTAGAAGTGATGGGCTGCCACTGCCACTTCTATGATTAGATGACAGAAGACTGTGACTTCCACCTTATTAGTGCTCTCTGGTGCCTTGTGTGCACTTGTTCTAATGAATGTTGGAAGGGCGTATGTGGCAAGGAACTGAGGGTAGCCACTTGCCAACTGTCAGCAAAGAACCGAGGCTCAAAGTCCAATAGCCCTGAAGGAACTGAGTCCTGTCAATAACCACAGAAGTGAGCTTGAAAGCAGATTCTAGGTGGTCCATTTTATTGGCATATAGGGGCTTGTAGTATTCTGTATTTATGTGGTGTTGGTTGTAACTTTTTTTTCATTTCTAGTTTTATTGATTTGAGTCTCCTCCCTTTTTTTCTTGATGACTCTGGCTAGAGGTTTATCAATTTTGTTTATCTTTTCAAATAACCAGATTTTAGTTTCACTGATCTTTTCTATTGTTTTCTTTGCTTCTATTTCATTTATTTCTGCTCTGATCTTTATGATTTCTTTCCTTCCACTAACTTTGAGTATTGTTTGTTCTTCTTCCTCTAGTTGCTTTATGTTTAAGGTTAAGCCGCTTACTTGAGATTTTTCTTGTTTCCTGAGGTAAAGTTGTATTGCTTATAAATTGCCCTCTTAGAATTATTTTTGCTGCATCCCATAGGTTTAAGATCATCACATTTTCATTTGTCTCTGGGTATTTTTTACATTTCCTCTTTGATTTCTTCCATGATCCATTGGTTATTTGGTAGTATATTGTTCACTCTCCACATGTTTGTGTTTTTTGCAGTTTTTTCCTGTTGTTGTTATTCAGTTGCCCAGTCATGTCTGACTGTTTGCAACCCATGGACTGCAGCACGCCAGGCCTCTCTGTTCCTCACCATCTCCCAAAGTTTGCCTAAGTTCACATCCATTGCATCAGTGATGCCATCCAGCCATTTCATCCTCTGACAGCCTGTTCCCCTTCTGCCCTCAATCTTTCCCAGCATCAGGGACTTTTCCAATGAGTCAGCTGTTCACATTCTAATCTCGTAGTGCTGTGGTCAGAAAAGATGCTTGATAAAATTTCAGTTTTCTTAAATTTACCACGGCTTGCTTTGTGGCTCAGCATGTGATCTATCCCGGCGAATGTTCCATGCTGCTTTTGAATAGAACAGTCTCTCTCTCTCTCTCTCTGGGTGTGTGTGTGTCTGTCTGTCTCTTGAGATACAGACAGACACACACACAGAGATATGATAATATATATATGTGTATATATATACACATATACACACACACATACACATACATATCAGTTAAGTCCAGCTGGTCTAATATATCATTTAAGGCTGGGTCTTGGCCTTCTGGTGGGCAAAGTCATGCCAAGGGGTTTGTCTAGACGTGGCTGTGGGTTCAGGAAGTCTTTAGGCATCCTGTTTGCTGATTGACGGGGCTATAGTCCCACCTTGTTGGTTGCTTGACCTGAGGTATCACAGCACTGTTGCCTTTAGGCTATTGGCTGGGGCCAGGTCTTGGTGCTAATGATCCAAGCAAGATGTCTGCTTCCATTTAGAGTTCAAGTAGATGAACCCTTCCCAGTATTTTCACCTTGCTTTTCTGATTGCAGAGAGAGACATAGCTGCCCTCTACTTCCCCCATGAGATCCTCCAAGACCAACAGGTAGGTCTGAGCCAGATTCCTATGAAGTCACTGCTTTTTCTCTGTGTCCTGGTGTACATGAGACCTTGGTGTGCCTTCCAAGAAAGGAGTCTCTGTTTCACTGGTTCTGTGGATCTCCTGGGATCAAGCCCTGCTGGCCTTCAAAGCCAAATGCTCTGGGGTTGCCTCCTCCTGATGGCAGACCCCAAGGCTGGGGAGCTTGACATGGAGCTCAGACCTCTCCTGTGGGAGAATTGTGAAATATAATTATTCTCCAGTTTGTGAGTCACTGTCCCAGGGATATGGGATTTAATTACACTGTGAGTGTGCCCCTCCTACTGTCTTACTGTGGTTTTTCTTCTTTGTCTTTGGGTGTAGTGTATATTTGTTGGTAGTTCCAGTCTTTTTTTTTTTTTTTAATGATTGTTCAGCAATTATGTATGATTTTCATATCCACATAGGAGGAGGTGAGCTCACAATCCTTCTACTCTGTTATATTGTCCCAGATCCTTTTAAGGCATTTTCAACTTACAATGGATTTATTGAAGTGTAATAGTAAATTGAGGAAGACATATATTTTTCTTTGGTCATCACTGAGTCACATGGACTCACCTATCTAGGTGGGCTGGAAAATTCAGTCTCTGGTTGGGCAGCCACTTGATAGTTATAATCAACATTGGAAGGAGAGGTTTGGTGGAGAGATAGTGGTTCTCAGCATGCCCCTAAACCTGTTTTTTCTCAGTTATATGACATGATAAATGTTGTCCTTCCTTTTTGCATGAAATGTGTTGCCCACATGGTTAGCTACCTATCAACATATAAATCCTTGTTTAAATGATATTTCTTTTCTTTGGACAGGACTTCCCGAGTGTCCTACATAGAATAGGCTTCAGTTCAGATCAGTTCAGTTCTGTTCAGTCGCTCAGTCGTGTCCGACTCTTTGCGACCACATGAATTGCAACATGCCAGGCCTCCCTGTTCATCACCAACTCCCGGAGTTCACTCAAACTCACATCCATCAAGTTGATGCCATCCAGCCATCTCATCCTCTGTCGTCCCCTTCTCCTCCTGCTCCCAATCCCCCCCAGCATCAGAGTCTTTTCCAATGAGTCAACTCTTTGCATGAGGTGGCCAAACTACTGGAGTTTCAGCTTTAGCATCATTCCTTCCAAAGAAATCCCAGGGCTGATCTCCTTCAGAATGGACTGGTTGGATGTCTTTGCAGTCCAAGGGACTCTCAAGAGTCTTCTCCAACACCACAGTTCAAAAGTATCAATTCTTCGGTGCTCAGCTTTCTTCGCAGTCCAACTCTCACATCCATACATGACCACTGGAAAAACCATAGCCTTGACTAGACGGACCTTTGTTGACAAAGTAATGTCTCTGCTTTTTAATATGCTATCTAGGTTGGTCACAACTTTCCTTCCAAGGAGTAAGCGTCTTTTAATTTCATGGCTGCAATCACCATCTGCAGTGATTTTGGAGCCCCAGAAAATAAAGCCTGACACTGTTTCCCCATCTATTTGCCAAGAAGTGATGGGACCAGAGGCCATTATCATAGTGTTCTGAATGTTGAGCTTTAAGCCAACTTTTTCACTCTCCTCTTTCACTTTCATCAAGAGGCTTTTTAGTTCCTCTTCACTTTCTGCCATAAGGGTGGTGTCATCTGCATATCTGAGTTTATTGATATTTCTCCCGGCAATCTTGATTCCAGCTTGTGCTTCTTCCAGCCCAGCATTTCTCATGATGTACTCTGCATATAACTTGAATAAGCAGGGTGATAATATACAGCCTTGATGTACTCCTTTTCCTATCTGGAACCAGTCTGTTGTTCCATGTCCAGTTCTAACTGTTGCTTCCTGACCTGCATATAGGTTTCTCAAGAGGCAGGTCAGGTGGTCTGGTATTTCCATCTCTTTCAGAATTTTCCACAGTTTATTGTGCTTACCTCTACAGTATTTTAAACTGCAGCCCTTTATTTGTTTCTAGTGTAACATTATTACAAATTGCGATTACTTTATAAGTCATTGCTTTTCACTCTCTCCACTGCTCAAGTGTAAGCTCCAGGAAGTCAGGACTGTTCATCATTATATTCTTCCATCTAGCCCAGCATCTGGCATTGTTGTGAAATAAATGAATAAACAGCTGTTTTAAAAGAGTGAGGTTACACACTTCCTGGGAATTAACTGATAGAACCATATAAAAAGTGTTCTCCCAGTACTTCTCAGTAAAACACCTTGACAAACTGTTAGGGGTTGAAGGTAAGGGCTCAAGGAAACCAAGAGAACCAATGTGGTCTGTATGAGGCAAGCTGGAATTTGGAATTTTACTCCTCAGATGAGGAGAAAAGAGCAGAACAGCAGGTTAAAAGGGAGAGGAAGACTGGTAAGCCAGTGAGGCATGAAGAACTTGGATGTTTTTGGGAGAATGATGCAGATGCTTAGAAATTCTGTTGCAGGATTACCATGAATGGGAAACTGTTTACTGTGAATTTCAGTGGGATCCATAAGTGCCATGACCTGTTTTTAGTAGGATCTATTGTCTTCACATGCACTTTATGTGAATGTGTGTATGCATGCATAGGGTCATTCCAAACTAAGAAGAGGCTACCTTGTGTACTTTTTAACCCACTGAAGGATGGAACCAGCAGGTACAGAAGTGCAAATCCAAAAGTCAGACAACATGTTGAGAATTAAAATCTGAAGAATTTACCAAGATCTTTATAAAAATTTCAGAATTCCCATGGGATGTGAAATAGCTTAAGTTTTCCACACTGAGATTTTGAGTCTCAGGGATGCCAGCTGATACATTTCTCACCAACCTTCTGATTTTCTGCTGTTGTAGTCTTTATCACCATCATGTAGATGCCTAACTGGGGTGGCTCGTGCCAGCCCCACTTGAATGTAAGATCCTGTAACTAGTTCTGGCCAGTGGAACATTCATGGAAGTTATATATTCTACATCAAGATTGATACATGAAAAATCTCCCTGCATTCTTCTACTTTTCTCTTTTCCATTTGTCATCCAGGTATTCAAGTCTAAGGTGATCTCAGAAGCTGTATATTGAAGATGGCAGAGTCTCTGTGAGCCCCAGTCCTGGAAGTCACACATTTCAGAGAACTTCAGGTACAGGAGAGAAGATCTCTCCATCGGGAATAAGAAAAGCAAATACTAAATCATCACTTATATATGCCTTATATCCGATATATGCCTAATGTACTTACGGAAGATAAAGGAGCAGTCATATAGAAAACATAGTTGAGGTTTTGGCCAATAGTGCCCTAAGAGCCTTTGGAACCAGAGGGGCTTACTTACTTACTATCTTATCCGCAAATGGGTCAGCTCATTTCGAGTAAACTATTTCCAGTGGTCTGTTAAAAATAACTCAGTTGGTGGGAAGTCCTCTCTGCATGGATTCAACGTCCCTTCTCTGGGAGGTTGTTAGAGCCTACCCAGCATCTTTTGCAGAGAGTGGTGAGATAAGGAAATGAAGTGGGTTTTTGTGCCGCCAGAGTAAACTTCTTGCAAAGTTCTGGGATGAGGAAAGGATGGCAGCAATTGTTAGCCATTGTCTTTCCCCCTCATGTCTTTGCAGAGGGCAGTGAAGTCAGCACGGTTTTCTCAGTCTCAATTCATCTATGGCCAGGATAGGGAAATGCCACACAACTCCAGAATGGAGTAAGAGTATTTGTTCAGTACAGAAGTAGTGGCTTATCAACACAGACATCAAGGTGAACAAGACAGGAGTAACTTCCTGAGAGTCCTAGGACCCAATAGACTTTGTCTGTTCCATAGAAAATCTTCATGCCTGTGGAGAAAGGATCCTATTTAACTTTTTCTCTTGGAATGTAAACATTGAGGAGAGATCTATGCCATATCCTCTCCTTGTTAAATAAAGCACCTTGGAGGAAATGTGGCAGAATCCTGGTTTGAGAACATCTTTTTGGAAGCCGGAATTGTGATTTAAAGTCAAGAGAAAGAAATAGTTCTTCTCCAACTTCAGTTTCGGGAAAGCATTTATCTTCATCACTCTCATCTAGACTCTCAGTTTGTGCTTAGGGAAGACAGATGTGTCCTGCAGGTCTTTCCTCCCTCATGTGAAAAAGGGAGCAGTGCATCATATTTGGCTTGTGAACAAACAGAGAATATCAGCTTCCATTTCACAAATACATCCATTCACTTGGAGGAGTGTTTCCCTCTGACTGAGGGAGCAGAAGGCCCATTACAGTGTATTCTGTGTGTCCCCAGGCTTTAATATATCTCAGAGCAGCTCTCCTCAGCATTCCACATTATAAAATCAATCTCTATTTAAGTAAGAGGAGGATATTTATTTCTTAATTTTTTAATAATGTATTTTGTGATTTGTTAGAGCTTCAGTATTGTATTATTTATTTATTGTGCCTATAGGGTGCATTGCTGCTTGGTAATAGAGGAGCTATGGAAACTTGAGACCTAAGCAGAAATGAGTTCAATAATATTGCTACACTCTAGGACTTTATCCAAAATTAACAAAAGAACAAAAGTGCAAGGCAATGATAACCCATCTGACAGCATTTTGAGAGTGTTTGTGAAAGAATAGTGATAGGGATTTTATAAGAATGGCAGACAAGGGAAAATGACAAATGGATGGATTTTTAATCAGAACTATTTCATAAACCTCATAAAACTGGATTTACTATGTTCTTGGTGTGTGTGTGTCTATCTGTCTCTATGTTTTTATTTAATGCTTTAATAAGGTAAAAGCTATCTAAGGACTTGATCGAACTTAAATATTTTCCCCATCCTCTTGCAAATCATATAGGCAAGAATGGTGATGAATGTAGCTTGGGACAAAGATGCCTTCACTTTGATTCCAAGGCCTGCTGACTGTTGAAAAGAAGGGAGACCTCCACATGGAAAAAGGGGTACAGTTTTGTTTATTCTTATTGTTTGTTAAATAGCATAAAATGTGCTTCTTAATTTTTGTCCCCCAAACTTAAAGTAATAGGAAGTAATTCTCTACTTTCTTGAAAATTTCCTTGAAAATTCTCTAATGTACATAGGAATGATGTCATAAAAATTGGTAACAGATAAAAATCAGGGGTAAATTGACATGTTTAACTCAAAGATTTCTACACCTATAAGACATTACTCAAATTCTGTTACTAGTGATATGATTGGAGTAGGAAATGGCAACCCACTCCAGTGTTCTTGCCTGGAGAATCCCATGGACAGAGGAGCCTGGTGGGCTGCCATCTATGGGGTCGCACAGAGTCGGACACGACTGAAGCAACTTAGTAGCAGCAGCAGTGATATGATACTAATTAGGGCCAATACCCTCCAATGATTTAGGTTTCTTTAACTCTTATTAATCTTGATGGGCATTTCAGGAAAATTATATCATGCTGATGACACCATTTGACATTAAGCAATAAATAAAGGCAGCGAAGGACACTTGCCCTTGGTGGAAAGATGCCATCTTTAGTCAGCCAGGCAGTCAGCCAGTCTGTCAACAACATTTATTGAGTGCCTAATGAGAGAGGGTGCCATGAGACAGGGAGGAGACAGGGGCTCTGGCCTTGAGGGGCAGCCAGGACAATGATGGAGTCAGAGAAGAGGAAGAGACATGCCCACAGAAAGCTGGAGAAGCAGTGTCTCACTGAGCAGAGCACAAGGGCCATCCAGGGGGTGGGCAGCTTGCCTTTGCTGAGCCCCGATAGCACAGGAACCCTCGCTAGTCTAAGAGTATCAGCGAGCTTATTGGGTACTCATGCAATGCTCTGAGGGAAGTGGTTTCAATTTCTCCAAGTCTCAGTTTTCCTCAACTGACTGCTCAGGCGGGCAGTCAAGGTGTGGCAAAGCCAGAGTGGGTGCAGTTTGCCCCACCATGCGGGAGGTCAGGGGCACTGACGCCTGACGGGAGAGGCAGGCAAGGAGAGCACAGCCTTAGCTACATATGTTTGAGGCTCCTCACCTTTTCAGGCTCTCCCCCACTTTTTTTTTAAAGTCAGGTTCCTAATGAAGGGAAGAACTATGAAATTCCTATTTTCAGATTTGGTTGAGGAGATGACAGAAGAATCTGTGCACATTTGGTTCTAGCACATGTTCAGTCCTGTCATATTTGTGTGATTTGTGCTAGTGGAAGCAAATTTATGGCTGAATGCTTGTGTGATCTAGTAAGTTCTCAGTAGCATAGCAGGGCAGAGCCTGCTGATTCTTCCTTCTGTTTTCTTTCAAGGTGCAGTTCAGGGGTCCTTCTTTTTAATGGGCTGCAAATCTTCATTCACTTCCTATTTGTCCTGGAGCTGGAACCAACAAAGGGAAGGCAGAGCAAACTTAGTCTGCATTGTCTTGTTGTAGAGAAGGTTCTTCCCATAAACTCTCTGTAAACTCATTCTTGGGGCCCTGGAGATCACAGCACAGAAGAGAGATTAATTGGCCTTTGGGACTAGACAAGATCCATAAAGACTTTGGTTGTAGCCATAAGAAGATATAGAGACTGGTTAAAGTAATAGAAATCCTTCATTAATAAGCTGGTTTTTCAATATTGACAAAAGCATGAATGAAAAGTTTGGTTTTTCTTTCTTTTTAATTCTTTGGAAGAGATAGAGTTGGAACAGAATGACTGTGTTCTAATCAGACTCAGTCTTAGGAAGCCAAGTCATGGCTAACATGTATGGGAAAGGAGGCCATCCAGACTTGGGTATGACATAACCACATCTACCTGCTGGAAGACTCGAATATGGGATATACTTATTCTTTGTTTCCAAATAGAGTATTTCCAAATGAATTCCTTACAAATGAAATAGGCTTACATATCGGTATGATTAGGACATCCATTCATTTAACAAACACATGTGGATCATCTACCCTGGGTCAAGCAGAACACTAGGTCCTGGGAGTTTAGAAAAGACTGTCCTGCCCATGTGCTTAGGGAGCTCCATTGCAATAGGGAGGAGCAGGTGTAGAGAACACCGTAGAACAGAGCATGCCACCCATGTACCATAGATGTATGGGCGAGCTACCAGGGCTGAGGAGGGCAGAGGAGCCCATGTTTTGTGGCAAACATGTACACTATTACTCTAGAACATTGTGAAACAGAGTGAATGATTTATTTCATGGCTTGGAGGCCTGTGGAAAGTCTCATTTCAGTTTACAAGTATGCGGTCTCACGCATTAGAAGACAGGACAGTTGCTGTGCAGCTGCTGCAGCTAATGTATGGAAATGGGATGGGACAGGGTTGGAGGAATGGGAGATGTAGTTGCTCAAAGGCTGATTGTCCATTTCCCCCCTATCCCATTGCAGGCCTTCCAACTGTAAGTGCAGAAACATTCTTTGATTTCACAGAATGTGTGGAAACAGAAGGTCAGCCTGACAATCTCTGAATATTGAAAGTTTGCTGTGGCCACAGCAAGACAGGAAGGTAGGCCATTTATCAGGATCATGAGTGGGTAATCCAAAGGGAGTGGGTGAGTATGTCATACAAACAAACACAAACTTCTGAGGATGAAGTGAATTTTGATCCACTACATTATGATTTTAATGGATTAGGAATTTTGGCTCATTATAATAGCCTGCTCCAGTGTTCTTGCCTGGAAAATTCCATGAACAAAGAAACCTGGCAGACTACAGCCCACGGGGTTGCAGAGAGTTGGACGTAACTGAGCGACTGAATCTGCACACATGCATAATAGCCCTATGAACAAAATAAAGGTATATTGTTATTTTGAAGTGAAAAATAGAACCTAAACCAAATCAAACCAGAGTTTTTTGAAAACAGTATCACTAGAGGCAATGGTAAGCAAAACAAAGGAAGAAACAGGAGAAGATTTTAAGTTTTGTTTTTGTTTCTATCCTTTCTATAATGGAAAATTTCAAACATAATCAGAAATCAGAACTAGTAAAAACTCATGTACTCATCACCCAGCTTCAGTAATTTCATGAGTTCATGCCCAATCTTGTCTCATTTATAATACCCCATCCCCCAACTCCACACCACTCCCACTAGTCCCAGGGATTAGGATGGCACTGTTGACTATCAGTTTAGGACCAGGCACATCAAATAAAAAGAGCAGTGAGCAAGGAAAGAGTTGCACCAATTGTGTGGTTTCGCCAGGTGGTGCCAAGTGAACTGGTGACATCTGTGTCCCCATGTTTGTTCTTTTGCCTGCTTTCAAGCTTTCCAGTTCTTTCCAGTGCCAGGAAGTAGGGAACAGGTTGTCTAGGTATTTTATGCTCTAATAAAGGACTGTATATATGGAAAGAAGATGGCAGGGAAGGAGAGCAGATAGAAAGAGGAGGGTAGGACTGAGGGGCAGAGCACAAAAGATTAAGCTTGCAGGTGGCCAACCGTGCTGTTGGAAGATTGGGAAAACTCACTGCACTCCCCAGCTCTTCCTCCAGCTTTTCTTTACTCCATCCTCCGGGTGAATGGGCTGAACCATTGCCAATTCCCCATAGTCCTCACCTGTCTTGATCCCAGGTTTCTTCAGATGCTGCCCCTGAGTCTTGAATGCTACCCCTGCCCATGTCCCTCATGAGGTCCCCTTGTGTCCCAGGTCTGGGGCAGTGCCCTTCTAGTATCCTCCCCAGCTTCCTGCACTCATGCTGCTGGAGCGGTCCATGTGTTGTGTTAACTCCCTGTTCAGTCACTTGTCTTCCCCAACAGACTGTGGACTACATAGGGACAGGCTTGTGATGGCTTTGTTGTGTATTCCCATGTATACTGAGTGCCCAGCATGCAGTAGATGTTCAATGTAATTTTTACTGAATGCATAAAAAAAAGCTGAAAACAAAATATGTAGGATATGCAAAAATGCATATCCAAGAATAGGGGAATGACTCCAGGCTCCCTTTGTGGTAATTAGACAAAAGGTGACTCTTGAGAAAAAATGCCACTTCCAAGATAGGGCACCCTGTGTGTGAGCTGATTCAGTCTTTACTGGCCTCTCCATTAGGTATCCTCATGCAGGGAACAACCTGCCCAACCATGAGCAGCAACTCTGGAGGGATCTTTGTACCAATGGTTCTCTAGTCTGATTACATATTAGAAAAAGTTGCTCTTCGAAGCTATCCTTGTCCAAGCCCCAACCTCAGAGATTTAGATTTAATTGATCTTGAGGCACTGGTTTATCAGTGTATTTTTAATGCCCCCCCCCCCCCCCGCAAGTATTGCAGCCTGGGCTGAGAACTATAGCTTTGGACTTAACCATTATGAATATCTCAAACTAGGCTGTATTGCAGATGTGGATTTGCACTGTATACATGTGTATCAACATGCTGATGGGTCCACATTCCAGCTGAAATGCTAAAGCCAATATCTACCACTGGCACTTCTAGATTAACTGCCAAGAGCCATTGCCGTTAACACCTACCCCCAAATGCCCAGGTAGGTACCCCACCCCCACCCCAAACTGTCTTGCATCAAGGAGGAAGCTAAGAGGCAGCTTAACCCCTACCCAGAAATGCAACTCAAGATTGTGGGAGCAAGAGTTCCAAAGTAACTCCTGCTCACATCTGACTGTGCAACCTTGAAAATTCCCTGCTTCAGTTACCTTGGTTATAAAATTAAACTAATGGTATGGACCTACTTGCCAGAAATGTCATAAGATTTAATGAGCAAATAATTGTAATGTGCTCTATAAATATAAATTGTTGTGAAACTGCTAAATAATTTCATTGTGTAAAATTCCATAGAAATTTATCCTGTTCTTTTAGTTTTTTTAATCACTATTTATTTGATTTATGCATGCAAGACAGCATTTGCTAAAAACCCTTTCTTACACGGGTATTCTCTTTGATTTATTCTCTTTCATTCTGCCAGCACCAGCCTGACACATGTATAAAGGATCTGCAGGGAACATCACTTAATGCAGCATTTCCTTTGTTGTGACTGTCTTATCATGAACTGTTACAGTTGCCACTTACTCTCAGAATTGTTTGTCTAGTTTTTGCTCAGGCTTATAAATACTCACCTTGGACATGGTTTATAGACAGTGTAGGGAAAACAAATACATATGCTGGAATAGTCAACTTAGATTTATTCTTACTTAAGGAAAAAAAGGCTTAAAGTTTTAACGTGTGCTTGATAAGCTATAATTCAGCCTGAAAGATGGAAGCTGTTCGTATTTACTCTCCTGGGTAAGCTCAACATTTAAGGTTTCAACTCTTTTCTGTACCTCTTCAGTAGGTTATGTCTTTCCCAGAAGAACTGAACTCAAAGCACAATTTCCAAGAATGCTATTACCAAAGGAATGGGGACTTTTAACCAACTATAAACTGTAGAGGCGTGGAACCTGAGAGACTCAAGAATTTGAGTGTTTGTGAAGTATTGTAAACAGTTCAGTGACTCAGTCGTGTCCAAATCTTTGAGACCCCATGGACTGCAGCACGCCAGGCCTCCCTGTCCATCACCATCTCCTGGTAAGTTTACTCAAAACTCATGTCCATTGAGTCAGTGATCCCATCCAACCATCTCATCCGCTGTTCATTCGTTCATCCCTTCTCCTCCTGCCTTCAATCTTTCCCAGCATCAGAGTCTTTTTTTTTTCAATTCATTGTGTGTTTTTTTTAATTTAATTTTATTTTTTAACTTTACAATATTGTATTGGTTTTGCCATATATCAAAATGAATCCGCCACAGGTATACATGTGTTCCCCATCTTGAACCCTCCTCCCTTCTCCCTCCCCATACCATCGTTCTGGGTCGTCCCAAATGAGCCAGCTCTTCACATCAGGTGGCCAAAGTATTGGAGTTTCAGCTTCAGCATCAGTCCTTCCAATGAATATTTAGGACTGATTTCATTTAGGATGGACTGGTTGGATCTCCTTGCTGTCTAAGGGACTCTCAAGAGTCTTCTCTAACACCACATTTCAAAAGCATCAATTCTTCGGTAATTGTGAACAGACTCAACTACTAATGTACCTAATGTGTCTCAGAATGCCAGCCCTTTGAAAATGTGTGAAGTATAAAGTTTGCCCCTGGTCATGCTAAATCTCTGGACATCAATCTCCATTCCCAAAACATTACCTTTCCTCTTCTAGAAGAAAGCCATCCAGTTTCACCAGGCAGTGGTCTTGAGTGTGCTCTCCAGAAAAGGCAGAGATCCTGGCATGAAGGCAGGAAGTACCTTTCCTCACGTGTCACTAGAGATGCTGTGTGCTATGGTTTGGAGTCACAGCACCCAGCTTTTTTTTTTTTGCACTCTGAGGTAATTCCTTTCATTTTTTTTAAGCCTCAGTTTCCTGATCTGTAAGATGAAGACAGAAGTGCCCAAAATGCTTATTGTAGGGACAAATGACATGGTCCACATGAGCCATCAGTACGCTGTTAAACACACAAAAGGTCTGCTGAATCTGAATTATAAAATGTCCAGATCTTAATCCACAGAAAAAAAGCTACACTAAAAATGAGACAGGATAGTACAAAGTAAAGGAAAACATCAGACTTTGGTTTCAGAAGACATGTAAACCTTTCCCTGCCATTAATTGGTTGTGTGACCTTAGGTAAGTCACTTCTCCCACCCAATGTTCCCTGCTGCAGAATGAAGATAATGGTGTCCATCTACAGAGTATTAGGATTACTATTAAATAAAATAACACAAGTGAGTCCTTAGAGAAATGGAAGGGTTGATAAGACTTGTTGACAATGATTTTCATTGCCTTGTTTTTAGGAAACTCTTCAGTAGTCTTTTAAGCGATGATAGATTTGAGATTTAAAAATATTAGTATCTCAGAAACACAAAGGGTCATTATATGACTATATGACTATAAAATGGGCAACATAGAAGAACTGGACAAATTCTTAGAAAGATATAGCTTTCAAAGACTGAACCAAGAAGAAATAGAAAATATGAACAGACCAATCGAAAGTACTGAAACTGTGATTAAAACTCTTCCAACAAACAAAGTCCAAAAGCCAATGGCTTCACACAGTGAAGCCTATCAAACATTTAGAGAAGTCAAAACCTATCCTTCTGAAATTCTCCAAAGAACTGCATAGGAAGGAACAGAAATATCATAAGATTTAATGAGCAGATAATTGTAAAGTGCTCTATAAATATAAATTGTTGTGCAATTCCTAAATAACTCATATCTATGAGACCATCATCACCCTGGTACCAAAATCAGACAAAGATACCACAAAAAAAGAAAACTGGTTGGATCTCCTTGCTGTCCAAGGGACTCTCAAGAGTCTTCTCCAGCACCACATTTCAAAAGCATCAATTCTTTGGCACTCAACCTTCTTTATGGTTCAACTCTCACATCTGTAGAGACTACTGGAAAAACCATAGCTTTACCTATATGGAGTTTTGTCAGCAACATGTATCTGCTTTTTAATATGCTGTCTAGGTTTGTTATAGCTTTTCTTCCAAGGAGCAAGCATCTTTTAATTTTATGGCTGCAGTCACTGTCTGCAGTGATTTTGGAGCCCAGGAAAATAAAATCTGTCACTGCTTCCACTTTTTCCCCATCTATTTGACATGAAGTGATGGAATCAGATGCCATGATCTTAGTTTTTTAAGTGTTGAATTTTAAGCCAGCTTTTTCACTCTTCTCTTTTACCCTCATCAAGAGGCTCTTTAGTTCCTCTTTGTTTTCTGCCATTAGAGTAGAATCATCTGCATATCTGAGGTTCTTGATATTTCACCCAGCAATCTTGATTGCAGATTGTGAGTCATCCAGCCCAGCATTTTGCATAATGTGTTGGCCACAGGACTGGAAAAGGTCGGTTTTCATTCCAATCCCAAAGAAAGGCAGTACCAAAGAATGTTCAAACTACCACACAGTTGTACTCATCTCACAAGCTAGCAAAGCAATGCTCAAAATTCCCCAAGCTAGGCTCAGCAGTATATGAACCAAGACCTTCTAGATGTACAAGTTGGATTTAGAAAAGGCAGAGGAACCAGAGATCAAACTGCCAACATTCACTGAATCATAGAAAAAACAAGAGAATTCCAGAAAAACGTCTACTTCTGCTTCATTGACTACACTAAAGGCCATGTGTGGTTCACAACAAACTGTGGAAAATTCTTAAAGAGATGGGAATAACCCCCTTACTTGCCTCCTGAGAAACCTATAGGCAGGTCAGGAACCAACAGTCAGAACCAGACATCAAACAATGGACTGGTTCCAAATTGGGAAAGGAGTATGTCAAAGCTATATATTGTCACCCTGCTTATTTAACTTATATGGAGAGTACATCAAGTGAAATGCCAGGCTGGATGAAGTACAGGCTGGAATCAAGACTGCAGGGAGAAATATCAATAACCTCAGATATACAGATGACATCACCTTTATGACAAAAAGAGAAGAGGAACTAAAGAGTCTCTTGATGAAGGTGAAAGAAGAGAGTGAAAAAGCTAGCTTAAAATTCAACATTCAAAAAACTAAGATCATGGCATCAGGTGCCATCACTTCATGGCAAATAGACGGGGAAATAATGGAAACAGTGACAGGCTTTCTTTTCTTGGGCTCCAAAATCACTGTAGATGGTAACTGTAGCCATGAAATTAAAAGACGCTTGGCTCCTTGGAAGAAAAGCTATGACAAACCTAGACTTCATATTAAAAAGCAGAGACATTACTTACCAACAAAGGTCCATCTAGTCAAAGGTATGGTTTTTCCAGTAGTCATGTATGGATGTGCGAGTTGGACCATAAAGAAGGCTGAGTGCTGAAGAATTGATGCTTTTGAATTGTGGTGTTGGAGAGGACTCTTGAGAGTCCCTTGGACAGCAAGGAGATCCAACCAGTCTATTCTAAAGGAAATCAGTCCTGAATATTCATTGGAAGGACTGATGCTGAAGCTGAAACTCCAATACTTTGGCCACCTGATGTGAAGAACTGACTCATTGGAAAAGACCTTGATGCTGGGAAAGATTGAAGGCAGGAGGAGAAGGGATGAAGGAATGAACAGAGGATGAGATGGTTAGATGGCATCACTAACTCGATGGACATGAGTTTGAGTAAACTCCGGGACTTGGTGAAGGACAGGCAAGTCTGGCGTGCTGCAGTCCATGGGGTCGCAAAGTCAGATACAACTAAACAACAACTCTGCGTATAAGTTAAACAAGCAGGGTGACAATATACAACCTTGATTGTATTCCTTTTCCAACCTGGAACAAGTCCATTGTTCTATATCTGGTCTGTTTCTTCTTTTCCTGCATATAAGTTTCTCAGGAGACTGGTAAGGTAACGTGATATTCCTATCTCAAGCTTCCCACAGTTTGTTGTGATCCACATAGTCAAAGACTTTAGTGTAGTCAATGAAGCAGAAGTTGATTTTTAAAAAAATTCTCTTGCTTTTTATATGATCCAATGGATGTTGGCAATTTGATCTCTGGTCATCTATTCTATGACAAAGAAGGCAAAAATATACAATGGAGAAAAGACAATTTCTTCAATAAGTGATGCTGGGAAAACTGGGCAATTATATTTAAAAGAATGAAATTGGACCATTCTGTAACCATCACAAAAATCCACTCAAAAGGGATGAAAGCCCTAAATGTAAGACTAGATATTATAAAACACCTAGAGGCAGACATAGGTAGGACACTCTCTGACATGAATCATAGCAAGATCTTTTTGAACCACCTCCTAGAGTAATGCAAACAAAAATAAACAAATGGTATGTAATTAAAGTTAAAAGCTTTTGCAGAGCAAATGAAACCATAAACAAGACAAAAAGACAGCCTACAGAATGGGAGAAAATATTTGCAAATGAAGTGAAGTACAGGGATTAATCTCCAAAATATACAAACAGCTCATGTAGCTCAATATTTAAAAAAACCCAAGAAGCAAATCAAAAAATGGGTGGAATATCTAAACAGACATTTCTCCAAAAGGACAAACAGATGGCCAAAATGTTCATGAAAAGATGCTCAACGTCACTAATTATGAGACAAATGCAAATCAAAATTGCAGTGAGGTATCATCTCATACCAGTCAGAATAACCATCATCAAAAAACAATCTATAAGCAATAAGTGCTGGAGAGAGTGTGGAGAAAATGGTACCCTCCTACTCCATTGGTAAGAATGTAAATTGGTACAGACACTACAGAGAAGAGTATACCGCATAAAAAACTAAAAATAGAGCTACCATATGATCATGCAACCCTACTCTTGGGCATATATCTGGAGAAAACCACAATTTCAAAAGATACATGCACTCCAGTGTTAATTGCAGCACTATTTACAATAGCTAAGACATGGAAGCAACCTAAATGTCCATCAACAGGGGAATGGATAAGGTTATGGGACATACCTTCAATGGAATATTACTCAGTTATTAAAAATAATGAAATAATGCCATTTGCAACCACATGGAAGGATGTAGAGATTACCATACTAAGTGAAGTCAGGTAGACAAAGACAAATATCATATGCTGTCACTCATATGTGGAATCTTAAAAATAATGATATAAATGAACTTATTTACAAAACAGAAACAGACCCACAGACTTCAAGAACAACTTTATGGTTACCAAACGGGAAATGTGGTGAGGTAGGATAAATTAGGAGTTTAGGATTTACATATACACACTACTATATATAAAATAGATAAGTTCCTGTAGTATAGCATAGGGAACTGTACTCAATAGTTTGTAATAACCTATACAGGAAAAGAATCTGAAAAAGAATGTGTATACGTATATATAACTGAATCATTTAACTGCATACCTGGGAGCTAACACAATATTGTAAATTAACTGTTCTCCAATATAAAATAAAAATTAAATAAGAAAGAGCCATGTCTTTATAGAGCTTGGAAACCCTTTATTGACTATACACTGAAAAGACTGTTACCAGTTATTAATACTTTTTTCTCTCAGCTAAGACATTATGCAGCAGCACTGATTAAGGCCCTGCAAGCCACTTGCAAAACTTTCCTCTCATAGCATGTTAATAGCTTAAGTTTCCTTCATGACTACTAATTTCATGTGACTTCACTGGATGATTACATATTTATGTATTATTTATTATGCAAATCTAGAATTATACATTATTTAAAGCCATATTAACAGTATGTATTATTTATGATGGAACTGTATTAATATATATTATTTCAAGTAACTTTGGGTCGAGCTTTTTTTTCCTTCTCTTGTGGATCACAGTCAGTGAAAGTTAGTATTCCATTCAAGAATCAGTGCAGCTCTCCTTCTGGGGACATTGCCATCAAGTTCCCTATCAGCACAACTTCTGCATAGCCATTGTCTATGAAATTACTCTAAGGGGCAAAGTCTACAGGGCTCTTTGACTACTGCTGCTGCTGCTAAGTCACTTCAGTCGTGTCCGACTCTGTGCGACCCCATAGACGGCAGCCCACCAGGCTCCCCCGTCCCTGGGATTCTCCAGGCAAGAACACTGGAGTGGGTTGCCATTTCCTTCTCCAATGCATGAAAGTGAAAAGTGAAAGTGAAGTCGCTCAGTCATGTCCAACATCGCGACCCCATGGACTGCAGCCTATCAGGCTCCTCCGTCCATGGGATTTTCCAGGCAAGAGTACTGGAGTGGGAAGTTCCACTCCTTTAACAAACTGTGAAGTAGGTGGTTTGCCATTGAGATTCCACTGTCTCTGATAGTGACCTGCATTCCCAGATCATCATCTTTTCCATTCTGGAGGAAAATAATCAGATAAATCTGAGAAACTGAGCCATGGTTAAAGTAGGACTTGATTGAGCTGTATTTGGCTGCAAGTCACAGAAAGCCTGGAAAACAGTGGCTTAAATGCTAGGACTGTGTATTATGTCACTTAATAGGAAGTTTAAAGGTAAGTGAGGCTAAGTAAGTTATGTGCTTTAGGGTAGGGATGGCCTGTCTACAGTTCTCCTGTTCTTCCTTATTGTTCCCTAGATTGTTGCCACATAAGTGCAAATTACTTGACACATATTCAAGCATCAAATTCTCTCAAAATCTTCAGAAAACAGCATGAAGGGGTAATAGAAAAAGGGCTTTGTTCGATCTCTAGCTCTATGTTTGGTTTGCGAGAAAATATTTCTCACAAATTCCACAGTAGGCTGAGTCTAATGCCCACAGTTTCACTGACAAAGAATAGTAGAGACTTTTTTCCCCATGACATAGAACAAACTATTGGATTCCCTGAGGCTTGGAACATTCCTACCCAAACAAAATCAAGGCTCTCTCAGCAAGGAAAAGGGGATAGCAGGTATTAGGTGGATGCCCATAAGTATCTAACATGAAGGGCCAGGAATTTAATGGATAACTCTTTATGAGAAAATTTACATTTAAAAGACACTTGAGATTTTCAGAAGGACCTAGAAGGAATTTCAATTTACTGCCAACATGAAGTAACAGGGACGAAATTTACTTTCCCATCTGAAAACAAACAGAAAACCTGAAAAGCCAGAGTACACAAATGAAACAGTGATTTTTTTCAAGACATTGGATAGCATAGAATGAAGGATGGTGGTTGCTAAGAGACAAGAAACAAATGATATGAGACCCAGAAAAATGCTAGAGAAAAACTGACGATGTTAAGTAGTAACATGAAAGGTAAAAAGAAGATATAAATAGAACTCCTGAAATGTCTGAGTTGAAAATACACTGGATGGGATTAATGACACTTTAAAGTTCCCAATGGAGTGAGGGATATAACAGAAAAAATAGTGGGCAAAAAATTTCCAAATTTGATGAATACTTTAAGTACATAGACACAAGAAGCCCATCAAATCCCAAGTACAAAAACATTAAGAAAACCTCTCCAGGGCACATTATAATCAAATTGCTTTAAACTAGTGATAAAGAGAAAGTCTTAAAAGCAGACAGAAAAAAAGACATATAGAGCAGAACAAAGATAGGCATGTCACCAGATTTCTTGCTAGAAACAATGCAAGCAAGAAACAATGGAGCAACATTTTACATTCTTTGAAAGAAAAGACCCTAAATCTTTAAACTTTAAATTCATAACCTAGCAAAAACAGTTATCAAAAATAAAGGCAAAATACTTTCAGATATACAGAAGCTGAAATAATTCATTAACCACAGGTCTACATTAATAAGAAATGTTGAAGAAAATTCTTAAGGCAGAAGTAAAATGATATTAGTAATCAATCTGGAATTGAGAGGTTTGGGAAATGTCACGTGAATGAGTAAATATAGACTTTCATGTATTATTTAGCTTTCTGGAAAACAAAATTGATAGCTTAAAAATACTTCTGTAGGGTACAGCTTATATGTAGAAGTTAAATGTATAACAATAGTACAATAGTCTAGAAGGGAGAAATGGAAACATACTGCTGAAAGATTTTTATACTGTACTATAAAAATACTACACCTGAGTGGTATACTATCATTTGAAGGTAGATTGTGATAACTTAAATATATGTATATAAGCCCCTGATACCATGCCAGGAGGAGACCAACCACTTAGTCACAGTATATTAAACTAGATCTCCACACAGAAGAACAATACAAAAGAGATCTTAATGACCCAGATAACCACAATGATATGATCACTCACCCAAAGCCAGACATCCTGGAGTGCAAAGTCAAGTGGGCCGTAGGAATCACCACTGTGAACAAAGCTAGTGGAAGAGATGGAATTCCAGTGGTGCTATTTCAAATCCTAAATGATGATGCCATTAAAGTGCTGCACTCAATATGCCAGCAAATTTGGAAAACTCAGCAATGGCCACAGGACTGGAAAAGGTCAGTTTTCATTCCAATCCCAGAGAAAGGCAATGCCAAAGAATGTTCAAACTACTGCATAATTGCACTCATCTCACATGCTAGCAAAGTAATGCTCAAACTTCTCCAAGCTAGGCTTTGACAGTATATGAACCAAGAACTTCCAGATGTTCAAGCTGGATTTAGAAAAGGCAGAGGAACCAGAGATCAAATTGCCAACATCTGCTGGATCATTGAAAAAGCAAGAGAATTCCAGTAAAACATCTCCTTCTGTTTTATTGACTATGCCAAAACCTTTGACTCTGTGGACCACAACAAGCTGTGGAAAATTCTTAAAGAGATGGGAATAGCAGACCATCTTAACTGCCTCCTGAGAAACCTATATGCAGGTCAAGAAGCAACAGTTAGAACCAGACATCGAACAATGGACTGGTTCCTAATTGTGAAAGGAGTACATCAAGGTTGTATATTGTCTCTCTGCTTATTTAACTTATATGCAGAGTACATCATGTGAAATACCAGGCTGGATGAAGTACAGGCTGGAATCAAGATTGCAGGGAGAAATATCAATAACCTCAGATAGGCAGATGACACCACTCTTATGGTAGAAAGCAAGGAGGAAATAAAGAGCTTCTTGATGAAAGTGAGAGAGGAGAGTGAAAAAGCTGGCTTACAACTCAACGTTCAAAAAACTAAGATCATGGCATCTTGTCCCATCACTTCATGGCAAATAGACGGGGAAATAATGGAAACAGTGACAGGCTTTCTTTACTTGGGCTCCAGAATCACTGTAGATGGGGACAGTAGCCATGAAATTTAAAGATGCTTGCTCCTTGGAAGAAAAGCTATGACAAACCTAGACTGCATATTAAAAAGCAGAGACATTACTTGCCGACAAAAGTCCATATAGTCAAAGGTATGGTTTTTCCAGTAGTCATGTATGGATGTGAGAGTTGGACTATAAAGAAGGCTGAGTGCAGAATTGATGCTTTTGAACTGTGGTATTAGAGAAGACTGTTGAGAGTCCCTTGGACAGCAAGGAGATCAAACCAATCAATCCTAAAGGAAATCAGCCCTGAATATTCATTGGAAGGACTGTTGCTAAAGCTGAAGTTCTAATACTTGGACTACCTGATGGGAAGAACTGACTCATTGGAAAAGACCCTTATGCAGGAAAGATTGAAGGCAGGAGGAGAAGGGGATGACAGAGGATGAAATGGTTGGATGGCATCACCAACTCAATGGACATTGCCGAGGTCCAGCCCCGGCTGATCCAGGGTATTCGAAGGAGAGACGGCTAGGCGACCTATTCAAATGTTAATTAGAGATAATAAAGAGTAATAGAATGAGGATAGCTCAGTAGGAAAATTCAGCGGAGAAAAGAAGCTGAGTGGCTTGGTTTACGCGGAAAATCAATATAACCCGTGACACCAGGTTAGCTCTGACCACGGAGGCCGCAGGCGCCCTCTCGAATAGCGGAAGGTGCCCCACCTTAGACACCTTCTCGAGTGGGTCTTAGAAGCCCAGGCAAATAAATGGTCGCAGAGGACATCCGCGCTCCAGATGGACACTCAGCTGGAAGTTAAAGGGAAGAATGACATGGGGAGACCAAGCGTTGGTGAGCAAGGCCCATAGCTTTATTTTCAACAGGGGCTTTTATACCCTAAGTTACACATAGAGGATAATAGGGGATGCAAAATCAGCAGTCTTTGATGCTTATCAAAAACCAGGGTTTCTTTCCTGCAGATTTATCGTATACAAATGGTTTAGGTGATTTACATCATCTTCTGGCCAGAGGCCTATTAACATTTTATGACTCTTGACAAGGACTTATCAACAAAGACTTATTTTCTCTAAGAGTAATTATTTTAAGGTTTGGCGCCATCTTCCGAAGATAAGATTACGTTCCTATAGGGTGGATGTGTAATGGGTTTACAAAGGAAAGAATTTACTACCTTAAGGGTCTAAAGTTACTAACACCAAGGCCACTACTTATTTTTTCTACATACCAACCATATTAATTAATGCACATTCAAGGATACAATTCAGGGGATGTGAAAACTTGGCAACAAACATTGGCTCATCAATGAAATCTTTTACTAGTTTTATTCTGACAGTTTCTAATTCTCTGAGAGGCTCTAAGCTATTTGAATATCTTAAGCTTCCCGTGCCTCTGGAGGCTGGGAGACTGTAAACAATCGTATGCATAGCTGTAGGTGTCCGGGTAAACTTGTCAGGCGAGTTAGAGAGCCATCTGAGGGGTTTGGATTTAAACACTCCTAATTGCCCGGGAACTTTATTAATTGGAGCTGTAAGTTAACTCTTTGACAGAGAGAGTGAGATGGTGGTGGGGGACAGCCCCCAGTAAAGTCAGAGGTGAGACCACAAAGCAATAAAGTAGGCAGACTCTGGTTTTTGGGGGGTAGATGCTCGAGAATATCCGGGGGCACTCCCGAGGCTCGATCCCGCCTTTGCGTATGCAGAGCCTCCTTCCTCATGACCTTTGTCACGAGTGGAATGTCTCTCGCCGGCTCCCGGCAGGACATGAGTTTGTGCAGGCTCTGGGAGTTGGTGATGGATAGGGAAGCCTTGCATGCTGCATTCCATGGGGTTGCAAAGAGTCAGACATGTTCTAGCAACTGAACTGAACTTACACCTTAGAAGGGATAATTATTTATCTTGATTGAACTTGGCACATATTCTGAATATGGGTTTGCCTTATAGAGTGTCTGATCCACCAATACAGGATTGCATAGAATGTCACATTAGATCGGGAGAACCACTTTTCCACAATGGAGATGCAACAGTATGCATATGACCATAGGATTTACTAGGTTTTTTTGTATTCTTTATTATCTAGAAGCTGCTGGGCTTCTAGAAGAATCTTTGGATGAGGCAGCTGAGGTGCCAGTTTAGAGAAAATACCCTATAAGAATAGGATGTCATTCAGCATACAATGTATACTCTAAGTTGACAACATATGTTTCCCCATGAATATGTCCAAGAACCTAAAATTGAGAGTAGCATCACTTCCAGTGACCTGGGGAATTTCTGCTATTCACCCTTACAACTCTTGACTCTGTAGGTCTAAAGGTACTTGTTCCAAATGTAGTGAGTATTTCCACCAGAAAACACAATTAGAATCCTACTAAATTTGTTCAGTTCAGTCTCTCAGTCATATCCGACTCTTTGCAACCCCATGAACTGCAGCACGCCAGGCCTCCCTGTCCATCACCAACTCCCGGAGTTCACCCAAACTCATGTCCATTGAGTCGGTGATGCCATCCAACCATCTCATCCTCTGTTATTCCCTTCTCCTCTTTCCCAGCATGAGGGTCTTTTCAAATGAGTCAGCTCTTCACATCAGGTGGCCAAAGTATTAGAGTTTCAGCTTTAACATCAGTCCTTCCAGTGAACACCCAGGACTGATCTTTAGGATGGACTGGTTGGATCTCCTTGCAGTCCAAGGGACTTTCAAGAGAGTCTTCTCCAACACCACAGTTCAACAGCATCAATTCTTCTGTGCTCAGGTTTCTTTATAGTCCAACTCTCACATAGATTTGTAAGCTGCCACTACTGCCCAGTCATTTTGGGCTTCTTATGTCAATAAACCAACAGACAAGGAAAGGAGTCACTATCCTTCAGTAACTGACCTAGGTCTTAGGGAGGTTGTACAATGGGGACAGGGACTACTTTGGTACCCCAGTGATGCACTAGAAAAGCTTTTGCTATTCCTTTGACCAATCTTCACAACAAGTGGACTCAGGCAACAGCCATGGCCAGAGATAGGTATGGTGACCAGTGTCTTAGAACACTCAGAGATGAAGACCACCTGGCCCTACAAACTTACTCACCAAGACCAACAGAGAAGCAACTAACAGTGGGTAGAGTACAGCTATAGCTCTGAGACCAGCTGCAGTCGCGGGGACTTTAGTTCATTCTACCACCTTAACACTAGAACTTCTCCTATGAACATCTCCCCAAATCCTGAGAACCTGTTTCTGGATAGGCCTGTCCCATTTGAAGGTGGATTCAGATAGTGAAAAGGGAGGACTATACTGATATGCCTCAGAGAGCCCCTTTCAGGATTAATGAACTTATTTTTCTAATTGTTGGGAATGTTAGTTGGTGACACCTCATGCCCAAGTCCTTCCCTAGGAATTTCCCTCTATTAAAGTGAGTTACCGTACCCAAGTTTATACCACTGCCTGGACTATATCATATCCAATAACTAGTTATGAGATGAGGCCCCTTCTCTTTCCTCCACCCATTCATATATAAAGGGCCATCTCAGCCCCAGCATTACTGATAGGATTTGCCTGAGGTCTCTGTTGCAGGTGCAATCACAGTTCAACTTCTCCCTCTGCTGAATACTGCTTCCCTTATGCTTTACCCTTTTCAGCTATTGATACCAAGAGTTATCCCCAATAAACCTCCACCATGCAAATCTCAGGGACTCTGTCTCTGTTTTCTAGGGAACCCAAAATATGACACCCAGCAACCTGACATGTTACATGGAGGAAAAGATGGAGAGGCAGAGGCCAATACAATATTGTAAAGCAATTATCCTCCAGTAAGCAAAAGAAGATGCAGAGGTTGGTATTCTTAACATAAAAGGCAAGCTATGCCTAACAGAAGAGAGAAGCTGAACATAAAAAGAAGTCCCTAAAACTTCTAATTGAGGGCTTTAAAGTACTAGATCAGCCTTGGGTAGAGAGGTCTTGTATTACCTTTTAGCTACCACCTCCATGTACTTGAAAGACTAGCCCTGGTCCCAACCAAAAAGTAGAAGTGACTATCACATATTAAAAATGGATGGGAAAGGTCTTAGATTTCCCTGTACTGTTGGCACAGTCCCAGATAAAATGCCTTCCAAAAATGTGAAACCAAGCCTCTTTGATCACAAAGCCTCAAGGTGCTGGAGGCAGATAAAATGTCAATATGAATGATGGGTTTATACTTATATAAAATGGCAAATAAAAAGGAGACATCATTAATTCATTAAACAATTTTTATCTTATATTGGTCTTCTAAGACTTTCCGAAAAAAGAGAAAACACTTTTAAACTCAATTCCCCATTACAGAGGTGAACATATCTCCCCCAAACCAAAGTGTAGGTGGAGTCTCTGAAGCCTGCTCTTCCTGCACAGACCCCCGTAACTCCTTGTTTACCTGGACTGTGACAGTGCGTCCAAAACCCAGATGACCCAAGATGACCTAGACAGCTATCCCGACGAATAAAACTTTTGTGGAATGCCAGTTGTCTCATCCGACTTTCCATTATTCCCTGTTTATTTACACATGTGTGTATTATCTAGTTCTCTTTCTACTCTGGGTTCCTTGTCATTTTAAAAGTTTTTGGCTCTCAATTTAGATTTACAGAAAAGTTGCAATGATAGAACATGGTGTTCCTGTCTATTCACTCAGTTTTCCCTATTGTTAACATCTTACCACAGAACATTGTCAAAACTAAGACATTAATATTGGTATAATACTGTTTACTAAAATACAGCTTTATTTAGATTTCACCAGTGTTTCCACCAATGTTCTTTTTCTGTTGCAGAATCCAGTCTGGGATAGCACATTACATTTAGTCATATGTTTTCTCTGTCTCCTCCATCTGTGACAGCTTCTTCTTCTTTTCTTATGGTTGCTTTTAATGACCTTCCAGTTTAAAGACTACCCTTCAGTGATTTTGTAGGATGCCTTTCAGTTTGTGTTTATCTCATGTTTTCTCATGATTTGATTAGAGTTATAGGTTTGTGGCAAGAATACCACAAAGGTGAAGAGTCTTCCTTACATCACCTCAGAAGGTACCTGATATTGAGACAGAGACAAGATGGTGGAGTAGAAGGACCTTGAACTTACCTCCTCTCATGAGCACTCCAAAATCACAGCTAACTGCTGAATAACCATCAATTAAAGAGACTGAGAAATTGGTTCAAGACGGTAGAGTAGAAGGACATGTGCTGATCTCCTCCTGTGAGAGCACTCAAATTGCAACTAGCTGTTGAACAATCATTGAGAGGAAGACACTAGAACCCACCAAAAAAAGGTATACATGTCTAAAGACAAAAGAGGCTAAATAATATGCTATGAAACAACCCAAATGAATCACAGAAGAAATCAAGGATAAAGGACAGAAATGGTATGGACCTAACAGAAGCAGAAGATATTAAGAAGAGATGGCAAGAATGCACAGAAGAACTGTACAAAAAACAGCTTCACCACCCAGATAATCACGATGGTGAGATCACTGACCTAGAGCCAGACATCCTGGAATGTGAAGTCAAGTGGGCCTTAGGAAGCATCACTACGAACAAAGCTAGTGGAGTTGATGGAATTCCAGTTGAGCTCTTTCAAATCCTGAAAGATGATGCTGTGAAAGTGCTGCACTCAAGATGCCTGCAAATTTGGAAAACTCAGCAGTGGCCACAGGACTGGAAAAGGTCAGTTTTCATTCCAGTCCCAAAGAAAGGCAATGCCAAAGAATGCTCAAACTACTGCACAGTTGCACTCATCTCACATGCTAGTAAAGTAATGCTCAAAATTCTCCAAGCCAGGCTTCAGCAATATGTGAACCGTGAACTTCCTTATGTTCAAGCTGGTTTTAGAAAAGGCAGAGGAACCAGAGATCAAATTGCCAACATCCGCTGGATCATGGAAAAAGCAAGAGAGTTCCAGAAAAACATCTATTTCTGCTTTATTGACTATGCCAAAGCCTTTGACTGTGTGGATCACAATAAACTGTGGAAAATTCTTCAAGAGATGGGAATACCAGAACACCTGATCTGCCTCTTGAGAAATTTGTATGCAGGTCAGGAAGCAACAGTTAGAACTGGACATGGAACAACAGACTGGTTCCAAATAGGAAAAGGAGTTCATCAAGGCTGTATATTGTCACCCTGTTTATTTAACTTATACGCAGAGTACATCATGAGAAACGCTGGACTGGAAGAAACACAAGCTGGAATCAAGATTGCCGGGAGAAATATCAATAACCTCAGATATGCAGATGATACCACCCTTATGGCAGAAAGTGAAGAGGAACTAAAAAGCCTCTTGATGAAGAAAGTGGAGAGTGAAAAAGTTGGCTTAAAGCTCAACATTCAGAAAATGAAGATCATGGCATCTGGTCCCATCACTTCATGGCAAATAGATGGGGAAACAGTGGAAACAGTGTCAGACTTTATTTTTCTGGGCTCTAAAATCACTGCAGATGGTGACTGTAGCCATGAAATTATAAGACACTTACTCCTTGGAAGGAAAGTTATGACCAACTAGATAGCACATTCAAAAGCAGAGACATTACTTTGCCAACAAAGGTCCAACTAGTCAAGGCTATGGTTTTTCCTGTGGTCATGTATGGATGTGAGAGTTGGACTTTGAAGAAGGCTGAACGCCAAAGAATTGATGCTTTTGAACTGTGGTGTTGGAGAAGACTCTTGAGAGTCCCTTGGACTGCAAGGAGATCCAACCAGTCTATTCTGAAGGAGATCAGCCCTGGGATTTCTTTGGAAGGAATGATGCTAAAGCTGAATCTCCAGTACTTTGGCCACCTCATGCTCAGAGTTGACTCATTGGAAAAGACTCTGATGCTGGGAGGGATTGGGGGCAGGAGGAGAAGGGGACGACAGAGGATGAGATGGCTGGATGGCATCACTGACTCGATGGACGTGAGTCTGAGTGAACTCCGGGAGTTGGTGATGGACAGGGAGGCCTGGCGTGCTGCGATTCATGGGGTCGCAAAGAGTCGGACATGACTGAGTGACTGAACTTAACTGAACTGAGAGACAAATAAAAGCAAAAAACACAGAAAAAACTAATGGGATGCATAAAAAGCAGTTTTAAGAGGGAGCTTTATGGTGATACATGATTGTCCGAGAAAACAAGAAAAATCTGAAATAAACAACCTTAAACCTGAAGCAGTTGGAGAAAAAAGAACAAACAACACACAAAGTTAGTAGAAGGAAAGAAATCATAAAGATCAGAGCAGAACTAAAGACAAAACAATAGAAAAGATCAATGAAATGAAAAGCTGGTTCTTTGGGAAAAAAAAAATTCATGACCCTCTACCCAGACTCATCAAGAAAAAAGGGAAAGGGCCCAAAGCAGTATAATTAAAAATGAGAAAGGAGAGGTTACAACTGACACCACAGAAATACAAAGGATCATAATAGACTACTACAAGCCACTATATGTTGATAAAATGGACAACCTAGAAGAATGGACAAATTCTTAAAAAGATAAAATCTCCCAAGAATGAACCAAGAAGAAATAGAAAATATGAGCAGACCAGTTACAAGTACTGAAATTGAATTTGTGATTTAAAAACTCCCAACAAACAAAAGTCCAGGACCAGATGGCATCACAGGTGAATTCTAGCAAACATTTAGAGAAGAGTTAACACCTATTTTTCTGAAACTCTTTCAAAAAGTTGCAGAGGAAAAAGCACTTCCAAACTCATTCTATGAGGCCACCATCACCCTGATACCAAAACCAGAGAAAGATACCACAAAAAAGAAAACTATAGGCCAGTATCACTGATGAATGTAGATGCAAAAATCCTCAACAAAATACTAACAAACTGAATCCAACCATATATGAAAAGGATTATACATCATGATCAAGTGGGATTTATCCCAGGGATGCAAGGATTTTTCATGATCCACAAATCAATCAGTCTGATACATCACATTAACAAACTAAAGGATAAAAGCAGTGTGATCACCTCGATAGATGCATAAAAAGTTTTTTGATGAAATTCAACATCCATTTATGATTAAAAAAAAACTCCCCAGAAAGTGGAATAGGGGGAACCTACAATAAAGGCCATATACGACAAATCCAATCATCATACTCAATGTGAAAAATTGAAAGCATTTCCTCTAAGATCAGGAACAAGGCAAGGATGTCCACTCTTAACCACTTTTATTCAGTATAAAAAGAAAAGTGATCTATATTGGAAAAGAAGTAAAACTCACTATTTACAAATGACATGATAGAAAATCCTAAAGATGGCTACCAGAAAACTACTACAACATATCTCTGAATTCAGCAAGATTGCAGGATAAAAATTTAATATACAGAAATCTGTTGAATTTCTAGACACAACAAACAAGAGAAATTAAGTAAACAATCCCATACCTAGAAGAAATGCTTAGGAATAAACCTACCTAAGGAGGCAAAAAACCTGTACCCTGAAAAGTACAGATGAAAGAAATGCT
Organism: Bubalus kerabau; assembly: GCF_029407905.1. Lineage (NCBI taxonomy): Eukaryota > Metazoa > Chordata > Mammalia > Artiodactyla > Bovidae > Bubalus > Bubalus kerabau. The sequence goes on from NC_073641.1 coordinate 19,341,804, forward strand.
GATGTAAGAAATCCAAGATGACACAAACAGATGGAAAGATACATTGTGTTCTTGGATTGGAAGAACTGATATTGTCTAAATGACCATGCTACTCAAGGCAATCTATAATTCGATGCCATTTATATCAAATTACCAGTGGCATTTTTCACAGAACTAGAATTGAAACAAATTTTTAATTTTATGGAAACAGAAAAGGCCCTGAGGAGCCAAAGCACTTTTGAGAAAGAAAAACAGAGCTGGAGGAATAGGGCTCCCTGACTTCAGACTATACTACAAAGCTACAGTCATCAAAATAGTATGGAACTGGCATAAAAATAGAAACATATATCAATGGAACAAGACAGAATGCCCAGAGATAAACCTATGCACTTATGGTCTATTAATATATGACAAAGGAGGCAAGACTATGCAATGAGAGAAAACAACCTCTTCAATAAATGGTGCCGATAAGCAGACATTTCTCCAAAGAAGACATACAGATGGCCAATGAACACCTGAAAAGGTGTTCAGTATCACTCATTATTAGAGAAATGCAAATCAAAACCACAAAGAGGTATCATGTCACACCAATCAGAGTGGTCATCACCAGAAAATCTACAAACAGTAAATGCTGGAGAGGATGTGGAGAAAAGGGAACCCTCCTGCACTGTTGGTGGGAATGTAAACTGATACAGCCATTATGGAAAACAGTATGGAGGTTCCTTATAAAACTAGGAATAAATCTACCATATGACCAGCAATCTGATTACCAGGCATATACCCTGAGTAAACCACAATTCAAAAAAATACATGTACCCAACTGTTCATAAACACATGAACCAAGTGTTCACTGTAGCACAATTTACAATAGCTAGGACATGGAAGCAATCTAGATATCCATCAACAGATGAATGGATAAAGAAGATGCAGTACATATATCCAATGAAATACTACTCAGCCATAAAAAGGAATTAATTTGAGTCAGTTGTTAGGAATAAACCTAGAGTCTGTTATACCCAGTGAAATAAGTCAGAAAGACAAACATCATGTATTAATGCATATTTGTGGAATCTAGAAAATTGGTACTGATGGACCTATTTGCAGGGAAGGAATGGCAACACAGACATAGAAAATGTACTTGTGGTCACAGTGGGGGAAGAAGAGGGTGGGATTAATTGAGAAAATAGCATTGACATATATACACTATAATGTATAAAACAGATAGCTAGTGGGAAGCTGCTATATAACACAGGGAGCCCAGCCTGGTGCTTTGTGATGACCTAGTGGGATGGGATGGCGGGCTGGAGGGGAAAGAGGATCAAGAGGGAAGGATGATATATGTATTTTTTATTTATATATATATATATTATTTATATAAAATTATGACTGATTTGCGTAGTTGTACGGTAGAAACCAACACAACATTGTAAAACAATTTTCCTCTGATTTAAAAAAAAAATTGGTGCTGGGAAAACTGGACAGCTGCATGTAAAAGAATGAAATTAGAACATTCTCTAACACCATACATAAAAGTAAACTCAACATGGATTAAAGACTTAAATGTAAAACTGGGATATTATAAAACTTCCAGAGGAAAATATAGGCAGGACACTGTTCGAAATAAATTACAGCAATGTCTTCTTTGAGCGATCTTCTAGAGTAATGGAAATGACAACAAAGGTAAACAAATGGGACCTAATTAAACTTGAAAACTTCTGCATGGCATAGGAACATGGCATAAACAAAATGAAAAGACAACCAACAGAATGGGAGAAAGTATTTGCAAGTGATGCAACTGAGAAGGGATTAATCTCTAAAATATACAAACAGCTCATATAGCTCAATATCAACAAAAACAACCCAATAAAAAAATGGCAGATGATCTAAACAGACATTTCTCCAAAGAAGACATGTGTGCATGCATGTGTGTGCTAAGTCGCTTCAGTCACGTCCATCTCTTTGTGACTATGGACTATAGTCTGCCAGCCTCCTCTGTTCATGGGATTCTTCAGGCAAGAATACTGGAGTGGGTTTTTGCCCTCCTCCAGGGGATCTTCTAGAGAAGGCAATGGCACCCCACTCCAGTACTCTTGCCTGGAAAATCCCATGGATTGAGGAGCCTGGAAGGCTGCAGTCCATGGGGTCACTGAGGGTCCGACACGACTGAGCGACTTCACTTTCACTTTTCACTTTCATGCATTGGAGAAGGAAATGGCAACCCACTCCAGTGTTCTTGCCTGGAGAATCCCAGGGACGGGGGAGCCTGGTGGGCTGCCGTCTATGGGGTCGCACAGAGTTGGACACTAATGAAGTGACTTAGCAGTAGCAGCAGTAGCAGGGGATCTTCCTGACCCAGGGATCAAACTCCCATCTCCTGCATTTCCTGCTTTGGCAGGTGGGTTCTTTACCATTAGCACCACCTGAGAAACCCTAAAGAAGACATAGAGATGGCTAAAAGGTACATGAAGAGATGCTCAGCAGCACTAATTATTAGAGAAATGCAAATTAAAACTATAATGAGGTATCACCTCACACCAGTCAGAATGGCCATCATCAAAAAGTCACTTCTGGGGTCTCTGAAGCATCACATATTTGCTCAAAGCCAGTTCCTCCTGTCTTCCCAGCATATGACAATGCCTGCTACCTATGTGAGAATGTTCCTTTCTGGCTGGGCTAGGGGTCACTTCCCTGAGCTACTTAAAACACCAAACTTTGAGGTGCCAAAGAATGCTGCGGTTCCTGTACCTCTGGCTGACTTATCGCAGTGGTGCCATATTCCAAGAACAAGTAGGCTGATCTACTTCCTCCTCCACATTTCTGTGCCACAGGAAGTCATTTGGATCCCAAAGAGCTCTGCTTGGGCTCCCAGTCTTACCTTCTAGAAAAAATAGCTCCTTTTAGTGACTTTGCATCGCTGATCTCTTCCATCAGGGAGGTGAGTTTGGCCAGTCAGGCTGGAGACAGCTCACATTTTTCCTAGCATCCCAGCCTATGTCCCCTACCCTGCCTCTCAGAGACCTTGATAGTAAAAGTTCTCTTCAGATAGGCTCTTTCTTACCATGCAAACCATTCAGGGAAATATTGTGTTGGCCAAAAAATGTGTTTAGGTTTTTCTGTAACATCTTATGGAGAAACCCAAACAAACTTTTTGGCCAACCCAATAGCTGTGAGAGGAACACTGAGATGGTGAGTTTTATCCAGAACCACCAACGCAATTTCAGCTGAAGTCTGGCTCATCTGGGACCATCCCACAGAAATGCAGTGATTTAAACGCATTTCTTAAATCTTAAAGTGCTTAAAGATGTTTATGATCATCATTACGTATATACAGTATCCATGCTACAGTGTGAGCTACCTTCAGGAAGCTAGAATGCCAATACCATGGAGTTAAGATGATGGGAATTTCAGGGCCTGTGCAAGGCCCTTGAATCACACCCCACGGAAGCTTCTTCCCCAGTGCACCTCCCTGCTGCACCTGATCCTGCCACTCCCTCTCTCTTTAAGCAACAACTCTGTTTCTGAACACAGTTTGATTCCTGGTAGAGGCTATGTTGACCTAGTAGATCAGATGCAACCAACCAGACACAGAGAAGGGCAGCAACCAGATCCTTTTCAAGCTGTGCAAAAATGCATTTTAAGTAATGAAGGTAAGCACAATAGAAGAACTGGCTTCACATCCTTCCCACAGTCCTGAGGAGCCCTCTGATGGCTCACTCCCCAGGAATGCAGAGCCTAGCTGACAGACCTGCAGTGGTCTAGGTATGGAGGACAACTGCCTGACATTGATTTCTGAAACAGAGACTGGAACTAATAACAGACGGTGCTTGACCCCAGGTCTCCTGAGGCTACCTGAAAGAGGCAGGACAAAAGCCCAGCATCTGCCAAAATATTCTCCTTTGACTGTCCTCCCCATTCTCAGCCTCTGCCTTCAGCTCGCCTGGTGAACACTGGCCTAAACAGAAGCTTACCAATGAAAGAAGGGGAAGCTCAATCAAGGCCCAGAGGCCCAGAACTCAGTCAAGGTGGGAGGTGGCCTAAAGGGGATGTTAGAAGGGGTCAGCCTCTGCTGTTCCAAGCTCTCCTTTGATGTCTAAGAGGGGTTGTCCGCTCAGTGTCCATCGCACAGCAGACCTTCATGGTGGCTTGCTTGTTCTCACCTTACTATGGCTCTAGGAGTTTTCTGGTGGGGGGAGTGGAAGGGAGTTCTGGCCCTGGAAGCCACAAACAGCTGCCACCCTGTACACAGGGGCACAAGTGAATGAGGCCACGCCTAGGGCCAAGACGTGCCTCGCTGCTCTCAGCAAAACCCACCGACAAAGCTCTGGCCCTGAAGGAGTGAACAGATGCTCCTCGAGGAAAAGATGACCCTGCTCTCACCTTGCTTTGTCATTTGCCATTGCTTCTCTGCAGAGGCTGCATAGGACAGCCCATTCAGTGGGTTACTTGTCACACAGTTGAAACGCCTCCACTTCCCTTCCCACACAGGAAAGCAAGTTCTGTAAGAGACTGAAAGAGCTATGTTATTTTAGGTTTAGCTTTGAATCCTTAGAACACTTAACTTTGAATACTTAGGCACTAAAATTCAGTTATTCTCCAACTTTGCCATTTATTTGCTACAAGTACTTTGCAAAACAACTTCTAAAACTGGGTTACAAGAGTGTGACCAATAAGACTGTCCTAGAGAGAGAGTAACCTGTTGGGAGGAAAGGGAGAGTTGTGTGTATAAAAGATGGTCAATGCATAAGGAAGTTGTGGTACATATACACAGTGGAATATTACTCAGCTTTGAAAAGGAACACATTTGAGTCAGTTCTAATGAGGTGGATGAACCTGGAGCCTATAATACAGAGGGACGTGAGTCAGAAAGAGAAAGACAAATACTGTATATTGATGCATATATATGGAATTTAGAAAGACGGTACCAACGATCTTACATGCAGGGCAGCAAAGGAGACACAGATATAAAGAACAGACTGTTGGACTCAGTGGGAGAAGACGGGGGTGGGATGTTTTGAGAGAATAGCATTGAAACATGTACATTACCATATGTAAAACAGATGACCAGTGCAAGTTTGATCCATGAAGCAGGGTACCCAAAGCTTGTGCCCTGGGACAACCCAGAGGGTTATGGTGGGGAGGAAGGTGGGAGTGGGGTTCAGGATGGGGGGACACATGTACACCTGTGGCCAATTCATGTTGATGTATGGCAACAACCATCACAATATTATAAGTAATATCCTCCAATTAAATAATTTAAAAAAAATTTCTCTACTTTACCTTCCTTTCTTTTACCCTCACTCATAGCCTTTGATCCAGGTCTGCCTCTCCAAAAATGTAGAAAGGCCAAGGAAAGGACCAAAAGGAATCTTTGCTTCTGACTTGGAAAAATACAAATTCAGGATGCCTTAAAAACTAGAAATAAGATGTTTAAGGAAACAGTGAGTCTTAAGTGTGTCACTTAACTGAACATTATGCCACATAACTAGCCTGTATAATATTTTTGGAATCTCTGGAGAGAATGGTGAAACAGCTGTTAGCATCCTTTTTGAAAAGTTTCACAGGGGATTACCTAGGATCTCCCTATTCTAATCATAGTGACATTTTCACTAGGTTCTACCCAGAGAAGATGTTTCCCACAACCAAGTAGGCAATATCCCTTTGGGAGATATTAATGTATATAAGATGGATTTTGAAACTTCAAATATGGGATAAATAATGCAGATTATTTAAATGGTCTTACTATTTGGTGGCAGAATGACTCAGACTCACATCAGAAAATAGTCAAGTAGAAAAAATCCAGATGGGTTTGAAAGAAGTGATGGAAGATATCTGGCTGCTAATTATCCCTAATTCACCTCCTACTCCTGGAGCAAAAGAGAGTCTGAAGCTCCACTAGTCCTGTGAATGAAAACAAATTCTGGAAACAAAATTAGCATGACTCAGAGCAGTCTGGAAGGCTGGGCTGGCCTGGCATTTTCCCCAGGCTGACCCCATTAACAACAGGAGAGAGAGGAAGCTGCCCACGTGGCTCCTGGTGATGGAGGTGTGGGTAGAGAAAGATCAGCAGACGGGAAGCCCACAGACAAGCAGAGAGAGTCACAGCAGACACAGAAGGGGCTGAAACTGGGAACAGACCTGGATGCTGAGAGTCTGAAGCAGAGGATGGTCTAAAATAAAGTGGACAGCTCAGCATTGGGGCGCAGGTACCAGAGGCTGAAAGATAGTTCAGAGTAAATGGAGTAGGCTTCCCTGGTGGCTCAGCTAGTAAAGAATCTGCCTGCAATGCGGGAGACCTGGGTTCAATCCCTGGGTTATAAGCACAGTTATAGATTACACTGAATTTACACATACATACACACTCATACCGGAGAAGGCAACGGCACCCCACTGCAGTACTCTTGCCTGGAAAATCCCATGGACAGGGGAGCCTGGTGGGCTGCAGTCCATGGGGTGGCTACAAGTTGGACACGACTGAGCGACTTCACTTTCACTTTTCACTTTCATGCATTGGAGGAGGAAATGGCAACCTACTCCAGAATTCTTGCCTGGAGAATCCCAGGGATGGGGGAGCCTGCTGGGCTGCCATCTATGGGGTCTCACAGAGTCGGACATGACTGAAGCAACTTAGCAGCAACACTCTCATACACATATGCTCACACCATGAGCCCCTTAAGAACAGAATGACTCTTTCTCCCTCTGCATCCCCAGCACCTTACAACAGTGCCAGGGAGCAGGTGCTCACTGAGGGCTTTGGAATGGAAAGTTCAGAAGTGAGGTCACATGGCAGCTGGCTCTGGGAAGGCACAGATGCAGGCATTAAGTCAGCACAATGGGCTATCAGTCTAAGCTGGCTTTGAGGGATAAGCTAGGAGTCAGAGGGAACAGAAGCACTGCAGGCAGAAGCAGGATTAGACATCTTAGCAGCCAGCCCAGGCAGCTGAGATGCAGCTCTGGCAATAAGGAGCTCTCAAGGTTTGAAACCGTCTTTCAGCAAGAGGCACTGGAGCACTGTGGGGAATAGAACAGCGCTGGAGTCAGGATTCCTGTGCTTGTGTGTCTGCCTGTTGCTTACCAATTGAGATGGCGGGGCTACTTATTGATTCTTTTAATGCTCAATTTCTTCACCTGTAAAATGAGAATAATAATTAGCACAGAGAGTTGTTGTGAGGACTAAACTTGTATGTTAAGTGTTTAGAGCAGTGCCTAGAATGTAATAAATATTCGATAAACATTGAGTAAAGTCACTCAGGCGTGTCTAACTCTACGACCCCATGGACTGTAGCCCACCAGGCTCCTCCATCCATGGGATTCTCCAGGCAAGAATACTGGAGTGGGTTGCCATTTCCTTCTGCAGGGGATCTTCCTGACCCAGGGATCGAATCCGGGCCTCCCGCCTTGCAGGCAGAATCAACCATTTGAGCCACCAGCTTATCCCCAATAAACGTTAGTGATCACTATTATTGATTATTCTTCTCTATCCAGAAAATTTCCATGTGCTTTTTGACAGTGTAGGATGAGGCCCAGGACTTAGACTATCCATAACTCCATTGACTGACCTACCCCCAAGTGTCTGTCCTTCACTTTGCTGCTTGCGTACTTCAAGATACCACTTTTTTTTTTTTTTTGCATGGACCACTGCAGTAGTTTGCCACTCTGCTTTTAGTCTCAGCTTTATCCAGCCAAAAGTGATCTTTCTAAAATCTAATCAGATCATCTCACTTGTCTGCTTCATATCCTTCATGAGTTCTCTCAGGATTCTTTGGGTTTCCTTTCCTAAAAAGGATAAGAGAGCTCTATGGAGAAATAGCTGATTCTAGGACTTGGGCAGGAAATATATAAAAATAACCCAGAACATCTTGAAAAATCAGAAAGTTAAGGAAGCACTCAAATGAAAAACCCTGCAAGGATGGAAGTATGTCAGAGAGACACAGGCACCAACATAAAAGAGCTCTGAATGGCCAAAACTGGGATAATCTGAATGACAAATAGTGTTGGATTATAACTCAAAGTACAAAATAAATATCCATGAGTTCATATTAATATAAGAAAATGATAGAATGAAAGCAACAAACAATCACTGTTTCTGGAAACAGCAAGAGACTTTATTTTGGGGGGCTCTAAAATCACTGCAGATGGTGACTACAGCCATGAAATTAAAAGACGCTTGCTCCTTGGAAGAAAAGCTATGACAAACTTAGCATATTAAAAAGCAGAGACATTACTTTGCCAACAAAGGTCCGTCTAGTCAAAGCTGTGGTTTTTCCAGTAGTCATGTATGGATGTGAGAGTTGGACTATAAAAGCAAGCTGAGTGCCAAAGAATTGATGCTTTTGAACTGTGGTGTTGGAGAAGACTTTTGAGAGTCCTAGTCCATCCTAAAGGAAATCAGTTGCAAATATTCATTGGAAGGACTGATGCTGAAGTTGAAACTCCAATACTTTGGCCACCTGATGTGAAGAACTGACTCATTGGAAAAGCTCTGATGCTGGGTAAGATTGAAGGAGGGAAGAGAAGGGGATGACAGAGGATGAGATGGTTGGATGGCATCACCAACTTGATGGACATGAGTTTGAGTAGGCTCTGGGAGTTGGTGATGGACAGGGAGGCCTGGTGTGCTGCAGTCCATGGGGTCGCAAAGAGTCAGACATGACTGATGGACTGAACTGAGATGACAGAATAAACAAATGCTGGAGAAGAGACAAATTTCCCCTGCAGAAGAATTCGAAATAAATTATTTAGCTACTTCATTCTTGAGAAGGGAGCATAACTCCTTACTCCTTAGCATGGGCTGTGCCTGGCGACTTCCCTCCACAAGGGAAAATCGAGTGACTTTATAGTGGAGAAATCGGCAAACACTGTCTCCTCCAGGTCTACCTCAATAGTGTAACTCATAAGTGATAAAGTTCCTATGTAAATAGTATGTACCTTTGTTGTAATATAATGAGAATGGCACTTCCCTGGGGTTTTCCTCCCACAATAATGCCAGTCCAGTCATGACAAAAGCATCAAACAAACACAATAGATGGTCATTCTACAAAATACCTAACCAGGATTTTTCAAAACTGTTAAGTTCATTAAAAACAAAGTCTGATAAAGCATCACAGCCAAGAGGAACCTAAGAACACATAACATACCCTGGATGGGATCCTGGAACAGAAACAGAGCATTAGGTAAAAACTGAGGAAATCTGAGTTAAGTATTGACTTGAGTTAATAACAGTGTTTCAATACTGGTTCATAATTGGATTTCTTTGGAAGGAATGATGCTAAAGCTGGAACTCCAGTACTTTGGCCACCTCATGCAAAGAGTTGACTCATTGGAAAAGACTCTGATGCTGGGAGGGATTGGGGGCAAGAGGAGAAGGGGACGACAGAAGATGAGATGGCTGGATGGCATCACTGACTCGATGAACGTGAGTCTGAGTGAACTCCGGGAGTTGGTGATGGACAGGGAGGCCTGGCGTGCTGCGATTCATGGGGTAGCAAAGAGTCGGACATGACTGAGCGACTGATCTGATCTGATCTGATCTGATCCTCTTAATGTAAGATGTTAACAATAGGGGAAATTGGGTGTGGAACTCTGTGTACAATTTTCACAATTTTTGTGTAAATCTAAAACTTTACTTGTAACTCAGTTGGTAAAGAATCTGCCTGCAATGCAGGAGACCTGGGTTTAATTCCTGGGTCGGGAAGATCCCCTGGAGAAGGAAACGGCAACCCACTCCAGTATTCTTGCCTGGAGAATCCTATGGACAGAGGAGCCTGGCAGGCTTTATAGTCCATGGGGTTGCAAGAGTTGGACACGACTTAGTGACTAAACCACCACCACCAAAACTTCTCTAAAATTTAAAGTTCATTCAAATTAAAGAAAAAAAAATAGAGAATCAAAAGACAAATTTTACCTGTTTCAGAATTGTGGTAGGCTCAGTCACCATTAGACTAAGCCCACTCCCCAAATCAGCAGCAGCATCTCACCACCCCATTATTGTTCAGTCGCTAAGCTGTGGCAGACTCTTTGTGACCCCATGGACTGCAGCATGCCAGTGTTCCCTGTCCTTCACTATCTCCTGGAATTTGCTCAAACTCATGTCCATTGAGTAGGTGATGCCATTCAACCATCTCATCCATTCTGTCATGCCCTTTTCCTCTTGCCTTCAACCACAGGCTCAAACTCTTGCATTTTTTCAGAAAGATGACAAGAGTGGCTGCCTCACGTTCTCTATGTAAAACACAGAAAGCACTCATATTCGTTGTACCATTCTATGCAGCTGGGCACAGAATTGATGGGTTTCTTAGGCTCTGGAATGAGGCCAGTTGGCTCTGCCATGAACTCAAGCATATTCCTGATTCTCTGTGAACCTGTTTCCTCATCTATAAAATGATAAAATAATAATATTGAGATATAATGAGACAGTGTATAAACATTCTTAACATAGCTCCTGGAAAATTATGATTATGGAGTATTATCACCTCATTCTTCCCAGACTTTGCCAGTAGAGTCCAGGGAACAAACTCTACATGCAGGAAAAAAAAAATATACCTGCTCTCTAGAAGTTTCTTGCTGAAACCAAAGTGGACAGATATCATAGTAGTTAGACTATATCTCAGGCAGCGAGTTGTCTAAGGAACTTGGCCAGAGCTAGCAGAGGAGCCCAAGCTGCAGTTTACCATGGAGCTGCTTCCACAGGCTGTACATTTGGAAGGGACACCACACAAATATTAAGGCCTAACATTTACCCTGAGGCAACTCACTTGGCCATTCTCTGACTGGATTGATTTCCATGGAATCAGGAAGCTCTGTCTGAATGTGTTCCAGCCAATTTTCAGCTTACACAAATGATTACAATCAGATCCAAACTGGTCTGAGAAGAATTTGCTGGTAGAATGTCATGAGACTGCAGAGCCAATTCTTTATTACTTCAATAAATCTCAACATACAGCAACTACAGTTTTACCAGCAACCAGTTGTGTTTTTGTAATTTTAACACAATAGCAATTGAGTGTGTCTGGTGTGATGTGTTCCCACCATTCTGAGATCACCCTGCTGACTGAGCATAATTTCATTCTCCCCACTGACATTCACCCAGGTTCTCCTTTATGACTGCTTGGCTCTTTAACCAGGTAGAGATGCCAGTGGAAGAGGACTCGTTGCTGGCATCACTCTCTTTCCTTTCTGAGGACCAGGAGGCAACTCTCTGTCTCCATCCAGCTGGGCAATTTCTTGGCAGAGTGAAGAAACTCCTAAAATGCCAGATCCTGAGGCTGTTTCTAGCTGCGGCAGGCCCCTGCTTATGCCTCTCAGAAAGGCACAGGAGAGAAGATCTCCCTTGGACTGTAAGGAAAGGGCCAAGACATCACCTAGGCTGCCAGGCAATCCTGTCTTCTAGAACTCTGGCACATAACGATTTCTTTAAAATTAAAAATTACGTGTTCTACTGAACATGGTCAGCCCCTTTTAATCCATTGTCTATCGGTCTATATGTATGCAGTCTGCATCCATTGTGTCTAGCATGATGGTAAGAAGCTTAGACTATCTTCAGAAGCAGAATATTTATAATACGTCTTGTTTTTTCTCTCAGCATTATCTTTCCTGTTTTAGGTGTCTCATAATTTTCACAATAGTTTCAACATTTTATATTTTAAGGTTTTGTGTTTCTCTTTCCTTTTATTTCTTTCACATTATATAATTAGCTCTGTATTCATAGGGGAAGTAAAAAATGAATTAAACAGTTATCTGATAATTTTAATTAAAGCACAAAAACAATTTGGGTCCTTCTTGCTAAAGGAAATTTCTAGTCAGAATTTCTCACTCTCTGCACTCCATTATAAATAGTTGATTAATTCTATTCTCAGCCACCAGGGGAAAGGTAACTAACGTTTACAGAATGCCTACTATATGCCAGTTAGTCTGCCAGTGCTTTACAGGCATCATTTTATTTGGAGTAGAGAGAGATTAATTACAGTCATCATAATTGGCAATTTCTTTGGTTTTCAGGCAGTTCAATTTCACATTTCTCTGAATACACTCACAAGAATGAAACATCTGTTTGGTGAATTAATACATGAACTTCATGAGGGTAGTAGTCTCCCACTGAATTTAGCATTTTTGTATATTAGACTCAGTAAGAGTTGTTGAATTAAATATAAAATCTCAATATCGAACCCTTATATCTACCCATCTCTATGTATATTGATGTAAAGAAATCTTATTTTTTTTAAAAAGCTAAATTAATACTAAAAACTATTCAAAATGAATACAAGTACTTTGGTATGATTTCTGACATTTAGAGCTTCTTTTTCCAGTATTCAGATGTCTTGATAAGAATATAAGAACTAGATCAATATGTGAGTAACTTAAAGGATTAGGTGGCAGGTTAACTCACTTTAAATAGTTTTGGCTTCAGAAAGTGCCAACTCAAAAGTGAAAATCAAATGACAGCAAAGGCTTTATTTTCTTGGGCTCCAAAATCACTGTGGATGATGACTGCAGCCATGAAATAAAAAGACACTTGCTCCTTGGAAGAAAAGCTATGACAAACCTAGACAGAGTATTGAAAAGCAGAGATATTACTTCGCTGACAAAGGTCTGTATAGCAAAAGCTATGGTTTTTCCAGTAGTCATGTATGGATGTGAGAGCTGGACAATTAAAAAAAAGTCTGAGCACCAAAGAATTGATACCTTTGAACTGTGGTGCTGGAGAAGACTCTTGAGAGTCCTCTGGATAGCAAGGAGATCAAACCAGTCAATTCTAAAGGAAATCAACCCTGAATATTCATTGGAAGGACTGATGCTGAAGATGAAGTTCCAATATTTTGATCACCTGATGTGAAGAGCTGACTCATTGGAAAAGACCCTGATGCTGGGAAAGACTGAAGGCAGGAGGAGAAAGGGATGACAGAGGACGAGATGGTTGAATGGCATCACTGACTCAGTGAACATGAATCTGAGCAAATTTCAGAAGATTGTGAAGGACAGGGAAGCCTGGTGTGCTGCAGTCCATGGGGTTGCAGAGAGGTGGACACGGCTGAGTGACAGAACAACAACAAAGGCTCTGCCTGCAGAAGCAAAAATAGTCAACTCAAGTTTTACCCCTTGCAGAGTTAATCTCACCTGCTGATTATACCATTGGACTCAGGTTACATTACATCACATATACAGAAGAAAATGAAGCATTGGGTCATTCAACCAAAGTGGACGATTGAAAATCCATTGCAGATGTAGCGTATGATCTGGGGAATGCAAAAGATTAATAAGACAGGGTCCCTTACCTCTTGGAGAGTATAAGACCAGGATAGTTAAATATAAAAGAATGCAAAAGTAGGGTCCCATTCAATTTAATAAAGTCTCCTTTATGTGTATAACTGGTTGAAAACGATTGGAAACTTAACAAATACTTTTTCAGTACTAAGTACAGGCAGGCTTATCCTGTTCATCTTTGAACACCTGGGCCTACAGTATGCCTGGCAGTTACCAAGTAAGTAGTACATTCTGAATGAATTGAAGAATACATTTATTTTCCTGTACGGACAAAGCTTATGAGGGAGTAAAGTGGTAAGACAAATATCTAAAAAACTATAATACTTAGAAAGTGTTGACAAAGCACAGTGTTATGAAAGTTCAGAAGTAGAGAAGACATTAAGTGTAAAATTAGGGTTATAGTTTTGGGAACAGATACTGTGAGTGAATTGTCGGGGAGTGGTAGAAGGTGAGGCTGTCAATGTGCATTATGGCATACAGTGGATTTCTTCTTAGACAATAGGGAATCATGATGGGATTTTAAGAGACAGAACAACCTAATGAGCTGATATTAAAAATAAGCTGGAGAGCTATGTCAAGTGGATTGGAGTGGGGAGAAAGCAGAGGTGAGAACAGTTATGGAGGGGCTATTACAGTTGTATAGATAATAAGAAATGAGAGGTGGAACCATGGTGGAGAGTAGGGTGGTGAAAAGAAGTAACTTTTCAAATATATGATAAAAGTAAACCCTTTAGATTTTGTTTACTGAATGTCTGTGGAGTATTGTGTAAGGGAGAGAGAGGATAAATCCAAATTTCAGGCTGAGAAGAAGGCGATTCCTTTAAAAGTAGTGTGTAGAATTGGGAAGGAGAAGAGGAGGAGATGCAGTCTAGTTTATAGTAATTCAGTGAAAGGGAATTTTCACTCTGAGCTGGAAAAGTCAGGGATCATGAGAATTTGAGACATGAGGTGAGCTGGATAAAAAGACAAGACAAAATGTTATTGTTCAGAACAGTAAAGAACATCAGGCAAGTTAATCTATATCTATTATTAACAGCAATTTTTTAATCCAAGACCACTTGAGTATATTGAAGCAATTAATTTAGATGTTAGGTCTACACAATGCCAAACACTGGAATATTTTGTAATAACGCAATAAATTTCAAAGGTTTTGTTTGTTTTATTTTTAATCCAGGAGTTAGAGATCATGTAGTAATAGCTTTAGCATTTGGCTTTCATATTAAAGCTTTTCATATTAAGTTTTCAATCTATTAGAAGATCCATCTGAGCAAGAAAGAATATTAAATGCCATCAATTTAGCCAGAATCTCATAGGGAGATCATAAATTGCACAAAGATAAACATTTTGGAAAATGTTATTTTCCAAGTGAAACTTTTGTTTAAGTCTGCTAGGAAAATTAAGATCACCTATAAATAAAAAGGAGATAAAAATCATTATTTTCATTTTTGAAATTACTTATCACATTTCTAAGTTATTTCTAGTGAGGAGGGAAATCTCTATAAAGTTGGAGAAATAAGTGGAATAATCATAAAATAAGAAAGCAGTAAATCCTCTTTGCTTCATTCTGACACTGATAAACACTAAATCCTGGCCGGGGTGGGGGGTTGATGGGAAGTAAAACTTTTTTGTATCAACAAGATCAACTTTGGCAAAATATCATCATTGGGGTTAGTAATGACATGACAAGGCTGATTTTAAACTTGCCTTTTGTTTAATGTTACAGACCAAATTTTACTGTTTTGGTCAGAGAACAAAGGATCTTATGGAAACTATACACACTGTCTTCAGAAAAACATACTTCGAATAGGCAAGAATTTGCATAAATGGATTCCTAGATAACATCCCTTGCTATAAGAACCATTCCGCTCCTGAAAGAAGCAATGCAAACAAAGCTTTTATTTGCCATTACTAGGTGAATGTAAATATGGCTTTTAAGAATATATCAATCCAATGTTTTTTGTCCTTGGTCAAGTTTGACATTGTGATAATAATGATAATTCTTATAATGCTACATGTTTAAAGAAATGTGTGTTCTTTAGAAAAGCTATTTGTAGGACTGAGACATGAGATAAATTTATAACTAATGATCCATAAATAAAACAAGACCTAATTCAGTCCACCAGGGCCCCCTGTATAGCAGACATCAGGCCTGGCCTTGGAGGTTCCTGAAATGTGCCTTGATGCCCTGAAGTGGTGAAACAAACTCATGGGACACTGCAAAGTATCTTAAATGTTTTGAGAAAAACACAGCAACTTCTGTAGATAGAGTGTCAACTCCTAGCCCAAGGTAGTTAGTTCACAGTTTCGTGTTCTATCACTCTATATCCTTCTCAGTGATGTCATATTTTTGTAAAACTGGGTTTTGGCAGTAGCTGTGATGAGAATCAGTGTGGAGAAGAAAATGATGGTGTTAACTCCCAATCAGATTCCAAGATTTAAGGAGATGTGCAGTGACCAGCAAAACACATATCCCACTGGTAAGTAACTGTGGTTGTTTTAAAATAAAATGCACACATTATTTTCCCTTTAATTTATATGTATTTTTTCCAAAGGGTACTGAGTTATTAGGACAAGAATATTTATTGGGGTTTTTGTGCCTATCTAATAAATAGAACTACTTGATATTCCTTTTGGCCCATGGGCACCATGAAAACTTGCTGACACATTAAGGGTACTGTGAGCCAAAAATGTTTGGGAAGGACTGTTCTAGAGGGGAGCTAACTTGAATAATACCACGTCCTTGTCTTCTAGTTGCTCAGAGAAATGTATGTACTGCAAAGCACAGTTAAGGGTAAACTGGGATATTCGTCATCATGAGAATATAGACAAAATTCAAAGAGCTGGGAAATCTCAGGTGTCATTCTGTTAGAGGCAGAAAAAAAGACAGTTGAGGTGTAATAGGAGTTTAGCCTGAAAAAAAGTAAGATTTTAATAGGTGGGAAAGAGAAGCAGGGCATTCTTTTATGATGAACAGCATGAACAATGGCATAGAGCATAGATTCAACATCTTGTTTATCTGGAAAGAGTAGGGGCAAGGAGCAGCAAGAAATAGTCACGGTGAAAGAGCTTTAACTTTTTGCCATGGACAGGGAGAGGACATTGGAAGCTTCTGGGTAGGGGAGTAGTGTGATCAAAATTGTGCCCTAGAAAGCTGAGTATCATAGTGATATGAAAGATGGGTTACAGACTGGGAATTAGGGAGAGAGGGCTATTGAAGATAACTACAGCTTCCAGCTTGGATAAAACCTCTTGTTTGCACAAACTATGCTTTATTCATCTGTGTGTTGATACAACCTAGCACAAGCCTGATAATTTGAAGCAATGAATAAATTTTAGAATGTGAGCTACCTGGGGAAATAGAGAGAGAGCTCATGGTAACTATGGAGAAATCTCCCACAGTTCAGGAGAGAGGTTAAACTCATGGTGTCAATTTGGGACTCATTCACCTAGAAACGAGAGAAGGAACTGACAAAATAAAATTTCACAGGGAGCAAATATAGATTAAAAAGAGAAGAAGCCAGTGACAGATCCCTGGGGAACACCCACCACTGGGAGCAGAGGAGGAGCTGCTGGCAGAAGAGACAGGAAGGATGGAGGGGCACTGATGGGGTGAGAACCAGAGGGAGTGTTATCCCAGGAAACAAAGGAGGACAGATTTTCAAGATGGAGACAGTCGTTAGCAATATCAAGCAGATGAGTGAAAAATCTACAAGAAAGCTCATGGATGTGGTCATTTGCAGGTCCTCGGTGAACTTGGGGAGGACAAGTTCAGTAGGAGTTGTAGGCAGATGCCAGATGGCAGCAGAGGTGACCAGAGTGGTCCTTTTGGAGAAATTTGTCAGTGAGATGGATCTGGAACAGGAGCAGAAGTTTGAGTGAAAATGGATTTTAGGCTGAGGGACCTGAAGGGTCACTCTCAAATGCATTCGAGAGGAGTGGAGTACAAGCAGTTCCGTACACAAGAGAAGCAAGAGACCTTTCAGCTTTCCAATGACAGCGCAGTGGGATTAAAAACACAGTTGGTTCTTTTTGTTTTTTCCTTTCCTTCACTTCCCTCACCTTTTCCTCTCTTCCCTCTTTACCCAGAGCCTGGGAAGGGTGGGAAGGAGTGGAGGGGAGGGCATGGGGCAGGAAGGTCATGCTGGAAGGGGTAAGGAAGGTGTCCACATGGAGCAAAAGTGGGGCGAGGAGGCTGCGTGTGCAGGTAGGGGAGGCAGCCCAGCGAGTTGGGGGTCTAGGTGTGGTCAGAGGACGGTTTCGCAGGCTGGTGGGGACCGCAAGGGTGTCAGGCCAGCGGGCTGAGGACGGCACGTGTGGAGAGGTGAGACAGTGACGGCATGGGAAATTTCTTACATAATGCAGGAGATCAACCAAGTGACTAAATATATGAAGACTATGGGGGCTGGATTGCTCGCTGGTGGGGAAGGAAGTTACAAGTATGTAACTGGATGAATTTAGAACAAACTCTGATGTTTGGGATTGAATTTAAGATATCAGAGTGAGCTCATGGATTTTTATATATATATATATATATATATATATATAAGTATATATCAAAACAAACACAGCTACAAGGGAGTGTGTGTATTACATAATAACACACACACACGTTCCCAAGGCCTACTGAGGGAGTTGAAGAGGCCTTGGGGACAGCAACATTCCAATAGCAATGAACATTTAGCATAAACTTGCTTTTCAGTAGCACTCTTTAACAAAAGAAACCAGGAAAAATGGCTAATTCCAGGGCTTGTGGCAGGGAAATACAAGATGAGACCAGCATCTCTTCTTGTGCCAGAAAGTAAGGAAGTGCTCATGGGAGGCCCAGCAAAGGGACACAGAAGCCAGTCTGAAGTTGCTTCCATTGGCCGACATGACAAGTTGAAATCAATATAATAATAAAAGATTATGCCCACTGAATAAAATAGGAAGCCATGCGTCTGTTCAAATAAATAGATAAATTAATTGATAGAAAGTTTGATGAGGCACGGGGTATTTATAGAGTTTGATAGTATTTCCCACAATTTTCTCACTAACTACAAAGGAACAAAGAGTAACTTTACAAAGAGAAGCCTGGATAACACCCCTATAATCAAGCAATCCAACTAAGCATCATCAGTAACAGATTGAAATCTTGTGCCGCCTGATAGACAGTGGTGAGAATTTCTGCTAAAGATGCTTGAGAGTGAATGAGTTCAGTTGCTCATTCATGTCTGATTCTTTGTGATCCCATGGACTGCAGCACTCCAGGCTTCCCTGTCCATCACCAACTCCCAAAGCTCAAACTCACATCCATCGAGTCAGTGATGCCATCCAACCATCTTATCCTCTGTCATCCCCTTCTCCTCCCACCTTCAATCTTTCCCAGCATGAGGGTCTTTTTCTGTGAATCAGTTCTTCGGATCAGGTGGCCAAAGTATTGGATTTTCAGCTTTAGCATCAGTCCTTCCAATGAATATTCAGGACTTATTTCCTTCATGATAGACTGGTTGGATTTCCTCACAGTCTAAGGGACTCTCAAGAGTCTTCTCCAACACCACAGTTCAAAAGCATCAATTCTTCAGTGCTCAGCTTTCTTTATAGTCCAACTCTCACATACATACATGACTACTGGAAAAACCATAGCTTTGACTAGATGGCTTTGTTGGCAAAGTAATGTCTCTGCTTTTTAATACGCAGTCTAGGTCGGTCATAGCTTTTCTTCCAAGGAGCAAGTGTCTTTTAATTTCATGGCTGCAGTCACCATCTGCGGTGATTTTGGAGCCCCCCCAGAATAAAGCCTGCCACTGTTTCCATTGTTTCCCCATCTATTTGCCATGAAGTGATTGGACTGGATGCCATGATCTTCGTTTTCTGAATGTTGAGTTTTAAGTCAACTTTTTCACTTTCCTCTCTCATTTTCATCAAGAGGCTCTTTAGTTCCTCTTTACTTTCTGCCATAAGGGTGCTGCCATCTGCATATCTGAGGTTATTGATATTTCTCCCGGCAATCTTGATTCCAGCTTGTGCTTCATCCAGTCTGGCATTTCACATGATGTACTCTGCATATAAGTTAAATAAACAGGGTGACAATATAGAGCCTTGATGTACTCCTTTTCTGATTTGGAACCAGTCTGTGGTTCTATGTTCAGTTCTAACTGTTGCTTCTTGAGCTGTATACAGATTTCTCAGGAGGCAGGTCAGGTGGTCTGGTATTCCCATCTCTTGAAGAATTTCCCACAGTTTGTTGTGATCCACACGGTCAAAGGCTTTGGCGTAGTCAATAAAACAGAAGTAGATGTTTTTTCTGGAACTCTCTTACTTTTTCAATGAGCCAGCGCAAATTCGAACTCTGCATTCAAATGGGTATATCTTTCCTTTTCCATTTGCCTTTCATTTCTCTTCTTTTCTCAGCCATTTGTAAGGCCTCCTCAAACAACTATTTTGACTCTTTTCATTTCTTTTTCTTGGGGATGGTCTTGATCACTGCCTCCTGTACAATGTAACAAACCTCCATCCATAGTTCTTCATGCATTCTATCAAATCTAATCCCTTGAATCTTTGTCACTTCCACTGTATAATCATAAGGGATTTGATTTAGGTCATACCTGAATGGTCTAGTGGTTTTCCCTACTTTCTTCAATTTAAGTCTGAATTTGGCAATAAGGAGTTCATGATCTGAACCAGTCAGCTCCCAGTCTTGCTTTTGCTGACTGTACAGAGCTTCTCCATCTTTGGTTGCAAAGAATATAATCAGTCTGATTTCAGCATTGACCATTTGGTGATGTCCATGTGTAGAATCTTCTCTTGTGTTGTTGGAAGAGGGTATTTGCTATGATCAGTGTGTTCTCTTGGCAAAACTCTATTAGCCTTTGCCCTGCTTCATTCTGTACTCCAAGGCCAAATTTGCCTGTTACTCCAGGTATTTCTTGACTTCCTACTTTTGCATTCCAGTCCCCTATAATAAAAAGGGCATCTTTTTTGGGTGTTAGTTCTAAAAGGTCTTGTAGGTCTTCATAGAACCATTCAACTTCAGCTTCTTCAGCATTACTGGTCTGGGCATAGACTTGGATTACTGTGATGTTGAATGGTTGCCTTGGAAATGAACAGAGATCATTCTATCCTTTTTGAGATTGCATCCAAGTACTGGATTTCAGATTCTTTTGTTGACTATGATAGCTACTCCATTTCTTCTAAGGGATTCTTGCCCACAGTAGTAGATATAATGGTCATTTGAGTTAAATTCACCCATTCTAGTCCATTTTAGTTCATTGATTCCTAAAATGTCAATGTTTACTCCTGCCATTTCCTGTTTGACCACTTTCAATTTGCCTTGATTCATGAACCTAACATTCCAGGTTCCTACGCAATATTGCTCTTACAGCATCAGACTTGACTTCCATCACCAGTCACATCCACAGCTGGGTGTTGTTTTTGCTTTGGTTCCATCTCTTCATTCTTTTTGGAGTATTTCTCCACCAATCTCCAGTAGCATATTGGCATCTACCGACCTGGGGAGTTCATCTTTCAGTGTCCTATCTTTTTGCATTTTCATACTGTTCTTGGGGTTCTCAAGGCAAGGATACTAAAGTGGTTTGCCATTCCCTTCTCCAGTGAACCATGTTTAAAGATGCTTAAATTCAATCTAATCATCAGGAAACATCAGCAAACTCGAATCAAGGCGCATTCTTCAAAATAACCTCCCTGCAATTTTCAAACACAGCAAAATCTTCAAACATGTCATGAAAGTTGGAAAGACTACAGAACTATTCCAGACTGAATGAGACTAAAGAGACACAACAGAATATAATGTGTGTATCTAAACTGGATCTGCATGCTGTAAAGGACGTTGTTGAGACAACTGGCTAAACCTGAATGGGGTCTGAAGATTAGATGGTGTAATGAACCAATGTGAATTTCCTGATTTTGATAGTTGTGTCCTGTTTATCTAGGACAATGTCCTTGTTTGTAGGAACACACATAAAAGTTAAGGGGAAGATGGTAAGATGAGAGTAAGGCTAGCATCGTACCCTCAACTGGTCCAGAAAAAAAGAAGGTCTTTGTCCTGTGCAGTTGATCCATGAACAACACAGATTTGAACTCTGCTGGTCCACTTATATGTGTTTTTTTTTTCACTAAATATGTACTAGAGTACTACACATCTTCCTCTATGTAAAAAAACAGGGACTTGGGTCCATGAAGATTGGACTTTTACTCTCAATGAGACTTAATGATTCTCAATCTCAATGAGGTACTGACTCTCAACAGCTTTAGATTATGCATTTGTATTTTCCCAGCATTAATGCAACTAACATTTAGCATGTCTTTAATTACAAGAAGTTTATGACATCTCCATAGAACTAATTTCAGATTCTACAGCCTCAGGATACTGCAAACATGTTTAGAATGTGTTTTCTTTAAGTACTGAATTCAGTCAGACTATTCCAGAGAACAAACTACCACTCTAATCTGTGTTGGGTATTTGTAGGCTGTTTCTTTTATTATCCGATGATAATGGTGATAACATTCTGGACCACCAGGGGCTTCAGAGGATCTGACCACCCTTCCTCTTCTTCCTTATACCAACCCATGATGAATACCAAATTCCTCTATTTTGGTTAGCTTTTGTATTAGTCAGTGTTCTCCAGAGAAAAAGAACCAAAAAGGCATGTGTTTGTGTGTCTGTGTTTATTACAAGGCATTGGCTCATGTGATAATGGAGGCTAAGAAGTCACAAGATCCGCAGTCAGGAATCTGGCGTCCCCAGTACAGTGGATGGTTTAAGTTATAGTTCTAGTCCAGAGGACTGAGATCCAGGAGAGCCAGATGTGTAGTTCTATCCTGAAATATTGGCTCTTCTTGAGACTCAAGAAGTTCCTGGTAGTCCAATAGCTAAGACTTCCCTGGTAGTTCAGTGGCTAAGACACCACACTCCCAATGCAGGGGGCCCAGGTTCAATCCCTGGTCGGGGAACTAGATCCCACATGCCACAACTAAAGATCCCTTGTACCACAACTAAGACCCTTTGAAGCCAAATAAATGAATAATAAATAAAAAAAAAAAAAAGATATCCCTTCTTATTTGTAGGAAGATCAGCCCTTTTGTTCAGGCCTTCATCCTGATTGGATGAGGGCCCCCATATTGAGGAGGGCAATCTGCTTTACTCTATCAAGTTACATGTTAATTTTATCCAGTGAAAGTGAAGTCGTTCAGTCATGTCCGACTCTTTGCGACCCCATAGACTGTAGCATACCAGGCTTTTCCCTCCATGGGATTCTTCAGGCAAGAGTCCTGGAGTGGGTTGCCATTTTCCTTCTCCAGAGGATCTTCCCGACCCAGGGATCAAACCCAGGTCTTCCGCATTCCAGGTAGATGCTTAAGCCCATGAGTCACCAGGGACTCCATAATTTTTTATCCAGGAACACCCTCAAAAGAAACACCCAAAATAATGTTCGACCTTATACGTGGGCACCCTGTGGTCTAGTCAAATTGACACATAAAATTAACCACTACTGCTTTATTATATACAGTAAGATTCATGAATTTTAAATGAGCAGTTCAATGGACTTTGACAAATATATAAGCAGTATAGCAACTACAACAATCATGATACAAAACATTTTCGTCAGCTCAGTATGCTTCCTTGTGCCCCTTGCACTTAATGCCTTGCTCCCAAGCCCTGCCTCTGACAACCATTGACCTGCTTTCGATCACTATCCCTTTGCCTCTTCTAGAGTTACATAGCAGTGGAATCACATAGGATGTAGTCTTTTAGGTCTGGCCTTTTCACTTAGCGTAATGCATAATGATTTATTTATATTGTTAAGCATATCCGTAGTTCAGCTGTTTTGATTGCTGTGTAGTGAGCGATCCCTTGTATGGATACACCACAATTTGTTTGTCCCATTCATTCACTGAAGGACAGTGAGTTGTTTCTAGTTGTTGATAGTTACTAATAGACCTGCTATGAACATTTGTATATAGGTCTTTGTATATAAGTTTTCACTTCTCTAAGTACCCTGGAGTGGGACTGCTGGGTCATATGCAGAGTATGTATTTAAGCTGCCAAAATGTTTTTCAGAGTGGTTTTATCATGTTGCATTCCCACCTGCAGTGCACGAGAGTTCTAGTTGCTAAGTATATCCTAGTTAACAGTACTTCAGGAGCAACCATGAAGGAAGTGTAAGGAGGAACAGAAGGAGAGAAACTGGATGCTCTAGAAACTAACTAAGCTACTTTAACTGAGAAAACTTCAGAGTGTAGATACTTGAGGCAAAAGTAAGAAGGGAAAAAATGATGGGAAAGAGGCAATTATCACTTAAAATGTAGTGAATATTTGCTGAAACAACAGGAATTACAGGTTGTGAAAATGGCCTGTGGCAGAGAGAGTCAGAAGAAAAATAACTCTTAATTCAGTGAATGAGGCAACAGTTAGGATAAACAGGCCTGGTGACCGAAGAGAGAGAAAAGTGTTCAATAGAGCACATTTCCTCCCCTTGTTTATCCTGTTGGTCTACCTGCAGTGTGCCCTTGTTATTGAGGAGCAGTTTATGTTTTTACTATTAATTAAGTATAAATATACATATAAGACTCATCTGCATGAGAGCATATAGCATAACACAGTGTCTCTGAAGCCTTAATATGCTTGGGAATCACCTGGGCATCTTATTAAATGTAGCATCTAATTCAGTAGGTCCAGGGCAGGGTCTGAACTTCCGCATTTCTAATGAGGTTCTATGTGGGGACAACACTGTGAGGCTGCAGACCGCAGGCTAGACTTTGGAGCCAGACTGCACAGGTTCAAATCCTACCTCTGTCACTTAGAGCTGTGAAACCAGGTCACATTTCTTAGCCCCTCTGCCTCAGCTTCCGCATCTGTAAAATGGGGCTGACAGCAGCACACAGTAGCTCACAGAGGCGTCTTGAAGACTCCATGCGTACTATACGTCAGCACCTAGACCAACGCCAGGCACATAGGAGGTGCCAGACCATATCCCCTTAGTGTCCAACAGGTTCCACTGACCCAGGCAGCAAGGTGTCTAACGCATGTAAACCACACTGATTGGGTCCTGCCCGGTGTTTTAGTTCCTCCTGGGTCCCGTGACATACTTCTGGTGGCAGCCACTGGTTCTCCTAGTGGTGCTAATTAAGAAGCCCATTCAGAGTCACTAGGCTGAGACTGTCCCAGAAAAAGAAAATCCACTGAACGGATTTCAAAGAGAGAGAGACTGACCATTCAATGTGTTTTACCTGGTGGATATGTCACCAGGTTCAGCCCCATGGGGCGACCAGGGTCTCCACACAATAGATATTTCTACAGGCTGGACTATTGCTGGGATGGTGCTCAGAGAGTGTGTTTGAAAGAATTTCCAGCCTAACCTGAGGGCACAGCTGCTAGCTAAGATTGCTGCACCCGGTGCCCTTCCCTCCAGGAGAAGCAGGCAGTCACTCGGCCACACCAGCCAGTGAATAGACTCTCTATTGCTGTTTGCATCCTGCCCCTTTAATCTGCCGCCAGCACCCCTGTAGACAGCCTAATTGGTCCTCTGGATCCAGCCCTTTTTGGCCTGTCAGCTCAGCTCTGTGTTCATGGCCTGCTTTCATCTCCCGGCTTGCTTGGCACATTGCTCTATTCTCGTCGCTTTCTGATACTAAAACGCAGCTTACAGAGCTTGGATGATCTTCATACCATTTCTGCCTCCCCGTTAGTAACCGTACTAGAAAAACAGCTGTTAATCTCAATTAGGTTTTGATTGCTAATTAGCAGCTACCTGTCAGGATCAAGCCGTTCTCTTCCTGGTCCCTTTAGCTATTTCTCATGCAACCGGTACAATTGGTTTCCATGAGAACCATTTAGCTAGACACCTTCTTGACCAAAACAGCCACATCTTCTGTGGCTTTTGTAATATCTTTCCAGTGAGCTCTGAGGTTCCTTGTCTCTTTCCTGCTCCCTGGTTTTCTTAATTTCATTGGTCAGCTAGTTTCCAATGGAAGCCACTCCATCTCTATTGCCAGTGTGTCTTGGAAAGGAAATCAGGGGATTAACAAGCCCATTCATTGAAGTCAGGTTAAAATTAAAAATTTTGTCTTTAGACTTCCATTCTCTAGTTCTGCATGTAAGATGCCTGGAAGGTGCCACTCCATCCTAACAGATAAAAAGTTGATCAAACTGAAAAGCCAACAAATTGGAAGATTTGATTCTTTCAAACTATTCTATCACTTCCAGGGAACCATAGAGGAAGTAGAGACATGTGCTTCACCTTTTAATGATTTCCTTTGTGATTTCTTCTCAATAATTTATGCTTAAAGAGGACATTTCACCCTATATTTACCTCTAGCATTTAATAGGTTAAAGGTCACTCATGGCAATTTATTTTAGACTGATAATTTAACTTTGTTTCTCCCAATAGTTAACCATCTGTCCCAGAACCATTTTTTCAATAATGAATCTTTTTCTCACTGATTTGTGATACCGTCTTTAATATATACTAAGTCTGCATCTATACTGGGGCCGATTTCTGGGCCATCAAATCCATTACACGGATCTGCCTGCCAATTCTTTTCTCAGTAGTATGCTGCTTTAATTATTGAAGTTGCATTATCTGGTAGGGCAAGTTTTCTTTTGTTAGTCTTTACTTGCAATATATTCTTGGCTATTTTTGCCTTTTATTTTAAAAATTATTTTGTCAGACTCTCCTCTCCCTATCTAGTATTTCCAAGAGGACTGCATACAACTACTAAGAATTTTCTGAAATACTGGCATCACTTTTCCAGTGCAAAAACACTATATCAATTTATTTAAGGCTTCTTTTACATATCTCAAATTTTCACAGTGTTCTGCAAACAGTCACATACTTTCCTAGGCATTTTATCTTTTTTGTTGAAATTATGAAGTGGAAATTTATTTTTCATTACAGTTTCTTATTTCCATTTTGAGAGAGATTTGGGGGTGGAGTGGGGGGGGATATTTGCAGTAAGAGAATTCAATGTGAATTGGGGGTTTTGGCTCCTGAATGTGGGTGTTTATCTTGGATTTCAATATGTTTGAATTAATGGCAGTGCTTGGTGGCTCTTGACTAAAAACTCATAATAATATGCTTGCATTATGCTGGATTTTCACAATAAAACAAAAAGAATGTTAAAAATCTAATAACAAAAATGTAATTCAGAGTTAAGCTGCTCTTCAGTAGCCAGGGACAATGGAGTGCATCAAGCATACAATTAAGCAGATACCTTCTTTTTCATTTTATCCAAGGCCAGTTCACTTAGCGCCTGAGTATTGCTAGAATATGTCAGCCCCTTAATAATATTTTTTAATTTAGTTGATATTCCCAAATGATCTTTCCAATTTTGAATGATGTTTTGTACGTTGCCTTTAGTTCACAAAGCAGAATGTATTCTTCCAGTAATAAAATCTTATCCTGGTACTAAAATTCAGTTAGGCATGCTCTGAAGATATGCTAACATGAAAATGCTGTTTCATAATGCTGGGGGATACATAAATTTGAAGAAAAGATTATCTTAGAAGAAAATCTTACTCAAAAAGTTAAATAAGCATAATTACAAAAAAGAGAGAAAGGAAGAAGATCTCAAAGCCTAACTTAATCATCAAATCTAAAGTATTTCATCAGATCTAAGATCCCACCATTACAAAACACACCACTACATTGTGTACTGCAAAGAAATAAAGAGTCTACCAGGTATATTATGTCATGCTGTAGATTATAAGACTCGTTCCAGTTTTAGAGATTTTAAAATCGAGGGGGAAACTGTACTTTTTAGAATCAATGATATATGTTAGAATGCTTTCTGTAATTAACAGAAACCTGATTGAGAAATATGTCAGCTCACATCCTGGAAGTTGAGAGGAAGGACAGTTTCAGGAAGGGGCTGATCCAGAAGTTCAATATTGTCATTAAAGACCCACAACCGACTGGTTCCAAATAGGAAAAGGAGTTTGTCAAGGCTGTATATTGTCACCCTGCTTATTTAACTTATATGCAGAGTACATCATGAGAAACGCTGGACTGGAAGAAACACAAGCTGGAATTAAGATTGCTGGGAGAAATATCAATAACCTCAGATATGCAGATGACACCACCCTTATGGCAGAAAGTGAAGAGGAACTAAAAAGCCTCTTGATGAAAGTGAAAGTGGAGAGTGAAAAAGTTGGCTTAAAACTCAACATTCAGAACACGAAGATCATGGCATCCGGTCCCACCACTTCATGGGAAATAGATGGGGAAACAGTGGAAACAGTGTCAGACTTTATTTTTCTGGGCTCCAAAATCACTACAGATGGTGACTGTAGCCATGAAATTAAAAGACGCTTACTCCTTGGAAGGAAGGTTATGACCAACCTAGATAGCATATTGAAAAGCAGAGACATTACTTTGCCAACAAAGGTTCGTCTAGTCAAGGCTATGGTTTTTCCTGTGGTCATGTATGGATGTGAGAGTTGGAGTGTGAAGAAGGCTGAGCGCCAAAGAATTGATGCTTTTGAACTGTGGTGTTGGAGAAGACTCTTGAGAGTCCCTTGAATTGCAAGGAGATCCAGCCAGTCCATTCTGAAGGAGATCAGCCCTGGGATTTCTTTGGAAGGAATGATGCTAAAGCTGAAACTCCAGTACTTTGGCCACCTCATGTGAAGAGTTGACTCATTGGAAAAGACTCTGACGCTGGGAGGGATTGGGGGCAGGAGGAGAAGGGGACGACAGAGGATGAGATGGCTGGATGGCATCACTGACTCGATGGATGTGAGTCTGAGTGAACTCTGGGAGTTGGTGATGGACAGGGAGGCCTGGCGTGCTCGATTCATGGGGTCGCAAAGAGTCGGACACGACTGAGCGACTGATCTGATCTGATCTGATCCTCTCACAGGATCAACTTGATTCTCTAAGGCTCATTCCCTTTCTAGGTAAAAACACAGATGCCAGCAGCAAATGGAGTACAGAATTCCATATTTACATTGAGTCAAAGGCAGAGGATTATTTCCAAATAATTGAGAAGAAAGTTCCCAGACGTCCCTAACCAACTTCTCGTGTTCTCAGCAGTCCAACTCCAAACTGAGTCACTTCCCTGAATAAACTACTCTCTGAGCTGTGTTGTCCAATATAATGAAGACTCACTCTTATGGTTGTCTGCAGAGGCAGATGGACCCTTGTTTAAAGTTTGGTTGTATTGAGAATGATGCCATATACATACACCAAGGATATGAAGTTTCATAACTTACATGACTGAGGTCTCTAGAGAGAGCAGGGCAGCCCTCTGGAACAGAGTTGAGACAGCTTGAGAGTGCAGGGATAAGAGGCTGGCCTGATTGCTCATTATAGTCAGGGGTGAGGCCAGTAGGAGCGTCACATGGTGTGAGCAGGAGTCTATGTGGTTTGAATCATCCATCAGTGCCCAAAGAGGGAGCACCAGGCTTTCTTCTGAGCTTGCATAGATCTGGGGTAAATGATGAGGCTTAAAGGGTATCAGAAGTCAAATGTCAAAAAAATAGAGAGTTCTTAGGATACTCTCTAAAGACGATTGTCTACATTGTCTACATTTAAATAATTTAAGTTAAATAAAATTAAAAATTCAATTCCTCAGTCATACTGGACACATTTCAAGTGCTTGGTAGCCACATGTGATCAACTTACCATCTCAGAAAATACCACTGCACAACACTGGTTGCTAGAGCAAGGGTCAGCAGACTTTAGCTCAAAAGCCAAATTTCATCCAGTATCTGTCTTTGTATAGCCTTCTAGTTAAACCTGGTTTTTACATTTTTAAATGGCTGCAAAAAATCAAAAGTAGAATATTTCATAGTGTGAAAATTATATGAAATGAAAATTGTAGTGGCCACAAAGTTTTCTTGGAACTCAGCCGTATCCACTCATCTTTGCATTGTCTGCTCTGCTTTCATGCTACCGTGGCATCAGGAGTTGCCGCAGAAACTGTCTGACCACAAGGCCTCATGTGTTGACTACCTGGCCCTTTATAGGAAAGCTTTGCTGACCATGGTCTGCAGGAACAGGATGAACCTCTCCAATCAGGCTCACTCCTGGATGCATGGGGTCAGGCTCCTTGAAGTCAGATTGCGTACACGGAGGCCTGGACGGTGCCTGAGCAATCTCAGAGCAAGCAGAGCTGGAGTCTGGGCAGGCACCACCAACGTCCACTACATTGAACAGAAAACAGACTCGTGTTTAACTTCCTTATGAAACTGAGATGATGATCTCCAAAGGGGACCTCTCTACTCACTAAGCAAATGACATTTCTTGCTATAGCATGGCAACCTTTCCACACTAAGACACAATACTTGAATTCTACTTTGTGTTCATGATTTCATGCAAGACCCATGCTTTCTCAATCCTGACACATATATTTTATGTTAGTCCATCTGCTTTCATTGTTACTGCTAGTACACATAAGATACAAAAATTCAAACCAATTTCTTGTGTGACAACCTTCATGCTAATCTTTTCCCCTATCCCCTCCACTTCCTCTACCTCTGCCTCCTGATTTTCTGTCAACTACTTAAATTTCTTTTTTTTTTTTTTTGGCCATACCCCATGGCTTGTGGGATTTTAGTTCCCTGACCAGAAACTGAACCTGGGCCCTTGGCAGTGAGAGTGTAAAGTCCTTATCATTGGACTTCCAGGGGAATTCCTAAATTTCTTACTCTAAAGATCCCTAATTAATTTTGGTAAGATAATTTTTTAAAGCAATATTTAAGCAAGAATTTTTAACATTAGAAATTATTGATCTTTTCATGTGTACCAATTTCATCACTACCATTCATAAGTTCACTTTTTCCTCCCCTCACCTTTTGGAAAATGGACCAGAGATTGAGTTGATGTTACAGAAACATTATTAAAGCATGTTTTCATCTACTTAGGATGAAAATAGGATACAGTGCAAGCGAACTCTAGAATAAGAATAGGATCTCTTACCTAGAGAATTTGAGGTGAGTTTGACTCTAAAATGTCTTATTTTCCCCGGTGGATTTATCAAAGTGGAATTTCAGTATCATTCAAATAGATGAGTATTCCTGTGAATGGTAAATAAGTTTTGAATAAGAAGCCTGGACACTGACTTTGTAATAAAGCTTGTGGATTTTAAGAAAGGTAAATTAGAAAGGGGGGTGGTTGAGTTAATTAAAAAGAGAGAAGGAATGTCATGTGAGAATATTTCATCTTGACTAGTTTGGAGAAGGCTGTTATGATATGGATATTGTGGAAACCTAGAAATTCATTATTGGCCTGATTGGTAATTGGCTTGCTACTGCTACTGCTAAGTCACTTCAGTCGTGTCCGACTCTGTGCAACCCCATAGACGGCAGCCCACCAAGCTCCCCTGTCCCTAGGATTCTCAAGGCAAGAACTCTGGAGTGGGTTGCCATTTCCTTCTCCAATGGTAATTGGCTTGGAAAGAAACAAATTGTGGATTTTAAAATTTGTGCTACCCCCAGAGCTATTCTCTTCTTAAAAAATTAGAGTGTCTTTATTGAAAGCATTTTTAACTTTTGCCATAGGTGGAATCTTACCAAAAGCTACACAGTCCTATTGAAACAGCTCACCGCCTCACCCTCTGCCCACCAGGGTGGAGGATTAGCAGCTGCTTCTATGTCCCGATGCTGACATGCATCATGGTGGAGGAAGGAATAGAGGCTGCTGAGGTCCCAGAAGAGTGAGCTGCAGGAACCAAATGGGTGGGACTGGATTTCAGGAGAGAGAAAACAGGAAGAGCAGGATTGTGTTATGACTATGCGACTTTCCTTCCTGCTTCTCAGGATATACGAGGTTTAATCTTCAGGTGGGTAACAGGACAGTAAGAGGCCTGACAGAGAAGTGGTTTGCACTGTGCGCTCCAGTCATGCAGAGGCCACATACCACTTCTGCCCACTGCAATGCCCCTGAGGCCAAGCTGGGAAGACTGTCCCCTGCAGTCGCCCTCACTTAAGGCCCACCTTTGCCTCCTCAGTCACCAGCCACGACCACTCAGTTATTCCAAAATCTTTAGCCTGCCCAGCACAATAGCAGTGGGAGAGGTCAAGGTGGGCTTTGTTCTACCCCATTCTACCTGAATGGCTTCTTTTGGAGGATGCAGCCAAGGAGTAAGGGCTATAGATACTACGTGCTATCTGAGTATAAAACGTTAATCCTTTCCTTACCTCGTACATCTGCTTCTCCAGTCTCCACATGCTTTTTTCCCATATATCCTTTGAAGCTCTTTGAAGACAAAGAAGCTCTCTATCCTTTACCCAGGAAAGTTCCACATGCAAAGAGATCCTTTCAAGTGCGCTTTTAATCACACCAGAAACAGGCTTGCCCTGTAGTTTCTTGTATGTGGTTGGCATACTGCAGGCCTTGTTATTCTCAGATTGAAGATGTTATTTCCCAACACGTGAAGATTATGTGTCTAGATACCTTAGAAGAGAAGAGATGCGCTGATAACCGTATTAAAATCATAAAAACATAAAACCATTGTGTTTTTCAAGGTGGAGTCAGGTTGAGTTAATCAGAATTGGTTTGCAAGATCGCGTTTGTTTCTGTGTTTAAAATAGTGTCAGGTTGACAGGTCTTTTGTTCCCACACTATCACGCTGGCTTCTATTCTAATCTGTGTGATACCAGGACAATACAGATAAGCTAAACATGGTTTAATCAATTCTGACTCTTCTGATCTGACTGATACTTTTGCATGGATTTTGATTAATCAGAAATGTATAGAATATTCATGCCTCATCCCACAGTTATGACAGGTGCAGACTTGGCTTTTCATATGTTCAGAATGATGCCACAATTCAGGTCCTTTTCATCTGACATGCTACTAATTGAATGATTTCTTTTCTTTTTTGAAATAATAGAATAGCCTGTTGGCTTCATGCTTTTGAAATGGGAAATGGGAAAGGGGGTTTAGAAAAGCTTCTGTGAAGTGTTACCAAGGGTAAATAAATTTGTAATGAAGTAATTCACATACCCTCTCAACATAAGAGAACTTCTAAGGGTTCTATTGACTTGATGAGAATAATGGAAAAATATCCAAAATTAACTCTGTAGAAAATATCAAAAGATTCAAATAAACACAGAAGGTAGGTATCATTTTACCTTCAACGGGAGCACATTTTTTCTGTTCTCCATTAGAGTACAGAGAATAACATCTGGTCCCCAGCACAGGGCAGATCTCTGGTTGTCTTATCAAAAGCAAACAGGTACTTTCTAGTCCATCTAGGGAATGCAGAAAGCTAGAAATAGCATCATACTCATCCCTACACAAACAACAACAGCAACAGCATCAATACACACACAAAAACTAGACAAACAGCAAATCCACAACATCCCTTTACCCTCTAAAAGAGCTAACGAATGACAGATGCCCACAAAGAGATGATGTGAGGACACTTTCTCACCTGGGACAGATGCAGCTGGACACTGGTAGAAGAACCTAGGTGAATTGTTAACAAATTAATGAGGCTAGCAAAGGCTGAGTGTAGGCAAGTAACGCAGAGAATACAGAACTGCCAATGACTTTAGATTCCCACCCACTTGTATTCTCTTTCCCACTAACGTTAGCAGATGCTCAAAGGAAAAAAAAATAATAATGATGAGGGTCTTGAGAAAGCATTCTTGGAAGTGCATGTTTGTGGGAGGTGAATGGTAGGGCTGTGGGAAAGAATCTCTTCTCCTCGATCTTATAGAATAAGCCTTATACTGTGGGAAGAAAGGCAGCAAATACTGTCACTCTTAGGTCTGGTGAAAACCCACTGCAGCTGGGGAAGAAAATAGAAAAAGTTAACCTCTAAACATCAGGAAGGGGCCGTAGTGTTGAGAAGGCAGTGAAAACCCATGAGACTCAGGGACACAGTGACTGGCTAAGTCTGAACAACAGAGGATACCCCTGTCACCATCACCAGGTTAACAAGTAACAAGCCAGAGTGGAATTCTGCTGGGAGAACTATGAAAGCATGGAAAGAGACTCTCTAAGATGCAGCAAAAAGCAATGACCTGATGCTCAGAGTGAAGCAGACACTGAAAAATACCCCATATGGAACCAGCTCCCATCTTAAACACGTCATTACAAGAGTAAATTGAAGCCTTTGGTGCACTAAGGGTAGCCATAGCAACCCTAAATACATCTCAACTCCTTGGTAGACTGATTCAAAACCACACACTAAAGGCATCAATAGGAGAGATATGCCCATTTACAGACAGAAAGAGTATTTATCTCAGTCTCAACTGTGCTACACAAGATGTCCAGCTTTCAACAACAACAACAAGAAAATGAGGCAGAGGAAAAAGCAAGTAAAAACAACACACTGCAAAGAGACAAAGCAAACAACAGAAACAGACTCAGATATGCAAATGTTGGAACTTTCGGATAAGAGATTTGAAACAACCATTATTAATATGTTAAATACTCTAACTGGAAAGGAGTACAATATACAAGAATAAGGTGGGTAATTTCAGCAAAGAAATTAAAACCATAAGCAAAGGGCACATGGAAATGCTTAAAATGAAAAAGCCCCAGTAAATAAGGAGGGCATCACTGACTCAACGAACATGAGTTTGAGCCAACTCCGGGAGATGGTGGAGGACAGGGAAGCCTGGTGTGCTGCCGTCCACGGGGTCACAGAGAGTCGGATGTGACTGAGCAACTGAATAACAACAATGCTAAATAAACAAATGGAACACAGTGTAGAAGAGCTATGGGAAAATATCACATGGTCTACTACACTGATTTCAGAATGAATGCAAAACTTTCTTGACAAAATTCAATATCCATCCATGATTAAAACTTCTCAGCAAACTAGGAATAGAGGAAAACTGTCTTAGGATAAAAGGCATTCTTCTCGGAGTCGAAGGCTAACGTCATATGTGAAGACCGAATACTTTCCCCCAATGTGGGGAACGAGGCAAAAAATAATCAATCCTCTTCAACATTATACTAGAAGTCCTATCCAGGACAATCAGGCAATAAAAAGAAACAAAAGGCATACAGACTGGAAAAGAAGAGATAAAATTCTCTCACAGATGACATAATTGCCTATGTGGACAATATAACAGAGGCCCTAAAACTGGTAACTCAGTTCAGCAAGGCTTCAAGGTACATGGCCAATATGCAAAAATGAATTATATTTTTGTATGTAAGTAGTAAAATTTAGAATTTGGAGTTAAAGATAGCAACATGATTTACAATACCACTAAGTACAGGATCTATATCTTGAAAACTACAAAACATGAGAGAAATCAAAGAAACTTAAAGAAATGAAGAGAGACACTGTATTCACAGATTGTGTCAATATTGTTAAGGGGTCAATTCTCCCCAAACTGATTTAGAAATTCAAAGAAATCGCAGTGAAAATCCCAGGAAGATGTTTTACTAATATTGGTAAGTTGTTTGTAATATTTATATGAAAGAAGAAAGGAACTAAACTAGCCAAAACGATTTTGGAAAGGAAGAAAGCCGCAGGACTCACACTGGCTGATCCCAAGGATCACGATAAGCTACAGTAATCAAGACAGTGAGTTACCGGCAAAAGAATAAACACAAAGATCAATGGAGCAGACGAAGATTCCAGAAGCAGACTCACACATATGTGACAGCTGTTTTTTGACAAAGTTGCAAAGGCAATTCAGGAAGAAATGATAGTCTTTTCAATAGATGATACTGGATGTCCCTACGCAAAATAAATTTCACCTTGATCCATACCTTTTACAAAATGACTCAAAGTGGACCATAGACTTACAGATAAAATGCAAATCTATAGAATTCAAGCTCCAAGAAGTCAAGGATGTTCAATTTATGTCTAATTATACTCAGTGAGTAATGACTAGATTACTCAGAACTAGTCCCTCCTCTATGAAGGGATCCTCAATATCAATATCTCTGAGCTTCCTCTGGGCACCTGCTAACAGAGTGAGGTCCAAATTCAGAGCTTGGCACACAGCAGGCCCCCAGCAAATGTGAGTACCCATGACAGCACCTAACAGATGCCTTTCTGTTGTCCATCTTCTCCTCTAAGTCATGTGGTTCCACTTTGCTATAAAGTTCTCATTTCTGTTCACTATAAGAAAAGGTAAATCAAAACAGACCTAAAAATGCTGTTTTTCTCACTTGGCTCCTGCTTCTGTCCAATTTGTCCTTCTTTGGGGACCTCTTTGTGTCAGTCTCTGGCTGATCAGTGTTCACACCACATCCTGATTTAGTATAACCTGCAATTTTCATGAACACGAAGAGACATTCACTCCCTCATCCAAATTAATGATGAAGGCATTAAATTAGACCATCCCCGACAGCCATCTCTGCACCTTCCTACAACTAGATACTTTGCAATTTATCAATAACCTTTCTTTATGATCTTGTAGCTAATTTTGCAAATAAAATTTCCTGAGACATATCAAATCTTTACCAACATAAGATATATTACATCTCTTACATTTCCCCTTCATCTATTCATAACTCTGTCAAAAAAAAAAAAGCTATTGTGCTGGCATGATTTGTTTCTTTGACGCCTAAGCCACTTATTGTTCCTGATATCATCACTTTCCTGATATTTAAACACACACATAGACACACACACACACACACACAATTATTATGGCTGGATAAGATGTCTACAGGGTGATACTTGCCAGTATCTTTCTTTTTGTCTTTCTCACTTTGAAGAACAGGCTATGTTTCATATTCACGTCAGTACATCAGTCTTATAATTTTCCTGATTCTACCAAGTGTTTAGCCTGATTTTCTATGATTACTATGTGAATCTTATCAGGAGACCATTCTCTGAATCTTGAGTTATGTCCTGTGTAATACAGGCCAGTGTCAAGGAGGTCCCTGCCTCCTCCCAGTGCCAGGGAAAAGCACTTTCCAGGCTCCAAAAGGGAAGCACAAGAATCCTAGGTTCTGACATTGGTGGACATATTTTTAGGACATTCCTGTGGGGATACACAGTTTTAGAGAATGATAAGAATTACAGAAATCAGTTCAGAATAGAAATTTTGCCTCATTTACGTGTGGCTAAAAATAAATTAGGAATTTTGGCCATTTTAATCTCTTTAATATTTTACTTCTTTTGATGCCTTGTCTTTTTAAAGAAAGGAAGTTGACATTTATGGAAAGCCTATCATAGGCCAGACATTTTCTAGCTCTTATTTAGTCCACATAACAATCCTTAATATATATTTTATTATCCCCATTTTACAGATGGCATTGTAGAGACTGTGATTATATGGATCTGCCTAAGGCTACGGGGCAAAGGATAGGTCTGGGACTCGTATGCAGTCTGTGTTATTTCAAAGACCAGTCATTCTACATAGTCCATACTATAATTTGTAGAAAATCATGCCGTGACTGTAGATACGTCTCTTAACTACTCTTATCCATTTCCTCACGTGTGAAAGAAGAGGTGGGCGTAGCTCAGTACTAGGATATGTGCTTGTTCCAATACTCTGAGAACCTTGAAGAATTTGAATTCGGGGCAAGAAAAGACCTGATGCTTTTCTACAGGGACATATTAATTTTAAAAGACAGAAAAAAAATAGAGAGAGGGCAATTAGAGGAGGGAGGAATCGGCCTAAGGAAATATGGGTGAGGTTCATGCATGTTCAGAGAGCTCAACAACTAGAGGCAAGTTTGCAGGTTTAGGATGCCTGAGGAACTGAATTCCCTTCAAAGTTGCCTTAGATACCTCGACAAGAAAGATGAGAAATACCTGGATTTAAAAGCGTATCATTTCTGGACTGCTGCTTCCAACTCTTAAGTTTCTATACTGCATCAGGTCATCAAAAAGACAGTTGTTTGCACTGAGGTCCATCCTTCTGAAGAGCATGGTTGTGTGTACTGATATTTCCAGAACCCCCATCACTTTAAGAATGTAAATTATTTGGGCAGTCTTATGTTTTATATCCCTTTCCCCCTCTTCCTTTATACACAGTAGATGACTTTTCACATGATTTACTACCTAAATTTAGCGATCTACAGTTGTAACAGGTGCCACTACTTACACGATTGACCACACTTCTCCTCCTTCCCTCCTTTCCTCCCGTCCCACCTTTTTTATGGAGCACTGTTTTACTTTAAGGAGTTACTGGGTTCTAATTTGTAGCTTTTACAAACGGTATCATATTTTAAGGAATTCAGTGGGTACAACTTTAATTAAAAATTCTCTATATTTCCATGGAGTGAAGTCAGTCTAAGGCTTTTAAAACTCCAATGGATTGAGTATTTTAAGCAAGTGTCCTTTCCTTAGCAGCTTCAACACAGTGAAGTCTTTTAGGACAGATTTCTGTGCACTTCTGGATGATAGGTGAGGAATGGAGAAATGTGGGCTAACTAGTAGAAACTGAAGATTGAAGTAATTCTTCAATCATACTGAAAAAAAAAAAAGATGTATTTTAAAAACTGAGATTCATGTAATTTTTTGACTTGATTGAACTACAAACTCTCAGCAAGAGTTTGATTTCCAGCCCACGATCCAGACCAAAGAGGTTTGGATGAGCTTCAGTTAAGTATACAGTTCTAAGCTCTCGGCATTCTGCTCATCAAGAGTAAAGGCATGCTACAGATGACAAGAGGAGGAGCTTCTGAGTCCTCTAATTTCCACTGTCTGGGCCATTAGCAAGCGTTGCACAGTATCCGAGCACATAATGCCAGCATGGCGTCCTTTCCCAGAGCAGCTACTCTGCTACCCCACTTTGGTTACTTCTCCAGGCTGGGAACACAAAGGGATGGCAAATCTAGGATAACAAATTCCACTGGCATAATATCATCAGGGATGCAGAGTGGCGGTGAAGTTACTAAGCCACATGGAGCCCCACTTTTTCTATCTTTAAAATGGGGGATACATATGTTTATATAAAGTGTCTGGCAAAATGCTGAGCTAGAAAGCACAATAAAGCCCCCCTGGCATCTGGTGGCTGTTGGTATTGTCTAATGAATGCAACAAGCCCACAGTGAGGGCCTGCTTCCTGCCCATTCCTTGCCAGGCTCTGAGATGACAGACGGAGGGCTCCTGTCCAAGCAGAGCCTGCAGCGGCCCCTCCCCAGCCCATGCTCTTCTCAGGCAAACATGCCCAGAGCCCCCCGCCACCCCCCAGGCTGGTTAGGCCTCTGTCATGTGCTGCCTTCTCACCCAGCTCAGCAGGCCTGTGGCTCAAGAAATTTTGGGGTGGGGAAGAAACCTTGGCCAATGAAATGCAAGAGGAGTTTTAACTTCTTTATTCCCCAATTTCTGAACCTAGATGGTCATGAGAACTTAACATATTCTTTTGTTTCCCTTAGTGCCTCAAAATCCATATACTTCTTAGTTCAGACCTAAAGGTAACATGCTCTGCTGCAGCTGCTGCTGCTAAGTCACTTCAGTCGTGTCCGACTCTGTGCGACCCCATAGACGGCAGCCCACCAGGCTCCCCCGTCCCTGGGACTCTCCAGGCAAGAACACTGGAGTGGGTTGCCATTTCCTTCTCCAATGCATGAAAGTGAAAAGTGAAAGTGAAGTCGCTCAGTCATGTCCGACTCTTACCGACCCCATGGACTGCAGCCTACCAGGCTCCTCCGTCCATGGATTTTCCAGGCAAGAGTACTGGAGTGGGGTGCCGTTGCCTTCTCCTGACATGCTCTGTATGAAAATAATAGCCAAGGTGTCAGTGCTCAATCTGAACACATCTTAAAGTTGGAGACATGATGCCTGTTCTATACAAAGGTTTTAGGAAACTGCCACTGTCTGGCATGTGCAGGTGGTTTAAGTGTGTGTGTGTGTGTGTGTGTGTGTGTGTGTGTGTATAGCGTAGGTTGTGTATGCTCTTTTAGAAAAATTATAAAATTGAGAAATACTGTAACTGACCTAAAATCCTACTATCCAGAGTCTATTTCACTGTTAATCTTCTAGACTCTTTTGGTTGTCCATATATGTGCATGTGAATTAAAAATGTAGACATCCTGTAATAAAATAGGCTATATTTTACATACTGATTTTATTCTGCTCAATAATACTGTGACCCTCTTTGCACGTCTATAAATATATTCATATCTCCATTCCAAATGACTAATAAATACCATAATTTATTTAATCAATTTTCTATTACAGACTGTTTTAATTTTTTACTCATAAATGTGATATGAATATCTCAGGCTCTACTAGCCAGTGAGTACAAATACAGTCTCATTAACATTGATTTCCAAAATTTAGTAACCCTAGGGTCTCAACTCTCATGGTTTTCAAAGTCCTCCTCTTTAAATACTTCCCAGAGTCTATGGGGGGCTTCCCCAGTGGCTCAGACAGTAAAAGAGTCTGCCTGCAATGCAGAAGACCTGGATTCGATCCCTGGGTCAGGAAGATCCCCTGGAGAAAGGAATGGCAACCCACTCCAGTATTCTTGCCTGGAGAATTCCAGGACAGAGGAGCCCGGTGGGCTATAGTCCCTGGGGTCACAAAGAGCTGGACACGACTTAGTGACTAACACTTTCGCTTTCAGAGTCTACAGGAGTGCTCACTATGTCAGCGGGTCATTCCTGGCTACTGCTTGCCTCCATAGCCAACAGATTCACTCCATGCCTGACAGTTCCACAGGGATACGCTTCAAGCTGAACTTTGCTTCTGTTGTCTTACCAAGTCATCACCATGTCCTGAAGATCTATTATTTCAAATGTCGACATAACCAAAATACCATCAATGCACTTGAAAATTGACTTTATTTCTCTACCACTCCTGAAAGTAAGAGGGAACGTATATATATACTATGATCAACTAGGGTCCCATAGCAAGACTGCTCAAAGCCCGACTGTCTAGTGTGAGTGACACACTCTCTGGTTCTTGCACAGCTTCTCTCTCCGAGTGCCCACCCCACTTCCCTAGTAGGAGGAGGATGACCCACCATTCCAGTTTGCAGGGATGTTCCTGATTTTAGTAACACAATGCCCATGTTCCAGGAAGCTCCCAGTCCCCTACAAGCCAGAATGGTCAGTCACTAGTAGAGGAACTGGTTCAAGTACTGGCATCAGCCAACATGCTGTGTTTACCACACTGCTTCCTTCCAAAACTAGGCCCTTTGGCTCAGCCTGGCTTGCTTTCTTCTCTATGATAAAATTCATCCTAGGATCCCTCCAGTCTCATTTCCACTGGGGCCACACTCACCAGACATACCTGATGTCTGAACCTCGAAAAAAGGACAATGTTTCAAATAGTTTATCCACAAGAAGCTCTTCAGCGCTTTACTTAGCCTTGTGTTCAGCCTCTCAAACCAGTGGGTACAAATGCCCCTCTGGTGGGAGAGATGCTGCCTGACCCTACTCTAGAAATTCTGGAATCCCATTGCTTTCATGTAAACAACTCTGATGAACATCTAGTACTTAGAGCACTATGTAGAGATCTGATTGTTCCTTTGCGATAAATCCCCCAAAATATAATTGCCTTTGACTTTTGATACATATTGCCAGAGTGCCTTTTGGAAAGTCTGTTCCAATGAGCCGTTTTTTGATTTATTTTTTAAACCTTGCAAATTTGTATCCAGGATGAAAAGAAGCTCTGACCTGTTTCTAGGATAACAGAGAACATTCCATGCCAGGAAGTCCTTGCCAGAGGTAAAGGGAGAGGATTTAAGAGAAGGGCTGGGCAGAACAGTTCCAGAGTCGCCTGAAAGAAGGCGAAGCTTTAATAAGCCCCCTCCACTCAGTGCTTTGTGATTCCTGGGCAGCACCTTCTCCTGGAGTATTCAGGTGGTCCCTCTAGCTGTTTTCTCTTTCACTCAGGTCCAAATTCCTGCGGGCTGTCCAGGTAGACCCCAGCCAGGGAATTTGTACTTGGAAGAAAAATAGAAGCTGGGAAAATTGCATATCAACTTGCCCTCTTTTCTTGTTTGATTCCCACAGAATGTGTGGCTGTTGGCCCTCAGGAAATAAAAATAATGAGAAATCCCAACCCAGGTCACTATTAGCAAAATGAAGCCATTGTCTAGTTGGCTGGAGAGTTGTCAAAGGTAGGGTGGGGAGTTTCGCTTTGGACAAAGCTCTGGGAACAGTGTGGGTCACTGATCAGGGTAACTGACAAGGCTCCGTGTATCTCGAAACCCCTGGTCACAGGTCTCAGGGCTGCCTGGGTTCAGTCCCCTATTGAAGGGTTGGCTTGAGACCTCCCAGAATCAGGCAGGGAAAAGTGAAACCTGGGAGCATGGAACATATCAAGTGATTTTTTTACCCTATACGGTACACTCAATCCACATGCCAGGATGAAAAATACAAGAGATGTGTGTGTGCCAAGGGCACGCATACTGTTTCAAATCTAAGTAAAGAAAATATAAAGCATTCAAAATAATGAGGCTTGGACCTCCCTGGTGGTCCAGTGGTTAAGACTCCATGCTCCCAATGCAGGGGCCCTGGTGTGATCCCTGGTCAGGACCCCACAAGCTGCAACCGAAGAGTTCACATGTAACAACTAAAGATCCCTCACGCTGCAATGAAGACCTACGATCAAAGATCTTGTGTGCTGCACTAAGACCTCCTGTGGCCAAACAAATAAAAATAGATATTAAAAAAAAGCAGGGCTTCCCTGGTGGTCCAGTGGTTAAGAATCCATCTTGCAGTGTAGGGGACACCAGTTTAATCCCAGGTCAGGGAAGACCCCACACGCCACGGGGCGACTGAGCCAGTGTGCCACAGCTACTGAGCCCATGTACCACAACGACTAAAAAGCCTGTGCGCCCTAGAGCCTGTGCTCCACTTCAAGAGAAGCCACCACAATGAGAAGCCACCCTTGCAATGCAGCTAGAGAGTAGCCCCCACTTGCCGCAACTAGAGAAAGCCTGAGCACACCAGTGAAGACCTAGGACAGCCCAAAACAAATAAATATTTTTGGGAAATAAAAAAATAAAGCAGATGCCATGCTTGCATGAACAATTTGCAGTTCTGCGAATGCAAAAGTTACTGGCAATTGTTGACCCTTCAATGGGCAATAAAGAAATAAGTAAGTAATATTACCCATTCAGTTCAGTTCAGTCGCTCAGTCGTGTCCGACTCTTTGCGACCCCATGAATCGCAGCACGCCAGGCCTCCCTGTCCATCAGGTCTGATATAAATGCTGAGTGAACTGACTAGCTATATATTCACATCATTAACCATCCAAACTAACACAAATAAAAGAGCCAACTCCCTCAGCACACGGGCAGGGTCTGGAGCAACACTTAGTCCTAGTTGACCAAGTGTTTCCAACTAGGAAGAGGCTTCCAGAATGTTCCACTTTGCTCTGAGCTGTCTTGACTTCAAGGAAAAACAAGGAACCAAAAAATCACTGCCTTGAAGGTCGTGCTGAGACAATGTTTTTATTTGGATGCTTAACTCTCCTATATCCCCTGGGGAGAAAATTCCAGCAGAACATATAGGAAACTTGGTTTCGGGCCCCAGAATGTCAATTGTCTTGTTGTATAACCAAGAGCAAGTTGCTTCTCCTTTCTGAACATCAGTTTTCTGCGCTTTAAAATGAAGAGTTTGAACTAAATTGTCTCCCAGAATCTTTTTACTTCTAATATTATCAGCAAAATAGCTCTCACCAAATATATAACCTGCATCTCATTTGAGTTTTGGAAAAGTTCAGTTTAAAACTATCGATTGAATTTCCGCAGCCACCATTTGGAGAGTAACACGCTGACGTCCAGATTCACCTTCTTGCCCTCCGTTGTTTTACTGTCGCTGCTGTGAGTGGCCTTGGGCAAGGCAATTTCCCAAGATCCTTGGGGAAAAAAAAACCACCCCGAAAGTGCAGTCTTGCTGTGCCATCATTGGGTTTCCCTGGCTCCTCAGAAGGCAGATTAAATGCCTCTGCCACTGTCACCCTTATATTCCTTCTGTATCTTATCCTTTTCTGAAGTAGCTGTGATGCTCTCATCAGATTGCAGACTCTAGATAGACTGATATTCAGACTTCTCCAAGTTCCAACTAAATGAGCATCGGAATTGAAAACATTGCTGTCATGCAATCTGTTTATCTATAGGGGGTGGGTGGTTAGGGAAGGAATAGCAAAAAGAAAGAGAGGCAGAAGCTGAAGGTCCTGCTAACAGTGTGTGAAGGCTATATATAGAGGGACTTGAGAGACTCCCAGTTGTTTCTTCGGAAGGTCCTTTGGCTGTCTCCTCTTCCTCTTCCCTAAGAATCGCCCAAGGACCAACTATAAAGAGCCATCTCGAACACTCTTGTTGACTCCCTCTATGTGCATTCTCTAGGGGGACTGGGCTGCTCAAATGGCTTGTTAGTGCTATTGACAGAAAGACGACTCTCTGTTCTCCCTGAAGCCCCACGTCTCCTTGTCTTCCCCAGGCTTATCTTTCTCATTGTCCACTGGAAGACTACATGGCCAAATGATGAGCTCAAAATAGCGCACACCCAGTGGGCGAGTAATGTAACTTCCCTGGGCCAAAGGTTGCTTATTTACAAGATGGGAACAAGTGTCTATCTCATGCACTTGTTGTAAACTTTAAACACTGTAATGTGTATAAAATTCATGCTCGGCACAGAGTAAAAGCTGACTACAATGTAGTTATCGAGAAAGTCTAATAATTTGGTTGACGTTGGTTGGTGGCATAATGTGAAAGGGGAAAGCTCATTTTTATGTATCTTTCAGGTTTCAGATTCCACTGTAACACAAATGTAATTTCAGTGAAAGCAGCAGGATGAGAGTGTACAGTCTTTCCTATGGCCACTAACTTGTGTGTATAAAATTAATGCTCAGCACACAGTAAAAGCCGAATAAAAGGTAGTTATCTAGAAAGTCTAAAAATTTGATGTTAGTTGGTGGCATAATGTGGTAGGGGAAAGTTCATTTTTATGTATTTTTCAGGTTTCAGATTTCATTATAGCACAAATGTAATTCCAGTGAAAGCAACAGGATAAGAGTGTTCCTTCAGCCACTACCAACCCTAGGAATTAACAACACTAAGAGGGCTATTTAGACCGTTGAAGGTTACATATTTACAGATGGGATTTTAAGGGTGAAAGCCCATTTGTAACCCTAAGGTGTTTAAACAACCCTGCAACTTGATCTTAAATTCCCCCAGCAGTATCTTAACTCCTCCAGCCTCCTGTCTGCTGAGCCAAGCCCTCGTTCTATGACCACCTGTCAGTTGCTGTAATGGCTGGGGCTTTGTGTGGCTCCCAGCTGTAACCTGATTTCCACAACTGTTCAAGGGGTGCTGCAGCTGCCACAGAATGTGCACGTTTTACAGCGTTGCACAGTGGCTGGGGTCAATGGCATGCCTCTGAAAAGTTTCTATTCATTCACTTACTCACTCAGTAAAACATGTTGAGTACACTTACTATGGGCCAGGCCTCTACTAACTATGCACTGGGAATAGAAAGGGAGTGAACCGGGGCCTCTGTCTTCCAGGCTGGTGGCTTAGCAGCAGGTGTAGACAGACAAAGACATATTACAACACAGCATCATGGTACAAGCATAGGCGTGGACACACACCTGAAAGTCATTAAGCACCCAAGGCAGGGGAGGGAGGAAGGGATGACTTCCTGCAGAAGGGACTTTTGAGTGAGCTGTTAAGCATCTCTCTTGGTTGTCCCTTCAAATCCATGCCTAGTTCCCATGTCACTGTCAAATAAGTTCCCAGTTTCTTCTTCACTTCATCTTTGCACCCACATCTCCCATCACCGACGCAC
This sequence comes from Bubalus kerabau, assembly GCF_029407905.1. Classification (NCBI taxonomy): domain Eukaryota; kingdom Metazoa; phylum Chordata; class Mammalia; order Artiodactyla; family Bovidae; genus Bubalus; species Bubalus kerabau. The sequence goes on from NC_073641.1 coordinate 19,386,653, forward strand.
ACCCAGAGACACTCCCAGTCCAGCATTAAATCCTGGCATTTCTGCTTCTGTCTCCCTTCTCCTTTTCACACCTGTGGTCCAAACTGTAATCACTGCACACCTGGACCCAGTTAGCTCCCCTCCTCCAGCCTGTGCAGGTTCCCTCTCATCTATCGGACACACATCATCGAGAATCATCTTCCTCCAGTGTCACTTAGATCACATTGCTCTCCTCCTTGCATGCCCGTAAAGGCTCCCAGCTGCCTCTCAAATCATAATAAAACTGTTCCAGTCTCGGACTTCAAGGCCCACTACCAATTAGCCCTGCTTTACCTGACTGCCGTCCATTCCTGCCCAGCTCAGTTTGGCCCACCTCGCTCCAAGGCCAAAGCCCTTCCACCCGTGCTGCCATCCTGGGGTGCCCGGAGACCACCGTGTGTGCACATTTGCAGGTGTGTGCATATGTGTGGTGGGGCACGGGAGGGAGCTTGCAGGGGAGGGAGGAAAAGAGAAAGGAAATCACCACTCCCTTCACATTCTGTTCTAGGGAAATTTTAAAACACGAGCACCAAGGGTAGAGATGGAAAAAAAAAAGTACCCAAAAGAAAGTAGTGGGGTGGACCTCTGTCCTACCAGGAGGGGCTGCTGACGAGGCCCTGGTGCCAACTGTGGGCGGCTGAAAGGGCAAACAAGCCAACACCAGGTGCCTCGGCTCGTCGTGGTACACCGCCTCCGGATTTCCTTCCGTGTGGCCCTGCATCGCTTTTCCCAGGCTGATCTCTTAAGTAACTTTGGTGTGTAGATTCAAGTCATTCCTACCCTTAAAACCGCTCTAGCCTTCACTCAGAGGGTCCTCCTCCTCCAGCACCATCTCATGCCACTTTCCTCTTTCCTCACTGTGCTCTGGACATGCCGGGTGCTCCTCCAGTCTCGGGAATACTCCGGGTGCTCCCAGCACAGGGCCTTCGCACATGCTGTTCCCTCCACCTCACATCTGCTTGATCACATTCCTTCCTCAGCTTCCATGTTCCCCGCTGACACTCTCATTGTAATTCTTATGACAATACTCTGTCCTTCCTTTTCACTATAACCTACACGTAGCAGTGTGTTTTCCGGTGGGCTGGTCACCTCCATGAGTAGACTATAAGCTGCTTGTGACAGAGAACTTGTCCACTAAAGTGCTCCTAGCACAGAGTAGGAGGCAAGACCTTGCTCAGCCAACACCATCTGGATTTTTCTAAAGCACAGACAACTTGTGATTGGCCCAATTTTTGATCAAGAGGAAACAGTCTGGTCTTCTAGGAAGCTTCCTTCTAAAATGTCTTGCACACCCAATCCACCAGGCCACTCTCCCTTGTTTTTCAAAGCCTGCTTAAGAATCTCCTATGACTGAGACACTTTCCCAAACTAACTTTTCCTGATTCTGGACCAGGACTTGCAAATTGCAATGCCTGCAGAGACCAGGCAAGTAGCTGAGAGAGACAGACCAGGTGTAGGGTACCAGGGAGCACTGGGGACCACGGTTAAGTGCCCCACATAAAGCTTATGTCCCATATAAAGGGGACAGTCCCTGCTCAGCTCCAGTGGGTGTTAACATGCAAGAAAATCAGGACCTGTATCATTAGATTTTCCAACTTTTCAAGAAAGCTGAAAAAAGAAACCTGAGTTTCCATATGAAACATCCAGATCTTTAACATGGTGAAGGATATTTCTGCAATCTGTATCAGCCTGATGGTCAGTTTCTACTCTGTTCTTTCAAGGACGTTGCTTGCATTTATATATGATGAGTATGCTTTGCTTGCATTCCTGAGTCCTGAGCCGTGTCTCGTAGACAGGGCCAGGCTTCTCCCAGGGCCAGAAATTATGCCCTTGCCTTCTTTGCAGTCCCTCCAAAGCACCTGTAAGCACCAAACGCTACTCTGCCTGTCAAGGCTGGCGACTAACAAAGCGTCTCTTACAAAGGCAGCAACTGCCTTTGCCGTTTTGGGAACAGAAGCCTGGCCTATTACATGCAGAAGTACCGCACTTCACAGAGGCTCATAGATTTTGTTCATTAGGCCTTCATCCCTCAATCAGTGTGAGGGTTACAGACTCTCTCCACTTCATCCATTCTCCTTCTGCCTTCATGTCTTGTTAAAAAGTATCACAGCCTTTGTTCTAAATTCCAATCTCTTTTGTGCTGTGATGATAATGTTAACTTTGTAATTGTGCATAAGTCAGCAAACTAGAGTACTGCCTTATTCATCCAGCATCGTCAGGAAATGAGGTGTTCTACATAATTAAATTGTCCAGATAACTAGAGCTAACCAACACTTTAAAGATCAACGTTAAAAAAAAGGGTAAATGGAAGCATCCCCAAACGTATTATATACCCTTTTGCCTTCTTTATTTTTAAATTATTTTATATCACCTTTTTTCCAGAATAGAAACAAAAGAGTACAGACTGATAATTAAGTCTTCCTCCTGCCCCAGTGCCCCGGCCTCCCACTTCCCCATCCCTGACGGATGCTACCAGCTTATGTAGGGTATCTCCTTCTGCAGATATTCTATATGTACACATGCATTTTTTCCCCACAAAAGGTGACATGCTAGGACACAGTAGTGCACTTGCTTTTTAAAATCTCCTATCTTGATCATCATTCTTCATCAGTACATACGAGTTCCTCATTCTATACAATGGCAGCATCCTGTTTCATGGTGGGGTACGGCATCATTGACGGCATCAGCAGCTGATAGGCATCTAGTTGCTCCAATATTTTGCTATTATAAAAAAATTGCTGCAATTATAATCTCCTTATTTACTCCATTATTGTAGATGTCTGAGGATATCTGTAGGTGAAATTCCCAGAAAACAATCACCGGGTCTAAGAAAGGATACGCGCATTTGTAATTTTGATGACTGCTGCCACACTGCCCTTCGCAGAGTACACATCACGTTTTTTCTCTTGCCATCACTGTATGAGTGGATTTGTTTCTCCACACCTTCATGTAGCACCATATGTGACCAAACTTTTCTTCTGAAGTTTTGTCAGTTGGTGAGTAAAGAATATAAACTCAGTTACTTTTTTAAAAAATGTATACTGTAGAATGTGGCTCTTGTAAAGTATCCTTCTTTGTCTCTTCTAATATGGTTTGGCTTGAATGTCTGTTCAGATCTTATGCCTACCTTTTATTTTTTAATTGTTTTGATGTCTATAGCATTCTTATTCCCCAACTGAAGAAAACCAAAGTGTCCCTAAATTGATGAGGTGTGGTATGTAAATGGAAAAATTCACAAAGGAACAAACTATTGATACATTCAACTCCATAGATAAATACCACAAACAATGAGCAAGATAATGCAGACACAGAGGGGTACATATACAGCAGGGATCTATTTATATAAAATTCTACAGTAGTTATGCCTACCTTTTAATTAGGTTGTTCCTTTTCTTATTTGGTGGATTTTAAGAATTTTTGGTATACTGTGGGTACAAGTCCTTTATCTGATACTAGTTTTGCAAATATTTTCTCTGAGTCAGTGGCTTGTCTTTAAGTCATTTCCTCTTAATTTGAAGGCCTTCTTGTTCTGAATGAAGTTGTATCTTTTCCTATTTTAAGAACCATTTGTATTTCTCTCTCTATGAATTGTGTAGACATGTCCTTTGAGTCTGTCATGTTAATGACTTAATAGACCTCAGGAAATTTAACCCCTATTTGAGAACTGAATCATTAACATGAACACTGATCGCTATACTACACTGTGATTTTGCAGACTGCTTTGTTCCTTTGAACTCTTATATTTGGTTTTGGTTTTAGTTTTCTCTTCCCTCCCTAGGTTTTAGGATATGAGCTATCGCGTCTGCTTTCCTCAAATGTCTGTCTTTCAAAACCATTGCGCTATCTCGTAATTTACTACCTCTGATAATGAGACTTTCTGATACTCAAACAATAGAATTTGTTATAATAACCTTGGAGGCCTGATTCTTGAGTTGAGTCCATAGGCCATAACACACACAGTTTACATCTGTTTTGGTCACTCAGGAGTCTTTATTATTTCCTGGTTCCTGGTCTTCTTCAGAATATTCAGAATCATCCAGCAAATGAACTCCTAGTTCTAACATGCTCTGCTAGAACATCTGAGGGTAATCACAGGTTAGAACTCTTAGTCATGAGTAGAGCCCACGTGCCCATATATTACTGTACACATAAACATCATTGCCTCAAATAGAGGAAAACATACTGTCTCACTCTCTAAAGCAGCAATATGAATTTATATTGCTGGGAAACTGTACACACATGATTTTTCAGTGGTATTTGCATGTGGGGGCTCAGTGCAAAGCCTGTGCTTACAGTTGCTGAACTTTTCCCCATGGCTTTGAAACAAAGTAATAAGTGAGAGTTCCCTGGGAAGGGATCCACGCCATGGCAGTCCTGCTACATCCCATAGATGGCAGTAAACACACTTTTTAGCACTTCGCTTCATCTTCATTGGGATCAGGCTCCTTCAGGGGAAGAAAATGAATGCAGAAACTGTGGAGTAATAATTAGCAAACAGATTCTAGTCATTTGAAAAATTGGCAAGAAGCCTTATTAAAGGAGGTAATAATAGTCATATTTTGCACTTCTAATAGGGCCTTTTATCTCTAGGCCTCCAAGAGCCTGTCTGAGTCATGTAAAGGGGTAAAAAAAAAAAGAAAAAAAAAAAACCCAAACCTGAGCTAGGTCAGAAGTCAGGAAACAAGGGCTCTGTTTGACATTCCGTAAGACTCTCTCATTTCAAAGTGAAGGCCGAGTGTCTCTGATGCATTTAAATACCAGGAATTGATGCCAGCTAGAAAAGGCAGCATAGCACTGTGAGATAAACTCCACATTCCAGCTTAAGACTGAAAACATGCTTTGCCCAAAGTTGTTTTTTGTGAAAATAACAATAGAGCTTTAAATACTTTGCGTTATGAACACATGGGCAGCATTATTATTCACAGTGCTCTAGACAAATTGAGAAAGAGTTTTTTATATCCTCTTCTGTGTATCAAGGCGTAATTATCAGTACATCCTTGTATTTATTCCTATGAGGCTGGAATATATTCTGCTGCTGATGGATATCAGTCCCATGAACTCGATATCATTCATGCTTTATCTCTGGCAGTGGTGGTAGCAGAAGAAAACCACTCCTAACATGTATACACAGCAAACGCCTTAAATCTACAAGATATGGCTGTCCTCCCTGTCCCACATTAAATCCGTGTCTTCAATTTCCCACATAAACTCCAGATCTATTGAAATCTTGGAACATTAAAATTCTCCTTCATTGTTGTCAAGGTTTAGTAACTTGACAACCAGAAGACAGACACCCTGAGTCTTTGAGGGAATGTGGGTTTGGAAATAAAGAGGAGCAGCTTTTCCTGGTGCATTAAAATCTGCTTGGGGCTTAGCAGGAAGAATGTGTTTTATAATAACTATTCTTTGGCTGTGTGACTTTGACTTTGGGCAAGCTAATTAACCTCTCTGAGCATCAGTCTCTTCACAGTAATAATTCTTACCTCATGAAAGTTAAATGAAATCACAAATGTAAAAAGCATTTAGCATAGCACCTATCCTCAATAGGTATTCGACAACTATTATTGTTTAAAAATATACATAGGTACATGAAACACACATATGTGAGAGGGAGAGACAAAGACAGAGATCTAGATTTCCGGTGGGCTCCCCTGATCTTCAGAGATATGGATAAACTGGTCCAAATCCTCAGATTCTGAATCCATCAGTCCTCCTTACAATTCCTACAAGTTCATGACCCTACTTCCACTTGCTTTCTTCTACTACTTCTAAATCCAAGAGCCTAAGGTTAATTTAATGTGCAGCCAGCTAGTACACAGAAAAAATAGCTTTTTAGCTGTTTTTCACACATTAAAAAAAAAAGAAGAAGAAAACAACCCAACCTCTCTCACAGACACTGAGCATCTGGTAAGTTGATTAGACTCATATTTGAGAAGAGGTTGGATTCTGACCCTCTCAGCTTTGTATCGTTCTGTAGGTTCTTCCTGCTGCCCATTACCTTCTAACAAGGGAGGCTTCTTGCAACAAGGAGCTCACACCCCCAGAAAGCCTGGCCCTGGGAGGTGTGGCCCAGTCCTTCAGCCATCTTCTCCCACCACTTTTCGGATGGAAAACAGCTCAACCCAACCAAAGGATTGTTCTAGTCTTCATGGAATTATGGAAAATACAATTTCTCCTCTTCTATTACCTTATGATTATTAAATCCTTTGTAAAACCTAGTCATCAACATTCTCAAAGATAATGCCATTTCCTTTATTCTATGGAATAATCTATTCTTAAGTATATATAAGAGCATACGTAAAGTAAACAAAGTAACATTAAACAAAGTTTCATACCCTAAGACACATTTTGACATAGCAAGCTATTCTTTTAAGGATTAGATTTTTTAAGAATTTTAATATGTGTATATATTATAAATCTTTTCTGTTATTGCATTCATCTTTCTTTTTTCATCTGGAACATAAATTCATATTTTCCTGATGGCCAGAGTCATCACCATGTGTAATTGTGATGATTCTCTGCTCTCTGGGGATACTGCTTGGGTTGTACAGGGCCATTTGCCCTGCACTAAATAACCCCAGATTCGTGTCTTTAGAGTTACTACATCTGTTTCTTGGGGATCTCCCCCTGCTCTTTTGTCTCCTTATCTCTTTTTGCTGTCATCAATGTACACTGTCTCCAGCAATAATCCTTTCCCCATAGTTTCCCTTTGCAGCTTCCAGTCTACTGATTGATGAAAACAAAGTGAACATTAAAAATGGTTTCAAAATCAAAACCACTGCACAGAATCCCTTGTAAGAAGTCTCCTGCGAACAGAGCGTGTGAGCTGTGATACCTAGACCTTCTTCTAGGTCCATCAAGTTGCTCAGTTGTCTTTTTTGCCGAGCTGTCCTGATTCTTGGCTAGATTTTAGATTATTTAAATCCTAGGGGAAATGATCTGGGAAGAGTGATACGTTGCTCTATTCTTTTCCCACAGGTCTTATTTTAAAGCTCTGGATCAATGATGTGTGAGGGCCGAGGTTGGGTTTGCTTTCATAGGCACCACGGAGAAGGGAGCACCTGCTCTGACTGGTTGGGTCCCTGGCCACGCTGATCATAAATAAATTCCGAATGTCACCCTGGGACAAACTACTCTTAGGTGTAAGGAAGGTTACACATAATGAAAATGGTAAATCAAAATATTCCCTATGAAGGAAAAAATAACCACTTCACAAATGGGAGTCAGTAAGACCAGGCAGATTTAGATGCTCAGATTATATTCCTATCCCCATGCTCCGCTAGATCAATCTAAGAAAAAAGGTTTTCTTTATCCATCCCCTCCCTCCTACCTATCCTTCTTCTCTTTTTTCCCTTTCTTCATAGACAAATTAGTGATTCTCTTTTTTATTGATGGCAGGGGAAAAAAAGGTACCCAAATGCTTTGCATGGAGGCTGAGATAAGCAAACTATGAATAAATGCCAGCAGCAAGGATCTTTTTCCTTTCTAACTTTGAGAGTAAATATGCTAATTAAAAAAAAAACTTAATATCTTATAGGATTTTCACTGTATGAGCATGTTTCTCCTGAGTTTCACATTATTAACACTTGAAAATTAAGCCCTCCCTCTAGCTCAAGAAACATTCCTGATTCTTCTCTCACAGTGTGTGGGATTCCAGGGACAAGGATGACTGAGAAGCGATGTGTGCATGACTGTCATTCCGATAGTCTCTGGCTGGTGAGTGAGGTGTGGGGACAGTGAGGCACCCCAAGTACAGGCTGGGTGTGTCATTCCTGAAAAGATGCTTTTCTGCAAGTCACACATGCATACTCGGCATGCTTTTTAGATATACTGCCATAGCGACACAGGTGTAAGAGCTGACCACGAGTTAAAGTTCTGACCTTGGGCGACTTACTTAACTTCTTTGTGCCTCAATCTATTTATTTCAGATGACAATAGTGTTGACTTCATAAGGTTGTTTTGAAGTTAATGGAATTAATATATGTAAAGTCCTTAGAACAAAGCCTGAAAACAGTATCATTCTATCAGTGTTGATTATCATTTTCAGAATCCACCGAAGCCTCTAGAAGGAGACAGCGTGGCTGGCCTGTGGATTTTTAAGAGCTTGGGTTCTGGAGTCAACACTATGTGGATCTCACTATTTGCCCTCTCACATCACGGTCCAGTGACCCTGGACAAGTTATTTACATGCTCTAAGCTTCTGTTTTTCATCTGTAGAAAGGGGTTAATTGCATTCTTCTCATAGAGCTGCTATGAGGATGAAATGTATGTAAAGAACCCATAAGACGCTTGGCACAGAGAAGATGCTCCATGCACGCTAGCCCTGGAGCTGTGGAGGAGGGGCGGGTGTTGATGGCCTGGCAGCTGTCTGCTGAGAACTTTCAAAGGCCACATCCATATCTTCTTTTGGGAAGGGAGAGAACCAGCCAGGGCAGTTTGGGTGAAGGGACACAGGGACACACTTTACACAGTTCTTTCTGTGCTTAGTTGGGGGACAGAGAGGAAACATATTGAAAGCAAAATAAGTTTGGGGGCTTCTGCCAAATCCTGCAGGCACTTGAGTTCAGACACCTCCAGAAGGGAACCCCTGGGCTTACCTTAAGCCCCTGACCAGCAGTGAAGCCTGAAGACCAGGGAGATAAATAAATTAGCCCGGGAATAGGAAGGACAGGACACAGCAGACCCCAGGATAAACTAGGGTTCCATATTCCGGGTTTTCCTTCAATTCTCTAACCCATTTCCCTGAAAGAAGACGGGGGAGGATGACAGATGGTTTAGCTTCCGTTCTGCTACTTCATTCACCTGGAACTTCTTCCTCCTCTTCCCTCTCAGAAGACTCCCACCATTCTCGTATGTGCAAATGTCACTCCAGAAGGCCCGTACTCATTTTAGCTCTGTGTGTGTGTCGTGGTGGCGCAAGGAACTGGTTGGGGAGGGACCATGAAGTTGTGGAAATAGCTACTTACCTAGGACAGCTGGAATTTCTATTTTCCACTACCATAATTCTCGGGAATTTTGCGAGTGTTGTGATTTTAGTCATCCTGAGTGCCTGGATGGAGATGTTGAATAGACAGTTATAAGTTTTACAAGACTGTGAAGGTCTGTGTCAAGCAGTGAATCTCTTCTTTCATCCCACACTGCCTGTGCCACTCCAAGGAGAGGCCCTGCCTTGCAGCTTTGGCCCCAGCCAGCCCCCGTGCCTGACACAGAGCCTGGTGGGGAGCCGTCCAACAGCGCAGTGAAGACAAAGCTCCCTCCACGCCTTAGACCTAGTCGATGTCCGCAGCTCTCAGCCATCTTTCAAGGGTAGCTCTCTTAGGTCACGTAAATCAAGCCTACTTTTCCTGGATTTTTTTCATATCTGCAGATAATTTGCAGACCTCTCACTCACTTCAATTTCTTCCCACATATCTTCCCGTCCTTGGCCCATACCATTTCTCATGTACCACTGTCTTAGTTCCCCTTACTTCTGGTGGCTCTCCCTCAGACTCATTCAAGTTCATTAACATCCCTTTCAAAATGCCGCCCACAGACTTGGACTCATCTCCCTTCCTCGGCCCGCTGCCCTATGCCTTGTGGTCTCTTTGTTAATTGAGCTCCAGTCATTTACGCTGGCCACTCACGCTCCATCACTGTGTCTCCTCCGTCATCTCCCCACCCCCACCCACCTCCCATCAGGCACTAATTCCTATTGATTGTTCCAACTAAATATTGAACAGCTATAGTAGGTATTCAGATAGTATATAGTGAAGGAATATAAATGAATAAAGTCCATCACTTTATATTCATCCCTTCTACTTCTGCCTCGAGCAAGTATTTGATTTCTCTTTGCTTTTATTTTTAAAAATTTCCATTGTATAGGAAAGTTGAAAGAAATTGAGATGAACATCAATATACTCTTCCCCTAGATTCATCAATTGTTAACTTTTTGCCTCAGTTGCTTCTCCCTCATTCTCTCTCCCCACAAAACATACACACATATTTTTGAAAATGTGTTGTCAAACCATCTGAAAGTTATAGGCGCTATGACAAATCTTTGTTAAATACTGCAGTACACATCCCCTAAGAACTATGAAATTCTCCCCAGGGAACAAATTATTTCGCACAGATACCTTTAGAGTGAGGGCTTATAAGTTACGGTTTATGGGTGGGCTTTAGGGGGGCCATGAAAACCATGAAATTATATGCAAAATTGTGAACATAGAAGCAGTTTTCTAGGGAGGAAGTTCACAGCTTTCTGCCCAGCTTCAAGATAATGTGGGACCCCCTCCACTCTCTCTTAATATTGCAAATAGGGTAACAACATGGTCAGTTGTGGGTTTTTAGCTACCTCAAACAAGAAAAATTCACAAGCTATCTAAAATATATTCAATTGCTGCCTATTGGCTGCATGCTGCTTCTGCTGTGTAGCTCCTCAGTCATGTCCAACTCTTTGCGACCCCATGGACTATAGCATACCAGGCTCTTCTGTCCATGGGATTCTCCAGGCAAGAATACTGAAGTGGTTTGCCATGCCCTTCTCCAGGGGATCTTCCCAGAAGGATTGAACTGGGTCTCCTGCAGTGCAGGCAGATTTTTTTTTTTTTACCACTGAGCCGCCAGGGAAGCCCACTGACAGCATGAAATAGTTAATATTTCTTAGCAAGACACAGAGAACATTTGTAATCATGCTTCTGAGGACATTTCCAGTCTCTTCTTTTACAGCTCCCTCCTCTCTAGAGGATACTAGCCACCCAGGCCCTGTTCTGGGCTTCACACCTCACCCCACCCCACCACCAGTCACTACCCTTTCCTGTCTTAGCAAATATCTATTTCCCTTTCAAGACCCAACTCAGCAGCCATCACCTCTGGGAAGCCCTCCCCGACCCTCTTCCCAGTTGCTTGTGATTAGAAATTGTACCTTCCTCTATTTATTTGTCACGTTCACTGCGTTTGTTTACACAGCTCCATCCTCACTGATACTGTGCAGCATTCAACACACAGACGAATGGACACTCGAAAGGACCACACAGCCCTTGCTAATCACCTGGATAACTGACCGTCCACTCATGCTGTCACTGAGACACATCTGCACCCTGACACCAATGGGCTTTCCTCATCTCAGACCCCAGTTTTGTCTTCACCAAAGGCTTTCATGTCTCTTCCCGGGTGACACTCTTTGTCCTCTAATTGTGGCTGATGATGTCGTATCCACCCCAATAGTCCCTTGGCTGTTCAGATCCCATCACTGGAAAAGACAAGGCTATATCCATACACAGTAAGGACTCCTCATGATTTAGACACCTGGTGATGGATAGTCTGTCCAGGCCCAGGGACACTGGAAAAGCTTGAAAGAGAATCAGTTCTAGGCCCTTGTTGAAAAAGCACCAAGCCGTCCTGCAGTGTGGCTGCTACATGGACTAGACTGTGATGCTATGGCAGGCTGAACTCTAAACGCTGGCATCGGGAAAGGTGACAAGTACCCTGGCAACACCCCTGCACTAGGAGGGGAGGGAAGAACACAAGCTTGAGGCTGTTTTCTTTGATTTCTTTGATTTTTTTTTCCAGGAGACTCCACTGTGCCTTTCCAGCACAGGTACTAACACTAATCTAGAAATCAGACCCTGACTGGCAAGATGGCAAGCAGCCGGCCTTTTGGCTGGAGTCCAGGTCTGCAGCACAGGTAAGAGACCTGAACAGCATTCCCCCAAAGCCTAGTACAGTCAGGGAAACAGAGCAATAGGTTGGAGTAAGGGGGTGACCATTCTGCTGTGGATCTATTTGCTCGCAGGAGGGGCTGCCAAAAAGAATTCACAGGAGGAGTTGAGGATTCAGAGGACAGGGGTTGGGACATCCTGCCAAGCTTCCAACTTCTTCAGGGGGTGCCTCCACCCTGGCTGCCCCCAGCAGCCATGGGAAGCTTAAAGGCCACTCAGCTGTCTGCTTCTGTCAAGGCTGATCTCAGCTGGCAGCACCCTCCTCTTCTTCCTGCTGCCCTGGTGGGCTGGTCCCTGTGGGATGTTAGTCCATCTGCCTTCAGAAACGTGCCACCCCAGCCTGTTTCCCCCCTGGCTGTCCTCCTCTCACCCAGCTGGATCGCCTGGCCCCGATGAGTGATGTTTCTGAGCGGATTCAATCCCCGGTGCTCCAATCAGAATGCATTACCAGGCAGGGCGCGTCAGCTCGACAATTTGGCTTCAACAATAAATCTCCTTGCTTTCATGAGTTTAAATCAGACTTTAAAACATCGCCCTTAATGTTCTTTTAATGCAGTTTTCTTCTGAATGAGTTCCCTTTAGGTCCAGTCCTTGTCATTAATACACTCTCTTGGCAAACAAAGGAGGGCTTCTTCGAGGAAAACCCTGCCAGTTTAGGAAACCGGCTGAATTGCCTTGGTGATGCCAGGAGCCTTTTTTGCATTTTACAAGGACACTTGAGAAAACAAAACTCTCTGACTGTAAATTTAATTTTCTCTTGACAGCCTTGATGTCTCTGCAGCCCCAGAAGTTATCCACTGCTTCTTTCTTCTGTAATTAAAAATCAAGGCGGGGGGAGGAATGTACAGGATTAACAAGTTCTAATTTCATTGATGAGCTCTAAGAGCTTATCAATAATGGGATCAGAAAAGCCACGTTTCCTAAGCTCTATTTTTCTAGGGTGTCTGATTCTGATGGAGAATCTCATTTAAGGTGGGACATGCTTGCTTTCCAAGGAGTCCCACTGCCAAAGTCAGGAAGACAGGGCGGGGCAGGCCATGCCAGTCTCTAGCAGGAGAACGGCCTGGGCTTGCTACTTTTACAGACTCAGCATTTGGGCTCGGGGGAGCTGATTACAGGGAAAGATTAAACAGCCTGTCTCTCACACACATGCTCCGTTTCTATGGATGGCTTCTGCAGGAAAGGGAGCTTGCATGTATCTGCTTAGGAAGAAGAAAGATATTTCCAATTAAAAGAATATTGGTGGTAATTCCTTCTGAGTTATACATTTGTAGATAACAAGTACTTTATCAGGGGATAGGGGCATCTATCCTGTTTATCACCCACAGGGACATAGCTGAGCATGGGTTTCTCCGAGAGACGCCGAGCTGATCAATAGCATCTGGGCTGCATCATTTCAAAAATGGAGACACGCTGGTTCCCAGTGAATGTGACAGGCATGTGACAAGAACGAGCTGCTTAATTGACAAGCACAGGTTCCACAAAACTCCCAGTCAGATGCAGAAATGACTCAAGCGAGGATTTTTTTTGTTTGTTTAGCTAGGGCAAGTAAAACATAGATAGCATGAAGCAGGAGCCCTAGCACCTGGCCTAAAGGTTCTTCTGTAGAAAAGCTGAGGCTCTGCTGTGTTCAACAGGGGCGGCACTTATAAGTTTCAGGCAGAAATTGGATGATTTGGTGTCAAAGCTTTCTTGCTTAGAGCTGGAAAATTCAGGCTACCTCTGGAGACCGAAAGATACGCAGGATAGCAGAAGTGGCCAGCAGCTGGGGATTCTGTCACAGTGATGCCAGTTTGGCTTCTTCCACAAAGAACTTCTTAAAGCAAGACCAGAGAATCACAGGCTACCGAGTGGCCCATTTCCCAAAGGTTACCTTTTCTAGGTCTCCCGCCTGCTTTCTGATCAGATAGTCCTCCCTTCCCCAGGGAAAAAAGGTTGCACTGCAGCAAAGTCTAGGCACTAAGGACAGTCTTGCCTATAGAATACCAGAGGCAGTAAACTCTGCTAGAGGGGAGAGCATATGGATAGGCTAAGAGCATGGATTCTAACCATATGGTTGAATTTGAACAGACCGGTCCACTCTCATCAGCTGGTGATCTTGAGAAAGTTACTTAACCACTCTGAGGCTCTATCTTGTTTTCTGTAAGGGAGAGATGATTTCATTGTCATCTCATAGAGTTATTATGAGGATTAAATGAGTGAATACATGTCAATCATGTAGAACAGTGTTCAGCATGTAGGAAACACTCAAGAAATGTTAACAACTTAAATATTATGCCATTTAAGCAATGAACTTGCCAAAGACAGAATGATTGGCTTCTCAGAGCCCTCTCCAACTCTATGGTTTTAAGTTAAGCAGCCAGATGGCTTTCCTCACTGTTTTGAAGACGTAGGCAAACTTATAGGGGAACACAAGATAATCTTTAGGGGTATGTGGATGGACAGTTTAAATTTTAATAACTATGCATTTATGATGTATCAGAAAGAATCAAGTCCATTATTCCTTGAACATTCTCATATATACACATACATACACACATATACTCTGGAGAAGGGAATGGCAACCCACTCCAGGATTCTTCCCTGGAGAATCCCATGGACAGAGGAGCCTCATGGGCTATAGTCCATAGGGTAGCAAAGAGTCAGACGTGACTGAGAGACTAACACTACACTACACACATATACAGGCTTCCCTTGTGGCTCAGCTGGTAAAGAAATATATATATATCTTACAGAACATTTGCTATGCAATATGCAAAAAATCATAATGACATTTGAGCTGAATCTTAAAGGATGAGCAATAGTGATAGTGTGATTCTGCCAGGGGGGCTGTCTATGCAAAGGCCCAGGGGATAATCACTATAACAGCAAAGAAGAGAGATAAGGCTGGAGAGAAAGCTGTCAGAACATGGAATCTACATCATGTGAGCCATGACTTTGTCCCAGAGGTGATGGGAAACACCTCTGGTGGATGGGGTTGAAGGGGACTTGGAGAAGGGAGCTGGTTAAGACACTATTGCCAGTTGAGATGATGAGGTCTGAGAAAAGCAGGTGAAGTCAAGAAATCTTTGGAAGAGAAAAGAAGATGCCCAGATTCTGGAACTAGTCTTGGCCTAAGGTAGTAAATTGTAGGATCTTAGGTCTTGGCTGGGGTTGGACTTAACTGTGAGATTAAATGGTTCCAGCTTTGAAATATGGGGGTGGCTACCCAAGTGGGCTTAGGAAGCATCACAACGAACAAAGCTAGTGGAGGTAATGGAATTCCAGTTGAGCTATTTCAAATCCTAAATGATGATGCTGTGAAAGTGCTGCACTCAATATGCCAGCAAATTTGGAAAACTCAGTAGTGGCCATAGAACTTGAAAAGGTCAATCTTCTTCCCAATCCCAAAGAAAGGCAATGCCAAAGAATCTTCAAACTACTGAACAATTGCACTCATTTCACACTGGCAAAGTAATGCTCAAAATTCTCCAAGCCAGGCTTCAACAGTATGTGAACCATGAACTCCCAGAGATCAAATTGCCAATATCCATTGGATCATCGAAAAAACAAGAAGAGTTCCAGAAAAACATCTACTTCTGCTTTATTGACTATGCCAAAGCCTCTGACTATGTGGATCACAACAAACTGGAAAATTCTTCAAGAGATGGGAATACCAGACCACCTTACCTGCCTCCTGAGAAATCTGTATACAACTCAAGAAGCAACAGTTAGAACCGGACATGGAACAACAGACTGGTTCCAAATTGGGAAAGGCATATATCAAGGTTGAATATTGTCACCCTACTTATTTAACTTATATGTAGAGTACATCATGAGAAATGCCAGGCTGGATGAAGCACAAGCTGGAATCACAATTGCCGAGAGAAATATCAAAAACCTCAGATAACCAGATGACACCACCTTTATGGCAGAAAGCAAAGAGGACTAAATGGACTTTCATCACCTGTTGATGAAAGTGAAAGATGAGAGTGAAAAAGTTGGCTTAAAACTCAACATTCAGAATACTAAGATCATGGCATCCAGTCCCATCACTTCATGGGAAATAGATGCGGAAATAATAGAAACAGTGAGATACATATTTTGGGCTCCAAAATAACTGCAGATGTTGACTGCAGCCATGAAATTAAAAGACGCTTGCTCCTTGGAAGAAAAGCTATGACCAACCTAGACAGCATACTAAAAAGCAGAGACATTACTTTGCCAACAAATGCTATCTAGTCAAAGCTATGGTTTTTCCAGTAGTCATGTATGGATGTGAGAGTTGGACTGTGAAGAAAGCTGAGCCTTGAAGAATTGATGCTTTTGAACTGTGGTGTTGGAAAAGACTCTTGAGAGTCCCTTGGACTGCAAGGAGATCCAACCACTCCATCCTAAAGGAGATCAGTCCTGGGTGTTCATTGGAAGGACTGATGTTGAAGCTGAAGCTCCAATACTTTGGCCACCTGATGTGAAGACGGACTCACTGGAAAAGACCCTGATGATGGCCAAGATTGAAGGCGGGAGGAGAAGGGGATGACAGAGGATGAGATGGTTGGATGGCATCACCAACTCAATGGACATGAGTTTGAGCAAGGTCCGGGAGTTGGTGATGGACAGGGAAGCCTGGCGTGCTGCAGTTCATGGGGTCGCAAAGAGTCAGACACAACTGAGCGACTGAAATGAACTGAACTCTAGAATTCGGCCAACCCATAGAAACTTATAAACAATTTAATTATTGGCTCCAATTATTTGCCAGTCCCCGTGAATATAATTTTTGTCTTGGCCAACACACAGAAGAGAATACTTTCTTACCTCTTGATTTTGGACTTGCTTTGGCCAACAATAAAAGGGAAAAGGTAATTGTGTGTCGGTTCCAAGCCTAAGCCTTAAAAGGCCTTGCTTATTTCTACCTGCTTTCTTGAGCTTCTGCCATTAACAAGAGCAGAGCAGATGTTGGCTAGTCTGCTGATCCCAGAAGGAAAAACTGGAGACAGGAGAAACGGAGCTGCCCCCAACATTGTAGTCTGAAGCGGAAGTACTAGTCGAGCCCAGTCAAAACCAGGCAGACCCCAGACGTCCTGCAGACATAGGAGCAACAATGAGTCCTTGTTTTAGGTAAATTTTGCTCTGCCTTAAGGTGCCTAGCACAATGCTTAGCCCCCAAATCTCAAAATCAACTTGTTAGTTTCATTTGAGATGCTCATTAGAAATCAACCAGATATCTTGGCTCCCCATGGCAAGGGGAAGTCTAGACTCTTCTATGCAGGTGACAGAAAGTAAAAAGCTACCGGGTGGTCTCCTTAGATGTGATGGACAATGAGCTTGCTCTCCTGTCCTGCCCATCACCTAGGCACAGTATCTGAAGGAGAACACTGAAGGCCTATAGTAGTTTGGGACTCACAAAAAATAATTCATTATGCATAATGGTGATGCTGGCAGTGCATGCCAAATGGTTAAATCTAATGTAGCATACAGTTTCATTAAGGCACAACAAAATTAATCTATCCCTTCCCACCAGGAGGTTTAAACAAAAGCAATGGGGAAGGAGCTGCATGTAAAAAGCAGCAATTCATTAATGAAATGAAGACATGTAAAATAATTAGGCTTATAACAAGAGATTAGAGAACTAAATTAACCCTTCTGTTTACTTTGCACAGAATGCAATGGAGAACTTTGGCAAATGTTAAGTTATTATGGAACTGTCGCCTCAAAAAGTTAAGCTGGTGGCCTCCCATGAAAGGAGAAACTCTTCAGTCCCCAGACCAAAAACCTTGTTTTATGACAGTTAAAACCATATCTTTGAGATATTTCTGTTTTGGTTCTTGGAAGCAAGAAAGAAAGCAGGTACAGCCATGCAGTTGCAAATGAAACAGTTAATTTTGAAAAGTAGGGCTTTGATGTTGACATGCCATATGCTAACTTGAGTAATTAATAATATTGAAACGAAGGTGCTAATCTAAATCAATGGTGGGCTGCAGCTTTCCTTTGCCTGGTTAGTAATGATAAGCCAAGGGGGACAATTGAGCTTTTCTTAATAACTACCAAGTCCTCATCTGCGTGGGGGAACAAGGGCCTGTTCATATCACGGGGAAAATGCAGCTCAGGACTTTAAGCAGACTGGGGCATGCGATGGGCACATCCTGACGGGCGCCCTGCTGGCTCAGGACCCTGACCCTGGCTTCTTGCACCTTGGTCTCTCGCACTGCAGATCTGCCAGCTTGTGTTTCCCGCACTGGGCCAAACTTGCCCATGTGCTGTTGGGAGAAGTCTAGACTCTTAATAGACGTACATTGTAAATCTTGACGCTATGCATCCTGTCATTGAGGCTGTGGACATGTCGAGACCTGGGAAGCAAATGACCACAGTTAAAAGTCCCCACCCACCCCTGTTGCAAAAAGTTTACTAGAAGCACCTTCCCCTAAGGGATAGAGACAGTGAGGAATGAGAGGGTGGCAGCAAATGGCACGCTCCACCGACTCAAGCCAGAGCGTCTCTATGGAGAGGGAAAACAGTGCCCTCTTTAGGATGTTACCTGCAATGGCAACCCCACAAAGAACAGCTAGGCCCAGGCCAGGGTCTACAGCTCCGCCACGTGCCACACCCAAGGCATAGATGCACTGGCGTCTCACATACCCTTGACATCATCTCTTACCAGCTTATCCTATGCTGATGAAAAACAGTGGCCACTAATTGATCCTACAGAATGAACTGAGGATCAGAAGGTCATATGAGGTACTGAGAATCAACATTAACATTTCCTTAGCCCCTAATTTATGGCTGGTGCTTTTTCTACATTATCTTGTTTCTTTATCCAATGTCAAAGGAATTGGGTTCCATTTTACAGATCAGTAAACTGGAGCCAAGACATTCAGAAATTAGTCTGAAGTCGTCTGAAAGATGGCTGTGACGTTTGAAGTTTTTACAGATATACAAATCATCTTCCATGCCAACTCTCCAAGCTATTTGGAAAGCAGAGCATGTAAAACCATAGTGAGGGAGAGAAGAGACCAGAGATCAAGTTCCTCAAAGACAGCTGCAGTTACTTCTCAAAGCTTTTTGTTGAGTGCTGAGTCCAGAGTACATGACTTTGTGGTCCTCCCCCTAATCACCCCCAATCTCTTAAGCTATTACTGCAGGCAGGAAGATAATATACTGTTTCAATATAAGTATCTTTAATGAAGAATATTTGAAATTCTGGAATTTCTATAGACCTAGGACTATCCTATTTGAGCAATTTCAAAAAGCACTGTAACCCCTTCCTCTCATGTGTCCCCAATAACTCAGAAAAGTTAGCTTTTCAGCATTGGGTCTTTCTGGTGACCCTCCTGTCTTATCTTGGTCCAAGGCAGAAAGAAAGAGAGCCAGAGTAGGAAGAAAAAGACCCTGATTCTTTCCTTTGCGGAGTATTCTCCAACTTCTATTAATACATGAGCTACTTTTCCATTCCTTCGTTTGTGTGTTCCTTCTGTGCTTATCTGGGTATTTGCCTCATGGCAGACATTGTGTTGATTGCATGTCTCTCATGGTATCTTATTTGTCACAACAAACTTCGAAGAGGGCATTGCTGTCCCTGATTTACAGATGAGCAAACTGAGGCACAGAAGGGCTGAATGGTTTCTCCATGAATCCTGCTCACAGGTAAACCCAGAACTTTCTAGCCTCCCTCTGCTACAAAGAGGACCTCCCCTGTCCGATATCTGCAGCCATCGGTTTTGCTAGAAATGTGCCATTATTATACCCAGAGAGAAGGCATTACCCCCATTATCCTTATACTATTCAGACTGAAGTCCCAGGGTCATTCTGGGATAAATGAGAACTTAGAACCTCCTTAGCCTATAGCGATCTTTATTAATCTTTAGTGATCTATTTTGCCTGCTGAGCCACAGCACAATTTCCAATGCTAAGTAGAACAGTCCCTCCCTGAGAGGTGTTATGTCCTTGCTGGTGCTTCTAACAAAGAAAATGGATTGTAAAACTTGGCAGACCTGTGAATAGATGGTGTCCAGAGCCTAACATAGTGTCTTGTGCATATTAAGTGTCTGATACCGATTTGATACACATGAATGAATGAACAAAGGAGTGACTCTCAGAGGCCTCTAAGGCGTCTCTGATCAGGTTATTGCTGTTGACACAGACTTGTGTGAAAGGTGCATAGATAGCACACAGGTATGTCAGCACTGTCCTGCTCTAACGGCAGCCTACAGCGGGGGTGCAGGGCACACGGCTCCTCGTGGAAACACTCTTTGTATTCATGCTCAGAATTCGTCGGAGAGTCCCCACAATGGTTTGTGGAATTTGTTTTTAGGATTACCTGACATGCATTCAAAGCAACTGACTTCAGAGCAAATACTAAGGAGCTACTTTGTTCGTTGTCACTGATGTATGCTATACTATGCTAAGTCACTTCAGTCGTGTCCGACTCTGTGCGACCCCATAGACGGCAGCCCACCAGGCTCCCCCGTCCCTGGGATTCTCCAGGCAAGAACACTGGAGTGGGTTGCCATTTCCTTCTCCAACGCAAGAAAGTGAAAAGTGAAAGTGAAGTCGCTCAGTTGTGTCTGACTCTTAGCGACCCCATGGATTGCAGCCTAACAGTCTCCTCCATCCATGGGATTTTCCAAGCAAGAGTACTGGAGTGGGGTGCCATTGCCTTCTCTGTGTCACTGATGTAACAGGCATCAAAAAGAAAACTGGATATAAATCTATAATTTTTAAGAAAATTGTGTTTTATTTATTGAAGGTGGAGAAATCTCCATTTCATGACCTGCTTCTTTGACTAATTTAATATAGGTGAAAGGAATTAGGTAGCTAATGATTTGCAAGTGTTCAGACCCTTGAGGAAACATGATGTGTATGGATTTTTCCATTTCAAAAAATATATATAAGAGTAGATCCTTTGTGCATAAATTACGTGGAGGTGGTTAAGGCTCAAGGTCAAAAGTTGAGATTTCTCTTTATGATTTTTTTTTCCCCATAATCTGCTTAATCTCCCCATCCTCCATATCTTATACTACCTCCTGGGTCTTAGGCTACTTGAACTTAAAGGAACAGAGAGTCAACCA
The DNA here is from genome assembly GCF_029407905.1 of Bubalus kerabau. Lineage (NCBI taxonomy): Eukaryota > Metazoa > Chordata > Mammalia > Artiodactyla > Bovidae > Bubalus > Bubalus kerabau. The sequence continues at coordinate 19,407,411 of NC_073641.1, forward strand.
CATTTGGGAGGCAGTTTTCATTTACCTCCTGGTGGACTCCGTGCTCTGAGTCACAATACCTTTTGGACCATTTCGTTACTGTCTTTACAGACATCTCTGTCTGCCCTTGTTCTGTTGTGCTACCTGCTTTTGATTCTCGCAGTAGCTTTGAATTAGGCTCTGGCTTCCCTGGCAGTTCAGAGGTTAAAGCGTCTGCCTCCAATGTGGGAGACCCGGGTTCAATCCCTGGGTCAGGAAGATCCCCTGGAGAAGGAAATGCTAACCCACTCCAGTATTCTTGCCTGGAGAATCCCATGGACAGAGGAGCCTGGCAGGCTACAGTCCACAGAGTTGCAAAGAGTCGGACACGACTGAGCAACTTCACTTCACTTCACTTCAATATCATGCAGAAATACCCAAACTTAATCAGCTTACTGATCACCACTGAAAACTCTGTGTTTGAATCAAATTTGCATTTGGTCTCTAGATTAATTTGGAGAGGACTGACATCTTTTCTATTCTTCAATAAAGTTTAATAATTATCTCTATAAAGAACTTGCATAACTTTTGTTAGATTTGTTCTAATGGCTTTGGTTGCATTTTAAGTTGACATCTATTTGAATGTACATTTTCTAATTGTTACAGATGTATAAGAAAGCTATTGATTTGGGTATATTGATCTTGCTGTTATTATTGTTCAGTCGCTCGGTCATGTCTGACTCTTTGCAATCCCATAGACTGCAGCACACCAGGCTCTGTCCATCACCAACTCCCAGAGCTTACTCAAACTCATGTCCATTGAGTCCATGATGTCATCCAACCATCTCACCCTCTGTTGTCCCCTTCTCCTCCTGCCTTCAATCTTTTCCAGCATCAGGGTCTTTTCCAATGAGTCAGTTCTTTGCATCAGGTGGCCAAAGTACTCGAGTTTCAGCTTCAGCATCAGTACTTCCAGTGAATATTCAGGGTTGATTTTCTTTAGGATTGACTGGTTTGATCTCCTTGACGTCCAAGGGACTCTGAAGAGTCTTCTCCAGCACCACATTTAGAAAGTGTCAATTCTTTGGCGCTCAGCCTCTTTATGGTCCAGCTCTCACATCCATACATGACTACTGGAAAAACCATAGCTTTGACTATACAGACCTTTGTCAGCAAAGTGATGTCTGTTTTTTAAAACTCTGTCTAGGTTTGACATAGCTATTCTTACAAGGAGCAAGTGTCTTTTAATTTCATGGCTGCAGTCACTGTCCACAATGATTTTGGAGGCCAAGAAAATGAAATCTGACATAATTTACACATTTTCTCCATCTATTTGCCATGAAGTGATGGGACCAGATGCCATGGTCTTAGTTTTCTGAATGTTGAGTTTTAAGCCAACTTTTTCACTTTCCTCTTTCACTTTCATCAAGAGGCTCCTTAGTTTCTTTTCACTTTCTGCCCTAAGGGTGGTGTCATCTGAGTATCTGAGGTTATTGCTATTTCTCCCGGCAATGTTGATTCCAGCTTTTGTTTCATCCAGCCTGGCATTTCTCATGATGTATTCTGTGTATAAGTTAAATAAGCAGGGTGACAATATACAGCCTTGACGTACTCCTTTCCCGGTTTGGAACCAGTTAGTTGTTCCATGTCCAGTTCTAACTGTTGCTTCTTGACCTGCATACAGATTTCTTAGGAAGCAGGTAAGGTGGTTTGGTATTCCCATCTCATGATCCACACAGTCAAAGGCTTTAGAACAGTCAATGAAGCAGAAGTAGATGTTTTTCTGGAATTCCCTTGTTGAGCTCTTATTAATTTAATAGTTTACATGATGGATATTACCAGGTCTCCCTGAGCATGCCAAAAAAAAAAAAAAGCCAACACTTCCCAAGTACCCTACAGCAAGGGGATATGTGACCAGTTGTAGCCAATGAAATGGGAGTGGAAGTGATGTGGGTCATTATCAGACTGAATCAGTGGAAAGCTTCTGCATGACTTTTCTCATCTCTCTCTTCTCCAGCTGAAATAAGTGTGGACACCTGGCTTTGAGGTAGCAGAGCCTGGGCTGATGAATCACTACATAGTAGAGAGTCACTCAGAACTTCAACAGACTGCATAAGAAGGAAATGAACTGCTGTTGTGTTAAGTCACTGATGTTTCAGGATTGTTAACACAGCATAATCCAGCCTCCATTGACTGATACAGTTTGTATATAGATTCCCTTGGATTTTTTATGTGAACAATTATAGTAGCTGTGAATAATAAGTTTGATTTCTTCCTTTCTAATTCTTAGGTAATTAAACTTTCATGAATACCAAACTTAACAATTAATGAAGTTGACATGGTGTTACATTTTGTAGATCTTTAATTAAACATTAATTTTGATTTGCAATTTTCCTCTGTGTTCTTTCAGTTTTCAGACATTTGCTTGGTCCTTAAAAAGATGATAGGCCCCAGGCCCTGTGATAAAAGGGCCTAAGTGTTAAAAAGGCCCTGGTTAGGCTGGATCTTACTTTAACTTAACAATCTAGGGGCGCCTGGCCAGTCAAGGCTGGAAAGTCTCCCTGTTTTCCAGTTCATCCTTTCCTTTAGGAGGAGAATCAAAGTAAGTTTTTATTCTCTCCTTTTACTTCTAGAATTTGGGGAAGGATCTGAATATCCTATTATTACCATTTTAACACTGTAGGTATGCTCTAGTTCAAAAAGGTCCAAGATAATAAAACCTGACCTTATCAAAGAATATATGAATTGAAGGATGATAATTTGCTTTACAAAGGGTTCCCTGCTCCACAAAATGAATTCAACTTTGGTGTCCCTAAAATAGCCAGTTCCCTTGGTGCATGTTAAATATAATTCAATTTACAAAAATTCGATTTGCATATAACCTTTTCAGTAGCACATCCATTGTGCAAAGCAATGTACACTTGTAATTGGCTGCAAATTGCCAGGAGACCACCTTTGCACATATTGTTCCTAGACGTGCAATTTTTTCTTAATCTCCAAGGGATAGAAAGTGGAGTGGCTAAATTTCCAGTTGTTTATCTGATCCCACTGACTATGCTGAGAAAGGACATTTGCCAATTATTAGGGGGCGACATGTGCTTTGTACAGATTAATGTTGTGTAGTGGGAAACAGGAGGTATGGGATGGTTAAGGGAACTGTGGACTGTCTGGCTGGGTTCAGGGTAACAGTCTTGCTGGGCTGAGGAAGCTCTCTTTATCCTGGTGGCTTGACAGGCATCAGGAGAAAGTGAAATGAAACAAGGGATAATTTATAGTCATGGATTTGGGTATCAATTTTTTTCCCCCATGAGGCAGTGGACGTTCAGGAGCATCTTCCCAGAGAGACAGACCTAGCCTAGTGACCTGAGCCATATGGTTAAACAGTGTCACGGCAGACCCACCAGCTACAGTGACCTGCCCCCAGGGGTTCTGTGTGTAGTGGGTTCTGGCCACAGAAAGCCACAGCACTGACTTAGCAAGGTAAGTGTGGCATTTTCTCACATGTCACATAAAAAGTGACATCTTTTATGGCAAATTGAATGAATTAAAGCAGATTATTGCCCATGATGCCAAGTTGCATCTAAAACCCTTTTTGACGTGAATATTAAAAACCCTGCCTGGTTATCACACTCTTTTCAGACACGATACCTTCCTCACACATTCCTACTGCCCCCTTCCCCCGGCCTGACACCAAGGCCCTTCTCTTCTGATTAGGAAGTTCCCTCCAGGATTTCATGCAGGCAGCTAACAGCTCTCCTTCCCTAGGCCAGCCTGCAGGGTGTGTCAGACTCCTGGCAGAGCTGGATCCCTCCCTCCCGGAGACGCTGGCTCCTCCACCAGCTTCAGAGAGGAGCCACTGAAAGGAGCTGAGGAGCCCTACCTAAGACCTGGTTTTTTTGTTTTTCCTATTGGAGGGAATGACTCCTTATTCCCCAGTTCAGCTAAGCAAGTCTCTCACACTGCAAGTCCAACTCCCAGAAGGTAAGGCTTGAGGCCCGCTGGTTCCGAGGCAGGTGTTTAAATTAACTGCCATAAATACTGGGGCATGGAGCACTCAACAACAACTTGAAAACTGGAATTTTTGCTAAACCAAATAAAAATATTGCAGTATTTCTTAGAAGTCCAAATTTGGGGTAGCTGATTAAACACTTTATCCCAGCCGACCTCCAACGGATAATCTGCCATTTTAACAAAATTTTACTTTTGCTGTGGTGGGAGGTAGGGCTGCCACCTCAGGGGTACAGAACGCACTCCCACACAACTCTAGACGTGCCATCCGCAGAGACGGGTAAGGACCCTGCCCCACAGGGCTAGAGGTTCACGTGCACAGCCGTGCCCTGTAGTGCTGGCCCTGGGAAGAATGGGGCTGACAGATTTCTACCTCAGTGGCTGAATTTGGTAAACGCCGACAGCCTGGCATGCAGACTGACCTGGGTTCACATGCGTGATTTTGCCACTTATAATCTGTGCAGTGTTGGACCGCCTGCACAGCCTCTCCCGATTAAGCACACACAGCCATGTTTGACTCACAGACTACAGAGAAGCTGAGTCAGGAGAATGGGGTAGAAGTACCTGGCGTGTTGTCCATCATAAATGTAAGGTGCCCTTCCCGTGAATGCTGCAGGGAGCCAGTTGCATCCAACGGTCAGACTGGACAGGTCACCATTTGTCTGTCGTTCATCTGCTTTGATCGCAGCGGCTGAGCGGATAGTGAGAAAGTAACAGACACTGGCGCTGTGGCTACGAGGCTTTCATATGGTCCGCCTGAGCGCAATACCCGGATGTGCTAAGCTTCAGGCGCATCCCCGCCACCTAAGCCTCGCAAAAAAGCTTCCCTGTGGTTTTTCCTATTTGCATTAAAAAAGCCAGGTCACTACCCGGGGGAAGGAGACCTACAGCAGGTGGGGCGGGTGGGGAGTGGGTGGTGAGGGCACCTGTGTGCCTTCCATCCCCAGGGAGAAAAATACCGTCTGGGAAGGAGGGAGAAGAGAGGAAGAGAATCTGAAACCTTTTTTTCATTTTTTCTGTGCTGCTTTTCTTTTTGTGTGTGGCATTGTGTCCAACAGGGCCTATGAGCACTGAGGGAAGGGCTGCCCTTGAAGGAGGGGTGTGTGGGGGGGGGGCGGTGTGGGGGGTGTGTGTATGCCCTTGAAGGAGGGGGTGTGTGTGTGTGTGCCCTTGAAGGAGGGTGTGTGTGTGTGTGTGTGTGTGTGACCAAGAGCACTGAGGGAAGGGCTGCCCTTGAAGGAGGGGTGTGTGTGTGTTCGTTAGTGACCAAGAGCACTGAGGGAAGGACTGCCCTTGAAGGAGGGGTGTGTGTGTGTTCATTAGTGACCAAGAGCACTGAGGGAAGGACTGCCCTTGAAGGGGAGTGTGTGTGTGTATGTGTTAGTGATCATGTGTCTGTGTGTGTTCGTTAGTGACCAAGTGTGTGTATTTGTGTGTGTGTGTTTGTTAATGACCGTGTGTGTGTGTGTTCATTAGCGACCAAGTGACCAGCCCTCACCAAGTCCTTTAGAAACTGGGAGCTCACAGTCTGGCCCCTGGGCAGCCTCTTTCATTCATTAGGAAACTAGAACCTTCTGGGTTAAATAGAGCATTTTGTTTGAATGAAGATTTTTCCTGTCTGTGCATGCAGACACGGCAGCCGCAGGAGATACGTGGATTCAAAGGCTTCCTCCAGCCTGTGGGTGCTGGGGAGGGGATGGGAGCATAAGCAGTCCATACCATTGCCTCCTTTGTCTAAAGGGGGACTGGATATGGAGGATGTGCTTTCCCCTTTCTCTCCAAGTTCCAGGGGGAACCTTGAACCTGAGGTCGAAGCTATTCAGACTCAATGATTACAGGCAACAAGGAGAGGGCCCAGCCCTCAGCTGGCAACACCAGCATTCATCTTGTTTTTCTGGAGAAAGTAGGAGATGTCAGTCCTGACCATGGTGTAAGACTCGGGGAACTTCAGAGGGGCCCCAGAGCAGCTCCTCACCTTGCTCATCTTGCCTCCTCTCTGCCTCTCAGCTGCCCAGAATTGACTATATCATCCTAAGCTATTTTTTTCCTCTGCCTCTTCATCTGGAGACTCCCCAGAGCAGCATTAACTCAGGCAAAGCCCCAAACCTCCCTGGGCCTATTTACCTTTAAAAAAAAAGTCCCTGGTTGAGAAGTTCAAGTTGAATGTGGATGCAAAAGCATTTTTTAAACCATAGTACCCTGAAGAGTATGATTGTTCTCCTTGGGAGGGCAGGGGTGCTGAAATGAGGCTAGCCTGGATTTCATCCTCCTATCTATGGTAGAGACATCAAACTAGCAGACCTTGGAGTCCCAGGTATGTTATATTTATACAGTGTTTAAAAATATTTACAATTCATTGCCAGTGTTAAAAAAAAAACAGGAAATTTTTACATTAAAGAAATGGAGAATGCACTGTTGGTGGGAATGTAAACTGATACAGCCATTATGGAAAACAGTATGGAGATTCCTTAAAAAGCTAGGAATAAAGCTACTATATGGCCCAACAATCCCACTACTAGGCATACACCCTGAGAAAACCATAATTCTATAAGACACATGTACCCCAATGTTCATTGCAGTAATACTTACAATAGCCAGGACATGGAAGCAACCTAGATATCCATCAACAGATGAGTGGATAAAGAAGTTGTGGTACATTTATATAATATTATTCAGCCATAAAAAGGAATGAATTTGAGTCAGTTGTAGTGAGGTGGATGAACCTAAAACTTCTTATGTAGAGTGAAGTGAATCAGAAAAACAAATATCATATATTAATGCATATATATGGAATCTAGATAAACGGTGCTGATGAACCTAGGGAAGAATGGACTTGTGGACCCAGAGGAGGACTGTGAGGGCGGAACGAACTGAGAAAGTAGCACTGACATATATACACTATCGTGTGTAAACTAGATTGTTAATGTAACAATCTAAGTAACGTGGAGAGCCCAGCCTGGCTCTCTGTGATGATCAGTGGAATGAGGGAGAGTGGGGAGGCTAAGGAAGGAAGGGAGATACATATATATATGTGTGTGTGTGTGTGTGTGTGTGTGTATATATATATAATTATGACTGATTTGCCTTGTATGGCATAAACTAACACAAAGACAAAATTATAAAGTCACTTTCCACCAATTAAAAAAATAAAATTTTAAAAATAGAAATGGATTTCTAACTTCACTTTAAAAATGAGACAGTCAGGTAACAATGGCCATAGTGGCCATCTTGGGCTGTAGTATCTGCCCCTCCACATAGTCGTGTGCTCACTATTTCAACACAGTCTCCACCACCCCTAGTGTCTTAAACCCTCGCTGTTCCATCCCCTTGCCTAACTAGCACTTATGGGCATCTGAACTTACAGCCTCTGTCCTACTATGGGTTTATCTGAGAAAGTTGCCTCTTATTTCCCACTTTATTTTCCCTGCCCCTACAACCACCATGCTTCCATCCCATCCAGAGGAGACTTGCCTTTTCTGAAGCAAGGAGGGAAATCCATTGCTGAGAGGAACGGTGTGGAGGATGTCTCCATAAAGCGCCAGCAAAAGCTTGTTCAGGGATCCTCAGTCTTGAACAGCCGCTCCAAGAGGACTAGGTTTAGTTTCCACTGAGCAGCAGCTACTCAAACATTGAGCATGGTGCTCTGATCAGCTATGGCTATGTAATCAGATACCCCAAAGCTTGCTGCTGCTGCTGCTAAGTCGCTTCAGTCGTGTCTGACTCTGTGCAACCCCATAGACAGCAGCACATCAGGCTCCCCCATCCCTGGGATTCTCCAAGCAAGAACACTGGAGTGGGTAATCAGATACCCCAAAGCTTAGTGGTTTAAAATAATCTATTAATTTGTCCAACAGTTCTGTAGGTTAACAAGGCTCAGTGGGTAGTAATCACTTACACTATCTCATCCTTCTGCAGTCAGAGGGTAGCTGGACTCAGAGTTGTCCACAGGTTCCACTGGGCTGAAAGTCCAGGATGACCCATTCACAAGGCTGGCAGTTGATCCTGGCTAGGAGCTCAGCTGGGGCTGTTCACTGAAGCACCTGTGTGTGTCCTCTCCCTGTGTCTGGGGCCTCTCATCATGTGGCAGCTGGGTTCTAAGTGTCCAAAGAGTGAGCATTTCAAGAGCCCCAGGAAGAAGATGCAAAATGTCTTACGCATCAGCTTTAGAAGTCACACAGTGTCTCTTCTGCCATATTTCATCAGTCAAATGCAAGTCACAGAACCTGCCAGATGCAAGAAATCAGAAGTACACAAAGCATGAATAATGCAAGGCATGATTCACTGAGGGAGCCATCTTTGGAAACTTACCACCACAGGTAGCTTTGGTGAGGTTGGTCCTTATTTCGTAACTCTTTTCACATGTGGGTTTTTTCCTTTTAGAATAACTCATCTCCTCTCCCTTCAGCTTTCCCCAAGGTAAGATATTAATGAGATCATATCTGAACTCCCTGACAAAGTAATGCCTCCTTATAAAGCATATTATTATTATCAGCCTGCCTGATCACTCCCACCTGGGGTCCCCAGAAGACAGGATGAGGGACGACATTGCACATATCTCAACAACAAACAAAACTTCATTAAATCCATTGAAATAACACAGACATTCAGATTTAGCACAGATCAAATCCTATTACCAACAAATTACACTGAATTGCCTCCCCAAATCTGTAGAGCCAGATGTTTTCCGAGCCCTACTTCCTTTAGGCAAACACCCAAAGTAAGCAATGAGAAGGACTCCCAAAGAATGAGAACATCCCCTGACATTGGGTAGGATGGGGTTTGACCCATTTTCTTTTAGTCACAGGTTAATCAGAAAGAATAAACATGTAGGACCCCTGAGTGTGAAGAATGGCTGAGAAACGGGTCCTATTTAAATTGTAGAAAATGCATCTTTACACAGCTAGCAGGCACCCCTTCCCAGCCCTGGGGGATTTCCACCAGATCCTCTGGTCAGCTTCTGGGAGCTTGCAGTGTAACAGCATGTCTGGCGTGCCACTCCAAATCCAGAATCTTCCCCAGGAAAGAGGATAAACTCAAAATAAAGGTAAGGGTTTCAGATCATGTAAACTTCTGGGGTAGCAGCAGAAATATTGGCATTGCACAGATTTTAGACACTTCCCTGCATAAAGTCCCTGCTTTTATGTTTTTTGAATACATACATTTCTCAACATTTTCCTGCTTATTTCTCCTTAATGGTTCAAATGGCTTATGTTAGGGTTAGGCCACATGTTCAGCCCTTTAGGAATGCTCCTGCAGACAGCAGCCCCTCTCCCAGGGCAAACTCCCCTGAAGCTCTGTGGGTCTACCTCCTACCCCCAAGCCTTCTTCTAATGACTATGAGTTCTCATTTCAGGAGACATCTTTCCTTCCCTATTAAAGGTCACAACATCCCAGGCATTCGGTTCCAGCCCATGAAGATCTCTACCTTCTTTACTTCCCTCCCTTTGGCCAGTGTCCGCTCAGGCCAAGGGAGGAGCAGTGAGCACACAGGAACTGGCTGGAGGCTGGAGGCTGGAGGCTGATCAGCCTTCCCCCATGCTTTCTAGAAATGTGGCATACCTAAAATTGGAGATACCTGTGCTCTTAGCCAAGGTACCATTTGTTCAGGCCTTCTTCATGCTTTCCACCCTCCCAAATGCATCCATTTCTGCCCTTTTGCCTTTTTTTTGCTAAAGAAGGCTACCCTCATCACCCCTACTCCCCAGCTCACAGGCACCTTAACCTTGCTCCAGCTACAGGGAGCCCCTAACCTTCATCATGGCTCACAGTTAGATCCCAGGTCCTCTGTATTGCTGATGGCTGGTTGTCTTCTGATTTTGCTTTTCTTGCAACAAGCCTAGGTTGGGAATCTGCTCAAGAGTCTGGGATCCAGAGTGAACACCATCATGCAAGAAGAGGCAGCGCTGGGGACAGTCTGTACCCAAATTGGGCACAGCCTTTTGTGGGGTTCGTTTTGCCCATCCCAGCAGATTAACCAGCAAAAGCCAGACTTCCTCTTTCTCCCTGTGTCTCTCTCTCCACCCCAGCCAGCACAAGGCCCTGCTCGCAGTGGACACTCAGTATTAACGACCCAAAGGCTGACGGTCCCAGGCTGCACCCTGAGGCCAGAGGCTCCCTCTCCCTCTATGAGGACCCCAAGTGCTGGCTTGGGTTAAGAAGTCCCTAAGGAGCTATCTGCAAAGAGCATCCTGCCGCTCGCTGTGCTGGCTCCTCTGTCCACGGGATTCTCCAGGCAATAATACTGGAGTGAGTTGCCGTGCCCTCCTCCAGGAGATCTCCCCGACCCAGGGATGGAAACCTTGTCTCTCATGTCTCCTGCATTGGCATGAGACTCTTTACCACTAGCACCATCTGGGAAGCCCAGGAGTGTCCTTAACTCCCATGATACGTCACACGGGGAGGGTTCCGCCAATTTTAAGTCCATGGCCAGAATTTGTTTCTAGTAGCTTAAGTCTGCTTTCTTAAAGGTTAAGTTTTATTTTTAACAAGTTGGAGAGATTCAAAATTGTCCGTGGGTAACAGCCCTCTTTCTTGCTTGCGCTGGAATATTCGTTCTTGAATTGTGTAGTGCCAGCAGTTCTGAGTGTGGTGGGCAGCCTTCAGCCTGTCCCATGAGGGCTGAGCCAACAGGAGAGGGGCCATCAGTGTGATGAATCATCGTACAGATTAACTTTCCCCAAATTCTTTATTTTTTAAAAAACATGTCTGCATATTTTCTTGGGAACCTGAGCTGTGAGCATTGGGTTTATATGCATTTGGGAAGGAAAAAATTGGGAATTGTGCTTGAAGATGACCTTATTCTCAAGGTACCCACCCCCCCTCCCCACCACAGAGAACGACCACAGTGCCTGACTCAGTGTTAACATCCCCTCTGTGAGGAGGTGGAAGCCTGACAGGTCTACACGTCACTTGCCTAAGGAGTTTTTTTGCCTCTCCCCAGTGTGATAGAGACTTGGCGTGCTAGCCTCAGGGTGCGTTGGGAAGCTTTCCTTCTTACATTGTCATTTTATTGATCATGATATATGCCAGTAATTGTGTCTTCTGCTTTATGTATTTTAATTACTTGCTTTTTTTTTTTTCCCCTCTGTCTTTGAGTCTCTGGGTGATTGGATCACCAAGGGTGTAACTTCAAATTATTCTAATAAAGAAATACGTCTGCTATGATGTTGACCCTCTTAATTATTTTTTATATAGAGCAGCTCCAAAGTGAAAATGCGTCTGAAGAGATGCTGCTCGTGGAAGCAGAGTTCTTCACTTTGCTGGGCTTCAGAACTGTGAGTGGGAATTGCTCTGAGATACACACATCAAGCAAAGTAAGGCAGGCTGCAAACCTATGGGCCGTGGTGTGTGGAGCTGTGTGTGTGCACGTGTGCACCTGCCTGTGTACACAATCAAGGCACGCCTTTCCGAAAGACACAAACCACAGAGCTACTTGACATTATCGGGACAACAGAACGCATTCCAGGATGGGAAACATAATTCAAAACAAAGATCAGACGGAACTTTCCCTGGTGGTCCAGTGGTTAAGAATCCACCTTCCAAGGCAGAAGACACGGGTTCTATCCCTGGTCTGGGAACTAAGATCCCACATGCCATGGGGCAAGTAAACACACACACCACAACTAGAGAGCTGAGCGCTGCAATTACTGAGTCCATGTGCTCTAGTGCCCATTCTCTGCAACAACAGAGGCCCTTGTGCCGCAACTGGAGAAAGCCTGAGTGCCTCAAAAAAGACCAGCACAGACAAAATAAAATTAAAACACCAACAACAATGATCATCTGCTCTCTGTGTTCAAAAAGAAGCTGCTGTATCAGAAAATGTTCTTCTCTGTCCTCTAACCTTCCTTGTCTATTCCCTGCATGCTGCCAGGATGCTGCATCTTTACTATGACTTAGCGTAAGAACCAGTGCGGGGAATCCAGGGTGTGACCCCCATTGAGGCTCCAGGGGTTGCTCCTTGAACTGACCTTCCCTCCCCTTGCTGCCCACTGGTAAAGGCAGGATCAGATAAGAGAAGATGAAGCTTCATCAGTCCTCAGAACCAGAAGACCCCTTTCTTTTTAATTCCTACTTCATTTGGTGAGAAAATTTTTTTAAAAGCCAATTCTGAACAAATTCTTTATATCTTTGTTACATAATTTAAATGAACAAACATACATAGTTTAATTTTTTTAATGATTTTTTATACATTATGTCTGTCATCTTATAAGGCATATAGTTTTATTTTCACTTAATAGCTGAGGAAACTGAGACTCAGAGGAGTGAAATGACTACTCTGAAGACACACAGCAGTTAGGGCAAAGCCAGAACCTCAATCTCCCTCATCTGACTTCAAGATCAGGTCTTTCCAACACATTTTTCCTCTTAATTCCTTTGTCCTCCCTAGCTTATTTCTCTTTATTTCATCAGGAATCAATATATTACTCTAACATTATAAAACCACCTTTTCCGCCTTTAGATACCACTTAACAGACTGATTTTCTTGGGTGGTTTTAGGGAAATTACCTCATTACAAACTGGCTGCAGTACACATGTCCATACACAAGCGTCCTTGGTCTAAGTACTGGAGCTGCTGGGGCTCTGTAACAGCAGCTGAAGGGACCTCGCCACGACACGCCTCTGTTCTGTGCTGTGAATGCCCCGGGGCTTCTGTCCCACTGACCCAGCTTCTCAGGCTCAGTGCTTCCTCTGGGAATTTAGAGGACATTTATAGCTATCACTAGGTATTTCTAAGTGCTAGTCTCTCTGCTTGATGCTCTACGCATATTATCTTTCATCTTCAAAGATCCCTATAAGATACAGACGGTAATAATGATGATCACCCCCAGTTTACAGTTTAGGGAACGGAGGTTCAAGGAGTTTGGAAGTGAAAGTGAAAGTCGCTCAATTGTGTTCAACTTTTTGCAACCCCATGGACTATACAGTTCGTGGAATTCTCCAGGCCAAAATACTGGAGTGGGTAGCCTTTCCCTTCCCCTGGAACCCAGGTCTCCCACATTGCAGGCAGATTCTTTACCAGCTGAGCCACAGGGAAGCTTAAGGAGTTAAGGCCATTGTTTATGCAGAGCTGCAATTTATTTTGTCTCTAAAGTTCACACTGTTTCTTTATATTCACTTTTCCTTTGTATTTTGATATTAACTGCTTGATCTGAGAGAGCAAAAAGATTCTTGATATCTTAATGGAGAAAAACATGGAAAACGTTATTATCAGCACCCTTCAGGTTACCCTTAAAGTCACAGGATGAAGCCTGTAGCCTGAGTCTCATGAATGGTGAACTGGCGTAAAGAATGTGAGAATCAGGAATTCCAGACTCTAACTCCAAAGTCCTAGCTAAGTGCACTAAGTCGCACTAACCACCTGTGTGGCCTTGGGCAAGTTGATTTGCCTCTCTGGACCTCCATTTCCTCACCCGTATAAGAGCTTAGAGGAGGGGCTCTCTGAAGCCCCACCCTGTTCTAAGACTCCCATCACACACCTACTGAGATCTGTTCCTTTTCAGGACAATTCTGCCACTCAGAATCTTATGAAGCAAAAAACTCCATTTCCCATAACCACACATTCCGCCTTCCCACTTCCCCAAAGCATATGGTGCCATGATGCATGCCAGGAGCACTGTGAATGGAAGTGAGGAATGAATGAACATCAGCAGTCAACATGTTGAGTTGGTCCTTGTTGTCCTTACTACTGAGCATCTACAGTGAGTATGGGAGATGGTCCTTTTTACCAGTTATTTCAAGGACGTGGTAGCTGTCTTGGTAGAGTTAATTGTTTAAAATTCTCTCCTTTATGGTCCCATTAGCAACTCTGTTGTGCCCTAGTCTCCTTTTTGGCATTTTCTGTTTTTCAATATCTCTCCATGTTTGGCATATTAATTAAACAACTTTTTAAAAAACTAGACTTTAAATAAAGAAAAAATATAAGATGTTTCATGTTGGCTCATGAGGGGAGGGTTCAGTGAACATGTATTTCTGATGTGCAAAAGTGTCAAGTGATATGAGGAAGAAAGGATGGCAAGATGTTTGATTTTGACATTAATCAATTTCTCTGTTCTTTCTCAGTCCCCCCAACTCCATCCTAATTTTAGCTTTTATCATAAAGGCTCAGGACCCTGATGGAGAAGGGGGTTTGGGGGCGGGGGAGAGTGTGGGGATATAGAGAGGGTGAGGAAAGAACAGAGTGAAGTATGGATATTTCCTGAGCTATCATTTGGCACAGAATCCATCAAAATACTGATCATCAAAAGTCAGACTTTCATTTTTAAAAACAAATCCAGGCTTTTGTTCTGCTTTGTCATTTGCTTGGGTGCTTTTTTTTTTTTAATCATTGGCAAGATTGTAATTTTTTGGAATGTTATTGATTTCTTCTGTTGATCACAAAAGCCATGTGCCCACCAAACCTGCTCAGAGAAGAGCTCTGTGGCCAGGCTGGTACCCCAGCCTGAGGGAGGCCCAGCATAGCTCTATCAGCCTGCAACAGGCGTGCAGGAATTCAGCATTCTCCCTCGGTGCTTCTGCCCTAGGGAGGGGAGGGGCTGCGGGCAGGAGGGCAGGGCCTCTGGGGTGTTTGCCAAAGTATCACAAGCACTTAGAGTAGGAACATATCCAACAGAAATTCCCTCCCCAGGGGTACACTGGGCAGCAGGGTGATGGGGTGATGGGGTGGGGAGTAGGTAAGGTGGTGAACAACACGTTGATCTGTGATGACAACCTGAAGAAGCGCGGAAAGGTTTTTATTAATGACACAGGTTGCAGACACTCCTGCCAGCTACAAACTGGGGTCATCGTGTGTTAGGATCCCGCTCTGTGGCTGGCCTGGTGCGGAAAAGCACCCACGTGGCTCAGTCACAGAAGACTTCTGTGCTCCGGCTGTTAGGTTGGAGGTGGGTGGCGAACTGATCTAAACCCACAGGAACATCAGGCTGTTTTAAGCTGGTAGGGAAAGGGTACAAGTGCCTCACTTTCATCTCCATAATACTGCCAAGGCCACGAAAGTATGAACTGGCCCCATGCCAACAGGATGAGCAGTGTAAGATGCAAGGAGAGACCCTCAGAGTGTCGTGGCTGCATGGTCACGATCCCCCAAAACACTAAAGTGAAATCAAATCAAATCAATGGGTTACTATGTCTTGATGGGTTAAAAAATCGGTCTGCTTTCTTTTCTTCACTGATGTTGGATCACTGAATTAATGAGTCTGGTCTCCATTCCCTGTTGGTTTGACTTGGATGTAAATGTTGGGAGGAGAATCCTAGGTTGTGTATCTGTTCTAGACAATTGTTTGTATCGGGGTAGCTTAGGACTATGGAGACAGAAAAATGAAAAGGAAACAGAGGTGATAAGAAGTGGGTCAAGGTAAGGATTGTTGAGGGCTGGTGGCATAAGGGACCGGGACAAACTGAGATTGTAGCAAAGAGAACTTTTGAGATGAATGACTTCTGAAAAACTATTTATGCCACAGTCCCAGATATTGTACAAAAAATATTTTGAAGTTCTTGTGACTTACACAGAATATTTAATAAATGTACACTTTTATTGTCACAAGATACCATTTTAAGTTGAAGTGGTTTATGGAGTTTCAATAGGATACTCGCTTTGAATGGGTGGGATAGACAGACGTGATTGTGAATTACCTGAGCTCTGAGAAAGACCCCTGGGAAAGGCACTTGACTTTGTGTAGGATTAATCGCCCTCTAAAATCTCAAGTTCATTTACATATATTTCTAAGAGACACTGAACCACATTTATTTCCTCAGAAGCTCTGCTTGTTCAGTTTACTGACACCGGGCTCTCTAAGGCTATTGTCATGATGGTACTTGAAGCCTATTCTGGTTGGCTAGAACATCCTTTGAAATTGTCTCATACCTACTTTTCTCAGAATGTGTACAATGAGGAAAATTCATTTCCCTCCTGTCGAGAGAAGTTAATGATCATTTTCTGTTATATTAAAATATTACCCATTGTTATGACTTCAGTTTAATGTTCCTGCAGAAATCACCACGTGCTGCAGAGTTTAGCTATGCCATGGTCAAAGCACCTGTGTGTTATTTCAGAGTTTCTCTTTAAAAAAAAAATGAGTTGTTGCAGATGAGTTATGGGGGGGAAAGGAAAATCACACCATTTCAGGAGAATTATTCAGTAATTATATTTTTAAACTCACTTTTAGCATGAAAACCCAAATTTTTAACAATGTTGTCTCCAGAATATAATTATAAGTGCCACATTGAGTCTCTGAACCAGAAATAAGAGCCTTCCTTTAAGACATAATAAATGCTTTAAGTGTCAGGACAATGTTCCTCTTCAGGGAGAGATGAAAAGTAGAATTACAGGCTATTTCTGCATTGTATTTCCTCATGTAGTTTAGTTACCATTGTTATTTTTTCAATTTCCTGCCCTCCTTGGGGGTTCATCAACTGTGTCCACAAGGACAAAGACAGGCTGGGAAATGGACAGATGGAAAAACCAGAGTGACCTCAGAGGATTCCCAAACTCCATGAATTAGGGGTATCTCTTTCCATATTTTGGCAAATGTCTGACCACTAGGATCAGAATTTTAGCAATGTGAAGGAGATTGTAGTGGGAGCAGTGAAAAGAAGGGGCAAAAAGCTGGGATCTTAAAGTGGGGTGAGATACTTTTGAGGAGAAGGGGGAACAGTCTGGAATTCATTTCCAGCAGGCCAGTCTAGTATTAATTCCTTTCCTTCTTTGTTATTTGCATTAGTTCAATAGGGCTGCCATAACAAAATACATGTCACACACAGGGTGGCTTAAGCAACCGAACTTTGTTTTCTTACAGTTTTGGAGGCTGGGTGTCCATGATCAAGGCATCAGCACAGTTGGTTTCCGCTGAGGTCTCTCTCCTTGCCTAGGAGACAGCCACCCTCTCGTTATCTCTTTACAGGTTTCTCTTCTATGTCCGCCCACCCCTGATGTATTAGTCTTCATATAAGGAAGGTCCTACTCAGATGAGCTCAATCATCCCTTTGAAAGGCTTACATCCAAGTTACTCATATGTGTTAGGGGTTACTGGGGCTTCCCTGGTACTTCAGTTGGTAGAGAATCTCCCTGCAACGCAGGAGACCTGGGTTCGATCCCAGCCTTGGGCGAACCCCTGGAGAAGGAAGTGGCTTCCCACTCCAGTATTCTTGCCTGGAAAATTCCATGGACAGAGGAACCTGGTGGGCTACAGCCCACGGGGCTGCAGGTGTGAGACACGACGTAGTGACTAAGTCACAACCACTGTACAACTTCATTTTATCTTAATCACCTCTTTAAAGGCCCTATCTCCAGGTACACAAGATCCTACAATATTTCCTTTTATTTTAGATAGTAAGTTTCATACAAAATACACTAATAAGTATCTTTAGATATTCCAATTGTTTTATGGGTTATCCATATATAACCTGGATTTTCACTACCTACATCCCCCACCTTTGGAGAGAATAGGATAAACTTAATTCAAAACCACTTTCACCGTCCATTAAAGTTCAAAGTGTGTGCTGTGATTCCTGGGACCATCCAGGCCCTAAGTTTTATGGGCTCCTCCCACTGAATTAACAATCATGGGTGATGCCTCTATTTTATCCATCACAACAAAACCTCACACTCATCTCCCACAGGGGTTTTCCCAAACCTCCACTCACACCCAGAATTTTGTGAGTTTCATTATTTTATTTAAGAATCAGGGGCTGGAACTTCCCTGGTGGTCCAGTGGTGAAGAATCCACCGTGCAATGCAGAAGATTGCACAGGATCAGGTTCGATCCCCAGTCAGGGAACTAAGATCCCATGTGCCGTAGGGCAACTAAGCCCACACCCTACAGTGAAAGACCCCACATGCCACAACTGAGACCTGACACAGCCAAAAATACGTACATACGTGTATACGTACATATGTGTTAAGAAAAAGAATTCGGGGCTGCAGCCAGGGTCATGAAGAGGGGCTCTCCTCACACAGAGCACAATCTTACCTCTTTCCAGTCTCTCTCATTCCCACTCACCCACTTCCCATCTCCTTCTTTTCTTTTCTCTCCTCTCTCACTTATGATTATGACAAATTCCTCTCCTTATCTCATGCAGATATTTAATAATAACTTTTCTAGCTTGAATATCCCCTTGGATCTCACCCTCCACCCAAGTGGCTTGCTAAAAGTATATACTTCTTCATCCAAATATATTCAGGACTCTCTTTAAGAAGAATTCTGGTGAGTATAATTTTCTCTACCTTGTTATAAGCACATAAGTCAGCTCCTATTTTTGGTCCAACCCCCATGTTCCTCCTGTATATCCACAGCAGTATGCTGGGGGCATCTCCCTCAACTCCTGCCTCTAAGAGAGAAGGAAACTGGGAATACTGCTCTCCTGGTGCACCCACAGCTCTTCAGAAAACAGCACCAGTTCAGCTCAGTTCAGTTCATTCAGTCAGTTGTGTCTGATGCTTTGTGACCCCATGGACTGCAGCATGCCAGGCCTCCCTGTCCATCACCAACTCCTGGAGCTTGCTCAAACTCATGTGCATTGAGTCGCTGATGCCATCCAACCATCTCATCCTCTGTTGTCCCCTTCTCCTCCCCACCTTCAATCTTTCCCAGCATCAGGGTCTTTTCCAATGAGTTAGTTCTTCACATCAGGTGGCCAAAGAGTTGGAGTTTCAGCTTCAGCATCAGTCCTTCCAATGAACACCCAGGACTGATCTCCTTTAGGATGGACTGGTTGGATCTCCTCACAGTCCAAGGGACTCTCAAGAGTCTTCTCCAACACCACAGTTCAAAAGCATCAGTTCTTCAGGGCTCAGCTTTCTTTATAGTCCAACTCTCACATCCATACATGACTACTGGAAAAACCATAACTTTGACTAGACAGACCTCTGTTGGCAAAGTAATGCCTTTGCTTTTTGGCAAAGGCATCTAGCTTGGTCATAACTTTTCTTCCAAGGACCATGGCTGTGCAAAGTGATGCCACCCACACTTAAAAGTCTTCATTTATTTCACTGAAATGCAATATTCCTCGGTGTGATAACTTGACAGTTTTCATCTCTTAGGCAAACCTATGGCTGCAGGCAGCCTGTTTAAGCCTGCCTCTTCCAGACTTCTGAGTTTTCTCAGCTCATAGTCAGTATTCTTGCAGCCAAGGAATTTTCACTTGCCATGGGAAAAAATTCTCTGACTATTTGTGTCTCACCCAACTCAGACCACAAAGGATAAATAGGCACACTCTCTTTGAACTTGACTTCAGGGGTATGTCCATCAATCCAAGTGATTCTGGCTGCCAGAGACCACAGACTCCAACAACCCTGAGCCCAGTTCCTCCCCAGTGTCTTCTTGAATCCCCATACAATTCCTCTTTTTCCCATTAAGAAGGGATGGTCAAGGTTCTTAACATTCTTTCCTTCATGTCCCTTTCATCCCTTTCCTTATTCCCCAGTCCTCTCCAATTTGCACACTCTCCCTAGGACTCAAAATACCAGACAGTATCCCATTATTTGATGAAAACTCTCCGAGCAAGAGTGAGGATAAGGACTCTGAGTGTGAGGGCACTTGAGCTATGCAATATTTTCAACCCACCCGAGCTGCCTGCAGTGCAGAAATGCACCTCATGGAACGGAAGCATGCATGCAGTGATTCCTGCAAGACATCACTGTCCTCAGAAGCCATGGAGTCATGAGTTCCTGATATACTCCAGGCCTTGCAATAAACAACCATAACATCTTAGTTTTTCCTTGTCTGAGCTATCGCATCAGCCATTTTTGTTAGTTTTCAGACCCTCTTGTCAAAGAAAATACATTTCTATTTCTCCACCACCAAGCATTCCCCTGGGTCTATTTGCTGAAGGATATTCTAATGGGTACAATATTTGTATACCACTGCATTTCCATTACACCTGCCTCATTATCTTACAGAAATCTATCTGTCCTTTGTTTGGAAATGTGCTTATTGTGGAGCCTGGTGAATCTCGGGCTGAAAGCAGAGATTTATGAGCTGTCCTCCAGTTCCTGGCGGTTCTTTCCTAGGGCCACAACCCCAAAAGATCAGTCACTGACGCGTGTTTTGGTGTCAACTCTGAAATTCTGCGTTTTAAGAACATATCCTAATGAAACCTCAGAAGCAGCATGGGAAGGATTTGCTCCTGCCATGCCCAGAAGGTCACATGCTCTAATTCAGCTTGAAGGGACACTAATCATATTCAGAGTGTGAGTAGAGAGGCTTACGGTTGGAGATGACACCATCATTTGCATAGGATGTAAAAATGAAGGACCATTAATTTTATAGCATTAATTGAAGAGCAGAAGTGTTAGACCTCTATAATTATCTTCAGTGAATAGACATCTTCACAAGTGAGGCTTGCGTGTGTGACTATGGAGGGTACAGATATCAACAGCAAAGGTAAGGCTCCAGCTGTCCTCTTCAAGATGCACAGATTAGTGGATCCTTCAGTTAAAAGTTTAACTTAAAACTGAATTGTTCCCTCTGTGTGGAAACAAGACCTTGTGGATCCTAGGCTCCTGAGAGGATGTTCTGTCCAGACCTGCGTGCCACATTTCAGAGCTGCTGAGAGAGAGCACAGGGAGGAAGCCCTGCAGCCCTGGGATATAGGCAGTGTCGCTATATGGCATCCCCACTAGGGCCTGGCACCCCTTCCAGCTCCTGATTTCATTCTCATGTACAAGTCCTATATATTATTCCCACAGGTCAACCTCTCAGCAAAAGGGCTGTGGAGCCACATGGGTAAATCACGTTCAACAATCACTCTGCAATGTCAGCCACCTTACTGTTTGCAACCCAGGTCAGCATGGAAAGCGGCATTTCTAAGCATTTAAACAGGAGACCATAAAGAACCATTTGAGGGAGTTATTAGTCTCATAGCCAAAAAGCAAAGTAGAATAAGGGGTGTGGACGGGGGATGGGATGGGCATGAAACAACCAGAGGGCAAGTTGAGTTTCATGACTGCAGGCAATGTGATGCCGAGGTCCAAAGCAGCGACCGTGGTTCATATCAATCTTTGTTTCTGTCTGAGTGGGTGAGAGGATGGAGGAAAGCACTGGGAATAGGAGAACTGGGCGGAAGGAGGTGCAGTCCAAGGTTTAAGACTTTGGGAGTTCTGCTGATTATCCTGCCACGCAAGACTCGTCACTTGAGGAAAAAAAACATATGATCCGCTTTGGAACCTTAGAGTCATGGAATCTCCCTGGTGTGTAATTTAGGGTTCCTGGGGGGAAAGGTTGGGAGCCACTGGTGTAAAAAAGTAAGACATTAGCTAATGAGGTACCATGATGCATATACTCGGTCTAAATGCTCCTGTCTCCAGGGGCTCTGTGCAAGTGACGACGCTGATGGGAATTTCAGGTATCATTTTGTACAGGCTGAGGAGAAACCTGGGGCCTAGGACTTTTAAGATATCTTGAGCTTGGAAACATTGTCTGATTTTGTGATCAGCTTTACTAGGTATAAGGGGCTCACTCAGGATGGTGAAAAGTGAAGTGAAAGTGAAAGTTGTGCAGTCTTGTCCGATGCTTTGTGACCCCATGGACTATACAGTCCATGGAATTCTCCAGGCCAGAATACTGGAGTGGGTAGTCATTCCCTTCTCCAAGGGGATCTTCCCAACCCAGGGATTGAACCCAGGTCTCCCACAGTGCAGGCAGATTCTTTACCAGCTGAGCCACAAGGGAAGCCTAAGAATGCTGGAGTGGGTAGCCTATCCCTTCTCCAGTGGGTCTTCCCAACCCAGGATTCAACCTGGAGTCTCCTGCATTGCAGGCAGATTCTTATCAACTGAGCTATCAGGGAGGCTTCCACTAAATTCCTCAATTTGCTCTTATTTTCTTGGTTCATTTACTTAGTTTGGTACTATGTCATCTTATGATAACCAGGGGGGATTGGTTCAGGACCCCCCGCAGATCCCAAAGACTGCAGATGCTCAAGTCTTTCACATAAAATGCAGTTATACCATCTGTCCTCCAAATCCAAGGATACCGAACTCAGGAACAGAGGGCTGACTGTATACATTTTTCTTTTGATTACTATCTTGAGGTAAATTTTACATGCAATAAACTTTACAAATTTAAAATGTACACTTTGATGTGTTTGGACATTGTTGTTGTTCAGTCAGTCAGTCATGTCTGACTTTTTGCGACACCATGGATTGCAGCACACCAGGCTTCCCTGTCCTTCAGCATCTCCCGAAGCTTGCTCAAGCTCATGCCCATTGAGTCGGTGATGCCATCCAACCATCTCATCCTCTGTTGTCCCCTTTTCTTCCTGCCTTCTATCTTTCCCAGCATCAGGGTCTTTTCCAGTGAGTCAGCTCTTTGCATCAGGTGGTCAAAGTATTGGAACTTCAGCATCAGTCCTTCCAATGAAAATCCAGGGTTGATTTCCTTTAGGATTTGACTGATTGACTTTCTTTAGTATTGATCTCCTTGGAGATATGTATATCTATCCATATTTAGATAAAATGAAAGTGTTAGTCACTCAGCCATGTCTGACTTTGTGACCCCATAGACTGTGGCCCTCCAGGCTCCTCTGTCCATGGGATTCTCCAGGCAAGAATCCTGGAGTGAGTAGCCATTCCCTCCTCCAGGGGATCTTCCCAACTCAGGGATCGAACCCAGGGATCTCTCTCACTGCAGGCAGACTCTTCACCATCTGAACCACCAGGGAATATATATATATGTGAAATCATAACGCTGAGCATTTCTCTTACTTCCAAAAGCTTCCTTGTGTCCCTCTGCAGTCTTTCCCTCCCTCTGCCCTTGTCCCCAGCAAACACTGATTGTTTTCTGTCACTGTAGGTCAGTGGGCATTTTCTAGAATTTTGTGTAAAAGGAATCATTCAGTATGTACTCTTCTCTGTTAGGCTTCTTTCATTCAGCTGTACTGTCTTCCTTGGCACTCCACTAGAGATATTTTCCCTCCCATGCCAGAAACAGTCCCACACACCAAGGTGGTCATAGTATGACAAGATACATATGATGCGGACAAAGTATTGGGTTTTGTATATAACCACTTTCTGAGATGCTCAAGGAATTATATAGCCACCCACCTGACTGGTAAGTTAGAAGTGTGATTTTCTTTTTGGAAGATGCACTAATTCTTATAGTTTGCTCTTATTCTGTAATTGAAATTCCAAGGACTTAAAGGAGCTTCAAAACAGTCTATGCACCTGGGTGTCACACAGTCTTACTTCATTTTATTACTTCCACAAAGTGGTACATCGACTTTCTGTGTGGAATGTAAACCAAGTTGATGCACCTGTGAGTGAGTGATTTACTTCGTGCTTGTATTTCTAACAGCCCGTTGGATCTGGAAATGCCAAGTGGATGGGGATTATATTAAGTGGCCTCAAAGGCCCTCCATCTTCCTCGACTCCAAGAGGCTGAATGACTCGCCCAAAGGTCAGCTCAGAAGCCATGCAAATGCAGAAGCTGCTTAGGTTTTTTAGGTAAGACTCCTCCGATTGTCAGAAGCAAGAAAAAGTGAAGTGGGTCAAAAATCAAAGAAAATAAAAGGAAGGCTTCCCTGATAGCTCAGCTGGTAAAGAATCCACCTGCAGTGCAGCAGACCCCAGTTTGACTCCTGGGTCGGGAAGATCCCCTGGAGAAGGGATAGGCTACTCATTCTAGTATACTTGCGCTTCCATGGTGGCTCAGTCAGTAAAGAATCCACCCACAACACAGATGACATGGGTTCGACCCCTGGGTTGGAAAGATTCCCTGGAGGAGGGCATGGCAACCCACTCCAGTATTCTTGCCTGGATAGTTTCACGGACAAAGGAGCCTGGTAGGCTACGGTTCATGGGGTCACAAGGAGTCGGACACAACTGAACTACTTTCACTTTCACTTTTCAGTAGCTCAAACAGTTGAAATTCTTGGGGGTTGCTGGATTGGATCTCGAGATTTAAACATGTCCTCAGCACCCAGACTCTCTCCACCTCTCAGCTCTGGCTTTCTCTGTCTTGATTTGATTCTCAGGCAGCTCCCTGTCTAGTGGCCCCAACAGCTCCAGACATAAATCCTGCCACCAAGCCAAAGGGAAACAGTTTTTCACACAGTTCCCTGGTAGTTCAGATGGTAAAGAATCTGCCTGCAATGCAGGAGACCGGGGTGACAAAGAGTCAGACACAACTGAGCGACTGACACACACATCCTTGCCAAAGACTGAGTTTTAATGCACTGAGTTCAGTCATATGCTCATTACCAAAGCCAGGGGGTGGAATATGCTCATTGGTCAGAGATGCACTGTGTAATCACCCACGGCTGGGGGATAGACCGACAGTTAGTCAGTCAACTACATGGACTAATGTTTAAGGGAGAGTAATTCCCCCAGTAAATATCCAAAGAAAGGGGAATAGATATTGAGCACATAGCAAAAACCGCCCACTATAATTTCTGCTTTCTTATTATGTTGTATATAATTCCCATGGCTTCCTTCAAAAAATATAGGGCTTTTTTGACATTCCTGTGTGTCTACTCACTTTTTCAGTCTTGTCCTATGTATGGACATATCCCTAGCATTAAAAAATTATAACCAAGATTATTTTACTCTTCCAAGGTTGGAAACCATGATCCTCACTTAAAGATGTCAAACATTCTGTTAAAGTGAGATAACATCTCAATGGAAATTTGGATAGTAGTGTTCAGGGCATGGGTCTTGCTTGTAACTCACTTACCTCACATGCCCAATGAGTATAAATAACTCTGTTATTGTAAGTATGTGGGAGGTAGAGGTTTGGGGCTCAATCTGATCATCTCTTGAAGGCCCTTCTCTGATTCGGTTCATGATTTCACAGGAACTGGCAGGGTGGTGTAATAAATTACTCAAAGTCAAAATTCTCACTCAAATTAAAAATGGTAACCAGCTGCTTGTGGTAAAGGACATAATTCATGCTTTGAGTAGCTTTCATGTATTAGGGAGATTTCCCCACCTTCTGAATCCTGCCATCCCCTCTGTGTCCGGGTATCTTCTGCAAGCTAGGATACAGCTGTATGCCGAGGACATAGGACCAAATATTCCACTGTGAGATTTAAGTTTAGGAAAGAGTGACATGAAGAAAGAAATGTTGACTAGACTCTGAGGCAAATGGTGTAGAAATGGTCATCTTTCAGGAGCCACTAAAGCCTGTATTTGAACCTGATGGGATTGGCAAATTACAAGGTCAATTGAAATCATAGGCTTTTTGAGTCTCTTAACTCAGCTTTCAAAAAACTAAGATCATGGCACCTGGTCTCATCACCTCATGGCAAATAGAAGGGGAAAAATTGGAAGTAGTGACAGATTTTATTTTCTTGGATTCCAAAATCACTGCTAACAGTGACTGCAGCCATGAAATTAAGACGCTTGCTCCTTGGAAGGAAAGTTATTACAAACCTAGACAGCATATTAAAAAGCAAAGACATCACTTTGCTGACAAAGGTCCATCTAGGCAAAGCTATGGTTTTTCCAGTGGTCATGTATGGATGTGAAAGTTGGATCATAAAGAAGGCTGAGGGTCAAAGAACTGATACTTTCAAATTGTGGTGCTAGAGAAGATTCTTGAGGGTCCCTTGGACTGCAAGGGGATCAAATCAATCAATCCTAAAATAAATCAACCTTGACTGTTCATTGGGAGGACTTATGCTGAAGCTCCAAGACTGTGGCCACCTAATGCGAAGAACCAACTCATGGGAAAAGACCCTGATGCTGGGAATGGTTGAGGGTGAAAGAAGAAGAGGGCAGCAGAGGATGAGATGGTTAGATAACATCACCTACTCAATGGACATGAGTTTGAGCAAACTCTGGGAGATGGTGAAGGATAGGGAAGCCTGGCATGCTGCAGTCCATGGGGTCACAAAGAGTCAGACATGACTTAGCGACTGAACAACAGCAACAATATCAGAGTTAGGACCTTAATAGAGAAGAATATGATCCTGAGATTTTAAATTGAGGATAGATGTACATTTCTGATGATTCAGAGAACTCTGAGTTCCCATATCACCGTGAACTTACAGAATGGTGGAAGTCTTAGTAACAGTGCCAGCTGATGCCAGCTGAGTGACAGCACCTTATGAGTTTGGACTGATGTGTGAAGGATGTGGTAAATTGTCATGATAAATTTATGACACTATTTTCCCTTCCATAACCAAAGTGCATGGGATTTGAATCCAAAAAGTAGAAGCAAAAGGGCACTTCTAATTACATCTAATGACCCCATTGAAAAAGTTTTGCTTTTAATCCCCCAATTCTGCCAATTTAAAAGTCTTACTGCTTGAGGAAAGAGTGGTCCCACCAGGAAGGTGGACAGTTTCATCTAATTAGAAATAAAACTCCTTGTCAAGAAGAGGATATTTTGGAATTTTCATGCCACTTCAGCAATAAAGGGGTTTTTAGATGGTCAACTGGGGTGATTGATTCCAATTAAAAAGACAAAATAGGGTCGTTTATACCATTTTGTGCGAGGAGTATTTCTGGAACCCAGGAGATCTTTTTAGGTACTTCTGTGCATTGTCCTGTCCAGTGGTAAAATTAAATGGCAACCACACATCAGAAGGATCACTAAGAAGAGGTCTGATGGTCTAGAAATGAAAATTAGGCTCACCTTGTCAGGTAAAGAGCTCTAACCCGCTCCTGTGCTGGTTCTGAAGGCAAAAAGAACACGGTCTGGTTGTGGAGGAAGGATGTCATTACCACCACCCACATCCTCATGACCACTCGCAAAAACAAGGACAACAGCAGCCATTCATTTCTCTTCCTTGTCACATATGTACACTGCCTAGTCCATTTTTCCCCTTCCTCTGTTTCCCTTCCATTTTTATAGGAAGTGTGGGTAACACAGGGTGGTAATTAGCTTTATATTTTAGTCTCTGGGCCACAGAATATCAAGATGGGATTGTGACTGAATTGGAGAAGGTGAATATCCCTGGAGACCTTAGAACTCAGTCTGGAAACTGAGAAGATTTTACCTTGCCCCCCTTTTGAGGAGAGAGTAAGCAGTTATACAAGGAACACTTACATGCTGTTAAGCAGAAGCATTTTGCACTTGTGATTAGAGATATTTAGAAAATTAGTATGGAAGAGAGTTTATAGGCAGTTGGACAGGCAAATGGTAAACAGACTAGACACGTTTTAAGTTGTGGGTCCCCATTTACATTTTGATCATCCTTTCAGTGTTTGTGAAATCTTCCACGTTCTGCAGATAGACATCAGACACTTCTTTCTCATCATCCTTTACAGATAGAGATGAGTTTCCAAGACTGGGACCTAGTTGCCACTAATTAGACATGGTATGACTGGAGAGACTTAGCAGCAGCAGCAGACATGGCACATGAGATTTCAGTTTGAAAGAGAATGTCATGAAGAAGACAGTGCCATGAAGAGAGCATTCTGTTGCGGGAGGCAGAGGCAGAAGGGCGAGAGGTCCTGGTAATAGCATCCCAGGCTGGGGTGGCAGGGAGAGCCATGGGGCCAGCTCCCGTGGAGAAGTCTGGTGGTGCAGCCTGGCCACTGTTCCTGCAAACCCTCCTAGCTTGACTCTCTGATTTCCTAGAAATCCCTAGAGACACCACAAATTCTTTACTAAGCTTTCTTTCCTGCTTCTATGAGCTACAGTTGTTTGCAAATAAAGACCCTCGTTGATATCCAGAGGAGCTCCTTCTGCCTGTCTCAGTCAATCCAAAAGAGCACAAAGAAGGGACTTGTACTTTTCTGCAGACGTTGGCATATCTCAGTTGTCCTTGGCTCAAAACTCTGAATACTCATCAGGTAAAGGGGAATGGTTCAACTTAAACATTCCTTTACACAAACGGACATTAGTGCAGCTGCAGTTTGTCTAGAAAACTTAAGAGTGGCCATAAAGGGAAAGCCCATCTGTTTGGGGACATGAAATCCACTTATAGTCCACAGGATACCACATATCCAAAGCAGGGACTCTTAACAGCGAAGCCTAATTCTATAGACGAATCGTATTTACCCTCATGGCAGCCTAGTGAGATTCATCACTGTGTCCAGGGGGCCATGCATTGGACTAGCTGGTTGTTGTTATAGGTTAACAGGCTTGCAATGCAGTTTTACTAAGTCTACATTCCCTCCTGGCATTGAAGAAAATTCTGAAGTGGATTATTCCAAAAGAACACTGAATGGATTTTCATTTCAAAATTCAAGGCAGGCCCTTTCAAGGAACCTTAGGGTTTCTAGCCAAGAAGAATATTTAATAAGCCAGAATTCTAAGCATGCTTAAGTTGGTACCTATTGAGCATTCATAACAATTATGGTTTATTGTAATTAATATGAAAAATTAGGACTGAGTAGGTATTAGTAAAGTTGTCCACTCCATCAAAACTCATGTCATCCTGGGTTACTGAACTAAAAATGATGAGAATTATCAAAAGGATGGTTTGCTCCCTGACTATTCACACATACAAACCATCTTTCCTTTATAACCCATTTTAATATGAGTATCTAACATCCCCCCGCTTTGCTGATACCATATGGTGTTGATGTAGGTTTATTTAGGTTCTGTGTTATCTGGGGAACTGAAAATTGACTGGGGAGTTAGACAAGCTCTTATCTCCTGCTGGCTCCTATGCTTGCTTGTGCTGCACTTTAAATAAATCACTCAACCTCTGAGCCTCCATTTTCCCATTTAGAGAATGGGATCAGTGATGTCAGCTTTGCAGGCTCTTGGGAAGCTAGGGAATGGCAAGGCTCTGTTGCTTCCTGGGTGGCTAGGAACTACTGGGTGCAAATGCACCAGTGGTATTCATGAGGAGGTAGCAACAGCCTGCAAAAGAAAGATATTGACTTTCCTCAGACTCATCATTCAGAAAGCTCAAAAGCAGGTGCCTCCCTTTTTCACATTTCCCCCCAGACAATTTCCTGTTATTTCCCTGGTATTAATTGATGGTGGGCACCCACATTCTGAATTCTCAAAAGGAGGAGATGCTTCCTACTCTTAACATTGCTTACTTTCCTTTTTACTTGCTTTGTTTATTTCTGCAGGGGAATAAGAAAGAGGGGACATGCCTTTCTGTGTTAATTGTGTAGGTTACTAGGTCCATGCCTGGAATGATCAGGTTAAGCCCTACCTGCTTGCTTTTTCCACAGAGCTTTCCTTGTGGAAAACATTTTGGGGCTCAATGAGGGGCTCATTCCAGAGTCAGGATCTTTATCCCAGCAAAGTTGCCTACGAGGCATGACGCCATCTGTTATTAGTTAAGGTGAAAGTTACATTTCTGTAACAAAGAGACCCAACCACAGAGTGATCCACTGACACTGTGTTTTTGCAGGTAACAGTCTTGATGCAAGCAGGTCAAGATGGCAGGTGGTTCTTCTCCAGTCATCCTGAAACCCTAGGTGCAATTCTACTTAACTCAAATAGTAAGATATATCTTAGGTTCCATGTGGGATGTGAGGCATTTTCATATGTTGCTGTGTTTGGATAGAGCCTCCCAATTAACAGCACTTGCATCATAACACAATCTTGCAATGTCCAATACTCCTAGAAATAGCACCAAAGTGTTAGTCTCTCAGGTGTGTCTGATTCTTTGTGGACCCATGGACTGTAGCCCACCAGGATCCTCTGTCCATGGGATTCTCCAGGCAAGAACAGTGGAATGGGTTGCCATTCCTTTCCCCAGGTATCTTCCCGACCCAGGGACCAAACCTGCATCTCCTGCATTGGCAGCTGGATTCTTTACTTCTGAGCCATCTGGGAAGCCTGTCAGCACATAGCAGTGGGCATTTTCTTAGTCAGGAAAGAATGATTTCCCAAGGGGAAGGGGGATTTCTTCTAACTACAGGTGAAACAGATAAAGACCGGAGGAAGGGGAAAAGTGGTCCAGGCAGAGAGTGACATTCACAAAGCCGTGAAAGAAAGAGCAGCAAATCCTAATGCAGAATGACTGAAATGTACAAGACCTGGATGACAGGTGGTGAGAACTGAGGCTAGAGAAATAAAAAAGGGCCACTTCCTATGGAACATTGATTTGCCACCTAAAGAATCTGGATCAGATCCTGACAGCAATGGAAAACCATCAAAGAATTTTAAAAGGGTTATTATGAACCCATTTGTGTTTTTTAAAACGATGACTCACCACTCAGAGGAAGGGCGTTCCTAACTGTGTGATCTCAGGCCCTCTAGCATCAGATTTTCAACCCTCTAGCATCACCTGGGGGGCCAGTTAAAACTGAAGAATCTGTGCCCCACCTTGTTATCGTTCAGCCGCTCAGTTGTGTTCAACTCTTTGCGACCCCATGGACCTTACAGTTACAAAATCAGAACCCCACGGGGTAAAACCACAAGCCTAAACTCATTCAGAAGATATTCTCCAAGTGACTCTTAGCCCTGCTCGATACTTAAATGTCAGTGGTGGCGTTCTTTAGGGCTGAGGGCCCGATAAAGGGGCATCCAGTGGTGGAGACACAAAAGGAGTCTAACGTGGTAACTGATTTGGATGCGGAGGGTGGGGAAGCTTTAATTCCCAGAATGGGGAATCAGGGAGCTCTGACATTTTGAGAGAACTTTGGTCCTGAGAAACAACTGCTGTGATTCCTCGCCCACAGAAGTGAACATGAGAAAGTCTGGTAGAAGAAGATAAGGAACAGCTATCCCTCCTCTGGGTGGGCAACAGACACTCAAGGAGCCTGTATGCAGGATGTAGATGTGTTGGGGACAGGCTCTGTAAAAACAGATTCTACTCTAGGTCAAGCAGGTGTGCGGCTTGGAAGCATTGACTGGTGGGTTCCAGTAGGTACTGCTGCACCTTCTGGCACTTTCTGTTTGTTTTTGAACTATGTAAACTCAATATTCTTCCTATGGCTTAGAAAGTTGACATTGACAAGGAAGGAGATGTTTTGAGTGGTGCATCTGCAGTCTGCCTGCACCAAAGAAAGGTCAAAACGCTCCTCTCTGTTGGCTGGGCTTGGAATCAGTAAGCAGCGTGTGTAGGGTTGGAAGGCATCAAGCATTAAGACTAGTGAAGCCTGAACGAGACGAGGCCTGGGCGTTATCCTCTCCCGCTGCAGAAATCACCATCACCTGCACTTCTGCTGGGGTGATTGTTTTCGCATGTTTGTGTCGCGCTCTGCTAGGGTGGGGCTTCCTTTGTGGCTTAGCTGGTAAAGAATCTGCCTGCAATGCAGGACACCTGGGTTCGATCCCTGGGTTGGAAAGATCCCCTGGAGAAGGGAAAGGCTACCCACTCCAGTATTCTGGCCTGGAGAAGTCCATGGACTATACAGTCCATGGGGTTGCAAACAGTCAGACACGACTGAGCGACTTTCACTCACTCACTCACTCCCCTAGGGTACGGTGTTTGAGAATCCATGCTGTCATCTTTCCTTGGCTGGGAACTCAAAGCCAGGCAGGGGCAGACCCAGTAATAGACTCTATCCTTCTCACCCTCAGCCTACTGCTCCAACCTCCAAAACTTTCCAACTGCTGTGCTACCTACCACGAGTGACCTTTTTCGGAAAAAAAAAAAAAAAAAAAAAAATAGAGGCCAGAGACATAGGAGGGTTTTCCAGAATATATTTCTGCCATGTATGTAGTATTCACCACATTCAGAATCTGGTTTGAACTGAGAAAATTCTTGTCCTTGAACTGAGTCTTATATTAGTTACTGCAGCCTTCGCTGTGAAAACAGGCCCCCAAAGTGCAGTGGCTTGACACAGAGGAAGTTTCTCTCTCTCTTTTGTGTAACAGTTCAGTGCAAGTGATCTGGGGTGGCAGTGGATGGGGTTGGGGAAGGGCTCTATTTCATGCAGTCATTTAAGGATTTAGGCTGACAGAGCCCTGGCTGCCTTCAGGCTTTGGCTCCCAAGGTCCCTCTGGACATTGCCCAGCAGCAGAAAGGGAAACACGGAGGATGCAGGAGGGAAGTTTTGAAGTCCAAGCCTACAAGTGGTACACATCCCTCCTCCTTCACCTCACTGGAATTAAATCAGCTTCATGGCCACATCCAACTAAAGGGAGGTTGGAAAACACGAAAGGAACAAAATATGATGGGAAAATAATAAGTGCCTAGTAATCTGTGCATCAAGATGGGATCACTTCCTAGAATAATGGTGACAAAACCGGGGAACTCTGGAAAGTTCATTCATTACCTGCCATTTCTAATTCATTCATCCACAAGCATCTATTAAGCTCTTACTGTGTACGGGATACTGTTCTAAAGGCTTTGAAGGTATTTTAGGTGTGCAGGACTTAGACTCTCCTCTCAAGGAGCTTACAGAACAATGGGAAAGACAGACAGAAACAATGAGGTAAGAGCTATAATATAGAAGTACATAAAGAATCACACAAGCACTCGGGGGGGAAGTTCCCCAGGTGGACCTTCAGGGATGATTAGAGAACTTTTCAGAATAAAAAGACAGGAAAGGGCAATTTCAAATAGGGAGCAGGGTTGGCAAAGTCATAGAGTTATGAAAGAGCAAGAAATATGCAGAGAATGGGATCTGGTATAGAGAACAGGCAAAGTTTCGGATGAGGAGATAAGAGATGCAGGAAAGGCAGAGGTGGGACAAGGTTAGCACTGCATTAGAAAACACCTTGCAAGCACAAAAAATATTTTTAGTTTTTACCTCTAAGCCAATGATTCTCCTGTTCTCTAATGACACGCTGTTTTCCCCTCACTCTTCTCAGACACCTGGTTCAAATGTTTGTTTTATGTATGTGTAGTGTCTTGTCTCTGAGTATTCTGAATTCTGCTATAGGTGTGACTTGACTCAAGACTCAAATTATGTCATCAAGACTCAGTTTCTCTCCATTTTTAGGCTGTGCCCCCTCCGGTATTTGCAGAAATATTTACTGAACCTGTTTGGCAGGCTCTGCATGGTAGCAAGAAAGCAACAGGAGACCTGGCTTCTATATTCTTTCAGGTTCACATTCAATGGAAAGTTCTGGCAAACTTCTCTTGCTGTATCATTGGCATAGAGGGGCTTGTGTGCTCATTCTTGAACTATTTTCTTTGGTTTGTAGTTTTTAAATGTTTTTGTTGTGGTTTTGATTTGGTTGTTTTTGCTGGGGAGATGAGCGTTGTGACCTCCTTGCCCTCTGGTCTTGCTGATGTCTTGAATCAACATTTTAGCCCCAGGAATATAATCCTCTGTTTAGCTCAGGCCTTGAACTCATGTTTGAGTAGTGAGAGGATAGTTGCCCAAAAGGAAACCTAGGTTCAGTTACCAAATGGTGGGTGGATGGACACATAGGCAAGGAGAAAAATTCTTACATAGAGTTCCAGTGGACAGATTCTGCAGCCAAACTGGCTGACTGCTAGGACCCAAAGTATGCCTTGGGGGTTTCTAAAATGCTTACCTTTTCATAAACCACTTTTTTTTTTTTAATCCTTCCAGTTCTCTCAGCTGGTCCAAATACTCTCTATTTTGAAAAATTAAGAAATAAAAGCTCATATTCACTTCCTTTATGGAGCCCAAAGTATTCTCTGCTGCTGCTGCTAAGTCGCTTCAGTCGTGTCCGACTCTGTGTGACCCCCTAGACGGCAGCCCACCAGGCTCCCCCGTCCCTGGGATTCTCCAGGCAAGAACACTGGAGTGGGTTGCCATTTCCTTCTCCAATGCATGAAAGTGAAAAGTGAAAGTGAAGTCACTCAGTCGTGTCTGACTCTTCGTGACCCCACAGACTGCAGCCTACCAGGCTCCCCCGTCCATGGGATATTCCAGGCAAGAGTCTTGGAGTGGGGTGCCATGTCCTGCTCCAAGAATTCTCTACTTCCTGCAAAAAAGTATAGCACTTATTATTTACACAACTTATTAGAAAACAAATGTTCTCCACATCCTACTGCTTGCTAACTTTTTAAAAAATCAATTTATTTTTTATTGAAGGATAATTGCTTTACAGAATTTTGCTGTTTTCTGTCAAACTTCAACATGAATCACCCATAGGTATACTACAGTTTCTCTCTTAAGCTTGATTCTAAACTCCTTTAGGCAAATAACTTTATACATCTTTATTTTTCCTGGAAATTAACTTATCTCACTTTATTTGCATATTTACATCCCACATTGTTCTAAAATAAATTTAAGGTAACTTATAACAATGTACATGTACAACAAGTGGAATAAAATTTAAAATAAGTTGCTGAACTTCTTTGGCAAATCCAGTTACTATATAAATTTAACTTCTCTGAGACAGCCATAATGTGAGGAAGCCCAGACTAAACAGGTGGAGGGTGAGCTGCCAGCCTTTCCTTAGCTGTTCTACCCATTCTGGTTTACTTCTAGAATGAAGAAGCCATTTCAGATACTGCAGCCCAGACAGAAGCCACATGGAGCAGAGGAATCTAGCCAATGACAGAATTTAGGACCCAGATATATGACCACAGCCAAGCTGTCCCAGACACAACCAGCCATTCGAGCCACTCCTGGTGAGGCCCCAAACATTGTGGAGTAGACACGTGTCTCCCAATGTGCCCTGACGTAATACTTGACCTACAAAAGCTCATTCGAAGCACTATGCTAGGTTCAGAGAGGGATGCAAAGAAAATAAACCTTTCTTCTAACCCTCATGGAGTACAGAAACCAGAAATCTGAAGGACTAGAAAGAGTAAGATTTACATCTAACAGTTCCAGTTCTGGATAAGATGGAGTAATCACGTTTCACTCTCTCCCTTTTAGTTATAAAACCTGGGCAAAATGCACTGAGGACTCTGGGAACTAAATATTAGCAAGCATGCTGGGAAAGAATTCTAGAATTTGAAGCAGTTTTTCTCTCCTATATTTCATGAGTTTATGCATGTATAATGCAGAACTGTGTGCTGAAAACTATAAAATTCTGATGCAAGAAAGCAAAGAATCCGAAATAATTAGAATGATATACCATGTTTATGGGTTTAAAGACTCACAATAGTGAAGGTGTCACTTGTCCCTAAATAGATCCATAGATTTTAAGCAATTTCAATGGAAGTCCCAAAAGGAGTTTTATAAAGACAAACTAATTCTAAAATTCTTATAAAAAGTCAATGGAGCTGAAAAAAAAAATCACTTTGGAAAAAAAGAATTAAGAGAGAGAAACATAATTATTGATCTTAAAACCTCCTATAAAATTATATTCCCAAGTAGCACAGTGATAAAGAATTCACCTGCAATGCAGGAGGCTCAAGAGACATGGGTTTGATCCCTAAGTTGGGAAGATTCCTAGGAGTAGGAAATAGCAACCTGCTTCAATATTCTTGTCTGGAAAACTCCATGGCCAGAGGAGCCTGTTGGGCTATAGTCCATGGGGCTGCAAAGAGTCAGACATGACTGAGTGACTGAGCGCAGCACATAAAATTAGAGTAGTTGAAACAGTATGAAATTCACTAAAGAGAAGATACATAAATCAATGCAACAGAATTGTAGTAAATCTGCATATAATGAACAATTGGTATCTGACAAATGCAAAGACAATTCAATGGAGGATAATCATTTCAAGAAATGGTACTGGAATTATTGGGCAACCATGTAAAAAACTTGAGATGACCCTCTAAGTAAACCCTGTGACTGTGTGTGCTCAGGCTCTTCAGTCTCATCCAACTCTTTGTGACCCTATGTGCTTTACCCTACCAGGCTCCTCTGTCCAAGGGAGTCTTCAGGCAAGAATACTGCAGTGGGTCAGGTCACCACGCCCTCCTCCAGGTCATCTTCCTGACCCAGGGATTGAACCCTCACCTCTTACATCTCCTGCACTGGCAGGCAGGTTCTTCGCCACTAATGCCACCTGGGAAGCCCCAAGTAAACCCTATATCCTCCTAACTTAATTCAAGAAGTAACTCAAAATGGATCATGGATCTAAATGCAGTATATTTTAAAAATAAGAATGTTAGAATAAAATATTAGAAGAAATTTACCAAGACCTATAGTTAAACAAGATGTTTTTTAACATCTCACCAAAAGTATAATCCATAAAATTAAACATTAATACATTTAAATTTATCAAAATTAAAAACTTCTCTGCAAAAGACACTGTTAAGAAAATGAAAAAGGCTACAGAAAATATTTGCAAATCACATATCTGACACAGAACCTGCATCCAGAATACTTAAACAATTCCCCAGATTTAACAATAAGAAAACAAACAAAATATTTAAAAAGCAGTCAGAACTTGAACAGACACTTCACTTTTGAGGGAAACTCAAATCAAAGTCATGAAATACCACCACATGTCTATGAGAATGGCTAAATAAAAATACAGTACTAAGTGCTGATACAAATAAGAAACATATTCTTGGTAGAAATCTACAATGGTACAGCCACTCAGGAAAACAATTTGGTAGGTTCTTTTAAAACTAAGCATATATTTACTAGATGGGCCAGCAATCCCATTCCAAATGTACTTCAACAGTTGAATGAATAAACAAGATACACCCTTACAAAGGAGCTGCTGCTGCTGCTAAGTCGCTTCAGTCGTGTCCGACTCTGTTCGATCCCATAGACAGCAGCCCACCAGGTTCCCCCGTCCCTGGGATTCTCCAGGCAAGAACACTGGAGTGGGTTGCCATTTCCTTCTCCATTACTCAGTAATATAAAAGGAACAACTTAAATGTTTGAAGCTGACCCATTTGAAAAGATCCTGATGCTGGGAAAGATTGAGGGCAGGGGGAGAAGGGGACGACAGAGGATGAGATGGTTGGATGGCATCACCGACTCAATGGACATGGGTTTGGGTGGACTCCGGGAGTTGGTGATGGACAGGGAGGCCTGGCGTGCTGTGGTTCATGGGGTTGTAAAGAGTTGGACATGACTGAGCGACTGAACTGAACTGAAACTTAAATGACTCTCAAAGACACATCAAGTGAGAAGAACCAGTCCCTAAGGGTTACATGCTATATAATTCCATTTATATGATAGTCACAAAAAGTATTGCGATAAAGAACAGATCAGCTGTTCCCATCAGTTCAGGTGGGGAAGGGTTGTGACTACAGAAAGAAAGCACAGGGAGTTTGTTGGGGTGATGGAACTACTGTGTGTCCTGATGGTGGTGGAGGTGGTTGCACAAATCTACACATGTATTAAAATTCATGGAATTGTACACTAAAAATAGACAAATTTATGTTAATTTTAAAAATAATATTTCTAAAGTGTGGGATGGTAAAAATTATACTTAGACAATTGTCTATAAGAGAAAAAAAATTTTTAAACCTGTATACATAAGGGAAGAGGACATCTGAGAACTCTGCTAGAGAAACAAACCTTGCCCTTGAGCTTTGACATTTCCAGAGTGTGACGGTGATGGGGTCCAGCCCCCTAATCTAGGCGGTTTTCTTTGCCCAAGGCCTCCCCCTGCCCCTGCCCCCAGCTATGAACCATTGTACGCTGACAGCAGCTATAGGAGTGAAGGGCATTTGTATGCTGACAGCTTGATGTAGTTAACTATTCCTTGAGGAGGAAGCCTGAGTTATTGGCTGACCTCCACCTGTGACGATACGCTGCATCTTAGCCATCACTGGTGAGCCAGGTAACTAACCTCACTTTGCCCTTATTCTTTACACATCTCAAAACACTTTCAACAATGCTACCTCTTTCAAATCTCAAGGCACCTCTGTGAGGAAAGGTGGGGTGGGTATCATTATCTTTATTTTATGTAAGAAAAAAACTGAAACCAAGAAGTTAAATGATTTGGCCAAGGTCAAGCAGCTGGGGAAAAGCCCACAAACAGAGACCCAGGACTACCAGCTTGTACTCTCATTCTCTCTTTCATCTATCCATCTGAAAAATATTTATTGAGTACCTACTATATGACAGGGGGTATGTCCCTGTTTGCTTAAATTTCATCTGAGAGAAAAGACACATGTATAGATGCTCAAAACAAGGCACTAAATAGTAAAGGCCTCTCTATTGTAAGAACAATAAGAGTTACAATAGGTGTGCTAGTTGTTGAGTGATCAGGACAGACTTAACAGAAAAGATGGACCTTGATTTGATTTTAAGAATTGGGAGAGAATTTTGAAAAATTGAGATTGAGGGACATATTCCACATGCAAGAATGCATGATAGCCAGCCCATGGATTTATGCCTCCTAATATCCATGGCCTTGTGTGGTCTTTCAGTTCAGTTGCTGCTGCTGCTGCTAAGTCGCTTCAGTCGTGTCCGACTCTGTACGACCCCATAGACGGCAGCCCACCAGGCTCCCCCATCCCTGGGATTCTCCAGGCAAGAACACTGGAGTGGGTTGCCATTTCCTTCTCCAATGCATGAAAGTGAAAAGTGAAAGTGAAGTCGCTCAGTCGTGTCCGACTCTTCGCGACCCCATGGACTGCAGCCTACCAGGCTCCTCCACCCATGGGATTTTCCAGGCAAGAGTACTGGAGTGGGGTGCCATTGCCTTCTCCGCAGTTCAGTTGCTAGTTGTGTCCAACTCTTTGCGACCCCATGGCCTGCAGCACACCAGGTTTCCCTATCCATCATCAACTCTAAGAGCTTGCTCAAACTCATGTCCATCATGTTAGTGATGCCTTTCAACCATCTCATCCTCTGTCGTCCCCTTCTCCTCCCACCTTCAATATTTTCCAGCATCAGGGTCTTTTCCAGTGAGTCAGTTCTTCGCATCAAGTGGCCAAAATATTGAAGCTTCAGCATCAGTCTTTCCAATGAATGTTCAGGACTGATCTCCTTTAGGATGGACTGGCTGGATCTCCTTGCAGTCCAAGGGACTCTCAAGAGTCTTTTCCAACACCATAGTTCAAAAGCATCAATTCTCTCATGTTCAATCAGGGTTGTTCTAGCTGAACAACAGAGTATGGCAGAGGTGACAGTGTGGGACTTTTGAGGCTAGGTCTAAAGGGTATTGTGGCTTGTACCCTTTTTCCTAAATGCTCATTCTGAGAGAATTCAGCCCCAGGTCATGAGGTCACTCGAGCAGCCCTGAATAGAGGCCCCTGTGGAGGGTAATTGAGACTTCTTGCCAGTAGCCCACACCAACTCGCCATCCATGTGAGTGAGCCACTGTGGGAGAGGATTGTCAAGTTCCAGTCTAGTGCTCAGATGATTGCAAACTTCAGCAGATATCTCACTTCAAACTCATGAGAACCCCCAAGGCAAAACTACCCATCTAAAGTGCTTTCCCAACTTCTGACCCATAGAAACCATGAGATTTAAGTAATTATTGCTATTTTAAACCATTGAACTTTAGGATGATTTTTCATACAGCATTGCAGTTTTAGTTGCTTGGTCATGTCCAACTCTTTGCGACCCCACAGACGACTATATCCTACCAGGCTCCTCTGTCCATGGAGTTTTCCAGGCAAGAATACTGGAGTGGGTTGCCATTTCCTTCTCCAGGGCTATATAGCATTAGGTAACAATAAAATATGTGAGCCAACTTGCAGAAAAAAACCCACAAGACCTATTCAAAAGATAGTTCTCTCCAGAAGCCAAGAAGGTGGGGGTTCTAGTAGACTGAGTATGAAGTAGAAAAGACTGAACAAAGGCAGTGGCAGAAAGAATTGAGAGGAAAGGACAGAAGGGAAAGGCCACAGAGAGTATCCACTGGACTCCCTAGGGTTCTCGGCATGAACAACTCATGGTTATTCCTGCTTATGTGAACAATGCTGTTCAGGCTATTTGCAGAAGTATCTTCGGGAAAACAGAATGGGTTGTTTCCTTCATTCCTCAGTTTTCATCTTTTCATTTCATGGCCTGGGAGTTGGGGTCCCCTGCTCTAGAGGACAGAATATCAATAAGGTGAAAGGATTGTGTGTCCTCAAGCCACCTCACAAAAGGCCACCTGACAAATGCCTACATTTAACAATTATGTGAGCAAGAAATAAATTTCCACTGCATGAAACAATAAACAAGTCATCAGGATAGTGCAAAGTGAATGGAGGGAAAATAGGATAAAGAGTGAGCCCAGTACACACACATACATGTCTCAAAGTCCAGGGTGGATGCTTGCTAGATATGAGTCATGACCTTATGAGCTGGGCTGTCTAATAGCCAAATCAAAAAGAGAAAGAGGATCAGTGACATGATTCACAAAGACCACAAAATTTTAAAAAGAATTGTTCAGAAGTGTGATTACTTCCAATAATGAAATTAAACAGAATTTTGCCTAGTGCGTCTTCATAAAAAGACACTGCGTGATGTAATAAACAATGTCCTCAATAATGTCCCAGCAGCCAGTAGAGCCGTACATTTTTATAACTCTGTTTCTTATAATGTCCTTCAGTGAAGGACAAAAGAAGTGGTAAAATGTCATGGTAAAATCCAGTAAAATCTATTCCATGGGGCTTGGGGAAAAGCACAAAATTTAGTGGTCAAGTTAGTTCCCTGCTGGTTTGGCTGTACCTAACAGTAAACATGAGAGCGTCCAGAGGTATTCACAAATGTGGAGCTTTAAACAGTCCCTCCTCAGCCAAATATCAATAGATATTTGATAAATATATTTTTGTTAACTGATACTCTGGCAGTTATGTGTGTAGCTTTGAGGGTGGAAAAGAGAAAGTAGGAGAAGCCCAAATATCCTGGTGCTGCTTCCCTATGACCCCACATTACCTACCAAATCTTATCCGGATGCTCCGGTGGCCAGGATATTTCACCATCTCATGTTTTTTGCAGTATTTTCTCCCAGTGTATTTTTCTGGAGCAGTATAATTAAGAACACTGACTAGAGAATAAGAAAGGAAGAATAATAAAATATAAGAACAACTGTAAAGAGTCATTATGATATGCTTTCAAAGCCGATAATTACCACTCTTGCTTAACATATAAATCACTATTAGTGTTCTGTTTGAATCTGTTTGAACTACAACTGGGTACTTGTTATTTGACACAGAATGCTTTTGAGAAAGACCTAACATCTGCCCACAATTGGATTCCTTTCCAAGCATTCCTGGGAGGAGGAGGAAAGGGATGTCAGGAGGGTAATTTAATGCTTATAGTTAAAACCTTGAAAAGGACTCATTGTGAGGGAAGTTGAAGGGGATGAATTAATAAACATGGAAAATAACTTCTGGTTGGCTTCGTAAAGTAAACCCCGAGAGTTGTCTTTAAAGTGAGAAGCTTCAAGACCAACTTTTTGTAAAACAAAAAGGTTATACACCACATCGGGAAATCAAGACTCTGGAAGAACAGGCATAACTTGATAGTAGTTGGCTTGAGGAAGCAAGGATGGACGAAATATGGACCCAAAGGACAGCTCTGGACCCGCAGACCTAGGAATTGTTGCTGTTGTTCAGGCACCAAGTCACATCCAACTTTTTGTGACCCCATGGACTGTAGCACACCAGGTTTCCCTGCCCCTCACCATCTCCTAGAGTTTTCCCAAGTCCCTGTCCATTGAATCAGTGGCAGAGGAGGGAATGGCAAACCACTCCAATATACTTGCTTTGAGAACACCAAGTCCTAGGAGACTGATTAAGTAACTGTGGTCAGTGCACATTGCCAATCATTTTAGTGAGCATGAAAGAAAACTGGAGGAAAACTGATCTTTGGTGGGTGGTGGAGGTTTCTACAACAGGGGAAAATGGTACCGTGACAGTACTTTACTAACTCTTTGGATCGGGGGTGTGGCAGAGGGAAGATATTTGGAATTAAATGCATTTAAAATATGAGTTGCACACCATGTGTAGTGATAGTCATTTAGATTCCCCTAGAGTCAGGCAAACGAGCTGTGAATCTGACAACAAGATGGATAAATTATTATCCTGACAACTCAAAATCTGGCAAGAGCCGGAGAACTATTCCAGCGGTGATGACAGAAACAGGTCAGGCTCGGATCGAGCCAGAGCTAAGGAACAAATATTTCTAGTATTTTATGCAAAACACTATTCAACCATTTTCCTTTCAGTTCAGTGAAGCTTAGAAACAATAAAAACAGTATTTATATGACTTTGGAGGAATTCAGGAAATCCGTGAGGATGCCTGAAATCTGGAGAATCAATGGGTGAAGATGGATTTATGCTAGTTTTATGTTAAGTGCTGCTGTGATCTCAGACCTCAGGTTCTGCCTTCAGAGTGACATAAACCTAGTAACCTTTCCCAGCCTTGGAAACATTTCTTCTCCTCCAATCTCCAAGGTGATTTCTTCTGCTTCAGTCTCCTGAGCTACTCGGAACTACTCCTAAGACAATACTGTAGATACCGTAGATACACTTGGTTGCCTACTCAACAGTCATTTCACCCTTTTTCCTTATAAACAAACCCCCAAATTTGTTGAGCAAGTTGTCCTCTTCCACCCGACCTTGTGCTCACTGGACAAGTCATCACACTCCTTTCCTCTTTTCAGGTCTTTCTTGAGAATAAACATGTGACATCATTCTACGCACCAAGATGTGAGCAGGAAATCTATGAAGGGGGTGGGAGCAGGGTGGGGAGGGTGGCACGGATTTTAGGAAAGGTTTCCTAGCCTTGCAAAGCAGATTCATAGGGGAAAATAGTCATTCTGCGGCTCAGTGTTGGCATGGTGTGTGTGCTTGGAAATGGGATGGCAATCAAGCAACCATAAAGGGTACTAGTCAAGGAAAAGTCAACGAGTAAAGACAGCAGCACAGAAAGATGAAAAGAACAAACATCCTTGATGTCATTGAGGCTTCCAAATAAGCCAAACTGGAGATCCCCATTCCAGGACTTATAAATGTTCTCATTGTTTCAGCAATTTTGACTTGAGTAGTCTAGTTCTCTATTACTTGCAGCTGAAAGTATAGTAACCGGTGAAATAAATATGTGTGTATTTATACTCCTATTAGATATCAGAGGAAACACCTTTGTTATTATCACCCACAATGCCTGCTATATACAGGTATCAATGAATGCCGGTTCCCTAAAGAGGTAAATGCATGGATGGATAGATAGATGTTCTACATCTTAGTACTAGCTGCATTCCCTTGCTCACTGAATTGCATAACTATCCATCCAGGTGCATAAGTCAAAGACATTCTAGATGATTCCCTATCCCCCTGTCTCTGTAGCAGCCGATCCATTGCCAAGGCCTGTTCATCTTGCCCTTTAGATTCTTCTCAAACTACTATCATGTCTTAACTGGCCTAGTGCCGTAGACTTCTTGTAACTAGCTTCTTGAAATTTCTCAAATCTGTTCTCCACACTGCAGCCAATAGGAATCTTTTCAAAATGTTAAATCCCTCGCCTCCCACCTCCACCCTTAATTAAGGGATAAAGAACAAAATTCTAAAATTCAGGAGATGCCTGCAAGACCTGTGGGGCCCTGTGCCATCCACTCTTTGAGGCTACCTCTTCTTGCCCTTGACACTCTAGCCAGACAGGCTGACTATTGATTTCTTGGTGTGCCTTGCTTTGCACATACTGTTCTATCTGCCTGGCATGTTCTCCCTACTGGCACCCCTCACAGTCACATGCTTTTGCTTTCCAGCCACTATTTTTCAGTCTGTCTCATTTTTCCCAGGGAAGCCTCCACTCTAGTTCCTGAATAGGTGGTTCTCAATATCATACATTTGGCCAACACCACATACCAACACCATACCACAGCTAGGATGACCATCCGAACTGCAACATTCCTAAGAGTGAATGGGACACCGTATCAATTACACTGGGACAATAAGTATGAAGAGAGATTTTTCTGGGCTAAGAGAACGTCTAGTCACCTTGTTCTTTGTATATTTTCATTTAAAGTTTGCCTCCCCTAGGTCTCTACATGGGGAGGGCCATGTCCTTCATTTTTTGGCTCATTATCACAGTCTCCATATCTGGCACAATGCCAGATTCAACAACAGACATTTAATAAATATTTGTTAGAGGTATGTTGGAAAGAATGAATATGATAATTCAGTTCACATTGTCCTTTTCTACTATTTTTTTATAACCCTCCCTAGACCAGCATTGAAATAATGTTATGCTATATTCTTGCTTCTTATTTTTAAATATCTCATCATTTTGCATAGCACTGCTGTGCTGCTGCTGCTAAGTCACTTCAGTCATGTCCGACTCTGCGTGACCCCATAGACAGCAGCCCACCAGCTCCCCCGTCCCTGGGATTCTCTAGGCAAGAACACTGGAGTGGGTTGCCCTTTCCTTCTCCAAGCACTGCTGTACTTCTGACCTATTCATTTAGTCAACAAGTATCTGCTGAACATGTAACATGTCCTGAGCATGAACTACAGACTAGGTGTGCAACAGCAAATGAGACACAGTCTCTGTCTTCAAGGACTTCACAGTCCCACGAGGGTGATACTTGAAGTCCCTGAGGACCCAAGGTCAGTTTTTACCAAATTAATGCCTTGCCAATCTAGGCCTGGATATGAAAGAGGTAGTCTGAATTTTTTCATTTCCTTCTCAGTTACATCATTTCCTCCAATTTGGTTTCAAGGCCAGTGCCCTCCTGGTTTCCATTACTTACTAAAACTTAGCTCCAGGAAACATTAAGCTACTTAGGTGTAATTTCAGATTCTGCAATATATTAAGAATCATATTCATACATATCAACTGGCAAGAAATAAATGGAAATCTCAAGGTACCTGAAATTAGGAGCTGTGAGTTTAGGATCTGATCCTGAAGCTTCCCCATGGATGATTATCAAATTCAGTAATAGCTAGTAGT
Organism: Bubalus kerabau; assembly: GCF_029407905.1. Classification (NCBI taxonomy): domain Eukaryota; kingdom Metazoa; phylum Chordata; class Mammalia; order Artiodactyla; family Bovidae; genus Bubalus; species Bubalus kerabau. The sequence continues at coordinate 19,451,848 of NC_073641.1, forward strand.
TTGGGTTTTAGCACACAATCAGGCCAGGATATGAGGCTGTGGGTCCTATGAGACACTGAATGAAAACTAATACTCTCATGAAGCTGGGATGCTCAAAGCTATGTTGCCTCTATAATGAGGAGCCCAGGAAAAAAACTCCATTCACCTTAACAGGGAGATGATGAAGTTTGCTGTTCTGGGCGAAGGAAAAGGAAAGAAAAATTATTCCCAGAAAAATAAAAATCCTAAGCCTCTGCCTTATGATGTATTGAAGTTAGGATGTATACTTGTGTCATGATTTGGAAACTGTCAGGATTAGAAATTTACATAAAAATTAGTCCTGGGACAGTGATATCCCTGGAGTACCTTGCAGATGTGAACAGAAAATCTCTATGGAGTGACACATCCCTGCTTAGGCCACACAGGATTTTCATAGGAAGGTTTCAATGAAGATGAGTTTATAATTCAAGATGTAGAAACAAAGACAGAAGGATAGATACCCAGTAACCTATGATAATAGAAGTGTTATCTGAAAAAGATAATGTCTTAAGAAGTGTCTCCTGGAAACAGATTCTGAGGTAGAGATTGGCAGGAAGGAGGTTTTTTGGAGAACACTCTAAGGAACACCTCTGAGAGAGTGAAGGAAGGATTATGCAGGAGACACGGTGATACAGTTGCAACCGAAGCCTCAGCTATCCCAAAGGGTCTCTGGAGTTGGGATGGCCCTGAAGAATAACCCAAACTGAAACAATTAGATTGGGCCTTTATATCTCAATGGCACCAATCCCTGGATGCAAGTTGCCCCTGAAAGGGGTTATGAACTTGGGAAAAATAGCTCCCTTCAGCCAAAAGCAAACCCCAGAGAAATTCAGAAGGGATCCATCAGCAGCCCTGTACCCAACCACAAAGAAATAAAGGTCTCAGACTTGAAGTCAGGGATAGGCAGTGGGGACTCGGAGAAGCACCAGTCAGCATCTGCTACAGCCCTCCCTTGGGTTGTTCAGATGTATTTACATTTTGTGTTAAGTTTGTCCCATCTGGGAAAGGATCTTCAGGTTTCTGGGTGGTCTCATTTCCTGAAGAATCTTACACAGGGAAAGTTAGTGGGAAAAGTTAGCAATCCCTGCTGCTGCAACTAGTTTTAGGAGCACAGTCAGTAGTAAAGTCATCTACTTTACTACTCATTCTAGATTCTCCTCACCCTTGCCTAGAACTTCTCATGATCTTAATAATAAGTAGAAACTCTGAGGGTCTAAGCTTCTGATGACCATGCCCTTCTGAGGTCATGTCTATCCACTGTGTACTTATCCACTGACCATCCCAATTGAGCAGTAGATCATCAAAAGATGCCCCTATTGTTCACTGAGTGTGAAATATAGTCTTCCCTTTTTTCCTATACAACAGCTGCTGAACCTCCTCCTGATGATCAGTGCAAGTCAACCTTGTATGGAGAGTATGTACTTCCACTGCTTACCATCCTCTTGATATGAGAAACCTAAGTGACTTGATGATAGCCGTAGTGTAAAATAGGACTCTTACTGTATCCCCTGGGGAAAGCAATCACCCTCTGGGAATCAAGACTTCTACCACAGAGCCTAAAGCTTTAAATACAGGAAAAGCAAATCCAAAAGTGGGTAACTGTGAATTATAGTAACATAAAGATACAGAAAATAGGAAAGAATAGTTAAGAAACATGGTAGGTAGAATGTGAAGTTTCAATATGTATATAATATGAATAAATATAACATGAACACTTCAAATAGGAATATAGGTTGCGAAAAAAAGTATGGCTGGTTGAAAGCAGAAAATAACATGGTGAAAAATAAAACCAAATGTGTATTATCACAATAAATACAAATGGATTAAACAATTAAAAGGCAGAGATGCTCAAACTGGATTTTAAAATCACTAGTATAAGAGAGACACCTATACACACTGGAACAAAAAGACAGAAAGTTAAGGGATGAGAGGAAAGATTTATTAGACAAATTCTTATCAAGAGTTAAGCCATCATGGCTCTATTATACCCCAAAAGTTTAATCTTTAAGGAAAAACACATTTTATGGATAAAGGGTATCATTATTTTTAAAATTATGAGGAAGATATATGGTTCTGAATCTATATGCACTTAAAAGTATAGACTCAAACTATGTAAAGAAATTCAGGGCTTGGTGGCAGCCTGTCGAAATGCTACATCTCCTGAGAGTTTTGCATGTTCACAAGGCTTAGTACCTCAAGAAAAAAGAGATCAAATTTAAGCGAGTGTTACTGGATTAATCTTAACTGTTAAGAAGCAAGTTTAATTTATTAATATACTCTGGAAAGTTCTTAAAGAGATCCTTTTTATCTTGTTAAGTGTATTTGCCAAGTACAGCTATGTTTACAAAGTTGAATTTTTACCTATGGATTCTAGGAAGTAAATTGAGTAAATGAACTGAGCTAAACTTTCATTAAGAAAGGTAAAAACCTGAGCCAATTGTCAGATCCACGCATGAAGGTAGACTTCCCGGATGAGTTTCTCAGGAAATAGAAACAATTGAAAAGTTGGGACTGGTTGACAGCTCTGCAGCAGAGCCAAATTCTAGAAATGGTAGAATTGTTATGATTTTTTAAGAGTTGTGGGGTCTTCTATTTAATTGAATTCATTAAAATTGAAGTATAATTGATTTACAATGTTGTGTCCGTTTCAGGTATATATAGCAAAGTGATTCAGATATATATATATATATATATATATATATATATATATATAATATATTATTAATATGATTATATATATGTGAGGGTCTTCCCAGATGGTGCAGTGGCAAAGAATCCACCTGTCAACACTCTTAAATCACAACACTCATAAATCACAGCAAGAGCCTCCATGATCCACCTCCGAGTAATGGAAAGAAAAACAAAAATAAACAAATGGGGCCTAATTAAACTTAAAAGCTTTTGCACAGTGAAGGGAACTGTAAGCAAGGTGAAAAGACAGCCCTGAGAATGGGAGAAAATAATAGCAAATAAAGCAACTAACAAAGAATTAATCTCCAAAATATGCAAGCAGCTCATGTAGCTCAATACCAGAAAAATGAACAACCCAATCAAGAAGTGGGCAAAAGACCTAAACAGATATTTCTCCAAAGACATCCAGTGGCTAACAAACACATGAAAAATGCTAGACATCACTAATAGAGAAATGCAAATGAAAACCATAGTGAGGTATCATCTCACACCGGTCAGAATGGCCATCATCAAAAGGTCTACAAACACATGCAAGAGAAGATGTGGAGAAAAGGGAACCCTCTTACACTGTTGGTGGGAATGCAAACTGGTACAGCCACTATGGAGAACAGTGTGGAGATTCCTTAAAAAACTTGGAATAGAACTGCCATATGACCCAACAATCCCACTGCTGGGCACACACCCTGAAGAAACCAGTATTAAAAGACATACATGTGCCCCAGTGTTCACTGCAGCACTGTTTATAATAGCCAGGACATGGAAGCAACCTAGATGTCCATCAGCAGATGAATGGATAAGAAAGTTGTACTACATATACACAATGGAATATTACTCAGTTATAAAAAGGAATACATTTGAGTCAGTTCCAATGAAGTATATGAACCTGGAACCCATTATACAGTGTGAAGTAAGTCAGAAACAGAAAGACAAATACTATATATTAATGCATATATAGAATTTAGAAAGATGGTACCGATGATCCTATATGCAGGGCAGAAAAGGAGACACAGATGTAAAGAACAGACTTTTGGACCCAGTGGGAGAAGGCAAGGGTGGGATGATTTGAGAGAATAGCATTGAAACATGTATATTACCATATGTAAAATAGATGACCAGTGAAAGTTCCATGCATGAAGCAGGGTACCCAAAGCCAGTGCTCTGGGACAACGCAGAGGGATGGGGTAGGGAGGGAGGTGGAAGGGGCATCAGGATGGGAGGGACACACATATATCCTTGGCTGATTCACGCTTGATGTATGGCAAAAACCATCACAATATTGTAAACTAATTATCCAATTTAAATTAATTGATTACTTAAAAAAAAGAATTCACCTGCCAATGCAGGAGATGCAGGTTTGATCCCTGAGTCAGGAGGTCCCCTGGAGAAGGAAATGGCAACCTACTCCAGTATTCTTGCCTGGAGAATTCCATGGATAGATGAGTCTAGTGAGCTCATGGGATTGCAGAGTCAGACATGACTGAGCAGGCAAGCTAAGCAAAATACATAAGTATGTATATATAGATATATATGTATTCTTTTTCAGATTCTTTTCTATTATGGTTTATTATAAGATATTGAATATAGTTCTCTGTGCTATACATTGCTAAGTCACTTCAGTCGTGTCCGACTCTGTGCGACCCCATAGACAGCAGCCCACCAGGCTCTTCTGTCCCTGGGATTCTCCAGGCAAGAACACTGGAGTGGGCTGCCATTTCCTTCTCCAATGCATGAAAGTGAAAAGTGAAAGTGAAGTCACTTAGTCGTGTCCGACTCTTAGCGACCCCATGGATTGCAGCCTAACAGCCTCCTCCATCCATGGGATTTTCCAAGCAAGAGTACTGGAGTGGGGTGCCATTGCCTTCTCCGGTGCTATACATTAGGTCCTTATTATTTATCTATTTTATATGTTCAGTTCAGTTCAGTTCAGTCACTCAGTCATGTCCGACTCTTTGTGACCCCATGAATCGCAGCACGCCAGGCCTCCCTGTCCATCACCAACTCCTGGAGTTCACTCAAACTCATGTCCATCGACTCGGTGATGCCATCCAGCCATCTCATCCTCTGTCGTCCCCTTCTCCTCCTGCCCTCAATCCCTCCCAGCTTCAGAGTCTTTTCCAATGAGTCAACTCTTCGCGTGACGTGGCTAAAGTATTGGAGTTTCAGCTTTAGCATCAGTCCTTCCAAAGAACACCCAGAACTGATCTCCTTTAGAATGGACTGGTTGGATCTCCTTGCAGTCCAAGGGACTCTCAAGAGTCTTCTCCAACACCACAGTTCAAAAGCATCAATTCTTCGGTGCTCAGCTTTCTTCACAGTCCAACTCTCACATCCATACATGACCACTGGAAAAACCATAGCCTTGACTAGACGGACCTTTGTTGGCAAAGTAATGTCTCTGCTTTTCAATATGCTATCTAGGTTGGTCATAACTTTCCTTCCAAGAAGTAAGCGTCTTTTAATTTCATGGCTGCAATCACCATCTGCAGTGATTTTGGAGCCCAAAAAAATAAAGTCTGACACTGTTTCCACTGTTTCCCCATCTATTTCCCATGAAGTGATGGGACCAGATGCCATGATCTTAGTGTTCTAAATGTTGAGCTGTAAGCCAACTTCTTCACTCTCCTCTTTCACTTTCATCAAGAGGCTCTTTTGTTCCTCTTCACTTTCTGCCATAAGGGTGGTGTCATCTGCATATCTGAGGTTATTGATATTTCTCCCGGCAATCTTGATTCCAGCTTGTGCTTCTTCCAGCTCAGTGTTTCTCATGATGTACTCTGCATATAAGTTAAATAAGCAGGGTGACAATATACAGCCTTGACGTACTCCTTTTCCTATTTGGAACCAGTCTGTTGTTCCATGTCCAGTTCTAACTGTTGCTTCCTGACCTTCATACAGGTTTCTCAAGAGGCAGGTCAGGTGATCTGGTATTCCCATCTCTTTCAGAATCTTCCACAGTTTATTGTGATCCACACAGTCAAAGGCTTTGGCATAGTCAAGAAAGCAGAAATAGATGTTTGTAGTGTGTTATCTATCTAGGAGTCATCCCAAACTCCTAATTTATCCCTCCCTCCCCTGATTCCCTCTCTGGTAACCACAAGTTTTTTTTTCTATGTCTGTGAGTCTATTTCTGTTTTGTAAATAAGTTCATTTGTATTAAGTTTTTAGGTTCCACATATAAGTGATATCAGATGGTATCTGTCTTTCTCTTTCTGACTTACTTTACTTAGTATGATAATCTCTAGGTCCATCCATCTGTCCTCTCTCAGATAAAAGTAAAAAGGAATAAATTAATCAGGGTTTAAGTCATGCAAGATTTTGTAACTGGTAACACAATGGTAGGATGAGGAAGGGGAGAGAGAGGAGGGGGAGGAGAGAGGGACAAAGGAGCACGAAGGTTTCTGCAGCAGATTCGGTCATGGGAAGGGAGGTGACAGATACATCCTTGGTGGCCTCACTAAAGGGGAGATCTGCCTGCTAAATTTGATCTTGCTTCCAAGCAACTGATGTAACATTAATATCAGAATAATGGTAATGAGCTATATATAGATGCAGATTCTCTGTCTGTGGAGATTATAGACAAAATAGACTTTAAGGCAAAAACCATTAGCGGGCTAAAAAGACTCACTACATACATTCTGTTAGAAAAGGTGGGGTTATTTGATTGTGATGAGCTCCACATCTGAAGAAAAGAAAAATTTAGTGGGGGAAAAAATGTCCAAAACTAAATTTGGTGGTGGTGTCTGAGCCTCAAGGATCCTTGTTCTTGTCATCCTAAAGTCAAATCTCACTAGTATCTCAAAATCAGGTCAAGTTCATTATTAGAATCTGTCTTAGTCACACTTTTGGTACTCTTTCTCTGACACTTAGAAATGCCAAATATTGTCCCAGTTGTGGTGCTAGAATAAATTCACTTCATTTCGGCTTTCTTTGTATTCTTAAGAATTTTCCTTTGAAGAAAGTGTGTTTTTATCTGCAACGATCTGATCAGACGTTTTGCAGTTGTGTGTGTGCATGCTAATAAGTTGCTTCAGTCATGTCCTACTCCTTGCGACCCTTGGAGTGTAGCCCGCCAGGCTCCTCTGTCCATGGGATTTCCCAGGCCAAGAGTATTGGAGTAGGCTGACGCGCCCTCCTCCAGGGGATCTTCCCAACCCAGGGATGGAACTCGTGGTTCTTATGTCTCCTGCTTTGGCAGGTGGGTTCTTTTTGCAGTTAAGACATCTCATTTCTGATCTATAGTTTGTTTTGTTCAATGGGATTTCTGTCACGCATCTTTGAAAAGCTCTGTCTCTGGAGTTTTGGTTTACCCTTGTGAATGTTCTCACTGACTTTGAAAGGAATTCTTCATTGTTTTGGGTTTTTTTGTTTTTCCCCCCTGTGTGGCAGCAGTCTTGCTACTGGTGTTTACGTTTTATTGATTTATGGTAATAGGTGGCCAGCCCCCTTTTTTCCTGTCACTTACAGGTTGACCTCCTTAGCTGAGGCTTTTCTGAAACTGGCACACAAGGTAAAAGCACAGATAACCTTGTAAATTCAAAGGCTGCTTCCACTGCGTTAGAAGTCTACAACTCCAGGGTGCTGGAACTTGACACCAGTGAAAATTTAAACATGCAGCTTAATGCTTGATGCCTCACACTGAATGGCTGCCACACATCTGGGTTTGTGAACCTGGATTTGCGGCATCTCTCTTTTTAGGCCAGGGGCCTTCACATTCTGGTGTGCCTCAGAATGGTGTAGCATGCTGAGAAGGAATACAGACTTCCAGGCCCTACCTTAGACACTGATTCAGCACATCTGGGGACAGGGCCCTGGGGTCTCTATTTTAACACGCTCTGTGGCTGATTTTAACGCAGATCATACTTGAACCTCCATAAGAGAGCTGAGAAAGAGAAAAGTACCCCCCCGCTTTGACTCCCAGCTGGGCCTTGGTTGTGCTAGAGACTGTCCTGGCAGCACTGATGCTAGGCCCTAGTGTTCTTCTGGCGAAGAAAAACAATTTCAGGCAACTTCAACACCAGACAAAGCCACTGTGCGAACACGACGGGTCAAGACAAAAGCAAGAACACTCTGCGATCATATCTGAACACAGATGAAAGCAAGAACAGTGTCCAAACCACAAACACCAAAGGTTGCCCCATCTCCCAGCTAGTGTGAGTGACGGATGCTACTTTCCCAGCTACGGCTTATCTTCAATTTATTTCAGCCCTCTTATAGGTATTTCTTGATGATCGTGGGATCTCCCCTACCAGGTTTCTATTAGTATTCTTGAGCGCATGCTAAGTCCCTTCAGTCATGTCTGACTCTGTGTGACCCTGTGGACTGTAGCCCACCAGGCTCCTCGGTCCATGGAATTCTCCAGTCAAGAACACTGGAGTGGACTGTCATGCCCTCCTCCGGGGAATCTTTCCAACCCAGGGATCAAACCCACGTCTCTTATGCCTCCTATTGGCAGGGGATTTTACCACTAGTGCCACCTGGGAAGCCTGTTAGTATTATTACTGTTTATTTATTGAGATACATAATCATTGAGATACATACGTATTAAGATACATAATCATAATGCTGCTTCCTCACAGCGTTGAATCCAGAGCAAAGCCCTGCTTCCTTAAACCCTCCCCAACACAAGCCCACATCCTCTAAGTCCTTTCTAATATTCTTTTGCTGAAATGCACCTCCCCATAATTCCCATGGGGTGCTTTTTCCTTTGCTACAACAGGTACCAAACCCAGCTCATTCAACTGCAGGTATGTTTCTGGCGGGCTTCGGCTGGATGATACTGACAAGGCACACCAACTAGACTGATGCTTTCCATTCTTTCTCTGTGAACAAAGTGTGCTGGCCACTCGTGGCTACTAAGCCTCTCAGGCATTTATATTGCTGGGCATGAGTGCTCCCCACTGAGGAAGGGTTTGGTATATACTGTATCAGTCCTGATGCACACAGAACAGTGTACATGAGGGGTATCATTGAGGAGAGTCCAGTGAATTTGCAGAGACACTGTCAATAAAGGATAATGAAGAACCAATGACTAGCACCAGCTAGGAACTGGTACCATCCTTAAGCCTGAAGGAGCGAGAGCAAGAAGAGGTTACCAGAGACTGAGAGCCACAGAGGAGGCCCAACAGGAGTGGCGGCCTTCAGAAAAGGAAGGCGGCCACTGCTGACCTGCCAGAAGGGCGGGAACTGGGGAGGACAGATACCCTGACTTCATGCCTCTCCCTCTCTGGTCTGCCCCATGTCTCCATAGGAGATAAGACCAGAGGAAAGAAAGCCCCAGAGGCAGGGCATGTGGTCAGTCTCCGGAGGGAAGAACTGGAGGGGTGGAGGCAGAAGCAGCAGTGTGCTCACAAAGGCTATTCTCTTTATTTACAAACCTGCTCACTTGTGCTATAGATATGTGACGTTATCAAATATTATATAAGCCAACAACAATCTAACTACAGAAACAAAGATTCTATTCTTGATCCTATGAAACTAAGTTGAATGATTTTTAACTGAAGTATAGTTGATTCACAATATTATACTAGCTTCAGGCGTACAGTATAGTGATTCAATATTTTTATAAATTATACTCCATTTAAAATCATTACAAAATCATAGCAATATTTCCTTTTGTTGCATAATATATTCTTGTTGCACATCTACTTTTTACACAGTAGTCTGTATTTCTTAATCTCAGATTCTTATCTTGCCCCCTTCCCTGGCCCCACTGCTAACAACTAGTTTATGAGTCTGTTTTGTTATACATCCATTTGTTTGACTTTTTAGATTCCATCTGTAAGTGATAACATATAGTACTGTTCTTTCTCCGTGACTAATTTCACTAAGCACAATATCCTCTGGGTCCATCCATGTTGTTGCAAATGGCAGAATTTCATCCATTTTCTGGATGAGTAATATTACATTGTTTGTATATACCACATCTTCTTTATTTGTTTATCTGTAGATGGACACTTGCTTCCATATTTTGGCCACTCTAAATAAAACTGCTATGAATATTGGGGTGTTATGTCTTTTTGAGTTAGTGTTTTTGTTTCCTTTGGATATATAATGTAGCAGTGGAATAGCTGGATCATATGATAGCTCTATATTCATTTGTTTAGAAACTTCTATATGATTTTTGATAGTGGCTGTACCAATTTTCACCCCACAAATAGTGTACTAGGGGTCCCTTTTTTCCACATCCTTGCCAACATTTGTTATTTGCTGATTCTTCAGTGATAACCGTCTGACAGGTGTGAGGTGCTGGCTTGTGGTTTTGATTTGTGTTTCTCTGATGATTAGCAACGTCAAGCATTTTCTCGTTTGCCTATTGCCATCTGCATATCTTCTTTGGAAAATGTCTGCTCAGATCTTCTGCCCACTTTTTAATCAGGCTGTTTTTTTTGGTTTGTTTTTTTTTTGGTTTTTTTTTGATATTGAATTGTATGAGCTGTTTATGTATTTTGGATGTTAGTCTGTTATTGTTCATATTATTTGCAACTATTTTCTCCCAGAAGCTGTCTTTTCATTTTGTCAATGGTTTATTTTGCTCTGCAAAAACTTTAAATTTAATTACGTCCAATTTTCTTATTTTTGCTTCTGTTTCGTTTGCCTTAGGAGACAGATCCAAAAAACACCATTGCTACAATTTATGTCAAAGAGTGTTCTGCCTATGTTCTCTTCTGAAATTTAGCCGAAGAAGCTGAAGTTGAACAGTTAAGACCTACAAGACCTTCTAGAACTAACATCCCCAAAAAATGCCCTTTTCATTATAGGGAACTAGAATGCAAAAGTAGGAAGTCAAGAAATACCTGGAGTAACAGGCAAATTTGGCCTTGGAGTACAGAATGAAGCAGGGCAAAGGCTAAAGAGTTTTGCCAATAGAATGCACTGGTCATAGCAAATACCCTCTTCCAACAACACAAGAGAAGACTCTACACATGGACATCACCAGATGGTCGACACCGAAATCAGACTGATTATATTCTTTGCAGCCAAAGATGGAGAAGCTCTATACAGTCAGCAAAAACAAGACGGGGAGCTGACTGTGGCTCAGATCATGAACTTCGTATTGCCAAATTCAGACTGAAATTGAGGAAAGTGGAGAAAACCACTAGGCCATTCAGGTATGACCTAAATCAAATCCCTTATGACTATACAGTGGAAGTGAGAAATAGATTTAAGGGACAGAATGTTGAAGAACTATGGATGGAGGTTTGTGACATTGTACAGGAGACAGAGATCAAGACCATCCCCAAGAAAAAGAAATGCCAAAAAGCAAAATGGCTACCTGAGGAGGCCTTACAAATAGCTGTGAAAAGATGGGAAGGGAAAACCAAAGGAGAAAAGAAAAGGTATACCCATTTGAATGCAGAGTTCCAAAGAATAACAAGCAGAGATAAGACAGCCTTCCTCAGTGATCAAGGCAAAGAAATAGAGGAAAACAATAGAATGGGAAAGACTAAAGATCTCTTCAAGAAAATTAGAGATACCAAAGGAACATTTCATGCAAAGATGGGCTTAATAAAGGACAGAAACGGTAGGGACCTAATAGAAGCAGAAGATATTAAGAAGAGATGGCAAGAATACACAGAACTGTACAAAAAAGATCTTCACGACCAAGATAATCACGATGGTGTGATCTCTCACACTCACCTAGAGCCAGACATCCTGGAATGTGAACTCAAGTGGCCCTTAGAAAACATCACTAAGAACAAAGCTAGTGGAGGTGATGGAATTCCAGTTGAGCTATTTCAAATCCTGAAAGATGATGCTGTGAAAGTGCTGCACTCAATATGACAGCAAATGTGGAAAACTCAGCAGTAGCCACAGGACTGGAAAAGGTCAGTTTTCATTCCAACCCCAAAGAAAGGCAATGCCAAAGAATGCTCAAACTACCGCACAATTGCACTCATCTCACACGCTAGTAAAGTAATGCTCAAAATTCTCCAAGCCAGGCTTCAGCAATATGTGAACTGGAAACTTCCAGATGTTCAAGCTGGTTTTATAAAGGGCAGAGGAACAAGAGATCAAATTGCCAACATCCGCTGGATCATGGAAAAAGCAATAGAGTTCCAGAAAAATATCTATTTCTGCTTTACTGACTATGCCAAAGTCTTTGACTGTGTGGATAACAATAAACTCTGGAAAATTCTGAAAGAGATGGGCATACCAGACCACCTAACTTGCCTCTTGAGAAACCTATATGCAGGTCAGGAAGCAACAGTTAGAACTGGACATGGAACAACAGACTGGTTCCAAATAGGGAAAGGAGTACGTCAAGGCTGTATATTGTCACCCTGCTTATTTAACTTATATGCAGAGTACATCATGAGAAACGCTGGGCTAGAAGAAGCACAAGCTGGAATCAAGATTGCCAGGAGAAATATCAATAACCTCAGATATGCAGATGACACCACCCTTATGGCAGAAACTGAAGAAGAACTAAAGAGCTTCTTGATGAAAGTGAAAGAGGAGAGTGAAAAAGTTGGCTTAAAGCTCAACATTCAGAACACTAAGATCATGGCATCCGGTCCCATCACTTCATGGCAGATAGATGGCGAAACAGTGGCTGACTTTATTTTTCTGAGCCCCAAAATTACTGCAGATGGTGATTACAGCCATGAAATTAAAAGATGCTTACTTCTTGGAAGGAAAGTTATGACCAACCTAGATAGCATATTCAAAAGCAGAGATATTACTTTGCCAACAAAGGTCCATCTAGTCAAAGCTATGGTTTTTCCAGTGGTCATGTATGGATGTGAGAGTTGGACTATAAAGAAAGCTGAGTGCTGAAGAATTGATGCTTTTGAACTGTGGTGTTGGAGAAGACTCTTTAGAGTCCCTTGGATTGCAAGGAGATCCAACCAGTCCATCCTAATGGAGATCAGTCCTGGGTGTTCATTGGAAGGACTAATGTTGAAGCTGAAACTCCAATACTTTGGCCACCTGATGCGAAGAGCTGACTTATAGGAAAAGACCCTGATGCTGGGAAAGATTGAGGGCAGGAGGAGAAGGGGACGACAGAGGATGAGATGGCTGGATGGCATCACCGACTCGATGGACATGAGTCTGAGTGAACTCCGGGAGTTGGTGATGGACAGGGAGGCCTGGCTTGCTGCGGTTCATGGGGTCACAAAAAGTCGGACACGACTGAGCGACTGAACTGAACTGGACTTTTGTGCGTTTATATATGGACCCTCTCTTCTGTTTCACTGATCTATGTGTCTATTTTGTGCCTGTGCCGTACTGTTTTGATTACTGTAGCTAAATTGAATGCTTTGAAAATACTAAATAACAATATCAACAAGACACAAATGGCTGTGCTTATTATGTATCAAGTACTATTTAAATGCTTCATATGTGTTAGCTCCCTATTGCTGTTATAACAAATTACCACAAATTTAGTAGCTTGAGGGAACAAATTTATTTCCTAAATAAATAAATAGGAGGTAAAAATTCCAAGATGAGTCTCATGAGACTAAAATTAAGGTATCAGCAGAGCTACTTTATTTCTGAAGTCTCTGGGAGAGAGTAAAGACTCATAATATCCTGTTTTATTCCAGTTATAATCTCTTAATGTAATTACTTTAAACTGCCATCAATTTTTCCCCTTTTTTTCAGCTTGAGTATCACCGTCAAGCTGGCTTGATATGGCCCCATCATTCATTGAGCACTTCCTTGCTTTTGGCAACAAGATGTTTGGGGTATAACTTGTACTTTCCCTGCCACAACGCTGGAATCAGCCATTTCTTCAAGGAGTCCTGGATCCTTTCAGCGGAGAATGGTATTAGATCTGAGAACTAGGGATATTCATCACTAATGGTTCTTACAGCTGAAAGAGCTAAGGAATACATGTTACATATATTTTATGTCTGTCTATTAATATTGAAAACCATGAGCTGCACTGAACTCTCTAATTCCAACACCACAAGATTCACTGTAATTTTCTTTCTTTCCATGTTGAGTTGCAGGAGGGGGTCGGGGTTATTATTTTGCCTTTTGTATACATTAACTCATTTAATTCTTACAACAACCTCATGATTTGGGAAAATAAATTTCTAACCAGATGCTTCATCATCCCAGACACTATAATGTGCATTTCAAATGTCTCAGAAAAATAAGTCCTTTGCACTCTCAGCTTCTTTGTAAGTTTGTGATTGTTTCAAAAACATTTTTTTTAAGTTTACACTAAAAAAAAAACCACACAAAAAGCCCCACAAAATCTCTATGGATCAATAGATTATGAGATACAATAGTGTGCATAATATTCCAGGTAATCTGGGTGAGATAAAGGCATTAATACATTTTCCAAACTGAGGGAAAGGAGGAGAAAGAGAGAGATGGAACTGTAATCTGGGGAGGCGCCTTATCTTTAACTACCTGGTCAGGTGGCTTAGGGTTGCAGTCCTCAGTGTGTTGCTTCATTTGTCCTTTCCATACGGCCATCTGACAGCCATCCAAGCCCGAGGTCCACTCTGGAGCTGGAGGAGCCTCCTGAGCTCATCAGCCATCTGGGCTGGGACACAGCCCGTCAATGTGGCAGAAAATATTCACCTAAAACTAACCATTGGGTGAATTTCTTAATGCTATTCAGCCTGCTCAAAGATAGAAAAATAGAATAAAATATGGCAACTCACTGAGACCTCTAGTTCAAGTACCTTCCTTTACAGATGTGTGCATGCTAAGTCACTTCAGTATCTGACTTTGTGCAACCCTCTGTCATGCCAGGCTCCTCTGTCCATGGGGTTCTTCAGGCAAGAATACTGGAGTGGGTTGCCATGCCCTCCTCCAGGTGATCTTCCTGACCCAGGGATCGAACCTGCATCTGGTATATCTACCTACACTGACAGGTGGGTTCTTTACCACTAGTGCCACCTGGGAAGCTCTTCCTTTACAGATAGAGAAACCTAAACACAAAGCAGTTAGGGATTCAGCAAGGTTTCATAGCTATTGAGTGTCAGGACTCAGTTATATGCAAGTGGCCATACACACGATCCATGGCATGCCTCAATGAGTTTGTTACAGATAGTCATCAGCTTTAGCAAGTGGCAATTAAGCCTTTATCCCAGGTGGTTAGGGTTAGGAGTTGTTTGATTAATTACTTAAGTTAATTCACAAAAAAATGATATATAAGTACCTTAAACATTTTGTCTGATAGAGAGTTTTCCTGTGTAATCCAATCTCCTGATTACAGTTCCATGATGTCTTTCTTGTATAAACTTTTTGAGGCATCATCTCTTATTTCTACTTTGTGTTTCTTTGAGGTGAAGTTAGAACTTAAAGATATTTTTCAAATCATTTGAACCATTATAATTTTTAGATTTTAATATTTTTTCCTCTCACTCCTTTAGAGTTGTCTCATCCACATATAGTTCAACAGCAATTTCATAGAGCTGAGACTTGGGCAAATTACATAATCTATTTTTGCATCAGTTGCCCTGCTAGCAAAATAAGACTCTCCAGGCTCATCTTGTCTTTTCTCTGCTGCAGCCTTGGAATCAACCATTTTTTGCAAGGAGTCCAGGCTCTTTTTCTGAAGAACAGTATTAGAAACCAAGATCTTGGCACTAGCGTACTCATTACTATTGAATTGTTGCTTTTCCTGGTCTTCATAGTGCACGGAGAAAAGTACATACATATGACATATATTCCTTTGAAAGGACTACGTCAAAGTAGTATATTGTCACCCTGCTTATTTAACTTATATGCAGAGTATATCATGCAAAATGCTGGGCTGGATGAAGCACAAGCTGGAATCAAGATTTCCGGGCAACCACCCTTATGGCAGAAAGTGAAGAAGAACAAAAGAGCCTCTTAATGAAAGTGAAAAGAGGAGAGTGAAAAAGTTGGCTTAAAACTCAATATTCAGATAACTAAGATCATGGCATCTGGTCCCATCACTTCATGGCAAATAGATGGGGAAACAATGGAAACAGCAACAGACTTTATTTTGAGGGGCTCTAAAATCACTGCAGATGGTGACCGTAGCCGTGAAATTAAAAGACGCTTGCTCCTTGGAAGAAAAGCTATGACCAATCTAGACAGCATGTTAAAAAGCAGAGACATTACTTTGCTGACAAAGGTCCATCTAGTCAAAGCTATGGTTTTTCCAGTAGTCATGTATGGATGTGAGAGTTGGACCATAAAGAAAGCTGAGCACCAAAGAATTGATGCTTTTGAACTGTGGTGTTGGAGAAAACTCTTGAGAGTCCCTTGGACTGCAAGGAGATCCAACCAGTCCATCCTAAAGGAAATCAGTCCTGAATATTCATTGGATGGACTGATGCTGAAGCTGAAACTCCAATACTTTGGTCACCTGATAGGACGAACTGAACCATTGGAAAAGACCCTGATTCTGGGAAAGGTTGAAGGCGGCAGAAGGGGATGACAGAGGATGAGATGGTTGGATGGTATCACCGACTCAATGGACATGAGTCTGAGCAAGCTCTGGGAGTTGGTGATGGACAGGAAAGCCTAGCGTGCTGCAGTCCATGGGGCTACAAAGAGTCGGGCACGACTGAGTGACTGAACTGAACTGATATAATAAATGTATGTCATATATGTCACCTATATTATATATTTATATATAAATACATATATATTTATCAACGTGTGTGGTGCATGATAGGTTGCTTCAGTCATGTGTGACTCTTTGCGACCCTATGGACTATAGTCTGGCAGGCTTATCTGTTCATGGTATTCTCCAGGCAAGAATACTAGAATGAGTTGCCATTTCCTACTCCAGGGTATCTTCCTGACCCAGGGTTCAAACCCACGTCTCTTATGTCTCCTGCATTGGCAGGGGGTTCTTTACCACTAGCATCACCTGGGAAGCCCCTATTTATCAATATATTGAAAATTATCAGTCACACTGATATCTCCTATTTCAAGACTACACACAATATTTTTTTCTAGCTTTCTTCCTTTCCATATTTGTAACTCCCTTCTCCAATCACCAGTAATCTGGCTCTCATTATTCTGATTGTTTTACTGATTTGATCAATAGACTTTTAGGCAACCAATATACTATTTCTACCAACATTCTCTGCTTGTGTGGAGTCTGCCTCTTCATGCTCAGTCACCTCTCTGGATAGAAAACTTGCAACCGTAAGTAGGCTCTGATACCCTTGTACCAGGCTACCTCACACAGGGATGCCCACTTTATTGAATGTGTGTATATATATATATACACATACACACACATATATACATGTATATCTCCTTGCTGACTCAGAGGGTAAAGACTCTGCCCGCCATGCAAGGAGACCTGGGTTTGATCCCTGAGTCAGGAAGATCCCCTGGAGAAGGGAATGGCTACCCAGTCCAGTATTCTTTCCTGGAGAATCCCTTGGACAGAGGCTATATAGTCCATGGGATCACAAAGAGTTGGACAGGACTGAGCAACTAACATTTTCACTTTCACACACATATATAGATATACAGATAGATGATACACACACACACACACATCTGCCACATAGTAAAACATTTTCTAAATGCCCATCCCTACCACTCTATTTCCTAAGCAAAGCCTCATGTGTGTGTCTATTTCTTCTATCATTCTTTCTCTTTTAACACCTGAGACCTTAAGAAGATTGTTAGGCATGTGAAAACTGATCAATAACAACAGTACTGCAAACCAGAAAACTGGTCAAGTTTCTCATTGCACTTTAAGTAAACACATCACCTATTTTTCTTAGAAATTTCTGACCTACTGAGCATTCCTACAACTTCCCTGAAAGAATTTGGCTTTTGACAGTCCTAAGCTCTTTAGCCTTATCGCAGTGGTATTAACACTATAGCCAATACCATACCATAGGAAAGGGAAGGTGTGGACAGCATTTCTGAAAATCTGAATTTACCTCTTTCTGTGCTCAGTTTACCAAGAATACACCCTGCCACCTACTCATGGGAAAGTCCTCCTGGGGGACCTAGCTTGCTAGCCTCACACTCTCAGCTACTCATTGTTGAGCTGGGAGGAGTCCCTGTTCCCTCCATGTTTCAAGGACCATTCTAAGAGAAGCAGAACTGGAAAACCTATAAAAACATCTTATTAGTCCAGTGTGCCCTAGTTAGTTAGGGGGAAATATCTATCTTTCTTGCCATATAAGAATATTCTGTGCTATCCTGCATTATATCCTTGTCTCTGAACCACACTTCTGTTGGAACTTTCTCCTCCGTTGTTTTATTGTAATTTTATAGCATAAAATCTTTCTTCTGATTACACTGAAGCTTTGTGCAGAGTGAAGTATAGTGTCTCTCTCCTGTGATGAGATGGAAATTGTTATCCTTGCCCCCATGACACCAGAGTAAAATGGGAAACTGCTCTTGTGTAATCATCAGAGTACAGACCATATAAGAGAGGTACAGTGTTGTTTCCTTTTTAGAGGGTTTAATTAAAATCATTACTTAAAAATAAGCATTGTAACAACATCATGACTGGGCTATGTTCAAATTATGGAACACCTATGAGAATTCAGGGTTCTGTGAGAAAAGTGCCCCTTCTTGGTTTCTATGTGTACATTTTCTGGACTCAAAAATTTAAAGAAATCTGTTAATTTTCTAGCAATGGCTGTGATTATTTTATAGTTGTCTAAAAATGAGAAGCATATAAAAATAACTTAATATTTTGTAATATTTTAGAGGGTCATTATAAGACATTCTCTTTTACTCAGTGAGGATTAAATAACCGAGTTTCTGTTTTTTACTGCTGATTCCTATGATTAAAGCAGGAACATATAAGCTAAGCTGATTGCAATATAAAGAATTATTCTCTTGGGTCCTACTTGTATTCATTCTCTTTCTACATTTTAAAAACCCATTCATCAATTACTCTGCAGTAGTACCAGGACTTAGCATGCGCATATTATCTTCTCATATTCCTTTACAGTCTCCCAAAATCACATGTGTGCATGTGGGCATGTATATACCCACCCACACTCACTTACACACACATGCAAGCACTTATAATGGCATCCAAACATATTTACCCATAATTACATTCTAGGCACTTTATCGAACACAGATATTTTTGCATTCGTTTGTGGAAACTGAAAGGAAGCCAGGCTAATGTTTGGAGTCTTAAAGCAAATTGTAATCTTATAAACAGGGAGGTGAGCCTCAGAGGCAGTCGTCTTTTGATATGCAGCGTAAGTGAACTGCTGCATAATATAAAATGATGGCGCTATTAATCCTACGGCACTAGTGATACCCAGCCCCCCTTCGCCTCTGATACCAACACCATTGTCTCTGGCTTTAAACTTCATCAGTATGCAAACGGAGTGTCACTATGATGGGTGGTAACTTGGTTGGATGCACTTTCTACATTTCTGGCAAATGAGTATAATTATTTTCAGAGCTGCGGGCAACTCATGCATGTTTTATCCTCCATCTGGACCGGCACGGTACACAATAGTGATAAAAGATGATTTTCCCCCTTGGATGTTCACAGGCCATCATCGACACAGTCCTGATGAAATGGCCATGTATCCCCTAGCAGTTCTATATCTGCCACAGCTTGACAACAAAATTATTTCCCCATAGTACTAAAACACTTCAAATATTCAAGCCCTCTGTGCATATATTTGTGTTTTGAAGCATTCAGCGTTAACATAATGTGGTAATTTATAAACTGACAAATTAACTATGCAGAAATCACAGAGAAGCCTTATGAGGTCTGCAAAGCAGCAGAAAAGAAAGCAGAAGCTTTTTTGCGCTCTGTAATAATAATAATCCTATCAACTACCGCAGATTGCCCGGCCTCCCATTGTTAGAGCTGCGCACTCTAAAACTCATGGACTATAGGTGATTCAGCCTGAGACTCCTGGCCCCACATCAGGCCAACCAGGAGGCTTGGCTCCGGCTTTATGTGCCATCCCTCTCCGGGTCTGAGGCTAATGGGGAAAAGGGCACCAATAAAAAAAAAAAAAAAAGCAACTTGCCCATATTGATAATTGGGAGCCAGAAATGGATATGTGGGATGGAATTTGGGGAGGATAAGGTTTGCCTTCAAGACAGGAAGTGAATTTAGGACTGGCTAAATCAATAACAGCAAAACTGAGATTATGTATGTGAAAGGACAATCAGCCTTCTTTGTTTCATGGTTATAAAATCATTTTAATGATTAAAATCCATCATCTTGCTAGTCTGCTTTAGCAAATGCTGGCAATCCTTACAGGCCTGCTATTGATCCTCAGACAGACAGCTGAACGAAGGCAGCATTCATCAAAGGACGCAAAAGGGCGCATTTTCACTTTTATTGTATTAGCTTAATTCTCTTTCAGATGAATTAAAGACTAATTTTGCTAGAGCAAGGGGAGAGTCTGTGTATCTTCTGCTGCCCCCATCTGTTTGATGTGTAGATTCTTCGAAGGAAGGATTCATTTTTTTAGAAGAAAGTATTTACAAATTCTTTGTGAAAATACAGGACATTCCTTCATGATATGCCAAACCAGCCTGTCTTCCTTCCTTCCCCACTGTACCCTAATCTCCACTTCACCTCCCCCAGTCATTCCTCCCACACACACTTGCTCTCTTACAGATTCACACATGCATGCTACACACACACACACACACACACACCGTCCTTTAAATGGTATGTACCATGCTATGAGGCCTACCAAACATCAGACACTCTTTATCAGCAGTTGTGCCAGGGTCTCCATGGCAACAGTATAATAGATTTGCCCTTATTCAATCCCAGAGGCCACATTGAAGCGCAATGCAAAATTTGCTGGGGCCTGAATTCCTTTCAAGCCATGGCTCATGTGTCAGGAAACAAGTCAATGCACAGACAGCACTGCACATAAGATGGAAAGGAACCTTTTCTCTCCGCTGCTGTGTGCTCACAGTGACATTCAGAAGCTCAGGCTCTTCTAGATCTCATTTCTGTCTCATTTTCCAGTTATTAATTCACTTCTTCGGGTGGAGAGGCGAGTGGGGGAGGGGAACGCCATGCTTTGCAATAATAAGCCACCAATGAAAGTGCAAAGCAAGCTGCATAAAAGCAAAGCGTGCATCTCAGCCTCCAAGGTTATATAGGATTCAATATGGCTGAAGCTCACCACAGCTGCAGACGAAATTCCAGGGCTTGAAACACCCCAGTGCTGAGCAGGGAAGAGCAGCCCAGCCAACTTCCTCACTCCATACTGGAGTGGTATTTTGTGATACTCAAGCAACCTTCCCTAGGAAGGGAGAGGCAGAAGAATGAAGAATGGACACATGTCCTTGTCCTAAAGCCAATCTCAACAGACAGGAGAAATTCCCGGGAGCTCACACCTGAAGTACACTGTGGCTAAAACAAGCACGGCTTAAAAGTTAAACAATCATTTGTTTCAGGTTTATTTTAATCATTAGCTTTGGGACTTACAAGATGATTACTTTGTGGGTTAATTATTTTCTGTGCTGTGGCTTTCCAAGCCTAATTGCTCAACTTCGTTATTGTGCATAGCGATCCATAGCTGGTTCCTAAAATTACCTGTCCAAATATTTTCCCTTTTGATTATCACTGAGAATTTGCTATTTTTCTCCCAGAGTTGGGACAGTGCATAAATGACTTGATTGGGAGATGCTTGTGTCATTTCGAAGATTAAACTTACAGATATTGCAGGCAAGTGATAGAACTTGATTGGCAATACTATCAGGATATGAGTGAAGCCTCTAAAGGAGTTTTGCTGGGTGAAGCCTGATTAACTTCAGGGCAATGGCTGTCATACTTTAACATGCATAAAAGGCAGGAGGAGTATTGCTGAAGCACAATTTCTTGAACCCCATCCCCAGAGACTCTGACTCAGTAGATTAGGGCCAGTGTCCAGGAGCTCACGTGCCTAATGTGCTCATAGACGATGCCGATGCTGCTGGTCTAAGAACCACTGCTTTACGACAATTTCCCTGAACAAAATTTCCTCAACCAATGACTTAAAGTGTATTTTGACTGTTTACCATAGCTTCAATTTCAATGGAGCAGACTCCTGATTTCACTCAACACTGGGGACGCCGAGAGGTTGGAAGCCACAGAGAAAAGATAAGTGTCAGAAGATCAGGCTGTATCTCCAGAATTAGCACTATGCCTGCTTTATATCAGGACTTGATCAATATCTTTTTGAACAAATACAGGAGTGAGTAAATATGATAGAATTTCAAAGCTTCTATACTTCATGAAAGCAGTCTTAAGCCAAGAATATAGGTGCTCTGTGTTTTAATTATATTGAAATACATTCAGTTATCATATATTTGGTTTTAAAAGGCAGCATATAAACTTTTGTGGGGAAGAGAGATTAAATATCATTTTAAAATCTTCTAGGAAGTTGGAACCACAGGATGTAGAAAGCAAAATCCTTTTATGATTAAAAACATTATCCTCTAATTTAATTATTTTTGCAAGTTTGGGATTTCAGTAAGTGACAAACACTGTGTTTTCATTTTAAGAACCACCAACTTTGCTTTTTACTGATAAAAGTGTGCATTTCTGCCTTATGTTTTAAACTTGAAATCATCATTTACTTCTTTCCATTTTCTGCCTCTCCTGGTTTGACCCTAGCCTCTGACTCATTTTTTATAAATGATCACTTTTAATAAAAAGCTGGGCCAGTATCACATAACACTGACTTAAGATGATTCTGCTCACTTTGACCCAAGTCTGATGATCTGTGCTAAGTGAGCCACACACGAGAAAGCGACTACAGCAGGTGGTGGGGCGGGGAGGAGGAGAGGGAGTAAACTGTGAATTTCAGGGTCCTGCCTCGTGAATTACCTAAGATACGATGGATTCCCGGTAAGGTAATGGCCGTGTTTTTCATCACTGCACTTTGGAGTACTGTAGGATTTGTCTTTCTACAACAAAGCCAAAGGCACCAAGGTGGGCGCCCCGTAGGCGGGGCCCCCGCTGGGCTCTCTCTGCCCTTCCAGCACGCAAGGCATAGCAGACACAAGAGAAAAGGTGACTTCTCTTTTCCACCTTCCCTTTACCACGTGCCACTCTAACCTGCTTTGCCCTCCCAGGAAGGGCAGCCTGTCACACGGCTTCCGTAGATGTCCTCGGCCCCACTCAACACCCTGTCACAGGCTGCCCAGAGGGGAGAATGAATCTGGAGTGCTATCAACAACTTTCAATTCACCAACTATTTATTGAGCACCTGCTGTGTGCCTGATGCCACAGTGCACTCCGACAGCACCAGCGTGAAGGAGACACTCACTTTTATTATGAGGTGGTTACAACCAGCAAAGTCTGTTTTTCATCACTTTACAATAGCGTTCTCCTCCATAATGCTTTGCAAACTGGGGTTTGCCCCAGTGTGTCTGGAGCCACAGATTAGAGTGGTTGTTGCTTTCTAACGTTTCCATTTTCCTTGATTTTATGAAATCAAGATTTTTCTAATTTGTGCTTTAAGCTTTAGGAATATGGGTGGATGCCTCTCACAGGTAAAGTGTGCATTAGATGCGTGGTGTCCTTTTTTCCTGAGATAGACTGAGCTACATCCTAGAATTAAGGAAATAGAGGAACTTGAAATGTTATTTTTAACGTCAAAATATTTCCATTACTTGCACAACATATCAGTTTAAGTTACTTTTACTAAGAATAAACACATATAAGGCTTCAAAGAAGTCTCTCCCTTGTGGAGGGAGTTTCGGGCTCTACCTCCAGAGTCCCTGGACTTGGCCTTTAAGCTCCTCTGTCATGAGGGCACTTCAGGGGAAACTGAGAAGCCCTGGTTTTGATGATACAGCGTTTGTAAATGCTGAAGTGAGAACAGCAAAATGTCTGAAGGATGAACACATGTTGAGCTTTGCACTCAGGATCTGGACCTGAAAACAATGAGACACGCATGCTTTGCATGAGCTCATTCATTTTCATGCTAGAAACATCGCCCCAAGGAAAGCTGGTCTGTCCTTTCCTGCCACGCTGTTGTGTCTGTCTCCTGGCCCTTGCCACAGCCTTCGTGACCAGCACAATCTTTGGGCCCCGCCTCTTCTCACTGTCCTGTCTGGCCACCTGGCCAGCCCTGTGCCTTTCTCGCCAAGTGGAGCTGGTATTCTGTGGACCATTGTTTTGTGGGGCCACACTGCTGACCCCATTGCTGCCCTACAGGACACTCATCAACAGCTGTGAGAGGCTTCCCACCCCAGTCCATTTACAAGCAAGGCCTGGAAAGACTTCTTGGAGCATCAGTTCAGAGGTCCCACAACCAGCCAAACAATACACGATTATTCAAAGGCTCCAATTCATTTTCCTCTGCTCCTCCCACACCGTTACCCTTGAGAGAAAACTAATTTGCAGAAAAATAGCCCCTGCCAGCTAACTTCTCCTGCTAGATGTATGATGACCCCGAACTCTTGTCTCTGTGAGTACTTACTCTCATAGTAAATGCACAAGAATTCTGAAAAGCCGTCTTAAAAATCTCCCCCTCGCCACCACACCCCCCTCCCACCCCCGGTCTGGGATATGCTTTCTTTCCCTTTTATTCTTTTTCACATGTGTGCTGAAATTGGCACTTTCTCTTTTCAGCTCACTCCCTTCTTGGTATTAATGCAGGCAGCAGTGGAGAGGCGTGCGCAATTTTTCCAGTCCTTGCACTTGGTGAACCCAGGGGTGATGGATTAAATGTACCAGACTCTACCTTACGTATCACTATTTAAGTGAAGTGGCTGGGCTGTGCCGGCTGGTGATGTATGGAGTCATCCAGAGTGCCCCCTGCGAGCAGGGGAGCGGGGCTGCCTCTCCTGTTGTCTGAGTAAATAATAGAGCTAATGGCATTCGGTGCAAATGAGACGCCTATAGAACGCATGGGCTTGTGGGGCTCTTTCTTATTTTTCTTTGTCAAGAAGCCTTCTCTCTCTCTCCTCTCTAGAGCTTCACCAGTGTGGCCTGCCTTGGTAAACTGGGGGAGGAGGGAAGGTCTCCTGGAGTTCAGGATTTTGTAACTAATATTGAACACCAGGGAGAATGGATGCCAAGGTCAGGTTAAGAATAAAGAAAATTGATTTGGAGGTCAGGGTCACCATGTGAAAGCCCTGAATGCTGCCAAAATATTTTCATTATCTCTGTTTTTGTTATGGAAAAGACCAGGCCCTGTGTAAGGATGCTAAGAGGTGGGAGGCCAGGCTGGAGAGAGGGAGTCCGAGAGAAAGGAGGGAATTAGAACTCCAGGGTTTAGTGGCTTTGCATCCTTGAGTTCTCTGCCTGGAGTTTGTCTCCCTTGTGAAAGTATGTGGATGGACAAACATTGATAATGAGGGTTTTCCCTACAGAACTGGGCCATTCTAAACTCTCTCTCTCTCTCTCTCCCCTCCTTGGTGCAGGGAAGCTGGAGACAAATTCCTCTGGTTCTATTTGCAGGAGTAAGCTATTTCATGCACGACTGTGATTCTACTTTTCGCCCATGTCTACAACATATCTGCAACACAGGGCTGTATATTTTAACAAAATCCTGTTATTATTGGAGCTCTGACCCGATTTTGTTTCTATATTCTGAAGTAGAGAAGACTCCAGTGGCATGAAATTAGCAACACATTCTGCTAGTGTGTTAATTGTGTGAGAGTTTTTGGCAGGAGAATCTCCTAGCACAACACAGAATTTATTTTTTATTTAAATTTGGTAGTGATTTCATATTTGTTTGAAGAAGAGGCACCATGGCTTAAACCACTTGGGACTTACTATATGTTCAGGAAAAGAAAAAAAAAATCTGCTTAATGCAGTAGTGCAGAAGGAATTATGTATTTTTTTTTTTTTTTACTTAGCAGGGAAGCTGCTATCATTGATTTCTAATTTGTTATGAGAAATTGGCATTCCCAGGCTGTGGTTTGGGACATCCTTGGGTCCCAATGCAGTATCCAAATGCAGTTGTATCTGGCCAGTAGCAGATTAGCTGCTTCAATAAAGGCAAACACACATGAAAACAAAGTCAAAAATCTCCCAGGCCACAGAGGCTGTTTTTCTCCAATAGACACTCTTTCTGAATCCCTCCCGCCACTCAAGGGGACACTCTAGGAAATGACTGCCCCATAAACATGTGGATGGGGGAGCAATTCCCAGAAAGGGGAAGGACAGACAGACAAGCCAACAGATGTGTTGCACCAAAAGAGGATAGACCCCTGCCCTTATCTTGGGGGTGAGGGCAGGGGGAGGAGGCAACTTGGAAAAGGGAAAAAAATAAAATAACACTTATTGAATATTTGTAATCCATGAGCTACTGTATTGGTTGGCATATGCCACCTCGTTTCCCTGGCCATACACTAGACAGGTGATTGCTCACCCAGAAATTGGCAGCACTCTGCTCCATTTCCCTCTTTGTTCCTGGCCTCTTGCCCATCTCCTCACTCTGCACTTCCCTCCTTGCCCACCACCAAGCTTTCTGAGATGCTCTGAGCTGCCCTGGCTAACTGTCAGCTCTTTCCTGTTCTTCACTGCGTGGCTCAGGCCAGCAATCCAAAGCAGGACAAACAAGGGCTCTTTTCCCTGGTACCACTGTTTCGGTGACAAGTACTTTTCCATAATAATAAGCCATAAATCTGACTTGTAGCAGAAAGACTCAGACTAGAACTCCAATCCCAGCTCTCCCTCCAGGTGCCCTTAGGAAGATGACTTATTCCCTGGGCCTGAGTGTCTGCATCCCTAAGAGACGGCCACACTTCAGGCTAGGATTACACAAAGTGATGGACGCAGAGCACTCAGCCCCAGACTGGCTCATGTCCCCATTAGGTCCCTTTCCTTCCTGACCCCACTATTATCACCTTGACATCTACTGAACCCACATTAGGGGCCAGGCACCACGCCAAGTTAGGTATGAGTAGAGATGTCCCTGGAGCTATCACGGAGTTCAAACGAAACCTCATTATATCCTCACATATCCTGGAACAGACTGTATGACTGTCTTCCTTCTACAAATAGGAAATCTGAGGTTTAAACAAGGAAACCACACTGGGAAGAAGAGACTCAGGATTTCACCTTCATTTGTCTGATTCCCAAAATTCTTTAATTCAGTGGTTCTCAACCCTGGCTATCTGGGGAGCTGCTAAAACATTGATACCAAGACCCCTACTCCAAACAAAACGGGGTGAAGGTGAGGTTGGAAATCTGTTGCCTTTAAAAGTTATAGGAAGGGACTTCCTTGGTGGTCCGTGGTTAAGAATCTGCCTTATGCAGGGCATATGGGTTCCATCTCTGGTCGGGGAACTAAGATCCCATATGCCGCGAGGCAACTAAGATCCCACATGCCACAAGGCAACTAAGATCCCACATGCCGCGAGGGAACTAAGATCCCACATGCTGCAAGGCAACTAAGCCCGTGCGCCATGATGAGAGAGTCTGTGCACAACAAAAGATCCCGTATGCCAAAATGAAAACTGGAAAAAACAACCAAATAAATAAATAAATTTTTTTGAAGTTTCAGGAAGGATCTAATTTGATACTCAGTAAATAATTAAATCAAGGTCTTAATCATGCTCCCCTGCCTGTGCTACCTACCCACATGCCCATGTCTTGTCTAGTCCATGCCCACAAACTAGGGCTTCTTAACAGAGAAATTTCAAATACTAGCTGTTCAAAAATAATAGACAAGTATTCACCATTTATGAAAGATTTGCTTTGGGCTAGGAACTTTCTGTTACCTTTGATTCTTCTGGTAACCATGTAGAAATGAAATGTAGTCAAGTTTCCCTGGTTTAAACAACTTACTGCCTGGTACAAATAAGCTCTCAATAAACAGTACTGCTAACATCATCATCATCATCTTTATCATCTCTTGAGTCCCCACAGCAGCCTCCAGACCAGTCGACTCCACCTGCTAAACATCTAGGGATCTGTTCCCTTCTCACCACCCTACCTCCATCCCTGAACCTGATTAACCAGCTCACCTGGGCAGCTGTGTCAGGCTTCTAACAGTTCCCTGTGTCCAACCTCATCCTCCTCCTATCCATTTTCTACAAAGCAGCCAGGGTGATCTTTTTACAACACAAATACTTAGCCTTCTTTGAAAATAGTGATAATTATCTGGCCACTGTGTGAGATTAAGTAGGTTAAGCCCTTTATAAGAGCACCCAATAGAGGGATTGAAAGAAAGTGAAGTGAAAGTCAGTTATGTCCAACTCTTTGCAACCCCGTGGACTATACAGTCCATGGAATTCTCCAGGCCAGAATACTGGAGTGGGTAGCCATTCCCTTCTCCAGGGGCTCTTCCTAACCCAGGGATCAAACCCAGGTCTCCCACATTGCAGGCGGATTCTTTACCAGCTGAGCCAGCAGGCAAGCCCAAGAACACTGGAGTGGGTAGCCTATCCCTTCTCCAGGGGATCTTCCTGACCCAGGAATGGAACTGGGGTCTCCTGCATTGTAGGCAGATTCTTTACCAACTGGGTTACCAGGGAAACCCAGTGGAGGGGCAGGTGGGCTAAATCTTTTCCCTGCTCTGTCTGCCAAGTTGGCTGGACTAGGAGACTGTTCTGGCCCTGAGGACAGGATGCTTTCTAGTGACTCATGGGCCTGAAGTGAGTGAGTGAATGAGTGTTTGTGAGGGGGGTGGGGGGCTTGGTTTAGGGAAAGGGATGTGTGCTTTTCTAATTCACACAAAAAGTTTTGTAGTAATAGCAACTGCCCTGAAATTGAACCTACCTCATTGAGTTATTATGCTAGATAAATATAGAAATTTAAATAAAAAGGAGGCTCCCTAGGGGAGTTGAATTTGAACCCAGTCTTTCAGTCTCTAAAGCACCTATCCTAACCCCTGCTGTTTTCCCTGGAATACAGAGAAGTGATGTTCTCAGGGGGATTCTACAGATAGAAAATTCTTTGGGCTAGCCAACTGGGAGAAGCTTCACAGGAGTGGGAGGTGTGGTCTCTTCCATCAGGGCCAAATTAGGCCAACAAAAGCCAACCAGCTTGTTCCCCTTGCTGATCTAGTTAAGGCCCCAGTTCCTTTGACCTTCAAAACAATGTAAAACTAAGGAATTCCCTGCTGATCCAATGTTTAGGACTCCACACTTCCACTGCAGGGGCCCTGGGTTTGATCTCTGGTCTTGGGAACTAGGATCCCACAAGCCATGCTGTGCTGCCAGAATAAATAAAAATAAAGTAACTTTACTAAAGGGGGCATGTAAATATAGCTTTTAAAAAATGTAAAACTTTTGACGATTCAGATGACAAAGGAAAGGGTTATGCTTGGTACCTGACCTCTGTTTCAAGCAGATTCATTGCAGGCTACTTATTTGATAGGTGGGATAGAGATAAAGAAAATGAGATTTTGTGTGATGATCTATCACTCTCCTTCCCTATCAGATCGCTGTCTCTGCTGACCCTCAGATTGAATGCTTGGCACAGCAATTTAGAAGGAGAAGATCTCTTAGAAATAATCTACTCCAGTGGTTGGCATCCCAGGACACCTTGAAGGATGGAGTCTTCACATGACCTCTCAGTATTTCTAAACTTACGTGTGTGTCAAGGTAGCAGAGAGTCATGAAAACATCATTTCTTTGCCTTTGATTAGAACTTTAAAAACTGAATATGTGAAAACTTCAGACATCTCCTGCTAGGTTCTGGCCAGCAGCTATGTGTCTTTAATTGATAAAAATGAAAATAAAATGACAATGGCCCCCAGTCACACTCAGAGTCCATGCAAGAGTTCTGATTCCCAGAGCAGGGTTTAGTTCCATCATGCCATCCCATCATTTTCTTGATATTTAAGTCAAAGACAAATCCTGTTTCAAACAAACGCATCCTATGATAAATAGTTTCAAATCACACAGCTTGAACTTCAATCTAATAATTTTTTGTTCAAATTTCATTGTAAAGAAAACTTAACCTACATTAAGCTAAATTTAAAACCAGATCAGTTGCCATCAATAGAAATACTATAAACACCAAGCTGGGATGGAATTCCAGCTCACGGTGGTTGCCTACCAGGGCTCAGAAGCCCAGCCTTTTCACTCTGTTAAGAGGCAAGCAGGGAGGAGGGTGATTAGGAGGTGCTGGAGAGGTGTTGAAGGAAAACCAACTCCAAACTGTGCCTTTCTCTAGACTTACTCAGAATATAGAAAGGCAATATGAAAAGGAAATAATTTTCTCACAAAAATTATCTCATATTCCTGCCCCCTTTAACTCACAGGAGAAATACTACCCACAGAGGTTGTGAAAGAAGTTAGACATGGATCTTCCATCCCATCCACTATCCTCACCTCCCCAGTTTGACCAAGGAGCCACCTCATTCTCCTCTTGGATGAACCATTTCTACTTCTTCTTTTTCATAGTTTACTGATCCTCTATTCCCTTTGCTCCCTGATTCCAGGCCCTGCCTCTGCATTACTGGTTCTTGAGCTGTGTGTTCCCTGCTGGATGGGGGGGGATTACTTTGAATCTTAGAGGAGGAGAGTTGATAAAGGTGATGGGGATAGGTACAGCCACTGCTCTTAACCAGGTCCTATTCCTGTTCAATAATCCAGGCTTGTTTAGTCCTTTAGTTCTTCCCATTCTGCACTGCGCTGTGGGAATGCAACTAAGCCTAAATGCTAATCCTGACCCCAACAAAGCCCTCTGCCCCTTCCTCCCCTTCCCCTCCTTCCTGTCTTCCTGCTCCTCCATAATAAGCAGGTTGCTCTAGTTTCACTCTTGATAGCTTTTGCTCGGTCCTGCCTTCCTAAGGCATTCGTGAACTGTAATAATACTTTGTCATTCAGTATGTAGGTTAGTGAGGTTATTTTACTGTCCAACATTTTATCCTATTCACCACCTTACCTTGGTGAACTCTGGAAACTTAATCATCCAAAGCCAACCAGAATGTGACTATAGAAACCAGCTTACCTGTTACCTGAATCTTCTCAGTTAGTTCCTCCTGTTCCATGTCCCTTGTGTTTGTTTATGCTGCAAACCCCTGATTACCTAAAATTCCTTTACCCAGAACCTCCGTTATCTGCAGTGAGGGTGTGTTACTGAGTGTTTTATTTACTTTGAACACTGTCTGGCTCATCTGAACCCCTGCTTGTCTGATTTAATTTAGTGCTTGCCTAGGTTCTTCAGATCATCGGGGCTTTGGGGATCCGTACACCATTTTCTCATTGTTTAACTTCTGCAGCAGAATAACTTCAATTTCAGTCTTACTTTCTATGGTGGAAACACATGCCATGTTATCTGAATCCTACAGTTGTTCCACTATCTTTGTTCCTGCCTATTTTTAAAAACCTACATTAAAAAATAAAGAATTGGACTTTTTAAGCTCCTTTGGTATTCTGAGGCAGTGTTGCCAAAGGGAAATAATGCTGCTTTGCATTTAGAGACCTGTTTCTTGGCTTGGCTCTACAGTTGACTGTGTAACTTAAAACAAGCCCCCTGGGCTTCCCTGGTGGCTCAGTGGTAAAGTATCCACCATCAATGCAGGAGACATGGCTTCAATTCCTGGTCCGGGAAAATCCCACATGCTGTGGAGCAAATAAGCCCATGCGCTACCACTATTGACGCTGTGCTCTAGAGCCCAGAAGCCACAACTGCTGAAGCCCACTTGTCCTAAAGCCTAAGAGGCCACTGTAATGAGAAGGCCACGCACTGCAACAAAGAATGACCCCCACTCACCGCAACTAGAAAAAAGACTGCACAGCAACGAAGATCCAGCACAGCTAAAAATAAACAAACAAATAAAATTATAAGCACAAAATAAGGCCCCTAAGACCTCACATATTTCCATTTCTCAATCAGCCTGTTGGGGATAATAGTACCCAGGCTTCCTTGTTACCTGATGTTCTATAGATAATAGAGTGTAGCTGTAGAAAAATTCAGAGGGGTAATATCCTTTTCATAACTCACAATTAATTAATAAGTAATCTAGAGCATGTGTGTCCTTCATAATTATTTTTGTAATATCTCATATTTGGCAAAGATTAAGATTGAAAAGTATTAATGGAAAAGTGGCATTGGATTGAGACTTTTGCTGGACAATATGGAAATGTTGATTCCCATAAAATGAGCACCCTCACTCTCTGTGAACACTTCCCATAATAGAAAGAAAGAGCACTACTTTTAGAAGTTTTCATTACTGAACATTTAGTTAGACATTTCTATCTTGAATTAGGCAAAAAATATCCCATTGAGGAATATCATTCAGCCATAAAAAAGGACAAATACCATTTGCAGCAACATAGGTTGTCATACTGAGTGAAGTAAGTCAGAGAAGAGACAAATATCATATGATACCACTTATATGTGGAATCTAAAAAAAGGTACAAATGAACTTATTTACAAAACAGAAATAGAGTCAGTATAGAAAATAGATAATTAACAAGGACCTACCGTATAGCATAAGGAACTCAATACTCTGTAATGACTTATATGGGAAAAGAACCTAAAGAGTGAGAAATATATATATATATATATGACTCATTTTGCTGTACACCTGAAACTAACACAACATTCAACTATACTCCAAAAAAAACTTTTTGTTAAATTCCATTAGGATATTTTCACCAGCTTTCCCTACTACAATTCAAAATACCAATCATTTTTCAAGCATCTACTATATGCAAAGTCTTATCTGTCATTTAGGTTTACAGAGATAAATTCAGCTCGGTTTCTGCACTCAAGATCTTTGCAAATGCTCTACAAATGAAGAGTCAAATGCAGTTTTGAATATTTTAAAGACAGACACACTCCACTTCTGGCTAAGCTGAAATTATAGAGACTAGACTTAACCCTCCTTCATGGAACCAAAACAAACAAACAAAAAATCCATGCAACAACAGTTTTTAAGACACTGAATATCAGGTAACAAAACAACAGTGATTTCCAAGAGATAGGAAGCAAATAATTGTTCCTATAAAATAAACCCTACAAAAGCTTATTACCTGAAGAGAGGTTTCAGGCTGTGGTGCAGGGAAGGGGAATCCAGGCAGAGGAATCCAGTGGACTCTCTGAAAGAAGCAGACAAAACAACCACAGTTTGCAAGACAGACTATTCAATAGGAGAGAGCTGCACAGAATGAGAACAAGAGACATCTTCAGAGCATCCTCCTTGATATTCCACAGAGTATACTGATCAAGGAATGCATGTGAGGAAGCTGCCCAGTGAGGAAGGTACCACCCCCAAAATTAGAGGGTGCAGGACCATGAATATTGCCTCTTTCCACCAACCAGACTGGAAAGCCTCACAATTCATGGGGCACTGGGTAGGACACTCAGAAGGCTCTTTTCTCAGTAATGAAAAATAATTCACCCTAGACTAAACACAGTTCTAGTTTCACCTAACAAATCTTAAAAACAAGACCCAGAAGGAGAAAACTGTTTACAAGCAATTTAACTGCATCCCAGAACAAAGCTCAAGAATATTTATAGGAATACAAAAATAGCCAGTAACAAAGGAAAATTCACAAAGTGTGGCAGCCAGTTAAAAATGACCTGTTACGCAAGGGAGCAGGAAAATATGACCAATGCTAGGGAGAAATAACAGCCAATCAAAACCAGTCCAGAACTGACACAGATGTGACAATTAACAGAGAAGGACATTCAAACAAGTATGAAGACTGTATTACAGGTGGTCAACTAGCAAAGTACAAATATGAAAGATATTTAAAAGATCCACATTGAACTCTAGTGATGAAAACTACAATTTCTGAGATAAAAATTACACTGAATGGATTTAACCACAAATTAGATATTGCAGGGTAAACCCTTTAAGGAATTTTAAGAAATAGCAGTAGACACTATGCCCAGTTAAACACATCAAGGAAAAAAGAATTTAAAAAGCAGAGACTCACTGATCTTTGGAACAATTTAAAGCAGCCCAATATTCATGTAATTGAGGTCTACAGATAAAGTAAATAGGATTAAAATAAAACTGAAGCCCAAGTATGGGACACATAAAGAAAACTAAAACAAGGAATATTATAAACAAATTGTTCAAACTAATAAATAAAGTCAAAAATCAGAGGAAGGCCAACAACAAAAGGACAGCAGCATCTCATCAGAAACAATGCAACCGAAGGGAGCTAGAGTCATAGCTTTAAACATGAAAACTTGTCAACCTAGAATTCTATACCCAGTGAAAACACCTTCCAGAAGTTAAGACGAAATATAAAGACTTGTTAGACACACAAAAGAAGACAGAATCTGTCACTGGCAGATCCATGTTATCAGTTCTAAAGGAAGCTCTTCAGACAGAAGGAAAAAGATACCAGATGAAAATCTGGATCTCCACGCAGAACTGGAAATTGTTATAACATAGATAAGCATATAAGATTTTTAAAACTTGGTTAAATCTCTCTAAAAGATAGTTGACTATTTAAACAACAAAAACAAAGTAAAGTAAGGCTGCTGCTGCTGCCAAGTCGCTTCAGTCGTGTCCGACTCTGGGCTCCTCCGTCCATGGGATTTTCCAGGCAAGAGTACTGTAGTGGGGTGCCATTGCCTTCTCCGAAAGTAAGGTTATAATATATATAAAGGAAATGTATGTCAAAAATAGCACCAAGCCTTAAGGGGAGAAATAGATGTGTTTCACTATTAGATTCCTAAGCTCTATGTGAAGTATAGTATAATAGAACAATGAGTTTTAGCTAATAAGACAATAAAAGAGTTCAAAGGGAATCATAAAAAATATTCAACCTAAAAAATAGAGGAAATAGGGAACAAGTAACAGATGGGGGGAAAAAATAGATCTTTTCATCCACTCAGGACACAAAGAAAAAACTACATCACTCCTTCCAGAGTAAACAGCCT
This sequence comes from Bubalus kerabau, assembly GCF_029407905.1. Classification (NCBI taxonomy): domain Eukaryota; kingdom Metazoa; phylum Chordata; class Mammalia; order Artiodactyla; family Bovidae; genus Bubalus; species Bubalus kerabau. The sequence goes on from NC_073641.1 coordinate 19,486,223, forward strand.
CCCCTTATGTGGAAATGCTGCCAAAGCCTTATCTGAGGCAAGTACTCCAGGAGAAGGTGCTTTACCTCCTTAGGATCTGACCTTGTCCTCCTGTTATTACCAGTAAGCAGAGTCAGGTCTCAGCACAGCCCTATTCAGGAAACGCAATGTGTTCTCCTTGTATACCAACAGACTTGCAAGACCTGGCAAATATGTGCTGGCAGAAACTAGCAAAATACACATGGAAGTGCATCTTGCGAGGGTTGGCAAGGGACACTTGCCTATAAATATGGGTGGTAAGAATTCATTGATACGGGAGCCTGCTTTCTTGACTTAGGATTTAACGTCCTGGCAGAAACACCAGAATCTAGTCATAACACACTGCTGGCATGACTCTGAAGATTGGATACATCAATAGATCACAGTGAATAAGGCATAGTTGCTAGAATGACGTTGGTGGACTATCCAGGAAGCGCCAAGGGAGGATAGAAATGTTAAATTGGATTTATTAGTGACAGCAGAGAACTCTCCACCTCTCTAATTCCCCAAGAGGTCCTAGAAGACATCCCATTGACTAAAGTAATAAGAAATACACTGATAAGAGAACACTGGCATCTTTTGAGGAATTCCATGGTAACTTTTCCTATCAACTGGAGTTAATAGGAGGAGATGCTGCCATGGGTCTAGGCTCCTTATCATCAACCAAGATAACAGAATTCTGGAATGTCAGAGGCCAGGTGGCATTTCTTAAGTGAAAATAGGATATGTAATTACTACATAAGCAACAAGGCTGGAAGGTGCTTTGGTCCTCAGGCATCTAAGGTAGTGGCTAAAAAGCCAGAGTGTTCCCAGTGATGAAACAGATGAACGGCCAACTAGAGTGGTGCTTGACGTATACAACTGGGTTTTAAAAACAGAGAGCTAACCCAAACACACTTCAAAGTAGACCAAATACGTCCATAGATCCATCTTTGGTTATCTCCCCATTCCCCAAATGCATGATTTGGATTGATAAACAAAGGAGCTGGCATAATCCTCTCCTTGGTCCCTGACCTACAGAGTAAGAGCCATTAGGATAGGAAGGGCTAAGTGGACACAATCCAACCACATGAAAACTATCCAACCCCAACCCCACGAGCCTGGAGAGTAAACCCAAGTCAACACTTCATCCTGAAGAGAATCGGTGTCACCATCGAAGACAAAGTATTACTATAAAGCGATGATGTTCTCTATCATGACCCTGTGTAATTCATCTATATGGGTCTTGAAAAAGCAGACTGTCAGATCACGGTGGACAATAGTGGACTACCACAAAACTAACGCAGTGGTAGCCCCAATAGCTCCTTACTGCAAAAGTCAGACTTAAATTGAAGAAAGTACAGCAAACCACTAGATCATTCAGGTATGACCGAAATCAAATCCCTCATGATTATACAGTAAAAGTGACAAATAGATTTAAGGGCTTAAATCTGATAGACAGAGTGCCTGAAGAACTATGGATGGAGGTTCATAACATTGTACAGGGGGCAGTGATCAAAAGCATCCCCAGGAAGAAGAAACGCAAAAAGGCAAAATGGTTGTCTGAGGAGGCCTCACAAATAGTCGAGAAAAGAAGAGAAGTGAAGGCAAAGGAGAAAAGGAAAGATATACTTATTTGAATGCAGAGTTCCAAAGAATAGCCAGGAGAGAAAAGAAAGCCTTTCTCAGCGATCAATGCAAAGAAATAGAGGAAAACAATAGAATGGGAAAGACTAGAGATCTCTTCAAGAAAATCAGAGATACCAAGAGAATATTTCATGCAAAGATGGGCACAATAAAGAACAGAAAGAGTAGGGACCTAATGGAAGCAGAAGATATTAAGAAGAGGTGGCAAGAATACACAGAAGAACTGTACAAATAAGATCTCGATGATCCAGATAACCATGATGGTGTGATCACTCACCTAGAGCCAGATATCCTGGAGTGCAAAGTCAAGTGGGCCTTAGGAAGCATCACTTTGAACAAAGCTAGTGGAGGTGATGGAATACCAGTTGAGCTATTTCAAATCCTAAAAGATGACACTGTGAAAGTGCTGCACTCAATATGCCAGGGTGACGGAATATCAGTTGAGCTATTTCAGATCCTAAAAGATGATGCTGTGAAAGTGCTGCACTCAATATGCCAGCAAACTTGGAAAACTCGGCAATGGCCACAGGACTGGAAAATGTCAGTTTTCATTCCAATCCCAAAGAAAGGCAGTGCCAAAGAATATTCAAACTACTGCACAATTGCACTCATTTCACATGCTAGCAAAGTAATGCTCAAAATTGTCCAAGCTATGCTTCAATTGGAGAAGGCAATGGCAACCCACTCCAGTACTCCTGCCTGGAAAATCCATGGATGGAGGAGCCTGGTAGGCTGCAGTCCATGGGGTCACACTTTCACTTTTCACTTTCATGCATTGGAGAAGGAAATGGCAACCCACTCCAGTGTTCTTGCTTGGAGAATCCCAGGGACGGGGGAGGCTGGTGGGCTGCCATCTATGGGGTTGCACAGAGTCGAACACAACTGAAGCGACTTAGCAGCAGCAGCAGCAAGCTTAAATAGTACATGAACCAAGAACTTCCAGATGTTCAAGCTGGATTTAGAAAAGGCAGAGGAACCAGAGATCAAATTGCCAACATCACTGAATCATAGAAAAAGCAAGAGAATTCCAGAAAATAACATCTACTTCTGCTTCATTGACTATGCAAAAGCCTTTGACTGTGTGGATCACAACAAACTGTGGAAAATTCTTAAAGAGATGAGAATACCAGACCACCTTACCTGCCTCCTGAGAAATCTGTATGCAGGCCAAGAAGCAACAGTTAGAAATGGACATGGAACAATGGACTGGTTCCAAATTGGAAAAGAGTACATTAAGGCTATATATTTTCACCCTGCTTATTTAACTTATATGCAGACTACCTCATGGGAAATGCTGGATGAAGCACAAGCTGGAATCAAGATTGCAGGGAGAAATATCAATAACCTCAGATATGCAGATGACACCACCCTTACGGCAGAAAGAAGAACTAAAGGCTCTTTATGATGAGGGTGAAAAAGTTGGCTTAAAACTCAACATTCAAAAAACAAAGATCATGGCATCTGATCCCATCACTTCATGGCAAATAGGTGGGGAAACAATGGAAACAGTGACAGACTTAATTTTTGGAGGCTCCAAAATCACTGTAGATGGTGACTGCAGCCATGAAATTAAAAGATGTTTGCTCCTTGGAAGGAAAGCTATGACAAACCTAGACAACATATTAAAAAGCAGAGACATTACTTTGCCAACAAAGGTCTGTACAAAGCTATGGTTTCTCCAGTAGTCATGTGTGGATGTGTGTTGGACCATAAAGAAAGCTGAGTGACAAAGAATTGATGCTTTTAAACTATGGTGTTGGAAAAGACTCTTGAAATTTCCTTGGGCTGAAAGGAGTCAAACCAGTCAATCCTAAAGGAAATCAGCCCTGAATATTCATTGGAAGGATGGATGCTGAAGCTGAAGCTTTAATACTTTGAGCACCTGATTTGAAGAGCCGACTCATTGGAAAAGACCCTGATGCTGGGAAAGATTGAAAGCAGGGGGAGAAGGGGACAACAGAGGATAAGATATTTGGATGGCATCACTGACTTGATGGACATGAGTTTGAGCAATCTCCTGGAGTTGATGATTGACAAGGAAGCCTGGTGTGCTGCAGTCCATGGGGTTGCAAAGAGTCAGACATGACTGAGCAACTGAACTGAACTGAGTCCCAATCATCTCAGTTACTCAGCTAGATGTGATATTCTACCAAAACAGGTCAACACAGCCTCTGGCCCTCCATATGTTGCTATTGATCTGTTGAGTATGTGCTTTTCATCTCCTTGTCAATAAACAGGATCAAGACTAGGCCTTCTTTAAGTGGGAAGGACATCAGTACACTTATTCATAGTCTTGCTTAAGGCTATATGAAGCCTCTTACACAGTGTCGCAAAACAGTCTTCAGTGATCTTTTAATTGCCTCTGCTGCGCCATTAGCATGTTGGAACACTGTGTTGATGCCATCACACAAATTAAACCTGGTAAATAGAAATAGCAAGTGTGTGTCAGAGAAATGAAACCCTGTGAACATTCCACAGACCACTGGATCAGAGACATGTCTAGAGTCCAATGATATGGGGATGCTAAAACTTTTTGAGGTAAAGGACAAGATGTTAGATCTTGTACCTTGCCTAGTTTTCTTTTGCTGTATAACACACCCCAAAACTTAGAGATATAAAAGAATCCCCCTGTCACTGTGCTCACAGATTCCATGGGCCAGGAATTTGGGCAGGACACACCAAGAAAATCTTGTCCCTACTTCTTCCAGCTTTTCTAAATTGGGGTTCCATGACTGGATTAAGTCCCAATGCCCAGAGGCATCCATTTGTATGTATGTAATGAACTGATTTCTCTCCTGTGTATCTAGAATTGTACTAGCTTTGTGCCATATTTGGGAGAACTCAGAGAACAGTCACTCAAACCATTTCTCTCTTCTGTGGCTCAGATGAGGGAACTCAGTTGGAAAGCTGGCTAAAGCCTTAGGTGGGGAAACTGAAATGGCAGAAAGTGACTCGAAGTGGACTGAAATCTTCTGAAATCATCTTCACCTATTTTGCGTTTCTAGGCTAGATGACTTGAAGGCTACTAGGCTCAGTGAGGACTGTCAGTTGGAACACCAACACATGGCCTCGTCATTTGGCTTGGACTTCTTCACAGTATGATAGCTTCAGGGTAATTGAAAGAAGTGTCAATACACGGAAGAAGCTCCATGGCCTTTTATGACTCAGCCTCAGAAGTCAAGGAGGTAGGAAAATGTGGAGAAAGTCATGTAGAGTACTGGGCACATAGCAGCCAGATGTCTGGTTCATATCCAGGCCCATCAGAGCACATCCCCTGCAGGGGCAGCACTGAACCACTAGGTGAACAGGACGGCCTGTGGATGTCAGCCAGCCTCTCTCCCTAGCTGCTCCAGGACTTGCATGACACAGGAGACATGGGGCAGGGATAGAGGGCCAGCCAGCATGGCCCCAACCACCTGAGTGATGTCTCACCAAGACCACTCTAGCAACTGCTGTACTGAATGAATTCCTGTCACGTAGAGAAAACTCCATCTGCAAAGGCATCCCTAAAGGAGGCCAGCCAGTCACTTGATAGTAGGTTGCTTTCCACCAGACATTCTTTTATCCTCGAAGCACTGACTTAGTACCAGAAAGAGATAGGGTTAGCCTTCGTTGACACAGTGCCTCAGCCAGCACCACCATGGACTTAACCATCCCAACATATGTGCACACCTGGATGTCGGAGGAGTCAACACCCCAGGGGCAATCCTTGACGGATTGGTCCTAAGAGCCAGGAAACGATTCTCTCTTTCATTGCTTGAGAAGATGGTCTTCCAAGGTCCAAGCTGGATGGAGCCCCATTTGACCCCACTAGGGACCAGGTTGATGAAGCGCCTTGTACTGGCTTGCCTCCCATCATTTTTGGCGGCTCTTAATCTCTTGTTCCTGGCACCTGTGTTTCCCAAATAAACCACATACATCACCCTTCTTTCTCAGGTCCTGCTTTCTGAGGGAACCCAGGCTAAGACGCTCTCCCAGACCTATTCACAAAACACACTTTTTCAGCAAAATGAGAGGTCCATGTACTATAATTCAAGGAGTCTCCACTCACATGAGCACCAAGGTGTCTTTTGGTTTGCTTGTTTGCTTATTTGCTTATTTTTAGGTTAAAACAAGAGTTTGGAAAACACAAAAAAGCAGGTTCCTGCTTAGCTGTTGTAGACTCTATTCATGAATGTGATGGGCATCACACTGGTCTTCAGGTAGGCTGTGCAGGTGGTGCTCGGCACAAGGGCTTGGCTAAGGAGTGGGTGGGGCTTCATTCACACAAGCAGAGTCCTAGCACAGGCTGCATCTGCCCAGAGGAAGGAGCGTGTGCGTGTGTGCTTAATCACCCAGGCACGTCTGACTCTTTGCAACCCTATGGACTGTACTCCTCCAGACTTCTCTGTCCATGGAATTCTCCAGGCAAGAATACTGGAGTAGGTAGCCATTCCCTTCTCCAGGAGACCTTCCCAACCCAGGGACTGAGCCTGGGTCTCCTGCATTGCAGACCTCCCTGGTGGCTCAGCTGGTAAAGAATCCGCCTGCAATGTGGGAGACCTAGGTTTGATCCCTGGGTTGAAAAGATCCCCTGGAGAAGGGAATGGCTACCCACTCCAGTATTCTTGGCCTGGAGAATTTCATGGACAGAAGAACCTGTCGGGCTACAGTCCATGGGGTAGCAAAGAGTCGGACATGACTGAGAGACTAAGCATAGCACAGCGCTCCTGCATTGCAGGTGGATTCTTTACCATCTGAGCCATCAGGGAAGCCCAAGGAAGGAGTTTCCTAATTCCAGAAAGGGATAGTCAGCTCACTGAGCCATGGGCCTGAGAAGTGCTTCCATACAAAGAGGGCACATTTTCTTCTTTTGTCTTTTAGTTCATACTTCTTTATTATTAGAAACTCTTGAATATCTTTTGGAGTGTTCACTGGTCATAGCATATCATCTATAATTTGCCTATTTGTATTTGACCATTTTTTTAAATTAATTTTTATTGGAATATAGCTATTTTTAAATGTTGTGTTGGTTTCTGCCATACAGCAAAGTGAATCAGCTAAATGTATACATATATCCCCTCTTTTTTGGATTTCCTTCCCATGCAGGTCACCATAGAACACTGAGTTCCCTGGGCTATATAGTAGGTTCTCATCAGTTATCCATTTTATACATTGTCGTGTATATATGTTAATTCCAATTTCCCAATAAGGAGGGCACATTTTCTAATCATCAGAAAATCATCCTATGAACCAGCAAAAAATAGCATTCACCCTACTCCCACTTCTGCTACTCAGTTCTTGATGTCCCCACGTTTGGTTCAAAGCTAAGCATATTTTCTTAATTAACTTAATGACTCAGAACACAGCTCAGCACATATTTTAAGGTTTTCAGGTCCAGAAGCTTGAGAAAAAAATATTTTTGTAGTTGGAAGGAATTTTAGAGATCATCTAAGGCTAGGTCAACCCCTACATTTCACAGATGAGGAAACTGAGTCCAGATCTGCTTTTACATCACCTCCTCCTCCCACCAGACTGGATGCCAGGGTCTAGCCAGTGTGCTCCTAGGTAGCATTAGTGACTTAGCCCAGACTCAAGTAAAGAACTGCTGTCATTGGCTAAATAACCCCTTTCCTGAAAGCAACTTTGTGAAGATAAGTGAGAAAACAAAGCAGCAATCAACACCGTGCAAACTTAAATACACATTTTTCTCTTGCGCATGATGTTTTTGGAGGAATTGCCTTTTTTTTTTTTTTTAAATAAACACTAGGCAATCTCCTTTGACTTTGGTTACTAGGCATCTGTAAAATTGAGGACATATTATTGCATTCATATTATTTCATTGCACCTTGCATGCCAGGCCATAAGAGAAAAAAAAGAATAAAAGAAAAAGAGATTTGCTGAATAGCCATTTGATTGTGTTTTCAACAAGCTATGGACATTACATTGGGGCCTTTTGACTTGCTGGTGGCATAGCTTTGAGCATGTTCTGTTGTAGTTTGTAACTGATCACATTCCACTGTAAAATGAAAGATGAGACTGACAAAAAAATCTAATTATAAAGCCACTATTCAAGAGGAAGCCAAGAGAGAGATGCAGGCAAGCTAGTTTCAAAGACATGAAATAGAGAGTAGGAAAGACTGCTGCGGCCCAGGCTTAAAGAATTTGTGAATTCCGGTGTGAGCTCTGTCAGTTACCTCAACATTTGTGTTGACTTGACTTCATGACCTCGGCCAGGTGATTGCCCCTGACCTTTCTCTGGCTAATAGAAAAAACCAATGATGGCGATGTGCTGGGCAACCCCAGGCTCTTCTTTGGCCCAGAGCAGGCAGCTGAGCTGGAGCACACACTTGCCATGGCTTGCCAGGGTGTAGGAATTGGAAAATTGAGGACTCATAGGCTGACCTGAGCCCCTCAGTTCCCACAATTCTGCTCTCTATTCTAACTGATCTCAAGGGATACGAGACTGAGAAACAGGCTACTCACCTGCCCCGACCTGCCAACTGCCTTCTGCCGGGGGACTACACACCTGGGGGAAGTGACCCTGCAGGAAGGGAGATTTGAAAGATGGACAGGCGTTCACAGATCATCGCCTGCACGGTCTTCCAAAACGTGAGGGAATTGTTTTGCACCTTAGGCAGGCAGAGAATGGATCAACCTCAAACCCGAGGTGACCTTGCCCCCTTCAAAAGTAGCAGGGCGAGAAAGAGTGGGTCCTTTTGTGTAATACTGAACCCTACTTCCTGGTTGGAGCCCTAACTCTGTTGCTTATCAGCTCTGTGACTTGACGCAGCTACCATCAATGCTACCAGATGTTACCGCAGCTAACATCTCTCTACCTCAGTTTCCTTTCGTGGGAACTGGGGAAAATAACCACTAACAAGAACTGAAACTTTCAAACTGTGATGCTGGAGAAGATTCTTGAGAGGCCCTTAGACAGCAAGGAGATCAAAGCAGTCACTCCTAAAGGAAATCAACCCTGAATATTCACTGGAAAGGCCTGTTGCTGAAGCCGAAGCTCCAATACGTCAGCCACGCGATGTGCAGAACTGATTCACTGGAAAAGATCCTGATGCTGAGAAAAACCGAAGGCCAAAGGAGAAGGGGCGGCAGAGGGTAAGATGCTTAGATAGCATCACCACGAACTCAGTGGACATGAATTTGAGCAAACTCTGGGAGATAGTGGAGGACAGAGGAGCCTGGCATGCGGGTCACAGTTCATGGGGTCACAAAGAGTCGGACACAACTTAGCAACTGAACAAACCACTAACAGTTACCGGCTGCTTGCTAAAGCACCAGACCCAGTTCAGAGCCCTTTACTTATGTCTATTCATTTACTCCTCATAATGACCTCATGAAGCAGACACTGTAATTGTCCCCATTTTACAAGTGGGAAAACCAAGTCACACAGCTGGGAAGTGGAAGAGGCAGGATTCAAAGCCCAGCGGGCTGGCTGCATTATCCGTGCACTGAGCCACTCAGTGGAGTGGGAACGGTGTTACCTCCTTCATAGGGTTGTTGAGAGGCTTAATGAGTTGGTCATATGAAGTGCTTAGAGCTTGCAGTGCTGGCCACCTTGTTAGCGCTCAGGAGTCACGGGCTGCCACTGTTACTCTAGTTCTGCTCTCATCGGGGGCTGATGAAGGAGACACTGAAGCGCAAGAGGACATGTGAGCAGAGATGGGCCGGCAGGAAACAGCAGGATCGTCGTGACTTGGGTCTTCCTTTCCCTGGAAGTCCCCTTTTTCCCCCAGGCAGCAGAGATGATATTACTGGGATCCAAGAATGCACCACTTTATCTCTGTACAACATTCCACAAAGACTTTCTGTGCTCACATGGGCCAGGTCATCTGTGATCCCATCTCCATGCTTTTGAGGCTCTGAGCACAGGCAGCAAAATCAAGTCACTCACTTCACACAGCTTTAAGAGGTGCTTCCTTTCTGTTTCAGTTTCCTGGCTAAGAGATACCCATTTTCTCCAGAGAACTGAGACCAAGCGTGGGCCGGGGCGGGGAGGGGGTAAGGGGGAGGGAGGGGGCTCTTCTTCTTGTGTTTGCTGCACATTCCCCATCACCAGACCCATTTCCTGCACTCTCGGCCCTCTTCTGTGCCCCGGGAGGCTAACCTCTATGTACAGTTTAGCTGGATCCCCTTGTCAGCAGGCTTCCAGTTGGGCTTGGTCAGTGGGAGGCATCAGTAGATAAGAAAAAAGGCAGGAGAACAGGATCAGAGGGGACTTCCCTGGCAGCCCAGTGGTTAAAACTTCACCTTCCAACACAGGGGATGCAGGTTCAATCCCTGGTCAGGGAGCTATGATCCCAACATGCCTCATGGCCAAAATCAGAGCATAAAAAAAAAAAAAAAGAACAAAAGAAGCAATATTGTAATCAATTCAACAAATACTTTAAAAATGGTCTACATAAAAATGAATAAATTTTTTAAAAAAGAGAAAGATTAGATCAGAGCTTCCCTGTTTCACTGGTGTCTGACAAGGACAAAGGCCTTCACTGCTACAGCTTCCATCAAGGGTCCCCTCCTCCACAGCCCCCCAGCCCTTCCTCCTCTAGACCCAGTGCCCTAAGGCTGCTCATGGCTCTTCCCACTGTTTCTAGTGTCTGGGTGCCTAGTCACCCTTGCTTGCTTCCCTCCTCCATGCCACACCACTGTAAACTGTGGCTTAATCAACACTCTACATCTCCACCATTTGGTTGAACTCAGGTGCCTGCCAGGACCTTGGCTGATATACCTGTGTGCATGGGGACCATTTTACCCAGGAAGCCCAGACGTAGAGCTGTACCTGTTCCATTATTGATTATGATATAAATGAATCTGGGTGTAAATGCTGACTCACACTTTGCTAATGTTGATGAACATTAAAATTGGAAGTGACAACGACGAGAAAGAAAACAAATAGTACACATACTCTCAGCACCAAAGATAAAAATTATTTTACCACGCACATTTTTCTTATCACAAAGGGATCATGCATTGCTTATTTGCTTAAATATATTCTGAATAATTTTCTTCATCAGAGAATATACTTAAACACTAATGAATTCACTTCTGTCTAACTCCCAGGTTGTTCAGTGGGTAAAGAATCCACCTGAAATGCAGGAGACACAGGAGACACGGGTTCAATCAGTGGGTCAGGAAGATCCCCTGGAGAAGGAAATGGCAACCCGCTCTGGTATTCTTGCCTGGAGACTCCCATGGACAGAGGAGCCAGGCATGCTACGGTCCACAGGGCCGTAAAGAATTGAACATGACTGAAGCGACTGAGCACACCTCTAATTCCTAATGGCTACATCTTTTTTGGGGTGTTAGTTCTAAAAGGTCTTGTAGGTCTTCATAGAACCATTCAACTTCAGCTTCTTCAGTGTTACTGGTGGGGCATAGACTTGGATTACTGTGATAATGAATGGTTTGCCTTGGAAATGAACAGAGATCATTCTGTCGTTTTTGAGATTGCATCCAAGTACTACATTTCAGACTCTTGTTGACCATGATGGCTACTCCATTTCTTCTGAGGGATTCCTGCCTGCAGTAGTAGATATAATGGTCATCTGAGTTAAATTCACCCATTCCAGTCCATTTCAGTTCGCTGATTCCTAGAATGTTGACATTCACTCTTGCCATCTCTTGTTTGACCACTTCCAATTTGCCTTGATTCATGGACCTGACATTCCAGGTTCATATGCAATATTGCTCTTTACAGCATCGGCCCTTGCTTCTATCACCAGTCACATCCACAGCTGGGTATTGTTTTTGCTTTGGCTCCATCCCTTCATTCTTTCTGGAGTTATTTCTCTACTGATCTCCAGGAGCATATTGGGCACCTACTGACCTGGGGAGTTCCTCTTTCAGTATCCTATCATTTTGCCTTTTCATACTGTTCATGGGGTTCTCAAGGCAAGAATACTGAAGTGGTTTGCCATTTCCTTCTCCAGTGGACCACATTCTGTCTGTGAAGAAGGCTGAGCGCCAAAGAATTGATTCTTTTGAACTGTGGTGTTGGAGAAGACTCTTGAGAGTCCCTTGGGCTGCAAGGAGATCCAACCAGTCCATTCTGAAAGAGATCAGCCCTGGGATTTCTTTGGAAGGACTGATGCTAAAGCTGAAACTCCAGTACTTTGGCCACCTCATGTGAAGAGTTGACTCATTGGAAAAGACTCTGATGCTGGGAGGGATTGGGGGCAGGAGGAGAAGGGGACAACAGAGGATGAGATGGCTGGATGGCATCACTGACTCAATGGACATGAGTCTGAGTGAACTCCAGGGGTTGGTGATAGACAGGGAGGCCTGGCGTGCTGTGATTCATGGGGTCGCAAAGAGTCGGACACGACTGAGTGACTGAACTGAACTGAATGGCTACATAGTATTCTACCTAGGCCAGTTCCATAGTTTAATTAGTCCTCTGCTAACAAACATTTAGGTTGGTTCCAGTTTTCCTTGTTATAAACACTGCTGCCATAAACATCCTTGTACGATACAAAATACTACTTAAAAATGCAACACAATAAACTGGGGCTTCCTGAAGCAAAGCTGCCCCTATGCTGCAGCAGTATGGTCACTCCCTCTCAAGAGATAATTTCATCAGCCTTCCAGACCTCCCACTGATGTTGCAAGGTTCAACTGGGAAAATGTATATGCAAGTTCTTTACAAGCTGTGAAGTGTATGGGCTGGTTTTGATAGTGCCATCTTCTTCTTTCACAACAACCCTGCAAGGCAAGCATGGTGCACATATCCTCAAGGCACATGGTCCTGACAATTTTAGCAGACATAAAGCATGGAAGGCTTCCTTTTAGGCTTTTATATATTTATTTCTCTTTAGCACAACACAACAAAGAATTGTGTGTAAGGAAAGCAGCCTTCCTGTACTAGAGTAAACTAGCAGCTGGCAGTACATTCAGTCAGCACATTAACTCATTGTGTCCCTTCCAGAGGACTGTTTCCAACAATTGAAGGAATCTGAGTTGCCTGAAAGGTCCCCAGGGCCCTGAGGTCCCTCACCGCCAATACTGGTTAGCCCAACTCCTGCCGCTGATTAGTCATAATGACCACTATCTGGTCCTTTCCTGATAGTCTCTTCTACAAAGCACTTTGGCTAACTCTGCTTGGTTTAAAAATCTGAGCAATAGTTTAGCTTTTATGGACATTTTTATGGCAAATATAGAAAGTACACTGACATCTCATATAGAAACCATCCCCTTGCTCAGAAGAAAGCACTCTGTTTGGGACGAATTCTTGATTTGCCTTCTGAATGTTTTCTGCTCTTGCTAAGGCTGCTGCTGCTGCTGCTAAGTTGCTTCAGTCGTGTCCAACTCTGTGCGACCCCATAGACGGCAGCCCACCAGGCTCCGCCGTCCCTGGGATTCTCCAGGCAAGAACACTGGAGTGGGTTGCCATTTCCTTCTCCAATGCATGAAAGTGAAAAGTGAAAGTGAAGTTGCTCAGTCGTGTCTGACTCCTAGCGACCCCATGGACTGCAGCTCACCAGGCTCCTCCATCCATGGGATTTTCCAGGCCAGAGTACTGGAGTGGGGTGCCATTGCCTTCTCTGTCTTGCTAAGGCAATACTGTTAAAATGTCAAACACAGCTTCCTGGAGAAAGAGTCTTACGCAGTTTCCAAGTCTTCATGAAAGGTACTCAGCAAGTTTTAAAAATCTGACTGGGGTCATGCCTAATGTTACTTGTTAATCAGTGTGAGAAGAAAAGGTTTCTATATGTTAAAGCGGTTTTGTTCTACCAAGATGAGTGAGGTTCTGGGGTGTGAAAATGCTATATGATTGCTTGCTTTCTATTGTGGTTTGGTTTTTCAACAAAAAATCAGTAAAGGGGATGTAACCCTACTTTATAATGTCAAAAAGAGTTTTTACCTTAAATCCTCATGAAAGAGGAAAAGGTACCAAGCCTTCTCTCTCTTTTCTCAACTACTGGGTCATTTTCATCTCTTCTGGGAGGGACATAAAGGAGGCACAGGACACAGTGTTTATGTAACTAGCCGCCACAGTGAGAGAGGCCCCCGGCTTGTTTTCTGTGTGAATCGAGGAAGCACCTGCCACCTCATCAGACAACCTGATCCAGGGGTCTTGGCAAGGAAAGGTCTGCGTGCCTCGCACAGAGATACTGAAATTGCTTTTGTTTCCTTCCTGCCTAATTTTATCTCTGCAGCTATTTCACTGTTTCCATGGGTTTATTCCTTTCCATCACTTCTGCCCCCCTCCCTTTTTTTTACAGTCGTCTATTCAACCAAAGAAAATGAATAAGAAAAATAATTGTGATAGTGAAAAAAAAAAAAGAAGACTCAAAACTGCCATGTGTGAGACCCAGGGGAGTCCCTGATTAATTTTCATTTTCATCATTTAGTTCCAAGCTTGGCCTGATTCAGTAAATGTGTGAATAAGTCTGGTCATGCACTGGATTTCCTTGCAGCTTTAGAAAAAAATGAACCAGCCCAAGTCTCTTTCTCACCAGGATAGTCTCGTGATGCGCAAGAACTATGATTCCACGTACAAGGGGTCCCGATAGCACAGCGGGAGACCTTGGTTATAGAACAATTCCCAGAGTGGGAACTTTCATAGATCTTAGAAAGCACCCACCTAACACTGAAAGCATCACATTGCAGACAGAAGCGTCCACTCCTTTGTTTCTGCCTGCCTTGTCTTTTCTTGGATCCATGACTCCTACCCATCTTGTATGCTCAAAATACTGACTCTGAAAAAAATGAAGTAGCAAATAGGTACAAGGGTTAGAACTTTGAGTCTAATTTGAAAAACAACACCAGCAGGATAATAGTACCACAAGTACTTGTGAAAATCCAAAAACATGGGGAGCTCACTCTATGTTGGGAACAATCAGGAAAGGCCCCATGCAGGTAGCAGCGGAGGTGAGCTGGATGTGGACAGGCGGGAAGATTGGATGGGACTGAACAAGCGGGGCAGGGGGAGAAGAGATGAGCCTTAGAGGAGTTCTAGCTGACAGGTGAGAAGGTGAGCTGGAATGGGCATGTTAAGGAAAAACTGAGTCTGGCTGAAAGAGTTTTCCTGAAAAGGTCATGGCATCTAGGAGGGCATGCCATTAGGAACCAGTTAAATTACTGGCAGTCTAAGTGATTTGGACTGGATTCTACAGGCCACAGAAAGTCACTGGACATTTTTAGGCAGAAGAGTGGCAGGGAAAAGCTATCTTTAAAGAAGAGCAATGTGGCCCCGATAACCCACACGGATGCCAAGGCTCCAGCAAAGCCCAGCTGCCAGCCTTGAGGCCTGGGAGGAGACAGTGGCCATGGCAATGGAGAGAGAAGAAATGAATGGCCAACACTGGCACAGAAGACTTGACAGAACTCTGGGAGCTGCCCAGCATCCTCTCAGGAAATACCTTATGGATAAAGCCTTTTCTCTTTTGGTAAAAACTCCGCCTAATCTATTCCTTTAGTTTCCCCTGACAGTCTGACCCATAATGCTGTGCTAAGGTGTTAGGGGCAGATGATGACTTAAAATAGGAGCGAGAGAACTTGCAACTGACCAGTGACGAGAAACATTAAGCAGTAGGCACACTGTAAGAACTCACTTATAGAATTCCTTCAAAATTCTGGTAAGAAACAGTTTTCAATAGAACAAAACCAAAAGAATTGGATAGGGTTTGGGGGAATCATACGAGAAGCTGTTTATTCGAGATTTTACTTCAAGTTGTGGCATGTGGCTTGTGGTTGATTGCCGTGACACTAAGAAAGCAAGTTAGCCTGGATTAAATATCAGTTTTATGCTTTCCAAATTACCTTGATTTCTCAGGGTCCTTGCCCTCCACACATCTGGCCTCCAGGAATGAGTCATTTAAAGGGGCACCCCCAAACAGAAGTTTCTGTTCTCTTCCATTGCGCTAACGTGTACTCTGTACTTGGACTGCCTGTTAAACAAATTAGGGAGGAAAATGGGAGTATCTAAAAGCAGCCATGCAAAGTTCCACAGGCACAGGGTCTGAGGGAAACTCAGCCAGGCCAAAATGACCTCAGGCATCTGCCAAGGAGAAGAACCTTGCTTCTAAGACTATTCTGCAGCCTTCTGCATCTCCTTCCCTGACAGGCATCAGTGGTGTGACAGTTAGGTGTGGTGGGTGGGCATTTCTGTGGGCTGGCAGCCTATTTTAACTTCCAACTGTGGGAGTGAGCTTTAACTCTGTGCTAAAATTAGGGGAATCCAGCAACTCCTGTGGTTATTTCAATCAGTTCCCACTTATTGAGTAGCAGCAGCACAGTTAAGTAATAACATGGTAACCTTGCCAAGACATAAATGAAATGCTGAGTGTTGCCCAGTTGGATCTGAAATCACTTCAATGATCTAAGTGGAGAACCAAACCAACAAAAGAGCTGCTGGCACCTCTGGGTTGGTGGGAGCTAGTGACATGGCAAGTGTCCCCAGAGTAGTTCTTCTGACGCTTGGGGAAAATGTAAGGGAGAGGAACTGATTGGCCTGGGAGTCCACATTTCCTTGAAGAAACATCAGGAGTGAGGTTTGGTCAGGGAGCCTGGGTTTGCTCTCCCCTTGCAGAGACCACGCAAGCGGTGGCCAGAGCCAGGGTACCCAAGTAGACCTTGGCCCCAGTGGTGGGTTCACACCACAGGAACGAATGTAATACCGACCTAGAGAAGCAGCTTCCGTGGCTGTGCTGTGCCAAACACTGCCCTGGCTGGCTCTGCTTTGAGAGGAGGCTTTCCTCTAGCTGAGAAAGAACAGGGCCAGGATGCCAACACCCAGTTCAGACCAGGTGGCCAAGGTTAAGCGGAAGAGGAAAAGAAGGCAGATGGCAGAACCAGAAGCCTTGTAGAAAGGTTCTATTGAGGATGTTAACAGCACTAAGGGGCTGATCACCCCCAAACCATCCCCACTGGATTGGGGTTAGAGTGTGGGGGAGGGGGCGGAGGGAGACCTGAGGTGGTGAAGCTCATTGATAACCATACATTGACCCAGACAAACCCCAGGCTTATGGATTATGAAGGGCTTTTCATTTCACCTCCCCCACGCTGTGTTGATCCTTTTCCTCTGGATGGTTAGGCTGATTGGAGTTCAAGTCCAGCCCGCCCTCCAGGGGCAGAAGTTCCACAAGGACAGGGGTAGCAGGTGGCAGGACGCCTGGCAGCCATCACACAGGTCTGCCTACCACACACACCGTCACCATCTAGCCCATCTGAGAGCCAGAAGAACAGGAAAGAAGAAAAAGGGAAATCGGCTGATTGTGCTGATGCCTTCCTGTGGATGTCAACTCTGGATGCACTCCAGAGTTATCTAGGGAGCGTCTTAAAAATACTGATACCTGGACCCTACCAATTACCTAGGTTAACTGGTCACAGGCAGAACTTGGAATTGTAAAAGTGTTAGTCGCTCAGTCGTGTCCAACTCTTTGCGACCCCAGGGACTGTAGCCCGCCAGGCTCCTCTGTCCATGGAATTCTCTGGGCAAGAATACTGCAGTGGGTAGCCATTCCCTTCTCCAGGGGACCTTCCTTATTCAGGGATTGAACCCAAGTCTCTCACATTGCAGGCAGATACCTTACCATCTGAGCCATGGCTTCGGAATTGTTGAATCTCCCCTTGTGATTCCAATGAGCAACAGGCATGGCACACACCACTTCAGCCTTTCCTGCAGAGGCTAGGTAAGGGAGAAGACTGAAGCTTAGACTAACAGAGAAAGCATAGGCACAGACTTCCGGAGTTTCCAGGAGGAGTGCCCTATTAAAGGTGGCCAGACCAGTGTCCCTCGTCCCTTACCTGAAAGCTGACTCACTTCCACACCTTCCTGACAAGGAGCCTCTGGAAACCCCTCCTCCCTGCCAAACGCACATGAGGCCAAGCAGCCCTCAGTGGGACACAGCTGACTGCCTGAATGTCACCTTATGTGGAGCTGATTTCAATGATCTCTTCTATTCTTATTCTTATCGTTTGAGTTTCAACAGAAAGGCACAAAGAAAATTTCACATAATGTAAAAAAAAATAAAAAATCTGAGCACCAGCTGTATTATTGGATTGAAGGTTTGGTCCTGTTATACTTCAAACAATGAGGAAGCCTGCTCAGGTCAGAGTGGCAGAGCTCAGCAGCAGTGAAGCTCCTCTGTCCTTTCTTGACCCCTAGAAACCCACCTGTCCCACGTCCCATGCCCTGTACACCACAGCATCTTTCATATTCTAACAGTACCAGGAGTTAAAAGATGAATGCATTTCTTTGCCTTTTGTTTGAACAACTGCCTTCACTGCTTCATCCTGAAATTGGGGCTCTACTGAAAAGTTAGTAGCTTTTGTTTCATTAATGAATGAATGAATGTTTTCATCCAACAAGTCTTTCATTAAGTCTATTCCTTGCCAGGCAGTGTGGGGGTTCCAGGAGAGAGAATGGCCGGGCAAATGCAGCCACTGCTCCCCCTTCATGGGAACCTTCCCTGAGGAATCCTACGAACACATGTTAATCACAGCTGTGCTCCCCCTGGGCCTGATCTGGTGGGAACTTTGGGGAAGAGAGGCTTGAGCTAAGATGCGAGGGTGAGGAAGAGTTGACTCTGGGAAGGCTAGGGGCTGGGAGGATGGTCCAGGCAGAGGAGCTGAGTGGGGAGGGGACACATGTAGGAGGAACTGAGAAAAGAGCTGTGTGTGACTGAGGCCATATTAAACTGTGTCATCATTAGCCTAAGGTCAATAGAAGGGCCTCAAAATGTGTTTACCAGTCCAGGGTAAATGTAAAGATGTCAGAAAGAGCTTCCAAATTTGGTACCCTCCTACCCCTAATTCATTCATTTAAATTCCATTTAAAACGTGGAGATCTCCTCTTTGAAACAGCAAAATCCTTTTTAAATACCCAAAGGCCTGTATCATTTCTTCATTCAGGTATTCATTCTACAACTATTCCCAGGCACCCACTATGTGCTGGGCACTGCCTCTTGGCTTCTGCCCATACACAGCTCACACCTGGGGAGAGACACAGGAAGCAACAACAGGTGAGTTGCCAGGGCTCCCGCACACCACCCCGAGAGCTCCCGATAGTCCCAGTGCCTCCCTGCACCAGTCATCCTCAAATTGGCATTAGCATGCACAGAGTGAGACAGGAGCAAAGAAAACAAGGTCCCAGCTCTTACCAGCCTCATGACGAGAGACAGGTAACACGTAACAAAAACATATGCATATACAAAAATCAGGCAGTTACAAATGCAATAAAAAATAAATCAGGGAAGGGGGATACCAGATGATGAAGGACTTGCTGTTTTAGATTCATTAGTCAAAGAAGATTTCTGCTTAAGCAACTTTTGTGCAGAATATGCTCAGATGCTGCATAAAGGAACAGCTTTCCACAGAGATGGGAAAGCCAGGGCAAAGATCCTGACATAGAAACCTGCTTTGCATGTTCCAGAAACATAGGGAAATCAGGGTACCTGGAGAGGGGGAAATGGAGTTGGGGAAGCAAGAGGAGGAGAGGGTGGTGATTTCAGAGAAGGAGGCAGGAGCCAGACCACAGAGCATCTTGCAGGGGACAGTAAGGAGTTTGGACTCTGAGTTGCAGTAGGAAGTCAGCATCTGTAAGAAAGCTATACGCAGGTGTCTAAGCATTGAGAGAAAATACATCAGGTTAAGGGGATGGAGAGACTGGAAGACCAGGGAGGCGCTTTCAAACAAGCAGTCAGAGAAGTTCTCTCTCTCAGGAAGTGACTTTAGGGCTGAATCTTAAACTATCTGAAGCAGCAGTCATGCAGATATCTCCGAGAAGCTACTTCCAGGCAGACGAATTAGCACTAAGGTGGGAATAAACTTGACATCTTCTAGAAAGAGCAAGGAGATCAGAATGACTGGTCTGCAGTATGGGAGGAAGAATGGGAAGAGAAAGGGCCAGGAAAGCAGGTGAGAGCTAGTTCAAAAGACCCTTAGAGGCCAGAGTAGGCCTTTTATTCTAAATCACTTGACGATATTGGAGAATTTTCAGTAGAGAAATGACATATTTGTTTTACTAGGATGACTGGTTGCTGTGTTGAGGACAGACAATAGCAGGGAAGAACTGGAAGTATTGAGACCTGATAGGAGGCAGCTGCAATAGTTGGGGCCTAGAATGGCCATGCTCTGCCTGGCGATGCCAGAGGTGATTAGGTTCTGGATCTGTTCTGAAAGAACCGGCAGTACTCGAAGATGAATTGGATGCAGAGGTGGAGAAAGGGGGAAAGCAACGATGGATTTTGTTCTTGTTGTTTGTTGGCTTGTTAAGGGAATCGGATCAAAGTGCAGGGGATTTTGATGGTTAGTCTTAACCAAGAAGAGTGTGGTGCAAAACCAAAGCGTCAGGCGCTGTGAAGGGCCATAGCCTGGCCACGATGGAGCTCTGGCGGGAAAAGAAGAGGGCCATGAGACTGGGACAAAGGGAGCAAGGAGAGAAAGGAAGGCCTGGGCCCCCAAGGAGAATGAGCCTGGGGAGATCCACTGGAGGAAGACTCCACACTTTTGCGCCTACCTTGTTTTTCAATCATGATACAGTAAAATTGACTTTGTGTCTGTGTGTGTGTATGGATGTGCAGGTCTATAGATTTTAGCACTTGTATAGCCACATATAACCACCACCAAAATCAGGATACAGAACAATTCCATTACCCAGAAAATTCCCTTGAGATATTCCTTAGCTCTGTGCTATAGCTTTGTTCTTTTGACACTGTCATATAAATTAAATCATATAGTACATAATCTTTAGAGATTTGATTCTTTCACTCAGCATGCCTTTCAGATGCCTTTGAGATTCATCCAAATTGGTGCTTGTTATCGCTGAATAGGTATTCCATTGGATGGAAGCATCACAGTTTATTCATTTATCTATCGAAGGGCATTTGGATTATTTCCAAATATGGGAAATTATCAAAGAAGCTGTTTCAGATATTCTGGTATCAGTTTTTGTGAAAAGATAAGTTTTCACTTCTCTAGGGTAAGTACCCAGGAATGGGACTGTTAGGTGGTACAGTAAGGATGTGTTCAACTTTATAAGCATCTGCCAAACTGTGCTCCAGAGTGGTTGGTCCATTCTGCATTCCTATTAGAGTTTGTCATTTACCCTGCCTCTTCACCAGCACTTTGTGTTGTGAGCTTTTTTATATTTTAGCCATTCTAATAGATTCTTGCTGCTGCTGCTGCTAAGTCACTTCAGTCGTGTCCGACTCTGTGCAACCCCCTAGACGGCAGCCCACCAGGCTCCTCCATCCCTGGGATTCTCCAGGCAAGAACACTGGAGTGGGTTGCCATTTCCTTCTCCAATGCATGAAAGTGAAAAGTGAAAGTGAAGTCACTCAGTCATGTCCGACTCTTAGCGACCCCATGGACCACAGCCCACCAGGCTCCCCCATCCATGGGATTTTCCAGGCAAGAGTACTGGAGTGGGGTGCCATTGCCTTCTCCAAATAGATTCTTAGCGGTATACAATTTTGGTTTTAATCTGCATCTCCCTTATGACTAATGATGTTGAGCATCTGTTTATGTGCTTATCTGCCATCCTTTAGTTCTCTTTGGTATTCTTTTGTCCACTTTTTAACTGGTTGCTTGTTTTCTTCCTGTTGACTTTGGAGAGAGCTTCATATATTCTGGATACAAGTCCTTGTTCAGACACCTAACTTGTAAATATATTTCCCTAACATGTACTGACTTTTCATTCTAATAGTATCTTTTTTTTCCCCCTAATAGTGTCTTTCACAGAGCAAAAGTTTTTAACTTTGAGGACTTCCACGGTGGTACAGTGAATAAGAACCTACCTGCCATTACAGGGGACATGGGTTTGATCCCTGGTCCAGGAAGATTCCACACGCCACAGAAGCAACTAAACCCATGCATCACAACTACTGAGCCTGTGCCTAGAGCCTGCGTTCCATGACTACTGAGTCCATGCACTGACAGTGCTCCACAGCAAGAGAAGCCACTGCAATGGAAAGCCCATGCACCACAATTAAGAGTAGCCCCCACTTGCAGCAACCAGAGAAAGCCCACACACAGCCACAAAGACCCAGTGCAGCCAAAAATAAAATAATTTAAAAAATTCAACTTTGGTAAAGTACATCTATCAAGTTTTTTCTTTTGTAAATCTTTTGTTCATGTTTAAAAAACTCTGTACATTAAGATTTTCTCCTCCTGCTGCTGCTGTTAAGTCGCTTCAGTCATGTCCGACTCTGTGTGACCCCATAGACGGCAGCCCACCAGGCTCCCCCGTCCCTGGGATTCTCCAGGCAAGAACACTGGAGTGGGTTGCCATTTCCTCCTCCAATGAGTGAAAGTGAAAAGTGAAAGTGAAGTTGCTCAGTCGTGTCCGACTCAGCGACCCCATGGACTGCAGCTCACCAGGCTCCTCCATCCATGGGATTTTCCAGGCAAGAGTACTGGAGTAGGGTGCCATTGCCTTCTCCAAGATTTTCTCCTATTTGAGTTAATTTCCCTGGTAGCTCAGAGGGTAAAGCGTCTGCCTGCAATGTGGGAGACCTGGGTTCGATCCCTAGGTTGGGAAGATCCCCTGGAGAAGGAAATGGCAACCCACTCCAGTATTCTTGCCTAGAGAGTCCCATGGACAGAGGAGCCTGGTAGGCTACAGTCCACGAGGTCGCAGAGTCGCACATGACTGAGTGACTTCATTTTTTTCTTTTTTTCTTTCTTTATATGAGGTAGGAGGTTTAGGTCATGATTTGGTTTTATACATATGGATTTTCAATTGTTTTAACACTATTTGTTGAAAAATATACCTCTTCTATTGAGTCATTTTTTCACCTTTGTCAAAAATCAGTTGGCCCTATATTTGGGGGTCAATTTCTGGACTCAATTCTGTTCCTTTTATCTATGTGCCTGTCCTTTGCCAATATGTACTTCCCTGGTAGCTCAGAGGTTAAAGCGTCTGCCTCCAATGTGGGAGACCCAGGTTCAATCCCTGGGTAGGGAAGATCCCCTGGAGAAGGAAATGGTAACCTACTCCAGTATTCTTGCCTGGAGAATCCCATGGAGAGAGAAGCCTGGCAGGCCAAAGTCCATGGGGTCACAAAGAGTCGGACACGACTGAGCGACTTCACTTTCACCATACTTACTGTCTAGGTTACTCTAGCTTTATAAGTCTTATTTTGGGTGGTATGATTCCTCCAACTCATTCTTCTGTTTCAAAATTATTTTAACGATTCTAATTCCTTTGCCTTTCCATACACATTTTAGAATCAGCTTGTCTATACCTACAAAAAAACCTGCTTAGATTTTGATTGTTACTGTGTTAAATCTACAGATCAACTTAAGATCAAGTGACCTCTTCTTCACTACATTGAATTTTTCAACTTACAAACAGGATGTCTCTCCATCTTTAAGTCTTTGTTAATTTCTTTCTTCATCCTTTTGAAGTTTGAGACAAACAGATACTGCTCATGTTTCATTGTATTTATAGCTATACTCTGCTTTCAGAGCTACGATAAACTGTGGTTTTGTTTTAAATTTTTGGTTTCTTATTGTTCATTACTAGTATATGAAAGTACTATTAATTTTTGTGTGTTTGCCTTGTATCTTGCAACTTTATTAAACTCATCTAGCGGTTCATGGTGGAGAAGGAAATGGCAACCCGCTTCAGTATTCTTGCCTGGAGAATCCCAGGGACAGAGGAGCCTGGTGGGCTGCCGTCTATAGGGTTGCACAGAGTTGGACACGACTCAAGCGCCTTAGCAGCAGCAGCAGCAGCAGAGGTTCATGGGGTCACAAAGAGTCGGACATGACTGAGCGACTAAACTGAATTGGTTCTAGGGGGACCATAGAAAAATATGTCACCTGTGAGTAGGGTTTCTTCTTTTCCAAGTATGTGACTCATTTCTTTCTTTTGCCTTACTGCACTTGGTAGAACTCCCAGTACAGCACTGAAGAGCAGTGGTGAGAGTGGATACTATTGCCTTGTTCCCATAGGAGTAAATCACATCGTCTTTCACCATTTAGTATGAGGTTAGCCACAGGCTTTTTATAGGTGCCATGTATTAGTTTGAGGAAGCCCCTTTCATTTCCAATTTGTTGAGAATTTTTATCATGAATGAATGTTGAATTTTGTCACATGCTTTTTTGCATGTGAAAAGAATGAAAAGCAAATGAAAAGAATAAGTGATTTTGTCTCTTTAGATTGTTAATATAGTGAATAACATGTGATCCTGGCAAAGTATGTTTATATATTGCTGGATTTGACTTGCTAATACCTTGTTAAAGAGTTTTTTGTGTCTCTGTTCATGAAGGGTATTGATCTATAGCTTTTTTGTGTGTTATCTTTGTGAGGTGCACATTAAGCAGTGTTTAGAAGGAAATTTATAGCATTAAGTAGTTACTTAAAATATTTAATGCTGCAAATAGAAAGTATTCAAATCAATAATCTAAGTTTCTGCCTTAAAAATCTAGAAAAACATACCAAAATGAACCAAGGCAAACAAAGAAAATGGAAGTAATAAAAATAAGAGCAGAAATCAATGAGATAATAGAATCGATCTGGTATTGGTCAATACTGGCCTCATAAGATGAGTTGGGAAGTGTTCCATCTTCATGGAACATGAACATCTTCAGGAAGAAATTTCATGCGCTCAGTCACTGCAGTGTCCGACTCTCTGTAACCCCACGGACTATGGCCTGCCAGGCTCCTCTGTCCATGGGATTCTCCAGGCAAGAACACTGGAGTGGGTTGCCATTTCCTTCTCCAGCGATAAAGTATGAAGTGAGTGAAGTGAAGTTGCTCAGTCGTGTCCAGACTGCGACCCCATGGACTGTAGCCTACCAGGCTCCTCTGTCCATGGGATTTTCCATGCAAGAGTACTAGAGTCGGTTTCCATTTCCTTCTCCATGAAACTGCATAGTATTGGTCTAATTTCTTTAAATGTTTGGGAGAATTGAGTAGTGAAATCATTTGAGCCTGGAGATTTCTTTTTCATGAGATTTAAACTATAAATACAGTTTCTTTAATAGTCATAAAGCTATTCAGGTTACCTGCTTCAACGTGGTGAGTTTTGGTAGCTTGAGCTTTCCAAAGAAAACAACACAGTTTTTCTAAGTTGTTGAATGTATGTGCATAGAGTTGTTTGCAGTATTCCCTGATGATTTTTTTTTTTCTTTTGGTCTATACCAGTATCTTCTCTCACGTTCGGTAATTTGACCCCCTCTTCACAGTCTTTCTTTCTTTCTGTTTAATCTCTCTCTTTCTCTCTCTCTCCATCTTGCTAGAAGTCTATACATTTTAATAATATTTGCAAAGATCCAAATTTTGGCTTCTTTTATAGTCTCTATTGTTTTCTGTTTTCAATTTCATTGATTTCTGTTCCATATTGCTTTCTTTGCTCCCATTGCTGCCATTAAGGGATTGCTTGGGGACTGGGGTGTAAGGGAACAGAGAAAAGAAAAATTCAATGATGAATTTTTATACTCTGAGAGTTTGCAGTGTCTTTTCTCACTCCTTGAACCAGCTTATCCTGGAGCTCTTCAAGTCTTTTCCCTAGAGCCCACTTCTATGTTTTCAGGCTGTGTTGAGTTCAAGATGGGAGGATATTGGAGGGGAAAAAAAAATGATAAATTCACCACCAGTTCAATGGTACTCCAGATTCTGGTCTTCTTCCCCAAATTACTTGCTAATTTTTATGTTTCAGAGCCCTCATCCACTTTGTCTTGTTTTTATAGTTTCAGCCAGTCAGTACAACCAGGTGGAGTATGTTTTTTCTATATGATCCAGAACTGAAAAATTTCCCCCACATTCTTTGAACCAGGTCAGAAAAGGGCTTGGGACCTGATACATTGAGCCATCTTACTATCTTCTATCACCACCACTGCTCCATCGCCATGAGTTTATCTTCCACAACCAAGCTTTTACCATCACTGCATCTCCAAGAGTTCCATAGGGATCGTCTGCAACTGGAGTTGAGGCAGCTTTGATGTTTGGCACACAGAGGAGTATATAGAGCCCAGACAAATAAGAAGCATTTCTTCCTTCAGAGATCAATTCCTATTATTTAAGAATTAATGGTTTGTTCCAGAGGGGATCCTTAGTGAATTCAGTCTTGGGCATCATGTTTAAATGTGGTACAGGTTGTCCTGAAGGTCAATGTTTAGTCTTATGAAGTTTTCTTCCAGGCCAGACTGATAGTACCTAAGATGACTTGATTTTTCTTACAAATTTACTGAAAGGGAAAGCAGGCTTTCCTATTCTCCAGGCTCATACACAACTCCCCACAGCCTTTTCTGATGCTAGGTGAATTTGGTCCAAGTTTCCAGAACTCTGCTGAGAGTGGAGAGTCAATCTGAGCTGGGCATCCACGACACCCTTATAGAGTACCAATTTTCCTAGTGTAATAAGAGAGGAATGCCCCAGTGGCAATACCCTTGCAGACTTGATGTAGAAGAATCCTGACACGTAATGAGGAACCCATCCTTTGCCTATAGACCTGCCTGAACCAAAGAAGCCTAGCAATTCAAGGGCCTGTGCTTTTAATACACTTTAAAATTAAAGTCAACATGGAAATGAGGCAGGTGGGTGACTCAGACTGAATGGTCATTGTGCACCAGGCTGGTTATCTCACCATTAGTTATACAAAAAAAAAGGGGGGGGGGGATCAGATAAACACAGGCACAACCTCTGCCTCCATTGCTAATGTAAAGCATTCTTTGCATCATTTGTCTTTCCTTCAGACTGGATACAAAAGTCAGAAATGAACAATTGATGCTTAAACATAGGAGACCTTGAAAGTCAGTCAGTGTAAGTCAAATGTTTATCCTAGGTCATCGTTAAGAGGTTGAGTGGATTTGTTTATAAACACTGGCTATTCTGTCAGTGGGGATCAGGAGAAACAGTGTTTCTTGCAGTATGGAGACAGTTCTTTTAAAGACACATTGCAACTTTTCTGCCATGCACAGTAAGTTATATAGATAATTCTTTTTATGGGACATGATGTGTTGTCTCCTGAGCAGGGCTGAGCCTAATGTGTTATAGAAACAATGGTTTTTCTCACCACTCCGTGCAAATGCCATTTTTCATTACCCACTGAGTGGGAGCTTTCTAGAGACTAAAGTGAGAGCAGGGTTACCCGTCCCCCAGCTGGTGGGGCACTTTTTGACATGCACTCAGCCAAGACCTCCTTGAGAGCCCTGGGAGGTCTCTCCAGGCGACTCCCCCCACCATGAAGTCTGGAGCACCAAGCCCTCGGAGGATGTCACATCTTTTCAGGTTACCCATTTCCACTGCCCTCATTCTCTGCTGAGGGTTTTGTGGGTGGCAGTTGTTTTTCCCATCCAGTCCAACCAAAGGCAGCTAAAGAAAAAGTGCCAAGGCAAACAGAACGAGAGCCTTGGGGACCCAGTAATGGGTACAGAGCGCAGAGTGTGGTAATCATTCTTTTGATTTGTGCTCAGATATGTTTTCTATTTGCTTTCACATTTTCCCCCTGGATTGCAAATAATCTGAACCAGGGTAAAATCATTACAAAGTGGCCTTCAAACATCATGTCTGCATTGGAACTGAATGACTGATCAGACATTTAAATACGGAAACTGGGAATTCATGTGAATTGCAATGATACAGTTTTTAAAAACATGTTCAAAGTTGTTTAAATAATCCTTGCTTTCTTGACACATCCTTGAACTCTAAGAATTCCACATTTTTTCCCTTTTAATTTTGTTCCCTTTTTTTCCTATTTTAATGCTGCTCAATGATTTGGTTATAAAAATAAAAAAAATATTTTCCCATCATTTTTAACAAATAAACAAGGAAAGAAAATGAGACAAAATCCTCAACATTCCCGGGGTCTGGTAATCTCTACCCTTTTTCCAGGGTCAATTTCTTGAGATGATCGATGCCTTCTTATGTTGTCATTAATGTCTCCTGGCTAGCCTCTTTGAAGACAAGCAATGAAATAAGTATCCATAGAATGGCTGCTTCGGCTGAGTGTCCTCCACCCCCAACCCAGGAGAGGGGGACGGAAGAGCTGAGATAAGAGACAGATGGAGGGCTGACCTGTGTTGGGCGAGGCTCTCGTCTGGTGGACCCCTGATGGCGGTCAGGCATTGGGATCCAGCAAGGCTCAGAGTCCCAGGTTAATGTCAAGTGCTGGGTTTTCTTTTAGTTACTCAAGGATCAAAGGGAAATTATTCAATAAAAAGGAACTTAAAGGGGACTTCTGGGCCAACACAAACTTTAATCAAAAACACTTGTTCCCATGCAGCTTTCTTGACCTGCCTTTTCATATTGTCTTTTCGGTTCTTATACACATTTGTGATTAAAATAAGGATCTTCTCCATCACAATTCAGGGTCCCCTTTCCTCTCAAATGACCAGAATCTCACAACGGTGACACCTCAGTTTGTTGCTAATGAACTGAAGATATATGTTATAATTTGGCATTCTGATCAAGAAGGGTAAATACTTTTCAACAGATTGGTTATTAAGTATAAATAAGCAGTGTGCAGGCTAGGTGTTATAAATGAAAGCAGGAAAGAAACAGAAATTGCAGCTCATTCCTGTTAGAAATGTGGATGATTAGCCACCTCCTTTATAAAAACTACTCTTTAATAACCCTCAATTGCCTTTTACTTGTAAGAATACCACTCATGCATTTGAACTTTTCACTTCAGCTTGTTTTGCTCTCTTCTGTTCAGATCCCTGTTCCTTGACAGTGGCGTGTCAGAGACATATCACACTGTGACCTTAATCACATTCTCCTTTAAAAGGAGTCAGGCACAAACTTCCCAGAGTCTCTAATATTCTAGGTGTTCATCAGGGAGACTGGAACATAAAATTCCTCCCACTTGGAGTACACCCACATCAATGTTTCTCCAGAATCTATTTATCTTAGTCACGACCTATGAGCATGAATAGAATGTGGCTAATGTTTCCCTGTATTCTGTAAGCCTGAGTGCTGGGAAAAGTTAGAATGTATACGGTTGCAATTTCTAGGGAGAAGTCCAATAACTTCTCAGCTTTTTTTTTTTTTTTTTAAGGAAAAAAACAAGTTTAAGAATCAGAACATCTTAAATGTGCCCTTTATTTTTCTTTTGCAGCATTAAAAAAAAAGAATTCTGCCTCTCAGTTTGGTTCGCCTGTTACCATGTTTCTGATACTGTGATTGTTAGATTAACAAAAAGTGGGGAAATCTAACAGCAGATGATTCCAAAACTGATTGGTGCACATATAATAATAGATAAGTACACACCATGAATTAATGAGGAAATGGATATAAGCTAAAAGGAAACAGTGATCCTTTGGAAATTGAAGATAAGGGCTTAATTAGTTATATAGGAAACTACAGGAAGCCGTGACCTGAATTTGATTGAAGAGAAGTAAACTTCAGTGGCCAAATCCTTGGATATTAGGCCAACATTTTGCTTGAATTCTGTCTATATCTACTGCAAGGGAGGAAAACTCAGAGTAATGTGTGTTTACCCTTTCTAATTGAAGAGTTTGGGCCCTAATGAGTTTTCTGAACATAGCAAAGAATGCTTCATGTGAAAGGGAAACTAAAGGGTATATGGAAATGAAAAAAAAAAAAAAATGTCCCGTGAACACGGGAAAGTTCATTTGGTGGGTTGGGAAAAGTCCCCAAAAATGGGTTTTAGAAAGGTGATGTGTTAAAAGATACTCCCCCTGGCTATAAGAGGATTATAGACACAAAGTTTGACTCTGACCCCTCCCCCATAAATGATACAGGCATGTGTTGACAAGCAAACAAACTTGGAGGATGCCACTTGCTTCTGCCTATTGCCTATGTTACATGGGATTTCTATCTGCACACCTTGGAGTTTTCTTCCAACCAGCCTAAAAGATTGAAGTCTACATACAATCTGAGGATGAAAAGTAAGAAGTATCTCTGAATGTAAATACTTAATCAGGAATGTGTAATCGAAGACAAGCCCTTGATTAGTACCAATATAAATTTCATTTAATGTGATTAGGGCTATTTATCCTCAAAGCATATGTTAAATTCTGTCTAGGACTCTGTCAAGGGGCAGAAGAATCAAAAAATGGAACAAGGAATGGGCTCTGTCCTTGGGGACTTAGGACATGACAGTAAAAATACATTGAAGAAGTACACAGGACTGAACCAGCAAACAATTCTGAGAGAGGCTTTGGCAAATGTGTTACAGAAGAGATGAGCAATCAGAGAAGGCTTCTCGGAAGAGAGATGCTTGTTCTGGTAACTGAAAGATAATGGAGGTACAGGAGGAGGAAGAGGGCGTCCTTGGGTAGAGAATGACATAAGGAAAGGCAAGCAGGCTGGAGAAGCCTTCAGATGACTTGGAATAATATTCTGGTTAATCACTGGTGTGTAACACACTACCTCAAAACTTAGTAGTGTAAAACAAGCATTTTCGTTTGCTCACACGTTTTGTGTCTCAATAGTCCAGGAAGGGCTCAACTGGGTGGTTTATCTCTGAGCTACATGGAGCCAACTGGGGCTGGAGTGTCCGTTTCCAAGGTAGCTTTTCACTCGTAAATTTGGTGTTTGGAGTCCTTGACCTGCCTGTCTTGCCCTCCCTCTCAACTGTCTCCCTCACCTGGACTTGGGCTCCTAACACCATAGAAGCCCTAGGGTAATATGACTTCTTTACAAGACAGCTTAGGGTTCCCAGGGCTCCCAGGGGCACAGCCAGAGTTGCAAGGCTTCTTGTGACCTAACCCTGGAAAACCCAGGTATCATATTCACCACATTCTACTGTCAAGCAAGTTAAAAAGGCCAGCCCATATTCCAGAAAATGGGAATTAGATTCCATCTCAATGGGAAAATTCACAACAAATGTGTGGCCAACTTTACGCTACCTCAGAGAGCGATGGATAAAGCAGAATAGGGTACATAAATGATCAATCCCAGAGAGCAGGAACAATCGCCAGAGCAAGAGGCAGAGGAGTGTAGAGGGCTTTGAAGGTGCGGTGGAGTGATCTGAATGTGTCAAGAACAACACTCGGGCTCCTGGCACATCCTCCCCGTGGAGTTGTATTCAGATAGACAAAACAGAGCACTCTGATTTTTCAGTGTTGTTCCCAGGCATTGGACTAAGTAAGTGAAAGAAAATGAAAGCATTAGCCGCTCAGTTGTGTCTGACTCTTTGTGACCCCATGGACTATAGCCCACTAGGCTCCTCTATCCATGGAATTCTCCAGGCAAGAATACTGGAGTAGGTAGCCATTCCTTTCTCCAGGGGATCTTCCCAACCCAGGGATCGAACCCAGGTCTCCTGCATTGTAGGCAGATTCTTTTATCATCTGAGCCACCAGAGAAGCCCTAGGTAAGTGAAGGTGACTGAAATTCTCATCTGAATCTCTCCAGCAGGATACCTTCTGGTTGGGGCATATTTGGTTGTGAAGAATAGAGACTCATTCAAGCTGGTTTAAGAAAAACAAGGACCTTTCCCGAAGCATGACAGGCAAGCATAAGAGTATCCCAGGACAAGAGGTAAGGGAGCTGGGTCACAAGAGTGACAGGTCTGATACTACAGCCCCTGGAGTCAGGGCTGCCTGCTGTCTCCCTAGAGGGGCCTGACATCCCTCATCTCTGCACCAGCCTTGAGCTCTTATTTGTCTTAGCAGAGGAGCTTTCTCTGCTGCCTCATCAGAATACACAAACCTAAAAATGGCTGCCCCAGGCCTGCATGACATTTGATTTCTACTAGCCTATATGCCTTTGATTCCAGGCACCCGACAATATCTGATTACCGATTGTGTATCTCTTAACTTGAATTCTGGAGAGGTCTCTGGTTGCATTAGACCAGTCAATGGACTGGTCTCCTTTTTTGTTTTTGTTTTTTTTTCATTGGAATATAGCTGCTTTACAGTTGTATGTTAGTTTCTACTGTACAGCAAAATGAATCAGCTATACTTATACCTGTATCTTCTCTTTTTTGGATTTCCTTCCCATTTACCCTTTGAGTCAAATATCTACTCTTATTCCAATCAAACAAAGCAGGAGAATAGGTTTATATGTTTAACAAAGAGTAACATAAATACAGAGTCATCTAGTTTACCCTCCCACCTAACCATCAGTGAGAGGGCACAGTTGGGGAGCAGTTCAAGAGAAAAGCTACATAGGACGGCTAAGTGACAAGAAAGAGGATCACGGGGGAAACATGCCAGCCTAGAGCTGCGGAACTGGAATAAGGACAGAATAGCTTGGTCCCCAGGTCATTCTTCATTCATGTCCCAAACCTTCCCTGATGGAGTCCCATTTCCCATTTCCCACTGAACTTGACTTGGCAGCCTTGATGTATGAAGCAGTAAAGTAATGGACAGTAATGGACAGTATCGAAGATTGTCCTTTCTTATCTGGTTCTCACCGAGGATTTTAATGCTTATAATAGTATTGGGGGTGTTATCCCTCTCTTCTGATATTATTCTTCAGCATACATATCTACACCCAAGTCATAAGGAAAGATTCATAGCATAAGTGTAAGCTCTTTTATTTTGTCAATGAAAATTATTAATTAAAAAAGTAAGAAAACAAATCCCAGTTGGAGAAAAGTATTAATGGCACTTCATACCATCATAGAAAAATGCAAATCAGATTTTTCCTTTTCCCTAATAAGCAGATATAAATCAGGATAAATTTTAAATTGATGAGCGCCCTTTAAATACTGGAGAAAGGTATTGACCTTCTCATGGTAAAGGTAAGCATGAAGTATATTAAAAATCACCATTTTCTCAGTAATCAAGTTTACTTCTACAATGACTTTGGACCATGACACTCCTTCAGAAATGCTGTCTGCTCAAAATTCTCCAAAGAGCAGTGCTGAATGGAATTCTGCTGGGCTAGGAGAATCGTGGCTAGGCAGTCGAAATCAATTTGTTCCTGTGATTGACACAAGAGCCAGCATGTCAGCCAAGCTCCCTCATGCCATCTGTGCTCTGATTGTGATCAATAGGTATCTGCGATATGCCCAGGAAATGCGCCGTTTGATTACTTTTACACAGGAGACAGGACAAAACATCGCAACCCAGAGCCTCCTAATGTGGGTATGGAAGCTGGTTGATGAATTATTAGAATATAGACTTTGCACTGATAAACTTTTGAACTTTCATTGAACTTGTAGATTAAGAAAAGGCAGTTTTTCCAAGAGGAAAATTCACCAGACAACCAACAATTTTTCTTTCACATATTTAAGCGAGATGTTCGATCTGGTAAGGAAATAATAGTAATTTATGTCTTTGATAATTGAGAAGGATTATAGTTCTATACACAGAAAAAGCTACCATCACCCGGGCCCTGTGAGTCACAAAGCCATTAAAGAAGAAGCTTCCAGCTTAAAAGCAGATGAAACTTCCGGATCTGGAGCGTGATGTTCTCCAAGAGGGAGCTGAACAAGGGGAAAGAAATCCCCATCTACTTGTAAAATTAAGGCCCCCTCTCTGCCTGCCTTCCCAACAACCATAATGACACTTTTCAGATTCCTCTTGATCTCCCACACTAAAAGACACAATACACACACACGAGGACCGTTTCCCTCCATGTACAGAGCTCTCTGTGTATGCTACTCTGCACACATCGTAGACCCACACTGACCCTCAGTGGAAGGCAACCCTCCAAATATCAGCACTGTCGCTGCCAGAGACTCACCACTCTCTAAACTCATCTGTCCTATAGTCTTTAGGAAGCGTCCGGAGCAGATGAGAGGTTAAGAAGGAAGATTGCTGACCATCTGGAAACATGTGTTTGGTACATTCAACTCACTGAAAGAAATTATTTTATTGAGAGTGTCAGCTGAGATTGGATTCCTGAGAGGTGGGAATTACTAATTCCGCTGCTATGACACGGAACAGCTTGTATTAAAAACATACACTGGCTCGTGGCTCTTTGGCCTGGTGGGTACAACAAGGCACCAAAGGTCCAACTAAATGTTGGCCACTCTACAGTTCCGTTGCCCTTTTTAATGACATAATCCTATCACCTTCCTTCCCAGGTTTCTTCCCTGTAATGCTTTTGCTTCCCTGGAATCCAATTTACATCAGTCCGACCACTTCTTTTAGCATGTATCTTGCTAGATGCTGAAAAATGAGAAGGAAACAATCTTATCATCCGTTGCTGATAGCTGGTGTTTATAGCGTCACAGGCGTTATAACGCAAGGCTGGGAAACTGCCAATGAGAATGAGAACATAGTTTCAAAGAGAGGTCAAGGGATGAAGCCAGCAGCTCCATGTGAGGGGTCCAAAGTGGCTATTCCAGTTGCAAGAAACAGAGACTTATGCAAGCTTTCTCAAGTCACGGGGGTTGTGTTATTACGAGGCCTGGCATGAGAAAGTCAGGTCTAGGCATCCACTATTCTCTCCACTCTCTTTCTTTTGAGGCATCTCTACAACCTCAGAAGGTCTGCCCTGTCCTCCTGCCTCTACTGACTTGGCTTATTCAAAGTTTCTGGTTCCTCTGTGGTCTGCACATGACCACTCATGAGCTTCACTCTGTCACCTGGTGGTTAGCTTTAGCAGTCACTGCTCACCGCCTTATTTGAATTTTTAAAAGGGAGAGAGAGAAAATTCAGTTGTTCCCTACTACCATTTCATGTGGCTGCACTCCGGGTTACTGGTCAACCACTAGATGGACTGCTCTAATGCTGGTTACCTAATCCTGAACCAATTCTCTGTGGCCAAAAGGACTAGCTCATGGGGGTATAAATAAAGCTGTCCCTTCAGCATGTGTAGTTCACTGTATAAGAGCTTGACAGGCATTCTGAAGGTCAGTCTGCCTGGTCAATGAGATAACTGGGAAAGGTCCCGTGGAAGAAGTTATATTTGAGATGACCATACAAAAGGATGCCATGCATGGCCAGGCAAAGATGGCATAAACATGGAGGTAAGTCCACAGGCAAAAATTAAAAGAAGGAAAGTAGGGAGTATATTTCTGAGTATTCTGGTTTGGCTAGAGCAGTGCTTCTCAAACTTTCTGTGCGTGGGAATCACCTGCAATTCAGCTCAGCTCAGTTCACTCAGTCATGTCTGACTCTTTGCAACCCCATGGATTGCAGCACACAAGGCCTCCCTGTCCATCACCAACTCCCAGAGTTTACTCAAACTCATATCCATTGAGTCGGTGATACCATCCAACTGTCTCATCCTCTGTCATCCCCTTCTCCTCCCAACTTCAACCTTTGCCAGCACCAGGCTCCTTTCAAATGAGTCAGTAATTTGTATCAGGTGGCTAAAGTATTTGAGTTTCAGCTTCAACATCAGTCCTTCCAATGAATATTCAGGACTGATTTCCTTTAGGATGGACTAGTTGGATCTCCTTGCAGTCCAAGGGACTGTTAACAGTCTTCTCCAACATCACAGTTCTGCAGATCTTGCTAAAATGCAGATTTCTTTTTAATAAGCCTAAGGGGGATCTGACATGCTGCATCTCCAACAAGTTCCCAGTGATATTCATGTGCTATACACACTTTGTATACGAGGCTAGAGCAAAGACTGTCAAAGCCTTGAACGCCAAGCTAAGAAATTGGTACCTACTCTACTTCAGCAAGTAATACAAGGCTCTGGAGGATTTGGAACACAAGAATGATATAATCAACATGGCATTAACGGACAGCTGATTTGGCAAGGCTTCATGGGATAAATCAGAAGAGAACTGGAAGATCAGCTATTTAACAGTTGCAAAGACAAGGAAAGAGGTAATAAGGACTTAAATGAAGATGACCGCCATGGAAAGGGAAAGAAAGGGACATATAAGATATATAACCCATTAAGCATGTCCTTCCCACTGCTCTTACCCTGCCTTGCCTTAGTTGACAAGAGAAGTCACTTCCTCAGGCATCATCTGGTGACATGTTTCTGTGTCCTTCCAAGGGTGTCTGCTTTTCATTTCAAATCACATCTAAAGATACATCCTCTCTTTTACCTCTAACCCTTAATTTCATTCTCTCTGCCTAACTGCATTTTCTATTGTGTGCAACTTGCTGCATGATTTAACTGTATTATAACCACGTAACTATGTTATTTCGCTATTATTTCATTGTGTACCAGTAACCAAATTCAGTAACTACATTTGTTCTGCTGAGGAGTTTGGGAGGAAGCATATCTGAAGGGCACTAGGCAATGAAGTAAAGTCTATTACTGCCCTATCACCATCAGCAAAATGATCTGTTTGTTTGCAGTTCACTGAAGTACATAGCTGAAGAAATTGAAAGAGAGCTTAGGGAGGACCTGAGTGAAGTCCAGATATGGAGATGGATGGATACTCTAAACACTATGCTTTGGTTCAAGATCCCTCCACCCCAAAACAGCAATATGACAACATCCAGTTGGGAAGTTTCCAAGTCACATATTGACAGGGAAGAAAAGATAGGGAAACAAACCCTATATTAGAATTCAGAACTTCTATTATTACCAGCTTACCCGGTCCCAACTATATATGTAAAACCAAGCAAAAGATAAGCTTGAGGTTAAATACAAATCCCAACTGAAATTTTCTTAAGGCTAAAGGCTTCCTAATATCCTGAGATTATGGATATAAAGGAGGAAATCTGTGCTTACCTATTGGATTGTTCATGCCATTTTGAGGTTGAACTCTGAATACTGAACTTTGGTTTTCCACTTGAACATTTGAGGTCCCTGTGCATTAAATAATTTACACGCCTAGCAGAACTCTAAAGCCAACCCTTCTCCTCTTAATAGGATGGGATTTTGTGCACGCATGTAGACATGACAGCTCAAAAACCAAACAGTTGTTGCTGCTCAAAAAAATCAAACACAACAACAATTTGCCCTGTGTTTACAAAAAGAAAGAGAAAGAACTGTCCAGCCCGAGAGACTAGAGCTATTTCGATTGCATGAGAACATAATCAGAGTCAGGAAGACAATGGAGTAGATATTCCCAAAGGAAATCAAGATTAAGACGCATACTTCGGCCTCCTACGAGCGCCAACCTCCCAAGCCCACAGGTCATTTTGTCTGACAATGTCACATCGATTCACGTTTCGCAATGTGCTCTTAACTTCAGAATCTTAATGTGCTGGTTAGAATTAGCCATATTGTTGGAGAAGAGCCTAATCTTGATCACGTCCTACTTTGGAGGCACTTCCTAGTTGGTTGGGGCATCAGCAAGATGCCTTGTCATTCTGGTAAATGTGAACCAGGAAGAAAGAAATATTAACAATAAATTGTGTATGCATTATGCATGTATACAAATACATATGTACATAAATAGAACATGTATATTTTATATATATAAAACTGAACTTGTGCCAAGTCCTTTTCTTACAGGACACTGGGAGACCCTGCTTTGAAGAAAACAAGGATTCTGGAAAAAAAATCCATGTCCCATATGACTACAGTAATCATCTCTCTGTGTCTATACATATCAAATCAACATATTGTATACCTTGTGAGTATGCACCAAGTTGCTTCAGTCATGTTCAACTCTTTGTGACCCTATGGACCGTAGCCCACCAGGTTCTTCTGTCCCTGAGATTCTCCTGGCAAGAATATTGGAGTGGGTTGCCATGCCCTCCTCCAAGGGATCTTCCTGACCCAGGGATCATAAGTGTGTCTCTTGCGTCTCCTGCACTGGCAATCTGGAGAAGGTAATGGCAACCCACTCCAGTACTCTTGCCTGGAAAAATCCCATGGATGGAGAAGCCTGGTAGGCTGCAGTCCATGGGGTCGCTAAGAGTTGGACATGACTGAGCAACTTCACTTTCACTTTTCACTCCATGCATTGGAGAAGGAAATGGCAGCCCACTCAAGTGTTCTTGCCTGGAGAATCCCAGAGACAGGGAAGCCTGGTGGGCTGCCATCTATGGGGTCACACAGAGTCGGACATGACTGAAGCGACTTAGCAGCAGCAGCAGCAGCATTGGCAATCAGGTTCTTTACCACTAGCGCCACCTGGGAAGCCTACTGTATGCCTTAACTATACACAATTTTTATTTTTAAAAATAAAGTAAAATATAAAAAGCAAGAAATGAGAAACAAGACCTCTTGTATTCAGTAGAGATGGTAATGGGTCAAACTCTGTCCCCACTATTTGAAGTAAAGTGGGATTCAGGCCACTGAGAAGATACAGGGAAGAAAAAGGAATGGCTTGTGGAGAGTGGTGTGAACCTGAGTGGGTCCCTTGGCTGGGGAAGGAAGCAGACGCTGCAGCCCCGTTTCCTCAGCTGCACTCTATACATACTGAGGTCAGGACTGTGGGCGCACTTCTGAGGGTCCTGGTGGTGGCTGGGTGGTGAAGGCAGGGCAGGGAGCCAGCCTGCCACACTGACCATCTGTGTGTCTCAGGTACTTCCTCCAGAGACAATCCAAGAAGGCCACACCCTCATGCCGCCAATCCTGCTTCCTGCTTCCGTCTGGGCCACTCGTTCTGCAGTCCCACTGGAGCAGGAGTGAGAGCTGCCGTCATCAGAAGGAACACCCCTCCCCGGGGAGGTCCTTGTCGACGTCGCACAGCAATCAAGAGACCAAGAGGCTGCAAAGGACAGAATCCCAGTCTCTCCCTTGCAGGCGCTACACTCTTCTCTCCAGCCTTGTGAGCAGAGCTTCACTGGGTGCTTGTGACTGCTGGGCAGGCCCTGCCTCCCGGGCTGCAGAGTGGACACTGGGCTCCAAGACGGCCTCAGCTGCTGCTCTCCCACCAAAGTTGCATCCAGCCGCTGTCATCCTCCGGGGTCTGCTCCTCGGTCCCAGAGTCACTCACAACTACCCACTGTCCCCAGAAGGCTGTGGGGCCGCAGTAAAGATGCAAGTTAGAGTGGTTTTTTTTAATGTTATGAGAATGATAATGAGAACTTGAGGACAAGAGTCTCATTTAATCTGCAAATTGAGAAAAATGCCTGAAAGTTATTATAAAAGAAGAACAATAAAAACACAAGCACCGGACTTCCCTGGGAGTCTAGGGTTGGGAATTTCCCTGCCAACACGGAGACACAGCTTCCATCCCTGGTTTGGGAAGATCCCACATGCCGCAGGGCAACTAAGTCTGTGTGCCACGATGACTGAGCCTGTGCGTGCTCTGCCACAAGAGAAGCCACCTCACAGAGAAGCCCTCACACTGCAAGGAGTAGCCCCCACTGGCCCCAACTAGAGAAAGCCCAGACACAGCAATGAAAACTCAGCACAGCCAAAATAAGGTGGGGGGGGTGGGGCAGAAAGCATGTACTTAAGGGGTGGGATTTAGAGGTGGTATCATGGAGAGGTGTGGGTGTTCTGAGCCTCTCGTACCTGACAGATGTTACTAAGCTGAGGTGGAGAAGACTTGGAGAGGACACTCTCAATGTACCACTAGGACCACCTCCACAAAGACCCCACGCAGAGAAGATCCCTGTGGAGCAGAGGAGAGGTGCCACAACACAGAATGGCTGTGCGGGAAATGCTTGATGACAGTCAGCCATTCACCCAGAAGCCAGCATGCACCAGACCTGGCTGGCAAACAGGGGCAGTCCTTCAGCTGAGTTCAGTCCCTCAGTCGTGTCCTGCTTTGCGACCCCACAGACCGCAGCACACCAGGCTTCCCTGTCCATCACCAACTCCTGAGGCTAGACCAAACCCATGTCCATCGAGTCGGTGATGCCATCCAACCATCTCATCCTCTGTCGTCCCCTTCTCCTCCTGCCTTCAATCTTTCCCAGCATCAGGGTCTTTTCTAATGAGTCAGTTTTTCACATCAGGTGGCCAAAGTATTGGAGCTTCAGCATCAGTCCTTCCCTTCCAGAGACCAGAGGAAAGGTGGCATAGACACCCAGCTGAGTCACTGGGGAGGATGCTGGGCACTGGCTAGCACTACCTCCATCCCAAGCTTCTCCAGGGGACCATCTATACTGCAAATCCTGGGAAACAACTCTGTCTTCCATCCTCCTCTGCAAGCAGGGGTTCAGATGGGATAAGATTCTGCCAACTGGATGCACTGCTGCAAGCCCTCAGTCTAGAGCCCATGTGGACAGGGCATGAGGCTTTTGCTTGGCTGGCCTCCATCATGGCAGAGGCAGTGGGCTCTGCAGTGGACAGGTGGGCCCACAGCCTTCCCCACCCACATCTCACAATGATTCTTTGAGCTGGAGGTGCTTCTGGGAACTCTGACTAGATACTGCTCATCCAGTTCTTCACAGGGTTCACAGGCCATTTAAAGCCTGATTAACAAGCCCTTCCTGTTTCAGCCAGGTTCTGATTTCTGTCATCCGAATCAACATAGCTGTTGCGAACCTAGCATGTCTCACAACCAAAGTAGGTTTTTGTTGTTTTTTTTTTTTTAACTCCCTCTTCTATGTGACAAAGTTATTTTCAATGATAATCATGGAATAATCTGTAATTATTATTCTTACTGCTCATTTGTTCCTTTTAAAACAGTCACTTAGAATAGATTTTAATTGTAAAGATACTATTAAATTTAGTCAAACACTTTATATATGGACTAAAATTTGCACTTGCTAAAGTTTAAACATGATAACACCAAGTGGCCATATGGAAGAATATTTAACTCAGGTCTTGTTTCTTGACTTTATAATCACTGTGCTGTCCTCATTTACCTACTGTTTAAATGCAGGAGTACCTGGCACCATGAGGGCTAAAGACACTAATTGCGCCTGAAGCCAGCTTGATCCATCAGAACTGTTCTTACTGGGAGTCCTCCTAATTAACTTTCATGTGGGATGTAATATTTATTAAAGGATAAGCAATAAAATATGCTAATTTGAAGCATATATGTGTGTGTGTGCATGTATAATTAAAATTCAACAATCACCACAGTAACTGTTTAGAATGTGGACCAACAAAAATTTGGGGAGGTGCAGATAAAAGTATTTTATCACTGACATTGTTTAGAATTGCTGGCATGGGGATGATAAAAAACAGACTGACTTACAGTCGATTTTATTATTGGTTTTAAATTCTCAGCAGACGCTGCAGCCCTGAACCATGGGCACCAGCCAGGAGGACTGTCCCCGCTGCCCACACCGGTGCCATGAGCTCAAGGCGGGCAGGGGCTGAGCCTGAAGGAGCCTCGCCCCGAGCCTGAGGGCTCCAGGAGGGCAACTGGTGAACAGTAAGCCTGAGATACAGGGCCTTCAGCACACGTTCCCTGGGACTCAGTCCCCCAGAGAGACCCTCATGACTCCCTGAATTCTCCCAAGTCACCGAAGCAGAAAGATCCCCTCACAGATTGCCCTTGGTGAAGAGGAACTGAGAGCCCCAAGCTCTGCTGAAACCCTGATGCTGGTTCTCAGTAGTGAAGTGAGTCACCCACCACTCGTGTGGGGGAAATGTGTGTCTCAGCACGATTGGAAATCCCTTTGTGTCATGAGTCTTGGAGAGCTTACACAGGTGTAGAATCCGCAGGTGCTAACTCTTACCACTGCCAGAAGTCCACTTCCACCGAAACCCTGAGATTCTTCCATCTGCTAGGCAGGTGAGCTGCACGGCGGTGTGTTCGGGGGCTCAGAGAGGAAAGGCCAGACCGGGGCCCTATCATTAGCAAAAGAGCCTTCTCGCTGCTCTTCCCCTCCAGG
Source organism: Bubalus kerabau (assembly GCF_029407905.1). NCBI lineage: Eukaryota > Metazoa > Chordata > Mammalia > Artiodactyla > Bovidae > Bubalus > Bubalus kerabau. The sequence goes on from NC_073641.1 coordinate 19,527,284, forward strand.
CGGTACCCATCCAGAGAGACATCAAAAGTGCTCTGAAGGCAGAGACCCCATTTCTGTCTGCTGACCCTCACAGTCCCCAGCGGTACAGGTCTGATGAAAGCCTAATTTTCTGGTTGTAAGGAGAGTCAAGCTTGTCTTTCCTCCTCTAGATGAGAGATTGTTAACATAAAGTTACAGTCTTGGAGGAAAAAAAGAAAACACAAGTTGGTTTTAACACTGGCTCCGGAGAACCTGTGGGAATCAAGGGGAGACTGTGTCCCCAGGCAAAGAGGAGAGCATCTACTCACCACCCCAGGAGGGCACGGGGCACTGGCAGAAAAGATGCAGATGGGCATGACCTGGTACTCAACAACCCTCAAGGCTGGGACCTTTCTTGTCCAGGCAGCAGCAGGCCAGATGTCCGCCTGCAGGTCTTAAAGATGCAGCCCCAGCAGTAGGGGCTGCATGCCAGCATTCTTGTCTGGCACTGCCCAGGAGAATGCCACTACACCTCCTTCCTTAGGACCAATGGGCGTCATCCAGCCAAAGCAGGAGAGGCAGGGCCATCCAGCTATGTGTCTCGCACCCAGGTGTTTGGGAGTTGGGCTGACCTGACTCGTGCATTTCAAACACAGCGTTGCACCCAAGGTCAGATTGCTGTATTACTGTTAAGTAGTGTTAGCCAGCCTTATATCTAAGGACTACAGGCCTTAATTACTCCAGGGAACAGCTTGATGGCCAAACAAAGAAAGACTTGTTACAAAGGCCCCTTTGTTGAAAGGGCCTTTACGTGGATTGCTCCAGGCACCCGTCATACCAGCCACCAGCCCAGCGCTGGGAAATAGTACAGGTCAAGTCACCCTTTAACCCACAGGGTTTTTAGACCTATACTCAGGTCTGGCTGGCTTAGGTTTCCTGACTGTGTGATCTGAGATAAGTCACAGATCCTTATCAAGCCTCAGTTTCCGTATCTATAAAGTAAAGCTCATCAGTGTGAATCTCACCTACATTTTCTGAACGCTGAGTATGCCAGGGCCAGTGGTAGTCCCTAACACCCTGGGTCCTAACCCAGCCCCGCTGAGCAGTGTTTGTACCCTCCACTGGCAGACAGAATCGAATGGTGCTGTTACCTCTGCCCCAACCTCTCCACCCCTCTACATATAATAAGTAAAAGAATGTGCTTGTAGAGAATACTTTTCCTTTTCTCCTATCCAGAACCACCACTTTCCCTGTCTGCAGGGGTGGGGCAGAAACCCATCTTCTCCAGGACAGACGGGGAAGGAGAGCTATTCCCTGCCCTGACTCCCTACAAACAGAGAGGCAGGCAGAGATCCACCCAGTGAGGCCAAATCTTGGCCAGCCCTAAACCTGGAATCATGAAGGAGGGTGTGAGACAAAAGTCCAAGGAGCATGAAGATTCCTCCCCATGTTGGTGGAGCTGGGAGGAGGCCCTGAGGCTTGTCCAGGGGGAGAGGAGGCTGCAAGGCTTATGAACACTGTTCCCGGAGGGGTGGACCTGGCCTGTACTTCTGCTGCCCCAGCCCCACATTCCTGCTGCTTTTCAGAGCTTGGTGCTGCACCCTTCTGCCAATCCTGTAAATGACTAGACGGATAACCTTCCAGCAGGTTCCTTTCCTCTTTAACCTAACCAGCTATTAGCGCTGTTGTTTGTCACCAGGAGTCCTGCCTGATACTGTGAAAGATAAAGCCAAGGAGGAAAGTAACCAAAATAAAGGAAAAAAATTTTTCCAAGCCACCTACGTAAGTATTCTTCACTTTTGCTGTTGTTTAGCTGCTAAGTTGTGTCCAACTCTTCTGCGACCCCATGGACTGTAACCCAAGCTCCTGTGTCTGTGGGATTCTCCAGGCAAGAATCTGGAGTGGGTTGCTATTTTCTTCTCCAGGGGATCTTCCCTACCCAGGGACTGAACCTGCCTCTCTTGCATTGGCAGGTGGATTCTTTCCCTCTGAGCCACCTGGGAAGCCCCTAAGTACAAGTACACTTATCACAGCATTATTTCATGCTGGGGAAATGGGAAACAGAGCTCGTACCTGACTATAGTGCAATGGTTAAATAAACTCTGATCCATTCACCTGGAAAAGTAAGTGTTACTAGTTTTCAGAATAGTGGGTATGAAGATGAGGCAGTGACCAGGGAAGAGCTCATGAGATGATAGAATGACAAGTGAAAACTGGATAAGAAATTATATGTGCAAGATATTAGAACTTCTTCCCCAAGAATATAAGCTCTTGCAGTGGCTAGGATTTGTGTCTGTCCTATTCAGGGTCCTATCTCCAGGTGTTGGTAATAGTAGATGCCAAACTAATACTCATGGAAGGAAGGAATGGCTGAACAAACTATTTCCAGAGGGAGGGGTGGGGAAAAACATCTTTATGTGATATTAGTGACTACTGTAGCTTAGTCAGATTTTTTAAGCTGTTGTTTTTTTTCCCCTCTAATTCCAGCATTTCTTCCATGTGGTTTTATTCTTTTATTAGGAAGAAAAGACTTTTTTTCTGAGTCCAAACTATCAGCAGGTGACCCAACTTCCCCTAATATTTATGTCCCCTCTGGAGAGGCTTAAGTTGCCACCAACCAGGTGATAAGGGCAAAGGAATATTTGCTCCCCTTGCCAAATGAAAGTGTTGGGCTGAAGCAACCTATCTGTCCATCAGGAGCTGGCTCTGAGCCAGCGAGTACACACCGCCTTCCTGCGGCAGCACTGAGCGCCCCGGACCTCTCTGCCCAAGCCCAGCCTTGGAGTGTGAGACGGGCCGGCAGGAGTCCAGGGCCGGTCCAAGGCCACTGCCCTCCTCCACTCCCCTCTGGCTGCAGTCTCTCTGCTTCCTCGCCGGGCTTTGTCACTACATACCACAGCAACTGAATAAGGGCAGATTCCACAGCCAGAGGGAGTTCAAAGGGGTCACCGCCCCATCTGATTGGCATTCAGCTGAGGCCGCCTCCAGCTTAGCGAGCAGGATCCTATCCTACCTTGACTAAGCAGGGAGGCAGAGGAGTCAGCACTCTGGGTAGGTCAGGAGACAGGCTTCAGGCAGCCCTGAGCTCTCACAGCAAGAAGGAGAGAGGATGCTGATCAGTCAGGTGAGCAGCGAGGAAAGATCCCTTGGCAAGGCTGGCTGTGGACACCTACCGAGACCAGAGTTTTAGGACCACCACTGGCGTGCATGCATTGTGACGGTAATATTCCCTCTTTCCCTTTCTCTGTGTCTCTGTCACCCACAATTTGTTCATAATAAAATAAAACCAGGCAAAGGAAAATGCTGGATCATCACAGAAAGCTAACCAAAATGATCACATGGATCACAGCCTTGTGTAGCTCAATGAAGCTACGAGCCATGCCGTGCAGGGCCACCCAAGATGGATGGGTCATGGTGGAGCGCTCAGACAAAAACTGGTCCACTGGACAAGGGAATGGCAAACCACTTCAGTATTCTTGCCTTGAAAACCTCATGAACAGTATGAAAAGGCAAAAAGATATAAAACTGGAAGATGAGCTCCTGAGGTCAGTAGGGGTCCACTGTGCTAAAATCCCACAGCCTCAAGCATGAAAGATGAAGAAGACCCGAATGAAAGCACAGCGCCCTGCACAGGCTCACACTCCTCTCCTCCATGCCTTCTTCAGAAATCCTTTTCGGCAGCTCTCACTTTCCCCTCTTATATCAAGACGTTACATCCTGGTTTGATCCAAGCCGCACAAGCCCCAGGGTCCATGGCATATCCTGAAGGCATTTTTCCCTCATGCACTGCTGTGCCTCACCGGTTGTCCACAGGGCAGAGCCAGCTGGGTGGCAGTCCTCCTCGAGCTCTGGGTCCCCTTCTGCAGGGTTTCTCTCTGAAGCACCAGAAGCAGATGGACGGTGCCCTCTCCTCAGATTTCTGGGTCCCAGTTCTCTGTGTTCCTGCCTCCGAGCCACTGAGGCACCAGGCAAGCCAGGTGGTGCCCCTCCCAGAGGCGTGTGCACCAGCTCTAGAGGACCCCATCTCCATCTCCAAGCTCCTAGTGCTCACAAACCCAGCCTCTCACCGCTATTTCCCTAGCCCTCGGGGTGATAGTTGCCTCCTGCAGTTAACTCTGAGGTACCTCAGGGTTCTTTTTTTGCCCTTTCAGTCTGCTAATACCAGTTTAGCACCTTCCCTGGTAGCTCAGATGGTAAAAAGTCTGCCTATAGTGTGGGAGACCCAGGAAGATCCCCTGGAGAAGGAAGTGGCAACCCACTCCAGTATTCTTGCCTGGAAAATCCCAGGGACAGAGGAACCTTGCAGGCTACAGTCCATGGGGTCACAAACAGTTGAATACAACTGAGTGACTTCACTAGCAAATACGTTTAATTAATTCCTTTTATTAAATTCTCTGTTAAAACAACTATGGCGATCAACTCCTTACCTAAATAATATTTATATAATCAAAAGACTTTCTGGAGAGTATTAACAATTTGGTTTCCTTGGTTAGTTTTACTGTATTTAATTTAAAGTTCATTGAATTTTCCAATGCTTTAATTTTATAATCATTAAAAAAAAAAAAAACCTATGGTGGTTTCTATTTTCCTGGTTGGACTCCAACACAGGAGGAAAGCATGGAGGGAAGTACGTGTCAGGTTGAACCTGCTGCTGCTGCTAAGTCACTTCAGTGGTGTCCGACTCTGTGCGACCCCATAGACAGCAGCCCACCAGGCTCCCCCGTCCCTGGGATTCTCCAGGCAAGAACACTGCAGTGGGTTGCCATTTCCTTCTCCAATGCATGAAAGTGAAAAGTGAAAGTGAAGTCGCTCAATCGTGTCCGACTCCTAGTGACCCCATGGACTGCCGCCTACCAGGCTCCTCCGTCCATGGGATTTTCCAGGCAAGGGTATTGGAGTGGGGTGCCATTGCCTTCTCCAGGTTGAACCTGCTAGTGAAGAGTTTTATGGGTAGTTTGATAGAGGATCTGTCTCCTCCTTACCTGGGAGATGCTGGGGAGGAGAACTTTCCATTTCATGTTCAAATGGCAATCTTCATGGAACTGTGTTCAAGAACTAACTGGAAGTTACCACCCACTAACTTTGCAAGTTATCTACCATTTCTAATACTGTATTCTGAGGGGTTTAGGTACAGATAGTGGAGGGAGCTTCCCAGGTAGCTCAGTGAGTAAAGAATCCGCCTGCCAATACAGGAGACATAGGTTGAATCCTCAGGTCAGGAAGATCCCCTGGAGGAGGGCACAGCCACCCATTCCAGTATTCTTGCCTGGAGAATCCCATGGACAGAGGAGGCTGGTGGCCTACAGTCCATAGGGTCGCAGAGTTGGACATGACTGAAGCGACTGAGCATGCACACATGTATCAGTGGAGGAACATATGTCTTTTAAATAGCCAGGGATTCCAGATCTCTGGCTTGGCAGACCCTCAGTGTAAGATGGTCTTGGCAAGGGAAAGAAGACCCAACTGGAGAAGAGAATGCTGTGAAATGACTATACAGAAGGAGTTAAGCAACCTAACTGTTCATAAAAACCAAAAGGGAGGCCACCACACTCTAAGTTCCAAGGGGGAGGACTATTAAAATCACAGGTGGTTGCAATAACCACACATTCATTCAGGGCTGAATTTCCAATCCCTATCTCCTTACTTTGGGAGCAATTAGTCTCAGGTGAAAAATTGCACTTGCAGCTAATTGCACCTGCAATTACCTACTTCCGGGTGCAATTAGCCACTTGAACCTAATTCTGAGTGTGCAAGTGTTTAATTTCGTATGTGAGTGGGTGATTCCAGATACAGTTAGTTGTGCCCTCAGTCTTTGCACCTGCAACTAATTGTGACTAATAAAAGAAGTCTTCACGAAAGTCAGGTTGGAGGCGCATATGGTAGACCTTGTTTACGGGACCAAGAATTAGATCAGTTGCACTGATAAGACACAAGTGTACTAAAGAGAGCAAAGGGAAAACTTATTAGACTTTGTCATTCTTTAGACCTAGGGTCACATTAACAATGTCCCTTTTCTATAGCATGTTCCTCCTGGACCACCGAACATGAAGTCAGCCAGTGAGAAGCCTGGCTTGGCTCAAAAAGCTGCTGACAATGAAGAATATCCATAACGCATAGGTCAAAACTGCATTCCAGTCAATTCTCCATTATTTGGTCAATGCTGGTGAGGTTGTTCAAAACACTTAGGTAACAGACTGAATTAACTGAAATACTACTATGTGCTAAGTCATATAGTGAACCCAGAGATTAATAGGCATAGCTCCTGCCATCAATTTCAAGTCAGTTCCACAGATATTTATTGAGTGCCTACTGACCCGGGTTTGATCCCTGGGTCAGAAAGACCCTCTGGAGAAGGGAATGACAATCCACTCCAATATTCTTGCCTGGGGAATCCCATGGAGAGGGGAGTCTGGTGGGCCACAGTCCATGGGGTCACAAAGAGTTGGACACGACTGAATGACAAACACCACTACTATCTGTTTAGCACATCAAAGTGTTCATGAGCTTATTGGGAAAACGCATTTATTCTTTCTACAAGTACTGATTTATTGAGCCCTCTTGAAATCTACATTCAAGTGGGGAAAACAGATGTTAAATAATTGTTTACACAATCAATGTCTTCATTACAGAGGCTGTGAGAGTGTACAGTTGGGACCTGCCCTGGGCTGAGAGTTCAAATTAAGCTTCTCCAAAGAATTGATGCTTGAGCTGAGATTTGAAAGATGACTAGCAGTTGCCTAGACAAGGGGCAAGGGAGACTGGACTCCAGGTGAAGGAAGTAAAACTGCAAAGGCTCAGAGGCAGGAAGGAACATAGCAACATTAAGTAGAAAGAAGGCCCAAGTGGCTAGAAAATAGTAAGAATGCAGGGCTGTGAAGTTTATGTGGTAAGTGAGAGGAGGTTCTATTTAAAGTACCCAAAACTGTGCCCCATGAAATAACTGACAATGGTTCTTTCCAGGAAAGAAGGCAATGTGTGACTTCTCAACATTAGCCAGGAATCTTGTGTGTGTTTTATTTTGTCCCTCTTCCTCTAATCTCATCAACACCAACCTGGACCTTGGAACAGCCAGAGGAAAATGAGGTAGAAGAAGAATAACATTACACATCAACCCCTCCCTCCCAACCGCACATCTCTGGGCTTACACTTGGATAAGTGACTTGGATTTGGAGATGAGCCTAAAGTATCATACCAGGCTTCCCTGGTGACTCAGACGGTAAAGCGTCCGCCTGCAATGTATGAGACCCAGGTTCCATCCCTAGGTTGGGAAGATCCTCTAGAGAAGGAAATGGCAACCCACTCCAGTACCCTTGCCTGGAAAATCCCATGGACAGAGGAGCCTTATATGCAACAGTCCTTGGGGTCGCAAAGAGTTGGACACGACTGAGTGACTTCACTTTCTTTCTTTCTTTCTAAAGTATTATGATACATTAGACTGGACCGGACTTTTAATACTTGGAAATAAACCTCATCTTCAAAATTGCTGTGGGCTTAGTTGCTCAGTCGTGTCCAACTCTTTGTGACCCCATGGACTGTAGCCCAGAGAGGTCCTCTGTCCACGAGGATTCTCCAGCAAGAATACTAGAGTGGGTTGCCGTGCCCTCCTCCAGGGGATCTTCCCAACCCAGGGAACGAACCCAGGTCTCCTACATTACAGGGGGATTCTTTACCATCTGAGCCACCAAGGACGTCCAAGAATACTGGAGTGGATAGCCTATCCCTTCTCCAGGGGATCTTCCTCATCCAGGAATCAACCCGGGGTCTCCTGCATTGCAGGCAGATTCTTTACCAGCTGAGCTACCAGGCAGATACGAGGCAGACTGCATGGCAGGTGGATTCTGAACTCCTTCAAAATTGAGGCTATTCTCATTGTTGGAGGTGATTCAGGAAGCTATGGGGTGTCTCTAAAGGGTGGGTTAATAAGGACTCATTGGAGAAGATTTGAAGGTTGAATGGAAGAGACATCTGGTCTTTTCGTGATTGCACTCTATTGAGGGCTGAGAAGGCAGGGAAGGTTCCATAAAGATAAGAAGGCCTAGTAGGCTTTGTAGAGAGGAGGGTTCAGGCAGTGCAGGAGCAGAGTAGTGAGAACACAGGAGATGGATTCTGTTCTCTGTAGGGTGGGAAGTCTCAAGAAGGGGGCCTGGCTGGAGTAGATGGGGAGATGAGAGCTGCAGCGCTGGAGGAACACGGGGAACAGGAGTACTATTGCAGCATCGGATCTGGCTTCTCTGCCACACTCTTAACAAGCAGCAAAATGACTTAGTCTAAACCAGGGGGTTCACACAGGCAACCTCCCTTCAACCGTTAAGATATGACTTTTTCCCCCTTTCTTCTTTGTGTATTGCCTGGTGGGATGGTAAGAAGTCACACTGTGAGGATATTCCCTCCATATCCCCAGTCCTCCATCAGCATTCCAGGCCAAGAGAGAACACGTGCCGTGCAGGTCTTCAAGAAACAGGGAGGGGAGGAGGGTTCACTCTCTTCCCCCTCTCTCTTTCTCCTGTCTCTCTGTGGCTGAGATTGGCTTGATGTTCCCCAGATCATCTACTCCTCACTCAGCACACAGGAAGACTGTTTTCTAGCCTCCCTTCCTGTCAAACTAGAGTCCTGGACCTGGGTTCTAGACAGGCAGCCAGGGCAGCCCTGGTCCCTAAAAGATTCATTTCAGTCTTTCACTCACTCTTCTCTCCCAACTCATGAGATGAAACAGAAAGGACTTTAAGATGGTGGAGACACGAGATGGCAAGAATCTGCCTCCCTGTTCAGATGGGAGCCATCAGAGCCTCAGCAGACCATGACACAGGCAGGTTATGCTTGGTTAAGACACTGAGACGTGGGGCTGTCCATTACTGCAGCAGGGTGTACCCTGGTGTACCCTGACATGGCAGCCCACACCCAACCCCAGGGTCTGCTACAATCTTGTTTGCCTCCCTTCTGGACACTTTCCACGACCCCTTGGTCCTCATTCATTTCTGTGCAGCAAAATATTAACAGTTCTAGAGATGGGGAAGACGATCCACAAGGAAAACCCTCAAGGACTTCCCTGGTGATACTGTGGTTAAGAACCCACCTTTCAATACAGGAGGCATGGGTTCAACTCCCGGTCAGGGAATTCAGATCCCACAGGCTATGGGGCAGCTGAGCTCGAGCACCACAACTGGAGAGCCCATTCACCACAACAAAGACCCAGAGCAGCCAAAAAGGAAAAGATCCAGGTCCTTCTCTTCCTGGAGCATGCTACTGCGCTGCCACACCACAGCCCCAGTGGGCCCCTCCTCTTGAAATGCTCACCTCTGGAGGGTCCCTCAGGTGGTTTCTTCTTAGCCGAAATGACCCTTTCTCAGAGAGGCTGGGGCACCTGCCCAACTCAACATCACAATACTCTCCTGTACCACCTCAGGGCACTTATAAATCCATGAAATTATCTTATTTGTCTATTGTCTTTCTCCTTCTAGGATGTCATCTCCATGAGAACAAGATCTCAGTTTTGTATGTGTTGTTTCTTTGCGTGCGGGCTCAGTCACTTCAGTCGTGTCTGACTCTTTGCAACCCCGTGCACCATAGCCCACCAGGCTCCTCTATCCATGAGATCCTCCAGGCAAGAATACTGGAGTGGCTTGCCATGCCCTCCTCCAGGGAAACCTCCCAACCCAGGGATCAAACCCACATTGGCAGGTAGGCTCTTTACCACTGGCACCACCTGGGAAGCCCATGGAATGAATGAATGAGAGGATATAAAGATTCTCACTCCAGGTTATCTCATCTCACTTCCTTTACAAATAAAGAAATCGAGCGCTTTTCCTACAAAGAGGAAACAGAGAAGCAGCTAATGCAACTTTACAATGCAAGCTGTTTCTGGAGCACTGAACTCGAATGTGATTTATTCAAGTGAAAACTCTGGGGGAATTGTTTTGGAGGGATCCATAAAACAAATGTCATTTTCACCTGGAGAATTCACCCAACCTTCTAACCGATTTCAAATATAGTTATTTAATGCAGATTTGACAAATTTGAAACCTCTTACACAAAGCCATTTATCATCTACTGTGTGCCTGCCCTGCATCACCTTTTAAGTTATAGCTCTTTAATAGGGTAAAACATTTCATAAAATCATCAAAATACCTTAAACCAAAACTGCCTATAAGAATTGATGAGTTTCAGGCATTGATTCAAGCCCTGAAAACATCAACCTTGCCATTGGCACCATGGGCACTTCTAATAAAAGCAGCTAAGGAGGTATAATGAATATCAAATGAACCATTTTGTATGTCTGTGTGGTTTCTCCAATTGGAAATAAATCAATGAGCCGTACAAAATGCATATTTTAGTGGTATATTCATAAACAATAATCTTGTTTTTCTATCATGACTCGGGTGTCATTCTTTTTTTATAACCCAACTGAAGGTTTAATAATTTATTTTATATATACATAACCCAAAGCATAAAAGGGGAGGACAATCTAGCATGTGTTTGATATTTAAAACATCCTTGTGTGGAAGCTATGTGGATCATAAAGGTAAAAGCAAAGCACTCACGATCTTGTAGCAAACACGGGTGAGGGCTGTGTGCTACGTCGTCGCTTCTGTCGTGTCTGACCCTTTGCGGCCCCATGGACTGTAGCCCACCAGGCTCCTCTGTCCATGGGATTATCTAGGCAAGAATACTGGAGTGGCTTGCCATGCCCTCCTCCAGGGGATCTTCCCGACCCAGGGATCAAACCCAGGTTACGTGCATTGCAGGTGGATTCTTTACCACTGAGGAGCCTAGTCGCAAACACAGGGCATGTGAATAGTAACCAGTAAACAAGAAAGAAACTTACATGAATACCAAGAGGCAGCCTAGACTGCCGCGAGCTAAGTGAAGCGGAACAGGCGGCCTGAATCAAATCCTGCTTTGCGGGTGCTGTTAGCCGAGCCCATGCCAGCCCTCCTGGCCGGCTCAGCCAGGGACAGCAGACTCGTGGGGCTGAGGTGAGTTCCCCCAGCAACACTGTGGAGCATTCCCCTGTAGACCTCCCCATGACCCTGCCAAACAGGTCAGCTGGGCTGTCCCACCAGCTCGCTCAGCTGGGTAAGTGGCTTTCCCTCCCTCTGGCATGGGCTCAAACCCTATGATCCAAAGCTGCCCTCTCTATCTCAGCAACTTCCATTCCAGAGGCCAAATATAGCCATCCCCTTGCCGGATCACAAAACTTCCAGTCAGACGGCCGGGCCCAGTGACAGCCGAACGAAGAGCATCTCCCCAGCCCAGCCCACAGACAAAAGTAACAGCCACGTGGTGAGCATGGGCTGGACTTTTTTTTTTCCTGTCATTAGGACTTTGGAAGTATTTTTGTGTTGGTTCTGGATTGTTCTGTTTGTCTTTGTTGTTTGGAAGTAGACGTAGTCATTGAAGAGGTTGCTACACCCACGTCCCATATTAGACTCATGCCTTTAAATCAGCTGTGGTGGCTCATAACCAGAAAGGCATTCATTTCTTAAACCTCCCAGTCACCTACACAAAAGGAGCGTCCAGGGCACAAGAAAGGCCAGAAATGGGATGGACCTAACAGAAGCAGAAGATATTAAGAAGAGGTGGCAAGAATACACAAAAGAACTATACAAAAAAGTTCCTCATGACCCAGATAATCATGATGGTGTGATCACTCACACTCACCTAGAGCCAGACATCCTGGAACGTGAAGTCAACTGGGCCTTAGGAAGCAATACTATGAACAAAGCTAGTGAAGTGATGGAATTCCAGTGGAGCTATTTCAAATCCTGAAAGATGACACTGTGAAAGTGCTGCACTCAATATGCCAGCAAATTTGGAAAACTCAGCAGTGGCCACAGGACTGGAAAAGGTCAGTTTTCATTCCAATCCTTAAGAAAGGCAATGCCAAAGGATGCTCAAACTATTGCACAATTGCACTCATCTCACACGCTAGTAAAGTAATGCTCAAAATTCTCCAAGCCAGGCTTCAGTAATACGTGAACCGTGAACTTCCTGATGTTCAAGCTGGTTTTAGAAAAGGCAGAGGAACCGGAGATCAAATTGCCAACATCCACCGGATCATCAAAAAAGCAAGAGAGTTCCAGAAAAACATCTATTTCTGTTTTATTGACTATGCTAAAGCTTTTGACTGTGTGGATCACCACAAAATGTGGAAAATTCTGAAAGAGACGGGAATACCAGACCATCTGACCCGCCTCCTGAGAAATCTGTATGCAGGTCAGGTAGTAACAGTTAGCACTGGACATGGAACACACTGGCTCCAACTAGGGAAAGGAATACATCAAGGCTGACGTGGACTGTGACCAGCCAGGCTTCTTTGTCCATAGGATTCTCCAGGCAAGAATACTGGAGTGGGTAGCCTTCTCCAGGAGATCTTCCCAACCCAGGGATCAAACCCAGACCTCCCGCATTGCAGGCAGATTCTTTAGCATCTGAGCCACCAAGGAAGCCCAAGAATACTGGAGAGGGTGGCCTATCCCTTCTCCAGGGGATCTTCCTGACCCAGGAATAGAACCAGGGTTTCCTGCATTGCAGGTAGATTCTTTATGAGCTAAGCTACCAGGGAAGCCCAAAAGTGATACATACAGTGATACAAATAACCCTTGAAAGCAATTATTCTGTTTTGATATTATCCTGTATCCCTGAACAGGAAGTAGGAGTTTTGAGTCAGCCACCTGGTACCAATGAAAGTGAAAGTGTTAGTCGCTCAACTGTGTCCAACTCTGTGATCCCATGGACTGTAGCCCACCAGGCTCACCTGTTCCTGGGATTCTCCAGGTAAGAATACTGGAATGGGTTGCCACTTCCTTCTCCAGGGGATCTTCCCTACCCAGAGATCGAACCCATGTCTCCTGCATTAGCAGGTGGCTTCTTTACCACTGAGCCACCTGGGAAGCCCACAAAGACCCAGCACAGCCAAATAAGAAAATAATTTTTAAAATAAATCAAAAAAATAAAAGGAGAGTCTAGCAAGTGCATCTCCTCCCCACCCTGTCCAGCAGGGCCTCCTGCAGAGCCAGGATGAGGCTGGGACCAAGCACTAGGATGCCTAGAAAAGGCACCCTCAGTCCAGCTGGAGTGACAGCTGCGACTGTAAGAGGCGCCTCTGTGGGGCTGGACCGGGGCATTTCCATGTTCATACCCATGATGCACCTGGGCAGCAGTCGACCGGGGCATTTCCATGTTCATACCCATGATGCACCTGGGCAGCAGTTGACCGGGTCATTTCCATGTTCATACCCATGATGCACCTGGGCAGCAGTCGACCGGGTCATTTCCATGTTCATACCCATGATGCACCTGGGCAGCAGTCAGGCCTTGGGCCCCAGAGCTGTCAGCTCAGTGCCCTCTGCAAATACTAAAATGAGTTAAATTATTCATTTATTTCTTTAAAAGTACACAGGGTTCGACCACCACAAAGCCCACTTTTAATCTGCTTCCTGACACGCAGGGCTCAAGTCAGCCAGGTCTTGTGCAGGCCAACAGACACATCTTGTTAAGTCTTACCCAGCAGATGACACTCAATGGGACGGTGCTAGAGAAATCCAGGCTGGGGAAGGTGACTGTCTACTCCAGGCCCTATTTCCAAGTGCAGTGCATGATAAGCAGCGGTGCAGAACTATAACCCTTAGTTGTCGGAACATCTTTGTACTTTGTTCTTCAAAGGCAGAATGTTTTCTGGCATGTTGCTACCTAAGGAAAAAAAAATACTCCCCTAATTTCTACATATGCATGCCTCTCACTTCTCATTGCAGTGCATGTTGTCACAGGACCATTAAATAATTTATGCCTTTAATACATTTATCAGCTCTCCTCTGTGTGTGTGTGTGTGTGTGTGTGTGTGTGTGTGTGTGTACGGATCCTGTGTGCCAGTGTCAAAGATGTCTTCTCTATTAAAGGAAAGCAAGCAACCTCTTGGGTCATTCTCCACCATGAAATAAACTTTGCATTTTATGCGTCAAATGAGTAAAAAGTGATAACAGGTCCCTGTTCTTTACACAAAATGAAGTTCTCGTTTACACCAGAAAAGGAGTCGAACTAAGCATTTTACCCTATATATCTTCTGAAATTGCTCCCCTTCCTTCTTCTTTTCTAAGGAAGGTCTCTGTTACTCCATGTCAGCTGTAAAGGGAAAATGGCTCCTCAGTTTCAACTTGTTCTATTTACGCTGCATTTTCTTTGCTCCCGCCTCGGAATGTTTACCATGCCTGTCATCAAGAACAGCTTCGGAGCACCCAGCAGTGCCAAGGGTGGTACCAGGTGTGTGTGTTTGGCAGTCCTCGCCTCCACAGCTGCCCACAGGCTCCAACTTGGATTCAGCCATGGTGATCATTCACACCCTTGCGGCAGCAGCATGTCGGGGTACTACCAGCAAAGACGACAAGCAGCAATAGTGAGCACCAGGGCAGCAGCTGCTGTGGGCAAAGGCAGGTGACTGCACCTGGCTCGTGTCAACTTCCTGCTCCAGCCACTGCCCTCCACCCACCGTTCTCATTCGGAAGGCTTTTGTGTCTCGCTGGTACCATGAAAGAATTGCCAGAATGATACAATCTTAGAGGAAGGGATCTCAAAAACATGTAGTTGGACCTGCTTGCTTTAAAGATAAGGAAGTGGAAGCCCTGAGGGTATAAGTTTTTTGGCCATGTTCATGCAGGTGGTTATTGGCAGAGTAATGACTGGAATCAAGTCATTGAAGCCACTTTCTAACGATCTTTCTGCCATACCCATGACTTTTCAACATTCGTTAGCACAATCCACAGTATGGAATAAATTTTACATCATCATCCACAGTATTACAGATATGCACAACTAACACAAAATCTCGCAAAACAGTAGTTATCTTTACTATATGTGATATACTCTAGTATTTTCTCTTATAGTATATTCATTTTAAAAGAGCCTGGAGATTGCTTGGCAGCATGTGTACTAAAACTGGAACAATACAGAGAAGATTAACATGGCCCCTACACAAGGATAACATGCAAATTTTCCCCATTTTTTTTTTCACATTTACCAAATGTTCCTTTTCTTTCCAGGGATAATATTTATAGGTACACAGTAAAATAATTTGCATTTTTCCTAATTAGATACATCTACTGAATATCTAGGAAGGTGGAGTTGAAATAGGTGTAGAGAGGGGTCCCCGCCAGATCGAACCTGTCATACGCCCGATCAGGAATAAGCTTGTTGTCTGGTCTGTCCTTAATTCTGAAAAGGCAGAATGATCTAGCAGAAAGAACACTGGGTCTAGTCCTGGCTCCACCATCTTGCAAGTGTGTGACTTGGGGTGAATTTTCTCTGGGTTCTGCTATCTCAACTGCAAGATCAAGCTGTTGTTAATTGACAGGAGTTCTGAGAAGGGAACACAATAATGCAAATGAATGCAATAAAAAGCTCTATCCACAAGACTTGTCCTGGAACAGCGATGGTTTTAAATTCTCACATTTCAGAGAAATATGGTGTCTCAAGATGTTTCTGGATTCTCATCAAAACACCTGCATAATGTATTATGAATAAATTTGGTATAATAAAGGAAAACTAAGCCCTGGAACTGACTCATTTTTAAATGCTTTTGCAGGTGTTTAGAGAGGAGGAGTTGACCCTAAATCTTGAAGATGTTCAGCTTCAGAAAAGGAGAAGTCATTGAGGTCAAAGATGAGTCTCTGCTCTTGAAAGGAAAAGGTGATCGGTCACAAATTGAAAATCACAATCAAGGAAGGTTACTGTCAGTGAGTACAAAGAGGAAGAATTGAGTACTATAAAACAATCAGATGCAACAGCCATGCTGAAGGCTGGTGGAACATGTGGAGTGGAATGAATGAGAAGAAAGAGTTCCAGACGCATTCAGTGCTGCCCAGCTGCTTTTGAAGAAGCCATCTTTCTAGGAGGTGGTTTGGCTTGGGTTCAGCATATTCCAGCTTTGGACAATCCAATAATTTTTTTTAAAAAACTGCTATAGAAATTATTTTTGTTAAATATTCAAAATGTCTGCAATAACATAACCTTGCCCAAAGTGACAGTTAGAAGGATCCTTGACAACTGAGAACGTTCGTCAAAGCCAATTCAGAAGCTGGTGGTGATGCTCTGCTTGGAGATATGACTAAGATAAAAAAAAAAAGACATTAGCAGTCCTACTAAGGTACTGAGAGCTGCCTCATGGCTGTTTCTGCTGTGTGAAACAGAGCAGAAGTTGTAGCAAAGATACTGAAGAGGGGGCGGATCCTGCATGGCCAGAGTGGGTGGAGGTGGTGTGGAGGCGGTGTGGAGGTGGCGTGTTCTCAGAGCTGCATTTCTCACCAGTAACTTCAGGGAAATCACTTGAAAAAAAAAAGACCAAAGAAAAGGTTACAGGTTTCAGTTAGGGGTATCGGCTGACAAAGTGCATGATGGTTTACGGCTGTCATGGTGCACGCCCACAGATAACATATTTTGTGCTTTTGAATGAAAAGACATTTGTACACTCTCTTAAAAAAAATGTCAGCTATGCTTACAACATTTATTCCACAACCCACCCAATAGAGCATTTGATATCAGCACACCCGTGGTGCAGAGGGGTGAGCCCCGAGTGGGGGCAGTGTGCCCTCTTTCCCCACAGACTCACCTCCAGCCTGTCTCATTTGCTCCACCAACACCTACTCCTATTGCACCCTCTGAAACCTCTGTTCCATGGTGAGAAATCCTCCCTTGACTAGTGGGGGGAGCACTCCTTTCTCTTCCTGTTTCCTTTGGAGTCTGGTTCTCTCAGCCATGAACTCACCATCCCACTCCACTGTTCCCAGACTCCCAGGGATGGGGAGGGAGATCTGTGTCCTCTTGACCCCTTGGAGACAACATTGCTCTTCCACCTTCATATAAATCCCTCCTTCCCTCCTCACGCCACCTGTTCGCCCACTGTGAGTGAGTGAAAAGTCACTCAGTTGTGTCCAACTCTTTGCAACCCCATGCACTATATAGTCCATGAAATCCTCCAGGCCAAGAATACTTTAGTGGGTAGCCTTTCCCTTCTCCAGGGGATCTTCCCAACCCAGGGATCAAACCCAGTTCTCCCGCATTTGCAGGCGGATTCTTTACCAGCTGAGCCACAAGGGAAGCCCAAGAATACTGGAGTGGGTAGCCTATCCCTTCTCCAGCAGATCTTCCCAGCCCAGGAATCAAACCAGGGTCTCCTGCATTGCAGGCGGATTCTTTACCAACTGAGCTATCAGGGAAGCCCACGACTGCCCCCAAACCTCCAACTGGCATCTTGGTGGCTTACCACTTTCTTTTCTATCCTAGAGCCTCCAATCAGCATGGCACTTCCATATCCACATGGACCATCACTACCCTCCCCCCTTCATTCCCTCCCTTCCCTGGTTACAAATCTGACTTTGGAATAACCTAGCATCATCCCTGGTGACTCAGAGGTTAAAGCATCTGCCTGCAATGCGGGAGACCTGGGTTCGATCCCTGGGTGGGGAAGATCCCCTGGAGAAGGAAATGGTAACCCACTCCAGTAGAGAATGGGGAATGCCTGGAGAATCCCATGGATGGAGGAGCCTGGTGGGCTACAGTCCTCGGGGTTGCAAAGAGTTGGACACAACTGAGCGACTTCACTCAGCATCATCCCACTAGTGTTGTCCTCCACCTTCCGCCCCCGTTATGTCCATTTCCCCTCGTTCTCTCAGCTCTCTTGTGGTTTGGCTTCGCTCCCCATCCAACCTAGATTCTAGGGACGAGAGCTTCAAGCACTCTACTGACAATCTAGACCAATGGTCACGAATTTATTTCATAATGTACATCCAAAAGTGATACAGGAGAAATAATCAGGCACATATCTCTGACATTCACTCATTCATTCATAAATTGCATACAGTTTACTATCAGATCAACATTTTCTTTTTAAAATGTACCATAAATCATAAAGAATCCGCCTGCAATGCAGGAGACCCAGGTTCAATCCCTGGGTTGGGAAGATCCCTGGAGAAGGGAAAGGCTACCCCTCCAGTATTTTTGTCTGGAGAATTCCATGGACAGAGGAGCCTGGTGGGTTACAGTTTATGCAGTCACCAAGAGTCAGACACAATTGAGAGACTAGCACACACACACACAAATATAAGGGCATTAACAGCCAATATTGTGAGAGCTTCATGAGGAAATGGCAACCCACTCCAGCACTCTTGCCTGGAAAATCCCATGGACGGAGGATCCTGATAGGCTACAGTCCATGGGGTCGCAAAGAGTCGGACAGGACTGAGCGACTTCACTTTCACTTTCACTTTCACTTTTCGGTATTCTCTACCCATTCCCAGTGGATCATTTCACACAGGCCCTGGAGGGAAGCACATGCCAGTCTCAGAACCACAGCCCCAATCCCTATCTCTCTCCCCACTGTCACATCCATCCTGAGAAACCAACCCGGAACCCATCAGCCATGGTATCCCGTTCTCTTCCAAGTGCCTGCATGATGCTGGGGGCCAGCTTGGTCCCAGGCAGCTTCTGTAGACTTACCTTTCTCCTCAAGGCCCTGTCACCGAAAGCCTCAGGGGCTAAAGCCAAGCCTGTTGGCAAGAAAACTTCCTGCCTCTCTGTACCACCAGCACTGAGGACAGTCCTGGCACTTGCCCTTGATCCTCAGCATCTGATGCATTGCATGGTGCACACACGTGGCTTCTCCATCACCCTGGGCCACACATGGCAAAGACATGAAGAACATACAGAGAAAAACCCAACAGGTCAGGGGTTCCAGTTGGGTACAGGCTTGGTTCTGAAGCTGTATGAGGGCCACTTGCCCCCACAGCACCTGTCTGCCCAGCATGACCCAACAATAGACCAGGCCTTCAGAAGCCAGACACACCACAGCTGACCGGGCTCTCATTAGGCCACATGTGACTGAATCAGTTTAATTAAAGCCCACTGCACACCCTGACTGTTCCAGAGGGTTGCTATGGAGACAGGAAATAGGGCCCCTCCAGACAAACTTCTCTTTACTCTCAGGCTTGGAGAAGCCTGGGCTCAGGACACCTCCATCTCCTTCTGACTCCAGCTCATAGAAGGATTCCTTGGCTATCACAGGGTGGAGGTGGGTGAGAGAGGGACGAATCTTGAAGCAGCAGAGCACTGATGCCAGAGCAGCGCTTAGGAGAGGTGATGATGAGAGCCACAGAGTGTGCTGGTGGCTGGGCTTTCCTCTCTGGCCGGAAGGAATCTTTTGCACTTTCCCCACCCCCCTTCCCCTGCCCCCTGCTCATTACCTGGAGACGCAGGCCCAGGTGAGCAATGTCTGCAGGACACACAACAGCTACCGTACTTTCTCAGGAGGGTAAAGATGATTCAGAAAAAAATCCCTCACTTCCCGTCAATTCTTTCATCTTCTCTTTCTCCACTCCCCAGCCCAGTGTTTCACATCCAGTGATCCATGACTGACCCCTGCCTCAGAGTCACTTTCAGGCCTATTTAAAATGCAGATTCCTGGGCCTCAGTCAGACTAAATCAGAAACTCTGAAACCAGAGTCATGAAGTCTGCCCAACTACTCCTTGTTAATCCACACCCCCTCTCCACCTTACCACCATTCCCATGTGCCCCCCACTCCTCAGGGCATCATAATGATGCCAACAGGGACTGAAAGGGAAGGTCCTGGGCAGGAATGAGATCCCCTGGGCTCTCACCTTCCTGCGCTGACCATGAGCGTCTCCTTTACTAAGCTTCATTTTCACCTGTGACATCTCACATGGCTCCTCAGGGCCCTGCTTAAATTAAGTTGGCCTACTTGTCACAAATGAATTCTGGGCAAGCTGGGGTCTTAATACCTTGACCTCAAATAAAGTCACCAAGAGGAAACCTAGTAAATCAGGGAGCTGAGATCTGACATAATGTTGATCTCTTCTGGGCCAAAACCACCGTCTACTATCAGGTCCCTGGTAATGGGTTTGCAAAGATGGAAATGTTAATCAGTGCTAAGCAAGAGTTACAAATGATAAAGACCAGTGCCATCTACTCACCTCCAGGGGATGGGTGTGAACTTGAGATAACTATGACCATGAAGCTCTTGAAACCCAAAGACAATTCTCTGAACCATTCCTCCGCTCACGGAATTTCCATGGCGCCAGTCCCTCTGCAGCTCTGACAAGTGAGCTATTTTTGTATGTGAACAAGTACAGTGATTGTTATCTGTGCTCTGAATCAAGGATAAAAAGGAAAGGTGAGAGGGAGAGAGAAGAGTGTGAGAGAGAAAAAATGGAGGCGAGATGCAGAAATACAGAAATGTAGGAAGGATACTGGAAACCAGAAGAAAAGGAGCCAGGTGCCCTTCCCGGGGAGGAAGCAGCCCAGAAGGAAGGGTGAGACTCCAAACGGCCAGGTGACACCTTGGCAACCATACGACAGCGCCTCCCTCTGGTCTCACAGGATCCTGGAGCGGCTAATGATGACATACTCAAAGGGCTTCGAAAGAGGTCAAGTGCTACTCGTTCAGGGGCCAGATCCCTGTTTGTGATCCTTTCCAACAGCCCCAGCCTAAGACCTGGACACTACAGACCACGTGGCGAACCAGCAAACACTTTTCCATTAAGCAGATCCCCATCTACTCTTCCGGCACCGGATTACCTAGGGACCTTAATAAGGATGCTACTTTAGCAAGAAACTGAAAACGAGTAGAAAACACTCCCTTAGAATATGTTGAAACCCTCCTGTAACACACCACTCCACCAAGAGCCCATGTTCCACATATGTTTTAATGCATTTATACATTTTTGTTTTCAGACCAGCAAGGCCTGAGCCACAGCTTCCTGCATTCTGCCTCGTCAGCGTGAAAAAATTTGTTGCCCTAGGCCCCTTCAGTTTCCTCTGGGGCTCTCCTTCTCCTCAGAGTTTGACTAAGATGAGAAGTTTACCCCACAAGGTAATAGAGAGACTGTTCTCGGTTCTGATTCAACCCTTGGGCTTCCTGTCATGAGGCAGCTTTGCGGAGGTGTGCTTGCCACCACGACCTGACCACAAGAGGGAGCCAGAGAGCAGCGAGGGCCCAACATTCCAACCCTGCCCCCCGCTCCGAAGAGCCGAGTCCCAGTCCCTCCTCCTTCCCAGCAACTGGGAAGCTTAACAGTCCTTGCGGATCCACTGAAACAAACATGTCACCTTTATTGTACGGTTCCTTGGTAAACTCCTATTTTCGTCTTTCTCAAGTTTGGGTAGAAAACAAAACAATTAATTTAAAAAGCAGCACAGGAGAGCCCAAACATTATTTATGTCTCTAATTATCTCATTCTAGTGGGTATTTTAGTCCCTGTCTGGTCAGGACATTAATTATCTTCATAACTACAGCAAAAGTTAAATAATAAGCACCCAAGGCCCCAGCACTAGTATAATGTACAAGCCTAAATGAACGTATACATTTTATTAATGGATGCTTTATACAACTCCATATATTATAAATCAAACAAGAAACCTATTTCTAGCTTTTAAGGGTGCAGAGGAAAAGCTTTAGCATTATCGAGGATAATTTTTATTAAGTTTAAGACTCCCTTTTTTTGCAATAATGAGACTGTTATGAGGATAATTTAATCTAGTTTGTCATGAGGCACCCTGGCTTGTTAAATAAGTTAATAAATGACTGTGCATTAATCAAAGTGACAAAGCTATGAAGAGCAGGGGATGGGAGACAATTCTGGTGATAGTATTAATTAGTATTTAATTAGAAACTTAGGGCCCATAAATAAAAAAAAATCATGGTAGAGACATTTATGCAAATTGCTAGCAGCCTGCAGTAGAGTTAGCTTTGCTTTAAAGAAACACGATTTTTTTCTCCTAGCAGACTGTACACAGCAGCACTGCGGCCACATCACGTGGCTTAAACGAGCTCGTCTTTTGTTTCCAATTTGTTCCAATTACAGGCCTGTAAATTCAAATCATTCTTTTGACTGTGTTGATTGAAATGTAGAGTTTCACAATTTCTACTGGGAGTTATTTAAAAAAAAAAAAAACATAAGAAGAAATGTTTTAGAGAAGTAAAGTATTTCAGATTTTTTTTTTTCCTCTGCTGTTTTAATTAAGATGTGTGCCACCATTTCCTAAGAACAATTGTGGCTTCCATTTGGTACACAAACAATGCCTCCTTTCTAATCCTGGTGAGCTGTAACTGGGTTTTGTTATGTGATATTATATTGGAGACTGCATGGGCTCAACTGCCATCGTTTTTATTATAATCATAGCACTTTTCCCTTTTCTCTCAATCACATGCTTTGATAATGGGCAATTTTTGATGGCCCCAAAAGATAATAACCATTTGGTTCTGAACGTCACTGCTTTCCTAGGGTACATGTCCTCTTTTTCAGACTTTATTATTTGTTGCATTTATTCAAGAAAGGTTATCCACAGTAAAAACTGCTTTTTCTATTCAACAGTCTATCTCTGTCATGGTTCATTTATGTGTGAGCATGACGGACTGAAACCCGTATTATCCACAGCTGACAAGTGTCAAGCCGACAGTTCAATCAGCCCTTCCTTAAGATGATGCCCAGGGCCCTGTGTTTGAAGTAGGACAATAAAGCAGGCAACACAATCAGGGTCAAGCTGATCCAATCCCTGTATATAAAGGGGATTCTGCCTAATAACACAGTGCGATTTTTTTCCCCCTCTCCAAACACATTAGTCCTTAAACAGTGACTTGGCCCTTAAGAAAATCTGTGACTGACACGCAAATGCTGAAGTTTTAACGCAGTTGGTTTATCCATAACCTCATGGGGCTGCTGCTTTGTGCAGACTGGTTTTGTCAAAGTCAGAAAAATAATATATTCAGTGTCTGATCATTTTTAGGGAGCTATTTGAATGGGATCTTAAGTCAGACATCCTGATGTTGACACAGGGATCAGTTTCTTGTCCTTTTGTTTTACATATGTGGAACAGATCATTTGCATCGGCTAATAAAAATTAAATCTCTGACAAAACCACACAATAGTGAGCTCCCTTCAGCAACATTCCACCATTCCCTCCACCTGCTTTGGAAACAGAGTTTCTTGGTGTTTTTTGATAGGTCTCTCTAGAACAGACTAGAATGCAAACATAATCTTAAAAATCAGTGCTCCCTCAGTTTGAGCAACACTTCAACTCAAACACGCATGAAGCCACGCGTGCATGGTCAGTTATGTCCGACTCTTTGTGACCCGGTAGTCCACCAGGCTCCTCTGTCCATGAAATTTCCCAGACAAGAATATTGGAGTGGGCTGCCATTTCCTTCTACAGGGGATCTTCCTGACCCAGGGATTGAACTCATATCTCCTGCGTCTCCTGCATTGGCAGGTAGATTCTTTACCACTGAGCCCCTGGGGAAGTTTAGGTATGAAACCATTTTACTGCAAATCCTACCAACCAACAGCAGAGCCAAAGTCAACCAAAGGCTAATAGTCTGCAGAGGGCCCCTTGGAGGGGTCAGGAGACTATTACATTTGCTCTTCTCCAGACTTTGAACCACTGCAGAAGGCAGCAGGCAGGGAAGAAGTGCTCACCTACCTGACAGTGAAAATGAAAGTTGCTCAGTCGTATCCGACTCTTTGCAACCCCATGGACTATACAATCCATGGAATTCTCCAGGCCAGAATACTGGAGTGGGTAGCCGTTCCCTTCTCCAGGGGATCTTCTCAACCCAGGAATCAAACCCAGGTATCCTGTATTGCAGGTGGATTCTTTACCAGCTGAGACACCAGGGAAGCCCCACCTACTTGATAGGTGCCTTGGATAGGGAGGAAGCCAATGACCCTCTGAAAGCTTCATAAAGCTTTTGCCCTAGAAGGTACCATCAAAGAGAACATTGAAAGCAACCTCCAGGCTTTATGGATGAGGGAGGCTCAGAGACATTCGTGACTGCCAGTGTCAAGGAGCTTGGCAATGGCAGTGGAAGGGCAAAGTTAACAACAACAACAGAATCCTCCGTGTTTGCTTCTCATTATCTGGTATTACTGGGCAGACCCAAGGTAATGTAGGAGGGACTGCTGGGAAGCAGAAGTCCAAAACCAGACAGTGAGTAATGGCATCCACGGTTACCAAATAAGACCTTATATCGATCCCTTTCTTGGACTGTTCTGGAACTTTTAAGTAATATATTATTTTTTTTAATAAATCTATTTTTCAATGGAAGGATAGTTGATTTACAATATTGTGTTGGTTTCTGCCAAACATCAACATGAGTCAGCCATAAGTATATCTATGCCCCCTCTGTCTTGAACCTCCTTCCCACTGTCTCTCCATCCTACCCCTGTAGATTGTTACAGAGCCCCAGTCTGAGTTCCCTGAATCACACAGCAAATTCCCACTGGTTATCTATTTTACATATGGTAATGTATATGTTTCCATGTTACTCTACACATTTTTTGTTTGTTAGCTATTCTCCATTTATTCCAATTATAATGTCCTTCCATTTATAATGTCCATCCATTTAGCCATGCCTGCTGGCCCACTCTGGCCCGGCAGACCACATCATCCAGGCTCTCTTGGTGGTTAGAGGTCGTGGGGAGGCACTGACAACAGTCAGCCAAAGGTGGGAGGAGAGAGGCCAGAGGGTCCCTTCCTTCCTCACTCCCTCTTGATTGGCTATCTCTGAAGACAATGGCCCCTCCAGCCCCCTGCTTCCACCAAGCCCCAACTCCAGGGCTCCAGCTCTCATGGATACAGATTTGTGGGTTTCTTCCTCCAGCTCCAGCCCTTTAGTCCTGGGGGGCTGAGAGTTTCCCACTGTGGCTAATTTCTTGGTACCTCTCTGTCTCCTGTTTGATCACCTAGCCCTGCCCGTACTTCCGAACACAGTTCTTTGTTTAAAGTTACCTTTGGAACCATCTCAGGTGAACTGTTTTCTGCCAGGACCCTGACTGATACGTTGAATTACTCAGCTTCTACTTGCTCTTCCTACTTCTCATCCAGTAGTCTTTAACATACTTCGGAATCTCATAGAGAATCTGATGAAAGATATTAGCTCTCTCCCCAGAAAGCAAATTCACTTACACACATGTGCTCAAGATTTTGTGTGCAGTTTTAAAGTGTTCCCAGACTCCTTAAAGACTTTCTACAAATCTTCTAGGCAGGCTGTAGAAACTCCAATCCATTCTCTCACTTCTGCTAAGCAAATCTTCCCAGAAAACCTATTTCTTCCATTTGATCATGTTCTCATCAAAAATCTCTAGTGGTGTCCTACCAAGCACCATAAAACAAGAAGCCCGAGTCCTCAACAAAATGTCCCAGGATCAATCTGACAAGTTAGCAGCATGCTTGAGCCATTTCTTACCAGCTCACAAGAGATTATTAAATTTTCAAAGCCAGTTGTTAAACACAGCATTATTCCAAATTAGATTATATAAGCTTACAACTAAATGTTTTTATTAAAAATAAGGGTACTATGGACTTCCCTGATAGTCTAGTGAGTGAGACTCTACCTGCCAATGCAGGGACCATGGGTTTGGTCCCTGACCCAGGAAGAGTCCACGTGCCATGGGGCAAGTAAGCCTGTGCACCACAGCAATTGAGCCCACGTACCTAGAGCCCATGCTCCATGGAGAAGCCACCACAATGAGAAGTAGCCCCCACTCTTCCCAACTAGAGAAAGCCTTTGGGCAGCAAAGAAGACCCAAATATAAATAAATAGAGGTAATAAAGATAAATACTCAAAATGTGTTGCTTTCTAATGATCTCACTACTATCTGTGCACTTGAGGTTGTCTATCCTGCCTGAATGGTGGAAACACTACTTAGTGAGGTACTGTTGTGCAAAGCTTCCCAACTCCATGATGGCTTATAGAATATTTACATCATGGAAATTAGCACACACTCTGAGTCAGGTAGAATCCAGGCAGTCTGTGTTGATTGTCTAGATCAGGGCTTGGCAAACTACATCACACAGGCCAAATCTGGTCCACAGTCTGCTTTTGCAGGATCCACATGTTTCTACATTCCTAAAGGATTGCTTTAAAAAATTTTAATTAATTCTAAAAAAGAAGAGGAGGAAGAGACTGTTTGTGGTCCACAAAGTGTAAAATATTTACTCTCTGGCTCTTGCCTGGAAAATTTTGCCAACCCCTGGTCTAGACCTTAGAAAGTGATGGATAAGACATTAAGAATGCAAATTAAACTTAAAGGTGTATCCTGCCTATAATCATTACACCGTGAATGGCACACAATTAAGGAGATGTTCTTCCAGTATTTGAAAGCTATGACCCCATCAGCCCAGAAGTCTTTCTCATCACTGATGAACAAGTGAAGTTTCTACATACATCTTCATTGTTTCATGTTCATCCTCTCTGTCAATGGAAGTCAAACGTCAACCAGCATTCATGTTGGGACTATCCTCGTGAGCCAATGGCAACCAAGCATTCATTTGCAGTCTGATTTTGTAAAATCACAACTGAATCATGGCCATAGGTTAACTACACACACAAGAGTTCAGCAAGAAACAATAATAACAAACAAACAGGAAAGCATTATCTGAGAATCAATGGGCTAAAGAGTATTTTGTAATAAAGAGTATTGTATATTTTATTATCATTTTTATACACCCTTTACATCAGTATAACTTATAATAAATTTATGTACATATATACATGAGGTTATTTTTTCTAGAAAGCCAGTTATTAAACTTTTACCAGCACACTATTAACCCCACCCCCAGAGCCTAACTGGTCTGGATGATGGCCTTGGCACTGGGATTTTAAAAACTACCCCTGAGTTATTCCAATGCATAGCCAATACTGAGAATAAGTGGCTTAGGGGAGAGATCAAAGTCCAGGAAACAGAATCCCCTTAAGGTTTTGTTCTCTTTAATCAAAAAGACCACTTGAATCTGAACAAGGAGGTGCTGGGAGCGAGCACGAGGCGGGTGTTCTGGGGCAGGGAGCTGGGAGGGTCCTCCAGAAGCTAGACACACATCACTGGGCTGGCTTTTTTCCAATTTCTCGGATGAGAGTTTTCCTGGAGCAACGTCGTCACAGTCTCCTGGACACGCCACTATCACTTCCTCTCCCAAAGGTATTCTCACTATAAATCTATCAAAGGTCCCCTTTCCTCTCCCGTCTCCCACCTGAACCTTACCATCCCTCCCGTGCCAGCTTAGATACCCTCTCTCCCCTCAGAACTTCCCCAGGGGTGACAGGCTGGTCCATCTTCCTCTAGTCTCCACTGACTCCTTGGTAACAAAACCCCGATTTATTAGGACAGAGCTATGCCCAGTTCAAGACTGTTTCCAGGCCTCCCTTGTAACCAAAGTGGCCGATGTAACAATTTAGCTAATGAGACCTCAGCTGAAGCCTGCCGAGGATTGAGGGCAGAGCCTGGGCTTTCTGGATAGAACTGCCAGATTCAGACCCCGCCCCTGGTCTTCTCCAGCAGTCATGTCCAGAGCATGAGGCCATCATCCATCTCCAAAGGATGGAGGAGGACAAAAACAGCCGAGCCACACCACCAGTCCCCAGCTGCTGGCCTTTGGAGGTCTTGTTCTGTGAGGAAAACAATTCCCTCACTGTTCAAGCCATTCCTGGTTGGATATTCTGTGGCTGCAACCATACGAAATGCCAGTCCAGCCATCCTGCAATGACTGCCCTGCCTGTAACTCTGTACAACTGCAGATTTGTTCTACTCCACCTAGAACAGCCATCTCCAATGTGTAAATGGGTTAAGTCCCAGATATTTTCCTATTGGAATACAGTTGCTTTACAATGTTGTTAGTTTCTGCTGTACAATGAAGTGAATCAGTCAAATGCATACCTATATAGTATGTGAATCAGTAAGTGATGTGAATATACGTGAATATAGTAAGTGAATCAGTCAAATGCATACTTCCCTCTTGGACCTCCCTCCCATCCTCCCTCCCACCCCGAAGTCCTCACAGAGCACCAAGCTGAGCTTCCTGCGCTGGACAGCAGCTTCCCAGTAACTATTTTATACAAGGAATGTCAATGCTATTCTCTCAATTCATCCCACTTTCCCCTTCCCTTCTCCCCCACCTCACGTTTAACTATAAACCAGTTGTTTGACATTTGAGTGCACTCTCCCTATAAGACTATTTTAGAACATACAGAACAAAGGTTTGTAGTAGTATGTCAACTCCTGGCATCATCCAAGTGATTAGAAACAAGATTCAGGCAGAGTTAGGCTCATATAGCTTCATAAAGAAGTTAGATCTCCTGCAGAGATTTGTAAACAGGAAGGAAATCGAGAGCAATGATTCTGAAAGATTTGACTTTTGCCCAGAACTTATTTTTGAGGCAGGAGGATCGCGTGTAGGTACAGCATGAACTCAGCGGGTGTGTGTGCTTGGATTAGAACATAAAGGGCATAGAGCACGGAAAGGCCACATCTTGGACGTGCAAGAGAGAAGAAGCTATGACAGCTGTACCCTGAGCTTAACAGACCACATTAGCGATAGCTATTACATACACGGTTGCATTCTATTTTTGTATCATATTAACGGATATAATATTGGTAATTGTTCTTAATAGAATCACAGAAATGAGAGATGGAAAAGCTGTATGGTATGATGGAATGCTGTTCTTTTACCATTGATCATTATAATAAGCCTGCTCAGTCATTACTTACAAACCATGCTACATCTCTGCCAATGAGGCAGACCAAAATGAGGCGATAAACAAAATTGGTTTCCTTGCTAAATGCAACGCCTAAGTTTTAAGATATTTTGCTGAAGTTTTAAACCGATTGTCAATTAGTCAATGAGCTATGGCAGGCAGTGTATTTCTGGGTAATTAGTGTGTGTCTTAGGGGGGTTATTTGGCATGAGGCTGAGGGCAAAGTAATTTGTATCTCCCAGGAAGTGCGATAATTGCCTCAAGCTGAACCACTTGGAAAGTGTATTAATTCTATTAGGAAACATTTATGTTATTTTATATGGCATCCTGTATATTCATGAAGTGTACTCATCAACCATGAATTATTCATTTTGGGGGCATTATCACATGAAGGTGTCCTCCTTGATAGCCAGGAAAAGGACTGGGGTTGTTTGTGCAGTTGGGCAACTCATACTTTGTTGGAAATGAGTGTTGGGTTTTGAAGTTCATCAGAGCTTCCCAGGTGGCACCTTGTTAGGAGACCCCTGGATCCTAGGAGGTTGAGCGGCACCTTAAGAGGGGTAAAGAAAGTCAAAGGTGGTAAGGCCATCTAAACTGGCCGTCAGGACTCCGGCAGGCCTTCTGTTTATGCTGGCTCTGGGGCCTGTGGGGGAAGCCTGAGCGCTGACAGCTACAGGGAGGATAGCCTTCATCCTGGTACTTTTGGACACTCCCTTTCCAGAACCTGCTCAGGATGTTCAGGGCTCAACAAAGGCAATTATTCATTCAACAAATATTTATGAATGAATGCTCAGACAATGTACTAGTCATCTACTGTTGTGTAATAAATTACCCCCAAACTTAGCAGCCTAAAGCCACACACATTTATTAGCTCACAGTTTCAGTGGGTCCAAAGTCATGTTCGGCTTAGCTGGGCCCCCCGCTCTGCAATCTCCGACAAGCCTGCAGTCAAAAGTGTCAGCCCAGAGTCTGTAGTCTCCCCTAAAGGCTCATCTGGGGAAGGATCTGCTTCTGAGTCACGTCCAAGCTCTCAGTTTCTCAAGGGCTGTGGATGGAAGGTCTCAGTTCTCCAGTGGATATTGACCAGAGGCCTCCCCTCCAGCTCCTCTCACTGTAGGTCTCTCCAATACAGAAACCGGCTTCATCAAAGTGTGCCAGCCAAGAAGGCCAGGCAAAGGTCGCAGGCTTTTGTAGCTTAATTGCAGGACTGTCATCTCTTTACCTTGTTGATTCAAATCAGATCACCAGGTCAGGAAGATGGCAGAGGGATAGAGAGAAGTAGGGGCAGGTAAGACCTGTTTCAGAGTTTAAAATTGACCTCTTTGGTAGGAGTATGCATACTGCGAGTTACCAGTTTTCTTCACCCCGGCTCCTCTTTGTCCCTTCTTAAGGGAAATGCAAAACAAGTTGAAGAAAGAATCTTGTAACCATCATGCAGAAACAAAGAGGAGAACAGGATAACCCAGTGGAGGGTAAACAGAGAGGGGCTATGTGAGATGGGGTGAGAAGAGGTACAGAGAGGACAGCCCAGGCCCTGCATCTCCAGCTGTATTAGCCTGGCATGCAGCTTCACCTTCCCATGCTCCTGTTTCCTCTTATGTAGAAATATCTGCCTTTCGGGATTATTTGAGAGGATTAAACAACAGCCTGGTACTTTCCTGAAACATCTTGCGCATGGCTCGCTTCCTCACTTCATCCTCGCAGGTCAGAGCTCAAAAGCCCCAAGCCCTCTCTGTCCTTCTGAAGTCTTTAGTTCGCCTCGCAGCCTCACTTACCGATGCCTGTTTTCTTCTGTTCACTCAGCATTCTCGGGGCCCAGGGGAGTTCTTGACATGCAGGGGATCCTCAGTTAGACTTGTGAAGGGCTGCCGAGTCTCGTCACCGGCCAAGGGCGTCGCTGCACAGGCTGTGTCCCATGTTTTCCAATGCATCACAAACAGTGTGAGGAAATCGGCCTAGGACATAAAGAGAGTCACAGCCGCTAAAATACCCGCACAGTGCATTGCAGCATATACAGGCCTTGCTTGACCACTGTGTGACAAGCCTCGCTGGTGGCTGTCCCCATTCAGAGGTGAGACAACAGAAGGCGAAGGGACTTAACAGACTTCTCCCAAGTAGGACTGTGCCTTTACTTGCAAACAGGGTGAAAGTCTAAGAGTTCCTTCCAGTCTCCAGCAGATGTACTCTGAGCCTGCTACAATCCTGCCCGACCCCTCTGAAGCCACGGTCCCTCTGTCTCATCTCCCTTTCCTGCTCTTGGAGTCAGGGGACAGACAGACACTGTGTGTGCTGTGTACCCGAACTACACCCTGAGGAACTGCAGCAAGTCAAGCAGCCAGTTACGCGGCTGCCAGTAAACTTCTCCACGATCCAGAATTCCTTCTTTCTTTCGGAAGAACTCACTGTACTTAATCCTACCAATAAAAATCAAATCCCTTCACCGTGACCCACATGCACTCATCAAACAAGCACTGAGGATCTGCTTAGTGCCAAATATCATGCTAGGAAATGGGACCTATCACATCCAGAAGGAAAAGCAGACCTTAAGTACAAATCACTCTGTAGCTAGTGATATGGTTGGAACTATGTATGAAGGAGAAGTTCAGCGTGATGGGAAAACATAAAAGGAAAGACCACCTGGGACCTGGTCTTGGGGGGGTCATTTAAATGAAGAAAGCTCATTTAAACTGGAGAAGAAAGCAGAACATTCTAGAGAAGAGTATTTAAGAGGTTCCAGGTGGCGCTAGGGGTAAAGAACCCTGCCAATGCAGGAGACGTTAAGAGACATGGGTTCAATCCCTGGGTCGGGAAGATTCCCTGGAGGAGTAAATGGCAACTCACTCCAGTATTCTTTCCTGGGAAATCCCATGGACAGAGGAGCCTGGTGGGCTACAGTCCATGGAGTCACAAAGAGTCAGACATGACTTAGTGACTAAACAACAGCGTTTTACATACAAACACAAAATATTTTTTGTACAGTATTAATATACAATGAATTACCCAATAATAAAACTGCAGCTGGAAATTAGGGGGAAGATTTATTTTGTTTTTCCCAAAACCTCCCAGGGTTAGTTACCATTTTCAAAAAACACATCATGTATTTGCATCACCAAAAGGAATCACCCATATAAATTGATCTTTGAAACTGTCACATCCTTGATGATTATATACAGTTTCCCCCCATACTATCCAAAAGTAGAATGTTCCTATGAAACCTTTCCTAAGCCAAAACAGCATAAAACAAAGAAGCAATTACCTAAGGACACATCTTGCTAACAGATGCATCAATAAACAGAGATAAACCACAGATGCTCACAGACAGTTCAAAGCTACGGTGGCTTAATGCTGAGACACCTAGTGTAGTTCCTGGGGAAGGACCTTGGTCGTGACCTCTGCCTACTGAGGTGTGCACTGCCTCTATACCAAACATTAACATTTTTTCTGTCATAAAAGTGAAAATCCTCTTTGGATTTACCAAAGAGAGCAGAATTTCCAAAAGCAGAGGATCCTTTTTTGTTGTTATTCAGTCGCTAAGTCGTGTCTGCCTCTGCGACCCCAGGGACTGCAGCACACCAGGATCCCCTGTCATCTAACATCTCCTGCAGTTTGCTCAAATTCATGTCCACTGAGTCGGTGATGCAATCTAACCATCTCATCCTCTGCTGTCCTCTTCTCCTTTGGTCTTCAATCTTTCCCAGCACCAGGGTCTTTTCCAAAGAGTCGGCTCTTTGCATCAGGTGGCCAAAGTAGTATAGCTTCAGCATCAGTCCTTCTAATGAATATTCAGGGATGATTTCCTTTAGAATTGACTGGTTTGATTTCCTTGCTGTCCAAGGGACTTTCAAGAGTCTTCTCCAGCACCACAGTTCAAAAGCATCATGTATGTCTTATTTCAAAACACCACTCTAAAGTGAAAAGTCTTTAATATCCAGTTAAATGTTGTTTTAGTTCTCTTAAATCCAAATTGTTATGCTATGGAAAAACTCAAATAAACTTTTTGGCCAATCCTTCTTTATGAATCCTAGTCTCTATCCAAAAGGTAGAAATAGACCATCAGCAGTTGCATCCTTTTAGAAGCGAGGCTCTCAGGCCCCACCCTGGAGCTGCTGACTCTTGGTCTGTATTTTAATAAGACCTCCAGGTGATTCAGAGGCACAGAAAAGTGTGAGAAGCTCTCTTCTAGGTTAGGTAGATCTGAGCATGGAAAAAGTATTGTTATTATAAAAGACTTTCTTTTTATTTCTCATCACATTAGGACATTGCATTTATCTCTTAATTATAGTAAAATGTGGGTTATCAATGAATTTCACCTCAAGAAAGTAAAGTGGGAGTTATAAAATACATTTTAATGAAAGAGGCTGTTGTGTCCAGTAGGGTTGAGAATGCTGCTCCAAGATCCCTGGGATTTGGTAACTGGGTGTGATGAACTTGGGAGCATGTAAATGAGAGTAGGTCATCAGGGTCAAGTTTCTCTGAACTTGGCCATTTATAAACTCTAATGGCTCCTAAATCTATATCTCCAGCCAGTGTCTCACCCTCAGAGCACACTCGACAAATCCCTGCTTTCTAAATATACATTCGCCAGATGACAGAGTAAGTGCCCTGCTGTCTTCTACAGGGTCAAGCTGCTCTCACTTACTTATTCTACAAATGTTTTTCATCCCCTTCTATGTACCACGCAATGTCACAGGGCTGTAATAGAAAGACAAAGCCTGCTTTTGTGGAACTGACAATAGTCTAAGAAGCCAGAAAATAACTGCACGAAGAGTCAGAACGTGGTAAGTGCATTGAGAGAGGTATAGATGATGAGACAGAGACGACTTCCACATAGACATAATATTGAAAGGTCACCGAAAGTCACCTCAGCCCTCTGCACTGCCGAGAAGCCCATGGCTTCACTCACGAACTCTCTGGTTCCCCGACACAGTTATTTCAACCTTCTCTATTCTCCTCACATCTGGGCTGCTACACCTGCCCCGCATCAGTCGATCTTGCTTCCTTCTTCTCAAAGTAAAATAAATCATCAAATAGAACCCCTCCTAATTCCCCTCATTTCCTCCTGGCACCCTTCCTGGTTCAGTCCCCTCTGCTCCTCCAGTTACCACGGCAGCACTGTCCCTGCTCCTGGAGAGGCCTACCCTCCACCCCATCCCTACTTTCCACCACCTTCTCAGACATCTCTCTATGACACAGACCACTCTCTCCCTCCCCTGTAATTTCCCCTCTACTGGAGCCTTCTTATCAACCTTTAGACAGCCTTCAGGATCTCAGCCATCAAGCTACTGGCTCCTCTCCTTCACAAACAAACTTCTTTAAAAACACATGTATACCTGTGGTGGACTCATTTTGATATTTGGCAAAACTAATACAATTATGTAAAGTTTAAAAAAAATTAAATTAAATTAAAAAGAAAAAATAAAATAAAAATAAAAACCAAATGTCTCTGCACCATCTCCACCTCCTTAGCTGCTACTCATTCTTCAACCCACTGCAACCAGCTCTGACCTCACCACCCACAGCAGCTCTTACCCACATGATCACCAACCACCTGCTTGTTACCAACATCAACATGCTCTCCTCTGTCCTTCAAACTTCAGCAGCATTTGACACCAACTGGCCCCTTGAAACAGCCTCCTCGGCTCACTTTCCACGACACCCACCCTGGCCAACTTTCCCTGCCTCTCAGACCTCTCCTTCATAGCCTTCTCTATGGAGTCTCATCTCTTAGAGCTGGGGTTCAGCCCAAAGCCCTCCTCGCTCTCAAGAAACATTTTCTCTGCATTTGACCATTTATAGCCTTTAACGATCCTTAAATATATAGCTGCAGCCCAGGTCTCCCTCTTGCACAGCCTTCCAGACCACTCCGTTTGGATGTCTCAGACTCAGAATATCCAAAACTAATTTACTATTTCCTGCCCCACCTGTTTTTCATTCCTTGACTGTGCGTCATCTAATGGCACTACCGTGTACCATTTCCTCAGGTTAGGCACTGAGGCAACGTCCATGACTCTTCCCACACATCCACCAAATCAGCCACCTCAAACCCATGCTTTGCCCTACAGCTGGAGTCATGTGACACGTGAACAGGATGCCTTCTCTCCCCTGTTTAAAGCACTCCCGTGGTTTCCTCATGGCCCTCAGGGTAAATCCCAGCCACCATGAACTCCTTCTAACACTTCACTATTTCTCATCCATTCTCCAACCTTGGATAGTTTGACCCCAGTCTGACCTTTCTCAAGGTACTCTTACCTCCACAGCTGTTAGAAGTGCTGATGGATCCCCAACAACAAACAAGACCAACCCAAATATCTTCATGTATCAGATTATCTCAGGAAAGCCATGGAGCACTCAGAATGGCTAGAATATTGTTCACAATGACTGGAGTACATAAGTGTCCCTCAGGGTGGGGCAAGAAATAATCTGGGGAAATGCATTGAACCAGATCACAAAGAGCCTTGAGCACCCAAGTGCAAAGTCTAAACTCAGCCCCAGAGCAATGGAGAACATGCCTTTGCAAAGGCTGAAGCAGGCGAGGACTTTGTGCGGCAGCCACATTGGTGCCCACATCACCTCATCTTAGCAGCGGTGGGCAAGTCACTGAGAGTGCAGACTCTCCTTGAGAGACAGTCTCAAGCCTCAGGCTTAGACCACGCCCATGTCCATTTTCTGCCTCGGGAGTTCTTCAGAACCAAACGTCACAAAATGTGTAAAGATGCTCCAGTTCCCAACAGCTTGAGAGTAAGAAAGCAGGAGGAAGTAAGGCTGAGCCCAACATTCAAGCCTGAATGACCGAGAAGATGAAGGTACCGTTGAGAAGAAACAGAGAGGGCCTCACTGAGAGACAGAGGTAGCTTGAGCTGAGAAAGCCTGTGAGCAGCAGAAGAGGAGGAGGGGACCAGCCAGAGGGGGTAAAAGAAGCGCCTGAGGAAGTCCAATCTGCCCGGTAGAAGAGTAGGGAAAACACAAGTGCCCTCTGCTCACATCTAAATGTCTGTCAGGAAATAGCCTAGAAAACGGAGGAGAGAGAGAAGGAGTTCCAGCAAAGAGCAGAAAACCTCAAGGAGGAAGATGCTAGTTCAGTCCACGAGGTACTTTCTAAGCCCTGCACTGACTGTGAAGGAGTCCTTTCCTGGGACGGCTTAAACTGGATGTCCAGGAGATCGGAGATCAGATTTCTAATTCTAGAAAGAGGCCACACAAGGTAAGATGAGATCCAGCCCCAAGTGCTCCAATCTCCACGTCCCTTGCCCTCATTCCTGCCTCTCCACCTATCTTCACATTGGTGATGCTGCCTTATCACGGGTTCTGCCTCAGGAGCAACTCTGAACAAGACTAAGGAAGAGGTGATGCCCATCCCAGGTGCCCTGCCCTCAGAACCTGTGCCCACACACACCAGGAGCCCCATACTGGCTTCCACTTCACTCCCTGTGCAGTCACCCTCCAGCACTGCCACACCCCCAGGATCTCTAACTCCTTCAAAACCCAGGACCCACCCCCTTGGGTGCTCTGCTCTCCAGGGTTAGATATTCTGATACTGGTCCAGCTGGGCTTTGGGCCTTACAAGAATTGGCCAAAGTGCCGAGTGGGTCTTCGAGTGCCTCTCAGCCACACCAGGCACATGTCCCCCCATTTTCCATGACCTCCCTCACCTTGAAATTTTCATGGATCTTGCCAGACAAGAACTCCAGGGGAAAGCCTCTACCTTTTCCAAATAGACAATTTTCCCAGCAATACGTTCCTTGTTGCTCTTCTCTGGATGAGAAGTGGGGGTGTTTTGACTCAAAGCATTTGTTCAAAATGTTTGTTCACACACACACACACACACACATACATCAACTTGTCTTAACCATCAGTTTGGCAAATTTTGTGGTCCAGTTTTTGGTGGGGAAAGTTTCAGTGAATTCGAAGTAAAGGAAAATTAGTTCAGGCTCTTCATTCAATAGGTGATTTTGAGCACCTGCAGTGAACTAAGCAGTAAAGGGAACAAAAAAGAAATGTCAGATGTATCCATCACCCTTAGAATTGCGCTGGGAAGAAGCGATAGTCACACACAGGAAGTAAGTGATGACGCAGGTAACAGGATATGGTGGAGGCTGTATGCCTGCACAAAGGCAGTGGTTCTTAAATCCTGGTGCCTAAGAATCCTCCGAGGATGGAGACATGAAAAACACAGACTCCTGGGATCTACTTAGGAGATCAGAGTCACTAAGTCTCTAGTGAGCTCCAGAAATCAGTGTTCTAAATAAGCTTTATTTAAAAAAAAAAAAAATTGAAGTATAGTTGATTTACAATGTTGTGCCAGTCTCTGCTGTACACCAAAGTGACTCAGTATATACACACAAAGACCTTCTTTTATAAAATATTCTTTTCCACTACGGGTTATTACAGGATTAAAGAAGCTTTTACATAATCCTGATGCAGATGGTCCACAGACCACCTTTGATGAACACAGATCCAGACAGCAGTTCTCTCCAGTTTACCAGAAGGAAAAGGAAGCCCACTGGGCAAGCCCAAGAAATGAGCTGCTTTTGTATGTAGACCTTAAGAAGCTGATGTGGAATCCTTTCCATTCCACCTCTGCACAGTTGAGTGAGTTGAAACAGAGCCAATATCTTGCCATTATCTAAAGAATGTGCAATTGGCACTAGGAATAAAAAAGGACACGTACAGCTGAGTCTAGAGTTGATGAAACCAGTTTATCTGAATCTGATTCCAGGGCAGTTTGATGCTGAAAGGTGCTGTTATGAGTCACTGAAGCTTTCGCATCTATTGTTTTCCTTTTCCTGGGTGGCTTCACCAGAGACCTCACAGATACCATTATTTTCAGATTACTGTTATTACACACATTCTTCTTGAATAAAAAACTACTTTGTTTTTCTCTCCATAGAGCGAAGACCAAGTTTCAGTTGTTTTCTTATCTCTGTATGTAAAACAATCAGAACACTGCCCTACTGGGCTTATTCTCCAGTCTCGTGGGTGTGGTAGAAAGGAAGCAGAATCACTGTGAGACTTGCTGCAGCCCAGAGCGGGAGAAGGGATGGCGGGGAATCTCTCCATCTCCCTGGGCCCTCCCCGGAGAGCCATGTGCTCCTAGACATTTGTGGACCACCTGCTATGCACCTGGCATCATCCATAGACTGGGGGCTTCCATTCCAGGGGGGGAAACATAATGAATAAATGAACAAACACATCAACTGGAAAATAACAGTTGTGATAACTGCTAGGAGAGGGTTTTTCTTTTCTTTTCTTTTCTTTTTAAGCCAGTGAGGCAGAAGAGAAGACTTCCCTGGTGGTTCGGTGTCTAAGACTCCATGCTTCCAGTGCAGGGTCCTGGGTTCCACTGGTCATGTGCAGAAACTAGATCCTGCATGCCAAAAGTAAGACTGGGTGCAGTCAAATAAATAAATAAAAATATAAATATTAAAAAACTAAATAAATAAAGCCAATGAGGTGGCAGAGAGAAGAAGGCTGGGCAGAGGTGATGGACAGCAGCGGTAGGCAGATCCAGGGGAAGAGAGTTCCAGATGCTCTTCAGAGGGAATGAATTTAGCACATGCAAGGAAGGAACCGAAAGAAGGTAAACACGGGTACAGCCAAAATGAGATCAGTGCATAAAAGTAATACTGGGGCTTATGAGACGACTCAGAGGTTTAGTCTCAGATGGGAAGAAAAAGAAACCAAAGCTGCGGCTGACTTAATGGTTTCCTCATGACCAATGGACAGGGTGGCACCTAGTTCACTGTGGATGCCCCAGAAACTGGGCTTAAACTGCACCACGGGCAAATAAAGTCTGATATGAAGGAAGGGAGTTTCTGCAATTTAGCAGGAATGAATGATTGATGAGCAGCACCATCCAAAACTGACAGACTGTCAAGCCCGCCTGCTACCCCTGGGTTATTTCAGCCTGGAATTTCTGGCCTAGTGAGAGCAGCCATTACTTTCTCCCCCGATGGATTTCTCCATAGAGGGTTCGGAAGACGAGAAAAAGAGAGATCAGCAAGCTTTCTTTCTGAAAGCCATGAGACGAGGCAGCTTTGTGTGCTGTGCCTGCATCGGGCTCTGCCTGTGTCTCCACGGCAGCTCCAGTTGCGTGTATTTATCCAGTTGGC
Source organism: Bubalus kerabau (assembly GCF_029407905.1). Classification (NCBI taxonomy): domain Eukaryota; kingdom Metazoa; phylum Chordata; class Mammalia; order Artiodactyla; family Bovidae; genus Bubalus; species Bubalus kerabau. Next base: position 19,565,880 of record NC_073641.1, read on the forward strand.
TGAGACTCATTGGTGGATGGCACTTTAACCAAGTAGATTGCAAAGTAAATTCGGGGAATTTTTGCTGGCAATATGTATGCTTGTTCTGCTTACAAACAGGATCTGGTCATTAAAAAGGACCTTTCCTCGAGGCGGAATCAAAGGAAGACACATGTGTAATTTGCTTGGCCCCGGCACCTGGGCTTGTCCAATTCTACGTGGACTTCTGAGAGTGGAATGCACGTTTACCCTACCCGAGAGAAGGGTAAGAAGTCCTCTGCCTGAGAGCAGATACCTAAAAACCCTCGGCTGGGGCATAAGGGAAGCTGACCTGATATTGGAATTATTAGACGAGGGCAGACTTGAAGACCATCCTCTGTTTTATAGCAAAAGGGACACAGATGATGCCCCCTTGCTTAGCCTGACCGCACTTCCTAATGTCCATATTAAAGAACAAGGTCATCTCGGTTTTTCAGACTGACCAACCTGCTCAAAACATTTCTGAGTCTCTCCTCCTGAGTTACATCCCTAAGCTGTGAGCTATAAATGCCCCAGTACAAGTGGTTCAGGGATCCCCCACACACAGACACCTGGGGTTTTCCTCTGGGCCACACCTCCCCTCCTCCGTCCTCACATTGTACTCATTAGCCACTGTGGTCCCAGATGCTCTAAATTATTTGTCTGACTCAGCCTTCTCTCGCCTAGCACAACCTTAGAAACTCGATGCTGGCCCTGGGCTCCGTGCCCTGGGCACCAGGGGCTCTGTTCCTGGGTATTACTGCCGGGCTTTGCTCTGGCCTCTGAAATATGCCACCTCAGCCAGCCCAGCTCCCTAGTCTCTTCTGTCCAGAGAGGAGTCGAGACATTAAGACCGTTCAGCATCTGTCCATGAATTCTACACTCTGGTCACACACTGTACAAATAATGCTTCCCCCACATTCCCCCAAAGTTCCTTAGACAAGTTCAACCCCCAAGTGCCAACAGCTCAGACTATTGTGATCAGGTATGTTTACTTGGGCACCCCTGCCCCTCGGCCTCCACCAGCCAAGGCTTGATGGCCTAGAAGCCCAAGGCCAGGTCTCAGAGGGAGTTCTCTAGAGCCAGTCCCCACCTGGCTCTAAAGGCAGAGGGGGCTTCCTCCCACAACCCTCTCTCTCACAGTTTTGGCATCTAGTCTGATGCTGGGAAAGACTGAAGGCAGGAGGAGAAGGGGATGACAGAGGACAAGATAATTGGATGGCATCACCGACTCAATGGGCATGAATTTGAGCAAGCTCAGGGAGATGGTGAAGGACAGGGAAGCCTGGCGTGCTGCAGTCCAGGGGGTCGCAAGGAGTCAGATGCAACTGAGCGACTGAACAACAGCAGCAACTCTGGTTTCTTTCTCACCCTATCCTCCAGATACATTATCCACGACCATATTAGGGATTCCTGGGGCAACTGCACTATGGTTGGATAGAGGGATGTTGAAACGTCATTTTCCACCTTATTATCTCGAGAAAGCACAAACCTACCAAGTTTAGGGGGCCCAAACAGACACTCATTGTAAACAGGCAGCGTCTCCTCCCTGACCCAATTTTCCTGCAGAATCACTGGAGCCTGTACCCTCTGCCTCACTGAGGCGCACAGGCTAATGTTCCTGAGGTTATTTTCTTGGGCTGAGGCTGCAGTGCTCCTGATTTGGCCCTTGCATAGTATCTGATTGTTTATCTTGACATACAGGTTTGTCCCGGAGGGGAATGCTTAAAAAGTGGCATGGCATACCCAAAGACAGAGAGAAATAGAAACGCAGCTTTAACTTCTGTCCGCCTCTCTCCTGCCAGACTCCTCCCAATTATTCTGCAGGCTTCTTTGCCCTGAGGGCAGTTTGCAGCTCCAGGGGACTGGAATTGGCTTTAAAAAAATTTTCTTCCTCTCTGTGCCCCATGTGAGGGGCATTGTGTGCTCTCTAAATAATAAGACTGGCTTTGTGTGACCTAACTGGACAGGCCCTTTGAGAGAGTTTTCAGTTGCAGAGAGAGCAGTCAGCTGCACCCTAGGAAATCAAGAAGTCTCCAGACCAAGGACAAAGTCCATGACAGCAAGATGTTTTTCCCTTAAATTGTCTTGTGGACTAATTCCTCTCCCCCACTAGCGTTTTAGGTAATTAAGGTAAAAGTGTAGCAGAAAAATCCAAATTTACATTTGGGATCTGATAAATAATAGCAGTTAATTAATCAGATGCTCCCCACCCACCAATTGCTAACAAAATAATAAACAATCAACAAATCATTTTAGAGCTCTTATTGCATGCAAGGCATTGTCATTGATCAAGGGAATTACTTATTACATGTATTGATTTCCTACTTGGTACCCAGCATGAGCTAGAAGCTAAGGGTTTAGAAAGAGGTAGGGACATAGCGCTCCGCCTGCAGCTTACCCGCTTAGAAGAGAGCACTGACCAGAATTGACCACCTCCACTGTTTCAGCACAAGCTGGAAATTCACACACGTAAATTACCCCATTCAATCACCTTAATAACTCTGTGAGGAAGACAGTAATATTTCCATTTTAAAGATGTGGAAACTGACACCCAAAGAGTATACATATGGTAAGCGGAAAAATGCCTCCTCCCTACTCCTAAGATGAAGTGAACGGGAAAGTATTAGTTGCTCAGTTGTGTCCAACTCTTTGCGACACCATGGATTGTATGTAGCCCATTAGGCACCTCTGTCCATGGAATTCTCCAGGAAAGAATACTGGAGTGGGTAGCCATTCCCTTCTCCAGGGGACCTTCCCAACCTAGGGAATGAACCCAGGTCTCCCTCATTGCAGGCAAGTTCTCTACCATCTGAGCCACCAGAGAAGTCCCAAAGATGCCCATGCCCAAATCCCTACGAATATGTTACCTCAAAAAGCAAAAAGGACTTTGCAGGAGTGATTAAGCTAAGGATCTTGAGATGGGAACATGACCCTGTACTAGCCAGGTGGTCCAATGCAGTGTCCGTATAAGGGTACTTGTAGAAGATAAATAGAAAGGTCAGAGTTAGAGTAACAGAGACAGATATGATGAAGGAAAAAGAAATTGGACTGATATGAGGCCCTGAGCCAAAGAATGCAGGCAGCCTCTAGAAGCTAGAAAAGACAAGGAAATGTAGCCTCCTAAAGATAGCACCCTTGCTGACCCCTTTGAGACTTCTGACCTTCAGAACAGCAAAGTAATAAATGTGTATTGTTTTAAGCCCCTACATTTGAAGCCACCTGTTGCAGCAGCAATAGAAAACAAACATAATATGCTTACTCAGAGCTGCCCCAACTGCATTTCATAGGGAACTTGAGTTGGCAAGAGAAGGTTACCCCAGAGGGGTAGAGTCAGGCAGGCTGTCAGGTTGAGGGACTGGCTCCTGGAATTTTGCAAAGCAGGGACCCCAGAGCAGGACACTAAGCAAGTCAATGTGCCCTTGAAGTCTGTCTTTTCTTTTTTGCTGATCTGCACACAACATAAGGGCAAAAGGCATAAAATACCAGAAGAAATATTCCATGATAACATTGATATGTTTAATAAATAAGGTGTTCAGGAAATGAGTGAGTTCCACAAAATAGTTACTGGAGCATGCTACCGTAATCAGAGAAGACTTAGTGGGAGAGGTTCAGCTTCACCCTCCAGCATGGGCAGATTGAGGTATTACTAGAGGCAAACAGGTCTCGTGAGTGGGGGAATGGCCTGATACAAGAAACACCATTAGAAACAGAAAAGGAAACAACCTTCCCATTCCTATTTTCCCCTCCTATTCTCACCCTATCTCTGCCTCTAGACTCCATTCAATCTGCCAACCAAAATCTTGACAAAGGCCTTAGACGACACGGCAGGTCCTGATCCAAAAAGGTATATTTGCCTTTCTTGCTCATAGTTACCCCACAGAGCAAATCTTCTAGTCTAGTGCTTCCCAGCAATAAGGAACAAAGTGTTTTCAGTTCTTCAGAGTCAACAAGCACACTCTTTGTATGTGAGAGTGGCTAGTTTGATCCAGCATGTCCAAATGCGGAAAATTTGCATTAGAATTCCAGACTTTGACCTAGGTGGGGCAATTTGGTTAAATACAAAGATAGTATGTTCATAAATACACTTTTTTAAAAAGCTACCATTAATTTATAATCAAGTAATTGTAAAAAAGGCAACACATAATACAAATGACCCTGGGGCAGAAGACCCCATCTCTAGTTCTGAATTCCACTGTCATCGACAACATGATTTTGAGCAAACTGTTAGATCTTCTGTGAAGTGACAATGTGGTCTTAAAATTCTCTTAACATTCAAGATGGTTTGGCTATAAACAAAAGAATATCTGACCTGAACTGGTTTAAACATTAAGGAAGTGTATTATTTTGCAAAACCGAAAGTGGAGTGACAAGGCAGGGGAGGGCTTGTATTTGTCAAGGTTCTCCAGAGAAACAGAACCAATAGGAGACTTACGTTATATTGTATTGTATTAGCTCACATGATTATGGAGGCTAGGAAATTCCATGATCTGCTGTCTGCAAACTGGAAGCTTAGAAAAGCCAATGGTATAATTCCAGTTCAAACCACAGGCCTGAGAACCAAGGGAACCAATGATGTAAATCCCAGTATGAGTCTGAAGGCCCAAGAACCCGGAGCACCAGTGTCTGAGGGCCGGAGATGGGCTGTCCCAGTTCAATCAAAAGAGAAAGTTCACCCTTCCTCCATACTTTTGTTCTACTCAGGCCCTTAGTGGATTGGATGATGGCCACCCACATTGGTGAGGGTGACCTTTACTCAATCTACCAATTCAAATACTAGTCTCTTCTGCAAACACCCTCATAGTCACATCCAGAAATGTTTTACCAGCTGAGCATCCCTTAGCCCAGTCAAGTTGATACAAAAAATTAGCCTTCGTAGGGTTTGATTAATTCAGTGGCTTAATGATATCATCAAGGACCTGGGTTCTTTCTATTTTCTATTTTGTAATCCTGAATTATCAGCTTTATCCTTATGATGGATAGATCTAGACCATAATTCTAGGTATTGCAGCCAGACACAAAGCAACCAGAGGAAAAGGAGTGAAAGAGTCCCCCAGAAGAGGTTCCTCACATAGCACTGGTCATCACTGAGTACCCATTTCTGAACCAACCACTGAAAAGGAGTTCCCTTGAGAAGGATCATTCTAGCCTCTCATGAGGGTACAGGAGAGAGAGACCAACTGAACAAAATCATGATTCTATATGGAAGGAAAATGGGGAGATTGCAGCTAGATGGGAAATTTATAGTCATCTTCATTCTCTCAAAAGTCTCTTCCAGCTCTAAAAATCTGTAAATTAAAAAGCCATCCATTACCTGACATGATTTAAACCGAGACTGCCAACCTACATGCCTACTCAGAGCCAAGTGCTGGGTTATGCACGAGGCGTACAGCAAGAGTCATGGAACTTTCATGAAGCCTCCAGTATCAGGGATCCTGACCACAGCACAACCAAGACAGTCAATCCTATTGCTTCACCCATTCTAACACTGCTCTCTTGCAGTGGTTCTGGATGAGGATGAGTAGCATGGGTTGTATAGACGAGTGAGAGAAAATAGTTGCTAGTATTTTAGGTAAATTACATAAAAGTTGACCAATCAACCTCCCTGTTTGCTACCCATAGACAATCCAAAATTATCTGGTGGTGTTACACAGTGAGAGGTGGGAAGCTTGGTTAGGGGTGTTACATTTTCTTAATAGAAAATTCGAAATGGCTATTATTGACCTAACATTGACTATGGGCAGACTGTTTAAACTCATTTTCAGTTCACTTGATTGGGGAACAGCATTTTTCCCTACTGTAGACCAGGCCTCTAGAGTTATTTCCCACACCTACAATGACTATTACAAGGAAAGGAGAAAATAGATGGATAGATGTTTGATGAGAAATTGTACACTTCTTGTTAGTCTTTTTTTTTTTTTTTTTTTTTTTGAGGGGCTCAGTATGTTTGCTCAATTCCAATTACCTATGTCTTTCTTCTCTGGCTGGATTAGCAAGTGTTGAATTCAACCAAAGCATAGAACAGTGTCACTAAAATGATTGTTCTTCTCCCAGCAGGATACTTAGGTTTTGACTGAGTAATCAAACTCTGAAAGAAATTTCACCATGATATTTATTATACCAAGTTAGGGGAATAGGAGGTATGTTTTGTTATATAGTATAACTAGCTAGAAGAAATAGATGGCAAAGAAAAATTCCTTAAACATGAAAGTTACACATGCTGCTGCTAAGTCACTTCAGTCGTGTCCGACTGCTAGAGACCCCATAGACAGCAGCCCACCAGGCTCTGCCATCCCTGGGATTCTCCAGGCAAGAACACTGGAGTGGGTTGCCATTTCCTTCTCCAATGCAGGAAAGTGAAAAGGGAAAGTGAAGTCTCTCAGTCATGTCTGACTCAACGATCCCATGGACTGCAGCCTACCAGGCTCCTCCATCCATGGGATTTTCCAGGTAAGAGTACTGGAGTGGGTTGCCATTGCCTTCTCCGGAAAGTTACACATATGTGGTAATAAATTTATGTCGCCCACGTCCCAACAGCTTTACCCAGACAAATCTGAAGAGAGGAAGCATATAAAGTCATAAGTGTATTAAAACGAATAAAAGAATTGAGCATTTTTCAAATTCCAATTTTTCTAGCAAATTATTGCTGGTGGTTGCTGAACTACAGAAAAATTATTCTGTTTTTGTTATAAGGCTTGAATTTATCATATAAAAGTGGGCCTGAACAGCACACTGCGGAGAATTCCGTAAGATCTGCAATAATAACTCATTCTCTTTCTCTCCATCAATCCTCTAAACAGACTTACTCAAAGATGGTACATGCCTTATATAAGGTTCGTTTCCATTTTCCATCTTTGGTGGAACTGCTAATAAGCAGTAAAATGGCCCAAACTAGAGAGAAGAGCCAGGAGAAAAACAAAGACCTAGAATCAGCTACAGCTGAATAATTAGCACTTGAAAAGCTACTGTTAGCTACCCTGCTGCTGCTGCTGCTAAGTCGCTTGAGTCGTGTCCAACTCTGTGCGACCCCAGAGACGGCAGCCCACCAGGCTCCCCCTTCCCTGGGATTCTCCAGGCAAGAACACTGGAGTGGGTTGCCATTTCCTTCTCCAATGCAGGAAAGTGAAAAGTGAAAGTGAAGTCGCTCAGTCGTGTCCGACTCTTAGCGACCCCATGGACTACAGCCTACCAGGCTCCTCCATCCATGGGATTTTCCAGGCAAGAGTACTGGAGTGGGGTGCCATTGCCTTCTCCGGTTAGCTCCCCTAACAGTAACCAAGAGAGAGAATAGGTGGGATTTGTCCGTTTTCCTTCAGAATCTCATTTCAGATCTTGAGTTTATTCTGCCTCACAGACTATCTCCATGAAGAAGAAAAAAAAAAGTACATTAATTTAGAGACAATTAATGGCACATATAGCCTGATTTTTTTTTTTTTCACTTTTACTTTCCTGCTTGAGGTTTTTCCTTGGGTAGAAGGCATCTTTAAAGTCTATTGCTTTTCATCCTCCCAGGATTCACACGCTGAACTCTTGATGTATTAAGTCACATTTCCAAGGGGGAACAGGTCAAATAACTTTACAATCAAAACCCAAACCTAAACAGATGGCTCCTTCATACCAAGAAAATGCAAGGACTCATAGGTCTCCTGCGGTAATGGGATTTGGCTTGAACACTAAGGGATCTCAGAGTCAGTGAGTTGGAGTACAGGCCTGGGAACAAGGCATCATGGGCTCTCTGTTCCATTTCAACTCCAAGCCAATTGACTGCATGCTCTTCCAGCCAAGCATTACTCCAGGATGTGCTCAAAAGATGCATGCCTAGAGAAAATCGTGGGCAGGCTGATCACATTCTCCAAGAGTGGCCTTTGAACTACCAGCTTACCTGAAAACGTGTTAAGATGCAGACTCCTGGACTCCACCCCCGACACTCTTTAGTCACCCTTGGAATCTGCTTTTTTAACAAGCTGATCAGGTCATTTTTATGCTCACTGAAATATGAGGACCACTTCTGGCCTCTTGGTACTCAAAGGTGAACTTGAGACCAGCATCATCTGGGAGATTGTTAGAAATGCAGAATCCCAGGCCCCATCTTAGAACTCCTGAACCAGAATCTGCATTTTCACAAGATCCCCAGGACTTCCCCAGTGGTCCACTGGTAAAGACTCGGCACTCCAGCCGCAGGGGGTGCAGGCTTGATCCCTGATTGGGGGAACTAAGATCCCACATGCCAGCGGCCAAAAGAGAAAAAAAGATTCCCAGATAATTCCTTAAAGTTTGAGAAATATTTCAGTAGGATAGTTTGGTCTTACAACCTAGTTCCCACCAGCTGGGAAAAGAGATAATACAGTAACACAAAAAGGGGCTTATCTCAATACTAAACTACATACTAGAAATATCAAGGAGTTTTTTAACAATCACTGACATCTCAGCCCTGCTGCTGCTGCTGCTGCTGCTAAGTTGCTTCAGTCGTGTCCGACTCTGTGCGATCCCATAGATGGCAGCCCACCAGGCTCCCCCGTCCCTGGGATTCTCCAGGCAAGAACACTGGAGTGGGGTGACATTGCCTTCTCCCTCAGCCCTACTAAAGGCCAATTTAATCCATCCTTCTGGAAGTGGTACCTGGGCATCTATCTGTTTTAGAGCTCCGGAGTTAATTCCAATATGCAGCCAAAATCGAGACCCACTGGTAGCACTAGGTGTAAAGAACCCACCTGCCAATGCATAAGGTACAAGAGATGCAGGTTTAACCCCTGGGTTGGGAAGAACCTCTGGAGGAGGGCACCGCAACACACTCCAGTATTCTTGCCTAGAGAATCCTCATGGAAAGAGAAGCCTGGTGGGCTACAGTTCATGGGGTCGCACAGAGTATGATATAACTCAAGCGACTTAGTATGCATGCACGCACATGTCCCAGTGAAGAAAAATCCAGAATCCAAGCGTGAAGTCCGACATACAGGCATCAAGCTAAGTCTCATTCCCCTAAAAAGCAATCACGCATTTGCCTAGTAACAAGGGATTCCTAAAATATTTGCCTTTTTCTAAAAGGCGGCTTTGGCCTTTTGAACGGTTACTCATTGTCCATGCCTCATAAAAAAAATACACTGGGCCTCTGCTGCTCAGGAGCTGAGGAGCAGCATCCCATGCCTTTGTTAATCGAGGCCGGGCTCCAGGCATCCTCACGATGGGAAATGGCTCCTTCTGAGGCAACGTTTCTCTCTGCTTTCTCTGCCCCATGGGATTTGTGATTCTGGACAAGGCATATGCCTTCTCACCATGTCATTTTCCTCATTTGCGGAGGCAAAACACAGTGTCCATTGATTCCTCTGGTTAAGCTGACTGGTGCCCCTGGCTCGTGTCCAGTGACTATTTCTCTTTACAGCAATCCTCAGCTGGGGGTGAGCCAAAGGGAGATGGCTGCCCATTTAGAGCCTCAAGCCCCAGTGCTCTCTGTCCTGTAAGCTCTCCAAACGCTGCTGGTTCAGCTGACTCTCTTCAACCCACATAGGTCCATTAGAAAGCTTTGGGACAGTGTTTGAGTACAGAAATGCCACCCAATTCTTTTGAAATGTCTGAGTTTAGTTGAAGCCCAGACTCTAGTAGATCCAGGCTGTAGAAATATGAGCCACACTCCTTCCCCAGCCCCACCCTGACTCTCTTTTTTTCCCCCACAGGAAACCCTAATTGGTCTGGATAAATTCTCTTGAACTCAAATTACAACTGTAATTTGTAAATTACATTTCTATAATTTATTTCTATAATTATTGATAGCTTGTGTTTCTTTTTAATAACTCCATATCATATGCAGTTCCTTATCTTCTCTCTACCTACTATGCGTATGCTCAGTTGCTCAGTCGTGTCCGAGCCCCTGGGCTGTAGACCGATAGACTCCTCTGGCCATGGAATTTTCCAGGCTAGAATACTGGAGTGGATTGCCATTTCCTCCTCCAGGGGAACTTCCCAACCCAGGGATTGAACCTGAGTCTCCTCCATTGGCAGGTAGATTCTTTACCACTGAGCCATCTGGGAAGCCCCGTCTACCTACTTCTACTAATAATACTGGGTGCTTGCTATGTGCCAAACATATTATCACATTATCCTCACATCCATCTTTTAAGGTAGGTGCTATTGGTATGTCAGTTTTACAGATACAAAATTGAGATTTAAATAAATCAAGTGACTTGCTCCAGGTTCCACGGGGTAAAAGAGGCAGAAATTGGACTTCACCCACATCTATGTGATTCCAATCATATATTGCTACAAAACAGATCATACTGCTGTTTCAGCAAGTTTCTCAATCCCTCACTTCAAGTTTCTGAGCTTCCTCGAGGCAGGATCTCTGCCACCAGATCTTCCCTTCTGGCTCTGCTTGTCTGGGAACTGGTTACAGTGGGTGCCAGAGTCAAAAAGACTGGAACCAACAAGGAAGGTAGGGAGAATAGGCAGGGAGAAAACTTAAGGTTCCTATTTTGTACCATATATCAAAATAAATTCCATATGAATCAAAAAATTAACAATTATTATTGTATTAAACAATACAAGTACTAGAGAAACATATAGGCAGAGAGAAAATCCTGAGGTAGGAAAAAGAGCTTTATAGAATGGTTACCAAAGGCAGAAAGTATAAATTAAAATATTAAGAATTTCAACTACACAAAAACTTCAAATGTAAATTTAAATGTGAAAAGCAATTGATAACTTGGGGGGAGATGCAAAACAGAGGAGGAAGAATTAATAGACTGAATACATAAAATACTCTTACAAAGCAGTAAGTAAAAGACGAATACTTCAATTAAAAAATAGTCAAAGATAAAAGAACAAAAAGAAGACTAATATTCATGATTGGCAATAGACTTTTACATTCTCTGCAGGTGAGAGTATGAATTGACATAACCTTTCTAAAGGCCAATTCAACAAAATGTACTAAAACTTTTATTTTTTTTAATGCAGAGCAGTTAACCCAACTGTTTTGAGATATACGTCTTAAGGAAATAATTAAGGACATGCATTGTGAGCCATGGGCTTCCCTGGAGGCTCAGATGGTAGAGAATCTATCTATAATGCGGAAGATGCAGGAGGTGTGGGTTCCAATTCCTGGGTTGGGAAGATCCCCTGGAGGAGGAAATAGCAACCCACTCCAGTGTTCTTGCCTGGAGAATCCCATGGACAGAGGAGCCTTGTGGGCTACAGTCCAGGGGGTTGCAAAGAGTCTGACTCCACTGAGCAACTGAGCATACGCGAACAGTAAACATGCACTGATTTAATAATGAGGACAAAAAATAGAACAGAAATTATTTTTTTTTAAAAGGAATCACAGAGTCCCAAGTCCAGTCTCTGGGCCACCAAGAACAGGAGGGTTGGACTGAGTCATACAACTGACCCACACACTCCTCAGAGGAAGTTGATGACCTCTTCCCTCAGCACCCTGCTGGTCCAACCGAGGCTGGTCCTTCCCTGAGAACAAACAAGTCATCAGCCCCCAACTCTTCCCACCCTTCTTTAGTGAGATCAGCCCCCAGCACAGGTCCTTGCCCTGGAAACTGGACGCATGGACACGGGCTGACCCTGCCAGAAGAAGGTCCTAGAGGCAGCATAGGGGCACTCACTCCAGGCTTGGCCCCTGTTGTCCACACGTGGGTTTGTTTTCCGCAGATAGATTTCTCTCCCAGCCTAAAAACACCCTTTTGACTCTTCTGCCCTTGGTTAAGATTCACTAGAGACTAAGGTGGCTGCTGCTGCTCTCCGCAAGTGCTGATGGCCCAGCCTCGCCAGTACTTGGGCTGCCGCCTCCCTCCACTGTCCCGGACCAACCCCGGAGCATGTCTCAAATTGCCCCTAGGAGGCAAAAATGCCAGCTGACCGCCACAGTGGCAGTGCGGTGGCCGGGAGCCACCCCCACGAGGCCCCGAGCGTTGCTGGGAATTCGTTTGCATCCCGTTTCTGGTGTCCAGAGAGGGGACCAGGGCTCATCCAGCCGGAATCAATCGGGGAGGCGCACCCAGCCCAGACAGTCGGCGGCAGGGACCCCTCAGCGGCCTGCCTCCACCCCACCCCAGCCCCTCGCTGTGCCTGGAGGCTCCTGGTCGCGGGCCGCTTCCTTCTCCTGGGGGGGTACCCTGAGAGCCCCCACGCTGCCCGGAGGTCATCGGTCCAGGGTCTCTGGGTGAGGTCATCCCGGGACGCGAGTTCCCGCCCCTCCTGGAGTCCTGGACTTTCCCATCACAAAAGGCATCTTCTGCCTCCTCCGTGGCCAGCGAGGACCCTCTGCGCCATCCCTGGGGACTGCCTCGTCCTCCCCCTCTGCCTACCCTGCCTGCGCGCCCACATCAAGGGGGTTTTATGCACGCTCCCTCACTTTTGACTAACATAGGGGTCTCGGATCCTGCGGCCTCCTCCAGTGAGGTTCGGACGCCAGAGCCCGCAAAGCCCAGGCTTCGCGAGGCAGGTGGGGGTGGGGGGTGCTGCGGCAAGGGGGTGGTAGCTGCAGGGCCGGGGTCCGCTGCCCCGGAACGCAGGACTCGAGGTTTCTTATGGACACAGCGCCACCCCCACCCCCGCATGACCGCCGCGGGGAAAGCCAGGAAGAGGAACGGGCTCCCGGGTCTGAACCGCTCGCTAGGGGCACAGGGCGCTGCTGGTCACGCGAAGAAACCGACTCAGGTGCGCTGAGCAAACGGGGAAAAAAAAAAAAAAAGAGGTGAAGGTCCCGCAATTAGACCGCCTCAGAGCTGTAGAGTTCAGGAAAGGCCATAAGTAATTCACTAAAAGAGCAAATTTTAAGGGGAAATTTGAGACAGTAATAGCAGCAGCATCTGGAGGAACCGCGGGGAGGGAGGTGGGAGGAGGGGGTTGTGAATCAGACTTTTGCATAGGGACTCAGATTTTGCAATAGGCGCTTAATTAAAAATAAAATATATTGATGTGGTAGGCAAGTCGCGTTCCTGGGAAGGTAAAAATACAGTGGACTCCCCCACACCCCAGATGCTCCACCTGCCTGCTGTAATTACAGGGCTTCAGAGAGGAGGGGGGAAAAACACGACAGAGAGAAATCTGCTTGCATATTTTTCTTCTATTGTGCTGGACTCATTTGAATTATAATGTGTTGCAGGCCAGAGTAGAAAATTTTGTGCCTTGAATAATGAATCCCCCTGGAGCCCACGGTACCTGTACTTCTCTTTAGTGTCCTCTGAGAATAACGTGTTCGACATTCAAGTGACAACGCTGGAAAGGATTTCAAAGCCCTGGAGCCCCAGCCAGCTCTGCACCCTGATGGCTCTTCTGCCTGCCCTCTCTTTGGCTTCCAAATGCAGCAAGTTCTTTCTTTACTTAAAATATATTCATCTTTTACACGGGTCCTGGTTGTCCACAGAAACACAGCCCAGATAAGCAGGCTCTTCTAAATTTGAACCAGCCCTGCTGGTACAAAGGTTCCAAACTGCTAAGGTCCCCAGTATACTACTTAGATTTTTTTTTAATGGAAAAACCAGGGACCAGAGAGGTGCAATGTCTTGTCCCAAGCCAAAATAGGCTTTTCTGATGTTGATATTGTTTGACTGGCTCAGGCTGGCTTTCTATGAGGAAAAAAATAGTAAACACGCAGTAATTTAATAAAAGGGACATGGTTTAAGTTGTAAGCAGTATTCGAGCCTTTGGGACACTGCATGGTGCTGAGCAGCTATTTTGTAGAGGTTTGAATTTAAGGGGCAAATGCTGGGAAATATACTCAGAAAAATCTCAGGAAGATGAGAGAATAAAAGTTTTACAAAATAATAGAAGCAAATGGTCTTTCATGCCTGAACTTTCAGTTTTGTTTTTAGTTAAGCCTTCTTTCTAGTTTGAAATAGATTCAAAGCCTTTTTAAAAACAAGTAACTTTTTGGCCAGATATATTAGGATGTATCCATATAATACCATAGAACCAATTTTTAACAAGTTCTTAACTGATATGGAAGGATCTCCAAGATACATTACTGAGTAACAAGCAGATATACTACTATTTGAATGAGATGAAAAAATCAAAAGAGAGTATATATGCATATTTGTATAGCAGTAGACTATCTCTGGAAGAACATTGCTTTGGGGGATGGGCTGGGAGGACAGAGAGAGGCGACTGTCCTCTCTTTATCTAAATCCTTTGTCTGTTTGTTTTTAAATGATGTAAATTAATTACTTGTTTAAAAAAATAAATAAAACCTGATAAATAATTAAACTCATTCAAGCTATAATACAGCCCAGTCAAGACATGGTGATGGAGGAAGGGATAGCCTGGTTAATTGTTAATCCTGATTTTTTTTTTTTAGGTAATTGTATTCATTACTTCCTCATTTTTTCATTGAGTCTGTTAATAACTTGCCAAAGGCAGCTGATAGGAAGTTTTCTTTTCTGCCTGCCCCTTCTCTCTAACCAAAGCACAGCCAGGCAGGGAAATAACATGAAAATGGGCTATAGGAAGGAAGGGAATAAAGAAGCAAAGACCAGGTTTAATCAGCAAGTTAACAAAGGACAGCTGACTACACTCCTTTACTTTCTGAGCTGGGACATTTCTTGTGTGTCCTGAGAACTATTTCAGGACTATGTTAAGTCCCCGCTTATTAACATTCTGAGAGCTTTGAGCTGAAAAGCAGAGAACCCCAAAGCCTGGGAAAGGCAAGAACTCGGCCAGACCTTTGGGTCTGGCTGAACTATCCTGAAACAGCTCTTTAGAGTCTGCTGTACCACTTTGAGAAGCCACAAAGAGCAGGGAAACTTAGAGGGTCATCCCTATGGTTTGAGATGCTCCCCCCAAAACCTCTCAATCCTGTATCTAAGAAGCTTGGCTTTGCAGTTCAGCTGATTCCCAAGATACAGACAGTGCGCCCAGCTGGGCCCCAACAGGGGGCTGTCCTCCCAAAGACAAAACTGGAAACTTCCTCTGTTATAGGTTCTTCCTACTACTCCCACCTGCCTCGCAGCCAAAAAACCAAAACATCAAACAAGTAATATTGTAACAAATTCAATAAAGACTTTAAAAATGGTCCACATCAAAAAAATTAAATTCAAAAAAATTTTAAAAATCAAAACAAGCAGACCAAAGCAAACACATACACACAAAAACCCTTCTCTTTTTTCCCACCCGCTCTCTGAGTCCCTTTCACAGAGCCCAGACCTTCCTTTCTCCACTAAGAGCAGGGTTTCTTAACCTTGGCACTATTGACATTTTGCACCAGATAGTTCTTGGTTATCACAGGGCTACCCTGTATATTGTAGGCTGAAGTGAAGTGAAAGTTGCTCAGTCATGTCCGACTCTTTGTGACCCCATGGACTATACAGTCCATGGGATTCTCCAGGCAAGAATACTGGAGTGGGTTGCCATGCCCTCCTCCAGGCAATCTTCCCAACCTAGGGATCGAACCCAGGTCTCCAACATTGCAGGCAGATTCTTTACCAGCTGAGGCACAAGGGAAGCCCAAGAATACTGGAGTGGGTAACCTATCCTTTCCAGCAGATCTTCCCAACCCAGGTATCGAACCAGGGTCTCTTGCATTGCAGGCAGATTCTTTACCAACTGAGCTATCAGGGAAGCCCATATTGTAGGCTGGTTAGCAACAATCCTCACCTCTGTCTACTGAGGGCCTGTGACACCCCTCTCCAAGTTGGGGTGATGTATATACATGTTTGTTAGGAGTCAGAGATAGGCGCGCTTCCCTGGTGGCTTAGATGGTAAAGAATTTACCTGCAATGCGGGAGACCTGGGTTTGATCCCTGGGTTGGGAAAGATCTCCTGGAGGAGGACATGGCAATCCACTCTAGTATTCTTGCCTGGAGAATCCTCATGGACAGAGGTGCCTGCCGGATAAGGTAGAGGGCAGGTAACATCAAGATGCTGTGCTAAATGCTTTCATTTACCCCTCCAAATGCATTCTCCACCTTTCACCCTGCTCTGTGCATCAGAAAGTTGACTCTTATGAACTGCATTGATAGGCTTCATCAACACAGTCTCTCTCGCTTCTGGTTAGGTTTGGTCAATGGGAAGAACTGGCTGGAGTGGAGGGGCAGGGAGAGTATGAGACTGATTGCTCTGAATCCTTGTTGGCCAGCTAGATCGTGGCTGATTGACTGCTTCCCTCTTCCACAGGCCAAAGCTTCTGTCAGGAGGCTGTCCCAAAGAGCCACAGCTCTCTCTAGCATGCAGGAACAGCTCATTCCCCTAGGCCTTCAGGCCTAAAAGGGTAACAGTTTCCTGGGGTTGCTAACTCCAGGATAATACACCACCCATCACTGGTTTCCCGAAACCCTGCCCACATTTTTATTAGTCATCCCTTTATTAAAATCTCCCCAAATTAGTTTGAGTATGCCACTTGCTTCCTGCTGGGCCCTAACTGATACAGATGATATGGGAAATCATTTGATGGAGGGGTTGTTGGTCTGAGACAAGATTTAGGAATTCCTGGATTCTTTGACCAAACATCCAATAGATTGCAGTGCCTTGAAGCAAAGTGATAATGGTACTCTTTCTCTATTTCTCTCCCAATCACCAAACACAGGCCTAAGAGCTCCTACTCACAGCATGAGAAAACATTTGCCCTGATAGCAAGAGTAGAGGTTGTCCAGGTCACACCTGGCCTTCTAACAACAGACATGATTGAGGACTAAAAAACAGCATGAGAGAGAAAAAAATAGCAAGATCTTCCCCCAAGAGAGCAAGCCGTGTCCCCTTTATCAGCTAAGCCACACGAAAGGAAGAGGAAAATATTGGCATGTTCAGTCAAGTTCAGTTCAGTCGCTCAGTCGTGTCCGACTCTTTGCGATCCCATGGACTGCAGCACACCAGGCTTCTCTGTCCATCCCCAACTCCTGGAGCTTACTCTGGGCATGTTAACCCCTTTGTAAGTGCATTATCTGGAAAACGAGTGTCTTCCAATTGAACATCAAACTTTCTTTATAGATATAGAATGTCTCCGTCTTAATTCTGATGTGTCCAGGAGAAGAAGGAAAATATGGCCGAAGGGGTGTCCTCTTCATTGTCCCCAGGGCTGTCTGGGTTGGACAGACAGAGGCTGTCCTGGGCCTCAGCCGCCAGGAGATGGGAAGGAGCAGAGCTCCTGTGTGGCTCTGACCCATGAGCCCCAGTGATGAGGAGGGCAGGTGCGGCAGGGATGAGCCCAGGGAGCCAGCTCTGCATCTGGCCGTGGTGCCTCTGGGCCAGGCCAGGACAACAGCCTCGATTGTCCCTCCCAACAGTAGCCCTGCTGATCCCAGAGAAAAGAAAGCCATGGGGCCATTCGGATCAGGCCTGCACAGGAAGAATGCTGCCCTTTCTCTGCAGCTCTGGGTCCCAGAGTCATGGAATCAACAGCTCAGAAGCTGGCAGTCCCCTCGGAGGCCTGGGCAGCCTCTCCCATGATCACATGGCCCAAGACACTCTGTTCTTTGTGACAGCAGCTTGGCTGGGTGGGCTGAGGACCTCTACAGACAAAGATGCTTCAGGTGGCCCCTGAACCCCCCTGGAAATTGATGGAAAGGCTTCTCTCCCCTGGGCTGTGCCTCCAGCCTGCCCTGCTCATCTGGTCTCTGAGTGCCCCCACAACCTGACGCTTGGCTGTTGTTTACATTAGAGACAGTTCCTCATCTGATGCTAGAGACAGCATCAGGCTCAGTGAGCACAAGGGCAGCACGGACACCCTCGGGCCTTTTGCCTCATGCAGCTAACGTCAGAGATGTTTTATTAAATGAGAGTTGAGGTCACATTGCTTCTTGGATAAAAAGAACTTTGCTTCAAAGAAATTCACTTGCTAAACAACACTAGGAAAATTGCCAGACTATCACTAGGCACAGCCAGCCACTTTTGAGCTGCCCAGTGTTTCCAGAACTGCCAAGTAATTCACTCACATTAGATCAGGGCTCCAGAGAGCTGAGCGGGGAAACTCGTGGACCCCCAGTTTTCCCCTCTGTAAGAGGACAGAGGCTGGACTACATGAACCTCTAAGCTATTTCCAGCTCTACACTCCATTCATACTTGGGAACATCCTGTCTCTTGGCACCTACTAAGGAAAAGGTAGCCAAGAAGGAAAAGGAGGCGGTGCACCTGTGGGGGCAGACCGCCTGGGTTCAAATCCCAGCTCCACGACTCACCATCTGTATAACCCTGAGCGAGTCACTTCATCTCTCTCCCCTTCAGCTTCCCTATCTGAAAAGCGGGGAAAACATTAGTATCTGCTTCATGGGGTTGTCGCGAGGCTCAAATATAATAACACCTGCAAAGCATTTTGAAACACACCTAGCACAGGGCAGCTCCCTGTGAGCATTTGCTCTTCTCATTGCTCTCTTTGCTTGCACAGAATACCATCTGAGTCTTTTCCTGTCTCTAGTGCAGCCTTGCTAAAAGCAATTTGGCAAATGGGCTCTCACAGGGCAGAGAATGGTATTTTTCTGGGGGAATTGAAAATAATGCCAACTTTATTCCCTTCTCAGCTAGCATTCTCTTGGGCTGGGAAGGAGGCTTGGCGAGGGAGCTGCCGTGCCTTACAAAACTTGGCAGGATGCCATTTCATCCAGATTGGAGAAAACAGTGAAGCACAGAGAGGGGCGTAGTCCAGAGCCTCCCTGCAAGTCATGGAGAAGTGCTAAGCCTTCTGCCTGATCCTGAGTCTGTGGAAGGTTCCTTCGCCCACCACCCACCTCCCAGCTCCTGCTTAGAAAGGCTTGCATCAAGTCCCAGGTCTGTGCTCAGAACATTCTACACACAGCTGATCAGCTGGGCCATGCCAATGAGTCATCTTGCAGCATTTCCAGAGGCCCAGAAGCCTACTCTAGGGGCCAAAGTGCTGGTCAGTAACTGTAGTTGGATGGAAACTGAGGAGCCATTGGCCCCTTGGACCAGGAAAACCACCACAGAGGGAAGGACAAGTCTAGAGGCCCCCATGGTTAACTCCCAGGCAACACAGGGTAGGACTCCAATTTCAATGGACTAAGACCTTGGAATTCCAGGCATACAGGGCCCAGGAGGCCCCATTAGCCAGCTAGTGCCTACATAGCCCATTAACAAATCGGAATTAGACAAGGCCCTGGGTATGTCCACTTCACTTCTCGAGATCCCACCCCCTTCCCTAGCCTGCTCTGCCCTTTGTAGAAAGTACCTCTGGCTTCCCTTGTCCTCTGACTTCTGGCTGGGTTTGGCAATAGGAAGTAGTACCATGAGAGCTGAAGGTGAAACTCAAGTGAGCTCAGGGCGTTCAGTCCCTGGTCCTCACTCACCCCACTCCATCCTGACCCCTTTACCTAAAGACATAACCACCTCACCAAATCATGTTCTCTGTGTCCTTCTGGGCCCTGATACAAGCCAAGTGCTAGGCCAAGGGCTCGTCACCCCATCAGTTTTGCCTTCTCTTTTTCTTTTTGCATATTCATGGCAAACAGATGGGGAAACAGTGACAGATTTTATTTTCTTGAGCTCCAAAATCTGTGTGGACAGTGACTGCAGCCACAAAATTAAAAGACACTTGCTCCTAGGAAGAAAAGTTATGACAAACCTAGATAGAATATTAAAAAGCAGAGACATCACTTTGATGACAAAGGTCTGTATAGTCAAAGCTATGGTTTTTCCAGTAGTCATGTATGGACGTAAGAGTTGGACCATAAAGGAGGCTGAGCACCAAAGAATTGCTGCTTTTGAATCGTGGTGCTGGAGAAGACTTTTGAGAGTCCCTTGAACACCAAGGAGATCAAGCCAGTCAATACTAAAAGAAATCAACCCTGAATATTCATTAGAAGAACTGTTGCTGAAGTTGAAGCTCCAATACTTTGTCAACCTGATGTGAAGAACTAACTCATTGGAAAAGACCCTGATGCTGGGAAAGACTGAAGGCAGGAGGAGAAGGGGATGACAGAGGATGAGATGGTTGGCTGGCATCATCAACTCAATGGAAATGAGTTTGAGCAAGTTCTGGGAGTTGGTGATGGACAGGGAAGCCTGGCATGCTGCAGTCCGTAAGGTCACCTAGAGTTGGACATGACTTAGCAACTGAGCAACAACAACCACAAAAGAATACCTATGACATGTATGCAAAATATGAAGTCACACCCAACTTAAAAATACAAGTGTATCAATGCTTTTGAAACTTTGTGTGTTTCACAGCCACATTTCCATCACCAGACATTCACCCATGCAGGTACACACACACACATGTAGTTCACTAAAGGCTGGGGAAAACAAATCACTTTCTTTTTTCACTTGTCAGTTCAGGGTTGATAGCCCAGCTGGCACATCTGAACCAAGAGCCCATGTACTGGTAATGCCATGGAGTAGCACAGCCACACAAAGTCAGATCCTCAATGGTGGAACGCAGGAGGCAGGGAACACAGGTCATTCCGATAGTCCTTTCTGCTTCCTAATAGGGAATGGGGACAGACTGCCACACACCCAGGACGCTGGGGCAGCTTTCCTTCCTTCCTGCTGTGATAATCATTACTGTACACAGACCAGCAATTTGGCGCCTCAGCAGCCAGACTCCTGGTAGGTGCCTGAGCCTGACCATTATGGAGGATATTATGATCGTGATTACAGGATGGCTGAGCCGTCCAGCAAAGTGACCGGTAATTTGCAATCTAATGGCCATTCAGTGGTGGGTAATATTATGGACCTAACCCTGCAATTGTAAAACAACCAGCCCTCTCTAATGTAGCAGTTTTCCCATCAAAAGCCCAGCCTTTGCTTTTGATTTCTGGCTAATCAGTAGCTGTGCCAGCTTTGGCTTCAGCTTTGGAGAAGCTAAACAAGGGAGCGTGAAATGATACACTCCTCTTAGGGCCCCTGAATGAGAAGTTTAGGCAGCTCTGTCAAGTGAAGGAAAAAACAAGTGAAAGAAGCATCTGGAAGGCAATTTCATTTCTTAAAAGAGCAACAGAAGCTGGTCCCAAAAGCTTTGCAGAATGTACCAAGTGTTTCCTGGGAATCTGGAAGACTGACATAGACAAGTGTGTGCACATGTCCACACCCACAGCCCATCCTGTTTCTGGATGCACACACACACATACGTGCACACACACACATATACACCCACGCACAGGAGAATACTGTTCTTTCCACCCAAGGTCGCTCACTGACAGAGACTCCCAGAATAGGCGCTGAAGGTCTCTGCTGCATGCTGGCCACAATGCTGCTTGTGGGCCCAGCTCCGTTCCATCTGCCTCAGTGTCAGCGGGCCTTGTTGGGAGAGAAGTCAGTCTGATCAGAGGCCCAGGTCATACGTGGCTCACAGTCTGCTGGGACACTCATTTTATGCCACTCCTCAGGACCATACAGCGCAGTAGGCAGGAATGGTTGGCACTCATGAGTTCAAATCCATCACTAATGCCTGGGGTGACCTTGAGCAGTCAACTTAGCCAAGAATACATCGTTAACTTTCTGCCCGACAAGGCAATGGCCTGGCTTTTCTGAAGCTCAGTTTCCTCAGCTATGAAATAGGGATGATATAGTACCTTCCCTATCTCACAGAGGTTATGCTGTGAACCAACTGATCTCTTGTCTGTGTAAGTGTTTTTGAAAATAAACTAGGATATAGAGAAGCTAGGGAGTGCTGGGTACTGGCCTGCTGGGGGAATTAATAGCACATTCTGCCTTAGCCCCTCCCCCTTATCTTAGCTCTTATGAGGAACCCCCTGATTAGCTGTTTGGCAAACCTCATCTGCATTCTGTGTTGGCACGTGCCTGCAGACTGGCTCTCCAGCTGTGTATTGACCATACTGTATTAACAGCCATGGCCAGGAGAACTCCAGAATGGAAGGAGGGAAGTGGGAAAAAAAGGAGGGAGGGAAGTGGGAAAAAAAGGAGGGAGGGAAGGGATTGGAGAGGGAGGGGAGGGAGGGAGAAAGGTAACAGGGCTCAGTTGTCTCAACCCACAGTCATATTACAGGTGGAGAGTAGTGGCTTTCCAACACACACGGTGGGGTCTTACCTTTCCAATTCCGCCTTCTTTCCTAGGCAGAAAGGACACCTTGCCATGCCCCCTCACAATTGCAAGCCATTCCCAACAAAGCAAAGCTTAATGAGCACAGAGTCTCCTCCTTTCCTTCTAGAACTTGCACCAGGTCACTCCCAGAGCAAGGAGGCAGCAGGAGCAGGCAGTTGAGCGATTAGTATGGCGCCTTCCAGTTCTGGTTATAAGTGATCCATGTGGTCAGAAAGGGACTACGACCTGTGAGTCTTCACCCAGCCCTGAGGTTCAGCCAGAGCCTGGTTGTGCCCCTCTTCTGACCTGCCTCACTGTTGCGTGTCTCACCCAGGGACACGGGACAATCGAATGTCCACTCCAATGGGGAGGGGGAACACAGGAACCAGAGTCCAACAGGTAGATGGGTCCAGCCAAGAGAGACAATGAGTAAGATGCAATTCCTATTGTCCCTGGCCTCGAGTCTAGATTTGGAGTGCCTGCCTGCAATAAATTCAGAGGAGGCTTGCAGTGGAACTGGAGGGTGAAAGGGGAGGTAATTGATAAATAGCTAAAGAGAAAGAGATTGGGCAAGCAAGAAAGCAGATTGATTACACTACCAAGAAAGAAAATAGATAACTCTAGAAACCATGGTGGACATTGGGTTGCCTCTTCCAAATCCCTTCCACCTTAGATGATTAATCTAAGTCCATAGAGTAATCCCACTGGACATGCAACTGAACTGGAGTCGATGAAACATGGGGGAAATTTTCCTCCCTCTCAAGAGAAAGCCCTAGGAAAGGAAAGTCCTTCTTCTTTCAGATATTATTGCATTCACAATGTGATGACTGAAACAGTTGTAACCATCCTGCTACCAACCAGATGATGAAGGTGAAAGTGAAATTTGCTCAGTCATGTCTGACTCTTTGTGACCCCATGGACTATATAGTCCATGGAATTCTCTAGACCAGAATACTGGAATGGGTAGTCTTTCCCTTCTTCAAAGGATCTTCCCAACCCAGGGATCAAACTCAGGTCTCCCTCATTGCAGGCGGATTCTTTACTAGATGATGAAGTAAATATAAAAAAATGGCAGAAGGGAGAAGCAGAAAGAATATGGGTTCTTGATGACATCATTCATCTAAGAAACAGCCAAGCCTGGCATCTATCCAAACTGGATCTTCAAGTATGTAAGATAATGCATGTCCTTTGCTATGTTATACTGTGCTCAGTCATGTCTGATTTTTTGTGACTCCTTGCACTGTAGACTGCCAGGCTCCTGTGTCCATGGGATTTTCCAGGCAAGAATATTGGAGTGGGTTTCCTCCCAATGGATCTTTGCAACCCAGTGATCGATCTCACGTCTCCTGTGTCTCTCGCATTGGCAGGTGGATTCTTTACTGCTGAGCCATTTGGGAGGCCTCTGTGTGTCCTTTATACATGCCCTAATACAGTCTCAGTAAGATTTTCTGTTAGTTGCCTCTTAGGCTAGCACCTTACTGGATATAAGAACACAAGCCAAGGGAAACCAGGACACTAAGGCCAGAGTGGACTCACACACCACATTCAACACTGAACTGATGAGGGCTCTTTCTAACTGCTCCCTGTAAACCTAGGATCAGTCCCAGCATAGTGTGGAGCCAGCTGAGTCTACAGGTGTGGAATTCCCAGCTTCAGCTGCCAGTCAAAGAGCTAAGAGGGCACAGAGCCTGGCAGCACATTATAAAAGCCCACTCCAGGGCTTCCAGAACACAAATGTCCAGGCCAGTTAGGCACTTCCCCTTCCCTCTAGGGGCCTCCCCTCGCCTCCTCATCAGCCAGACCCCGCAGCTGCCAAGCATAGAGGCTGACTCCAAATGGGAACAGTGCTCCATGGAGCCCCTCTCAGAATGGTATATCCCTAAACATCTGAGGCTTTGGGGCACTTGTCCCCTGTAAAAGTCCTCATTCCAGAGCAATGGAAATAAATGCTCACTGAAAAGCATCATCTCTCCAACCCTCTGCTTGGCATGCTGGGGTGGCAAGAAGGTTGAGTTGCACGTGTTTCAAATGGAAATCAGTATTTCTGACTCTAGGTATAAAGGCCTTCTGAGTTCTCAAGCTGTCTGTGACTAGTTCTCTTTCAACAGGACAGGCAGGCCAAAGATCATTGTTGTTCTTTAGTCACTCAGTCGTTTCTGACTCTTTCACAACCCCATGGACTGTAGTGTGCCAGGCTCCTCTGTCCATGGGATTTCCCAGGCAACAATACTGGAGGGGTAGCTTCTCCAGGGGATCTTCCTGACCCAGGGATCAAACCCGTGTCTCCTGCTTGGCAGACAGGTTCTTTACTATTGACCCACCAGGGAAGCCTCAACAAACATTAGTATTGACTTAATTACCCATCAGAGATGTGTAGAATGCCCAGAGCAGAAAAGTACATCAGGAAGCACATCTCTCAGTTTAATGGTGAGGAAACAGAGGTCTAGAAATTTGAGAGTTCATGGTACCACACAGTCAGTGACTGAGGCAGGGCTAGAGTCCAGGTCTTTTCACTCATGGTCCCTGTTTTTTCTTTCCTCAGATATGACAAAGGTCTAGGTGGGGGTGTCAAGAACAGGTGGCTAATGCTTCCAAATTAATAGTGCTACTGCACAGGGCCGTCTGGGGACAAAGCCGCTTTTACATCTAACCAATTTTTTTTTTAATCATAAATCATGAGCAACAGTGTTGGTGGACTGTGTTGCCAGTAAGCACTTTTCTCCTAATCTGAGAAAGAGTAAAGGGGTTTCTTGCCATGGGCGTGGAACCCAAGCTGCACGAGCAATGTGTCAGCAGATGGTGTGGGTACAGAGCTAGTGAAGGGCATCCTGGTGTGCAGTGGGCACACCGCCCCCAAGAACAGGCTCTGGGCACAGGCAGAGCCCCAGAGTCAACTGCATTCTGTTGTCTGGCTGCCCAGAGGGGGCCCTTAGATCACAGCCATGCTCACATCCAGTGGGAGGTTGGGCCAGCTTCTCAGAGCCAAGGAAACTAAAGACCACCTCGCCCGCAAGAGGATCACAGCCCCCTGTGTAACCTCCTCCCTCTTAATCCGTAAGAGTGGGTGAAACTGGGCGTTTGAATTTTTATTATCCAACGTGGTGTCACTATGACAAACCTAGACATCGTATTAAAAAGTGGAGACATCACTTTGATGACAAAGGTCCATATAGTCAAAGCTGTGGTTTTTCCAGTCGTCATGTACGGATATGAAGGTTGGACCATAAAGGAGGCTGAGCGCTGAAGAATTGATGCTTTTGAATTGTGGTGCTGGAGAAGACTCTTGAGAGTCCCTTGGACAGCAAGGAGATCAAACCAGTCAATCCTAATGGAAATCACTCCTGAATATTCATTGGAAGGACTGATGCTAAGGCTGAAGCTCCAGTGCTTTGGTCTCCTGATGTAAAGAGCTGATTCATTGGAAAAGACTGATGCTGGGAAAGATTGAGGGCAAGAGGAGAAGGGGGTGACAGAGGATGAGATAGATGGATGGCATCACTGACTCAACAAACATGAGTTTGAGCAAACTCAGGGAGATAGTGAAGGACCAGGAAGCCTGGTGTGCTGCAGTTCACGGGGGTCACAAAGAGTCGGACGTGACTCAGCGACGGAACAACAGCATGGTGTCACAGGATACCAGGGAGAGGGGGAAGAAAGTCCCACAGGATGGAGAGCTCCCACCTTGGTGCAGCCCACCATTCTCACCTTCTCCCCAGCTCTCTGCAGGAGCTGACACAGAGGGTTTGTAGACTGTTCTGAACCCTGAGATTATAGAACTGGGGAGGACCTCAGAGATGACTCCCGGAGTTCCAGGGAAGAACTCTAGGGCAGGAACTAAGTGTTAGGGACAAAACTAAGATTTCAGATTTTCAAGCCCAACCTCCAGGGATTCTTATTCAGAAGGCTCAGAAATCTGCATGTTTAAGAAGCGCTTGGGTGACTTCCCAACCACGGTAGTGGGTCGGTACTCCCTCCACAAGAGACGAACCTGGGGTCCAGCGGTCCCAGTCACTCGGCCTGGGAGGGCACAGCACCAGAGAGGTCACAGGCCACAGACATGACTCCTTCTAGTGGGGCTGAGTATTAGTTCTGTACCCCACTGGCTGGGAGACTTCGGCAAAAGTCTTCTCAACACTCTGACCCAGAAATTCCACTATTAGAAATTCTCAAGAGGCCACAGGGCTCTGGCAGCAGTTTGTGATAGTAAAGGACTGGAACCAACATAATTTTCCATCAAGAAGAGACTAGTTGTATGAACTAAGGCGCATCCACGCTATGGCACGCTATGAAGATTCTACATGGAAAACAGCAAAGCAGCAGGCTCTGCACGTGCTACCATAAGCAGTGAAAAAGGCAAGGTGTGGTCCAAGGCCGACATCTGTACCTCCATCCCCTCCTGCCCACCTCAGTGGTCTCTTCCTTCTTCCTCCACCCTTATGTTCAAAAAAGGACCTCAGCCTGGTGGATTCCATCTCACAAATGTCCCTGGATTCATGCACTTCCATCCATGCTGCACCATCTCCGTGTGGATTCCTGCAGCATCTTCCCAAGCCAGTCTCCATGATGCATCCTTACATGCAGATCTGACCACTCCAGTCCCTCTGCCATTAAACCCCTTCAGTGTTCACCATTACCAATGTTTCAACAGGGCCCAGAAAGTCATTCCTGACTCCTGCATCCCTCTCCAGCCCCATCTGCTGCAACTTCCCATTCTCTTAACATACATTTTTAAGTCTTAAGATGCATCACATCTTCCCTTTTACCCCCATATGTGATGCCCCCTTCCTCCCTGCTCCCCTACACACACTCCTTATTTAGCTAAGGTGTCATCTCCTTTACAACTTTTCCTTAATCCCCTCCCTCCCACCATGCCGAGTCCAGGTGCCCCCATGATATCCCCTTGCCTCGTCCATGATAACATGTTCCTTGTCACTGTTATTGCATGATTCCTTCTCCATACATTTCAGGGCAACTTAAGCTCTAGGAAAGGAGATGCTGGGTCTACTTCATTCGTAGGTCTCCAGGGTCCAGCACTACCATGATGCAGATGCTTAATAAGTATTTGCCCAATGAATAATAGTATTCTCTGTGCATGCGTGTGTGCTAAGTTGCTTCAGTCATGTCTGACACTGTGCAACCCTGTGGACTGTAGCCTGCCAGCCTCCTCTGTCCATGGGGATTCTCCAGGCAAGAATACTGGAGTGGGCTGCCATCCTCCTCAGGGGCATCTTTCCAACCCAGGGATCAAACCTGTGTCTCTTATATCTCCTGCACTAGCAGCGGGTTCTTTACCACTAATGACACTTGGGAAGCACTACATTATATTAAAAATTATCTGAGCTAATCAGTGGTAAACTCTGTGTGATAGGTGCTGAGGACAGAAAGATAAAACAGTGTCTAGGACATAGGAAACTTTTTTTTTTAATGTCAAATACATACAGGATGGATCTTTTCCTCCTGTTGTATATTACACCACCCCAAGTTCTAACCAGTACTGGAGAGACACACAACATCACACAATAGTAACTCAAAGCCAAAGAAATAGGGTAGAGGAAACAAATACCATCATAGAGGTTAAAGAATTAACATTCAACTTCTCCTTCAGAAAAACAGACGACTTTGAAAGTTGATTTATTTTTTCAAGCTATGAAGAGCATAACCTGAGAAAAATATTATTTGGAGAACACTAACTAACCTATGTATCACATACTAGTGTTGAAGATCAGTGTTTCTCTAAATGTATTTAGATTTCATACAAGAATATATAGCTTCCCAGGTGGTGCTAGTGGTAAAGAACTTGCTTCCCAATGCAAGAGACATAAGAGATGCAGAGTTTGATCCTTGGGTTCGGAAGATTCCCCCAGAGGAGGGCATGGCAACCCACTCCAGTATCCTCACCTGGAGGATCCCATGGACAGAGGAGCCTGGTGGGCTATGGTCCATAGGGTCACACAGAGTCGGATACAACTGAAGTGATTTGGCACACACACAAGATATAAGCATCCTCTTTTTAAAACTTCTTTCTTTATTCCAGTTTTATTGAGATATAATTGATATATAGCCTTGTATTCACTTAAGTGTAAAACATAAGGATTTGATACAAGTATATGTTATAAAATGATTACAAGAAATGTAGTCAATGTTCATCACCTTACATGGTTACATTTTTTTTTTCTTGTGACAATTCATCTTTTTCTGTAGGGCACCTGTCACAATTTGCAAAAGTATGCTTAGATGAGCATTTATTTATTGAATATTTAGCTCTGCCATTTGCCTTTAAGCTATGATAAAGGTAAGAACAATGACTATCTTGTAACACCAGAACCCCACACATGTCTGAGCCCTTGGTAGGTGTTCAGTAAATATTTGTTCTCGGAATGAATGGATGCATGACTGGCTACATGCATGAGTGAACACACAGAATGCAGCATGGGAGCTCGCTCATCCTCGGAAAAATACTGAGCATTAGATAGGAGAAAGTCATCATGAAACCACCCTGATGAAAGACAAAAAAAAAAAAAAAGAAGTAAGGATGAGCCAAGGTCACAAGTGAATCAGTTTTGTTTGTTTTTTCTTAATGGAGAGACAACCAAAAATATGGAACCAAGAGGAGAGATGCTATAATAGACCACTGACCATCCATTCAGAGCATTGTTATACCACTGAGCTATAAATAAAATCCTGCTTACCTAAACAGAGCTAGTGAGCTTATGTGTTGTTTGTGTTTTGCTTAGACGAGAACACCATGGCTGCCCCGTCAGCCTCCATGTTCAACTATCCCAATCAACTGCCGGCTACAATTAGGGAGTGCTGAGAAAGGGCATTGGAGAGAAATCAGCGTGCATATTTTGTCTTCCATTGTGGCTGGCTCATTTGAATGATAATGTATTGCAGTCTGGGGTATAACACGACTGCGCTGAATAATGAGGCAGCCCTGGACTCCAGGTACCTGAGCAGCCGGTTAGTAGCCAGCAACAAAGCAGGGATAGCATCTTTGGGCAATAAAAAGATGATCTCAGTGTGGGAGGAGACAGATGCTAGGAAATACCCCACTGCAGGCACCACTGGGAGCTTCCATCATTGAGAGCTTCATTTTCTTTATTCATGGTCATTTTTCCAGCTGAGAGACTTAAAAGCATCTGGCTGGTGGCATCCTGAGGTGATGAAACATGTCGGGGAAGGAAGTGGGGAAAGGCCAGAGAAGGTCCAGAATCCCCATCCCAAGGGGACACTTAACACCCATGAGCCTGCTATCTGTCTTCAAGAATTCAGAAAAAAGCTTGGCTCAACTCAGGGGACAGAGTCAGAGGACAGCTGAAGGGCTCTACCAGTTTGAGGATTTTCAAATATCCCTTTATTTTTGTTAACATAGACATCCCTTGTAAGAAGCCCACCCGTGTTTAGACACCTGGTCCTGGAAACCTGAAGCCAGGTACCAAAAGCAGCACAGTAGGTGATTCAGAGTGTAGTTTCTAGATCCAGACTGCCTGGGTTTGAAGCCTAGCCCACCACTTAGCAGCGGTCGTATAGTTGTGTGCCTTAACTCCTCCATCTACAAAATGCAAAAATGAGAATAATGGCCATTCCCCTTCTCCAGGGGATCTTTCCAACCCAGGAATCAAACCCAGGTCTCCTGCATTGCAGGCGAATTCTTTACCAGCTGAGCCACCAGGGAAGCCCATAATAGTATTTACCGCCTATGAAAATTTGCTGTAAGGTAATTGTGTAAATCAGTTAAAGCAGTTGAAACAGTGCCTCATACATATTTAACGCCTGATAAATATTAGTTGGGCTTCCCTGATGGCTCAGATGGTAAAGAATCTACCTACAAAGCAGCGGATCTGGGTTCAGGGGTTGGGAAGATCTCCTGAAGAAGGAAATAGCTACCCACTCCAGGATTCTTGCTTGGAGAATCCCATGGACACAGGAGCCTGGTGGGCTACAGTCCATAGGGCTGAAATTTGTCAGACACGACTGAGACTAACACTTGCACTTTTCACAAGTATTATTATCAGTTGTCCTTGGGCTTCCCAGGTGGAGAATCCACCTGCCAATGCAGGAGATGCAAGGGACACAGATTCGATCCCTGGGTGGGAAACAGCCCCTGGAGAAGGAAATGGAAACCCACTCCAGTATACTTCCCTGGGAAATCCATGGACAGGGGAGCCTGGCAGGTTACAGTCCGTGTGGTCGGAAAGAGTTGGACACAACTGAGCATGCACGCACACGCACACGCACACGAACACACATCAGCTTTCCTCTGCAAATGCCAGGAGACACTGGATCTCCAGGTGGAACAGCATGACTGAATGGGATTGGCGTAGGTTCTGGAGTCAGACTGATCAGGGCCCCACTCAGTTACCTCCCAGCTGGGTCACCTTGGGCAAGCTACTTGACACCCTGAGCCTCAGCTTCTCATATGCAAACAGGAATGTCTACCAGTAACTACTTCATAGTGTTGTTGTGAGGGACAGACTACATAATACATCCACTGAAAAGAGTGCCTGGCACATAGTACACTCAATGAATGCTGTGTAATAATAATGCCAGTGTTGTGCTATCATCATCATTTAAACAGGCAATGATATGCCATGAAATGTTCATTTGAGGAATTATCTGTCCCAACCTGTGTGCAGACTACATCATGAGAAACACTGGGCTGGAAGAAGCACAAGCTGGAATCAAGATTGCTGGGAGAAATATCAATAACCTCAGATATGCAGAGGACAGCACCCTTATGGCAGAAAGTGAAGAGGAACTAAAAAGCCTCTTGAGGAAAGTGAAAGTGGAGAGTGAAAAAGTTGGCTTAAAGCTCAACATTCAGAAAACGAAGATCATGGCATCTGGTCCCATCACTTCATGGGAAATAGATGGGGAAACAGTGGAAACAGTGTCAGACTTTATTTTTTTGGGGTCCAAAATCACTGCAGATGGTGACTTCAGCCATGAAATTAAAAGACGCTTACTCCTTGGAAGGAAAGTTATGACCAACCTAGACAGCATATTAAAAAGCAGAGACATTACTTTGCCAACAAAGGTCCATCTAGTCAAGGCTATGGTTTCTCCAGTAGTCATGTATGGATGTGAGAGTTGGACTGTGAAGAAAGCTGACTGCTGAAGAATTGATGCTTTTGAACTGTGGTGTTGGAGAAGACTCTTGAGAGTCCCTTGGACTGCAAGGAGATCCAACCAGTCCACTCTAAAGGAAATCTGTCCTGGGTGTTCTTTGGAAGGAATGATGCTAAAGCTGAAACTCCAGTACTTTGGCCACCTCATGTGAAGAGTTGACTCATTGGAAAAGACTCTGATGCTGGGAGGGATTGGGGGCAGGAGGAGAAGGGGACGACAGAGGATGAGATGGTTGGATGGTATCACCGACTCGATGGACATGAGTTTGAGTGAACTCCGGGAGTTGGTGATGGACAGGGAGGCCTGGCGTGCTGCAGTTCATGGGGTTGCAAAGAGCTGGACACGACTGAGTGACTGAACTGAACTGAACGTGTGTGCCTGAAATCTCACTGTCAGCAGGTTAGAAAGTGGACTAGAGAGGTTAAGTCCTGGGAGGGAGTACCAGTTAAGGCTGCTGCAATGATAAAGCAGAGGGTGGTAACTGCAGAGTCATCCCTTGAACTTCCTTAACCTGGACCTACTCATTGCAATTAACTTATTTTATTTCTGTTTCTTTGTTTTGCCATCCCTTTCCCTGGGGGTACTGATAGACAAGGTCTAGTTTACTTGAAAAAAAGTGACAATGTAAGTGAAAAAAAAAAAATCCCCGCCCCCCCCCGACATATATCCTCCACTTAAACATGTATGGTTTAATTTGTCTCAACTTAAATATGCCACCCAACTCTATTAATAATAAATCATAGCACCAAGACTTCCTAAAACCTTTCTGGAATACTACACGTCATTAATACACAGGGCTTCTCTCGTAGCTCAGTTGGTAAATTATCTGCCTGCAAAGCACGAGACCCGGGTTCGATTCCTGAGTCCAGAAGATCCCCTGGAGAAGGAAATGGCAACCCACTCCAGTATTCTTGCCTGGAGAATCCCATGGACCAGAGGAGCCTGAGAGGCTATAGTCCACAGGATCGCAAGAGTCGGACACGACTTAACAACTAAACCACCAAGTTATGTTAGTGACTTGGAGTTGGAGGAGTGGAGGAGGGAGCGACAATAGGCAAAGTTATTTTGAATCCGTGCTTGGACACCTACGCTGATAAAGGCACCCCGGGTACCAATCCCGTAACCTTCTGCGTCCTGAGTTGCAGAACCTCACAGAAACAGTGAGCCTGCAGCTGCTCCCTGCCCACATCTTTTGTGCTCACGCCCCACCCTCGCTTTCATTCAGTCATTTCTAAATGCTTTTGCATGCAGGAGTGCGGGCCCACCCCACCAGGCTCCACTGTCCCAGTGACGGACACACCTCCCTCATCTCCCCGGGCTTGTCAGCTGAGCCCAGATACGTGAATGGCAAAACAGGCCTAACTGGAGCCCAGACAGTGCTCATCATCCTGTCACCGGGACAAAGGAAGGAAATTCCATTATGTCACCTTCTACAAGCAAGAGACAGCGACAATTCCCTCGTAAACACCGTACTGACACTGTTATGATGTATCTCAAGCACTTCTAATCAGTATGGAAGCCGGAGAGACTGCGGAAGCTCTTCAGCCTCAAAGACACAATTCAGTGCTCTCCTGTTGTTATTGAAATGACCTGGCTAAGAGCATCTACCGCTTTCTGCACCCATCACATTATATATATATATATACACACACACACACACACACACACACACATATATATGTATGTATATATGTGTATATATATATATGTATGTATATGATATGTTGGTTACTCTGGGTGAGCATAGAAATCAGAAATATTTAAATTTAGTTACCACATTTTCACCTGTATTTACTCACTGTCCTTTCTGTATTTCTCCTCCAAATTATAAAAAGGGAAAAGATTTTTATTTCTCCAATTTTGAAAAGGAAAAGTACTTTCATTTTTTAAGTTGTGAAGAGAGAAGAAGGCTTTTCTTTCTGTAACTTTTTACCAACACCAGCAATTTGGGCTTGGGTTTCTAAAGGTTTGGTCAATACTATCCAACTATTAAAGTGTTTTTTTTGTTTAAAACTGGCTTGTTCTCACTCTACAAATTACTTTTTAATTATAAAGGTAACCACCTTAACCATGTGATAAAACATAAAACATCACCAATAAAAGCACTAACTGCCATCACTCAGAAAGAAAGAGCAGCGCTTAAGTGATACTCCTGCCACAGTCATAACATGAGTTAGATCATGTGGAAATATCAGACAAATCCAAATTGAGATAAGACAACTAGGCTCTACTCTTCAGAAAAGTCTATGTCATGGAAAAATAAAAATTGCCAGACTGAGAAACTGTTCTAGATAGAAGGAGACTTAAGAGGACTGTATGTAAGACTGCACTATTGGATCAATGTTAAATTTTAAGAATTTGACGGTTTTATAAGAGACTGCTTTCTTCTTAGAGATACATATGAAATTATTTGGGGAGTAAAGTCTGCAACTTGCTCTCAAATGGTTTAGCAACTAGTAAGAAAAATGTGTATATTTTTATTAATGTGTATATTTTATTATTTATACACATAATATATATGTGTATATATTTTATTAAGAGGACTGTATACCTCTTAAATCTCCTTCTATCTAGAACATTTTCTTAGTCTGGCTATTTTTTTTTTTTCATGACATAGACTTTTCTGAAGAGTAGAGCCTAGTTGTCTTATAGATTTCCCTCAATTTGGATTTGTCTGATATTTCCACATGATCTAACTCACGTTATGAGTGTGTTGGCAGGAGTATCACTTAAGTGGTATTCTTTCTTTCTGAGTATATAAGGACAAATATATATAGAGAGAAAACGAATATGGAAAAACATTAACAGTTGATGAGCCCATTTAAAGGATAAATGGGTGTTTGCTGCACTAGTCTTACCACTTTAAAGTTTTCCAAATAACAAGCTAGGGTAGGGGCATGATGAGAGTCTATTTACCAAATGAAGATAGAATATCAAAGAAAATACAGAAGAATATCTTTCTAACATTAAAAGTAGGAAAGCATTTCTTAAACAGAACACTAAACACACCAAGCATTAAAGAAATGTTAGTAAATTATATTACATTGTAATTAAGAATTATTTTCATCAAGTGAAACTTTAAAAGGTAAAAAGTCAAGTCAAAATTGATAAAAGATATTTGCAACATACAAACCTACAACATTATGGTATCCAGAATATATAAAGAATATTTTTACACTAAGTCAAGAGAAAATTGAGCAAAATACATAAACAAGTATTTCACAGTAGAGGAAATACATGGTTCATAAATATAAGAAAAACTGCTCAACCTCAATAGTGATCAGGGAAATTAAAATGAAGACAAGAATAAGGTAACAATTTTCACCTAGAATGGCAAAACTTAAGAGGATAATTCCATGGACAGAGGAGCCTGGCGGTCTACAGTCCATGAGGTCATAATGAGTCAGATGTGACTGAGCTACTGAACACGCACACAAAACATTTAGATCAACAACTCATTATATCCTGGTAAAGTGAAAGCGTCAGTCGCTCCGTCATGTTCGACTCTTTTTAACCCCATGGACTGTAGCCTGCCAGGCTCCTCTGTCCATGGACTTCTCCAGGCAAGAATACTTAAGTGGGTGGCCATTCCCTCCTCCAGGGGATCTTCCCAACCCAGGGATCAAACCCAGGTCTCCTGCATTGCAGGCAGATTCTTTACCATCTGAGCCACCAGGAAAGCCCATGTCCTGGTAAATGAAAGTGTAAATTAGAATTTTGGAAAGCAATTTGGCATTGGTTTTCACTAGCTGCTCACCAAATCTACTTCATTTTTATCCTGGATACACAGAAAGACTATATTTCCCAGCCTCATTGCACTTAGGTGTGGCCATGTGACTGTGTTCTGGCCAACACAATGTAAGCAGAAATGATCAATGCCACTTCTCTGACTTGCCAATAAAACTTCTTTTGGGACTGGCCAGACTCTCACTTTCCCATATGTTAGCTATTTGTACATTCCCAGGATGACTTTGGAGGCCTCATTTTCAAAATGGGAGGATTCTGTCATCCTGAATTCCTGAATGACTTGGTGGAATGAAGCACACCTCCTCACCCCACCCCCATCTCATCTGCAAATATACTTTACATGAATAAGATTCCTTCTATTGTGCTAAGTCTCTGACATTTTGTTTTCTGTGACAGCAGCTAAGTGGTACTTTATAAATATAGGCTTTAAGTTAAACATTTGCATATGCTACAGTCCAGAAATTCAATTCTAAATAAATGCCCTAGAGAAATTCTTACACATGTATACAAAGAGGAATATCTAAGAATGTTCTTAGCAGCACAGGTTGATATAGATATAAACTGATATAGATTGAAACAAAATGAATAAGTAAATCAAGGTTAAAAAAATCACAGTGAAATATTATACAGAAGTCAAAGCACAGCTACACACAAGATGAACTATAAAAATATAAACTTGAGGGGAAAAGATAAGCCCTAGAAGACTATATAAAAGCTGTCATACTGAATAAGAAGTTCAAAAACAAGCAAAACTAAACAATTCTATTAGTCTTTGTTGTTGTCGTTTAGTTACTAAGTCATATCTGACTCTTTCGTGGCCCTATAGACTGTAGCCTGCCAGGCTCCTCTGTCCATGGGATTTCCCACACAAGAATACTGGAGTGGGCTGCCATTTCCTTCTCCAGTGGATCTTCCCAACCCAAGAGTTGAACCCACCTCTCCTGCATAGCAGGCAGATTCTTTACCACGGAGCCACCTGGGAACCCAATTATTGTCTAAGCATTCATAGATTTGTATTAAAACCACTTTTTAAGATAGGGGGAAGATACACAAAAAATTCAGGAGTGTGGTTACCTCTAACTGTAGCTGGCATTCAGAATGAAACTGTTGGCAACAACCATCAAAATGGTCATCAACTGGAACTAGCTGTGGGGAGGGGCAGGCCAAGGATGGGATGGGAAGACCCTCAAAAGAAGGTTCAAACTGTTAGTAATTTTCTAGTTCCTGAAATGGGTGGTGGGTTTATGGACTCCATTCTATCACTCTTTAAAATACACATCAATGTTGCATATATATGTATGTATATTTTAAAAGGAGGCATATTAATTAACCTCTGTCCTCACATATTACGCAGCTCTTATGAATTTCCAGGTTCTACTTCGGAGCGGGAAAGGCAGTCATCTATGGGTATTTAGGTTACGCACGGCACAAGGGAATATCACCCAAGATGGTGCCAAGGCAGCTATATATTCATTTATATGAGAATGTGTGCATGGCACAAAGACATGGCTTCAGGACAGGCAGGGCTCTGGAGCAGCCAGCATACCTCACCTTAACACCTTCTAACATCTCACACCCTCATCCTCCAAGCTCTACTTGCGGAAGTGGCCAGGCACATCTCCCTGTCACACACCCTGATCTCATACTCTACCCAGTGTTACTTCTCTCACTTGCTAACCCATCTTGAAGGTTTGCCCCTCCCCCTGCCAATTCTATATGGGGAGGAAAAGGGAATTGATATAGACACATTGCCATAGGCACGGGCACCCTGCCTTAGCAGGTGGTGGGCAGGCATGAGAAAGGTCCATGTGTGCACACAGCCAGGCACTAGATACCCAGAGAGCCAGGGACAGGTCACTGTATGCTTAGTCAGGCTATGCTATAATATTCTAACCTAGTTTTTATTATTGCTATTGCTTTGCTTGTTTGACTTTTCTTGAGGAAATGGGACTAAGGATGAGAGCTACAAGGGTGAGTGGAGAGCTCTAAGCTTTCAAACCAAGCCCCTGGCATCCTTAAAACATGTTGGTGGTGGGTGCCCTCTCCTCGGGCTACTTGGTCTGATATTCTAGTCTGCTCTAATGTGTTCAGTAGGGGCCAAGGGCTTGATGCTTATTTCTCTCAAAAAGTATTCTGACTGGAGGCTTCTGAAAACAAGCCCTTCACTCAAGAGAATGATGCAAACACAGGGATTCTGAGCAGCAGGGCCAGCCCACGACAGAGCTGTTCCTTATCAGAGGTCCTTTGCAACTTTTCGTGGTTCACACATTTGAGAGGCAGGCACCAGCTCCTCTGCTTCGAAAGGTAGCCTTCATATTAGAAAAATTAGACAAAGTTGTGAGATTCCCAAACACTTCCCAATAATAATAAATAAATCCTCTCACATCTCACACTCTCCTCTGGGATGAGATAGGAAGCATGAATTTGCTCCTGAAACTACGGTTTCTTCTCTGAGTGTGACTTTGGGTAAATCACTTGTCCTTTTTGCCACTCATTTTCCTCTTCTTTCCAGGGCTGAAAATAACAGTACCCACCCCACAAAATTCTCTTGAGAACTAGATAAACATACCATGTATAAGGAAATGGCAGCCCACTCCAGTATTCTTGCCTGGAGAACCCCGTGGACAGAGGAGCCTGGTGGATTACCATCCATGGGGTCCTAAAGAGTCAGGCATGATTGAGCAACTGAACATCAGCAAACCACATATAAAGGGGCTTCCCTGGCAGCTCAACGGTAAAGCATTTTTCTGCCAACGTAGAAGACGCTGGTTTGATCCCTGGGTGGGGAAGATATCCTGGAGGAGGAAATGGCATCCCACTCCAGTATTCTTGCCTGGGAAATCCCATGAACAGAGCTGGCAGACTACAGTCCATGGAGTCACAAAAGAGTCACACAACTTAGCAACTAAACAACAGCAACAGCCATGCGTAAATGGCTTTCCATGTAGTCCGGTATGCACTAGACATTACTAAATGCCATCTACTTTTATTATCACCAATCTTAAACATGAAGCTCTCAGTTTTTACATGGCTAAGAAGATATACTTGAATTCTTCATGAGGTGTCCCAGTCTCCCCATCCCTCCTACTCATCTGCCCATCTGCGGTCCTCTTACCTAATGCAAAAGCCATTAGGCTTTAAGGCAAGCTGGACTCCATGGTCAGACTCCTAAGATTCAAGCCCAAGCTCTGCCACTGCCCAGACAGGCACTTTGGGAAACCTGCTTAACCTCTTGTTTCCTCAGTTTCCCCACCTGTACAAAGAAGGTAACAATAATACATAGCCCTTAGGGATGTCATGAGGATTAACTGAGATAATATGAATACGTGGAAAGCATTTAGAACCATGCCTGGTGCATAATTGGAGAAGGAAATGGTTACCCACTCCAGTATTCTTGCCAGGAGAATTCCATGGACAGAGGAGCCTGGCGGAATAGAGGTTGGAGAGTTCCGGCACCAGTTGAAAGGAATTGCTTTTAATTTTGTTTGACTTGTATGGAAAGACACCAATGATAAGATTTCTTACAGAGTCCTCCCATCCTTGGTTTTGTGTCGCCTTAAAGTGAGCTTTTGTCGCTAGTTATTCCTGTGACATTATTCATCTCACTATGAACTAAATATAATAAAGTAGAATCCATATAACGAAGCTTGTGTCATGCTACCTGTATTAATCAGGTTTCTCCAGAGAAACAGAACCAACAGAAGCCAATAAAAGTTTGGCCAAACCCCAAGGAGTCAAACCCCAAGGAGTCAAAAAATCCACAAATCCACATATGATTATATATAGTCAGCTTTTTGTACCCACTGTTTCTGCATATCTGAAGTTTGACGTCTATAAATTCAATCAACCTTGGGTTGTGCAGTATTTTAGTATGTATTTACTAAAAAAAAGTCTACTTCTAAGGGGACCTGTGCAGTTTTTTGTTTTGTCTGCTCGGTTTTTGGTTAGCCAAGCAGGATCTTAATTCCCCAGTTAGGGATCAAACTTGTACCTTCTTCAGTGGAAGCACGGAGTCTTAACCACTGGACTTGCAGGGAATTCCCCAGACCTAAGAAGATTAAGCCAATGTTATTCAAGAGTCAACTATGTACTGATTTAAATGTTAAACCCATCCAAAAAATACCTTCATAGAAACATCTAAAATAGTGTTTGACCAAATATCTGTGTACTGTGGCATAGCCAAGTTGACACATAAAATCAATCATCACAATATCAGATACCAAACTATTCACTATACCACCTACCCCAATGACACTTGTTTCCACACAATTCATAATCCTGCCTTCTGCATCAGACCCTCAAAAGCCTCCTGTACCCTTTGCCTCCAGACTCTGATATGGACCAAGGCCCCAGTCAGTGCCTTTTACACCCATACCCCAGGAACATCCCAACATGGTCTGAATTGCTCTCACGCCACTTTTTGGTTAAGTTGCTAGCTCCACCCAAATTAACTCACAGATTTCTTTAAGTTCTTACATTTTTCTGTTAAGTGGATCATCAATCGGGGGAATAACACTCTGCAGTGTTTCTCAAGCAGTCACTCTTTAAGCCAGAACTCTCATTCCCACTTGCCCTATGAATCGACAAGCATCTGTTTTCCCTCAGGATCCTAGGAAAGGAGGGCAAGAGATGATGTCAACAAAGCCATTTGCCATGGCAGGTTCAAGGGGGTCAGGAAAACTCCCGCAAGGAAAACAGTGCTCAGCCTGAAGTCAAAAAGTGAGCTAGAATCCAGCTGATGAAGAGCAGCTGAGAGCACAAGGGCCTTGTGAAGGGGAAGGGGCTTGACCTGGGCCTCACCCTGATCCCCTAGCCCACCCCAGAGGGCCCCTGCAGACCCGCCAGGGTCCTAGTGGTTTCCAGGTCCTCCCTGTCTGGCTACTTCAGCACTAGTAGGGGGCAGGTGGAGGTCGTTGGACTAGGGTGGTGGCAGAGACGGAGAGAAACGGAGAGATCCAGGGATCTGTACAGGAAAGATGGACAGAACTTCATGAAGCAGGTGGAGGAAGGAGATGGAGACGTGGGGATGCGTTCATTTTCATGAACCATGAACCACATATTCATGTGAACTCGACTCCAGAAGTGCCTCTCTCTATCTTTCAAGTAGTTCTCTCTGCCTGCTCACCCAGAGACATCCTGACTGCCGCATCTGGTCAACCCGGATCCGAGACGGTGATAGATAGGTGCCCAGGAGTACAGGGCCTCCCGGCCAAAGTCCCCACACGGATGCCACCACGGGTCAGACCCTCAAGGGACCCTCCAGACAGCCTAGGAAACCAATTCAGTTCAGTAAGGATAGGCTCCATGGGGTTGAGCTCTTGGTTTAAAAGGCTCCTTTCAGAATTTCCTTTCTCTTTTATTGCCTTCCCATAGAGGATTATAGACAGCTGAAGTTTGTGACTTGGATTACTTCCATCCATAAAAGAAAGAACATAAAGTCTTTTCACCCTAATCAGAAAAAAGTATCCTTTGGTCCCACTGTATTCATCAATACGTCATATTTAACTGTTACAATTATTGACAGGTATATAAAATGTTTGGTGACAGCAAAAATTGCTTCCTATAAAGTGTTTATTCTTTTTTATTGATAATAAGCTGGCTTCCCTGGCCCTACCAAGAGAATAGAGACCACTAACAAGAGATCCAATCCATTTATATGGCTTTCTACAATCTTCCCTTTTACTCTGGGGCTCTGTTCTAGGTCTTGTCTTTTAAATTTCAGCATCTGAGGGAGCTTGGAGCCCTTAAAGCAGGATCATATTACTTCAGTAATGAAGAAAGTATACTTCTAATAGCATCATTTACTACACCCTTTCATTTTTCTTCTTCAAGGCAGACTGTGCTCCTGTGTGCCTATGACTTGAATCCTTAAAACAGAAAATTTCTGACTGTAGCGGAATATTAATCAAAGGATCTGCCTGCGTGTAGTGCCAGGTGGGCACCATGCATAACAACAATAATACTGTATTAATGATAACTACAGGTATAATTGCTACTTTGATTTAATGACTACTGTGTACCAGGCATTTCAGCAAAGCCACAATTTCCAGGTGTGCCTTCCACAAAGGTGTCTGGCTGAGTAGCAAGTGGGGACTGAAATCCACTCATCGAAGCCTTTGTCCTGGTGCAAGCCAGGGGCGCCTTTTCATAACGTGCTATCATGCAAGCCAGGAGAGACCCTGCTTATACGCTGTTTCTTATTCCTAGGACATTGATGCATTTCATGACAAGGAAATACAAGTCTCAAAAACTGAAAACAACAAAATTCTGTAAAGCGATTATCCTTGAATTAAAAAATAAATTAATTTAAAAAAACTAAATAACTTATAAAAGCCAGAAAGAAAAAAAAAAAGTATGCTTTCTCTCAAGCAATATTGCCTTTCTACAGAAAGAGAATTTACTGACTGAACTATTGTGATTTTCTTAATTCTAAGGGAACGTTGACCAGACATTGAATTGATTTGTGCAGCAAATGCATATTCATCTACTCACAAGATGACTGCAGCAGAGTGTGCAGAGACTATAAGGCTGGTCTACAAGAGTCCACATCCTCGTGAGAAAGACAAGCTGTCTGGGTGCGTGCATGAATGCGTAGTTTCTAAGTCATGTCCAACTCTTTTGCAACCTCATGGACTGTAGCCTGCCAGGCTCCTCTGTCTATGGGATTTCCCAGGCAGGAATACTGGAGCGGGTTGTCATTTCCTTCTCCAGAGGATCTTCCCTACCCAGGGATCGAACCCCAAAGTTTCCTGCATTGGCAGGCGGATTCTTTACCACTGGGCCACCTGGGAAGCCCCTGTCTGGGTGAATAAACAAGTCTAAAGAGTATAGGTTTGGTTTAAAACTCAATATTCAGAAAACTAAGATCATGGCATCCGGTCCCATCACTTCATGGGAAATAGATGGGGAAACAGTGGAAACAGTGTCAGACTTTATTTTGGGAGGCTCCAAAATCACTGCAGATGGTGACTGCAGCCATGAAATTAAAAGATGCTTACTCCTTGGAAGGAAAGTTATGACCAACCTAGATAGCATATTCAAAAGCAGAGACATCACTTTGTCAACAAAGGTCCGTCTAGTCAAGGCTATGGTTTTTCCAGTGGTCATGAATGGATGTGAGAGTTGGACTGTGAAGAAAGCTGAACACCGTAGAATTGATGCTTTTGAACTGTGGTGTTGGAGAAGACTCTTGAGAGTCCCTTGGACTGCAAGGAGATCTAACCAGTCCATTCTGAAGGAGATCAGCCCTGGGATTTCTTTGGAAGGAATGATGCTAAAGCTGAAATTCCAGTACTTTGGCCACCTCATGCGAAGAGTTGACTCATTGGAAAAGACTCTGATGCTGGGAGGGATTGGGGGCAGGAGGAGAAGCAGACGACAGAGAATGAGATGGCTGGATGGCATCACTGACTTGATGGGCATGAGTCTCAGTGAACTCCGGGAGTTGGTGATGGACAGGGAGGCCTGGGGTGCTGCGATTCATGGGGTCACAAAGAGTCGGACACAACTGAGCGACTGAACTGAACTGAACTAAAGAGTATATGTCAGTTGGTAAAGAATCCACCTGCAATGCAGGAGACCCCGGTTGATTCCTGGGTCCTGAAGATCTGCTGGAGAAGGGATAGGCTACCCACTCCAGTATTTTGGGGCTTCCCTTGTGGCTCAGCTGGTAAAGAATCTGCCTGCAATGCGGGAGACCTGGGTTCGATCCCTGGGTTGGGAAGATCCCCTAGAGAAGGGAAAGGCTGCCCACTCCAGTATTCTGGCCTGGAGAATTCCACGGACTACATAGCACACGGGGTTGCAAAGAGTCAGACATGACTGAGCAACTTTCACTTTCAAGGAGGATAGGAGTTCAAAGGAGGGAGAAATTTCAGCTCCAAGATGTTCAAAGGGTATTCAAGGAGAGCCTTGAAGGATGAGAAAATTGGGTGTACACAGATGGTGGCGGAATTCCAGGCAATGACAGGGAAGCTGCCCCTGCACAATGATATGGGGCCTCCATTATCCCTGTTCTGGCCTGACCCTTCTGGCCTCCTTTCTCATGGAATCAGCTGGATCCTTTATCGTTGGTGTTTTTCTTCCCAGCCCAGGCACTGTGGCCCACCACTGGCGTTCCACTGCACACGCCAGCAACGCCTGAGGCTCTGATGGAGGCCCCATCCCATTATTTGCACCCACACTGGTCACTTGAGGCTTGTGAGAGAAAAGTCCCCCAGTCACGTCCATGGTGCCCCCGCTTCAAGGCATCCCACTCTGGACCCTGAGCAGCAGCCCCCTTCACAGTAGGAGCTCCCTTCACACTCACAGAAATGCTAAGTCAGAACTGCAGCCTGTGGGCACTCTCCTCCCTGCCCTGAGGCAGCCTCAGCCTCTCTTCCTCCCCTGCCCTCACTGTCACCTAATATCCCGTGTCCCAGGTGTTCCCACCCCGCCGCTGCCCACCCTCCTGACAGAGGGGAGACTGGGCCCCTCCTGCATCCACCGCCCTGGGCCTTATTTCTGCCATGGGTGTTCCAGGGATGTGATCCCCTCTGGGCGTGAACCCCTCCTGCCTCCATTCTCAGCCCTCTTCTTTCACTTTCCTTTAGTCTAACCAGTTACATCTTGTCTCCCTTGGTCCAGCCTGCTGTGGGGGCTTGGGAGGCAGCAGTGAACAGAGCACGCCTGCCTGGGCCAGCAGGCTAAGCCACCTTGCCCCTTGCCTCTTCCTCCTCAACTCTGAACGGGCTCCAGG
Organism: Bubalus kerabau; assembly: GCF_029407905.1. Lineage (NCBI taxonomy): Eukaryota > Metazoa > Chordata > Mammalia > Artiodactyla > Bovidae > Bubalus > Bubalus kerabau. The sequence goes on from NC_073641.1 coordinate 19,609,412, forward strand.
CCCCACCTAAACATTCGCATCTGGCTTGCAGCCTCCCAGCCTTTGCCTCTGCACTTTCCTTGCTTGAATGTCTTCCCTACCTCAGCCCTCCACTGCCCTCCTGCCTTCCACGGACTCTCCAGACCTGGAACCCTCCTGTATGCTCTGACCTGTCCTGCAGCTATCATTACCCACTCACTATGAGAAACACCAGATTAATTTTCTGTCTCCTGAACCAGACTCTAAGATCTCTATGGCCCCAACTGTGGCCCGCTGGTCTCTGTGTGCATGGCATTCAACAGAGAGCCTGGCCCATTGTCACTCTTCCATGCATGTCAGTCGAAGCCTTAATGTGCTTAGTCGCTCAGTCATATCTGGCTCTTTGTGACCACATGGACTGTAGCCCGCCAGGTTCCTTTGTCCATAGGGATTCTCCAGGCCAGAATACTGGAGTGGGTTGCTATATTCTCTTCCAGGGGATCTTCCCAACCCAGGCATCGAACCCTCCCACATTGCAGGCAGATTCTTTACCATCTGAGCCACCAGGGAAGCCTTATATACTTAAATATTATAGTTATATTAATAGCTTTCATATACACTATGTACTCGGCATTGTTTAAACATACTTCTATAAACATTATCCTAGTTAATCTTCTCAACAATCAATCATTCAAGATAAGTACTAAGATAATTTCTACTCTTTCAGAGGAAGAAACAGAAATTTCGAGAAAATAAGCAACCGCCTCATTTCACATTGCTAAAAACACGTAGAACCTGAATTCTGACCTTACTCTCTGTGAACAATAGTGCTTAGCCATCACTCGCTAGGACCTTTCCACATGTCACCAAAACATAAAGCATGTCTGGCCTTCCTAGGTGGCTCAGTGGTAAAGAATCTGCCTGCCAACACATGGAGTCACAGTCGAACATGACTGAGTGCACACACAAAGCATGTTTTATAGACGAGTGAATAATGAAGGAAAGAAACTAACACTTGAATGCCTACTGTGTGCCAATACTTCAAATGTATACTTTTATTTAATTCCTACACTTCACTTTGTACCACACACCTGTTTGATATTATTGTGCATAATTTGACTGATTTGACTGATGGCTCAGTGAAGTGAAGAAATTCACCCAAGATCACACCAGCTGGTAAATGTGGTATCTTTTCGGTTCAAAGGGGTTCTCTGATCACAGCGTGCTCCCCCTCCTTTCAACACAGGACCCAGTGTTCCCTGGCAGTAATCACTGAGGTCTTGGTACCTTCTGAGGAAATGTGGGCTGGGCCCACAACTTTAGAACAGTGAAAGATTCTCTCAAGTTCTGCAATAGCATCAACTTCTTTCAAACTTCCTTTCATGGGGAGAAAGGAGGAGAAAGGCAGTCTAATTCTTCCGCTTTTCACTTATAAAGGGTTTTGTTTTGCTTTGCTTTTTGTGCCTCTAATTCTTATTGCTTTAAATTCTAAAATCTGTACTAGACCTCACTGAGTTTTCAACACCGACTTCTGATGTTCTAAACTCAAGCCATGGTTTCTTTGCCTCTGGGAGCCATTATTTTGCCTGCAAAATGCCCTAAGCATTATCCTCAAAACATTGGGATGACGGAATGACCACAATTTCTCCCACATCCAGACCTCGTCTTAGAAAGAAGCAAGCAAAAGGATGGAGCAAGCTTCCGTTGGAGCTCAGACTTGAAAGAGACCAAATCTTTACCAGATAGAGACAATTTAAAATATGCAGTCAGGAGAACCACTGACTGCCACCCAGAGGGGAGGAACAGGGGACAAGGAAGGGTCCTGGGCTCACAAAGACAGCAGACTGATCACAGGAAACAAACTGCATTTTCCGTGAGGAGAGGGAAGAGGTCTGAGCAGTCCCCAACCTCTGCCTTGTTCAAGGTTGCCGCTGCGGGATGAATTTGCCTGGAATGGAGAAGGAAATGGCAACCCACTCCAGTATTCTTGTCTGGAAAATCCCATGGACAGAGGAGCCTGGCGGGCTACAGTCCATGGGGTCGCAAAGAGTCAGACACAATTTAGTGACTAAACCATGGGAACTTGTTTCCCCACACCCCCAAGCACTCCCACTCTAGCTCTCACATCCTCTCCACCCAATTCTGAGGGGTATTCAGTCCACAGGACCCTGAGGCCCAGCTCTGCCTGGGACTTGGCAGAAATCCTATGCTCCAGGAAGTGAACAGTTTTCCTCATTCCCACAAAGCAAAAAAAGAAAAAGAAAATTTTATGTGGTGAGAAATGCAGGGTTTCCCTTACTGAGGTGGGTGCGGTGGTGATATTGACAAGTCCCGTCCCCAGCAAGTGGGACCTCCCCACAGCCTGGAAGGAAGGAAGGGCAGGCTCCGCTGTGGCCCACAGCTGTAAGCACGCGGGCCGACCAGGTGGCAGTGGGTCTGATTGCGGCGTTTCTCAGTCCTGAGAGATCATCAGAAGTACCAAGGGCACCTGTTAAAGCACAGCTGCTGGACTCCACCCCCAGAGACTGTGATTGAGCAGGTCTGCAGCAGGGCCCATGAATTTGCATTCCTAGCAAGTTCCCCAGGGGCTGTCGCTGCCACGCTGATGTGTGCCGCACACTTTGAAGAGCACAGCCTGACTGCTGCGCTCTGTCCCTCGGCTTGCAACAACAGAAACGCGGTGCGGATGACAACATTCCTAAGGGCCTCCTTGTGCAGTTGTATAGCTTGTGCACTGTCCAACCACACCTGGAATCTGAGGGGATGGGGGGCCCGGTCCTGAGTGCCTGTTCCACTAGCCAAGCCATGGGCTCTGCCAAGGGGCTGTGTTGGCCTGGAAAACGGCGCTCGTGTGTCCAGAGAGCACCTTTGTACAATTTATCTACCTAAAAGGTATGTGTATGCGTGTGTGTGTGTATGCTCAGCCACTCATTTCTGCCTGATTCTTTGCAACCCCATGACTATACCCTGCTAGGCTCCTCGGTCCATGGGATTGCCCGGGCCTGAATACTGAAGTGGCTTGCCATTTCTACTCCAGGGGATCTGCGTGACCTAGGGACCAAATCCTTGTCTCCTGAATTGGGAGGCAGATTCTTGATCACTGAGCAACCAGTGCACGTGTGTGTACTAAGTTGCTTCAGTCATGTCCGACTCTTTGCGACCCCATGGACTGTAGCCCACCAGGCTCCTCTGTCCATGGGGTTCTGCAGGCAAGAATATGGAGTGGGGTGCCATGCCCTCCTCCAGGGGATCTTCCTGACCCAGGATCGAACCTGCATCTCCCGCATTGGTAGGCAGGTTCTTTGCCACTAGCACCACCTGGCCCCCCCTAAAGAGGGTACCTTTTGCTAATTTGTGTGAAAGCATGCATAGGTAGTGGTGGCCTTAAGAAATGCCCTTTAGCCACTAGAACACATAACAGAATATCAAATGTGTTCCCACTCGGGGACCCCGCAGGAGCTGCCAGGATCCCCAACTGTGGCGGGGAAGGGGTGTGCTTTGGCATCCCCGCTGTCTCCTCTCCCTCACGCTGAAGTTCTCTGATTACATGAGGGACAAGTCATCTCCACAGCCTTAAGGACAATGGGGACACGTGGTCCTGTCACTTTCTGCACAACCTCAGATGACTAAGCAGGGCAACTGTGGCCCCAGAAAGAATGTTCTACAGCTAATCCCGGTCTTGCCTGACAGCGGCCGCCCCATATGAACACCTTCCACGTCCCAGCAGGGTTCTAGGTGCTCGCGGAGACGTGTCCTCAAGCAGCTCCCCCCACTCACAGCCCCAGTGGCCAGGGCTCCCCTCCCCTCTGTAAGGTCTTCTACTGCTGCCCCCAGCAGGCTGACCCTCTCAGTTGGCAGACCGTCCCTCTAGGGTGCTTGTGCCATCTTCTGCCAGCTGAGCTGTGTGCCAACCAAGAGTCAGCTATGTGTGTTCCCAAACCCGCTGATGCCAGCTGCGTGTGTCACTGTGCTGAAGTAATTTAATTAACTATCCTGTAAACTGGTGAAATACAAAACAAAAAGAGAACTTTTGTTTCCATGAAAATTAAGTTGATTGCTTTGGAAAAGCTCAATGAAGGCAAGTTTCCAAAAAAGATTACTGTCAAATTAGATAGCAATAGAGGAGACAAATGTAAAAGATTGAGGAGGGGCACGTGAAAATCTAAGAGAATGCCATACTCAGACTGCTTACCAAGCATCTCTGTTGAAAGACAGTGAAGTTAGAACTGTAGATGAAGCGTTGTGGGAGCGGCCTACACAAGAAAGATGGGGGGGGTCGGGAATCAGCAGAGCCTACACCCCAAAACAGGGTTTGGCCCTGAATCAAATGTATATTCATTCCTTTTAAGTAAAAATACAATTAAGTCAACATCAGTAGCAGAGAAGGGCTTCCCCAGTGGCTCAGTAGTGAAGAATCCATGGACAACGCAGGAGGCACAGGAGATGTGGGTTCAATCTCTGGGTCAGGACGATCCCCTGGAGCGGGGCATGGCAACCCACTCCAGTATTCTTGCCTGGGAAATCCCACCAGAAGAGCCTGGTGGACTACAATCCACAGGGTCAGAAAGAGTCAGACATGACTGAAGAGACTAAGCACTCATACACAGGCACTGTAGCAGAGAAAGTTTTAGAAACAGCTAAGCCAGCATGCCCATTCCCAGCATCTGCCCTTTCCAGCATCATGACCTTGGATGAATAACTGTTCTGAGCCTCAGGATCCTCCCTGTGGGGAAGAAATCCTTGCATGAGGAAAAAGGAAGGCGCAAACATCGGTCGCTATCCTGTCGCGGCCAGCATCCCTCTGCCCTCTGCACAGTGGCCGTGCTCCAGCGTGTGTGTCGGAAAACTGCCCTCCCTCGGTCTCAGCCCGGGCCTTCCAGCAGCAGAACACCCAGCTGGGGAGGAGCCAGCCACATGTGCCATGCACCCAGCCACTGAGACTGCTTCAAGGATGGTGCATGGCTCAAGTCTGGGCAATCAGGGCTAGACTCCCCTCTCCAGGAGTTTAAGTTATCAGGGAACTGGACATTCTCCTCCTCTAGCTTGGATATGGTGATGATGTGAGTCTGAGAGCAGTTAGAAAAAGTGGAGGACAGAGTCAACTCAGAAAAGACAGAGCCAGGAGTGGAATTTGGGGGAGACTGTGGACATCACAGCACAGCTGACTCAAGCCAGTCCTAAAGTCAGACTTTCAGGTACATTGGCAAAGATTTGTTTCACCTTAAGACAGTTTGGTTTGGGAGACTTTATTTTCCCCAGAAGATGACCCTAAGACGAAGGCTCACCCAATAGGTATTTATGTGGGTGATTATTGGAGGAAAACATGGGAAGGGGAGTAGAGGAGTGAGACGGGGGAGGGAAGAAAGCCAGGGACAGAGGCATCATCCAGCAGGTGTCACTGAGGGCTGCAGGGGTGTAATCCAGAAGCAGCTCTGGGAAACAATGAGAACACACCTCTCAGGGTCATCCCAGCAGAAACTCCAGGAGGCAGGGTATTTATCCACGGGGTCCCATTGTCAAGGCTGAAGTCTGCTCAGGGCATGAATGAAAGGCATTCCCTCCCTGGCACTGCTGGCCTGACCTAAGCACAGGCAGAGAAGACCTCTGCCTCCAGAAAAGGCCCAAGATCTTCAGACGAAGAGATGCAGGAGCTGGCAGCTGGGTGAGTGTTCATGGAAATGATGGGGCTGGCAGGAGAGAGGCTTGTGCCAGCGCTTTCTGCTAGAGCCAGGCTCTCTAGTACTTTCCAGAGTAAGATCTCACTGGTATTATAAGATGCTCAAGGCCATGCTTGGGACACAGTAAGCACTCCAAAGCTACTATCATCATCAATACTGTTATTATCACTACTGACTAGTAATGAGCATTAGGAAGACCCAGCTTGTGATATGAGTATTACCTTTGCAACCTAAGAACTCATTAGGTAGACTAGGTAAAGAAGTGACGTCACAAAGGACATCCCTCCGCAGGTTCTTGGGTACCAGTGCCAACTACAGCTTCGGGTTTGAGGATGCTACCTGTTGCCAGGCCCCTTCTGCCACAGAGGATATCAGCCAGACTCAAACAGTCCCTCAGTCACTCGTTGCCGGGTTTCCTAAACATGTGCAGAGGTGGGGGAGGCCATTGGGAGGGGCCTGATTATATCGGTTGAGATGGTATATACAAAGAGACTCTGTGTCCTCTTTTCCCCCAATCTTTGTTGCAGTTTCCGTTTTCCTTCTTCAAGTCTGGATAAAGAAACTGATATAATGTTGAAGACTATGTGATTTAGATGATTCATTCGCTAAGTGGTATCTGACTCTTGCGACCCCATGGACTATAGTCCACCAAGGTCCTCTGTCCATGGGATTCTCCAGGCAAGAATACTGGAGTGGGTTGCCTTTTCCTTCTCCAGGAAGACTATGACTCATGAATAATTAATTGATTGGAATAAGTGTACTTAAGTATTAAGCTGAAACTCCAGTACTTTGGCCACCTCATGTGAAGAGTTGCCTCATTGGAAAAGACTCTGATGCTGGGAGGGATTGGGGGCAGGAGGAGAAGGGGACGACAGAGGATGAGATGGCTGGATGGCATCACTGACTCGATGGACGTGAGTCTGAGTGAACTCCGGGAGTTGGTGATGGACAGGGAGGCCTGGCGTGCTGCGATTCATAGGGTCGCAAAGAGTCGGACACGACTGAGCGACTGATCTGATCTGATCTGATCTGAAGTATTTCAAAGGTTTGGCCCAAGAGGTTTCACTACAATCAAACAAATATCTGTCAGGAAGAAAGATTTGGCCTCACCAAGGGCATGCCCAGTTGATCTGTTTGGACCTTGGAGATGGGTTTGGGCAGGGTCCATTTACTCCCTAACTGGCTGGACGGTCTGCCCTCTTCCTGCATTCCAGTGGCTTCTGAACCCTGGGGTCTCATGTTCCAGGCACATATGTAAGCACTTTACTGCCTGTGAGATAAGAAATTTTATTATCCCCATTTCACATATGAAGCAACTGAGGTATCAAAAGAGCACACAGGGGGAATTCCCTGGTGGTCCAGTGGTTAAGACTCCATGCTTCCAATGCAAGGAGTGCAGGCAGGATCCCTGGTCGGGGAACTAAGATCTCACATGCTTTGCAGTATAGCCAAAGGGGCTGGGGGAAGAGCATGCAGGTAGTAAATGGTAAAGCCAAGACTCAGACCCAAGTGTTCTGGTTCCAGAGGCCACAGTGCTCTGTGCTTTAGAACATCATGTTTGAACACACAGTTTATCAAATCCCAGGTTAGGTACAAGGCTTTTCCCCACAGGAGATTGGAGATGTCTTCTCATCTTATCAGCCCCTGCAGCCTTCCTCTGTCCCCTCGTATGCCATGTCACATGCAGCCTGAGTAAAGTACACAGTGAATCTTGTTGGCTTACCATGGGCGTCCTTCATAGTGTCCTACACATTCAATAGCTGGGATGTCTTTCAGGGGGCCACCATTCTTGCAGTTGTTTCCTGCGAGCCCCACATAAGTAGGACACGGCTACTCTCTTAGCCTCCTGAACTGCATATGCTGCAGAAAAGTTATATGTCACATTTTTGAAGAGTTAAGGCAAAACTTTTTAAAGGAAGTTGGGGAAGGAGAAAGGACATTAGCAGCTTTGAGCACATGTACAATCAGCCAGACAGAAATTCAGGTGGCAGCTCTACTTAGTGACACTGGGGAAGTGACCATCCTTTATTTAACAGAGATGTTGCAAGATTTCAATGAAAGGACCGAGGCGAGGCTGGGGCCAAGCACAGCGTACAGTAGCCTTCCAATAAGGGCTCATTCCTTTCTTCTCTCTTGGTAAAGGAAAGAAGCACAGCATGTGGAAGGTTCATCCTCCTCCAATTTCAGGAATAATGGAAATGGTTTTGCTGATGTCATGGGAAGAGGATTCCCACATGGGAATGGATGCCGTCTGGGGAAGAGCTCGCTGCTCGGCATCTACACATCGTGCGGGCGTTCCTTACCTCCAGGCTTCCAGCCAGTCCGGGCTGTGAAATTATCACAGTTGTTTATTTGACCAGGGGAGACAGGGCGGGACAGGATTCTTTGCTTGGGGCCCCTCGTCCTCAGCCCACACGCTCGCCTCCTGGGACTGCAGCTTTGGACAGAACGTGAACCCTGCAGTTTGCGAGTTTGTTTGCTTTGGGCAAATAATGACTTCCTGTTTCTTAGAAGACAGAGCAAAGCTTCCCAAGGTTTCTCTGCCAGGCAGCAGTTTTTACCAAACGACAGGAATGCTTGTGGGGTAAACAGAACGGAGACACAGAGATGAGGCCCGCCCACTAAGCAGCCCCAAGACGTGCAGATGGGGGTTGAGAAATAGACAGGACATCTCAGCTTCCCAAGCACCCAGGTTTTAATCAGAGCCCAAGAGCAGTTTCTAGGACTCCTAGGCTCCTGTCTACATACACTGCATCTGCCCTGTGAGATCTAGCTGGACCCCCAGAGCTGGCATAATTCCCCTGTCCCATGGGTCACTTGACAACTCTTTCTACCCACTGGGCAGTCTGAACTCCTCTCTGTCCAAAATGCACACCAATCTAGTCCCCACCTCCAAGCCCCCAGGTTGTCCCATTTGCCTTCCCATCCTTCACATGTGCTCAGCACACACCTCCCCTCTTACAGGAAATCCTCCAGGATTGCTCCCCTGCTCTTTCAGTTCATAGCCCTTGCCGCTCAATAAAGTTATTCTCACTTCCATGGCCCCAAATTGCAAATTGTCTGAAGTCAAGTATCGAAAGACAAGCTAACGTGTGCTAAGAGCTTTGCAAGCTGGATTTTATTTAAACCTTCACAATGCTTATGAAGTAGGTACTTCTATTATCCCCATTTTACAGGTGAGGAAATTAAGGCTCGAGATGTAAATAACATACCCAAGATCACAGAGTCAGTGGCAGAATCGGACAATGACCCAGCTCGGGTTCTAGTTTCTCTTCTTGCGAGTCCTAAGGATGCTGCCTCCTAGAAAAATGTTTGTTGATTGGCTGCTGGACAGACAGAGTGGTGGTTCTCAAGGGTCGGCTCCCAGACCACCACCAGCGGCAGCATCCAGGAACTCGTTAGAAATGGGAAAAGCTGAGCCCTAACCCAGGCCTACTGAGTGGGAAACCCCAGGGGTGGGGCCCAGAAGTCTGTGTTTTTAAAAGCCCTGCAGGTTTTTTTGGATGTTTGATATTGTTTGAGACAATTTGGCCAGACCAAAGATTGCCAAACTTTTTCTGTTAAGAGCTAGATAGTAGAGATTTTAGACTTTGCGGGCCTAGAGGTAGTATTGGAACTATAACACATACTTTCATAATAAGATAGAAAAAAAGTTTTCCAGGAATTTTTTATTGATGAAATTCAAAATATGATCATTGAGTATGAATTTTTTATAATATAAATCTAATCGGGAGAAGAATGAAATTCATTGAGGGTGGAGGATAACGAACATTTTTGTTTACTTGGCATTCAAAGTCAGGGCTCCCATCATCAAATCAATTGCAGATGTTCACTTGTAAAGGCAATTCTTAGCTCCCTGTACACAGCAGGCAGTGTGCCAGGCCTGACCTGCAGGGTGTAGTAAGCTGACCCCTGGAACAGACAAGCCCAGCTGAACCAGTGACTGCGGGTGTCCTCGGGTCAATACTTGTCTAAACTGAGCAGGCACTATAAACAATCAGTTTGGAGATTCCATGCCCCCGGTGCCACTCCTCCACCCCCTAAAATGGTTGCTCAGAAGAACTGACAGATTCGACCAGGCATTTTGGCATCATGTAACTCTCCGAGGCTGTGATAAGCCAGGCAGCCCTGCCATCCATAGCTCCCTGGTCGGGAGAACAGCTGTCCAGCCAGGTGGCCAGGCGGCTGCAGGAAGCCCTGCTCCCACCACCTGTGGCTCCGTCCCTACCTCAGCCCACCCTCCTGGACTTCCCAGGCAGGCACCCAGCTTGCTCCAGGGAAGGTGGGCATCTAGGAAGGACAGAAGTGAACACTCTGCCCCATTTCTACCCTTGGCCTGGCTTCCTCAGCACCTGTGTGAACTCACAGCAGGGCGGGAAACTGTAAAGAGCTGAAACGTAGAAGTATTGAGAAGACCAGTATTGTTGGGTAAAACTTTACTGATCCCTTAAAAAGGCAGATGGAAGCCATAAATGGCTGATATACCTGGTTGAATCACGTCCCTCAAAACAATACAATTCTTAACTCTCAGTACCTGTGACAGTGATCTTATTTTATAATAAGGTCTTTGCAGATATAACCCAAGTTAAGCAGAAGTCATGCTGGGTCAGAGAGGAGCTTATAAGAGGAGGGAAACTTGGACTCAGAGACACAGAGGGACACAAAAGCACGTGAAGAGGGAGACACAATAGAGTGACGTGTCTACAAGAATAGGGGCACCAGAGGCTGGGGCAACTTCCAGAAGCAGGGAGAGCAGCAGGGGACAGATTCTTCTTCTGAGTTTCCAGAGGAATCAAGCATGCCTACACCTTCTGCAGACTTCTAACCTCCAGAGCTATGAGGGGATAGATGTCTGTTGTCTTAAGCCACCCCAGTCTGTGGTATTTGGTTCAGGCAGCCCAAGGAAACCAATACAGCTGATAGTAAGGGAATGGTAAAATACAGTGGGATACATCAGAATGACAAACAGAATAAATTATTATACTTTCAAAAATCTGTGGCATGTGAGACTGTGCTTATGACATAAGGTGAAACAAAAGAAGCAACTTTCAAAACTACCTTCACAATTTTAAAACTTCCGTTTATAGACACATGATACATAGAAATTTGGACAAAAATATAGTATTTTCATTATTTTATCTCTGTGTGGGGAATAAAATAAACATGGGTTCTTAAAATCGGGGAAAATGGCCATTAGAAAAATAAAAACAATGAAATAGAAGTAGTAATCCACATTTACTCTGATTAAAAAAACGCAAGAATTGTAAAAGCAAAAGGAAAACTATCTGGATTCAAAGCTGTTTAGAAGTGGCCCTGAAACAAGCCTGAGGACTAGACCACTGAGAGAGGTACCTGAGAAGCTCCTACGAGAACAGGGAAAGCAAAATCAGACACTAAGATTGCTCCTCGACCCCAGCTGAATGTTAGAATCATCCAGGGAGGTTTCTGAACAAGCCAGTTCCCATCTAGACCAACAGAATAAATCAAGAGAGGTCACTTAGAACCATATGAAGTTTAAATTTCATTTTAATCAGTCTTTACTGGGAGAAAGTGCTATATGAGAAAACCTAAGCTTAAATTATTTACATGGATTATCTCCCTTAAACATCATAATAGCATCATAATCATAGTTGCCACACTTATACCCACTTGAGAGACAAGAGAACTGAGACTCAATGATATTAAGTATCATGGCCAGGGTCACACAGTTTGTAAACAGCAGATCTAGAATCCAAAATAAGGAAGATTAGTTCTTCAACAACCACATTATACTCCATCTTTGAAGCTTGAGACATGATTATCCAAGCCGGCAATTTGGTAAGGAAGATTGTTGCTCAAATCCACATGGATATCTGGAGCTCTACTTTCCCCAGATTTACACCTTCTCTAAACTTCAGAATCTCCTGAGGGGCTTTTAAAATTCCTGCTGTCCAGGCCATGCTCCAGACCAATGGCATCAGGACTGCAGAGTGAAATCAGACATTGGTTCTTAGAAGTTCCCTCAGCAGGTAATAAGCAGCTAAATGTATTCCCCAATTCTTCCTGGAAAAATATGGGGCAATAGATAAATAATAACATAGACCTAGACTACATCAAGTTTCTAACAGCTAACTTACAATGGCTACAAGCATGGGAGTTTTTTTAATATATGATTCTCTTGCCCTTCAACCTCAAAGCCCTTGTGTTAAAAGGGGCAACCACAGAATTCTGCTTCTGTTTCTCTGAGCACCCCCTCTTCTCTGTCACCCCCCTGCCTCTTCTCATTCAGAAATCTCCTCCCACCCTCCATAGTCAGGGACCACCCCCCCCTCAACATGTTCCAATATCTGCGCCTCAACCAAGGACTTGAAGAGCAAACCCAAACCACAGCAAGCCACTCTTCTGTAATTTGCTGAGCTGCCAACCTAAAAAGAGACTAAATATTTCCTCTTTTCTGTTGTTTAAATGAACTGTGAGACAAACCAAAGTTGTGGTTGTATTTTCCAGAAACAATTTAGTAAACCAGTTTAAAGCAGAAGCAAAGACAATATACCCATAAAACTACTGAGTACAAAAAGTTCTCCAAAGAAACCTAACATATTCACTTTGAGTGAATCCGATACAACACACGGAGGTGCGCGATACCAAGTCCAGGGGTGTCAAGCCCAAGCTTCAGAAGAGCGAATTATTGAAAAGCACACAATAGGAGCGCCGCAGCAGACAGAAGCTCAAATGTCATCTGCAGAGTGGGGCAACAGCTCGGTGTGAATGTTTCCATAAATATTAAGCTGCCGTCTACCTTCATCGAAACCACTGCCAGTCTTCATGCCCTTGGCCTTCTCTACTGCGTTGAGCATATGGGACAGAGAGTGTCTGGGGAGCCATGGAGATGGAAAGGCCCTGGGGTTCAGAGGCCCCACTGCTCTGTCCCTTGAAAGGGCAGTCAGGCTGGGCTGCAGCTGAGGGTCCAACCCTAGGCCTGGACTTAGCTGTGGACCCTGAGGCAACTGTCTCCCCATCTTTGGGTCTCCGTCTCCTGCTCAGTAAGATGCAGGGTCCTCTATGGTCTGATATTTAAAGCGAGAGGCTGTGGGAGCCACGTCAGGTAGCTCAGCTCAACTCCCCCAGGATTTAAGGAAAGGTTACACCCATTTCACACCTGGGACCCAGAACTGCTGCCCTCTGGCTTGTATGAAGGGACCTCCTTGTCTTGAGTAGGGCCATAGGAAATCATTGCAACAAAGAGAGATAGCTGGGAGAAGGACCAGCTCACCAGAGGGTTCTGTACTCTCCAAATGACCATGAAGTCATGAGGTGTTGTACAGAGAACATGGGCTTAAACATACACACACACACACAACATGATTTCAATAAGAATACCACATTCGTGCCTGGAGAATGCCATGGACAGAGGATGCTGATGGGCTACAGTCCATGGGATCACAGAGAGTCAGACACAACTGAGTGACTAACACACAGATCAATAAGCCCATGATCCAATCCAACTCAGTGCTGGCACTGACTCACTCGACCACTTCAACTAAATTACTTTTGTGTACAAAATGTCAAACAAGACTCATGATGGAGTCTCTTTTGACAGCCCCCAGTCCTTACAATGGAGTATGGACAGCCCCCAGTCCTCTGCTACTCTCCCACTGAGAGCTGCAGTCTCATCTCCCTCCCCTGCAGTCCAGTTGGCTTCAGTGACTTGCTCGACCAAGAGAATGCAAAGGAAGTGAGCCTGTGGTGCCACCACCAGATCCTGTGGAGTCAGGGCTTCCAGTCCAGTCTCGGGGCGCTCACTTTCAGGACGCGCCTTCTCAAGGCTGAGCTGCCATGAACTGAGAAGCCCAGGGCACCTGAGGCGGCCTCCTGTAGACGCAGAACCACCAAAAGTGGTCCCAGCCCACAGTCCACATGCTCACATCCGCTACCAGCCATGTGATTGCATCATTCTAGATGGATTGGCTTTAAGTTTGGGGAAGTTTGTTATTTAGCAATAGGTAATTGGACACACCTAACTTGCAGAACAAGTGACTACCATGTGAGATCAACTGTCAAGATTATACAAAAGCACCTTGTAAATCATAAGGTGTTCCAGGAATGTAAAGGGTCATTGTTAATGAGTTCCTGGATTGCCCTTCCTGTCCCAGTCCAAAGAGTGACTCTTGGCCTGTGTTCCATGTCATGGCAATTTTGTGATTTGGCTCTGTGCCTGTGCTCTTGGATTTTCCAGGTGAGCTTTATCACAGAGAGGTGCCTCCGGGGTTGTTTGCCTGAGGCTCCTGACCTACATGCCTGCACTCTCACCCCTGCACCCTGGGTTCCTAATAACAGAATGTCTCTCAACGTGCCTCTGTCCACTTGCTGCCTTCAGAACCGGATGCTCTAAACTGGCCCTAAGGTTAGTGTTTCTCTAACACAAGTTGACATTAGAATGGAATCTAAGCAAACTCCAGGAGATGATCAAGGACAGGGACGCCTGTGTGCTGTAGTCTGTGGGGTCGCAGAGTCAGACGCGACAAAGCAACTGATCAACACCATGACCACAATCAGCTTACTATAATTTCTTCGCTAACGGCTTTATCGGACCCACTACTAGAAAATGCTGGAACTGTTCTTCAAGGGATTTGTTCACTACGACAGATCCGTTGGGACTTCCCTAGTAGTTCAGTGGATAAGAATCTGCCTGCCAGTGCAGGGGCACGGGCTCGATCCCTGGTCCAGGAAGATTCCACATGCTGCAGAGCAACTAAGCCTGTGCGCCACAAGTACTGAGCCCACACGCTGCAACTGCTGGAGCCTGTGCACCTCGAGCCTGTGCTCCACAACGCGAGAAGCCACTACAGCAAAAAGCCTGTGCATCGCAACCAGAGAAAGCCTACGGGCAGCAACAACGACCCAGAGCAACCGAAAATAAATAAAAAGATCCTCTGTCGTTGTTTTCCTCTATACTCTCAAATGACGTCACACGAGACAGTGTTCACAGGAGACATTTTTAAAAAATCCATTCAAGTGTTGAAATTTAGCTACTCTTGTCATCCAGAAAAGAACTAAAGGAAGGGATCCCTTGATCTAGAAGCTAGCCCTTTGGATATACAACTAACAGAATTATTTCTGGATTTCCCACTAGGTTGGTATTTGAAGTTGGGCTACTCTTGTCACCTGCCTCAGCATTCCTTCAACCAGTCAATGCAGACAAGACAGTGCCCACTCATGCTGTCTCACAAACCTGGTGGCATCAACCCCACCTCTTCTCACCACTGGAGGAGGCTGAAGCCTGTGGCATCCTTTGCCTCATGCCATTCTGGCCATCTGGGCTCCTTGCTGTTTCACAGGGGCTGGAAGCCTGCAAACAGTATTACAATATTTCTCAGGTCCATTCCCACCCTGGTGGCTTCCAGTTAGGTTCTGCCAATGGCAGGCACTGGAGGAGACTAGAAGGCGGGAGGAAGGGAGAAGGTATCTTTTTGGTTTTTTCTGCTTCTGGTATCATCAGTGAAGTAAAAGTTGCAGGCAGAGTCACTCCTGGCTTCCTGGGCAGTAGTGGCAGCAACTTTAGCAGCTCAGCACCCATAAGATCTAACCCTGTAGCAACACTCTCAGGGTGGAGGTATTCAGGTTCCCAGGCTCCTGTGGTGTCAATGAGAGCACAGGCTTCTGATGTCCTGAAAGAAGGCAGCAGCAGGTATACCAGCAGTCCAGAAGTCCAGCAGTCCTAAGTTTGGGGTAACATCATGTTCTTTTTGACAGCTACAGCCTAGGGGCAGAATTACTTCCTATAATTCCTAATGCCTCAATAACCTGATTTTCCTCTTTCTTCCCCCTCCTTTGGCTCTTCTGACGCTTCTTGTCAAACAACCAAATCCCTGCATTGAATTTCCTCTGTTTGCCATACCTGGAGTGGTTTTCATCTTTCTTAACAGACTCTGCTGCTTCTCAGTAATCTAAGCACCTACCAAAAACACTGTTCATTGCCTACACATTGCCCATGCCCCTGCCTTTCTTGTAAATGGAATTCTAATTTTTATCAGATCAGCAAAGTTCCCAGATAAATACACACTTTCCCAGTCTCCTTGTAGCAAGGGGTGACCATGTGACTATGGTTCATTTTAACCAATGAAATATAAGAAAACATCTGGGAACTCAGGGAAAGTTGTTGCTTTCCTTATAAGATGAAATGGATGGGGCCAATGCTACCTCTCCCACCCTCCTTCCTGTTTTGATAGAGATGTGATGTTTGGACCTGCAGCTACCCTCTTGCACCAGTGAGTCACCAAACATGAGGCCAAAGGCAATTCTCCAAGGATAATGTAGTAGAAAGAGAGAAAAAAAAACCCTGAGTCCACAGCATTGTAAGCAGCGACATCAACCCAAGCAGCCACCTTAGCCCTAGAGTTCATGCTTTAGCCCCATCTTATGACAATCTTGAGTCCTGGAACTTCCTTTGTAAGTGCTGGTTCTTTTTAGTAACTTCTGCTTTATTCTGACCACATAGGAACATCGGAAAAATAGTTTGCAGCTCCTGCTTAGCTCAGAGTTGCCTATGCACTCAGACGAGGCCTCTTCGTCTGAAGAGGAAAAGAGGGAAGATTTAGAAAATAAAAAATTAGCATTCCCACAAACAGGAGAGCAGGCAAGAAGTTGTGCCTGGGCAGAAATCTGCCAGGAGCAGCCCACACAGTATTTGACCTCCCTCATCTCATTTTGAATTGCCCTTTACAAAAGCTCACCACACAATTCTCATTAGAACCCCCGAGATAAGCTGGAGTAGGTCAGAGGCAGATTATTTGGGTCATGGCCAATAATATAATATCACAAACCTTTTCCTCTCACCCTACCAGTTTCCTTTTCTTTTTTCACCCAAGTAGGCTCTGGAGCCCATCTTCCTGGAGAGGCAAGCTGGTGCTCCCTGCTGACCACGCTTTCTCTTGGCAGCAGGTCTGGTTTGGGCAGTACCCAGTATGCTGAGTCTCCCCCCGCAGGAGACGCCCGCCGCCTGGCCATGCTTTAATTAAGTGGACATCTCGTTCCTATGGACATGGTGCAGCTGCTGTATTTTGCTAGTATCTGGAAGCCAAATCAGAATTCTTTCAATCCTTAGCTTTTATTTTCTGAGTTCCCTGATCTCTTGTGGGAACAGCACCCTTACTCCCCTTTCACAGCCTCACCAGCCACTGGTCTTTAGGGAGGGTGCCAAGGGCAAGACAGAAGGGTCCCTCCCCTACACAGGCCCCTGGCACCTGCACACACCTTGCTAATGAGCACCCTATTTGTGAAGAAAGGGAGAGAATGAAGAGAATCCTCGTTTCTCTCGTTCAATTTGTTTTTTAATCAAATCAAATTCTTAATTACATTTGGCTGGAATGAAATTATGCCTCTGAAGAGCTTCCAGATGGAGCTTGGAAAGTGACTTCAGCTGAACTCTGCAGCTGACTTGGTCAGCGAGAAACATTTGCTCCTGAAGGGGGCTGCCAGCCCGGTGCTTCTGCTCTGAGGGACGAAGGGCACTTCTGCCCACTCTCCCCTGCCAGATACTGCCTGGAGAGTTCTCACGTGGCTGGGCTAGGACACTTCTAAGTTGGGGGGTTTCCTAACAGGCAACCGGACGGAAACTCAGATTTATCGTCAGCAGGAGGAGGACCAAAGGCTGCCCTCCCCTCACTGGCTACGTGATACAAGGCAGGCCACAGCCTCTCTGAGCCTCAGTTTCCTCAATAGACCTCTCTTATCTCACAAGACTAGTGTGAAGATTAAGTTGTATGGTTTGTGCATAGCTTTTATTTCCTTCTTTTTCCTTATTCTCCACCTGTTTCCTTAGAGAAAAGCTGCACAGCACAATTGAGGTTGAAGATGCAGGTTTTTATAAAGAACCTCTGGCTCATGAGCCATTGCTCTAGGAATTTATGAAATGGGTGGACACACAAGAATGTCAGTTATCCTTCAGAGAAAAAAATAGATCAGATTTGTGGTTACCAGAGTTGGAAGGTGGGGGGCAGGGGAATTGGATGGAGGTAGGCAAAAGGTACAAACTTCCAATCATAAGATAAATAAATAGTAGTTATAAGATAAATATCATGTACAGCATGATAAATGTAATTAACATGGCTGTGTATTATACATGAAAGTTGTTAAAAGACTAAATCCTAGCAGTTCTCATCACAGGAAAAAATTGTATTTCTTTAGTTTTATATCTGTATGAGATGATGGATGTTCACTAATTTGATTGTGGTGATCATTTCATGCGGAGAAGGCACTGGCACCCCACTCCAGTACTCTTGCCTGGAAAATCCCATGGAGCCTGGTGGGCTATAGTCCATGAGGTCACTAAGAGTCAGACACGACTCAGTGACTTCACTTTCACTTTTCACTCTCATGCACTGGAGAAGGAAATGGCAACCCACTCCAGTGTTCTTGCCTGGAGAATCCCAGGGACGGGGGAGCCTGGTAGGAGGCTGTCTATGGTGTCGCACAGAGTCAGACACGACTGAAGCGACTTAGCAGCAGCAGCAGATCATTTCATGATGTATGTAAGTCAAATCATACTGTCCACATTAAACATGTCAATTAGATGTCAATAAAACTGGAAAAAAAATAAAGTGTACACCTCAAAAAATGCCAGTTATCTTAAATTCATCTCCATCGTGACCCCAGTGCCCCAAGTCCTGGGGTTCTCCTCTCTGTAGCCTTAAGATTGGGCTTCTACCCTCTGAGCATTCTCTCCCCTCTCTCTGGTTGCACCATCTTTGTCTATCCAACACCATCTCCCAGAATTTCACTTTTAAGTAAGGGTTTCACTTAAATCAAGCAAGCCCAATCCACCGAGGGGAAGACAACAACCATTTTGTCCCAATAGCCATTTGGGACACAGGGATCATGCTCAGGAATTTCTCTTGGCTCTATCCTGAGCCCATCAGGCAGGCAGAGGGGGGAGGAGGCAGCAGGAGGGCAGATCTGGCCACCTGGGCAGAGAAGACTCCTATTTTAACCACCAGCTCCCTGGATGTGATGAGTTAACCACCCAATCCAAAGCGGAGGATGCGTGGCCCAGCCACATGATCCTGGCGCACCCAGCACACAGCAGAACCAGTAAGCAGGGAAGATGGTCTGGCACCTGCCGCTGAAACCTGCAGAGCAGAGCAGCACCTGCCTGGGCACTCAGATTGGTCATTCTGTTCCCAGGGGACATGTCATCAAGAGCACGCTCAGAACTCCCGCAGGGGACCGGCACTGGAATAAACTGTTAGGATTGCTCCTTTTGGATTTTTTTCCCCAGGGGTTTAAACCAAACCACCCTGAAGTGGTTCATCTGCTCGTCAGCCCAGGGGTTGTCACCAAGAGGAGCTAAAGTCAGAGGCAACTCTGTTTTCTCGGGAAAAAGAAGACATCCAGCCCTTTCCCTTTTTCCACCTTCTTCTTCATTCTCCAGCTCTGAGTGGAACTGAAACATTCTGAAATGCCTCTTAATCAAACATTATGAAAATTCCTGTTGAGACACCATTGTATGCTGAGTGGAGCTACTCTTTGGACAGCTATTAACTGAGGGGTTTAATTCACTGATATGAAAAATATTATGTATGTATGAGTTCTTGCATTTCAAAAATTCCAAAATGGTTTCCATGGAGTTGCAGCAGATACTTGCCTTTCTCTAGCACAGAGACTGAAGAGCTGACTACTCCATTTTCCTAGCCATCTTGAGGGAAGCACTTCCCCTTCCAAACAAAATTATAAAGTCTCTCAAGAAAATGCTTTTGGCATCCCCCCTCTTCCTGCCTGGAAACAGTGTTGCAAACAGGAAACTCAAAGCCACATGCTAAGAATGATGGGACCGGAAGAGACAGCATTCTGGAGCAGCTATACCAGCCCTGGGCTGCCCATCTCCAACTTATTAAATGAGGAAAACCAGCCCAACCCAGCAGTTGAAATCTCTCAGAGCTGGGTTTTCTGTTGTTTTTAACAAAACTGATTCCTGAATTATGCAAGTATGATCCTACAGAGATAAGAAAGATTCATATTTCTTTTTTTTTTTTTTCCTGACCCTAAGTAATCACACATTAAAAGGTTAGCACTTGTTTTGGTGAGATGGAGAAAGGAGCAAAGAGGAAGAGTTCAAAATCACCCACCAGCTCTTGAACCGGGGTTAGAACTGCTGACATTGTGTTGCTTGAGTTACAGACTTCCTGTTCCTTTGTATCAGGGGATTTCTTAAAATTTGATATTTAGAAGACTGGATGAGAGTCAAGCAAGTCTCCTGACATCAAAATATGAATGGTTTCACTTCTCAAACATTTCAGTTGACTGTTTGCCAAAGTTTTTATCTCAGGGAAACTATTTGCTAAAGTTCTAATATTATGTAAAATACTGAAGCAAGGCTTCCCCCAGGGGATTATATTACTATTTAGTTTTATATTTCTTCTGATGCCTCCAATAAATCATGAACTTCTTCAGAGATGTCAGAGGGCAGCCTGTCTCTCCAACTGCAAATGACAAGCCATGAATAATGCACACAAGTCTCACAGAGAGGCTCCCAAACCCACGGCCTGTTGCCTTGGACTCGGGTCCACTGTCAGGCAGTGCTCCTCAGTGGAGGTTTCTGCCTGTTGTCAGGTGAGTTCTGTGCCGCCAGTCATTAGGAATCCTCAGATCACAGTACATCATTGCTGGGGTCAGGCAAACCACTGGGGAACCTGAATTACCAAGAGGGGGCTACAACTCCCAAAAGAACAAAGCTAGAAAACTCCAGAGAAAGCAGCCAGCGTATTTGAATCTTCTCTAGGGCGGTCCTGATTCCCTACAACACCTAAAGTAGTACCTGGATCTTAAGGATGGCCCAATAAATACTGTATGGAAGGATGGACATATGGATGTATGGACGGATAGATGGATGAACTTCCACAGGAAAACTGGTAGAAATAAGACAACCAGTATATAAAATCATAGAGTATACCCAGTGATGAATAAAAACTGGTTTATCAAGTCTGGAGACGCTTCGCGATGATGGCAAGTGGAGAAGGGAATGAGTTTGACATACTTTACATTGCAAAGCAGAAAGCTTCCAGAGCCCACGAACTGGAAAGTAGGGCAGGTTGTACATGTAAGTGGCTTTGACCTGCTCCTGTGTTCCCTAATATTTTCTTCATCTTCATTTCCACTGAATTCCCAAAGAAACAGTGCTTACTTGCCATCTACACACAAAAATTTGACTTTCCTCCTAGTTAGCCTTCTGAATCTGCTTTCAAATATCTCATTAACAGTGTACAATATCTAACTGTCCTTCTTCCATGACAACGTGGAGTTTTAAGCCTTCGAACTACTCCTCGTATTCTCCAGCGTTCTCCTTTCCTGGTTTTTGCATCTCCTCACTCTCTTCTTCCTTCAAGGACCTTATTCTAAATTTCTTCTTTTTCTGCTGCCTTCTCTGAGCCCACTCTTCCCCACCCAGTATGTTTTTGTCACATTCTGTCTTCATCCTCTTCTCTTCCCATGCTATACTCCCCAGGGGACCACATTCACACCGATAGCTTCAAGTGTCCTCTGTTAGTAAATGAGCCCCATGTGATGTTTTCGGCCCCACAGATTAGACTGGATATCTCCACCCATCCATTAATTCACTAATCAAACATTTATGGACACTTTATCATGTATGTAGTCTGCTGCACAAATTGGTGATACCAAGAAAAGCGTGACTTCCTTTATATCTCGAGGAGGAGACAAGTAAAATGATGATGATGCAGAAGCACTGTCATCAAAGAGAAGGATCATCTAGGAGACCTCCGTGAGAAGGCTAAGTAGGGATCAGCCCCTGTGATGGCACGTGATGGCAGAGGACGTCCTAAGAGAGCAGGGCAAGGTATGATGATTCACAAAAGCATACATTGGGCAACTGACCCTGGCTTCCCATCCAATGCCAGGCACTCGGCTAGGTGTTTTCACAAACTAATATTACTTCATATTATGCAATGAGCATTAAGTAACAACCACTTTTCTAAGTGCTTTTCAAACAATATGTCATTTAATCTTCAAAGAACCATTAAAGATAAATGTTATTATTTTGCAGTTGAAGAAGCTGAAACCCAGCTGTGACTTGAGCTTAGTGACTTGGGTAAGGCAGTGCCAGGGGCCTGGGGATGAATGGTTTAGCTCCATGAGCAGAAACTCTTCCAATTAGCTTAAGGTAAAGTAGATTTATTATGAGGAAGCCGGGATGTCTCCTAGAACCTGAGGGTGAAAGCTGCAGTCAGGCCTCACAAAGAGCTGGGACTGGCCCTGGAGAACCATCAGATCAAGGCAGCCACTTTTTCCCTCCCTCCTCCTTCAGAATGTGCCTGCTCCACCCACAGCTGCTCCTCGCTGCCTGGCTGCTCCTCCCTCCCGCCTCTCGCTGCATCTGCACACTGGCTCTCCCTTCTTGCTCGTCGTGGTCTGTGGTCTCAAGCTAGTTCCTCTGCCCAGAATTGCCCCTTCTCCTGAATTCCAGCTCTTCATGCCAACAGAGATTTCCTTTGCCCGATTCTCCCTCTCAAACTCAGCCTTGTACTTTTCTTATAAAGAATACTAGGCTGATTTTCAAAAGAACAAAATAATGCCATTTGCAGCAACTTGGGTGGACCTAGGAATTGTCACACCAAGTGAAGTAAGTCAGACAGAGAAAAATAAATATCACAGATATAGCTTATATGTGGAATCTAAAAAAGGGTACAAATGAACTTACCTACAAAACAGAGTTATAGATGCAGAAAACAAACTTATGGTTACCAGAGGGTAAGAGAGGGGAGGGATAAATTGGGAGATTGGTGTTGACATATATATACTACTATATAATAAGGACCTATGGTATAGCACAGGGAACTCTACTTAATACTCTATAATGGCCTATATGGGAAAAGAATCTAAAAAACAGTATATATATATGATTCACTTTGCTGTACATCTGAAACTAACACAACATTGCAAATCAACTCTACTCCAATAAAACTTTTTTAAAAGGAAAGAAAACCATTAAAAAAAAAAAAGAATACTAGGGTTGTAGTTCAGAGAAGGCAATGGCACCCCACTCCAGTACTCTTGCCTGGAAAATCCTATGGACGGAGGAGCCTGGTAGGCTGCAGTCCATGGGGTCGCTAAGAGTCGGACACGACTGAGCGACTTCACTTTCACTTTTCACTTTCCTGCATTGGAGAAGGAAATGGCAACCCACTCCAGTGTTCTTGCCTGGAGAATCCCGGGGACGGGGGAGCCTGGTGGGCTGCCGTCTATGGGGTCGTGAGTTGGACACGACTGAAGCGACTTAGCAGCAGCAGCAGGGTTGTAGTTTCCTTAAATTATATGCATCTAATGTGAGGAGTGGACCGCATCTTGTTTCTCCTGACTCAGCACCGAGCATCTTGCCCACTGTGTGTGTAAAATAGAAGCTGCTGACTGTCCCTTACATCCAGTCTCTCTTTCTCTCTTCCAATAATAGAAGAATTGCTTTTAAGCTATTCTGGTGGTGGCCACGCAGAATAAAGATTACATGTCCTAACCTCTGCTGTGCTAACTTTGACCCTGTGCCTAAGTTCTGGCCAAAAGGAAGTGCACCAAACAGGCACGCACAGCCTTGGGGTCTCCCGTCTAAGGAAGGAGTACGCCTTCCCTCTCCTCTGCCCACCTTTACTGTGGCTGGATGCAGATGTCTGGCCAGCCAGGTGAGCCCATGTAGATCTAAGCAAAGCATCCTAGTAACAGAAGAGAGGAAAGAAAGAAAGAGTTCGTCTGGATTGTCCAGGGCCACCTCCCGAGCCAACTGAGCTGCTGTGCATAGACAGTCACACAGAGAAAGACTTTCCAATCGCCTTTAGCCACTGTGTTATTTTGTGTCCACTAAGAACAGCCCATTCACATTCTACTTAATTCACATTTACTGGATTAAACTCATGAATGATGGATTCTAGGTTTGTATAGGGAAATTTTAAAAAGTTGAGGAGACTCTTGCTTCATATGTTTAGACTGAAGTTTTAGGCAACTGGACCTCATAGGCCCATCGCACGATGCCTCTATCAAACAGAAAGCTCGTGAGAAACTGAGCTAACTCTATACTTATTCTATTGATTATAGGCACTTATCCCAAGATCAAACATACCCTGTTTGGGCGAGAAATCACTTTCACTGGAGGCCAGGCTGTGTGTGGAGATTCTCTTTGTCTAGAGGCCCTACCACAGGGAAGGAAGTCAAATACAGAATATAAAGCACAGGCTTTCACCAGGACAGCGTGGCCAGGTGTGGCTGCTTTCAGGCTCCCTGAAACCAGTCCTGCAAAAATTAAAACACAGAGTGCATGCACGCGTGCTCAGTCGTGTCTGACTATTTGCAAGCCCACGGACTGCAGCCCACCAGGCTCCTCTGTCCATGGGATTTTTCAGGCAAGAGTGGGTTGCCATTTCCTCCTCCTGGTTTTGATCTAATTTTATAAAGACACAGAATCCCAAGAAGTTGGAGCATCTCCCTGATAGAGATTTTTCCTCATTGATGAATTCCACCGCTGTTAACCCACCCCCATCCTGGAGCTGGTCCTCTAAGATGCTTACAAACCAACAGGCAAGCTCCCAGTCAGGGCTGCTCCTGGGCCAGGGACAGGACATGCCCTGTCATTTAGCAGAAGTCACCTAGGCCTCCTTGAACCGCCACCTCCTGAACTGCTAGGCTTGCATCACAAGCTACTTACAGGAATCATGTACCACATGTCGAGTGAAATAGGAGATACAGGAAATGAGCCAGATTCCTGGGCTTGAGGGCGGGCTCATTGTTAACCAGAAGGGACAGAACAAGAGCAGCCACAGATGGCATTCCAAGCCCTTGGCAAACGACACAAAGGAAGGCTGCATCCGCCCATTCTAAAGGCAGAGTAGGGCTTGCATTCTGGAGAGCCAAGTTCTTTTCTTTCTCCCTAGGCAAGAAACATTGAAAATTCAAAGTTGTTTCTGCATGTGCATATGTGTGGATCTGTTTGTGCATTTAAACATTGCCCATGGATCAAACAGTCTGAGGGTTCTGTAGACACTTAGGAGACAAAACCAATTCTGGAAAGAGGTCTGGGAAGGGCCCCTGACTCAGCGACCCAAACCACGTCTCTAGCCCTGCCCCTTTGGAGCCCCATCTGTGACATTTAAGATTGGGTTGACAGGGTCCCCAAGGAGTCTGAGCCCCTCTGTCCTCCTCCTCAAAGCTGAGTCACTCCCCCAAGAGTCCAATTGACTTCAACTTCAGTGGTTTCTTTATGGATCCCATTGCTCTTTTGTCTTCCTTCCCCTCTTCTCCCCCTGACACCACCACCCCCCCGCCCCCAGCCACCAAAACCATGAGTCTGTGCATGCAGACTCAGCTTCTCTAACAGGATTTTACCCTCCTGGGGCAGGGCCTTGGCCATCTCTTTCCCTTTTCCCTCCATGGAATACTGTATGTCATAATGCCAGTGACTTAAACATTTGATCATTTGGTTTTCTGTGAAAGGGCTCCCTGCATCCACCCTTCACAAGACAAGGTAATAATAGTGTCCAGTCACTTTTGCCATCAGATCCAGAAGGCGGTTGCTAAGTATTATCTCCTTGTCTTCAATCATGAGGAGGAGGAGCAGAGACAAGCACCCTGCCTTCCCTTCCTCCTCTGAATCTCCAGCTCCTGGGAGGAAGCCAGTGAACAACTCGGGGAGTGGTCCTGACTTGTAACAATCAGAAGGGAAGTTAAATGATAGAGGGCTTTCCTGGTGGCTCAGAGGGTAAAGAATCTGCCTGTGGGTTTGATCTCTGGGTCTGGAAGATCTCCTGGAGAAGGGAATGGCTTTCCCATTCGAGATGGCTTTTCCCCACCTGGAGAATCCCATGGACAGAGGAGCCTGGCAGGCTAACAGTTAGTTTATGGAGTCGCAAAGAGTCGGACACAACTGAGCGTCTGACACTTTCACTTTAAATGATATAAATTACTTCTGCACATTGCTGGTGGAGCTTCAAGCCTGGAACACCACCATGACCACATGCAGCACACAAAGGTAGATTCCTCTGAGTAGACTCAGCCAGGGGCCCTGTCTCTCCCAGAAGACCCATCTTCCCTGGACAGGCTGGAGGGGCACTCTGTGGGGCAGGGCTTCCTGCAGAGAGAAAACCTGGCTTCCTCTTGGAGCCCAGCACCAGGCGGCATTGCCTGGGACCCCGGAGCAACAGTGACTGATTTTCCCCCGCAGGCAGAGACTCTGTCAATTGCCTCAGGTAGTTTCTGGCTCTGGAGCTAGCAACAGGAGGTGAGCAACCTGCTTCCTGCAGTGATCCAGCCAGCAAGGTGTCACTTGGAGAGGGGGCAGCTGGGCTTTGCAGTGTACAGACAGGGAATGCAGACTTTCCCCATCTTCCTCCCTACTCTGACTTGCTCAGGCCATTCCCCACTGGCTCCAGACGGCTATGGGACCCAAACATGCCAGACACATCCCAGCCTCAGGGCCTTTGCACTTGTCCCCTCTGCTGGGAATGCTCTTTTCTGGGTGTTCTCACGATATCCCCTCTTCTCATTCAGGTTTGCTGAACTTCACCTAGAGAGCTCCTTCCTACGAATGGCTCCCCACAGCCCCCCAGCTTTCCTGACCCCATCTTCTAGTCCTAGTTCTCTCTGTATCACTTTTCATGGCCCAGTATTTAGAACCATTTCACTGGCACATCTGCTTGCTGCCTCCTTTCAACTGTAAGGTCCATGAGCGCTGTTTCGTTCTCTGCTGCATCCTCAGCACCTAGAACAGTGCCAGGCAAAGAGCAGATGCTCAAATGCACTAAATGTAGACACCAAATAAATGAAAGAAACACCGCTTCTGTTTTTGTTACCAGATAGGATGGATATAGGTCACTTTTGGCCTCAGTAGAGAGCATGCTCCTTGCAGGAGCCGCCCCTTCCAGAAAGGAGTATTTGTGCAAGAGCCCCCTGGGCCAAGCACTGGGATACACTGGGGTACCTTGGATCTCTTTGCTCGTGTGCTAGGGCTGCCTCAACACAGCACCACCAACTGGGTGGCTTCAGCCACAGAGATTTCTCGTCTTGCAGTCTGGAGGCTAGCAGTCCGAGACCAGGTGTGGGTTGGGTTGGTTCTTTATGAGGGTTGTGAGGAAGACTCTGCCCCAGGCCTTCCTGCTGGTGTCTGGAAACTTCCTGGCAATCTTCCGTGTTCCCTGACTTGCAGAAGCATCGCCTCCGTCTCCACCTTCACCGTAACATGGCACTCTTCCTGTCTGCACATCGGGACATCTGGATCCAAATGCCCCCTTCTTATAAGGATCCTGAATTAGAGTGCAACCTAATGACCTCATTTTAACTCTCAGTGTCTGCAACAACCCTTGTTGTTGTTGTTCAATCACTAAGTCATGTCTGACTCTTCGTGACCCTCTGGACTGCAACATGCCAGACTTCCCCGTCTTTCACTGTCTTCCCGAGTTTGCTCAAACTCACTGAGTCGGTGACACCATCCAACCATCTCATCCTCTCTCCCCCTTCTCCTCTCCAATGCAAGCCTATTTCCAAATAAAGCCACATGTTGGGGTCCTGGGAGTTAGGACTCTATATGTGAGTTCTGAGGGGGGTGGGAACAGAGTTCAGCCCATAACTGTCCCCGTCTTGTATGGAGACAGAAAGGTTTCCTAAAGGGCAACATCCTCTCCTCATACTCCTTTCACTGCTTCTCGAGAGAAGGGACATGATGCCAGGTGGGGCTGGCCCAAGATAAGCCTAAGAGCCTGTGTCCACCTTTCTCAGGCTTTCCTGGAAGAGGACCACTGTCCAGGCAGTGTAGACCTCCCTGTAGCCCAGAGGGAGGCCACCTGCCCTCAGCATCCTGTTGGCCCCCTGACTGTTCAGTCCCTTCTCTGGACCCAAACTGGGTCACCAGGAAAGACAACTGAAGGTGGGCTCAAAAAGCATGCACCCCTACCAGCACATGGGGATGGGCCAGGAGGAATACCCCAAGAGTCTGGGGGAGGAACAGCCAGCATCCAGCAAGGGCCCCTGCATAGCTGTTGATATAAATGCTTTGAGAGAGAGAAATGACAAGATTCACCTCAAGCAGCCACCAAACAGGATGGAGATCTTTGAAAGTATCAGTGGGGTTGATTCTGGAGCTGCCCATTAGCATAAGCACAGGCATGCTGGTGTCTGGCTCCATCATAAGTCCAGTTTCTGGTGTTTTACAACCCACAGTAAACTGGTGGGGTGGACCTCTGAGACCCTTAACCAGGTTTTAATGCATATGCATTTGCCCCCAGAAAGAGCACCAAAGAACAAGAGGATGCTTAATTTTTTTCAACCTTGGCATTCTGATTTACGAGAACGGGAAGCGGAATTATGAAATGCAGTGGGGTGAGCTTAGGTGTGAGATCTCGGTAAAACCTGAGCTCCAGCTTCCTGGATCTGCTTCCAAACAACACTTCCTTCACTGCCATGGCGAAAATTTGATAACTTTGTGATCTGCACATAGGAGCTATTCACTCAATGAGAAGAGACTCAACTGAAGGAAAATCTGGCAACCGCAAGAAGCCCTGCACTCTGCAGCCTGTTTTTCCCTCCCTGTTGCCAAGGAGGCCTGCTGCAATCAGAAACAAAGACCAGGAAGAGCTGGGGTGCTCCAGCATTCCCAGGCAGCAGGCACTTTTTCTCCTGTCCATATTTAAAGTACAAAATTTGCATTCGATCCCCTCAGGGTCTGGCTCAGTGACCTCAGCCTCAGGTTTGAAATACTTTTGCTCCAGGGAACTGCAGGTTCAAATCCCAGGGGGGTTTCTGCTCAGCCTGGCATCCTTCTGAGACAGATCATTTGAATAAATGCAATTTAGTGAAGGCAGACCTTTCAGAGGGGGCCTCTGGAAAGGAGAGAGGGAGCTGCTGTGGGCAGGGAGGAAGGGGCAGAATTTTATCCAGATTTTCCTAGTGTCCTTGCTGGGTGTCAAGGATGCTTAAAACTTTGGGGGAAATCAGACAAAGCTCATAGAAGATCCCTGTGCCAGGACCTAGCCCTCTAAGTTGTCTCTATGGTGGATCCATCACTTGCATTCTCCCCACCTCTCTCTGCCCTGGGAGCAGGTATGTTTCAAGAATGGGAGTGCTTCTGCCTAAGACTCTTTTCCTGTTCTGGAGATGGGTCAGCTCCCCTCCAAGCTATGGCTGATAGAAGGACAGTTTAATTCTGTGATTACAGCTGTAGATTCCAGGATCAGATGACTTGTGTGTAAATCCCAGCTTTTCTGAGTCCTACCTGTGTGGCCATGCCTATGGGCCGCACCAAAATTATATTGATTTTCCCATTCTGAAAACTACGCCACAGTATCCTGCTGCCATGAATTCAGGGACTCCTAGAATAGAGAGATATTCAAGAAAGCTCTCCATCAGCCCCACGCAGGGGCAGCAAGGAAACAGCAGAGTGATCCAAGGCTTCATCACTTTTGAGACCTACAGTCAAAAGCCACTTCGATTATAACTCCTAAACTTAATAGTTCCCCACAGTCCAGTGAGAATTTAAATGGCTTTTTAGGGGTCACTGCTCTCAAGGCTCTGACCTCCATGGGCAAAGTATAAGGAGCTATGAAGAGACACCAAAATGGGGAGCAAGAGAGGGATCCTGTCTCAAGTTAGGGTTCCCAAGAAGGACAGAGAGAGATTAGTGTGCAGGATGTGTATTAGAGTGCTCTGGATCAAAACCTGTCCAAGGAGACAGAGGTAGACACTCAGTTGTGATACAATCTCAGCGGAGGCCTTGGCTAGCTGACCACACAGGGAGCAGACGTGGCCTACAGAGTCATCCCAAGTCTGGGAGGGGAGCCAGGCCTTTGCACCTCCCCTGGGGATCAGTCATCAGACATGGCTGCTCTGGGAGGCAGGCTGGCTGTGGGCAAGATGACTCTCCCAGCAAAGACAGCCCCCAAAAATGCCAGCGACTGAGGGATCTCCTCCCACGGGGTTACACGTCACAGCATCCACCACAAGCCCCCAACCAGGATGACTTTTCTTTTTTTAAAGAACTTTTTTTATGTGGACCATTTTTAATGTCTTTATCGAATTTGTTACAGGATTGCCTCTGCTTTATGGGTGATTTTCTTCATTTTTGACCTCGAAGCATGTGGGATCTTTTGTCCCTGACCAGGGATTGAACCCTCACCCCTGCATTAGAAGTGCAGTGTGTTAACCACTGGACCACCAGGCAAGTCCCTTCCTCTTACTTGATGAGCAGAAATCTCACTCACCACATTTGGGGGAGCGGGGTGCAGAGATCTTTCACAATTAGTACAATGAAAAGGGGATTTCCTTTAGGCTGGGGTTACTCCCAGGCCTAACTCTGCCACTAAATCGAAGATCAGTTTATCAGTAGACAGTGAGAAGATGTCAAAGTGTAGAGTCCTCAATTTAGAAAGGAAAAAGCCAAACAGCTCAACTCCACCCAAGGCAAAGACCCCATCACATCCCAGCAGGTGGTCTTCCAGCCTCTGCCTAACTGTTCTAATGCCTGGGCTGGGTGCTCCCTTTACCATAGGCCTGACATCCCTATTTATTAACAGCTTTTTCTAAAGTTCAGTTACTGTCAACCTCCCAGACAAGATCACTCATAGCTCACCAAGTAATTGCTCATTCACTGATCATCCTTCAGCTCGTTGAAGACAAATAAATAATCTGGTTCTTTCCATGGATACCAACCATATGCCTACCAAACATTTGTTCACTCATCTGACACATGCATTTGTGCCTTCTGCTAAGCTCTTACATGGACACTGAGTTATTCCATCTTCATATGAGTCTCTTAAAGATAACAACAGCCAGCATTATGTTATCCTTGGTTCTTGCCCTGAGAAATTAGGGAAGGTTTCAAGAAAAGGGACACATTGGATTAGATCTTGAAGAATGAATAGGAAGTCCTTTATCCCAGAGAGGGTGGCATTTCAGGCTGGGGGAGTAAGATTTACAAAGATCTAGGGCATCAAAAGGGCTTCCCTCATAGCTTATTCAGTAAATCATCTGCCTGCAATGCAGGAGACTGGGGTTCAATTCCTGGGTTGGGAAGTTCCCCTGGTGAAGGAAACAGCAACCCACTCCAGTATTCTTGCCTGGAGAATCCCATGGACAGAGGAGCCTGGTAGGCTACAGTCCATGGGGTCACAAGAGTCAGACACGACTTGGCGACTAAACCACCACAACCAACCAAGGCATCAAAGAGCTTAATATATTTGGGGAAAGCTTATGCTACAGCTCAAGTGGTGGTCCTCAACTGAGGACAGTTGCTCCCCAGGGGACATTTGACAACATCTAGGGACACTGTCCAGAGAAGGCAATGGCACCCCACTCCAGTACTCTTGCCTGGAAAATCCCATGGATGGAGGAGCCTGGTAGGCTGCAGTCCATGGGGTCGCTAGAGTCCGACATGACTGAGCAACTTCACTTCCACTTTTCACTTTCATGCATTGGAGAAGGAAATGGCAACCCACTCCAGTGTTCTTGCCTGGAGAATCCCAGGGACAGGGGAGCCTGGTGGGCTGCCGTCTATGGGGTCGCGAGTCGGACACGACTGAAGCGACTTAGCGATTAGCGAGGGACACTGTCATCGCAGCGAGGGGCAGGTACTACTGGCCTCTCGTGGGCTGAGGTCAGTAATCTGCTGAACATCCTGTAGTGCTCAGGACAGCCCCACAATAAAAACTATCCAGCCAAAATTTTCAATAGTGCTGAGGTTGAGAAAATCTGGGCTAGAGTTTGCAGGGAGGGCAGAAGTGGAAATGGACAAACTGGAACTAGATTCTGAAGGACCAAGCTAAGACGTTTAATTTCTTCCTATTGCCTGAAGGATTAACAGAACCTAGAGTTGGTAAGAAAATTTTAAAATGATCTACAGTGAGCTAAGTCTGAGATCAGGGAGACTGACTGGAGACTGCTGAGATTCCCATTCATTCATTCTTTCACTCGTCATTTATTAAAGACTTAATGAGCATCTATTATCTACTCTGCTCTGCGCTACTTCCGGGGATATAATGATGAGTAAAACAGTCTCGGTCCTTGCCCTTGGGAGTTTTGCAGTCTAAGCAGACAACACAACCATTGTCTGAATAATCATACAAATATGGAAGCACAGGCAGGTACAATGAAGAAAAGGAAGGAAGTTATCAGCATATATGACAAGGAAGACTGATCAAGGAAGGTTCCAAGGAGAAGATGTCCCCTATAAAACCCACTGGGGGCCCCAGGAAAGGTAAGATGGAGTTTGGGTGATAAGGTCTAACCTCTCGTTTTGTGCTTAGCCTGGTTTCACTTGCCTACAAGGTGCCGTGCACAGAGGACTTGCACTTCACGTATCCGATTAGAGCTCTCAGCGCAGAGGCACTGCGCCTGACACCCTATCTTGGTGTTTCACGTGCAGAAATGCTGCACCTGGCACTTCCATCTGGAGTTGCGTAAGCAACACGACTGCCCCTGAACCTCGAAGACTCCACCCCCCGCCCCACCCCCTCCACAGAGGAGAACCCTATAAAGCAGCTCACCAATGGCTTGTTTCAGAGAAGGTGTACTTTAGAACTGTACCTCACACCTCTCCATTCTTTGATCAAGCAGTAAAACTTTCCTCTACTTCTGAACCAAACTCAGTCTCATTCTATTGGCCTGAACGACAACAAGCAGGAGGACCTTGCTTGGGGCCTGACTCAAAAGCGTTGGTAACAAATTCTGGTGACCATGGAGAAACAGACCATGGCCTTCTTGCTCCCCTGGCTCCAGTGGGAGGATGGCGGAAGCTTTGGGAGCTTCACACGAGGACTCTGATCTTTGAGTACTCTCTGACAGGGTGGAATGGCAGCAGCCTCCTGCCAAACTTAGAGCAGCTCTGCCCAGCAAGCCAATACCCAGTGTGGTGCGCACACCACATAGCCACCAGCATCATCTGGACCCCACTCTCTTAAGGGAATCATTCTGAGGCATCCCTGGGGATCAGAGACAGACTCACACGTGTCTGTCTGCTGCCTCTGGCTGGCCCTCCAGCAGCCCTGGGGCCTGGGGGTGGTGGGGATCTGCGCACAGGATGGAGCCACGGCAGCCTTGCCCACCGTCTCACCAGCAGTACTGTCCTCCTGACCCCTGTACAAGGCAGTAGTGGCAGCATCGGGGCTTTTTGTCCTTGCCAATCTCTGGGGGTCAGCAGAAGCATTCTCCCGAGTCACTTTTGATCTGGTAAAGGAAAGTGGACAGTCCAGTGAGCCAAGAGGTGATACCAGGAAAAGGCCCAGGTAATGAGGACCACCTGACAAGATGGAACAAGGATGCCCCATCCCAGTTCAGGTGAGTAAGCGACTGGTGACTTGACCTCTTCCTGCCAGAGCTAGTTTCTCTCAAGTGGGCCGGGGAGCACTGTGAGCCACTCGCAAGACCAGGACCCCTGTAATCAGGAAGCCCTGTGGGCTGCTGGCAAGAAGAGGAAACACTTCCCCGCCAGGCTCTCCTCCCCACACTGCTGATGAGGCGAACCGTGGCTGAGTCTTCATTGGCTGGGGCTCCATGGGCTCACCTCGAGGTATCAGCACAGCATTCCAGCTGCCCTGGTGATCCGGTGAGTGCCCGTGGGAACCCCTCTTGCTCTAAGCTCTTAACTGGCAGGAAGTCCAAAAACTTCTCCTTTTTGGCTGAAAGGAAGAAAGAGAAGACACTCGCCTCAGCTAAGCTGCTCTGGCCTGGAGGCCATCCCATCTAACCTCCTGTGGGGCATTCTGACTGAAGAAGGACTGACTAGTTCAAGGATGGGCCATGACAAATTCAAGGGAAATCCCCAGTTGTATGAGAGCCCATGCCTATTTGGGTCTCTTGAGGAATCCCAAACAGTTTGGTGCTGGGTCCAAATTTCCCAAACTGGAAATCTTATTTGGGGCATATCTTATGGTATTTTCATGCCAACAAATCACTCCAACCACTCCATTGGTAGTTGGAAAAATGTCATTGTAAGGGACTAAGGGCAGATCCAGAGGGGTCCTAAATCTGATTAGGGGAATCATTGAGACCCATGACCCCACCTGGGCTGACATCCGGAGCCTCCTCCATGTACTCCTAACAGGGGAAGGAAAGTCCACAGTCTTCTCAAAAGCCCGAGAGGAAGCACACCAAGAGAACACAAACAATGCAGACCACGCTACTCTCCAACTGGGGCATGGAGCAGCCCCAGATAACAAATCCAGCTGGGACCAACCCAGACAATGGAGAGGGGAGTGGAGGACAGAGGCTGACCCATTACAAAAACACGATCCTAAAGAGAATCCAGGCAGCAGAAAAGACACCTGTCAACGGGAATAAATAAAGGAAATCAACTAGGAGTCAATGGGAAAAAACTGGCATTCCTAGAGTGCCTCAGGGAATGCCTCTGAATCTATACTGCCAATGATCCCAAGTCATTGGAAGGCAATGCAATCTTGAGGTCGTATCCCATTTCCCAAAGTACCCCCGACATTACACATAAACTTCAGAAACTGGAAATAGAACCAGATACCCATCTCTCTCATCTGGTCAAGGTTGCCTATTTCAACCTTTAATAACCAAGATACAGAGGAGAAGTCAGAGGATAAAAAGGCCTGGAGACAAGCCCACCTACAAGCTGTTGCCCTCCTGGCATCTGGTTGGTATGGGAATCTGGACTAACTATCCACAGAGACTCAACTTTCGTAAGTGACCCTCAGACCCCATCAAGGGGAAGCAAGCCAGAAAAACCAGGACCCAGTCACTGTGCCATAGGCAAACAAGAGCGACACTGGAAGAGCCCAAAGGGAGAGAGAGATGGCAGGTCCCAGCCACCACCCTCAAAGCAGATGGCCCAAATAGATGAACGATGGAGTCAGGGGGCTCCTAAGCTGGTACTCCAACTGACCCCTGAGGAACCCCAGCTGACATTGGACACAGGGGGAAAGGCTGTTGAATTCTTATTTGACATCTGTGCCACTTACTCAGTTCTGGCAAACTTGGCCACAAGAGTTGTCAAATTTGAGGGGTATCAAGGAAGGCCCAAGAATCGGCATGCATAGAACCATTACTGTAAAAACCTGTCACACACTAAATTCTGCCATCTTGCTACCTGCAGAAACAGTGCCCTTGAAACATGATTGTATAGAAACAAAAGACACAGTCTATTCCAGTTGCCCTGACCTAGGAAATGAGGTTCTCCCACACGTCAGAAAGGGAATGGTCCAGAGATGGGAGCGGTTTTATGTGGGAGGGAAAAAGGCTGACAGGAGAAGCAGTAACCTCCCAGACCCAAGTCATAGAATCAGAAGCCTAGCAGTGGGGACTTCTGCCCAGAAGGCAGAGCTGATAGTCTTCACCCAAGCCTTAGAACTTAGAAAAGGGAAGATCTTAAATTTTTTATACCAGAGAGACACATCCTAGAGAAGATTGGCAGATTGATTTCACTGTCATGCTGAGAGTACCAGGCAATTTCAGCTGTCTCTAGTAGACACGTTTTCTGGGTGGATAGAAGCGTTCCCTGATAGAACTGAAACGGCAGCTGGAGTGGCTAAGGCATTACTAAAAGAAATAATCCCTGAGTTTGGACTCCCAGGATCCCTACAGAGGGATAATGGTCCAGCATTTGTGTCTCTAGCTAACGAGCGCCCTGGGTATAAAACAGACCTTGCACTTAGCCTGGAGATCCCAGTCACTGGGAAAAGTGAGATCCAATCAAACCTTAGTCATGCTATGTCAGGAAGCTCAAGAAAACTGGATTAAGTTGCTTCTTAAGATTGCCTAAAAGGATAAATTAAAGTTGCATTTGAACTCATGTACTATGGGCTCATTCCCTAAGCCCAAGAAAAGGGATATTTTAACTCCCTTAAAATGGAACAACTCAAGTATGCCCTTCAGGAAAGAGAAACCATGAAAGTTCTCACAAAATAGGTAACCAGGTGCTGCCTGCCCCTGCTGACCTGACCCTACATCCCTTCCCGTCTGGAAACAGAGGGTACCTAAAATCCCACAAAACCAGCAGCCCACAAGATACCACGGTAACCACCACCACCGTACGCCTGGGACAAAGCTGAGGGCCCTATACCTCCTTTATACTCTCTCCACCTTGGGCATTACAATGCTCACCCCACTGTTGCCTCAGGGAAACAGATTTCTTCTGCAATGTGACCAGAGATTCTCAAGATGGATGGAAAGTCACTGACTGTTTGATCTGGAAACAGGAAAGGACCATCAGACATTTTTAAGAGGAAACCCAATAACCGAGGGGGAAGGACTAAATATCTTCTTCTTCCCAGCCGAAGAGAAACTGTAAACAAGTTGAAGTCTCAGCTGGTCTCACTGGTGATACTTATGGATAAACAGCATCAACAATATGTGAATCAGGTGATCCAATGAGGGAAAACAACTAGTTGAGTCTGGTACCTGGGTGCCCCAATGGGTCCTTAGATAGATACACAGGTGAGAAACCAAAGAACTGTCATTTCAAGGACTCAAGCCAAGGCAGAGGGTCACTGTGCTTACATAGAGCATATGTGTTCTTGGCTAAGCCCCCAGACTCAACGAGGGGCTGGGCATCCAATGTTTAGACAGTACCAAGGTGAGGGGTGGTATCACCATGAGAACTGTGGGACCAGGTTCAAACTTAATTGGAGTTTTCAGTCAAACCACTACCCAAAGGAAGAAGCCATGACACTCCAAAAAAAAAGCCACAAGATTACTAATCTCAGGAATCACTGCACTTATTGGGATACTAGTCACCCTGTCTAAGGGAACTACCTATAACACCATCACCCCAAAAAAGGTGGCAGCCACAGTGGCCACTAAGACTGACCTCAACTTCAAAATATTAGGGGGGAAAAAAATCTTGACACGTGAAGCAGTCCAAACCTTTAAATTCCATACAAAAATTTGTTTTCTCACCGGCCAATATGGTCCTAGATAACCAAATTGCCCTAGATTATGTTAGCTAGGGTTATGTCATGGGATTATGGTAGCATAGGGAAGGGTCTGTGCTCTGACCAGTTGGTCAATTTGCTTTTATGTCATTGCAAGTGGCCTGACTGGAGAAAGTGCAGACAGGCTACTGGAAAAAGCAACTTGGCTAACAGAAGCCCACCAGGCTAACCTTGAAATGTGGAGCAGGGTAAAACAGGTCCCTCCAGAGTTACTTGGTTTCTACCTTTCTTGGGCCCCTTAGAAACTATCCATTCTCTGATCATGTGCTGACATTTGGGCCATGTTTCTTAAATTGTCTGGTGTCCTTCGTCTCCAAAAGGTCAGACAAATGGTGGTCACTCAGGGATACGAACGTTTAGGGCCAAGGCCTGGTGATGATCAAGCATGTCTAAAGGCAGCATGGGAGAAGTTCTGTTCCTCTTACTCAAG
Source organism: Bubalus kerabau (assembly GCF_029407905.1). NCBI lineage: Eukaryota > Metazoa > Chordata > Mammalia > Artiodactyla > Bovidae > Bubalus > Bubalus kerabau. The sequence continues at coordinate 19,646,383 of NC_073641.1, forward strand.
GTTATGAGGATGCCAGAACTCAGCCAGAAGCAGTTATATAAGACAGACCACTGTCCTGCAGCCCCTCAGCACCCCTCAAAAATGAGAAGCAGAACAAAAGACAGAGAATGGATTTATCACCCACAAAGCCCATTAACCATTCCCCGGAAACAAAAATAGAAACTGGGCAATGAAATACATTCTTACCTTTCTTTAGTCCTTTGTGTTCAGTCCCGTTCACTTGCTCACAGAGGGCTGCCTGTAGACGCCTTGCCCCAAGCACCGGGGGCCAGAGCTCCTAGTACTGACGTCTCAGCTCCAGGCCGTTTGGAGAAGCACTGCTCACGACACTCAGTCTAGGATGGTGGTGGCCGCCGGTGGCCGCCCTGTGCGGAGACGCTGCCTGGAGCCTAAGCAGAGCACCTGTCTCCAGCCGCAGGGAACTCCGCCCCCTCCGCCAGGAGATTCCCTACACAGTAGCCCCTCCCACAGCCTGTCCAGGAGCACGTGGGGAACACGGGGAGCCGGGAGCCTCAGGTGCATGGCTGGGTATGCTTTAGAGCCCGCTGGGAGCTGTTTCTGTCCAAAGAAGAAAGCTTTCCTTGGCTCCTGAGCCAAATTTGGTCCCGTTAATCGGCTTGAAGAACACCAGGCAGGAAAACCCTTGTTGAAAACTGACTCAACCGACGTTGGGGTCCGGTGACAAAGGTTTAAGCCAACGGTCAGAAAGATGAAGACTCCAGGTGAGAGATAAGGTAAGTCTTTCTGGGCTAAGCAGAAGAGAGGATGAGCTGATTCAAGATAAATTTTGGAGGCAGAGTCCTTGGGACTTTGTTGGACTCATCCTGGGTGGGTGGGGAGAAGTTGGGGCTCCCCTGGATTGTGGTTCTGGGATGGGGAATGCCAGAGGAGGAGCAATCTGGAGCTCAGACAGACACCATCAGGTCTGCCGAGAGATAGCTTTCCAGCTCATGGAGGCACCAACACACTTTGGGCCCACGACACACTGGAGCAACCAGGCAGCAAGCCACATTTCCCCACTCGTGCTTACTTTGACTTTGACTCTGTGGCTGGATGAGCCCTCAGACACGAGTCCCAGCTTCATTCCTCAGGTGAAGCCCTTAAGGTGTTTGTCAAGGTCCACCAGATAGTTAGTCGTTCAGTCAAAACTAATGCCAGCCCTGAACTCGAGAGCAAAGACACAGCCTGACCTCCCTCCAGATTTCACATCCCTCAGATTGAGGTGCTGACCAGTGTCACAGGAGAGGGGAATGTCACGTCCTGGGATCTGCAGAAGTCTCTAGGACAGTCAGCCATGTGAGGGTCCTTGGCTTTGGCTAGGAAATATTTCAAAAGCGAGCCAAAGAAAAATGAAATTGAGTTTATTTGGAGGCATACTCTGTAGGCAGAATACAGAACATATCAGAAAGTAAGAGCAACCCCAGGGAATAGGTTTCCTGGATTTTATGGGCTGAGTGATTTCATACTACTAACAAGTGGGAGGCATATTCCTACTATTTCAGATAGGATGGGAATTTCCCAGGAATTGGGCCACTGCCCACTTTTTGGCCTTTCAGGGTCTGCCTTGAAACTGTCATGATGTAACAGGGAGTGATTTTTCAGTATTACAATGAAGCTATAATGACCAGACTATTCTCAAAGCCACCTTGGTTCCAGTTGGTCTTGATCACATCCCCGTGGCTACGCTCCCTCTTCATTTATCCGGTGGTTGTGTCCCGCCCCTTTCCCTGCTGTCTTTCCTTGACCAGTTCTCTGGCCAGGGCAGCTTGGGCTAGATGTGGAAGCATTTCAGCCCCACTTCACCTCTTCTCCCACAGTGAGGTCAAAATTGGAAATGCTGGGCTCTCATGGAGACCGACATCCATCCAGGAAGCAAAGATAAGCTGAGGATGGGTCCTGGGAATTCCACCGGTGAGAGGGCACTGCCAACTTGCCAGCCTTCAGAAGGGTCATGAGAGCTGACATTGTGGTGATGGTCTCCCTGGGCGTTTCTTGTCTAACCAGTTGTTAGACAAGACTCTTCCTGTTTCTCAGTGTTGCCTGAGGCCCCCAAACTGAGAACAATAGATGCTCAAACTCCACCCTCTAGAGCAAGGTGTTGGGTCACCTAGCACAGAGCCTTTTCTTTTCCGCAGCCTGGAGGTGATGATGGGTGAATGCTGGAGAACCGGTTTGGAGTTCAGGACATAGAAGAGGCTGGTTGGAAGGATTTCTTTAGAGACAGCTGTCTAGGGGTGTTGGGGGAGAGGTGAGTGAGGAGGTCCTCAAGGAAATCTTTCTAGAGGGGAGCTTGATTCACATCTCCGGGAATTAGGGAGGTAGAAACTTATTCCTGGCTTATAAATGGAAGGTGGCTGAGCCAGAGGGAAAGCTTTGAAAGGTGGGGTGGTGTCTGTCTCTGAGGGGCCCTAGCAACGGCATCAGCCTGAGAAGGCAGGAAGGGAGGAGGGGTTGCCGAAGGAGGGACGGGCTTCTGGAACCAGGAAGTGGGGGGAAGCCTGCTGGAGAAGGCATTGTCCGCTGTGAGTCACTGCAAATGGGCGATCCCCCCAAAACCCACAAAACATCCCACATTTGGAACAGTCCCAGAGTGCCCTGACTCCAGATCATAACCTCATCGTTTGGATTCTATGCACGTTTTCTCAGAGACAACCCCCTTTCCCCCAGGCTATACCCTGAAAGAGCCAAAAGAACAGCAGTAAGACAGGAGGTGGAACAAGGAAGCGATCCTCCCTGCTGCAGGCATCCAAGACCAAGCCTTGCCAGGAAGGAGCGTGTGTGTGTGTGTGTGTGTGTGTGTGTGTGCAGAGTTGCAGGGGGCAGGCAGGGGCAGAGATTTGAAATGTATGAGTGAATAGAGCTTTGATTTAGATTACTAGATCTTCAGTGTTTATGAACTGTTTTGGATGGTGACCCTGAGCTTGAGTGGAAAAGACGTGTGATGATCCAGGATCATGGAAGGAAGGCCTGAGGTAGAGCAGAGACTTACACTTCATCAAGTCAAGCTCAGCAGATCAGCTGATGACATTTTTTCATAGAAGTTTGGGGCCCCCACTGGACTGGTGGTGCCCTGGCCAGGCGTGGGAGCAAAGGAAGGGCCAGGCCCCACGTCCTGGGATACACTGAGGCCTCTCAGGGTCAGAGACCCCAACCAGAAACCATGTCACTGGGTCTTGTGATGATGAAGATGAGAGCCTGGGCGGGGCTCTGCAGAAGGATTAATCCTGGGTTTCAGAACCAAGCTGAAGGCTCGCGGGGCGTGTGACCACAATCCGAGCTCCCCTCCCGGACAGGATGTCTGCCTTCCTCCCTTCCCCCATGGACATCTGCGTGGAAACGGTCTTTCTTCTGCCTCGTGCTGATGAGGATTTATTGGCAGTGAGCCTTTCCAGCGTGCATTTCCTTCCCAGGGAAGCTGATGCCTTCACAAAGGAATGCCTTGCCCTGACACCAGAGTAGCTGCTGTGACCTCTCCTCACAGAGGCCCCGCCCATTCTGAGGCCCCTGAGAACAAAGCCTGCGGCCACTCTTGTCCCAACAAAGCAGGAACCAGCCAGCAGAGTGCTCAGCGAATAGCCTGGGCACGAGTGGAAATCCCCTCTCCCCCAGTAGGGCCGCAGCTGCACAACCCCCGGGCAGGGCTTAGACTGGGGAGGTCAGGGCAGTGGGGAGGAGGCACCAGGGCTAGGGGGTCAGATACCTCCAGGCCTTCAACTGGGGCCTCCATGCAAAGTAAAGCGGGAGTCCTTATTCTGCCCAGCAGCGTGACCATGGGGAGCGACTTCACATTTCTGAATCTCAGTCCCTTCACCTACAGACTAAGGACAGTGATGTGAGACTCGGGGAGCTGTTGGCATGAGTCAATAACAAACAATATGGAAGTGACTGAGAGTAGTTGAGGCACGGGCAAGACATTTCTCTAGGCTTAAATATCAAAACCCCGAATGTCCAGGACAGCCTTCCTTGGTCAGCCCACTTGACGCTGGCCTGCCTGTCAGCTCATCATCTCCTGGCTACCCTCCAAGGCCACGGGTGGCGCTGAAAAGGCAGCCTGCCACAGGTGCAGGGCGTGGCCAGGGCAGGATGCCGGCAGCCGGCTCACCAGGAGACCCAGGCGTCCAAAGGCTAGGCGCTGTCCTTGCAGCTCTACCATCCGTCTTCTCTTGTATCCTCAGTGATCTTCCTCAGTGACGGTGACTTAATCCAGGTATCATCACAGGTGGCCTGGGGATGAGCCAGGCTGCCAGTGTGTTGATAGCAAAGGGAGAGGTTGGGGGAGAATGGAGTGGTCCCTTCCCAGTGTCTGGAGTGCTCACAGCACCCTGTCTGAGATGTTGACGTCCCAGTTCTGAGGCTCGCTCTCTCTCCCCTCTGTTCAGGGGAACTGCGTGGCCCATTCCTCTGCAGGTGACCCCTTTTCTGAGTTCCCTTGCAAGTCAGTCTCCCCCTGTGTCTCCATCAACTGTGTTAATATCATTGATCACGCCACTAGGAAGTAGATGCTTCTACAGGCCTGGGAAGACCCCAGTATCCTCTCATTATGTGCTGATTTAATTAGTGTAGCTTTCACAGGCTTTGACGGATGAATGATGAGGAATATTGGACATGGTGCCAGTCTCCTGAGGCCTCCAATCTTCCCAGCTGTCAGCCTGTTAGAAAGCCTCTGTGCAGAGATGATCTCCAGTCCTTAGAAGGACAGTTCTGGCCTCTAAGTCAGACATGATAATAGCATCATGTCAGTGTCTGAAGAAATACAACTGGGGCTTCTGATAGGCCATATTCCACACATGCCACAATAAAAGGAGAACCCTGGGGCCAACTCAGAGCAAGAGTCTGGGGGCCAGGGAGCAGCTGCCATAGAAGAATTTAAAGGAATGAAGAGAGGAGTTGAGAGTGAGGCTGCTCAGATGGGGAGAGGCTCACACTCGGTGCTGGGTTGTCTGGCTGAGCGGCGCTGCTGGGAATGAAATACGCATCTTACCAAGTTGCAACACTACTCAAACTCTGTGCCACAAGATGTTTTCAGCCTTCGTTTTTAAATCTGGAGTCCATGGGTAGAAATTCCAACTACCAGACCTGACTCCTGCTGGGCGCCACCCCCCCACCCCCAACCCCAGCGGATAACAAGCTTTGGTGCCGGGTCCAGGGAACTGCACCCACCCAGGTTTCCGTTCTGGTGGGTGTGGGTCTCCAGGCCCGGTGGTGGCAGATCAAGTGTGAAGATGCATGGCATCCCCAGACAGTTGAGAGCTCTAGAACTCACTTCTGAATTGTTACCAATGAATAAAACCAACAGGAAGCTCACTGTAACCCCAGAACCCACTCAGGCCACACCCCTGGGGCTCATGCAGAGCCTCAGTGACAGAGAAAGACCAAGAAGCCCAGCTGCCCAATGACATTAGAGAAGGAAACTGGCCTGTGAGCTACCTCAGGTCCTGACAATCTGGGTCCAGTCTGGGTGGACCCCCACAATCAACACTTCTCAGGTGACTGAGGTGTCTCCATTTCTTGCTATGATGGAGATTTCATTAAGACACCTTTAACCAGAGAAAAAAATGAAGCTGAAGAAAGCCCTGAACATACAAAGTTTCTTGTGGCTGCAGCCCATGAGCTGTGTGTCCCCTTTGCTGGGAATCAAATGCCTCCCTTCGGTGATACCTCCTCTACCCAGAGCCTGAGAGAGTCCCTCTTTATATATGATGTTCTTCAGGCCTCACCAGAACGAGGTGGGGTAGATATTATTAGCTCCTTGCCATGGATGAAGAAACATTATCAAAATGACTGAGTTCAGGATGGGGAACACATGTATACCTGTGGCGGATTCATTTTGATATATGGCAAAACCAATACAATATTATAAAGTTAAAAAATAAAATTTAAAAAGAAAAAAAAAAAAACCCATGGCTAGCATCCTTATATGAGCAGGAATGTCAAACGGTGCAGCCACTTGAAAAGAGTGTGACAGCTTCTCAAAATGTCAAACATAGCTACCATACAACCCAGCAAGTCTACTCACAGGCATACACCCGGGATGAAAACACATATCTACACAAACACTCACACATAATGTTCAGAGCAGCATCATTCACCATAACTCAAAGTAGAAGCAATCCAAGTGAAGAACGGTAAAAACATGTGATATACCCATGCAATGGAATATTATTCAGCAATAAAGAAGGAATGGAATTCTGGTACATACAACTTGGATGAACCTAGAAAATACAGGGCTAAGTGAGAGAAAACCAGGCATAAATGACCACTTTCAATTCCATTTATATGAAATGTCCAGAATAAGCACATCTGTATATGGAGAAAGATTAGTGATTACCTCAGGCAGAGGGTGGGGATAATTGGAAGTAGCTATATGTGGGTGTGGGGTTACTTATTGGAGTGATTCAAAATATTTTAAGATTATGGTGATAGTTCACAGCTTTGTAAAATACCCTAAAATCATTGCATGGTATACTCTAAATGGATAAATTTTATGGCATATAAATTGTGTGTGTGTGTGCTCAGTCATGTCCAACTCTTTGAAACCCCATGGACTGTAGCCTGCCAAGATCCTCTTCGGGATCTGTGGGATTTTTCAGGCAAGAATACTAGAGTGGCTTGCCATTTCCTCCTTCAGGAGATCTTCCTGACCCAGGGATTGAACCCAGGTCTCCTGCGGCTCCTGCATTGCAAGCAGATTCTTTACCGCTGAGCCATCAGGAAAGTCCCAGCATGTAAATTACATTTCACTAAAACTGTCTTTAAAAAATATCATGGCTGCTTGAACCCTAGGGGATACTTCTGCCTGTAAAGTAACTTTTGAATTCAGTGCTTAGGGCTGCTTTACCAAAAAGAGCAAAACCAGGGTTATCTCCATGTTGTGGTAGAAAGCACAGACCTCTGGTAATGGGAAGATCTGGACTTGTGTAACCTTGAGCCACTTATTCAGTCCTGCTGTGCCAATTGCTAAGACTTCTATGAAGATAAAATGAAGTAACATCTGTTAAAAGTCCCTGTACAGACTTGTGGTTGAGTATATGTTAATTATATCCTCCCATTTCTTAGAAGAAGGTCCTAAAAGAACCACCAGGGCTCAGCCCTGGAAAGGGATGAAGGTATGAGTCATAAGACCACAACAGGAATTGGGGGATATGGATAAAACTGAAGCCTGGCGTGACTCCTATGGCTCAGAGTGAGGATTCTGGCTCAGTAACAACTCTGAAATTCAAGATGTAGGTCCAATCAACAACTAAGCAATGATGCTGAGCCTCAGGCTGGGGGACCTTGAAATAGTCAACACCTCTTTGCCCTGGTCATGCCTGGGTCCGCAATTTATGGGACACCTGAGGAGGTTGTGGAGGTTCTAGCTGTAGGGAGTGGGGGACATCAGAAGCAGGACTGCAAGGTGGAATCTTTTCAAAGCAAGACAGAGAGACCTGAGAAATCCCAGACCTTTAAAGACTGTCCACGTCACTAGTGATGACATGAATCTAGGAAGACCTATTTTATTTTTGTGAAATGGTTCAAAAAATGCCATGTGAATGGAAGAAAGTGACCTTACTTAGAGTATCTACAGCTTCATGACTTTTTATTTGTCTCATCTGTGCCCAAAGATTCCCACTCCCACATGCAGTATCTAGGCCAAGGGCCCCAGAACACTGTGTCCCTCAGATCTTAGAGGGCAAAAGAGGAAGCAGTACCACCACATTCAGTCAACAACTCTGCCAATCCTATCTTCTACTGTGTCTTTAGCACTTGTATTGTTTGAAAGAGAGACAAAGGAGAAGGAAGAAAAAATATATAGGTGTATAGTTAAAACCTAAGTTCCTGATTTTCAACTCAGGCAGTCCACTTGAGATTCAGAAATAGTACCATGCTTAGTGATGTAGGAAAAAGATAGATAGTAATAAGTACCTCATAGAATCACTATGGAGAAGGCAATGGCACCCCACTCCAGTACTCTTCCCTGGAAAATCCCATGGGCGGAGGAGCCTGGTGGGCTGCAGTCCATGGGGCCGTGAAGAGTTGGACACGACTGAGCAACTTCACTTTGACTTTTCACTTTCATGCATTGGAGAAGGAAATGGCAACCCACTCCAGTGTTCTTGCCTGGAGAATCCCAGGGACGGCAGAGCCTGGTGGGCTGCTGTCTATGGGGTCGCTAGGAGTCGGACATGACCGAAGTGACTTAGCAGCAGCAGCAGAATCACTATGCAGATAGAATAAGATGGTGACCCAGTTGAACAAATTATAGATTTGGAGTCAGGTAGAAATATGCTTATACCTGAAACTTCTTTAAACCTCAAACACCAACTTCAAAAGGCTGTCATGAATTGTTACTTGTAAAATGCCTAGTGCTGTGTTTGGTATTAGTGGTCCTCAATAATAGACTACTAATCGATAGGACAAATGAAGCCTTTACATAGTGATTGGCACAGTCACAGATGCTGCCCCACATTGTCTCTCAGGGCGAGGTGGCATCAGATAGACAAGATGTGATTGAGAACGAGGGCAGGTGCATGCCAGGCCATGGAAGGGACCAGAAGACTCAGTGTAGAAGAAGCCAGAGGAGAGCTATTGGATAGGGAGGTGGCTTCATCTGGCAACCTCAAGCCAGATGGCAACTTTGGCTCCAGAACAACAGAACTGAGATAGGTTCTGTTCTGAGTGGAACCTTCTAGAGGGAGAAAACACTACCCCCAGCTTGTCTTCAGCAGGAAGCCAGATGCTCTGCTGGGGGAATGGTCAACCTGGCAGGAGATTGCATGGATTCACACCAAGGCACACATTCACAGATATGAGAAGGGACTAAAGACCCAATACTGATCACCAATATTTGACCTCATTTCACAGCAGCTAACCCATCCAGCCTATTCAGAAAGTCCAGAATTCTGCAAGGCACATAGCAATGCAGTGGTTTGGAAGGATTCACCAGCCAACTGTTCTCCTGTCTCAGTCTAAGGCTCCTATTGAGCTCTTAGATTCAATAATAAAGAGGCCATTATTTACATCCCAAGTCCTTTGTGGAGGTTGTTCCTGCCTCAGTGGGTTGCAGGTTATCTGCAGAGAAAAAAGACAGCCACTTTTATTCACCCTCTTTGTGGACCTCAGCAGTTGCCCACCCTTCTTTGATGACAAGCTTTTCTCCCTCTAGTCATGCACATTTCACCTCAGAAGTCAGAGAGGAGAGACTTCTATAAGGAGGCAAATGATTCCTGGTGAGAGGCAAGAGGTGAGGCAGGGTGAAGTAGGGATGAGGACCAAGGAAGACATCTTTTTAACAAAAGGTGATTCTCATCAGGGCCTTAAAAGTTCCATGATGAGAAAAAATGGCAAGTGACTCTTCAGACAGACTCAGCGTGACAACCTGGAGACTAGCAAAGGGAGCTCAGAGCCAAGCTAAATATGCCAAAATGGAATGACCCAAAAAAATAGTTAAAGAAAAAAGTGGCGTGAACTTCAAGCTCATGAGGCTGTATCCAAGCCTGGCTTTAAAATTACTTCAGTTCAGTTCAGTTGCTCAGTTGTGTCCAACTCTTTGCGACCCATGAATCGCGGCACACCAGGCCTCCCTGTCCATCACCAACTCCTGGAGTTTACCCAAACTCATGTCCATCAAGTCGGTGATGCCATCCAGCCATCTCATCCTCTGTTGTCCCCTTCTCCTCTTGCCCCCAATCCCTCCCAGCATCAAGGTCTTTTCCAATGAGTCAACTCTTTGCATGAGGTGGCCAAAGTATTGGAGTTTCAGCTTCAAAATCAGTCCTTCCAATGAACACCCAGGACTGATCTCCTTTAGGATGGACTGGTTGGATCTCCTTGCAGTCCAAGGGACTCTCAAGAGTCTTCTCCAACACCACAGTTCAAAAGCATCAATTCTTTGGCGCTCAGCTTTCTTTATAGTCCAACTCTCACATTGTACATGACCACTGGAAAAACCATAGCCTTGACTAGATGGACCTTTGTTGGCAAAGTAATGTCTCTGCTTTTTAATATGCTGTCTAGGTTGGTCATAACTTTCCTTCCAAGGAGTAAGTGTCTTTTAATTTCAAATTTTAAAATTACTTACTGATTAGCTAATGTAAGCACATGGTATGAAATTCTGAAGAGTGAAAAGTTAGTCTCCCTCCTACCCTACATCCTAACCAAGCTGATCCCCTCCCTGGGAATAAACATTATTAACAATTTTGTGTATATTCTTTGTGAGATAATCTTTGTAGCTATAAGCATGTTTATATATATCAAATATTCCCTACCCCCTAAGTGGTAGTATACTGTATATATTGTTCTGATTTGCTTTTTCAATACTTTATACATCTTGAAAACTATTTGATAGTTTTCTCTAATTATTTTATACTGTTATCACCTACCTTCTTTAAAAAACATCATTTAACTTCCATCTATAAAATGTTTGGAAATCAGTGTGTTTGCTTTCTTTTTTCCTTCCAGAAACTTGGTGAAGTATATTATTTCTACATTTAAATAGTGTATAACACTTGCATTATGTATTACAACCTTAATTTCCATGAGTGCTTTAATTCTTAGTCCTACAGCTGTGTGGATTCCATGCTTACCATCATCCTTTTTGTTAAGGTTTCTCCCCTGACCCCTTGGTTGATAAAAATTTGCCTACCTATAGTGTCTTTAACTCCAGTACTCTTGCCTGGGACATCCCATGGACGGAGGAGCCTGGTAGGCTGCAGTCCATGGGGTCGCTAAGAGTCGGACACAACTGAGTGACTTCACTTTCACTTTTCACTTTCATGCATTGGAGAAGGAAATGGCAACCCACTCCAGTATTCTTGCCTGAGAATCCCAGGGATGGGGAAGCCTGCTGGGCTGCCATCTCTGGGGTTGCACAGAGTCGGACACGACTGAAGCGACTTAGCAGCAGCAGCAGCAGTGTCTTTAAAAAGTGGTCAACATTTTACTGGTCTTACATATTTGAAAATGTTTGTCTTCTGCTTTTATACTTGTTCAACATGTTTGCTGGGTATAAAATTCTTGGATTCCTCACATTTTCTTTCCATGACTTTGAAACAGTGTTAACTATTCCCGTGGAGAAGTTAAATACTAATTAGCCTGATGCTTTTCCCTGTGTAGGTGACTTTTCCTCTTGATTAGAATGCTCACAGGATTCTTTATCTTTGAAGTCTAGTTACTTTACTATGATTTGATGCTTAGTGTATCATTTTATCTTGGCACATGATATGCCCTTTCATAATAGACATTCAAGTCTTTTTTACTTCTGGAAATATTTTCAGATAATATCTTGGAGTATTTTCTTCTATTTGCTTGGTTCTTTTCAATGGGGATCAGTTCAGTTTAGTCACTCAGTTGTGTCTGACTCTTTGTGACCCCATAGACTGCAGTATGCCAGGCCTCCTTGTCCGTCACCAACTCCCAGAGTTTACCCAAACTCATATCCATTGAGTTGGTGATGCCATCTAACCATCTCATCCTCTGTCATCCCCTTCTTCTCCCACTTTCAATCTTTCCCAGCATCAGGGTCTTCTCAAATGAGTCAGCTCTTCGAATCAGGTGGCCAAAGTACTGGAGCTTCAGCTTCAAAATCAGTCCTTCCAATGAACACCCAGAACTGATCTCCTTTAAGATGGACTGGTTGGATCTCCTTGCAGTCCGAGGGACTCTCAAGAGTCTTCTCCAACACCACAGTTCAAAAGCATCAATTCTTCGGCGCTCAGCCTTCTTCACAGTCCAACTCTCACATCCATACATGACCACAGGAAAAACCATAGCCTTGACTAGACAGACCTTTGTTGGCAAAGTAATGTCTCTGCTCTTTAATATGCTATCTAGGTTGGTCATAACTTTCCTTCCAAGGAGTAAGTCTTTTTTAATTTCATGGCTGCAGTCACCATCTGGAGTGATTTTGGAGCCCCCCAGAATAAAGTCTGCCACTGTTTCCACTGTTTCCCCATCTATTTGCCATGAAGTGATAGGACCAGATGCCATGATCTTAGTTTTCTGAATGTTGAGTTTTAAGCCAGCTTTTTCACTCCCCTTTTCACTTTCATCAAGAGGCTTTTTTAAGTTCCTCTTCCCTTTCTGCCATAAGGGTGGTGTCATCTGCATGTCTGAGGTTATTGATATTTCTCCCAGCAATCTTGATTCCAGCTTGTGCTTTATCCTGCCCAGCATTTCTCATGATGTACTCTGCATGTAAGTTAAATGAGCAGGGTGACAATATACAGCCTTGACGTACTCCTTTTCCTATTTGGAACCAGTCTGTTCCATGTCCAGTTCTAACTGTTGCTTGCAAGTCTCTTTGAACAGACGTCTCTGTTGTTTTCATATTATTCTTGTCCAACTCTTCATTTCCAATTCATTTTGCCTGCTTTTCAAGCCTTTGTGTCTTTCTTATATTTTCATCAGTGTTTATTCCTTTTTGTGCTTACTCCAATACAGGTTTCATTTCTCTTTGTGTCCTCCCTGGACTCTTCCAGTTCCTAGGATCTGTCTAGTGGTTAAAAGTTAGGGTTCTTAAGTCAGGGTTTCATTCTACTTAACAGTAACTGGTTCAATACTTTTCAGTCAGTTAAGTTGCTCAGCCATGTCTCACTCTTTGCCACCCCATGGACTGTAGCATACCAGGCTTCCCTGTCCATCACCAACTCCTGGAGCTTGCTCAAACTCATGTCCATTGGGTTGGTGATGCCATCCAACCATTATCATCCTCTGCCATGCCCTTTTGGTTACCTCATATTTAAATTGAGTAAAGGAAGAGTATCTCCCTTATAGGGCTGTTGGGACAATTGGTCAGTTAATACATAGAAGCCCTCTAAAGCACAATGGGCACCTTTTAAGGTTTACTGTCAATAAATCAGCATAAGGAGATGGTGATGGTGGTGGTAATAACAACAATAATAAGAGCTGGTTCTTCCCTGAGCTCTTATGTTGCTGCTTTGAGCTCTTAAATCAACCTGTAACATTTTTTGAATTCACTGGGATGTCATAAATTTCACCTACTTTTTGGCCACATGTTTCTGGTGCCTGTTTCTGATCATTTGTTTCCCTTGCTCCTTTCCTTGTGTTTTGTTTGTAATGTGCTTGTATAGATCCTATACTCATTCTTTTTTAAACTACTCCTTATTTTTCAGTGAGGCTAGTTCTTATTGGACCAGCCCTTCAAAGGAGATTCCCATGGGCAGCCCAGCCTGGGTTTCAGACCTGCAGAAATAGTGTGATCACAGAGTTGTGTATATGTGAAATCAACAGTACACAAGGCGATGTACTGTCAGAGTCTCTCTTTCCCATCCTCTCAGACAGATTATCCCCTTCAGAGATGATTCTTGAGTGCTCTTCCATTGGCCTCACGTCTCTGCCACTTCCTGATTCCAGGAAGGTGCCACGGAAGCTCCCACCCCCTGTTGATGTATCCTAATGCCTCTGATTCCAACAAAGGACAGGCAGTTGAGCCCTTTGAGGTGTGTGAGAGGATTCTGCTCTTCCAGGCTTGTCTGGGACCTGCAGGTGGACACTTCCTCCTCAAACATTCCTGCTGCATTTACAGCCCTGGTCAGGGTCACAGGATGCCTCGCAGCATCATCCAAGATGGAGTATGAGTTTCTGTCTCTATTTCCGTCTCTGCCTCTGGTGGGGCTGTGGCTTTCCTGGCTTGTCAGAGGAAAGGGCAGAACCCTAGCAATGCCTTTCACTCCAACAGTGTTCAGGAGCAGTTCAGACTCCACAGTGCAGCCTCACAGAGGGAGGCAGGCGGTGAGGATTCAGTGGGCCAGGGGAGGGCCTCGTATTGTTGGCACATCCACCTGCCCCGAGGACAAAGGCCCCCTCCCCTCAGCTTTACGAGGCTGCAGAGAATTCGAGTCTTGCTCTTGGTGAAATAAAGCTTTTTGCACATCACACAATCTCTGTTAGGCTTACACACTTCACAACCATCGTGGCTTTAACTGGAGGAGCAAGATGAGCCAAGCACTTCTGTTTGGTGATTTGTTGTAAAAGGGTTGTGTCTGCCCACTGTCCAGGAGGCACCAAGCCTTCTCCCTCTGGAGTTACTGAAACCACAAGCACCAACTGGAGGGTAACAGTCAGTTATGTTTAAATGTCTCCTTAATTAAAAGGAAACAAACAAAAAAAACATCTGAGAGGGTGTCTGGTTTCCTCTTTACTGCACTTGAACAGGGTCAGGCAGGGACTCCTGAGTCACCAAGTCAGCGAGGCAGACGTCATCTGTGACCTGCCCTGAGAACAGCTGGTTGGAAACACCTTGCAAATAAAGGAAGCCAGTTTCTCCGCAGACGTTCTTGTGCACAGCATGACCAAGTCCCACCAGGAAGGCCTCAGAGGAGACAAACCGCTGCCTCAAAGACCCAGTCTTTATAAAGCATGTGGTGGAACTTCAGAGCTGTCAGACCAGCGGCTCAGAGAAAGAGACCCTTGAGAAGGTCATCAAGATAAAGAGAAACTCCCCTGCCCCCGCTTGAGCTCCACCTGAACCGCTGGCAGGACCGGCACGAAGACCCAGGGGACGTGAAGGGCCAGCAGACCTTGTGCATGAATTCTCTGCTCAGCCGTTTAGAGTTTTCACACAGCGTCACCGGTTCCAAGTCTCCTAAAATGACAGCAGTCAAAGTTGATTTGGCGAATTTCATCCACAAATGCAATTCACTGGTTCCCAATATGAAAACTCAGTGGCTTTGTCTCACGGCCATGGAGGGGGTCTGAGGGTTTGAGGTATGACACGTAAAAGACAGAAAGCATCTGATCATCTGGCACAACTGAATGGTTTAAACGTAGACGCGGCTGCCCTTTCAGCTCTGGGAACCATGGTTGGCAGCACCCGCTGAAACCATCTGGGCCACTCAGGGTGATGTTAGGAAGGGCTCATGTCTTCCAGGTTTACTGCCTGATTTTCTTCAGGCTCACTTTTTCGTTTGTTTGTTTTTAAGTGCTGTATGTATGGGTTAATGTATTGATTGTCATAGGAAGTAGTGTCCCTAATTTTGTCCGAGAGCCCTTTGGTTGAGTGTTTTCTGTCTCTACTGGTTCTCACCCAGAGAGAGCTTACCCAGCGTCGAGCCCATAGGTATTCTCTAACTGCTGTGTGTCACATCTGTGTGTGGCAGCTCTTCCCTGACTGTGATGAAAAAGGCATTTTTCCTGCTGCTACACGGGAATCACAGAGAGAGAAGTGATCCTGCCAAGAGAAAGAGGCAGGGTTCTGATGGCTGGGACATGTCCAGCTTAGCCGGCAGCCCATCCTCCAAACCTGCTCCTAGTCCACCTTGCTTCCTAATCAACCCTCCATGGAGACCTGAGAATGTAGAATGTGAAGGCAAAATAAAAATGATCTTTAAAACTGGGCTTCCTTATCCGTATTCCTGTGTCCCCTCCCATGCTCAGTCCTGTCTGACTCTTTGTGATCCTGTGGACTGTAGCCTGCCAGGCTCCTCTGTCCATGGGATTCTCCAGGCAAGAATACTGGATAGGTAGCCACATCCTCCTCCAGGGGATCTTTCCAACCCAGGGACTGAA
Source organism: Bubalus kerabau (assembly GCF_029407905.1). Lineage (NCBI taxonomy): Eukaryota > Metazoa > Chordata > Mammalia > Artiodactyla > Bovidae > Bubalus > Bubalus kerabau. The sequence continues at coordinate 19,661,890 of NC_073641.1, forward strand.
CCTGGGTCTCCAGTGTTGCAGGCAGATTCTTTACTATCTGAGCCACCAGGGCCTCTACTGGTGAGATTTTTTCATTCTGCAGTTTTCTTGTTTCTAGTTGTGGCCTTTTCTCTTTTGCCTAGACAAGTTCCTTATTATATGTAAAGCTAGTTTGGTGGTGCTGGGTTCTTTTAGCTTTTGCTTGTCTGTAAAGCTTCTGAGTTCTCCATAAAATTTGAATCAGAGGCTGGCTGAGTAGATTATTCTTGGTTGTAGGTTTCCCTTTTATGATTTTAAATGTATCATGCCACTCCCTTCTGGCCAGAAGAAAATCTGCTGAAAAATTAGTTGCTAGCCTTATGGGAATTCCCTTGTGTGTTATTTGTTGCTTTCCCCTTGCTGCTTTTAGTATTCTCTCTTTATCTTTAATTTTGGTCATTTTGATTACAATGTGTCTTGGTGTTTTCCTCTTTGAGTCAATCCTGTTTTGGACTCGGTGCTTTCTGGACTTGGACAACTCTTTTCTTTCCCAGGTTAGGGAAGTTTTCAGCTATTATCTCTTCAAATACTTTCTCTGTCTCTTCTCATTCTGGCACCCCTTACTTTGAATATTAGTACCCTTGAAGTTGTCCCAGAGGTCTCTTAAACTGTTTTCATTTCTTTTCATTCTTTGTTCTGTTTAGTGGCAGTGATTTCCACTATTCTTTCTTCCAGCTCACTGATCCAGTCTTCTGAATCATTCAGTCTCTAGTATTGATTCCTTCTAGTGTATTTTTTATATAAGTTATTATATTTTTCATCTGATTGTTCTTCATGCTTTCTCTTTTTTTTAAAAAAACTTGTAACTTCTGTGCATCCATTCTCCTTCTGAGTTCTTTGAACATCTTTATTATCATTACTCGGAGCTCTTTCTTCGGTAGATTGCCTATCTTCATTTAGTTCTTCTGGAAGAAGAGCTTTATTATTATTATTTTTTTTTCTTGGTTTCTTTTTCTGGAGCATATTCCTCCGCCATCTCCTTTGTCTAAGTTGCTATTTCTCTTTTTAGGTATGTGGTAGGTTAGTTTTGTTTTTTGACCTTGGAGAACTGACCCTCCGTAGGAGGCATCCTGTGTGTCTCAACAGTGCATTCTCCTCTCATCGCCCAAGCTATATGCTCTAGGGTTTCCCCCTCAGAGTTCTGGGTGGGTCCTTCAGTTGCAGTGGGCTGACTGTGTGGATGGGTGCTCTGGTAGATTGGTTGGCCCCTAATCCAGTAGGTTACCAGGCCCTGCCTTGTGCAGACGCTGCCAGCTGCTCTCTAGTGGGGTCTGGTCATAAGGTGGCTGGTTGTGGACTCCTGGGGGACCCTGGGTCTAGTGCTGGCTTACTTGTGGGTGGAGTCAGGTTCCTGAAGATTCTGGGCCGGCTGCCCACACTGTGGCCTGTGAAGCCAGATCCTGGCTGGATTACTCACAGGCAGAGCTGACTCCTGGAATTGTGGTTGCAGGGCCCAGAGATCCAGAGCTTGTTGCAGATTGTCCAGAGGAGGGGTTGGGGAGAGTAGTGGTTTCTGGCAAACTTTGGATGTTGTGTGTGAGGCCTGGGGTGCCCCAAAGTTTGCATTTTCCTCCTAGTTGTTTGCGGCTGGGGCCCAGCTGGCCCCAGGGTAGGGTCTGGCCTGTGTTGTTGGGTCATAGTTTTCTTGCTTCTGGTGTCTGCTCCCTGGTGAGTGAGACTTGTGCAGTTCTTCTGGTGGGAGGGTTCAGTTTCCATCCACTGTTGTGGGGGGGATGGGGACGGGAGCTAGGTCTTGGCCCTCTGGTGGGCAAAGCTGCAACTAGCAGTGGCAGTGGGCTCTTTAGGCAGCTGATGGATGGGGCTGTGGCCCTTCTCGGTTAATTGGCTTGAGGCATCCCCACACTGACACTTACAAGCTGCTGGGTGGGGCTGGGCCTTGGTGCCAAGGAGCCAAGATGGCAGCCCTTGTGTTCATATGGTTGAATGCTGCCCAGATGGCAGCCCTTGTGTTCATATGGTTGAATGCTGCCCAGTGTGTGCAACACCAGTGTCTGTGTCCCCTGGGTGAGCCACAATCACCCGCACGTCTCCAGGAGACTCTCCAAGACCAACAGGTTGGTCTGACCCAGGATCCTATCAAATTACTGCCTTTGCCCTGAGTCCCCATGTGCATGAGACTTTGTGTGTGCCCTAAGAGTGAAGTCTGTATTGCCCCAGTCCTGTGGAGCTCCTACAATTAATAAGCTCCGCTGGCCTTCAAAGCCAAGTGCTCTGGAGGTTCCGCTTCCCTGTTCTGGACCCCTTGGCTGGAGAGCGTGATGTGGGGCTCAGAACTCTTGCTCCTGTGGGAGAAGCTCTGCAGTATAACTAGCTTCTGGTTTGTGGGTATCCCGCCCCAGGAGGGCATGGGATTTGAGTATATATTGCAAGTCTGCACCTCCTACCCGTCTTGCTGTGATTCCTTTTTTGTGTTTTCAGTTGTAGAAGATCTCTTCTGGTTACCATCATGATTGCAGTTATGATGCTGGTAACCAAAACTATATAATAGGACCAAAGCGTCTTTGCACTGTGTAATATGCACATTGCCCTATTCTAAAATGCAGCGTTCAAACCGTCCTGAAATATATTTCATCTTCTCTTACATTTTGTATTACTTAAAGGATCACGTTTATAAGGCAGCAACCCTTTTACAACCATCCAAGGAGGAAAAACTAAATTCCTTAGTATATACTTATGTTAGAATGTTCCACGTGCTTTAAATTAGGATTTATCAGTAGAGCCGGAGGTGTATCCTAACTGTTCACACAGTTTGAAATTAGGCAGTTTGTTTTGAAAAGCAAATTTGTTTTCTTCTTCATATGTTTCCCTGCGTACAATAGGAAGCTGTTTCCGGTTTGGCTCTGATGTGAAGAGAAGAGGAACGAGGCTCTTTTCTTCCTTTTCTATTTAGAAATGGATTCCCTGCATGGGGGCAATTCATATCATACCATATCATGCTGAGTCACAAAATCTACAAACACAAAACATACTTCAAGTTTTACAGCTCATGCGGACATTTAGGAAGTAACATTTTTCACTGTTCTTTCAACTTTTCTGTCTGTATGAGAATTTCAGAATAAAAAGTTGAGGGGGAGAAAAAAACAAGAAAAATAAAAATAAAAGTAGGGAGGAATAGGGACCATAAATCCCTTATCTGACTTTTAAGCAATTCAAGATTCTCTAAAATGTTGGAAGCATCATATTCTTACCAAGGACAGCACAGGGCAGGAGCAAGTCAAAACGTTCATAAGGCAGTCATACTCATACGGCTGCCCGTCAGTGGGCTATTATGGTTCCTGACATGTGCTTAGTCGCTCAGTCATGTCTGACTCTCTGCGACCCCATGAACTGCAGCCCGCCAGGCCCCTCTGTCCACGGGATTCTCCAGACCAGAATACTGGACTGGAGTGGGTTGCCATGCTTTCCTCCAGGGAATCTTCCTGACCCAGGGATAGAACCCAGGTCTCCCTCATTGCAGGCAGATTCTTTACCATCTGAGCCACCAGGGAAGCCCAGTTCCTAACATAGAAAACACCAAAGTTAATGCTTACAGAGTTGAAAATAAATGTCCCTTCTATGGAATCCCACACCCCAGTAAACAGGACCCCCTCCTTGGCCACATCTGTGCCTTTGAGTTTCCCCATTATGTCAGGGGCTGTGTCCTGAGGGGGTCCTCCTCGGGATTTTCCAGACTGGAACTAAGAGAAGACAGTCCTCCTCTAATGGAGAGCTGTGAGTTGTGAGAACCAGAAGCCTGTGTCCTAGCTGTGATGAAAGTATTTTAAGAGCATGAAATCAATATAGAGAACAAAAATAAGACATACTCAAAGGACTGAGGGCTAAAGAAAAGCCACCAGTTAGAGACCAGGAAGATAAGAAAGGCTGGGCAAAGGCCTGAGTCACAGTCACAGAGAGATGAGCACTGTTAGGACTCTATGTTTGGGGTCAAATTATCTTCATTTACTCCCCAATCTTTCTAGTGAACTAACTCCTACTTGAAAGTTCCACTTAGATGTCTTGAGTTCTGAGAAGCATCTTGAATTTAATGTGTTCAAAACTATACTCCTGGTCCTCCTCTCAAAAACTTGTTCCCTGGCATATTCTCCCTTTGTTACTGGCAACTTCTTTCCAGTTACTCAAGTTCAAACATTTGAAGTCATTTTTGCTGCCTCTCTTTCTCACACGCCATATCAACTATCAAGTGATGGCTGATCCCTGCCAGATGTGGAGACTCTAACCACTTGTCACCATGTCCACTGATGCCATAGGGCCCAGGCTCCACTGTTTCTTGCCTGGATTTACTTGAGTAAGCCTCCTGATTGGTCTCCTTGCTTCCCTCTTGCCCTCCTAACTACATGGCGTCTCATCTCACAAGTCAGGTCATAAGATTCCTCTACTTTGGATCCTTCAAACAGAGTAAAAATCCTCATGACGACCTGTAAGTCCTCATACCAATAAAAATGAAAGAAAAAAAAATCGTATTCAATCTAACTTAGTCTTTAGCCTTATCTCCTCTCTCTGCCTACCTCACAGTCTCCCTACCGCATTCTACCTCAGCCAAGGTCCCTTTTCTTTGCTGATCTCAGACACGGCAAGCATACCCCACACTTCCACCTCAGGGATTGGCACTTGCTGTTCCTTCTGCCTCAAACACACGTCTGTCAGATGTTAGCATGGTCAGCTCCCTCCCTCACTTCCTTCAGGTATGTCTCTGCATATTTCACCACACTGGAATCTCCTCTGATCACTCCACCTAAAGTACCCCTTCCTCTGCTTTTCCTTATAATACATATCACTAACACATTATGTATGTCTTCCTTCAACTTAGAATATACGCTCCACAAGAATGGACATTTTTTGGTCCATGACTTGTCTTAGCACCTGGAACCAAGCCTATCACATGGTAGGTACACAAAAGAGGCTTTCTGAGTGAACCATTCAGAATCCTTCTAATACATTTCATATTTCAATCTCTTACCCCCGCTAGCTTGAATCCATCCTCATAGTGGTGTATAACAGTTCATCTTAAATTTTACCTCACTCTTATTTCCTTCACTAAGATGTTCAGATTACATGGTATTTTTTTTTTCCTGTATCTTCCCATCTTGTCACTGACCATTCATTAAGTCCTGAAATAGCTGCCATTACCAATTTTTTTCAGCAATTTGGAAAAAGCTCAGTTCTCCTTTGCTACTATATTGAAAAAATATTTTGACAATAATAATTTTTTATCCAACTAACTTAGTATTTGAAAGTCATGAAACATTTATTTCCCCCTGAAACTGGAGCCTCTGTTCTTAAATGAAAGCAGAAATTGAGAACAGTGAAATGGAGAATTCTACAGCCCAGACTTCAATTAGGAACACATTCTGTCACCTTTACATTATCTAAGCTTGTCACTTCTTCCATTTTTCCTTCCTGCTATTCAAGTTTTAACAATACTAAAATTTTTTAAGATTTTTTTCCAGCACTGGCCCATTGGAAGGTAGGAAAACACATACATATCACATCAAGTTTGTCTGCTGGACCACAGTCTTCATTGAGGAATTGAACTCATGGCGGTTCAAGAATGTTGGTCAAGTCACCTTTAATACAAGTCACCTTTATTCTTCCTGTGATGCCACTCTCGACTTTAATTAGTCCACTTTATTATGAAATGTCCCAGTGTTTTAATAGACATATGAATTTACATTGACCCTTAGGCAAAATCAGCTTTCAAAAAACTAAGAATAAACTTACAAAAAAGAACCAATCCTCATACCACTTTATAGTTTATATTTTTATTCCTACTTAGCACTAATGTGATTTATGTCATCATGGGCTTATCTAACTTCCACCTATTGACTTCTTCACATTTAAGACTGGATGTCAAAGAGAAACTTAAAATATTTCAAGGGATTGAATAACTGAATAATTGTAGCTTTAAAAAGCATATCTGTCAGTGTAACTTCTGGGTATATATCCACAAGAATTGAAAGCAGACTATCAGTGACATATTTGTACATCTGTGTTCACAGCAACACTATTCACAACCGCCTACAGGTGGAAGTAACACAAATGTCCAGGACAGATGAGTAAACAAACTGTGGTATATATATACAATGGAATACTATATAGCTTTTAAAAGGAAGAAAATCCTCTCATATACTACAATATGCATGAACCTTGAGGACACCATACTAAGTGAAATAAATAGCCAGTCATAAGAGGTCAAGTACTGTAATAATTCCATTTATGTCTCTAAGGCAATCAAATTCATAGAAGTGGAAAGCAGAATGGTAGTTACCAGTCAGGGGAAAGCTGTTCAATGAGTATTGAGTGGAGTTGGGGGTGGGGGTGGGAAAGCCGTTGTTCAGTGGGTATAGAGTTAAGTTGTGTAAGATGGGTAAGTTCTGATCTGTTTCAAACAAAGCAAATACACTCAACACTACTGAACTGTACACTTAAAAATGGTTAAGGAGGTACATTTTATGATGCAGTTTTACCACGTACACACACACAAAATGCATTGCACCATTTTACATATGGGCTTTTGATGGAGATGGGGCAGGGCAGATGTTTATAATGTATATGTAGTATGTAACCTTTATATTGTAATTTCCTTTAAACCACACATGCAAAAAAACCTCTCACAACTTAGCATTTATTAAATATATTAAGTACTGAGCATCTTAAATAATAGTTTATTAGGGAGAAATGCCAAGTGTACAGACTGAAGAAAACTGACTAGGCTGTCTCTTTGTGATTATCTCATTTATGTCTGTCTTTTCCGCTAAGCAGAAAGTAAGCTCCAGTGTCTAGCTTTATTCACCATTGTATCTCCAGGGCCTAGAAAACAGTATACAAATATTTATTCAATGAACAAATATGGTATTAAACACTTGGGAGATGTGGTAACACCCAGGTCCATAATCACAAAATTCAAGCGTAATTAGAGATATACCATAAAGGAGGCAGAATCAACTTTCAAAAAACTAATTTTAATCAAAACAAAAATTGTTGATCATTAACAAGTTTATAAAACAGTGATTTAGTTACATAAATAAATTGATATCAGTGTATCAAATCTTAATTACTTTCAACTTCATGAGCATGTTTACATGGGTGATGAAGTACAACCTTTTTTTTTTTCTTTTTACCTATTATAATAAATAAAATGGAGCGCATGAAATAGTTCCTCTAAACAAAAATACCTACAAACATACCTCTAGCCATGTTCTCTAATGAAGGGAACAAGAGACACTGGACAACTTTTGCACCAAAACATAAAAATTGCTTTAAAAAGCACAAGGTTACAGAACCATCAGCTAAAGTAAAGACACTATACTGTAACCAAAGTTGGTATTTAATAATATAATGAACAGTTTGGTAGTTAGATCTCCAGTTTGGTTATTTTAAAGCATTAAGACAAGGCAAGATAGAAGGCTGCTTTTGTTTTGAGTAATTCTAGAGAAAATAAAATATATTTTAAAAAAAAGAAAGAAAACGGAAAAGTAGAACAGTCATACCTACACAACTTTCTGTCCTGCACAAAGTCAAAATACCTATGCAGAATAGATATATAATATATATAATGTTATTTGTGCACAAAGGTTAGCTTATTATTAGCTCACTGCAAAGGCGTAATGTATCATAAGTCAATTGTTTTGGAAAACATTTTGCGTTTTGTGTCAAAAGGATATTTCTTTTGAGTTTCCTAGGCTAGGAGGCACGAAGCCCGGTTCCGGCATACTGTATATTCTTAATGCTAAGGCTTGCTGCTCTGCTGTGTATCTTGTTGTCCCTCTTCGTTCTAGTGCCTGTTACAAGCATGTGTGGTGTAGTGGTTGGTGGTGTGTGTGTGTCTTGTGTCTGTGTGTATACATATATATATGTATACATAAGTTGTATAAATATATATACATATATAATTTCTCCCAATAGATCTCAGTCCAACCATGCAATCCAAAAGGTGGCTCTGCATAGATGCCCAGCATGAAGTTCACCGCCTGAGCCAACCCTGAAGCAAGGCGCACTTTTAGTCCTTCTGATAGGTTTTCTCTCAGTTTTTTTTTGTTGTTTTTGTTTAAAACCAAGCTACTGCAGCTTCAAGTATTTTGCATTACATAGAATATTTTTTATAAATTAGTTAATGTTATATTTTCAATATTCAGACATATACTATAATATATATACAGTACAATAAATGCTCTCATTCTTTTTTTAATTTTTTTTTTGATAAATCCCTGAGAATGTATGTTGACAGTCGCTAAGTTTCCACATGCACAAGCATCGTGTGCCATGCTTCTGGACGAACAGCACTGCAAAGCCACGTGGGTCAGCCTTTTAACTATTAATATTTCGTTTTGTTGGTTTGTTTAAATATGCTGCAAATGTAAAGATGAGTTACAAAGGAGTAAAGCTGAATCCATTCGAGGTACTTATCACAGGATGGAGGTGTTTTGTTTGGTTTTTAAAGCCATTTCAATTATTTTTTTTTTTTTTGAGGCTGTGAACGTATACAGAAAACAGGAGAGCTATGTGGACTTTTGCCACTTGACAACATATACTCAGTGTAAACCAAACCTTTTTAACCTCTCTCTCATACAAAAAAAAAAGAAGAGTTAAAAAAAAAATAAAACAAAAGAGAAAGAAAAAGGGAAAAAAATTAAAAACACACGAACTTTCACAACATGACAATTTAGTCTGCAAACGCAATATAACTACACACATATAATACCGGTGTGGCTCTGTTCTTTAAGTTAAAAAGGGTACAAAGGCAGGCTCAAGTAAAAACAAACCACCCTCCCAACCCCACCCCCACCCTCATTCATACAAGTTCTATCAACCAAACCTCTCCCGAACCAACATCATCAGTTTCTTTTTGCCTTTGTAGATTTGTTTCAGGTTGTCGATAAACTGTGTAAACTGAATGTGTCCATCATGCGCCATTAAGAAGGTCTCTCGGGCCTTGCTGAGGAACTCTATGAACTCACTATAGTGCCGAGGACTGATGTGTGTGAGCCGTGAGTGTGTCGTGTTGATGTAGGCCCCAATCGTGGCATCCAAGAGTTGCCTCAGGGGGGCTTTGTCCAGTGACATGAGCTTACCAGAGTTCCTCCTCCCGTGAAGTCCCACCACGCCAGGAGTGGTCAGAGTGCACCTGCGCAAAATGTCTGACAGTACCGTTGCACACTTGACACTCTTGACCACCAGAGGTATTATAGCTGCAAGCTCGTTTTTACCAAGGGAGTGGCTGAGCGCACAGGCCCACAAAACGTCGTTAATGGCAGGGTGCGTGTCCTGATTGTAGCTCAGGTTGAGATGGGTCATGGCCAGGGTGGCCAGCTTGTAGGCCCTCATGGGGTACCCGCGGTGCTCCATGTACCGTGCTATTGTGAAGAGCTGGGTGTAGCTCATGCCGGTTGTAGCAGCGTCAAGAACGATTTGGTACGCCGTCTCAAAAGCTATGTGATCCTTTTCACACAGGGTCAGCGCGGAGAGGGCACAGTTCTGAGGGTCCTTCATGGCGCACTGCAGTGCGAGTGTCCGGGCGCTGCTGGCCAGCTTTTCCTGCTGGTGGCAGTCCAGGTGGAGGCGGACGATGGTGCTGTTGGACATCACCGTGGTGGCAACAATACTTGTGGCTTCGGTGGGAGTAAAGAGTGTAAACCAGCTCTGCATGATGCTGTCCAGGGCATAGACACCTGCCAGGAACACAGAGAAGCCGCATTACTGACTGGCTGCCCAGGGGGCTTGCCTTACTTCCACCCTTTAATCAATGCTTACACTGTTAACTATCACAGAACATGAGCCCGGCCAGAAAATCCTGTAAGGTAATGTGCCTGGAGCAACCTTTTAGAATAAGGTTATGATAGACTGTTATTCAGTGAAATGCCTAAGGAACATGAACTTCCCGTAATAAAGAGCGCATCCTCTCGGTGGCTGGTATTTGCGCTGTGCTGCTGCCTGCCTGTCGTTCAGACAACGGCTTCCTGCTAATGAGCTCCAGTTCACTGGGGCCTCCTGTCAGTTACCCACTACAGAATGTGAGTCAAAAAAGTACAACCCTCACCAGAATAGGGAGTCTTTATGTGATGTGTGTGTATTTGCCCAAGTACACACAATACAAAATAATTAAACACACAAAGAAGCAAGGAAATGTGACCTGTAATCAGAGAGAAAAAAGTCAACAGAAGCAGACATACAGATGACTCAAATGTCTGAATGGATGACAAGGTTTAACCGTCATTCTAAGCACACAGATCAATGTGCCTCAGCTGTAGGAAAATCCTGAACATGAGCCATTAAACAGCGGCACTAAATCTAAGAGAAATGAGGCCTCTGTCTTGGTGCAGGGTAGGGTAATGGTGTGGCAGTTTTTGAACTGGTATTATCTTTGTATTGATGTACTAACGCATCACATCGATAATATAACTTTTATATTGAGACCAATTTCCTGCTTTCCAAGATAACATACCATTATAGATTAACAAAAGAAAAACAACAAGGAAAATGCTTTTACGGTATCTGCTGTGTCAGTCTTTAGATACACAATGAGGTGGCTGGTATTCTCAGCAAGAGGTGTGTATCCTTTTCTGATGCAAACGGAAAGAAATGCTGGCTGTTTAAGCAACGTTTATTTTAAACAGCCACTATTTGGTTTGTGTTGGCATTCTCACCAGGAATGTCTGGGCTTTTTGTTCCGACTCACTGCTGCAGAGGCGAGCTAGCTGGCTGCAGGGTTTCACAAACTACACCTGTATGTGCAGCCCAGATCTTCTTGTGGCTACTAAAAATTCTCATCCATCTGAAAGCTCACCTAAACCACACCCAGTGGTCACTTCTCTGCTGGGTACCTTGAGAAATGCCCTCAGATAATGAAGGAAAAACTCAGAGCAACTAGATAACTGTATATTATTTTCATTAAAGTGCTATGAACCCCTAACCCACAGTCTGAAGGTATTTTCAAAGATGGTTTCCCTCCTACCAAAGTTTCATATTCATTCCATTTCTGGAATATGAAAACTGTAAATCTGATTATCACAAGAAGCTACTAAAGGCACCTTAAGTGTGACAGAACAACTGAATAAAAAGGGTTTACTCCCTAGCCTATTCCATTTTAGATAAGACACTGGAGCCCCACGAATGTGACAGGAACAATGCAAGTGGGCAGAACTGGAGGTGGAAGGTGAGGGTTGGGGGAAGGGAGCTCCTGTAGGTTGCTGGAAGGTGCAGGAGCCTTGGAGACGTCAAAGTAACAGAGTGAAAATGTTCTTGTGTGTATCTGGAAATGACAAGTTGAACCTGACCACAAGGCACCTGGGGAAGCTCCCCCTCCTGATTCTACCTACCCACTTCAGTAGCACACGTTACCAGCCACCTCACCATCTCCCGTCGCCGCCAGTTTAAGGTTGACAGTGTCATTCGCATAACCTATAAAGACAGGATAACAGAATGCTTTGGAAGGTTATACCAAGTCAATGAAAAAGAAAACAGTTCACCCCAAGGTATAAATTATTAATACTAGGCACACTCCCTACTACCAGGAAGGTGGAGAACCTTATTTGGAGCAAAACTCTGCAAATGAACTTGGATTTGTCTATGGCTTCCCTCGCTGGTCTCGTCCCAGCCTGGGAGACAGGAGGTTTGTGTTCTACTCCTGGTGGACCGACTGGCTAGATGTGGCATCCTGGGCAAGCCACCCAATCAACCACTTTTCTCCTCTGCAAAACTCAAAGGCTGGACTGGTACATTAAACATGGCCCATGTGCTCTTCTCCTCCCCGTCCTTAACATTCCATGCTTTTGAATCTCTGAGCCACCTCTTGAATCGATTCTGACTGGGAACCCTCCATTAAAAAAAATAATAATTGTTTTAGTTATTTCTTCAACCTCTGGTTGTTCCTTCCTGGTGATTAAGAAGATAAGCACAAGTCTATACAAGGAAATCACCTTTGGCACCATTAGCAATCTAATTTTGTTTTTTACTTTCTAATGGATTCCTAGATAAAATCAACCATATCTTCCTGCTTCCCTCATTTTTTAAGATTCAGAACCTCTAGGAACATAATACTCTCTTGGAAAGGTCTATGGGATTCCTTCCTGGGTCCCAGGAAGAATAAGGCAGGGAGCAAGCTCCTAGTAATCTACCATTTACCAAAATAATCTGCCAGAATTCCAAATAACCAGAAAACTCATGTTAATGGCTTTTTCTGCATCATATCTCTGAGGCAAATGATAACAAAAATAAGCCAAACAATATGAAGTTATTTTTAAAAAGAAACTTCTAAAATGTCATCATATAGCTTTAAGTATAATTTCCCATGCCCTCTACTTGTAGAGTACTATATATATGGCAAGGGCATTTTCCTGTCATCTAATTCTTTAACCTTATTAATCACTGTAAGGAGAAGCTATAACTAGAAAACTGTATGAATCATCTAACTGGGGCATTCTAATCCCCATACTTTAGAAAATTAGAAGGTGGCAATTTCTTTTACTGCTTTTTATGGAGGGGAAAACACAAATGTTAATAGGGATTCCCTGAGCAAAGTAGAAACATAAACTTTTGAGTTCCTGATTTATACAGTAATCTTTTCAGATACTCTAAGGAAGCAACATCTACTTAAATAACTAACTCGTAGTGTCCTTGATAATATGTCTAAGCATGCCTGCTGAAGCTGAAACCAGACCCAATCCCTCTTCCTTTACCTAATTTTCTCAGGGTTATAAAAAGGAGACAGAACTGTCCATCTGTTATGAAAATGAAAAAACATCAATAAATATCCATACTTCCTCTAAAAATAGAATCCTAACAACTGAATCTTTATTACACATGAGAGCTTAAGTCATGCACAGGAATAACTCTTCTTCACTCATTAAAGGAGAAACAGTGAGGTTAAGGCTCTAACACAGAAGATGATTTTTTTGTTGAAAGACACAAGCGGGCTTCTGAGTGGCACAGCCCTACACGTGCAGCTGCAGTGCGGCGCGGCTGGGAGCGACTGCGTCTGTGAAGCGCAGGGCTCTCCTCAGGTCTAGCAGGCCTGTGCACCAAAGAGTCATGGGCCTGCACTGAAACACGCAAAGCAGCAGACACAGTCTGAGGATGATGCTTTTATTAGCAGCCCTTGGCACCCCGGGAAAAACCACAGTCACGTACCTGCAGGCCCAGCTCCAGAGACACTTTCAAAAGAGTGATGTCTGGCAAACTGTCCATGAGAGTTGCTATTTTAAATGCATCCTGGGCAAGCTTGAAGATGTGAGATGAGGAGTGAATGTTTTTCTGGATGGATTCTAATACTGTTTCCAGCCTCCGAACATCACCTGCAATGAACAGGGGGAAACAAAATCAAGGCAGAGCAAAACAAACAAAAAAACCATACACACACACCCAAAGGGAGTTAAAAAAGGAACAAAACACAAAGCACAAGTTAATTTACATGTAATGTTCACAGATGGCCCAACTTAGTGTCTCAAGGTTATTGCAATATCTGTGCATCCCAGCTTCAAAAAAAGATAACACTGAGACATACCCTCAGTGACTAAAAGCATGTGAACCAGAACCAATAAGAGATAGCAAATAGTTCTCTCAGGTTCCTACTGATGTATTTCTGGTGAGTATTTGAGGGAGAAAAAAATGGAACCCAACTTTTTAATCTGCTTCTGGAGCTCACCCACCATTTACATGGCATGGTGACTAAACCCAAACTCTGCCAGGAGCCAGTTTAACGATGCAGTTAAATGAGGAAAATGTTGCCTCAAATGAGTAGCACCTGTTTTGCTTCCTAAGCTAACATCTAAAGAAAAGAATCCTTTACAACATAAGCTCCACCACTGAGAATGTGATGGAAAACATGACCCTTAAACAGTCAAATTCATGAAATAATCACAAGACCTCAGGACGACCCAGTACCTTTGGCTGCAGTTAGCATGGTGGACGCCAGCTCACACTGCTGGGATTCTATGTGGCTTAGAGTGAACCAGCGAGGGTATCGGTTGGGAACAACTGATGCAATGTGGTGTGGGCGGGTGAGGTCTCCCGTTGGAGCAGTAGATTCCAATACTAGCAACCTGTAATGATAAGACAAGGCAGACAGCGCTCAGTTATCACCTGTCCATCACCTGGGCCACAGGGAGTGGCCAGAAGCCAGAGGAGTGGGGACACGCTGGGAGAGACTGCTCAGGTCCTTGGTGAGGGGAGAGCTGGTACGCTATGCTCTGCTGTCCGGATGCTAAAGTTACCTCATTAATGGCTCACTACCTAAACCTAAGAGTTTCCTTTCTTTAGCATCATTCAGAAAATGGCAATATTCAAGGAAATGAAGATATGTTACAATAGAGAGCTTTGAAACACAAGTCTTAGTGTTTACCTACTGTAAAATTTCTGAACCTTATAATTCACTAAAAAATAAAAATCGAAAGAAATTAATAGTGAAGTGGATATTTAAGACTGAGACGATAAAGAGTTAGGGATCACTGTATAGTTGAAACAAATAAGCTTAACTTAGTAAAATGGGAGGGAAAGCAAAAGAAAAATGACTTCCTTTCCACATATTCATACTTTCTGCAGAATTAGTTCCTTATACTTCAGAAATTTGTAGTTTAAAAATGTTCTGTCAATCACATTACATACAGATGATGAGTGCAAATGATCTGAGTATTTGTCCCTTGACAGTCTTACACAAACTCAGCACCATTTCTTATTTTAATCAATCTGTCTTTAAGAATGTTGACTTACAAAGAACAACTACTGAAACAAAGCACATGCTTAGTGGTCTCTTCCAAATACAAGCACCAACGAGATTAGCAAAGTAGCTGTAACTGCAATAGTTTTTTTTTTACAACCATCAAAAATACTGACCTTCACTCAAGTACACCAGTGACAGGGACTGTGGAGTAAGAGCTGGGGGCCAGGAGAGGTCGGTGGGCTCAGGCTGTGATGCTGGGCTTGGGCCTCGCCCAACAGCAGTTACTGCTCTGACAGGTCAAATGCCTCCCTCCCTTTTCCTTTTATGTAGGGACACAGAGATGTTAGCATTAGACGGTGGCAATTTAGTAGTAAGAATTTTGGTGAGGTTGCTAGTTAGCTTTTTAAAAATTCAGAATATCCTTATATTCACAGACAGATCTTTCCAGAGTTGCCGTAGAGGAAACTAGTCAACATTCCTGGAAAGATGGGAAAATGATTGTGAAAGCACCTTTCTTCAGGACTTCCCCTCTCTTTCTAGAAAGACTAAGAAGCAAGTAAGCCACAGGTCTCTTTTCCTTCCTGTTCCCCTGGCTGTTCCCAGAGGCTGGAAACAGTATCAGAATCCATCCAGAAGAACATTCATTCCTAGCATACTGCTGCTAAGTCGCTTCAGTCGTGTCCGACTCTGTGCGACCCCATAGACGGCAGCCCACCAGGCTCCCCCGTCCCTGGGATTCTCCAGGCAAGAACACTGGAGTGGCTTGCCATTTCCTTCTCCAATGCATGAAAGTGAAAAGTGAAAGTGAACTCGCTCAGTTGTGTCCGACTCTTAGCGACCCCATGGACTGCAGCCTACCAGGCTTCTCCGTCCATGGGATTTTCCAGGCAAGAGTACTGGAGTGGGGTGCCATCGCCTTTACCCTTAAACTTAACAGGATTTGAGGCAATAGCATCTGGTGGCATCACAGCATTAGCATCCTTCCCTTTGCACAGAAGCACAAATCTTAGTACAGAGTAGAGCACCTGTCTTCATCTGACAACTTCCATTTCAGCTTCCAAAAATGGGAATAGGAACGTACTTATAAAATTGTTCTCTAAAATACAAACCAAGTGGTGTAAAGTAATTTGGTGGGGGACTTTTGCTTATGTTAGTTATTATTTTTTTTTGATATTTAAAAAATAGACGAGAGACTTTTAAAGTTTTCCTGATATGTTAATGAGATTTCATGTTGCCAAGGAAAGCATGTCAAATTAAAAGATGTCAGCCTCCATACACAATGACACACAGGTACATATAAACACATACATGAATACACACTTTGCTGCTGCTGCTAAGTCGCTTCAGTCGTGTCCGACTCTGTGCGACCCCATAGACGGCAGCCCACCAGGCTCCCCCATCCCTGGGATTCTCCAGGCAAGAACACTGGAGTGGGTTGCCATTTCTTCCTCCAATGCATGAAAGTGAAAAGTGAAAGTGAAGTCGCTCAGTCGTGTCTGACTCTGAGCGACCCCATGGACTGCAGCCTACCAGGCTCCTCCATCCGTGGGATTTTCCAGGCAAGAATACTGGAGTGGGGTGCCATTGCCTTCTCTGGAATACACACTCTATTGCTGCATAAAAAAGAGGCCTCCTATGATTTATAAGTTATACTCATACAGGAAAGGCATTGTTTTTTAATCCACTACACTGGCTAAAAAGTTTCTGTGGAATCAAACTATTTTCCAACATCTCAAGTTGGAGGTGTGTCTTTAGGTGGCAATAACAGGGTCTGATCTGCACTTTAACAAGTGTGTTGATTTAAAAAAAAAAAGACAAAAGGAAAAAGCTCACATTTTAAGAAAGTAGATTATTTCTTTCAGGTCCTTAAAGTTTAAAAGGCTATATCTAAGATTGAAAAATATAATCTTGAATGCATTAAAAAATATTCAGCTACCACAAATTCATGATGAAAATAATTACTTTGTGAAATGACTTTATAAAGGAGGAGAAAACAGAAAAGTCAGCAGCAGAGGACAACGTGTTCTAATTATTATTACTGAAAGAGGGACGGAGGGTGACGGGAGCAGAGCTGAGGCAGCAAATCCTGGACGACCCCTGGACAGCGATGCCGTCCACGCTGGACAGAGCCCCAGCTTCTCTCCCTCTCCAGTTGAGCGCAAACGTGCTTCCGTGCCAGGACGGCTCTCCTGCACCACTGCCAGGGACGTGTAACTGCAGCAGGTGCGAAGGGCTCCCTCAATTATATTCAGCCAAGTGTATGTATTATTTACCACTGTTTCAAAATCTAATGTTTTCAAAATAATGAGTTATTTAGGAAGGTTTCAACTGTTGCTGCCTTGTGACTAAACCCAACCTGAAATTGTTCTCTAGTCTCCAATTCTAGCTTCAAGACAGAGTAGGATAAAGCCACCATGAACGTGAGTGTGACGGCGGACAAAAATACCCTCTTTCCTTTACTTTAAATAAAACAAAAGCCAAACAAGGCAACAAACTACCACCACCACAACTGCAGAAGCACGATAGCTTCTTCAGATTCCTGCTGCCTACAAGAAGCATGGATGAGCGAGAAGTCAGTTAACAGCCATTTTCCCCGGTGGGGATTTGGATGCTGCTGCCCACGGGGCAGAATACGTACCGCATTGCTCTCAGTGCAATCTTGTATGCCAGTTCAGCATCGTGAGGTAGGAGAGAGGTGAAGAGATACTTGGCAAATGTGTGCATTGGAACACTCTCCCGATGGATTATTTCGCCTAAACCACTATATGGGCCGGCTGTAGGAAGAGAGCATATACATTTTACATTCTTAAACAAGGAACTAAGACTTCTTGTAAAGTATAAATTTCTTATGTAAAGTTATAAACAGCGTTAATCTAATGAAGAATATAATCTAAGTGACATGATTGAAATGAGTACAATTCTTAAGTCAGAAATGATGCGACAGGGTAGAGCAGAGGACATCAAATTCACTTCAGGAACAACTCCCTGCAGCACAGCTGAAAGGTGAATCACACAACCAGGGGGCGGAGCTTGTTCCCACTACAACTGCTTCAGAAACAAGGAAGCAGGAGACCTCACTGAACTCAGGACAGGCCCTCTCTCAATGTGTGATATCTAAGCGCCCAGATTTTCAAATACACAGATGACTCTACAGCTTCACTTTGGAACCTGCCCCAGACTCAGCTGTAGGGGCACACATAAGCCAGGTTTCCAGAAAAGAGTGCTCTGCTTCAGGGGGAGGGATAGAGATTCTGAACCACAAATTCCAATACAAAGACTTTTAAGTATTGCTGCTTTTAATAAGGAGAAAGAGATGTTAATTCTCAGAAAGTGATTAATAATAAAAAATAGAATAATACTCACCGTAGGCAAAAGAAAAAAAGTAACTGAGTCTGCCACCATTTGGGCTTCAAAAGATCAATTTCAAAAGCAAATTTATATTGAAGCTATCAAAATTCATTTCTCAGAAGTTATGATAGGCATCGTGGCAGAGCTGACTCCCCCTTTGTGTTCTCTAAATGCTACCTTACGAAGGGCAATACCAACTTTTAAAACAAATTTTGAAAGGAAACCACGGTGGTTAGTTCAACTACTTTCCGCTTAGGTACTTTGAGGTTTAGTTACTGTAAAGTGTTTTGTAAATTAGTTTCCATGTCACCTTTGGGTAACATTGGTTTCATGACTCTAGAATTATGAACCATCACATTACTGCTCAAAGGACATAATACACTTGATTTCCATGAGAAAACTAAGTCTGGTGAAGGGTTTAGAATGCAAGAAATGCAGTTTAGAGGAAACGGTGAGAGGAGTTATTGAACTGGGCACTCTGGTAAGAACATGATATATTTTAGATCATTTTAAACTAACAGAAGTTGTTTTTAAATGTCATTGTTTCATTCTTGGGTTAGCAGTTTTGAACTGTTCCTTATTTAAGTACTTTAAAAGTCATGTAGACTACTTTTTTACCAAGACAAACTAAAGATATTTAAAAATGTTTTAGTGATCTGGTATTAGTAAAAAGTTGATATAGCATTACAGTTTTTACTCTTAGTTCATATGAGGCCAAATTATTTGTTACTATGATAGACTGAATGCTTGCCCTCCTCTCAAATTCCTATGTTAAAGCTCTATCTCCCAACGTGAGTGTAGTTGAAGACAGGGCCTTTATGGAAGTAATTAAGGTTAAGTGAGGTCACAGGGGCCCTGGCCTGGTCCAACAGAATTGGTGTCCCGTCAGAAGGGACAGAGTGAATGCTCTGCCTCTGCCTTGTGAGAACTCAGAGAGAAGGCAGCCCTGTGCGAGGCAGGAGGAGGGCCCTCACCAGAAACTGAATTAGCGAGCGCCTCGACCTTGGACTTCTTGGCCTCCAGAAGTGTGAGAAATAAACTTCTGTTGTTTAAGCATCTAACCTGTAGTATTTTTTTTTATGGCAGCTTGAGCAGAGTAAGACATTAACTCTACTTTATTAAGGACTAATTATAGCAAACATCTATTTTTCTTCTGTATCTCTCCTCCATTTCCCTTCAGCATTTCCCTTAAACCATCAAGTTCCCTTTCTGTACTACGCAGGGAAAGCCAGGATGCATAATCAATATAACAGCACTTCCCAACAAGCAAAACTTTCAGTCAGGTATCATAGAATTATTTGTCAATGAATAATCAGTGTCCCTGAGCTCCAGTGTACTGAAAAGTGAAAAACTGAAATTTGGAATCTAAGTTCCCCAGAAGTGTTTTTCCAGTATGTCCAGTATGATCCAATATGCCCACAGTATGTCCAGGAGTGACTAACACTCAGCAACAATACAAGGTTACTGCTTCCTCTTTTTCAGATACTTAAGTCAGCTAACTAATTTGCCCCTGAAATCCAGAGTATAAATGCATGAAGAACCTGGTGCCCAGTGCAGTTGATTCTATCATGGAGCACTTATCTTTTGGAGTTTATAGAAATGGTCCCTTGGCTTCCCCTTGGACTTCTTCCTGTCCTGCACCACCCACTCTTTGTGGGCTGAGCAAGGCTGGGAAAGGAGCGGAGGCTGGGATAAGTCATCAGCACTCCTTATCGGGCATAGTTCTAATTAAAATGTTTAACAAGAAAGTATGGACTAATCAAAGAGTAAAACAAAGTTTAAAAATATTCGTAAGTAATGAACATGAGGACATGTAGATAAGTAAGTGATGAACAGTATCAGACACTATCAACTTTGAAAAGCACGCATCCTCTTCTATTCCTTCAGAATAATAAAAATCAAAAGGCAGTTTACCAAGAGTTACTAAGAGCCAGCATAAAAGTAACTGCACTGGATGGAATGGGGAGGGAGGAGGGAGGAGGGTTCAGGATGGGGAACACATGTATACCTGTGGTGGATTCATTTTGATATTTGGCAAAACTAATACAGTTATGTAAAGTCTAAAAATAAAATTAAAAAAAAAATAAAAAATAAAAAAATAAAATATATAAATGTAAAGTGCATTTAATGAAAAAAATTTTTTTCAACTAGATCTTTAGCTTTGGACATATAAGAGAGGTTTTGAAATGCTATTTTCTCTAAATCCCTTCCCTAAGTATAGTCATTCCAAATACAAGACAAAGAAACCATATTCTATGAGCTTATCAATCACAGAGAATCCCACAAAAATAACACACATGTACTTGAGAGATGGAAGCAATTAAAAAGTTCTGACTATCTCCCAAATCTGTGTAAAAGATCGCTAATGCTAAGTTGCCTCAGTCTTGTCTGACTCTGTGTGACCCCATGGATTGTAGCCCACCAGGCTGCTCTGTCCATGGGATTCTCCAGGCAAGAATACTGGAGTGGGCTGCCATTTCCTTCTCCAGTAAAAGAGTAGGCTACCACATTAAGTACACTTATTGTTGACAAGGAAAAAACATTTAAAAAAATATCAGTCAAAATTTGGGGATTTGTCTGTTTGGCTCAGATGGTAAAAAAATCTGCTTGCAATGCAGGAGACTGGGGTTCAATCCCTGGGTCAGGAAGATCCGGGAGAAAGGAATGGCTACCCAGTCCAGTATTCTTGCCTGGAGAATTCCATGAACAGAGGAGCCTGGCAGGTACAGTCCATGGGGTCACAGGAAGTTGGACATGATTGAGCAACTAACATTTTCACTTTTTTCTTGACCTTACAAGAAAGAAAAAAACTTGACTTTGCCTTAGAGATTCTATGAAACTTTTACCTTGATGAATCTACACCTAATGAATTTTCTGAAATAATTAGCACAGTGAAAATTCACTTCTACAGTTGTTGGTCCTTTATCAGGATGTGCAAATGACAGGTTCAAAATCCAGAAGTCATGTAACAGCCAATAATTTGGAGGAATGCCAACCAATTTCCATTTTATTACTTAATAGATCCAAGGAATATGGCTACCAGTCATAAAGGAATATGGCTACCAGCAATAATTCACTAAATCTAAAATTTACATTTATCTCAAGAAAAACAGTTTTAAAAAAACAGTCCTTTTTAAAGCTTGTGACATTCAAATAGGGCTCATTTCTAGCAGGCTCATTGCTTCCATGACCACCTAATAAATAGTAAACATCTAAACATCTGTACTTTTTTATTAAGTGATACTACTTTTTGGAAAATGAACATGCCTGTGACACTCAGCGACCATACCAATCAGGATAACTACTGTATGAAATGTCCTCAAATAGTATTCCCAACATAAGAAAGCGGAATGCCGAAATAAAATGGGCTAAACAAGTGGAGAAGTTATCAGTTACCTTCTAACAGGAAGACTGCTTGCTTGCGAAAAATTTTCACCAGTGTGTCGTCCAATTCAATCTCCTGAAGCTTGGAGATGAGCTGTTCCTCGTTGCGGCAAACCTTCTCCTGGGTGTACAGCCCGTCAGGCATGACCCGCTGCTGTCCCAGCCCTATTAGGGCTACTTCCACGGCCAGCGTTAGGTAGGATTCCCCTTCTTCTAGGAATTTGTGTGCAGGTAGATGCTGGTATTCCAGAGACTTGCACTGTCCCATATTCTCTGTCACAGAAGAAATCAGAGTTTAGAAACTACTTTTGCAGATGCTCTGACAGGCACAATCTATTAATATTTTACCCAGACCTCTTAAACGAATTATTGACTTAGCTCCAAGAAAGCTGGAAAACCATGTTAAAGTATATAGTTTTCCAATATCTTTAAAAAAAATGACCATCAATTGACTAAATGTGTACGTTCTGGGGGAAAGCACAGTACAAATATTTTTCTCTCATTAAAAAGGAACCACCAAAGAAAACCATAAATCTAAGAAGAGATACTAAGAATACTTAACAGTAAACAAAATTTTAATTAACCAAGAGTAAAATTACATGATGACTGTAATAGTTACCAATTTTTTAAAGCCTAGAATTGAAAATTTTTCATACTTTTACCACAGTGTTGTAATTTATAATAAAAACAGTAGAGAACACAACATATATGTAACTCAATTTCATGGTCCTTTTGTTATCAGAGTCATCAGTTGTCAAAAGAGAATGATTCTCTGAACATCGTCTTATCACTGTTAAGGTGCTTCTATTTAGAAATTCTTAACAAACTTCAACTGTCAAACTCCCAAGGAAAGTGGATTCAGAGTCATACCCTCACCCTCCTGATAAGAGTTTGGGTCACCAAAATCCATGAGGGCAACTACCACAGGCTAGATAATTAACTCTCCAAGCTAATCCAGTCATGGGAGCAGCAAAGGTACAAACCTTCTTCCCTGCCATATGATATATATCCTTATTTTATATCTTTATGCTGGAAAATAGTAAGAAACACAGATAAATTCTTAGATACACAATCACTGATAGAAGGGAATGAGTATTTTTAGGTTCTTGATACATGCTGCCAACTGTCAACGCCAAGACTTTTCCCAGTTTGAGAAGCCTGCCTAAAAAGTGGGAGTACCATTTCCTGCTAACTGCTAGTCCTGTTAACTATATGGATTCATAAAAGAAACAGTGAAGAACCGTGACCAGTGACGAACGCCATTCAGGGTTTAGGCGGGGAAGCACATGAGACAAACGTCAATGTTTTTATTATTTTATTTTTACCTGTAAAATCTGAGAACACAGGGAAGCCTTCGTCGTCAGTGCGGCAGGCTTCCATAAGGCTGCTGAAAAGTGTGCCCACGGGATCCAGGGGGTGTCCAACCCAGCCCTCCAGATTGGTTATTGAGGTTATGCTTTTATGGGGTAGCTCTGTGTAAGAAAAGAGAATTGAGATATGAAGAGAAGTAGAGGAAAGAAAGGCTTTACCATTTAATAGCAGCATCCTCACAAATTAATACTACATTCAATTCAAAATTCCTCTTGAATTAAAAAACAAGGTTTCATAAAACCCGAACTTGTGAACTATTTTAAGTTCTAAAGGGTCATCTGTGAATCAATATAAATGGTGTTAACTGCCCAAGAAAACTCCCAAACATCTATTTAATTCCTGTGTCCAGAGTACTAGGTTGACATTATTGTTTACACTATTAAATTATAATGTATAAGGAAAAATGAATTCCAACTTTTCACCTGAGAAGCTAAGGACAACTCTGCTTACCTCCTAGGAGTGGCTTTAAAGAGAACTAAGAATTCCCCCTGGTAATTATCATTGGCTAACTAACTACAACTTTATTAAGAAGATATTCTTCTCACTGAGTCACCTAAAATAAGAGTCTAAAGAGCAGCTACACTCTGGGTCAGACTTGAACTCCCCTATCACCTTACAAGAGTCTTCCTTATCATGGATATGTAAACCATTTAAGAGAGAAACTTTTCCACAAAGGGGAACTACAACAGAAGATAACACAATTTGGATGGAATGTATTCCTTTTCATTGTCTTCATGGAATGTTAGAACTTTAAAATTCTCAAGTTAGAGTGCTGAGAAAAAACTGCTAATATTTTAGAATATACTCCATTATTGTAAACAATGCAGTACTTTACATGTAAGTGTTTATTAAAATAATAAATAGTAGTAGTTCGTTCTTAAAGGAAAGTACAATAAAAACTACAAATAATATAAAATAAACATGAAAAATATTGGCTTGTAAATAGCTAAAGAGCTATTCCACCAAGTTCAATATTCCTTTAGAAGTCTTCTGTTTTGGACTACCAACTCTTAGTACATAAAAATAAAGCATTAAGCATGGCCTGGCACAATGTATTACAATTTATGAAAACTGAGTACTAGATTCCTCGGAAGGGTCTTTCCCTTCAATTTCTGTCAATGATTTTTAATATACACAACCAGGATGAAAACAGAAACATGAGTATTACTCTTAGCAACAAGTCTGTCTGTCTATCTCTCTATATATACATATATATATATACACACACACACGCACACATATGTATGTGCATCAGATCAGATCAGATCAGTCGCTCAGTCGTGTCCAACCCTTTGCAACCCCAAGAATGGCAGCATGCCAGGCCTCCCTGTTCATCACCAACTCCTGGAGTTCACCCAGACTCACGTCCATCGAGTCAGTGATGCCATCCAGCCATCTCATCCTCTGTCGTCCCCTTCTCCTCCTGCCCCCAATCCCTCCCAGCATCAGAGTCTTTTCCAATGAGTCAACTCTTCACATGAGGTGGCCAAAGTACTGGAGTTTCAGCTTTAGCACCATTCCTTCCAAAGAAATCCCAGGACAGATCTCCTTCAGAATGGACTGCTTGGATCTCAGTGCAGTCCAAGGGACACTCAAGAGTCTTCTCCAACACCACAGTTCAAAAGCATCAATTCTTCAGCGCTCAACCTTCTTCACAGTCCAACTCTCACATCCATACATGACCACAAGAAAAACCATAGCCTTGACTAGACGGACCTTAGTTGGCAAAGTGATGTCTCTGCTTTTGAATATGCTGTCTAGGTCGGTCATAACTTTTCTTCCAAGGAGTAAGCGTCTTTTAATTTCATGGCCACAGTCACCATCTGCAGTGATTTTGCAGCCCCCCAAAATAAAGTCTGACACTGTTTCCACTATTTCCCCGTCTATTTCCCATGCAGTGATGGGACCAGATGCCATGATCTTCGTTTTCTGAATGTTGAGCTTTAAGCCAACTTTTTCACTCTCCACTTTCACTTTCATCAAGAGGCTCTTGAGTTCCTCTTCACTTTCTGCCATAAGGGTGGTGTCATCTGCATATCTGAGGTTATTGATATTTCTCCCGGCAATCTTGATTCCAGCTTGTGTTTCTTCCAGTCCAGCGTTTCTCATGATGTACTCTGCATATAAATTAAATAAACAGGGTGACAATATACAGCCTTGATGAACTCCTTTTCCTATTTGGAACCAGTCTGTTGTTCCATGTCCAGTTCTAACTTGCTTCCTGATCTGCATACAAATTTCTCAAGAGGCCGATCAGGTGGTCTGGTATTCCATCTCTTTCAGAATTTTCCACAGTTTATTGTGATCCACACAGTCAAAGGCTGTGGCATAGTCAATAAAGCAGAAATAGATGTTTTTCTGGAATTCTCTTGCTTTTTCCATGATCCAGCGGATGTTGGCAATTTGATCTCTGGTTCCTCTGCCTTTTCTAAAACCAGCTTGAACATCAGGAAGTTCACGGTTCACATATTGCTGAAGCCTGGCTTGGAGAATTTTGAGCATTACTTTACTAGCGTGTGAGATGAGTGCAATTGTGTGGTAGTTTGAGCATTCTTTGGCATTGCCTTTCTTTGGGATTGGAATGAAAACTGACCTTTTCCAGTCCTGTGGCCACTGCTGAGTTTTCCAAATTTGCTGGCATATTGAGTGCAGCACTTTCACAGCATCATCTTTCAGGATTTGGAATAGCTCAACTGGAATTCCATCACCTCCACTAGCTTTGTTCGTAGTGATGCTTTCTAAGGCCCACTTGACTTCACATTCCAGGATGTCTGGTTCTAGGTCAGTGATCACTGACCTAGATAATCTGGGTTGTGAAGATCTTTTTTGTACAGTTCTTCTGTGTATTCTTGCCATCTCTTCTTAATTTCTTCTGCTTCTGTTAGGTCCATACCATTTCTGTCCTTTATCGAGCTCATCTTTGCATGAAATGTTCCTTTGGTATCTCTGATTTTCTTGAAGAGATCCCTAGTCTTTCCCATTCTGTTGTTTTCCTCTATTTCTTTGTATGTGTGCGTGTGTGTGTATTAGACTTACTGTGGCAATCATTTAAAAACATATATAAATATGGAATCATTATGTTGTATACCTGAAACCAATGTTGTATGTCAATTATATCAATTTTTTTTAAAGTTGACATATGCCAAATATTTTATTTACTAATCTTGGCCCCATAAGAAATAACTGCTACAGCAATTTGGAATTGTAACAGTACAAAAACACCTATTATTTGAATATGGGCAAACAAAAATAAAGTAGGGAAAGATATACAGATATGTAGTACTAGTAACGAATAGTCTGAATTTAAAAATTTTATTATGTAAAGGATAAAAGAGAAATGAGTCTGAGACCTCTAAGGCAGCTATTAATACCTTAACATGTTTCAACTTAATCTACATGAACTAACATTTTTACATTTTGTATTTCTTAGATATTGTAACATTTAAATTAAATTCATTTTAAAAACATTTTTTAGTAAAGAGCAATAAAGTTTCAAAACTCCAATGATGATCAAGAACAAGCTGTCCTGTTGCAGTATAAAAAATACTTCATTCTCTCTTAGCCTATTTTCATCCTTTCTATTTTTCAGAAGTAAACGCCTCTTGGCCATATATTGTATGTGTTTAGGTGAAGGGAGAGACTTCAGGAAAATTTTGCTAAGGGCCAAACAACATATTCTGCAAATATATCTGGTAACCAGTGATGCTATGATGAACATGAAGAAATGGACAAAGTAATGACTTTCAGGGATATGACATTCCAGTCCTATCTGACCTCCCCCTTTTTTGGTTCATGTGGTAACTTTGGAACTTTCTTTCATCAAAAAATGTTAGTTAACATTTTTAATACTTGTAATATAGGGGATATAAAATATTACAACCGTCTAATAATCTCCAGCCCATTTTAACTTTTGATAATTTTCAGCTATACCAAAAATCACAACTAAAACTACTTCTCTCTGAATAAGATATAAAATTCCAGAGTAAAAACAAAACAATCATACCAAAGAAAAATAAAAAAGATCTACATGTACAGAAGAAAAAGAAGCACATAGATTAATCAGAGAAAGCATCGTATTTCTTTCTTCTGATCAGGGCCTTATGCATGTAATATAACTCTGTTGCAATTATTATGGAGAAGGCAATGGCACCCCACTCCAGTACTCTTGCCTGGAAAATCCCATGGACAGAGGAGCCTGGTAGGCTGCAGTCCAGTGGGTCGCTAAGAGTCAGACACGACTGAGCGACTTCACTTTCATTTTTCACTTTCCTGCATTGGAGAAGGAAATGGCAACCCACTCCAGTGTTCTTGCCTGGAGAATCCCAGGGACAGGGGAGCCTGGTGGGCTGCCGTCTATGGGATTGCACAGAGTTGGACATGACTGAAGCAACTTAGCAGCAGCAATGCTTATTTAAAATTTAAAAGATTAATAAACTGAGACAAAGAGGAGTTAAATATGTTCTGCCAGTTGACAGCTCATCAAAGGTTATTTACAGAATCTAAAAAATTCAGGAGTTCTCTTTGGTCACTTTAAATACACATCATGTCCTGATGTACAAGTTATTACAATTAAATGTTTTACAGTGCTTCTATATTATGTGAGGCCTGCTTTCAGCACTTTATAGGAAATAACTAGTTTAATCTTTCAACTCCAGGAGACAAGTCCTCAATTGAGGCCCAGTCCACAGATAAGGTCAAGTCAGTGCCTAAGGTCTCTAGCCGGGACCTCTTGCCAGAATTCAAATATAGGCAGTCTACCACTGGAGCCCTTATTGTCACAATTAAAATGTTTCTTCACATAATGAAATATATCTGGTTAACTTGCATTTTAGGTAATTTAGATATACTACATAACTCAAACAGTTAAAAAAAAAAAAAAAAGAAACCCAAAAAACAACTTTCCCCTTAAAAAAAATTAACTTAGGAAACTAAGAAACATAAAAAAACAACAACAACTTATGTTTCACAACATTCAACCAGAGAGGGAAAATGCCTAAAATTTGTCACAGATTAGCTAGCTATTAAACATTTCAAAAGAGTGGTGAGTGAAGCCATCTCCATGGCTCTAATTTTAAAAGCTCTTTCCCCGCCAAAGAACATGAAACCTACTGACATTATCACCAAGAATCCCATTCCAATGGAAACAAACTCCTTTACACATTCACCTTTTTTCTGAGTTCGGAACATTTCCAACTGCTTCTGTTGCTGTCGTCTTAATGTGTTAACAATAGCTATTGCTAGTCTCAGTGCTTCTCTGGGGTACCCATGAGAACGTAATGCATCCACTCGTGCACAGGCTGTAGGAACATGTTCTAAAACAGAAAGTGAAGGGAGGAAAGTTGCCATTATCAGATATATCTATAAAAACAGGATTTAATAGTAAGAGGTTTCCCCCAAAATACTATTAAAAAGACACAAGAAACCATTTCTGAACTTGGATTTGAATGAAAAACTCCTACTGCCAAGCATTCATCCATCTCCCATTGAATCCCTCAACTCTCCACCTCCCACTCCAGTAATGCTATAGAAACTAAACAAAGAAGTAAGTCATGGAAACGTCTTTCCGGTTTGGCCACTTACCATGCCAGAGGGGCCACCCGCGGGAGTCAAAGAGGGAGGTTTCAGTGTCGTCATGGTAACAGTAGTTGGTGTATAGGTCACTGCTGATAATGTGCTGCAAGTGGCTATCCTGCCAGTGGAGATCGCATGCCTCGATGGCTCGGGTGAACACTGTCCGATGTGGCCTGTTCGATGAATCTGTTTTTTCCACAATTCAGAAAGCTGTGTCAGCTATGATTCACACGTCAATAAATCAGTTTCATACCATAGCATTCTGTGGCCAGATGTTCATGAACACACCCACACAGACTGCCCTGCACCCCCTAAGCAGAAGGATGGAGGGTGAATAGTCTCATGTCCTAAGTACTAGGAGGCAAATCAGCCCAAAGAGCCACCATTCATTCTCTTGTTTTATCAAACACACACACTCTGCAGCCATCAAAGCTAAGGTTAAAGGCGTCCTGCAAAAAGAATTGTCACGTCTAGTTTCCATGCCAAATACACTCGGAAGAGGCACTCAGCACAAAAATCACAGGAAAACTCACTGCTCCCCATTTCTGAGGTGCTGTGCTGGGTTACCCTGATGGGATCAACAAACACTATGCAAGAGATGAGACACCAGCCATGGAACCTTTCAGGAAGATGCAATCAGCCTTTAAAAATATGCAGAAGGGTTGTGCTTTTGGTTGTATTTTTTAACTATATTGTGCGGTTTTGCACAATTAAAATTATTATGCTTCTTGGGATATAATGATGAAATAGTACTTTATATCCCAAAGGGCATAAATGCATATATTTAACATTTCACAAAGCCACACAACATAGCTACAAAACAAACCAGCGCACTTACCTTGCCCTACAGGCTGCCTCCTGACTCCCGTGCAGGTTCCATGACTGGTGTGATGTCCCCAGCATAGTGTATGCTGGGGCATCACAAAAGAGCAGAAGCACACACTCCGAAGAGGGTTCAAGTTTCAGGACCTGACGGAGAAAAGAAATGTTTGCGGAATAAAGGATATTCTTACCCCAACTTCTGGGATTATTCAGTTCTTCTGGAAAACATGGTTCGAATTCTACCTGCCCTCCCAGCCCTTGGGTCCCGAACTCCAGACTTACCGTCAACTATGGCACAAACCTTAGAAAGAGCCTCAACTGACAATTAGGGTAACAAACTATTTTTATTTATGGGTGCTTTATTTAACTCAGGTATCACCCCTCACTGTTCTGAGACTTAACTAAATGAGAAGTAAAATCTGGAGCTTCCTTAGTTGGTAAAGTTTCATCTTCCTGTCCTTGGAGCTTGGGCTAAGCACAGACATAAAGGAAATCATAAAAATCAAAACACACCTGAATCAAGAAAAGCTCTGAAAACTTATCCAGACCAAACCCTCTATTCTGCTGATGGAACCGAAAATCGAGAGACGTAAAGTGACTTGCCAAGGTCACACACCCAGGCAATGGCAGTCAAGATCAAAACACAGATAACCTCACTCCAAATTCAGCTATGTCAGCTGTTCTGAAAAGCTTTTGAATGGTCTTTAACAGAAAGAGACATTACTTCAGCTTGGTCTCAGGTGGACTTAGACAGCTGTACTTGAATGGCAGACATATCAAAATGCATGGATGACAGACAATTTGAGAGGCATAAACATTGATGTATCTGTTCTGGCCCCTGCCCAGACTGCCTGTTAGGAGCAGACAGTGTACACTTTGCAGATGGGGAGCAAGGACCTTGTATTTCATAGCCTTTGGAACCTACCAGGGCTTTTTTGCAGAGCAGAATAAATATAAAGAAACTGATTCCATGACTTCTTACAACAGTCAGTCAATCAAATATTCCAAAATCCAAATCACACATAAGTGTTAAGTGGCTGTGCAATTTAATTTAACTCAAATCACAGAAACAGAATTTAAAATTAAAAGAAGACTTTAAAAGAGCAACTTAGTATTATGCACGCACTAAGAGAATGAAAGTCCTATCTGTCTACTTAATCCACTGTAGTATCAATTTCATTAAAAAAATTAAAATCTTAACTTTTTGTGTTTTTATGTGACTGTAAGATCATAGACATACATAGAAGACACATACCAGACTTTTTACAGTGGTTGGCTCTTAAGAGATCAATAATACCAATTGTAACAACAACAACAAAAAACCTAAATACTGTTTAAAAGAAAATATAAAGCTTTGTAAGAGCACAGAAACAAAAAAAATGTACAGAGACAATGACTTAAAAAAACTGACTTGATTAAGTATCAAAATTATGGTCAATTTTTTTTTTTTGCCACACAGCACGTGGGATCTTCGTTTCCCCAGCCAAGGACAGAAACTGCACCCTCTGCAGTGGGAATGTGGAGTTGTAACCACTGGACCACCAGGGAAGTCCTGGTCAGTTTCTTTTTTTTTTTCTTTTCTTCTGGTCAATTTTTATCTTAGATATCTTATGTTTTAAAATTTTTTGTAATAGCACAGAAAATAGAGAAACATGATCTTAAATGGTTAGAATGATAAACACACAAATTTGTGGTAGCTCAGGTGGCAAAGTAGAAGTAAAGGGAAACCCACTCTAGTATTCTTGCCTGGAAAATCCCATGGACAGAGGAGCCTGGCAAGCTACAGTCCATGGGGTCGCAAGAGTCGGAAACAACTTAGCGACGAAATCATCATCATCAGCTGGTAAAGAATCCACCTGCAATGCAGGAGACCCCAGTTCGATTCCTGGGTCAGGAAGTTCCCCTGGAAAAGGGAATAGGCTACCCACTCTAGTATTCTCAGGCTTCCCTGGTGGCTCAGAGGGGTAAAGAATCCACCTGCAATGTGGGAGACCTGGGTTCAATCCCTGGATTGGGAAGATCCCCTGGAGAAGAGAAAGGCTACCCACTCCAGTAATTCTGGCCTGGAGAATCCCATTGACAGAGGAGCCTGGTGGGTTACAGTCCATGGGGTTTCAAAGAGTTGGACACAACTAAGCAACTAAGCACACACACATATAAAATAATAGTTTTTTCAATCAAAAAAGATAAAATTAAAAAAGGCTCCCATTCAG
Organism: Bubalus kerabau; assembly: GCF_029407905.1. NCBI lineage: Eukaryota > Metazoa > Chordata > Mammalia > Artiodactyla > Bovidae > Bubalus > Bubalus kerabau. Next base: position 19,693,288 of record NC_073641.1, read on the forward strand.
GTATATTTAAAAAATAAACACTACTCTAAGGGTATGGATTCTAATGTTGTCAATTAATTCTAACAAATAATCTCAGCAAAGACACGGACTGACTTGCGCTTCACATTCATTCTGATGTGCAAACACATGCAATTCTGCCCGTGGTCTGACCATGTGCGCCCTTCACCCACCTGCATGGCTGCTAGGCTCTGTGGGCCACCAAAGGCTCTCCGCTAGCCAGTCTGCTCAGCCCTCCAGCAGAAGCACTGCAGGCTGAGCACCAGAGCCCCTCTGTAGGGTTGTCTCTTCTGCCAGCCCCTCTGGAGAATATGGGTGTTCTAAAAGGAGGAGCCCCAGCAACCATAAATACTGCCCTTAGAAACTAGTTCTGACTGCATATCCCTGGGTCAAACCATAAATGAAACTGTTTTATCTGGAGGTTGGACCACTTCCTAAGAAGTTTTCTAAAGCCTATGGAATAGTCAAGTTTAACCAAGGGGAAAGTAACCAAATGGAAAGTAAAAGTACACTGTAAAATGTTAGGACGGCAGCCACAAAGAAGCCTCTAAATATAATAAAGTCAAGAAGAGATCAATGATATATTGCCTATGTAGATGTAAGCATCCTTTTCCTAGCAATGGAAGACAATAAATGTTGAATTGTTAAACTTGAAAATTCTGAGCCTCTGCAAAAAAACTTGGGGTATAAGAGGAAGATTTATTTTCTTTGAAATTATTAAATAAAATCATCATGGGCAATAAAGATGTGACAGATTTCAAATACTGAATTCCCAAGGCAAATATCTCTAGACAAAGGAGAGCCAGACAATCATCCTTCCCAAGGCCTGAAACCTCTTTTTGATTGGACAAGTCCCTATGGAATAATACATATTATTTTCTCTCTCTGTAGAGACAGAAAACACTGTGCTAACATTACATTTCATACTCAGCACTGTCCAGCTCTTTCTAGGAGTACCAACTACAGATGGAACCCGCACACACTGAAAGACAGTCTTGATTCCTGAATCCTCCTGATGTCATTTAACTCCCATCTTGCATATATCATAAACTTAAAGTCTTTCACATTTTCTAAAAAAAGGGGGAGCAGCAGCACAAAATTACACAAAAACAGTGACAGTGAATGACATTTTTATTTGCAAGAATTAATTAAATATTGGATGTGAAAGGAGAAAATCTGTCAGTAGCTAGCAGGGACAATGAGGGCAAGACAGACTTTTTTTAAGATTAGAAAGACTTGTCCTGAATGGGTGGGTCCAATAGAGAAAGAGAAACTTAAAAAAAAAAAAAAAACATACACACACACACACAAAACAGTAGAGAAATGAGAGATAGACGTACTTAAGAGGATATTTGGAAATGCCTGGGAGCATTAGCTGCCAAAGACTAGAGAGTACTATTGCCTACAGTAGGTGGGAGTAAGTATGCTAGACAGTCCTTTCACAATAAAGAATTTTCCTGGTCTGAATGCCAGCAGCACCCCATTCCCCTGCAGTCCCAGGAGTTAAATGTAAATGCTGCATTCTAAAACTAAGAATTTTTAACTGATTACATAGCATAGTATCCCAAATAAGAACTGACCAACACACAGAATAACAGTTCCTCAGGTCTCTCAATAATTTTGTTTTACACAGTAATTCACTACCACCCATAACATGATTTTTTTTTTAAATTCAAACTAAATAATTAGTATGCAATTTTAACACATACTAGTACATGTTAAGTATTACATCCATCTGTATTCTGAGAATATGAAAAAAAAATCACAGATCTTGATTAAAAATTAAAACCCACACACACACACTCACGTTAAAACATTAAGTCCATGAGTTATAGTAAGTTCTTAAGTGAGTAAAATAATGTTCCCAAATTTATTGTAAGTTACTGTTATAACCACAGATGCACAATTAAGTAGGTACAAAATGAGCAGATTATCACCATGGACTCACCTTGGTTGGCATTTGCACCCTGAGGCAGAGCATTGGTTAAGTTGGGTAATTCACTGCCATGATTTCCATCTTCCCATGGACAAACATCAACACCATTCCACTTTTTTAGCTGTTTTAGCCAACTGGCCTTCTGCTCCAACTTGCAGTGGGGATTTAAAACTATACACATCCACAGAGCACCTAATTTAAAGGTAGAGAGGAAAGTAAATTTTTAAAAATTTACAAATGTCCAATCCTAAGAGTTAATGATAAGTCATTTCAAAATGGACCCAAGTCTGCATTTTTATAACACACTTTTACCTTAGTCCAAGCAACATATCTCATAGAGAGGTCAATGTAAAGAGGACAACAGAGCCCAAATTTGAACCAAAGAAGCCAAATACTGTTACACATAAAGATGAGAGATATTTCAAAGGTGATTTTAATCACCTTCCTACTTGTGTGACATTTTGGATGAAAGTCAATTCAGAATACAAACTTAAGGACCAATTTCTTACTTTAATTTACAAGCAGAGCTTATTCATGGGTGCTTTAATAAACTAAACGGTTCTTCTGTACAAAAAGTAAATTTATTCCTAAGTTTACCTTTTTACAATAAAATCATAAAGGTTTAACAATGGACACCAATAAACTATTTCCTAGTCTCCTTATAAGCATTTCCAGCTTTATTATGCCCGTTCATTAGTATGAGTATCTATATATCAACAGATCTTTCAAAAATAAAATTTACTTAAATATACTTCCCTAAATGATTTAACTAGTAACTAATCTTTATATAAATGAAATCACTAAATTTGTCTTTTTGTGAATGAAACCATTCAACATTTATCAAAAGTTCACTTGCTTTAAAATGAAAAGACAACCTATGGCCTCAGATAAAATATTGGCAAACAATGCAATGAAGGGCTTAATTTCCAAAATATATAAATTATCTCATAGAGCTCAATATTTTAAAAAATCTCAATCAAAAAATGGGCAAAAGACCTAAGTAAACATTTCCTCACAGAGAACATACAGATGGCCAGCAGGCACGTGAAGAGATTCCAGCACTGCTAATCCTCGGAGAAATGCAAATCCGAGTTATAACGAAGCACCACTTCACATGGGTCAGCATGGCTGTCATATAAAGGTCTACAAAAAAACACTTGCTAGAGAGGGTGTGGAGAAAAGGGAACCCTCCTACTCTGTTGGTGAGAATGTTCCCTGGAGGCTCAAGTAAAGCATCCACTTGCAGTGGAGGAGACCTGGGTTTGATCACCCGGATGGGAAGATCTCCTGGAGAAGGGAATGGCTACTCACTCCAGTATTCCTGCCTGGAGAATTCCAGACAGAGGAGCCTGGTGGGCTACAGTCCATGGGGTCACAAAGCATCAGACACGACTGAGTGACTAACTATGGAGAACAGTATGGAGGTTCCCTAACATAGGGTTAACATATATGATCCAGCAATCCCATTCCTGGGCATATATCTGGAAAAGACAAAATCCCTAATTGAAAAAGATACAAAGAATAGACAAGACATGGAATTAACCTAAGTAACCATCAACAGATGAGTGGATAAAGAGGATGTGATACACACACACACACACGTATTTATACATAGTTACATAATACATACATACATGCACACAAAAGAATATTGAAAAAAAATGAAATAATTGTTGTTGTTTGCAGCAACATGGATGGACCTAGGGTCTATCATACTAAGTGAAGTAAGTCAGACAAAGACAAATGTTATATAGTAACACTTAAACGTGGGATCTAAAAAGTATTACAAAGAAACTTAACTTAGAAAATAGAAACAGATTCACAGACATAGAAAACTTAATTACCAAACGGAAGAGGAGGGAGGGATAGATTAGGAGTATGGGACTAACACATTAGATCAGATCAGATCAGTCACTCAGTCGTGTCCGACTCTTTGCAACCCCATGAATCGCAGCACACCAGGCGTCCCTGTCCATCACCAACTCCTGGAGTTCACTCAGACTCATGTCCATCAAGTCAGTGATGCCATCCAGCCATCTCATCCTCTGTCGTCCCCTTCTCCTCCTGCCCCCAATCCCTCCCAGCATCCGAGTCTTTTCCAATGAGTCAACTCTTCGCATGAGGTGGCCAAAGTACTGGAGTTTCAGCTCCAGCATCAGTCCTTCCAAAGAAATCCCAGGGCTGATCTCCTTCAGAATGGACTGGTTGGATCTCCTTGCAGTCCAAGGGACTCTCAAGAGTCGTCTCCAACACCACAGTTCAAAAGCATCAATTCTTCGGCGCTCAGCCTTCTTCACAGTCCAACTCTCACATCCATACATGACCACAGGAAAAACCATAGCCTTGACTAGACGGACCTTTGTTGGCAAAGTAATGTGTCTGCTTTTGAATATGCTATCTAGGTTGGTCATAACTTTCCTTCCAAGGAGTGAGCATCTTTTAATTTCATGGCTGCAGTCACCATCTGCAGTGATTTTGCAGCCCCCCAAAATAAAGTCTGACACTGTTTCCACTGTTTCCCCATCTATTTCCCATGAAGTGATGGGACCGGGTGCCATGATCTTCGTTTTCTGAATGTTGAGCTTTAAGCCAACTTTTTCACTCTCCACTTTCACTTTCATCAAAAGGCTTTTTAGTTCCTCTTCACTTTCTGCCATAAGGGTGGTGTCATCGGCATATCTGAGGTTATTGATATTTATACACTACCATATATAAAACAGATACACAGTATGAATTTAACTGTATAGCACAGGGAACTACAGTCAAATATCTTATAAATACCTTAATGGAAAATAATGGAATATGAATATTTTTGATTACATATATAAATATATAAAACCAAATCACTTTGCTATACACGTGAAAGTAACACAATATTTTAAAGCAACTATATTTCAATAAAAATGTTCACTTGTTTTTCAAAGGAAAAGCCATAATGAATTTAGAAGGCATATCTCATAATTTGAATAAGTGATAAATTTGTCACTGCTTTCTACATTCTTCAAAAAGGTAGCTAATTCAAGAAAACTAATACAATTATGTAAAGTTTAAAAATAAAATTAAAAAAAAAAAAGAAAATATTTCAGTTTTAAAAGCTTTAAAAGTTTAAGTTTTGTGAATTCCCTGGTGGTCCAATGGTTAGGTCTCCACACTTCAGTGCAGTGGGAAAGGGCAAGATCCTACAAGCCATACCGTGCAGCCAAAAAAAACCAAATTCAAATTTTACTTTATTAATTTCAAAACAAGACAGATACCAGTACTTCAATGCCATTCATAACACATTTTCTTTGAAAAAGTGAATCTGTGTTAATTTTAATCAGTTGTGTTAACCAAGTGAATGATAAAGGTAACAATGATCTGTTTGTTTTTTGCTTGTCCAAAAGAGACACTTTACATTCTTTCATACTTAAAATTAGCAAGTTCTTCATTTAGAGAATCTGATATTTTAAGTATCAAATAATGTCTGATATTTATATCAAAATGTTTGATATTTATATCAGAAAATAAACATGGCTACAACCTAAGCCACAGGTGTTTACAATTTACATTTCTATATTTTAAAATGCCAATCAGAAACAAAATGTGATAGGATCAAGATGAAGTAAAGCCCATTATGGCTTATCTCTTCCAATAATTACAACTAAAAACTGGATGAAGTTTAAAAAACAGTAATAAAAAAAGTACAAAAAGCTGAAAAATAAACAACAGCAAGTGGTTTATGGAAATAAAACTTGATTGAGAAAAGGGAAACCCCCCTGCCACTCAGAAACTAGACAGGGAGACCCTTGGATATCTGGTACAAAAATAGGCACAAGTACTCGCATACCTCATGTGCCTGAGACTGAACCAATGCAGCAGAACATCACTCCAAGAAGGTGAAACTCGTGGTCTTAATATATCTAACTGACTGTACACTTTAAAAAAAAAAATTTCTCTGGAGGATTATAATAGGACCTTGACTCTTATAATATTTAAAATATTCAGGATCCAAAATTACTTGGTTTACAAAGAAAAAAGGGAAATGTGATCAATTCCAAAGGGAAAAACAATGAACCAGATGTTAGAATTATCAAAGACTTTATGCAACCATTATAATTATGGTCCATCAGATGAAAAGAAAGAAAGAAAGTGAAGTGGCTCAGTCACGTCCGACTCTTTGCAACCCCATGGACTGCAGCCTGCCAGGCTCCTCCACCCATGGGATCTCCAGGCAAGAATACTGGAGTGGGTTGCCACTTCCTTCTCCAGGTGATCTTCAGGACCCAGGGATTGAACATGAGTCTCCAGAGCGGCAGGCAGACTTTACTATCTGAGCCACCAAGGAAGGTAAACACTATTGACAGAAGTGAATATGCCATCCGGCCATTTCATCCTCTGTCGTCCCCTTCTCCTCCTTCCCCCAATCCCTCCCAGCATCAGTCTTTTCCAATGAGTCAACTCTTTGCATGAGGTGGCCAAAGTATTGGAGTTTCAGCTTCAGCATCAGTCCTTTCAATGAACACCCAGGACTGATCTCCTTTATAATGGACTGTTTGGATCTCTTTGCAGTCCAAGGGACTCAAGAGTCTTCTCCAACACCACCGTTCAAAAGCATTTGAATATATTTGTATTACTGGAGAGCCAAAGAAGATGAGACATAGATACAGAAAAACTTAAAAGAAATAATTACTGAAAATGTCCCAAAACTGAAGTTAGGAATTCACAGATCAAAGAAGCTGAGCTAACAAAAAAAAATGTGTAAACTCAAATCCATGCCCAGTGATAATTAAAATCACTAAAAACCAAAGATAAAACACTGAAAGCAGTCACAGAAAAATGAAATACTGTATAAAGCAGAATGACTCAAATAATTAGTGATTTCTCATTAGAAATTATACAGGACAGAAGACAGTGGAACAGTATCTTTAAAGTGTTAAAAGAAATATAAATATCAACCCAGACTTGGCAAAATATCATTCATGTATGGTGGTGAAGTGAAGGCACTGTCAGATCAGGAAAAACTAACAACATATATTGTTTATGAGACTTGATGCTAACGCAAGTTCTTCAGGCTGAAGAGAAATAACACTAAAGGGTAAACTTGGAACTATAGGAATAAAGGGATCACAACAGAAACAGTAAAACCTGAGTAAATAAAATGGAGTATTTTTGCCTTTTTAAGTTCTTTAAGATAAGTAGGACTATTGAAAGCAAAAACATGAACATTATCTTGCAGTGTTTTAAATGTATGTAGATGTATGGTGGAGCTATGCATGGTAAAGAATCTGCCTGCCAATGCAAGAGATACAAGAGATGTGGAGTTTGATCCCTGAGTCGGGAAGATCCTCTGGAGTAGGAAGTGGCAACCCACTCTAGCATTTTTGCCTGGAAATTTCCATGAGCAGAGGAGCCTGGATGGCTATAGTTCACAGGGCCATAAAGAGTCGGACACCACTGAAGTGACTGAGCACAGATGTAAAATACATGAAACCTGTAACATGAAGGAGGCAAGCAAAGGGACCTATGTGAGTGTTAGCTTCTACATTCTATTCTGAGTGGCAAAATAGAAACTCAAAATAAACAGTTTAAGGTTAGGTATTTTTCTTGTAATATTAAATCGTTTTAAAAAATACAAAGAAATACAAACAAAAAAGGTGATAGATAAATTTAAATGAAATAATAAAAAAAACTTTAAAAAATAATCCAAAGGAGAGAAGGAAGGAGAAAGGGAACAAAGGAACACAGAGAAGCTACAGCAAATAAATGATTAAATGATAGACCTAAATTCAGCCACATCAATAATTATAATAAATGTAAATCATCTAAGCATACCAATTAAAGAGATGATAAAATCAGATTAAAAAAACAAGACCTAAAACAAACAAACAAACATATAAGACCTAACTCTATGCTGTGTACTAGAAAACCCACTTCAAATAAAATGACATAGATAAATTAGATGGAAAAAGATACACTATGTAAACACTTGCAAAATAAAGTTGGAGTGCCATATTATTATCAGACAAGGTAGACTCTGGAACAAGAAGTACTACACCAGATAAAGTGAAACACAGCATGATAGAAGGGTCAGTTCCCCTAACAATCCTAAATGAGGATGCTGCACCTAATTAAGACCTCCAAGTATATGAAGCAAAAACCGACAGAGCTGAAAGGAGAAATAAATAAATCCACAAATGTATTTGGAGATCTCAATACTTCTTTCCCAATAACTAATACAATTAATAGATAGAAAATTAGCAAGAATAAAGAACACTTAAAATAACACTATCAACAACAATCTAATTGACATTTACAGACATGCCACTTAACATCAGTAGAGAAAAAACAAAACTAAATCCTATATTTTCTAAACTGCACAGAGAATATTTACAACATTTATGCACAGAACATTCATAGTCCATACTTTGGGCCATAAAACAAATGTTGACAAATATTAAAGAAATGAAACTATACAAAGTATAAATCAGTAACAGGAAGATATTCAGAAAAATCCCCAAATATCTGGGAATTAACACACTTCTAAATAATTAATGAGTAAAAGAAATCACTGAAGAAAACAGAAAATACATTGTTCTGAATGAAAATACAAACAAAATATTTCAAAATTTGTGATGTATGGCTATAAAGAGTTTAGAAAGACAATTACAGTATTAAATGCTTATATTGGAAAAGGAGAGAAGATTCAAACCAATAATCTAAATATCCAAACTTAAGAAACTAGAAATAGAATGATAAATCAAAGCCAAAGCAAGCAGAAGGAAGAAAACAGCAGATCAGAAATCAATAAATGGAAAACCACCCCCTAAATTTTGTTTAATGAAACCAAAAGCTAGTTCTTTAAAAAGATTAATGAAGCTGTAATCAGTCTGACTAAAAAACAGAGAAGACAAACTATGAGTATCAGGAATAAAAAAAGGGTACATCATTGAAGATCCTAGAGACCTTAAAAAGGTTGATAGAGGAATACTATGAACAACTTTATGACCATAAATTCTATTAGATGAAATGGACAAATTCCTTGAAAAATCACAAACTATCACAGTTCTCTCAAGAAAAATAATAATCAGAATAGCTTTAAATTAAAAACTCCAACAATGCAGGTCTAGATGTTTCCCTGGAAAATTCTACCAAACAGTAAAGAAAGAAATAACACCAATTCTATAAAATATCTTCTAGAAAACAGAAGTAAGGGAATGGTTTTCAATTTATGAGTTCAGCATTGCCCTGATATTACCAGACCCCCCCCCAAAAAAAAACACCAAGTAAATATTACTACATAAATAAAATAAAACACTGCAACAAAATATTAGTAAATCTAATTAAGAAATACATGTTCAACATAACCCTACTCAAAACCCCAGCAGGTATCTGTGTACATACAAAAATAGAGAATAACCAAACAATTTAAAGAATAAAAAATTTGGAGGTCTCCCCAGCACCTGATTCTGAGACCTTCTAAAAAATTAAGAGTAATCAAGAGAGTACATGACTGTGAAATAACAAGTACATATATCATTGTAAAGATCAATTCAAGGTTCAAAGTCAATTCAATGAAGAAGAGATAATTCTTTTTATAACTAGTGCTACAACAAGTGGATATTCACATAAAATGTACTTAAATCTATAATGCGCAGTTTGTTAATAAATCTGTAATACACAGTTTGTTAAAAAATTAACTCAATTAACTTACTAAAAATTAACTCAAAATGGATCATGGACTGCAGCCCATCAGGCTTCTCTGTCCATGGAGTTTTCCAGGCAAGAATACTAGAGTGGGCTGCCATTTCCTATTCCAGGGGAATCTTCCTGACCAGGGATTGAACCTGCATCTTTTGTATCTTCTGCACGGCAGGTGGATTCTTTACCCCTAGCACCACCTGGGAAGCACAACCATAAAACTTCTGGAAAACACTGTTGTGACCTTAGGACTAGGCAGAGATAATCTTATATAAATATCAAGCATACTTATGAAAGATAAAATTTATCAAGTGGATTTCAACAACATTAAAACTTTTTGTGTTACAAAAAAACAATACAAAGAGAATGAAAAGACAAGCCATAGGTGGGGAGAAATATGTGAAAATCATATATCTGACAAAGAACTTGTATCTAGAGTATGTAAAATCTGCTCAAAACTCATCAAGAAAATAAGTAATTCTAGTACAAATGGGCAAAAAAAATTGGAAAAAAACACTTCACTAAAGAAGATGTTTGAGGACTTCCCTGGTGGTCCAGTGGTTAGGAACCCACCTGCTAATGCAAGGGATATGGGTTCAATCCCTGGTCCAGGAAGATTCCACATGCTGTGGGGCAACTATGCCCATGTGCCACACTACTAAGCTTGCTCTGGAGCTCACATGCCACATCTACCAAAGCTCATGTGCCCTGGAGCCCCGCTCTGGAACAGAGGTCGCCACAATGAAAAACCCGCACACTGCAACTAGAGAGCAGTCTCTACTTGCTGCAACTAGAAAAAGCCCGCACACAGCTATGAAGACCCAGCAAAAATACTTATGTAAATTTTTTTAAAAAGATACACAGATGGAAAACTGCTGATGAAAACATGCTAAACATCGTTAATCATTATGAGAACGGAAACTGTTGCAGATGACAGGATACTATACATAAAAAATCCTAAAGATACCACCAGAAAACTACTAGAGCTCATCAATGAATTCAGAAAAGCTTCAGCATACAGAATTATTATACAGAACTGCTACATTTCTATACACTAGCAATGAACTATCAGAAAAAGAAATGAAGGAAGCAGTCTCATTTACTGTCACATCAAAAAGAATAAAATATCTAGGAATAAGTCTACCTAAAGATGTAAAAAGGACTTCCCTCATGGCTCAGATGGTAAAGAATCAACATAACCCTAGTCAAAACCCCAGCAGGCATCTGTGTACATACTGACAAAAACAGATAGAGAATAACCAGGCAATTTAAAGAAAAAAAAATTGGAGGTCTCCCTAGCCCTGGGTCGAGAAGCTCCCCTGGAGAAGGGAATGGCTACCCACTCCAGTATTCTTGCTTGGAGAATTTCATGGACAGACGAGTCTGGCGGGCTATAGTCTGTGGGGTTGCAAAGAGCCGGACAAGATTGAGCGACTACCACTTTCACTAAAGAGGTAAAGGACACGTACTTGGAAAACTGTAAGAGGCTAGTAAGAGTAATAGAAGATGATACAAACTGATGAAAAGACAGAACATGTTTTTGGATTGGAAGAATTAATATTGTTAAAATGACTATACTCCCAAAGGCAATCTACAGATTCAATGCAATCCCTATCACAATTCCAATGGCTTTAGTATAAAAACACAAAAGACCCCAAATAGCCAACACAATCCCTGACTTCAGACTATACTATGAAGCTACAGTAATCAAAATAGAATGGTACTGATATAAAAACCAGACACACAGATCAATGGTACAGAGTAGAGAGTCCAGAAATAAAACCTATGCACTTATGGGCAATCACTCTACAACAGAGGAGGCAAGAATATAAAATGTAGAGAAGACAGTCTCTTCAGTTACTGGTGCTTGGAAAACTAGACAGCTACATGTAAAAGAATGAAATCAGAACATTCTCTAACACTATATACAAAAATAAACTCAAAATGGATTAAAAACCTAAATGTAAGACTGGAAACCATGAAACTTCTAGAGGAAAATACAGGCAGAACATTCTTTGACATAAATCATAGCAGTATTTTGGGGGGATCTTTCTCCTAAAGCAAAGGATATAAAAGCAAAAATAAACAAATGGGACCTAACTGAACTTCAAAGTTTTTGCACAGCAAAGGAAACCACTGACAAAACAAGAAGACAACCTACTGAATGCAAGAGAATATTTACAAATGATAAGATCAATAAGGGGTTAATAGGTAGCATATATAAACAGCTTATACAACTCAACATAAATATAACAAACAACTTGATTAAAAAATGGGTAGAAGAACTGATTAGGTATTTCTCCAAAGAAGACATGCAGATGGCCAACAATGCTCATAATTGCTGCTGTGAGTGCAAAATGATATAGGTGTCCTGGAATATGGTTCAGCAGTTTCTCATTAAATTAAACATTTAGCATACGACCCAGCAATCCTACCTCTCAGGATTTGCCCAAGAGAAACGAAAACTTAGGTTCACATAAAAACTTTACAAGAATGTCTACAGCAGTTCTATTTGTAAATGCAAAAGACTGTCAACAACCTGAATGTCGTTCAACTGGTGAATGGAAGAACAAACTTGGTATATTCATATAACAGACTACTACTTAGCAACAAGAAACAGACTATTGAAATACACGTAACAACTCAAATGCACTATACTAAGTGAAGGAAGCCAGAATCAAAAGTGTATATACGTGCACACACAAGTACACACACTTTATTATTCCATTTATAAGACACTTTGGAGAAGGCAAAACTAAAGGAACAGAGTAGACTACCAATGCTAGGGGACAGGGGGCAGGTGATGAATTGATTATAAAAAAAAATGGTGTGAGGGAATTTTGGGAGGCAATATAAGCATTCCACATCTTCACTGATCATATGACTCTATGCTTTTGTCTAAACTCAAAATCGCACATTAAAAATTTCAGGTATAATACATGCTCCAGTTAAAGCATCTATTTTACAATATAGTTAAGAATTTTACTGTATGTAACAAAAAATATTTTTAAATTGCTAATTAATATACAGATCAAACAATTTTATCTCTTGGTACGCAAAGTCCTAGTTATGAGTGTCCTCTCTGCAGGATTTCTCTACAAGTCAATGGACATCAGTATCTTATTAACTGTATGCATTTCCCGTGCTAAGAACCAGAAAAATCAGCTTCAAATGAAACATGACTACATAAAACATGACCACACACTGTCACAAAGCAAGGGACAAATCAAAGTAGTATCTAAAGAACCTGTAAGTGACAGCTTTCCCTATGGCACCCCACTGGAAAATGAGATACAACTTTACCAGGCTTTAGATTTTGAACTGATGGACAACATAACACCACAAACACAAAAGATACATGGTAATAATTAAATCTAATGAATGCTATATACTGGATCAAAACTTAGCATTTCTATCTATAAAGCTATACTGAATTCATTTTCTAAATCATAAAATTATCTTTAAAAATGAAATTAATGTTTCAGAATTAAGAACTTTTCATATCTTTCTGCCAAGATGTTTTAATATTATAATTCTACTACTCTTAAATGAACATCAGATAAAACTAAAGTAAAAAAGTTGCTCTAAAATAGATAGCAGTGGGAAGTTGCTGTTTAACACAGGAAGCTCAACCTGGTGCTCTGTGACAACCCTGAGGGGTAGGATGGGGAGGGTGGGAGGGAGGTCCAAATGGGTGGGGACATAGGTATCCTTACGGCTGATTCACACTGTTGTATAGCGAAACCAACACAACATTGTAAAGCAATTATCCTCCAATCAAAAAAAGAAGAAATTAAAGCAAATAAACAAACAAAAACTGCTCTGAAAGATGTGCTATAAGACTAGAAATTTCATTATCAGGTTGTTAGTAAAGAATCAAGGTCATGTGTAAAAGGGCAACCAAGTAAATTAATATTGACAAATAACATGATGTAAATGTTTATCCAAAATAAGTTTATTTTTAATGTGCCTATTTTGTAATTTTAGAATTCTGTATTTCTTTCCACCTGTGTGAACTGTAATTTATTTTGGAAATCTGCTTAAAAGCACCCACATGCCAAATAAAAGTAGAAGATAGAGTTAATTTTGAATTAAATCCAAAAGTTATATGTCTTAACATAAATATGTATCTCAAATCTACTGCTTTTCACACTCAATTTCTTTTTCTTTTTAAAGATATAAGTACAATACAAAGTTTTAAAAATAGAATCAAAAACCAAATTTATCCTAAGCACTGTGTGGTTTTTCTGAAGTAACTCAAAGATAAAATTAAGAAAGTACTAGTCAATGTATACAATGCTGAAGGACTGATTGACTTGCCTATGAAGGATGTGACAGGGTGATAAGGATCCAATGAGCTTCACTTTCATTTGGTGAAAACTCAGAGTTTATAGAAGCTAGCACAATACTGACAAAGCATACAGTTCCACTTTGAAAAAAAGTTCCTTTGAGGCAATAAATGTAGGAATACCAATTACAACTTTAATTAAATAATCATTATCACTAATAGTCACCAATTCTTGGGTGCCTATCATGTGCTATAGGCCCTATATTAAGGGCTTTACAAATGTTTTTCATTAACTTACTACAATAATCCTTTATGATCAGAAATAATACACCTACATTAAAGATGAGAAAACTAAAATGCAAACGGATTACAAGATCTTAAAAACAAAATGTTAAATACTCTTGAAAACTTTCAACAATGATTTCTATGATTCGAGGAAAAGTTATAGCTATAAAACTAGATTTTCATGCTTACAGTTCTCTAATAAGAAAATTTCCGTTGAGCAGAATGAGAAAAAAAATTTTAAAGCCAAGCCTTTATTAAATTGCCAGTTACATTCTTTTATTGTTCACCTCCCTAAAGAGAGGTTTCATCTTGAAAGGATGTTCTTAATGTTAGATTCAGGTTCAGAGCTATAATAGATATGGTCTTTTATCTGAACAGTCACCACTACAAAAGCTGTAATTAGCCTTAATAACCAAGTTAACCAAATTGAGTAAGTCATCCGCCAAATTTTATTAATTTAGGGTCCCACTTTGAGCATTTATCTCCTTCCCTTCCAACACACTCCTGAAACAGTTGTAGCTTTAAAAATAAAGCTCTTTGATGATTAAACACTTCATTCTGCTGTCCCTCAGAAATATAAAGCCTTTTTAAAGGACTCAACCAAAAACAGGACAGAGTACTCAGCGAAACTTAGCATTTCCAGCACCTAGCAGACAACCCAGCATCTAGAAAGTATTGCTGGTTCTTTCACAAAGGACACTTAATTATTTGCTATGAATTACAATGAAAACAAATTCAATACTTTTAAATTGCCTTCCTAGCTTCAATGCCTCAAAGTATATAAAAGCAATTATCAAATCACTGGTGTGTGCATCATTCAGTTTCTGAATTACCCACGGCACATTTCAGCTCTAGCTCAGTTTCTTCTCCACCACCCAGCATGCTTTTACTCTCCTTTCCACTACTCCACCTAATCTGCACTCGGTGATCTCAGCAAAAAGATGCACTGTAATCTACAAGCCAAAGTAAAGCAAAATGAGGAAGGCAGCTCCCTTGAGATGAGGGAAAACAAAACCTTTTTTTTTTGCACAAGGTGAATGGTTCCAAACCATTCAGTGGTCTTAAATCTGTTTACATCCTATACTGACCCAAACAGGCAAATAACAAGGACAGAAATCACAGAGGCAGACAACAAATCATCACAAAGGCCTTTTTAGTCACTTTTGTATTTCATCAGTCACACTGTCAATGGACAAGCACACACGCTCCCAGCAAAAGAGGGTAACAAGAATTAATGAATTCTAAATGACCTGAAGGCCAGTTTTGTCCATCAAATTTTCGATGTACAACCATCACTTTGTCCCACATACCCAGTGTTTTACATTTCCAACCAGAAGAAATGTTTGATCAACAAACTTTGATCTGGAAAGGACAAGATATGGATTACCAACGACAAGATCTTGGGCAAGACCACTCTGTCTCTCTGTGGTGGCAGTCCCTGATTAAACAACAGGGTAATAATTTCTACCTACTTGTAGAGCTATTTACACTAATATGTGCAGAAATGTTCTGAAAATGCAGAGCTCTACCCAGCACCAAAAGGTGCACTCCAGCAAACCTCAGTGTAGACGACTCTGATGTTGTGGAAATTGAGACTCAAAAGATGAAAACAGGATTGAAGGACTCCACTTGTGATTCTCTGAACACCCTTAAATATTTCTACATTTAGTAAAATAAAACAATTAAGAGCATATTAAACAAACAAGGTGCCAGTGATATTAAACATTTAGGCTAATCATAAGAGGTTCTTGTGCAGAGTCACTTAGAGATCTGAGATGCTTTGGTAATTTTATCCTTAACTACATGAACAGAGGAGGCCTTTTTTAAACCGATTCCCAACGCTACAGGGTTCTATAACATTTTCTCTGCCCGTGACAACTTCATGCCAAAGGATGGGCATGGAGTGCAGTCTGGGCATTCTTCCCTCAGCCACCCTTCCCCTCGCCGTCTTTCCTCAGCATCTTGGCCCATTTTGCAGCTCACCCTGCCTCCTTTATAGTGTCAGTGCTAGGGCTCCAGTCTTTTACGGGAACTCAAACGTTATCAGAACCCAGATTCTTATTTTTGGAGAGGGAAAACCTGGAAGCCAAACCAAGTGAAATTTGGTGTAAGAAGAACATGAAGGTGAGGGAAAAATACCTTAAAAGTATTAAAAATGGAGATGTACAATACTCTAGGATTGTTTTACACTATTTACTAGTAATAGATTCAATTTTGACAAACACCCAACTTACTCCAACACAAGGGATGAAGTTAACTGAAATAACAGAACTTTGTTTTTACACATTATTTTACTCTACACTGCTAGAGATATTTGGTATTTGGAGGATAACCAAAAGAAGCAGCGTGAAGTATTGTAAGATATAGAATCACTGTTCTGGTTATCTATTACTATGTAAAAAAACTACCCTAAATTTAATGGCTTAATATAACAATGTATCATTATATCTCATGATTCTGTAGGTCAGAAATTCTCTTACTTTTCCTGTGTCCCAACACTGCCTCTCTATGTGGACAGTATGGGATTTCTCATAGCACGGCAGCCTCATGATAGCCAGATTTTTTTTTTAATTTTTATTATTATTATTTTTTACTTTACAATATTGTATTTGTTTCTCGGGGCTTTAGGATAGAACCTTTTAAGAGACAGTAAGTAGATACTGCCAGACACTTAAGGACTGGGCCCAGAAACTGCCCCAAACATCTAATGTCGTATTTTGTTGATCAAACATCTACAAAAATGAGAAAACACAGTCCCCATATCTCAATGAGAGAGTAGCAAAGCATCTGTGGCCACTGTAATCTATCACAATTACCAGGAAATAACTCTGCTAGATTACAAAATGGAAAAGTATTTACCAGTGGGTATGAGAATATTGTTAGTTACAATTATCAAATCCAAACAAACCATTCAACATAAGAAAAGAGCTGCAAATTAAGCAAAAAACAAAAAAGTCACTATGCATAAAAGGTATCCCAACACACAATATTAAGTGCTGATTTGTATGTTAATTTCTATCCCTTCAAGAAAAATCCTAACAATATCATGTTACACATGTTAAGTTTCTAAATAGAGTCTACATTTATTAATGTAAATGTATTTATTAATGTTAAACTACATTTAGTTTTACAATGTCTGTCTTTAGGGTACAAAGATCACTTCATCTAGTTCAGCTAACATATTTCTAAAAGTGAACGGCATCTTTACTTATCCACTTGCTGCTGCCATGTATTGAATACACTTCACACGAACCCTGTGAGAACTATTTTACATACATTATCACATTTCACCCTCACAGAAAGAGTCCCTTTGCAAATAACTAAATGGAGGTTCAGAGACAAGTAGAAATGGAGTGCTACTATTAAAGATAGGAGCCAGGGTTTATAACTAGGGCCCACATTCCCCTAAAACTAACATTCTTAAATACTATGGTGTTTAGCCTTCTGCCCAGACACATGGTCAAAAAGCACCTCTGTAAGCGAGGCTTGCTATGTGCAGTTAGCATATATGAATTCTAAGATTAATGATTTTAGTCTTTTGACAGAATCATTGATCCACTCCTAATATTTTAGCAGAATAATACAAATGGTATACTATTGTTGAAAGTTATGAGGTAGTCTTAAATGTACAACTAATAAACCCTGTACTTTAACTATATTCTTACAAACTTACAACATGTTGCCTATACAGAATCATACCCAGTGAAAACTTACACAGGTCCGTCTAAAAAGGTCTAATTAAACAAATGAAAACTCTGCATTTTTCCGGACTGACAGGCATAGCAAATAAGTAATTTCACTGCAGATTAAAATAGCAGATAAACAATCAAGAGTTCAACTTACAATTCAAGATTGATTATTCAAGTCATATCTCTGAAAATATGATGATGTACTATTACGAGGCCTCTTAGAGTGGACTCACATCAGCATTTCTGAGAGAATGCACTCGTGACCTGAGTGTGCTCTTTGCCTGCTGGTGTTTTGCTGGGTGGAGCACTATGATATGTGACTGAATAAGTCAGCTGGCCATTCTCTATCTCCTGCTATTTCCCACAGACAATAAAACTTGTTTTTAAAGTTCTACTTCATGAGTTTTTGTTAATATGCAAATCAATCTAGTAATTAATGTGAAAGCTAGACATTTTCTATAAAAGACATTTTGGAATTCCAGATATTTTCCAGAAGATATTACGCATAATGGTATTAGAACACAGGGGCAGCAGCGGTGCGAAGCAGGGGACAGAGCGGCAGGGCAATCAACACCACTTCTCTAAAGATGAGAAGAAAGGCAAGGAAGGAAGATTCCCTTCCTCTGTCTCAAAGGTGGAAAATGAAGACTTTCATATGGAAAATTTTATTTCTACTTTTTAATATGTTTATTCTTATGAAATACTAGTAGGCAAAGTAAGACAATCACTTTTAGTATTTCCCAGGGTTCCATAGTTATAAAACAATTCATAATATTTATCATATTTATTTTTGTTCTCAAGGCTATTACAAGAGGATAGAATTTCATGCATGATCCAATTAACTAATTATACTTATTTAGGGGCCATGAAATGCCTAATTGCAGTCACAAATAGAAGATCACTGGCACAATTAGCTGTGCTAGCAAAACTGTAGTCACAAAATTTCTTTGGTCAGACCACACAAAAATTGTTGACCCTAATTATGGTATCGTTCTCAGTATACTTCAGGCTTGATATGTTAGTAACCCATGTTTGGAAAATAAATTTAACTGGTAAAAACATTCTCTTTACTTGAAATGCAGTATGCTAGTTCCCAACTCACTAAAATACTTCTGGGGAAATTTCAAAATAAAGCCTCCGAGACATTGTAAAGAGTTTTTGAGATTACTTAGGTCAAACAGCATAAGGGCATACAACTAGTTATCATTTAACCAGGCTCTGAGAAGACTGAAGTAGAATAACCACTTCTTCTGTGGTCAAGAAAGAACATAAAACACAAATATTTCTTTTTTTTTTTTTTCTTCAGTGTTACAGCTCCATTTTATTTAGAAGATAGCAGGAGAATCCAAGACTCGAAGAGAAGAGAGTGGAGGAGTGCGTGGGGAGGGAGAAAGAGAGAGAGAGAAAGAGAAAAATCATGCGCGCGTGCACGCGGGAGAGAGAGTCCGTGAGAAAGCGCTTTGGCTCCTCCTTTTATATGTTTTTTCCTCCACCTGGGCCTGCCCTATGCAAATTGGGCTTAGCCAGGAGTGCTGTTTGTTCTGCCTGAAGTCTTCACTCTGGCCCTCAGACCTTCTTTGACTGTCCTTGTCTTTTAGCCACCATCATTTTGGACTCCTTTTCCCTATTCTACCTACCTAACAGTCAATGTCACCCAAGTGTATGTTCCTCGGTTCTTTGTCTCGTCACAACAAAGATTTGGAGCAACGGACATTAAAGCCCTCGGCGCATCACAGCTCTCGGGTCTTGGACAAACCGTGTTACAGCTCTTAGGCAAATCAGTGTTACAGCTCCATTTTATTTAGAAGATAGAAGGAGAAAGAACATAAAACACATACATTTCAAATCAGCTAACTGGTATCCTGGATAAGGTTCCTGGATAACCGGGGCCCTCATCTAATTACAATGTAGCATTCCCATTCCCTCTGACTTGTCAGTGCTCAGTTCAGTTTAGTCCCTCAGTCATGTCTGTCTCTTTGCGACCCTACAGACCGCAACACGCCAGGCCTCCCTGTCCATCACCAACTCCCAGAGTCCACCCAAACCCATGTCCATTGAGTCAGTGATGCCATCCAACCATCTTATCCTCTGTCATTCCCTTCTCCTCTCACCTTCAATCTTTCCCAGCATCAGGGTCTTTTCATATGAGTCAGCTCTTCGCATCAGGTGGCCAAAGTACTGGAGTTTCAGCTTCAACACTAGTGCTTCCAATGAACATTCAGGACTGTTCATTGGTTGGATCTCCCTGCAGTCCAAGGAACTCTCAAGAGTCTTCTCCAACACCACAGTTCAAAAGTATCAATTCTTCGGTGCTCAGCTTTCTTTATAGTCCAACTCTCATATCCATACATGACTAATGGAAAAACCATAGCCTTGACTAGATAGACCTTTGTTGGCAAAGTAATGTCTCTGCTTTTTAATATGCTGTCTAGGTTGGTCCTAACTTTTCTTCCAAGGAGTAAGCGTCTTTTAGTTTCATGTCTGCAGCCACCATCTGCAGTGATTCTGGAGCCCAAAAAAATAAAGTCAGCCACTGTTTCCACTGTTTCTCCATCTATTTGCTATGAAGTGATGGGACCAGATGCCATGTTCATAGTTTTCTGAATGTTGAGCTTTAAGCCAATTTTTTCACTCTCCTCTTTCACTTTCATCAAGAGGCTTTTTAGTTCTTCACTTTCTGCCATAAGGGTGGAGTCATCTGCATATCTGAGGTTATTGATATTTCTCCTGGCAATCTTGATTCCAGCTTGTGCTTCTTCCTGCCCAGTGTTTCTCATCATGTACTCTGCATATAAGTTAAATAAGCAGGGTGACAATATACAGCCTTGACGTACACCTTTTCCTATTTGGAACCAGTCTGTTGTTCCATGTCCAGTTCTAACTGTTGCTTCCTGACCTGCATATAGGTTTCTCAAGAGGCAAGTCAGGTGGTCTGGTATTCCCATCTCTTTTAGAATTTTCCAGTTTATTGTGATCCACACAGTCAAAGGATTCAGCATAGTCAACAAAGCAGAAGTAGATGTTTTTCTGGAATTCTCTTGCTTTTTCGATGATCCAGCAGATGTTGGCAATTTGATCTCTGCCTTTTCTAAAACCAGCTTGAACATCAGGAAGTTCACGATACAAGTACTGTTGAAGCCTGGCTTGGAGAATTTTGAGCATTACTTTGCTAGCGTGTGAGATGAGTCTAAGTGTGCAGTAGTTTGAGCATTCTTTGGCATTGCCTTTCTTTGGGATTGGAATGAAAAATGACCTTTTCCAGTCCTGTGGCCACTGCTGAGTTTTCCAAATTTACTGGCATATTGAGTGCAGCACTTTCACAGCATCATCTTTTAGGATGTGAAAAAGCTCAATTGGAATTCCATCACCTCCACTAACTTTGTTCATAGTGATGCTTCCTAAGGCCCATTTGACTTCACATTCCAGGACGTCTGGCTCTAGGTGAGTGATCACACCATCGTGATTATCTGGGTTGTGAAGATCTTTTTTGTACAGTTCTTCTGTGTATTATGTGTCAATGCTACTGGGCCAATATTCACAACTCATCAAATACCATCTGACCTCAGTAGGACCTGGTTCTATAGGAAATGACCAGACCAGCTCCTCCACCACTCACCACCCTTCTCCTTTTTAAGGGAGAAAAGGAAAGCCAGAAAAAAATAGAAAAGGACACAATGACAAATTATCTTAGTTTGGGATATGAAAGGGCAGTCAATAGTGAGGAGAAGGAATGTGAAGCGTGGGAACCTGCAAGAACATTCGACATGTGCTCTGCACTGGCTGCTTAACTGAACTGTCTTCATCAACAGTGGCATGGTTCGTTCAACAGCCATGCCTCCAAGTCTATACAAATCGAGTGCTGCAAATACTCTGTAGGTCTTCAGGATGCTTCTCTCCCAAGCTTCCCACTGGGCCCACTTTCTCAACATAGACAAAAGCCTTTTGGAATGAGAATGAAAGTGTTGTGTATTATCTAAACTATCTTATCTTAGGCTTCAAAAATCTGCATTATGCCCTTTTACATACAAGGAAACTGAGGTTCTATCTAAGATAAGGAACCTGTCCAGGACTACACAATTAATAAATACGAGGATCAGAATCCAGACTTAAAGAGCATCTGGCTCCAAGAACCCTTTTCTTTATATTCTAGTTGTAGGCTCTAAAAATGGAAACAATCCTGATTGTAGACAGAAATCTTCTCAATTTGCCCCTTTGAAAAAGCATGCCTTGTTAAATGTGGTGAAAATTTTACACTGAATTTTTATTGAACTTTTGAATATATATTACAAACTAATATGGATCATGACTTATATGAAATACATTACATCTAACCTCAAAATTTTCTGAAACACATCCTACATTATATAACCTCACTTCTGTTGTCTTACCTGGGCTCCCTTCTATTTTTTACTTACTCATTCTAACTAAGCTCCGACATGGCAGTGCCTCCCACAGGGAACTATAAAGAGGAGGTTCACGTTCATCCGGCTGCTGTACTGGTTGGTAAGGCACTGTCTTAACAGTCCGCCACATTTACCGACAAGTGTGTGCCTGAGCCTCTGGCACAACAACCTGCCTTCCACTTACCATGGAGAACCAATTTAGGACAAGAGATAATCAGAAACCCTATCAAAAATAATCAATGGCTTTGATTATAGAATACTGATGATGGGTAAACACTTCAGCACTATAGCTGTGTAAAAACCCTAGGGAAATGAATTTATGGTATTGTATTCTGTCATACTAGAACTGCAATTTTACTTATAAAAACAAGTTTTTAATACACTGACTTTTCGATAGAGTTCAGAAAGAATCTGTGATGTGTACTGAGTTTCTGGAAGAACAGAATGTTTCATTTTTCTCTAATTCATTCTATTACCGAATTACAGTTTGATGTATTGGTCTTGACAAGTGCTTCATGCTGATTGTATTGTGCATGATGGTATAATCACTTCCCATGCATTTCCCACTGGCTGGCTGATTAATGCAATAGATTACCTGTAGCACTGATGGCAAGGGGAAATCATTGCCCTTCTGTACCCTAAACTGTGTTTCTATTTCAGTGTGCATGCGTGTGTGTTCCTCAGTACATGGGTGCCTGGGAAGATTCCTCTGTATATGGGCAGGAAGGTAAGAAAAACCAGAAGGGCAGGAAAGGAAACCTGAGGGCACACTGAGGATGAATGTCTTTCAGTCACTGTTTTCAGTACATCAGAAACGCTTACCTCTTACTGCTTCCAAATAGATGCCTAGCATTACATTTAATTATTCATTCGCTTTTTATTCACAAATATTGACTGAGCACTAACTCTAGGTATATTTTTCTTCTCATTTTTACTGAGTAACAAAAAAAAGGGCATCATTTTCAGTGTTCTATTACTAGACAAAAAGGAAAAACGTAACATGACATTATTAAATGGATGCTAATACAAGGATTTACAAGGATGGCCATGAAATTAGTTTAAATGGCCCAAAATAAAAATAGCAACTGACCTTGGACTACTAACATTAAATATAGATGGTAGTTTAATAGCTTCAAAACAAACAAAATATCTCTCAGATTATTTGGTCTATACAGGATCCTAATGTTTAGCAAAGAGCATTTTCTGTGTATGATCAACACGTATGGTTAACAGGTGGCTGGATATATATATATATATTTTTTTTTTTAATTTTATTTTACTTTCAAACTTTACATAATTGTATTAGTTTTCCCAAATATCAAAATGAATCCGCCACAGGTATACATGTGTTTCCCATCCTGAACCCTCCTCCCTCCTCCCTCCCCATTCCATCCCTCTGGGTCATCCCAGTGCACCAGCCCCAAGCATCCAGTATCGTGCATCGAACCTGGACTGGCGACTCGTTTCATACATGATATTTTACATGTTTCAATGCCATTCTCCCAAATCTTCCCACCCTCTCCCTCTCTCACAGAGTCCATAAGACTGTTCTGTACATCAGTGTCTCTTTTGCTGTCTCGTACACAGGGTTATTGTTACCATCTTTCTAAATTCCATATATATGCGTTAGTATACTGTATTGGTGTTTTTCTTTCTGGCTTACTTCACTCTGTATAATAGGCTCCAGTTTCATCCACCTCATTAGAACTGATTCAAATGTATTCTTTTTAATGGCTGAGTAATACTCCATTGTGTATATGTACCACTGCTTTCTTATCCATTCAGCTGCTGATGGACATCTAGGTTGCTTCCATGTCCTGGCTATTATAAACAGTGCTGCGATGAACATTGGGGTACACGTGTCTCTTTCCCTTCTGGTTTCCTCAGTGTGTATGCCCAGCAGTGGGATTGCTGGATCATAAGGCAGTTCTATTTCCAGTTTTTTAAGGAATCTCCACACTGTTCTCCATAGTGGCTGTACTAGTTTGCATTCCCACCAACAGTGTAAGAGGGTTCCCCTTTCTCCACACCCTCTCCAGCATTTATTACTTGTAGACTTTTGGATCGCAGCCATTCTGACTGGTGTGAAATGGTACCTCATGGTGGTTTTGATTTGCATTTCTCTGATAATGAGTGATGTTGAGCATCTTTTCATGTGTTTGTTAGCCATCTGGATGTCTTCTTTGGAGAAATGTCTATTTAGTTCTTTGGCCCATTTTTTGATTGGGTCATTTATTTTTCTGGAGTTGAGCTGTAGGAGTTGCTTGTATATTCTCGAGATTAGTTGTTTGTCAGTTGCTTCATTTGCTATTATCTTCTCCCATTCTGAAGGCTGTCTTTTCACCTTGCTAATAGTTTCCTTTGATGTGCAGAAGCTTTTAAGGTTAATTAGGTCCCACTTGTTTATTTTTGCTTTTATTTCCAATATTCTGGGAGGTGGGTCATAGAGGATCCTGCTGTGATGTATGTCAGAGAGTGTTTTGCCTATGTTCTCTTCTAGGAGTTTTATAGTTTCTGGTCTTACGTTTAGATCTTTAATCCATTTTGAGTTTATTTTTGTGTATGGTGTTAGAAAGTGTTCTAGTTTCATTCTTTTACAAGTGGTTGACCAGATTTCCCAGCACCACTTGTTAAAGAGATTGTCTTTAATCCATTGTATATTCTTGCCTCCTTTGTCAAAGATAAGGTGTCCATACGTGTGTGGATTTATCTCTGGGCTTTCTGTTTTGTTCCATTGATCTATATTTCTGTCTTTGTGCCAGTACCATACTGTCTTGATAACTGTGGCTTTGTAGTAGAGCCTGAAGTCAGGTAGGTTGATTCCTCCAGTTCCATTCTTCTTTCTCAAGATCGCTTTGGCTATTCGAGGTTTTTTTGTATTTCCATACAAATTGTGAAATTATTTGTTCTAGCTCTGTGAAGAATGCTATTGGTAGCTTGATAGGGATTGCACTGAATCTATAGATTGCTTTGGGTAGTATACTCATTTTCACTCTATTGATTCTTCCAATCCATGAACATGGTATATTTCTCCATCTGTTAGTGTCCTCTTTGATTTCTTTCACCAGTGTTTTATAGTTTTCTATATATAGGTCTTTAGTTTCTTTAGGTAGATATATTCCTAAGTATTTTATTCTTTCCGTTGCAATGGTGAATGGAATTGTTTCCTTAATTTCTCTTTCTGTTTTCTCATTATTAGTGTATAGGAATGCAAGGGATTTTTGGGTGTTGATTTTATATCCTGCAACTTTACTATAGTCATTGATTAGTTCTAGTAATTTTCTGGTGGAGTCTTTAGGGTTTTCTATGTAGAGGATCATGTCATCTGCAAATAGTGAGAGTTTTACTTCTTCTTTTCCAATTTGGATTCCTTTTATTTCTTTTTCTGCTCTGATTGCTGTGGCCAAAACTTCCAAAACTATGTTGAATAGTAATGGTGAAAGTGGGCACCCTTGTCTTGTTCCTGACTTGAGAGGAAATGCTTTCAATTTTTCACCATTGAGGATAATGTTTGCTGTGGGTTTATCATATATAGCTTGTATTATGTTGAGGTATGTTCCTTCTATTCCTGCTTTCTGGAGAGTTTTTATCGTAAATGGATGTTGAATTTTGTCAAAGGCTTTCTCTGCATCTATTGAGATAATCATATGGTTTTTATTTTTCAGTTTGTTAATGTGGTGTATTACATTGATTGATTTGTGGATATTGAAGAATCCTTGCATCCCTGGGATAAAGCCCACTTGGTCATGGTGTATGATCTTTTTAATGTGTTGTTGGATTCTGATTGCTAGAATTTTGTTAAGGATTTTTGCATCTATGTTCATCAGTGATATTGGCCTGTAGTTTTCTTTTTTTGTGGGATCTTTGTCAGGTTTTGGTATTAGGGTGATGGTGGCCTCATAGAATGAGTTTGGAAGTTTACCATCCTCTGCAATTTTCTGGAAGAGTTTGAGCAGGATAGGTGTTAGCTCTTCTCTAAATTTTTGGTAGAATTCAGCTGTGAAGCCGTCTGGACCTGGGCTTTTGTTTGCTGGAAGATTTTTGATTACAGTTTCAATTTCTGTGTTTGTGATGGGTCTGTTAAGATTTTCTATTTCTTCCTGATCGAGTTTTGGAAAGTTGTACTTTTCTAAGAATTTGTCCATTTCTTCCACGTTGTCCATTTTATTGGCATATAATTGTTGATAGTACTCTCTTATGATCCTTTGTATTTCTGTGTTGTCTGTTGTGATCTCTCCATTTTCATTTCTAATTTTATTGATTTGATTTTCCTCCCTTTGTTTCTTGATGAGTCTGGCTAATGATTTGTCAATTTTATTTATGCTTTCAAAAAACCAGCTTTTGGTTTTGTTGATTTTTGCTATGGTCTCTTTTGTTTCTTTTGCATTTATTTCTGCTCTAAGTTTTAAGATTTCTTTCCTTCTACTAACCCTGGGGTTCTTCATTTCTTCCTTTTCTAGTTGCTTCAGGTGTAGAGTTAGGTTATTTATTTGACTTTTTTCTTGTTTCTTGAGGTGTGCCTGTATTGCTATGAACTTTCCCCTTAGGACTGCTTTTACCGTGTCCCACAGGTTTTGGGTTGTTGTGTTTTCATTTTCATTCGTTTCTATGCAAATTTTGATTTCTTTTTTGATTTCTTCTGTGATTTGTTGGTTATTCAGCAACGTGTTGTTCAGCCTCCATATGTTGGAATTTTTAATAGTTTTTCTCTTGTAATTGAGATCTAATCTTACTGCATTGTGGTCAGAAAAGATGCTTGGAATGATTTCTATTTTTTTGAATTTACCAAGGCTAGCTTTATGGCCCAGGATGTGATCTATCCTGGAGAAGGTTCCATGTGCGCTTGAGAAAAAGGTGAAATTCATTGTTTTGGGATGAAATGTCCTATAGATATCAATTAGGTCTAACTGGTCTGTTGTATCATTTAAAGTTTGTGTTTCCTTGTTAATTTTCTGTTTAGTTGATCTAGCCATAGGTGTGAGTGGGGTATTAAAGTCTCCCACTATTATTGTGGTATT
The DNA here is from genome assembly GCF_029407905.1 of Bubalus kerabau. Taxonomy (NCBI): domain Eukaryota; kingdom Metazoa; phylum Chordata; class Mammalia; order Artiodactyla; family Bovidae; genus Bubalus; species Bubalus kerabau. The sequence goes on from NC_073641.1 coordinate 19,720,581, forward strand.
GTTAATTTCTCCTTTCATACTTGTTAGCATTTGTCTTACATACTGCAGTGCTCCCGTGTTGGGTGCATATATATTTATAATTGTTATATCTTCTTCTTGGATTGATCCTTTGATCATTATGTAGTGACCATCTTTTGTCTCTTTTCACAGTCTTTGTTTTAAAGTCTATTTTATCTGATATGAGTATTGCTACCCCTGCTTTCTTTTGGTCTCTTTTTGCATGGAAAATCTTTTTCCAGCCCTTCACTTTCAGTCTGTATGTGTCCCCTGTTTTGAGGTGGGTCTCTTGTAGACAACATATGTAGGGGTCTTGTTTTTGTATCCATTCAGGTGGCTGGATATATTAATCTCATCTTTAAATGTGTGTGTATTGGGAGCAGAGTAGGGAAGAAATGAAGTAAGACTTCTGTGCTCTTGGCATCATTTTGAAAGCATTCCTTGTAACAGAATTTTCTCTCAGTTTCAAGCTTATATTTGATTTAGGTGTCCTATTTACAACCCCCTCAGCCCTTGCTCTCCAAAAAGGAAGACTGCAGCTTCCTAAGCCTAAGTCATTTCAAGACTGTTTTTCACTGAAGTCTGATTCCTAATTTATGAATGATTCTCACACTCTCCTCCAGGTTTGCTGAAGCAAATTCTGAAATTTACTAAGTCATCCAAAATAGGGCTGGGGAGCACAACATGAGGACAACAAGGTCTAGCTGGTCATAGCTCTAAAACCACAGATGCGTGGGTTTCCACAGCAAAGGGTATCTTTGCTCACAGAGTTGAGTGAGTTGCCACAACTTGCACAACCACTACTATCACTACTACTGGATATTCGTCTCTAGATCAGAGCCTGAGGAAATAGCCCTAAGATTTCAAGCAACTAAAGTCAGACGGCACCTGTACTTTAGAGTCCTATCCTTATTTCAATTTGGAATTTTTAACTTAAGCACTAAAAACAATGTTACAAAATTATCAGACAAGCTTACAGCAGCCTCACAAAAATTCACCTACTGCAAATCATTGGCCAGTCTGCCTTCCACCTAAATTATATAAGGGGAAGTTAATGGCAAACCATTCAACACCACAATAATCCAAGTCTATGCCCCAACCACTAATGTTGAACAAGCTTAAGTTGAACGATTCTATGAATACCTACAAGACCTCCTAGAACTAACACCCAAAAAAGATGTCCTTTTCATCACAGGGGACTGGAATGCAAAAGTAGGAAGTCAAGAGATATCTGGAGTAACAGGCAAGTTTGGCCTTGGAGTACAAAATGAAGCAGGGCAAAGGCTAACGAGTTTTGCCGAGAGAATGCACTGGTCATAACAAACACCCTCCTCCAACAACACAAGAGACAGCTCAACACATGGACATCACCATATGGTCAATACCAAGATCACACTGATTATATGCTTTGCAGCCGAAGATGAAGAAGATCTATACAATCAGCAAAAACAAAACCAGGAGCTGACTGTGGCTCAGATCATGAACTCCTTATTGCCAAATTCAGACTTAAATTGAAGAAAGTAGGCAAATCCACTAGACCATTCAGGTATGACTTAAGTCAAATCCCTTATGATTATACACTGGAAGTAAAAAACAGATTCAAGGGATAAGATTTGATAGAGTGTCTGAAGAACTATGGATGGAGGTTCTAACGCTACACAGAAGGTGGAGATCAAAACCATCAAGAAGAAGAAATTCAAAAAGGCAAAATGGTTGTCTGAGGAGGCCTTACAAACAGTTGAGAAAAGAAGAGAAGCAAAAGGCAAAGGAGAAAAGGAAAGATATATCCACCTGAATGCAGAGTTCCAAAGAATAGCAAGGAGAGATAATAAAGCCTTCCTAAGTGAACAATGCACATAAATCAGTTCAGTGCAGTCACTCAGTCTTGTCTGACTCTTTGTGACCCCATGAACCACAGCACACCAGGCCTCCCTGTCCATCACCAACACCCAGAGTTCACCCAAACTCATGTCCATTGAGTCGGTGATGCCATCCAACCATCTTATCCTTATCCTCTGTCGTCCCCTTCTCCTCCTGCCTTCAATCTTTCCCAGCATCAGGGTCTTTTCAAATGAGTCAGCTCTTCGCAACAGGTGGCCAAAGTATTGGAGTTTCAGCTTCAACATCAGTCCTTCCGATGAATACCCAGGACTGGTCTCCTTTAGGATGGACTGGTTGGATCTCCTTGCAGTCCAAGGGACTCTCAAGTCTTCTCCAACACCATAGTTCAAAAGCATCAATTCTTCGGTGCTCAGCTTTCTTTATAGTCCAACTCTCACATCCATACATGACTACTGGAAAAACCATAGCCTTAACTAGATGGACCTTTGTTGACAAAGTAATGTCTCTGCTTTTGAATATGCTATCTAAGTTGGTCATAACTTTCCTTCCAAGGAGTAAGCATCTTTTAATTTCAAATAAATTACTGCAAAGAAATAGAGGAAAACAATAGAATGGGAAAGACTAGGGATCTCTTCAAGAAAATTAGAGATACCAAGGGACTATTTCATGTTAAAGATGGGCACAATAAAGGACAGAAATAGTATGGACCTAACAGAAGGAGAAGATATTAAGAAGAGGTGGCAAGAATACACAGAATTATATAAAAAAGATCTTCATGACTCAGATAACCACGATGGTATAATCACCCACCTAGAACCAGATGTACTGGAGTGTGACGTCAAGTGGGCCTCAGGAAGCATCACTATAAACAAAACTAGTGGAGGTGATGGAATTCCAGTTGAGCTATTTCAAATCCTGAAAGATGATGCTGTGAAAGTGCTGCACTCATTATGCCAGCAAATTTGGTAAACTCAACAGTGGCCTCAGGACTGGAAAAGGCCAGTTTTCATTCCAATCCCAAAGAAAGGCAATGCCAATGAATGTTCAAATTACCATACAATTGCATTCATTTCACATGCCAGCAAGATTATGCTCAAAATCCTTCAAGCTAGGCTTCAGCAGTCCACGAACCAAGAACTTTCAGATGTATAAGCTGGATTTAGAAAAGGCAGAGGAACGAGAGATCAAATTGCCAACATTTGCTGGATCACAGAAACAGTAAGGGAAACCCTCAGAAAATCTACTTCTGCTTCACTGACTACACTAAAGCCTTTGACTTTGTGGATCACAACAAACTGTGGAATATTCTTAATGAGATGGGAATACCAGACCACATTACTTGCCGCCTGAGAAACCTGTATGCAGGTCAGGAAACAGCATTTAGAACCAGACATGGATCCAATGGACTGGTTCAGAATTGGGAAAGCAGTACATCAAGGCTGTATATTGTCACCCTCCTTACTTAACTTATATGCAGAGCACCTCATGCAAAATGCCGGTCTGGATGAATCACAAGCTGGAATCAAGATTTCCGGGAGATATATCAACAACCTCAGATATGCAGATGATACCACTTTAATGGCAGAAAGTGAAGAGGAACTAAAGAGCCTCTTGATGAACTTAAAACTGTTGGCTTAAAACAGCTTAAAAAATTTCGCTTAAAACTCAACATTCAAAAAATCATGGCATCTGGTCCTACCACTTCATGGCAAATAAATGGGGAAACAATGGAAACAGCGCAAGACTTTATTTTCTTGGGCTCCAAAATAAGAGGATGGTGAGTGCAACCATGAAATTAAAAGACACTCGCCTTTTGGAAGAAAACCTATGACAAACCTAGATAGTGTGTTAAAAAGCAGAAGACAACATTTTGCAAGCAAAGGTCCATCTAGTCAAAGCTATGGTTCTTTACTGGAGTCATGTACAAATGTGAGAGGTGGACCATAAAGAAGGCTGAGTTCTGAGAATTGACACTTTCCAATTGTGGTGCTGAAAACTCTTGAGAGTCCCTTGGACAGCAAGGAGATCAAACCAGTCAATCCTAAAGGAACTTAACCCTGAATATTCATTGGAAGGACTGATGCTGAAGCTGAAGCTCCAATACTTTGGCCACCTAATGTGAACAGCCAAGTCACTGGAAAAGACCCTGACGCTGGGAAAGAGGGCAACAGAGGACGAGATGGTTGGGTGGCATCACTGGCTCAATGGACATGAGTTTGAGCAAATTCAGGGAGACAGTGAAGGGCAGAGAAGCCTGGCGTGCTGCAGTTCATGGGGTCGCAAAGAGTCAGACATGACTTAGTGACCAAACAACAAAATTGATATAAATAAGTCATTCTTAGGTATACATCTAAAATGAGTGGCTATTCAAAAGCCTATTGAATCACTATATATATATATATATATATATATGTATATCACTATATATAATCACTAACAAGCATGTATTTTAAATCTTAGAATCCTCTGTTCTGGAGAAATCTTAGTGGAAAGGCTAGCATATGGAGAGGTGAAAGTAACTGTATGGGGATTGAGAAGGACCTGCCTTCTCCCATCACACTCTTCTCCCTCCCATCTCACCCTGGGGGTTCTGTGAGGCAATGTCTGAAACATCTTTCTAAGGGACCACCATTATTCCTTTCCCTGGGTTCTTCCCAATCCCATTAGGCCATCTAAGTTTAAATGAACTATGACAAGATTTGCAAAGCACCTTGCAAGGTGCCGGCACACACAGAAAACAGCCTTAGTGTCGGCTGCAGTCTTTCCTTGGCTTCCACTTCTTTCATTCTAGCTCCTGGCAGCACTGATTCCCCGTGAAGCCCCTGAGAATTACAGATGTCTTAATATAAGGCTCCTCAGACCTCATTAATGTTTGTATGCTGCTACTTCATGGTAAGAAATGTTGAAAGGAAATGATCCCCAGCCTGTTTCTCTTAGTTTTCACTCCCTCACTCCTCCTGTGTTCTATCAGATGGTACTCTCTAGAGATCCACATTCTAGCAAGGAGACTCCCCCAGTCAGATTTCCCTTTAGCGGCAGTTTCCTGAGGACAAACACAATACTAACTTTTAGGAAGTGACAAAACTAAGGAGAGAATTTTTCTGAAATTGTTGTGAGGAAGAAGAGGACACATTATACCAATGCTCTGACATTCCTATTAGCCATGAATGAGAGAAAAAAATCTACTATCAGTGGACTCCTGTTATAAACGAAAAGACAGCCTAAACGAATGTAACTGGAACTTATTCTTGGTCCCAACAATGCTACATGTATAATATAGAACACTAAAAGGTAAACAGAGGCAGACTTCAGTCTCTTGGGCTCCAAATTCACTGTGGACAGTGACTGCAGCCATGAAATTAAAAGATGCTTGCCCCCTGGAAGTAAAGCTAGGACAAACACAGACAGCATATTAAAAAGCACAGATATTTTGCCAACAAAGGTCCGTCTAGTCAAAGCTATGGTTTTTCCAGTAGTCATGTACGAGAGAGCTGAACCATGAAGAAGGCTGAGCGCCAGAGAACTGATGCTTTCTAACTGTGATGCTGGAGAGGACTCTTGACAGTTCCTTGGACAGTAAGGAGATCAAACCAATCTTACAGGAAACTAACCCTGAATATTCATTGGAAGGACTAATGCTAAAGCTGAAGTTCCAATACTTTGGCCACCTGATGCGAAAAGCCAACTCACTGGAAGAGACCCCGATGCTGGGAAAGATTAAGGGCAGGAGAAGAAGGGGGCGACAGAGGATGAGATAGTTGGGTGGCATCATCGACTCAATGAACTAGAGTTTGAGCAAACTCTGGGAGACAGTGAAGGACAGGGGAGCCTGGTGTGCTGCAGTCCATGGGTTCACAAAGAGTCAGACAAGACTGGGGGACTGAACAACAAAAGCGTACTACATCTAACTCCGAATAAAAGCTCTGCAGTCTATATTTAGAAGAGTTTTACAAAAATACACAAGGGGGTGATCCCTAACGGTTGTTAAAATCATCCAACTGTACACCTAAATAATTTAGACAATGAATATCATTAATAGTCTCTAACTGGTTAAATAGAATCAAGTCATCTGTAAAGATCTCTTTTAATGCCGAGAATCTACTACTTTCTATTAGTATACACTTTTACATTTTTCTCTTTATTTGTACTCTTTCTCATACAGGGTACTGAATGGATAATTAAGCCCTAGCAGCTGCCATCAAGAGAAGGATGGTTGATAGTATTACACAGGAGCTACTTATCAGAGATTTGCCCACTGTATAGAAATATGCATTCTCTTTTTGGGTTAACTTCTGACCCAAACTAGAAATTACTCTGCCTACTTAAAGCAGAAAATAAACCCCTTTTCCTATCCCCACAACAGAACAGAACCCAGAGGCCTCTGACCCGAAAACACAGAGGTCTCAGTTTTAAGGGACAGAAAGCAGGAGAACCACACAACGGAGAAAGAAACCAGGCCCCAGTAATGAGGACTCAGTAGCAGATAGACATTCTGAGAACAGTGCTGGAGGGAAGCAAAGCCTCCTGAGCAATACAATGGACAAAGCTTCTGTATTTAGAGGGAGCTCTGAATAATGAGGGGAAAAACAGAGGCTGAGACAGGAGCACAAACCCCATTTCAGAGCAGGACAGCCCAGCCCATGGGCAGGAGGGTCTGCAGAGCCTGTGGACCACATGAGGTAAGGACAGGCCAGGACAGATACAGTGAGTGACCTAAGGGTTTTCACTGGCTCCATAACAAGAGGGACTGGAAAAGAAGAGCAAAGGTTCCATTTATTCCATCTGCAGTAAGCAGTTTCTGTATGATTGCTGTTGTTGTTGTTCAGTCACTAAGTCATATTCAACTCCTTGCGACCCCATGGACTGCAGAACGCCAGGCTTCCCTGTCGATATGCTTATTATATACTACAGTTCTTAATCAATTGCATATATTTGGCTATTCTGCATTAATGGGTTGTTTTTTTTTTTTTTCAGAGGTTGAACTTAGAGAGCCTCTGAGAACACAGGTGGGTAACTAGACTAGGTTAAGATCTGCTAACAACTGCAAAAAGGACTGTGGGGCCATGGGTGGGCAGACCAGGCCAGGCAGCTTTCAAAGTGTTTCCTGCCATCGAGGTAAGCTTCACTTTGCCCCTATTCTCCTCTGAGCAGAAAGACTGCCAGGCAGAGAGGAATATTGGTCTTTTAAAATAAGCTGAGGATGGTGTGTAGTTTAGGGTTTAAGTCTTTGAAGTCACTGACACCTAGGATCAAATTCCTGTTCTGCTGTTGTGACGTTAGGCAAGTTATCTGGTCTTCTTATAGCTCAGTTTTCTTGGCTATAAAATTGGGGCTAATAATTGTCCCTGGGTTTCCCCGGTAGCTCAGCTGGTAAAGAATCCGCCTGCAATGCAGGAGACACCGGTTCAATTACTGAGTCAGGAAGATCTGCTAGAGAAGGGATAGGTTACCCACTCCAGTATTCTTGGGCTTCCCTGGTGGCTCAGCTGGTAAAGAACCTGCCCACAATGCAGGAGACCTGGTTTCGATCCCTGGGTCAGGAAGATCCCTGGAGGATGGAATGGCCACCCACTCCAATATTCTGGCCTATATAGGCCAGTCTATTGCATGGACTGTATAGTCCATGGGGTCACAGAGAGTGACTTTCATTTCCAGTAACTGCTCCTATCTCACAGGGTTGTTTTAAGAATTAAATAAAATAATGTATGCTTTATGCGCTTAGCATAGAGCCCGATAAATAAGTGCTGGCATCTGTGTTGAGTTTAGTAGCTGGACCACAATGGGGAGAAAAGCAAAAACTTGGATCCTGTAATGTCTACTCTCTCCTCCTCCTCCCCACCCCTTGAATTTAAGCAACAATGAAGATCAACAAGGCTGGACTGAAAATCTTAAAAGACAACATTTCGGATAATGAGATCCTCCACTGAGTTCTCCTTGTGTTTGCTCATGTTATTCCTTTTTTCTGTAGTACTCTCATTGAAAATTAAAGTGTTAGTCGCTCAGTCATGCCCGACTCAGCAATCCCATGTACTGTAGCCCACCAGGCTTCTCTGTCCATGGGATTTTCCAGGCAAGAATAATGGAGTTGGTTGCCATGTGGGTTGCCATGCCCTCCTCCAGGGGATCTTCCAAACCCAGGGATCAAACCTGGGTCTCCTGCATTGCAGGCAGATTCTTTACCATCTGTGCCACCAGGGAAGCATTGCTTCTTTCCTATAACTCTTCTCCATGAACATCCTGTAAAACCATGCTAAGTTCAGTCTATTTATTTACTAATATGTGAATAAATTACTCTATAAAAAGTGCTCTACAGTTCATTCAAGCCTATTCTAATTTCTCCTATCTCCTGGTGGTTGCATCTCTGCTGCTGCTGCTGCTAAGTCACTTCAGTCGTGTCCGACTCTGTGTGACCCCATAGACGGCAGCCCACCAGGCTCCACCATCCCTGGGATTCCCCAGGCAAGAACACTGGAGTGGGTTGCCATTTCCTTCTCCAATGCATGAAGGTGAAAAGTGAAAGTGAAGTCGCTCAGTCGTAATCGACTCTTAGCGATCCCATGGGCTGCAGCCTACCAGGCTTATCCGTCCATAGGATTTTCCAGGCAAGAGTACTGGAGTGGGGTGCCATTGCCTTCTCCAGTTGCATCTCTACTCCCTCTGTACTCCCAGTACCATCATCAGCAGTAAAATCAAATACTTAATACATCTATTCTTTCTGATCAGGAAACACAAAAGACTCTGAAAAGAAGGGTTAACAGGAAGGCATCGAAATGGTGTTAAGTAGTAAAATTATATTCTCCTGTGCCCAGGAAGACAAGCTGGCAGGTGATGAGCAATCCCTGATATGTGGTTCATTAGGATTACACACTACACTTACAGCTACATGGAAGTTTCCAAGGCTGTACTGACATCTTTTTGCTGCACAGGGACTCTGGGAATTGCTGTTTTCTCCACGGCACTAGCAAAAGCATATCAACTTATATGGCAAGCTATACTGGAATGCTTTCCAGTTTTCAATGAGAACCCGTTACTCCTCTGCCTATTTACTAGCCACTGCTTTCCTGGTGGCTCAGCTGATAAAGAATCCGTCTGCAATGAAGGAGACCTGGGTTTGATCCCTGGTTTGGGAAGAACCCCCAGAGAAGGGAAAGGCTACCCACTCCAGTATTCTGGCCTGGAGAATTCCATGAACTGTACAGTCCCATGGGGTTGCAAAGAATCAGACACGACTCAGAGACTTTCACTTTCTTTCGATCAACTTTAAAATGTAGAAAGCCTGAGTTTGCCTTTACCATAAAAACTAAGTATGGGGCTCAAAACAGTGGGGGAATTACTAAGACTTTTGTTTCTGGAGACATAAGATAGCATAAAATTTCTCCACAATTACCTTCAAAGCTAAACCTTTAGAATCTTACTTCTGGCTCTGCACAAGGTCCTCCAGTTACTTAGAGCACTGTTTTGAATATGTGACTAAAGCATAAGTTTTCTTCTTTATTCAAGAATAATGTGGGTAGGTGCAGAAGAGGCTGATAGAAGTGACTATTTATATCTGGGATGATAGCTTGGACAGGGTTCTAGGTCCATGGAGTAGGTGCATGTGTGCATGCTAAGCTGCTTCAGTCGTGTTTGACTCTTTGTGACCCTATGGACCGTAGGCCACCAGGCTCCTCTGTCCATGTGCTTCTCCAGGCAAGAATACTGGAGTGGGTTGCCATGCCCTCCTCCAAGGGATCCTCCTGACCCAGGGATCAAAGCCACATCTCTTACATCTCCTGCAATGGCAGGTGGGTTCTTTACCACTAGCTTCACCTGGGAAGCCCCATGGAGTAGGTAATATTTAGTATTTTGCAATATATGTAGTCCCAATGGTTGGGCTAAGTTCTCTACTACTCAATGTAGATTTATCCTGATGTCAAAGTCCACTGAATCTTTATACCCACTCAATCTATCCAGCACCCTACCAAGGAATATTATTATAACTACTGCTCAATAACAGTATGGGGCTTCACAGGTGGCACAGTAGTAAAGAATCTGCCTGCCAATGCAGGAGATACAAGAGATGTGGGTTTGATCCCTGGGCTGGGAAAATCCTCTGGAGTAGGAAATGGCAAGCCACTTCAGAATTCTTGCCTGGAGATCATAGCAAAAATCAACAAAACCAAAAGCTGGTTTTTTGAAAGGATAAATAAAATTGACAAACCATTAGCCAGACTCATCAAGAAACAAAGGGAGAAAAATCAAATCAATAAAATTAGAAATGAAAATGGAGAGATCACAACAGACACGTGTACCCCAATGTTCATCGCAGCACTGTTTATAATAGCCAGGACATGGAAGCAACCTAGATGTCCATCAGCAGATGAATGGATAAGAAAGCTGTGGTACATATACACAATGGAGTATTACTCAGCCATTAAAAAGAATACATTTGAATCAGTTCTAATGAGGTGGATGAAACTGGACCCTATTATACAGAGTGAAGTAAGCCAGAAAGAAAAACACCAATACAGTATACTAACGCATATATATGGAATTTAGAAAGATGGTAACAATAACCCTGTGTACGAGACAGCAAAAGAGACACTGATGTACAGAACAGTCTTATGCACTCTGTGAGAGAGGGAGAGGGTGGGAAGATTTGGGAGAATGGCATTGAAACATGTAAAATATCATGTATGAAACGAGTCGCCAGTCCAGGTTCAATGCACGATACTGGATGCTTGGGGCTGGTGCACTGGGACGACCCAGAGGGATGGAATGGGGAGGGAGGAGGGAGGAGGATTCAGGATGGGGAACACATGTATACCTGTGGCAGATTCATTTTGATATTTGGCAAAACTAATACAATTATGTAAAGTTTAAAAATAAAATTAAAAAAAAAAAAAAAAAAAAAAGAATTCTTGCCTGGAAAATTCCATGGACAGAGAGGAGCTTGGTAGGCTATAGTCCTTGGGGTTGCAAAGAATCGGGCACAACTGAGCAACCGAGTACACACAAACACAATAACAGTATACAAGGAAATGCAAACTAAAAAATCTAACTATGGCTATTTCTACCCACACACAGTTAGGTGTCTCTATCAAAAGCTTTGAAGAAAACTCAGAGATACCACCTTGTTCTTATGAACCAAGTGAGCAAACTCAGAGCAGTAAGACCCTTGTGATGGCAGCCCAACCTCTCCCAAAGAAACAAGGTTACATGACAGAGAGCAAAACAGATGACTCAGCTCAGAGGAAAAGTTTAAAATCTGGAGGAAAAGTATTACATACAACATATTATGAAAGTGAAAATTTAAGGATTTTTCCCTGTGATAAAACTGCAATTAAATCTTATTTAACTGTTTCCTCTAATGACGTCCAGTTTAATTAAGTTTTAATAGACTGGCAGCCATAACCTATAGTTTTATGAAGCAAAGTCAACTTGCGGCCTAAGAAGACATTTAAGGCAAGAGACCCATCAACACAGACAAGAGGTTACAATATATTCCCTCATCCCTAAAGACCCCCACAATAATTAAGTGTGCTAAACAGTCAGCCATTAGGGCTAACAGTAGGTGTGCTCACCACCAATCCGCACTGGGCTGTTCCTTGAAAGCCAAGGGTTATTTCTGTGATCTGCTTTCCAGAAAATTTGCCTGGAGTAAAGAACACAACTGAAAAGGTATGTGTTCTATAGCTCTACCAGACATGTGTCATGTCTACCAAACATGCAGCTTCTCCCGCTGCACTGGGATTTCTGTCTCAAGATTTTAATATATACATGTTCTCACAGCTGATCATGATACAACACTCATCTTGAGAAGACTGTCAGATGTGTAAGAAAACATCAAGTAGAGAAAAGCAAAATTAATATAGGAAAAACTGATTCACGGGATCTTAATAGTATGCATCTGAATCTATTTCATACTACATTATGAAAATCACAGCATAAATCAAAAACATTAACTCAGACCAAATGAATATCATAGGCATTTATTTTAGACAAGAACTGAGCATAATCATCCCTTTGTTAGCCAGAGAATGGGGCAAAGAAATTGGGCCTATTGATACCTCAAATAAGATCGCATGCATTTATTTGAATGAAAGAAAGAACTAAATGAATAGGTTATTTTTTAAAACTAACTTTGAAACATCAGCACTTGCATTTTAATAAATCACATATACTCAAAAAAACTGTAAATCTTGGGGAAGGGGGGTATCTGATCCTATGAAAGAAAAATAAAATTTTGTAATCTGGCTGACAACTGATGCCTCTGAATCTCTCTGCCAAGAAGCAGTTACTTGGCTGAGATACTCTTACTTGTACACTTTCATCAGATTAAGGCTTTCATGCCAGGAATTTTTTTCCTCCTGGTGTATTGGCCATTGCCAGAAATGGACCCATCGAATCCACCGGTGCTAAGGAGTTAAGCATCTGAGATTTAATTTAACAGTTTCAGCTTTATTAAGCTGTCACAGAGCGGCCCTACTTTGATAACAGTAGCTGCTCCAATTATGGCTTGGTTTAGGGTTGACAAGTATAATGATTCATTCGTGGCACATGAGAAGCAATAAAAGGTTGTTTTGCATTACAGCTTTAAAAATGTGGGCACTTTTTTCATTTAATTTGTCACTTAGCTTTTGCTAAGAGGACATTTAAATTGCAGTAAAAGGCAAATGGGGCTTTTAGTTTAAATGTAATCCCCATATTTAAATGATCTGTAATGGTGCAGTGTTGGAGTGGGAATACTATTGTCTCACAGTGGGTCCTGATGGTGACATGTGACATTTGTATTCAGGTCCTGTATTATCCATGTGGCTAAAGGGCTTCCAATTTCATTTCACAGCCAGAAGCCTGCAGAAAACACCAATTAACTTGCAGATCCCATTTGCCGACAAAACTCAGCCTCTTCTCAATGTCTGGCATCTGGCAGTGCTCAGCATTTAATTCCAAAGCAGAGCCTTGAAGCAATGTGAGCCCTGTGCAGGGGCACAAAGTCAAATTCCCCCATTTTCTGAAGAAGCAAAATCCTTTTCTTTTGTAGTCCAGAAGCAACTTTTAGTTAATTTTTTTGGTGAATGAATGTTAAGATTTGAGAGCTACTGTTACGCCCACGTGAGATTCTTCGCAGAACTTAGACTTCATTAAAATGGCAAGTGACCTCTGCTCACCATCACAGTATGCAGAATTTACAGCAGTCTAGTAATGACTGGATGGCAGGGCGGGGGGCATGATTTGTGAAAAAAGAAAACACAGGCCAAGAATATGTATTCTTCATCTTGGGCTGAAATCAAAGAACTTGGATAAAGCCTGGTCCATAATTAGAAAGGTAGTCCATCAGAGAGTGTAATAAGAATCAGCTAGTGAAAACTTCTGCCTAATGAGAATTAATACTTTTGATTGGGAGCTGAAGTACATAATTTTCAAGGCCAACTTGCAAAAGTGAAATACAACTAATGGATTAAATGTAAACACTGAAAATCGTATTTAACTGTATCACTTGTACTTTTTTTTGGTAACCAAAATATTTAGTTGATATTTTCTTTCTAATTAGTTATTTGTAATTTTAAGCTTCTTTAAGTACCAAAGCTCTTTAAATTTTATTCATCTAATATCAATCCAATAATTTTTCCTGAAATGATTCCCTTCATTATAGTTTTTTTTTTAAATGTTAATCCTTTTTACTGCCATAAACCAACTAGTCAATTCAACACTTACTATAGAGTTACAAAACTGAGGAGTCTTTACTTATAAATCACTCAGTATTCTATAAAAATTTTTGTTTAAACCACACATTACACTTGTGTACTCCAACTACCACACTGAGCTCCCAAACATTTCCTGCCAGGACACCAAAAGGATCTACTATAGTTACAGACTGATTTAAATCCTGATTGACGGAAAGGCCACTAACATTACTTCTGGTGACCCAAGGAAAGTACTAAGATGAAATTATTATAAGACACTTAGTAAAAAATACTTCGGGAAAAGGTCAACAAGTATCTTAACGCTGGGGAATAGCAGACACATGTTAAAAAACAAACAGGAGCTGTCATCCACAAACCAGTTCCTGAACACACATCCTATTAATGGGAAAAAGGAAACTTTGATGTCCAACTGTTTACCATCTTGTTGTATAACCTTAAAGGGTCACACTATGTCATTTTGTGGAAGTTTCCTAACCTCCTCAGACTTTAGTTTCCTTATCTGTAAGCAGTTCATCTCAAAGGTCCCTTCCAAACATTATAACTGATACCTTTACAGACAAGTCTTTCTTGGTCTGGGCATGGGATCAACAGCATGATGTGGTCTATCAATAGCCAAGAGGAAGACAGAAGGTGAAGGTATGAAGACTTCTACTATTCAATTTCACTGAAACTAGAAAGTGAAAGTGAAAGTCACTCAGTTGTGTCTGACTCTTTGAGACCCCATGGACTATACAGTTCATGGAATTCTCTAGGCCAGAACACTGGAATGAGTAGCCCTTCCCTTCTCCAGGGGAAGTTCCCAACCCAGAGATCAAACCCAAGTCTCCCGCGTTGCAGGCGGATTCTTTACCAGTTGAGCCGCAAGGGAAGCCAAACCTTCTAATAAATATCCAGAACATAAAATTAAAACAGGCACTGACAAAATATTTGCCAAAAATTCCATTTGTCACATACAGATTTCTTAATAGACAACAAATTCATTATTAATTTCTCTAGCAATGAGTACTGAGTAACAAGAGTCATCTCTGCAAATTTCTCAGTAAACACAAGTAGTGGATTTCTCATTTTTTTCAACCACCTGCTGTATTTACATCTTTACCACCATGGATTTGGAAAGCAATAAAAATTATAGAGTTTGCTGTGACTTTTCCATTTTGACAATCAGTAGTTCATCTAAGTTGAGAATAATTTTTAAAAATGATGACTCAAGTTACTTTCAATAACTTTAATGTAGGTAAAAGGGGAAAATGGCCAAATTCCAGCTGAATTGATTACAATATTAGTCTGGAAACGAATAATCAATTCTATTGTACCAAATACCTATCTGGAAATACACATTCCCCACCCCCCCAAATACTTAAAAGCAGAGCCTGTGCTTGCTTTCCTCAACATCAGACAATTCCCCCCAAACGCTGCCAAGACTGATTCCTGCAAATGTTTCATTCTCCCTGTCCTAGCCAGTGTACACTGGCGACAAGTTCATGTAAGAGCAGCTCTCTCTTCTGCAATATTCTGACCATGCTTTTTCCACTTTCTATCCCAGGCTTCAGCCACATACAACTCAATGGCAATCCATCAGAAGATTTACACTCACCCAACTCATCCCAGAGCTGCCTGTATTTGTCAGTCATTGCAGTGCCTTGTTGCCTCCAAAGTGACAGACGAGGGTCAGCCATGAATTGCTCTGTTATCAAAGTCAACATTCGGGCCCCATTTGAGTCCCTCATCTTCAACATCTCCCGCACCTAGTGGGGGGAAAAAAATACCTTCAGAAAAATGTTAAAAAATGAACAGTAATACAGAGACAGTACACCTTACTTCTTTGGGGAGGGAAGTTAGGGTGGTGGTGGTGGTGGATTCTTTTAACACCATCCTTTTTAAGCAAACAAAAGTTGTTAAAAATAAGCCTTTGTCCTCAATGGCAATTTAATCAAAGAATGACCACTAATTGTTTTAAAATTGTGTTTTTGAATCCACAAAAGAAAAAATAAATTGCTTAACTTCCCAATTCCCCCCTAAAAATGTTTTTGCCAGACTGCAAAGCAACAATACCAAAACAAACAAGACAAATCATTTGGTACCTTCTTAACTCCCTGACTGACTGCACTACCACCAGAGTAATGGAGTCTAAAGAAGTGTACCAAAAACTTTTTAGAGATCTTCTAAACTGATCTAATGATGTCTACAGTAATAGCATCTATCCTTCATTTTTTTTAAAACTTTATTCACATACATACAATTCACCAATTTAAACTGTACAATTCAGTGGTTTTTAGTATATTCAAGCACAAGCTGTACAAGTCCTTCGTTTTTGAGGTAAATTAGTAATTGCACTAGATTCTTTCTCACCAAGGGTTTCAACATAAAGAGCAACACATACTTCTCTTCATTCAGATGGGACTGTTTTTGCAATGGAATGTTCAGGGCTGTGTAAGTTCAAGAACTCTTTTGCTCCAAATGAGCAATCCTTATAGCAGAATCATAAGTGACTTCATAAATTAACTCTGCTTCTCTGTTTTGGAACATCAAGCTCTGTCCATTATCCTTCTGTTAATAGTTCCCAGATAAATGAGAAAGCAAAGAAGGAAATATAAGGCTAAGTTGCTCTACAGGAAATCCTAATGAATCCATCCATTCCTAAAGTGTGAAATGTTGTATGTTCAACAACAGGAATCTAAGCTGAACGCCAGTTCTCTGAATAGGAAATTAGCAGACCAAGGTCATAAGTAGTAGTTGAGAGGGGAAGAGTCCTTTTATTCAAAATTCTTTCTATGTGAAAGCCAAATGGAGGAGGAAATAGGAGATCTTTAATAAAGCAGCCTAAACCTCTAGGTCAATATATTCTGCCTCAGGCCTGTACCCTGAGAAGTAATGGAACCACCTCTCCACAGGCTTCAGAATTTGAGTCTTGTAGAGAACTCAAATGCACTTCTACACTGAATCACAAGAGTGTGCTTCCAGAAGCACTGTTTCAATAATCTTAAGAAGTACTAAAAAGCAGAAAGAAATGGAGTTGCCATTTGTTGGACATCTTGCTAAAGAGTTTTACATTTATACTTCTCCTTTTAATCTTCACAACATCCACAATAAGTAGGGCAGATTATAACACTGATTTTACAAATTATAAAGCCATGCCTCAGAAGTGAAGTAACTTGTCCAAAGGACAAGAGGAACAACTGGAATCAGAATCCAGATCTGTCTTAACTCTGGAAATTATGCCATTTTGAAAATTAGATGTTGCTGTTACTTCATGTAACATATATAATGTGTACACCATATATACATAGATAAAAATAGCAATTGCAGGCCCATCTAATTCTTCTTCCACTAGGCCGCAGTGTACTTTCTACTGATACAAGAATCTAAGAAATACTTACTGTGTGTCTAAATACACCAAACCTTTAATATTACCTCTTCACGTTATAGATTTAATTTATTATTTATTTCCCTGATGAATTTCTAACCTACTACTCAGTTAGCAACAGCAATGAAAATAAATGCTTTACTACTAAGCATATAAACCCAGAACTACTGATCAACCCTCAAGTACATCTATATAGCCTAAAGGTAATTAATTTCAGACTGTTGACTCTGACACATTACAAGAGTTTGAAGTGCTATGAATTACCAAAGATTCATTAAGTCACGTGAAATAATTTTAGAGTTAGATGTATTCTTGAAAGTGAAAAATGAAAGTCGCTCAGTCGTGTCTGACTCTTTGCGACCCTGTGGACTGTAGCCCACCAGCCTCCTCTGTCCATGGGATTCTCCAGGCAAGAATGCTGGAGTGAATAGCCACTTGCTTCTCTAGGGGATCTTCCTGACCCAGGAATTAAACTGGGTCTCTTGAATCGCAGGCAGATTCTTTCCTGTTTGAGCCACTACTATAATTCTTGAAAAACTGGCAATGTATACATGGTATATGAGATACAAGTTTTTTTAAAGGCTGCACTGCATGGCATGCGGGATCTTAGCTTCCTGACCACGGATGGAACCTGTGCTCACCAAAGTGGGAGCTCGGAGTCTTAACCACTGGACTGCCAGGAAAATCCTGGGCTAAAGCTTTATTTAAAGGGTTTTCATTAATCAGAATACACTAGTTTTTGGCCATAAGCAGTAACAGTTTACTTTAATTCTTCTGAGAAATGGCAATCCACTCCAGTATTCTTGCCTACGAAATCCTATTGGACAGAGGAGCCTGGTGGGCTGTAGTCCATGGGATTGCAAAGAGTCAGACATGACTGAGTGACTAAACTTACCCACAAAAGGTTTTAATTACTATGAATATGAGAGAAATTGTTTAACAAAAGTATCAATGAACATAGTTATCTGTTCCTTTAAAACCAATCTGAATTCATTATCTATAATGATGGCTGCACCCCCATTGAAAAGACATTGCCTTAACATTATTTAAAAAGCATTTTATCCAGTATTTAGAAATGTGTTCATGGTACTAAAGTTCTGTGTAAAGCAACAGACACAGCTTCTGTTCACAATGAACTGAAGATAACTTTGTCTCTTAGGCGATCAAATATTTGTGATGAAAATTAACATTTACCAAGACCCAACTACTGTTAAGACACCATTATCATATAACATCATAATCACAACAACTAGAAGGGATATGCTATTATTTACCTAAATTTATACATGAGGAAACTGACTTAAATAACTTGCAAAGATATACACACTCACGATTTTAGAACTGAGATTTAAACCCAGGTTTCTATTTCTCCAAAGTTTACGTTCTTGAAACTAATTTTAAAATATTAACATTAAACTAATTATACAAAGCATATCTTAAGGACTATATTCAAATTTATGCTCTATTTGGGAAAATTAACCAGAAAAGTTTTTTAAAAACTGAAAAAAAATGGCATTTCAATTACTATCAAGCTATTTTTAGTATTGAACAGTTTTTCAAAATTGTATAAGAACTAAAAAAAGACAAAAATGGCCCATATCTTACCTAAAGACATCTAAGTAAATTAATGCTTGCATTACAACACAGAAGTCTCTAATGGTTGATTACAACTTTATTTTTTTCCCTTGGGCCATGCCACTCAGCTGACAGGATCTTAGTCACCCCTGACCAGGGACTGAACTGGAGCCCCAGCAATAAACGTGTGGAGTCCTAACCACTGGACTGCCAGGTAATTCCCATTTCTTAAAAAAAAAAAATTTACAAAGAAGCCTTTATCTTTTTCTATACATGGTCGTATATACTTTCTATAAATGTATATATTTAGAATATTTCTTTAAAAATAAAAAGTCATACCTTTGCAAAGAGCAAATTAAGCTGCTTCCCTGATCCGTGGTACCCGCCCTGGGAAAGGAACAGTTTAACCTGTTCTTGAACCTGCTCTTCATCTAAGTGCCAGCAGTTTTCATCATCTATACTAGCACCTGCTGTTGGATCAGGAGCACCTAGAAATAGAAAGAAAAAATAACACATATGCTAGATAAAAACTCTGTGCTAACAGGACTCTGACAATAAACTTGAAAAGAATTAAGATTCTATACTTTTTGCCTAAATACTTTTTAATCCAATCTCAATATACATACAAATGTATGACCGAAAATAAGTGTGAAATTATTCTTTTATATGCAGAACTTTGCTGCTCTGTGCTAAGCTGAAAGGTAATGACTTAAGAGCTGAGATGTTTCCTTTTTTTTAACATCAGAGACTGTACATGAGGAGATGAATTTACAGGTTCTCTAAAAAATATAAAAATTCACAAAAATGTCTCATTGTAAATATATTGTGTTTATAAAACTCTGCTATGTAGACTTATTTGTAAAATGTTTTTCAAAGACACTAGAAAAATATGAAACCAAGTAAACTCAGCAGAGTATTTCTCTTTACTCTGTTAATTCAAGAAGCTCTCACCATTATTTGCTGCTGTATAAACTGCATGCTGACATAAGTCTTTAGTTGCAGAAAACCAAAGATTGAAAAGGGAAATCAAGCCACTTGGGAACAGGCAGTGCAGCTGTTGTACTAAACCAGGTTATAGTATCACCTTGCCAAACTGCGTAAATATTTTATTGCTGAAGTAAACACAAAAGATAACATCTATGTAACAGTCTGCAGACTACCTTAGAAATTAAAATTACCTGGATATTTAGGCAAGTGAAAACTGTTTTGTATTTATTAATAAAATAAAATGGTATTAAAGGCCTAAGATTCATTAAGTAATACAAAAACGAATCTAAAACCTCTCATTAACAGTGTTCATCTGCTTATTAAGCCCTAAAAAAAATCTGTAGATATGGTTCCACACTTCTTTTAATAATCTTACACAGACTCATTTGGCCAAGGAAATAATCACTAACATGTGCTTGGGACCAGGTTCCATTAGTCTCTAGGAGCAAGAATTGGTCTGTGAACCTCCCTGAAAAAGTGTGCATTCATTCATTCAGAAAACATATTTACTGAGAGCCCTCTGCTCGACTCAGGGATGGAATGGGGTACAAAATAGAATTCCTGTCCTCACAGAATTTATTATCTAGTTCAATGGCTTTCAAACTTTTTTGACTAAGAGCCACAGTAAGAAACATAATTAATACCATACCAATACACCTGTGTATCTGGACACTTATATGAACACATCTATTTATTAATCTGAAGCAAAAGTATGATCAAAAAATATCCTTTCTGTAAAAGTGAGAAGGTCTGATATTTTCTGTACTATTTCACTTTTTAAAGGCTCGTCATGATTTTTAAAAACTGATTTCATAATGAATAATGGGTTGCAATCTACTATTATTGAAACACTGCTTTAAGTGTGTGAAACAAATACCAATGTAATCACCCATTCAAATATATAAGAATAAATGAATTATTCATAGAAAAGCACAAAGAGCCAGGAGACTATCAGAGAGCTCTGACCTGGCCTTGGATTGGCAGAATACGCATATGGAGCTGAGATCTGCCTTAAGTAGATTAGAAGATAACTAAAGGCAGGAATAGGAAGCACTGAATCTACATGTGAGACTAAGAGCTTAGGCAGAGGTCTCAGGCAGAAAGGAACATGGTATGCAGATGAAACAAAAGATACTGTCCACACAACTCAACAGTAGAGGATGAGGGCAAAGAGCAACACAAGACAACTCGAGAACAGAAGAAGGGCCAGAGAGCACTGACAAGGGAGGAGCTTGTTTTTTCTCCCTAAAAGTAAGGAATGGTAATTCACAACAAGGTCATAAAAAGTAGAAGAAAAGAATACTCTAAAAAGTAAAAAATGTTCTGCTCTGATACACATCAATTTCAACAGTCCTACGGAGTCCCTTGGACTGCAAGGAGATCCAACTAGTCCATTCTGAAGGAGATCAGCCCTGGGATTTCTCTGGAAGGAAAGATGCTAAAGATGAAACTCCAGTACTTTGGCCACCTCATGCGAAGAGTTACTCATTGGAAAAGACTCTGATGCTGGGAGGGATTGGGGGCAGGAGGAGAAGGGGACGACAGAGGATGAGATGGCTGGATGGCATCACTGACTCGATGGACCTGAGTCTGGGTGAACTCTGGGAGTTGGTGATAGACAGGGAGGCCTGGCGTGCTGTGATTCATGGGGTCACAAAGAGTCGGACACGACTGAGTGACTGATCTGATCTGACCATGGAGTATTAAGCAGCCATAAAAATGAATGTGAAGATTCTTTATGTACTGCAATGGAAAGATATACCTGAGATATGGGTGATCAGGGAACTCAGAGAGAGACGGTTTTCTGGATTATACAATTAGATAAAACACTGGACAACTCACTCCCTGATACACAGACCACCAGAGCAGGATCAGGTTTCGGGGAGGGGCAGTGTTTGCATCATGAATACAGATTTGATTATTATTATTTTTAATATTTTGGCCATACCTCTCAGTATGCAGAATCTTAGTTCCCTGACCAGGTATAGAACTTACACCCCCTGCAGTAGAAGCTCTGAGTCTTAACCACCGGACCGCCAGGGAAATCCATGAGTTCAGCTTTAGATGTGGTGAATTTGAAGTATCTCTGAGATACTCAGCCAAGAAGAGGGGAAAGGATTTAAAGTACGGAGCTAGATATACTATGGGATGCGGTACAGGGTAAAAAATTGTCTAGGATGGAACCATATGGAAGGCCAACATTTAAAGGCTGGGCAAGAGCCACTATCAGCCAATCAAGTAGGGAGGCATGGGAGGAAAAGAAGGAGGGAGAAAGATATAAATATATTCCACTCCTACCAAGGAAGGAAATCCTATCAAAAACAAACTACTGCTCAAGTATCCTCACATGAATTAGATTTCATTTTCTCTCTCAATGTCCCCTGGAGGTGAGTATAGCTCATGATCCCCTTTCTATAGAAGGAGAAACACAGGTCCAGAGTGATTATGACCTGTCTGTCCACAGCACACACTGCCAAATGCAGTCTCCCAGTTCTCTCCCCTGCTGAAGAATATATTCCAGAACCTTGGAGCTCAAGTTGAACCCTGAAAGCATCAAGGCAGCAGTTGTCAACCATAAATCAAAAAAAAATTTAAGGAAGAATACTGGGATCTGTTATCAGATATGTTTCATCTTTACAGGAAAATTTAAGAACACACAATATTGTGAAGAGCTAATTAACTACTGGGGTTATATCTGTATCCCATTGGGATACACAACCCCTAATCCAGCTCACTTCTTTGATTCTAGAGAAAGATGACACAGACACACACCTGCACAAAGACAGGCCTCTGTTTCCTCAGCCCTAATCTATTATGTAGGAATAAAAAATTAAGTAATAAAAATTAGAAATTTTCTGTGACTATGCAGAAAACAATTTAGTCATAAGAATGCACACAAAGGTAATTAGTTGATAAATAAAACACAACTCAACATTTTAGGAAAATAAACACAACTCAACATTTTAGGAAAAAAGACACGTACACTTTACATTATACACCAGGAAATTCATGTTTACAACAACCCTCCCAAAAGAGGATATTTATTTATTAAACTTTAATGCTAAAGTCTAAACACTTAAATCCTAACATGTCATGATTATATGCATTAAAGTATTGCCTAAGCCTTGCATAAAATGTAGATGTGCAAGATTTATTTCTACTCGCTAATGGCTGTCTATAATCAAAGACAAACCTCTCAGAATTTAGCTTTGAGAAAGGCAGGCAAAGAGAAACGTAATTCAAGCATTTATACATTTGCTATTAGATATAACCCACATTGGGCAGGAACCAGAATCTAGGTATATAAATTAAATGGTCCTTTAAAGTGTTTTAAAACTATCATATTTTTTACCCGTATTTATATTTATAATTACAAACTCAATAACTTTTACAACTGTGTAATTAATCTTTGTGAGCATTTTATGACTAAAGCTTAATTTTACAAAGTTTCAAGCCTTCAGGGAAAGTGAAATTATCTGTTGAACACAGTGCAACGGTTTTATTGGCTCTTGCTCCCAGCCAGAGTGTATGAATTTGATTCACTCTCCTACCTTGGTTACATAATGCCATCGGAGGAGAGCAAAGGAGAGTTCACAAACGTGCAGGACTACTGTCCGTCTCTGGCCTTCCCTGTCTGCTACTTGATTTGGTTCTGTTTTAGCTTTGATTTACTCCAGTATCAAAACTCTTACCCCAGCAGTTCTCAAGATCAGGAATGTATCAAGACTCCTGAGGCACACTGTGAAAAGTAGATGCTTAGGCACCACTTCAGACCTACTGAACCAGAATCCTTGCCACCGATAACAAGGCAGGGGCCGTGGAGATGGGAAGTACGGCTGGGAAACACAATTCTGTATTTGGAGGGAATCTCAAACATGGTGGCATATTCTGGATCTTCGGATTGAAAAGTATTCAGGGTCCAGTGTACTCACTAAAGTACACTAAATTTAAGACCTATTGACTAAGGTATCTGTCTCTTATCACAAAAACAGTCATTTCCAAGCACTGGACACTACCAAATCACACTGCAAATTTTAAACTGAAATATTAAGACATATTCAATAACTGGTTTATGCTATGTTTGGTATGTGAAATTATTCACAGCTTTGTATTCTAATGGGGAATTTAATTATTTCTCTTTTCTTAAAACTGCTGGAAAACAAACTCAAACAAAAAGTGAAAGGCTTTAGTTTACATCTTCATCTTAACTGTGACCTAACTGCCTCAGTACCATGGTTGTCCAAATAATGCTTTAAGCATTTACATTTAAGAGTGCTCTTTTTTTGTTGTTGTTAAAATTAAATTGTCAAATTCAGTCTACAGAGGAAGAATGCAGGAAGCAGATGTTTACACTGCAGAGGTGATTAATTCAGCCTCTTTTGCAGGACCTATAAAGGAATGCCATCTCCTACAGTTTTAGTGCCTGCTATTAAAGATAGGAAACATTAAGTCTGTGGCTTACAAAGACACTGGTACACCTGTCTTACAAGCTGAAGGCAAAAATCCTGACATCTAACATTGGCACTGAGAGAGAAAAGGCAACGCAGCAAACTTCAGTGATACAGGTTCAGGAAAAAAAAAAAATCTTTCTTTAGCAAGGATAAGAACTAGAAGACCACTGAAAAATAATGTAATAATGTGTACTGAATAAATACACACTTGAGAAAAGCTTTAAATTTTATTCTTACTGAAATCCTCATTTCAAGGCAGTAACTAATGTCTTCGTTTCCAAATACAATTTTGTGGTGGCTGAAACAGCCAGATCCTTCATCACCTGTTCTCAGTGGTCAGTCCATGTAATTCTACTGCCATGATGCAGTGTGGTATCCTCTCTAAGAGCTGTTAGAGGACAACCTGTTTAGCCTGGAAGCTAATGACAAAGGGAGTCCTGGCATGAGCCAGCCTCTGCTCCCTCAACAAGCCACCTTCCCTTCAACTAAATGCCAAAGAAATAAATAAGTAGCACTGTAATCAGGATATAGCTCAGGGAACTCAAATAGGCCTGTCAAGGTTTATAGCTCCTCTACTCTTTTCCTCTCACCTGACTTTATTACTCATCTCTTATTATTTTTTAATTTACTTCAGAAGTTCCAGTGATATACTTATTCATGTACAGAAATAATCATGTATTTTATATGGATAAAGAGCAATAAAACACTTGTACATTCACTAATGCTCATTAAAAAATGAAGAATATAAGCATAGAGTGCTTAAGAGTTAGGTCATTTTCCATAACCTAACTAACAGATATATTAATATATTAGCAATTACTTGGTACACAAATAATTAAATGCAAAGTTCTCAGAAAGTCTCATTTTTACGTAACCTGACTCTTCTGATTTATTAAAAGAGATCTACTATGATTGCAAGGTTCAAGAATGATTTGCTCAGATTATTTTCACCTGTGGCGGATTCATTTTGATATTTGGCAAAACTAATACAATTATGTAAAGTTTAAAAATAAAATAAAAAATAAAAAAAAAAATAAAACAGAACAACACTTCCACAAAAAAAAAAAAAAGAAACAAAGATTTTTTTAAAAAACTTCACAATTATTTTCCTCAACGATACCACCGCCAGCTGAAGACTCACGTCAACTGCCACATCACAATGATGGATAATCGCAACTTAACTTTACCCCTTTATAACTCTCCTGACCTTATGAAATAGGCACTCTTTACAGACTATGTTTTACACGTAAGAAAACTAAGCCCTGAGGAGATTTAGTTCCTTCCCTCCACTAAAAGTGCTGGAAAGCAAAGGGACTAGAATTCTCATGCAGGCTGTCGAACTTCTAAGTTCTTCAACACCCTGAGTACTCTTACAGCGCGAGGGGTGAAAAGCCTACAGTGAGGGACACGGGGACAAAAGCCCCCAGAGCCAACATGGAGACTTGTTCTTGTCAGTCGCCAAGTGCTGTCGGACAACTTGCGACCCACGGACTGCAGCACACCAGGCTTCCCTGTCCTTCACCATCTGCCGGAGGTGTCTCAAACTCATATCCATTGAGTTGGCAATGCCAGCCAACCAGCTCATCCTCTGTTGTTCCCTTCTCCTCCATTCAGGAGAGGGATGGTGAGCAAACTGATCACAGCTGGTAACAAGCCACTGACAATTATGAGAGTCGGGTAGTGTCAGAGATGACTGTAGGGTATGAGAGAAGGCATGACTTGGAGGTAAAAACAGAAAGGATAAAGGATATCGAGCTAAAAGTAACTTGGCTGCTTCTGTACTACCGTATCACGTATACCTGCTGGGTCAGAGATGTGACGCCTCCCAAAAGATTACTTCTCTTCTGCTAAAACGAGATGTTTTTCCATATGAAGATGATCATGTGTGCATGACTGTATATTTCAACAATTTTTTAGAAGAAATTTAAATCATATTATGAAAACATCAAGTTCTAATTAAAACTTAATGGTAAAACTGGTCATTTTTGAAGGGAGATTTGGCAGTAATTACAAAACTTAAAATGCCCATACCAATTGTTCTGGCATTTCTACTATTAACAAAGAATCTATTACTCAAAAGCACTTGCACAAATTCACACATACAAAAAGAATGGTCACAGTAGAATTGCACATAGTAGAAAAAAATGAAAACAATTTTGAAATCATTTGGTATGTTAATGATTCAACAGACCCATAATATGTAATACTACACAGCACTTAACACAGTAACAGACCTTTTTGTACTAGTAAGATAAAGTATTCATGATGTATGGAAAAAGAAAAAAAAGAAACTACAAAAAAACTTTTAAAACTGTTTTTAAAAAATTACATACTTGTGTGTGCACCAAAAAACTGCCTCACACACTATAAACCACACTATCAGCAGCAGCTGCCTTGGGGGAATAAGGGAGTTATTGGAGACTAAGAGAGCCAATGACTACTTGTCTTTTTATCTTCATTTACTTCTATACGTTTTTCCACATGTATTCTTTTTTTTTTTTTACTTTTACGTTTCACACTACTGCACTTTGAGATAGCACATTTAAAGCAACTTTTATTCTCTCCTATAGATTTGCTAATTAAATTGACCACCACTAGTAGGTCATACCTTTGTTTCACCAACTGTCAATGCCAGAACTTCTACAATAGAAAGGATAATGCTTGTAATAACCAAATTATCTCCCTGGGATAACTGAAAAACTGGTTGCTAACGCAAGCCCAATTACATGAATATGACCATCCACAGGGAAACAAAATGAAGAGAGATGTGACATGAAGCCTCTGTCAAACGACTCCAACTGTCTCTCACTCATATTTGGAACATATGTACAAGAATAAATCTCCAAATTCTAAGAAAACGGAATTTAAAAATGATATCTTTACTTTTTTAAAAGTATCATTGATTTACAATATTATATTAGTTTTAGGGTTTCAGTATTTTTATAGACAACACTCCATCAAAAGTAACTACATGATAATGGTTATAATTCCCTATACTATACAATATACCCTTGTTGTTTATCTATTTTTTATTTTTTTTTAGGTTATGCATTTTGTTTTATTAATTTTAATTGGAGGCTAATTACTTTATTGTATTGGTTTTGTCATACATCAACAGGAATCCGCCACAGGTGTACACATTTTTTTTTAATATACAGTGCTTTGTATCTCTTAATCTCATAACCCTAATTTGACCCTCCTCCCTTTCCTCTCCTCTCTGGTAACACTTAATTTGTTTTCTATATCTTTATGTCTCCTTCTACTTTGCTGTATACATTTGTTATTATTATATTTTAGATTCCACATATCACTGATATCATAGAGCATTTGTCTTTCGCTAAGCATAATGGCCTCTAGGTCCATCCTTGTTCCTACAAATGGCAAGCTTTCATTATTTTCCTATAACAGAGTAGTATTCCACTTGTATTCATACACCCCTTCTTCTTTATCCAATTATCTACTGATGGACACTTTAAAGTGAAAGTCGCTCAGTTGTGTCTGACTCTTTGCAATCCCACGGACTATGTAGTCTATGGAATTCCCCAGGCCAGAATACTGACGTGGGTAGCCATTCCCCTCTCCAGGGGATCTTTCCAACCCAGGGTTCGAACCTAGGTCTTCTGCATTGCAGGAGGATTCTTTAGCAGCTGAGCCACCAGGGAAGCTGGGTTGTTTCCAAATCTCAGCTATTCTAAATCAACAGTGCTGCTATGAGCACTGGGGTGCATGTACCTTTTCAAATTACTCTTTATTTTTTTTGCTGCATATATATATCCAGGAGTGACTCCATTGTTAAATCTATTTGTAGTTTTTCTTTTTTTTTTTTTTAGGAGCCTCTGTACTGTTTGTAATGTAATGCCTCTAATGTAAAGTGGCTGCACCAGTTTACATTCCCACCAACAGAGTGTAAGTGTTCCCTTTTCTCCACATCCTCTCCAACATTTGTTATTTGTAGACTTTTTAAAAAAATTATTTATTTACTTATGGCTGTACTGGGTCTTTGTTGCTGCACAGGCTTTTCTCTAGCTGCAGTGAGCAGGGGCTACTCTCTAGTTGCGATGTGCAGACTTTTCACTGTGGTGGCTCCTTTTGTTGCAGAGCAGACTCTAGGGCTTGGGCTTCAGTACTTGTGGCATGTAGGCTCAGGAGTTGTGGTTCTCGAGCTCTAGAGCAGTCTCAGCAGTTGTGGCCACAGGCTTAGCTGCTCCACAGCATGTGGGATCTCCCCAGATCAATGATCGAATCCATATCTCCTGCACTGGCAGGCAAACTCCTAACCACTAAGCTAGCAGGGAAGACCTGTTATTTGCAGACTTTTTGATGATGGTCACCCTGATAGGCATGAGGTAATATCTTACTGCTATTTTAATTTGCATTTCTCTAACAATTAGTGGTTTTGAGCATCTTTTCATGTGTCTATTAGCCATCTATATTTCTCTTTTGGAAAAATGTCTATTCAGGTCTTCATCCATTTTTTTGAATGGGTTTTTTTTTTTTTTTTTTGGATATTGAGTTATATGAACTATTTGTATATTTTAGATATTAATCCCATGTCAGTCATATCATTTGCAGGTATTTTCTCCCATTCTATAGGCTTATTGTTTTGCCAATGGTTTCCTTTACTGTGTAAAAGCTTTAAAGTTTAATTAGGTTCTATTTATTTTTGCTTTTTTTTTTTGCCTTAGGAGACAGATGCAAAAAATATTGCTACAATGTACGTCTTAAGTGTTCTGCCTATGTTCTCTTCTAGAAGTTTTATGGTTTCAGGTCTTACATTTAAGTCATTAATCCATTTTGATTTTTTTTTTAATGTTGGAAGAAAATGTTCTAATCTCTGTTTCACATGTAGCTGTCCAGCTTTCCCAGAACCACATGTTGAAGAGACTGCCTTCTCTTCATTTTATATTCTTGCCCGCTTTGTTGTAGATTAATTGACCACAGGTGTGTGAATTTACTTCTGGGCTCTTTATCCTGTTCATTAACCTCTGTGTCGGGTTTCTGTACCAGTACCGTGCTGATTACTGTAGCTTCGTAGCATAGTTTGATGAGTGGGAGGGTGACAGCTCCAGCTTTGTTCTTTTCTCTCAAGATTGCTTTGGTAATTCTCTGTCTTTTGTGGCTGCATATCAATTTTACGCTAAAGCCTCTGACTGTGTGCATCATAACAAACTGTGGAAAATTCTTAAAGAGAAGGGAATATCAGAATATCTTACCTGTCTCCTGGGAAATCTGTATGTGGGTCAAGAAGCAACAGTAAGAATCTTATATTGAACAATTGACTGGTTCAAAATTGAGAAAGGAGTACAACAAGGCTGTTTACTGTCACCCTGTTTATTTAACTTATATGCAGAGCACATCATGTGAAACGTCAGGCTGGATGAGTTACAGGCTAGAATCAAGATTGCCATGAGAAATATCAACCACCTCAGATATGTAGATGATACCACTTTAATGGCAGAAAGTAAAGAGGAACTGAAGAGCCTCTTGATGCGGGTGATAGAGGAAAGTGAAAAAGCTGGCCTAAAACTCAATATTAAAAAAACTAAGATCATTGCATCCAGTCCCATCACTTCTTGGTAAACAGAAGGGGCAAAGGTGGAAGCAGTAACAGATTTCCTCTTGGGCTCTAAGATTACTGTGGATGGTGACTGCAGCCATGGAAGTAGAAGAAAACTGCTTCTTGGCAGGAAAGCTACAACAAACCTAGACAGTGTATTAAAAAGCAAAGACATCACTTTGCCAACAAAGGTCCATATAGTCAAGACCATGGTCTTTCTAATAGTCATGTACGGATGTGAGGGTTGGACCATAAAGAAGGCAGAGCACCAAAGCATTCATGCTTCTGAACTGTGGTGCTGGAGAAGACTCTTGAGAGTCCCTTGGACAGCAAGGAGATCAAACCAGTCAATACTAAAGGAAATCAGTCCTGAATATTCACTGGAAGGACTGATGCTGAAGTTGAAGCTCCAACACTTTGGCCACCTGATGTGAAGAGCCAACTCACTGGAAAAGATCCTGAAGCTGGGAAGGATTGAAGGCAGAAGAAGAGGGCAACAGAGGATGGAATGATTGGAAGGCAGCATTGATTCAATAGACATGAACTTAAGCAAACTCCAGGACATGGTGAGGGACACGGAAGCCTGGCATACTGCAATCCATGGAGTCACACAGAGTCGGACATAACTTGGCAACTCAACAACAACAACAATGAATTTTAGGATTTTCTGTCCTAATTTTGTGGAAAATATCATTGTTATTTGATAGGGCTTATATCAAATCTGTAGGCTGTTTGGGGCAGTATATCCATTTTAACAATATTAATCACTCCAATTCAAGAGCATGAATATCTTTACATTTCTGTGTATCATCTTCATTTTCCTTCATCAATGTTTTATTGTTTTCAGAGTACAGGCCTTTCACCTACTCAGTTAAATTTATTCCTATGTATTTTATTCTTTTCCATTTAATTTTTAATGACATTATTTTTTTAACTTTCTTTTTCTGATATTTCATTATTAGTGTACAGATGTGCAACAGATTTCTGTATATTAACCTGAAGCCTGCAACTTTGTTGAATTCATTTATTAGCTTTTGGGTGGAAATCTTAGGGTTTTCTATGTGAATAGTAACAATTTAACTTCTCTTTCAATTTGAATGGCTTTTACTTCTTTTTTCTGTCCAATTGCTGTGGTGAGATCTTCCAATACTACATTAAATAGAAGTGGTGGGAGTGGAAATCCTTGTCTTATTCCTGAATTTGGAGGAAAGGCTTTAGCTTTTCACCACCGAGTATGATTTTTAACTATGCATGGGTGTGTCATAAATGACCTTTATTACATAATAAAGGACACTGTTACTTAATTTTGAGTGTCCATTACTTCTTAAATACTGTCCTTAGGGAAGCTGCCAAAAGATACAGGTCATAGTTCTAGCCCTGATGGAGCTTACAATCAAGTAAAAATAAGCTACACAACAAACATGGGATGGCTGAATAGATTCGGTTGTTTGGTAATATCTGGGAGAGACTGAATGGATTGATATATATAACGGCTGGGACATGGAAGTATTTGAAGGCTAAATTAAGCAAGACAGGCAGGCATGAATGGAATTTATACTGCTAGTTTTATACAAAACCATGCTGAAACAAAACTAAATGTCTGATGGAAGAACAACACACAAATGCACACTTGGGTATAAGAGGTACATTGGTCCTTCTGTGTGTGTCTGTGTAAAAATACTACCACCAGTCACAGAATCAGGGGTGGAAAAGATCTTACATGTCATGTGTCAACCTTACCTGACATGTAAATAGAACTGACTCAAACAACTGAATTTGAATTGCACAGGTCCACTTGCAGAGGATTTTTTTTCAACAGTATTAATAAATATTAAATACTACACAATCCCCAGTTGAATCCACAGACACAGAACTGCAGATACAGAAGAACTGTGGATACGAGGAACCACGAGTGCAGAGGAACTGCAGGCACCCAGGACTAACTATGTAAGTTACATGTGGATTTTCAACTGCACAGTTGGTTGATGTCTCTAACACCCAAATTGCTCAAAGGTCAGCTGTACACGCCTTCTACATTTGGCTGACTGAGATGGTATCTCTAGACACTCGACAGTGAAATGAGGGATGAATCTAGCCTACTTTGGGAACTGACTCAAGCACTGGGGGTAAAAGGGCCACAGAAATGACATCCTTTCCCTCTGGTCCAAGAAGAGACCAATGCCACAGGTGACACTCCATCTGTCCCTTTTTGTCGTAGTCTGCCTAGTACACACTATCCCATAGGGAAGTCCCCAAAAGGAAGTGCAAAAGAGGAAAAAGTAGAAGAGGAAATATATGCCAGAGAGTCAGAGGACAGCAAGCTGACCTCCAACTCTGTTATCATCCATCCCCCAACAGGTTTCTTTTCTCTTTTTAACTATGACTACTTATGGGTACCCCAACATGACATAAACTCTTATCTTTTCTTTAATATTTTACATATGTAAGTATGACCAAGATTTTTCCAATGCTGCTAGTGAAGATTATGAGCATTTTAAAGATGAGAGAAATGAGTCTTACCCAGGGTCACACAGGTAATATACAGCAGAGATAATAATGTACTCTAGGTCTCCAGATTTCAATGTTCTGTCCAGATACCACAATTCACTAATTTATAATACATTAATAAGAAGCATAAAAGACCAAAAAACAGCTAGGATGAATTAACCAAGACAGCAGGTTAGCATTTAGAAATCAGTAAATTTCTAAGCACTGAGAAAAAACAATAGCTTTTCTGTTTTTGGAGGATATGGAAGCTAGCAAGTTTTATTATAATATAAAACCATGGTAAACAATTTTGCTTATCAACGCAAAATGGCAACTGGCAATCTCCCTGGAGGGCCATTAACATCAATTAACTACCTTACAGCGACTTTTTAGCACACAATAATTGATTTAATCTAATCAAAATTATGTGGAAAATTTTATGAAACCAAAATGAAATGTAAAAAACTGACAAGGACTGAACAATTACAATAACTAAGTCTGTATTTCAAGTACTTTTACTCAATCTGTGATCCTGGATAAGTCACTAACCCATTCTCCTTGGTTTCTTCATCTACAAAGTATTACAATTATAAATTTGCAATATGTAGCTTACAAGGAAATTATCAGGAACAATATGCCTGGAATAGACTTGAAAAAACTTTTAATTCCTTAGCATAAAGTTCTTTAAAAAATATTTCAAAATAGTAAGTAAAGCAACTAATAGAATTTTAAGAAGCTTTAGGACAAGTTCATAAGAAAAAGGAAAAACCTACTGTTAGCAGCATAGTTTGCATTTACTTAAAAATTGTATTATGGCTTTCTTTTAAAAAGGATTTAGATAAGATAAACCTCATTCTCTTTAAGATACCTACTAACAAAATCTAATCTAAATCCTATCCTAACTCTATTTATCTAGTTAGGTAAAAGTGATGCTTTTCCTTACAGAAAAATGAACTCTTCCTAATATTCATGTTCAAGACATTTTTTTTTTCAAAGAAAAAAACATTCTCAAAACCATGAAAATACTGCTTAAAAAATGAGTCAGAGGATGCTTAATGTGCAGATGTCTGGAGGCAGGTGGGACCATGTAGTCAAATAACTGCAAAACATTTAAAAATCCCACCCCCTACTAAGTCATCAATCTAACAGTTAAAATAAGACCCTCCAGGGAGCAGATTTCCCATTTCATCACTTAAGGTCACGGCCTGCTTTCTAACTATCTTCTTTTTTGCCACTTGTCACACTAGAATGGAAAGCAGGAAGGCAGCTTGTGTAATTGGCCCATTTCCAGGCTAGGAGCAAATGTGATGATAAATTAAGTGGAGAAAGCTGGCAGGAGAAACTGCTCAAGTTCACTGCTCTCGTGGAGCTGTTCTCATACAACGGTTATCTGAAAATCACATTCAGTTTAAAGCTAACCTGCATTCTGTCCTTGATATTTCCTTAGTTTTTTTCTTCTAATTTTAGAAAGTCTGAAAGAAATATAATGTCTTGTGAATACTTTCTTACATCCAACCTTAGATTGTTTCATTAATCTCACTATTTTGACGCAGAAATGGATTTTAAAAGCTTTTAGATAAGAAATTTGGGGGTCTGCTATCCTTTAAAACAAGGAAGACAGATGCAGAACAAACAACTGACTTGGTATGGACCTCTGGTTAAACTAAAACTTTGAGAACTAAATGACCAAGTGGATTATATGAATTTTAAAGAAAGGAAAAAAAGGGAGTGCATAAAAGTTTGAAGAAATGGTATATGCTATTCTTCTGCCTTCAGTGAATGTTTTAATAAGAAGCCACAAACAGGCTCCTGAGAAATCTCTGAGATGACTGTTAGCTGGCCTGAATTTTCACACAGTAACACAATGGAGACAGACGGTATGACAGAGCAGAAGCCTACTTAAACTTAAAGAGTCCTTGAGTGCATGTGCTTTTGGTGGATCCAGGGTACTTCTGTGGCAGAGTTGTTTACCATCCTGTTACTCAACACTGGCAGATTCTACCAAGTAAAATGCTTTATACACCTTGTAACAGCTACTTTAATAAAGCTGAGACTGAGACTGATATGCAGAGCTGAGACTGATATGCAGAGCGCTAGAAGAAATATGGTTATATGGATTTTCCACTGACATAAAAGACATATTAAAAGTATCATAAGACACCAGGAGACTTACAAAAGAATGTTCATAGCTTTATTCAAAACAAGGTTCATCAACAGTGAAATGGACAAATAAATCATGGTGTCCTCATACCCAGAATACTTTCTAGAGAGCTACTGTTCCAATAAGGTCACTACTAACCATGTGGCTACTGAACACCTGCAATGTGGCTAGAGTTTGATCTGAGATGTGCTTGTGGTTAAGTGTAAAACAGATTTTCAAAGAATAATGTGAATAAGAAGTGAAATATATAAATATTTTTGTTGAATTTATGAATGTTAGACTAATATGAATATGAACTGCTTTTTCAAGTATATTGAGATAAACATTATTAAAATCAATTTTACTTGTTTCTTTTTAAATATTTTAAATTATACATGTGGTTCACTTCTATTGGTATTTCTAGTGCTGCTTAAGAGCAATGAAAATGAATGAACTAAAAGGTACATGAAACAATGTAAATAAATCTCATAAACATGAGATGATGTTTATGATTATCCAAATCATTCATGATTTTGAATGAAAGAAGTCAGATAGGGGCTTCCCTCATGGCTCAATGGTAAAAAATCTGCCGCCAATGCAGGGAATATGGGTTCGATCCTCTGATCTGGGAAGATCCCACATGCTGCAGAGCAACTAAGCCCGTGCGCCACGACTACTGAGCCCTAGAGGCTGTGTTCCACAAGAGAAGACACTGCAATGAGAAGCCTGCATGCAGCAATGAAGACCCAGCACAGCCAAAAATTAATAAATAAATAAAATTCAAAAAAAAAAATACGTCAGATACCTAAAGTTTAAAATCAGGTAAGACTAAACCAGTGTTTAGTGATGTTAACATTAAAACACAAAGCACCAAGGAAGTGATTACCATAAAAACATCAGGCAATGGTTACCATGAGGAACAGAAAGTAGCTGGTGACTCAAAGTAAGGGGGCACACATGGAACCCTCTCAAGTACCAAATGTGATCTATTTTGTGGCCTGGGTGTTGGTTCACTTTGTTAATATGCACATATATATTTTATGCACTTTTCTGTGTTACGTCTCACAATTTTAAAAAGTTTTTAGGAAGTGAGCTCAAATTGCTTTCCTTAAACATTTACACTTTCTATGTCAAGGATTGAGTGAACTGGTCTCATATCTCAACTATATGTAGACAGCTGATACACATGCTAACAAATAAGTGAGATAAGTTCTGTGTATAAAAGACTTAAAAGAAACTTTTTGAGATTTCTTATACACAATAATAGTCATATCCTAAACTCTGTCTAAACAAATTTTAGTAGTTTTCTAAAAATAAATTATTTCTTAACATGCAGTATCATATTAGAAACTTAATGCCTTGGAAAATACACTTTTAAGAAAATGAAAAAAATTCTGCATACATGTAAGTCAGTTTACTGACAACAGCTGACAAGGGTGAATTTGTGTTTACCATAGCCAATATCTAGTATTTGATAAAACTGTATTAATATAAAACATAAATGTTTAAGAGCCAAGCTTTAACAAATGAGAGATCTTTCTGAGCATAAAAGGCTTGGTATCTCAAGAATGAACACTTCAGAAGAAATGTTTTAAGATGCAAAACTGAATTTAAATCCTCAGCTACCTAAGGGCAATGCTGATGATCTAATTCATATTTAATTTACTTTTATATAGAAGAATTAAACTTATAAATGAACAATAATCCCAAGAAGCAAGCTACAGAATGGCTGTCTATACTCACCATGTACTTGGTTGATTTCAGAATTCTGGGAAAGAATTTCATCTGCTAATTTTTGAGCAGTTGGCAAAACTTCTGTGTGGTGCACTGTGATCAAATACTGTACAAACTTTTGTAGTTGGTCTCTATTCATTTGAAAGAGAGTCTCTGAAATGGGAAGATGCAATTTGACCTGATCTGGCTTGCGGATGCGGTATAAAGACAGTGCCACAACATGCGCACAATAAAATATGTCCTTGTTTCCACAGCTGCAGGTCACTGAGGTAATCTTGCAACGATCAAAGCTGATGGCCACGTTGCAAACAGTTTCTGGCTCCGATTGTATTGCAGGTTCTGTCACTGTGCCACTCAAGTGGAAACCTATATGAAAGAAAGGGAGGAGAGAGTTCAGCTTCTGCATTCAGATGCTACAAAATATTTTAATTCTTTGAAATGTGTAGTACTTGACAGCAGTAAGAAAAACATATGACAGCTTTTATTTTAAAGTAAAGACATTCAGGTCACTCAAACCTCCCTCCCCCAGCATCTTACAAGTTTAAAAAAAAAAAAAAAGCTATTTAACAGACATGCTCAAGTATTTTACCCAGCCATATGAAAACACTTACTGCAGTACACCACCATCACACCTATATATATGTATATACATATACCACATCAAAACTATACCTAGATCACAGCTTCAACAAGCCATCATTACACTATTTTAAATCTGTGGTATAGTGGCTCAGACGGTGAAGAATCTGCGTGCAATGCAGGAGATCCCGGTTCAATCCCTTAGTTGGGAAGAGCCTCTGAAGAAGGGGATGGCTACCCACTCCAATAGTTTTGCCTGGGAAATCCCATGGACAGAGGAGCCTGGAGGGCTACAGTCCATGGGGTTGTAAAGAGTCAGCCACGACTAAGTGACTAACACTTTCACTTTCCTACTTGACCAAAATCAAGTAGTTTTCTCCCTCACCATCCCACCTTTTTTAAACAATTTTTTAAAATAGAGTAGGTCATTTCAGCTTTCTTCTCAACAAACTCCTCCCCTTCCTTCTACCTTTATTCTAGGCAGCCCCAGTATAGCAGTGTCTCTGGGGAACGGCAAAGCACACCAAAACCTGAAGCCAACACCATCGCTGAAGTAGCTCACAATGATGATTTTCTTTTCTATCACAGAGCAAGTGAAGGTGAAAGTCGTTCAGTTGTGTCCAACTCTTTGTGACCCCATGAACTATAGAGCCCATGGAATTCTCCAGCCAAGAATACCAGAGTGGGTAGCCTTTCCCTTCTCCAGGAGATCTTCCCAATCCAGGGATCGAACCCAGGTCTCCTGCATTGCAGGCAGATCCTTTACCAACTGAGCCATCAGGAAAGCTCATCACACAGAGTAAAGCTGGTACAAACATGCTCATTTGCACATATGGGTGCACAAAATCACAAAGCAGCAAGGGACCCAGGCTGTATAGCTTCAACTTAGAACCACAAAGGAATTCTCTACAACCTCATGACCAACAGCTTCAGAGCACTGATTCGAAGGATCCAGCAATGAGACACTCAAGCCACACGAGCAGCAATTCCTCATGGATAGCTTTAGCTACAGCTCACAGCCAACTGAAAACTGTCTCCTGCTGCCACTGGCCGCAGTCAGTCAGTCCTGTCCTGTCTGGTTAGGGCATAAACTGCCCTCACTCCTTTCCCCTAAATATGGGGAGCTATCCTGAATTCTTTTTGGCACACCATTCAGTTCCATCTACCCTCTCTGAAAGTCACGATAAACTTTAAGGGGAATCCCTTTAGAAACACAGGCCACACATTTACCTCAGGATTAAGTACTTGACAGAAACCTGAATGTTACAAATGTAATGAAGCTCCTCTCAGCCTTCCACTATCTATGCTACTTGAATTAAACTTATCTAGCAGGCCACTATTTCTTCATTCTCTCCCAGTGGGAAGTCTGGGAGGGGGGCTGCATTTGGAGCTGCAGAGATGTGACAGGGCAATGACAGTCAGATGATACCTAGAGTGTACATGTGGGGCATCTGAACCCTACTTATCACCTTCAAGGGAGGGCTTCCTTTAGGCCAGGAAGTTGGGAAAAACATTATTCAACTTACAAGAAATCTTTCAGAGTAGTATAACTTCACCTTGATAATTCATATTCAGCAACAAAGTGGAGAGAGAAAAGTGCTGTAATTTTTTTTAACCAAATTATCAATTTAAAAGGTGTATTTCCAAAAATCAAATCACTATCATTGCTTTGTAATAAGGAAATCTGATAACTGTAATATGGTAATCTTTGGTTTTCTTCCCACAAAGCTCATCCCTGTTTCCAAATGGATATTCCAGTTTCCTGTTATAACTCTTTTGGTCAAGAAGTTTTTGTGGGGGCTTCCCTGGTGGCTCAGTGGTAAAGAATCCGCCTGCCAATGTGGGAGACACAGGTTTGATCCCTGATCTGGGAAAATTCCACATACCTCGAAGAAAGCCTGAGAGCCACAACTACTGAGCCCATGCTCTAGAGCCTGGGAGCCATAACTACTGAGCCCACGTGCCTAGTCTGTGCTCCGCAAAGAGAAGCCATCACAACGAGAAGCCTGGGCACCATAATGGAAGAGTAACCCCCACTCGCCGCAACCAGAGAAAGCCCGCGCAAAACAAAGGCCCTGCACAGGCAAAAAAAGATTTAAGGTTTTTTTTGAAAACCACAAAGTAAAGCTACAGAGCATATGTGATCATATTTTTAAAAAATTTTAATGCATTTTCCCATGAGAAAAAATAATCACACAAAAAAGTAAACACTGAGGAAAATTTCAGAAATAATAATAAGAGCAGTCTTGCCTTTTTATGTATCAGTGCACTAAGAACTTAACAATAATTAGAAGATCATGCATGGCACAGGCATAGATTAAGAAAAAATAGAAAAAAAAACCCCAAAACAACGGATTATAAGAAAGTCTAGAAAGTTTCCAAGTATATTCTGTATATCTAGTGCAAAGGATCTCTGTTTTCCACCTATCACATATATATGTGTACAAAAGAAACTAGTTGTCATTACAGAAAGATAGTTTTCATAAACTAACCATTTATAAAGTCAATCTCTCTCAGTTTGCTACTGCTGCTGCTAAGTTGCTTCAGTCATGTCCGACTCTGTGCAACCCCATAGACAGCAGCCCACCAGGCTCCCCGTCCCTGGGATTCTCCAGGCAAGAACAATGGAGTAGGTTGCCAGTTCCTTCTCCAATGCAGGAAAAGTGAAAAGTGAAAGTGAAGTCGCTCAGTCGTGTCCGACTCTTAGGGACCCCATGGACTGCAGCCCAACAGGCTCCTCCGTCCATGGGATTTTCCAGGCAAGAGTACTGGAGCGGGGTGCCACTGCCTTCTCCGTTCTCTCAGTTTAACACTCCTTTATTTCTCCTTATCCACCAAGTCAGCACTTTAGTCCCTCTGCAAAAGTGATACTGAAGAACTTCTCCTACCACAGGCAAAGCCAAGACAACTGAGGATCCAAACGAGTTATACTAGTTAGTATTTAAACAGTCTGAAAGGCTATAGTTTGACAGGTGCTTCAGAACAGATTAATTTAACTATCAAAGGCCCTTAGCAAAACTGATGAAGCTCTCAAATAGTTTTGCAAAACCAACTTTTCTGTACTCATGTAGCTGTATAAGTCAGAGGTACAGCGAACCCTGATACAATTATGCTAGGAGAAAAACCCCACGTATTATCCAATTTCATTATGTCAAATATTTACTACTCTCATAAAATATTTTAAAAAGCAAACTATAAAATATTGCAACCTCCAAAACAATTCAAGAGGTGTGTGAGGACACAAACAAACACATTCATGTCTTATAAAGTACACTTCATTAATGTAGTATCATCAGGATTGAGGTGCTTCATGAATGTTCACTTTCTAAGTAATTCTAGATTATCTTTCAAGTATCCAAACTCCTTTTCAAAATTCTAACCATTTTTTTTAAGTATTTCTACATGGTACAGGTTTTACCTCGCCACCCCAGTCAGCTGACCATTTGGGGTGTTACCACGTGAAAGGGACAGCACTCCCTGGACAGACAACTGCAGGTGGCAGGACTTTTAAGTGAGCTCTCATTTTTTTCTCTACTATCAGCTATCACAATGACTCCTCTCTCCTACAGCTATTCTCTTTCATAGAAAATTCATTCCCCTCAGGTCAGCTGCACCTCTAATTTGACTCGCTTTGTGGCAATTATTTAATGCTCAGAGGCCTATTTGGGGTTTCCCCTCCTCACTTTGAGGCTGGGATGGATACACGAAAATTACACAGGGGACAGTAGGTATAATACTGAGCCAATATGTAGGAGGTTCCATCAAGCCTTACTTCAGGGTTGTGCAGTCATGTATTCTGGCCTCGCCTATTTGAGAAAACTTGGGAATTCTACCAACTCACTTTCTCCAAGTGCTAAATCATACCAGAGCTCCCACAGGAGAAGCAAGGAGAATATTCCTCCCTCAGAGATTCTTAGAGATGTCCCTTAAGACATTCTCCCCCACCCTCTCCACCGCACCCCACAGTGGTCTTATATGTTAGGTACTGGGTAACTTGAAACAAAGCAATGTTCTTGAGAACGGATTTTGCCTTTCTGGAATTCTGACAATCCCAGATAACAAGCTGCCTCAAGACTGTAGATGCGAAAATCTCCTACTGGGATAGTCAGCTGTTCTATATGCCAGAACTGAGGATACAAAAGGGGGTAATCCTGTGCTCTATGGTAAACCATGGATAATTAACTTTTATTTTCAAATAACTATAACTGAAGAAATTATGCAAATCTTTTTTAATAAATATATTTGACTTTATAAAATATAATCTGTCAAAGACAGCTAATCCCATTAACAGCAAACCTCACAGGCAGTCAAACTGTCTGGTCATCATGCCACCACAGAGCCCAATCTAACTTTAGTATTCACATCCTCAATCTGCAGGAACTAAACCAAAGCACAGTGCTGTGTGTGCGTGCGCTAAGTTGCTTCAGTCGTATCTGACTCTTTGTGACCCCAAGGACTGTAGCCCACCAAGCTCTTCTGTCCGTGGGAGTCTCCAGGCAAGAATATTGGAGTGGGTTGTGATGGCCTCCTTCAGGGAATCTTCCCAACCCAGGGATCGAACCTACATGTCTTATGTCTCCTGCATTGGCAGGTGGGTTCTTTACGACTAGCTCTACCTGGGAATACTACAGTGATGTACAGGCCTTGGTAAACCAACACTAATTTGGATCAGGTTCTGTCCACTTAAAAGCTGTGTGATCTGAGCATGCTGTTTAACCTTTCTGAGACTTGTCTATTTTGAACAAAATGTGGCTAGAAATACCTCCTAGGGTTGTTTGGGGGATTAAAATGAAATAACATATGTAAAGCACCTGGCACACAGTAAAAGTGCTCATTAAATTTTATTTCCCTTTCCTTCTCTTCCCAGCTGGAGAAAAAAAGGAGAGGCGTACTGGATACATTCCCTTCATCCATAACACTTTTTTCCCTCCACAGCTACTGGAATCTTTGGGGAAGGTGGAGTCTCACTCTTGAAGTAATTTGGAAAATAAGCATGAAAGAGTCTTACTTTCATACACAGAGAACTAGAGAATTTTAGGGGAGAGACGTCTTTCAAGTAACCATAGATAGATACTTCAAAAATATTATAATGCAATGATTCTTAAAACACAGTCCAGGGATACCCACAAGTACCCGAGAGGCTTTCAGGGGAGTCCACAACACCAAAACTTCTTCATTTTTGCATATGACCTTACTGTAGGTCAATGGTTTATATGACAACATAAAAATCCTTAAGGGGCAAATTCCTCACATATGAACACACAAACTGTCTGCATTAATTTCACGTTAATGAGCATTAACATTTCTAGAAAGTAAATACTAAATTCTTCATTGATACTCTAAAAATATCTTTCCCTGAAAGCTGATTTTCTGTATTTAAGTCAATATTTTAGTTGCATTTTAAAAGGGACAAGGAGAGGCCTCTGATATCACAGACTGGAGAGACAACTGGTTTAAAATACAAAAATAATTTCTAAAGGTTGGCCATTTTGTGCATATATGTGTATGCTCTTGGTTAACTGAAAAATGGTTACAGACTGAAAGCATTAGAAAATATGTAAGCTAAAATAAACTGGTAGACATGAAATAAATATATACTAAAAACTGCTGCTTTCAGGGCACATTCTTTTCAGAAAAATATGCACTCTGTGCATAAGGTGCTCAAGTAACAAATTCTTTGTTGAAAAAGAATTTAACAGAAGCACTGGTGTAGTACTTACACAAATACATCTTTCACCCTTTTCCTAAATAAAAAGAACCCCCGGGGAAATTAAAGGCAGAAACCAAAGCAAGTTAATGTTATGGCTGAAAGGATGGCAAGGGTTGTACGAGGTTTCTTGTAAGTTTTTAAAGCTAAATCTAAAAATGCAAGTGTTAACATTTAACACTCCCATAACAAAGTATTCATTGGTTAACTAAAACCCAGTGCATTGGCTAAATGTATAGTAAATAATACCTGATTATGTGTCCCTAGTAAAATATATGAGTTAATCACTGCCCCCACAAAACCCAATTTTTACTTTCCTAACTCCGAGAACTACTGCACACAATCCAACATGCCATGCTGCAGTTATCAATTTTATCAATTCACATGAAGCATAATTTCCAGATCACAATATAGACACATTAAGGGCCCAAAACCAACTTGTCTAAAATATGATATCCTTTCTTAACTACATAATTTTCTCAAAGGGAAATCCTAAATTAAAGAGACTGCATCCTGTGAGCTGGCTAATTAAATCCTCTAGCCTTAATTTCTAATACTAAAGCTTAAACAGCTTATGGAAAGACATTAGGAGATTTTGCCGGCAATTGCTAATGAAGTGATTTCCGTCTTTCAGAAAAAAAAAATATTTTTTAAAGGAAAAGCTTTATTTTGAAGTCCATCTTAAAAATGCCTATTTGGAATAGAATCGCTCCTACACTTCATTAATATTTGAGAAAGACAATGGCAAATTAATGCAAAGACCAGACTGTAAACCACAGCACACCATATAAACAACATAAAAATTTACGGAGCATGCACTAGATGGGCCCAATCAAGAGTTCCCAGAGGCATTCTGCTCAATATTGGTTTTGTTTTCTCGTTAACGTAGAGTCTTGCAACACTTCATACAAGGATCCATATGATCAGAAAAACTGTATTAGATATGAATGGCATTACACAGTTATTTAATATTTTTCCTGAAAAAAAGACACTTATCCACTAATTTAGCCATCTGTCATGAGCACTCCATGTCACCCCCAAACTTGAAGTACACAAAGGCCCCACATTACCATCAAGTGATAATTCTGTATTTTAACATGCATACTTGAGGGAACCAACCACTGCCCAGCCCCACATTTTGGGTGGGCAACCAGGGGAGGGGGGGTGATAAATGAATTAGGTAGAATGTGAGTTATATGTACAACTATAAAGCTACAAAGTACTTAGGAATTTAAATCATCTGCCCCAAGTTTTAAATTCTACTTTCTCTAATGCCTGTCTTCTCTAATACAAGCAAAGCAGCTCCAGACTTGCAGCTTTCTTCAAGACCAGATCATCCAGGCCCCATCAGTACAGCCGCCAATGCTGCCCCTACAACTCAGTGCCCCCCCGCCTCTTCCTCCTCCTCCCGTGGCCTCTCACCTGGGTCCCCCACCTCTAAAGTGCACATTAAGTTTGTAGAGTCCTTTGGTGTTCAAACACCTACTCCAAGCACTTTTACACAATTTTGTCTTACTTCCCCCTAAAGGGGGAAAGGGACAGAAGATCGTT
Source organism: Bubalus kerabau (assembly GCF_029407905.1). NCBI lineage: Eukaryota > Metazoa > Chordata > Mammalia > Artiodactyla > Bovidae > Bubalus > Bubalus kerabau. The sequence goes on from NC_073641.1 coordinate 19,764,239, forward strand.
TTACCTGTTTCCTGTTGTATTTTACAGCAAAACAACCTTTAGAAATGCTTGGCTACTTGGTTTAGGAGCTGAGGTGAAGTACAAACTCTGGAAATGAACTGTTTAACAGAGCCAAGAGTAAGGGGAAAAGTGTGCTCAGGCCCCAGAAGGGAGAATGCAGGCCTCTGTAGTCAATTCCTCTACCCACAACCTAGAACTCTGGCTTCACCCTTCGACTTTAAATTAAAGCTTGTTTCTAAGAGTTCACCTCTCTCTCCTATTGAATTAAGCCGGAAGCAGAGTGACGTCATGTGAGGCAGCAGAGTTCTGCAGCACCCTTGTCACAGAGGACTGTCCTGGACAAAACACTCAAGAAGCATCTCTTAGATGAAAGAAAGCACAAACTCTTACACTCTTGGTAGATGCAACATATTGTCTGGTGGGTCTCAAACTGGCATGTGCGTCAGAGTCACCTACAAGACTTGTTATAACACAGATGCTGGGCCCCACCCATCATCCCAGGTGGTGCTGAAGCTGTTCATCCAGGGATCGCTGACCTAAGATGATTACAGTTCAGCCTAAACTAAACAAGACTTTCTTAGTAAAAATATATTTAAGTAAACACAGTAAACAGAATAGTAAGTAATATATAATTTGTGATTTAAAAATGTATACAATCTCTAGCCTATCATGTAACCTAAATGTTTCCAATTCCAACTGTGATTTTTAAACTGGCCTGAGCATTACCAAAATAAATAAATAAATGAAAAAAAAAATTTGTTTTAATGTATCAGTATCATAATTGTTAACATTTACAGTTACATCATCCTGTTTGAAGTAAAACCTTCATTAAAAATCTAAATAAAAATATAAAAATTTTAAAATGGTCAATCAGAAAGTATTTACTTTTACAAAGAGATTGTTTTACAATGTCCTATGGGATTCCTCATAATTGAAGGGTCTTTGTGTATTCAAAACAATCCAATTAAGGGGAAAAAAATTTTTGGCTATTTAAGTAACACATTTTTTGCCTAAGGCAAAATGTACCCTGTGTGAGAAAGCCAGAGGCAACAGAATATGCAGGGTAACACAGGAAGAATTTTAGGGTTAGACCTTTCTAAAATAAGATGTTCTATTAAATAACCTTAGGCAAGTAACAGTCTTGATTTTCTCGTCTATGTTACTGCTTAGTTGCTTAGTCATGTCTGACTCCACAACCCCATGGACTGTAGCCCACCAAGCTCCTCTCTTCCATGGTATTTCCCAGGCAAGAATAATGAAGTAGGTTGTCATTTCCTCCTCCAGGGGATCTTCTCGACCCAGGGATCAAACCCATGTCTCCTGCACTGCAGGTGAATTCTTTACCCCTGAGCCACCAGGGAAGCCCTTTCTCACCTTTAAAAAGGGATTCATGATATCTATCTTGCAGGACTGCTGACAATGTGTATAAACTACCACAAGGATTTTTTCTACAGAATGCCTATTATCATTATTGTAATAGAAATGTCACATGCTCATGCATGCACCTGCTGTTGGAAATGTCAAGCTCTCAAGAGCATGCTAGCATTTCTATTACAATAATGGACAAGGGTTTGCTGTTGCTGCAGTAATTCTACTCATACATTCATACTTCCAAATTAATAGAACTGCTATGACTTCTAAAAATTTCTTGCTATTTTATATAACGCAGTCTTAAAATGTGATTTGACGCCAAACGGAAGAAAAAAGCAGGGGACTGAAAAGACTTAATTTTGTCTCAAATAACTTCCAGTTACCCTAAGTAACAGTAATGTTTCTCTCCTCACTTCGACGAGCTCTCTACTAAAACATTTTTTTTTATCCCTAATATTTACCTTCCATGTCAAGGTAAGTAAATTATTTTTACAGCTCAAGTTCATCTTTTCACTTAGCTGGAGACTAAAAACTGGATGCAATAATAAGCAACTTGCAGTTCTTGTTGTGGAAGAAAAAGGGACCACAGCACAGCTTTTGGTCTTGGTAATTTATGGCCTGACAAGCAAAGTGAAGTCAGAGCTCCTGCTCTCCACAAAGAATCCCAAGGAATACTACTAGCCGTATCCGGGCGGTAAGTATTGTTATCTTCCTGTCCAGAGAGATTCAGCTGAAAAAAATCCTCTGTTCCATGTGTATGTCTTTAATAACAGTAAAACATATCCACACAACTATATATAAAATAGGGCTTCCTTGGTGGCTCAGATGGCAAAGAATCTGCTTGCAATGCAGGAGACCTGGGTTGGGAAGATCCTCTGGAGAAGGGAATGGCTACCCAATCCAGTATTCTTGCCTGGAGAATTCCATGAACAGAGGGCTGTCCCTGGAAGGCTACAACCATTGGGGTTGCAAAGAGTCAGAGAGAACTGAGTGACTAGGCCTGTGTGCACTCACACACACCCACAGCCAACAAGGACCTACTATATAGCACAGGGAACTACATAGTTTGTAACAACCTATAAGGGAAAGAATCTGAAAAAGAACCGATATATATATATGTGTGTGTATATATATTCCTGAATCACTATGTTGTATACCTGAAACTAACACAATATTGTAAATCAACTACACTTCAATAAAAAATTATTACCAAAAAATATAAACAAACAAACATGTCTTTAATAAGGAAAAAAGAGAATGGCAAGGTAGATGTACTAATAGAGATACATTTTTTTCTTAAATACACAGTGATAAACGAGAAGCAGAGAGACTTTGGTTCAAAATGTGGGTGAAACATTAATATTAAGACATTTCCACCCATGCCTCAGAGCAGTGTGATTACAGATGATTTTTTTATTTAACTTGTTTTTGTTGACGTAGAGATAGTGTTTTTCTAAGATTTCTACAACAAAAACAAATTACTTATAAGAAAAAAAAATTTTAGCTAAAAAAGCTAAAATTGGAAAAGTGCTCAAAGTTCTCTTGAGTAAAGAATCTGCTACATAAATGATGTCCAGCACACATTCTGGGAGCCTGGCAATGACCACATACAAAGTTCAAACACTGAGGGTCATTAATGCCATCAGAGCAGCTTTGCCTCCTGACTGGCCCAGCCTACTTTCATAACAGGACACTCCCAGGCTCTCCTTAACCGGTGGATGCTTGGCTCCCTTTCAGGTCAGCCCCACTTCAGAGATGGATTATGCACTCAAATAAGACAAGGAGAAAGAGGCTGGGCTTCTGGTTCTACTTTCAGCCATTATCCAGTGTTAGCCTCATGCGCAAGTTACTTACTAACATCTACTTCTTGTCCCCTCTTCTTTCCTCATGTATTAAATAAAGGAAATAGATTACATTAGATGATTTTTAAAAACTGTGTATAGGTAGGCAGCAGTAATGGAGAGCTACCCAAGACAAGAGGAAGGATGGTAGTTACCAAAGTCATTCACACAAGACCTCTGACCTGCCTTGACTGCTATAGAATTGAAGCAGTGGTCACCTCAAAGGACTTGGAAGCTATGGCTCAGGGAAGGGGAGAGAAAAACGATAGACACTGTTATAGGTGCAGTCACAGACATGTCATTGGCATGTGGGGAGAATTTTTTTAAAGTTCTGAAATTCAATATAAAAGTAAATATTTAATTTTTATCTACATAATCTTCAGCCATCTGTCTATAACTGAGATGCTTACATATTTTCTGTTGTTTTTTTAACATCTGAATCTAAACCTATCTTTATAGTCTCAGACTGCATACATATAGGTGAAGTTTTGTATAAATTACCAAAAAATATAAAACATAAAAGAAAGCTCATTAAAAATGAAAATGAAAAGACTGGATCATATTATCGGGTCTGCCTTCACCACCTAAATATTAGCATTCTTTCCTTTAATATCCATTAAATATTATGAGATATTAAACATTATGAACAACCACTTTCATAATCTTTTAACTTGGTAATAGGTAATATACAAGTCTCTATGGGAAGCATCCATGAATAACACAAGGATTTCAGTTCTGAGGAGTCACTGGGTTACTGGGCAACTAATAGCTAAGAAGTCATATCAGAGGTGGGTTCCAGAAAGAGAACCAGTACAAACCTTTATTTCCCAAATTGTGTTCTATGCATTATATAAGTCTGGATTAAGTTGCATCCAGGGCCACCCATCTGGAAGTTCCAGATACATATCAGAATGGTAACAGCTCTAAGAACTCGTATAATAAATAGACTTCTGTGGAACTTTATTTACTAAAACTTTGAAGAATAAAGGTAATAAAAAGTCTAGAATAGCTATAGGAAATGAAAAAGAAAACATACTGTTCAAGATAAGCAGTAGGGTTGGTAAACAGAATGAAAAGCTTAACTGAGAGTTTAGAAATCATTAAGCAGAATGGATAAATTGATTAAGCTTGTTGGAACTTCTCTCCAGGAGTTTAAGCCCACCTGGACATGTGTGACTTAAAAGCTGGAGATGTCTCATCATCAATATCCCCCATCTAACATTAAATAACCAATCATTCATTGCGAAATATATATTTGATAATCCAGAGTGCCATACATTCTTTACCCACAATAGTCAGGTAAAGTACTTACAATATTTTATCTTCAAATACTGAAAATATGAATGGCAAAGCTCACATATCTCTTTAACAGAGGACTTGAGAGTGTCTAACATGCAAATCTTGCATTAGAGTTTATTTAACAGTACAAACAGAAAAACAGTACATGATATCCTATGAAAGAAGGACTGCTAAGATTCTGGTAATACTTGTAAAGTACCTAAGACAGTGCCTGGCATGTGACACATGCTCAATATTTACTGAGTGAATAAATGAATGAATGAATGAAAAAGTAAAAAATTTATGGAGTAGAGAGGTTAAATAGAATCTGAATACTCTACCAAACTGCTCTAGCATGAATTTGAAGCTACAAGATAGAAAAGTTTGAAAACAAATGATCTACATACCTGACCCAGGAAGCATATGTTTAAGAGAGCTTCCCAGGTGGTGTTAGTAGTAAAAAAATCCACCTGCCAATGCAGGAGACCCAAGAGACATGGGTTAAATCTCTGAGTGGAGATCCCCTAGAGAAGAAAATGGCTACCCACTCCAGTATTTCTGCCTGGAAAACTGCATGGACAGAGGAGCCTGATGGGCTACAGTTCATGGAGTTGCAAAGAGTTGGATACAACTGAGCGCGCGCGCGCACACACACACGCACACACACACACACACACACACACACACACACGTTTAAGTAGTATTAATTAAATTTTTATTGTAGGTAACAACGTTAAGTGTGATATTTTTCAAAATCTCACAAAAGTACCACTAATAATAGGTAAGTATATTTTATACACACACACATACAGAATTACATACACTACCTTAAGTGGCAATTTGTTTCATTTCTTCAGAAAGCAAAGCAATATAAATGAACAGACTTATTCTATTTTAGCTTAGGAGAGCACTTCTATTAGATGTAGTGATGTTAACATTACAGAAAGAATCAGAAAAATGCAGGTATTGGTCTATGACTCTAACCAAAATTTTCCTTTCAATATCAAGTAATTATTAAAGCTGTTTATGAACAATGATGATCTGATGTTACCAAACTTAAGGATTTAAAAAAATATTTTGAATAAAATAGACAACTCCTATACCAATTTTGAGGCTATTGTTTATTTTAAACTAGAAATATAAACCCAAATGACTTCAAATATGGAAAAAATGCTAATTAAGTAGCAATTACATATACAGTGGCTTAGCGTGTGTTGCAGAATAATGTGGCCAAGGATTGTCAATAGGATGAGAACTGACCTGGGAGAGAGACTTGTGTTTTAATCCTAGCTCTGCTACTAATTAACTGTTTGACCTTCAGCCTTGGGCTTCATTTTCATATCTGCAAAAGGAGGCTAAAGGACTAATCAGTACTCCCTTACCTTCTTTTTTTCTTTTTTTTAAGAGGGGGTAAGTAGGCATAGATCCCCTGATGACCCGAAAAAAAAAGACAATAAAAGCTCCCCCCAAATACTCACAAAATTATGCAGAATATTTCACAGTTCAGCATCTGTTATCTATTCACTTATTTAGATTAAGGGCATCCTTGTAGATCCCTCCACACTTGAAAACTTCAGATTCTAAACAAGTCAAAAGCAAGCAAAATATATATACTCACATTCAAATAAATGATGAAACCTAGAGTATTTTTTTCCTTCTGCTTATAATGAACTTTCAAGGGCTTTTCAGAAAAGAATACTTAATGTTTTAGGGGTCTTCCCTGGTGGTCCAGTGGTTAAGATTCCACACTTTCAATGTAGGGGGTGCAGGTTTAATCCCTGGTCAGGGAACTAAGATCCCACATGCTGTGCAGCATGGGGGAAAAAAAAAATTAAAGTTTTTAAAAGGTATATTCACTTTACTTCTAAGATGCTTAAAGGCACCTGCAATGCCTATGCAAGTACTCACCTATTTGGTGGCAACATACTTATCTAAGTTCAAGAGACTTTATTATATTATCCATTCTTAGAAACAGAGGACTTAAAGCCCACAGAATAACAAGCATGAAATGATAAAACAAGGATAATTCGACAACAAGTTTATAATGGCCATTAAAGGAAAATGGAATGATGATAAATAACTGGCATCATGTTGATGAGTCAATGACTGATTACTATATTTCATCATAAAGCATATATATTAAACACAGATAAAAATATAATAATTCAGTGACATATAAGACCAGTCAAAAGATATATAGTCAACTTCTTTAATCAATCAAAATCATTATGTTTATAAAAAGCTATTTTAGTTGCCTAAAACATAAAATATTACAGTCAAGGAAAATTTCACAGTTTAAAGCAAAAACAAAACACCTGAGAAACCAACTATGTGGCTAGTTTTCAGGCTTTGGAATTTTGAAGAAAAAAGCATATGGCCACACATAGTAAATCCAGTACATTAGCTTAACAAACATTTCATATTGTTCATACTAATTTCTCTGGCTGTGAAATTGAACCCTGCTACCTGAAAATGTAATAAATTTGCCTATTCTCTTTTACTTAGAAGGATAGTCAAGAAATTGGAAATGGCCTCATTTCTAACAGAAAGTTGTTTCCCTGCTTCAGAAACCTATAAATGTTAGGACTATAAAATACAGTAGAGAGAGAAGAAAAGACGAGATGAGGGACAGCTACCACGATACCTTTTACCTGGTCTAACTGGTCCTTCTCTTTCATTTCTCGCCCTCCCTCTGCTCCTTCAAATTCCTTCCACACTTTCCACCTTGATTAAACACATTTGTGTTAATACCTTGCCTCACTTTTTCTTATTTTTCACTCCTCTATCAAAATTACCTTTAAATACATATGCACAGCAGGAGAGAAAGACAAAGGAAATCTTTTTCTGTGGCAGCTATATTCTCCAGGAACTCCAAACTCTACCCTGACCATTTATTAACTAACTACCGGGGACATCTCAGCTATTCTGAGCCAAGAATAAAGTTTCTTCTTTTGGGGACAACTTAACAGGTCTACTAAAAACACATGTTTAAGTTTATAAGTTTAAAAAAAAAATACCAAAGTTCAACATTTTATTAAACAAGAGGGTAAAAACATCTCAAGCCAAAGAAATAACAGCCTTAAAATAATTTCTAAAAAAGCTAAGGAATTCTACTTCATTCTCTCTGATGATTCTTCCTCAAACATTTGGGTTTTGTTTTTTCCTAAATAAATACAGGAAAATTATTGTTACACATTCTTTTTGAGAAGGCCTCTGACACATCAAATCTTTCTGCAGAACTGAATTCTCCTGGTATAACAATGACAGCCATACTAATGATATAATTTTTAAGGGAGAAAATCAGAAGTGAAAGGTTGATACCCTAAGGGAACACTAAGCTGGTATAATCAGATTAAATGAGGATCTGATTTCATGATCATGACTTTACTAAAACAGTAGAGCTGTATGCTCAAAAAATTTACCTCTTAATAATTCTTAAGAACAAAAGATTCAGACTGAAAAACCGAGAGATTTATTCTTGGAAGGAGCATGTTCATTTTAACAGATTCATGAAAATCTTTCAAAAACATATCAGCACTTTAACTTCCTAAACAGTATTCAAAAAACCTAATTTAACACTTGCTTGTGATGACTCAAGGTTATCATAATGAACACTTACTATATTATGTCCTTCCAGCAATGCTATCAACAGCATTACTCAGCCAGGTTATTGGTCTTTTAGCTGAAGAGCTCCTGCACTGCTCTCATGGTCAAGTATCAGTCTGTTCTTTTTCCCTCTCCTTTCTTGCAGAAGTCAAATGCCTCCTTTTCAAGCTGACATTTTGCTTAATAATAGCTGGATCCCCTCTAGTTATTCTAAAATGTTGGCTTACATCTTTTAGGACTTTGGAAACTAGACAACCATCATTTTTAGAGCTGTATAAAAATAAGACTAAATGAGATCTAAGCACAGGTCTGAGGTTTTCCTTTATTGAGTTGGGGTAGATATTGGTGGGTTTAGCTTGGCAGTTTCTTGACTTACTGTTATCCCAAGCAGAAAGTAATAATTAGAGAAAAATAAACTTTTCAAGTTTTGTGCCCTGAACTTGAAAAGGTAAAGTCTAAAATTACTTCTCACTACTAGAAACATGTGATGTGGTAACATATTTGATTAATCGCTATTGATTAGATAACCAATATTAACAAGAAAGAGTTAACTTTTCTACCTGTCACCATATGTATCTCCGTTTTCTTTCAGACATAAAAAAAAAAATACTTTTAGCATAAACACATCTAATGTAAGAAGTCTAACATAAGAGGGCTCTATGTTTTCTCAAGAAGAACATTATTTTAAAAAATAAGATGTGCCCAGGTCTTCCTTTCTAAATACCATTCTCCAATAAGAGAAACCAAAGCTTCTTGGGAAAATGGCTGATTCTAGGGCTGAGATGAAGAAAATACTGATGCCGGAAGGAAGTGCTTTCAAAAAAATTGAGGGAACTGTCCCATCCTGAAGAGTTCCCTTGGCCAGGACGCAACTATTTGAGCAGCAAAATAACATTAGTACTGGATTACAACTCAAGAATAAAATAAACATGTGAGTCCATATGGATACAAACTATTGAATGAAATAAACAAATAAATGGAGAAGGGACACATTTTCCCTACAGAAGAATTTCAATTAAAAAATGTAGAGGATGAGAAAAATGAAAATCATCATTAGAACACCACAGTAATATCTGCTGCAGGCCAAGATACACTGATGAATGATAAAATTAGCAGGCAAAGCTTTAAAGAGAAACAGAATATTTGCACAGCCTCAAAGAATTTCCCCTCTAGATATGTAACGTAAAGTCTTTGATGCTCATCATTCCAGTAGATGGAGCTTAATTCTCCTCCCCTTGAGTGTGGATTGGACTTTAGCAACCCCTATCTAATGAAAAGTAAAAGTTTCATAGAAATCTGTCACTTAAGCAGGTGAACATGGTTAGCATAACCAATAGTAAGTCAAGTTGATATAAAGGTACCCTCTGAAATGATGCAATGAGAATGTTGAACATTACTGCTTCTGTGATATTTGAGCAAAATAATGCACAACCTCAATCTAATCATGAGAAGAGTGTATCAGTTCAGTTCAGTGGCTCAGTTGTGTCTGACTCTTTGCGACGCCATAAACCGCAGCATGCCAGGCCTCCCTGTCCATCACCAACTCCCAGAGTTTATCCAAACTCACGTCCATTGAGTTGGTGATGTTATCCAACCATCTCATCCTATATCATCCCCTTCTCCTCCTGCCTTCAATCTTTCTCCAACACCACAATTCAAAAGCATCAATTCTTCGGTGCTCAGCTTTCTTTATAGTCCAACTCTCACATCCATACATGACTGCTGGAAAAACCATAGCCTTGACTAGACGGACCTTTGTTGACAAAGTAATGTCCCTGCTTTTTAATATGATGTCTAGGTTGCTCATCAGAGAAGGCAATGGCAACCCACTCCAGTACTCTTGCCTGGAAAATCCCATGGATGGAGGAGCCTGGTTGGCTACAGTCCATGGGGTCGCAGAGGGGCAACCATGACTGAGCACCTAACACACACACACACTACAAAAATACCTGCCCAGTATTCTTCAAAAGTGTCAAGGTCAAAAGAGATAAACACCACTACATTGTCACAAATTAGAAGAGCTAGGAAACATAATGACTAAATACAATAGAGTATCCTGGATTGGATGCTCAAAAAGGACAGTAGGAGAAACACTAGGGAAATCTGAATAAAGCCTGCAGCTAATAGTACTGCACCAATGGCTAATTTCTTTAGTTCTGATAAAAGTACCAAGGTTGTGTAACATGTTAACAGTAGGGGAGGCTGTGTCAAGGGTTGATGAAAATTCTGTACACCTTTCAACTCTTCTGTAAATCTGAAATTATTTCAAAATAAAAAGTTGTTTAAAAAAGAATATGGTATAATTACTTAGGGCTTCCCTGGTGGCTCAGATGATAAAGAATCCGCCTGCAATGCAGAAGACCTGGGTTCGATCCCTGGGTTGGGAAGATTGCCTGGAGGAGGGCATGGCAACCCAGTCCAGTGTTCTTGCCTGGAGAATCCCTTGGACAGAGGAGCCTGGCGGGCAGCAGTCCATGGGGTCACAAAAAGTCAGACATGACTGAGCAACTAAGCACAGCACATGGTTACTTAGTTAGTATGGTTACTTAGATCTTAGCAAACAGACCACAAATACCTAAACCACAAAGATCCTTTCAGCTGCTTTAAGGTAAATTTCTAAAGTTCCAATTTAAAGATTAAGAGGGGGAGAGGGGTTGAGGATGGGGAACACATGTACACCCGTGGTGGATTCATGTCACTGTATGGCAAAACCAATACAATATTGTAAAGTAATTAGCCTCCAATTAAAATAAATAAATTTATATTAAAAAATAAAATAAAAAATAAAGATTAAGAGGATATTTCATAGCAAAAGGAAGTATAGGAGGATTTTAGAGAAATACTTGCATGTACGTACCGGGAGATAAAAAAATAATTCAACTTTATAAGAATTCAGCAGCTTTGTAATATAAAACAGGTAACCCAAATATCTATCAGCAGCAGACATTAAGTTGTGACATATTCATATGGTAAAACACTTAGAGCTGTGAAAATCCATCACATTTGGTTTCTTTTTCTTTTTTGATGTATAAGTGACACATAAAAATGCATCAGTTTCAGTGTACAAAGTGATTATTCCATATTTGTATACACTGAGAAAGGATCACTGCAAGTCTATTTCACAACATGTATCACCATACATAGTTCCAATTTTCTTTCTTGTGATGAGAAATCTTAACATCCACTCTCCCAGCAACTCTCAAATATGCAATACAGCATTACTAACCAGTTATCATGCTGTATACTACATCCCAATGACTAGTTTATTTTTAGAAGTTTGTAGTTTTTAATCACTATTTCAGCAAACACCAATCTGTTGTCTGTATCTATGAACTTGGTTTTTGGTTTATTTACCATATACAAGTGAGATCATATAGTATTTGTCTTTCTCTGACTTACTTCACTTAGCATAAATGCCTTCAAGGTCCATCATGTTGGTGCAAACGAAAAGATTTCATTCTATTTTGTGGCTGAATAATATTCTGTTATATACCACGTTTTCTTAATCCATTCATCCATTGATGGACACTTACTTAGGTCATTTCCATATCCTGACTGTTGTAGACAATGCTGCAAAGAACATAGGAGTATGCAAGTCTTTTAAAGTTACTGTTTTCGTTTTATTTGGATAAATATCCAGAAATGGACTTGCTGAACCATATGGCAGTTCTATTTTTAATTTTTTGATGAATCTCCACACTTTTTTCCATAGTTGCTGCAGCAATTCCCATCAACAATGCATAAAGGTCTCCATTTCTCCACATTCTTACAAACATTTGTTATTTCTTGTCTTTTTGATAACTACTATATGAGGTGTGAGGAGGCACTGTGGTTCTGATTTACATTTCCCTAATGACACTGAGCATCTTTTCATGTGCCTGTTGGTCATCTATATGTCTTATCTGAAAAAATTTCTATTCAGATTTTCTGCCTCCTTTTCATTCAACTTTTTATTTTATAATGAAGTACAGCCAATTAACAATGTACTAGTTTCAGGTGGACAGTAAAGTAACTCAGCCATACATGTTTCTGCTCATCATTTTTAAATTGGTTTACTTGGTTTTTTCTTTTTTTTTGCTATTGAGATGAATGAGTTCTTCCTATATTGTGCATACTAATCCCTTATCAGCAATGTGATCTGCAAATATTCTCTCCCATTCAGTAGCTTGCTTTTTCATTTTGCTGATAATTTCTTTGCTATGCAGCTTTTCAGTTAATGCTGTCTTACTTTTTTACTTTTGCTTTTCTTGCTGTTGCTTTTAGAGTCAGATCCAAAAAAAAACCATTGCCAAGACTGATGTCAAGGAACTAACGACATGAATGTATGAATGAATGGTCCAGTTTCATTCTTTCACATGCGGCTGTCCAGTTTTTCTAACACCAATTATTACAGAGACGTTCTTTCCTCATTACATATTCTTGATTCCTTTGTCATAAGTTAATTGACCATACACAGATGGATTTATTTTGGGGCTCTCTATGCTGTTCCATTGATCTGTCTGTCTATTCTTGTGCCAGTATCATACTGCATTGATTACTATACCTTTGTAATATAGTTTAAAACCAGGGACCATGAGAGCTACAGTTTTTTATTTCTCAAGATTGCTTTGGCGGTTTTTTCTTTTTTTTTTTTCTTTTAATTTTTTACTGTGCTGGGTCTTTGTTTTGTTATGCCTAACCTTTCTCTAGTTGTGGCAAGCAGGGGCTACTCTGTAGATGAGGTGCACAGGATTCTCACTGCAGTGGCCTCTCTTATTGCACAGCATGGGCTCTAGGGCCTGCAGTCTTTGGCAGTTGTGGCACGTGGGCATAACTGCCCCACGGTATGCAGAATCTTCCTGAACCAGGGACCAAACCCATGTCCCCTGTGGCAGGCAGATTCTTAACCACTGTACCACCAGGGAAGTCCTGGTGGCTATTTGGTTTTTTGTGGTTCCACACAAATCTTGAAATTGTCATCGTATCTGTTTTGGGGGGTTTTGTGTGGTTTTGTTTTTTTGTTTTGGCTATGTTGAACAGCATGTGGGATCTTTTTTGTTGTTGTTGTTGTTGTTGTGGGATAAGTTTGTGTTTATTTTTTTTTTAATTTTATTTTTAAACTTTACATAATTGTATTAGTTTTGCCAAATATCAAAATGAATCCACCACAGGTATACATGTGTTCCCCCATCCTGAACCCTCCTCCCTCCTCCCTCCCCATACCATCCCTCTGGGTCATCCCAGTGCACCAGCCCCAAGCATCCAGTATCGTGCATTGAACCTGGACTGGCAACTCGTTTCATACATGATATTTTACATGTTTCAATGCCATTCTCCCAAATCTTCCCACCCTCTCCCTCTCCCACAGAGTCCATAAGATTGTTCTATATATCAGTGTCTCTTTTGCTGTCTCGTACACAGGGATCTTAATTCCCTGACCAGGAGTCAAACTTGAGTCCTCTGCGTTGAAAGTGCAGAGTCTTAACCACTGGACCATCAAGGAAGTCCTATCACATCTGTTTTAATTTATCTCAAATACAACACTTTAAAGAGGAAAAAATGAAAAAAGCAAGTTATGGTATATAAAGAAGGAGGCAGAATATTTACTGGGAAGAATTTTTTTAAGGCAAGGAAATGTTTAATACAAAACTCAAGGTGCTTGATAATTCCTTCTGGTGGTGGGAAGAAAGAAATGAAATAAAGGTCTCTGGAAAGGGCATACGAACTGTTCCAAAGGTCCCAGTAATGTTATATTTTTAAGTTAGATAGTAGGTACACGAGCATACCTTGTATTTTTTGCTTTGCAACTCACAAATGTATGGTAAGTATTCTTTTATATCTATTATATATTTAATTTATAAAAAGTGTGAGGAGGAAGTTTACCTTTTAACAGATACCATGTCCTGCCAACTGAACACAATTTATTAGGTGCTGAAATCTTTTCAATTTCTATAAAATTTCAAACTTCATATTTTTTGAATTTAAAAAACAGCCATTTTTAAAAACACTGAGAAAGTATGTCACTCTTTCAGGGACTACAACGTAAAATAAAGCAAGTTTAGCTAATGAAGTCCAATGTTACTCTGGGATGTCTACCTCCTTCCGTTTAAAAGGAAAGAACCTTCTTCTTCTGCCATCGTGGGATAAAGTGTTTTCCTTTAACAAACAAGAAACCTTTGTATGCTGGGAAGATAACAAGGAGAAATCACTTGAACTGTTACTATATAACTCTCAACACTTGTCATCCTTAATTAAGGCAAGATCTAAGTTAACTCAGTACTCTGATTAAAATGTCTTCAGATTTTGAAGTACTTTACGCATCTCATTTTTTAAAACCTACAAATTATTAATTAAAGGCCTTCAAAATAAATTTGGAGTTAAATAATAAGTTTTTTTTAAAAAAGATTCCTAGACTGACATAGATTAGTTATCACATTTGGGTATAAAATACAGTATAAAAAATCAAGATAAAGGTACTAGATTTAAAGGTACTAGATTCACTTTGTGAATCATATCTGTGGTACATAATAATAAAAACAGCAGGTCTATTCTAAATACAGAACACTAAAGTGGCCCTAAGCGCAATACCCCCACCTAAATATAGTGCTCTCAAGGGAGGAAATTGGCCAAAATCCATTATTATGACAAGACTGAGCTATAAGACATCAAAAGTATACTTATAAGGAGCTTACTTTGGTCGTTATTAATGGACTTTTAAATGTAAGTTAATACTTGATTCCACATGAAAATAATCTTTTACCTAACACTACTTTCCAGTCAAGTTCTGATTTCAAAGACAGAAAATAAAAATTCCCAAACACCCAGATGGTATAAAAGTAACCAAAGTAAAGCTGAAAAACTGCATTTCCTTTCATAGGAGGATTTTATTGCAATGTGAAATTCTGCTTTTGAAAAACTATAAAGCTGAAAAATTAAGATCACTAGAGAAATTAAAATAAAAACAAGTTATAGGAAATTTCATTACTTCCTACAGGTCTCCTGATATACGAATAAAAAACTTTAAATAATGTATTTAATAGGATTATCACTCAAAGCACAATCTGGATTTAAAAAAATAACAACCTAGTTACTCTGTCCATCTAAATTACTCTGACATTTGTACCTTGATTTCCTGAATCTAACTAAAACATTCCTGCCATGATGCCAGATTCCTAGTCAGGCTTTTTGAAAGGACTAAGGTAGCTTAAGTTTCCCCAGCTGAACAAAGGCCAAAACTTGAACTACTGCCTCTTCTGTGCAGTGGTAAGCAGTTAACACTGAGGATAAATCACTCCTGAATTAAAGCAGTCTTCATGGATCACAATGACAACCACCACACTAGCCAGTCGGTCAGTCTTCAGGAATCAGGACATACTTTTTAAGGTAACAGGAGCTTCAAACTATAGTCCCTGCAAACAGACTTCTTGGAACCACATTATCTTTAGATAAATAACCCTCAACTGAACAAAGTAAAACTACAAATAGCCCTAAAAAATAAACTTGACTATTTAAGTGTTCCCAAAATGACCAATGGCAAATGTTCCTGAGGTTCCTCCTCGCTGCTCTTGTTTATTTCTCCCTCAAGTGCAGGCTTTTTCCAATCTCCAAGCTTCACCTTCATGAATCATTTGCTTAGTTCATGGGTAAAGGCAGTATTTTCTTTGTTTACTATTTACTACTTTGGAGTCCTGTAAATATCTAGTAACAACAATAATAAACTGATCGTGCAGATTAAGCATTCATAGTTCACAGAAGTATAACCGTTAGGGCACCAAAAAGTGAAAAAAATCTTCAACAGTAACCTATACCTGTCAGAGGGATTTATTAACCCACTTAAAGGATATGTTAAAGCACAAGCTGGAATCAACATTGCCAGGAGAAATATCAATAACCTCAGATATGCAGATGACACCACCCTTATGGCAGAAAGTGAAGAGGAACTAAAGAGCCTCTTGATGAAAGTGAAAGAGGAGAGGGAAAAAGTTGGCTTAAAGCTCAGCATTCAGAAAACTAGATCATGGCATCCAGTCCCATCACTTCATGGCAAATAGATGGGGAAATAGTGGAAACAGTGGCAGATTTTTATTTTTAGGGGCTCCATAATTACTGCAGATGGTGACTGCAGCCATGAAATTAAAAGACGCTCACTCCTTGGAAGGAAAGTTATGACCAACCTAGACAGCATATTAAAAGGCAAAGACATTACTTTGCCAACAAAGGTCCATCTAGTCAAGGTTATGGTTTTTCCAGTGGTCATGTATGGATGTAAGAGTTAGACTATAAAGAAAGTTGAGCACCAAAGAATTGATGCTTTTGAACTGTGGTGTTGGAAAAGACTCTTGAGAGTCCCCTGGACTGCAAGGAGATCCAACCAGTTCATTCTAAATGAGAGCAGTACTGGGTGTTCATTGGAAGGACTGATGTTGAAGTTGAAACTCCACTACTTTGGCCACCTGATGCGAAGAGCTGACTTATCTGAAAAGACCTTGATGCTGGGAAAGATTGAAGGTGGGAGGAGAAGGGGACTGGATGGCATCACCAACTCAATGAACATGAGTTTGAGTAAACTCTGGGAGTTGGTGATGGACAGGGAGGACTGGCATGCTGCAGTCCAAGGGGTCGCAAAGAGTCAGACACAACTGAGTGACTGAACTGAACTGAACCAAGCTGAAAGGATATGTGCTAATGTGGCAGTTCAGTAGAGTGCATACTTTTTAGCGGCCCTTATTTAATATCAATTATTTTTTTTTAATCACACAAATAAGTCACTTAAAACAAGAGTATGTGAGTCTTGGGGATATGTTTCCATTTTGTCCCACCTCATCCCCTTCCCAGAAGAATGGGTGGGCTGATGGATTAAAATCAAACTATAGCCATCCATTTTCACTGCTTTCAGCAATAACCATTTCACACTTGGGGCAAAGAAGAATTTGAACAAATCACAATTTCCCCCTCACCTTTCTGCTGCTACCAGATTGTTGGGAGGGGAAAGGTGAGTAAATAGAGACGAGAGAAGCAGAAAGAAAGAAGGGAGAGAAAGAAGTGGTTAAGGATGTTAGAAGACAGGAGGCTTTTGAGTTGCTACTAGGTTCAGAATTTCTAGGAAGCAATAGGAGTTTATTAATTTGGAACACAAAATGTTTCTAAAAAATAAGCTGGTCTTTCATTTCATTGAAGCCCTTAGCAGAATCGGTCCAAACTGCTCGGCACCCCAGCCCAACTCTGGGCTGGTTAAGCTGGCAGTGAGGTGACCAATTATTTATATTTCCAGTCAACCTTCTTTTTTAGTTACTGCCTGAATCACACCTGGACATCAATCAGGGGACAGGTGTTTCACTCAGACTGCCTTCCCACCTGCTTCACAACTGTTACTGTCCTAAAACGTCCACACTGACAGAGAGAAGAGCATGAAAAGGATGGAGTGGGTCCCCCACAAGGTTTGTACAGCCAGCATCACCATCCATCCCAGCTATGCTGGGAATGAGACTCTTGGAATTATGACAACACACTCTCATGCAAACTATTACCACTGCTATACTTCTATAAACCAAGCTGTTAAGGACTTTTGGAGTGCAGACTGGCATAATTTAACAAGAGGAGAGTTATGAGATGGTATAAATGGACTTATTCAAACCTAGGCTACTAAAAACAATCAAACAAGAAAGTAAATATTAAACTTCTAGAGAATTAAGAAAATAAATTAAAAAATCATCTTGGGTGAACCAAAATGAGAATCCAATGTGACTGAAAAGCAACAGTGGGCCTAATACCAATATAGGTATTGGTGCCATCCATTTTCTAATTTACTGATCTACTATAATATTAGGATGGAGCTAAGACTTTATAAAACAACATTCTTAGATATAAATGCTAAAGAGAAATTTTACAGATTCAAAAGGGGAATAAAGATGTTCTGATTACAAAGACTACCCGCCAGGCTCCTCTGTCCATGGAATTCTCCAGGCAAGAATACTGGAGTGGGTTGCCATTTCCTTCTCCACAAAGACTGCCAGGGTGACAGTGTTCCCATTTTATGAGGCTTCCCAACATATTCCCCTAGTAGGTGGCATTTCAAGTAAATAACCATGCCCTCCTCCAGGGGATCTTCCTGACCCAGGGATCAAACCCATGACTCTCACCATATCCAGGCTTGGCCAGCAGGAAGCCCCAAACTACGCCTGTTACTCTCTGTTCCTCCTGGCACGGTGGTTTTCTCAGACTTCTTCAAAATATCGAGTCAAGGTCAGTCTCGGTCCACTTCCACTTCCAACTACATATGGCCTTATTCCTTCTCTATTCCCAAACACACTTACGTTTTACTTGCACACGACAGACCTGCTCACCACACTCTCGCGCCCTCCCTGGCTCAGTGTTGCTGTTCTGTCTGTCTGCTGTCTCCAAGTGCCTCGGGTCGGAGCCAGGGGGCCTCTGTGAGACACTCCATGAACACAACTCCACAGCGCCTACCAACACCTCTACCACCTCTCCTCCCCCAAATGGAAGCTTTTTGTTTTTTGTTTGTTCACATATACTATCTCATTTACTAGAGAATCATGGAATTTACTAAAATAAGCAGTAAGTTCTGTAACCACTTTAATGAAGTCATATTACCATTAAACAAACTAGTTATGGAGCAGAGAATGAAACAGTGAATAAGGAAGGAAACTAATTTATTTTTTAACCTTTTATTGAAGCTAATTAATTTACAATGTTGTGTTAGTTTCAGGTGGACAGTAAACTGATTCAGTTTTACCTAACTATATATTCTAAGGAAACTAATTTAACAGGCCTATGTTCATTTGTAAAGAACATGATACTATCATGTGGGTTTTTTACTGAAGTATAGTTGATTTACAATTTTATACAAGTATAGTCATCCATAGTTTGTACTTCTTAATCCTCAACCAGTCCATCCTAAAGATCAGTCCTGGGTGTTCACTGGAAGGACTGATGTTGAAGCTGAAACTCCATACTTTGGCCACCTGATGCAAACAACTGACTCATTTGAAAAGACCCTGATGCTGGGAAAGATTGAAGGTGGGAGGAGAAGGGGTCGATAGAGGATGAGATGGTTGAATGGCATCACCAAACTCAATGAACATGAGTTTGGGTAGGTTCCGGGAGTTGGATGATGGACAGGGAGACCTGGCGTGCTGCAGTACAAGGGGTCACAAAGAATCAGACACAACTGAGCGACTGAACTGAACTGAATCCCCAACCCCATCCTGCCCCTCCCCCTTCAGAATACTATACTTCGAAAAGTAATTTCTGTTCTATGATCTTGTATGATCACACACACACACACACACACAAACACTGGTAGCAATTAATAGCCAAGCACGATTAGAAACTTTTATATTTAAAAGTTTTACAACTCAGTAAAATACATATTATCTCTGCCCTTGTTATAGATAAAGAAAAGGAAACTAAGAGCTGATGTTGATGATGCGCACAATGTTGACGTGCTAAGTGGCGATTCATCTGACTTTGCCACACCATGGTGCCTCCAATCTAGCTTAATCAGATAAACTTTTAAACCATAACTGCAGTAAATATGAGAAGACTGATGTGTGACATATATTCAAATCCTGGCAGACAGAAACTATGAAAAAGCCCGGGCCGAGGCAGTCAGAGAACCTTATCCTAACGTATCCCAATGTCCTCACCCAGCCTCAGGATATGGACGGGCTGTGTTGTACATTCCCAGATGAGTCATTTACCCAATTAGGCCTTAGTTCCCCACATATAAAATGTGGGAGGAAAACTAGACAATTTTAAGGTTATGACCACCACTATTTTTATTCCTTTCTGAAAGGAATATTCATTGTATAGATTAATTTTTCTTTTTTACAAGTATATGAAACATATGGGGGAGGGCTGGAAATCACTACCCTATAAAGCAAGGGCTGAGTTTAAGCAAGGACTAAGCTTTTCTCTTTATTTGGGCTTTCCAGGTGGCTCAGTGGTAAATAATCAGCCTGCAATGCAGGAGACACGGGTTTGATTCCTGGGTGAGGAAGACCTCCTGCAGAAGGAAATGGCAATGCACTCCAGCATTCTTGCCTAGAAAATCCCAGGGACACAGGAGCCTGGTGGGCTACAGTCCATAGGGTCACAAAAAGTTGGACATGACTCAGCGACTGAGCGCACCTATACTAGCTTTTCTTATATATTCCTGAACACAGATGACTTGCATTTATTTATTTATTTTTATTTATTTATTTTTGGTTATTTATTTTTATTTTATTTTTTTTTAATTTTATTTTTAAACTTTACATAATTGTATTAGTTTTGCCAAATATCAAAATGAATCCACCACAGGTATACATGTGTGCCCCACCCTGAACCCTCCTCCCTCCTCCCTCCCCATTCCATCCCTCTGGGTCATCCCAGTGCACCAGCCCCAAGCATCCAGTATCGTGCATCGAACCTGGACTGGCAACTCGTTTCATACATGATATTTTACATGTTTCAATGCCATTCTCCCAAATCTTCCCACCCTCTCCCTCTCCCACAGAGTCCATAAGACTGTTCTATACATCAGTGTCTCTTTTGCTGTCTCGTACACGGGGTTATTGTTACCATCTTTCTAAATTCCATATATATGCGTTAGTATACTGTATTGGTGTTTTTCTTTCTGGCTTACTTCACTCTATATAATAGGCTCCAGTTTCATCCACCTCATTAGAACTGATTCAAATGTATTCTTTTTAATGGCTGAGTAATACTCCATTGTGTATATGTACCACTGCTTTCTTATCCATTCAGCTGCTGATGGACATCTAGGTTGCTTCCATGTCCTGGCTATTATAAACAGTGCTGCGATGAACACTGGGGTACACGTGTCTCTTTCCCTTCTGGTTTCCTCAGTGTGTATGCCCAGCAGTGGGATTGCTGGATCATAAGGCAGGTCTATTTCCAGTTTTTTAAGGAATCTCCACACTGTTCTCCATAGTGGCTGTACTAGTTTGCATTCCCACCAACAGTGTAAGAGGGTTCCCCTTTCTCTACACCCTCTCCAGCATTTATTACTTGTAGACTTTTGGATTGCAGCCATTCTGACTGGTGTGAAATGGTACCTCATAGTGGTTTTGATTTGCATTTCTCTGATAATGAGTGATGTTGAGCATCTTTTCATGTGTTTGTTAGCCATCTGGATGTCTTCTTTGGAGAAATGTCTATTTAGTTCTTTGGCCCATTTTTTGATTGGGTCATTTATTTTTCTGGAGTTGAGCTGTAGGAGTTGCTTGTATATTCTCGAGATTAGTTGTTTGTCAGTTGCTTCATTTGCTATTATCTTCTCCCATTCTGAAGGCTGTCTTTTCACCTTGCTAATAGTTTCCTTTGATGTGCAGAAGCTTTTAAGGTTAATTAGGTCCCACTTGTTTATTTTTGCTTTTATTTCCAATATTCTGGGAGGTGGGTCATAGAGGATCCTGCTGTGATGTATGTCAGAGAGTGTTTTGCCTATGTTCTCCTCTAGGAGTTTTATAGTTTCTGGTCTTACGTTTAGATCTTTGATCCATTTTGAGTTTATTTTTGTGTATGGTGTTGGAAAGTGTTCTAGTTTCATTCTTTTACAAGTGGTTGACCAGATTTCCCAGCACCACTTGTTAAAGAGATTGTCTTTAATCCATTGTATATTCTTGCCTCCTTTGTCAAAGATAAGGTGTCCATAGGTGCGTGGATTTATCTCTGGGCTTTCTATTTTGTTCCATTGGTCTATATTTCTGTCTTTGTGCCAGTACCATACTGTCTTGATGACTGTGGCTTTGTAGTAGAGCCTGAAGTCAGGTAGGTTGATTCCTCTAGTTCCATTCTTCTTTCTCAAGATCGCTTTGGCTATTCGAGGTTTTTTGTATTTCCATACAAATTGTGAAATTATTTGTTCTAGCTCTGTGAAGAATACCGTTGGTAGCTTGATAGGGATTGCATTGAATCTATAAATTGCTTTGGGTAGTATACTCATTTTCACTCTATTGATTCTTCCAATCCATGAACATGGTATATTTCTCCATCTGTTAGTGTCCTCTTTGATTTCTTTCGTCAGTGTTTTATAGACTTGCATTTAAGCATTTAATAAGTAGCTCTGGACGATGAAAGATGAACTGATTAGTCTACTCATGAAACTATCTTACATCCAGGAAGTGTTTTCAAGGTAACTCTGCCTAATTACTAAAGTCTGACTGAAAGGAAAAAAATATTAGGAGTATGTCAATTTTAGTGATCAAAAAAACTAAACAGGAAAAGCAAACAATTTCAAATTTGGGATCACAGACTAAACTGCCACAAAATTTTAAATTTTACATATAATATAATCTCATGTAGAGTATCCATATAATATAATCTCATGTAGAGTATCCATAATCTAAATTAATGACATAAAGCCTTTAGCTCACCTGATTTCCTCTGTGAAACATGCCTCTTCTCTCTCTAGAAATCCCAGTCACCTGTATGACCTATTTCAAATCCATTCATCCCCGCAGTGAAAGGCCACCACTACCTAGAACCTTACCGCTCATCGTACACGCACACAAGTGTCTGTCATCGCTTCTGTGCACTAAAGCACTTTCTGCAGATTGTTATTAGAGCCCCTTATCACATGTAACGCTATGCTGGATTGTTTATATGCCCGTCTGTCTTTGTGGACTGTAAGCTGCTTTATTCATCTTTGTGTCCTCAGTACCTACCAGGACCAGGCACATGGCTGGCATGCCTTAAAGAGTCACTGAACTGAATACAACAGAAAATTTCCCATTCACTCAATGTAGCTTTGGGTCTGAACATCCCAATCACTCATGCTCCAACATGTTTTGCTGCACTAGATGGCAAAAGCAAGCTCCAAGCACTCTGTAAATTCAGTTCTCAGAGAAGCCTATGGGGAAAAGATATTTTAAAAAGCAGTTTTAAAAAAGCCTTCCTATTTCTTATGGATTTGGAGGCTAAGAAAAAGTAACCTGTATGTCCCCTATCTCTAAAGCAATGCTTTGCTAATTGTTCTAATATTCATGACATTCTTTCTCCTGTCTGGAAAGATAAAAGAGATTGATTATGTGAAATATCCACTACTCCCGGTTATCTGCTCTCCTGCTAGGTCAAAAGTTACTGCTTTCTCCCTACCCACATCCCTTGCCCCCACAACCAACGGCACCTAAAAAACTGCCATTTTCCTATTTCACACAAAATCTGAAAAGAGATCTGGGTCTCATGCCAAAGAATTGCCAATTTTTCAAAAATTACCCTACCAAATCAGTCATCTTTCTTCCTTCCCAAGAGAAGAGATTAAAATAGAATTACACTTCAAAATGTGAGCTCAAATTTTAAAGTCACTAAACTTCTCTTACCTTTAATATATATCTAGCTTCCACCACCCCTTTTCTTTCTAGCATTAATCAAAACAGTGGCATGCTTTATAGTCTCTAAGATCTTCCCCATGTTCCCCAATTCATTCAAGACTTGTCCAGTTACCAGAGTAAATACTAAGTCATGATTTGGCATTTCAAGCATATTCCTGCAATTCAGGTTAGACTGAAAGGTCTTCTGAACTACATGTTAGCTACATATAACTATCCTCACCACATTCCCATGAGAAAACCAAATCCTGTAATATTTGACTTTTTAAAAATCAACAATGCCAAAAATCCTTCAAGTCTTTATACATTGGAGCAAATCATTTAGAAATAATAGCTTAGCCTTATCTAACAAAGTTGAAGCTACATATACTCTATGACCCAACAATTTCACTGTTCAGTTCAGTCACTCAGTCGTGTCCAACTCTTTGCGACCCCATGAACCGCAGCATGCCAGGCCTCCCTGTCCATCACCAACTCCCAGAGTTCACCTAAACCTATGTCCATTGTGTCGGTGATGTCATCCAACCATCTCATCCTCTGTCGTCCCCTTCTCTTCCTGATCTCAATCTTTCCCAGCATCAGGGTCTTTTCAAATGAGTCAGCTCTTCGCATCAGGTGGTCAAAGTATTGGAGTTTCAGCTTCAATATAAGTCCCTCCAATGAACACCCAGGACTGGTCTCCTTTAGGATGGACTGGTTGGATCTCCTTGCAGTCCAGGGGACTCTCAAGAGTCTTCTCCAGCACCACAGTTCAAAAGCATCAATTCTTCTGTGCTCAGCTTTCTTTAGAGTCCAACTCTCATATCCATACATGACCACTAGAAAAACCATAGCCTTGACTAGACGGACCTTTGTTAGCAAAGTAATGTCTCTGCTTTTGAATATGCTGTCTAGGTTGGTCATTAACGTTCCTTCCAAGGAGTAAGCGTCTTTTAATTTCATGGCTGCAATCACCATCTGCAGTGATTTTGGAGCCCAAAAAAATAAAGTCAGCCACTGTTTCCCCATGTATTTGCCATGAAGTGATGGAACCAGATGCCATGATCTTAGTTTTCTGAAAGTTGAGCTTTAAGCCAACTTTTTCACTCTCCTCTTTCACTTTCACCAAGAGGCTTTTTAGTTCTTCTTCATTTTCTGCCATAAGGATGGTGTCATCCGCATATCTGAGGTTATTGATATTTCTCCTGGCAATCTTGATTCCAGCTTGGGCTTCCTCCAGCCCAGCATTTCTCATGATGTACTCTACATATAAGTTAAATAAGCAGGGTGACAATATACAGCCTTGACCTATTTGGAACCAGTCTGTTGTTTACTGTTAGGCAAATATAAACTAAAGAAGTACATGAGCATATGTACCAAGATGCATAATCAAGAACACTCTTAATATTATTGTTAATAATACCCCCAAACTGGAAGCAATCCAAATGTCCACCAACAATAGAAAGACTAAACAAAGTATGGTACAGATACAAAACAGTTTAGTACACAGCAATGAGAACGCTACAATCACACAGAGGAATTACATAATGTTGAATAAAAGAAGCAAGCACAAAGAATACATAAAGCAGAATTCCTTAACACTCTGTTCAACTGTAGGCATATGCTTTATACACTGTTCAATATGTATTTTATACTTCACAGTTTAAAAAAAGCAGACTTTTAGCTTCAGAACTCTAGCCTCCACATATAAAATCCTTATTCTTATTTTAGTTACAGCATTTATAAGTCTGTCTTTCCACCAGACTATAAACCGTTTGAGGGTAAAGACTGATTTTATTCATTTTGGGGCTCCCAGAACATCATGGTGCACAGCAGATGCTCAACAAATACTGACAGGATAGATGGATGGAAGAATTATGAACACAAGAAAGTCTCAAATGACAAAGAAGTCTCCATGAAGCAGAGGAATAAGTCACTTCCCTTTTTCTGTATGCATGCAAAGACTAGCTTTAAAAGTCAGCTCCATATTTCAATGAGTTAAAATAAGTTCTTAAATGCCTATTTTCTAATAAATGGCTCCACTGGACACAGATAGTTTTATCAAAAGTACAAGCTACTTTTGAGCTTAGTTCGTAGCCAGATTCTGGTTTTCCTCTTTTGCAGTACAGCTGCCAGACTCCTGGTTGCCTAACTATATTAATAATTCCTTAATTTAAACACAAAAACACATGCACAACCCTCTTTATGAATTTACCCCCAAGAGTTCTAAAATGTTTCTCCATTAAAAAGCACATCTCAGCACATCCTGCTGTTCTCAGAGCTGCAATGCTTTTCTCCTCCCAGTTCCCCAGTCAAGTCTCCTATGGACCATAGGACTGAAATTAGCTATTCATTACATGTGAAGGAGCGCTGGCTGGAGCGGAGCCCTGCAGAGACAGACTACCACTTTACATGTCAATTTCAGAACTAAAGCATCCGCTACCTTACTAATATGTATATTTAATGTCTCTGAATAATGTGTAGAATTATATGCTATTCATTGCCTGTTTGTTCTGATATTAGATACTCTTCAATAGCATTATTCTAAATTATTCTCTGAAAAATGTGGGACTTTTTATTAGGTCTCTTCCCTACTGTTGTCTATAACACAGGGTGCAGATGAACAGCATACAGAATACTGATGACAAAAAACAAAACAAAACAAAATCATGAATCAGAGTAAGGTAACAAAATATGACAAGTTTCTTGTCAAAAAAAAAAAGAAAATGAATCAGAGTAAGGTAACCAAATATGATAAGGCTGGCAATTACCAATAATTTACTTCATCTCCTAGGTGCTGACTCCTTGATGCAGTTTTATATGCAGGCTGTGAGGTGGGGTGAGGGAGTGTTAAATTATTAACAGCTATTGGTAAACCTAGAATATTAGAACTGTTCTTCGGGACTATCTGTACACTTAGTTGAAAGTCGTATTTCTAGCATGTCTCTCTCTCATCAGCGATTAATTCTGTGTTAAAGACACAACTTTGTAAATTGTGGTGATGCATGTTACTGACTAAACCTCTGAATGGGGTTGGGGTGGGGGAAAACTTGAAGCTATACATTTCTCATACCATAAATTACAATTGCTTTTGTTCATTAACCTTCATACTCAGCAGGAAGCTTAGAATGTTTAATATTTAAGAACCACAGTGAATGACAGTATCATACTAATCAAACCTAAGTGTTGCTAGATGCACAATAACGAACTAATGCATGTGTTAGCAGAACTACAAGTATCACACTGGCACGATAATCTGGATTGCTTTACACCATTAGTACCGCTGTGATTAATGACTTGCTCAGACTAATAAAGATTTTCTAGCTTTATAAATCATTCACATTTGTTGGTGAATACTCCTTTTAGTAACCAAAGGTGACTAGTGGATTTCACTTTTATATGTAGTTGGATGCTAGATATAAGCTTGAGAGTGTGATGTAGATACAGTGGCCGTGTGAGGTGCCCACAGTAAATGACAGGCGTTATAATTTGGCCTTTACTCACAAGTCCAAATCATGAAACCTAAAAAGTGTTAATCAACTTTAAAGGATTATCTATTTTTCTCTCAGATGCATAAGTTTAGATTCCAATGCTCCAAGAAAACAAATTTGCCGGTGTGTGTATGTGACTAGCCACCCCACACACTGTCTTTTACCAGCTCTCAAGCATGCTCCAGAGAACTAGTGTTACCTATCTGTTCTAGCACAATGCCTAAAGCACAATGCCTAATACCTAAAGATGATGATTCAGCAAATATTTGTTGTGAATACAAGCACACATAAATGCTAGAAATAGTGGGAACTATCAAATACAAACCCACTGAAGTCAACAGAACCTATCACAAGACCAAAATAAAGTTGGCATTTACCAGGACTTCTGTGAACTAGTTAGCTCACAGTCTAATATCAGAATCTGAAATTACAGAAACTTTATATATTCAATAAATAGTATAACACCTACCTAGCAAAGTTCTTAAGTAACCGTAACAATACCATACATACATGTAGGAGAAAAAAACTAAAACTGGAGGAAATATTCTCCAATACTACCAACCTATATATTTTAAGATAAAATAAGACTGCTACTACTACTTGTTTATGTAAAACACAGGTCAGCTGATGTTCAAATTGGCACTAACACCTTATTTATTGATAAAGTGACTAAAATTTTTTAATATAATAATCAACTGCTCATCTTATATACACATGCCGAACTGCAGACCAGAAAAAAAATTTTAACTGATGATATCCCATCTTTAATCAGCATTTCAAAACACACAATTAAGTTCTTTGTCACTGAAAATAACCACCAAACCAACAACCTTACAAAATATAATAAATCAGTTTATTTAATCAACAATGATTTTAAAATGTAATCCTTAACAGTTGTTTAAAATTTGCATAACTAAGTTTGCAATAGTTATCCTGTTAAAGCAAAAGCACATCTGTTTATGAGTAAGTAAATATCGTCTGACAGCAATTTGGAACATCTATCAGAAGGAATCGACTGCAAGCTTAATAAGCATTATTTGTATTCCACATAATACTCTATTTGTTCTTTCTAGCCACTTCAGTAATAAAACATACTCAAACTCATTTAGTGTGCACTAAATCCAATGTACCTAGGCAAAACACTTAAAATTCCACTTGGATGGTTCCCAGCCCATATAGTCCAACTTTTTAAAGTATTACTACCATCTGGTTACTAGTCTGTGTTTACCAAAACAGTAGCTATGCACACATTTCTGTAGCAGCTGTGGTCAAAAACTTTAAATCAATCCATTTGGCTAAATGAAAACTCTTCAAGGAAAACAACAAATACAGTATTTTGAATATATATACTTAAACTTCATTACTGGTTTTAATAACATTCCCCACGGATATAAACAGTAAAAATGTAAAAGGCATTTAAAACACTAAATTATTTATATTTCCAATCATTTATCATATGAAAAAACGTCCATGGAACTCAAGTGAAGCACCCAAGGTTAAACAAGTTGGGCTCTGTCTGCAACATAGGTATCCCTTGGTTTCCAATACAACAATCTTTTCACAAAATTATTCCAACCAAATCCCAAGGCCCTAAAAACAGAATTTTATCAAGGGACTATACCATTTAATAAATGCAAGTTAAAATTATTTTAATCATTTTTAAAAAAATATAACTGGTCATCATAAATTATGAAACCTGACATATTTGTTTCAGAACTGTGGTAAGAACTTAAAGCATCCTGTGAAATTTATAAGAATTTTAATTTTACAAACTCTTCTCTTTTTTTTTTCACATCCTCCTTCAACCTCTCCCATTAAAACCTATGATTACAAACCAATCATATTACCCTGGTCAAGAGACTAAGCTATTACTTTATATCCAAGATAACATCTTAGCTCCTACACACATCCTAATGTTCCCCTTTCTATTAAAATGTAACTATTAATATATGCCACACTGCATGCTTTCCTATAAACAGAAAGCCTTTCCTAATTAGAACTATCAAACTTCCAAATGATCCTTTTCCCCCTAAGAAACAAACCTAATTCCCAATATAAATTAATATAGAAATCTCCTCTGCTTTGCTTAGAGGAAGAAAAAAGGCAATAAGCCAAATGTACTCTATATAAGTCTTTTGTTGTTATAGTACTAGCAATCTCTTTAAATAATACTTAAGACAAACAAATTTTCAGGACATAACAGTGACTATTTTAAGCTTATTTGGGTTAATGAGTCACTATCTTGCTTTGACAAAAATGAATTGCTTCCTTCTTTCTTCCTTTTTCATGATAGCTAAGAAGAAAAAATAAACTAACAATTCCCCAAAACAAAGCACATATTCTGCTCTTTTACATGAAATATTAAACTCTCAAGGGAAAGAAGTGGACATTAAATTATTTGAGGGTAAGGTTACAGAAGGAGTGACTTGTAGTATTTATAGGTGGACTTTTTCTATGTTCCTGGCTTCCCAATTCCTGGTCATTTATTTTAGAACATAAGAACCCAACCCAAACTTAAAACTTTCATCTACTTCTTTACATCATATCCAGGAAAAGAAGAGCTGGTGTCAGAGGACAGTATCTAGAACAAACTGGCAATGTTGACATCATCATTACTGAGACACACACAATAGGGTTTTTACACTCGTACATCCATCATTCATTGGTGTCTCTCAAACATCCTCATATAGAGCTGGAAATGGAGTAGGACAAGCAATACTATTCCCATCTGACAAACTCATGGACATAGCAGGGAGGGCCCCTCCTGGGCAGGGCCCAAGGCTAGTAAGCCAGCTGTGAAGTGGTAAAGCTGTGAGAAAACCCAAATCCTCTGATGCCAAGACCAGCAATCATTCCAAAACACTGCCTCAGTTCACTTCACTAGTTTCAACTAATCTGCAACAAAAGTAATATGAAGCTCTGCACAACACCTCACCCAGCTCATCTACTTCTTGGTCTTCCTCTTTCTCTTTCCTCCAACACTCTATGAACTCACGGGATCAGCTCTGAGCCCCGATATGGGCCTGAAGAGCCAGGAGTGCACTACACACTCCTGACAACTCGACAAGCTTGAAGCCGACAGTTTATTTTGCACAGGTGGTTGTGATTTCGCTTAACCACTTGTGTGTACACAATTCTTCCTAAATTCAAACCTAGCACAGGCTGACGTTTAATGTTTCAGAGAAGAGGGAAGCAAAATTGTTTTGAAATTCTCTGTGAAAAACAGCCTGTTGTATTAGAACAAACAGCAGCTTGTTCCTATCATTCCTTTGTTTGACAAGTCTGGGCTGGCTAGAAAGGTCATTTATGCCTCAAAGCATCAAATTAACATTTGAAGACATGAATTTTAAAAATGGCTATTATCTTCTGTTATGTGAATGGCTAATGTAGTTCAGAAAAACAGAAAGGAGAAAAAAAACCACTACAGTCTTAGCCTACTCCCCCTAAAAGACTAAAAAGCAATAACAAAAACAGAAACAGGAAACACAAAACTTTCCTTAAAAAAACAGATAATTATGTCCACGTCAACACATGCAGACTATGTCTTAATTAAGCTTCATTCTTTAACAGAATGAAGAAGGTAGTTAAAACAGTCAAACTTTCAAATAATAAGAAAGAAAAATCACTAATTATCATAAGATGGCTTTTTGGAAAACCATAAGGTTCTTCCCTCTCATCCATAACCTTCTGTCCAAATACTAGCAATGACTATATAGACTAAATGCAAGGGAAAGTTGCTTAGTCGTGCCTGACTCTCTGACCTCATGAACTCTAAGTCTGCCAGGCTCCTCTGTCCATGGAATTCTTCAGGCAAGAATACTGGAGTGGGTAGCCATTCCCTTCTCCAGGGGATTGTCCCGAACGAGGGATCAAACCTGGTCCTCCGCACTGCAGGCGGATTCTTTATCATGTGAGCCACCAGGGAAGCCCATACAGACTAAAATGTGTTAGCAGCTCAGTCGTGTTCGACTCTGAGACCCCATGGACTATAACCTGTTGGCTTCTCTGTCCATGGGATTCTCCAGGCAAGAACACTGGAATGGATTGCCATTTCCTTCTCCAGAGGATCTTCCCAACCCAGGGATCAAACCCAGGTCCACTGCACTGCAGGCAGATCCCTTATCATTTGAGCTACTGGGTCAAAGGGTCATACAGACTAAACTCCCAATTTATTTACTATCTTGGTTCAAGCATAACATCTCTTTTCCTAGGTTCCTATATTATTTTCCCAAAGCAAGTCTCTGTTACTATACATTTGAAATACAAGCTTATCACTACTAACTACAATCTTCAACTATGTAAATATTCATTCAAGATCAGAAAATTTACCAGATTCAGTGGAAAAACTGAGGGACATGAAGCCTGAAACCTGTACAGCCTTACAAGTGATTCATTTTCATTACAGCTTGTTTTCTACAGATGTATACTGGGAATACCACAAACCAGCTTCCATAATATTATGAGAAATATAACATTTAAAATTAATATGCATTTAATAATGTTGTTGTTGCTTAGTTACTCTGTCCTGTTAGACTCTTTGCAACCCCATGAACTGCAGCACGCCAAGCTTCCCTGTCCTTCACCTCTCCTGGAGCTTGCTCACTCATGTCCACTGAGTCAGTGAATCTATCTAAATAATCATCTCATCCTCTGCCACCCCCTTTCTCCTTTTGCCCTCAATCTTTCCCAGCATCAGGGCCTTTTCCAGTGAGCTGGCTCTTTGCATCAGGTGGCCAAAGTATTGAAGCTTCAGCTTCAGCATTAGTCCTTCAATGAATACTTAGGGTTGATTTCCTTTAGTATTGACTAGTTTGATCTTCTTGCAGTCCAAGGACTCTCAAGAATCTTCTCCAGCATCACAATTCGAAAACATCAATGCTTTGACGCTCAGCCTTCTTTATGTTCCAACTCTCACATCCGTAAAGGACCACTGGAAAAACCATAGCTTTGACTATACGGACCTTTCTTGGCAAAGGGATGTCATCTGCTCTTCAATACGCTGTCTAGGTTTGTCATAGCTTTTCTTCCAAGGAGCAAGCGTCTTTTAATTTCATGGCTGCAGTCACTATGCATAGTAGTTTGGGAGCCCAAGAAAATAAATCTGTCACTGTTTCCACTTTTTTCCCATCTATTTGCCGTGAAGTGATGGAGCTGGATGCCATGATCTAAGTTTTTTGAATGTTGCATTTTAAGCCATCTTTTTCACTCTCTTACCCTCATCAAGAGGCTCTTTTAGTTCCTCTTCACTTTCTGCCATTAGAGTGGTATCATCTGCATATCTGAGGTTGCTGATATTTCTCCATCAAGATTCCAGCTTGTGATTTGTCCAGCATGGCATTTGACATGATGTAGTCTGCATATAAGTTAAATAAGCAGGGTGACAATATACAGCCTTGACGTACTACTTTCCCAATTCTGAACCAGTCCATTGGGTCCATGTCTGGTTCTAAATGCTGTTTCCTGACCAGCATACAGGTTTCTCAAGAGACAGGTAAGGTGGTCTGGTAGTCCCATCTCTTTAAGAATTTTCCAGTGTCTTGTGGTCTACACAGTAAAGGATTTAGCGTAGTCAATGAAGTAGCAGTAGGTGTTTTTCTGGAATTCCCATAGATCTCTATGATCTAATGATCAATGGCAATCTGATCTCTGGTTCCTCTGCCTTTTCTAAATTCAGCCGGTACATCTCTAAGTTTTTGGTTAACATACTGTTGGAACCCAGCTTGAAGGATTTTGAGGATTACCTTGCTGGCATGTGAAATGAGCACAATTGTACAGCAGTTTGAACATTCCTTGGCACTGACCTTCTTTGGGATCAGAATGAAAACTGACCTTGTTGAGTCTTTATGGCCACTGCTAAATTTTCCAAATTTGCTGGCACACTGAGTGCCGCCCTTTAACAGCATCATCTTTTAGGATATGAAACAGCTCGGCTGGAATTCCATCACCTCTACTAGCTTTGTTCATAGTAAAGCTTCCTAAGGTCCATTTAACTTTACACTCCAGGATGTCTGGCTTTAGGTGAGTAACCACACCATCATGGTTATCTGGGTCATTAAGACCTTTTTTGTACAGTTCTTCTGTGTATTTTTGCCACCTCTTCTTAATCTCTCCTGCTTTTGTTTGGTCCTTACCATTTCTGTCCTTTATCATGCCCATCCTTGAATGAAATGTTCCCTTGATACCTCCAATTTTCTTGAAGAGATCTATAGTCTCTCCACATCTTTATAGATCTCTGATGTATACTATTAATTAATCATGTAATTGGAAATGACACATTTCCAATTAAAATTAGCTGATTAGTTGAACTGTTGATTTTTAGCTTTTGAAACCTAAAATGTTGAAATAACTTTCAATTAAAAGAGCAAGACAACTATGCCATTTGATCAAGACAAAAAGTACATCATTAATCTCTCTGTAACAAACCCTACCCCCTTGCATGAACAGAGCTTCATGTGAAGCAGGCATTCTTAAAGGTCTCAGGATCTGAACTTCAAACTGCAGCAACACTTGACTATCCCTCTCACTTACAAACAGGGGCTGTTTTTAACTGTTTCTCAGTTGTCTCAAAACATGAATGATAAAGATGTAACAAACTCAAGAAACGAAAGTAGCTTTTTCTTTAAATTTGAGAATTAGTTTTATCATGATAGCAAGGGGCCTGTTATTAAGTCATTCACAATTTTGCCTCTTCTCCTCATGACCAAGAGTAACACAGTCAGCTAAATGAGAAGCACAGGCCACAGTCTTTGAAAAGCACAAAGCTACCCAGAAAATAAATAGGTGAAGACCATCACTAAGAGCAGATCAGAAAGACAGATTTTTTAAAAAATCAGAAAACCTACAAGCCAGAGCAACAGAGGTTACAACAGTATGAAGATATCTAATGAAATTGAACAACGTTCTCCATCCCTTCAAACGTTAATATTTCTGGTATCTCTGAAATTTTGAAAAATAAAATAGCCTAATGTCTTTAAAAACTCAGAAAGATGACTAAAGTTCTAATTTCAGTTAGGAGAATCAAACCAGGCCAAGAGCTTTAGTTCACAGTAGGACTTTTTTGCAAAAAAAAAAAGGTGTGACATTTTTAATACTTAACTCAGAAAAAATGTCTTTTTTAAGTTCCTTGCCAGAAATTAGAAGCTTTAATTTTAAGGCTCCCGTAGATACTGCCCATTGAAGATGTAAAGACTTCCTGCGGCATCCTCTCCACTGATATCACTAAAATCTAACAGGCTCCCATTTAGCCTTCCAAGAGCACTGTCAATATACAAAGGAACTAATAAGGAAGCCATCTTCAGTAGTTGGAAAAGGAACTCTCAACATGGCTAGGTGGTGTGTGTGTTAGTCACCTAGTCGTGTCTGGCTCTTTGCAACCCCATGAACTACATAGCTCACCAGCCTCCCCAGTCTATGGGATTCTCCAGGCAAGAATACTGGAGTGGGTTGCCATTCCCTTTTTCAGGGATCTTCCCAACCCAGGGATCAAACCTGGGTCTCCTGCGTTGCAGGCAGATTCCTTACCATCTGAGCCTTAGCTAGGTGGTATGAACAATAAAAAGTCAATTTTATGAACCAAGTCAGAAAGAGTCATTCAAATATTTTAACAATTTAATAATTTTATAAAAAGCTGTTTATTATTAGAAAAAATATATATACATTAGAATGCAAACATCAGACTTTAAAAAACAGTAAAAATATTTTGTAACACTTCCAAGTAAAGATTAATTCAAGCATGTATCATCAATAGATGCCAAGTCTACTAGAATATTTTCATGGCCTTAAAGTGCCTCCCCATAGATTGCGTACTAGTTTCAGGAGGAAAATTACTAATAAATATAGCGAAGTAACTGGAGAACACTTTGACCAAGTCATGGTCAAAATTAAAATTACCAATGAGGGGCAGATAGGTAACTTCAGATGTGACATGTCTAGGACCCATTACTTGTGTAGTATTCTGGCAGGGACTATAACCTGAATATAATCAGGAGAAAACATAGGAAAAACACTAGAATAAGGTATGTTCCATAAGAAAAGTGGGGGTCTGTAGTCTCTAAAACTGACAATTATCACAAAAGATAAAATCATTGTAAACATTACAAATTAAAGGAGGCTCCAACCAGTCCATTCTAAAGGAGATTAGTCCTGGGTGTTCTTTGGAAGGAATGATGCTAAAGCTGAAACTCCAGTACTTTGGCCACCTCATGCGAAGAGTTGACTCATTGGAAAAGACTCTGATGCTGGGAGGGATTGGGGGCAGGAAGAGAAGGGGACGACAGAGGATGAGATGGCTGGATGGCATCACCGACTTGATGGACATGAGTTTGAGTGAACTCCGGGAGTTGGTGATGGACAGGGAGGCCTGGTGTGCTGCGATTCATGGGGTCGCAAACAGTCGGACACGACTGAGTGACTGAACTGAACTGAGAGAGACAAGAGAATTAAATACAACACCTGACCTAGATGAATCCCATTACTAAGGGGGAAAAAATCCTGTAAAGAATATTATTGAATCAATTTACAAAACTGGAATATAGACAGTAAATTAAAGTTCTTATCAACATTAAGGCTATACTGTCTCTACTGTGTGTGTGTGTGTGTGTGTGTGTTTTCCCAGAGAATATCCCCATGAAATCCACTCTCATATGGTTCAGAAAAAAAATACTGTGTGTTAGAGGGAGAGGAGGCAGGCAGTGGGAGAGACAGAGATAGAATGGAAGGGAAGGAGGGAAAGGGATGAAAGGAGAGAGGGAGAGAAAGCACTAAAATGATATAGCAAGCTGGCTAAACTGTTAACAAATGAATAGAGGCAAAAGTTTACAGATATTCTTTGATTATCATTATTTGCACAATTTTTCTCTAAGTTTGAAACAGAAAATTTTAAGAAAATTTTAATATGAAAAGTTTATATGCATCACTCCAGTATTCTGCCATTTAATTTGGTAAATGCAGTGTTTGTATTAATATTTAAATAGCACTGTGAAACCAAGACTTCATGTTATCATCTAACAACTTTACAAATTACACAATGGCCTGAAGGGCCTCACTGTGTCAAAGAGAAGGGGTACCTGTGTCAAAAAAGGTTTTACCAGCAGCCTCCACATTTCCACAGCTAAATGTAAAAAACAAATCTATAAGGCCTAAATATATAAACAAACTAGAAAGAAAGAAGCGCTATTCTGCTCACATCATCTCCCTGTTAAAAACCCCCGGTTATCTACCCATTTCCTACTGGACAGAACACCCTACCAAGCTCAACATACAAAACTCTTCAAAATCTGGGGAAGCTTACCTCTTCAGATTTACCATCTGTTGCCATCACACCCTCACACACACACACACCCTCAACATTCCAGTCCTGCTGATTGTCAGAAGCCCTGTGCCTTTGCACCTGCTGTTCCCTCTGCCTGCAAGTCCTTCTCTGATGGCCTTGTCTTTTCAGTGAGCCCTTCCTCACACTTCCTGATTAAGCTCAAATGCCACTGCCTCTGGAAACCCTTTCCTGACTCTCCCAACCAAAGTCAATCTTACTTTGCTCCCCCAAATTTGTGTCCCTACTCCTGCATTGTATGAGGATGTCTCTCTTTCCCTGAGTTTCTCCACAACTAGAACATGAGGTCTCTCAGAGAAGGGACGGCAGTGTTATCCAAGCATGGTGCTCCATAAACGCTGACTAGATGACTAAATTAACTTCTCTAAACTAGGACAGGTTTAACATTAAACAAGAGCTAACACTCGGAATGCTTATTTACCAGATACTGTAAGAAAAAGTGCTTTACAAATATCAACCTACTCCTCACAACAATCCTAAGAGGAAGGCTGAACCTCTATGTAACTAGGATATATCAATGATACAATGTATACTGTTAAATGGACACTATATTCTTCTTTCTCAGTGGTAAAGCAATGGTGCATCTTATGATCAATGGTTTTAGTTTTGATAAAATATGGTACTCTTCCCAGACATCCCCTCATACTTACAGATGAGGAAACTGAGGCACCAATGAGAATTTAATTAACTTGCTGAAAAGTTGCTCAGAACAGTCAAGATTCAATCCCAGGCAAATGAACACCAGAATATATACTCTTAATCCACTTCTCCCCAATCAGGGTGATTCTGTAGCATGGATGGGCTACTGGCATCGGGGCTAGGACAAATCTAAAAGTAAAGCTTGCTCTTTGAGGGTACCAGGATGCTGGAAAGTGGCTAGGATGAAACTCAAGATTAGAGGCAATGTATTAAAAGTGGATCTTGAAGAGCCTGGGGAAAGAGCCAAGAATCCTTATCAGCATCTATTCTCTCTCGGGGAGGCCTGGGTCTAAGTCCAGTTCCAGCGCAGGAGAGAGTCTCCACATCTTTATTTTCTCCCTGAAGTTCCCAATGAATATAATCATAATTCTCTCAGTAACTACCAAAATGACCTAATCAAGCCCTCTGCCTTATATCTTAATCCCTGTAACATCATCTCGGATAAGTAGTTATCTAGCCTCAGCTCAAACACTTAAGCAGTTCCTTTTATTTTTAGAAAGATGGAAAAAGATACTCCTAATATTAAACTTCATCTCCTAACTTCCACCCCCAGTCCTACATCTGCCCTCAGAACCTGCACTGCAAATTTTAACTCCTCTTCTTCATGACAGTTCTTGTCTTCATTTGAAAACTATAGTCTTGAGATAGCAATTCATAGGCACTCTGCCTGCTTCAAAAACTTGCCATCACCGGAAGTAACAGAGGCAGAAACAGCTAGAACTCGTGGAAACACAAGCATAGCGCTAAGAAAACACAGAGAACGGCAGCTCCTTTGTGGAGGGCAGAGGATGGCAGAGAGGGAAGGCGTACAAGTCCACAGAGGAGGCAGCTTTTGAGGGGTAAAATGCTGTCAGCCAGTGTCAAAATTCAGTATTACACAGAGGGAAAATTTTTTATAAAAACAAAAAGCTGAACTTTTAAACATATGAAATGTTTCTGGTTTCTAACATTCTTGCTTTCATTTGATGATTCTGGGCAGAAGGCTCATTGGCTTGTACAATTTGCGCAGTGCCGAATGCATAGATAACCATCCTACTGACAGAGGAATGTAGGGTTGGAATAAACAAAGTGAAACGTACCATCTGTGTGGTACCATCTGATTTGAAGCAGTATCTCTTGCTGAAGATTTTACATGTATTCTTCACTAACAATAGGTTGCCTCAAGTACTTCGTTTCTATTCACTAAGGTAAGAAATTAGTACAACTGCAATCTCTGTAGCTGCTTTTCAATCATCAGAGGCCAAGTTATTCTGCTCTAATACACATCTCCCCATACTACCCACCCCACTCCCCCAGCAGCCTCTTTTTCACTGTAACTTATTTGACCCACTATTAACAACATGGATAGTGCCTAATGCCACAACTCTTTGTAATACCAGGAAAAAAAAAATTGTATTTTCATAAAGTAGAAGAAGCTGCCTTTTAAAGAATATTTAATAACTTATTTATAAGTGATCTTTCTTTCAATCTGATGTTACGTAAGTCACTTACTGGTCCAGAAATAAACAAAATGTCTATAACACTGTAGGAACTTTTAGATATACAGACTGTAAGAAGCTGAGATACCAGTATAATTTTGTATGTCTTTAGCATTGTTTTATAACTTAATCCTATATTGTCATTAGATAATCTGGAGATCTCTAGAACACATGCTGGCTTCCTTGTATGGACCAGTTCTCTCTCAGTCAGTTCTGTGTGATTCCTTCTGAGCAAGGATAACAGAAAGATTACTATTGTAAATTAACACTACCACTACATGTAGTTCCTACAGACCATAAAAATATTTATATAGACTTCACAATTACACAGTACTTTCCAATTCATTTGACACTCACAACAGTCTTGTGAGATACGATCTTCATTTCACAAATGAAGAAAGTGAAGTTCAAAGACATCAAATGAGTAGCCTGCAACTCTACAGCCAGTAAGCAGAAGGGTCTGCTTGGGTCTCAACTCATATCCTCCGACTGCAATTTCTAGAATCTTCCTATTAATGAAACCATGACTACCTCAGCTGCACACCTAACTCTAGCCTAGATTAACTCACTGTCTGTTCCATGTTCTCTTCTGTAATGAACCCAACCCAACAGCAGCGGCTATACATCAGAGGGGCTTTCAGACAGGCTTGTATAAGTGGATGCAGAATGATACCCTAGACCAGTGCTGAACCTTCTACAATAACGGAAATGTTCTACATGTGAGCTGTTTAATACAGTAGCCACTAGCTACATGCAGTTAAAGAGCACTTGAAATGCATAACTGAGAAACTGAACTTTTAATGTAATTAATTTAAAAGCTATGTGTGGCTAATGGCAACCTTAAAGGGGAGCACAGTTTGATCCTGGCAACTGAGCTTACTGTTTAATGTTGTAGCCTTAAGCACAAATGGAAAAGAGTATCAACTAAATTGTGAGCCCAGAGGACAGCACTAGTTTATGGGAACTAGAATGGATCCAATACCACCAAAAGTAATACAACCAAAAGATAACCGTAGAATAATCTTTCAATCTGTGTAAACTCTCTGGTCAGTCAAATCTAATGAATGACTAATGTAAGTCCAGGCCTACCAACAGTATAAACTATGCACGGCAAAGAACTTAACATTATTCTATATGTCACAATGGCTTTCCTGGGAAAAAAAGAGTCATGACTGTACATGAAAACGAATCCAAATAAATTATAAATAGGAGAAGATGGATATGAAAAGCAAGGCATCTGAGTACATTATTTCTCTAATTATAACACTTCATTCACTTACCGAAGAACTCAAAGGAACATCTCAAAGGCCATATCCTTGCCTCTGTCCTTACAGTAAAGTATCACATCCACACCACTTAGCTAGGCACTAGAAGATTTCATTTAAATAAAAGTGATAGACTTATTTGGCATCATCAAATCCTTCTTTGTGTTAAAATTATCAAGACTTTCAAAACCCCTGCTGCTGCTAAGTCGCTTCAATAGTGTCCGACTCTGTGCAACCCCATAGACGGCAGCCCATCAGTCTACCCCGTCCCTGGGATTCTCCAGGAAAGAACACTGGAGTGGGTTGCCATTTCCTTCCCCAGTGCATAAAAGTGAAAAGTGAAAGTGAAGTTGCTCAGTCGTGTCCGACTCCTAGCGACCCCATGGACTGCAGCCTACCAGACTCCTCCGCCCATGGGATTTTTCCAGGCAAGAGTACTAGAGTGGGTTGCCATTGCCTTCTCCTAGATAGGTTTTATAAGTCCCATGAACAACAGCAACTGTCATTTCTTTTTCTTTTAGCTCTACCTTGCTGGGCTGATAACAGAACTGAACCGCAAGTCAAGCGCCTAGGGTCTTGGTTCTGACTTTTTGATCAGTAGATGTTCAGCCCTACACAAACCACTTCATTTCTTACTGCCACAGTTGCCTCACTTGTAAACTGATGGGATAATTAGATCAACCACTAAAGTAATTTTCAGCTGTAAAACTCCACCATTCTGCAGTATCCTCAATGGTCTTCAGTTCGGTTCAAGGTCTTTCTTAGAGCCTATTATTACTGTGATATGTACAATCTACTTCAAAAATTCACAGATCAATAATTCATCCATTTCCAAAATTCTGAGTATACCAATTCTTTACTTATAGAAAAAGATTCATTTCTAGTATTTCAAAACACAAACCATTCCTAACTGTGCAAATAAAAAAGTACACTCAAGAAGTAAAGATCTAATTAGTTCTACTATTAACAACCTGGAGCATTAGGAAAAAGCACATGCTAACATGGACCTTTTGGATTAGTTTTTGATTTTCACTTATTTCTCTCCAACTGTACTCACTCAAACTGAAGTCACAATTCTCTCAGAGAGTCTTTCCAGCTCATGTTCTACAGTTCTGAACCTGTCTCCTCTAGCAGTACCTGGAAAAGATATTCATAAGAAAAGAACAAATTGCTTTTCTAACTATGTGAAGGCTTCATTGGGAATTGGATTTATTTATGCCCCAAAAGTTCACTTTTGAAACTGAACTTCAGTAATCTTAGGTGGCATTTATTTGGCACAATTGAGTAATCTTAGTTTAATAATCTTCTAAACCTGTTCAATGTAGACAATTTGTACTAAGACAGGACTCTCTAGCAGAGATAAGCAGTGAACTCCTTGTGAACTGAGTCCTGTTCATTTCTACAACTGTGTTCCAACATAATTTCACTTAATCCACAGGCTCATGCTAACAAAGGTAAGCACTATCTCTTTGGCTCCTCCTGCCCATCCTTGTCATTCATTCTCTTCACATATATTCGCTTCCTTCATTGGGCTTTGTGTTTTTCTAGTCTCTGTAATTTATTTTTCACAATTCATCATTTCAATTCATTCTGTCTTGTGATCTAAGAGTGGAAGCAGGCAAGGTAGCAGGCTAGTGCTCAAGGGCTATGTGAGGCCAAAGGAGGTCGTAAAGATAAACTAAATCACCCGCACAGAGACGGAAGTACAGGGATTCAGTCTCACTGGCATGAGGTCATAACCACCTAGCTAAAAGGCCTACCTGCTGGTCATTCAGCACTTCTGAGAGAATCAAGAAACAGGATGCTATCACACCTGTGAGAGGAATCAGAGGTATACAAGCTCTGACATATCATCAGCCAGGAGGAAGATGAAAAGTGGCATGATAATCAGAGGTTGAGGCTCCAAAATAACTAAAATTCTTATTAAAATTTTCAAGAAGTCTCAGAATTTCTGGGCTGGGGGCTGAGGGAGTGGGGTGGGAGAGATGATGAGGCTACATGAAGAGAGGTTTCACTAGCAGGGAAATTTCAAGGGCAGCCAGGATTGGCTCATCTTAAGAAGGACTCCATGAGACATCAACAGGTAGGACAGCAAGGCTGTGAGAATCAAGCCTGTCCGCTTCCTCCTCAGCATTTGGACTCACTGAGCAACACAGGAAGGCTTTTTGTTCTGCAAGCTCACGTGCAGACAGCTCACTTCTACCTGCCCTTTTTGTCCCCAACGATTCCTAGGATCTGCATTCTTCTCTACCCAGCCCACATGTAAGAAGGTTAGACATAGATTATGATCTGTGCTTTTGGTTTTACAGCAAAATCAGACTGCTGGTATTCCAAGCCCCGATAAGCTTATCTTGAATAACTTAAGCTTCTATTACCTGTCATTGGTAAATTTTTTATGAAGGTTTTTGTCCTTAAAGTTCCCAGTTGTTCAAAACAAATCAAAACAAGGAAAGAAAAGAGAAAGAAAGGAAGAAAGAAAAAGAAAAAAAGGAAAAGAAACAAAAGTTCTAAAGAGATAACTACTCCTTCTGAGGTAGAAAGCAGAATATACTGCTTTCTTCACACACACACACACACACACACATATGTATACAGACATATATATATACATATACACACACCTGCATATAAGCTTAATTGACTTGAGCTCATCCAGCAACATATACTGAAAGATGGCTTTTAGGTGAGTAGTGAAGCTGTCTTCTAGCTGTGACCTTTGTGAGTTGTAGAGAAATGGGGCCCAGAACGTTTATGTTGCCAATTCTAGTTCTCACCTCATATCCAACCCAACACACAAACATACCCTTACCTGGGAATCAGTAAGTATTTCTATCTTAAGTATTCCTGTGCCATTCATTAAAAAGAGAGCATGGGCTTTGGAGCCAGTCAAACCTGGGTTCAAGTCCCAGCTTTGGAATTTGTTAGCAGTTCTATATCCCTTAAGTAAGAAATGACCTGCCGACAACCCAGTTTTCTCATCTATAAAGTGAAGATTCATAAATCATCCACTTTACAACCTTCCATCTAATACATAAATGTACTAAGACTGGAACAATGTCCTAATTTTTAACACTATTCCAGAAACAAACCTGTACACTATTTTTAATTTTCTTAAACTAGTCAGATGGCAAATCTCTACACTTTCTATTTTCTATTTCCATTTTATTATTCTGTTGTGCTATGTCATTTCCTTTGAATCACCCAAAATCCCTTAGTGAAAAATAATATAAAAATAAGCAAAGAAATACTTTAAGACCAATTAATCACAAGAGATACTGAGTGTTCACTCCTCTGAAACACTTGATTTACCTCCCAATCATATTTAATAAGCACAGCAGAGTTCCTTCATGCTGAGTCCTTCAGTTTAGGGCTCTGTTGCATTTTGTAACTAACACAGGGCATTTCCTTTTCCACAGAGGAAACAAATATGCAGTATGACTTAATCAGACATCCTACAAGTAGAAGTCAAAATCCCATATCTTCACATTTGAAAAGCATAACTAATTCTATAGCACAAAGAAAAAAAGGATTTCAACCACTCTGCCTATCTGACCTCTCTATTTGAACAGTTCATCCAAATTTGATTCTTTCCCTCTCCTCACCCACCCCATCCAATCCCATCATTAAATGCTGCTCAAGTGTCCCCTGCTCTCCACCTCCACTGCCCCCACTGCTAAGTTGCTTCAGTCGTGTCCGACTCTGTGCGACCCCATAGACGGCAGCCCACCAGGCTCCCCGTCCCTGGGATTCTCCAGGCAAGAACACTGGAGTGGGTTGCCATGTCCTTCTCCAATG
Source organism: Bubalus kerabau (assembly GCF_029407905.1). Lineage (NCBI taxonomy): Eukaryota > Metazoa > Chordata > Mammalia > Artiodactyla > Bovidae > Bubalus > Bubalus kerabau. Next base: position 19,807,702 of record NC_073641.1, read on the forward strand.
CATGAAAGTGAAAAGTGAAAGGGAAGTCACTCAGTCGTATCCGACTCTTTGCGACCCCATGAACTGCAGCCTACCAGGCTCCTCCGCCCATGGGATTTTCCAGGCCAAGAGTACTGGAGTAGGGTGCCATTGCCTTCTCCACCCCCACTAGTCCAAGATAATACTACCAGAGCTGCAGAAACTATGCACGTTCCTGGAAACTGTGCTTCCACTCTTGCCCTTACCAACCTATTCTCCACACAGCAACTGGTGGGTGGCCCGCCACTACACTCAGAATAAAAGCCAGTTCTAGAAACACCTTACAGGATCTTGCCCATTTCTCCTACTCCATCAGGCATCACTCTCCTCTCATGTTCCTCCAGGTTCATCACTCATGCAGGGCTCCTTTCAATTCCCTTCATCAATTCCCTTTATATATATTCAGGTCCTTCTGCCCTCAGGAACTTCCTTCAGCCGCACTTGATTATCTCCAATTTCCATTAGACTGCAAGCTGATGCTAATTTCCATTAGACTGTGAGAGAACTGTTTTTTCCAGCAATATGTACCCAGTACCTGAAATAAAGTTTGGGACACAGTATGTGTTCAAAGGATATCTGAGAAAAGAATAAATGAACGGGAACAGAAAATAAATTTTAATGTCAAACCCCTTCAATGAGAAGTCATATGAGAAGCCAGCGTCAGTAAGAAGAAATTCACAATAAACCATTTTAAATTTAATATTCAAGATGGACACTCCTAAGAAAACAGATTCTTCAGCAATGCTCTTAGAAACCAAAACAGAGACTAACAGAAGAGTTCTGAAAACTGAGCACAATGTGCCTCTTTTCTGGTTTTGACAATCTGTTTTCACTGCTGAACTTACTCTCTTCAATTCTATCTCAAAAGAAGCCAAGAAGTAGCCCATAAAAGGAATATGCAAATAGTTAAAACACTAACCACAGCTTAAGAGACAAATGCGCTGCCAACTACTCCAAATAACATAAACAATAAATGCCTTCACATTACTAATTCCTGACAGGCAAGGAAACAGGAGGGGAAAATTCTAAATTCAAGCTCTGAAACATCAGTTCAGTCACTCAGTTGTGTCTGCCTCTTTGTGATCCCATGGACTGCAGCACGCCAGGCTTCCCTCTCCATCATCAATGCCCCGAGCCTACTCAAACTCATGTCCATCGCGTCAGTGATGCCATCCAACCATCTCATCCTCTGTCATCCCCTTCTCCTCCTGCCTTCAATCTTTCTCAGCATCAGGGCCTTTTCCAGTGAGTTGGTTCTTCCCATCAGGTGGCCAAAGTATTGAGTTTTAGCTTCAGCATCAGTCCTTCCAGTGAATATTCAGGACTGACTTCCTTTATAATGGACAGGCTGGATCTACCTGCAGTCCAAGGGATTCTTCTAGCATCTTCTCCAACACCCAGTTCAAAAGCATCAATTCTTCAGCACTCAGCTTTCCTTATAGTCCAAGTCTCACATCCATACGTGACTGCTGGAAAAACCATGGCTTTGACTAGACGGACCTTTGCTGGTAATGTCTCTGCTTTTTTAACATGCTGCCTAGGTTTGTCATAGTTTTTCTTCCAAGAAGCAAGCATCTTTTAATTTCATGTCTGCAGTCACCATCTGCAGTGATTTTGGAGCCCAAAAAATTAGTCTCTCACTGTTTCCATTTTTTCCCCATCTATTTGCCATGAAGTAATGAGACCGGATGCCATGATCTTAGTTTTCTGAATGCTGGGCTTTAGGCCAGCTTTTTCACTCTCCTCTTTCACTTTCATCAAAAGGCTCTTTAGTTCCTCACTTTCTGCCATAAGGGTGGTATCATCTGCATATCTGAGGTTATTGATATTTCTCCCAGCAATCTTGATTCCAGCTTGTGCTTCATCCAGCCCAGCATTTTGCATGATGTACTCTGCATATAAGTTAAATACTGAAACATACTGAAACCATTATATTCTGCCTGAGCCATCAGCACTCACAGGATCAAATCAAGGATGCTGCTTTTCCCCAGCTCCATTCCAAATAAAGATGCTAGATCTAATGAACGGCAGTTGAAATTCTGACTGCCCAGTAGCTCTATTCCTGCATACTGAGGTAGCTCAACTACCTCCTGTGAGGTCTTCTCCTTTTAATCATGAGGTTTCAAGTGGAGGAGCCTCAGTCTCAATCCATTTGAGACTCAATCCCCAGTCTCAATTCCAGTTCACTGGAAATGGTAATAAAGTATCTACATGTTTTGCCCAAATTTTCAAACCATCTACTAGAAATTAAATGTTGACTAAGGGTAAGCTACAAGGCTAATAAACATCCTTTTTTTTTTTTTTTCATGTGAGCTGGAATTAAATCAACTCGGTGTGGGTTATATTAGTTACTCTCAGTTTTCTGATATTCCCTGCTATAATGTATTTTACTTGAATAACATAATGATTACAAATTCAAGTGTATTTGTAGATAATACTTTTTAAAACATAGATTAACTAGACAAAAGTAATTTTAAAGAGTTCTTATTAAAGACAAGGTTGAAGCTTCCTGAAATATATCATAGTATTTGGGCAGCAAAAACGTTGTTTTGGGTAAACACTTCCAATTAAGAAGCTCCTTCTTCACTAACATCAAGATTGCTGGGCAAAAATTTTGCCATGTTCCCATTCTTTATAAGCTAAAATGTTCTCACCTCAGTTGAGATTAAAAGAGTTTAAAAAGCAGATGATTCATTAAGTCATACTTTCCTTCTACATAGTCTACATATAGACTCAAATAACAAGACCTAAGCATTTATTCTGTATTTGAAGAGGTTTTATCTTACAAGAAAAGACAACTATTTTTGCAAAAACAAGGAAAGGAAACTCTAATTTTAAATCCATACTCAAATCACTTATAGCTTTACTCCCAAAGCACAACGGAGAGCCCACGAGGACTTCACATCGGTGGTGCTGGGTTGCTCTACACAAGCAGGTAGGTGAAAAGACCAGTGAGTACACCAGGTGGTGTTTTCTTCGCCTGCATTACTCCCCTAGGGAGCCCAATCACACTGGATCATTACTCAGAATATTTTCATGTTTTGTGGGAGAACTAATTAAAAGCATTTCTCCCTGGAGAAACCAAGATACAGTGAGGTCAAAAGTGAGTGGACAGTCATATAATTGCTGACTAAGCAGGAATTCATAACCTCTTTCCTAATTCAATGTTTAATATACTAAATATTTCTGTTGGATATTTCATATGTTAAATGAAATAACCTTAATATCTGGATCCAATATAACAGAATAACTCATAGTTCTTTATACTTTTATTACTATTCTGCTGGTTATTATTATTATTATTATTACCAGTTATCTAAGTAGAAAATTCAAGTTCTTAAAGTCTAGCCTAATGCTTTAAAAAGAAAATATATCAATTATGATGTTTTGTGTTAGTCTCTCAGTCATGTCTGACTCTTTGTGACCCCATGACTGTAGCCTGCCAGGCTCCTCTGTCCATAGGATTCTCCAGACAAGAATACTGGAGTGGGCTGCCATTCCCTTAGTATTTATAAACTCGGAACACGCTTAAATTCTATAGGGTTGACAATTTAGGGCTGAATCTGTCATCTTTTGCCAAAGAACGCCCTGATTTTTTGTTGCTTTGTTTCTTCCTGTAGGTTGACTTCACCTTAGCTGAGCTGCTACACATAGGTGTAATTTCAGTGACCGACTCCACAAGGTGAGTGCTACCAATGTCTAAAGAAATGATCAAGACCAGGCAGAAACAATTTTTTAAGAAGATGGAAAAATAAGCAGAAGGCTTCCTTTCATGAAAGACTAAAACCTCTTCTATCGAAAGTCATAATAGCATATTCTTATAAATTTGAGGTCCCTGAAACAGCTACTCAAATCCAGTCAATTAACTATAACAGATAACTTCAGTAGCCACACCAAATAGTCTTCCTTTATTGGCCTGGCCAAATAAAAAAGTTTTCCAAAAAGCTTAACAGCTTTTTTTAGACCCTTGTTTATAAACTTGCATTGCACTCCATGTTCACCACCCACACCCCTCATGCCCCACAGATTCCCCCCTACACACACAAAAAGCTAATAAGCTTGCATTTCTGACTATGACTCACATCAACTAAGAACCAGAAGATTAACAAAACTCTTGGATATGACTAAGCAAAATGTTCTAATTAATAAATAGTTAAGAAAAACACAAATTTTAAAAAATAAAAGAAACCATATGAAAACAAGAGATTAGGGAGGGAAGGCAACTTTAAATCCTTGTAAGATGTCCCCGGGGATGGGGGAGCCCACATTTTTCTTTAAGGGCTGAAGAATCAGCAGCAATAACTCAAACCTATCATGCCCATAGGTGATTTTAAGAGAGTTGTATTCAATACAACTGGCAGTTTTCCACATAATATTTCTTTTTGATTTTCTGTTTTACAGAATTCTACTTGAGAGTTTTTACAATGTATTTCTCTTACCAAATCTGAAATAAACTACGTTATGACAAATCAAGAACCTCATATTCAGCAAAAATCATCTCTCTGGCCCCTTCTCTACTAAAAACCACCATATTTTTTACTGTTTCTTTCCGAAACAAAAGCAAAGGCCCATGAAATTTGACAGTCTGATATATGTTATAAATATTTAATTTCATGCTTATACTTACTATTTAAACTGAAGCAATACAGAACCCTGACGATGGGAAAAGGAAACTCTTTTACCTTACAAGGAAAAATCTGTCACCAGAATTTAATAATATTCATTAAGGAACCGCACACTTTCATGCGGCCTCGGCTGTGTCAGTCACACACACGCCGCCCCGCCCCCTGCGCTGTCAGTCACGTGCAAGCCCCGCCCCTGGGCTGTCAGTCCCGGCTCTGGCCCGCGGCTGAACCGGCGGCGCTGACGTCAGCTGGCGACCGCGGCCGCATTCCTAAACAGTTCAGACAAACCCACTGGTGGGAAGCTTCGAAAGCCCTCAGCTGTAGTGAAGAAAGCAAAGGCTTGGCTGGCAGCCAGACTCCTGAGCTCAGCATTTTGTAATGCACTTCCTTTTTACTTAACAGCTTGCATAATGCCTTTAACCCTTCCTTTACCTGCTTCACACCTTTAACCCCTTCTTCTCCAGGTCGAAATTCAAAGCGAACTCGGAAACTTGCTCTCCCACTGGATTTTAATGTATTCTGTCTCAAATAACAACTGACTGATTTTTTATATTGCTGAAGAGGCAATTTAATTAAACATACACTCTCTGAACAGTTCACTTTTCACCGCTTAGAGCAATGTTATTTTTCAAGCAAGGAAACAAAAACATTTTGTTAAAATAATATATTTAAATGTTCAATTTTTTTCAAGATCCTTCCTTCATAATTTGTCTCTTAGAATTTTTTTTTTTTTTTTTTTTTAGAATTTATTTTTTCAAGAGATGATACTTTCAAGAATCCAAACAAAATGAACAAACTGGTATTTGCAGTGACAAAACTCTCCCTCCAACCTTGTGACCCTCTGCCATCCAGGTCTCATAAAAACAAATGTCATTTATTACCCTGGTATTTTTACACAGGAGTAGTTTAGTTACATATAAGGAAATACAAATATATTCTAATTTTTTCCCTTTTTAACTAAATGGTAAACCCAACAGCTTTCTCCGTTGCTTCTTTTTTAGAACTGCAAGGAATTCCACCACAATTTACAGTATTTATCAATACCAGTACCCTGTATATAAGCATTTAGACAATTTACAATTTTTCTACTATTAGAAATACATGTATATGTTTAGAAAAACAGTCTTGTGTCTATGATGAGTTTGAAGGAACTTTTATATATTAAAGAAATTAGCCATTTGTCTGTGATGAGTTGCAAAAATGTTTTTTCCAGCTAGGTGAATTTGGTGGTTTGTCATACAGGAATTTAGGGATTTTATGTAGCGGAATGGCTATAAATCTATTCTTTCATGGCTCCTGGTTATTGTATCAGATATAGACTGTCATCCCCCCATGTAGTTTATAAAAGAATTATCCTATGGTTTCTAATACTGTATGTTTTGTTTTACATTACAATATTTGGAGTTTGTACTTTGTTTTTTCCTAGATGAATATCCACTAGTCCCAACATTATCCACTGAATATCTATCTTTCCTCACTGTTTTGAAATGTTACCTTTATGCTTTTGAGCTGTGGTGTTGCGCTGCTGCTGCTGCTAAGTCACTTCAGTCATGTCCGACTCTGTGTGACCCCATAGACAGCAGCCTACCAGGCTCCCCTGTCCCTGGGATTCTCCAGGCAAGAACACTGCAGTGGGTTGCCATTTCCTTCTCCAATGCATGAAAGTGAAAAGTGAAAGTGAAGTCGCTTAGTCGTGTCTGACTCTTTATGATCCCATGGACTGCAACCTACCAGGCTCCTCCATCCATGGGATTTTCCAGGCAAGAGTACTGGAGTGGGGTGCTATCACCTTCCCTTGGACTGCAAGGAGATCCAACCAGTCTATCCTAAAGGAAATCAGTCCTGAATATTCATTGGAAGGACTGATGCTCAAGTTGAAATTCAAATACTTTGGCCACCTGATGTGAAGAACTGACTCACTGGAAAAGACCCTGATGCTGGGAAAGACTGAAGGCAGGAGGAGAGGGGGATGACAGATGGCTGGATGGCATCACCGACTCAATGGACATGAGTCTAAGTAAGCTCCGGGAGTTGGTGATGGACAGGGAAGCCTGGACTGCTACAGTCCATGGGGTCCCAAAGAGTCGGACATGACTGAGTGGCTGAACTGACTGACCCTTATATATTAAATTTACTAAATTACTTTATGTCAGTTAGGTTCACAGTATTTTTATGCTGTCTTTATCATCAGTAATCATTTTTAAATCTAAAAAAGTAAGGTATGTTTTGTATAGACAACAAGATCCAGTTTCAATAAATAGATTTCAGATTTGAGTTTTATTTATTTTTAAACCAAACTAAATCCTTTTCTGGGATTCTGGGGTAAATTAAAGCATAACATTATTATGTTACATGTAAAGACTTATACTGAAATTCTATCTAATGTTATTTCAAGTAACTGACATTTTGAAAATAAATATCCATTCAGAAACATCACTGTTCAGAAACAAAACCATATGATTATCTCAATAGATGCAGAGAAAGCCTTTGACAAAATTCAACATCCATTTATGATAAAAACTCTCCAGAAAGCAGGAATAGAAGGAACATACCTCAACATAATACAAGCTATATATGACAAACCCACAGCAAACATTATCCTCAATGGTGAAAAATTGAAAGCATTTCCTCTCAAGTCAGGAACAAGACAAGGGTGCCCACTTTCACCATTACTATTCAACACCGTTTTGGAAGTTTGGGCCACAGCAATCAGAGCAGAAAAAGAAATAAAAGGAATCCAAATTGGAAAAGAAGAAGTAAAACTCGCACTATTTGCAGGTGACATGATCCTCTACATAGAAAACCCTAAAGACTCCACCAGAAAATTACCAGAACTAATCAATGACTATAGTAAAGTTGCAGGACATAAAATCAACACCCAGAAATCCCTTGCATTCCTATACAAAGAGAAATTAAGGAAACAATTCCATGCACCATTGCAACAGAAAGAATAAAATACTTAGGAATATATCTACCTAAAGAAACTAAAGACCTATATATAGAAAACTATAAAACACTGGTGAAAGAAATCAAAGAGGACACTAACAGATGGAGAAATATACCATGTTCATGGATTGGAAGAATCAATAGAGTGAAAATGAGTATACTACCCAAAGCAATTTATAGATTCAATGCAATCCCTATCAAGCTACCAATGGTATTCTTCACAGAGCTAGAACAAATAATTTCACAATTTGTATGGAAATACAAAAAACCTCGAATAGCCAAAGCGATCTTGAGAAAGAAGAATGGAACTGGAGGAATCAACCTACCTGACTTCAGGCTCTACTACAAAGCCACAGTCATCAAGACAGTATGGTACTGGCACAAAGACAGAAATATAGACCAATGGAACAAAATAGAAAGCCCAGAGATAAATCCACGCACCTATGGACACCTTATCTTTGACAAAGGAGGCAAGAATATACAATGGATTAAAGACAATCTCTTTAACAAGTGGTGCTGGGAAATCTGGTCAACCACTTGTAAAAGAATGAAACTAGAACACTTTCTAACACCATACACAAAAATAAACTCAAAATGGATGAAAGATCTCAACGTAAGACCAGAAACTATAAAACTCCTAGAGGAGAACATAGGCAAAACACTCTCTGACATACATCACAGCAGGATCCTCTATGACCCACCTCCCAGAATATTGGAAATAAAAGCAAAAATAAACAAGTGGGATCTAATTAACCTTAAAAGCTTCTGCACATCAAAGGAAACTATTAGCAAGGTGAAAAGACAGCCTTCAGAATGGGAGAAGATAACAGCAAATGAAGCAACTGACAAACTAATCTCGAGAATATACAAGCAACTCCTATAGCTCAACTCCAGAAAAAGAAATGACCCAATCAAAAAATGGGCCAAAGAACTAAATAGACATTTCTCCAAAGAAGACATCCAGATGGCTAACAAACACATGAAAAGATGCTCAACATCACACATTATCAGAGAAATGCAAATCAAAACCACTATGAGGTACCATTTCACACCAGTCAGAATGGCTGCGATCCAAAAGTCTACAAGTAATAAATGCTGGAGAGGGTGTGGAGAAAAGGGAACCCTCTTACACTGTTGGTGGGAATGCAAACTAGTACAGCCACTATGGAGAACAGTGTGGAGATTCCTTAAAAAACTGGAAATAGAACTGCCTTATGATCCAGCAATCCCACTGCTGGGCATACACACTGAGGAAACCAGAAGGGAAAGAGACACGTGTACCCCAATGTTCATCGCAGCACTGTTTATAATAGCCAGGACATGGAAGCAACCTAGATGTCCATCAGCAGCTGAATGGATAAGAAAGCAGTGGTACATATACACAATGGAGTATTACTCAGCCATTAAAAAGAATACATTTGAATCAGTTCTAATGAGGTGGATGAAACTGGAGCCTATTATACAGAGTGAAGTAAGCCAGAAAGAAAAACACCAATACAGTATACTAACTCATATAAATGGAATTTAGAAAGATGGTAACAATAACCCTGTGTACGAGACAGCAAAAGAGACACTGATGTATAGAACAGTCTTATGGACTCTGTGGGACAGGGAGAGAGTGGGAAGATTTGGGAGAATGGCATTGAAACATGTAAAATATCATGTATGAAACGAGTTGCCAGTCCAGGTTCGATGCACGATACTGGATGCTTGGGGCTGGTGCACTGGGATGACCCAGAGGGATGGAATGGGGAGGGAGGAGGGAGGAGGGTTCAGGGTGGGGCACACATGTATACCTGTGGCGGATTCATTTTGATATTTGGCAAAACTAATACAATTATGTAAAGTTTAAAAATAAAATAAAATAAAATAAAAAAAAACATGTTATCTGATGTTGCTAATATATCTCTTCCACTGTGTTTTTGTATAACTGTGATGATAAAAAATTCTCGTTCTTATTTTATTTTACTCTTGATGTTGCTCTCCATTCCTCTTGATGTGATTGTATGGCTGACATTGTTTTGGATTTTCACTTATTCTCTATAAAATGTTTCTCATTATATGTGAAGCAAAGAAAAGCAGTAAAGTATTTCTCATGATAAAAAAAAAAAGAAAACATCACTCTTGACTAATTATGGCAAGTACTTTTACTCTTCATAAAGACATCAAATAATAACCAGAAAGATTTAAAACGTTGAAAACATTATTTAAACAAAATCCTGACACTGTAGACAATTTTGATTTTTTTTTAACTATTCATGCAGTTGTTTTATTATTTCACTTTATTTTGACCTTGTGGCACAGCATGCAGGATCTTCCACAACCAGGGGTTGAACCCGTGCCCCCTGCAGTGGAAGCACGGAGTCTTAACCACTGAACTGCCAGGGAAGTCCAACTTTGAGTTTTAATGTTCCCTTTGAAGAACAATCTTTAAAGAAAAATGAGTAACAAATGAGGATGAACTAGTCCTTTGGTTTGTGCCCTTCTTTCCATATCTGTTAATGATTATTACACCATATATATGAAATTTCTATATTTTATATTTATATAATCATATTGATAAACAATTGCTTATTGCTTAGTAAACATATTATTAAGAACACACATGGTTTGAACTTTAAGGAGATGTGAAAAGACAGTAATATGCAATAATCATCAATTGCTGAAAATGCAGCAGAATCCACTATTTTGAAAAGAACCTCAACATGTTGGGCATGTGCTTCTCTAAAGGGACAGCAAGATGACAGATGATAGAGACCTGCAGACCTAAGGTTCAAAGTACCAGTATGTTAATGGAGGAAGAGAGGGCAGGAGGCAGGGGGTAGTGAGGAGGCGGAAAATAAAGATCTGCCAAAGCAGGGAGAAGCCCCCAGTCCTGAGACAATGATCCTAATGCAGCTCAGGCTGTCCTCTATATAATGAGGCCATCATTTATTCTACAGTTGTCAGAGGTTCCAGTTCTCTCAAGACAGGTCTGCCACTGAGTCACAAGATCACAAACCGTGTATCAAGAAAAAGTTTTTAAAAGGTATTTTCCCCGTGTGGTATAGACATACTGCACATAATATATAGTTTTTAAAGTTCTGAAATCTAACTCAAATAAAGATTTTATATAGCCTTCTAAGATGTGGTGCTACAATTTTATTTACGGAGTTACTATTTTAAACTCTGAGCCCATTTCTCTATAAAAAATGACACACAGAATAAAGTCCAAACAGAAATTACTTTAAAGCTCCTGACACTATGTCCCTAGTCTACTCTTCCACTCACTTCTTTCAAGGAGCCTACCCTTTGGCCCCAAGCAAGCAGGGTCTACTGTTCCTCAAACACATCTACAGACTCTGCTCATATTTTCCTGTACCTGGAATATCCTTCCAACAAGTGAGAATGCCAGTAAGATGATAATGGTGATGAAGAATGTTAAAGATAAATATCATTAAAATACATGTTTACAATTCTCATATTAATATGAAGATGAAAGAAACTAAGGAAATACTATATTCCACTAAAAAGATAGACCATTATGAGAGAGAAAAACCATTATGAGAAAAGAAAAACCATTATGCTTTTTGCAGCAGGTGGCCAAAGTATTGGAGCTTCAGCTTTAGCATCAGTCCTTCCAATGAATATTCAGGGTTGATGTCCTTTAGGACTGACTGGTTTGATCTCCTTGCTGTCCAAGGATGCTTTTTATAAAAAATCTACTTAGATATATCATTTATATGTACAAAGTATATGTTTTTAATTAGTCTCATCTTGTTGGGGGAGGGGCAGGGAGTCAGCTTACTCATTACATCCTCAAGTACAGCTTTCCATCAACCTTCAAATTAAATGGAATATAAAAAAGGACAAAACTATTTTTTTTCTTGTAAGATATACAAAGGCATTTGGATTTTTTTAATGTTTATTTTATATTTGGCGTATAGTTGAGTCACAGTGTTGTGCTAGTTTCAGGTATACAGCAAAGTGATTTAGTTATACAGAGTCGGGCATCTATGTGTTATCTTTGTGGTATCTTTGATTAGTTTTAGTATGGGTTTATGGTGGCCTCATAGAATGAGTTTTAGAGTGTTTCTTTCACTGCAATTTTTTGAAAGAATTTCAGAAGAACAGGTGTTTGCTTTTCTCTAAATATTTGATAGAATTCACCTGTGAAGACATCTGGTCCTGGACTTTTGTTTATTGGAAGCTTTTAATCATATATTCAATTTCAGTACTTGTGTCTGGTCTGTTCATATTTTCTATTTCTTCCTGGCTTATCCTTGGAAGGCTGTACCCTTCTAAAAATTTGTTTAGTCCTTCTTTGTTCATTTTATTGCATGTATATTTCCTTGTAGTAGTCTCATTATCTTTTGTATTTCTGTGGTGTCAGTTTTAATGTCTCCTATGCATCTCATAGGTTTTGGATTGTTAATGCTTTTGCTGTCATCTATGTCCAGGTATTTTTTTAAACTTTAACTTTTTCAGTGATCCATTTGTTATTTAGTAACATATTATTTAACCATCATATGTTTGTGGGGTTTTTTTTTTTACAGTTTTCTTCTTATAATTGATTTCTAAGCTCATGGCATTATGGTGGGAAAAGATGCATGATATGATTTCAATTTTTTTAAATTTACCAAGGCTTGTTTTGTGGCCCAGCACGTGCGTGATCTATCCTGCAGAACGTTCCATGTGCACTTGAAAGGGATGTGTACTCTTCTTTTGGATGGAATGCTCTATAAATATCAATTAGATCCATCTGGTCTAATGTGTCATTTAAAGCTTGTATTTCCTTATTGACTTTGTCTGGATGATCTGTCCATTGCTGTAAGTGGGTTGTTAAAAGTCCTATTTTTGTGTTACTGTCGATTTCTCCTTTATGGGTGGTGGGATTTTTCTGATATATTGGGGTGCTTCTATGTTGGATGCATATATATTTGCTGTTGTTCAGTTGCTAAGTCATGTCCAACTCTTTACAACCCCATGACTATAACACACCAGGCTCCCCTTTCCTTCACTATCTCCTGGAGTTTGCGCAAATTCATGTCCATTGAGTCAGTGATGCTATCTAATCATCTCACCCTCTGTTGTCCACTTCTCCTTTTGCCTTCAATCTTGCCCAGCCATCAGTGTCTTTTCCAATGAGTTGGCTCTTTGCAGCAGGTGGCCAAAGTATTGGAGCTTCAGCTTTAGCATCAGTCCTTCCAATGAATATTCAGGGTTGATGTCCTTTAGGACTGACTGGTTTGATCTCCTTGCTGTCCAAGAGACTCTCAAGAGCTTCTCCAGCATCACAATTCAAAACATAAATTCTTCAGCACTCAGCCTCCTTTATGGTCCAACTCTCACATCCGTACATGATTACTGGAAAAACCACTGCTTTGACTATATGGGAAAGTCAGCTGATGGCCTTGTGGGGATTCCCTTGTGTGTTATTTGTTGCTTTTCCCTTGTTGCTTTACTCTGTCTTTACTTTTTGTCAGTTCGATTAACATGTGTCTCAGCATGTTCCTCCTTGGGCTTATCCTGTATGGGACTCTCTGCATACCCTGGACTTGAGTGAGTTTCTCCTTTCCCAAATTAGGGAAATTTTCGTCTATAATCTCTTCAAATATCTTCTCAGGTGCTTTCTCTCTTCTTCTTCTGGGACCAGCTATAATGCAAATGCTGCTGCATTTAATGCTCTCCCAGAGGTCTCTGTGACTGTCCTCATGTCTTTTCAACTTTTCTCTTTATTCTATTCTGCAGCAGTGATTTCTACCACTCTGTCTTCCAGCTCACTTATTTGTTCTTCAGCCTCATTTATTCTATTTATTCCTTCTAGTGTATTTTTCACTTGTTACTGTATGGTTCACCTCTGTTCATTTGATCTTTAAATCCTTCACTTCTTTGTTAAACATTTGTTGTATCTTCTCAGTCTGTGCCTCCATTACTTTTCCAAAATCTTGGATTATCTTACTCTCATTACTCTGAATTATTTTTCAGGTAGGTTACCTATCTCCACTTAGTTGCTCTTCTGGGCTTTTGTCTTGTTCCTTCATCTAGACCCTATTTCTCTGCCATCTCACTTTATCTAACTTTCTGTGTTTGTGGTCTCCTTTCCACAGATTACAAGGGTTAGTTCCTCTTGGTCCAGCTGAGGTTCGTCCAGGGGCTCATGTAGGCTTTCTGGTGGGAGGGACTGGTGCCTGCCCACCAGTGGGTGGAGCTGGGTCTTGTCCTGGTGGGCAAAGTCAGCTCAACACCTGTGTTTAGAGGTGGCTGTGAGCTCATTAAGACTTCAGGCAGCCTATCTGATGATGGGGCAGCACCCTCCTGGTTCTTTGGCCTGTGTCATCCCAACAATGGAGCCTGAAGGCTGCTGGATTCAGCCAGGTCTCTGTGCCAAAATGGTGACCTCCAGAAGCACTTGTGCCAATCAATATTCCCTGGGGCCTCTCCTATCAGTGGCTTTGCTCCCACTGTGAGGCACAGCCAACCCATCTCCCTAGGAGACCCTTGAAGATCCGCCAGAAGGTCTGGTCCAGACTCCTAGGGAGTCGCTGCTTTTGCTAGGTTCCTAGTGCACACAAAACCTTGTGAGCACCTTCCAAGAGTAGAGTCTCTTGTTTCCCTGCTCCTGGAGAGCTCCCGCCCTCAAGCTCCACTGGCCTTAAAAGTCAAATGCTCTGGGGGGCTCCTTCCCCTAATTCCACCCCTCAGGCTGGGGAGACTAACATAGGCTCAGAACTCTCACTCCATTGGGAGACCTTTGAATTATATTTTCCAGTTTGTGGGTCACCTACCTGGTGGATATGGGATTTGTTTATAACATAAAACCCCCTCTCTTATCATCTTGTATTCTTTTGTCTTTGAATGTAAAATATCTTTTCTGGTAGGTTCCATTCTTTATTGTCAATGGTTGTTCAACAGTTAGTTTTGACTTTGATTTTTTTCTGAGAAGAGGTGAGCTCAAGTCTTTCTGCTCCACCATCTTGTCTGGAGTCAAGGGGCTGCTTTTAGTTTGGATGCTTGCTGTCTCTTTCCTCAGCATGAGCTGGCCATTATTCCCTTCATATATGGTGTACAGTTGCAACGGCCTGTGCATGCTCCCGGGATGATGCAGGCACCAACTAGCACTTGTTCATGTGACATCCCTGTGCTCTCCTCAGATGGTAGGAGCAGCGATTGATGCCCACTCGTGGGTCATGCAGCAGCAGTGATAGCCCACGCACTCCTGGGACAGTGTGGGCAGTGAGTAAAGCCTGCTCCTGGGTCTCTTGATGGTTGCTGCCCATGCCTGCCTCTGAAGCCCAAGATGACAGTGGCAGCTCACACATGCCCCAGGAGTTTGTGCAGGTGCTGTTTTGTTGCCTGAGAGTACAGAGAGGGAAAGACGCTCCTATGTTGCTGCTATTGCTCTCCTTGCACCCTCCTCTCAAACAGTGGTGCCTTGCCTCTCTGGTGGGCCTAGGCGTCTTCCAAGTACACCCTAAGATGTCACACTCTAACCTCTTCAATCTCACACAGCCAACCCCAGTCCTCTCCCTGGGTCTGACCTCCAAAGCCCAAGCTTCAGCATCCAGTCCCTGTCCACACCAGTGGACGAGTGCCAGGGTGGGGAGCTGAGGAGCACAAGGCGGTGGTCCTGATCATCTGTACAGGTCATTCTCCACTTTGCCCACCACAAACCAGTTGCTGTGCTCTCCTTCAAGGCTCCAAAGCTCCCCCTCTCCAGGCTGATCTCTCTGTCCATGAGGGGACTTCCTAGGTGTAGAACCTTTCCTCCTTTACAGCTCTCTTCTTGGGGGCACAGGTCCAGTCCTGATTTCTTTCCCTCCTTTTCTTCCCTTTTTTTCTTTTTTTCCGCCCATTACATGGAGATTTCCTTGTCCTTTCAGAAATCTGAGCTCTTCTGCCAGTATTCAGTGTATATTCTATGTGAAATGTTTCATTTAGAGATATTTTTTTATATAATTGTGGAAGGAGGTGTGCTCCACATCCTACTTCTCTGCCATCATGATAGCTCTCCCAATGTACTTTAAATATGGCAGTATAAAAACCAAACTCCATAACAGGATGGTTTTGGTTAAGTTCAACTACACTCTCACTCCTTGAAGCACTGGCTGTCAGCCCAGGAACCCCTGGTACCTGTGAACCTATCTGCCATGTTGTAAGCCCCACTGGTATTGACTTCTATGACTTAGGGCCCAGAACTCCCAAAGTATCTAAGGTATACATGTATCCAACAGTAGTAAAATCTAATTGTGCATCAAAAGAACCTGTATAATTCAAAAAACATAAAGATTCTTAGGACTCAAGCCCCAAACTTCCTGAAGTACAGTAACTGATAACAGAATCTATTTTGTGAAAGAAAAAAAAAAAGAAAACTCCCTAGATCTGATTTGTAAAGAAGTAGTTTGGAAAAGGAAAAGATGGGTAGGGCTATGAAGGCAGATAAAAGAGGAGATGAGAATCCCTCCGCTCTCTTGGATATAGTATCTCTCTCCCATGTCTCCCTCGAAAAAAAGAAGAGATAGAAAATAACAGCAAAAGCAAGAATTTCAGGAATGGTGACTTCCTCTTAAAACAGAAGTGTAAATGGGAATTTCCTCTTTAAATCCCGTTTGCCCTTGTCTACCATAAGGTCTGCTGCACCACAACAAACATGAGCAAAAGACAGCAAAACAGGAGTGGGAGTTTTCCCTTATGCAGTGAAACAGAGGTCATGGGCACAATATCAGCTTCAGGAGAGTGCAGGAAGCTCTTTGAGGTTTTCCACCTGCTCTTGCTCTTATTTATGCCATTCTTTGCCTCAGGACTGCAAAATAAATAAAATTTAATCACAGGGAACAAGGAAAAATGTAAACTGATAGAGAAAACGAGGAGGTAGGGATCCTGCGGTATAAAAATAATTTTTAAAAAAACTCTCTCAGGATTTTTATGACTTTATGAGGTCACTTAATTCATCTCTTAGTAGACAAGACTACAGCTAACAGTATCCAGGAAAAGATACTGGAAAATATATTTTAGTGGCTAAATTTCAACATAATTTGTTCTCATGGTCAAAAATATTATTCAAATACCAGGAAGCTCACAAGATTGGAAACTAAAACTAAACCTTTTATGACAAAACTCTTATACTGGCCAAAAAACGTTTTCAACTCCCATGCAAAGAGTTTGAGTATGCATTATTTTGTGGGATTCCAGAATCTTGCTTGCATGCGTGTTTTCCCTTCTGATTTTATTCAAAAGATTCTCTTTTCTTTTCCAAGCATACTTTCTAAGTCTGAAGACAAAGTGTTCCTTTTCCCTGGCTCCTCCTCCCTGGCGTCCATGTGATGAAGCACCCATGCGAGAACTAAAGGAGCTATAGGGCTCACAGTGGTCTTACTTGTTAGTCTGTGAAAGACGGAAGCTGCCAGCTGCATATGGATTAGAATGGTCCTGTTCACAATGGTTCCTTGCTCTACATCAAGAAAAACGAGATTGACCACATGGCACATGGTTTAGAAACCCCAGGCCATTTCTTATTTCAGTTTCTAATTTTTATAAACAATACCATAGCTTTAACAGCCCCAAAAGAGGTCTGAACCTTTAAACTTTTATTAGATTTTTGGTAATATGAAAACCATGCCCCTGTGAATAATTACACAGTCTTAACTTATTACCTCAATGGGAGGTTTTTTAAAGTCCTGCTGATGGTTTCATGATAGTTTTCAAGGACTAGATAAGAGTTACCACAAGAAAGATATCAAAGACATGTGTCCTCAATTAAGTCTAAAAACTTTGTTTCCTCTAAATCAGATGTGCAAACTTGGCAAGTGACATCATTTGTAAGCAGGCCATTACTCCTAGTGCAATGCACAATTACCCCCTTAATTTTATCAAAGGATCACAGAGTTCCTGCATTCCCCCCAATTATCTAAGCATACAACACAAGATCAGGGGTTTTTTGTTTGATTTCTTCATTTCTATATCCCAGGGCCTATCACACAGTATGTGTCCAAATCGTTACAGATCAGGGAATACTGTCAAATGAAGTTAATTTCTCCCACTCATTAAATGTAAGACTCAAAACTATACATTACACCCAGCAATGCAAATTCTAAATCTGCCCATAGGGACAACATAACAGTTATTATGAAAACCATAACTTTGAATTTCCTAAGTTAGATGCAACTGGATACTTAACCTTTAAGGTGCAAAACATTATGTGTTTAATAAAAGTGAATCCTATTAGAGTTCCAATTTCCACATGCACCCCCTAGAGCACACTGTAATCTAGAGACCACACAGTATCTTGTTCTGTGCAGAAAGTTAATCATTAAAAACACCTTCATTTGGAGAGCTTCTGGACATAGTATTTCCTGTAATAAAAAACAATCACTGGAGATTCATCTATATTCTGCTCCTAAAATTCATATTACAAGTTTGTTTATACTTCAAATGATAAAAGCGTTATATAAATTGGGATCCAAATACAACCATGGCAAAATTCCAATAAGTGATATAATGGCAAATCCACTGTAGTTTTTAAAGTTCTACTTTTAATAATTATATTAAAATTTCAAGCATTTATATATACATCTTCAAAATCATTCTCAGTGACTCCTCCATTTCCCCAAGAGTACTTAAAATTGATATAGTCATCTTCTAACTTTACAAAGATCCTTTACCTCACAGAGTATGTGTTCTATTACTGTTAATACTTTATATTAAAGAGCATATCAAACACAGAAATAGCTACTAATTACTACTATAACTTGGGATGTACATGTTCCATAAAAGAATATTTTTTAAGTGACAGAATAATAGGATATTACTTAAATTTTCTCCCATCTTTATAAGACCTTTGAGAAGTTTTTCCAATCTCTCCTTTTACCCCTGGAGCTGGGATTAGAAAAAGGACAGTGGGTATCAGTGTGGATACATAACTAAGTGTATCATATATATACAAATATGTGCTCTCTTAGGGGAGAAAGAAAGGGAGAAAGACAAAAAGAAGGTGGCAAGGAGAGATGAGACTGGTCTTGTTGATTCATAAAATGCCTGGTTTATAGAAATATTTGGGCAGTGGTATTATTTTGGAAACATATACACTAAACTTTCTTTTGTAATATATCAAACTAAGACAAGGTCATAATAAATTGATTCAACAAAGGAAATTCTATTATGAAGTGTAAGTCACAAAATAAAAAATGCAGATCTATGTATTTGTATAACTATCTGTAATAATCTATGTAACTATCTCCATGTCAAACTCCAATACTTCTCTTCATACAGATTAAAAGAGAGAACTTACATGGCATTTTTGACACAGTAGTATCCCATTACATACCCATAACTAATGTTTTTACCAATTATTTGCCAGATAAATTTCATTTACATTTTTAACTTATTATAACATCTTTTATTTCCTACAAAAGTTCCTTTCAACATACAGTAACATTCAAGATGTCTAGAACAAGATTTCAATATATTTCTCCTTGTCACTGCATTTTAAACCTTATCTCCCCACAGAATATATTTAAACTGTCTTATGTTATAGTCTTTCAAAACACTGTGGTGTGTGTACTTATAGTGGTACCTCCAGAAGAGCAACAGAAACCCTAACATATGAGATTTTCTCCTTCCGTTGTTATACCAGCCTTCCTTGTTCAGCATTCAGTACTGGGCACTCCAGAGGTCAGGAAACCATGGACAGACTGAATGAAAAGAATGAATGGGGGCTGGGAAGCAATTATTAGAAATCACTAAAATAAAAGCTAACTCGAACACAACTGAAAAAAAGCTAGCACTTGGGAGTCCAAATATATAAAAAAATTAAAACTTAAAATACATAATTTCTAAGATAGATGATAAATTAATGAGAAAGCTGTTTAAATTCAAGCCTTCAAACCAAGACAAATTACATCTAACCATGACTTAAAAATATACTATGTATTGGAGCCAGAACCACAGTCAGAGTTCCCCGCAAGTCCAGTGTAGAGAGTATAATAACCCTAGCAGGAAGCCTTAAGAGACTGTATTTGACTTTACCTGGTCAGCGTTTTCATCAACAAACAGACTTGGGATGGACTCAGAGGCAGGATCAGTGAGAACAAGGAGACAACGATCTGTGGGGCTCCCTAATACCCAAGGTAGATAGAAAATTCAGAAGGATCTACCAGGCCAGAACAAGAGACAGATATAAAATAACTCATAAGAAGAAAGATAAATATAAAATACTACCCTGGATATAAAAACAAAAGTTGCTCATCTATAATATAAGGCCTTACTATGAACAATTCATGTGAAAAACAACACATCAAGGATGACAGTTACATACATGTTCAAAACAGGACATGCCTGTCTAAAATAAACCAAAAAAAACCCCACATCAACTTGGGCGAAACTAATGAAATCACAATTTTTAAACCTTAGCATGCTGCCTGTGTTCATGATCCGTCATGTCCAATGATGCACCCCCCTGGATTATAGTCCACCAGGCTTGTCTGTCCACGAGATTTCCCAGGCAAGAAGAGTGGGTTGCCATTTCCTTCTCCAGGGGATCTTCCTGACCTAGGAATCGAATCTGCGTCTCTTGCATCTCCTGAACTGGCAGGCAGATTCTTTACCACTGACCTACAAGGGCATGCAGGTCATATCCTACTTGAAATACTCTAAGGATTATATTTTAAAGTGGCAATGAAAAACAAACATTCCAGGAAAGCTAGCATGATTACAAAGGGTCTGAAACTACATCAAAGAGGGATGGTAGAAACAGCTTTGGCAGCATAACCTGGCAAAGAACCAACATAACTCAAAAACATCTGAAGATCTGTCATGTGGAAGATGGAGACAAGATAGAGCTAGGACTACTGGAGGGCTAGGAATCCAAACAACATGAAAAGCTACCTAATTAACTTGTTCAAAACTGCCTTGAAAATCAAGAATGCTGCATCTCTAGGACAGAAGCCAGGACAGGGAATGAAATAGCCAAATAGAGATAGAATGACAAGCTGCCAAGGACGGTTCAAGGATGTCCATCAATTCTCTTAAGGAAGGATACACAAAGCTACTTCTGACCCATAACCCTGGAGATCTGCAGCCCCTGATTATACAGGTGAAAAAACTGAAGCCAGACAAGGGAACTACCTTGCTCAGGGTATCACAATCATAAAATAGCAAGGCCAGGAGCCAGTATTCTGGACTCCCTGACCCATGCTGTTTATTCTGTCCCATCTTCTCACTTTAAGTATCAGGCCACTTTGACTCTCACTCACAGAAAACATTCTCAAGAGTTCATACAGACTTGGGAAGGAGGGGTTTGAAAAACCAACCATTTAGTTTGGGATGAGTGATTCTGCTTGTTTTTCACTTCTTTCTATAAAGTTCAAAGTTATTCAAACAGTTCGGAAAGCACCAATTCTTTATTGGTACGGATCGATCCTGTATCTGTTTTCCCGCTAAGAATTCGGCTCTCAGGGCACAGAAACAAGATTCAGGTGATTCCCCAAAGAGGGGCCTCACTGCGCAAATTTTCACCCAATTCAAAAAGGGATGACAGATTCTAGAAAATGCAAAAAGAAGATCTTATTTTTTCCCTCAGTTGAAAAGAGAGATATAGAATCTGAATTTGCAGAGAAAAGGGTAAATTTCAGTGTATAAGAGAAACTGGGATACCAATATTACTAATTTTCTCAATCCAGTCACATATAAGGATTTAATCCACAAACTCAGTGTTTTCAATCAAAACATATTTGCAAATAATAGATGTTGACTGTCTTTTTAGAAAGCCAAACAATTCACACTCCTTCAGCCTCCCAAACTGCCATTCAGCCTTACAACCTAAGGTCATCCTTTCTTTTCTCACAAACAAGCAGGCTAATGACACCAGTTTACAAACTCAGTTTTGCTCACTAACTCAGAGAAATTATTCTCAAGATTAAAATCACACAATATTCAGTTTACTCACAAAAAAATCACACTCTTAACACATCTCTACTGAGACTGACCAAGTGCCAGATGCTGTGCTAAGTACATTACAGTATGTTGATAAGGTAAATATTATTATCCTCATATTACAAATGAAGAAAACAAGACTCCAGGAGATTAAGTTAACTGCCCAAGGTCAAGAGATACTAAGCCTTACAACCAGGTTTCAAACTCAGAACTTCAGGTCCCCACAGTCTTAACCAATACAATGCTGCCTGCCTGCTTGCTCATGAGAGTGACTCTCTGGGCTCTGAGCAACTAGAACCATGCAAAGGGAGTGGGGCCCAAGTCTGCTCAAGAGTATCACACGAACCAGATGGCACTATGCATTCCATGAAATATTGCAGAGGTGCTATTTTGTAACCAGAGGCTTATACTGCAGCAAGAGGGACTAAGTGTAGACATGAAAATGAACTTCTTCTATTGGAAGGTAAACTGAAGGTAAAGTAGTCACATTAAGAATGGCTGGATTTTTTTTACTGCTTTCTAGAAATGCTAAGCATGGAGATCAAATTCCTTCTCTTTTCCCTCTCAATGTAGACTAAGTGGGTTTAGACCATAGAGCCCCATTCTCCACACTTGAAGTCAAGGAGCTAAACAGGGAGCAAGGACTCTGTCTCCTTTAGAAGTCACCTCGTGGCAGTGTGGCTGTCACCGAGCGTCTGCGCATGCCACAGTCCCTGGAGGGCCCTGCTGCAAGGTTGAGGATTCACAGCACGTGTAGACCAACAAAACAAACTGCCATTTCTCTCCTGAAATGTGGGTTTAGTCACAATCGCCACCCTCAGAGCTTTCACTGATTCCCCTATATAACACTCAAGATGAATTTGATTAAGGTCAAATTTTTCAGTGGTGTATTCAATACATCTAAATATGTTTAAGTTAAAGAAAAGTTTGATTACTGCTGCATATAAACACATTTTTGTAGGATATTTTAAGATATATATTACACATAATAAGATAGTATTTCACTGGAAAAGAATACATTCTAAACCACTTTAATGTTTTTTAGATTAAGTCTAAACCAATCTCCAAAACTGAATAACTTATTTTGAACCACAAGCTCAGATATTGACAATAAGGTAATAAATCAAAAAACCTGGGTTTAAATTCCAGGTCTCCTCTTACTACTTACTATTGGGACCATCATGAGTAAGATTAACCACTCTGAGAAGAAGTCCCCAAACCAGTAAACAGTAATTTTTTAAACCTCTGAAGGACAAATTTATGGATATTTATAGTGTGTCTAGGAGGTTAACAATCTCTAGTTCAAAAATTTAATAAGCAATCTTTGGAAGACATTAGTAGGATAATTTATTTAAGCCCAGCCCTCTCTACCCCCACACACAAACACAAAAAATCCTGTTTTCTGATTTTTATTCATCAGCAAGTAAAAAATTTTAACCCCAAACTTAAAATTTTTAAATGTCTAGTTAGTTTTTGTGAATGCAGATCTTTTCCTTTTCCTTATTTAAATGAAATCACTTAAACCTTTTTTCTAGTGGTGGTGGTTTAGTCACTGAGTTGTGTTCGATCCTTACAACCCCATGAACTGTAGCCCACCAGACTCCTCTATCGATAGGATTTCCCAGGCAAGAATACTGGAGTGAGTTGCCATGCCCTCCTCAGGGTCCTCCCAACCATGGGATCGAACCCACGGCTCTTGAGTCTCCTGCACTACAGGTGGATTCTTTACCACTAAGCCACCAGGGAAGCCTAAACCTTTTCTTTAAACTTCTTTAAACTAATCTGACTGCAATTAAAGAATCTGAGCAAATTCCAAAAGACAGTGGAGGGCAGAGAAGCCTGTCATGCTGCAATCCATGGGGTCGCAAAGAGCTGGAAATAATTCAGCAACTGAACAACAACAAATGCTAGTTCACTAAAACAGACTAAAAAATCTGCCTTCTTACATGTGCGCAGCCTTTTGCAAGCTAAATAAAACTTCATTCACATTTGAACAAAAACATCCAGTTCTCATAATAAACCTATGAGGTCAGTACTATTAAGTGGTATCAGGATAATTTTGCAAAAGAAGATAAAGTGACAAATAAGACATCCAGGCACACAGAAGTGGCAGCCGGTGCAGGAGGGTTTGGCCTTCTGGTCCACGTTGCCCAAGATCATGGCTACCTTCCAGTACTAGACAACACCTTTTGATCTCAGTGTATTTAGTAGACTTGCAAACACAAACTTTCCTGAGTTTCTTCTTTTCCAAGCAATCCACTGATTTAGAATGCCTAAACCAACAACTACCCCTGAAAAAAAACATGTAAAGCTTAAAAGATATTCAAGTTGACAGCCCCTGAGCGACCCCCTCCATTAAGTAAAGCCATTTTCTTTACTTTATTGAATAATTTATAGAGAAATAAATTCTGAGAACACTTTAATATCAGATTACTAATGTAGTCCATGGCCTATTGTGTCTTACTTATAAAACTTTGCTTAAAAGGTCAAGTGAATAAAATGTCTTAACTTATAAATTAGAAGTTCTAAATCTTCATCTCTCCAGATACAAAAAAAAAAAAGAATATTTTTAACCAAGTGTTTTTCAATTTTTGAAATCCATTTTGTTTTAAAGGTGTTTTAAAAAATTAATTTTTACTGAGTTATAACCATGTGTCTAGCCCTATACTCATTAAATCAATTAGACCAATGATTTTCATCTTAACTCTGATATTGCTTAACTCAGTATTCAAAGATGACATGTTGACAGATCCATATCTGTATGCAGGTATGAAGTGGGGGGTGGGGACCAACACACAGCAAATGGATTTTTCTGCACTGCCCAGCCGTCCACCTGTCCTGCACTAGGTTGTCAGTCAGGACTGAGCAAGGACATCCTTGGTGTCTACCCTATACCTATATTCTCTCAGCAGGTAAGATTGCCAGGATGGTTTCCTCAGCACTGAGCAGTTACACCACCTCTCTGAAATGGTGTCCCCTTCGTTAGAGATGTCTGTCCGGTCACCTTATAGGCCACGATGGCCTTACGAAAGGATGAGTCACATTATAAATGTACTCCCTCTGGTACTAACGTTTAGCACATCCCCAACTCATAAACGGGATTTTATGACTACATGAAATGAACATTACAGGCTTTCTCATTGGCTTCTCATGACTGCGCCCATGAATCAAGGCTAATTAAAGCCTTGTGATGGCACCCGACTATCACTAGAAGATCAAGTCCAACTCTTCATCAGGGCATATAAGGTGCTCCATAGTCTGATCTGCTTCTACCATCTCTTCTCCTATCACCACCACCACCAGACTCTTCCAACACTTGCTGTCAGTCACAGAAGCAGTGTGGACTCTGAATCACAAAAGGGAGATAACTGTTTTCTACCTCCACACTTTTGCATGGGCTTTATCTACTGCCTAGAAAGTATTTCCATTCCTTCCTCCTCTGACCAACCACTGCTCCCTCCTCTCCTAACTGTATTTGCCTGGCCACTTCCTCTGACTTCCCACCACTGGTTCCAAGTTCCCCCCTTTTTCTGGAAGCCTTCACAAATACCCAGGAAGAACGGATAACTTCTGCTCATACACACTACTCAGAGGGTACTTCGTGTGTTGTCAATCAAGTTACTTGCCTCGAGGTCATCTTACTTCCACCCAGTGAACTCCAAGAAGACAGGGAAGAAGTCTGACTCAGCTTTGCATTCCCAGGACTCAACTAAACAGAGCTGGGCACAAAACAAACAGAATGGAGGGAGGACCAGTATCGCTAAACAGTCCAAGGCTCAGACAGGAACTAATCCCATGCAGGGGCTTCCAGGGTCCAAGCAGTCAGGCCCTGGCTGACTCCCTCACCACCAGCCCTGGAGAAGACAATGAGTAGGCGGCAGCCCAGGGAGTACGCCCAGAGGCAAGGACACACTTCCCTCAAGGAAGAGTGCTACAAGTGGGTTGTGTCTGGCAGCCACGAGTGATGGGGCAGTCACTCCACCGGCCCTTGCACCAATTGAAGGAGGGGAATCTTATCATATAAGCTTGCCTTTTATCTCACTTTATATAGCCTTGTCTCCTACAGTCAGCAGTAAACTGCTGCTTTGTCACAGAAATAAATTAATCCAGCAGGAAGTGGACATAGAGTAACAGCCTCAAACTAAAAAAAAAAAAAAAAAAATTTCTTTACCTATCAACAACTTCTCTATCCTCTCTCTGTAACTGGAACACTCCATAGTAACTGACTCTGCTTGCTTTTATTTTATACATCATATAAGGTTGTTTATCTTGTTTTCAAGCTCCCTATAGATTAAAAGCATCACATTTGAGAAAAGAGTTTTTAATAAAGAAGTTCAGTTTAGTTCAGTCGCTCAGTCGTGTCCAACTCTTTGCAACCCCATGGACTGCAGCACGCCAGGCCTCCCTGTCCATCGCCAACTCCCGGAACTTGCTCAAACTTATGTCCATTGAGTCGGTGATGCCATCCAACCATCTCATCCTCTGTTATTCCCTTCTCCTCCCACCTTCAATCTTTCCCAGCATCAGGGTCTTTTCAAATGAGTCAGTTCTTCACATCAGGTGGCCAAAGTATTGGAGCTTCAGCTTCAGCATCAGTCCTTCCAGTGAATATTCAAGACTGATTTCCTTTAGGATGGACTGGTTGGATCTCCTTGCTGTCCAAGGGACTCTCAAGAGTCTTCTCCAACACCACAGTTCAAAAGCAGACAAAAAAGCTATTAAAAGAACGAAGACCAGGAACCCCAAAGCCCAACAATATAGAGCATTTGGCCCTATATTTCTGGATGCTCAATGCAGGAGACATAAGTGACGTGGGTTCGATCCCTGGGTCGAGAAGATCCCCTGGAGGAGGGCATGGCAACCCACTCTAGTACTCTTGCCTGGAAAATCCCATAGACAGAGGAGCCTGGTGGGCTACAGTCCATAAGGCCCCAAAGAGTTGGACACAACTGAAGTGACTTTACACGCTTGTATGGCCAAAGTATAATTATATTTCAAATGAAATATTAGCAATTCCACTTAAAGAAATCTGCTCCCAAAATATAACTTTGCAAGATAAACACACCAGTCAGTATGCTTACTGTAGCACTGTTCACAACAGCGAAAAACTGAAAACTAAATACCTATTAAAACAGTAACTATATGATCTATACTTAACACAGTTTAGTCACTTTAAAAGATCATATTCATTAATATGGAAAGATGCCAAAACAAAGGATTTTTTAAAAGGCTGGCAAATAGCATGTGTGATATAACTTGACTCACATTACACAAGAGTGTACATGTATGAATGTTTGCATATATATGCACATGGGCATACATACATGCCAATTACTGAACTGTTATGGTGATTCTTACTTCTTCACAATTTTCTATATTCTCTACAGAAACACAGACTTTGTATATGAGACAAAAGTTATTTTTGAAAAACATACTCCAGCATGTACACATACATCTCAAATACTGTTTTACAGGATAAAAGAAAAGGGAGGAAAAGGCAAGTAAGTACATGTATACAGCTAGCCTGGATGCAGCCACCATGCTCTCCATCTATCTGCTACAGCAGAGAAATCAGCAAATGGCTATAGATTCATCATTGCAAATTCATCAATACTACTTACTAGAAGATACAAGCACTTCCCTGGTGGCTCAGATGGCAAAGCATCTGCCTGTTAATGCAGGAGACGTGGGTTTGATCCCTGGGTTGGAAATATCCCCTGGAGGAGGGCATGGCAACCCACTCCAGTATTCTTGCCTAGAGAATTCCATGGACAGAGCTTGGTGGGCTACAGTCCATGGGGTCGCAAAGAATCAGAGAGGAATGAGTGGCTAACACTTCACAGAAAACACAATTTTGAAAGCTAGAATACTTATTCCCAAGGATATCTTACATATAGCTCCAATTACCCAATCAATCTCAAACAGCTTCTTAGTTCTATGGTAAAACAGTGGCATAAATCAATTATACATGGATTAAAAGAAAATGAAAATAAAAAGTGGCATGTCAACCATGGAGGAAAATAACATATATTCTGAAGGAAAATATATGCAAAATGGAGGTGGCCCTAGAAAAGCCTGCTGGATGGCATAAAAAAAGTTGTTGTTTTGAAAATACAGTTTCTGAGGTTGTCCCAACTGACAATGCTCATTCACAAAACTTTCATCACATGTGGGCTCTCCAAAGCACCAGGCAAAGATAAACGGAGGAAAAGAAACACCGGGCATACAATTTTACACTGATACTTAGAAAAAATTTTGAAAAACACAAAAGATATTACTTTGTCATAAGCTCAGATTTAATGAGGAGGAACAAGTATCTGAAAATATCTGAGCTAAAAAAATTGTAACTTTGGCACAATGCCGGTCACAGTATTTCTGAATTCCAGTAATTTTCCTCCTTATAAAAGGCATAAGGATAAAGAAATATTTAATTATAGTAAACTTCTTAGTCTAAATATATAGCCCTAGAGAAAAAAAAAAAAACTTAAAAAAAATAAATATGGTAAAGAATTCTGAACTGTCATACTCTCTAGCTGAACTGGAAATCTTTAGGGAAGGCAGGACACACCATATGTGGAAAGACAGGTTGGCAGGCAGGCCGGCAAGCATAGTCTAGGAAAGGAGATAGGAAATGAAGGTGAAGAAGAAATGGAGCTCTGGAGCAAATAAGACGGAAGAAAAAGAAAACTTCAATTCTGCCTCATGTTGCAGATGCCATCAGGAAAGGTCATTAATGGCTCATTCTCATTACAGAAGCTCCCCATATTGGCCAAACACTTGCTTTTTTTGTTTCCAGATCAAAAACTACAAACACCTTTTGCACATCAAGACTAACGCATGTACAGCACATGCTGTTGCTGCTGCTAAGAAGCTTCAGTCATGTCTGACTCTGTGCGACCCCATGGATGGCAGCCCACCAGGCTCCCCCATCCCTGGGATTCTCAAGGCAAGAATACTGGAGTGGGTTGCCATTTCCTCCTCCATTGCATGAAAGTGAAAAGTGAAAATTAAGTCGCTCAGTCATGTCCAACTCCTGGTGACCCCATGGACTGTAGCCTACCAGGCTCCTCCGTCCATGGGATTTTCCAGGCAAGAGTACTGGAGTTGGGTGCCATTGCCTTCTCCAGTATGGCACATGGCTAAGAAAGTATTCTCAGTCCATCATGTCCGCATCAAAATACATCTGTGGCTTCCTATAACCTCGAATGACAACACCGACATGTTGCACAGAAGATCAACACAGACACAAAGCAGACACACAGAACTGTGTTCTGAGGCTCTTTGACTAGGTTTTTTTTCCCTCCACAAGTGGTTTCCAAATATGTTTTGTCTTTAAATCACTGCATTAAATCACTGTCTTTAAATCACTTTTTCATTTCCCTAACTTCTGTCAAGTTGCAGAGAAGCATACTTGCACTTCGGTATCCAAGTGTGATACGACAACAAATCTCAGGAGAGGAGGGCCTTCCTCAAGGCAGGAGCCCAACGAGGTGGGAAGAGTTCTTCAACCACAGAGAAAGCCTCAAAGGCAGGAAAACAGACCAAGTTTCACTGACAGATGCTGACTTTGATGCCTATTGTCTCTTCTCTCATTTCTTCTCCTGACATGAGTTTGGAACAAGTGTCCCAGTATTTGAAGATGCATTTACAGATCTTCAAGTGACAAAGACTAAACACTGATCTAGAATGATTCAAAAATATAAGTTAAAAGCAGTCTTTTTGCTGACTGCAGAACCAAATTCAGAATTTCCCAATTTCAATTCACAATTATTCCTGCTGCTGCTGCTGCTAAGTCACTTCAGTCGTGTTCGACGCTGTGCGCCCCATAGACGGCAGCCCACCAGGCTCCCCCGTCCCTGGGATTCTCCAGGCAAGAACACTGGAGTGGGTCGCCATTTCCTTCTCCAATGCAAGAAAGTGAAAAGTGAAAGTAAAGTCGCTGAGTCTTGTCTGACTCTTAGCGACCCCATGGACTGCGGCCCACCAGGCTCCTCCATCCATGGGATTTTCCAGTCAAGAGTACTGGAGTGGGGTGCCATTGCCATCTCCGACAATTATTCCTACTTCTACGTAGAACAGTATTGGATTCCATTTTAAAGTTTACTAATAGCAAAATACCCTACGTCACAATTCTAACTTAAAATTTAAAGCCTCTCAGTCACTACACAGGGAAGTGGTGAAGGGCATACATTTGTAAGCTACTGAGCGGGCTCAAATCCCAACTCTTTTATTTACCAGGTATATGACAGTAGGCAAGTTACCTAATGTCTGCACCTCATTTCCTTATGTATCTTTAATTTAAATAAATTAATATATGAAGCACATCCTGTAATAATAATGAGTCCTACTATTATTACTGCCATTATCACCATCATCCAGAAGGTTTGCCATAAGCACCTCAACTGAACCTCTCCCAGAACAAGACTGTCACTTCTGAAGTATTCCAAGTACGTCCCAATTTGAAAAACTACATAAATGCAAAATGTTTTCTACGGCTGAAAAAAAATGTTAGTATGTGGGGAACTTTTCAGCTCAGAGTGGTTTTTCAAGGAGTTATACTCACCCCCACCTCCCCCAGCAAAGGGGGTTTTTCAAGAAGAAAAAGAAAAGGATGAGATGGTTTGGAAGGTGCTTTGTTTTGTTTTTCCAAGAATAACTTTGACAGGCCATTAATTCAAACTAACCTTAAATACATCTGTAGAGTACTCAACACATGAAGCACTTCTACATTACAGTCCCAGAGTACAGACTGTTACAAGCACCCAACTAACTAAAAAAGGACTTTGCAACACATAACTTTTTACATTTGAAATCTCACAAGTGCTGTTTTACCCTTTTCCTTTATCTCCTACATTTAAAATATTTCATTACTTTGAATACTGCAGTGATGAGAAGTAAAATAATCCTAAATTTCTCCAGCATAAGGAATGGAAGAGAATATGGAATGGACACAATCCTGAATTTCAGAGAATTTATGTAAATATGCTATTTTGAGGGGTAGCAGACTCACTGTGATTACTGTTGATATTAACCCACTTGCTGACTTGGAGGGAAGTGTAGATTTCTCCCAAAAGCAGATGGCCTATCTACTGTAGAAAGCTGTTTCAGACACAAGCAACTATCAGCAGAGAAAGACATTCTTAATAATCAGAACAAGCCCCTTTGAACTCTATGGAGTGCTCATTATCAGTATCATAAATAAAATAATAAAAGCAAATGCTTCCTTAAAGAGACTTAGCAACTAGAGATAAAGGGATCTGCCATAATTGGGTCGAACATAGGGCATTTGGCAAGAGCAAATGGGTACAGAGCCTCAAAAGTAAATCGTAAGTTTTTTGTGACACAGAAATACAAGAAAATGAGAACTAGTAACGTCCTTTGAGAGAGTAAGATATTCATAGGTATGAAAAACATTTTTTAAATCCACATAAAGGGATTCTGAAACAGGAAAATCTATGAGCCCACAAGTCATTGGATTACTTTTCTTAAGTACACACATGTTTTGGAAACTTCAGGATCATGGAATATATTCCTGATTAGCAACACTCAAGTTTTCAGCTGCCTTTACATTTGTTCACTTTGTCAAAGCCCTCATTCTGTAGCAAAGTTCTTTGTCTTACTCAAACGCTGGCTCAGCTCACCTTACTAGAAAGGCTCTCCTGGTTTTGTCAGCTGTGCCCACAATAAGCAGCTGGGAAGTATGGCAAAACTACTAACTATTGACTGAAAGAACGTGGACATGGAGTTTCACCATTTGTTGCAGAAGAGGTTATAAAAAATGTAAATCCAAAAAAATGAAATTAAAAAGACTATTCATTGCACCACACCTGCTTAGAAAAAGCTTTATAATCACCAATCCATGTAAAACAGCCCAGCTCAACTAAAGGAAGTATTAATCTTTGTTTAAACAGAGGGAGGGAAAAGAAAAAAAACTTACCAAGGCACAAAGACAAAGGCAAAATCACTCAGAAGCAGGAAGAGAATGTCCACTACTGGGAATAAACCAAAGGTCTCTCAGAGGTCTGTGTTTCTCTGATGTGGTACCTGAAAACAAATGGCAAACTCAAGGCAGATAGACATCAATCTAGAATGTAGGCAGGAGAGCTTTTACAACTTCAAAGCACAAGAACGTGTTCTCAATTAATATGTAATACATGAAAGCCAAATGCAAACTAGGCCTGAAATATTCCCCATCTTTAGCAACGTTCAACTGCTGGGTCACAGTGTCACTGTTACCATAATCTCCTTGACTTGTGCCCACCACTCTATTGTGCTATACAAAAGACAGAGAGCCAGGTTGGCTGCTCCATAAAACCCCAGTGAAGTGGGCATGGTCACCATTACCAGCAGGGTTATATATAGCCCTCTGCCCCTGGGGTACAGGGACTAAGAGCAGGCTCCTGAAAGAACTGCGATCTGGGTGGACTGTTGATGGCAGAGCAAAGTACACTACTGGGCCTGGTTATGTGATACAGTACGTGCCATACAGAATATGTGCATTCATCATGACACAATGAAGCAGGAAAAGAGCACTAACCCTGATAAAGCACCTATGTACTGGCCTAAATACTAGAGATATATCATGCAAACGAGGACTAGACAAGTAAAGTAACTTGCCCAGGTCATAAAGGTGGTAAGGTAAGGGTTAGAATCAGAATCCAAACCCAGATCTGCCTAGCTACAAAACAAGTGTTATATCAAATCATAATGCCTTTTATTATTTTTCCATTCATCACATTTCCCTGAATAGTTAGGACTCTGCTGTTGCTACCTATGAAGGTGGTTTAAAACTCAAAAGAGAACTAAGCATTTTCCTGACAACCCAGCCGTATAAACTGGCTTGGGCAAACTCCTTTAAATACTAAAATTTTTCTATTTTTACCATATTTGATGAAAATTTTTCTCAAAATATGAAACTGCCTTCTTGAAGAGAACATGCCAACCACCACTAACCAGTAAATGTGTGTGCGATGTCCATGGCATTCTACCACTTGGGGTGAGAGACTGCACTCATCTTTGAGATGCAGGGGGCCACATAGACCACCTAGTCAAACCCCAAGACTACAGGATGTTCCCCACAAGGTTTGTCGAAGGCTAAAGTGTTAAAAATATGAAAACAAAGCTATTTGCATGTGCCTCAATGGATGGAAATTTTAAGCAGCTCTTGGAACACAAAGTTTCCAACATCCCATCTAAATTCAAAGTCATTCCACCAATACTTGAGATTCATATCCACCACAGCCACACTGGTCGCCTACCAATCTTAACGTTTTCTAAATCCTATAATCTTTGGAATTCAGGTTCAACTGTACTATATGAAAGCAACTGTTCATAAAGTTTTGTGAGGGTGGTGGTATTCTTTCACACCATCTGAATTTTCTTTCCTCCCTGCCTAGACTCACAAAGCTACATACACTTTTCACTACAAATCTGGTTCTAAAAAATTATCATCAGAATGTGGAAGACTTTTATCAATAAAGATCAGATATTCTCTGGTTTAGCAAGGAGAACAACATTTTACCACTGAAAATCTGATCCTTAAAATGAGAAAAAAAAGTTTATCACTGAAGTAGTCATTTTTCTCAGAAATATTACTGACTTCAGCAATTTTTTTTTTTGCTTTTCTAAATATGATGATGTATTACTTAAACCAACCACAAATGCATTAGCATGAATGAGAAAAAGTTCTTATACATCATTAGATACCAGATCAAATTAAGAAATGGTAAAATAGCATTGCTATGTGCTAGAGTTATCAACCTTTCCAGGCTTGATTGTCTCAAAACAAGATCAAGCTTTCAATTATGACTACAGCCAGCTGGTAGAGTGAAAAGAAAGCCCGTCACACACTGCCCTCTACTCTCATCCTCGGCCTCTCACTGTTCTCCCACCATCCTGAAGCTAAGGCACAGGCTCAAACTGCCCAGAAGATCTTGACCCTGATGGGAGGCGACTGTCAGTTGCCTAGTGTGTCTGTTTACTGGACAATTATTTTAATACTATGCCTGAAACCTCAAAGGATAAGAAATCCTAAACAGAAAATATACAGTGTGTGTATCTCAATAAATTAAACGGTATGTAAGCTACATTTTCCAATACATTCAATCAGTAAGCACACTATTTTCCCTACGTGTCCAGACTTTGTGGAAACACTGTATTCACTATATTTCTTTTAGATTAAGAACTGGATCTATTCCTTTGAATTTAGAGAACCTTCACCTGGAAAGGTGCTTGAAAGTTAAAGAAAATTATACCAAGCATGTTATTTGAAAGTAAAACATACTATTTGAAAATAAGTCTAGCTCACATTTCCTGTTTGGACACCTTGTATTTCAAGTGCAAATTAGCTCCCTTACTTTCCCCACTCACCCCAAATACCAAATTTCTTTCTCTATTGAAGGCATCATGACTTCACCGCTTCAAGTGTAGCACTTTGCGGAAACTGGAAAAAACTGTCATAGAGAGAACTGTTGACTCCTTTGGAGTCCAGTTAATTCTGTCACTGACTGCTATGTAACTAAAGACCAAGTACCTAATCATAAACAAAAATACACCTCTTGAGATTAGGAATGTTGAAAAGAATGCCAAAGCCAAGGGCAGCAGGGTACTCATGATTTCTTTGCAAAAATATCAGAGAAAAGTTGAAATGAAAAGGATTATCTCTTTCTGCTCTAAAATATAAAAGATGTGTATTCTGGTTATTTTTATCACCAAATGACTGACAGCTATGAGTAGAGAAGAGAATGTGCCATAAGAAAGCATGCAAGACCAAGCACCACCAGCCACGCTTGTCTGTCAGATGAACACGATGCCACTTAAGTCTTGGGAGCATACATTTGGAACAGACCAGCTTTTGGCCTGCATTCCAGCTCTCACAGGCATATCTATATTACTCTACTTCCCATCCCTCAACAAAGAACCAAAAGTTTAGCAGGTGGACCTTTGCTAATGTAACAGTTAACTACAACCAACTTCATCGATTATATCAACACCTACATCCCACTTCTACAGGAAAAGCCCTAGTATATTTTACATTTGTTTTGAATAGATTGCATTACATTTATCCACACAGTAAACTACATAATACACTATGATGGAGGGATCTGTTCACTCCACACCGCGGGAATACCTCAATTACTAAAGAAGGAAAAAAAGCCTTTCTCATGGCATTCAGAAAGTTAACTCGAGTCCCAGTTCAACAACAGGGGAAAATATATCAGTCCAATGATTAAAGAGGCCATATACTGTACTTAGGTTTTCCACAGCCAAGAGGCCACATGTCACACACACTAGAACAAAATAAACTACAGACAACTGCTCACCACTTTTGAACAACAATAAGGCATGTGCATGCTTTCCTTCGTACTTTAAGATAAAGGCATGACATGCATCACAATGTTAGTTACTTTGAGTCTCTGTCCAGGACAGACATACCCTTACTTTAACAGTAAATGCAATATCATCATTTGCAAAAGAAAAATTAGAGATGATTTTCAATGTAAAAAAAGAACTGTCAATGGTCTTCTTTAAAAACAAAACGTAAGTCTTAGACTGATCCATTCTACAAATATATCCTGTTCAGGATATATTTAGAAACAATAAGTTTTTACAAACACATGAAGGAGTTTATGATAGCAATACTAATTCTAAACTAGAGGTTGGTAATCACTGAGACAAAATCCAAAGACAGCAAAAGTCATCACCAAAGACAACTCAATGGTCAGTGCCCAGCAATATAATCTCCCTGGGTTCCAGTCAGTGTTTTCCAATAAACAAACGTTTCTCAAATGTGTGCCAGGCCCCAGACAACCCCACCAGGTTCACATTCCCTGCTCTTTCCACTGCCTGACTTGACACCTCGAAAGGACTCTCAGAGTCTGCAGAGAGGATGCTGTCCCTGGTGCAATACACGCAATCCTCTCAGTTTTGTCAAGCTCCAAAGTCCTAAGAACTGTGAATGTATACTATGGAACTAGTATTTTCAAAACCTAAATTTAAATACGTGGGTGTGCGTGTGCATCTGTGTGCATGCCCAAGATCATCCAATTCTTTGAGACTCCAGGGACTGCAGCCCACCAGATTCCTCTGTCCATGAAACTTTCCAGGCAAGAATATTGGAGTGGGCTGCCATTTCCTAGTGGGAAAAATAAATATTCTACAGACACTAACTGTTAAGAACATTCTCTGGAGCACTATTAAAGTACTAAAAGGCATACTTAACTATTACTGATGGTCCAAATTCTGAGAATAAAGTTATATCAAATATTATTTAAATAAATAACTTAAAGCTATATAAAATCTCGTGTGAGAAGTGTGAGAAGTGATAAACAGAACAAAACAGGTCTGAGGCTATTCAAAGTCAGCAAAGCCATTTTCTCATCGTAAATATCACATAAACACATTTTGTTTACTGTCTATCAGATGTAGCTTGGCATTTGCATTGCTAACAATCCTTTTTCAAAATGTACTCACACTTTTAGTTCCTTGCGAATAGCAGTAAGTGATCTCCTACCTACCCTAGGGACTTCCCAAGTGCCTTAGTGGTAAAGAATCCACCTGCCAATGCAGGAGAGGTGGGTTCAGTCCCTGGGCCGGGAAGATCTCCTGGAGGAGGAAATGGCAACCCACTCCAGCGTTCTTACCTGGGAAATCCCATGGACAGAGGAGCCTGGCGGGCCACAGTCTACAGGGGCACAAAGAGTTGGACACGAATGAGAGACTAAACAGCAGCAGTAACAGCACCTATCCTAGGACTTGGAGATGTTAATAATGTCAAGCTGCACATAAGCATACTTTCATGTGCAGAATATTACCACAGTAGAAAAATTTTTAGAGGAGAGTATTTATTTTCTTCAGAAGATATCATATATAGGAAGGTTCATTCTGCTTTGTTCCAGTTTTCAGTTGATATTCTATTAATACAAAGGGTAGAACCAAATATAATTTATTCCTTGTGAAAAATATCTCTCAGAAGGCATAAACTTAAAAGAGCCATTTCTCCAATATGCACTAGAAAAAAAAAAGGGGGGGGTTTAGTTTCTTGTGGTATCAAATTCTTTGTCTCCATACAGTTATCAACTCAGAACTAGTCAAAGGACCCTCTGGAAAAATGAAACTGTAAAAGGCAATGGACTGCTTGACCACAAGTAAATCCCTACAATTTTAAGATGACAGTCTACTTTTGTGCAGTCGTTTAGACAACAAAGATTTAAAAGAAAAGAGGGGCAATAAAACACACTTCACAAATCAAAAAGATCATTCCCAGGATAGAAAAGGAATTCCCCTCACAGGGTCTAGCCCAAGAAATTGCAGTAAGGAATAAAAAGCATTTCTGAATGATAAACTGAGACAGAGACTTAATGTTAACTTCCAAACTGTTCTTTACTTACCGCTCTATTTTTAATTTTCATTGACTCAAAAATGAAAAAAATTTGAAAAAATATGCTTGCCCCAGCCTCTCTCAAGGCAGTTTAAGATTATGACTTTCTTGTGAATCCTTCCAAAGATGTTATATGCATATACAAACAACTTACAAATGCTTGTATGTTTATTCTCAAATGGCAAAATAACACACACTACTCTACATCTTCTTTTTTTTTTTCCATTTAACCAGTATCTATATTATTCCCTATTGATATAGTTTCCTCATTCTTTTTTAAAACTGCACTGTATTCTGTTATGTGAATGGACCAAAATATAACCAGTCTTCTGCAGTGAACATTGAGGTCACTTCCAGAGTTATGCTACTATAAACAATGCTTCAATAAACTACTGTATTTCAACTTAGCATAATAAACATTCCTGGATGAGGACTCTTGGGACAGAGAGGTCTGTGCATTTTTAATTCTAGTGTATGCTGATAAACTATCCTCCGTAAAGACTGTCTCAACTTATATTCCCACCAGCAATGTAAGAATAGGAACTTATGTTCACAGTCAGGCTAATAACGTGCTAAATTTTTAGTTTATCAGTGTGGCAGTTTTTTTTTTAATGGCACCTAGTGCAATTTTACCTTTTCATACTCATTGGAATAAGACCCTGATGCTGGGCAAGATTGAGGGCAGGAGGAGAAGAGGGTGACAGATGAGATGGTTAGATGGCATCATCAATGGACATCAGTCTGAGCAAATTCTAGGAGACAGTGAAGGATAGGGAAGCCTAGTGTGCTGCAGTCCGCGGGGTTGCAAAGAGTCAGACACGACTAAATGACTCAACAACAACAAGTGCAATTTTAATTTGTATTTCTCTTACAAACTGGGTATCTTTAATTTTTTATTGCGGTATAGTTGGTGTACAATACTATATATGCAACTCAGCACCTTTGGATTTAGATTTAATGAATTGTTGGTCTTTTTCTTACTGATTTGTAAAATTTTTTTACACATGAAGGAAATTTGCCCAGAATCTTTGATGAGCTCTAAATGTTTTTCAACTTGTCTTGACTTTGCTTGTGTTAGTTTCTGATATGCAGAAACTTTTACTTTTTTTAAGTCTAATTTATAAATGTTTTTCTTTTTTTTGCTTCACAATTTTATGTCAAAGTTAGAAAAACCGTCTTCATTCTAAATTATAAAATTTTTCTTCCCTATTTAGTTCTTTTGTGACTTTGCTTTTTAAAGTTAAAATCAGATCCACATATAATTCAGTCTTGTGGAAGTATGAATTATAGATTCAACTTTTCTTTCCAGATGGCTCCCAGGTTATCCCAACACCATTTACTGAATAAATTTCATCACTGATTTGAAATGCCAATTTTATCAAGGCCTGTGTGTTTTGGGGGTCCCTTTCCAGGCTTCATATTTTATTTCATTGATCTGTAGATCTATGCATTTGCCTTCATCACAGTTTTAATTAATGTGGCTTAAAGATATCTTTTAATCTTTTAGGGCTGTTCTCAAGTCTCATTAATTTTCTTTTCCAGAATGTTTCTATTATTG
Source organism: Bubalus kerabau (assembly GCF_029407905.1). Classification (NCBI taxonomy): domain Eukaryota; kingdom Metazoa; phylum Chordata; class Mammalia; order Artiodactyla; family Bovidae; genus Bubalus; species Bubalus kerabau. Next base: position 19,846,136 of record NC_073641.1, read on the forward strand.
TATGCATGTTTCTATATTAATTTTAGCATTGGTTTGTCAAGCCAAAAGAAAAAAATCCTGTCAGTATTTTTATTGGGATCATTTCCAATTTACAGATAAACAGGGAGTTTATTTATCTTTAAGAAATAACCCTAATACGTGGTAACTATGTTCACTGACTATGAATATGATTCATGACTTAGCTAGAGCACTCATATTTCATATTAGTACATCTCCAATCATAAGATGATGATCTTCCTGAGAGCTAATAGTTGCATTTGGCATTAACTTTCCTCCTACAGCCAGAAGGGATGTATGAAAAATGTATGAATGCCATAAGTACTGTTAAAATAGCATATTCACTGAGTTTATTCATAAATATAAGTAAAAAATAATTCCACAGTCACCATATGCTTTCTTAAAATGAAAGCTAAAGACACAGGAGTAAAGAACTGAAAAAGACCTCTGCAGATGATCCAGACCAGAATCGAAGCAACCTTTTTTCTGAGCACATCATTTCTATCATAATAGATTATTTTATGGACTGTTTCCTAATTTCCCATTCAAAGGGCACTCTAAATTGAAAAATCATGTCTATTCTACCCCCAGCATTCCTATAGAATTGTTACCACATGTACAATATCTTGTATCATCATGCAGATGGAAGCAAAAGGAATGATGAATGGGAGTAGAAAGTACAGATAAATAATATTTTACATTAATATTTACAATTGACAAACACCTTAACATATACTACATGCATAAATTGGTCTACATATATATTAATAAGTAATATATAACAATGAAGAACAATTATTTTTATAAGCGGTATTTTAAAACAAAAACATTCATGTCTACTACATCCTGTAATGTTAATGCTACAAATCTTAGGTATCAAAAGAGAAACATGTTCTCTCTGTTGAAGGGCAGGGGGAGTAAGATTTGAGATTAAAGATGGAGGCAAGGCCAGATCATGAGCAACAAGAGAAAAAATTTTAGGCTTTGGCCTTAAAGGGATTTAAAACAGGAAAATAACAAGATTGTAACTGATTTTTAAAAATCATCTATGTACAGTACAGAGGCTGGGTTCATTGTAATGTGGCAAAAGTACAGAGAAAAAGTTAACTGCAGTGAACCAGACCAATGACGGTTAGACTTAGGGTAGTAGCAGCAGAGAAGAATAAAGGATTCATTTAAGACATGTCCAAGAGGTAATAGGGTAAGACACTGATGATTTCCTGGCTTAAACAGGATGCTGGTGCCACTTACAGAACTAGCAGACATAAAGGAAGGGCAGATTTAGAGGGAAAAGAACAAGTTATAAGCGTACAAGCCAGTAAAGACGTCTAGTTAACAGGCAACAGGAGTTTAGAGCTCAGAAGTTAATGAAGTAAAGATTTAGAGCTAATATGTGGAGTTTTAAGAGCAAATAAGTGTAGAAAAATGGCCCAGAAAAACAGGTAGAGGAAAGTGACTCTACAAAGTAGACTGAACTTACAAGAGAGGTAAGAAAAAAACCAGGAGAGCTTGGATTTATGAAAGTCAAGACTGTGTTACTAGAAAAAATGGTCTTTGTTGAGTTGAGCTGTCAAATAAGATAAAGAATGAGAAGAGCCCCACTGCATTTAACACTAGTATCCTTAATAGTTGAAAGCCTCAGTGGAGTGATGGGACTGAGACTAGAGTGCCAGAGGTTGAAGAGGGAAGTGAAGAAATAGGGTGTGGCCACTCTTTCAAGAAATTTGAATATGAGAAAAAGAATGGAATAGGAAAGCTCTGTGTCAAAGGAGAAATTTCTCTTTAAGTGTGAAAGATTTCTCCACGTTTAAATGGTATTTGTGCACACTAGCAGTATGGAAAACGAATAATTCCTTCCTTTCAATAATGACTTCAAAATAATACAGGAAACAAACTGGAAAACTGCTCATTTCTGAGAATTTTCTTTTTCTTTTTTTTTTTTTTGCTGCACTGCCAGTATGTGGGATCTTAGTTCCCTGACCAGAGATTGAATCTGTGCCCTCTGAATTGGAAGTTTAGAGTCTGAATCACTGGACCGCCAGGGAAGTCCTTCTGAGGATGGACTTACGGCAGTGAGAAAACTCAACCATCCATAAATGGAATTTATTTGCTCTTCAAGATAATCTCTAATAAATCAGCAACGAGAAAGTTAACAATAACTCTCTTTAAAAAAAAAAAATCCCTCATGCAGGCATAAATTATTTCAGAAGAGTGATCTGCTTACATTTAAATCATAACAGAACATTAGGATGCTCACATCAAAATGGAAAATGGAATTCAAAGTTCATATGCCTAATGTTCAATGGTATTTTATAAATCCTGAAGTACACTTTCTCAAAATAATCAGGAGAGGGCAAATAATCCGTGGATTCAATAATGTTGTTCAGTCGCTCAGTGGTGTCAGACTCTTTGGGACCCCATGGATAGCGTACTCCAGGCTTCCCTGGCATACACTATCTCCCGGAGTTTGCTCAAACTCATGTCCATTGAGTCAGTGATGTCATTCAACCATCTCACCCTCTGTCACCCCCTCTCCTCCTGCAGCCAATCTTCCCCAGCATTAGTGTCTTTCCCAGTGAGTCAGCTCTTCATATCAGGTGGCCAAAGTATTGGAGCTTCAGCATCAGTCCTTCCAATGAATATTCAGGATTGATTTCCTTTAGGATTGACTGGTTTGATTTCCATGCTGTCCAAGGGACTCTCAAGAGTCTTCTCTCCAGCACCACAGTTTGAAAGCATCAATTCTTTGGTGCTCAGTCTTCCGAACTACTGGAAAAACCATAGCTTTGACTATACGGACATTTGTTGGCAAAGTAATGTCTCTGCTTTTTAATATGCTGCCTAGATTTGTCATTGCTTTACTTCCAAGGAGCAAGCATCTTTGAATTTTATGGCTGCAGTCACTGTCCACAGTGATTTTGGAGCCCAAGAAAATAGTCTGTCACTGTTTACATTGTTTCCCCATCTATGTGCCATGAAGTGATAGGACTGGATGCCATGATCTTCGCTTTTTGAATGTTGAGTTTTAAGACAGCTTTTTTACTTTCCTCTTTCACTTTCATCAAGAGGCTCTTCCCTTTCTACCATTAGGGTGGTGTCATCTGCATATCTGAGGTTATTGATATAACCTGATCATATTAGCGATCTTGATTCCAGCTTCAGCTTCATCCGGCCCAGAATTTCGCGTGATGTACTTTGCATATAAGTTAAATAAGCAGGGTGACAATATACAGCCTTGACATACTCCTTTTCCTATTTTGAACCAGTTTGTTGTTCCATGTCCGGTTCTTACTGTTGCTTCCTGACGTGCATACAGGTTTCTCAGGAGGCAGGTAAGTTGGTCTGGAATTCCCATCTCTTTAAGAACTGGATCCAACAGGTCAGCTTACTCTGATTCTTCCATAGATTAAAGGTTCTACGGATGCCTTGAAATGAAAGGAAACTGACTATTACATGAATGGTTTGGTTATTTACACCCCTGAGGTTCATACACAGCACACCTAATGGTTTTGCCTTGAGGCAAAGATTTAACAGATTGCCCTCCTAATTGCTCCCTGGACACACAAAGCCATGTGATTGTGAGGTGCAGATTCCTATATAAAACTCACCTTTAAAAAAAAAAAAAAAAATCAAAGATAAAGATCTCACCAGCTATTTCTAAACAAAGTTGTTTATAATATCCAAAATCTGAAAAAATCACCATGTTAAACACTAGACAATATACCTAATACATTCTGACCTAGTTCTCTCTAAAATAAAAGCAATTTAAGTAAAGCCATGAACATACTATTTAGCAACATCAATATGCCACTAAACGGTTAGACATTTAGTTGTACTACAATTAAATGCTGTTAATTTAAAAATCCCAGTCATGAGAAATTTCATTCCTGAACAATAGAAGTGTTTTGTCTTCATAATAAGCACAGACTTGGAAAAGTCATCATTTTTTTAAAAGCTTAAAATATAAAATAAAATCCAGGCAGAGGTAAGAGATAAAAGAATTTTTTAAACTAGAAGGAAAAAAAGAAAAAATTGAGTATTAGATTTCTGGAAAGGTTAGGTAAGTCGATTAAATTTGCAAATCAGAATGAAAAAACAAAGTTTGAATTTCTAAAAATTAAAAAAAAAAAATTTCAAATGTCCCAAAACAGCCGTTAAAGTCTCAGCTAGGTGCCAGCAGCTGCCCACATTCTGCATTCCTCGGGCAGATGTAAGGTGTGGACTGGGCCCTCTTGTCTCCAGGGCATGCTTTCCACCACTGTGCTCCTTTGTCTGCTCTTCCCCAACAGGTGAAGAGGAGGACAGGAATAAAATCCATAAAATAGAAAATGTAACACACAAGCAAACATACGGGAAAATATGTAATTTCTTGAGTAACCCAAGTTTTTCACATTAAAATAGGTAATCTGTTTATGGCAAACTTTTGGTAACTCAATAAATTGGCAAAAATATAAAACTATGGTAATATCTAGAGCTGGCAAGGGGTATCTGAAACTGGTAGGCAGTTTGGTTTGACAATATGTGAACAAGCCATGAAAACATCCACATGCCCTCTGGCCCACAGTTTCCTCTTCTGGAAGTTCTATGTTAACGGAGAAAATTAAAATACGACAGAGAAGACGGGGGTGCTCACTGCACATGCACAAAGTTCCTTATCAGACAATTACTTATAAAGTGAAAACCTGAAAACAACCTGCATGTCCAAAAACAGAAAAATCATGTAAAACAGGATAAATCCACTGTACGTTATAAATAATAAAATGTTTAGGACATGAAAAATATTTTGCATACAATGTCAAGCCAAAAGGGCTGGATATAAAAATGTACAGATTTGGAAAGCCCTTTTTGAATGTAAAGAAAAATTACAAAAAGAAAAAAAAATGTGACTATGGCTGGTTAACGTGATGGTACAGAATGAGTTCTTTTCCCACTAACTTACAAATGTTCTCATAATGTGGTTTAAGTATTTCTAATATTTTAATAAAGCTTTGAAAACTGGGTGGTTCACAAAGCATCTGCAAATTTAAAACATAAGAACAAAAACTTGAGTGTTGACATTTTTTTCCAAAAGTGAAAAATAATGGTCCAACAATAAGGACATCTCAGGTAATTTCTTCTCTATGATCCAGGTTCCACTGGGTAAAAGTCCTCCCCCCCAAAAAAGCAACTGTCAACTTATTTCCGGCCTTAGAAGTTATTTCATTATTATTTCATTTTAAACACAACTGGAAAGCCATTTGAGTTTTAAATTTAAGCTGGAGTGTTTTATTACCTCATTTATGCTAGAGCCTCCATTTTCTAGTCTTTTGGTAAAATTTAGCCATCCTAAATGCTTAGCAAAATCTTTGATGGAAAAAGAAGAAACACTTATACCATTTGACTCTTGCATAATCTAAAAAATAACTTTATTAAATAAAATTTATACTTAATAATATTTTAAACCTTAATAATGTCTCCCTTACTAGAGTAATAGTTTCTGAAAGAAGAACTGCATCTTATTTAGCAAGGTGGCTGGTTCTTATACAAGCATATAGATCTGTGCTTGAGGAGGTATACAAGGGAAAAAACTAATGTCCCATAAGTCAGGAAAATCACAAACCTCCACTCAAGTAAGCAGACATACACAGGGCTGTGCAAGTCCAAAGGTGTCTTTATAAGATATTAAAATGTTTCTAAAAGAACTGGGTGCCCAAAAGACCAAAACAAAAAAGTTCTGCCAAACTTCCCAATCACCTAAGTGTGATGCCAGATAAACTTAATTTTAGCCAACTAAAGCACACATTTATTACAACAGAGCTTGAGAATTTTTTTTTTTTAGTGATTATTTAAAATGGTGTTAACACAAAATGCTCAGTTATTAGCACACGTTAAAAGAATGTATTTGAGTTTAATTCAATGAAGAAATTGCTTCATTCTGCAACAGTAACTTGGACTTGCACTTACCTATGATCCAAGATCCTTTTGGTTGTTATATAAGATTATAATAGGGAATAAGAGATTTCACTCACCAGGGCTGCCACATTAGTTACTAAAACCACTGGGTCTTCAGGTCTTAGAACAATACAGGAATCTATATCCAGAACCAAAGGAAGTAATACTACATCATTAAAACCACCAACAAACATTTGTATATAGTACTTTATGGTTTTCTGATGGCTTTAATATTTTCTGATGGCTAAAATATAACTAGACCTTTATAGCTCTCAAGGTGATTCCTTCACATATTCAAACCAATCTTTTAAATAAGCAAAGCAGATATTAATTATACCATCAAAGAGATGAAAATAAGGCTCAGAGAGAGTAAAAGATTTGCCAAATTAACACAGCTGTTAAATGGCAAAGCAGAAACTACACTTTGGGCGAAAGGCCTCTCTTCCCCATGCCAGATCTCCATTAGAGAGCTGACCAACTTACATTCTGTGCAGGCAATGAGATCAAAGGGAAATTATATGATGACATCCAAGACATACATCCTTTCTTGGTAGCCAGCCAACAGTTAACAGTTGTTTCATCTACTGACACACATTATAGAAAACCCACAGTTCTTTACCCAAAAGGCAAACTGATAATTAAAAAGGTAAGCTTCTCACTGAGCCAAAGCCCAGACTTTTATTTTTTAGGAATTTATTTGAAAGTTCAGGGGCAAACACCATAAAGGAATATCAAAGGCAGACTTCTCAAGGGTTCTGTTTCCCCTTCTTTTCTGCTGTTCACATCAAATAAGACACGGCGTTATCTAAAATAACAATGCCAATCGTGTGTGTGTGTGTGTGTGTGTGTGTGTGTGTGTTTGTGTGTGCGCGCACACGCATGTGTGAGAGTATGCGTGTGTGTGCTTAAGTCACTCAGTGATGTCCAACTCTTTGCCACTTCATGGACTGTAATCCACCAAGCTCCTCTGCCCATGGATTTTCCAGGCAATAATACTAAAGTGGATGCTATTTCCTACTCCAGGGGATCTTCCTGACCCAGGGAGTCTCTTTAGTCTCCTGCATTGGTAGGTGGATTCTTGACCACTAGCACCACCTGGGGAGCCCGACAATACCAATCATCTTACTTTAAATGATGACCACTAAGCATTAGTGGGGCTTCCCAGGCGGCTCAGTGGTAAAGAATCCACTTGAGAATGCAGGAGACAGCAGGAGACTTTGGTTCAATCCCTGGGTCCAGAAGACGCCCTAGAGGAGAACATGGCAAACCACTTCAGTATTCTTGCCTGGAAAATTTTATCGACAGGAGAGCCTGGCGAGCTCCAGTCCATGCAATGGCAGAGTCAGACACAAATGAGCATGAGCACTTAAGCATTAATACTTCTCAAATATTTTGAGTAAAATGTTTCTAGAATTTATTAAACACCTATCTTCTTAAATATATAGAATTACTGGTGTGTCTACTATGAATCATTAACATCATACTTTACATATAATATAGTAGCTAACGTGTGCTTAACCATGAGCTGTGCACTGGGCAATTTTCATAGTCTCACTGAATCCTGACAACAACCCTATGATGTAAAATACAAACAACTTTAAAATCTATTTTATAAATGTGGAAATGGAACTACTCAGTATTAGTTAACAGATCAGATAGTAACAGGCTTGGGATCTGAAGCCAGTGAGTTTAATCACCACAGTGCCTCTGTGTTCTCTTGTAGGGCTTAGAGATAGAAGGAAAAGACATAGACTCTGAAATCTGATTCTGAGTTCAAAGCCTAGCTCCTGTGCTTACTGATGAGTCTTGGAGGAACTGGAGAAAATCTGTTACTTTTCTCAGCCACAAAAGGAATGTAAGACGTGATATAATAATTTTTGCATCATGGAACTGTTACAGGGAGAAAATTTAATGCCTAGTAAACTGGCTCACAATGAGGACTCAAAAACGTCAGCAAGCAATAACACAGTGTTCCTCCAAAGAAGAGTGAGGTGTTTATTAGGGCTTTGGTCCCACATCAAATGGCTTCAAACTGCTCTTACTGAGTTGCCAAACCTCTTTTTCTTAAGGTTTTATTTTCTCAAGCGTTATTAACTTTCTCAAGCTGGCATTCCTGGCTGCTGATGTATCTGTATGAGGCATCCCCTCTCTTTCCGCCTCTTCTACACTTCTTTCAAATATGCTGTAAGTTCTTAAAGCTAACTCCCTAGACTTTCCAAAATTATTTCTAAGTACCAATATCCAGATTGTGGAGGAGGAGCCAGGGTCTCTCTAGTTAAGAGGAAAGCTCCACTGAATGGACTCTGTAACATCTGGGTTTAGCTTCTCAGAGTTCTTTATGCTTATTCAGCTTCTTTGTGGCTTTTCGAGAGTGTTGAAGATACCACACATTTCAGATCTATAGATAAATGTGGTCTTGCTGAAGCATACTAGAATGAGGCACTACTACTACTCTGTCAAATCAGATAAACAAAGTTAGGGACAGTGGCTGCAGGCTAATACACCAAATTGCTCAAACAGTCCATAGAAGCATAAACAACCTTTTTCTTCTGGCTCACTACCTAAGGGCTAGTAGAGGTTAAGAAGTGACAGCTAAAACAAGATAGGGTTTAGGGTTAGAGACACTGGACAGAGGAGGAACTAAGGTATCAGCACGCAAAGGTCCTCAGTTTATTAACAATCGCCTAAAGTACTGCGAAATGTGGTGATTCAGTAAGAACAACTTTATTCCACATGCTGCCAACTCAATGTTATCCATACATGCACTCCAGCTCTCCAGCAAGGCAGCAAAGAGAAGTGACTCCAACGTTCAGTGATGAGCCTATCAGACAAACAAGTAGCAAAAACCACTAAAGTGTTAGAATATAATCACACTATTTACTGTGTGACAAGTCACCACTAGATTAAAATAAAAGGATAAGAGGCAGAGTGAAATGAAGGTGATCATACAAAAGCTATTTGAGATGCCTCAAAAACAAAAGAAAAGCTGTCAAATCTGAAACAAAGTTTAAACTATTCCACTCTTAGGGCAGCAACTATATAAAGCACTGCTGCATTTCTACCATTTCCAAACATTCAGCTAGTCATTCATTCCCTAACCAAGAAGCTGGTATACGAACTACATATAAATAGGAACAAAGTCATGCTTTTAACTTCCAAACTGTTTTTATCACCAATGTTTATGAACAAGATATTCCGCATTGGAACTTTTTAAAATAATCAAATTCACTGATATAATTGATGAAATATGCTACACTCAAAAGGGCTACAAAACATATGAGCCAGGGGTGAGCAAATTTTTTCTGTTAAGGGCTTTTTCTGCTGTAGGCTTTGCAGACCATAAACTCTCTCCCAGCTACTCAACTCTGCCTTTGTACCACAAAAGCAGCCACAGACAATATGTAAACTAATGAGCATGGATGTATTCCAATGAAATTTTATTTCTGGACTCTGAAATCTGAATTTCATATCATTTTCACGTGTCATAAAACATAATTCCCTTGATTTTTTTCCCATAATAGAAATGTAAATTTCTATAGCATCTATTAAAATAATGTACAAACCTTTCTTACTGTGGGCTATACAAAACCTGGTGGCAGGCCAGATTTGGCTGATGGGTCATAATTTTCTGATCCCTCATAAAGGTTACTCTAATTATTTTTTAAAAAGGAAATACAAAAAACCCCATGAACTGCAATTCTGAGATTCGGTTCTCTTCAAATCTGGAGGGGGCTGTGGGATAGTCCGTAAGTTAAACAATGTGCTACTGTAATTCTGAAAGAGAAAATGTGCTATATACAGACTATTTAAAAATACTAATTTCTAAAGTTAATACCAAAATGTTAATAAATAAGTGGGTATCTTGTTAATAACCTTTAAACATACTGTAGCTTCCCTTGGGAATGACTTAAACCTCTAGTGCTCATATTATTAGCACAGTACTTTTAGGTCCATCCTAGGGCCTACCGCACTCCCCACATGTCAACTAATTATTTAAGTTACAGTGCCAAATGTAAATTTCTGTAGCATCAAAACTATTTCCTGAAGATTCAATAGAATACATGATGTGTTGGGTCTAAAATATGAGAATACTTTGAGATCAGAGATGAGACTGAGAACGGATTAGTCAGCCTTCTATGGGCTTATAGCAGAAGTCTGCGTGCAAGGTTAAGTACCTATAAAATCTTATTACATGGGAGTTCTGTTAATCCAACAATTTCCACATGTCAGAAGATGACTGAGAGCATCCTTACCAACTCTAAATAATAAATTAAAAAACAATCCTGAAGTACCAAAAGTTGGGTTTGGTTCCGCGGTGACTCATGCGGGACAGCCTTTTCAACCAGTGCTATTATCCGTAATGAGCCTCTGCCACTTGGTCAGCCTCAGAGAGCTCTAATCAGCCACTTTCTCCATACACGGTGTCCCTGTGGGTGTGGGGACTGGAGGACACTGCTGAAAATGGAGAAAATACTTTTCCTCATTTTAGCAACTTTGCTCAAGCAGGCTTAAGAGATGTACTAACTGGACAGGTAGTAAAAACAACAACAGCTTTTCATTTTAAACCTCAGGATAAAGAAGCATTTTGAACCTCAGGAAAAAGCAGCAAACTGAAACCAGAATGACTTACCTCAGTTCTTTGAAAACCAGGGATTCACTCAGAACATACATGTTTTGTTTAGGACTACCAAAATCTCATTTCGGGGGGGAGGGGAAGGCGCGGAAGGGCCAGACATTTGTTTTGGACTTGGGAATTCTAACTGGTTTCATTTTTAAGATTCTTTAAAGTAATTAGTAATTCGATTTATCCAGCCCTCACTCAGAAAAAAGGCAAAAATGCAATTTCTTCAGAAGGTCATCCAGCTAGTGGTTGGATTAATCACTGACCTAGATAAGAGCAGAAACAGCCCAAGAAATGCTGGCTTCCTGATATAGAGAAAAGCAAGAAATCAGTCCATGCCTGCTTTCATTTTATAATTATTTATTGCACTCTAAATATTTATGGTCTACAAATATGTGGTAGGCTCCCCATAACATGAAATATCTCAAATATCTACTGTGGCTCAAGAACATGTTTTTCAAAGAGTGATTCGCAATCAACTAACATGCTAGGAAAGATTGAAGGTGGGAGGGAAAGGGGACGACAGAGGATGAGATGGTTGGATGGCATCACTGACTCCCTGGACATGAGCTGGAGTAAACCCTGGGAGTTGGTGATGGACAGGGAGGCCTGGCATGCTGCAGTCCATGGGGTTGCAAAGAGACACGACTGAGCGACTGAACTGAACTGAACAGGGCAGAGACCAATGTCGTGGGTCACATACAACATTTTTCAATTAAAACAATGAATACTTTTGAAAACATCACAAACGTGGTATGTTTTAAGGGTAACTACTGTTTTGAAAACTTTAGTTTCTTTTATAGTAATGTTTGTGTGTACTGGGTTGTGATGTAAATATCTTACTTTGGGGAGGGGGTAGTGTGATCTAAAAAATAGCTTGAAATACCTTCCAAACCTAAGTAGGCATATGAGTTAAATAAGCAATCAGGTCAGTAATCAGACATGGGAACAAAGATTAGGAAGTTTGGAGTTAACTTGACCTTATTGAGCAAAAAGGCATGAGGCAGGAGAAAAGGGCCCAACCTCAAACCCTGGGGCTTCAACAGTTAACAGCTTGGACAGAGGGAGTACCTGCATGTCCATCAGTGTCCGACTCTTTGCAACCCTGTGGACTGCAGCCCTCCAGGTTCCCCATATATGATATTTTCCAGACAAGAATATTAGAATGGATTGCCATTTCCTTCTCCAGAGGATCTTTCCAACCCAGGGATCAAACCTGTGTCTTCTGCATCGGCAGATGGATTCTTTACCACTGAGGCACAACAGAGGAAGAAATTACCTAAACCAAATGAAGGCACGGCCAGAGAGGAAGTAGGAAAACCAAGAAGCTGAGGGTTCTTCTGCAGAGAAAGCCAGTAAAACTAAAAGTTAAAAAAGAGATATCTCCCTTTCAATTTCCAATTTTTCAAAAATAAGGTATGAATGAGGAAAAGTTGCAAGATGGTTATAAGTAAAGAAAGATAACGGATGCTACCGAGCTTGGCAATGCCTTTATGTTGCTGATATACACATACTTAGGAACACTTGCTCAAGTATTCTATGGTGGGTACTGTAAACCAAGAGAGGATGTTGGGAACCATTTAAATCACCTCTTTGCATGTCTGAAGACAACACATGGACAAATCAAATGATAGTTAATCATTTTAGGGCTGTCCCTTGGCTTTCTAAAGATGTCAAACCACATTACAATAAATCTTATCCTTAAAATATATTTGCACTATCCTCTTGCAAATCTCACACTAAATTCCCTTCAAGGAAAAAAGGGGATTCTTAATAATCTGGAAGCAAATGCTCTCAGCAGGAAGTAAAATGGAATAACAGGGTTACCCTTTGTTTAGACTAGAATTGTTCCAAAGCTATTATCCTGAGCCCCTGTCAATAACAGCCACAACCTCTAATGTTCTGGGCAGCAGCCTCATTTGGAGGTACGTGGCTCTCTTGAAATTAGAAATGAAAATGGAGAGATCACAACAGACAACACAGAAATACAAAGGATCATAAGAGAGTACTATCAACAATTATATGCCAATAAAATGGACAACGTGGAAGAAATGGACAAATTCTTAGAAAAGTACAACTTTCCAAAACTCGACCAGGAAGAAATAGAAAATCTTAACAGACCCATCACAAGCACGGAAATTGAAACTTTAATCAAAAATCTTCCAGCAAACAAAAGCCCAGGTCCAGACGGCTTCACAGCTGAATTCTACCAAAAATTTAGAGAAGAGCTAACACCTATCCTGCTCAAACTCTTCCAGAAAATTGCAGAGGATGGTAAACTTCCAAACTCATTCTATGAGGCCACCATCACCCTAATACCAAAACCTGACAAAGATCCCACAAAAAAAGAAAACTACAGGCCAATATCACTGATGAACATAGATGCAAAAATCCTTAACAAAATTCTAGCAATCAGAATCCAACAACACATTAAAAAGATCATACACCATGACCAAGTGGGCTTTATCCCAGGGATGCAAGGATTCTTCAATATCCACAAATCAATCAATGTAATACACCACATTAACAAACTGAAAAATAAAAACCATATGATTATCTCAATAGATGCAGAGAAAGCCTTTGACAAAATTCAACATCCATTTATGATAAAAACTCTCCAGAAAGCAGGAATAGAAGGAACATACCTCAACATAATACAAGCTATATATGACAAACCCACAGCAAACATTATCCTCAATGGTGAAAAATTGAAAGCATTTCCTCTCAAGTCAGGAACAAGACAAGGGTGCCCACTTTCACCATTACTATTCAACACCGTTTTGGAAGTTTTGGCCACAGCAATCAGAGCAGAAAAAGAAATAAAAGGAATCCAAATTGGAAAAGAAGAAGTAAAACTCGCACTATTTGCAGGTGACATGATCCTCTACATAGAAAACCCTAAAGACTCCACCAGAAAATTACTAGAACTAATCAATGACTATAGTAAAGTTGCAGGATATAAAATCAACACCCAGAAATCCCTTGCATTCCTATACACTAATAATGAGAAAACAGAAAGAGAAATTAAGGAAACAATTCCATTCACCATTGCAACGGAAAGAATAAAATACTTAGGAATATATCTACCTAAAGAATCTAAAGACCTATATATAGAAAACTATAAAACACTGGTGAAAGAAATCAAAGAGGACACTAACAGATGGAGAAATATACCATGTTCATGGATTGGAAGAATCAATATAGTGAAAATGAGTATACTACCCAAAGCAATCTATAGATTCAATGCAATCCCTATCAAGCTACCAACAGCATTCTTTACAGAGCTAGAACAAATAATTTCACAATTTGTATGGAAATACAAAAAACCTTGAATAGCCAAAGCGATCTTGAGAAAGAAGAATGGAACTGGAGGAATCAACCTACCTGACTTCAGGCTCTACTACAAAGCCACAGTTATCAAGACAGTATGGTACTGGCACAAAGACAGAAATATAGATCAATGGAACAAAACAGAAAGCCCAGAGATAAATCCACGCACCTATGGACACCTTATCTTTGACAAAGGAGGCAAGAATATACAATGGATTAAAGACAATCTCTTTAACAAGTGGTGCTGGGAAATCTGGTCAACCACTTGTAAAAGAATGAAACTAGAGCACTTTCTAAGACCATACACAAAAATAAACTCAAAATGGATTAAAGATCTCAACGTAAGACCAGAAACTATAAAACTCCTGGAGGAGAACATAGGCAAAACACTCTCTGACATACATCACAGCAGGATCCTCTATAACCCACCTCCCAGAATATTGGAAATAAAAGCAAAAATAAACAAATGGGACCTAATTAACCTTAAAAGCTTCTGTACATCAAAGGAAACTATTAGCAAGGTGAAAAGACAGCCTTCAGAATGGGAGAAGATAATAGCAAATGAAGCAACTGACAAACAACTAATCTCGAGAATATACAAGCAACTCCTACAGCTCAACTCCAGAAAAATAAATGACCCAATCAAAAAATGGGCCAAAGAACTAAATAGACATTTCTCCAAAGAAGACATCCAGATGGCTAACAAACACATGAAAAGATGCTCAACATCACTCATTATCAGAGAAATGCAAATCAAAACCACTATGAGGTACCATTTCACACCAGTCAGAATGGCTGCGATCCAAAAGTCTACAAGTAATAAATGCTGGAGAGGGTGTGGAGAAAAGGGAACCCTCCTACACTGTTGGTGGGAATGCAAACTAGTACAGCCACTATGGAGAACAGTGTGGAGATTCCTTAAAAAACTGGAAATAGACCTGCCTTATGATCCAGCAATCCCACTGCTGGGCATACACACTGAGGAAACCAGAAGGGAAAGAGACACGTGTACCCCAATGTTCATCGCAGCACTGTTTATAATAGCCAGGACATGGAAGCAACCTAGATGTCCATCAGCAGATGAATGGATAAGAAAGCTGTGGTACATATACACAATGGAGTATTGTTCAGCCATTAAAAAGAATACTTTTGAATCAGTTCTAATGAGGTGGATGAAACTGGAGCCGATTATACAGAGTGAAGTAAGCCAGAAAGAAAAACACCAATACAGTATACTAACGCATATATATGGAATTTAGAAAGATGGTAACAATAACCCTGTGTACGAGACAGCAAAAGAGATACTGATGTATAGAACAGTCTTATGGACTCTGTGGGAGAGGGAGAGGGTGGGAGGATTTGGGAGAATGGCATTGAAACATGTAAAATATCATGTATGAAATGAGTTGCCAGTCCAGGTTCGATGTACGATACTGGATGCTTGGGGCTGGTGCACTGGGACGACCAGAGGGATGGAATGGGGAGGGAGGAGGGAGGAGGGTTCAGGATGGGGAACACATGTATACCTGTGGCGGATTCATTTTGATATTTGGCAAAACTAATACAGTTATGTAAAGTTTAAAAATAAAATTAAATTAAAAAAAAATTAAAAAAAAATAAAATAAAATTTAAAATTAAAAAAAAAATAATAAAATAAAATATGTTATGCTCCAAAAAAAAAAATATGTAAATTAAAAAGTCACTGTATTTAAATCAAATTAAAAACAATTACCAAATTAAAAGATAAAAAATAAAAAAAAAAAGAAACTTACACAGAGATCTATCATTGTGACTACTTGAAGTGCCTTTGCCCTACTTCAAAACATTTATGAATCACATTAGCATTCTTGGTTTTAATAAAACAGGACATTTCCTAGAGTAGGATGGCAACTTCCCCTTTTACTATTAGAAGCAACTACTGCCTAGGACAAGCAGTTTGTGACAGAATCAGGATGATGGTACTGGGGCTTCCCTGGTGGTCCAGTGGTTAAGAGTCCACCGTGCAATGCAGGGGACACCAGCTCAGTCTAGTCTGGGAAGATTCCACATACCACGGAGCAACTAAGCCCATGCACCACAACTACTGCGTCAGCATGCTGTGACTACTGAAGCCGGTGCGCCTAGAGCCTGTGCTCCGCAAGAGCAGCTCAAGCATCACAACACAGTAGTCCCTGCTTGCCATGACTAGAGAAAGCCCAAGTGCAGCAGTGAAGACCCAGCACAGCCAAACTGGAATAGATAAAATTGTTTAAAAAAAAAAAGGACAGTACTGAAATGGACCTTATCAATTATCTTGTCCAATTCCTTCGCTTAGCAGATAGAGTCAGGGTGTGTCCCAGGTGGTCCAGAGGAAAGTACATCAGAGCAAGCCAGATGAAGGTTTCAACTCCAGTTCTATTACTGGTTCATCACAAGGAGTCAGTCTTCTTTTGTAAAATAAGAGTAACAACAACCCATCTAACACAGGTGAATTGAAATGAAACAAGCGCATTTAAATCACTTAGCACAGTGCTGGCACACAGTATGTACTCAAAATGAGTCCCTCTCCCTCACTCCCCATTTTCTTTTCCTCTGTGTTCAAAGCAGACAAATTGGGATGATGCTCAGACTCCTCTGTGACTTCACAACACAACAAAGAAAAAAGCCACAGAATTGGGTACCTGAAGCCTCTACTGGTTCTGGTTTAAATATGACATTAACATTAAGCAGCTTCTTATAAAACACTGAAATCATACGCAAGCCAAGAGATGGCACTGGTTTAAGGAAAGGGAAGAGAAAAAAGAAAAGAAAACCAAGGAGCCTTAGAGAGGTAAAACAAGACAAGTTAGCACCACAGAGGTCAAAGTTGGAAATCCACACAAATGGGTATCAGGATCGAAAGCCAGAAACAGGTTAAGGAGAAATAAAACCTGAAATAACACATGGCTTTGGCTATAAATCCTGAAAGATGATGCTGTGAAAGTGCTGCACTCAATATGCCAGCAAATTTGGAAAACTCAGCAGTGGCCACAGGACTGGAAAAGGTCTGTTTTCATTCCAATCCCAAAGAAAGGCAATGCCAAAGAATGCTCAAACTACCGCACAATTGCACTCATTTCACACGCTAGTAAAGTAATGCTCAAAATTCTCCAAGCCAGGCTTCAGCAATATGTGAACTGGGAACTTCCAGATGTTCAAGCTGGTTTTAGAAAAGGCAGAGGAACCAGAGATCAAATTGCCAACATCCGCTGGATCGTAGAAAAAAGGAAGAGAATTCCAGAAAAACATGTGTTTCTGCTTTATTGACTATGCCAAAGCCTTTGACTGTGTGGATCACAATAAACGGTAGAAAATTCTTCAAGACATGGGAATACTAGACCACCTGATCTGCCTCTTGAGAAATTTGTATGCAGGTCAGGAAGCAACAGTTAGAACTGGACATGGAACAACAGACTGGTTCCAAATAGGAAAAGGAGTACGTCAAGGCTGTATATTGTCACCCTGCTTATTTAACTTATATGCAGAGTACATCATGAGAAACGCTGGGCTGGAAGAAACACAAGCTGGAATCAAGATTGCCGGGAGAAATATCAATAACCTCAGATATGCAGATGACACCACCCTTATGGCAGAAAGTGAAGAGGAACTCAAAAGCCTCTTGATGAAAATGAAAGTGGAGAGTGAAAAAGTTGGCTTAAAGCTCAACATTCAGAAAACGAAGATCATGGCATCCGGTCCCATCACTGAACGGGAAATAGACGGGGAAATAGTGGAAACAGTGTCAAACTTTATTTTGGGGGGCTCCTAAATCACTGCAGATGGTGACTGCAGCCATGAAATTAAAAGACGCTTACTCCTTGGAAGAAAAGTTATGACCAACCTAGACAGCATATTCAAAAGCAGAGACATCACTTTGTCAACTAAGGTCCGTCTAGTCAAGGCTATGGTTTTTCCAGTGGTCATGTAAGGATGCGAGAGTTGGACTGTGAAGAAGGCTGAGCGCTGAAGAATTGATGCTTTTGAAGTGTGGTGTTGGAGAAGACTCTTGAGAGTCCCTCTGACTGCAGGGAGATCCAGCCAGTCCATTCTAAAGGAGATCAGCCCTGGGATTTCTTTGGGAGGAATGATGCTAGAGCTGAAACTCCAGTACTTTGGCCACCTCATGCAAAGAGTTGACTCATTGGAAAAGACTCTGATGCTGGGAGGGATTGGAAGCAGGAGGAGAAGGGGACGACAGAGGATGAGATGGCTGGATGGCATCAATGACTCGATGGACGTGAGTCTGAGTGAACTCCAGGAGCCGGTGATGGACAGGGAGCCTGGTGTGCTGCGATTCATGGGGTTGCAAAGAGTTGGACACGACTGAGCGACTGAAATGAACTGAACTTGGCTATAAAATCAGTGGTGATCACGAGGAGAAGCTCCAGAAGGGGAAACAAAAACCTAAAACTAATAAAGATACCAAAAGAAAATAAGTGCAGGATAAGCAAAATCAATGGAAACACCTACTCATTTGAAATGCTCACCAATTAAGAGAAAAAACAAACAATGCCCATGTGTGAAGGGAAGATCAAAGAGTAGCAGCTAAGAACACAGATTCTGAAACCAGCCTACCTACAGTCACATCTCAATTCTGCCAAGTTGTAGCTGTGTGACCTTAGGAGAATGACTTACCCTCTCCTCAGTTTCCACACCAAGGATGGTAAGGAGAAAACAGTACCCACTGGGCTGGTTTTTCTGTTCGTCTCACCTCCTCTCTTCATTAAAAAGGGCTAGAAGTCTGTACACACCACATCTTCTAAACTCCCTTGCCAACTAGATTCCCGCTGGGTATTGCCCATGGGAAACAATGAAAGAAGACTGCAAGGTGAGAGAAAGAAAAAGGTGTTCTTTTGTTTCCTATTTCTAGTGGTAACCCTACTCCAGTGCAGCAGACAACCGCAGCTTCTGTGGTGGCTCCAAAGCAACAGAACCAATGAGCATCTCCAGCAAATCTGCAAAGCAGGCACTTTCTGCAGCAGCTTTTGTCTGAGTACCATCCCCTCCCCTTTTTGCTCCTTCAACACTCACTGACACAACATCCACGCGCACATACACACATACACACTCTTCCTTTTGCTCCAATACCCACCCCTACAACACAGCCCTTCCAATTAACATGTAACTAATTACCTGCATTAAATCCTAAAACATCAAGTGATTTTTATTTTCCTAATTGGACACTAACTGATAACATCTATAGATTCTTACTGTTATTGTGAGAATAAAATGAGGTATTTTTGTTTTCTTTTGTTTTACATTAAAGGCTTGAATCAGTAACTGGCCCCTAGAAGGCATTTTATAAATGTTAACAACTATTACTCTGCAAGGATCTTTAAATGCACATGTGAAATCAAGTTCCTTATCCTGCATACAGACGATTTCTGAAAATGGTCCCAATAAGCCTTTTCTTCAACCAAGCTCCGAATCAGAGTCGCCCATCTTCACGTCAGTAAACACAATCTGCCAGTTCTCCCTTCAGGGAGTCCTCTGAGTCTCCATTCCCCAGGTACAAGCCTTTATTACTCCTTATTGTGCCTGGATCAATGTCTTTCCCTCCCCAAGGATTTATCTGCTTGCAGGCTCCAGTTCATTCTACACAGGACCAGGAGGATTTTCCTAAAGGGAGGAGGGGAGGTGTCAGATCTTGTCACTACCACGTGCCCAAGGTCACAAGCCCATTCAATCACACACAGGCCCTCCTGAAGTCAACCCCTGCCTATTTACTTAACAGTAGCTCTCAATTAACTGTTTCCTATTCACATTCCCAAATCTCACACCCCAACCACATCACAAATCCCAGGCATTCCTCCAAACTCTCTCTGCTCTTTGGTCCCGCCATGCTGCTGCTAAGTCACTTCAGTCGTGTCCAACTCTGTGCAACCCCATAGACGGCAGCCCACTAGGCTCCCCCCCTCCCTGGGATTCTCCAGGGAAGAACACTGGAGTGGGTTGCCATTTCCTTCTCCAATGCATGAAAGTGAAAGTGAAGTCGCTCAGTCGTGTCCGACTCTTAGCAACCCCATGGATTGCAGCCTACCAGGCTCCTCCGTCCATGGGATTTTCCAGGCAAGGGTACTGGAGTGGGGTGCCATTGCCTTCTCCGTTGGTCCCGCCATACCCTGGCACAAAATAACTCCTCCAGGTAGGACACCTTTGCTAAAGCCCTTCCACCTCAAACAGAATTACCTCTCCTAAGTTTCTCTAGCATTGCACCCACCCAATACTACATGCTTGTGTTATAAGCGGCAAGCATTGAGCTCCTCAGGAGACTAAAACTCATGACACCTTTGCATATTCTCCATACAGCAGAGTTTCCCAGTATGAAAGGTGAAAACTGTGAGATATTGATATCTCAGCTCTTGGGGCAAGCAGATAGGGCTGGCCAGCCTTCAGGCCAGTGGTCTTCACCCACCAACCCTCTAGAGCAGCTTCTATACTGTTAGAAATCTCCCACCCTGGTGTACTGTACAGAGTATTTTCCTCTGAGTGGTATGGGGTGAAAGAAGTTGGAAGCACTGTTCTGTAGCATCCAGCTCAGCACCTTGCACACAAAACAGTAACTCCGGTCTCCCATCAAACTTCATGAAACAGAACTCCTCTATTTCCAAGTGTTCACTGGCAGCATTCCCTATTATAAAATCTTACAAGTGAAATGAAAACTATACCACTTTCTCACTTATTTACAACTTTTTTCTTAATTTTTGGAATGTGAATATAAAGAAATCAGTGAATGATAGCACATATCTTTCAAATATAAGAAAATACATATTCCAGACCCATTTGATTTCATAAATATTAGATTTTATTTTGGACCATTAAACACATCATTGAATTCTAAGACAGTCAATTGGAATTCAGAACACAGTCCCCCTCAAGGGGGAAAACTATGGTTAGCTTCATAGCTTCCATTTGTTATAAATACTACAAAACAACACTGTTTCAAATGACAGCAGTTAAATGCTAGTGTCTGGGAAAAAATTAATTCAAAAGGATGAGGAAACGCATGACTTTCTGTAGACAATCTGAGGGGATCTTCAGGATTCTTTCAAAAGCTCAAAAGGTTCAAGAGACTATTTTTAACTATAATAAAAAAATCTACAACGTGAATTTCCTTGTTAGAGACCTATCACTAACTACCCTTCTCTTAGCAGCCACAGTTTAATCACAACCAAAACAACAAGGAAGAAAGGAAAAAGAAAGAACACTGGAAAACTAAGGAGCGGGAGACTTAAACACTGGAGGCAAAGAGGAGATGTAAAAAGGTAGAACTAAGCTTTAGGCAACAAATGAAAGGGAAAAATATGAAAAGAAGAACATAGAAAGTGTTCCTGGAAAAGCTGGCAGAGAAATTGAGGAATTTCACACTTGCCACAAGGGGGCACTAACAATCAAGGACAGCTCGGTAACTCCTCCACTAGGAAGTGAGACGGTTAAAACTGATCCCGGATATTTGGCAAAACTAATACAATTTTGTAAAGTTTAAAAATAAAATAAAATTAAAAAAAAAAAAAAAAAAACTGATCCCGGGAAGTGTTCTAAAGTGTTCTAGAAAAACAGTGTGGAGATTCCTTTAAAAATTGGAAATAGAACTGCCATACAACCCAGAAATCCCACTGCTGGGCATACACACTGAGGAAACTAGAATTGAAAGAGACACGTGTACCCCAATGTTCATCACAGCACTGTTCATAATAGCCAGAACATGGAAGCAACCTAGATGTCCATCAGCAGATGAATGGATAAGAAAGCTGTGGTACATATACACAATGGAGCATTACTCAGCCATTAAAAAGAATACATTTGAATCAGTTCTAATGAGGTGGATGAAACTGGAGCCTATTATATAGAGTGAAGTAAGCCAGCAAGAAAAACACGAATACAGTATACTAATGCATATATATGGAATTTAGAAAGATGGTAACAGTGACCCTATATGAGAGACAGCAAAAGAGACACAGATGTATAGAACAGTGTTTTGGACTCTGTGGGAGAAGGCAAGGGTGGGATGATTTGAGAGAACAGCATTGAAACATGTTTATTACCATATGTGAAACAGATCGCCAGTCCAGGTTCAATGCATGAGACAGGGTGCTCAGGGCTGGTACACTGGGATGACCCTGAGGGATGGGATGAGGAGGGAGGTGGGAGGGGGGTTCAAGATGGGGAATACATGGCTGATTCATGTCAATGTATGGCAAAAACCACTACAATATTGTAAAGTAATTAGCCTCCAATTAAAATTAATTAATTAATTAAAAAAAACTGATCCCAGAGCAAACAAGAAGTCTTTTAAATGTTTAAGGTAGCACTTCCCAAACTCATGAAAAGTGAGTCCCTGGTCCAAGAAAAGATTTGCCTGGCCAACGCTGAAACTATAAAAAGACAGTTTAGTTTTTATAAAGCTAAATTCATTCCATTAAGATTATCCCCTATCCTGAGATTATTTTTTGGTATTAAAATGCCTGTACATTTTTAAAATTATATCAAAGCATTATTTTGTTTTAAAGTGTAAATACTAGATGTGTCAATCATGGGCCTATCTCCACACATCTATGAGAGCTCTTCACCTCAAGAGACTTGATCACTCCAGACATTATTTCTCAGGCTCCCACTTCAGCTGGCTTTTCTCTGGGTTCAGCCTTTGGGAAACCATGGTGGAGAATGGGCAAGAGGCACCATGGAGCCAGGATATTTCTCTCCCTTCTTCTCTACTTTAGGAAGTGTTTCCAGCAGTGGCTGCTATTTCTTTCATGGCTCTAGTTCCTTACCAGGAGATTCCAACCTCCTCAGAGGAACTCTGGCTCCTGATCACCCACAGCCCTACCATTAGAGACACTGTTCTCTCAACCTTGCTGTTAATCTCTAGGCTGCTACACCATCCTATCCTGCTGTCTCAGCTCCTCCATCACCTGCACAACCAAGCCCTTCACCTGAATTCCCATTTATTTTTATGCGTATTCAGTCGCATCCGACTCTTTGAGACCATGGACTGTAGCTGGCCAGGCTCCTCTGTCCATGGAAATTTTCAGACAAGAATAGTGGAATGGGTTGCCATTTCCTCCTCAAGGGGATCTTCTTGAAGCAAGGATCAAACCCACATCTCCTGGATCTCCTGCACTGACAGGCAGATTCTTTACCACTGAGCCACCTCGGAAGCCTGTATCAGCTATATGTGTATCTATATTCCCTCCCTTTTGAACCTCCCTCCCACATCCCTCATCCTACACCCCTCTAGGTCATCACAGTGAATTCCTAGTAAAACTTAAAGAGTGGTTTTCTTTTTCCTGGGTGAACTCTTAACCTGTGTATCAAGCCAGCGGTTCTGCATGTACTAACATCAGAATCACCTGAAGAGCTTACTAAAGCACAGATGGTAGGCCCCACCTCAGTTTCCTAGTCAGTGTGTCTGAAGTGGAGCCCAAGAATGTGCATTTTGAAGAAATTCCCAGGTGATGCTGACACTATTGAACTAGGGACCACGCTTTGGAAACTTCTACAGCAGACAAAACACAAAGAACTGGCCATCTTGCATTGGTCTGTCTTTTGTTTTTTAGCTATTTTAGTTTTTTTAACACCTTTATTGAGATATAATTCACATACCATACAATTCAGCCATTTAAAGTATACAATTCAATGGTTTTTATTATATTCACAGATATGTGTAACCATCACTGCCTTTTTTATTGGACAATAAAATCCAAAAGACACTGAAATTCAAGGAAATCACAACCTCCTGCCTTCATATCAAAAAAACAAACCTTTAAGACAGTTTCCTTACATTATTACAGAGGCCAACAGGTTTCTAAGGAATGGTTTTTAAAAGTTAATGTAATTTTAGCACTTACTTTTTACCTTACCAAGAAATAAAAATCTCAATTTCAAATATCAGAAACAAGCCATTGAAGTTTTCTATAAAGATAACACTGACTTAGAATCAGATTATTGGCAATAACTTAGCCAATGAAATCTCAAACCTAGAAAACAGTTGACAGATAGTTTTTCTACCTTAGAAATTTAAGACTGAACAACAGAACTGTGTGCACACACACAATTATGAGACCAAAGGGTCTACAGACCAGCACTAATTGAAAAATGTGAGCCACATATGTAATTTTAAATTTTCTAGTAACCACATTAAAAACAGTTCAAAGAAACAAATGAAATTGGTTTTAATACACTCCATGTAATCCAAAATGCCCAAAGTATTATCATTTCAACAAATTATTAATGATATATTTTACATTCTTTTTACTGCACAAAGTCTTCAAATTCTGTTGCAGGTGTTACACTTCCCGCACACGGCAATTCAGGGGAGCCACATTTCAAACGCTACCACGTCAGACAGCACAGATACAGACGAACAGAAACTCCCGAGTCTCTTTTTTGGACACATTGATACTTAGCATAGTAGTAGTATTCTACTATAGTGTTTTCACAAATTACTTTTGAATTATATTTTTAAGAATTTAAAGCTTTAAACTCTTTATAAACGTTTGTACTGATTTCAGACAGTTACAAAACTATGTTAACATTTCGCTCCTGCCACTTAATACTGTATTAAAAAAAAAAGCCTCTCAAGAGACTCACACTGTAAACAGGTAAGCTACCATCACTGCTGTTTTACCTGGAGTCCCCGAGCCAGCAGCATCTCCACTCGCCTTTCTCTGGCCCAAGGGAAGCCCAAGCAGCCACTATGGGCCTCTACCAGTCCCAGAGCTAAGGAATTCTCATCTCCTGGGACTGTGAACAGGCAGTTTTAACCATAACTAACAACCAAATCACCAAACTGAAGTATCTGGTCCTCTGAAAGTAGAAACTGTTATAACCTCATCACTTTGTTCGCAAGTCTTTATTCACATTAGACTTGTGATAAAAAAAAAATATCAGTCACATTTTTAATGTATTAAAACATTATTTTGATACTGAATTAAAAATAGAAAGAATAAATGAGCTGGAGATATTACCTTTAATCTTCATGATCTATACAGAATGAGACCAGACAGACAACCTGTGTACAAAGTTAAAAATTTTAAGTAAACTACAAAAGAGTTTTTATTTTCAATAGGAAGCCACAGTATAACATTTACTGCCTTTAATTAAAACAACTGATGGTCAAAACAACAGTCTAAGAACGGCGTATATAACAAGTCTCTGAGTACAAAGGCAGACTATAAATCATAAACATGCTTCTTTGAGAAAAGTCCCTAAACTATCCTTAATATCTGAAATTTACAGTTTGATACCAGTTTACTCTAGAATCCAGTGATGTACGACTTTAAATAATATCCTAAAGAAATACAGGGAAACTGAAATGGTGCCTCTAATGTAAAACAATATCTGAGCCCCTCAAAAATAATGGACTCTTCCTTCACTTATCAGAAAGTGTTTTCTCTTGAACATAAAAATAAAACTCTTGCCATAAGCATAAATATACTTGTGGGTATGTGCAAGAGACTGAGATAATTACATACCTTTGGGGCTTAAATACAACTGGTGTCACATCACACTTCAGGCACACAGTTATTTCATTTTGAACTATTCACTGTGGAGAGTAATTACTCATCCTATAACTTGGTCATAAAAAGCAGGGCTACTCAATATTTCAGCAATTATATAGCATTTTAGTTAGTGTTAGTTGCTCAGCCATGTTCTACCTTTTGTGACCCTGTGGACTGTAGCCTGCCAGGCTCCTCTGTCCATGGAATTCTCCAGGCAAGAATACTGGATGAGGCAGCCATTCCCTTCTTCAGGGGCTCTTCCCAAACCAGGGATCGAACCCAGGTCTCCCGCACTACAGGCAGATTCTTTACTGTCTGAGCCACCAGGGAAGCCCCTTTTAATATGATAAATTCATAAATCAGATCATCAAAACACATACATTAAGTAACTTTAAGTGCTAAAACTATGACAAATTAAGATTTGTCAAACTTTTAACTTGTGACCGGTCTACACAGTAAGCTACAATTGCTACAGACACATCCAGCTATACAATGAGAGTTGAACCCACATGCAATTCACTAACTCAAGGAGAGGGTATGGGGTCAGCAGGAATGAGATCAGAAGAAGGCAAACCTAATAATCCATGTCTTATAAGGAAGGGTAGTGTCCTGACTTTATCACTAATCTTCTATTAGCCAGTCAGGTTGCATACCCTTACAACTGCCTACTCTCAACTGAAAAAATAAAGGTCTTGGCATCTCAGGCAAGTGGATTAAATAGCCTCCAGAAATGTTCCTTTATATAGCCTCATGGTTACACGCAGGAGGGAACAGGAGAAGGGAAAGACCCTGGATGTTGCCTGGAAAGACATATCTAGTCTTTCCTCACCTGCAAACAGAGGTGCTTCCTAAAAACCAAAGGAAAGAAAAATTTAAGATCTGCCCTAAGAGTTACACAGGTATTAAGGCTGTAATTTAGTAGTAAGAAGACAATGTCCCCAGTACTTCAGCAAACCACTGCATCTCTCCATCAACAGGGTTACTAACAATAACCCACCAGCACCCGAAACTGCCCACCAGTAAGAGCTGTGTGCACCTCAGCAGCCTCACACAGCTTCTATTATACTAATGTTCTCTTTGAAGTATCGCCTATATCCATAGCTCCCAAGTCTCCCACTAAAATCAATGAACTGATGAAAAAGAAAACGGTACCTCTTTCAGGCCAAACTATTAATGTCACAAAATACTGTGACTGAAATTTTTTTTAAATCTCAGCAAAGAAGAAAGTCATATTTATATTTAACTCAGTATAGTAACAGCTCCAAGAAGCAAGAAGATACTATGGATCAGACATACATTACTACTATCCAGGAGGAAAAAATAAAACAGCACATCCCTGAAATCATGGAACACTTTTTAAAAGTCGGATTTTGAGTGGTGTTACACGCCAAGGAGGTCTCTGGATGGTTTCCATTATGCACCTGCAGGCAGAGAAGCTGCCCCTAGCAAAGCTTAGAAAGAAGGTGGGACACTGAAAAAAATCCCACAAGAGAAGACATCTAGCAGAGACCCACTGGGTGCTCCTGGACCACTGACTTAGCATCTCAAGTCTCAGTTTCTTCACCACAGAACGTACCAAAGTCATTCTGAGGGCTGGAGATCATGCTTATGAAGCACAGAACTGGGGGTCCAAAAGTGGAAGACAGTAAGGGCTTCAGCTACATAAAAGAGCAAATGAACAGAAGTTTCAAATTAGAAATGATTCCCAACTCAACCCTAAACAAGATAAAAAGTTCAAGTTCTGTCCAACATCACTTTAATGGAATAGAAATAACTTCATGTGGCAGATACTTGGTACTTCTTACATGTATCATTCTAGTCTGCACCTTTTGAGTTCAACTAACATGTGAGTCAAAGATTAACATCACCCCAAAAAAAAAAAAAAAAGTGAGAGAAAAGCTCAAGAGTAGGCAAGAATGCATAGAGTAACAAACAGAAAAAGATGTTGCATGCAGACCTGTCGTGTAGCCCATGGCAACCCTAAATGGGAGCTTAGTTCAAGGCTGTGCTCTGCCTACCACGATGGAACATGGCTGATTGTGCAAGAGAACTGCGAAAAAGACTGAAGACGAGAACTAACCTACACACGTGGGTGAGTCTCCTGCTCTAACTGCACGTCCTACCATCCTCTCAAAACACTTGGCTAATTTGTTTTTTTACCAGGTAACACCTAACAAGCTGAATTTCTCAATCCTTGTCATATACACCCACATACCAATACAACTGACCTTGATAAGGGAGTTTCTCAAACTCGTCTAAGGAAGTTCCTCTAACAGGAGAACCAATGAAAAAGTACCTTTAGGTAGCCTGCTGCTGCTAAGTCATGTCCGACTCTGTGCGACCCCATAGACGGCAGCCCACCAGGCTCCCCCATCCCTGGGATTCTCCCGGCAAGAACACTGGAGTGGGTTGCCATTTCCTTCTCCAATGGATGAAAGTGAAAAGTGAAAGTGAAGTCGCTCAGTTGTGTCCGACTCTTAGCGACCCCACAGACTGCAGCCTAACCAGACTCCTCTGTCCATGGGATTTTCCAGGCAAGAGTACTGGAGTGGGGTGCCACTGCCTCCCAAAAAGGCCATGAGCAACATTTTCAAACTGACATATTGGGCTTTCCTGGTGGCTCAGTGGTAAAGAATCTGCCAATGTTCGATCCCTGGTCTGGGAAGATCCCACATGCCACAGTGCAACCAAATCCATGAGTCACAACTATTTAGCCTGTGCAGGGCAAAGACTAATAGAGTTTTGCCAAGAAAATGCACTGGTCATAACAAACACCCTCTTCCAACAACACAAGAGAAGACTCTATACATGGACATCACCAGATGGTCAACACATAAATCAGATTGATTATATTCTTTGCAGCCAAAGATGGAGAAGCTCTATACAGTCAGCAAAAACAAGACCAGGAGCTGACTGTGGCTCAGACCATGAACTCCTTATTGCCAAATTCAGACTTAAATTGAAGAAAGTAGGGAAAACCACTAGACCATTCAGGTATGACCTAAATCTAATCCCTTATGATTATACAGTGGAAGTGAGAAATAGATTTAAGGGCCTAGATCTGATAGATAGAGTGCCTGATGAGCTATGGAATGAGGTTCATGACATTGTACAGGAGACAGGGATCAAGACCATTCCAATAGAAAAGAAATGCAAAAAAGCAAAATGGCTGTCTGGGAAGGCCTTACAAATAGCTGTGAAAAGAAGAGAAGCGAAAAGCAAAGGAGAAAAGGAAAGATATAAACATCTGAATGCAGAGTTCCAAAGAATAGCAAGAAGAGATAAGAAAGTCTTCTTCAGTGATCAATGCAAAGAAATAGAGGAAAACAACAGAATGGGAAAGACTAGGGATCTCTTCAAGAAAATCAGAGATACCAAAGGAACATTTCATGCAAGATGAGCTCGATAAAGGACAGAAATGGTATGGACCTAACAGAAGCAGAAGATATTAAGAAGAGATGGCAAGAATACACAGAAGAACTGTACAAAAAAGATCCTTACGACCCAGATAATCACAATGGTGTGATCACTGACCTAGAGCTAGACATCCTGGAAAGTGAAATCAAGTGGGCCTTAGAAAGCATCACTACGAAAAAAGCTAGTGGAGGAGATGGAATTCCAGTTGAACTATTTCAAATCCTGAAAGATGATGCTGTGAAAGTGCTGCACTCAATATGCCAGCAAATTTGGAAAACTCAGCAGTGGCCACAGGACTGGAAAAGGTCCGTTTTCATTCCAATCCCAAAGAAAGGCAATGCCAAAGAATGCTCAAACTACCGCACAATTGCACTCATCTCATACGCTAGTAAAGTAATGCTCAAAATTCTCCAAGCCAGGCTTCAGCAATATGTGAACCGTGAACTTCCTGATGTTCAAGCTGGTTTTAGAAAAGGCAGAGGAACCAGAGATCAAATTGCCAACATCCGCTGGATCGTAGATAAAGCAAGAGAGTTCCAGAAAAACATGTGTTTCTGCTTTATTGACTATGCCAAAGCCTTTGACTGTGTGGATCACAATCAACTGTGGAAAATTCTGAAAGACATGCAAATACCAGAACACCTGGTCTGCCTCTTGAGAAATCTGTATGCAGATCAGGAAGCAACAGTTAGAACTGGACATGGAACAACAGACTGGTTCCAAATAGGAAAAGGAGTTCGTCAAGGCTGTGTACTGTCACCCTGTTTATTTAACTTATATGCAGAGTACATCATGAGAAACGCTGGACTGGAAGAAACACAAGCTGGAATCAAGATTGCCGGGAGAAGTATCAATAACCTCAGATATGCAGATGACACCTCCCTTATGGCAGAAAGTGAAGAGGAACTCAAAAGCCTCTTGATGAAAGTGAAAGAGGAAAGTGAAAGAGTTGGCTTAAAGCTCAACATTCAGAAAACGAAGATCATGGCATCCGGTCCCACCACTTCATGGCAAATAGATGGGGAAACAGTGGAAACAGTGTCAGACTTTATTTTTCTGGGCTCCAAAATCACTACAGATGGTGACTGCAGCCATGAAGTTAAAAGACCCTTACTCCTTGGAAGAAAAGTTATGACCAACCTAGATAGCATATTCAAAAGCAGAGACATTTCTCTGCCAACAAAGGTCCGTCTAGTCAAGGCTATGGTTTTTCCTGTGGTCATGTATGGATGTGAGAGTTGGACTGTGAAGAAGGCTGAGTGCCGAAGAATTGATGCTTTTGAACTGTGGTGTTGGAGAAGACTCTTGAGAGTCCCTTGGACTGCAAGGAGATCCAACCAGTCCATTCTGAAGGAGATCAGCCCTGGGATTTCTTTGGAAGGAATGGTGCTAAAGCTGAAACTCCAGTACTTTGGCCACCTCATGCGAAAAGTTGACTCATTGGAAAAGACTCTGATGCTGGGAGGGATTGGGGGCAGGAGGAGAAGGGGACAACAGAGGATGAGATGGCTGGATGGCATCACTGACTCGATGGATGTGAGTCTGGGTGAACTCCGGGAGTTGGTGATGGACAGGGAGGCCTGGCGTGCTGCGATTCATGGGGTTGCAAAGAGTCGGACATGACTGAGCGACTGATCTGATCTGATCTAGAGCCTGGGAGTCACAACTTCTGAAGCCTGAGTGCCTAGAGCCCATGCAGACAACAAGAGAAGCCAGCACAATGAAGCCTGTGCACTGCAACGACAGAGTAGCCCCCACTTGCCACAACTAGAGAAAAGCCCACATAGCAACGAAGACCGAGCACAGCCAAAAGTAGATAAATAAATAAAAATCACAAACTGCCACATTCTTTCTGGGATAGATGTGAGACAGGCAGTGCAGAGAGCCACTGAGTAAAAGCACTGGTTTTACTTCTTTCTCAAGTATAACACCACTGCCTTCATCCATTTATTCAACAAACATTTTCTGAGTCAATTATGTGCACAAGTTTTTACCTGGACTGTGAATACAAAATTACACATATATAGACATACACACATACAATCTAACGGGGAAGACAATCAAAAAACTCACACAGAAAACCATGATTAGGGTTACAAAGAAGAGAACTCTTTGCCAGGAGCTTTCTCTAAGCCAAGCTGGCAATTAAGGTGTGAATCAGGCAAAGAACAACATTTCAAACAGAAAAAAGCACACAGGAAAAGGAAGTGAAGGGTAAGTGAGAACAGTGTGCAAAAGGCAGCTGAGGGTCCAGGCTGGACCACGCGAGTATGGTATGCCTTTGGTCCTCTGAACAAAGGGAAGCCACTGAGGTCCTGCACAGGGACAGGACAGGCGGCATCATCCTGGGGCAACACGCATCGGAGGAGCTGATCCCTGCCTGCCCAAAGTTTACAAGCTGGTCTGACACTCTTAACAAATGCATAGCGTTTACTCTTACTCATGCGTGTACACACGTAAGAGCGTATACAAGAAAAAGAAAAGCTCTGTGGTACATATTCAAAGTACACAAAGGCCATTAACAGGTCTTTCACTGGGTAGTTAGAAAAAAGTGTGGAGTAGGTAGGTCTTCCAGGGCACATCAGCACAGCCTCAAGGGCAACAATTTTTGAGATCACCCAAAAAAAAAAAAAGAATTGGAAAAAATACACAACCAAAATTTTAGTTCACAGTAATCTCTTAAAATTTCACTTGAAACTATTTTTCTCAACACTTTACTTGTAAATCTTTAAATCAGGATATTAATCAACTCTTTTCACTGATTCACGTCTCCAAAACATGGGAATGTAGATCTTATATGTACAGTCCTATGATGAGAAACTCAGAAATGCGTCTGAACCTGAGTGTCCTTTATCTTCCATCCTCTGCTTATCCATTGCAAATATTCAGGGAAGCCTAAAAACTAAATCACAAGTGATGAGGTTAATCCATAAACTGTCCATTATCCTCAGGAATAGAACTGAACAGATCTTACTCATGCCCCTCTACACTTTCGGGAGAGTAATCCTACTGTTTCAGTGAAGACAAAATTCATCAATCATTGGGGTCAAAAACAAGAGAGGCATTAAGACATTAAAGCCAAGGCATACTTTGTTGAATAACATATGTTCTGCTTAGTTGTACTAGATCAGGCAAAACGAAAATATAATAAAATATTAAGACATTAATCTGTGGATAGTGAATTTTGGTGTTTCAATGGTAACAAAAGTTTTAAAAAAATATTTCCTTTCTCTGATTACAAAATCAAGATATGATGATTGCAGATTTGGGGAAAAATACAGAAAACTTGAGGAAAATAACAATAAATAGAGAAAATCAGGGGGAAACTGAGCACAAAAATAATATATTTCCCTTCTGTGTAAATACTCAGAATTCAAGTACTTTCATATATTTCCACGTAGGTCTCTTAACAGTCTCATGACAGAGGTGACAGAGGTACAGTTATTTTCATTTTATAAGGGCTCAAGGGAATTCAGAGCCAGTATGTGATCTGCTTAAGGTTATATAGATAGTAAGACAAGACCCAGCAAAGATGATTCTAGTCTTCTGATGGGTCAGGCATCTTCTCCAGCTCACAGCAAATGATACAGCAGTAGCTAACTGCAAGTACCTAAAATGAGTAGTACCTGCAAACATCAAACACAAGTAAGAAAATGTGCAAAATAGAATTATACCATTAATACAAACATATGCTAGAGCCCTACAACATCAAATAAGAAAATTTACGTATCTTTAAGTTACTAAAAGCAGGGGAGGGGAGAATATGTATCAAACCCATGGAGATGGAAAGTCTCTTCGTTAACTGCTTCTTTTTGGTGAATGCCACCACCCTTATGGCAGAAAGTGAAGAAGAACTGAAGAGCCTCTTGATGAAAGTGAAAGTGGAGAGTGAAAAAGTTGGCTTAAAGCTCTACATTCAGAAAACGAAGATCATGGCATCCGGTCCCATCACTTAATGGCAAATAGATGGAGAAACAGTGGGAACAGTGTCAGACTTTATTTTTCTGGGCTCCAAAATCACTACAGATGGTGAATGCAGCCATGAAATTAAAAGACCTTGGAAGGAAAGTTATGACCAACCTAGACAGCATATTAAAAAGCAGAGATATTACTTTGCCAACAAAGGTCCGTCTAGTCAAGGCTATGGTTTTTCCTTTGGTCATGTATGGATGTGAGAGCTGGACTATAAAGACGGCTGAGCGCCGAAGAATTGATGCTTTTGAACTGTGGTATTGGAGAAGACTCTTGAGAGTCCCTTGGACTGCAAGGAGATCCAACCAGTTCATCCTATATGGCTAGGGTAATCATGTATGTTATCAGCTGAACCGGAAAATGTGTAAAAGAGGTCACTGTTCCTGATTATGCTAGCAAAAGAGGCACAAGAATGACTGGGCAAATGGGAACATGTGGTCTCTCACTATCTAGATCCCCCTTTCACAAGCCAAGCACTGGGAATTCACCCTTACTGCTCTGAAAACTGCCTGGTGTGTCCCATCTTATGCAATATTGAATCTTAAGGAAATTCTATGTCAAGAGAAAGTCATCAGCATTTTGTAGACTAGTTTAATAAACACTCCTACTAATTAGTGAATGTCGTTTTACAATGTGTAAGATCTTGTGGGATGTTTTGAAGTTGTATGTGCTTTACAAGTCATCTGAAAAAAGTTTTAAGAAACCAGTTAAATTTACTTTTGCCAACTTCTTTAAAAAGTGAGACATCAAATAAAAGGAAAAAGCAATCTCTTAATCATTCTAAGTTATTTTCTTTGGTAACCCAAAAGTACTGCTCTACACAGGAATGCCCAAATCATCTTCTGTTTGGAAGCTGGAATCATCTAATAAATAAGCTGCTTTCAGAATAGGTTTTTGGCTGATGCTGTTAAGTTAACAAGCTGGGAGAAAAAAATCCCCTCAAATTAGAAAAGGAAGAAAGAAACCTTACATGGTCTTTGTAGAAATGTACTGATGATAATACATCAAGTTTTTAAAACCAACTTTCCTATCTTATGGTCCTATTTCTATTCAAAATACCTCCTAAAAGACTAATAACTCTGATTCAGAAAGTCAAACAAAAACTGGAGCTTGGAAATATTTCTTTAAGAGAATTTCATACAGGTACACACAAAATACTGGCATATAATCTAAGCTTACCACTCATTCAAGGGACATTTCAATGTCTACTATACACACAGCACTGGCACTATTAATAGTTGGCTGTCCTGATTTAAAATTTGCCAGTGTTTTTTCCACTCAAGCAGATTTATCTTTCAAAGGGGACTTTGTATTTAAATACTCTATAATTCTCACCCCAAAAAACATGACTAGAAATATATATTAAACAATAGCAAACTCAAAATGCTCCTGTAACAATATATGGCAGAGTACTTTTACATTTGTTAGCACTTCATGTTCTTTTAAAAACCTAACTAGTACCCCCCTCTATAAAAGATGCTTAGAGATCTATAATTCTACACACAGTAATTTCTCATAAGAAACTATCCCTCATTTTTCCCAACTTTTACATTAGAGCTGAGTCCCACAGCTGTATTCTCAAGTTTGGAAAAGATCATGAATCAGACAAGCCAGTGTCAGTCTCCAAAATAACCCCTTTGATTTACTATTGCACCTTTTTTTAAAATAGTACAACAGTTCTGGATTTCCTGGGTAAGGCTTATTAAAGTCAAGACATAGAATCTTGAAAGTTAAGTCACAGAATTTTCTAGGTTTACTAATAAATAAGACTTCTTGAAAGAGCCGGATTCAAAGCTCAATTCTAAATGATAAAAGGCAAATCAAAAATAAAGAGAAAACGAGGTACTCCACAACTGTAAAGAGAAGAACCTCAACTCAAGGAGTAAATTTTAAAAAATAACCTTTTAGCCAATCCATCCATAAAACCACCATAAGACAGCCATTATACACTGCACATATTACATTCTGAATAAAGTTTTTAACAGGAAGAATATGGGAGGGAGGGGGGAGAATTAAGTAAAAAATACATTTTTTATAACATTACATAAGCAGACCAGTGCTTATTCCAGAAACCAGGGGAGGAAAGGGACCCTCTGTATTTGAACATGGCTTCTTGAATTTTTCGTGCCTCTCTGGCCTTAACCCATCGCCACATAAATCATCTTTATCACCACTCCTTCCCAAAACCCCAACACGCACCCACGCACACAAACAGGCATGCACACACAACATTTACACAAAGAATTTTTAAAAATACAAACCATATTCTTTTATTCAAAAAATAAAATTCATACAAGAGTACAAAAACTCTGATGTCTCAAGACTTATCAAAATCAAAAGACAAAACCACTGCTAAGCTATGCTGTGGTGGTCTTTGGTTGCTTAGTTGTATCTGACTCTTTGTGACTCCATGTACTGTAGCCCTTTGGGCTCCTCTGTCCATGGGATTTCCAAGGCAAAAATACTGAAATCTGCCGCCATCTCCTTCTCCAGGGGATCTTTCCAAGTCAGGCATCAAACCGGGGTCTCCTGCACTACAGGAGGTCTCCTGCATTGCAGGTGGATTCTTTACTGACAGAGCCCCCATAATGCAAATTCAGACCTAATACATCACACTGAATTTTGAATAAATTCAGTCACTGGGTCTTATATCACCAATTTCCTTCTAACACATCTAAAATCATAAACTTTGAAAACAAACTAAGGAAAATAGATGAGCATGAGATGTGGATGAAACTTAAATTACTGCTGAAATAGAGTTTTTAAAGTCAATTTTAAAATAAAAATTTTCCACAAATTGTTAAAGTTTCAAAAAAAATTTTTCCCCACTGCAATAGCTCTCATTGAAAGCAAAAATGCAATACTATCCAATACTTTGGAATTTCCTGCTGTTTAATCAAACAGCTTAGACAAAATGCCTTTTTAATAAATTGCTAAGAGAGATCCACAAAAACTGCAAAGAAACTGCTCTGACAAGTTCCAATAAAGAACATCATTTACGCACTCTGCTTGTAAGACTTTAAACGGCACTAGTCAAACTACCATCTGGGCTTTGGTTTTAATCAAGCTTGTTAGTTAAACTGGAGCTGACATCATTTACATGACTCACCTAAATAAAATCTAAATTACATTAAGGATCTATAAGATAATCACTTACCTACAACCATTCAGTAGATTACAGTGTTCTAAGCATTGTATTAAATTATAAATATGTACATATAAATGTGTGCATATATATAAGCACGCACACACACCCCTATCTTTAGACACATACACAGATGGATCAATGGGTCTATCGCCAATCCACTTTTGGAAAATACACCTACCATAACCTCTTACTGTAGAAAGACATCATGCGGCATAACTACTACACTATGATACAGTTTAATGTACTCGGTACTGTATCCCCAAGACATTCTGATTATATCCCCTAATGAAATTTTTTTTCACTCAAAGTAGCAAGTCATCTTCTACT
Organism: Bubalus kerabau; assembly: GCF_029407905.1. NCBI lineage: Eukaryota > Metazoa > Chordata > Mammalia > Artiodactyla > Bovidae > Bubalus > Bubalus kerabau. The sequence goes on from NC_073641.1 coordinate 19,882,398, forward strand.
AAATCTCTCGCCTTAAGCTTTATTTCAAAACAGTGAATTCAGCAAAATTCATCCAATAAAGTACCTTAAAGACAAAGCGAAGAAAATATCCATTTGATTCTATTTCTAGCTATTTTGGTCAATTATTTTGTTACCTTAAGAAGGGCATCAGATCAATGCACTAAATGTTATCCTGCCATCCAACAAATCTAAGTACATTATACCAGGAGTCACTGAATGAGTGAGTAATCATCACCCTATTTGTACTCATATTCAGTGCAGTCCACAGTACACTGAAAATCAGCCCTAACATAACCTCAGGTTTTCTATGTACCACTAGGGAAAGAATATACTCTTCTTCCTACCCAAGTCCCCTCCAAAGATACAGGTTCACACTGTGGTATTCTTTGCACTTCTTTCCAAAATTATACAAGAACAAATACAACGTATTTTTCATTTTGAGTACAACTGATAATCAAATAAATTTTAAATCCACATTAACATACAAAAGTTAAGACTCACTTTGCAAATATAATCCACATGATACTGGCTCTAGGGTATATAGAATCTAGACCCAGATACTGGTATTTCAATCAAAACCCACCTACACTTCCTACTAGAATAAATAGTAAGCTTTTTTATTTGCTACACATGTTCTTACAGCATTAACCAAACCTAAACACACACAACTGTGTCAGCAGAGAACACTGACAACTGTAGAAAAAAACAGTGCACGTGGTTTTTTTTTTAAGTGTCTGATGACATCTATAATTATATAAACCAATTGAGACTCCACAACTTCAACAGGAATGGCAAATTTAAAGATGCCCAAGGCATTTTAAATTAGGCAAATTTCATACCTCTTGGTGACACCACAAAACCATAATTATTGGACAAGACAGAAGTCTGACCTGATAAGGCAATTCTTAAATCTTTCTCCTATCTAAAGTAATTATCATAGTATTATCAACTACTATCCAAAATCAATCTTAAAAAACAAGCATGTCCCATTTCAAAAAAGTAGAGGTAAGTAGAATATCATAGCACAGGACAGATACAAAAATTGGTTCAGTTTGATAACTGAAAAGCTAAGTTTCTGAGGTTTGTTAAGCAGTCCCACAATCTGCTGGCCCTATGCCACCATGGCCCAGTGCCAGCCTGATGTAGGGTCAAGCTAAAAATAGCAGCCAAGCAGCTGGAACACATAGGTCTTTGTGACCTCAACTTTTATTTCCCTAAATCAAGGGAGGTTGAAGGGGAGAGGACAACGGCTGGCAAAGGAAGGAATGGAATACACTCTCTTGGTTGGTATGTCCCACCTCTTTGGATTTCTTGTCTTTTGCCCTACCACGCTCTCCTATTCCTCACTCCCCGACTCCATTTCCCATGCCCAGCAAATGAAGAGAACGAGGATGGGCAACAGGTAAGGAGGGAAACAAAGAAAGAAACTGGAACTCTGAGGCAGGCTGAGTGCAGAGGTTCCCCCATCTTCTACCCTCAAGTCTCACCTCATCATCACAAAGCAGCCATTGGTCATTTCAGTCCTCAGCTTTTTACCATGGTCCAGAGAAAAGATAAGACAAAAACTACACAGGTGATAATCATGGGAAAGAAGGAAGAAAGAATGAGAATATGGTATCCACAGTTCAAAATCCTAAATGTTAAAGGAAGCTTGAAGAATGCTTTAAAAAAAAAAACAAAGTCTAGGACTTCTCTCGAAGTCTGGTGGTTGGGACTCAGCAATTTCACTGCTGAGGGCCTAGGTTCAATCTCGCTGCATGGTCCAAGAAATAAAAAATTTAAATTAAAAAATAAAGCCATAAAGAAATAAGGTAAACTTATTTAAAAAAAAAAAAAGTCCTCTCACATACATCTGACTACAAACTTATGATATTTGCATTTTAGGTATTTATTTTATTTAGAAAAACCATGACCATCTTCTTTGTAGAAATAAGTTAATAAGAAGCTGTAGCAGGAACAAAGGCTCAACATAACCAGTCTACAGCACTGCCTTCAACTTCTGCTAGCCTTTACCAATCAATATCGACACTAGAAGAGGCTTTGCCCTTTACACTGATATAATAAAATACCTATACTTCATTTATAAAAATGCTAATCACAGTCAGCAAATATTTAACAGCTATAAGGTGGCACATATAGCATTCTAAATTGTATTAATGTAATTAAAAGAACTTATATCTTGCTTCTGTGGATTCATTCAACGTACTATCTTCTTACGCACAGTTTCTGTATAATACCTTCTAACATTAGAGATTTGACATCAATTAACAATGAAAAATGCTTTAACAGACAGATTGTTAAATACGGTAGGACCAGGTAGTGAGTCACTTGAATTTTAAGGACATTAATTCACTAAAGGAGCTTCCAATTTATCTGATCAGCTTTTTCAGTTAGTAAGAGTTTAAATGTACTGACAGGTTATCCTGCATCCTTCCAATTAACATCCTTTCAATTTTCAAAGAAAATTAAATCTTTTTATTAGCACAAGAAACAGTATAAGTTTTAGTCGTAACATTCAAAAAGTTATAAAAGATACATATATGTGTGGCATATATATTGCAATTAGATCTAACATGGAAGATATTCCTTTTTCAAAAGTTAGAGAAGTGTCTGGTGAGTGATAGTCAAAACCACCCCACACAACCATCTTCCAAAGCTGAAATTAACTCACAAAAGGCCTTTTTAAAATGCAGTTTTTCAAATCTTAAAATCACATTTTAAAAATACATGTTAAAAATCAATTTAAAATTCTGGCTACTGTGAAAAATCACTCTAGAAAGTAGCGAGAGATTATTATAAACATAAAGATGAACTTTCTAGAATAGTTAATGATGACACACCATGAGTGAAATTACTCAGAGAGTAAGAGTACCAGCCAGAGAGGCTGTGTCTGGCTCCATAATTTACCAGCCTGTGTGACCTTGGGCAAAAGTCACGTGCACTTTTTTCCTGTGCTTCAGTTTTCTCATCTGTAAAATGAGGATAATAAAAGCACCTAACTCCACAGGGCTGTTAAGAAATATAATGTACTTGGAGCAGTAACTGGCACATGGTTAAGTGTGCTGAAAGTGACTGCTATTATTATTATTATTATTATTATTACTATTAGTAAATGTTACAGGAATATTCAGAGGCTCAACATAAACTATGTGCAGTTAAATAAAGAAAAGCCCCAAATCACACAAGGTCTTTAAAAGAGATGTTGATAAAGTTTTGAGGCCACATCAATTACATGAAAGAAGTGCATCTACGGGTGATGGATACAGTGCTGTTTACTGATGCTGAGGGCGGGGTGCCACTGACAGAGACACTGAAAAATGCACAAAAACAGGCCAAACACAAAGTCTGTTTTCATAAGCATATTAAATTCAGAGCAAACAAATTTCCTACAAGGTACTGACTTCTATTATTCTGTGTATTTTCAACTCTCAGTAAATTCTGTATTACAAGGAGGTATGCATACAATGATGTAGATTCACACCAACTGTAATAGAGTTTCATACAGTCAGCAATCATAACAACCAACTTTTTCTGAACTTTAATCTCATCACAGAACATCTCTACAATGTCCAGGTGTCTACAAATGTTTTACACTAGCATGCACTAGAACGCTAGAATCACTGCTTAATTGAAGCCATCAGAATCTGGTCTGAAACTAAAATGCTATCTAGAAAAAAAATACTTTTATAACACTAGATGAAATGTTAACCAAATAATCTAACATCTAAGACAATTTACATTCAAGATATGCTTGTCCTGATTTTGGAGATTTTCTGAAATTTACCAAATGTTCCCAGCAAATTGAGGCAATCTGTGAGTAGAAAAACAGAGACTCCACGTTTAACTTTGCAATTTACTATACCTATCAGGACAAATTACTCAACGTGTCTGTGCCGTGGTTTTCTCATCAGCAAAGCAGAAGAGGCTGGAACTGATCTTTACAAATCTCCAAAGCTCTGCTGCTGCTGCTGCTGCTGCTAAGTCACTTCAGTCGTGTTCGACTCTGTGCAACCCCATAGACGGCAGCCCACCAGGCTCCCCCGTCCCTGGGATTCTCCAGGCAAGAACACTGCAGTGGGCTGCCATTTCCTTCTCCCCTCCAGAGCTCTACAGGCATATAATAACTATCGCACAACAGTTTTGTATAAAAACAACATCTCACCTGTTCGTATATTTAAGAAGAAACAGAAGAATGCAGCTGTACGCAGGGATCACTGAAATATGCTTAGGGTAACGATACTCAAATGACACCTACTTTCATTTGTCTTTTCGCTCACTTGGGAACATCAAATTAGCTATAAACACATAAATATATTTATTTATTGCAAAGAGTCAGACACGACTTAGCTGAACAATAACAAAATAAATACTTGTAACATATGCTGACAGAAAACTAGTTAGCATACCTAGCAAAATTCAGTTAGCATACCCTTAGCAACAGAGTTCACTTACTATCAGCTGAAAGTCAACATTTAAGTTCAAAATGAAAAGCAGATTTTGCACTGCATTCTCTCCAAAGCTTGTTTTGGCCACCTTTTCTAGATCAAAAAAATTAAGGAAGCATCCTATTTTTAAAGAACTGAAAACTATGTACAAAGCATATTCTCAGCAGAACACCCGGCACTGAAAGCAGAAAGTGTAAAGATACTCGATCTTTCCAAACAAATCTAACTAATACACTTTATTTTTGAGACTCTGACTAGGATTGAGAAACAAGAGCCTCTTCTTATGGGACTAAACTATGTAACATATTTCTCCAAATTATCATTCGATACTGATTTCTCGGCAGGAGATGAGTCTTTCCACTCACTTAAAGGAAGAAACGGCTCATGTTTTCTAGTTTACAGTAATGTTCAAATATTTATATATCAAAAATTAATAAACCGAGAAAATTAAATTAGGTTTTTGTTGGGAAAAATCACCATTCTTCAAACTATGTGATAGTAATTTGAAAGGTGACTAAAAATGGTTTTATGGGCTCTATTTAATTTACTACCATTTAAAAAATAGTTTCCTATAATCTGCTTTGTTCATAGAAGTTTATACTTACCTATAATCTGACTTCTTTTGTAGGATATTTGTTCTCTTAAATATATAACAGTTGAAGGTCAACAGCAGATCAAGTTTAATGATTGCCCCTATAAAAATTTCTAACACAACATGGGTTTGTTTTATCATACACATAGGTAAGTTTCTTAAAATAAAGGTACCAAATTCACTTTCCATCACTGAAGAAAACTGATTTTCTAACACAAAAATATAAAACACATCAGCATTTGGAATTAGTACAGACCCATTCGTATAATTTCTAAAAGGGACAACTTTCTTTAAAAAAAGCATCATTCCCTCACTGCCATCCTGTTCACTAAAGATATTACTAGTTGAAATCATGCATTCTTAAGTAAACTCTTAATATGATTTTGAGTAGAGAAGACATGCTAGCTTCTTATTTTTCCAGATGAAACATTTAAAGTTTGAATTGATAGTTATTGACTACCCATTGTGAAAAGAAGCCCATGATAAAGGAAAACGGATAAACATCTTAACAACTGGCCAGGACATACTTAAAGACAATACTGACTTCGACTGCTCAAAAAATCCTGATGTTTTTAAAAGGAAAGGTATTCCAAGTTTCGCATCTGAAGAAAGGATGAAACTCAATGCACAGTTGAAATAAAATAAGAGAGATGGTCTATTCCTCAATTCCAGGGTGTACTCAGAATGGGGAGAGGGGAGATGGCAAGAAATTAAAGACTGCAGCAAGAGTAGAAGTATTTACTTAACTCAAATCTGCAGTTCCCACCTTCCAGTACTGTTGAAATTTTCTGGCTATGAAAAGTACTCTGTCTCCCGAATGAACACTTCAGATTTCTTCATTGGACCAGTACTAACCATCAGAGAACTAAGTATTACAAAAATGTAAAGTTTCTTCACTTAAAATTGAAAACTGAAACTCCCTCAGACCAATGCTGAGCACATGAGATGCTCAAATACTTTCGAAAAATCAATTATAAGCAAATGAAACAACTCAGAGAGGAAGACAATAAAAGAAAAATACATATATGCATTAGTTTCAAAATTTCTTCTTTTGTGTAATTCTTCATTAACCAAAAGACTTAACAAGTATAGGCTCTGATTCATGGCTCTGATTCAAATTTGTTCTATATCATTACTTTAAACTTGGGAATACATTCAATAAGCTATACCATCATCAATAAACAAAACACCTATCTCTAAAAGTGCATTCAAAATCGCATCTTTATACAATAATCTCTGGTCTGTAAAGAAAATCAAAATACTCAAAGGCCAACTAATTAGCCTCAAGTAAGTCAGCTGATTAAAATTTTAACCATCCTAAATCTAGTATCTAATACTGATCCCCTTTTACTGCCTTGCTACTCCCTAAATCATGAAATTTAAATAACAAATCTGAAAAGACCATGAGAATGCTTACCAGTGTTAACATAACTTTTCTCCCAAAAGTAACCACCAAAAAAAAAAAAAAAAAACTCCTTTTAAAACTCAGCTCCTTCCTTCTACAAAAGACTAGTTTCTAGTTTTGTTTAGACATTCCTTGCTTTTAAATGATTGTTCAGTCACAAATAAGGAAATGGTGTTTCAAAACAAAAAAAGAAAACTAAGTATACACAAGGTCTTCAGAAAGGAGACACACACACAAACACATACTCCCAAACAAAAAATATGCATTCATTAAAAACACAAGGATAAATTTTCTAAGATTTATTACAAAAATATATTCTTCTAATTTTAAGAAAAATCCAATCATAAGTTAATACAATGAAAAGTAAAATTCTTCCCAAAACTGTGCCCCCTTCTCCAAAGATAATCACTATTCAATGGTTGCTTGTGTAGCCTTTCCAGACATCTTTATAACACCAATATGCGAGCCTGTCTTTGCTTTCAACAGATACTGCAGCATACTATATGAACAGTTGATCTGCTTTCAAAAGAAATATGGTGGTCACCCTTACATGTCAGCATATAAAAATTTACTTTGTTTTTTCATGGTTGCATAGTATTCCAGTGAGTACTTCTTAATCAGTTCCCCTCTGATAGAAATTTAGATTGAGTTCAGCTTTTCAGTTACAAACCATACTGCAAGGAGCATCACCCACCGAACTGAACATCTCTGCGCGCTGATATCAATAAATCTATAGAATAAATTCCTAGAAATGACACAAAAAGACTGCACCCAGCATCCGGGGAGGCAGCATCCCATTCTCCCAACTCCTCACTCAATTCTGGGTAATATCTACCCGTGAGTCAGTGTGGTAGATGAAAACAGCTTTCCATTTTTGTCTCTTGAATTGAAGATGAATACATTTATTAATAATTTGCATTTCTTTGTGAAATGTCTATTTTTCCTACCAAGTTCTTCATCTTTTTCCCCAAATTTCAGGAATTATCTGCTAGCCTTTGGTCAAACATGTTGCAAACAACTACACCAGTTAGTTGCTTAACTTGGTCCCTCATGTTTTCAATCCTACAGAAACTTAGAGATTTTTTTAAATCAAGTAACTTGTATCTGTCTTTTCCTTTACATTTCAAGTTTCAGACCCCATTAGGGACGCTCTTTTCCACGCTTCCCTTGTAGCTCAGTCGATAAAGAATCTGCCCGCAATGCAGGAGACTTGGGTTCAATCCCTGGGTTAGGAAGATCCCCTGGAGAAGCAAATGGCAACCCACTCCAGTACCCTTGCCTGGAAAATCTCATGGCAGACGAGCCTGGTAGGCTGCAGTCCATGGAGTTGCAAAGAGTCGGGCACGACTGAGCGACTAACACTTACTCACTTTTCAGGCAGAAATTTTTGTGGAAAATTCGTATGTGACCTATAAATCATTACGCAAGTACTGTCAATTATATTTACATTCAAGCACCTTCAGCATTAGCTCCCTTCCAATATATCGTTAGTTAACAATAACAAGCCAACAATGCTTTCTCTAAAACTTCCCATAATCAACTGATGAACAGCTCTGCACCGATTAAATACCACTTACAACTACTACTCAAATATTTAATTTTTTTCCTTTAAACTTCTTCTTAAAATCTAGGGGTTGAAAAATAACCAAGAAAGTATGTTTAAATACCGGGAAGTCCCAATTCTCTGCCCCTCAATTCTTAAGTAATCTTCAACATTGTAAGTGCAAAATAAAGTCCAGCAACAAGACTGTCTGTATTGTAGTTATAATTTAGTCATCTCTACAAAAGTCAATGAATACTTCCTGTACAAACAAACTTGTAATTTTGCAATACCAGAAAACTGCTTATGATGCTATCAACACATATTTTGTTCTTTTCCATTTCAGGTTATAAAGCAAAAAAGACTTCTACCTCAAATCACAAAATTATAAAATAAGCTTCATGTTAGTTCCAATTCAAACCACCACTTAGAGCTAAATTAGATGGTTAATCTAGCCACTCTCTGTTCTTCATCAAGGGGAAAAAAAAAAATCCTGGTCATAAGTTTTCTATCTCACAGTGCCAGCTGCCAGGCATTTAACAGCCTTCCATCTCTACACCGACTGGCACAACAAGTAATACAACTTGGAAATTAAGGAAATTGGCAGAACACAGAGGGGAAAAAAGAATTTTTTCCACCATTTGTACAGCACTTGTTTAGCACGCATGTAAGTGTTTCCAAAGGGGTGGTCAACTCTTCAAGCTATATGAGAAGCATCATCCTGCTTCACATCCACCACTGCCAACTCCATTCAGTGGCCTCCTTCCCCTCTGGGGACTATTCAGAAAGTTACTATTTTCTTTTACAACTCACCCAGGCCTCTTCACCAATGAAAGCAGGCAAGGCCCACGCTGTGTGTCTGTCTCCTAGAGAAGATTGCATCTTTTATTTATCGTCCCTTGGCTTTATTTTCACAGTGAATTCCTGGCTTAAATGCAATCAGCCAAGAAACCCTCCCTGTGCGCTCTCCCGTCATTCCTCATTGCTTGCAAGCAGAGTCAAGCACAGAAGGGGGAAAAAAAAAACTCAGCATTGCCAGCCAAGCCATAAAAACTCACAAACTAGTTTGTTATACTGAGATACCATGGATGTGCTTCAATCCATTTCAACCAGGCAGGAAACAAGGGGAAGAGGAGTATAACTTGAAAGAATGTTAATTAGATTTTTTTTTTAAAGGATAGATGGATAGCCTCAGAAGTTAAACCCCCTTCCAGACATAAGGAAAGGGTGTCTAACCTAGAAAAGGCAACACTGGGGACGGCCTTTAGAAATAAATGACCATGCAGAAAAATCACGTTCCCAGATTGCATTAGAATTCAAATTAACCAGACAGGATTAAAACAAATCTTAATTCTCTCTTGGGGCCCCACCCAGACCCCTACCCGACTCCCAAAGAGAAGGATAAAAGGAACTGACTACGGAAAGAGAAGATTAAATTAAAAATCAAGAGACAGTGATGCTGCCAAATCTCTCCCCATTCATTAGGAACCGCGTTCACCACCACAATTTAAATAGACAGCACTATAAGAGGGGGGTAGAAAAATACGCCCGTTTTGCAATCAGGAGAAAAATACGAGGAAAGGGGAGTTTCACTACAGCATTGTTCTTTTCCGTCTAGCTCAAACATCCCCAGCACTACAGCTGGAGGAAAAAAAAAAATCTGACCAGAAAGACACATTGGAGGGTGGGGGGTGCGGGGAGCACAGAGAAAGCTTTTAAAACTCCGTATTTGAGAAAACTCTCATGGTCTGTCAGAGAAAGAAGGGCTGTGCAGCTTTAAGTCCTTCTCTCGCCTTTGTCAAATATCTTCTACTTTACAAGCCCTGAAAAGAAATAAAGAGACTCTTTTGTTTGGTTTCTCCTTTTCGGAGGGTGACAGAAAACTGAAAGGGGCACAAATAAACCTGAAAACAAGAACAAAGTGCGGGGTCGTGCCCGACTGCCAGGCGGTCGCGCCGGGAGGGACGCGGGAGCTGACGCGAAGCCCCTCCGCCTCGCGCTCCGGCCGCCACCGGCCGCGAGCGCCCAGCCTGTCGCAGCTCGCACGGAGCCCGATCCCCGGCCCACTCCCCGGTGCAAACCCAACTCCGCCGGCGGGAGCCCCGAGTACGCCGCAGTCCCCCAGTAAGGGGTAAGAGCCAGCTGCCACGGGCCCGGCTCGCCCCCTTTGATTCGCGGGCGTCCTCGGGAGGAGAGGTCCCTCAGGAAAGGGGTCCAGCCTGACGCCCGCGCACCCCGAGACGGAGAGGCGCGGAGAGAAGGACATTTAAATCCCTGGGCGGCCGGCGGAGCTCGCCCGGGCCAGCCCAGACGCCGCAGCGACTCCCCCGCCCCCCGGAACGCCGCGGCCGCCAGCCCGTCGAAGCCCTGAGAGGAGCGGCCGCCGAGTGGCATTAAAATGTATTTCCCTCCCCTCAAATGGAGGGGGCGGGGAGGGGGAGTGCAGAGGAGAAAGACCGGCGAGTGACAGACAAGGGGAGAGACGAGGCAGAGCGCAGAACGCGGCCCGGCCGCCGGCTCGGCCCCGGCCGGCATTGTCTGTGCGGCCCGCGCCCCCTCCCCCGCCCCGCACGGCCCCACCACAGACACCCTCCGCCGGAGCCCGGCCGGCCGCCCGCGCCTTTGTCCACATTCACCCCCCAAAACGGGTCTGCAGCTCTCCAGGACGTACTCCCCGGGAGAAGGGCGGGGAATGGAGCGGGCCGGGGGCACCCGACACCCACCCGGCGGACCCCGCGGAGGGGCGCGTCCTGCTGATTCATTTCCCACTCGCGCTGGCCCGTCCGGGGAGACAGGGGGCGGGGAGGGGCGGAGAGGAAATGAGCGCTTCGCTCAGGACGACTGTCCCGGCCAGTGAGGGCATCGGGCGGGGTGCGGGCGCGCGCTGCGCTGAGGGGCTGCCCAGAGGGGAGGGGGCGGGCTCCCCCCACCCGAGGGACTGACGGATAGACAGACGACCCCGCGACTGCCCCGTGACTCACCGACTTGCAGGACGTTGTCTACGCAGCCGCTCTCCAGCAGCGCGATGCCCCGGCGGAAGGGCAGCCGTGTCTCGTCGCCGCCGTCCGCCGGCCCGGCGGCCCCCACCGACGGGGCCCCGGCCCCGGAGGCGGCGGCAGCGGCGGCGGCGGCAGCGGCGGCGGCGGCCGAGGTGGCGGCCGGCGAGGACGAGGAGCCGCCGCCGCCCGCGCCGCCCGCGCCGCCGCCCGCGCCGCCGGGGCCGCCGCTGTCGTCGCCGGGGCCGCCCGCGGCGCCGCCGCCGGTGTTGAAGGACGAGTACATGCAGATCTCCCGCTCGCTGCGGGGGAAGGACCAGTAGACGATGCGGCGCTGCACCGGCTCCGGGATGCGCTCGAAGCGCTCCTCCACGCGCTGGAACGGCCACTTCTCAGCCACCTTGCGCGCCGCGATGTCCAGCAGCGACTCGGGGCTCTGGGTCTTGCCCGGCGGCAGCAGCCCCAGCGCTGCGCCGCCTCCGCACGCCGCTGCCGCCGCGCCGCCCGCCCGCGGGCCCGGCCGACAGGCAGAGCTATAACCGCCACCCGCTCCTCCGCCGCCGCTGCTGGCCCCACCGCCGCCGCCGCCGCCGCCCGGCCGGCAGCAGAGCCGTTTCGCGGGAGGAGGCTGCTGTCCGCGCTCCGCCATGACCGCGCCGCTTCTAACCCGACAGCGGAAGTGCCGGGACCCTATAAACGGCACAAGGAAGCGCGACACGCACACGCCGCCGCGACGCCACGCTGCCATCTAGGGCCCGCCGCTCCTTGTACGGGCACAAGAGGTGGGGCCTTCGCCGTGACGTCGCGGCCGAGGCGGGGCACCGATAGGGGGACCTAGGGCCAAGGGCGGGGCCTATGCAAATCGCTGGGCTGAAACATAAATAGAGCACTCCGCGGACACGGGGGTAGCGGGGGCGGTGGGGTTGGGTGCCCGATGGGTTGTGAGAATGTCAGTCTGCTGTGACGCGGGGGGGCGGGGTTCAGGCGGGGTTCCCGGGGGAGGGGGCGGGCCGCCCGGCATGGCTTAGGGTGCATGGGTCTCTGCGCCCCCTGCCTGCTCAACTTCCCCCTCCAATTCCCTGCTTCCCTTTGATGTCCCGCAAGTGAGGACGCGCCTCGTGGGTCGCTGCGGGGAGGGAAGAGTAGATGGGAGGTGAGCACTGGAGAGGGGTCCCGGTAAGTGGGGGGCGGGACCCTGAGTCGAGGCCCCACCCCCACCCCGCCAGAGCCGCCCCGCCGGGGGAAAAGCCTCTGGGCGGAGGAGGTGCTTTCAAAACAAAGAAATGCGGCGTGGAACCCGGGGGACTGGGGTGGTGAGGAAGGCGGAGGAGGTGCGGCTGAGGCCGCCTGCTTCCCCTCCAGTCAGCCCAGAGGAACTCCCCCCACCCCCAGCCCGGGCTGCGGCGCCGGAGAAGAGGGAGGAGGCTGCGGTAGTCGGCTGTTTTCCATTTCACTTTTGCAGACCAAGGCGGAGAAGAGCACCAGTTCCGCTGCTTCTCTTGTCTGCAGCACGCTCAACCCCGAGCGAGTCTCAGTTTCCGCTCAGTCTCGGCTTCCAAGCTTGCCAAAGTGTCCGAAAACGCGCAGAGCGCTCGGAACCTGTCCCGCAGCTGTGCGACGCGCGTCTCGAGCAGGCTGCAGCCGCCCCGCCCTCGCGCGCCTTCAGCCCCGCGGGCGGGGATGCCGGCTCCGCGGCCTTTCCCGGACCCCGCTCCAGGCCCGGGCGTGCTCCGGCTCGAGGTGGAAGGCACACCCGGGTAGTGGATTTAGCAAACACACCTTTGTGAGTACACACGACACGGGCGCGCGCGCACACACCCTACAGGCGCGCGCGCACAGTCCAGCCGGCTGCAGACGGCGCACCCCGGCCGCTCGGCGGCGGATGGTGGCTGGGAGCGCACTCGGTGCACCGTTGAGTTCACGGCCAGCCTCGACCCCGGGCTGCGGGGAGCCCTGGCGCTCGGGACGCACGCCGGGCTCTCTGCCGCCCTGGCGGCGCCCGAACGCCCCATTCTCCCGGGGCAAGGCTGCGTGGGGGCGGGCGGGCGGAGAGCGCAGCTTGCTGGGGCCGGGGCGCCGGAGAAGGCAAAGAAGCGAGTCCCCTGTGAACCAGGAACGCTGCAGACATTGTTCTTCGTACTCTCCAGGGCTCGGTCGAATGTGGGTCCAAAACACGGCCTTAATTACCACGTTAGAGACGTCCCTACTCTTTGCCCTGCCTTCTGTTTTTCCTGTAAACCATGTCACTGATACTGTGGCTATTTTAGAAGATAAACCGTATCTCCTTTGACACGTTCTCATCTTTTAAGGTTATCGGCTGATACCCACATGCCTGCCTTGTTGCCTGGATTTAAAGAGAGAAGAGCGCTCCCGAGTTTTTAAGAAAATCGCCCACTCAGGGCCGAGGCCCGGGAAACCTCGAGCTCCAGGTCTTGGCTCTTCCCCTCTTCAGGCCCCACCAAGCCCCAGGCTGCAGGTCCCTAGGGGACCTGATGCTGGCCGACTTTCCGCAGCTGCCTTACTTGTTAGGAAAATTTTGGTGACAGTATGTTTTTGTATATCCATCTGGTATTTTTCTGGGCACCTCCTCAATGCTTAGGAAAAGGCCTGGGTAGAAAACTGGAAGACTATCTTACGGGCAAAAGGGAGGCGGAAAGGTTTTTCCTTCAGTTTTTCTTATTTCTGGATTTCTTTAAAAAAATTTTTTAATTTATATATATATATATGATAGAAAAAAGTAAGTCGAAAGTAAAATGTAGTTTCCATTCTGTCTTCAAACACAGCCATGATAGAACTTAGGCTTGTGTAATATTGTATAGATTACTAAGGATTTTCATACACATACACACAGAATCTTGGAACTGGAAAGTCAAAGATGACAAAACTTATATCTCCAGACAGGGTAAGTGACTCATTCAGGCACCTTCCAGGTGTTAATGGAAGAAATTAACTCATACTGAGTGAGAAAGTGGACTGCTTTGGAAGTGCCTACCGCTTAGAGATCTTGATTTTGTATTGAACCAACGAGCCTGGATTTAAGGCATTGTCCTACATGGGAGGAATTTCATTTAACTCTGTTCAAAGGTGAGTCCAGAGCCACCAGCTCAGCTTTCCCCCTTTGTAGTCTCTTAACTGAGACCAACTCTCCTGCTCTTGAACTGTCCTCCATCCTCTGGTTCCCTGACACTCTCCTGATCCTACAATATCTCCAACTTGTCTTTCTCTGCCTTGTTTTGGGGTTTCTCTTCCTCCAAACTTTAATGTTAACCCTGCCCTACAGCCTAGGAGGGTCCTCTTCTCTATTTTTAGTGGCCCACACCTTGGAGAGCTTCTACTGTTTGTAACTCCCAACCATGGTCTCTGCTTCAGCTCACTTCTTGCTGGTGGTCAACTCTTTTCCATTGCCACCTCAAACCCAAAGGACCACATTTCCCTGGAAACCAGGCTCTCTTCCCCTAGACTGTTATTACAGTTGCCACCTGTTCATAGGCCACCAAGATTTTTTCCTCTTTGCCTGAAACTCTCATATAGGTTTATTTGCTGAGTTATCTCTCCCGGCCCTCTCGCTTAGTCACTTATTCCTCCTCTTCACTCCACACAGCCTCCTCACTGGTGTGTCTGTATAACCTTTCCTCATGCAAATCCTCCTCCACCCAGCTGTTATGCTTCCTAAAGTATAATTCTGATGGTATCACCCTCCTGCTCAAGTCCCTTTAAATGATTCCCTGCCACGTACTAGGGAAAGTCCAAATTCAGATCTGATCTTGCCCAAACCCAACTTTCCAGCCTCATCTTTCACTAAAATCTAACAGAACTTCCAGGTCCCAGACAGGAACGTTGTTAAATCCCATCAGGACTTCTCCCAGCTCCCTAGACGACATCCCAGGTTCCCCAGTCTGCACATTTGCTCAAGATGTTGCTGTTGCCGGTAACAGAGAGATTCTTTCTCCCCATGGAACTTGTCAAATTCCTACCCTTCCTTCCAGGACTGGCTCAAATGCCACTTCCTCTAGGAAAACCCACCTGGATGTGTGATCTCTCTCTCCTCAAGCTCCTCTGACACTTTGGATCTTCCTCGTGACATTTATACCATTCTGCCAAGGGTCACAGCTATGTTTCCACTTGCTAGAGCCATTCATCTCTCTCTTCCCTGGTTAGAAGGTCTCTGAGGGTTGGGATTATGCCTCAGCCATCTCTGTCTCTGTAGTCCCAAGTGCCCAGCACTGCACTGCAAGGTTTCCATCTCCCCAGAGGTCAGCTACTCTCATGAGTCAAGAAAGAAGTGCCAACATGTCATCTTTGGCTAGTTCTTATGCCGCTCTCATATTTGAGGTATTTACAATGTTTTTTTCCTGGTGTTCATAGAAATCATTACTAAATTACTGTTAATTGCCCCTTTCAAACAGGCCCCAACCCTAGGGACCAAATCAAGGCTAAAGGCCTCTGGTTATGCTGAAATGTTTAACATTAGGCAATGGTAGGAAATCAAAGTACAGAAAGTCTTCAGCTTCCCAAATGCAGTGATTCATCACATCACACCACAGTGCATCGGCCAGTGTGGTCAGGAACTAGGCTTTTAGGCTAACTTCATAAACAGAACTCCCTGTAGCTAAACTGATAGACACCCTCTCCCCCAGCACCATACCAAGCGCCTGGCCTGTAGCGCTTGGCTGCATCAATAGATGAATAGCTAAGGATTTATTTGAAAGGAGCAGTGGCAGCCTATCTAGATATCTGTTATGACTTCTCTACCTGTCTTTAAGAATGAAAATTTGAATTAAGTTCAGTAGAGATGTATAAAATTCCTGGAGCAGTGGTTTTCAAAGAGAGATCCTTAGAGTACCCCCAGAGCATTGCACACAGTTTTGGAGCTGGGAACCAGAAATTGACACTCGCTTACTCCCCTTATGAGTCTTCTTCATATTCAAGTTTGAAAACTACCCTTTGGTGGCAAGAACTTCACGCAGCTCCAATGCTTAGGAGGAGGTCTGCAGAAGGAAAAAATGGCTTTGCCTCATCATTATTGCTAGTCTCAGATAATTAAGAGATTAATTTTCCAATAATAGGAAGATTTGAAGATGTGAGAATTAGATCTAAGGAATTTTAAGTCATTCGAAGCTGGACAAAACTATTCCCACTTCCATGCTTTTCCTTGTACTGGGATATACTTTTTATATTATAACCAAAGCCAATTATTAATATGTTCCCTGGGATATAATTAAATTGTTTAGAAAGAAAGAAAAGCCTAAAATAGTATAGTTAGCCTGTGAATCGGGATTATTCTCCTGTTCAGTAGAATGACAGAGAATTCTAGGTGGCTAAAAAAGAGTAAAGAGTGAGATATTAGAGATGACACTTCATTAGGACAAAATGTTCAAAACCAAGGAAGAGTGCCAAAAAGAATCTCCTTGATCAATCATTTCCACCAAATATATTCTTGGGCAAAATAAGAAGTGGGCAGGGAATGATCAACCCAGAACTGATCAATTTAAAACAGTTGTTCTGTCTCTGAAGATGGGAAAAATTTGATCTATTTCAATGGTTAAATTCCAGAAAATCAAACCACTGATATTTCACTATTATTATTGTTTGAAGAGTGGGTGCAATACAGTACTAGAGGTTTTATAAACAGTAACTCCTTTGGTGCCCCAGTCCTCCTTGCTCCCCATGTTGCGCCCACCCCTGTCTCAACACAAGTAATGAATGAAGAAACTGAAGCTCAGAGAAATTAACCAAATGTTATTCAGCTCCAGCCTGGCCAAGCAAGGATTCAAGTTCAGTCTGTCTGATGATAAAGTCAGATCTTTCCCCATTATCTACTACTTCCCAGACTTGCCAGATGATAAGAACAGCCCTACATACCTGTTTAAAATACAGATTTCCTTTAGGTCTCCCCCAGAGAGGGCTAGGGTGGGACCTGGGATCTGTTTTGTTTGTTTTGCTGTTGTCATTGTTGTTTTTTAATGTATGCCCTAGATAATTCTCCAGAATAGGCAAGTTGGGAAGCTTCATAATTCCATGGCCACATTATCACTTACTAACCCACAGTTTCTTTAAGAAGTACCCTTCTAGAATTTGCTACAATTACAAGAAAGTGTATACAACCACTGATCAACCACCCAACCTTTTCCATCCTATTTCTAAGAACAGTATATTCTGTTAAGACAAAAGTCTTTAAAGTTACAATCTGGGTTTTTGAAAACTAAATTGTTACATCTCAACATATACAAAAAAATCATGTTGGAAATTTGCTTATAAATTAATTTGCTTCAAATTTTAATTTTGACAATAATTTCCACCCCCCCAGAGGTAAAAGTGTTTGCTTTTGTTGAATATTAGATAATCTACTCTTGTTAATTTTTAGCAAAAATACATTAGTGTAAAGATAGTCTGTGTACCATTTCAGTATTGTGAAAACTGACGAGAGTGTTACCATTCTGCTATTCATTCCAATCCAAAGTGCAGTGGTGAAGATCTCATCAGATGAAGCCATTTCTGAACATTTAACAGGCCTCCAACATGACTTGGAACCTAGTGATAGCCAAAAGAAATAGGAAATGCCATGTTTAATTATAGCTCTTAATCTTTCCCTTTTTTTTAATAACTGTAACTTAAAAAATATTTTATTGGAATATAGTTGATCATCATGCAAAATGCTAGGTTGGATGAATCACAAGTTGGAATCCAGATTGCTGGGAGAAATATCAACAACCTCGCATATGCGGATTTAATAACACTCTAATGGCAGAAAGCAAAGAGGAACCAAAGAGCCTCTTATTGAGGGTGAAAGAGGTGTGTGGAAAAGCTGGCTTAAAACTCAACATTCAAAAACTAAGATCATGGCATCTGGTCCCATCACTTCATGGCATATAGAAGGGGGAAACGTGGGAACAGTGACAGATTTTATTTTCTTGGGCTCCAAAATCTCAGTGGATGTTGACTGCAGCCATGAAATTAAGAGATACTTGCTTCTTGAAAGAAAAGCTATGACAAACCTAGACAGTGTATTAAAAAGCAAAAGCATCACTTTGCCAACAAAGGTCCATCTAAGTCAAAGTTATGATTTTATTAGTACTCATGTACAAATGTGAGTTGGACTGTAAGGAAGGCTGAATGCCAAAGAATGCTTTCGAATTGCTGTGCTGGGGAAGACTCTTGAGAGTCCCTTGAACTGCAAGGAAATCAAACCCATCAATCCTAAAAAAAAATCACCTTGAGTATTCATTGGAAGGACTGATGCTGAAGCTGAAGCTCCAATATTCTGACCACCTGATGTGAAGAGCTGACTCATTGGAAAAGCCCCTGATGCTGGGAAAGATTGAAGGAGAAGAGGACAACAGAGGATGAGATAGTTGGATAGCATCTCAGACTCAATGGACATGAATTTGAGTAAGCTTCAGCAGATAGTAAAGGACAGGGAAGCCTGTCATGCTGCAGTCCATGGGGTCCCAAAGAGTCGGACACAACTTAGTGACTGAACAACAACAATAATTGATTTACAATGTTATGTTTCAGATGTACTGCAAAGTAAGTCAGCTATACATACACATATATCCATTCCTTTTTTCTTTTTTAGATTCTTTTTCCATATAGGCCATTACAGAATACTGAATAGAGTTCCCTATTCTGTATACAGTTCTATTCTGTATAGAACTGTATAGAACTGCAGTTCTATACAGAACTGTGAATATATATGTCAATCCCAATCTCCCAATTTATCCCTCCCCACCCCTTATCCCCTGGTAACATTAAATTTGTTTTCTACACCCATGACTCTACTTCTGTTCTGTAAATGAGTTCACTTCTGCCCTTTTTTTTCTTTTAGGATTCCACATGTAAGTGATATCAAATGACATTTGTCTTTCTGTGTCTGACTTCACTCAGTATGACAATCTCTAGTTCCATCCATGTTGCTGTAAATGGCATTTTTTTTCTTTTTATAATGGCTGAGTAATATTCCATTGTATATTTACACCACATTTCTTCATCCATTTCTCTGTTGATGGACATTTAGGTTGCTATTGTTACTAAATGATGCAATGAACATTGGTGCACATGTATCTTTTTGAATTATGGTTTTCTCTGGGTATATGTCCAGGAATGGGATTTCTGGGTCATATGGTAGTTCTATTTTTAGTTTTGTAAGGATTCTCCATACCTTTCTCCATAGTAGCCGTACCAATTTACATTCCCACTAACAGTGTAGGAGGGTTCCATTTTCTCCACACCCTCTCCAGCATTTATTGTTTGTAGATTTTTTGATGATAGCCATTCTAACTAGTGTGAGGTGGTATTTCATTGTAGTTTTGATTTACATTTCTCTAATAATTAGTGATGTTGAGCATCTTTTCATGTGCCTTTCAGCTATCTGTATGTCTTCTTTGGAGAAATGTCTGTTTAGATCTTCCGCCCATTTACTAATTGGTTTATTTGTAACTGTAACTTTTTAGTAAGTATTTTATTAAATTTATCATAAAATAGAAGAATACTATTCAATTTAATAATGTAAAAAATAATTAAATTTTCCATATTTATCTATGTCAACTGTAAAAAGAACTCACCTGTGGCGGATTCATTTTGATATTTGGCAAAACTAATACAATTATGTAAAGTTTAAAAATAAAATTAAAAAAAAAAAAGAAGTAGCACTATAAAAAAAAACTTAGAAAATTAATTATTTCCTCAAAATTGCATCAATCTACCAATTCACTCTTCATAGATACCTCTGATAGGTGAGATAGCAGGAGAAAAACACACATAAGACATTAAATGCTG
Organism: Bubalus kerabau; assembly: GCF_029407905.1. Classification (NCBI taxonomy): domain Eukaryota; kingdom Metazoa; phylum Chordata; class Mammalia; order Artiodactyla; family Bovidae; genus Bubalus; species Bubalus kerabau. The sequence continues at coordinate 19,902,151 of NC_073641.1, forward strand.
TGGTATGAACATATTCCCTAGGGAGACAAAAGATGCTCTGAACATACATGAAGGATGTATTTGCAGAAAATAATGTCACCCCTCAAATCATTTCATAAACACATAGCAGGAGGATTTTCCAAAGTGATCAAACAGTATTTTATTCATTTTCATTCCCATCTGGAGGAAGTGAAGACATACAATTCAGACAACCAAGTAACTTTAGGGGGCACCTTATGCCTAGATAAAGATTATTTGCATTTAAGAGACAAGCATGAAAATTAAAGTTAAAAATGTGAAAACCAAACTTTATAATGTATTTATTAAGGGCATTTTATCACCTACAATATTTTTAAATATTCAAGAACTCATTCCTTGTCAAGAATAGCATCATGACAATTCCAATACGAAAAGTGTCACTTCCAATGACTTCGTTCAAACCCAGAATTAAATATCTTGTGAAATGAAGCAGTCTCAGCAAAAGCTGGTATGTCAGATATTTTTGCAACCTGAAATCTATATTAACTAACACCTCCACAGAACTCCACAGACTTCCCTGGTGGCTCAGATGGTAAAGCGTCTGCCTACAGTGCGGGAGACCCGGCTTCTATCCCTGGGTTGGGAAGATCCTCTGGAGAAGGAAATGGCAACCCACTCCAGTACTCTTGCCTGGAAAATCCCATGGACGGAGGACCCTGGTAGGCTATAGTCCATGGGGTCGCAAAGAGTCGGAGACTACTGAGAGACTTGACTTACCACAGAACCACACTACAGTAAAAACTACGGTTATTCAGAACCTCTTTCTTTGTTATTTCTGGCTGCACCGGGTCTTCCTTGCTGCTGTGTTTCTCTAGTTTGGGGAGTGAGGGCTTCTCACTGTGGTGGCTTCTCTCGTGGTGGTGCATGGGCTCTAGGGTGAGAGGGCTCAGCAGCTGTGCCATGCCGAATTAGTTGCCCCACCTCATGTGGAATCTTCCCGGACCAGGGTTGAGCATGTGTCCCATGCATTGGCAGGCAGATTCCTCACCACTGGTCAGTGAGGGAAGTCCTTGAAGATTTATTTCTCAAGTACCAAAGCTTTTTAAAAAATCTTAACCCTGTAGGCTAGAAATCGTCTAATGTGTCATACTTCCTTGACTTCTTAGGCATAAGGTCTCCCTATAAATACAGTGATGCCCTCAAGAGCTACTAAGGCATGCAAGACCATTGTCCACAACTAAAAGCTGTGACTACTTTTATTCTTTCTTTCCTTAATTTTTTCCTTCCTTTTATTTATTTTTTTTAGCTTTTATGTTTTTTTTTTTCCCCCTCAGTTTTTTTTTGGTCTCTACAGTTGTGCTGTCCCCTGTTACTTTTAATTATTGTCATATAACCTGTCCCTCCTCCATTTCTGAGTTTTTGCTTCACACTTGGTGTGGCTTTGGAACCCAGAAAACCTACTTGTTAGGATTGTGAATAAAGTAAAAATCAATTACTTTCTTAATGAGGACATCCCTTCTGGTTAAAATATGTACAGTCTATGTCACATTTATTTTGGTTTCTTGCAGACTTTCTGGATCGCAGGTAGGTGACAGACAAAGAGAATGTTATTAGATGGTCAGACTCTGGTTTCTGAGGGGTTAATATATGGTGATACTTGAAATTCTCAGTGATGGCTCTGAGGTGCCTATTGAATGATAGCATATAAAATAATATATCTTGAGTATGATTTAGGTTTAAAGTCTTCATAAAATTATAATCCTCTGAAACTTGGTGGTTCACATCTGGAATTTATGACAATATCCTGCCGGATTTCAGATGAAGCAGAAGCTGCCATTCCCAGATCACGTAGAAGAAGGGCCTGTCATGCATTCGTGTTACAGCTTGAGTTCCCCCTGGAGTGAGGAGGGAGAGAGAATAAAATCTTCAACAAGCCCACCCCACAAGACCCGAGGCTGTGCAGGACCCAGTTCCTGCTCATCCCTCCAGCTGGCCTCGCCCCAAGTTCATTCCCCTCACTCTCTGGGGTCCTGCCAACGCAGGCTGCTTAGGCCTGCTTTCGGTTCCTTGAACACTTGAGGCTCACTTCCCCCAGAGGCTCTTTGCCCAAGAGTTCCCACTGCCTGGAATGCTCTCCCTCCCCAGGCCTGGCAGTCACAGCCGAATTTCCTCCTACTCAGCTTAATCATACTTCCTTAGGAAGGCCTGGCCACTCTGACAGGTCAACTCTGCCTATTACACACTCTTGTAGCTAATGTACTTCCCCCTTGGAGCCCTTCGAGAGTTGTAATTTTTCATTTAGTTGTGTATAGGACAGATTACCTAGAAAATAGTAGGTGCTCAGTATTTGTTCATTCCGTAGAAAGGAGGGAGCAAGGGCACTGCAGCCAGACTGGCCTCCTCGTTGTGGTTAACATCCTGACCTGCCAGGAGAGCAGTTTCCAACATCTTCCTTTTACTTGATTACTGCCAAGGGCCATGGGTCTCTCCTTCCCTTTCAAGAAAAGAATAAAACCTACTCCGTGAACGTGCAGCCGCATGCCATGAGTCTATTACTACAAGGACATCATGGCATTATTCCAAGCAAAGAAATAAGAAGCAAATCTTCCCAACAAATTTCAAAACATTTGCCACACAGTCATACGTGCCCCCTTTAACATTTGTCTCTTGTTAATTCTATTTGTCTGGCTTTTGTCTCAAGTTTTGGCAATTTCAAGTGTTCTGGTTGCTGTGGGATGAAGAAACAATGATCTCTTAGAGACTGAGGGGGAAAATATCCACTTTGGGGGAGTTTCAGAGTTTCTCCCCTTTGATAGTATTCATGAATTGAGAGAATGTTGATTTGGAGGCAATGCTTCTGTGACATCAACCAATATTTATTTTTGTGCCTATAATGTGCCAGGCATTGTTCTCTGCCAGGAACACCTCTACTTCCAAACTATTACATTAAAGATACCTGTGCCTTTTCCCAGGCTTCTTAGGATTATTTTTAAGACAAGTTCAAATTGCTGAGTGAGAACTATTAGCTCTGAGTGAGAACCTTTACCATCTTTCCTCTAAACATCTTTATAACACTTCAGATCAACTAAATTTTAAAACATATTTTATAAGTCTTTGTGACACATGGGGAACTAGGGAACTACACTATACATACATTGTCGATTTTATGTTTTCCTTTGCTATTTCACAGGTAGATAAAAATTTCTTAACTTTCAGAGCAAGAAATAAACATTAGATGTTGCCTCTTTTTTGTTGTTGTTCTGTAGTCTTAATAGTTTTAATAATTAAGTCTTCCACAGAAAGCTTGACCCATAACAACTGAAAAGTTTGAAAAATCTGGAAAATGAAGAAAATAGTTTACTTGTCTCCTGAAGAGGCAACTATCCCCACAATTTTACATCTTCTAAGAAGGGCTTCATTTCCTTTAGACTTTGAACTTAGAACCTATGTATGTGTGTTTAGTTCTATATGACTTGGTTTTTAACACATTATATAATACCCTGTGTTGTAATTTTCTACATCTCATGTCCCCAGAAAGTTTCCAAGTTCCCTGAAGGACAGGTGATTCTAACATATCTCCTGCCTCATTTCTGTGTGGAAGCTGACCGGTTGCCTCTCCCTCTCCATCTAAGGTGCCTTCCTCCTGTAAAGACTGCTCCCCACTGCACTTACCTACCCCATCCCGACTGCTTTTTCTTGCCTATAATTCTGGCTTCATTAATATCCAAAGAAGGCTTCTACCTTAAATGTGTGTCTGAGCAAGGCCACATCTCCAAACTAAACTTAGTCCTCTCAATTTGCAGTTCAAACGTTAGAGATTTAGTTCATTTGGACCTTCATGAACCCCCTTTGAAAAATATCCAGGGACTTCCCCGGCAGTCCAGAGGTTAAGACTTCACACTTCCAGTGCAGGCGGCCCAGGTATCCATCCCCTTTTGGGGAACTAAGTTCCCCCATGCTGTGCAGTGCAGCCAAAAAGAAGAAGAGGAAATACCAATATCCCCTGAAGGGCTAAGACTTGAAGCCATTATCAATTTATAATCCCAAGGGACTAGTTAAACTGAGTGCCAACCTCTCTGCCACTTCCCATGGAAAACTAAATCGAGGATGGGCCCTACAGGGTGGTGCTAACAGGGAGAGGGTTACTGGGGTGTGGGTTGCTGAATGAACTTCACTAATTTCACAGAGTTACCTTGGATTTCACACTCTTCAATGCATGGCTCTCCTTGACATTTCCTTTTTCTTTTTTTCCCACCTTGTTTCACCTTTGCTCCTCTTGCCCAGGTTTATCTGTGTGTGCAAACGTCTGTGTATATCCCCAGGCCTGTCTTTGTCAGGACATCCACTTGTCTAGCAATGTAACCATAAAAAATTAGTTCAGATTCCTTGTTGGATGATTTAGGTATTTTCAGCTTCATTAACAGCTAATCACCACACAATGGATTACTCAAGCAGGGTTTGAAATATGCCTTCAAGGTGGCTAGACTAACTGGAATGATCATGGAAAGGGACTTCAGGAAGGTATCACATACACACAGCTATTATGTCTTTGTGGGAACACGCATTTGCCTATGAACTGTCTGTGCATGTTCTTGGCAGGTCCCCTTACTTATTCTCTGTTCCACACTCCCACCCCCACCCCAGCCTCTGCCAGGTCTGCCTACAGATCCCTCAGCCTTGGAGGCTTCCAGAGAAAAGTGAGCACTCATTCAGGTCCAGCGGCGTCCTGAGGAGTATCCCATCATACTCTCGGGTGAGGCAGCGGGCCTTCTGTACCCCAGCAGGGTTCGGGGTCAGGCTGGGAGGTAAAAACGCATAGCCAGGAAGCTTGGAGAAGTGCCACTAGGGACACACCCAGGTGTCTTGCCAGCCTCCTGTTGCCTTGCCCTCGGGGACCAATTAGCATGAGAGTCAGAAGTGTGACCCTGGAGCCCAAGTTTTTTGTGGGCTCTTTCTGCAGCCGCTGAAGAGACTCTGGTGGGTATGGTCAGCGTGTGGGTTAGGTTAATATGAGAGACGATGAGACCCTCCCCACCCCACAGATTCCCCAGCTCCAGGGCTGCTTTGACCAACTGAAGTCGGGTTGGCCAGAGTGGCAGCAAATTGGGGTAGGGTGCTGGGTGCAAGCCTGTCTTCCCACATGCAGGTTCTGTTTTTGCAGGTCTGGCACAAACCGTTAACTCTGGCCACACAAAGTGCTCTGTGGGCAGGACTAGCCCTATCTGCCCTGGACGGGGGACTGTTGTCAATGGCTGGTTTGATCAGTCGGGTTTGCTCTCAACATTTGTCAATGACCATTGTCAAGTGTTGCTAGGGTTGCTGGAGAAAGGCTTCACTTGATTGGCTGAGCAATTGTATTCCGTAACCAATCCGAATGCTGAGTCTGTGGGCAGGGGACTCAACATGATGGAGCAGTATCAAGCAAAGGCAGACACGTTCTGGATACTAATAAGGCGTCTGGAAACAAGGAATTATAGTGTTCAGGAGTCCCATGCGCCTCAACAGCTCCAGCCATGGCATGGCTGCCGTTCAAAATGTTACAGCTTAAGTTAAAGTCATTCCCACTGATTGGAGCATATCGAGATTTCAAAACAGGGGAGTAGCCATTGTAAGGAGGAAGTAAAACTCCTTGCTCATTGTGTTTTACAGCCTTCCTTAGTAAAACTGCTGAATTGTAATTTAAAATATTCCACCCTTTCAAATAAATTAAGTACAGCCCTTAAAAACAGGAAATGAGAGAGGTGCACATGTATTGTCAATTAAACATTCACAGACGTAGTACCACAGGCGAAGCTGAAAATCACCGTCGTATGAATTCACTTTAGGGGGATGACAACAAGGGTCACCACCAAGGGAGACGTTATACCTGTGGCAGTGTATTCTTGGGCTGGAACCTGAATGCTAATTAGGGAACAAATGAAAGACAAACATCAGCTTGAAGGGAAATTTGGATCTTGCCTGATCGCAGATACTCTGAGATTCAGATAAACCTTATGTTACTAGGGAGAGTTAGCTTGTACTTGACGGTAACAATGACTGAACCCACCTTTTAGAAAACATAACTGCGAGTCAGCCAGATGTTCCTGCAGAACTTTAACAATATATCAAAAGCAAACAGAATTATCTCACCTGCAAAATAAGTTAAGCTTCTGTACAGTACTGATATTCCATTCAGTTGTCAATATGATCACCAAACTTAAGCATTTTTACAGTCAGTTTCTGTTCGATCACAAGAAAAGTTGTTTTGGTCTCTTTGTATTCCATGCCATGCCTCTCCCTTTGCACTTAGATCTGTTGCTTAGAAAGATGGAGCAGTCGTGCAAGAATACTAATGGAAGAAAGGAAGGAAGGGAGAGAAGGAGGAATGAATGGAGGAAAGAAGAAGAGAAAAGAAGATACATCAGTGTATGTTTCCCATGGGTCCCCTCCTCTAGTATTCATTTCCTCTTTCCAACCTAGACCCTTCTGCTCTTAGAGGACCCTCCATTCAAGCCAAGGAGCTTGGTTTCAGACTAAAACAGTGTTTCAGGATTCTGCATTTTACTTTGTATACATTTTGAAGTAGCTCAAAATGATTTTTAAAAAAAGAATAAGTTTCCAAGACTGAGTTTTGGACAATGTCACCTTCCACCCCCATTGGTAAAAAGAAGAACATGCCAGAGGAAGAAATGATCTCAAGGGAGATTGGCAGCAGGACCACCTTACTGAAAGTACAGCTTCACAAACCTCCCCACCAAATTCCCTACTCAACTCTGCCCACACAGGCCAGTGGAACCCACGTAATGTAACTCACTCTGCCCAAGACCCTCCTGTGTCTTAATGGAGACACTCTAATAGCAGGGATCATTGTTCCAAAGGGGAGGAAACAGTATTTGGGGTTCACTTTGTGTTGTTGTTGCATGCAAAGCTAAATGCAGATATTTGTGCTGTTGGCAACATCTGAGGAAGTGATTTAACCCACTTGTATAGCCAGGCATAATGATTTCTCATGTGGCTCTGTGGCTTTAACGCTATTTGTTTCTCCCTTCTGATTATTTCAATCATGTTTGCATATTAATTACTTAAGGCATAGCTTTATTATTTCAGAGGCTCTGAAGTCCTGCTTGATTCTTCTGACTCAGAACCTAGCTTTCTCTGCTGACCTTATTTGCTCTCTTCAGAAACAGATCCAGGAGGCCAGAAAAACTTGCCACCCACACAGACTCTTCATAATCAAGTCGTTGGATGAAGACAGGTAAGTTAGAAAAGTTACCCTAGGTTCTGTCCTGGCCTGGCAGGCACACCCACACAGTCATCACTAAGTATTCTCCAGGGTTAGTACTGCCCAGGGCTTTGCAAACTGGTGTTCTCTCTCCATAGTTTATATTTCAAGATAACTTCCAATGAGAATCATATAGTCAGAAACCAAAATGGTAGGTTATAAAAAGCTACTGGTTTAGTGAAAAACAAAAATTTGACTACTAATTTCAACCTATAATCAAACAGTAAAAATCATCCATTTAACTTCCATCCCTTTCTTTTTCTGATTCGCAGTCTCTAATAAAGGGGAAATTTTGCTTAATGATAAAAAAGTAGAAGCAAAAGGCCTGGGATAACCCACAACTAAATAAGCAGTTGTAGAGCATTAGTGATCGTTGGGAGAAGATGAAATAAGAAAGGGAGAGACAGGCAAGGGAGTTGACATGAAGTCTGAAAGACCACATTCAGCCTGCACCCTCAAGAAAGTGTGTAAGAGAAAGTAGGCCGGAACAACAATGAAGGTAGGGTAAAAAAGATGTGACTTTAGTTTTCAAAATGTCATGCCCGTATTGAGTGTCCCTTTGGTCCAAACGAGAAACAAAGGGAGAAATCCAACAGCTTCACTCACAAGCAGAGCAGTTTGCAAAGGGTCAAGGGTAAAATCTTGGAGAAAGCTTCGGCATGCAGCCGACGAACAGGTGGCAAGAATCCTTTCAGCTGGTCTCTGTTTTTCCAAGTCCTGCTTTTCTCATTGTCCCCTATTCCAGGGGCTCCCAATCTCCGGGATCTAAGGCCTGATGATTTGAGGGGGAGCTCATGTAATAATAATAGAAATAAAGTGCACAATGAATGTAATGCACTAGTATCATCCCCAAGCCACGCCCCTCACGGGTCCATGGAAAAATTGTCTTCCACGAAAGCCATCCCTGGTGCCAAAAAGTTTGGGAACCACCGTCCTATTCCACCTTTCAATCTACCGTTCATTTTACTTCATGCCATCACTCATACCTGGCTCTCTCTGTGGATTTCTTTTTTTAAAGCCTTCCAGGAAAGTTTTTCATTCATTCATGGCCATACATGCAAACCATTTAAGATGTTGTTTTTCAATAACATGATTAATTTAAAAAGCTACTTATGATGCTCATAAGCAGAAGGGGTGACTTCATTCCACAGCAAGACCATGACCATGTAGTTTTATTGGTGATAACTCTTTCTAGCTGGCAAAACAGAAGACTTGTTATTATAAAGCACAAGTGGAAAGGGAGTTCTAGACTTTGCTTCATTCTCTGGGATGTTCTTGAAAGAGTGTTGACAGACCTCCAGGTTTCCCTTAGTTGTTCCCAATATGTACATAGTAGATGTTTCTTCAGACAAATAGAGCTATTACTATGAACCCAGTGAAGCTTTGAATTTCCTTGAGGCTACAATAGATTTTAGGAACACCATTTATTAAGATCAATGTGCTCTGTTTAGGTCACTGAAAGCCATAACCATAAAAGAAAAAAATTGATAGATTGGACTTCATTGAAATTAAAAATTTCTCATCAAAAGAGACCATTAAGAAAAGGAATAGGCAAGATATTACTGGAAGAAAATATTTGTGAAACATAAACTTGACAGAGGACTGATAGCCACAATGTACAGAGAACTCCTACTCAGTAATAAAAACAACAAAACTGCTTGAATGGATAGAAGATTTGCAAAGACATTTCACAAAAGAAGATGTGTGACCGGCAAAGAAGCACATGGTGATGTGTTCAGCGTCATTTGTCATTAGAAAAATGGAAATTAAATCACAGTGAGATACCACCCGCACTCACCAGGATGACAACACTAAATACAAGCAAGGATGTAGAGCAACTGGAACTCTCGTGCATTATTGGTGGGAATATTAAAGGCTACATCTGTTTTAAAAAGGAATAGCAGTTTCTTTTAAAAAAAGAAAAAAAGCATACACCAAATGTCATGTGGTGTCACTTATATGTGGAATCTAAAAATAATTTTGTAGATCTTATTTACAAAGCAGAAGCAGACTCAAGACTTAGAGAACAAACTAGTGGTTACCAGCAGAGAAGGTGGAGGGGAAGGATCAATTGGAAGTTCGGGACTGATGTGTACACACTGCTGTATTTAACACAGATAACCAGCAAGGACCTAGTGAATATCACAGGGAATCTGCTCAATATTCTGTAATAACCGAAATGGAGAAAGAAGTTTTTTAAAAAGATACATGTATATGTGTAACTGAGTCACTTTGCTGTACACCTGAAACTAGTATAATATTGTTATTCAATTATGTGCTTAGTCGTTCAGTCGTGTCCGACTCTTTGGGACCCCATGGGCTGTAGCCCACCAGGCTTTGTTGTCCATGGGGATTCTCCAGGCAAGTATACTGGAGTGGGTTGCCATTCCCTTCTCCAGGGGATCTTCCCAACCCAGGGATTGAACCCAGGTCTCCCGTCTTACAGGCTAATTCTTTACTATCTGAGCCACTGGAGAAGCCCGTTATTCAATTATACTCCAATATAAAATAAAGATTTCTTAAAAATTAAACATACCTCTACTCTGTGATTAGCTGTTAGGCAAGTACGTTCTTCCCAGTGGAAATGAAAGCATATGTCTATAAAAAGGCTTGTATAAGAATGTTCCCAACAGCTTTATTACCAATAGCCCCAAACTGGATACATCCCAGGTGTCCGTAAACAGATGAATGATCATACAAACTGAGATACAGTCATACAGTGGCATACTCAGCAATAGAAGGGAATAAACTGGTGTCACACAGAATACCTGGACTTAGTCTCAAAGACAGCATGCTCACTGGAAAAGTCTTACATGAAAGAGTCTATCCTGCTTGATTCCATCTTCATATGAAATTCTACAATAGGCAAAATAATCTGTAGCGAAAAAAGTCCAAACAATGGTTGCTTCTGGAGGGGTGAGGATTGATAGCAAAGCGGGGGGAGACTTTCTGGTGTTAGAGTGACGTTCTGTGTCTTGTTAGGGCTTTGGATACACAGGTATGTGTTTGTCAAAACTCTGAAAGTATACATTTAAGGTTTTATAATTCATTATATATAAAATGTACATCAAAAGAAAAAAGTAAATATCAAACTGAAGTTTTTAGTTTTTGGTTCGTGCCTGCCATCTATGTATTTATTTATTTGGCTGCGTGAGGTCTTATGTGACACAGCATCTTCCTTGCATCGTGTGGGATCTTTCATTGCCGTGCGTGGACTCTCTAGTTGTGGAGAAAGGGCCCAGTAGTGGCAGCACACAGCCTGTCTAGTTGTGGCCCACAGGTTCCAGAGCACGCAGATTCAGTAGTCGCCACTCCCGTGTTTAGTTGCTCTTATTTCCCAGACTAGCGATCAAACCCGCGTCCCTGCGTTGGAAGATGGATTCTTAACCACTGGACTGCCAGGGAAGTCCTGCCTGTTATTTACTTTCAAGGGCATGAGAAAGGTAAGAAGGGTGAATGGAGGAGGGATATACAGACATGTGACAAAGGGGTGTTAGTCACTCAGTCGTGTCCGACTCTTCGAGACACCACATGCTGTAGCCTGCCAGGATCCTCTGTCCATGGGATTCTCCAGGCAAGAATACTGGAGTGGGTTGCCATTCCCTTCTCCAGGGGATCTTCCGGACCCAGGAATCAAATCCAAGCTCCTGCATTGCAGGCAGAGTCTTTACTGTTTGAGCTACAGGAAGCCCCAAACAACAGCAGTAAAATGTTCATGGTAGATTCTACAGTTCAATGGTGGGTATGTGGGTATTCACTGTAAAATGCTGTGTAAAATTCTCTGTATATTTGGAAGCATTCAGAGTAAACTGTTGGTAGAAAAAAATCCATATGCTAGTTTTACTCATGGACCCTCTCCAGTTGTTTGTTAGATCTAAATGTTTTAATATTAGATGATAATCACAGAAGATGAAGGCTTGGGTTCATCTTCTCATATCTGAATTTTTTTTTTCTTTTCAAATCTGGTCTTTCATACCTTTTATTTTAGCAGACAAAACAAGCCAGGAAATAGTTATTATGAGAGGAAGGGAGGGGGAAGAGAACTGTGACCCTAAAAAAAAAAAAAAAAAACACACACCAAAAAATTCCTACCCTACAATATTGAATATCAAGAGCAGGCAAGCACTTCAGACTTGTAGAATCAAGAAATTAACAAAAGCATCAAGACTGCACCCTCAGAACCACTGGGGAATGATAATTACAGACAGTATTTCTGGAGCAGACACATAACCTTGATTCCCAGGACATCCCCTAAAGCACTCTAATAGTATGCTATTTGTGGAAGGTTTTTCCACCTTTAATAACAGAGAAATAATGTTAGAAGGAAAAAAATCCCTTATTTAGCCACTAGGGTGTCATTATTGAGCCCCAGCTGAAGGCCCCTTTAAAAGCGTCCATATGGTAAAAGAACATGTTTCCCCACGAAATCAAAACTGAGTACATCTGAGACTTCTGAACATCTTTTTTTCTTGGATCTTAAAATGGTTTTGTGCATATTTGTGAAAAAAAAATTTATGATGTGCTATCTTCCAAAGTGAATGGTTATTTATAATTCATAAAAGACCCGCGCACAGGAAAATTCTTCCCTTTTATTAGCCCTGTAAAGTTAGACCAGCTGATCTTTTAGTACATATTACAGACATCAAATTCTCCGTATGGCTGAAGTTTCTCTCCTCGAACTAAATGCAAAGAGGCAGTGCCACTGAAGCTGTTGTTCAAAAGCTAGTGGGGTCCATGTCTCTTTTGATAAAATGTTAAATAAGCAAAAAAATCACTCTCAGAGTCTCTAAAGACACAGGAGGGAAAAGACTTGGAGTGCTAAACATGCTTTTTAAATTTTGCACAGCCTTTGTAAAATACAAAGCCATTTTTTTACTAGTTTTTTTTTATTATTATTATTTTACTTTTTGACCACACTAAGAGGTATGTGGGAATCTTAGTTCCCCAACCCGGGGTTGAACCAGCACCCCCTGCATTAGAGGCATGGACCACCAGGGAAGTTCCACAGTGGCGTATTTTTAAATGGATTTTTTTTCTGTTTCCAACAATTGACCATCGTCTTCGGACATAGTTGACACATCATTTCCTTTCAGCTGCTGCTGGCTGCTTGTGAGTCATGGTGTGAGTTCACAAGCAGAAGTGACGTGGGCCCAGCAGCATGAGCACAGGGTGCCTGGATCCGTTACAGGGGATCCTGGTGCCAAATGCTCCCACCCAGCTGCACCTGTACATCCCTGTCATGGTATCACAGAAAGTGACTTCCTTCAAAATATCCAGCTTGCTTAGCTCGCCCTACCAGGGTCACGGCTACCTTGGTTAGTGGTGTGCCTTGGACCCACTTAAGGGAGTTGCACAGAATTTTTAGAGATCTAAGTTCAATTGGAAATTAACACATGGCTTTGTTTTCTTTGACGCTCCTGCCCTCTGATATTGCAGATGAGCCTTTTAAGCTCTAGAACTGTCTGGAGATAGAAACTCTTTCTGTGACCTGACTTTTAAATACCTTGACTTAAAATACAGATTGCCAACTGCCAAACACAAAAAGCCAGCTCACGTATAGGACAGGATCCTTGGTCAGAATGCGTTACCTCACCTTGCAGGGACGTGGGATGATGGATTCAAACGCTTTCTGAGCAGGATTTTCACCACCTTATGCTGCCTGACTCAGAAGATAAGAATGAGGAGATCATAGGCTCTTGACGATACGCCAGCTGCACTGTGTAGCACTAGCAGTGGGGATGCAAAAGGCAATATTTATTCTGAGGGCCCTGACAACATCACCATGAAGTCACTCGTCCACTCCTAAGTGGTTTGAATTTTCCAAGATCCAGAGAGAGAGAGAGAGAGAGAGGCTTATGAGCTATAATTCTAGGCATTTTCCCCCTTTCTACCCACACTCTTATTCAACATGTCTAAGGCACCCCACTCCGGTGCTCTTGCCTGGAGAATCCCATGGACGGAGGAGCCTGGTGGGCTGCAGTCCATGGGGTGGCTAAGAGTCGGACACGACTGAGCGACTTCACTTTCACTAAGCACTGTTTGGAAAAGCTAGATAGTTGACAAACCCAAATATGCAATGTGCTATTGTATGTTTTAGTTTAACACTTTCAGAATTTATTTCCCTATCACATAAATGAAATCTTTCAAGTTCTTCTTCCCCATCATCCATCACTCAAAACACTAAATCATTATAGAACAGAAATGTTAATCAATTATCCACTGTGTCATATCCCCCCCTTCCTCCTTCCATCTATCCAACTATCCAGGCTACAAATATTTCTTGGGTATTTACCTCGTGCCAGCTCCTATGGTGGAGATGTGGACGTGAATTAACCCTGCCCTTTAGGAGCTTCCAGTCACACAGAAGATACTCTCTGGGACGTCCCCCATGCCTTCATTGGACAATTAACTTTTCTGCTGTTACTTCATCAGAGCTGGAAAACAGGAATTCCTCCTCTTCCCAAATAATACTCCTAGGTTCACTAACTTTGTCTACCCTGTTTTGTCTGATGGCCACCCACCGTATCCTCTGAAACCCAAAACACAGTCATGAGAGGAACTAACGCTTATTGCAGTGGGAGCAAATTTCAGGACATCGCTTGGATAAGACCAGGGATAATGGCAAAGCCTTACTTTGCAATTTTAAAATATAAACAGCCACTGCTGAGTAACGTGTATTTAATTTTCTCTCTCCCTCCTACAGAACCAGACCTCTGGGATTACAATTCATCTGCATGATTCACTCCAATCTGCCCTTCAGTCCAATCATCTTTCTGGTTTTCAGAGATAAGTCATGGGATCCCTCCTTTCGGAAGGCCCTAAGTACAGCTTCCTTATCCATCATCCACTGAGCTGTGTCCTTTGAAATACTGTTGTGCTCTTTTTTTTTTTTTTTTTTTTTTTCTTTTGAGGGAGAGGGGAACTGAATTGGAAAGAAACCGGGTTGAGGAGAGGATGCCAAGAAGGCACCTAAGGATTCCCTTTATGCTTCATCCAGCCAAGCCTCTGACCACCTCTATGGTTTATGACGTTCCGTAAGCACACCTAATAAGCCCTTTTGGCAATACTCCTTGAAGAAGTTTCCATATCCCAGGACAAGACCACAGCTTCCCAATCTCCCTGCCATAGCTCACCAAAGTTCCATGTATGCAAATGCGTTACTGCTGGGTCAGGACGTGGACCCACTCAGCTCAGGAGGCTGCTGGGGCAAAGAGAGCTGGGCAACCACTTAGGAAATGCAGGGCTGGGCTGATAAAGAGTTCTAGAGAAGAGCCCAAACACAGCGCCCCCTGTTTGCCCAGGTGCTAGAAACTGAGGTCGGCCCTCAGTCCTGTGCTGGCACTTGGTGCAGAGGCCCACTCCAGTCCTGGAGTTATATCCTTATCTTCAAGCCCCCAACCTTCCAGCCAGCTCCTCCCTCACCCCTCACTCCTCCTTGCCCTGCACCAAAAGTGACCACTTCTGGCTGCTCTTCTATATACATTTGGAAGTTATGCTTTTCCTTCCATTCTTTGGGTCTGTGCATATTAAGTCGCTTCAGTTGTATCCGACTCTTTGTGACCCCATGGACTATAGCCCACCAGGCTCCTCTGTCCATGGCATTCTCCAAGCAAGAATACTGGAGTGGGTTGCCATTTCCTTCTCTAGGGGATCTTTCCAACCCAGGCATTGAACCTGTATCTCTTACATCTCCTACAGGTGGGTTCTTTACCACTAGCGCCACCTGGGAAGCCCTTGGCTGCTCTTCGGCCCGATGTTTTTGACCATCCCTTTGGGGACCACTAGCCTGGGTTTTCCCAGCTTCTTCACTCTCAGACCCCCTTAGCCCAAAAGGTTCAACAGAATCTCATGCCAGCCACTTATGTAATTTCAAATTTTCTACATAGTTAGATTTTTTTAAGTTTGAAAGAAAGTGAAAGTGAAAGTTGCTCAGTCATGTCTGACTCTTTGTGATCCCATGGACTAGTCTGTGAAATTCTCCAGGCCAGGATACTGCAGTGGTTAGCCTTTCCTTTCTCCAGGGGATCTTCCCAACCCAGAGATTGAACCCAGGTCTTCCGCATTGCAGGCGGATTCTTTACCAGCTGAGCCACAAGGAAAGCCCTTTTTAAGTTTAAACAGGTAAAAAATTGCATCCAATTTTTGAAACTTTAAACAGCTTTATTGAGATATAATTCACATACCATACAATTACCCATTTAAAATATACCACTGAGTATATTCACAGAGTTGTTTAACTAGTGCCATGATCAATTTTAGAACATTCTCATGACCCCTTTAAAGAAATTCCTTACCCATCGCAATCAGTTCCCGTTTCCCTTCAAAACCCCCAGTCCTAAGCAACCAGCCATCCACCTTCTATCTCTGCGGATTTGCCTCTTGGCCATCTCATATGAGTGGAATCATACAACGTGTGGCCTTTTACATCTGGCTTCTGGGGCTTCCTTGTGGCTCGGCAGATAAAGAAGCCGCCTGCAATGCGGGAGACCTGGGTTCTATCCCTGGGTTGGGAAGATCCCCTGGAGAAGGGAAAGGTTACCCACTCCAGTATTCTGACCTAGAGAATTCCATGGATGGTATAGTCCATGGGGTTGCAAAGAGTCAGACACGACTGAGCGACTTTCGCTTCACTTGTCACGTAGCGTTGTGTTTTCAAGGCTTGCTCATGCGGTAGCTTTCACTTTACTGTATTTTACTTAGTCCAATCTATCTGAAATATTTCAACATGTAGTCGATTTTAAAAGTGATAAGTGATATATTTTGCATTTTTCCCCATACGTAGTCTTTGAGCTCTGGTGTGTATTTTACACTCAGCACGTCTCAACAAGACCAGCCTCTCTGCAAATACCCAGCAGCCACATGGGGCTCATGGGCATTGTGTTGGAAAGCACAACCCTAACCAGAGCCTTTTCCATCATCTTTAAAAGCAATAGCTTTCTCTGTTCACATTCACACTCCTGCAGACCCTCCCCACCCCACGCGCACCTACACTGTGGTTCCCGGGTGGCTTTAGCATTTTAAGGCAGCACCATGTTTCTCTCTGCCAGTAGACAGCCCTGAACTCGTGTTTCTGTCTAGGTGGTGCGTGCTCAGGTCAGAATCTACATGCAGATAACTGGAGCTCACTCTGTCAGGTCGCTTTCCTTGCCCAGGGGCCTTGGCTACATGATATATCTTGCTAAAGTGAAACTTTTTGCTTAAAACTTAACAAAACGTTAAAGAAGTTTTTTCTCTGGTTTTTCAGAAGCAGGTCTGTCATTTCTTAATTTTCTCCCCGGTACTTTTTTTTTTCCAGCCATTGTTTTGCTAATAATAGCTCTAAGCACACAAATAAAGCTCACTGGTAGTGGTAGATTTGGGAAATTGCTACAAGCTTCCTCACAGCTTTATCCTGCTCCTGTCAGCCATTTCCCCAAGAAAATGGACGTTTAATCAGTGTGAGGCTGCATCTTATTAGTCTGGCTCATCAGCTATCACCTCCTTCCAGGCATGGGACAGAAGACAGAAACGCTGCCACCAACTGCCTGGGATGCTGGGATTTCAACAGGAAGTGAGACCTTTATGAATGAAGCACATTATTTATCTCAGTGTGGCTATGTCTATACGGTCATATGTAAGTTGTTTCTAAACATCTGCAGTTGTTAAGATGGGCACATGGCAGTGTTCCTAAAATTGTGTTTTCAAAGGGAAAGCTTACAAAACTGGTGTTATTTAGGAGAAGGCAATGGCACCCCACTCCAGTACTCTTGCCTGGAAAATCCCATGGATGGAGGAGCCTGGTGGGCTACAGTCCATGGGGTCGCTAAGAGTCAGACACGACTGAGCGACTTCACTTTCACTTTTCACTTTCATGCATTGGAGAAGGAAATGGCAACCCACTCCAGTGTTCTTGCCTGGAGAATCCCAGGGACGGGGGAGCCTGGTGGGCTGCCGTCTATGGGGTGGAACAGAGTCGAACACGACTGAAGCGACTTAGCAGCAGCAGCAGCAGGGGAACAAAGATCCTACCTGCCATGGAGCAACTAAACCCACAAACCACAACTACTGAGCTGGTGTGCCACAACTAGAGAGCCCAAGCCCTGCAACAAAAGATCCCACAGGACACAACCAAGACCTGAAGCAGGCAAATAAATAAACACATAGATCTGAAATTCACCAAAAAATTTTTTTAGAAAAGAATTATTCTATGAGAAAATCTGACTCACTACACCAGTCAAGATTTCAGCCTCTTGATCAAACAGATACTCCTAAGGCAATAGCATGCTAAGAAAAGCAGACAGCAATGGTAGCCAGCTCCGAGGTGTGGGAACTTGCTGTGAACTGGCTGATATTACCTGCCTCCTTTTACTCAACAGAAACTTTCTTTTCTACAGAAAATGGCAGCACCACTACCATTCTAGGATTCCTTGCGTTAGGCCTCACCCAGCAACTGCTTGGCTGTCTATCCATAGTTAAAACACCCAGTGCCCCAGGGAATGTCATAAAATTTCACTGTATTCAGTGACGCCCTGTTCAGTGAATTGCAGAGAACTGAGTCTTCGTATGCACACCTGGCTGTGAATCACTGACTCAGTGACCTCCATGTGGAATCTGCTCTCTTGATATAATTAATTTAGCCTCCATGAGATGGAAGTTCCTAACCTTTCTTAGGGATGCATGCCTAATTTTACATAACTCTGCAATTACTTCAGTTGTTTACATGGCAATCCTGTGTGATCCAAGCAACCCTCGTGCTGCCATTTTAAGACCGTTTGAAACGCCTTAATAGTCCCCCCTTTTTTTTTCTTTCCCTCTTGCCCATTTCCAAATGGAAAGAATTCTTAAGAAGTAATAGGGTGGTGGAGAGAGACACAGTTTGGTTTAGCTCCTACTAGTTATTCCATGTTATACTTGAGTGGATTATTTGCATCTGGTCTTTATTTGTTAACATCAATGGGTTATGTTTGCATAACTAGATTGAATTATAAAAGGGCTTCCATGTTGAATGATTGACTCTCACACACACACAAAAGAAAGCAAAAAGAAACCATGCCCTAAGCTAGAGATACCAGCCTTGGGAAACCTGGATTGGAGGGGGAAAAAATGAATCTCTTAAAGTCCATCACAAAGACTTTCTGGTTTCAATTTCCTCTCTTCTTTTGAAATAAGATCCAGTACCCCAGCCCTCCACCTCAAATAAAGTAGCTGAGACTTGGCAGGAAGTGGTGTGGCAGACCACCCAAGAATTAGGGGTGTCTGATGTGGAAGGGAAAAGTTAAATGAAAAGCTGAAGATGATGTCAAGTAGATGAGAATGACTCATCAATACTGAGCTCCTGTTTCTCTCCAGTGAAGATTCCTGTGCTGGAGTGTCCAGTTAATCACCCATCTAGGATGAGCTGGGCTAAGCCACTTTCCAGGCCATACCTCAGCCTCCAGGCAGTGTACAACTAAACCCTTTCGAAAGACCTCCAATGCATTCAAGTTCTTGGGAAATGTTCCTGTTGTATAAACTCCTCAGGCTGTCATCTGTCAACATGCCTCTTTTCCTTTTACTCACACACATTTCCTTATTGCCATCTGATGTGTTTTGCCCCTTCCAATAGACTGTGAAGTTCTTAAAACCAAACAACTCGCACTCCACCTGAGTGTCACCCCCACCTCCCAGCCAATACCTGGTCAGGGGGGTGACTTACTTAGTCTATTAGCACTCTGGATCAAAGTTCTCTTAGATTGCAAGATTCAGAAGAACAGGACCTCAATTAGTGAAAAGTACAAGTGATTTCCTGCCAGAGTCAGCTTCCCTGGTAGACAAATGAAGCAATCACATCTGGGGTGTGATTGGAGGGGTTTTAGAAACATCCTTCCGCTATCGTCTTCTAAAATTCCACCTAGTGATGCCTTTTCACTTAAGGTTTTGATCTTTGTTAAAATACAGATTCCCTCCGGAGCAGTAACTTGATAAGTTATCTATGATTAGAGTAGATAAAGGAACTTGCTGAACCTGGGGAGAGGAGAGGAGATAGCGTTGGACAGGAAGTTTGAGTGTCAATTGGCCCCATTCACACCAAATTCTTTTCAATTATGTGTGATGGTGATGTTGATATGAAGACTTATTCTCCTGCCAAAGGCCCAGCTCCAATACCTTATTATTGACTGGAGTATAAATAAGGATGGAGGACATTTAGAGAATACTTATAATGTGCTAGACAGTGCTCTAAACACTTAAATAGTAACTTGTTACACCTCACAATTCCCTGAGGTTGGCTTTGTTATTATCCCAGTTTTACTGATGAGGAAACAGAGGAAGAGAGGGTCCAAACTCACATAGACAGAAGGTGGCAGATCCAGGAAAAGAGTAAGGATGACTGACACTTTTAAATATCCATGCTTCCCTTTCTCATCCCTTTCCCACCCCCACCCCACCCCCAACTTGATCTTCATCCCCCTCCCACCCTTGTCAATAGATTTACCTTAGATAATCCTAATGAATCCTAAATGTGGGAAACAAAACAAAAAGGCATCTAAGAAAAAAGAAACACTGTTCCAGGCATGGATGAGTCTTTCCACAAAGAAGTATTTTTAAAAAATGGCAACCAAGATGCTTAACACTTAAAAAAATGTATATTGCAATCCAAAGCTTTAAAAAGTACCTGGGAGCAGGGGAAGGTACCCAGGGAATTGTCTAAATTGCAATACACCCATCTGGGGTGCTTTTCCCCCCACACCATGAATGAAATGGAGATACTAACCATGGCAATGTTTATATCACTTGATACATGTGAAAGGAACAAAGTCTTCCTGAGAGAGGAGGCCTTGCAATCTGTGTATGTATATGCTGTTTCTAAGATGTGTATAAACTGAAACACACACAGGACTCACCCAACACGTTGTTTTCCTTGAGGAGGATGAGTTGAGAAAGTTCACCTTATGCATCATACTAGAGAAGATAGACTCCTTATTTATCTTCAGATTAGAAAAATAAAATAAGTGTTGGTTCCCTGGAATTGGAGGTGATAGCTCAATAATTAGTAGGAGATCAAGTAAAAGGGGAAAGTGAAGTGAAAGTCACTCAGTCGTGTCTGACACTTTGCGACCCCATGGACTGTACAGTCCATGGAATTCTCCAGGCCAGAATACTGGAGTGGGTAACCTTTCCCTTCTCCAGGGGATCTTCCCAACCCAGAGATCGAACCCAGGTCTCCCACATTGCAAGCGGCTTCTTTACCAGGGTTAAAAAAGCAGATAAACTGCAGAGTGGGGGGTAGAATGGCATCATGCTTTGCTCCCCATTGGTGCTCATGTTTGCAAGGTTCAATGGAAGCATATGAGATTGGAAAGTGGATTACTATGAGGATATCATCACAGTACAGCTCAGGGGGTAACATGACTGGGACACTTATGTCCCTACCGACCTCAGAGAAGGAACCCCAGGGACAACTCTGCCTGTAATTGAAGCCAGGCCTTCAGTCGATGTGGCAAAGCTGAGATTTGCCTGTGAGGGCCGCACGGCTCCAAGGTGCTGCTGGGTTCTTCCTGGGAATGGCTCCTTCCCCACCAGCATCAGAAATCAGCAGCAGAGTATCGATTAGAGAAACGCAAATCAAAATCACAATGAGGTATCACCTCACGCCGGTCAGAAAGGCTGTAATCAAAAAGTCTACAAACAACAAATGCTGGAGAGGGTGTGGAGGAAAGGGAACCCTCCCACACTGTTGGTGGGAGTATAAAATGGTCACCATGGAGAACAGTATGGAGTTGCCTTAGAAAACTAAAAAATAGAGCTACCATATGATCCAGCAATCCCACTTGTGGACGTATATGTGGAGAAAACCACAATTCAAAAAGATACATGCACTGCAGTGTTCATTGCAGCACTAGTTACAATAGCGGAAGACACGGAAGCAATCTAAAGAAGACGTCATGCATATATACGATGGAATATTACTCCGCTGCAAAAAAAGAACAAAATAACGCCATTTGCAGCAACATGGATGGGCATAGAGATTATCATACTAAGTGAAGTAAATCAGACAAAGACAAATTCCATGTGATATCACTTATATGTGGAATCTAAAAACATAATACAAATGAACTTATTTACAAAACAAGACTCACAGACTTCAAAAACAAACTTATGGCTACCAAAGGGGAGAGGTCAGGGATGGGGTATAAATTAGCAGTTTGGGATTAACATATACACACTAATGTTTATAAAATAGATAACTAATGAGAACCTACTATATAGCACGGGGAACTTGCCCAATACTCTGTAATAGCTTATATGGGAAAATAATCTGAAAAAGAGTAGATATATGTATATGTATAACAGAATCACTTTGTTGTACACCTGAGACTAACACAACATTGTAAATCAATTATACTCCCAATATAAAATAAAAATTGAATTTAAAAAAAGAAAGAAACCAGCAACAGAGGCTTTCAGCCTAAGCTCCACACCATTCCTTGCGAGCCTGCAGTGTTCTTACATATTGTATGACTTTAAATTTTTAAATTATCTTCACCAAGTTCATATTAAAGAAACAGCTCTTTGAAGCACACTGCTTAACCCTTCAAAAGTTGTCTTTATAATTGGAGGTATTTGGATTGATTAATTTCTATGACAAACCATGGAAAGAATTTCCAAAATTTATTCTTTCCTTTTATTATTATCACCGGAGACCACGCTGCATGTTCCTATACATAGGTGGTATAGGTTCAGTGAAGGTGGTGTAGGTTGAGCCTTTTAGAGGCTTTTAACTACCAATCAAATGCTGAAAATGACTCTGCTTTACTCTTGGACTGCTGCTGCTACTGCTGCTGCTAAGTCGCTTCAGTCGTGTCCAACTCTGTGCGAACCCATAGACGGCAGCCCACCAGGCTCCCCCGTCCCTGGGATTCTCCAGGCAAGAACACTGGAGTGGGTTGCCATTTCCTTCTCCAATGCAGGAAAGTGAAAAGTGAAAGTGAAGTCGCTCAGTCGTGTCTGACTTTTAGCGACCCCATGGACTGCAGCCTACCAGGCTCCTCTGTCCATGGGATTTTCCAGGCAAGAGTAATGGAGTGGGGTGCCATTGCCTTCTCCGACTCTTGGACTACTAAAAGACAAATAGAATATTTTTTACTTCGAAATTTTGAAAAAATTTTGAAAGAAATTTTACTTTCTTCATGACCTTGGCTTGAAGGTATGTCCAGTGCTACAAAAAAGTTGCCTAGGTTGGGTGTCTTATGCTTTCAGCATCCATGCTTAGAATTAGAGACACAGTAAGGATACTACCAGCCCCAGTATATCTAGTTCACAGAAGTTAGAGGGGTTCTCTTTCATTCTGAAAGACAAGGGATTTTTTTTTTTTTTTTTTTTTTTTTGAGAATGAGTGAACCTATATTTGGTAATAAGCCCATTATATAGTGGGCTCAGGGTCAACCTTCAGCTTTTCCTAATTAAAAAACAGAGGCAGGAAACCTTAACTGAAGAGCCAAGGGAAATCTAACTGTTCACACCTACCCTGGAGAACTTTTGAACATCCCATGGGGTCTTATTGTTAGGTTTGTGTCAGAATGTCAGCTTCTTTCTTCAGGATCTTTAATTACTGATTCATTTCTTTTTCAAAGTGCTGTGTTTAGATATTCAGTCCTTATCAACATATTCCTAGGGGAGGCTAGGTGTCTCTAATACAGCTGAGGCTGAGTGATGCTCTTTCTCACCTGGGCACGCTAGTCACAACCACATTCTCCTGGTGAGATCAGAGTTCTCTCTCGGAGAGCACCATGGCCACGGCAGGAGGAATTTAAAAGTCTAATTTCATGGGAACAGTTTTTTTCTTGCTTAAAGTTTGAAGTAAGTGCTTCCTTCATTGGGAGAATGATAGAGGATGGTTGAGCAGCTTTTGCCTCTCATTCAAGGTACGGCTGCTTGAACACTTCATGTCCAATAGCACCTTGAATACGTGAACTTGAGGAAACTCATGGCCTTGAAACTCTGACATACGTGGAGGCATACTGATGAGATGGGTAGGCCAGCCAGGTCATCTGTCTCTGGCCTCTGGCTCAAGGGGATCCCAGATGGTGCTGGCCATGCTGTAGCAAACTCATGCAGAAAAACAGAGAGCATCTCACAATCACGTGGATACTAAGTTAAATCCATCAAACTCTTAGCTCTCGCGATATCTACAGGAGAAAGGCCAGATCCAGGAGTGAGGTGCCTTAGAAACTGTAAGCTTCTTTGTCCTTGCAGAGGCCCTCAGACAGCCCAAATACTTGATGCAGTTAATACTTTGCCAATTCCTACAACCAGAACTGAACAGAATTCTGTGGTATCAGCAGTTGTCAGTCAACAAACCTCTCTCTTGTTGGTGAGGTACATCCAAAGGCCATGACAATACCTGGAATGACTATTAAGTGTCCCAACAGGAAGAGGAGGCTTCGTCACCCACATTGCTGGCCAACTGGTAAGAACCAGGGTGTATGGAGAAGTGGTGCCGGCTGGAATGAGGAGTGTGACATACTAGAGACAGCTGATCCTGGCAGGGCTGTGCATTACCTCGAGGGGACAGCCAAGCTCTGACTCTTGGAGGAACTGCTCTCTGAGCTTGCAAGCAGAGGCAAGGCACACAGGAGGGGCCCTGGGAGTGTGCTCAGGAGGACATGAAACTCAAGCCCTGAAAGCTAAGCTCCAAATCCAAATATGCTGTTACGCAAAGCACTCGCAGATTGGCTCGCATTTGATTATCGTATGAGGTTACTTGTTGGCATGTGCTGAGTAATTCCCTGGCATGCCCGTGGCTTGTCAGTGGCATTCCTTCCTGAGTCACAGCTGGACTGACAGCCTGGCTCAGGAAGCAGGGGCCAGCGCTGTCCAAGAGGCTGTCTTTTCGATGAAACCTACAGCCCATGGTCCTGAGTTGCTCATGTCACCATGCCTGATTTTCCATCCTCAAGGATGAGCTGGTAGGCATTTCCAGTGAGTGTTTGACAGGCTTGAGGAAACATTTTGGGGGGCTGCACGTAACTGCTGAAGTGAGGAATATTTGTCTGTCATCAGTTGGATGAGAAAAGTTAAAATTCCTGCCAGAACTTTGGAGGCCTAGGGAGATGGCATCTCTCACGGGAGCAACATTAGGCCAATTACAATGCTCAGCATTTTCCCAACGCCCTAGGTTCAGAGCTCTTTGCGAGCAGTTTATTTCTTTAGCTGAGTTTCTTAAACACACACCACCCCTTGTGGAGCTCTCTGGGCCTCCACCCAAAAGCTGAAGGATACAAAGAGGAGGAAGAAAAGAGAGAGCAGCCGGCTTTACCCAAAGAGAGAAACCAAGCCAAATATTTCAGCGATTCATTATTCTCCAAAAGCCTGTCAGTAGTTACAATGCGGGGAACCGGAGAAGAGCCAACATGTGCAACATAGGAGACTGGCCACGTACAAT
This sequence comes from Bubalus kerabau, assembly GCF_029407905.1. Lineage (NCBI taxonomy): Eukaryota > Metazoa > Chordata > Mammalia > Artiodactyla > Bovidae > Bubalus > Bubalus kerabau. Next base: position 19,926,771 of record NC_073641.1, read on the forward strand.
ATGGAAAAATAAGCAGTCATTAAAATCATGCTATAGATTGTGGAGGAAACCTTAATGACATGGAAATCTATAAACAACACATGGTTAAGTGAAGCTAATTGTAAGACATCACGCACAATATGATTACATTTTGTAAATATATATATATATATATTTCTAGGTGAAGTATACATATAGAAAAAGGACTGAGAGAATATAAATTAAAATGTTAATAACAATCTTTTGAGGTTGGGTGGATTATAAGAGATTTTTTTTTTTCTCCAAACTGTCTACAATAAACATGTTTTAATTTTGTTTACATTTTTGTTATTATTTTTACTTTGTTATCAAATAAAACATGCTCACAGTGTAAGGTTCAAGTAATACAGACACGTTTAAAATCTAAAGTAAAATTTCTCTTAATCCTTGTGTGTACAAGTCTATATTTTAATATTATTCTAGAATATTTATGCAATAGAATTACATATAGGTCTTCAATTTGCCTTTTATCGCTTAAAGTATCTGGCACATCTTCCCAGATATGTATGAGCACTTTTCTTGGTTTTCTTTTTTTAAGTCGATCAAGACCCTGGGAGGCCACAGGGAATGGAAATTAAAGAGTGAGGGTCTCCACTTACGGGCAGGGAATGAATGGGCACTGAAGTCCCAAGATGTCAGAGTTAAGAAGGACTTATTTAAACCCATTCCTTAAATGATGAAGAGATGAAGATCCGGAGACCAGAATCCACGTCTTCTAACTCTGTGTCCAACATTGCCTTTGCTATATACCACACCATGTAGTGTAAAACACAAAATAACAAGTCCTTTTTAAAGAACTCTTATCTTGCCAACCTTTTGTTTCAGCCTTAACATCCCTTACGGGAACTGGGGAAGTTACCTCTCCCCTGTACAAATGATTAAATACTAGTTAACCTTTGCTGGGCACCATAGGCCAAGTTCTCAGCTAAGCTATTTGCCTGTATTACCCTCATACAGTTCTTACAAGAGCTCTCCAAGGCTGGTCCTATTATTTTATCCATTTTACAACTGAAAAAAATTAAGGCTCAGAGAGGTTGAGTAACTTGTCAAATGTCCCGCAGCTAAGACAGGATGGAGCCAAGACTTGAAACTGTGTCTGGCCCCAGAGTCCCTACTTTTAAACATTATACTCTATTTCTTGCAGACTTAGCTCATAAAGTTTTCACAAAACACACTTTAATTACTCGCTCCCTTTCCCCTTTGTTATTATCCAGTCTTTCTCAAACAAAGCAAAACAGGAATGACACTAGAGAATGCAATTTGGTGTCAGGCAGGGTTCAGGGGCCCCACTTGGTGTTCAGGACTCTGTGCCAAACACTGGGATAAAAACAAAACAAAACACCCAGTCCAACCACAGCTATTCTTGCAGTTGGCAAAAAAGTCACCTGGCACTTTTCCTCTAAGGATCCTGCATGTCCCATACAAGGTAGTAAACTGCTTGCTCCCCAGGTATTTTCATTTCTTATGTAATACTGCACTCGTTTCAACTTGGCCAACACGTTAGCACTTGTAGGTAAAGCCAATCTTTTTTTCAATCAGACACACAATACACCCTGAGTCATGTGTTGAAGGCCCGTACAATGTTTTTATTGTGAGCACAGCCCCAAGGGCTTCGTCTTACAATCCTCACGTGTGTGTCAACCCTGCGGAGAAAGAACCTGCCTGACGCTGCTACGTGTGGCTGTCGCCCAGAGCTGCCGGAGGCTAGGGTATGCCATGAGCAGTCACTTCACCCACTGGGCACTGGCCCCCCCATAAGCAGGTGGTCAGGACTTTCCCAGATATTTTTACTAGAGTCTTCTCATGCTGCTGTTCAGTCTCTCTGCCTTTTGTATTTTCTGCTTATCTTCCTCTTCTTGTGTCCTAAGAGGCCACACGAACTCCACTACTGTCCCATAAAGCACAGAGCTGGTCCCCGCTCTCTTTCTTCCATTCTCCCCAGCACCTCTTCTGTTCTCTCCCCCCACCCAAGTGACATTTCGCCTTCTTTCTCTGTTCACTAGCCTCTTTTTGTCACTATTATAGCCATTGTCTATGAACAGGCTGGAGGCGCTGTCCTCAACATGGAGACGCAGAATCAGAAAGATTCAGTGCATTGGCTCTGGAGCCCCAGCAGCTTGGGTAAAATTCTCAGCATTGCTACCTACTAACTAGGTTAGTTAGAACATTCTCAGCACCCCTTGGAAGACATTCTGAGCATCAGTGTCCTTAGTGTTTATATTTCCCAAGAGAGAAAGTGATGAGATTCGTTTTCATCAATCAACTCAGAGGATGGAATATAGCACCAGATCATCTCAGAAATACTTGAGTTCACTTTTCTAAGAGATAAGTTATGGGTGTGGGGTGCTGATAATACATATATAAAGGCTAAAGCCTCATGGATCCCTCTTTTGGAAAAATAACAGTCATTCTGGCTTACCTTCTGTGGGAGCCTGGCTTTCCACGCCCTGGGTTCACGTTCAGTGTGGTGTAGTCGTAGCTCTTTGATTGGTGGGGCCTTTTCATTCTGTGCATTCACATCCCCCCTCCATCTACACGAAAAGATTCTTCATATAAGGCCACTTAAAGATTTTATTCCACTAATTATTCAGTTCAGTCCAGTTCAGTTGCTCAGTCATGTCCGACTCTTTGCGACCCCATGAATCGCAGCACACCAGGCCTCCCTGTCCATCACCACCTCCCAGAGTTCACCCAGACTCACGTCCATTGAGTCAGTAATGCCATCCAGCCATCTCATCCTCTGTCGTCCTCTTCTCCTCCTGCCCCCAATCCCTCCCAGCATCAGAGTCTTTGCCAATGAGTCAACTTTTTGCATGAGGTAGCCAAAGTACTGGAGTTTCAGCTTTAGCATCATTCCTTCCAAAGAAATCCCAGGGCTGATCTCCTTCAGAATGGACTGGTTGAATCTCCTTGCAGTCCAAGGGACTCTCAAGAGTCTTCTCCAACACCACAGTTCAAAAGCATCAATTCTTTGGCGCTCAGCCTTCTTCACAGTCCAACTCTCACATCCATACGTGACCACAGGAAAAACCATAGCCTTGACTAGACGGACCTTTGTTGGCAAAGTAATGTCTCTGCTTTTGAATATGCTATCTAGGTTGGTCATAACTTTCCTTCCAAGGAGTAAGCGTCTTTTAATTTCATGGCTGCAAGCACCATCTGCAGTGATTTTGGAGCCCAGAAAAATAAAGTCTGATGCTGTTTCCACTGTTTCCCCATCTATTTGCCATGAAGTGGTGGGACCGGATGCCATGATCTTCGTTTTCTGAATGTTGAGCTTTAAGCCAACTTTTTCACTCTCCACTTTCACTTTCATCAAGAGGCTTTTGAGTTCCTCTTCACTTTCTGCCATAAGGGTGGTGTCATCTGCATATCTGAGGTTATTGATATTTCTCCCGGCAATCTTGATTCCAGTCCAGCGTTTCTCATGATGTACTCTGCATATAAGTTAAATAAGCAGGGTGACAATATACAGCCTTGACGTACTCCTTTACCTATTTGGAACCAGTCTGTTGTTCCATGTCCAGTTCTAACTGTTGCTTCCTGACCTGCATACAAATTTCTCAAGAGGCAGGTCAGGTGGTCTGGTATTCCCATGTCTTGAAGAATTTTCCACAGTTGATTGTGATCCACACAGTCAAAGGCTTTGGCATAGTCAATAAAGCTGAAACAGATGTTTTTCTGGAACTCTCTTGCTTTTTCCATGATCCAGTGGATGTTGGCAATTTGATCTCTGGTTCCTCTGCCTTTTCTAAAACCAGCTTGAACATCAGGAAGTTCACGGTTCACATATTGCTGAAGCCTGGCTTGGAGAATTTTGAGCATTACTTTACTAGCGTGTGAAATGAGTACAATTGTGCGGTAGTTTGAGCATTCTTTGGCATTGCCTTTCTTTGGGATTGGAATGAAAACGGACCTTTTCCAGTCCTGTGGCCACTGATGAGTTTTCCAAATTTGCTGGCATATTGAGTGCAGCACTTTCACAGCATCATCTTTCAGGATTTGAAATAGCTCAACTGGAATTCCATCACCTCCACTAGCTTTGTTTGTAGTGATGCTTTCTAAGGCCCATTTGACTTCACATTCCAGGATGTCTGGCTCTAGGTCAGTGATCACACCATCATGATTATCTGGGTCGTGAAGATCTTTTTTGTACAGTTCTTCTGTGTATTCTTGCCACCTCTTCTTAATATCTTCTGCTTCTGTTAGGTCCATACCATTTCTGTCCTTTATTGAGCCCATCTTTGCATGAAATGTTCCCTTGGTATCTCTAATTTTCTTGAAGAGATCTCTAGTCTTTCCCATTCTGTTGTTTTCCTCTATTTCTTTGCATTGATTGATGAAGAAGGCTTTCTTATCTCTTCTTGCTATTCTTTGGAACTCTGCATTCAGATGCTTATATCTTTCCTTTTCTCCTTTGTTTTTTGCTTCTCTTCTTTTCACAGCTATTTGTAAGGCCTTCCCAGACAGCCATTTTGCTTTTTTGCATTTCTTTTCCATGGGGATGGTCTTGATCCCTGTCTCCTGTACAATGTCACGAACCTCATTCCATAGCTCATCAGGCACTCTATCTATCCGATCTAGGCCCTTAAATCTATTTCTCACTTCCACTGCATACCTGAATGGTCTAGTGGTTTTCCCTACTTTCTTCAATTTAAGTCTGAATTTGGCAATAAGGAGTTCATGGTCTGAGCCACAGTCAGCTCCTGGTCTTATTTTTGCTGACTGTATAGAGCTTCTCCATCTTTGGCTGCAAAGAATATAATCAATCTGATTTCGGTGTTGACCATCTGGTGATGTCCATGTATAGAGTCTTCTCTTGCGTTGTTGGAAGAGGGTGTTTGTTATGACCAGTGCATTTTCTTGGCAAAACTCTATTAGTCTTTGCCCTGCTTCATTCCGTATTCCAAGGCCAAATTTGCCTGTTACTTCAGGTGTTTCTTGACTTCCTACTTTTGCATTCCAGTCCCCTATAATGAAAAGGACATCTTTTTTGGGTGTTAGTTCTAAAAGGTCTTGTAGGTCTACATAGAACCATTCAACTTCAGCTTCTTCAGCGTTTCTGGTTGGGGCATAGACTTGGATTACTGTGATATTGAATGATTTGCCTTGGAAACGAACAGAGACAGAAACATTCTGTCATTTTTGAGATATCACCTCATTGAGATACCACCTCAAGCCAGTCAGAAAAAAATCTACAAGCAACAAATGCCAGAGAGGGTGAGGAGAAAAGGGAAACCTTCTATTGGTGGGAATGTAAGTTGCTGCAGCCACTACGGAGAACAGTATGGAGGTTCCTCAAAACAACTAAATATAGAATTATCACGTGATCCAGCAATCCCATTCCTGGGCATATATCTGGACAAAACTATAATTCAGAAAGCTTCATGCATCCCTATGTTCATAGCAGCACTATTCACCATAGTCAAGACATGGAAACAATCTGAATGTCCATCAGCAGAAGAGGGGATTAAGACGATGTGGTACAAGGACTTCCCTTGTGGCCCAGCAGCTAAGACTCCACACTCCCAGCACAGGGGGGCCGGGTTCCATTCCTGGTCAGAGAACTGGATCCCACACGCCAAACTAAGACCCAACACAGCCAAATAAATATCTTTTAAAAAGAAGTGTGGTACATAAATACAAAGGAACACTAATTAGCCACAAAAAAAGAACAAAATAATGCCATTTGCAGCAACATGGATGCATCTACAGAGTATCACACTAAGTAAAGTAAGTCAGAAGGAGAAGGACAAATACCACGTGGTATCACTTATATGTGGAATCTAAAATATGGCACAAATGAACCTATCTGTGAAACAGAAGCAAAATGAAGAACAAAGACAATAGATTGATGGTTGCAAGGAGGAGGTGAGGTGGGGGAGGGTAGGAGCTGGAGTTTTGAGTTAGCATGTGCAAACTATGCATATATAGAACAGGTAAAGAGCAAGTTCCAACTGTATAGCACGGAGAACTATATTCAATACCTGTAATAAACCATAATGGAAAAGAATATGAAAAAGAATATATATAAATGTATAACTGAGTCACTTTGCTATACAGCAGTAAATAACACAACAGTGTAATTCATCTATACTTCAATAAAAAATTGACTAAAAATTTTTTTCTCCCATAGGAAGAGAATATGAATACGACTAAGAAAAGCTTCAATTTGGAAAAATAATTGAAACTCTTTAGAGCATCATGTTCTAAAGGGCAGGGGAACTCTATAACAGCAATAAAATTGTCAGCCTTTAATAATAAGCTACATATTCATGGTATTTTGTCATTTGTAAAGCATTTTTTAACAATATCTACATATTTACTCATTCATTTGCTTATTCTTTCAACACCAGGATCACATTATGACTTTGGTGGGTTCTAGGCACTTTCACCTTCTTGGGTCCCTTCCTCCATTAAAAAAGTTAAAATAGTTCAGTACGTTTTTATGGGCCATTAAAAAGTTTAAGGTTTCAGGTATGACCTAAATAAAATCACTTACGACTATACAGTGGAAGTGACAAATAGATTCAAGGGATTAGATTTGATAGACCCTGATGCTGGGAAAGATTGAAGGCAAGAGGAGAAAGGGACGACAGAGGATGAGATGGTTGGTCCACCCACCACCGACTCAATGGACATGGGTGTGGGTGGACTCCAGGAGTTGGTGATGGACAGGGAGGCCTGGCATGCTGCGGTCCATGGGGTCACAAAGAGTCAGACACGATTGAGTATCTGACTGAACTGACTGAAAAAGTATTTACTGATATGAGGAAAGTTTAAAGCATCTTTTCCACTCTAACAGCTCCTTTTTGTTTTTTCTTCTGATTTTAAGAGAAACTGAAGCATTTTCATGGGCCCTCAAAAGTATTGTGGGCTCTGGGCATGGTGCATACTGAGCCTACTGGATAAATCAGCCTGCACCAGGAGTGGGCTGGGGATTAGATGCCCACAGATGAACACAGGTGCCTCCCACACCCTAAGGAGCTCCACAGCCTCAAGGAAACAGACCAGCAAACAAGCCATTCTGATGCTGCTGCTCTGCAGGCTCAGCTATCCACCCTCGTAAGAGCATGCCGGAGGCAGCATCTAACTCTAAGGATAGTGGGAAGGTTTGTCATTCAGCACTGCCTGAATGACTCTTTAAACCAACATTTTTCAGCAATTCTGGGTTTGAGTTTGGGTTCAAATTTTAGAATTTCTGGCAGGCCACTTGAAAAACTGAGAAATGAACATTAGGCAAAGAAGCGAGTTTCAGGGAATTTAAGGACTGTGCTATTAATTTCAATATATGGAGATAGACACAATTTTATATTTTGATTAATACACAAGATTTATTTTTGCTGCAAGCACGGGGACTTAGGCTACCTCTGAGTCAGAAGACAGTATCAAGCTGAGCAGCTGCTGTAGTCCTGGATGAAGAGTATACTAAGGGCTGGGAGAAAGGGTGGGGAGCTCAGGGTATCTAGCTGGTTCCACAGGGAGAATACAGTTCAATGGGGTGTGAAAAACCTTTCCTTCCCAATCATATAAAAGACCACGGTTAGGGCAGAAAATAATTTTCGGTGCTGAAAAACAACCAAATGAGCCAAATGAACCAAATGGTAACAGTTAACCTCAAATATTTTAGACATTGATTAAAATTTGACAACACAGTTAGTTGCAGGGCATTCAAGATACTCCAGCTGCCAAGCTCCAGTCGTTAAACCTACCAATCTCAGGATAACAAGAGCAAACATTTAGGATGTCCCGAGAGCCATGGCGAGAGCTTTATATCTGCTTTTAATCTTCATAGCAAATCTACTGTGTGAATATTATTATTACCCCCGTTTTATAAATGAGGCAAGTGAATCAAGGAAACTTTAGATGACCTGCCTTAGGGAGGATAGAGCTGAGATTTGAACGCTGCTCTGAGACTTGTTCTCTGAGTCCCCACACGTCCACATCTGTGTGACGCGTCTGACATGCCCTCCGATGCCTCGTGTCTGACCACTGCCATCCCTGCTCAGCTTCACACAGGAGCCACCTGACAGTCCCTCAGCATAGGCTTCTGACCTGGCACAGTAGAACATGATGGAGACCCTCTCAGCTTCATAGGAGCAACACAGAAGGGCTGTGAGAACTCACAACCTATGCGGAACATTGACACAGACCAACAGGCGATGGGGAATAATGATGCTCAATCCCAAGACAGATTTCATGTGACTTCTCAGTCCCATGGGGTCCAGCAACTGGTAGCAGAGTCAGAGTTGCCAGATACAATGTAGAATGCCCAGTTCACTTGGAATTTCAGATCAACAATGAAGAAATGTTTACTAGAAGTATGTCCCAAATACTGCATGCCTGCTAAGTTGTTTTATTTGTGTCTGCCTCTTTGTGACCCTATGGACTATAACCTGCCAGCCTCCTCTATCCATGGGATTCTTCATCAAGAATACTGGAATAGGTTGCAATTTCCTTCTCCAGGGTACCTTTCCAACCCAGGGATCGAACCTGAGTCTCTTATATCTCCTGCTTTGGCAGATGGGCTCTTTACCTCTAGTGCCACTTGGTATGCCAAATATTGCATGGAACATACTTAGAGCAAATCAATATTCATTGTTATTTATTTGAAATTCAAAGTTCACTGTGTATTTTATTTTACTTTTTTTTTTTTTGGCTCAAAACGACAACCCTAAGCGGTAGCCACCTTGGTGATGCACACTCTTACAAGCCTGCTTCCTTTCCTGCCCGGCTCCCCTGTCTCTCATCCAGATCCTGGGATCACAGGCACAATGGAGAACTCAGATGGAAGCTCTCGAAGGTCCATCCATCAGCCAGGACTCCCTCGGCCACTCTAGCTTCACTGGTTTCTTACTATAAAGGAGTGTTCCAGGCCATTCTTGAGAGATAGTGAAGCATTATTGGAATGAGCAGTAATTGGTTCAGATAATCATTTATTCATTTAATAATTAGCCCCATTTGTTGAAAGAAACTCTTGTCCTTGCATAGAGGAATATAGTGACATATGCACTCAGAGAACCCATCTCTTAGCAGCCGAAACAGCAAGATGCCCAATTTCCCCAGTTTTACGTCAGTTGGAAGGAACGCAGTTAAAGCATGACGTTTTCAAGGTCAGTTCTTCACAAATAAAACCAGTAGCACATAATTATTTCTTTATATAACTAAATATAATGTATTAATTCTAAAAGCAATGACTGATTACAAAGAGACAAATTCAGAAAGCCTTGAAATTATACTTGTCTTTGACCCACATCAGAAACTTGGTTTCCTTTCCATAAATTATCAATTGGGACAATTAGAGGAAAATAGCAGGCATTAGAGAAAAGCACTTGCACCCAATGGGTTTACACAGGAATGAGACCTCCTTGCAAACTTGCAAAAACAAAGCCAAACCTTGGCTGCATATAAGCCTGAAATGAGAAAGAAGGTGCTCTTTTTTTCATAAACCCGATGAAATGAAACCTTTTGCTCCTTTTTGTCTGCTGGATCTTCATTACAAAGGAAGGAAGCTATAATCTTGTAGCTGCAAGAAAATCTTTCCCCAGGGTGTTGCTGGAAGGGCTCCTGGAGTCAACTAGCTCTGCAACTCTGTCCGGAGAGGTTTTTTCTCATAGCCGCCCAGGGAAGCAAACAGATTGGATGGCTGGCTCTGGTTACCTATGGCTGCATTCCCCTGGGCATTCCAAGGACTGCCCCCCCCACCCCCCGCCCCACACCTTCCACCTGGCCTGTGACCTCTGACCTTGGCCCTGTGGCTAACACGGGCATGGGGGAGGTGGGAGAGGCGTAGGTGTGAGGCTGCCTGGGCCCAGGCCACAGATGAAAGAGTCAGCTGTTTCCACTCCTCACGCTCACTTGTGAGGTCCTGGATGCTGCCGAACTGATATGTCTCCAAATCCCGGCTGCTCACAGGGTTGTGTAGACAAACTGTAACTCCAGTTGTACCCGTGTATGTGTGTCGGATGGGAGGCGGCAGCCTGGCTTCCAATCCCAGCTCTGCCACGGACTTGCTCCAGGGCCTCGCCCCTCAGGACCATCGGTTTTCTCATCTGTGAAATGCGGCAGTTGGATCACCACAGGAGCTTGGGCAGGGGGTGCTGAGGAGGCAGATCATAGCCATTCCCTAAAGTCCTCCTCATCATGTCCACCGAGTCAACGAAAATTATTCCACGTTAATCTGTCTTATGTTGGGTTCCTTCACAGAAGATTTTCTTTGAAAAAAGATTTTTGTTGCTTCTATAAACCAATGGAGTAGGCTATCTCTAAATGACCTTCCAAACTCATGATTCTATAATTTCATGATCCCAAAACAAAAGTTCAGAGTTGGCCTTTTTAAAGGATTGCATATTGCCTGGGGGTCTCCACTGGTGGCTCAGATGGTAAAGAATCTGCCTGTAATGCAGGAGACCTGGATGCGATCCCTGGTCCGGAAGATCCCCTGGAGAAGGAAACGGCTACCCACTCCAGTACTTTTGCCTGCGGAATTCCATGGACAGAGGAGTCTGGCGAGCTACAGTCCATGAGGTTGCAAAGAGTCAGACACAACTGAGAGACTAATATACACATATGCTGCTTGGGAGAATGAGAAAGTTATGAGATATATGATGATATGTTTCTGATCCTGAAAATTCTCTTATGTAACCTACCCTTGGAGACATATTAATTTCCAGGGCCCAAGCCCCCTCCTTTGTTACACTGGATAAAGGCTCACATGTTAATTATTTAGCCACTGGTGCTAATTGGAACTGCCTTGAAAACATTTCCGTGTGTGACATAAGGCTCTGGCAATTTGAACGTACCTTTTTTTTCTTTCATATCAGCAGTTATTTTATGGACTGGGCTTAGACAGCTTAGGCTTAGCAACAGTGGGTACTGGATTGGTGAATTATTCATGTAATCTACATTTCCTGGCTGCTATGGATAATTGACAGGTGTCGTGTCACCTTTTACAAACGTCCCACAATTAGAGACTATATATCAGTGTTTGACTTCATTGTAATGCTCCCTTTCCAAGCTAGTTTCATATTTTATTTACAGCTTAGTGGCATTTTTTGACTTGGCTGCCTATTTCTCTCACTTTCAATTCCAAGCCTTTTGCTCTACTTAATATAACCAGGAACATTTAAATAATAAGACTCCCTCTCCATTTGCTAAAGGCAGTCAGTCATTGTGGCTGTGTTTTATTCATTCAGCCATTATGTTAGTCAATTTCTTGATTTAAGAAACCTAGGATGAAATGCAGCTGTAAGGAAACCATGATATAAATCTGTTTTTATGACTTGTTTGGTTCACAGGGGGAAAAAAAAAAACTAAAAGCAAATCTTCCCAGGGCCCGACACAAGTTGTAAACTGTGGGGAAGGTTAGCCAGTTAAACTATGTGACTTAATAGGAGCAACGGAACATTTCAGATCTGCACCGGAGTGGGAAGGTTTCTGGAATTAGAAATGAAGCCAGGGTTCATTTTGGGCCCTGTTCTCTTTGGGCCCAGTGAGAAAAAATGGGTAAGAAAATAAACCTGGAACTGATAACCTAATGCGAGAACCATAAATTAAACACTTAAAGCAAATAGAACCTTTGGAATCCTGCAGTCCCCCCTTTTCCACTCAGCTCAACAGGAAACTGAGGCCTGAGGCATGCCAGGGCTTCCTCACCATCCCAGCTCCAGCTGGTGGAAAAGTGGAAAGCTGGGGTCAGTCGAAGCCTGCTCCGCACTTCCACTGCTCTGCAGTGGGATGGATTATCCGTGCTACCCCCAACAGTATCCTCTCACCTCCTCTGTGGCTGTTACTCGCCATCCCTTGGGAGAATTCACTTTTCCTCGTTCTCACTCGTGTGCCCTGTGTGGAATTATTTCATGCTGACTCTTGGCGGGAGCATGGTCGACTAAGCCCATCAGTGAATCCATTGGCCCAAATGGATGCTTCAGGAGTGGCCCCATGACCTAACTCAGACCGTGAGTCCCAGCAGTTCCATCAGTGCTGTGGCAAGAGATTTTCTGTCCCGCTAGAGTGGATCGGGCTGCAAGAATGACAGTTGCTGCAGGTATTTTGCTCTCCACATGGAACAGACTGGAGCCACCGGGAGTAGGTGGAAAAAGTGTATCCTGTGATACCTGAGGGTGAAGCCTGCAACTCAGAAACACTGAGCAGAGAGAGCAAACCTTGGTTAAGTAAACCTATCATTTATCTTCTAAACTAGGACAACTTTGAGAATGAAACAGGACAAGATGAATGTCAAGCCAGACTGTTTACATAAACAGGACTATCCTGGGCAAACAGGAACATGTGGTCATCGTGCTCCAGGATGGCATCCTCTGAGCTGCTAGATTAAGCCAGCTGAATTAAGCTGGCACTCTCTTTGGCCTTTTTCGTCTAGTGTGTAAGTTGCTTGGTCATGTCTGACTCTTTGCAACCCCATGGACTGTAGTCCGCCAAGCTTCTCTGTCCATGGGATTCTCCAGGCAAGAATACTTGAGTGAATTGCCATTTCCTACTCCAGGGGATCTTCCCGACCCATGGATCGAATCTGGGTCTCCTGCATTGCAGGTGGATTCTTTATCCTCTAAGCCACCAGGGAAGCCCACATGACAATGGACTCACTTCATCGTCGAGGGCTGTTTGAGTTAGGCATTTTGTAACTTGCACATGATGGTTTTAACTGAAATACATGTGCTGCTTCTTGTACTTTCTAAAATCTTATCCTATATCATATCTTGAGCTTGCAATTAAAGGTGCTCATTATATGCTTTTCTTTTAATAAATGTTCAAACTTTATATTTAACCTTTTACTTCAAATAATTAAAACCATCACTTGTAGAACGTTTACATTTACAGAGAACTTCCAAGTTAATTGTCTTACAATACCCCTGTGAAATAGGTATCGCCCAAGGTTTGGAGAAGTTAAAAAATTTACCCAGGCCCACAGGGCTGATGTAGCAGATGTGTGCATCCTCAGTCGTGTCCGACTCTTAGTGACCCCATGGAATGTAGCCCTCCAGCCTCCTCTCTCTATGGGATTTCCCAGGCAAGAATACTGGAGTGGGTAGCCACTTCCTACTCCAAGGGATTTTCTTGACCTAGGGATCGAACCCAGGTCTCTTGCATTGCAGGCAGATTCTTTACTACTGAGCCACCTGGGAAGCCTGATGTGGCAGATATGCAGTGGTAATTTTCTGTAATGGGGGAAAAATCCTACAACACTGAGTTTTATTGTCTTCCAGTTTCTGTGACATAAGTATTCCAACAACAGCTAATTTCAGAGCATCAAGCCTATATCACTGAGCGTGGAGACAGGAAAAGCTTCCATGGCTCTTAGGAACCCGCTTTAGCGCCCCACTGTGTGAAACGTCTAAGACTTCTGACTCCGTTCCTAAATTCCTCCTTTTTTTCTTCTAGTTGTTCCTGTGAGGCAGTCAGTTCTGAATTGTGCTCTTTCAACAATGTAGCTATTCTCCAGGGCTTCAGGCTTTCAAAAGAGATCTCCCCAGAGCAGAACTACAATAAGCAGCTTGGTTCAGACCTTGTGTGTCCCGGGTCTGTCTCCAAAGAGGCCACCCTCGGCAGGAACCAGCTCCAGTCTTCAGCATTTACTCTGCTCCTCACCTGGATGTGGCTACTTCCCTGGCCCTCTCTTCCCCTGATCTGCTTCTGCTCATCCTGCAGCTAGTGTTAAGTGACATGTCTGGGCCCTCAACTCCATCTGCAGGGCTGCTGTGTAGAATAGGAGCAATAATACAGAAAGGGGCTGTCACCCCAGAGTGAGAAGTCAAGGCCTTGGTCTAGCTTCTTGTGGGCTGGATTAACGACAGCAAGTGCCTCTGCTACTCCGATCACTGCTAGCAGTCCCAAGCCGGCACAGTGAAGGGGACAATTATGAAGCTGGTTCACATTCATGATCTCATGTGAAGGTTTTGACTGGATTGTGTGCTAAACGCTTTGCTTCAGCAAAAAGAACTTGGAGAAGAGTTGAGTCATGTGAAAACCCTGGTGGCAGCAACCTAATTTCCAGTATTGGGGCTTAAGTGAAATGAGCCAGGCTTTAAAGGGCTTGCCTTACAAGCTCAAACCTACTGGTCACCGACAAATGCCACAGTCACCTTAACTGTCAAAAATCCTGGAGCCGTTGAACCTCATGGTCGTAGTAATTTTGTGTCTTTGACGTCCAGAATATGTAAAACTTGAGAAGAAGGTCTTCTGGTAACGTTTCAATCCAAATATTTGTGGATTACTTTTTCATCGCGACTGCGGTTTCCTCCCTGTGAGTTAGGGAGCGGGGAGTCATGATGACACTATGGCATTCAGTTCAGTTCAGTTCAGTCGCTCAGTCGTGTCCGACTCTTTGTGACCCCATGAATCACAGCACGCCAGGCCTCCCTGTCCATCACCACCTCCTGGAGTTCACTCAGACTCATGTCCATCGAGTCAGTGATGCCATCCAGCCATCTCATCCTCTGTCGTCCTCTTCTCCTCCTGCCCCCAATCCCTCCCAGCATCAGAGTCTTTGCCAATGAGTCAACTCTTCGCATGAGGTGGCCAAAGTACTGGAGTTTCAGCTTTAGCACCATTCCTTCCAAAGAACATCCTGGGCTGATCTCCTTTAGAATGGACTGGTTGGATCTCCTTGCAGTCCAAGGGACTCTCAAGAGTCTTCTCCAACACCACAGTTCAAAAGCATCAATTCTTTGGTGCTCAGCTTTCTTCACAGTCCAACTCTCACATCCATACATGACCACTGGAAAATCCATAGCCTTGACTAGACGGACCTTTGTTGGCAAAGTAATGTCTCTGCTTTTCAATATGCTATCTAGGTTGATCATAACTTTCCTTCTAAGGAGTAAGCGTCTTTTAATTTCATGGCTGCAGTCACCATCTGCAGTGATTTTGGAGCCCAGAAAAATAAAGTCAGCCACTGTTGCCACTGTTTCCCCATCTATCTGCCGTGAAGTGATGGGACCAGATGCCACGATCTTAGTGTTCTGAATGTTGAGCTTTAAGCCAACTTTTTCACTCTCCTCTTTCACTTTCATCAAGAGGCTTTTTAGTTCCTCTTCACTTTCTGCCATAAGGGTGGTGTCATCTGCGTATCTGAGGTTATTGATATTTCTCCCAGCAATCTTGATTCCAGCTTGTGCTACTTCCAGCCCAGCATTTCTCATGATGTACTCTGCAACGATGGCTAATTCTGCTATGGTCAGTGCTCAGTTGTCCACTCTCAGAAGGATCATTTAAAAAATCTTTTAAGGTTTGTTTTGGGGTGGATTTTTATACTTCTCCTTGAACATGGGCATGTCAGAGCACCCAAGCGTTCCCTTAGAACAACTTAATGAAGCAAGTTTATGAAGAGTTGGGAAGCTGCCCTCTCTCACCAGGCTGGCCTCCTGCAATGGCAGCTCCTGGGGGAACAAGGTGTCCTTGTCCAGAATGATTCAAATATGGAATGGAGTTTGGGCCTCCTTTAGCTGTTCCTACAGAAGAAGGGATGGTGACTCTGTTTCATGATGATTTTCCTCATGTGAAGAGAATAGTGATGAAGTGAATCAACCAGAACACTTTTGTGTATCAGGGTGAATGTGCTCACACAAGAAGCGTGGAGCATAAAGTCAAAGTAGAGGCCACGTTCCCTCTTGCAAGAGTTCAAAGTTCAAAACTTGTGCTTTTTGACCTGCTAAATAGCAGGAAGCAATCCACTGCAGTTTATAATAAAGAGTTAAGCTGGAATCAATGGCTGAGGCTGTAAAATTTCAGAGGAACTGTAGATCAGAGAAGAATTTGGAAAGAAGGGGAAACTGAAGCTGGGTCTTGAGAGCTGAACAGGAAAGGGAGGACATTCCAGCTAAGCAGAACGTGAGTGTTATGTGAGACACATGGAGGCATGAGTGTCTGGCGGGAGGGGTGTTTTTATGCCCTATTACCAGTAAGCAGCTAGGGCTCTCCAGAGCAAGTGAGTTGTTTACAAAGCAAACTTCTAGATAGAGGAGGCATTAACAGTTCATAAAGTGAAGAATAAGCAGACCCTGCCATGAAAGATAATACAGCAAATCCAATCACCATTAAGTGGGAATCAACCATAACCAACGGGTTATGGTTATCAGACTATGACTCACAATGATACTTCTTGGAACGTCAGGCATCCATGCATATTCGGACTGAAAAGTCTTTCTGATATTTTCCGCTGATGATTGAATTGGATTATGCACACTGATTTGCTTTGCTACATGGTCAATGTTGTCATTAAGATGACCATCCCTCAAGAAACTAGATATTGATAAATTCATAATTATTTAAAGTTATGAACTCTATGTGGTTGATATGCTAGGCTCCCCAAAAGCATGAAAGTAATGAAAATGAAGGTATTACATATTTCTAGGGGCTTAAATGTCTGCACGTTTCTGAAAGCTTGACACAGCTCCGGTAAATGAAGGACAACACCGAGCATGGTGACTTCATTGTGGCAGAAACCCACAGGAATTGACATTTCCATCATGCTGATTGCTAGTCTTTCCTGGTGGGAAGTGGAGAAGTTCTGGATCTCTCTGTAGCACCGTATGTCGGCCTGACAATATTTAAAAGTTGTAAAGATTCAGCTTCCTCATGTATAGAATCAGGCTGATATACCTCTCCCATTCCCCTCAGACAAATAGGCCCCTCATAGGGAACTGAATCCCCAAAAAGGAAGAAGTTCACCCAAGAAAAGCTTTGAGTGGAGCCTAGAGGTATATTTCAGGGAGAAGTAGAATTAAAAAGCCAGAAATTCTATCCAAAGTGACTAAAAAAAGAGGATAAATTCCCAGTTTATGCAAATATCAGACAGAGGGGCTTCATGGTGGATGAGTTCTACCATTTGTGAGAAAATTGAGCAAGCCTCAGACAAAGTTTGGGAATCTCCTTCCATAAATATTTAGGAGTTTTTCGTACAGTATTTATTTGGAGATAAGAAAATGGTAATAATTAGCCATTTCTGTTTGGTGTCTATTAAACTGCTGCTTCCAAATAGCTTTCCATGAGAAAACAACTTTTAAATCTTAATGGAAAAATGAAAAAGCCCAAAGTGGTCAAGTAAAAACTTTATAATCGAGAGAAAACAGGAAGAAAAGAAACTGCTTTGACATGTGTCAAAAATCCTGGCTCAGACAACAAAGTCTCTGTCCTTGGAAAAATGGGAGGTTTCCCAGGAAAATGTGTGTTGCCTGGGAGCAGATGTGGGAGCTTCCAGGAAGAGGAGAAGCCCTGGGATCTTCTCCCATATCGGTCTGGTGGCCACCCTGACTTGTCTCTTCTCTCTCCTGACCAGTCTGACGTCATCAAAGTTTCTGCTCCCTCATAACCAGCCTTCACATGGCTTCATGGCCTCTCAGTCCCCTTTCAAATGAAGACCCTTCTGTTTCACCTTCCTCATACTGATTAGCACATTCTTGCTGCACTTTAAGTTCTTGGGAGAGGACTTCCCAGGTGGTCCAGTGGTTAAGAATCCACCTGACAATGCAGGGTTCATGGGTTTGATTTCTGGTCTGAAATATCCACATGTCCCAGGGCAAGTAAGCCTGTGCACCATGACCACTGAAGCCCGCGCTCTAGAAACAGGGCTCTGCAACAAGAGAAGCCCCCATAACAAGAAGCCTAAGCACCGCAAGTAGAGAGTAGCCCCCATTCGCTGCAACTAGACAAAGCCCACAAGCAGCAATGAAGACTCAACATAGCCAAAAAATAAGATTAACTAATTAATTTAAAAATTGTAAACTGTAAGCAAAATAAGTATTGGAAGAATGCTAACAAAAATTATTTCTAAAAAATAAATAAATTCTTGGGAGACTGAATCTGATCGGCCCAGTTCACTTGTTGGTGCCAGGTTGTATTACAGGCCAATGTCTGGCTAGGGCAACAGTTGCCTTCAGGAGGGATGCAATGCCCTCACCAGAGATGCACTGGTCCAATTCCTCGGAGCAAATGAGGGGAGGGTGGTAAAAGGGTGTGGTCAGGGCATTTCTCATCAGAAAGGGCTGAGGCATGAGAATGCTCTGATTGCTGTCTCTGTTAAAATGTAGTAGTAACTGGTTCTTCTTCAGGACTGGCAAAGGTGCTAAACTGCAGCTTGAGGGCATGTTTTATTATTTTATCAGTCATTGATCTATTCTAATCCATCTCCTATCATAAAAGATTTGAGGTGGCTTACAAAACTATATACAAGTATCAAATGGTTGAGAAATGTAGGAAAATTTCAGGGGAAAGGATGAGGGTAAGGGAAGTTTGGGACGGACATGTACACACTGCTGTGTTTAAAATGGATAACTAACAGGGACCTACTGTGTAGCACAGGGAACTCTGCTAAGGTTATGTGGCAGTCTGGATGGGAGGGGAATTTGGGGGAGAACAGATACGTGTATATGTATGGCTGAGTTCCTTCACTGTTCACCAGAAACTATCACAACATTGTTAATCAGCTGTATCTGGGCTTTCCTGATGGCTCAGCAGGTAAAGAATCCTTCAGCAATGCAGGAAACCTAGGAGACTTGGGTTCAAGACTGGGTTGGGAAGATTCCCTGAAGAAGGAAAATGGCAACCCACTCCAATATTCTTGCCTGAAAAACGCTATGGACAGAGGAGCCTGGTGGGCTACAATCCAAAGAGTCACAAAGAGTCAGACATGACTGAGCGACTAAGCACCATCTCCCAATATAAAATAAAATGTTAAAAAAAAAAAAAAAAAGAAATGTAGGCAAATTCCTATTTTCCTAAGAATAAGAAAATTAAAAGCTGGGACAAAATTATCACCACAGAGTCTATATAACATCGAGTATTGGAAAATTGCTAAAAATTGGCCTTGAATTTGTTTCTAAACCCGAGACCTGCCAAACTTAATAGCAAGTGGCTAAAAACAAGGGAAAAGTCCTGGCAGAAAGTGTTATTTATGCTCTAACAGGTTTTTAGCCAAGGCTGTGGAAGCCAGTCTCTCTAAAGAAACAGATTTTCTTCTTCTTTTTTTTTTTATATAGTTTATGGGCCATCTTAATGGGAAGGAGATTCTCGATTATATCTCAAGGCTTTTTGTGGTCCTGATTTCATAATAATGGTTGTGATTTCACTGAGCAAGCAAGAAAACAAATAATTAAGAAGGCAAGATTTTATATATATATATATTATATATATATTATATATATATATATATTATATATATATATATATATAGCTAAGACCAACCTCCGACATAACATTCCACTGAAGCCTTGGGCCCCAGCCTCCTCCAAAATTTTGTAGACATAGTTTGAAAGCTGAAGAGGCAGATCATAAAATCCTCATTTCTTTTTTATTGTGCATTGTAAGGCAAAAAATATAGGAAGCCTGGCTTGGTGATTATTCTACTCTCTGCTTTTTTTTTGCCTGTAGCATTTCTGACATCCTCAGATCTTCTGAAGCTCTTTATTTACTTTATTTTTTTCTTTTGTTTATAGAATAGTAAAAAGTCCTAGAAAGCTTGGTCCTGATGCATAACAACGGAGGACATCTACCCTGGAGTAGCTGGCTCCCCATACTGAATGAGATGCACTATGGGGGCTCTGGAAAGCTGAATGGGATGTTCCCTCTCAGATTGGAACTGGGAATCATTCTGTTTCAAAGGACAGCTGTCACATAATATTTATTGAGCAGCCACCATATTCTAAGTGCCATAGGAAGCATATATGTACCTGACATTTGAAAAGAGGAGACTAGTTTTTTAAGTACCGCAATTAATTTGAATACATGATTTGAAAAGAGGTAGAAGGAATTCTTGGTGCTTTATCTTTTGCTGACAAAAATGCCACATGGATTGCCAAGATGGTGATCCTGAAAAGCCATTTACAATATTCAATTAACAATAATTAAGGCACTCAGTGGGAAGCTCCTTACTGACTTACTAAATAGCAAAAATTGGTACTTGGAATTCCCGGTGGATGAGAGAAAAGATAATAAGTACCCAAAATATAGAGACAATCGAAATGAAACCAATTATGATCAAATTATATCACGCAAATAGACACACAAGTTGAATTAGAAATATTTAAGTTTTTGATGAGAAATATTAAAAAGAGATATAATAACATTTTAGCCATTAATTGATCATCTAATCTAGTTTAGTTCTGGGAAGGGAGCTGGTTTATAAAGCTTCAAGTTTTACATATGTTGATAAGGGACCACAGTCTATTATAACAACTTCATATTTCTAGGAGCTAGTAAAGTCTAATTTACTCTTAATATAGTTAATACCAAACTATAATTGATTCTATTACCAATAGTCTTAAAAAGACAGTTAGCTAGTCATTTAGTCCATCTTTTCACAATCAGATACTCACAAAATATCAATGCTAATTTGATTTACTATATTCAACTTTAGTAATTTTAAACTATTCTCTAACAACTAATTTTCTATGGTACTAAAAAAAATTCTTTGTTTTTTCTACTTTATAGTTTTTTTCTCACATAATCTCTTACTATAACTCATTTCTCCATGAGTTTTCCCTCCTTCATATATTTAAAATGGTACAATCAACTCCAATAATTCTGCAATATGCAGTTAAGCTGTAAGTCAAGGGTTGCCTGTATATGCTTGTAATGCAGTAAATCTAAAGCATGGGAGTCTTGTTAGGTTTCACTAATCCAACCTCCCCGTTAATATGTGTATATTCATACTTAAAATTGATTAATATTCAAGTCTAAAAACCTAACCCAGTCTGATCTCTGACAAGGAAAAAACAATCAGTGTATTCATCATTAATTACGCAAGCATCAGTAAAAGTTCTCTTTCAAATCCATCGAAGTCATCCACCCATTCATATGAAAACAACTCTAAGGAAGGCATAAAATCATGGTGACATACAGATGTAAATATGTATATTTGTGTGTGTATACATATATATATATGGGCTTCCCTGGTGGCTCAGCGATAAAGAAGTTGCCTGCAGTGCAGGGGCCACAGGAGACATGGCTCAGTCCCTGGGTGGGGGAGATCCCCTGGAGGAGGGCATGGCAAGCCACTCCAGTTTTCTTGCCTGGAGAATTCATAGACAGAGGAGCCTGGCAGGCTACAGTCCATAGGGTTGCAAAGAGTTTCACAAGACGGAAGCAACTTAGCAAGCACGAATATATATATATATATATTTATATTTATATTTATAATTTATATGTGTATATATATGACTTACATATATATATGTAAATGTATATAGAAAATATTTTCCAAAAAACTGAATCATACCTGGACTTCCCTGGTGGTCCAGGGGCTGAGACTCCATGCTCTGCAGTGCAGGGGACCTAGGTTCAATCCTTGGTCAGGGACCTATATCCATCATGCTGTAACTAAGAGTTTGCACAAGCAATGAAGGTCAAAGATCCCACATGCCTCAACTAAGATCCAGCATAGCCAAATAATAAATAAAATAAACAAATATTTTTAAAAAACTGGATTGTATTTTAATATGTTGTAAATATATTTTTATTCTAGTTAATAGATATAAGTTATACTAATTAATTATGGCATAGTAGTATGGATGTAGTTTACTTCATTTGATCAATCCTCTATTGTTCAACATTTAGGATCTTTCAGTTTATTTGTACATACATCTTTATACACTTATTTGATAGTTTCCTTGGGATGAATTTCTTCAGGTCAAATGTTTAACATTTCAAATATATATTGACAATTTGTCCTCCAGAAATGTGGTTCAATTTTGCATAGCCATGGGCAGTGCAAATAATGTGTCAAATAACCCACATCCGGGACAACCCTGATTTTTTCTTATCTGATAGATGAAGAGGTATCTGGCTGTCATGTTTATTCTTTGGTTACTGTAAGGATGAAAAAGCTTTCATATGTTAAATAGTCATACAATCATTTCTTCTTTTGTAAATTCCCAAATCATGTTCTTTGTCCACTTCTACATAGTAAGAATACTGTCCTCATTGTTAGTTACATCTACAGATTTGCAAATGCTTTCCATAATTTGCGTTTGTCTTTTAAATTTGTTCGCAGTACTTTTTTTTTTTCTATTTTTGCATGCTAGTTTTTAAACCAATAAATATTCTTAGAAGTCTTTTTTTGTTTTGTTTTCTAATTTTTGGCTGCCCCACGTGGCATGTGGGATCTTAGTTTCCTGACCAGGGATTGAACCCTTGCACCCTGAATTGGAAAGCAGAGTCTTAACTACTAGACCGCCAGGGAAGCTCTCTTAGAAGGAATTTTTTAATAAATAATAAATAAATAAATTCATTTGGAAGAGTGATGGAAATGTTGTCAACTTTTTAAAACAGTTTTTAAATGGCTGTAATTTTCAGTAAGAACTTTGGAATATAGAAGCTCTCTTGCAGTCCTTTGATTCACTGAGTGTCTCTGCATGAAAAGCACTAAGCTAGCCATTGGCAGGTGGGTGGGGTTACTAGGATGTTTACACCTGATCACTGTCTTCAGATCTGTGCAAAACAAACAAACAAAACAATGCCTGAACATGGCTGAATATGGGTGAACCTAAGAGGATAGGCTAGTAGTAGCTTTGGAGTTCAGAGTGTGAAAAAAATGGTCGTTCAGTGGAACTTGTGGGAAGATGGGTGGTTGTTGGTGAGCCAGTTAGTTTGCTTCAGCGGCACGACTGGTTTAACTTGAGGATTAGATGAATGTGCCGCCCTCAATTACATCCTGTGTCTGCTTTAGGGTATGTATCTATTCTGATCCAGCAATGAACTCTCATTTGGAGCAGTCGCAAAGAGTCAGACATGACTGGACAACTGAACAACAACACCCTGATCCTCCTAATCCTGGCTATCAGGATATTTTCTGTACACCAATAAAAGCAAGGACCTGATCTAACACACTCTACTAGGAAGAATGTCTTCTGACCTCTAAGATCTCCATCAAAATCATAGTTTGCCAAGGTGTAAGCTGACCGCATCCTTTATAGGCATGTAGATCAGCCAGCTGGCAAACCCTGGCCACCACTCTCCCCAGGCAATCAGCCAATGACCCAGCACTCCCAGCAAGATTCATCCCCACTGCAACATTTATTTAATTTTATGTTTGAGGCCTTCTGTTAATTGGGACCTTTTGCAAAGTCTTTCAGGCACTTTGAAGTGCCCATTCTCCCATCAATTTCTGGTGAAAATTTATAGTCCTGTCACACATGTCTTCAGCAAGAAATCTAGCCAAAGACTGAAGTTGATTTTTTTTTTCCTTTACCTAACTCAATGTAGCAGAAATGAGGCAAAGGAACTGTCAGTCATTTCTAAGGATGGCAATTTTCACTGCTTGACAATCTTAACTATAAAATTCCAGCTATTTGATGATATGCTTGTGTATGGCCCATCCCCCAGATCCGATGATAAGTGTCGAACAGCAGGTTTAGGGCCCTCTGCTTAGGCATGATAATTTAGGGAAATAGTTAGCTCATCAGAATTGGCCGGGTGCCCTGTTTTCATATTATCCAGACAGAAGTCACTGAACCACAACGTTGCTGCTTAGAAACAGACACCGAAAGGGAGGGAAAGGGGAGCTCTGAATAGTTAGCCGGTTACTGTATTCAATCATGAAGTGTACTTTACACTTGAAGATAAAGTGATACATGTTAAATTATGCCTGAAGAAATGTCTGGGAGACGGCTCCGGAGATCTGCTGGCTGGACTCTGGTCCTCCCCAGCCAGGTGACCTTTAGCAAGACCCAAGATTCTTTGAACGAGACCTTCTTTACATGTGAAAGAGTCTGAAGAGATGACTTCTAGGTCTAAAGCTCCCTCTTTTGAGAACTTGATTGAAAAGCCACATTAATCACTTCTGTGTTCAGGTATACCCTACTATTAAAAAGTCACTTTTTCAGAACTGTCAACTCATAATTCATTAAGCAATTACTCTCTTTTTGTCTACATAGGTGATTCAGCAGACTATATACCCTCTGTCTCATTTTAAAAGTTCACATGCTCAAAATGGGTTCCTGAAGTCAGAGCACAAACACGCACCAGATAAGATCACAGACGACTGTGGGGATGGAAAACCGGATGCAGCATGGCCCTTTCCAGCTCCTTTGTTCTAAGACTGACTCCATGATATCTGTTTGGAGACTGCAAGCTGGGTTTCATGGAGCAGCTGGCATTTAATGAGAACCTTGAAGGAACAGTGAGATTTCCAAAGAGAAAGACAAAATGGAGGAAATTCTAGGTGTAGAGAACAGAATAAACACAGATGCAGACCTGAGAAAGTCTGGACAATATTTTAAGAATTCCCAAACTCAAACACTTAGAGACAACAAATCCAATTTGTTTGCAGTCCAGGCTAAGGTATTAATTTATCTTTTCCACAAGTATTGATTGAACACCACTCTGTAGGGCACACCATGCTTGGTACTGTAGGACAGTTAAAGATGTCTCCTAAAGTTCAAATACAGGCTTAAACTAGGCTTTTAAGTAATAAGAGAAACATGCACATATTTTGCACAAAATATGGAAGACAGAGGAGGGCAAAGAGCTAAATTAAAAATCACCCACCTTATTTAAGTTTATAGACTTTGAAGGTAATAATCATTTAGCACATGGAATCAAAGATAGAAATTTGGATGAATACAGAAACAATCACTGGTTAGCTCAAAGCAACATTTAAATTGATCTTTCCCATGAAAGGACATTGGGAAAAGCAATCTAAAGAATATCTGTTTAGACACAGTAGCATCAACAATTAGGTTCTTCAGGGAATGAGGAGTTTCTAGCTGCCTTCGCTCCAGTTAGAGGCAATAGAGCTTAGCATTTTTATTACCCTAATCAAGAACATTTAAGGGGGCCTGAAAAAAAACACACACACCCACCTCTTACTCTTGAAGAGGAGGCAAGTCCCTTCAGCCACTCACTCAATTAGCATGGGCTGGGGCTGAGAGAGAGAATACCCTAGGATTCTTTGCTTGACAATTTCTCTGTAAGAAATATGGGCTCTAGACTTTTAATAAAACAGAAGCTAATTTCAGTCTCAACCACGTGACCTGAGAAGACCCAGGCAGTGAATCTGATTGGTGCAGAGTTGAAGGAGGCAGAGTCTCCACATGGTCTCTAGTCTAAAGTGGCTGACACTCCCCCCCGGGGGTCAGTTTAAAGCCACCAAAGTTGGCGCCACACAACTCCAGGGCACATTATTCATAAAGCCTGTGATGGGAATGTCAAGTGAGAAAGCTTGGCTTCACTCCTGCTGAACCCTCCCAGTTGTTCAGTCACTCAGTCGTGTCCAACTCTTTGCGACCCCATGGACTGCAGCACACCAGGCTTCCTTGTCCTTCACCATCTCCCTGACTTTGCTCAAATTCATGTCCACTGAGTTGGTGATGCCATCCAACCATCTCATCCTCTGTTACCCCCTTCTCCTCTTGCTGTCAGTCTTTCCCAGCATCAGAGTCTTCCAATGAGTTGGCCTTTCGTATTAGGTGGCCAAAGGATTGGAGTTTCTGTTTCAGCATCCCAGATGCCCCCTCCTAGATACCTTCCTAATTATAATAATAACAATAATAGCATCCACTAAGTGCTTACTATGTGCCAGATGCCATGCATTTGAGTTGTAAAATCCCATTAATTCCCATGAGCAGGTAATATTAACAGTAATATCCCCATTTTGTAGATAGTAATCATATAGTAAGCTTATTATCCCACCTGGTACACTTCTGAGAGAGGAAAGAGGTGCTCTTACTAATGGCACTGGGACAGTAAGTGTAAACAGGACTGACTCAGGTGAACCAGAGCATGTGGATGGTTAAGGGGGCTCAGGTGCAGAGTCAAGATCAAGGAGACTTGCAATGTCTACCTCAAAGTGTTTCTATCCAATGGCTTTCCTCTTTGTGCCAAACCATTCTGAGCTTCAATGTTTTTAACCTATCAAATGGACTTAGTGAAGTGAAAGTTGCTTAGTCGTGTCTGACTCTTTGCAACCCCATGGACTATATAGTCCATGGAATTCTCCAGGCTGGAATACTGGAGTGGGTAGCCTATTCCTTCTCCAGTGGATCTTCCCGACCCAAGAATCAAACCAGGGTCTCCTGCATTATAGGCGGATTCTTTACCAACTGAGCTACGAGAGAAGCCCATCAAATGAACTTAATGAAACTAGTTCTATAAGGGTATAGTCAGAACAAAGTACCTATACTGTGGGTAGAGCTCAAGGTGCTAGTCACTTAACCTTAGTTCCCTTCTCCAATCTCCCTCTAAAATCCAGGCCTCTTGGGGACCTTAGGCAAGCCCCCTCCCTTCTCTGGCCCTCAGTTGTCTCGTTCATACAAAAATGGGGTTGGACTAAAGGCAAAACATCCCTTTTAACTTTGACCTTCTTTCTCATTTGGAGTTCATCTTTGTTCACTCCCAGGAGCAAGAGGAATGCCCCTCTCTACTTTTAGTTCAGAGAAGGGATTCCCTTTGTTTATGCTTACCTTCTTTCTCTAGTGCTTTCTCTAAAAGGTTGAAAATGGTGACTAGGGGAAGACTTTCTGTCCCCCGTTCTCATCTTTCCACTGCCTTTGCTTGTGCTGGAAATTCTCATGTACACTGCCCCTCAATTTGGGGCAGAAACGCCAGGGTGAAAGCTGACAAGCTGGATAAGGAACCCCATTTGGATCTTGTCAGATGGAATATTTTCCTCTGCAGAGTTCTTGTCCTTTCTTGAGACCACCAAATGTCTGGACTAGGAAAGATAGGTCACAAACTGCATTCGGATGTCACAGTATTATGCTAATGCAAGGGCCATTTTTCCTAAAAACAAATGCTGGTATTGAATTGAGAATTAAACGCCTTAACAAATCAAAGGCAGTGGGAGGTGGGAAAAGTACACAGGGCTTGTGGTGTGAGATGATTCCTCATGGAAATCTTAAAGACATAGCAGCCTCCAGCACAGGCAAGGACACTCAAGATATGTGTTCTCTCCTCCTTCCCTCCTTCCTTATTTAAAAGATGTTAGTTGAGTATCTCTGTGTTACTTTCAGGAACCATGCTGGGCTCTGAGGTTTGGGATAAATGAAAACCAGACATGGCCTTTGCCTTCATAGAACTTCCACTGTAGTGGTGAGAGGGATGGTAATCTAATAACTGCGTGAAAATGTGTCAGATTAGGACTCTGAGAAGTGCTGTGGAGGAGACATACAGGGTTCCATGGAGAGGTCTGACCTAGTTAGAGAGGCCGGGCAAGGTCTCCCTGAGGAAGTGATGAGGCTCCGGCCGAGACGGGAAGGATGAGTTGGCGTTCCGGGCAGAGGAAGCAGCTTGTGTAAAAGCCCTGAGGTGAGAGGAAGCTGAGAGGGTTTGAAGAACCGAAAGAAGGTCAGAGTGTCTGGAGCCCTGAGAACAAGGGGAGGGGGTACAGGATGGGGTTGGACAGGGAGATGGGCCCCTGTAAGCTTTTCCTCAAAGCCACGAGAACTTGTGCAAGTGTTCTCTCAGGAAGGTGAAGGCTCAGAGTTTATTTGAAAATGCTCCAAAAAATGGTTTCAAATATGACGAGAAAAGAAGCAAAGAAATAATGAGTAATGGGCTTCCCTGATGGCTCAGACAGTAGAGAATCCACCTGCAGTGCAGATCCCGGTTCCATTCCTGGGTCGAGAAAACCCCCTGAAGAAGGGAATGGCTACCACTCCAGTATTCTTGCCTGGAGAATTCCATGGACAGAGAAGCCTGGTGGGCTATAGTCCATGGGGTCACAAACAGTTGGACATGACTTAGTGACTGACCCTTTCACACTTTCGTGGTAGTTAATGTTTATGAAACCATGTACCAAGTATTATTCTAGGAATGTCATATGTATTATCTCATCTAATCCTCATACAGACCTATGGGCCAGAGGCTAGCATCCCCTCTTTTCACAGAAGCAGAGGTGGAGACATGGAATAACTGGACCAATGTTGGTTAGCAGTAAGTGCTGAAGCCAGGCTATGACCCAGGCAGTCCATCCGTAGAGCCCGCTGCGTGGTGTCTACAGCACAGAGGCTTGTTCCTGACTGTAGGCCATGCAGGAGTCAGAGCAGGTGGGTTTGCACCAGGCTAGTGGCTGTGGACAGACCTTAGAGCTATTAAGTGGTAAGAATTGACAAGACTCAGACCAGCATATGGAGTGGGGCTCCGGGAGAAGGTCTGTGTGGGTCAGAAGGTGGGAGGGGATGCAGCTGTGGGTCTAGAGAGCCTGCGAGGGGCCAGGCTTGAGGTGGAGAGCATGATTTGGTTGAAGGTAGTTCTTTACAGCTCTGGATCTAAGGGAGAGAAAACAGCTTTGATACTTCACTGTGAGCACTCATTATATTTTCTTGCTTTCTCTTCCTCTTACTGGGAATTCCATGCGTTCTGCTAAGAACTAACGACTTTAGTTCTCTTTTAAAAACTAGACCTTTGCCATTTCTCTTCCTGCTTTATATATTTATTCAACTTGATGTTTAATTCTTTTAGTTTCTAAAAATTTTACTTTCTCTCTGACTGTATTCCTAGAAATTCTGTCTGAAGATTACCTGGATTCATATGCTCATTGATTTTATCCCCTGTTTCTCAGAATAAAAGAAAAAAATAGCTATGTTTTCTAGTTTCCAAACACTTTGTCTTCCGCCAACAACTGATATTCTTAATTCTGACACTGGTCAGCCCTGAGCCTTGGAATGTATTAATACGTATCACTTTATTTCAACAATGCACTTTAGGTATCTACATGTTAAAATTTCTTAGATGATAAAAACTGCACTTTTCTACAGCAGCCAGGAAAGTACATTTTAAAATACATGGTTACTTGAGTCTTGCCTCGGGATAATTTTTGGAAAATTTCCTGAAGAACAATCTTTTCACAGATTTCTGGTTCAAACCACTGGACTGCAAAGACCAATTTGGCAAAGTTGTTCTCTCACTCATACACACAGTGTGAAAAAGGAAGATGAAGGCATGTACTATTGCAAAATTTCTTTAAATTTCTAAAATATATCGCTGAAGGGACAGTTCTAAAAATGAGTCAAAATTGTAATTCTAACTCTGTAGGTCACCTGTGGCTAAGCTATAGTGAATTCGCTCAGTCGTGTCCGACTCTTTGCGACCCCACGGACAGTAGCCAGGCTCCTCCGTCCATGGGATTTTCCAGGCAAGAATATTGGAGTGGGGTGCCATTTCCTTCTCCAGGGGATCTTCCCGACCCAGGGATCGAACCTGGGTCTCCTGCATTGTAGGCAGACGCTTTACCCTAATGATTCCGCAAAAGCAGCAGGACTCCATTTACGTTTCCTTGTTAAAATGCGGTGTGAAATGGGGGCTGATCATGCCTTCATTAATTTGTACAATGATTATTTGGCATGTACTATGTGCCAGAGACTGTGGTAGGAGGTAGAGTGATGCTCCAGGTGGGCATAAACTCCATCTTAAATTTCAGTCTTGTGGAGGAATCAGAACTAAAGAAACAGTGACATTACAGAGTTTCTGGAGGAAGAAAGCTTTAAGCTGAGACCTGAAGGATAGGTAGGCATTATCGAGGAGATGAGAAGAGACCTCCAGTAAGAAGGAGTAACATAGCCAGAAGACTTAGAATGAGCAGCAACAGGGTATTAAAAACCTACAATAAGTTGAGTAGGGTATCTGAGAATTCATGGGAGTGCTGGTGAATGAGACCCAGTGAATGGTCATGAGGGGTCTTATAACCATGTTAAGGAACTTGGAATTTACCCTCAGGGTAGAGAAACCCATTATAAAGGTGGAGTGCTATAGTAATAGCGCTGTACCCCAATACAAAATAAAAATTTTAAATAAATACATAAAAGCAGAATAACAACAAAAAAAAGAAGTTTAATCATAGAAGGGAAAAGAGGGGACAGGGTAGCTGCTTGGTGGTGGTTTAAGATTTAGGGGACTCTGGTGAATGTAAACATCAGTGATAAGAATGGGGTGGAGAGAGGGGCTGAGAGTTCAGCATAAAGAGGTTTGTTTGGTCCTGGACGTCCCTCATGGTCCAGTGGCTAAGAATCTGCCTTGTAATGCATTGGATATCAGTTCGATCTCTGGTCCAGGAAGATTCCATATGTCACGAACAACTAAGCCCATGCACCACAACTACTGAGCTCAAGTGCTGCAGCCACTGAAGCCCGCATGCCCCTGAGCCTGTGCTCCACAAGAGGAGCCACCGCAATGAGAAGCCCACACCGCAGTGAAGAGTAGCCCCGACTCACCACAACTTGGTTCCATGCAGCGACGAAGACCCCCCAAGGTCAAAAAATAAATAAATCTTTTTTAAAAAATTAAAAAAAAAGAGGCCTGGTCTTCGGGGAGGCTGGGGAGGGAATCCAGAGACTGGGAAAGGAAAAGAAAATGTGAAGAAGTTTGAAGATGCTCTCACCAAGGTTTTTATTTTTGTTAGTCGAGGGCAAGATAATCTGTTAAGCATGAGAGGGACATTTGCAGGACATAAGGGTAGAAGAGAATGGAAGTTTTTAAAAAAAAAATAAAAACAAATATTTTTAAAATTAGAAAATAAGCACATGCCATGATTTTGAAAGAACCCAAGCACATACAGTGAAATGTATATCTGTACTGGACCCCAGCAGCCCAGCCCTCCACCCCTTCTTTCTGCAGGCAACCCTAGTGGCCTGTCTCTTGAACCTCCTCTCAGAGATATTCCATGCCTTGTTCTAAGCCACACTTTTTCACTGAATATTGTATCTTGAAGATGGTTCCACATCTCAGCACAAATAAACCCACCCAATTATGAAACATACTTTCTTTAATCAGTTTCTGTACATCCTTCTTGGCTCACAGTAGGAAACATGCATAGAGACAGAACTGCCTGCTAAAGAGTTACAGGTGAACCTGAGTGGTCTTGAGGTGCCCAGATTAAACATCACTTCTGGCTGTCTGTGAGGGTGTTTCCGGAGGAGGTTAGCATTTGAGTCTGTGATAAAGTAGATCAATCTCCCCAGTGTAGGTGGGCCTCACCTAATCCGTTGAAAGCCTGAATAGAACGGGAGGAAGTATGAATTCATCTTTTTCTCTTGCTTCATCATCTGACTTGAGATATCTCATCTCATCTTCTCCTGCTCTGGAGCCAAGATTTACATCTTCACTTCAGTTCAGTTCAGTTGCTCAGTCATGTCCAACTCTTTGCGACCCCATGGACTGCAGCACACCAGGCCTCCCTGTCCATCACAGCTCCCGGAGTTTATCCAACTCATGTCCATTGAGTCGGTGATGCCATCCAACCATCTCATCCTCTGTCGTCCCCTTCTCCTCCTGCCCTCAATCTTTCCCAGCATCAGGGTCTTTTCAAATGAGTCAGCTCTTCACATCAGGTGGCCAAAATATTGGAGTTTCAGCTTCAGCATCAGTCCTTTCAACGAACACTCAGGACTGATCTCATTTAGGATGGACTGGTTGGATCTCCTTGCAGTCCAAGGGTCTCTCAAGAGTTTTCTCCAACACCACAGTTCAAAAGCATCAATTCTTCAGCACTCAGCTTTATTTATAGTCCAACTCTCACATCCATACGTGACTACTGGAAAAACCATAGCCTTGACTAGACGAACCTTTGTTGACTAAGTAATGTCTCTGCTTTTTAATATGTTGTCTAGGTTGGTTATAACTTTCCTTCCAAGGAGTAAGCGTCTTTTAATTTCATGGCTGAAGTCACCATCTGCAGTGATTTGGGGGCCCCAAAATATAAAATCAGCCACTGTTTCCACTGTTTCCCCATCTATTTGCCATGAAGTGATGGGACCAGAAACCATGATCTTAGTTTTCTGAATGCTGAGCTTTACATCTTCAGTTCCCTTGATTCTCAGGCCTTCAGATTTGGACTGAATTACACTGGGCTTTCCTGGGTGCAGACAGCAGATCATGGAACTCCTATCTCCATAATCACGTGAGTCAATTCTGCAGAATAAATCTCTTTCTGTATATCTGTTTCTCTGGAGAACTGTAATACAATGCCCTTGCCTATTTTTCCATTGGGTTGTTGGTCTTTTTCCTATTGATCTTTAAGAATGGAGAAGGTTTATAGTAGGCTCCACAGAAGAGAGGAATGTGCGCAAGAGGGCTCTGTTCAGGGCAGCAGCCAAGCTCCTCCTTCTCTGCAGCCCAGTTAAACACAGAGCTCTGCAGGCACTCCTTGATTTGGATAGGTTTTCACTGAACTGCCTGTTTGCAGCCCTGGCCTGTGATTTCTTTCTACAGAAGGATTACAATTCCCTGAGGCTGTTGCTGACCAACAGGCCTGTAGTCCGAGAAGGAAGGAAGGAAGGCCTTCATTCTTTGAGTTCCATTGTTGGCCTGTGAGTGGGAGGGAGGGGAAGAAGCTGTTTGAATCCCGGAGTCAGCCTGGGAAGGGACCTGGGGGCTCCTTGCTGGGCCTTGACGTTTACTCTGGGCACCAGTTTCCTGTACTTGATCCACAGGGTGTGTCTTTGTAGACTTGGAATGAGCCAACCATGAACCATGCCAGCTCTGGTAGATGCTGGTCTCCTGGACTCATCTTGATGCCCCCAGCTGGCTGCCAGCCACGCTCCTTGACCGTACACCATCCTAGGCCCAAGGGCCTGAGGGCAGGAGGCTGAGGAAACAGGATGAGGGTGAGGCTGGGCTCCCCCATCCTCAGCAGATAGCCGGCTCCTCCCCCCTTTTGCACAAGGGTGCAAAAGTCCCACAGACAGGTTCAGGGCCTGAAAGGTATAAGAGGCCACTCTAACTCCTAAATCCTCAACAGGAAGCTAAGAAAGTACCGTTTCCCAGGCCAGAATTTGGAGCTTCCTGCTACCCCTGAAACTTCCAAGTGGTGTGAATTGTTTTGTAAACTCTCTTATCCCACATAAGAATCATACAGTTAAAAATGACCAAAGTAATGAAAGGATAGAAACACATTTTAATCCTTTATTAGCGTATGTGATATGCCAGGTGCTAAAAGGCTGTACATACATTTGGCCCTTAGGACAACTCTGTAAGGTTGTAAGCATTGTTACCTCCATTTTATAGATGACAAAAGCAAGGCTTAGGGCAGTTGAATAACTTCCCCTAAATCACAGGACTGGTGAATGGCATGGCAGGCATTTGAGCTTAGCCCTGTCTAAATGTGGGACACAGCGTTAGACTGCCACGTGCAACCCTGTCCCATCAACACGGCAGTAGCCAGGGAGGCCCTGAGTGACAGGCAAGCATTTCATGTTTCTCAATGCTCTGTAGATTCCTCTTTTCCTAAAAAAAGAGGCCTGCCTAGGAATTCTGCCCCAGAATACTTAAACCCCTCATAGGTTTTCAAAAACAGACCCGCCTTATTAAGCAGGAGCTTTATACCAGAGTCTAGCTGAGCCTCTCTGTCTAGTGACCAGATGAAGGTCTTGCAGGGGGTGAATGATTGCTTCAACTACTGAAATAGTTATGAAAAGGGGCATTCACATTACAACTCCCAATATTCAAATGCACTGGGCAGTCTAGCATTTTTCAGCTAAACAACTGTTGCTTTTAGATTTCACTTCTTTAATTAAAAATGATTTCTTAAAGACTGTAAACAAAACAAAAAGTCAACCTATGGGCTGGGAGAAAATATTTGCAAATGATCTGACCAGCAATGGCTTCATTTCCAAAATAAACAAACAACAGATCAATTAAAAAAAAAAACAAAACTAACAACCTAATCGAAAAATGAGCAGAAGACCTGAATAGACATTTCAACAAAGAAGATATAAAAATGACCAGTAGACACAAGAAAAAATGTACATTAATTATTAGAGAAATGCAAATTAAAACTACAATGAAGTACTACCTCACCAGTCAGAATGGCCATCATTAAAAAGTCTACAAATAAGAAATGCTGGACAGCGTGTGCAAAAAAGGGAAAAAAAACCAAACTCCTAACACTGTTGATATGAGTGTAAATTGGTGCAGCTGCTCTGGAGAACAGTATGGAGGTTCCTTAGAAAATTAAAAATAGAGTTGCCACGTGATCCAGCAATCCCATTCTTGGGCATGTATCTAGCCAAAACAATAATTTGAAAAAATGCATGCACCCCTATGTTCATGGCAGCACTATTTACAGTAGCCAAGACATATAAATAACCTAAAAGTCCATTGACAGGTGAATGGATAAAGAAGATGTGGTACGTATATACAAAGGAATAGCACTCAGTCATAAAAAAGAATGAAATAATGCCATTTGCAGCAACATGAATGCAATTAGTCATTATCATACTAAGCAAAGTAAGTCAGAAAGAGAAAGACAAATGCTATATGATATCAAAGGCAATGGCACCCCACTCCAGTACTCTTGCCTGGAAAATCCCATGGATGGAGGAGCCTGGTGTATTGCAGTCCATGGGGTTGGTAAGAGGTGGACACAACTGAGCAATTTCACTTTCACTTTTCACTTTCATGCACTGGAGAAGGAAATGGCAACCCACTCCGGTGTTCTTGCCTGGAGAATCCCAGGGACGGGGGAGCCTGGTGGGCTGCCGTCTCTGGGGTCGCACAGAGTCGGACACGACTGAAGTGACTTAGCAGTAGCAGTAGCATACGTGATATCCAAAATACGACACAAATGAACATATTTACAGAACAGAAACAGACTCACAGGTATAGAGAACAGATGTGGTTGCCAGGGCAAAGGGAGGGAAGGATTGGGAGTTTGAGAGTAGCAGATGCACATCATTATCTATAGGATGGATAAACAACAAAGTCCTACTGTAGAGCACAGGGAAATCTATTTCATATCCTGTGATAAACTGAAATGGAAAAGAATGTATTCTGGGGTAAAACTAAATCACTTTGCTGTACCAGAGAAATTAACACAACATTGTAAATCAACTACAATTCAATAAAATTTTTAAAAATAATAATTTTTTGTCCATACTTCCTACCCAACCCCTTCTTTGTGAGTGGAAATTTCAGCTCAGAATCCTAGTATTGGTGGAGCTTTGACTTTGAGTTAACAGGTGCTGGGGTACAGACCCATATCTAGAATCCTGAGACATATATTGTTTTCTATTTCAATCCTCTTGACGGCCAAAGGTGCTAAACAAGTAGCTGTGTAACAGCTGAAAAGGAAATAGAACACAAAGAAAATAATGACGCAGCCCTAACCCACTATTTAAAAGACCAACATTCAAAACACATGGACTGGGGAAGTCTTTTTTTTTTTTTTAACTTTTACGTCATAAAAGTTTCTAATGAAAGGCCTCATTGAAAATTTTTTTGAAGTTTTAACTTTTATTGTTTAGGCCGATGTTGATCAGAAAGTGTACTACCTTTCTTTACAACACACACTATTACCAGGGACATTGATAAAGAGTGACCCACACACAGCAATGAGTACATGTTCCTATGGGTAAAAACTACTGCAGTCCATTAACTCCTCCAAAAGAACTGCAATTTTGTAAAATTGTTCCAATATCTGTTTCCTCTTCATCTCTAGAACCCAATGTTTAGATAATTTCTTCAAAATTTCTTAAGCTGCAAGTAGAACATGGCTTCTCAAATGCTAAAAATGCAAACAGAGCAGTTTGATTTTCAATGCTCTGTATCCAGTGAATTTCTAGTTCATTATTGTATCTTTAGGGTAGGGAGAAATGAAGCTTTTTTCCAATGGCAGGGAAGGTGACCCAGTCATAATTTTTTGTTCCTAGTAAAGTGCAGCCAATTGAAATGGCCCCAAATAAATTATTGTCCAAACTAGCATTTTTTAAATTTGGTATGGTTGGAATCTGAAAGGGCTGGTACTAATTTACGAAAAGCAAGTCAGAGTGGAAGCTGAAATAGACCTGACCTTCCAGGTTGGTATCAAGGGGCACAGCTTGGCAACTCCTGCCGGTCCCTCTGAGCAAGATAACAGAGACAGCCCACAGGAGGCTCCTATGTTTTGAGGAATACACTTCTTAAAGTCCAGGATTCTTTGCATATTTTGTTTTTTCTCTTAAGGAGGGTAGATGTCTAGGGGGCAAGCTAGGAAAGAGATAGTGAGAGAGGAAAACACATGTCTAAGTTAGAGAAAATCTGTGGCATAATATCCCAATGAGTGTGAACTGAATTTCATTGCTGACTGCATCCACAGTCTGAGCAACCAGACAAGGTGACTTCAAGAGGAAAACTCCAATATCTGCAGCGCCGGGATTAGAGATCTATGGCAACTCTCTTGAAGGGCTGAGAGCTGTTCCCTCAACTCTAGTCTCTTCTCCCCCCACCCCACCCCCATCTCTATTACCTCTCACTCTTAGGCTATCCTGTACTGTGATGTTAAGAAAACCACGTCTAAAGAACAGCTCCTCCCTAAGAAAGGCATTATACTGTCACAGAGGAGCCAGCAAGGTCTTGGGAGACAGGCCCATGTATGACTTCTGGCTCTCCCCTTTACAGGCTGTGTGTTACAGTCAGGCTACTTAACCTCTCTGAGTTTTAGGGTGCTCATCTGTGAAATAAAGACAACAGAATCTACTGTGTGTATTTTTGAGGATGACTGTAAAGAGGTTCATAAATGAAATCCTTAGGGGTCAAACTGCTTGGATTTGCATTTTTTCCTACTTTCCAGCAGTGTGACCTCATGTAAATAACTAACTCACTGTTGTTGTTTAGTCACTAAGTTGTGTCCGATTCTTTGCAACCCCATGGACTGCAGAGCTCCAGGCTCCTCTGTCCTCTACTATCTCCTGGAGTTTGCTCAAATTCATGTCCATTGCATCAGTAATGCTATCTAACCATTTCATCCTCTACTACCCGCTTCTCCTTTTGCCTTCAATCTTTCCCAGCATCAGTGCCTTTTCCAATGAGTCGGCCTTTCGTATCCAGTGGCCAAGGTATTGGAGCTTCAGCTTCAGCAACATTCCTTCCAATGAATATTCAGGATTGATTTCCTTTAGGATTGACTGGTTTGATCTCCTTGCAGTCCAAGGGACTCTCAAGAATCTTTTCCAGAACCACAATTCAAAAGCATCAATTCTTCAGCGCTCAGCCTTCTTTGTGGTCCTAACTAACTTATACATGCCTTAAATAAGAGTTTCCTCATTGTAGAAACAATAACACCCACCTTGTAAGTTCTTTTAAAGATTCAACGAAATTGTTGGTACATCCTTTGCAAATAGCTGGCACACAGTAAATGCTTAATAAATGCTGTGTGTGTGCTAAGTTGCTTCAGCTGTTACCTGGCTCTTTGACCCTATGGACTGTAGCCAGCCAGGCTCCTCTGTCCATGGGCTTCTCCAGGCAAGAAAATTGAAGTGGGTTGCCATGCCCTCCTCCAGGGGATCTTCTTGACCCAGGGATTGAACCTGTGTCTCTTACATGTCCTGCATTGGCAGGTGGATTCTTTACCACTAGTGCCACCTGGGAAGCCCTAATAAATGCTCTTATTAAATAATATGTGTAGAGTGCCTAGGACTTAGCTGAGAAGGTGTGTCGTATAAGCAGTTGGATAAACTAGTTTGAAAGCTATAACTGGTTATATTTTGATAAATCTTTATTCAAGCTAAATGCACATGGTCATATAGGTATAATTTTTCAGTGTTTTACTGAAGTATAACATGCATACAATAAAGTGCATACATCTTAAGAATTAATATAAATTTAATTATATTTAATGCTGTTTTAGATGCTTTAAAAAGCTAGAAGCTTTCTCTGCTCAATCTGACATGCAAAATAAAAGAGATTAATTTGTCTAATTAAAAGATAGGTTTTATTCTAAGAGAGAAAAAAATGCAATATTCATATACACAATTTTTTACCAACAAATAGCATCCATTTTATTTATATAATTACTTACCATCTTCACTCATATTCCAAAGATTACAATTCACTAGAACATTGGTGGTTGTTGCTAAGCAGAGGTGGTGTTTTCATAAAAGTGCCTGTGAGTTTGACCTCTGCAGCACCCCTGATTTAGAATCTTAAATTTTTTTCTTTAATTGATTACATCTTATAGGAAGAGCAACAGATTGTCTTGAAAGAGCTTGACAGACAGATGTTTTGCATCTGAGTGAAGTGTAAACACCAACATCTCTTAGCTCTGAAAATTCTTTATTCTGAAAGATTTGGTTGAATTGATCCATTACAAGCAAATGACAATTCCTCTTAGCAACTCCTCTACCTGGCAGTTGACATGTTTATTTTGACAATGATTGTAAAGCTCATTTTGATTTCCAAAACATTCAAATGTGAAAAAGCAGGTGTCTTAGAACTGAGGAAACAGTATTTTAATACTTTACAACATACATTTCACCAAAGGCAATATGAGTTGTCTGTGTGTAAAAAATAAAAAATTGTACAGGACTCTGTACACACACATGCACACACACCCACACACACACCCAGTTCATTAGGGAATTTCATTTCATTGAAGCTGTGTAAAGAGAAAACCTTACTGGTATAAACTAATGGAGAGAAGGTCAGATTGAATTAGTAAAAAGTATGAATTTTAAATTCATTTGAAATAAAACAGACTTTCCTAATACCTTATGGATTTTAAAATGAATTCCCACATATTCTCCTATTTCATGCTCATAACAACCCCTCCAACTAGGCAGAGTTAGTATTAGCAACCCAATTTTACAGGTAAGAAAAGTAAAGGCTGGAAAAGTTAAATGCCTAGCCTATGGTCATAGAGTTACTTAATGATAAACTCATACCTCCCTAGTCTGCCAGGTGACCTAACAAATTCCTTCTGATTTATCAGATAATTATCAGATAAGAATGATATGTATTCTTATATTAATTCTTCATATATAAGAGATTGCCTGAAGTGCTCCAAGATGTATTTCAAACCTTCCCTCTGTAATCTCATTTACATCACTCTTCTGCACTATTGAGCAAAGCTGCGTTTGCTGAAGGAAGGAAAATTTCTGCCCAGACCCCAATCAAGTTATTATAAATTCCAAATTAATAGGGTCTAAATAAATAAGAGCTTATTATGGGGTTAAAAGCTGATAGTGTTATTTGTTTCTGATATATTTTTTCATTTGCTTCAGTGCCAATTTGTGCATTTTATCTACTGCATTTTTTTTTCAGTTTCCTCATTAGAGAAACAGGGCAAGAGAGGCATACAAGGAAAGAATTACTTGTATGTGAATAAAATTAATAACCTGAAATTATAGAAGGGGTTAGAGAGGCATCTTTTTGGTAATTTATCATAATGTTTAGTAGCAGCCATTTGCAGTAATGAAATAACTAATCTTTACTTCTCCTGGGTATGTGTTGTGTTTATTGGTTTATGCTTTACTTACATTTTTTTATTACTCCATTTGTTAAATTATTTAAACTTACAAGGCAACTTCTAACTTATTAATGGTAAGGCAGCCTTCTGAAATGAGAGTCATGCAAATAATTATTTCATTTTTTACCCGTATTTTTAAGGGGCCGAATATTTTTGTCATTTATTCTGGGATTTATAGGGACTAAAAAGCTCGTGATCATTCACCACCGGGGACAGGTAACCCAGCTTGAACTCTAAGGACTATGAGGACTTATCTCTCTAAAATAAACTTTATATAAAAAGTCATCTGGGTGGAAACGTGCTTTCCCTCATGCTGGGTTTCCTTACGCTTTTAAAAGAGCCCTAAGGGATTAAGATGAGTGAGAGACAGGCCAATAGCATGAAAAGCCCAGTGCTCTTAGAGATATTTCTTCTATGATTAAAATATAATGAATTTTTTTGTTTGCCAGGTGCGAAGAATAAACACTCCTGGATTCCGTCTGTTCTGTCGTCTTTCCTAATCTACAAACACACCACAAAGGCTTCTCTGTTCTCTCCCTCCATCGCATTTCTCATTCAGACGTCCTTCCTGTTTGGGGTTCTATTTCTTACCTCCATTTGCTTCTATCCTTTCCTGTATGGGCTTCTAAGTTTGTTTGCTTTCAGGTTTCTCACATTTTTCTATTTTTGAGTTGTTTCTTTCTGCAGGACAATCTGCATGTCTCGCTCCTTTTTCATTTTGCACCCTGTCTGTTCTGTACCTGGTATTATTCATCATCTTTGTTTCTATTTATTTCTCTCCTCCTGGTTCTTATTTCTTTATCTCTGGCCCCTTATTTCCTCTCCTGGATTCTCCTGTTCCCATCTCGGTGCCCTTTGACCAAACATCCTCTCCCAGCCCCCTGCTTAAGGCAGTTGAAGAAACACTCCCAACTAGAATGGAATAGAAAGAATAGAGTAGAAAGAGAATAGAAAGGTGGCCGCCTGAACCTGGGAAGGGCGTGTCTGGTCCTGTTAACGACTTCCCCATCCTCTGATGGTCCCTGGCCCGTCTCTGTCTCCGCCACTGTCTGCCTGTGTCCCAGGCGGGATGGGGCAGCTTAACGGGAAGGAAGCAGGAAAAAAGGTAAGGATTTGGGGCTGTGGAGGCTACAAGGCTGTTCTTTAAATACCATACCGTCTGGTCAGCATTTGTCTCAGAAACTCTACAAAACAAGATTGTCTTCAAAGCATAGAATTACTCAGATCAGCTTTCCAGCGAGCTAGAATCTATATTTCTGCATCTAAAACTGAAGTAAGTATAACCAGAATGTTTCCACTTGACCCCAAATTACTTTAAAACTACCTGTGGGAGGGTGCTCATGCCCACCTCCAGGATAAACATCTCACTTTTCATGACTTGGCTCTGACCCAGCCCCACCCTTGGCATTTTTTATTTTAAAAATATTTCCAGATATGTTTATAAATAAATCACGCCTCTTAGCACTGCCTCGCTGCCACCCAATTGTACAGCGGAGGAAAAATCCGTGACAGTTAACACTGTGGAAAGTTTGCTTCTCTCCCAGCCCTCAGGAAAAAAAAAAAAAAAAGAAAAAGGAGAAGCATAATATGTATTTAAAAGCCAAATGAACAAGAAGCTCTCGGAAAAACAATTTTACCAGCCCAGCAGCAATAAGACAACCAACTGCACAAACAACGTGACCTTTCTTCCTTCCTGTCCTGCCACCTGGGGTGACAACCCAAGGGCACTGTGCTCAGTCTGGGGTGGTGGGGACCTTGGGAGCCCAGCTGAGGACGAATGGTGACAGAGCTGACTCCATTTTTCCTTGTTCAGGCAGTGTCCATGTGTTGATTTTGAAACTGAGTCCCAGGGAAAACACCTCGCTGTTCAAATTCTTCAAAACAACAACAAACCTGCACTTTTCCCATGTCTTCTATTTTGACAAAAAAAGTCTCCCTCAAGCTGAAGTACATAGGGGAAAATACCGTATGTTTGTGACACGGTTTGCTAGGATCTTCTCTGAGGTCAGTCCTGGCACCCCTCCTATCCTGGTCCTCTCCTGAGACAAAAGAGAGAAGCCTACGGGTCTTAGAACAAATGAAAACAAAGGCTCAGGGCTGCGGCCTTTGTCCAACTCTGCCCTGATGAGGTTGGTCTGAGCAGAGGGGTGCGTCCCCAGGCAGCCAGGAGTCCTTCCTGTGACACAGTTTCAGGACCAGGGGCGGGGATGCTATTCACTCCCGGCTGCCATCATGTGGG
This sequence comes from Bubalus kerabau, assembly GCF_029407905.1. Classification (NCBI taxonomy): domain Eukaryota; kingdom Metazoa; phylum Chordata; class Mammalia; order Artiodactyla; family Bovidae; genus Bubalus; species Bubalus kerabau. The sequence goes on from NC_073641.1 coordinate 19,968,191, forward strand.
GATCTCTTGAATCAGGGGCCTCTCTTTAACAACTGAGGACTTTTTTTTTTTTTCTCCCCCTGGCTTGGAAAGGATCACACAAGGATGAGCTGAGAACTGAATCAAATAATAGACTGACACACACAAAATTAAGAATAAATTACATTTGGACAAGTATACATACAAAAATTATGCACTGTGTTCCGATTTTAATGCTAATTTCCCCAAGGAAGTTTTAAAATAAAAAGAAAGAAGTAACAAAAATAAAGCAAGAACAACAACAAAACTCCTTGGCCAGATAGGGTTCAGTTCCTGATATGCTTGAGATGTTCTGTTTTGCTTGTGGCTCCTCACGCCCGCGATTCCAGGCTCCATGGTTGGCATTAGAAGTACCACGGCCTGGTCTCGAGGCTTTCACCCCCACTGAGGAGCCATGCCACTGTCTTGCCTCCATTTGAGCAGCTGGGTGCACAGTCTTGGCCGCTCCATGGAGTCAAGCAGCGGCCAGAGCCGGTCAGCCTGGGCTGCGCCCTGGACCTCCCCTCCCTGCCCCACCGCGGAAGGAGGGGTTTCCTGGCTCTCTGCATTCCACAGGAAGAGAACTACCTCCAGGCCAAGTGATGCCCAGAAAAACCCACCACCGCAATAGAGAAACCATGAAGTCCTCTTACTCATTTTGTCACACAAACATCCCACACTAGAATAGGCTGAGGTTTCACTCTTATTCCAGTCTCTGACCATTGTTAAAGACATGTGACTAATGCTAAATGCATTCGTTTCTTGGGGTGGCCGTAAGAAACTGGGTGGGTGTCTATTTAATAAATAGAAACTTTTTGTCTCACAGTTCTGGAGGCCAAAAATGCAAAAATCAACCCTTTGGCAGGCTCAAGCTCCCTCTGAGGGTGCTAGTGAAGTCTCTCAGTCATGTCTGACTCTTTGTGAGTCCATGGATAGTAGCCTACAGGGATTGAACCTGGGTCTCCCACACTACAGGCAGACTCTTTACTGTCTGAGCTACCAGGCAGGGTGCTAAAGAAGGAGTTATTTCAGGCCTCTCCTGGCTTCATGGTGGCCTCAGGTGTTCCTTGGCTTATAGATGAGGAGTCCTCTGTCTCCTCAAGGTGTTTTCCCTGTGACTACATCTTCTTCCTTTCTGTATCCAAATTTCCCCATTTTATAAGGACACCAGTCCTACCGGATTAGGACCCAGTAGCTTCGTTCTAACTTGATGAAATCTACAAAGATCCCATTTGCAAATTAGCTCACATTCTGAGGTTTGAGGGTTAGAACTGCAGTGTATCTATTTGGCGGGATACGATTCAGCCAATATCAGTAGTCAAATTTGTTGTTTAAATATTTTCCCAACATACAAGATAGACTAGTCTGTCTTATTTTGTGGGTTACCATATGGAATGTTCTGTAACTAGAGTGATAATTAGATTCAAACAAATGGCATAGTGCAGCTGGGTAGGTTCAATAGTGGCCTTGGCATTAGAAACTTCTGCTTGGCCACTTCCCCTTGTGTGAACCTGTTCACTTTCCTCTTCCAGTTTCCCTGAATGAAGTGGGAATCTGAGATTTCTCTTTTCTAAGCTCTTCTCCAACCCTGGGACACATCTGTGCTGCTTCTCCTCATTGCAACAGCAGCTCTCACCAGTAACAAAAACCTCATTAGTGATGGAGGGTGGGAGGTGCTGGAAGATATGTCAACATAAGTATCATTGGTTGCCCAAGAGCAATTCACACCCATTTATATCATTGCGGTATAGGCTGAAAGTGATATTTAAGCATTTCAAGATTCTGAGATGAAAAGTAACCGAAAAACTCAATTGTTAGGAGTTAGAGTGGTGATAGTATTTTCTTAATAAAATCAGAGCACATTTGGGTTAATGAACATTTTGGGTTCTCCTAATTTTCTAGCCAATAATCATAGCAAACCCATGATACAAGTCTTATCCTCCAGGGCTTATGCATCAATGTGGTTAATCACCTTTTATTTCCATAGCACTCCTGCCCCACCAGTTTGTCATGTCAACCTCCTAAGTTAGGGCAACAGATAGGATGAGTGGGTAAGGAAAACAATGAAGTTCAAACTGTGAGGGAATGCCCCCAGGTGCTCTCAGGGGGCACCTGAGCTGGCTACTAGCTCCTCACACAAACTGGTGGGTCACTAAATATACTGATTTTATTTATGGGCTGGGCTAGTTTTCAGCGTCTTGTTAAAATGTTTTTTATTTTTATCTTCCAGTTTTTCTAGTTGAGTAAGACTTGGGAAGATAAATTGGAGCAGAGGAAAGAGTCTTACCTACTGCAAAGTCTTCCCTAGCAGGTGGGATTTAAAAGGGAAATAGCTGAGAGTAAGCTTAGAACAGCCAGGTGAGAGACACAGCCAAACCCTTGTTTTTGCATAGAGCAGATAGAAGCACTCATGCAAAAGGGAGGGGGATGACTAGATATCCTTTCTTTTTTTACCTTTTCCTCCCAGTTGGAAAAATTCATATTTTTCCTTTACCAGCCTTGTAAAAAATTAAACAGTACAGAGAAAGCAAAGGTGTCTGCAATCTTACCACTTCTCCACTCTGCTAGAGATGGCCACAGTGACAATAGTTCAGGGTATTTCCTTCCAATTTTTTCCTCATATTTTTAACACAAGTACTCTATAGGTCTACATCTGTAAGTAAAATCATTAACAGAGTCATCCCACTCTGATCCTCTGTGCCTGCTCTTTTTCCTCTTATATTGTCCATGTTTTTCCATGTCAAACCATGAAGATACAACCTATTCTTTTTAAAAAAAAATCATATTTCATGCTTTAAAATAAAGCAATTCTTGCAACCATACAGAAAGCTATAAAGTGAAAAGTAAAAGTCTTCCACTCCTTATCCCTAGTCCTTTTCCACAAAGATAATCTCTATAATTACTGTCACAGTTTCCCATATATCCTTCTGGAAAATATAATTACTACTATTTCCACATATGTACATACAGAAAACTTTTATTTTGTCTGCACCTTGCTTTGTTTATGTAATGTATCTTGAGATTTTAAAGAATCTTGAGGTATATACAGATATTCCTCATTCTTTTTAACAGATATGTCATATTCCATTTCATAACTATACTATTATAAAATTAATCATTTCTCTATTAATGAACATTTGAAATTTTTTATTGGAATTTAATTTATGATGTGTTATTTTCAGGTATACAACAAAGTGAATCAGTTATACATATATCCACTCTTTTTTAGATTCTTTTCTCATATACATCATTACTTAGTATTGAATGGAATTCCCTGTGCTATAGGGTAAGGTCTTATTAGTTATCTATTTTATATATAGTAGGGCATATATGTCAATCCCAATCTCCCAATTTATACCCCCCAGTCCCTGGCAGCCTTGTTTGTTTTCTACATTTATGTTAATGGATGTTTAAAAATTTTGTACTAAAAAATGTACATGGATTTTAACTAATTGTGCATATGTGCTTAGTCACTCAGTTCGCTTCAGTTCAGTCGCTCAGTCGTGTCCAATTCTTTGCGATCCCATGGACTGTAGCATGCCAGGCTTCCCTGTCCATCATTCCCAGAGCTCAGTTGCTCAGTCTTGTCTGACTCTTTGTGACCCCATGGACTGTGGCCTGCCAGGCTCTGCTGTCCATGGAATTTTCCAGGCAAGAATGCTGGAGTAGGTTGCCATTTCCTACTCCAGGGGATCTTCCCCACCCAGGGATGAAATCTACATCTTCTGCATCGCAGCAGGCAGATTCTTTACCATTTAGCCACAAAAGAAAAAAAAAAGATAGCACTGGAATCAACATCCTCATACATACATTTCTCATACAGAATATAACATCTGTGCTCATTTCTCTACATCTCATCAGTCCTGGGCATTAGCACTTTATTTATTTATTTGGCTCACTTTGTTTATTGATTTATCTTTTTATAAAATCTGTTACTGATTTGATTGGTGATATTTTGCTAAAGGAAATCAACCCTGAATATTCATTGGAAGGACTGATGCTGAAGCTGAAGCTCCAATTCTTTGGCCACCTGATGCAAAGAGTCAACTCATTAGAAAAAACTCTGATGCTGGGAAAGCTTGAAGGCAGGAGCAGGAGGGGATGACAGAGGATGTGATGGTTGGATGGCATCACTGACTCAATGGACATGAGTTTGAGCAAACTCTGGGAGATAGTGAAGGACAGGGAAGCCTGGCGTGCTGCAGTCCGTGGGGTCACAAAGAGGCAGACATGACTGAGCAACTGAAAAACATTTTGCTCTAACTCTTCTTTCTTTGATTATTATGGACCTAACCCTATTTTAGGGGGCTTCCCTGGTGGCTCAGATGATAAAGAATTTGCCTACAATGCAGGAGACGCAGATTCTATCCTTGGATCAGGAAGATCCCCTGGAGAATGGCAACCCACTCCATTATACTTGCCTGAAGAATCCCATGGACAGAGTCACCTGGAGAGCAACAGTCCATGGGGCCACAAAGAGTTGGACATGACTGAGCAACTAACGCACACAAGCTTATTTTACACGATTCGTTGCCCTGAACTGCCTGTTCATGACTTTTGCCTGGGTGTTTATTGAAATATTTATCTTTTTCTTATTGATTTATAATGGGAGGATTCTCGTATGAAAACTTGCCTACAGAACTCCAGTGATGAATCTATGATTTTAAAAGGCAATTATGCTTCACATTTTCATAATTCTCTATATTCATAAACTCAGCAGAGATCAAGCTGAAGTTTACATCTGTTAACATTTTTTTCTAATAGAGTGTAAATCTTGTAAAAAAAAAAAAAAAAAAAGAAAGAAAGAAAGAAAAAGACATAGGAAGAAAGAACAGCTTGTTTTCCAGTGTCTCTCACCATCTGAAGAGCACTTTTCGGGAGACAGTGAACATGCTAAGGAAATCATTCTTATCTATTTAATACTCATTCCTCATAAGCAACTCTTTGCTATTCTGTCTTAAGATACCCATAAATAAAAATAATAAAACAACCTAAGTGATAGACTTGCTCATTCTGACTGACTCTGCCTCAGTCATATCACTGAAGTTTTCTTATAATACTTAAAAATAAGCCTATTGACAGAGCCAGGGACATTATAATGATCAGAACTGCACTTCTTTTCACTCCTTCACACATTTTCCCACTGGATGAGTGGCTCCCTTGTATAAGTATGGAATTCACTAATCATAAAGTGGATTTCATCCAGATACAAAATATGAACAAATGAACTCATGAGAAATGACCCTTTAAATTCACACCACCCTCAAGTCTTGAAAGGATTTTCCATTTCATCAACTTTGGATGAGCCATAATAATAAAACATAAAATATTATACAAAGATTAGAAAATCAAGAGCCACATAGTTCCTCCTCCGTCTCATTTTCTTAGCCCAACTCATTTCTCAGCATTTACAGCTGGTCCACTTGGCCTTCCCCCAGGAATTGCACCCCTTGGTTGAGTGAAGGGTTTCTCCCCTGTGCTTCCAGGACAGTCTTCATGGCGCTCTCCTATCACTCACTGTACAATTTTGAAATGACATGGAATGTGGCTCCTCCTCAATTTGATCCCCAGCTGTGCAAGCCAAGGACCATGTGGTGTTCATCTTTGTGAACCTGCCAGCTCTCACAGTCCCTGGCGCTTGGTGGGTTCTAAGTCATTACTTGTTTTGTTTTGTTGTGTTATTGTTAGTATGTTGAACAATATGGGGGATAGTTTGTTCCCCATTTTTGTTCACCTGTGGCAAACACAGCTGATTGCCCACCTAACAGCCATCACTGCCCCTTCCCACTTTATCCTTGCTGGAGAAACTTTGCTTTTGTTTTAAGCTTCACTCTCCACAAAGTTACATGCTCAGGAAATGACTCCTCTTTGCTGGCTGGGGGAGAGCATCATGGTGACTGGTCCCGTCAATCTTTGCAGTCCCATTCCCCTGGCCTGTGGCCCAAATCCCACTGATGAAGTCTCAGAACATCTAGTGAGCTTTGAGAAAAGCATTTTCTTTTCTTTCTTTCTTTCTTTTTTTTAAGGGAGATTACCCTGAGTGGGCTTGACCTAACTAGGTAAGCCCTTTATTTATTTATTTTTATTTTGCTATTTATTAATTTTATCTTTGCTTATGCTGGTCTTCATTGCTGTATGCAGGCTTTCTCTAGTTGTGGAGAGAGGGAGCTACTATCTAGCCCAGTGATCAGGCTTCTTATTGCAGTAACTTCTCTTACTGTGGGCACAGGCTCTAGGCACATGGGCTTAAGCAGTTGCAGCTCACGGGCTCCAGAGTGCTGGCTCACTCACTGTGGCACATGGGCTCAGTTGCTCCACAACATGTGGAATCTTCCAAGACCAGGGATTGAACCTGTGTCCCTTGCATTGGCAGATAGATTCTTATGCACTGAGCCACCAGGGAAGTCCAAGACTTTTCTTGTAGTATAGAGAAAGCCTCATGGGAGGAGACCACCTGTTTTAACTGGCCATTGCTGTATTGCTTGGGATATCTGGAACCGTTCCAGACATCGTCTAACACAAGGGAGACATCCTCGCACACCTGCTAAACCCTGCAGAGACATCCTCCACTGTATGGTTATGCTGGAGTCACCTGCCTGCAGACTTTCAGTGAGATATAACTAACCCCTGAAGGCATCCTGAGTACATCGCCATGCTGAGTAAAAGTGGGGAGAAACCAAAAGGTATTTAGGAGTCTTGTTTTGGGGGAAATAGAGTCAATATGGAAAGTTAAAAGGAATCAGCTTTTATCTTATAGTAGAGCAGCCCACGGACAAACCTGGCTACTGTTTTCAAGCTCATGGAGGATTTTACGGATGGGATATCAAACAGTTATTCCCTGTGACTTCTGAAGGCCTAACTCAGAGCGGAAATTGAATTAAAGCAGAAAAGACTCTGGCTACATTTAAGGGAGAATTTGCCTGAGGAATGATAAAACCCTGACAAAGACTAAAAGGCCACTAAAGGATGAGAGTCTGCCTTTAGAGAAGGACGAGAATGGAAAACATCAGTCTCTGAGCAGTTTATCCTTCACTTACCTAAGGCAACGAGGATAACCAAATGACTACCTGAAGTTTGTCATTTCACGCTACTGTAGAGAAGAGAAGCTACGGAAATTTAAGCAGATGAGGAATCAGCTGTCAATCTCCAAAAGTATCCATTAGGGTGTAAGTTTGATTAGACAAAGCTGGAAATACCTGTTTCAGCACTATCAGGCCAAAATGTCAACGTGACATCCAATTTACAAGTTATGTTGAACGCACACTACTTATCAGAGATTTCTGATTAGTCACATGCCCTGAATGAGGACATTGCATGAGAAATGTCGCTTTGGGGAAGGCGGCTAATTATATTTCTGGGTTTATTAGTAAGTTTACTATTAGTAAGCCTGATCCTAATCTGAATCCACTTTTCCATGGAAGGATGTAAAAATGAGTATTGGATTTGGCCAGTCCCTACGACCATGTCAACACGCTGAAGAACACACCGTGTGCAGGTCACCAGGCGGCTCGGTGTTGGGGAGCTCAGCCCAGGGTCACCCACTCCGGAGTCCGAGGCCTGGGGTAAAGGAAGTACTCAAACAAACAATATTGCAAGTTGACTACTAACTATGAAATCATCATGGATCACAATTATCCTGGGGCAATAACCACTTCTCCCCTTACAACCAATTTTATATAGAGGCTATTATTGGCAAGACTCTCAGATTAACCCCAGAAGCTAAGGTAAATAAAGGCATAGTAAAATCAGTTTTAAAAGGCTTCTTGCTGCTTTGACTTGATAATGTGCATATCACCACCCCATTTTACTGAGATTGCTGCAGGGACATTTCTTCGGGAGGGGGTGGGAAGGATTTCTTTTCCTCCTAAATCTGGTTGGACAAATCTTAAAATAAAGATTCTGTGTATTGAAACTCATTCTTTCACAGATCAACAAGTGATCTTTCGATCATACGAGCATGGTTCTGCTGAGACTTTTATGGAAACGATAGGGCTGACAGGCACCCTGGGGAAGGCAGGTCCTCTCTCAGCCCCCCTTCTCCTCTTCCCTTTCAGGATTCTCTAACTCCTTTCCTCTCTCCTTTCATCTTGTTTTTGAGAATCCCTTCATGCCCTGTCCGATTCTCCATTGCACTGGACCACACACTCTCTGACAGCCCCGGGGGGGCCTGAAAACAGCTCTGGGTTTTGAAAAAAATTCCGGACTTCAGACGAGGCACCCACCTGGGTGCTGGGAGGAACTGTGTGGCAAGCAGCTGTCCTGTCCCTTTCCCTTTAGACCTTCCCTCCCCCACCCGCCCTGCCGTTGGCAGTGGATAGAGGAAAGTCTGTAAGTGCCAATTAGATTGTGTTGTTTGAGTCCTCAATTTTTCCTTTCTGCTCATGGGGTCAAACAAGCCCTTACACAGGATGCTGAAACAGCATATATGTCTTGGCTTTGAAGTCACCCCGTTGCTGTTCAGTTGCTCAGTCCTGTCTGACTCTTTGCGACCCCATGGTCTGCAGCTCACCAGGCTTCCCTGTCCACTATCTTTCGGAGTTCACTCAAATTCATGTGCGTTGAGTCAGTGATGCTCTCTAACCATCTCATCCTCTGCTGTCCTCTTCTCCTTTTGTCCTCAATCTTTCCCAGCATCAGAGTCTTTTCCAATGAGTTAGCTCTTTGCATCAGGTGGCCAAAGTATTGGAGCATCAGCTTCAGCATCATTCCCTCTGATGAATATTTGGGGTTGATTTACTTTAGGATTGACTGGCTTGATCTCCTTGCAGCCTAAGGGACTCTGAAGAGTCTTCTCCAGCACCACAATTCAAAAGCATCAATTCCTTGACGCTCACCTTCTTTATAGTCCAATTCTGAAGCCACCCAGACTTGGGTACAAACTCTACTCTCCCGTCAAATATCAGTGTGTCTTCCAGTAATGTATCTAATTTCTAAGAATATCAGTTTCCTATAAAAAGAGGGATAATAATATCTACTTCACAATTAAGTAAGGGCCATTTAAAAAGCACTTATTATTCAGTCATTATAGAGAAGCAAAACGCCTCTTTATAGTAATAAGAGACTTCAAATACCTGTTCTCAAAATACAGATAGCATTTGCCACATGTACTCCACTCATTTCCTTTCAAAGGAAACCCCAGTTTCAGGCCTATGACCACAGAAAAACAACTGCAGAGCTGAAGGACCGAATCGAGGTAGACAAAGGAGGACTCTTTTCTCAAGAGCAGGGGAGACTACAGCAACATGGCCCGCAGCACGAGCCTTGCTGGGACCTGGGGAAAGTTAATGAGATAACATCTAGATGGAAAGTGCTGAGTGTGCCAAATATTACCATGTCACAATTACCCTGCTACTGGGGCAGGCACACCTTTGTCCGGATTATTCAAGAGCAGGCAGCTCTGAGAAAGAAGGTGGTGGGTGAGATGTAATATAGGCAAGTCAAACACACCCTATCCCAGACACACTTTCAGTGATGTTGGGAGCTGCTGATGGGGAAAGGACTTTGGCCACCTCGGGGCTGCAGTTCAGTTGTTGAACTTTCTGGGTTTTTAGAATTACTTCCTGCCATGTTTCTGCTGAGCTTCCTAGAAGCCACTGACAACACAGCCACGGTGGACCTGCTCATCAGCCCTGTGCCCTGGTCAACACCTCTGAGCCTTGGTTTCCTTGTCTGGGAAATGGGGAAAATAATCCCCATCTAATTCACAGGGTCTGAGATGCTGGGAAAGATTGAAGGCAGGAGGAGAAGGGGACAACAGAGGAAGAGATGGTTGGATGGCATCACCAACTCGATGGACATGAGTTTGGGCAAGCTCCAGGAATTGGTGATAGACAGGGAAGCCTGGCGTGCTGCAGTCCATGGGGTCGCAAAGAGTTGGACACGACTGAGCGACTGAACTGACTGAGACTACAAAGCCAAGGTACTCTGAAAATTATAAAGGGTTACACCGTGAACTATTAGATGTCACTTTCTATTCTGTTCCTTATCTGACCATCGCCAATCTTAAGACATAAAGGCCTCTGACTCGTATGTTGTTGTTTAGTTGCTAAGTTGTGTCCAACTCCTTTGTGACCCTGTGGCGTGTAGCCCACCAGACTCCTCTGTCCATGGAATTCTCCAGGCAGGAATACTGGAGTGGGTTGCCATTTCCTTCTCCAGGGGATCTTCCTGATCTGGGTATTGAACCCACATCTCCTGCATTGGCAGGCAAATTCTTTGCCAACCATCATCAAAGTCTAGATGAACTTCCACAAGCCTGAATTATGCCTTTAGAGCACCGAGAAAAGATACTATAATTTTTCTATTTTTAAGGACCAGCTTATCCAAGACACAGTGCTTATAGTTTGTGGATCCAGTAAGCCATGCTATTACGTAGATATAGTATTAGTTTTTATTTATGTAGCACCTGGAATTTTAAAAAACACTTTCACATATATCACCCCATGGTGTCGTTTAGTGTCTGTAGGTCTTTGTCCTTCCCAGCCAAATCTTTTGGAATATCTGCTTTTCTCCTTCCTGATTTTCACCAATTCATCTCTAGTACAGGCAGAAGCCTGGGGCTTCAAGAATTCAGGGCATGACCCCGGGAGTCTTACTGGACATGACCTCAGTGGCATCAGTCATTTAGGAAATGAAGACAGCTCCAAGCTGCCCGGCCTGTCTCATGACCGGGACATAGACAGTCCTGCTCACAGGGGGACAAGCACCCCTCCATGACCCGCAGTCACCACGCCAGTTTCAGGAAAGGCTCCCATGTTCCCAGAGTCTCAGCCAACTGCTTACTGACAAACCAGCCCCTCAATAATCTTATTGTATGTTTTCAAAATAATTCTCTGTAATGCCCCAAGAATGTCTGAACTTCTGTATGAACTCACTCGTTTGCATATTTCTCAGCTTATTAGTGGGAACTCCAATAGACAAGGCCCACGACCTTGCCTTTCCACAGATCTCTTTGGGTAGCGGGTGGGGGGGTGAAGGGAAGGGCAGCCTCGCCTGCTGGTGAAACCACAGTGTTCTTAATTTCAACTATAATATTTTTATTTTTCAAAATTCTTTTTGTTTTGCAAGATCATTATTTTGTCTCTTTTTCCTTAAATATTTAATCTCCTCTATTATTACTTTTAGCCAAACTGACTTTGTTATAACTGATAATGGTAATAGCCAATGTCATTTGAGGTCTGATTTTTCCCTTTTGTTTTTTGGACATCCCCCATGGTGTCTTGGTTGCTTCTGTTTGTGAGTTTTGATCATAGGGTTGAATTCTATGCTACTTAATCATGGGAATTTTTTGAGGCTTCATTTGAAGGTAGGTTCCTCCAGAGGACACTACTTTTATCTCTGCCACGTGATTGGAGTCAATTAAAACCTGAAATCACTTTAAAATAATATTTAAACTTGAAGTGTTTTGGCCTTCAGAGATAACATATATTTTGGACCACAAACCCCTGTAGGTTTGAATTCTGGGGAGACATTCTTCCCTGCTCCACCCAGCACTGTGGTGAAGACAAGCACGTTGTTTCCCTGCCATCTCCATCAGTGAGGTGGGTTCTATGTAGTTCACCCTCATACTAAGGCATTGCTGCCTGGGATCCTAACTTTATATGCAGGTCTCCTGTTAGACTCCACCTTGGCTGGGCCTTCGGCTTGGTCACCTGCCAGCTTTACCCCTTGCGGCCGTTAACACCTTAGGTTAATGCGAGCAGGGCTCCTCCAATGCCTCCATTGAGAAGGCTAAATTCAGAGTGCTCTTAACTTTCAGGTTTCCTTCTTTTACTCTATTTGCCTCTGAATATTTCTTACTCTCCTACTAGCCTAAGATGCATTTAAAAATAATTTTTAGTTCAATATTTTGTTTCACATTTTTAATTGTTTTTAGAAGTGAAAATGAAAGTCGCTCAGTGTGTCCAACTCTTTGTGACCCCACAGTCCATGGAATTCTCCAGGCCAGAGTACTGGAGTGGGTAGCCTTTCCCTTCTCTGGGGGCTCTTCACAACCCAGGGATCGAACCCAGGTCTCCAGCATTGCAGAAGGATTCTTTACCAGCTGAGCCACAAGGGAAGCCCTGTTTTTAGAAGAGAGATGTTCAATTTGCCATACTGAAGGAAAGAGGAATGTTATTACATAATTTATTGTAATTTTCTGTGTGTTTGTGAAAGTGTTAGTTGCTCAGTCATGTCCGATTCTTTGCGACCCGGTGGACTGTAGACTGCCAGGCTCCTCTGTCCATTGAATTCTCTGGGCAAGAATACTGGAATGCACAGCCATTCCCTTTTCCAGGGGATCTTCCTGGTCTATGGATCGAAGCCGGGTCTCCTGCATTGCAGGCAGACTCTTTACTGTCTGAGCCACCCGGGAAGCCTGTGTGTTTGCAGTATTTTGTATTTAAAAGAATAAAAATTTTGAGAAAAACTCTTGGAAGGAAATAGACCAAAAAAGTGTGAAGTGAGGACAGTGAGATTATTGCTGAGTATTTCCTCTTCCTATTTTTCTGTACTCTGCATCTCCCCACATACACCCCAAATTAAAGTTGGTAACAAAATGAAAGTCCTTAGGATCACATCTTAAAGAGCAATTTGTTTACATACACTGAATTGTCAGATAATTCTCCACTTATTCTGATCAAGTAAATCCAGAGAGCAAATAAATCCTACCCTGAGAAGATCTAAGAAGTGGGTAACACTGAGCCTTACTAAGTGTAGCAAAAGTACTACTAAACTTTAAAATACCTAAAATGATCTTATCTAGAACTTGTTCTGAAAGAGCTGGATACACACTTTCCCCTTAAAAAACAGTAAGTGATGTTTCCAGTGAAAATATTTGAGGAAAATTAAGCTTTAATACTTGTTCATTAAATAGTATAATTCTTCAGAATCTTATTTTGAATCTTGTAAATATACAAAAATAGCTTCAGAGTGTTTTTAAAGTAAATAATTCAAGTTCATGTAGCATTGATAATACCAGCTCAGTCTCCTGAATATTTGTGAATTGGCAGTCTTGATGGTACCTAAACCCATTCACACACCCAGAAAAATCCACCCCATGAGGAAATGTTTCAGGTACTATCCATGACACCTCTGCCCTCTTCATTACCCTACCCTCACCAACAGGTTATCAAATTCTCAAATTGTTGTCTATGTAGTAGGTAAAAATGGTGTCTCATTGTGGTTCTTACATCCCTTTTCATAGCAGCATAATATTTCATTGCATGAAAGCAAAATAATCTGCTTTTATTTAAATGACTTCTCCATTAATAGTGGTTTCGATTACTTCCAATTTTGCTATTATAAACAGTGCTGCAATCAACTTTCTGGGTATGTACATCTTTATACAATTGTTCTTTTTCATTCTTAGGATAAACTAATTATTTTGCTACTTGTTGCCAGGCTGCCTTACTTGTCCTTTAGGCACAAATTCTTGCAGTAGACAAAACTTCTTGCTGCTGCTAAGTCGCTTCAGTCATGTCCGACTCTGTGCAACCCCATAGACGGCAGCCCACCAGGCTCCCCCGTCCCTGGGATTCTCCAGCCAAGAACACTAGAGTGGGTTGCCATTTCCTTCTCCAATGCATGAAAGTGAAAAGTGAAAGTGAAGTCGCTCAGTCGTGTCCAACTCTTAGCGACCCCATGGACTGCAGCCCACCAGGCTCCTCCGTCCGTGGGATTTTCCAGGCAAGAGTACTGGAGTGGGGTGCCATTGCCTTCTCCAAAACTTCTTTAAAAAGTCTAACCTAGCCTATATTTCTAAAACTAAAAATATTTTCATTTACATTTAAAATTTTTGCATTTTACTATTTGTAAATTGAAGTCTACCTTGCTGCCACTATGTACAGATATATCTTATTTGTTGGAAAAAAATGTAAATACAATAGTTCAAACTTCCAAAGCAAATAAGTTAGGGAGTGACTATTTGCATTACAAATTTATTTGTTTTTCAAAATGGTATCAATTTAAACTGAAAGCATCCTGACAACAATTGAAATATGACCAAATCTATAAAAATCCAATTTATACTTAATGTATCAAGAGTATATCAAACACACAAAGTGAGGTACACTTATTTGAACATAATTTTATGTCTGAGGAGGGTGATTAAATATGCTGCTGCTTTTTTTGAGAGGCAAATTATGTAAGAAATCCATGAAGGATTAACAAAACTGTAATTACATGATATTTTCTTCTCTAAAACTCTTAGGTTTGTTTTCTTTTCTTTTTTTTTAAGACTGTGCTTCAAAAGCAGAAAGAATATCCCTTCCCCCTCCCTTGCTTTTCAGGCTTCCTACTGCATGCCAGCCAACAGAGTGGCATATGGCACGTAACATACATAGCCAACCTCCCACCAGCATATTTGCAGAATCAACAGTACATATTGAACTAAACCACACCTCATGTAAAAGACGTTTAATCATCCTTTACTCTTTGGTGTAGGAGAATGGTGGTAGTGGGGGTGGAGGGAGGGAGAGCTGGTTGTTGGCGAGATGGCTGAGGGGAATGGAAATACATCATTACTGAGGGGGGTGGTGGCCTTCTTATTCACTGGCTCTAATTCCCTCACCAGACAAATGAAATGACAATGCTGTAGGGCTTAGAAAAATTGGGGCAACTCTGGGGCAGTGGGCGGCCGAGAATGTATTAATGACAGCCTGCCTGGGCCTTTGAGTGGCAGATAAAACACACAGATACACACTCTGTACATTAAACCAGCTCCAGTCCCTAACAAGCTTTCCCAATCTTTTGTCCCAATCACTCATCTTTTTAAGCCAGATTCAGAAAAGTGCATATACCATGTAAAACACTTTTGTTTCTGTAAGAAGACTGTAACAGAAGTTTGAGGGGGGAGTTTGGCATTTTTCCAGCATATTCGGGAATCCCCGCCTACACTCTGACCATAATTAGCATGTGGCCTTCAGAATACAAGCCCGGGAGGAAGAGGGCAGGCATAGGCCAGCCCCCTTGACTCTTCCCAGTTTCCCTTCCTCACTTACACCCCTCGGCTCCATTAAGCAGTCCAGCTGTGGGCCACGTTTACCAGGTGCCCACAGGTCACCCCAGAAGGCCACACAGGGGTTGCACCCAGGGCCTTGCTTGGCACTTTCAGAGTTTATAGCCTCTGGACTAGAAAAGGACTGACCCATTTCATTTGATGAGGTCAGTAGGAAATTAAAGTAATTAGTGGGAAAAGGACTGGACTGGGTGTCAGAAGACCTGGGTTGACTTCCAGCTGGGCCATTGCTTAGCCATGTGACCTTGAGCAAGGAACTTAATCCCGGCAGACCCAAGTTTTTTTTTTCAGTTGAGAAATGAGGTTTTGATAAAAGTGATCTGGGGAATAAACCTGAGCCAAGTGATCGATTTTGTGTGTACGTGGGTGGCTGTGCCTCTGCAGCTATGTGTATACGTGTAAAGTATGAAAAGATCAATCCAAGGAGAAATGGATTTGAGCAACCACAGCACAAACATTCAGAAGTGGAAGTGAGCAGCCAGGATGGTGAGAAGGTGTGTCAAAGGGGAGAAAGCGCTTTCCCGTTGGTCCTGTAAAACAAATTGACCTAAAACGTAGCAGTGTAAACCAAAAACCAGTTCGTTTAAAACGATCATTTTTAATGATTTTGTGGGTTTTGAGGTCAGGAAGAGGGGCATGGCTGCTTTGTTGTCACATAGCTTTTCTCACGAGGTTGCAGTCGGAGAGTGATAGGGACTGCAATCATCTGAAGGCTCCGCTGGGCTGCGTGTTGACACACCTGGGGACACCCACGCTGGCCTGTGGATGCTGGCTGCTGCTGGAGGCTCAGCAAGGCTGTGATCAGAAGGCCTTTCTGGCCTGGCTTTCTCAGGGGAGGAAGGCTGTGCCTGATGGTGGGCTTCTGCCCAGAGCAAGCATCCCAAGAGAAGAAAGCAGAAGCGGCACAGCCTGTTCAGACCCAGCCTGAGAAGTCACACAGCGACACCGCTGTATCATCAAGTGTGAGTGGCTCAGTCGTGGCCAGTTTTTTGCAACCCCATAGTCTGTAGCCCACCAGGCTCCTCTGTCCATGGGATTCTTCAGGCAAGAGTACTGGAGTGGGTAGCCATTCCCTTTTCCAGCTGATCTTCCCAACCCAGGAATTGAACTTTGGTCTCCTGCATTGAAGGCAAATTCTTTATCATCTGAGCCATAAGATGACCGATTTACCATTTGACCAATTTAAACTTAATTGGTCAAAATAGTCACCAGTGCATCCTGGTTTAGAGGAGGGTGTGGAGGACTCTTGGTCTTGATGACAGGATGTTAAAGAAAGTTGAGGTCAAGTTGTAAAAGTGCCACCGGCACCGAACAAGAATGCTCTGATTTTTCTCAGTATCTGTGAAATAAATGTCTTGATAATTTCTATAATTTTATCAGCTTTCTGAGATAAGAGGCTTCTTGACTAATCTGGTTTGCTGAGTACTTCTGAAGTGAAGGTACTTAAAGAATCACTGCACTTTTCAAGTAAATTGTATAGCTCCAGATCTGAGATTTCCCTTTAACCTCCACAGCTGTTCGATGTGAATGAATTCAGTTATATAACTCTGCAGTGTAGGGGGGAAAAGCTGCGAAAAATCAAATAACCAGACATTTTTATTATTGCTAGATTGATTTGGATGATTCAGAAACAGACCTCTGCTCCTCGGGATCTGACAGTTCACAGTGAATTGGGACAATAATACTATACGAGACACAGCAGAGACCAACGCCCCAGGAGCCCCAGGGAACGGACTACGACCGAGGGAGAACACCCCAGAATTCATCTCAGGGAAAATGTCTTTGAACCTACCTGAACTTGAGCTCTTCCGACACCGGTGGCTGAAAGAAAACACACTTCACGCTCTCCTCCTTGGTCTAATTTCAGCGATTATTCCTTCCCATCTTGCGCAGCTGCCATGAGACTGATTTTAGTTCCTGGGGATTAAACAGTTTCTGAAGGTTGTTATCACTCCCCTTCAGTGGAGCATATCTTCAAACACCTTCCTGGATAATTACCATGGCCCAGTGATTGGGCAATCACCAGAGTGATTTTAAACACACACACAGACACACACACAGACACACACACATTCTTCTCCAGCGTGTTCCTTTGTGTTTGTTTTGGTTTTGCATTTTCAAAGCCCAGCGGTTCGTGAGAGACAGTAGAAGGACAAAATAAAAAGACATATGGTAGCGCTTAAATTATTCCCCAAAAGGGAAAGTGTCCAACATGAAATTATTCAGTCTTTCTACCATTCTAGGGTGGGGAGGGAGGCATTTCAACCAAGAAAATCATAGAATATCCACAATACCCAGAGGAGGACTGAATTATATTATCAACTTCCAAATACAGTCAGCAATATTTCACCAGAAAAGCTGCTTTGCAAAAATTAAACCTCTAATGTTTACACTGGGAAATACCTCCAGTCCTTCTCTGCTGTCTTCCCTAGTCCCCCTGTATACACACACACACACATACACACACACACACACACACACACACAAAATATCTTTCTCTCCCCAGGATTGTCTTTGTTTTGTTCACCTCTTTTATCCTAACATGTAGGTATGTGATTCTGTAGTGAGATGCCCAAATGTCTTCCAAAGGAAAGATTACACAGAGTAGAATTTTGTCTCTTATTTTTCAAAATGTTTTAAGATCCTATAAACTCATCTGATACAAGCCTATGGAAAAAGACAGCCAGAAGGAAATCAATGAGACAATTCCGTGAGATCTTTTTTCATCCAAATTGATAACTAGGGAAGGAGGTGGAGGTTGGGTTTCAGCTTCCTGTTCCTTACTCAGTTTATGCGGCTTCAATCCATTCTACCCAGGCTTAGGCATGTTACATAAAGGTTTTATGAAATGAGATAAATCTTGAGAAAGACTTTTAAATTTAAATTTTAAAAACAAGTGATGCATTCATGGTTCAATATGAAACCACCATAATATGTATATGTTACGATGTCTGCCCCCATCTTCTCCAGGGCCTCCTCACCCCACCCCCACTCCTTATAAATAAGCATAGTGTTAGTTTCTTGTGTATCTCCCCAGTGTTTGTGCTAATACAAACAAACAGAAATATATCCGCATTTTCCTCCCTTTTCCATTGTTTTTGAGAAGGAATTTAAGAGAGCTAGAACTGGCCTCCTTTGTGCCAGTGCTGGGAATACACAAGGAGAGAGATCATAATGGAATATCAGCTCTTAAGAAGGGAAATGATTTCTCAGTTATTTAGATTCCCTGAATCCCTTTCTTTGACCTTGGTTCTTTGATTAAATCTATTCTTTGGGCCTCTTAATTCTTAAAACTTATAAAATCTTTATTGTTTGCACAAGCAAAATTCTAGATAGTTTATATATAATAGCTCATCTCTTGCTTAACAACAAAAACATGTAAATGGCACATCCTTAAGAGAAGAACATAAAGTACAATAGCAAGTGCAGAGCAGAGTCCCCTGACCCAGAGATCCGACTCTGGACATCCAGTGGGGAGGCTGACCGTGGCCTGAGGGAAGAACAATCATTCTGCTTTGGAAGCTTTTTTTGTTTTACGTGTACCCATGAATAGAGAAGGGGCTTCCCAGGTGGTGCTAGTGGTAAAGAGCCCACCTGCCAGTGCAGGACACTTAAGAGATGCAGGTTCATCCCCTGGGTTGGGAAGATCCCCTGGAAAAAGGCACGGCAATCCACTCAGTATCCTTGTCTGGAGAATTCCATGGACAGAGGAGCCTAGCAAGCTACAGTTCTTAGGATCACAAAGAGTCGAATACGACTGAAGCGACTTAGCACACACGCATGCATGCATAGGGAAAACAAGGGCCTTAGATCGTCTTACTCTTCTGACACTTGGGAGTCTAAAGTAGAACCATTTGGTAGATTTTAGAACAACCACAGGAATGTGTATGTAACCAGATAATTGATGCTGGGCATTGTGTGGGACTGTGCCAGACTCCAAAAACAATTAAATCATTTTAAACTCATATTTTGGAAATGAACAGACAACAGTGACAACTACCTATCTTGTGAGCAAGTTGAAACACAATAATGATGTAATTTGTTGCCATTTTTCAGTGTGTAGTATTGTATTATATGCCAGATGAATAAAAAACTAAATCGTGAATGACATATAGAATAAATGATTGCATGGATCATATTGTAACAATTGCTTTACATGGTTGATGCTTTCCTAAAGAGTTATATGATTGATGAGTTTGGGGAAACCAAACAAAATTTGATTAAATGTTTACATAAATCCTTAAGATGACTCATTTATTTTGATTTTTTATTTAAATGAAATATATAAAAAGATTTTAAGATATCTTAACAGGACAAAAAGTGTGCAGTCAAACAAATCTCCTACCCTCCCCATCCTAGTTCCCCAGAGCTATTCCTTGGCCACACCCCCCAACATACCACTTTCTGGTTTCCCCCAGGGATATTCTGCATATTATAATATGTAAATCTTTCTCTTTTACAACACAAATAAGAGCATGCTGCAAACCTATTCATCACCTGTCTCCATCAGCACAGGCACACCTATGTACCAGAATATCCCACTGGAAGGAAGGACCACAGGTTATTCATCCAGGCACCCAGGTGTGATGACTCTTCTCTGATGTGAATGAGACTCTTGGTAGAGTAAAATGAAGTCACCGTCTCGTGATCTCGTCTCATAAATGTCCTTTTATACACTGAGTGTTGTCCTCTCCCCATTTCTGGCATCTGGAAACTCATTTATTCCCCTGTCAGCAGTTACCATCATGTGCTGCATGATGTCCGGAATCTGAAAACCACTCTTTTATACATTTAGTTTTAGGTTTTTTCATTGTTTCAGGCAGCAGGAGAAATCCAATCCCTGTTATTCCATCTTGGCCAGAAGCAGAAGTGTCATATTTTTTAAACACCGAAGTGTTTCCTAAACTTAGACGTATACAATCATCTGAGCAACTCACTAAAAATGAAGATTCCTGGGCTCCCACCCAGAAGTCCTGATTCAGCAGGACTGCCTGGGAATCTATATTTCTAACCAGCAGCTCAACTAATGTTAAAGCCCTGCCATGGACTAGACCAGTTGTTTGGGAACCACTGGCTTAACGGATGATGATATTTATTTGTCAGCTATCCTCAAGTGATACCACCATATGGACAGTCTGTTTTTTGGAAGAACAAAATAGAAATAAACAGAGAGATGGATTTCTTGCCAGACTTTGAATTACTGAGGTTTTGGAAACACACTGTCACCTCTGATGAGTGTCTGACGAGGCCAGGGTTCTGTTCCAAAGGGACAGCTCTGCCCAGCATGTGACACAAGAGACCCAATGAGCTTGATGGCAGGTTGGAAGTCAGGGTGGAAGGGGCGCATTTGCTTGTCTGTGCAGAAAGGGCACAGATCCCAGCAGCTTCAGCTTAGTTAAACTCATTTTGGAAAATATTTTTGGCCTGTGTGGTTTTATGCTTTTAGAGTTCCATTTTTAAGCACTGGGCCTGTCCAAACCCACTGAAGCTGAGCTGAAGCATCCAAGGAAGATGCTGAGTTTCACACCGATCTCTGCTGAGTCTGTAAAAATTTCTCAGATTTGTCCAAACTGCTTTGTTGAGAAACCAAAACAAAAATCACAAATCCCAGTGGGGTTTGTAGGATCCTGTGGTTTTCATCCCAAACTATGGTAAAACCAGAGGTCAGTCATGTGACTTTCAAGCCTAAAGGTTTCATTATGAATCCTGAAAGAAACCCACAAGCTTCAGTCTTAAAATATACTCCCAAGAGAAAAAAAGAAAAGAAAATCTTCTTAGTGTTGGCCTGGAATCATAGACTTAGGAAACATGTCCAAACCAAATGTTGTCAGGACTCACTGCATTTTAAATCCAAAGCTGAATTTTATTCCACTGGGGTGACATTGTTTATTAACACTGTCTGTGGCAACTGGATTGTCTAGAAAAGTTCAGGAGAGCTAGCTAGAAGAATTCTCTTTCTTGTGCTCTGTACAGAATTGGTCTATTGTTCAGTAAACAAAATGAGTTCAACCACATAAATGATGAGGTTTTATTTTGCCATATCTCCTGTTTCCCTAGGATATGTAGACAGCAAATTATGAAATTACTTATTTTTCTACTCTTCAATATTTCACTCATTAAATGTCAGATTCCTTTGCAACAATGAATCAAATTCTAGGATACACAAGAATAACCTGGAGACTTTGTGATATCTGTATATTCCTATTATCTGTCTATCTATATGACAAACTATCCCAAAACATAGAGGCTTAGAGCAACAAGCGTTTTATTATATTTTGTGATTTTGTGGGTCAGGAATTCTGACAGGGCTCAGCTGGGTGATTCTTCTGCTCAATGTGATCATCTTGGGTTACCCATTGGTTTTTGAATGGTGTTTGGTCTCACCTGGAGGATCTAAGACAGCTTCGCCCTCATGCCTGGCAAATTGGAGAGGATGACTGTAAACTGGGGCAGCCAGGTTTTTCTCTTTCTCCTTGTATCCATAAGGTCTCTCCACATGGTCCAGGGCTCCCAGAGACTAAGGCTAGACCTGGAACTGACAGACTATCACCTCATTGCTCAAAGCAGCCATGGGTGGATTTCAAGGGGAGGAGAAACAAATCTTACTTCTTGATGGCAGAAATGTCAAAGAATTTGTGGCCATCTTTTATCCACCACCATGTAAAGGCCAGAATTCTACTCCCAGAAAGTCTGATTTAGTAGGTATGTGGTGGGATTCCAAGATTCTGCATTTTAGAAAATACGCAATGAGATTCTAGTGCAACGCATCCCCACAGTACATGCTGAAAATTACCACTTTACAAGATGTGATGGAAAGCATGCTTATAGGGAATCTGCCCATCAATCAATTAAGAAACATCAGCTAATCATGTGATGTGTGCCTGGAATCACATCATATGCTCTGGAGAGAGTAAAAGGAACATAATGATTCCAGCCCTGAATGTGCTCATACTCCCTGAAACCACAGTACGAGGGGATGCTGAATGCTAGAATTCCCCGTGGGAGAGGGCCAGGTGGGGGAAAGGGGCGGAACAAAATCCATGTGTCGCCAAGGTGACTGAGGCAAACACCGGGAGCTGAGCCATAGGAATCAGATCAAAAGTGTGCTGGGATGAACAGGTGGCTAGAATAAATTATGAGGGGAAAGGGAGCTGTTCTCTGCAAAGCTTCTAGAGAGAAATGGAGATGAGGCAGAACATGGAAGCAGGGGGCATGACAGCTCTCAAGCACATTTTTTCAAAGTGTGAGCTTTTCTCCCAGGCTTTTGACTGGACCACTTCCCCTCATCTTTTATTGCTCCCCAATCCTGACTTTCTTTCTGGACCTATTTGCCTTTGTTGCTCCTATGCCAGCAAGTCAAGAAGCTCCGCTCCAAGATGGGACAACCAGTCTTTCCACTAACAACACAGAATTGCAGGCAGCCTTCTGACTTACCCTGGACATGGCTCCAGCAACCAAATCTGAATCCCACCCCCCAAAGCAGACTCTTGTGCATGTGAATGCCTGCACATGTATGCATGTGTGCATGCATGCAGGCGTCTGTGTGTAAGGGGATGACTCCTGGAGAGGCATAAGGTTTGGAGACTCTCAGGAGCTGGCTCAAGCTATGAAGAATGTTACTGAGTGTCTGAACACATTGCTGAAAATAATACCAAGAAGGAAGACCTGTAATCTAGAGAGATATGTGGCATGAGAGATAACAGTGGAATGAACTCTGTGGCCACTGACCAGAAGAACGGGTTGGGAGGGGTGCTGTAACAGAAGGGTCCAAGAGGCTATCTGTAAACAGGGTTATGTGTAGGGTGCCCCAGGGCATGAAGCCTGGCTACTCAAAGATGTCTTATTTGGCTGAATGGAAAACAATCCCTTCTTGTCCCAATTGGAGGCTGCTGTCAGTGCTAAGTTTTGAAGAGTCAGGACTGAAAGCCAGGGGGGACCAGCAGCAGCTAGGGATGGCATCAGCAACCAGGCAGGGACCTGGGCACAAAGGGAAGTTCATGGCTAAGTGGTGAGCCAGGAATCAGCTAGGTAGGGAGCCAGAGCGAAGTCTGAGAGCAGGCTGGGCAGCCATGGCCCCACAGCACAGGGTGCCCCTTGGGCTGGGACATGCTCACAGACAGACAGCATAGGGAGACACAGATCTCCAGGAAGACAGGCTTGGGTCATGCTGTTCTGCATACGGGCTCATTCCTAGCCATAGCTAAGGCAGGAAGCAATTGCAAATCAGTCCAGGGCTTCTGGGTCCATCCTCAGGACAGGATGGGAAGGAAATATCAGGCCTCTGTGCCAGTTAGACAAAAAGTGCCCCTCGGGCAAGCAGCTGATGCCCCTGAGTCCTAAGGGCCCCCTCCTCCTGGCAGACACGGGATTCAACCCACACCGCAGGTTTAGTGTGCGTAGTGCATTTGGACTAGCCCCCCCTCAAGCCCCTAAGGAGAGCCTTTGTGTAAGACAGCAAGTAAAAAGCCATACAAGGTGACCCAGTACGGAGGCAGGGATAAGGGCCAATTTTTGTCCTGAATGTTTGAATATACTGGCCAGATCTTGATTTTTTTTTTTTAACCATAAGTCAGGGAACTTTTGAGTTCCTCTATACCTCATCAGACACAGGGGTGGTAAATTAGTCCCCATCAGAGAGATATGAAATGTTAATACCAGGCTAATTGGGAAAACAGGGAGCAAGTGGGCAGGTCCAAGGAGACTGGTGCCTAATCATTGTCATGCCAGCCGGCCCATCTAGTAAGTGGCTGGCTTGAGCAGGGGACGAGCTGAGAAAGGCTACCCAGGCACTACTGCCAAAAACACTGTTCCAGTTGAATGGTAAGCCACATTCCATACCCTGGCAACTGGAGGGTGCCAGTGTCTGCTGTGCTCGTTTTCAGATCAGGAAAATACCACCGCATCATGGAGTGACTGCCGAAAATTTCAGGACACTCGCATCAAAACACATCAGGGCTCTATTCGCCCTGCCACTGCAGGGGAGGCTGGTGCCCCACCAGTGAGCTTTTCTTTTGCTAGTCAAATAAAGCCCTTAAAATACCTCTACTTCCTAATCCATCACCCACCCATTTCCTTATCTGTAGATTCCAGCTTTCCCAGGGAGTGTGTTGGTTCTGGCAAGAGGCTCTTGACCTGATTTCTCTTTCAGTTGGTCTGACTAGTTAGGTCTGACTTGGGCTAATCTTCTTTTCAGTTCCTTGAATGCTTGAGGTGTGCCAGGCACTGTGTTCAGGGAATGCAGATAATTAGGACATGGTCCCTCCCCTCAAGAAGACTGTCTTGTGGAAAGAGGGACAGACCAGTGGACAATGGCTTTCTACCCAGTGCCTATTTCCTCTTTTCTTGCAGAATCCTAACACTATTTGAAATCCTCCCTTCACTCCCCTTCACAGACACACTCACAAAGCCTGCTTTGGGTGTAGGAGGGAGTGTATAGTCAGGGGCAGGATGAGTCAGAAGCAGAGTTTTAGGGGAAGGGAGATGGGCCTGCCCTGCAAGTCCACACTGTTACTGGGAGGGCTGGCTGTCCTGCCCTGCAGCTGAGCTGCATGTCCTGTTAGGAGAGGAGCAACCCAGAACAATCACACCAGAAAGAAGGCCAATGTGTAGCTCTGCTTCATTCATGTTCTTAAATATTATATAGTGTAAATACATACAACTTATAATGCTTCCCAGGTGGTGCTAGCGGTAAAGGACCTGCCTGCCAATGCAGACGGAGAAGGCAATGGCACCCCACTCCAGTACTCTTGCCTGGAAAATCCCATGGGCAGAGGAGCCTGGTGGGCTGCAGTCCATGGGGTCGCTAAGAGTCAGACATAACTGAGCAACTTCCCTTTCACTTTTCACTTTCATGCATTGGAGAAGGAAATGGCAACCCACTCCAGTGTTCTTGCCTGGAGAATCCCAGGGACGGGGGAGCCTGGTGGGCTTCCGTCTATGGGGTCGCACAGAATCAGACACGATTGAAGCGACTTAGCAGCAGCAGCAGCCAATGCAGAAGACATAAGAGACATGGGTTCAATCCCTGGGTTGGGAAATTCCCCTGGAGGAGGAAATGGCAACCCACTGCAGTATTCTTGCCTAGAGAATCCCATGGACAGAGGAGGGCTACAGTCCATGGGGTTGCAAAGAGTCAGACATTATTGAGTGACTAACACACACACACATACAACTTATACACTCATATAGTCAAAGGTTACTTCTAGAGTCTTAAAATTGAGTCTCTCTGAGCAGAGCTGTTTGATGTTTGTTATTATAAACAATGTGCTTCTCAGGTGGTGCTAGTGGTAAAGAAACCACCTGCCAAGGCAGGAGACAGAAGAGACTTAGACACCACTGAAGCGACTTACATGCATGCACATTATAAACAACAGTACTACAAACATTTCTAAGCAGGGCTCCAGGCACTATGCTTTTATTTTTGTTGTTGTTGAGTCACTCAGTTGTGTCTGACTCTTTGCAACCCAATGGACTATAGCCCAGTGGGCTCCTCTGTTAATGGGATTCTTCAGGCAAGAATACTGGAGTGGTTTGCCATTTCCTTCTCCAGGGAATCTTCCCAACCTAGGAATCAAACTCTCGTCTCCTGCATTGCAGGCAGATTCTTTACCACTGAGCTACAGGGAAACTTTTGTGAAAGTTCACATTTAAAGGATCATACCAAATTGTTTTTCCCATGATAGTAAAATGTCCTAGTGACATTTCTATCAACAGTGTGTAGGGGCTCCATATTCTCACTTAAGCTGCATTCCATAGCATTTTTTTTAATTCAAAAAAATCTAGTGATTTCCAATACAAATATAAATTTGAATTTTTCTGATTACTGATGATTATCATCGTGAATATTGGTCATTTTGTTTCTGCTTCTGTGAAAGCTTGTTCAAGTCTTTTGCCCATTTCATTTTGAGATATTTGTATTTTTCTAATCGATTTTTAAGTGTTATTTACATATTCTGAATAATAATAATTTGTCAGCTGTATTTGTTCCAAATATCTTCTTCCATTTTGTAATACATATTTTCACTTTTGTAACAAACAAATGTTGCTCATTTTTATGTGGGAAGATTTACCAATATTTTCTTCATAGCTAGTACTTTTTTGATCTTTTTAGTAAGTCCTTCTCTACTCCAAAGTCATAAAGATATTTTTCTATTTTATGCTAAAAATTTTGAAGTTTTGCTATACACATTTAAGTTTAATTCACCTGAGATGCATTATGTGTATGGTGTGAGATAGGGATCCAACTTCACTTGTTTTCCATATGTATTGATATAAGCAAGTGTCCCAGGAAAATTTATCAAATTATCCTCCCTGTTTCCAATGACTGCAATGCCATCTCTGTCATATGTTAAGTTTCCATATGCACAAGTCTGCTTCTAGGTTTTCCATTTTGTTCTATCATCACTTTTTTAGTCTTGAGCCTAGTCTTATTTACCATACCTGTATGAAAAAATGTTGCTATTAGGAAAGGCAAATTTTCCCACCTTATTCTTCTTCAAGAATACTTAGCTATTCTTAGGCTCTGCTCATTGATATACATTTAGAATCGATTTGTCAAGTTCTTTGAAAACCTCTGTGGGCATTTTTATTGGAATTGCACTGAGTTTATAGATCAATTTGAGGAAAATTGACATCTTCATAATACTGAGTTTTCCTATCCATTAAAATAGTGTATCTCCATTTATTTAGGTCTCTTTAAAATGTTTTAATTCACTCAAAATTCAACTGTTCTCTGCCAGACACTTATGTCAAGGGGCAAAAATCTTGCCATGATCTAACA
Organism: Bubalus kerabau; assembly: GCF_029407905.1. NCBI lineage: Eukaryota > Metazoa > Chordata > Mammalia > Artiodactyla > Bovidae > Bubalus > Bubalus kerabau. Next base: position 19,994,965 of record NC_073641.1, read on the forward strand.
TACATTCTAGTAGGTAGAAGACAATAGAAAGAATGAATAGGTAAAAATAACAAATATGTAAAACTAATAAATGAAAGGTCAAAAGGAAGCAAGGAAACTGGTCACATGCCTATCTGGGGGAAGGCAGAAGAAAGGCAAATATAGGAAATTTCACATGAAGAGCCTGGGCTGGCTAGAGCAGAGATAACAAAGGCAGGGACTGTAGGACCTGAGGTCAGAAAGGAGACAGGGACCCAGTCATTCACATGGGCCAGAGTGAGGCTAGGCTATTGACCAGAGGAGGGATGTGATCTGACTATGTATAAACAGGGCTGCCCTGGCTGCTGTGTTGAAAACCTATGAAGCAGGAAGTAAGTAGGGAGGCCATCGACAGGTTCCTACAATCATTCAAATGTGCCGTGATGGTGGCTTGGACCAGGGTCATGGCAACAGGGTGGTGAGAAGTGGCCAGTAAGAAGCAACACCAAGAAGATTTGCTGATGAATGAGATGTGAGTGGGGAGAGGTTCCGAGGACTGATTAGTCCAAGAGACATTCCTGAGCAACAGGAGAGATGCTGCTGCCCTTTACCAAGGTGTGAAAGAGTAAGTTGGAGGTAGGATGTCAGGCACTCAAAACTCTTCATAAGTTTGAGATTTCTAGTAGACAGCTCAGGGGATGTGCTTTGTGGCCTGCTAGATACTGAAGACTGAAGTTCAGAAGGGAGATGTCAACTGAAGTTATACACTTGGAAGTCACTTAACCGTATCAGTCAGAATCCCAACAGAAAATAATGGAATATGCAAATTAGGAATATTTAAGTAGAATTTATTTACAGAGGGGCTATTTTTAGAGGTGGGCATGTAGGGAAACCCAAGGAATCATGGGAAACTCTGAGTGTTGCAAACACCAAAAAACCACGAGAAATAGGGGGTCACAGGAACTGGGAAACACCTGGGTGAATAAGGGCGTGTTGAGAGGAGACATCTTTTGTTAAGGTCCTTACCCAGGAGGAGCCGAGAGAATATCATCATGCTTCTCTCTCCCCTTAATATCCTATCTACAACCAACAGGAGCCAGAAGGCACAGGGGCCTGTTGATAAAGTATGTAAAAGCTGACCTCCTGAGGCAAAGCCCAGGAATTAGAAAGATTGAGAATAGATCTAAAGGGAAACAGAAGATACCTGGAGCGAGGAGGTAAGGTGGTATTTGAAGTGATGAGATTGAATGTGATGACTAGGGAATGTATGTAGACAGAGGAGATGCCCAAGGACTGAGCTCTGGAACATTCTAATTCTTAGAAGCTGGATTAAAAAGGAAGAAACAGCAAAAGGCACTGAGGAGGAGTGACCAGAAAAAATCTCTAGGTGAGAATGGGGTCTTAGATGTCAAGGGAAGAAGCCGTTTTTAAGGACAGTGTGTCACATGCTGCTCTTAGGTTAAGTGAGATAGGGCCTGGGAACTGACCACTGGGAGCAGCAAGCAGCAGCCACCAGTGGCCTTGCCAAGAGCAATGGCAGTGGGGGAGAGACCTCACTGAAGTGGGTCTAAGTGAAAATCAAAGAATTGAGAATAGATAACACAGGTGATTTTGTTAAAAATTATAAAATTTATGTAATAAAGGGGTTGAGGGAAATGGGTGGCTGCTGGAAGGGAAAGTAGATCAAGAAAGGTTTTTGTTTGTAAGATGAGAGGAAATAATAGCATATCTATATACTCATAGAAAGGATCCTAGCATAAAAAGGGAACAATGGATGATGCAGGAGAGAGTCAAATTGCTAGAGCAATGCCCTGAGGTAGATAAGAAGGGATAAAGAGAGGGCTTGGGTTTAGTTCAAGGCTTGGGGAGTTCATCTACAGGAGCAGGAAGAATCGTAAGTGTGTAAGTCCAGATGCTAGTGGGTGTACAGATGTAGCGGGTGGTATGGAAGTTCTTGTCTGATTGCTTCATTTTTTTTTTTCAGTACATAGAAGCAGGGTCACCAACTGACAGAATCTGGGAGAAGTTGGCATTTTGCAAACAGGAAATGTATCAAGTAGTCAACTAACTTAGTAGTCATCAAAATTTTCTCTTTCAAAAATAATTTGAAAAATAATGTCTCTTAAAATATTTGCAAATGGTGTGACTGACAAGAGCTTAATTCCCAAAATACACAAACAGTTCATACAGTTCAACAACAACAACAAAATAAACAATGCAATTGAAAAATGAGCAGAAGACCTAAATAGACATTTCTCCAGAAAAGATATATAGATGGCCAACAGGCCCATGAAAGATGCTAAAGATGGCTAATTATTAGAGGAATGCAAATCAAAACTACAACAAGGTACTACCACCTTACACTGGTCAGAATGGCCATCATTAAAAAGTCTACAAACAACAAATGCTTGAGAGAATGTGAAGGAAAGGGAACCTTCCTATGCTGTTGGTGGGAATGTAAGTTGGTGTAGCCACTTTGGAGAACAGTATGGAGGTTCCTCAAAAAAAAAGCCAAAAATAGAGCTACCATATAATCCAGCAGGAGAAGGCAATGGCACCCCACTCCAGTACTCTTGCCTGGAAAATCCCATGGACGGAGGAGCCTGGTAGGCTGCAGACCATGGGGTTGCGAAGAGTCAGACACGACCGAGTGACTTCACTTTCACTTTTCCCTTTCATGCATTAGAGAAGGAAATGGCAACCCACTCCAGTGTTCTTGCCTGGAGGATCCCAGGGACGGGGGAGCCTGGTGGGCCGCCGTCTATGGGGTCACACAGAGTCGGACACGACTGAAGTGACTTAGCAGCAGCAGCATGATCCAGCAATCCCAATCCGGGGCACACATCCAGATGAAACTATAATTCAAAAAGATACATGCACCCCTATTTTTATTGGAGCACTATTTCCAATAACTAAGACATATAAACAACTGAATGTCCCTCAACGGCTGAATGGATAAAGAAGATGCAATGCATGTAGGTGAGTGTGCCATGATTTTGGTAAGGCAGGCCAGCACGTCAAAGCAATGTAAAGTGCAATGGAACTGAGGATATGTATATATATAAATATATGCCCATATGTGTGATTATAGTTATTGGCTACGGAATATAATCTGGGTAAGTTCTTCAAACAAGATTTATAATTTTTTTCATACTGGCCTGGGAAGTCCTTTGTTAAGTTCATTTCTAGTTTCTTTATTAAAAAAATCTTTAAAAATATGTTTTCCAAGTTGTTAAGTACACAAAAAAATTAGTTTTAGTATATTGATCATATCAAACCAGCCTGAAAGAAATCTCGATACCTTTTATATAGGTTGCCCTGGGCTCTGTTGCAGGTGGTCATATCCTCCATAAATATTGCCAATCATGTTTCCTGCTTTTCAATCCTTATGCTTTTCTTTGTTTTTCATGTCTTGCTGTGTTGACAAGCAACTCCAATATAATATTGAATATAGAAGTGGTGATAATGACTGCTATTAGCTTATGACTGACTTTAAATGGAACGCTTTTAACATTTTATCATTAATAAAGGTGTTTACTCTAGGTTTTGGGTAGGTATTCTTTGTGGATTATATTTATGTGTTTTTTTAAACACTAAATGACTCCTTGATAATAACTTGGTCATTATGTAATATATATTTTTTTATGTGACTAGAGTCTGAATATTTACAGTCTAAGGAGATACAGTTTATTATGCCCATTTTACAGACAAGAAACTGAGACTTAGAGGAAAACATAAGACGTATAAAGTTTATACCCAACAGATGTCAAAACAAGAATTAAAATCAGGTCTGTTTGATTTTAAACTTAAGTTTTTTCCACCAGCTATCCTCCCTGAGGGCAAAGACTAGGTCTTTTTGTGACCTGTGTGAAAGTCGCTCAGTTGTGTCTGACTCTTTGTGACTGACTGTATGGTTCATGGAATTCTCCAGACCAGAATACTGGAGTGGGTAGCCTTTCCCTTCTCCAGGGGATCTTCCCAACCCAGGGATCAAACCCAGGTCTCCTGCATTGCAGGTGGATTCTTTACCAGCTGAGCCACCAGGGAAGTAAGTTTCAAATGCCCAGGGCAGTGCTGTGTTCATAGTACTTACTCAAGAAATCCGTTGAATAAATAATGAATGGATGTTTCAAGACCCTACAGATTCTTTAAAGTTTCCTTAGCTGGAAAAAAAAAAAAAAAACAAAAACACTTTTCCTACCATATGGGTCACAAAATGATGTTAAATGTAAATGGAAGAAAAGATCTAAAGAAGTGGATCTAATAGGTAATCTTGGTGATTTTTTTATTATAGTTCTTTAAATTGTTCATTGGAAGAATTTTAATTCATTGGAATAGATTTTTAAAAGGCCAATAGGAGACAGAAAGTGAAATTGAGAGAAAGTCTCTTAAAAATGTACAAAGTCTCCCGTGGTCAATGATTTTACTAGTGTGTTTATTACACTCAGGACCAAAGAAATCAAAATCACTGATGGTCAAGTCTTCATTAAAACTTCTCCATCTCTTCAGTCCCCAAAGTGGTATTTCTTGGGCAGATATGTTTTAGAGAGACTGGGAATACGTTTCTCCAATTAGGAAATGAAGAGCATGCCAAGGCACACTGAGCACGGTGCCAGGCAGAAACACCAGGTCACGAAGGCTCTAGGAGGGAGGTCCCCCTACCTCCTGCAAGACCCCGGGATGGGCCTCTGGGCCACAGACAAGGGCAGGAGACACTGCACAAAACACTTGCCAAAGTAGGAGAGAGGTGTCAACAGCTGCAGCCAAAATACTATTTCACCGCTTGCCGAAAAACATGCAGGGCAAGACTCCACTGTCACCCCTTCTGGGAAGAGCAAAAATAAAGTTGTATTTCAACCTTAATTTTCCACCTTGTGGGCAAAAATAAAAGGAAAATTACTTCTGGGCAATACTGCAGTATCAGAGAATAATGAGCCGTCTTAAGCAGTTGAGCAAGAAGTAGAGCAACCAACGTTCTTCTCTCCAGAAAATAATGCAGTGAGTTCCTTTAAAGTAAACCTTAAAAAAAAAAAGCTCCCTTCAAAAGGAAATACAATGAGATACACCATCAGGGGCCACCTAAGAATGCCACATCTCTACTGGAGGGTGACACTTGGGAATAAACTTCAAGTATAGCATTTGGGAGGCTAACCTGATTCGCACACCACCCCATCACTGCCTCATGGCTCTCTCAACTTCAAGATAGTTCACACCCGTTTTTTTCTTCCCTTTCCTCCTTCCTCCCTCTCTTCCTTCCCTCACTCTCTTGTTGTTTCTATGTTTTAAATGTTGATTCATTGAACAATCCCAACAAATTTTTCTGGGAAGTCAGGTATTAAGATGATGCTAAACACTCTCAAGCTTTCAAGACTGGCTTCTAATTGCACAGATCTTGTCGCCTCTGTGTCTCTGTGTCAGCAGAATTCTAAGACAGTCACCAAGGTTTCTGCCTCCAATATATGTACCCCTTATAATCCCTTCCCCTTGACTGTGAGGGAAGCTGTCAATACAGTGTGATGTCACTCTCAATCATGCTATGTCATACGGCAGAGGGATTTATAGATGTAATTAAAATCCCTAATTAGTTGACTTTGAGTTAATCAAAAGAGATTATCCTAGGTGGGCCTGGTCCATCTGACCAAAAGAGCCTTTAAAAGTGATAGAAGGGTTCCAAGTGAGAGAGATTTCCCCTGTTAGCCTTGAAGAAGTGAATGACCACGTTGTGAACCTTTTATAGGGGAAACCGTGCGGCACAGACCTGAAAGTGTCAGTCACTCAGTTGTGTCCGACTCCTTGCGACCTCATGGGCTGTAGCCCGCCAGGCTCCTCTGTCCATGGGATTTCCCAGGCAAGAATACTGGAGTGGGTTGCCATTCCCTTCTCCAGGGGGATCTTCCTGACCCAGGGATTGCACCTAGATCTCCCACATTGCAGGCAGATTCTTTACCATTGGCGACACCAGGGAAACCCAGGAAAGACCTGAGGGGACTCCTAAGAACTGACAGCAGTCCCTGACCAACAGAGAGCAAGAAGCTGGAGACTTCACTCCCACAAGTCCAAGGATCTTAATTCTGCCAACAACCAGTGAGACAAGAAGGGGAACTAAAGCCTCAGATGGGACTGAGCCCTGGTGACACCTTGATGACAGTTTGATGAGACCCTGAGCAGAACACCCAGCCAATCCACACCCAGACTCCTTTTTTTTCTCACACCCAGACTAGCAATCCTTGGGAAGGATGAGACAATGGATACGTTATCTAAGCCACTAACTTTGCACAGCAATAGAAAACTAAGAAATCTATCCTTGAGCCTGAAAGTTTTATGACAATATCCCTAATCTGAGGTTTTGGATGAGAATTTACTAGGTAATGGGGAGAAGAAGCTAACGAGCTCCTTCATCCGCTGGAAAAAGTTACCTCAAGTGTTTTAGTTGAGGGCATGTGATAGTCATTCCTGCCATTCACCAAATGTTTCGGCTCTCTCTCCCTCCAGACCCATGACAGCCATGCACTGACTATTCCCTGGGTGCAGTCCTAGTTAGATGGACCGTGCGCATCGTGTTTGGCGATGTGTATCATTTGGGGCCAGGGCACTGGAGCAGTGCAGAACTCCCCAGAGCCCCCTTTCCCTCTGCTCTAGTCACAGCAGTGCCCCAGATAGTCCAGGCCCCAGAGTCAGGTTACGGGGGCAGAGCCTATCTTGCTGGCCCATGTTTTCACCTATAGAGTGAAAAATAAATCTTATTTGAAAACACAGCAACTTTACAATTGTTTGTTACTGCATCATAACTTAGTCCACACTCTTACATGGGAAATTCCTGAACTACACAGCCAAAAAAACAAAAAAGCCCATGTTTCACCTATAGAGTGAAAAATAAATCTTATTTGAAAACACAGCAACTTTACAATTGCTTGTTACTGCATCATAACTTAGTCCACATTCTTACATGGGAAATTCCTGAACTGCACAGACAAAAAAACGAAAAAGCCAGAGATACAGACGTGAGAAGAGAGGAGAATACTCAACCTCTTACATGGTGTCACATGCCTGAATTATTTCCAGTTTTTATTTGAAACAAACAACAAATTTTTAAAATGCTTTAGGTCAGTGCATGCAGAAGAGAAAAACTTGAACATCAGCCACCACTCATCTATGCTGAAAAGCACAAGGATCATAGGATCAAATAAAGTCTGAGAAGGCAGAACCAACAAAGCTGCTGGCTCTTTACTTTGTGGAGGGAAAAAATGGGGAGAAGCTCTTCTTGGAAAACTCTTCTTAGGATAAATGTCATCACCAGTCTTTGGGGTTCCCATGTTCCCTTAATGTTGAGAGCCTAGAGGATGAGTCTTCACATCCTGCTCAATAAGATTGTCTAAAGAAGGAGTGCATCTACCCAGTAGAAACAAACAATACAAACGTAAGGTCTGATTTTTAAAAGTGCCGTCATGGGTCAGGAAGATCCCCTGGAGAAGGGAATGGCAGCCCACTCCAGTATTCTTGCCTGGGAAATCCCATGGCAGAGGAGCCCTGGGCTACAGTCCATGGGGTCCCAAAGAGTCAGACTTGACTGAGTGACTAACACATGATAGGAGAGAAAATGGATGAGCAGTACAATCCTGGTTTTAAAAGGAAGAAAAATAGTACCACGGTAATAGGGAGATGTTAATGCTAAATGATCAGTTTGATCAGTTATAAGGTCCTTTTGAAAACTATTCAGATGGTTTCTGTGGCAAACACTAAACTTAGATCTTAAAGATAGAGGTTCTGGTGAAATGTTCTTTGGGAAATTAACAGAAATTCCATTCTAGCAGATTTGGATTTGCAAGATAAAAATACCACTGGCTCTGTGACTAGTGGGATAGTTGAAGCAGATATGTATAAATTAAGCTATCCCTATGTATATCTTTTTTCAAAGTGTTATTCTGTTCAGACCACATCAATAGTGTATAGCCAAAGAAATGGATTGAGGAAGGAAAGAGATCTCTTGACCTCATCACCCAGTGACTCTTGATCAAATATTATAGAAGTAACTAGATTATTATACTTCCCAAAGGTTAATTTGGTCAAAAATATACATCACCAAGAACTAGAACTGGACACTATGACTTGTGGAACATTTTTCCATTTGAATATTCTAGCTATGTCTACATAGTAAGAGGAAATGAGACAATGGCTGGGCAATTTAGGCTATACGTTTATATTTACAATGAAAAATAAACTAATTGTGACAAATCAGATTGTTACATTGAATCACCTAAGGTAATTGCTTCAGTTCCTTCACCCCACCTTTTTATAGATGTGTGGTCATAGCCTTTGGGAAAGATAAGGGTATTGTGGGTGCCTGAATGTCGGACTTATGGGCCAAAAGACACACTCCTACTGATGGTCCCAAAGCTATTCTAGGTGCAAAATACTTGCCTGCTAGTCATATGCTCTTCTCACTCCAATGCTAGGTGATGTTACCAGCATATGGCTTCCATAGGCAAGCTGGTTGCTATATATTTAGGTTCTCTCTATATTTCCTTTGGACCTATGCAATGAAGTCCTCTGAATGATGAGGAAAAAAGCACAGCATCCTCTTGAAAGGAATGTCATTCTGCTTTCACAACACAGAGAGGTACTTTTAGTGTACATTTAAATGTAAATAAATGCACCAAATTAATGATCTCAGCATCAAAGAGACACTAAAACAGGCCATTGATGAGCTTTCATGTTCTACCTGAAACTGTAAAAAGGTGGTGTAAGAAGTAGTTTGGATCTTTAGAAAGAATCATTTCCTTTCTAGAATCAGTCATCCCCCTTGGTTTCTCAGCTTTTCCTCTAAATAGCAATGTTGATGCTTTATTAGTTAATCAATAAGACATGATACAGAGTATGGTTATCATAAAATAATCATACCCTGGAGCATTTTGAGGCATGAGCCACTTGCCTCTAATCAGATTGGGTTGAGATTACCTCTGGATAACCACACTCATGGGAACTGTCTCATTTCTATTATGAGTACATTTTATAATAGGGAAAAATGTACATTCCTGTAGGGGGAAAATGAAGTTGGCAGCTTATACCTAGCAATTATTTCAGTTAAGCCGAGAAACTCCTCTTTTTGAAAGAAGTCAAACTATGCTTCGTCTATTCAAGCAATGTCAGAGAAAAGAGGCAGCTCACATGCCGTGTGGGTAATGCGATACAATGGAGACTGTATTTTACTTGGGCATTGCAAGCTCCAAATTATATGCCAACATTCAAAGAGGGCATTTGAAACTTGGTATGCATGTTTATGAACGGCACATTCTGAATCTGGAGTGGGCTTAGGTGTCTAGGTTACAATAACAGATGATCTCCAGTGTAAAAATGGAACAAAGCCTTTTTTTAACTTCCTGCAGAGAAAGATGTTCGACTTTCTGCTTCAATTATAATCCCAGGCACACTGGAGATTCCGTTAAGAGTAATTTCTCTCTATTTCTCCTTATCCTGACCAGCCAAAAATTTTAATCAAATTACATATATTGGAAAGTTAAAGACAGAAAAGCCCAGTGAGCCATGAAATACACTTTACAACAGTGTGCACAACACTTAACCTATTGGTTTAGAATGATGGAAAAAGCCATTTAAAATGTTAGATGAGCACACTGCAGAGATGATTATAAACTCTTAAAGCTGTAGGTTTTTAATCCTATTTTTCTATGCATTGCATTTTTATCCAGGAATTTTTAATATGGGATAAATGATTAACAAAAAAAAGATGGTGAAAATACTTATGTGAATTGTTTGGTGGAAATATTTGTTACTAATAATTAAATTGAGATACAAGAAAGTTGGACAATATTACTGCCATATTAATGGAATCAGATGATGCTCTTTTGTTTGTCTTGCTTTTATTAAAGCAAAATTATTTCAGGTTGAATTTTTGAATGAAAGGAAAGAAGGTAGACACAATCTCAGAACGCCATAAAGAGAAACTGTCTCATTTATGGATTTGTGACATTAGAACTAAATTTAGCTTCTACTTGGCAACATTGCATTTGATTAATGATATGCCTTTTCAATTCTGGTTATTTCAAGAGCCTCAGAATATCTTTCTTGGGCCCAAACAATTGCTCAATGCTTTCTACTATTTCATTTCCTCAGAATTGTACTTGATTTCTGCAAAACAGCTAGGGCAACTGGGCTCCTGGCTTGAAAGAAATAAGGGCTGGCCAAAAAGAAACCACATAAGGATTTTTACTCATCATTAGAAATTCAACTCACAGAACTAGATGAAAGAGTCGATTTTTAATTATTCAGAGAGCAGAAAGGCTCCCTACCTCAGATTTCCCCAAGTTGGTAGGTTACTCATGTTTTCTACTAAGAGTCTCATTTTGTCTTGCCCAGAAGAGGCCAAAAATAACCTAAACGCAAACTGTAGTGCTACCTCACACACCCCAGAATGAAAGACAGTTGAGGGCCTTGTAGGCAGAGTTAGACTGAAAAAGACCTGGGGAAGTTCTTTCTCTCATCTGGAAGCAGTGATTTCAGGCCCAGTCCTGCCTCCAACTGATGTGGGACTTCAGAGATGCCTGAACCAAATGAACACTCTTTTACCCCTTAAACACTGCCTGCACAACTAACTTCCTTCTGCCTCATCTCTGATATTACCTTGCTCACAGTTTTCTCTAAGGTCACTGCATAGTCAAGCGAGTGGCTTTACCAGTGTTCTCCCTGAGGGCTGCCCCATTCACCTCTACTAAACAAAGAGATTCCTTCCTGTCCTTCATTACTCACATCTGGCTCGTCTACTTTGCTAGGTCCTTTTCCTTTCCTAAATAGTAAATATTTTCCCCAAACCAAGAGTGTCTTTGTCCCTTTGCTTTTCTCTCTGGGTAATGAATCCTTTCTCATAGCATCAACTGTGTCAAACCCACAGGCCCACTTTGACTCTTCACCCATAGCTAGCTTCTTATCTCCCACCAACACACAAACCTGAAGGGCCTGAACTGTAGAATTTCAAGTGATCCCCATCACCTGGTATCCACACCGTTCTGACATCCTTTCCCCTTCAGCACAGGTAGAGCCTTGTTACTTGCTTCTAGCCAACAGAATATGACAGAGGTGAAGAGACCCAGCAGATCTAATTAAGGTTTTTAATCAGTTGACTTTGAGTTCATCAAAAAGGAAATTGTCCTATGTGGGCCTGACCTAAAAGAGCATGAAGGCTTTCCCTGAAAGCAGAAATGTGAAACAAGAGAGACACTAACCTGAAGACCTTGAACTACTTAGGGAGAGGACAGCCTCTAGGAGCTAAGGGGCTCAGTCTTACAACTGCAAGAAACTGAAATCTACCAACAGTCTGAACAAACTTGGAAGAGGCCCCACGCTCCAGGGGGAACATCAGCCCTTCTGACACCTTGACCACAGCCTGTAGCACCCTGGAAAGAGGACCCAACTGAGCTCTGCCCAGATCCTGGCCCACACAACCTATGTATTGTTTTAAGCCACTAGGCTGTGATAATTTGTTTCACAGCTAACAGTCGGACACGACTGAGTGACTGAACTGAACTGAATAGAATACTAACATATTTATCTTCCCAATTTTATTACTGTCCTCTCAGGCTCTGATCTCTAAGTCACCTGTGACTCTTTTCCTTCATCACATACCAAGACTTGTCATTTATTCTTAACCAATATCTATACTGAATTAAACCATATTCCTCTATTTTATTCAATTATTCAGCAAATATTTGCCAGACACTGTGTCCAGCTCTGGTTATCCAATGCTAAATAAGATAAGCATGACTCCTACTCCTATGCAAAGTAAAGTTTAGTGGATAAAATGAACACTGAACATATAATTACAAGATGCTCTGAGAGAGTTCTGCGGGGGACTCTAACCTAGTCTGGATTGGGGAGGAGGCAGGAAGGACCCTACCACCTTACTATCTCAAGGCTGAATTATTGTGCCAGCCTCTACTCTGTGTCTGCTTCTCATTCCTCCAGGCAGTACATTCAGAGTTGCTAGGTTTCTCTTCCTCAAAGATGCTTTAAACCTAGTGGCGTCTGTTTAAGGACTTCCAATGGCTTTCTATTACCTCATATATAGAATGAGAAAAATATTAATAAGGTTGTAGCAAACTCCCTGTGAGCTAATTCTAAATCAAATTCTCTTTTTTCACTACTGCTATTTCTTTGATATTGTTTAAAAATGATCTAATTATGAGTTTGGAGCTTAACAAATGTTGCAGATAAATCAGCTATAGTCCCCAGAGGGAAAACACATTGCCTATTTTTTGTCTACATGCTTGAAACTGATCGAAAATCAATATTTAGTTAATACATCTGGCCTCATAAGCGTGGGACTATAAAATGAGGGTCACCTTTACATTTACACCTAGCTTACAGGAAATCTGAGACCCCCACCTGCCAAAGAGAAATATAATAGCAATGTTGATGGTCCTGGTGCTCCTCTCAGCTCCCTTTTACTGGCATGCACCCACTGCTATGGTTTGGATTTAAAAGTCTCCCTTTTCTTCAAAGAATTGTCCTCAGAAGCCTCTTCATTTGGAAGTCTGTTCCAACCCTCTGCATTTGTTCCAACCCAAACTTCAGTCAATCACTAGCTGATGCATGTGAGCGTGCTAAGTCACTTCAGTTGTGTCCGACTCTTTGCGACTCCATGGACTATAGTCCTCCAGGCTTCTCTGTCCATGGGATTCTCCAGGCAAGAATACTGGAGTGGGTAGCCATTCCTTTCTCCAGGGGATCTTCCCAACCCAGGGCTCAAACCCATGTCTCTTGCATCTCCTGCATTGGAGGCAGATTCTTTACCCCTGAGCCACCTGGGAAGTCGTGGCTGATACACATTCTCCGAAAGACCAGTTATGAGAGGCAATCTACCCCTCCCCCACAAGGCTCTTGTGTGAAATCTGCTTGAAGCGAACCTCCAGCTGAGACATCATTCTTGGGTTGCAGGCATCCCCTCGCTGTGGTGCTTCCTTCATGCCCTTCACCTGAGAACAGTCCTCAAATCAATCACTTGAATAAGAATTCCCACCTCAGGCTCTGCTTTCAGGGAACGTACTCCCAAACAATAAACTTCCTCAAAGTGTCCCTCGTTTGTTTCCATGAGTCACCACGGGAAGCTTCATCCATGTCTACTAGCCAATCTGTTGGCAACTTCATGCAGCGTCCGCCACCTTTCCCTCTCCTATTCAGGTGTCCCCCACCACTGCCAGGAAGCTGCTTGAATAAACCCCATTGTGGTCTCCACTGAAGGCTCTCTTTCTGAGAATAGCAATGTCCATAACAAGGATGTTATTTCTGGATATTCCTTAAACTGCCCATTCCTCAAGATGCCACAGCAGACCTGACTTCCATGCTAGTTGGTAGAATAGATCCCACTCTACTTTCAAGATACTGGATACTTTCTGGATGTAGGTCGCACAACAGCTCTGCTTGTGCCCCAAGTTTTAGGAGGTATGGTTTCTGATCATTATTTCTCTCATCCTGAGAGATCAAACCCATTTCTAGGAGCAGGGGGCAAAGCTGAAACTGTCCCTTGAAAATCTTCTTGTAGCATATGTCTCCAACCAAACACATCCCTCTGTTCCAGCTAAAAACACAGAGCCCTGTGATGTGCATGAATGTGTGGGGAGAGAGTATTGTCTACATGAGCATCATCTGGCTTCCAGTTCCAAAAACTTTTTACATTTGGTTTTTATTTTAAGCCTGTGTATCAAGGAAACCTCCTTCCTGAAACTATTTTGGATAGAGAACTTACATACAGAACAGATAAAACCTGTTTTCAAGAAATCCTTCTTTCGTAAAAGTTTTAAAATGTGCTTAAATACACATAGAAGAAGCTTTCAAAGTATAATTCATCTAGCTTTTACAAAGTTTGGTTTTAAATAATGAAATTTGAAGTGTTTTCCATTTTTCTTTCATAAACATTTAACATTTATGATGATATTTCCCAATATTTGATTATAAACATTTTCAAGCATGTAGCAAAGTTGCTTTTATAATGTAGCAAAGGGCTTTCCTGGTGGCTCAGTGGTAAAGAACCCTCCTGCCAATGCAGGAGATGCAGGTTCAATACTTGGGTCGGGAAGATCCCCTAGAGAAAGAAATGGCAACTCACTCCCAGTATTCTTGCTTGGGAAATCCAATGGACAGGGGAGCCTGGAAGGCTACAGTCCATGGATCACAAAAGAATTGGACATAACTTAGTTACTAAACAACATGCATCATCTAGATTCTACCACTAACATTCTTCTATACTTGCTTCAGCATGTATCAGTACATCTATCTATCCATTCCTCTATTCACCCATCCATCAATCTAGCATCAAGCATTTTAATTATTTTTAAAAGACATTTTATACTTTCATTTAAACAAGAAAATCTAAGTGAAAATAAATTCTACTGGCTATCATCTCTTCAACAATAAAAATATTATAAGAATATGTAGTTGACAGAGTGGCCTGGCAAAGGAATCTTAAGTTATCTTTAAAAACACTAGTTCTAGACAAATATTGTTTTAAAGCCATAGGTAAATCAGTTATAAAATAAATCTCATGGAAAGTTGAGAAGAAAGTCAGGTAAAGTTTTAAGTAATAATTCTCTAAAGCCCTGATCTGTTCAGTTGTCAGTATGGGAAGCTATTTTTATTTAATCAGTAATAAATGTGCCTATTCATTAACACTTGTGTATGAAGTCAGAAACCGAACTTCATTTATACAATATTAATGTGCTAAATGGAACCATATATTTCCACACAGTGATTTACAAAGATTCAATCACTTCTCTAACATTTACATTTATGTGATCTAATCACTGAAAAGTGTTAAATTAAGAGCAATATATTCCATTCTGTGATGTCATTTTGATAGGACTCCAAGAAAAGACATACAGAAATTTGGTTTAGCAGAAAGCAGACATGCATTTTGTTTCACTCATGTAAAAGTAAAATTTTACATGTTGGTATAGCCAAAATAGTTTTAATATTTTATATTTTGGCATGTGGGATTTTAGCTTCCTGACTAGGAATCGAACCCATGCACCCTTCAATGGAAGGAAGCACAGATTCTCAACCACTGGACTGCTAATTTCCTAAAATAAATTTATCATTTTAAATAGAATAATCAGACAATTGACTCAAAGAGAGAATTGGCTTAATTATTTATTGCCTAAAATGACTAATTCCTTGAGAATGCCATAAGATAGAGTGGTGTGAAAACCAAATTCCTACATAAAAGCAGAGCAAGTGGACAGCAAAACTCAAAATCCATGGACTACATTTACAACCAGACTTGGTGGCAAGGTATCTCCATGAACCTGAAGCTATAAGTGGGATCCAAACCAATACAAACCACAAAATCTGCCTAATATCAGGATCTATGCAAGGGGAAGCACAGAAAAGCTATAGTGTATCTGCCAGATATGAGAACAGGAGATCTCAAAATTGCCTATTAGAATTCACTGAAAGCATAGCAGGCCAATCAGAAGAAAGCAGCTGAAACTGGCAGGACTTTACCTACTCCCAGAGTGGGGGAGTGTGAGGAGTACAATAGTATCTGAAGGGGCTGCTGGAGTCTATGAATTTTGAAAATGATCATCCAGGCTTGCCTTCCAGGCCAGGACCCCACACTGTAGCAAATGGCCTACAGTAGAATCTAACTTGAGAAGAATGTGGACACTAGAGACCATGCAAAGAGACTGTCCAGATGAAAGCAGGAGAGAGAAACAAAACCAGGACATTTAGGAATACAAGCTGTCATATTTTAATACTTTATGAAAACAAGAGGGTATTCTTTGAAATTAGGAAGGCTTCATGAACCAAGCCTCCTTCTAAAAGTTAAGGGAAACTCACATAAAAATAAGCAACATAAATGTACCAAACTCAAATACCATATTAAGTTATTATTTTTAAAAACAAAATAAGGAGTGGATAGTTATTCGGTAAGTGTGGTGTTGGGAGGCTTATGACTCCTTTAAACCTTCTCATTCCTCAAGGTGACTCCAGTCTCTGCTGTAATGACAAGTCCCACAAGAGCTTCAGTGACTTCGCACAGGTGCAATCAGACAATGCCTGCCTCAGGTGGAAACCAGGTACCTCCCCCTTCCTGCCCTGGGGGGCTTCTCTGATGCATGGAGTGGGGTCCTCAGGAAACTTCTTGCCGCTTCTGCATGAACTGACACTTGAGAGTAGTAGTGTGATGCTCGTCACACTACTGAGCTGTGATAGATGAGATCCAATGGATACATACTTCCCCTCTTAACCCCCAGGTGGATAGTTTGAAGTACATTTTTCAGGGTCCTATAAAGAGGACCTTATGAATCAAGCACAGTTGGTTACAGCAGTCACCTATAGGCATGTCCCACTCCATAACACAAGCTCGTGTTGGTTTTCTTTCCTTTTCTATGATCTCTCACTTTAGCTCCCTGGAATCTTTCCCCAAATAAATCATCTACCTACAAGTCTTTGTCTCCGGTTCCGCTTTTGGGACAATCAGTATTTTAAGGAGACAGGACTCAACTGCGTTGAATATTGCTGAGAGGATAAGGATACACAGAATGTGACTAGACGGAATTCGCGGATACCCTGATAAGAGCAGCTTTAGTGGAGTGATGGGGCAGAAGCTTGATTGAGGGGGCCAGGAAGAATAGATGTGGAAATGGACACAGTGAATTATAGGTGCTCTTTCATGGGTCCAATTCTGTGAACCTTTGACCTCTCAGTAGCATTCAATACCATTCATTACTCTCTCCTTTTTGAAATATATGACATTTGCCACTGACTGGAGTAGAAGAGAAACAAAACAGTAGCTAACGCTGTATGTAGGGTTAAGGAAAGTCTTTTTAAAGCAAGGAGTCAGTAGACCATGGGGATAATGAGACTGTTGAGCAGAGAGGGGAAAACTCATGTGAAAAAAGAGAGAAGGGAATATCAAGAAATAGAGGGGTAGGATCTTAAGCCCAGGTGTTTGAGCTGGCCTTTCAGTCAAAGAAGTGGAGAGAAGGCAGAGTACAGACATGTCATGGAGGTGGGTCCGTTTAGATGGTGGAGAAATAAAGGAATTCATGCCGATTGCTCCTACTTTCTCAATGAACAATATTACGAAGTCAAAAATTGAGAAGCAGAGGGTATAGAAAGTTTGAGAAAAGAAGAGGAGAAAAATAATTTTGGAAACAAAGAACACAAACATTTTATGCAAGTGATTGCTGACCTGGACTGAGTGTCCAGTTATTTATTTCACTGAAGAGACGGCTAACTCATCTCTATCCTATTTTGGAGGCAGTAGGCTTTTGAAGGCCCAAGGTTACACTTGGGTACTGTTAATTTCTAAAAAATCTTTATTACCAATATCATGGAGTTGGAAAAAAGATTACAAGGAAAAAGAACAACATAGGGATTTAGCCTCTCAAATAAAAATTGATGTGGTAGTGAAGGCCAGCTGAAGAATGACTGCTCAAAGGAGCATGGTCCAAGGGGGGAATATTTAATTCAGGTCACACAATGGCTCAGTGTGGTCAAGGTCCATCAAAAAAACCCAACTGCAAATACACAGGTGACTTTTTCAGAATATATATTTTTTGGAATATATATTTTCTTTCAAACAATGCATTGAACAGAATGATACCGTTTCCCCTTAGAAAAACTAAAGTTGTATGAATTTATTACAGAGGTGGTGGTGAGATGTATGAAATAACTATAGGCTTCCCAAGCCTTGAGCCTAAATAGAGATGTTAATAAGTTCCACACTGACATCATTGTTTCCCTAGTTACCCAACGTGGAGGCAGAAATGAATAAGCTAGATATCTAATAGGGTGGGAGTGTTAGAACTGTTTATGGCTGTGAGGTTGGTGAACCTTGTAACTCAAAATGTGGTCACTGAAAATGTGTAACCAAAAAATGTCATTGGGCTGTCAGCTCCCTGCTTATGGCATTGGCAAAAGAGGTTCTATATTCATGTACGTGGGTGGAAGCTAAGTGTAGCTAGCTCATTGGCTATACCTAAAATCCTGAAATAGGATTTTGTGGATATGTCAACACAAAAACATACACATATTTTGTATTTTACACAGAGCCAGTAGATAACAAGTATGTAGTAAATATCACATGATTTTAAAATATGTGTTTATTTATATAATAAACATGGTTCATTCCTTTTAGTTAAATGATACATGCCTACGTAGACACTCTGAAAAGCTGAAACAACCCTATTCCTATCTTTTTTTTTTTTTTTTTACTTTACAATATTGTATTGGTTTTGCCATACATCAACATGAATCCGTCACGGGTATACACGTGTTCCTGTGAAACTCAACTTTACTTTTCCCGTGTGCTTACTTTAACATGTAACAATCAAATAGTTTTTTTAAACAAATATGATTGTTTTTTGATAATCATCTTGATTACTTTTCGGAGCAACTCTAATAGGTAAACTAAAAGGATTTTTCCATTTTTCAGTTGGCAAAATTAAACTATGAAAGTGGAAGTGTTATTTGCTCAGTCATGTCTGACCCTTTGCAATGCCCTGGACTATAGCCCGCCAGGCTCCCCTATCCATGGGATTCTCCAGGCAAGAATGCTGGAGTGGGTTGCTGTGCCCTCCTCCAGGGTATCTCCCCAACCCAGGGATCGAACTCACATCTGTTACGTCTCCTGCATTGGCAGGTGGGTTCTTTACCACTAGTGCCACCTGGGAAGCCCCATACTTCTTTGTATCCCCTGCCTGTTTTGCGTTGGGTTGTTTGTGGTCTTACTATTGATTTTTGGAAGTTTATATTCTATTCTTGATATTATTAGACATTTATGTATATTGTGAATATTTCCTCAAGGTTCTTTTCTCTTCACTAGTACTTGATGAATACAAATTCTGTTTTTCAAAAATTTTATTTATTTGCTTATTTATTTTTGGCTGCACTGAGTCTTCATTGCTGTGCAAGGCCTTTCTGCAGTTGTGGTGCAAGGGGGCTACCGTTCATTGTGGTGCGTGGGCCTCTCATTGCAGGGGCTTCTCTTGTTGCAGGGCCCAGGCCCTAGAGCGTGCAGGCTTCAGTAGTTGCAGTGGGTGGGCTCTAAAGCACAGGCTTCGTACTTGTGGCTTATGGGCCCAGCTGCCCCTCAGCATGTGGGATCTTCCCAGACCAAGGATCAAACCTGCACTGCAAGGCAAACTCTTAACCACTAGACCCAAGAGTAGCCTGAGTACAAGTTCTTAATTCTAATAAGCCCTGCACAACTTTTTAGTTTTCTCTGAAATTAATACTGGTCTTCTTGCAGATTTACTTACTTCTATGGACTTGTGCTGCTGCTGCTGCTAAGTCACATCAGTCGTGTCCAACTCTGTGTGATCCCATAGATGGCAGCCCAGCAGGCTCCCCCGTCTCTGGGATTCTCCAGGCAAGAATACTAGAGTGGGTTGCCATTTCCTTCTCCAATGCATGAAAGTGAAAAGTCAAAGTGAAGTCGCTCAGTGGTGTTTGACTCTTAGCGACCCCATGGACTGCAATCTACCAGGCTCAGCCGTCTGTGGAATTTTCCAGACAAGAGTACTGGAATGGGGTGCCACTGCCTTCTCTGATGGACTTGTGCTAATTTAATCCAAATCCTTCCCAAAGTGTGCAAGTTTCCACTTGAGATATTCAAATTAAGCTATTTTATCAATTTCACCCTCCCGGAGAAATGCTTTCTGGTACCTTGTGAGCCGTTCCTTCCTGGACATGTTGCTTTCCAGGCATAGCTGTCACCTGGAGGTCTCCATTTAACCCATTCTAGAGACTTTGTTGCTTTGTTTCTTGGATCAAGGTCTTATCCTTTCTTACTTCACTTCCTTATTCTGGCAGAGTACATCTTCCTGCACCTTTCTGAGAAAAGGTGCAAGAAAGGCAGATTTTTAGAGATCTTCATCCTGCCTCACACTCTTAGATGGAAATAAAATTGAAACTGGAAATAATTTTTCTTCAGAAGTTTGAAGACATTGTTTCATTGTCTTACAGCTTCTACTGTTACATTTTAAGCATTTGGTACCATTCTGATTCTTGATTCTGGTATGAAAACTCCAGTCCTCTGGAGATTGTAGGATCCTTTTCCACTAGTGCCTTAAAATGCCATAATACAGTATGTTATGTTATGGGTCTATTTTAGACCACCATGCTAGGCAAACATACCTGTTAGTTCTGAGAAATTTTCTTGAATTACTTTTTATAATTCCCCTCCTTCTATTTTCTCTCTTTCCTCTTTCTAGAACTCCTGTTATTTAGGTATTGAATCTCCTAGAGTGGTTTTCTAATTTTCTTCCCTCTTCTCTCCTCGTTTCTCTATCTTTGCTTTTTATTTTACTTTCTGGAATATATCCTAAATTCTACCTTCTTTATTAATCTACTTTATCTATACCCCTTCAGAATATCTGCTATCATAATTTCAAAAAGCTTGCTTCTTTGTTCTCTGAATTTTTAAAAAATATATCACCTTGTTCTTCATTTGTGAATGTAACAACTTCTCTTATTTTCTGAACACCTTGGTCATACAGTCTTTCCTTGTCCTCCTGACATTCCCTGACTATTTTCTCAAACCAAAAGTCATCTACCTGAAAGTGTTGGTGTATGAACTTGTAGCTTGCTTACTGTAGTCTGCATAGGGTGATCTAGCTGGGCCTCTTTCTTGGGAGAGTCCTCATGTCAAGATCTTAGTTCTACTCCTTGGGGACATCCCAATATCAGAATCTTAGTGCTTTTCTCTCCTTTAGAGAAAAAGGACTTAACTATTTAGAGAAGATTTCTATTTTTCTGCCAGTTGACAGCCAGCAGTCTGGGAGCTGAGAAGGTCGGGGCAGTTTTTGTATAAAGTGGGAAAGGAATAAAAGAATAATTGCTTCATTAACACACTGTCAAAGACTTAACCCCATCTTCACCCTGCCTTCTAGAGATGCTTGGGTCTGGGGGCATTTTGCAATGTAAATTGAGTTTCTGTTCAGCTTTCCCTGCTGCAGTTTAAGATTGGTTTCTCTGATCTGCTAAGTTGGGACCTATGCGCTTTTCAGCCTCTAAAATTTTGAGGCTGCTGTCTTCTTTCCTGTTCTCGCTTTTATTATAGGTTTGTGCCTTTAAGTAGAAATTCTACTTACACTTTTGAAAGGATTGTCAGGTCAATTCAAAAAGCACATACTGAACACCTATCTGGTGCCAGGCTCACAGATCCAGGGCTTTGGGCTGTTATTAAACTCTAAACTGGAACAAGAGATGCCTCTCAAGTCTTTATTGTTCTTGCAACCACTGGGCTACTGCCTCCAGCTCTGAGGTATTTTGTTTATTCTCTTATCTCCGGGGTTCTATTAACTCTTTTCCTCATCTTCTATCAACTGGAAGTATTTTTTTTTTCTCATCTTAAATTTCCTTTTAGATTTAAGTACCTAACCTATTTCCCAGTCTGCATACAAATGTCTCCTTTATTAATCTGAAATAAATAAAGAGTATTTTTAAACTCTTTCTAGTATGAAAAATTACTTTCAGTTTGTGTTCAAGTTAAAAGTGGAGCATCCTCCCTACTTCCATCAAACAGTGCCATGACTCTTCTTGTGTCGGAGACCTGGCAATAGTGGTTCAGAACTCTTACAATTAATCACTATACATCAAAATGGTTATTATTTACTAATGCCCACTATGTATTAGAAATCTTCATATGCTTGGGGCAATATTGGATTAGGGAGGTACAGTGTATGAACTCCAACTTCACCAGTCATTAGTGATATGCTTTGGGTGTATTACTATTTTGTGCTTCATTTCTTCTTCTGTAAAATGAGGAAAATGATGGCATCGACCTCAAGTGGCAATTTTCTCTTCTGTAAAATGATCACAATAGTATCTCCTTCTGAAGACCGTTTTGAAGATTAGATGACAATGTGTGTCAAGTCCTTAGCGGAGCACCTGGTGCATACGAGGCATCATGTGCTGTTAACACTGTTGTTTTATTATAATCATTTCCATCTTCATCTCCTCTAAGAGATTAGGAAATCTAAATTAAAAGAAGTTCACTTAATTTGTCCATAGTTACAGTTAGTTCACATCAAATCTGGAATATAATCTCTAGCAATCCTGACAATACTAACACCTTTTTCAGAGTGCCAATATAGCATATGCCCATTTTAAAATGCAGTTCTTTTTAGGCTTATTAAGTATTTACTAATCACCAGTTATGAACTAGATAGTATGGAGTTTAAATGGAACTATTTCTCAAACAGCTGAGAAGAGAAAGTGGGGAGATGCCTGGCAATGAGGAGTTTGGGACAGGGTGTCGAAGCCTGGGTGGGGTGAGGAGGGCTTCCAAGCAGAACAGCCCTGGAGTGGGGTCCTGGAGCTCAGGTGGCGTGTGGAGGGCTTCCATGGCAGGTGGGGGCCGGGGAGAGGAGCTAGTAGCTGCTGCCTTGGGCAGGGTGTCAGTCCCAGTGGGGTGAAGTGGGCATTTGTTTGTGGAAGGGAGCAGCACTGGCAAGGGAAGCGCAGTTATATAAACGGTAGCCAAAGAAGCAAATTATTAAAGATAATGGGGGCAGATTTCTCATTGTCAGAAAAGGGAGCTACATAGAGGGAAAAGATGAAAATTCAAGTCAGCTCTGCGGTTTTAGACTGGAATTGAGGGGCTTGGTTTGTATAACATGTCTGTTAAAGAAATAGTAGTTTATAAACTTCCCACAAAGAAAATTCCAAATCCAGAGGGCTTCAGGGTAAAATCTCCTAAACATCAAATGATAAAATAGAAGCAATTCTGTTCAGACTCCTCCAAAAAATAGAAAAGGAAGAAATACTTCCCAATTCATTCTATGAGGCCGACATTACAATGAAACCAAAAATCAGACAAAGATATAACAATAGGAGAAAATTATAAACTGATATCCTTCATGTCTAAATAAAATTTTAGCAAATTAAATCTCACAATATAGTAAAGGATCGCACTCTGTAACCCAGTGGGCTTTAATCCCAGGAATGCGAGGTTGTTTTAACATTGGAAACACAATCAATGGAATTCATCATGTTAACAAACTAAAAAAGAAAAACACAGTCGTCTTAAGAGATGCAGGAAAAAACGTTCAACAAAATTCAACTGAAATTCTGCTACCATCCTGTCAAGAGAAGCCTCTGTTGAGAATCATGGTTTTAGATGTAGTAACCTATAGACAACTATCTGTTCTGTTCTTGAGGATATGTAAAAGTTGGACTCCATAGCCATTCTTGTTACAGGATACTGGCATAAATTCTAACTTTAATTATCTCTTACCTAAATACATTATGCTATAATCTAACTCAGTGTTCCTCAAACTCTGTTTCATCATTTGAAAGATAAGGTTCTTCCTGTACTGTCAAGATGCACGTTAACATATGAAAAGTTCTAACTCCAGGGAAGAAATTGTATCCATTTTTTTTTCTGTCATATGAATGTCAATCATTGCTATTGTATCAGGGTGAATTATTGTATATTTGCTGCAGGAGGCAATGGCACCCCACTCCAGTACTCTTGCCTGGAAAATCCCATGGACGGAGGAGCCTGGTAGGCTGCAGCCCATTGGGGTTGCTATGAGTCGGACACGACTGAGCGACTTCACTTTCACTTTTCACTTTCACACATTGGAGAAGGAAATGGCAACCCACTCCAGTGTTCTTCCCTGGAGAATCCCAGGGACAGAGGAGCCTAGTGGGCTGCCATCTATGGGGTCGCACAGAGTCGGACACAACTGAAGCGACTTAGCAGCAGCAGCAGAAGCTGCTAAAAGCATTTTATTTTGACCCACCTGTTTATTATTGCTTATATATTATATAATATCTATAGAAGCTCAGAAAATATGGTTAGAGCAGTCTGGCGCAACTTCAAGGAAGAGCAGATGTTCTTGACCCTGGCTTGTTGGCAGTACAGTTTAAAGATAATGGGGGCAGATTTCTCATTGTCAGAAAAGGGAGCTACATAGAGGGAAAAGATGAACCAGTTTTATCACAGCTCTCTGCTCATATACCTTCTTACACGTGCCAACTCTATACCACCACCATGGAAACTGGTATTTTTATTTTCTAGTTTTCCAATTCTTGGCTCTTAATATCTTTTAAATTCATAAAAGAATATAAAATGTTTAACCCAGATTAATAAAAGCAGTAAGTTGCCAGAAAATATTGAAAAACCATAGATGATATCAGTCAAAAAGATACTTTCACTTAATTGGTAGGAGCACTTTAAAAGGGCTTCTCTGTATACCAAAAGAAAGCCATGCAGTAAAAATGAAATTTCTACTGGTGGTTGCTAACTGCTCTGGTCTGAATGTTTGTGTTTCCCTCAAATTCCTATTATGAAATCCTAACTCCTAAGGTGATGGCATTAGCAAGTGGGGCTTTTGAGAGGTGTTTAGGTCATGAGAGTAGAGCCTCATGAATGGAATTTGTACCTTTATAAAAGAGACCCACCTTTTGATGTGAAATTAAAGCAAAAAGAAAGCTATGAACCAGGAAGTGGGCTCTCACCAGACCTCAAATCTGCCGACAACTTGATCTTAGACTCTAAGCCGCACAGTTTATGGTATTTTGTTATCGAAGCCTGAACAGACTAAAATACTAACACAGTGTTTCTTTCTATAAGCATAGAAAACACATTAAAGGGAATTGTGTCCTCTGAGAGGTGAATCTATAAAGAAGCTGGCCATCAAGTCATAAACCCATCACAGAAATATAAAAAGGGAAACCCAGCTGAGCATTTTCCTTTTGTGTGTCCAGAGGGCTCCTGACTTATTCTTTGTGCAAAGAACTGCACATCTTGGAAGCAAATAGTTTAAATAAGGTAGCAATATATTTAAGAGCACCTTTTGAAAGTTACAGTCCCCAAGGTAGACATACCATAAGAATCTTTTCATTGCAAAAAAAGAATTCAAACACATTGGTTGTAACAGAAGGCAAAATGAATCGTGGTGTGGCTAGTATGTTGAATTCACAAGAAACAGTCATTGTCTTCTAGCCCAACAGTGGATAGGTACTTTTTCATTAAATATCTTAATTAATGATTTTATTTTATTTTTGGCCACGCTGCACAGCATACCGGATTCTAGTTCCTAACGCATTGGAAACACAGTCTTAACCACTGGAATGCCAGGGAAGTCCCTAATTTTTCTATTAAAGTGCCTTTTCCTCAATACTTGAAATAGTTCTTGGATGAGTTGTAAAGTGTTCATGTTAATAGCATTAGGCCAATGGTCATTTCGCCCAAACAGGAACAAGACTTCAGCTAATCCAGAATAGTGTGACAAATAGCATTTTGTTTCTTCCGCTGAAGCTTTAGAATGAAGCCATAAAAAACAGGAAGATACTGAAATCAGTTTATTGTGATCTAGCCTTAGCTGGCCGGAGAAGGCAATGGCAATCCACTCCAGTACTCTTGCCTGGAAAATCCCATGGACGGAGGAGCCTGGTAGGCTGCAGTCCTTGGGATGGCTGAGCGACTTCATTTTCACTTTTTACTTTCATGCCTTGGAGAAGGAAATGGCAACCTACTCCAGTGTTCTTGCCTGGAGACTCCCAGGGACGGTGGAGCCTGGTGGGCTGCTGTCTAGGGAGTCGCACAGAGTCGGACACGACTGAAGCAACTTAGCAGCAGCAGCCTTAGCTGGAAAAATCAGTTAAGGTCTGAAATATATGCTTTGAAGCACAGGTCTATCAAAAGTGGTAAAGTTAGTGTACTGCCCATTTTGTCTGTTGTTTAAGAGGCAAACGAAAGGATCAAGTTATAATTTTAAAATGCTTTATAATTATCTGCACTTAGGACGTATACGAGTTTGGTAAGAAAAATTATGGAGAAAAAAGATTGACTCATCTGCTCTATTATTCTATATTTTTCAGGAAAGAGGCTTTCAAAACAGAAAATCTTAAGTTAAACTAATCCACCATTCTCCTCTTTTATGGGCCTGCCCCTTGGAAGTTATAACTATTTGCACAAATAATTTTACTCTACAGTAGATTTATTCAGGCAATGCATAGTCAGTGGGGACTTAACATCTTTCTAGCATTGCCATGATCTATGAAGAACATAAAAGAAATGTGAGATGCATTCTCTGCCCTCTAAGAACATTTCATCCTATTAATTTTACAATTCTAGAAATATTGTTACCTTGCTTATTTAACTTCTACGCAGAGTACATCATGTGAAATGCCAGGCTGGATGAATCATTAGGTAGAATTAAGATTGCTAGGAGAAATATCAACCTCAGATATGCAGATGACACCACTCTAATGGTAGAAAGTGAAGAGGAACTAAAGAGCCTCTTGATGAAGGTTAAAGAGGAAAATAAAAAGCTGGCTTAAAACTCAGCATTCAAAAAACTAAGATCATGGCATCCAATCCCATCACTTCATGACAAATAGAAAGGGGAAAAGTGGAAAAAAGGGAAAAAAGTTTATTTTGGGGGGCTCCAAAATCACAGTGTGGATGGTGACTGCCGCCATGAAATGAAAGACGCTTGTTCCTTAGAAGAAAAGCTGCTGCTGCTGCTAAGTCGCTTCAGTCATGTCCAACTCTGTGCAACCCCAGAGATGGCAGCCCACCAGGTTCCCCTGTCCCTGGGATTCTCCAGGCAAGAACACTGGAGTGGGTTGCCATTTGCTTCTCCAATGCATGAAAGTGAAAAATGAAAGTGAAGTTGCTCAGTCATGTCTGACTCCTAGCGACCCCATGGACTGCAGCTTACCAGGCTCCTCCCTCCATGGGATTTTCCAGGCAAGAGTACTGGAGTGGGTTGCCATTGCCTTCTCCAGAAGAAAAGCTATGACATACCTAAACGGTATGTAATAAAGCGAAGACATCACTTTGCCAATAAAGGTTCATATAGTCAAAGCTATGGTTTTTCCAGTAGTCATGTATGCATGTGAGAATTGGACCATAAATAAGGCTGAGTGCCAAAGAAGTGATGCTTTTAAACTGTGGTGTTGGAGAAGACTCTTGAAAGTCCCTTAGACTACAAGGAGATCAAACCAGTCAATCCTAAGGGAAATCAACCCTGAATATTCATTGTAAGAACTGTTGCTGAAGCTGAAGCTCCAGTACTTTGGCCACCAGATGCGAAGAGCCAAATCAACTAGAAAAGACCCTGATGCTGGGAAAGATTGAAGGCAAGAGGAGAAAGGGGCAGCATAGAATGAAATGGTTAGATAGCATCACTGCCTCAGTGGACATGAATTTGAGCAAACTCTGGGAGATAGTGGAGGACCTAGGAGCCTGGCGTGCTGCAGTCCAAGGGGTTGAAAAGAGTCGGACACAACTTAGCAACTAAACAACAACAACAAAAGAAATAATACCAGAGATAGCTTAAAAACGAAAACATTTTATTTTCTTGATGAAACATACTTGCAAACATGAATCTTAAATGGAATGTTTTTTTATTCACCTGATAGAAATGGCCTTCTCTGTGTCCAGATAGCACCCACCACCTTAGAATAACCAAAAGAACCGTTGTTTTCCTTCATTAGATTACTGGCTCACTATAATTTGTTTTGAAAAAGAGAGTTTCCCTGTCCACTGTCACGTTTTTATTTGTATTGACTAGGACTGGGTCTGGTGGAAATGCATGCCTTGTGCACCGAGACATAACATAAGAAGTCACGGCAACACGACTGATGTAGGGACAAATTCTAATCAGCCCAGATGTCCAACACAGCAGAATAGATAAATGAATTGTGGTACACTTTTACAAAAGAATACTACAAAACAATGAAAATCAACAAACTGCAGCTACATTCAACTACACGGATAACAAATGGAAGAAGCAAGACTAAAGAATACATCAAGTTCCCAAACACACACAACACTGAACCATATGGATATATCTGGTGCATACGGGCGTGCACACCAAAGTAGTAAGACTATAAAGAAAGCAAGGAAGGAAATGGTTACATAAAAAGCAAAGCTAGAGCTTATTCAGGGAAGACTATAGGAGAAGGCTCTTATTAGAAACAAAGTCTAATTCTTATCTTCCTCCTCCTCCTCTTCTTTCTCCTTCTTCACCATGGGTAGCAGTTACAAGGGATGTTTACTCTTAGAACTATTCATAAACTCTACATGTCACATTATCACTTTTTATGTGTATATTATACTTCATAGCAAAACACATCTTAAAAAACCCACAGGTTATTATATTAAATATTAAACACATACATATGTGTATATAATACATACACTAAATTTTATTGGTTTCAAGGGGAAATAAAGAAGAGAGATTCTGTATTAGACTTCTATCACTCCCTACCTCCAGCCTCTGCTGAGCACAAAAGAATACAGACATACTTAAAAAATAAAAGAGGTAAGGGTTTAAGAATACACCAAAATATATCATTCCCCATCATGAATGTTATCTGAAACTTTGAAAGACTTACGTGGACTTCCCTGCTTGCTCAGCGGTAAAGGATCAGCCTGCCAACACAGGAGACACAGCTTTGGTTCCTGGTCAGAAAGATCCCCTGGAGACAGAAATGGCATATCCACTCCTGTATTCTTGCCTGGAAAATCCAATAGACAGAGGATCCTGGTGGGCTACAGTCCATGGGGTCACAAAGAGTTGGACATGACTTATCAACTCAACAACAATGTGGCTTTTTGCCTCATGGTGAATTGCAGACTCTCCTTTGTCTATTGATACAGCCTACTGATACTACTATGCAGAAGCAGCACCTGCGAAAAAAGAGCATCTTCCTGTCCTTACATCTGGGACACAGAGAACCTTGCACTTTAATGGCCTGCCCCTAAGTTTTCCAGTTCTACCAGCCGTGTTGATTCTAATCTCAGAAAAAGTCTGCTTCTTTGAAGGAAAAAACAAAAACACAAAAACCCTGAGCTAACCCAGTCATGTCCACCTATAAAATGAGTTTTCTAACGTAAGTCTTCATCAAACTATTTTTCTCCATACTCCTGAATTAATTGGGTACTAGGTAACTATTACCGGAGAAGGCAATGGCACCCCACTCCAGTACTCTTGCCTGGAAAATCCCATGGACGGCGGAGCCTGGTAGGCTGCAGTCCATGGGGTCCCTAAGAGTCGGATACAACTGAGTGACTTCACTTTCACTTTTCACTTGCATGCATTGGAGAAGGAAATGGCAACCCACTCCAGTGTTCTTGCCTGGAGAATCCCAGGGACGGGGGAGCCTGGTAGGCTGCCGTCTCTGGGGTTGCACAGAGTTGGACACGACTGAAGCGACTTAGCTGCAGCAGCAGCAGCAGCAGCAGCAGCAGCAGGTAACTATTACCTTTTCAGCTGCCCTGGATGAAACCTATAACAATACCTAAATATTGGTGACGCTATATCCTCAAAGCCTCTTTCAGCAATGATCCCAATACAAACCTTGGTTAGGAGTGACAATATCAAACTTTAACATGCCACGTGAGAAAGAAACTGGGATGACCAAGTGCCCAGCTCTGTCCTCCAGGATATACTTTCTAAAAGGAGCACAGAAAAATCTGCACAGCATTGTTCTCCCCTCTGTGATCATTATTACTGTATATAGCTCCTGGGTAGGCCCAAATCAATTTTACATTTAAGAATACCTGAATATGATCTGTGCTCTCATAAGTTAGATTTCACTTTTCAGAATCAATACTAAGTCATAATATCTTGGTGGAAACAATGTCGAGGGCAAAACAATTCACTCCTGATCTTCCAAAGCTTTAGATCCATAGCACAACTCATTTCAAGCAAACCTTGACCCAAAGTTTGGTAAAATAACCAACAATTCTGCTCAAGTCACATGTGGTCAACACTATTTAATATAACGTTCAGGATCAAGGCATTAAAGGCAAGACAATTATTTGCCTCTCTTTAGCCTGGCAAATATAAACACTGAATGGAAACAGGCATCTCTTTTTAGGCTTGTGGTTTATTTCATCCTGAGTTAATGCTTCCCTTTTTTTTTTTTTTTTTTTTTAATAAGGAGACTAGGAATGCAGTTCAGACAGTAAAGAAGATGCCTGCAATGCAGGAGACCTTGGTTCAATCCCTGGGCCGGGACGATCCCCTGAAGAAGGGAATGGTTGCCCACTCCAGTATTCTTGCCTAAGCCTGGTGGGCTACAGTCTGTGGGGTCAAAAAGAGTCAGACACAGCAGTAACTAATACACAATAGGAATGCATTCTGCAAGGGAGAAAGGAAAAAGAGCTATAAGACAATCTTATAATGAAGTTGAATTATTCTACCTAAGTTATGTCTACATTACACAGCTCATTACTTGGCTCAAAAATACTACATGTCAAAAGATATTTCCCCAAATAGAACTATATATTTACAATAAGAACACAATTTAAGAGGTACAGGGCTTCCTTGATGGCCCAGATGGTAAAGGATCTGCCTCCAATGCAAGAGACCTGGGTTTGATCCCTGGGTCAGGAACATCCCCTGGAGAAAGGAATGGCTACCCACTCCAGTATTCTTGCCTGGAGAATTCCATTGACAGAGAAGCACAGTGGGTTACAGTCCATGGCAAGGCAAAGAGTTGGACACAACTGAGCAACTAACACTTTCACTTTCACTTTTTCCCCTCACTTACAATCAAATTTAAAAACTGACATACAGTTTATAATTTTTTTTAGGAGTAGAAAAAAATTCTTTCTGGGGCCAAATGTAAACTTAATGTATTAAAAAATAGTTTTAACAGAGGAGGAATAAAAATAATCTGCCTTACATTTGTAAGTCACCGGAATTCAAACCCAGGTCTTCTGAGTCCATGGCTGGTGTGCTTTCCACACACCGCAGTGGTCCTTAGTTTCCCTGGTAATGACTCAGCCAAAATCTTCATATGAAAAAGTGATTTTAGGAAATAACTGTAACATCCCAGTCTTTTGTTTTTAATTAGACACATATGTGTGGTCATTTGTTTCATTCACCCCTCCCAAACAATTACTGATAGAATAAACTCTGAGTAAAAAACACATGCATTTTCTAAGCAAGCGTGTTCCCTAAAGGTTCCAGCTGAAAAATATTATGAGAAATTAGATCACAGACATATGCTTCCTTTTTGTATACGACTCAGTGTGGTAGTTAGTGATGGAAAAGGGACATAACCAATGCAAAAATAGGATTGTGAGCCTGCACATAATAGTATAGATGATTTTAATTGAACACTAGACCATAAATTAAGTGTAAATGGTTCCTAAATCAAATGCGGTTTAAAATTAATCAGATACTTATAGCAAGAAGCTTACTTATTAATTCATTAAAGTCAAGATCACACTTATTCAGATAATTTCAACCATCCAGCAGCTTCAACTGCTATTTTATTTCCTTTAATTAATCTCTCTCAAGATACATATAAGCATATAGCGAAACCATCATTTTATCAGTTTATACTATTAGGTTTAAAATTGTGTAAGCCAGTATGGTGGTTATTTGTACAAATTCTGGAATTCTGAGTTCTGATAAAGGGTGTCAACCACGTAAATTCACCACCTGTGAGTAAACAGTTGTTGTTATATTTCAGATCAGATCAGATCCGTCGCTCAGTCGTGTCCGACTCTTTGCGACCCCATGAATCGCAGCACGCCAGGCCTCCCTGTCCAACACCAACTCCCGGAGTTCACTGAGACTCACGTCCATAGAGTCAGTGATGCCATCCAGCCATCTCATCCTCTGTCGTCCCCTTCTCCTGCCCCCAATCCCTCCCAGCATCAGAGTCTTTTCCAATGAGTCAACTCTTCGCATGAGGTGGCCAAAGTACTGGAGTTTCAGCTTTAGCATCATTCCTTCCAAAGAAATCCCAGGGCTGATCTCCTTCAAAAAAAAGAATGTGTGTGTGTGTGTATATATATATATATATATATGTACAATTAAATCACTGCTGTATAGCAGAAATTAACACAATATTGTAAATCAACTACATTTCCATTTTTTTAGAAAGGTAAAACCCAGCTTCCTTCAGTTTCTGGACAGCCAGTGATTGCTTAAATAATGTGCTATACGGACATAGAAAACAAAACTTTAAATACTTATTTTTGTGTCAAACTGAGTCAAACAAGGCAAAAAAACAATTCTCACTCAATGCATAACCCCCTCTGAGTTAGATATTTTAAAGATGACTAAGTCAAAGAAGGACTTCTAAAAACAATAGCCCAAAGCATGAAAAAACAAAAACATGTAACCCTAGTGGACCAGAGTTTCATAAAACTAACTGCATGAGAAACTATACGTGTGTGAAAATGGAATAGGAAAATCTGAGACACGAAGCACTAACAGGAAAAACCTCAGCAAATATCAGTAACTTCAACAACTTTGGAATCAACTATCTTATATCCATCTGTGGCCTTTCACTCTTTAATTGCTGCTTTTCAGTGATTGAATTACCTCTCAGGCTGTGGCCTTGCTTAAGTTCAAAGCTGACTACGTTGATGGAGAAACTGCACAATACAGAACCTGCCATCAAGGGCAGAGTCAGTAGTCTAGGAGTAGCTGCAGTTGGGTTTTCTTGAAATCACGAAGTAACAGAGCTGTCGAGATCAGTGGTCTCCACACTCATCTGCATGTTGGAATCACCTGGGGAGTGAAGACACTCCTGATGCTTGTGTTCCAGCTCCAGAAGGTGACGTAATTGGTCTGCGTGCTGCCTGGGTTCTGGAATTTTAAAGAGATATGGGTGATTCTAGTCTGTGGACAAATTTATGAATAACCAGTCTATATACTTTTATGTTTTTAAGTTAAAATTTTTTGACAAATTAGATTCATGACCATTTTCTTATACTTCGTTTATCAGTCTCACAACGTTTTGGGAAATCCATGGAAATACTACATGTTCTGGAATACACTCACACCTGTAAATCCATAGAGGTAAACCAAGGTTGAAAAGCAAAAGTACTGTATAATATAACTGAATTATGTATCATTGTCAAAAGGAGACTAAAAGTAGGAAGAAAAGAGGCATGAATAAGCGGAATTTCATAAAATGTTTCTTCATGAGAAGAATTACTAGTGTATGGATTTTTTTTTCAGATTCAAGTCCTAGAAACTTTGTTTTCTATCCTAAAACCAGACAGATGACTTATAGAACACTGCCTACAATAATCTGGGCTTAAGAAATGAGCTGGATTTGTGTGACCTATTCCAACTTTCCACTTTATAGATGGAGCAGAGGCAGCTGCTGGAATGAGGAATAAGGAATTGGGTCTTACACATGAATAAACCTGTAGAGATACTAAGTTCATTAATGTTCTTGTTGGCAGGAATCAAAATGACTTAGAGGCAGCCAAGTTGAATTACAGGTTTGATTTACTTAGAGATACATGCTATGTGGACATCAGCATTTTTTTTTTTACACCAGCCTCAAGGCAGGCTTGACAAGCAATGTGCAATCCTTGCTTTCACAGTTAGAGTCAGTTGTATTTCCCTGTGGCTTCTCTGCCTCCAGTGGGGGCATATGTTCAGACCAGAGAGGAAAGAGGAGTTCTATAAGTTTAAAATGTCAGTTGATCAATAGTGAATAATGAGGATACTGGGTATCTATGCTCCTCAAAAAGAAGAACCCACAACAGGGGAGTAGATTGACACTGGAGAGCACATTCTTAGCAAGAACATGTAACTTCACTCTGATACACGAGGTTAACATGCTTTAAACAGACTGAGGTAGTGAGCTGAAGGTATTGCTCCTTTGAAATTAAAACAATGACCAGATCATAATGAGGATATATGGATGTCAATATCAGAATCTTCCCACCTCATGACACAGTGCAATCTGATGTCAGTTCAAAATTCTACTAATAGTTGGGCATTACTCATATAAGAGGCAAGTGGGGTAAAGGCTCACAAGAAGCATGTGGTATGAGTGAAATGTAGCCAATGGACAAAAACCCATAGTAAAAAGAAGTCAATACAGTCGATTTTAAAGGTTTGTTTAATTTGGTGAAATAGAATCCTTTCTAAAAGCCAATATAGCTAATTCTCAAGACCTTCCTGATCTTATTGAAAACTGACTGCAAATCATCAAAACATGCAGGGACAAAACAGGAGCTGTGTTCTTGATTATTTCCAAAGACACAAAAAACATCCACAAAGATGTGCTCTTCCGGCAAGTGACACGGCAATTTGGTGTTCATTTCTAATGCCAAATGGCAACCAGTTGTTTCTTCAGAGTCTTTAAACTTGGTTTTGAAACTGAGCTCTTCATTTCCCTGCCTTCTGCTTTTCCTTCCCCCATATTTGCTGCCAAAGTTACGTCTACCACCCACACAACAGCCAAGCCAGGACCTGGGAGTCATCACTGGCTCCTCCCTCTGCGTTTCAGTGCCTATTTCCAAGTCCCATTCATTATGTATCCTGAATAGCAAAGTAATCCTCCTCTCCATAGGCCACTCCCAGGGGTCATGTCCTCAACCTCACTGGTTTCTATACCCTAGTTTTGTGTTCTGTCAACTCTCCCCACCACCCCTCTGAAATTGTTTCTGGAGTTCCTATTATACAAATACGAACACACCATCTCTCTGTTTGTTCTTTAACGACTTGGTATCTTTACTTGTTTTTCTTTTGCCTGTAATGCCCCCTCCACCCCAAGTTCTTGCTAACTAGCTTTTTCTCTGTCAGGCCTTTTGTCGACTTTATCAGGCGAGTTGGGTGTGTTTCCTTCTCGGGGCTTCTTGTATCACTTCGTGCATAACTCTACTGGAGCGTTCGCCACAGTGCTGTTGACACATTGGTCCTCTCTTCCAACCTGTGAATGCAGGGCGAGCTCCTCATCCTGTTCAGAGTTATGTCGCCTATATCTGTCACTCAGAAGGGCTTAATACGTTGTTTCAGGTAAGTCACACTTTCTTCATTTACTCACTGGAATTGCCTGGGGAAGTTTTTTACAAAAGACTGAGGCTTGGACCCCGCCCCCAAACCATTTCAAACTGAATTTTTTGAGGGCAAACCCAGGCACCTGTATTTTTTAAAAAACTTCCCTATTGTTTCTAACATTGTTAGTTGTTGAAAACCCCTGTGTTAAATTATTTTTCAGGAAATGCTAGTTAAAACTGTATCCTGAGCACAGGAGTCTTGTGGTCTTTTGTGAGTTTTTATTTTTAAAGAGGACACTGTATTGATTATCTAGGGTTGAGTAACAAATTACTCCAATATTCAGTAGCTTTCAATGACCAAAACTTCGTACCTCACAGCTTCTTTTGGTCAGAAACAGCAGTGCTCAGGTTTCTCAGTCAAGAGATTGCGCTCCTGGGGCTGCTGCCATCTCAAGCCTAAACGGTGAAAGAGAGCTTCCGTCCACATCCGCGAGTGTGCATTGTTGGGCTTCGGG
This sequence comes from Bubalus kerabau, assembly GCF_029407905.1. Lineage (NCBI taxonomy): Eukaryota > Metazoa > Chordata > Mammalia > Artiodactyla > Bovidae > Bubalus > Bubalus kerabau. Next base: position 20,030,182 of record NC_073641.1, read on the forward strand.
CCCTCATTGTCTGGTGGCCAGAAGGGTTCCTCAGTTCCCCTGCCTCTTCACAGGGCAACTCAGAGCTTGGGAATCTGTTTCCTTTAAAGAGTGCAAGCGGGAGAGCCAGGAGAGGGCCAGCTAGATAGAAGCCAGAATCTTCCTGTACACTAATCCTGCTGGAACTGACATCCCATACTGTTGCTATACTCTATTAATCAGAAGCATGTGTTAGGTCTACCCCGAACTCAACAGGAGAGAATAACAAGGGCATGGATGTCAGGAAGTGGGTATCATTGGGAGCCATCTCAGAAGCTGCCTACCACAGACATTTAATGATACCTGGCTTAAAAATTAACCTACCTTAAAGGAATCCCAGCCTGATGGTCTTAACAGTAGGAGTATGCGCACTGCTGGTTTTCTCGTAAAACTGATCGAACCCGCTTTGACAGAAACGAACTAAAAGTAAACTGGCCTGTGTACTTTCTAATAATAAATTTATGTTTTTTTGTTTTTATTATCTAACTATAGATGCATTAATTTAAGGCCATTTATACAAGACAACGGGGCTTCCCAGGTGATACAATAGTAAATAATCCACCTGCCAAAGCAGGAGCTGCAGGAGACGCAGGTTCAATCCCTAGGTCTGGAAGATCCCCTGGAGTAAGAAATGGCAACCAGCTCCAGTATTGTTGCCTGGGAAATTTCCATGGATAGAGGAGCCTGGCGGGCTACAGTCCATGGGACTGTAAAGAGTCAGGCATGACTAGGCCCGTACACACACACACACACACACACACACACACACAGAGCAGTGCCAAGGCAGGTCAGTTCGTGTGACTCCAGACTTCATATGGCTTTATGAAATACATCAATGTGCTTTTCAAAGACAGTGCTCCTCTTTCTTATCCCGAACATCTTCCCAGTCATACAAATTCACTGAAGATAGGCCACTTTAAGGATTTAACATAAATTTTGATTTTAGTGAAGGGCTGCTGCTGCTGCTAAGTCACTTCAGTCGTGTCTGACTCTGTGCGACCCCATAGACAGCAGCCCACCAGGCTCCCCCATCCCTGGGATTCACCAGGCAAGAACACTGGAGTGGGTTGCCATTTCCTTCTCCGATGCATGAAAGTGAAAAGTCAAAGTGAAGTCACTCAGTCATGTCCGACTCTTTGCAACCCTTAGCGACCCCATGGACTGCAGCCTACCAGGCTTCTCCGTCCATGGGATTTGCCAGGTAAGAGTACTGGAATGGGGTGCCATTGCCTTCTCGTAGTGAAGGGCAGGCAACAGTAAATTTAAAGATAAAATAGTGAGCAAAATTGGCAAGTTAATGTACAGATTTTACCCTGATCAGAATACTAAATTTTAATTTTACTTCACACTTTGGAAGGAAAAGCCAATGTATTGGGCAATATTGAATACTGATGTTAATAACCAAAATTTAAGCCTTCCTCATAGATCTTATCAATACTAAAGATTTAGCTTCTATTTCTGTTGGGACTACTCACCATTAATGCTAAGATGGCAAGCTGAAATTGCTTAACAATATTTAGCAAAACTATACAAATAAAGCAAAAAGAAATCTGTGTTAAGGCACAGATGACTTAGCATTCTTGAACCTCATGTTGACAGCATGCTTGCAGGAAATCCTAAACTCTTAATTTATATTCTAACTTCAAAATGCCACCTCCCAAAAATCAATGGGTTTTTGGTGCAGAGAGAAAGTGCTGGCCTTCCAGATTGAGTACTGCCCTTGACAGCACCTTTTCCTTGAATTGCTTCCTAAATATTTGTTCAAAAATCTAGTAGCTCATAAACTTGATGTAATTTTTAAAAGAATATGATCATAATGCAAGGTTATAAAAGATGTAACTGAGAAATTGTGCTTTAAGTACTTTACACATGGGCAGAAACAACTTATGAACAGTCTATGTAGTTTGCTTTCAGAAAAATAAAACAGCACCATTGAGGGGAAATCCACTCTTTGCTTTAGCTGAGGTGGCAATTCTTCATATGATTATACTAAGACATGGATGATAAAGCCATGATCAGCTACTATTACCCAACATAAACAGTTCTGTTTCAACCACTGTGAATTATAGCAGACATAAGGATTAAAGCTAGTGACCTGGACTGTTGAAGCCCTTTAACCACTCATGCCCTGAGCCATTTAGTATTTGTGGCCTAGACATGCTTATTTGGGGCTTAAGTTTGAATTTATTAACCTTACTTAAAAGATGGTTTTTCCAGTTGCCAAGCTGAAAGGCTGGTTGAAAACAGACAGGTTATCTAAAAATCTGGTAAGTTTTTTTTTTCTTTTTCACAGTAGTATGAGTTAGCAATTTCAAAACTACCTTTCATGTATTCTAGCCTTGAGCTACAGGATACACTGAGAACAGAAGCCAGGCTTCTTTCTGAAGGAGTTACAAATATGAAAAAGGGAAAAACTAAAAAGTAGTGATAGACTGCAATTGAAGGTATCTGTATAAACCGGTATAGTGATAAATACAGACATTTGTATGTATATCTGTGCTGAGAGGAACTATAAGCAATGACACAACAGGAGAAATGAGCAAACCTACAACTCAGATTATGGTTCTTGGATACCATTCTCCATGAAAAGAAAGCAGAGATCCTTGAAGAAATGGTTGATTCAAGAGCTGTAGCAGGCAAAGTACAAGTTGAGCTGGGAGCATCTGGTTACACCAAAAAGAAAGGGCTCAAAGAATAAGGAAGACACCACACATCTGGGGCTCCTGACTCACAGAGGACCGGCACTCCCATTGATCAAATCTAGGACAATGAGAACATCAAAATAAATAATGATGGCAATGGATTTTAATCTGTTAACTAAGAATTCATGAATCCATCTGTTATAAATAAATGAGTGATGGAGAAGGGAAGCACTGTTTATTAGAATGTCAACAAATACAGATGGAATGGTGGGAGTTAGCAAATCCGGTCACTCAGCTGAAAAGGGCCTGAGAGAATGGATAGGTTTACTGTCCAGTGGTCAAATGATCAGTCTCTACAGGGCACAGTGATAGGCCAAGAGCTGTTTCTCAATGGGCATGCAATTATCTGCTGCAGATGGCATGACTGTGCTTCAGAATCCCAAGGGTCTGTGTCATGATTCTTCCAGTACATTAGCCATAAATTCCACACTGCATCTTTTCCCATCACGGATTCCACCAGGATCTGCTGGATCGTATGGTCCAAATGTTAGTCAGGGCTGCTTACACTGAAGCCTGGAACTGCCGCAGAGCCCTTTTCTGTTTTCAGCCCTATTCAAAGCTGGCCCCCTTCCTTGTCACCTGGCACATGAGCCAGAGCATTATTCCCAGTTGTAGAATGTGTTGATCCCAGAAGCAAAAGAGGCCTAGAAAGTTCCTACTTCCTTCTTTGTGGTAAAGGCTGCAAGACGCAGCAATTTGGCTTTCATTTTGGAGGGGATGTCCTGGCACTCCTCTGACCACTGGACCTCTAAACACTTTACTGAAGTTTCTGGTTCCTGGAGGTTTGTGTTTATCTCACACGCTCTGGAGTGCCTGTATCTTACCATAGTCTTTGGCATGCCAGCCACCTTTTGCTTATCTGTCCAATCAGCATGATGTTGTCAATAAAAATGGACCGATGTATTGTTCTGAGGGATATTTAAGTGGTTCATATTATGACTGAGAATGGGAGAGTTAATATACCCCCAAAGCAAAACTCAAGTCACTGTTCTTCGTGAAAGTGAATTGTTTCTGATCCTCTTTTCCAATTAGAATGCCAAAAAAAAAAGAGAAAGGTATTGCCAAATCAGTGATGTACCGCGTATCTGAGCCCTTATTAAATCTGTTCTAACAGTGAGTTCCACCATAGAACGGCTGTTGTGATGAAGGCCATTACTTGGTTAAGTCTGCAGTAGTCTGTAGTAATTCTCCAGGATCCATCCAGTTTATTTAGGGACCAGACTGGCAAGTCAAAGACATCGGATTGGGATTAGCACTCATGTATCCATTAGGTTTGAAGAGATTAGTGGCGACACTAATCTTCATTCCCCTAGATACAACACAGCACCTGATTTACCGTCTTGGCAGGAGCGACGGGAAGTTTCAGAGGGTTCCACTTGGCAAGCCATGCTACAGTAACTCCCACCTCCACAGACCAGGAACCCAGTGCAGCAGTTATTCCAACTGCCACAAATAACAATTTCAGTTATGCACTGGGGACTAGGAAATGACTCTTCGGTGGGTCCATGGATCCAGTGGGCCTGCCGGGAAACTACTTGAGCCGGAAACCTGGTCTGGTAGACCCCCATTCTAACAGGAAGGCTGTGATGCTGCTTTAGATCTCTGAATACAAACATCAGCACTGATCCTGTGACCAACATTCTTCAAAATACCTGACTATTCTTTCCCTAAGGTACAGTCACTCAGATAGATAGCCACAGAGTCCTCTGAGGGAAACTGTCGTGTATTTATGTACTTGCCATGGGTTTGGTAGGATTCTTCCTCCTAGGAACCCCTCCATATGTTCAGTTCTGGATCTGAAAATTGTCTTAGGCCTGGCAACTAGTCAAGGGATCATGACTTTTTTATAACAGTGACTACCCTCAGCCTCCAGCTCTTTTTTTTTAAAAATGGTAATGGATGTTAATAAGCACCATTGTGGACAGCCCATCTATTTTCCCCCTAGGGAGGCTATTCTCTATTAGCTGTCTCCACAACTCCTCTGGAGTCAAGCTCCTTTGGCTGCAATGACCTTGCCAGTCATTATGGTAATTGTGGCCTTCTAGCTTCTGGCAGTTAAGCAACACCACCTGGCCTCTATTTCTACAGGGCTCTGTCACTCCCATGGATGTTAACGAGCCAGTTCTGTGGCTGCTTCTCTTACCTCCATCTCTGGCCTGCAAACTTGGTGATGTTGGTCTTTCTCTCAGCACTGTTTTCCTGATGGCCTTGGGTGAATGCCGTCTCCTCTGGGGATGTTCACAGAGCACAGTCCTCTGATGGATCTTCTGGTCCGGTATGCTCACTTTGCTCAGCCTTTTTATTCCTTCCTCTACAGTCTGCCAATACCATTCAGACATTTCTCACTTTGCTAAGAATGGGCTTTTCCCCTCGGTTTCTAAAAATTCATCCCCTTAGCAAGTTTTCCCTGAACATCAGGATCTGAGTTCGTGCTGCTATAACAGAAGACCATAGTCTGAGTGATTTAAACAACAAACTTTTATTTCTCACGGTTCTGAAGGCTGGGAAGTCCAAGACTGAGGTGCTTGCAGATTTGGTGTCTGGGGAGAGCCCACTTCCTGGTTCACAAACAGCTGTCTCTTTGCTGTGTCTTCACGTGGTGGAAAGCACAGGCGAGCTGTCTGGGGCCTCTTACCTCCAAGTCACACGGGGGATTAGGTTTAAAGAGATGAATTTTGGGGCGACGCATTCAGTCTATAAGAGTTCTTCTTGGGGTGTTAAATCCTCTATACCCCAGAAAGTGCCCTTCAGTCAATTAATTTGTATATATCTAATCTCACATTCTCGCCCCTTTGGGGAAAAAAAAAAAAAAAAACACCTTTAAAATCCAATCCCAGGAGTCCTGTCCTGGTTCCTGCCAGTAATGCCAGTTAAAGCATGCAAATTTTTAGGAAAATAGTCTCTATCTTCCCTTATCAGGCCCAGCACATCCCAGCTGGGTTATGCTGGGATTTACCAGTGACTGGATTTGTTATTGGTTAATTATTGGCTTGACACTGGGGAAAGGAGGAGGAGGAGGGCAGGGTCAGGGAGGAGGGCTACTGCCTGTGGGTAGGAGGCTTCTGCAGCATCTTCCAGCACAGCAAACATGTGAGTTTGCTAGAGAAAGGCTGCTACCTCTGCAAGCCCTGATGGTCCAGAAGGAATAGGAGTCACAGGGACATCCATCCAGATGACCCCATCTGTGTTTAGGATCCTAGGTTTCCCCACCTTCATATTAACAGAACTGCCTTGGCGAAACTTTCAGTGCTCAAATGTCTCTGGAGCCTTGTGACACTAAGAATTAGTAGGCTCTTCAGCTTGCAGTTCAACCAACTCTTGTCTTTCAACTCCAGGTGTTAAAGGCCTCTCTATAAGCTTATCACAGAGGCTCTACAGCTCTCATACTTAGCTGTTAACTGCTTGTTAACAGCTCTGTGTCTCATTTTCCTTCAGCAGTGCTCCAATACAATTTAGCAGTAATCAGCCAACTCTGTTGTCTTTGTAGGTATCATTCCTCCCCTATTTTCCAAATACCTGCATAATCACACCTACCATAGTTTTCCTCAAGTCTCTACCAGTGAAACCTTAACAGTTAATCTGCAACTTTATGCCAGGTGTGATGAGTGCCCCACCCGCCCACCAGGGTGACAACTTCTGGCCAGGTATTGAATGAGCCTGCTCTGAATCCCAATTTTATCCATCCCAGAAGCCAAGATGGGATTAAATGTGTAAGATGCCTATTACAGGAAATATCTGTGAGAGAAAATGGGGAAGGAGCTGGGCAAGACTGGGTAAACCGTCACGCCATGATGCAAGTGAAGAGAGGGGAGGAAGAGTCCTAGACTGTAGCATAGCTTAAGGAAGGCTTGGCAAGACAATGGAGGAGTCCTTGACTCCTCACTGGCCATCAGAGGAGTCTTCTGTCTCCCAGAAACAGGCCTCAGTATCTCATTCAGTCACTGAGCTATGAAAGAAGCCATTTCTGAGCACAAAAGTAGTGATGGATTTCTCAGCACAGCAGCTGGGGCCCTTGGACAACTAAGCTCCTTGTAGTGGGAGTCTGTGGCGTGCATTCTCACAGCTGTCTCTGCAACCCAGCAAGAGGCAGAGCTGGGATCCAAACCAGGTAGTTTGGTTCCAGTCTATATTGTCCACCACTGCAGTAAGAAGGAGTTTTTTGGAGCTGCAGAGGTCTGAAATAAATGCTCCTCTATCATGTTGAAAATTTACACAGCAGGTTGGATCAGACTGGAAAAATCATTTTCCTCCTCTAAGGAGACTGTACTTCATTCCACAGATAGTAAAGTGGGGAGAGGGGCACATCATAGATTAGTGTGTATGAATATATTCCATATGCATTGCATACACACATGAATAATTTATAGGCCCATATGCAGCTGTAGTTTCTTGTAGTATAAAAGGGTTTAACAGACTTGAAAACAACTGCAACAAACAGTGATTTCTAGATTGCATATATGGTAAGATGATTGGAAAGCGCTGACAAAGCACTCATACCTTTTAGGATCCAAAAACTTGGGGGAAAAAACGGACTCAGACAAATTCATTTCCACTATTTACAATCATTATCATTCTTTATAAAATCTTACTGTGGTACAAGGAAACAAAGATTTGTTTAATTTTTATTATTTTGTTACTAGTATTGAGAATTACCTTTTTTATGCAGAGGTACTTTTTTCAACCTATGCTGTGTGTCAAATAGCTATATAGAGGCTACATGAAGAACTAAACCACTGTTCCCTGGGAATCTGTGTAAGCTCTCAAGAATCAACTTACAAATGAATTCTATAGAATTCAACCTTGTATAAAAAGGTTACATGTTTCTTAACTAGTTAGTATTGCAAAAAAACAGGTATTATTACTTCCACATTATGGACATGGAAACTAGGCACAGAAATATTAAATGATCTCTTTGGTCCACACAACATGATCAATTATGTACCTAGAAGGAGATTAAATCAGATTCTTCTACATCTATGAAGTGAAGTGGCTCAGTCGTATCCGACTCTTTGCGACCCCATGGACTGTAGCCTGCCAGGCTCCTCCGTCCATGGAATTTTCCAGGCAAGAATACTGGAATGGGTTGCCATTTCCTTCTCCAGGAGATCTTCCCAACCCAGGGATTGAACCCAGGTCTCCCGCATTGTAGGCAGATGCTTTTACCCTCTGAGCCACCAGGGAAGTCCCTGGTGGGGACTACATCTATATTCGTTAATAATATAGTCTACAATTGCAGTAAAGCCTACAACAGAATATTGAAACCTAGAGATGAAAAGACTCTCAAGAGGACATTGGTCCAACTTCCTTATTACAGAGGACAGAAAATCAGCTGATCAAGGTCAATTCTAAAAATTAAGAACTCTAAATTCAAAGCCTCCAGAAACTCATCATATACACCTCAATTATTTATTACACTTCAAGAGGACATATATGAATCACAAAGGAGTTTTTGGATTTCAGACTGTTTCACTTCCTGACTTAAAGCTTAAAAACGTAAGCCGTGAACTCAGCAAAAGCAATTTATGAATTTGGGGCTAGGATATGTCTCTAAGTGATGGTTTAGGGAACTATATTTATAACCTGGCACCAGTAAATTTTTGTTCACTTTTAAAACTAGATTCCAAATATATACATTATACTCTGAGGGCTATTAAAGGCACAAGCTAGCTTTTAGAACTAGACTTTGGGATGCAATTCTAAACAATGATTTCCTATGTCCCCTAGTTCTGAATGATATATTATAGCACAAGATTTTAAAATAAACATAAAAATTGGAAGCAGTGGAAGAGTTTTACTACCAAATAACTACTGTTACATATCAAACATCTATGCTATGTTCTAGGTTTCAAACACTTGATCTAGAGGCATATTATACTTGTGCCTATTTCACCGGGTATCTTACTCCATGAACATATACAATAATGACAGGTACAGAATATCTGTTCTAAGAAAAATACATTCAAAAAGAAATGCAAGCATGCAAGTCAGGATGGATATTAAACATGAATATCAAATTTGGCTCCTGAGCTTCCTGACAAATTGAAGAGAGGAAATACTCTTCCAATGAAAAAGTGGCTTCCAAAACTTTTTTTAAGAATCACGTTCTAAAATATCTTAAATGGGACTTTATACATAAAGGGCCCTGTATGACACAGAGGCCAACATACCTGACAATATCATACAGCAAATATGGTTATATTTGATATGGTTACTTCAAAGTAGTTTGCTTAGTTGAAGGTGGAATGTATAAAATTAAGTTGCTACTCAGTGAAGGTGATGCTGCTAGGGGCTGCTTTTGCAATACACATTGTCTTTACACTGAAGGACTCTTATACATGGGTTAGTTTTCTCAACTGGACAACAACTTCTATTTAATGGCTAGGAGACCCTAGCACAGAAACTAAAGGTGACCTGATATGGCTAATATTATTACATCATTTAGGGATAAGCCGAATATCTGAACTTATAGATTCAGCAGGAAAGCTTAGTGTCTCCCACAACTTTAATAGGACTGCAACTCAGGCTTCAGAAGAATTTAATGAAAATTTAACCTTTCCAAAAAGGTGCCCTCTAATTACAGGGAATTAGTTTGCTGCATGTGCATGTAGCATACATTCTGGAGATATAGAAATGTAAACAGTTGCAGGGTTAAAAAGGTAGAACACCCAATGTTCAATCACGTGAAAAAACTTCTATAAACTACCCAAAGTATCAATACATATCACTCAAACACACTGAAAAGTTTTTTAAATGTGCAGATAAGGCCATAGACAGCAAGGAATAATCAATGAGATAAGCATCTGCTATCTTTCTCTTGCAATCTGCATTGGGAATCATAAAGCTGGGAAATATCTAGAGAGGGCATCTAGCCTGCATAATATATACTCTTACCTCATTTTCAAAGATCTCTATTTAGATCTCTGGTCTAGCTTGTTGTTATCTTAAATCTTAGCACCTACAGTCTAGGACTAATTCCTTTTATCTTATCAATGAAGATGATGAATCACTAGGTTCCTTCAACATACTTTTTACATACTTGGAAATCCTTAAGCAACTAGTCTTTCATTAACAAGATAACCACAATTATTTTTATCTTTCCGAAACACCTTATTAACTAATCTTTTCTGGGGCCTATTCTAACTGGGGCATCCCTTATTTCTTTCAAAATATACAATAACAGTTTGATACTTTAACATCAGCTTCACAGATTCCCAGGATTTAGATTGTTTCATGATTCATTCAAACACTAACAGCTTTATTTGTAAGTGGTAATGTTGTATCTTGGAATCAATTATTCAAAACAATATTTTAGGTACTGTGGTAACTGATCTCATCTAGCTTATATGATAGCAGGGAAAAGATAAACAATAAACCAGTAAACAAGATGTCAGACTGAAGTGTTGGGAGAAAAATAAAATAGGGGTAGAGAAGGCTTCTGTGAGGTACCATCTGATTTGAAATCTCTAGGAAGTAGCCCTGCAAGGACAATGTTCCAAGAAATTTTTGGCTAAGGTTAAGTTTAGCTAGTTATTCTTACACACACACACACACACACACACACACACACACACACACATCCTTCTAAATTATATGACCTTTCACTGTTCCCTACTGAATCTTCTTGTTCTTATTTTGAAGACAAATTCTATCTTTTAAAAGCTTTTTATTACCTTCTTAACTGGTATATCCCATTACATTTAAGACACATGTCTTCTAATTTAAACAGGTATTTCATATTAATATCAGCCATTTATTTAGTTTATGATGTGCTTTTGCCAAATTACATTTAACAAAAAAGGGTGAAAACTAACAATATTTGAAGGAAAAAAAAAAGTCTTTGTGTTACTGAAATTTCCAAAAAATAATACTTTGGTGATGCTTTCTTTGTAGGGAAAATAAGCAAGTAAGTGTTAGTCACTCAGTCGTGTCTTTGCGACCCCATGGACTGCAGCTGGCCAGGCTCCTCTGTCCTTGGGATAGGTTGAAAGCAAACTGGCAGAGTATGACCCATTCAGAAGATGAGGCAGAAGGGAGGATGGAAGATGGAGTGAATCACTGATGGGTTGGTCTAATAGCAGTGAAAGTGCCCAAGAGAGAAGTAGAGCTTAACAGACAGGTCATGGATGTATGTGGGATGAAGAAGCAATCCACTGGCAAGGCTGGAGAAAACCTACACCACACGAGCTCTTTGAGACATGCTGCCACCACCTGGGCAATGGGCAATTTGAAGTATGGCAAGATTTTCTTGTGATTATTAGTTAAATCAACAATTATAGAATAAAAAATTTACTTTCATTTTATGAGATCAGCATTTTGTCTAATCTCTGGAATTAAACAAGAGCAGGGCTTTTTTGGGCCAGATCTGTTTAGAACTCTGCTCTACTTTTTAAATCTCTGGTCCCGTATCTGTAAAACAGGTATAATACCATCCTGCAGAGTTTAGTCTCAGCAATAGTGATAAGAGATGCAAAGCATCTAGCCTAGTACCTGGAACACAGCAGTCAATAAATAGCCTTTAAACATTACAATTCTGCAGTATAATCTTCCAAATATCACTAAAACCTATGACCTTTCTAGTTACATACATGTACCTATTATTTTTACATAAATGTGCCTAATAAGAAATCTATCTGCATTGTGTTTTAATGGTAGGAAAAAACTCATAAAATAAAACTTAGGGAAGAAACCAATTCTACCAAAAACAAAACACAAATTGTTAAGCAGGTAAGAAAACTCTTAAAATCTTTAGTTAAGTCTAGATTATTATAATAGACTCTTATGGAGGTTTGTCATTCACAATTTTGACATGAGTCAGGGTGAAATGTACCACCTAAGAGAGAAAGACTTTTAAACAGAACTAATGAAAGATGAGTTCTTACTTAATAATTATTAAGAGTAAAAAACTTAAAAATTTGGAAGGCTCCATTTTCAAACTATAATTGCAACAGAGTAACTGGTATGGATATGATGTGATATGCTACAAAGTAATTATTCTTATTCAAAGACAACCCTCATTAATTAAAGTGTAAGCTTTAGTTATTTCAGTTAAAGCTACATGAATGGTTAAGATTTTACTTCTTAAATAAAATACAAGCAGACTTTATTTCCATATTATTCTAAGTAAATTCTGAAAGACATCCGAGAGAGAACACTCAATTAAGAATCTTTCAAATAAAGAACAAGCCCTTATGAAAACTGGCCATGATGTTTCCATTAAATTCCTTATTCTGCTGCTGCTTATGAAGCTGAAGTAAGAAAAATGGCCAAATCCAGTTTAATCAATAGAATTTTCAAGCTGAAAGAACCCCAGGGATAATCTAACAGCTTTCCACATACAAAAGAGGAAACTTTTCAGAGTATCAAATCACCAGAGACAAGGCCTGTGAATCACAACTCACAAGCTGAAACTCCTGACTCTAGAAAGTAGCCTGCACTGTCTGAACCAATCTTGACACCACCTTTCATTAAGGAAACTCAGGTAGCAGTAGGGAGCTTAGCTGTGGCAACTTCTATGCTATTCCTGGGCTTGTAGCCATTCCTGGAACTGGAAAGGAGACCAGTAATATTAGACAGTGAAAGCCTGATTTACACTAGCGCCAAAGAGCTACAGACGCTTCCTTCTTATGTGCCTTTCCATCCACTCCCATGCATTTCACAAGGGACACAGCAGAGCGAATTACTGGGGAGGCAGTCATCAGGAAAACTGTCTAACCATGATTAAAATAACACATACACATACTGGTCTCTGGAGTGAAGGACGTTAAAATAAATTCTGACCCTCTCCTGGAATTACTATTTGGGCAAGTTGAAAAAAAAACAACAAAAACCCCACAAAGTCTTTCTGCCAGCAAGTCAAGTTTTCTGTACACACAATCCAATGACTGAGTCTGCTTTTTCTGGCTACTACAGGTACAGGCTAGGTCCAAGCAGCACAAGCTTTGAAACCATCATCCAAATTTTCAAACAAGAATGAGTAAGAAAACAACTGCTACTAATACAACATACAAACATTAACATATGCCCAACAAACAGTATTTTAGATCATTAGATTATTTGCCAAAAGTCTGTTCCCTGGTAAATAATGGTTACTGTTGTTATCCCTAAACTAGTTATACATGTCACAGCTTGCTCCTCAAAGAGAACATTCTATAGTCTTTCAAGAATAAAAACCTGCTTTATTTGGCACACACCAGTGAAGAGGTCTTGCAACATTTGAAGAGGTAGTCAAACAGAGCAGTTCAGTGCAAGAGATCACAAAACTTGATCACCAACCAAACCCAAGTTAATCTCTCAGTTCCTGTAGATTAGAAGACAATGAGAACTCACTCTTTCTGCTTGTTGACTTTTGAATCTCTTTATTTGTGCACTGAAAGAACAAGTACCTCTATGGGAACTCTATGCCCACACAGTTTAATTATTTATCAAGTTTACTTTGGGCAAATATCGATCATTCTTTTGTGAAAAGAGGTTCTTAGTTGAAACAACAAAAACGCTTCTTCACACAGCATGGCTGCATTTTCCCTTAGAAACAACGGTCAGTGGACCCACCACGGTCCTGCTGAGCTTGGTCTCCTCGACGCGAGGCTTTAACTATTGTCCAACCAGAAGAGGAGAGGGTCAAAGAGTGGATGTGAACCAGAGGAACTCGCTAGAATCCTTCAGGAGTCGCTGGGTGTGACCTTCACCTTGGCTCTGGGCGGTTTTGGGGGACCAACTCCTTTCTTGGCCGCCGTTCCTCGGTCGGAGTTTCCGGGGGTCACGGATCTCACCCACCGGGGCCCTCCACCCTTGGCCAAGCTCCTGCAGGGGAGCGGCTGTTCTGATGACCACCGGGGCAAAGGTAGGGGGTCCTCAGCGCTTCCAGACCGGCTCCCAGAGACCGGAGCCCACCCGCGCCTCAGTCAGGAGGCGCGGGACTCGGGCTTCGGGCCAGACACCAGCCGGGCGCCGCCGCTCACCTCGAGCGGCCTCACCTGCCTCTCCCCGGAAACCCAGGCGCCGCCCCACCCTCCCCCCTTTCCCGGGACCCACACAGCAATGGCGCAGCCGGAAACTGGCCCCGCGACTTCCTCAGGCCGGATGCTGGCGAGGGCCGGCCTGTGGGCGGGTTGGGAGAGTCGCGGCTTCCGCCTTCCTGCTTCCGGCCTGGAGGTGAGTCGTGAGTTGGGGTCCGAACCCATCGTCCCCAGCGAGGTGAAGGGGAGGCGGTTGGGGGTCGTTGCCGCGCTTCTGCCCCGGTGCTCAGCGGAGGTGGCTACGGCGCCGGCGGCCCAGGGTGTGGCGGGGACGACCCCTGATTCCCGGGGACCGCCGGCTGTTCGAGCCCTGCCGGGCGCGCGCGCGCCGAGGCGGAGGGTCGGGGAAGCGTGGCCCCAGAGGCGGGCCACGGGGTAGGGTGAGCGAGGGGAAAACACAAGGAAAGCGAAGTGCGGGTGGCTGTGAAGTGCCCTCAGCTTCAGGCGCCGTGCGGGTCTGATCCGAAGATCATGCCTGGTGGATCCTTTTCGGAAGGAAAAAGAATAATATATATTCCTTAAAGTGTGGAGAGCGCTTGCACCTGGGGTCCGAAATTGAGGTGCACGGGAGGTGTGTATCCTGTGGATGGTAACTCCTTTTTCTGTATTAATGTCCAAAACTCGGCCATAACTAGGTCCTTCACTTCCCCCTTCCTCTTTATTGCAAAGTTCTTTTGCAGGTCTCTGAATCTTGCATTAGTTAATTCATTACTGGGCTGGAGAAGCTGAAAAAACAGATGGGGATCTGTAGACTCTAGTCTTCACTGTGTGGGTGGGGCGTACGAATTGAGGGTGGGGGAAGGCAAGGAACTTTAACGGCAAAGGAACTTTGTGTCTTCAGGTAAAAATATGAAGAAATTGTGATAGGATATAATTAAATCCAATCATGGTAGTTTTGTTTAGGTAATGGAATTGTAGGTGACATATTTTGTTTTGCTTATCTCTGATTTTTCTGTAAAGGACACAAATTATATAATGAGATTAAAAAACCTTTTAAAGAGTAAAGCGGTGTTCGATTTTGAAATTAGTAAGGCCCTCCCTTACTGACTCAAAATGAAACAAACCTAACCCTCTAAAAATATAAAAACTTCAAGAACTAGGAATGGATATGCTGCAGCAGGTCAGTTAGCTTTTTATGTGAGTGAGCTTTCTAAATTTATTGTTGAAATAAGTAACTGAGTAAAATATTTGATCCCCAATAATTAGGAGCTTCTTCCAGGGCATTTTAGTTGCGTAATTATGTCTTAAGATTATAAAGAATTAGATAATGTATTTAATATGCCAGGCAACTTTACATGTTATTTATAGGTTGCATATAATTTACAGTTTTAACATTTAAAATTGTATTATGATGTATTCCTTAAGGTTGTGACTTCACGGTTTTTCTTTTGTCTATTCTTTTCAACCCAACCAGTATATAGAATTTAAGCCTTCTCTCAGAAGTGTATTGGTAGAGTTAAAGAAGAAGACAGCCAACCAAAGGTCATCTGAAATTGTGACTGGCTGATAATCCCAGAACAAAATTAGAGACCACTACTCAAGCATAAGGTACATGACTTTTTAAATCCCAGCTATTCTAATTCTCCACTTTGAATGGAGATTGACACAAACATGAAAGGGTGAAAAGTCTCTGGGGGCAAAATAGAAAATATCACTCAAATCCACAACATCCTGATTTGCAAGATGGCCCTTCTTTACTAACTCAATGGAACAATAGGCATGGGACCTGTAACGGTTAATTTTCTCATCTGTTAAGTTTGTTCTCATTTACTATATTATGTCTTCAAAGCTGAAAGCAAAGAATGACATAAAATTGGCATGTCATCTTTTGCTTTTCTCTCTCTGCATATGAATGGATAATATCATGGTTCCCTTACCTTCTTGTTTCATTTCAGAAACAGCCATCCATTATGTCCCTTTCTCCAGGCATTTCCCATACTCTTGACTTTCAGACACCAAATTTGATGATTGTACTTTTGTTGTGGAGGTTTAGTCGTTAATTTGTGTTTCACTTTTGCAACCTCATGGACTGTAGCCCACCAGGCTCCTCTGTCCATGGGATTCTCCAGGCATGAATACTGGAGTGGGTTGCCATTTCCTTCTCCGGGGGATCTTCCTGACCCAGGGATCAAACCCATGTCTCCTGCATTGCAGGCAGATTCTATACTGATTGAACCACCACTTTTGTTAATTAGAACTTAATAAGGCTGTGTGAGAAAATGACATATGGGATTCAGCTGTTCCCTGGAATAAGCACATAAAACTCAAGATTCTTATAAAACTCTGCTGCTAAAGTTTGTCTTGAGTGTAGGAGGCATGTGAGAATGCATAGTCCTTACAACAGATTCCACATACTTTTTTTTTTTTTCCTCTTCTGTATCTTCACATCTTTTAAGTATCACTCTTCTTGTTGTCTTAAGTGAATTATTTTTTCTTATTGGAAATATTAGTCCTTATTAAAATAGTACTAATTAACACTTTTTAAAACCAAACAGAAAAACTGTTGAGTGATAATAGAACTCTGATTTAACTGTTTGGTGTAACCTTTTCAAAATTTGATTAACCACATAATCTTTTCTCTTGTCTTTCCCCCCCTTCCCACCCCTTTTCTAAGGCCTCCACGAAGATGTTTGATTTAAAGGCTTGGGCTGAGTATGTTGTGGAATGGGCTGCAAAGGACCCATATGGCTTCCTTACAACAGTTATTTTGGCTCTGACTCCATTGTTTCTAGCAAGTGCTGTGCTATCTTGGAAATTGGCCAAGATGATTGAGGCCAGGGAAAAGGAGCAAAAGAAGAAACAAAAACGTCAAGAAAATATTGCAAAAGCTAAACGACTAAAAAAGGATTGAAGGAATGAACAGGCTGTGCGTCCAGAGGAAAATTGTTTGGAAAATTATGCATCTTTGAAAGGACCTATTAAGGTTTCTTTTTGGATCTTATGACAGTATTACTAAATGAAGTCTGAGTCTGTGGAAGAATCATGTCAGTTCTCACCTGTACTGTAGCAACTTTTCGGCTTCGGTATAGAACTCTGTTGACAGTTACTGTAAATCGGGATTTATTATGCTACAGATTCTTATAACTGACTCTCATTTGCCTTTTTGCAGCTTATGTGTGAATACTAAAATGAAAACATCCTGTGAAGAAAAGTGGCTTTAGATTATGAACTGTATTCAAAAATGGCTTAAAATGTGGTTCTGTTCTGGACAAAGATTAAGAATGTAAAAATCAAGAGTTGTTCTGAGCAGAAAAGCGTGGTTTGGCTTAAAAGATATATGGTGTATTAATTACATCTCTTTATCATTACTTATTTCTTGGAATAGAATCATTTCTGGTTTCCTCAAAGCAAAATAATATTATTCAATGAGTACTTCTTTATTTTCTGTATTTTTCTTATTTTAGCTTTTGAGATACTGGTAATTACCAGATAGTCTGCATTTTTAAAAATCTAATTTTATAAAGAATTGTCTTGACTATGTAGAATACCACCTACTGGATATAATCATTTTTGTACTTATGAACACTGCCATTTTCTTAGAGATGACTTGAGTAGAGTAACACTATGATTTAAAGCTTAAGAGTAAAAATGCCAAACCTTGGAACCAGTTTATTCTCACTTGTGCTAAGTAGAAATGTGAAGTAGTTAACATGTCTTATCAGATAATTTGCTGATTATATAGATACCACTTTTGTTTTTTATTCCATTCTTTGTTTTAATTCAGGTGGTGGTGATGTCCTTTACTTTTTGATCGGACAGGTTCACAGTGAAAATTAAAATTTCAACTTTCTTTTAAGGAGCTTTTAAAGAGTTACAGTTATGTTATATGTCATAAATGGTAAACAATATCCTCTTAATATTTGGAAAAATTTTGTTTGCATTGTATTAATTGGGTGAAAAAAGTGTAAATTGTGTCAAAATGAGAATGTTATAATTAGAAATAAAGAGGTAAAGGATATTTCCTTCAGTTAAATAGTATAATTGGAACTTTTTACTCTTTAACATGGCTTTTTTAAATGCATGGTTGATAATTTTGTTTTCAGTAATAGCTTATTAATGTTTTCCTCACCTCTAATAACGAATTTTAATTTGCAAAAAATTGTCCAATAGCTTTAATTTAAAAATGAAACTAGATATTGAAATAAATTTGATACTTTTTTATAAAGAGGTCCTGAGCTTTTTTGGGGGGGAAGGGATAATAATTCAGGTTAGATATGTTATAGAAGTTAAACCTTTCAAAGGGTTATGAATTTCATTTGTAGACAAGCATACAGCTGACTCTTGAACACAGGGTTAGGAACATTTGCCCTCCCTCGCAGTTGAAAATAACTTACAGTGGACCCTCACTATACACTGTTCCTACGTGCAGATTCTCTGTATCTGCAGTTCCTCATCCATGGACTCGACCAACCCTGGGTCACACAGTATTGTAGTACTATTTTTTTTTTTTCCCCAGTGCACCAGCCCCTGTAGTACTTACTACTGAAAAAAATCTGTATCAGTGACCCCACACAGTGTGGACTCATGTTCTTCAAGGGTCAACTGTACTTGTAAAAGTTGAGAGCAATGTTTCTCCAGTCTGAGAACCTAAGGACCTCTGAGAATGTTTATGGACTGGTTTGAACAATACTTAATTACTATTGTTTTAGGTTGTCAGTTTCTTCTTGATGCCAGCGCAAGCAACACACTGCAACTCTAGGCACTGAAATAATTGTGTTTAATTACAAACTAGTTATTCAGGTGATCTAGAATGTGCTTTTTATATTATTGAAATTAAAAGTTTTAGTTATCTATTAAAGCTATGGTTTCATTGTTCATTTTGACAGTTAAAAGGTATTTAACTAACATAGGCTTTTCCATGGTTCCTGTTGGTCTTAATACAATTTTGTATTTCTTTGACATAGGCTGTTTGTTATTTTTTCAGCTTTTCCCAACGTTTATGGAGCCATTTTATACATTTGAGATCAACAAGGTTTTACAGTATTTGTGTCTGTATGTTGTGTGTGTTGCAGGGGTAGGGATGTATTACATCCTGATAAACCCATTACAAATTGAAAATTTACTGAATAATGTACTGAAAGTCAAAAACAGGATGGTTGTGTGGGAACAGGATGCGTGTGTGGGTATCAGTTGTTTACTTGAGACTGCGTGACTGACTGGCATCTGTGGCTCCATGCCACTGCTCAGCATCAAGAGTGTCCTAGCGTATGCCACTAGCCTGAGAAAAGATCAAACTTCAACAGTTTCTGTTCAGTATCATAAAGTTGAAAAATTAAGTTGGGGACTTAATTATTACCGGGTTTGATAACTTAATTATTGTGAGGTTTGATATTCTTCAGAAAAATCAGTCTGTTGTTATACTATTACAGTTGAATCCCATTTACTGTTACCCAGAATACTTCTTTTAAAAACTACCAACCTATTAGTTGTTTCTGAAGTTCTTAGAAGTAGTATAATTAATTACCTTTTATGGGTGGTTTTGAAGGAAAAACAGACTGCCTATAACAAACATTATACTGCCTCCCTCCCCAAAAGTTTGTGCATCAGAATTTGACCCATAGTGTCCTGTGGTAAACTTCAGTATGGTGCTATTATATCAGATACACCAGAGCATTTTAAACTTCTTTCCTGACATCACAGGAGCAAAAGAAATAAGCTTCTGATGCAGTGAGCTGGAAACCCAATGCTGAGGTCCACTATAACAAACAGCTTCTCACCTATCCTTAGGGGCACTTTATACCTCATCTGGTTTTAAGTTAGAGGAAGTGTGATTCCTATTTAGAAATGATTGTTTTTATGTTTGCAACTGAGTATAGGCTCACTTTGATTTGCTTCATATCTGTAATAAACGCATAAGGACAAATTCTGTATTTCTCAAACATATTAAAAGGGGTTCTGTGTTCAAATACCAAGTTTGGGAAACGGGGTAAAGCAATTCATTTCTGCATGATTTCTTGGAGCCTTTTAGGTTACTTTGATTATCATAGACTTTCCTCCCCTCTTTTCCGCCCTTCCTCAAAGAACACAAACAGTTTGAGAAAGCCTAGTCTAAGTGAATTCAGGTTACATTTTAAATAGTGTGCTTAATGAGATAGCATTAAAAAAAATCAATATGGTGGTATTGAATCAAGGCTGATAAAAGTAAATAAATGACAGATCTGTTTGTAAAAATAGCAAAGAAAAAGGATAACATAGTGGGGAAAATTATTTCCTCCATTTTTTCTTTTTTAAAATTTTTAACTTCAGATATCTAACAGGCTAGATTTATATGGTTAAACCCAACAAGCATTACATGTATACTTGAACAATTTGTATAATAAGGGCTTTGGGGAGAAAAATCCTATATGCATGTATAGCAGAGACACAGGAAGTCAGGAAGGATTTATCTGAGAGTAGTTAAGGTATATATGATACTATTTTAAAATGAACATTTTAACTTCTGAAATTAAAACTGCATGGGTTTGGAGTCTGTCTTGAAGAGAGATGATGAAAAACATTTTCATTAGAAAACTTGCAAATACCCCAAATATAACTATTTAAAACATGAAATATGGTAGACAAGTAAATATTTTATGTAAAACTTTGATTCTGCTGTATGTGTCTGCCTAAAAGCCTTGTATAAAGACAAGATTATTTAGAAAGGCAGTCTTATCTAGGTCAAGCTTATAGTCTCGTTTTTATGTAGGACTAAATGTTCTCAGAACCCTGTTCTGATACCACCTAACAGTATAACCAGTCATCCTAAAAATGTTAGTCTAGAGCAAAGTAACGTGGATGGATTACTACAAACTTTATTCTTACCTCTCAAAATCACTTTGAAAGCACACACTTGAATGAGTGGGCTAGTATCTATCATCTTCTTACTGTTAACTATTGGCTAAGATTTTCTTTTTTTGTAAAACAGGTATTTTAAAGTGAAACTATACAAATTAAAATTAATGTAAATTTTGTCATATATATTAAGATACTTCTAAACTCCCACTCCAGTCTTCTTGCCTGGAGAATTTCATGGACAGAGGAGCCTGATGGGCTACAGTCCATACGGCTGCAAAGACTAAGACAGGACTGAGTGACTCAGCACACACGCCCGCACAAAACAGCCTACATGGCAAACATCTGCAAGAGATGCACACAGAATACGATTAATAAGCTGGCAGGAATTTGGTAGTAGAAGCATTCTATCCTGTTAGAATTTTTCCTGTAATCAAGGATTCAAGGACATGTTACTTTACAGTCACTTACACAACAAATTTTATGTCTTTATATTGCCTAGGAGCTAGTTCCTTTTTTGCCTAACTTTGGTAAAATGTACTACTACTTTATAATAACGTAAACAGAATAATTAACCTGATTGATAGTAACAGGGCTGCTTGAATGTTAATATTACCTAAGGGCTTTTTTGGTCATTCCTTAAGTCTTATGGTGATTACATTTGATTACTTGTTTTAGTATAAAATGTTTCTGTAGTTTATTTCTTAAGCAATTAAACATTTTACCTTCTATTAAGTAAAAATCTCAACCTATGTGTTTTTAGGAATTCATTATTAAACACTTAACCAAGGATTTTCTTATATTATTCAGAGCATTAAGATCTAAGTCTTTTCTGCAGTCCATGTTTATTGAGTAGTTGTTACAATGCCAAACACTGTTAGACGATCTCTATATTAGAACTATTAGAACTATGTTAGAATTAGAACTGGGAGAGGGGTTTGGGAGAAAATGGATACATTTTATGGCTGACTCCCTTTGCTGTTCACCTGAAACTACCGTAACATTGATAATCAGCTATACCCCAATACAAAATAAAAAGTTCAAAGTTTGAGAAAGAAAACCATAAATGGAAAAAAAAGAATTAGAACTATTAGCAATAGAAACTTGGTTATGTACTTCAGAAAGTGTATGACCTTTCTAAAACACTTTTGTATATAATCTATTTTAATGTTATCATGTATCTATACTTTTCAATATACAAATCACTGTAATCTCAAGTAACAGTGGAATCACTTTCTGAGAACCCGGCTCTATTTTCCATTTCTTCAAAGTAATTTTTAATCTTACAGAACTAAACTATTACTGTACCATTTCTTTGTTTACCATCCTTTCAGACTATTGTGATAGATTCTTTACTTCTACTGGTCCAAATACCTTTCTTTAAAACACCAACCTCAATCCCACCATAAACTAGCTTTGGTCCCATCTACTCATCAAGATAGTTTTTTTTTTTTTTCATTTATCAAGTAAATTTTCTTGGCCTCCACATGCCTCATCCAAGTTCATGTCTTTGATTAGACCTTTAGAATCTATAGAAATTATAGTCCTTTAGAATCTATAGAAATAGCAGTCTTTACTTCTAAGCTCAATATTATTTACCCTTACCGTTTCTACTTATATATATGGGAGCAATCCAAAGAGGGAAAAATCTAAGACAATTCATAAACAGAGAATTTCCATATTCTCTAATTTCTATAGATCCTTTAGAATTATAGAAATTAGTCCTTTAGAGTCTTTAGAAATAGCAGTCTTCTGAGCTCAATATTTATTTACCCTTACCATTTCTACCAAGATATATGGAAGCAAATAAAAGAGGAAAAAACTAAGCAAATTCATAAACGGAATGATGATTGAATAAACCAAGTGAAGGATTTAAGTCTACAAGAAGTTAGGTTTTGATGGTTGATAATCTCATACTTACACAACAGTGAAAGCAAGATCTTAAGCTTAATGGAAAAGAGAACTAGAGTAGAGATGGAAAGCACAAAGTAACTTTTTACTTTTATTCGTTAAAATAGTCACATACATATAAATAAAACTTTACCACAGTACATTCATTGACTGTGGCCCTTGTCATCTTGCGGCATCCAGGATCCTGGCTGAAAGGTTTTGCCAGTGCTGGTGGGAGTCACTGAGGGTTCGTCTTTTCCAAAGTATGGAGCAGAGGCATGCCCTTTAATCTGAGTTTGAACTGGTGGAGGAAGTTCCTTGTTGCTCCCCTCCTGAAGAAGCTTTTCTTTTTCATAAAAATCTTGGCTTTTCATTTGAATTTCTTCTCTGCATTTTTCATTCTTCATAATTTCCTGCATGCATATATAAATGGAATAAATCATTAAATTTCTAGTTAGAAGAAAACCCAAACTACAGGTTTTATAAAAATAAAATAGCTGGTAAAAAATAAAGTACATATAGACATGATTCTTGCTTTGCATTTACATAATATATAGATACATACAGGGTAACTTTGAAAAAGCTATCTGATTATATATTGATGTTATTTTGAATTAAACAGCTATGTCCTGGTATACAATAATAAAAAGAAGGGCGGGAACACGAAATAGAGATACTTACTTCCCAGGAAGTGAAACAAACCACTTAACATGAAATATTAGTACATCTAGATATGAAATATTACACAAGAGCATAAAAGTCACTCTCATCAAAAGCTTTTCCAAATATAACAGCTATTTACTGCCTCAGAGACTAATCAGTGGTGTGTACTTCTACCGGATATGAAGTGACGGTGAGAAGGCCTCTGAGAGGTGCTCCTGCCAGTCTTTTCTCTGTGGGACTTAATGCATGCCAGGACCAAGACCCATCAATTTTCCTTCTTCCACCAGAGTGGTATGGCAGTGAGGAGGAGGACAGACACAGAATCAGAGTTCAGCATGCCTTAGACACCAGTTCCACAAAGGCACTCTGGTATTGGAAATGCTTCCTCCAGTAAGTGCAAGCAATTTGTGTGATGCAGCTCTATCACTCAGATTTGCTATTCTATCTGTAAGGATCTATGAAGCAGGGCAAAGGCTAATAGAGTTTTGCCAAGAGAATGCACTGGTCATAGCAAACACCCTCTTCCAACAACACAAGAGAAGACTCTACACATGGACATCGCCAGATGGTCAACACTGAAATCAGATTGATTATATTCTTTGCAGCCAAAGATGGAGAAGCTCTATACAGTCAGCAAAAATAAGACCAGAAGCTGACTGTGGCTCAGATCATGAACTCCTTATTGCCAAATTCAGACTTAAATTGAAGAAAGTAGGGAAAACCACTAGACCATTGAGGTATGACCTAAATCAAATCCCTTCTGATTATACAGTGGAAGTGAGAAATAGATTTAAGGGCCTAGATCTGATAGATAGAGTGCCTGATGAACTATGGAATGAGGTTTGTGACATTGTACAGGATACAGGGATCAAGACCATCCCCAAGAAAACGAAATGCAAAAAAGCAAAATGGCTGTCTGAGGAGGTCTTACAAATAGCTGTGAAAAGAAGAGAAGCTAGAAGCAAAAGAGAAAAGGAAAGATATAAGCATCTGAATGCAGAATTTCAAAGAATAGCAAGGATAAGAAAGCCTTCCTCAGCGATCAGTGCAAAGAAATAGAGGAAAACAACAAAATGGGAAAGACTAGAGATCTCTTCAAGAAATTAGAGATACCAAGGGAACATTTCATGCAAAGACGGGCTCTATAAAGGGCAGAAATGGTATGGACCTAACAGAAGCAGAAGATATTAAGAAGAGGTGGCAAGAATACACAGAAGAACTGTACAAAAAAGATCTTCATGACCCAGATAATCACGATGGTGTTATCACTCACCTAGGAATGTGAAGTCAAGTGGGCCTTAGAAAGCTCACTATGAACAAAGCTAGTGGAGGTGATGGAATTCCACTTGAGCTATTTCAAATCCTGAAAGATGATGCTGTGAAAGTGCTGCACTCAATCAGATCAGATTAGTTGCTCAGTCGTGTCCGACTCTTTGCGACCCCATGAATCGCAGCACGCTAGGCCTCCCTGTCTTCACCAACTCCTGGAGTTCACCCAGACTCACGTCCATCGAGTCAGTGATGCCATCCAGCCATCTCATACTCTGTCATCCCCTTCTCCTCCTGCCCCCAATCCCTCCCAGCATCAGAGTCTTTTCCAATGACTCAACTCTTCGCATGAGGTGGCCAAAGTACTGGAGTTTCAGCTTTAGCATCATTCCTTCCAAAGAAATCCCAGGGCTGATCTCCTTCAGAATGGACTGGTTGGATCTCCTTGCAGTCCAAGGGACTCTCAAGAGTCTTCTCCAACACCACAGTTCAAAAGTATCAATTCTTTGGCACTCAGCCTTCTTCACAGTCCAACTCTCACATCCATACATGACCACAGGAAAAACCATAGCCTTGACTAGATGAACCTTTGTTGGCAAAGTAATGTCTCTGCTTTTGAATATGCTATCTAGGTTGGTCATAACTTTCCTTCCAAGGAGTAAGCGTCTTTTAATTTCATGGCTGCAGTCACCATCTGTAGTGATTTTGGAGCCCAGAAAAATAAAGTCTGACACTATTTCCACTGTTTCCCCATCGATTTCCCATGAAGTGGTGGGACCAGATGCCATGATCTTCGTTTTCTGAATGTTGAGCTTTAAGCCAACTTTTTCACTCTCCACTTTCACTTTCATCAAAGGGCTTTTGAGTTCCTCTTCACTTTCTGCCATAAGGGTGGTGTCATCTGCATATCTGAGGTTATTGATATTTCTCCCGGCAATCTTGATTCCAGTTTGTGTTTCTTCCAGTCCAGCATTTCTCATGATGTACTCTGCATATCAGTTAAATAAACAGGGTGACAATATACAGCCTTGACGAACTCCTTTTCCTATTTGGAACCAGTCTGTTGTTCCATGTCCAGTTCTAACTGTTGCTTCCTGACCTGCATACAAATTTCTCAAGAGGCAGACCAGGTGGTCTGGTATTCCCATGTCTCTCAGAATTTTCCACCGTTTATTGTGATCCACACAGTCAAAGGCTTTGGCACAGAAATAAAGCAGAAATAGATGTTTTTCTGGAACTCTCTTGCTTTTTCTATGATCCAGCGGATGTTGGCAATTTGATCTCTGGTTCCTCTGCCTTTTCTTTTTTTTTTTTTCCTCTGCCTTTTCTAAAACCAGCTTGAACATCAGGAAGTTCACGGTTAACATATTGCTAAAGCCTGGCTTGGAGAATTTTGAGCATTACTTTACTAGCATGTGAGATGAGTGCAATTGTGCGGTAGTTTGAGCATTCTTTGGCATTGGAATGAAAACTGACCTTCTCCAGTGCTGCACTCAATATGTCAGCCAATTTGGAAAACTCAGCAGTGGGCACAGGACTGGAAAAGGTCCGTTTTCATTCCAATTCCAAAGAAAGGCAATGCCAAAGAATGCTCAAACTACCGCACAATTGCACTCATCTCACATGCTAGTAAAGTAATGCTCAAAATTCTCCAAGCCAGGCTTCAGCAATACGTGAACCATGAACTTCCTGATGTTCAAGCTGGCTTTAGAAAAGGCAGAGGAACCAGAGATCAAATTGCCAACATCCGCTGGATCATAGAAAAAGCAAGAGAGTTCCAGAAAAACATCTATTTCTGCTTTATTGACTGTGCCAAAGCCTTTGACTGTGTGGATCACAATAAACGGTGGAAAATTCTGAGAGACATGGGAATACCAGACCACCTGGTCTGCCTCTTGAGAAATTTGTATGCAGGTCAGGAAGCAACAGTTAGAACTGGACATGGAACAACAGACTGGTTCCAAATAGGAAAAGGAGTTCGTCAAGGCTGTATATTGTCACCCTGCTTATTTAACTTATATGCAGAGTACATCATGAGAAACACTGGGCTGGAAGAAGCACAAACTGGAATCAAGATTGCCGGGAGAAATATCAATAACCTCAGATATGCAGATGACACCACCCTTATGGCAGAAAGTGAAGAGGAACTCAAAAGCCTCTTGATGAAAGTGAAAGTGGAGAGTGAAAAAGTTGGCTTAAAGCTCAACATTCAGAAAACGAAGGTCATGGCATCTGGTCCCACCACTTCATGGGAAATAGATGGGGAAACAGTGGAAACAGTGTCAGACTATTTTTTGGGGCTACAAAATCACTGCAGATGGTGCTTGCAGCCATGAAATTAAAAGACGCTTACTCCTTGGAAGGAAAGTTATGACCAACCTAGATAGCATATTCAAAAGCAGAGACGTTACTTTGCCAACAAAGGTCCGTCTAGTCAAGGCTATGGTTTTTCCAGTGGTCATGTATGGATGTGAGAGTTGGACTGTGAAGAAAGCTGAGCACCAAAGAATTGATACTTTTGAACTGTGGTGTTGGAGAAGACTCTTGAGAGTCCCTTGGACTGCAAGGAGATCCAATCCATTCTAAAGGAAATCAGTCCTGAATATTAATGGGAAGGACTAATGCTAAAGCTGAAACTCCAATACTTTGGCCACCTCATGCGAAGAGTTGAGTCATTGGAAAAAGACTCTGATGCTGGGAGCGATTGGGGGCAGGAGGAGAAGGGGACAACAGAGGATGAGATGGCTGGATGGCATCACCGACTCAATGCACATGAGTTTGAGTAAACTCTGGGAGTTGGTGATGGACAGGGAGGCCTGCTGTGCTGGGATTCATGGGGTCACAAAAGTTAGACAAGACTGAGCGACTGAACTGACTGAACTGATGCCCCCAAACTGGAGAAGGAAATGGCAACCCACTCCAGAATTCTTGCTTGGAGAATGTCATGGACAGGGGAGCCTGGTGGGCTACAGTCATGGGACTGCAAAGAGTTGGACATGACTGAGCTACACAGCACATACCCCCAAACAACGAATCTGTAATTGTATTTTACTGAAAATAAGACCATCAAATTTAAGATGCATCACTGATACGTACCACTAAAAAAGGCAATCAAACTTCACATTCTGATTTCAGAGATGTCAAAATTTGAAAAGATAAGCATCTTAAAAACAGGTGAAATAGTAAAAAAAAAAAAATAGTAATTTTTGCTTATCTGTATTTTCTGCTTTTTCTTTAAGATCACAAAAACATCCGATATTTCTTGAAGAATATGTATGTTATTTATAATATGTTAATGTAATTAATATCTGACAACATTGTCAAAAACAAGTTCTCCCAAGTTATTTTTTAATATCAAGATTTTTAAAAATCACATATCAGGGTATTTAAAAGCATGATGAAATCTGTCTGTTTCTAACATGAATTTCAAGCAAAAAATAGTTCTTCAACGAGGTAAACACTGATATTTAAAATCATATTTAAAATAATGGTCTGAACTTCTAGGTAAAGATTTAGAGAGATTATAACTATCACTAAACTCAAACTTCTAGACACAAAGAAGGATGCATCTAATGAAATTCTCCCCCAAAGCAAACATGTGAGGGAAGGAATATTTATAAATATTCCTGTAATTTCCATAACACAGATCAATTCTGTATGAGTAGTTTAACAACCATAGTAACTAAGAGTTTAGAGATAGCTGCTATGACTGAGAGTGAGAATAGCTAGGTCTTTCCTTTCATATATATATATCCTTTAGAATTCTCAGGCCAGGTGACCACTTGCCACAAAGGAAGTCCATCAATATGATACTGGAAATAATGGAAGTAGAAGGAACTCCTTTTTCAGTCTGAGGCCATCTCCACTTCATCTCCAGACTCTGCAAGACCCTCTATGAAGTGACATGTCAGTATGAAAGCTCTTTCTCCTGGGCAGAATGAAAGGGTCAGGAGTGCGCTAAATTTGCACTAGCAACCACCACAGGTAGCCAAACCTACTGAGAAGCTGGTACGCAGCTTGCTTTGCTTTGGTGTAAGAGGGACAGTCGTAACACCTTTATGGATTTCTGCTGGACTGCTGTAGTCTTACAGCTGGTGCAAGCCTATGCCTTCTGAATAAAAGGCAACCAAGGGCAGAGGGCTGCTCTTTTTTTCTGCCTTCGCTTTTTTCTGCCTCTTTACTCACCATACTCTGCCAAGTAGTGTCTTATGGCACCTACTGAGGCAAATAAAAAGCCAATCTGTACATGTTAATTATTTTAACATGAAGATTAAAGATTTTAAAGTTGAAAAACATGGAAACCATAGTTTTTCCCTAGAAAATAATTTTTGTCTTTTTTTTTAAAACTAATGGTTACCAGACCCCTGCCAACAGCTTCCAGAAGAATTAAACTGAACATAAATCATTTATGAGGGGAAATCTAGTTTTGTAAATATTTGGAGTAGATAAAATGAAAATAGTTAGGTAGAAAAAACAGGAATTTGTAGACTTGAAGATAAACAGAAGTAATTTTTAAACAAAGCTGATTTTACAGCAGAAATTACTACAAAACAAAGTTTTTCCTCTTAAATTATTTCCTTGGAACAAAGTCACCTTAAGTCTCAATATGTTTATCAACAAAAACATTGGTTATTTCAGCATTTTAGGAATAAACCAAGGGTAAGTAGGTCTTACGTAAATGTTTATATGTTTAAAACAAATATTTATCCTTTAACATGGGCTTCCCTGGTGGCTCAGCAGTAAGGAATTGCCTGCGATGCAGGAGACTGCCTGCAATGCAGGAGACGTGGGCTTGATCCCTGGGTCGGGAAGATCCCCTGGAGAAGGAAATGGCAACCCACTCCAAAATTCTTGCCTGGGAAATCCCATGGACAGAGGAGCCTGGTGGACCTTGGGTCCATTGTGTCCACTGGGTCGCAAGAGTCAGACGCAACTTGGTGACTAAACCACCACCACCTTTTTACATTCTCTAACATTAAAAAAAAAATAGTTGTATGGTATTTTATCACTTGCATTACACCATGACTTACTTAATGACTACCTCTATTGTTGTTTCCAATATTTCACTTTTTCATTTAAAAAACAGCACTTTGATGACTATTCACATAAACAGTTCTTTTACCCAAACACACATCATTTCAATCCCAAATCTACCTTTTACTATCTGTGACACAAAGAAAGTCACCTAATTTTTTCAGGTGCAGTTTATCTGAAAATGGGAATACAGTGACCATGTATGTATAAACATTTATACCTCAAATACTCATATGGATAGTATTCACATTGTTTGATCTTCTGAAAATCTGCAGCTAAAAACATGGGTGCTGAAGCAAGACTAACTGCATACAAATCGGTTTTGCCGTTTACTAGCTGTGTGGCGCTGGTAACGTTGCTTAGCCTCGCTGTGCCTCAGTTTCCTTGTGTGTACAATGGAGGTTACAATAGTGTCTTCTTCAGTAGGCTACTGTAAAGACTGGGAAATAACTGGCTACTACTGGGCAGTTAACAGTACTACAGAAGAGGGTATGAGTGAACTTTAAAATAGTGACTGTTTATTCTGTTCCATTCAAAATAAAACACACCAAACTTGCACCTGTCCTTCTTTCTCGCCTCAGGGTAGAAATAAAGTCTCAATACTTATACTTCTAAGTACTTAAAAATTTAAGCCACTAATTTGTGACATACATTGAGTAACTATTTGTTGTGGACATTTTGTAAATAGCAGAATTCCTACATTAATTGCTATCTTTATGAAGAATGAACAAAACTCATAATTTTGCCGGGATAAAAAAAAAAACTCTCCAATTTAATGTGCTACAGTCTCCAACAAAGCCAGCAACCATTACCACCGGATTGAGAACTAAGGTGTTAGTAAGACACAGTCTACTGGCTTGAAAACACAAGATGGAATAACTGGTGCCAGACTAGCTCCTCTGCCATAAACAACTAGGGAGTGAGTGGAAGCTGCTCAGTTGTGTCTGACTCTTTGCAACACCACTGACTGTATAGTCCATGGAATTCTCCAGGCCAGAATACTGGAGTCGGTAGCCTTTCTCTACTCCAGGGAATCTTCCCAACCGAGGGATTGAACACAGGACTCCCGTATTGCAGGTGGATTCTTTGCCAGCTGAGCCACAAAGTAAGCCCATAAACAACTAGAAAACTGGACAAAAACACGAAACTCTTCAAATACTAAACAGCAGCCGGTGCCTTACTGTGATCCTTGAGGGAAGGGAAACAAATGAGATGACCCCTGTTTCACCTCAGCTTTCGGCCTGGAGGCATATCATGGGCTGCTGCACAGGCACAGGGAACCCGAGCAGAGGCTGGTGATCTCGCTGAGGTAAAGAGATAGAGACAGTTGGGTAGGGAGTCTGAGGAAGCTGGAATCTGTGCGGCAGAGCATCAGAACACACACACACACAGAGTTCTAGAAACCTGCATAGGAGTACCCTGAGTGTTCAGCTGAGTATTAATCTGCATGTGGATGAGACTCCACAGGGTCACAAAGGTAAATTTCTGGCTAAAGAATAACTACTGAGGAACTGTAAACTGAACAGCTGTGGTAGCTTGCATGAGACTAGGAGATATTTAAGTTCTAATGGACCAGAGATTCCTCATCAAACCTGAAGGGCATTTAGTATAGAGACTTCAGAACAATACCTCCATAGGAGTAAGGATAAATAAGCACACAAATCCTAGAATGTGAAGTCAAGTGGGCCTTAGAAAGCATCACTACACACAAAGCTAGTGGAGGTGATGGAATTCCAGTTGAGCTATTTCAGATCCTAAAAGATGATGCTTGTGAATGTGCTGCACTCAGTATGCCAGCAAATTTGTAAAACTCAGCAGTGGCCACAGGACTGGAAAAGGTCCATTTTCATTCCAATCCCAAAGAAAGGCAATGCCAAAGAATGTTCAAACTACCACACAATTACACTCATCTCACACTCTAGTAAACTAATGCTCAAAATTCTCCAAGCTAGGCTTCAGCAATACATGAACTGTGAACTTCCAGATGTTCAAGCTGGTTTTAGAAAAGGCAGAGGAACCAGAGATCAAATTGCCAACATCCACTGGGTCATGGAAAAAGCAAGAGAGTTCCAGAAAAGCATCTATTTCTGCTTTACTGACTATGCCAAAGCCTTTGACTGTGTGGATCACAATAAACTGTAAAATTCTGAAAGAGATGGGAATACCAGACCACCTGACCTGCCTCTTGAGAAACCTGTATGCGGGTCAGGAAGCAACAGTTAGAACTGGACATGGAACAACAGACTGGTTCCAAATAGGAAAAGGAGTACGTCAAAGCTGTATATTGTCACCCTGCTTGTTTAACTTATATGCAGAGTACATCATGAGAAACGCTGGGCTGGAAGAAGCACAAGCTGGAATCAAGATTGCAGGGAGAAATATCAATAACCTCAGGTATGCAGATGACACCACTCTTATAGCAGAAAGTGAAGAGGAACTAAAGAGCCTCTTGATGAAAGTGAAAGAGGAGAGGGAAAAAGTTGGCTTAAAGCTCAACATTCAGAAAACTAAGATCATGGCATCTGGTCCCATCACTTCATGGCAAATAGATGGGGAAACAGTGGAAATAGTGTCAGATTTTATATTTTGGAGCTCCAAAATCACTGCAGATGGTGATTGCAGCCTTGAAATTAAAACACACTTACTTCTTGGAAGGAAAGTTATGACCAACCTAGATAGCATATTCAAAAGCAGAGACATTACTTTACCAACAAAGGTCCGTCTAGTCAAGGCTATGGTTTTTCCAGTGGTCATGTATGGATGTGAGAGTTGGACTGTGAAGAAAGCTGAGCGCCGAAGAATTGATGCCTGTGGTGTTGGAGAAGACTCTTGAGAGTCCCTTGGACTGCAAGGAGATCCAACCAGTCCATTCTAAAGGAAAACAGTCCTGGGTGTTCATTGGAAGGAATGATGCTAAAGCTGAAATTCCAGTACTTTGGCCACCTCATGCGAAGAGTTGAGTCATTGGAAAAGACTCTGATGCTGGGAGGGATTGGGGGCAGGAGGAGAAGGGGACGACAGAGGATGAGATGGCTGGATGGCATCACTGACTCGATGGACGTGAGTTTGAGTGAACTCCGGGGGTTGGTGATGGATAGGGAGGCCTGGCGTGCTGTGATTCATGGGGTTGCAAAGAGTCCGACATGACTGAGCGACTGAACTGAACTGAGAGATAACTCTCGGAGAAGGCAATGGCACCCCACTCCAGTACTCTTGCCTGGAAAATCCCATGGATGGAGGAGCCTGGTTGGCTGCATTTCATGGGGTCGTTAAGAGTCGGACATGACTGAGCGACTTCACTTTCACTTTTCACCTTCATGCATTGGATAAGGAAAAGGCAACCCACTCCAGTGTTCTTGCCTGGAGAATCCCAGGGACGGGGGAGCCTGGTGGGCTGCCGTCTATGGGGTCGCACAGAGTCAGACACGACTGAAGTGACTTAGCAGCAGCATCAGAGATAACTCTAAACTTGCACTGTCCTATACAGTAGAATTTAAATTAATTAAAATAAAATGTAAAATTTAGTTCCTTAAAGGTACTAGACACATTTCAAGTGTTTACTAATCAAATGTGACTGATGGCTAGTATCTTGGAAAGTATAGATATAAAACATTTCCGTCACTGCAGAAACTCATATAATAGTACTTCTCTAGATCCACCTGAACAAAGCTTAAAAATAAAGCCTCTAAAAGCCTGGGCTGATTCACATGTAAATTAATATACTCCAAAACAAATCAACCAAAAAACAAAACCTCAACATTTTTAAACGGACGATAAAAAACACAGACAGTAAATAATGTACTGTTTCAATGTTTATCATCCAGTCACAAAGAAGGAAAGTGTAATACAAAACTAGTTAACAGAAACATGATAGAAATGATGAAATTAATAGATAAGGACTTTATCATAGATACTATAAATATGTTCAAAGATGTAAAAGAAAATGCAACATAAAGAAAGAAAAAAAACTAGAAACATTTAAAAAGAACCAAATAGAACTTCTAGAGGTGAAAAATAATACATGAAACAAAAAATGTAATGGATATGGTTAACAGCAGATGAAACACTGCAGAAAAACAAATCTGAAAACAATGGAAACTATACAGACTGAAGCAAAAGAGAGAAAAAAGGTTAAAAACTGAACCAGAGCCTCAGTGAGCTCTGGGGCAATATTAAGCAGTCTTATGTACATGTAACTGGAATCACAGAACGAGAAGAGAGGAGAAACAAAATAATGACTAAAAATATATCAAGTAAATAAACATATAAATCTACATATCCAAGACACTAAAAAACACTCCAAGTAGGAAAATTATAAAACCAAAGCTTATCAAATCAAACTGTGAAAAACTAATGATAAAGAGAAAATCTTTTAAAATCTACAAAAAGACATTTATGAGACAAAGATAAATAATACTGAGTTCTCACCAGAAACAATGCAAAGCATATAGAACAATGGCATGACTTTAATATACTGAAAGAAAACAAAAACTGTCCATTTAGAAACGTATATTCAGTGGAAATATTCTTTAAAAATGAAGGCATGATGATATTTTCAGACCAAAAAAAAGAGGGGGGGTGTTTTTGTCACAAGCAAACCTCTATTATAAGAACATTAAAGGAAGTACTTTAGGTTGAAAAATGATACAATATGGAAATTTGAATCCACATAAAGGAATGAATAGTGCCAGAAATATCAGAATGAAGGCCTTCATTGCAGGGAAAAATGCTAGATTTGGGGACACTCTGCTAGGTACTCAGTGCCCTGTAACTTTGTCAATCCACTCTCAGCTACTTGAGCCCACGAGTAGCATCATCACATTGTAAACTGAAACTACTGCTATAGATTTTGAGGGTTATCATCATTGTATCCCCACCAGAAGGATTTTTCAAGCTTTGCAAAAATGTCACTTATCAGTAAATATAGGAGAAGTATAGCTAGAGCCAGACATCCTGGAATGTGAAGTCAAGTGGGCCTCAGAAAGCATCACTACGAACAAAGCTAGTGGAGGAGATGGAATTCCAGTTGAACTATTTCAAATCCTGAAAGATGATGCTGTGAAAGTGCTGCACTCAATATGCCAGCAAATTGGGAAAACTCAGCAGTGGCCATGGGACTGGAAAAGGTCCATTTTCATTCCAATCCCAAAGAAAGGCAATGCCAAAGAATGCTCAAACTACCGCACAATTGCACTCATCTCACACGCTAGTAAAGTAATGCTCAGAATTCTCCAAGCCAGGCTTCAGCAATATGTGAACCATGAATTTCCTGATGTCCAAGCTGGTTTTAGAAAAGGCAGAGGAACCAGAGATCAAATTGCCAACATCCGCTGGATCATGGAAAAAGCAAGAGAGTTCCAGAAAAGCATCTATTTCTGCTTTATTGACTATGCCAAAGCCTTTGACTGTGTGGATCACAAGAAACGGTGGAAAATTCTGAAAGAGATGGGAATACCAGACCACCTGGTCTGCCTCTTGAGAAATTTGTATGCAGGTCAGGAAGCAACAGTTAGAACTGGACATGGAACAACAGACTGGTTCCAAATAGGAAAAGGAGTACGTCAAGGCTGTATAGTGTCACCCTGCTTATTTAACTTATATGCAGAGTACATCATGAGAAACACTGGGCTGGAAGAAGCACAAGCTAGAATCAAGATTGCAGGGAGAAATATCAATAACCTCAGGTATGCAGATGACACCACCCTTATGGCAGAAAGTGAAGAGGAACTCAAAAGCCTCTTGATGAAAGTGAAAGTGGAGAGTGAAAAAGTTGGCTTAAAGCTCAACATTCAGAAAACGAAGGTCATGGCATCCGGTCCCACCACTTCATGGGAAATAGATGGGGAAACGGTGGAAACAGTGTCAGACTTTATTTTTCTGCGCTCCAAAATCACTGCAGATGGTGACTGCAGCCATGAAATTAAAAGACACTTACTCCTTGGAAGGAAAGTTATGACCAACCTAGATAGCATATTCAAAAGCAGAGACATTACTTTGCCAACAAAGGTTCGTCTAGTCAAGGCTATGGTTTTTCCTGTGGTCATGTATGGATGTGAGAGTTGGACTGTGAAGAAGGCTGAGCGCCGAATAATTGATGCTTTTTTTTTTTTTTAACTTTACAATATTGTATTGGTTTTGCCATATATCAAAATGAATCTGCCACAGGTATACATGTGTTCCCCATCCTGAACCCTCCTCCCTCCTCCCTCCCCATACCATCCCTCTGGGTCGTCCCAGTGCACCAGCCCCAAGCATCCAGTATCGTGCATCGAACCTGGACTGGTGACTCGTTTCATATATGATATTATACATATTCCAATGCCATTCTCCCAAATCATCCCACCCTCTCCCTCTCCCACAGAGTCCAAAAGACTGTTCTATACATCAGTCTCTCTTTTGCTGTCTCATATACAGGGTTATTGCTACCATCTTTCTAAATTCCATATATATGCATTAGTATACTGTATTGGTGTTTTTCTTTCTGGCTTACTTCACTCTGTATATAAGGCTCCAGTTTCATCCACCTCATTAGAACTGATTCAAATGTATTCTTTTTAATGGCTGAGTAATACTCCATTGTGTATATGTACCACTGCTTTCTTATCCATTCATCTGCTGATGGACATCTAGGTTGCTTCCATGTCCTGGCTATTATAAACAGTGCTGCGATGAACATTGGGGTACACGTGTCTCTTTCCCTTCTGGTTTCCTCAGTGTGTATGCCCAGCAGTGGGACTGCTGGATCATAAGGCAGTTCTATTTCCAGTTTTTTAAGGAATCTCCACACTGTTCTCCATAGTGGCTGTACTAGTTTGCATTCCCACCAACAGTGTAAAAGGGTTCCCTTTTCGCCACACCCTCTCCAGCATTTATTGCTTGTAGACTTTTGGATTGCAGCCATTCTGACTAGCATGAAATGGTACCTCATAGTGGTTTTGATTTGCATTTCTCTGATAATGAGTGATGTTGAGCATCTTTTCATATGTTTGTTAGCCACCTGTATGTCTTCTTTGGAGAAATGTCTATTTAGTTCTTTGGCCCATTTTTTGATTGGGTCATTTATTTTTCTGGAGTTGAGCTGTAGGAGTTGCTTGTATATTTTTGAGATTAGTTGTTTGTCTGTTGCTTCATCTGCTATTATTTTCTCCCATTCTTAAGGCTGTCCACTTTCACCATTACTATTCAACATAGTTTTGGAAGTTTTGGCCACAGCAGTCAGAGCAGAAAAAGAAATAATAGGAATCCAAATTGGAAAAGAAGAAGTGAAACTCTCACTATTTGCAGATGACATGATCCTCTACATAGAAAACCCTAAAGACTCCACCAGAAAACTACTAGAACTAATCAATGAATATAGTAAAGTTGCAGGATATAAAATCAACACACAGAAATCCCTTGCATTCCTATACACTAATAATGAGAAAATAGAAAGAGAAATTAAGGCAACAATTCCATTTACCATTGCAACGAAAATAATAAAATACTTAGGAATATATCTACCTAAAGAAACTAAAGACCTATATATAGAAAACTATAAAACACTGGTGAAAGAAATCAAAGAGGACACTAATAGATGGAGAAATATACCATGTTCATGGATTGGAAGAATCAATATAGTGAAAATGAGTATACTACCCAAAGCAATTTATAGATCAATGCAATCCCTATCAAGCTACCAACGGTATTCTTCACAGAACTAGAACAAATAATTTCACAGTTTGTATGGAAATACAAAAAAACTTGAATAGCCAAAGCTATCTTGAGAAAGAAGAATGGAACTGGAGGAATCAACCTGCCTGACTTCAAGCTCTACTACAAAGCCATAGTCATCAAGACAGTATGGTACTGGCACAAAGACAGAAATATAGATCAATGGAACAAAATAGAAAGCCCAGAGATAAATCCACGCACATATGGACACCTTATCTTTGACAAAGGAGGCAAGAATATACAATGGATTAAAGACAATCTCTTTAACAAGTGGTGCTGGGAAAACTGGTCAACCACTTGTAAAAGAATGAAACTAGAGCACTTTCTAAGACCATACACAAAAATAAACTCAAAATGGATTAAAGATCTAAATGTAAGACCAGAAACTATACTCCTAGAGGAGAACATAGGCAAAACACTCTCTGACATACATCACAGCAGGATCCTCTATGACCCACCTCCCAGAATATTGGAAATAAAAGCAAAAATAAACAAATGGGACCTAATTAAACTTAAAAGCTTCTGTACAACAAAGGAAACTATAAGCAAGGTGAAAAGAATTGATGCTTTTGAACTGTGGTGTTGGAGAAGACTCTTGAGAGTCTCTTGGACTGCAAGGAGATCCAACCAGTCCATTCTGAAGGAGATCAGCCCTGGGATTTCTTTGGAAGGAATGATGCTAAAGCTGAAACTCCAGTACTTTGGCCACCTCATGCGAAGAGTTGAGTCATTGGAAAAGACTCTGATGCTGGGAGGGATTGGGGGCAAGAGGAGAAGGGGACGACAGAGGATGAGATGGCTGGATGGCATCACTGACTCGATGGACTTGAGTCTGAGTGAACTCCGGGGGTTGGTGATGGACAGGGAGGCCTGGCGTGCTGCGATTCATGGGGTCGCAAAGAGTCGGACACGACTGAGTGACTGATCTGATCTGATAGCTTGAAATGAAAGAGGACTGTTGTGAGCACATGCAGCACTCAAATTAACAGCACCACCTGGGGGACAGATGACGCCTCGTTCCCTCCCTACTCCCACCTGACAAACAGCCTTTGCCCACCAAACCTTCCATGTCTTGCAAACCTTCCATTGTCCTGGCTTCCAAAGGCCCTTCTCCACTGAAGCTGCCTCTGGTGGGGTGGAGAAACAAAAGTCATGTATGAGGTCAACTTGTTTCTGAGAAGGTCACATCAAAGAGTCCCCTGGAGTGAAGCACTGAAGGATACCATTCTCAACCAATCTCAGGGAAGAAGAGGAAAAAAAGAAAAAAACCACATACTGACAACAGAGAAAGCACAAGCTGTACCAAAATCTAGTGTTTCAGAACTTTCCCCAAATATGTTGTTTATGAATGACCATTGTTCTGTGACAGTCTCAATTCAACAGGCACCAGGGGTGTTTAGCTGGAGCAAATTAGCTTAGGCTTGAGTTATTTACAGTAGAGAGTTGATATTGGAAAAACAGACAAATTCATTTGTGAAAAGTATCATGTTAAATGTTTGAATTTCTGTATTTCTTTAGTCAAATTATAAATCACCATTGTTTGTGAAGGATTACACGGAAAAGGAGATTAAAAAAAAAAAAAGCTTTGTATGCCCTTAACAAGCTTAACCTTGTTTTTGTAGTATAGACAAGGTAATGGTTACTTATTATGTTAGTGGTATTGTTTAGTCGCTAAGTTGTGTCCAACTCTTTGCAACCCTATGGACTGTAGTCCGCCAGCCTCCTCTGTCCACGGGATTTTCTGGGCAAGAATACTGAACTGTGTAGCCATTTCCTTTTCCAGGGGATCTTTCTGATCCAGGGATCGAACCTGCATCTCCTACACTGGCAGGTGGATTCTTTACTGCTGAGCACCAGAGAAGCCCTACTTATTGTGTACTATTTATTAATTCGGTGATGACAACTCAAGCTCCTAAAATGTTGTAGCTCAAGTCCTTTTCAATGCTACTTCTTTGCTAAGTTCAGTTCAGTTCAGTCCAGTCGCTCAGTCTGTCCAACTCTTTACAACCCCATGGACTGCAGCACGCCAGGCTTCCAGGTCCATCACCAACTCCCAGAAGCTATTCAAACTCGTGTCCATTGAATCGGTGATGCCATCCAATCATCTTATCCTCTGTCATCCCTTTTGCTAAGAGCTCTGCTTAAGATAAGCCCTTTGAGTAGCTGTACTATTGTTCTCCTGAATGTTGCAAATTAATAGGTGTGGTAATGACAAAAGAGAGCTATCTCCGGGAGATGGTGAAGGACAGGGAAGCCTGGTATGCTGCAGTCCATGGGGTCACAAGAGTCGGACACGCACTGAGCAACCGAACAACAGCAATGACAAGAGTTTTTAAAGTTGTTTTTTCCTTTAATGAACAAAATACAGACAAAAATGAAGCTTGAAAATGCAATTTTCAGACATGTTGACTCAAAGACATTAGGAATTATTAATATATAATTCCATTCCAATCATATAGTCCCATATGTGAAAATCTAGTACATGCGACTTTTCCAAGATGGTGAAGAAATAGGCTCAAATATACAGTTATAGCCGTTGGAGATATTACATAACAGAACAGGTTACTTGGACTATAAAAAAGAGGTAAAACAATGGATGGAATAGAACTAGAGATCTCTAAGATGAGGTCTTGGGAGAGATAAAGGGAACTGAGGTGATGTGAACTTGAACCCTGGAACCATACTCTAGTTATTGGCGAGAAGGGAGAGGGCGATCTATAAGTGCTCTCTTGTGGATACCTCAGCTTGCCTGGAACAAAGCTTAGATTACTTAGAAAGTGTATGGCAAATAGCAGGGGGAGAAGTGGAAGCAGTGACAGATTTTCTTTTCTTGGACTCAAATTCACTGCAGATGGTGACTGCAGCCACGAAATTAAAAGATACTTGCTCCTTGGAAGGAAAGCTATGATAAACTTAGACAATGTATTAAAAAGCAGAGACATCACTTTGCCGACAAAAGTCCATCTAGTCAAAGCCATGTTTTTTTCCAGTAGATATGTATGGACATGACACTCCCTGGTGGTCTAGAGGTTAGGAGTCAGCTCTCTCACGGCTTGGGTTTGATTCCTGGTCAGGGAAGCCTTTCGGGGCTTCCCTGGTAACTCAGCTGGTAAAGAATCCACCTGCAATGCAGGAGATCCCAGTTCGATCCCTGTGTTGAGAAGATTCCCTGGAGAAGGGATAAGCTACCCACTCTAGTATTCTTGGGCTTCCCTGGTGCCTCAGAGAGTAAAGAATCCACCCGCAATGCA
The DNA here is from genome assembly GCF_029407905.1 of Bubalus kerabau. Taxonomy (NCBI): domain Eukaryota; kingdom Metazoa; phylum Chordata; class Mammalia; order Artiodactyla; family Bovidae; genus Bubalus; species Bubalus kerabau. Next base: position 20,070,505 of record NC_073641.1, read on the forward strand.
GGAGATCTGGTTTTGATCCCTGGGTTGGAAAGATCCCCTAGAGGAGGGCAAGGCAACCCACTCCAGTGTTCTTGCCTGGAGAATCCCACGGACAGAGGAGCCTGGTGGGCTACAGTCCACAGGGTAGCAAAGAGTCAGACACGACTGAAGTTACTGAGCACTAGCATGATGTATGGATGTCAGAGTTGGACCATAAATAAGGCTGAGTGCCGAAGAATTAAGCTTTTGAACTGTGGTGCTGGAGAAGACTCTTGCCAGTCCCTTAGACAGCAAGGAGATCAAACCAGTCAATCTTAAAGGAAATCAATCCTGAATATTCACTGGAAGGACTGATGCTGAAGTTGAAGCTGAAGCTCCAATACTTTGGGCACTTGATGCAAAGAGCCAAGTCACTGGAAAAGACCCTGATACTGAGAAAGAGTGAAGGCAAAAGGAGAAGAGGGTGGCAAAGGATGAAATGGTTAGATAGCACACTAACTCAATGGATATGAATTTGAGCAAACTCCAGTAGACAGTAGAAGATAAAGGAGCCTGGCGTGCCACAGTCCATGGGGTTCCAAAGAGTAGGGCATGACCTACAGACTGAACAACAACAACTGGAGAAAGAAAAGGGCTGAGAACTGGGGCTGAGAACTGAGTGAGTTAAAATGGTTACCCAAAGATTTTTCTGTCTCAGGTATCCATGTCATTTCGCATGTCTGGGGCCACACTGGGACAAGAGGTATAGGAATGAACAATTCTGAGTCTAAATTATTAAACGGAATTGAGTATTTGGACACTGATCTAAGCACACATATAACAGCATTTAGGAATATTTACTATTAACATATACCTTTTGAACAAGAGGAAGATAAATACAAATGACCCATTATTAATAACTGAAGATATGTAAAATGTCACTAGTATTTTTTAATTTAGTCTGCCTATTTGTATGTGCCACATGTATGTATAAATAAAAATGAAAAACTGTTTTCATGATATAATTCAGGAGCTCAATCCCCTAACCTTATTTCTCTCTTTAGAGTCTCAGCCTCGTCAATGGAAAATTCTTCTGTCAAGGAGTATTTCAGTAACACACTCTATATACATATATATGATGGTGTGATATTCATTTAAAGATAAAATTCTGTAATAGACTTCAAGATTATTTTGTAATTCTTATACAAATAGAACTGGAAATGGAATATAGACCTAATGGTCAGTCCTTTATTAGGAAATTCTAATGTTTATTTTTAAGTTGCTATGAATCCAGCTAGGAAGAAAGGCAGACAGAACACAGTTACATATAATATAACCCATTTTTTCTTTAAGATTCTGCCTTCACACTCCTCTGGAGTTTGGTATTTATAAATGGTCTCCATTTGGTTTCAAGTACTTGTGAATTTCAAGTATACCACATATAACTATGTTCAAACTTAAGTACAAAAGAAATCCTAAGATTAAAAAAATCTAAATACAGTTTAATGTAAATTCGGCAGTGTTTCATTGTTAGAAAGTTTACTATATTCAAAAGCAAGTAAAAGCTTAGGAGTCAGTTTTATGACTAATGATGAAACTGCCCATGTCACTGGATTTTTTTTCAGCCTTCTATGGGAACAACAAAGACATGGCTGTTTCATAATGACCCAGTTATATTACATACAAAAACATGAACCTAAATTCTTTAAAGTCTTAATTTAAAATTTTAAATTAGCAATACATTTGTGGCAAAAGCTTAATATAATGTATCTCGAATAATTACTGAATGTAGATACATACCTTTCAAAGTACACATAAGACAAAGATATTACAACGCTAATTTTAGCCTTAGAAACAGATCAACTTTCTAAAATATTTGAATTACTAAACACATTCTCCCCTATCCATATATTTTTCACCTCTTACTAGATCATGTGATATACACAATATATTTTACTTTGACAGCTCCATGTTCTTCCCATAATTTAAACTCTATATACCAATAAATAATTTTTAGCATAATGGATACTAAAAATTTTAAAGTATGACTATATTGCCTTCGCTCGCTCAGTCACATCAGTCTTGTCTGACTCTTTGCGACCCCATGGACTGTAGCCCCCAGGCTCTTCTGTCCATAAGATTCTCCAGACAAGAATACTGGACTGGGTTGCCATGCCTCCTCCAGAGGATCTTCTCGACTCAGGGATGGAACCCAGGTTCCCCGAGTCTCCTGCATTGTAGGTGGATTCTTTCCCCACTGAGCCACCTGGGAAGCCCATGTTACCTTTGAGTTCATTAAAAAAAACATTTTGAAGAATACAAAAAGATTTAATAACTAGATTTAAATGAAGACTTGGCATGAAGTATGACACAGGTCCTCAAACCTTAGAGACACTTGGCTGCTATAAAGTGGTCTTATCCAGAAAGTAGCCTCCCAGTATATGCCACACACTCCACCCCCACAATCAACACAATTATAATGGGAATTTGGTTTATAACTGTTTCAAAATATTTTAAAATTAATATTATCTTTTGCAGTATCAATTTTGCAACATCAGTTCAGTTCAGTCGCTCAGTCATGTCTGACTCTTTGCAACCCCATGAAATGTAGCACGCCAGGCCTCCCTGTCCATCACCAACTCCTGGAGTTCACTCAGACTCATATCCATCGAGTCGGTGATGGTATCCAGCCATCTTATCCTCTGTTGTCCCCTTCTCCTCCTGCCCCCAATCCCTCCCAGCATCTGAGTCTTTTCCAATGAGTCAGCTCTTCATGAGGTGGCCTTTGGCATGAGGTGGGCAAAGTATTGGAGTTTCAGCTTTAGCATCAGTCCTTCCAATGAACACCCAGGACTGATCTCCTTTAGAATGGACTGGTTGGATCTCCTTGCAGTCCAAGGGACTCTCAAGAGTCCTCTCCAACACCACAGTTCAAAAGCATCAATTCTTTGGTGCTTAGCTTTCTTCACAGTCCAACTCTCACATCCATACATGACCACTGGAAAAACCATAGCCTTGACTAGATGGACCTTTGTTGGCAAAGTAATGTCTCTGCTTTTGAATATGCTATCTAGGTTGGTCATAACTTTCCTTCCAAGGAGTAACCATCTTTTAATTTCATGGCTGCAATCACCATCTGCAGTGATTTTGCAACATACCAAGAAACAATTCAGACCTCACAAAAGCAGTAGGGATGCCTAAGCTTGAAAATATTGCCAAATTGTTTCAACTACATTTTCTAGTTCTACAAGTTGCACTGCCAGAATGAAATAGTAAGTTATTAGATCACCCTTTTTAAAATACATGAAAGAGAGAACAGGAAAAAAATGGGGGAGGGGAGGTACATAGGTCACCAAAGGTACTTTTTGTTCAGACCAGAGGCAACGCCTGTTAGATTAGTAATCAAAAATGAATTTAATCTTGCCTGGATGGGAGTAGAAGCCAAAAGGGTAAATAAATGACAGAGCTTGGGTGAGTACCACAGCACTGGGTTGCTTAGAAATCTATTAGAATGAAACAACCACCAAGCAAGCTCTGCTTTAACAGAAGCTGCTCCTGCTATGTGTTCCCGCCAGTCACTCGTGTGCCTCTGCCAAATCAAAGTCACATTTGATTTATTCACATCCAAGTCTACTGCAAACAGACTTTGATCAATTACAATAATGAAAATGCAGACTGAGTCTCGTTGTTTTGACATGCTTTCTTGAACTTTCCTCCTGCATTTTCTCAAAACATTTCTAATTGCAAGAAGTTGATCTCAATGGTTCTTATTATTTGAGGGAACAAACTGTAAGGTTTGTTTATATTCCTTGCTGGCTAAGAATTTCTGGCATTGAGTTTTCTTTCTTTGAACCTGAGCCAGATTAATTATTAAATCTCAAAATGTCACTAAAATGAACTAATCACAGAGCTCAAGTCATTAGTAGTTTTGCAGGTGGTACTTCCCTTAATAAAACAAATGAACTTCCATGTATATGAAAAAAAAAAAAAGACCTTTAAGCATAAAGACACAATTATTTAATTGAAAAAGGAATTTAGCAGTTAAACATTAATAAAAAATTAATTTGAGCCATTTAATATTAGTCCTCTTTAATGGAACTGCCCTGGTGGGAGACAAAGAAAACCTTGCTCCTTGTTTGAGAAGTGGTAAAGACCACAATCCGTGGAAGAGAAAGCGATGTCAGCTCCCCATGGCTTTCAAGGCATGGGCTTTGAGAATGGGAGAGAAATGACAGAGGGGCTGAGCCCTGGAGGCTCCATATGTGAATGACTGCTAACATTTATTGAGCTGTTATATGCCAGCTGCTGCAAGGAGAAAAGAGGTCTTCTCCCTTAGGTTGGGAGAGGGAAGTAGTGGAGTTGTGTGAGAAGAGGTGAGACACAAGTCAGAGAAGCTGCAGCTCCCACTGTACAGAATCTGCCCTAGAGATTCGAAAATGTCATGGTCGGGGCTTTCCCTCCCCAGGACCTAATCTAGGGATAATGTCCCCTGATACAAGGGATAACAGGACCTGGAGTCCTGCAAGATATACTCATCCATTCATGCACTCTTCATTCAGTACATGCATACTGGGCACCTACACTTCAAGGCCCTGGGTATACAGAGGATAAAACCTGGCTCTGACTCTTACGCAGCATCCTTGGGGGCAGAGAAGAGGACAGGCCAAGGAAGCAGCTTGCTGCAACACAGACTTATGGAGGAGTCAAGGTAGGGAAGAGCAGAGTTAGGGGTTCTTTCCTACTCTCTCATTCACTCTCATTCATTAGTTCCTTCACACATTAAGAGCCCACTATCTACCAAGGGTACAGAGTTAAAGGAAACAATTTTTACCCTGTTGTTAAGGAAGTCACCATCTAGGAAAGAGAGACAGGTAAAAAATTAATTAAATATGAAATATGAGAAGTTCTGTGATAATATCAAGCAAAGAATGTTATCAGATGGCAGAAGAAAAGCTGGTGTTCATATTATGATCCACAAGGTGGGGAGTAGGGGGTTAGAAGTGACTTCCGGGAGAGGATAACAGCTGAGTCTTAACAACTGGAATTAACCAGAAAACTGAGAAGAGCGTGCATCCTGGGAAAAGGTAAGTGCACGCTCAGAGGCATGGAGTAAAGCAGCACAGTGAATTCAGGACACCGTAAGTAGTTCACACACCATGAGGAGGCCAGAACACTCTGAGTTTATAATGTGACATTAGGACATTCAGATTCTACCCTGAACTATTATGACTTCTGAAGCAAGACTGGATTTCCGGACAGAGAGTAGAGAAAGCTCAGTTAATTTGAATTTCAGATAAACAAACAATAATTACTCTAAGTATGTCCTAAACATTGCCTGGGGCATACTCATAATTATTGCCTGAAATTTATATTTAACCAGGTGCCCTGTATTTCTTGGAGGAGGTCTTCCCTGGTGGCACAGGGGTAAAGAATCTGCCTGTCAATGCAGGAGACACAAGAGACATGGGTTCTATCCCTCAGTTAGGAAGATGCCCTGGAGAAGGAAATGGCAACCCACTCCAGTATTCTTGTTTGGGAAATCCCATGGACAGAGGAGCCTGGCAGGCCACAGTCCATGGGGTTGCAAAGAGCTGGACACGACTGAGCACAACAACACAACTAGCTGTATTTTTTATTTGTAAAATATGCCAACCATAGCAAGAGACTTAACATTTTAAAAAAAGGTTCTGGAAACTGTACAAACTGAACTGGAGGGAAGGTGAGGTTGGAAGAGAGAAATCAGTAGGGTGCATCTGCAGAAATACCAGTGAGAAATCATCAGGACAGGAACCAAGGCAATGGGAGTGAGATGGACAGTAAAGGACAGACTGGTAAGATATTCAAAAGGAGAAAGGTCTTGGTCACCAAGTACACGGAGGTGAAGGAGACCAGGACAATCCTACGTTTCTGATGAAGGATGATGGATAATGCCACTAACCCGGTAGCAAGGAGAGAAAAAGAGGAGCTCCATCTTAGACATACCGAATTTGAGATGTCTATAAAATATCCTCATATTTTGTATGGAACTGTTAGCACCTTCTCAGCCAAACCTCCAAATCCTGAAGTGCCTTAGGACTCAATTCTAGCCCCACTTCTTTGTCTATACTTTCTCCCCAGGTAACTGTTTCCATATAGAACTGAAGAATCTCAAATTTGCACTTTCAGGTGTGACCACTCTCCAAGCTCCAAAATCACACAGTCAACTGTCTAACTGAAGTCTCCCCTTGGATATCTAAGGGATATTTTAAATTAAATATATCCAAGACCACTGAGGCTCAAGAGGACCAGCTCAGGGTCACATCATTAACTTAAGACTTGAGACGGAACCTTCCTTCTCCGCTGTGTTCTTTCCTCTACATTGCCTCGTGCAGTTCTCAGCAGGCCCTGCACAGTGCTCTGCACACAGCTGGGCTCAGGAGCGCTGCCTCACTGCACTGCTCCCCCGATATGGGGCAGCTTTGCCGTATTCCCCTTCTTCATGTGTTAAGATACAGACAAGCTCCAAGGTGACACCCCACTGCACGTACATAGTACCTACAGAGGGGCATGCTGCTAACAGGCAGCCCGGAGAAGTTAACACACCATATTCTCGGAGTAGTCTTGCGGACATATCAAAGGCAAACCTGGGCAGGACCTGGGCAGGAGGAAGAGGCTGCTGGGATGTCCCCATGGTGGGAAGCAGCACTTCAGCTAAGCAGGTACATCAGCCTCCCTTACACAACCGTGTGCATTTACTAAAACTATTCCTGTTTCCCCTTACCTCCCACATCCTCCTAGTACTAACTCCTCCAAAACGTATCTGGAATTGTGTAGTTCTCTCCATCTTCGCTGCCAACAGCATTTCTTGCCTAGATTACAATAGCTTTCTAACAGCTCTTCTGGGTCCTCTATGATCTAATGTCCACATAGAAACCTCTGATACTTGATGCTACTTCCCATTAACAATTCTTTAACAGGTCCTTAGAACAAAACCCAAACTTGCTGATGACAGACACGCAGATACTCTGATCAGCTCCCCCTTCAAGAAAGGACTTGCTTCCAAGGTACGGAGAGTGTGGCGGGCAGACAGCCTCCGCTGTGCAGGCATTCCATGGCTTATCAACAGATAGACATCTGTGTTGTTCCTAGTCTTTCACTATGCCATATTTTGCACCAAATAATATATTTTCACCAGCTAATTCTGGGTAGATTTCTAGAAGCTGGATTGCTAAAATAGAGGGTAAATGCACATATACATTTGCTATGTCAAAGAGAATGGGTTTCTGGCTGCCTTCGTACCTCTTTCCTCCCTGCACACTCAGTGCCTAGAATGCTTAGCATAGAATAAGCATTCAATATAAACTTGGAATTAATGGATTTGGTATATGCATTTTACTAACTGCTGAATGAGCAGATTAATTCTGTATTTTGCAGTTGTGTTATAAATCCAAATGTAAACTTCAATAGCTAGTTATCAAGGAGAAATCATATTCTATGGTTAATAAAGTAAATTCTGATTCTAAGTGACTTAAAGCCCTTCTCTTCATATGCTAGAAATGCTTTGATAACTTAAAAAGTGAGAAAAGATACGTATAAATTTATTTGTACTCTTGGGAGCTTACATTCATTTAAAAAAAATCAATGTAGCAAACATGACTCCATTTGCTCTTTTGAAAATTAATAAAATTATTTCTCTCTTTTTCTTTGTATATATTTTATCTGTCAACCATTAACTTAAAATATCACCGCTCAAATACAAAGTTCTAACTTAGGAAGACATTAAGAAGGTTTAATAATAAACCAATTATTTTGGACTTAAAACACTCTTATCCCCTCAGAGAAACAGTTTTACAATAATGGTTATAGTCCCTGTATAGTATATATTAAGCAGTTTAACTAGAGTGTAGCATATTTGCAATAAAAGATACCACGTGATAAATGACAGTTCACATCCATAGTGACTATGACTGACTGAGACTTGAAAGCAGGCTGCTGCCATCTCAGAGGGAATGGTGGTGCTGTCCCCTCAAAAAGGCAAGGGTACTGTGGGGAGGCAGGTGGGTAAGTGGCCCTTCACTTAAGGTGGAGCTCAGGACTCCACTCCCCACACCTCCAGAGAGTACCCATGCATCTCCCTTCCAATGGAGGGACTGGAGGAGGCAGAAAGCAGAGGACAGGCTTGGGAAAGGGTGGGGAGCAGCAGAGAGTGGGCGGAGACCACGTGGCCAACTGGAAATGCAGCAGTCAGATAAACCACCACCGCTGCCCCAGCAACGGCAACACCATCCAACCCAGGCAATGGAAGTAGCACGGACACAGCAGTTGGGGCTGTCTGTAGCAATTATACTGGGAGCAGAGCAGAATTCCCAGAAGAGCAGTGACTGATGAAACCATCCGAAATGATACAGGGAAGGAGGGACGATAAAAGGGAGGAATCACAGTAACATCTTTTCTTCTAAGAGAGAAATGAAAATGCTAGGATACTAATTAGGACTGTACAGTGAGTGCTAAAGGTCAGGCAATCAGGTGGGCGGGAAGGTGAAAACTCAGCTGGGCATGAGTGGCAGCCCAGGAGCCAGGCTTCCTTCAGGTTTGGTGCCAGGAGAGAAAGAAAGGCTCAGGACTGTCCAAGCCTGATGGAGACAGGAAAGAGCAGCAACAAGGCAGGGCGAGAACTCCCATGACAACTGCGGGAAGGGTGGCAACATGGTCACTGAGAAATAACACTGGGAAATAGCAGCAACGGCAAAAGGAAATCAAGGGCAGAGAAAGAAGGGGCTTCCTCAGACATCCACCAAGGTGATCTCAGCTGAAACTTCTCTTTCACTTTCACTTATTAATATATTCTCATTTGGTACGACTGAGCTCCTACTTTGAGCTGGGCACTGTTCTAGATCCAGGAGATATGGCAGGGGACAAGAGGCAGTTCCTGCTCTCACAGGGCTTAAATTCTAGTAAAAGGAGAGAAATGATAAACCAATGAAAAACACAGTGAATATAAGCTAAGTGGGGACTGCCTGCTATTGCCATATCCTTCTCATTTAATCAGCCTGCCCTTTGGGTTTACTAAGAAAAAGGAAATTTGAAATAGTAAACTAGCAAAGGAGTAAACAACATTTTAAGCTCCTTTTGAATGTTCTTTTTCTCACTCAAAATCACTTTTTTCCCCTACAAAACAAACACACTTTGAACAAATACTGAAATTTCAACAAAAATTCATGAAGTCAAAAGGTAAATCTCTTATAATTTCATATTCACTGTTGAAAAGTCTGGAGTATATAATTATAGACTTTCCTCTACAATATATACACATTTTACAATATATATATTATATACAAATATTATATATTATTATAGTATAAATAATATATAATTATATTATATATTATATATAATATCTACTATAATAAATAGTATAATATATTATACATTATATATAATTAACAGTAATTAATTATATGTTCTATATATTATGTTATTTATTATACATTATTATATAATATATACAATTATATATAATATAATAGATTATAATTATATAATATAATATTAAAATATATATATATCTCTCTCTCCATCCCTGGGTTGGGAAGATCCTGGAGAAGGAAATGGCAACACATGCCAGTATTCTTGCCTGGAAAAGCCCATGGACAGAGGAGTCTGGCAGGCTACAGTCCTTAGGGTCACAAAAGAGTCAGATGTGACTTAGCTACTAAACTCATTATTTAACCTGTTTTCTTTTTATAAATATTAAGTGGCATGAGTTCTTTATATATTTAAAAATTAACCTTTTATGACACAAATCATTTGCAAGTATCTTCTCCCACTCAGTGGGTTGCTTTTTCCTTTTGTTGATGTATATTCACTGTGTACATTATCCTTCACTGTGTATATTATCCTTCTTAATAGCTGCATGTGTATCTGTGCTCACTCAGTCATGTCCGACTCTTTGTGACCCCATGGACTGTAGCCCACCAGGCTCCACTGTCCATGTGATTTTCCAGTTAGAATCTTGCAGTAGGTTGCCATTTCCTACTCCAGGGTATCTTCCCGACTCAGGGATCAAACACATGTCTCTTGCATCTCCTGCTTTGGCAGGCAGATTCTTTACCAATGAACCACCTGGGAGGGCCTAATAACTGAATAGTAGCTAGTATTCCATCGCACAGAAGTAACATAATTTATTTACTTAATCCCCTATAGATTGATGTTTCAGTTCAGTTCAGTTCAGTCACTCAGTCACGTCCGACTCTTTGCAACCCCATGAACTGCAGCACGCCAGGCCTCCCTGTCCATCACCAACTCCTGGAGTTCACTCAAACTCATGTCCATCGAGATGCCATCCAGCCATCTCATCCTCTGTTGTCCCCTTCTCCTCCTGCCCCCAATCCCTCCCAACATCAGAGTCTTTTCCAATGAGTCAACTCTTTGCATGAGGTGGCCAAAGTACTGCAGTTTCAGCTTTAGCATCAGTCCTTCCAATGAACACCCAGGACTGATCTCCTTTAGGATGGACTGGTTGGATCTCCTTGCAGTCCAAGGGACTCTCAAGAGTCTTCTCCAACACCACAGTTCAAAAGCATCAATTCTTCGGTGCTCAGCTTTCTTCACAGTCCAACTCTCACATCCATACATGACCATTGGAAAAACCATAGCCTTGACTAGATGAGCCTTTGTTGGCAAAGTAATGTCTCTGCTTTTGAATATGCTATCTAGGTTGGTCATAACTTTCCTTCCAAGGAAATTTCCTGGCTGCAATCACCATCTGCAGTGATTTTGGAGCCCCCAAAAATAAAGTCTGACACTGTTTCCACTGTTTCCCCATCTATTTGCCATGAAGTGATGGGACCAGATGCCATGACCTTCGTTTTCTGAATGTTGAGCTTTAAACCAACTTCTTCACTCTCCTCTTTCACTTTCATCAAGAGGCTTTTGAGTTCCTCTTCACTTTCTGCCATAAGGGAGGTGTCATCTGCATATCTGAGGTTATTGATATTTCTCCCGGTAATCTTGATTCTAGCTTGTGCTTCCTCGAGCCCAGTGTTTCTCATGATGTACTCTGCATATAAGTTAAATAAGCAGGGTGACAATATACAGCCTTGACGTACTCCTTTTCCTATTTGGAACCAGTCTGTTGTTCCATGTCCAGTTCTAACTGTTGCTTCCTGACCCGCATATAGGTTTCTCAAGAGGCAGATCAGGTGGTCTGGTATTCCCATGTCTTTCAGAATTTTCCACAGTTGATTGTGATCCACACAGTCAAAGGCTTTGGCATAGTCAAGAAAGCAGAAATAGATGTTTTTCTGGAACTCTCTTGCTTTTTTGATGATCCAGCGGATGTTGGCAATTTGATCTCTGGTTCCTCTGCCTTTTCTAAAACCAGCTTGAACATCTGGAAGTTCATGGTTCATGTACTGCTGAAGCCTGGCTTGGAGAATTTTGAGCATTAGTTTACTAGCGTGTGAGATGAGGGCAATTGTGTGGTAGTTTGAGCATTCTTTGGCATTGCCTTTCTTTGAGATTGGAATGAAAACGGACTTTTTCCAGTCCCATGGCCACTGCTGAGTTTTCCAAATTTGCTGGCATATTGAGTGCAGCACTTTCACTGCATCATCTTTCAGGATTTGAAATAGTTCAACTGCAATTCCATCACTTCCACTAGCTTTGTTCAGGATGCTTCATATTTTACAACACTACAAACAACATTCTTGTATAAAATATTACACACTTGCCAATCATTCCTTAGGATACCTTCTCACAACCAAAACCACGACATCAAAAGGTTCCCATAGGACTTCACAGTGGATGAAAGTCCATGTGCCAGTGCAGGGGACATGGGTTCAATCCCTTGTCTGGGAAGATCCCACATGCCTTGGAGCAACTAAGCGTGTGCACCACAATTACTGAGCCTGCACTCTGAGCAGCAACTATGGAGCCTGTGTGCTGCACCCACTAATGCCCCCAAGGCCTAGGGTCTGTATGGTCATAGGGCCTTAATGAAAGAAGCTACCACAACGAGAAGCCCCCACACCACAAGGAAGAGTGGTCACTGCTGATGGCAACTAGAGAAAAGCCCACACAGCAATGAAGACACAGCACAGCCAAAAAAACAGGTTCCCATATAGAGATGTCCCTTGATATCCCAAGGAGATTGGTTCTAGAACCCTTGCAGACACCAAAATTTCTGATGCTCACCTCTTACAATTGGCCTCCATATGTGAGTGTTTGGCATCTGTGAATTCAGCCAACAGCAAATGTAATCCATGGCTGGCTGAATCCATGGATGTGGAACCCATGGATACGGAGGGCCAACTTTATTTGGAAAACTGATTTCTAAAGAGTCAGCATTAACTTACACCTACCTGTACCTACTGCGAATGAGAATACATGTTTTCCCGCAACTTGATCAATACAAAAAGTCCTTGTCTGTTTTGGATTTAAAAACCACCCCCAACTCATCTTTGTTTTGCTTCCAACCTTGTCTAGGATATTTTAGTGAAAAAGTAAAAATTTCTTATGCTGTCAAATTTGTCAACTCTTCTTTATAGTATCTGGCTTAGTTGTCATGCCACTCACTCTTTTCTTGCTTGTTCCTTTTTATTCTTCAAGTCTCAGCCCAAACAGAACTGTCACAGAATCGCTTCCCCAAACACTCATTTAAAGAAAGCTGTCCCTGATATTCTGTCTTATTTTGCTTTTCTCCTCAGAGCTCTTTTTACTGTTTGTAATGACCAATTTTGGGAGCTGCTGCATGTCTGTTTTTCCTGCTAGAGTGTGAGTTCCATGACACTGGAATACTGTGGCAACTGAGTCAGACAAGTTATACGTGATCTTTGAGGAAATTCTTCTCATTCAGAACCTTGCAGTATTGTTTCTGTGACAGTCAAGAGTGCATCCACATTCTCTATCTGAAGAATTTTTGATGGTTCCAAAATCTATCATTAGAGTTCACTTTCAAAAATGAGCACATACTGCACTATTAATTTAGGTTAAAAAAAAGTGCTGCGACGCTAGAGCACTCCAAAACTTAGGAACTGGTAACCTGGTTTCTTCAGATATTTAGGCACAAGCCAGCAACAGTGCGAGTCAATGCTTTGAGCAGAGCTGGTTAACAAGGATATAGACTAAAGGTTAGGATAGGATGTTTTGCCACTTGCTAGATAAAAGAGTTCACTTCAAAGATATGAGGGCTGAACCCTTTTCATTCTGGCAAGAAAAAACTCCGTGATACTCAGGTTAGATGGATTTTTATAAATATTCTGAAGAAGGTTTCTTTCCTTTTAGACTAAAATATCTTTTAATTGTGGCAGGAATTAGTGAAGTTCCTATCTAGGAATTTTTAAAGAATATCTGTAGATTAGGATTCAAAAGTCTAATACAAATATAAGTTGAACAAAAGCTGAGTTCTATTTTCATAGTATAGGTTAATAGTGTTTACAGTCTATGTTATCATTTACTTTTGTTTCTTAAATTGAGAGGCAATTGTGACATTTTGTTGGGTGACAATGTAATATATTAATCTTCACTGAATATATCATTGGACTTACTAGATGCAAATATTTTTCCAATATGCAAATGAATATTGTCAACAAGTATTACTCTAGTATGATAATATGCTTTGGCTTTTTATAATTATTGCATTGAAATTACTATGCAATGTAAATTTCTTGGCAAAAATACACATCAAGTGATAAAAATTTGGGAACCATTCAATAGAAAATCTTGTTAGTGATGGTATTTCAACAAACACATATGAAATGAAATGTTTTTATAATAAACTGTCATGTAATTTGGTGACCACAGATAACAGCATTAGTCTGACTTTGTGGGGGAGACGATTACTGAACCCCTATGCTTATTAGTCCTCACTAAATTATACCTTTTCCCTGTCAGAAGAAGAGAGACTGTCACAACAAATAATTATCGAAAAGCCAGAAATAGTTCGAAAGAGGACAGGGAAAAAAACTTTACTTTCCTCTTTAACATTTCACCAACTATGCAATTCAAAAAACATTTCAACCTTATTACTACATGTCAAGAATTTCATACATTAAAGATAAAAAGCAATTTTAACCCAATAAAAGTATTTAAGTACAAATAAAAGGAAAACATTTTTAATAAAAAGTCAATTGAATTAAAAGCAAGTACCTAAACTTGTAGCATATAAGTAAATAGCATTTCAGCATCTTCCATCAGAAATGGACCTTCCTTTTAGTCCTACTGTATTTTGGCTTTTAGTATAATCAAGTTTCTAAGCTAATGATAATGACTGGATACACAATTTTGTGGAAAATGCACTGATTTGAAATAATATTTTCTAATGTGTTGGTTATTTATTATCATTGTAGCCAGGCTTTAAGGTTATTTAAGATCAAAAATAGAAAAATTGGCCCATCACAAACAAAACCATTCATTTCTAAATTTGAATATATAAACTCATAGTTAATATAAAACTAGCAACAAGCTTTCTAACCATTCAACTGGTTTTCTGTTGTTAGTTATTTAGATTGTTTGCATTTAAGTTAAAATTTTCTCAGCTTTATTAAGGTATAACTAACAAATAAAACTGTAACATATTTAAAGTATGCGACATGTCTTGACATGCATAAATATTGTGAGAGGACCCTTAACTGTGTTAATGAACACATCCAGCACCTCAAATATTTAACATTTTTCTTTTTGTGAGAACATTTAAGTTTTACTTTGTTAGCAGTTTAATTGTACAATACAGTGCTATCAAATATAGTCACCATGTTATACATTAGATCCTTACAGCTTATTCATCTTATAGTTGCAAGTTGGAATTTTGGGTTTTTTTTTTACCAATTTTTTTCGATTTTCCATACCTCCCAGACCCTGGCAAACACATTCTATTCTTTGTTTCTATAAGTTTGGCTTAAAAAAAAAGACTTCACCTGTAGGTTATATTTGCTTTTCTTTGTCTAGCTTATTTCACTTAGCATAATATCCTGCAGTTTCATATGTTTTGCTGTAAATGACAATGTTTCCTTCTTTCTCGTGGCTGAAACATATTCCATTGTGCATATAGACCACATTTTCTTGATCCGCTCACCCACAGATGGACATTTAGCTTGTTTCCTAAGTGGCTCTCGTGAATAACACTGCAAAGATGAGGCAATTACAAATATCCTTTGAGATAAGGTTTTCATTTCCTTTGAATATATACCCAAAATTGGGACTTCTGGCTCACATGGTAATTCATACCACAGAGTAGCCACCATACATCTTTTGACTGGAAAATTTAGTCTGTTTACATTTTAAGCAATTATTGATAATTATGAACCTACTATTACTATTTTGTTCATTGTTTTCAGGTTGTCTAGTAATTTCTTTTTCTCTTGCTATCCGCCTTTGTAATTTGATGATTTTTCTGTAGTGCTATGCTTTGATTCCCTTCCCTTTGTCTTTTGTATATCTATCATAGGTTTTTGCTCTGTGATCACCATAAAATATTTTGCATTTTGTGCTTACATAAAACATCATATATTTATAACAGTTTTAAGCTGACAACAACTTCATATACATACAAAGCTCCACATTTTTACATTCCCCCTCAACAGTTTTGTTTCTGATATTACAATTTACATTTTTACATTGTGTATCCATTAACAAATTACTGTACTTGTCACTTTTAATATTTTTGCCTTTTAAACTTCACACTAGGGTTATAAGTGATTTACCTACTACTATTACAACATTATTCTGATTTTGTCTATGTATTTATTTTACCAGTGGTTTTGTATTTTCATGTTTTCCTTTTACTAATTAATGTCCATCCATTTCAGCTTAAAGAAATTCCTTTAACATTTCTTTTACAGTCTGTAGAGTGGTGATAAACTCCTTCAGCTTTTGTTTGTCTGGAAAACCCATTTTCTCTCCTTCTGTTCTGAAGGGACAACTTTGCTGGGTAGAGAGTTCTTGGCAGTATTTTTCTTACAGCACTTTGCATATACCATGAGACTCCCAGTCTACAAAATTTCTCATAGTCTTATGCGGGGGGGCGGGGGTCCCTTGTGTGTGACAAGTTGCTCTTCCCTTATTGTTTTTACAGTCCTCTCCTTGTCTTTAACTTTTGACAATTTAATTATGTGTCTTAGTGTGAGTCTCTTTGGATTCGTTTTATTTGGAACTCTCTGGGTTTCCTGGATCTGGATTTGTTTCTTTCGCCAGGTTAGGGAAGTTTTCAGCCATTACTTCTTTTTTTTTTTTAATAACTTTGATTTTATGTACTTATTATTAAAGAAATTCACCCTACTTACATATGAAATACTGTGAGTTTACAAATGAAATTTAAAATCTGAATTCGTGGCATTTTTAGCTAACACCTTCTGAAAGGTTTGAGTTACTATGTTTTAAAAATGAAAATAACAACATGCAGAATTTTAAGCAAACAGTATTTCAGACAAAAAACACTACAAAGGAAATGTATTTTAAAAAGAAAAACACAGTATTTCAACATAAAGTACTTCAACCTAAACAAATACATTTTTGCAAAAGGCAAACTTCTATAAAATTTATTAATTTTGTACCAGCCATTTATTTGCAAAAAACAGACAAAATTTAATTGTACTTCTTTCCAAAATTGATGATTTACCTAAGAATGCAGCTTTGAATTCCAAGGTTATGTTTCTTCAGTGAGAAGATAATTATAATTATTTATGTGGAATATTCAAACAAAGGTCCAAGTGACTAGGAGGCCAGTCCCTCCTAGCACAAAGAAGTCTGGAAAAACATTGCTTTGCCATATGTTCAGGTACTGGCAAAAGGAGCTTTCTTTGTTGGTACTGTCTAATAGGAAGGACTTTTCACCACTTTCCTGACAGACATTGTTACTGCCCCTGAAGTACAAATAAGTAATTTTCCATTTGAGGTTTTGGCTAACCAATTATCATTTAGGCTGCATGCACCTTGTTCTTTTTTTTTCATTATTCCACTGCATTTACATTTATTGAACAGTCTATGGAGCAACCAACAAAAAGGTAAAAGCTAAAATTCTCTCCTAACTGATTTAACATAAATTAAGCATCATCTGGAGATATCTGATCACTTGAGCGATCTCTTGTAGTCATCACTGTAGACCATTCAGTATCTGGCTCTGATGTGAGACGTTCCAATGCATCTTCTTGCACTTTTCCTTAACTAACAGTCACAATCATTACCTAAAAGAGTCAAAGTCCCTTTTATACTTTGGAACTAGGAATTAGAGCAATGCAAATAAAAACTGACTTTTAGAGACACTGATACTCACAACAAACTTAACGATAAAAAATTTAATCAAAAGATATATAGTGTCCATGGCCAATAACCTATGATGTATGAGTATGTTTGGAAGAAAGTGATAACAAGAAACAAATCACTTAAAGCCTTTGGAGGTAAAAAAGCTATCTTGGGGACTTCCCTGTTGGTCCAACAGTTAAGACTCTGCACTTCCAATGCAGGCGGTCTGGGATTCGATTTCTGGTCTGGGAATTAAGATCCCACATACCGCAACTAAGCCTGCACAGCTAAGCCCATGTGCTGCAACAAAGACTCAGTACAGCCAAAATAAAGATAATTAAGAAATAATTTTCTTAAAATTAAGAAATATATTTTAAGAAAAAAAAAAAAAAAAAAGGCCATCTTTTGAGTCATAATTCCCCAGGGGTGGTGTCATTCAAACTTCTCAACTTTCCCTGAAAATTCCATAAGACTTCAGTTTAGGAAAACTGAGAGTAGAGAGTTGGGTGCTGCTGCTGCTGCTGCTAAGTCACTTCAGTCATGTCCAACTCTTTGCAACCCTACAGACTGTAGCCTGCCAGGCTGCTCTGTCCATGGGATTCTCCAGGCAAGAATACTGGAGTTGCCATTCCCTCCTCCAGGGGATTTTCCCAACCCATGGATCAAACCTGTGTCTCTTATATCTCCTGCATTGACAGGTAGGTTCTTTATCACTAGTGCCATTTTCAGTTCTGTTCAGTTCAGTTGCTCAGTTGTGTCCAAATCTTTGCAACCCCGTGGACTGCAGCACAGCAGGCTTCCCTGCCCATCATCACCAACTCCCAGAGCTTACTCAAACTCATGTCCATTGAATCAGTGATGCCATCCAACTGTCTCATCTTCCATTGTCCCCTTCTCCTCCCGCCTTCAATCTTTCCCAGCATCAGGGTCTTTTCAAATGAGTCAGTTCTTCACATCAGGTCAGCCATTACTTCTTTAAATAATGTTTCTCCCCCTTTCTTTTCCTTCTGGGATCCCGATAATGTGTGTATATTGGTCTTCATGATGGTTCCCCACAAGTTCTTTAAATTCTCTTCACTCTATTTCATTCTCTTTTCTTTTTGCTCCTCTGGAAGAATTACACTGCCCTGTCTTCAAGTTTACTGATCCTTTCTCCATGTTATCTGGTCTGCTGTTAAATGCTTATGTTGAATTTTTCAGTTCAATTACTATATTCTTCAGCTTTATGATTTCTGTTTACATTTACTGTCTCTTCTTCTTGGAATTCTCATTTTGTTCATACATTGCTCTTCTGACTTTGGTGAGCATCTTTATGACTATTATTTTGAATTCTCTATCAGGTAAATCACTTATCTCAATTCATTAAGATTTGTTTCTGGTTACTTAGTTGTTCTTTTGTTTGGAACATTCCTCTGTTTCTTCATTTTCCTTGAATCTCTGTGTTGGTGTTTATTTATTAAATAAAACAGCCACCTCTCCCAGTCTTTAACACAGTGGTCTCACGTAGAGGCTGAACGTCATTAATCAGCACAGCCTGAGCTCCTGGCTGTCTCTCAAAGCTTTGTGACTGTCGAAGCCACCTTCTTTAATTGTAGTGGCTCTCAATAGGGTGTGTCAAGACCTATCAATGTCTCGAAGGGATAACTGTATTGAACACCCAGATGCTGGATGATTGGAAGCTGAATCAGGCAGCAGATGTTGTTCAGTTTCTCAGTTATGTCCGACTCTTTGTGACCTAATGGACTGCAGCATGTCAGGCTTCCCTGTCCTTCACCATCTCCCAGAGCTTGCTCAAACTCATGTCCATCACGTCAGTGATGCCATCCAACCATCTTATCCTCTGCTGTTCCCTTCTCCTCCTGCCTTCAATCTTTCCCAGCATCAGGGTCTTTTTTAACGAGTCAGCTCTTCACATCAGGTGGCCAAAGTATTGGAACTTCGGTATCATTTATTCCAATCAATATTCAGGGTTGATGTTCTTTAGAATTGATTGGTTTGATCTCCTTGCAGACTTTATTTTCTTGGACTCCAAAATCACTGCAGATAGTGACTCTTTGCCACGAAATGATGGGACCAGATGCCATGATCTTAGTTTTTTGAATGTTGAGTTTTAAGCCAGTCTCACTCTCCTCTTCACTCTTCTCTTTCACCTTCATCAAGAGGCTCTTTAGTTCCTCTTTGCTTTCTGTCGTAAGGGTGGTATCATCTGCATATCTGAGGTTATTGATATTTCTCCTGGCAATCTTGATTCCAGCTTGTGCTTCATCCAGCCCAGTATTTTGCATGATATACTCTGCAAATAAATTAAATAAGCAGGGTGATGATATACAGTCTCGATGTACTCCTTCCCCAACTTTGAACCACTCTGCTGTTCCATGTCTGGTTCTAACTCTTGTTTCTTGACCTGCATACAGGAGGAGTATGGTGGTTTGTCAGGAGGCAGGTAAGGTGGTTTGGTATTCCCACCTCTTTAAGAATTTTCCAGTTTGTTGTGATCCACCCAGTCAAAGACTTTAGGCAGCAGCTAAGCTGTTTCAAAAGTATGTAGTTAGGCTTCTTCCAGGGAGAAGCTAGCAGGTGGGTGTTTTTCCTGTTTCCTGTAGCCGTGGGGTTGGGGAGAGAAAAGCAGGGGCTCCTGTGCTCATTAAGAGCTGCTTCTCTGTTTGCTATAGTCCTGTGGGGCTCATGAATGCAAGCCCCAGCGGCTATCAGAGCCAGGTGATTCAGTCAGCTGTCCATTTTGGCAGCTGCTGCAAAAGCTGGGGCACCAGATATATGTACAAGCTTTTTGCAGGGAGATACCAACAACTTGGAGTGGTCTGGAGGGAGAAGGCAGATAGGCGTCTGCTGGTTTATCTGATGTCCACGGAGGGTTGCTGCTGTCCCCTAGACAGTGTGCTAAATTGAAGCCTGACCCATAGGCAGCAACTTTCGAAGTATGCAGGTAGGCCCCTTTCAGGGAAATGGGCATTTCTACCTGCTCCCTCTGCACAGCTGGGGTGAGTATTCCTGTCCATTAACAAGCACGTCTTTGTTTGCTATAGTCTTGTGTGTCTCGTGGATGTAAGCCCAACTGGCTTTAAGAGCTATGTGTTTTGGGGGCCCATTCCTTAGGAGGGAGTCTTAAAAGAAAGGGTGACAAGTATGGACCCACACCTTTTGTTCCTCAGCGGGCAAATCAAATGATTAGATTACATTTGATAAAAGTGATCAGCAGCAATTAATTCTTCTAAAATTTAGATTGTAAAGAATATCACAATAATGAATAACAGGAAAATTACAAGAAATTGTTTTGGTGAGATAACAGAGAAAAAGTGTGAATCAAACAAACAAAAACCCTAATCTCATTTTAACTCCTTTAACCTTTTTCCTCTCTGGAGGTAAACCCAGTTTTAAATGGGACTTGTCTTCGTGACTGATGACATGACTCAGAAGGTTAACTACTCAAAACTAATTCTGCACTTTTAAATATGCACCCAGTAGGTTATGATGAATCTCAGAAGAACCTGACCACAAGTATATCCAAAAATAATGAATAGCACTTTACTTATATACAACTTTAAAAAAGCTTATACATTCTGCTTTAAAAGTCAGATAAAGGTCAAAATAGTAGAAAATATGTGCCAAAACTAAGGTTAAACCCCGGCCTCAGCTTTGTACCGAAGTATATAAGAAGCAATCCTTTCAGACTGAGAAAGGTGGGAGGCTTGAAATTTGAGATACTACTTTTTTGTAAGATTCATCTAAAATCAATGTTTTGAAAACCAAAGATTTATAGCATAAACTAACTAAAATTTCTAGCACAATTAAAAAATAAATACCTATAGTTAGAGATGCTCACTAGCTTATGGTTAAGAGTATAGACTCTGGGGAGCTCAAAACACACAAATGATTCACTTTCATCCTTACTACACTTTTCTAGAGAAGTATGGCAAATTTCACATTTTCTCAGTTTTTACAAAGGTAGAGATCAATACCAAAGGGCCACCCTGGTAGCTCAGCTGATAAAGAATCTGCCTGCAATGCAGAAGACCCCAGTTCAATTCCTGGATTGGGAAGATCCCCTGGAGAAGGGAACGGCTACCCACTCCAGTATTCTGGCCTGGAGAATTCTATGGACAGAGGAGCCTGGCAGGCTACAGTCCCTGGGTTCACAAAGAGTCAGACATGACTGAGTGATACCAAAGAAGAGTTGGACACAACTGAGCAATACCAAAGAAGGTACATAGAAAAGGCATCTCTAAGTGTTATGCTATTGTGTTTTAAGTGCTTTTTTTATATTCCTAGACTATGACAGTTAAGTGAAAACATCAGCTACAAAGCAATAAACATACCAAAATTACAAATATGTGCCAATGAACACATGGGTAAATTACCTTGTTAGAAGTTAAGAGCTGTGCAGCCAGCCATAGGATTTGGGGTAATTTATTATTTCCAGGAAATATTATTGTTTATTAATTTTTAAATAAAACAAAGGGAAAAAAATCAAGTAAGGTCATAGTGTATAGGCCAAGCCATAGAGTCACAAAAGTGCCCCCAAATTACACTGGCAGGTATAAACTTCTAAGCTTCAGGCAGTCCTGATTGGGGACAAGCCTGCTTCCTGGTCTGATTAAAGGCAGCCACAAATGAGTTAGGTACGAAAGAGGTCAAATAACTGGCATAACACTTGGCCCAACAGGGACCTTTCATTGTGGATGGTGGTAAACCCATTCAACCACATCTTTTCCTTTGGGGAGGCAGAAATGCTAGTAGATAAATAAAGAATGGTATGTTGATGAAACTCAGGATATATCCTTTCCAATCTTGTAAACCAAAGGACTCACAGGACTATACCACTGAAGATACCAAGCTTCTGTATAAAGCTGCAGTAAGATCCAGTTTCAGAAGGCAGTATGTGACTGTTTTTTCCTTGCAACCTTAAAGAATGAGACTAATTTGGTTTCACAGAGGAAAAAAGATGATACTAAAAATGGTTTACACATAATTTAACAGAGTTAAGATATCTAGGGCAAACTGGTATGTACAACATACGTCTACAAAGAAATTATGTTACCTATTAAGCACATGCTAGGTGCCTGATAAGTAACTGAATGAACAGTAAAACCATAAAAGCATTAAACATTTAAAAAGGAATTCCCAAAACTAAACCACATTGATTCTTTTCCTATTTTTATTGTTTCTTATACATATTGCCATGTAACTCCTTAAGTGCTTTTGGTATTTTAGAATTTCAAACATTTAATTTTTCAGTTTATTCTGAATATCTTATTTTTCTACCAGGGATCCAACATGTTCACTTAAAATATATTATTATAAATATATCACTATATTCTTTTTAAAGGAAATATTTCACGTGTATAAATAAACGTGGTGGTGGTAGTTTATAGACGCTAAGCACGTCCGACTCTTGCGACCCCATGGAATGCAGCCTGCCAGGCTCTTCTGTCCATGGGATTCTCCAGGCAAGAATAGTGGAGTGGGTTGTCATTTCCTTCTCCAGAGGATCTTCCTGACCCAGGGATTGAACCTGGGTCTCCTGCATTGCAGACAGATTCTTTACCAACTTAGCTACGAGGGAAGCCCATAAATAAATATAGCTAATAATATAATATATGCCCATGTGCCCACCATCCAACTTAAGAAATAAAACACTACAAATATGACCAACTTAAGAAAGAAAACACTACAGGTATGACCACCATCCAATTTAAGAAAATAAAAACTACAGATATGACCAAGAAAATACTGCGACCCCTTGTCCATACTGTCCTTCCCCAGCAGTAACAACTACATGCATGTTTTTATACTTTTACTACATCTTTATAGATCCATAAACAAAACAGCAGTGGTTTTTAAAACTTTAATATGCTCATCTCCTAAGACTTTTTAAAACTATGTACCACCGTGCTTATTTGACACTTAAATAATGGCAGTTTACTGTTGATTGAATGCATGCTTTAAGCATTTTTGTCAAAGCTTTGGACTGCAGTTTAGTTTATTCAATTTATGGAAAATATAACCATATAACTTAATTGGCAAAACCAGCTCCCAATGTCAAATCCAATCAACCAAATCTGTCAGGAAAAAAGTCTAACTTAATTTTTAAATTCAAATAAATGTGTTATTATGTGTGCCCATGACAACTTTCTCACTTGTGGGATTTTAAGATAGATAAATGGATAGCTAGGTAGACAGAGATACTATAAGGCATGGGGCCTTTGTCACCTGGATAAAATAATGTGTTGCCCCTTTCAATAATTTTTATTGAAGCTTTCTGTTTTGTTCTCAAGGGACTTTCCCTCAGGACAAATTCTCCAATGTCTCTTTGTTTGGTGCCCTGATTTTTAAATTCCAAGGCAATGCACCATAGTTAGATTTAGGGTGGACAAGAAGTAAGCTTTTCTTCTGAAAGACAGATGATTATGAAAGAAGAAAGAAAGGAGTACTGGCAGACCAGAAGGATCTCTGGCAAATCTTTTTTAGGAAGGACTACATATGGAAAGAGAGAACATGGAAATTAATTGCTTTAAAGCTATCCATACCTGTATATCCCACAGGAAGTCTCTGTGTACCCCGGGCACAGGTACCCCAATTTCAAATCCACCGATCGACAGCAGGGGTTGACAAACTAGGATCCAGTTGCTGCTTGCCTCGTAAATAAAGTTGTGTTGGGCAGAGTCACACTCACTGGTTCACATATTGTCCATGTGTGCTTTCAGAGAAAAACTGGCAGGTTAAACAGTTGCAATAGAGACTGTCTCACAATGGCCAAAATATTTATCTGGTTCTCTGAAGAAAAAATTCTGCTACTCCTCATCTACAGCATTGTGTATGTGGTTTCTCAAATTCTTTCTTTAAATCAAACTTACATAAGGCCACGTTGTCCTAAAAGGCTTATTATGAAAAATATTATTTCCTTCTCCTGGGAAACAACTACTTTATATTCTTCTGGCTGGTATTTATGGTACAGGCCAAACCAGGGAGCCACAAAAGTGTTGACAGCTATCAAGGAGACTTTGTCGCAGCCCCTCCATAACATTTTTCTATTATCATTGCTTTATTTTTCAGTTTTAAGCATTATATATTAACCTCTCATTACTGAAAATGAGGATTTATCCTGCTTCCCAGGTGGCTCAGTGGTAAAGAATCTGCCTGCCAATATAGAAGATGCGAGTTCAATCCCTGGGTTGGGAAGATCCCTTGGAGATGGAAATGGCAACCCATTCCAGTATTCTTGCCTGGAAAATTCCATGGACAGAGGATCCTGGTGGGTTACAGTCCAGTCCATGAGACCGCAAAGAGTCAGACACGACTGAGTGAATGAGCATATCCTCAATATAGCTGTAGATCAATATTCAATATTTATATTAGTATTATGAATAAACACTATCAACAAGTGAGTTTTCTGTATACTAGGATTACTTTTCCTTTTCCTACCCGGGGTTTTTCTTGGAGATAATGACATTTATTTATTTCCCACATACTTATCTGTAATTCAACTTTATATGTTCAGTGTGTATGTGTTCATTTAATCCCTTTATTTTTCAGAATGGACCTCTACCTTTATATTTGTCTGAAAAACAGTTTTTACTGTTTTCCCCTCCCCATGAATAAAACCTCCAGTTTTCCACTGGGTAGAGAAGTTGTATGGTTTTCAGACTTTCACAAAGGGAATTTAACAGTGTCCTTTTCTTTTTCTTCAGGAGATTTAACACTGATACAATGCTATCATTTAATACATGGTTCATGTTCAAATTTAAAGAAATAACCCAATGCTATCCCTTATAGCTAAGTTTTCCCCCATTCAGGATCACATGTCACATTTAGTTGTCATGTTGATTAGTTTTTCTTTGTCCTTCATTACACTGACATGACTAGCCCGGCGTTTCATGAGGTTTTTCTGGTTACTTCCTTGTGAATTGATTAAGGCTGTTAGTTTAAAAAAAAAAAACAAAAAACTACATGAATGATGTCTTACTCTCACTGTATTATACAAAGAAGCATACGTGATGTGAAGTCTGTTCTACTTGATACAACTTTTGACTAACTGATTAAGGTGGTATGGTGAAATCTGTCCACTATAAAGTTACTTTTTGTTTTCCTTTGTAATTAATAAGTAATCTGTAGGGCGATACTTGAGACCATGTAAATATGCTATTCCCCCCAAAAATCTGATCCAATGGTTTTAATATCCACTAATGAGTTTTCCTTGAATCGATTATCACAATGACAGTTGAAAAATGGTGACTTTCCAACTCTATTATTTCTTCTACATTTATTGGTTAATAACTAATTGCTTCTTAAATAGATTTTCAACCAGGTTACGTTTTTAGCATCAGCCTCAACTCCACTTTCAGGTTCCTGGCACTGCTAATTACTGAGCATTCTGGGATTCTGTGGTTTAAACTGGGTTCCTTCTAAGCTTTCTTCTCTGCTAGGAGTCATGCTTCTTAGTTTTGCCAAATTTGCTAACATTTGCTCATCTGCTTTTCCAGTTTCTAAAACATTGTTACTGCTGTTGTGTCTTCAATTTTTCATTGACCTTGTAAATTTATGCTTTTAAAAATAAACCCTTCACTTTCATTTTCATTAAGCTCAAAAGGAGAAAGTATATTCATATGTTTAAAACTGGCTAACTTTACTTAGAAGTCCATTTTTCTTTCCCTGCTTTCAAACTTTATATAAATGATACTGCTTTAGTCACTCAGACATGTCTGACTCTTGGACTGTAGCCCATAGGCTCCCCTGTCCATGGGATTTATCAGGCAAGAATACTGGAGTGGGTTGTTGTTTCGTTCTCCAGGGGATCTTCCCAACCCAGGGATCGAACCTGCATCTCCTGTGTCTCCTGCACTGCAGGCAGTTATTTACCTGCTGAGCCACTGGGGAAGCCCATAAATGGTAATGAAATCTTCTGCAACTTGTTCTTTCTACTCAATACTATGTTTCTGAGATTTATCCATCTTGATACATGCATCTCTAGTTCATTCACTTTTAATGAATGATGTTACAACTCAGAGTATGAAGTTGGTACAATTTTTTTATCCAATTCCACTGTATTTCCAACAGTGATACTGTGAGCTTTAGGGCAGGGGGTCTATTTTTGCATAAGAACATACACTCCCCATACAAGTCTGCAGAAAAATAGGATTATATATGCAAAACATTAACCCTAAAACATTTCAATTCTGTAACTTATAAAATGAGCTAATAATACTAGGCACCAAGAAGATGCTCAACAAATATCAATCACTTGGAGACAACAGTGAGATGGGGCTCAGAAATTCAGAAAGAAGAGTCCTCTCTGAAAGTTAAACTGCAAGATAGTCCAGGGCAGAGATATGAAAAGAGCAAAACAAAAGAAGAGCTGCAGGGCCAGCAACATTTGACCATAATATAACTACTGTAATAGCAAAATAAATAATAGGTCAATTAGAAAAGAGAAGCAAAGAAAAAAGGGAATCATAGAAACAAATGCTGACAATCCATAAAAACACTGTTCACAGGAAGAAAAACCTTAACAAGCATGTGGCAACTTTTTTCCATTCCAAATCATATGGCTATTCATGTGGTCAGACTATCCCTATGGCGAAATGGACACAACAGGTGATTCTGGGCCTGATGCAATTAAACATTAATTTTACTACTTAACTTTTCTCATCCAAATATCATACTCATATCCTAGTGCTTTTTCCTATGCCAATTTAATTTCTTACTGTAAATTAATATACTGGAATTCTGGCAACATTTACAAACTCTCGTGTTTTAGTCATTGTGATATCTTTCAGAGCCAAATCACTTTGGATACGGATAAAAAATGAGTCATTGGAGCCTTCAGCCCAGATCTGAGAACATGGCCAAGTTAACAAGGTGCTACCTCGCAGCTCCGGCCTCTCCTTCGACTACAGTATCACCATGCAGCTCTATTCTCTACTCATTTCAAGAATTTCCTCTTCCTCTTTCATGGAGCATGCTTGTGGGCATGTGTGCTCAGTCATGTCCAACTCTTTGTGACCCATGGACTGTGGCCCACCAGGATCCCCTCTCCATGTGATTTTCCAGGCAAGAATACTTGAGTGGGTTGCCATTTCCTTCTGCAGGGGATCTTTCTGACCCAGGGATTGAATCTGTGTCTCTTGGGTCTCCTGCATTGTCAGGCGGGTTTTTTTTTTTTTTTTTTTTTTAACCAGCTGAGCCACCAGAGAAGCCCTTCAATGAGCATATGTATTAAAAAGGAAGTGAGTAAGCTCTAATGTTACTGCTTTCTTCTACTGTCTGTAAACCTACTGCTGAGTCATATATTTTGTCAATGCATTTATTCACTTTTTCAAACAGAAAACTGTTTCCTACTGTCTTGTCAGTATGAAAGGAGAAGCAATATTTCAAAATAACTTGCTATATATGGCTTCTAATAGGACATAGTTAAGACTATGAAAAGTCTACCTTATTACTTTTTGTGAAATGTTACTTCAACTTGTATTGAACTGATGAACAGGCATTGAATGATATTGGCAACCTGAAGTAAAATGTGAATTTTCATGACAAAAAGTACAAGCAATGCTCAATTTCAAAATATATTCAGTTTCTCAGGGTTATTTTATAGTTGGCTGCTGGAAATTCAAACTCTGTCATTTCCTTCTCCAGGGGATCTTCCCCACCCAGGGATTGAAACCGGGTCTCCTGCACTGTAGGCAGACGCTTTACTGTCTGAGCCACCAGGGAAGTCCAATTCTGTCATACAAACCATGTAATATACTTACATGGCATTGAGATTTTCAAGTCTGTCAATAAAAGTCTATCTAGTAATGAATCAGGTTCTGTGTTAAGTGTTTATGATATATAAATTAATAAGATATAATCCCTGTGCCATATAGCCCATAATATAGTCTGAAAGATGGACAAATAAAATAAGTAATTATAATACTGAACTCAAAGGCTTATATAAGTATACAAGGCAGTGTAGCTATATCAAGAAAGAAATGACTAGCTCTGAGTTAAGAAGCTGGGGGAAAAGTTGAAGAAAGCATTATAAATTTTGTTTTTGTTTTTAAATTTATTTTTAAGTGAAGGATATTCGCTTTACAGAATTTTGTAGTTTTCTGTCAAACATCAACATGAATCAGCCATAGGTGTACATATGTCCTCTCCCTCTTGAACCTCCCTCCCATCTCCCTCCCCATCCCAACCCTCTAGGCTGATATGGAGTCCCTGCTTGAGTTCCCTGAGACAAACAGCAAATTCCCATTGGCTGTCTATTTTACATATGGTAATGTAAGTTTCCATGTTACTCTCTCCATACATCTCACCCTATCCTCCCTTCTCCCCATGTCCATAAATCTGTTCTCTATGTTTGTTTCTCCATTGCTGTCTTGCAAATAAATTCATCTTTCTAGATTTCATATATATGTGACAGTATACAATATTCATCTTTCTGACTTACTTCACTCTGTATAATAGGCTCTAGGTTCATCCACCTCATTAGAACTGACTCAAATGTGTTCCTTTTTATGGTTGAGTAATATTCCATTGTGCATATGTATCACAACTTCTTTATCCATTCATCTGTTGACAGACTTCTAGGTTGCTTCCATGTTCTAGCTATTGCAAAGAGTGCTGCAATGATTTTAAAGGGCTTTTTAGATGAAATTAAGCTTGAGCAGAAGAGCCCAGCTGATGGAAAAGAAGACATTCAACTTGGGAAACAGCAAGGAGTACCTTCGAAGGTAGGATAGATATAGCAAATATAGAGAGGAAAGCTAGAAAGTCGGGCTGGGCATGAATCAGGAAGCTTAAATAGTATTTCATGGAACTAGATTCTTTTGGCCAGTGCTTCCCAAGAAGTGAGCCTAAAAATGGATTCCTTCACCTTCAGGTGGCCTATAACTGCTGAGTTATAGGGTAGGAAGAAACTGTCAGGTTTTTAACATGGTTATATAACTTCCCTACCAATCAGCACTATATGGTTATATACGTACATTTACTGTTGTTCTAGTTACGGCTACTGTCAATCTTCTAAATTTTAGCCATTTTCATAGATGTGTGATGGCATCTCATTATGATGACGAGTGATGTTAAGTATCTTTCCATATGCTTAGTGGCTATTCTTGAATCTTATTAAAGCTAATTCAAGATTTTCACCCCATTTTTATTAGCTTTGTCTTCTATCATTGAGTTGAAGTGGTTTTTATACAGTCTGAATACAAGTCCTTTGTCAGATACACGTACTGGGATTATTTTCTCCCAGTCTGTTCCTTTCTTCATGTTCTCTTTTGATTTGAGCATTAGTTTTTAATTTTGATTAGGTTCAATTTTGGAGAAGGCAATGGCACCCCACTCCAGCACTCTTGCCTGGAAAATCCCATGGACGGAGGAGCCTGGTGGGCTGCAGTCCATAGCGTTGCGAGGGGTTGGACACGACTGAGCGACTTCCCTTTCACTTTTCACTTTCCTACATTGGAGAAGGAAATGGCAACCCACTCCAATGTTCTTGCCTGGAGAATCTCAGGGACGGTGGAGCCTGGTGGGCTGCTGTCTGTGGGGTCACGCAGAGTCGGACACGACTGAGCGACTTAGCAGTAGCAGCAGTAGCAGTAGGTTCAATTTATCAATGCTTCTTCTTATGATGGTGCTTGCTATCTCCTGTCTTTCCCAAAGTTGTGAAGATATGCCACTGATTTCTCCTTTTTCTATAATTTTATTTCATTTATTTCTGGCTGTGCTGGGTCTTTGCTGCCATGCAGGCTTTTCTCCAGTTTCAGCCAGTGGGGGGGCTACTCTTCACTGTGGTGCACACGTTTCTCATTGTGGTTTCTCTTGTTGTAGGGCATGGGCTCTCAGGTGCACGGGCTTCAGCAGCTACAGTTAATGGGCTCTACAGCACAGGCTCAATAGTTGTGCTTCACTGATTTAGCTACTCTGTGGCATGTGGGATCTTCCCGGATCAGGGATCAAACCTGTCTCCTGCACTGGCACACAGATTCTTTACCACTGAGTCACCAGGGAAGCCCTCCACTATGTTTTCTTGTAGAAGCATTATAGTCTTAACTTTTACGTTTAGTATAGGATCCACACCTTTAATTAATATCTGTGTATGATGTGAGGTAGGGATCGAGTTCAGCTAGGATATTATTCTAGCATCACTTGTCATAAAGACTCTTCATTTCTAATTGTGTTCCTTTGGTGCTACCACCAAAAACCAACTGGTTGTACACTATCTACTTCTAAACTCTCTATTCTTTTCCATTTATTTGTTTATATATCCTTACACCAGTACCACGCTGTCTTAATTACTATGGTTTTAGAGTCAGTTCTCTAATTGTTAGAGCATAAGTTCTCTAATTAGAGCATAAGTCCTCTAATTATTGTCTCCTTTTTCATGATTGCTTTCAGCTACTCTAGGTCCTTTGAATTTCCATATATATTTTAGAATCAGCATCTTGATTTCTACCAAAATAAGTCTAATGGGATTTTAACTGGATTTTTACTTGACTGAGTCTATAGAGAAGTGGTTTACAAAGTATGGGCTCTGGATCAGCAGCATTAGTTAGCATCACCAGGGAACTTGCTATAAATGCAAATATTCAGGGCTTACTCGAGACTTTGTGGATCAAAAACTCTGGGGAAAAGGTTCTGCAATTTGTGTTATAATAAGGCTTCTCTGTAACTGATTCATGACAAAGTGTTAAGAATTACTGCTGCAAATCAGTAGCTTTTGGGAGAACTAATATCTTAGCAATACTAAATATTCCAATCAATGAACAGACATATCTCCCCATTAATTTAGGTCTTCCTTAATTTCTCTTACCAATGTTTTATAGTGTTTAGTCTACATGTCTTGCATATAGTTCGTTAAATTTATATCAGGGTATTTTATGCTTTCTAATGCTACTGTAAATGGTATTTCTAATTGCTACTACCTACCTTCAGCTATGAGCCTGGCAGGCTATAGTCTATGGGGCTGCAAAAGAGTTGGACATGACTTAGTGACTAAATAACAAACCTTCAGCCATAGTCTATAGATGATATAGCGGAAGTCTATTTGGGGGTGGGAGTTCACTAACAGATTTGAAAAAAAGTAGAGAACTCAAATTACTGGCAGCATCTTAAAAACAAACTAGTTTCAAAAGATATGCAAGAACAGGAGGTTGTTTCCAATGAACTGACCATACGCGTTAAGCATGAGCATCTACAAAAATTAGAAAAAGGACAACCAGACACAATGCTCTCCTGTAGTCTTGCCAAACACTTTACACATTCTTGACAAAAAGATCAAACATCAGTATCTAGCTGCTGGATCCAGCTGCCAATTTGGAAGACAGAGGAACAGGAGAACATGTTGGATTATGCAGAGAACATGGGTGCATGCATGCTAAGTCACTTCAGTCTTGTCCAACTCTTTGAGACCCTTTGGACTGTAACCCATCAGGCTCCTCTGTCCATGGGATTCTCTAGGCAAGAACACTGGAGTGGGTAGCCATGCCTTCTTCCAGGGGATCTTCCCAACCCAGGGATCTAACCCACATCTCTTATGTCTTCTGCATTGGTAGGCAGGTTCTTTACCACTCACGCCACCTGAGAAGCCTACACAGAGAGCATAAGATTAGCAAAATTTAGACTGTGGCAAACTTTGGTTGGGTTTTTCAATAGATAAATCTGTCAGGAAATAAAAGGGATGGAGGAAGAACATATAAACTGAAAGAGACTTAAGTATGAAGTTTTTACAAAACAGGCAAGTCTAAACTATAGTGTACATTTGGCTGAGAATAAAGATTATTGAAACATGTAGGAAATGATTACTACAAAAGTCAGGGTTCCAGGTTGCTTTTGTGGGTAGAAAGGAGGTTGTATTGAGATGGGGCATATGAGTAGCTGGCAAAGTTGTATTTCTTGATCTGGGTGGAATTTGCCTTATAATAACCTATTAAACAATCCCATTTAATTCTTGTGGTTTTCTGTATACATGCCTTATTTTTATTGTAAATGGGTTTTTCCTCTCCCTTATGATGATATATGTAGACTCTGGGATTGAAAAGTTTGTAAGTTGTAATGGTAGAATGGTGTTGGTGATGATATGAACTAAGGTGTGGTTATGGAAGCGGTTGTTCTTTGAGCTAGGGATGCAGGTGAGGTCAAAGTCAAAGAACTAAATGGCTAAGAACTTGGAGAGACAGTGACAGAAAAAAACTGGAAGTTTGGTTCTAATCACTGCCATCAGTGTGGGAGAGTGCCCTGGATATTATTAGCAAAGATAAAAATGATGAATAGGTTGAAAGAAATCTACTTAGATTGCAAAGGTACTACACTCTCCTGGGCCCACAAAATGGAAGACTATTTTAGAAACGATAGGGGAAAGGTCCTACTTTCTTTCTATGCGTTATAGGAAAATGAGCACAATCCACTTCAAGGAAAGAAGAGACTCACTATCTTTTAGACACAGGTAGATTTTAGTAGAGGTTCTGTGGTAGAGAAAGTTCCTAGAACAATATCAAATGTTAATGGCAATTTGCTAATAAAAAAAATGGAAATTCCTGAAACACAATGGAAAGGATCAGGAGGGAGAGAAGAGGATGTGTGTGTCTGTGTATTGGGGGCCCACAGACATGGGGGCTCTTCTGTATAAAGAACACTGCAACTAATAGTATATTTGAAAAGACGAAACAGAGGGCTCCTTTTCAGATATTTGAGAATGTGAGCACCATGGATGGAATGACCTGGTCTCACTGTTTTAACTGGAGCTTGTCCGAGATGATGGGATTACCTAACATTTATAGGAGTGGTGACTTAGGCCTGATAATGGCAGTTACTGCCATCGAATCACTTTACATGTATCTATGTTTCCATGAAAGAAGGCTTCCAAAGTCCTGAGGATAGAAGCAGCACCCTTTTCTCTAAGAACAGTAGCTCTTATTGTAGCCAACACAAGAAGGGTTCCTTGATCCATCCTTACCACTGGAAACCACAGAAGATACTTCTGCATACTGGATCACATTGATTTTTTTTTTTCCACTTTTATTCCAAGGT
Source organism: Bubalus kerabau (assembly GCF_029407905.1). Taxonomy (NCBI): domain Eukaryota; kingdom Metazoa; phylum Chordata; class Mammalia; order Artiodactyla; family Bovidae; genus Bubalus; species Bubalus kerabau. The sequence continues at coordinate 20,103,703 of NC_073641.1, forward strand.
TCACTGGATACTAGAAAAAAGAGTCTGAGAAGCGTAGGACAAGGGTAAGATGGAAAAAACATATAAAGCTAAAAATAGGCTTAGTAATACACTCACTTAGACCTTGGTCAGAAAAACACTGATAGAGTCAGTCCAAGAGGAATGGAACAGTAAAGATAGGTACGCTAATTTACAGTTTATCCTAAACTCTTCCTTGGAGTATCCACCTCTTAAAATGTGTGGCCTGAGTATTGGAATTCATTTATGTTGTTAACAAGGTTTGTGGTAGAGAGGGAAAAGAAGAATCCTCAATAGTAAAGGAAAAGGAATAGGCAGTATATTAATGAATTTGAAAACTTCCCTTCTATGAAATACATTTATCTCTTACAAACATTTTGCTACTGTTTTAAAATAAAAATTATGAAATAAGTGTTTTGAAATTATGAAATAACCATTTTTTAATCTATTTTCAATTGAAGGATAATTGCTTTACAATATTGTGCTGGTTTCTGCCATTGAAATAACCATGTTTTAAAAACACAAATACCACAGCTTTGCTATGTTTTTCATTCTGCATACCACCAAAATTATGCTTCTAAAGCTTTTATTTTGGCTGCTCCATGTAGCTTGCAGGATCTTAGTTCACCAGTCAGGAACAGAACCCAGGCCCTGGGCAGTGAAAACGTTAAGTCCTAACTACTGGACCACCAGGGAATTTCCTATGTTTCTAAAGTTTTAAATACAAATTCAACTATTCGTTACTGAGTGCTACCTATTACCTGTTAATTGTATATTTTAAAGTTTCTTCAGCTACCTGATGGCATTAAATTTACATGCAAATTATAAAATTTTATAGTTTTATATAAAATTAAGGGCAAAATAAACAGCATGATTTGGATAGGACCAAGAGATTTAGTGTTTCTCAACTCTTCCACCAAAGCATCCATATCAGAACAGAGAACTCCCAGAGGCCAGGGAAATGTTCTGATGCAAGCTGCTTTAACTCCAAACATCCTCTAAAGTATTTTTATTTTGTTTTGAATTTTTATCACTTCATTTAAAATTTTATATAAATTTTATGTTATATTCCATGATTTGTACATTTATTATAAATATGTTTGAAATTATTTTCTATGGAGTAAAATTAACATTTTGGAGAGGTGGCATCACATATGTTTTAGAGGTTTCATGTATCTCTGAGAGTACAAACTCAATTGAGAAGCACAGCATTACAGACACATATTTGAATATTTTCCTTGTGTATTCTTACCTCCATAGTATGTGTTCTTACCTCCATAGTATGTATTCTTACCTCCATAGTAGGCGGAGTCTTTCTTGTTTTTCTGATCCAAGCTAGAAAGAAAAATAATAACTAAATATAAGTTTTCTATAAACTGCACAAACATTTTATTTACCCACGCATGAAACAAATACGTATTAAACACCTGCTATATATTGTTTTAGGGCTTCCCAGGTGGCGCTAGTGGTAAAGAACCCGCCTGCCAATGCAGGAGTCATAAGAGACATGGCTTTGATCCTTGAATCGGGAAGATCCCCCAGAGGAGGGCGTGGCAACCCACTCCAGTATTCTTGCCTGGAGAACCCCATGGAAAGAGGAGCCTGGGGTCACAGAGTCAGACATGATTGAAGCAACTTAGCACGCACGCATGTTTTAGCCACTAGAGATACAACAGGGAACCAAACATGTGTTCCCTCCTCTTCTGGAGCATATATACTAGTGAAGGGGCCACAGAAAAGAATCACCAAAACATACGTCAGGTAATGATCTGTGTCACAAAAAATACTTGAGTGTGGGGAGAGTGTGGAGGGGACAGTTTCATAACTAAAATCATACCTCATAAGCATCTGAATTCAATTTAGTGTATATAATGGCATATAGGCCAAATGATAATGCAGTAAACTACAAGGCAGCATTAAACTTATCCTGGTAACGTTAACCAATTATTGCTCAACATATAAAAGAATGGATGGAGAAGAGTTTTCATTTTCAGAGACTTCTCTTCTAATCTGTTCTGGCAAGCAGTCTATCTCCTATGGTTGGTATGACAGGCCTTAAGCTCCAACACTTGGGAGATGAGATGCACAGCAGAAAGAGTTCATACTTGTTCATACATACAAGTATGTATGTATGTATCCAGGTAAGTATGAACCTACTGGACACTGGGTACTGTGTTAGATGCTTTATAGCAGCAGGAAGGGAGTGGAGGCAGCTGCCTCTGAGGAAGTGTGCCAGAATCACATGAAGACATATAATACAGTGCTTAGGAGAGCAGAGGTAGAATTCTGGGGTTCAAATCCCCATTTAAGTGCTTACTAGCTGTGTAACCTGAGGCAAATTATTTAATTTTCTAGACATCAGATTCCTCATCTATAAAATTATGATACTAGTGTCTACATTTTAGGGTTATTGTGAAAGTTACATGAAATAATATATATAAATTCTTAGCTCAGAGTCTGGCATACAATAAACATACAAGTCTAAGTTTTTGCTATTTTTCAATAAACCTGTATTTTTTTTTTCATAACAGACTCCAAAAAACAAAGATCATCAAAACTTGCTTGACTTATGAGGACATATACTGATATACTTGCAAGGAATATGGTCTTTGAAAAGTAGAAACTATTTTATCACTTTAGTTGGTTCAATCTTCATTAAAAAATTGTGAAGTATGCTTATTTGATAGAAAAATTAAGTAACTTTCCCAAGTTTACACATTAAGTAGTAATGGTGGAATTTGAATCCAGATCTGACCCTGTCTCTGGCCGCGATAACCATCCATGCTCTACTAAGCAGTTTCTCAAAGTTTATAAGCAACAAGCAAGGAATACTAAACTAGGAAGAGGAATAGGTCACAACACGAACTACATGTCAGAAAATAAGCATTATTAACCCCATTTTACAGATTGGGAAACTGAGATTCAAGAAGATCAGCAACTTCCCAAAACTCACATATCTGGCAGGTAACAGACCGAGAATCAAATGTTGGTTTACTGCTAAGTCACTTCAGTCGTGTCCAATTCTGTGTAACCCCACAGACGGCAGCCCACCAGGCTCCGCCGTCCCTGGGATTCTCCAGGCAAGAACACTGGAGTGGGTTGCCATTTCCTTCTCCAATGCATGAAAGTGAAAAGTGAAAGTGAAGTCACTCAGTCGTGTCCGACTCTTAGGGACCCCATGGACTGCAGCCCACCAGGCTCCTCCATCCATGGGATTTTCCAGGCAAGAGTGCTGGAGTGGGGTGCCATTGCCTTCTCTGAAATGTTGGTTTAACTGGCTCTAAAATCTGAGCTCTGTCCATTCACCAGCCACCTTCTCTTCTGACGCGTTAGCTCCAGTAGCCTGCCTGCTCCAAGTAATAGCAGCAGGACCCATTCTCATGCCAAGCCCAGTAGTGAATGGCTGTGAGGGAGGAAAGAGCAGCATTCAGTTGTGGGCCTGTGACTGGTTACTTCGCCCTGCTCTGTTCGCTCTGGCACTAACCCCATACATGTATTTTCAATACAGTACCCAGTGTTTTGCCTTCTCTATCTATTCCTGTTTCTGAACTTCTATTCCTGTTGTTATCATCTGCATTCTCTTCTTTTTGGCTTCCAGCTCTATTTAGTTCATTTTTAGCCACAACTTGCACAGATTTTATATTCCTTTCTAGGCTGGAAGTTTGTCAAGGGCAGAATGTATCCATGGGAGATTTATTTATCTACCACCTAAATGCTTTGAAAGAGTAGGTACTTAAATACAGTTTTTGAATGAGTACTTCCACTATAAAAATATTCACTGTAATGGGATTTTGACCTGTATTAAAAAAAATCCAGCTTAGCAATATCAAGATTCTTCTGCACAATCAAGGAAATAAGTAAGCTATGGAATTTTTCAACTGTCTCTTTATGGTCAAAATATTGTCTATATTTATGGGCACTTTTCTCCCTAGGAAAGAGACTGCTTTTAAAATAATTCACTATGAGCCATGTACCTTAAAAATGTTTTAAGCAATAAATATTCAGTTCTGATTAAGATTAGAAAGTTAATTCAGAAAAATCAACTGCTGGAGGGGGGCACTGACAAACTATAGACTGCAAGCAAAATTGTAATGCGTGGCTTGCTTTTTGTTTTTTATTTTAATGGCTGAAAAAATAACCAACAAAGAACAGTATTTCATGACATATGAAAATTACACAGAATTCAAATTTCAGTGTCTGTAAATAAGGTTTTACTGGAACACAGTCATACTTACTTATTTACATATCTATTATAACTTGTGCCACAGTGGCAGAGATGAGTAAGCTGTAACAAAGACCATACGGCCTGCAAAATCTAAACTATTTAGCATCTGGCCCTTTAAGGAAAAGTTTGTCAACTTCTGTGCTAGGGCTACCATTAAGTATAATCCTTTTAGCAATTATATATCTTGATTTTAAAACACTTTCATATATTAGCAAAACACTTTGATAAATTATCAAAAATAAGTCATTATTATTACACTTTTTTCACTTTGCTGTTCACCTGCATCTAACACAATATTGTAAATCAACTATACTCCAATAAACATTAAAAAACAAAACAAAAAACCCCGAAAAAACGAGTACACTTTTTACCTGATTGCTATGTATTCTGGAGTCTGTGAACACTAGCACTGACATTAGACCATCCAAAAAGTATAATGGCGCGATAACACACTGTCACTATGAGAAAAACAACAAGTTGTCTTACTGATGAGTCTACCAAACAGAATTTTCAGTTTCTGTTTTCATAAGGTTGAGAAAAGAAAAAATACTTCAGTAGAATCCAAATCCAAAAATCCAAAAATTTTTAAAAATTGTATGTATTTTTATGGCTGCAGCGGGTCTTCACGGCTGCACGCGGGCTTTCTCTAGTTATGGCAAGCAGGGGCTACTCTCTGGTTGTGATGTGCAAGCTTCTCATTGGGCGGGCTTCTCTTGTTGCTGAGCACAGGTTCCAGGTGCACGGGCTTCAGCAGTTGTGGCTCGCAGGCTCTAGGGTGCTGGCTCCGTAGCTGTGCTGCACAGGCTTAGCTGTCCTGTGACATGTGGGAATCTTCCAGGACCAGGGATTAAACCTGTGTCCCCAGCATTAGCAAGCGGATTCTTAACCACTGGATCACCTGGGAAGCCCTCAAATAATTTTTTTTTTTTTAATTCCAAGGTAGATGAATAGGTTGAAGAAACTCTGATATGTGTTTTTCTAAACCCTACTGGTTTTGTATAAGTTTATAAAATTCATTCATAGATATAATATTAAGTATTAAGGTAATATATAAATACAACCTAGACTATTCATTCTCATCAGACACTCTTCTCTAAGGAAAGATATCAGGGCTTCCTTTAACTTTGTTTTAAATGGTTCAAGGAAAAGAGAATTTTATTTAGATAGATACATGCAATTTCTGAAATAAATAATCCTACGATATTTATAATTCTACAATAACCAGATACTTGAAATGTCTTCTTGAGATGATGGTTGATGCCTGTTCAGTGTTATGTATCCAATAAAGGTTACAGCTGGAAATTTTCAATGCTATCACTCATTTATATAATCATCCCTAGTTTCCCCATCACTACATACAGCAAAGGAAATGTCTTGCTAAAGGCTGGCAAAGGTTATAAGGAGGAAGGAACAGAAATAAGCACTAATATCAAATCATTACATTTCTTTTTTTTAAACTCAGAACAATCTGGAACTGAACCTCTATTCAATTACAAATTATATAATGATTTTGCCATTGCTAATTGTATTTGTATGATGGATTCTATATCAGTCTTCATTATAATGTAACTATTGTTTGAACAGAATATAGTAAGTTAACTGGACAGTTTATGCCTTAAGATCCTAGCATTCTTTTACCAATGCTCATTTGCATTCTCATCAGTATGCATGAGGTTTTCACTGAACTTTAATACTCTTATTGGAATATAACACACTATAATGAGTGTAGAAGTGAACATGCAAGTTGAAGTTCCCATTAACCACTAAAAAAGACTAGAAGATACAGGTAGGAAAACACTTCATGAGGCATACCTTCTTCAAAATTCAGTAAGGACTGAAAATGGCTAATATACTTTTAGAAGCAGCATCAACAGGGGTTGAGGTAAATGAGACATTTATCACTAGATTCAGTAGGTGACCATTCAGAACGAAATTATAGGTTGACACACCATAAAGAACATATAAAAAAAAGAAATCTGTATAAACTGTATTAAAAAAAAGAAAAAAAAAGACATTTTTAACTACGAAAACTCTTCAAAAATATATTATAAAATGAGTTATTTTCTAAGTATTGACTCTAAAAAGTTTCTTAAGGATGTTATTAGATTTAGTTGGCATAATTAAGTTACAAATTTTGTGATGTTCATGGCTATTATTGTTCTTTTTCCTTAATTAACTTTATTGAGGTATAATTTACATACAATACAGTAAAACCATTTTAAGAGTGTAATTCCATGAGTTCTGACAAACGTATACAACTGTGTGACCAGCACCACCATCAGTGCATAGAGTATTTCCATCACCCTAAAAGTTCCCAGGTGTCTGACTACATGCAAACACTCACCTTAACTCACCCATAGCCCCCAACAAGTGGTGCTTTCTGTCACTGTTGATTACTTTTGCTTATCTACAATTTCATATAAGTGGACTCTTATATCCTCTTTTGTACTCAACATACTGTTCCTTTGTTACTGTATACAGAAAACAGACTCTGAAGGTAGCCTGACAACCCCCACTGCTTGGTGATCATGTCTCTGTATGATCTCTTCCCCTTGAGTGAGCTCAGAACCTGTGACTTATTTCTAACTATGAAAATATGGCAAAGGTTATGGGATGCACATGCTTGTATGATGATGTTACATAAAATACAGCAATCTTTCTTGTTGCAATCTCTCTTTCCCTCGCTGGCTGTAAGGAAAAAAAGGTCATGTTGGGGAATATCATGTGGCAAGTAACTGCTGGTGACCTCTGGGAGGTTATGGTGGTCTCTGGCCAACATCAAGCGAAAAACTGTTTCTCACAGCCCTGCAACCATGAGAAACTGGATGCTGCCAACAACTACAGGTGTGCAAAAGTGGGTCCTTCCACACTTGAGCATCCACATGAGAATGTGAGACAGGCTGGGACCTGTGACCCTTTGTTGCAGTGCTTGCCCCTGGACAAATGTCTCCTGCAGCAACAAAATACAAAGAAACTATGAGGGACTAAAAATAACTATATGCATGCACAGTTGGGGAAAATTATGAACAACAAGACATAAAAAGACCAGAAGAAAGAGTGGGAGCTATTGTTTAACAGGTACAGGATTTCAGTTTAGAAGATGAAAAGAGTTATGGAAATGGATGGGGTAACAGCTCTACAACAAAGTGAGTGCGTTTAGGACGACTCAATTGTGCACCGAAAAATGATTAAGATCGTAAGCTTTATGCTACACATATTTTAACACAATTAAAAAATAGTGTTGAAAAAACTGACTATCCATATCCATGTCCAAATTGACTGATATCTACACCAGGCACAAAATATAATTCAAAATGAATCAGAGATATAAATGTAAAACCACAACTCTAAAACTTCTAGAAGAAATCACCAAAGAAAATATTTGTGAGCTTGGGTTAGACAAAAATTTCCTATGTACAACACCAAAATCATGATGAGGCATAAAATAAAAAATGATGAAAAACCTGATCTCATTAAAATCAATGTGTCCTCTTCAAGCAGCACAGGGAAGAGAACGAAAACACAGACTGGGAAAAAATACTTGCAAATCACATGTGTGGTAAAGACTTGTAAAGAGGACATATGAGAAATTCTTAAAAGGAAACAAATAGGGGAAAAAAGCCAACCACATAAAAAATAGCTGGGCAAAAAGAAGAAGATATACAGATGGCACAGCGGCTCCAATTGCTATCAAGTGTAAATGACCCCAGTGTCTTTCAGCTGGTGAACAGATTAAACAAACTGGTATATCAACATGATATAATTCTACTCAGCAATAAAAAGGAATAGACCACTGATTCACGCAAGAACAAATGAATCTCAAATGCATTAAGCTCACTGAAAGAAAGCTGTCTTCCGCTTCTACCCAAGATGGAGCAACAGGGACAAATGATATGAAACAGCAATTTTCCAGACAGTGGACATCAAGTAATAAATGCAGTGGTCCCTGGGAATGTAAAACAAACAAGAGTTTACCCTTACAATTGCCTCAGCTCAATGCTCTGACAGTTTCTAGGCTGTGGCAACAGGGAGGGGATCCAGCCAAAACCCACCATACTACCTAAATTATGGAGATGAGGCTGAGAGTCCATGGAGAGCAGGGTGGCTACAATTCACAGGATAGACTACCAGACAGGAAACTGCTACAGAGAGCACACTCTGGATGGAGATTAGCAGAAGACCAAGTATTCAGCAGAGCACTGGTCAGTTCAGGGGAGTGAGGAACTCTGGACATCAGGAAGAGAACCACTTGAAATGCTCAGAAGGAACAGAACTCAGGATTTGCACAGGGTCAAGAGCAATGTCAATTCCCACCACCCAGAGTGGAAACCTCATTACTGACGGGGCAGAGCAGAGTGCTGAGAAACCATCTGCATCAACAGTGCAGAATTATTAGTTGTAGATGAAACTATGCTCTAGTTCCATCTAACAAATCTTAAAAGTCAGCCCTGAAAGGATCAACCTATTTCCCAGTAATGTAACTGTCTCAGAACAAAGCTCAAATACACACACACACACACACACACACACACACACACATATATACATATATATATATACACACACACACATGAACACAGAAATATCCACTATCCAATTAGGCAAAAATTTTAAATGTCTGACATCCAATCAGATATTGCCGAGCAAACAAAGAAGCAGAAAAACACTTCCCATACTGAGGAGAAAAAAAATCAACTTACCCAAACCAACTGAAAACAGATACAGATGGTAGAATTAGAAGACAAGAACATTAAAACAGTTACAACCGCACCCCATATGTTCAGAAAGCTAAGGGAAAGTTTGAACATGTTAAGCAGAGACCTGGAAGATATAAAACAGACCCATATCAAACTGGTAGAGATGATAACTGCAATGCCAACATGAAAAATACTCCGGATGGATTAATAGTTATTTGACATTGTGAAGGAAAAGATCAGTGAACTTGAAGATATAGGAAGAGAAACTATACAAACTGAAACTCAATGAGAAAAAAGTTTCTACAGGTAAACAGAACATCTGTGAGCTGTGACACGCCTTCAAGCAGCTCAACGCTGCGAATGGAGGACCTGAAAGAGAGGCAAAGCAGGACACACGAAAAAATGCTTGAAGAAATGGTGGCCAAAATTTTTCTCAATTTGATGGAAACCAAATCAGTAGGTCTAAGAAGCTCAAGAAACATCAAGCACAAGAGATTATATCATGGTGCATCATAATCAAATTGCTCAAAACCAGTTAAAAAAAGAAAAACTTTAAATCAGCCACAGGAAAAAAATACATATCACATACATACGGATAAAGATAAGCATGACAACAGATTTCTCAACAGAAACTTCCAAGTAAGGTAGAATATGTTAAAACTACGGAAAGCAAAGCAGCTATCAACCTAGAATGTTACATGCAGAGAAATATCTTTAAAACATCTTTTAAAAATATATCTCAGACATGCAAAAGTTGAAAGAGTTCAACGCCAGTAGACTCACATTTAAAGAAATGTTAAAGGAAGTCTTATAGACTAAAAGAAAATAATTCCAGATGGAAATCTGCATCTCCAAACAGGACTGAAGAACATTAGAAATGCTAACAATATGGATAAATGTTATATTTCCTTATTAATTAAACATCTCTAAATGCCAGCTCACTGTTTCAATAAAAATAATGATGTAGACTGTAGATGATAACATATGTAGAACTAAAATATATGACAGCAACAGAAACGTTAGAAAGAAAAAATGGTCGTATACTTCTATAAGGTTCTTGTACTCTGCATGAAGTAGAATAACTACATAAAGACAGACTCTGATACGTTGAAGATCGTAGTCTACAAGACCTGAAGCAGCCACTAAAATAAGAAATCAAAGGAATATAGCCGATAATCCACAAAGGGAAATACAACTGAATCATAAACAAGCCTCAGAACTAGAAGGGGGGAAAGATCATGACGGTGGAACAGAATACTGTGGAGCTCACCTCCTCCAACAAATACATCAAACACAGCTGCACGTGGAACAATTCTCATAGAATACTTACTGAACAGGGTCAGAAGATCTCACACATCCAAAGCTGCAAGAATGATCACCATGTAACTGGGAAGGATGAGAGGGGAAAAAAAAAAAAAGGAAATAGGGAAAGGACCTGAGCCCCTGGGAGGGACCTGTGAAAGAAGAAAGGTTCCTTTACCCTGGGAACTGCCTTCAACAGATTAGCCAGGACAGACAGGGCCCTCCAGAGGCTCAGAGAAAAGTGCAGCCGCTGGCTTGTGGCAGGCAGAACCAAGAAGGGCCAGCACAGATGGTCCTGACCACCTCACTGCACTACCCGGCCCAAGATGGGGGTCTTCTGCTGGTGTGCACAGGGGCTGGGTGCGGAAACTCGCCTTCAGTGGGCTGCCCTGGGGAAAGGGCTGGGGCTGGCTGCCCAGACACAGTCTGCAGCGTGGCCCAGGCCTCAAACAGGGGTGTGCAAAGGCAGGAGGCTGGCCGGCTATCGGAGCCGCACAGCAGCCTCACTCTCCTTCTCGGGTACTCACAGCAGGTGTAGCTCCGCCTCCAAGAGCTCTGGCAGCGTGCAAGTGCCTGTGGGCGGCCCACATGTGGAGGTGGGGTTGAAATCTGAGCCATGTCCCAGCGTCTTTGGAGGATTTAGGTGCTGGCGCCTCTGTAAGCTCAGCGCCCTCAGGACATCTGAGGGAATTACTGGTACTCCTGTGGGTGTGCAGGTCTGGCACTAGCAGCTGCAGGCTCTGCAAGTGTGCACATGTACAAGTGCAGCTGGATACTGGACTGACCCTGCAACTCCCACAATGGGGCCAGGTGTGAGAATACACGCAACTATGGCAGGTCCTAGTACCTAACTTCAGCGGGTCTGTGCCATCAGAGCTGTGCTGGTGGCTGTGTGAGCACAGTGCCTGAGGGGCTTCTGGGCCGACTGCCTGCATTCCAGTGGGTGAGGAGGGGCCCAGGTCAGTGCCCACAAGAGTGCACTTTGTAAACGCACACATCAGGTGACTGGCAACACCACAGAGTGCATGTCTTGGAATTCTAGGTAGCTCCTCTCCCAGTGGAAGTACTCTAGTCCCACCTACCTCACGCCGCGACTCAGAAACGGAGCTGGGGGCTTCTACTCCAACAAGTGGGGAGCAGATTCTGCCCCAGATAGGGCTGTGACAATCACAGAACAAAGAAGAGACCCCGCTCAACATCCAGTTGCAGGCTCTGGTCCCCTCAATACCGATGACATCCCCTATCAAGGGATAATGGGCAACAGACACTGAGGGAAACTGTAGTAGGCATCCGTTCTCAAAACATCCCTGACACTGAAAAATCATAGACTCACATTCTGAATACTGAAAGTCTGAGATCAAGGTGGTGGCAAGGTTGGTTTCTTCTGAGGCTTTTCTCCTCAGCTTATAGATTGCAGTCTTCTCCCCGTGTCTTCACAAGGTCCCCCCTCTGTTCACACCTCTGTCCTAATGGACTTTTCTTATAAGGACATTAGTCATATTGGATTAAGACTTGTTCTGAGGACCTCATTTTAAGTTAATTATCCCTTTAAAGACTGTCTCTAAATATAGCCTGAGGTGTGCTCAGTCACTCAGTTGGGTCCAGCTCTTTGTGACCCCATGACTTTTTAGCCCATCAGGCTCCTCTGCCCCAGGCAAGAATACTGGAGTGGGTTGCCACTTCGTACTCCAGGGGATCTTCTTGACCCAGGGATCAAAATCACTTCTCTTGCATCTCCTGGATTGGCAGGTGAATTCTTTACCACTAGCGCCACCTGAGAAGCCCCTAGTCTGAAGTACTGGGGGTTAAGACTTCAATACAGAATCTGGGGGTACCCACTGTAGCCATAACAACTAGGAATGGAAGAGATTAACACCACACAGCTTCTGAAGCTATTAAAAGAAAAATAAGATAATATTATGGTCTGTTTTATACCTCCCGCAAATTGGAAACTTAGATGAATTGGCAGATTCTTTGGAAAATACAGCCCTGCAAAGATCATTCAAGAAGAAACAGATAACCTGAATATCCTGTCTAGTAAAGAAATTATCCCAAACTGCTTCAGTCATATCCGACTCTTTGCAACCCCATGGACTATATATAGTCCATGGAATTCTCCAGGCCAGAACACTGGAGTGGGTAGCCGTTCCCTTCCCCAGGGGATCTTCCCAACCTGGGGATAAAACCCAGGCCTCCCGCCTTTCAGGAAGATTTTTAACCAGTAGAGCTACCAGGGAAGCCCTAAAAAAGTAGTATAACTCAACACAAACTCTTACAGACTTGGGAAGAAGGAATACGTCCAAATGCATTTCACAAGATCAGCATTACCCTGATACAAAAAACACAAAAAGACAAGAAAAAAAGAATTACTAAAAAGTATCCCTCAAGAACACAGATATAAAAATTTGAAACAAAATTTTAGATAACTCAAAAATACATTTAAAAAAGTAAAACATAAGGAATAAGACAAGACTGTTCATTCTTATCTCTTCTCTACTAGACAGTTTATTGGAAGTTCTAGCCAATGCAAATCAGTGAGAATAAAACAAATTAAAGATATCCAAGTTGGAAAGAATTAAGAAAAATGTTTTATTCACAAACAACATGATCTTCTACATAGAAAATCTAATGGAATTATTTTAAAAAGGCTACTATAATTAATAACTGAATTTAGCAAAGTAATGGATACAAAATCAATATATAAAAGTCTACTGATATTTATTCGATACTGAGAAATTAAACTTGAAAAATGTTATCATTATGATATCATCAAAAATATGAAGTGGTTAGGAAAAAATCTGACAAAAATGTGCAATATAGGTACAATGAAAGCTACAAACTGATGAGAGAAATTAAAGAATACCTAAATTAAATGAAGAGATATACAATGTTCAGGGGTCAAGAGATCCTTATTGTTAAGATATTAGTTCTCTGCAAAGAGATCTATAGATTCAACACAATCCCAACCAAAAACCCAGGGGTATTTTTACAGAAATTAACAAAGTGATTCTGAAATCCATATGAAAATACAAAGGATCTCAAATAGCCAAAACAACTTCAAAAAAGAAGGACTAACAGTACCTGATATCAAGACTTAGAAAGCATGTTGATGTATGGCAAAACCAATACAATATTGTAAAGTAATTAGCCTCCAATTAAAATAAATAAATCTCTAAAAATAAATAAATAAATTGCAGGGGAGGGGGAAAGAAAGCTGTGGTACATATACACAATGGAATATTACTCAGCCATTAAAAAGAATACATTTGAATCAGTTCTAATGAGGTGGATGAAACTGGAGCCTATTATACATAGTGAAGTAAGCCAGAAAGAAAAACACCAATACAGTATGCTAATGCATATATATGGAATTTAGAAAGATGGTAATGATAACCCTGTATGCGAGACAGCAAAAGAGACACAGATGTATAGAACAGTCTTTTGGACTCTGTGAGAGAGGGCGAGGGCAGGATGATATGGGAGAATGGCATTGAAACATGTAAATTATCACATGTGAAATGAATCGCCAGTCCAGGTTTGATGCATGAGACAGGGTGCTCGGAGCTGGTGCACTGGGATGACCCAGAGGGGTGGGATGGGGAGGGAGGTGGGAGGGGGGCTCAGGATGGGGAACACATGTACATCCATGATGGATTCATGTCAATGTATGGCCAAACCAGTACAATATTGTAAAGTAAAATAAATAAATGAAAAAAAAAAAAAAAAGAAAGCTAAAGTTATCAGGGAACTAAGGCCCTAAGTCAAATAGCTAGGAAGAACCTGAAGCCAGGCACTGGCCATCTGAGTGAGCTTGAAAATAGATCTTCCACAGCCTGACAAAACCATGTGAATGAGCTTCAAAACAGAGGGGCCCTGAGAGAAGCACTGAGATGACTGCAGACCAGGTCAACACCTTGCCTGCAGGCTTGGTAGAGACCCTAAGACAGAAGATCTACTTAAGCCATGCCTAGATTCCTGACTCGTGGAAACTATGAGATAATATAAGTTCGTCATTTTAGGCCTTTAATTTTGGGGGTAATTTGTTAAGCAGCAGTAGATAATTAATACATGCAGCTATCCTATCATCTAATAAAGGAGATCAGCAACAACTCTCAATAATTCCCAGCCAAGCAATTTGGTTTTACAGTAGGTCCAGAGACTTTGAATTGGGACATCAGTTGATTAGAGATAATTCTAGATTCATATAATCACAGAACATCAGACATAGGTGGGGCCTTAAAGGATACTGAACCCAGCCTTTTAATTTGACAGATCAAAAAGAGAGGTAAATCAATCTGCCCAAAATGACCAACATAATAAATGGACATTGGAGGACCTGAGCATAACCCAGGTCTTCTGATGCTGGGACATGCCTTTACATTAGTTTTTGAAGTTTATTTTGAAAATTATTGGTGGGTAGTCCTTTAAGGCCCCATCTATGTCTGATGTTCCTGTAGTTTGAGAAAAGCATGTTAAACAATTATTATTTATTAATAATAATGCAATGAAAGTACTTTTATACTGAGATGTTCATTATTGAGATATTAAAGCTCAACATTCAGAAAACTAAGATCATGGCATCCAGTCCCATCACTTCATGGCAAATAAATGGGGAAACACTGGAAACAGTGGCTGACTTTATTTTTCTGGGCTCCAAAATCACTTCAGATGGTGACTGCAGCCATGAAATTAAAAGACGCTTACTCCTTGGAAGGAAAGTTATGACCAACCTAGACAGCATATTAAAAAGCAGAGACATTACTGAGGGCAGGAGAAGAAGGGTACAGTAGAGGATGAGATGGTTGGATGGCATCACAGATTCAATGGACATGGGTTTGGGTGGACTCTGGGAGTCGGTGATGGACAGGGAGGCCTGGCGTACTGCGGTTCATGGGGTTGCAAAGAGTTGGACACGACTGAGCGACTGAACTGAATTGATTAATTATTGTGTTAAGGATAGACAGGTATGGATTAATATATCTGAAAATTAATTTTTACTTGACTTTATTTAGAAATTTATTTTTACATTTTAATGAGTATGTGTGGTTAAGCAAAGTTTAACATTCCATTAAAAATAAATATTGTATCAGAACCTTTCTGTCTCTTCCTATTATACTCTACTTTGCATGTATTAGGGTTCTTATTAACAATGTTTATTATTATCAACAAAAGATTAGTTTAAACTTACCAAATACAACAAAACAGGAAAAAGGAAGATAAACTGTGATTTGAATCAGAAAGATAAAACTTTTGAGATGCTCTGTATAAGAACTACGTATCATAACATGGATGAAACTTAAAGGTTCCCTGAAACTTTCTAAGAAAGTTCAGTAGCTGGTACTATACTACCTCCCACATCTGAACCTTGAGTGTCCTTTATGTTTGGAACCAGCTATTTTGGTATGCCACTTCATGTCTTTCTTTTAAAAATGGACTGTTTTCAGCATGTCAGCTAAGTCCCCAAAATGTTTCTTCCTCGTGTAGTTTCAATTTAAAATACATTCATGCATCAAATATTGATTGAGCTTGCACTTAGTTTATGTTAAGTGTTGAACTAGACCCTAAGAATACAATGATGAACAAGGTAACGACTCTATTCTAAGGAATCTTCATGTCCAGGGAGAAGAGGTAGATATTCTACAGTGAATATTCTAAGCGAGTGTTCTACAGTGTGTTGCGTTATGTTTGGGGGGAGGCATAAAGTGAGATGAAAAACATGGAAGGAATATCCCACTTAGCACTAGGGGGTGAGGTGTGGGGTTGGAGAGACTTTGAAAGAAATTCATGTCTACTCTACTACTTGAAGGATAAGTAGAAATAGGCCTCGTCATTATGAGGTGGGTAATACAAGATAATATTAAGAGTAAAGACTCTGGAGACAGACAAAAGTGAGGGTGAAAGTTGTTCAGTCGTGTCCAATCTTCCCGACTCAGGGATCGAATGTGGGTCTTCCGCAAGTGGGCAGATTGTTTACCATCTGAGCCACCAGGGAGACAGATAATTTGGGTTCAAATCATGGCTATAGCTGCTGTTTGTGTTTAGGGAGCTATTTAATCTCTCTGTGCTTCACTTGGAGGAATCAAAAAGGAATTTACACAAGTTATCACCACATCTACTGATCTACCTCCATCTATGACAATATACTCTACTTTTCTGCTATTCCTCCTGATGAACTTTTCATGCTCTTGTCAAAGGCCAATTCTTCCACAAGCGTATTAGATTCTGTCCCATCTTGCTTTCTCAAGGTCTTTCTCCTGCGTCATTAATGCTTTCTTTTCAACTGGAACTTTCTCATCACTATTACAAAATTTGGTTACTTCTATTGTCTTTAAAAACACAATCGAATTCCTCTCAATTCCACTTTCCCACCCTGGTACACCCTCAACGTTCTCCTTTGTTTTTTACAGATAAATTCTCATAAGCATTATTTATACTCATTCTCTTGAAATTCTCTCTTGCTATTCTTTTTTCTAAAGGCTTTTCTTCCTAACACTCTACAGAACTATTTTTGTCAGGATCTGTTCTTCAAGCAAAGAATTAATTCTTGGTCCTCATTTGACATGGTTGATCACTTGTTTCTTCTTGAAACTTTTCCTTTTTTCCCCTCCTCCCTTTCTGGCTGCTCCTTTTTGTCTTCGTTGTCTCTAAACTTTAGAAAAACCTAGGACTCAGTCTTTGAACTTCTTGCTTGCTTTCTTTTTTTCTTTATAATTCTTTTTTTCAATTGGAGTATAGTTGATTTGGGGCCTCTCTGGTGGCTCAATGGTAAAGAATTCGTGAGGCACAGGCTTGATCCCTGAGTCAGGAAGATCTCTGGAGAAGGAAATGGCAACCCACTCCAGTATTCTTGTCTGTCTTGTCTGGGAAATCCCATGGACAGAGGAACCTGGTGGGCTACAGTCCATGGGGTCGCAAACGAGTCGGCCAAGACTTAGTGACTAAACAACAACAACAATAGTTGATTTACAAGGTTGTGTCAGTTTCAGGTGAAAAGTGAACTTCAGGTGTTCGGTTGTATATACACATATATAGATTCTTTTTAGATTATTTCCCCATATATTAATAGGTTATTACAGAATTTTGAATAGAGTTCCCTTTGCTATACACTAGGTCCTTATTTGGAGAAGGCGATGGCACCCCACTCCAGTACTCTTGCCTGGCAAATCCCATGGATGGAGGAGCCTGGTGGGCTACAGTTCATGGGGTCGCTAAGGGTCGGACACGACTGAGCGACTTCACTTTCACTTTTCACTTTCCTGCAATGGAGAAGGAAATGGCACCCCACTCCAGTGTTCTTGCCTGGAGAATCCCAGGGACGGGGGAGCCCGGTGGGCTGCCGTCTATGGGGTCGCACAGAGTCGGACACGACTGAAGCGACTTAGCAGCAGCAGCAGCAGCAGCAGCAGGTCCTTATTAGTTATCTATTTTATATACATAGCAGTGTGTATATGGGCTTTCCAGGTGGTACTAGTGGTAAAGAATCTGTCTGCCAATGCAGGAAATGCAAGAGGTGCAGCAGGTTCAATCCCTGGATAAGGAAGAACGCCTGGAGGAGGGCATGGCAGCCCACTCCAGTATTCTTGCCTGGGAAACCCCATGGACGGAGAAGCCCAGTGGGCTACAGACCATGGGGGTGCAGAGAGTCAGACATGACTGAGAGCGCGTGCACACATACACAAGTGTGTATATGTTAATCCCAAGCTCCTAATTTATCCCTTCTACCTCCCCTTTTGCCTTCCATAACCATAAATTTGCTTTCTACATTTGTGACACTATTTCTGTTTTGTAAGTAAGTCTATTTGTACTATATTTTTATATCCCAAATATAAGGAATATTATATGATGTTTGTCTTTGACTGACTCAATTCACTTAGTATGATAATCTCTAGGCCCATTCATCTTGCTGCAAATAGCATATTTTGCTCTTTTTTATGGGTGAGTAGTATTCCATTGTACCACATCCTCTTTTTTTTTAACCACATCTTCTTTATCCATACATCTGTTGATGGACACTTAGGTTGCTTCTATGTCTTAGTTATTGTAAATAGTACTGAAACGAACATTAGGGTATTTTTATGTTTTTCTCCAGATATGTGCCCAGCAGTGGGATTTCTGGGTCATACCGTATGAACTTCTCACTTTCTATTTACATATATCCTCTGTGTGATCTCATCCTATCTCCTGGCTTTTCAATACCATTTATTTGTTGTCAACTCTAACGTTTTATTGCCAGTCCAAACTTTTCCACTAAATTCTTGGCTTGTATACAACTTAATATCTCTACCTGGATATCTAACAGTTATCTCAAGCTTCATTTTCAAAACTGATCTAATTTCTTCTCACAAATTTTCTCCTTCCAGTCTTGCCCCACTCAGGCAACAGCAACTGCACTTTCCCAGGTAAGGTCCAAAAGTTTAAGTCAGCACTGACTGCTCCTCTCACTTTCCACATCCAATGTGTCAGCAAATCCCACTGGCTTTACTTTTACAAGAGATCCAGAATGCAACCACTTCTTTCCACTCACACTGTTACTCTGGTCCATGCCACAATTAGCTCTTGCCTGAATTATTTCAAGACCATCCTGTCTCCAAGGTTTATTTAGGCGCCGCCCCCCTCCTCAGCCAGTCTCTCTGCAATGCAGCAGCCAGAGTGATACTGTTAAATGTAATTCAGAGCATATGAGTACTCTTTTCAAACCTTCCACTACCTTCCAATCTCAGAGTAAAAGCCAGAGTTCTCACAAAAGGACTGCAAGATTGGGCATCCTATTGCTTTTCTAACCTCACCTGCTACCAGCCACACTGGTTTCCACGCTGTTCCTTAAAAACCAGAAAATGCTCCTGCCTCAGGGCTTCAGCCCTGGTTCTCCAGGAATGCTCCTCTGCTACTTATCAGCATGACCAGCTTCTTCCTCTGCCTTTATTCAAAAGCCATGTTCTCAACAAGGCCATTTTAAAAAATTACTTAAAACTGCAAAACCCTCCCCAACACTCCCTACTCCCTTTATCAGATTTATTTTCTGGGGCCAATAACATACCATATAGTTATTTATCTGATTTATTGTTTCCCATTCCAGAATGTAAACTTCATGAATCCAGAGGTCCTCAATAGATGTTTAGTATACAAATAGATGAAAAGGTTGAACCATTTAATACATATTGTGGCAGAAAATGCAGCTTGTGGGAACCTGTACCCTACTACTAATAATTAAATATAATATTCATTTGGACCTGAAAATACTTTAGATTCATTTGGGGTTGACATTATTTAAGTTTTTTCTCTTTCCTTTCCTGTATAAAGTGTTTTGTGTACATCTTTATATTTTACTTTACTTTTTCATGGCATGGAGTTCTTTTTTTTTTTTAATTTTTTATTGAAGGATAATTGCTTTACAGAATTTTGTTGTCTTCTGTCAAACCTCAACATGACTCAGCCATAGGTACACATATATCCCATCCCTTTTGAAACTCCCTCCCATCTTCCTCCCCATCCCACCCCTCTAGGTTGATACAGAGCCCCTGTTTGAGTTTCCTGAGCCATACAGCAAATTCCCATTGGCTATCTATTTTAGATACGGTAATGTAAGTTTCCATGTCACTCTTTCCATACATCTCACCTTCTCCTCCTGTCTCCCCATGTCCATAAGTCTGTTCTCTATGTCTGTTTCTCCACTGCTGCCCTGTAAATAAATTCTTCAGAACCATTTCTCTAGATTCCGTATATGTGCATTAGAATACGGTATTTATGTTTCTCTTTCTGACTCACTTCACTCATGGAGTTCTTATTTTTTACATTTACTTGATATGCAACACTATAAAAATAATTTTTGTTTCAGTGCTTAGATGATACATTTATTTTAAGGGTATGACCCACAGGACACTTATGCTGAATTACTAGATCAAGACGGACCCATAAAAAGCATCAGAACTTCATTCTGATTTTCTGAAAGTCTCAAACACTCAAAAATAAGTCATTACCTATTTCTTTATTTCTATAAACATTTTAATTCTATACTAATATTGGGAAAAAAATGATAAAAATAGGTTCATTATAAGAAGGTGGAAGGCATTACCTGAGAATTTCAAATGTAGCTTATAACATTGAAAGTGAAAGAGAAGTCGCTCAGTCGTGTCCAACTCTTTGCAACTCCATGAACTGTAGCCTATCAGGCCCCTCTGTCCATGGGGTTTTCCAGACAAGGGTACTGGAGTGGGTTGCCATTTCCTTCTCCAGGGGATCTTCCCAACCTAGGGATTGAACTTGGGTCTCCTGCATTGCAGGCAGATGCTTTACCATCTTAGCCACCCAGGCTTATAACATTGGAAACTGTTAAAATAAGAAAGCTCAATTACTTCTAGAAGTTGCCAGTTTATAGTCTGTATTTCTTCAAAAAGTCTCTGTTTTTATGTTCTTTTCTCATAGTTCTACTATTTTCATAGTTAATATGGAAAAATAGAAAAGGTATTTCCAGGGACATATTTACACTTTCATGCTGACATAAAAATCACTCAATGACTATAGCTACCATGTGTAAGGTATTACACTAAACCCACTAGAAAACAAAGGGCTGACTGCTTACAGTGCATAGCTATATTACCCAGGTGATTTATCTAATCTTTCTAGAACTTAGATTCTGTGTTAAATGGGTAAAACTGCCAGGTCTACCTCATAGGATTATAGTGGTAAAGAACCTGCCTACCAATGTAAGAAACACAGGAGACACAGGTTTGATCCCTGGGTCAGGAAGATTCCCTGGAGATGGCAATGGCAACCTGCTCCAGTACTCTTGCCTGGAGAATCCCATGGACACAGGAGCCTGGTGGGCTACATACAGTCCATGGGGTCGCAGAGAGCTGGACACAACTGAGCGACTGAGCATATATAGTGTGCTATATATATATAATGATTTAAAGTGATGGCAGAATATGAGGTATACAGGTAAACACTTGACAAATATAAGATGTATAAGATAGGCATGGGGCTTTCCACATGGCTCAGTGGTAAAGAATCTGCCTGCCAAAGCAGGAGACACAGGAGTTGCAGGTTCAATCCCTGAGTAGGGAAGATCCCCTGGAATAGGAAATGGCAACCCTCTCAGTATTCTTGCCTGGAAAATTTCATGGATAGAGGAACCTGAAGGGCTGCAGTTCATGGGATTGCAAAGAGTCAGACATGACTGAGCAACTGAGCACGATTTGGTGTTTCTGTTAAGTTTCCTTTAGTTGCAAATAACAAGCAAGAGTTTTAAGTATTCAGTATATACTTACTGAGCACTTACTATGTGCCAAGCACTAGGTTAAGAACTAGTAAAGAGAAAGGGAAAATTTATAACACAGAACTCAAAGGCAAACTTGCAGCTGAACATCATTCAGAAAGAAGTGGAACTGGGTACTGGAAAGCTGCTGGAAACCTAGGAAACATTCTGTCTTTCTACACACAGGGTTAGGAGCACTGACCTCCTTGCAATTAAAAATCCACCTATAACTTTGCAGTCAGATTTCCATATCTGCAGTTCTGCATCAGCGGAATAAACCAACCAATGATCATGTAACACCATAGCATGAACTTACTGAAAAAAATCTGTGTCTAAGTGGACCTATTTCAAACCTGTGTTGTTCAAAACAAACAAAATAAAAAACAAAAACAAAACCTGTGCTGTTAAAGGGTTAATTGTACTTCTCTTTCCAGACTGGTTTCCATTTTCTTCTTGGTAGATAAAGAGATTTTTTCCTGTAACAAAGGTTAAGTGGTGGATTGAAGACAGTCCCCCAAAGGCTACCAAGTTCCTAAGTTACTATTCCCAGTCATATGGAAAGACTGCTGTTATTAGTTCTTTCTTTGACTTTTTACCTTAATTCCAAAGTCCTGACAGGGATCAAGTGTCCATCCTTGTCTAAACACAGGGGCAGCTAATTGTTAAGTTGAACAAATATTCTAAATGGCATTTAAAACAAATATTATCCACAATTTAGAAAAGAGGAGACTAAGTCTGAGAAGTATGAGTTACTTTCCCATGTTTATGTGGGTTGTTGTTTAGTCACTAAGTTGTACCTAACTCTTTGCAACCACATGGACTGTAGCCCACCCAGCTCCTCTGTCCATGGGATTTTCTAGGCAAGAATACTGGAGTGGGTTACCATTTCCTTCTCCAGGGTATCTTCCCAACCCAGGAATCAAACCTGTGTCTCCTGCTTGGCAGGTGGATTCTTTACCACTGAGCCGCTTGGGAAGATGTTCATGTGGGTAGAGAATGAAACAGAAACAGAATTCAACCACTGCTGGGCATACACACTGAGGAAACCAGAACTGAAAGAGACACATGTACCCCAATTTTCATCACAGCACTGTTTATAATAGCCA
Source organism: Bubalus kerabau (assembly GCF_029407905.1). Lineage (NCBI taxonomy): Eukaryota > Metazoa > Chordata > Mammalia > Artiodactyla > Bovidae > Bubalus > Bubalus kerabau. Next base: position 20,126,284 of record NC_073641.1, read on the forward strand.
GGACATGGAAGCAACCTAGATGTCCATCAGCAGATGAATGGATAAGAAAGCTGTGGTACATATACACAATGGAGTATTACTCAGCCATTAAAAAGAATACATTTGAATCAGTTCTAATGAGGTGGATGAAACTGCAGCCTATTATACAGAGTGAAGTAAGCCAGAAAGAAAAACACCAATACAGTATACTAACGCATATATATGGAATTTAGAAAGATGGTAACAATAACCCTGTATATGAGACAGCAAAAGAGACACTGATGTATAGAACAGTCTTGGACTCTGTGGGAGAGGGAGAGGGTGGGATGATTTGGGAGAATGGCATTGAAATACGTATAATATCATATATGAAACGAGTCGCCAGTCCAGGTTCGATGCACGATACTGGATGCTTGGGGCTGGTGCACTGGGACGACCCAGAAGGATGGTATGGGGAGGGAGGAGGGAGGAGGGTTCAGGATGGGGAACACGTGTATACCTGTGGCAGATTCATTTAGATATTTGGCAAAACCAATACAATATTGTAAAGTTTAAAAATAAAATAAAATTAAAAAAAAAAAAGAAAAGAAACAGAATTCAAATCCTGAGGTTGGGCAAGTTTAGGACCAGCACACAAAAATGAGTGCCTCCTTCAATTCGGCATATACGGAGCTTTGCTCCCCTCACCCTAGGCTGAGCTCTGCTAATGCTTCATAGTTCTTCTCACTGTTCCCTTCCTGAAATGTGACATCATCACAACTTTCAAAGAAATACAAAAGCTTAAAAAAAGTTTCATCAATTCAGATTGTAAAAGTTTTTGCAAACAGAATAAACATAAAATTATGCATGTTCTTAATGATTTTACATATAAATAATTTGCCTTCCAGAAGTTATAACTAAAAGCAGAAACTTACCTTCCCATTCTGTTGGGATATCCCCCACTTCATAGTCTATTTCTCTTTTATTTGCTGCTTCTACAATTCTTTTCTCTCGAATAGTTTGTCCTGTAAGACAAAAGTGAGTATTATATTTTTAAAAGAACCCATGACACAGTCAGAACTTTCCTGGTAGCTCAGCTGGTAAAGAATCCACCTGCAATGCAGGAGACCCTGTTTTGATTCCTGGGTTGGGAAGATCTCCTGGCGAACGGATAGGCTACCCATTTCAGTATTCCTGGGCTTCCCAGGTGGCTCAGAGGTTAAAGAATCCATTTGCAATGCAGGAAATCTGGATTCAGTCGTTGAGTTGGGAAGATCCCCTGGAGGAGGGCATGGCAACTCACTCCAGTATTCTTGCCTAGAGAATCCCCATGGACCAAGGAGCCTGGAAGACTACATCCCTGGGATTGAAAAGAGCTGGACACTACTGAGCGGCTAAGAGCAAAGCACATGACACAGTCACTACTAAAAGAAGTATTTTCTCTTTAGATATTGCACACTTCCTCCTACGATAAGAGAATCAACCGGTAAAAGAATAGATTCCATTTAGAATTAGGTATATTAGAAAAAGCAGCTTCTAAACTACTTCAGTTCAGTTACTCAGTCGTGTCTGACTCTGCGACCCCACGAACGGCAGCACGCCAGGCCTCCCCGTCCATCACCAACTGCCGGAGTTTACACAAACTCATGTCCATTGAGTTGGTGATGGCATCCAACCATCTCATCCTCTGTCGTCCCCTTCTCCTCCTGCCCTCAATCTTTCCCAGGATTAGGGTCTTTTCAAATGAGTCAGCTCTTCGCATTAGGTGGCCAAAGTATTGGAGTTTCAGCTTCAACATCAGTCCTTCCAATGAACACCCAGGACTGATCTCCTTTAGGATGGACTGGCTGGATCTCCTTGCAGTCCAAGGGACTCTCAAGAGTCTTCTGCAACACCACAGTTCAAAAGCATCAATTTTTCTGCACTCAGATTTCTTTACAGTTCAACTCCCACATCCATACGTGACTACTGGAAAAATCATAGCCTTGACTAAACGGACCTTTGTTGGCAAAGTAATGTCTCTGCTTTTGAATATGCTGTCTAGGTTGGTCAACACTTTCCTTCAAAGGAGTAAGCATCTTTTAATTTCATGGCTGCAATCACCATCTGCAGTGATTCTGGAGCCCCCCAAAATAAAGTCAGCCACTGTTTCCCCATATATTTGCCATGCAGTGATGGGACCAGATGCCATGATCTTAGTGTTCTGAATGTTGAGCTTTAAGCCAACTTTTTCACTCTCCACTTTCACTTTCATCAAGAGGCTTTTGAGTTCCTCTTCACTTTCTGTCATAAGGGTGGTGTCATCTGCATATCTGAGGTTATTGATATTTCTCCCAGCAATCTTGATTCCCGCTTGTGCTTCCTCCAGCCCAGCGTTTCTCATGATGTTCTCTGCATATAAGTTAAATAAGCAGGGTGACAATACACAGCCTGACGTATTCCTTTTCCTATTTGGAACCAGTCTGTTGTTCCATGTCCAGTTCTAACTGTTGCTTCCTGACCTGCATATAGGTTTCTCAAGAGGCAGGTCAGGTGGTCTGGTATTCCCATCTGTTTCAGAATTTTCCATAGTTTCTTGTGATCCACACAGTCAAAGGCTTTGGCACAGTCAATAAAGCAGAAATAGATGTTTTTCTGGACCTCTCTTCCTTTTCCTATGATCCAGCGGATGTTGGCAGTTTGATCTCTGGTTCCTCTGCCTTTTCTAAAACCAGCTTGAACATCTGGAAGTTCACAGTTCATGTATTGCTGAACCCTGGCTTGGAAAATTTTGAGCATTACTTTACTAGCATGTGAGATGACTGCAACTGTGCGGTAGTTTGAGCATTCTTTGGCATTGCCTTTCCTTGGGATTGTAATGAAAACGGATCTTTTCCAGTCCTGTGGCCACTGCTGAGTTTTCCAAATTTGCTGGCATATTGAGTGCAGCACTTTCACAGCATCATCTTTCAGGATTTGAAATAGCTCCACTGGAATTCCATCACCTCCACTAGCTTTGTTCATGGTGATGCTTTCTAAGGCCCACTTGACTTCACATTCCAGGATGTCTGGCTCTAAGTGAGTGATCACACCATCGTGATTATCTGGGTCGTGAAGATCTTTTTTGTACAGTTCTTCTGTGTATTCTTGCCACCTCTTCTTAATATCTTCTGCTTCTGCTGGCCATACCATTTCTGTCCTTTATCAAGCCCATCTTTGCATGAAATGTTCCCTTGGTATCTCTCATTTTCCTGAAGAGATCTCTAGTCTTTCCCATTCTGTTGTTTTCCTCTATTTCTTTGCACTGATCGCTGAGGAAGGCTTTCTTATCTCTCCTTGCTATTCTTTGGAACTCTGCATTCATATGGGCATATCTTTCCTTTTCTCCTTTGCTTTTCGCTTCTCTTCTTTTCACAGCTATTTGTAAGGCCTCCTCAGACAGCCATTTTGCTCTCTTGCATTTCTTTTTCTTGGGGCGGTCTTCCTCCCTGTCTCCTGGACAAGGGTACTATTACTACTGTCACTAAAACTACTTCAGAAATTTTAAATTTCCTATCATTGTATGAAAAAGTAATTTTGGCAGAATAAGTCTAGGTTCTGTGTAGAGAAAAAGAGAAAGCAATTAATTTGTAGGCCAATTAAAAAAATTTTTTATTAACAACAGAGTGTTTAACTCTTTCACACCCTGCAAGTATATATAGGAGAGATGCCAGAGGCTGCTGATACTGCCTAAGGGAATCAACATTTTTGGCCCCACTATGGAAAATAATAGGGGGTTCCCTAAAAAACTAAAAACAGAGATATCAAATTATCCAGCAATCCCCCTCCTGGGCACGTATCTGGAAAAGATGAAAACTCTAATTTGAAAAGATTAATGTACCCCAGTGTTCACAGCACACTATTTACAATAGTCCAGCTATGGAAGCAACATAGGTGTCTACCAGAAGATGAATGGATAAAGGAGATGTAGCGTGGCATACACTACACTGTGGAATATTACTTGGCCATAGAAAGAAAGAAATATTGCCATCTGAAGCAACCTGGAAGGACCTAAAGATTATCATACTAAATTAAGTCACAGAAAGACAAATATATTACTTACATACGAAATCTAAAAAATAATACAAATGAACTTATTTTCAAAACAGAAAGACTCACAGACATAGAAAATAAACTTATGGTGACCAAAGGGGAAAGGGAGGAAAATGAGGAATTAATTAGGTGTATGAGATTAATAGGAATAAACTGCTATACATAAAATAGATAAGCAACAAGGATTTACTGTATAGCACAGGGAACAATATTCAATATCTTATGATAACCTATAATGGAAAACAATCTGAAAACTATGTGTGTGTGTATATATGTGTCTCTGTGTGTATTTATATACATGTGCGTGTGTGTGTGTGTGTATATATATACATATATATCTGAATCATTTTGCTATATACTTGAAACTAACACAATATTGTAAAACTATATGTCAATAAACAAAAAGTCCTAATTATATCCTTTTGAAGCAACTTTATCAAAATAATGGTTTCAAAACACATTTCTTTGTCATTGAAACTTTAATCCTGAAGAAACCAGGTAATTTTCTATGTCCCAACGGTTAACAAGTGTGCCTATTTCAGGCAATGCAAGTTAAAAGAGAGAAGACACTGGTACATAATGGTCAGGGGAGGAGTATGGCTTAACAATGATCAAACCAGTCAGGGAGAGAAATCTGGGCCTTGCAAAATACTACTTTCTCTTCCCACTCCTAGGCCAACCTTACACTAATCCAAACAGACTAGGTGATATAATTCAAGAAGTTGACTTTGTTCCCTGCAAATCTCTCTCCTATATGACATGAAATTCTACCAATTAAAAAATTCCTTCGGGACTTTCCCTGCTGGTCCAGTGGCTAAGGCTCCACGCTCCCAATGCAGGGGGCACATGTTCCATCCCTTATCCGGGAACTAAGATCCCACATCCCAAAAGGAGCACCCCCCAAAAAATTGTTTTTCAATTATAGACAAGGGAAACTTCTAGGAGTGACTGTGCAGGAGATAGGGAACTACAAAAGGGAAGCCGAAGATTACTGAGCAGCTAATTTTATTTCCTCTGCCTTAGTAATAGTAGGATTTTATAGAAAAGCCATTAATGACTAAAAACTGTGAGATGAGGCCAAGGAATCTCTGCATTTTATTACGGACTCATTTAATCAGGCTGATTTAATCCTGAGGTTCTCCAAGAGGAGTTCCCTTTTGCTTATCTTATCTTACCTAATAAATACACAGTAGGACAAGGGATCAGAAGTAAAGCTCCCAGGCTATAGGGACAAGAATTAGGGTAAAAGGAGCCTACATCAATGACAGCTGCATTACTCTCATAGCAGAAGCTCAACATCTATACATATATTTTTACTAAAATGCTACTTATATCCACATATATAAACACATCATAATAACAAGAGTTATCATAAATTTAGCATAGACTAAATTTACTGAAGTATGTTTACATGACAATTTTCAAAACGTTTGAGAGTCAAAATATCTGTGCCTTCATATAGTCCCTAACTTAATACTAAGATGTAAGTATGTCTTTTTAGCAATAACAAGTACAGAAAATTATCATCTAAAATACAAAATGCTAACAGATGGGCTTCTGAAAGTTCATGTGGGTTCTATAAGGTTTTAAGTGTACGTCAATAAAATTGAGGAGTGAATGGAGAGGTCTACCATTCACAGCACCAGTAAATGCATATATGTGTATATCTATACATTTCCTACCCTTGAGTTTATAAACCTCATTTAACCTATCTTAAGAATTTTAAAATCAAAAGTCCTATCTATTGGTGTGTATATGGGAAGACAAGAGTAATTCATGATTTAGTTGCTAATAATAGATGACATCAAAGATTTATGAAATACATATACACACCTTCAACAATACAAAATAAGGCCTTTAATTTATTGCATAAACTCTTGGTAACTAGATATGGGTTTTCCCCCTCAAATAAGCTGTTTTAAGACTATTCCATTCTTTAGAATAAATGCTACTTGTACAACTATGAACTGGGAATAAAACTTATGCTTTGTACTTAGTAAGAAATTATGCACAAATTGAACACTTACTCATTCTAATATGTTTTCATACAAGAGTTGCAAAGACAATCCTACATATCATAGCAAAAAAAAAAATTCCATCTAGTAAATGGAGTAAATATAAGTACTTACTCAAGTGTCCAATTTTATGGTCTAATTTACATTTAAAAATTAACTTAATAACAAAGACATTAAATCTAATGTATGTATAGGTTTAATAAGGCCTAATACAACAATAAACAATCAACAGTGGTATACTCCATGAATATTAAGTAAAACAATATAATTAATACTATATTTTACTTAATATTAAACAATATTAAATTAAAATAGTCAAAAGTCTGAATTTGGCTAGATCAATAATGGTCAATGGTATATGGATTTAAAGTCTGTGTAAGTAATAGTGCTGTGCTAAGTTGCTTCAGTTGTGTCTGACTCTTTGTGACCCCCTGGCCTGTAGCCCACCTGGTTCCTCTATCCATGGGATTCTCCAGGCAAGAACACTGGAGTGGGTTGCCATGCTCTGCTCTAGGTGATCTTCCCGACCCAGGGACTGAACTTGCATCTCTTAATAGGCAGGTTCTTTATCATTAGCACAACCTGGGAAGCCCAAAGTATTGTTTCCCAAACTTAAAACTTTGTTTTAAAAAATATGGAATCCATTTAGTTAAAAGAAGAAAAAAGACACGATTCTTTGGTATCAGGTAGATGATGGGTTTAGGTAAAAGATTTCATCTGTTCTACTGGGTTTCTGGCACAGAGTATAAGGACCCTGGACACAGACAAGGGAAAGAAGAGCTCGAGTAGAGAGCCCTACACTTCATTCATGCAAGTGCCCGCTTTGCAATTTTGGTCACACTTTGTGATATTAATTCCCTAATATTTTTCTTTAATTTTGACTTGCTTTATTCTTCAATATTCACTTTTACTTTACCCTACCTTCCCCTCAAAAAACCCAGAAAATCACTGACTTAATATACTAGTTGTATTGTGTTCAAACATACATAAAATAGATAAATATCTTTAAAATGTAATGGGTTGTCTTTGTACCTCCTGAAGTCATCTTGAACACTAGTCTGGAGAGACAGGCCCAGGGGCACATATGTTGATAACAGGGCATAGGAATCAACATACCAGTAAGAAATTAGTATGGATAGGACATGGCCAATGAACACTGAAGCACTGTTTGGATTGTGTTTACTCTTCACTGCAAAAAACCCTATGTTATGTACAATCTTAGGTTAGGTTTGAAAGAAGGTGGCAAAGATCTTAGAAGTAGTAAGGAAGTGGTACTTGTCTGAGTATATACTTTTGAATAAGTTTGAAAACATGCTTATGTTCTATATATTCAAAAAATTAAATAAACATAGATGTGAAAGGAAAATAAAGGAAATGAAAGTGAGCTGAAACAAATAAACCCAACTTTATTTCAGACTAAAAACACAACCATACTGAATGGGGAAAGAAAAGAAAGAACTATAGCAGGTAACTTATGAACATGGTATTTGCATATGTACCCTAAGTCTTGGGCAGGAAAAGACCTGTAGATACATCCTGAACTGTTTATAGGATCTTTGTTTTCTGTAGTGGTATGGGTAAGGCAATTCTGAAACTACTGTAGATACATGGTTCAGCAAATGTGTATATGTATTAATATTACTGGAAGCCAGGGTTCTCATTGTGGAAGAATATATAGACACGCAATGGGAAAAGGCAAAAAAGACCAGGGGTCAGATTGAAACTGGAGATACTTGCTATGATAATTAAGATAGACATGTATTTGTACACAGATATATGTATTTTCACATATACATGTATACACTTTTCTGGTTCTATTTGCAGAAAGAGCCTAGAAGTAAAGACCTTAGTAGCAAGAAGGATTCCTAATTCTCAAATCTTGGTCTCTATGCCATCATCCATCAAAAGAAATCAGGATTCCTCAGAAAAATGGTTGATTTCAGGCCTAGGGCAGGGTGGATTCAAGGGGAGCCTAGAACATCTTGTTACACCAAAAAAACAAGAGTTTAAAAAAAAATAATGATGATAATAGGGGCCTGTTACAAGGACTTAAGAGCCAGCTTGAAGGTGCAGACACTGGCTAAATCTTGGATAATCTGAGCACCAAAATAATCCAGGGATTACAGTCCAGCAATTGTCAAAGTGTGAAAGGAAGATCTGCAGAATACCTATGACCCTTTTAGGGTGTTTCTGAGGCTTCTAATACTGCTAAGATGTTATTTTCCTCTTTTAATTTTTACATGAATGTACAATGGAGTCTTCCAGAAGTTACATGATATGTGATATAGTAACACACTGAATGAGGAAACAGATATGAAAAATCCACCTGTCTTTTATTAAGTCACACATTAGGAGGATTTACATATAAAACAAAGCAATGCTACTCTTTTCTCTAAATGTTTCTGTTTTGGAAAGTATAGTTATTTCTGATCAAAATATATTCTTTCCATAAATATGTAATGGATTTATTAGAGTTATTTTTAATGAATTATTAAATACTTTTAAAATTCCATTTTAGTTTCAATACAATAAATATTAAATACATACCTTACAAACAAAGCTCTTTCAATAATTATTAGGAGTTTAAAGGGATTCTGAGACCAAAATGCATAAGAACTATATAGCACTGAAAAGAAATGGAATCCACAAAGCCAAACCACTAAAAATATAGATAAACAGATGAATAAGTAAACAGAGATTAAAACACTCTTGCTTACCACAGAGCCAAACAGGATATGTGTAGTAACTGTAAGAGCTGGAAAATCATCATTTTATAACCATCCTGATAAAGAATGGTTCTGGTCAGAATCATTAAGAGGAGAGGATTCTGTCTTTTTTTTATTTGGATGTAATTTCCCTTTCCTCTACATTTAGGGTGTCCCTACACATTGGAAAACTAAATAAAACTTACTTGGTTAGAAATTTATAAAATTTCTAATTTGGTACCTCAAATACTGCTTTCCTAGGGTCTCGGTGACCCTACTGATGAGTAAGACCCTTGACAGGCACCAGTCTGAGGCAGGTGACACCAATGGCCCAGAAGAAGGAAACGGCACTTCCACGTTTCTCACTTGGGCCACTGCTTCTTTCCTAATCCATCCACACAGGCTAGGAAAAATATTTAAGCAGACTTTAAATGTTGAAGCATCACAACTCACAAAATATCTACCACAGTGGAGAATAAACTTTCTTCCATGAACACCAAATCAAAGACGGAGGCCTATGTTGGCTGTGGCCCACGAGCACATGCAATCCTGGTGAAGGTTTTCAACCAGCTGTCTACTTCCAGCCCAATATTTCCCGCTGGTGGAGCACCGCGAGGAGAATGAATGGAATTCAGGGGCGACTTTGAGGTGGAAAGAGATTGGGCTGAGTAAAGTGACACATCTCTGGGATAGCCATGCCCTTGAAAACAAGCAAGATTCAGGCCTTTGATGCCTGACAGGAGCCCCTGGCTTGGAGGAATGGTAATGAAGCAGGCAGGATGGCCAAGTAAGATCTTTGCTGCCTGACTGATGTCTGGTCCTTTACCCCAGTGGCAGAGATCAGTGCAAACCAGGTAATAATTCTAAATCAGTCTGTGTGGTGATGTATAGAAGACTGAATTTTGCATACGAAAGGAGGCTTAGAAGTGTCAATGCATAATATATGAAAGCGTGGGCTATTGAAAGCCAAGACCCATACTATATACGTTAGATTTGGATACTTAAAACCTTGTTATTCTGAACTCTTGTACATTTTTTTAAAAAACATCAATTAAGAGTACCAAATAAGAATCCTTACACTGAAAGTCATTTTCCAATTTGACTTACAGTGTAATTTGACTGAAGTTATTCAGAGGTAACTTTTTTTTACTATGAACCTGCTATGTACCAGGCAATGTTTATGTGCCCTTGATACATTATCCGTTATCCTTAAAATAATCTTTTACAGATGACGAAAATGAGACATAAGGTGATAAGCTTATCCAAATACACACAACTAATTAAAGTAGTAGAGCCAGTATTTGCCCCTAAGCTTGTTTTGGAATCCTAACAGTAAGCATTTTCCATTTAACACTTTAAAATTAGCATTTACAAAGTCTGCACATAATATCATTATAGATATCCAATTAAAAACTAACATTTTATTCATAACTATCATAAGCTATTATTTTCCCATAGTGATCAAATGAGGCATTCCTGCTTGAAAATGAGATGATTGTATAATTTGACATATTCTACATATATTTATGTGAGCACTGAAGACTATCTCAGCAGGTCTCAGCAGGTAATACTTTTTTAAAAGTAATTAAAGAGGCCTTCCAGATAAGCTTTCAGAATTTTTAAGATTGCCAACTAGTTCAATGGATTACCTAAAATCTTATTAGCTTCCCCATTCTTACAGGTTTCCCATAAGGAATCTCAGCTTCTTCTATCTTAGAGAATCCGAAATTATATAAAAATGCTTGGTTATTCTAAAATGCCTTATACAATATGGTTTAACTTTTCAGAACCCAAAAGTGAAAGGTCTTAAACTATACCCAGAAAAACAATGGAAAAATCACAAGGGATCTACTTCCTTTATCACCATAAACATTTTGTGGCAAGTTTTTAGCACAACAATATTCTTTTGTTTAAATCTGACTTCATAAATGTTTCAAAGGCTGTAAATAACATTTGTAAAATTTAGGTCTTAAAGTACACAGGAAGAACATCAAAATTTAAGACAAGAAAAGATGAACCTACTGCGAATTTGTGTCTATGCTTTTTCACATGGACAATAAACTCTTATTTACTGTCTTTTCTTAGAGTTCCATAGTAATATTATATGCAGAGTACATCATGCGAAATGCCAGGCTGGGTGAATCACAAGCTGGGGTTGCTGGGAGAAATATCAACAATCTCAGATATGCAGATGACATCACTCTAATGGCAGAAAGTGAAGAGGAACTAAAGAGCGTCTTGATTAGGGTGAAAGAGGAGAGAGAAAAAGCTGGCTTGAAACTCAACATTAAAAAAAGGATGATCATGGCATTGGGTCCTATCACTTCATGGCAAATAGAGGGGGAAAAAGTGGAAGAAGTGACAGATTTTATTTTCTTGGGCTTTAAAACCACTGCAGATGGTGACTGCAGCCATGAAACTTAAAGATGCTTGCTCCCTGGAAAGAAAGCTATGACAAACCTAGATATTAAAAATCAGATATATCACTTTGCTCACACAGTCAAAGCTACAGTTTTTCCAGTAGTCATGTCATGTACAGGTGTGAGAGTTGGACCATAAAGAAGGCTGAGCACTGAAGAATTGATAGTTTTGAATTGTGGTGCTGGAGAAGACTCTTGAGAGTCCCCTGGACAGCAAGGAGACCAAACCAGTCAACCCTAAAGGAAATCAACCCTGAATATTCACTAGAAGGACTGATGCTGAAGTTGAAACTCCAGTACTTTGGCCACCTGATGCGAAGAGCTGACTCACTGGAAAAGACTGATGCTGGGAAAGAAAGAGGGCAGGAGGAGAAGGGGATGACAGAGGATGAGATGGTTGGATGGCATCACCAAATCGATGGACATGGGTTTGGGTGAACTTCGGGAGTTGGGGATAGACAGGCAGGCCTGGCGTGCTGCAGTTCATGGGGTTGCAGAGTCGGACATGACTGAGTGACTGAGGTGACTGACCAGGAGACAGTGAAGGACGGAGGAACCTGGCGTGCTGCAGTCCATGGGGTCACAAAGATCGTACATGACTAAGTGACTGAACAACCAACAACAGTAATATTATAAGCAAATAAAACTTGAAAATTCTCAAAATGCTATTCAAACAATAAGGTGGTTTAGTCGCTAAGTCATGTCCAACTCTTGTGACCCCATGGACTATATAGACTACCAGACTCCTCTGTCCATGGGATTCTCCATGCAAGAACACTCAAGTGGGTTGCCATTTCCTTCTCCAGGGTATTATCTTGACCTAGGAATCGAACCCTGGTCTCTTGAACTGCAGGCAGATTCTTTAACGACTGAGCTACAAGAGAAGTCCCTATATATTGAGGAATCTATTACAATAATCTAAAAAGATTCAAAGTCAAAAGTTCAGTAGGTTTTCTGATTCTGGTCCCGAGTCAGGCACATACATCTTAGAAATGTCCAGTATTTTACTTCATTTATATCCTTTCCATTACTGCGGAAATCAAACATTGAAAATAGCTATGTTTTAAAAAAAATAGACACCTGAATGTTCTGTATAAAATCACCTAGTTTCCAAACTTCAAGGAATTTTTTATGCTCAGAAAAAGTGCAGCTGTAATTACACTTGTCCCTCACCCCCAAAAGAATTAATCATTAAAAAGAAAAATTCAAATGATGGATTCATACTATTTATGAACATACATAATAATGTGTTCACTTTGAAGAGCTGAAAGAGAAGCAGCCTTCTGGTTTTGATTGATGTTTAGGAAATCAGTATCTTGAAGTACTTTATTCATCTAATATATTCTACAGTTCTTTGTAAAGCTAAATTATATTCAATGTATAAAGTATATTTATGTTGAGAATTTCAACATTTGAAGAAATAACACAAAAAACTAACATTTGATGATTCTGCTATATAACTATGTCTGAATCATGACAGATGAGTTAAATGTCTTAAATACACATAAAAAGAGAAGGAAAATAAAGGAGGATATAAAATTTTTTTTAGCCAAATTAAACAGGCTTTAAGACATATTATACAGAAATTTCAGGTTTTAAAAAGACTATTCTTACAATGAGGAAATTTATGATTGACTGAAAATTTTTTTTTTTCATTTTGAAGTGAAAGTTGTTAGCTAAAACAAACAAATTCCAATCTGGTACATCCTTAATATAAAAAGGAATAGTATTTCCTCCTCTCAAAATTAGCAAACACTCATAGTGTTGTAAAACAAATATAATCAAAGCATTTGATTTCCATTTGAATACTTCGGGCTGTCAATGAGAGGTAAAGAGAAAAGCTGAAGGAATTAATTTTTTAAAGTGGCAAATATTATTAAAATTTAGAGAATTATTAAACTACGCTATACCACTTGCAAACCTTGGGACTACCTCAAATTTTATTTTCAGATTTGAAAGGTAGATGACATGGCTGATCATTTGATTACTTTCTAGACCCAAACAGTTTCACAGAAATCAAAGTTCTTGGCCATTTCTCAAAGATCATAAAAGCATCAAGGACTGCACTGTTAGCTACCATGACTAATTCACAAAACAAATGACAGTTTTAAATATGGATAATTTAGTGAAAATAGAGTATATTTTGTGATGCATTAGTCTTAATTTTAAAATATATATATATTTAGTTATTAGTCCATGAAATTTCTAATACCCTTCATTCATCTATTTAGTTTGGTTAACATCAGGCACTACTTATGAATGAACAGAAATCTATTCTGATATAGAAAGAGACCACATATACTCACCTAATGAAACATGATACATTCATGATACATACATCTATTTAATAGGAACTATACTAGTATTTGTGAACCAGATTTCTAAGTATAAAAACTGGGCTCAGTTGGTAAGAGACTGAGGTGTCAATAATTTTCAAACTCTTGTCTTTAAAAATACCTTCTTTAGTAGATGAATTTATGAAACTGTTCAAAGCAGAGCTTCTCTGGTTGAGGCAGGCAGGGGTCCAAAGTACAATTTACTTTTTCTCTCCTCCCCTTCCCTGGAGACAACCTCCTTACATTGTTAGAGTTCCAAGAAGCACTGTGCAATTCATTAACACAGACCGTGTACTGCACTTCTGAAACTGCAAAATCCACCCATGACCATATATTCACTCTCCAGACAAAATCAAGATCTTGTGAATAGCAGAAAGACCATATTGCTTCTCTTCCTACCCAATCTTTCACGTAGTTAATCCTGTGATCTGTCACAAACTCCTGAGTGATCCATGTAATACAATGCAGGACTGTTCCTTAAATTTCATACCCTAAGGAGTGGTGGTAGTGTAGTCACTAAATCGTGTCCGACTCTTGCAACCTCATGGACTGTAGCCCACCAGACTCCCCTGTCCATGGGATTTTCCAGGCAAGAATACTGAAGTGGGTTGCCATTTTCTTCTCCAGGGGATCTTCCCAACCCAGGGATTAAACCCAGGTCTCCTGCATTGCAGGCAGATTCTTTCCTGACTGAGCTACCAGGGAAGCCCTAAGGAGATACAGGCCTACTTCAGTTGCGGAGTACTTGAAGACGGGTGTCTCCAAATTACTGTGCACAAGAATGTGGGGACTGTCTCTAGTCAAGAGTATACTGGTAACGCACGTCAGGATATTACCTGCAAAAGAATCAAATAACTGGACTTAAAATTTCTTTTTTAGTAGTAATAAATGATAAAGCTTAACACTTTTTTCCTAAGCCTTGCTACTTCTTTATAAGCTTCCAGAGTCCAGAGACAATATAATTTAGCAACATATCAATAACATTTTGCTAAAGTGGTTTTATTCATTAGTATTATCTGATTCATGCAGAAGAGCAAAATCATATTTATTGAGCAACATTTATGTGCGTAGTACTTAGCTGACACTTTTACTTCCCACACCCTCCTCGCCCTTTGGGCCGAGAGCAACTTAACTACTGTATGACAATAGCACCACCTATTGGTTGGCAAAGGGCTCATAACAATCCAAAGCCCACCTGCTTCCTTGCCCTTCAGAAAGACTAAGGCATAATTTGGGCTCTTCTTTTATTCCACCTTTTATTATTAAACCCACTTGAAAAAAATTTCAGCTAAGTCAAACCTACTTGAAAAAGTCTTCATATATATATATATAAAAGTAAGTGTAAGTAAGTGTTAGTTGCTCAGTCGTGCCTGACTCTTTGTGACCCCATGGACTGCAGCCCACCAGTCTCCTCTGTCCATGAGATTTTCCAGGCAAGGATACTGGAGTGGGTTGCCATTTTCTTCTCCAGGGGATCTTCCCAACCCAGGAATCAAACCTGGGGGTCTCCTGCACTGCAGGCAGATTCTTTACCAACTGAGCTACAAGGGAAGCCACCTCAGGCAAAGAGTTGACTCATTGGAAAAGACTCTGATGCTGGGAGGGATTGGGGTCAGGAGGAGAAGGGGACGACAGAGGATGAGATGGCTGGATGGCATCACTGACTCGATGGATGTGAGTCTCAGTGAACTCTGGGAGCTGGTGATGGATAGGGAGGCCTGGCGTGCTGCGATTCATGGGGTCACAAAGAGTCGGACACGACGGAGCGACTGATCTGATATATACACACACACACACACACACACACACACACACACACATATTCTTTTCTTCTCCTTCATCTCTCCTTTTAGAAAACTGTAGAGTTCCCTGGTGGCTCAGATGGTAAAGAATCTGCTTGGAATTGGGGTTTGATTCCTGGGTCAGTAAGATCCCCTGGAGAAGAAAATGGCAACCCACTTAAGTATTCTTGCCTGGAGAATTCCATGGACAGAGTAGCCTGGCGGGCTATATTCCATGGGGTCACAAAAAATCAGACAGGACTGAGCAACTAATATTTCACGGCCTTCATTCAGAGTTATTACAACTCTCTTTAATTCCATTGCTAACCAATACGTGTTTTTGCTGCTGCTGCTAAGTTGCTTCAATTGTGTCTGACCCTGTGAAACCCCATAGATGGCAGCCCACCAGGCTCCTCCGTCCATGGGATTTTCCAGGCAAGAGTACTGGAGTGGGTTGCCATTGCCTTCTCCAGTGTTTTTGCTAACATGCAGCAATTCAGATGAATTGAGGGTTAAAAGGGATTTGAGAATTATTCTGGAAACCGAAGCGCCATTTATAACACAATTACTATTGAAAAATGTGTTCAATTTAAGCAAGCTGCTTATGTGGAACTTTTGGAATTCAAGTAGGTTGGGAACTTGCTTTAAAACAAAAATATAAAAGCATTAAGACCTCACTGTGGTTTCCAAGGCAAATGCAGGAATAGAATTCTGATACAAAACTATATTGCATATACCTTCCCCCTTTTTAGAGTTGATGAACATCTGCCTTGTCCTGTGGAATCTGAATCTTTCAGTACACACACTGGAATATTCAAAAAAATGATGGAGATATATTGCTACTCTGCAGTGGCTCATTAAAGTTACACCAATGATATTAGATAATATTAGATCTCAATATTTTAACTTCATCTCTATGATGAAAATTACCAGGATTACATCTATTACTCTAACCACTTCAGTTCAATCCCTCATTCATGTCTGACTCTTTGCGACCCCAAGGACTACAGCACGCCAGGCCTCCCTGTATAACTAACCACTTACTGAGCACCAACCATGAACTGATGTCCTTACACTTCTGTTACACAGAGCTTTGCATCTTTCTGTAACACATCCTTAGTATCTAGCCCCTGAAGTTGTCCTGTCTTCATGGTAAACTCTGTAAGTTCTCATATGTGGGAATACCATGTTGAAGCGGGGAAATAAGACACCCCAAGCTAAGCGATCAATATGAAGCAACTTTTTAAAATGTAATTGATTTGTTTTGGGTTTTTTCTTGGCTTCAGGGCACAGCATGTGGGATCTTAGTTCCTCAACCAGGAATCAAATCCATGCCCCTTGCAGTGGAAGTATGGAGTCTTAACCAACTGGACCACTAGTGAAGTACCAATAGGAGGTCATTTTTGTTTTGGTACCAGTCAAGTAGCAAAGGTTTTGTCCCTTGGCCTTTCCCCTGTACTTCAGTTCTAGCCTGATAACCTGATTTGAATCCAATTTGTTACAGGAAAGGGAATGTTATATGCCTCTGCTCCATATACATTGTACTTGTAACTGCTCTCACCTGTCTGGACAGAATCTATTCTTGGTGGAAAGACAGATCCTACTCCTGCACACCAATTCCATGGTCTACTGAAACTTGTCTATGGCTTAAGGATGATGTCAAGTGCCTGAGTTGCCAAGCCCTCTCTGGCCTTGCAAATCTCCTGTCTAGGACTAACTCATCAGGACTTGGAAACCTATGGTCTGGTCTGTTGATTCATCAGTCGTTATGACATCTGGGCTTCCCAGGGGGCTCAGTGGTAAAGAATCTGCCTGCCAATGCAGGAGACACAGGTAACTCATGTTCAATTACTGGGTCAGGAAGATCCCCTGGAATAGAAAATGGCCAGCCACTCCAGTACTTTTGCCCGGGACAGAGGAGCCCGGGGGCTATGGTCCAAGTTGTCACAAAGAGTCAGACATGACTGAGCATGAGCACTCCTCTTCCCTCCTATGACATCCACCTGTCCTGAGCCTCAGTCACTTTTCCCTTAAAATCTCTCAAGTCTTTGGATTGTACTATTGCTTTACTCACTTCCTAATTTAAAAACTTCAATTGTTTTCATAATATTAATATGAATATACTTAACATTGTATTTTTCTTGTTAAATTGGTCAATAGTATGTTTTAAAATTAAGATAATTTCAATTGATTTTACTACTGCTCGCCATCCATGATGCAAACTTTCAACAAAATACATAAATACTTATTAATGTTCCTCTAATTTAATCTTTTTATATCATTATTACACCCCTAACCCCCACCCAGGCCCTTCTTGTTTCATGTCTATATTAATAGAAAAACCTCTCTAATCATACTATATTTCTTTCTTACATAACCATCCTGGGTAGACAGTCAGGTAAGTCAGCCATTTAAGGATCCGTGCTGATGGCTATTCAGCCACTGTCAACATGTGACTTTCAAGGTTTCCTGAGCACTGCCATTTCACTCAGCTAAAAAGAAGAGAGGGCCCTGAGAAACATACATGCAGAGTTTTATTGGCCAGGTCAGGAAGTGACTCACATTACTTTCACTCACAGTGAACTAGAAAAAAACAGTGAACATAAAAATCTAGCTACACCTAATTTTAAAAGATGCTGGTACATGTAGTCTAGCTGTGTGTTCAGGAAGGAGAAAATGGATTTTAGTGGAGAGTAGTGGTCTGAAGTGACTTAGCAGCAGCAGCAGCAGCAGTGGTCTCTACAAATATATTCCTGGATAAAGCCAAATCAACAAAGAAACTGAGATGTGGAGGTCAGAGTGGAAGCAGGTGTGAGTGGGTCCAGCCAAAGGAGACACGGCTGCCAAAGAGTCTATTAGCAAGTTTGGCCTGGCCTTGGCCATTGCAGGAGGCGTGGTGAACTCTGCCTTGTATAATATGGATGCTGGGCACAGAGCTGTCATCTTTGATGGGTTCGGTGGAGTGCAGGACATTGTCATAGGAGAAGGGACTCACTTCCTCATCCCTTGGGTACAGAAACCAATTATCTTTGACTGCCGCTCTCGACCACGTAATGTGCCAGTAAACACTGGTAGCAAAGATTTACAGAATGCCATCACCACCATATGCATCCTCTTCTGGCCGGTGGCTAGCCAGCTTCCTCACATCTTCCCCAGCATTGGAGAGGACTAGGATGAGAGTGCGCTGCCAGTCCATCACTACAGAGATCCTCCAGTCCGTGGTGGCTCGGCTGGAGAACTGATCACCCAGAGAGAGCTGGCCCCCAGACAGGTGAGCGATGACCTCACAGAGCGAGCAGTGACCTTTGGGCTCATCCTGGATGACCTATCCTTGACCTTTGGGAAGTTCACAGAGAGGTGGAAGCCAAACAGGTGGCTCAGCAGGAAGCAGAGAGGGCCAGATTTGTGGAGGAAAAGGCTGAGAAGCAAAAGAAGGAAGCCATCATCTCCATGGAGGGCGACTTAAAGGCAGCGGAGCTGATCGCCAACTCGCACACAACCGCCACTGCCATCGCAGGCAGTGATCCAGCTGCGCAAGCGGGAGGCCGCGGAGGACATCGCATAGGAGCTGCCGCGCTCTCGGAACATCACCTACCTGCCCTGCGGACAGTCGGTGCTCCTCCCTCTGCCCCCCTGAGGCCCACACCTCCTGGGCTGTCTGGATCACAGCCCCGAAGATGTTCAGCACCACCTTCCTTCTGCTACCCCAGAAATCACTGTGAAACTTCATGATTGGCTTAAAGTGAAGAACATTAAAGTAAAATCACTTCAGATCTCTTACTCAATCAGATTAAGCTCTTTGATTCTTCTCATTTCCATCCCCCTTTTTTTCAATCCACCTCCCTACCCAAAATTGCC
This sequence comes from Bubalus kerabau, assembly GCF_029407905.1. Taxonomy (NCBI): domain Eukaryota; kingdom Metazoa; phylum Chordata; class Mammalia; order Artiodactyla; family Bovidae; genus Bubalus; species Bubalus kerabau. Next base: position 20,145,428 of record NC_073641.1, read on the forward strand.
AAGTACTTACACAGACCAGCTTGGCTCCTGTCTTTGGGGCCGGCTGGTACTCCAGCCCAGGCACTGGCAACTGGCAGAAGAAAGGCAGGGCTTTGTGTGTGACAAGCTGGGACTCAGCAAGTAAACTTGTAGCCTCCAACCAACCCTTGATGCAGGACTTGAGGGAAATGGCACACACAGATGAACGGGGAACACAGGCCTCAGATTTCTCCAGTGGTTCCTGCACAGACCCAGCTGAAGAGAGGTGCTGGGGAAGGTCAGAGAGGAAGCGATCCTTCTCTTACCATAAAGCTGATGCTCTTTAACTGCGGGACCAGAGGAGGCAGGTGTGTACAAACAGCACAGACTGAAGAATCTGCCCCCGTGAAGGTGGGTGGGCCTGATCTGCTGCGCTCCCCAGAGTCCTGGAATGGACTTGGATAGTGAGAGCAGGCCTGGACTGAGACGAGAGTCCTGTGGCCTTCCTTTCTACCTCCCACCTTTGTGTCTCAAATACCCGGTGGATTTCCAGCTTGAAGGATTGCATCTGCCCAGGGCTGCACGGGCCTGCCAAAGTCGTGTGCATCCAGTGTTCCTGTCTCCCTGGTTCAGAGACTGTCCTTCTAGAGGGCTCTGTGCCTGTGCCTTGAAAGAAATGACCATGGGAAGAAGACATTTATGTAAATTACTATCAATAAATGACACCCAGACCTTTCAGCTCAAAAAAAAAAAACAAACCCAAAGAAACAGAATACCAGACCATGTCATTTTGGCCCACAGAGAAACTTCCCCCCACTTTTTAACTGAATTATGGTTGACTCAAAATATTAGTTTCAGGTGTACAACACAGTGATGTTATTTTTAAGGATTTTATTCCATATAAAAATATTGGCTACATTCACTGTGCTGCACGTTACATTTTTGTAACCTATTTTATATCTAGTAGTTTCTACCTCTTAATCCACTTCACCTATCTTGTCCCTCCTTCTAATTACTCAAAACTGTTTTTACTGAATTAAAAATCTGGTGAAACACCACTACCCATATTTTAATGCAATTATAAGAAATACTTCAGGAAAAAAAGGTATCAAATCAATCAAGTGATGCTGTAAAAGACACCTGTTCATTACACTGTATAATACCTACATAGGAAAACCCTGGGAGACTCACATCAGATATGAGTACTGAGGATAATAGAAAATGAATGTCATTTTTCTTTTACGGGACTAGGAAAAATTAACAACACTAACCCAGCGTTATTATTGATGGTGCAGAAAAATTTACAAGCACTTATATTATTGGGAAAGTACATCAGCCAGTATGAACTGTGTGACCAACTTTGTTTCCTTTTCTGGACAGACCACCAAGAAGCTCAGCAGAATGTTCACAAATTATCTCTGCTGCTGCTGCTGCTAAGTGGCTTCAGTCGTGTCCGACTCTGTGCGACCCCATAGACGGTAGCCCACCAGGCTCCCCCGTCCCTGGGATTCTCCAGCGGGGTAATTACAAGAGAAACTTTGTACTTTTTTGATTGGTTGGCTTTTTTAAAATAAGAAACATGCATTTTTTAAGAAATAAAAGCAAAAGGAGGCTATTTTCATTTTTGTAAACTAAAAATTAGTCATATTCCTCCAAGATAGTTGTTTAGATGATTGATCTCATAGCCACTGTGAAGTTCTGACTGGAAGGCTTTCTCCATTTGAATTTGCTGCTATAAAGCCCAGAGTTACATTTGTGGTTCACTCTTAGAAAATGTGCAGGTAACGAGAGTTTATGTGAGAGCCTTATACCTGGCTCCACTTTCCCCTCATGCTGATTTTCCTCTCTCCTTTCACTGCGATTTTATGTCTTTTTCTTTGAGTCCTCAATCTCATGTCTTCTCCAGAAGGAAGAGAATTATCTTATAAAACAGTTTTATTGTGTCACAACTCTATCACTCTTTGTATACAAAACCTAAAGATTCTACTCCATGTATTTTTCGTAAAAGCAAGAATCAAAATTCCTCACCTCATTTACAAAAAAAAATCTAAATAGAAAATAGTTATAATAATAAACATATATTTATATAAACACACACGCAAATACATAGGTCAAAGACTTTGCTATATATGGGAGAAAGAGAAGAAGGTTCAAAACACTCACAGTCTGGTTCAGCGGTGCCAGCATGATTTCACCATGACTCACATCAATCTAATGGCCTCACATTCCGGAAGGGACACCAAGACATTCTGTATGTACAGTTCTCAGTATGATAGTAACAACTTTGGCTCTTTGGCTATTACTGATCTGAAACATACTGGTGGTCTCAAGGGTCAAATGGTTAAGAACAGAGATTGACTACAATACAGAGAGACAACTATAAGAGAGAAAATGCTCTATGCTATATCACACACTGGGCTTTCCAGGTGGCGCTAGTGGTAAAGAACCCACCTGCCAATGCAGGAGACATAAGAGATGTGGATTTGACCTTGGGTAGAGAAGATCCCCTGGAGGAGGGCATGGCAACCCACACCAGTATTCTTGCTTGGAGAATCCCATGGACAGAGGAGCCTGGTGGGTTACAGCCCATAGGGCCGCAGAGTCGGACACAACTGAAGCGACTTAGCACCCACACACATACCACACACACACACAAATATGGTACCCAAAACTGTGGAGTATAATGGAGTATAAAAGAGTCAACTGGCACAATATTCAAATTTAGACTTTTGCCATGATCTCGAAACAAGATTGTATATTCCATAATAATGTTCTCTGTGTTAAAGCTTGGCTTAAATTATACTACTATATCTCACACCTATTAAGATATCTACTATTAAAAAAAAAAGAAAATAACAAGTGTCAGCAAGGATGTGGACACAACGGAACCCTTGTGCACTGCTGGTGGGAATGTAAATCTGTACAGCTGCTATGGAAAAGTGTACGATGCGCCTCAAAAAAGTTAAAAGTGGAATTATCATGTGATCCAGAATTTTACTTCTGGGCATATAAGCAAAAGAACTGAAAGCAGAGTCTTGAAGAGATATGTGTACACCCATGCTCACAGCAGTACCACTTACAACAGACAAAAGATGGAGACAACCCAAGAGCCCATTGACAGATTAACAGATAAGCAACATTTGTGGCATATAGATAACGATTCAATATTATTCAGCCTTAAAAAGGAAGGAAATTGTGACAAATGCTACAACATGGAAGGACCTTGATGACATTATGCTAAGTGAAACAAACCAGTCACAAAAAGACAAACACTGTATGATTCTACTTGTATGAGGTGCCTACTTTCTTCTGTGTTCATAGAAATAGAAAACAGAACGGTGGTTGACGGGAACAAATGGGGAAGGAAAGTTGTTGTTTAATGGGTATAGAGTTTCAGGTTTTCAAGATGAAGAGTTTTAGAGACTGGATGTAAAACAATGTGAATGTGCTTAACACTACTAAGTTGTGCACTTAAAACTGGCTAAGATAGAAAATTTTATGTTATTTGTGTTTTACCATAATTGCATACATATATGTATGTGTATGTACATGCATGTATGTGCAAGCATATGTATATAAAATTTACAGATTATGTAGCCCTGTAATGACAGTTCTTCAGCTTCTGGTAACTAAGACATGGTCTCCTGAAAGGAAGTGAATGGACACATTTAAAAGGTCTGGGGCTTATCACAGAAGTAAGAACGAGCATGTTTTTCTATATATTTCATCTGTAGCTTTTCCTCCAAGTGAATTACAAACTCCTTTATGTATAAACACAGTATCTTCTGCTTATCGCAGACAGTCAATATTCCATGCCAGGCAAATAGAAAGCTGGTTGGCACAAGAATGTTTAGGTTGCATGTTACTCATATCTCCAAATTTTAACAATATAATTTTAAAATAAGCTAGAACTGAAAGGAAATTTGGGAGATCATACTAGAATCATCATCAAGCCGTTTCTTAAAGCTCTTAAAAACCAAGGAATATAAACTTATTTCATCATTATTCATTCAAAGACTTTACGCATTAGGTTAAAAAAGTGCCCTCAGAAAATGTCATCAAACTATACAGAGGTGATCATTGACAACAGTGTGAATTAACTAAATGCCACTTAAACATAAACTTGGATCAAGGTCACACAATTTCTCAGTACAGAACATGGAATTTAAATTCTGGTCTGCATGACTTCAAAGCCTGTGCATATACCATTTCCTATCACCCTTTAATGTCAACAAATGTACAACCAAAATAGTTAAACTACTCTATAAAACTAAATGTAAGTTTGGGTACACTCAATACTTCTTGTCAAGAACACAGTTAGCGCTGATAGAGGATAAATCAGTTTAGTTCAGTCGCTCAGTCGTGTCTGACTGTTTGCAACCCAATGAACAGCAGCACGCCAGGCCTCCCTGTCCATCACCAATTCCTGGAGTCCACCCAAACCCATGTCCATTGAGTCGGTGATGCCATCCAACCATCTCATCCTCTGTCGTCCCCTTCTCCTGCCCTCCCATGTTTTATTTCTCAAATAACTTTTTAGTACTTGATGAGATCCTAAATTACATGGACTAAAAACAACTTTTTACCTAGAAGTGATTTTTTTTCTTTTAATCTTTCTTAATAAAGGAAACTCTTTGTAACAAGGAAAAGTGGGTTTATAAAAAATAACTATGTCCTCTTGTGACCTATTTATATTATTTTTAATAAAGGGCTACTTGAATATATTGACTCAAATAGTATATAATTAGAGGATGTAATACCACAGGGATAAACTTGATCTTTAAAATTGCCAGATTAATATCCTTTCTATATATATTACAAAGAATACAAAATTCTGATATAAATCTAAAATGCTTAATTTTGTAGATTAGTATGAATAGGCTTTAAAAATATACCTTGGCTTATATTTAAAAATATACCACAGAGCTGAAGGAGGGCCTAAAATTGCACCTCATCTTTTGCTTTTCTCTCTTTGAATATGAATGGATAGTATCAGGGTTCCCTTACTTTCTTGTTTCATTTCCGGAAACAGCCATCCATTACATCCCTTTCTCCAGGCATCTCACATACTCTGTGGCTTTCAAATACCAAATTTGATGATTGTTGTTGTGATGACTTTTGTTGTGGTGGAGGTTTAGTCGCTAAGTTGTGTCTTACTTTTGCAACCCCATGGGCTGTAGCCCACCAGGCTCCTCTGTCCATGGAAAGCCTGGCGTGCTGCAGTCCATAGCGTTGCAAAGAGTCAGACACAACGGAGCAACTGAACTGAACTGAACTGGCTTCCACATAGAGATGGTAGGGACGGATAGTTTCACTTGCATGTTATGTCAAAAGCAACTTTGACATGCAACCGACAAAGCCTGAAAAAGCAGATCCGATTGTGAATGTTCTTCTGCCACCACTCCTCTCCCAAATCGCCCATCTTAATCCACTCTAGTCAGACTTTGACGTCCTTACAGTCTCAAAGATGATATTTTGCACTGCCTCATTGCTTCTAGCAAAAGAATGAGAAACATCTAAATCACAAAGAAGAATGAGGAATGATACTTCTCCACTACAATGTCTTCAAGGAAAAAACACAAAGGTTACAGGAAGAACTCTTATTCAGGTGTTAGGGTCAAGATCAAGTTTTCTGACATTGAGAAATAAGGTGATTAGACCAGGTATAATGGGTTGAAGAGGGCTGCCTTGGGAGACAGTCTTGGTAACATTAACTTCTCAATGCAAATTATTAAACATTTCCATTACCCTTACCCTTAGGAAAATTCATTTATCCAACAAGAATCTTAAGCTTATAACTCCAATGCCTCATTCTTCACTTCATACAAAAACAAAACCTGTCCATGCCTTTGAAATAGTTCAAGGTACCCTATCATATTAAACAGCATCCACATTTTTAACTCAGTCTCCTTTCCAAAAAGTTTAATCTGAGTAAGCACTAACCCTGGGATACAAAAATAATTTGACACTGAGTTATTCTGTAAGAAATGATATGAATATTTCTGTTTTTTTGTTTTTTTTTTACTTAAAATGGATAAACAAGGAAACATATCTCCTCAGTTGAAAGTCATCCAAACATAATTTCCAAACTCTCCAAATCGTAAAGGGGGGAAAAAAAATCCAAGGGAATGAATTCTCAAAGTTAGCTCCAGAACATATCAGGAGTTTAAAAATATATTAGAACTGGCTAGGTCTCATTCAGATACACACTTAAATTTGTGATATGAAAGAGAAATGAATTCATGGGTCAATAATAAGAATGCCATTTTAAAAGGAAGAATATGAAAATAAACAAGTTTATCTTGTTTTTTTCACTTCATGTTTAATAAATCACTTTGAAAGTAAACTTTCTTTGTTCTTTTATTCCATCCTCCATGAAATGAGAACTATAAAATCACTGATAAACGGCTCGAAAGACTTTCCCTTCACCATAGCGACAGTATTCACCCTTACGTAAATGCCACTTAAGCTGCCCCTAGGCAAACACGGCACCACCAGACACTCCATTTTACTCCTTTTACTTTTCCTGTCCTTAATACCTCAGAGGAAACCCAACTGGGAATAGTTGGGTCGATCCTTTTTTAGGCTGTGGGCTCTGTGGCAGGTTATAATCCTAGCTGACAAAGATAAGGTTCTCATCATGGTTTAAACAACATGAAACATCAGAGAGAAAAACGCGGCTGTTACAGCACTGAGGTCCACAGGAAGTGCGCGCCTAGTGCAAAGCACGGTTGGTTCAGAAATTACTGAGCTCAACCCTCATCTCAAAAACTTATGGCAGTGTTTTACTTTGCAGGTCTCTACAAATAACTAATATGACCTTGACACCAGTTAAGCTGAAAAACATATGCTGAATAAAAGATTTTTTTTTTAAACTGCAAGTACTGTGGTGTTGGAGAAGACTCTTTTTTCATTAAATTTTGAGTATGATTTTTTTTTATTTATTTTAATTGGAGGCTAATTACTTTACAATAGTGTAGTGGTTTTTGCCATACATTCACATGAATCAGCCATGGGTGTACATGTGTTCCCCATCCTGAACCCCTGTCCCACCTCTCTCCCCATCCCATCCCTCTGGATCATCCCAGTGCACCAGCCCTGAGCACCCTGTCTCATGCATCAAACCTGGACTGGCAATCTGTTTCATATATAATAATATACATGTTTCAAAGTTATTCTCTCAGATCATCCCATCCTCACCTTCTCCCACAGACTGCAAAAGACTGTTCAATATATCTGTGTTTCTTTTGCTGTCTCGCATATAGGGTTATTGTTGCCATCTTTCTAAATTCCATATATATGTGTTAGTATACTATATTGGTGTTTTTCTTTCTGACTTACTTCACTCTGTATAATAGGCTCCAGTTTCATCCAACTCACTAGAACTGATTCAAATGTATTCTTTTTAATGGCTGAATAATATCCCATTGGAGAAGGCAATGGCAACCCACTCCAGTACTCTTGCCTGGAAAATCCCATGGACGGAGGAGCCGGGTAGGCTGCAGTCCATCGCGTTGCTAAGAGTTGGACACGACTGAACGACTTCCCTTTCACTTTTCACTTTCATGCATTGGAGAAGGAAATGGCAACCCACTCCAGTGTTCTTGCCTAGAGAATCCCAGGGACTGGGGAGCCTGGTGGGCTGCCATCTATAGGGTTGCACAGAGTCGGACACGACTGAAGCGACTTAGCAGCAGCAGCAGCAATATTGCATTGTGTATATGTACCACAGCTTTCTTATCCATTCATCTCATGATGGACATCTAGGTTGCTTCCATGTCCTGCCTATTATAAACAGTGCTGAGATGAACACTGGGGTATGCGTGATCTCTTTCAATTCTGGTTTCCTAGGTGTATGCCCAGCAGTGGGATTGCTGGGTCATATGGCAGTTCTATTTCCAGTTTTTTAAGGAATCTCCACATTGTTCTCCATAGTGGCTGTACTAGTTTGCATTCCCACCAACAGTGTAAGAGGGTTCCCTTTTCACCACACCCTCTCCAGAGTTTGTTTGTAGACTTTTGGATAGCAGCCATTCTGACTGCATGAGATGGTACCTCATTGTGGTTTTAATTTGCATTTCTCTGATAATGAGTAATGTTGAGCATCTTTTCATGTGTTTGTTAGCCATCTGTATGTCTTCATTGGAGAACTGTCTGTTTAGTTCTTTGGCCCATTTTTTTGATTGGGTTGTTTATTTTTCTGGAATTGAGCTGCAGGAGTTGCTTGTATATTTTTGAGATTCTTTGTCAGTTGCTTCATTTGCTATTATTTTCTTCCATCTGAAGGCTGTCTTTTCACCTCGCTTATAGTTTCCTTCGTTGTGCAAAAGCTTTTAAGTTTAATTAGGTTCCATTTGTTTATTTTTGCTTTTATTTCCATTACTCTGGCAGGTGGGTTATAGAGGATCCTGCTGTGATTTCTGTCGGAGACTGTTTTGCCTATGTTTTCCTCTAGGAGTTTTATAGTTTCTGGTCTTACGTTTAGATCTTTAATCCATTTTTAGTTTATTTTTGTGTATGGTGTTAGAAAGTGTTCTAGTTTCATTCTTTTACAAGTGGTTGACCAGTTTTCCCAGCACCACTTGTTAAAGAGATTGTCTTTTCTCCATTGTATATTCTTGCCTCCTTTGTCAAAGATAAGGTGTCCATAGGTGTGTGGATTTATCTCTGGGCTTTCAATTTTGTTCCATTGATCTATATTTCTGTCTTTGTGCTAATACCATACTGTCTGGTATGGTACAGTAGCGTTGCAATATAGCCTGAAGTCAGGCAGGTTGATTCTTTCAGTTCCATTCTTCTTTCTCAAGATTGCTTTGGCTATTCGAGGTTTTTTTGTATTTCCATACAAATTGTGAAATTATTTGTTCTAGTTCTGTGAAAAATACTGTTGGTAGCTTGATAGGCATTGCACTGAATCTACAGATTGCTTTGGGTAGTATACTCATTTTCACTATATTGATTCTTCCAATCCATGAACATGGTGCATTTTCCCATCTATTTGTGTCCTCTTTGATATCTTTCATCAGTGTTTTATAGTTTTTTGTTTTTTTTTTTTTATTTTATTTTATTTTTAGACTTTACATAACTGTATTAGTTTTGCCAAATATCAAAATGAATCCGCCACAGGTATACATGTGTTCCCCATCCTGAACCCTCCTTCCTCCTCCCTCCCCATTCCATCCCTCTGGGTCGTCCCAGTGCACCAGCCCCAAGCATCCAGTATCGTGCATCGAACCTGGACTGGCAACTCATTTCATACATGATATTTTACATGTTTCAATGCCATTCTCCCAAATCTTCCCACCCTCTCCCTCTCCCACAGAGTCCATAAGACTGTTCTATACATCAGTGTCTCTTTTGCTGTCTCGTACACAGGATTATTGTTACCATCTTTCTAAATTCCATATATATGCGTTAGTATACTGTATTGGTGTTTTTCTTTCTGGCTTACTTCACTCTGTATAATAGGCTCCAGTTTCATCCACCTCATTAGAACTGATTCAAATGTATTCTTTTTAATGGCTGAGTAATACTCCATTGTGTATATGTACCACAGCTTTCTTATCCATTAGTTTTCTATATATAGGTCTTTTGTTTCTTTAGGTGGAGAAGACTCTTGAGAGTCCCTTGGACTGCAAGATCAAACCAGTCAATCCTAAAGGAAATCAAGCCTGAATACTCATTGGAAGGACTGATGCTGAAGCTGAAGCTCCAATCCTTTGGCCATCTGATGTGAAGAGCTGACTCACTGGAAAAGACCCTGATGCTGGGAAAGACTGAAGGCAAGAGAATTGCGGGGGACTTCCATGGTGGTTTAGACTGTAAAGAACGCCTGCAGTGCAGGAAACGCTGGTTCAGTCCTGGGTTCAGGAAGATCCCCTGGAGAAGGGAATTGCTACCCACTCCAGTACTCTTGGAGAAGGCAATGGCACCCCACTCCAGTACACTTGCCTGGAAAATCCCATGGACAGAGGAGCCTGGTGGGCTGCAGTCCATGGGGTTGCTAAGAGTCAGACACGACTGAGCAACTTCACTTTCACTTTTCACCTTCATGCGTTGGAGAAGGAAATGGCAACCCACTCCAGTGTTCTTGCCTGGAGAATCCCAGGGATGGGAAGCCTGGTGGGCTGCCATCTATGGGGTCGCACAGAGTCGGACATCCCTGAAGTGACTTAGCAGCAGCAGCAGCAGCAGTACAGCAGCCAGTACTCTTGTTTGAGAATCCCATGGACAGAGCAGCCTGGCAGGCTACAGTCCATAGGATCGCAAAGAGTCAGACACAACTGAGCAACTTTCACTTTTGGGTTCGTATCCCATCCTTGGCTTCCCTCATAGCTCTGATGGTAGAGAATCTATCTGCAATGAAAGAGACCTAGGTTTGACCCCTGGGTGGGGAAGATCCCCTGGAGAAGAGAATGGCAACTCACTCCATGGGAGTGAGTTCTTGCTGGAGAATCCCATGGACAGAGGAGCCTGGCGGGCTACAGTCCATGGGGTCACAAAGAATCAGACACAACTGAGCAACTAACATTTTCACACTCTCAAGAGAAGGTGGGTGACAGAGGATGAGATGGTTGGATGTCATCACTAACTCATGGAAATGAGTTTGAGCAAACTCTGGGAGACAGTGAAGGACAGGGAAGCCTGGTGTGCTGCAGTCCATGGTGTCACAAAGAGTTGGAATCGACTTAGCGACTGAGCAACAACAAGGCAATTGGTTAAGAGCACAGTCGTGGGAGCCAGACCATGTGGCTCTGAAATTTGCCAGGTTATATAATTTAGTATTACTTAAATTCCCTGTGCCCACTTTTCAGTTCAATTCAGTCGCTCAGTTGTGTCCGACTCTTTGCGACCCCATGAATCACAGCACACCAGCCTATCCATCACCAACTCCCGGAGTTCACTCAGACTCATGTCCATTGAGTCGGTGATGCCATCCATCCAGCCATCTCATCCTCTGTCATCCCCTTTTCCTCCTGCCCCCAATCCCTCCCAGCATCAGAGTCTTTTCCAATGAGTCAACTCTTCACATGAGGTGGCCAAAGTATAAAATAGGAAAAATAAGATAAAATACAGTAACAGGATAATTTAGTGCCTGTATATAAAGTACTAAGAATAGTACTTGGCACTTAGTATTAGATGTATTAGCTATTATTGTTATTATAAATTATTCTGTTGGCTGATTATAGTTTAAAAATCATACTACAAATCAAATAAAGAGTTTTTTATACTGAACTTATTTTGCTGTTGAAGGGGAGTAGTAGGCAAGGGGAAATTCTGACACACTGAAGTTCAAATTTGCCTGGAGTCCTGCAGAGTCTAGTGACTTCAGGATCAAAGAAGCATTTCAGAAAACTTGGTAGGAAGATCAAAGGTAAGGTGGCCAAGATGGAGAAGGAAGACCCTGAGCTCACTTCCTCTAAACAAACATCAAAATTGCAACTATTTACAGAGCAATGACTTATGACAACAACCCGAAAACTAGCAGAAAAGACTGTCAACAACTAAATACATAAAGAAGGAACCACAAAGAAACAGGAAGGAGGGGTAGAGATATGGGAGTACACTCCCACACACTTTGGTAGGCAACATACAAATGGGAGAATTATCACAAATGTAGAGGTTCTCCTCAAGGGGCAAAGGGTCTGAGCCCATATTGGACTCCCTTGCCTGGGGGTCTTGCATTGGGAAGATGAGCCCCCAAACATCTGGCTTTGAAGGCCAATGGGGCTTGTGTACAGAACAGCTGGAAAGCTGCAGGAAGCACAGACTCCACTCTTAAAGGGATTATGCAAACTTTCACATGCTCTGAGTCCTGGACTTTTGTTTGGTTGGAGATTTTTAAAATTATTGATTCGGTTTCGTTACTGATACTTGGTCAGTTCATATTTTCTTTCTGGTTCAGTCTTGGAATAGTATATGTTTCTAAAAATTTATCCACTTATAAATTGTCTATTTTATTATGCATAATTATTCACAGTAATCTGTTATGATTCTCTGTATTTCTGTGGTATTATTTGAAACTTCCTCTCTTTTATTTCAATTTTATTGATTTGGACCCTCTCTCTTTTATTATCAGATTTGTGTATCTTGTCAAAGAGCCAGCTTTTAGTTTCACTGATCTTTTCTATTGTTTTATTTCATTTATTTCTGCTTGGATCTTTATGTTTTATTTCCTTTTACTAACTTTGGTTTTTGTTTGCTTCTTTATCTAGTGGCTTTAGGTGTAAAGTTAGGTTATTTAAGATTTTTCTTATTTCCTAAGGTAAGCTTGTATTGTATAAACTTCCCTCTTAGAACTGCTTTTGCTGTGTCCCATAGGTTTTAGATCATTGTGTTTTCGCTTTCCTTCATCTCTAGATACTTTTTTATTTTTTCTTTGATTTCTTCAGTGATCCATCAGTTGTTTAGTAGCATATTGTTTAGTCTCCACATGTTTGTGTTTTTTTTTTTTTCAGTTGATTTCCAGGGACATAGTGTTGTGGTTGGAAAAGATACTTGATATGATTTCAGTCTTAAATTTACTGAGTTTTGTTTTGTGGACTAGCTTGTGACACTGAGATGTGTTCATTTCTCAGTGTGTGCATCTGGAAAAAAACATGTATATTCAGCTTCTTTTGGATGAAATGTTCTCTATATATCTATTAAGTCTATTTGAGCTAATGTGTCATTTAAAGCCAATATTTCCATATTGATTTTCTTTCTGGATAATCTATTGATGTAAACGGGGTGTTAAAATCTCCTACTATTACTATGAATCTGGCTCAAGGTTTATCAGTTTACCTTTTCAAAGAAACAACTTTTCCCTTCCTCCCTTTATATTTGTCACTTTCTCTATATTATTTAATCTTTGTTTTATGTATTAAATGGTCCTATGTTAGTGCATATGTACTTACAATTATTATATCTTATTGGATTGATCCCTTACAATTATTATATATTATTGAATTTGGAAAGGCCTTTCTATAAATGATAAATAACTCAGAAACTTTTAAGAAAAGTGCTATATATTTTTCTTTCTAAAAAAACTTCTAGGGAGCAAAAAAGAAGAAAAAAAATACTATTAAACAAAGTCAAAAGACCAAAGAAAAAACTGGATGTTTAACCAATTGAAAACTGAATGTAGTTATTTCAACGGGTTGAGGAAGGACTATGGTAAACTTTTGATGTTTATATTACTTTTATTTTTTTATTACTTTCATAATTAGAAAAAAAAGGTAAAAATATAAGAACAAAATGCTGATATCCAAAGTACAAACTGCTGCTGCTAAGTCACTTCAGTCGTGTCCAACTCTGTGCGACCCCACAGATGGCAGCCCACCAGGCTCCATCTTCCCCGGGATTCTCCAGGCAAGAACACTGGAGTGGGTTGCCATTTCCTTCTCCAACGCACGAAAGTGAAAAGTGAAAGTGAAGTCGCTCAGTCGTGTCTGACTCTTTGCTACCCCATGGACTGCAGCCCACCAGGCTCCTCTGTCCATGGGATTTTCCAGGCAAGAGTACTGGAGTGGGGTGCCGTTGCCTTCTCCCAAAGTACAAACAACTTGTAACAATTCCTGCAGATGGACACTACTTAATTTGGAGAATTATTTCTTACTTAGGTTAACACATCCTTCTCTAAAAGACTATCTACAGAGAAGGCATCCTTCTATATATAAATTGCTTTTGGTAGGGCTACATTGGATTTACTACCAACATTGAGGTCCCAAAGATGATTATTTCCACTGAATACACAGAATTGGGATGGGGTACACAGAAAAAATGATCAAATATAAGAAAGAAAGGTTATATACTATACATAAGTCCTATTTGCTGAGTGCTCATCTCTGCACATACACATAGCTGCATAGCTGGCAACTTCCTTTTATTAGTTCATCCTTCTAGAAATTATTTTCGTGCACACAAAAGTCAACATAAAAGTCAACATATATATTAATATATATATACATAAGTTATACATCTTCCCCAATGGCTCAGACAGTAAAAAATCTGCCTGAAATGTAGGAGACTCAGGTTCAATCCCTGGGTTGGGAATATCCCCTGGAGAAGGAAATGGCAACCCACTCGAGTATTATTGCCTGGAGAATTCCATGGACAGAGCCTGGTGGGCTAGAGTCCATGGGGTCACAAAGAGTCAGACATGAACTGAGAGACTAACACACACGCATGCACGCGCACGCACACACGTATCTTATACATATATACACACATATAATTTTACCCCTTTTGCTTTTCCACAAAAAAATAGCTAACTCTACAAAATTTCTGCAATTTTCCATTTTATTAAGTAATATCTATTGGAATTTTTTATACAAAATATGAATACACAAAGCATGCCCTCGTTATTTTTTACAGCTGCATCCACTGCATATATATATACTATCATTTATGGTACTGGCTTGCTAATGATAAGCACTTGAGTTAAAGAGGAATTTAAATTACAATCATAGAATGATTCCTTTATCAAAGACCAACAAATTTCAAGGACTTCCCACGTAGCTCGGTGGTAAAAGAATCCACCTGCCAATGCAGGAGCTGCAAGAGACGCAAGTCCGATCCCTGGATAGGGAAGATCCCCTGGAAGAGGAAATGGCAACCCATTCCAGCATTCTAGATGGGAGAATCTCATAGACAGAGGAGCCTAGAGGACTACAGTCCAAAGGGTCGTAAAGAGTCAGACATGACAGAGCTCGAAGGCATGCACAACAACAAATTTTGAACAAAAGGTAAAAATCTTATATGGTTAATATAGTACCATCAAGGTTACTGGGTTCATTTGGGTATTAGAATAACAGTAGTAAGTCCAAAAGTACAAACATATTTCTAAAAATATATTCCAGCGTATTAGTTACAAATCTACTTGCTCATATCTAGATTTTTAATTTGAGATTATTATGGATAATTTTACCCATATGATCCAGTCACAAGATATGTCAGAGAAACTGTCAGAGTTTAAGAAGGATACCTGGTTTGCCCATGGCGGCCACAGAGATTTTTATTTTGATCTATGGAATGTGAAAACATCATTGAAAAGCAGAAAGAAGATAATTACCAAGTGGCCCTTAAAACCATCTCTTTCCTCTAGAAAACATAATGAACAAACATCTAAAAAGATATCCTCTACTAACTAAAATCAGTGATCCTTTTCTAATTAGTAGAAGATAACTTGAGTGTCCACCCACAGATCTATATATAAAGATTTAGCCATTACAAGAGATGTTTATATTCACCTGGTTGGATAAACTAAATTTTGCTTATAATTCATAATTTATTAGTTTATGTAGCTAAAAGACATATACATTTAAGTATTTGTCAATTTTTAAAATTGGCATTCTTTGTTTTTTCTAGTACTGATCCATTTCCTGTAGTGAATTAAATTAGTATTTCTTAAACTTACAGTCTCTATAAGAAGGATGAGAATTCAATATACAAAGACTAGGAATTCCTGTATGTTAAAATTCATGGGGAAAAAACCCAAAACCTGAGACAGGTTAAAACAACCTACAAGCGCCTAGAAGAGTCATTAGTGCCTCTACTAGCAGTATTTCAACTACTGGGTGAAAAACACTCAAAGGGACAATTTAAAACTACTCGCAATCAAAGAGGTTTTGACAGACATTTTTTTTGAGAAAAAAATGATACTAGCAAATGGAGAATAAATTTATTTTTTTTAATTTAATTTTATTTTTAAACTTTACATAATTGTATTAGTTTTGCCAAATATCAAAATGAATCCACCACAGGTATACATGTGTTCCCCATCCTGAACCCTCCTCCCTCCTCCCTCCCCATTCCATCCCTCTGGGTCGTCCCAGTGCACTAGCCCCAAGCATGCAGTATCGTGCATCGAACCTGGACTGGCAACTCGTTTCATACATGATATTTTACATGTTTCAATGCCATTCTCCCAAATCTTCCCACCCTCTCCCTCTCCCACAGAGTCCATAAGACTGTTCTATACAGGAGAATAAATTTAAACTGAGACACAAGAATATTATTTACTGACCTTTTTTTCATTTCTTAGAAATTCAGGCTATAAACCAATCCTTTAAGAGTAAAAATTAAAAAATTTTATCTATCCCCTTGAATGTTATTTTGGAATATCAGTTCTTCATAAAATACCATGACTTTAAATTACATATTTTAGTCTTTTTACTAAAATGTTAATCTTTATCAGTGATCTGTACTTTGGATGAAGTTTTGATAGTTAAGCAATCATTTATTTTCAGTTGTGCTCTATAATGTTAAAGCAAAATTGTGACAAACTGAATATTCTCTGGAAAATTCAGATTGACAGCTCTTTAGAAATTTCATTTACTTTAAAATTCATTTCAGATCTTATCTTTCATATGAATGGGATCTAAAAGTGGTAGTAACAGCTAGCATACCTTTGCTAACTATAGAAACCTATGCCTGGTAATTATCTCCAACCTTTTCCATATAGAATATCCTTATGATTATTTATACTCTTGTCTTCCTCGAATATGCAAATCTAATTTAAAAATAACACATTTATTCATGAAGAATACATTTGGGAACCTTAAAAAATAAGTGTCCACACACTTATGTGATCACACTTATGTGATAACTATTTGGGGGACATTGAATCATGTGCATACTATGGATGAGTATAACTTGGTTTCACCCTTAAGGCCTCACAGTATAGCACATAAGACAAACATATAAAAGTAAGTAGTAAAACATATGTTCTTAGGAGAATGGTTAGGAATACTGTCTTGGCCTCCTAGGGTTGCCATAACAAAATACCACAAACTGGGTAGTTTAAAACCAGAGAAATGGACCTTCCCTGGTGGTCCAGTAGTTAAGAATCCACCTATCAATGCAGGGGATGCAGGTTCGATCTCTGCTCCGGAAGCTAAGATCTCACATGCCACAAGGGCAACTAAGTCCCTGTGCTGCAACGAAGATTCCACGCGCTGCAGTTAACACTCAACGCAGCCAAAAGTAAATCAATACACATTAAAAACGCAGAAATCTATTCTCTCAGAGTTCTGTAGGCTAGAAGTCCAAAATCAAGGTGCAGGCAGAGTCAGGCTCCCTCTGGAGATGCTAGGGAAGATATCATCATTGCCTCTTCCAGTGGTACTGGCATTCCATGACATTTCTGGGCTTGTAGCTGCATCACTCCAGTCTCTGCCTCCATCTTCACAAGACATTCTTCCTCTGTGCTCTCTTCTCTTCTTGTAAGACACTAGTCATTGGATTTAGGGCTCACTCTAGTCGGACCCCACCTCAACAAATTACATACGCAAAGACCTTATTTTGGGCAGATAAGAACTTCTGGGGGATACTATTCAACCCATTACATTAACCATGTATGAGGAAAAAAAGGAAAAAAAAAAAAAAGACTTATCAGACTGTATAAACTTCAGGTTAAAGTGTTTTACAATTTGTTCTTGGTTGAAGCCAGGGCAAGAGGACAATTTCACAACTACTTAAACTTTTTTAACATGTTCAGTTGGTGGTGGTGGTGGTTTAGTCACTGAGTTGTGTCCAACTCTTGTGACCCCATGGGCTGTAGCCAGCCAGGCTCCTCTGTCCATGGGATTTCCCAGGCAAGAACACTGGAGTGGGTTGCCATTTCCTTCACAGGAAGGGAATCCTTCTTGACCCAATGATTGAACCTGTGTTTCCTACACTGTAATCGGTCTTCTGAATTGCAGGCAGATTCTTTACAATTGAGCCACCAGTTGTTGTTCAGTCGCCAAGTGGTATCTGACTCTTTGCGACCCCATGGACTACAGCACGCTAGGCTTCACTATCTCCCAGAGTTTGCTCAAACTCATGTCCTTTGAGTCAGTGATGCCATCCAACCATCTCATCCTCTGTCACTCTCTTCTCCTCCTGCCCTCAATCCTTCTAAGCATCAGGGTATTTTCCAAATGGGTCATGGTGGAGTTCTCACAAAACATGAATCATTGGAGAAGGGAATGGCAAACCACTTCAGTATCCTTGCCTCGAGAACCCCATGAACATTATGAAAATGAGCCACCAGGGGGTTGTATACCCTGGTGAAATGAAATCTTCATTTCAACAGTGGATCTGAGATGATTTAATAGAGTATCCTCAAAGTCCAAAAGAGTTATTGTATTTTGATCTATATCAATGACCCTTCAAAATTTCATCCTATAGTATGAAAAATGACAAAATAAAGTAGAGATGACACTTCCATCTGTTTTTACCTGTAGCACCATGTATCTCATCAGAATTAAGGGCAAGGTTGTTTTTCTCTTTGATGAGCCATAAGTAAGATGCTGTTTGATTTTTATTGAATGTAATTATTCATACTTGCCAGAAAGAATAGAAATATAGTCATAATCACTGAAACAAAAGAACCAGCTATCCCATCTCTTGAGGAATTCTGAGGTCTATGAAAAGTCCCCCAAACCACAATTAGGTCATAATCATTCAAAAAAGAGGAAAAACCCAGCAACAACTCTAACATTGTTTTCAAGAGTCATATTCTTAATTGATGCTTTTATTCTGGCTGTAACTTTCTTTTTTTTTTTTTCATGTTTGTTAGATGTTTGACAATTAACATCTAAGTTAATTGGAAAAACAGAGGTTAAATATAATTATTTCTTTACTTGTACTGTTTACTAAAAAGTATTTCTGTGGTAAAAAAATGACAAAATTATTCATGCACATTCAGTTTGAAACTTGAGCTTAATTACTGTTTTCTAGGAGGTAAATATATTTCTTTGAATTTTGGGATTAAAAAAAAGGTTTATGTCACAACAACTTTCATGATTTCTAGCTCTTTTTGAGAACTATTATCTATTTGCTTTGTGTGCTTTATAAAATGCCTGATAGATGTTATGCCTCTTCAAAAACATGATACTTTAGAAAATGAATTCTATAGTACACTTGCTACAAATACGGTCTCTTCCCATCCCCTTTTCAACAGTAGCTTAAATAATGCAAGTACAAATGCCACTTCTTTAAATATCTGATGGGTCCTCAGCACTCTGGCATGTGCTAGCTTTGTCCCCAAGCTTTTTTTTTTTTTTTTGGCCTGTCAGCTGTGAGAAACAGTTTTCTACCAATTACTGTCACAATATGAATAAATTCAAAACTGAAAATATAAGCACTGAATATTTTCAGTAAATTTATCCCAAAACTACATTAAAATAGGGATATAGCATGTAAACAAGGAATTTAGCAAGTAATAAGAAGCATCACATTGTACTTTGTCTTCTATAAATAAAAATACAATAGAAGAAGATAAAGGGAAATGCACTCAAGCACAGAAGAGAAATGGGCAAATGACAGCAAGCGTATAAAATGAAAAGAATAGAAAGTTACAGCCAGAATAAAAGCATCAATTAAGAAATATGACTCCCGAAAATGTTCGAGTTGTTGCTGGGTTTTTTCTCTTTTTTGAATGATTATGACTTAATAATAAATAATTTTTAAAAGATGTATATAGTATTTCTCTCTTTGTCCAATACTGGTTTCCTTAGTATGTGCCTTTAAACATTAGGCCAGCAGATGGTTGCTAACATGACTGTGGTTCAAAAGGTGTTAAAAAACATGCTATAAAAATTACCAACATTCTTAGGTTATTATTGTTAATAAAACCTCAAATAAACAAGATAGAGTTGGCTCTTGCTCTAGACTGGTTCTCTGCCAAAAATTGTGTGGGGAGAGGTTTAACAAAAATCCTAAATTTACAGGTACAACTAATAAGTATACAGTTTGTGTGGGCTCTATATGTATAATCCCAACGGTCCAGCAACCTGGTTTGGTCAGAACTCTGCTCTTTTAGTCCTAAATCACAGTTAAGTTTGTATGCCGTGGTGATGATGACCATTATTCCCAAGACACACTCTTTTAAACTTGTTTCAGAACAGGCCTGACGCTGTACTTTGTGCACTGTCACTCTTTTCTTTTTTGAAACACAAAGAACTAGAAGATTGGGCCTGAAAGTCATAGTTTGCGTCGTTACTGACCTCCACCTGTCTCTGACTTTCCCTCCCTATTTTTAATTCACCCATATTTAGTCAAAGTCATGTTATCATTTCTTTCCCCTAAATGCCCCTCGCAAGTATGCATCTTTTACAGACTATTACCACCCATTACTTCAGATTGGCACCGTTTGCCTGTATTATTGCAGTAGCAATAGCTTCCTGAATAATCATGTGCAACCAAATCCATACTGCCAGAGTAATCTCCCTAAATTCCCCCTTTAATCATGTCATAGCTCTTTCAGACCTATCCAAAGGCTTACCATTACCTATACAGAAGCATTTCTCAAAACATGTTTTATAGAATACCAGGGTTTCACAAGATTTTTACCTGTTTCAGTTTTTTTAAAAAAAGACTTTTTTAGCCACATGAAGCTTAGCCGCAAAAGTGGTTTCTGCTTTTGATGTACTAAAGACATATTACATATATCCAAGGGTGGGAGAGTACACATTCCCCAAATTTATTTCATTGCATAACTCTTCTACCACACAATACCTTGCCATCTCTCCTAGAACACTATGGTAGTTTAAGTACAAACTACTTAGTTTGCTCTTTATGACTCTCTAACATCTGACCTCAAACTATTTCTAAACTTACCTCTCACTGACTTCTATATGAATTTCCACCTTCAACTAGACTTCACACTCACTATATTCTGAGCAGGTTATATGTATGACTCTGTCCTCCTTGTCTATACAATCTCTGTAAACCTTTCACAGCCAAGTTCAAGGTTCAGTTGTTTCACAAAGCTTCCTCTAACAATTCAAAGGCATAGTAATCTCTTTCTCTTCTGAATCACACCACTTACATTTCATCTAATGCTCCATGTGGCACCTGATCACTGCTTGAACACAAATCTTCTAGAGACTTGCCTCTAGTTTTCACTTGTGGTTGCCTCTCGCTTACTAGAGAGCAAGAGGTCCTTGAAGAAAAAGGCATACCTTTTGTATATGCCCCATAGTATTTACAGCTTTGCGATGAACAGGGCCCAAAGAATAGTTGCAAAATAGAGAAAAAAGTTTTAGAACAGCGCGCTGTTTGCCCATCTAAATCCAGTCCCCGCCTTTCTGCCCTTTGCCGTAGAAAGTTGACCAGTATGGATTACATCAAAGGTTCCCTTGCTCTTTGACTTCTACTGAGATTCGGATATTAGAGAATACCAATGAGACTAGGGCTTCCCTGGTGGCTCAGTGGTAAAGAATCCACCTGTGATGTAGGAGTCACAGGTTTGATCCCTGGATCAGGAACATCCCTTGGAGAAGGAAATGGCAACCCACTCCAGTATTCTTGTCTGGGAAATCTCATGGAGAGAGGAGCCTGGCGGGCTACAGTCCATGGGGTCTCTAAAGAGTTGGACATGATTTAGTGGCTAAACAACAACGAGAGGCTAGAGGGGAGGAGGAGAATGAGGTCAGAGAATTTATTTTGCTGGCTCACCCCCTGCAAGGGCAAATGGGCTGGCTGTTTGCCTTAGCTCAAGATCACAAGCCCAGGTCCAAGAAACCACTTCTCCTCACCCTTTCACCCTTGGTGGGGAAGATTCCCTGGAGAAGGGAATGGCTGCCTACTCCAGTATTCTTGCCTGGAGAGCCCCATGGATAGAGGAGCTTGGTGGGCTACAGTCCGTGGAGTCGCAAAGAGTCTTACACGACTGAAAGACTGGCTTGAAAATGGAAGGGACACCCTGCTGTTAACACTGCAGTGTTACACTTGGGGTTTCCTACACCCTGTGGTTCCCTCCTAAACCCGCCCACACCTTATACGGTCCCCGTATTATCTCGTGTGAATGGACCATCTGTTTCTTACCTGAATCCTAACTGGTGCAGATGGTATACAGATCGTTTGGCTGTTTTAAAAAGTACTTCTTAGTCTCATAATACTGAGAATAGGTGATGGATTTGTTTTGAAAATATGAAACTGAATACAGGCTATAGTCTGCAATGAGTTGTGGCTTATGATTCAGTTGAGGGAAGAAACCATGACTTATTCATCTCTCAATCCAAATCCTGTGCGTAGAAAAGTACAGGCACACTGTTCACAATAAACATTCATGTAGCTGGATTAAACCAACCGCGGCAAAGACAGTTCGTGCGCACCTATTTATTAGGCACAGGCTCGCCTTCATCTTCCAGCCTCCCCTGCAGTTGGTGTTGGTCACGTGACTGGGTTCTGGACAGCGGAATATGGGTAGAGGCGATATATGCCTCCTCCAGCCCAGCCCTCAAAATCACCCCAGGGGAACTTTCAGCTCTCTTCTCCTCTAGTCAACCATGAAGATTCTTCCAATTGATGAAAATATAAAATAAATGACAGCTGCCTGACTTAAGAAATAAATGCCTGGGTTAAGCCACCGAGTTTTGTAGTTTATTTATTATCTATCTAATTGAGTTCAAGTATCCCTTATTTGTAACAACTTTGAGTTTTAAACAACTGATTTTTCATTTCTATTTGGATATGATAGCTTTCTCATGATTTTTTTTTTCGCTATTTCAAGATCTAGTAAAGACTAATCACATGACCCAGACTGTGCAATGAATTAAAATAAATGCCTAATGTATTACTGACAAGCAGAAGAAAAGAACCAAAGGTATTCTTGTCATTTGTTTGCCGTTAAGTACACCTCAGAATAAGATAACTGTAAGATGAGGTGTCATGACCTGAGGAGTTCTACTTCTAGGCTGAGACCCCAGGAGCAGGCCCATGTTTTATTTCTGTAGGCATTGTAGTGAAGGGAAGAAAAGGGGCGGTTTTGTGGTTGAACACAGAAAGAGTAAAGAATGGTCTTTCTAGAAGTTTGGAACATTTATAGATTTTCTAAGTATTTTCTTTATGTTCCCTCTTGCCTATGCATGCTTTATATTTTCAGCTTAAAAGCGTTTCTCAAAAAATAAGAGGAAAAAAAAAAAAGAGAACTGAGTTGCCTTATTCTCTTTCATCTATTGAAAAATACACCATTTTCTTAGGCAATGAGTTAAGCTTTTGAAATTTTCAAGCTCCAAATGTTAGTTTTTTGTGGCTACTTAATACTATTTAGACTATGGGATATTATCAAAGAAGAACATATTTGTTACCTACATATATTTACCTATCTAAGAAAAACCAAATGCATACACATACATAAATTTATATACATATATAAATTCATACATAAAAGCAGATGAGCATTTTGTGTCATTTGAGAACCTTAAAGCTCTCATCTTTTTGAGATTTAGTCTTTTAAGTTTTATGCTTCATTGATTTGAGCCACTTCCTTGGCTTTGTGTTCTGTTCACAGACTGAAGATGCCATTTTGCTGAATTTTGATGATTATGTGGGAACACATCAGGCTCCCTATCTTGCTACCATTACATTTCCTCTGGCTACAGTTACAGGCATTTTTGTGTTCTTGGCCTTTTAAAACACTAGTTCGAATACTGCCTTTAGCAGACTTTCCATCTCCATCTCATTAGGATTAGGAACAGATAAACTGTCAGCAATTTTTGTTTGTTTGTTTAGATCTTTCCCATTCCTTTTGAAATATAAACACTTACCTGTTTTTCCTACAGAGCTATCTGAAGCCACCTCTTCTAATGCATGGGTTAGAATATATTTCTAACTCTGTATAGCACTGCTTTCCTTAGCAACAATAAACTCTAAAATTACATACTGACTTCTCTGAAGTTTCTACTTTACTGATCAATTTTCTCCTTAATGATCAGAATTAGACCACAAATAAGAGATGCTTCACTCTTCTTCCAACAAAACAAATGAGAACCTCAGTCACTGATTTATCATATGGAACAGGGGTGTGTGTGTATGTGCCCACACTATTTATTTACATATAACTATTCCCCATGAAGTTAAATATAAAAAACACTCCTTTTGTTTGTCTCACCTCTCCCATTCCTTTTCTGTGAGAAGCCTTAACGCCTTTGAAGTGGTCTACTTAGTATAGCTTTGGTTTATCCCTAATCTGATTTTTAAAAATATATATAAACTAAACATTTTCCAAAAAAGAAATAATTCTATCAAAGGAGAGTTTAAGATTATCATTGTCAGAACAACTGAATTTCTGTTGAACAAATATTGAAATAAATTTATAAATAAATTATACTTGTATGTATAAAAGAACTTTCAATACTTATCATACAAGAAGTATCCTAAGTCACTCTAAGTTTACACTCTATGTTAAAAACTCTAAGTTTATCATAAAATTGTTTACATTTTCATTAATGAAAATGTAAACAATTTTATGATAAAAATTAAATCTATACCAGAAAATGGGTATCAAATGGACTATAAAGCATATTTGTATCATGAGAGATAATATATAAAAAAGTCCCTACCTGAAATGATACCTTTAATATTTTCCATAGTATTATAATAAATTATGTACTGGTATAAATAGATGGCATAAAAATCTACATCACTATCTTCATATAGTGTATAACTAAGTTTCAAAAAAACTCTATATAAACCAGTTTCTTAGAAGTTATCTGGGTGAAAGTATAATGGTTATTTGATGGTTGCTGAGAGATACAGAACTTGCCACCTATATCCATGACTCTCACATGAATGGAAATGGTTGATAAACATGATGGATACTATAAAAGGGTCTATACAAAACTGATTTTAAAAGAGGTCAAAGGAACTAACCAGAAGAGATGACAGTGATAGGGCAGCCAGGAAAAAGAGCTAAGGAGGCAGAGAAATGGGATACCAAAGGCAAAGAACACTGTAATGATAACAAAAGAAGAAATGGGTGTTTGGTCAAAGGAGGCTCAGGAAAAATCTTAATGTTCTAGTCAAAAATAAAATAGAAAGGTTACATTACATAAACAACTTGATCTTCTGCTATTAAAAAAACCTCATTAGCTGTCTGGAGATTTAGAAGTAAACTTCAATATGCTTTCAAATATTAAAGAAAAAAAGAAAAAGAGGAAGGAAGGGAGAGGAAAACAGAGGAAACTTAAATATTTAGAGATTATATAACCTATCTTACTTGTGAATTTAGATTTATTAATCTTTTAATAGATTGAAAACACTTCACATTTTAAAAATGCTAAGAAAACAGTTAATGCAAAAAGCTAATTAGAAAACACAATCAACAATTCTACATATAAAAAAATCTGAATTGAGAAGTTGATATGTCACAAGAAAAGTGGTCCAAACTAAATAGTAAGATTCAGTAAAGGATCTTAGAGCTGAGGTCTGCTGGTGACAGTGGAGCTTGAAAGAGTTTATTCCAAGTCTCAGTTTCTGAACTATACCATGAATCTCTAACAAATAGTAGAAGAGCAATATATACATACTCTGATCACATTTAAATGGTAAAAACGAATAAAATAGGGAGTGAGAAAACCCAGAACAGGAAGGCAAAGCAGAACTGGCTACTCTGTATAAGGCAACTCCAGACTTAACTTAAAGAACTGTTAAGTTTCCCTTCTTGTCTTTCCCATTCTGCCTATATTCTCAAAACTCTGTTTTTCAGAAGTCTCTTGGATTAACCAATACGCTCTCCCTAACTATCCCCTAAGATACCTATATGCCCTCTTACTAAAATCTACTTCAAAGACCTCCATGCTCATCCAATGTTAAAAAAAAAAACTGAAATACCATCAGGATCCTTACACTTGTAAGCAACTGAATAATCTTTTAGACCCACCATTTAAAGGCATGATCTCAATCAGAGCTTCATCAGGATTTCACTTTCCCTTTTCTCTAAGATCCAGTTGCTAATGCAGTCTACAGTCACCCAGGCTCTTGCTGGATTGTCATAGCTCCCAGTTAAAGAATAACTAAAGGCAGAAACTGAAATATAATATAAACATAACCTTCTGGAATGGGTGGCTGTGAAAAGAAGACTGAGCTAGCTGACAGCGAAGGGACATTTCAACATTAAGATTCTAAAATGAAGAGACTGGTTGAGACTAGATATGTACCTTGTTTATACTTTAAATCTGAAAATGGGAATACACTTTTATCTGGTTGTAACAAACTGCTTGGCAAATGACGAACAGCTTTCCCCCTTACCTGACCTCTGTTTACTGGTGCACATCTCATACTCAAGTGAAGACACTTGCCCAGTAAAATGCTCACAATATCACTTTAAAAAAATTATAGAGGACAGGCCTAGACTGTGTATGCAATTTCAGAGCCAGAAAAAAATGAATAGGAGCCAAGCAACAATCTGACAAATAGATCTATGTCTTGATCATAACAATATGCAACATAGGGAAAATGCTTGCTTAAACCCCAGAGAAAAATAGTGTAAAGGAAAGAATATGTTTGATCTTTCAGGTAACAACCTCTAAACGTTGTGAACTCTTATGTGCATTGACAAAGAGAAGTCAATAGTGCAGATAATCCAACAGGCATGGCAATCAAAGATCTCATTCATTTGGTTTTGAAAGCAAGTATTCATCCATACCACTCACCTACAATGTGCCAGGCATTGTGTTACTGAAGTGCTGAGGGTCAGACTTGGTGAAGAATGTAACTTAAACATGTTAAAACCCTGTATAGTTCCGTAAGGGCACACTGTCTCGTTATTTCAAAGGGCATGCCCAGGGTACACGCAAGCTGAGCATCAGGGATACAGATGACTGATGAGTTAACGATAGTCAGAGGCAATAAATGAAACACAATACAAAAGTCACCTAATGCTAGTAAGGCTGTAGAGGAAACGGACACTCACTCACACTGCTGTGAGGGATGTGAATTGCTCAGACTTTTCTGGAAGGTACTATGGTAATATTTATTAATAAAAATTGGACATATCTTTGGTTCTGCAATGCTCACTCTGGGAATTTATTTTACAGATGTAAAAGCATGAGTAGAAAAGGATATTTCAGAGGGTGTTTACTGAAACATTTTCAATAGTAGCCAAAAAAAAAAAAAAAACAAAACCTGCAAGCAACTGAAATATCCATTAGTGTATTAATGAAAGGTTAAATAAACTGTGGCATACCGATATTATAAAAATAAAAATTTCAAAAAGAGTTGAACTTCCCTGGTGGTCCAGTGGTTAAGAATCCACCTGCCAATGCAGGGGACACAGGATCTTATCCCTGGTCCAGGAATATTCCATATGCTGTGGGGTAACTAAGCCCAAGCACTGCAACTAGAAGCCCTCCATTTGCTGCAACTAGAGAAAGCTTGCGTGCAGCAACAAACACCAAACACAGTCAAAAATTAATTAATTACTTTTTAAAAAAGAATTGCTTTTGATCTGTAGCTTCTAAATCATGATCATGCTTTACTACTGAGTAAGAAAACAAGCGCCAGGGAAAGGTAAATATAATGATTCCACTTTTATTTAAAAAAAAAATCTCCCTTCCAAAAACCTTATTTGTACATATCCACATATAAATATATACAATGTATAAGCATGGAAAAGCTACGGGAGCTGTGGAAGCATAATTATAGACTACTAGTATCAAGTGTGACTAGAGGATGGGGATGAGTGAGAGAACCACTCATACAGCAAAATCTGGAGAAATGTTCACACTGTACAAAGTAAAAGGAAAATACGTAGAACTCCAAAGTATTACACATTCCCTCACTTCACTCAGGTTTCTTTACAAATGAGACATCCTCCAAAAGATCCTTCCAGAACTTCCTATTTAGTCACCACATCCTCACTCTCTCATTTTAGCCTCTTATCTCGCTTTATAGTTATTCATATACCTGAGTAGCATTATAGTACATATTCATTTATTTACTGTTTCCCAAGAAAATGCAAACTCTGTGAAGGTAGAAAGGGGGCTTTGTGTTGTTTACTACTATATTGCAAGCACCTAAAATCATTTCTGATACATAGAAACCAATAATAAATGTTTGCTGCATAAAGAGAAAATAAATTATATCTCATGGACTAAAAACTAAAAATACACATGAGCAGAAGCAAGAAGCTAAACAGCAAATGAAGATACTGATTTGATTTCATGATAGAACTGAAAGCAACTTAAAACAAAGAAAAAGGTGACTTTTAATGAGCCATAAATTAAATTACTTTGGCTCATATATTTTGGAATGTTACATACCGCAAATCCTCTAATGGGCAGACAGGGAGAGAGAAGAAGAAAGAGGGCCAAGTCTAGACTGAATGACTGACCGACAAGTGTATATGCCTGAGTAATGCTAGCAAGAAAATGCACAAATGAGAAAAGTATTGTTCCGTACACCTGCAAAATCTATGCTGGACACAGCGGTGCTTCTCTCATAAAATAGTATTGCTTTGGTTCGTAAAGTAATAATGCATAAGAAGTAAAAATGTATTTAAACGGTAGGTTCTGGTATTAACATAGAAGAGTAAAATAGTAGCAAGGATGTTGAAAAAAGCAAGCCTTCATAAACTCTTAGCAGAGTAAGCACACTCTTGTTACGTAATCTGAAGATGCTCTTTTAACACCTAAAGCAAATTCTGAAGCTCTGAAAAATGTCCATGTGCATATTCTAAGTACATATGCCAGAAATGTATACTGTTCTTCTCAAATTAAAATAGTTTATGACATAGGTATAGTAGATGTTCTCAAATATAATTGAATATAATAAAACAAATGAAAAAAGCTTCTGTATTCTTATTCTTTATATTCTTATTCTTTTAAATAATCTAGTATGTTAAAAAAAAAAGTAAAGTTTAAAAGTTACGTATATATTCTCTGGGTAACGATCTCACTTTAATATTTAGACCACATAATTTTAAACAAAATATTTTTTCACAGTAGGGATACTATATTTACATAGTTATGAAATACTAATTTTCCAATAAAGCTCTCTGAGGGCATCCTATTATGGTTAAAACACATACTGTCGACAGAGACAAAGAACTCTGCAGGAACAATGAACAAATTCTTAATTCGTTTAGTTCACCTACAATTCATGAATCTTTTAAAATCGTGTACAATAAGAAATCCATATAAAATAAGCATTAAACAAAAGAATTAACTTTTTGTCAATTTTGCTCAAAAAAAAAACCCCAAAAACTTTGAAGTAAGAATGAAATAATCTCTTTGAAAAGGCAACTCGTTATCTGTGATTGTTACCTGCCTGTCTGGTTAAAATTTTTTTTTAATATTTAAAATAATAAGTTGGTATTCTCAAAAAGTGAATTGTATGTTACTTGCAAGAACATGGAATGATTTTTCAATCCCATAAAAAATACGCTTGTAACTCTGTTCCTACAATACTTATCTTTTATCTTGAAAGGCTCTTATGAAAATAACCCACACAATAAAACCCTCTATAACTTTAAGAACACCTTATTTTTCCTGTTTAAATAGTAAAGACGAATAAAATGACTTTTAGGTATGTATTACATTTTCCAGATATGACTAAACACATACTAAGATATCAAATGTAGACATATTTAGTTAAAATCAATTAAACTGAGAAGTCCTTCCCTTCTGGCTGTCCATATTTTTCTTTAATCCTGGTCAGTGTAAACCCTTATTACCAGTAATTTGCCACTATAATGCTGAGGAAAAATGCTAGCCTCACAATTTTTGTCATTTCTCCCCCCCTCTTCCCCTGCAGGCTGCTACTGTTGATGGCCTTTATGGAAATATAAATTCAATCAGCAGCTGCAAATTTCATGAGACGTCCATCTTCATGCTGAATTTCTAACTGAGTGTCAAAACAATCTGTGGATTTCTCCCTGATGAAACACACATTGAATTGTAAATTTCTGCAATTTCCTCATGTTTGAATTTCAGCTGCAACAAAATAGTGCTAGCCCAGATACACTGCCTCCCAGGCTGAAACAAGTAATTTTTCTCTTCTTATCCCTGCATGCTTGTTAAACAGTTAAATATTTTTAAAAGCCATGAGACAAAATATTTCCTCCCAAATTAAACAATTAAATTTCCTATACAATTAAAAGAAAATAAGGATATACAAATCATTAATATATTTTGTATGTTTCAAAAAGAGTTTTTTTTTTCCCCTTCAAGAGATTTACTTGTTCTATATGGTTGCTTTTCATTCTTTCTTTTGAATTTGGTGGTGAATAATCCTATGAACTTTCATAAAATTAGTACTTCTATAAACAATGTCAAGATAGTACATAAATGAAATGTAGTCACAAAATAATGACTAGTAACTTCAAGTTTAATGAGGTATATTTTCATTCAATATTTCAACTTAAATATTGCCAAGAGTAAAAATATTAAAACAAAGAATCATACGAGCTAAAGTAGGCATTCTCTTTTTATTTTTTGGTCACACTGTACGGTATGCAGGATTTTAGTTCCCTGACCAGGGACAGAATCTGCTTTCCCTTCAGTGGAAGCGTGGAGTCTTAACCACTGGACTGCCAGGGAAGTTCCAAGGCATTCTTCTTAACACATACTTCTAATGAGTTACTTTTTTCACCAAGGACCATTTACAACTGAGTAGCTAAAAAGAACTGCTTTTAAGTTACATAGTATTAAGGAACCTATTTTATTTTACAAATAAATAAGCAAAAATATTATGTGCTTAAAAAAGATATCTTAAGAAACCCATTAAGTGGCTCATTCCAATATAGCAACTTCTTATTGGTATATAAATGTCTTTTCATTAATGTCACTAACAAAATAATTCATAGCCCTGCAGTGAGAATGTCACAAGTTACATGTGAATGAGTTTATAGTCAATGAAATTCACGTGTACTAGAAAACACCCCAAAAATGTACAAAACAAAAGTTCAACAAGACACTGCAGTAAGCAAACCCTCTTATGGGGCGCGGGGAGTGGGGGGGCAGTCTGTAAAACAAGTTATAAAACAGCAATCATTCACCCTTTCAACAAACATTTACTGAATATCTCCTGTTGCCAGCTAATTTTTACCGGGCCATGGGGACAAAGATATGTGCAGAACACAATCTTTTACCCTCAAGAAGTTAGTCAAGTTGAGAAGAAAATCATTTATTAAAGCATAGTGAAATAAGTACTTTAAACTGGTACATTTAAAAAAGTATTTTGACTGCATGCATACGAAATCTCAGTTCATGTCCGCTGCAGTTGAAGAAAGCCTTAACCACTGAACCACCAGGAAAGTCCCTAAAGTGGTACATTAAGGGAGGAAAGTGAAAGTGAAAGCCACTCAGTCCTGTCCGACTCTTTGCGACCCCAAGGACTATACAGTCCATGGAATTTTTCAGGCCAGAATAGTGCAGCAGGTAGCCTTTTCCTTCTCCAGGGGGTCTTCCCACCCCGGGAAATCAAACCCAGGTCTCCCGCACTGCAGGTGGATTCTTTACCAGCCGAGCCACAAGGAAAGCCCACATTAAGGGAGGGAAAATTTAGGAAAGCACTAAGGAGACAACTATTTCATGAGCAGTTATGGAAGCTTTCAGAAACAGTTATAGTTTCTAAGGACATATAGGAGTCAGTCAACAAAGAAAAAGCAGGAAGACACTTTCCAGCCAGAAGGAAGACACGTTCCAGCCAGAAGGCAGAATGTAATACAAAAAACATGGAAGCATGAAATAGCATGGTGCCTTTGGAAAATTGTTAGTAACTGGAGACAGAGAACAGGGTTGATATGTGATATGCTGGAGTAGAGTAGGCTGGGATATGGCCATGAAGAGCTAAGAATGCCATTTAAAATATTTATTTAAACATTATACAGAAGGCAGTGTGGGTTCTTGGAAGGATGTAAACAGAGGTAAAACAATAATGAATGATATTTTTCAATGGGATATAAAAGTTAAAGTATAATGATTAAGTATACAGACTCCTGGTCAAATCCAGCTCTGCTATTTTCAGGCCATAGTTTTGGGCAAGTTACTTTTTCTATGACTCAATTACCCTCATCAGTAAAATGGTAGCAATAATACTACATGGCATAAGATTAGCATGAGAATTAAGTGCCTTCTATTTATATATTTGAAGCTATTTTATTATCATCATCATTTTACAGGCTGGTAGGGTCTTTAGGTCTAACTCTTAACACACAAGAGTCCCAAAGCATATAATTTAACTAAATCATCTAGAACACTCTGTTTAACACAAACTACACATCAACTTATCTTCACTTAGAAAACATTTATTGAATATTTATGTACAGATACGTGCAAAAAATAAAGTCTAAAAAAACTCTCTAAAAGAGGAAAAGTTTAAATAATTTTAAAGTAACTTTAAAAAATATATTAATATAGAAAATCAATCAATACTCTTAAAACATAAAGACACTAAAAACTAAATAGACAAGAAGAAACTATAAAATTGAAAGCTGGTTCTTCAAAGAATTATTGACAAGTTTTTATTAATTAATCAAGTTTTAAATGAGATGATAGAAATAGTATTAAATGTATACAAATATATGCAAAAGTACAAGAAGACATTACATACAACTTTATGCCAATATATTTGGAAAGTCAAATTAAACAGTTTCTAAAACTATATCAATTATAAAAATGGAACAAAGAAGAATTGGAAAAATTAAATAGAACCTGCAACTATGAAAGAAATCGAAAGTGAAAGTGAAGTCACTCAGTCGTGTCCAATTCTTTGTGACCCCATAGACTGTAGCCCATCAAGCTCCTCTGTCCATGGGATTCTCCAGGCAAGAATACTAGAGTGGGTTGCCATTTCCTTTTCCAGGGGATCTTTCCAACCCAGGGATCGAACCCACGTCTCCCTCATTGCAGGCAGAAGCTTTACCCTCTGAGCCATCAGGGAAGCCAAAAGAAATTGAACTCATTGCCAAAAATCTTCCTGTAAAAAACACCACTGAGTTCAGAAAGTCTAACAGGTATATTTTCTAGGCCACACAGGCCTAGGGCACCCTTCTTCACACAATCTATTCCAAAAATAGAGAAAGAAGAAACACGCCTCAGTTCTTTTTAAGAGGCTAGCATAATCTGATAACAAAAGCATAGGAGATCAGTACAAAAAAAGGAAAAATAAACCTGATCTCATTTATAATAGTATATGCAAAAATCATTTATTTAAAAAATACATATGTATATATATCTCAGCTGGACATTTTTTTAGAAGTTGTATTTCATTCAGTGCTATGAAATGTTTTGTAGCAGAAGAGATTTTCAGGGTTTAGTCTATCTTGTCACTGGAAAAAGAAGTCTTACAAAGATATTTTAAAGTTATTCTAAATCTGTTATAAACTTACTGAAGTAATCTGCACTTTTAAAAGACTATTTCTCAATACTCTACTTGTGAAGAACGAAAAGCCTGGCAGTTTATTTTTGTGTTGTTGTTTTTGGGTTTTTTTGTTTTGTTTTGTTTTGTTTGGCTGGTAGTTTAAAATGAACCATCAACTCTGTCCATGAAAAGGAAAGGGACAAAAAAAGAAGAGTAAGTTACAGCAGGGGAAGAAGTAGGGGCAGGCAAAGTAAAGGGATGGAAGAGGAGAAGGAAAAGAGGAGGAAGGTGGAAAAATAGATAATTATACAGCATGTATCCTGTGCCAGAAATTCTTTTAAACACAAATGTATTTACATCCCAAAACTCCAAAATAACACTGAAATGATGTGTACTATTATTATTCCCATAATACAGAGAAAAAAATAAGTGAAAAATTGCAATCATTCTAATTTTCTTTGTTGGGTTAAGATACTCAGTGGACATAGAAGCAGCACTGGAAAATAAATCCCTATGAATGCAAGGTAATATTTAATCAATTATCCTTTCTATCTTAAAGATTATCTATTATAATCTCTTAGTGTGTACAGATACTCTATTTAGACAGTTTTCCTAGTGATAAACTAAAAAGAACTTCACAGCATATTACTCAAAGTAGTCTAACAATACCATCATGACACATGCAATAGCATCATTAAACTCAACAGATGAAAACACAAAGGCTGCAAAACTTCCTTCTATCATTTTTATTTTACTTGTTCCAAGTAAAAGTCTTCAAGTATGCAAAAAAGGCATTGGAAATTATGTCAGTCATTCCAAAGCCTGGCTGGTGATTGCTACCACCAAAGGAGGTATCTAAAATACCAAGTTCTTTAAACCCATGGAATCAGGATCTCTAGGATACAACTCATGTTTTTGTTGTCATTTTTTTTAAATTTTTTTAACTTTACAATATTGAATTGGTTTTGCCATATATCAAAATGAATCCACCACAGGTATACACGTGTTCCCATCCTGAACCCTCCTCCCTCCCCGTACCATCCCTCTGGGTCATCCCAGCACCAGCCCCAAGCATCCAGTATTGTGCATCGAATCTGGACTGGCAACTCGTTTCATATATGATATTATACATGTTTCAATGCCATTCTCCCAAATCATCCCACCCTCTCCCTCTCCCACAGAGTCCAAAAGACTGTTCTATACATCAGTGTCTCTTTTGCTGTCTCGTACACAGGGTTATTGTTACCATCTTTCTAAATTCCATATATATGCGTTAGTATACTGTATTGGTGTTTTTCTTTCTGGCTTACTTCACTCGGTATAATAGGCTCCAGTTTCATCCACCTCATTAGAACTGATTCAAATGTATTCTTTTTAATGGCTGAGTAATACTCCACTGTGTATATGTACCACTGCTTTCTTATCCATTCAGCTGCTGATGGACATCTAGGTTGCTTCCATGTCCTGGCTATTATAAACAGTGCTGCGATGAACGTTGGGGTACACGTGTCTCTTTCAATTCTGGTTTCCTCAGTGTGTATGCCCAGCAGTGGGATTGCTGGATCATAAGGCAGGTCTATTTCCAGTTTTTTAAGGAATCTCCACACTGTTCTCCATAGTGGCTGTACTAGTTTGCATTTCCACCAACAGTGTAAGAGGGTTCCCTTTTCTCCACACCCTCTCCAGCATTTATTGCTTGTAGACTTTTGGATTGCAGCCATTCTGACTGGCATGAAATGGTACCTCATAGTGGTTTTGATTTGCATTTCTCTGATAATGAGTGATGTTGTACATCTTTTCATGTGTTTGTTAGCCATCTGTATGTCTTCTTTGGAGAAATGTCTATTTAGTTCTTTGGCCCATTTTTTGATTGGGTCATTTATTTTTCTGGAGTTGAGCTGCAGGAGTTGCTTGTATATTTTTGAGATTAGTTGTTTGTCAGCTGCTTCATTTGCTATTATTTTCTCCCATTCTGAAGGCTGTCTTTTCACCTTGCTTATAGTTTCCTTTGTTGTGCAGAAGCTTTTAAGTTTAATTAGGTCCCATTTGTTTATTTTTGCTTTTATTTTCAATATTCTGGGAGGTGGGTCATAGAGGATCCTGCTGTGATGTATGTCGGAGAATGTTTTGCCTATGTTTTCCTCTAGGAGTTTTGTAGTTTCTGGTCTTACGTTTAAATCTTTAATCCATTTTGAGTTTATTTTTGTGTATGGTGTTAGCAAGTGTTCTCGTTT
Organism: Bubalus kerabau; assembly: GCF_029407905.1. Classification (NCBI taxonomy): domain Eukaryota; kingdom Metazoa; phylum Chordata; class Mammalia; order Artiodactyla; family Bovidae; genus Bubalus; species Bubalus kerabau. The sequence continues at coordinate 20,180,674 of NC_073641.1, forward strand.
CATTCTTTTACAAGTGGTTGACCAGATTTCCCAGCACCACTTGTTAAAGAGATTGTCTTTAATCCATTGTATATTTTTGCCTCCTTTGTCAAAGATAAGGTGTCCATATGTGCGTGGATTTATCTCTGGGCTTTCTATTTTGTCCCATTGATCTATATTTCTGTCTTTGTGCCAGTACCATACTGTCTTGATGACTGTGGCTTTGTAGTAGAGCCTGAAGTCAGGCAGGTTGATTCCTCCAGTTCCATTCTTTCTTAAGATTGCTTTGGCTATTCGAGGTTTTTTTTATTTCCATACAAATTGTGAAATTATTTGTTCTAGCTCTGTGAAGAATACCGTTGGTAGCTTGATAGGGATTGCACTGAATCTATAAATTGCTTTGGGTAGTATACTCATTTTCACTATATTGATTCTTCCAATCCATGAACATGGTATATTTCTATTAGTTCTATATTAGACTTCTATATTAGACATCTATTAGTGTCCTCTTTGAATTCTTCCACCAGTGTTTTATAGTTTTCTATATATAGGTCTTTAGTTTCTTTAGGTAGATATATTCCTAAGTATTTTATTCTTTTCATTGCAATGGTGAATGGAATTGTTTCCTTAATTTCTCTTTCTATTTTCTCATTATTAGTGTATAGGAATGCAAGGGATTTCTGTGTGTTGATTTTGTATCCTGCAACTTCACTATATTCATTGATGTTGTCATTGTTTTTAAAATTTCTGCTACTTTGATCAATCACTTATGGAACTTCTAATATAAATATTGTTGAGGATATTAAAATTTAAGAAAACCATAAGCTAGCTTTTTGTCATAAATGCATAAATACATGTCACGTTCTGGGTAGTAACTATATTGGATGAATAAAAGTATCTTTTATTATTATTTATGCAGCTTAAATTTAAAGCACTTTGTTAAATCCTAATTTTTTAATTAAAAAATTAACAAAGTTTGATGAATTGAAACCAGCAATATGCTGGCAAATACTTAACACCCACTCTGGGTATAATTTCCATGAATGCTGACTGGACTATACTTTTTTAATATTGAAAGAATATTTCCTCAATTTTTATACAATTTATAACATAATAACTATAGATACACTATGCATTAACATTTTTTCTATTACCTTAAGTGCCAACAATCAACAAAACAATACATCAAGCTCTGATTTGTAGCATTTGCTAATTCTGTGCTATAAGTTCCCTACCATGGCCAAGTTCAAGCTACTAACACAATGTCGCTGAACAAAGAGTTTATAGAGATGTACAGTAGCTCACCCTTATACAGTATTTCTACCATAAAGACACAATAGGCATAAATAACCTCAAGAGAACAGAGAATAGTAAAAAACAGTCAACTAATTATAAAGGAATGAATTTTAAGTATTTATTATCTTTGTTTTTAATATGTTAACAATGTAAGTATATGGTTACATGATTTAATTTTTAATAATGTCTGTATTGAATAAGCAGCACAGGAAATTCTTGAAAAGTTAATAATTCGCTCTTATAAGACAGTGCAAGCTGACCCTGAAACACTTGTAACTACTACTGCTGCTTCTGAAATTTCACATAAAATCACACATTCTATTTTAGTACAAAAATTCTGCAGTTATTAGATTTAGCAAAAGTCAATTTATAACAAGTTACCAGTACGCCCAAAGAAAATCCAAATCAATAACCTATTTGATTAATTTTAGTTCAAAATTTCTACAAAGATTTTTAATTTAGATTATAAGTTTATACAGAAAGGACCCTAATGTATAATTCTGAGTATGTGGTTTTTATTTTGCTCTTATATAAACTGTCAACATAACATTAATATGTTTTTTAAACATATTAACATGTTTAACATAAAACATTAATATTTTGTGTAATACACAAATAATAATAATTTGTGTTTTAAAAAATAATTTCATTAGCACAGTCAATTCTTGCAGAACCTACTGCTTTTTAAAAATTTTTATTGGCGTATAGTTGATTTACTGGAACCAGCTATTTATTATAGGCTGCTGCTGCTGCTGCTGCTGCTAAGTCGCTTCAGTCATGTCCAACTCTGTGCGACCCCATAGACGGCAGCCCACCAGGCTCCCCCATTCCTGGGATTCTCTAGGCAAGAACACTGGAGTGGGTTGCCATTTCCTTCTCCAATGCATGAAAGTGAAAAGTGAAAGTGAAGTCGCTCAGTCGTGTCGGACTCTTCGCGACCCCATGGACTGCAGCCTACCAGGCTCCTCTGCCCATGGGATTTTCCAGGCAAGAGTACTGGAGTGGGGTGCCATTGCCTTCTCCTTGTTGTAGGCTACCTCATGCTTAACTCATCTTCATAAGAGTAGGAGTAAAAAAAGAACTAAAAATAGAGAAAAGAAGATATTTATGATCAGAAGTTGAGTTACTAAACTACAAAAGAGGAGAAAATAAATAGTTTTGCTGGGACAGTGCTGATAGTTATATTATCGAGAGTGCCCAGGCACTTGGGGGCTAGATATTCCAGATACATCAGAGGTGCAGTGAGAGGTACAGGTTACTCAGGCGCAAGCAACCCATCAATTCTCTAAAAGAAAACACACCTAAGAGTCATTGTTAGTCTTTACTTTTCCAACATAGAATTGGCCCTGAAACGCAAACTCCCTTATTATAATCTAGATAAATCTATAAACTTAGGTTCATATTTAAAACTATAAGTTAAAGCCACTTTAGGTGACATTTATCTAATTAAAAAGCAAAGTAGCATTTGATCTGGGATCCTCGCACTTTGGGGAGAGAACTGTACCAGAGACTCCTACCAGGACAGCAAAGGAAACCACAGTAAACTACTCAAGCATTTATCTCTACCTAAGAAACACCTTTCAAGACAGAATATGTTAGTGCAGTAGAATGCAAAATAAGTCAAAAAAGAACAAAGCTTCAAATTCTCTCCTGACAGTTAATTTATGGTTTTTCCCACTTCATAGTTATTTGCTACCAGCTTTTGTGATACTTGGCTGTCACCTACCAGAAACGTCATTATTAGAATTTCAATACACTTGCAACCACAGCAATAATCCAACAGGATTTCACTGAAATTAGTCTTATTTTCCTCAATAGAGTTATGTAATTTCAGCCTTCTGCGTCTCCAATTTACATAGTATCTCACTCCCTACCTCTGCTGCCTTTTGTCTTTCTCTACTTTTATGTAAAAAAAAAAAAAAAATTACTTTGTACTTTTGTATGAATCATTTAAAAATTCTATTAGCAAAGTATCCAATTATTAAAATATAACTCATAATTATTAACTTCTTCCCTTCAGATTTTAAATCATCCTTTAAATATTAATAGAAACTTGGAAATTTCGAGCACGATTGCTATTCTGACATGTAGAATTTTCTGTGCAATAATGTGGAAAGATTTTTGAGTAGCAGTGAAGGTCAAGAAATATTTAAACAATCTACTTGCTTGCATGAATCTCCTATTAAATGTAGTAATATATACAAGAGATTGGGTATTATATTTAGAAACTTTCTAAAGTAATTTAAAACAGTATATCAGGTAAATATATACTGGTTCAGTCACTCAGTTTAAAACAAAACCTACCATTAGTAAATACACACTTCCAGGGTAAACAGGAGTTCATACCTAAGCATACCTATTTCAGAAAAAAGTCAGAAAATGTCCCCAAAATTAACCTTGCTTGTGAGAGTTCTTTTATTTCAGTCAGGTCTCAACAGGCAATGAACAGGAAATCCGAGGAGAAATGAAGGATCTACATTCTTAGCAAGCCAGGCTACTTTGGCTATGGGATTCTCTAGGCAAGAATACTGGAGTGGGTTGCCATGCCCTCCTCCAGGCGATCTTCCCAACCCAGGGATCGAACCCATGTCTCCTAGGTTTTCTAAGCATTGCACGCAGATTTTTACTAACTGAGCCACCTGGAAAGCCCATATCATGGGTGTTCGATATTAAAAATATGCAAAAGAAATTATCTTCTCCCTGTAGGTGGTTAAGAGTTTAACATTACCCTAAACTTATAAAATCCAGGGTCTGCTATGTGAGTGACAAACAACAACAGAAAGATTATCAGCTTTGGCATTTCCAAAATAGTCTCAAATAAGAGTAACAATTATACCAAAATAAAAACTGAAAAATGGCCTACAATTATATTGAACAATCTAGGAACTGTCCCAAGGTCAGTTGTATAAAACAGTTAGAATACCTATAAAGATGCCTTGTACATGACATACACATAAATTATACAAACCTCACTGAAACTTCTTGTACATTTTCCAGTTCCTAGCTTTGTGTCTTCTACTATTTCTTTGAATGCTGATTTTACTCTCATGAAGTCCTAACTCTACAAAAGGAAGAGATAAACTTGAGAACAATCAAGACCAAAAGATATCTTGGCTAGGCTCCAGTGATGCACAGCAACACTCCACAGACTGTATAAGCATATTCAATGTCATAGGATTCATAGAAATTAATTTAAAAACTGGTTTTATTCAGAATCTTCAAACCTTCAAACAGATGTCTAATAGAAAAGAACAATAGTTAGAAATAAATCCATTAGCTTTAATATAATCCAAGTATACAACACACAGAGCATTTTATCAATATATCAACAAAGGGAACTCTTAAAATATTTTAAAAGAGTTGAAAGAAATTATTACAAAGGGGAAATTTTCTTTTTATGTATTTTTGAACAAAAGACATTAAACAAAATTAAAATCCAAAAGAAACTACTGTTCTTCCATCAATTGTTTGGAAAAATCTAATTAAGCTCAAGGGTTTCAAATGAACAAAATTGCACTAACACATTTTTTGCATCAGCTGTTTTCTGAGGGTGATTAAATATAAAAAGCTACTCTGCAAATTTCAATAATTTTCTCAACTTCTCTTTTTGAATGTTTGCAACATTAACAACCAATTTTCATTGTTTGTATGGCTTAATAATTCCCTAATATGAAGAAGTTTTTCTTACAAGGTAACCAAGCTGTTGAAGTGTTTTCTAACTGAAATTTCCTGTCATGCTATTTACATGATTGCTACCTAGAGAGTTCAAGCAAGATACAAATCGGTTAAAGTAAATTATTGTTATAACCTTCAAAACACTTAATTGAAAATGTCAAAGTGAATAAATGAGATTATAAGTGAAATCTTTATGTAAGAAATAAATATGACTTAGTTTGAATACTTTCTCAATTACTATGCCCCATTTCTTTGCATGTTTTATATCACATCTTTCTGAAAGCTAAATTCTACTTCAAAAGATTAAAAATTTTATTAAATAAAAATGGTAAATTAAAATAGTTTAAAATGTAATTAAAATGACTTCTCAAGGTAGACAAATATAGATGCAAATGTAATCTACAGTTTAGGTCTAGTCAACATGTAATACTAATATTTGTGTCTACCCTCAGTAGTACAGTCCTAGTACTAACCAGAATTTTGGAAATTATATATAGTCCTAATTCTATATTAATAGAAAAATAGAAAGTACTAGACTAAAATGAAAAAGAATATATATACATATGTATAATTAAATCTCTTTGCTGCCCAGTAGAAGTTAATACAACATTGTAAATCAACTATATTTCAATAAAATAAATCTTTAAAAATGAAAGTACTAAAGAAAGAAAAAATATCTGAAAATAAATTTCAATTGTGAATTTGCACATAAATATTAACTTAATTTCAGCTAATCTATGTGAAGAGAAACTAAACACCCTCTTGAAGAAGGTAAAAGAGGAGAGTGAAAAAGCCAGCTTAAAACTCAACATTCATAAAACGAAGATTATGGCATCTAGTCCCATCATTTCATGGCAAATAGATGGGGAAACAATGGAAACAGTGACAGACTATTTTCTTGGGCTCCAAAACCACTGTGAATGGTGACTGTGGCCATGAAATTAAGATGATTGCTACCTTGAAGAAAGTCACTCACTCAGTCGTGTCCAATCTTTGTGACCCCATGGACTCTATAGTCCATGGAATTCTCCAGCCCAAAATACTGGAGTGGGTAGCCATTCCCTTCTCCAGGGGATCTTCCCATCCCAGGAATTGAACCCAGGTCTCCTGCATTTCAGGTGGATTCTTTACCAGCTGAGCCACCAGGGAAGCCCCCTTGGAAGAAAAGCTATGACAAACCTAGACAGAGTATTAAAAAGCAGAAACATCACTTTGCCAACAAAGGTCCATATAGTCAACACTATGGTTTTTCCAGTAGTCATGTATGGATGTGAGAGTTGGACCATAAAGAAAGCTGAGCACCGAAGAATTGATGCTTTTGAATTGTGGTGCTGCAGAAGTCTTCAGAGTCCCTTGGACTGCAAGGAGATCAAACCAGTCAATCCTAAAGGAAATCAATCCTGAATATTCATTGGAAGGACTGATACTAAAGCTCCAATACTTTGACTACCTGATGCGAAGAGCTGACTCACTGGAAAAGACCCTAATGCTGGGAAAGATTGAGAGCAGGAAGAGAAGAGGGTAACAGAGGATGAGATGGTTGGACATCATCACTGATTCAATGGACATGAGTTTGAGAAAACTCCAGTAGGTACTGAAGGGAAGCCTGGTGTGCTGCAGTCCACGGGGTTATGAAGAGTCAGACATGACTGAACAACTAAACAACAACCGATAATTAAACGAATGACTTCATAGCCATATCTATAATATCTGTCTGTTGGAAGAACAACAGTTTAATTTTAGCCATGTAGGATATGTTGAGTTTGAGAGGTTTGTGGGATATCCAGATGGAGATATTCAATGGGCAGTCAGATATAATGGTTTAAAGCTCAAAGGAGAGGTCTGGGTAAAAGATAAGTATTGGTAATCATCATCGTGTATAGTAACTAATGCCATAGGAAAGGGTGAGCTGAAGAAGGAATTCTGGGGAATCACTAAAATATAACAGCTGGAAGATAATGAAGAATACCTTCAGAAACCTGAAAGAAAAGAACCAAAATGGTAAAATGAGAACCAGGAAGGAATATTGTGTTTAAAGTTTTAAAGAAGTTAATCAAGTTAGAGTGAAACACTGGATTTGGAAGGCAGAATACTATCAGTGATCTTACGAAGGGCAACTTCAGGAGATTAATGGAGCTAAAGTGAAATTACTGGGGTAGGCAAGAGAATTTAAATCAAAGGCATAGGTTTCTCATTTTTTAAAACAAAACAAAAACTGAGCACCTATTGAATGTACCAGGTATTGAGCCAGGATACATTGAGATGCTAGGCACTGTGGGGATATACTGCAAAGAAGACAGTCCTCATAGTATTTATAATCTGCTAGAGAAGACTGAGCTGAAGATCAATCATGACTATATCAGTAAAGGATTTTAACCGCATGCAACAGACACCTTTGCTTAGTTCCAACCAATGTTAGTTTACAGAATTGTCGGTATGCTGAAGAAACAAGCTCAGAAACTATGTAGTGAAGGAGAAAAGCATGGAAAATGATGCCACAGAACTAGCCAGGGACCAGTCACCAAGCATTAGCTGCTGCAAATGGTATCCCGCTGGCACTAAACAAGGGATGGCACCTCCACCCTGAGTGCTCTATTGCTGTCCATGCCCATGAGTCTGACCCACCTACCGCCATTGCCAGGAAGAGCTCACTGTGCCTCCATTTATTTGTATCACTAACTCATGAACTCAAAAGTGAGACAGACATTTCACATCGGTTAAGTCTAGATTATACATCATACCTCAGCTACAAGGGAAGCTGCAGTGGTGATTATACAAGCTCCTCTACTGTGGGAGGAAGGCTCTGACTAGTAGTAGCAAGACTCAAAAGGTACAGAATTGTCCAAACACAAGAAGAAGATAGGATGAGGAGCAGCTGTATCAGAATAAAAATACACACTGGAGTAAGTAAATAACACTAGCTTAAAAAAGATGTGGGGCTTCCCTGGTGCTAGGGTGGTGAAGAATCCTCCTTGCAATGCAAGGGACATCGGTTTGACCCCTGGTCCGGGAAGATCCCACATGCCATGGAGCAACAGCCCATGTGGCACAACTACTGAGCCCAGCACTGCAAATACTGAAGCCTGCACACCAAGAGCCTATGTTCCATAACAAAGAAGTCACTGCAATGAGAAGCCTGTGAACCGCCACAAGGAGCAGCCCCTGTTTACCGCAGCTAGAGAAAGCCCATGCACAGCGATGAATAAAAATAAACTCATACAGAGAAAAATAAAAATAAATACATCTTTTTTAAAAAGATGGAAGCTTTTTTTTTCATTCACATAAAGGAAATATGAAAGGCAAGAGTCCAGGGCTGATATGACAGTAAATTGTAATCATAATATGATTAAGATAAATCCTAAGGAATCCAGGTCACTTCTACCTGGCTGCTCAGTTGTCCTCGGTGCCACTTCATGACCTAGTATGGCTACTCCAGTGCTAGTTAGCACATTCACATACTAGTTAGCAGAGGGAAAAAAGGGAAGAGGCAGAGAAGAGCACGTGTTTTCCCTTTAATGATACTTTCCAGAAGTCACACTCAACTTACCTCATTTCTCAAGACTTAATCATAAGGCAAACATAGCTGCAAAGGAAATGAGAGAAGGAAGGCACGGCTATGCAGCAATGCGCCCAGCTAAAAATAAGAATTCTTACCAGAAAGAAAGACTGAATGCCCAATGGGTGGTAAACAGCAGCATCAGCCACAGCAGGCCCACAGTGAACAGCCACTAGAATAAAATGTGTAGTAACAATGAAGTGCCAAGGATCCTGACCTGGTCCAGAATACAGGGACGATCTCCTTGGGGAAGGCATATTTAAATGAAAAGTAAAGGATGAATATTTAGCTTATGGAAAAGTTAGAGGCAAGAGAGAACGAAAAGGCAGTTAGAGGTAAGGGAAAAATGTACAAAGACCTGGCCTGATACACAGAGAAGGAGCAGAAAAATCTCTAGTGGGCTGAAGGCTGTAGTCAAGAGCAAGGGGAAGAGTCGGGTGAGATAATGCTCATTAGAGAGGCCGGATCCCAATCCTGTGAAATGTCTCAAGTTCAGCATTTTGGACTGATCCTAGTGGTATGAAGTCACAGATTAAAGCACCACAGTGATATAACCAGATCTGAAATGCAGAAATATCAGTAAGACTGTGGTATGGAGCATGGATTAGAGGAGAACAATGTTGGAAATGGAAAATCGAGAGGCAGTTTAGAGGCCTAGACTGGTGTAGAGGTACTGCTGGTGGAAGGAAGTGGCCTATGACTTCAAGAGCTATTCAGAAAGTATAAATGGCAGGCCTGGTAATTGAAGGGATGCTGAGAATAAGGGAGAAACCTGACTCTCAGGTTTCTGACCTGGATATTGAGATGGGGTAGGCATCATTCGCTAAGACAGAGAATACTAGAGAAAAAGGCAATTTTTAGTTGTTGTTTAGAGGAAGGGAATAATGAGTCTCAGTTTTAACATGCTGCCTCTGAGGTCCTAGTGAAGCATCTCATAGGAATTGTTCAGTATGCTGGTGTTTCTGTCTAAAGTCAGAAAATAGGGGGAATGGATCTAATATGTTTTGGAGCAATGAGTACTGAAGCCATGGGAGTGAATTCCATGGCTTGAAGAGGATGTACAGTAAGACTAGTAGACAGCTGGGAATAGAGCTCCAATTAGCCCAATCATTGAAGAGATGGGGAAGGAAAAACTAGGAGACATTTTACCTCACTTCTCCAAGATTCTGTTTTAATAGGACTGGGTTGAAGCTTAGTAACCCTGGAACTTAAAACACTAACCAATTCTGATATAATAGGTCCAGAGTTTTCTGGCAATCATTGCTGCAGATCTGTGAGTTCCAATAAAACTAATCTTTAAAAATGATCTAGGGGGGAAAAGAAAAAAAAGAATTCCTTGGCCAAATCAGTTTAGGAGATGTCATATACTATACCCTTCCTACTACATACCCACCTTCCTTCCTGCAGATTTTCAGTACCCAACAGCATATAAAAAGCCTGAGAAGTTCTGTGTTTTGTTACATAATCTATGTAACTCTATTGAACAAATTGTTCCTCAACTATATTGGCTTTGGCATAGTTCTATCTTGTAAAGCCTAAGAATACTCCGTGATCTCAAAACACTGCTAGAGATTTTTAGCAAAATATAGGGAATCACTGTAAACCATAATGATGATAAAAGGTGCAAATTAGCAGTGAAATCCACATAAAAATATGTACATGACATGTAGTAATGATAATGTAAACAGACACAAACAATAGGAATGAAGAAGCTCAAGTAGAAGACACATAGAGCAACAAATATTAAAATTTGAAAAACTGGTGTGAGACACAATAAAGGTAGTTCATAAGAAGTCTTGGATGCTACAAAGGCAATCTGTCTTTCACTGCCCTGTGTCAAGATATTTTCTATACAGGCTTAACATGATCTGCCTCTATGGACAAGGTAACAATAGAAAGAGATGACTATTAGCTTTGGAATGAGAAGGACCGATGTTCACACCCTAATTCTGTCACGGAGGAGCTAAGTCTACTAGCTAATACATGCCTAAAATGTCTCATGAATATAATGATGAAGGTGATGATAATAATACTGACTACAATTTATTGATTACTTACCATGTACCAAGCCCTTTACAGACACAGTACTTAACAATGCTTCAAGATAGGTGGAATTATCCTAATTTTATAGGCAATGAAACAGGGTCAGTGAATGCAAGCGATTTTTCTAAGCTCTTAAGAAGTCATTTTGAATATCAAGAGGAATAAGATGGAGTATTCTGTGGCATTGAAACATGTAAAATATCATGTATGAAACGAGTTGCCAGTCCAGGTTCGATGCACGATACTGGATGCTTGGGGCTGGTGCACTGGGACGACCCAGAGGGATGGTATGGGGAGGGAGGAGGGAGGAGGGTTCAGGATGGGGAACACATGTATACCTGTGGCAGATTCCTTTTGATATTTGGCAAAAACTAATACAATTATGTAAAGTTTAAAAATAAAATAAAATTAAAAAAAAATAAAAATAAAAAATAAAAGATGGAGTATTCTGAATAAATGAAGTATTCTGAAGACTGAACAATGTCATACAAATTTTAGACATTATTAAATTAAAATGTATATAAATACCTTTGCTATTTTTGTATGCATATGTATTAACATTCCTCACAAAGATTACTCTTAGTAATACCAGTTATCAAGGTTTGAGAAATGTGAACATCAGTTCCTCAGGAACCAAACACTGATTAAAGATGTCTTTCCACAGTATTATTTTAAAACTGGAAATACTAACGCATATATATGGAATTTAGAAAGATGGTAACAATAACCCTGTATACGAGACAGCAAAAGAGACACTGATGTATAGAACAGTTTTTTGGACTCTGTGGGAGAGGGAGAGGGAGAGGATAGGAAGATTTGGGAGAATGGCATTGAAACATGTATAATATTATACATGAAACGAGTCGCCAGTCCAGGTTCAATGCACAATACTGGATGCTTCGGGCTGGTGCACTGGGACGACCTAGAGGGATGGTATGGTGAGGGAGGAGGGAGGAGGGTTCAGGATGGGGAACACGTGTATACCTGTGGCAGATTCATTTTGATATATGGCAAAACCAATACAATATTGTAAAGTTAAAAAATAAAAGAAAATAAAACTGGAAATAGTATTACTAGTATTTTTGAAAGTTCCAATCAGTCAAATGCTTTGACCTAAATGATCACTCAATTTAAATAAATAAAAGGTCATGTTTCTATTACAATATTAACTAGCTAGATGATAATAGCCTTACTCCAGTATACGCTCTAGACTTATCCTCAGGAATGATTATGTGTTAAATACAGTTTTCTAATTAAAAGAATAAATGTTGAAGTCCTATTAAACAAAGGACATTTTATCACTATATAGGATTAGTATTCAGTATCTGAAATAAAGGATGACTTAGGGACTTTACTGGACTCTTTCAGGTCCAGTGCTATGGGTAACCCATCTTATCTCAGACAAGCTTTCAACTTATTATGTATGTGTCTTTGATATGAAACAGCTCTTTGTATGTCTTTCTCCATGGTTGGTGGTACTTGACCACTTAGACCCTATGTGTTCTCCCATAAGCACAAAGTGATTTACCTGGAAAAGCACTAGTTACCATGATAAGGGGCTGAGGATACAAAAATGAATAAGCTATAACATCGATCTTCAAAGAACACTATCTCATAGGGAAGACACTATTACCATTGAGATTACTAACCAATATCAATTATATTTTGCATTCTTGGTTTTCTAGATTAAACAGAAATGCCAAATAGTATAGCTTATCCCCTACTTCCATATTAGAGATTAAATTTTTAAAAAACAAACAGAACAAAAAGGCTTTAAAAAAAAACTGAAAGGCTAAAAGGCAAATCCTATCATGCCATTATATTTTAAGCAGGGAAACTTGCTAAGAGAGTAGTTCTTAAATGTTCCCACCGCAAAAAAAAAAGTAATTATGTGAGGTGATGGAGATGTTAACTCACCATACTAATACATACATATCTCAAATCATCATGTTATATACATTAAACTCACATAAGAGTCTATGTCGATTCTTTCTCATTAAAGTTGGGAGAAAAAAATTAGAATACCATGAGAGAAATGCACCTTTTATATCTTGCTTACCACAGTATTCCAGCACTTAGAATAATACCAGGCACATAGGAGGTGCTCAACAAATATTTGTGAGTGAATCACAGAACCACTGAGTGGTTGAGTTAGGATTGAAATCCAGTTCTAACTGGTGCCCATCCTAAGAGTTTGTCAACTGTGTCAGACAGCTTGTGAAGACAAGACTGGATCTGACTTATTTTCATGTCTTCCATATCCCCTAGTATACTGCTGTGTGTAAAATATGCTATCGATATATTCTTAACAAAATAACATTTAGACTTCATACTATAAGTTCAAAGGTACTAGAAATAACAAACAAAAATAGTATGTGAATATCTGTAGGTAGAACAAATTCACACCATTTCTTCTTCCTAGTGTCAGTCACTCAGTCATATCCGACTCTTTGCGACTCTTCCTAGAACACATCTTCGATCCCACTGCTTTCCTTCTTCCATTTAAAATATTCTTACTTTGCTTTCAAGAACTACATCTTTCTTATTTTTATTTTTTGGTCTTCCTCAGTATTGAAAGAAAAAGCAGGACATACAAATTCTGAACACTCCGAGCAATTTTTTCCCTCTCTTATAATGCCTGATTTCTTCCTACAAGATTGTGAGTTAAGGCAATGACCCGACTCCAACTTTTTTCCTTTCCTTTATGATTCCTTTCTTCTGTCATTTTTTTTCCTTTCCTTTTTTTTCTTTCTCTCTCCTCCTCTGTTTCCACTCCTTCTCTCCCTTCCTTTCTTTTATTTTTAGGTGATTAAAGAGAAAGGTTATAATAGTTGAAAACTTCCCTAAAATGGGGAAAGAAATAATCACCCAAGCCCAAGAAACCCAGAGAATCCCAAACAGGATAAACCCAAGGAGAAACACCCCAAGACACATATTAATCAAATTAACAAAGATCAAACACAAAGAACAAATATTAAAAGCAGCAAGGGAAAAACAACAAATAACACACAAGGGAATACCCATAAGGATAACAGCTGATCTTTCAATAGAAACTCTTCAAGCCAGGAGGGAATGGCAAGACATACTTAAAATGATGAAAGAAAATAACCTACAGCCCAGATTATTGTACCCAGCAAGGATCTCATTCAAGTATGAAGGAGAAATCAAAAGCTTTTCAGACAAGCAAAAGCTGAGAGAATTCTGCACCACCAAACCAGCTCTCCAACAAATACTAAAGGATATTCTCTAGACAGGAAACACAAAAACGGTGTATAAATTCGAACACAAAACAATCAAGTAAATGGCAACGGGATCATACTTATCAGTAATTACCTTAAACGTAAATGGGTTGAATGCCCCAACCAAAAGACAAAGACTGGCTGAATGGATACAAAAACAAGACCCCTACATATGTTGTCTACAAGAGACCCACCTCAAAACGGGGGACACATACAGACTGAAAGTGAAGGGCTGGAAAAAGATTTTCCATGCAAATAGGGACCAAAAGAAAGCAGGAGTAGCAATACTCATATCAGATAAAATAGACTTTAAAACAAAGGCTGTGAAAAGAGACAAAGATGGTCACTACATAATGATCAAAGGATCAATCCAAGAAGAAGATATAACAATTATAAATATATATGCACCCAACACGGGAGCACCGCAGTATGTAAGACAAATGCTAACAAGTATGAAAGGAGAAATTAACAATAACACAATAATAGTGGGAGACTTTAATACCCCACTCACACCTATGGATAGATCAACTAAACAGAAAATTAACAAGGAAACACAAACTTTAAATGATACAATAGACCAGTTAGACCTAATTGATATCTATAGGACATTTCATCACAAAACAATGAATTTCACCTTTTTCTCAAGCACACATGGAACCTTCTCCAGGATAGATCACATCCTGGGCCATAAAGCTAGCCTTGGTGAATTCAAAAAATAGAAATCATTCCAAGCATCTTTTCTGACCACCATGCAGTAAGATTAGCTCTCAATTACAGGAGAAAAACTATTAAAAATTCCAACATATGGAGGATGAACAACACGCTGCTGAAGAACCAACAAATCACAGAAGAAATCAAAAAAGAAATCAAAATGTGCATAGAAACGAACGAAAATGAAAACACAACAACCCAAAACCTGTGGGACACGGTAAAAGCAGTCCGAAGGGGAAAGTTCATAGCAATACAGGCACACCTCAAGAAACAAGAAAAAAGTCAAATAAATAACCTAACTCTACACCTGAAGCAACTAGAAAAGGAAGAAATGAAGAACCCCAGGGTTAGTAGAAGGAAAGAAATCTTAAAACTTAGAGCAGAAATAAATGCAAAGGAAACAAAAGAGATCATAGCAAAAATCAACAAAACCAAAAGCTGGTTTTTTGAAAGGATAAATAAAATTGACAAACCATTAGCCAGACTCATCAAGAAACAAAGGGAGAAAAATCAAATCAATAAAATTAGAATGAAAACGGAGAGATCACAACAGACAACACAGAAATACAAAGGATCATAAGAGACTACTATCAACAATTACATGCCAATAAAATGGACAACGTGGAAGAAATGGACAAATTCTTAGAAAAGTACAACTTTCCAAAACTCGACCAGGAAGAAATAGAAAATCTTAACAGACCCATCACAAGCACGGAAATTGAAACTGTAATCAAAAATCTTCCAGCAAACAAAAGCCCAGGTCCAGACGGCTTCACAGCTGAATTCTACCAAAAATTTAGAGAAGAGCTAACACCTATCCTGCTCAAACTCTTCCAGAAAATTGCAGAGGATGGTAAACTTCCAAACTCATTCTATGAGGCCACCATCACCCTAATACCAAAACCTGACAAAGATCCCACAAAAAAAGAAAACTACAGGCCAATATCACTGATGAACATAGATGCAAAAATCCTCAACAAAATTCTAGCAATCAGAATCCAACAACACATTAAAAAGATCATACACCATGACCAAGTGGGCTTTATCCCAGGGATGCAAGGATTCTTCAATATCCGCAAATCAATGTAATACACCACATTAACAAATTGAAAAATAAAAACCATATGATTATCTCAATAGATGCAGAGAAAGTCTTTGACAAAATTCAACATCCATTTATGATAAAAACTCTCCAGAAAGCAGGAATAGAAGGAACATACCTCAACATAATCAAAGCTATATATGACAAACCCACAGCAAACATTATCCTCAATGGTGAAAAATTGAAAGCATTTCCTCTCAAGTCAGGAACAAGACAAGGGTGCCCACTTTCACCATTACTATTCAACATAGTTTTGGAAGTTTTGGCCACAGCAATCAGAGCAGAAAAAGAAATAAAAGGAATCCATATTGGAAAAGAAGAAGTAAAGCTCTCACTGTTTGCAGATGACATGATCCTCTACACAGAAAACCCTAAAGACTCCACCAGAAAGTTACTAGAACTAATCAATGACTATAGTAAAGTTGCAGGATATAAAATCAACACCCAGAAATCCCTTGCATTCCTATACACTAATAATGAGAAAACAGAAAGAGAAATTAAGGAAACAATTCCATTCACCGTTGCAACGGAAAGAATAAAATACTTAGGAATATATCTACCTAAAGAAACTAAAGACCTATATATAGAAAACTATAAAACACTGGTGAAAGAAATCAAAGAGGACACTAACAGATGGAGAAATATACCATGTTCATGGATTGGAAGAATCAATAGAGTGAAAATGAGTATACTACCCAAAGCAATCTATAGATTCAATGCAATCCCTATCAAGCTACCAACAGCATTCTTCACAGAGCTAGAACAAATAATTTCACAATTTGTATGGAAATACAAAAAACCTTGAATAGCCAAAGCGATCTTGAGAAAGAAGAATGGAACTGGAGGAATCAACCTACCTGACTTCAGGCTGTACTACAAAGCCACAGTTATCAAGACAGTATGGTACTGGCACAAAGACAGAAATATAGATCAATGGAACAAAACAGAAAGCCCAGAGATAAATCCACGCACCTATGGACACCTTATCTTTGACAAAGGAGGCAAAAATATACAATGGATTAAAGACAATCTCTTTAACAAGTGGTGCTGGGAAATCTGGTCAACCACTTGTAAAAGAATGAAACGAGAACACTTTCTAACACCATACACAAAAATAAACTCAAAATGGATTAAAGATCTCAATGTAAGACCAGAAACTATAAAACTCCTGGAGGAGAACATAGGCAAAACACTCTCTGACATACATCACAGCAGGATCCTCTATGACCCACCTCCCAGAATATTGGAAATAAAAGCAAAAATAAACAAGTGGGACCTAATTAACCTTAAAAGCTTCTGCACATCAAAGGAAACTATTAGCAAGGTGAAAAGACAGCCTTCAGAATGGGAGAAGATAATAGCAAATGAAGCAACTGACAAACAACTAATCTCGAGAATATACAAGCAACTCCTACAGCTCAACTCCAGAAAAATAAATGACCCAATCAAAAAATGGGCCAAAGAACTAAATAGACATTTCTCCAAAGAAGACATACAGATGGCTAACAAACACATGAAAAGATGCTCAACATCACTATCAGAGAAATGCAAATCAAAACCACTATGAGGTACCATTTCACGCCAGTCAGAATGGCTGCGATCCAAAAGTCTACAAGCAATAAATGCTGGAGAGGGTGTGGAGAAAAGGGAACCCTCTTGCACTGTTGGTGGAAATGCAAACTAGTACAGCCACTATGGAGAACAGTGTGGAGATTCCTTAAAAAACTGGAAATAGAACTGCCTTATGATCCAGCAATCCCACTGCTGGGCATACACACTGAGGAAACCAGAATTGAAAGAGACATGTGTACCCCAATGTTCATCGCAGCACTGTTTATAATAGCCAGGACATGGAAGCAACCTAGATGTCCATCAGCAGCTGAATGGATAAGAAAGCTGTGGTACATATACACAATGGAGTATTACTCAGCCATTAAAAAGAATACATTTGAATCAGTTCTAATGAGGTGGATGAAACTGGAGCCTATTATACAGAGTGAAGTAAGCCAGAAAAAGAAACACCAATACAGTATACTAACGCATATATATGGAATTTAGAAAGATGGTAACAATAACCCTGTGTACGAGACAGCAAAAGAGACACTGATGTATAGAGCAGTCTTATGGACTCTGTGGGAGAGGGAGAGGGTGGGAAGATTTGGGAGAATGGCATTGAAACATGTAAAATATCATGTATGAAACGAGTTGCCAGTCCAGGTTCGATGCACAATACTGGATGCTTGGGGCTGGTGCACTGGGACGACCCAGAGGGATGGAATGGGGAGGGAGGAGGGAGGAGGGAGGAGGGTTCAGGATGGGGAACACATGTATACCTGTGGCAGATTCATTTTGATATTTGGCAAAACTAATACAATTATGTAAAGTTTAAAAATAAAATAAAATTAAAAAAAAAATCCTAAAAAAAAAAAAAATAAAATAAAGAGAAAGGTTTAAAATGCTCTAAAAACATAAACATCTATAGTTGTAAAATTAGAAGATATTATAATCCTTTAACTGATGTGATTATGTCTTAAATACCAACCTAGTTACATTTCTTCAAGAAAGCTGTCCATAAGGATAGACTCTGACAAATTAAAACATTCCCAATGAAGCTGAAACACCAATAACAGATTAACAAAACAATTTCTAAGATCCCAAGGATGTCAAGTACTAGATTTAAATTTACTCAGACTTCTATACAGTACACAAAAGCATATATAAATTTTCATATTATTACAGCTTAAAAACATCTAAGATCTGAAATCTTTTACTTGTGACATTTAACATTCTCATGAATGTTCTTTTATTCCCTTATATGATATTCCAACAAATTTCACAATCACAGCTTTTGAAATACTCCATATATTGAGTAGTCTACAGTTGGTTATCCATTATATCAAAGATTCTGTATGACAAAAACATTAATTTCAGTTTTAAAGTATCATTATTTACATTGGGTAGCATCACATATCATTGGTATACAGTACTCTAACTTACTCAGTGATTTGACCCACAGGAGATCACATTTGCTATAGGAAAGTACAAAAGACATGGGAAGGTAAAAGGGATGTGTGTAAGCCAACAGTTTGGGAAAAGAAAAAAAATAAAAAACAACAAGAACAGAAAAACTTAGTGAACACAGGCATGTAGGATAAATAACATAGATGGAAACAACTCAATATACCTCAAAAAGGCTCTGAAGGCACAAATATTTTATAGAACAGAAAAGTAAGTGCTGGTCATTATTATAATATAAGCCATCATATAATATCTTCAAGAAAGGGTATAAGACATCAGAGGTGCTTATTAATAATGCATATACTACAAAGAAACCCAGCTAACTAGAATAATTTTTTTCAGCATTACTGAAGTTTACTATATTGCTGAGTCTATTTTACATTGTCACAAAAAGTAGTTATTTCAACCTGATCATGCTGTTACAAAGGTATAACCTTTCATTTGAGAGACAGGACCTTGTTTAATTCACTGCACCTATAAGTTTTACCTGGTCCATAAATATAAAGGGCCAGGGGGGCATTCATTTAAATTGAAATATTAATAACAGAAATCTTTATGCCATTTTAGCAATAAAACTTATTTGAGGCAATATTCTTAGTTCTTTAAGTAAAGAATTAACAACTTTAGAGGCAATATTATTCCAGAGGCCTCCTTAGCCAATTTTCTAAAGTACAGAATGATCAATAAAAATCAGCCTGTAACAGTATCTTCCAAACATCAATTGGAAAGAGTCTGTGTTCAGTGGAATGCCAAATAGTACTGCCAGACTTTTATAGAAAGAGAAGGCTATGTTTGCATTGTTCTGTTAATAGCATGCTAACAAGTATGTTTCCTGTCGGGTCACTAATGGACAGAAAAAATACATAATAAAGCAGTGAACAGTGGACAGCCATTCATGCTCTACTGGTCTACCGTTACTAGAGAGAAGAATGAGTAAGTCCTATAATCTTAAGCAGCTACAGAAAAGAATACCCTCTTGTTAAAGCTCAAGAGAATCTGAAGAGGGAATAAAAGAGAAAAAAGTCAGACAGATTATGCTGTCAATTTTAGTTGTCATAATGTGCTTCAGAGATAAAACATTCCTCTGAATGGCAATTGAACAGATGGAAATTTTCATTTTTGGTTAACTGGATGGAAGAATTGGACCAGTACCTAAAATGACATTGAAATGAAGCTCAAACCCCCTCCCACAAGAAGGAAACAGATGCATCATTCCAGATACAAAATAAATGATTGAACGGTGCATATATTATATTGGCATCACTGTATCCAACTGTACATCTGCACAATGTTTTAGTCTCCTGGAGAGAGAACAGACATTTCTAAAAGGGAAAATAGGCAACTATTGAAGTGAATCAGATAAGTATGCCATTTGGGTAAGAAAAGCCAAACAACACTTCACTGAAATTGAAGTTATTCATGCTGAGATGAAAAAAGAACCATAAATTATACCGATTCCAATGCCCTTGAACTTATACATTGATTTAAATGTAGCAAACTTAGAAATATAAAACCACAGTTTGAAGATTTTTATAATCTTAAATCAGAATGAATTTTTAAAAAAAATGACCCCTTTAAGACTCTAAAGAAGTTAGGGTTGAATACCCACCTAGCTTGAGTTGAGAAAGAAAAGAGTGACATACTAAACCAAAGCTACATTCCTTATCTTAAACTATGACTGGAGAAGATTCACAATATAGGTAACAAAAATGAAATCTTTGATAATTTGCAGTTAATAACTGACCCTGTGAGTTGTGAACTAAGGCAGTGGGGTGATGAACTCCTTTTTACTCTTATCAGTCCCATTTCCACTTTTGGTTGGTGTTCCCTGCTGCTTTCCTGCCAGCTCTTGCCAGAGCGGATCCAGGCAGGTAGCTTACACCACCCTACACTTGTACATCAGTATTCCTATCAGTCTTTTCCTGTCTTTCCCAACTCATTAAGTCCTCGGTCCAGCTGCAGAGAAAATATGAGATACCAGGTTTAGAGGGCAGGTAAGCAAGTTTTGTCATTTTGTTTTAAGGTATAATCTCAGGTGGCACAGGACCAGCATCACTCCTGCATTATAAAGTGACTGTATAAGAAGGTCTGATCAGGGGATGCAGATGATGCCTGAGGATGCCAGCAGAATAAATCTTGAGGTTAGAACCTAAAAGAGAAGAGGCAAAAGGAAAAGTGTGTCTAACATAAAAAGATTTTATAGTTAAATAACAGAAATTCTGGCTTCTTTTTATATATTAAGTCATTCACCACAATGTAATGAGACTTTACTATGTATTTCGAGTGACAGAATATTTTATCAGATATGACTTCCAATCAAACTATATTTAATAAGGATTCACTGTCTTGAAGACTGATTGAAATATGTCTCACAAGACTGTGAGAACAGCACAGGTGAGAAAAATAAATGCAGTGCAAAAAATTAATGGAGAGCAGATACCATGGGCACAATGAATTATGAGTCTGTACTGGTGTGTAGTATTCACAATGGTATTCCCTCTAGAAATAAAGTTGCACAGGGAAGTCACTGCATTCTCCCAATCATTTTTAAACACAGGCAAATGTGAAGCAGAGCTCATTAAACATACAGAAAGACAAATATAACCTAAAAGTAAAAGTATAAGGAGGTTGGGCCCATCTGGACTTATTAGACAGAAAAAAAGCCTTGAGGGGAATAGCTGGGAACGAGGGATAGGAGAAATAGTTAGAAGGTAATTGGGAAAGGGGAACTCATGTTGGCTCCCTCCCTGGGGTGTTTCTGCCAACGAAGAATAAGAATAGAACTTTCAGGAATAGTATCATGTGGTGGCTAAATGCCCAAAGAGTGTCTGTTGCTAGAAAAAGGCCAGGGTATAATACGGTAATGATTCACAGAAGAATAAGCAAAAGAAGTGGACCAGGAATCATTTTTTGTTCCTCTGACTCATTCTTATACTCTATGCTTCAAGCCACTCTATTACCCACTCTCTGTTAGCGGTATCTCTGTCATTCTATAACCATTCTTAAATTAACATGGGCAGAGATTTAATTTGAAAGATAACCTAAATCAAAAGGCTTCACAAAATACATGTCAGGTGTTTTATGGTCACTGGTCATGGGACTAACAGAGGATCATCATCAAGGAACCAGGTGAAAACGTCCAATCCACAGGACAAGAGGACAGGTAGGAGTCCCAGGTCTTCTCAAATGAGGGCAGAAAGAGCGTGAGAAGGACTAACGTAAAGGAAGCAGCGTGTTCTCATTTCAAGCTGAAGCTCGCCTCTACCTGTATTTCATTGTCGTCCTCAAGAGACAGATACTTAAGATTCTTATTTTGATATTTTATGTTTTCTTATCAAGCATGATAACAGCATATCATTTATTGACTTTAAGTATGAAATAAGCTAATTTATGAAGAAGGCATTTTTAAAGATGGTTAGGAAAAGTGCTGAAATGTAACCTTTGAATAACTAGCGAGTACATACAGAAATGCTGGCAAGTCTGACTGGAGGCTGAATTTACCTAAATGCAAAGCCTCAAATGGGGCAGAGAAAAGCTGAAGTGCTATTAATGAAACCATATGTGGCCAATGTACATTAAATCTACTCATCTCTCATTGAAAAGGAGCACTAGAGACTAAAGCTCTTTTAATCCCTTTGTTCATCTTTTTTGTTGGGCAGATGATTAGCACATTTTTCAATGCTGACAAATTATATACTCTATTAAGTACTGGATCGTTCAACATTATGAAGATTATGGTCTTTAGCAATCATTTACAAAAATTTTTTAATTTTTTTCTTCTATTATGTTGTCTTTTAACATTTTTATTTTTCCTTATAAAATATTATTATGAAAATTCCCGCCATAAAGAAAAAAGCTTTCTCAATCTGGAATTCTAAACACTGTTAGCTTTTTTGTAAAAAGCAAAAAACAGAAACAAACACCACTCCATTCAACAAGGTAAAATAACAGTGCACCTAGTTTTATGAGAACTTTCTTTAAATAGTTCCAGAATTAGTACTCTGACTCTACAGCAAACATTTCTCAAAATACACTGTATTTGATGATGCTGATATCAACATTATTTCTGTGTATTAGTGTAACTAGTTATCCTTTTTTTAAAAATTGAGGTGAAATTCACATAAGATAAAATAACTATTTTAAAGCTCACAAGTCAGTGGCATTTAGTACATTCAAAATCTTGTGAAAAACACCCTGCCTAGTTCCAAAACATTTTCATCGCCTCAAAAGAACCCCAGTAACCACTAAAGCAGTCACTCCCTGTTCTCAGCTTTCCCTAGCCCCAATAATCTGCTTTCTGCTTCAATATACTTACCTATTTTGGATATTTTCATATAAATGGAATCATACATTATGTGACCTTTCTTGTCTAGATTCTTTTATGCAGCATATTAAAATGCTCACAGTTCACCCATGTTGTAGCATTTATCATATTTCATTCCTATTTAGGGCTGAGTAATATTCACAATTTGTTTTTCTTTTTATCTGCTGATGAACATTTGGGATGTTTTCACCTCATGGCTATTGTGAATAGTGCTATTAACATTCATGAACAAATACCTGAGTACCTGTATTGATTTTCTAGATATATATTTAGGAGCAGAATTGCTGGGTTATTCTATGTTCAACTTTTTGAGGAACTATCAAATTGTCTTCCAGAGCAGCTGTACCATTTTACATTCCTACCAGTAATGTAAAAGAGGTCTGATTTCTTCTGATTTTTACCATCAATTTTTATTTTTTTTTCCAATTATAACCATTCTAGTGGTTGTGAAGGAGGTATCTTACCATTGTTTTCATTTTGCATTTCTCTAATGAATAATGCTATTAAGCATCCATTCTGTGCTTGTTGGTCATTTCTTCTTTGGAAAAATGTCTGTTCAAATCCTTCACCTATTTTAAAATTTGGTTACTTGGAATATTATTTAAAATACATTTAAAATTTGGAATACTTATCAGATACACCGTTCGCAAATATTTTTCTCCCATTCTGTAGGCTGACTGTTCACTTTGCTAATAACGTCTTTTGATAAATGGAAGTTTTTAATTTCGAAGTCCAATTTTTCAACTTTTTGTTTCAATTTTCAGTGCCATATCTAGGAATCCACTGTCAAATTCAGGGTCATAAAGATTTACCCCTATGTTTTCTTCTAGGATATTTATAGTTTCAGTGCCTACAATTAGATGGTGTATCACGCAGGATCTTAGTTCAGAGGCCAGGGATCAAACCCATACCTCTGCATTTGGGAGCACATTCTTAACCACTGGACTCCTAGAGAAGTCTGCTTGATCATTCTGAGCTAACTTTTTTATGTGGTGTCAGCCAGAAGCCCAACTTCATTCTTTTGAATGTCTAATTGAATGTCTAATTGTCTCAGCACCATTTGTTAAAGAGATTGTTCTTTCTCCCACTGAGTGGTCTTAGCACCTTTGTTGCAAATAACTGGCCAGGAATGCATGAGTTTATTTCTTCTAGTTATTCTACTGGTCTGTAGTTATTCATTTACACTATATACTTCTCTACATGCTAAAAGCATAAATACAAGAGAGTTTGGATAAGACACAATACTCTAAGATCTTTAGTTCGACTTAAAGATTCCCACAAGACTGGTGACATGCTTTCTTAATAGCAAGTACATATGTGACCTGAGTCGTACCTTTGGTAGGGACGATACCACCCTACCAAAGCACTGTCTTCCTGGAGCTGACATGAGAAAGACTGAAATTCCTTAGGTTCTTGCAAATCAATTTCAGGCACTCTCTACCATAAATGTATGAGGCACTGAGATGCCACCACCAACCTTTCTCTTTGTGTAGCTCATCATCACTGGGAGCCGGAAAGGTGATAAAAAAGGGGAAAGGTGACACAAAGGAGGCACAGCTTCTACCCTCAGGAGATCTGTATCACTTGTTAGCAATAGCTAACAAACTTGGACTAGGTGACCAAGAATTCAGTTTATCACATACTTATAAGCACGTGCAGTGATTATTTGTAACCTCATAGCCACAAATACCAAAGATTTCACTGAAAATTATATGAACTCGGTGTTTGCTGCAAATGTTCTCTTGATATATAAATTCAGAAAACAACATGGAAATGGGCAAATGAAAGCTGTAAAGGGGCAAAATACTGTTTCATGTTAGTTCCAAAAATGTTTTTTGAACTTACTTTTTTTAAGACTCATTTTCAAGATAGTTTTAAAGAAGAAAAGTCTTAGGAATTATTCTACAAAAGTACAGGAAAAAAACAATATAGGAAATTACTTTTTTCCATTTTTTATTCTCACTAATATTCTAGTGACAAAACATAACTTATCTAGGCTGACCTACCAAGTCTACTGTTTTCAACAATGAACACTATTAATGGATTTACTTACAACTCACAGTACAATGACATTAAAAGATAAGCAGAGAGTCATAAATTTTATAACTGTGGTATGATCATGGCAATAATGATCATTTTTATCTTTAAGAGGGAAGAAGGCAGTCTTTTTGATGCCAAAGATGCCATTAGAATTAGAGGGTGCTTGAACTTTACTCAGGAGATACTGAAGTCAGAGTCTTTCTTTGTATCAGCCAGAGAAGCAGAACACTTAAGAGCAACTTAAGAACCAGTCATCTGGCTGGAAGCTGAAGTCCTTGTATTAGGCACTGTGAGAATTCAGTTCAGTTGAGTTTAGTTCAGTCGCTCAGTCATGTCTGACTCTTTGGGACCAGAGTACTACCATGCAAAGCTCTACCCCAAAGGCCCCCAGGATCTGATAATACCACTAACTTACAAGAGAGGCTCTCTGAATTTATAAGGAATCTCTTCTGAAAAACTGTTCCATAAGAAACTCTTCTACCATCTGATAAATCAAAAAACTGTCTCATAAGAAACTCTCCTACCATCTGATAAATCACAAGGTATGTGATGAGGGTCATATGAGACG
The DNA here is from genome assembly GCF_029407905.1 of Bubalus kerabau. Taxonomy (NCBI): domain Eukaryota; kingdom Metazoa; phylum Chordata; class Mammalia; order Artiodactyla; family Bovidae; genus Bubalus; species Bubalus kerabau. Next base: position 20,206,225 of record NC_073641.1, read on the forward strand.
GAAATCTGACTTATTTTACCAACCTCTTTTAGGTGGTATATTCCTCAGTGCACTTTCTCTTCTTTCTCTTCATTTCTCTACAGGGACTTAACCAAGGATACACAACACTGAGCTTAAAAAGCCAAAAGTTTAGAGTAGCCTGAACCAGGAAGATCAACTTAAAGCTATGGAGGGAGGGGACTGGGAGAGTGGACGGGCTTCTTTCTAAACTAACCATGCTTGTTTATCTCAGATATCAGTCACTTGGAGCAGTGCTTCTCAGATTTTAATATGAGAAGCACTTGGTATTTAATATGCATGTGAATCACCTGTGGATCTTGTAAATATCAATATTCTAATTCAGTAGGTCTGGGATGGGGTCTGAGATTCTGCAGACTGTACCTGACAAAGAGAAAGATGATTTTCAGGGAGATACTACCAGGACTCTGACCAAAGTCGCTAAGTCTTTCTCTACCATTCTTTCTCTGCCAAGTGTCTCACTCGTCTTATGGTTCTTCATTTCTTCTGTGGGCTTCACTGATGGCTCAATTGCCTGCCAATGCAGGAGACGAGGGTTCGATCCCTGGGTCAGGAAGACACACTGGAGAAGGAAATGGCAACCTACTCGATTAATTTTGCCTGGGAAATCCCATGGACAGAGGAGCCTCGGTGGGGTGCAGTGTATGGGGTTGCAAAAAGAACTGGATGTGACTTAGCGACTGAACAACAACATTTCTTCTGTATCTAAAGTCTTCCACCTCAGAGCGACAAGCCTCACAAGTAAGAAAGAGGAAGATCCCTCTTCTTAACCTTCTGTAACAAGTGCCAATTTAACTGCCCTTTGATCCAATTTGTTACTGTATTAAAGCATATTGTTATCTATCATAATGGTTGAAGCAATACAGATGAAAATAAGAATTAATGATAACTTTCCTTCAAAGGGGCACTTGTATTTTAAAAGATTATCTAATCAACCTACATTAATATTTATTAAGGAGACTGCTATGTGGAAAATATTTTCGAGATCCTCTGCTCCTTATTCGTCTGGTACCATGGTATCATTTCCACTTAACTTTAATTGGTCTGGATGGGTTTTAAGTACATAGAATCTACACTAAGAATATGTAGTCTTGTAGCCTCAAAGCCTCCAATCTCACTTCCTCTACCATTGTTAAGTGGCTTCATACTTCACAGTATACTGAAAACAGGAGTTGATACAGTGTACTCAAATACTGGAAATTTTAAATCATAAATCTCTGAATATAATGAGTCTCCATTACTGAAAATCTCATCTTAACAGTAAATTATATTGCAAAAAAAAAAGCGGGGGGACGTATGAAGGTTTGGTAAGGAACTTTACAGAGACAGGTCATGGTATGGAAAGGAAGCAGAGAAAGGTATCACCTGCTGTGCAGTGAGTGTCCTTAGAGAGAAAAAATGGGATTTTTGTAGAGAGGAAGGAAGATCATAGAGATTAGAGTTGAGTCAAAGTATCTTTCACTTTGGAGGGAGCACATGACTCAAACCTTTATAACATTTTTGTGGTTTACTCATTGATAACCAAAGCCTTTGTTAAGTTTCTAATTCCAGCATTCATACCTGTTCATAAAATAAAGTATGTTTTCAACATGTTAGTGCAAATAAAATTTTACAAGTTTATTCTATGTATTTATTAAATAAAATGAACAATTTTAAAGGTCATAAAGCTACCATATTTCCCAAACAGCAATGATTTCTTATTGCTAAAATAATTTATTTGGATTTTCATGTTTTTTTTCCATAATTTTCTGAAAACACACCATTTAGGAATAATCCTTCAAAATGATACATACTGGAAAGAAAAGAAAGTGATCATTAAATTTTTTGTTCCTACAGTATCAGTTTCTTAAAGGACACAGTTAACATTAATGATTACAATTGACATTATTAAAATTAAAGCTTTAAATTTACTGGTTTATTTATCCACTCATTCAAGTTTATAGTTGCCTAAAATGTTACTGAATATGTTAGCATTTCAACAACTTAAGCAGTAGCTACAATTTAATTACGCTGACCTAAACGCATTTCTGAGACTCCTAGAATTTAAAAACTCGACTCCTTTCTATAACACTCCCTCCAAAAAGATATAGGTGGATCCCACTTACTGACTGAGAGTCATATTAAATATATGCTTGCCATTAATTAGCAGGATACTTGGCAGGTGGCCAGAGAATAAGCCTTTCTCCAAGATGCTAACACCTCATTCAGAGGCTATTTTAGACATTTAAAAACTTTTTTGTTCTTGCATGAGCATAAAATTTGAAAATATTGAAGGAACCCAAGCACAATAAAGGTAAGAATGGAAAGGAATATCCTGAAAAGGTTTTATTTGCTAATGTGAATAAACTCATGGTTATTCAAATAATATAAAAAAGGAAATATAAAATTTTAGCAGTTGTAAATAATTATGCTTCATTCTTTTTCTAATTAAATTCTAATGTCACATCAACAAGTTATTAAGATTTATTTTCCAGCAGGTGAATCAGAAATAAGTTATCTAAATAAAGTACAATTAAATCTTTCAGTGCAATGTCAGCAGCCTTTTCAGTATACCCAATCTGAACTATTATGTAGCTGACTAAAATCTTAAACTGGCTTTGACTCATTTTCCTTTCTTACAGCTTAACCGTTTGGGGTTGTTTATTTGTCAGTATTTGTCAGTATTTCCAGTGTTTCAGTTATTTTCCTCATCTGGACATCCTGCCTAAATGAAAACATCTTAGTGAAGTCAGAGAGTTACAGGAATACTGCACAACAGGGTCAGACAGACTGATTGGAAAATACACAGCAATCACCAAATCTGTCTTGATGAACGTGCCACATTTATAACATTGGGCTTCCGGGGTGGCTCAATTTGGTAAGAATTTGCCTATCGATGCAGAAACCAGGGTTTCACCCCCTGGGTCGGTAAGATCCCCTGGAAAAGGAAATGGCAATCTGCTTCAGTGTTCTTGCCTGGAAAATTCCATGGACAGAGGAGCCTGGCAGGTTACAGCCCATGGGGTTGCAAAGAGTCAGATCCCACTGGGCGACTAAGCACACGTGATCACATGTGCTGTCTTACCAGCAAGCACTCATCTTTGGTACAGATGGTTGAGTGGTCAAAAGAAGTCTTAAAGGTAAGATACTTCGGAAAATACAGAAATACATGTGAGGTGAAACACATCTATTAATGATGTGTTCCAAATATAATTTCTATTCTATTATTTCATAATTCAGGTCATTAATGAGAAAGTCTGCTTAATAAAGGTACATTGCCTATATCTGCATAAATTTTACCATAGACTTGAAGTGTTTTGCATATGCTCTAGCTTTGATAAAAGTTGGTTATTTTTAAAAGGTGTATTAAAATGTACATAACATTTAAATATCTCTCTTCTACATTTAACAACTTCTCCTTGGCTCATAATTTTACTTTTGACTTTCACTGACAATATATACTAATCTCCAATGCTTGAGGAAAAGAACTTTCAATTTTTAAAATGCCTATATTTGACTGTATTGTATTATTTTATGATTTTGATCATTAACTAGTCAAAATATTTGTTAGAAACTAGACCTTAATAGAAATATTTGATTAGAAACTTAACTTATGAAAATAACATTCTAAGAAAATAAGGTCTATTTTAAACACACACACCTTCTAGTATATGCCTGGTACTTAAACAATAGTCAGTAATTATTAAAGAGGTGAATGAAAGTGTAAGAGGTGGTTCTAGTCTTATGAACTGTACATTTCTCCTCTTATTATACCATCTATCTTCCTAGACGGCACATACGCATAAAACAATATATCTGATTCATTTTTTTAAAGGTATTGCTAAGAACAGTCACTAAATGCAGGTTCATTTCAGAAGCAGAAAAGGGGGCCTCAGAAATAACATCTTAGAAGAAGAAAATCAAATTTCAGAGGTAAAAATGACAAGAAATCTCTTAGGTTTAAAGTAAAACCATCTCAAAGACTTTCATATTCTCAAAGGAACTGCTTTTCTCTCTATTCTGCTGCTGCTTAAGAAAAGCAGCAGAAGCACTACAAGAAATAAGGTAACTACAACTCTGTGGTTTAATCCAAAGTCTGAGATGTCATACCTTCAGCTTTGTTCTTTCTTCTCAAGATTGCTTTGGCAATTCAGGGTTTCTTGTAGTTCCATATAAATTTTAAAATTATTTGTTCCAGTTCTGTGAAAAAGTCATGGGTATTTTGATAGAGATTTCACTGAACCTGTAGATTGCTTTTAGTAGTATGAACATTTTAACAATACTGATTCTTCTAATCCAAGAACATGGGATAGCTTTCAACTTCTTTGTATCATCATCAATTTCCTTCATCTGTGTTGTATAGTTTTCAGAGTGGAGGTCTTTCACCTCCCTTGTTAAGCTTATCCCTATGTATCTTATTCTTTTTGATATGATTTCAAACAGATTGTTTTCTTGCTTTCTTTTTTTGACAGTTCATTACACACAAAAGTGAAAGATTCCTGTATATTACTCTTGTATCCTGCACATTTACTGAGTTCATTTACTAGTTCTAGTAGTTTTTTGGCAGACACTTTAGAGTTTTCTATTTATAGTATCATGTCATCTGTAAATTGGAGAAGGCAATGGCACCCCACTCCAGTACTCTTGCCTGGAAAATCCCATGGACGGAGGAGCCTGGTGGGCTGCCGTCTATGGGGTCGCATAGAGTTGGACATGACTGAGCAACTTCACTTTCGCTTTTCACTTTCATGCATTGGAGAAGGAAATGGCAACCCACTCCAGTGTTCTTGCCTGGAGAATCCCAGGGACAGGGGAGCCTGGTGGGCTGCCGTCTATGGGGTCGCATAGAGTCGGACACGACTGAAGTGACTTAGCAGCAGCAGCGGCAGTCATCTGTAAATAGTGACAATTTTACTTCTTCTCTTCCAATTTCAATGCTTTTTCTTTCTTTTTCTTCTCTGATTGCTGTGGCTAGGATTTATGCTAAACGGAAGTGATGAGTGTGGACATCCTTGTTTCATTCCTTATCTTAGAGGAAAGACTTCTAGCTTTTCACTGTTGAGTATATTAAGTGTGGGTTTGTCATAAATGGGCTTTTACCATGTTGAGATGTGTTTCCTCTACACCCACTTTGATGAGAGCTTTTATAAATAGATGCTGAATTTCATCAAATGCTTTTCCTTCATCTACTGAGATGATCACGTGATTATTAACCTTCCTTTTGTTAATGTAGTAGACTGCACTGATTGATCTGTGAATACTGAACCATCCTTGTGTCCCTGGAATAAATCCCACTTGATTGTGGTCATATCATAATTTTTTATATATGGTTGAACACAGTTTGCTAATTTGCTAATATTTTGTTGAGAATTTTTGCATATATATTCATCAGACATATTCTCTTATAATTTTTTTGTGGGGTATTTGTGTGATTTTGGTGTCAAGTTAATGGTAACCCCATAGAAGGAGTGTGGGTGAGCTCAACAGTTTTTTGGAGCAGTATGAGAAGGATAGGTATTAGCTTTTCTTTGTATGTTTGATAGAATCTTCCTGTGAAACCATCAAACACTGGACTTATGCTTGCTGGGTTTCTTTTTAATAACAAATTCAATTTCACTATTAGTGATGGGTCTGTTTATATTGTCTGTTTCTTTCCAGTTTACTCTTAGAGGCTGTATGTTTCAGGAATTTGTCCATTTCTTCTAGGCTGTCCGATTTGTTAGCATACAACTGTTTGTGGTATTCTTACTTTTTTGTATCTCTGTGACAGCTTCGTTTCTTACTTTATCTGGGTCCTCTCTCTTTTATTCTTCATGAGCCTGGCTAAAGTTGTATCAAGTTAATCTTTTCCCAAAAAAGCAGCTCTTGGTTTCATTGATCTTTCCTCTTGCGTTTTCTTTTCTTTTTTTTGGGGGGGGGGTCCTCTTTTGTTTTTTGGTTTTTTCCCCCTCTCTCCTCTTTATTTTTTCCTTCCTTCTGTTCATTTTGGGCTTTATTTATTCTTCTTTCTCTAATTCCTTTAGATGGTAAGTTCAGTTGTTTATCTGAGTTTTTATTGCTTCTTGAGAAAGACCTACATCACTATAATCTTCTCTTTTACAATTACTTTATCTGCATCCCATAGATCTTGGAACATTGTCTCCATTTTGACTTGTCTCAAGGTAAATATTTTCTGATTTCTTCTGATCTCCACATTGAACCCTTGGTTTTGAAATAGCATATTGTTTAGTCTGTATATTTTCCCCATCCTTCTTCCTGTAATTGATTTCTAGTTTCATACCACTGCTTTCAGAAAAACATGCCTGATAAAATTTCTATACTCTTAAATTCATTGGGGCTTATTTTGTGGCCTAGCATATGATTTATGTGGAGACCATTCCATGTACATTTGAAAAGAAAGCATATGCTATTGTTTTGGGATAGAATGTCCTGTCAGTACTGGTTAAGCCCCACTGGTCTGAAGTGTCTTTAAGATCAATTTCCTTAGATTTTGTCTGAATGATCTGCCCACTGATGCAAGTGGAATGTTAAAGCCCCTACTATTACTGTATTACTGTCTATTTCTCACTTAATGTCTCTTAATATTTGCTTATATATTTAGGTGCTCCCTGTATTAGCTGCATACATGTTATATCCTCTTCTTGGACTGATCCCTTTATCCAGTAATAATGCCCTTTGTCTTTCGTAATAGGCTTTGTTTCAGTGTCTACTTTGTCTGATATGAGTATTTGTTACCTTTGCCTTCTTATCATTTTGATGAAATATCTTTTTGCATTACTTTTAGTCTCTGTGTGTGTCTTTCTCTCTGAAGTCAGTCTCCTACAAGCAGCATATAGATGGGTCTTTTGATCCAGTCAGTCTCTCTATGTCATGTTATTGGAGCATTTAGCCAGTTGACATTTGAAGTGGATATTGACAAGTATGTACTTACTGCCATTCTGTCACTTGTTTTCTGGTTGTTTTTGTAGATTTCTGTTCTTCTCGTATTTTGGTTTCTTCCCTTGTGGTGTGATGATCTCCTTTAGTGGTATGCTTCTACTTCTTTCTAGTTTTTGTGTATCTGTTGTAGGTTCATGATTTGCAGTTACCACAGGACTCATAAACATTGACTTCTAACTGTAACTACTTGTTTTAAACATGTGGTCATTCTAAACACATTCTAAAAGATCTACGGTTCTCACTCACTACCCTCCCTACACCTTGTGTTTTTTATGTCATATTTTACATCTTCATGTTTCCCTTTACTGATTATTGTAGTTTTATTTTTTTAATGGTTCATATTTTTAATTGGATACATATTAATACTTCACACTACAATGGCACCATGTTCAATCACTCTACAAAGCAGAATATATACAATCCTTGCTAGAGAGGCAAAGACAGTGGTGTTAATTGACAAAGTGGCCTACAAAGTGCCATTCTAATTAAAGACTTCACATTTTCCTAGATAGTGCTAAATGTTAATGCCAAGGAAAGTTCACTTGTATATGATGCTTTATGATTGAAAAATCAGTTTCACTTCGATTACTGCATTTTATTCTTTTTTGTGTGTGGATTTTTTTTGTTTTTGTTTTTATTTTATTTGTTAACTTTACAATATTGTATTGGTTTTGCTATATATCAACATGAATCCACCATAGGTATACTTGATTATTGTAGTTTTAATTGACTTTACAATATTTTATCTTTTCATCTTTGTACCAGCTTATTTACTTGGTTGATCCTTAGCCTTTAACTATATATTTGCCTTTATTAGTAGGATTTTGCTTTTCCTGTAGATACTTACTTCTTGTTAAAGCTTTTTTTTCCCCCCACTTATAAAATACTCTTTAACCTTTCTTTTAGAGTAGGTCTAGTATTGATGAATTAGTTTTATTTTTGCTTGTCTAAGAAGGTCTTTGTATCTCCTTCAATTCCAAATAATAATCTTGCTGGGTAGAGTATTCTAGGTAGCCGTTTTTTCGCTCTCAGCACTTTGAACATATCATGCCATTCCCTTCAGGTCTGCAACATTTCAGCAGAGAAATAAGCCTTATGACAGGACCTTTGTATATAACTCTTGTTTTTTCTCTTGTTGCCATTAGAATTCCCTCTTTAACTGCTGTCATTTTAATTAAGATATGTGTGGATCTGTTCGAGGTCATCTTGTTTGGGACCCTTGGTGATTCCTGTAACTGGATATCTTTTTCCTTCCTCAGATTCTGGAAATTTTCAGCCATAGTTTCATCAAATAGATTTCCTGTCCCCTTCTCTGCCTCTTGTCCTTCTGCATGCATGCATGCTCAGTTGTGACCCCACAGACTATAGTTCGCCAAGCTCCTCTATCCATGGGATATTCCAGGTAAGAATACTGGAGGGGGTTGCAATGCCCTCCTCCTGGGGATCTTCCCAATCCAAGGACTGAACCCACATTTCCTGCATCTCCTGCACTGGCAGGAGGAGTCTTTAGCACTGCACCATCTGACTCCTTTAATGCAAAGGCTGGTATACGTGATGTTGTCTCAGAGTTCGCTTAAATTGTTCTCATTTTTAAAATGTATCTTTGTTTTGCTGTTTTGAATGAGCAATTTCCATTATTCTATCTTCCAGATCACTTATACATTCTTCTGTATCACCTAATCTGTTAATTTCTTCCAATATGTTTTTCTTTTCAGTTACAGTATTCTTTATTTCTGATTGGTTCTTTTATTTATATTGTTTAGTTCCTTGTTACAATTCTCACTGTGTTAATCTGTTCTTTTTCCAAATTCAGCTAGCATTCTTACTGCCAATGCTTTGAACTTTTTATCTGATAAACTGTTTATTTCTGTTTCATTAGGAGAAGGCAATGGCACCCCACTCCGGTACTCTTGCCTGGAAAATCCCATGGACAGAGGAGGCTGGAAGGCTGCAGTCCATGGGGTCACTGAGGGTCAGATACGACTGAGCGACTTCCCTTTCACTTTTCACTTTCATGCATTGGAGAAGGAAATGGCAACCCACTCCAGTGTTCTTGCCTGGAGAATCCCAGGGACGGGGAAGCCTGGTGGGCTGCCGTCTATGGGGTCACACAGAGTCGGACACGACTGAAGTGACTTAGCAGCTATTGCTCCTTCAATTGAAACAAATTCCTACCTTCTCATTTTGCTTAACTTTCTCTGTCTCTATGAAATGAGGTGGAAAAGTCAGCTACTGCAGTTTTAAAGTGGTGTCCTTGCATGGGAATATCCCTGTACAGGTTTTTCCCTGTACAGGTTATATGTACCCACTGGCTTTGGTGGGAGAGTTGGGTCTAATTGAACACAAGTCACATCTTTCCCCAGGGTGAGCTGGCAGCTATCACCTTGGTAGGAGGTGGCCCTGGAGATGGAGGTGCTAGAAAACCAGGTGACAGTTAGGCCTTCTCTTCTGCTCAGTGTTCAACACCACTTTACTGGGGTGGTAGGCCCCAAGTTGCTGGAGTAGAAGCCCCGAGGATCATGTTTGAGCTGGCTCCATTCCCTTCAAGTGTGTATTTTTACCCCTCTCAGTAAAAGCACCCTCACCCCAGAGGTGAGCAGCGCTGGAAAGAGAGGGGGCTGGTGCAGGCACTCAGAGTGGGTCTGGGCATGGGCGGTGTTGGCCCCGGCTACCGTCAGCAACCAGACAGCTTCTGATGAGCTCACTTTGTAAAAACCAGTAATGGCTGTCCCCGCCCTGCTCAGATGCCACTTTGGGTATGAACTGCCTCTGTTCCTCACAATCGAACTCTTCCTCAGCTGCTGCAGTCTTCTCCATATAATGGAACTTTGTTACTGAACAGGTGGGGTAGGGGCCTGCAATGAGCAGGTCAAGGCATGGGCTGCGTCAGTCTAGCCAAAGTCAGAGTCCCAGACTGCCACTGATGCGCGGCCTGTGTAAGCGTCCACAGTGGCTGCCACTGCCACTACAGGTCTGAGCCACCTTTGTGCCTCATAGCCAAGTTCTCCCCTCAGCCATGACGACCCTCACCCCAATGTGGAGCTGCATCGTGGAGAAAGCAGGGCAGGGGCACGTGCCAAGGCAGTTGGGGGAAACCAGCCAGTGACTGATGCAGTTTCAGTCCACCCTGCTTCAGGAGTAAGAAAGCATATACATACTCCTCACAAGAAGGGTCGAGGCTTCCAACAGCTCTCCTGTTAGTCTCCCTTTCCCTCCAACCAAGCGCAATCAGCTTCCCAGTGTCAGACCCCAGGGCTGGGGCACCCAAAATATGACTCAAATCACTCATTCCCCAGGGAGGATCTCCTCTTCTGAGTCCCCTCCCAGAGGCACAAGTTCAACCTGACTGCCTCTCTACTTGATCCTGAATCCTTCTTACAGCCTTGGTTGTTCAAGAGTCCTTCTGCTACTCTCCAGTTAAGTTTTCATCAAACATTTTTTAACCTATAGAAAATACTTGGTATTTTTGATGTGTTTATGGAGGAGGTGAGTTCTGCATCCTCGTACTCTACCATCTTAATCTCCTCTTTCGATTTTGTAATTCTTAGAATAACTAATACTTAGGCAGTCTCCAAATAGCAGCAAAAATGAACTGCCGAACTGAGTAGTATTTTGGAAAGTGAGAGAGCTAACTTAGAAAAGTAGTTAGTTCCATCATCAATATCTTGTAATAACCTATAATGGAAGCTAATATAAAAATAATATGTGTGTATATATATAACTGAATCACCTCCTGTGAGCCTGAAACATTTTAAGTCAACAATACTTCAAATATATATATATATATATTAATTAAAAAAAGAAAAATAAGAGTAAGTTCAACTGATTTACCTGGTCAGAGAAACTTGGGTTCCATAATGAATAAAAACGGAGCTCACCACTAAATGACCTTGACAAACAACACTAGAAATATTACTTTTCCTCATATGTGGTAATTCTTCCACAAATACAATGAATCATGACAAATGCTAGGAAGAATGTCTACTTCACAGAATTTAATAATACTAATTATAGTTAATGTTGTTTTTGACATTATTATTCTTAATGTAAAGCAATTATGATATTCTCAGAGCAAAAAAGGACAAGTAACTCTTTTTCTCTTGCATCAAGTATTTTCAACCTCGCTTAGACATAGATGTACTTAGCTTAGTCACTCATTCATTATTAGTTTCCATTTCTGATCAAAAGGTCCCATATTTCCCTGGCAGGGAAAGGCAGAATTGAAGATTAAGGTTCCTTGAATTCCTTTTAAAGATAGTAAAAAGGATTTCCTGTATAACTGTGAATAATTTCACCCTCCTCTCCTGTTTCTCTCTTGGATGAAAGTATGACACTGATGTGGTTCTACTGGTATGAGACAGGAATGCAACCAAGAACTACAAGGAAAATGCTGATTATTTTACCTTTACCAAAACATAAGCAAGTGTTTAAGTACATGCATGTATATACACACAAACTAAGGGAATGCAATAAGCAATTTAAATACTCTCAGAGGCAAACACAATTAAGAAGTGAAAATTTTAAATGAAAATAAGAAAATGAAAATTCCAACATTCAGACAACCCTAAGATAATCTATACAAAAATAATAATTTCTCTTACTTCATATTCAACAAAGGATTTTAAAATAAGTTCAACCTTTTTTAGGTGTAAGCCTTTGACTGTGTGGATCACAATAAACTGTGGAAAATTCTGAAAGAGATGGGAATACCAGGCCACCTGACCTGCCTCTTGAGAAACTTATATGCAGGTCACGAAGGAACAGTTAGAACTGGACATGGAACAACACACTGGTTCCAAATAGGAAAAGGAGTACATCAAGGCTGTATATTGTCACCCTGCTTATTTAACTTATATGCAGAGTACATCATGAGAAATGCTGGGCTAGAGGAAGCACAAGCTGGAATCAAGATTGCCGGGACAAATGTCAATAACCTCAGATAGGCAGATGACACCACCCTTATGGCAGAAAGTGAAGAAGAACTAAAGAGCCTCTTGATGAAAGTGAAAGAGTAGAGTGAAGAAGTTGGCTTAAAGCTCAACATTCAGAAAACAAAGATCATGGCATCCAGTCACATCACTTCATGGGAAATAGATGGGGAAACAGTGGAAACAGTGACTGGCTTTATTTTTCTGGGCTCCAAAATCACTGCAGATGGTGACTGCAGCCATGAAAGTAAAAGACACTTACTCCTTGGAAGGAAAGTTATGACCAACCTAGACAGCATATTAAAAAGCAGAGACATTACTTTGCCAACAAAGGTCCATCTAGTCAAGGCTGTGGTTTTTCTAGTGGTCATGTATGGATGTGAGAGTTGGACTGTGAAGAAAGCTGAGTGCCGAAGAATTCACGCTTTTGAACTGTGGTGCTGGAGAAGACTCTTGAGAGTCCCTTGGACTGCAAGGAAATCCAACCAGTCCATCCTAAAGGAGATCAGTCCTGGGTGTTCATTGGAAGGACTGATGTTGAAGCTGCAATTCCAATACTTTGGCTACCTGATGTGAAGAACTGACTTATCTGAAAAGATCCTGATGCTGGGAAAGATTGAGGGCAGGAGAAGGGGACGACAGAGGATGAGATGCTGGATGGCATCACAGACTCGATGGACATGGGTGTGGGTGTACTCCGGGAGCTGGTGATGGACAGGGAGGCCTGGCGTGCTGCGGTTCATGGGGTCACAAAGAGTCAGACACAGCTGAGCAACTGAACTGAAGTGAACTGAAAAAGAAGGTATGTTTTAATTAAAATCATAAAACATTTTAGGGTATTCTATGAATTTGATGATGTACATGGTTATGATTACATTATCTCTGACAACTCAAGATAGAATGTTACTCCCTGCTGGGAAAATTATATGCATGATTTTTTTTTTAATTTGGTTAATTCTGTAATTGTCAGTTTCATCACTGTGCATTATTGACCAGGAATAATCCACAGCACCATTTTGAAATTCTTGTCTTAAGATTAGCATTTTATAAAGCAATAGTGTAGGATTTATTTGGAAGAAAAAAGAAATAAATCCAATTATTTTACAGAAAATATTCTTTCCTCAAATTGCCTCAAAGGAAAATATTGAATAAAGTGGCAACTACACTTTTTTAAAGACAATGCTGCCACCTGCTGGAAAAATATGAAATGTCTTTATCATTTCCCAAATGTTAGTGTAAACATATAGTTACATACACGACTATTGTGATCTACCAATACCTACTGAAAATGATACACCTCACTTGATTTGTCTGATTTTATTTTATTTTTATTTTTACTATGTCTTAATTGAATGCCAATTAATTATAGTTTTTAGTGTACTCAAATGCTAAATACAAATAGGCTGAAATAACATCAAAATGCAGCTCTATAACCACAAGTAACAGTTGGATGATGCAGATTTTGAATTATCAGATGATGATATACTCATTATGAAAGGAAAAAAAATATGACTATGTATTTTGACATAAGTTTGATGCTAGAAACTAAGTTAAGTTCAAACTGGAACCACACTAGAAATGTTAACAGAAAAGATTACCTTACTTCTAATGAGAATATTTCAGTCCCTGAAGAGTAATTTGGTCCATTCGTCATAAATAAAAAAAATGCCTTAGTAGCCTCTTTTAAGATCTTGTAATACTACTTCATTTCCTATGTTTTTTTTTTTTAATATTGCTTTGTTTCTGTTTTCATAGTTCTGGGTCCATAAATATCTCAGTTCATTGAACACCTGTTTTCTGTATATGTACTCTGTACCCAGGCACATATACATAAAGTTCATTCAAGTATTCAAGATGAAACAAAACCTCATTTTTAAGATAAGGATAATAATCTTTAGTTATATGGTTTTTATAAAGACATGAGATCATCCGTTAACACTCAATGAATGACAGCTATCATTAATGGAAGTATTAGCTAAAAAAACCCTGGAGACTATGGTGAGTTGAGAACAAAATAGAGGAAAAAAGTGTTTCTAATTGGTGTTACAAATTAAATACATAAACTTTAGTTTAACATTGCTATTAATTTATGTTAACCTCATTTATCTTTCCAAATCCTAATGAATTTATTAAAAAATACAGGATGCAGCTACACTGTAAAGCTGATACAGTTAACCATCAAAAGCTGAGAAACTGAGACCAACAGACCTGAAATACATAAAACAGATATGTTCTGCATAAAGCCATGATGAATAAATATTTGTCATATGAGAAAATTAATGAAAGATACAAGATAACATGGAAAGTAAAACCAAGAATGCTGACTGGTCTGTAAATCAGCACAGACAAAACAGGTCACACTGGCAAGAATTTCTAAGGGTTTTTCCAAAAAGAAATACTGAGAAAACCTCAAGTTTAGAGCAAATAAATGAAAAGGGTCAAGTCACAGGAATCTGGGAATGCCACAAGCATGCCTAACATGGAGGCCTAGTTATCACTGATGTTGAAGAGCTTGTAAGATGTCACAAAATGAGATCTTTTTTTTAAAGCTTCCAAACAATAGCAGGTGTTAAGTTCCCCAATGAGCCCCTCTCCTATTTCTCATAGGCAACTATTAATACGACTCTGACCTGATACTGACATTCTTAAGATTCCCGCTCGCAGGAGGTGAGAGTGGAGTCTGGAGTACTGAGTACAGTTCTCCCAGAGCACTTCCACCAGGGCCCTGTAAGAAGCCACAGGCCTGTAGCATTCACTCAGGTCTCACTCAGTACAGTCAAGTTCAGGTAAAAGGAGGACTCTGCTACAAAAGACATCTAAAAAGGTAGACAGGGATAAGAAGACATAAACAACAAAGCCTAAAATAATATGATGATCAAAGAAGAAATAGACCACTGCTTATAACAAACATTAATGGACTTAAAAAAAAAAGTGACTTGTCAACACCCACTCCAAAAAAGCAGGGGTACGTGAGAGAGAGAGAGCGAGCAAAAAAAGTTTTTAACATAAAGAGGAAACTTATAAACTACAGAGGGGAGGAGCCAAGATGGCGGAGGAGTAGGACGGGGAGAACACTTTCTCCCCCACAAATTCATCAAAAGAGCATTTAAACGTCGAGTAAATTCCACAAAACAACTTCTGAATGCTGGCAGAGGACATCAGGCACCCAGAAAAGCAACCCAAGTCTTCGAAAGGAGGTAGGAAAAAATATAAAACACAAAAGAAGAGACAAAAGAGGGAGGGACGGAGTTCCGTCCAGGGAAGGGAGTCTTAAAAAGAGAGAAGTTTCCAAACACCAGGAAACCTTCTCACTGCCGAATCTGTGCTGAGCTTTGGAAGCACAGAGGGCAACATAACAGGGAGAAAAAATAAATAAACTCGCAGATTGCGAGCCCTACGGTAACCCCCCCAGCAGAGAAGCAGCGCAGACGCCTGCACACGCCATTAGCAAGCGGGGGCTGGGCAGGGAGGCGCGGCGTGGGCTGCATCGCTTAGAGTAAGGATCTGACCTGAATACACCGAGCGCTATCTGAGCGAAATAATTTGGGCTAGCAAACCAGACTGTGGGATATCTACCACGCGAAAAGCCAGCCCTAACCTAGGACACCACTAGGCCCGCGCACGGAACAAAGGACTGAACAGTGCAGACCTTCCCCCTCCGGTAACAGGCAGCCAGAGCCAGAAGGGGGCAATCGCAGCCCCAGAGAGACATTATCTATAAAACTGTAAACAGGCTTCTTTGCTAACTAAAACTTCTTGGGCGTCTGGATGGTCAACATCTGCCTGAGAAGGTGCGCCGGTTTTACACCCAGATAACCAAGTGGCGGGGAGGCGATAAGTCGCAGCAATGGCGCTCACCAAACACCTCATCACCTGAGCTGCTCGGATCTGGGAAGAGCACAAAACGCAGGCCCAACCGAGTCTGCGCCTCTGAGGACTACCCGAGTGCCTGAACCTGAGCGGCTTGGACCTGGGAGCTCAGCCCAGGGCCGGCCTCAGATTGTTCCCCGTGGAACAACCTAGAGCCCGAGCAGTGTGGGCAGGGAGGCTACACGCGCCGTGAGCGGGGGCAGACCCAGTGTGGCTGAGGCACTGCGAGCGCACGCCAGTGTTATCTGTTTGCAGCATCCCTCCCTCCCTCTCCACAGCGCGGCTGAACAAGTGAGCCTAAAAAAAAAAAAGTGTCCTCCACCGTCCCCTTTGTGTCAGGGCGGGAACCAGACACTGAAGAGACCAGCAAACAGAAGAAGCTATAACAGAGGGAAATGCCTTGGAAGCAACAGGCAATAGATTAAAACCCTGTGGTTACTACGGACTACATAGGAAGGGGCCTATAGTAATTGAGAAATATAAGTCGGACCAAGGAACTAGCCAAAAATGAACTGAACCCACAATACTCACAACAAAACCAGAGAAAGTCCTAGATACATTTTTACTATTTTTATGATCATTCTTTCTTTTTTTTTTATTAAAAAAATTTTTTTTAAGTCCTCTATTGTTCCTTTAATTTTCACTTTTATAACCTATTACTTCGCAAAAAAAAGAGACCCTATTTTTTTCTTCTTCACCAAACTTCATATATATATTTTTTATAATTTTTTGACCTTGTTTTTTTGGGTTTTTTTGTTTTTTGTTTTTTTTTCTTCTTTTCTTTAACACTGTATTTTTGAAATTCCAAACTCTACTCTGGATTTTTAATTTTAGCTTTTTGGTATATGTTATCAATTTTGTACCTATAGTTTTTTTAATAATTTCTGTGACTTTTTTTTTTCTTCTCTGTTTCTTTCTCCTCTTCTTCTATGTAACATTGTATATCTGAAATTCCAAACTCTACTCTAGATTTTTAATTTATGCTTTTTGGTATTTGATATCAATTTTGTACCTGTATTTTCTTTCTAATTTTTGCAAAATTGTTTGTTTTTGTTTGTTTATTTGTTTTCTCTCTTTATTTTTCTTCTTCTTTTTTTTAACATTGTATTTTTGAAATTCCAAACTATACTCTAGATTTTTAACTTTTGCTTTTTGGTATTAGTTATCAATTTTGTACCTATATGTTCTTTATAATTTTCATGACCTTGTTTGTTTTTGTTTGTTCGTTTTTTCTCTCTTTCTTTTCCTTCTTCTTTTCTTTAACATTGTATTTTTGAAATTCCAAACTCTACTCTAGATTTTTAATTTTTGCTTTTATGTATTTGTTACCAATTTTGTACCTTTAAGAACCCAATCTTCAGTACCCATTTTTCACTAGGGAGCGAGATTACTGGCTTGACTGCTCTCTCTCCCTTTGGACTCTCCTTTTCCTCCACCAGGTCGCCTGTGTCTCCTCCCTAACCCCTCTCTACTCTACCCAACTCTGTGTATTTCTGTGTGTTCCAGA
Organism: Bubalus kerabau; assembly: GCF_029407905.1. NCBI lineage: Eukaryota > Metazoa > Chordata > Mammalia > Artiodactyla > Bovidae > Bubalus > Bubalus kerabau. The sequence continues at coordinate 20,223,466 of NC_073641.1, forward strand.
CGGTGGAGAACACTTAGGGAACTGATTACTGGCTGGATCTGCCTCCCTCCTTTTCATTCCCCCCTTTTATCCTTCTGGCCATCTCTGTCTCCTTCCTCCTCCTTCTCTTCTCTGTATAACTCCGTGAACATCTCTGAGCAGTCCAGTTGTGGAGTGCACATAAGAAAGTGATTACTGGCTAGCCCACTCTCTCCACTATTGATTCCACTTCATCTCATTTGGGTCACCTCTAACTCCCTCCTCCCTCTTCTCTTCTCCATGTAACGCTGTGAACCTCTCTGAGTGACCCTCATGGTAGAGAAACTTTTCATCTTTAACATAGATGTTTTATCAATGGTGCTGTATAGAAGGAGAAGTTTTGAAACTACTGTAAAAATAAGACTAATAACTGGAAGCAGGAGGCTTAAGTCCAAACCCTGACTCCAGGGAACTCCTGACTCCAAGGAACATTAATTGACAGGAGCTCATCAAACGCCTCCATACCGACACTGAAACCAAGCACTGCACAAGGGCCAACAAGTTCCAGGGAAAGACATACCAGGCAAATTCTCCAGCAACAAAGGAACACAGCGCTGAGCTTCAAGATACAGGCTGCCCAAAGTCACCCCAAAATCATAGACATCTCATAACTCATTACTGGACATTTCATTGCACTCCAGAGAGAAGAAATACAGCTCCACCCACCAGAACACCGACACAACCTTCCCTAACCAGGAAACCTTGACAAGTCACCTGTACAAACCCACACACAGCGAGGAAACACCACAATAAAGAAAACTCCACAAACTACCAGAATACAGAAAGGACACCCCAAACTCAGCAATTTAAACAAGATGAAGAGACAGAGGAATACCCAGCAGATAAAGGAACAGGATAAATGCCCACCAAACCAAACCAAAGAGGAAGAGATAGGGAATCTACCTGATAAAGAATTCCAAATAATGATAGTGAAATTGATCCAAAATCTTGAAATTAAAATGGAATCACAGATAAATAGCCTGGAGACAAGGATTGAGAAGATACAAGCATGGTTTAACAACGACCTAGAAGAAATAAAAAAGAGTCAATATATAATGAATAATGCAATAAATGAAGTTAAAAACACTCTGGAGGCAACAAATAGTAGAATAACAGAGGCAGAAGATAGGATTAGTGAATTAGAAGATAGAATGGTAGAAATAAATGAAGCAGAGAGGGTAAAAAAAAAAACGAATTAAAAGAAATGAGGACAATCTCAGAGACCTCCAGGACAATATTAAATGCTACAACATTCGAATCATAGGGGTCCCAGAAGAAGAAGACAAAAAGAAAGACCATGAGAAAATACTTGAGGAGATAATAGTTGAAAACTTCCCTAAAATGGGGAAGGAAATAATCACCCAAGTCCAAGAAACCCAGAGAGTCCCAAACAGGATAAACCCAAGGCAAAACACCCCAAGACACATATTAATCAAATTAACAAAGATCAAACACAAAGAACAAATATTAAAAGCAGCAAGGGAAAAACAACAAATAACACACAAGGGAATTCCCATAAGGATAACAGCTGATCTTTCAATAGAAACTCTTCAAGCCAGGAGGGAATGGCAAGACATACTTAAAATGATGAAAGGAAATAACCTACAGCCCAGATTATTGTACTCAGCAAGGATCTCATTCAAGTATGAAGGAGAAATCAAAAGCTTTTCAGACAAGCAAAAGCTGAGAGAATTCTGCACCACCAAACCAGCTCTCCAACAAATACTAAAAGATATTCTCTAGACAGGAAACACAAAAACGGTGTATAAATTCGAACCCAAAACAATCAAGTAAATGGCAACGGGATCATACTTATCAGTAATTACCTTAAACGTAAATGGGTTGAATGCCCCAACCAAAAGACAAAGACTGGCTGAATGGATACAAAAACAAGACCCCTACATATGTTGTCTACAAGAGACCCACCTCAAAACAGGGGACACATATAGACTGAAAGTGAAGGGCTGGAAAAAGATCTTCCATGCAAATAGGGACCAAAAGAAAGCAGGAGTAGCAATACTCATATCAGATAAAATAGACTTTAAAACAAAGGCTGTGAAAAGAGACAAGGTCATTACATAATGATCAAAGGATCAATCCAAGAAGAAGATATAACAATTATAAATATATATGCACCCAACACGGGAGCACCGCAGTATGTAAGACAAATGCTAACAAGTATGAAAGGAGAAATTAACAATAACACAATAATAGTGGGAGACTTTAATACCCCACTCACACCTATGGATAGATCAACTAAACAGAAAATTAACAAGGAAACACAAACTTTAAACGATACAATAGACCAGTTAGACCTAATTGATGTCTATAGGACATTTCATCCCAAAACAATGAATTTCACCTTTTTCTCAAGCACACATGGAACCTTCTCCAGGATAGATCACATCCTGGGCCATAAAGCTAGCCTTGGTAAATTCAAAAAAATAGAAATCATCCCAAGCATCTTTTCTGACCACAATGCAGTAAGATTAGCTCTCAATTACAGGAGAAAAACTATTAAAAATTCCAACATATGGAGGCTGAACAACACGCTGCTGAAGAACCAACAAATCACAGAAGAAATCAAAAAAGAAATAAAAATGTGCATAGAAACGAATGAAAACAAAAACACAACAACCCAAAACCTGTGGGACACGGTAAAAGCAGTCTGAAGGGGAAAGTTCATAGCAATACAGAAATACCTCAAGAAACAAGAAAAAAGTCAAATAACCTAACTCTACACCTAAAGCAACTAGAAAAGGAAGAAATGAAGAACCCCAGGGTTAGTAGAAGGAAAGAAATCTTAAAAATTAGAGCAGAAATAAATGCAAAAGAAACAAAAGAGACCATAGCAAAAATCAACAAAGCCAAAAGCTGGTTCTTTGAAAGGATAAATAAAATTGACAAACCATTAGCCAGACTCATCAAGAAACAAAGGGAGAAAAATCAAATCAATAAAATTAGAAATGAAAATGGAGAGATCACAACAGACAACACAGAAATACAAAGGATCATAAGAGAGTATTATCAACAATTATATGCCAATAAAATGGACAACGAGGAAGAAATGGACAAATTCTTAGAAAAGTACAACTTTCCAAAACTCGACCAGGAAGAAATAGAAAATCTTAACAGACCCATCACAAGCACGGAAATTGAAACTGTAATCAAAAATCTTCCAGCAAACAAAAGCCCAGGTCCAGATGGCTTCACAGCTGAATTCTACCAAAAATTTAGAGAAGAGCTAACACCTATCCTGCTCAAACTCTTCCAGAAAATTGCAGAGGAAGGTAAACTTCCAAACTCATTCTATGAGGCCACCATCACCCTAATACCAAAACCTGACAAAGATCCCACAAAAAAAGAAAACTACAGGCCAATATCACTGATGAACATAGATGCAAAAATCCTCAACAAAATTCTAGCAATCAGAATCCAACAACACATTAAAAAGATCATACACCATGACCAAGTGGGCTTTATCCCAGGGATGCAAGGATTCTTCAATATCCGCAAATCAATCAATGTAATACACCACATTAACAAATTGAAAAATAAAAACCATATGATTATCTCAATAGATGCAGAGAAAGCCTTTGACAAAATTCAACATCCATTTATGATAAAAACTCTCCAGAAAGCAGGAATAGAAGGAACATACCTCAACATAATCAAAGCTATATATGACAAACCCACAGCAAACATTATCTTCAATGGTGAAAAATTGAAAGCATTTCCTCTCAAGTCAGGAACAAGACAAGGGTGCCCACTTTCACCATTACTATTCAACATAGTTTTGGAAGTTTTGGCCACAGCAATCAGAGCAGAAAAAGAAATAAAAGGAATCCAAATTGGAAATGAAGAAGTAAAACTCGCACTATTAGCAGATGACATGATCCTCTACATAGAAAACCCTAAAGACTCCACCAGAAAACTACTAGAACTAATCAATGACTATAGTAAAGTTGCAGGATATAAAATCAACACCCAGAAATCCCTTGCATTCCTATACACTAATAATGAGAAAACAGAGAGAGAAATTAAGGAAACAATTCCATTCACCGTTGCAACGGAAAGAATAAAATACTTAGGAATATATCTACCTAAAGAAACTAAAGACCTATATATAGAAAACTATAAAACACTGGTGAAAGAAATCAAAGAGGACACTAACAGATGGAGAAATATACCATGTTCATGGATTGGAAGAATCAATATAGTGAAAATGAGTATACTACCCAAAGCAATTTATAGATTCAATGCAATCCCTATCAAGCTACCAACAGTATTCTTCACAGAGCTAGAACAAATAATTTCACAATTTGTATGGAAATACAAAAAACCTCGAATAGCCAAAGCGATCTTGAGAAAGAAGAATGGAACTGGAGGAATCAACCTACCTGACTTCAGGGTCTACTACAAAGCCACAGTTATCAAGACAGTATGGTACTGGCACAAAGACAGAAATATAGATCAATGGAACAAAACAGAAAGCCCAGAGATAAATCCACGCACATATGGACACCTATCTTTGACAAAGGAGGCAAGAATATACAATGGATTAAAGACAATCTCTTTAACAAGTGGTGCTGGGAAATCTGGTCAACCACTTGTAAAAGAATGAAATGAGAACACTTTCTAACACCATACACAAAAATAAACTCAAAATGGATTAAAGATCTCAACGTAAGACCAGAAACTATAAAACTCCTAGAGGAGAACATAGGCAAAAGACTCTGACATACATCACAGCAGGATCCTCTATGACCCACCTCCCAGAATATTGGAAATAAAAGCAAAAATAAACAAATGGGACCTAATTAAACTTAAAAGCTTCTGCACATCAAAGGAAACTGTTAGCAAGGTGAAAAGACAGCCTTCAGAATGGGAGAGAATAATAGCAAATGAAGCAACTGACAAACAACTAATCTCAAAAATATACAAGCAACTCCTACAGCTCAACTCCAGAAAAATAAATGACCCAATCAAAAAATGGGCCAAAGAACTAAATAGACATTTCTCCAAAGAAGACATACAGATGGCTAACAAACACATGAAAAGATGCTCAACATCACTCATTATCAGAGAAATGCAAATCAAAACCACTATGAGGTACCATTTCACACCAGTCAGAATGGCTGCGATCCAAAAGTCTACAAGTAATAAATGCTGGAGAGGGTGTGGAGAAAAGGGGACCCTCTTACACTGTTGGTGGGAATGCAAACTAGTACAGCCACTATGGAGAACAGTGTGGAGATTCCTTAAAAAACTGGAAATAGAACTGCCTTATGATCCAGCAATCCCACTGCTGGGCATACACACTGAGGAAACCAGAATTGAAAGAAACACATGTACCCCAATGTTCATCGCAGCACTGTTTATAATAGCCAGGACATGAAGCAACCTAGATGTCCATCAGCAGAAGAATGGATAAGAAAGCTGTGGTACATATACACAATGGAGTATTACTCAGCCATTAAAAAGAATACATTTGAATCAGTTCTAATGAGGTGGATGAAACTGGAGCCTATTATACAGAGTGAAGTAAGCCAGAAAGAAAAACACCAATACAGTATACTAACGCATATATATGGAATTTAGAAAGATGGTAACAATAACCCCGTGTACGAGACAGCAAAAGAGACACTGATGTATAGAACAGTCTTTTGGACTCTGTGGGAGAGGGAGAGGGTGGGAAGATTTGGGAGAATGGCATTGAAACATGTAAAATATCATGTATGAAACGAGTTGCCAGTCCAGGTTCGATGCACAATACTGGATGCTTGGGGCTGGTGTACTGGGACGACCCAGAGGGATGGTATGGGGAGGGAGGAGGGAGGAGGGTTCAGGATGGGGAACATGTGTATACCTGTGGTGGATTCATTTTGATATTTGGCAAAACTAATACAATTTTGTAAAGTTTAAAAATAAAATAAAATTTAAAAAAATTAAAAAAAAATAAATAATAAATAAATAAATAAACTACAGGAGACTTTAAAGGTCTCTTAAAAAGTCCCATATTAGTGGGACTTTCTTGGTGGTCCAGTGGCTAAGATTCCACACTCCTAATGCGGGGGCCTGGGTTCCCTCCATGGCCAGGGAACAAAATCTCATATACCACAACTAAGAGTTCAGATGCCACAACTAAAGAACCCATGTTCCACAACTAAAAAAAATATTTAAAAAATCCCGCATGTCACAGCTAAGACCTGGCACAGCCAAATAAATAAATATTAAGAAAAAACCATATTAGTGATCATAATGCAAGGATTTTGTTTGGAGCTCAATTTATACCAACTGCAAAACTAAGTAAACCAATAAGAGAGTTATAGGGAACATAAGAATTCTCTTATAAATAAGAGGATTATGGACAACTAGGGAAATGGGAAGGACAGAAAATTTCATATTAAGACATCATATATGTGATGATGGTGTTATTTTTATAGTTAAAAAGAGGTACTTCCCTGGTAGTCCAGTGGTTAAAGATGAACCTGCCAGTGCAGCAGACATGGCTTCAATCCCTGATCCAGGAAGACTCCACGTGCTACGGGGCAACGAAGCCCCTGCACCACAACTAGTGAGCGCTCACACTGCAACTGTTGAAGCCCGCGTGCCTAGAGCACACGCACAGCAGTGAAGAGTAGTCTCAGTTCGCTGCAGCTAGAGAAAGCCCATGTGCAGCACTGAAGACCCAGCAGAACCAAAAAAAAAATTGTTTTTAATTTAAAAAGAGGAGTCTGTGTTTGAGACATATAAGAAATGTTTATAGGTAACCTGACATGATGTTTTGTATTTGTTTCAAAATTAGAGGAGAGGTGGGTAGCAGGGTGGGAAGAAAATAAAATGTAGTCATGTGTTAATAACTGTTTCAAATGAGTGATGGGTAGGTACATGGAGGTTTGCACTATCATTCTATTTTTTATATTCAAAATATTTTATAATTTAATAAAGATAACTGAATAAATAAACAAAATAAATGATTCTCAGGTTAGAAAAGAGGTAAAATCCAACTAATTTTTTTTAAAAGGAAGCACACAGACATAAATAAACTTTAATTTTATACAAACTTCCATTTTAGATGGACAAACCTCAATTCTAAATTATCACCTTTAAAGTGTAGTTTATTTGACTTCCCAAAAGTGTCTGGAAATGCCATATTCAAAGGCCATCTTCTTTTTATTTTAAAACCAAAAAGCATGAAATGTAAAATCCAGGAAATTTTATTATAAACACGTCTGGGACACTGATAATCTACATATATGTGAATTTAAACACAATCAAATAAATACAGAAAGTATAAATATATAATTTGGTAATAAACGCTTTCACTAAAATCTTAGCATAGATTTTTCTTTGTTCACAATTTTTATAAATATACAATAATGCTTCATTAAAAACTTGAACACAAAGTGAAAAAAATCTTTTAGAATGTAAGATTTTCTAATACAATGCTGAACTTGAATAGGTTTATTTCTTAATTATTAAACTATGAACGGTTCAAAAATCACTGCCAGTAGCCTGGTGTAAACAATTCACTACAAAAGCCCTAGTGAAGGTTCTACAGGTTTTTAAAATGTGTTCCAAAAACTAATCTACCATGTTTGATGAAATGTTTGTCCTGGATTCTAGAAGAAAGAGTCACTGCTACCTAATGCCCACTGTTATCCCTGCCTTGCCCCCAGTCTATTCCATTTTGGGAACATCATCTGAAACTCAGTATTATGCAAAGTTACAGACTAGATGCAAGACTAGGGCTTCCCTGGTGGTTCAGATAGTAAAGAATCCACCTGCAATGAAGGAGACCTGGGTTCAATCCCAGAGTCGGGAAGATCCCCTGGAGAAGGGAATGGCTACCCACTCCAGTATTCTTACCAGGAGAATTCCATGGACAGAGAAGCCTGAGGGGCTACAGTCTATGGGGTCACAAAGAGTCAGACACGACTGAATGACTAACACTTTCAATATTACAGTGTATAAGATGCAACTCTTATATAAGTACATTCAGTTAAGTTTAATGTTACGATTTTTTTGAATGCTGCAAATTAAATACTATCTGATCCAACTCCCTGATATATCGGAAATCATATAAGCTTTCAGGTTTGAGCTCTCCTAATAGCATAAACATTCAGGCTTCTTACAAACCATTGATCTCAAGATTAGATTAAAAACAAGTATCACTTTCAAAGTGAAAGTGAAGTCACTCAGTCGTGTCTGACTCTTTGCGACCCCATGGACTGTAGCATACCATGCTTCTCTGTCCATGGGATTTTCCAGGCAAGAGTACTGGAGTGGGTTGCCATTTCCTTCTCCAGGGGATCTTCCCCACCCAGGGATCGAATCTGGGTCTCTCTCATTGTAGGCAGATGCTTTACCCTCTGAGCCACCAGGGAAGCCCAAGATCACTTTCAAGATGGAGTCAAAGGTCATGAATGTCTGCCAGGTGGTTCAGATTTACTCTCAGGTGATAGGAAGCCACTGAAATGACCGGGTTCCCAAATACCTGTCTCTTAATCTCATGTTACTGTTTTTTCCTTGCCTGAATCCAACTATTCCTACAGTTTTAGTGACCACCTATATTAAGATGGCTTCCAAATTTGTACTTTAATTGCTGACATGTTTGGAAGTGCAGATCTGAGTACACAACTGCCTAATTATAAAGCTGCCCTCTTATAAGCAACAAATTATGTATTCTTTCATCAACCCCAACCTAAAGGCTGCTTATGTGTTTTCATTAGTCCCTGTTAGCCTCCATTTGCATGGATCAACACACCACCATTCACCAGTTCTCCAGAATTAAAACAACAAAATCATCTTCGGCCTCTTCTCTTTTCTTTCCCTTCTATCAGTCCAATTCATTACCAAGTCCAAAAGCTTTACTAAATCAAACTTTTCTTTCCTTTTCCTTCACTTCAGTCCAGTAAGATCTCTCTCTAGGATCAGGGTAAATCCAGCAATGCTCTCACCTAGTAGAACTGTAGTTCCTTCCTTTCCCCTCGAGCTCATCTTTTGCAGAGCTTCCAGAGCCATTTCTCTAACAGCTCTAATTATGTCACAAACTTCTCTCTGTTGAAAAGCTTTCAGTGGTTACCTACTATCTCATAATGAAGTATAAACTTCAAACCTATGTAAGGTCTTTTATAAGCTGACCTTGTCTATCACCTCACTGGAACAGCTTTCCACTGTTCTTCTGCACTGAAGTCTACCCACATGGGACTCACCTTCTCATCTCTGTGGTATTTCCCATCTCTTCCCACCACCAACCAGGAATACTCCCCTAACACTCTTTGTGAAATCCTATTTATCCTTCAAGGTGCTGATCAAATGTCTCCAGCTACTTATCTCCCTAAATTCTCCCAGTACAATCAAACATAAAGCACTCTCTTCCTTCTCTAGCACAGCCCAACAGTCTGAAAGTTGTTTCTTATAAAAAAAAGGTAAACATCTACCCTCTGATCTAAATTCTGAGTTAAAGGCTATACAGATGAGCCTAATCCTTTTCTACACCACAATTTTTCAAATACTTGAAGCCTCTCCTAAAACTAATCTTCACAGGGTAAACTTGCTCAAGACTTGCAGGTAATAAAACTTACGGACATAATCTCTACAAAATTTCATCATCATAACTATTCCTGTCTGGACTCTTTAGATTTCCAAGCATCTCTTCTAAAGTGTGGTGCCCCAAAATAAACACAATACTCAAAAGACAAAAACAGGTGCTTTTGCAAATTATGCACAATATTCACCTCACCCCGCCAAATCTGGATACTCACAATGTCTATTAGCAAATTAACAGCTCAAAATAGTTCAGTTAATAAATTTGTTAGTTTTTAGGGGTGCAGATGTTTAATAAATGTGCAAAAAAAGAAGTGAAAATAACAAAACGAGGTTCAAAAAGGTTCCTGTAAGAATGAAGTATACAAATACAAGAATTTATCTTAGAAAGGAAGAGAATTACCTTTTGAAACATGAGATAAGTGGAACTGGCTGGATAAAAACTCAAGTAAATTACATATAAGAAGGGTGCAATAACAAAGGAATTTTCTAGATAAACTTTAAGGAATCTTTTACTAAATAATCTACTCTAGAGCAGGCAAATTTTCAATAAAAAATATGTTAATCAGTACTTTGTTATCAAAAATGCCAAATACTCCCTGGAGAAGGAAATGGCAACCCACTCCAGTATTCTTGCCTGGAAAATCTCATGGACAGATGAGCCTGGTGGACTAGTGTCTGGCATCACAGAGTCGTACACAACTTAGCAACTGAACAACAACAACACACAATCAGGCAGATGGTGATTTGGGGAAATAGTTCTTGATGGAAATGTGACATAAAATGACGAGTGAAGTGACCTAGCAATATGGAATACAGAGTTTTGTAAGAAATTAACATTTGTGTATAGAATAATAATTGCAAATATTCAAACAATAAAGTCCATGGCTAAAGAAAAAAAAATGCCAAATACATGCAATGCTCTTAATCTTTTTATCTTGAAATGTCAACAGGTTTGTTTTTTTTTAAGTTAAAATTTCAACAATTCTAAACTTAAATTCAGCTGACTGGATAATACTCAAGACTTATTTTGAACTACATAACAACACATTTTTCCCTTATTAAATAATATCCTATGTAAAAAATACAGTAGTTCTTTGATGACTAGCACCAGAGTAATTAACTGAATTAAAAGAAAAATTAATTTCCTCCAAAGGGTTCTTAAACACTACTCATTGGTGGTGTTCAATTTATGCAATTCAAAGAAAACTCCAGAAGACCTGTAAGAAGCACCTTTCATATCCAGGAAATAAAAAAGTTAGATGACTTATTTTTGGAAAACTCGCTTGAAAACAAACTAAAAATATTTTCCCTTGCTTTACAGCAGGACTTAGGAAATGTGTAATGGTATTTACAGACTGTATAACATATCTGTGCCACAGTCCTCAACTATCCAAGAACTGAGACACAAAGAGATATTAAACAGGTGCATACAGTGATTGTACTACATTATTAATAAAAGCCGAATTTTTTTCACAATCAAGAAAATCAACTCTACAATCAAGAGTACCTGGATTCAAAATATCAAGCTAACTGAAGTATAAATCAGCATATGCTATGCTATGCTAAGTCACTTCAGTCGTGTCCGACTCTGTGTGACCCCACAGACGGCAGCCTATCAGGCTCCCCTGTCCCTGGGATTCTCCAGGCAAGAACACTGGAGTGGGTTGCCATTTACTATTCCAATGCATGAAAGTGAAAAGTGAAAGTGAAGTCGCTCAGTCGTGTTGGACTCTTAGCAACCCCATGGACTGCAGCCCACCAGGCTCCTCTGTCCATGGGATTCTCCAGGCAAGAGTACTGGAGTGGGATGCCATCAGCATAAGCACTTTGGAAAACAACTTGGTATTATAATAAAATTAAACATATCCTTTGATTCACAAATTATTTTAGAATACACATGATTTTGCTAATTTAAGTCTTTCTTTAATGATACTATATTTTCAAAGAAATGAAACTAATACAAATTTTTTTAATGGTCAAAAGACTTAACAGATACTTCACCAAAGACCCATGGTTGGCAAATAAGCATATGAAAAGATTCTTAACATCCTCAGTCATTAGGAAAATGGAAATTAAAACCACAATGAGATAACACTAGCTACCTATTGTTGTTTAGTCACTAGGTCATGTCCGATTTTTTGTGACCCCATGGAGTGGGGTCTGCAAGGCTCCTCTGTCCATGGAATTTCCCAGACAATAATATTAGAGTAGGTTTCCATTTCCTTCTCCAGGGGATCTTCCAGACTTAGGGACTGAACCCTCATCTTCTGTATTGGCAGGTGGGTTCTTTACCACTGCACCACCAGGGAAGCCCAGGTATCTTAAAGTGAGTGCAACAGGGTCTTGGGAGTGCAAACTCGAGGGAAAGGTAACGTGGGGTCTGGTGATGGGATCTCTCTTCCACACTGTCAGTGAGCATGACCTACTTTTGTCCGCGAGGAAGGTGACGCTTGGGGCCAACGTTGGAGCCACTTTAAAACTGACAGAACCTAGTTCTGGTGAGAATGTGAAACTAGAACTTTCATGTGTTGCTGGCAGGAATGCAATATGGTACAACCAATTTGGAAAGCAGTTTCTTATATAGTTATATATATATATATTGATACATTTACCACAAAAGACAGCAATCCCATTCCTAGCTGTTCACCCAAGAGAAATAATGTTCATTGGAAATCCTGTATGGGAATTTTTATAGAGGCTTTCTGCACAGTCACCAAAAACTGGAAACCACCTACAGGTCATTCAGCAGGTGAATGGATAAACTGTGGTAAACCTGCACAATGGAATTGGAATACCACTTAGTAACAAAAAGCAACTACTGACACATGGACGAATCTCAACTGCATCATGCCGCATGAAATTAGCTAGACTCAAAAGACTGCATCTTCTCTCCATTTACATGACATTCTGGAAAAAGCAAAATTATAGTAACATAAATCAGCGGTTGCCAACGGCAGGGTTAGGGTGAGAGGAGGAACTACTAAGGGGTAAGAGGGACTTCTGGGGGTGATGCAACTGCTCTGTATCTTGATTCTGGTGATATTTATGACTGTCAAATATCATAAAATCATACATCAAAAAGGATGAATGTTACCATATGTAAATTATACTTTAGATCAATCCGATGTTTTAGATATTTTTTTAAATTTATTTATTTTAATTAGAGGTTAATTACTTTGAATCCCCCTCCCACCTCCCTCCCCATACCATCCCTCTGGGTCATCCCAGTGTACCAGCCCCAAGCATCCTGTATCCCGCATCATGGAATTTAGAAAGATGGTAACGATAACCCTGTATGTGAGACAGCAAAAGAGACACAGATGTATAGAACAGTCTTTTGGACTCTGTGGGAGAGGGAGGGGGGGATGATTTGGGAAAATGGCATTGAAACATGTATTATATTATATTTGTTTTTACTGTTACCTGACAACTTATGAAAAATAAACATCTTTCCCTCTGTTTGCAATCTTTCAAGAAATACTTCACCACCATGCTAGGTTCTTTGTGGACTTTTTTAAGAAAGAAATATTTCCTGCCCTGATACAGTTTAAACGCTCATTAGGGAAACAAGTCTAAGATATTAAAATAATTTACAGAAAAAGGTTAGGCAAAACAATTTTGAGTAATAATAAATATGCTTTACATGTGCTCTACGAGGAAGAAAAAATTTCCTCTATCAAGAGTTATACGAGGTGAATGAAACACCACTTTCAAAGGTCTTAGTGCTTCTCAATATTATTATCATCTCTTTCAAGTAAGGATCCTGATACTTGGGAGGACAAATGCTTTGTCCGTGATCCCTCAATTAGACGTCAAAGCTGAGATTCTAGAACCCAAGCCTTTCTGACCCCAAAGCCTGAGATCTTCTGCATCCTGGTAATGCAAAAACACAGAGGAGATTACTGCCACGTGGTGTGATTTCAAGGACCAGGAACGCCCCCTACCTCCGCAAACACCAAGACTTTACTGCAAGATTCCTACACAGAAACACGATTAGCGCCATGTATCTTAAAGTGAGCGCAACAGGGTCTTGGGAGTGCAAACTCGAGGGAAAGGTAACGTGGGGTCTGGTGATGGGATCTCTCTTCCACACTGTCAGGGAGCATGGACCTACTTCTGACAGTTTTGTCCGCGAGAAAGGTGACGCTTGGGGCCAACGCCGGAGCCACTTTACAAGGTCAATACCAAGAAAGAGGAGAGCAGAGGCGCTCAAAATAACATCTCTTCAATTTCCCCACGACCCTCGGTCGCAAGGTGGGCACTGGCGACCAGGGAGGAGGAAAGGTACGTCCCTATCTCTCCCTGGACCCTTTGGTTAAAACCTCCCTGGACTTGTCCCTATCTACACTGCCGATCGCAAGGACCCACACAGGGCGCCGGCCAAGGCTCCCGGCGCTGGGCGGAGGAGTGTGCGGAGCTAGCGCCGCGGCGGCCGGGCTCAAAACCTAGACGCTGCGGCGCAGGGACTCAGGCACTTGGCGGGCCACTCAGTGACAGCCCGACTGCAAGCAAGTGGCGAGCGCGGAGGGCGCGGCGGGGTGCACAAACTCGGCTGACCACTCTGCTGATTACCACTAGTGCCGCACGTCGTTTTCCGACCACCCAACCGCTGCTCTCGCTCTCATCTCACCTCTCCAATTCTTGTACTCCGGAATATAATAGTATTTGTTCCCGAACCGGTCTGTGCCCACTTGCTCTTTCACTTCCTTGGACAGTGCTCTCCGCAGGACGCCGAACAAACGCTGAGACCAACCCATGCTATTCCACCAGCTCCCGCGCGGGTGGCGGCGGGATCTGCCCGGATCTCAGCAACCAAAGCGGGAACGCCCCCGCCGCTGACCCCGCCCACCAACGCCGAGGCGTCCCACCCACCTCCATCCGCGCACTCTCTAATAAAGGCGCTCTCCATTGGTCGGATGGCATCATGCTTAACCAATGGGAGGCTTCGCTACTACAACCCCGCCTCCGAGTTCTGTCATGGCAGCGTCCAGTTCTCAAGCCAATGTGAAAGAACGGGATGCTAGGGTTCTTGTCGGCCCGACAAGCGGGTTTAGAAGACCCTCTTCGCCTCCGGAGAGCAGAGTCCACACGGAGGTAAAGAAAGCCTTACTTTTTTCTCTAACATGCTAGTTAAAATGTAGACCAAGACTGTGTTAGCCTTGCCTCACACTTTTCCGCCTCATGATCACTTGCCTGCCACCACACTGGGCTTTACTCTCTTCTGCTCTGTGAGTTGAGAAAACAAGTTACCTTTTGTCCATAGGCAACTGGGTGCGAAAAAAGGCTCGGGTGAGGGCGCTTTACATCAAAATGAGGATATTTTAATTTTATTCCTTTTCTCTCATGCTTTCTCTCCGCCTCCCAAGGAATAACTATCGTTCAAGAATTTATTCTTTCATTTCATTCAGCGTATTTAGTGAGGTCCTACTATGTGCCAAGCAATATGTTGAAGGCCGAGCATAGGCCAGAAATTGAACAAAATTTAGCGTGACTCGAGGCAGAGAACTGTGAGGAGAGGGCCATTGACAAGAGATGAAGCTGGAGAAGTAGAGAGGGCTAGATGGGGAAGAGCCTTGTATGCTTGGTTATGGGGTATGACGATCAGAAAAAGGTGACAACTATTGCGTTTTGTCATCAGCTTGGAGAATGGATTGAAGTTGAGAGCAAGAGTGAGAACCAAGTTAGGTAACTGTTGCAAGGAGAGTGTTGAGGGAAGCCTGAGCCAGGGTTGTGGCAGCTGGAACCGAGGGTGAAGATATTTGAAAAATAGCTAAGAAATAGAATCACAGGTCTTTTTTTCAGCCCTATGAAGAGTGTTGTCTTATATATTGTATTTACACACATTGTAAACTCCACTGGACAGTGTTACAATTTTTGTTTTCAACCATCAAACATATTTTAAGGAAAAGAATAATCTGTTTAGATCCGTATCATTTCTGTTGCTGTCTCTTCATTCCTGATAGCCCAAGTTTCCTTCTTATATCACTTTGCTTCTGTCTGAAGAACTTTGTTTAGCAATTTTTATAGAGCAAGTCTTGATGGCCCTGTAGTTTGTGGAAAGGAATCTGCAGTCATTTGAACCACTGTTTCTCTATAGGTAATTTGTTATCCTCTGATTGCTTTTGAAATTTTCTTTGTTTTTTGTTTTCAGCAGTTTGATTTTTTTTTTTTGAAACTTTTTTTTTTTTAAATTGAAGTATACCCAGGTGGCACAACAGTAAAGAATCCACCCACTAATGCCGGAGACTTAAGAAACATGGGTTCGATCCCTGGGTCAGGAAGATCCCCTGGACGAGGGCATGGTAACCCATTCCAATATCCTCGCCTGGAAAATCCCATGGACAGGGGAGTCAGGCAGGCCACAGTCCATGGACTCGCAAAGAATCAGACATGACTGAGTGACTGAGCACACACACACAGTTGATTTATAATGTTGTGCCCATCTCTACTGTACAGCACGGTGACTCAGTTGTATACATATATACATCTATGTATGTACAATATATACATGAATGTATACATATATACTGGAGAAGGCAATGGCAACCCACTCCAGTACTCTTGCTTGGAAAATCCAATGGACAGAGGAGCCTGGTAGTCTGCTGTCTATGGGGTCACATAGAGTCGGACACGACTGAGCGACTTCACTTTCACTTTCCTGCATTGGAGAAGGAAATGGCAACCCACTCCAGTGTTCTTGCTTGGAGAATCCCAGGGACGGGGGAGCCTGGTGGGCTGCCATCTATGGGGTCGCAGAGTTGGACACGACTGAAGCACCTTAGCAGCAGCAGCAGCATACATATATACATTCTTTTTTAATATTCTTTTCTATTATGGTTTACCACAGGATA
Source organism: Bubalus kerabau (assembly GCF_029407905.1). Lineage (NCBI taxonomy): Eukaryota > Metazoa > Chordata > Mammalia > Artiodactyla > Bovidae > Bubalus > Bubalus kerabau. Next base: position 20,239,890 of record NC_073641.1, read on the forward strand.
TTAACTGTATTAAGTTGGTACAAAAGTAATTGCCATTTTGGACCATAAATTTTAAATCATTATGTGCTGTGTTTAGTTGCCCAGTGTTGTGTCTGACTCTGCAACCCCACGGTCTGTGGCCCATCAGGCTCCTCTGTGCATGGGGATTCTCTAGGCAAGAATACTGGAGTGGATTCCTGTGCCCTCCTCCAAGGGATCTTTCCAACTCAGTGATCAAACCCAGGTCTCCCACATTGCAGGCAGATTCTTTACCATCTGAGCCACCAGGGAAGCCCAAGAATACTGGAGTTGGTATCCTATCCCTTTTCCAGGGTATGTTCTGACTCAGGAATTGAAGCAGGGTCTCCTGCATTGCAAACAGATTCCTTACCAGCTGAGCTACCAGTGAAACTCAAACTAGGGTCAAATACATGTTTATTAATCAAAATAGTAACCATTACATACAACACATTTTTGCCAACAAGAAATAGGTTTGTTTGAAAATCTGTGCTTCAGGATTTGATGAATTCTTGGAAAGCATTTTCTGCCTCCTGCTGGTTGTGAAAGCGTTTTCCCTGCAAAAAGTTGTCAAGATCCTTGAAGAAGTGGTAGTCATTGGCAAGAGGTCAGGTGAATATGATGGATGAGGCAAAACATCATAGCCCGATTCTTTCAGCTTTTGAAGCATTGGTTGTGCAATGTGTGGTCAGGAATTGACATGGAGAAGGATTGGGCCCTTTCTGGTGACCAGTGCCGGCTGCAGGCCTGGTAGTTTTCAGTGCGTCTCATCAATTTGCTGAACGTATTCTCAGACATAATGGTTTCGCCAGAATTCAGAAAGCTGTCTTGGATCAGACCAGCAGCAGGCCACCAAACAGTGGCCATGACCTTTTTCTGGTGCAAATTTGGCTTTGGGAAGTGCTTTGGAGCTTCTTCTTGGTCCAGCCACTGAGCTGGTTATCTCTGTCATATAAATTCCACTTCTCATCGCACGTTGCAATCTGATCAAGAAATGGTTCTTTGTTTTTGCATAGAATAAGAGAAGATGACACTTCAAAACGATGATTTTTTTTTTTTTGTGATCAGCTTACGAGGCACTCACTTATTGAACTTTTTCACCTTTTAGTTTGCTTCAAATGCCGAACAACTGTAGAATGATTGACATTGAGCTCTTAAGCAACTTCTTGTGTAGTTGTAAGAGGATCAGCTTGGATGATGACTCTCAATTGGTCCTAGTCAACTTCTGATGGCTGGCCACCACACTTCTCATCTTCAAGGCTCTCGTCTCCTTTGAAAAACTTCTTGAACCATGACTGAACTGTACATTTTCTAGCAGTTCCTGGGTCAAATACATTGTTGATGTTGCAAGTGGTCTCCATTGCTTTACAACCCATTTTGAACTCAAATAAGAAAATCATTTGAATTTGCTTTTTGTCTAACATCATTTTCATAGTCTGAAATGCATATAAAATAAATAGAAAGTAATAAGTCATTAGCAAAAAAGGATAAAGCAAGAAATGTGAATTAAAATAATTTATAACAACCACATTTATTTAAGAATGTATTCCAATATCAAATGGCAAAGTTCAACAATGCAAAACTGCAATTACTTTTGCACCAACCTAATATTTAGCAATCAGTGTGACATGGAAAGCAGCCAATCAAAATGGATCTGGCCATTAATGACCAGTATGTGATGTCTCAGCAAAGAGATTGGAAAAATGATTTTAAAAGACACCAGGACTCATTCTTTTCCTTACCCTCCTTACCCCAATTTCCTCTGCCTTCCCCTATATCTCTACTCTTTTACTTTTCCCTTCATCCGCTCTCCTTCACTTTGTCTCTTCTTCCTCTTTTCTCCCCTATTCTCGTCACCGCCTTGGCCCAAGAGTCCCCAAGACCTCCCCCAGGCTTGAGGATTCTCTAGAAGGACTCAGTATGCAGCATATAGTTGTACCAAATTACTCATAATTATGATTTATTACAGCGAAAGTATACAAGGTGAACTTATTGGAGGGAAAGGCACATGGATGACTTGAGAAGGAAACCAAGCACAAGCTCCCAGTGGAGTTGCATAGGACATGCTTAATTTCTTTCTTTTTTTTTTTCACACTTAATTTCTTTAGCAATGAATTGTGATAGCATAGATGAAATCTCTATCAGAGAAGTTCATTACAGACTCAGTGCCTAGAATTTTTAAGTACAAACTGGCCACGTAGGCACTTTCTGCTTAGCATGTTCCAAAATTCCAGACTCCTAGAAGGCATGTAAGAATTCATAATGTACACTGTTTGCTTCAAATAGTTTAGGCACAATGAGCCATTCTTACCCAGAAATAATGGGAACCCTCCTGAAATCCCAGAAGGCAGGTAAGGGCCAGTCTTACAAGCAGGCCTTTTTAAGGATAGTAGCCTCAGGCCTGCCATTTTAATTATTTTTTGCATACCTTGCCTCCTTCCACACAAACCCTACCCCTGGTTCCCTGTTGTAGAACCCTCCCCTTTCCTTTTCCCTTAGCCCCTTCTCTGGTTCCCAGATGATACAGATCTGAAGTATTTAGGTTGGGTAGAGGTAGGCTACCTAAAAGGCAGGGATTAGATTGGTCTAGAGTGAGATTTCACAGGCTAAAAAAAAAAAAAAAAATCAGAAACAAAAGCAAGCAAGACTATATCAAACTAAAAGCCTTCTGTACAGCCAAGGAAACCGTCAACATGGTGAAAAGACAGCTTACACTATGGGGAAAAAGATTTTCAAACCGTTTATCTGATAAGGGCTTAATATCCAAAATATATAAAGAACTCATTCAACTCAATAACAAGAGGAAAAAATAAAAAATGGACAAAAAAACCCCCCTGAATATGCATTTTTCCTAAGAAGATATACAAATGACCAACAGATACATGAAAAGATGTCCAACATCACTAGTCATCAAGGAAGTGCAAAATCAACAGGCAACACCCCACACCTGTTAGAATATCTGTTACCAAAAGGAAAAGACATAACAAATGCTGGACTGGGTTTAAATGCTGTAGAGAATTTAAAACCCTTGTGCACTGTTGGTGAGATTTACAAATTGGTACAGCCGCTGTGGAAAACCATTATAGAGGATGCTCAGAAATTAAAAATAGAGCTACTGTATGATCCAGCAATTTCACTTCTGGGAATATATCCAAAGGAAATGAAAGCAATAACTTGCAAAGGTGTCTGCACCTCCATGTTCATAGCAGCTTTATTTACAATAGCCAAGACATGGAAAACTAAGTGTCCATCTATGGATGAATAGATAAAGAAGTTGTGTTACATATATTCAATGAAATATTATTTAGCTACAAAAAGTGAAGAAACCCTGCCATTTGCAGCTACATGGATGGACCTTGAAGGCATTATGCTAAATGAAATAAGGGTGACAAGGAAAGACAAATACTGTATGAACACAATGGCGTATTACTCAGCCATTAAAAAGAATACATTTGAATCAGTTCTAATGAGGTGGATGAAACTGGAGCCTATTATACAGAGTGAAGTAAGCCAGAAAGAAAAACACCAATACAGTATACTAACACATATATATGGAATTTAGAAAGATGGTAACAATAACCTTGTGTACGAGACAGCAAAAGAGACACTGATGTATAGAACAGTCTTATGGACTCTGTGAGAGAGGGAGAGGGTGGGAAGATTTGGGAGAATGGCATTGAAACATGTAAAATATCATGTATGAAACGAGTCGCCAGTCCAGGTTCGATGCACGATACTGGATGCTTGGGGCTGGTGCACTGGGACGACCCAGAGGGATGGAATGGGGAGGGAGGAGGGAGGAGGGTTCAGGATGGGGAACACATGTATACCTGTGGCGGATTCATTTTGATATTTGGCAAAACTAATACAATTATGTAAAGTTTAAAAATAAAAAAAAATAAATTACCTACAAGTAGGGAAAAATAAATAAATAAATAAATATGTGGAATCTTAAAAACTCATAGAAAAAGAGATCAGACTTATTACCAGAGTCAGGGAGTGGTAGGAGGAAGAATTGGAGGAAAGTGGTCAAAAGGTACAAAATTCCAGTTATAAATACGTAGTACTAGGGGTGTAATGTACAATATAATTGGTTATAGTTGACACTGAAGTACGATGTATAGGAAAGTTGTTAAGAGAGTAAATCCTAATAATTCTCATCGCAAGGAGAAATTTGTTTTTGTTTTTTTCTTTTTGTTGTATTTGTATGAGATAATGGTTGTTAGCTGATGGATGTTAGATGATGATGTTACTACTGTAGTAAGCATTTCACACTGTATTTAAGTTAAGCCATCATGCTATGCATCTTAAGCTTATTAATGATGTATTTATGTTTCAATAAGTCTAAGGAGAAAAAAATCTCATTTAAATTAGCATCATTTTGATCAGTAATGAATGTAGAAGTCATTTAGTTACATTAGCCTAATTGCTTTTTAACATCTAAAAGATTGAGACAGGTTCTAATAGTTAACATTCACTAGGCACTTACTGTCTCGGAGAAGGCGGTGGCACCCCACTCCAGTACTCTTGCCTGGAAAATTCCATGGACGGAGGAGCCTGGTAGGCTGCAGTTCATGGGGTCGCTAAGAGTTGGACACGACTGAGCAACTTCACTTTCACTTTTCACTTTCATGCATTGGAGAAGGAAATGGCAACCCACTCCAGTGCTCTTGCCTGGAGAATCCTGGGGACAGGGGAGCCTGGTGGGCTGCTGTCTATGGGGTTGCACAGAGTCGGACATGACTGACGTGACTTAGCAGCAGCAGCAGGTACTTACTGTATGTTGAGTCTTTTTATGAGCCCTTTTTATGTTTTAACTCATTTAACCTTAATGTCCTCACCAGGATAATGATGTTTTATAGTTACTGAATATCAGAAATTTCACTCATCTTGATTTGTGTGAGTACTTGTTAATCACTTTTATTTATATTTAATTTTATTTATTTAAATGTGCTTATTTATTGAGTTGAACATACTCATTTTATATTTCTGTAAGAAACAATTCAGGGAAATTTTTTTAAACTGTAATTTAAGCTTTTGTTCACTAGATGTCCTCAGTTAAGTTTTAAGTTACAAGAATTTAGCTTTTTGTTCATGAAAATTTGTTTCAGGTTCTAGATATCTAAATTAAAATGAGTAAAATACACTCTTTAAATAAGACATAAGATAATTAAGATAATGCTTCAGGAGAAACTCTTTACATGTAATTGTTAATACTCTTAATACTTCAAAAATTTGTATAAGGCTTTTAATAATCTATAAACATCCTTGGATGTATGTTAGGAGATTTAAGCATTGTATTTAAGCCACTTTTAACTTCATGTAATTTTGGTGAAATAAGGACATTTTAATGTTAAATTGCTTTCCTGTTGTTTAGTTTTATCTCCCCCCCTCCTCCACTTCTGTTAAATTACTTTTGGGGGGAGCATAGTTGCTTTACGGTGTTGTGTTAGTCTTTGCTGTACAACAAAGTGAATCAGTTATATGCATACTTGTATCCTCTCCTTTTTAGATTACATTCCCATTTAGGTCACCACAGAGCACTGACTAGAGTTCCCTGTTCTATGCAGTAGGTTCTCATTAGTTATCTGTTTTATACGTAGTAGTGTAGACGTGTCAACCCGTCTCCCAATTCATCCCACCAGCCCCTTACCCCCTTGGTATCTGTACCTTTGTTCTGTACATCTTGGTCTCTTATTTCTGCTTTATGAATAAGTTCATCAGTACCATTTTTCTAGATTCCATAGTCAAGTGATAAATTATATAATATTTTTCTCTTTCTGACTTACTTTACTCTGTATGACAGTCTCTAGGTCCATCCATTTCTCTGCAGATGACACAATTTCATTCTTTTCTATGGCTGAGTTATATTGCATTGTATATATGTAGCACATTTTCTTTATCCATTCCTGTGTTGATGGATATTTAGGTTGCTTCCATGTCATGGCTGTTGTAAATAGTGCTGCAATGAAGATTTGGTGCATGTATCTTTTTCAACTATGGTTTTCTCTGGATATGTGCCCAGGAGTGAGACTGCTAAGTAATATGGTAGGTCTATTTTTAGTTTTTTAAGGACCCTCCATAGTGGTTGTATCAGTTTACATTCCCATCAACCGTGTAAGAGGGTTCCCTTTTCTCCGCACCCTCTGCAGCATTTATTGATTTTTTTTTTTTGATGATAGCCATTCTGACTGATGTGAGATAATACTTCATTGTAGTTTTGACTTGCATTTTTCTAATAATTAGCAATGTTGAACATCTTTTCATGTGTTTATTGGCCATCTGTATGTCTCTTTTGGAAAAATGTCTGTTTAGGCCTTCTGCCCATTTTTTATTGAGTTGTTTGTTTTTTCTGATATTGAGCTCCATGAGCTGTTCGTATGTTTTGAAGGTTATCAGTTGCTTCATTTGCAAATATTTTCTCCCATCCTGAGGGTTGTCTTCATTTTGTTCATGGTTTCATTTGCTGTACAAAAGCTTTTAAGTTTAATTAGGTCCCATTCATTTTGCTTTATTTTCAGTACTCTAGAAGGTGAATCAGAAAAGATCTTGCTGTGGTTTATGTAAAGAAGTATTCTGCCTGTATTTTCCTGTAACAGTTTTATAGTGTCCATCCTTACATTTAGGTCTTTAATCCATTCTGAGTTTATTTTTGTGCATGGTGTTAGAGCATGTTCTAATTTTATTCTTTTACATATAGATGTCCAGTTTTCCCAGCACCACTTATTGAAGAGACTGTCCTTTCTCCATTTTGTAGTCTTGCCTCCTTTGTCATAGTTAGGTGACCATACATGCATGAGGTTTATCTCTGAGCTTTTTATCCTGTTCCATTGCTCTATATTTCTGTGCCAGAACTATACCATCTTGATTAATATAGCTTTGTGGTATAGTCTGAAGTCAGGAAGCTGAATCCTCCAGCTCCATTTTTCTCGTCCAAGATTGCTTTCGCTTTTCAGGGTCTTTTGTGTTTCCATACAAATTGTAGAGTTTTTTCTTTTAATTCTGTGAAAAATGCCATTGGTAGTTTAATGGGGATTGCATTGAATTGGTAGATTGCTTTGGGTAGTATAGTCATTTTCACAATAATGATTCTTCCAATCCAGAAACATGATATGTTTGTCCATCTGTTTGTGTCATTGATTTCTTTCATCAGCATCTTATAATTCTCTGAGTATAGATCTTCTACCTCCTTAGGTAGGTTTATGCCTAAGTTTTTTATTCTTTTCGTTGTGATGGTAAATGGGATTGTTTGCTTAATTTCTTTTTCTGATCTTTCGCTGTTAGTGTATAGGAAAGCAAGAGATTTCTGTTTATTAATTTTGTGTCCTACAACTTTACCAGATTCATTGATGAGCTCTAGTAGTTTTCTGGTGGCATCTTTAGGATTTTCTGAGTATAGTATCATGTCATCTGCAAACAGTGACAGTTTTACTTCTTCTTTTCCAATTTGGATTCCTTTTATTTCTTTTTCTTCTCTGATTAGCATTGCTAGGACTTCCAAAACTATGTTAAATAATAGTGGTGAGAATGGACATTCTTATCTTGTTCCTAATCTTAGAGAAAATGCTTTCAGTTTTTTACTATTAAGAATAATGTTTGCTGTACGTTTGTCATATATGGCCTTTATTATGTTGAGGTGGGTTTGCTCTATGCCCACTTTCTAGAGAGTTTTTATCATAAATGTGTGTTGAATTTTGTCAAAAGCCTTTTCTACATCTATTGAGATGATCATATGGTTTTTATTTTTTAATTTGTTAATGTGGTATATCACATTGATTGATTTGTATATATTGAAGAATCCTTGCATCCCTGGAATAAATCCCACTTGATCATAGTGTATGATCCTTCTAATGTGTTGTTGGATTCTGTGTGCCCTCCCTTTTAATTTTTATATATATATATTTTTAGGGTTTTGGGACTGGAGTTAAACAAAGACAGAGATGTTGAAAGGATCCATTGCAGTGGAGTTAACACCCTTGACATTGAACCTGTTGAAAGGAGATAGTAAGTTTACTATATAATCATTTTTGTTCCTAAGTGAGATCCAATAAAATCTTGCTTTCAGATTAATTTTGTAAAATTTCATAAAAATTAATAAAAATTCTAAATTGTCACATTTAAATCTGGCATTATTAATTTCAAATAAATACAGAACATTGAACCTATGAAATGTTGCCAAATATTTCCAAAGTACTTTAATATAAATATATTCATTGTTAAATCAACAAATATTAAGTTTTGGATTTTTGTTTTGATGCAGAGAGCATGTAAGTGCTGAGGTATGTCTTTAGGAGCTATTTCAAAACAGTTGTTGCTCTCAGATAGTCCTGTGGGAAAACAAATATAAGAAGCAGAAGTATATGAAGCACACCAGACTTGTACTTGACTTCCTCCTGGCTTTATATTTATTAGCTGTGTGGCCCTGAGCAATTTGTGTAACCTTTCTAATTCACAGTTGCCTTAGCTACACAATGTAAGAACAATACCTAATTAACAAGTTTGTTGTGAAGATTAATTATGATAATATGCATAACATGATTAGCATAGGACATGGCATATTGTAAATGGTTGCTGCCATTGTTGTTAATCAAAAGCATTATCACCTATACTTTAAATCCGTTTTCCATGCAACAGCTGAAGTGCTTTGAAAAATGCAAATATGTACATGCCACACACACATCCCCACCCACTTAAAGCTCATCTACCCCACATTACTTTTACCAAAATGTTCAAAACCCTTGTCCTTCAATTAGGACAAGTATAGATGTAACTAAAGAAGTGTGTCTTGTTATGTTTTGTTTAGCATTTGCCGCAAATCATTGTATTATAATGAGGCATTATTATTTACATTAAAATAAGCCAGGATAGGTTTAATAGAATTCGATTTTTTAAATTCCAGCTTCTGTCATGGTCTCATCTAGTATATGAGAAACATGTACAGCGAACAAATTCTAACTTTTAACACGTGGTTAAATGTAAAAGATGACATGTGATCATTTATTTTTTTCCTAACCTTTTCTAGGCTGAACATACTACCTCTCAATCAAGTTCAGCTGTGGGACATTTGCTTGTAAAATAATCCTGACATAAGCAGCAAGGGATAGCTGATTTCTTTTGATCTTGGGTGCTGGTGGGATAGTGATCAGTTGTTTGACCTGTAAAGTTCATGAATCCAGTAGGCTACCAGTTGGGAGAGTTAGTGAGAAATATGGAAAGTTATGGATTATATGTGCATTAAATATGTGTGAGAAATACAGGCCAAGGAGTCTTTGCAGAGCACATACAGAAAAGTCAAGATTCTTACTATAGTAGTTTCCCCTTTTATTGTATAGTGAAAATCTACAACTGTTTCATTGTTTGCTAGGACTTGTATTTTGCATTAAGCCCTTTTAGCAGCAAAGAGAAAAAGCAAAATGGGTGTTTAATGGAAAATTAAATATAGGTCTTCTTTTTCTCACAAAAATCAACTCACATATAACTTGCTGAAAACACTTATTCATATTTATCAACTACCTTACAGTTAAGTAACATTGCCATTAGATACTTCAACTGCAAAGTCAGTTAATTACAGTAATGTTCAAGGTCTTTTTCACCCAATTAATGTAATCAAAAGAAAGCTTTTGGAAGTCACTCTGCTGCTGCTGCTAAGTCGCTTCAGTCGTGTCCGACTCTGTGCGACCCCATAGATGGCAGCCCATCAGGCCCCACCATCCCTGGGATTCTCCAGGCAAGAACAAGGGAGTGGGTTGCCATTTCCTCCTCCAATGCATGAAAGTGAAAAGTAGCAAAGGTGAAACATCTGACCTTATTATAAATACGATTTAAATTAACTTTAAAAGTTGAACTTTGAAAACAGTTGTTTTTCCATTGATAATACATATAGTGCTGTGGTTAAAAAAAAAAAAAAAACTGTTTTACAAAGCTCAAATGTTCAGCAAAATGTTTCTGGAATTAGAAATGGTACACATATAACTCACAACTATTTCCAAGCAAGCTGCAACATTGTTTCAACTAAAGTAAAAAAGCTGTAGTTGTTAAACTTTAAAAGGATTTCTGGATATACACAATTAGAATAACCAACCCACAAAATTTTGTAATGAAGCTAATGTTAAAAATTTGTAAAAACTCTTCAGGATAGCTTTACTGCCCTATCATCAATCAGATATAGAACTGTGTGAACAAAGAACTTTGAAGAAGTACTTTTAAATTAACCTAATTGTTCTACATATCAATATTGAATTTTTCTTAAAACAGGTCTATAAATCAGTGCTTCTTGGACATGCTGCTATTTCATGAATCCTTCGTAACTGGTTCATAACATGATAAGGCACTTGTACCAGAATGTAAATTATTAAATCTTTAAGCACAGTTTTGATGAGCTAGAATTTTTTTGTAGTGAGACTTTCTCAGTGAAGAAAGAACTGTGATCATTTCTGGTGCAAGCTCCTTACATGGCACTGCAATAACAGAGACACCAAAGGTGGCAAAATTAAAAGAAAAATGATTACTTATAACAAATATAAGTGATCAGATATCCCTGCAAACCTCAAAATATGGATGAATGAGAGCAACACACTTAACTACAAGATAACTACAACAACACAGATAACTACAAGATCTGTGTGGTATCAGCATCTATACCAGGCGGGGTAATAAAACCAGTGGGGCATCTAATAGACCTGATAAGTTCAAAGTAACTGACAGCTACTTGAAAGCTCAGCAAGTCAATTTGAGTACAACAGTTGAAACGGGGAAAGGATTGTGTACTCTTGATGTCCAAGGGGTTCACAGTAAGACCCAAAGGGGCTGGAGTAGTAATCTAGCCCCTATAATCTCTCCAGCTAACCAACTAAAGATGCCCTGATAGATGAACCCCATGTTGAGGAGAAACTGTTTGGAATAGAATCCAAAGTGAGAAGTACAGGAATGATAGAAACAAAGAAAAAAGATGAGTCAGATAAAAATTGGAGAGATGACTAGAACTTGGAAATCTGAAAATTAGCTGCCATATTCTGAACATCTTATTTTAAAAGGAAGAGGAGGAGGATGTTCTAGAGATATAAATTTTAAATATTGCCAAACTAAACCTCCCTTTTAAAAGTTTAAGAAAATTAATTTTATATAAAAATGAGCAAAAGGATAGGATTAAGGTCAAAGTTCATACAAAATTATTTTAATAACAAAATAAATAATGTTCCTATAAACAATATATTTGTGCCAGAAAGATATGTCCACAAAGTAGATGAGAACTGTAACCTGATATTTTTTAAATAGCTAAAAGTAATTTTTAAAAGATACAGTGTATGAAAGAATAGCATATGTTATAATTAGAAAAACTGAGAAATGAGATGATCAAACTCAAGAAAAAATTAGGAAAAAAAGTTAAATACAAGAGGTGATACCTTAGAAATAGAAGCAAATAAATACAAGAGGAAACATAAAAATCAAAAAGAGATGGAGATAGGAAAAGGAGTCAAGAGAATCAGGTATATGTAGAAAATAGGCAAAGAATATCCAACATACATATAAGAGGAGTGTCCAGAGAAGAAACCAAAGGAAGAGAATGGAATAAAGACTAAAGGAAACATTGTTAGAATGAACAAAATCTGAAACTACTACATATAAGGGAAGAAAATCATATTGTAACCACAGACTTTGATTTTGAGCTTTATGCTCAAAGAAATGAAGTTTCTTATTTAAGATGTTCAAGGAAATAAAATGTGAGTCAAAGATTTTATATCCAACCAGACTTATTTTCAAGTACAAGAGGACTAATTGTTAGTAATATACAAGAATTCAAGGAATATTGTTCTCAGTAGTCCTTTCTTAAGAATCTACCAGAGAATAAAATTAGAGAACAAGAATGAATAGAGAGATGCACCAGAATTGATGGTTAGCAATAATATTAGCAAATAACAATACTTTCTATAGATTCATAAATATTTACATGTATATAGATTAAATTCATAGATCTATGTGTCTTCTCCATTAGATTATAAACTGGGGAGTCAGGAATCATGCCTGTCTTGTCCACAGTTGTATTAGCATAATGCCTAGCATATTGTAGAAGCTCAAAGTTGAAAGAGTTGAATGAAGTAAATGTGTTTATAATGGAGGGAACAAATCTAACACTTTCTGATGCCCTATTTTTTTTTTTTGCTAGGCAGTGTAAAAGACTTGTGTACGATTTATCTTTATTTCAGCTTTATGATTTAGGTGAAAATGTTCCCCTTTTCGTAAATAAACAAGCTTAAATGAAGTAACTTGCCCAGAGTCAGATAGTAATATCTGTAATATTCCATCAGTAATAACTGGTCTGTCTGATTCCATTTTCATTTAATACAATTATAATTGGGACATTTAAAATGACTTTGTAATGTCTTACTTTCTGAAATGAGAAATATCTTTTGCCATCTTGTTTCTCCTATTCATTTTGGTATCTTGAAGGTAAATTTTAACTGATCACAGATTAAATCTATCTTCATTTTTCCACAAATATTAGATTAAAGATTTTAGCTTATTGTAGTCTGCTAATGAAGATTTACTCTGTATTTATGGGCATAATAAATATGAGAGTTTGTGGATCAGTAATTTTCAGAAATATGTAATCATAAATGAACTATATAAATGATAAATTAATTTGAACTTTTTTATTATTAGCATGTTATCAGGTGGTTCAGATGGTGTGATTGTGCTTTATGATCTTGAGAACTCCAGCAGACAACCTTATTACACGTGTAAAGCAGTGTGTTCCGTTGGCAGGTGTGTATTAAAAATGTAATTCATGAATTTATAAACATTTGAGTATTTTTTGCATCAAATGCAAAACATGAAATATGAATGTTTCAAGCAAATTGTTCAGACGATATATTTATGTAGTTATCCCTTGACATCTTGCAAGTAATAACTGAAATTCGAATATTGCTCTTTTTTAAAGAGTTTTTAATTGAAGGATAATTGCTTTACAGAATTTTGTGATTTTCTGCCGTACATCAACAACAATCAGCCATAGGTTCACCCGTGTTCCCTCCCCCCCAAACCTCCCGCCCATCTCTCTCCCCACCCTACCCTTCAGCCTGTCACAGAGACCCTGTTTGAGTTCCCTGAGTCATACAGCAAATTCCCATTGGCTATCTGTTATACTGTATTGTAAATTTCTGTGTTATTCTCTCCATACATCTCCCCTTCTCCCTCCTCTCCTCCCACCTTCAGTTCTCTATGTCTGTTTCTCCATTGCTGCCCTGAAAATAAATTCATCAGTACATCTTTTCAGAGTCCATATATATATGTGTCAGTATATGATATTTATATTTCTCTTTCTGACTTACCTCACTCTGTGTAATGGGCTCTAGTTTTGTCCACCTCATTAGAACAGATTCAAATGTGTTCCTTTTTATGGCTGAGTAGTATTCCATTGTATTTATGTACCACAGATTCTTTATCCATTCATCCTCACTGGATGTCTAGGTTGCCTCCATGTTCTGGCTATTGTAAACAGTGCTGCAGTGAACATTGAGGTACATGTGTCTTTTTCTGTTTTGATTTCCTCAGGGTATATGCCTAGGAGTGGGATTGCTGGTCATACGGCAGTTTTATTCCTAGCTTATTAAGGAGCCTCCATACCATCTTCCATAGTGGCTGTATCAGTTTACATTCCGACCAGCAATGTAAGAGTGTTCCCTTTTCTCCACACCCTCTCCAGCACTTATTGTCTGTAGACATGATGATGGCCGACTGGTGTGAGGTGGTATCTCATTGTAGTTTTGATTTGCATTTCTCTGATAATGAATGATGTTGAGCATCTTTTCATGTGCTTGTTAGCCATCTGTATGTCTTCTTTGGAGAAATGTCTCTTCAGGTCTCTTTGATATTGCTGTTTTTAACATATGACTTCTCCAAAACAACTTGGGTATCAGTTTTCAAAAGGACTTTAAGACTTTTGATTATGGTCTTTTTGTTCTCCACCTACATGGCACACCTCAGTAACTAATTTTAGTTTTTAGAGTACTTAGCATAAGATTCATTTAAGTCTTTCTAGCTAAATATAAACACAAATTAGTTTTTTCAACTATTAGTAGAACAAAAAGATTAATAGCTAGAAGCCATAATGTACTAGCTTCTAGCCAGTACAAAACACACACACCCCTCTTCTCTTACCTACTTACTTAAAGCTGCCTGACTTAACATACTTTTCTACCTTGAATTTTTTTGGCTCTTTAATAAAGTGTTTTACGATTTTAATTTGTTCATAGTGGTCACTTAATTCTTTCTTGTCTCCTGTATTTGATCTGATTTTAAGCAGACCTTGAATTAACAGAGAGAATAAGAGTTGAAAAAACATTTTCAAGAGGAAAAAACCTCATGAACATTAATATCCGCAATTGCTATGCATTAAAGCTATTTCCAAAGCGCTAGAATAGATACATAAGTTCGTGGAATATTTGTGAGGAGAATTATGATTATTTCTTGGCTCTGACACTTCACTTTGGAAATACAGATTTAAGGAAACTATTTCTCTGAGCCTCTGACAAAACTATTCTGCCTTAGAGATAATTATACTTGGCCTATTATTCTTGTAAGTTTTTTTATGAGACTTAAATGAAATATTATCTTCAAAAAGCATATTAAAATTGTAAAGCCTCTATATAAATGGGAAGCAGTATAATTATAGATAGACTTAGTACAAAACAAGATACCACCTCAAGTACTCTGGAACTTGGTTCTAAGAGTCTTATACCATTTTATACTCTCTCCACTCCCACCAAACAAACAATAACAACAAAAGATCTAAATTCTAAAGTGTAAGGCAGCCATTAATTAGTTTAATTCATCTTTGTCTTATTTTATCTTAGTTATTACTTTAACATTGTTTAATTTGTTATATGGTAAAATAGTATCTTCATATATACCACATGCTATATAATATTATTCATTAGTGGCTGTGATTTGCTTTTCTGTTATGTGAGGTCAAGTAAATGCTTAGGACATCAATCTTACTTATTATGACTTTCTTCTTAGATTCAAAGTCTTATCTTCAAAACCATCACTTTGAATGTAAATGGGCATATAGTAAGCATCCTTACAAAATGAGTTAGAGTAGCATTTTACATCTGAAGACTTTATAATCTGACTTTAAAAAATAATTTCAATAAAAATTGATACTAAATTAATGTGGCTTATACTGTTTCCTAATAGTTATTTTTGCTTTATTTAATATGTTTATTCTTAAGCACCAAAAAGATTCATTAACTCAAATTTTTGTTAAATGTTAAGGAGAATGATATATCACACATAGTAGGAGATTGATATAATATTTTGTACTCTTTTAAAATATAAAATATAAATGAACTTTTATTTGTGATCACTACATTAAGGATTTATTTGAAATTAGATAATCTCTGTGTAGATTCTTAGGAACAAATAGAGACCAGTTCTCTTTATCTTCAGCAGAAATTTACTGGAAAGATATTTCATATCTCACATAATGGCAGGAAGGTAGAAGAAACAAATGTAGAAAGCAGAAAATAAAAGAAACCAGAATAAGAGAACACAGTCAAGGTCATACCACACGAACAACTGAGTTTGGGATCTGCTGCATATCACCAACACAGACTCTTGACGCCACAACTATGAATAATTGCTAATATATCCCTGGTTTGCATTACTAGCTGGAGTTTTGGAGTCCCAGGCAGGATTGATTAAGCCCAGGACATGCTCGTGCCCCCACTGCCCAGAGCAGGAGAAAGCGAATATATGGAGTCTCTTTGTTTTCTGTTATTTGTTGTTGTTTTAGTCGCTTAGTCATGTCTGACTCTCTTGCGACCCCATGGACTAGCCCACCAGACTTCTCTGTTCATGGGATTCTCCAGACAAGAATACTGGAAGAAAAAAAAAAAAGAATACTGGAGTGAGTTGCCATTTCCTTCTCCAGGGAATCTTCCCTACCCAGGGATCGAACCCACATCTCCTGCATTGCAGGTGGATTCTTTACTGCTGAACCATATTTGGAGTCTCTTGCTCTCTGTAACAAGAGGCAAGGCCCTGCCTTTCAATAAAGGAACTTTTCCCCCAAAAGGTAGAGTTTGAATGTTCAGTCAAGAAAAGAGCACACATCCACTACAATCTACCCATTTGTCTGTCCAATATCAGTATATACCTTTCTTCCCGTAGCTACCCTTCCTTTAAAAAAGTTTCATCCTAACCTAATGCAAATATCTATTACTTGATATAGATTTTTACAAAAATCTATTTTACAAAAAATAATTACAAAAATGTAATTATTCCCTTCCCCAAAAAGCTATGATTCCAAGTGTATTTAGTTACCACATCCGGTTCAAGATAATCTCTATTTTTCCACTAGTTTTATGTGTTCTTATATTAGGATTATGCAATTTGTAGGCTCAGTTTGTATGTAATCTGTATAAAATAATCGAGGTAAGAGAGAGGAAAGAAAGGGGAAGTTAGTTAAAATATTTACATGACGTAGAAAGTAAGAAAATATGGATAGGTACTGCAGTTGTTTTTTGCAGTTGTCTCAAGGCCAGAAATGGCACATAAAGCTTTTCTTCTTCATATTCTTATTTCTTCAAGTAGCAACACATGTATTTGAGGCCCTTTGTCCTGTATTGTAATCTAAACTTTCAGCTTAAAGAATCAGAGCTCATGATGGTCCTGTCTGTTTTGGGTTGCAATAGTCTTCTGTTTACTTTTATATTATTATGGATATTTAATATATATGAAAATAGAGAGTAGTCTAATGAACTATGTACCCATCACCCATCTTCAGCAGCTATCAGTCATAACCAATCTTATTTCATCTTTACCCCACCCACCCACCTACTCTGAAGATTATTTTGAAGCAAATCTCAGAAAGATATAATTTCATTCATAATTTTATCTCTAAAAAATAAAAAATGTTTTATAAGCATAACACCACTACCACTGTCTCACATATACAATAATTAATGATATTAAGTATCCAGTTGGTATTCAAATGTCCCTCCACTATCATAAGTATTTCTGAACATCCAGTGTCTTTGAATTAAGTTTCAATAGAGGACACATACTGTGTTGATGACTAGTTCAGAGCATATACTGCGTCCTTCAGGATAGCACATCATCATCACAGGTGGTGTACTGCAACCGATGTCATAACTGAGTCTTCAGCAGACCATGCGTCTGTCGGCTATGGGCTACCTAAGAGTAGTGAACCCCATGGGCATCTACCTGTCACATTCTTTTGCTGTAGAAGTGAGGTTCTTAATCAGAAGCCATACTGTGTGGGACACTATAGAGGTACGGGAGGCAACAATTCTAAATGATAGTGCTTATAAAATGATCAGAAAAGCAAATCCAAAACCAAAGTAGGTATCTCTTCCAGTAAGGAGAAATCAGTTTCTTCCATGAATCAGTCCAGTGTAGTTGGCTGATCCGTCCAAGCTCTCATACAGAAATAGGAAGTCTCATTTTATGAGCCTTAGTAGGAAGCAGGCCTCCACATCACACTGTGGGCACCTAAAACTAGAGATGCCTACATATTCTTTCTCTAGACAGCTAGGACATGGCGAGTAATATAGGTTTGTATCGTTCTTCCCAAAACTACAGTTTGTTAATATGGTATCCATTTTGAAACTCAAGTAAATCAGTTATCTCTAAATTTTGATTGCTGTTTTGTAGAAGCCACCCTGATGTTCACAAATACAGTGTGGAGACCGTACAGTGGTATCCTCATGACACGGGCATGTTCACATCAAGTTCATTTGATAAGACTCTGAAAGTATGGGATACAAATACATTACAAGTAAGTTCGTTAAAGCTTTTCCGAGTTGTTCTGTACAATGAAGGAGAATTTAGTCCTAAACAGTGTGATTATTTGCTAAGATGTCATATATGTTAGATATGAAAGCAATATAATGATTGAGGAGAGTAATACTGCTTGAGTTCATATCTTGCCTCTGCTGCTGACTGCTGCTGGTTAGTTGCTGAGTCATGTCCAACTCTTTGCAACCCCGTGGACTGTAGCCCACCAGGCTCCCAACCAGGGATTGAGGCTGAATCTCCTGCTTGGCAGCCAAATTGTTTATTACTGAGCCACCTGGAAAGCCCCTGCTGCTAACTAGCTGTGTGATATTGATTGGGCAAGTATCTGAACTTCTCTGTGTTCATCTGTAAAGGGAGTAATGATCGTACCCTATAGAATGGCTATAAGGATTAAATAGGCTGATATGTGTAAAGTACCTGGAAATGGCGCCTAGCATATAGTAAGAACTCAAACACAATTAGCTGTTATATACTTTATTACTCAAAAACTTCTATGGCATAGTGGTGTAGGGAAGAATATTGGATTTGTCTCCTATTGACCTAAAAAAATAAGGAAAAAGAAAGTTATTAATATTATAGCTGAGTAAAGTAGATAGTGCATGCTTGCATGCTAAGTTGCTTCAGTCATGTTGACTCCGTGCGATCCTATGGACTATAGCCCTCCAGGCTCCTCTGCCCATGGGATTCTCCAGGCAGGAATCCTGGAGCAGGTTGCCATGTCCTCCTCCAGAGGATCTTATCTCATGTCTTCCTCATTGGCAGGCAGGTTCTTTACCAATAGCGCCACCTGGGAAGATGGAGTAGATAATAGCTTTTATGCTATTTGATCAAATTTTATTTTTCTTTCACAGCTAATTTTTTCCCTGAGCTCTAGTTCCATATGTCTCTACTTGTATACAGAACCTCTCTTACTTAAATGTAGTGTCGTCATCTCAAACTAAACATATTCTAAATTGAAGTGAACTTGATGGCTCCTCATATCCATTTAGTCCTCAAATCTTAGCTGGTCTTCTTTCAGACTCTCATTTCTCTTTTCTATTTCCCTCACCGTCACTGTCCATCTGGACTACTACTATAAACTCCTAAATGATTTCTTTTTATTATTTTTCTTCTCACAGTTCCACAGTAAGTTCTACCCCAGAATTAATTAGAATAAAGTAGTTTCATCCTGTCTGAACCCAAACCACCTTTGGTGAGTGATTCCGTTGTCTAAATTCAGCCTGGCATTCTAAGTTCTCTGTAGCCTCACTTCCTACTTTCTCAAGCTTAGCTTCTACCTCTTTTCAGCATAGATAATGTACTGCCACTAAATTGATCTCCTTTTGCCTTCTGAACACATCTTATATGTTGTATTCCCTACCTCAAGTTTCCTTCCCTATGAAACTTCTCCCTTCCCTTGTTCATGTTAAAACTGGAAGTTTATACTCTTTGGCTGACATCTTTCTATATCTCCCACCATTCACCAGCTCCAATAATCACCATTTTGTTCACTGTTTCTATCAGTTTGGCTTTTTAAAATTCTGCTTGTGAGTGACATACGGTATATATTCCTCTCTGTTTGACTTACTTCACTTAGTATTTAATGCCCTTAATGTCTGTCTGTATTGTCACAAATGGCAGACGTTCATTCTTTCCCATGGCTGAATAATATTCCATCATATATGTGTGGGTATATGTGTATATACATATCAGGTCTTCTTTATCCCTTCCTGTGTTGATGGGCACTTAGGTTGTTTCCATGATTTGGCTATTATAAACAGTGCTGTTAAAAACATGAGGATGCAGCTATCTCTTTTGAGACAGTGATTTCATTTCCTTTGGATATATACCCACAAGTGGGATTACTGGATCATATGGTTCTAATTTTGAGGAACCTCCATATTGTTTTCTATAATGGCTACACTAATTTACATTCCCTCTAATAATCACAGAGGTTTCCTTTTCTACATATCCTTGTCAACACTTGTTATCTCTTTTTGATAATAGATATTCTAACAGATGTGAGGTGATATCTCATTGTGGTTTTGATTTGCATTTTCCTGATGATTCGTGAAGAGACGTGGTTTCTGTCTCTCTGGGGGTTAGGAAGATTCCCCCAGAGAAGAAGGTGGCAACCCACTCTGGTGTTCTTGCCTAGAAAATCCCATGGACAGAGGAGCCTAGCGGGCTATAGTCCACGGGATCACCCAGAGTCAGACACAACTGCAGTGACTGAGCATGCACGCAGTCTGCCCTATTATAAGGTTTTCTTCACCTTCATGAGGCAGAGGTCAGCTAACTGCAGCCAATAGGCCAAGTCTAGGCTCTCAGCCAAGGCTTCTCATGGACTCTTTTTTGTAAACAAAGTGTTATTATTGTAACACAGACATGCTCATTTGTTGTCTATGGCCACTTTGACACTGCAGTGACAGAAATGAGTAGTTGGTCTTCAAAGCCTAAAATATTTACAATCTGACTCTTTACTAAAAAAGTTTGTTGACTTCTGGTGCAGTTAAACCTGAATAAGGTGCACAGAAGGCAGACATTTGGAGTCATCCAGGGTTGAGGCCTTGACAGGTGAGATGATGATGGCCAAAGGAGTTGAAGATCCTGGAGCTGAAGCATTCAACCTTGGAATCCAAGCTGAAGGAGGAAAAGTGAAGACAGGAGGAACTGATAGGGCCGCTGGGCTTTGCTTAGGTGTCTTAGAGGTGGTTGGGGGAGCTGAAATAAAATTCTGGTCATATGTAACTGAAATATGTGAATTCAAAGGAGGAGCAGTTTTTGGTGGTGAGAGTGTCCCGGGTGTGGTAGGTGACATTATATGGAACTGAGGGGCAGAGTACTGACTAGATTGTTTCTGTAGGTGCTGAAGTTCTCCAGAATGGAGCAGAAAGGAAATTGGTGAACCAGGAGGTTATCTTGTCTTAATCTCTGGAATTTATTAGAAAAATAAATTGCTAACAATATAAAAATTACTAACAGTGTGACAATAGGTAAATAGAAAATTTGCTGCCTTTGTGATTACACTTATTTTAAATGTCTTTTGATTATCAGATTGCTGATGTATTTAATTTTGAAGAAACAGTTTATAGTCATCATATGTCTCCGGTTGCCACCAAGCACTGTTTGGTAGCAGGTTTGTATTTGTGTTCTTTTGTTTGTTTAACATACTGAAAACTTTTTCCCTTTTAATATCTAGTTAGTTTTGATATAAACATTTTAACCCAGATGAAGATCACAATTCTTTAAAAAAAAAACTTAAATATATATTTACTATTTATATTCATTCCGTTTAACAGATATTGTACAAGTCAGGCACCATGCTAGATTTCAGAGTGGCTAGGATTTGAAAACTAAGAAAGCACATTTCTGGGACTTCCTGGTGGCTCAGTGGTATAGAATCTGCCTGCCAGTCCAGGAGGCATGGGTTCAATCCCTAGTCCAGGAGGATCCCACATGCCACAGAGCAACTAAGCCCATGTGCCACAGCTGTTGAGCCTGTGCTCTAGAGCCCGGGCCTGCAGCTGCTGAGCTCTCACACTGAAGCCTGTGCACTAGACCCAGTGCTCTGCAACAAGAGAAGCCACTGCAAGAAAAGCTTGCACACTGTATCTAGAGAGTACAGAAAAAGGCCACACGGCATCAAAGACCCAGCACAGCCAAAAAGTAAATACATAAATAAGTAAAAATAAAATTAAGAAAACCACTATCATTTGTGGGGTGTTTTTAAGAAAGAAAGAAAGCACATTTCTGTTCTCTTAAGAATTACTTTTTTTTCCCCTGGTAGCTCAGCTGATAAAGAACCCACCTGCAATGCGGGAGACCTGGGTTTGGAAGATTCCCTGGAGAAGGGAAAGGCTACCCACTCCAGTATTCTTTCCTGGCGAATTCCATGGACTGTATAGTCTGTAGGGTTGCAAAGAGTTGGACACGACTGAGCAACTTTCACTTTAAAGAACTTTTTTAAACCACCAAAGTTCAAAGTTTCTAAGTGAGTGCTAAGTGAAGTCGTTCATTCAGTCGTGTCCAGCTCATGGACTGTAGCCTACCAGGCTCCTCCCTCCATGGGATTCTCCAGGCAAGAATACTGGAGTGGGTTGCCATTTCCTTCTCCAGGGGATCTTTCTGACCCAGGGATTGAACCCGGGTCTCCCGCATTCCAGGCAGACGCTTTAACCTCTGAGCCACCTATGTAAACAAAATTTGGCAGCCTTCCATTCAACACAGTAAAACAAAGAAATGATTTCCTTCGCTCTGAGAATGTGTGATTCAAATTAAACATCCATTTCTATGAAAGCACATAAAACAAAAATTTTCATGTATGAAGATGAAAAAATATTTTTCTGATATCAGGCATCAGGTCCCTGTGATATTATTTCTGTGGCACTGCATAAATCTCCTCACCTCCGGACATCAGTCAGCTGCTTCATCTGTAGAGTTTGGGCACTAACTTGTCTTTGAGGCTCACTCAGTCTGTGTCCAGAGTTTCTGTGAATCTGTTACTAGTGATTTAGAAGTATATTATTAACATGGAACAGCTAAGCTATTAAAATAAAATGATTTAAGTGATAAAATAATGTAGAATTATACACGCATTGTACCAGTACACATTTCCTGGTTTTGATACTGTGCTATAGTTACCTAACATATAACCATTGGGACAACCTGGGTGAAGGGTACATAGGGCCTCTTTGCACTATCTTTGCAGCTTCCTGTGAATCTATAATTATTTCAATGTTAAATATTGAAAAATAATAATAGAGTAATAGAGAATAATAGAGTGATCTTAGTACTGACATAGGACTACAACTAAAATAATTTTCTAGTTATAAACATAAAAAACTAAAGTATATTATTAACATACATTTCTATATTTCTACAAGTGAAAATGTCGTGATTCATAATGGTAGTTTCTTATTTCCTTTTGGTGATCATTTATAATTAAATTATCTTAAACCATTTCTGTTTTTGTTTTTACAGTTGGTACTAGAGGACCCAAAGTACAACTTTGTGACTTGAAGTCTGGATCCTGTTCCCACATTCTACAGGGTATTTTATTTGAAACAAGAACTACTTTGAGTAAACCATTCAATAAAATGAAACATTACTAACAATGCAGTCTTTGTAAACTACATGACTGATGTATTTTGTGCTAGTTGTTAGAAGTCAACAGGGAAATAAAGATCCTTCTGTGCATTATTCTTATAAAACTAAACTATTAAGGAGACATTTATATGAACAATGGCTGCAGGGGAAGGTTAAAGGATACAGAAAGTCAAACCCAAAACTTTGTGTTATTTCTACATTGAAAAAAATGAACTGCTTATGAAACTTACATCGGTACAGCTGTCTCTATGAACATTATTTAATATTGTTCTGGCTGAGTAGATGTTCTTAATATTTAGGTACTTCTTTTCTCAATAAAAATATTTTAGAAAAAATATTGAAATAAAATTTGGTAAAGGTTTACCAGCTTAAATTATTTTTGCTACTTTTTTTTATCAGTATTAGATTGTCTAATTCTAAACAGTGAAAAAAATAGGATGTAATTCAGAAATTCTGTCTGTATTCATCTCTGAGAAACACATAGTAAATATATTAGGAAAACTTGATGAGATGGGTAACATCTGTTTTATATTATGAATCTCTATGAAATACACTAAGTTGATGAAAATATATAATTTGAATAGTTAGGTAGAAATGACTTAAAATGCTGAATTCACTTGTCCTATGTACTTATCACTTGTGCTCTAAACAAAAATTTTTATATAAATGCTTTTTATAATCATGAATTAAAATAATTTTTTTCTGCTACGACTTTCTGAAAAAAGTTAGGAAACATTTTTAGTCTTTAAAATGTTGGTCTTGTATGGCCTGTTGCAGGGATTTTGTTGTAGAGATACATAAGTAAGCTTGAGCTATGTCATTTATTGATGGACTGACCTACTAGGTTAGCAGCTATATTTAAAAAGACAGACTCACTTGCTCTGGCTGTTCTTTCCAAACCAAACCCAAGCCTTTTATAATAAAATATCATATGTAAGGAATGTCCCATAGACTTCACATTAGTATTTAAATATAGATTATTATAAATGTGAAAAAATGATTATATCAGTTTACTTTTAAAATTTAGTCTGTGTTTTCTTCATAATCAGGCAAAGTTAGTTAGACTCTATCTTTTGATATTTCAAAAGGCATATTTCAAAATGCAAGTCATTATATACAGTTGTTTTGCAGGTCACAGACAAGAAATATTGGCCGTTTCCTGGTCACCACGTTATGAATATATCTTGGCAACTGCAAGGTAAAATGCAAACTATTTGGGTTTGAGATTAATAATTAAGGATAAGCATTTTGAAAAGATTATTTTATGTTAGGTACATGTTAAGCTATTAAGTAAGTCCTGAAAAATAATTGAGTTAAAGATTTTAATTCATATTACCAAAAAAAATATTTCTGTTCATCGTAATCCTAATCCTGACTATCCAACCTGAAGATACTCACTTTTAAAAATAGGTAACAACCGAATCTATGTAGCAAAGCAAAACTCCTAACACTACCTGTGAAACACTATGTTGTGTCATTTTTGCATACAAAAGTGTAGCACTCTGTTAATTTAAAATCATTAGCATTTTAATTCACTTTCTTTAACCCAAAATTATTTTAAATCTGATTCATCACTTCCATCCACATTCATTGATTCAGTTTACTGACAATTAATGATTCCTGTCGTGTGCCACGGAGAAGGAAATGGCAACCCACTCCAGTGTTCTTGCCTGGAGAATCCCAGGGATGGGGGAGCCTGGTGGGCTGCCGTTTATGGGGTCGCACAGAGTCGGACACGACTGAAGCGACTTAGCAACAGTAGCAGCAGCAGTCGTGTGCCAAGCATTGTACCAGGGACATAGAGGTAACATAGGCAGAGTCCCTCCAAGAAGGTAATAGTCTAGTGAGGGAGTATAGTCAGAAAAATCAGTGATTGCAGGACATCCTGAAAAATGCTTTAATAGAGATACATCTCTGAGAGGTTCAGTATGGGAAGAAAGAACAAGAGCACTTAACTCTTGAGGATCATGGGGTTTGGGAGTTTTGTTTGCTGGAAGGAAGAGTCTTGTATATTTGAATGCTGAGGGAAGAGTATTGGTGGAGAGAAATTAGTGAAGATAAGAAATGGAGAGAATAATTGGTATATCAGGACCTTGAATAGACAGGCAAAGATAATATCAAGGGTCCCATTAGAAGGGGGACACTTGATCTGGCACATGAAGGGCACCATGACTACATGGAAGGAGGAAATAGTAAGTGTCAGTACAACTAAATATGTGACTTTGGCAGAGTTCAAGAAATGCAAACCCAGTTTCTTGTATTTTAGAACTTGATGTCATCTATTGAAAATACATGGATGCAGTTTTCAGAGAAGGTAGTAAAGGTTTGAAATAGCAGTTTTAATGAATGGAAGCGGGAGCTGATTAGGGGCACGCAGGATTGCTGGTCAGTATTGTATGCTCTGTTGAAGGTGTAGCTCACAGCTGTGCTATGACACAGAAATTAAAACAGTGAATGACACAGACTTAACAATTGTCTCAAAATTGTTGAAGTCATGGGTATAAGGAACGAAATAAAATCACTAGAAGGCTTATAGGAGGGATCAATGACCTTATGAGATAGAGGCATGAGTGTCAAACAGAAAATTGTGAAACTTGAAGGGATAGGAAGTAGTAATCAAATTTTGATACAGACATTTTAATAAAACTTTTTGCAGAAGAATTATTAGAAAAGCTACTTTTTTAGGTTTATAAAGAAATGTATCTCTATTTTTGTAAAGCTGCTAGCCCTCCTTCTCTGTCACAGTTTAGTCCCCAGAGAAACTTGTGTTAATAGTTTGCAGATTGTGACATTGAAATTTGTAATGTCTGAAGTAGAATAAAGTCTAGTATGTACCCACAAAGTGAAAGTGAAAGTGTTAGTCCCTCAGTCATGTCTGACTTTGCGATCCCATGGACTGTAGCCATGGAATCCTCTATCTATCTATGGAATTAAATTCTCCAGGGAAGAATACTGGAGTGGGATGCCATTCCCTTCTCCAGGGGATCTTCCCGACCCAGGGATAGAACCCTGATCTGCATTGCAGGCAGTTTATTTACCATCTGAGCCACCAAGGAAGCCCCAATGTAGCCACAAGAGGTTGCTAAAGAGTTGTGAAGGTGAGGAGCTAGGCGTTGGTTGTGTTCCATGCTAGAGTGGATTTACATTGTTCTTTTCTAATTTGGTTTTCCTCAAATCAAGAGGGAAATTTAGAGGCTTTCAATTCTCAGAGTACCCTAGGAATTCGAATCAGTTCTGGAATGGACCTGGTAGTCAATGTTAGGAGTCAGATATGTCCAAATCTTATGTTTCAGAAGAGACTTATGTCTTCAGACTCATACCATTGCAGACCTATTCCCCTATTGAAAAGAAAAAAAAACAAATTGAGAATGGGAAACACTAACTTTTTGTCAGCCATTCCAGTTGGCTAGGTTTGCTTGTGATCTGTGAAAAGAATCAAAATTATAGAAAGAGATAAACCCTGTATATATACATTTTAAAAGATTTTTAAATGAGAAATAGGCTTATAAAATACAGTGTAATGCTCTTTTTGATTAAAATGGCCTAGATAAACCCAATGGGTTAAAATATTATTAAGGGCTTTGTGAGGATATGATAGCATACTTGAACTGATTTATGTTTTCCTTAGGAGTAGTTTAGAAGCTGAAATTGATTTATGATCATGGTTTTACCTTTTTATTTTCACTTGAAGTAAAATGCAAATAACTCTCTAATTCTAGGAGACATTAAATGTATTTCCTTTGTTTTGGCAAAGATTGATTTGAGTACAGGAAATCAAATAAAAATATATTGTCCTTATTATTCACCTTATTGTCAGTTTTTTTTTTATATAAAAAGAAAAACCATTCCTACCAAATTTAAGCAAAGTGAAATTAGTTCACTGCATGATTCTGTAAACATTTGAATAACAAACAGTATAAAGGATATGGGGATTTAGCAGCAAGCTTACCAAGGAAAAAAGCTCTTAGCCTATCTTGTCTTTGGAGAGAAGGATGCTCATGTCATTAAAAACAACAGAAAGAGCAACAGAATCCCTTGTGATTTAAAAAAGATAACTTTTTTTTCTGTTTTTTTCACTTCTTTGTGCTTCTGTTGACTATTGGATATTTGCTGGAAAGGCAAAAGTATAGCCACCCAAATATACAAATGCATTTGTGCCAATATACTGAGATTGTGTATGCCAATAATACAGGAATCGTGGGTGAGGAGTAGAGTCCTTATCCTAGCTATATGTCAATGTAACATTTATTTCCTCTCAGTGCTGACAGTAGAGCAAAATTATGGGATGTGAGGAGAGCATCAGGATGCTTGATAACTCTTGATCAGCATAATGGGAAAAAGTCACAAGCAGCTGAATCAGGTAATGAAAACTGCATTAATATACGAATATGACATTGACAATATTTTTATATAGAAAAATTTGAATTGAAACCAGATAATAAACAGATGTTGACAAACTATAGATTTTATATTTTTTAAAAAAGGCATTCACAATGAATCAATTTCTAAATTTACATCAACTAATTATGGTTGTCTTTCTTCAAAATACAAGTATGTCATTCCTTCTGTTCCTGAATTTTTTAATGTATTGGTAGAAACTTTTTTTTTGCTCACATGAGGCCAACTAATAATGCAAATTCAGTACCATTTAGGAAGTTATAATAAATTAAAGGAATGGTAACATTTTGTGGCAAGTTTGTCACAATAAAATTTGTGGTTGTATGAAATTTGAGTGCACTGCAGTCTAGGAGACAAAGTAATTCAATTGCATTTTTACAATAGAGTGTAATTTCTATGTAGATTAAAATTCTGATTTAGAATTAAATTTGGACCAGAAATACATTCAGATGAACTATTTAAAACCTATGTTTGTTTTAATAATCTTTTAAATTAAGTTAATCAGACTATTGAAGATTATGGTTTCTTAAACCTGTTCATTTTGAAAGTAATATCACTTTTGATTGAGACTGGAACAGTTATCTTTAAGAAGGAAATATTGGTATTATTGATTTTTACTAATCCATGATGGAGAAGGCAATGGCAATCCACTCCAGTACTCTTGCCTGGAAAATCCCATGGACAGAGGAGCCTGGTAGGCTGCAGTCCATGGGGTCGCTAAGAGTCGGACACAACTGAGCGACTTCACTTTCACTTTTCACTTTCATGCATTGGAAAAGGAAATGGCAGCCCACTCCAGTGTTCTTGCCTAGAGAATCCCAGGGACGGGGGAGCCTGGTGGGCTCTGTGGGGTCGCACAGAGTCGGACGCGACTGAAGCGACTTAGTAGTAGTCCATGAAGTGATTTTTAGATTGAAAATAGAGTATTAATATATAAGAAGTTTAAAAGGTATTTAATTAAAATTTTTACTGTTTCTGTATTTAATTAAGAGTTGACTCATTGGAAAAGACTCTGATGCTGGGAGGGTTTGGGGGCAGGAGGAAAAGGGGTTGACAGAGAATGAGACGTCTGGATGGCATCACCGACTCGATGGACGTGAGTTTGAGTGAACTCTGGGAGTTGGTGATGGACACGGAGGCCTGGCGTGCTGCAGTTCATGGGGTCGCAAAGAGTCGGACACAACTGAGCGACTGAACTGAACTGAATAGCATAGCTTACTTCCTGAAGAAAAATTTTATTTGGCAACATTTTTTCCATTTGGTTTTCCTATTTTCCTCTATTATTATGGTTCTAATTGTATAGCTTATCATATTCAAATAATCGAAAGGATTCTTTTTTTAAATTGAAATGTAGTTTATTTCAATTTTGTGTTAGTTTCAGGTGTACAGCAAAGTGATTCACTTAAACATATGTATATATTTAAATAATTTTAAATATAGTCAGCTTACGTATTTTAAGTAGTTCAGATAGTTGTCCTTTACTGTGTTTAAAGGACATTATGTCCTTAATGTCTTTAATATATTTAATAACTATGTCATCAAGCATTACCTGTGTTGAATTTATAAAAAGAGATAATCTGAATTGTGTTTTTCATTGCAGCAAACACTGCTCATAATGGAAAGGTTAACGGCTTATGTTTTACAAGTGATGGTCTTCACCTACTCACTGTTGGCACAGATAATCGAATGAGGCTCTGGAATAGTTCCAATGGAGAAAATACACTGGTAAGACCTTTTTAAGTACTTTGAACCTTTTGGATATACATTAAAGAAATGGATCTGTGACATACACTTGGTATTTTTCTGTAGATTTAACTTTGTTTCTTGCCTCTGAATCATAGCTTTCATTTTATATTTTTCCATTAGTGAAATTCCGCATAATTCTCAACTCCACATAATCCACTCCACCTTACCCCCACTCCACTCTCCTCACTTAGTGGAGAATCACTAAGCAGTGATTAGAGTGATTAGCAGTGGAGAATCACTGCTCTACTGAGCCACTGTGCATAATGGGAATGTGCCATGTCTCAAGTATGTTGAAGAAGAATAAAAGATTGAGAACAACTGATATAAATTAAAGCTATATAGTTAAATAGTCAAATTTTGTACTGTATCTGACTTGTAAGCAAAATCCAAAATGAATGTTATAATAGCAAAATGTATACCACTTTTAATACTGAAGTAGATGTGTTCTAAAAGTGCTATATTCTTTTTTTTTAATTGAAGTGTAGTTTATTTCAATTTTGTGTTAGTTTCAGGTGTACAGCAAAGTGATTCACTTAAACATATGTATATATCTGTATATATCTATTTTTTCAATTCTTTTCCTTTATAGGTTATTATAAGATATTGTATATAGTACCCTGTGCTATATAGTAAATCCTTGTTGTTTATATATTCTATATATGGTGGTGTGTATCTATTAATCTATTAACAACAACAGTAATATCTATTAATCCCATACCTCTAATATTTCTGCCCCACCCCACCCCACCTCACCCTCTCTTTGGTAACCATGACTTTGTTTTCTGTGTCTGTGGGTCTGTTTCTGTTTTGTAAATAAGTTTATCTGTATAATTTTTTAGAACCCACATGTAAATGATAGCATATAACATTTATCTTTGACTCACTTCACTTAGTATGATAATCTCTAGGTTCATCCTTGTTGCTGCAAATGGCATTTTTTTTTATGGCTGAGTAATATTCTAGTGTGTGTGTGGGTGTGTATATATCTCACATGTTCTTTATCCATTCATCTGTCAGTGGACATTTAGTTTGCT
Organism: Bubalus kerabau; assembly: GCF_029407905.1. Lineage (NCBI taxonomy): Eukaryota > Metazoa > Chordata > Mammalia > Artiodactyla > Bovidae > Bubalus > Bubalus kerabau. Next base: position 20,269,973 of record NC_073641.1, read on the forward strand.
TCTGTGTCTTACTATAAATAGTTAAGCTGTGAATATTGGGGTCCGTGTATCTTTCTGAATTAGCATTTTCTTCTTTTCCAGATATATGTCTAGGAGTGGGGTTACTGGATCATATGATAACTCTGTTTTCAGTTTGTTAAGGAACAGCCATACTGTTTTCCATTGTGGCTGCACCCATGTACATTCTCACCAACAGTGTGGTTCCCCTTTTCTCCACAGCCTTTCCATGAAAGTGCTGAATTCTTAAGTGATAATTAATTTTTAGTACTTTTAAAAAATTTTATGTTATGGTCCCTACCAGATGTACCTCTTAGTAACTTTCAGAATAGGCTTCCAAAAGTTTTTAATTTGGTGATAATGCTAACAGCTAATATTTATCAAGCACTTATATCCTAGTTACTATGCTAATAAAAATTATCTTTTACTGTATAGGCCAGGCTACATATGGTCTTATTTAATGACCACATCAACACTCTGAAGGTTCTTCTTATTATAATATCTATTTTACACATGAGTAAAATAATACATAAAATTAGGTAACTTGCCTGAGTTTACATAGCTAGAAAACAACAGTGTGACTCTAGATTCCACTGTTACCATAATGCTGATTATACCCATACCCCTTGAAGCATTTATTAACTACCTTAAGGTTCATACTAATGTTAAATCATATTCCTTTCTTTTATCCATTCTAGCTAATTCTCTCTTAGATATTCTATGTATTACTTTTATTATTAAAAACTAACTTTAAAGTCAGAATTGTTTGTGCTAGATTACTTTAGAGTTTGTTAATCCCTCTTATTCTTTATGAAATGTTTCTCCATCGTGTCCCAGGCTAAAAATACAGGCATTATGAGGCCTCATTTAGCCTCTCTTGTTCATTATATTGTACATGTCCCTAATTAGGTCATTCCTTCCTTTTCTCGTTGTATTCATTTGGTTAATAAGTATTTACTGAGTACTTCCTATATGTCAGGCAGTACTATACAGCAGTAGACAAACATAGAAAAGTTCTATCCTTGTGGAGCTTACCTTCCAGGGAGAAAAAGAAAGACATCCATCATTCAAGCAATGGATGGATGGATGGATTGGTAAAATATATATTATATGCGATAAGTGCTATGAAGGGGCTTCCCTGGTGGCTTGGATGGTAAAGAGTCCGCCTACAATGCAGGAGACCTGGGTTCAATCCCTGGGTTAGGAAGATCCCCTGGAGGAGGTCATGGCAACCCACTCCAGTATTCTTGCCTGGAGAATTCCCGTGGACAGAGGAGTCTGGCAGGCTACAGTCCATGGGGTTGCAAAGAGTCTGACATGACTGAGCAGCTCAGCACAGCACAGCAAGTTATATGAAGAAAAGCAAAGCAAGAAAAGGAACATAGAAAATATTGGTAAGTTGGAGTTGATGTTTTATATAGGGCAGTCAAGCTAGATCTCACTCAAAAGATGACATTTGACCTCAAGAAAATGAAGGGGTGAGTCACATCCAGCTTCTGGGAGCGAGAGCATTCCAGGAGGAAGAAAGTACGAAGACCTTGAGGCAGAAGCATGCTTGGGATATCCAAGGAGCATGTATGTGGCTCTTGTGTTAGACTAGAGTAAGCAAAGGTGAGAGTAATAGGAGATGAGGAACAGAAGGAACAGTATACCAGAGCTTATGGCTTGTAGCCCTTTATAAGGGCTTTGGCTTTTTTTGTGGGTGAAATGGAAAGCTGCTCAAGGCTTTTGAGTGGAGAAGTGACAGTGTCACTTTGGAAAAGTAAGTTGACATGTGCATCAAAGGTGAATGTGATAGAGATAAATGGTATTGAGTATATACATAAATTGTTAATGTGATTTTATTCCATTTTTCTCTCCTTCTTGGAGGTGATACTCATACTCTATGGATTTTTGCTAGAAGTCCATATTTTGAATAGTGTGTTTATGATGGATGTATGTTAGTTGCTCAGTCATGTCCAACTCTTTATTTACCCATGGACTGTAGCCCACCAGGCTCCTCTGTTCATGAAATTGTCCAGGCAAGAATACTGGATTGAGTAGTCATTCCCTTCTCCAGAGGATCTTTCCAAACCAGAGATTAAACCCAGGTCTCTTGCATTGCAGGTGGATTCTTTACTGTCTGAGCCACCAGAGAAGCCATTATAATGGATAATACATTTTAAAAAGGACTTGATCAAAGAAAAAGCCATTCATGTAAAAATACTACAGTGGCCCAGAAACTCACCTACAAAGACACTTAAAAGAATTGAGACACTGGTCCCAGAAAAGTAATTCTCAGGGAAAACACTGTCTTTAAACATTTAATGGGCTGTCAGACAGAATAGTAAATAAATTCCAGTCTTGCCATTTAGTAACTTGGAGATATTAGGCAGTTTATTTAATGTGAGTTTATGAAGGACTATGGTCAGTTTAAAAGTTGGCTTAAAGCTCAACATTCAGAAAACGAAGATCATGGCATCCGGTCCCATCACTTCATGGGAAATAGATGGGGAAACAGTGGAAACAGTGTCAGACTTTATTTTTCTGGGCTCCAAAATCACTACAGATGGTGACTGCAGCCATGAAATTAAAAGACGCTTACTCCTTGGAAGGAAAGTTATGACCAACCTAGATAGCATATTCAAAAGCAGAGACATTACTTTGCCAACAAAGGTTCGTCTAGTCAAGGCTATGGTTTTTCCTGTGGTCATGTGTGGATGTGAGAGTTGGACTGTGAAGAAGGCTGAGCGCCAAAGAATTGATGCTTTTGAACTGTGGTGTTGGAGAAGACTCTTGAGAGTCCCTTGGACTGCAAGGAGATCCAACCAGTCCATTCTGAAGGAGATCAGCCCTGGGATTTCTTTGGAAGGAATGATGCTAAAGCTGAAACTCCAGTACTTTGGCCACCTCATGCGAAGAGTTGACTCATTGGCAAAGACTCTGATGCTGGGAGGGATTGGGGGCAAGAGGAGAAGGGGATGACAGAGGATGAGATGGCTGGATGGCATCACTGACTCGATGGACTTGAGTCTGAGTGAACTCCGGGAGTTGGTGATGGACAGGGAGGCCTGGCGTGCTGCGATTCATGGGGTCGCAAAGAGTCGGACACGACTGAGCGATTGATCTGATCTGATCTGATCTGATGGTCAGTTTCAATGTCTCCATCTTGTAAATCAGGATTCAATTCAGTCGCTCAGTCGTGTCCGACTCTGCAACTCCATGAATCGCAACACGCCAGGCCTCCCTGTCTGTCACCAAATCCTGGAGTTTATCCAAACTCATGTCCATCAAGTCGGTGATGCCCTCCAGCCATCTCATCCTCTGTCGTCCCCTTCTCCTCCTGCCCCCAATCCCTCCCAGCATCAGGGTCTTTTCCAATGAGTCAACTCTTTGCATCAGGTGGCCGAAGTATTGGAGTTTCAGCTTCAGCGTCAGTCCTTCCAATGAACACCCAGGACTGATCTCCTTTAGGATGGACTGGTTGGATCTCCTTGCAGTCCAAAGGACTCTCAAGAGTCTTCTCCAACACCACAGTTCAAAAGCATCAGTCTCTGGCACTCAGCTTTCTTCATAGTCCAACTCTCACATCCATACATGACCACTGGAAAAACCATAGCCTTGACTAAACAGACCTTTGTTGGCAAAGTAATGTCTTTGCTTTTGAATATGTTGTCTAGGTTGATCATAACTTTCCTTCCAAGGAGTAAGCATCAAAATTTCATGGCTGCAATCACCATCTGCAGTGATTTTGGATTATTATGTACCTAAACAGTCATTGTAAGGGCAGAATGGAAGTAGGTAAAGAGTTGGACCATAACCTGCTGAGTAATAGGCATATCATAAATGATAACAGTCTTCATTGTAGGGTGCTGCCAGCTGAGTAGTACCCTTACTATTTTGAGAAAAATGTGTAAATACATGCTTCCGATGTATATATAATTATTTATAATTTATATACACCTAGTGTTGTGAATCTATATATTTTATTAAGGCTTATTTTCTTATTTTTTTTAGTTGAAACAGAAATTCTCACATTTTCCTCTCACACCATAATGGATCATCTTATAGACTCCTTGAGGTGCTAGCTGCACTCTGCAAGGAGACCATTGTCTTGGAGTACAGAACATGTACCCACAGTCAAAATTCACAGAGAGATAGATAGCTTTTGGCACAACAACAAAAGTTTAAAATAGCTGTTCTGGTGTTTACTGTTTTAGTTACTGATGTTATCATTCACCCAGTTACCAATGTCTAGAAACTGGGAGTCTGTCGTTTATTCTTCCTTTCCTAAATCCCACCTTCCTAATTAAGTCAAATTACAGGTCCTGTTAATTATTTCTTCTTTTTTTTCATAGTTGTCTTCCCTTCCAGCCTTACTCTGGACCCTCAGGATTGCTCTCTTTCAGTACTCTAAGTCCTTCTAACTTTTCCCAAATTCATCTCCCAGTGAAAGTCTTTCAGTGTTTCGTCAGTACACTTTCAGGTCATTAAAACAATGTTTTTGCCTACTGTCCAAAAGGCCTTCGTAAGCTGGCTCTTCTGACTCACCAGCTTTATATCGTCATATCTTGCCACTTCCCCATTTTTTCCCTGCCCTTAGTCCTATTGAGTTACTTAGAGGTCTTAAATATGCCAGGCTTTCTCACCCTTCCATTCTGCTGCATAGACTGCTGCCTTTGCTTTAGAATACTCTCCTCTTCTGTGCTAGCTGCTTCTCAGCTTTCAAAATTCATCTCAGGCACAACTTCTCTTTAACTCCTCTAGTTCAGCTTACATGATTCCACAGTACCTAGTGCTCACTAGTATTACAGTAGATTGTGATCATCATTTAGTGGAATGAAAGAAAAATAATTTACAACAGTGTAGTACTGTACTTTTTAATTACTGTAACCTAGATTAGTTTCTGATTCTGTCATTTACTAGCCAAGAGACCTTGGTTGAAACACTTAACCTTTCTAAGTGTTTTCTTTTTGTTTAATAATGCTGCCTGTCTCATAGTATTGTTTTGCATATTACATGAAATAATACATGTAAAATATTTAGTACACATTGTCTGATACTTATAGCAAATGTTAACATTCAGTAAATGTTGAAAAATGAAAGTGTAATTTTCTCAGTCATGTCCAACTCTTTATGAGTAGGAGCCTGTCAGGCTCCTCTGTCCATGGAATTCTCCAGGCAGGATTACTGGAATGGTTTGCTATTTTCTTCTCCAGTGGTTCTTCCTCACCTGTCATAAATTATGCTGATAGTTGTTTGACAGTGAAATGAGCTGTCTTATGATGGAGTCTGTGCATCACTGTAGGTGTTTACGCAGTGACAAGATGTATATATTTCTGGGACAATAAAAGGAATTCATAAGATAAGGAATTGTATTTGCCATCATCCTATCCAACATCTATGAAATTTTCCTCCGCATCAAAATCTTTTCAAAGCCTGTACATACTACTTGAAGACATCATAACCAAAAGTAGCCTGTTATTCAGTTCAGTTCAGTTCAGTTGCTCAGTCGTGTCCGACTCTTTGTGACCTCATGAGCCGCAGCACATCAGGCCTCCCTGTCCGTCACCAACTCCCGGAACCTACCCAAACTCATGTCCATTGAGTCGGTGATTCCATCCAACCATCTCATCCTCTGTCGTCCCCTTCTCCTCCTGCCCTCAATCTTTCCCAGCATCAGGGTCTTTTCAGATGAGTCACCTCTTCCCATCAGGTGGCCAAAGTATTGCAGTTTCAGCTTCAGCATCAGTCCTTCCAATGAACACCCAGGACTGATCTCCTTTAGGATGGACTGGTTAGATCTCCTTGCAGTCCAAAGGACTCTCAAGAGTCTTCTCCAACACCACAGTTCAAAAGCATCAATTCTTCGGTGCTCAGCTTTCTTCACAGTCCAACTCTCACATCCATACATGACCACTGGAAAAACCATAGCCTTGACTAGACGGACCTTTGTTGGCAAAGTAATGTCTCTGCTTTTTAATATGCTGTCTAGGTTGGTCATAACTTTCCTTCCAGGGAGTAAGCGTCTTTTAATTTCATGGCTGCAATCACCATCTGCAGTGATTTTGGAGCTCCAAAAAATAAAGTCAGCCACTGTTTCCTCTGTTTCCCTGTCTATTTTCCATGAAGCGTTGGGACCAGATTCCATGATCTTCATTTTCTGAATGTTGAGCTTTAAGCCAGCTTTTCCACTCTCCTCTTTCACTTTCATCAAGAGGCTCTTTAGTTCTTCTTCACTTACTTTCATAATAATATATAGTATGATATTTGTCACACTGCTTTTTATGGTAAATACTTATAGTCATAAAATGGGGCACTTAGATAATCACCTAGCACAGTGTGTGACACCAAGCACTTAGTAAATGGTAGATCTCTCCTTCCCTTAATCTGTTATTAGAACTTCATTCCATAGACATTGAAAAGGTATTGATAGTTTAGAGCCCAAAGGTGATTTGATCACAACAGTGAGTTACCAAGATTAATAGAACGGTAAGTTGCAAAATGGATTGCAGGGGGAGCACCTAAAACCACAGACAGAAGTTAGAGAGCTAGTTCAGTATTTATATCTCATTGAACACTTTCCAGTTCACATTTGGGATGGAATGTAGTATAATGCAAAGAACATAAGTTTTGTAGGTAGGTGTTCTGATGTATGAAAAAGACCATTACAGTCTAGCAGTTCATAATTTTTCTAGGAGGAACAGAAAATGGCTAGTTGAGATTTTTCTTTTTTTGCTAGTTGTGTTTTTTCTCCATCCTCCCACCCTGATGTTATTCTACAAATTGTTGTACATGAAGGATCAAAATACACAAGTGGGGAAATGTTATACTTTTAAATATATAAGAATGAATAAATCTAGGGACTCACTGAATACTTTTGTATCCTAGGTTTTCTCTTATGCATTATTTCTTTTTATTTTTCACAATCTCTGGTAAACAATTTTATTTCCTTTTAATATATTAGAAGAATGAAACTCAGAAGTTAAGTCATTCATTACTCATAAGAGGCAGCAAAAAGGTAGGGGGGTGGAGTTGGTTTCAGAAACCCAAATCTACTGATTTTTAAGTTTAAACGTTTTAACATTTCACTATACCGCTCCTTCAGTGGGATTGCTGAATACGTGTGCTCATTTCTGTCACATGTAAATCTCAATGGTGTGTAAGCCAAGTGTAGTATCCATAATTACCATTGCATATCCTTTTGAGCCTCACACATACACATGTGCACAAATACACACACACACACACACACACACACGCACGCACGCACATACACCACTCCCACCCAACCTTTAGAAAAAGAAAAAAGGGAAAATCACTCACTGTTTAAACTCCAGTATTAGCCATAGTAAAGGGAGATTTTGGTGATCTCACTCACAATTCTCAGATCATTAGATACTGGTTTTATACTTACCTTAAGCTGCTTATCTAAATTATCAACAGAAAGTAAACCTGTCAATATCTTTAGCCCAAAGCTTCTCAGACTTTGATGGACTTAGAGATCATCTAGGGATCTTGTTAAAATGAAGATTGTAGTTCAGTAGGTTGGGATGGGGTCTGGAATTCTGTTTCTAATTGTGCAGGTGATGCTGATGTTGTTGGGCTTGCAACCTTGGTGTACAGGTGCAGAATTATTAGTTTCTTGCAAATATATAATTTTTTATATAAAGCTGAAATTAAGAGTATATATACTATTCGTGTTCTTTTCTTTTTATACTTTTATTTCTATTTTCTACATAATTTCAAACTTATAATTTTTAACTGCTGTATAAGCTAGAATTAATATAATACTCTTAGGAATCTACATCTGTTCTCAATTACTCTGCCATTCTAGATAAGGCCACATTGAACTCCTCTGGGCATATACCTTTTTGCTGTTTAATTTATTAGCCTAAGATGAATTCCCAGTAGTAGTTACTAGGTCAAGGAGTAAGAATATCTTTGTTGTTTAATGGGTATAGAATTTCAGTTTTGCAAGATAGAAAATGGATGGTAGTGCTGGTTGCCCAGCAGTGTAAATATGCTTATGTCACTGATGTGTGTCAGTCATGTAGGACTTTTTGTGACCCCAGGGACAGTAGCCCACCAGGCTCCTCTGTCCATGAGATTATCCTGGGAAGAATACTGGAGTGGGTTGTCCTTTCCTCCTCCAGGGGATCTCTCTGACCCAGGGATCAAACCCACATCTCTTGCGTTTCCTACATTGGCAGATGGATTCTTTACCACTAAGCCACCTGGAAAGCCCTAATGTCACTGAACTGTATATTTAAATATAGTTACGATGGCAAATTTTATGTTATATGTATTTTTTCTTTATACTATATATTTAAATTTTGTTACATTATATTTATATATAAATTTTATGTTATATGTATTTTATATACGTATAAAAAGAAAGTTATTCTCTCTCCAAAAATGTATTTATATATACATATGTGTCAATATTAAGGTATACTTTATATTTTGTTGCATAATAAACCATTTGGCCTTTTAGAAGGGAAGACCAAATTACAGTGCCATCTACATATTTACCTCACTTGTACTAATATTGAGTGTCTTAATGGTTTATTAAAATTTTTGCTAAATGATCTAAAATGATTTTTCAAGGTTACCTTAATTTGCATTTTTATTTCTATCAAGGTTGAAATGTGAACATTTGTTTTTGTGGATCATTTTACTATTTGTACTTCCCTTGTATGCAAAATGTACATGTATGTCATTGGTCCTTGTTTCTATTAGGACACTGATCATTTTCTTTAGACTTATTGGAGCTGTTTCTATAGTATAATATTTTAAGTAAATAGTTGTCTTTATTGTCTTTTTAATTCATATTTAAGTAACTTTATGCTTTTACATCCTGCAGGTCAACTATGGAAAAGTATATAATGATAGTAGAAAAGGATTGAAATTCACTGTCTCCTCTGGCTGCAGTTCAGAATTTGTTTTTGTACCATATGGTAGCACCATTGCTGTTTATACAATTTACTCTGGAGAACAGATAACTATGCTTAAGGGACACTATAAAAGTGTTGACTGCTGTGTATTTCAGTCTAATTTCCAGGTAAGAATGATACTTAAGGGAATTTAAAATGTTTGGGTAGCTAGCTTGCCAAAACCTATGGGTTTTGTTTTTTTAACATCTTAATCTTTCTCTTTAGTCTCACCAATGGAGCAGAGTGTTTTCTCCATAGAACTTTTGCATAGATTATCTCATATGCTCCTTTAACTGATTCTTAAGTGTAGCGAGATTGTTGGGATTTTTCCCTGCATTGTAGATGAGGAAAATGAGACTTATAAAAATTAAATACCGAAAGAATGAAAATTATGGGTTATTGCTGCTGCTGCTAAGTGGCTTCGGTCATATCCGACTCTGTGTGACCCCATAGACGGCAGCCCACCAGGCTCCTCTGTCCCTGGCATTCTCCAGGCACGAATACTGGAGTACCATTTCCTTCTCCAGTGCGTGAAAGTGAAGTCGCTCAGTTGTGTCCAACTCTTCGTGACCCCATGGACTGTAGCCTACCGGGCTCCTCCGTCCATGAGTTATTGCTTGGAGGGACTTTATCACCTATTCAGTCACTCATTAATAGACATTACTTAATCTGTGTCTGACACTGTGAAGTAAGATATACAGGGCTAGTTTTCACCTAGCACGCATCTATATGGCAGTATTCATTATTAAAATACTCAAACACGTATCCTTTAGTTTGTTACATAGCTTTTGTACTAAGCCCCTTACATGACCTCCAGCTTCACCTTATTTCCTAGAGCCTCCTAGACCTCACTTCAACCTAGTAACTAAGAGGGACCTTTAAAACCCTGCTTCTACTCTATGTCCAATATCTCTTCTGATTGGCCAGTGTCCTGATGTACTGCTACTGCTGCTAAGTCACTTCAGTCGTGTCTGACCCTGTGCGACCCCATAGACGGCGGCCCACCAGGCTCCCCCGTCCCTGGGATTCTCCAGGCAAGAACACTGGAGTGGGTTGCCATTTCCTTCTCCAGTGCATGAAAGTGAAAAGTGAAAGTGAAGTCGCTCAGTCGTGTCCGATCCTCAGCCACCCCATGGACTGCAGCCTACCAGGCTCCTCCGTCCGTGGGATTTTCCAGGCAGGAGTACTGGAGTGGGGTGCCGTTTCCTTCTCTGCCTGATGTACTACTTATTGACTATTTTTAGCGTTGCTTCTGGGAAAATAGTAATAAGGCAACGAGGGGGTGATATAACCTGCCTCAAATCTGCAAGTAGATTGACAGAGGGTGATTATCCATTCAAAGAAATTTATAGAATACAGTACTTTTCTCCTTCAGAGTCACTAGAGACAAAGCCAAGATTTTAATTCAAGTATTCTGACTACCAGCTATTGCTTTTCACCATATCAGAGCTTCCTAGCAGATGTTCCTGCTAGGAAGATTGGACTGAAAGTGAGTGAAGAATGGATTAGTACAGATTAAAAGTAAGTAAAGATAATTGATTCCTCTCAGTCCCTGAAATCACTGGACCAGGTCTAGCCAGAAAGCTGAGGCCAGTTGCCTCTTGACAAATATCATTTCTGTATGTGCTATGTACTAAGAAAGATTTTAATTACTTCATTATATCAGAAAGCTTCCAGCTCTTATCCCATTCCATCTATTATGATTTCTGAAAAGGAAGATAATTATAAATCTAAATTATAAAAGTAAAAGAGTATGGAGAAGGAAATGGCAACCCACTCCAGTGTTCTTGCTTGGAGAATCCCAGGGATGGGGGAGCCTGGTGGGCTGCCGTCTATGGGGTCGCACAGAGTTGGACAGGACTGAAGCAACTTAGCAGCAGCAGTGGCTATATATCCAGCTGAAGACTAGCCAGGGTGGTACTCTTTCTGTCCCCTTCTGATGCCTATGTCAGAAGCTTTCTCTGTCTCCTTTATAGTTTAATAAAACTATTACACAAAAAAAAAAAAAAAAAGTAAAAGAGTAGTGCTTTTGCATCCATTTAGCAGCAGAACCCTTTTACCAATTATATATTACACAAAAACTCACTATTGGAAAATAAAATTGATATTTATAGTAATTCTGCTATAAATATAAAAATTTGAAGATATATCCAACATCAAAATAAATAATGATAATAGTTGATTATTTTCTATTGACTAGAATAGGGATTCCTGAATCCATTCTGCTACTAGTAATTAACCTAATAACTTGAAAGTCTGATGAGGAATGGATATTACATAGTCTCAAAGTTGCACCCTACAAAATATTAACTACAAAGATAAAATAATTTTACCTTGACTAAGACTGGCATGCATCAGCTTAGTCAAATTGCCCAAGTGTATGTGATATTCCTGGCAAAGATACAGCACCTTCATTTAATCATGAGAAAACAAGGTTACCTGACCTTAGTTTATCTTGAGTATATAATCTTGTCTTCTCAGGAACTAAATTGCTCTACAGCACTGGGCATATGAAAATATCTTTGCACCATCCACAGTAAGCATACATTCTAAATTTTAAACAGTACAGTCTGTAGAATTTTGTTCCATTTAGGAAATTTGATAATGTGTCAGTTCAGTTCAGTCGCTCAGTCGTGTCCGACTCTTTGCGACCCCATGAATCGCAGCACGCCAGACCTCCCTGTCCATCACCAACTCCCGGAGTTCATTCAAACTCACGTCCATCGAGTCAGTGATGCCATCCAGCCATCTCATCCTCTGTTGTCCCCTTCTCCTGCCCCCAATCCCTCCCAGCATCAGAGTCTTTTCCAATGAGTCAACTCTTCACATGAGGTGGCCAAAGTACTGGAGTTTCAGCTTTAGCATCATTCCTTCCAAAGAATAACCAGGACCAATCTCCTTTATAATGGACTGATTGGATCTCCTTGCATAATTTACTTTATTTTCTTTACATCTATATTTCCTGTAAGTTACTTCATAATCTTATTTTCTGTTTACCAAGAACCTTTACTTTTATTTTTTTTAAGAAAAATACTGATTTTACTATGCCTCAAATCGCTTTTGAGATGAATAAAAATAAAACTAAATAATTTAATACCAGATCAGGAAGAAAGTTGTAGTGTTAGAAATATTTGTATAGAAATACATTTGTGAGAAAAGTAAACAGTCAGAGTTTTAACATTTTGCTGACTTTTCTTTTTAGCCCTTATTCTTTGCTTAGTAGCTTTTTAAAAAATTGACCTAGTGTTTTACATCCCGTTATTTTCTTTTCACTCTGTATTTGGTTTATATCCTGCTCCTTTCTCTTGACAATATGAATATTTTCCAGTGTCATTAAATATTCTTCAAAAACAAATTTAGTGGCTATATAATATATCATATTAATGCAGCATAGATTTATATATAAATCATAACCCTGGACAATAATATTTGGAAAATTATTGTTTTATTATAAATATAATATTGGTGATAATAACCTTGAATTTCATACGTGTCTTTAGCATGACTTCTTAGAAATGTATACAAAAACTTCTGACACATACAGACATTTCAGTCTCTGAAAGGATTATATCAGTTTATACCCTCTGTATGTGAGAGTATCTATTTCACTGCCCCACAGAAATATTTTCAGTACTAGCCAATATAACATATTTCTGAAGTTTTGTCAGAAGAAGAATGAATATTGTTCAGCATGTACAGACACCATATCCATAAAGACATTGCCATTGACTGCATCAGCCCCAGCTTATAAAATAAGCTTCTCAACAAGCATGGCATATGAATCTTAATGCTCTTCAGCAGCTAGTTAGGCAGTTTTGAGCTAAATAAAACTTTTTTTTAAATTCCTGGCCTATTTTAGCTAGAAACTCTTATGGTTTCTGCAAAGTAGTTACCTGAGGAGGCTTTACAAATAGCTGAGGAAAGAAGAAAAGCAAAAGGCAAGGGAAAAATGAAAAAATACATCCAACAGAATGCAGAGATGGGAAGGCTTTCTTAAATGAACAGTGCAAAAAAATAGAGGAAAACAATAGAATGTGTAAGACTAGAGATCTTTTCAAGAAAGTTGAAGATGTCAAGGGAACATTTCATGCAAGGATGGGCACGATAAAGGACAGAAATGGTAAGGACCTAACGGAAGCAGAACAGACTAAGAAGAGGTGGCAAGAATACACAGAAGAACTATACAAAAAAGGTGTTAATGACCTGGATAACCACAGTTGTGTGGTCACTCACCTAGGGTTGGACATCTTGGAGTGTGAAGTTGAGTGGGCTTTAGGAAGCATTACTACCAACAAAGTTAGTGGAGGTCATGGAATTAAGCTGAGCTATTTAAAATCCTAAAAGATGATGCTGTTAAAGTGCTGCACTCAATGTGTCAGAAAATTTGGAAAACTCAGCAGTGAACACAGATCTGGAAAAGTTCAGTTTTCATTCCAATCCTGAAGAAGGGCAATGACAAAGAATGTTTAAAGCACTCATTTCACTTACTAGCAAAGTTATGTTCAAAATCCTTCAAGCTAATGGCTCCAGCAGTACGTGAACCAGGAACTTCCAGATGTACAAGCTGGGTTTAGAAAAGACAGAGGAACAGAGATCAAATTGCAAACATTCGTTGGATCATGGAGAAAGCAAGGGAGTTCCAAAAATACATCTACTTCAGCTTCATTGACTATGCTAAAACCTTTGACTGTATGGATCACAACAAAATGTGGAGAATTCTTACAGAGAGGAGAGTACCAAACCATTTTACCTGTCTCCTGAGAAACTTGTATGAAGGTAAAGAAACAACAGTTAGAACCAGACATGGAACAACTGACTCATTCCAAAGTGGGAAAAGAGTACGACAAGACTGTATATTGTCACCTTGCTTATTTAACTTATATACAGAGTAGAAGTGAAATCACTCAGTCGTGTCCAACTCTTTGCGACCCCATGGACTATAGCCTACAAGGTTTCTCCATCCATGGGGTTTTCCAGGCAAGAGTACTAGAGTGGGTTACCATTTCCTTCTCCCTGGGATCTTCCTGACCCAGGCATCAAACCCAGGTGTCCCGCATTGTGGGCAGACACTTTACAATCTGAGCCACCAGAGAAGCCCAAATGCAGAGTACATCATGTGAAATGCCAGGCTAGATGAATCTCAAGCTGGAATCAAGATTGCTGGGAGAAATATCAACAGCCTCAATTATGCAGATAATACCATTCTAGTGGCAAAAAGTGAAGAACTAAAGAGCCTCTTGATGAGAGTGAAAGAGGAGAGTGAATAAAGCTGGCCTAAAACTCAGCATTCAAAAAAACTACGATCATGGCATCCACTTCATCACTTCATGGCAAATAAAAGGGGGAAAAGTGGAAGCAGTATCAGATTTTCTTTTCCTAGACTCTCAAATCACTGCAGATAGTGACAAATTAAAATTAAAGCCATGAAATTAAAAGACACTTGCTCCTTGGAAGAAAAGCTATGACAAACCTAGACAGCATATTAAAAGGGAGAGACGTCATTTTGCCCACAAAGGTTCTTATAGTCAAAGCTATGGTTTTTCCAGTAGTCATGTATGGATGTGAGAGTTGGACCATAAAAAAATGGTGAGCATTGAAAAATTGATGCTTTCAAATTGTGGTGCTGAAGAAGACTCTTGAGAGTCCCTTGGTCTGCAAGGAGATCAAACCAGTCAATCCTAAAGGAAATCAACCCTGAATATTCACTGGAAGGACTGATGCTGAAGTTCCAATACTTTGGCCTCCTGATGCAAGAGCCGACTAACTGGAAAAGATCCTGATGCTGGGAAAGATTGAAAGCTAAAGAAGAGGGCAGTAGAGGATGCAGTGGTTAGATAGCATCACCAACGCAATGGACATGAATTTGAGCAAATTCTGAGAGATAGTGGAGGACAGAGGACCCTGGTGTGCTACCATCCATGAGGTCACAGAGAGTCAGACACAACTTAGCAACTGAACAACAACGTATGGTTTCTTCATTGAAAGCCTTTATTAAAGTTCAGTTATTGACGCAACCATTTTTTTATTCTCTGACACTTGAAATATATGGATACAATTGATTTAAAAAAAAAAAAAAAACTATGGCAATGGTTTTTGTGAATTTTAACCATGTAAGCAAATTCTAACATATCCTAATGCTATTTTAAAATACAAAACAAAGTTTTACTATTTCTTAAACAAACAGAAAAGGGCATCAATCCAGTGTCTTTGGGGAATAGAAATAGATTTCATCTAATCTAACCTAAGAATTAGTCATTTAAAAAAATTGTTCATTTCAAATTGGCATCAGCTTTCAGCTGACCCACAACCACATCTTTGTTTTCTGTGTTATAGGAACTTTACAGTGGTAGCAGAGACTGCAATATTCTTGCTTGGGTACCATCCTTATGTGAATCAGTTCCTGATGATGATGATGAGGTAAATATTATTTATACAAGTTGTACAGTGACTTCTAAATCATAAAAAATTTTTTACTAATTTACTTTAAATGGGAGAGGCTTTTAAAGCATTTCTTGCTATTTTCTGATTGTTTAAATAACTTACCTGTATAATACATTAGGAAAATTCAAAAAAATATTGAGAATGAAATAAATTTCTGAAGTTTATCAATTTTAACATTTTTATTTATTTCATTCTTGTTTTATCCTGTGCATATTTTTAACATAGTTAATATCATGCTTGAACATACAACTTAGCATCCTTCTTAGACGTTTTCCATGTCATTAATAACTATTTGTAAAAATTGTCTTTCATAATATAGCTTTCTGTCATTCTTAGTTAGTTAGTTCAGTCGCTCAGTCGTGTCCGATTCTTTGCAACCCCATGAATCGCAGCACTCCAGGCCTCCCTGTCCATCACTAACTCCCGGAGTTTACTCAAACTCATGTCCATCAAGTCAGTGATGCCATCCAGCCATCTCATCCTCTGTCGTCCCTTTCTTCTCCTGCCCCCAGTTCCTCCCAGCATCAGGGTCTTTTCCAATGAGTCAACTCTTCGCATCAGGTGGCCAAAGTATTAGAGTTTTAGCTTTAGCATCAGTCTTTCCCATGAATATTCAGAACTGATTTCCTTTAGAATGGACTGGTTGGATCTCCTTGCAGTCCAAAGGACTCTCAAGAGTCTTCTCCAACACCACAGTTCAAAAGCATCAATTCTTCGGTGCTCAGCTTTCTCTATAGTCCAACTCACATCCATACATGACCACTAGAAAAACCATAGCCTTGACTAGACGGACCTTTTTTGGCAAAGTAATGTCTTTGCTTTTGAATATGCTATCTAGGTTGGTCATAACTTTTCTTCCAAGGAGTAAGCATCTTTTACTTTCATGGCTGCAATCACCATCTGCAGTGATTTTGGAGCCCAGAAAAATAAAGTCTGACACTGTTTCCACTGTTTTCCCATCCGTTTGCCATGAAGTAATGGAACCGGATGCCATGATCTTCGTTTTCTGAATGTTGAGCTTTAAGCCAACTTTTTCACTCTCCTCTTTCACTTTCATCAAAAGGCTCTTTAGTTCTTCTTTGCTTTCTGCCATGAGGGTGGTGTCATCTGCATATCTGAGGTTATTGATATTTCTCCCGGCAGTCTTGATTCCAGCTTGTTCTTCCTCCAGCCCAGTGTTTCTCATGATGTATTCTGCATACAAGTTAAATAATCAGGGTGACAGTATACAGCTTTGACGTACTCCTTTTCCTGTTTGGAACCAGGGATCAAACCCACACTTCCTACAGTGGAAGCATGGAGTCTTAACCAGTGGATCACCAGGGAAATGCCATGACTTCTTGGGACTTGAGTTATCTTGTATGACATTTTTAAGGTCTTTTATTCACACTGTCAAATTTTATCAATTTGCACTTTTACCAGATAAATTAGTGTAAATATGACACTGTGAATAAAGAACCTGAAAAATGCTGTGGGAAAACAAAGATGAATAAGACATGATCTCTGGTCTTAGGTAGTAGCCTCTTAATTTTTTTATTTTCATGTCAAGCTATCTAAAGGTGAAATTTTATAGATATGTGTCTAATTTGGTTTAGTATGACTTTGAGTAGTTTTAGTGTACAGCTGCTTTAAAAACTGAATTTTTTTTTAATAAAAAGCTTAAAATGTTAATTACTGTGTCCTGCTATTGGGGAATTATTGTATACATTAAATCTAACTTATAACACTAGGCCACATTAGAATGTTTAACAATCATTCACCAAATATAAACTATAAAAATAAAAGTAAATCATCTTTGACCTGTGTATGAAAAAAAGATATTATAAGAAAACTGAAATTGTTTATTTTATAAAGATAGTATGTGACTCTGATGGTTTATTTCCTTATTATATAGTTATGGTGATAGTTTGATTCTTCCCCATCTGGAAGAATTTTTGTATATAGGCAATTAAGCTGAACAAGTATAAATCAAATAGGTATACACAAAAAACAAGTTAGGTTTTATATTTACCTTTTAAAATGCACTATGTATATGCTTTCAGAGAAGGCAGTGGCAACCCACGCCAGTGTTCTTGCCTGGAAAATCCTGTGGGCAGAGGATCCTGGTAAGCTACAGTCCATGGGGTCACACAGAGTCGGACATGACTGAAGCGACTTGGCGGCAGCAGCAGCAGCATGTATGTGCTTTAAGATAAGCACCATTCTCTTTATAAGATGATAAATGCTAAGATTATTTCCACAAAACTTTTGAAGATTCCTGTGAATGTAGGTAGAACATGAATATGATCATGATGCAGATCTCAGTAGAGCAGTCTGTGTATACCAGACCCTCTTCCTTACATGTATGCTGCTGCTGCTAAGTCGCCTCAGTCGTGTCCGACTCTGTGCAACCCCATAGACAGCAGCCCACCAGGCTCCTCTGTCCATGGGATTCTCCAGGCAAGAATATTGGAGTGGCTTGCCATTTCCTTCTCTAGCCTTACATGTATACTTACTGTTTAACTGATATTTAGAAGTATTTTCATCTCCCCTCTCAAATGAATGACTGCTACAGTTCCTCAGAGAGGCAACTTAACACAAAACACACACATATGTACATTTACACACTCACCTGTCTTTAGGGTCAGGTAAACTAAATAATAGTAACACTGGTAATTGGGTTTGAATTCCAGTTCTGCCATTCGTTAATGATCTAGGGCAAGTTTATAATATCTTCAAACATCAGAATCATTGAAGTAAAATTGTTCTTGGGTTACCTTTCAGATCGCCTTTTTTTTTTTTTTATATTTCTGTATTTTAGTTGGAGGCTAATTACTTTACAATATTGTGGTTTTTGCCATACATTCACATGAATCAGCCAGGGGTGTACATGTGTTCCCCATCCTGAATCCGCCTCCCATTCCCTGCCAGTCGCATCCCTCTGGGTCATCCCAGTGCACCAGCCCTGAGCACCATCTCATGCATCAAACCTGGACTGGCGATCTGTTTCATATATGATAATATACATGTTTCAGTGCTATTCTCCCCAATCATCCCACCCTCGCCTTCTCGCCTTCTCCCACAGAGTCCAAAAAACTGTTCTATACATCTGTGTCTCTTTTGCTGTCTCGTATATAGGGTTATCATTACCATCTTTCTAAATTCCATATATATGTGTTAGTATACTGTATTGGTGTTTTTCTTTCTGACTTACTTCACTCTGTATAATAGGCTCCAGTTTCATCCACCTCATTAGAACTGATTCAAATGTATTCTTTTTAATGGCTGAGTAATATTCCATTGTGTATATGTACCACAGCTTTCTTATCCATTCGTGTGTCGATGAACATCTAGGTTGCTTCCATGTCCTGGCTATTATAAACAGTGCTGTGATGAACATTGGGGTACACATGTCTCTTTCAATTCTGGTTTCCTTGGTGTGTATGCCCAGCAGTGGGATTGCTGGGTCATGTAGCAGTTCTAGTTCCAGTTTTTTAAGGAATCTCCACACTGTTCTCTGTAGTGACTGTACTAGTTTGCATTCCCACCAACACTGTAAGAGGGTTCCCTTTTCTCCACACCCTCTCCAGCTTTATTGTTTGTAGATTTTTAGATAGCAGCCATTCTGACCGGCATGAGATGGTACCTCAGATCGACTTTTGAGATGAGATATACTTCTCCATCAACCAAGACAGAATCCCTTAGGATTGTTTCTCCTGATACCCAACCTATAGAGGAGGATTTATTTCTACCATAAAAACCTGAAGGGCATTAGGCAATAGAAACAAGTTTTATGATCTTTAAGCATAAATCCTATTATTTAATTAACAGGTTGCTTTTTTTTTTTTTTTTTTGCGGGGAAGTTTGTTTTATTTTTCTGAGGGATCTGCCTTCCTTTTGCCCACTCTTCCTAAAATCTGGTCACACTCAAGGCAAGCCTATACAACTCCTAATCACTTTTTTCTGCCTGAGATCTAGAGTGACTATGTTACAATCTAAATCTGACCTCTCATCAAGAATCTTACTTTATTTTGACTGTTACATAGTATGTAACTGTTTTATTTAGATGTATTATCTTGGGGTCTTTCCTGGTAACTCTGTGGTAAAGAATCTGCCTGGCGGTGCAGGAGACGCCAGTGCCATTCCTGGGTTGGGAAGATCCCCTGGAGAAGGAAATGGCAACTCAACTTCAGTATCCTTGTCTTGGAAATCCCATGGACAGAGGAGCATGGCAGGCTACAGTCCGTGGGGTTGCAAAAGAGTCAGAATAAACAACAGTGATAAAGATGTGTAATTATTTTCTATATTCAGACAACCCTATGTTCTACCTTTAAAGACTGTCCACTAATTACCAGTAAAAAAATTTTGAATTTATCAAATTTAGTAAGATATATGTGTAGAAGATGTTAAAATTGTTTTCATTCTTCCTTCGCATTCTATGGACCTGAACTAGATCCCCTTTTAACTCTTATTTCCCTTCACAGCTATCAGCAGAACAGGCAGGCTGGTTAAGTAGAGATGGATATGTTCAAGCATAGAAAGAATGTCCACTAGGAGGAGATGTTGTAGAGAAAACTGAAGTAATGGATGGTAGTTAAATTGATCCATAGGTCTCAAACAGTACTATATCATGTGTGATGTTTTTACTGCAGCTGTCAATTATAAGATGCTTTATTTGTGATGTTTAGCAATAAAATGTACTTCTAATAATACTGTAATACATTCATATTTTTTCTTTACTGCTATAAATACAGTAAAATTTATATGCAACTACATTTCTAGTTTTCACTTATTTTTGTTTGCCTATCATAGCAACAGTAATTTACATTAAAATATAATTCTGCTTCTCTGTTGATTCTTCAAATGAAATTTAAGTGTTTAATAGGTTATATATTGACTTTCCATAGTGAAATTAGGAGACATGGCCTTTGTGTGACTTATCTACCTAAGGACATTTTTGGTAGACATCTAATGCAGAGTTAAAGGCTTTTAGAGATAGAGTAGGGAAAAATAATCACCTCACCCCAGAGGACAATGAGTCTTTAAATAAACTGTCACTAAATAACCTAACTTGGTAGTTAAATCATAAACCCAGAAAGGTAGGAATTTCAGTAAAAGCTTGGTTGAAAGCATAAACGAACAGACTTCAGTATGCTACTCTTGCATATCAGTGGACTGCTACTAGAAATAAGTGAGTAGTTAGCTAAGCTTTGATAATAGTTTTGGATCTGGACACAGGGTATAATGGAATTTTGCTTGAACAACTAAGTAACAATGGCCAACATTATAAGATTAAGTAAAGGACTCAGATCTATAGCTTTCACAGCTAAAAAGAATACCTAAATTAATATATTGTTTTCTGACTATCCTGGCTGACACTTGGGAAATTTACTGGAAACACCTACTTTTTTCTGCTGTTATCATTGTTTGAATCTTAAGAGTCTAAGCCATCATGTTCATCAAAAAGGAAATGAACATTCTCAAATATGCAGTAAGGGTTACCCTTAACATAAAATATTGGTGTATGTTGTAAAAGGTAATACTTCTAAAATAATTTAAGAATAGTCTAAGTACTAATATGTTATTGGATTTGGGATGTGAGCAAACTGACAGCAAATGTAAAAACTGCAAAATAAGAAGCACACATGATTCATAAAACCTAGGTACTCAAAGACAACAGAGATCATTTTAAAGTCCCTGAATCATTTGCCTAAGAATAAGAGGGTAGCCATTCAAACAAATTCCCCAAACAAGTGAATTGATTTGAACTACTACAAATAATTAAAATTCCTCTATTGCTGATTACATTTATTTAGGTATAGCTCTAAAGTTGTAAGAATACTGTGCTGTTTTGTTGTTTTTGAAACACCATCTAATGCATATTCTCTTTCAAAGAATTCTCCCAGGGAAACCTGTGTGCTAATGACAAAACGTTAGCAAATCCAACACATTTTGTCTGTCTCTTTCCACTACTTTACTAGCTATAATAACAAACAAACCTCACTACTTCATACCAAAAAGGGTATTGCTCCATTTGATGAACACCTTATTCCCTGTATATGAATTTTGCTTATTTATAAAAATCAAGTCCATCAAAACAGTAAAAAATTGCTCACTTTAATATTTTGGGCTGTCAAGCCAGCCTGCAGACCTGAGTCCAGTCTTAGCCACACGGATATGAGCGTGCCCTGTACTCCTGGTAACTCCAAAGGGTTATAAAAAAAAAAAAAATGCCTTCATAATAGTAGCAGCATCGTGTGTGTGTGTGTCTGTGTATGAGGTAACTACTTTGAGGGAAACATAATTTGAATAAAGTCTGATATATCTATTTAAAATGAAGTTGCATTGTTTTATATTGAATGTGGGTGTTTCTAAGTTACTTTTGGTTTTAAATGAACAGTTACATAGTTTCTTTCAAAATAATCTAGTTGCTTTTTATCTGATTTCATAATTATATTGTGAGCCTAAAATTATGAGGTAGAATAATTGAATCTTTCTTTTTTGCTTCCTTTTTTAGACTTCAACCAGATCACAGTTAAATCCAGCATTTGAAGATGCCTGGAGCAGCAGTGATGAGGAAGGATGAATATCGTTCTTAGTACCCTTTTTGTCTCTATCAAAACTTTTAAAACTGGACTATTTTATCTTTTCAGTTGTCCAGTTCAGTTCTGTTCAGTTGCTCAATCGTGTCCGACTCTTTGCGGCCCCATGGACTGCAGCACGCCTCACCAACTCCCGGAGTTTACTCAAACTCATGTCCATTGAGTTGGTGATGCCATCCAACCATCTCATCCTCTGTCGTCCTCTTCTCTTCTTCCCCTCAATCTTTCCCAGAGCATCAGGGTCTTTTCAAATGAGTCAGCTCTTCACATCAGGTGGCCAAAGTATTGGAGTTTCAGCTTTAGCATCAGTCCTTCCCATGAATATTCAGGACTGATCTCTTTTAGGATGGACTGGTTGGATCTCCTTGCAGTCCAAGGGACTCTCAAGAGTCTTCTCCAACACCACAGTTCAAAAGCATCAATTCTTCGGCGCTCAGCTTTCTTCACAGTCCAACTCTCATATCCATACATGACTACTAGAAAAACCATAGCTTTGACTAAACGGACCTCTGTTGTCCAGTGACAGCTAAATGAACTGTGAACTTGAGTAATTGTTTTCCCTTTTGTCTTAAAATAAGGTTAATATTTGCATGAAGTCCTAAAACAAGTTCGCTATATTTAATCAGAACATTTTCCCTGAACCCCAGTTGCTGTGGCCTGCTGCAGCCACTGTAGTACAAGGAGACAGGTTGTGGTATCGCCTTTGTGGGCCTCAGCAGATTGTGTGAACGATAAGATGCAGTCTTAGGGGACGAGCAAGCAGAGGTTATCAGCACTGACTTTGTCCTGCTGGTTGTACAGTCACTTTGCTCATTTTCACCTTCAAGGGTGATTTTACTGAGGATTATATCAAAAATTATAGTTGAAAAGTTAGAATCAAAATTAGTTTATTTTTATTAATATGTTCAGTTTTTGCAATGCTTTCATTTATTTAACCATTTTCTAGCTTTATGTTAAGTATTTTTTAATTCATTGCCTTCCACAATTGAAAAAATGCATCATTGGAGGTTTTTAACTTAGGAAAAATCCTACATTTCCTTTATTTTAATGCATCAGATGGCAGCTTGAACGACTTTTCTATGAATCTGGTTACTATGTGACCAAGTCCTAATACATTCATCAAAGCAGAAAATATCCTGTCATGTAATTGGATTTAAACATGAAATGTCAGAAAATTTCTTTTTTGTTGTCGAGCTATAGCCAATTAACATTGTCAAATGTCAGAAGATTTCTATTTTATTTTCTGCTCTTGTGTCGTGACCCACAAGTGATTATCATGAACCTAGTCTTATATTCCCTTTCTTTCTAATTCTTATCAATAGGAGACTAGTTAATGAGGTTTTTGTGAGCTTGACCAACTACAGAGTTGAGTTTTTCAATGTGTAATTGTTAGACCTCATATCAGACCTTTAACCTTTGAGAATGCTGTTGAAATTGGAAAGTTTTTTTAATTTTAAGAAAAAAGAAGTCTTTCTACAAACTGCAAATACTGTATAGATAGATAACTGGCTACGTTTTGAAAAGATCCATCTGCTGAGGATGAGGAATGACAGCCTCCTGGTGCCATCACACAAGTCTAATCCACTGACCAGGCAGTGCTGGCAAGCATTGAGGCCAGATTAGTACCTAGTGTCTGTGACTTTATATGTTCCTGTGCTGCTGCTGCTGCTAAGTTGCTTCAGTCATGTCCGACTCTGTGCGACCCCATAGACGGCAGCCCACGAGGCTCCCGTCCCTGGGATTCTCCAGGCAAGAACACTGGAGTGGGTTGCCATTTCCTTCTCCAATATGTTCCTATAGGCACCCATAAACCATTTCCCTTTCCCCCCTCTGAGCTTTTCTGAGTCAAATTTCAGCCTATTCCTCAAAGTAGTAAGACATGACTCCACCTGAA
The DNA here is from genome assembly GCF_029407905.1 of Bubalus kerabau. Taxonomy (NCBI): domain Eukaryota; kingdom Metazoa; phylum Chordata; class Mammalia; order Artiodactyla; family Bovidae; genus Bubalus; species Bubalus kerabau. Next base: position 20,293,801 of record NC_073641.1, read on the forward strand.
CACTTGCTTAGGTATTGTGGGCCATTTGTGGGTTTGGTGTGAGAGCCGTCTCAGGAGATCATGGCTTCCCACAAACACTGATGTTCCGGTCACAAGCTTCTCTGCCATGTCTGCTTGCCGCTGTCACAAGCAACTCATTCCCCAACCCAGTACAGTGTAAGAGGTCCCATGCCCGGATCCCTGTGTCTCAACATTCAGTGGAAAGGAGGATAGAGGTAAAGGAGCACCCGGTTCCAGCATGCCCCCCAAAACAACTGAGGAGTTGGTACAATTAATGCTAAAAATGCAAAGCACTTGATCCATGTACATGGGCTCTCCTAAGAGCTGCTACTTATCAATATGCAAGGAGTCTCATATGCAAATGTAAAAGATAAGGTGGTGTCACCGTTGCTTTTCTAGATGTAGACACTAGCCCCACTAAGGTTGATTAGGACACCCTAGAGAAGGGGCACTGATCACAGAGAGGCTACTAGGGACCAACAGGAGCTTGCTTATCAGGTAAACACCGAAAAGGAAAAAATGGAAAAGTTTTAGTCAGCTAGAGAGAGAAGTCTTTCTGTAAGTTTTTAAAAAGGTGCCAGCGTGAGAAGGGGACTGATTATTCCTTGGACAGGGGCAATCCCGGGGATAAGTTGACTAGAGGCACCTGACCCCTTCAGCCTCCCTCTTTTCCCCTTAAGAGCCAGAAAAAGAAAGTGAAGACTGTACCTTCAGGGTACAAAAATCTAAAACAGGAAGAGAACAGAAAAACTGAGTGCCACTTTAGGTGGCTACAGCCCAAGGGGAAAAAAAGAAGGAACTTTAAATTTTAGGTACTAAGCAAGCGCCAGTTTGGCAAACAATGCTAATTCTAGATTTACTGATTTAAAACCAAAAACAGATAAAAGGTAATTGAATAATATATACATAAAAATAATATTAAAGCTTGTAATTTGATCCAGTTGGAAATCTAAAATTTATATGCTAAATGAATATACTAAAGAGTTTGTCTAAAAAAAAAAATTAAAATGGTACCTTATATTGGATTACTACAGTATTAATGATATCCCACCCATTGGGGGCCCCCATACTCAATATCCAGTATTATTTATTTTAAATTTTATTGAAGTATAGTTGATACACAATGTTGTCTTAATTTCTGCTGTAACAGCAAAGTTCAGTTATATCCATATTGTTTTTCATATTCTTTTCCATTGTGGTCTATCACAGCATATTGAGTATAGTTCCCTGTACACTGCAGTAGGACCTGTATTTTATCCATCCTGTATATAAGAGTTTGTGTCTGCTACTCCCACACTTCTCCTTCCCCTCCTCTACCCACCTCCCCTTTGGCAACCGCTAGTCTGTACTCTGTGCCTGTGAGTCTGGTTCTATTTTGTCCCCTCCTGTGCTCAATTGTGTCTGACTCCTTGCAACCCCTTGGAGTACAGCCCTCCAGGTTCCTCTGTCCTTGGAATTTTCCAGGCAAGAATACTTGAGTTGGTTGCCATTTCTTTCTCCAGAGGATCTTCCCAACCCAGGGATCAAACCCTCATCTCTTACATCTCCTGCATTGGCAGGTGGCTTCTTTACCACTGCACTATCTGGGAAGCTCATTTTAGATTTCACATACGAGTGATGTCATATATTTCCTATCTCTTTCTGACTTGGCTTACTGTGATAATCTCTAGGTTCATCCATATTGCTGCAAATGGGATTTCATTCTTTTGAATAGCTGAGTAATATTCTATTGTGTGTGTGTGTGTATATATGTGTGTGTGTGTGTATATATATATACACACACACGCCACATTGTGTGTGTGTGTGTGTGTGTGTGTGTGTGTATATATATGCCACACTGTGTGTGTGTGTGGCATATCTTTTTCATTTGTTGATAGGCTTTTAGGTTGTTTCCATGTCTTGGCTATTGTAAATAGTGCTGCTATGAACATAGAGGTACATGTATCTTTTCAAAATATAGTTTTGTCTGGGATATGCCCAGGAGTGGAATTGCATATGACAATAGAGTTGCATATGGCCACTCTATTTTTAGTTTGTTGAGGAAACTCCATACTGTTTCCCATAATGACTGCTCCAGTTTACATTCCTACCAGCAGTGTAGGAGGGTTCCCTTTTCTCCACAACGTCTCCAGCATTTATTTGAAGACTTTTTAATGATGGTCATTCTGAACAGTGTGAGGTGGTACTTCATTGTAGTTTTGAATATCCAATATTATTGAAATTCCTGATTCTATTCAATCAACAACTGGTAAATATTTTGCCCCTGAAAATGTGGCTAACATGTTCTGTTCAGTGCCTATTTCACCATCCTCTAACTGCTATTTGCTTTCACTTCAGAGAGACACAATACACCTTTTCCAGACTGTCCATCCTCAGCAGCTTTGCCGTCACACACAGTCTTGGCACACAGGATCTCAGTTGAATCCACCTTCTTCCAGGAGCAGAGGTGTGGGTTTACATTAATTATATCCTCCTCCAAGGAGACTCATTTGATATACATTTAAGGGATACAGGGCTAACATCTTTAATACTTTTGGGGTTCTGATGGCAAAAATATTCTTCTTTACAAATTTTAATACTTCCAAATGAAAATCAACAGTTACTCCTGTTAGTGCCCTGAAGGACTCTTTCACCAAAGAAATACTGGTAACCTCTTGTCATACCTCCTGCAATCGCTAGACCACTTGAGATGGATATAAGTTACCCGAGGGCTTCTGAGGCAAGAAACTGCCCCTCTTAGCTCCATACTGTGCGTCATTAGAAAAACAACAAATGAAGTACATGCTGAGCTCTCTGGAAAATAGAAGCTCTGAGCCTGTGATTTTCCATACCAACTGCTTGTTAAACATTGGTCATAGAAATAATACACCAGAAACATGGCACAGCTACTAAGGCCTCTTAGTAAGGCCTCATAGAGCCTCATAGAGCATGGAGCCAAACCTGAGCACTGTGGTGTATTCCACCTGCAGAAGGAGGTGGTGTCCGCTGTCAATCCCTTGCTAAATGCCATGGTGCTGGAGAATATCACCCCTCCTCCAGTCCACTTGGCTGCTCAGAATCCACTAGGGACTAACTTAATGAACAGCAGTGGATGTTTATAGACTATGCAAATAGCACCGCAACCATCATACATGATGGAGCTTAATGGAATGTTGCTGCTTTCCATCTTTTAGCCAGGATGTCCCTAATGAAGGACAGAACCCAAGAAACAACACACTCAGCCAAATTGCTGGCCAACAAGTAGCCCCATTTCACATTTATTATAAACTGTTGGGTCATTGCCTAAAATTGTCCCTTTAAGGGAGAAAAAGCTAACAAAACTTGGAGTGTCTAGCCCCACAGATACCCAAAATATAAATCACAACCACACATCTCCATATAATATGTATTGAGGCCATAATACACAATATAATGTACTCCATACTATCAGAGTTAAAAGTGATAATAACCAAGATACACATTTTACTTCTTTATAAAATACATGGTGCTAATCTCTTGGGAAAAGTATTCACCAGAACTTTCACGTCCCTGGAAGGTATCAAATAGCCAGTTTAATTAAGAGACGTAATAGTCTCACCTGGCTCCTTTTCAAGTTCCAGTCAGGTAAATGGACCCCCACATGGGTCTGTATCTTGCTGTAGGCCTTCACTCAAGGCTATACACCTCACATCAACTTTTTAAAATGTCCCAACCCCCTTACATTTAAAGTGGATGAGCATTGCCTTCATGTGTATATAAAGACTCATTTTATATGAGGCCCTTTTTATAGTGTCTCCCCATATCTTTATAAATTTTTTATCATTCCCTCATCCCAGAAGGGCTGGAAGCCATATCAAGGGGCCCATTATCCAAATTGTCCATACACCAGACAGCTGTTCATCTGATAGGGAGCCTATTAGAGCCTAAACCCACCAAAAAGAAAAGCCCTGTCAGTGCAGCTGCACATGTTTTCTGTTGACAGTCTTACTGCTACTAGTCTATGTGCTTTCATTAATTTACATCTAAAGGCCCCAATCCTCTAAATAAGCCATAGTTTCAACCAAACGTGGCAAATATGAGACTCACATCCCCTCAAGTGGATACCCTCTTGGAAAGGATACCCTAGTCCCACCTTCTAAACTGAGACCTCACCATTGGAGATGGCTTCATCCTGACACTAAAACCTCAGCTCCATCAACATACATGGGGTTGGCCTCTCCTAAGGCACAAATTGGACACAAGACATTCTTACTAAGGATCCCATTACATCTCTTGAGTTTACTGTCCGCTTAGCCCGTGATCCTACTTGTTCTCTGCCAAAAGGCACACCCCACCCCCCCACCCCCAACTCCTGTGCCTAGAGAGGAATCTAGTAGAGGTCATTGCTGTCTGTGTTTTAAGTATTAGTAGAGACTGTTGCTTTCCCTGAAAGCACTTGCCTCGTATTAGTCAAATCCTTTAACGCTCTAGTGAGAGGACCGCTGAGTTCCCAAGGTGTTTTCTTACTCTCACCTTGTGTGTCTTACCATGCTCGCCACAACCACTTTTTCTCCTTGGTTACACACAATCCCACTAATCTTACATATACTTCACTAACGTGTTAAGTCATACTGCCCAACAGAATAACTGCTGGACCTGTCAACATGAGAGATGTCTATATCATATACATATTATATATATATATATATATATATATATACACACACACAAATAGATACTATCATACCTTTAGCACACTTTCCAACTCCACTTAGATCCTGTTGGAAAAAAAAAAATCTTGAACTGAAGCATTCTTTCTCTTCAATTTATACTAAAAAGCCCCATTTCAGCTAGATAAAAACCTTTAAAGAAAGCCCTGAAGACAAACCCTTAAACTGTACCAGTTGTATTAATAGATAAAAATAGCTTCAAAGTGAGGTCCTTCAATAAAGGACACAGAGGTATATAAAGCCTACTGTTGATGAGATACAAGGAAACAAAAACCTGTAGCTCTATTATTTAACGTCTCAATGAAACAATAATAGAAAAAGCTTGTCTCAACAAACTAATCTCAGTTATCTTTTAAAAAAAAGTCACTATCTCATAGATTAGATATTAAACCTAATGACTGCATAGTTCTAACTCAGTAGTTCATCACTGTTCAGTCATATGCTAATACCTGGTTGTTTCCTTAAAAGTGATTAGGTATGGAAGATTAGAAAAGGGAAAGAGATTTCTCTAAGTTATCATTTTTATATGCATATTGATAAACTTTTTTTCAATGTAATTTTTTCTCTATATTCACATCCTATTTACTGAGCCTGTATTTTAAAACTCTTGAGTATCGTTAGAACAGTAAACTTAAAATCATTCAAATCATGCCAGAAATGAAATTGGCACAAAGCCTGGCATGCTTGAGATTTTTCCTTTCAAAAAGTATAGCAGGGAAAGCTAATTGCAAAATAGACAATAATCACTTTGTATAATGAAGAAGGTTCTAGACATCTGAAAGATACATCTACTGCTAGGATAGAGTTTCTTCTTCTGTTTTAGCTCTGCAAAAAATATTACATTTAAGGGACAAACAGTTCAGTCATGAATATGGCTTTTATTTGCAAAAACTATGTATGGTCCTGTGCTGCCTAGATGGCTGTATTAAACCTTGGTGCCAAGAATTTATTACAAGTCATTTCTGGGAAGGCAAGCTTGTCTTAGAATATCAGCAACATCCTCAAATATAGGAGGTATGGTTCTTTTGCTGCCATCTAGTTCCTTACTTTCTGCTTTTTTAAAAACTGGACAATTAGAAAAAAAAAAAACCACTAAGGGAAATAAAAGACAAACAACTGTGCTGTGACCTCTGTAATTCTGTGTGTGGAGTCTACCAATGCCCTGTATACTCCTGACAAATCAGTCTTGTTTATCTTTAAGAGAGTACTCATAAACTTTGTGCTAATGGGTTAATACAGCTCTCCCGGTCTGTGCTCTCCCTAGACTTGGAACTAAGTAAATGTCACAATCTTCATGTGGTTTGTTATTTTATCACCAAAAACACAAGTCAGTGTTTAAATACCAAATTCCTCAAGCTCCTCATGTTTTCTTATGCCTTGACAGTCTGTTAGCGGTTATTGCATAGGATCTATAGCCTTAGGCCTGGCCAGTAGCTTAGTTTCCTAGGCATTGGTGGTCAACTGTTGAAGGCAGCAAGTGTCCGAATGTGGCACAAGACTGAGTGGCACAAGCCCCTTCTCTCTTGTGTATCTCATTCCTATAGCAGGAGTTAGCTACAGCACTGCTATCACCTTCTGTTCAAACACCAGCAGGAGCAGGAAAGCTGATCCCTCCCCATGGCTCCCGCTCTACTCTCCAGCTTCTCTTCACCTGTGTAGTTGCATCATCTGTACACATGTACAGTTAATGTGCGAAAATGAAGAAATAGATCTTTGAGAATTGAGTTATTAACTTTTTATTGTACTGTTTTAATGTTTTATATATATATAATGTGTGGGAAAATGTGACTTTCAGTAAATATGGTGGAAAAAATGTATTAAAAGTAATTTGGTAATATTGCTCTGAACATTAAAGAATGGTAAGTTTATTTTAAAATTGTACTGCTTTCATAAAGAAGTCGGAGAAGGCAATGACACCCCACTCCAGTACTCTTGCCTGGCAAATCCCATGGACAGAGGAGCCTGGTGGGCTGCAGTCCATGGGGTCGCTAGGAGTCGGACACAACTGAGCGACTTCACTTTCACTTTTTACTTTCATGCATTAGAAAAGGAAATGGCAGCCCACTCCAGTGTTCTTGCCTAGAGAATCCTAGGAATGGGGGAGCCTGGTGGGCTGCCGTCTATGGGGTCACACAGAGTCGGACACGACTGAATCGACTTAGCAGCAGCATAAAGAAGTAATGAACAATAGACTGCGAATAAGAAGACCTGAGTCTTTGTCTTAGTTTTACTACTAAGTAAACATGTGAAATTTGAATACTGTTTTTTTTTACTGTTTTTTTTTCATTTTTTATTTTGTTTTTTTTTTTACAATGAAAAGAAAATATTTACAAAATACAAGTTTTTTCCCATTTTTGATTTTGTTTTATTTTTTTTTACAATGAAAAGAAAATATTTACAAAATACAAGTTTTTTGGTTTTTTTTACTGGTTTTTAAATTTTTTTCATTAGTTAAAAAGAAAGGAAGGGACAAAACTGGAGTGGAAAATTGTTAAATTCATTCCTGATCAAGAATCACACATTGTAATATTTATAAAGCATTTTAAAATGATATTCATGAATTCCCTGGTGGTCCAGTGGTTATGACTGTACACTTCCACTGCTCAGGGCCCAAGTTCAAAACCTGGTTGGGAAACTAAGATCCCACAAGCTGTGTGGCCAATATATGTGTGAATGGGTGTGTGCATGTGTTACTTTGGGAATTCCCTGGCAGTGCAGTGGTTAGGATTTCAATCCCTGGTCCAGGAACTAAGATTCTGCAGGCTTCACGACATAGCAAAAAAAATTTTTTTAATAGTATTCACTGTGTGCAGTACATTAATAGAGGTTTATATTCAAGATTAATTGAAGTTCATTAAAGGTAAAAGTGGAGTGTCTTTCTAAAAGGCTCATGAATAATTGTACACTAAATACTCAGATTTTAATGCCATGAGCATGGTATTTTCCCTAAACTAAAACTTGTAAAGTTCCCATCCAAATTATTATGCAACCACCATTTGATTTAGCAAGTTAGCCTCCCTGTATTAGTTTCATTTGTGGAAAGGGAATAAAATATACCATAAAGAGTTGTAAGGATAAATGAAATAAAGTTCTTACATATAATGTTCAGCTAATAGATCTCCTGTTACTTAAAATCTCATGGTTATTGGGCTCTGAGCTCTTGTCAAATTCTCTTCAATCTTACCTCCTCAGTAGATGATCTGCTTATTTATTTTATCATTCTCTCCCTTCTAGAATGTATATTCTGTGAGGGCAGGGATTTTATCTGGTTTAGTTATTGCTGCATCCTCAGTACTTAGAACATTGCTTGGCAAATAGAAGATGCCATAGGTATGTATTAATATTATATATATGTCATATACATTATAATTATATATATATATATAATTTATTAGTGAACACAAGGCAGGAGGAGAAGGGGACGATAGGATGAGATGGCATCACTGACTTGATGGACATGAGTTTGAGCAAGCTCCAGGAGGAGGACAGGGAGGCCTGGTGTGCTACAGTCCATGGGGTCGCAAAGATCAGACACAACTGATCAGTGACTGAACTGAACTGAACCATTACCAATCGCTTAAGTGCAAAACAAAAATTCTACTCGTAATTTGCAAATAATAAAATGCTTAATTGATTATGCTATTTTTCAAACTTACTGTGTAAGAAATTTTATATTATTAAATATTAGTTAACAACTTGGGTGTTGCATTAATGGCAAAGGGTCCTACTGGCCTGTACACCCAGCATAGATCCTCTGTGAATCCTTTAGAGGGCTGCTGTTACACTGGAGATTTGCTGTGTGAAACTCAATAGCTAAACAAAATTAGAGGATCTCTATGAAGCCTTGAATTCAGGCTTCTTTATGTGTTCTCCAATTCTAGCCCATTCCCACCTGGTAGGTAATATGGTTAGACTGAATTTCTCCATTGCTTTTGGCTCTCAAGTTATGGGCTTTCTACTCTTGTGTACCCCTATTATGGAAAAATGACAAATATATTTGAAAATTTCACCTACTAAGGTCATTGATTAGCTTTGTAACCAGAAGGAATGCAAGAAAGGCAAGATAAGGGCTCACAAACTCGAACACTTGTAAAAGCCAGGAGAACGTGGTCAATGAGAAAAGAATCAAATATGGGAATTATAATTATAGCCCTTATTTTTATTGCACTTTTCTAGAAGCATGTAACATAAATACATGAAACTAAAGATTAAGTATTCTGCTATAAATCCAAATAAAAGAAAATATTTTATGTGTTTCTTCTATAATTCATTATTTTTTTATCTTGAACCAAAGAAATGTGACTTTTTTCTTCATCATCTGTGAGCAATACTAATTTTATTAAAATTAATATGTTTTTCACAGATACGGTTTTTCCAAAACAGATTCCTCACTCAGTTTTTTTTTCTTTTTCATATTTAAAATATGAGTTATTTATAGAGTTCAGTTCATGGTTAGTTTTATAACTACACTTGACTGTGTGTGTGTGCTCAGTTGCTCAGTCATGTCCAACTGCAACCCTATGGACTGGTAGCCCACCAGTCTCCTCTGTCCATGGAATTTTCCAGGCAAGAATACTGGAGCAGGTTGCCATTTCCTTCAGTGGATCTTCCCGACCCAGGGATCAAACCCATGTCTCTTGCATCTCCTGCGCCACCTGGGAAGCCCCACACTTTAATATACTTTTTTAAGCTCTATTCACATTATCAATATTATAGATCAGAAAAGGCAAACTGATTTAAGTTTGTTTTTATATTTTTCAAAATCATATAACTTAGAATTCAGCTCTTAGATCCACAAGGGGTAATCATCAATTAATTTCTGGAAAATGATTTCTGCATCTGAAAGTAGGTCATGTTTTTTCTGGTTTAATGAATTTCCCAAATGCACAGTTTGGTTAGAAATTAGATGAATAAAAGAAATGATTTGTTCGTGTAATTGATTGTAAACACACTTGCAGAGAATTAGAGTGTCTGTGTTAGCTAAAGGCATAGACAATCTTTGAAGAAATCTTCACTGAGTTCAGCTGACACTTTCTTTAGATAACACAAACCAATTTTTAGAAACATCCAAAACAGAACTCTTCATTCTCACACCACATCTACTTTGCATACAAATCACCAAGTAAAGAAAGCACTGATGTGTCTCCTATGGTTTAAACCTTGCTAGTACATTCATCTCATAGTACTCATTGCTACATTCATTTTATGTCTCTTTTTCCTAAATTAAATTTGATTCCTATTTAGTTATGAAATAAGCACATGTTGTATGACTTGTGCAAACTGCCAGCATGGACTTAAGTTTTGAAAAACAAATCCAGTAGTAGCTCTGACTAGCTAAAGACTGCGGCCTTGTTTACTCACTTCACTCAACACATAAAAATAATGTCTTGATATGCCTATTACTGGCACAATGTTTAAAAGCTATTCAAACACTTAAAGTCTTCCAGATACCACAAATGACTATAGCTACTTGGGTGGTATTTATATCTTTTATATCTATACTTTCATTGCTTGGAAGGGGAAAAAACTATAAATGATTTAACCTTTTCATGCTACTTTGTACTATAAATCCCTTCACCCCTAAGAAATGCTAAGAAATATTTAATGAGATTAAACATATTTGAAATGTTTGTTTCTGTTCAGTACACACTTTCTGTTGCAATCAACCTTTTCATCAACCCATCACTGGCAAAATGTTTTAATGCCAAGAATTTTTTTTTTCACTTGATACATTTTACACCAGTATCACTGCTGTAATTCCAGTCCTTGTTTTCAGTCCATTTAGTTATTCACTAAGTTAAGTTTGTCATTAACATGTCTTTGCTTTTCTGGGCATATTTCTTGTTGTGGGTAGTTTCATAATAGCTTCTGAAGTCATTGTATATTTAATACGTTAAAAAAATGTAATTTAGTCACTAAGTCGTAAATTAGTCTGACTTTTGCGACCCCATGGACTATAGCCTGCCAGGCTCCTCTGTCCATGGGATTCTCCAGGCAAGAATACTGGAGTGGGCTGCCATTTACTTCTCCAGGGGGTCTTCCTGACCCAGGAATCGAACCTGGGTCTCGAGCACTGCAGGCAGATTCTTTACTGACTGAGTACAAACTTGAAGCAGAATTAATCATATGGAAATAATCTCTAATTCCACAATGGCATATGCTCTTCAACTTTCTTTGAAACACATGACTATGTCAGTTTTTCAACTTTCCATTTTTAACAGAGAGAAAAAAGTATAATATGATAAATGTCAACTCCTGGTCAATATTAGAGAAATATTACATAGTGGTGGGATTTGTAATAAACCTGAGAACACCTGAGCAGGTGTTATGAATTAGGAATAGATTTGCCTGAAAGCCCAAAATAACATAGTTTAAATAAAAATGCATTTCTTTTGATAAAAGTCCAGGAAGGCAGTCCTCAGAGGTGTGCTGATTCTAAGATCATCAGGAAACTCAGCACTTTCTTATTGCTCTTGCACCCTCTATCAGCAGCTTCCCCCTTGAAATACAACTTGATTTTTCTAGCATTAAATCCGCATTCCACCCAACAAGAAAAAGGAAAATGAAGAAAATGGCATCCTTAAGGACATTTCTATCTTTCACACACCACAGCCAGTAACATCCTACTAGTCGGAACTCCTGGTCAGACCCAAATAAAAAGGAAACTGGGTTTTTAAGTGGCCATGTGCTGAGCTAAAAACTGGGAGCTTGATTACTGTTGACACTGAGGAAAACAAATATTGGGGAACAACTAATAGCCCATGTCATAAGACTACTCAACTCCAGGTAACAATCCATGTGTGAATGTGGACCTACTGAAACTAGAAATGCTAATTATTCAAAAGAAGTGAAAAATTCATATTCTGTGAAAAACTACAATTTTTAGATGTTGACAAGCAATTCAAAATGTTTTATGGTTTGAGGGTCAAAAATCAATGGTCTACATCCTACTTGAGTGTACTGCTTGTGACCATTTATGTAGATAAGAGTAGAACACATCATGAAAAAGAGATCCCACATTAGCAATTAGGATGGCCAAGAGACAGACATAAAATGAAGTCATATAAATAGCCAAAGGGATCAAGAACCATTTAACCCAGAGAAAAGAAAATCTGCTGTGGACATGATAACTGTCATTTATTATATGAAGAACAGTCCTATAGTATAAAGTTCAGATTTATATGTGACTCTAAAGGGCAAATTAAAAACCAAAGTACAGAAACATAAGTATAATATAGGAAACAAAACATAAACATAATATAGGAAAGAGTTTTAAAGTATTTTTTGAGATCTGTTTTGATTGACATTTTTTTAAAGCCTGTGTTTTTCTTTAATATAAAGCCCATCTAACCTAGAGCCTGTTGCACTGTTTTGTATTTATATTAGTATATATATATATATAGTCCTCTTCCTTCCTAACTTCTCTCCTAGGAACAGTCCCAAATGAATGAGTTACTCAAGACAAGCTTCCTTTCAAATTTACATTTTCAAGACTGGGCTTAAAGTTAATAATAAAGTTATTAAAATTGCAAATTTAAAACTTTGTCTTATTTAAGACAGCAAATTCATCTTATAAATCTTGTTATATTTATAAATCTAATAAATTTATAAATCTAAAAAGCATATCAATCAACTGACCTTAAAGAACTCAACTTCTTTCTTTTTTATTGGTATAAGTCACAGAACATTTTTTTAAAAATCACCCTTTAAAAATATGCAATTCAGCAGTTTTGGTGTACTGGCAAACTTGGACAATCACCACTATCTAATCCAGAAAATATCCAATAGCCCCAAAAGAAATCCCATACCCCTTAGCAGTCACTCCTCATTTGCCCCCCAAATCCCTAGCCTTAAGCAATCTCTATAAATTTGCTTATTCTGGACATTTCATACACATGGGTCCTACTGTATGTGGTCTTTTGTAACAGACTTTTTAAATTAGCATGCTGTGTTCAAGATTCATCCGTATTGTAGCATACATCAGCACTTCATGCTTTATTTATAGTCAAATAGTATTCCATTGCAGGGATATACCACATTATATCTATCAGTTCATCAGCTGATGGTCATTTTGATTGTTTCCACTTTTTGGCTATTATGGATAATGCTGCTATGAACATCATGTACAAGTTTTTGCGTGGATATATGCTTTCCATTCTCTTGAGTACACAAGAGAATATCCAAGAATTGCTGGGTCACATGTCAACTCTGTATTTTACTTTTTAAAGTGTAGTTGATTTGGGCTTCCCTGGTAGCTCAGCTGGTAAAGAATCACCTGCCATGCAGGAGACCCAGTTCGATTCCTGGGTCAGGAAGATCCCCTGGAGAAGGATAGGTTACCCATTCCAGTATTCATGGGTTTCCCTGGTGACTCAGATGGTAAAGAATCCACCTGCAATGCAGGAGACCCAGGTTCAATCCTAGGTTGGGAAGATCCCCTGCAGAAAGGCATGGCAAGCCACACCAGTATTCTTGCCTGGAGAATCCCCATGGACAGAGGAGCCTGGTGGGCTACAGTCCATGGGGTTGCAACAAGTCTGACATGACTGAACAACTAAGCACAGCACAGCATAAGCACATAGTTGATTCACAATATTGTGTTATTTTCAAGTATACTGCATCTTACTTTTTGAAGAATTGTCGAATTGTTTTACAAAATGCCTACACCATTTTACATTCCTACAAGCAATGTATGCAAGTTCCAATTTCAATTTTTCTACATTCTTGCTCACATTTGTTATTGTCTATCTTTTTTATTATAGCTATATTAGTAGCTGTGAGTGGTAACTCACTGTAGAACTCAACTTCTCTTAAATGATAAGCTATATTCACAAATCTATTCAAATTCCCTTAGCTGCATTGAAAATTTTAACAACCGATGTTTTTAAGCACTTCAAATGTCTTAGTAGATGAATGAATGTGCAAAACTTCCAATAATTTAAACATCTCTTATGTGTGTGTGCTCAGTCGTGTCCGACTCTTTACGACCCCATGAACTGTAGCCTGCCAGTCTCCTCTGTCCATGGGATTCTCCAGGCAAGAATACTTGAGTGAGTTGCCATTTCTTTCTCCAGGGGATCTTCCCGACTCAGGGATTGAACCTGCATCTCCTGCAATGAAGCCATATTCTTTACCAATGTGCCACCTGGGAAGTCTAAACATCTCTTATAAATCCAATAAATTAAACTTACAAAGACAATAAAACCTAACTTTTCATTTCAAGCATTTAGTACTGATTATAAACATTTTTTTAAAAAATGTTTACATTCTAATTTTTAAATGTATCTGAATCCAACTATAAAACTCAAAATGGAATCATAAACCTAATCTGTAAAATTTTAAACCCCAAATACTTATGTTATCTATAATTACAAATATCTACCATCATTATAGGTATTTAACATTTCAATATTACCTATTTTATTATCAACAATTACTATATTGATAATACTATAAAAATAGTTTGACTCCTTTTAGCATCTTTTAAAATTTTAACTCTTCCTGAGGTTTGAAGAATATCTACTTGATAAGGAAAGAGTTTTACCAGCTCTAATTAATTTTGATCCATTCATTATAATGAGTTGAACACTGACTATGTTTCAGAGAACAAAACAGACCAAATCCTTTGCTATGCTCAAATATTTCCACTGCAAGTCAGTGTTATTAGCATGACTTTAAAACTGACTGAAGAAATGAAAATGGGAGGAGACAGATGCACCTTTTAAAAGGTGAGAGTTATGGTTTCATGACAATAGATAAGGTGAATATGAAGATAAAATACATTATTGAAAACCGCAAAGGAGGAAAAAAAAGAGAAAAGGAATGAGAAGTGGAGGCAGGAAACTGCATTAAAATCTTAGACAAAGCAACCAAGAAAATCCTTGCTGAAAAAATGAATTTTTTTAAAAAAGATGAATTTTGAGGAATGACTGAAGCCAGTGAGGGAGCTAGCCAAGCAGACATCTGGGGAAAGATCATTCCAGATAAGGAATATCAAATGCAAAGGCTCTGAAGCAAAAGCATATATGGAATAGCCAAGAATCAGCAAGATAGTCGATGGAGAAGAGTAATGAGTGGAATCGTGGTTGGAGATGATGTCAGGTCAAGGAGGGCCTTGCAGGTCCCTGAGGGCATAGGAGAAACCATTGGAAAGTTTTGAGCTGAAGAGAGACACAATGTGACTTAGGCTTTAATAGGATCATGCTGGTGTCAGTGTGAGGACTGGCTGAAGAGCAGCCACAAGCAAAAACTAAGTCACTGGTTAAGAGACCAGTAGCACCCAGGCAGTCCCAGGGTGCTGGCAGTGGGGATGCTAAGAAGTGGTTCTGCTTATATTGTGAAAGTGGCATTGGCAGAGAAGAAGGGGAGAATTAAAGATAACTCCGAGGCTTTTGGCCTGAGCAACCAAAAGAACAGAGCCGCCATTAAATGAGATCAGGAACACAAGGCAAGCGGGAAATAGCAGAGGCTCTGTTGTGGGCATTTACGTTTGAGATACTTATTAGACATCCAAGAGGAGAGGCCCAGCAGGCCCCCTGATACACAGATGTGGAATTCAGGGTAGAGATACCACTTAGAAGTATGTGTTTGGAAGTCATGAGTATACAAATGGCATTTAAAGCCCTGAGATTAGTTTAGATCCCCCGAGGAATGAGCGCAGAAAGATGAGAAGACTGCCAGGACTGAACCCTACGTATTCCAGCATTCAGTGGGGGAAATGGAGGGGAACTGCTAAATAGCCTGAGAAGGGATGGCCAAGGAAGTAGGGGAACAGCCAGGCAGGTGTGGTACTCTGAAGTCAAGTGAAGACCGCCCTTCAGGAAAACAACCACAGCTGTGTCAAATGATGCTAACGGGCCAGCTAAGAGGAGGACTAAACAGTGACCACTGGCTCAGACTCTTAGCAAGTACATCAGCTTCCAGGCCCAGAAGAAGTTTCTCCAGGAGAACTTTCCTTGCCAGACCCCAGTGGGAATTAGAAGTTTCCCTTTAGTGCTCCTCTGGCACATGGCACTGATCTATGTAAGAGCATTTAGTCATTCAACAAAAATGTATCTATTATTTATTACTTGCCAAGTGCTACTCTAGGCTGATAACAAAAAGTCAAAAATCCTTTCTCATGGAGCTTTCATGTTAATAGGGGCGTGCAGGGGAACATGCAGTGAACAACGTTAAAAAGAAAATGCGTGTAGTATGTTAGAAGGTACTAAGTGCTACAGAGGAAAATAACAAAAGAAAGGGGTTAGAGAGTGAAAGCAGCGGTCATTTAAAATAGCATGCTCAGCAAAGCCTCTCTGAGCAAAGAGTGAACCACAAGGACATCCCGGAAAAGAGTATTCCAAACAGAGGAAACAAACACAGAAGCTCTAAGGCAAGAGCATGCCCGTTCTGCTCAAGGAATAGCACGGGAATCTGTGAGGCTGGTTCAGAACAAGGGAGAGTGTTAGAAGAGAAGCACAGAGAAGTGATGAGGCGAGGGGGCAGGTGGGCAATGGTCTTGTAGGTCATTGAAAAGACTTTAGCCTTTTCTCTGAATCAAATGCAGAGCTTGGAGGGAGTTGAGAAGAATGATGTGAGATCACCCTGGTTTCTGCTTTGATAATAAACTGCAGAGGAGGGCACCAACAGAAGCAGAGAGCTAGTTAGCAGGCAACTGCAATAACAAAGGTGAGGCTGGGAAAACTTGTCCAAAGTAGAATGCCAAAGAAGGTCTTATCCAGCAAATACTATTGAAGAGGCAACCATTTCCTGCTTTCCACAGGCTGAGAAGTAGAATCCTTGACCAATAGTACTATTCTGTTGTATCAGCTGGGGCAGGCTAACTGCTGTATCAGATGAACTACAAAATTTCTGAGACTTAACAATATATATTTGTTTATAGCTCATGTAAAGTCGCTCTCTTCCAAATGGTAATTTGAGAACTTAGGATCCTTCCACCTTGTGGCTTCACCAGTCAACAGAAGGCTTTCTTATGCTGCAGGAGAAAGAGAAGAAGGAGTCTTACTTGGTAAGTATGAATGAGCCAGCCCTTCTGCTCCAATTCCATTGGCCAGAACTCTACCATATGGCCACACTTAAACTTCAAGGAAGGCTGGGAAAGAGAGAGCCCCGCTGCATGCCCTGGAGGAAGAGGAAGCTGACCCAGTGAAGAGCTAGCCATCTTCTGTTCCAGCTGTGAATGAACATGCTCTTAATCACCACACATTCTGAGACCTCCTTCTTCAATGCACCATGAGCTAATTCCTTTGCAGATTTTTAAATTACAAGGAGATGGCTATTTTTATGTCCACCACTGTGATCACTTACTTGCCGCAACTCTTTAAGCTTTCTGAAAAAGACCAATTTTTCCTCAGCCTAGTTCTAGAAGAAAGAAGATGAAATGAATGAAGTTGTAGCAAACTGAATGACTAACAAACTGCTTTGGGGAATACAGTCCACAACTGCTGCACACCCATTTCCTAGAGCACTTTGCACAGTTGCTTTATCACTTGGAAAGAGATGGGGAGCTCATTTCACATGCATTAGAATAGATATGTAAAACCAAGAACAACAGAGATGAAAGTTACACATTTGCGTTCACAGTCAGCTCTTAATGATCTGTGTGGAAGAAAAAGAAACATAGATAATTTAAAACAATACACATTATCTTTTCTTCACTTAAGAATTTAGTCACAAATGCACGTATGCATGTCTCCACTCAGTTTGATTTTCAGAGCTGGCCCCTGCTGTCATTAATGACAAATAACCAGTAAAGGTTGACTAACTGGCTACAGGTTACACTCATAGGATAGATTGTTTTGAAGATACATTCTAAGCTATAAAATAAAAACATTCCAGTGACAGTTTAAAATGCTCATTTCAATTAAAGACAATTTCATTGTTTTGATATTCTTGTAGGCAGCCAAGGTTCACACATTTTGTTGATAAAACATAGTCCCTGGTGCGTCTTTCTGCTTCAGTTCAGTTCAGTTCAGTTGCTCAGTTGTGTGGGCCTCTTTTCAACCCCATGGACTGCAGCACGCCAGGCTTCCCTGTCCATTACCAACTCCCGGAGTTTGCTCAAACTCATGTCCATTGAGTCGGTGATGCCATCCAACCATCTTATTCTCTGTCGTCCCTTCTCCTCCTGTCTTCTCTTTCTGCTTACTTATTACAATTTTATTATAGTAACAGTCTCAAGGAAATGCCCAAAAAGCAACAAAAAGCATTTTTTAAATTGTTAGCATATGATATAGGATTTAAAATGTAATGATAAATCTAATATTTTTACAAAATCTTATGTGATACTCTATTAATAGAAGTGTCCTTAGTATCTTCTCTTACCTCAAAATCATAAACTTTTCACAAAAAATAAATGATTACCCAATCATCCTGAATGCGTAATAAATTAAACAGGTTATCTCTTCAGTAGCAAGTATATGTAAGTGTAGGGTGGGGGCGGGAGAAGATATGCAATGTTTAAAGAGAAAGAGAGAGAAACTGATCAAGATTCTTACCATTGGTTATTTCAGAGTTGCTCAAGGTAGGGTTGGATCACTAGGGAGGGGCTAAAATCTGTGTTTTTTTTAACATTTATTTTTAGTGATTACTAAAATCAGACAAGTTTGTGAAACACCAACCTAGTATAAGTGTTAACTCCTCCAAAAAGACAGAACTTCCATCTGCTGAATTGTTTTGTAAACCCATAGGTACACTGAACAATTACTAATACATAAAATTTAGAGTAACATAAATATAGAATATCCTAAAAATTCCAAAAGAATCATGACTGCTACATAGTTTTACAATGTAAATTTTCTAATGCTTTCTTAATGGTTGCTCTGTTTCAACACATCATTAAAATGTAACTTGTCTTGATGCTACATTATTTAGTCATTCAATAAGATATAAATTATGATAGTTCTCATGCTTCCCTGGTGGCTCAGGGGTAAATATCCACCTGCCAATGCAGGAGACATGGGTTCAGTTCCTGATCCTGGAAGATTCCACATGCCGCAGAGCAACGAAGCCCGGGTGCCCCAACTATTGACCCATGTGCTGCAACAGCTGAAGCCCGGGCACCCTAGAGCCCATGCTTTGCAACAAGAGAAGCCACCACAGTGAGAAGCCTGTGTGCTGCAACTAGAGAGCAGCCCCCACTCACCGTAACTAGAGACAAGCCCATGCAGCAACAAAGACCCAGCACAGCCATAAATAAATAAATAAAATTATTAAAAACTTAAGATAGTTCATCTACTTGAGAAGCATTTTATTATGAAATGAAATATGTAAGAATTTTAAATATTGTTTAGACTTGGTCTTCCCAGGAATTTGTGGTATCAAAGATATCAATTGAATGCACAAAATAAGCTGCTAGACTTTACCTTCAGGTAATATAGTTGATTCAGAAAGCAGTTCCATAATATTTAAAATCAAATTAATCGTAGCTAATGTCAAAATCACAGTAAGTGACAATCCTTCACAGTGGAAAACCATTTTTTATTAACATTTTCAAATGATTGGGACTTATAGAAAGATAATTATAATACTGATTGTTAAGATAATTTAAGGGATGTTCTCACTCCAAATCTCACTTATATCCTGTCCTGAGAACATAAATTTTACAAACATCTTAGATATTGGAACAGAAAGATACCAAAAAGAAAATGATTTGTCTGAAACTATTTGTCATAGTTTGCATTTTCAGTGCCAAAAAGAAATGAAGCCATTAAGCTTGGCAAGATATAGACACACTGAGGTAAGGGTTGGTCATCACTCAGTCAATGTACTTATCAAATTGCAATCATTGTTCTTCCTCGATGATAGTATAGCAAAGACAGCTTTTGAATGTATATAAAATGCATATGAGAAAATATTTTTATAGCATTTAAATTGCAACTACACACAGAGTCCTTCCAACAACTTTCCTAAAATTCCTTTTTTACCATCTGCACACTTATTTAGCATCTACTGTTTGTAGATTACTATTCTAGGCTCAAAGCATACAAAGAGGGATTCAATTAAATCTCTGTCATCAAGGGTTTATAATTTCATTGGGGAGACAATAATAAATATAAAAAGGGATAGGTTATATGTAAGAAATTTTCCAAACTGTAGCTCTCTGAACAACTATAGCAGAATCACAAAGGGTGTGTGTTAAAATGCAGATTACTTATCCCACTATCTCAGTTCAGTTCAGAAGAGTTGCTCAATCATTTGCAATCCCATGGACTGCAGCATGCCAGGCTTCCACTACCTAGATCTATTAAATCAGCATCTCTGGAGACATATTTCCAGGAATCTGCATTTTAACAACTCCATAATTCTGATTCTCAGTAAAGTTTGTGAATCACTGCTAAAAGTTAAATCCATAACAGACTGACATAGAGTAAGAAGTTGCAGTTAATGACTCAGTATTAACTCAAAGAGTGAAAAATATTGAAAAGAAATAAAATTGTAATTATTCACAGGAGATATTATAGTCTTTCCTGGAGAAAGAAATGGCAACCTATTCCAATATTCTTGCCTGGGAAATTCCATGGACAGAGGAGCCTGGTGGGCTACAGTCCATGGGATTGTAAAGAGTCAGACACAACTCAGTGACTAAACAACAACATTATTGTCTCAATAAAAAATCAAAGAAATTCTACAAATTACTAAGAGTTCAATATAGATGAAGGATATACAGTCATTAAACAAAAATTAATAACGTTCCTATATTTACAATTAGAAACTGTAACTTTAAAGCACATATACTATTTATAATAGCCACAGTAATTATAGCACTCCTATGAACAAATCTAACAAAACATGTGATAAACCAAAACAGGGAAAAATAAAAACTTTATTAAAAGACAGAGAAGATTTGCATAAAGAGGAGTAATGCCATGCGCATAGATGGATCACTTCAATATTCTAAAGGTGGCAATTCTTTCTAAACAAATCTTGAAGGCAATTCAAATCAAAATCCTAACATAGCTTTTAATTTAAAAACAAAAAAGAAGAAGAAACTGTTCTAAAATTTACGGAGGAGTAAGAGAAAATCCACAGAGAAGGCAATGACACCCCACTCCAGTACTGTTGTCTGGAAAATCCCATGGACGGAGGAGCCTGGTAGGCTACAGTCCATGGGGTCTCTGAGAGTCAGACACGACTGAGCGACTTCCCTTTCACTTTTCACTTTCATGCACTGGAGAAGGAAATGGCAACCCACTCAAGTGTTCTTGGCTGGAGAATCCCGGGGACAGGGGAGCCTGGTGGGCTGCCATCTGTGGGGTCGCACAGAGTCGGACATGACTGAAGCGACTTAGCAGCAGCAGCAGCAGCAAGAGAAAATCAAGGCAGGACAAATAGACAGTGGAGTAGAACAGAGAGCTTACACAGAAAGACATGTATGTGACGTCTTAGCAAAGGCGGAGGGAGGGCAGAAGATACCTACTACTCTTTAGCAAAGGGTTCATCTTCGTACATATATATTAGAGTCCTCCTAGAAATTGATAAGGGAAAAAAGGGGCTATATCCTTGTAGAAAACTAGAGAGCAGAAAGAGTCTGTAGATATGGAAATATAAATGACTTTTTAAACTTAAGAAACAGCTGTTCAATCTCACTCACCTTAAGGGAAATACAAATAGAAATAAGAGCAATATCCTGGATCTCTTTTATCAAGTTGACAAAGATCCAAACATCTGATAACAAACGTTACCTTAACTGTAGGTAAGGCTATGGAGGAAAAAGATACTTTGATATACTGCTGTCAGGCGTGTACATTAGTGCAAGCCTGAATAGAGGAAATAGCCAGCACAATTACACAGGCTTACTCCCTGAACCAGCAGGGAGTAAGTAATTCCTACTTCTAGGAATTACATCGTGTTTGCAAGGGTATTCATTGTTGCACTGTATGTGGTGAGGAACATGAAGGCTAGAGCATGGTTTCAAATTCTAGCTCTACCACTAACTAATATTATGCTCTCCTATCCATTGGTTCCTTCATCTGTAAAATGGAGGTGATAATAGTATCTATTCTTTGGGCTGCTGTGAGAATTAAATGAGTTAATCGATTTAAACAGTACCTGGCACATATTCTACATGTGTTAGCTATTGGTATTAACATCACAGGACTACAAACAACCTACATATTTATCAATAGGAAACTTGTTGAATAAATCATGGTGGAGTCATACAACATAAAAGAGAGGAATAAATAAGGTTTCTTATGGAAGTATCTCATTATATATTGTTTAGTGAAAAAAATAGGTGTAAGCAATGTCTATAGTATTAAGAGTTACCAGTTGTATAAAAAAGACAGAAACAGGAAGAATATGCTGTGTTTAAAAAAATATTTCTAATCTTTCAAAGTATATCAGAAAAGTACAGATGAGAGATAAAAAGGGAAATTTTCACTGTATGACTTTTTGCTATGTAAGGCATGTGAATGTGTTACCTGCTCAAATGTAACAATTTAAAAACAACTCCAGGGACTTCCCTGGTGATCCAGTGGCTAAGACTCCGAGCTCCCAATGCAAGAGGCCCAGGTTCACTCCTGGTTACGGAACTAGATCCCACATGCCACAACTAAGACCTGGGGTTAACAAATAAACAACTTCCCGTGGCTCAAGCAGTAACGAATCTGCCTGCAATGCAGGAGATGCAGGAGACGGGGGTTTGATTCTCTGGTCGGGAAGATCCCTTGGAGGAGGGCATGGCAACCCACTCCAGTATTCTTGCCTAGAGAATCCCACGAATAGAGGAGCCTGGTTGGCTACAGTCCATAGGGTCACAAAAAGTCGGACACAACTGAAGCGACTGATCATGCACGCACACAACCAAATACATAAATAAAATAAAATAAAAACAATTCCAGATGGATTAAAGACCTATATTTAATGAGAAAAAATATAGATTTTAGAACAAAAATGAGTATATTTAAAACTGCAGGAAAAGAAAACGTTTATTTGAGAATCAAAATGCATAAAACATAGGACAAATATTGATAAATTTATACTTAAATTTAAAAATAACAAAAATCCTTATAAAAATATAAGTCCTAGATTGAGAAAAGATATTATAAAACATGTAATGTGCATATCAATAAAAAAATATAAAATAAGTTTGTATGACTAAACCAGTGCTTATTTTTATAAGCAAGTGATATGAAAAAGCAAATTAAAGAGGCCATCTTGATGAATAAAAAATACAAAAAAGATGCTCAGTATCACTAGGAATCCTGAAAATGTATATTAACAGTGAGGGACTTCGCTGGTGGTCCAGTGGTTAAGAATATACCTTGCAATGCAGGGAACTCAGGTTTGATCCCTGGTTGGGGAACTATATGAACAGTATGAAAAGGCAAAATGATAGGATACTGAAAGAGGAACTCCCCAGGTCAGTAGGTGCCCAATATGCTACTGGAGATCAGTGGAGAAATAACTCCAGAAAGAATGAAGGGATGGAGTCAAAGCAAAAACAATACCCAGTTGTGGATGTGACTGGTGATAGAAGCAAGGTCTGATGCTGTAAAGAGCAATATTGCATACGAACCTGGAATGTTAGGTCCATGAATCAAGGCAAATTGGAAGTGGTCAAACAGGAGATGGCAAGAGTGAACGTCAACATTCTAGGAATCAGCGAACTAAAATGGACTGGAATGGGTGAATGTAACTCAGATGATCACTATATCTACTACTGCGGGCAGGAATCCCTCAGAAGAAATGGAGTAGCCATCATGGTCAACAAAAGAGTCTGAAATGCAGTACTTGGATGCAATCTCAAAAATGACAGAATGATCTCTGTTCATTTCCAGGGCAAACCATTCAATATCACAGTAATCCAAGTCTATGCCCCAACCAGTAACGCTGAAAAAGCTGAAGTTGAATGGTTCTATGAAGACCTACAAGACCTTTTAGAACTAACATCCAAAAAAGATGTCCTTTTCATTATAGGGGACTGGAATGCAAAAGTAGGAAGTCAAGAAATACCTGGAATAACAGGCAAATTTGGCCTTGGAATACGGAATGAAGCAGGGCAAAGGCTACTAGAGTTTTGCCAAGAGAACGCACTGGTCATAGCAAACACCCTCTTCCAACAACACAAGAGAAGACTCTACACATGGACATCACCAGATGGTCAACACTGAAATCAGACTGATTATATTCTTTGCAGCCAAAGATGGAGAAGCTCTATACAGTCAGCAAAAACAAGACCAGGAGCTGACTGTGGCTCAGACCACGAACTCCTTATTGCCAAATTCAGACTTAAATTGAAGAAAGTAGGGAAAACCACTAGACCATTCAGGTATGACCTTAATCAAATCCCTTATGATTATACAGTGGAAGTGAGAAACAGATTTAAGGGACTAGATCTGATAGATAGAGTGCCTGATGAACTATGGACGGAGGTTCATGACATTGTACAGGAGACAGGGATCAAGACCATCCCCATGGAAAAGAAATGCGAAAAAGCAAAATGGCTGTCTGGGGAGGCCTTACAAATAGCTGTGAAAAGAAGAGAAGCGAAAAGCAAAGGAGAAAAGGAAAGATAAAAACATCTGAATGCAGAGTTCCAAAGAATAGCAAGAAGAGATAAGAAAGCCTTCCTCAGCGATCAATGCAAAGAAATAGAGGAAAACAACAGAATAAGAAAGACTAGAGATCTCTTCAAGAAAATTAGAGATACCAAGGGAACATTTGCAAGATTAGAAGATTAGAGATACCAAGGGAACATGCAAAGATGGGCTTGATAAAGAACAGAAACGGTATGGACCTAACAGAAGCAGAAGATATTAAGAAGAGGTGGCAAAAATACACAGAAGAACTGTACAAAAAGATCTTCATGACCCAGATAATCACGATGGTGTGATCACTGACCTAGAGCCAGACATCCTGGAATGTGAAGTCAAATGGGCCTTAGAAAGCATCACTATGAACAAAGCTAGTGGAGGTGATGGAATTCCAGTTGAGCTATTTCAAATCCTGAAAGATGATGCTGTGAAAGTGCTGCACTCAATATGCCAGCAAATTTGGAAAACTCATCAGTGGCCACAGGACTGGAAAAGGTCTGTTTTCATTCCAATCCCAAAGAAAGGCAATGCCCAAGAATGCTCAAACTACCGCACAATTGCACTCATCTCACATGCTAGTAAATTAATGCTCAAAATTCTCCAAGCCAGGCTTCAGCAATACGTGAACCGTGAACTTCCTGATGTTCAAGCTGGTTTTAGAAAAGGCCGAGGAACCAGAGATCAAATTGCCAACATCCGCTGGATCATCAAAAAAGCAAGAGAGTTCCAGAAAAACATCTATTTCTGCTTTATTGACTATGCCAAAGCCTTTGACTGTGTGGATCACAACAAACTGTGGAAAATTCTGAAAGAGATGGGAATACCAGACCACCTGACCTGCCTCTTGAGAAACCTATATGCAGGTCAGGAAGCAACAGTTAGAACTGGACATGGAACAACAGACTGGTTCCAAATAGGAAAAGGAGTACATCAAGGCTGTATATTGTCACCCTGCTTATTTAACTTATACGCAGAGTACATCATGAGAAATGCTGGGCTGGAAGAAGCATAAACTGGAATCAAGATTGCTGGGAGAAATATCAATAACCTCAGATATGCAGATGACACCACCCTTATGGCAGAAAGTGAAAAGGAACTAAAAAGCCTCTTGATGAAAGTGAAAGAGAGTGAAAAAGTTGACTTAAAGTTCAACATTCAGAACACGAAGATCATGGCATCTGGTCCCATCACTTCATGGGAAATAGATGGGGAAACAGTGGAAACAGTGTCAGACTTTATTTTTTGGGGCTCCAAAATCACTGCAGATGGTGACTGCAGCCATGAAATTAAAAGACGCTTACTCCTTGGAAGGAAAGTTATGACCAACCTAGATAGCATATTCAAAAGCAGTGACGTTACTTTGCCAACAAAGGTCCGTCTAGTCAAGGCTATGGTTTATCCAGTGGTCATGTATGGATGTGAGAGTTGGACTGTGAAGAAAGCTGAGCACCGAAGAATTGATGCTTTTGAAGTGTGGTGTTGAAGAAGACTCTTGCGAGTCCCTTGGACTGCAAGGAGATCCAACCAGTCCATTCTAAAGGAAATCAGTCCTGGGTGTTCTTTGGAAGGAATGATGCTAAAGCTGAAACTCCAGTACTTTGGCCACCTCATGCGAAGAGTTGACTCATTGGAAAAGACTCTGATGCTGGGAGGGATTGGGGGCAGGAGGAGAAGGGGATGACAGAGGATGAGATGGCTGG
This sequence comes from Bubalus kerabau, assembly GCF_029407905.1. Classification (NCBI taxonomy): domain Eukaryota; kingdom Metazoa; phylum Chordata; class Mammalia; order Artiodactyla; family Bovidae; genus Bubalus; species Bubalus kerabau. The sequence goes on from NC_073641.1 coordinate 20,319,724, forward strand.
ATGGCATCACCGACTCGATGGACATGAGTTTGGGTGGACTCCGGGAGTTGGTGATGGACAGGGAGGCCTGGCGTGCTGCGATTCATGGGGTCGCAAAGAGTCGGACATGGCTGAGCAACTGAACTGAACTGAACTGAACCATCTCCTACCTTCCACAATCTGTGCCTGTAATTCTACCTTCCTTCTATTGCCTACTAGTAAATATACATATTCATATCTAAGGCAAAGTTCCTATCCTGTGTACCAAGTCCCACTCCTCTCACATACTCAAGGGCCCACTACAACAATTGTCCTCTCTTTGCAGCATTATCAATTGTTCCTTGTCTACTAAAATTTTCCAAAATGTACAAACATATTTTAGCTGTCATCCACTGACTCAATGGACATGAGTTTGAGCAAGCTCTGGGAGTTGGTGATGGACAGGGAAGCCTGGCATGCTGGAGTCCAGGGGGTCGCCAAGAGTCAGACACAACTGAGTGACTGAACTGAACATTTTAAAAAAGACTCCTTAGACTCAATTCTTCTTCCTGCCCTTACCTCATTTCTTCTTTTTACCACAAAAAGCCTTGATAGAATTGTCTAAATTTGTTTTCTCCAATATCCCTCTTCCCAGTCACTCTTTTAATTTTTAACTGTATTTATTTATTTTTGTCTTTGTCCAACCCACTCCAGTGTTCTTGCCTGAAGAATCCCAGGGACGGGGGAGCCTGGTGGGCTGCTGTCTATGGGGTCGCACAGAGTCGGACACAACTGAAGCGACTTAGCAGCAGCAGCAGTGCTGGGTCTTTGTTTCTAGTTGCTGTGAGCGGGAGCTACTCTCTCATTATGGTGCCTGGACTTCTCATTGCGGTGGCTTCTCTTGTTGCAGAGCACAGGCTGTATGCTGCAGTGGGCGTCAGTAGTTGCGGATCTTGGGTGTGCAGGCTCAGTAGCTATGGTGCACAGACTTAGTTGCTCTGTGGTATGTGGGATCTTCCCGGACCCAGGATCAAACGTGTGTCCCCTGCAATGGCAGGTGGATTTTTGACCACTGAGCCACTAGGGAAGCCCTTCCCACTCACTCTTGAAACTCATCTCATTTGGGTTTTTGCTCCTTCTGTTCCTCCAGACCTGTTTTTTTTTTTTTTATCACAGTTAACCAATGACTTCTGTATTGCTAAATCAAGGAGCAATTTCTCATTCTCAGTTGATCACTTCCCCTACCTCAAAACACTTTCTTCCCTTGCTGTGACAAACGTATAGATTTTTTTTAGCAAATAATCTTTCTTCTCACCATTCCACTGTGGGTTGAATACATTCCCCACTCCCCTCTGATGTTGGATTTACCCATGTGACCTACTCTAGCCAATGGAATATTAACAAACTTGATGCGAGCAGTGTCCCCAGGAGCAAGCACGTTTTGGACTGGTTCTTGTACTCCAGTTATCTACCATGGGAAGATCTTTTCCCTGTGGCTATTGACTCTTCATTCTGGGCTCCAGAATTAACACACATTGAACAAACTGAAGCTAAATCTGCAACCTAAAGCAGAGCCATTCATCTAGGTCCACTGAACCTCAACCAGCCTGCTGACTTGCAGGCCTTAGGTGAGGTATATTGCTATAAGCCATGGATTTTGAAGTGATTTGTTATGCAGAACTGTTGTGGCAATAGCTGACTCATACATTTGCCTGCCAGGAGACCACACTCTTCTGATTTTACTCCAGGCTCAGGACTGTTCCTTCTCACTTCTTACCGCTTAAAAGTGGGGTACCCCAGGATGAAGTTCTAAAATCTCTTCTCTAGTCCCCTTCGTGGTGCTCTTAGCCATTCTCAGACCATTATATATCATGTGAAAGCTGACTTCTCCCAAATTTATGTTGCCAGGCCAGACCTCTTTCTTGAACTCCAGATTGGTAGAAACAGCCTCCTACTTGACACTTCCACTTGGATATCTAATAGGTGTCTTAAATCAGTCCCACAAACAGTTCCTGATGTCCCCCTCCCAACAGTCTTCTCTCAGTCCCTCTTTTCTTAGTAAATAGCAGCTCTTTCCTTCCAGCTACAAACACCCTGGAGTCAACCTCGACCTCCCCCCACCCTTCACACTGCATGTCAGCTCCTCTGGAAATCCTTTTGATATTACCTTCAGTATATATATGTATATGTATAACTATATATATTTTTTTTCTGTTTTTGCCTTGTAGGATCTTAGTTCCCCAATCAGGGATTGGCCTTGGGCCCTTGGCAGTGAAAGGGTGGAGTCCTAACCACTGGACCACCAGGGAATTCCCTAGAATATATTTTAAAATTTTAATTCTCTCTAACCACTCCCAGTCAAGCCGGTCCAAGCCACCTTCCTCTCTCATCTGGATGTTGAAAGAGCCTCCTAATTACCAAATTGCCTCTACCGTTCCCAACCTGCTCCTGCCCTACTCTCAAAAGAGTTGTCTTAGTGCTCCCTCTAAAAACTTCAGTTACGTGATGTCACATATTTACTCAAAATGCTTCCCTTGACCCTTTGGCCTTATTTATTGAGGTTCAACCACTCTGGCATCCTTGCTATTCTGTGAACTTGATCATCCGATGCTCACCCCTGCCATTAGCCTCATAGTTCCCACTGTTTGGAATGCTTTTACCCAGATAGACACACAACCTTGCCACTTATCTGTTTACAATTTTGGCTCAAATGCCTCCTTCAACTGAGGACTTCCCTGGCCACTTTAACATTCCAACTCCCTATCTCCAAAAGCCCTTATCTCTTTCCCTTCTTTATTTTTCTTGGCAGCACCGATCATAACATGACAGTTGTATTTCACTTGTTTATTTATCTGTGGTATGTCATCCCCAACTGGAATGATGCTAAGTGAGGGTAGATTCCACAAGAACAGAGAATTGTTGTTGTTGTTGTTATCTGTTGAATCTCCAGAGCCTGGAACTTAAAAGCACTGAATATATATGTTATATGAATGAATCCACTTGACTTTTGCCTACTTGAAATTTCATAATTATATGTAGGTATGTAGATAGTGACAAACACAAAAGCAAATATTGTTAAGCAACTGTCTCTAGTTCCCAGTAGCCATGTCTATTAAATGGCATGTTTTTATGATGAAAGCAAAGTTTATCTAAACAGAAGGAGAAATCTTTAGCTTCTCTAATACTTAATAACCTATTTTAACAAAGAATTCCAGGCTTCAGGATCACAATAATCAAGAATATCTAAATGATTAATAATATTATTTTATTTCCCTTGCCTTTAGTTTCGCTGAAGCTGGGATTCTCTTAAATTTGAGCTTTCATGTTTGTTGCTCACCCCCTCCCCAGTGGCTACCATGAGGGCTCTCAATATTTTGTATAAAACCTTTAAAATCTCCTGTTGATGCAGTAGGATTAGGTGGTGGAAGGCCACACCTGTACCTGAGTGAAACATGCTTCTTCTCCCTCCCCTTCCTCCTGGGTAGTCTGGACCTTCCGGCAGTGATTTCATGCTTAAAACTCAAGAGCAGAAACTCACAGACCCTGTTTGTGAAGTGCGGTGGCGGGGGTGGAGCGGGGGCGGGGCGGGTCAGGACTGCAGCCCCTCCTGCTCCTTTCCGGCTTCTAGAAGACAACTCAGTTTTCGTTCTTGGGTTTTTGCCTCCACAATAATTAACTTCTTAGGATTCTTATTTTACCTTCCAGATATTGATGCCAGGATTTCCAAACACGACAGCGGTTAGGAGGATCAAGATCAGACACAAAGCAAGGCAACGCCTAACATTCATCCTCACCCCACCATTCAGGCCAACCCAGGATAAGGAGAAGTCAATGTGCTGGAGTGTGCTGGCCACAGCAGCTGCGGTTACTAATTAGGACAAGAAAGTTAACTTGGATTATATACGATTTCCTCTTCATTGCTCTAATAGTCCCCTTCGCTCCCCAATATTTGCCGCAACTCTAGTTTTTAATAAGTAGGGGTGGGGTTGACCCGCACTGGGCCTCTCACGGCCGTAGGGTCTGGTCACCATTTTAGACACTGAATTAACCCTCCGAAAGAGCCTTTTCAGGAGCGAGAACTCCTTTTTTTTCTACCACTCCGCCGCTAGCCTCATCCTCGGCCAGGTTTCCCTCATTTCAGATTTTTCTGCAACTTAATCCTGAGTCATGCTTGACAACAGTTTTCACATTATTTAAACCTTTATTATTTAAACCTCGAGATGACCTCAGGTGATGACATCTGTGCTCAGAAAGAAATGTCCAGAGGTCAGAACCGATCTTCCCGAGCAACCCTCGGTGTCCGGTCCCAGCCGCGATGCGAGCGGCGGGGCGCCGAGCCAGGAGGAGGAGGGGCGCCCGAGGCCGCGCGCACCTCCCAGCGGGTCCTTCCCAGCGGGCGGCTCCTCCCCGCGCCCCCTCGCGGGTACCTGGCGGCCGCGGAGGGCGGGCAGGGGGCGGCGCTGCGCGGTGTCACGCGGCAGGGTGGGAGAGCGGGCAGGTGACACCCCGGCCGCCTCCGCCCCTTTTCTAGCTTGGTCGGTGGCGAAGGCAGCAGGGGCCGCTGTGAGGAGCTCCGCGTTCGCGCCGCCGCCCGCCGCCGCCCTCTGCTCGCGCGCCCAGGCGCTTCGGCTCCGCTCCTCGCGGGGTGAGTGCAGGGCTCCCAGCCTGGGGGCCGGGGCCTAACTTTTCCGGGGCGCAGAGGAGGAGAGATGGGGAGGAGAGGGAGAGGACCCCAGGACCGGGGGATCGAGGGCAGCCTAGTGGAAAGAACTTGGGCGCGGCGCGCGAGGAGTGGGATCCGGGTCCGGAAGACTCAGGAGCCCGGCCAGGCCCTGCCTGGACTCTGGGGGGCGCTTCGGAAGTTGTGGCCGCGACGCCGGCGAGTGCCCAGGTTCAAAGCCCTTCCCGCCAGCGGGCGGGGCCGCGGAGCTCACCTGCGCCCTCCCTGGGAGCCCCCACCCCCACCCCCACCCCCAGCATCGCACAGGAACGGTGGTCCCCGCCGTCCCTGGGTTTTGAGCCCTCCCCTAGCTTTCCCGGGGCACTGGGCCCCGCTGTTCCAGGCGGGAGGACAAAGGTGCTTGCTGGTGGGACGGGGAGGAAGAGGGACCTCCTCGACCTTGACCGCCGAGGTCATTTTCCAAGCTCCGGGATCTGGCCTTGCTCGCCACAGCCTACCCCTACCCCGCCTGCCCGAGCCCCTGTCTTTCTGCTTCTTTCCCTTCTGGGGTGCTTTTGTGTCCTCGAGGCCAGAATTAACTAGGGGAGCTGCTCTTGCTTTTTGGCTCCCTGAACTGCATCCTGTCCCGGCAGCGGCTGCTGGCTGAGGAGAGTGATGAGTACAGAGCAGTAGAACAGGTCGTGCCGGAGATGGAAATCGGAAAGCCTGTTGTTTCATCTTCCGAGGTATCGTTGGTTAGAAAATGGGCCTTCCCCCCTAATCAACCAGCGCTGATTCCAACTTACCGGATGCCAAGGGAGCGTTCTTTAGAGCTCCCTGGGGAAGGCTGGGACAGGAAGGATCTGGTCTCTACCCCTGTCCAGCTTGGGGAAAACAAGTCTCACAACGACTGAAGAATAGTTTTGGCGACCAAGCATTTTTCCTCTTACTGATCTATTCCCTCGAAAAGCTTTTTCACTTAACCCTATATTCTCAGGTTACTCTTTCTCGCTCTTACTGTTTCACTGCCCTGAAAGAGTCATCATACTTTTGATTGTCCCGTCTTCTTGCCCATCACTTGACTGTTAATTCCCTTACTTTGTAGTTTTTGTTTCTACTACTAGCTTGAAATTGTTCCCCTCTAGGTCACTGAGGATTAAAAAAAAAAATCCCCTCCACCCTCAGTGGCAGACATGTATTGAATGCTTCTTGGCCTGGCACTGTTCTAAGAACTTGTATCAAATCTGTTAATTCTCACAGCAGCCCTATGGAGTAAATAAATGAAAACATGATCCTTTTTCAATTAAGGGAACTGAGACACAGGAACTTGCCCAAAGGCACACAAGTAGCAGGAGGAGATTCCAACTGAGATGCGAACTCAGGGGCTGTGGTCCAGGGCTGAGGCTGGTAACAACCTCTGTGGGTACCCACTCACCTAGAGTTCCTTTCTTTCCTCTCTGACTTTCCTGAAGTCCTGTGCTGTTTCATGCTTCACTGACCAGGCTCTCATTCTCTGGTTCCTTTTTTCCTTCTTGTGTAACTTTGTACTCATTTAGGTTTCCTTTTCATAGAATTTTGTTACTTAGGTTATCACTGCTACTTACTCGCCTTAAATTCTGTGGTTTCCATGGATCTTATTCAGTTTGAGTGTAGCGTCTATCAGTGCATATTGTAATACAGCAAGTCCCCCTCATATGAAGAACCTTCCCGATTGTGAACTTTCAAAGGTCCAAGTGTGCATCTGGTTCCAGCAAGAAACAATCTGCGCCGTTAACGTCAGGTGTGAATGAAATAGCAGCTTGCTCTCCATTTCCTTTTGCTGATGACACTTCAGTTCTATCATCTCCCATCTCTTCTCCCTCCTCCAGTCAGTGATTCTTCTTGCCTGTTCACTTGATGCCAGCCCTTGTATGCCAGCTGTTGTACAACTGTACACATTTTCTTTGTTTTGTGTGTGTGTGTGTGTGTGTTTGTTTTTTTATGTATTATTTGTGTGAGAAGTATTATAAACCTATTACAATATAGTACTAACTCTGTTGGACTTACAAACACACTCTTGGAATAGAACTTGATCGTTTGTAGGGAACTTATTGTATTTCATTTGGATTTGTCTTGCTTTACGCCAAAGCATTTCTAGTTAACACCAGTTATGTTAGCTTCCCTCTCCTTTATCATAGTCACCCAGGTGCAAAACTCAGAGGTTGTGTCTCAGATCACACTTTTCCCAATCTGAAACCTCTTTTCAGCTTTTACCTTGTCTCTTCCTTCTAGCCTTCCTCATTCTCACCTCTGTTCCCCTTTTCTCTTTACTAGTCTCCCTCTTCCCCACTCCTGAACATTTGTTTATCGCTTTTATCATTTTTTTGTTGTTGGTTAGCTTCTTTCATCAATAGTCATGGTCCATAGAAAGATTGTAAACAAAGTAAGGCTAACTTTTCAAGCCTTGCAACTAGTATCAGCTTGATAAATGGTTGCAGAATATGATGCAAGATGAATTAAGGTAGCATATATTGGGTGGGTTGGATGATGATAGAAAACTTAAAAATTTTTAAGCTGGGTTTTAGAGAACGTTAGGGAGTTTGTTTCAGTAAACATAGGGGAGCTGGCAGACAATGCGAAAGAAGAGGAGTTGGCCTCTGTCAGCTACATTGCTGAAACCCGCCTATCCCGGCTAAACATTCCACTTAGAAGTGTAATGAATAAGGACTATATCAACAGAGAATCATGAATCCTAACCTTATCCTAGCAAAACAAGATATGAAACCACAGTGAGTTACATGAAAACCCCAATTTTACTGACAAATATAACACATACATAAAAATGCAGAAAACATAAATGAAGAGATTACCACAGTAGATAATTTAGAAGTAGAATAACTGTCTTATTCTGACAGTAGATATGACAGTTGGATATTCTGAAGACAGGCTAAATGGGAATCTTTTCTCAAAGCCTCTGTATAAGGTGATGTGGGCCTGGATTAATCCTGAAAGGCATTGTTGAAGAAGAACTGGCTGTGCTTGGGGAGGTCTGAGGTGAGGAGAAAAGAAAACTGGAAGGTGTTAAAGTGCTGAGATTGGGGAGCCAAAAAGAGAATTTCTGCCCCCGAGCATGATTCTACCACAGCAAACATTTTGCCATTTTACCTTTGTCTCTCTCATTTTTTAAATACATGTTTTCCTCTATCATACTACTATAGAGTTTTAATATTTTATATTTTCCTGGTAATATATAGTAAGCATTTTTCTTATAATTTCTAAAACTCCTATTATTTGCATTTATCCCAATAATTATAATATGATTTCCTTAACTAATCCTCTGTTGTTGGATAGGTGTATTAGCAATAATTATAAACAACTCACATTGCAATAATGCTTACCTTTGGAGATATGTCATTGTACAAATTGGGATTTGTTTCTTTATGCTAGGCAATGGAATGTACATAAAAGAAAGCCTCTGTCTTCAGGTAATTACTATTTCAGTTGAAGAAATAAGACTTTTTCTAATTTGTTTAATTGTTTATTCTTCTTGGTGTGCTACATGTGCAAACATCAGCTTTAGAATATGGAAGAATTTTGGAGCCTTAGTATATATAGTTGGGTAAACTCTGGGAGTTGGTGATGGACAGGGAGGCCTGGCCTGCTGCAGTTCATGGAGTCGCAAAGAGTCAGACACGACTGAGCAACTTAACTGAACTGATATGTAGTAGCATGTTAAATTGAGAACTGATCTTGAATTTCAATAAAATACATTATAAAGCAGGGAAAGAAGCATCCCATAAACACAAATTGGACTCATCCAATTTGGACTACTCACATTATGAAAAGCTGAACACCCATGCACTTTATAGGATCAGTCTTTTTTAAAAATTGAGGTTTTTAATTACTCCTAATTGATTTAGATAGGAGAAGGGGACGACAGAGGATGAGATGGTTGGACGGCATCACCAACTCAACGGACATAAGTTTGAGCAAGCTCTGGGAGTTGATGATGGACAGGGAAGCCTGGTGTGCTGCAGTCTATGGGGTCACAAAGAGTCAGACACGACTGAGTGACTGAATCAAACTGATTTAGATATATCAAAAGCACATGTTATTGCCTCGACAAGTAAAATTATCCTTTTTATTGGTGATAAATATGTCCAAAGAGATAGATATTTCCATTATTCAGATGAACTAAGTTACCATATAACATATAACTTGTAAGACTGCCTTGTTAAAGACAAATCTGCATCCACTTGGAGAAGCAGCCACAGGCCTTGACCACCAGCAGCCCAGCTCCTTTATTTCCTCCAATATCAAGTATAGAGTCAAACTCAGTCAAAATTTGGGAATTGCAGAAGTTCAAATTCAGTAAACATCTGAGTGTCAGGTTTGCATCAGGCAAAGTGGTTGGCAGAATGCTGAAGCTCGTCCAGGTCTGTGTGGGTTCAAGGGAGGTAAATACAGTACAGTGTGAAAAACTGCGATTAACACAAACAGAGCATGGGGGAAGCCAAACGGGAAGGCAGGCAAAACTGCCCTCCTGAGCCGAAAGAAGGAACGCTGGAAGTAGAGAGGGGCTGAGGGCTGGAAGTCAAATTCAGGCTGTGGTGCATTCAGAGGACTGGAGACACTGGAAACATCACTGCAGAGCAGGGTGTGATAGGAGGTTGCTAAGCATGCTTGGCTTACTGAAGGCTGCATTTCACCTAGTAAAAATTTTGGATTTTATCCTACAGGCAATGGGGGGTGCTTTGGAGCCCTTTAAGAAGGGAAGGGACCTGTTCAGATTTGTATTTCAAAAGCACCCCTCTGCACTTGCAACTTCATCATTCTGGAACCTCTCCCTCTCCTGTGGAGCTTTATCTCTTTTCTCTATCTGACCCTGGAAAGGACAGCTCCCTTCACTGTTTACATGAGATATCTTGATTATGCTCAGTGTACACAATAATTTGGGAACAGAAAATGAGCTTGTGCCAACTGTTTATAGAATGCACACTCTTGCTAACGATTACGAGGGGAAAAGTTTGGGCATCTTTTAGGTATCAGTCAATAGTCGCAGTCAGGCACTTTCTGTGCATTTTTCTCATGAATTGTCTGCAGACAGCAAGGTCTGCACCAGAATCCTTATAGCACACATGGGTGCAGAAAAGTGAAGAAAAGTGCTCAGGTGAAGAAGCAGCAAGTGTGCTCAGTAAGGGCCCAGGGTTACAAGTGTGTAGCCAGGATTTAAACCCAAGTATAGTTACAACATTCAGGCTCTTCCGCCTTAGTATACTAACTTTGTGGGTTGATTATTTAGAGGGTGTCTCTTAAGACACTAGGGTTCTGATATCCAACACTAGTTTTGTGAGGTTCCAAGTAGCTAAGATGGTAAAAAAAATCTGCCTGCAATGCCGGAGACCTTAGTTCGATCCCTGGGTCGGGAAGATCCTCTGGAGAAGGGAATAGCAACCCACTCAGTATTCTTGCCTGGAGAATCCCATGAACAGAGGAGCCTGGTGGGCTACAGTCCATGGGATCATAAAGAGTCAGACAGGACTGAGCGACTAATACTTAATAATACTTAAGGACAACCATAAACATAAACCTTATTTTAGACTTTTTAGGGTCAGTGGTAGAAATATGAGAACTAGAAAAAGAGGGTTTGGCAAGTTGTCCCTCATCTAAAAACAGCCCCCCGTTCCTTTGTCTCCTTCCTTTCCATCCCAAATTGTGGGATTTTTGTCTTAATAGCACATTTATGATGTATTTGTTTGCTTATTATAGTTACATGGCATAACACGGACAGATCAGAAGGAAAGGCTGCTTGTATCTCACGGGGTCTTACCCTTAGTCTGTCCAGGGCTTCTCTGCTCAATCCTCTTCTTACCATTTCCTGCCTTCTCTAGGCAGACAGTGCTGTGCTGGATCCTACAAGCCCAAAGATGTATGTCTGAGAAGCAAACAAATGCTGACCTCACACATTAGTCCCTCTGCTTTTATCCTGCAATTCGCTGCAAGGCATATTCTTATACCTTCAGTCTTTGAAAAATTTCTTTGAAATTCTAAGAAGTGAGACTTTAACCTGAAGAAAGAAAGAAAATAGAAATCACATTCTTAGGAAACCAATGTCAAGTGACTGCTTATAGAATAACTTATTCCTGAGCAAATGTGGAATTTAAAAAGTGAAGTGTAAGAACCACAACCTCCATTGTTCAAAGGGAGGAGCAAGGGGGTAATAGATATAATATTAAACATTAAGTATAGTCAATATTTTTACAGTTAAAAAATAGAAATATATTACGTTGAACATATTCAGTTGACATTTCTCTAGGAAAAGCCATTTGGATATTGGCAGTTACATATGATTCATCCTAATATGGGGCTTCCGAGGTGAAAATAGTGGTAAAGAGCCCGCCTGCCAATGCAGGAGACATAAGAGACAGGGGTTCGATCCCTGGGTCAGGAAGGTCCCGTGAAGGAGAGCATGGCAACCCACTCCAGTATTCCTGCCTGGAGAATCCCATGGACGGAGGAGCCTGGAGAGCTACAGTCCATAGCGTCACGGAGTCGGACACGACTGAAGTGACTTAGCATGCACACATCCTAATATAAAGATAATCCTCTTGACATCTAACTGGTTGACCCTATGAGCCCTTGTTCATTTCTCCGTAAAATATACCAAATGCTGCCCAGATATGATGAATATGGGCTTCGAGTAGCCTGTTCCCTGCTCCTATGACTGGGTCAGTGACTATCTTTATTGCAAGCCTATTGATGTCAGTTACGCTTGTTATTGTGATTAGGTAATTTAAATGTGTGTAAATCTATAAAAGTACAAAAGGAAAGAGTTTTATTCCTGTGAAGAGAATGTTGTATTCTTTGGAAAGTTTCCTTTAAAGCGAGTGACTTAAAAAGTAGGCAGGAGAACTGTAAAGAATTGGAGAGATTTTGAAAGCTTGAAAGATAATATCCTAAGCTTGCTTTGCAATTTTTTTCTGTTTGTTTTCTTTTTGTTTTTTAGTTTTCAGTCCACATAGAACACTAAAAGTGAGAATTGTAGAAAATAAATTCTGACTATGGTTTATGTGAGAAAAATATTGGGCAGGAATTCTTCCTCAAGGGAAATCTTGAAACTACTTTGGAAAACTGGGAAATTAGTGCTTATTAATATGTCTTAAGGTAAAGTACATATTTATGGTATATATATAATTTTTTGATTCTTCAAACAGTTTTTTTTTGATTAATCAACCAGAACCAGTCAAAATTGCAGCGGTATTTTTATTTTAATTACAGCTGTTAGACTATAATCATTTATGTTGTTTCATAGTAGATTGTCAGAACCTTTGCCTCTGTAGGTATTTTATGCACCTCATTAATAAAAACAAGTGAAACTTTGCCATTTAGATTGTAAAAAGCAGAGTACATGTAGATTTTTTTTTTCCTTTGCTTAGCATACCATACTAATGGTACATAGTCAACTCTACTTATTTTAAATTAGGCTTTTAGTATCCATATAATATTTAAGCTTATTTTAATAATGTGAACCCATACATAGAACCTAGAGCTGGTTCCTATCTCCCTTAAATGACTTCCATAAAGATTGAAAGCAAAGATACAAAGGCTAGCGTTAGCTAGAATCAGTTAAACTGGATCAATTTCTTAGTGTTATTAAGTTGGTAAGTTGAATTAGGCAAGGTATAATTTATTCTAGATTCAAATGTTTGTTATAGTGGTATGATAATTATTTTCTGAAACATTATAACAGGTTAGTGAAAAAAGACCAAACATAAAATGTGAAAAATAAAAATACATTTTCTAATAATAGTATTTATTGAACACTTGCTGTATGCCAGGCACTTTGCTAAATTCTAATGTGCCTTATTTAATCTTCATAGAAGCCCTACTAGGAGGATGGTAGTGTTTCTAGTGTATAGACAAGAAAACTGATGCATATAGAAGTTGAGTGACTTGTCCAAGATCATGTGGTTAGACACAGCATTGGAAATCAGACCCAGTTCAGTCTGAGCTCCAATGCCCACCTGCCCATGCTCTTACCACTTTATAATGTAAGTACTCTTAATCGGAATTTGTAGTATTGATTTTTTTTCTTTTTGTAAGCAGTTTATTTGAGAGGTGGTCCTAGGCAGTAATAGCAGGACAGGGGAAGGGAGGCAGCCAGTACAAAGAGTGTCAATGAAGATGGTACTACCACTACTGCGGGTGCCTAGGCCTCCTTCCCACTGGGACACTGCTCAGACTCATCCATCCAAGCGGCAAAGAAGTGCAAACTTTGTTGGGACATGTACATGTCTTTTAAAAGACACGTTAAAGTGTTTTGCACTTGGAAAGGACCTTAGAGATCCTTTAGATCAACTTCTTTTACAGATGAGGAAACCGAGGCCCAGCAAGTACAGGTCATTTGGCCAAGGCAGTGTGTGTTAGTCAGTCATCTCCAACTCTTTGTGACCCCATGGACTGTAGCCCGCCAGGCTCCTCTGTCCATGGAAGTCTCCAGGCAAGAATACTGGGACGGTTGTCATTTCTTCCTCCAAGGGATCTTTCCGACCCAGGGATCAAACCTGGGTCTCCTGCACTGCAGGCAGATTCTTTACCGTCAGAGCCACCAGGGAAGTCCAGTCGAGGCCATAAGCCTGTTTAAAATGTGGGACCAGAGTCACATATGTAAAAAACAACTTATGGTTACCAGGGGGAAGAGTGGGAAGGTATAAACTGGGAGATTGGGATTGACGTATACACATTACTATATATAAAATAGATAACTAATAAGGACCTTACTGTATAGCACAGGGAACTCTGCTCAATAGTATGTAATGACCTATGTGGGAAAAGAACCTTAAAATGAGTAGATACATGTATATGTATGACTAATTCGCTTTGCTGTATACCTGTAACTAATGCAACATTGTAAATCAACTACAATTTAAAAAAAATTGTTTTTAATTAGGAAATAAAACAAAAATGGGGGACTAAAAATGAGTTCTCCTGATTAGAGTCTAAATGGTTTTCTGATTTGCTAATTATTTTGTCTTCATTAATCTTAACTCTGAATATGACTTCACTACTGAATCTGGTTTTTTAAGATTTTTTTGATGTGGACCATCTTATAATTCTTTATTGAACTTGTTATTATATTGCTTCTGTTTTATGTTTTGTTTTTTTTGGCCCAAAGGCGTGTGGGATCTTAGCTCCCAACCAGGGATTGTACCCACATCCCCTGCATTGGGAGGCAAAGTCATAATCACCACCAGGGAAGTCCCACTACCGAATGCTTAAAGCCCCTAAATTGCCCCATCCATCCTTGTCTGTAAGTAACAGCATTAATTAGTCCTGTAGATTTTACTGTACATCATGACCAGGACAAGGATTGCGTTTCCCCTGTGTGATGAGTGGGACACGCAAAGCAATGTGATGTTTCTCGTTCTAAGGCCCATGAATTATAGAACCTAACCCTGAACCATGACTGAAAGTGTAAAAGAAGAAAAATGCATTATCTTAGCCAACACAGCTAAACCATCTGGCCCAGCCCATGCTAGCTCATCTAACAGCCCCCTAACACTCATTCTCTGTCCTGAGCATAGTTCATCACCTGTAGGTGACTGCCTGAGAATCTCATGGAAGTAGCATCTGTGGGACTGGATGGGGTGAGGTCGGAGGAGAGTTGCTGCCCACTGCTTTTCTGGGCACCCCCTAAAAAATCCGTCAACCTGCAGTCTTTCACTATTTCATCAGTAGACAGAGCAAGGTGGGCTGTTAACCATTTCCTTACTACCAAACAAGTAGGTGCTGCTGTTTTCCTCCTTGTCCTTCTTTGCTTGTGCATGCCATGAAAGAAGTTCTTTGCATGCATAATCTCAGTTCTTAGTGTAACCCTGAGTGATGTGTATCTCAACTCAATTTTAGAGATGAAAATTTGAGACTCCAAGAAATTTAGGTGATTTCTGCTAAGGTCACTGCAGGGTGAGTGGCAGACCTGCGTCTGTGCTTAGTCACCCAGTTATGTCCGACTCTTTGATCCCATGGACTGTAGCCCACCAGGCTCCTCTGTCCATGGGGATTTTCCAGGCAAGAATACTGCAGTGGGTTGCCATGCCCTCCTCCAGGGGATCTTTCCAACCCAGGGATCAAACCCAGGTCTCTCGCATTGCAGGCGGATTCTTTACCATCTGAGCCACCAGGGAAGCCCGGACCTGGGTCTAGAATGCAGATATTCTGATTACATAGCCTGCCATTTATTCTGTGTGACCTTAGAATCTATTTCTTCCTCTTTAGTAAAGAATCATGGAGGATGGCAGATAATGTGCTTATGAAATAGGACAAAGTTTGTATGTGATAATATATAATTTACATTCCACATTAAAAAGAATATTTGAAATGCTCACAATACATATATTATGATTCAAGCACAGAAGGGGGAAATCTAGGTGATAGAATTATGATAATGGAACACTAAATTTTAACTACTAGCTGGGAGTAGATGAAAGAGTAAGATGGTATTACCACAACTCTACTGGTTTGGTTTTTTAAAATGAAAGATCAGTTTTTAAGGTAATTTTTTCCTCCTAGAAATGAATTATAGGAGGAATTTATTTATCAAGTAGGTTCTTATAAAAAGGATCTTGAATCACTTCATGTAAATATAATGCTTTCAATAATAGTTTTGGTAAAGATGGGAAAATATTCTTTAATTAATATTGGTTCTTTATTTAAAGTTTATTTCCTTTTGGCCCAGCCATGTGGCGTGTGGCGTCTTAGTTCCCGATCAGGGATCAAACCTGTGCCCCCAGCAGTGGAAGCATAGACTCTTAACCACTAGACAACTAGGAAAGTCCCATATATTAATATTGGCTCTTGATAACTAATTTATTGTGGACAATAATGAAGGTAAACTCTGAAGCATCTCTTCAGGTAAACTTGGAAGCATCTCTTCAAAGGCATCAGGGTTAGGCTAATAAAATTTTATTGTTCAGTTGCTAAGTCATGTCCAACTCTCTGCAGCCCCATGGACTGCAGCACACAGCATTTCCCTGTCCTTCACAATCTCCCTGAGTTTGTTCAAACTCATGTCCATTGAGTTGCATGATGCCATCCAACCATCTCATCCTCTGTTGGCTCTTCTCCTCCCGTCTTCAGTTTTCCCCAACATCAGGGTCTTTTCCAGTGAGTCAGTTCTTCCCATCAGATGGCCAAAGTATTGGAGCTTCAGCATCAGTCCTTCCAATGAATATTCAGGATTGATTTCCTTTACAGTGACTGGTTTGATCTCTCTGCAGTCCAAGGGACTTTGAAGAATATTCTCCAGGACCACAGTTTGAAAGCATCAGTTCTTTGACGCTCAGCCTTCTTTATGGTCCAACTCTCACATCTGTACATGGCTACTGGAAAAACCGTAGCTTTGACTATACAGACCTTTGTCAGCAAAGTGATGTCTTGACTTTTTAATACTTTGTCTAGGTTCGCCATAGCTTTCCTTCCAAGGAGCAATCATCTTTTAATTTCATGGCTGCAGCCACCATCTGCAGTGATTTTGGAGCTCAAGAAAATAAAATCTGTCACTGTTTCCATTGTTTCCCCATTTATATGCCATGAAGTGGTGGGACTGGATGCCATGATCTTAGTTTTTTGACTGTTAAGTTTTAAGCCAGCTTTTTCACTCTTCTCTTTCACCTTCATCAAAAGACTCTTTAGTTTCTCTTTGCTTTCTGCCATTAGGGTGGTATCATCTGCATATCTAAGGTTTTCTCTTGGCAATCTTAGTTGTGATCCACACAGTCAAAGGCTTTCACAAAGTCAATGAAACAGAAGTAGATGTTTTTTTGGAATTCTCTTGCTTTCTATCATCCAGTGGATGTTTGCAATTTGACCTCTGGTTCCTCTACCCTTTCTAAATCCAGCTTGTACATGTGAAATTTCTCAGTTCATGTACTGCTGAAGCCTAGCTGGAAGGATTTTGAGCTTTACCTTGCTAGCATGTGAAATGAATGCGGTTGTACAGTAGTTTGAACATTCTTGTAGACTTCCCTGGTGACTCAGATGGTAAAGAATCTGCCTGCAGTGCAGGAGACCCAGGTTCAATCCTTGGGTCGGGAAGATCCCCTGGAGAAAGGAATGGCTACCCACTCCAGTGTTCTTGCCTGGGAAATCCCATGGACAGAGGAGACTGGTGGGCTGCAGTCCTTGTGTTGCAGGCTATAGTCCATGTGTCAGACACAACTGAGTGACTAACACTTTCACATCTGAACATTCTTTGGTATTGCCCTTCTCTGGGATTGGGATGAAAACTGACCTTTTCCAGTCCTTTGGCCACTGCTGAGTTTTCCAATTTGCTAGCATATTGAGTGCAGCACTTTAACAGTATCATCTTTTAGGATTTTCAATAGCTCAGCTGAAATTCCATTACCTCTACTAGCTTTGTTCGGAGCAATGCTTCTTAAGACCCACTTGACTTCCCACTCTAGTATGTCTGGCTCTAGGTGAGTGACCATACCATTGTGGTTATCCCAGTTATTAAGACCGTTTTTGTGCAGTTCTTCTGGGTATTCTTGCCTCTTCTTCTTAATATCTTTTGCTTCTGTTAGATCCTTACAGTTTCTGTCCTTTTAACCATTCAGCATCACAATAATCCAAGTCTATGCCCCAACCACAAATACTGAAGAAGCTGAAGTTGAATGGTTCTATAAAGACCTACAAGACCTTCTAGAACTAACACCAAAAAAGGTGTCCTTTTCATCATAGAGAATTGGAATGCAAAAGTAGGAAGTCAAGAGATACCTGGAGTACTAGGCACATTTGACCTTGGAGGACAAAATGAAGCAGGGCAAAGGCTAACAGAGCTTTGCCAAGAGAATGCACTGGTCATAGCAAATACTCTCTTCCAACAACACAGGAGTTGACTTTACACACGGACATCACCAGATGGTCAATACTGAAATCAGATTGGTTATATTCTTTGCAGCAGACAAGGGAGAAGGTCTGTACAGTCAGCAAAAACAAGACCTGGAGCTGACAGTGGCTCAGATCATGAGCTCCTTATTGCAAGATTCAAACTTAAATGAATAAAGTTTAGGTTCTTATAATGATTACAGTAACAACTCATGCTAAGTAAAGCAGGTTTTTTAGACCTAAGATTAGTCTAAGGATGGGCATTAGAGGGTTCATACCATCTCAAAAACATCAAATCTATGTATCCATTTTTGTTTCTGGAGTATAGCCCACAGCACCATAGTCTCAAAGCCTGTTGATTTAGGAGAGACATGAAATAAAATATATAAAATGCTTAATAAAGTTTCACTTATAAACATCTACAAGGATTAGCTTTTAATGTTAATGTTAGAATTAGGCATATAATGTTTTCACAAACTGTGTAGAATTTATCCAAGTTGCAAGGACACAGCACTAATAGCGAGGCCTGTCAACAGAGATGACCTTCTTCCATGATACTTTTCATTTCAGTTTTCCTGGTTCTCTAGGAAAAACGACTTCTGCTTTAAGTGTTAAATCAATATTCACTAGTTTATGAGATAAACCTTGACTATTTTCTGTGTGTTAGACACTGGAGATGTAGAAATCTGGAAGTCAACTCCCCTCCTCATTTCTTTCTATATCTCGTGCTCACATCCGATTTAGCAGCCATCATGTCAGGTATGTCCCCAAAGTGTATCCTGAATCCATCTGCTTCAATAAACTCCTAATCCTGCTGCCTCCCTGCCATCAATTCTCTACCAAGCAAGCAAGTTAATTTTTAAACACATAAATCAGATCATGTCACTGCTTTGCTTAAAAGCCTCTGATGAGAGTTTCAGTTTTATAAGATGCAAAGAGTTCCAAAGATGGATGGAGGTAATGGTTGCTCAACAATATGAATGTACTTAATACCACTGAACAATGCACTTAAAAATGGTCAGTTGGTAAATTTTATGTGTATTTTATTATTTATAATAAAATATAATCATACAACAACAACAAAAAGTCGTTGATGGTTTCCCATTGTACCTAGAATAAAAACTCTGACTCTTTCACTGAGGCCTCGAGACCCTGTGTACCCATTTCTCCAAGTCATCCAGCATCAGTCTCTTCCTTGACTCTGCTTGCTATTACTCCAACATACTGCTTGTCCCTGCCTCTGGCCTTTGCCCTTGCCTTTGTCTCCTCCAGGACTCTTCGCCCCTCAGATCCTTTCAAATGTTCTAGAACTTTCTGACTCCCCTCCTAGTGTTGCTGTCTTCTGTCTCTGTTGACCCAATCATATCAGTCTGTCATGTTTCATTTCTTCATAACTTTTTTTGTTTAAGTTTGGATAATCTTTGTTTTGAGCTTCCCCAATGGCTCAGCAAGTAAAGAATCCACCTTCAATGCAGGAGACACAGGAGACACGGGTTCAATTCCTGGGTTGGGAAGATTCCCTGGAGAAGGAAATGGCAATCCACTCCAGTATTCTTGCCTAAAAAATCCCATCGACAGAGGAGTCTGGTGGGCTACACTCCAAACGGTCATAAACAGTTCAGTTCAGTCACTCAGTCCTGTCTGACTCTTTGTGACCCCATGGACCACAGCACGCCAGGCTTCCCTCTCCATCACTGACTCCTGGAGTTTACTCAAACTCATGTCCATCGAGTCAGTGATACCATCCAACCATCTCATCCTCTGTTGAACCCTTCTTCTCCCGCCTTCAATCTTTCCCAGCATCAGGGTCTTTTCAAATGAGTCAGTTCTTCACATCAGGTGGCCAAAATATTGGAGTTTCAGCTTTAGCATCAGTCCTTCCAATGAATATTCAGGACTGATTTCCTTTAGGATAGACCGATTGGATCTCCTTGCAGTGGAAGGGACTCTCAAGAGTCTTCTTCAACACCACAGTTCAAAAGCATCAATTCTTTGGCGCTCAGCTTTCTTTATAGTCTTCACATCCATACATGACTACTGGAAAAACCATCACTTTGACTAGACGGACCTTTGTTGGCAAAGTAATGTCTCTGCTTTTGAAGATGCTATCTAGGTTGGTCATAACTTTTCTTCCAAGGAGCAAGCGTCTTTTAATTTCATTGCTGCAGTCACTATCTGCAGTGATTTTGGGGCCCCCCAAAATAAAGTCAGCCACTGTTTCCATTGTTTCCCCATCTATTTGGCATGAAGTGATGGGACCAGGTTCCATGATCTTAATTTTCTGAATGTTGAGCTTTAAGCCAACTTTTTCACTCTCCTCTTTCATCAAGAGGCTTTTCAGTTCTTTTGCTTTCTGCCATAAGGGTGGTGTCATCTGCATATCTGAGGTTATTAATATTCATTTCTGTGGAACACTGCAATCCTGGATTAGGCTGGATAAATTAATTGTAGGGGGATGACAGAGAATGAGATGGTTGGATGGTATTGCTCAAACATGAGTTTGAGAAATTCTGGGAGACGGTGAAGGACAGCAAAGCTTGGCATGCTGTAGTCCTTGGGGTTGCAAAGAATCAGAGATGACTTAGTGACTGAACAACAACAAAATCCAGAAATAGAAAGCACAAAGATTTAATTTAATCTTACTGTTGGTTACTTTCCTTATACACACTTCTTTTTGAGGACCATTTGTTTTTCTTCCTTTTATGGACTTATATGTATATGTTGTGGGTGTGTGCTCTTATGTACATGTATGTTATAATACTTTTCCTATGTTCTGATTTGTAATGGGAAAGACCAGTACGGTTTTTGTTCTCTCCAGGAGTTGTTAATCCACATGACCTACCCACCTACTCTGGGTACCATCTCCCTTCCCTGATAAGACACCATACTCTATTCCCATCCCCAACCACACTGAACCTGTTACTGCTAATTCTGGCTTGTCTCAAAGATTTGAGGTCAGTTTATTTCCCACCCTTGCTCTCATGATTCTTGGTTACTGCCTATAAGAGAAATGCCTTACTAGGCATCACAGCCTTTCTGTTGTCTCCTCCTGCTGTTAACCACACTTCCACTGTCTTTTCTTCATTGAAGCCCTCTTCCACTGTGTTCAAACTCTGTCATATCCTCATTGCCATCACCTGCCAAAAATAACTGAGTCATGGCTCTTCCCCATCCCATGCCTATATATCCCTTATAAGAAACTCCATCCACAGAGCCATTCAACAAATACTTTCCTGTCTGACATACTCCAGGTATCATCTCAGGTGCTGGAGAGGCAGCAACGCACAAAACAGAGAAAGATCCTGTTTACCCTGAGGAGCTTATATTCCAGAGTGTTATTAGGGAGTAAGGGGGAATCAGATAATAAACAAATAAATATAGAACATTGGTGAAATATATAAAAATCATGATAACGACTGCTACAGGGAAAAATCAAGCAACAAAGACAGGGTAGTCCATGGTGGTGGGGTGATGAATGTGACATTTTAGCAGAGATCCAAAGAAGTGAAGGAGTGGCCCTGGCAAGTATCTGCAAGAGACTTCCACACTGTTGGGATGGTGGTTTCAGATGTTCTTGGAGTGTTCAAGAAAGGACCAGGAGCCCGGGTGGCTGATGCCCTCTGTGTCAGAGGATAGGTGAGAAAAGGAGAGGTCGGAAAGGTAGTCAAGGCCACTTAGGACCTTGGAGGCCATTATAGGAACTTTGACTCAGTGTGAGTGAGGTGGGAAGACATTGGGGCATTTTAAGCAGAGAAGTGACGTGAGGGTTTTCATTTTATTTTGTTTTTTTTCTTCGGTGTGTTAAGTATGTTGAAGAGGAACAAAGGTGAAATAAGGGAGACCAGTTGAGAAGCTATTGCAGTCATTCAGATAAGGGAGGACCACTGTTAAATGAAGATCAAATTGCCAACATCCTCTGGATCATGGAAAAAGCAAGAGAGTTCCAGAAAAACATCTATTTCTGCTTTATTTGACTGTGTGGATCACAATCAACTGTGGAAAATTCTGAAAGAGATGGGAATACCAGACCACCTGACCTGCCTCTTGAGAAATCTGTATGCAGGTCAGGAAGCAACAGTTAGAACTGGACATGGAACAACAGACTGGTTCCAAATAGGAAAAGGAGTACATCAAGGCTGTATATTGTCACCCTGCTTATTTAACTTCTATGCAGAGTACATCATGAGAAACGCTGGGCTGGAAGAAACACAAGCTGGAATCAAGATTGCTGGGAGAAATATCAATAACCTCAGATATGCAGATGACACCACCCTTATGGCAGAAAGTGAAGAGGAACTAAAAAGCCTCTTGATGAAAGTGAAAGAGGAGAGTGAAAAAGTTGGCTTAAAGCTCAACATTCAGAAAACGAAGATCATGGCATCTGGTCCCATTACTTCATGGGAAATAGAAGGGGAAACAGTGGAAACAGTGTCAAACTTTATTTTTTGGGGCTCCAAAATCACTGCAGATGGTGATTGCAGCCATGAAATTAAAAGACTCTTACTCCTTGGAAGGAAAGTTATGACCAACCTAGATAGCATATTGAAAAGCAGAGACATTACTTTGCCAACAAAGGTCTGTCTAGTCAAGGCTATGGTTTTTCCTGTGGTCATGTATGGATGTGAGAGTTGGACGGTGAAGAAAGCTTAGCGCCGAAGAATTGATGCTTTTGAACTGTGGTGTTGGAGAAGACTCTTGAGAGTCCCTTGGACTGCAAGGAGATCAAACCAGTTCATTCTAAAGATCAGTCCTGGGTGTTCTTTGGAAGGAATGCTTCTAAAGCTGAAACTCCAGTACTTTGGCCACCTCATGCGAAGAGTTGACTCATTGGAAAAGACTCTGATGCTGGGAGGGATTGGGGGCAGGAGGAGAAGGGGACAACAGAGGATGAGATGGCTGGATGGCATCACTGACTCAATGGACGTGAGTCTGAGTGAACTCTGGGAGTTGGTGATGGACAGGGAGGCCTGGCGTGGTACGATTCATGGGGTTGCAAGGAGTTAGACACGACTGAGAGACTGAACTGAACTGAACTAAACTGTTAAGTGAAAAGCGACTTGGATTCCAGAATTTATTTAGAAGGGTGTTGTCAGGATTTGCTAGTGGATTTGATGTAGGGGTAAGAGGAATGGAGGATTTTTTTTGTACTCTAAATTACTACGTGTTTGGATGGACTGGCCAGAATCCCACTATCTTGCCATCGCCACATCTGAAGCAGACTACCTTTTTCATTTTCATATGCGAATAGAACACAGTGCTCCTTTTTTGATGCTTCCCTCTCCAGCTTTACTCTCTCTGCTGTTCTTAACCCACTTTGTCCATCACTTCCCCTCCTGAGTCTCACATGCTTTGGACTTTGACATCTGACTTGATTTGGCATCTCCCCACCAGCTATTGCTCTGGGAAACTTCAAAACCCTTTCAGAAGCCAACTTAGGAGTAGCCTTCTCAGAAAAGTTCATTGTCTGACCCAACTGTGATAAGTTCTACCACACTGAAACTGCCTGCTTTCATAGCCTATCTCTGGGACTTTTAACCTGGATATGTGCCAAGAAAAACATCATCAGTTCTAAAAGCCCTTCTTCAAACCGTAGTCTCTGGTTTATCGGTTCTCTTACACCTCCCCTTCTTTATTTTTCCCTTCCAGTTTTATTGAGATACAATTGACGTACATAAACTCTGTATAAGTTTACAGTATAATTATTTGACTTTTACATCCTGAAATGATGACCTCAGTAAGTTTAGGGAGCTTTTCAGTGAACTTTAGTGAACTTTGCAGAACAAATCTGAAAATTGGGGGTGGGACTCCAGCATCAGTAGTTCTTAATGTTCTCCATCATCTCATAGTTACAAACTTAAAAAAATAAATTATTCTACCTTGTGATGAGAACTCTTAGGGTTTACTCTTGTGACAACTTTCCTATATATAAAACATACAGCAGTGTTAACTATGTTTATCATGTTGTTACATCCCTAGTTCTTATCTATCTTATAACCAGATGTTTGTACCTTTGCTGCCTTTATCCAATACCCTCTCCTTACATCCCTTGCCTCTCGAGCCACAAATCTGATCTCTTTTTCTATGACTTTGTTTGTTTTTGAAATACAATTGACCTACAACACTATATTAGTTCCTGGTACAGCATAGTGATTTGATATTTCCATACATTTCGAAATGATCACTGTGGTAAGTCTAGTTACCATCTATTATCATGTACAGATATTACATAATTACTGACGATTTTCCCCACACAGTACCTATCATACCCATGACTCATTTATTTTGTAACTGCGAGTCAATCTCTTAACCTCCTTTACCTATTTCTCTCCACCGCTCACCCGTCCTCCTGTACTCATAGTATGCGTGCTAAGTCACTTCAGTCATGTTAGACTTTTTGGAACCCTATGGACTGTAACCCACCAGGCTCCTCTGTCCCTGGGATTCTCCAGGCAAGAATACTGGAGTGGGTTGCCACGCCTTCCTCCAGGGGATCTTCCTGGCTCAGGGATCGAACCTGCATCTCTTATGTCTCCTGAATTGGCAGGTGGGTTCTTTACCACTAGCACCACCTGAGAAGCCCTTTTACTCTCAGAAAGACCTTCATTTTCCCTTAGTCTCTCAGCTCTCTACTTCTGTGTTTGTCTGGCAAATCCCTAACTCCAAATTAACCCCATAGTCTTCTTCTGAACATATACCTAGGCAGCTGAACAGAATTGCAGAAAGCTGGGTAAAAAGGTAAATTGATACACTATCAATGTATAGTTTCCAGACTCAGGTATACTCTGACCAACGTTACTTAATCCTTTCACTCCGTGATTCTCAACCTTGGCTGCAAAACAGAATCTTCTTGGAACTTTTAAAAAATCTCAATACCTGGGCTGTCTAGGCCAATTCAATCTGAAATTTCAGGGTGGGTCTCCAGCACCAGGAGTTCTTAATGTCTTCTGGGTGATTCCAGTATGCAACTGAGATTGAGAAACACTGCTTTCAACTTGTCCTTGAAAGATTTTCATTTTCTACGCCACACAAAACCTCTTTCTTTCACTACCCTCCAAAACCTTCCTCCCTAACCCTATTTTATCTTACTAATCAACCTCACCTCCTACCTTGCTAGAAAACTTGAAGGTTTTGTTGGTGAATCTTTCAATTTCTTGTCCCCATTTAGTCAACTGAACTTTTTAAGCAGTTTATTTATTTTTGGCTGTGTTGGGTCTTTGTTGCTGCATGTGGACTTTCTCTAGCTGCGGCAAGTGGGGGGCTACTCTTCCTTGAGGTGCTCAGGCTTCTCATTGCTTTGGCTTCCCTTGTTGCAGAGCACAGGCTCTAGGCATGTGGGCTTTAATAATGGTGGTGTACAGGCTTCGTTGTCCCGCAGCACATGGAATCTTCCCAGACCAGGAATCAAACCCATGTCCCCTGCATTGGCAAGTAGATTCTTAACCACTGGACCACCAGTGGTTAAGGACCACTAGGACCACTAGGAAGTCCTAGTCAGCTAAACTTTGAACTGGGGCATGGTTAGTGCCAGGCATTGTGCTGGGCATTGGGCATAGAGTGGCGGGCAGGATCAGAACAGTCCAGGCCATCCTGGAGCTTTCAGTACAGTGCCACAGGCAGGTGAGTAAATTATGGCACATGGTGAGGCAATCAGGTGTCACTGGAGCACACAGGAAAGGCCCTAATTTAGACTTGTGCCAGGAAGGCTTCTTTTCTGCATCAACTCATCTATGACTTGTCCTCCTTTCTCTTGCCCTTCATGGAGGATGACCTGCCAGACTCACCATCATGCTGGCCTGTGTCTCCATCCCTTCTATTTCTCCTCCACACATTCCTTGGTTGTCCCTCCCTGTTTCTGTCTATTGTTTCTTCCTCTCACTGGAAAAATTCTTAAGGTTTTACCAGAATGATAAAGCTTGATTGTGCATCTCTTTCCTCTTCTCTAGCCTTCACAAGCTGTTCTTTTGGACTCTTCCTTTTTCATCTTCTTTGTGAGATTTCTTCCCTCAGCCTACCTGTTAAATGATGGTATTCTCCACAATTTTTCTCATTCATCCATAACTGATTTTAATCACCATCTAGACATGTGCTGTGTGCTAAATCACTTCAGTCGTGTCCAGCTCTTTGCGACCCCATGGACTGTAGCCTGCCGGGATCCTCTGTCCATGGGGATTCTCCAGGCAAGAATACTGGAGTGGATTGCTGTGCCCTTCTCCAGGGGATCTTCCCAACCCAGGGATTGAACCCATGTTTCTTACGTCGCCTGCATTGGTTGGTGGGTTCTTTACCCCTAGCACCACCTGGGAAGGAAAGCTTCCCCAAATCTGTATCTATCTTCAGCCTTGACCTCCCTCCGAGTGCCTGCAGCCATCTCGACCTGAATGTCCCACAGGCTTGTCACATTGGAATTTATTAATTCCCTATTCCCTATTAATTCCCTATTCCCTATTATTAAACCTATTCCTCTTTCTGTGTTCCTTATCTCCTCTGGTGACACTGTCATGCACATAGTCACCCCAACCAAACCAGTAACTTCCATCACACTACCCTATGTCTTTATTCTGTCTGGAGAATCACCAAGCCCTTCCTGCATTGCCTCATACATTTTCCTTGGCTTTGTTTCTACCACCGTGGCATGTCAGCAGATCATCTCTGTCTTTGTTTAGGCCTTTCGGCATTTCTCACTGGGATGATTGCAATTAAATCTTAACTGGTCTCCCTGCCTTTAAGGCTCACACCCTGACATTCATCCTTCATCAGGTAGGTCACAACACTTGTTTGAGAGACATCCTTCAGAGGCTCCCCCTGCCTTTGCTAAGGCTGCACACTGTACTGAGAGGGTGCTTCTGGGGTGAGGGCGCGTCTTGAGGGTGGGGGTCTAGAGGATGGGGCTCCAGCAGAACTGTGTGGTTAAGTTCTTTTATGTCATTGTGCTTCAGCATAATATTTTGCCTTTTGAAAGCTTTCCATTGCCTGTGCACCACCTTTTCTTGCTCTTTCTCATTTGTACTTCTTCCTCAATGCATTCGTTGCCCCAAAGTGCTCCGTCCCTGCCAATCATTAAGAAGTAGCTCAGGTCTCATGTCTTTTAGGAGGTCTTCTTATCATTCACATCCTTATTAATTTATTCACTGAGATTCATGGGACATCTGCGTTATCTCAGGCAGCCAACAACATCAAAAAAGGTGTAGAAGATGGGAGTGTACCTGGGTGCATTCGAGCAGCGCTCCTTAGATTATCTGTGGTGATAGACCAGTTGAGTTGTTCTTTGTTTTGGCTCTATCATGGAATAATAAGTGGTCCTGTTGCACATGATTAAAATGCAGTTTGCATCACATGTGACTCACCAGATTAATTCAACAACACCCAAACTGGTCTATACCTTGTTAAGCAAGTATCACATACTTAAATGTCATTGAATTGTCAAGCTGCCATAAACATTTCCAAATACTTGATTTCTGGACTAACCTTGGACCAGAATGGTAATAAACCATTTGGACATCAGCACCAGTCCACTGGCCAGCTTTGAGTAGCAAGGTACTAGAGGATTGGCTGTAGATGCTATGGTAGGAGAGAAGACAGTTACACCAGGGACTCAAAAGACTAGACAGAGTACAGCTGCAAGGCGGGCAGAACCCTGTTCAGTTCAGTTCAGTTGCTCAGTCGTGTCTGACTAATTGCAGCACGCCAGGCCTCCCTGTCCATCACCAACTTCCGGAGTTCACTCAGACTCACATCCATCGAGTCGGTGATGCCATCCAGAGAAGGGCAAAAAAATTTTTTTTTAAGATATGCTCACCAGCTAGGTGAACAAGTCATTTTAGCCACAAGGAGAAATTGGAGCATAGAGAAAGGGAAGGTGGAGTAGGCTGGGACCACAAAGACTAGGATTGTTGTTTTTGTTCAGTCGCTAAGTCCTATCTGACTCTTTGCAATACCATGGACTGCAGCACAACAGCCTCCCCTATCCAGTGATGCTGATAAAGTGCTGCACTCAACATATCAGCACATTTGGAAAACTCAGCAGTGGCCATAGTACTGGAAAAGGTCAGTTTTCATTCCAATTCCAAAGAAGGGCAATGCCAAAGAATGTTCAAACCACCGTACATTTGTACTCATTTCACAAGCTGGTAAGTTTATGCTGAAAATCCATCAAGCTAGGATTCAGCAGTATGTGAACTGAGAACTTCCAGGTGTAAAAACTGGGTTTAGAAAAGGCAGTGGAACCAGAGATCAAAATTGCCAACATCTACTGGATCATAGAGAAGGCAAGGGAATTCCAGAAAAGCGTCTACTACTGCTTCATTGATTAAAGCCTTTGACTGTGTGGATCACAACAAACTGTGGATAATTCTTACAGAAATGAGAGTACCTGACCACCTTACCTGTCCCCTGAGAAACTTGTATGCAAGTCAAGAACACCAGTTAGAACCAGACATGAGACAACTAATTGGTTCCTAATTGGGAAAGGAGTATGACAAGACTGTATGTTGTCACCCTTTATTTAACTTATATGCAGAGTACATCATGAGAAATGCCAGGCTGGATTAATGATAAGCTGGAATCAAGATTGGCGGGAGAAATGTCAATAACCTTAGATATGCAGATGATATCACTCTAATGGCAGAAGGTGAAGAAGAACTAAAGATCCTCTTGGTGAGGGTGAAAAGAGGATAGTGGAAAAGCTGGCTTAAAACAACATTCAAAAAACTAAGATCATGGCATCTTGTCCCATCACTTCATGGCAAATAAAAGGGGAAAAGGTGGAAACAGTGACAGATTTTCTTTTCTTGGGCTCCAAAATCACTGCAGATGGTGGCTGCAGGCATGAAATTAAAAGATGCTTGCTCCTTGGAAGGAAAGCTATGACAAACCTCGAGTATTAAAAAGCAGAGACATCACTTTGCCAACAAAGGTCCATCTAGTCAAATCTATGGGTTTTGCCAGTAGTCATGTATGGATATGAGAGGTGGACCATAGAGAAGACTGAACTTCAAAGAATTGATGCTTTTGAATTATGGTGCTGAAGAAGACTCTTGAGAGTCTCTTGAACTGCAAGGAGATCAAACCAGTCAATCCTAAAAGAAATCCACCCTCAATATTCATTGGAAGAACTGATGCTGAAGCTGAAACTCCAGTAATTGGGCCATCTGATATGAAGAGCTGACTCATTTGAAAAGACCCTGATGCTGGGAAAGATTGAAGGCAAAAGGAAAAGAGGGTGACAGAGGATGAAATGTTTCAATAGCATCACCGACTCAAGGACATGAATTTGAGCAAACTCCAGGAGATGGTGAAGGTTGCAGGAGCATAGTAAATGGGGGTGCTATAAGGTAAGCGATGAGGCTTCAGAGTCAGCAGGAGTTGATTTTATTCATTCAGCAAATACTGTCTAAGAATCAACTATGTACCAGATCCTTCCTAGGCACTGGAGACAGAAGCCAAGCGGAGACAGTTTTCTATCTAGTATAGCTTAGGAGGGTCTCGAAGAGTAGACAGAGTTAGGCTTTAACTGCAAGCAGTCTTTGAAGCATTTTGAGCTGGAACGTGGCATAGTCAATTTAATCCTTGGGAAAATGACCCTGGTGAATTGAAAGAAATGGATTTGGGGAAATGGATAGCTATTGAATCAGGAAAGTTAGTTGAGAGGTGGTTACAGTAATCAAGGGAAGAGATGATAAAGATCAGAAAGTAGCAGTCAGTGGTTTGGGGAAGAAATGAAGGTGAGGGAAAGAGACTTATGAGAAAAATTATTGGAGTGATATAAATTAGAGGTCTTGAAGGGTCAGTTGAGTTTAGGATGGCTTTCAGTTTCTGACGATTAGGTTGCTGTTCAGTTGCTAAGTCATGTCCCACTCTTTTGTGACCCCATGGACTGTAGCCGCAAGGCTCCTCTGTCCATGGGATTTACCAGACAAGAATGTTAGAGTGGGTTGCCATTTCTTTCTTCAGGGGTTTTCCTGACCCAGGGTTAGAACCTGGGTCCTCTGCATTGGCAGGCAGTTTCTTTACTGCTGAGCCACCAGGGAAGCCAGATGATTAAGGCTGGTGGTCCAATTAATTCATTGGAAAAGGGTACAGTGAAGCACAAGCTGGAATCAAGATTGCTGGGAAAAATATCAATAACCTCAGATATGCAGATGACACCACCCTTATGACAGACGATTGAGATGGTTGGATGGCATCACTGACTCAATGGACATGACTTTGAATAAACTCTGGGAGTTGATGATGGACGGGGAGGCCTGGCGTGCTGCAGTCCATGGGTTTGCAAAGAGTTGGACACGACTGAGTGACTGAACTGAACTGTGGGTGCAAAGGAAGGGAAAGGGATTAGAGGAGTGGTAAGTAGAGCATCTGAGGACGTTATGCAGTTAGGTGCCTCCTCTCTGTGCTCCTACACTGTGTTGTGCTAACCTCTATCATAGAATTGTTTACTGGGTTTCTAAGCTTATAAACTCCTTGAGAACATGTACTTACTTTTCTGTCCTAAACATTTGGCAGCGAGCCTAACATGAACAGGCTCCACAAGTGGTTCTTTAGCTGAACACAAAGGGAGAATCTTTATTTTCTATTGCTGCCATAACCAATCATCACACACTTAGTGAATTAAAATAACAGAAAGTTACTATCTATAGGTCTGTAGATCAGAAGTCCAGGTTGGTATGGCACATGGAACTGTGCTCAATATTATGTGGCAGCCTGGACACAAGGGGAGTTTTGGGGAGAATGGATATGTGTATATGTATGGCTGAGTCCCTTTGCTCTTCACCTGAAACTATCACAACATTGTTAATTGACTATACCCCCAATACAAAATTTAAAGATTTTTAAAAATTTAAAAAAAAAAAAGAAAGAAATCCAGGTTGGGAAGGGTAGTTGCTGTGCTCTGTGTTTTACAAGATGTTGGCCATCTTTGCTCTTATCAGAGGCCTCCAGAAAGAATCTGTTTCCCAGCTCATTCAGTTTGCTGGCAGAATTCAGTTCTTTGTGGCTGAAGGACTGAGGTCCCTGTGTTGACTGTCATCAAGGGCCACCTTAGCTCCTAGGGGAGCTCTTTCCAGTCCTTGAATGTGGGCGTCTACATTTGAGCACCATCCACAATTCACTGAATCCTTCTGCTTCCAGTCTCTGTCTTCCTTTCTTCTCCCAGTCAGACAGTTCTCTGCTTGAAAGGGCTCGTGTGATTATATTGGGCCCACCTGGATAATCCATGATAATCTTCCTACTTTAAGGTCTCTAACCTTAATTCGATCTATAATAGAGTCCCTTTTCTATGGAATATAGTCGCAGATTCCAAAGTCTAGGGCATGCACATTTCAGGGGAGGTGGTAACATTACTAACCCTATTAGTAATTATCCACCAAGTTGTGTGGCGATTACGATCATGTTTCTTAATTATTTATTAATTCCAGCATATCCCATTTGTACAGGGGAGGACAATGAGATTGAGGCTGGCCCAGGTCAGAGGGAAACAGGAGCTGAGGGAGATGACAGTCCTTCAGTGTCTACTGTTCCTTCCAGTCATCTGTCTTTTTATCTGTCCCATCCATCCATCCCATCCAGTCATCCTTTCAACCTGTCATTCATAAACATTTGAGTACCTGCTTTGTTATAAGAGTCTATGCTAGGTTGGAAAATGCAGGAATGAGTGAACTACAAAGATAAATGACTCCTGATTTCTGTTAGCTTGTTTTCAGTATATTGATGTCTACATCAAATTTTCATTAGTTCATACCATGTACTGGTGAGTTTGGCTTGTCTTGATAAGTTTTCTTACCTGCTTTAGTGAATAATCTTTTTTTAACATGCTTTATCTTCATATCTTATACCAAGGATTCAGTAAATTTGTGTGATTATGATCATTACTGCTTGGGTCACTCCCTTTTATGTGTGGCCATAAAATATAGGAAACAATAAATGTATATTATTGCTGTTTTAATTTTTAACTTTATTAAAATGAGTAACCATTGTTACCAATTTCTTACCAATTTTTCCAGAGACAAGGAAGTATTTATGTTGTACATGGTAATAATTTTATTTTTAAGTGATTATTTCATTGAAGCTTAAAGATACTTCATTCCTTCTTATATCTACATAGTATTTCCTGATATGAATATGCTAATTTTTTAACAGGTCTCATATTAGCAGACATTTAGTTAGTTTCCACTTCTTTTGCTGTTAAAAATTGTGAAAAATCTTCTACATGTACCTTTCACAGTGTTAAATACATAACACCTGGAATATTGCATTGCAGCAATTGCCAAATCACTCCCACAGAGGTTGTACCAGCTCAGATTCCTACCAGCAGTATACAAGGGTGCTTATTTTACTATATCTTGGTCAGCACAGTGTGTTATGAAACTTTATGGTCTTTACCAATTTGATAAATAAAAATGGCATTTCACTTTAAATTTGAACATCAGATTGCTGAGTAAGTGTGGACATCTTTTTTGCATATATTTTAGAGTTATTAACATTTCTATTTCCTTTTCTATAAACTATCCACATTTCTTACCCATTTCTCTGTTGGGTTGTTGGCTTTTTTCTTATTAATTTGCTGGCAACCTTTATGTATTAAGGAAACTAGCCATTGGGGAGATAAGCTGCATCTATTTTTCTTTCTGTTTGATTTGTCTTTTCTTTCCCTCCTCATATGTATTTATTTGCCTGTGACAGATCTTAGTTGCGGCAGGTGGGATTTGTTCTTGTTGTGGCATGCAGACTCTTTAGTCAGTTGCAGCCTGTGGGATCTAGTTCCCTGACCAGGAATGGAAATTGGGCCCCCTGCATTGGGAGTGTGTAGTCTTAGCCACTGGACCAGCAGGGAAGTCCTTGTTTGACCTGTCTTTTGATTTTGTATAACTTAGGCTTTTGACACACACAAACATGTAATTTTAGGTGGGCTTTACATGTTTACAAACTGTACATGTCTGACTTCTTGACTTTGTGTCATGGTTGGAAAGACCATTCCTCATTTCAGAATTATGAAATAATTATCTCAGATTTCACAAAATGTTTTTTAAACTTTTTATTTTGAAATAGTTATAGAATCATAGGTAGTTGCAAAATTAGTATGAAGAGGTCCTTCACTCGGTTCCCCCCAGTCACCAGGAATTTTTATAGTTTCTTTCTTTCTTTTTTTTTTTTGTATCCAAAACGTGTTTATTGGGATGGTTCCCCGTTCATCTTGATACAGGGGACTTTTAGCGCTGCTTCCATCTGAAAGAGCATCCTTCTGTAAGCCTTGCTTTTCCTCCTGTAGGCTGGCAGAGAACAGTAAGCAGCCAACACACAAGACTACTGTTTGTGCATGGCTAAAGACGGTGGTGATTTTATAGCATCCTGGGCAGTTTACATCCATGAAATAGGAATTGGGGCTCTGCACCAGGCGCTTCTTCTTGTGTTTCCTCTTCTCCTCTTCTGGAGACGGATGAAGAAGATCCTTTGCGAGAGGCATGTTCTCATGAGGAGGTCGTCACTGCCGGAAAAAGCAGTTTCATTTTTTAAATGTTTAAATTTTTTATTTCTCTGAAGTTTATTTTGGTATGAGATGTGGATTCCAATTTTTTTCCAATTGGTAACCCATTTGTCTAACATTATTTACTGTCATCTATATTTTCCCCAATAATTGAAAATGCATGGGGACTTCCCAGGTGGCTCAGTGGTAAAGAGTCTGCCTGACATTGCAGGAGACACAGGTTCAATCCTTGGTCCGGGAAGATCCCACATGAACTGGAGCATCTTGCGCATCACAAGTGTGCCTATGCTCTAGAGACTGGAAGCCGCAACTGCTGAGCTTCTGCAGCACAATTATTGAGCCTATGCTCTACAACCAGTGAAGCCACCGCAATGAGAAGCCAACACACCATAACTAGAGAGTAGCCCCTGCTCGCCACATCTAGAGGAAAGCCCATGCAGCAACGAAGACCCAGCACAGCCCAAAATAAAAATAAATAGTAAAAAATGCATCTGTCAATCATATGCTAAATTCCTGCATATACTGGTTAATTTTTTCCAATATTTAAAGTATCACAACCAGGGAATTCCCTGACCTTCCAGTGGCTAAGGGGCTTCCCAGGTGGCGCTAGTGGTAAAGAATCTGCCTGTAAATGCAGGAGACATAAGAGATGCAGGTTCAATCCCTGGGTTGGGAAGATTCCCTGGAGGAAGACATGGCAACCCACTGCAGTATTCTTGCCTGGAGAATCCCATGGACAGAGGAGCCTGGTGGGATCGCAGGGAGTTTGGCATGGCTGAAGCGACTTAGCACACACACATGCCAGTGCTTAGGACTCCAGGCTTTCATTGCTGAGGGTCCAGATTCAATGCCTTGTTAAGGAACTAAGATCCCACAAGCTGTGAAGCAAATAAATAAGTAAGGAAGTATCATAACATGAAGGGACACTAAACTCTCAGTGTATATTTCCCATGAGCTACATGTTGAGATGACCAGAGTTGACCTTGTTTCAAAATTATTCTGGTATAATTTGGCCTGTTGGTCTAGAATTAACTTTGTACTGTTGTGGGTGTGCTGGGATACAGGTAAAGAATTCACTCCTTGGCCTCCAGGAGCTCATCTTAGCTTATTGATCCCAATCTGTGAAAGTAAGGCCTTTAGAATATGTAATGATTAAGGTGAACCACACCATTAATCTCACAAAACCCTTCTGAGGGATGTATATTATCTCCATGTTGTAGATAGGAAATAGAGACTTAGAAAGATTAAAATTGCCCAGACCCAGGTCTAGAGCAAGTAGGCAGAGCACAGACAGGTTCTGGCCTTGTTATTAGCATTATCCCACATTGTGCTAGGACATGCCTCAGGCCTGCCGGAGATATCTCTTTACTCCATCAGTCTAAGATAAAAACTGACATCACTTCTAGGCTGCAACATAACTCCATTGTTCCCTTTTGCCTTAGCAAACCTAAATCACCATTTTTAGTTCTTGCTTTCCAATGAAAGGGCTAAGCAAAGACAGATAACTTTTCCAAGGTTTTTCTGGTTTCACTCTGGTTTTCCTAAAGGAAAAACAAAATACTCATCTGCTTATTGAGTTATCTGAATTTAAGGAGTAGATTTAGATAATTCTTAAATTATTTCCCAGTGCTGTGATTCAAGATATATATTTTTTAATCTTGCTACTTGTTTTCCATAGTTTGATGTGCCTATATAGGAGAGAGTGAACAAAAGCATTTAAAGAATGACAAGTATTTTTATGTGGGTTATTTAAAGGGAAAACATGCTAGAAATTCTTTAATCCAATTAAAATCACATCTGTTAAGGGAAGTTCCGTAGGCTGATTATTGTGTAGTATAATAGCAGTCTTGATTTCAGTTCATTACATTAGCTTGCCAGGATATATTTCAAGTTGTTCAGTCGCTAAGTTGTGTCTGACTCATTGGAGCCTCATGGACTGTAGCACACCCGTCTCCCATGCCCTCCACTATCTCCTGGAGTTTAATCACATTCATGTCCGTTGAGTCAGTGATGCTGTCTAACCATCTCATCCTCTGCTGTCCTCTTTTCCTTTTGCCTTCAGTCTTGCCCAGGTTCAAGATCTTTTCCAATGAGTTGGCTCTTTGAATCAGATGGCCAAAATATTGGAGCTTCAGCTTCAGCAACAGTCCTTCTGATGAATATTGAGGGTGGGTTTCCTTTAGGATTGACTGATTGGATCTCCTTGCAATCCAAGGGACTCTCAAGAGTCTTTTCCGGCACCACTGTTTGAAAGCATCGATTCTTTGGCATTCAGTCTTCTTTATGGTCCAATTCTCACATCTGTACATGACTGCTGGAAAACCCATAGCTTTGACTATATAGATCTTTGCTGGCAAAGTGATGTCTTTGCTTTTTAATACGTTGGCTTTGCAGGTGGCACTAGTGGTAAAGAACCTGCCTGCCAATACCGGTTAGACATAAGACGCATAGGTTTGATCCCTGGGTTGGGAAGATCCCTGGAGAAGGAAATAGCAATTCATTCCAGTATTCTTGCCTGGAGAGTTCCGTGAACAGAGGAGCCTGGTGGGCCATAGTTCATAGGGTCGCACAGAGTCGGACACGACTGAAGCGACTTGGCACGGTACAGGTTTGTCAGAGCTTGCCATCCAAGAAGCAAGGCTCTTTTAATTTCATGGCTGCAGTCTCCATCCGCAGTGATTTTGGAGCCCAAGAAAAGGAAATCTGTCACTGCTTCCACTTTTCCCCCTTCTATTTGCCATGAAGTGCTGGGACCGGATGCCTTGATCTTAGTTTTTTAATGTTGGAGTTTCAAGCCAACTTTTTAAAGGCTGCCACTTAAAATTCTCTATGTGCTTTGAGTTCAAAGTTATCAATTCACACACCCTATATGGTCCACTTAAAATTTCTGTTAGTTGCAGTGTAGTGCTTGAGATGCTTTTCATGGGATAGAGGTTTAAGGTGAAGTAAAGCAGGTGAGTCTCTAGCTCTGAAGTTTCCTCTTACTGTTAAGAATTATCACTGTAGCAAAGTAAGGTCTTCCAGATGATGAGAACTTCCAGAATGGCCCAGTTCTCTTGGAAGTCGTGTCTGTGTGTGGTCTCTGTAGATGGTCCTCACACTGGCTAATTTCAATATCTAGATACAGAAGTCATTTCATGTGTTTGGTAGCAGGGAGTATATTCTTAGGGTCTAGTGAGCCATACCCAAAGCTAGCTATACCCAAGAAACTGATTCCTAAACTAGAATTCCAAGTCATTCATTTAAAGTTGGTCATATGTATAGACAAAACCAATATTGAGTAAATGTGCAAGTGGATAATCCTGCTCAAGAGATCCAGGTCTATGTGAGAAGATTGTTTGTTAAAATCAAAGCAAATATGTCCGATTCCATTCTCCTCTCTAGAGATGATTCTTTCTTTTAAATCCTTCTTTCACAACACCCTTCTCTGTAGGGCAGGGAAACCTAGTGAATGCTTTAGCAACTGTGTTGCTGAGACTTTGAGGGGACCTCTGTTGTTCAGTTTGCATTCAGTTTTACATCACTGTCACTAATTTAAACAGAACTACCACAACCTGCAGGCATACATACTTTGGAGATACCAAACGTTTGGATCCAGACCACCCCAATAAAGTGAGTATGGAGATAAGGCACATGAATATTTTTTTTCCAGTATATATCAAAATTAGGTAACATCAAAGATCACTGATCTCAGATCACTGTAAAAAAAATACAATAATAAAATGCAAAAGTTTGAAATATTGCAAGAATTGCCAAAAGTGGCATAGAAACACAAAGTGAATCAACACTGTTGGAAAAATGGCGCCAACAGACTTGCTTAATGCGAGATTGCCACAAAACTGCTTTTTGTGAAAAACACAATATCTGTGAAGCAAAATAGAATATATGATGATGAGGCAAGGTATACCTATATTTTGATGAACTGCTAAACTTTTTTCCACAGTGGCTGCACCGTGTTACAATTTCAGTAACAATGTATGATTGTTCCTCTTCTTCCCTGGTTATTGTCTGTCTTTTTGATGATCGCCATTCTAGTGGCTGTAACGTGGTTCTCTGGTCCACTTCCGAATCCCCAGGATAATCCTGGACCTGCTTATGATCTTAGTAAATGTTGGTTGACCGGCTAAGTTTGTTTTGACATCTTGTGTCTCTTACCACACTGGAAAGCTGTGTGCTGCGGTGAATAGGCACAGACCAGAGTCCTGTTGAACTTTGAAAACCTGCTCTATAACATAATAACTGTGTGATTAGGGACAAGTCTCTTAAGCTTCAGTTTCCTTATCTGTGACATTAAGATTGTTGTTGTTGTTCAGTTCCTAAGTCATGTCCAACTCTTTGTGACCCTGTGGACTGTAGCCCTCCAAGTTTCTCTGTCCTCCACTATCTCCTGGAGTTTGCTTAAGTTCGTCGGTGATTGACGAATTTGCTTAAATTCACCACTGAGTCGGTGATGCTTTCTAACGGTCTCACGCTCTGCCTCCCCATTTAGATAATACCCTTTCCCTAGAGTTGATATGAGGGTTAAGTATTGAATAGATAATGTGAGTGAGATCTCTAGCATAGGACTTGACCCAGAGCCCTTGATAAGTGGGGAATGTTATTCTCTTGGATAACATGGGCAGCAGCTTACCCTACTCCTGTACCTCAAGAAATAGAAGTAACAGTTGATTTCAGATACACCTAATTGTACTGCTGGTGGTAAGCTGGGTCAGCTCCCTTTCTTTCTTTATAAAATCTCCCTGCAAATCTACTCCCAGAATCTGTTAACACTTCTTCAGTTTTTGAGCAAAAACCACTGAGGTCTGGTGAGATAGTTGATTGTCATTTGTGGTTTTGCTTCTTCCTTGGGAATTTCTGCTTAAGCTTTAACCAACCCATTGCTAGATGTGCTTGCTTTTATTAACTCGTTGTTAAAAGGGCATTCCTTTCAGAAGCACTGGTTTTAAAAACTTTAATAAAAGCAGCTTTTTAATTGCAAAAATCCCCGATAATGAGGGTTCCGGTTTGGCATGAATTGATTAGGGCAACTGTGAAAAGTCTTTCTGACCTTTGTCAGAGAAGTTGTTTTAGCGGAACTTGTTGCCACCTTGCTTGTGAACCTCTTGTTTAGTTTATGAAAGCAAAGGAACTGCTTTCATCTGAGACACACTGTGGCAGAGTTCCCTTGGCAGGAAGTGTTTGTCCTTACAAATCTCATACATAGTGGTTACAAGGGAGACCTTGGTATTTGTCTTACTTGTTTGTGCTTTATGGTGATTTCATGATTATTTCGGTGTTTTCACCTGAGAGTAAGTCTGTACAGTAAGTAAATGTGACACACTTGCCCTTAAGGATATTCATTATTCAGCCTCAATCTGTCCAGGCATTTAAGTTGTTGTTGTTGTTTTTCCCATTTGTTTGTTTGTTCTGGCTGCACTGGTTCTTCGTTGTTGTACATGGGGCTTTCTCTAGTTGTGATGAGCTGGGCTGCTCTCCAGTTGCGGTGGATGGGCTTCTTACTGCGATGTCTTCTCTTCTTGCAGATCACAGCTCTAGGGCATGTGGGCTTCAGTAATTGGGGTGCCTGGGCTCAGTAGTTGCCGCTCACGGACTCCAGAGTGCGGGCTCAGTAGTTGTGGCACTTGGGCTCAGTTGCCCCACAGCATGTGGGATCTTCCTGGACAAAGGATCAAACTAGTGTCTCTTGCATTGCAAGGTGGATTCTTAACCACTGGATCACCAGGGAAGTCCTAACTGTCAAGTTGTATCTGCCTCTTCCCTACTTTACAAATCCTTGTGTGCTATACACCTAGACTAATGGTCTTTTAACAAGCATCTCCTAAGTTTCTAAGTCCGTATTTCTGTTAGCAGAAAACACGTGATAGGAGCAAAACCAAACAGTTGATCACTTTTGAGGTTAAGAGGGAGGGGAGAGGACAGGTGGAAAATAGCTTTCTGGAAAGAGAGAGAGAAAGAGATTTTAACATTTAAAGTAGTAAGGAGTGATGAGAAGTGAATTTGAATGGGGAGGGCGGAATCAGATAATGGAGCTGAGAACTTGGGACTTGATAAGATTTATAATGGGGAGTCACTGTAGGTTCTTGAGAAGGGAGAAAATATATCAATAATAGGCTGATTTTTTTTTTTTTTCTTCTGGTACTAATACTACCCTAAACATGAAACTAACGGGATTAAAAGTGGAGGCAGGAGTTGTCCCCATACAACTGCAGTAACACAAGGTGAAGTGGAGTTTGGATTATTAGTGTGAAAAAGGTGGAGAAAGGTTTCATCTAAAAAGAAAAATCAAAGTAACCTGTAGCAGTTTGCAAGTTAGAGGCGAAAGAGCACAGTCAAAGATGAGTCTGGTGTTTTATGTCAGAGAAAAATCAAGCCATTACCATTAACACTGGATAAAGAAGCCAACTGGCAGAACATAGAAGTTGGGCAAGATGAGTTTCTTTTGGGATTAGTCAGGTTTCCTGTGACAGTGGAACATCCAAGTTATAATGTTTATGGGCAGTTGCAAAATAGTGGCCCCTGGCATGCATGGAAGGTTAGATCAGAATGTAGATTTGGAAGTTATTACCAAATGATTTATAGTAGGAATAAGAGCAGGAACAAGACAGATTGAGGGCAGGAAGCCCCAGTGCAGGAATGTGAAGAAAGGAACCTGCAGAACAAAATTATAAAGAACTGACTGGTAGAAAGGCATGAGGTCGGTTGGAAAAGTGCTGTATTCTGAAAACCAAGGTCAGGGTTTCAAGCTGCTGCTGCTGCTAAGTTGCTTCAGTCGTGTCTGACTCTGTGCGACCCCATAGACGGCAGCCCACCAGGCTCCCCTGTCCCTGGGATTCTCCAGGCAAGAGCAAGAACACTGGAGTGGGTTGCCATTTCCTTCTCCAATGCATGAAAGTGAAAAGTGAAAGTGAAGTCACTCAGTCGTGTCTGACTCTTAGTGACCCCATGTACTGCAGCCTACCAGGCTCCTCCATCCATGGGATTTTCCAGGCAAGAGTACTGGAGTGGGTTGCCATTGCCTTCAGGAAGAAGCCATAATTGTGGGATGGCAGGGAAATGCGTATAGATAAGAACTCATGAAAAGCCTTTTCACATTGCGCCTGTGAGCGAGGACACCTTTAAGCAAGAGAGACAGTTAACTGAGGACAGTCACACCCTTTAGTCCATGAAGCACCCTTTAGAGACAGTAGGATCCAGAATCTTCACCATGATGAATTACAGTATGTCAGATCTACTCAGGAACAGTTCCTCTCTCTTATCATATGCCCAGGCCTTATTTTTTCCATTTGCCTTATGCTCCAGCATGGCCAGGGGCTTGTTGCTGTGGTTATTGATTTACCAACAGAGGCTTCAACCAGTTAAACTTTTCCCTATCACAACACATGTCTTATGATGAAAATTAAATGTAGGCCAAATAATAAGTTTGGCTCTATTGTCAAACTTATTGGCAAGGCTCGTTTTGCTGCTCTGTGCTCTTCCCTTTCAAGTTTTTATTGTTTATATCTCTCACTTTTCCTTTTTTCTAGAACTTGTGTTAGATTAACACTGAGATTAATTAAACAGAGAAGCATTCTCCAAAGAGAGTAAAGGAGAGCTACAGTCGTTCGAAGGGTAGGATGACAGTCATGACTGGGAAGGGATTTTACAGACTAATGAAAAGAGAGCGCATTGTTACTGTCCTCAGCCTTCCAAGAACCCCATGAATGACGTTTGACTGAGATGTAAGATCAACACACTTGATCTTAATGAGTCAAGGTTATATTCCTAAATTTTATTTGGAAGAATCACAAACTCTCCACCTCAGAATTAGCTAAAGCTAATTTAGCATACTGTATATATACTAAATATACATACTATACAGTACATAACATTATTATTGTTTAGTTGCTCAGTTGTGTGCAACCCCATGGACTGTAGCCCGCCAGGCTGCTTTGTCCATGGGATTTCCCAGGCAAGAACACTGGAGTGGGTTGCTATTTCCTTCTCCAGGGGATCTTCCCAACACAGGGATCAAACCTGCATTCCTGCACTGTTGGTGTTCTTTACCACTGAGCCATCTGGGAAGCCCAAATAATAATATTTTTCAGTTCGGTTCAGTCTCTCAGTTGTGTCTGACTCTTTGCGACCCCATGAACTGCAGCACGCCAGGCTTCCCTGTCCATCACCAACTCCCGGAGTCCACCCAAACTCATGTCCATCGAGTCGATGATGCCATCCAACCATCTCATCCTCTGTCGTCCCCTTCTCCTCCTGCCCTCAATCTTTCCCAGCATCAGGGTCTTTTTCAATGAGTCAGCTCTTCGCTTGAGGTGGCCAAAGTATTGGAGTTTCAGCTTCAACGTCAGTCCTTCCAGTGAACACCCAGGACTGATCTCCTTTAGGATGGACTGGTTGGATCTCCCTGCAGTCCAAGGGACTCTCAAGAGTCTTCTCCAACACCACAGTTCAAAAGCATCAATTCTTCAGCACTCAGCTTTCTTTATAGTCCAACTCTCACATCCATACATGACCACTGGAAAAACCATAGCCTTGACTAGATGGACCTTTGTTGGCAAAGTAATGTCTCTGCTTTTTAATATGCTGTCTAGGTTGGTCATAACTTTCCTTCCAAGGAGTAAGCGTCTTTTAATTTCATGGCTGCAGTCACCATCTGCAGTGATTTTATAGCCCAGAAAAATAAAGTCAGCCAATGTTTCCACTGTTTCCCCATCTATCTGCCATGAAGTGTTGGGACTGGATGCCGTGATCTTCGTTTTCTGAATGTTGAGCTTTAAGCCAACTTTTTCACTCCTTTTTCACTTTCATCAAGAGGCCTTTTAGTTCCTCTTTACTTTCTGCCGTGAGGGTGGTGTCATCTGCATATCTGAGGTTATTGATATTTCTCCCTGCAATCTTGATTCCTGCTTGTGCTTCCTCCAGCCCAGTGTTTCTCAAGATGTACTCTGCACATAAGTTAAATAAGCAGGGTGACAATATATAGCCTTGATGTACTCCTTTTCCTATTTGGAACAAGTCTGTTGTTCCATGTCCAGTTCTACCTGTTGCTTCCTGACCTGCATATCGGTTTTGCAAGAGGCAGGTCAGGTGGTCTGGTATGCCTATCTCTTTCAGAATTTTCCACAGTTTATTGTGATCCACACAGTCAAAGGCTTTGGCATAGTCAGTAAAGCAGAAATAGATGTTTTTCTGGAACTCTCTTGCTTTTTCGATGATCCAGCAGATGCTGGCAATTTGATCTCTGGTTCCTCTGCCTTTTCTAAAACCAGCTTGGACATCTGGAAGTTCACAGTTCATGTATTGCTGAAGCCTGGCTTGGAGAATTTTAAGCATTACTTTACTAGTATGTGAGATGAGTGCAATTGTGCAGTAGTATGGAGAAGGAAATGGCAACCTACTCCAGTATTCATGCCTGGAAAATCCGATGGATCGAGGAGCCTGGTGGGCTACAGTCGATGGGGTCACAAAGAGTCGGACACGACTGAGCGACTTCTCTTCTTCTTCTTCTTCTCTTGAGCATTCTTTGGCATTGCCTTTCTTTGGGATTGGAATGAAAATGGACCTTTTCCAGTCCTGTGGCCACTGCTGAGTTTTCCACATTTGCTGACATATTGAGTGCAGCACTTTCACAGCATCATCTTTCAGGATTTGAAATAGCTCAACTGGAATTCCATCACCTCCACTAGCTTTGTTTGTAGTGATGCTTCCTAAGGCTCACTTGACTTCACATTCCAGGATGTCTGGCTCTAGGTCAGTGATCACACCATCGTGATTATCTGGGTCGTGAAGATCTTTTTTGTACAGTTCTTCTGTGTATTCTTGCCACCTCTTCTTAATATCTTCTGCTTCTGTTAGGTCCATACCGTTTCTGTCCTTTATTGAGCCCATCTTTGCATGAAATGTTCCCTTGGTATCTCTAATTTTCTTGAAGAGATCTCTAGTCTTTCTCATTCTGTTGTTTTCCTCTATTTCTTTGCATTGATCGCTGAGGAAGGCTTTCTTATCTCTCCTTGCTATTCTTTGGAACTCTGCATTCAAATGGGTATATCTTTCCTTTTCTCCTTTCCTTTTCGCTTCCTGTCTTTTCACAGCTATTTGTAAGGCCTCCCCAGACAGCCATTTTGCTTTTTTGCATTTCTTTTCCATGGGAATGGTCTTGATTCCTGTCTCCTGTACAATGTCACGAACCTCCATCCATAGTTCGTAAGGCACTCTATCTATCAGATCTAGTCCCTTAAATCTATTTCTCACTTCCACTATATAGTTTTATATAATATATATATGTATATAGAATTATATAATATTTTTAAACATATATAATATAAATATAGAATATATATATGTTATACTCTAACTTAAATGTTCATGTCTTCCTTTAAGCCGTGAGAATTTCATTAAATGGTCACAATTCAAATGAGTGAAATACAAATAATCTTATTTCTAGAGTTAAAAAGAGAAAAAAAAGTACGATTGACGTTTAATGAAAATAACATTCCTCAAGTTTTTCAGAATCAAATCCCATTAAAGGAAATCTTTTGAGAGATCAAGTATAACATCTCAGAAAAAGGCAAAAGGGACAAGTAAATCCAATTAAACTGCAAGTAACTGAGAAGTTGACCTTGTCAATGAATTATTTACAGATAAACATGCCTCATTTCCTTATACTTTAACTTAATTTGAAGTTGAGAACATTGGACCTTCCTGCTAGTCAGTGCAACAAAGTGTCAACATTAGCTCTGATCATTTACTTGATTGATTCATACCATGGACATTTTTTCTTGCCTTC
Organism: Bubalus kerabau; assembly: GCF_029407905.1. Taxonomy (NCBI): domain Eukaryota; kingdom Metazoa; phylum Chordata; class Mammalia; order Artiodactyla; family Bovidae; genus Bubalus; species Bubalus kerabau. The sequence continues at coordinate 20,363,464 of NC_073641.1, forward strand.
CCTCCCCTGGTGTAGTTCTGTGTGAGATGTAAATTTGTACATGACACACAAGAACTTACTAGAGTTTTAATGATGCAAGATATGTCTACAGATAAAATGTAGTGTGATAACTACCAAATACAGAGGTACAGGTACAAGCAGGAGTGAGAAGCAAAATAATGGACAGCAGTGGAGCATGAATGTCCAGTCCACCAGAGAGAAGACCACCCGTGAAAACTGACCTGGCCATCCCAATGCACCAGAGTCAGATATCAGTACTGGTTATGTATGCTGTGCTGTAGGACAGCATATAATGTGGATAATTCCACAATGGATTCAGCTAAATAATAATATATAAAGTGTTATCACTCAGTTGTATTTGACTCTTTGTGATCATAACAATTACAAGTGTGTGTCCAGCTCTATACTGCCTATATTTATGGATTTATAGTGTGTTATCTGTATCATCAGAGACTGGCAGAAGATAGCCCTAAGTAGCAGACATGTAAGGGTCACTAGAAAGTCTTATATGGTGTTGCAAAACATGCTTAACTTATCAATCATGTTTTTTTAAACAAACAAACAAACAAACAAAAAATCAAGATTAGTCTATCCTGAATACCCATCACCAGGATGAGCAGAGAGCACTTAGATGGGTGGGCTCCCTGTTGGAGCTTTGGTTCCTATTTGAAATGCCACTGAAGAGTGATCTCTTCAAATCACAATTTAAGCAGACATTGTTTCTCAAAGCTAACCCCTCTTTCTTCCTTGTGGGTTATCAAGTCTTCTGCCTTTTTCAGACTCATCCTTCCACCCTCAAGCCATTGTTGTTCAGTCACTAAGTCATGTCCAACTCTCTGCGATGCCATGGACTGCAGCACGCTAGGCTTCCCTGTCCTTCCTAACCATCTCATCCTCTGTTGCCCCCCTCTTCTCCTTCCCTCAATCTTTCCCAGCATCAGAGTCTTTTCCAATGAGTCAACTCTTCACATCAGGTGGCCACAGTATTGGAGCTTCAGCTTCAGCATCAGTCCTTCCAATGATTATTCAGGGTTGATTTCCTTTAGAATTGACTGGTTTGATCTACTTTCTGTCCTAGGGACTCTTGAGTCTTCTCCAGCACCATAACTGAAAGGCAGCAATTCTTTGGTATTCAGCCTTCTTTATGGTCCAACTCTCACATCCATTCATGACTACTGGAAAAATCATAGCTTTAACTATACAGACCTTTGTTGGCAAAGTGATGTCTTTGCTTTTTAATAAGCTGTCTAGGTTTGTCATAGTTTTCCTTCCAAGTAGCAAGCATCTTAATTTCATGGCTACAGTCACCACTCAGAGTGATTTTAGAGCCCAAGAAAATAAAATCTGTCACTGCTTCCACTTTTTCCCCATCAATTTGCCATCAAGTGATGAGACCAGATGCCATGATCTAAGTGTTTTGAATATTGAGTTTTAAGCTAACTTTTTCAGTTTCCTCTTTCCCCCTCATCAAGAGGCTCTTTAGTTCCTCTTCACTCTCTACCATTAGAGTGGTGTCATCTGTATATCTGAGGTTGATGATACTTCTCCCAGCAATCTTGATTCCAGCTTGGGATTCATCCAGCCCAGCATTTCACATGATGTACTCTGCATTTCCTGGAGAAGGAAATGGCAACCCACTCCAGTATTCTTGTCTGGAGAATCCCGTGGACGGAGGAGCCTGGTGGGCTACAGTCCACAGGGTCGCTAAGAGTTGGACACGACTGAGCAACTTCACTCACTTCACTCAATGGGCTTCCCTGGTGGCTCAGACGGTAAAGTGTCTGACTGCAATGCGGGAGACCCGGGGTTCAATCCCTGGATTGGGAATATCCCCTAGAGGAAGAAATGGCAACCCACTCCAGGACTCTTGCCTGGAGAATTCTATGGACAGAGGAGCCTGGTGGGCTACAGTCCATGGGGTCACAAAGAGTCAGACACGACTAAGCGACTTCACTTTCACTTTCACTCTGCATATAAGTTAAATAAACAGGATGACACTATACAGCTTTGCCATACTCCTTTCCCGACTTGGAACCAGTGCATTGTTCCATTTCTGGTTCTGACTTTTTGCTTCTTGACCTGCATACAGGTTTCACAGGAGACAGCCATGTGCTTCCCCAAATGTGCAGGTGAGGATAAACACAATATCAATTACCCTTTTGAAACCACTACATGCCCAAACCTTTTTCAGTGCTTTATTTAAATATGGAAATGTGATACAGTTCTGGGAGGAGGTGTTTAAGGGGCCTCTGAGAGCATTGGGAAAGCTTTTAAATCTCCTAAAAAGAGACACAAAGAAAAGACTCTTCTACTACTCTGGAAGAAGGTGTATGAGAATGTGATATTTGGAATGACGATCACCATCTTTTTCCACAAAAATGACAAAGTAGAAATGAACTAACTCAGAAGGAATTTTCCTACCTTTGGACTTCTTTATCTATGTTTCTGTGTAACAGCTCTTACTGCTTAGCACTTCAAGTTATATTCTGTTATTTCCAAATGAAAGCATGATCCTTGATACTATAACATTCCCATTTGAAAAACAGAAATTAGGTGCTCAGTATCTTTGTTTGATATTTGTGTTGATCACTTTTGTTTGCCTAAAAGACAAGGCTTATATTCTAATTTTCTGTAAGTTACTAAGACCTAAGATGTAGCAATAATTTCTCTTTTCACAAATGCTTAAGAAACTTATTTCACCCTTGACACAGTTTAAATACTTTACATTTTGGGTATATATGCTGACTCCAAGATGTTGCAGATTTCATATCTGTTGCAATTATTTTGAATCATCAGAGAAATTGTTTCCATTGTTGATTACATCTCCTGTTCCTCCCCTTCTTGACCCAATATATTATCATATCCAAGTGACACGCATTATTGAATCTTTTATCATGAATCATGTGTATTTCTCATACTGTGGATATTTTCATGTCAGAGAACAGTTTGTGCAGTATAAAGAAGAAGCTCTTAAAAAAAACAACAACAAGTTCTCAGTGGGAGGGAGATGCAAGAGAAAGGGAGATATGTATATCTATGGCTGATTCATGTTGATATATGGAAGAAACCAACACAATAGTATAAAGCAATTATCTTTCACTTAGAAAGAAATAAAAGGAAAAAAAAATTGTTCCCAAACCTGGCCCATCATCAGCGTCTCCCCAGACATACTAATCTTTCTCTAGGTGATTATGACAATCAACCAGGTCTGGCAACCACAGGAGTAGAGAAGAGAGGAAGTTTGTGCTGTCTGATCCCATACGTAAATGGTTTCAAACCTCTTTTGACAAAGTCAGCCATGTAAGAACAAAATCTCTCAGCAAGTTACAGAAAGCTTGTGTATCAAGTGAGTTGGAAGAAGGAGTCCTTTGGTCTCCATGTCCTCTGTCTACACGGCCATCCCCTGAGATGTCCAGGGTCCTTCAGGTCTTTGAGCACTAGTCTGTGTAGGTCTGCGTTGTTACTAGCTACACGGCTCCGTCATTTTCTGCAGCTCTTCTGCAACACATCCACGTCCACTGAGGGCACTCAGAAGACTTTATGCTGCCCTTTCACCTCATGGGAGACACTCTCCATGGCTGCCTAAGGCCATATCAGCCACCCATTCCCCCTGTACCCAGGCAGCTGAGCCTGATCCCTCTCCTCTCTGTTTCCTTAATCCTACTTGGCACCTCACCAGGGCTTATTGCCCTTTTCTCTGAGATCAGCACGAGTTGCCTTCCCTCTGACTCTCTCCTTTCCCAAGCCTGAAACATGCTGTTCTGTGCTAGGAGGCATGGAAACTCCCAAGGTTTCCTTCCAGATCTCTTGTCTAGGCCCTTGAGTTGTTCTGTATGGCTATGTACCTAAGCTTTTATAACTCAGAATCTAGGATAAAACTTTCTGGTTTTTTGCCTTCTCTGTTGTGTTTCATTCCCAAGGTGATTTGCATAATCTAGCCGATTAAGGAAATGCCAAAGAGAAACACAAATGTATATATGAAACATAAAAATAAAACACAAAACCCTGTATAGTAAGTGTAAGGAGTATGATGTGTTTTTTGCTTCTGCTCTGTGTGTGTGTATGTGTATATACGTATAATCGCAGTACACACATGTATATGGTAATTAGCAAAATTGAAAAATCTATCCTTTGAAATAATTTTTCACTGAGTCTGTTCACATTCTCGACTTACTTTATTTAAATTTGAAGTCATAATAGATGACGAAGGGAAAAAAGGATTTAAAATAATACGCTGAGGGCTTTTCTGGTGGTCCAGTGGTTCAGAATCTGGGATTCCCCGATGTAGGGCACAAGGGTTTGATCCCTGGTCCAGGAGGTTCCCACATGCCATGGAGCAAGTAAGCCCGTGTGCCGCAACTGCTGAGCCCGTGTGCCGCAACTGCTGAAGCCTACGCACCTAGAGCCCATGCTCTGCAACAAGAGAAGCTGTTGCCATGCGGAGCCCAGGCACCACAACAAAGAGTAGCCCTCACTTGCTGCAGCTAGAGAAAGCCCACGTGCAGCACCAAAGACCTAACACGGGCAAAAATAAATAAACAAATAAATCTTAAAAAAATACATGCTGGAAAATACACATCCCATATAGTCACCTCAGGCTACTATACATATATTCCACTAATATTACTATAGCCCTAAACACTTCTGGATTTGTTCCTTTGCAGTTTATAAACTATAAGTTGAAAATGTTAGTAAATTATGATTAATCCCACCTCTACTTCCCCCATTCCAGCTCCACTTATCAAGACATAGCTCAGCTTGATCCAATGACTTTTGAAACTATTCTTAACTTTTGATTAGTTCTGGGCATGATTTTTAAAGCAGTAGACAAAGACTTTTCTCCCTTAGAGCCAATTAAATGAAATTCTGAAAAACTCTGATGTTGATTTGTAAAGAAAAGCTCAAAAACTGCTTTGAACAGCAGTACCACTGAAATGATATAATTACTGAAGTGATTACTCTGAAGCTTTTTATTTCAATGAAAAAATATTGGTCAGTCAGTTCAGTTCAGTCGCTCAGTCGTGTCTGACTCTTTGCGACCCCATGAATCGCAGCACACCAGGCCTCCCTGTCCATCACCAACTCCCGGAGTTCACTCAGTTGTTTTCAACTAGGGATGGCTTTACATGCTAGGGGACATTTGATAACTCTTAGAAACCTTTTTGATTGTCTCAGCTAGAGATGGAGTGTTCTTGGCATTTGGTGAGTGGAGGCCAGGGTTGATGCTGAGAATCCTGCATTGCTCAGGACAACTCCCCATAACTTGTTTGGCAAAAATGTCAATAAAGCTGAGGTTGAAAAACCTGGTTTAAACAAACAAATGATCACTTTATAGTCTTTCTCACATTTTAATACACTTAAAATTTCTGATCGCCTTACCCCAGCTTCAGGAAGATCAGTTTTGTTCTCACCCTGCTGCCCAATTTCCATTACAGACCTCCTCCTCTCTGCTTGTACCTTCCTACAGGTCATTTCAGTTTATGTGTCCCTGAACAGGGTCTGCAGCTAGCCAGATCTGTTCTTGCAGATCTGATGTCTGACTTCTAAAGCAGAGATCAGTAGGGAGCCCAGGACCTCCTAAATATCAAAAGAGAAAGGGAAAACCATATAGCCCTTCTGGGATGACAGGCATGCCCTGGGAAAGCCAGATGCTGACTTTACACTCCTTTCCCTCAGGGAGAGTGTCCCAGTATATTTTGCAGGGTTTGGATAAATCCCAATACATGAAGGTTCCCGTGGAAGTGGTTGGCAAAGGTTTTTAATTTATGGACTCCTGCCAAGTACTTCCCACCACAGGCAACCTTATGGTCACAGCCCCATCTGAGTGAATTTAAGAAAGAAGTCCTCAGCAGAGTGCTGCCTTCTGAATCCTATTGGCAGATCTCAAAGTGATCAGATCCCTCAAATTCATTATGTGTCCTGGTGTTAGTATATATGTGGCTTCAAAGAGTCTCCAGGTAAGCTCTTGGAGCAGGTACATATATCACATTTGAACTTGACATCTTTAATTTCAGGTCTAAAGAAGCTAGTATTTTTGCCTTTTCATACTGTTCATGAGGTTCTCAAGGCAAGAATACTGAAGTGGTTTGCCTTTCCCTTCTCCAGTAGACCACTGTTTTGTCAGAAATCCCCACCACGACCCATTGTCTTGGGTGGCCCTGCATGGCATGGCTCATAGCTTCATTGAGTTACACAAGGCTGTGATTTATGTGATCATTTTGGTTAGTTTTCTGTGATTGTGGTTTTCATTCATGAGGCCGTGGGGTTGTAGTTCTTGCTTCTTCTCTCTGCCCTCTGATGCATGAGGATAAGAGACTTATGCAAGCTTCCTGATGGGAAGTCTGTGAGAAAAACTGATGCTTTTGAATTGTGGTGCTAGTGAAGATTCTTGAGAGTCCCTTGGACAGCACAGAGATCAAACCTGTCAATCCTAAAGGAAATCAACCCTAACTATTCATTGGAAGGGAGAAGGCAATGGCACCCCACTCCAGTACTCTTGCCTGGAAAATCCCATGGATGGAGGAGCCTGGTAGGCTGCCGTCCATGGGGTCGCTAAGAGTCGGACAAGACTCAGCGACTTCACTTTCTCTTTTCACTTTCATGCATTGGAGAAGGCAATGGCAGCCCACTCCAGTGTTCTTGCCTGGAGAATCCCAGGGACGGCGGAGCCTGGTGGGCTGCCGTCTATGGGGTCACACAGAGTTGGACACGACTGAAGTGACTTAGCAGCAGCAGCAGCATTCATTGGAAGAACCGATGCTGAAGTTGACTCTCTGATACTTTGGCCCCCTGATGTGAAGAGCCAACTCATTGGAAAAGACCCTGATGCTGGGAAAGATTGAAGGCAGGAAGAGAAGGGGATGACAGAGGATGAGATGGTTGGGTGGCATCACCAACTCAATGGACATGAGTTAGCGCAAGCTCCAGGGTATAGTGAAGGACAGGGAGGCCTGGCATGCTGCAGTCCATGGGGTTGCAGAGTCAGACATGACTTAGCAACTAAACAAAAACAAAGGAGCTAGTCTAGGCAGATTAAGTCTCTCCTTCACCAAATGATCCAGTCACAAAGTGATACTGTCCACTACAAAGAGTGAAATTCATGGTTTGTTGCAGGTGCTGGTCAATGAAATAGAAGCACCAGCTCCCCATCAGGAGCTCCTGTTTACTCTCATCCTGACACATATATCCAAGGCTGAGCTCTGGCAAAGGAAGCTTTTTCTGTTCCCTGATAGCACCTGCCTGTCTTATTCACCCGTTATGGAGGTGTGGTCATTTGTCTACTGTTGCTGAGTTTTAAGTCTCTGCTTTACATGCATGAGAACCCTGACTATTCTGGCCTCTCCAGATCTGAAATTTTATGCCACTGAGTATTTTAAATCAGTTATTAAGGCCCTAGTTCTGCTATCAGCTAGAAGATATCTCTATACCTTCACCACATAGAATACATTTCTCTCCTTCTGAACAGTACATTCACTAAAAAAAATCAAAGGTCTGTATTAAAGGGCGGGTGAGGAGGGTGTCTGGGTTAGGAGGGGGAAGGTATACCTGGCTCTAGTCTGGGGGTAGTGCTGTATTTACAGGACAACTCAGGTTGCCCTCAATTCATTTACTAACAATTTTCTAGACTAGACCCAACAATGTAATATTAGCACCGAGTCCATCACTGAGTCAGCTTATAAGGAAATTCTCAGCAGTTTATTTAGTTCCAACAGGCTAAAGGGATCAGGTTTTCTTTTCTTGCCCCATTTTTATACAATGATCCACGTTCCTTTTCCTCTGGTGGGTCCACAAGGGTTACAGACTGTTGGATAGCAGGTTATCTTCAAGCAAAGGATCAGTGAGAGAGTTCCACTCCAGTAAGCTTGAGCCACCAGGTCCCTTTTCTGTCTCCCCGGTCTTCCCTCACTTGTTGGTGGGTATCTGCTTCTGCAAATTCCCCCTCACAGACCTTTCCAGTGTGAGTTACTCCTCTGATGACCTTCTCCCCCTTCCTCCATCTCAATCTTGCATAGTCTTTTAGATTAGAAAAACCAGCTCTGTTTGCTGCCTGTGAGTATTGCTGACCTGCATTAGACTGCTGTGGTCTCTTTGAGGCTTTGTGCTTTAATGAGGGCTGGGGAGAGGAAAAAGGCCTGAGTGGAATGAGTAGGGAAAGAAGAGGAGGCAGGGCTTGCCCAGAAAACAGCTTAATACTTTGAAATGTAAGTCCACCATTTGCCCTATAAAATTAGAATTTTTCACTCTGATTCTGAATAATTTAAACAGCGTTATTTTGGCAGTTTAATTAGGAGAATAGTGGCTCGAGGTCTGTTACATCAGTGGTTAAGGTGAGCGGGAAAGGAGCTTTTATCAGGATCTAAAACACTTATATCAAAACCACTGAAAAACATCCAGGGAAGAATCATGTATAATTTGTGACATACCAGCTCTAAAAATGAAAGTAGTAGAGTTTTCTCTAGATCTGTTCCATACACTGCCATTCAACTTGGCCGGATGCTTTCCATTTAAATTTGTATAGCTTATCTCTACAAATGATAATATCTGATTTTGATTGAATGTTCATTCTTTATCAGATTCTGTGCTCTAAATTTCATATATATTATCATATAAATTTCATGAATTTTATATATTATCTCATAAATTATTCCAAACAATTATTCTAAAACAATGAGTTGTTGTTTTTTAATCTTGTTAGGTTGTAAATTGCCATTTTTCAGATAAGGAGGTTGAACTTTAATTTTGCCCAGGGTCACACAGCTAGTCAGTGGTGGGATTCAAACCAAGGTCTTTGTAATCCCAAAGTTTCTGCTCCTACTCCCATATCATATGTTTGGTATAGACACAATCCACAGGAAAACTAGAGTCCAGGCTGACTCTGGCAAAATCCTGGCATCCCCGCAGCCAATCTTGAGTTTGAACTCAGCTTGAGGACACAGGATGTATCAGATCAGAGATCATGCTGAGATACCATCCTGTATTTGGAGAGCTCCTCTGAAGTGTGCCAGGTGGCACAATGGTAAAGAATCCACCTGTCAAGGCAGGAAACATGGGTTCGATCCTTGGGTCAGGGAAGATCCCCTGGAAAAGGAAACGGCAACCCACGCCAGTATTCTTGCCTGGAGAATCCCATGGACAGAAGAGCCTGGCTGGCTACAGTCCACAGGGTTGCAAAGAGTTGGACAACTGAAGCAACTTAGCATGCCCTCTTTAATAGACATTTGGCTTGTTTCCAATCTTTTACTGACTGATACAATGAATAAGCTTGAATATATGTCATTGTGCATATGTGCATATATCTCTATAGGAGAAGTTTCTAGAAATAGGATTGTTGCCTTAAAAATATGGGTTTATATATATATATATATATATATATATATATATATTTTTTTTTTTTTTTACTGATAATGCCAAATTGCCCTCACCAAGGGTAATACTAATTTGCACCGCCACCAGCAATATGTGAGTTTTCCACAATCCTTCCAACAGAGGGAACACACTTTTGGATTGTGGAAAACTCATACATTACTAGTGGCGATGCAAATTTTGGCTAATCTGACTGATAAAATGTTTGGACTTTAACCCATCCAATGCAATAAAATGCAGTATTATAGATTTTTCTTACTATGGTTAAAGTTAAGCACTTTCTATATGCTTATGAGCCGTTTGCACTTCCATTTCTGTGAAATTTGTCTGCTTTATTCTTGGTTTATAGGTGTTTCCTTTTCAGTTTCTAAGAATGCTTAATATATTAGGGAGAGTAGCACTTGTTTGTATTATGAATTGAACATATTTCTTTCTCTTTGTCATTTGCCTTTTTCCTTTTTTCTTCTTGATTTTCATATGGTTAAATTTATTAGTTTTCTTTTATGTTTTATGAACTACTAAGTCAAATTTAAAAAGTTTTCTTCCTACTCCAAGATTATAAAAGTGTTCTCCCTGTTGTCATCCAGGACTTTCATGGTTCTTTTAAAATTTTATTTAAATCTTTGATCTATTAATACTTGGAGTTTATCTTGGTTTATTTTGGATCCCACTTTTTATTTTCAGATGGCTCTCTAGTTGTACCACACCATTTACTCAACAACTGCTGGTAATTCAAGTGCCTACTGGTTTCAGGTGCGCGTATATCATATACAATATGTCTTTTAAAAATATACATATATATTATATATATAATATAAAATGGCTTTATCTTAGAATACCAGTATAAAGTCTAAATTTTTCTGTTGCAGACCTAGAGGATTTATTTTTTTGTAAAATATACATAATGTAAAATTTACCATTTTAACCATTTTAAGTAAAATTTACCATTTTAACCATTTTTAACTTTAACCATATAAAGTTCAGTGGCACTAAGTATATTTGCATGCTTTGTACAACCATCACCACCATCTACCTTCAGAACTTTTTTATCTTCCCACCATATGACTTGAAATCAAACATACTGGTCGTTTTATGATGTCCCATTCCTTTGTACGGTGTTGGCTGTTTTCAGAGATGTTAAAATTTGGGAAAGTGTATATCTTAGAATTTATGAAATATGGTACTAAATTCCCAAATGTTTTTGGTATGTTTCTTAGATGTTCTATTCTGTGCCACTGGTTTGCTTCTTTATGTACTGCTGCTGCTGCTAATGCTGCTAAGTCGCTTCAGTTGTGTCCGACTCTGTGCGACTCCATAGACGGCAGCCCACCAGGCTCCCCCATCCTTGGGATTCTCCAGGCAAGAGTACTGGAGTGGGGTGTCATTGCCTTCTCCCTTCATGTACCAATGTCACACTATTTTAATTACTGAAGATTCAAAATATCTTTTAATACACGATAGAGCTAGTTTCCCCTCGTTGGTCTTCTTTTTCAGAAGACATCTTTTTCCAACTGTTTTTGTCTATCTGTCCAGATAAACTAGGCACCTTCTCTTTGGATCTTGTAGATCTTCTTTTCCTCCCTCTGTCTACCTCGGTTTCACTTAAGTTATATAAACTTGAATACAGAAGAACTTCTTACACCTGAAGATCAGCTAAAAGTCTGGATCAGAGTATCTTTTCTGAAAATTTATCTTCTTGACTTGGTTCAACATTGCCATGGGAGGCACAGTCCATTCCTGACCTATTTTGCTGCCATAAAAGGAAGATGGATGCTTCTATGACAGTTCTTAGAATCGCTTACCCCTTTTGTATCTGGTACATAGAATATCAGCCTTTTTAAGTGAATTCAGCATTGTCTTTATGATGAAAAGTCTTTTAAGTGATTGCAGTTGCATCAGGGTTTAATGTGGTTCACTAATGCATTTACCCTCGGTAGGTTTGTTGTTTTGCCAGGTATTCCTATTAAATTTTTAGCATATTTAATATTGTATTACTAGAAACTTGGCTTTATTTGCATCTATAGATCATAAACCCATCTTTTTGTTTGTTTGTCAGTAATTCCTGTGGAAAATGGCCTTCAGTGATCTTACATCAAGGACCGTGCGTCTTTATGACAATTGGATCAAAGATGCTGGTAAGTAACCAGATTTCCTAACTATGGCTCATCCTTCCTTTTTTGGTCAGATTCTCATACTTAATAGGATTTCATTGAAACAGAATGAGAGACTTAGCAACTTAACACTCCCTTACAGACACCCCATAAATTGATTTTTTCAAATTTTTATTTATTTGGCCACACCGGGTCTTAGTTGTAGCGTGTGAGTTCTAGATCCCTGACCAGGAATCGAACCCAGGCACCCACACTGGGAATGTGGAGTCTTAGCCACTGGCCCACCAGGGAAATCCCCTTGATTTTTATTTTAATTAGTGAAGAAGTATCAAAAATTTCATTGAAGATATGTATAAAGATAGAGGTATTAATACATAGCTGATGTTCAATATGATGTTTGTAATTATGAAAATAGCTTTATATCCAGGGAAAGGAATTGATCCATACATGGTGGTACATCATTCCAACTCAGTAGCCATTAGAAGTGATTTTGGGGGCACTGTACTCTTAGGCTTGATTCTGCCCTAATGCTCTTAAGGGAAATAACAATTATCGTCAACAATGACTCTGTCCAGTAACTCTTGAGTGGGAAGGGCCACAGCCCCCAGGGGTATGTCAGAAAGGTGGGGGGGCATTTGCTAGGGTAACCCCTGAGTAATTCTGAAATGCCCACCTTCTCCCATTGCCCATTAAAAAAAAAATCAACATTGTTGAAAGTCATTTAATGCCATAGTGAGTGGTTTAAAATCATTAAATGCAAGCAGGTTATAAAAGACCACCTGTATTTCATGCATGCATGCTCAGTGGCTCAGTCATGTCCAACTCTTTTGCAACCCCATGGACTGTAGCCTGCCAGGTTCCTCTGTCCATGGACTTTTCCAGGCAAGCATACTAGAATGGATTGCCATTTCGTATTCCATTTGTGTGGTAGGATTATGGGTAATTTCTATTTACTTTTCTGTGTCTGTCTACTAGATGTTTGGGGTTTCTTGTTTTGTCTTTTATTTGTTTGTTTGGCCACAGTATGCGGTGTGAGAGATCTTAGTTCTCAGACCAGGAATTGAACCCTCACCTCCTGCAGTGCAAGTGTGGAGTCTTAACCACTAGACTGCAAGGGAAGTCCCTGTCTAGATGTTTTTAAACCACATCAATATGTGTTGCTTCTATAACTGTTATAAAATGTTTTAAACAAACATTTATAACAAATGTTTTATAATACTTAAATGTTTTATAACAAAGGTAGTATTTTTAAAAGAATAGACAAGGAATCAGAACATTTCAGAGCTGAAATGGACTTAGGTATCATCAAAGCTACCTTCTCATGTTGTTATTCTTGTTCAATAGGGTCTGACACTTTGTGACCCCGTAAACTGCAGCAAGCCAGGTTTCCCTGTCCTCCTCTAACTCCCAGAGTTTGCAAAAACTCATGTCCATTGAGTCGGTGATGCCATCCAACCATCTCATCCTCTGTTGCCCCTTCTCCTCCTGCCTTCAATCTTTCCCAGCATCAGGGTCTTTTCCAGTGAGTGGGCTCTTCACATCAGGTGGTCAAAGTTTTGGAGCTTCAGCTTCAGCATCAGTCCTGCCAATGAATATTCAGGGTTGATTTCCTTTAGGATTGACTGGTTTGATCTCCTTGCTGTCCAAGGGACTCTCAAGAGTCTTCTCCAACACCACAGTTTGATATGAAAAACTCTCATATCTGCACATGACTACTTGAAAAGCCATAGCTTTGACTGTATGGACCTTCCCAACATCATGGTCATTTGTAAGCAGAAAGATCAGAACATACATTTTCTGGTTATGATTAGTACTCTGGTATTTCACATTTGAATTCCTTTCCACATATTCACCACCATCACCACTTTAGATTAGTTTGTTACCTATCAGTTAGAATCACATATTCACCAAATTCAGGAGGAAAAAGTGTCACCTCTTGCTACCTAGCACAGTTGAAATTATATTTCTGTTTACACTGATTTCAGCAAAGATACACTGTTTCATGGTTGCTATCTTTCTCAGTGGACTTCCTGGATGATTCAGTGGTGAAGAACCCACCTGTAATGCCAGAGACCCAGGTTTGATCCCTGGGTTGGAAAGGTCCCCTGGAGAAGGAAGTGGCAACCCACTCCAGTATTCTCGCCTGGGAAATCCCAGTGAAAGAGGAGACAAGCAGGCTACAGCCCTTGGGGTCTCAAGAGTCAGACACAACTTAGCAATTCAACAACAAATCTTTCTCAGTAGATTAAAAACCAATCTCATTTCACTGAAAAAGATGCCATAGTTTTGCCCCTGAAGAATGCAAAGGTTCTTAAAAGGATCCTAAAAAGGATCCCATAGAGAAGTTTCACTCTGGTGAATGGAGATTGAAGGGAATTTTTATATATATATTCAATTTTTTCTTATTTTTCAACTTACGTAATGACACAGAGAATGTATAGATTTCTTTAAAGATTATCTTTCTCTGAAGATTTACAGTAGTTCTCATAAATTCAATATTTAATTTAAATACTATTTTTTGTCTGTTGTAATGGATTTTATTTATTTATTTAAAAATATGAATATTTTCTTTTCAAGGTAGAGGTGTAACTGGCTACCTGAACTCTCATGATTTAACCTTGGGAACCAAGTAGATTTGGGTAATTTTTTGCAATAGACATGTTTGGAAGAATGGATCACTTGCTATCCAACTCTTGCTACTCATTATCCCCATTGTAAGAACCCAAGACATTCAATTAATCAATATCCTAATTCAAGAGCCAAATAGATTTAGGTGATGATGAATATCTATATAGTGCTCTAAGTATAAAATGTTTTAAGATGAACTACTTCTGAATTCCACTTCTAATTTTATTCATGGGTCAACTCTTTATTTTTATTATGAATACTTACATTGAAAAGATGAGTAGTATTAGGTCAGAAAAGGGAATGACAAAGGTGAGAAGTGGTTCAGGATAGACGAGCAAAGTCCTGGAAGCAGTGCTGCACACAGTGCGGGGAGGATGAGAGGAAGAGGTAGGTGATGCTACTGATCTGAAGCTATGCTAATTTAAAGTCTTCAGAGAGGATAGAAGGATGGAGATGTGTGGTGAGAAGACCTTGATTTAAGTTCTGCCACTATTGTGAACCAGCTTAGTGATCTTGCACAAATTATTTATTGTCTGTAAGCCTCAGTTTCCTTGTTAGCAAAGGAGAGTTGAGACTGGTATCCACCAGCTACCAGATAATACGCATGAAAGTGGTAGTCACTCAGTTGCGTCTGATGCTATGTGACCGCATGGACCGTGTAGCCCACCAGGTTCCTCTGTCCATGGAATTGTCTAGGCAAGAATGCTGGGGTGGATTGCCATTGCCTAATACACATGAAAGTGCTATGTTATTTAGGAAGTATCCCAACAGAAACAGTGGTGGTGTTTGATGACTTATAGTGCATTTCCATGTTCAAATACTTTTAATATAGCATATCTTTTTTGTTTTTTAAGTTTCTTCATTCTTTTTCCTGTTGAAATCTAGAAGGGTTAAAATGGTTTGTGTTGAGATATATACCTTTATGAGAACACTATTGGGTATAACAAGAGGGGTTTTTTTGCTCTGTGTAGTGTGATATTGATCTCTGAGAACCATTAGGAATCATTTTTGGCCATGTTAGTTCTGTTTTACTTTGCCTATACTTCAAAGGGCTAAGGCCATGGTCAAGTGCCAAGAATTTCAAGTGTATTCTTGGCTTTGGCCCTAATTCTAAATAGACTTTGGGAAACTTACTGATACTCGTTGGCTTTCTGATTGTTAGAGAAGTAGGAGGCAGGCATAGTTATTTCATGTGGAAAATTCCACAGCTACAGAATTTTAAAATGGTTTAATTAATACTTAAGCTATAAGAGGATTTATAACGTTTTGATGTTTAAAAAGCAACTTTCCTTGTATTTGAATAGTAATGACGATGACCTTTCAGACTCAGAGTGATCTTTTTGCAAGAAGACAGAAAATCTGCTGCCACTCTGAATCTCTAGCACTTCACAAAGTACCAGAGGTACATGTTTGTTTCTCCTTCCAGCTTCTTCATCTTATTGGCACTTAGAATTTTAAAGGGTGTACCCTTTGAGCTAGTACTGCTACTTCAGAAGAGAACACACTCTTAAAAGTGGTTGATGGAAAAGCTCATTAATATTCTATGTATGTGACCCTTATACTCCCCTGTACTCACTCTCCAGAATGCTCTTAGAAAAGCATTATGGGGCTAGTAATAAGTCAGAACTTCAGAGCTGAGGTATGGACTCTCAGACAGCCTGCCCCTCCATCCTCTGCCTTTATCTGTTGGTAGTACTTAAATGCAGCTCTGATGCTGAACAGAAGGTACATGAAACTCTCCCTCCCTTATCAGCCTTTTGTCTCTAAAGAAAACAGAGCACACTTCACCCCAGAACCTTTTGCGATTTGTGAGATCATAGACTGAGGCAGAATTACCTTTAAATATTGTTTAGCAGCTCTCTCTACACCCCTTTATCGAGCCACCAGCCCCATCTGACTTGCAGATGTCTCATCAGCGGGAGCCCCCTGCCTCACATGAAAGTGGGCTCCCTATTTGGAAAGGTATCTGCCAAGAGAGAAGGCAGGAAAAATGAACAGTCATCAGAGTCATGGACATATTAAATGCTTTATTTGCTCAGTAGGGAGAGCTAGTTTAAGCAAAGGAATAATATGAGCAAAGCTTTACTTCTAGAAAGTAAATTTGGTCGTTATATAGAAGATAAGATGGTGGCAGATTGGATCAGGAGACAGAGAAACCACATAAAATTACCGCAGAGCATCTAGCAGTGGGGTACTGAGGGCCTCAGTGTTGCTGAAGGAAGCATTGAACTCCTGGTTTATAACTTTGATGGAACGTTCATCGTGGTCATCGCAGCAGCTTATTTCAAAATATAAATGCCTGGGGAATTCCTTGGAGGTCCAGTGGTTACGACTCTGCTTCTACTGCAGGGGTACAAAACCGAGATCTGCTGAAATAATAGTAGCAATGCTTACTGAGCACTTAAGTTGTGCCAGGCTCCTTACTTGTAATAACTCTCTGAGATACATGTTGTTTTGCACCCAGTTCACAGATGAGGAAACTAAGCACAGAGAAGTCAAGTCAGTGACCCCAGGTCACAAAATGAGTCCGTTGGAGGGCCAGGATCAGTGCAGGCTGAGAAAGGATTAAAAAGCTGGGTGAATTGTTCTGTTACTTGCTTTGAAAATAGTATGAAATTAAATGAATTAGCTTTTCCTCAAAGATAAGATTTTTTTAAAAATCTGTAGAACTTGAAAGGCACACTCAGGATTTTTTTTTTTTTTTAAAGTATGTGCTTATAATTGTTAAATTGCAGGAAACATGATTTATTTAAATATTATTTTCTTTTGCTTCCTGAGCCAGCCCAGCATGCTTTTCCTGGCTTTTTGTTTTTCCTGCTGCTACCAGCGGAAGACCAGAAATATGATATCATTTGATACCCCCATCTCAGTACCCTCACCATCACACTACTGTCGCTGAACTAATAAAAGAATGAAATAAAATATCTGTAATTCAGAAATTCCTTTACTGACAAAAACAAAAACCAAAAACTAGTTTTCAACCATGCCTATGATACCCATTCATAACAGAAACATTTAAAATTTCTTAAAAAGAAAAATAAAAATCACCCACACCATCCAAAGGTAATAATGTTGGCATTCTTCTAGAAGCCTTCTTTTAATACTGGTTTTATATGTTTATTTCATTGAAGATAAAAGCTAGAAATATTAATATGGTTTATATTCATATATTTAAGGTTTAGATTACTCACTGATCTAAAACCACAATGAGATATCACCTCACACTTGTCAGAATGGTACTCATCAAAAAGAACAAAAGTAACAAATGTTGGTGAGAATGTGGAGAAAAGGGAACCCTCATGCACAGCTGGTGGGAATGTAAATTAGTGCAGCCACTACGGAAAACAGTATGGAGGTTTCCCAAAACCTAAAAATAGAATTACTATATAACCCAGCAATTCTACTCCTGGATATATATCTGGGGAAAAAAACAACAACACTAATTCAAAATGTACATGTTCACAGCAGGGTTATTTATAATTGCCAAGTTATGGAAATAACATAAGTACTCATCAACAGGTGAATGGATAAAGAAGATGTAGTATGTGTGCACACACACACACACACACACACACACACACACACACTGGAATACTACTCAGCTATAAAAAAGAACACACTTTTGCCACTTGCAGTAATATGGGTGAACTTTGAAGGCATTATGATAAGTGAAATGTCAGAGAAAGACAAATACTGTATGATATAACATATGTGGAATCTAAAAAATACAACAAGCTAGTGAGTATAACAAAAAAGAACCAGATTCACAGATACAGAGAACAAACTGGTGGTTACCAGTGAAGAGGAGGGAGAGGGGGCACATGGGGTGGGAGAGTCAGAGGTACAAATTACTCGGTGTAAGATCGACTGCAAAGATGTTTGTACAGCACAGGGAGTGTGGCCAGTATTTTGTAGTAATTGTAGATGGAGCTTACTTAACCTTTAAAAATTGTGTTTTTAAAGAAGTGTGATCTGTTCCAGTTCTGTCCTTTGGTCCCCAGTTCTGTGACAATTTTCCTTACTGAAACTTCCCTGGTGAGTTACTAGACTGTGGCTGGGGTTCCTTAGGGCCTTTCTAATTGCATACAGCACCCAGATATCCTGGGAAACTTGTTATAGGAAAGGCAGGGAATAAATTGAAGTACACAGTGATGTATGCTACCTGCATAGCTGATTTCACGGCTCTTCCTGTTTTAAAACGGTGACATCTTACTATGAAAAAAATTTTTTTGAGAACTTTATGTTCTTTGTGTTGCTATGAATGTCTTTGAGCAATGTTTGTTGAACATTTGTTTTGCACACGATACTTACTGAAGTCATTCCTGCTAAGAGCATCAATCCAGGGGCACTTTTCAACCCACATTTTAGTTTCCCTGTCTGCTACATTTGTTACCTTGATTCCTTCCAGAACTTCACTCTTCCTCTGGCTTCAGGATATCGCACTCTTGTGGTTTTCCTTCTCCCTTTTTGCCTGCTCCTTCTCAGTCCTCTCTCCTCCTCTGAATGTTGAGTCCTCCAGAGTTTGACTTTGGCCGCTTGCTCTACTTACTCTACTCACTTTTCCTAAGACAGTATCTGAACAACAGCAACAAAAAACTCAAGTGTTTTTCTTAACTTCCACCTCTCATTCCCCATGATTAAATGATTTATGAAATTTTATGTTTTATACCTCCTTACTAGATGTCAAAATGATTGATCCTATTGATTTTCTCCTATCACTACCTAATTTTTAGTAGTTTCATTATGAATTCATTTTCACAAAGGGCTATCTTTCCTAAAGATAGGAACACTCTGCATTCCACAGAGTGTTGTGGTGTTCCACAAGATGTTAAATAGTATTCTATTGATGCAAAAAATCAGGGCTCCATGGCCAAGTAAGTTTGAGGAATGCTGCATACCACCATTCTCACCTTGGCAATTCAAAACAAACATGAAGCACTAAGAAATTCTGCTGAAAAGTACTTTGCTTAACTTAGCATTTCTAGTAGACTTTTCCTACTTTTTGGGGTGGTAGTTTAGTCACTAAGTCTTGTTGCAACCCCATGGACTGTAGCCTGCCGGGCTTTTCTGTCCATGGGATTTCTCAGGCAAGAGTACTAGAGTGGCTTGCCAATTCCTGCTCCAGGGAATCTTCCTGACCCAGGAATCAAATCCAAATGTCTGCATTGCAGGCAAATTCTTTACTGCTGAATTTAAAGAATTCTTTAATATCTTCCTTGTATCACATAGTTTGGGACATGCTTTGGTAGGATACAAGGTAAGGCACAAACTCATTTTTCTCCCAAGTAGTCAGTTTTCCTTTTCAATGAATTATCTCTCCCTTTCTTCTTGCTTATATGGCTTTCTTTAACATATATTAAATTCCTAAATATCTGAGGTCCACCTTAGAGCTGACTTTTAGCTTATTATTTTGAGATAAGAATTGATGCTTTTGAACTGTGGTGTTGGAGAAGACTCTTGAGAGTCCCTTGGACTGCAAGGAGATCCAACCAGGGCATTCTGAAGGAGATCAGCCCTGGGATTTCTTTGGAAGGAATGATGCTAAAGCTGAAACTCCAGTACTTTGGCCACCTCATGTGAAGAGTTGACTCATTGGAAAAGACTCTGATGCTGGGAGGGATTGTGGGCAGGAGCAGGGGATGACAGAGGATGAGATGGCTGGATGGCATCACTGACTTGATGGACGTGAGTCTGATTGAACTCCGGGAGTTGGTGATGGACAGGGAGGCCTGGTGTGCTGTGATTCATGGGGTCGCAAAGAGTTGGACACGACTGAGCAACTGAACTGAACTGAAGGCATCTGTCAGTTTTTTTTGAAGGAAGCCCATTTGAGTGTAGAATAAATCATCTTTAATCACTACAGACATGACCCAGTATATCTGAGTTATCAAATGTGAGCTTTCCAGCAATAAAGCTGAGGCCAAGTGAGTCATCAATCATGAAGTCTATTGAGGAAATTTTTGACTTGGGTAAGAAGTCAGACTTGAAGGGATATTCAACTTTTTTTGGTAATTAGCTACATCATCAGCAGTCTCAATGGGCAAGGGCTGTATTCCCCCCACCGTCCTTTCCAATTAACAAGAGTGGTATTTAGCAACCTAGGGTTAAAGACTCAATTTTGAATCAGACACACTTGGAAATTTGTCCACACGTATTTTCCTTTATAATATTCTGGCTTTGTGAAACAATTTTGTAAAATTACACCCAAGATTACACTTAAGATTATGAAATTAATCACATTTCACCTTCAGTTGCAGTTTTTTAATTAATCTAATTCTCATAGCCTGGAACTAGCAGTAATCATGTGAATTTCTTCTTCACATGATTGTGAGGCTAATACTTTTCTGTTTTTCTGTTTAAAATATCAGATGGGTTAGCCCACATTCTGGACACCTAGAACCCACAGTTCAGATACTTAAATGATGCTAAAGTCCCTTTCAGTTGAATAATCCAGTACACAGAAGACCTTTCCCATTTTCTTGGGGGATGAAGAAAGTTAACAAACAGCAAACCAAAACATATTTATATACTTGAAAGAATGTCTGGGTGGAGAAATTCTACTGTGTTACTAGTGGTTATAGATGGATGATACGATTTTTCCATGGACTTGCTCCCCTGCGATGTGGTTTCTGGTTGGGTTCAGCTAATAAGAGAGATAGGGAGGAGGGTGAGGCTAGGGTTTTGATTTCCCTGGCCGCTTGTTGGCAGGATTGCCGAGTCCCTCCACTGAAGGACATGGCTCCTCACCAGAAGGGCTTCTCCACGTGACTCTTTCCTGAGTTCTGGTGAGCACTACCTCCCTTTGCCCCTTGAGCCTCACTGTTTCTAGCTCCGTCCCAATCCCTCGTGATTTCCCTTGACACGTGCTGAAGATGGTAGTCATCGCTGACCAAACCGTTCACTGGCAGCATTAGGATCTAGGTGCTCACTTAAGTGCTGGTTACTGTCAGTTACCACGGAGCTAAATGGCTGTGCACTTACATCTTGTTTTTCTCTTAGATCCTAGAGTTGAAGACTGGCTCCTTATGTCCTCACCTCTGCCACAAACCATCATCCTAGGATTCTATATCTATTTTGTCACATCCCTGGGACCAAAGCTCATGGAGAATCGAAAGCCTTTTGAACTCAAGAAAGTGATGATAACATACAATTTTTCCATAGTACTCTTTTCTGTGTATATGTTTTATGAGGCAAGTATCTTCAGTATTCCTAATGGGAGAATTTTACCTGAGTCTTTATGTTCGTCGGTCATGAGGTTTCCTAATATGACTTTAAGGGTAACTCTCCAAGATTTAAGAAATTTCAGAAACTTAGCTCAATAGAGCAAATATTTGCACCCCTCCCCCAAAATATTGTTTTCTATAGACCAGATATTGAACTCCTTAAAGGATCTTGGTATAGTCTACCTCGCAGATAGTGAGAATTAACATTAAGTCCAGGGACTCACACGCAGTTAACCATAAAAGATGATTGAATCCATAAATGTTCAACTTTAAGGAAACTCATAGTTGGAGAAATTAGATACACCCAAGACAGTGTATTGCCTGGAAAACTCCATGGATAGAGGAGCCTGGCAGGCTCCAGTCCATGGGGTCACAAAAGAGGCAGACACGACTTAGTGACTAAACAACAACAACAAAGATAGTGTAGCTCCAAGTGGAGGGCTGATATTTGAGTCCAGGTCTGTCTGACATCGGAGCTCATTCTGACTCTAATGAGTTGTCATCATCGTGGTAGGAATTTGGGGTTCAGAATGTATACACACCCTGATGACCTGTTAGGTGGTAGACTGTTTTGGTTTAGCTGGGTTTTGTGGGGAACAGAGAACTTAGACTTGTACAAGGCAATAGGTGAGGGAAGCTGTCCCTTACCTGTCAATAAGAGAGGTGGAGAATTTCCAGGACCACAAGCAGACTCCTTAACTGTCAATAAGAGAGGTGGAGAATTTCCAGGACCACAAGTAGACTCATGAATTCCCTCTCTCTCCCTTCTGCTGATTATAAATCTCATCTACGCTCCCTTCTCTGCTTTTCTGGGATTCCTTGCTTCTCTTTGAATGCTGGCTGGCTTCCTCACATTCTGCTCCTTATCCACTTCCTCTGCAGCACAGCCTGTGCTTCCCCATTACCAGGACCCGGGAGGACCTCGCATGGCCTCTCCAGCCTCTCCAGACCTCATGGCCTCTGCACATGCATCTCTCCAGCCTGATTCTTGCTGTGGATTCATCTGACTAGCTCACCTTAAATCTGCTCTTGCGTCATTTCTCACAGGCCTTCCTGAAGTCCAAACTTACTTTGCTGCCTTCTACTTTATTTCCAGACTTAACTCACAGGTCACCTTACTGTCCTTTCTGGAGCATAAGCAACTGAAGGGAGGGAGTAATGGAATAGATCTGGGGGTGGCAGGGGCGGGGGGAGGCAGAAAAATACATGCTTTTGGCAAGTTATCAGAGATAGAATATAACCTACTATAGGACAGACCCAGAAGTACTAAGAACAGACCTGCAAGCCAGGAGACCAGGAACTAGTTAGTCCCAGTTACACTACTAACTAGCTACCTGATTTTGAACTAATCATTCAACTTCTGTGGGCCTCAGTTCTCTCATTATATAGAGTCAGGATTGACCTTGTCTCTCAGATCCCTTTATGCTCTGGTATCTAATTGTGTCATTGAATGTGGTGTCTCCAAATATATTTCTCTGGAAGGAATCCAAGTATAACCAGTAAGTTTTGGTTTCAGCTTTAGAAATTACAACATAAAAGGTCTGAGAATGTCTGAATCTGAGAGTTTCTATGCCCTGTTAACCAGAAATACCTGAGTAACTTATATGCCGGTTTGGAGATTTATTACCTACCAAATAGAAATGATTACTCTTCCTTTGTGAAAGCCTAAAATACAGACATATATGTCAAAAGCTCTGCAAACTTTTGTAATGTTCTTAAACTTAATATCAGGAAAGCGTTGAGTTCTGCTTTCTGTTTAATCAAAGGTTTTTGACCGCTGAGCAGTGTGTCAGTTCCAGGACACATTCACACGTGGTTTATTGGGTGGAGCACAATTGCATTTGGTCTGCATCCTCCACTAAGGATGTTAGGGCAAATATACACAAGGAGAAAGGAAGTACATCAGACTAAAGGAACCCACATGCCTCATTTTATAGTGATGGCTTGAATGTGCTAGTTACTTGGCAAAAGTTGAGTAATAAAGAGAGACCAGCAAAGGCCCCACAGATGGTCACATCACAGAGCTTCTCCTATTCATCGCAGTGCTTGTTTGGAGTAGGGAATCAGTCAACCTCATCTAAATGAATGGAGTTAGCCTGTTACCTCAATCAGTCAGAAGTGAGTCTGAGTATGAGAGTATGAAGACTCTCACTGACAGATCAGGACTTTGTAAAACAGATTTAACTATTTCTGTACTTTCCTTTGTTCCTTCCTTTGAGAAAATTTATTGACTTGTCTTTGTAAGATATTTTTCTCATCCATGAAATATGTCTTTATGCTTTTCTGAATCTTAATTTTTAAGATTTCATAATTTACCAAGTTGATGGTGTTGATATTACAAGTCAAGCTTGGAGCTAGTTATCAAAAAAGGATAGTGTTTTTAAATACTATGGTCTAAGTGGTTTTTCTTTCTCCTTCATTTCTTTTCACCATTAAAATGTTATTCTGATTATGCCTCCTAAACTTTTGCCTATAGAAGTTAACTTACTGTAAAGTTGTCATTTCAGCTGTAATAGTAATTAAAAGTACAGACTTAAAATGTAATGGAATAGAAAATGGTATAATCCTTATGCTGGGAAGGAAGACATCTTTCTTAGGGAAGATGCTGGCTTTTGTGAGAACAGGATGCCAGAGAAGAAACTGGTCATATTGTCAGAGCCCTAACTTAAGCCAACCATTTAATATAGATATTAATTTAAAATTAGAGCCCTTAGCTTTTCATTTTCAGATGCTGTTTTAAAAGAAGAACTTCCTACCACTAGACCAAAAGAATATCAATGTAATCTTTGAATTATGGTCCAGACTTAACAATAGGCCTTTTCTTCTCACCACTGGCCTAAAGTCACTTCGTGGGTGTGTTGGAATTAAGGCTTGCCAGACT
This sequence comes from Bubalus kerabau, assembly GCF_029407905.1. NCBI lineage: Eukaryota > Metazoa > Chordata > Mammalia > Artiodactyla > Bovidae > Bubalus > Bubalus kerabau. The sequence goes on from NC_073641.1 coordinate 20,387,670, forward strand.
GTATTCTCTTGTTAATATTTTTGTCCCTTACTTGTTATGTGAATTCAAAGCAAAACTAATATGTGAGTCTTGTGTTTGGTCTGTCTTGATTTAAAAGCCATGGACTATCACTTCCTATTACATCCACTAACTGAAACAAGAAAAATCTAGTTGTTATAGACATTGGATGAGTACACTGAGAAGGTTGGTTTGCTCATTTATTTGTTGACTAATTGCAAAGATTTGAAATGATCAAAAAAGGCTGATTTCAGACTCAGTCACCCCTTTGAGACTACACACACATATGCTCAGGCACATAGAGATGTACATAAATAAAGTCAAATACTTACCAGTGTTTGCTGTTTAAACAAAACATTCCTGGTATTTTGTTCTCCAGTTTATTAGAATAATCATTCCAAGAAATAGTCATTTTAATTAGCACACAGTTTATATAAATGTGACTTTACAGCTTTTAAAACTCTTGATGCTTTGATATGAAGTGAGTTCCTGGTTTGTAGTTGTTCTAGTCCACCTTTCCCTCTGCACTGACTGCTGAGTTAGCTGAAAATGTAATGAGGAGACACGGTCAAAACTACCTTTGTTGTAGCTGTTGAGCAAGTACTTTTCTTCTGTAATATGCATGTGCTCTCTTACAGTTTATAATGTCTGGCTGGGGTACAGGCTATTCGTTTCGATGTGATATCGTTGACTATTCACAGTCGCCTACAGCACTGAGGGTAAGTTTCTTTTCAGAAAAAACTCTAAAGCAGTGTTAAAACTTTGTGGACTCTATTTTTAAATACTGAATGTGAAATCAGAAGGAGTAAATGACTCAATTATCACATATGTGTTGAGTGAAAAAAGCTAAAAATTACAAGAAAAAAAATCAAATTCAGGTGTGGGGTTTTCTGTAAAATGCAAATTGGTGCTTTTCTTTTTGAATTTCTTGGATTTAAAAGTAAATTTGTACCTGGTTCCTCAAAAATGGAATTACCATATGATTCAACAATTCTACTTCTGGGTGTATACCTAGATGAATTGAAAGCAAGGATTCAAATGACACACATACGTATATGAAATAGATAACTAGTGGGAAGTTGTTGTGTAGGGCAGGGAGCTCAGCTCGGTACTCTGTGAAGCCTCAGATGGCTGGGATGAGGGTGTGGTGAGAGGGAGGTCCAAGAGAGAAAAGATACACATATACACATAGCTGACTGACTTCATTGTACAGCAGAAACTAACACAACATTGTGAAGCAATTATACTCCAATTTTAAAAAAAGATATTTGTACACCAGCGTTCACAGCATTCTTCACATTAGCCTAAAGACGGAAGTCAACATACATGTCCATCAACAGATGAATGGATAAACTGGTATATACATACAATGGAATATTTTTCAGCCTTAACAGGAAGGAAATTCTGACACCTGATACAATGTGATTGAGCCTTGAGGACATTATGCTAAGTGAAATAATCTAGGCACAAAGGGACAAGAAATATTGTACGATTCTGTTTTATGAGGTACACAGAGTAGTCAAATTCAGAAACAGGAAGTAAAATGGTAGTTGTTGGTGGCTGGATTCCCAGGTGGGGACTTACTGTTTAATGGGTACAGAGTCAGTCCTGTGAGAGGAAGAGCTTTATGGATAGTTGTACAAGAACATGAAGGTACTTAATGCCACCAAGCTATACACTTTAAAATGGCTGAGATGGTAAATTTTATGTAATGTAAATTTTGCCAAAATTAGAAAATATAAAGTTCTTTCCTATGTTAAAAAAAATAATGAAGTCCTTTCTATGTGTGTTTCTGCAGATGGTACGCACCTGCTGGCTTTATTACTTCTCCAAATTTATTGAGCTATTAGATACTGTGAGTATATCGTCACCACATTTGGTAAATGTTTGATGTTTCAATGAAAGTGACAAACTGTGAGGGTTCAGTTGTCCGATAACTTTGGTTATCTCTCTTCCTCAGGCAGACTCCTATTATCTATTATTTTTTATTATCATTTTAGAGAATAGATAGCATTAACTTATTTTTCAGTCTTTTGCAAATGCCAAAAGATTTTTTTGTGTATCTACCATCTGGTTAAGATAAGAATGTAACTGTCACATATACTACAAAACTGAGCATCTTTATCTAGATGGATGACGGTTGTTCTGTGAAGTAAGTTCAGGAAGCAAAGAACAGAGAATATGTTACCTCTGACTCTTTATATCAAAGCCGTGTGTCATCCACACTCCTTTAACAGGACAAATGCTTCAAAATTCATAAAGTCACACTAGAATGTTGTTATTTCTGGGATATCAGTAATTTTGGTAATATCAAAACTATATCCAGCTGCCTTTTTGAAGTCTGTCTTATTGGGTCTTCTCCCTTCCTGAGGATCAACTCTGAGTGGCTCCTGCGAAAAGCAAGTGCCATGGATTAGGATCCATGATGAGAGGAGAAAACCTTGTACCTTTGTTCCCAGAAACAACAGAAAGCTGGCTATTATTGTATCTTTGTGGCATGTGGACCTTATTTATCTGTAATCCATTCTGGCCTAAGACTGCCAAGTGTGTTTTCTTCAGAATATATTCCACTACATCTCTAGTAGCAAATCTAAACATGCTTTACCTTCTCAGCTGGCTACACATAATATTAGAATTATTGATGTGTGTGTTAGTCGCTCAGTTGTGTCCGACACTTTGTGACCCCATGGACTGTAGTTCAGCAGGCTCCTCTGTTCATGGAATTCTCCAGGCAGGAATACTGGGGTGGGTTACCATTCCCTTCTCCAGGGGATCTTCCCCACCCAGGAATCAAACCCTATTTCCCCCATTGCAGGCAGATTCTTTACTGTCGAGCCACCAGGGAAGCCCTGAATTATTGATAGAAAGCAGAACTTAGTAAGCATAGAATCCAGGGGTTCTCAAATTTTAGCATGCATTAGAATCACCTGGCTGGGCTTCCCAGGTAGTCCTAGTGGTAAAGAATCCACCAGCCAATGCAGGAGATCAGAGATGTGGGTTTTGATCCCTGCGTGGGGAAAATCCTCTGGAGGAGGGAATGGCAACCCACTCCAGTATTCTTGCCTGGTAAATTCCACAGACGGAGACGCCTGGTGGGCTACAGTCCGTGGGGTCGCAAAGAGTCGGGCACGACTGCACATGTACGCATGCACGCGATCACCTGGAGAACTCATTAAAAACACACATGCTTCAACCCCACCCTCAGAATTTCTGATTCAGTGGGTCTTAGATGGAGCTTAAGAGTTTGCATTTCTATCAAGTTCTCAAGTGAAGTTATTGCTGTTGGTCCAGGGTCCACACTTTAAGAACCCCCACTGTCGTCCATTGGTTCTCAACCCTATGGCACTATAGACCTAATTGCCTTAGAAAACAAAAAGCTGGGCCCCACCCCTAGAGATTTGGTGTCAAGATGGTCTGGAGTTAGAGACCAGGCACGGTTATTTAAAAACAAAAGACAAACCTTCTTGGACCTTGTAATATGCAGACAGAGTTGAGAACCATTGATCTAGCCCAGAGGACTTAATCTGAAAAGAAATGGAAGCCAGAAAGTTATAAGGCTTACCCAGAGAAATGCTGCTACGGTCTGGGACTAGGACCCCAGATTGCAAATGTATGGCTTTTTCTGTTGCACTGTGTTGCCTTCCTCTACGTGCATAAGCAAATGTGCTTTGACATCATTGTTCCTGCTTTGCATGTTCTCAGTTTCAGCTTCCATAGGAAACTGTTGCTTCTCTGTGTCCTTCCCTGAACCACATTTCTCAAATACTCTTAGGGATACTTTTGTTTCTGCCAGTCTGTTTAGTCCTATACTTAGAAGTCTAACTTAGCTCTGGTTTTCTGCATTTTGAATATTTTTGAACATTTAATTCTGCTTTTGAATATTTTTTTGAGAAGAAAAAAACCCCGTCCCCCTGCCCCCAGGTTTCTTATTCTACCTCTTTGTTTATTATAGAAATTATAGAGTTTCTGACTAGATACGTTCAACCTGGATGAGGGCTTTAACACCCTTCTCACTTTTCCTAAGCTGCTTTGCTTTTGTTTCCACCTTACTTCCCTAATTAATTCTTCAAGTGTTTCCCTCTTCATCTTTCTTTAATAATAATTTGCTAACTTCTGATTTGCTGCAAGTCTTCTTTCAATTTGCTTGATCCTTTATCTAAATTGGTAGAATATGTTAGGGAGCAGTATAGAATTTCAGTCCTAGGACTTCAAAGTCTGCTTTTCCATATATTTCAAAGTCTGCATGGGTGTTGTTGTTGTTGTTTTTAATTTGAACCAGTAACATTTTTTCAATAATTTTTGGTCATATCCTTCACTTTATATCTTTGATTTTTAAACACGGCATTCAGTATCTTTTCACCTTTTTATTGATTCTTCCATGACTAGGCATCACACCTAAGTTCTCTCGTACTAATTATCTTTTGAGTTGCCTCTTAGAGAATCAGCTGCTTCTGTAGATTCTAGAAGGCAACTCTTTCAAAGCACATTACAATATGGAATAGTAATAGTTTGCACTTGGCCAATATTTTGTAACATTAGAAAATTATTGCATGATTTTATATGAACTTGATTTTCTTTAAATTATTTCAGATCTTTTTTATTCTGCGTAAGAAAAATAGTCAAGTGACTTTCCTGCATGTCTTCCATCATACCATCATGCCATGGACCTGGTGGTTTGGAGTCAAATTTGCTGCAGGTAGCCAAGGGAGAGTTGGGATTATGTGCTATAATTGGTTACATTTCTGTATGCTCTAAGCATAAATTCTATCTTTAAGTGTGATTTAAAAGAATCCTAAAACATCAAAGAATCACTTTGATCAAACTTCTGACTTTCATTAATTATCTGAAACATAAACACAGGACTTCTAAGTAGATCTTCCCCCACTCCCCAATACTCTTTAATATGTATGACCTTTGGGTATAGTCTTCTACTCATCCTTTAGTTGTTTTGCTTGGATCTTATTCTTTTCCTATATAATTCTATACATATTTTAAAATAAGTAATAAATGATAAAATGGTAAAATCCTTCATTTTATAGAAATATAGTTAGATAACTATTGCTTATATGTTTCCAGGAAGTTAGAATGCTTATCTCAAGTTCCATGTCTTCTTTGCTTTCAAATTTCCAAAAGCTGATACACCAACAACTCTTTAAAGATGTGTCAGATTACAACTATCCCACCTTCCCTAAACATCCTACCATATTAAAGGATGCTCTGATTGTTTTTTAAGGTCAAAAATAGTTTAACTCAAAAGCTTGGCAAACAGATTCTTTAGTTGGTTTTGATTTTAGGCTTCTGAACATCTAGAATATGAGAGAACAGGAAGGTAAGTAATTTTACCTATCATAAAGTTTTCAATAAGTGATTTCCTCAAGGTTATAGTCTTATTAGCAAAAGTTGTCTGGGGGATTTATTTGTTCTAGTTTCTTCAATTTAAGAAGTCTTCCTGTAGGCTTGCAGCCCATTCTAGGCAAAGCTTTAACATTTCTATGGACAGCTCACCTCTATTGGGCATTCTGACTTTGTAAGACTAAAGGAAAGAGAAACTACAATTGAGGAACTCTTGTTTGAGTTTTAGACTCTCTAGACATGGGGAGGAGGGTCGGGGGTGGAAATCTGCATGTCTCAGAGCATGAAGGGACATAGATAAGCCAGTGGCTAGAATAGGATGCCAGAACCTAGGGGAGCTGGAAGGGCTGGCCCTACTTTGGCCCAAGGGCATCAGATTTTCCAGTATGTAAAGTAGCTCCTTGCCAAAAATCGGCATTTATCTGTTGAAGATTTTTTTTTTTAAAGGAAATGTAGTTGTTTTTCTTATAATGTATATATGTGAATTTAAAAATTTAACCCACATTATAACAAGATGGTCTCATCTGTGTCCATTTCACAAATCGAAGGTAGTTACATTATTTAATCTCCATTATTTTACTTTGCTTTCCATGCTTTTGTTTTCTCTTGCACGTATATTGCGCCTCTCAGTTCTTTTTACAGTGATATTTCTCGACACTATTTCTTTTAGCAGAAATTAGAAAATACCTAAACATCCAGTGATCTAGTGGTTGTGATGTCTTGTGTTTATAATTGTGAAATGCAAATGATTTTGAGAGACATGAGAGACATGTAGCTCCAACTCCTGTTAAGCAGCTTGGCTCCTAAATTTATCAGAAATAGGTGACTATTCTTACTATTCTATTTTTAAAGTATGCTAGACAAGGTGTTTTCACACTCTTCAGTTCAGTTCAGTTCAGTTCAGTTGCTCAGTCGTGTCCGACTCTTTGCGATCCCATGAATCGCAGCACGCCAGGCCTCCCTGCCCATCACCAACTCCCAGAGTTTACCCAAACTCATGTGCATCGAGTCGGTGATGCCATCTAGCCATTTCATCCTCTGTCGTCCCCTTCTCCTCCCGCCCCCAATCCCTCCCAGCATCAGGGTCTTTTCCAATGAGTCAACTCTTCGCATAAGGTGGCCAAAGTACTGGAGTTTCGGCCTCAGCAGCAGTCCTTCCAATGAACACCCAGGACTGGTCTCCTTTAGGATGGACTGCTTGGATCTCCTTGCATTCCAAGGGACTCGCAAGAGTCTTATCCAGCACCATAGTTCCAAAGCATCGATTCTTCAGTGCTCAGCTTTCTTCACAGTCCAACTCTCACATCCAAACATGACCACTGGAAAAATCATAGCCTTAACTAGATGAACCTTTGTTGGCAAAGTAATATCTCTGCTTTTTAATATGCTATCTAAGTTGGTCATAACTTTTCTTCGAAGGAGTAAGCATCTTTTAATTTCATGGCTGCAATCACAGAACTTATTTATTCAGATATCTTTCAAAAGACCAGATTATTCTAATCCAACACTGAAGAATAAATATAAATTAAAAATAAATAGGAAGACAGTACCCCCAAATACAGTAATTAAGAGATACTGACACAAGGGGTCTCCCTTTCCTTCTTTATCCATCTCTGTATTTTCTAAATTTTCTTGTTTGAATATCTGTTGATTCTATAGTGGACTAGGAAACACTTGAACAGCATATACCTGATATCTGTTCAGTGACAAATACAGCAACAAGAGCAAGGGTGTTTCCAGAAATGTGGTGTGGTGTTGGTTTTCATTCCTAGAATAAAACTGTCCAACTTTATCTGTCCTTTCAAAAACCAGAGCACAGCTGATCTCTATCTAGTATTTAATTTCCTGTTTGCCTATTGTACTCCTCCCTGGGATAATAGCAATCCAGCTTTTCTTTTGAATGTGATGAAAATATTTCTGTGGCAGGTTTTTATATTAATTATGTATATACTCCCTTTCAGAGATATGGAGAACTGTGATAATTACCCAGGTGGTTCCTTTATATTTTTTCCAAACCAAAGAAGTAAAATATGATGGTACTAATTATAATTCATTCTTTGCAGAACTATTGTAAAGAAGAAAGCAAGCTTACAAAGTACTTTATAAGAAAAGTCTTCCAAAGGAGATATGAGAAGTATTACTAATTAAAATGTGATTGTTCTGTGAACAAACATTAAAGTAACTCACCAGAAAACAATCACTACTAGAGAAAATAAGCAAGCTAATTTGATTTGATAGCTTATTTTAATCAGTAACCCTAACTATAAACACTCTTAGCTACACTATGGCCGTGTTAAATTCCTGTCCATAGGAGCCTCATTTTAGGACATTCAAATGGTGAAAGTTTCTGAATGGAAAATAGAATTCTTCTACCAAAAAATGGAAGAGGTGTCTTAGTGAGAAAGGCTCAGTCTGATTCATTATCAAGCATGAAATAGATTTCCTGTGTATCTGTAATTTTGAGACAATGGATTTGAAAGGTAGCTGGCTTGTCCCCATTTACGTAGCTTAACTCATAAACTATTCTATTTTTAAATTACCCTAGAAAAGGTGTTTTTACACCACACTAATTTATTGATTTATGTTTCTTTTGGGAAAAAGCCTAATCCAAATGTAAATAATAGAAGCTGGAAGTTTGTTAATAAGTTTCATTAGTTCAGTTTCTTCTTACTTGAAATTTGTGATAATGAAAGGATTAGCTGAAATTTGATTTATTCTATTCAGGAGAGGAAAGTTTATGAAATATAGTATAGCATGAAAAAGACTTTTTTCATATTTAAATATGAAATTTTAAAATATTTATTTTAAAACTGCTTAATTACTTTTAAGTAGTTTTAAATATTATTTAAAACAGGTTATTTTAAGGAGTACTTTGGCAATGGTAACATTTAGAAGTATCTAGCACTGGTGCAATTATGGATGATTTTTTTAAAAGTAATTATTTCTGCTATGAAGCAGTTTTATGACATTTGTCCCTAGAAGATTGTAGTCAAAGTAATACATTTCAGTTTTGCTTTAAACTTTCTATAAATCACAGTGTTCATGAATTCAGTCCTTTGTCCAATGTAATTAGGCAAATTTGTGAGATTTTGTTTTATTTCTGAAATCAAAGAATATTAGAGTAAGTAAAGTAGAATATTTTTAGAAAAATTTAAATTCCAAGTCAACATTACTAAGCTGAATCAGGCTGTATTAAAGAATGAAGATTCTTCTAAATTGTTCATCTTAGGAAGGAGACACTGGGGAAGAGTTTTGTTTTCTTCCCCCACCATCTACTAATCACTTTGTTTTCCCTTTCCACTGTACTACTGATTCAGTTAGGGTTTCCCTGGTGGCTCAGCTGGTAGAGAATCTGCCTGCAATGTGAGAGACCTCGGTTTGATCCCTGGGTTGGGAAAATCCCCTAGAGAAGGGAAAGGCTACCCCCTCCAGTGTTCTGGGCTAGAGAATTCCATGGACTGTATAGTCCATGGGGTCGCGAAGAGTCAGACATGACTGAGCGACTTTTACTTCATTTCACTGATTCAGTTAAAGACAATTGAAAGAATCTTGGCTTATGTTTACTTCAGGGTCTTCTATCCTAACTTGCCTGGAAAATCCCATGGACGAAGGAGCCTAGTATGCTGCAGTCCATGGGATCGCTCAGAGTCAGACACAACTGAGCGACTTCCCTTTCACTTTTCACTTTCATGCACTGGAGAAGGAAATGGCAACCCACTCCAGTGTTCTTGCCTGGAGAATCCCAGGGACGGGGGAGCCTGGTGGGCTGCTGTCTATGGGGTCGCACAGAGTCGGACACGACTGAAGCGACTTAGCAGCAGCAGCAGCAGCTTCTATCCTAAATCGAAGGTGATCAGTGGGAGATGTGATAGGATTAGAAGAGGAAACCAAGATAGGAAGGCACAATTAATAATAGTCAAATGGAAACAGCATCAAAATGGTTTAACAATTAATAAATATTTATTTTGGAAAAACGATGATTGATTAAAACAAACTTTACATAGCTTACTTATGAAAGCCAGTGGTTCTACTGCCAAAATTTTGTGGCACTAAAAGTATTGAAAACTATTAAGAGTGAAAAAAAGTTAATTTGATTTTACACAATAATATGTAAGAAATATATATATAGATTCTTAGTGGCTTAATTTGTAATAACTCAAATTGGAAAGAACTCAAACATCTTTTGATTGGAGAGTGGATAAATACGTTGTGATGAATTCATATCAGGTAATACTACACAGCAATAAAAAGACAATTTATGTGGATGCATCTTAAAAACAGTATGTTGATTAAAAGAAGATAGCCACAAAGAATACATCCTGTATTAATTCTAAATTAATTAACTAATTAATTAACAAAATTAATTAAAAATTAATTCTATTTATATGAAGTTTGTAATAGGCAAAACTAACAGTTGATGATGGAAGTCAGAATAAAAGTTACATTGGAAGGAGTATATTCATTAGAAGGGGCACATGGGAACTTTATGTGGCATCAGAAATGTCTTATATCTTGAATTTGGTGGTGGTAACATATTTTAAAAAATCATCAAGTTATACACTTAAGATTAGTGTACTTTGTGGCTTTATATGTTCATTCTTTCTAAAAATGAATTTGATTACTATTATTTAGCAATATATTATATTTAAAAGGTAATTCCACTTAGTTTGTTAAGGTAAATCCAAATCACAGGAAAATCTTAATGTTAAGATAGAATAAATAAAGTCGTGCTAATTTATTTTCCAGGATTTTATTTTATATTTTACAAAATGGATGTAGTATCCAGCTCCCTCTAATTTTATAGATGTTTAATAATAATGATATTTCATATTTATTTTTCTTCCCACTAAAAGAAATATACTAAAAGTTCAGACCAAAATATATCTCATCTTAAGGAATAGTGCCCCTATTTTATGATATTTTTTTTCCAGGTGGTTTGGGAACATTCCATGCCTTTTTAAATACAGCTGTACATGTAGTCATGTATTCCTACTATGGACTGTGTGCATTGGGACCAGACTACCAGAAGTATTTGTGGTGGAAAAAGTATTTGACATCATTACAACTTGTGAGTAGTTAATTTTCTTTAAAAGCAGATATGAAACTAAACTGGGAGTCACTTGACTTCTTTATGAATGAGGATATTAATGAAAGGGCAAAGTTTACAAAAGATAGGAATATAAATTGCCTGGCCTCTAAGGCATCCCAGGTGGCGCAGTGGTAAGGAATCCACCTGCCAATGCAGAAGAGTCAAGAGACACGGGTTCCATCCCTGAGTAGGGAAGATCCTCTGGAGTAGGAAGTGGCAAACCCACTCCAGTATTCTTGCCTGGGAAATCCCATGGACAGAGGAGCCCGGCAGGCTACAGTCCATGGGGTCGCAGAGTCAGACATGACTGAGCACACACACACGCATGGCATACCATCATTCTTTATATCTTCCGTGAACTTTTGTCAGGAACTTTATTGAAAACAAAGTATATTTGGTAGCCAAGAGGCTCAGACAATTAAACTAGCATGTGTATCTTTATACCATCTTTATATTATTTTATGCATTTATATGAGGAGGAAATGGTAGCCCGCTGCAATATTCTTGCCTGGAGAATTCCATGGACAGAGGATCCTGGCAGATTACAGTTCACAGGGTTGCAAAGAGTTGGACACAACTGAGCAACTAATACATACACAACATGCATTTATATAAAATAAATATATTTATGATCAAAATAATCTCAAAATTATGGGAACCTCATTAGATATAATAATAAATTAGAAGTTAGAAATTCCATATGCTAGGTCTAAATGACCTTGAGGGAATGTAACTTTCATGAGCCTTCCTGTGTGCCTGCCTGCCTAGTCCTAACATTTACAAGTTTATCTTTCCTCCAGTTAGTAAAGTACTGTGGGAATTAAAGGTGTAGAGTGGCGCTGTAAAATACATGTTGACAAAAGTGACAGCACCCTAAATAACCAAACGGAAGGAAATTATTTTAATTCCTGCTTGGAAATATTACCAAGTTCTGAAAATTATTCACAAGTCCTTTCTTTTTAAGCATTTTATATAAATGGAAAGTAATATATGTTTATTGTAGAGAAATTAGAACATCTATACTGCATATAGAATTTGTCTTAGGCTTTTTTTTTTCACTTAAGTGTTGTAAAAACTTTTTAATAATATGGAAAAATACTTAAATAGGGAAGATACATGCTGTTTATTATTTTTTCAAATGTGTTGATAATATTTACACAAACACACCTGCATAGAATGCTGAGGATGCTACTTTGACTTTCTAAAGTTTCATTTTCTCATCTGCAAAATGAGAGGAATAATTGTAGCTACCGCACAGAAATGTCTTAAAAGTTCCTTGAGATAATGCAAGGAAAGTTGATGATCATAACAACAAGAATGATGTGAAAATCTTAACTATGGTTAGAATAGATTGTGGGTAATCATTATTTATTTTTATGTGTAGATTTTTACTTTTCCAAAATTTCTACAGAACACGTGTTACCTTTTAGTCATGAGAAAAAAGATATCCAAAAAATCTGGACATTAGCCCAGAACATGTAATATGTTCTTTTAAGACTGTGCAGAACGTTCTGGGACACAGAGCCCTTGGTCATATGAGGGGGGTCACCAGTGCTCTCTTACTGCTTGAAAATTCTCTGCTATAGTTGGCAGATAGGATGTATTTTTGTCTATGACAGTGGAGGACTGCTGGCAAATATGAAGACTCAGTGATGCTGTGGTTCCAATAAAGTAAATGGGTCTCTAATTAGAATGTTTTTATTCCCCGCCCCACCCCATCCTCAACTGAAATAGCCAGGTTAACAATAGGATGGAATGTTTGAAATCAAGCTGTCATAGAAAAATTAGGCCATAAGGTAGTGGCCCTGAGTGTATTTCTTCAGACAAGACCTCAAGTTGAGACTGACGGTTCTCTTGAGTGTTAAAGCGCTGCTGCGCCGTACTGCACGTGTGAGTGCTCAGTTTTGTCGGACTCTTTACGACCCCATGGACTCCAGCTGTACAGCTCCAGGGAATTTTCATAGCACTCCCTGGAATTGTGTGCTTTGGCACCACTGAACAATGGTTCCAAATTCCCATCTGCATTTTGACATTGTTCCACCTACTCTCACTCTCATGGAGGCTAGATTGAAAGATAAAATTCCCTGTTCAACAGTAGCCTATATGCGGTTGGAGAGTGTTTAAATATAAGCAGTCAAAGAATGAGTTAAATAATTGCTCCATTGTGACTCTTGGGAGCTTAACAGTACTTTCCATTCTTCCATCCGTTAGATCCAGTTCGTTATTATCACCATCCACATGGGCCAGTTCTTTTTCATGGAGGATTGCAAGTACCAGTTTCCAGTCTTTCAGTACATCATTATGAGTTATGGCTGCATCTTCCTGCTGCTCTTTCTCCATTTTTGGTACCGTGCTTACACCAAAGGCCAGAGGCTACCCAAAACTGTGAAACATGGAATCTGCAAAAACAAAGATCACTAAAGTTCAAGCACAACATAAGTCTATGAAAAAGATTGATGTCTTCCTTGACAATCAAGAGAGATTTCCATGTGCAGTGCATTTTGTATATTTTTCAAAACCAAACGCTTGTATTTTTATGATAAGTTATTGGGGTTGCTGGTATTTGAGAGCCCAAAGCTCCCAGAGAACAGTCTTCTGATAATTAGAGCCTAAAGCAGCCAGTTTTTCAGCTGCTTTTAAATCTAAAGATCTTATTTAGCACATTTTTTAGATTGAAAGAAGGATGTGAAACAGTACAGTAATCTTCAAAGAAACCCAGTATACATGAAAAATATCGTTTGATATTTTGAGCATGGGAAGAGATCCATGCAGTACAGAAGATTCCTTCTGCAGGGTCTGAAAACCTTTAACTATGGGCTCTGGTTTTGTTGCTTGTTGACTATATTCAGAAGACACTGTATTTACTCTAAACTTAAATTCCCATTCTAAAGAGCTAACGTGATTTTGATAAGTTATCATTTAAAATCACTAAGTCATTTTTAATGAATCTCTTAAATAGCCGGCACTAGTTTTGCTTGTAAGACTTCCTCCCAACACTTTTGCTTGGTAAACTGTTTAAAGGTAACAATCCTTTAGGTTAGTACAGTGATGTACTTGATACTAAGGTGGAGTTAATATTTTGAAAACAAGGTGATTTGTTCTGATGGCTTAATGAACACTTTACTGTTACTCTTTTGCACTGAACTTCGCATATTTCTGGAAAGAGGTGAATTTGTCCAAGGAAAAAATACATAGTTGTCTGTAGTATTGATGTAATGTCACTTTCTCATATGATCATGGTTTAAAGGATTATTTTGGTTAAATATATATTGGTTAGATGTGTAAGTGCTCATATCATTAGCACACATTAAATGATTTTATACATAGTTTTCCAGGGGTGGGTGAAGAGTGGCTTGTGAAGCAACTGGAAGCAAATGGTGGCACAGAGACTATCCAGGGAAGACTTGGTGATAGGGGTCTCTCATAAAGAGAGCGAGGGAGAGAGACTGTGTAACAGTTATTATAGATTCACTGCATGGAAAAATGTTTTCCAGAATTATGAATCAATTAACAGCCTAGAATTTTTCTTTTTACATATTTATGAACTATATAATGAAGGACTGCAATGCATTTTGTATAGCTTTCATTCCTTTAAAATTGCTGCTTTCTAAAATTCTCTTGTTTTCACATTTTGTTGGGGAACCCAACTACTGATCAGTAGAGTTTCACCCAAGAAATAGCAATAGTTGGACATTTCTGAATTTTTCCATATCGCTCTTTTACTTGTTATACTTGATTTTGAAGGGTTGCTTATGCTTGTGTCACTGCAAGCAATCGGTGCCCAGTCATTGTGTAACACATAATGATACTTATTGAATAACAAAGCCTGAGTTTCTACCAACTGTACATCCCTAGAGTTAAGTGTCTCCCTCCTAATCCATTCATCTATACCATGGCCTTTTCACTTCACATTCAGCAGGTTCATAAGTTTATTTGCCTTTAGTGATTTCACTTTCTTACAGTATGAAATGATGAAGGTTGGTAAAAGGAGAGATTACATTTAAAAATAAATAAATAATAACAGGAAAGCAAAGGTAAAAGAAACAGCAGCTCTAATTTATTTCTGTATGAGAGTCTTAGGTCTCCTTAAGTGTTTTCCTGTTTTGGCTCTTCAAATCCAGCCTAAGCTAAAGTGAAGAGGTATGGTAGATGCTGTTACACATATGCACAGTTCCCAAAGACCCCAGTAGGGTAAAGACCAAAAGGAAGCAAAACTAAAAGAAGATAAAACAGGAGAGCTGGGTTCGATCCCTGGTTTGGGAAGATCCCCTGGAGAAGGGAATGGCAACCCACTCCAATATTCTTGCCTGGAGAATCCCATGAGAAGAGCCTGGTGGGCTACAATCCATGGGGTCGCAAAGAGTCGGACACGACTAAATGACTTTCACTCACTTGGTATCTTTGCATACTTTCTGCCTTGTACTGCGCAACCTCCCCTCGTCTTCCTGTAGCCTTTAAAACGACTGAGGTGCCTATGAACTAATAGCAATATGTGATGGAATCACACTGTGCACTGTATGAATAGGAGTAGAGAGCTAGAATGTTACATGAAAAGAAATCACAGCTGGCAGAGGCAGCCTCCATGTGAAGGAACATCCGCAGATCAGAGTGCCACTGGTTGCAGGACTGGGTGGGTATTGTTTTCTTAAATGGCTCTGTGGGTCACAGAAAGTTTCTGTTGGACTTTCATCCCGCTTTTCAAGACTTCCTTGCCTTTGGGTGTGCTTTGCTTACCTGACAAATAAAAAGGCCAGCTACAAAACCTGGCTTATGATACAAAGCTGAATTCTTTAGAACCTATAGCTACATTATAAATAAATACAAATATAAAATTTTAAATATCTGTGGGACATTGCCTTTTTACAGTCTTAATTGAGCAGGCTGCATTGTTACATAAATTATAAGATTATGAAGTTGCGTTTCTTCAATTATCCCTTATTTCTGTTAACTACTTTAAAGACTGGAAAACTGTGGAAATTGTCAAAGTTTGGGTCTGATTTTCAGTGTGTGTATTATAATAATAAATTCGTGGTGTTGCATGTCTATGTGTGTATGTTTTTCATTTTGGAATCTTTGTATGTTTGCATGGAAAGATGGTGTTTTAATCTGCATATTCATTTAATCAAATCATTTCACACACTTGTTGTACCCTTGCTATGTTTAGAGCCCTGTGCTGGACACTGAAAGTGAAAGTGAAGTCGCTCAGTCGTGTCCAACTCTTTGCGACCCCATGAACTATAGTCTACCAGGCTCCTCCGTCCATGGGATTTTCCAGGCACGAGTACTGGAGTGGGTTGCCATTTCCTTCTCCATGGGATCTTCCTGACCCTGGGATCGAAGCCGGGTCTCCCACATTGTAGGCAGACGCTTTACTGTCTGAGCCACCAGGGAAGTCCTGGACATTAGAGTGTTACAAAATACAAAGATGCCTACCTACCATGTGGGACTTTCCTGATGGACCGGTGGTTAAGACTCCACACTTCCACTGCATGGGGCACAGTTTCAATCCTTGGTTGGGGAACTAAGATCCCACACGCTGCACAGCAAAGCCTAAAAAACAAAAATCAAAGATGCCTACCACGTAGTTGATACCCCCTAGAGCTTGCAGGATGTCAGAGAAGATTGTGTTACAGGGAAGTCTATGGTTGGTGTCATATGAATAAAGGTCCTGGCACTTAGTAGCAGGGAAGGCTCCATGAAGGTATGTAAATGTGGGTCATGTACAGATTATCAAAATGGGAAGTGGGTTAGTGGAAAGAAATAACAAATCAAGGAGGTCCAGACGCAGGAAAGTGTAGGAAATGGCCAGCAGACCAAATTAGAGCAAGGCATCCTCAGATATGCAGATGACAACACCCTTATGGCAGAAAGTGACGAACTAAAGAGCCTCTTGATGAAAGTGAAAGAGGAGAGTGAAAAAGTTGGCTTAAAGCTCAACATTCAGAAAACTAAGATCAAGGCATCTGGTCCCATCACTTCATGGCAAATAGGTGGGGAAACAATGGAAACAGTGAGAGACTTTATTTTCTTGGGCTCCAAAATCACTGCAGATGGTGACTGCAGCCATGAAATTAAAAGACACTTGCTGCTTGGAAGGAAAGTTATGACCAACCTAGACAGCATATTAAAAAGCAGAGACATTACTTTGCCAACAAAGGTCCGTCTAGTCAAAGCTATATACGGTTTTTCCAGTAGTCAGGTATGGATGTGAGAGTTGGACTGTAAAGAAAGCTGAGTGCTGAAGAACTGATGCTTTTGAACTGTGGTGTTAGAGAAGACTCTTGAGAGTCCCTTGGACAGCAAGGAGATCCAACCAGTCCATCCTAAAGAAAATCAGTCCTGAATATTCATTGGAAGTTCTGATGCGGAAGCTGAAACTCCAGGGCTTTGGCCAACTGATATGAAGAACTGACTCATTTGGGAAGACCCTGATGCTGGGAAAGTTTGAAGGTGGGAGAAGAAGGGGGCAAAAGAGGTTGAAATGGTTGGATGGCATCACTGACTCAATGGACACGAGTTTGAGTAGGCTCCGGGAATTGGTGATAGAGAGGGAAGCCTGGCGTGCTACAGTCCGTGTGGTCGCAAAGAGTCAGACATGAATGAGTGACTGAACTGAACTAACTGGTGAGACTATGAAATAGCATAAGCACAGAGAATAAAGGACTTTCCAGATTTGAGTGGGGAGGAAAAGAAGATTGGTCCTTACCCAAGAGGTTAAGGACCCTTGGGTTATGGTACTTCCAAGGGTTATGATACTTCCACTCCAGAAGGTAAGTGTATTGTTGACTGGAGAGGAGATGAATGGGTGGGAGATGAGGACAGAAGTTTCTGTAGACATTTCTAGCAGATGCAATCACAATGAAACGCTTACAACACGTCCTGTTATACCAAGTTGCCCCAGAGAGAAGACCAGAGGGCTCTTTCTTTTAGTGGCTAACTGGGTGTGGTCATGGCTTTCACTGACAGCTGCATATATGATCACATGCATATATGATCCAATCAACAGCACCACCCTTATCGTCTAAGTCAGCACCTATATTCAAGCCGCAGCATGCCGGGGTCCAGCCCCGGTGGATCCAGGGTATTCGAAGCGGGGACGGCGTCGGCGAGGATCAGGAAACAACTGCTTAATTAAACGTTAATTAAGGATATAAAGAGTAATAGAATAAGGATAGCTCAGTGAGGAAATTCAGTGGAGAAAAGAGGCTGAAATAAGGATAGCTCAGTGAGAAAATTCCGTGGAGAAAAGAGGCTGAATAATTCAGCCAGAAGGTGAGAGAAAGAACAACATGGGGAGACCAAGTTTTGGTGAACAAGGCCCGCACTTTATTTTCCAAAGTAGTTTTTATACCTTAAGTTATGCATAGAGGATAATGGGGGAAGGGGTAGAGTCATGCAGCAAGCCAGGCTTTCTTTCTGCAAACTTATCATATGCAAAAGCTTAGGTGATTTGCATCATCTTCTGGCCCGGAGGCCTGTTAACATTTTAAGACCCTTTCTTCAGAAAGCTTATTTTTCTCTAAAGGTGATTGGTCAGGAGCCACCCTCCAAAAGCATTAGATAACATTGCATTCCTACAGAGCAAAGGTGTGGTGGGCTATAACAAGAAAAAGAATTAACTCAAGGGTCCCAGGTTACAAACATTAAAGCTACTACTTACACCAATTATATTAATCAATACACTGCCAGGGACACAGCAGGTAAGGGATATGGAAACTTAGCAGCAAACATTGGCCCAACAAGTGAAAATCCCTTCACCAATACAATTTCTAATCAATCTTTTAACTGCTCAAAGGAATCTGTATTTAGACAGTTTAGAACGTGGAGCTGTAAGTTAACTCTTTTTTCAGAGAGAGGTAGTGGGGGACAGCCCCCCGTAAAGTCAGAGGTGTAGGTGAAAGCACAAAGCAGAAAGTAGGCAGACTCCGGTTTTGGGGGGTAGATGCTCGAGAATTTCCAGGGGGACTCCTGAGGCTCGACCCCGCCTTTGCGTATGCCGAGCCTCCTTCCTCATGACCTTTGTCATGGGTGGAGCTCCTCACGCTGGCTCCCGGCAGTGATAGAATTTCAGTTGGGCTATTCCAGATCCTGAAAGATGATGCTGTGGAAAGTGCTGCACTCAATATGCAATATGCACTCAATATGCAATATGCCGGCTCCTGGCAGCAGCATTTTTAAAATACCACTGTACTTTGCATATATTCTAAAGTCAGCAGGATTCAGTCCATTTAGGGAACAGCCTGGTTACTAAAGACAGAAGGTTTGGTACAAGGTATTATTGGCTACAAGTGTCCAGGCCATTCAAGGGGACATTCTGTGCCCAGGTTGCTCCAGGGGACTTACAACTTCAATAGGCCTGATGTATGCATCTGACTACCTGAACGTGCAAGCCCTGGGTTCAGAGCTGCTGTCTTCTATCTTAAAGCTGAATGAACGTTTGGCAGCATGTCTTCCACCTGCATTGCATTGTCTTGTTCATGAATCTGTTTCTTTTTATTCTCGTGCCAAATATCCTACTTTGAGCCCAGATAGTTTTGCCCAGATGAGAGCATTATCCTTGGTCTTTTTGCATTTTTACCCATCATAACTTTGTGTCCAGCTAAGCCACGGTCATGGAGGACAGCTGGGGGCAGGAGTTGAGAGCACTGACTCTGGAACCAGCCTCCTGGTCAGATCCTGGCTCTGATACTTACAAGCTGTATGACCCAGGTGACCTCTCTGAGTCTTAGTGTCCCCACTGAAAATAGGAACCTTGGCACTACTTCCTTCATCGGTTCAGTGTGGAGATTAGATAAGTTAATACAGGGAAAGCTTTTAGGGCAGCACCTTCCTTCCAGTTCAGGCCCCAAACCTCGACGTCATCTTCGACTCCTCTCTCTCACTCAACAACAAAGGCTTCCTCTTAAAGTAGCAGCAGAATTTGACCACTTCTGGACCCTCATCACGTCGGCCTGTATCTCTAAAATAGTTTCCTCTCTGACTCACTGCTTTGGCCCATGTCTCCATACAATGCATTGCCTACATAGCACCCAATGTCATCTATTAGCAAATTGATGCATGTCACACTTTTACTCGAGACCCAGCAATGGCCTATGATTTCACCCAGAGATGAAGCCAGAGTCTCCACGATGGTCTACAAGGCCTTCCATGGTCTGTCTCCACTGCCGTTGACCCTCTGTCCTCATTTCCTATGACTCCCTACTAGGCTTCCTCTGGCCCAGCCATGCTGGCTTCCTTGTGTTCACTGGCCTGTGCTAAGCACAGTCCCATCTTAGGCCCTAAGGTTTAGCTTTTGCGTCTGCCTCAGGGTCACTTCTTCTTGGCCAAACCCTTCATTTCCCTCCAATCTTTGCTCAGATCATGCTTTCTCAATGAGGCAGGCCGTTTACCCTATTTACTACTGCAACAAGTACCTCCCTTTGCCTTGTACTTTCTTTGTTCCATACAACTATTATTACCTTCTAACATGCCCTACAATGTGCTTAGTTATTATTTATATTGTTTGAAGGTGAAAGGTGAAAGTGTTAGTCGCTCAGTTGTGTCCAGCTCTTTGCAACCCCATGGACTACAGTCCGCTAGGCTCCTTTGTCTATGGAATTCTCCAGGCAAGAATACTAGAATGGGTAGTCATTCCTTTCTTCAGGGGATCTTCCTAACCCAAGAACTGAACCAGGGTCTCCTGCATTGCAGACAGATTCTTTACCATCTGAGCCACCAGAGAAGCCCCCATTTATATTGTTTTTCAGAATGTCTTTCTCATTAGAAAATAACCTTCTTGAGGGCAGACATTTTTGTCTGTTTTGTTCACTGCAAGTTCCTAGAACAATGCTGGCATATGACAGGAGCTCAAAAAATATGAGGTTCTCTTTCTCTGCTCATTCTTTTACTGACTTATTCATTCATCCAACAACAGTTTGTTAAACTAGTATGTATCAGATTCTGTGCTGAACACTGAGCATAAAAAACAAGTCAAATAATAGCAATCCCCACAGAGATTTACACTTGAGTAGAGGGAGACAAGTAGGCAAACAAGTCAAGTATCCCAGCGGAAAGTGATTTTTAATCTGCATGATGTAGTGACACAAAGGAGAGAGAATTTTCCCTGGCTGAGGGCAGGACTTCAGAAAAGGATTGAAAGAAGAAGTGGTATCAGCTGACTTGTGAAAGATGAGAGGCTGTTTGTCAAAGAGAAAATGAAGACGAGAGTGTGCCCAACAGGCTATTCCAGGTGAGAAAAGGAAAGAAATGGCCTGGCATGAGATTAAGGGAGCTTTGTAAGGTGAATGCAGTGCTTCCGCTTCAAGGGTGCATGCCCAGGCCCAAGACTGATTGGGAAGCAGGAAGGAGGAACATGTGGTGAGTTGATTTTGGACATGTTGAGTTTGACGGGCATCCCTCCATCTAATCTTTTCCTCAGGCACTAGTGTGATGACTATTCTTTTTAGGCAATGAGGTGAGGAGAGAAGAATCAAGGGTGGTAGGTAAAGAAATGTGGGATTGAGGGAATTTTTTTTTAAAGAAGAAGAAGCATACACATGTTTATTTCCTCTAGGGATGGCTTGAGAAGAAGAGTGAAAAGTTGCATAAACACAGTGGGGAATGGATGCACCCAGGGACAGAGGCAGATTTCAAATAATCCCCAGCCTCTAGCTGAGGAGAGCATACATTTGTAGTGGTCCTGATGCACATAATTGTGTTAGCCCATGATCGTGTGGGCACAGAGAGGCTTGCATTGACCAAGGTAGGGGTTTGCAAGAAAGATGCAGCAGAACAAGTAAAGGAGAATATTGAGAATGACAGTAAGAGCAGATGAAGTGATGGAGGTGAGTGAAATCAGGATTCTCAAATGACAGTGGTGCTTACTAAGCTCCTTATGTGTCTCATGCAATTATAGCCTCAGAACATCCCTACAAGATAGGTACAATAAGGAAAATACAGATAAAGAAATTAGCACTTACAACATCTAGGTAAATTGCCCAAGATCAGTGGTGGAATTAAGTGGTAGAATGCCTGCATGCTCAGTCAGGTCCGACTTTGCGGTCACATGGACAGTAGCCTGCCAGGCTCCTGATGCCAGGCTCCTCTGTCCATGGAATTTTCCAGGCAAGAATACTGGAGCAGGTTGCCATTTTCCTACTCCAGAGAATCTTTCTGACCAGCCAGTCTCTTGCATCTCCTGCATTGGCCACTGTGCCACCAGGGAAGCCCATAAGGTGGTAAAGCTGGTATCAAACCAAATCTGTTTGATTTCTTTTTTTTTTTTTACAGCATTGTGTATTTTAATAGCCAAAAATTGCAAACAACGAAAATATCCATTAACAGGTGAACAGATAAACAAATGATGGTGGAATTCTACAATAGAATAGTTCTCAAAAATAAAATGGAACTCAACTACTGATAAATGTTGTAATATGGATGAACTCAAAATCATAATGAAAGAAGCCAGATTACACACAAAAAAGAACATGCTCTATGATTCTATTTAAATTCTGGAAAATGTGAACTAATCTATAGTGGCAGGAAGTAGATTAGTGGTTGTCTAGGAGCAAAGTGGGCAAGAAGCAAGGATTACAACAAAATAGGATGACACTTTCAGGAATGATTGGTTGCTCACCGTCTTGATTGATGTGATGCTTTCCTGGGCTCACGTGCTCTGTTGTCTCCGACTCTTTGCAGCCCTGTGGACTGTAGCCCACCAGGTTCCTCTACCTGTCATATTTCCCAGACAAGAATACTGGAGTGGGTTGCCATTTCCTACTCCAGAAGCTTTCCTGGGTACGTATATGTCAAAACTGCTCAGACTATCCACTTTAAATATGTGTAGTTTATTTCAGTCATATTTCAATAAAGTATTTAAATATGCTGATATAGTAATAATGTAGTGAGAGGACTAAGAAGAGTAAGTTTTTTTTCCTTCTCAAAGGAAGGACTGTGTGGAGCGTTGAAATTCAGAAGGACCTTAGATCAGTCAGTATTATTGCACGTGCTTGTCTGCAAGCTGTTACTGGTGGTGGTGGTGCTTTAGTCACTAGGTCGTATCTGACTTTTGTGACCCCATGGACTGTAGCCCACCAGGCTTCTCTGTCCATGGGATTGTCCAGGCAAGAATACTGGAGTGGATTTGATTTCTTACTCCTACTCTTAAATCATCGTGCTACAGAGCAAGGAGGGGTTGATGGAATAAGGGTGTGAATTGATTTGTAAGTTCAACCAGGAATGATGAAACCCAAAATAACAGTTACTTTTGCGATCCCATGGACTATAGCCCACCAGGCTCCTCAGTCCATGGAATTTTCCAGGCAAGAGTACTGGAGTGGGTTGCCATTTCCTTCTCCAGGGGATCTTCCCAACCCAGGGATCGAACCCGGGTCTCCCATACTGCAGGCAGACGCTTTACCATCTGAGCCACCAGGGAAGCCCAAATAAGATAGAAATTCTTTCTCATGTAAAGTTCCAGCCATATGCAGTCAGAGCTGAGTTGGTTGCAGTCGAGTATCAGAGACCTAGAAACTTTCTATCCGGTAGCTCTATCATATGTCACTTCCATTCCCATAGTTATCTCATGGTCCAAAATGGGTGTTGGAATTCCAGCCATTATTCATACATACATGTTTCAGCCAGTAGAAGGAGGAAGAGGATAAGAGAAGGACTTGATCCCTCCATTTAAGGACGCATAACAAAAGTGACCAGAGAAGGCGATGGCACCCCACTCCAGTACTCTTGTCTGGAAAATCCCATGGATGGAGGAGCCTGGTAGGCTGCAGTCCATGGGGTCGCGAAGAGTAGGACACGGCTGAGCAACTTTACTTTCACTTTTCACTTTCATGCATTGGAGAAGGCAATGGCAACCCACTCCAGTATTCTTGCCTGGAGGATCCCAGGGACGAGGGAGTCTGGTGGGCTGCCGTCTATGGGGTCGCACAGAGTCCAACACGACTGAAGCGACTTAGCAGCAGCAGCAGCAGCAACAAAAGTGACACCTCATTGGCTAGAATTTAGTCATAGGGGTTACATGTAACACAAAGAAATCTGGGAGCTGTTGTATTAATTTTAGGTGACTCTGTATCAAGATAAAACCAGGGACTCTAGGGACTTCCCTGGCAGTCTAGTGGTTAAGCCTTGGAGCTTCCATTGCAGGGAGCATGGGTTCAATCCCTGATTGGGGAACTAAGATCCTACATACTGCACAAAAAATGAAAATAAAAAAAAGGATTAAAACCAGGGATCTTATGACTATGGAAGAAGGTGAATGGGGATATTGGAAGACATAGGCTGTGGTAAGAAATTCAGTGTGGAGATAGACAGCACTGTGTGGCAGTGAGAGGTGACACGAAGTGTATGATGGTTATTGGAACTGAACAGATGAAGAAGTGTCAGGCATGGCGCTGGATGGGTTGTCCATTTGAATGCTAAAGAGCCTCAAGATGATGAATCTTGGCATCGAGTTTAGTCAAATTTGTCAAAGAGCTCTGAATAGGGGTTTAGGGCCAGGAAGAAAGTAAATGATAACCATGACAAAAGCAAAGTGATAAAAGCCTCAAAATCTGGGATGCACCTGTATTAGGTTATTTTTTTAAAATAAACTTTAGTATAGTTTTAGATTTACAGAAAAATCACCAAGTTAGCATAGAGAATCCCATAAATGCTTACCCAGTTTTTCCCATTATTAACATGGTATATAAGTATGATACATTTGTTACAACTAATGAGCTAATAATAATACGTTATTATTCAGTCCGTACTTTATCCATACAGATTTACTTAGTTTTTACCTAATGTCCTTTTCTGTTCCAGGATTGCATCTAAGATACCACCGCATTTAGTTGTCATGTCTCCTTAGGTTCGGCTCCTCTTGGCTGTGATAGTTTCTCAGACTTTCTTTGTTTTTTGATGACCTTGACAGTTTGAAGAGTACTGGTCAGGTATTTTGTAGAATGTTTCTCCTTTGGAATTTGTCTCATGATTAGATGTTTTATTTGTTTTTAAAAGGAAGACAATAGAGGTAAATTATCACTCATATCAAGGGTACATACTATCAACATGACTTCTCACTGTTGATATTAACCCTGATCATGTACGTGATTGAGGTAATGTTACTCTTCATCTTTTTATACTTTATTGTTTGGAAGAGAGTGGGCAATGGCACCCCACTCCAGTACTCTTGCCTGGAAAATCCCATGGATGGAGGAGCCTGGTAGGCTGCAGTCCATGGGGTCACGAAGAGTCGGACATGAATGAGTGACTTCACTTTCACTTTTCACTTTCATGCATTGGAGAAGGAAATGGCAACCCATTCCAGTGTTCTTGCCTGGAGAATCCCAGGGACTGGGGAGCCTGGGTGGGCTGCCGTCTATGGGGTCGCACAGAGTCGGACACGACTGAAGCGATTTAGCAGCAGCAGCAGCAGCATTATGTATAGCAACACTTAACGATACCCCCTTGAGAGCTAAGCTTCTGCATAAATTATCTGGAATTATTCTGCTTGAGTAAGTTGCCTATTCTCTCCCATTTATTCATCCTCTCATTTATTCATAATCGTAGGGACTCATGAATATCTATTGTATACTTTGGGTGATAATCTAATACTACCTCGTTTAATTTGTTGCTCAAATTCTTCCAGCTTTGGCCATTGGGAGCTCTCCCAGGTGGCTCCTGTGTCACTTGGACGTATCTCTACGTCCTTACTTTCTGGCACTGCAAGATGCTCCAAACTTATCTTGCATATTTTCTGCCCTAGTCCTAGAATCTGCCAGTTCTCCAAGGGCCCTGGTTTCTTTGACTGGAGAATGGTGTTAGAGATCAAGATGTAGCACCAGGTGTGCTCATTACTACTGGGGTGTCATTGCTTCCAGAACCTCTCAGCTGACAAAGCAAGGAAGTATATGTATACACTAACCAGTTTATATGCATATATCTATAAATGTTTCTATATGTAACATCTGTATCTATATGAAGATAAGCAAAGTTCATATTAATATCTTCAATTCTAATCCATTACTAAATGGATCACTCTAGCTTTGCCCCTTGCTTATCTGTAACTCCATGAGAAACCTGACCGCAGTATCTACCATGCATTTACTTAATAGTTCAGTTCTAGTATACATAGGTAACAGTTTCAGAACTGTTAACCCACAGCCCACTTAATCAACTAGAGTTCCTTTTCTGTTTAATTTAGAGACTCCACTCATTCCCACAATTACTTAGATCAGCAGCGTTGCCCCTAATCCTCTTCAATGAGGTTGTTTTATATATTTGTAGTACAGTTAGATTATTTTGTCACATTCTACTTTCTATCTTGGAAGCCTCTCACCTTCTAAACAATTTTAAAAATGTTTTGCATCCCTTTAGGTTGACTCTTTGTGCTTTAAAAGTCTTTTGAGTTGTGACAAATATGTGGTGTCAGATATCCACCATTATCACGCAGGATAGTTTCGCTGCCCTAAAAAATCCTCTGTGTTTCACCAGTTCAACCTTTTCTCACTTCGAATCCCTGATATTCACTAATCTATTTACCATCTCTATCAGTTCAGTTCAGTTCAGTTCAGTCACTCAGTCGTGTCCAACTCTTTGTGACCCCATGAATTGCAGCACGCCAGGCCTCCCTGTCCATCACCATCTCCCAGAGTTCACTCAAACTCCCGTCCATCGATTTGGTGATGCCATCCAGCCATCTCATCCTCTGTTGTCCCCTTCTCCTCCTGCCCCCAATCCCTCCCAGCATCAGAGTCTTTTCCAATGAGTCAACTCTTTGCATGAGATAGCTTTGCCTTTTTCAAAATGTCATATGAATAAAATCATGTGGTATGTAGCCTTTTCCAGATTAGATAGTTTCACTTAGAAATATGCATTTAAGATTCCCCCTTGTCTTTGTGTGGTTTGAGAGTGCATTGCTTTTTACTGCTCAATAATAATTCATTGTCTGAATGTACCACATTTCTTTATTCATTCACCTATTGAAGGGCATCTTTATTGCTTCCAGTGTGGGAAGATTATGAGTAAAGCTGCTATAAACATTCATATGCTGATTTTTGTGAGGACGTAGGCTTTCACATCAGGTGAGTGAATGCCTAAGAACACAATTATATAGTAAGACCATATGTTGCTTTGTAAAAAAACTGCCAAAATTTCTCCCAAAGTGGCTGTACCACTTTGCCTTCCCACCGGCTATGAATGAGAGTTCCTGTGGTTCCACATTCTCTTCAGAATTTGATAGATTCAGATTTTTGAGTTTTAGATGGTCTAATAAGTATATAGCGTTATCTCAGTGTTGTTTTATTATTAATTTCCACTTTCCTTATGACAGGTAATATTTCAGTTTAGTTTAGTCGCTCAGTTGTGTCCGACTCTTTGAGATTCCATGGACTGTAGCACCTCAGGCTTCTCTGTCCATCACCAGCTCCCGGAGCTTGCTCAAACTCACGTCCATCGAGTCAATGATGCAATCCAGCCATCTCATCCTCTATCGTCCCCTTCTCTTGCCTCCAGTCTTTCTCAGCATCAGGGTCTTTTTCAATGAGTCAGTTCTTCACATCAGGTGGCCAAAGTATTGGAGCATCAGCTTCAGCATCAGTCCTTCCAATGAATATTCAGGGCTGATTTCCTTTAGGATTGACTGGTTGGATCTTTTGCAGTCCAAGGTAATATTTAGTATAATCAATTTCTTTTTATTCCTCACATGGAATGCCTTCTATTTTCTGATCTTTGCAAATTTCCACACATTATCCAGCCTTTGTTCAAGTGCTTTCTCATCTGTGAAATCTTTACAGGCCTTATGAGCCCTTATCATCACCTTTCTCATTTGCCTTTCTATTGGCATTAAGTGGAGTGACATCATACTTGTATCTAACTTGGTCACATTCGGCTACAGATCCAGTCTTTACCTGTGATTATGAAACCCAAGCTTTTTAGTTTGCAGCGAATGTATTTGGAGGCCAAACCTGACTTGGGCAATGAGAAACCACCTTTTTATTCATCCGCACAGGATGAATATTTATATATTTTACTGCAGATATATGGATGTGTTTGATTATGTAGTGCTGCCCGAAACTGTACTGTGATGTTAAATGATATACTGCACATGTACCACATATTCTCCTTAAAAACATCCTAGGTTACATTTAGTAATCCTCATTGGAGTGGCATTATTTAAATTGCGGGACAGGGGTGGGGAAGAAATGGATCTGAAGAGGCTAAAAGATTCCTTAGGCTTCTGAGAGTAGGGGAAACCTTCACCTTCCTTTGATAGTATCTCTGGAGAGAAATGGCTGCAGGCCATCAGACAGGTCCAGAGAGAGCCTCATAAAGATTTCTGGGCTGTGAGGCTGATCCTAATGTAGAAAGGAGCTACTGAATCCTTGGGGAGAGGGAGAGAAGGTCAGTGGGCATCATGAGAGCCATCTCTAAGATCAGATGACAAAAATTATTCTCCCCTACCTAAGCTTCCCATACCTTGAGAAAATCATAGAAAGAACTGAGGGTATATTTTAATCTGTTAAATAGGACCAAACAGATAATAATAATAATAGTCAGGGTTAGAAATTAAGTTCAACCTTCCCATACCTTGAGAAAATCATGGAAAGAACTGAGGGTATATTTTAATCTGTTAAATAGGACCAAACAGATAATAATAATAATAGTCAGGGTTAGAAATTCAGTTGGACTATAAAAAAAACAGAAAAGGTTCTATTTCTTGAAGTCATGAGTTTGGGGGCTAAGAATCATCCATGATATTAAGAAGAAAAGTTACATCTAGTCCTCACAGAGAAGTTGATCCATGTTACTGAAATAAACTGCCTAAGGTCTCACATCTTAGATGTCCTTGAATCAGCATCCAAACCTGAGCGCTGATTCACAGATCTATGCAGTTTCTGGTTTCCATTAGTAGACATCCCTGTGGCATTATGTGGTCTGATTGCTTATGTTATGGTTCTGTTCCATCTATTTTCCCCACTTGTGTACTGTGTAACTCTCCAGCTTCCTTCTTTGTACCATTTTTCAAAGTGAAGCAAGATAAATGCTTCCCACAATTCTCTTAGCCATTGTAAGAGTAATCACAGTTCCCGAGACAGGAGCTCTAAGACTGTGATTTTTAAGAATATAAATCAATTTCATACCTATAAGCAAACTAGCCTAGTATGGCAATTCTTCATCTAAAATCTATTTCCTTTGCCATTATTTACTTCTATCACTGGAGAGCACTTTTGCATAAAAGTGCAATATATTTTGTCCTCTTTTTGTTGAATCAAAAAGAGTTACTTTAAAGGAGTAACATCTAAATTCTTTTCTTCTGCTATAGGAGAGAAGGGGGCATCTGTTG
Source organism: Bubalus kerabau (assembly GCF_029407905.1). Taxonomy (NCBI): domain Eukaryota; kingdom Metazoa; phylum Chordata; class Mammalia; order Artiodactyla; family Bovidae; genus Bubalus; species Bubalus kerabau. The sequence goes on from NC_073641.1 coordinate 20,416,424, forward strand.
CTGCTGGTTGGTGGTGATGGTGGTGGTCGTGGTCTGGGCGTTGGTGATGGGGGTGATGGTGTGCTGGTGGTGGTGATGATGGTGGTGGTGTGGTGGTGTGGTGGAGTGGTATTGGTGTTGCTGGGTGATGGTAATGGTGGTTTGGTGATGGTGATGGAAATGTGATGTGTGATTGTTTTTAATATCTAGTGGCTTCCTTTGACACTTCAATGACTTTTCCAACTTCTTTTCTCTGGACTACTATTGACTTAGTTCAGTTCAGTTGCTCAGTCATGTCCGACTCTTTGCGACCCCATGAATCGCAGCACACCAGGCCTCCCTGTCCATCACCAACTCCTGGACTTCACTCAGACTCACGTCCATCGAGTCAGTGATGCCATCCAGCCATCTCATCCTCTGTCGTCCCCTTCTCCTCCTGCCCCCGATCCCTCCCAGCAGCAGAGTCTTTTCCAATAAGTCAGCTCTTCACATGAGGTGGCCAAAGTACTGGAGTTTCAGCTTTAGCATCATTCCTTTGAAAGAACATCCAGGAAAAAAAAAAAAAAAGGAAAGAACATCCAGGGCTGATCTCCTTCAGAATGGACTGGTTGGATCTCCTTGCAGTCCAAGGGACTCTCAAGAGTCTTCTCCAACACCACAGTTCAAAAGCATCAGTTCTCCAGCGCTCAGCTTTCTTCACAGTCCAACTCTCACATCCATACATGACCACTGGAAAAACCATAACGTTGACTAGATGGACCTTTGTTGGCAAAGTAATGTCTCTGCTTTTCAATATGCTGTCTAGGTTGGTCATAACTTTTCTTCCAAGGAGTAAGTGTCTTAATTTCATGGCTGCAGTCACCATCTGCAGTGATTTTGGAGCCCCCAAAAATAAAGTCTGACACTGTTTCCACTGTTTCCCCATCTATTTCCCATGAAGTGATGGGACCAGATGCCATGATCTTCGTTTTCTGAATGTTGAGTTTTAAGCCAACTTTTTCACTCTCCTCTTTCACCTTCATCAAGAGGCTTTTTAGTTCCTCTTCACTTTCTGCCATAAGGGTGGTGTCATCTGCATATCTGAGGTTATTGATATTTCTCCTGGCAATCTTGATTCCAGCTTGTGCTTCTTCCAGCCCAGCATTTCTCATGATGTACTCTGCATAGAAGTTAAATAATCAGGGTGACAATATACAGCCTTGACATACCCCTCTTCCTATTTGGAACCAGTCTGTTGTTCCACGTCCAGTTCTAACTGTTGCTTCCTGAGCTGCATACAGATTTCTCAAGAGGCAGGTCAGGTGGTCTGGTATTCCCATCTCTTTCAGAATTTTCCAGAGTTTATTGTGATCCACACAGTCAAAGGCTTTGGCATAGTCAATAAAGCAGAAGTAGATGTTTTTCTGGAACTCTCTTGCCTTTTTGATGATCCAGCGGATTTTGGCAATTTGATCTCTGGTTCCTCTGACTTTTCTAAAACCAGCTTGAACAACTGGAATACTGTAGACTAATTACACAGATTCTTGTTGGTCTTCCCTCCTAGGGTCAAACACATGAATCCCCAAAGTGAATGTGGCTATTATTTTTAGAATATCTTACCTGTGATTGACTATCACATTGCCATTTTTGTGCAGTAGTCTTTCTTGCCATTTGTTAAAAGTTCTAACACTTCAGGGTTGTGACACCTGTACTACAATGAACTTGATCTTTGCCTGATTCATTGTTGTATGCCTGCATAGTTTCCTTCTTTGTTTTCAGCTTTATTAAGCTATAAATAAGGTATAAAGGTATGCAACTTGATGTTTTCAATACATTGTGAAATGTATAAATAAGGTATAAAGGTATGCAACTTGATGTTTTCAATACATTGTGAAATGTATAAGTAAGATATAAAGGTATGCAACTTGATGTTTTCAATACATTGTGAAATGTATAAATAAGGTATAAAGGTATGCAACTTGATGTTTTCAATACATTGTGAAATGTATAAGTAAGATATAAAGGTATGCAACTTGATGTTTTCAATACATTGTGAAATGATTACCACAACAATCTAATTAACATATCCATCACTTTATATAGTTACCGTTTTCTTTTTTCCTCTTTCCTTCCTTCCTTCCTTCTTTCTTGCTTTTTTTCTGGTAAGAACATTTAAGACCTACTCTTTTAGCAAATATCAAGTATTTAATAACAGTATTGCTAACTATAGTTACCACATAGTACATTAGATATCCAGAACTTTTTCATCATGTGTTGCTGAAGCTTTGTGCCCTTTGCCAGTATCTCCCCATTTTCCCCTCCCAACTAGCCCCAAGCATCCCCCATTCTAGTCTCTGCTTCTATGAGTTTGGCTACTTTAGGTACCTCATATTAGTGGAAGCATGCAGTATTTGACTTTGAGTCTGGTTTATTTCACTTAACATAATATCTTCCATGCTCATTTATGTAGTCAATAATTTTGACTACAATAATAAATGTGTCCTTGTAGGGGGTATATTTTTGTGGCTCTACATTCCCACCTGGCAAATATATATGACACAGTTTTAAAAAAATTAATTTATTTATTTTAATTGGAGGCTTTTTGTTTACAATGTTGTGTTGGTTTGTTGTACAATGAGAATCAGTCATAACTACATATGTGACTCTTGAATCTTTCTCTTGAACCTCCCTCTGACCCATCCCTTACCTGAACACAATTTTTAATAACTGAAGATAATCTTGGATAATATGAAAAAGACATGGACTGCATTGATAAATAACTGTTTACTCTGATAACTGAGGTAAGAAATGTGGCAGTGCTACTGTGGCTTATAAATCGATGGTGGAGTCTTCAATACTATAAAATCTACATGTCAGATCTTTCCCCCTAATTAGCTGGTAATTGAATTACATATTGATTCTTCAGTTTCTCCTTTCCTTATTTTTATAATTGTTTGAAAAATGGAAAAGATTGTTAGAATAAGACAGAAATGTGTGGTTTATGTGTTTAGAGGCAGTGGAGGAAAGAAGGGTCTGTGTATCTGTAACTGGGAAGCCTTTGAGGAGAAGAGCAGAAGGACGAGTCCATAATGATTTGATTGTTAAGATGTCATTTTTTTTACAATGTTTACAATATGAAACTTCAATGCTTAATTGATTGTACCCTTGCAGTTCCTGTAGAAAGAAAATAATTTTATTCTAGTTTAAGTACAGAATTAGAAAGAAGAAACAGCTTGGTTATTTCCATTGTTTTTTCCTCCTAATTCTTTTCAAATACATTGTTTTTCCCAGTCTAATTTAAAAAATAGTAAAAGCAGTAAGTAGAAAATGTGGAAAACACAAAAAGTACAATTATAAAATGAAAAATCTACTTATATTCCCCTCCATCCAAAGAGGTCCACTGTTAACATTTTTATATAAATTTTGGATAAGTACTGGCAAATACTGCTATGTAAACAACCTCAACATCTCAGTGGTTTACAACAACTAATATTATTTTGCAACTCATGGGTCTGTGGGTTTGGTTGGGTTGATTTTGGCTGGACTCAGTTAGGCCAGGCTATATGCATCAGGTCAGGGCTGAGTCCATCTCATGTGACTTATTTTGGGCCCCTGCTTAAGACACAGCACTAAAATTTTTCAGTAAAATGATATGAAGAGGGTATAAGCTAGGCTGATAAAGAGTGGGTAGGGCTACAGATGAAACAGCATTGGCCATAAGTTGCTAATTACTGAAACTGGGTTTGCTATACTATTCTCTCCATTCTTTCATATGTTAAAATTTTTACATAATAAGGAGTTAAATTTGTATCCAAATACTGTTTTTACTATTAGAAAATTCTTTAATCCCAATCCTTTAAGCCTGCATACCATATTATTAGTAGTATTATTATTGTTAATACTTTGTAACAAATACTGCATGTCTAACCTATAATCCTGTAATGGTCAACAGTTGATCTTAAGATCCTTCCAAAGGTCCATCAATTTTTATTGACACTCCAGACTTGTTGTATTTGTTTGGTTCAGTGTGTTCATCCAGATAAAACTGGGAAATCTCTTAATAATGAATATACCAGGATCACCACTCTCTCTCCTGCCCCTGGGAGGAATAATCAAATAGCAGTTCTACTGTTTTTTCATTTATAGACCATCTGTCATCCTATGTATTTTCTACAGATTCCCAGGGTTTATCAGCATTATAACCAGCCATTCCATTCTTCTGTTAAACCCCAAGAGGACTCCTGGGGACTGACCAAAAGGACGCTCTACTATCCTGCCCAGCTTTGTCCTCTCCTGCATTTAATAAAGTAAGTCCTCATTGAGGGGCTGGCTCATCACACTCTCTTCTAGACTGAGGTTCTGGGAAGCTCACAGCCACTAGGACAAAATCCCCTTTTTCCTACATGGAGAATCATACAGGACATCTTCTTTGTCATCTAACATTATTGTAAAGATCCCATCAGTTCAGTTCAGTTCAGTTCAGTCACTCAGTCATGTCCGACTCTTTGCGACCCCATGAATCGCAGCACGCCAGGCCTCCCTGTCCATCACCAACTCCCAGAGTTCACTCAGACCCACGTCCATTGTGTCAGTGATGCCATCCAGCCATCTCATCCTCTGTCGTCCCCTTCTCCTCCTGCCCCCAATCCCTCCCAGCATCAGAGTCTTTTCCAATGAGTCAACTCTTCGCATGAGGTGGCCAAAGTACTGGAGTTTCAGCTTTACTATCATTCCTTCCAAAGAAATCCCAGGGCTGATCTCCTTCAGAATGGACTGGTTGAATCTCCTTGCAGTCCAAGGGACTCTCAAGAGTCTTCTCCAACACCACAGTTCAAAAGCATCAATTCTTCGGTGCTCAGCTTTCTTCACAGTCCAACTCTCACATCCATACATGACCACTGGAAAAACCATAGCCTTGACTAGCCAGACCTTTGTTGGCAAAGTAATGTCTCCGCTTTTGAATATGCTATCTAGGTTGGTCATAACTTTCCTTCCAATAGGGTATTTCCACTGATGGGAAACTCACCCATTAGACCAAAAATAATCTATCTCCACAGCCTATCAGGGTTTTCACCCATAAGGATAATCTCTCTGTGGAATGAAGACAGCATTCTTAGAAAGTGACTGCTAGCTGAAGAGTCTGTGTTCTCTGATTTTAGGCACCTATAACTACACTAATTCTTCTATTTGATGCAGGTGAATCAATAGTCAACCAGTAGTTCAAATTATTTTCTTTGTAGCACTAGTAATTTAACTGTTTGGTTGGGTTATCTACTGTTCCTCAACAAATGATCCCAAAACAAATATATGTATATATACATATATGCTTGCCTGCCTACCTGCTAAGTCACTTCAGTCATGTCTGACTCTTTGTGACCCTATGGACTGTAGCCCACCAGGCTCTCTGTCCATGGAACTCTCCAGGCAAGAATACTGGAGTGGGTTGCCATGCCCTCCTCCAGGGGCCATGGATCTTCCCAACCCAAGGATTGAACTCCCATCTCCTGCATTGCAGGCAGATTCTTTACCACTGAGCCACTGGGGAAGCCTATATATATGTTGTAAATAATGCTGCTGTGAATATTGAGGTCATGCATCTTTTTGAATTAAGAGTTTTCTCCAGACATATGTCATATATATAATATATATATATATATATATACACATATACATATATTTGGCAAATGATCCCAAAGACAGTGACAGTGGCATTGAAAGACAAAGGTCCACAGGTTCTTTGGATCAGGAATTTAGACAAGACACAGCATATATTGTTCATTTCCCTTCCATGATGACTGGGGCCTCTTGTTCTGAAGATTCAGAAGGTGAGGAATGCCTTGAAAGGCTGAGGGCTGAAATCATCTAGAGGCTTCTTTATCCACACATCTGGCTCCTGGGCTGAAATGTCCCCAAGGCTGAGCTCCGCTGCGCTGTCAACCAGCACCAACACTTAGCCTCTCCCAAGCTTGGCTTTTCACAGCATGGAGGCTGGGTTTCTGGAGTGAGGACCCAGTAAAGGAACTTCTGTAGAGTGAGTCGTCCAAGAAAACTGAGGGGAACTGAATGGCCTTTTAGGACCCAGTTCCAGAAGCCGTATGGAATCACTTCTGTCATATTCTATCTGCTGAAACAGTCACAAGCCCCCTGGATTCACTGGGGAGACAGACAACCCACCTCTTTAGGGGAGGTGCTTCAATGCATTTGAGGGCTTGTTTCCAAACCACCACATAGCTTCAGACTCCAGTAGGAGGCCCTGGGCTGTCGGCATTCCCCTGGTGAGGTGCTTTGCTCCCAGTATGATAACCAACAGGGAATGCAGAGCAGACTATTGTCTGGCATCACAGTATGGACAGAGTGCTTCATATTCTTGCTTTTCCAAAATTGTTTCCCAGCATTCTTATCTCTAAAACAAAATGTGTGCTTTAACCATATCATTTGTGTTTTTAGAGATTTTAAAGGGCTCAGTTCATTTCTGTATCTTCTGTGGAGCATTCCAAATATATCATTGGTTTCAGAGTTAGGGAAGGCAGTGTTTCCTTTGGCTGTCTAGCTTCCATTTTCCTGTGTTCAGTGGATAAACCAGTTGGGGTTACAGTCTGTATAGGACAGAACAGAGTGTCTTTGACACCCCTCCAGCTGAAGTAGCTGAATGAAGTCCCTTCAACTGTGTCCTCAACAGGTAGAAGTAGCCAGTGTGAACTATGCAGGCTCCTGCTCTTGTCTCCACAATACCAGATACCAACCCTTTCACATTTCATGTTGGCCACTTCTCTTTCATCCCTGGCCACCTTCCTGTGCCTATCCTTTGCTCACTTTTCTATTAACTAATCTCTTTGCATTTTTTTAAACAGCTATTTACATAGCAATCCTATATTTCCTCATTTTAAAATGGATTATTTTAAAGCATTTTTGTTTTTTCTTTCATTTATATTTTTCTGTATCTCTAATTTCTGCAATAAATATGTATACTTAAATAAACACATCCTCACTTATTTTAAAAAAACAAACAGGAAATAACAAAGGTTGGTAAATTGGAGGTATTGAAATCCTTTTGCAGCTGAAATGGAAAAAAGTTTGGTAGCTCCTCAAAAAATTAAAAATAGAATTACCATCGTTGTTGTTGTTCAGTAGCTAAGTAGTGTACAACTCTTTACAACCCCATGAACAGCAGCACGCCAGGGTTCCCTGTTTTTCACTATCTCCCAGATTCTGATCAGGCTCATGTGCATTGAGTCAGTGATGCCATCCAACCATCCTATCCTCTGTCACCCTCTTCTCCTCTTGCCCTCAGTCTTTCCCAGCTTCAGGGTCTTTTCTAATGAGTCAGCTCTTTGTATCAGGAGGCCAGAGTATTGGAGCTTCAGCTCCAGCACCAGTCCTTTCAATGAATATTCAGGGTTGATTTCCTTTAGGATTGACTGGTTTGATCTTGCCACATGACCCAGCAATTCCACCTTTGGGTATATATACAAAAGAATTGAAAGCATGGTCTCAAAGAGGTGTTTGTATACTCATGTTCATAGTAATCTTTTTTTAATTCCCCTTTTATTGACTGATTAAAGTATAGTTAATTTACCATGTTGTGTTAATTTCTGCTGTACAGCAAAGTGACTCAGTTATACACATATATACATTGATTTTTATATCTTTTCCATTATGATTTATTCCAGGAAATTGGATATATTCCCTTTGCTATACAGTAAGGCCTTATTGTTTATCCGTTCTATATATAAAAGCTTACATCTGCTAACCCCAACATCCCACTTCATCCCTCCCCCAATTCATTCCACTTTGGCAACCACAAGTCAGTTCTTTTATAGCATTCTTTACTCTAACCAAAAGATGGAAGCTTCAGGGGAGTGTGTAATTTCCTTGGGTTTGTCTCACCACAGCAAAGATTTGAAATGGTGGACCAGTGTTACAGCTCTGTAACAGCTCAGAGTTTTATTTCACAAGCAAAATACACCCTAGAGTGTGGGCCAACCCCAAAGGAGAGGCCTCAATCTGTCTTGGCTTCCTCTTTTTACACGTTTTGTCTCCTCCCCCCGAGCCTGCCCTATGCAAATTGGGCTAACCAAGAAAGGGGTTGTGTTTGTTTTGCCTGAAGTTCTCACTCTGGTCTCCAGATTTTCTTTTGTTCCTTTTTTGTGGGCTTTTCTCTTTCTTTGTCTTTAAGCCACTGCCATTTTGGACTCCTTTTTCCTATTCTAACTACCTAACAGAAGCAACTCAAGTGTCCCTCAAAGGATGAATGGGTAAGCAAACTGTGGCATATACATGCAATGGAATATTATTCAGCCTTAAAAAGGAAGACTTCTTAAGACTTCCCTGGTGGGGAAGTGGTTAAGACTCTGTGCTTCCAATGCAAAGGGTATGAGTTTCATCTGCGGTTGGAGAAGTAAGATTGAACTAAGATCCTGCATGCCATGCAGTGCAGTTGGGGGCGGGGGGAAGAAGGAAATTCTGTAGGCATGTTACAACTTTAAAGACATTTTGATGAGTAAAATAAGCCAGACACAAAAAGACAAATACTGCGTGATTCCACTTATATGAGGTACATAGAGTAGTCAACTTCATAGAGATGAAAGTAGAGGTGGTTGCCAGGGGTTGGGGGAAGAGAGGAGTAGGGAGTTTAATGGGTACAGAGTTTCAATTTCACCAGAATTAGTTCTGGAGACTGGTTCCACAACAATGAGAATGTACTTAACACTACTTGAACTGTAGACTTGAAAATGGTTAAGATGGTAACATTATGCTGCTCCTTCCTCTTTGCATTACTATGTCAATCAGATTTGCTGTCAGTTCTGCTAGCATTGTAGAAAGAGTTGGAAAGCTTAAAAAAAAATTTAGAGCATCTCCACATGGCTCACAAATTATATATAGTTTTAAGGAATCATTCAGGTTATTCTCTGAACCCTCAGTGCTACATTTATGAGGGCAAAAAGGCAGATCCTTGGAAGTAAGGAAATGGTGACATTCAGCCCTGTGCTCAGACACTTCCCTCCCTAACCCTCTCACCCATCTTTTCCTCCTCCTAGCAAAACAGTCAAACAAGTTTCCAGCTATTATCCTTTTCTTTCCCTTCCTCCAGAGACCTCTACCCTGCCTTGTAGGCTTTTAAAGCATGTTTGTTTATTGGCTTTGTGTATCTATGTGTTCCTAAACTCCCACCATTATCAACTCCAATTTCACTTCTGTGTTTCCCTTCTCAAATAAAAGAGGAATTTCTGTTTTCCCTTATCAAAGAAAAAAGGGGAACAGATAGAGTGGGGGCTGCATCCAGGGTTGGGTTGGGCTCAAGGAGGAGCTCAATAACTCGATTTCTTATTGTCTGTCGAAATCTTTAAAATGGGCCACAAAATGGGCATGTGCTGCTGCTGCTGCTGCTAAGTCGCTTTAGTCGTGTCTGACTATGTGCGACCCCATAGACGGCAGCCCACCAGGCTCCCCCGTCCCTGGGATTCTCCAGGCAAGAACACTGGAGTGGGTTGCCATTTCCTTCTCTAATGCATGAAAGTGAAAAGTGAAAGTGAAGTCGCTCAGTCGTGTCCGACTCTTTGCGACCCCATGGACTGCAGCCCACCAGGCATGTGCTAGGTTTAGGGAAAGGGAGTGCCAGTGAGGTTTCACAGCTACCACCCTGGTACATGTTACTTGTCAGCTCTCTGTGCATGATTGCAAAGAGCCTCTCAGCTGGAGTGCTGATGTGTGCCCTTGACTCAGCCAGTCTTTTTTGCATTTGTCAATATTCATTTTAAAATATAGATCAAATATTGTCTCTTTCCTGCTTGAGCCCTTCAATGGCTTTCAGTTACCTGGAAAATAAAAAGTGAAACCCTGAACATGCTTTCAAGGTCCTGCAGAGTCAGCGTCTGCCCAGCTGACCAGCTACCCTACAGCTCCTTATCCTAGCCAAGTCATTAAAAAAATACCCTGATGCTGGGAAAGATTGAAGGCCGGAGGAGAAGGGGGCAACAGAGGATGAGATGGTTGGATGGCATCACCAACTCAATGGACATGAGTTTGAGTAAACTCCAGGAAACAGTGAAGGATAGGGAAGCCTGGCGTGCTACAGTCCATGGGGCTGCAAATAGTAGAACAAACTTAGTGACTGAACAAGAACAATGACTGAACAAAGATTTCAGCCTTTTTTTGGTTTCTCAGATATTCCGAGTTCCTCTCTTTATCTCTAGATAAAGAGATAAAGTCTGGAAACTGCTAGATCCACTACTCCCTTACTGCCCCCAACACACACAAAATCCTCTTTCCTTTGAACTGAGTAACTCCTATTTTTTGTCTTTTTTTTTTTTTTTTCTCTGCATCACACCATGTGGGATCTTAGTTCTGCAAATAGTGGTGGAACCCACACCCCCTGCAGTGGAAGCAGAGTCTTAACCATTGGACGGCTGGGGAAGTCCCTCATTTCCTATTTTAAGGGAAACTTTCCCAACCCAGAATATATCAGACTCCCTGATGTATGCCTAGAACTCAGTGTGCCTATTTTTTAGAGCACTTACAGTGTTTTTAATTAAATGTTTATATAATCTTCTGATTCATATGTGCTTTTTTCACTAGACTGTAACCACAGGAAGGCCATGACTCTGTTTGTCTTGCTTCAAATTTTAATCCTGGGTTCTTAGCACAGTGTAAGCATTTGAAAAATATCTGTTGACTCAATATAGTAATGTAACGATAAGTTGTGAGCCTATTCTATATTACACTGGGTCAGGCATTGAGGGGTAGAGGGGTTAATAATAGCACCTATTTTTAACCTGCATGAGTTTAGAACAAACCTGGAAATAGATGCAAGAGTCAGGCAGACAAAGATAAAAAAAATTTCATTGTTTGTATCAAAGAGAAAAGGCATAATAAATACCATTTCCAATTAAAGGCAATAGGTGCTCCTTGGAGAAATGGTCAACTCTGGGTCTGGAGAAGCAAATATATTTGATGAGCTTAAAATATCTTGTAGCAGAAAATAAAGACACCATTTCAAAACTAATGGGGACATGTGGAAACAATACAAGAGCTGGTTTCAAAAAGACAATGACAGTAATGGGTCATAATTCATTAAATAAACAAGGAATCCATGAGTCCATAATTAAATCACTCTGTGAAGGTGGAACCCAGGGATCAGGAGTTTTTGAAGCTCCTCAGGTGATTCCAATGTTCAGACAAGCTTGAGAACTGCTGCTGTAAGAAATCTCTCCTTGGAGAAATATGATTAGGTAAGGAGAATATGATTAGGTAAGGAATAAGTATTCAGTGTCAACGTTAGTCAGGGAATGCCCCCAGGTTGTGATAGGATGCAAGCTCAGAAGGAACAAAAGCTCCTAGAGGCTTCAGAAAATAGAGATCGAAAGCCCCTCCTCACAGCCTTTCAGCTCCTACCCAACTGTAGTGTCTGTCCTTGGCCACAGTATTTCAGAACTTTCTCATTAGTTCTAGTAGCTATTTTATGGCCCTCATAGAATTTTCTACGTAGGTTATCAAGTTGTCTGTAAGTAAAGATGGTTTTACTCTCTAAGTCATGGTCCCCAACCTCAATGAGTTCTCAATCTAAGGTGAAAAAACTTACATACATATAATTGTAATACAATTAAGTAGAACCATACAGATAACAGTGAAATTATTTAGAAGGAAATATCTGGAGTTGGTTGAAGTTATCAGAAAGGCAGCTAAAAAACGGAGAGAATCATCAAGAACAACAACAAAAAAGTGAGGGACAAAGGAAGGACTGCTGAATTATCCAAAATGATTGCAGTGACTTGTTAGAGGAAATGCTTCTTGGCATTTTACCTAGAAAGATCCAGCTACTGTTGGGGAAGTGCTAATTAAGTCTCTTGTATTAAAGCTGACTTTGGAAATTAAACAAACAACAACAAAGTCATATATCTTCTGTTCCATTGATCTGCATCTATCCATTCAACAGTGTCACAAGCTCTTGTTTCTATGTACATAATAAACCTTTCCACTTGTTAAAAAAAGAAAAAAGATGGTTTTATTTTTTCCAGTTTGGATGCTTTTTCCTTTTCTTCCCTCATTGTGCTAGCTAGAACCTCCAGTACAGTGTTGGATAGAAATGGTAAGAGCAGACATCTTTGTCTTGTTCCTGATCTTAGAGAGCAAGTATTCGGTCTTTCATCAGGTATGACATTACCTGAGGATTTTCATAGATTGTTATTAAGTTGAGGAAGCTCCCTTGTATTCTCTAGTTCGTTGAGAGCTTTTTTTAAAACTCAGAAATGGATATTGTCAAACACTTTTTCAATTTTTTTCTTTTCCTTTATCTTAAATAAACCCTTTTAAAAATAGAAATTACACACATAACAAGAGTAGAGAGAACAGGAATAAAGAACTCTCATGTACTCATTATCCAGCTTGTTAGAAATGGAAATTTTCAGGCCCCAGGAAAGTTCTACAAAATTAGGAACTTTTGGGGGTTAGACACAGTAATCTGCATTTTCACAAGTCCTCCAGGTGATTCTGATCCATGCCCTTAAGGACTGAGTCTTTTAAAAGATAACTATCATACAATACAGTTTTAAACTCTATTTCTCGATTATCTTCAAATATCTGTTCAATATTCCATCTTCCAATTGTCCCACAATTGTATTTAAACATTTTTAGTTTTAAAAATTTTTAAAGTAGGTTGAATTATGACCTAAATAACACCCACATGCTGTGATTAGTTTCATTTGTCTCAGATGTCTTATGGGTTCTCCCTCTACTCTCCACCTACCTTCTTCCTTGTAATTGCAAATAGCTGGTCACTCACAGATTCTCCCATGTTCCAAATATTACCAGTTGCAACCCCACACCTCATTATTTTTCCATCCTCTGCATTTCCTGAAAATCAGTAACTGCATGATAGAAAATGAGGTATGGTCAGGTTCAGTTTCAATTTGGGGGGCAAGAATCCTTAGCAGATGAAGCTGTGGTCCTTATCGCTAAAACTTGGTTCTAACTATTTGCCCTGCAGCTCTGTAGCTATTCCAGGTTCTGCCTCAAACCTCCTGTCTCATTTTACCTCCCCTGTTCCCATCTCCTTGGGCTCTGTACTTTTCCAGGCTCAGTTGAGAAATCTGACTCTCCTTACGACCTTTGTCTAACATTCCTTTAGGATGTTATTTCTGATAACTTTATCATCATGCAAAGATGAACACGTAAGAAGCATTTTTTCCTAGAATGCTGCCCAGGTCCTCTGGCAGAGCCCAACTCCAGACCTCAGCTGGTCTGATGGAGAGAATCAGATAATAATGGCATACCTGTGTTCACTCCTCTGGTCCCCCTACACCCCAAAGAAGCTACTTTCAGGAGAGGAGTTAGCCTGGCATCTGTGTTTTAAATAAGTCTCCAGGGTTCTGGTATGTGGATGAGCTGAAGGTCACTTCACAGGGAACCTGAGGAGCTTCTCTCCCTTCTAATTCCTCACTGGAGCTGAAATCAAAGCACTGCCCTGTCGTTAATTCCAGGAGCCCCCCAATTAGAGAGTTTTCAGAGACAGCTAAATAAGGAAATGTAGTCAAGAGGGTTTGAATGTCTAGAAGGCCTCTCTTTAATTTTAAATGAAAGGGGAAAACCCACAAAAATCCACAAATGGTATATCTGGTCAAGCTGTAAACTGAATGCTGTGTGCACTTGTCCACGAAATAAAATTCTTTTGTCTCCTTCTCCTCCACTTTTTATAGTTGGCTTTGGAGTTACAATGTAGGTGGACTAAATTCCGGGTTATTTGTGAGTTAGCTCTTATTCCCCCTTTAGCTTTAGGGTAAACTCCTTGTTTCTTTCTTTCTTGCACAGTAGATCTACACCAGTTATGTTTAGGCAGGTGGAGACTGGAGGTCGGCTCCGGCCCTAGTTAGGTTTTGTTTCTTGATCAGAGTGCTGGTTACAAGGATGTGGTCAGTTAGTGAAAATTCCCCAAGCCCTATACAGGTAATGTCCATGCGTTATAACCCAGTAAAAACTTGAAAGAAAGAAAGGAAAAAGATCTGTGTTGGAAATCAACAAAAGAGAACCATAAAATATAAAGAAGTCATCAAAACAAAACGAAAGAGAAGTCATCAATAAGGATGAAATGCTTAAAATAACTCTTTTCTTTTTTATTCAAGCCAGTTTCAGTCACTTGGCTCTGAAAGAAAATAAGAGTGGCAGTGTTGTAGGCGAACACAATCACCACTGCTGCCTTTGTTAGTCCTTCAAGATAGCCCAGTACATACAGACACCCTGCCCCAAGCGCAGCTCACAGACCTTCCTTGTTCCCCAACTGCTTCTGCCTCCCAGTCTCATTTTCATTCTGCTCTGGCTCGGTGCTGCCGACCACTGTCCCACTTCTGCCTCTCTGGGCTCTTGTGTGTGTTTGTAGTCCATGGGCCTTGGCTCCCAGGACCCTCTGCTGCCCAGAGGGTCTTACCTCTGCCCCGGGCACCTTACTAACTACAAGATGTGGGGCCTTGCAGTAGTGCTTTCTAAAAGTTCTGCACATGCTTGCCTTCCTCTACCTTTTTTTTCCTTTTTGTAGATTGAATTCTTTAGGGCTATGCTAAGTATCTTCGCTACTTCAGGGAACATTTGTGAGGAACCTTTTAAAAGTGCAGATCATTTTATCCTACCTTTAGATTTTTCTTAAAACTGAGCTTAGGGGCTATAAACTCCAATACTTTGGCCACCTGATGTGAAAAACTGACTCATTTGAAAAGCCCCTGATGTTGGGAAAGATTGAAGGTGGGAGGAGAAGGGGACAACAGAGGATGAGATGGTTGGATGGCATCATTGACTTGATGGACAGGAGTTTGAGTAAGCTCCGGGAGTTGGTGATGAACAGGGAAGCCTGGCGTGCTGCAGTCCATGGGGTCACAAAGAGTCAAGCATGATTGAGCGACTGAACTGAACTCAACTGGGGGCTCTGGGGTCAGGCAACTGATGTACTGTACCGATACTGGAATTTAACATTTCACTATTTGTTTGCTACCCGAAAGTTCAATCACAGGTAATGATTGTAATTCTGCTGAGGTGAAAACTTGAATCTTGAGCCTTTGACAGTGAAATAGAGGGGAAATCTTGGATGGAAGCCCAGAGTTCAAACCTCTAGGGAGGGAACCAAGTGGTTAGGATGATTCCCTAATTGAGCTAGCACTTGCTCAGGGCAGGCTGAGGAATCGCAGAAGCTGAAACGCCAGGAGTGGGCAGACAAGCCTAGACTCAGGTGAAGCAGCAGGGTTATGGGTCAGAGAAACTAGTCAGTCAGGGTAGTAAGCTAAAGGGCTGAGTGGGATAGTGAGGGCCTCTGTTCTCTCTATATTCTTCCTTCCTCCAAGTCCTCATTTATCTACAGGGCTTCAATTTCCCCAACTCTACCCTCCCCTCTTGATCTAATATTTTCAACCATGGGTCATTTCTATTTGGATGTTTCACTATACTGGCTACATATCCAAATTCCAGCTTTCGGCATTTATGAAGAATAGGTCCACTGACTTGAGTAATTCTGAAATACAAGGATAGCATAATATTGTCCCCATAAGATACATAAACACAAACAGTAGAGAATATCAAGGTCATATTGAACAGAAACTCATAGGGGTTGGCTGGGCTTGTATTCAAGCTGGATGACATTCTCTTGCACACTAGCCTCTAAGGTGGGAGTTTTAAAATTCTGCCTCATCAAAATTAGAAATATGTACATGGATCTTTGCAGCTGCTGATAAAGAGTCAAACCCGTCAACCACCTATGCAATCTAGGTACCTAGGATTTTAAACAAGCTACCTTGGAGATTCTCATCTCCAGGATCTTCCTCCTTTAATTCATCCTATGTTCCTTGGACAAACCAGTGTCTGTTAAAAAAAAAAAAAATTTTTTTCCCATCAGTATACTTTCCTGGATTTAGAGAATTATACTTAGCTATAGCAAAACAGAAGCATGGCTATGACATTCCAGAAACTGAACTTGTGTGCAAATGTAAGAATACATTCAGCTAGATCCTTGCTAAAGATTTTCAGGTGCTAACTCCAGACTCTAATGGTGTGATTGTGAGGTGGCAGGAAATGTGTGTGCATGTGTGTGTGTGTTTATGCATGTGCTTATAATACAAGGCATGGAGTATGGATTGTATCTTCCCAGATTCAAAAGGGAGAAACAAATATGGATAATCCTTTAACAGTAAGAACTAACAGAGTAGTAGTTTCAGAAGCAAATTGTATAGGTTACATTGAAAATATAAAAGTTAGCTATTATACTGTAGAGTACATACATATAAGAAATACACTTATAGATAAAATGAACTGAATTGACCTCTAGGAGATAAATAACTGTTTGAAGGTTAGTTTCATTTGCTCATTCATTTATTCATTCAACAAATGTTTGTGGAATGTCATTGTGTGACAAGCACTGTACCAATCATGTTTATTTACTTTTCCTACTAGTGTATTGCTACAGTATCCCTAATTGCTTTTCCTGCTTCCACGCCTCACTTGCACCCATTCCAGTGTATTATCTACACAATGGCCAGAGTGATGCTTTAAAAACCCTGCTTAAGATCTTGACACACTGAAAACTTTCTAATGTATTTTCAAAAATTCAGAGTAAAATCCAAATCCTATAGCCCATAATGTAGCCTCAAAAGCCCCGTTTCTGTTCTGTATCCAGCCGCAATGAATGAATAAATATAAATCCTCTATTTCTCTGGGGCATTTATTTTTAAAATGCTGAAATAAAAATATTATTCAACAGTTTCAAAGAAATAGTGTGGTTTTATGTTTTCCATATATTTTTGTCCTTTCTTTTTCACCATACCCAAAAGAACATGATGTTCCTGTAGGTGAATAAGGTTAATACAAGCTTTGGGGGAAGATTTCCTAATAGAACAGTGACAGTATAGACCAATAAGCATGGAAATCAAGTCACTGATATGACAATTTTAAGAACCTTGGCAAATAGTGTTGATGGGCTAAATGCCAACAAATACAACTGAAGATAGCTGCCGTACAATCCGAAAGGCTCAAGTTGAATGTAAGCACTGACTTGGGTTTCAACAGAGGAGTTCTTTTGAAATGACCCATCCAGCTGGCTGGGAGACCTTTCAGGCAGCAGCAGGCCTGCATGTAGCAGTCAGGAATTCCTGGGGCATTACTGAGAAACACAGCCTCCAAACCCATAAAATACCTGAGGCCTATGTTGCTTTTGCTCCACAGCTTGGAATTTCTTAATGTCAGTGCCAAGTCAGGTGTGAAGTCAGCATATGATCTGAATGGTGAGATGCAGCTGGTCTTACAAAGCGCTGGGGCAAGAAAATTCCCAGCAGGGGAATGGTGCAGAGACTATGAGGTTTGAATGTTAAGAGGACCATTGTGCCTGGAACATAGTCAGAAAGGTAGAAAGCAATTTAGGGCAGAGAGAGGGTGAGAAATCTCCCAGTTGATGATGCTGAAAGACTGGTAGAAAATCAGTCTTTATGTAGTTTGAATTTAAACTACATTTACAAAGACTGTGGACTTTTATATATTTACAAAGACTGTGGCCTTATACATAGATCATCGGGAGATATATCTTTCCAGAAAAAGGAACTGTCTTGTCTTTTGCTCATGATGGACTCTTGGGAAAATGCTCAAGAAGCAGGGCATGATGTTTTTTATCAGATCCCAAGTCCACCTCTATGACAAGTGATGACAGTTTCCAGATGGACAAGGCCCTGAAATCCTTTTTCCCTTCTGTCTCTTGTGCCCCATTGGTGTCCCTTCTACGGAGGCTTCCTAAGTGGACCTAGTGGTTAATAATTCTCCTGCTAATGCAGGTAGTTGTAAGAAATGTGGGTTCAGTCCCAGGGTTGGGAAGATCCCCTGGAGCATGGCATGGCAACCCACTCCAGTATTCTTGCCTGGAGAAACCCATGGGCAGAAGAGCCTGGTGGGCTTCCGTCCTTAGGGTCACAAAGAGTGGGACACTACTGAAGCGACTTAGCACGCTCTACGGAGTTTAGAAGTCCAAAAACCCCACAAAGTTCTGATAAGATTGGAAGTAAAAAAGTATCTTTATTGCTTTTTTTTTTCTGATTACAAAAGTAATAAATATGTACTATTTTAGGAATTTTGGGGGTTTTCTAAAATGCAGCTGCTGCTGCTACTACTGCTAAGACGCTTCAGTCGTGTCTGACTCTCTCTGTGCGACCCCATAGACGGCAGCCCACCAGGCTCCCCTGTCCCTGGGATTCTCCAGGCAAGAACACTGGAGTGGGTTGCTATTTCCTTCTCCAATGCATGAAAATGAAAAGTGAAAGTGAAGTCGCTCAGTCGTGTCCGACTCTTAGCGACCCCATGGACTGCAGCCTATCAGGCTCCTCCCTCCATCCATGGTATTTTCCAGGCAAGAGTACTGGAGTGGGGTGCCACTGCCTTCTCCGAAAATGCAGCTAATACATATCTAATTCAGAAAATGGAGGAAGGGTATTAATAGAGCAAGGGCATCTGATCCCTGCCTTGTCTCTTTCTCATTATATCTTATCCAGAATGATCGCTGAGGGGACCAGATTTGAACTTTGAGCTCGACTGGTAGGTAGAGAATGACCTCAATTGTCCCTTTGAACAGTTGCAAATCAGATCATCAAGTCCTAGGGGGAAAATCCTGAGAAACAAAAAACACCTCACAGCCCTGCGGCACAGGACTGAAAATTTCGGTCAGATTCAAAAAAACAATGAACTCAAGTTCCTGGGAAAGAGTACGCTACCAAAAGAACAACACAGGAAGCTGAATGGGGCTCTTCTTCAGCTCTTTATTGTTCTTTCACGCTGTCGACACTCCCTGTGGCCAAGTGCTCTTATCTAGTTTTCACACGTCCCTCCACTTGAAGAGGCTGTCCACTCGCTCCCTTTCACTACCCACTTCTCCCAATCTTAGCCGCAACCTCTAGGTTCAACCGCGCACTTGAAAGGGTGTACAGGGATTTGTCTATCCAGCCCAGCCGGGTTTCGGTCTCTGAAATACACAAGTTCAGAGCGACCCCTCTGCGGAGACACCTTGCGTGCGCGCAGGCTGGGCAGGCGTGGGCACGGACTCGAACAGAGTTGGTTTCAAGCTTGTGGTTCGCTCCGCCGCCGGAGGTTCGGGAGGAGCCGCCCACCGCCCCCTCCCTGGGGCTCGGACAGCCCCGCCCCGCAGTTCCCGTCACGTGCCGCCGCGCCGCCCAATCAGCGCCTGCAGCGCGTGGGCTCGGGATTCAAACTGCGGCGCCTGGGACTCGGGGATCGGCGCTGGTCGCCGCCGTGGCGTGCGGGCCCATGGAGCACCGCATCGTGGGGCCCGGGCCATACCGGGCCACCAGGCTGGTGAGTGTGTGTGCGGGGGTCTGGGCGAAGCGAGTCCCCGGCCTGCGGGCGACCGCTGACTCTTCAGTCCTCGCTTCTCCAGAGCTAGTCCGGCCGAGTTCTGGAGGCGGGGCGTGTTTCACCCCGTGAGGCCAAATTCTAGATGATGCTTAAAGGCTAGCCCGGTCGCGGGCCCAGCCTGTCGAGGGTGGGCGCAGCTTGGATCCCGAGAGGGTGGCTGGGTTCTCGCCAGTGAACGGCGACTCCGGGTTTAAAGCGCCCGGAAGAGCACGACGGCACCCTCCTCCTCTTTCCTGGTCCTCCGGAACCCTACGTCCCCCGCCGGGAAAGGAAAGACCGTCAGTCCGTCTTTTTCGGGCCACCCGCCGCCCGTTACGGGCAGGGCGTGTCATCCTGAGTGTCACTTGTGGTTGACACTTGAGGCTCTTTGCAACGGTACCCTAAACAGAGGTGGATCTCTCTGGCCACGTTTCCGGCTCCTGATGCTTCTTTTTCTATCAGCACCCACTTAAATGAAGGGGAAGGGTGGGCCCGGACGGATGGTTTGAAAGAGCCTTTACAGCTTCCCTGGTGGCTCAGACGGTAAAGCGTCTGCCTGCAATGCGGGAGGCCCAGGTTCGGTCCCTGGGTTGGAAAGATCCCCTGGAGAAGGAAATGGCAACCCACTCCAGTACTCTTGCCTGGAACATCCCATGGACAGAGGAGCCTGATGGGCTACAGTCCATGGGCTCTCAAAGAGTCGGACACGACTGAGCGACTTCACTTTCTTTCAGACCCCAGTGGTCCAGGGTGCTGCCTTTTTTTCCTGGGAGAAGAGCGTTGTTAATCAGAGTTCTGAGGCATACTTGATTTCTTTGTGACCTGAAGCAAGTGATTATAGCGATTTCATAATGGAATAAGTGGAGATAATTTGGTCATGTCCAGGGTCGGTTTTAGACGACTTTTTATGAAAGCTTAAAGGTGATTTGGGAGGAAGAGACTGCACTCCTTGGTCTGTCACCACTTCTGGCCACAGCTAACTTGAGAATTAGGCTCATTGTTCCTTGCACCCCTAAGCAATATCCAGGAAAAGATAACAGGGTGGAAGATGTTATTGCCCTCATTTATGCAAATAATCCACTTCAGACACCATAATGATTTTTTTAAAATTTGTTAATTTTTTAATTGATGGATAATTGCTTTACAGAATTTTATTGTTTTCTGTCAAACATCGACATGAATCAGCCATAGGTACACATATGACCCGTAATGATTTATTCATTTAAAAAATTCATATAAATTTAGGTTTTCCTTTGTGCTAGTCTCTAAGAGGTATGGATGCTGGTGACAGGGGACAAGTAGAGTTTTTTTAAAATAGTGTTTTCTTATCAAGTTCCATTTCACAGTGCCTCTACCACTTGGACGGAGAAGGCGATGGCACCCCACTCCAGTACTCTTGCCTGGAAAAATCCCATGGACGGAGGACCCTGGTGGGCCGCTGTCCATGGGGTCGCTAAGAGTCGGACACAAATGAGTGACTTCACTTTCACTTTTCACTTTCATGCATTGGAGAAGGAAATGGCAACCCATTCCAGTGTTCTTGCCTGGAGAATCACAGGGACAGGGGAGCCTGGTAGGCTGCCGTCTATGGGGTCGCACAGAGTTGGACGCGACTGAAGCGACTTAGCAGCAGCAGCAGCAGCTACCACTTGGAACCATCTGGGGTCAAGGCTATTGGTCGGTCCATCATTAGGGATGAGATACAGATTGTGCTTTATCAGGGACATTCAAAAACTTGACTCTCTTTGGGACTGCCCTGGCTGTCCCGTGGTTAAGACGTTTCCTTCCAATGCAGGGGCTGTGGGTTTGATCCCTGGTCAGGGAGCTAAAAGCGCACATGCCTTAGGTGCCCCCCCATCCCTGTCCCCGCAAAAAGGAAAAAGAACAACACCCTACACCCTCCAAACAAAAAAACGTAAAGCAGAATCAACGTTGTGACAAATTCAATAAAGACTTTAAAAATGGCTCATATAAAAAAAAATCTTAAAAAACAAAAAAAGCAAAAAAGCTTACTCTCCTTTGTGGAGGGAAAGTAATATTCTCCTACTGCAGAAAGAGAAGAGGACAACAGTGGATGAGATGGTTGAATGGCATCACAGATTCAATGGACATGAACTTGGGCAAACTCCCAGAGATGGTGAGGGACAGGGAAGCCTGGTGTGCTGCAGTCCATGTGACTTGGCGACTGAACAACAACTGCCAATTTATTCACTGCACAGGGGAAACAGAGACTCTGGATCTTGGGATGACTTGTTCCCATGCTTCCAGCTTTAGACTAAAAAAATAAATTACATGATAATTGAAACTTTTAAAATCTCATATTCACAGAATTGTATGAAGTAACTCTGTAGATGGAGCCTGCCTATGTGAAAGACATTCTTGATTCTGAGTCACATTAAAGTATTATCAAAAGAATTTATGAAGAAAAGTACTCTGTTCTTCAGAAGTTTCAGTTCCCAAGAAGCGATTTTCAAGTCACATTTAGCCAAGACTGATCAAGTTAAACAGGAAACTAAATTATGTGAATAATTGATGAAAACATCTCAGTTTCACCAGAATTTGCTAAGTATCAATTAGTTCTCGACTTTATTCTGTTTGAGAATCTTGAACTTAAACTCAGATTTTTGAAATCACAGAAAGTGATAGGCTTTTTTTTTTTAAGTGAGAATTCCTGATTTATTGGTGATCTCTGTAGTCATTACAAGTACTCCCCCACCCCCGCCCCCCATTGTAAAGTCTCTAAGTGTTATCAGCTTTTATCAGTTAGATCAGTTAGCCCCCTTTCTCTGCCTCGGCTCTGCTTACCTCCCTGGTTCCCAGTTTACCATTTCCATCTTCTACCACCATCACACTCAACCTAATCTTCAGAAAAGCTTGGGAAAAACCTCGTGGTAGACAGTGAGCGGGCCTTTGCTTCCTCCTTTCACTGCTCACTATACTTTCTCAAACCATGTACAGCTCCATTTTCTAAGGTACCAAAGTCTTATCTGAAAATAACATTTTATGGACTAGGTAAATTTCTATGCCCAAAACCAAATGACAGACTCTGTAAATCAGTTCATGGTGAATATGGAAGCTAATTAGCAGCTTACTCATCTTCACTGAAATAACTTTCATTTTTGTAATCCACATATTAAATAGTTCTGTAAACCTTAGTTAACAAGAAATGATGAGAAAGAAAATTGATTTTTCTGAAAACAGCAGAAATCTACCAATCCTTTCTTTGAACTTAATTCTGAGTTGTATCTTCTGATGTAACAGGTAAACTTTAAAAGACTTATAGGTGTCATTGACTCTAAGAGTTTGAATGGGCTCTAAAGATCCCAGTTCTCTCATTTTGTTGTTTATGTTTAGTTGCCAAGTTGTGTCCAGCTCTTTGTGACCCCATAGACTGCAACACACTGGGCTCCCTTGTCCTTCACTGTCTCCTGGAGTTTGATGCAATATTGTTCTTTATAGCGTTGGACTTTACTTTCGCCATCAGACACATCCACAACTGAGCATCGTTTCTGCTTTGGCCCAGCACTTTCATTCTTTCTGGAGCTATTGGTAACTGCCTCCTGCTCTTTCCCAGGGGAATACCTTCTGACCTGGGAGAGCTCCTCTTCTGGTGTCATATCTTTTGTCTTTTTTTGTACTGTTCATGGGGTTTTTGCGGCAAGAATACTGGAGTGATTTGCCATCCCTTCCTCCAGGGGACCACGTTTTGTCAGAACTCTTCACTTTG
Organism: Bubalus kerabau; assembly: GCF_029407905.1. Taxonomy (NCBI): domain Eukaryota; kingdom Metazoa; phylum Chordata; class Mammalia; order Artiodactyla; family Bovidae; genus Bubalus; species Bubalus kerabau. The sequence continues at coordinate 20,439,465 of NC_073641.1, forward strand.
ACCTGTCTGTCTTGGATGGCCTTGCACAGCATAGCTTGTAGCTTCATTGAGTAATGCAAGCCCCTTCGCCACAACAAGGCTGTGATCTGTGAAGGGGACTCATTTTATTTAGGCCTAAAGTGGTGAACTGACATGGTCAAGTTCACACTGCCAGTGTGTGGCAAGTACACCTATTTCTAGCACTTGTTTGTCTCTGAAGTCCCTGGCCAGTGCTGTATTATAACTCCACTATCATAATATTTTTGATTCTAAGAAGTAAAGAAATGGAATAATGTTCAAGAGAAAAAAATAGGAAGCACATTTCAATACTCAGAAAACTAAGATCATGGCATCCGGTCCCATCACTTCATGGCAAATAGATGGGGAAACAATGAAAACAGTGAGAGACTTTATTTTCTTGGGCTCCAAAATCACTGCAGATGGTGACTGCAGCCATGAAATTAAAAGACGCTTGCTCCTTGGAAGAAAAGCTATGACCAACTTAGACAGCATATTAAAAAGCAGAGACATTACTTTGCGAACAAAGGTCTGTCTAGTCAAAGCTATGGTTTTTCTAGTAGTCATGTATGAATGTGAGAGTTGGATATAAAGAAAGCTGAGCACCGAAGAATTGATGCTTTTGAGCTGTGGTGTTGGAGAAGACTCTTGAGAGTCCCTTGGACTGCAAGGAGATCAAACCAGTCCATCCTAAAGAAAATCAGTCCTGAATATTCATTGGAAGGACTGATACTGAAACTGAAACTCCAGTACTTTGGCCACCTGATGCAAACTTATTGGAAAAGACCCTGTTGCCAGGAAGGATCGGAGAAGGCAGTGGCACCCCACTCCAGTACTCTTGCTTGGAAAATCCCATGGACGGAGGAGCCTGGTAGGCTACAGTCCCTGGGGTTGCTAAGAGTCGGACACGACTGAACGACTTCACTTTCACTTTTCACTTTCATGCATTGGAGAAGGAAATGGCAACCCACTCCAGTATTCTTGCCTGGAGAATCCCAGGGACAGCGGAGCCTGGTTGGCTGCCATCTATGGGGTCGCACAGAGTCGGACACTACTGAAGCGACTTAGCAGCAGCAGCAGCTGGGAAAGATTGAAGGTGGGAGGAGAAGGGGACGACAGAGGATGAGATTGTTGGATGGCATCACTGAATTGATGGACAGGCGTTTGAGTAAGCTCTGGGAGTTGGTGATGGAGAGGGGAGCCTGGCATGCTGCAGTCCATGGAGTCACAAAGAGCTGGACACGACTGAGTGACTGAACTGATTGACTTCAACACTCAGTGTTGTGTTTTGTAATTTGACTTGTGTTGTGAAGCAAAAACAGTTATCAATTACATTTTATCTGTGTTATTCATCTATGTTACTGCATGTAGCAATTGTTTGTTTATTCTCATTACAGTATTCTGTTGCATGAATTTGTTTATTCTTATGTTGAGAGACATTTGGGTTGTTTTTAATCTATTAAATAAGAATAGTGCTATTTTGAACAGTGTGGCTTTTGGTTAACATACTTCTGCAGAATATATATACACACTTAAGAATGGAATTTCTGGGTTATACAGTGTGCACATAATTTCTGGTTGCTTCATGTTCCGATTGGCACCTAGTATTGCCCGTCTTTTTCATTTTAGTCATTCTGTAGGCATGTATATTATTGCATTGGGGATTTATTGCATTTCACTGCTAATTCATGAGGTTGAACATCTCTGCATATACTATGGTAAATTTGGAGATTCTTTTATGTGAAGTGCCTGTTTAAGTGTTTTTTTCATTTTTCTATTGAATGCCTTTTCTTGAGTTGAATTTTTCATTTTGTCTTAGAAATTCTGGTTATATGTTATCTTACTCTACAGATTGCATTTTTTTTGTGTGTGGTTTTAAGAGTTTAAAAAAGTTTAAATCTGGACCAACTTAATTTGAAGCATGGCTTATCATAGTGTCAAATGAAGTAGAAAAATTGATATGCAGAGGGCATAAAGATGTTTGAATTTGGCCAGGAGGAAGACATGATTGAGAATCAGATTAGAATTAAATGGCATGAAGTTAGGAGGTGGTTTAATAAAAACAGGAAAAGGGAAAGCCCAGTTAGGTGTTCGCGTGTTGAGTACCTGCTGTGTGTTTGCCTGTGCCCCGTGCTGCACGTCCAGGGAGCATGCTTGAATAGACCCGACCTGGGCCCTTGATGCACATGGTGCTGTGTACTCAGGGGCGGTTACTGTGCTTGAGAGAGGCTAGCGATCAAAGGGAGAAGAGAAATGGGCCACAGGTGCAGAGGTGACTGGGCAGCGGAGAGTATACAGAGAAACTCGGAAGACGAGAAAAACAAGGTTACAGTGTTGGGCAAAATAAAAAGAATATGTTGAGCTCAGAACTATCATTGAAAGAAAAAGGAAGAACTGATTTCAGTAGGAAGGTATGTAAAAAATAAGATACAGAGTCTGTAAATTAATAGACTTGAAAGAGGAGCATGAAAGAAGAGAGAATGGTCCTAAGAGTAAGACTGAGTTTTCGGAACTTGTAGGACTGGTGGGATGACGGGTCCTAAGGAAATGGAGTAATTATGTAGGAAGAACATCACATGTGAACATTTCATTTAATTTTGGGATGGCTGATAATGGCGTGGGTATCTAGATTAAATTTTTTTTTTTTCTTTTTTAAATTTGGCTGCATCATGTGGCATGTGGAATCTTAGTTCCCTGACCAGGGATCAAACCCTTGGCCCCTGTATTGGAAGCTTGCTTGTATTGGAATAGGAAAGTATTGTGCAGAATTTTTAAACATGCTTTGACACCAGGTACTGTATAAGGTTACCTTAGCATTTAAAGGTCGTAAATAGAAAAAAAAAAAACAAACAAAAAAACACTTCGACTGCTTCTCTTATTAAGGCAGTCTTTTAAATGGAAAAACAGCATTTGTTGTCCTAAATATTTGGGATGCAGTAACCTTTTAAAAAATTCACTAAATGCTTTCCTCTGTTTTTGCCCCAAGTGGAATGAAACAGTTGAACTTTTTCGCGCCAAGATGCCATTACGGAAACATCGCTGTCGTTTCAAAAGTTACGAGCATTGCTTCACAGCGACCGAAGCTGTGGATTGGCTACACGAGCTGCTGAGGCGCAGCCAAAACTTTGGCCCCGAAGTGACCCGCAAACAAACGGTCCAGCTGCTAAAAAAATTCCTGAAGAACCACGTTATTGAAGACATCAAGGGAAAATGGGGCCAGGAAGACTTCGAGGACAACCGTCACTTGTACAGGTAACGGCATGTCAGCTCTGATGGGGAGGAGCATGGGGCACGCATGGATCTGGTCAGTCTGATGAAATTCCTCCTGTGAGAGAACTTGCCTTGTCCCCGGGAGGGATGCTTGTATTTGTGATTTGTAGGGTGGAGAACTGCATCTGTTGCTATGAGAAAACTGATTGTGCTTGTTCTTGGCTTCATAGAGCACCCGTTAAGTAGTCTTCTGTTGCAGTGGCTTTCAGTAATGGAACCTTTTCGTGCCTTCCGTAACCTGGAAGGATGGCTATAGTAGCAGAGTGCCTCTCCTGGGGAATCTGAAAGGGTGAAACTGGCTTGCACCTTTCTGAGCAGCGTGAGGGTGTGTGTTCAGGGGGTTAGTGGCAGTGGTGTCTGATCTTCAAGTAGAGCTCAGGCTTATCATGAAGAATTGTGCTGGAATTTCCCCATGTCTCAGATTAACTCTGCAGTGCATGGCTGCTCCCCGCCACGTTCCAGTGCTCTTCTGTGATTGCTTACTTACTATGCAATAATCTGAGGGCAAGGATGTCCCTCTGTTGACACTGCCCTTCTCATTGCACGCTAGGCTGGTTTATTCCTGGAGGTGGAAAGGGCCTGCTTGAGACTCAGGGAATGGGGGAATACTTAAAGAAGAATGAAAAGAGGAATTGTTGAGTTTTCTACAGAGAGGGCTACCAGAACACCAAGAACCTGTGAGGGATTAAAGTAAGAAATGAGGATGACAAGCCCTTAATATTTGCTGTTGTTTACTCCAATAGAAGAATAAGGAATGCTCTTACAGCACTTCAGCGAGGCATTTTGGGGCCACTGGGACACCTGGCTTTGAGCAGAGAAAACATGACTGCTCCCTACCTGAGTCATGTCTTTGGTTCCTTTGGGACTAGCCGCTGAGGCGGAGAAGGCGATGGCACCCCACTCCAGTACTCTTGCCTGGAAAATCCCGTGGACTGAGGAGCCTGGTAGGCTGCAGTCCATGGGGTCGCTGAGAGTCGGACACGACTGAGCGACTTACCTTTCACTTTTCACTTTCATCCATTGGAGAAGGAAATGGCAACCCACTCCAGTTTTATTGCCTGGAGAATCCCAGGGACAGGGGAGCCTGGTGGGCTGCCGTCTATGGGGTCACACAGAGTCGGACACGACTGAAGTGACTTAGCAGCAGCAGCAGCCGCTGAGGAAGGCTGTGGAGCAAGTGGAGGGTGGTCAGCAGAGCAAGTGGAGGGCGGTCAGCAGCACTCAGGCTAACACCAGACAGTGGTGTATGTTTAGGATCTAACTTCCTCATGGAGTTTCATCAGCAGTCTCCCCTTCTAGGCATCAGGATTGTCATCTGGGCAATTAGTTGTCTCTCCACTTGGCAGTTATTTCTGGCTTGCTGATCCAACTTTTAATTAGAATCTTGGGTGATATTAGCCTGTTCTGAGACCATAGTGCTTATTAGTATCAGGCAGTGGAGACTCTAGCCCTGTTTCCACATGACACACTTCATTGGGAATGCTTAAGTGGTTGTTTCTCTTGGGAAGCTATAATTGCTTGTACCCCATCAAGAGGTAGCTCACACTTCTATAAGGTTGTCTGGAGGAGTAACTTAGAGTGTTTTATTGTGACCTTAGATTGGGTACCATCCATTGAGTCCCATGAGGCTTTCAGAGACACCAGGCGAGTAAAACAGGAGCCTGTTCCAGGAGCCAGCCCCTGAGTAGTGACTGTCAGAGCATGTCTCACCTCAGTATGAAGATTTAATCATTTGTCCTTTAAAAAATAAAGTGCACAGATAGATTACATTCACCCATGAAATAATGGTTTTTTTTACCCAGTTTCTCTTATAAAATACTTGTAAGTTGTAAAGGGAGTAGTACCTCTTTCATTATCTACCACTTGAAGACGCATAGCTTTCCGTTTTTCTAGTGTTAAGTCCTGTATGTTAACAACTGGTGTTTGATGTTCTCAGATTAATTGGGGGTGAAGTCTATTTAGACATTCAACGGTTTGTTAAGGGGCCTGTGCCCTGAGTTGAGAGTCAGCTCACTCAGGAGTGCAGAGGTGCCTGTTGGCACGAGGCAGCTTCCAGGACTGAGCATATAGCTCGGGATGACATGCTGGCTCGCCAGCGCCCCGGGGAGGACTGGGGACAGGCTGCCCTCCCTGCTCAGTGCCCACCTGCTCCTTGTGGTCGAATAGTACCACTGCCAAACCATAATGAGAGCCCTTGAGCGACATCAGGAGCTCGAGGCATATTAGATTTGAAAAATAGGTGAAGAATCTATAAGGTAAATGCCTACAATGCTTTGTGGAGGAGGAGCCTCTGTAAATAGTGTCAAAGTTGGAATGGGCAGCTCAGAGTTCTTACTGGAAAGAAAGGAGCTAGCATTGTGGAGTGCCTGTGATGGACCAGAGCCACTGCGTAATCATCCTTTACCTCAGCACCTGCAGATGTCTCTTATCTAATCTTAAAAATAAGGAAATTAATGAGACCAAAGGTACCAGCTTGTCCACAGTCACTCAGGTGGTAGGAAAAGAGAATTTGGACTGAGGGCTCTGCATCTGAGGCCTGTGTTCTTGTGGTGTGCCCGACTGCCTCCATTTCCACAGCATGAGGTTGACTAGCTTGTTAACTAATTTAAGGACTGAATGAGAAAACAGAATAGTAAACAAGAAATAGTCGGTGTAGTCAACATGTGTTCATATATTCACAGAATTCCAGGAATGTGTTAAGTACTATGTAATACATACTGAATGATCAACTGTCTTCTCAAATAGACGAGGTAGGGTAAACATAATCAGCTGAAATACTTTTGTAGGGATGGGTGGTTGCCTGGGCCTGGGTTACAGAAAGGCATAGGTAGACAAAGCAACGTGAAATATAAAGACTCTTAGAGTATTTGTTGAAGACAGAAATTACACACACACACAGGAGAATTTTATAACAGAAATGATGAGTTCTGTTTTTACTTTGTAGTGTATTAAATCTTATTTCTAGTTTAAAAAAATGTATTTATTCTGTGATTGCTTTCACATGTGTTAACTATGATTTTATTTTTCAAGAATCTAAGAATTAAGTATAGAAAATAGGAAATAGTGAATTTTTGTGTGTTAAAAAGGAAAATAAGATCCTAATATGAGAATGTCCCTAACAATCAGATGTTGCAGAGAAAGGTCCAGAGCTATTTACTGAACCATTTCTTTGCTGTTGGTAACACGGATGACTAGAAAGAGTGGCTAGATTTGCTACTAGTGAAGACAATTGCATCATAGTCATTGGGGTCTTCATAGGGTCATCACTGTCCAACCAGACAGATGTTATCATCTGTGTCTAACCAAGCTTTGTGGCCCTCGACTTCAGATTAAAAGAACCTGCACTACCTTGTATTTTTATGAGAGATTGCAGTTTATGTAGCAGTTTCTCTTTATGATCTCATTTGATCTTCATGACAACCCTGTGAAGTAGACAGAGTGGATATTTCATCCTCAGAGAACCAGACACTTGTCTCTTTGAAACATCTAAACAGAACACCAGGAAATTCCATGCTGATCCCTGAATCGCCTATTTACGTATGTGAACAGATAGTTACGTGGGATTATTTGAACCTAACGCCAACAAAGGTCCATCTAGTCAAAGCTATGGTTTTTCCAGCAGTCATGTATGGATGTTAGAGTTGGACCATAAAGAAGGCTGAGCACCGAAGAATTGATGCTTTTGAACTGTGGTGTTGGAGAAGACTCTTGAGAGTCCCTTGGACTGCAGGGAGATCAAACCTGTAAATCCTAAAGGATATCAGTCCTGAATATTCATTGGAAGGACTGATACTGAAACTCCGATACTTTGGCCACCTGATGCTAAGAACTGACTCCTTAGAAAAGACCCTGATGCTGGGAAAGATTGAAGTCAGGAGGACAAGGGGATGACAGAGAATGAGATGGTTGGATGGCATCACCGACTTGATGGACATGAGTTTGAGCAAGCTCCAGGAGATGGTGATGGACAGGGAAGCCTGGCATGCTGCAGTCCATGGGGTCACAAAGAGTCAGACATGACTGAGCGACTGAACTGAATGTAGTGGATTATATAAAAATAGAAGTGTATACTGTGATCATTGCTTGTTTGGACTATTTAATAAGGAGAGCATTTGGTCTGTTTTAGATTTTTAGCGCGATAGGTCCTTGATCTGGAGCCTCCACCTGGCCCTTGCCCTGCTCTCGTTACCAGTGCTAGCTCTGGAATGCAGTTGTAACTGGATGCTCATGGTTTACAGAGAGGAATTCACTAGTTCCAGTGTAGTGTGTGTGAGCTAATGTGTTGTTGTTTAGTTGCTAAGTTGTGTCTGACTCTTTGCGACCCCATGGTCTATAGCCCACCAGGCTTTTCTGTCAATGGGATTTCCCAGGCAGAAATACTGGAGTGGGTTGCCATTTCCTTTAGGGGATCTGCCTGATGCAGGGATTGAACCCTCGTCTCCTGCATTGGCAGGCAGTTCTTTACCATAGAGCCACCAGGGAAGCTCTGATCTAATGTGTAGGGAACCATTTTCTTCTTATTCTACTTATTCCTGTTCCTTTTTTTTTTCGTCCCTCTGTTTCTGTCTCTTTATGTGTATCATCTCATGTTCCCAATTCTTTCCCCTTTTCTTTTTCTTCTACTTAGTTTCTCCTTTTCTTTCTGTCTTTTCCCTTATATTTGCTTTTTTTTTTTCCTGGCTTATTTCCAACATGTTTATTTTAGTTTGAACCTAAAATTTGTCATGTAGATTTTGTCAGCTTTCTTGAATATAAGTTTCACAGTTCTTAATTTAAAAAACAGGAATCATGCTACGTAGTTTGAAAACTTACCCTATAAACCACAGTAATGAAGACTGGTATTGGTGAAGGGGTAGATGGATGCTTGGATCAGTGGAACAGAATCGAGTCCAGAAACACTTAAGAATATGGCCAATTGACTTTTGATGAAGATGTAAAAGCTCCTCTAAAGGAAGAGATCAGTCTTTTTGGCGAATGACGTTGGAAGTATTGGAAGGCAACTGTGCTCACCACTATACCACTGGCAGTCACAACACTGGAACAATTAAACATCTGTTCATCTACATGCAAAGAAATGAAGCTCCACCTAAACCTCATTTTTTTATACAAAAATTCATTCCAAGTGAATATAGATTTCAGTGTAAAACTATGAAAATTTTAGAAAAACAGGAGAAAATCTTTATACCCAAGGGTCAGACAAGGAGCTTTTAGACATGACATCAAATGCATGATTTATAAAAGCAAAAACATGATAAATTGGACTTCATCAAAATTAAAAACTTTTGCTGTGTGAAAGGCGCTAGTGAGATGATGAGACTAGCGACTGTTGGGGAGAAAATATTTGTAAACCACATGTAAGTGGACTAATATCAAGAATATATACAAAATTTGCAAAACTCAACTGTGAAAAAAAACCTCAAAAAATAGATTTGAAAGGACACTTCATCATTAGAGCACTGCTGCTGCTGCTGCTAAGTTGCTTCAGTCGTGTCCGACTCTGTGCGACCCCATAGACGGAAGCCCACCAGGCTCCCCCGTCCCTGGGATTCTCCAGGCAAGAACACTGGAGTGGGTTGCCATTTCCTTCTCCAATGCATGAAAGTGAAAAGTGAAAGTGAAGTTGCTCAGTTGTGTCTGACTCTTCGCGACCCCATGGACTGTAGCCCACCAGGCTCCCCCGTCCCTGGGATTCTCCAAGCAAGAACACTGGAGTGGGTTGCCATTTCCTTCTCCAGTGCATCAAAGTGAAAAGTGAAAGTGAAGTCTCTCAGTCGTGTCCTAGGGAAATGCAAATTAAAACACTGGTGAGATACCTCTATATACCTAGTAGAATGGCTAAAATAAGAGTACTGATAATGCCAGAATCTAGTGAGGGTGCAGATCAATTGGAAATCTCATCCAGTGATGGTGGGAAGTCTAGGTTGGTTAACACTTTGAAAAACAAACTCACTTTGGAAAACAATTTTTCAGTCTCTTTTCAAATTAAACATGTATTACTTACATATGACTCCATATTCTGCTCCAGAGCATTTACCCTAGAGAAATGAAAACTTATGTTCACACAAAAACTTTCATGTGAATGTTTATAGCTGCTCCATTAACTCAACTGTTCCTCCATGGGTGAATGGATAAACACTGAACATCTGTATGGAATGCTGCTGTGTATATCGGGTGCAGTGAGGGGTGTGACTATACAGTCAGAGCAGGAGAGAGGTTTTTGGTAAATAATGGAAATGTTTCCTAATTGGGATGGTGGTTACACAAGTGTCTATTGATAGAGCAGTATACACATACACACACAGAATGGAAAAAATGATCAATTTTGCTATATGCCAATAACATGTTTAAAATACTGGAGATTTGAAGTTTCTGTTTGTACCTCTAGTGAAAGAAATCCAAATGCTCCTCTTGTCCTGGAAAAAAGTCTTCATTGTTGCCATATGGACAGAGGACCCTGGTCGGCTACATTCCTTGGGGTCACTAAAGAGTCCGACTTGACACGACTTAGTGACTAAACAACAGCGTCTTTTGAAGGGCAGATAAGAACTTCAAGTTAGTGGACTATTGGCTCCCTCTAGTGGACACCTTTTGTTTATAGTAAATTTCAAAATTGTGATTGTGATTTTGTTTTTCTTTTCTTTTTATTCATTTCCTCAAGTCTTGTGTTCTTATCCTGTGATGGCTAGATAAATTTTGTACCCTTCTTAGGCATCAGTTTTTTCATCTATAAAATGACAGGACTGGGACTAGTTCTTAAAACATTTATTTATTTTGGCTGTACTGGTCGCCGTTGCTGTGCACAGGCTTTCTTTGGTTGCAGTGAGTGGAGGCTACTCCAGTTTTGGTGCGTGGGATTCTCACTGCTGTGGCTTCTGTTGTTGCGGAGTGTGGACTCTCGGGTGCACAGGCTTCAGTAGTTGGCACGCGGACTCAGTTGCCCCACAGCGTGTGGGATCTTCCCAGTGTGTGTGTGTGTGGGTGTGTGCTCAGTTGTGTCCAACTCTTTGCAGCCCCATGGACTGTAGCATGCCAGGCTCCTCTGTCCATTGGATTTCCCGCAAGAATACTAGAGTGGGTTGCCATTTCTTACTCCAGGGGATCTTCCTGATCCAGGGATCGAACCCGCATCTCCTGCATTGGCAGGCAGATTCTTTAACTGTGCCACCAGGGAAGGCGATCTTCCTGGACCGGGGATCAAACCGGTGTTCCTTGCATTGCAAGGCAGATTCTTAATCACGGGATCATCAGGGAAGCCCCTGAACTAGATCTTTAAGGTCTTTTTCCATTCTAAACTTTCATCATTCCAAATATTGAGTACTTATCACAGGGGTTTTCCAAGGCTTAGGTGATGAAAAAGATAAATAAATACAACATTCTTTTCCTCTTCAGTTTTGCAGTCTCTCTTAAGAGAGAGTATACATGTATGAAAAAGATAAGTGGCAGAACCAAGGCAGTATTGAGTTTAACCAAAAAATAAGAGGCACTGCACTTACAGTCCTTGGGTTAACATAGCTATTTTGTTTGACTAGCATCACTCCAGTACTCTTGCCTGGAAAATCCCATGGACAGAGGAGCCTGGTAGGCTGTAGTCCATGGGGTCGCTAGAGTCGGACACAACTGAGCGACTTCACTTTCACTTTTCACTTTCATGCATTGGAGAAGGAAAGGGCAACCCACTCCAGTGTTCTTGCCTGGAGAATCCCAGGCACGGGAGAGCCGGGTGGGCTGCCATCTATGGGGTCACACAGAGTCGGACACGACTGAAGCGACTTAGCAGCAGCAGCAGCAGCAGCATTATGTTTTCAGTCATTGAAAAATTTTTTCTCATTTTTATTTTTCAATTTTGTGAAGGTAATGCATTCCTTTGTATCAAAATTTACAAAGTACAGAAGAGTATATTCGAGGAGGGCATGATAACCCACTCCAGTATTCTTGCCTGGAGAATCCCATGGACAGAATCCCATGGACAGAGGAACCTGGTGGGCTATAGTCCATGGGATCACAGAGAGTCGGATACAACTGAAGTAATTGAACACAGTACAAAGAGTATATTCAATGAAAATCTCCCTTCTACTTTGCTTCCCCAAGGTGGGGTTCAAGCCTTGAACTTGCACTGAATCTTTCTTATTTTTATTCTTTATTCTAAAGTTGTGTAGGTTTTTTTATACTCTAAATTACAGTTTGACCTGGATGTTCAGTTCAGTTGCTCAGTTTTGTCGACTCTTTGTGGTCTCATGGACTGCAGTATGCCATGGACAGGCTTCCCTGTCCATCACCAACTCCCAGAGCTTGCTCAAACTCATGTCCATCGAGTCTGTGATGTCATCTAACCATCTCATCCTCTGTCATCCCCTTCTCCTCCTGCCTTCAATCTTTCCCAGCATCAGGGTCTTTTCCAATGAGTCATTTCTTTTGCATCAGGTAGCCAAAGTATTGGAGCTTTAATATCAGTCCTTCCAGTGAATATTCAGGACTGAGTTCCTTTAGGATTGACTGGTTTGATCTCCTTTCAGTCCAAGGGACTCTCAAGAGTCTTCTCCAACACCACAGTTCAAAAACATCAGTTCTTCAGCACTCAGCTTTCTTTATAGTCCAACTCTCACATCCATACATGACTGCTGGAAAAACCATAGGTTTGACTAGATGGACCTTTGTTGGCAAAGTAATATGCTTTTTAATATGCTGTCTAGGTTGGTCATAGCTTTTCTTCCAAGGAGCAAGCATCTTTTAATTTCATGGCTGCAGTCACCATCTGCTGTGATTTTGGAGCCCAAGAAAATAAAGTCTGTCACTGTTTCCATTGTTTCTCCATCTATTTGCCATGAAGTGATGGGACCAGAAGCCATGATCTTAATTTTTTGAATGTTGAGTTTTAAGCCAGCTTTTTAACTTTCCTCTGACTTTCATCAAGAGGCTTTTTATTTTCTTTTCACTTTCTGCCAAAAGGGTGGTTCATCTGTGTATCTGAGGTTATTGATATTTCTCCTGGCAATCTTGATCCCAGCTTGTGGTTCATCCAGTCCAGCATTTTGCATGTTGTACTCTGCCTATAAGTTAAATAAGCAGGGTGACAATATACAGCTTTGATGTACTCCTTTTCCCAATTTGGAACCAGTCCGTTGTTCCATGTCCAGTTCTAACTGTTACTTCTTGACCTGCATACAGATTTCTCAGGAGGTAGGTAAGGTGGTCTGTTATTCCTATCTCTTAAAGAATTTTCCACACTATGTTGTGATCAACACAGTCAAAGGCTTCGACGTAATCAATAAAGCAGAAGTAGATGTTTTTCTGGAACTCGCTTGCTTTTTCCATGATCCAGCGGATGTTGGCAATTTAATCTCTGGTTCCTCTGCCTTTTCTAAAACCACCTTGAACATCTAAAAGTTCACAATTCACATACTGTTTCAGCCTGGCTTGGAGAATTTTGAGCATAACTTTGCTGGCGTGTGAGATGAGTACAATCGTGTGGTAGTTTGAACATTCTTTGGCATTGCCTTTCTTTGGGGTTGGAATGAAAACTGATATTTTCCAGTCCTGTGTCCACTGCTGAGTTTTTCAGATTTTCTGGCGTATTGAGTAGAGCGCTTTCACAGCATCATCTTTTAGGACTTGAAATAACTCAACTGGAATTCTATTTGTTTGTAGTGATGTTTCCTAAAGCACACTTGACTTCCCATTCCAGGATGTCTGGCTCTAGGTGAGTGATCACATCATGGTTATCTGGGTCATGAAGATCTTTTATGTATAGTTCTTTCTGTGTATTGTTGCCTCCTTTTTAAAATATCTTCTGCTTCTGTTAGGTCCATACCATTTCTGTCCTTTATTGTGCCCATCTTTGCATGAAATGTTCCTTTGGTATCTCTAATTTTCTTGAGATCTTTAGTCTTTCTCATTTTGTTGTTTCCATTTCTTTGCACTGATCATTGAGGAAGGCTTTCTTATCTCTCCTTGCTATTCTCTGCAACTCTGCATTCAAATGAGTATATCTTTCCTTTTCTCCTTTGCCTTTAGCTTCTCTTCTTTGTAAAGCCTCCTCAGACAACCATTTTGGCTTTTTGCATTTCTTTTTCTTGGGGATGGTCTTGATCCCTGCCTCCTGTACAGTATCATAAACCTCTGTCCATAGTTCTTCAGGCACTCTGTATATTAGATCTAATCTCTTGAATCTATTTGTCACTTCCACTGTATAATTGTAAGGGATTTAATTTAGGTCATACCTAAATGGTCTAGTGGTTTTCTCTACTTTCTTCAAGTCTGAATTTGGCATTAAGGAGTACATGATCTGAGCCACAGTCAGCTCCCAGTCTTGTTTTTACTGACTGTATAGACCTTCTCCATCTTTGGTTGCAAAGAATGTAATCAACCTGACCATCTGGTGATGTTCATGTGTAGAGTCTTCTCTTGTGTTGTTGGAAGAGGGTGTTTGCTATGCCCAGCATGTTCACTTGGCAAAAAATCCTTTGCCCTGCTTCGTTTTGTACTCCAAGGCCAAATTTGCCTGTTACTCCATGTATCTCTTGACTTCCTACTTTTGCATTCCATTCCCCTGTGATGTAAAGGACATCTTTTTTGGGTGTTAGTTCTAGAAGGTCTTGTCAGTCCTCTTAGAACTGTTCAGTTTCAGCTTCTTCGGCATTACTGGTCGGGGCATAGACTTGGATTACCGTGATATTGAATGGTTTGCCTTGGAAACGAACAGAGATCATTTTGTTGTTTTTGATATTGCACCCAAGTACTGTATTTCGGACTCTCTTGTTGACTATGAGGGCTACTCCATTTCTTCTAAGGGATTCTTGCCCACAGTAGTAGATATAATGGTCATCTGAATTAAATTCGCCCATTCCAGTCCAGTTTAGTTCACTGATTCCTAAACTGTCGATGTTCACTCTTGCCATCTCCTGTTGGACTAGTTCTAATTTACCTTGTTTCATGGACCTAACATTCCAGGCTTCTATGCAGTATTGCTCTTTGCATTGGACTTTGCCTCCATCACCAGTCACGTCCGGAACTGGGTGTTGTTTTTGCTCTGGCTCTGCCTCTTCATTCCTTCTGGAGGTATTTCTCTACTCTTCTCCAGTAGCATGTTGGGCACCTACCTGTGATCTGTCAGTATCATGTCTTTTGCCTTTTCATACTGTTCATGGGGTTCTCAAGGCAAGAATACTGAAGTGGTTTGCCATTCCCTTCTCCAGTGACCACATTCTGTCACATCTCTCCACTATGACCTGTCCATCTTGGGTCGCCCTACATGGCATGGCTCATAAGTTTCATTGAGTTAGACAAGGCATATTCAGTGAAAATCTCCCTTCTACTTTGCATCCCCAAGGTAGGGTTCAAGCCTTGAACTTGCATTGAATCTTTCTTATTTTTATTATTCTGAAGTTGTGTTGGCTTTTTATACACTAAATTCCAGTTTGACTTGGATGAGAAGTTAAATAACTTTCAAATGCACAACAGCAGTAGAGGGGGAATAGCAGATTAGAAAATACTTTATTGTTTCTTTTTTCCATGTAAAAGCTTTAGCAAAAAAAATATAGAAAAGTCACAATGTTAACAGTAGCTATTTCTGGATAGAGGGTTTAAAGACAGCACAAATTATTTTCTTTCTTCTTAATATTACTCATAGAATGTATATTGCTTTTATTTTCAGTTTTTTAAATCATAGCAGTAAAACAGGGATAAATCCTATTGTGTGAAAGTTTACAATGACAGTTGTTGAGTTGCTAAGTCATGCCTGAGTTTTCAACCCCATGGACCCCAGAATGCCAGGCTTCCCTGTCCTTCATCTCCTGGAGCTTGCTCAGTCTCATGTCCATTGAGTTGATGATGTCATTCAACCATCTCTTCCTCTATCACCACGTTCTCCTCCTGCCCTCAGTCTTTCCCAGCATCAGGGACAGAATGAGTTCTTTTAGGCACCCCTGCTCCACACCATTATCCCACTTGCTTGCTTCTGTAGACTAAGAAAGCCTCCCCATTGTCAGTAAACAGAGGATGTTGCGGCCATTGAGACTCAGGATGAGAAAGCAGAGGATGCTGGTCCCAGGTAGCTGAGGTGCATATCAGAGGAGTGAGTTCCATAAGCCCAGTTCTTGCATCTTCCCGTATACATAAAAGTGCTAAGTTCATTAACTTGAGATATGTGATTCTCTTTAATTAACAGTAATCTTTCATCATTCCCACTATCTGGACTTTGTCACAGAACTCCTATATCTTGGTTCTCCCCTAACCTCTTCGGAGCAGTCTCTCAGAGTAGTCTCTGAGAGTTATGGTTTCAGTTGACAAGAGTAAAAATTCATCCAGAAGAGAAAAGGCACAAAAGTAGACAAAAAATCTTGGGTGGGACTTTTTGCTTTATCAGAAACTAAAATGCCATGGGGCTAAACAGTGTGATAATAGACCTGGAATAAATAAATATGGAACTGAATAGAGAAAAAGACAAACTCTCCACCCAGTTGCCTTTCCCACAGGCATCTAATATTATTAGCTTCTAACACAGGGTCTTAACATTTGTGATACTGCAAGTCTTTAGAAGAGAAAATTCTCCCCCACCCCCTCAGTTGCCACCTTTCCCATCACTTCTCTACATCCTACCAGATTGTATCATGGTTTTGTTGTCTGCCTGGTCAGCGCAGGAAGAGTTTGTGAGCCAGTCAGTGTGGATGGAAGTTGTGCAGCCTCCTGGAATAGTGGGTGGAGGACATCTGTCTGGGTCCTGAGAATGGGGTAGGGTCTGGATGATCAGACGGGAAAGGGAGGGGGCGGGAATTACAGGAGACGGGGATGGTAGGACCTTGGCTCTCAGTCAGGTATGCCTAAGGCAGCTTTACTGGGAGAAGAGGGAGAAAGGAGTTTTATTAATAGGAAGTCATAGGGCTAAATTTGGTGATGTTTCTTAAACACCTGGCTGTGGCATTGATGTTTATGTAAAAGGAAAAAGCAGCCAAGGCCCATGCTTTGAGTAGAAATGAAGTCTGTGTTCTAGAATAGAGTTAATTGAATAGTAGTAATAGAATAGTTAAGGCAGAGAAACTGGTGAGGTTTTCAGGTAACTGCGGTGGGGGAGGGTGTTGCCCAGATGAGAATGTCAGCCATGGGGTTGAAAAGGAAGGAAGGACCCTTATTTTATAGCCAAATTCCAAGCGAGCCCCTAACTGTTCTGTAGACCTTCAGGCTTGCTCGAAGTCTGATACTTTTTAAACGTGTTATCCATTAGTCTGAAATTGTTTTTGTTTAGAATCTTTGTGAATATTTAGCATTTTCTTTTACTGATGACTGGAATGTAACAAAAGTCTTTTTCAAGGCAACTGTCAATCCATCATACCTTGTAGTTCTTCAAACACCTACAGTGTTCAGTGGGGGTCTGAGTCTTTGGAAGGGCTTTGTTCCTCTTTCCTGTCTCAAGTGCTCTGGGGCCTCAGGTCCTGGATGAGCGTCTCAGGGTGTCTGTCCCCGTGCCTCCCACATGGGTCAAGAATGAACGTCCAGGTTGTGGTGTCATAGTTGGGGAGTAATGATGGGAAAATATGCAGTAGGCATTTGACTTTTTTTTGCTGCCACACATTCTAAACTCCTTTTTTTTTGCAGGAGAACTTGTTTGTGGGAGCTTTGGTGGGAGACAGGCCCCGCCCCCCCTCCTGACCCTAGTGGAAGCCTAGGTGGGTGAGACGCTCTCTACCAGCCCCTGAGCGGTTGGCGTGCAGGCGTGCCACCTGCCCTTGGCAGTTGGTGTGTTTTTCTTAGGACTTCAGACAGCTTAGAATTTCTTGAGATGGCAGTGGTGGCTTGCGGGAGCAAGGACAAGTCACCATGGTGCTAGTGGCGACTTTCACACTCACCTGTCACTTGTGGTTCCTACTGTGTGTGCTGGGGGACTTCCTTTTCTCCCTTGTCCTAGCTTTTTAAATTTAAAAAATTTTCTGATCCCAGTTTTCCAGACTCAGACTGATAAACAAGCAGCGCCTATGGAAGTGACAAAACTGGGGCAGCTTTCTGGGCCTAGGAAATAGCCCCATGCTTTCTGTGTGCCTCAGAGCCAAGCACTGGATCAGATTTGCCCGAAGCCACCAGAGACTTGGACACAGAGCTCGGGATCCCTGCAGCGCTATTGCAGAGTCTACTAAGAATAATGGTTATGCGTGGCCCGAGGGCTGAAAGTTCTGTATCAGTCAGGCTTAGTCCAAGGTTACATTATCATTGCCATCTTTGGATGTAAAAGATGCCAGTAGGGTGTGTTACACAGAAGGTTGAACTGGGTTGTCCTAACTCACAAAAGGCAACTCCTGGTAACTGATAAACTTTTGTTTTGTAATGTCCTTTTTTAGGCTTTTGGTGATTAACTCATGCAAATTTTAAATTTGTGATTTATTTTTCGATCTTGGGCCTTCATTTTTGGTCATAGCTACATGTTCCCTGTCAGGTTACTTTATATCCCTTCCGTTTATATTTGTTTGTTTTATCTACTTGGTCTTCTTGGATTTGCTCTTGAAATTTTTTCTTTTTAAATCCTTGCCCAGATTTCTTTTCTATGAATTTATGATGCCTGGTTATTATCATTAATAGGGAATGATGTGTCATTAGTAGGGAATGGAGCAGTGGAATCTAGAAAGATCAAAGGTGCTCAACTCACTGAATGCTCCCATTTCAGATGGGGAGAAAGCTCTTTTCAGTCAGAGAAGGTAGATTGAATAGTAGATTGAATAGCAGTTCTCAATACAGTTGACCTTGAGACAAAATAGAGTTGACCCTTGAACAACGTAGGGGTTAGGCATGCAGACCTCCTGCACAGTCCAAAATCTGAGTCTAACTTTTGATTCCCCCCACCACCCGTCCCCCCCCAAATTTAAGTACTGAGAGCCTAATGTTGACTGGAAGCCTTATTGATGATAATTAACTGTCAGTTAACACATATGTTGTATGTTATATATCATACTCTGTATTCTTACAACAAAATAAGTTAAACAAAACAAAATGGTAAGAAAATCTTAAGGAAGAAAAAATACATTTATAGTATTAAACTATATTTATAGGTTATAGTCATTCTTTTTTTTAAAGACTCTACATGTACATGAAAACAAACAGTATTTGTCTTTCTCTGACTTATTTTGCTAAGCATAATAAATACCCTCCAAATCCAACCATGCTGTTGCAGATGGCAAAATTTAATTTTTAACAACTGGATAATATTCCACTGTGTGTGTGTGTGTGTATACACAACATATCTTTTTTATCCATTCATCTGTTGATGGACACTTAGGTTGCGTCCATGTCTTGTCTTTTGTAAATGACGCTGCTATGAGATGGTTGGATGGCATCACTGACTCAATGGACATGAGTTTGAGCAAACTCCTGGAAATGGTGAAGGACAGGGAAGCCTGGAGTGCTGCAGTTCATGAGATTGCAAAGCGCTGGATAGGACTGAGCAACATTGTGAACACTGGGGTGCATGTGTCTTCCTTTTTAAAATATTTATTTATTTGGCTGCCTTGGGTCTTAGTTGCTGCATGTGGGGTTTTTGTTGTGTCATGCAGCATCTTGTGTTTGTGGCACACAGGCTTTCTAGTTGTGGTGCTCGGGCTTCATTGCTCCATGGCTTGTGGGATCGTAGTTCTCTGACCAGGGATCAAACCCATATCCCCTGCACTGCAAAGTGGATTCTTAACCACTAGACCACCAGGAAAGGCCCCATATGTCGTCTTGAATTGGTGTTTTTATTTTCTTCAGAGATATACCCAGGAGTGGAATTACGAGGTCATTTGATAGTTCTATTTTTAGTTTTTTGAGGACATTCCATACTGTTTTCTGTAGTGGCTATACCAATTTACATTCCCACCAGTAGTGTGTAGGGTTCCCTTTTCTCCACATCCTCAATAACATTTATGTTTATAGTTTTGTATTGTATTTATAGCACTTATATTTGTTGCCTTCTTGACAGTAGCCACTTTGACAGGTGTAAGATGATAATCTGGCTGTGGTTTTGATTTGCATCACCCTCATGATTAGCAGAGTTGAACGTCTTCTCACGTGCCTGTTGTTTATAAAACTCCTAGAAGAAGCCACAGGCAGTACACTCTTTGACATGTCTTAGCAATAGTTTTTTTTTCAATCTGTCTCCTGAGGCAAGGAAAACACAATAAAAAATAAACAAATAAGACCTAATTAAACTTGAAAGCTTTTGTCCAGCAAAGAAAACCATTGATAAAATGAAGACATCCTACTGAATGAGAGAAAATATTTGCAAATAATATGTATGACAAAGGGTTGATACTCCAACTATATAAACAATTCATACAACTCAATATCAAAAAAACAACCTGTTTAAAAAATAGGCAGAAGACCTGACTAGCCATTTTTCCAAAGAAGACATACTTATAGCCTGTATTTATTGATGCTGTTAATTGACTCTGTTTATAGGATGAATTGTCTGTCAGCACCTCAATCAATATTGTCTTATATGATAAAAACACTGTAGATGTTATCTATATCCCTAACAATAGACATTAAAAATGAAGAGATAATATGAAAAAGAAATTAATATTTATTTACAGGTATAACAGTTCAAACTGACTTGTTGTGACCTCATGGACTATAGCCTGCCAGGCTCCTCTGTCCATAGGAATTTCCAGGCAAGAATACTGGAGTCGGTTGCCATTCCCTTTTCCAGGGGATCTTCCCAACCCAGGGAAGATCTGAGCTACAAGCGCTTCACTAAAAAATCCGCCTGCAATGTGGAGACCTGGGTTTGATCCCTAGGTTGGGAAGATCCCCTGGATAAGGGAACGGCTACCCACTCTAGTATTCTTGCCTGGAGAATTCCATGGACAGAGGAGCCTGGCGGGCTACAGTCCATGAACACGACTGAGCGACTTTCACTTCACTATAATGACTCATGCATTGATAACAAAGAAGTAACAGTATGATTGCTCCACAATAGCCTACCCTATACACTAATGAATGAATTCTTACAGAATTTTTATGGTGTACAGTATATTAAAGTTATATTCGTAATATAGTATTAGAAACACTGTTATATTTAAGAAAAAAAAAGCTGGTTACCTGTGATGATAGACTGATATTTTCTCCAAATATAAGAGAGAGAGAGAGATACCTCATACTACATGATAATATAATTCTTTGAAAGCAAAGTAATGAAATAGTTTATTATTAGTTTTATATTAAATATTTATTTAATTATTTACATTATTAGTTTTATATCAATAATATAAAATAATATAAATATATTATGTTTATATAATATAAATATAAACAAATATATAAATATATAATGTAAATATAAATAATATAATATAAAATAATTATTATTAATATTTAATTGTTTACATTATTAGTTATATATTAAATATCACTCATTTTATGCCTGTCTAAGGATAGGCTATCCACTTCAGTACTAGTCTTACACAAGATGTTCTACACAGTGAATATTTAGGTGACGATGATAATGATGTTTCACTAGATTTTCACATGGAGATAAGCTTATTAGCTGTACAGTATAATGGTTATTTACTGTTCATTAAGTAGAAGTAGATCATCATAAAGGCCTTCATCCTGTCCTCACAATGGGTAGGCTGGAGAGGAGGAGCGGGCGGGGGTTGGTCTTGCTGTCTCAGGGGTGGCAGAGGTGGGAGAGGAGAGGAGGTAGTGGGAGGGGAGGCAGGAGAGGCAGGTTCACTTGGTGAACTTTACAGAATGTATCATAATTTCTGACTTCTTTTTTTGCTTTTTCATTTGTCTAAAAATGTTTCTGTATCGTATCAATCGTTCTACCATTTGCTTTAGTTTCAGTGCCTGTATCATAGGTGGATCCCTGTAGTAAAAGAAGTCAGAAGCAGTCTTGAGTAACTGAAATCCTTTGGCACTGCTTCTTCTATATGTTCGTCCTTATCATCTGGCACAGGTTAGGAAGCATCTGTCTCCATCAAGTTGTCTTCTGTTAATTCTTCTAGTGTGACGTCTGTTAGCTCTTGAATTTCTCCAAGATCCATGTCTTGAACCCCTCGCCCTCCACCTTTTTTTCATATCCACCATAGCTTTCATGATTTCCTTGATTGGCTCTGTTGTAAATACTGTGAAGTCATGTACAACATCTAGACATACTTTTTCTTTAGCAGGAACTTACTGTTTCAGATTTGAGAGCTTTCAGAGCTTTTACCATAACAACAATGGTATCAGTGGTGTAATCTTTCCAGACTTTCCTGACATTCTGTCAGGGTTCTTTTCCATAGTGTGACAGTCCTTTCTTAGAATATCTTGTGTAAATTAGCCTTAAAGGCCTTATGACCCCCTGATATACAGGCTGAATTAGAGATGTATTTGAGGGTAAGTAGATCACTTTGACATCTTCAGTGTTGAACTCATGGGGTTCTGGGTGGCCAGGGGCCTTGGCCTTGTCCAGTATCAAAAGAACTTTAAAAGGCAGTCCCTTACTGGTAAAATATTTCCAGGGACAAAGCACCAATGGAACTGGTCCAGAAAAGGGGTTCTTGTTGACCAGGCCTTCTTGTAAAACTAGAAGACTGGCAACTGATGTTTAGTTTTCCCTTCAAGGCTCAGAGGTTAGCAGCTTTATAGTCAAGGGCAATCCCAATTGTAAACTCTACCATGTTTGCACACAACAGCCTGACCCTCCCTGCCTTAAATCCTGGTGCCCCTGTCTCTTCCTTATTAATAAATGTCCTTTGTAGCATTCCTCACGCCCTCAACCCCAAGTAATATAGACTCGTCCATCTGTATTAAAAACCTGTTAAGGCACATATCTGAGTTTCTCCTCAGTGATCTTCTTAATGGTGTTGGGGAATTCACCTGCTGCTTCTTGCTCAGCAGAAGCTGCTTGTCCTGTTATCTCTGCATTGTTGTTAAGCCAAACTTTTTCCTGAAATTACCAAACCATTCTTTGCTGGCCTTAAATTCTCCGATTTTAGATCCTTCACCTATCTTTTGCTTTAAGTTGTCCAAACAATGATTTTTCTTTTTCTCAAATCATATTAGAGTCTATACATCTTTCTTATAGCAATCCTGCACCTACATAAAAGCTACATTTTCAATATTAAAAAAAAAAAAAAAAGGTATTTCTCACAAAGTGGGAGGTTTTTGCACCTGCTGGCTTCTTAGTGTCAGCAGCAGCTTCACGAATTTCTTTCTTTTCCCTTTTTTTTTCTTAAAGCAATGATCCTTATACTGGATTCATTTGTCTTGAGCAACCACACCTTCAGACCTCAATCTCCATGGTACATATCAAGCAGTTCAACTGTTTCTTGTCATGCCATGACTTTTCTCTGCCTTTTAGGCAGCACTTCCAGCATCACTGGCAGCATTTTGTATGGGTCCCATGGTGTTACGCAAGGTTTATGGCACCAGGCAGGATAAAAAAATACATGAGAACTGTGAAAGATCACTTTTTACTTTGAAACACAATTTATTGGAGATATGAGCTGCTCATGTGGAGATGGTGAGTCACAGAGCATTGTAAGCAGATACTGGCAGCATGATCTCCCTGTAATGGCAACAGGATGTGACTGCAGATTGCTACAGTAGTACAGTGTGTACACAGTTTTATGTAGTTTTAATATCGCATTTTTATATTGGTTAGATTTTTCTCGACTGCAAATAGTACCATGTACAGTCTCTGAGTTTGTTTGTAAATTTTGATAAATTTTAGCTTTTTATAGTAGATTTGTGTTTATTTTACAGTGGTAAATGATAAAATAGACTAGTCTCTACATATGGTTTATGCATTGTTCCTCTTAATTTTTCCTCTTAATTTTTTTGATAGTTCTAGGCTGTATGGTTCATCTGTGAGTTTTTTCAAATTGTTGCAAATCTCCAAAAACTTCCCACTATGTTTATTGAAAACAATCTGCTTGCAAGTGGACCCACACACTTGAAACCTGTGTTGTTCAAGTGATGTAGATCATATGGGCATCAATCAATTCTTCTCAGTTAATCCTAAAACTAACTTTCTGAAAAGAGTGGGAATTTGCCTTGACGCACAGGTTGTTCATTGTGCGTGCGTACTCAGTAGTGTCTGACTCTGCCACCCCATGCGATGCCTCCAGGCTTCTGTGTCCATGAGATTTTTCAAGCAAGAATATTGGAGTGAGTTGCCATTTCCTTCTCCAGGGGATTTTCAGACCCAGAGACCGAACCCAAGTCTTCTGTGTCTCCTGCTTGGCAGGTAGATTCTTTACCACTGAGCCACCTGGGAAGCCTGTAGGTTATAAGACTAGGTTTACAGAAGTCATGGAAACATGCCTGATATGCAGCATGCGCTTAGATTGTTTGAATTGATTTGAAGGTATCACACAGAAAGGAGTGCACATTAATAGAAGGTTCTGTTAGTTCAGGTTCTCCAAGAAGAGAAGGATTCACCGGGAAGGCAGTGGATATGCAGGCATCATAATGCCAGGGTTGGGGGGAAGCACCTGGGAAAGATAAAAGAAAGGAAAGAGGAGTTAAGGAACGAGGGCCAAGCCCACAGGGTACAGTTCTGAAAAGGTCTCAGTCTCGGCCCGACTGATGTGAGGGGAAGTCCTTGGGCAAGCGTTACCTGCTGGGGGAGTCTTGTGTCTTCTGGTGGGACTGACCTGGCTTCAGTACCCGCACTGTGCTCACTGATGTGCTAGAAGCATCCTGCGGGAAGCCTGAAAGGTTGGAGGCGGTCCTAGAGGCTGCTGCTCTTGAAGAGGGGTGTGAGCCGTGCTCCTCTGAGTCTGGGCACCATCCTTTCTTGTGCCCCACAGATTGGCTCTTGGGCGCCTTTTTTTTTTTTTTGAGGCAAAATCTAGGAGATGGAAATTACTTTCTGCTGCTGTAGCTCATGGTCTCGGGGCTGAGACTGGTGCACATTCTCTCCCTTCTCCACTCTCCATGGTCGATTCCCCCACCCTCAGCTGTCACATTGGCAGACTTGGGTGGCTTACCTAGAAGTGTGACCTGGGAGTTCATTCTGAGAATCTAGACCCTTGGTAACCATTCGCTTCTCAGGCGTGATGTTTGTGTACGTGCCTGTTCACAGTGCAGTGGGGGAGGGGAGCACGAGGTGCCCGGGGGTATTCATTCCTTCCTGGCCCCCAGGGTAAGAGCAGCCCTGCTTCCTTCTGCTGGTCAGGATCAATTACTCCTGCTACGGTAAGGGGGTCCTCTTCTTGCCTGCTGCTCTCTGCCAGGTCCTGGCAGGAGAACTTACTTCTCTTTGGAGGATGGGACTTCTAACTGCAGAGCCCAGGGTCCTAGGGCTGGGTCATGGGAAAGATGGTAAGTAGGGTTGTTCCTGCGCCCCCCGCTTGGTCCTGGGCAGGTACTCACATGTGTATTGGACCCAGCACTGTATAGAGCCCTCTGACGTAACTCGTACACATTCTGTATGTCCACCTTGTCTCCAGTACCATACTGTCTCCATTAGAGTAGGTTTCTAATGAATCTTGAATTCAGACAGTGTCCTCTAACTTTTCTTTTTTTTAAGTTGTTTTGGCTATTCTAATTCTTCTGCCTTTTCATATACATTTTAGAATCAAATTGTTTATTTTTGGAAAAATTTTTTGAGATTTTGGAATGAAATTGTGTGGAATCTGTAGGTCAGTTTGGGGATTTTTGATAACAAAATTGAGTCTTCCAAATTACCATGGTATATCTCTCAGTTTATTTAGGTTTTAAATCTCTCAGCAGTGTTTATAGCTTTAAATATACAGACTTCACAAATTTTGTTAGATTTAGATCTAAGTAGTTCATTTTTTTTGTGTGCTGTTATAAATAGTGGTAGTTTTCCCTGTAGAAAACTTGTGCATTTCTTTATTTTTTATCATCAATATTTAATATATTTTATTCTGTTGTAAATGGAATTTATTTTCTAAATAGTTATTGCTAATCTAAATCAAGAATTTCTTTCAGATCAGATCATGTCTCTTCCCTCCTTAAGAATACTCCTTTGATCATTTACTTATGTTGGAATCTTTATTCATACAGAATACGGAATAATTTCTGAGCTTATAGTTCAGAATTCCTTAGTGTATCAAATAACTTTTTCCAGCTTCATCTCTCCTGGAATTCTCTCCTGGAATTCTCCAGGCCAGAATACTAGAGTGGGTAGCCTTTCCCTTTTCCAGGGGATCTTCCTAACCCAGGGATTGAATCTAGGTCTCTCACATCGCAAGTGGATTCTTTACCAGCTGAGCCACAAGGGAAGCCCAAAAATACTGGAGTGGGTAGCCTATCCCTTCTCCAGCAGATCTTCCTGACCCAGGAAACGAACTCGGTCTCCTGCATTGCAGGCAGATTCTTTACCAACTGAGCTATCAAGGAAGCCTGTATCTCTCCTTCTCCTTCCCTCAAATACTTTTAGTTCCTGCTACACATTTAAGCAGAATCGTGGGATGTAATCATTGTTAGTTTTTCAGGATTTAAGTGATACAGGACTATATACTGTTATTGGGCTCAAAAAATATGTTGAATGGGTTTATAGGGCATAGTGAAACCCAGCAAAATACTGTAAATTTGCCTAACCTACGGGTTTCTGGGAAACAGTGGTCTTAGATCAGCTCCTGTAATAATCACTACTGGGCTGGCTTTTTTATACAAAGGCTTCAGGCTACTAAGGCAAAGAGTAAAAGCTGGGGATGCTGCAGATTTCTGCAGATGCTAAAGGAAAATTTTTAGCATGTATTGTGGAAAGGACTTTAAGTCATTCCATCCCCTGTCATTTATGAATCAGATTCATTAAGATTTATAAATTGTTTTCCTTAGTGTTCAGATGCCCTGGAATGTTGATTGATTGATTGGGTAATAAATTCAATTTTATTTAGAGTAAACTTGTCAAAGGATAGTAGTTTGGGTATGGATTATTATTTAATTGCTTTTTTCCAACTAGTATTTGGCAACTGAGGCAGCAGGAGGAGACCTGCGTTGGTTAGTTGAATGATTAACTGTGGTTAGTTCCTTTTCTTGCTTCAGATTTTTCAGTGTACAGATACGGAGTTTGTGCTAGATCATTTCTAAGGGGACTTTATAATTTTGGAATCCATGATTATCTTAGGGTTAAAATTGTAGTTTGTATTTTATTGTTTATTTTTTGACCCTGCTGTACAGTCTGTGGGATCCCAGCTCCTCAACCAGGGATCAAACCCAGGCCATTGGCAGCGAAGTTGAGGAATCCCAATAAATACAAATGTTGCCCATTAGAAAGTGAAGGTGTTAGTCGCTTAGTTGTGTCCAACTCTTTGTGACCCCCATGGACTGTAGCCCACTAGGCTCTTCTCTCCATGGAATTCTCCAGGCAAGAGTACTAGAGTGGGTAGCCATGCCCTTCTCCAGGGGATCTTCCCAGGGCACATAACCCAGGTCTCCTGAATTGTGGGCAGATTCTTTACTGTCTGAGCCACAATGGGAGCCCCTCCACTAGAGAGAGTTCTTCTCTATTTGAATGTCCTCAATTTTGAGAAATACATTTCTCATGCAACAGTGTATAAACTATATTTTAACAATTTATATAGGAATAATAAAGCAAACACCTATTACCCGCAGTTTCTTTGGAGAGGTCCTCAGTATCCCGGCATCTGCATTAATCATTTGCTTGCTTATTGTTTTAACACTTAGGTTTGTCTCCTTAAATACTATTTTTGTTTCTGAAACATTTTTCTTTGTTTTGGACTTTATATTAAAGATATCAAAGAGTGTATGTTCTCTGACTTGTTCTTTTGTTTTTCATGGTTTTTGAGATTCATCCATATTGGTATACTTAATTGTAGTTCTTGGAATTTCCTCAGCCATGTTATATGTTCTCTTATATCAGTATAATCTCTATAATCTGTCTTTTTCTCCTGTCAGTGGAGATTTGGGTTACTTTGAGTTTTTTGCTTTTATAAACAATGCTGCCATGAACATTCGTGGATATGCATCCTTGCATATGTGTGAGTGTATCTTTAGGTTACTCAGAGTTACTGAGGAATGGAATTAGTATACGGGATATGTGTATGTTCATATGTGCAAGTTCAACTTTACTAGGTCGTGCTAATTGTTTTCCATAGTGAATATGCTAATTTTTATTTCAGTGAAAGTCGCTCAGTCATGTCCAACTCTTTGTGATGCCATAATACAGTCCATGGAATTCTCTAGGCCAGAATACTGGAGTGGGTATCCTTTCCCTTCTCCAGGGGATCTTCCCAACCCAGGGATCAAACCCCGGTCTCCTTCATTCCAGGAGGATTCTTTACCAGCTGAGCTACAAGGGAGGCCCAAGAATACTGGAGTGGGTAGCCTATCCACTTCTCCAGCAGATTTTCCTGACCCAGGAATTGAACTGGGGTCTCCTGTATTGCAGGTGGATTCTTTACCAACTGAGCTATCAGGGAAGCCCTTTATTTCAGTAGTAGGAAATAATTTGTTATTGACTGACTTTAGCTTTTGCAGATCTGTTAAGAGTGAAATGATACTTTATTGTGATATTATTTTGAATTCCCTTAATTCCTAATGAGATTGTGCTTGTGCTTGCACTCAGTCACTTCAGTCCTGTCTAACTCTTTGCGACCCTATGGACCATAGCCCGCCAGGCTCCTCTGTCCATGGGATTCTCAGTGTCTTTTTTTAATTGAATTATAGTTGATTTATGATCTTGTATTAGTATCAGGTGTACAACAACAAAGTGATTTGGTTTCATATACATACATATATATATATATATTCGGAGAAGGTGATGGCACCCAACTCCAGTATTCTTGCTTGGAAAATCCCATGGATGGAGGAGCCTGGTAGGCTGCAGTCCATGGGGTCGCTAAGAGTCGGGCACGACTGAGTGACTTCACTTTCACTTTTCACTTTCATGCATTGGAGAAGGAAATGGTAACCTACTCCAGTGTTCTTGCCTGGAGGATCCCAGGGACGGGGAAGCCTCGTGGGCTGCCATCTATGGGCTTGCACAGAGTCGGACACGACTGAAGTGACTTAGCAGCAGCAGCAGCATATATGTATATATATTTATTCTTTTCTGTTATAGATTATGTCAAGATATTGAATGTAGTTCCTTGTGGTATACAGTAAATCTTATTATCTATTTTATATAGTATGGTAGTTAACCCCACACTCCTAATTTATCCTCCATACTCCTAATTTATCCCCCAGTCCATGTTTATTTATCATTCCTGATTCCATACCTGGAAATGCCTGCTTCATGTCTTTTGTCTTCTCAATAGGATTTTGTTTTTTCTCATAAATCCTTAGCAGTTAAAAAAAATGTATTCTGGATATTAATCCTTTGTCAGTTATATAGATTATAAAATCTCCCTTTTTTTTTCACCACATGGTGTCTTGATGAACAGGAAAGTTTTTAATTGTGATGTGAATGAATGTATCAGGCTTTTTCTTTGTACCCTATGGTTTTTATATCTTGCTTAAAAAGAATTCCTTTATTGCCCAAGGTCAGAGAGAGATTGTCTTATATTGTGTCCTAAGTTTTTTTCTTTTTGGCTGTACTTGGTCTTTGCTGTGGTGTGCAGGCTTCTCCAGTTGTGATGTGAGGGCTTCAGAGTGTGCAGGCTCCATAGTCTTAGTTCCCCAACCAGGGATCGAACCCACACCCCCTGCACTGGAAGGTGAATTTTTAACCACTGGACTGCCAGGAAAGTCCCAGTGCCCTAAATTTTATGGTTTTGCCCATAATTCTTATTCATAGTGTGAATTTGGGGTTATTCTGGTTTTCTATTGTTGAAAAACAGTATCCCAAACTTTAGTGGCTGAAAGCAACCATTTTATTTAGCTCATGATTTTTGTGTCAAGAATTTAGAAAGAGCTCAGCTGGCAGGATGCCCCTTATCCACAAGGCATTAGTTGGGCTAGAAAATTCACATCCAAGATGGCTTCTTTCTCTGCTCACAAATGTGGTGCCTTCGTGCATCTTGGCTCCTTTCTCTTTCTACATGAGCTTTTATCCTCTAGGACATCTCGTATGGGTTATGCTTCTTGCAGCATGGTGGGCTTTGGGTAGTTGCTATTCTTATGTGGTTGTTGACTTCTAAGAGGTGTATTCCAAGAATGAGCGTCCCAAGAGCTAGTATTTCCAATAGGCAAGAAGAGGAAACTGCCAAGCAGCCAAGATCTATGCCTGGAGTTCGCAGTGTCACTTCTGTCTGTTCTGTTTGTCAAAAGAATCATGGGGCTCACTCACATTCAAAGAGGTAGAGAAAAATAACCTCCTCCTGTTGATGGAGAGTGTCAAAGCCACACTGTGGAAGAAGCATAAAGAATGGGAGATATTATTGTGGTCATCTTTGAAAAAATAAAAACATTTATTTTGAAACTACATTCACCCCATTCGTCAAAACTCTCAAAATTTATTTTTTTATGACATCACACTTAACAATAAGTAACCCATATGTCAACAAAGGTCCGTTTAGTCAAAGCTATGGTTTTTCCATTAATCATGTATGGATGTGAGAGTTGGACTATAAAGAAAGCTGGGTGCTGAAGAATTGATGCTTTTGAACTGTGGTGTTGGAGAAGACTCTTGAGATAGCAAGGAGATCCAACTAGTCCATCCTAAAGGAAATCAGTCCTGGATATTCATTGGAAGGACTGATGCTGAAGCTGAAACTCCAATACTTTGGCCACCTGATGTGAAGAGCTGACTCATTAGAAAAGACCCTGATGCTGGGAAAGATTGAAGGCAGGAGGAGAAGGGGATGACAGAAGATGAGATGGTTGGATGGCATCACCAATTCGATGGACATGAGTTTGAGTAGGCTCCTGGAGTTGGTGATGGACAGGGAATCCTGGTGTGCTGCAGTCCATGGGGTCTCAAAGAGTTGGACACGACTGAGCGACTGAACTGAACTCATAGATAGCACTTATTATGTACTTGAGACATGTCTGCTATTCCTTGATTAGGTCACAGTTCTGCGTCCTGGGTTCTGTGTGGTTCCTGGCTATACCCTTATACTCTTAGTTCTAAATTCTGAGTCATTTTGGTCCATGATTGCAGTGGAATAGCTTTCTAAGATGCTTCCTGCTTATAAAAGCTTGAGATTCTTAGTTGTTTTTTTTTTATTTGAAATTGTTTAGTCCAGATGAATGTGCTTCTGGTGAATTTAAGGTTCTTTCTTTGTCTCAGAAGAATTTGGAGATAAAGCAGGGAGGTTAAGCATGTAAAGTGAGTTTTTTAAGCAAGGACCTGCTCTCAGAGGGAGAGCAAGCAGACAGGCATGGAGCTGCTGCCCTAGGTTTCTTTGGCAAGTTGTTTATGAGGGCCATACAAATGAAGGGGTGGAATATTCACTGGGGAAGGAGGAGTTTGGGGGTTGTAGTCCTTGATTTTCATCCCAGCTCCATCTTCCCAAGGGGAGGAGGGATTTTTGTCCTTATTTAGTTTACCTGGTGGCTCAGAAGGTGTAGAATCTGCCTGCAATGCAGGAGACCTAGGTTTGATCCCTGGGTTGGGAAGATGCCCTAGAGAAAGAAATGGCAACCCACTCCAGGGTTCTTGCTTGGAGAATTCCATGGGCAGAAGAGCCTGATGGGCTGTAGTCCAGAGTCGCAAAGAGTCGGACACAACTGAGGGACTAACACTTTGACTTTTCACTTCAGCTTAGATCAGAGGTGTCATGGTATTGGTGCATAATGGGAACTTCTTATCTGTAAGTCTACTTTGATTGTAATGGGAACATAAAGAGCAACAGGTTATGTTTGGACTCAGGAGATTCCCATCTTTCCGCACATTTCTTTGTCTGCTTCCAGGACACTTAATGACCCAAAATACGTGCTTTCCTGTCAGTTTGGAGGTTCCTGCTTTTCTCTGGCTGCCCACGGGCACCTGCTGTTTTTAAGATGTATGATTTCCTGCCACCTGTCCTCTGTTCCCATTTCTCTGCTCATACCTAGCTACCTGCCTATTGAAACCAATGGTGATTCTGTTAGTACTATTTCTGTGAATCTTATTGTGCTTTAATCCATCAGACAAAAGTCATATTCATAAATCTCTTTGAGATAGGCTCTATTCTGTTATTAAGTCTGCTGTGGTAAAACACTCTAAGATTCCTAGAGTGCTGCTTTATAAGGTACTGCCCTAAATCTTTCTGAGGTTATAGCAAAAGTTTTATAGCCACACACCTGTGATTACTCTGAGACAATAATTTATACTAGAAACAGCTTGAATTTGATATTTGTTATAAGGCCATTTTTACTTTGAGAACCTTTTGCTGGGGGAGATTAGGGGTAGAAACAGCTTTACTTTTGAATCATCAAGTCATGACTCCTTTATAGTTCCTGTCAATTCTGCTTAAAAGCTAAAAAGTTCCTTCTCTAGTTTATCTTTCTCTGTCTAAATCTTGTTATCAAGGCTAAAAGGAATAAGTTGGCACTTTGACCATTCATCCTGGAAGACTCCTTAGCCAGGCCTGCCTTTTGTATTTACCTTGTTACTGAAAGTGCCAGTTGTAACTGAACTTTATGTAACTGTAACACGGGCCTTTCTCCATCTTCCAGTAACAACCTCGTCGTTGTTCTTCCAGCCTTCACTAACATGTGTCTCTGAGACCCTTTAGGCCTCCCCTCACTGCCTGGCCCTGATGCCACACATTTCTGTTCTGGTTATGTTGTTGTTTAATAAAGCTATGCCCAAACTTAGTGGCTTAAAACAATCATTGTCATTTTTATGTAATTTTGTGGGTTTTAGGAAGGGGTTAGCTGGACATCAGCTGATACTGCTGAGGCCCATCCACAAGCCTGGAACTTCTGTGCTCCTTGACCTCAATTTCTTTTCGTGCAGACTCTCATCTTGACAGGCCTCTTTCCTGTCGCTTAGGCATCTCACAGGGTAGTGGGCTGGGCTCAGGGTGGTTGCACTCCTTACATGATGAATGGTTTCCAAGAGAGAGTTTTGCAAGAGTGAGTGATGAGCGCGGGTTCCAAGAGGCAGGAAGAAAAGTTTCAGGCCGATTAAAGGCTAGTGCCTAGGACTGCCGCTGTCACTTCTGCCGTTTTCTTTTTATCAAAGTAATTAGAGATGGCTCACCCTAACTCAAATCGACTCTACCTCTTGTTAGGGAAGTGGCAGGATCACACTGCAGAGGCGCGTGTAGGTGGGAGGTATTGTTGCAAAACATCTTTGGGACTTATGTTGGCCACAGGGGTGCAGCCTCACTGTTCCCAAATGGATACCAATTGCATCAGAGTTCTTTATTGAACAGTCGGTTCTCTTTCATTGATATGTAATGTCTGTTCTGTCATAAATCAGGTTTCTAAACATGTGTGTGTGTGTTTTAGATTGCCTTTTTGCACTCCTGATTTTCAACTGGGGGTTATTCTGCAGGGGATGATACTGTCATACTTGGGAGAAGGAGCTACTAGCATCTAGTGAATAGAGGCCAGGCTTACTGCTGAGGATCGTACAATGTACAGAACTGCCTCCCGCAGCAAAGAATCATCCAGCCCCAAATGTCAGTAATGCTGAAACTGACAATCATGGTCCATACCACCAGTATTGTCCTACCATATTATCTTAACTAGCTTAAAGTTGGTAGCGTAAGTCACCTCACTTTGCTTTTCATCTTTAAGAATGAATGTCTTAGTTATGTTTGGCCATTTGTGTTTCCATATAAATTTTAGAATCAGTTATCATGTGTCATGAAAAACCTTATATTTTGGTTGGAATTTTATTATAACTATCTTCATGAGGAGCATTGTGATTTTATGATATTGAATCCTCTTATTCACTAATATGATATTTCTGTCGATTCTTTGATACCTTTTAATAAAACTTTATAATTTTCTTATTAAAAGGTTTGCAAATCTTTTGTGCAAGATTTACTCTCTTGGCCAGTTAGCTGCGAGGCTTGTAATAAGTTGTGTTCCTCTTTTGGGCCTTAATTTCCCTAAGTGAAAAATGTGACATTTGAATAGATCATCTCTAACAGGTTTTCAAGCCCCAGATGACAAGATTAAAATGTTAGAAATTGAAAACTTTGAATACTCAAAATACAAGTAGTCCACTAGAGGGAGCTCTTCTGCATTTTGTCTCTTGCCAGATTGCCAGTCAGGTATGACGGTAACTGCATCAGCTACTGATGTTAATAGCTGCAGATGTTGTAGCGCAGACCTCATCTTGTCAGGGCAGGGGAAGAAGGTGACTCCCTGGTATCTCTTTGGTCACAGTTCTCCACATAAGAAAGGTTGCCTTGGTCCAGGGAAGATATTTTTTTTCTGAGTGTGGGAAGACAAGCAACATATTTTGAACCTAGGAGGAAACGTATGGATCATCCAATTTAATTCCTTTATTTAAAAGTGAAAAAGCTATGATTTAGAGACACTCACTTTCCAAAGGAAAAACAGACAATTTGTGAGAGAGCCAAGGCTGGAACTCAAGTTTATACTTTTCATACTATAGTGAGGGAATGGAGAAAAGAAGTAAGCAGTGGATTTGAGTGATGGAATGGGAGTAGGGATTATGTTTAATTTTTAAAGGACTGAGAGTTGGGTGATCTGTGAATTCCCTGGAATTATTATATGTATGTCAGGCCTTCCCAGGTGGCACCAGTGGTAAAGAACCCTCCTGCCAATGCAGGAGACATAAAAGATAGACTTTTGATCCCTAAGTTGAAAAGATCCCCTTGAGGAGGGCATGGCGACCCACTCCAGTATTTTTGCCTGGAGAATCCCATGGACAGAGGAGCCTGGCAGACTACAGTCCATTGGGTTGCAAAGAGTTGGGACACTACTGAAGTGACTTAGCATGCGTGCATGCATATATATATATGAATGTGAGAGTTTGTGTGTATTTGTTTGCATGTGTGTGCACACACTTGCTATATTTTGGATGTGATTGTTGGCTTCTAAGAAATAGGATTGGACTGTGGTAAGCCAGCCTTTTGGAGAAGGCGATGGCACCCCACTCCACTACTCTTGCCTGGAAAACCCCATGGACAGAGGAGCCTGGTGGGCTGCAGTCCATGGGGTCGCAAAGAGTCGGACACGACTGAGCAACTTCCCTTTCACTTTTCACTTTCATGCATTGGAGAAGGAAATGGCAGCCCACTCCAGTGTTCTTGCCTGGAGAATCCCAGGGACGGGGGAGCCTGGTGGGCTGCCATCTATGGGGTCGCACAGAGTCGGACACGACTGATGTGACTTAGCAGCAGCAGCAAGCCAGCCTTTACTTACAAAGCAGAATAACTTTCACCAGTTTTAGAGATTCATTTAATTTATAATTTGTAATTGAAACTACCTGCCTTGGTAACTTGATTACCAAAAATTTAAGCTATCTTTCAGTTTATCTTTAGTTTGATCTAATAATTTCCAGATCTCATTTTTTTCCTTACTCAAAACTGACTTTTCAAATAAAGTGCGGTTTTTGGGTGTTCTTTTCAAAAGATGGAACTCAACTACTCTCTGTTGCTGCTGCTGCTGCTAAGTTGCTACAGTTGTGTCCGACTCTGTGCGACCCCATAGACAATAGCCCACCAGGCTCTCCTCTCCCTGGGATTCTCCAGGCAAGAACACTGGAGTGGGTTGCCATTTCCTTCTCCAATGCATGAAAGTGAAAAGTGAAAGTGAAGTCGCTCAGTCGTGTCTGACTCTTCATGACCCCATGGACTGCAGCATACCAGGCTCCTCCGTCCATGGGATTTTCTAGGCAAAAGTACTGGAGTGGGTGTTAGTCATCCTTTTTGAAGTCTATTGTGACTGTTTTTGAAATGTTTCTCCATAGTACTCTTATTATTTATAATTCTTCTGGCTTACCTTGATAGAGACTTTCCTTGCAAACTGTAGACAGTTAAAATTTCCTTATTTCTGCAGTTGCCTTATGAATAGTATCTTTATGTTTTATTTGGATTTCTTGTTTATGGATATCATGGACAAGATTTTAAACCTTTAGTTTGGCTTACATAAATAAAAATTAAAAATAGAAGTCTTTACCTATTGATTTCTATGTCAACTTTTAAGAACTAGAGTTCTTATGTTACTTTTTCAATGCAGTACAATATATCCTTCTCTAGGAAGCTAACAGAAAAAGACGCTCTGAGATAAATATATATTTAATTGCCTCTGTTGTTGTGTATCAGGTATGCCCTAGACCAGTTTAAAGAGAGTCAGATTGTATTTAGACTTCTATGTATTTGTCCATGGAGTGATGATACCTAGGGTGGATAAAAGCAGAGAAGGGGTATAAATGGCAGAATAAGGATACTGGGACCTGGAGGAGGGCAAGGCAACCCACTCCAGTATTCCTGACTGGAGAATCCCCATGGGCAGAGGAGCCTGGCCGGCTGCAGTCTGAGGGGTCTCAGAAGGTTGGACTGAGAGACTAAGCACAGCACAGGATACTGGGAAGCTTTCTGTCTCCTCCAAGATGAAATTTGAGACTGTAGCTTCAATCTCAGTGTGAAGTGTTAGATATTCAAGGAAAGGAGGGTTAATCTTTATTAGAAATAGTTATGAAAATAAATATTAGGCCAGATGACTTTTGTTCTAATGTTCATCTCGTCAGCAAGTATTACTTAAGTTTTATCTATCAGTAATTTCAGCGTGCACGTGTGCTTAGTCGCTCAGTTGTGTCTGACTCTTTGCGACCCCATGGACTTGTAGCTTTTAGGCTCCTCTGTCCATGGAGATTCTCCAGGCAAGAATACTGGAGAGGGTTGCCATGCCCTCCTCTCGGGGATCTTCCCAGCCCAGGGACTGAACCCACGTCTCCTGCACTGCAGGCAGATTCTTTACCATCTGAGCTAGCAGGGAGACTTACTTGCATACTTACCAGCTAAAAATTTCAGCTGGAGTTAGATGGCAGTAAGGGTTTTGAGCTGGGTGAAAGAAATGACTTTCTAGGGTTAGGGTTCCATTAAAAGCATCTTTAATCATGAAAATCAAGTGACAGACCAAGGTTTATTTATTTAAAAATGTGTCACATGTTTGACTTCTGTTTTTTCTTCATAAAGGTTGTTTGATGGACGTAATGGATGGATGTTTTTTAAAAATCATATGTTGTTGGGTAATTAGATGTGTGTAATGATTTAAGTATGAATTGATTATCCAAAGTTTGGAATTATATAAATTCTCAAGGGTACAAGAAGTGGGGATTACTGTTAAATATCTGTGTTTCCCACTGACTGCAATAATAGAAATTTTCTTCTTGGTTTTTAGATTTCCTCCTTCTTCACCCCTGAAGCCTTATCCAAAGAGGCCCCCATATCAAAAGGATGTTATTGAATTTCCAAAATGGAATGATCCCCCACCAGGCACTTCACAAGAGAACATCCCAGTGAGGCCACTTGTGATGGTAAGTGCCATTATAGAAGCCGGTGGACTAGCAGCAGGAGAGTTAGAAAAAGTCTGTGAACCATTAGGCTTAGTCCAGTTTTTTTTGTTGGTCCCTTGGAAATAGTGGTGTGAAAGGACTTTAAAACAGTAGCTGTCAATAGCTGAGAGACCGGTAGCACAAGAAGATTGGCTTTTGCGTTTTTTCACTCTTGCCCATTGACACTTTGACCGAATAGGTGGTAGCCGTTTTCATACATTTAGACTGAGCAGGTTTCTCATAAAACTCCCTTATAATTTCCTTTTCTTTTCTATTCCGTAATTTCCTCAATTCCTTTTTTGTCTCCTCTTCCTGAACTTTGTTATAATTATTACCAGTTGAAAGTGTGAAGGTTGAGACATGGAGAATTGTGGAGCGAGCTCTGATAATATGAACAAAGGTATAGTTTGGAGAAACCTAAGCACATTGTAGAATAAACTGCCTTTTTGGGGGCGTACTTTTCTCTTGAAATATCCCCAATAGAAAACTACTAAGATTGAGATAATGCTAAAAAATAAAATATAGACAAAAACTTCTATAGGCAATTTTTTTTTAAGAATTGTACTAACAACCATGTTTTAAGTTAATTTAGTCTTATAGGACTAGGTGTCCAGTTCCTACATTTGCAGAGGTGTGTTGTAAACATTTTTAGGCAATGAGATTAAATGTGGTTATACTGTATCTCAGTTTGGAAAGAATAATTAAGCAGCTTAGCCTTTATCAGAAGTAATTCAGAAGTGAGACCAGTGACAGAAATGGGGACTCCCTATGGACTTGCAGATTTGTCAGGGACAGTGATGAATGTAGTTTTAATTATGTTTGATGATAAAGGTAGGTGATATTATATGGAAATGTCTAACAGGCAGAGGGAGGTAATGGCCTTGGAAGTTAGATGAAAGGTCATATTTGAAAGTCATTAATTTATTCATTCAGTGAACATTTATTGAGTGTTTGCTGTGTGCCATGCACTGTGCCAGGTTCTGCAGATGCAGTTGAATGTGATATAGTTTTTCCTCCAGAAGAGCTCATACAGTGATAGGTGATTAGGAGGGACTGCTCTGAAAGAGTGAGCACAAAGTGTATTTGAGGATTATTTAATTCATTACTAATGAGGAGAAGTTAATTAAGCTCTAGCTGATAGTTTCTGTGCTTGAGAAAATTAAAATATAAGCTCCATGAAATCAGGTTTGTTTTTTAAAAAACATTTGTATTTAAACACCTAATATGACCCCAATCAGTAGAGTGGTTATTCAGCAGATGTTTTTTCATTGTAAGATCATCTAGTGGTGTTTATATAAAACAGGGAGAACCTCATATTAAACTAATGTGTATATATGTCATCAATATAGTAACTTCCCTTTTCTGCTCTTTTGGTTCTGTGAACCTCTAGGAAGACCAGCTGCGCATTAGTCACTTTCATGCGCCAATGAAGAAGACAGTGTCTTCTCTCTTCTCTCGTCCATTTTCAGTTTCTCATTTTCAGCAACCCTGAAGTCATCTGCCAGTGACTCTGATTCATCACCCATCCCCTCCATAGCTTGTCATGTCCCTGATTATCTGTATATTTCTGATAACCTTGCTCTTGTCTTTTCTTGCCTTAACCTTAAATTAAGTGGTGGAGGTTTGAGCTCCTCACTTGTTCCAGTTCCTCTAATGCTTGGACTCTGCTTCTTGTGAAGTGTCCAGAGGAAAAATGGCAGAGCAGGATCTGTTTCCTCGGTTGGGCCTCAATGCAGTCGTTAGATTGATGATGTTAGTGGTCAACAGAGAAACAGTCCATCTTTCTTAAAGGACTTGAGTTCGTCTTCCTTTTTTTTTTTTATCTTACTTTCCCTCTTTCTATCTCTGCCTCCACTTTTCCTATTGGTTTGTTTTTGTTCTGTCCTGTCCTCTCTCCTGCCCAACCATTACATAAAATAAAATGAGGTGCAGCAAATAAAACAGTTTCTTGTGTTTACTGACAGGCAGCAGGTAGAGAGAGAGCTCTGGAAGCAGACTGCTGGGTTTGAATCTTGGTTTTTCGTTTATTAGCTATGAAAGCTTGTTTCTCTGTTTCATTTGCTGTGTCTGTGTCTAAGTTTTCTTTTTGGTGAAAGTGGGATGATAACACCCCCTGGGGTAAGATGGTTATAAGACTCAAGTGACGTCATATCTATAGTGTGTTTACAAGAGTGTCTGGCACACAGACTTTGGAAAACTGTTAATTGTTATTGCTGTTATTAATAGAGTTGTTCATAGATAGAGACAAAAGAAAAAAATTACTCATAATGTCATCCAGAGAGAATGAATATTAACTCTTTTATTTTTTCTCTATGCATTTTTTTAAAGGTTGTCATATTTGCAATATGGCCCCAGGTCCAGCCCCTCACGGGGCCTGCTAGAAGGGCAGGTTGACCATGCCACCCGGCTCTGGGATGTAGCCCATCTGGTTGTCCAGAGACACACTGCGCTGCCGCAGGTGGTGGAAAATCATGAGGTTTTGCTGGGGCGGGAGGCCCAGGAGGGAGCCCTGTGGGGAGCGCATGTCTAGGGGCTGGCTGTAGACCTTACCCCCCATGGCCTGCTGCTTCATCAGCATGAAATTCTGCTTGGTTATGAGGCTTTGTGGGGGTGGGGGGGACATGACCCCCTGGTGCAGGCTGTGGGGCACCATGCCCTGCTCCGGGGGCACACCTGTCCTGCCCAGCAAGGATATCTATCTGTCTGGGGTGGCACATAGACATGTTGAGCTCCCACTGCTATGCATGTTTTAACACTGTAATGAGATCATGCTGTGCTGTTTTGGTTGCCTATATTCTTCACTTAGAACAGTGTATTGTGTCAATTTTTTAATGTTATTAGACATTCATCATTTTTAATATCTGCATCTTGTCTGTAAAGTACTATAGTTTATTTATCCAGTCCTTCATGGTTAGATATGTATTATAACATGTTTTCAACTTTTTCGTTCTATGTGTAAACAATTTAATTAGCAGTATCTTTACAGATAAATAATTGAATATTTGTTTAAGATAACTTTTGGAAGTGAATTTGCTAGGCAAATGCAACAACTGACACTCCTGCCTTCAAAAGAGAACACCTAATTTAGATAGTTTTAAAAAAAGTACAAATCCACATGATCTTCAGGTTTCTTTTGCAGTTCAGTACTTCTCAAAAACAAACCCCAAAACCATATCAAAGAACAACTTTCCAACCTTTTATAAAAAAAAGCACTTTGTAGATGACTTCTTATATGTTTTGCCTTTAAAAGTTCATAAGTTCCTCTCTGTGATTACCAAAAGGGAGTTTTAAGACTTCTGTCTAGTAGCCTAAATGTGAGAAGGGAGATGCTAAGAATATTGAAGTGTTAAAGCAGTGTGAGTTTGAGCAAATTACTTAACCTCTTTGGACTTTAATTTTCTTCCTGGTCATATCCAGATGTCCTTGTAGAGCTCTTGTTTTTCCTGCCTTCTTCAGATGTCTAAGATCTCAGGACTGCTATCTAACATTGTATTTACTTGATCTTTTCTTTTTTTTTTAAAAGAGTTTTTGAAAGTAATAGATTTTAATGTTATTGTAAGCAGTCACTTAATTTGAATAGTGTGTGAATTTGGATTGATATTCCTCAAGTTAATTTTGAATTAATGAAATTTTATCACTGCTACTTCACTGATTAGTTGGCACTCCCACAGGAGAAAATAGCTAATGTCATGATTATTGCTATAGTTCTTTGGCTGCTGCTGCTGCTAAGTCGCTTCAGTCGTGTCCGACTCTGTGCGACCCCATAGACGGCAGCCCACCAGGCTCCTCTGTCCCAGGGATTCTCCAGGCAAGAACACTGGAATGGGTTGCCATTTCCTTCTCCAATGCAGGAAAGTGAAAAGTGAAAGTAAAGTCACTCAGTCATGCCCGACTCTTAGCGACCCCATGGACTGCAGCCTATCAGGCTCCTCTGTCCATGGGATTTTCCAGGCAAGAATACTGGAGTGGGGTGCCATTGCCTTTGGCAATTCTTTACTATTCATTTATGATCTGATCTGATTTTTACGAGTTATGCTTTATTACTCTGTAGTCCATGCAAAGAAAGTTAGTTTATATTTAAAATGATTATTTACATCAAGTTTAAAAAGAACCAAATCAAAGACGTTTTTATAAGATCATACCACTGTCTACTGAAATGTTTGTTCTCTCTTTCTGTCTTTCTCCACTACCTCACCCCCAATTAGAATCCTGAGATGTGGTACAAGCGTCACAGTATTGCTATTGGAGAGGTGCCGGCTTGCCGTCTTGTCCACCGCAGACAGCTGACAGAGGCCAATGTAGAAGAGATCTGGAAGTCGATGACATTATCATAGTATGTGCATGTGATATTAATGAGAACTTTATATTGTTTTTTTTTTTTTTTTTTCTGTTTTGCTTCTCTGCTACTCTCTGCATACTTAATTTTCTGAAACTGTGTATAAAAATCTCAACTTTTGAGTGCGTTATTTGTACCTATCCTGCTTAGCAAGCAGACCTTAACTGAATTCAGGGAATTTTCTATTATCATTTATATACTAATTAAAAATAGAACTTTAAAAGTTCTTTTTTTTTTTTGCCCACAGGACCAAAAATATCTACTGGTTAAATATTTTTATTTTTAAAAATTTAACTGTAGTTGATTTATAATATTGTGTTAGTTTCAGGTGTACAACTTCAGATTCTTTTCCATTATAGGTTAGTACAAGATATTGAATATAGTTCAATATACTATGTTTTACAGTAAATCCTTGTTGTTTATCTATATTGTATATAGTGGTATATGTCTGTTAATCCCATACTCCTAATTTATCCCTCCTCCTGGCGTTTATCCTTTCAGTGCAGTTCAGTCACTCAGTTGTGTCCAACTCTGCGACCCCATGAATCGCAGCACGCCAGGCCTCCCTGTCCATCATCAACTGCCAGAGTCTTCCCAAACCCATGTTCTTTGAGTTGGTGATGCCATCCAACCATCTCATCCTCTGTCGTCCCCTTCTCCTCCTGCCCTCAATCTTTCCCAGCACCAGGGTCTTTTCCAATGAGTCAATTCTTCGCACGAGGTGGCCAAAATATTGCAGTTTCAGCTTCAGCATCAGTCCTTCCAATGAATACCCAAGACTGATCTCCTTTAGGATGGACTGGTTGGATCTCCTTGCAGTCCAAGGGACTCTCAAGAGTCTTCTCCAATACCACAGTTCAAAAGCATCAATTCTTTGGCGCTCAGCTTTCTTCATAGTCCAACTTTCACATCCATACATGACTACTGGAAAAATCATAGCTTTGACTAGACAGACCTTTGTTGACAAGGTTTTGCTTTTTAATATGCTATCTATGTTGGTCATAACTTTCCTTCCAAGGAGTAAGCATCTTTTAATTTCATGGCTGCAATCACCATCTGCAGTGATTTTGGAGCCCAGAAAAATAAAGTCAGCCACTGTTTCCACTATTTCCCCGTCTATTTGCCATGAAGTGATGGGACCGGATGCCATGATTTTAGTTTTCTGAATGTTGAGCTTTAAGCCAACTTTTTCACTCTCCTTTTTCACTTTCATTAAGAGGCTCTTTAGTTCTTCACTTTCTGCCATGAGGGTGGTGTCACCTGCATGTCTGAGGTTATTGATATTTCTCCCAGCAATTTTGATTCCAGCTTGTGTTTCCTCCAGCCCAGGGTTTCTCATGATGTACTCCGCATATAAGTTAAATAAGCAGGGTGACAATATACGGCCTTGATGTACTCCTATTTGGAACTAGTCTGTTGTTCCATATCCAGTTCTAACTGTTGCTTCCTGACCTGCATATAGGTTTCTCAAGAGGCAGGTCAGGTGGTCTGGTAGTCCCATCTCCTTCAGAATTTTCCACAGTTTATTGTGATCCACACAGTCAAAGGCTTTGGCATAGTCAATAAAGCAGAAATAGATGTTTTTCTGGAATGGTCTTGCTTTTTTGATGATCCAGCGGATGTTGGCAATTTGATCTCTGGTTCCTCTGCCTTTTCTAAAACCAGCTTGAACATCTGGAAGTTCACAGTTCATGTATTGCTGAAGCCTGGCTTGGAGAATTTTAAGCATTACTAGCATGTGAGATGAGTGCAGTTGTGCAGTAGATTGAGCATTCTTTGGCATTGCCTTTCTTTGGGAGTAGAATGAAAACTGACCTTTTTCTAGTCCTGTGGCCAGGACTGGAGTTTTCCAAATTGGCTGACATATTGAATGCAGCACTTTCACAGCATCATCTTTTAGGATTTGAAATAGCTCAACTAGAATTCCATCACCTCCACTAGCTTTGTTCGTAGTGATACTTTCTAAGGCCCACTCGACTTTACATTCCAGGATGTCTGGCTCTAGGTGAGTGATCACACCATCGTGATTATCTAGGTTGTAAAGATCTTTTTTGTACTGTTCTTCTGTGTGTTCTTGCCACCTCTTCTTAATATCTTCTG
Organism: Bubalus kerabau; assembly: GCF_029407905.1. Lineage (NCBI taxonomy): Eukaryota > Metazoa > Chordata > Mammalia > Artiodactyla > Bovidae > Bubalus > Bubalus kerabau. The sequence continues at coordinate 20,482,454 of NC_073641.1, forward strand.
CTACTGTTAGGTCCATACCATTTCTGTCTTTTATTGAGCCCATCTTTGCATGAAATGTTCCCTCGGTATCTCTAACTTTCTGGAAGTTACCTTTATCCTTTGGTAACCATAGGTCTGTTTCTATGTCTGTGAGTCTATTTTTGTTTTGTAAATAAGTTGATTTGTATTATTTTTTTAGATTCCACATGTAAGGGATATCATGTAATTATTTTTCTCTGTCTCACTTCTGTTAGTGTGGTAGTCTATAGGTCTATCCATGTTGCTGCAAATATCTGTATTTTATTCTTTCTTATGGCTGAGTAATATTCCCTTGTGTATATGTACCGCATCTTTATCCATTCTTATGTCGATGGACACTTAGGTTACTTCCATGTCTTGGCTGTTGTAAATATTGCTGCAGTGAACCTTGGGGTGCATATATCTTTTTGAACTAGAGTTTTCATCTATTCTGAATATAAGCCCAGGAGTGGATTGCTGGATCATATGGTAACTCTATTTTCAGTTTTTTAAGGAACTTCCATCCTGTTTCCATAGTGACTGCACCAATTTACATTCCCATTTACAGTAGAGGAAGGTTTCCTTTTCTCCACACCCTCCATAGCATTTATTATTTGTAGACTTTTTGATGATGGTCATTCTGACTAGTGTGTGAGGTGGTGACTTGTTTTGATTTGCATTTATCTAATAATTAGTGTTGTAAAGTTTTTAAACTTTCTAGTTACACTGAAATCTTAAGCTTAATGAAATATATAATGGAAAATTTGGTCTTCTAGATGTATGATATACAGTAGGTAACTAAAGTTAACAATGTGATAGCAGGTTTTTTAAAAGAAATTTTATAAAGATATACTTGTAGCAGTTTCTTATCATTGGTTAAGCTAGTTTTTGTTATTATAATATTTAAGTTAAAAAATAATTTTCTTGACATTCAGTATGTTATGCTTTTAAATTAGTGAAGTAGTACATTAATGACAAAAGGGTCTCTTTTAAGTTTGTTTTATATACTCAATGTCTGGCCTTTTTGCCCCATAAAAATCAGGTGAAACACATGAAAACAGCCCAGTTTAAAGGTCTTCTATAGTGCTGGGTCTTGGGCAGATGATTTTTAAAAAGTAATTAATATAATCATTGTTTATCTTTTTAGTTTACAGAAAATCCTTGGCCTGGATTCCTTAGAAGAAGTTGTAGACATTAAACTTGTCAACTCCAAGTTCATCATCCATAATGTATACAGTGTGAGCAAGCAAGGAGTTGTTATCCTTGATGACAAGTCAAGTAAGTGCATAAAAGCCATTTTGTTCTCAGTTGACCTAGTATATGGCTGTACAGGTCCATCTGCTTCTATTTGACCTTTCCGTAAACTCTACATAAGTTTACCTGCTTATTATGTATAGCTTTAGTTTACTTCCAAAGACCTTTATACTAATTGTTTGTATTCAGAAAATATCGTAGGAAGATGAATACCCAGGAGTGAAGGTCTAAGCCATATCCATCTAGAGGCTAGTTCAGTGGTAGCCACGTGGTAGTATAAAGTGGTTCTTTATCATCCCCAGAAAATCCCTGAGAAGTGGGTAAGTTTAATGCCTAATAGATTCTTTGAGTCAACTTTTAGGTGGGCCTGGGGCCTGATTTTCAGAGCTCTCATCGACCTTTTCATTATGGTGTCTTTGTGTCAGATTTTCTGGGATAGTCTTGGTTTATATCATCCCCCCCCCCCCTTTTTTTTAACAAAGGTAGTTTTTTAGATGTTGAAGGTGCTTTAATTTTTTTATACCTTTTTACTCCAAGCCAGTTTACAAATTGGGAAAAATAAACATTTAGCAACTCCCTGTCCTGGTTTTTGATTAAGAAAAATAAAGTGCTTGTAACTGTAGTGAGCCAGAGTCCCCAGACTGATTTAAAAATTCCTTCCCCTAAATAAGACATGGATCCACATTGGATGCTGTGAAAGTGCTGCACTCAACATGCCGGCAAATTTGGAAGACTCACCAGTGGCCACAGGACTGGAAAAGGTCCGTTTTCATTCCAATCCCAAAGAAAGGCAATGCCAAAGAATGCTCAAACTACCACACAATTGCACTCATCTCACATGCTAGTAAAGTAATGGCTTAAAATTCTCCAAGCCAGGCTTCAGCAATACGTGAACTGTGAACTTCCAGATGTTTAAGCTGGTTTTAGAAGAGGCAGAGGAACCAGAGATCAAATTGCCATCATCTGCTGGATCATCAAAAAAGCAAGACAGTTCCAGAAAAACATCCATTTCTGCTTTATTGACTATGCCAAAACCTTTGACTATGGATCACAATAAACTGTGGAAAATTCTGAAGGAGATGGGAATACCAGACCACCTGACCTGCCTCTTGAGAAACCTATATGCAGGTCAGGAAGCAACAGTTAGAAGTGGACATGGAACAACAGACTGGTTCAAATAGGAAAAGGAGTACGTCAAGGCTGTATATTGTCACCCTGCTTATTTAACTTCTATGCAGAGTACATCATGAGAAACTCTGGGCTGGAGGAAACACAAGCTGGAATCAAGATTGCCGGGAGAAATATCAATAACCTCAGATATGCAGATGACACCACCCTTATGGCAGAAAGCGAAGAAGAACTAAAGAGCCTCTTGATGAAAATGAAAGAGGAGAGTGAAAAAGTTGGCTTAAAGCTCAACATTCAGAAAACTAAGATCATGGCATCCCGTCCCATTACTTCATGGCAAATAGATGGGGAAATAGTGGAATCAGTGGCTGACTTTATTTTTCTGGGTTCCAGAATCACTGCAGATAGTGATTGCAGCCATGAAATTAAAAGACGCTCCTTGGAAGGAAAGTTATGACCAACCTAGACAGCATATTAAAAAGCAGAGACATCACTTTGTCAACAAAGGTCCGACTAGTCAAGGCTACGGTTTTTCCAGTAGTCATGTATGGATGTGAGAGTTGGACTATAAAGAAAGCTGAGTGCCGAAGAATTGATGCTCAATTTTGAACTGTGGTATTGGAAAAGACTCTTGAGAGTCCCTTGGACTGCGAGGAGATCCAACCAGGCCGTCCTAAAGGAGATCAGTCCTGGGTGTTCATTGGAAGAACTGATGTTGAAGCTGAAACTGCAATACTTTAGCCACCTGATGCGAAGAGCTGACTCATTGGAAAAGACCCTGATGCTGTGAAAGATTGAGGGCAGGAGGAGAAGGGGACGACAGAGGATGAGATGGTTGGATGGCATCACCAACTCAATGGACATGGGTTTGGGTGGACTCTGGGAGTTGGTGATGGACAGGGAGGTCTGGCGTGCTGCGTTTCATGGGGTTGCAAAGAGTCGGACACGACTGAGTGACTGAACTGAATTGAACTTGCTTCAAACTCTTGATTCTAGGAACTAGCTGGAGCTAGAATGACCTTTGATTGTGGGAAGATGTTATAATACTTTTGGGTTTTTATAAATTAATATTAAATGAAGCACTGGAGGCTCCTGGGCAGCAAGCAGAGCTGGCCTAGAAGGAGTATGAGCAGTGAGAAGGGAAGAGGTTTTTCTAGGTCATGTTTCTTGACAGGAGCTGAATGTGTCTTTGAAACCTGAAACAGTTTTCCTTTAAAGCCCATGTATTAGGAATGGAGAATGTTAGGAAACAGAAATAAACAGTTTTGCGACTTCTTGAATTGTCAGGTTAATCAATGTATAAAATTAAGTTACATGGAATGAGAGGGCTATTGCCTTTGAAATACATCTAAAATCCTTCTGCAGTCTCCTGAGTACAGCAGACATGAATACTTCCAGCCACAGCTGGATGATCAGTTTTGTTTTATTAAGTATATACTTGAGAAAGAAGAGAGCACTTCATAAGCCTCAGGTTCATTAGCTCTAACACAAGTCAACCAGGGTCTTTGCAGTTTCACAGACAGTGGAGAAGGTGTCCAGTAGAAGCATGAGTGCTGGTCCATCAGATGTCTGTGGCAGGGCCAGGGGAAGAGACCCTGTACCAAAAAGTTCAGCTGGGGGTGAGTGAGTGAAGTTGCTCAGTCGTGTCCGACTCTTTGTGACCCCATGGACTGTAGGAGCCTACCATGCTCCTCTGTCTATGGGATTTTCCAGGCAAGAGTACTGGAGTGGGTTGCTATTTCCTTCTCCAGAGGATCTTCCCAACTCAGGGTTTGAACCTGGGTCTCCCACATTGTAGGCAGATGCTCCACTGTCTGAGCCACCAGGGAAGTCATTATTATTTTAAGGCTGTCCTAATACTGATAGCCTATACTGATACGTCAGTGGCACTTTCTTGCCTTAAGACATTTTGAAAATTGAAACTTGTTAAAGTGATTGAACATTGGACATAACAGAATTCACCTTTTTGTTTTTTGAAAGATATTTGGTGAACTTGTTTCATAAATGCATTTGATGACTCATACTTTTGCTTTTTCTATGTTTTTCTTCTTTCTGTATAATTCTTAGGATAATTGATTTGTTTCTTTGGAACAAACTATCAAATTTCTTTTCCCTAGAGCTGTACAAGTACATCTTGTCTTTAGAGAAATTTACAGGTATGGTTTATATAAGAATGAGTTGTAACATTGCTGCTAAGGAAAAATTTTTATCTTTTCACTGTTCTGATACATAAGTAAGTGATTTGTGATCAGCCAATATGTTTCATATTACTTGAAACAAGTATCATTCTTATGATACCAAGTGTGTATATAATACTTTGAGTTATATGTAATTGAATAAAACATCTTTTTATTTTCTGCAGAAGAACTTCCTCATTGGGTACTGTCAGCTATGAAGTGTTTGGCAAATTGTGAGTACTGCTGCTGCCGCTAATCTCTTCAGTCATGTCCAGCTTCTGCCATTTTTATGAAATTGACAGAAATTAGTGCCCTGAATTACAGAATATTTTTGCTCAATGGCATGAACATTGATTTGACACCTGTGAGACTGGCAGTTAACTGGGGATTCCTGTGCTTTCAGTGATAAATTTGTGACTTAGTGGAAGGGCTGAGTTATAGAGCATTTTAAAAGGGATTTTTGTACTTCTCTTTTCTTGCGCGTAAAATCACACTGCAAATAGCATCCACACTGCTTGTTTTGAATGCTTCATCACAGAAAAGAATAATTAGTAATACTGAAAACAATATTGTAATAGATAAATGCTTGTCAGCAGTGTATTCCTAAAGCATGTGTTCCTAAGTATGCCTTATATTTACATCATTAGTTTACTCAGCAGATTCTGTTTCCCACTGGCTTTTTATAGGGCAGTGGTTTAAGTTGGAGAGAAATGTTTTCAAAGACAAATCTAATTAGTGTGCAGCAGAGTTTGGAAGGAGAAGAACCTATATATAGAGAAACAAGAGACTGTTTAAGTAATTTGGCTATCAGATGAGGGGCCTGGACAAGACGATCCCACTGAAGTTTTTCATAGGTGTATGAAGTCTTCTTCATAGAATATCATGGGGACTGTGAAGAAATGAGTTATTAGAGTATTTCACTAACACTACTGTTTCTCTGGAATTTTTAGAAGTCTTAACTCAAAGAAGGGATTCTAATGGTTAATGGCTTAAGCCAAACAAGTGATTGTAATAAGAATTCTAGTTATCTTAGCTGACTGGTAATTGTGATATTTGGTCTATAGAGTCTTTAGAGTCTTAAAGATCACCTCAGAGAGTTACTTTCTTTCCTCCCTTTTGAGTAAGACTAGCATGTATAGAGATTGCTGTATAAATTATTAAATTAGTAGGCTCTGAATTATTAATTTCACTGATTAGTTTTGTTTGATTATAGAATGAAACTAAAATAATTGTTAACTCACTGTGGGTGATCTTAGTGATGATATAAAAATGATATACTACCATCCTCAAAATGAATAGCAATGTTAGTGTGTGTGAAGATCAAAGTTCTCTGAGTTTATTAAGATTTTCATTGGGTTTTGGTTCATGTTTTAGAACATCTGAGATGTAGAGTCCTGTGGTTTTAGTCTGGAGGAATGCTTTTTATTCTTGCTTAATCATTTTAAAGAAACTAATCTAAATTATATGTTTGGCCAGAGTTGGCAAAGACAAAATAGAAGCTATGAATGGGTTCAATGACCCGTGTATGACTCTTGGGAAAACCAAGGATCTTGAAAGTTGGTCAACTGGGAGTGAACAGAGGAAGCCAGTATAACAAATCTAAGCTATAATATGTTGTAAAATATATATTAAGGTGTGGTTATGATGTTGAATTCTCAGTGGTGATCAAAATGTAATGAAGAATGTAAATTTATCCCCAAGAGAGATGTATATATAATCCGTGAAACTTCTGCAGAAAGGTCAGACTAACTGAGATTACCAGTGGAGAGAAAAGATATGAGGATTGACTTAGTCCTGTTCTCCACATGTGTGAGGTAGTGTTAGGTTAGGTGGAAATTCTTGGAAATGGGGACCTGTCTTCCATGTATCAAGTGTAGTACTTTAGAAATGGTTGGCACATCCATAAAGATGCTTGCTTGTGTGTCAAAAAAAAAAGGGTGGCCAAAGAGCAGGGTCAGCCTTTTGAATAATTTTATAAAATTATTGATTTTTCCAAATTTGCATTCCCCATCTCCTGAATTTACTATGAGTCTGTCAGAGTCATAGCCTGTTGCTTATCCTTATCCTTACTGAATCTGGGTTTCCATTATTGTCCAATAGGGAACAGAAAAGATATGAGACTTTCGGAGGCCTCGTGCTTCTTACTCTGTAGGTTTACTGCTCATCTCTTCCTTGGGGGTGATCTGTTGCAGACCTGGGTGCTTTCACGGTTGGCCATAGGTGAGGGACTGATGTTAAATAAATAATACAAAACCAGGTTAGCTGTTTTTCTTCCTTATGCATGTAGATTGCAAGAATTCAATAAAAGTAGATGTAAACAGTTCTTTTCCAAAGTCTTTCAGGAATAACATTTATAAAAACTGGATTTAAAAATATATTCTGAAATTCAACATGATAGAAAAACAAAAGATCTTTGAACTTAGGCTTCTCTCATGGGCTTGCCATGCATTGGCATTTGAAAGAAAACTTTTTCTTGGCTTATTTTTGCGTATTTTTGTCAAGAATGATAAAGTGTTCTGTAAGAGATACAACTGCTTAGAATGAACTGCATACATATCCTTAGAGGGAATAAATAGTTCAAGGTGACGTGTATTGCTTGCTAAGACATGTCACACAATTTCAACTGACTAAGCTTGGGATATTTCAGAAGAGGAAGCAAGTAAAAATGGCTGTGTTTGCCACTAGGTTAATGAGGTACCACACATCTAGTAATTTTCATTATCTTAGTCCAAATTTTTTTTAAGCAGCATATAGAACATTAAAAGGTAAGAGACTTTTTAAGGAGACTGACAAAAAGCGGTTTTCTCAATGTTTCAATTTCTTGGAGATGTGAAGGCCCAGAATCCTTAACTGTTCTTTTCTGTTTGATCCTTTCTCATTAGTTACAGTGATTCTGTAGGAAGAATTTCCTTTCAGTTTTTACTGGCTTCTTCTGCTGTCCTGAGGGTAGAAATCTGTTCGAGTACAGTTCTTTAGTCTTGTGTTCTGCTGGCCCAGAACTGACCAGTGCAGTCAACATCACTTTCTTCCATGCTGTGATGGAAATAGACAATGTTGGCCAGCCACAATGGCAGTGGACCACTTGCCGTTTCCCTCAGGCATGGGCAGATCCAGTTAGTTGCTCTCTCTACTTGGAGATGTAAATCCTTCCATCTGTGTATGGATTGTTGTGGGTCTTTGCTGCCAGCTCAGTAGAGAGCTTGGGGCTTCTCTGATGGCTCAGATGGTAAAAATCTGCATGCAGTGCAGGAGACCTGGGTTCGATCCCTGGGTAAAGAAGATCCCCTGGAGAAAGGAATGGCAACCCACTCCAGTATTCTTGCCTGGAGAATTCCATGGACAGAGAAGCCTGGCAGACTATGGTCCATGGGGTCACGAAGAGTCAGACACGACTGAGCGACCAACAATTTCACTTTCACCCTAGAGAGCTAAGCATTTCTTGTTCCTCTTTGGTCCCTGATACAAGGGGATCTTTGCTTCACTTATCCCAAGCTTCTTGGTTTCTTGGTTGTTCCAAGTTTCTAAGAGTTACTTTGTAATATGGTTCTGCTTGATAAATTATCTTTTATTTTTAAACTTTTTAACAGAAAACATCAATTTGATTCTGCTTTGGTATTATTTTCTATTATAATTTTGTTTAATAAAAATTCATTAAATGCCACTATTCACTTAAAAGCATTGGGTAAATAAAACCTAGACTCTTAGATCAAAAAATTGAATAGGAACTTAGAGGCCACTTTATCTAGTCTTCTATGGTCTCTGTTTGAGCAGCTTTAACATTAAAAAAAATTTTTTTTAATACACATTATCTTTTGATGGTGATCAAAGGGAGAATTTTATAATCAGAATGAATTTAAGACACAATGTAAAATCTTTTCAGAATATCTTCAGGAAAAAGAGTATACATTCTTATGAGTCAAATTGTTTAGAGGCAGAAATTGTTTATTTCACTCAACTCTGATTCTAGAACTTTATAATATAGCAGTGCTAAAATAATTAAAAGCTTTAAAAATTGCTTTATAGATTATCTGTTACATATGTGAGGTAGTTACCATATTAGACTAGGCAAATATTCTATATTTCAAAGAAAATTATCACTGTCTGCATTTAATAAAAATACCTTTCAGAAGGTCACAAAAGAGTCGGGGTTTTTTTTGACAATGGAAGTGAGCCAGTGTTTTCCTCATTGTTTTATAATAGATTTTAATTTAGACATAAAGCGTATTTATATAAGTAAAATATATGATATCGATTTTACCCTTGAAAACTTTTCTGATTTTGCATATCTGTATATACCACATATATGCACAGAGACTAATATCAATACTAGCAGGTGATTGCCTTACTAATGTTTTTCTTTCTTTTCTTTAACAGGGCCTAATTGTTCAGATTTGAAGCAGCCTATGTATTTAGGATTTGAAAAAGATGTCTTTAAAACTATAGCTGATTACTATGGTCACTTGAAAGAGCCTCTACTTACTTTTCACCTTTTTGATGCCTTTGTCAGTGTATTAGGTAAGTTGGAATATAGTGAACACATATCTTCATTATCGATACGCAAACATTTCATTTTTCTTTATCTTGAGACTTCTGTTTGCCCAATTTCCATAGTATTTTTGAAATAAAAACAAATAAGCTGCTTGCCTAGTCGGAGTCTTGCTCTATGCAGAAAGAAAAGAAAATAGTTAAGCTCTATTAATAAACCTAAACACGGACCAGTAGTTTTTATTTCTCAGGAAAGAATAATATGTTCATGTCATTTTTACACCAAAAAAAAAATACATGTATTGATAGAGAAGAATGTAAATTTGACATTTACTGTTCATGACTACTCTGGATATGACTTTATGAGTAGCCAACCATGAGAGATAATCATTTAGAAATCTTCTTGTAGGATTATTTGTTTTTTGTGACATGTAAAATAAATATAGTAACTATTATTCTCTAAAACTTATTGCAATTTCTTACGTATATTGATATTTCAGAATGTTGTACACTGTCAAAGAAACATGGTAAAAGAGGGAAAAATCAATATTATTGGTGTAGGTCTTTCTGATATTGTTTCTTTCTCCTTGGAAATCAGTTTTTTTGTTCCTGTCATGATTGTTGAATAAGTATTATTGTTTTCTTGTAAACAAATGTTTGCTTTAATGACCAAATCACTGTGTGGGTATCATATTCTTTTATGTAAATTTGTAGAAATTAATGTCCTTTTGGTTTTGAGTGTCGTGGAGTTTAGCAATCTTCACATTCCCATTCTTGATCTCATTCTTGCTTCCCCTTCTCTTCCCTTTCTCCTGTCCTATTTTCTTCTTAGAAAGTATATATGCTGCCATAGTATCCTAACAAAGTATCAGCAATATGTGAATAATATACCTAGTCTCTTAGCACAATACTTTAAATTTTAAGATTTCATAGGATTTCTGATAATAAACAACATGGAACCATTTTAAATCATGTATCTAAGAGGGAGTTTGTTTCAGAGAGATCAATATTAAGAACTGAAAGTCCCAATATTAAGAACAGATGAAGGGTTTAGGCCTGTTACTGTGTTTTGAGACCACTGGGTCTTCTTGATATTTTGTTTTCCACTAGGGAGTATTGGAGGCTTGTGTACTTGTGAATATCATGCCTAATGATGAGTACTAGCTGTTGTTTAATATGCATAAGGGCTAATTGAGTAGATTCTCTTCATAGCAACTTAGTGCCTTTATGCCACTGGTAAAATAATTCCAAAGACAAGATTAAAAACCAATTTTTAGATTTTCTTGTCATTTTCCATTTTCATACTTTTTTATGGTAAAATGATCTGATTTTGAAACAGAAGAACTTGGAATTAAAAAAAAATTGTATTTAAAACATTTATTTTATGTTGGAGTATATTTGATTAACAATGTTGTTAGTTTCAGATGTATGGCAAAGTAATTCAGTTATGCATAAACATAACTGTATCCATTGTTTTTTACCCATTTAGGCTATTCCAGAGTATTGAGCAGAGTTCCCTGTGCTGTACAGTAGGTCCCTGTTGGTTATCTATTTAAATATAGGAGTATGTACATATTAGTTCCAGATTCACAGTCTTCCCCTCCCTCCTGCCCATCCTCTGGTAACCATAAGTTTGTTCTCTAAGTCTGTGAGTTGTTTCTGTTTTGTAAATAAGTTCGTTTGTATCATTTTTTTAAGATTTCCAATATAAGTGATAGCATGTTATCTCCCCTTCTCTGTCTTACTTCACTCAGTATGATAATCTCTAGGTCCATCCATGTTGCTGCAAATGACATTTCATTCCTTTTAATGACTGAGTAGGTCCATTTATATATGTACCACAACTTCTTTTCCCATTCATCTGTTGATGGACATTTAGGTTGCTTTCATGTCTTGGCTATTGTAAACAGTGCTACAGTGAACATTGGGGTGCATTTATCCTTTCAAACCATGTTTTTCTCTGGATATATGCCCAGAAGTGGGATACTTGTCTCCATAGTGGATGTATCATTTACATTCCCACCAACAGTGTAGGAGGGTTCCATTTTCTCCAGGCCCTCTCCAATATTTATTGTTGGTAGATTTTTTTTTGATAATGGCCATTCTGACTGGTGTGAGGTGATATCTTATTGTAGTTTTGATCTGCATTTCTTTAATAATTATTGATGTTGATTATCTTTTCATATGCCTCTTGGCCATCTGTATTCTTGGAGAAATGTCAAGACTTCTGCCCATTTTTTGATTGGATTGTTTGTTTTTTTTATATTTAGCCACATGAACTGTTTATAAATTTTGGAGATTAATCCCTTTGGTCACAGCGTTTGCAGATATTTTCTCCCATCTGTGGGCTTTTTGTTTTCTTTATGGTTTCCTTCGCTGTGCGTGTGTGCTAAGTTACTTCATTCGTGTCCAACTCTTTGCGACCCTGTGGACCATAGCCTGCCAGGCGAGGATTCTCCAGCCAAGAATACCGGAGTGGGTTGCCATGCCCTCCTACAGTGGATCTTCCCAACTCAGGAATCGAACCTGCATCTCTTACATCTCCTGCATTGGGAGGGGACTTCTTTACCTGGGAAGCCCCCATTCTTTTTTTTAAATTTATTTTTAATTGAAGGATAATTGCTTTACAGAATTTTGTTTTCTGTCAGACGTCAACATGAATCAGCCATAGGTGTACATATGTCCCTTCCCTTGCCCCTGTTCTTTTGCTTTACAAAAGCTTTTGAGTTTAATCACTTCCCATTTGTTTGTTTTTATTGCCATTACTCTAGGAGATGGCTTGAAAAAGATATTGTTCAATTTATGTCAGAGTGTTTTGCCTATATTTTACTCTAAGAGTTTTATAGTGTCCTTACTTACATTTAGGTCTTTAATTCATTTTGAGTTTATTTTTGTGCATGGTGTCAAACAGTGTTCTAATTTCGTTTTTTTACATGTGGCTGTCGAATTTTCTCAGCACCATTTATTGAAGGGACTGTCATTTCTCCACTGCATGGCTTTTCCTTTTTCTGTTGTAGATTAATTGACCATAGGTGTGTAGTTTATTTCTGGGCTTTCTTTCCTGTTCTGTTGATTTATTTCTGTTTTTGTGCCAGTTCTCTACTGTTTTGATGATAGTAGCTTTGTAGTATCGGAGAAGGCAATGGCACCCCACTCCAGTACTCTTGCCTGGAAAATCCCAGGGATGGGGGAGCCTGGTGGGCTACCGTCTGTGGGGTCACACAGAGTCGGACACGACTGAAGTGACTTAGCATAGCATAGCATAGCATAGCATAGCATAGCTTTGTAGTATAAGCAGAATTCAGGGAACCTGATTCCTGAAGCTCCATTCTTTTTTCTCAAAATTGCTTTGGCTATTTGTGTTTCCATACAGATTTAAAGTTTTTTCTAGTTTTGTGAAAAATGCCATTTTATAGAAATTGCCCTGAATTTGTATATTGCCTTGGGTAATATAGTCATTTTGACAGTACTGATTCTTCTAATCCATGAACAAGGTATATCTTTCTATTTTTTGTTATCTTCAATTTCTTTATGAGCACCTTACCATTTTTAGAGTACAGGTCTTTTGCCTCCTTAGATAGGTTTATTCCTAGGTATTTTCTTCTTTTCATTGCAGTGGTAACTGGGATTGTCTGTTTCTCTTTTTGATCGTTCATTGTTAGCATATGGAAATACAACAGATTTTTGTGTATTAATTTTGTATCCTGCAACTTTACCGAGTTCATTGATGAGCACTAGTAGTTTTCTAGTAGCATCTTTAGGATTTTCTATGTATAGTATCATGTCATCTGGAAACACTGACAGCTTTATTTCTTTCCTAATTTGGATTTCTTTTATTTCTTCTCTGATTGCTGTTGCTAGGACTTCTAAAACTGTGTTGAAAAAAGTGGCAAGAGTGGACATCCTTGTCTTATACCTGATCTTAGAGGAAATGCTTTCAGCTTTTCACTGTTGAGTATGATGTTTGTCATTTATGGCTTTTATTATGTTGAGGTATATTCCCTCTATGGGAACAGTCCATAGGGGTCGCAGAGAGTCAGACTTGACTGGGTGACTGAAAACAACAATGTTCCCTCTGTGCCCACTTTCTGGAGAGGTTTTTGTTTTTTGTTTTTTGTTTTTTTATCATAAATGGATGTTGAATTTTGTCAAAAGCTTTTTCTGCATCTACTGAGATGATATGGTTTTTATTCTTCAGTTTGTTGATATGGTGTACAGCACTGATTTGTGAATATGGAAAAATCCTTGTATCACTGGGATAAATCCCACTTGATTATGGTATTTGATCCTTTTAGTGCATTGTTCCTTTCGATCTGCTAGGATTTTGTTGAGAATTTTTGCATCTGTATTCAGCAGTGATATTGGCCTGTAATTTTCTTTTTTTGTGACATCTTTGTCTGGTTTTGGTATCAGGGTGCTGGTGGCCTCATAGAATGATTTTGGGGGTGTTCCTTCCTCAGCACTGTTTTGGAATAGTTTCAGGATAGGTTTTAACTCGTCTTTAAATGTCTGATAGAATTGTTTGTTGGGAGTCTTCAAATCAGTTTCAGTTTCAGTACTTGTGATTGGTCAGTTCATATTTTCTAACTGGTTCAATCTTTGGAAATTGTATCTTTCCAAAAATTTGTCCATTTCTCTAAATTTTCCACTTTATTGGCATATAGTTGCTTGTGGTGCTTATTTCTGTGGTGTTCATTGTAACTTCTTTTTCATTTCTAGTTTTATTGATTTGAGCCTTTTCTTTTTCTTGATGAATCTGTCTAAAGGTTTTGTTTTTTTTTTAATCTTTTCAAAGAACCAGCTTTTAGTTTCATTGATCTTTTCTATTGTCTGTATTTCTCTCATTTTTGTTCTAATATTTATGATTTCTTTCCTTCTACTAACTTTGGGTGTTTGTTCTTCTTTCTCTTCTTGCTTGAGGTTTAAGGTTAGATTGTTTATTTGAGATTTTTCTTGTTTCCTGAGGTAAAATTGTATTGCTATACCCTTAGATCTTAGAGGGGCTTCCCAGGTGGTGCTAGTGGTAAAGAACCTGCCTGCCAATGCAGGAAATGTAAGAGATGTGAATTTGATCCCTGGATTGAGAAGATCCCCTGAAGGAAGAAAAGGCAACGCACTCCAGTGTTCTTGCCTGGAAAATCCTATGGACAGAGGAACTTGGGAGGCTGCAGTCCATAGGGTCGCACAGATTAGAACTGCTTTTGCTGTGTTCCATGGATTTTGGATTGTTGTGTTTTGTTTTCGTTTGTCTCTAGGTAATTTTTCAATTTCCTCTTTGATTTCTTCAGTGACTCATTGGTTTTTAAGTAGCATATTGTTTAGCCTCCATTTGTTTGTGTTTTTTTTTTTTTTTTTTACAGTTTTTTAATTTGTAGTATATTTCTGATTTCATAGCATTGTGGTCAGAAAAGATGCTTGATATAATTTCACTTTTCTTAAATTTACTGAGGCTTGCTTTGTGGCCAGCATGTGGTCCACCCTGGAGAATGTTCTGTGTGCACATGAGAAGAATGTGTGTTCTGCTTTTGAATGGAATGCTCTATAAATAGCAATTAAATCATCTTGTCTAATGTGTCACTTAAGGCCTGTATTTCCTTATTGATTTTCTATCTGGATTATCTGTCCATTGATCCAAGAATGGTGTTAAAGTCCTCCACTATTATTGTGTTACTGTCATTTCTCCTTTTGTGGCTGTTAAATTTGCTTCATATATTGAGATGCTCCTATTGGAGCTGGGTACATATACATATATTTACAATTGTTATATCATCTTCTTGGATTGATCCCTTGATCATTATGTAGTGTCTCTATTAATTGATTTTGTCTGGTATGAGTATTGCTACTCCAACTTTCTTTTGATTTTCATTTTCATAGACAACCTTTTTCCATACCCTCATTTTCAGTCTGTGTATGCTCCTACATCTGAAGTGGGTCTCTTATAAACATCTTATATACAGGTCTTGTTTTTATATCCATTCAGTCAATCTGTGTCTTTTAGTTGGAGCATTTAATCTATTTATGCTTAAGGTAACTATGGGTATGTATGGTCTTATTGCCATTTTGTTAATTGTTTGGGCTTTTTTTTTTTTTTTTGTAATTGGATTTGTTTTTGTAGGTGTTTTTTCTTCCCTTCCTCTTTGTCCTCTTGTGATTTGTGGACTAACTTTAGTATTGTGTTTTGGTTGTGTGTCTATTATAGATTTTCAGTTTGCAGTTACTAGGAGGTTTTGATATAGCAATCTGTATATAAACAAGATTGTTTTAAGTTGCTGGTCTTTTAATTCCAAATGTGTTTCCAGTATTCTGCATTAGTTTCTCTTCTCACAGTTGCTGGTTTGAGATCATATTTGTGTGTAGATGATTTCCAACCTTTACTCTGTGTTTGCCTTTACTGGTGAGCTTTTTCATTTGTAATTTTCTTGTTTCTAGTTGTGGTCTTTTCTGCCTGGGGAAGTTCCTATAGCAAATATTGCAAAGCTGGTTTGGTGGTGCTGAATTCTCTTAGCTTTTGCTTGTCTGTAAAACTTTTGGTTTCTCCATGGAATCTGAATGAGAGCCTTGCTGGCTAGAGTATTCTTGATTGTAGGATCTTCCCTTTCATCACTTTACATGTATTGTTCCAGTTCTTTCTGGCCTGCAGAGTTTCTCCTGAGATATCAGCTGATAACCTTGGGAATTCCCTTGTATATTATTTGTTTTTCCATTTTTGTTTTTAATATTTTTTCTTTGTATTTAGTTTTTGTCAATTTGACTACTGTATGTCTCAGTGTGATCCTTCTTGGGTTTATCTTGCCTGGTACTTTGTTTTGTGGACTTGGGTGACTGTTTCCTTTCCCATGTTGGGAAATTTTCAGCTATTATCTCTTCAAATATTTTCTCAGGTCCTTTCTCTCTCTTTTCTGCTTCTGGGACCCCTATAAATACAAATGTTGGTACATTTAATTGCTGTCCCAGAGGTCTCTTAGACTGCCCTCATTTCTTTTCAGTCTTTTTTTTTTCTTTTATTCTATTCCATGGCAGTGATTTCTACCATTCTGTCTTTCAGTTCACTTATTTGTTCCTTTCCCTCAGTTATTCTGCTATTGATTCCTTTGTGTGTATTTTCATTTCAGTTATTGTATTGTTCATCTTTGTTTATTCTCTATCTCTTTGTTAAACACCTCTTGTATCTTTTCAATCAGTGCGTCCATTCTTTTTCTGAGCTCTTCGGTCATCTTTACTGTCAGTACTCTGAGTTCTTTTTTTAGGTAGATTGCCTAGCTCCACTTCATGTAGTTGTTCTTGTGGGTTTTTATCTTGTTCCTTCATCTAGGACATATTTTCTGCTGTCTTATTTTGTCTAACTTTCTGTGATTATGGTTTCTATTCCACAAGCTGCAGAGCTGTAGATTTTCTTGCTTCTGCTATCTGGTGCCTAGTGGATGAGGCTGTCTGAGAGGCTTGTTCAGGCTTCCTGGTGGGAGGGGGTGGTTTTGCCTACTGATGGGTGAGTCTTGTCCCTCTTGGGGTCAGAGCCATGTCAGAGGGTGTGTTTATCTGGAAGTTGTGTGTTCAGGAAGACTAAATAGCCTATCTGCTGATGAGTGTGGCTGTATTTCCACCTTGGTGGTTTGGCCTGAGGTGTGCCAGCATTGGAGCCTGGGTGCAGTTGAGTGGGATGAAGTCTTGGTGAGAAAATGGTGGCCTCCAAGAGGGCTTAGACCAATGAGTACTCCCTAGAACTACCGCCACCAGTGTCCTTGTCCGTGCAGTGAGCTGCAGCTGCCCCCTGCCTCCACAGGAGACCTTCAGTTCTAGCAGGTAAGTCTGGCCTAGGCTCATGATGTCACCGCTTTTTTCCCCCTGGGTCCTGATGAGCAGGAGACCCTGTGTGCACCCTCAAAGAGTAGAGTTTCTGTCTCTTCAGTCCTGTGAATTTCGATGATCAAACCCCACTGGCCTTCAAAGCCAGATTCTTAGAAATGCTTCTGTTGCCAGATCCCCAGACTGGGAAGCTTTACATGGACCTCACAGTTTTCACTCCTGTGGGGGAGCTTCTGTGGTATAGTATTTTTCAGTTTGTGGGTCGCTTACCCAGGATGTGTGGGATTTGATCTTATCATGTCCCTGCTGCCATCTTGTTGTGGCTTTGTCTTTCGATGCAGGGTATCTTTTTGGGTAGGTGCCAGCATTTATTGGTGATGTTTGCTCAGCAGTTAGTTGTGATTTTGGTGTTTCCATAAGAAGAGATGAGCTCATGTCCTTCCACTCCACCATTTTGTCTCCTCTTCCCATATGGAAAATTTGAACTTGTTGTAAGTAATATTGAACCACTATTCTCTGTAACCTAACAACACAGCTAACACCCTTTCAAATTTATTTTTATTTTGAGTTCTGTCTCTTCTGGAGATGACTATGATGGTTGAGGACATCAAATCTGGTTGAGCAGAGACACGTGGGTCACCACTGGATATGCTCTGTGTATAGTCTAAATGACAGGAGGCTTGCACTGCAGCCTGGACTTGCAATATAACTTCTTTGATTTTTGACACCCATGAAATTGGCAGGGTCAGTTGGAAGCTTGGTGGAAGCTGACTGAAAAAATTCTCATTTGAGCAACTGGCTTCTAGAAAATCAAATGGAAGGTGTTTAAAAATGTATGAAATCCAATTTGAATCAGTTATATTTGTGATGTCACTTGTCTGTCCCTAACCCCAGTTGCTCATTTTGATCTCATCTAGGAATTGAAGCTGGTTGTTTCTAAATTGATGGCAGAGTCAGCCACCATCTAAAATATTATCTATAAAGAGTTTGAGGTGGAGAAGGATGGTTAGAATGGAGAATTTATTATACTTAGGTGTCAGCGATAATGGACTACTGTGTATGAATGGTAATATATCAACTGCCCCTGATTAGTCATTCTCAAGTGAATATGTTTCAGATACCCTGCATTGAAAACTGTATTTTTTAGATCTTTACATAGTGAAAATGTACAATGTAGTTATGGAAGACCATAATTTGTTTATATGGATAACAGATTATCTAATATAGCAAGTCTGTTAGAATCTGGGAAAGCCTATCATATCTAAGTACATGCAAACTAGTTGTGTAGGTTGAATCCCAGAAGGACTGACTCATTCCTTAAACTTATTTTCTTACTTTGATTGAAATAGGATACCCTTAGACAAAATACTTTAACGTAGGTAATCAGTCTGCTTTGTGTAGAAGCTAATTCTATAGCAGTTTCAATGGAAATGGATTTTTTTTTGAGGGTCATTCTTTTGCTTCTTGCATGAAATAATACTAGCTTGTTGCCAGAAATGTGACCCTGAGAACAGTCATTGATAGGTGGAATAGGATATTGAAGAGTTCTTAAAGAAAAAAATGAGAAAAAAAAAAAAGGAAAAAAACCCATTTTTGAGGTTTAAGACTTCCTGTTATAATTAAGAAAATGATTTACTTTGGCTCAGCAGTCTGCCCTAACAACATAACTGAATAATAATATTCTTTTCCAAAATGGCAGTTTCTTGTATCAACATCAGAGTTTGGCTGACTCTTGAATAGGGTGAATGAGACAGCATAGCAGCCTTTACTCACACTTCACATGCACTCACTCTTCATGTGCTCCCTGGAATCCATTGAGTTGTGTAGCTTGCAATAAGTTGGCATACGGAGGAAGAAACAAGACATAAAGAAAGCACGGAAGAGCATGGGGGCAAGAGTGTTTTGGAAAATTGACTGGCTGGTTGTGTATAGTATTAAAATCTGAGATCTTAGACCATGGGCCAAATGTGTCTCATAAATACATCTGGTTTAACCTGTGTGTTTTAAAAAGAAAATTTAATATAATTAATTGTAAAACTTTAAGAAATGGGAAATTTACGTAAGAATTTATGATTTGGTTTCTTTAAAAAATTGGAAAATCTGGCAGTTTTGGATCTTGAATTTTCAGTGGTATAAGCTGCTATAGCTGTGAAATGAGTGCCTCCACTAGAGGGAGCCAGTGTTTCAGGGACATGAATTGCAATTTACCAAGGCCCCAGGATTCGCTGCTGTTCTCAGATGGTGAAGTCAAGTTCACTTGACCCCTTTTGCTGTTCATTTATTCCATTTGTCTGCTCCTATAGGCAGGTGGGCTTGCGGCTCCCAATTTATGTGCTAATAGTCTGGAAGGCTGAACAGCCCTTTGCTGTTCCTTTTCTCATAGAGGTGAAATTTAGAACGTGCCATTGGAATTCACTAGACTGGTTATCTAACTCTTGGTGGCTCAGTTGGTAAAGAGTCTGCCTGCAATGCAGGAGACCCAAGTTTGATCTCTGGTTTGGGAAGATTCCCCTGGAGAAAGAAATGGCAACCTGCTTCAGTGTTCTTGCCTGGAGAATTCCATGGACGGAGGAGCCTGGTGGGCTACAGTCCATGGGGTCACAGAGTCGGACACTACAGAGTAACTAACTTTCACTTTCAGACTAGATGTGATCATCTAGCTCAAAGACTGAGATCTCCGCCTGTGTTGTTTAATCTAGAAATGTTCGTGAAGTTAGGTTTTCTGCTTTTTGGTTCTTGTGTATAGTGACTTGTAGAGATCCTCTGGAGCTGTGTGCCCTCTCTCTGTCCTCAGGCTTCAGATGGTCTCAGGGACCTTATCCCATGGTAATCCTTAGGGAAAAACAGTTCTTTTTTTCAGAGAGTGCCTATTTGGTGCACTTGACCAGAGAGAGGGGCTCTTGCCCACGTTAGTCCCGAGTTCTCTCTGGTCAGGTCTCTGCTGTCAGGTCCCAGGGCTTATGGCCCGAGCTTTTGAAGTTGCCAATGGGCCAAGTAAGCATACTGAATCACCTCCAAATGTAATGACTACTGTTATGTCAGGACTATTGGAATAAAGTGAGTTAGGTAGTTCTTAAAGATAGCAATTTAGGCAATGCCTAGACATTCGCTGGCTATAACTAAACACATACATAATTTATAAGTATACTAGTAATCATAAGAATAATTGACAAAACTTGGGGGAAAATTAAGACCTTTTTTAGACTATTCAGCAGGATTAATTCCAGCTGGATTAGAGAATTAAATTTTTAAAGTGCAAATCTAAAATAGTTGATATTTATCTGATGTTGGGTTGGGTGAAAGACTTTCTAATCATAAAAGCTAAAGAACTCATAAAAGTGTTATAGCAGTTTGGGACACTTTTGTCGGAAAGAGGGTGTCATCTTGTTTGTGCATGACTCTGTATCTGCCTTTAAGCCAGTTCACAAAGGCAACTTGCTTGGTTTTCCTTAAAAGTGTCCGGAGAAATAGTCTCATTTACTGTGTCTCTTTTTAGGCAGAGAGTTCTTTTCTTTTTTTTTGACTTTATATTTTGCATTGGAGTAAAGCTGATTAACAATGTTGTGATAGTCTCAGGCTGACAGCAAAGGGACTCAGTCATGCATGTACATGTATCCCCTCTCCCCAGACTCCCCCTCCCATCCAGACCGCCACATAACATTTGTAGGCAGGGAGTTCTTACCATTTGGTATGTAGTTTGAATTCTTACAGCTTAGAATAAACCATTTCCTTTTTATACCTCTTCTCAGTGGAAATGAAACTGTGACTTAACTTTTATATTCTTTTGGTTGTTCGAAAACTACAATGAACCCTTCTCAAGTCTCTTATATTCTCTGGCTGAACAGATATGATCCACTGACTTTTTGGAAACTCCAGCCCTTCTCAAAAGTATATAAATTTCACTTCCATTTTGACACTCTCGTAAGGAATAGCTTACTGTATATGTTAATGGAATGATCAGGTCTACTTTGCAAAAATGAAAATTTGTGTTCCTAATGATTTGAAAATAGAAATCTAATATCTTTGGAGAGTGGGAAGGAGGGTGACAAAGATAGGTGTCACATAAAACACTGGAGAATTCTGAACCTGTCACTTGGTCATTATGGCCAAAAATGTCACCTAACTTCTAAAACATAGAACATTACAAATTCCCATTGATTTTTATTTTATTACTTTCATAAGGAGCAGTTGGGTTTCTTTGAGATTTAATTATTTATTCACTTATCCTTCCTTAGTTCAGCTAAATAACAGAATGTTTCTCTGATTGAAAAAAGTCTCAGATGAATTGCTTAAGTAATTTAGTGACTAGTTTATTTTTTCATTATTTTATTCTTTTTTCACCAATGAAAACATGAAGCCCAGGTAACTTATTGGTTTGTTGACCTAGTTGTACCCACTCTGGTAAATTGCTTTTCTTTTCTGGGCCTGTTTTCTCATTGTGATAAATAGCAATAATGCCTATCATACTTATGGGTAGGAAAATATGGAACTTAAAGTGATGGGTAACACATCTTCTATTAGGTATTTTTTGTTTGTTTCATTTTGAAAACTACAAAGTATTGGAACAATGCATAAGTTGAGATAGGATAATCATATGTTGCTATCTAGCCATGCCTTCTCTCAAATGATAGGAAGATTTTTTTATGTAAAACTATTTGTGATAGAGCTTCATTGTCTATAATTAGGATAAGCACTATTATATCATTCTGAAGTGGCAGTAACAAGTTACCTCTGCGGCTGTAGAAGGCCCTTGTTATTTTCTCAAGAGAAGGAGGATTCAGTGATTTTGTGATGATGAGATTTTAGAAATAATGAAAGATGAAAAAAATCACTCTTTTAGTTTTTATTTAGCAAAATGAGATGAGTCCAAAGAATAAAATAGCTAAAGCATTGAAACTCTTTGAACCTTAAACAAAAATCAAGAAGCTCTTTGAAATCAGTGAGTACTTCAAGTACTTGTTGAAGATGTTTCAAGTTCAACTGTAGACTGTCATGGATATTTGAAAGCTAAATTCTCTTGCAGTCATTTTTTCCTAAATCTTGTAGTGTGCTTTTGTCAAGGGAGAAAAAAAAAAGACTAGGTAATGGTTAGCAGTGAGAAAGAAGTTAGGAAATAGAAACAGACAGCTCAAATTAAAGTTTTTGGAAATTTAAGTATTCCTACATGTATTTGAACTAAGGAAAGCAATACAGAGCACTCCAAGATTCAAAGGCAGAGCTAAAAATGTTGACATTTGAACAGATTGAAAAATAATATCCTTGGAACAGGATGCCCAGAAGGACTTAAGTATTATAGAAATATCAAATCTTCTCTTTGATCACATCTATAGCACTTCATGGATCACCTACCCAGGAGGATTTTCAGTTCTTATCTTCAACTCAGATCTACCTCCTAAATTCAAGACTAGAATATCTGTTTGACTTCTGACTGTGTATTCCTGGATATTTGTTATATGAAGTCCTCAGTTCAAATTTAGTAGTTCATAGGCCATTGTTTCATAAGCTATCATGTTGGATGTGAATTCTATATAGTAGAACAGCGTTAAAAAAAAAACAAAAAACAGATAAACCCATAGAATAGTATATAAAATGTCAGAGTGCACTGTATATAATAAAAGTAGGCATGTTTATAAACTTTTTTGTTTTAAATACCTATGTATTTGTATATATATTATTGTGATATAAGATATATTTCTTAATTTTAGTTGTAGTAAAACATTTTTGGAAAACAATACTCTACCTACCTACATAGTAAGATGATTGTGGGGACTTATGTGAGGTTCCCACAGTCTTATGTGATTGTCCCCACAGTGAAGACTTCTCAGAAAATATTGTTCAGATATGACTGGTATTAATAGATAACTGAAAATGCTTGCCTTTCACACATGGTTCATCCTTTACACATGATTTAAAAAATCACATGACTTGTCCTTTACATTCAGATAAAAATACCTTTTACCTATGGCTCATATTTTATAGGGCTATATTCAGTTTTTCATCCCTAATCTTCAGGGATAAACTCCATTCTGTTTTTACTTTGTGGGAGGGGAACTGGCAATCATTTTTATTTTAAAACCAGCTTTCATTTTGAAGTCTCAAGAAAATGGTTTTCTGGACTCTCTTGTAAAAGAGCTAGTTTCAAATATAGCTTCATTGAGAAATTCTCCATTCTTTTCATTCTCTAATCCTTGCCTCAAGTTGAAGAATGCCATTTTTTTGGTCTGTTTATTGAATATTTGTGCATATTCTTTGAACCAACATTTCTGTTTCTATGAATTTATCCTTAGGAAGTAATTGGCTGGTATTTAGGGCAAACTGGACTCAAATTCTTCTCTGTTATTGACTAACTGTGTGATTTGGGCAAATGATATAATCTTTTTTTTTTTTTTGGCTATTACAAAAATTTATTTAACAAAAAAGTAAGAAAATGTACACAACCCAATTTTTCTGGTAGTAAAATGTGGAGAGGGGACACATGGAAGCATTGATTTCTCTGGTGAACACAGCCATTGTTCATACTCATTCCAAGGTTTCTAACATGATGATACTATTTCCTCGTATCACCACCATTCCAATATTGTTCTGTTGCCCACTAGTTGGCATCTCCACACATTCATCTATCACAAGATTCATAAAGGGATCAAATCCCCGCAATATTCCTTGGACATGTCTGCCACCATTTAATTTCAATGATAACTTCTTGTCCATAAATTTCTTCAACTCGGGAGGGTGTGCTTTGCTCATGTCTACTCTGCGAGCTCAAAGAAGCCTCCCTGATATAATCTTTTAAGCCTCATTTTCCTTTATATGTAAACAAAAATTATAATAGTATCTACCTCACAGAGATTATTGTAAAGATTAAATGAGATACTGTTAGAGTTTAGAACACTTTAGATTCATAATAAGATGCTTAATAAATGTTAGCTATTTTCATCATCTTTAGAGACACTGATGTATAGAACAGTCTTTTGGACTCTGTGGGAGAGGGAGAGGGTGGGATGACTTGGGAGAATGGCTTGAAATATGTATAATATCATATATGGAACGAGTCACCAGTCCAGGTTCGATGCGCGATACTGGATGCTTGGGGCTGGTGCACTGGGACGACCCAGAGGGATGGTACGGGGAGGGAGGAGGGAGGAGGGTTCAGGATGGGGAACACGTGTATACCTGTGGTGGATTCATTTTGATATTTGGCAAAACCAATACAATATTGTAAAGTTTAAAAATAAAATTAAAAAAAAAAAAAAAAAGAATATGCCACAAGAAAAAGGTGGGTTTTAGGAATATTTTAAAAAATAAATAAATAAATTAGATTTATCATTATGAATGTTAGTTGTTCTTAGTTTTAATTTCAATTAAAATTTTTTAAATTAGAATATAATTACAACATGACTCAGTTGTATGTATACATATATCCCCTCCCTCTTGAACTTCCCTCCCACCCCTGCAACCCACCCCGCTACGTCATCATGGAGCACCTCGCTGGGCTCCCTTTCCTTCTTTAGCAGCTTCCCACTAGCTGCTCTCTGCATGGCAGTGTATGCATGGCAGTGCTCCTCTCCTAATTCATTCTGCCTTCTCCTTCCCCGCTGTGTTCACAGGTCCATTCTCCATTCCATTTGCATCTCTATTCCTGCCCTCTGTTAATTTGTATGTAGAGTATGGTATTAAGTAGAGAGTGAAGTCTTTTAATTGATAATAAATAATTGCTGACCATTCACTTTTAATACCAAATTAAAACCAAATTGGACTTATTGAGAGGAAGTTGTTAATTATATATTTAAGGGATTCACAGGTTTGAATCTTAGCTGTGAGAAAAGTCTAAAAGTCTTAACTACTTTGGGCTTTGGTTTTGTTTGCAAAATGGGGCAATATTTCCTACGTTACAGGATAGTCAAAATGATTAAATGTGAACAGATAAAATTGCTTAATATATAGTAACTGGGGCCTAGAAGGCATTCAGTAATGTTCAGTCTTCCAAGATAGGGGAGCAGAATTTTCAAAATCTCATTTGATTGTTAAACAGACAAAATAGTGGTATAACTGATCTCCCAAGTATTTTCAGTCACTTAATATACTAAATTTAGCACCTGTAGTGTTCTCGACATCAGAGCAGAAAATGAACATTATATACTTGCCAGACAAACTGTGGAAAATTCTTCAAGAGATGGGAATACCAGACCACCTTACCTGCCTTCTGAGAAACCTGTATGAAGGTCAGGAAGCAACAGTTAGAACTGGACGTGGAACAACAGACTGGTTCAAAATTAGGAAAGGAGTATGTCAAGGCTGTATATTGTCGCTGTGCTTATTTAACTTATATGCAGAGTACATCATGCGAAATGCCAGGCTGGATGAAGCACAAGCCAGAATCAAGATTGCCGGGAGAAATCAATAACCTCAGATATGCAGATGACACCACCCTTAAGGCAGAAAGTGAAGAGGAACTAAAGAGCCTCTTGGTGAAAGTGAAAGAGAACACAAATAGATGGGGAAACAGTGGCTGACTTTATTTTCTTGGCCTCCAAAGTCACTGCAGATGGTGACTGCAGCCATGAAATTAAAAGACACTTGTTCCTTGGAAGAAAAGCTATGACCAACATAGACAACATATTAAAAAGCAGAGACATTACTTTGCTCACAAAGGTCTGTCTAGTCAAAGCTATGGTTTTTCCAGTAGTCATGTATGGATGTGAAAGTTGTTCATAAAGAAAGCTGAGTGCTGAAGAATTGATGCTTTTGAACTGTGGTGTTGGAGAAGACTCTTGAGAGTCCTTTGGACTGTGAGGAGATAAAACAAGTTAATCCTTGAGGAAATCAACCTGAATATTCATTGGCAGGACTGATGCTGAAGCTGAAACTGCAATATTTTGGCTACCTGGTGTGAAGAACTGACTCATTTGAAAAGACCCTGATGCTGGGAAAGATTGAAGGCAGTGAGAAGGGGACAACAGAGGACACAATGGTTGGATGGCATCACTGACTCAATAGACATGAATTTGAACAAACTCTAGGAGTTGGTGAAGGACAGGGAATCCTGGTGTGCTGCAGTCCACAGGGTTGTGAAGAGTTAGACATCACTGAGTGACTGAACTGAACTGATACTTACAGAATCAAGCCTTGAAGTGTATAAAGTCTTCCTGAATTATGTATTTAATTTTAATAAACATACAGGTATTCTCTTGTACATTGTGAATAAAAAGAGTATTGTTCAAAATTTTGGACACACTTTTATAGTATTGTTTTTGTAACTTTCACAATACCCCTGTGAGATTGGTATTAGTATTATTGCCATTTCCAGATGAGGAAAATCTCAGTGGACCATAAAAGAAGTTGAGTAGTTTTTCCAAAGTCATTTGGTTCTAATTCATTTACCATTCTCCTTGCATCTCCACTTTCCTAATATTGAGTATATAAATGACATGACTTTTGGCCACCTGATGCGAAGAGCTGACTCATTTGAAAAGACCCTGATGTTGGGAAGGATTGGGGGCAGGAGGAGAAGGGGACGACAGAGGATGAGATGGTTGGATGGCATCACCGTCTCAATGGACATGGGTTTGGGTGGACTCTGGGAGTTCGTGATGGACAGGGAGGCCTGGCGTGCTGTAATTCATGGGGTCACAAAGAGTCGGACATGACTGAGCAACTGAACTGAACTGAACTGAATGTTTTGAATAATTTGCAGAAATTATTTGTTAATTATTTGTTAAATTATTGTTATTTGTTCAAGCTCCAACTTCTCCACTTAAAAGCTGTGTGACTTGGCCTTAGTCCAATATGACTGGTGTCATAATAAGAAGAGGAGATTAATTTTGGACAAACTGAGGGATGACATGGAGGTCAGAACAAGAAGGCAGCCGTCTGTAAGCCATAGAGAGAGGCCTCAGGAGAAACCATACCTACTGAAACCTTGATCATAGTTTCTAGCCTCCAAAACTGTGAGAGAAAAAATTCTATTGTTTAAGCCACCCAATCTGTGATATATGGTTATGGCAGCACTAGCAAACTAATATAAAGCAATTATATATAGAAAAAGCTCCACGACTCTGCATGGGAATCTCCTTGAATTTGTGGCTGAATACACACTAGGCTGTGCATCTCTAGGGTGATGGTCCTCAAAATAGGGCAAATCATAACCACAATGAGATACCACTTAACACCCACTAGGATGGCTATATAAAAGATGGTTAACAACCTAGATAGCATATTCAAAAGCAGAGACATTACTTTGCCAACAAAGGTCCATCTAGTCAAGGCTATGGTTTTTCCTGTGGTCATGTATGGATGTGAGAGTTGGACTGTGAAGAAGGCTGAGTGCCGAAGAATTGATGCTTTTGAACTGTGGTGTTGGAGAAGACTCTTGAGAGTCCCTTGGACTGCAAGGAGATCCAACCAGTCCATTCTGAAGTCCATTCTGAAATTAGCCCTGGGATTTCTTTGGAAGGAATGATGCTAAAGCTGAAACTCCAGTACTTTGGCCACCTCATGCGAAGAGTTGACTCATTGGAAAAGACTCTGATGCTGGGATGGGTTGGGGGCAGGAGGAGAAGGGGACGACAGAGGATGAGATGGCTGGATGGCATCACTGACTCGATGGACGTGAGTCTGGGTGAATTCCGGGAGTTGGTGATGGACAGGGAGGCCTGGCGTGCTGCGATTCATGGGGTCGCAAAGAGTCAGACACGACTGAGCGACTGAACTGAACTGAACTGAACAAGTATTAATGAGAATATAGAGAAATTGGAACCATCATATATTACAGGTGGGAATATAAAATGGCAGAGCCATTTTGTAAAACAGTTCTGTAGCTCCTTAAAAAGGTAATCATAGAGTTACCATGTGATTCAACAGTTTCACCCTTAGGCACATACCCAAGGCAATTGAAAGTATATGTCATTACACCTGGTACATGAATGTTCATAGCAGCATTACTCAGATAGTTAAAAAAAAAAAAACAAGTCCATCAGATGAGAAATGCAAAAAAAGCAGTATATTTATACAATGGCATATTGTTGAGCCATCAGAAAGAATGAAGTACTGTTAACATGCTACAATGTGGGTGAATCTTGAAAACATTCTCAGTGAAAAAAGCCAGACCCCAAAAAATCACATATTGTATAATTCCATTTATATGAAATATTCAGAACAGGCAAATCTATAGAGATAGAGATTAGTGACTTCCAGGGACTGAGGGGAGGAGAAAATGAGGAGTGACTGCTAATAGGTATGGTGATTTCTTTTTGCAGTGAGAAAAACATTCTAGAATTAAGATGGTGGTAATGGGCATAATTTAGTGAATATACCAAAACCAATTGTATATGTGTTTTTTTTAAATAAAGATAATCTCATAAAAAAAGAACAAAGAAGAAAGAACCAAATTGGACTTTAGGAGTTAAAAAGACTAGTGGTAGAGGGAATTAAACTGAATACAGCCCCATGACATATAGGATAATATCAAGTAGTCTAATTACAGGACTTCCCTGGTGTCTTAGACAGTAAAGAATCCGCCTGCAGTCCATGAGACCCAGTAGACTTGGGTTCGATCCTTGGGTCGGGAAGATCCCCTGGAAGAGGGCATGGCAATCCACTCGAGTATTCTTGCCTGGAGAATCCTATGGATGGAGGAGCCTGGCGGGCTACAATCGTAGGGTTGCACAGAGTTGGACATGACTGAAGTGACTTGGCACAGTTCAGTTCAGTCGCTCAGTCGTGTCTGACTCTTTGCGACCCCATGAATCGCAGCACGCCAGGCCTCCCTGTCCATCACCAACTCCCGGAGTTCACCCAGACTCACGTCCATCGAGTCAGTGATGCCATCCAGCCGTCTCATCCTCTGTCGTCCCCTTCTCCTCCTGCCCCCAATCCCTCCCAGCATCAGAGTCTTTTCCAATGAGTCAACTCTTCGCATGAGGTGGCCAAAGTACTGGAGTTTCAGCTTTAGCATCATTCCTTCCAAAGAAATCCCAGGGCTGATCTCCTTTAGGATGGACTGGTTGGATCTCCTTGCAGTCCAAGGGACTCTCAAGAGTCTTCTCCAACACCACAGTTCAAAAGCATCAATTCTTCAGCACAGTCTAATACACATGTATTTTGAATCCCGGGGGAGGGGTTCTTTCAGAATGGCTCATGTAGCCTTTTGCTGTGTCCCGAGCATTCTTGAAGCACTTTATTTTTACCACTACAGGCTCAAGTTTTACTTTCTGTTACCAACCCTGGAATCAGCCATTTCTTTAAGAATTCTTGGTTTCTTTTTGTAGAGAATGATACTTACAAGCCAAGATCTAGTGCCAAATGTACTCATTGTTTTTGGTGGTATTGTTCATAGAAAGAAAACATTCTCAAATAGCACTTTAAAAAGTAACCCTGCCGGACTTCCATGGTGGTCCAGTGAAGTCCAGTGAAGAATCTGCCTACCAATGCAGAGGACTGGGGTTCAGTCACTGCTCTGGGAGGAGACCACATGCTGCGGGACAACAAAGCCCATAAGCTGCAGCTACTGAAGTGTGCCATAGAGCCCAAGCTCTGCAGCAAGAGAAGTGACTCCAATGAGAAACCCGTGATCCACAATGAAGACCCAGCACAGCAAAAAGAAAGTAACCCTGCAATTTAATTTCTAAATTTTCGCCAAAAGTACTGTTTGGAAGGAGGGTGGTATAATAGACATCCATGTGCCCGCCACCCTGACCCAGTATATTTTGCAAGGTTTCAAAGATATCCATGTATTTCTGTGTATCTTGAAGCAGAATCACTAAGTTGTTTGATATTCATGTCTTTACTGGTTCTAGCAAATTGCTTTCCAGAGTTGTCCTGGCAATTTACACATCCATTCGTGATATATTCCTATTTGATTGTTTCCTTACCAGTCCTTTAATTTTATTAATCTGATGGGTATGAAAAGGAATCTTCTTACTGTTTATTGGTCATGTGGGTTTCTTCTTGAGTAAATTTTTTTTTCTATCTTTTACTCAGTTTTTTTTCTTTTGGTTCTTTTTTGTCATTCTAAAAATACATTCTAGGTACTAATCCTTAAATCTGGGAAATATAATTTCATAGTCTGTGACTTGTCTTTTGATTGTAATCACAAGGTAAAAAGCTTTTATGCTTTACTTTGGTCAGATTAATTTGTATCAAGAAATCTTATAATCATATAATAAGGAACAGACAAGATCATGGGGTGAATGAAATGAACCACCACCTACCACACCAGGGGCCTTCTTGCCTTCTGAAGATCATGTTGTGTATATGGTGGGCTTGGAAGGGAATCCTTTATTATGAGCTTCTTCTAGAAACCAGTCAATTAATTCCAACAAGTACAGCTCTGAATTAGACTGACTGAAAGCAGCACTTGACAAAAAGTGTCCAGAATTAGTCAAAAGAAAATGCATAATCTTCCATCAGGAAAACACAAGACTTCGTATTTCTTTGATGACCAGGCAAAAACTGTTAACAGCTGGCTGGCAAGTTCTGATTCATCCATCATATTCACCAGATATTGCATCTTTGGATTTCCATTTCTTTTGGTCTTTACAAAATTCTTTTAATGGCAAAAATTTCAATTCCCTGGTAGACTATAAAAGGCATCTGGAACAGTTTTTTGCTCAAAAAGATAAAAAGTTTTGGGAAGATGGGATTATGATGTTGCCTGAAAAAATGGCAGAAGGTAGTGGAACAAAATGGCGAATACATTGTTCAATAAAGTTCTTGGTGAAAATCAGAAATGTGTCTTTTATTTTTACTTAAAAACCAAAGCAACATTTTGGCTAACCCAATATCTATATCTGTATCTACATACACACATACCTTCTTTATCCATTCATCCATTGATGGGCACTTTGATTGATGTTGGAATGGAACAGGGGAGCATGCATCTTTTATAAATTAGTGTTTTTGTTTTATTCAGATAAATACCCTAGAGTGGAATTGTAAGATCATATGATAGTTCTGTTTTTTAATTTTTGAGAGTATCTTCTCCCATTCTGTAATTGGAGTTTTCATTTTGTTGATAGTTTTCTTCACTGTACAAAGGCCTTTTAATTTGATGTAGTCCCATTTGTCTAATTTGCTTTTGTTTTTTAGAGACATATCCCTTCAAATATAATAAAGACTAATGTCAAAGAGCATACTGCTTATTTTCTTCTAGAATTTTATGGTTTCAGGTCTCACATTTTAGTCTTTAGTTGATTTTGAATTTATTTTTATGCATAGTATGAGAGAGTACTCCAGTGTGATTCTTTTGCATGAAGTTGTCCAGTTTTCCCAGAAACAATTATTGAAGTGGCTGTCTTTTCCCCATTGTGTGTTCATGCCTCCTTTATTGTAGATTAATTGCCCATATAAGTGTGGTTCATTTCTAGGCTCTCTGTTCTGTCCCATGGATCTGTGTGTCTGTTTTTGTGTTAGTACCATACTGTTTAAGCTTTGTAGTATTGTTTGAAATCAGGGTATACGATACCTCCAGCTTTGTTCTTCCTTCTCAAGATTGTTTGAGGCATTCAGAGTCTTATGTGTTTCCATAAAAATTTCCTCTCTAATTTCCTCGTTTCTGACTTGAATATTCTTTGCACTCTGCTCTGTCTTCACACTACTCTCATTGCTGTTCCTCAAACACTTCAAACATATTCCCTTGTCATAATCTTTGTAATTGCTATTTCCCACTCCAGTTCTCTTGCCTGGCAAATCCCATGGACAGAGGAGCCTGGTGGGCTGCAGTCCATGGGGTTGACAAGAGTCAGACACGACTGAGCGACTTCACTTTCACTTTTCACTTTCATGCATTGGAGAAGGAAATGGCAACCCACTCCAGTGTTCTGGCCTGGAGAATCCCAGGGACGGGGAGCCTGGTGGGCTGCCGTCTATGGGGTCTCACAGAGTCGGACGCGACTGAAGTGACTTAGCAGCAGCAGCAGCAGTCACCTTGAAAATTTGTCTCTGTTATATTTACCAGGCTTGCTCTCATTTTCTTTGGATCTCTGCTCAAATGTCCTTAGAGAATAACCACCAAAACTCTTGGATTATTTTCCCATCATTCTGCAGCTCCTTTTCCTTTTTAACTTTTCTTCACACAGTCCTTAGTCTAGCATTCAAGACCTTCCCAAGATCTCATCTCTGCTGACCTTTTTAGCTTATTTTCTACTGGGCTCTCACAGCCTATGCTACTGTCCTGCTGAGTAACTTAGAGTTTCCCTGATATGCCCCTTGCAGATGTTTCTTGCAGTGCCCCTCACATTTTGCTACTTTATGGGCCTCCTCTTCTCACAGTGCACAAGCTCTTCAAAGAGAGCTAGCATTGTTCCTGGCATGTTGTATGTGGCCAGTAAATATCTGCTGAATGTAAAAGGTGATT
This sequence comes from Bubalus kerabau, assembly GCF_029407905.1. Taxonomy (NCBI): domain Eukaryota; kingdom Metazoa; phylum Chordata; class Mammalia; order Artiodactyla; family Bovidae; genus Bubalus; species Bubalus kerabau. Next base: position 20,514,647 of record NC_073641.1, read on the forward strand.
TGGTCTCTTAAGTCAGAGACTAGTTGGAACTTGAAAAGGTTGGATATGGACCAATACATTGGTGAAAGCAATTTCATCTCTTTAGAAGGCTTGAAGATAGACAAATACGGTTGAAGAGAACACAGTATTAGAATACCCTAAATTTTAGCAAAATCATACTGGCTGAGGAGGGTTGACATGTAACACAATTGAATCAGCACAGTTAGCTAGAAAAAATAGCTTAATTGGGAGGAAGGATTATTTGACAGGTGTTATTTAGAAGTAGAGTCTTTGGCAGTGGAATGATCCCAAGAGCATTAGTCCTGTTATTTAGTCCATGAGAGTCAGGAAATATGGTGACCCTGCTCATCATAAGGAAATAGTACAAAAGGGGAGATTTTAGGACAGGGATGGCACATTCATGTTCTTGCCCATGCTATCTCTAAGAGACCCATGGGTCTCTTACACTATCTGAGTGTTGAGTGTTACGTTAGGGCTAACCTGACTGCTCTTGATTCAATGGGAAAGAATGCTATGAAAATTTAGTTTTAACTGTCAAGTTGTGGGAGGGAAAAATGGCTGTGTGTGTTTTATATATTTGCCATGCCTAGTTGATGGTTTGTATTTTCTATGCTCATTTGTGACAGTGGATCTGTAGCAATTAGCCTAGTATAATTGAACATATGAACGTGCTTTATATAATTTTAGTAATACATATTTTATAAAAATGTGAACATAATAGAGTCAGGTAGGCTATAGGTTTTTAAAGGAGTAAAACCTTTTATTTTTCCTCCCCTAAATCAGGTTTGTTACAGAAAGAGAAAATGGCCATCGAAGCCTTTCAAATTTGCTGCCTCCTCCTGCCCCCTGAAAATAGGAGAAAGTTACAGCTGTTGATGAGGATGATGGCAAGGATCTGCTTAAATAAGGAGATGCCACCACTGTGTGACGGCTTTGGCACCCGAACACTGGTAGGTTGATTTCTGACATCTAAGAGGATTGGGGTTTTGGGGATAAAATTCACTCGAGTCAAGTTTACTAATTTGGCAACCAGAGGAAGGTACAAGGCAGGCTGGCTTAAAGAGCCATGGCTTGAAATCCACTCAGGCTGGTATTATTCTTTTGGTCTTAGTGACTTAAAGAACATTTGTTGTTGTTCAGTCCCTTTGTCATGTCCGACTCTTTGTGACCCCGTGGACTGAAGAATGCCGGGCTTCCCCTGTCCTTCACTATCTCCTGGAGTTTGCTCAAATTCATGTCCATTGAGTTGGCAGTGCTATCTAACCATCTTATCTTCTGATGTCCACCTTCTCTTTTGCCTTCAATCTTTTCCAGCATCAGGGTCTTTTCCAGTGAGTCAGCTCTTCACATCAGGTGGCCAAAGTATTAAAGAACATAATGAAAAGTAAAGAATGAGTAGGGGTAGACTCCGAGTGTAGAGATAGCTGCTGCATCCTGCCTGCCGTCAACACAAAGAGAAGAAAGTGTGGTCAGGAAAGATCACTGGCGTCTCAAGAAACCACATTCTCTCCTTCATGACAAAAAGGGCTGCAAAGCCTTTGTTACTCTAACTAGTAGAATAGATGCACCATACATCATAGATTAAAAAAGGAAGAAATGAAATAGAGTTGGACCAGACAACTTGGAAAGAGAGAGAAAATGTGTATCTTTCAGGCTATGATCCAAGGGTCCGTGAGTGAGGATACTTCTTAATATATTCTCAATTTTGCTTAAAAAAGTAGGCTGATTTTTATTTCTCCTTTATTATGTCAGCATGTGTTTTAAAATAGGGTTTAGGTTTAGAGTTATTTACTAGTAAGTTTTTTAATTTTCCTCAGAAAATACTAAGCAAAATTGATGTCTCATTGGTATGTACATCCTTTCCATATGCTGTTGGACCACTGTGTATGCCTGAGGGTTTACTGGCCCACTTTTAGAGGTGTGGCACAAGGTCAGAGGACCAGTCAGTGCCCAGAAGAGTGATGCTTAACTCTTTATGGTAGGTGGATGTGTAGGTGGGCTAATGGACCTTTCTGAAAGGCTAAAGGAGTCTTTGCCCCTATTTTCCAGAAGAATGCATAGGTAAAATTTGCATACAATTTCAAGGGATTCCCAAATCCCTGGGGGCTAGAGTCCCCGGACAAAGAGTGTCTGTGTGTGTCTCTTCCTCTGTGCGTGTAGGTGAGTGAAGATAAAGTATCCCCTGTAGTAGGTGGATGAAATGAAGTCTTACTAAACAGAATTACATTATGTCATCTGTATTGGTGTTTTTAAAATTGAAGTATAGTTGATGTACAATTTAAGTTGCAGGTGTACAATATAGTGATTTACAATTTGTAAAGGTTATAGTCCTTTTATAGTTACAAAATATTGGTGATATTTCTTGTGCTTTACAATATATACTTGTAGCTTATTTTATACATAATAGTTTGTAATTCTTAATCCCTTACCCCTGCATTGCCCTTCTCTCCTTCCCTCTCCACGCTGGTAGCCTTACATTTTTTCCTCCGTGTCTGTGAATCTGTTTCTTTTTTGTTGCATTTGTTAGTTGTATGTTTTGGATTCCACATATAAGTGATATCATACAGTATTTGTCTTTCTCTGCCTGACTTATTTACATGCTTATTGGTTTTGAGATAAGATTGTCAGCAATAAAATTTGTAGGAAAAGGGGAAAAAAATCCATCATCCTAAAGGAGACCAGTCCTGGGTGTTCATTGGAAGGACTGATTTTGAAGCTGAAACTCCAGTACTTTGGCCACCTCAGGTGAAGAGCTGACTCATTGGAAAAGACCCTGATGCTGGGAAAGATTGAGGGCAGGAGAAGGGGATGACAGAGGATGAGATGGTTGGATGGCATCACTGACTCAATGGACATGGGTTTGGGTGGACTCCGGGAGTTGGCGATGGACAGGGAGGCCTGGTGTGCTGCAGTTCATGGGGTCGCAAAGAGTTGGACATGACTGAGTGACTGAACTGAACTGAACTGAAAGGATTGTATTAAGAATGGAGTAGTTAAAATGAATTCTATGGAAGCAACTGCTATATTTTTTATATTTCATTACTTAAAGCACTTCTGATGGTTTTGATCAAAGGTGATTATCAATGCACTTACAAAATCCTGGAGAAAATAACAGTTAACTAGGAAAAACTATGATGTTTGAAGCACAGATTGTGCTAGCAGATTTTTTTTTTAAGTAAAATAATAAGAAATTAGGATATTATTGGGCTAAATGGTTATAAAGTACTTTGAACTTAAGAGTGCTACATGATTTCAAGTCACGATGGTGATAATAATTTTCAGAACTTAATATATATTTAAAACATCTATAAAGGGAGATGTCTTTAAAAACTGCTCAGACAAGCATCTCTGCTAAGTCCCTGTGAGATGTGAGGCACATTCTGTTCTTGCTGGTTGATGAGAAGATTACCCCATCTGAGATGACCAGGTGTGTCCAGGTGACAGATAAGATGGGCACTCTGTGCTGTGGGTCATTTCTCACTGACTAGTCAGTTTCTTTTTTGAAAAATAGTTCAGAGCAGGTAAAAAACAAACCAAAACAAAATCCTCATCTTGTGTTTATTTAAAAATATACTCCCTTAACCTCATTTTTTTTTTTTAGATGGTTCAGACATTTTCCCATTGTATCTTGTGTTCCAAAGATGAAGTGGACTTGGATGACTTACTAGCTGCTAGGTTGGTGACATTTCTGATGGACAATTACCAAGAGATTCTGAAAGTCCCCTTGGCCTTGCAGACCTCCATAGAGGAGCGTGTGGCCCATCTACGAAGAGTCCAGGTAAAGGAAGGGATGTTACCAGCCCTATAAAATTGCCTGCCAAAAGTCATGTACATTTGCTAGGCTTCTTGGCGTTTTTGTTAATGAAGATTCAGTTAATTTGTACAAAGTGCTTACAACTGGACTTGGTACATCGTAGGCACTGCATGTGTTTGTTCTTGTCTTTGGAAAATGTCTGGAATACCCACTAGGTTTTGTGGTGCCAATGATGCATACTTTTGTTTGCAAATTCCTTAAATGGGTTTGTTCAGACTCTGCATATACTTCCTGATGGAAGTGATTTATGTGGAATAATGCCTTGATTCACAGTAGCCTTGCCACCTAGACACTATTTTTTGAATGAGAAAGCTGAGGGACAGAGAACGTAGGTAATATGTCCAAGGTTACAGAGCTAGGATTCACATTGATGAACTCATTCTGCAGAATCAGTGCTCTGAACTACCCTGCCATACTGCCTCGCCATAAGCCATAGAGTGGTAGAAGGATTCACCTGGCTTCAGAGCCATAGGACCTGGGCCAGACCCCTGGCTCCCCACTTTCCTGATTGTTTGGTTCTGAGCAAGTTTCTTAACCCCTCTGGATTTCAGTTTCTGCAAGTGTTAAAATAGTCCATACCTACTCTATGAAGTTGTTGTAAAGAGTAGATGCTGCATTATAAAATCCTTGGCACAGATGTCTGTCATATGGCAGATACTTTTTCAAAGGTAGCTATTTTTATTGTTTTTATTGTCATTGTGGTTACTATATTAAAATGATGCAAAAGAACTATAATGTATTACTATCATGTGGGCCCCACAGTAGAGTTTGTATGTCAGCCTGTGGGAGCAGGAACTCTGGGTAAAGGCAAGCAGAAGGTCTGCTTGGCTCATTCTGAATGACTGGATCTCTTTCTCATTAAGCATTTTTTGAGGCTCCACAAATAAAGACCAGTGAACCAGTGAACTGCTATCCCCCAAAGTATCTTAAATACTTATCTGTTTTTTAATGTGCAATTTACGAATTAAAATCAAAGTTTTTTTTTTTTCCCCTAGTTTTTGGTAATTACCAACCTAATACATTGAAAGAATTTGGAAAATATAGAAAATACACCCAAAATATCAGAGTAACTCTAAATGTTAAGTCAGTGTTAGAGTCTTTTTAGATGTTTTTCTGTTTCCCCTTCTCCCTCCTTTCCTTCCATCTCTCCTCCTTTTATTCCTCTTTTATAATTTACTTTATAAGTAATAAGAGAAAGTACCTACTTTCTCTTAACAATATAGCAAAAAGTTTCCACATCATTAAATATTCTTGATTGTCCCAAAATGGCCAGGAGCACAGACTCAAGCTAAATGGTATTTGAATTTCTGATGTGCCCTTTATTAGCTGTGTGACTATGGCATGTTTTGTAATGTCTCTTGGGGCTTCCCTGGTAGCTTAGCTGGTAAAGAACCTGCCTGCAATGCAGGAGACCCCAGTTCGATTCCTGGGTCAGAAAGATGCCCTGGAGAAGGGATAGGCTGCCCACTCCCATTCGTGGGCTTCCCTGGTGGCTCAGACAGTAAAGAATTCACCTGCAATGTGGGAGACCTAGGTTCGATCCCTGGGTTGGGAAGATCCCCTGGAGGAGGACATGGCAACCCATTCCAGTATTCTTGCTTGGAGACTCCCCATGGACAGAGGAGCCTGGTGGGCTGCACTCCATAGGGTCACAAAGAGTCAAACACGACTGAGCAACTAAGGAGACACACACACACACACACACACACATATATAACGTCTCTCAGCTTTAGCATCTGTCTGAACATTTCTTTTCTCATCCGTAAAATGGGATAACAATAGTTAATACCTACCTCTAGGGCTATCTTGAGGATTGAATGGTTTAACACATATGAAGTGCTTAGAATAATGTTTATCACACAGTAAGCCCTCATTTGGTACTGCTGTTGTTATTATTAACATTATTGTTAGATTATTCCATAGAATCATTATAATTAATATTCTATAATATCATTATAATTAGTAATATAATATTCTATAATAGAGATATGCCATATTTTATTTAAATGTTTTTCTTTGGTTTAGTATTTAGATGGTTTTCATTTTTTTTCTCTTTTGCAAGCATTATAACAGTAACTTTTTTATAGCTAAGTTTTTTTCTTGTTTAGGTCCTCTGATTATTTTCTAAGAATAAATTTGTAGGCGTGGCATTGCATGGTCAAAGATCATGAATGTGTGTTAAACATTGATTGCATACTGTCAAATTTCTGTTTTGAGTGAATGTTTCAGTTTGCATTCCCATCATTGGTAAGAAAGTATTCATTTCTTTACACCCCTGCCTACTTTGGGTATTATTTATTAACATACATACCTTTGCCATTTGAATGAGTGAAAGTATAATCTTACTGTTGTTTTAGTTTAATCTCCCACCTCCCCTTGATATTTTATGAGCCAAACTTTAAAATAAAAATAAAAAGGAAAACATAATACCTTTCACTGCATTTCTGCAAGCAGCACTGCAGGCAGTGACTCTGTTGCTCTGTGTCTTGGACTTGTGTGTTCACACCGCACAGCCCTGTGAGCTCTTCTCTGTCAGCTGAAGAGCAGAAGGCTGAGAGGTGATGAACTTAACTGCAGAGCAGTGTGATCCTGTGAAGGGGCACAGCAATGGCCCTGAATAAAATCAATAACTATCTGGTTGTCCAGTTACATTTTCTCTCTTAGAAGTACACACTCAAATAGCCAAAAAGTTGTTTGTTTTTGCCCTCAGAATCTATAGATCTCTCTTCTCTCACACAGGCCTCTCTGTCATATAATATTTGGGGTCATGCCTTTCTGAAAATGAAGTGTTACCTGGACTGTTCTGGTGAATTATTTGGGGCAGTTTCATGGTTGACCCTGGGATAGATAAGCAGTGAGATCTGCATTGTTTTTGACACCTACCTTCTGTTGGCCTCGTCTGTAACCCTCTTCTCTTGCATAGGTGTCTGTTGTTTTTCTCATTTCCTAGGCTTCAGCCTGGCACATTTTACTTGGGCCTCACCGTTTATTCTGGCTCTTCTGGTGCTTTTTCCGGACTTCCTGGTTCAAATAAAAATTAAGTGTTGAGTGTGTGCCCCTTTTCCTTATGGGTCTGTTCTCTCTCTATTTCTCTCTCGGGTTGTCTAAATGACCTGGTAAACTGGTGCCAAGGCATGGAATGTACTTGATGAAATACCTCTTCTTGGCAACACATTTATTTTTAACTGTAGCTTCTGGAAAAAAAAAATCTCAAATCAAAGATGTGAATGTTATGGTAGGAATCTTATCCACCACAGAAGAACAGTAGGTGAGATATATATATATATGCACTATATTTTTGAGAAGATGAACTTCTTGGACTCTGAAATTAAATGTTTTTAATGCACGTTATATCTTCCTATTGTATAGATCTTGGTGCCTTCTCCCTCCATGTCTCCCTTCTCCCTTTTGCCCTGTGCAGTGTCTGCACATTTGTTTTCACTTGTTTCCTACTGGAACGTGTTTGGAGATGGGGTGGGTACAGTACCCTCCTGTCCACAACATCTGGGCTAGAACTTGTGCCTCACCCCGTCCCCAAGGGATGGGGAAGCAGACTCTGCAGATGTGAGAAGAACCTACATAGCTCGTCTTGTGTGTTTGGAATCATTTTAGTCAACATGTTTATTAGTTTATGTGTAAATTTCAGATCTTATTAGTAGAGGGCACAAGGTTTATTTGCTTATGAAAATGGCTTTTAGGTTTAAAGAGGCAAAAACTCTTGTTTAAAACTGTGGCTTATATGAATTTTTTTTGTCATTATGGAAGGACTTTTCTTTTTTTATAAATTCATTTTATTTTTTAATTTTTAAAATTTATTTATTTTTAATTGAAAGATAATTGCTTTACAGCATTTCATTGGTTTCCATCAAACATCAACATGAATCAGCCATAGGTTTACCTCCATATGTCCCCTCCTACCTGAACATCCCTCCCACCTCCCTCCCCATCCCACCTCTCTAGGTTGTTACTGAGCCTGTTTGAGTTCCCTAAGTCATAGAGCAAATTCCCGCTGGCTATCTATTTTACATGTTACTCTCTCCATACCCCCCGCCCTCTCCTTCTCCTCCTCCCGACAAGCTGTGACCATAAATCTGTTCTCAATGTCTGTGTCTCCATTGCTGCTCTGTAAATAGATTGATCAGTACCATCTTTCTAGATTCCATATATATGTGTTAGTATATGGTAATTGTTTTTCTCTTTCTGACTTACTTCACTGTGTATAATAGGCTCTGGGTTCATCCACCTCATTAGGACTGACTCAAATGCGTTCATTTTAATGGCTGAGTAATATTCCATCACATATATATATATTACAGCCTTTTAATTCATTCATCTGTTGATGAACACCTAGGTTGCTTCCATGTCCCAGCTATTGTAAATAGAGCTGCAATGAACAGTAGGTTACATGTGTCTTTTTGAACTTTGGTTTCCTCAGCATATATACCTAATAGTGAGATTGCTGGGTCATATGGTGGTTTTATTCCTAGTTTTTTAAGGAAACTCCATACTATTCTCCATAGTGGCTGTATCAATTTGCATTCCCACCAACCGTGCAAGAGAGTTCCGTTTTCTTCACACCCCCTCCAGCATTTATTGTTTGTAGATTTTTTGATGATGGCCATTCTGACTAGTGTGGGGTGATATCTCATTGTAGTTTTGGTTTGCATTTCTCTAATAATGAGCAATGTTGAGCATCTTTTCATATGTTTACTAGCCATCTGTATGTCTTCTTTGGAGAAATGTCTGTTTAGGTCTTTTGCCCATTTTTTGTTGGATTGCTTGTTTTTCTGGTATTGACTTGTATGAGTTGCCTGTATACTTTTGAAATTAATTCTTTGTCAGTTGTTTCATTTGCTATTATTTTTTCTCATTCTGAGGGTTGTTTTTTCACCTTGTTTATAGTTTGCTGTGAAAGCTTTTAAGTTTAATTAGGTCCCACTTGTTTATTTTTTGGTTTATTTTCATTACTGTAGGAGGTGGGTCATAGAGTATCTTGCTGTGATTTATGTCATAGAGTATTCTGCCTATGTTTTCCTCTAGGAATTTTACAGTTTCTGGTCTTACATTTAGGTCTTTAATCCATTTTGAGTTTATCTTTGTGTATGGTGTTAGGAAGTGTTCTAATTTTTTTTTTTACATGTAGCTGTCCAGTTTTCCCAGCACCACTTACTGAAGAGACTATCTTTGCCCCATTGTATATTTTTGCCTCCTTTGTCAAAAATAAGGTAACCGTAGGTGCATGGGTTTATCTCTGAGCTTTCTATCTTGTACCACTGGTCTATATTTGGTTTTGTGCCAGTACCATACTGTTTTGATGACTAAAGCTTTGTAGTGTAGTCTGAAGTCAGGAAGGTTGATTTCTCCAGCTCCATTCTTCTTCCTCAAGATTGCTTTGGCTATTAGGGGTCTTCTGTGTTTCCATATGAACTGTGAGATTTTTTTGTTCTAGTTCTGTGAAAACTGTCATTGGTAATTTGATAGGGATTGCATTGAATCTGTAGATTACATTTGGTAGTATGGTTATTTTCACAACACTTTTACTTTTCATTATAGAGTTTTCCCCATGAATGTCATAGCATTCCTTCTAGGAGATACGCTGTACTATCTGAATTAATTTTTGTAATTTATTTGAAAATGTACTTTCACTAATAATCCATTTGCCTCAGATAAAATACCCAGGAGCTGACATGGATATTACTTTATCTGCTCCATCATTTTGCCGTCAAATCAGCCCAGAGGAATTTGAATACCAAAGAGCATATGGCTCCCAGGAACCTCTGGCAGCCTTGTTGGAGGAAGTCATCACAGATGCCAAACTCTCCAGCAAAGAAAAGAAGAAAAAATTGAAGCAGGTAAAAGGGGTATTCTTCCTAAGTCATTTCTTTTCCCTACCATTCTTATGTTGTTTTTTCCTTTTTATTCTCTGTTTTAAGAGATTTCATATGAATCTTATCTTCTGAGACAGAGCAGTTTTGAAAGTATTATTATTCGTTTCATGTATTACTTTACACAACTGTGGTCAGTTTCCCAGATCTTTAGTCTCCACTGTAGATCTTTTACCATTATTAAGATCCTCATTTATGAGGCTATTCTCTAATATTTGTCCTTGGGTTTGATATGTGGTTTGATGTGAATTTATTGTAAGCCCTCTTGGAGGAGGTCACCATTAACCCCACCATAGAGCTGCCAGAACTTACACAGGACTGGGAAATAGACTCTTGGAGGGCACAAACAGAACATTGTGCACCAGGACCCAGGAGAAAGGAGCAGTGAGCCCGCAAGAGACTGGCCCAGACTTGCCTATGAGTGTCCAGGAGTCTTCAGCGGAGGTGTGGGTCAGTGGTGGCCTGCTGCAGGGCTGGGGGCACTGAGTGTAGCAGTACATGCATGAGATCTTTTGAAGGAGGTCACCATTATCTTCATTACCTCCCCCAGGTAGATAGCAGGGAGGGAACACAGTTCCACCCATCAACAGAAAATTGGATTAAAGATTTACTGAGCATGGCCCCGCCCATAGAACAAGACCCAGTTTCCCCTTCAGTCAGTCTCTCCCATCAGGAAGCTTCCATAAGCCTTTTATCCTTCTCCATCAGAGGGCAGAGAGACTGAAAACCACAATCACAGAAAACTAACCAATCTAAACACATGGACCACATCCTTGTCTAACTCAATGAAACTATGAGCCATGCTGTGTAGGGCCACCCAAGAGACGGGTCGTGGTGAAGAGTTCTGACAAAATATGGTTCACTGGAGATGGGAACGGCAAACCACTTCAGTATTCTTGTCTTGAGAATCCCATAAACAGTATGAAAAGGCAAAAAGATAGGACACTGAAAGATGAACTCCCCAGGTCAGTAGGTGCCCAGTATGCTACTGGAGATCAGTGGAGGAATAACTCCAGAAAGAATGAAGAGATGGGGCCAAAGCAAAAACACTCAGTTGTGGATGTGACTGCTGATGGAAGCAAGGTCTGATGCTGTAAAGAGCAATATTGCATAGGAACCTGGAATGTTAGGTCCATGAGTCAAGGCAAATTGGAAGTGGTCAAACAGGAGATGGCAAGAGAGAACATTGACATTTTAGGAATCAGAGAACTAAAATGGACTAGAATGGGTGAATTTAACTCAGATGACCATTATATCTATTACTGTGGACAAGAGTCCCACATAGTCAACATAGTCATCATAGTCAACAAAAGAGTCCGAAATGCAGTACTTAGATGCAATCTCAAAAATGACAGAATGATCTCTGTTCATTTCCAAGACAAACCATTCAATATCACGGTAATCCAAGTCTGTGCCCCAACCAGTAATGGTGAAAAAGCTGAAGTTGAACGGTTCTGTGAAGACCTACAAGACCTTTTAGAACTAACACCCAAAAAAGATGTCCTTTTCATTGTAGGGGACTGGAATGCTAAAGTAGGAAGTTAAGAAACACCTGGAGTAGCAGGCAGATTTGGCCTTGGAGTACAGAATGAAGCAGGGCAAAGGCTAATATTGAGTTTTGCCAAGAGGACACACTACTCATAGGAAATACCCTCTTCCAACAACATAAGAGAAGAATCTACACATGGACATCACCAGATGGTCAACACCGAAATCAGATTAGTTATATTCTTTGCAGCCAAAGATGGAGAACCTCTATACAGTCAGCAAAAACAAGAATGTGAGCTGACTGTGGCTCAGATCATGGACTCCTTATTATCAAATTTCAGACTAAAATTGAAGAAAGTAGGGAAAATCACTAGACCATTCAGGTATGACCTAAATCAAATTCACTATGATTCTACAGTGGAAGTGAGAAATAGATTTAAGGGACTAGATCTGATAGACAGAGTGTTTGATGAACTATGGGGGGAGGTTCGTGACATTGTACAGGAGATAGGGATTAAGACCATCCCCAAGAAAAAGAAATGCAAAAAAGCAAAATGGCTGTCTGAGGAGGCCTTACAAATAGCTGTGAAAAGAAGAGAAGCAAAAGCAAAGGAGAAAAGGAAAGATATACCCATTTGAATGCAGAGTTCCAAAGAATAGCAAGGAGAGATAAAAAGACCTTCCTCAGTGATTAGTGCAAAGAAATAGAGGAAAACAATAGAATGGGAAAGACTAGAGATCTCTTTAAGAAAATTAGATATACCAAGGGAACATTTCATGCAAAGATGGGCTCGATAAAGGACAGAAATGTATGGAACTAACAGAAGCAGAAGATATTAAGAAGAGGTGGCAAGAATACACAAGAACTATACAAAAAATATCTTCATGATCCAGATAATCACGATGGTGTGATCACTCACCTAGAGCCAGATATCCTGGATGTGAAGTCAAGTGGGCCTTAGAAAGTATCACTACAAACAAAGCTAGTGAAGGTGATAGAATTCCAGTTGAGCTATTTCAAATCCTGAAAGATGATGCTGTGAAAGTGCTGCATTCAATATGCCAGTAAATCTGGAAAACTCAGCAGTGGCCACAGGACTGGAAAAGGTCAGTTTTCATTCCAATGCCAAAGAAAGGCAATGCCAAAGAATGCTTAAACTATCTGCTGAATTGCGCTCATCTCACATGCTAGTAAAGTAATGCTCAAAATTTTCCAAGCCAGGCTTTAACAATACATGAACCATGAACTTCCAGATGTTCAAGCTGGTTTTGGAAAAGGCAGAGGAACCAGAGATCAAATTGCCAACATCCGCTGGATCATCGAAAAAGCAAGAGGGTTCCAGAAAAACATCTATGTCTGCTTTATTGACTATGCCAAAGCCTTTGACTGTGTGGATCACAACAAACTGTGGAAAATTCTGAAAGAGATGGGAATACCAGACCACCTAACCTGCCTCTTGAGAAACCTGTATGCAGGTCAGGAAGCAACAGTTAGAACTGGACATGGAACAACAGACTTGTTCCAAATAGGAAAAGGAGTACATCAAGGCTGTATATTGTCACCCTGCTTATTTAACTTATATGCAGAGTACATCATGAGAAACGCTGGGCTTGAAGAAGCACTAGCTGGAATCAAGATTGCCGGGAGAAATATCAATAACCTCAGATAGGCAGATGACACCACCCTTATGGCAGAAAGTGAAGAAGTAAAGAGCCTTTTGATGAAAGTGAAAGAGGAGAGTGAAAAAATTGGCTTAAAACTCAACATTCAGAAAGCTAAGATCATGGCATCTGGTCCCATCACTTCATAGCAGATAGATGGAGAAACAGTGGAAGACTTTATTTTGGGGGCTATAAAATCACTGCAGATGGTGACTGCAGCCATGAAATTAAAAGATGCTTACTCCTTGGAAGGAAAGTTATGACCAACCTAGATAGCATATTGAAAAGCAGAGACGTTAGTTTGCCAACAAAGGTCCGTTTAGTCAAGGCTATGGTTTTTCCAGTAGTCATATATGGATGTGAGAGTTGGACTATAAAGAAAGCTGAGCATCAAAGAATTGATGCTTTTGAACTGTGGTGTTGAGAAGACTCTTGAGAGTCCCTTGGACTGCAAGGAGATCAAACCAGTCCATCCTAAAGGAAATCAGTCCTGAATATTTATTGGAAGAACTGATGTTGAAGCTGAAACTGCAATACTTTGGCCACCTTATGCAAAGAGCTGACTATTTGAAAAGACCCTGATGCTGGGAAAGATTAAAGGTGGGTAGAGAAGGGGATGACACAGGATGAGATGGTTGGATGGCATCACCGACTCAAAGGGCATGAGTTTGAGTAAACTCCAGGAGTTGTGATGGACAGGGTGTAGTCCTGGGGTCAGAAAGCTTTGGACACGACTGAGCGACTGAACTGAACTGAACTGATGATGTGAATTAGTGGAGCAGTTGCTTTAAATTCAGAGAAGCTATAAATGGGGACAGTTTCTTTTTTTTTTTTTTTTTAAGGCAAATCAGACTGAGTTCACAAGTGTAAAATGTCCAGAATTTTGAAAGTCTTCTGTTTTAGATAAGCCAGTATCAAATTGGTTTCTTTCCTCTGGCATCATTAAAAGTTTAGTTCCTATTAAAGAACAAGGTTTCCAACAGTTTGACTAGTTTTCAACTGAGAATACCTTTAACTTGATCTTTTTAAAAAAATTGAAGTGTAGCTGATTTACAGTGTTGTTAGTTCAGAATCTATCTTCATCATTTTTAAAGTATTGATTCAAGAGCAAGTCAAAGGTATTTATTTTTAGAGACTGAATCCTGCATAGCTTAATTTCTGATCACACCATATACGTACACATATGTATACATAGGGCATGAGAGTTACATAGGGCATGTATGTATACACACATAGGGCATGAGGTTTCTAGACTCCCATTGTGTTTTTCTCAGAGCAATTTTGGAGAAGAGTTCAGTGGTGAGGATCAAAGGAAATACATACTCCTTATTCATAAAATTTTTGTAAAATAGTGTATAGCAGTATGCTTTTTCTTCCATTTGGGCAGAAGCTGGTGGGGCTGAGTTGGAGAAGCAGGGAGATAGGGAAATTTTTTTTTAACATTTTCTTTAACCATGTAGAGCATCAGTCAGAGTTACTTGTGACTGTTTTAGAAGGGAGGTCTATTTATAGTTAGCAGGGGAGAAATTTTAAGAGGTATGACTAAGTGAGACATGTATTTGACCATTAGATCAAATTAAAGATGAATCAGATCTGTAGAAAGTGGAATTCAGTGATTTATTTAACAAAAAGAGATGGATTTGTGTTGATGAGAATTTGTGATCTGTTTTCTTCTTATTCTCTCTTCTGATGGAAAGCAGTAAATATTAAAACCAAACAAAAATAGGAAAGTATTAGATCAGAAACTTATTTTAAAATTATTAAACTTATTTTAAAATTACAGTGCCCAATTTTATTGATTTTTATCTTTTTTTTTTCTTTTTGACTCTTCTTGGATCTTTTTTGTTTTTTAGTTTCAAAAATCATATCCTGAAGTCTATCAAGAACGATTTCCTACACCAGAAAGTGAAGCTCTTCTGTTTCCTGAAAAACCTAAAGCAAAACCACAGCTGCTGATGTGGGCGCTAAAAAACCCCTTCCAACCATTTCAAAGAACTAGAAGTTTTCGGATGTAATACTTGGATAGAGACCTGTTGTTGCTGTTGTTTTGAGTAAATGATTGGCTATAGGATTCTGGTGGTGGAAGAACGAGGCACATAAACCACAGACTACTGAATTATAAGTACAAAGATTTCCTGACTCCAAGAAACATTGAGCCATTATCAGTATTTTTATAAAACTCAGTGCTATTTTTAAAGGGTACCAATCTATTAAAAATAATGAGACAACTATATATAGTGGTAATGTTAACATGTTTGTAATTGTTAAAAATTTAAGGTGTCTTCATTTTCTTATTTGTTGTTTTCTGTTGTGTTTGTAAAATATTTGTGTGTGCATCCTAGTTACTGATGTCTGTGATGATCATGACTGAAAGTCTTGTATATACTTGAATGAGAAAGACACTGGGTGCTGTCACTGTGATGCTCTTGACCCAATAGCCAGTTGTGGTTTCGGGTATATACATTGTTTTTCACTGTTGCACCAAGATTCTTCATGTTCTTTATTACAGTAGCTGTGTCTTTTATTGCAGATTTGTTGGATGTTGTGACAGACTTTATGAAAGCTGGTTCTTCTATGATGTACATATTAGTTGGTGTTTATTTGTATGTGAAGTAGATTTTCTTGTGCCTGCAGTGGTATAATTTCAGTCTTGGCTAAAGATGGAAAATTGAACTGGATAAATTCTTTCAGTCTCATTCGCCCTGTGATTCTAAGTCAAATCTTTGTTGTTTCATGAAAAGCAAATGGGTTAAGTAAAATGAGACTACTTCCTTTATAAGTATATTTTCCCCAACGTCCTTACCCTTTTAAAGTAAATGGAATGTAAATAAAAGCCATTCTTTTTAATACTGTACTTGGCGTTTCTTTTTTGACATTTATTTAGGTCAGTCAGTGAGCATCTTCAAATGCTGAGTATCATTGCCTTAGCCAGTGTTTTCATGTCAATCATTTATTTCTATGATAAAGTAAGAAGTGAGTTTGGGCTTTTGTACTAGACTTATAGTAGGAGATGATTTGTCTGTTTCTTTTGCTTTGCTTTGCCCTCTTGCAAATAGTGGTACACTTAAATTATAGAGCATCTGAAGGCTTTTTCTAAAAAGTGATTACCCAAAAAGCTAAAAGAGCAACACTCAGTAATTGGCTTGCTCTGCTGTTTGGACTAATTTTTCCTTGCACTTGAGATCTGCCCCTGTTCTTTTGTAGCAGAATGCCTCTTGCAATTGACTCTGATATTGCCCCCTCAGAGATGAAAAGAAGTGTTCCTTTTGGTTTGAGTACCCCTTATTTTGCCAATAAGGAAAGTACTGGGAAATTGTTAGTGTTTCAGCATTTATTCTTCAACCTTGGAATTGTGTTTAAAGAGTAAGGACTTTTTGCTTTATTTATTTTTTATTTATTCCCCAAGGTAGAATTGACTTCAAAGTCTCCTCTTCTATTGCTTATCTTTGGAAATATATGCTACTGTTTTCTGTTTTCTTTATTTTTTTTCCCTTAAAATTACTGTTTTTTTTGTTATGTATAACATACTTATGGAGAGATCGTAAAACATAACCATACCTATATGTGAAATTGAGGAGTGGATAAACCAGTTTTTCAAAGTTGTTGCGCCCCAGTTAATCACTAGCAGTGTACCGTCCTCACCAAACTTGCTGTTGGCAGAGTGGGGATTGTCAGTGTGGTAGATGTGTGATGGTATCTCATTATGGTTTTACATTGCATTATTAATATGGCTTTTTCATCAGTTCATGGTTTTTGGACTTCTTTCACCTTTATTCAAATGTTAATAGCTTATCAAGCTACACACACATGCACACACAGAGTTGAGATTTTAATCATATTGAACGTATAAATCTACTTGGAGAGAATTGCTATCTTTGCAATATTAAGTTTTCTAGTCCATGAACTTGGTTTATCCCTCCGTTTTAGAATAAGTGACAAATTTAAATTTCTCTGTAAAGGTTTGCAATTTTTTAATTAGATTTCTTGGCAGATATTTGATACTTTAAAAAAAAAAACTTTGTATCAAAATTCCCTAGCATCAACAGTTATTATTACCTTAAAAATACCTTAATGCTCAATCCTGTTGTAAATGGGATTATTTTAAAATTTCCATTTTCTTTTTGTTGCTTATATATTGTAAGTATAAACTAATCTTTGTGTACAGATGTTTGTAGTCAACAACCTTACTACACTTTCCTATTAGCTATGAATGTCTAATGTGATTCTTTTGGATTTTCTGCATTTACCACATAGTAAGCAATAGTTCCACTTTTTGTTTTTCATTTCTGTACTTGACAGCATCTGAAATGTCCCCAGTGATCCCTGTGTCTTAGTGTTTATGCTCTCGTGTAATCTCTCCTTGATTGTGGTTTGGATCTCATGACGCTTTTAACAAATAGAATTTGGCAAATGGGATTGGGCTATCATCTTTGAGATTAGATTACAGAGAGCCTGGCTTCCATCTTGCTTGCCCTCTCTTTTATTCTCTCCCTGGCTTGCTCTGAGGGAAGCCAACTGTTCTCTCATGAACTGTCCTATGGAGAGGCCCCTCAGGCAAGGAACTGATGTCTCTACAGAATAGCTGTGAGGATAGGAGGCTCGCCAACAGCTGTGTGAGTGATCTTGGAAGTGGATCTTCTGACGCCTGCCAGCAGCCATGTGGGTGATGGAAGCGAATTCTCTGTTGGTTGAGCCTTGTGATGAAGACAGCCTTCACTGACACCTTGATTGTAGCCTGTGAGAGACTGGGCTAAGCTATGCTTGGATCTGGAACCACAGAAAATATGAGATAATGTTTGCTGTTATGAGCCATTTAATCCTAGGGTGATTTGTTATGAAGCAACAGATACAATACACTTTGTACTTCTTTCTTTCCTACCTCCCTGCATCCTTCCCTCTTTCACTTTTTTTAAAAAAAGCATCGTGAAATGTCTCTGTCTCTAGTGATGCGTTTGTTTGCTGTGTTTCTGCATTCTTACAAGTTAGTTATTTTCCTTACACACAACATATAATTGGAATATTTTTTTAAATAAGAAGCCAACTTGATAGTCTTTATTTTTAATTGTAAGATGTAGACAAATTATACTTAATATAATTACTTTATGTTTTGGTATAAAACTTTATTGATATTTTGTAACACTTTGTCTCTACTGTCTTGCCTTTGTTTGAAGTTAAAAAGTAATTTCATGTTTTCTTCTATTAACTTGGAACGTAAGCATCTCACTTCTAATCTTATTGGATCCCCTAGAAACTACATCTTGCATATTAATTTATCAATGTTTAAAGTTAGTCATTACCTTTTAACCCTCCTCAGACTCTTCAGGAACTTGAAAGCACTAAAAACACTCTCCCAAATTAGATATTATTGTTGTAATATATTTTAATTTTATTGTGTTTAAAGATCATAATACTTTATTACATATAGTCTTTATTAGGCTTACTTACATATTTTACCACTTTTTTTCTTCTGAAAGTACATTCTTTAGAATTTATGTTTAGTAAGTTGTTGTTTTTGTTTCTCTGAAAATGTTTTACTCTGCTATTATTCTTTCATAAAACAGCTTTGTTGTGATACAATTCACATACCATACAAATAACACGTTTAGTGGTTAGCACCATAATTAAATGGTTTTTGGTATGTGACATTTAACATTTTTTAAAGTTGTGGTAAAATATAGGTAAGATAAAATCGGCCATTTTAACCATTTTTAAGTGTATACTTGCTCTAAGGGATGCCCTCATTTTTTATTTCTGCTGCATGTAGAATTCCAGGTTGATAGTTATTTTGTTTCAGGATATTCAGTTCAGTTCAGTTCAGTTCAGTCGCTCAGTCGTGTCCGACTCTTTGCGACCCCATGAATCACAGCACACCAGGCCTCCCTGTCCATCACCAACTCCCGGAGTTCACTCAGACTCATGTCCATTGAGTCAGTGATGCCATCCAGCCATCTCATCCTCTGTCGTCCCCTTCTCCTCCTGCCCCCAACCCATCCCAGCATCAGAGTCTTTTCCAATGAGTCAACTCTTTGCATGAGGTGGCCAAAGTATTGGAGTTTCAGCTTTAGCATCAGTCCTTCCAGTGAACACCCAGGACTGATCTCCTTTAGGATGGACTGGTTGGATCTCCTTGCAGTCCAAGGGACTCTCAAGAGTCTTCTCCAACACCACAGTTCAAAAGCATCAATTCTTTGGCACTCAGCTTTCTTTACAGTCCAACTCTCACATCCATACATGACCACTGGAAAAACCATAGCCTTGACTAGACGGACCTTTGTTGGCAAAGTAATGTCTCTGCTTTTCAATATGCTATCTAGGTTGGTCATAGGTTTCCTTTCAGGGAGTAAGCATCTTTTAATTTCATGGCTGCAGTCACCATCTGCAGTGATTTTGGAGCCCCAAAAAATCAAGTCTGACACTGTTTCCACTTTTTCTCCATCTATTTCCCATGAAGTGATGGGACCAGATGCCATGATCTTCGTTTTCTGAATGTTGAGCTTTAAGCCAACTTTTTTACTCTCCTCTTTCACCTTCATCAAGAGGCTTTTGAGTTCCTCTTCACTTTCTGCCATAAGGGTGGTGTCATCTGCATATCTGAGGTTATTGATATTTCTCCCGGCAATCTTGATTCCAGCTTGTGCTTCTTCCAGCCCAGCATTTCTCATGATGTACTCTGCATAGAAGTTAAATCAGCAGGGTGACAATATATTACAGTGATCATTTCTTTGTTAACCAGCTTGTGTTATGGTGAGAAGTAAACTGCCATGCTGTCGTTCCTCTGTAGGTAATGTATCTTTTCTGTACAAACTGGTTTTTTTCAGATTTTCTCATTGTCTTTGATGATCTGCATTTTTTGATGCTATATCTAACTTACATGATGAGGTTTTTAAGTAACTATTCTACTTGAGATTTATAGGACCTTTTAAGAAGATTGAAATCTGTCACTTTAAACACTGCCTTTGTCACAATCTCAACTCTGGTTTTGAATCTCTTTTAAACATATTTTAGATCTTTTCTATCCTCTATCTTTCTCCAGCTTCCATAATTTTGTCTTTCTGTGCTGCATTCTGGGTAATTTCTTCGGTCTTTCTTCCATTTCAACCCTTTTCCCTTTAGGTGTGTCTAGTTTCCTATTAAATACCTATATGAAATTTACATCCATTTTACAGGTCAGGAAACAGACTCAGTAAGACTGGGTAACTTCCCCAAGACTACCCATCTTGTAAGTAGCATAATAAGCAGTCACAACCAACTCTGTCTGACTGCACAGCCCAGGCTCCTTACTAAGGTGTCTTATTATCTCCCAAGGAGACAATGTGCTTTATATTTTTATGAGCATTTTTAAGATCTTATGTATAAGCTCATATGTTATTTTTCAGCCTAACTTTCTATCTTCCTATCTAATTAATATCTCAAATTTCCTTTTGATTTGCAGTGTTTTCACTGTCTTCAAGTCAAGTGAAGTCACTCAGTCGTGTCTGACTCTTTGTGACCCCATGGACCATAGCCCACCAGGCTCCTCTGTCCATGAGATTCTCCAGGCAAGAATACTGGAGTGGGTTGCCATTTCCTTCTCCAGGGGATCTTCCCAACCCAGGGATTGAACCTGGGTTTTCACTGTCTTACCTAGCATTTTTCCAAATTTACTTTCAGTTTCTTCTGGTCACTTCCAACAGATATCTGCTGATGGTTTTCCATTATATTTTCCACAAATTCCCACAAAAAATACTTCAACAATGATGAA
This sequence comes from Bubalus kerabau, assembly GCF_029407905.1. Lineage (NCBI taxonomy): Eukaryota > Metazoa > Chordata > Mammalia > Artiodactyla > Bovidae > Bubalus > Bubalus kerabau. The sequence goes on from NC_073641.1 coordinate 20,535,237, forward strand.
AACAAGTTTTTTCTTTGAAGCTGTACAGATGCAATTATGTGTTTACTTATAGGTATGGTTTTTAAGGTATTTTTAATATTTGTGTATAGTTGCTTTTGTCTTTAGGTATAATCAGTAGACAATATTCAAGATATTATCATTGCTCTGAGAGACTGTGGTAAGGAATTTATCAAATGAGTGTTCTGTATAGAAAATCTGAGAGTACCACAGCAATTTTTTTCAGGTTGAATATACCATGTGTATGAGCTTGGTGATGAATTCAATCATTCATCATTCTAATTTCTCCCAGCACTTCGTGTTCCTGCATCTTCCTTCAGGGAAGTCATATCTGGGGTCTAGCAAATGTAACAGACATAAGGGTCATGGCTTAGCATTTGTGGTGTCCAGGAGCTTGATTCTGCTTCCCACCTCTAGAAGAGAGTTTCTGTACTTTCTTATAGAAAATGTAACTTAAAAAGAGCTGGTATTTGTGAACCGTTAATGTACAAGATCAGATCAGATCAGTCGCTCAGTCGTGTCCGACTCTTTGCGACCCCATCAATCGCGGCAGGAATCCCTCAGAAGAAATGGAGTAGCCATCATGGTCAACAAAAGAGTCCGAAATGCAGTACTTGGATGCAATCTCAAAAATGACAGAATGATCTCTGTTGTTTTCCAAGGCAAACCATTCAATATCACAGTAATCCAAGTCTATGCCCCAACCAGGAATGCTGAAGAAGCTGAAGTTGAATGGTTCTATGAAGACCTACAAGACCTTTTAGAACTAACACCCAAAAAAGATGTCCTTTTCATTATAGGGGACTGGAATGCAAAAGTAGGAAGTCAAGAAACACCTGGAGTAACAGGCAAATTTGGCCTTGGAATATGGAATGAAGCAGGGCAAAGACTAATAGAGTTTTGCCAAGAAAATGCACTGGTCATAACAAACACCCTGTTCCAACAACACAAGAGAAGACTATACATGGACATCACCAGATGGTCAACACCGAAATCAGATCGATTATATTCTTTGCAGTCAAAGATGGAGAAGCTCTATACAGTCAGCAAAAACAAGAGCAGGAGCTGACTGTGGCTCAGACCATGAACTCCTTATTGCCAAATTCAGATTTAAATTGAAGAAAGTAGGGGAAACCACTAGACCATTCAGGTATGACCTAAATCAAATCCCTTATGATTATACAGTGGAAGTGAGAAATAGATTTAAGGGCCTAAATCTGATAGATAGAGTGCCTGATGAGCTATGGAATGAGGTTCGTGACATTGTACAGGAGACATTGTACAGGGATCAAGACCATCCCCATGGAAAAGAAATGCAAAAAAGCAAAATGGCTGTCTGGGGAGGCCTTACAAATAGCTGTGAAAAGAAGAAAAGTGAAAAGCAAAGGAGAAAAGGAAAGATATACACATCTGAATGTACAAGAAGAGGAAACTAAATATTCCTGTCTTGCAGTGTCACAAAAATCTTTCATCATGATTAAAAGAGGAATCAGTTAAAGAGACATTTTCCTATATGTGCTTAGCTGTATCATGTTATATCTTTATTTTTACCCTCAAGAATAAAAGCCTACAAACATTAAAGTCTTGGAGTAAAGTAAGAGTGTTATTACCTACTAAAGTCAGAGACAATTTAGCTGTGTGTCTATCCATCATCATAGTATTTGCATGTTTGAAGTATTCACTTCACAATGACACATTGTTGTTGTTCAGTTGTTAAGTCATATCTGACTCTTTTTGACTTCATGGACTGCAGCACACCAGGCTCCTCTGTCCTTCACTATCTCCTGGAGTTTGCTCAGATTCATGTCCATTGAGTAGGTGATGCTATCTAACCATCTCATCCTCTGCTGTCCCCTTCTCTTGCCTTCAGTCTTTCCCAGGGTCTTTTCTATTGAGTTGGCTCTTTGCATCAGGCCACCAAAGTATTGAAGCTTCAGCATCAGTCCTTCCAATGAATATTCAGGGTTGATTTCTTTGGATTTTCTAATTTTATGGCATTTGGAATCATTCTTGCATTTCCTTGTTTAAAGCCATATAACCTGCAAAAAAGTATAATACCTTGATATCATTGCATATTGAATCTTCCATACAAACAAATTACTGTAAAATGTAAACTGTTGGGGCTCCTTGCCAAGACTGAGGACACGTACAGTACTCAGAGCCTTTTGTAGCGAATGTAACAAGTTATTCTCTTTTCTTCCATCCCCCACAGATTCTGCACATTGCTGCCAGCATCTCTCTGATAGTAATAACATGGTAGTCTTCTTACGTAGCCTAGTAAAACAAAGTCTTATTTTTTTTTAAAGGACTAAAGATTAGTTTTATAGGTAGAGTATGTTTGATTTTTTAAATTGAAGTACTTTTATTTTGATCAGTTAGTAAGCCTAATCCAACATGGGAGTAAAGAAGCCTTTTGCTCACTGTTTCCACTAAGAACTTGTGACCTTTTGAAGGATCTTAGCAACAGTGGTAACTTAACCATGATAGCAGAACAGTGTGCTGCTAAAAATAGTTTTACTGGGATAAAATGCAATCTCTGACTTTATAAGAGCCCATGAGTTCTGACTTTCTGCGAGCCCATGGGTCCAGTTTATCTCTAATTACTGATACCTGTATTTATGTACCTAAGTTTTAAAAGCAAGAGAGTTCCAGAAAAGCATCTATTTCTGCTTTATTGACTATGCCAAAGCCTTTGACTGTGTGGATCACAATAAACTCTGGAAAATTCTGAAAGAGATGGGAATACCAGACCACCTGACCTGCCTCTTGAGAAATTTGTATGCAGGTCAGGAAGCAACAGTTAGAACTGGACATGGAACAACAGACTGGTTCCAAATAGGAAAAGGAGTATGTCAAGGCTGTATATTGTCACCCTGCTTATTTAACTTATATGCAGAGTACATCATGAGAAATGCTGGGCTGGAAGAAGCACAAGCTGGAATCAAGATTGCCGGGAGAAATATCAATAACCTCAGATATGCAGATGACACCACCCTTATGGCAGAAAGTGAAGAGGAACTAAAAAGCCTCTTGATGAAAGTGAAAGAGGAGAGTGAAAAAATTGGCTTAAAGCTCAACATTCAGAAAACAAAGATCATGGCATCTGGTCCCATCACTTCATGGGAAATAGATGGGGAAACAGTGGAAACAGTGTCAGACTTTATTTTTCTGGGCTCCAAAATCACTGCAGATGGTGACTGCAGCCATGAAATTAAAAGACGCTTACTCCTTGGAAGGAAAGTTATGACCAACCTGGATAGCATATTGAAAAGCAGAGACATTACTTTGCCAATAAAGGTCCGTCTAGTCAAGGCTATGGTTTTTCCAGTGGTCCTGTATGGATATGAGAGTTGGACTGTGAAGAAAGCTGAGCGCCGAACAATTGATGCTTTTGAACTGTGGTGTTGGAGAAGACTCTTGAGAGTCCCTTGGACTGCAAGGAGATCCAACCAGTCCATTCTGAAGGAGATCAGCCCTGGGATTTCTTTGGAAGGAATGATAGTAAAGCTGAAACTCCAGTACTTTGGCCACCTCACGTGAAGAATTGACTCATTGGAAAAGACTCTGATGCTGGGAGGGATTGGGGGCAGGAGGAGAAGGGGATGACAGAGGATGAGATGGCTGGATGGCATCACTGACTTGATGGACGTGAGTCTGGGTGAACTCCGGGAGATGGTGATGGACAGGGAGGCCTGGTGTGCTGCGATTCATGGGGTCGCAGAGTCGGACACGACTAAGCGACTGAACTGAACTGAACTGACTGAAGTTTTAAAATCAGGTGTGTTTTAGAATCATTATTAAAAAAAAAAACAACTAAGCCACCATGGAAAACTCTTTTGAAGATTAGAGTCATGTGGTGGAAAAACTACTTCACATAAGATCTGAACACGGAAAACAAAAAAATGATATCAGCCTTCTTGCTTACTGATTCTGCATAATTTATTCAATGTGGATTTTGTCCATATGAAAATTTTGCCTAAAAGACTCCAATCCTTTAAAAGCTTTTTGATACTAGAAAGGATTTTAAGACTTTTGTAAATAGAATGTACAGGGTGTTCAAATCTGATTGGGTAATATTGCTTCAGTGTTTGATCTGAAGCAATAATGAACATTTACTGACAAATTAACATTTACTAATAAAAACATATACTGATATCATTTGTAAATTTCTTAAAACTTCCTACTTGTTGGAGAAGAAAATGGCAACCCACTCCGGTACTCTTACCTGGAAAATCCCATGGACAGAGGAGCCTTGTAGGCTATAGTCCATGGGGTTGCAAAGAGTCAGACATGACTGAGCGACTTCACTTTCACTTTCCTACTTATTAAACTACTAAGTATAATTAGATACAATTTAAGATGATGGTTTTGATTTCAAAAGTTTCTTTTGCCTTTTCACAGAGAATTGAATTAAGTCATCTCTTAAGGCCCTAGGAGGTTTAGGCTATTTCACTTTTCCCAAGTCATGATCCATATAACAAGAACAGATATTCCCAGTAGGGGTCAGTCTTGTGTTGGTAATTATTGTACCAAAAGAAAAACTAAGGATTTTACTTAAAAGGGAAGTATGTTTGAGTAGTTACTAAGCCATTAATTGTGGAAAGAAGAAACTTAAAAATAATCATCTCTATTGCAACAAAAGTAACTGTGGGTAATATTTTGGCTCCTCTATTATCATATTTTCCCCCAAAGCTTCAGAGGGCTTGCTAATTACTATCCCAAAGTGAGCTATAAATGGTAAAAAGGAGCAGTTATCTAAATGCAGCAGCAGATAATTTGAGATAAATATCAGATTATTAGACTTTAAAGTAGAAAAATCTGCCTGCAGGATTGAGGTTAGGGAGAAATCCCACAGAGGTGGGATGATTTTGAGCAAGTCAGTTGCTTGCCTTAGCTGCCTTCTACAGTGTGGAAATAACTGCCTGTCCTCTTTCCTTAACATAAATCTTGTTTTACTCTCATCCCTGAGACTAAGTTAATCTTTTGAACTCTAAACCAAGCACTTTATAATAGATGCAGAGATGGAAATCTGGGATAAAATGTGTGTTTTCAGATAATGCCTTTGGTGGTACTGATGTCAACATACTATAAGCAGCCAGACAAGCATTGCCCAGAAAACATCTTAGAGGCTCCTGAGATAATCAGTGTGTTGGCAACAGCAGTGATAGCACAGGGTAGCTCAGGGAGGCTTTCACCTGCCACACCTGAAGCAAACATGATAAAGCAAATAAAACCTCAAGGCAAGATGCTTAGTCCTTTCTTTGCAATTAAATTATTACCCCAGGGTCCTTCCCACTGGCATTTGTAGTGCCAGTATTGTTAGAAATGAGAGTATTTGGATTTTAATTTCTGGTATTACTAGTAAACAGTTGGGCAAATGGACCTGAGCAAGTCACAGACTTAACAGCAGCAGAAAAGTATTGAATGACTCCTGTTGGTCAGACTAATCCTAAGTGTTGACGTGACGATCTTGGTTTAGGTGATTTTGTAATAGGGAAGAACCGTTGTTTTCTATTACAAGTTAATCACTAAAAGGGCGTTGTCTATACGGTTAAATTATATATACTGGCCCATTTCTGGAAACCCTGCCTCCCAAGTAATAAAGCATTAACCTAAAGTACCTTTGTTTGGTTCACAGAGAACACCAGGTCCAGCTGTGAACGACTGAAGGGAGAAAGAAGTTAACACATCTCCTTCAGAGGCTGGCCTGAACCAGGAAATGTTTCACTTGATCCCCTCCTCTTTCAGTATAAAAGAAGCCTGAATTCTAACTCAGGCAAGCTGTTTTTCTGGGACACAAGATCACTATCTTCTGTCTGCTGGCTTTCCAAATAAAGTTGCTGTTCCTTGCCCCAACAACTTGTCCCTTGGTTTGTGGCAAGCCATATGAGCTTGGACTCAGTAACAATTTGTAAGGTCGCTTCCAGTTCTAGTGTTTTGTGATTTTTTTTTTTTTTAATCATTTCCCACACTTAGCTCTTCATTGCCTTGTGCTTATTTTTCTATCTACATCCTTTTTTCTTCTGAGTAGAACAGCTTCTCATGTCAGCAAGCTCAGTTCTGCATCAAATAGAATAAAAGCTGATTAGGGTGGTTTTAAAGTCAATGCTAATGCTTCATGAAATGCTTTTTTTCTGAGAAATGTTATCCTCATCCTTAGCTTGTCATAATATACCTAACTTCTCTGCCCCTGTTTATGTTATTGTGCCACTTGGTTTAATCCACAGTAGCTAATGAGTGTTTTCTGTCATTAGGGTCAATATTTGTGTGTTATATATCTGTACCTATTTCATCAAAGTTGTTGATAAAATACTCAGGAAATTTTAGTAGGCTTTGTGCCAACTGGATTGGTGGAGCTAACCTTCAGTCTCCTTACATATGTTTTATTTTCACTAGCAGGTTGCTTTTCACCTACATTGTCTCCAGCAAGACCAAAACAAATATACTTTTCATTCCATGAGCACTTTTTACAGTGATTTCACTTGTATTTTCTGACTTAATCCTTGCAAATCCCAGACAGATGCAGATGAGGAAACTGGGGTTCAGAGTGGTACCCAATTACAAATGCAAAACTCGGGTTTTCTCTTTGATGATCTGGTACTTTTCCACTGCACCAACACCATCCCTGTGGAATCCTGTCACTGTCAGGCAAGGTATGTAGCCCTGATCCAAATAAATCTATGAAAGCGGCCGGGTTGGGGGGGTGCGGCGCTTATTTTTGGGTCCCCATATCCTCCACCTGTGCCTCTTCTTTCTTATTGGAGTCCTTTTCTCTTCATCCCCTCACCTCCATGGCTGTGCTCATATGCATGTAGAACATCGGTTTTGTATGAAATACCTTTTAGGAGCTGGTGAAACAGCTTACTGCCCGCGTGGTACTGCCCTCTCACTTCAGGGTCATCACTATGATGCTGACCTTTGCCCTCAGTATAACTTATCCGGGCTGCACTACATTTCTTTACAAAGATTGGCTAGCTATCCACGTAGTTAGAGATCTTTGACTCAGTCATGTTTTTTTTGTTGTTGCTGTCTGGCTTTTTAAAGAGTATTAATATGCCACATCGAAAGAAGATGGCTATAACTCTGAAGGAACCTTAGCCTACTGAGGAAGATGAACTTGTCTACATGTAACTCTAGATGATGACCTCAGTGCCACAGAGCCTGGTAGGGTGCAAGAGTCACAGAGGAGAGAAAGGCAGTTTTTCCAAGGCAGTTGGAGGAATATGGAAAATGTCACTCAGCAGCTGATACTTAAGCTGAGTCCTGAAGAATGTGTCCACCAGTGAGGAAGGCAAGGCAGAAGGCATTTTCTCAATGGGACCAGCATGAAATAAGGCTCTAGTGGCAGCTAGAAATAATTCCACGTTGTCCCTATAATAATAATATTTTAATAGAGCATCTTAAATGACTTTATCTAAAGGCACAAGTAGTGAGATTTCATGAATGTGACAGAGTGAGCAGGGGAATTATTGTAAGTGAGGAGTTTCATGGCATCTCTCCAGTAACTTTTCCAAGGTGACTTCCTCTTGTTATTCCAGGCCAGTCGATCCAGATTCCAGTGCTCCTTGGAATTAACTTTTGGATCTTTTTTATGTTGCTACTACACCGTGGATTCTCTTTCTCAGTTTTCACAGGGCATGCCAGTGTTCATTTGTACCAATGCTTTTCCAAAAGTTGCAAAAAATTGTTGCTTTTGATGAATCTTCTTGTGCTTTACTTATAAGAGTGATCCTTTTTATTTGCCCATTTCTGTTTTTCCATCAACAGCCTGATATTCCATGCCTCTGGGTCTGTACTGTTCCATTTCATAATTGTTTAATGAATGTTAGAACTGGCTCTGCAAATGCATTGCCTTAATCTTGTTGCCTGCAGTGAGACGCTTTTAATATTTTCTCCACATGTGAACTCAATGTTTTCCTTTAGCTTTTCTTTAATTTCCATGTAGTTAATCCCCTTCTACTGCAGGGAGCCTGGATATTTATAGATTTCTCCCTTTCACTCTGTCTTCAATAATTTGCTTTTTGCATTCAGTGAACACATCCATCACAATAAATGCTCCTTTCCCTATTTGTATTGACTGGCACTTATATAAACCAGGCTTCAATTTCACACCATTATTAATATTCATGGTAATTTTCAGTAGTTTGGGAAGGTGGTATTAGAGCTGCCATAGGGCTTCAAGTTGTCCTATTAGATCAAGTGACTCATGCCATGACGCCTGGTTTCAAATTTTATCATTAAGTCAAACTTGAGGTTATTTGTTTTTTTTCCTTAGTTGACAATATAAAATGAGATTATTAAATAAGCATCTCTAAATTATTCCTCATTTCATTAAAATGTTTTTGATTAGCCTTGTATGAACCAGAAGATGCAGAATATTCCCATTATCAATGTGAAATATTTTCAAAATCAAAAGCCCAATTGTATAATTGTTTGTTAAATCCTCCAGTACTCTTGCCTGGAAAATCCCATGGATGGAGGAGCCTGGAAGGCTGCAGTCCATGGGGTCGCTGAGGGTCGGACATGACTGAGCGACTTTACTTTCACTTTTCACTTTCATGCATTGGAGAAGGAAATGGCAACCCACTCCAGTGTTCTTGCCTGGAGAATCCCAGGGACAGGGGAGCCTGGTGGGCTGCTGTCTATGGGGTCACACAGAGTTGGACACGACTGAAGTGACTTAGCAATGGCAATAGTAGATATAAATAGGGGATTATAAGCAGCTAACATTTTTCATACTTAGATGCTATGGCTTTCTGATTGTTCAATTTGTTTTGACAGAGTCTAGAATGATGAAGTCTTAAAAATTTTTATATTCTTTTTATGTTTTATTTGTATTATTTTAATGAAAGGTAATTTTTTCCATCATTTATGCATGTCATGGGTATGCAGATGGTAAGAAAGGATAATTGGCAGGGATTAGATTGCTATTCTTTAAGCAGAACCAAACTGGGTATAGTGATCATCAAATTTTCTATAGCTTGGGCACATTTCCCAGAAAATATCTTCAAAGTAGCTCTGTGTTTCTGAGAATTTCTTAGGTCAGTCATTCTGCTGTAAGACAGGCCTATACTTTCCTATTAACTAGGCACTTTGGTTGTTCAGCACCCTCTTCAGGTATCAGCAGAATTTCCATGATTCAGTTTCTCTGAAACTAGGATACATTTTTCAATTGATTCTGTGTCACAGTTTAATTGGTAGCATTAAACATTTTTTTTTTAGTGCACAAAAATGAAAGGTATCCTAGATTTTATAAAGTGTGGCATTTTATTTTTCTCTTTCCTTTAAATTACTTTGTTGAGTTACGATTGACATAAAAAAGCTATACAATTTCAATGTATACAACTTTATGGTTTCAGAGATAAGTGTACATTCACAGACAAGTGCCACATCTGTGCCATAAACTTCTATCACCTCCGAAAGTTTCCTCCTGCCCTCTTTGTTTAATATTATTTTTGTGTGTGTGATAAGAATACTTAACATAAGATCTACCCTCTTAGCAAATATTTAAGTACAGAATATGGTATTGTTACCTATTGGCACTACATTACATAGTAGCTCTCTAGGATTTGCCCGTCTTGCATAACTGAAACTTTGTACCCTTTGACTAATGCCTCTCTGTTTTGCCTCCCCTAATCCTCTGGTAATCACCATTATACTCCCTCCTTTGAGTTTGACCTTTGTAAATTTCTCATATAAGTGGTATCATGTAGTAAATATTTATCCTTCTGTGTCTGGCTTATTTTGTATCATGTCCTCCAGGTTTATCCATGTCACAAGTGGCAAGATTTTCTTTTTAAGGCTAAATACTATTCCATTGTATGCATATACCACAGTTTCTTCATCCACTTGTCCATCGATGGGTACTTGGGTGGCTCCTATATCTTGGACTGTGACTAATGTTTCAGTGAACATGGGAGTGCAAATATCTCTTCAAGATCCTGATGTCAAATTCCTTTGGATATATGTTTCTTTTGTAGGGACAGATATTCATGATCTCAGTGACTTTGTGTATTGAGTAAACATTCTTGAATGTTCTCTGAGCTTTTCTGTTTCAATCTTTCTTCACAAGATAAACTTCCAACTTGTTCATTTATTCTCTTCAGTTAATGAAAGTTAACAAGAGATAAAGTTTTTTGAAATATACTTTGTACTCTCCTCTCTTGAATGTCTATGTATATGACCTTATTCCTAGTCAGGTGGAGACATCTTTCTGTAACTGTGGGTGGGAAAATGGGAAATTCTAGAACTAAGAGTGAGTTCAGTTCAGTTCAATCGCTCAGTCGTGTCTGACTCTTTGCAACCCCATGAATCACAGCACGCCAGGCCTCCCTGTCCATCACCAACTCTCGGAATTCACTCAGACTCACGTCCATCGAGTCGGTGATGCCATCCAGCCATATCATCCTCTGTTGTCCCCTTCTCCTCCTGCCCCCAATCCCTCCCAGCATCAGAGTCTTTTCCAGTGAGTCAACTCTTCGCATGAGGTGGCCAAAGTATTGGAGTTTCAGCTTTAACATCAGTCTTTCCAAAGAACACCCAGGACTGATCTCCTTTAGAATGGACTGGTTGGATCTCCTTGCAGTCCAAGGGACTCTCGAGAGTCTTCTCCAACACCGCAGTTCAAAAGAATGCAAAGAAAAAAGTCAAAGATCAGCCTTTAGTTACAATAGGATGTTTTTCAATAGCACTGGCAGCACGAAAGTATTGATTTTGTCAGGAAAAAAAGAATTTCCCAAATTTCTTTAAAGCCTCGGAATATATGAAAAGAAAAATTTGGTAGGGCTAGATCATAGACTTCCCAGGGCGCGCTAGTGGTAAAGAACCCACTTGCCAATGAAGGAGATGTAAGTGACTTGAGTTTGATCCCTGGGTGGGGAAGATCTCCTGGAGGAGGGCATGGCAACCCACTCTAGTATTCTTGCCTGGAGAATCCCATGGACAGAGGCTCATGGGGTCCATAGGGTCACAAAGAGTTGGACGTGACTGAAGCGACTTAGCTCACTTAGCTCAGAGCATAGACTATCCTTTCTGAGTCCAGAGGGTTTGATTTCTCTAGGAAGAAGGATTTGGATTAGAACAAGCAGAGGCTTTACCCTTTTGGTTTCATAAGATAATGGTTCCTGTATTTTCTTTAAGGTCTTTGATTTCTCCATCTTAGAACTGTGAGTCAAATGGAGAGAATATAGAAATGTCAGACAGGCATGGAGGGGTCTGAGAATGTTTGATCTAGTGCTCTGCTCCCTGTCAAAGCATGAGGGAGGGCAAGGACTCTGGTTCTTAGTCAGCGCAAGCCTGTCACTCTGGGCCATGACCAGTGCAGCGTGAGAGCACCATCATGGAGTTACCTTGGAGGAACCTGGAGGAAGAAGACGGGCTGTGCGCCTGGCTCCCCAGGGCCTGTGCTTGGTGTACAGGGGATCATGTCTAAAGTTTTCCACAGCCTCAGAGGTGCTGTAAGGGCCGGGGGACCTCAGTGGGCTAGCTCAGAGTGAAGAGACTGTAGTGTGAGGAGCCTGTAAGAGCAGAGACCCACTACCACATAGAATCCTGGCACAGAAGCTGTCTGCTTACAGGCAGAAGTGAGGAATTGCAGCAGTGATCAAATGGCCCACAAGGCCAAAAATATTTACAGTCTGGTCTTTCCCAGAAAAATTTTGCAGTTCCTGCTATAGGAAATTTTGAATTTTAAGACTATAATCATAAATACAGTAATTGATCTGAGACAATTGAAGGTACTAATGACTTCATAGGAAGGCATAAAAGAATGGATTATTTAATTTGCTGCTTTATTGGAAAAGAAAATTATGAACTGTCTTAATTTGGCTGCGGTAACAAATTACCATAGACTCAAGTGGCTTAAAGAGCAAACATTTATTTCTCATAGTTCTGGAGGCTGGGAAGTCCAAGATCAAGGTGCTGGCAGCTTGGCTGCTGGTGAGCTCCCACTCTCAGGCTTGCAGACCGCCAGCTGCTTGTTGTGTCCTGATATGGCAAAAAGATGGCTAGCTTGTTGCTCTTCTTATAAGGGCACTAATGCCATTCATGAGGGTGGAGACTTCCCAAGTTAATTCCTTCCCAAAGGCCCATCTCCTAATACAATCACATTGAAATTAGGGTTTCAACATATAGATTTTGTTGGAGGACACAAACATTCAGATCATAGTGACATGAATAATGAAGAAATCATATATTCTCTGAATTAAGCTAATCTGTTTGGAAAAAAAGAAGCAAAGAGAATAAAATTCAGAACCAACAGTAGCCAATGATGCCCTACATTTCACCGTTAATATTAAGTTTCAGGCAGTATCAATATTATAATGAAAAAGTGGAAGGACTATGTGATGAAAAAGCATATATCATCTTGACAGGCTAAAGGGACTCATTTTATTAAATATATATGGTTTAAATGGAAATAATTATGATAGCTATTTGTTGAATATTTCATGATTCCTCACTTGACTTTTAAATCAAATATCAGTCTTGATTATGTCAGATAAGAAGGCATCTGATATATTTATTTATTTTTTTTTAAATTTTATTTTATTTTTAAACTTTACATAACTGTATTAGTTTTGCCAAATATCAAAATGAATCCGCCACAGGTATACATGTGTTCCCCATCCTGAACCCTCCTCCCTCCTCCCTCCCCATTCCATCCCTCTGGGTCGTCCCAGTGCACCAGCCCCAAGCATCCAGTATCGTGCGTCGAACCTGGACTGGCAACTCATTTCATACATGATATTTTACATGTATCAATGCCATTCTCCCAAATCTTCCCACCCTCTCCCTCTCCCACAGAGTCCATAAGACTGTTCTATACATCAGTGTCTCTTTTGCTGTCTCGTACACAGGGTTATTGTTACCATCTTTCTAAATTCCATATATATGTGTTAGTATACTGTATTGGTGTTTTTCTTTCTGGCTTACTTCACTCTGTATAATAGGCTGCAGTTTCATCCACCTCATTAGAACTGATTCAAATGTATTCTTTTTAATGGCTGAATAATACTCCATTGTGTATATGTACCACAGCTTTCTTACCCATTCATCTGCTGATGGACATCTAGGTTGCTTCCATGTCCTGGCTATTATAAACAGTGCTGCGATGAACATTGGGGTACTCGTGTCTCTTTCCCTTCTGGTTTTCTCAGTGTGTATGCCCAGCAGTGGGATTGCTGGATCATAAGGCATGTCTATTTCCAGTTTTTTAAGGAATCTCCACACTGTTCTCCATAGTGGCTGTACTAGTTTGCATTCCCACCAACAGTGCAAGAGGGTTCCCTTTTCTCCACACCCTCTCCAGCATTTATTACTTGTAGACTTTTGGATCGCAGCCATTCTGACTGGTGTGAAATGGTACCTCATAGTGGTTTTGATTTGCATTTCTCTGATAATGAGTGATGTTGAGCATCTTTTCATGTGTTTGTGTGCCATCTGTATGTCTTCTTTGGAGAAATGTCTATTTAGTTCTTTGGCCCATTTTTTGATTGGGTCATTTATTTTTCTGGAGTTGAGCTGTAGGAGTTGCTTGTATATTCTCGAGATTAGTTGTTTGTCAGTTGCTTCATTTGCTATTATCTTCTCCCATTCTGAAGGCTGTCTTTTCACCTTGCTAATAGTTTCCTTTGATGTGCAGAAGCTTTTAAGGTTAATTAGGTCCCATTTGTTTATTTTTGCTTTTATTTCCAATATTCTGGGAGGTGGGTCATAGAGGATCCTGCTGTGATGTATGTCAGAGAGTGTTTTGCCTATGTTCTCCTCTAGGAGTTTTATAGTTTCTGGTCTTACGTTTAGATCTTTAATCCATTTTGAGTTTATTTTTGTGTATGGTGTTAGAAAGTGTTCTCGTTTCATTCTTTTACAAGTGGTTGACCAGATTTCCCAGCACCACTTGTTAAAGAGATTGTCTTTAATCCATTGTATATTCTTGCCTCCTTTGTCAAAGATAAGGTGTCCATATGTGCGTGGATTTATCTCTGGGCTTTCTATTTTGTTCCATTGATCTATATTTCTGTCTTTGTGCCAGTACCATACTGTCTTGATAACTGTGGCTTTGTAGTAGAGCCTGAAGTCAGGTAGGTTGATTCATCCAGTTCCATTCTTCTTTCTCAAGATCGCTTTGGCTATTCGAGGTTTTTTGTTTTTCCATACAAATTGTGAAATTATTTGTTCTAGCTCTGTGAAGAATGCTGTTGGTAGCTTGATAGGGATTGCATTGAATCTATAGATTGCTTTGGGTAGTATACTCATTTTCACTATATTGATTCTTCCAATCCATGAACATGGTATATTTCTCCATTTGTTAGTGTCCTCTTTGATTTCTTTCACCAGTGTTTTATAGTTTTCTATATATAGGTCTTTAGATTCTTTAGGTAGATATATTCCTAAGTATTTTATTCTTTCCGTTGCAATGGTGAATGGAATTGTTTACTTAATTTCTCTTTCTGTTTTCTCATTATTAGTGTATAGGAATGCAAGGGATTTCTGTGTGTTGATTTTATATCCTGCAACTTTACTATAGTCATTGATTAGTTCTAGTAATTTTCTGGTGGAGTCTTTAGGGTTTTCTATATAGAGGATCATGTCATCTGCAAACAGTGAGAGCTTTACTTCTTCTTTTCCAATTTGGATTCCTTTTATTTCTTTTTCTGTTCTGATTGCTGTGGCCAAAACTTCCAAAACTATGTTGAATAGTAATGGTGAAAGTGGGCACCCTTGTCTTGTTCCTGACTTTAGAGGAAATGCTTTCAATTTTTCACCATTGAGGATAATGTTTGCTGTGGGTTTGTCATATATAGCTTTGATTATGTTGAGGTATGTTCCTTCTATTCCTGCTTTCTGGAGAGTTTTTATCATAAATGGATGTTGAATTTTGTCAAAGGCTTTCTCTGCATCTATTGAGATAATCATATGGTTTTTATTTTTCAATTTGTTAATGTGGTGTATTACATTGATTGATTTGCGGATATTGAAGAATCCTTGCATCCCTGGGATAAAGCCCACTTGGTCATGGTGTATAATCTTTTTAATGTGTTGTTGGATTCTGATTGCTAGAATTTTGTTAAGGATTTTTGCATCTATGTTCATCAGTGATATTGGCCTGTAGTTTTCTTTTTTTGTGGGATCTTTGTCAGGTTTTGGTATTAGGGTGATGGTGGCCTCATAGAATGAGTTTGGAAGTTTACCATCCTCTGCAATTTTCTGGAAGAGTTTGAGCAGGATAGGTGTTAGCTCTTCTCTAAATTTTTGGTAGAATTCAGCTGTGAAGCCGTCTGGACCCGGGCTTTTGTTTGCTGGAAGATTTTTGATTACAGTTTCAATTTCCGTGCTTGTGATGGGTCTGTTAAGATTTTCTATTTCTTCCTGATCGAGTTTTGGAAAGTTGTACTTTTCTAAGAATTTGTCCATTTCTTCCTCGTTGTCCATTTTATTGGCATATAGTTGTTGATAGTAGTCTCTTATGATCCTTTGTATTTCTGTGTTGTCTGTTGTGATCTCTCCGTTTTCATTTCTAATTTTATTGATTTGATTTTTCTCCCTTTGTTTCTTGATGAGTCTGGCTAATGGTTTGTCAATTTTATTTATCCTTTCAAAGAACCAGCTTTTGGTTTTGTTGATTTTTGCTATGGTCTCTTTTGTTTCTTTTGCATTTATTTCTGCTCTAATTTTTAAGATTTCTTTCCTTCTACTAACCCTGGGGTTCTTCATTTCTTCCTTTTCTAGTTGCTTCAGGTGTAGAGTTAGGTTATTTATTTGACTTTTTTCTTGTTTCTTGAGGTGTGCCTGTATTGCTATGAACTTTCCCCTTAGGACTGCTTTTACCGTGTCCCACAGGTTTTGGGTTGTTGTGTTTTCATTTTCATTCGTTTCTATGCAAATTTTGATTTCTTTTTTGATTTCTTCTGTGATTTGTTGGTTATTCAGCAGCGTGTTGTTCAGCCTCCATATGTTGGATTTTTTAATAGTTTTTCTCCTGTAATTGAGATCTAATCTTACTGCATTGTGGTCAGAAAAGATGCTTGGAATGATTTCTATGTTTTTGAATTTACCAAGGCTAGCTTTATGGCCCAGGATGTGATCTATCCTGGAGAAGGTTCCATGTGCGCTTGAGAAGAAGGTGAAATTCATTGTTTTGGGATGAAATGTCCTATAGATATCAATTAGGTCTAACTGGTCTATTGTATCATTTAAAGTTTGTGTTTCCTTGTTAATTTTCTGTTTAGTTGATCTATCCATAGGTGTGAGTGGGGTATTAAAGTCTCCCACTATTATTGTGTTATTGTTAATTTCTTCTTTCATACTTGTTAGCATTTGTCTTACATACTGCGGTGCTCCCGTGTTGGGTGCATATATATTTATAATTGTTATATCTTCTTCTTGGATTGATCCTTTGATCATTATGTAGTGACCATCTTTGTCTCTTTTCACAGTCTTTGTTTTAAAGTCTATTTTATCTGATATGAGTATTGCTACTCCTGCTTTCTTTTGGTCCCTATTTGCATGGAAAATCTTTTTCCAGCCCTTCACTTTCAGTCTGTATGTGTCCCCTGTTTTGAGGTGGGTCTCTTGTAGACAACATATGCAGGGGTCTTGTTTTTGTATCCATTCAGCCAGTCTTTGTCTTTTGGCTGGGGCATTCAACCCATTTACGTTTAAGGTAATTACTGATAAGTATGACCTCGTTGCCATTTACTTTATTGTTTTGGGTTCGAATTTATACACAATTTTTGTGTTTCCTGTCTAGAGAATATCCTTTAGTATTTGTTGGAGAGCTGGTTTGGTGGTGCAGAATTCTCTCAGCTTTTGCTTGTCTGAAAAGCTTTTGATTTCTCCTTCATACTTGAATGAGATCCTTGCTGGGTACAATAATCTGGGCTGTAGGTTATTTTCTTTCATCATTTTAAGTATGTCTTGCCATTCCCTCCTGGCTTGAAGAGTTTCTATTGAAAGATCAGCTGTTATCCTTATGGGAATTCCCTTGTGTGTTATTTGTTGTTTTTCCCTTGCTGCTTTTAATATTTGTTCTTTGTGTTTGATCTTTGTTAATTTGATTACTATGTGTCTTGGGGTGTTTCGCCTTGGGTTTATCCTGTTTGGGACTCTCTGGGTTTCTTGGACTTGGGTGATTACTTCCTTCCCCATTTTAGGGAAGTTTTCAACTATTATCTCCTCAAGTATTTTCTCATGGTCTTTCTTTTTGTCTTCTTCTTCTGGGACCCCTATGATTCGAATGTTGTAGCGTTTAATATTGTCCTGGAGGTCTCTGAGATTGTCCTCATTTCTTTTAATTCATTTTTCTTTTATCCTCTCTGATTCATTTATTTCTACCATTCTATCTTCTAATTCACTAATCCTATCTTCTGCCTCTGTTATTCTACTATTTGTTGCCTCCAGAGTGTTTTTAATTTCACTTATTGCATTATTCATTATATATTGACTCTTTTTTATTTCTTCTAAGTCCTTGTTAAACCTTTCTTGCATCTTCTCAATCCTTGCCTCCAGGCTATTTATCTGTGATTCCATTTTAATTTCAAGATTTTGGATCAATTTCACTATCATTATTCGGAATTCTTTATCAGGTAGATTCCCTATCTCTTCCTCTTTGGTTTGGTTTGGTGGGCATTTATCCTGTTCCTTTATCTGCTGGGTATTCCTCTGTCTCTTCATCTTGTTTAAATTGCTGAGTTTGGGGTGTCCTTTCTGTATTCTGGCAGTTTGTGGAGTTTTCTTTATTGTGGCGTTTCCTCGCTGTGTGTGGGTTTGTACAGGTGGCTTGTCAAGGTTTCCTGGTTAGGGAAGCTTGTGTCGATGTTCTGGTGGATGGAGCTGTATTTCTTCTCTCTCCTTTCGAAGAGTTGGGCTGCTTTTCTGGGTGCCTGATGTCCTCTGCCAGCATTCAGAAGTTGTTTTGTGGAATTTACTTGACGTTTAAATGCTCTTTTGATGAATTTGTGGGGGAGAAAGTGTTCTCCCCTTCCTACTCCTCCGCCATCTTGGCTCCTCTCTGATATATTTAAATTTTATATTTGTCCAGTTGAATTCCAGTTGAGCTATTCCAAATCCTGAAAGGTGATGCTGTGAAAGTGCTGCACTCAATATGCCAGCAAATTTGGAAAACTCAGCAGTGGCCACAGGACTGGAAAAGGTCAGTTTTCATTCCAATCCCAAAGGCAATGCCAAAGAATGCTCAAACTACCACACAGTTGCACTCATCTCACATGCTAGTAAAGTAATGCTCAAAATTCTCCAAGCCAGGCTTCAGCAATATGTGAACTGTGAACTTCCTGATGTTCAAGCTGGTTTTAGAAAAGGCAGAGGAACCAGAGATGAAATTGCCAACATCCGCTGGATCATCGAAAAAGCAAGAGAGTTCCAGAAAAACATCTATTTCTGCTTTATTGACTATGCCAAAGCCTTTGACTGTGTGGATCAGAATAAACTGTGGAAAATTCTTCAAGAGATGGGAATACCAGACCACCTGATCTGCCTCTTGAGAAATTTGTATGCAGGTCAGGAAGCAACAGTTAGAACTGGACATGGAACAACAGACTGGTTCCAAATAGGAAAAGGAGTTCATCAAGGCTGTATATTGTCACCCTGTTTATTTAACTTATATGCAGAGTACATCATGAGAAATGCTGGGCTGGAAGAAACACAAACTGGAATCAAGGTTGCCGGGAGAAATACCAGTAACCTCAGATATGCAGATGACACCACCCTTATGGCAGAAAGTGAAGAGGAACTCAAAAACCTCTTGATGAAGGTGAAAGTGGAGAGTGAAAAAATTGGCTTAAAGCTCAACATTCAGAAAACGAAGATCATGGCATCCGGTCCCACCACTTCATGGGAAATAGATGGGGAAACAGTGTCAGACTTTATTTTTCTGGGCTCCAAAATCACTACAGATGATGACTGCAACCATGAAATTAAAAGACTCTTACTCCTTGGAAGGAAAGTTATGACCAACCTAGATAGCATATTCAAAAGCAGAGACATTACTTTGCCAACAAAGGTTCGTCTAGTCAAGGCTATGGTTTTTCCTATGGTCATGTATGGATGTGAGAGTTGGACTGTGAAGAAAGCTGAGCGTCAAAGAATTGATGGTTTTGAACTGTGGTGTTGGAGAAGACTCTTGAGAGTCCCTTGGACTGCAAGGAGATCCAACCAGTCCATTCTGAAGGACATCAGCCCTGGGATTTCTTTGGAAGGAATGATGCTAAAGCTGAAACTCCAGTACTTTGGCCACCTCATGCAAAGAGTTGACTCATTGGAAAAGACTCTGATGCTGGGAGGGATTGGGGCAGGAGGAGAAGGGGACGACAGAGGATGATATGGCTGGATGGCATCACTGACTCGATGGACCTGAGTCTCAGTGAACTCCGGGAGTTGGTGAGGGACAGGGAGGCCTGGCGTGCTGCAATTCATGGGGTCGCAAAGAGTCGGACATGATTGAGCGACTGATCTGATCTGATCTGACTGGGCAAATCCTGACTTTCTTAGTGCCCATAGGGTAGAGCCTTATAGTAGATTGGACCAGCTACCATAAATAAATTATTTTGCTTTCCTTTCCCTCTCACCTCCTGCCATTTCTGTGGAGGGTGGATGAATTTGCTACCCCAAAGCTACATGCTTTGGGTGTATCAGGCAAAATAATCACAGTATGGATTTGTACATAATTTGAGAAGGAGTTCCTCTTCTGTCCCTCTTCCTTTGGCTGATGCCTCTTAAATCACAGCTGTGTTGGGTGAACAACTGGAAATATATTAAAAACCATTGAATTTTACCCTTCAATGGGTGAACTGTATGGTATGTGAAACATATCTCAATAAAATAGAAAACTCACAGGAGAAAATAAAAACTTAGGTCCAGTTCATGGCATACAACTAAAAAGAAAAATATGGCTCAGCACCTCCTACTAGAAACAGATAGATAAGAGTATCAAAAGTGCACAGTAATTTAAAACAAGATAATTCAAACATTTGCTTCTATTGAAGATCATCATAAAAATGCTATTCTAAATAGTGTATTTAGGTAGGTAAACAAACCATCAGGACAAAGCTAATTTGCTTTATTACAGTGTAAGGAGTATAATACTAGGCAGAAGAGAGCAGAGTTGTTATTTTCTAGGTTTAAGGTAATTAAATTATGTATCTGGAAGCCTAGCTTTGTCATATCAATTATGTAGTATTTCTAGGGTCTATGTGAGGTCCTGTTGTGTCTGGGCGGAGATGAGTAGCACAGTAAGTAGGCAGTAATGAGATGATTTTAATTTACAAATACAAGAATAAACATTCAAATTAGTTCCATCCTTTTAAAGAGTGATATTAAGAAGTGTTAAAATGCACTCATTTTAACAATGTTTCCGTTGCTCAAAACATTTTTGGCATCATTTTCTTTGTCTTTTTCAGGCAGGAAAATGTCAAAACTTGATAATCATATCTCATTTGTGTGTATGAATGTGTTTGTCCATATATAGTTTGAATTAGTATCATCGCTTGTTTCCAAATGTCTTCTGGCTGTTTCAAAAGTCAAATCTACCCTTAAAGGGAAAACGTTTGCACTATTGAGAATATTCCAAAGTATGGGCTGAAAGGGGCTCACGGAACTGGTTGGAAGATTAAGACTGAAGCACGAGGCTTGGGAATTTGGCAGGGCCTTGGTACAGGAGGTCACAGTAGAGGTCACACCACTAAGTAACGTGGCTTCACGTGTTCCTACTAGCAAATTCACTGCTAAGACTTTCACCTCCACTGCTGCCAACTGGCCATGGAATCTTGTATCACTTCCTTTAGATGTAATAGTCCCAATAGGGGTGTTGGTGCAGCCTGAGCATGGGAGGATAGGAGGGTGGGGAGGTGGGGAGATGGGATGTGTAAATCCTTTGTCTTGCTCTTTGAATCTGATCCCACCTAAATTCACACAACAGAAGATTTCCCCACAAATGTTCATTACAGATTTATTTAAACATTACTGATATTATAGATGCATCTTTGGATTCTTTTGTTAAAATGACCATTTATCAAATGTTTATAGTTTAATAAGTAGAAAAAACAATTGTAAAAAGAGGTGTTTTTCTAGAAAAGGCAGAGTTCGCACCTGTGCCTTGATATTGGGGAGACAGGAGAGAAGGCTGCTATACCCCCAGCTTAATGCTCTTCTGTCCCCCCAAGGGTAGCCAGAGCCTTGACCTATAGAAAACTCTACTTGGTGGTGCTATCACCTGGACACAGTGTGACAAATCAGGTAAAAGGGAGAGAGAAGTGTAAAGTGTGCTCACATTTCTTTATCCTCTCCCTTACCAATTATCATTGCAGTTTCACTCAGAACTTCAGTTTAATCTCTTGTCTGATTTGGAAGGAAGAAAGTACATTAAAAAAATAAAAAGGAACAGCAACAAGAAAACATAGCTGGAAAGGCAAGGGTTCTGTTCTTTGTTAAGAGATTAATGTTCCTAAACTCCCAGGAGACTCTCCTGGCTATTGTGACCACTTTTTTTTTTTTTAAGTTGAAAAAGTGTGATCTTGGGGAAACTCAGGGGAAACATTTTTCTTCATTTTCTTCTCAAAATAGAGGCAGGAATAAGGCAGGGGAAAGTGTAGATGAGTAAATATAGCCACTGTCACCTTAGCATAATTGGTGATAAAGTGCTGGTGCTTCTTATTTTTATTCTATTGAGTCACTTTTTAATTGGCTGTCCTTGAAATAGTGGTTGTTTTTTTTTTCAGCTGACTTCTTCACTTCTGTTTTTCTGCTAATGACCTTTTTTCAGGGGTGGGATAGTTATACTCTGGTGAATGATCAAATAGTCAGGCAAGTATTTCTTGGTGTTATAAGCTCATTAAATCTGTCATTTCTTGCAGTATGCTGGGAAGTGCTGTTTACAGCCGCTTTTCACAGTGTAGAACCTGTCTTCTGTTGAGAGCTACGGAAGCTCCTCCTCTGATAATCCATCTCCTGCTTTATCAGAGCCAAACTCTGCAAAAACTTCCAACACCTGTGGATGTGCTGACCCCTATGAGTTGCCTAAAGCTAGTACTGCAGGTGACATTTTGAGATGCTTCTGGAAGACTTTCTCAACTCAGAGCAGTGGTTCTCAAACACCAGCATGCATTAGAATCACCTGGAGGGCTTGTTAAGCCCCATTGCAGGGCTCCATCTGGAGAGACTGACTCAGTAGGTGTGGGAGGTAGCCTGAGAATTTTCATATTTAACAAATCCAGGTGCTGCCGGCGCTGCTGCTGGTCTTGATACCATACTCCAAGATCCACGGAGATTTATGGCTCAAATGGGTGTGTAAACACCCTAGGTAAAATGGAGAAACCAGGGCAGTAAATCTTTGAATTAATGTTTGTGAAATATCACAGAGTGCAGAGTATTAACTCGAGGAGTTTGGGGAGTGTTTCAGGTAAGTGTATAAAATTCCTGCCACCTAGGATCTTCACGGTAACTTTAAGACTTTTCCAAGTAACTTTATTAATCTCATGGAGAATGTTATTTAACCAAATTCTACTTTTAGTATAAAATAGTAATCAGATTGTTTCTTGTTCAGTATAAAATGAAATATTATTTCACATAAGCAGCAATTTACTATTTTTTCAGTATTTTCCCTATAAAATAATAACTTGAGAATTACTCTAACATAGAAAAGATGTGGACTTCAAAAACTTAGCCAAGATGTTGCAACAAGAATGATTTCACTGTTGAGTGCATTTATAAAAGCCGATTTCACTTATATTTCTGGCTCCATCTTCTATAAACAAAGTTGCTTTTATTAAGATCATGTGCTTCAAGGGCCTCAGGACCAGATGGTGGCTATGGGTTGCTCTTTAGACCACAGCCTGAAAGCTTTGCTTAGGGAGCCAAGGAGCTTTGGGCTGGTATCTCCCTCTGTTATTTAGGCAAATTATGTATCCCCTGTAAAGAAACAGTCCTAGGCTTTGCTGACTTCTCTGTTGTGTGTTTGTTTCTTTACCTTGTGTTCATGTCTTTATTTCTTTTACTCTGTTTCTTTGACTTTAATTTACTGTTCTTTCAACTTTGTGAAATTAATGCTTTAGATGATTATCAGATTTTTGTATTTTCTTCTGTGTGCATAAAAAGCTATAAATTATCCTTTAAGCACAGCTTTAGTAACTCCCGTGAATTTTGATGTTTTTTTTTATTATGTCAGTTTAAGATGTGTTCTAATTTCTATCATTTCTTGGGTCTATGAGTTATATAGAAGTTTATTTTTAAACATATGGGAGTTATTTAATGTCTTTGAGCATAAAAGTTCTTTATCTTTAAAACACAATAGTTGTTAGGAGGAATAAATGAGCTAATGTAATCAAAATGCTTGGAACAGTGTCTGGCAAAGAGAATTTTCAACAAAGAGTTCAGTTCAGTTGCTCAGTTGTGTCTGACTCTTTGCAACCCCATGGACTGCAGCATGCCAGGCCTCCCTGTCCATCACCAACTCCTGGAATTTACTCAGACTCATGTCCATTGAGTTGGTGATACCATCCAACCGTCTCATCCTCTGTCGTCCCCTTCTCCTCCTGCCTTCAATCTTTCCTAGCATCAGGGTGTTTTCAGATGAGTGAGTTCTTCGCCTCAGGTGGCCAAAGTATTGCAGTTTCAGCTTCAACATCAGATCTTCCAATGAATATTCAGGACTGATTTCCTTTAGGATGGACTGGTTTGATCTTGCAGTCTGAGGGACTCTCAAGAGTCTTCTCCAACACCACAGCTCAAAAGCATCAATTCTTTGGCGCTCAGCTTTCTTTATAGTCCAACTCTCACATCTATACATGACCACTGGAAAAACCATAGCTTTGACTAGACAGACCTTTGTTGGCAAAGTAATGTCTCTGCTTTTTAATAAAGATTAGCTATTGCTATTATTATTATTGTTTGAAATACGCTCCAAGGGTTCAAGATAGAAAACATAGATAGCTTACTTTCCTATAAATAGTTTGGGTTGGGGGAAAAAATTTCCACAATGTATATGAGACACAATATTTGTTGTACTCTACAGATTTACTCTATGGACATTTACTGATTAATGGATTTAGCCATTCTTTTCAAGGGTTCATTTTTCTGTTGACTTTATTATATAGTAAAGGCCCTGAGAAAGTGTGATTCTTGTCTTTATTTAAGTGACTTTATATCCTAAAGTCTAAAATACATGATTTTATTTTTTAAAAAGATGCATATAAATTCTTGAGTATATTTAATGTATTATTAGTTTAACTCACAAAACTTTAAGTTAACATTGTAACATTTGTTGATATCTTTTATTTAAAAAATACAATTTGTTGTTGGTTTTGACTCACAAAATTGACTTTATGACTCACAAGTGTATCATATTCCATAGCTTAGAAAGTGCTGACTTACATATTTCATAATTTATTTCCTGTGGCTGGCAGATTGCTATATAGGCTTACTGAGCCAGGAAGGTGGACAAATGGTTATTAGGCATATATTCAACAATATCCTACTACAAGAGTCCCAGTGTGGTAACATGGCTGTCCTTGACCTCTCTGTTTTCCTTTTGGTAAGTGCCTCCTACCACCTGTTTCCATCTCATGGCCCCTGTTATTGTAAGATCTCCAACAGGGATGTTTTAATTCAGTTTTAATTCAGCAACTGTCATTTTAATTCAAATGGCTTGCTGACAAGTATGGGCAATTCAAATGATTCTGAGTCATTTCACTTTTCTTCAGGACTGTCTCATGTCTAGTCTTTCCAGAGCTGGAGAAGATATTACATATGGGTTAGGACAGGACTCCATCTCAGTACTACCAGCTATCATGGCTTTGTCTGGCTGGTGCAACTCAACTCAAACATTTTGGGGGAGATGTTTGGTGGAGTCACTTTTTTTTTCCCCCAGGTTTTTTTTTTTTTTTTTTTTTAATCTCTTTCAGTCAAGTTTTCCCATGACATTTAATTGCCAGTGGAAAAAACTTACCCAGGTGGTTCCAATGTGCAGCCAGGATCAAAAGCCACTGAGAAGCTGATCTAGGATGTTTCATTTTCTCTTCTTTGACTTTCTTAGCCAGTCTCCCCTCAAAATAACTCTACATGACCATGTTAAGAAAATTGCTTTTTATTCTTCACTTAGTGACAAAGTTTAAATTGCAAAAACCCCTGGGAGTTCCTCAAAATTAAACATAAAATTATTATTGAACCAGCAATTCTACCAAATGAATTGAACACAGGCGTTCAAACAGAAACTTATACTTGAGTGTGATATTGTGATTTATAATAAGAAATATATATTTGGTTTTCACCCCATTTGTGGATCACAGCTCCTAAAACCTTTGGAATTTCTTACATGAGGAGTCTTAAAGTGACTTTTGGAAATCTCCTGATGACCAGGGCTTGTTGGCAGGAAAACAGATCATCTGTTAAGAGGGTTGGAACCTTCAGGCCCACCCCCTGACCACCTGGTGGAGGAGAGGGGCTGAAAGTTGAGTCAATAAGTGGCCAGTGACAGTCATGTCTGTGTAGTGTGTGCGTGCGTGTGTGCTAGTTGTGTCTGACTCTTTGTGCCTCGTGAACTCTAACCCACCAGGTCCTCTGTCCATGGGATTTTCCAGGCAATACAGGTTTGGGTTGGTATTTCCTGCTTCAGGGGATCTTCTCAACCCAGGGATCGAACAGGAGTTTCCTACATTGGCTGGCAGATTCTGTATCAACTGCACCACCTGGGAAGACACCTATATAATGAAGTCACCATAAAAACCCAAAATGAGGCATTTTGGAGAACTTCCAGGTTGGTGAGCACATGGAGATTTGGGGAGCCTCTGCCCCTTCCCAGCACTTGTCCTTCATGTCTCTTCCATCCTGCTGTTCCTGAGCTATGTACTTTTTAAACTTTATTTATTTAATTAGCTGCACTGGGTCTTAGTTGAGGCACGCAGGATCTTTAGTTGTGGCATGTGAACTCTTCATTGTGGCTTGTGAGATCTAGTTCCGTGATCAGGAATCAAACCTGGGCCTCCTACTTTGGGAGCACAGAGTCTTAGCCATTGGACCACCAGGGAAGTCCCATGAGTTATATTCTTTTGTGATAAGCTGGTCAAGGTAAGTAAACTGCTTCTTTGAGTTCTGTGAGCCACTCTAGCAAATTAATTGATCTAAGGAGAGGTTGTTGGAAGCTTTTATTTGTAGTCAGAAGCACAGGTTGCAACCTGGGCTTGAAACTGGCATCTGAAGTTGTGGGGCAATCTTGTAGGACTGAACCCTTAAGTTGTGGAATCTAATGATATCTCTGGGTAGAGAGGGTCAGCATTCAATTATAAGATAAATCAATCAGTCCAACTGGTGTAGAATTATGCAATGGTATAGGGAAAACACACACAGGATGGTATTGGGTGCAGAATGCTTACAAATGTTCGTAACAGCATTATTCATAGTAGCTAAAAAGTGGAAATGATTCAAGTGTCTGATGAATGGATAAACACATGTATTCTATTCATGCAATGAAAAGTTATTCAGCCATAAAAAAGAAGTGATACAAGATAAACAGTCAGTCTCTCCCATCAGGAAGCTTCAAGAAGCTTTTTATCCTTAACCATCAGAGGGCAGAAAGAATGAAAACCACAATCACAGAAAACTAACCAAACTGATCACATGAACCACAGCCTTGTCTAACTTAATTAAACTATGAGCCATGCCGTGTAGGGCCAGCCAAGATGGATAACTCATAGTGGAGAGTTCTGACAAAACATGGTCCACTGGAGAAGAGAATGGCAAACCACTTCAGTATTCTCGCCTTTAGAACCCCATGAACAGTATGAAAAGGCAAAAGATATGACACTGAAAGATGAACTCACCAGGTCAGTAGGTACCCAATACGCCACTGGAGAATAGTGGAGAAATAACTCCAGGAAGAATGACGAGATGGAGCCAAAGTGAAAACAATGCCCAGTTGTGGATGTGACTGGTGATGGAAGTAAAGTCCAGTGCTGTAAAGAATAATATTGCATAGGAACCTGGAATATTAGGTCCATGAATCAAGGTAAATTGGAAGTGGTCAAACAGGAGATGGCGAGAGTGAACATCGATATGTTAGAAATCAATGAACTAAAATGGACCAGAATGGGTGAATTTAATTCAGATGACCATTATATCATCTACTACTGTGGGCAAGAATCTCTTAGAAGAAATGGAGTAGCCATCATAGTCAATAAAAGTCTGAAATGCAGTACTTGGAAGCAATTTCAAAAATGGCAGAATGATCTCTGTTCGTCTCCAAGGCAAACCATTCAGTATCACAAATCCAAGTCTATGCCCCAATGTCTAATGCTGAAGAAGCTGAAGTTGAATGGTTCTATGAAGACCTACAAGACATAATAGAACTAACACCAAAAAAAGATGTCCTTTTCATCATAGGAGATTGGAATGCCAAAGTAGGAAGTCAAGAGATACCTGGAGTAACAGGCAAGTTTGACCTTGGAGTACAAAATGAAGTAGGGCAAAGGCTAACAGAGTTTTACCAAGAGAACATGCTGGTCATAGCAAACACCCTCTTCCAACAACACAAGAGAAGACTCTACACATGGACATCACCAGATGGTCAATACTCAGATTGATTATATTCTTTGCAGCTGAAGATGGAGAAGCGCTATGCTATGCTATGCTATGCTAAGTCACTTCAGTCGTGTCCGACTCTGTGTGACCCCAGAGATGGCAGCCCACCAGGCTCCCCCATCCCTGGGATTCTCCAGGCAAGAACACTGAAGTGGGTTGCCATTTCCTTCTCCAATGCATGAAAGTGAAAAGAGAAAGTGAAGTCGCTCAGTCGTGTCCGACTCCTAGCGACCCCATGGACTGCAGCCCACCAGGCTCCTCCATCAATGGGATTTTCCAGGCAAGTGTACTGGAGTGGGGTGCCATTGCCTTCTCCAGGAGAAGCTCTATACAGTCAGCAAAAACAAGACCGGGAGCTGACTGTGGTTCAGATTATCAACTCCTTATTGCCAAATTCAGACTTAAATTGAAGAAAGTAGGGAAAACCACTAGACCATTCAGGTATGATCTAAATCAGATCCCTTACGATTATACAAATGACAAACAGATTCCAGGGATTAGATCTGATAGAGTGCCTGAAAACCTGTGGACGGAGGTTCATGACATTGTACAGGAAGCGGAGATCAAGACCATCCCCAAGAAAAAGAAATGCAAAAAGGCAAAATGGTTGTCTGAGGAGGCCTTACAAATAGCTGAGAAAAGAAGAGAAGCTGAAGGCAAAGGAGAAAGGAAAAATATATCCATCTGAATGCAGAGTTCCAAAGAATAACAAGGAGAGGTAAGAAAGCCTTCCTCAGTGATCATTGCAAAGAAATAGAGGGAAACAATAGAATGGAAAAGACTAGAGATCTCTTCAAGAAAATTAGAGATACCAAGGGAACATTTCATGCAAAGATGGGCACAATAAAGGACAGAAATGGTATGGACCTAACAGAAGCAGAAGACATTAAGAAGAGGTGTCAAGAAAACACAAAACTATACAGAAAAGATCTTAATGACCCAGATAACCATGATGGTGTGATCACTCACCTAGAGCCAGACATCCTGGAGTGCGAAGTCCATTGGGACTTAGGAAGAATCACTACAAACAAAGCTAGTGGAGGTGATGGAATTCCAGTTGAGTTATTTCAAATCCTAAAAGATGATGCTGTGAAAGTGCTGCATTCAATATGCCAATAAATTTGGAAAACTCAGCAGTGGCCACAGGACTGGAAAAGGTCAGTTTTCATTCCAATCCCAAAGAAAGGCAATGCCAAATATTTCAAACTCCTGCACAAATGCATTCATCTCACATGCTAGAAAAGTAATGCTGAAAATCCTCTAAGCCAGGCTTCAACAGTATGTGAACTGAGAACTTCCAGATTTTCAAGATGGATTTAGAAAAGGCAGAGGAACCAGAGGTCAAATTGCCAACATCTGCTGGATCATTGAAAAACCAAGAGAATTCCAGAAAAACATCTATTTCTGCTTTATTGACTATGTCAAAGCCTTTGACTGTGTGTATCACAAAAAAACTGGAAAATTCTTCAAGAGACGGGAATACCAGGCCACCTTACCTTCTCCTGAGATATCTGTATGCAGTCAAGAGGCAACAGTTAGAACCAGAAATGGAACAGACTGGTTCCAAATTGGGAAAGGAGTACATCAAGGCTGTATATTGTCACCCTACTTACTTAACTTCTATGCAGAGTATATCATGCAAAATGCCAGGCTGGATGAAACACAAGCTGGAATCAAGATTGCTGGGAGAAATATCAAGAACCTCAGATATGCAGATGATACCACCCTTATGGAAGAAAGTGAAGAGAAAATAAAGAGCCTCTTGATGCAGGTGAAAGAGGAGAGTGAAAAAGCTGGCTTAAAACCCAACATTCAAAAACTAAGATCAGGGAATGTGGTTCCATCATTCATGGCAAATAGAAGGGGGAAAAAAATGGAAACAGTGACAGACTTTATTTGCTTGGGCTCCAATATCACTGCATATAGTGACTGCAGCCATGAAATTAAAAGATGCTTGTTCCTTGGAAGAAAAGCTATGACTAACCTAGACAGCATATTAAAAAGTGGAGACATTACTTTGCCAACAAAGGTCCATCTAGTCAAAGCTATGGTTTTTCCAGTAGTCATGTATGGATGTGAGAGCTGGACAATAAAGAAAGCTGAGTGCTGAAGAATTGATGCTTTTGAACTATTGTGTTGGCGAAGACTCTTGAGAGTTCCTTGGACTGCAAGGAGATCAAACCAGTCAATCCTAAAGGAAATCAATATTCATTGGAAGTTCTGATGCTGAAGCTGAGGCTCCAATACTTTGGCCACCTGATGCAAAGAACTGACTCATTGGAAAAGACCCTGATGCTAGGTAAGATTGAAGGCAGGAGGAAAAGGGGATGACAGAGGATGAGATGGTTGGATGACATCACTAACTCAATGGACATGAGTTTGAGCAAGCTCTGGGAGTTGGTGATGCACAGGGAAGAAGCCCGTCGTGCTGCAGTCCATGGGGTCGCAAAGAGTCAGACATGACTGAGCAACTGAACTAAACTGATACATGAGACAGCATGATGAACCTTGAAAACTATGCTAAGTGAAAGAACTCAAACACAAAATGTCACATGGTATATGATTCCATTTATATAGAATATCCTAATAGGTAAATCCACAGAGGTGGAAAACAGGTTAGTGGTTTCCAGTGGAAAATGGAAAATGACTTCTTAAAGAAGTCATTTTCTTTTGAGGTGATGAAAATATTTTGGAACTAGAGAGGTGATGTTTGGGCTTCCCAGGTAGAGCTAGTGGTAATGAATTCGCCTGCCAATGCAGGAGACATAAGAGATGTGGGTTTGATTCCTGGGTCAGGAAGATCCCCTGGAGGGCATGGCCACCTACTCCAGTATTCTTGCTTGGAGAATCTCATGGACAGAGGAGCCTGGCAGGCTACAGTCCATGGGATCACAAAGAGTCGGACATGACTGAAGGAACTAAACATGTGTGCAGAAGTGACATTTACATAGCACTGTGAGTGGACTGAAATGTACTGAACTGTAGGTTATGTGAATTTTACCTCAATTTTAAAAAATGAACAAACCAAAACAAGATAGTACTAGAAAATCTGCATAGAGATACCTTTGACTACAAATATAGTCTCTCTTATTTACTACCAAGAACACAAAAACACAATGCTGGGAGAGGTAAATAGTACATTAGAGAAGGATTTACCTGCAGCTGCTGCAGCTTTAGTCAGAGGGTCCCTCATGCGCATGCTCCTATTTTAAGTTCCTGTTTGGGGCACTTGTACTGTCTTTGAAACTAAAGTACTTCATCTATAAAACCTAAGAGTTGTGATGATTGAGTTGATATAATAAAGTCCTAGATTTTATAAAAATCACAAAAATAATATATTCTAACTTCAATTAATTGAGACTGCTCTTTCTGCTCTAAATTTTGGGTCATGTTTCCCTTCAGATTATGATGGTTAAGTGGCCGTGGACACTTGGAATTAAGCTGATGGGAGTTTGAATTGGATATTCACCTAGTTTGGGTTATGTGTGATTCATACAGGTTACATGTATAAAACTTAGATAGTGTGGTGGGCTGTACAGAAGAAGGAAAGGTTTCACAAGCCAAGGGATGCTGGAAAAGGCAAGGAAATGAATTCCCCCCTACAGCCTCTTGAGGGAGGGTGGCCTGCTTGATCTTGACCCATGAAACTGATTTCACATTTCTGACCTCTGGAACCATAAGGGAATATGTGTGTGTTCTCAGCCACCACACGTGGTAACTTGTTACGGCAGTCATAGGAAAGTAATATACAGGGAGAGCTAAGTTGCTGCTAGCTACGCTGGTGTTGGAATGGCTTCTCTAAACTGTGTGTGACATATTTTTTGCTTGCCAGGTTATTGGATTATTTTAGCATTTCAGATGCATGTTGTTCTGCTAAAATCCTGTGGTTCCAGATGACATGGCACACCCCAAATGGCAGGTGTGATAAAAAAAAAAACCTGAAGAGGGAAGTATTCAAGTGGCCAAACCCCTCACATTGAGTAATAAGTCAATGTGTACAGTATTAACTATAAGAGTAAGTATACCAGCTTCCCTGGTGGCTTAGATGGTAAAGAATCCTCCTGCAATGTGGGAGACCTGGGTTTGATCCCTGGCTTGGGAAGATCCCCTAGAGGAGGGTGTGACAACCCACTCCAGTATCCTTGACGGGAGAATTCCCATGGACAGACGGGCCTGGCAGGCTACATGGGGTCACAAAGAGTCGGATATGACTGAGCAACTAAGCACAACCAAGAATTATAGTTCATAAAAGTGGGACAGAAGACGAAGATGTTGATAAGGACTAGGACCTTCTCAAGCAAGAAGATGAAAAGGACAGAAAAGAAAATGTCAGTTGTACAGTCAACAGAAGGACATGAAGATCAGCCATAGCTGGTCATTGATTTTGATACATACTCTTGGTTTCCCTGGTGGCTCAGACAGTAAAGGATCCATCTGCAATGCAAGATGCCTGGGAGAAGGGAGTGCAACCCACTCCAGTATTCTTGCCTGGAGAATACCATGGATAGAGGAGCCTACAGTCTATGGGGTCACAAAGAATGGGAAACAACTGGGCAACTAACACTGTCACTCATCTCCCATTATGACTTATGATAAGCACTACTCCATTCAATGATGGCTAATGACTTTTTTCAAAAAATCATGATCCCATAATATTTATGAAACACCAAACAGGACATAAAAGGACAAAAATATGATGCTTTGTAATTAGATATTTTGGGAAAAAAAAATCATTGCTATAAGATGGGGCAAGCTAAAGCTGTAGGAGTACAAGTATTCTATTAATGGAAATGTATCAGTTAATTAATAAAAGTATTATACATTTCTTCTGGATTTTGTAACATGCTCTTTACCACTTTTTAGAAGTTTGTACTTTAACAATTTCTTTTTTTTATTTTAAATAAGTATTCACTTGAATTTAATATTTTACAATCTCTGTCTAATGCATCTCATATTCTGTCCCTGTGTCAAATAGTCTACATGTACTTATATATTCACTTTATTAAAATATCTATATTGTATAGTTTTATTCACTTTATATTCATTTATACTTTATGTTACTAAGATAAAGGGTAAGTGTCTAGTTTCCTTTTTTATTCTGTGGGTAGAAGATTTTCATTCACTGAACAGCTGACCAATTTACATACCTAGTACAAGAAATGAGGTGAAATTTGAGGGAATAAACTTGAATTTAAAAAAATTGCTTGAGCAATGTCTAGCTTACAATTCATTCAAGTAAACATAATGCTTAAGCAATTTTCAAAGTCTTGATAAGATACCGTCAACATGATTTAAACGTGAGATTAGCTAATGTAAGTGGGAATTAGATTTAGCTTATACATTTGGAGCTATGATGGAAAGCTCCTGTGGGTACTCTTTTATTGCACACAAAAAGAAAGATGAGAAAAAAAGAGTTGTGTTCCCCTGTATTTTTCCTAAGGTGCATTGCTTTGCAAGATCCTCAGAGAGCAAAAGGATAGATGAGTTATATGAAAGAAACCTATATAGAGGATTTAATTATTTCAAAATTGCCCATTTTTTTTTCCACCAGCAATAACTACAGAAGCCTTCATTTAAAAAAGTCAATTTTCCTAGGGAAAACAGCAAATAAATACAGCATCTAACTATAATAAGTAATTTTGTACCCTCCTTCAAAGGTTTTCATTCTGAAGAGGCAGGTTAGTTTTAATTCCCATCTGGCTAGTGTGCTATCTGACTGATTCCCTAAAGAATAGCAGCATTGATGACCTTGGAGAGACTGTGCCCCCAGGCATATCTGATGGTCATTTAGGCCATTACATCAAAAATTTACTTCCACTGCCAAATTTGCTTAGATTTCACCCAGATTTGCCTTTGCCTCCCATCCTTGATATATGAGTATTAATTAACAACTACATGATCATCTCATACATCCAGAATGTCAGAGACACAAAGACCCTCAGAGACCATCTCTTTCAACACTCGTATTTTTATAACAGATGAGAAGGGAGGCCCAGGGTGGTGAAGGTGCCTTCTGACACACTGGCCTTTATTTGTAGACGTAGAGCCAGAAGGACACCCTGTGGCATTTCCCATCACATTTCCTGCTTATTACCTTTCATGAGCTGGGCTGTGACATGGATTCAGAGTCATTACACATGAAATCACAGTCATAAAGCATACCCTTCAGGCCCTCTGATGAAACAGTTAGCCTATTATAAAACAGCTGAAAAAAAGTCATCCATTGTTCTCTCAGATGTTTCTCAAAACAATTTTTATTAAAAGCAAATAAAATGAAACCTAAGTATCCAGATATGCCCTTTAAAATAGAGATTTTTGTGATTGTGTTAATTCGTTCAGTGTCAGCTGCACTTCGATACATTTCATGAAGTAGAGCTGCAGAATGAAAGCCACTTAAAAGGCAAATTTTCAAAAGAGATTCATGAAATAATTCACATGCATTTAAATTTATTTAAATCTTACAGTTCACCTTTTTAAGAATATTCACAGAATTGAACAAATAGCACCACAATATAATTTTAGAACGTTTTCATCACCCCCTCCCACCAAAGTAATCCCATATCCATTAGCAATCACTCTCCATTCCTGCCATCCACTCCCCCAACCTGAGGCAAGAGCTAATGAACTTTCTGTCTGTATAGATTTGTCTGTTCTAGACACTTCACATGAATGAAATCATACAAAATGTGGTATTTTATGACTGGCTCTGGTTTCTCTCACTTAGCATAACATTGTCAAGTTTTAGTCATGTTATGACATACGTAAATACATCATTGCCTTCTATGTCTAAATAATGTTCTGTTGTATGCATAAACCATGTTTTATTTACACATTCATCAATTGATGACTATCTGGATGGTTTCTACTTTTTTTGGCTGGTATGAATAATATTGCTATGAACATTTGTAGATAAGTTTTTGGGTGGCATATGTTTTCTTTTCTCTTGGGAATATACCTAAAAGTGGAATTTCTGGATCACATGGTAACTGTATGTTTAACATTTTGAGAAACTGCCAGACTGTTTTCCAAAGTGACTGTGCTATTTTATAATCTCACCAGCAGTATATGAAGCTTCCAATTTCTCCCCATCTTGGAAAAGGCAAATTTTACAATTTTAACTGGCAAATATTCAATTATTGAGTATCTCCTAGGTGAAAGATCCTAGGTGCTGTAATTTTGGAAATCAACCCTGAATATTCACTGGAAGGACTGATCCTGAAACTGAAGCTCCAATACTTTTGCCACCTGCTACGAAGAGCCAACTCATTAGAAAAGACCTTGATGCTGGGAAAGATTGAAGTCAGGAGGAGAAGGAGATGATTGAGGATGAGGTGGTTGGATGGCATCACCAACTCAATGGACATGAGTTTGAGTAAGCTCTGGAAAATGGTAAAGGACAGGAAGGCCTGGTGTGCTACAATCAATGGGGTCACAAAGAGCTGGACATGACAGACTGAACACCAAGAATTTTGGAAATACTTTGAATTCATTTGTGGGAAAACTTAGAACTTTTCTAAAGTGGATTCCTTCCTGAAGGGAATTATGTCAGTGTCTAATGAAGAGACAGAAATTACACTGGTAATATGAATAGGGAAAATTTCATATTAAATAATTTTTAAGTAGTAGAAGATAATTAACTACAAAAGTGAAAGTTGCTCAGTTGTGTCCGACTTTTTGCGACCCCATGGACTGTATAGTCCATGGAATTCTCCAGGACAGAATAATGGAGTGGGTAACTGTTCCCTTCTCCAGAGGATTTTCCCAACCTAGGAATCAAACCCAGGTCTCCCACATTGCAGGCGGATTCTGTACCAGGGAAGTGCCAAGGGTAAGTTCAATGCTAAAGAACACAGGAATAGAAAGCAT
This sequence comes from Bubalus kerabau, assembly GCF_029407905.1. NCBI lineage: Eukaryota > Metazoa > Chordata > Mammalia > Artiodactyla > Bovidae > Bubalus > Bubalus kerabau. Next base: position 20,570,679 of record NC_073641.1, read on the forward strand.
AGGGAGCAGCTATGCCTTCTAGGGCTGAGCAAGAATACTCAAGGGAGGAATAAACTTGGGAAAGGGTTACCCTCCTCTGAGAGCTGAGATCTAGACCTTGTTGGGGGGAGAGAGAGAGAGACTGGTCCACTGGATGGTGAAGTTTTATGAGCTGCCATTCGCCAGGGCTGCCAAGCAGTGAGCCAGGAAAGCCCTACTAGGATCTGGCAAGACCTATGGGAAGGTGGGTGCCACTGAGTTCCACATACTGTTGGCAAGCAAGCTGCCTATTCAGCGGGAAACGCAGTGGGAAGCTCCCACTGGACAGTGATGCCACTGCGGGGGATCGTCCACACACCACAGATGGCAAGCCACAGGAGCAAGAAGGACGAGGAGGGATGAAGAAGGACTGTGCTTTCCTCTGCTATACCTTGCAGTAGCCCTCCTACACTCTACCAACAAAACATAACAGCATCACATGGCAAGAGAGATGTGTTTACAAAGTCCACATTAGGGCAAAAAGTGAAAGAAAGTGAAAGTCGCTCAGTTGTGTCCAACTTTTTGTGAACTATCCATGGAATTCTCCAGGGAAGGATACTGGAGTGGTTAGGCATTCTCTTCTCCAGGGGATCTTCCCAACCCAGGGATTGAACCCAGGTCTCCCACATTGCAGATGGATTCTTTGCCATCTGAGCCACCAGGGAAGCCCAGATTAGGGCAACACAGGTGGACTTAGAGTTGAGAGGCTATAAGCCAATAACCAGCAGTCACCTCCTTTGGCTACAGACTTCCACATGCATCCTTTTAGGCATATTTGAACTTTGTCAACACAAAGCTTCATAGAACTCTGTTCTTCTTCATAGAAGTGCAGAATTTCTCACTTCTGCCTCCAGTGAGGAGATACAGTTTCAACAGTCATTTATATCCTCCACTGGTGATGTTACTTACTCTTCAAATTTACTCACAGTTCCCTTGAGCATTCTCTTACCTAAAAGCTAAATTGCAGCATTTATATTCAACAATTTATATGTAAAATAATGAAGGGAAGAAAGAAAAAAAGAAAATGGTTAAATATACAAATGGTATACAAATGGTAACATACAAATACACTCATACACATAAAGTACAAAAAACATGTAAAACTGCTGCAGTTCTCATTTCTGTAATTGATAAAGAGGCTAGAATTAAAATGTATGGATTTCTCCTTTTTCTACTGTTTATTCCACATACCCATGGCCCTTAGATGGTCAGGGTTCTATACCTGGTGGAGTGATCCAAACCTTCATTTCCAAGAATCTGAGTTCTCAGTAATCCTCACTTTAAAAAGTTTTGATTACTATAGTTTCCTCAGTAACCTTTACTATTGGTGCCCCCAGAAGATCCCCTGCGTTCCATAGTCCTTGCCTCCATTGTGAAGTAGCACCCTAAATTCACCCTGGAGAAGGCAATGGCACCCCACTCCAGTACTCTTGCCTGGAAAATCCCATGGACGGAGGAGACTGGAAGGCTGCAGTCCATGGGGTTGCTGAGGGTTGGACACGACTGAGTGACTTCACTTTCAGTTTTCACTTTCATGCATTGGAGAAGGAAATGGCAACCCACTCCAGTGCTCTTGCCTGGAGAAACCCAGGGACGGGGAGCCTGGTGGGCTGCCGTCTATGGGGTCGCACAGAGTCAGACATGACTGAAGTGACTTAGTAGTAGTAGTAACCAGAGTCAATCACACCAGCCAACAGAATTACCCCCTTTTCTGAGTTTTGATTCAGTGGCATAAGGAGTACAAAATGACCTGATGACATTCTCATCCTATGACTTAATGGAACCATTTTATATCCTTTGGTGGATATTCTACATATAATATATATTCTTTTTCAGATTCTTTTCCATGAAAGATTACAAGATGTTGTATATAGTTCCCTGTACTACACAGTAGGATTTTGTTTATCCATTTTGCATATAGTAACATGTATCTGTTAATCCCAGATTCCTAATTTATCCCTCCCCTCATCTTCCCCCTCTGGCAAACATATATTTATTTTCTATGTCTGTGAATCCATTTCTGTTTTGTAAAATAAGTTCCGCTGTGTTTTTGTTTTCAGGTTCCATCTATAAGGGATATCATATGTCTTTCTCTGTCTGACTTACTTCACTTAGTATGATAATCTCTAGGTCCATCCATATTGCTGCAAATAGCATTATTTCATTTATTCATGACTGAGTAGTATTCTAGTGTATGTAAATACCACTTCTTTTTCATCCATTCATCTGTTGATGGGCATTTAGATTGTTACCATGTCTTAGCTATTGTGAATAGTGCTGCTAGGAACATTGGGTGCATGTATCTTTTAGAATTTAGAGTTTTCATCTTTTCTGGATATATTCCCGGGAGTGGGATTTCTGGATCATAACTCTATTTTTTATTTTTTTTAATATATTTTATTGAAGTATAATTGATTTATAATGTGTTAATTTATGCTATACATCAAGGTGATTCAGATATGCATATATGTATACATATTCTTTTTCATTATGGTTTATTACAGGATATTGAATATGGTTCCTTGTGCTATACAGTAGAGCCTTGTTGCTTATCCATTCTATATATAATAGTTTGCATCTATATACAGAGCTTCTCAAGGATACAGGTGCTGCTCCACCTAATTATATATTTATCAGTGATTTAATAAAGGGAGTATATCCTGGGTCTTCTTGGGGAATATAACTGGGAGGTAGGTGTACAGGTCATACATAGTAAATCTCTAACACTAATGTTTCCCTTAGCTTTTGTAGACCACTCTTGAGAGCAGGTTTCAGGCAACCAGCACACCAGTTGTTAGAGCTACTTCTAGCTGCACAAGCTAATATATGAAATCCAAAATTGCTATTAAATATACCCATATCAAGGAATTTGGCTCAATCTAATTATATTCCATCTTCTTTGTTCTAACACCCTTATAATCTATTTCCACATGTATTCTCTAGGTTTATGCCCATACATTTAGCAAAATTTTGCAATTCTTATGGAGAGTGAGCTGTTTTCTTCAGTGTTACAGTGTGTGCCCAGCTCCCTGGAGCACGCTGAGAATTAACCCTGGTTATGGATCTAGTGGCCACAAGAGGTAGTTGTAATTGTGGTAGGTCTTGAAGAGAGGGATCATTGTATTTCAAGTCATCTCCAGATGATGTTACCACAGACTTCAAAGAAAGGCTAGTGTCCTCAAACAAAAGAAGGCAAGCTACTTCCACTGGTAAGAAAGACTCTGGTTGACTTGGGATTTGAGGATTGTCAATTTCATTTCAATACAACCAGATGTCCTCAGTCCACATTTTAGGTCTTCATTCTTTCCAAATTAGTGCCCTCACTTTTACATCAGAAACTTAATGAGACTGTGAGTTCAACTGATGTAGAAAATTCAACAACCCAATTGCTGAATTTTTGTAATTTTTTTTAGCAATGTCAGCTGATTGTCTACAACAAATTAGAGACAGCAAGTGTCTCTGGATTTTCTGATGCTGAATAGTTAAATAATACTTATCTTGGTCATTTGGATGTCTTATCTTATGGTATTGTGGTTAGATTGCTTTCTGAGGACTATAGGATTCATTAAAAAATAGAACTACATTCAGTTCTGTCATCACTAACCTGCTCTTTTTTGATTTTGATACCTCAGTGTTATTAAATGCACTTCGTAGATAGACTTTTCCTCCTGACCTCCAAAGAGAGACACTGTGACTGTGTAAACATTCATAGGTTTTAGGCATCCTCACAAGGTACTGGTTTCATAATGCAATAAAATAGATAGGCTCAATGCAGTGACGAACATAAATATCTGTCTGATTAGTTGAAGCTTCATGTTGAAGGTGGCTCTTGTGCTCCCGGGCGGTTGTTTCTGAGTGACTGTGCTCCCAGGCGGTCCTGGGTCCCTGGGCCTCCTGGGTTGCTGTTGAAGCATTCCTGGTACCTGTCTGCGGGGCATGTTTACTTCCGGTGGGTCATCCCACTGTATTCATGTTGTACATGAACTTGGGGGACTGTGTCATTACAGTTTCTTCTCTGACGTGAGGGGGTGGGTTGGGGTGGGGGGAATCCAGAAACACTGCAGGATGCTGGAAGCCCCTCCTCTTTTTCTGGAGACTTATCATCCAGGACCCCTCTTTTTTAGGACAGCCCCTGCTCCAGTTTCTGTTCCCCTCTAATCTGGGGGAATATTTTTTCTTCTAGGGCTGTGGAGGCTAAGTAAGAAATTATTGTCCTTTTTCCTTTTTCTCAGACACTTGAATGGCCTTGGTTCATTTTCTTAGCTTTAAGGGCTTAGTTCTTACACTCCCTCCCACTGCCCACCTCAGAAATCACTTCCAGGAAATCTCATAGGCCTTGTCTATTTTCTGCCTCAACTTACCTCTAATGAACAAAGAGCTAACATTACGCTTGTGAAGGGGGAATATAGTAAAAAATGAACATAATGTAATACCCCACAACTCTTTTCTCAGCTTTTAAATAACTATTGGGAAATTTTAAAAATAGTGGACTAGTTGAAAGTTCACCAAGTAATTAAATTCTAGCGAATAATACATTGTTTATTTATTAAATAATGTGTATGTTTTAAATGTCATTATCTGTGGTATAAATATACATTGTAACCACTTTCTTTTAAGCATTTTCTCTGGAACTTTAACATTTGAATTGGATTCAGAGCACAGAACAAGCACATTTCTTAGAAGTGTCAGATTTGCTTGATTTTTTTTGGCTCTGTGAAAAAGTAAATACAATATAAAACACCCATTTAATTGTAGAGGTTAAGAATGTGCTTTAGGTAATTTATGCTTAAAAAATTCCCAAGTTATATAAACTTGTAGATTAAAAATGAGCTATGGTCATTTGGAGATGGTAGCAGAGCAATTGGCGGATTAAAGGATTTACATGCAAAGGTGAAGACTTCCTGAAACAACCAGAGTTTCCTTGCAAGTCTAACTCCCAGAGTAATTTGTTTCTAACATATTGAAATGTCATGCAGGAAGAGGTTCAAGGATAGGTAAAATTATCCAATCTGCTTTGATTATGCTGAATTGGAGGACAGGTCAAGAGTGTAACAAAAGCTAAAACAGGAGGAAATGAAATGAGCTTATTGTGAACATGGCCTTTTCCTGTTTTTAAAAAGAGGATAGTTTATGCTATTTTGAGAATTGTGAAGTGGGAGAAGCAGATCAGCCTTTCATGTTTCTGAAATAGAATTTTCCTGGCCCCACATCTCTCTCGTTACTTGCCCCTGTTCTTATTAAAAAAAAAAAAAAACAAAACACCTTCCTACATTTCTTCTGGAATAATTTCATAGTTGCATTTGCCAGATATTTAAGCATGAATGTGATAAGCAGTGCAAAGACCTTACTCTGTGGTGGTATGAAATGACCGAGAAAATACCGTTTTGGTAATGTTTGTCTTCTGTCCTTATTCTCCATCCCTACTAGTTGAGCGTAGCTGGAGGGAGGGTTCTGTGTGGATGTCTGAGTTCCCCTTTCTCCAGGAGAGAGTTCAGAGGCTTTTGCTGCACTGACCTCTTTTCCTGGGCCTGGTGCACTGGACTGTGGATGAGGCAACACTGGGAAGCTGAAGGGGGAGGTTGAACCACAGAGGATGTTGGAATGCTGAGACCCCTGGTGGTCATGAGAGACACTGTCTTTCAAAGTCAGGGCAAAGACCTGTGGGGTGGATCCTGTGAATAACAGAGTCATCCATCACGAAATGAGCCAGTTGTGTGAGACAATAGACTTCAAGATTCCGCAACCAAGATAGACAGAGGACCAGACCAGAGACTCTTCCCAAAATGGGTTTCAAAAGCCCCAGTGTTCTTATGTTGATGGGTGGGGTACGTGCTGTTCTGAAAATGATTGAGATTGGATTTCACAAACCTCACGGGAAAGGGCTCATCCAGTGAGAATTTAGAAAAGTACAGAAGTGTGACATTTCATGGACCTGGGGGTTGTAGAACAAAACCTATACCCATTACATTTGTTTCAAAAGCATAAGCAGTAGGTCCTGCCTTCTTCCTCGATCTGCTCCTCACATATAGCCAAGGCAAGACCATTTCAGGTTCCCTCTTGGGCCAGATTACATTCTGTAAAGTGTTGAGGAATGTCAACAATTTAAAACTAGAGTTTACTGACTAACTACTTTGTTAGCCTCATAGGTATTACCTTCTAGGTACTACACATATGAAGAGAAATGTGTGATATCTTGAGGAAGCAGAGCTTATACAGTAAATCTATAAAGTATTGACGACATCAGTAAAAGGTCTGTATAATGGATGTGGCCAGGGCTGGGGCTGGGAGGCCCAGCCCAGAAAGTAGTGCAGAATAATGTCTTCAGTCATGTTTGATGGAGAAAAAGGCACATGTTTAGGCCCAAGGAAACAGAAGGGAATGTACAGAAATCTTATTTCTGTTCTGCAATGTCAGTTTCCCCATTATAAAAACCTAAAATCATATAAAATGCAGTCTTTAGTACATGAGGCATCAGCGAGATTGTTTATTATGAAAATCTGGAGACTTAGGTACGGATGAGGTTGATATTCTGAAGCTCATAGAATTTGCTAACATATTATTACTTAGGAAAAAGAAGAGAAGATTGTAACTTGAAGAAAAAATGTAAATTATCCTAGGAAGAAAAGGAAATCAGAAATCTTGAAGGCTCCCTTGGAGAAAATCAGATCTGTAGTTCTAACCCTGAATCAAATGATATTGGTTGAGAGTTAATGTGCTCTGTGCTAGAGAAACAAATGAATGTCAGTCTTTCCAAGGGAGATGGTAGGCAATAATCCTCTAATTATCTTCAACTAGAAAAAATAAATTCAATAATCCACACTATTCAGCAACCCACACTATTCTTCAAGCCACTATCTCGAATCTTTTCCTCCCTCCTTTAGATTAAACTTCTAAAAATGGCAAAGAGATATTTCTCTGAAAGGTTTGTTAATGAACAGATTCCTTTTGATAGAAGTCTAGGCAGGAATAGAGCTAATGAGAGAAATGTAATGGGCCAGATGCAAAACAGAGACTACAGTGTTCAAGAATTATCTAGAAATAGTGTCTTGGTGTCAGTCCTAACAGCAAGAGACCAAGAGAAGTATAGCAGGGGGCCTCGTGCAATGCATTCCTCAGCAAAAAGTAGAACCTTATCAACCTAGAGATGAAGGCAGAAAGAACCTCTGGTCCTTGGGCATCCTTGGGCAAATCATTTACTTTTCTGGGCCTTCACTCCCTCATTGAGAACTTGAGGTCCTTGTTCAAGTCCCCATATTTTCAAGACTCAGGAGCATGTTAATATGCTCATATTGATATCACATATTATTATGTCACCAAATAGCCTTTGTCCTACACTGAGCTGCAGGCACAATTGATGTGTGTTTGTCTCCAGTCCATAGATTTGCATATTCACTAAGGATGAATCAGTCAAGGGCCAAAAATGGGAGTTTGAACAGCTGTAGAACGTATTCTTTGTTACAAGGCAACTTTTCACCAGAAGATAGAGAAGCTTATCTAAAAACTGCCATCTGGTGTTTGCATGGGTGTGGAGTGCTGGAGAAGGGAGGATGCTCCAGGAGATCAGGGAGGGGGTTGCTACGATATCTGAACCAATCAAAGAGCCTTGGAGGCTTGAATGATGACTTTTCACGTGGCCACAATTTTCTCTTGTTCTTCAGAAGTCATGAGTTAGGTAATTTTTTTTTTCCTGTGAAGAAAAAAAAAGTGAAAATACTCCATAGAATATAATAGCAACACACATCTCAGGATTAATTACTGCTTTTAAAAAACAAAAGGAAAGAGACCTTGCCTGTATAAAAGGCTGCATCCGTGTGTGTGTGTGTGTGTGTGTGTGTGTGTGTGTGTGTACTTAGTTGCTCATGTGTGTGTGTGTGTGTACTTAGTTGCTCAGTCACGTCTGACTCTTCGCAACTGCATGGACTGTAGCCTGCCAGGCTCCTCTGTCCATGATATTCTCCAGGCAAGAATACTCGAGTGGGTTGCCATGCTCTCCTCCAGGGGATCTTCCCAACCCAGGGATCGAACTTGTGTCTCCTACCTTGCAGTCAGATTCTTTACCGTCTGAGACACCAGGGAAGACCATTAAGGGCTGAAGAGCCACAAAGAATTTTGGGAGAAAAGTGGCTGTTATTCTGTCATAGCCACATACACAGTTTTTCCATAAAGGTAACAAAAAATTCAAGCCTTTTAAGAATAGAATGCACAGGCATTGGCTATGAGATCACACATAAGCAAAATCTGAGTTTCTGTTCAGATAAGTTGCCCAAACTTAGAGGGAATGGTAGGCTGAATGCCAAATGATGAAAGGTGAAGATTTTCAAGAAGGGAGGGATCAGTTGTGTCACGTTCTGTTGACACGGCTGGGGAGTGACCACGGGATTGAGCAACATGAGGGACATTGTAACCTTGATGCAAAGTTTTTCTCTAGTTACAGTAGGTTTAAAAGAGAACCCAGGCTGAGAACTAGAGACACCAAATGAAGAGAACTCTTTGATTTGTTGACCATTTGTTATTATACCAAGTGAGTTGCAAAGGCTATAACCAGAGAGAAGCCTTCTTTGAGCTCTGGGTATAACTGCTTTTTAAAGCCATGGAGAGTCAAGGTCACTTGTGATTATAATCTTTCAGGAAAGTGGCTTCTTAGAAAGTTTAGACTCTCATTCGAATGTGTCTCCTTTTTGACAAATGCTTTATGGACTACAGCACAGGGCAACCTAATGAAAACTCCTCCCACTGTGAACTGGAGCTTTGCATATATTGAATATAATTACAAGTGCTGGTTGGCTTGATTGGTGCTAAGCGGGATCCCACAAACAGCAATTCAGACTTATAACCTTTTCTCCCTTGACTTTCTACATGAATTTTTTGAGAGTTTCATGGAGTGTCTGGTAACAGCTCTGGCTCCTTCCCTTGCCATGTGGTGACCCTCCTTTTGGAAGAAAATCGGCTCACTGGGTAGGGGGTGGTGGGCAGGAGGGATGAAATCATTGTTTTGCTTCAGTGTCCGCTCTGCTTGAGAGAACTTTCACCGCCAGGGAGTCTATATTTTTAGAATTAGCATGTTCCTTTTCAATGTTGTGAACATTCATTTTAAACCTACTATATTTAGTGAAGGTTTAATCATCCAAGTAGGGAAACTAGTTGAAAGCCATCACCTTTCACTCCTTGCTTGTCAAAACAGCCCCATGAAGCTGAGGATGGCAATTTCAGCAACACCTGGTGAGGGCAGTCGACAAGAAAAATTCCATTTCTGGAGTTCAATGTGAGGAGCGGCAAAAGTCAGGGTCTTCCCACTCCTGTTCTAGCCCCCGCCCCCTCCCTCACTGGGACTTGCCTCCTGCAAAACCCTCCCTGGACTGGAGTTGGTGGTGCTGGGTGTCTGCATCAGAGATACCTTCCCTTCCTACATAGGGATTAAGACTGAGTTTTGCAAAATAACATGCAGGTAACAGGATCTGTTTGTACCATTTACACATATATAAGATGTTAGGAGGCTTCCCAGGTTGCGCTAGTCTTAAAGAACCCACCTGCCAATACAGGAGACATAAGAGACATGGGTTTGGTCCCTGGGTTAGGAAGATCCCAAGGAGGGAGGGTATAGCAACCCACTTGAGTATTCTTGCCTGGAGAATCCTTTGGACAAAGGAGCCTGGCGGGCTACAGTTCACGGGGTCTCAAAGTGTCGGACATGACTGAGTGACTGAGCACGAGTCCAAGATTTAGGGATGTTGGACTTCCCAGGTGGTGCTGTGGTAAAGAATCTGCCTGTTAATGCAGGAGACACAGGAGGTGGGTTCAATCCCCAGGTTGGGAAGATCCCTGGAGCAGGAAATGGCAACCCACCCCAGTAATTCTGCCTGGAAAATTTCATGGACAGAGGAGCTTGGTGGCTACAGTCCATAGGGTTGAAAAGAGTCAGACATGACTGAGCACACACACAGCAAGATGTTAGGAAACTGTGCTCTGAATGATGAAATTCTTGAATTTTTCAGGGATGCCATTTATTCCTTCATTTCCTCATTCACTTTTTCTGGCAGGGTCTTCCCCACACCCATGCTTGGGATTGAAGTTGGGCCAGTCAGAGGAGTGGGTTAAGGAGTTCCAGGCTGAGTCAGGCATGAATAGATGCAGCAAGGCTGCTGGTGGGAGAAGGTACCAACTGGCATTAAAAAAAAGTGCTCTGAGACACAAATGTATTTTGCACGTTCATTTACTCATTCAGCAAATATTTATTGTATTGTTGTGGGAGATTCGTGGAGCCTGGCACTCCTGGGGAAGTACAGATGAACAGAAAAAATTACCCCAACAAATGTATAATTACAGAGTGAGGGCTCAGAAGAAAAGGAATTGTTCATGAATGTGTAGGAGAGGAACCTGAGGTGATTGGGTCAGTGGAGCAAAGTGATGCTTTTGCTGAGATCTACAGTGCTGCTTCCCAAATTTCGGTGTCTGTGAATCACCTGAGGATCTTTTTCAGATGCAGAGTCCGGGTTTGGATCTGGGGTCTGAAGTAGGGCCTGCAATTCTGCATCTCTAACCCACTCCCCCGTGGTGCTGCTGCTGCTGGTCCGTGGACCACGTTTTGTGCGTAAAGGATCTTAGAGGGTGAGGGAAAGCAGCGGGGTCTGGGGAGAAATAAGTTTCACAGGGAGGGCCCAGCGTGTGCACAGTCTGCTTGCTGGTCTTCTAATCCCTTCCTGAGGCACACGGTGCTGGTGAAGAAACGGTTCCACTTTCTTCCATGACCAGTGCTCAGACACTGGTCATCTGTTCCCCTGCCGGGACACTTTTCCCCTTTAAGGCTGCTCTTTATGTTTACTTTGAACTTTATTTTAGCTTTTGTAAATATTAGGGCTTCTGCTTAAAAGGGCAAGAAGCTAAAGATATTTTTTTTCACACTTCTCCTCAGAATTTGCTAGCAAAAAAGAGGATAGAAACATGAATGTACCTTTAAAACTTGAAGACTTAAAGAGTAAACCCCAAAACATAAAATATGAGAAGTGCTGCCAATGCAGTAAAAACCAAACATGGATGCAGAAAGACTCCCAGAGTGGGTGTTTGCAGATATAGATCTCAGACTAAGCTGGCAGGAAACGATTTTCTTAAGTAGATGGCACTCTGAAGGGCAGAACCAATGATCCTTTCTTTGGAATCACAGGAAGAGCATCTACATATGAGGTGGGGTGGAGGCTGGATCTCTAGATCCTATTTCATCCCATAGAGCAATGGAGGAAGCAGAGCTGAATAAAAATAAAAAACATGTAGAAAATGCCATCTTTGGTCTGTCTCCTGACAATACAGGTTAGAGGAGAGCCTGAACTGTGTTCTTCTGTCTAGCTGCCAATATCTGTAGTCTGGAGAGAGGTAAAGGCTAAAAGAAGTCACACATACATCCTTGTCATAATGAGTTTCTCCCTAAACCACTGAGAATTCCTGCTAGCCCGGAATAGGTCATCTTCTCCCCAACAGGTATCATCTTTAAAGTCTGAGAAGAATGCACTTAATTTAGAGATGAGCAATAAAAAGTAACAAAAACAGGCTCCATACAAGACAGTACAAGACAATAGAGGGAGGGGAAAGAGGATATATATGGCAGAAAAAAAAATCCTCACAATAACAAGTGACCACCAAAATGTTGGAAATTAGGACTAAATAAATGGCTAGAAACTAATAGAACTTAATGAACAATGAAGAGGCTCTAAGCCAGCAATTGAGAGCTCAGGGGGAAAATACAGAGGTGCCACAGAAGGAGATGAAACAAGAACTTCATAGGGCTCAGGAAGGAAGCAGAAGAGAAAAATAAAGCCATATGGAAATTTAGGCATATTGAAATAAACATAGAGGAGAATAAACACTACTCATGTTAGTGAAGATGAGGTAGACAGGATTAAGAAAAGCAAGCAAAATAAACCAGAGATTAATCAAGTTAAAATGGATTAGAGAGACTATGAAAGATATGGAAGACAACAGAATTGCAATATATACTTTATTTGCATTCTCTAAGACTTAGCCTGGAGATACTATTCAGTACAATGCTTTGGAAAATAAAAGAAGACATGAGTCTACAAATGAAAAGGGCACACTGTGCCCAGGAAAAACTGGGTCAACACTCTTTGGTTGACCAAACAGTGGTCAACATTGACACACATCTAGGTAAATTTATGAATCCTCAAAGAACAAGAAAAATTCTTCTGTCATTCAGGCAAAAATCAAACTATTATAAGGAGAGGGGATCAAGCTGGTGTTATAATGAAGCAGATTACATAGGAAAAGCAAAAGCAAGAGAGGGAATCATAAACTCTGAATAGCAAGTTTTGACCAACCATATGACGATAACAATAAATGATCTAACTCGTCTACTAAAAGAGGCTCTCAAATTTATAAGAAGTGTGAAGTCCAATGATTCGTAATAATACAATGATAATGATAAGATGTAATAATAAGATACACCTACAATGGTGAAGCCCAGAAAGGTTGAATATAGAGACTTGGGATAAGACACTGCTACAGGCTGAACTGTGTGCTCCCCATCCAGCCCCCAGCTCACATATTGATGCCCTACCCCCCTCTTGTGATTATACATTAGAGATGATGAAGGGGGTGATTAAGGTTATATGAGGGCACAAGGTTGGGCCCTGACCTGAGAGAACTGGTGCTCTTATAGGAAGAGGAAGAGACACCAGAGCTTTCTCTTTGCCTTATGAAGACACAGCGAGAAGGCAGCAGTATGTGAGTCAGGAAGAGAGCTCTCACCAGAACCTGACCATGCTGCGCCTTGATCTTGGACTTCCAGATTCCAGAACTGTGTGCACCCAGTTTATGGTATTTTGTTAGAGCAGCCAAGCTGACTAGGGAGCTGAGGGAGAGGGAGAAGGAAGAGGAGGAGAAAGCAATCATAATTGTATGGTTGTATTCAAAACAAAGAACATTACATAAAAATGGCACTTGATAATAACGAAGGATGTAACACGATGCAGTTTAACATGACGAATAAACTGTCATGGAAGAGATCCAAAGTACAGGAAACAGGAATAGAAATGCTTGAATAAGAAAAAACTTCAGTTCTTACCTCTGATGATAAAACAGAAAAAGCATGTAAGGGTGTGGATTGCCTAATTGATAGTCATTATGATAACTCTTAGGTATACATCAGGTTGTATACTCTGAAAACATATACTTTCAAGTATCAATGCAGCAATTGCAAAAACTAGCTAAATGATAAATCACAGAGAAAATGGCAATACATTCTCCCAAATAGAGATAGATAATATTCTCTGATAAGAATTGCGAAAATTGTCATCAGAAATTGTAATAAAAATAGAAAAAAAACCTTTCCTTACCTCTTGAAAATTAAAGAATAATCATTAAATAATTCTTGAATCTGAAATTGCATAATATTTAGAAAACAACAAAAATTAAAATATAACATTGGAGCCTATGAGGCTACTTGCTGAAGTAGAGCTTAGAGGAAAATCTGTAGCATTAAATACTTATAATTAAGAATTAAATTAAGTGAATTAGGTATCCAATATGGAAGAGAAAAGAAATAATTGAGTGAAACGTTAACAGATTAAAGAAGAAATTAATGAATTTGAAGAATTTTTTAAATGGCAAAACTAAGTCTATGAATTGTTTGCTATGCTCATTTTTTTGAAATGATCTTTCATTATGGTAAAATATATATAACACAAATTTGCCATTTTAAAGTGTACACTTCAGTGGCACTAATTATATTTACAATGTGTATAATCATCACCACTATTTTAAAACTTTTTCATCACCCTAAATAGAAACTCTGTGTCCATTAGGCAATAAATTCTCATTCTCCTCTCTCCAGCCCTGGTAACTTCAAATTTACTTTTTGTTTGTATCAGTTTATCAATTGTATCAATTTATGTATCAAATCAAAGATATTTTATGTAAGTGGAATCATACAATATCCATCCATTTTTGTCTGACTTTTTTCACTGAGCATGTTTTCAAATTTCATCCATGTTGTAGTGTGTCTTAACTTCTTTCTATGTATGAGTGATGCTCCTTATATTGCATATACCAAATTTTATTTGTCATTCATCAGTTGGTGGACACTTGGATGGCTTCTACTTTCTGGCTATTGTGAAAAAGGTGCAGCATTTATTTTTGAAAGGGAGAAAGCAGAAATAGATGAAAAAAAATAGAGAAATAATCACAGATAAATTAGATTACAGGAGATGTATTTGCTCAACCACATACAAATTAATTTAAAAACCTGGATAAAATATATAATTTCTAGAAACTTGGATAAAATACAGACAATTCTAGAGAAGGTAGTTCCAAGACTGGCCACAGAAGAGTTTGAAAATCTAAAGAGATCGATTATCGGAGAAGGCAATGGCACCCCACTCCAGTACTCTTGCCTGGAAAATCCCATGGATGGAGGAGCCTGGTAGGCTGCAGTCCATGGGGTCAGGAAGAGTTGGACACGACTGAGCAACTTCACTTTCACTTTTCACTTTCATGCACTGGAGAAGGAAATGGCAACCCACTCCAGTGTTCTTGCCTGGAGAATCCCATGGACAGGGGAGCCTGGTGGGCTGCCATCTATGGGGTCGCACAGAGTCGGACACGACTGAAGCAACTCAGCAGCAGCAGCAGCTCCTCTCCCTGACTACCAGGTGCTGGTGTTTTCACAGGTGAGCTCCTTTTAACCTCAATCAGTCCACGGCTTTTTAAAACTCTCATAGAAAAAGAAGAAAAGCCTCTGGTTTCTTTTATAATTATGTTGGTGCCAAAGTCTATCATAAACCATCAACAATAAAATGAAAGAAAACCCCAGACTAGTGCCTTTTGTGACTAGCAATGCAAAAGTCTTCAACAAAATATTAGCCAACAGAAAAAGAAAAAGAAAACATGACCAGGTGAGGTTTATTTTAGGAAGGAAGGGATAGCTTAGTATTAGGAAACCTATTAATACAATTCACCATGCTAATATATTAAAATACAAGTGTTCACACCCTTGGTTGTTGAAAATGTTTGTTGTTAAACTCATGATTAAGTATAGAAAAATACCTCATGAAACAGAACTAAATTCCTACTGCCTTAACATACTTCTTTACCTCAAAAGTCAGCTTATTGTTTGGCAGAAACCAACAAAATTCTGCAAAGCAATTATCCTTCAATTAAAAAATAAATAAATTTTTAGAAAAAGTCAGCTTATGCCTAATGGGTGAATGATAGACACACAATGTTCATCACATTAGTGAGCATTAATCTTGGGGTACTAGCCAACTTAAGTGAGGTAAGAGAAAGAAATATGAGGTGTATAAAAAGGAAAAGAGGAGGTAAAATAATTGTATTTGCAAATAATATGACTCTGTGCCTAGAAAACAAGGAAATTAATGGAAAGATCATGGCCACTGACAATAAACAAAAAGAGAATTGAGTAGCATGGCTTGATGAAAAAATTAATGGTCTTTATACATACAAACAGCGATAATTGGTGCTAAGATACAATAAAAGAAAGGATCACATGTCCAGAGAAATGATTCTGAAGTTTATTTGGAAAATTAAACATGCAAGACTAGCTAGGAAGAGTCCTGAATAGCAGAATCAGAATAGCAATGAGAAGCATAAAAGCTCTGATGAACACACATTATAAAGTTAAAATGATTATGGCATTCTGGTACTGCGCACAGATAACCACATCCATGGAACAGAAGTTTCATTTCCTTTTTGTGGATCACAATTTTACAAGTTTGAAAACTACTTGTGTACATAGGTGATGTATAAATTTTCCACAAAATATATGTATACCTATGGCTGATTCAGATTGATGTATGGTAGAAACCATACAGCAATTATCGTACAATTAAAAATTAAAAGAAAATACATATAAGGATGTACTTGTATATGCATTGAAAAGCTTTGGATGTATGTTCAAGAAACTGCAACAGTACTTGAATGGCTGGAAGTTAGTGGTGGGGAAGACATTTCACTCTGTGTTCTTTTATAACTTTTTTTTTCCTTTTATAACTTTTGAATTTTGAACCATTTACACTATTAATCTCTTCACAAAAATAACCTATCATTGCCCCAAGTCCAAGGTAAAATAAATGAATAAGGTAAAATAAATACTGAGGGCGGGTATGGAATGATTTGCTTGGATGACTCCTATAAGGGCTTTGACGAGTTACTTGCCTGTGTCTGGAAACTTCCAAGACCTAAATTTCCCAAGAGAGACTTCAGAAAGCCATATAGGAGTGGATACATTAAAGATAGGTTTTCATCATTTTCCAAGCTTTGCCCACTCTGGCCTTTCCTCTCTTCAGCCCCCAGTAGGAGGCCAGGGTGGCTTGGATGTACAGCCTTAATCATTATCACCATCAGCTTCGCTCAGCTCATGGCTGATAAACGCCAGCAGCTGCCCGACTGCTGCAACGCATGTGAGAGCCGTGTGCTTGGAAACGGCGTGCGTGGGTGCATGCGTGCTCAGTCCAGTCTGATTCTTTGCGACCCCAAGGACTGCAGCCCGCCAGGCTCCTCTGTCCATGGGATTTCCCAGGCAAGAATACTGGAATGGGTTGCCATTTCCTCCTCCAGGGGATCTTCCCCACATGAGAATCGAACTGGACTCTCCTGCGTTGGCAAGCGCAGCTTTCAGCAAAGCCCCCCACCCAAGTTCCTCTTCCCGGTAGATTTTTGCTCCACTTCCTCTAGAGAAACTCTGGAGCCCACCATACACCAGCCAGTTTCCCACGTCTTCAAGAGAAAAAGGCCGTCCTCTTTTCTTCTGAGAAAACACTACAATTTAATGGTCAGCATGAAGAATGTCCTGAGTGTATTTAACTTCGGTTTCAGAGCACAACTCAAACATGGATGTGTTTATATAACCCTTTAAGAGTATTCCCATCAGCAGTCTCTGGTAAGCAGTAGGGGCGTGGCTAAGCGGAATAAATTCCAGTCGGGAAGCTCCTTTTTGATCCTGTCCCTTTGGGGAGAAGGCTCTGAGAGTGCCGGGTGGCGGCTGAGTCTTGAAAGCCAAGGTCATCATCAAACATTTGCTGAAGCTTTAACAAGGGCACAGATCTGTCCTAGGTCAATATGTACAGAGCTGTACTGGCAAGGAAAGGGGTTCTGATATGAACAGTCTGGAAAATGCCCAACCACCAGTCACTTGAATTGAAAATCTAGACTGAGGAGAACTCAGAATGTCTTCAAGTCGTCAGAATGAGAGGTCATCTCTAAAGAAAGCAGGACAAAACCTTTGCTTTTAACTTGGGGAACACCCAAGAGTCCAGGCTCCTACATGCTCAGTGTGTAACTCTGTCTAAAAAAACTGAAAGCGGAGTTTGTTTTTCTAGCTACTGAGCCTTTGTTATAACAAACTGAGAAAAAAAAAATTTCAACTCCATTCCTAAAATGGGGGAAGCACCAATTATAAGTAGAAAAACTTCCTCAAATGACAAACGCTACAACTGGATTTTACCTTTAAATCTGTTTTGATATTTCATTATAGGTTCTGGCAGCAAAAGATGTGGAGATAAGGAATCTGACCATGTAAATTTATTGTGTGCTGCATACAGCAGCAAGGATGTTTTTCCTAAAAAATCCTTTTGCTGAAGTCCCAGTCTTGCTCAGATCTAAGTAGCTGCCCACATCATTTGATTTCCTACAGCAAGTTATTCTAAGCCCTTGCTCTCATTTCTGTTTGCTCTCTCCCCTTGTTTCTCCCTCTGCATCAGTAGGATTCCTGTTTCTTTTTTTCACCAACTAGCTGTATGGCTGAGAGCCAGCCAGTAGAGTCTTATGGTCCTTTGTTCTGGCCTTGTATGAGGCATCTCAGAGTCAGGGTGAAGGTGTCCTATGACTTTGGAAAATAAAGCAGCAAATAGCTTCACATTGAGAGCAACCTGCATGGGGCTCTGTTTACCCATTACTTAGGGAGGAAGCTCGTGGTGAGCAAGCAGATTCAGAGCTATCATTGTTGCCACATGATTCAAGGAAGAAATATGCAGCTTTCAAGATCAAAGTTTCCCCCCCCCCCCGCCCAAGGTTACCATTGCAACCATCTTTTTTCCCTCTTGATACCAAATTAAAAATTTTCAAATAACACTAGAGGAAGGCATACAGTTTTTGTGGTTATCCAAAAGCTGCTTTTTTTTTTTTTTTTTTTTGAGTGACTTAAGAATTTTTAAGTCACTTTCCAGCTCTGAAAATCATGTGACCATGAATATATGCCCTTCCTCAGCTCAAGAAGACACTTAGAGCAACCTTACCTGCTTTCCAGGCTGTACTTCTCCCCTCTACAGCCATCTGAAATTTTCCACTTTGACATTCTGACAGTCCCTGGACCTCCTGGCTTCCCTGCCTGAGGTGAATCATTCCATCTGGACTGGACCACTGCAGGCAGCCTGAGAGTCTCCTTATCTTTAAGGTGAGGGGCAGAATTTGGATGAGAGAACCTGCTCTGGTAGCGGTAGTGATAGTAAACACAAAACTAACCATTTATGACAATAATAGCAGCTAGCATTTGTTGGGCTCGTTTTATGTACTAAGTATTCTACGTCCATTATCTTATGCTTTACAGCAAACTACGAAGTGGGTGTTAATACTAACCCAGTGTTTGGAAGAGGAAACTGAAGCATTGAGGCTATAAAACTTGTTTAAGATGGTGACTGGCCGAGCCAGGCTGCAAACTGAGGTTGTTTGACTTTCACAACCCATGCTTTTACTTCCTTTATAAATATTTACTTGTGTGTATTCACATTGCTTTTTAAAAAAATTGAAGTATAATTATTTTACAGTGTTGCTAGTTTCTGCCGTACAGCAAAGTGAATCAGCTATATGTATACATATATCCACTCTTTTTTGGATTTCCTTCCCGTTTAGGTCACCGCAGAGCACTGAATAGAGCCCCCTATGCTACACAGTTGGTTCTCAAATCATGTGGTTTTTATCTGCATATGCACCATCTTTCTCATGAGACTCCTGCAAGGCAGCTTGCATCTTCCTTCATTCTTTCATGCCTCATCAGACTGCTGTAACAATAAGTGAGCAAATAATTTCTTACTGGCATTCTTCTTAGGGGAAAAGAATTCTCAAGTAAACTATTACTGAGTTGGTTACCTGAATTAGAATGAATTTTCCCCAGTAGCAGGGTACATTCCACAGGCCTTCAGGTAACATTGAAGGTTCTGAAGGTTTTAAGTCGTTCCTCTCTGTCGTTTCTTGACCCTACTTCTGAGTGCTTGAGTTGCCTGGCAGGGTTTCTGAATGTGAGAGAGATACACTGCTCACTTAGAAAACAGGTTAATGACTAATAAAGATTTTAGAGTCACTTCCAACTTGATAAGATCAGTATCCTAGAACTGAATTATTTTGGAACATTAAATTTGTTTCACTGGCGTTTCATTGGCCTTTAGCCTCCTGTCTAATTCCAATGGAGGCAACAGTGAATTCTCCATAAATAGTGGCTTTTCATGTCTTGTTGCTTAATTATGGGCCTTATGAAGAGCCAAGAATTTGTTAAGTGAATCACTGTGCTGTATCCCCCAAAGCTGCTGGGACAGTGTTTTACCTGAGCATCTCTAAAACTTTTTATGTGATTAAGTGATCAAGTGTATCTTGATGATAAGACAGTTGATGATTCTGGAGTGTTTATTTTAGACATCTTAAAAATTACATTTTCCAGTGTTCAGTTCAGTTGCTCAGTCGTGTCTGAGTCTTTGCGAACCCATGAACCGCAGCATGCCAGGCCTCCCTGTCCATCACCAGCTCCCTGAGTCCACCCAAACCCATGTCCATTGAGTCAGTGATGCCATCCAACCATCTCATCCTCTGTCTTCCCCTTCTCCTGCCCTCAATCTTTCCCAGCATCAGGATTTTTTCCAATGAGTCAGTTCTTTGCATCAGGTGGCCAAAGTATTGGGAGTTTCAGCTTCAGCATCAGTTCTTCCAATGAACATTCAGGACTGATTTCCTTTAGGATTGACTGGTTTGATCTCCTTGCTGTCCAAGTGACTCTCAGGAGTCTTCTCCAACACCACAGTTCAAAAGCATCAATTCTTTGGCGCTCAGCTTTATTGTCCAACTCTCACATCCATACATGACCACTGGAAAAACCATAGCATTTTCCAGTGTTGCTCAGTTATTAAATAATTGGGTTGTATTCAGAGGAAAATAGGAAGATTCTTCATAGTGTAAATTTCTCTGAGATATTAAAAATAAAAGAATGCCAGCAGCTGCTCACTCCTTTTTTAAATCGAGAGGCCACAGGGCATTTTGTTTCTTACTAGCTACGTGGGTCAAGCAGCTCTGACGCCTATTTATTCTTCACCTCTCATCTCATTCAGAAAAAAAATGTGACAATTTCTGGTTTTAGTTCTTTTTCAATCATGTATCATTTTTCAAAGATGGCTTTCTGCTTGTCATCTTAGAAGAAAGTGTGCAAGGGGAGGAGAGGACAACATAAATGTAGGAATCACCTGGGATTACTTCCTCCCCCTCGCCCCGTTCACTGCTTCACCACGCATTCCTTTTCTACTGTCCTGACTTTCTGTTTATAGGCAAGTAAATATATGAGCTCTGGGATCATGCTCTCTAGGTTTGAATTCATTGTGTGACGTTGTAGTCTACGTTAGAAGGTTGACATGAGAATTCACATAAAGTGCCTTTGGGCAGTGTAAGCTCCTAGTAAGTGGTCCCTAGATATTACTTACGATTATCCTTTCCCTTTGAGGTTCTGGTTTCTTGGCCTACTTCCACTGTATTTTACATAAGGTAGTCAGATTCATCTTCAAACAGTGCTATTTTGATCTTATTTTCAGCTGGTGAAGAATAAAGGAAACTTCCAGTGGTTTAACCATGGCTATGAAATAAAATTCAAATTTCTCATTTTGGTATTCAAGGTCTTCTCTAATCTCTCCTCAGTCCTTGGCTTTGACTGACACCTCATTCTTTTAGGATGCTTCAAGGTATAGCCATTGACAAGCACACTAGTGATTCTGATAAAGGTCGTCTACAGAATATTTTGAAAAATATTACTTTAGAGTCTACTGTATGCAATGCATGTTTTTATGTAGAGGTCTTATATCTTTAGATTTTAGTTGCCTCAAGAGCAAGAACTTAGTCTTCGGATCTGTGCAGAAAAGGAGTTAACAGGCCTGAGATTGCTACTCTTCAGTTCAGTTCAGTTCAGTCGCTCAGTCGTGTCCGACTCTTTGCAACCCCATGAATCGCAGCACTCCAGGCCTCCCTGTCCATCAACATCTCCTGGAGTTCACTCAGACTCATGTCCATTGAGTCAGTGATGCCATCCAGCCATATCATCCTCTGTCGTCCCCTTCTCCTCCTGCCCCCAATCCCTCCCAGCATCAGGGTCTTTTCCAATGAGTCAACTCTTCGCATGAGGTAGCCAAAGTACTGGAGTTTCAGCTTTAGCATCATTCCTCCCAAAGAAATCCCAGGGCTGCTCTTAGAAAGTTCTATTTGCGAGGTTAGCGTCTAGGCATTTGGTTTTCAAAGTGCTTAGTTAACTTGTGCAGTTCATTGTGCCTAGAGTTTTGTGCTAACAGTACAATTTATGTTAGAATTCCTGCTTCCCTTCTGTGAGTCTGGAATTTTTTCGTGTGCTAGGCAAGGAGCACCTGCATGACCAGCCCCCTGTAGAAACCTTGGGCACCAAGTCTCTAAGGAGCTTCCCTAGGCTGGATCAGGGCACTGTATTGCAGTGTTTTCATTGCTGTGTTACTTGTTCTCTCATAGAAGGGAGAGAGCATAAGGAAGTCTACACCTGGAATCCTTCAGATTCTCCACATGATTTTTCCCTTATGATCTGGCCGGGATCAGGTTTCTTACTACACTGTAGGAAATCTTAGATGTTAAGTACAACTAGAGGCTGAATTCTTTCAGTTCTTCAAGTCAATGTTCAGATATAGGGGTGGTCTTGGGTATCCCTGACACAGTATCCTTTCTAAAACAATTTTTACAGCAAGCGCTCTATAAATCTTTTGTGACTGCCACAAGTCTCCCAAGCATTGTAGATGTTTACAGATTTTAACAGTTTCTTCTTTTGGTACTATTTTCTATTTATTTTGGCTTTAAAAAATTGTATCATTATATAATCAGATCAACATTTTTAGTATATGATAGTTACGAGGCATCCTTTTCACTTTTCACTGCTTATAAAGAATGGTTCTAAATTATGATTTTCTCAGGGTATATGCCCGGGAGTGGGATTGCTGGGTCATATGATAGTTCTATTTTTAGTTTTATTTTTTTAAGGAACCTCCATACTGTTGTCCATAGTGGCTTTGTCAATTTACATTTCCACCAACAGTGCAGGAGGGTTCCTTTTGTCCATACCCTCTCCAGCATTTATTGTTCGTAGATTTTAAAAAACGTTTTATTTTGATTGGAGTATAGCCAATTAACAATGTTGTGATGGTTTCAGGTGAAGAGCCAAGGGATTTGTTTGTAGATTTTTTGGTGATGGCCATTCTGACCAGTGTGAGGTGATACCTCCTTATAGTTTTGATGCGGGGACGGTGGGATTGAGAGCCAAGAAGGAAGGGATATTTGAGCACATGTAGCTAATGCACTTTGTTGTACAACATTGTAAAGCAACTATACCCAATTTAAAAAAGGAATGTGTGTGTGTGTGGTGACTCAGATACGAGTCGCTCAATCGTATCTGACGCTTGTGACCCTATGGACTGTAGCTTGCCAGGCTCCTCTGTTCATGGAATTCTCTAGGCAAAAATACTGGAGTGGGTTTCCATTCCCGTCTCCAGGAGATCTTCCCAACACAGGTGTCGAACCTGGGTCTCCTGTGTTGGAGGCGGATTCTTTACTGTCTGAGCCACCAGGGAAGCCCTTAAAAAAAGAGTAGTTCTGGTTTTGTTTATTCGTTACCTTTCCTTCTCTAGATTTCAAGCAAGATTTGATATTGCTGGACCAGTTCTTTCGGGCTCTTCTGATGCAGAATCAAGGGAAAATGTAGAGGGAGAGAAGGGGTGAGGTTTGAGGACTGGATCTGGGAGAAGAGTTTTGGTAGGAGGATCTGAAGGAAAAAGGTAAATGAAGGAGCTTGTGTGATGTGTGGTAACCGTGTGAGAAAGGAAGTTTTATGGGTTGTTGCTGGGGACTGAATCCCTTTACCAGTATTTGAGAAATTAAAAAAGAGAATTTATTGTTTTGAAATGACTTCTTGGTTGCTGAGTTGTTTTTCATTGAATAATGACCCATCCTAAGACCAAATCACATTCATAGTTCAAATCTTAAGTTTTGCATTGATTTTACTTTAGGATAAGAACCATACCATTTGTAGTTCTGAATTTAGCATGTGTAAATCCTTAAAAAATTTTTTTAATATTGGCTGATTGCTTCATACACAAGCATTTGTTAAATGCCTTTGGCTTGCCAGGCGTGAGATATGAGGGATACATAGAGGAGTGAAAAAGGACACCTTTCCTACGCCAGAGAGGGAAAGTTGCCTGTACCCCTCATTTCCATTCCTGGGCAGTAAATACTAGTGGCAGGATGTGGGCTCCCCTTTTCTTTGCTGCACCCCATGGCATGTGGGATCTTAGTTCTCCAACCAGAGATCGAACCTGCACTTCCTGCATTGGAAGTGCAGAGCCTTAACCACTGGACCACCAGGGAAGTCCCCAAAAGCATCTCCTTTGCCCACCATGGCATTGTTCCTGACTAGGCTCCATGATGTACAAGGAAAAGGAAATCCGGTCTTTACCTCTAGGTACCAACTAGAGAGTTTGGAAAAAAGGTCCATGGTATTTGTGATTGGGGAAGTAAGTCTCCAAGAGAAGGGCAGCCTGCTGTCTTTCTGAAATCTCTACAAGGTGCCTCTGCAGTCAAATTTCCTAAGGTCTAAGCTTTTCAGCCCAGAAATTTGACTGGTTGTGAGAGGGGCGTGTTTCCTGGGTGAGGACTCATATCAATCAGCTAATGAGACTGATGTGCCAACGAGAGTGACATACTAACTTGCAATAAAAAATACCACAGTCCCAGAAATCAAAATACTCATCAGCCTGACCACCATGTTCTATTCCAACAGACAGACCTTATGGCAAACCAGTCAGTAACCAGGATGGATGAGCACAGAACTGAAGCTTGAGGAGTCCCTTATATGACTTGTATAATTTGTGCTGAGCTAAAGTGGGAATTCACCTCTATAGAGTAACAGCTTTGGTCAGGAGATTTTAAAATCTTCTAATTAAGACTTCTTTTGAGCTGAAGAGAGCTTGGGCAGCACTTTCTGCATTTGCGTCTATGGCCTCATTTTCCTACAATTATGTGAATGGCAACCAGACTTTGTGTTGAGTCATCTTTAAAAAAAAAAAGATATGTGTGTTTTCAATTGTATTTTAAGGCAACTTCTGCTTGTTTGGGAGCCACTGAGTGACTCTAAGTTGACAAAGCATATGTCTATTCTGATGAGTAATTTTTAAATAATTTAAATCATGAAGCTTAGAGTGTGATCTAATTCCCAGTTTTGAGGTTTGGCAGAGGAGGGCCTCTCACAGCAGGCTTCATGCCTGTATTGGTGGAGGAACCAGGATACACATTTCTGAATTTTATGACCTTGGATTTCAGTGGTTTATTTATGTAAATAGTGGAGCTGGTGAAGCAATTATAATTCATTTCCTCATTGTCTGATTACCAATTTCAGCTGTTAGTTTTTTACCTTTCTTTAGTTACTGCTTACTTGATTTCCCCAGAATTAATTAGCATGAATAATTTTCGCAAATACGTTGGCTCTTACTAACATTGTAGCACTATCTACTAGCAAAACAGGCCATCCAATGGTTAGAATCATAAATTCATAGACTGCCTATGAGTTTGCATTGTATACTTACCAACACCTCACAGAATAAGTGACTTCCCCAAGGTCACACACCTAGTTAGTGGTAGAAATGGCATAATTTTGCAATTCCTGTGATTTTTCACGTATCTTACTATTTTATTTGTATTATGTGTCAGTCTCTCTGATGGAAAATATGTGTTTATTGAGTGCAGGCCTTTGTGTACTTTTGTACCCTGAGTGCCTGGCATATTGCCTAGGGATGAAAAAAGACTTGTATAAAGGATTAGATGATAATAATAAGAAAAAACTTAGGCTTTTTCTTGGGTCCTCATGAGGTTTTTCCCACTACCTCACATACAAAAAATTAAAGAGTGTATTCATTATTTATTCAGCACGTGTTATGCTCAAGGCAATCTGGTAGGTACTGTATTGAACAAAGATGATAAAGACACAATCCTGTTCTAAAGATACAGAGATTGTAAGATTAAACCTACTCATGACTGGAATGCAAGGTAGACTTAATGTGCCCTAAAGGAGATACAACTGCATGACTAAAGCAAGTCAGAGAACAGAGCTGTTGTGGGAAAAGGAGAGAAGACTTCATGGAGGAGGTGACTTGATCTGAATCTTGGAGGAGCATCTCGATTTCAGAGATAAAAATGAGCCAGTAGATTGGGAGAACAAGGGAACCATAGGAAATAGGAAGGTGACTCGATTTTGAAGAACTGTAAGAAGTCTCTCTTAGGTGTGATGTGTGAGGGGTGGTGTGTGGATGTGCAGGGGAATGGGGCAAAGCAAAGACAGGAAGTTGGCTAAGTTCCCAAACAGCTTTACCTGTTCAGGCTCAGGGATGTGCACTTGCCCCATTAACCTCTGTGGTTTTCAAATATGGGAGTGACGACCACATAGGTTGACAACCCACGTAGGTTGTTTGGCAGCAGGAGGTGGGCTGCTCTGGAGGGGCAGGAGAATGAGGCAGTTTGGGAGGTAACTGATATAGCTCAGGAAGGAGTAAGTGAACCATGGGGATGGCAGCAGAGACAAAAAGGAAGGAGTAGTGTGTCAGCCTACATGAACAACACGCCATGGGAAATGCAAGAGGAGGAAGAACCAAAGATGGAGATGCCATTAACAGTGTACATTTCATACTTATCACAGCTTATTAAAATTTTCTGCATGAACACTGATCTTCTTGTTAGTCTGTGAGTTCCTGGAGGACAGGGCCCATGGGATCTGCATCTACCAAAATGAATACAGTAGATGCTTGGTAAATGTTTGTTGGATAAACAACTGGGACTTAGGAGATCTGACTTGGTAATAGCAGCTGCAGTGTTGATGGAAATAACATGATTGTTTCAGGACGTTCTGGAATTGGGGGATGTCTGTTTTTCAGATGCAATTTCTAGAATTAGAAAGAAGTGGGAAACAAGCTGATATATAAGTGAGGACAAGGTAAAAAGAGGAAAGAGATGGTATACTTGAGTACAGAGAAGATATAGTAACTGCTTTTTTCAAGATGTCAGGTGAGATTGGAGAGAGAATGCAGCACACACTCCATGGGGGTACAGGGCAGACGGGGAGGACTGGGGTGGGCATGTGGGCTGTGGCAGTCGGTACGCGCTACAGGGGGTGGGGGATCCTGGAGTTGAGTGTGCAGGCTCTGG
Source organism: Bubalus kerabau (assembly GCF_029407905.1). Classification (NCBI taxonomy): domain Eukaryota; kingdom Metazoa; phylum Chordata; class Mammalia; order Artiodactyla; family Bovidae; genus Bubalus; species Bubalus kerabau. The sequence continues at coordinate 20,597,163 of NC_073641.1, forward strand.
AATCAGACTGCTTGAGTGCAAACGCAGGCTCCTCTACTGATTCATTATGTGGTTTCAGTGACCTCACTTTCTCTTACCTCAATTTCCTCTTCTTCAAATGAGGATAATAAAAATACGTGCATAAACACATGTGCGGCACTCAGAACAGAGCCCAGGATGTAGCAAGCACTCCATAAGCATTAGCTACTCTTCTTATTGGAGCCCACTGTGACTGCTTTGTATGCATTATCCCTCTTAGTCCCTTAATAACTATGTAGGTGGCTGTAATCATTTTCATTCCACAAATGAGGAAAGCGAAGTGCAGAGAAGTTTCATAATTTGCTCACATTCACACAGTCATGTCATAGTAAAGCTCACCTAAGACAGATTCTTCCTCAATCCGTCAGACACCCAGGCGGGGGCACTTTCTGCTAAAACGCACTGAGCTAGCGAGCTCTGTTAAGACCACTTGTGAGTACTTTAGATTTGATCAGGAGGTACTGGGGCCTATGGCAGACCCTGGGGCTGGGGAATAATGTGAGGAGTTCCCAGGCCCCAAGGTCTGCCACAGCCCCCTAATACCTCCTGATCAAATTTAAAGTACTCACAAGCAGTCTCAGCAGAGCTCTCTAGGTTAGTGCGTCTGCTGGAAAGATTCATCTGGCAGTCTTGTAAAAGAGAGAAGGCAGGAAGATTGAGGTGCTAAGGATTCAGACCAGAGATGGCTGAGAAAATGACAGGATGTGGCAAACCAGAGTCGAGCCGTGATGGCAGAACCAGCTGAATTTGTGTCTGACATACATGAGATGGACCTGATGGTATAGGGTGGAAATTGACTAAAGGGGTAGGTGTGGGGGTGGAGCTTGGAGCTTCAACTTGCAAGTTTCAAACACCGGACTCTAAGAAAATATTAGTACCATGTACCATGATGAGGAAGTTGGGAGGAGAGCCACTTGAGTCACTGCCTTCTTCAGAAGTGGCTACAGAGAAGTGACTGTAGAAGAAAATAGTGTCTGAGCATCAGAGTGGGACACTTCATTACTTGTAGTGGCAGTTTGGCTCTGATGGGAACACCCTTGCTAGCCTCTACTTCACTGTCAACGCAGCTCTGCCTCCCTCCTCCATTTAGGAAGAAAGCTGATGTGTTGTTCCTTTTTTCCCTGGAGTAGGATGTTTTCTGTACACGATTGGCACGTGACGTCCTTTGAAAAAGACAGGTAGTTCTTATCCATAGCAAGTACAGTGATTTGCATTTGAGGAGTTAGGAAAATCAGTTCTGTTGACTTCCTGTTTTCTATTTCAGGCCTCTGAGCAGAACTTCCCTTTTGAGTAGGGCCCAGCAGAAAACACAAAGCTGGAATTTTCTCCCGAAGGTGAACTCACGAAGGGATAAGTAAGTTCATGGTGTGAGGTGTTTGCCTCCCCGCGCTCTCGAAGTTTGTCCTTCAGTTGCTCTTTGAGGAATGTTTCTGCTCTTTTCCTGCAGGTCAGTCCCAAACCTTTAGTGCACCCGGGTGTGGGGGTCGGGGGTCAAAATGTGCTGCTCAGACCGAGCTCGTGACCAGATTTGGAGATTACAGTAGCTTCTTCCTTCGACAGTTCCTGAGAGTATTACAGTTTGTATTATCTTGTTCAGGCTTCCTGTCTGAACACTTCATTTTGCTTGCTGGCGCGAAAAGGTGAGGGAAGCTGAACTTTTCAGTTTTTCCTCCCCTCCTCTCTCTTCTTTTCCTCTTTCTCTGTTCATAATTCAAAATTATATTCATTTTATCATCTTATTGCTTCCTTCATAGCACCCTCTGAGGTGGCTATTACAATCCCTATTTTATAGAAGGTGAGACTGAGGTTGCAGTGAATTGTACTGTCTTTGCCAAGGTCATTCAGTTAATGACAATTCTGAGCCTGAATCCTCAATCTTTTGTCTTTGGGTATCTCCTGATATTTTTCCTCCCAAACCACATTGCTTCTCTGGTAGTGGCTATGGCCTTTAGGTGGAGAAGGACATGGCAGCCCACTCCGGTGTTCTTGCCTGGAGAATCCCAGGGACGGGGGAGCCTGGTGGGCTGCTCTTTATGGGATCACACAGAGTCGGACACGACTGAAGTGACTTAGCAGCAGTAGCAGCAGCATGGCCTTTAGGATGCTGACGGAAAGGAGAGTAAATGGTGGCTGAGAACCCTGATGAGTAAAACAGAAAATGTAAACTAAGGATATGGCTGTGCAATTCTTCAAGCATATAGGACTTCAGGTCTCTTTTCGTGTTACAGACTTTAGAATGATGTGACCAAGGGAGTTATTTCCTGCGTGCGAGGGGCATAACTAAGAGTCAGGCGCAGGTGTAGTGGAGGTTCGCATGTTGTACTCAGGTGATGAGAGTTCTGCTGGTTGTTGGGCTGAGGATGGTATTTAACATAAGAAGATACTTTGATTCTCCCTGTTCCCCAAATCTTGGCAAGGCAGATGAGTAGGAGGGGAATCAGTTGTTAAGTTGAGGTTGATGGTGAGTATCTGGACTCTAACAGTGCTTCAGTTCTGAATGCAGAAAAAAGGGATTGGAAATTGTGGCTGCTTAGAAGCTGGTAAGGTTGCTCTGGCTTCTTTTGAAGGCATGAGAATTAGGACAGAGAGCAAGGCCTGTGGAAGTCTTGGCTGTCCATCTTGCCTGGCACGTCTGTGGAATAACCCTGCTATGCCAGGGCTCTGGGAACGTTCCTTTGATTTCAGAGGTGTCCTCAGGGCGAGTCACATGACCAGGTTGTCTTGATAGATAGTAAACTCCAAGGGACCTTCTGTACCAGGGCTGGCAGATGTCCTCCTGATACGGACTGTGAGCAGTAGCCAAGGCAGGCAGTGCCCTCTCTTCCTGAATTCAGCCCCTCGCCCCTCAGCCCCAGAGCAGAAGTGCCTGCGAGGGCAGTGGTCTGGGCACTGGCCTGGGGCCACTGCCCACAAGGCTGTGAGATCCTGACCATTCTCCTTCTGGACTGTCACATAGCAGGGAGTGAAAGAGGGCAACCAAATATCGTGGCGAGGAGGGACTGGCAAATGTGGACCCAGCTAGCAGAAATCCCACTGGAGCAAGAGATGCTGAGAGAGGAGGATTTGGGAAGGAAGCTCAGAAGCCTCAGTCCCTGAAAGCACACTCAGGCTTGATATGGTCCAGGTGTGGGGTTAGATTTCCCTGCAACTGACTGACAGAAATGGGGTGGGATGACACACAGAGGGGGCCTGGGGGTAGAAGATAAACGAGAACACAGTTTTGCAATTGACCAGAGGCTGGCTGGTCGCAGGCCACAGGCCTCTGGAGAGAGCTCCTCTCTCTGTGCATTATAGAAAAGCAACCATGCCATCGGCTCTTAAAAAGTCCAGGACAGAATTTCTGTAAACTGGATTCTATTTTGAAGGCATGAAGGAATATGACCACTGAAAAGAACCTCATGGGAATTACTTTCAAAAAACAGAGAATCATTTTAAGGAGTAGACACTCAACACCTTTTTTTTTTTTTTTTTTTTACTTCTTCAGGATTTGAAGGATGGGTTTTATTTCAACAGAGAATTAGAGTAGAAGAACAGTCATGAACAATGCAGTAATATGGAAAATTAAACAGTAAACAAAGTAAAGATCATGAATCAGCTAGAAGCCAAGTTTTGCCTTGAGTATATAAAGTGTGTTGAGGTTATTAACTGCTTGGTTTTGAGTCCCTGAATGTTCATGCCTTTGCTCAAAGTAAGAGTCAGCATTTTGCCCAGGGAGGCAAAAGTTTTTCTCGTACCTATGTGGAATGCAAAGCTCTTAACTGAATCTAGTAATTAACTTGGGCTTCCCAGGTGATGCTAGTGGTAAAGAACCTGGCTGCCAATGCAGGAGACATGAGAGACGTGGGTTCAATCCCTGGGTTGGGAAGATACCCTGGAGGAAGGAATGAACACCTTATTTGTCGGCTACTTTTGAAAGTTGGGAGAAACCATTTCATTAAACAATTTAAACAACATGGAAAAGTTACTTTCATTGAGAAACTGTGATTTTTTTCAGGAAAGGCCTTCTCCAATAGCACTTTTCGAGATAGTTACAGAAGGACAATCCTTGCCAACAGAGACACTTGGCCTCTAAGTCTGGCTTTTGGAAAATGAGCATGTATTACTTTATTTTTTTTCTAAACAGGACACTGTGAGCTCTGTCATGTACACTATGAAAATAATTGGTGTTAGTACACTTTGTGCCAGAGTTCATGCTTGTTGAAAGGTGATTGGATTCAAACCAGGAGATTTAAAGGTCAACCGGTTGTTCTTAAACAGTGCAGAACTTTAACTCTTTCATTGTCATAGATTTTAACCAAATGGCCATTTTAGGAAGGAGAGACTGCATACTGTGTTTGAACTTTCTGACCTTTTTGTTCTTAAATTTTTTAAAGTTTCTTGAGGATGCAAATAGTCTGAGAAATGCCTTCTTAGCTGGCATTTGGAAATGGGTGGGAGGAGAGACTTGGTTCTTTTTAAACTACTAAATTTAGATCAGAACTCTAATGGGAGAGTGGACATCACATAAGCAAGTCTAAATGTCAGGCTGAAAGGTTTCTCTTTTTTAGTAAGTTTTTCAAATTTGTTGGTAAGACTTAGTAATAGACCTCTCTTTCTAATCTTCCCATCTTTGAGTGATTCTTTTTTTTTTTTTTTAAGTTCTTTGAAAAGCCTGATGGAGAAGCCACAATCTAATTATCAACATTTAACCCAGCTGTTTGATTTTAGCTCCATTTATCAAGTGGGCTTTGGGATTTCGATGACTTTTTTTTTTTCCTTAGTAGTTTTGGATGCATAGGTTAAATGGTTTATTTTGTTGCTCTTCCAAATACCTTCTGCCTACCAGCCTTTTTCCTGGGTTTCTGCAAATAAGTTAGGGGACTGACCTGTCTCAAATCATTAGGGTGAATTGTAGTCAGCTGACGTTAAGCCTTCTTGTCTTTTTTCAGATTAGTGTCTTGGTGAGTCCCGAGAAATTGTTCAACATTTTATTATGAGGGCCCTAGTTTGGAAGCTACAAAAGCAGTATCTTTTAAAGAGAAAAGCATCCTCTCTGAGATTGGCACTGGACATTTCCCCATACAAAAGTTGACAAGTGAAGCCCGTACAAAAAGAGTCCAAGCATCTATCTACCTTGAGAGTGTGTGAACTCATAGTGATAACAAAAGGCAAACTAAAGTGACCCTGAAAAATCACTGAGTCCCATTTTGTCAAGAAGATACTTAATATTCTCTTCTTTTTTGGTTCCTTCAAAGTTGGCTCTTAGTTCCTTTCTAAATTCTCCACATCTTTGCATCTGTGAGACTGTGCCAGTTACTTAAAAACTCTGTGTCTCACTTACCTCGCCTGCAAAATGGGGAAAACATTACCTACCTCAGTGTTACTGTGAAAATTTAATGAGTTGATTCATGTAAGATGCTTGGAACAATGCCTGGCATAAAACAGATGCTCAACAAATATTGTCTTATTATTATCATTATTTTATTTTTTGTGGTAATTCTATCTCTTTCACCAATTGCTGTGCCATATGGAAATGGTTGCTCTGGTTGAGGATTATTCTGGTTGAGATTGTGCAAACCCAGGAGTTCAGGTTCAAGCTGCTCTCCATTTCATGTTTTAAAGGCCTCATCTTTTTTTGCTTAAACCCCAGCTGAGGTTGGCTGGGAGACATCCTGTGGGAGATGGTGGCCCTAAAGCAGGGAGCTGGGTCAACAAATTGCTAGGGTGGTTCTTGAGGGAAGAGATGGAGAGCCAGACTTGGTGACAGTTCAGCCACTGAGGGAGAGGCTAGAAGACCAAAGCAGGTAAAAAGCAGAAGTGCAGCTCAGGAGTGTTTTCAGAAAGGGACTAGCAGACAGGAGCCAGGAGGAGGCCCAGGAAATACCTCCTCAGACAGCTGCCCTTGATCTTCACTCACTGCCTCTGCGGCACCTTGTCCCCTTCTAATACGCCCTCTGAGCCTCTAATATCCTTCCAGGGCTAACACTCAGTTGTCCTTTACGTACTCTTTGAAGACACTGGGTTCCGGCTGCCTGCCTTACCCTGTTGTTCTCATGTTTTCCCTCAGTTAGCTCACGCATAACCTCCAGTTTTCACCATTAACTCTCATTCAATTCTGTTCTATCACAAAGTATTCTCAAATCTAAGGTTTATGTCTAAGCTAAAAGGAAAATGACATAGCCACAAAATACTTGCCATGGTAGGTACCAGGCATTATACCATGTAATCACACTTGGAATTCTGTTGGAAAATAGTTCCCAGAGCATGGTTTTTCAAATATTTTTTTACTGAGTCAACAATAAGAAACAGATTTTACATTGTAGTCTCCATACGTATGTACATATTTCTGTGTGTGTGGATACATGTGTGCATAACTTAAGTAAAATTGTCATGAAATGATGCTTAATCTTGACAATTTCTATCTGAAATTAAGGCTGTTTGTAACCCACTAAGCATATAACCTGCGATTTGAAAAACCTTAATCTGGAGTATTATCCAGGATCTAGTGATTGCCTTTTGAGCCCTTACGTGTTATCCATATATCATACATGAAAGATGATTGTGACCATCTGTTACATTTTCAGGGAGTTTTTCTTAAACAAAAAAAGAAATTCAGGTCAAGAATAGCATATTATCTGTAAAACAATTTATCTTTCCCCTTATACTCTTTCCTGATAATTATTCTCCCTTAATTCCCCCTAAGAAATGACTTTACTAATTTCTAATGCCATACATTAGTAGTTTAGAAAATGTTTTTGAAAGAAATTAAAGAAGATCCAAATAAATGGAGGACTATGCTGTGCTCATGGATGGAAAGATTCTATGTGGGCATAGATACCGTATGTCATAGGGTTGTCAGTTCTTCCGTAAAAAGGTCAATGCTACCAGAAAATGCCAGCAGCTTTTATTTTCTTAATGGAGAGTCACATTCTTATTTTAAAATTTACATGGAAATAAAATTAGCTAAGAATAGTCAGTCCAGTCCTAAAGAAAAAGAATGAAGAGTAAGACTCCCTCACATATTGATACTTATAAAGTATGTTAAATAAGACATTGCAGTATTGATATAAAGTTGGAAACTACTCTGCATTGGGAGCTTAGAGTCTTAGCCCCTGGACCACCAGAGAAGTTCTGCATTAGTTTTATCATCTGTAAAATGGGGTCAATAATTTCTACTTTAAAATGCTGTTTTTAAGAATAAAATTAAAAAAAGAATAAATGGGGTGAGAAATGAGTTAGTATCGTGATATATATTGTTGTTGTTCAGTTGCTAAGTCATGTCCAGTTCTTTGTGACCCCATGTACTGTAGCATGCCAGGATTCCCTGTCCTTCGCTATCTCCCTGAGTTTGCTCAAACTCATGTCCATTGAGTCGGTGATGCCATCCAACCATCTCATCCTCTGTCATCCCCTTCTCCTCTTGCCCTCAATCTTTCTCAGTATCAGAGTCTTTTTCAATGAATTGGCTCTTTGCATCAGGTGGCTGGAGCTTCAGTTTCATCACCTTTCCTTCCAATGAATATTCAAGGTTGATTTTCTTTAGGATTTACTGGTTTGATCTCCTTGCTGTCCAAGGGACTCTCAAGTATCTTCTCCAACACCACAGTTCAAAAGCATCAATTCTTTGGCGCTCAGCCTTCTTTATGGTCCAACTCTCACATCCATACATGACTACTGGAAAAACCATAGCTTTGACTATATGGATCTTTGTTGGCAAAGTGATCTCTGCTTTTTAATACACTGCCTAGATTTGTCATAGCTATTCTTCCAAAGGAACATTGATTTTGGAGGCCAAGAAAGTAAAATCTGACACTGTTTCTACTTATATTTGCCATGAAGTGATAGGGACAGATGCCATGATCTTTGTTTTTCGAATGTTGAAGCTTTTTCACTCTTCTCTTTCACCTTCATCAATAGGCTCTTAAGTTCCTCTTCACTTTCTGCCACTGAAGTGGTATCGTCTACATATTGGAGGTTGTTGATATTTCTCCCAGCATTCTTGATTCCAGCTTGTGAGTCATCCAACCCAACATTTCATATGATGTACTTTGCATATAAGGTGTCACCCTGCTTATTTAACTTATATCATGATATATATTGCATCCATTATTGTTATTATTATTCTTTATATAGTATAATATTGCTGCTATCTTTGTTCATAGAACAGTATATTGTATTGGGAGATGATATCTGGTAGGAGAATGATTCTTTATGAAATAAATAACTTAAAATAACATCACTTTTTTTGGATTTTATAAAGGTATATACTTGGTGAACACGTAAGCCAATGGCATAAATTCTGCATTCTTAATTAAAATTAAAATTAAACCATTAAACATGGTTAATTTTGTGTGTCATCTTGGCTGGATTGCAGAGTACCCAGACATTTGGCTAAACATTATATCTGGGTGTGTCTGACAGGGTGTTTCCAGCCAAGATGAACAGTGGAATTGGTAGACTGAGTAAAGCAGATTGCTTTCTGCAAGGAGAGTGGCCACCATCCAATCTGTTGATGCTTGAGCAGAACAAAAAGGTGAAGGAAGGGAGATTGACTCTGCCTGACTGCTTGAGCTGAAACATTAGGTTTTTGTCCTTTGCTGAGGTTTACACCATTGACCCTCCAGTTCTCAGAACTATACCACTGGCTTCCTGGGCCTCTGACTTGTTGGACTTCTCAGCTTCCATAATTGCATGAACCAATTCCTTATAACATATCCTGTTATAACCAACATCTCCTGTTGATTCTGCTTCTGTGGAGAACCCTAATACCATAAGCATTTATTCAATTTCTAACAAGATGATGTCTGCCTTCTTGTTCCAGCTCTCAACTGTAAACAAGTATCCTTTTCTTGATATATTTAATGTTGTATTTTTTTGCTTTTTGATGGTGATTTTAGTGTTTACAGTGACCCCCAAATATAGTGTTGAATTGCTGTCTAGTGTTCTCAAACACAAGGAGTCTGTAATGTGTCTTGCAGAAGAAACATGCAAGAAACGTGCACACATCTAACATATGTGTTAGATGATCTTTATTCAGGCCTGAGCTATGGTGCTATTGGCTGTAGCATTTCAATGCTAATGAATTAACAATATATATTAATTAAGCTGTCTTTAAACAACCACACACATAAAATAAGATCATGTGTTGATTGGTTGATGAAAATGTTATGACCAGAGACTCACAAGATCCTATCTTCCCCCTAAGAATAATTGTTCAGTATTTACTATTTCAGTGTTTCCAGTGAACTTTGTAGAATATAACTACTATGAAGAACAAGAATCAAGTGTATAAAAACATTTTGTTTAAGCTGAAAAGATGGCCAATGAATGTGTACTTTTAAACATTTTGTAGATTTATAGTCAACCCAAACAAAGTGGGACTACTTTTATCTAGTTGTGGAAGACACTCTTTTCTGTTCTGCTTAGATTGGTTTATTTTAACAGACGTTTACTGGGGAATGGATTAAGTAAGTCAGGCGCAGTTGAGTCAGACTCAACCTTGTGCTGCACCGGAGCTCCCAGTCTACCATGGAAGGCCATCACAATTGTGAAATCAGCAGTATTGACATAACTTTGTATTCATGGAGCGGACGTCACACAGAGTCAAGATGTTGTGTTTCTTGATGTTCTGAACATAAAGAAACCCAGCCTAGATACAAACAACCACAGACTGTCCACAGAGTAGGGATCTTAACAACGTGTCAGTGAAGGTTGGTCTTATCTTAAGCTCCAGAAAGGATCCTAGAGGCTTAGTGCGTGATAAGGACCTAAGCATGTTTAGATGAAGTGCTGAGTCAGAAACCAGGTCCCATGGCTCAGATTGAGTCCTTTCCCACTAAACCATGGATGTTCTATGTTTTTAAATGGTTATTGGGTCTAGGCTTACAAATGAGCTTTTCTTCCAGAAATTCCACAGGTTTGATATTTAGAAGTGAGTCTGAGACTGTTCAGATATGAGCTCTGAGAGGCCTATTTGCTGTATTTGAGCTTTTTTTTTTAATTGAGTTTCCTATTTTTCAGCTGATTCTCAAAAGAGTTCATGATTCTGAAAAAGTGTAAGAACTTATATGCATATTCAGAAGTGTACTTTGTACCGTAACTAGTAAACTGAATTAGGGGTAATAGTGCATTTGACATTGTATTTTGTGCTATCAGTTTAGTAGAGAATTTTTAATGTTAAGACAATGTTAATTGTCGACTAGGGTGTGGCAAAACAAACTAACCTGTGGCAGTGTAAATTAGCACAAAATTTCTAAAAAGACATTTGGAAGCTTTTGAACCAGGTACCAAATTTAACCTTCACAATTCTACTCTGAGGAAGTACTTAGGAACTCAGGAAAAAATACTACGTATGAAGCATTATCCTACAGAATATACAAACTAAGAATCAAATGTTTAAAAGTTGTTGATTTCATTAAGATGGCTTAATATAATGAAAACTGTCTATGGCAAGATACCATGTAAAAAAAAGTCACAGCATATATAGTGTGATCATAATTTGCATATATGTGACCAGAAGAATGTATATTAACAGAGTTTATCTCCTTGGTACAGGTACTTCTTTCCTTCTCTCTCTTTTTTTTTTTTTTTGGTATTTTTCAAATTCTCTAAATGACTATATATTTTATAACCTGAAAAAATATTAAATAATATTTTGCCCATTTGCACTTTGATTTACCTAAGGGATGTTTCTGCCCATTTCTCTTAGTGTCCACATTTCAAAAAGTCTCATCACTGGTTTTGGCTGAAAGTTCAAATGGAAACTCAGTTATTTCACGTTTGTTCAATTACAGGCCGCTTTTCTTTCCTTGGTGTCATTTCTGACTAAACCTTTGTACTCATACCCCTTTCCAGTTCTTGCCTCTCTCCTCTTCTTTTTGTTCTTTCACTGATCTTTAAAAAAGAAATTTAAATGCTGCCTGCTTTTCTTTGGCAGCCTCAGCCTTTTTTCTCCTATTTGTACTACTTAGTTTCAGATATTCATGTGATCCTTGTTTCTTTTTTCATTTTTATTTTTTCTTATTTATTTATTTTTATTGAAGTATAGTTGATGTACAGGCTTTAATTGTGGCTCAGCTGGTAAAGAATCTACCTGCAATGTGGGAGACCTGGGTTCGATCCCTGGGTTGGGAAAGAATCTGCCTGCAATGCAGGAGACCTGAGTTCGATACCTGGGTTGGGAAGATCCCCTGAGGAAGGGAAAGGCTGCCCACTCCAGTATTCTGGCCTAGAGAAATCCATGGACTGTATAGTCCATGGGATCACAAAGAGTCAGACATGACTAAGTGACTTTCACTTTCACTTTCATAGTTGACTTACAATGCTGTTAATTCCTATTATACAACAAAGTGATTCAGTATCTCGGAGAAGGCAGTGGCAAGCCACTCTAGTACTTTTGCCTAGAAAATCCCTTGGATGGAGGAGCCTGGTAGGCTGCAGTCCATGGGGTCACTACGAGTATGAGTCGGACTCGACTGAGCAACTTCACTTTCACTTTTCACTTTCATGCATTGGAGAAGGAAATGGCAACTCACTCCAGTGTTCTTGCCTGGAGAATCCTAGGGACGGGGGAGCCTGGTGGGCTGCTGTCTATGCGGTCACACAGAGTTGGACATGACTGAAGCAATTTAGCAGCAGCTGCAGCAGCATATATATGTATCAATATATATTCATTTTAAAATATTCTTTTCCATTATGGTTTATTATGCTCACGCTCAGTTGCTCAGTCATATCTGACTCTTTGGGACCCTGTGGACTATAGCCCCTCAGGGATTATCTGTCCATGGGATTATCCTGGCAAGAATACTGGAGTGGGTTGCCATTTCCTCTTCCAGGGGATCTTCCCGACCCAGGGATCTAACCCATGTTTCTTGTGTCTCCTGCACTGGCAGGCAGATTCTTTACCACTGTGCCACCTGGGAAGCTCCCATGGCTTATCATAGGGTTTGTTAAGTTGGAGGATAATTGCTTTATAATAGTGCGTTAGTTTCTGCTGTATAATAGTGTGAATCAGCTATAAGTGTACATACATTCCCGCCCTTTTGGGCCCCCCTCCCACTACCTCCACCCACCCTTCTCGGTCATCATAGAGCACCATCATAGAGCACCACTGAGCTCCCTGTGCTACACAGCTTTCCACTAGCCATCTGTTTTATATATAGCAGTGTATATATGTCAATGCTACTTTCTCAGTTCATCCCGCCCTCTCCTTCCCCTGCTGTGGCCACAAGCCCATCCTCTATGTCTGCATCTCTATTCCTGCCCTGTACATTGGTTCATCAGTACCATTTTTCTAGATTCCACATATATGCCTAAATATATGATATTTGCTTTTCTCTTTCTGACTTACTTCACTCTGTGTGACAAACTCTAGGTTCATCCACATTACTCTAATGACCCACTTTTCTTCCTTTTTATGATGGAGTAATATTCTTTATCCATTCATCTGTCAGTGGACATCTAGGTTACTTCCATGTCCTGGCTGTTGTAATTAGTGTTGCGATGAACATTGGTGTACATGTGTCTTTTTCAATTATGGTGACCCTTGTTTCGTTACCCCTGTTTTTCCTTTTGGAAGTCAGAAGCAGCATTCATGGAATACTTGCTTCCAAACCTCAGAGCCTCAGTAGTACTTTTGTGTCATGCTGCGTGCTTAGTCGCTCAGTCATGTCTGGCTCTTGATGACTCCATGGACTGTAGCCTGCCAGGCTCCTCTGTCCATGGGATTCTCCAGGCAAGAATACTGGAGTGCGTTGTCATTCCCTTCTCCAGGGGATCTTCCTGACCCAGGGATTGAACTGGGGTCTCCTGCATTGCAGGCAGATTCTCTACTGTCTAATCCATCAGGGAACCCCAGTACTTCTGTGTTAATTTTTACACATATTATTTTGGGGATTTCACAAGTATTTTCCTGCTGTGTCAGAAGCAGGTATGACAGGTGTTTATGTTTCCTTGCATGCGTACATGTGTGTGCTTGTGTATATGTGTGCATATATGTGCAAGAGCACGTGCAGATATGGGATGGTCAGGTCGGGAACTGTGTCCAGACTGTATGCAAAGAGCGGGAATATCCTAATCCATTCTAGTATCAGCAGGCTCACGTCTGTACTTGGAAAGCTTTGGTGAAGATGATGCAAACTGGGTTGGTTCTGTGGGCCTGCCAGCTGATAGCAGGCTGTTTTGGAGCCAGGTAGGGTGACTTTTAATCTCTCCCAGAGCTTGTCAACTAGCAAAGAGATATGTATATTGGAAAAGATGGTAGAACTTGATTTATAAAAGTGTGAATGCAGGGCTGAATTAAAATGACACCTCAAGGAAGTGGCTCAGGACAAGATCAGGATATTCTTTGAGTCAAAAATCAAGCCTAGGATTTATAGGATAAACATTTTTACATGTAAATTGGAATTCAAAGTAGATATTTGTAATTGAAGTACTATGTGCATTTTATTTTCGTAAATCTAAGGTCTGGCTTTGAAATTTGCTCCAAGGTAGGTCCATCAGCATCAGGCCTTGAAAATTTGCCTGATAAGTCAAACCTATGATGAAAAGAACCAGGCAAATAAGATACTGGCTTGTAGTGTGCAAATCCCACGGCTGTACTATGGAGCACTCAGTGTCTCCTAGCAGAGAAAAATGTACCTTGACACGCTTCCTGGGATCGACAGCTCTTCATCCTTCAATCTAAAGAGAGTTGGGTGGAGAAAGGATAGATAGCTAGGGAGATGAATGATTTATTTTAATATTATTTCCTTTAAGCCCAGTTACATGGGTGAAAATTGGATTATATGAAATTTACATGGTTAGAAATAAGCATGCAAATGACATGAAATTCCTAAATGCATCAAAGCATCAGAGAGTGAGCCCTGTTGTACGCGGAGGGTGCGGAACAGTGCTAGTGCCATAGGTGGCCCTGGCCATGACTGACTGGGCTTCGAAACAATGTGACCAAGTTGACCTTTTCCCTGGCTGCCTGAGTCTCCTCTTTCTATGCCATCTTACCATACTTCCTTCCTCTCTCCCCTTAGAGTTATAAACATCCCCTTCACTTTCTGGGATGACCAGTCAAGTACATCTTTGTGCACATGATGTAAGATTTATATTAATTCCATTTGGGCATTTGAATTTGACATTGCAAATGTTGTGGAATAAGATGTATGTTTCCTACAGAACAGACTGATGAGCATTTCATGCTTTTGTTTGGTTTAGGTGAGCTCTCCTGTTGGCAGTCTGTGTGATATTGGGAATCTGACTTCTTATTTAAACATGCTCCCCCTTTTTTGCTTGTCATGATGATTATTAACTTTTAAGTTAAAGTCCCTACATCAACTGAAATGGCAAATAAATTTGAAAAAGAAGATGCAGCTTTTGGGAAAAGATGGTGGAAATAATTCTATTCTAGGTTTAGAACTTGAATCTGATCTAAATACAGATTCAGACTGTATTTAGAGCATTTTGCTTTGGCATCTCCATTTAGGTGTGGAGGAGGCTGTTTTAGAACCTCTTCTTCTTCTTCTTTTTTTTTTTTTTTACAGAGAGAATGAAACTGCCTGAGGGACAGTACAGAGCCTTGGTGAGGGCCAAGATAAAGTCTCGAAGTTGCTGGGCCACACCATGTCCCACAAACAGCAGATGCCATAGAACTGCTTTTTAAAAAATCCTGCCTTTCACATGTCATGCTAAAAATACAGACCTAAAAAGACCTGAAAAACTTGAAAGAACTAGACAAGCAAGGAGTTGCTTTTCATAGTTATACCAAAGCAATATGCAAGGTCATGGAAATAACGCAACAAACAAACAAGAGTGTACTGTGTAGAGTAAGACATATTAGCGCTTTCTAAAGTTCCAAAGCAGCTTTTGTAATGTATTCAGAACAGAAGTAAGAATGGAATCATAAAACTGGAGAGTCCCTAGGAGACTGAAAAAGCCCATAGAAAAGGATTCAATAACATTGGTGGGTCTGATAGAACGCATGTATTCCCCTAGACTTCTCATCTCTCTCTTTTCCCTCTTGAAATTTACCTTAGGGGAATGTTCTGTGGATTTCCACCTGCCAACTCAAACTTGGTGCTCTGGTTTTATAGCTATCTGCATATCTTATAGATGTCTTCTGCAGTTGCTTATTATGTGGCTTGTCACCTGGACTAAGCGCAAAGCTTTAAGGCCAAGAAACCTATCTTTCGTGTCTTTGGAATTTCTGCTATAGCTTGAGTATGACAGTTGTGTCCGCATATGGTGTAAAATGAATATTCCCTAACTCACTGGATACTTCCAGACTGAAAACAAGTTAATCAATTTTTCTTTTATTATTAATATGTGTGTGCCATATTCTGAAAATAGCTGTGAAAGACCAGATAAGAGAAAGGCTAGAGGAACAAGTTGCAGACGCAATAGTGAGAATGCAAAAGACCTTTAAAAATGTCTTGACATAAATAATAAAGATGGGAAAAGTAATAATGATATAACAACTTTCCATTCTGTAGCACTTGATTCTTCTGAAAATACTTTCAGATAATAAAGAAGAGTGGGATAAAGGTAGTAATAGAAATACCTGCAAGGAAAATAGTAAGGAAATGCAGAGATAAAAAAGCAAAACAACAAAAGAAAGGCAATGAAAATAAAGCCAAGCATAAAGAAATGGAAGGAGAATTTACTAACAAACTGGTGCAGTTGTTGGCTAAATTACCCACTGGACAGAGAGTCAAATATTAACAACATTGGTATTCTTTGAGCAGGTAGAGTGTGCCATCTAGATCACAGCATATTTTCATGTGTTCTACCAGATAGTGGGAGAGGGAGTGCCCTGGACTCGCTAACACTCTCCATTCTTTTTATAAAAATTAATTTCTATTAGAGTATAATTGCTTTACAATGTTCGTTAGTTTCTACTATACAGCAAAGTGAATAGCTATACATATACATATGTCCCCTCTTCTTTGGATTTCCTTCCCATTTAGATCACCACAGAGCACTGCATAGGGTATTCTGAGCTGTACAGTAGGTTCTTATTGTTGTTCAGTTGCTTAGTCGTGTCTGACTCTGTGACTCCATGGACTGCAGCATGCCAGGCTTCCCTGTCCACCATCTCCGAAAACTTGCTCAAACTCAATGTCCATCGAGTTGATGATGCTATCCAACCATCTCATCCTCTGTTGTCCTCTTCTCCTCCTGCCTTCAATCTTGCCCAGCATCAGGGTCTTTGTAATGAGTTGGCTCTTCGCATCAGGTGGCCAAAGTATGTGGAGCTTCAGCTTCAGCATCAGTCCTTCCGATGAATATTCAGGATTGATTTCCTTTAGGATTGACTGGTTGGATCTCCTTGGAGTCCAAAGAACCCTCAAGAGTCTTCTCCAACCCCACAGTTCAAAAGCATCAGTTCTTTGGCGCTCAGTTTTCGTATAGTCCAACTCTCACATCCGTACATGACCACTGGAAAAACCATAGCTTTGACTGGATGGACTTTTGTTGGTAAAGTTATGTCTCGGCTTTTGAATACGCTGTCTAGGTTTGTCATAGCTTTTCTTCCAAGGAGCAAGTGCCTTTTAATTTCATGGCTGCAGTCACCATCTGCAGCGACTTTGGAGGCCAAGAAAAGAGTCTGTCACTGTTTCCATTGTTTCCCCATCTGTTTGCCATGAAGTGATGGGACTGGATGCCAAGATCTTAGTTTTATACACAATATTGTATATATGTCAGTCTCAATTTCACAATTCATCCTTTGTTTGTTCTCTATGTCTGTGTCTCTGTTTCTGTTTTGCAAATAAGATCATCTATACCGTTTTTCTAGATTCCACATTAACGCATTAATATATGACATTTGTTTTTCTCTTTCTGACTTCACTCTGTATGACTAGGTCCACTCGCATCTGTACAAATGACCCAATTTTGTTCCTTTCTATGACTGAGTAATATTCTATTGTATATATGTACTACATTTTATTTTAATACTTTTAATTTTGTATTAGAATATAATTGATTAACAGTGTTGTGGTGGTTGTACCACATCTTCTTTATCTGTTCTTATTTTGATGAACATTTAGGTTGCGTCCACGTCCTGGCTATTGTAAATAGTGCTGCTGTGCACGTTGGGGTGCATGTGTCTTTTTAAATTACATTTTTCTCTGGGTATATGCCCAGGAGTGGATTTCCTGGGTCATATAGTAGTTCTATTTTTAGCTTTTTAAGGAGCCTCTATACTGTTCTCTGTAGTGGCTGTATCAATTTACATTCCCACCAACAGTGCAAGAAGGTTCCCTTTACGCCATACCCTTGCCAGCATTTATTGTTTGTAGATTTTTTGATGATGGCCATTCTGACCCGTGTGAGGTGATACTTCATTGAAGTTTTGGTTTGCATTTCTCTAATAATTAGTGATGTTGAGTGTCTTTTCGTGTGTCTATTGGCCATCTGTACATCTTTTTTGGAGAAATGTCTATTTAGATCTTTTTTTGCTCATTTTTTGATTGGGATTTTTTTTTTTTTTAATATTGAGCTGCATGAACTGTTTGCATATTTTGGAGATTCTTTGTCAGTTGCTTCATTTGCAAATATTTTCTCCTATTCTGAGGGTTGTTTTCTCATCTTGCTTATGGTTTCCTTTGCTGTGCAAAAGCTTTTAAGTTTAATTATGCCCCATTTTTTAATTTTCATTTTTCATTACTCTAGGAGGTGGTTCAGAAAAGATCCTGCTGTGATTTATGTCAGAGAGTGCTCTGCCTGTATTTTCCTCTAATAAGAGTTTTATAGTGTCTGGCCTTACATTCAAGTCTTTAATACATTTTGAGTTTATTTTTGTGTATGGTGTTAGAGAATGTTCTAATTTCATTCTTTCACATGCAGCTGTCCTTTTTTCCCAGCATCACTTATTGAAGGGACTATCTTTTGTCCATTGTATATTCTTTTTTTTTTTTTTTAATTTTATTTTATTTTTAAACTTTACATAACTGTATTAGTTTTGCCAAATATCAAAATGAATCCGCCACAGGTATACATGTGTTCCCCATCCTGAACCCTCCTCCCGCCTCCCTCCCCATTCCATCCCTCTGGGTCGTCCCAGTGCACCAGCCCCAAGCATCCAGTATCGTGCTTCGAACCTGGACTGGCAACTCATTTCATACATGATATTTTACATGTTTCAATGCCATTCTCCCAAATCTTCCCACCCTCTCCCACTCTCACAGAGTCCATAAGACTGTTCTATACATCAGTGTCTCTTTTGCTGTCTCGTACACAGGGTTATTGTTACCATCTTTCTAAATTCCATATATATGCATTAGTATACTGTATTGGTGTTTTTCTTTCTGGCTTACTTTACTCTGTATAATCAGCTCCAGTTTCATCCACCTCATTAGAACTGATTCAAATGTATTCTTTTTAATGGCTGAATAATACTCCATTGTGTATATGTACCACAGCTTTCTTATCCATTCATCTGCTGATGGACATCTAGATTGCTTCCATGTCCTGGCTATTATAAACAGTGCTGCGATCCATTGTATATTCTTGCCTCCTTTGTCATAGATTAGGTGAGCATATGTACGTGGGTTTATCTCTGGGTTTTCTATTCTGATCAATTGATCTATATTTCTGTTTTTATGCCAGTACCATCTTCACTCTTGTTCACTAGGGTCTTTTATTGATAATAGTCTGGCATTCTGTACTCTAGACATTCTTTAAAAAGATGCAGATGTGAGTGATACTCAGCCTCAGTAGCTCATTTCAGTAATTTCACAGAAGCTCAGGTAGGCTTGCTGTGGAAAGTACCATCGATTTCTGATCCTGTTGTAAGGTTCTGAAAACTTCCGAAGCTCAGGAGGCAGGTCTTACATTACTGTCAATAATACCGAACATGGTAACTTATTATAAAGTAGTTCCAAGATGACATCCCAACCATATTCTAGAACTGACCAGAGGCCACAAAAGGTCTTAAAATGACCTTTATTATTGCTTTGGAGGGATAAGCTACACATTTTAAAAGATATTTCTTCAATAAGGCGACCTACTTGCCTTTTGATGGTGGCAAGCTTCTCTACTTCAGGGTCTGTTTTGTTCAGATATAGTTGAAGGGCACATGACCCACACCAAAGTGTAAAGATCAGTATATTTTAAAGAGAAAGTCAGAATGAAAGATACGAGTGATGGTGAAAGATAAAACTCATCAAACCCTTGGAAAGTTTTCTCATATTCAAATGAAAAAAGAGATCAAATCTTTCTTCCTTTGAGAACACTAACATGGAGACAGACTTAATTGCTTTCTATGCTGTTGAAAGCACAGATCAACTGTTTTCAAGATTCAGAGATCAATACCCATGTTCTGGTAATATTTGACTTCTCACACTTGAGGTTTTGAAACCATAGAGAGCTCTTTCCTTTGGTGGATTGAAGACCTGCTAGGGTTTTGGTCCTTGCTCTGGCCTAATTACTTAATCTCTTTTGGCCTCAATTCCCTCAATTGTAAGGAGGAATAATTATATCTGTCCTTTATTATAATGATAATTTCCGTTTCTAAATGTCTGCCATGTGTCAGGTACCGTGCCGTGCCTTTGGCATATGTTATTTTTAAATCTCTCATCAATTCTGCAAGGAAGGAATAATTATCACTCATGTTTTGCAGTTGAGAAAGCCAAGGCTTAGATTCCTCAGGTCACACAGCTAAGAGGTGGCAAAGCCAGGATAGAAACCTTCATGTGTGTGGACAAAAGCCCCTTCCCAGTCCTCCATGAGATTTTGAATTCATTTAAAATGAACATTTGGGGATGTATTTGGAAAATAGAAAAGTTCTTTGTAGATTCATGTTCTTATTACCATTATCATCCTGATGAATATAAATCAGTTAATGTGTATTTATTGAATTCCTTACAGGAATGATTCCCTGGTAGCTCAGATGGTAAAGAGTCTGCCTGAAATGTAGGAGACCTGGGTTTGACCCCTGGGTCAGGAAGATCCCCTGGAGAAGGAAATGGCAACCACCCACTCCAGTATTCTTGTCTGGAAAATTCCATGGATGAAGGGGCCTGGCGGGTTACAGTCCATTGGTTTGTAAAAAGTCAGACACGACTGAGTGACTAACACTTTCACTTTGCAGGAAGTTAGTACTGAATCAGATACCATTTTGGATACTCTCTGGAATCATGTATTTCCCCCAGTGTAGTGTTATGTAAGGTGTATTATAATAACTAAATGTTAAAATAGTTATGAATGATATAGCTTTCACTCTGGGAATCAGATATTAGTTTTTTTTTTTTGGGGGGGGGGAAAAAGAAAAGAAGCAAGTATGCTAATCTAAACTGAGTGACTGTTTCAGGAAACAAAAAACAGCTGCGTGTAGTCCAGTCTTCAGAGTCAACAAATAAAGGCCCCAGGAACCCTGAAAGCTGATCGGGAAAACGCCAAAGGAGATGAGAAAAATATACTATAGGGATTAGCAAATTTCTGCTGAAAAATTCATGTGTTCACAAATGTGCTGGACCAACATAGCTTCCGCTGTCTGGTTCTTTATTTGTTTTGAGTCTTTAATGACCAATAGAGCTGTTGAAACTTAGTCAAGGAGTCTATCCTTGATTTGGGGATATCAGACTTCCTGTGCAAAAGATGGCTGGGGATCCATTCAGCTCTCCTAAAATAAGCACTAAGTTTTGGAAAGAATTTTCTCTTGTGGGAAACATCTTCTTCCTAAAGAAGGCCGTCAGCATGAGATGGCTGTTTTTCCAGGGACGAACGAGGGGAACCAGTTGGTTCCATAGACAGGAATCAACCTTTAAAACAGGTTAACATTCGGGACAGACTCCTCTGTCCTGCTTCCTTGATCTTTTTGGAAGAACTGCTTAAACTCAAAATGAAAGTTCACAAAATTGTGCAGAAGAAGAACAAGCTATTTCTTATTGTTTCTTCTGTTTCTTTATGTTTTGAATACAGATTTAAAAAAAAACAAACCCACCTTGGGAGGTCATTGTGAGGATGAAATAACATAACTTAGGTACATCTCCTGACGCAAAACAGTCATCACTATTGGATCCTAGGCCATCTCCCTAAAGATGCTCATCCAGTTGTTCTTTAAGGCTCAAGGTGAACTATTGATTCCGTTAGGTCACAGGATGTCTAAAGAGTTAAGAAAAATGCTTTCAAATTGAGGAAAGATGGTGGAGGCTGTCTTTCTAGACCTCATCAAGGATCTGTGTTGGGTGGAATATAGCCATCGTTTGGGTTTGGTAAGAGCTTCATGATGGATCCATGTAGAGAAGGAGCTATGCCACTGGACAGCTGGCTGACTGCTTGCCTTTGATTGCCTTGGCCAAATGAATGTGGGGCCACTGACTGACCCCTGCATTTTTCTGCATGGGCGATGGGAGAGGAGAGCCCTTGTCCAGTTCTCCTGTCAGACATTTGGTCACATTTGATTCTCTGCTGGGTTAAGGCAGAAGCCCACTGGGGAAGATAAGACCACTAGGTGGCCAGGCTTGGTTTTGTTCAGCACAGTTTGGACTTCGCTGAACCCAAATAGATAAAATCAACCAAACCAGGGTAATCATCTGAGGGATATTTGTTAAAATGCTGGATACTACAAGAACTGTCATCAGCCTCATTTTGCTGTTTGGATTTGGTCCTATTTTTTTTTGAGTAAAGGAATAAGAGGGCAGCCTAATATCGTCCATGTCATCCTCTAGCTGCAGCCAGTCAGAACTCTGCCCAGTCCCTAGCAGCTAGTGGCCAGCCAGGCATCTGGTCCAGACCCTCTGGGCACAAGTTCCTGAGCCTGGGGGTGAGGTTACTTTGGTCACAATGTCTTTCAACATCATCCTGGCACTGTGGGAAGCAGAGGCAGTGTTTTCAGCTCTGGGGACTCAACTTAGCTGTGCTTTACTTGTGGCCAGTGGCCCCTGGTAGGATGAGCTCTGCTCAGGGAGACAAGGGACTACTATTTGCCAGTTGATGCCAGCAAGTCATTTTACATCTGGGGGCCTCAGTGTCCATGGAGTGAGGTTATCTCTAACTTTGATCTCATCACAAGCCATCTCTGAATCTGCCTGGGGTCTGCTTCTGCCTGGGGCACAGAAATGTGTATATTTTTCTTTCCTCCCATGATCCTCTAAACTGTTCTTGGCCCACCCCTCTTATATTGTCTAAATTTCTTTGTGCAAAAGAACAAGATTAAGTTTGAATGGATCATTGTTTCTTATAAACAACTGCTGATAAAGTCATGAGTTGACCTATTTCTGAAGCAGACAACTGAGGGGAAATTTATGGCTTTCTCTTCTTCAGAATTAACCAATTTCTTTTCTTGGAACATGTTTTATGGGACTAGACTAATCACCCTGGCGATATGTGGCTGAAGTTCTCTTGGCTGTAGATCAAAGTCTCCGATATACCAGCACAGATAATAAGAAAACAGCACAAGGGAGGATAAAGACTTTACAATGAATTTTGGCATCAGAGTCTAATAGAATGAATTTTTGGAGTCAGGCTCTAGTAAAGCAGAAAAATGAAAGGGATAATTAATTCCTAGAAAAATTGCAAATGACCAATATATAGGAAAAATGTCTAACTTTCTCTACTAATGAAAGACATGCAAATAAAAACACTCTATCATTTCCCTCTATTATTTTGGCAGAAATGTATATAGTTGGTTAAACCTGGTGTGCCTGTGATGCAGCTGCCTGATGCAACCTCTTGGTGGATAGTTAGGTCAGTAAGCAACAGTTAGAACTGGACATCGAACAACAGACTGGTTCCAAATAGGAAAAGGAGTATGTCAAGGCTGTATATTGTCACCCTGCTTATTTAACTTATATGCAGAGTACATCATGAGAAACACTGGGCTGGAAGAAACACAAGCTGGAATCAAGATTGCCAGGAGAAATATCAATAATCTCAGATATGCAGATGACACCACCCTTATGGCAGAAAGTGAAGAGGAACTAAAAAGCCTCTTGATGAAAGTGAAAGAGGAGAGTGAAAAGTTGGCTTAAAGCTCAACATTCAGAAAACGAAGATCATGGCATCTGGTCCCATCACTTCATGTGAAATAGATGGGGAAACAGTGGAAACAGTGTCAGACTTTATTTTTTGGGGCTTCAAATCACTGCAGATGGTGATTGCAGCCATGAAATTAAAAGACACTTACTCCTTGGAAGGAAAGTTATGACCAACCTAGATAGCATATTGAAAAGCAGAGACGTTACTTTGCCAACAAAGGTCTGTCTAGTCAAGGCTATGGTTTTTCCAGGAGTCATGTATGGATGTGAGAGTTGAACTGTGAAGAAAGCTGAGCACCGAAGAATTGATGCTTTTGAACTGTGGTATTGGAGAAGACTCTTGAGAGTCCCTTGGACTGCAAGGACATCCAACCAGTCCATTCTAAAGGAAATCAGTCCTGGGTGTTCTTTGGAAGGAATGATGCTAAAGCTGAAACTCCAGTACTTTGACCACCTCATGCAAAGAGTTGACTCATTGGAAAAGACCCTGTTGCTGGGAGGGATTGGGGGCAGGAGGAGAAGGGGATGACAGAGGATGAGATGGCTGGATGCCATCACCAACTTGATGGACGTGAGTCTGAGTGAACTCTGGGAGTTGGTGATGGACAGGGAGGCCTGGTGTGCTGCAATTCATGGGGTCGCAAAGAGTAGGACATGACTGAGCGACTGAACTGAACTAGGTGATATGCATGCTTGCGTGCTCAACCACATCCAACTCTTTGCAACCCCATGGACTGTAGCCCACCAGGCTCTTCTGTCGATGGAATTTCCCTGTCAAGAATACTGAAGTGGATTGCCATTTCCTTCTCCAGGGGATCTTCCTGACCCAGAGATAAAACCTTTGTTTCCTGCTTGGCAGGCGGATTCTTTACCATTGAGCCACTGGTAGAAGCCCCCACCTCTGTGTCCTTTAGGGAAGCTTATTTAACCTCTCTAACTCTTGGTAAAAATGGGAATAATAATACATATCAAACCTCTTAGAGGTTACTGAGGGAATTAGGCAATAAAACACATTAAGCACCTGGGGTAGTATAAAAATGCTTTTTTTTTTCCCCACACAGTTTGTGTTTTACTTTAATTGTATGACTACAGGCAGCTGTTTTCCTATGCCCATGATTCAAAGAGAAAGCTAAGAGGGCTTTGAATAGCTTCCATTGACTTAAATGCAGGAAGTACCCTACTTCCAAATATGTGGAACAGTTTTTCCTAAGGCTGCCGTGTGTCTGAGAAAGACCATATTGAGTAATTGTTTTCTGAAGGCAGGAGAGGAGAGTGGGTGACTGATGGCTGTTGGGCAGCCTAAAATAATATTTCATTCTTGTCATCCTGACACAGTTTAAGATCAGATGATTTTGGATGGTTCTCCTGTTTCCCTCTTGGTTTGGAAGAACACAGCTTTTGTTACTTATGCTCTTAAACAACAGAGCTTTGTTCTATACTCAGGAGCATACAAACTAAACAGAAGATTTCCTTAAGGGCCATCCTATTTGCTGTGAGGGGTGATTCCCAGTGGAAAGTAGATGTGGTTAGCTCCAGCCATCTGTGGAGGGCCCACATCATCACAGAGGAACTTAGCCGAAACCCAGGGGAGCACGGCAGCCAATCAGATTGGGGATTTACTTCTCCTATACTGTGCTAACATTGGCGGACTCAGCCATTTAAAAATGCCCTGCTTACTTGGGCCTTGCTTTGTCCTACAAAACAAATAATCTTGTATTGCTTTCTTTGAGGCAGAAAAATGAAAATGCCAATATTTTGAGTGTTTTTTACTTTTGAGAACTTCTGGTTCGTAGACAATTGTTCCAGACTGCTGTGTTATCTTTTCAGAGCTGTTGATACTGTGGAATGAGGGTTGTAAATAAGGCTCAAGAGTTCTCATCAAAGGTTAATAGATCACTAGAAGGACACAAATTAGGTTCTGCCTGTCCTGTATCCCTCTTCTCAGCTCTCTTTCCTTGCACTATACCAGCTCCTGGCTCGCTGCCACACTGCCACACCCATGTGCAATTTTCACTTAACAAAGGCCAGGTCTGAGTAGAATATATGAAGTTGGGATCAATTCCAAATCAATTCCAAATGTTAATAATTACAGCTAGTAAGTATGGAGCACTTTGGAACATGCCAGGTTTTGTGTTAAGTGGTTTGCATGCATTATCTCGATGTTTCTCAAGGAGTAATCCATGATGACTGACTTTACAAGCCTGGGGTTGGTTGGTGGCATGCATGCCAGTAAAAATGCAGATTCCTAGGTTCCATTCTACACTTGTGAGTTGAGCATCCTGTGGTGAGGTCAGGTCATCTATTACTTTAACCAGCACCTTCAGCAATCCTGATGTACAAAAAGTTAAAGAACCTGTGTGTTATTTTTCAAAGCAAATGGGGCTCAAGTGCAATCTGCTTTCCTTCCACTGCTCTGATTTCTGTGCTTACATTTTTAGGGCAAAAAAAAAAAAAAAAAAAATCCTGTGGGCTGGGAGATGTGGGTGACTGATGCCTCTTAGTAGCTGGTGATTATGAATGTGTCCCTATAGCCAACGTGATTTTGAGATACCAAGTATTTGTCTCTATTGTGGGAGGATTAAAAATTGAGAAGTCTTCTCTTGACAGATGGTAGCCTGTGCTCTGAATATAGAGCAGGATGCCGCAGGGACTACAGAGGCAGGACTGCGTGAATGGTTGCATGGGTCGTGCACTGTCCAACCGGATGTGGTGGCCTTGCCCCAGGAGTGAAAACCTGGCATTCTCCTTGGCCCAGGCGTAGCCCACTCCTTAGAGGAGAAGGTAACTGATGTGCTGGTGTGGGTCTCAGGGACCAAGAATCTCCGCCTGCCTTTGGTTATCACGCTCCAAGGGGCCTGAAATCTTCAGGGTCGTAAATTCCTTGGTTCTTGGGTTTATTTCTGCTGCTGCTGCTGCTGCTAAGTCGCTTCAGTCGTGTCCGACTCTGTGCAACCCCAGAGACAGCAGCCCACCAGGCTCTCCAGTCCCTGGGATTCTCCAGGCAAGAACACTGGAGTGGGTTGCCATTTCCTTCTCCAATGCATGAAAGTGAAAAGTGAAAGTGAAAAGTGAAAGTCGCTCAGTCCTTTCCGACTCTTTGTGACCCCGTGAATTGCAGCCCATCAGGCTCCTCCGTCCATGGGATTTTCCAGGCAAGAGTACTGGAGTGGGGTGCCTTTGCCCAGGGACATTTAATCATAGTGGCACAGACTGGTTTAATGTGGTTTTTCTGGGCATTCATTTGGTGGGAGGGGAGGACAGGCTCCTTTGCAAGCCACTTTAGTGGAGGAAGCTGAGAGATTTAGCAAAACTATTTTTTTTTTTTCTTTTGAGGGGGCGAGGCACAGGTGGAGTGGGAGAGGCACTAGGGATACACTGGACCGGTGTCCCAGTTCTGAAGGTTATCCTCCAACACACTGTTTTCTGAATTCTTCAGCCCCTCCCATCCTCATTGTCTTGGTGTATGTCCAATGCCTAGTGCCCGTCCCCTCAATCACAGGCCTGGACTGCAGCAATATTGTGGGTAGCGAGGCCTCAGCGGCATGAGTGGGCCGTGGAGCGAATGGACACATGAAGTGTTCACCTCTGGATCTGAGGCAGCGTAGTGGGGTGGGGGAGCTAATCACTCACTTTTGGAATTGAGACCCCCTTCCTTTTGTATTTCTCTCCCAGGAGCAGGATAATTAGAATAAGGAGACTTAGTTTAGCTCATTCAACTCCCTGCCAGTCCCCATACAAAGCTTTCACATATGCAGTCATTTCTAGCATCCCAGGTAGGCTTCCCTGTGTTTCTTTATCAACTTGTTGAGAAAGAGCAGAGATGAGGCTGGACATGGGACTGTTAAGTCTTAACATTTGATTTTTTGGGATCTTGAAGAAAGTACCTTGGATTTCATTTTGAAAAAAAATTTTTTTTTTTTCCTAAACTGAAAATGTTCCCCAGTTTTCTCCCTGGTTATTTGTCCTGCTAACTCATATGGTAAGTGGTGCTGGTTCATGAATTTACCATCAGGGAATAAGCACCCTGAATGGAGAGGAGGTGGGAGGAAGGGGTTTGCTCTCAAGGAGGGGCCTGTCCTTGGTCTTGGTGGTCGGTGCTGGGAAGGGCACACAGATGGAGAGATGCCTCCTGGGAAGCACAGCAGTGAGAGAGTATGGGGTCCCTGAGGCCCTGTGAGCAGTGAGATGTGTCTGGCGGGGGTTTGTGTGGGCGGGGAAGGAGATTAAGGGTGAGACCACTGACAAATGAGGAATGTGGGAATGAAAGAGCGCAGCAGGCCATTGTCCGTCCCTAGGTTGGCTGTTCCCTTACCAAGCAGACTCTTTTTCTCTGTACCTCTTCAGTAAGTAAGCTGAAGTTCCAGTTAATAATCTCCTAAACTGAGAAATCCCCTCTCCTGGGAGGAGAGGAGATAATTAGCTTTAGTGTTCTCTCATATCTATGCTGAGAAGTCAGCATGAATTCTAGACATGATTCCTGTCTTTGGATAGTCATCAGAGCTGTTTGTGACAGGTCTCTCTTTTTTCCCCCTCCCTTCAACTCTTTTTTGATTAGGGTACCATGACTGAAATGAATGGCTTCCATTATTTTTTTGCCTTCATGCAGGAATCTTTAAACTAGGCCAAACTTTGGACCAACTATCATATGAATCATGTCTACTACAATTACCCTTTCTGTGTAATGTCCTAGGTTAGTGCCATTGTGTGACACAATAAATGTAGAGCAGGGTTGAAAATGTCAAGTGATAACCAGACAGAAGACTGACAGGGAACAGACCCACCTCCTTGAGCTCTTATCTCAGAGGCCTTAAGACAAAACCTTACCTGAATATTTCCCCAAATGAGATACATGATGTTAATAGATATATTTTACCATATTTGACTGTTCAGCAATTCAACTCCATTTTTGATGTTGTGTACATTTATTGCAATGAACTTATAATAATTATGGTACAAACGACAGTGTTCTCTTAATGAATGTTTATTACATAATAGGCTCAGTTCTAAGTTCAGTTCTTTGCCCGTTTAATCTTCACACCAGCCTCAGGACGTAGTTACTGTGAGTGCCCCATTTTACATATGGGGAAATTGAGGCACAGATCTCTTAAGTAGCCTGCCCGAAGTCCACAGATAAGAATCAGAACTGGGATTTGAACCCAGGCAGTCTAACTCAGAGTGTATGCTGTCAACCTCCATGCTATTAATATAATGCTTACACATTGCTTGAAGAGGTGGTTTTGGCATCAAATATGAAGAATGCAACCCTTCAAACTTTTCTCTTGCAAAATGTAAGTAATTGTCTGTTTTGTGTATGTCCTTTTGTATGACTGTTGATATATCATTACAAAGAAAAAGGGTTTTGACTATGAGCACAAAAGGTTGTTGATTTGGGTTAATTTTATGTGTAATAATGGTTTAGAATATTGTCACATGCATTGTTAGTACGTTTCCAAACATGCATGTTCTCAGATAGATAATTAAAAAGCAGCCACAAAAATTTCCCCCCATGTGCCGAGAACAAGTTTGATTATGAGGTCTATGTGCCCAGACGATGTGTTCTGTTATCTAAACCAAGAATATAAGCTTAATCCCTGCAGTGACCACAGATTCATAGCTCTTGTAACCATGACTTTTTATTTAAATGAAAAAAAATTTTTTTTTTTTTTTTGCTTTGTCAAGGTGAGCAGGCCTTCTAGCTGATGTATTTCTGAGTAACTGCTTGTATTTATGTTAACACCACAGACTGGCTCCAAGAGTTGACGTTTGAACTGTCAGCAGTTGCCCCCCACCAGCAACCTGGTCCAAGATCTAGGGTTTCTTTAGGTGGAGTCCAACCTGGTGAAAACAATGGGTCTATTTATCCATTTCACCTGGAGCACAGTTAACCTCTTGCCAACCTCCCCAGGTCTGACACACTAACTTGGTGGATCCAAATGTTTCTTAAGAGTTTTCTCATGAGCGACTCCTTTGGCCATGTAAACTGCAGGGCAAGGCAGATTAGCTTGTGGGCCTAAAAACTGTTCTTGGCCCAGATCTAGGGACACCTTTCAGTCAACCAGAGCTGCTCTGATAGTTAAGATGGGCTGAAGGCTCTTGGTTCAGATTAAAGGTTTGCATTGCTGAGTACTTTGCTTTAATTGGGATCATCTAAATTCTTGTCTGTGAGATGGAGATCCAGGAAATGAACTGAGAACAGAATTTAGCTGTCTGAATGACCTTTGTGTACCATGAACCCTCTTAGTGCCAGGTGCGAGAGCCAACAGCTATTAATTGATGGTGGTGATGGATGTAGTCTCTCCAGCTACAGCCTGCTAGCACAAGCCCTGTTGGATTGGAAATGATGCCTGCTATAAGCAGACTTTAGCACACCGCACTAACAACTTTCGGAAAAGTTAGTGTATTGGCATGTATTTTTAAGTTTCCTCCTTCATTGCATTGTTTTAAATAGGGCATTGAAATCAAATGTGAATGATATAATTGGCTTAAGTTGGATTGTACTGAGACATCACTTCCTTTCTTCCAGTGTGAGGTTTTCCCTGCTATGTGACCACTCCAGGTTCTAAGTATCTACCCTCACCCCCAGTTGCCAAGTAGCAGTAACATGTCTCAGGCTATCCTGATTATTACGATGATTGGAGGGAAGGCCATGCTGGTCTTTTAGAAAGCTCTCATCATGAGTGTGTTTTTGGTTGAACATTGCTTGCTAACAGATGAACAGCTTGCAGCTGAATCAAACAAAACCTTTAGTGTTTGTAAGGGTCAGGGTGCCAGGGGTCTGTCTGCAACTGAGCTTTATGTTGACACAGAGAATGTCTAGAAGCCATGAAAGCTTCTGACTCAAGGACTTGCTAGTTGGTTGCTGGCCATTGTTTTGAGTGGGGAGATGGTTATCTTCAAAGTTGTCAAAGGTAACATTTTCTTATAGGAAATTTCTGGGCAACTATCATGTGAAATAATTTAAATGCCTTAGTTTAGAGTATTCTTGGTCTTGTCTATTGAAAAATGATTTGAACATTGGAATTTGAAGAGATCTTAACATAATTTTATTTGGGGAATGAGAAACAGGGAATTCTGGGTGTTGAGGATTCAATGACAAAATTCTGGGTGTGAAGATTCAATGCCAACGTTACCTTAAGAGCATGCTTTCCCTTTCAGACTAGATCATCCTTGTTATTGTTGAGTAAATGGAATCACGATTTTAACAACCTGGCTTCCCTCAGAAGTTTCAGTTCTCACACAGTCACCATGAGCAGCAGCACTGTCAAGTAAACAAAGGTTTAATTAAGTAAAAAATATTTAAACGTAGTGAAATAGTCCTCCCTGGTTAGTCGCAAGTTGGACAATTCAAAGAACAGATCTTGGGGGGATTATGAATGGATTACTTTTTCTATTCCCTGTGTTTCTGTTTTTCTTCTTGGTGTCAAATCTCAAGTTAAATTCAGTCAACCATCTAGAGCAAACAAAAAGAGCATAAATGTCTTTTCTGTTCCTGTTCCTTATATTTCATCACTAAACAAAGCGTTTGCTTTCCTGGCTTCTTCCTTTGGGAGCATATAAAACTGACATGAGTTTATATTGAGGAGGTTCTGCTGTCACTTTGAAAGCATAATGACTGATTTTGTTATTTAAAAGTTTTTACAATGATTTTTTGGTTGCTAATGTTACACTTGCTACAAAATTTACTGAGGAGACACATCATTTGTTGAGGATTTGGAAGGATTTGTCATTAGGTAAAGTATGTCATGTATGTTAATTCCATTAAAATTTTTTTTTTCTTTAGTCATCTCTTATGACTTTAAAAATGTTTGCCACAGATGCATTAATAACTACAATTTGAAAGTTTGGTATAACAAGTAGTTGGTATTACTAATACTTCAAAATGTGATGGGAAATAAGGAAAATATTGCAAGGAAAACAGAAACCTAGGCCATGGGGGGCTATGCCAACTGGCTCTAACATTATTTTCTGCCCCAACAATCCCACCAAGGTACATTCTGGTACATGCTATATAGCCATGTATAGCTATATAGCTATATTGTGGGCCAGTATAATAACCCATTTTCCTAATTTACTATCTGAGTACAGTTATTCCTTTTAAGACACTAAAAACATTTAATTGTACTCATGAAACCCCTTTTCCCTCTTCCCTGCCTGAGCTGCCTTTATTCTTATTTCTGTGGGTGGGTGAAAAGGCTGTTCATCTGAAAAGATAGCTCTCAAACCGTTCTGGAAAATGATCTCTCTTCCTCCACAAATGATCATTTTGGTTTTAAATTTATTTCAGGTACATTAAGCCTCCCTGGACTCATACTCAATAACAAATGATCCTACAATAGATGAGATTAGAAAAAGGTAAAATGAGATCAAAGCAGACCTCGTCACCGGAGTGACTTAATGCATAGTATTTCAACTCAGCATTACTCCCACTAAAAATAAAAAGAAAGATGAAAATTACCTTTGAGTTTTTGCTGCTGTGGTTGCCCTCTGTGTCCCAGGGGTACCTGGGTCCTTTAAGGTCGGCGAGGTTGATCTTGCCAAAGCATAACAGATCTTGCTCCAGGTGAAGTTGCATTTCCCAGTCCTTTGTCGTGCTTCCCTTGGGCAGTAAAGCTATGATTTTTTTCTGGCCTTGCAAGGGAAAGTGATTCCAGATAAGCTGAGTGTTATGTGGAATATCTCATCTCTGTTGTTGTAGTGCAGCCCTTTCAGCTTTCCAGAGCCAGTCAGACTTGTTATGAGGAGCTAAATGATTGGCTGGATCTGGGGCTCAGTTTCATAAATTATAGCCCAGCGTACGAGAAGCACAAGTCCTATAGTTGCTGTAGTCCAGAGGCCTGCCAGTTCCTGCTTTAACGCATATGTAGTCGTAATTGAGTTCTAACACGGCCTTGGATGTTTCTGTCCTAAATAGCTGACATTGCATCTTCAAGACTGTGTGAGTAATCCTGACTCTTTTTTTTTTTTTTTAAAAACTCCGTAAATTAATTACATGCCCCGAGAGGGAGTGATGGTAATTAGAAAATACTGAAGTAGCAAATGATTCATTTTCAAGGTGCTGTTTTCTGTGTATCAAGTTCAATGCAATTAATCGTAAAGCTTCTAAGACCTGGCAGGATTATTCCAGCTTTTTTTTTTCTTTTTTTTTTTTTTGCCACGAATCAGAGTCAAGCTGTATTTTGAAGGAGGCTCTTCAATGCATTTGCTAGCCGGGTTTGTGTTAAGGGGTCTGGAAAGTGAGAAAGGTCCAATACGAGCAGGTTAAAACAGATTGTTGGTGTCAAAGCCATGGCTGAGAGCCCTTGAGTCTGACAAGTTTCAAGACTTCCCACCCACATGGTCCACAGCTGGGAGGGAGCAGTCAGGACAGGCAGTCCTTTTGGGACACAGGTACACAACACTCAGAGCACAGAAAGAGGAGAAATGTGAAATGACAGCAAAGCTTTGCTTTACTAACATCTGAAGCTGTACCAAGGCATATTCTATGGATAACTAGAATACTTTTACATGTATAAAAATGCTCCTCAGTGGTTCTGTTTATATGGTGGGGAGCTGAATGAGAACTCCCTAGCTTGTGTGTGTGTGTGTGTGTTTAAAGCCTTTAAGAAGCATATTAAACACACAGAAACAACATAAACAGAAGAAAGTATGTGGATTGGAATGTGTGGTCAGAGCAGATCAAATTATCCCAGGGAAGCCGTTGTTAGGTTTGTATTATTGCTGGGGGTGACTTCTGTTGGTAACCAGGTTGAAGATAAAGCCAGAGCAGATTGAGAGGAGAACCTAGAAAACATCAGCATTTTATTACCTTCTATAGCATATACTGCAGGATAGAGTTAATACTGAGTATAGACTGGTGAGGGTAAGCAGTTCATGTTTTGCTTTTAAAACATTATTGATTTCTCCTGTCATTAAAAAAAAAGAAAATCAGACTTTTGTCTATGAAGTTAATCATTAGAAATAAATATTTTTTCTTCCACATCATTTTTATATCTTTCTCAATACGTCACAAAGTTAGGTAATTTCTTACAATTTTGGGTTGTTTTCAGTTTGCTTTTTGTCTAAATTTTCATCTTTAGACTTAGAGATACAAATCTATATTTTTGTGCTGTACATAAGCCTCAAGCATAAATCATCTGAACAGTTTTTAAAATCACGAGTTTCTGTGGCCAGTGTAAATTTCTAATAGCTAGAATAGTTACTTGCCAATTCCTATAAAAATATTATTTTTATACCTAAGAGCAGTTTATTTTTGGTCAGACCTATTTAAATGACTGACATGATTTGGTCAGTAGGAAAGAAATAATAGTTATGTGTTTGCAAAATTTTATGTTTCATTCACTTTGGAAATGCAAAATTTTGTTGTTAAAATATTTTTGCCTTCTAAAATATAACCCCTTTTAGGTCACAGCAACAAATGAGGTTTATAAAAGAAGAGAAAAATAACAGAATCCTTTTCTGTATTAGCCAAGTATATTTCAAATAGTTTTAAAACATGTAATTCTAATACATTCTTTTAGAAACATGCTCTCTGTGAAGAAAGAGTATGAGCTTCTAATTGTGATAGTGTGATAAGTTCCTTTATTTAGTTTCCATGGCTGTAGACACTACTAGTAAGAGTTGACAGTCATTATTTTATGTCTTAACCTACTATATCAGTGAAGAAAGGAGCGCATCTACTGAAGGACAGTAATCTCACCCCTCCCGGTGGTTCGGGGCCCATGTAGGGTAAGAAGTGGGGAGAGTGGAAGCAGCTTTCTCTGAACTGGTTTCTGACCTTTAAGCTGGCTCCTTCTCTCAGCGTCGTGTCGGTATGGCTTTCTTGCTGTAGCTATCACATTCCCTCCTACCTCTTCATGCCTCCCTTCTTTATAGTATTAACTTGAGCTCTGATTGAGATGAATCAAATGCAAATGACCTATGCTCAGCTATCGGATATTAATCAGCTGCTCATGCAGTTCAGAAGGTGTTTAGAACACGGCTCAGGGAAATTCTGTTGGGAGTATTGACATCTTGCATTGGAGCTTCCTGTAGGACTTTCACCTCTTCAGTTCTCTGGATTCACATCTGTTTTACATGAAAGGGCAGGACTTTAAGAAAAGAGTAGAGGAGTACCAGGTGTCCAGGGATAGGTATCTGTGAGCAAGATGTTGTGCAGAAAGGAAACATTTTCCGAATAGCAGGAGCTGATCTCTTTTCCCTCTGTACTTTATTTCCAATTGCCATTTTTGTCTGACTGTGGAAGTTCTTTGGCAGATAAGGTTCTGTAAAACTATGTATATCTGCTATAGACAGATGGATTTGACAAAGATATATCCAACAAGGAATGTATTACATCATAAACTTGCAAAGCACTCATGAATGCAAATTGGCTTAAGTAATATTTCTTGATTGAATTACATTTTCCAGGGTTTCATTTGGTGAATTTCACTTTTGGAAAGATTTGCTCTTCTCTAAGATATTTTTTTTTCCAGTGTTATATATAGAACTACTCTTTTTGCTTACTCTTGCTGAAGAATTTAATTATCCTTAGTTGGCGTTTTCAAAAGACTTGCTGTCCCACCTGGAGTTTGTTTTAGAGTAGAGCAAAACAAAAAACCTCCTCTCCTTCCCCCAACCCAGAGTTAAAAGCTTTAGATTTGTATGATTCTCTCTGTTTGTGGAGCTTGATACTACCCCTTGGAAGAGGAGGAACTTTCATTTAATTAAAAAATCAATTTTTCCACTTTAATTATAAAATATATGCAGGTGATATAATTTTCTGTTATACTAATCACAAACCAAAATTGTATCCCTCCAATTTCAGGAAGCAAAATGACTTGGTAAATTGATCTTGGAGTTAGTGAGATCATGCTCAAGTCTTTTAAATTTTTTTAAGCCTCAGTCTCTACGTCTGTAAAATGGAAATAATGGTATATATATCCTGGTGTTTTACTGTATTGGTAAATATCAGCAGTATGATGAGAAAGTGCTGATTAAAGAATATTTTAGTTATTTGGGCTAAGGTAATGATGTTATTATCATTACAAAACTTCATAGCACTGGTTAGTTTCCTTTACTTCTAAAAGTATATCCCCAGAATTGAATAAATACTTTTTAGAGCAAAAGCACTCTTCAGTGTTTGATCTTGAAAAATTACAAAGGTTTTCAGAGCCTCAGTCCTTATCTGTCTGTTACTTAAGTATAAAAATAATAGTAGGGTTACTATAACAATAAGAAAGTGATATTGTACGTGAAAATATATTTAGTAAACTTCTAAGTGCCCTGTACATGTTACTTATGTATTATCAGGATATTAATAAAAGGTATAAATAGTCAATTTTTAAAATGGAAAATATCACATACATTTCCTTTAAATTGTATAATTCCATTTGTATAAAATGTACAGAATAGGCAAATTCATAGAGACAGAAAATAGATGAATGGTTATGAGGCATTGGGGGAAGAATGTATGAGGCATGACTGTTAATGGGACCTACACATTTCTTATTGATTAGCTTTCTTTTTTAAAAAATAAAGGTAATTCTTTATTTTTCTTGTTTGTGACTTTAAACTTTGTACTTTGTACGGGGGTATAGCCGATTAACAGTGTTGTGGCATGTGTGGCTGACTCCTTCACTGTTCATCTGAAGTTTGATTAGCTTTCTGAGCTACGTCTCCTTCCCTCCAACAGGGTGGATTAAGCTGGTACTGTGACTTTCCTTCCACCTAGATATAGCACAAAGCTAGTATTCAGATAAGCATTCCCTCACAGTCTGCATTTAGAACTGTTTTTAGAGGGCATAGTTTCCTCAGAAGAAAGAGTGACTTAGAAAATTTAGATTGACAGATGTCCTTGAACTTTTTATTGTTGTTTTTCTCTCTTTATTAAATTTAACTAACAAAATAATCATATACGTTAAGATGATGCTTATTCTGTGGGCTTTTCATACCAGGAATAAAGTGAATGGTCAAGATGACTTTCTGAACAATTTACAAAGTTCGGTCAACAGTTTTGAATCTCAGATTTTTAACTGGTTCTATTTTGAAAGGTCATCACAACTTTTTGGATTATTGGCCATGGGTATGTCCTACATTTCAGCTAATTGAGTGCACTGTTGTTAAAGAGTTTAATTATTTCCTAATAGTACTATTGGTGAGTCTGAAACAGTTCTACCACATGTAGAATCCTTTTTTTTTTTTTTAGATGAAACTATGCAGGATGCACAATAAGTAAAACAAATAAAAAATGAAATGAATTTTCTCCTGTCTTTATCCTACATACTTCACCCAGCAATTATGAGAGAACCTTCTGGAAATGAAAGAATTTAATTTGTAGTATAGTTTTTAAAATTAAAAAAATTTTTTTAATTTATTTTTTATTGAGGTATAGTTGATGTGCAGTATTATATGTCTCAGGTGTACAATTTAGTGATTCACAATTTTTAAAGATTATACACCATTTATAGTTTTTATAAAATTTGACTATAGTTCCTGTGCTGCATAATATATCTGTGTAGCTTATTTATTTTATACATAGTAGTTTATACCTCTTAATCCCTTATCCCTGTCTTGCTGTTCCCTCCTTCCCTCTCCTGCTGCTAACCACTAGTTTGTTCTGTATACCTGTGAGTCTATTTCTGTTTTGTTAATATTCACTAGTTAATTTTATCTTTTAGATTTCACATATATGTAATAACCACATTATGTCTGACATATCACAGCATAATACTCTCCAGGTCTGTCCAAGTTGTTGCAAATGGAAAAATTTCACTTATGGCTAGGTAGTATTCCTCTGTGTGTGTGTGTGTGTGTGTGTGTGTATACACACGCCACATCTTTATTCATCTGTTGATGGACACTTAGGTTGCTTCTATATCTTAGCTATTATAGATAGTGCTACTCTGAACATTGTGGTGCCATGTATCTTTTTGAATTAATGTTTTTGGTTAATTTTGGATACATATACCCAGGAGTGAAATTGCTGGGTCATATGGTAGTTTGGTTTTTCAGTTCAGTTCAGTTGCTCAGTCATGTCCAACTCTGTGACCCCACGGACTGCAGCACACCAGGCTTCCCTGTCCATCACCAACTCCTGGAGCTTGCTCAAATTCACGTCCATTGAGTTGGTGATGTATCCAACCATCTCATCCTCCGTCGTCCCCTTTTCCTCCTGCCTTCAATCTTTCCAGCATCAGGGTCTTTTCTCTTAATGAGTCAGTTCTTCGCATGAGGTGGCCAAAGTGTTAGAGCTTTAGCATCAGTCCTTCCAATGAATATTGATTTCCTTTAGGATTGGCTGGTTTGTTCTCCTTGCAGTCCAAGGGACACTCAAGAGTATCCCCCAACACCACAGTTCAAAAGCATTCAATTCTTTGGTGCTCAGCCTTCTTTATGGTCCAACTCTCACATCTATACATGACTACTGGAAAAACCATAGCTTTGACTAGATGAACCTTTGTTGGTAAAGTAATGTCTCCGATTTTTAATATGCTGTCTAGGTTGGTCATAGCTTTTCTTCCAAGGAGCAAGCATCTTTTAATTTCATGGCTGCAGTCACCATCTGCAGCGATTTTGGAGCCCAAGCAAATAAAGTCTGTCACTGTTTCCATTGTTTCCCCATCTGTTTGCCATGAAGTGATGGGACTGCATGCCATGATCTTAGTTTTTTGAATGTTCAGTTTTAAACCAGCCTCTTCACTCTCCTCTTTCACTTTCATCAAGAGGCTCTTTAGTTCCTCTTTGCTTTCTGCCATAAGGGTGGTGTCATCTGCATATCTGAGGTTATTGGTATTTTTCCTGGCATTCTTGATTCCAGCTTGTGCTTTATCCAGTCCAACATTTCTCATGATGTACTCTGCATACAAATTAAATAAGCAGGGTGACAATGTACAGCCTTGACGTACTCCTTTCCCAATTTGGAACCAGTCTGTTGTTCCATGTCCATTCTAACTGTTGCTTCCTGACCTGCATATAGATTTCTCAGGAGGCAGGTAAGGTGGACTGGTATTCCTATCTCTTTAAGAATTTTCCACAGTTTGTTGTGATCCACACAGTCAAAGGCTTTGGCATAGTCAATAAAGCAGAAGTGGATGTTTTTCTGGAATTCTCTCACTTTATCTATGATCTGATGGATGTTGGCAATTTGATCTCTGGTTCCTCTGCCTTTTCTAAATCCAGCTTGAACATCTGGAAGTTCTCGGTTCATATACTGTTGAAGCCTAGCTTGGAGAATTTTGAGCATTACTTTGCTAATGTGTGAGATGAGTGTAATTGTGCAGTAGTTTGAACATTCTTTGGGATCGGAATGAAAACTGACCTTTTCCAGTCCTTTGGCCACTGCTGAGTTTTCCAGATTTGTTGGCATATTGAGTGCAGCACTTTAACAGCATCACATTTTAGGATTTGAAATAGCTCAGTTCTGTTTTTATTTTTTGGAGAAACCTCAGTACTGTTTTCTGTAGCAGCTATACCAACTTAGATTCCCATCCACAGTGTACAAGGATTCCTTTTTCTCCAAATCCTTAATGACTTTTATTTGTGGTCTTTTTGGTGATAGCCATATTGACAGGTGGGAGGGTGATATCTCATTGCGGTTTTGATTTGCATTTCTCTGATAGTTAATGATGTTGGGCATCTTTTTATGTGCCTGTTAGCCATCTGTATGTCTTCTTTGGAAAAATGTCTATTCAGCTCCTTTGTCCATTTTTGATTGGATGCTTTGTTTTCTTGATACTGAGTTGTGTGAACTGTTTATATATTTTATATATTAACTGCCTGTTGGTCACATTATTTGCAAATATTTCTCCCATTCCATTAGTTGTCTTTCATATTGTAGATGGTTTCCCTTGCAGTGTAAAAGCTTTTAAGTTTAATTAGGTCCCATTTGTTTAATTTTGCTTTTATTTCTTTTGCTTTACGAGCCAGATTTAAAAAGCTGTTGCTGTGATTTATGTCATAGAGTGTTCTATGTTCCTTTCTAGGAGTTTTATGGTTTCAGGTCTTGCATTTAGCTCTTTAAACCATTTTGAGTTTATCTTTGTGTATGGTGTGAAAGAGTGTTCTAATTTCATTGTTTTACATGTATCTGTTAATTTTTCCAGCAACATTGTTGAAGAGACTATCTTCTCTCCATCGTATGTTCTTGCCTCTTCTGTCATGTATTAATTGACCAAGGGTACATGGATTTATCTCTGGGCTCTCTATCCTGTTTCATTGACCTATGTGTCTGTTTTTGTATCAGTGCATGTCTGCATGCTCAGTCACGTCTGACTCTTTGTGACCCCACGGACTGTAGCCTGCCAGGCTCTTCTGGTCATGAGAGTATCCCAGCAAGAATACTAGAGTGGGTTGCCATTTCCTTCTCCAGGGGGTCTTCCCAACCCAGGGATCAAACCTGCATCTCCTGCAGCTCTAGCACGGGCAGGCAGATTCTTTACCACCGAACCATCTGGGAAGCCCTTTTGTGCCAGTACCATACTTAAAAAATTTTTTTTAATATTGTAGCTTTATAGTATAGTCTGAAGTCAAGGAACATGATATTTCCAATTGTGTTCTTTCTCAAGGTTGTTTTGGCTCTTTGAGATCTTCTGTTTTTACATACAAATTTTAAAGTTATTGTTCTAGTTCTGTGAGAAATGCCCTCAGTATTTTGATAGGGTTTGCACTGAATCTGCAGTTCGCCTTGGGTAGTATAGTCACTTTAATAATATTAATTCTTCCAAGCTATGAATATGGTATGTATTTCCATCTGTTGGTGTTGTCTGCAACTTATTTCATCAGTGTCTTATAGTTTTCCAAGTACAGTCTTTTGCTACCTTTGGTAGGTTTATTCATAGGTATTTTATTCTTTTTGATGTGATGGTAAATGGGATCGCTCCCCTAATTTCTCTTTCTGATAGTTCATTGTTGGTGTATTGAAATGTAACATATTTTTGTGTATTAATTTTTAATCTAAAATTTTATTAAATTCATTGATAAGCTTTAGTACTTTACTAGTTTTTTGATGGCATCTCTAGGATTTTCTATGTATAATGTTATGCCATAGTGA
This sequence comes from Bubalus kerabau, assembly GCF_029407905.1. Classification (NCBI taxonomy): domain Eukaryota; kingdom Metazoa; phylum Chordata; class Mammalia; order Artiodactyla; family Bovidae; genus Bubalus; species Bubalus kerabau. The sequence continues at coordinate 20,637,153 of NC_073641.1, forward strand.
TATGTGGTACTTCCTTATTTCCAATTTAGATTTCTTTTTTCCCTTCTTAACTTGTTTCTGGGGCTAGGACTTCCAATACTATGTTGAATTAAAGCGCTGAGAGTGGGTATCCTTGTCTTGTTCCTGTCTTAGAGGGAATGCTTTCAGCTCTTCATTGTTGAGGATGGTGGTATTTATGGGCTTGTCATAGATGGCAATTTATTATGTTGTAGTATGTCCCCTCTATAAGCACTTTCTGGAGAGATTTTATCATTGATGGATGTTAAATTTTATAAAAAACTTTTTCTGCCTCTACTGAGGTGATTGTAGTACATGTTGAAAACTGCCATCTGGAACCGTTGTCATGACTTTCTTCTACCTTTAATGATTGGCTAAGACTCTCTTCAGTAATTTAAAATTTTAATGAAAGACTGTTTTTAACTCCTGCCCCCAAGTTTATTGAGATACAATTGACATATTACATTGTGTGTGTTTAAGGCATACAATGAGTTGATTTGATACATTTACATATAGTAGTCCTCTCTTGTCCAAGGTTTGACTCTCTGTAGTTTCAGTTACCTGAGATCAATTGAGGTCCCAAAATATTAAATGGAGAATTCCAGAAATAAGCTATTTGTAAATTTTAAATTACATGCCATTCTGAGTAGTGTGATGAAATGCCAGTCTGCTACATGTCACACCCTGGATGTGAATTATCACTTTCCCCAGCATATACTACTGGTTAGTCACTTAGTAGATGATTATCAAATCAGCTGTACTGGTCATAGTGTTTGTGTTCAAGTAACCTTTATTTTACTTAATAATGGCTTCAAAGGTCAAGCAGTGATGCTGGCAATTCAGATAAACTTTATTATAGGTAAGTATGTATAAAGAGAAGTAGTAGGTAGAGGGTTTGTTACTATCCATGGTTTCAAGCATTCCCGGTCTTGGAACATATCTCTCAAGGATAAGGGGGGATTGCTGTATTACAAAATGATTGCCACTAGTGTTAGTTAACATTTGCATCACGTCACCTAGTTGCCATTTTTCTTTTTTTGGTGAGAATATTTAAGCCATACTCTCTTGGCAACATTCAAGTATATAATACAGTATTATTAACTATCATTTCTGTGCTGTATGTTAGATCCCTAAACTTTTTCATATTATAACTGGAAGTTTGGATTCTCTGACTAATATTTCCCTCTTTTTTCCACTCCCCAGTCCCTGGCAACTACTATTCTACTCTCTATTTCTATAAACTCAGCTTTTTAGGATTCCACACATAAGTGAAGTCACACAATATTTGCCTTTCTGTACCTGACTTATTTTACTTAGCACAGTGCCCTCAAGTTATAGACATATTATTGCAAATGGCAGGATTTCCTTCTTTTTTATGGCTGAGTAATATTCTACTCCAAAATCACTGCAGATGGTGATTACAGCCATGAAATTAAAGGACACTTACTCCTTGGAAGGAAAGTTATGACCAACCTAGATAGCATATTGAAAAGCAGAGACATTACTTTGCCAACAAAGGTCCGTCTAGTCAAGGCTATGGTTTTTCCAATGGTCATGTATGGATGTGAGAGTTGGACTGTGAAGAAGGCTGAGCGCCGAAGAATTGATGGTTTTGAACTGTGGTGTTGGAGAAGACTCTTGAGAGTCCCTTGGACTGCAAGGAGATCCAACCAGTCCATTCTAAAGGAGATCAGTCCTGGGTGTTCTTTGGAAGGACTGATGCTAAAGCTGAAACTCTAGTACTTTGGCCACCTCATGTGAAGGGTTGACTCATTGGAAAAGACTCTGATGCTTGGAGGGATTGGGGGCAGGAGGAGAAGGGGCCAACAGAGGATGAGATGGCTGGATGGCATCACGGACTTGATGGACATGAGTCTGAGTGAACTCCGGGAGTTGGTGATGGACAGGGAGGCTTGGCGTGCTGCGATTCATGGGGTCGCAAAAAGTCGGACACGACTGAGTGACTGAACTGAACTGAATATTCTACTGTGTGTGTGTGTATCACTGTTTAAAATCCATCCATCCACAGTTGGACACTTACATTGTTTCTAGGCTATTTTTTTCTCTTCTTCTCCTCCCCTCCCTTCCCTTGCCTTTCCCTCTCTTCTTGTCCCCTCTCCTCTCTTCTCATTTCCTCTCCTCTTGTTTCCTGTCCTCTTCCTTCTGTTATCTAATATGTCTATGTAGAATCTAAGCTTTGAGTTTGGCCACTATGTATAAGTTAAATTTAAAAATTATAATCTTTATCACCTAGAAAAAATTAAGAACTTTTCAAATCTTAGTCCCATATGGTAACAGTTTTCCAAGGCTATTAATATATAACTGAAAATTATGATTATAGGAGTTACCATTGATTTAATATTTATGTCCAGTAGTGAAGAAAGTGGTAATGGGATGCTTTTCTCTTTCCACCTATCTCTTCCTCTTCTGTATCAATTGTTTGAATCTCTTGCTTTGTATTTTTAGAGAAGGGTAGGAAGAAAATGAAAAATGGGCAGCAAATATAAACTGTTCAAGCCTTCTCTACTCTTTTCCTGTTCCTTGAGTGTTGTATAAATTTTGCAGGGAATGCTAGCTTATTATTGAGAAAAACTGCTTATGAAAAGAATGTATAGCTTTTGGACAACTGTTTTTCTTGCCTGGAGTTGTGCAAATCATGGAATTAATATAAATTTGGTTTGCAGCTTCTCTATTTTCTAGAGGCTGCAGAGATTTCTCTCTACTCTGAACTTTTGGAGATTAGCAAAAATATTTATATCACAAACAAAAAGAACACAGATGCCTACTCAGTAACCAAAAATATTTTTTAGATCATTTCTATTTAAAAGAAATCTCCCCACAAACTTTTAATTTTCTCTTAATAAACATCATAAGCCATTTTAGTCCTTTACTCTGGATATATTAGGATCAAATATTTTTGTTGGGTGATAAGTCAGTAGTAACCTCAGTTATTTTGACAACCAAATTACTTTCTTCCAATATAAGCCAAATTTACAATTAAGCTATTTAAGAAATAAAGACAGCAAATAAACATCTAATTTTCATGTCCTGACCTAATAAATAGAAAGACTAACTTATTTCATATCCTCATATTTATCTGATTGAAATACGAGTGCCTAGAAATAATTTTCCCACAACTCCATTTACTTGTTTATCTCCCTGGCACATTCCGAAATCAATTTTAAAGGCAACACTGAAAAAGAATAAAATATCTTCAATCTAACATACAAGCAATCTTTTTATTTTGGTGGATCTGAACAAAAATAATAAACACTTATAGTCATTACCCTCAGGCATTCAAAAACAATGACATTTCTCAACTGTTAAATTCTAAAGATTATATTCTATTTAGTAAAGATTTTACATATGTCATATCATGTTCATGGTCTTTGAAATAAGGCAGCCTACATACAGTCGAAAGGTAATGGCTTAAAAGAGACACTGATGTATAGAACAGTCTTATGGACTCTGTGAGAGAGGGAGAGGGTGGGAAGATTTGGGAGAATGGCATTGAAACATGTAAAATATCATGTATGAAACAAGTTGCCAGTCCAGGTTCGATGCACGATACTGGATGCTTGGGGCTGGTGCACTGGGACGACCCAGAGGGATGGAATGGGGAGGGAGGAGGGAGGAGGGTTCAGGATGGGGAACACATGTATACCTGTGGCGGATTCATTTTGATATTTGGCAAAACTAATACAATTATGTAAAGTTTAAAAATAAAATAAAATTAAAAAAAAACATTGTAATGTAAAAAAACATTTACTATGTAAAAAACAACTATAACAATCTAAGTATTCAAAAATAGACTATTTAAAAAAAAATAAAAATAAATTTAATTAGAAAAAAAAAAAAAAAAGGTAATGGCTTGGCATTTTTTAGCAATTGAAGAAATGGTGCCTGGGGCCAGGTTCTATTCTGAGTGGCTGTGTTACTCTGAGCAAGTTATTCAGTCTTCCTGTACCTCAATTCATTGTCTGAAAAATGGGATTATAATGGTACCTACCTGGTTAGATTGCTGTGTACTTTAGGTAAATTAGTATAGGTAAAACACTTGGAATGATGAATAATGCATCAGATCAGATCAGATCAGATCAGTCGCTCAGTCGTGTCCGACTCTTTGCGACCCCATGAATCACAGCACGCCAGGCCTCCCTGTCCATCATCAACTCCCGGAGTTCACCCAGACTCAAGTCCGTCGAGTCAGTGATGCCATCCAGCCATCTCATCCTCTGTTGTCCCTTATCCTCTTGCCCCCAATCCCTCCCAGCATCAGAGTCTTTTCCAATGAGTCAACTCTTCGCATGAGGTGGCCAAAGTATTGGAGCTTCAGCTTTAGCATCATTCCTTCCAAAGAAATCCCAGGGCTGATCTCCTTTAGGATGGACTGGTTGGATCTCCTTGCAGTCCAAGGGACTCTCAAGAGCCTTCTCCAACACCACAGTTCAAAAGCATCAATTCTTTGGCGCTCAGCCTTCTTCACAGTCCAACTCTCACATCCATACATGACCACTGGAAAAACCATAGCCTTAACTAGACGGACCTTTGTTGGCAAAGTAATGTCTCTGCTTTTGAATATGCTATCTAGGTTGGTCATAACTTTCCTTCCAAGGAGTAAGCGTCTTTTAATTTCATGGCTGCAGTCACCATCTGCAGTGATTTTGGAGCCCAGAAAAATAAAGTCTGACACTGTTTCCACTGTTTCCCCATCTATTTCCAATGAAGTGATGGGACTGGATGCCATGATCTTAGTGTTCTGAATGTTGAGCTTTAAGCCAACTTTTTCACTCTCCACTTTCACTTTCATCAAGAGGCTTTTTAGTTCCTCTTCACTTTCTGCCATAAGGGTGGTGTCATCTGCATATCTGAGGTTATTGATATTTCTCCCAGCATAGTAAGTGCTTTATAAATGTTTAAGTATTTATTCTAGACAGGTAAAATTTCTTCAGTTAGTTCTAAAACTTCTTCTAGCCAGTGTTCACGGGTCTCTCCAAATAGATCTTATGTGTCTCCGTGTTTTTTCTGTTAAAGGGATTAAATGGAATCTTTCCTTTGTTGATTTAAAGTCAACATTCTCAGTGGTATTGAGTCATTTAATATCGAAATGCTTAAGATGTTATGGTGTTTAGGGAGAAAGTGTTTTGCCCCTAAACTAGAGGGTCCAGACTGCTCTGTTGTTTCAGTCCTTGGGCTGTGTTCTGAAGGCTTTTGGCCTTCACTGTACTAGCCTAAGTTAGAATTCTTGATTTGAAATACCTGCTTGAATTTTGTTATAGGTTGTAAGCAAGAAAATAGCCCCGTTTTAAAAAATTGTGTACCAAATGGAAGAACAGGCATTGGCTCAGGATGTCAGTCCTACACTAAGAGTAGATAAGAGCATAAATGCATTTTATTCTTCTGGGTGATTGCTATGCTTTACCACAGGAATTGGCAAACTATTGTCTTTGAGCCAAATTTGTTTTTGTGAATAAAGTTTTATCGAAACACTTCAATGCTCATTTGTACATTGTCTACTGCTGCTTTCGCACCAGAGCAGAGTTGAGTAGTTGCCGCAGAGACCACATGGCCCACAAAGCCTAAAGTATTTACTATCTTTTACAGACCTTTTACAGAAAAAGTTTGCCAAACTCTGATCTAGAGCTTTCAAGTTGTGCAGAGTCTGAAATAAACCAGCTGTTACTTTGTTTAGTAGTCTCCCGCAGTCTGCAGATTCAATTATCTAGCACTGACTGTCCTAGATATAAATTTTTTCTAGATATACTTTTGATAAACAAGAATTTATTGCAGTAGCCTATGTTGAATAAAGGATATACATCCCGCAATAACACATTTAGAACATTAAGAGGTGAAAATACATGCAAAGTTGTGTGGAAATCCTGTCTTCAGTACTTGTTCTACTGCTGGTGCATAACATGATAGAAAATTACGTGGTTTTCCATTGTGTTCTGTAGAATGTTCTAGAAATGTTAGCAGTTACTAGCTGCTTTTCTTACACAGTTGTCCAATGTAAAAGTAAATGCCTCTGTTGTCTCTCTTCTCACATGTCTATCTATCCTTTATCTTCTTACATATATTCCTGGTCTTCTTCTTTTCTGTGAAAAGCCTTTTCTTTTTTCTTTTTTTTGACTATTCTAATAATGTATTACTCTGCAGTATAGTGTATAGAAAAGGACTCTGAGCTTGGGTTTGAATTTTGATTTAGTCACTTTATGGAACAGAAACGTCAAGAAAGTCACACTGTTACCCCCAGCTTCAGTGTCCATGTCTATAAAAGGGAGATAGGAACCCAGGCTCTGATGACCACGTGCTGTGGGCTGAATGTTTGTGTCCACCCCCAAATTCATGTGTTGAAATCCCAATAACCAATATACTGGTATTAAGAAGCGAGCCGTTTGGGAGGTCATCAGGTCATGAGGGCAGAGCCCTGATGAATGAGGTTAGTGTCCTTCTAAAGAGCCCCACAGAGCTCCCTAGCCTCTCTGCCATTTGAGGATGAAACAAGAAGTCTACAGCTTGGAAGAGGGCCCTCACACAGCCATGCTGGCTTCCTGATTTCAGACTTCCAGCCTCCAGAACTGTGAGAAGTAAATATCTGCTGTTTATGAGCCACCCAGCCTGTGGTATTTTGGTGTGCCAGCCTGAATGAGCTAAGACACCATGTGAGGGGGAGCATGGGGCTGAGCATGTACAGGGCTCTACCAGTGTGTTATTACTTGTAATTTTAATAACATTTTCAATTTGGCCTGGTTTCTTTTTATAGAAGGATGTATATGTTTATGGAGTAGAATATAAAATGGATTCTGTGAGACTAAAATTGTGGCCTGTGTGAGGCTGTGAGCGTGAAGGAGGCTTGGATGAGAAGACCTCTTCAAACAGTGTGTGCATTGTTCCATGTTTGTGACCTTATTCACTTGTCTAATGTGGAAGTTTATGCTTTTGTGCAGATCTCCTGGAAAATGTATAAAGGAACAAAGAAGAAGAGTAACCTTGGAAGGGGAAAAAGATAATGCTTTTGTCAGTACAGAAGTCTGAACAGAAGCAAATTATGGTTGGTTTTATTTTAGCTACAGTTCCGTGAGTGAGTCTGGTAAGGTTGTTAATTTTTTTAAGATGAAAGAAAGAGTAGTTTACTTTAATGAAAATAGACTCTAGTGCTGTGGAAAACAGAAGTCCCCTGTGATGACTAGGGTAGAATGACTGAGGGGTGAGGAGAACATATGTGGTCCTATTTTGTTTTTATTGGCGCCTACACGGTATATTAGGTGTCTGATGTTTATATTTATAAAAGATTACCCCACTTTTATAATTTAAGGGGACACTAATAATTTAACTTTGACTTGCAACTATGTTGCACATATTCCTATTGTGCAATATATTGTGTGGTATATTCCTATTGTTTTCAAATAGTTTAAAAATCTAATTAGAAAATTACACCCTCTATTGCTTAGGTAACTTGTCATTTTAGTTCTTTTGACTTCTACCTCTGTTTTTAACCTCAGTTATTTGGAGGAAAGTTATCTAAGTTTTATCAGTTAGCTAGTTCTGGTTAACAAACTCCTCCAAAACATAGTATCTTGAAATGATAACCTTTTATTATTTTCTATGAGTCTACTGGTTAGCTGGGGGAGTTCTGTTTATCAAAGCCAGATTCTGATTATTTTAGCTGGTCTTTCTCATGCATTAGAGGTTAGCTGGGGGTCTGTGATACTCTTGATTGAGGAAGCTCAATACTCCCCATGTATTTCTTATCTCTGCTCTCATTTTTCTAGCAGTCTGCTCCAGACATGTCCTTATGGTGGTGGCCAGGCCACAGTCCAAAAGGGGAAAGCCCCATCATGCAAGAGGGTAGATGGCAAGGCACATGTGTTCTTCAAGGCTTGATTCCTATCACATTTGCTAATATCCCATTGGCCAAAGCAAGTCATTGGGGAACCTCAGGGTCACACTGAATGAATACAAAGCTATGGGTCAAAGGATGTAGCTATAGGGAGGTCGTGAACTGGGGCCTCAGGTTCCCAGGTATCATTTCACTCTCTTTCTCCATCTTAGCTGTCTTTGTTTCAGAAGTTTTACGGTTTGTTAACACTTCTATAGACTGGGTAGAAAAAAAAATCTGAATTCTACCTTGTTACTTATTTTCAAAGTTTGGAGAGGGAGCAGCTTCTCATTAAAGGCTAAAATAAAAAATTTGCTTTATTTACGTATATGCCTCTCTCCCCTCGTTTTTAAACTAAATTATGCACTACAAATTCTTGTATAATGAAGTGAGTTCTTTTTAATTTCTATCCATATCCATCCCTGAGCTCTATTCTGTCTCCAACTAATTTCTTTATTTTGGGGCCAACATTCCAGTAGCATTTGGAGGGCTTTGGTGGGTGGGTCTGTGCTTTTTTAGTCTTGCTTTCCGGTGTTCTTGCTTTTTGTTTTCTTTTCTCCTAAACTCTACATTTGCATTTCTTCCTGCCCACTCTATGAGTTTGGAGAAACCTCAAGCTGAACATATTTCAAAGAATACTCACTATCCACCCTTTGTGCATTCACTCATGCCCTCACCAACAAATATTTGGTGAGTGGCTTCCATACTATTTCAGGCATTTGTAATATAGTAATGTGCAGGCCTTCCTGGAGCTTATAGTCTAGAGGGGCTTGACAGACAGGAGACAAATGCATGAATGCACCTCATTTGATGTTTAAAGGTGATAAGTGTTCTGGTCAAAACAAAATAGGGTGAGTAAGAATGATGATGATGATTGAGGAGTGAGCAGATATTCACGAAGGGCCTCTGAAGTCAGGGAGTGAGCTGTGACGACCGGGGAGGATGCTATAGGCAGAGGAAAAGCAGATGTGAAGGCTGTCTGAATAATGTTCAGGAAAACTGCAGTTTCCAGTGGGAAGAGTGGTGGGAAATGTGATGAGGAGACAAGCAGGGGCCAGATCACTTAGGGCTCGGTAGAGTGCAGTAAGGTCTTGGCATTTATTCTAAGGAGACAGGAATCTGTTGGTGGGTTTGGGGCAGGAGAGACATCATCTGGTTTCAGGGGTAGAAACTGGTAAACTATGACAGTCATGTTAAAGGGAGGCTGCCTTAGGGGAGCAGCAGTGGGAACTGTGAGAGGATGGCAGACTCTGGAGCTCTCCAAAATGTGTAATAAACCAAATTTAGACATAGAGATCAGCACTGCAAAGAGGAGCATATGGATAAGTGTTTCCCAGAGAAGACTCAGCATACTTCCAGTGATATCTGAGTGGTAATTAATTTTGGGTGCTGTGTCACATGAATAAACCTTTTAAATTGGAATAATTATTTATGAATTTAGTGTATATTAGGAAAAATAGAAAACTTGTAATTCTACACTTATTTCTTGAAGTGAGTTTAAAGTATTGAGTACACTCTACAGTTGAGTACAGAAGTGAAAATAAAATTGTGAGAGATGTATCTGAATTACTAGATTTAGGACACAGTGGCAGTATTATTTACAAGATTTAGACCTGAGAGACAAGTGAATGATGACTCTGGTTTTAGGGTAGTGTGTAATCATAATCACATTGCCATTTATTGATTATCTACTGACTGTGAGGCCCTGTACTAAGCACCTTATAGATGCTTTTTTTCCCCAATTCTCCTTGCAGTCCTATGTGATGTAGGTGGTAGAGTTTTGATGTTCCCATTTAACAGATGAGAGAAGTGAAGATCATAGGGAATAAATCACTTATTCTAGGAAATGCCTGAGATTTCAAATATTACAAGATTATGAAAGTGCTGTGTAGTTCTGGTAAATTCTCTGCAAGCAGGGACTTTGTTTGGTACACTAAGGTATACTCAGCATGTAGAATAGCTTCTGATGCACCAGACGTTCAGTCAATATTTGTTGAATGAATGAAAGAAAAAACAGTGGGTCTTTTTCTTTTTTTTAGTTGAAGTGTAGTTGATTTACAATGTTATGTTAGATTCAAGTGTACAGTAAAGTGATTCAGTTATACATATAAATACCCACATATATTCTTTTTTTCAGATTCTTTTCCGTTATAGGTTATTATAAGATATTGAGTATAGTTCCCTATGCTATATAGTAGGTCCTTGTTGGCTATCTGTTTTATACAAAGCAGTGAGTCTTGCCTAAGTCTGATTCAAGAGTGGTGAATATTGGAGTTCCTCACAGCAGGATGGTCTTTAAGAAGTAATCACCTGAAGGTTTCATGGAAAGGTCAGATTTGGGGATGAAAGGGTGACTTACTGTGCTCTAAATGCAGGTTTTCCCATCATCCTAGTCTTGGTCTTTTATTTTTCTTCCCTTTTCCCTTACGAGTCATATCTACTTCTCTGGGTGTAAGTGTGTCAACTCCCAAGTCTCAGACTTTGGTCCTAAACTCTCACCGAAGAACAAATAAACCCACTAACACACTTGGAGCCACTGCAGGGTAACATAAGCTTTGGTAAGTCACTTAAGCCCAAATCTGTGTCAGTAAGAGGAAGAGAGGCACACTGGATCTGAGCCCTAACCTGAGTGGAGCCCCTGTGCACCAGAAGAAAGGTCGAGATGCTTAGGGAGTGTGGCATAAGGGAAAAGATGACTTGAATGGCAAAGGGCATTCGGTTTTCATTTTCCTTGAGCATGCTTGCTTTGCTTTTTACCTAGAACTTTCTATAAAGTTAACTACTCTTATTTTGGGTAAGTTTTCTTACAAAGCTTGGTTTTTTCCCCCCACTTAAATTGAAAAGGCAAAGTATTGAAAGCAAAGTCATTCAAGGACTTAGACTGAGTGAAGCTCACACACCAGTCAGGGAAGTTCCACACACACACACTTTCTGCTGGCAGCAGCCTCGAGGGCGGCCAGCACAGGGCAGAAACTCTGGGAAGTCTGTGTGGGGGGTGGACGACAGACTGAACTGAGAGCAGGGTCATTCCTTTTCTTCCTTCCTTTCCTTGCAGAGGTAGAAGCTGCCAAGACTGGGGTGTGTGCCCTAATAAGAACTTCCCATCTTCCATGCTCACTGCCAGAGCTGCTGCCTTCTCCTGTCCCTTCCCATCTGTTGCCCTGGGTCCGTGATCAGCCCTGGCAGCACGCAGTTGTTTTTTTTTTTTTTTGTAATTATGAAATACATAATTTCTGCAAAATTATATAAGAGGAAGTGGGGGTGTAAGGAAAACCACATTATTACCATCTTCTGCAAACTCCTGATCTCCTAGATCAAAGACATGGAATTTCTAGCACAGAATTTCTAGCGCAAGGTTGAAGAATGGAGGTAAGTTCTACACAGAGCAAACACCTGCTTTAGGAGGCAGGGTAAGGTGAACAAATTCTAGCTGGGTGGACCTAGAAAGCCACTTGGGATGAAATAGGATTCCGATTAGGCTTTGAGGGAAGGATATGACCTCGATGTTTGTTTTTAGGAAGAAAGGGAGTCCTAGCCTAGGCAAAGGAAGCAGCCTCTTCAAAGGCCTGGATGCATGAAAATGCAGAGCCTGGGATGCAGTGGGGTCAGGGGACATGGGGAACCAGCCATGGGGAGGGAAGTTGTGGGAAGGATGTTGTTGGGAAGGATGCCAGGAGACTGGAATAGAAGTCAGGGGAGGTTGTGGATTGCTTTGCACGCCAGCTGGGTGCTTCACACTTGATTGGTCTGTGTGGTGGGTGAGTCTTCTACATCCTGGTGGAGGGATGTGGGAAGTGGAGTGGCAGGAGGGCCATGGTCAGGGGCAGCTAGGAAACTGCTGGTGGTTTTGGTTTTCAGATTTGTACTTTCAAATAATTTTAAATTTAAAGAAAATTTGCATGAATTCTTCAACTGGATTTACCAGTTAACATTTGCTTTACTATTCTCTCATTTTCTATCACATATGTATTACTAAGAGCTCTTTCTAAGCCATGTGAGAGTGAAGTTGCAGATATCATGCTTCTTTTACCCCTAAATATTTCAGTGTGTGTTTCCTAAAAATAAGAGCTTTCATTTATATAACTTAGCACAATTATTTTAAATTGGGAAATTTGGTATTGATATACAACTGTTGTCTGTTGTATAAGTTTTACTAATTGTCCCAGTATATAGGAGGTCTTATCTTTCCTTTTTTTTCATGTACCAATGAAGTAGACTGGGCGTGAAGCACTGGGGGTGGGAAGAATTCAGCCATTTTGGAGGTGGACCAAACAAGATCTGGCAGCAAGAGGTTCTGAGGGTGAGACAGGAAGTTAAGCTGATGAGGAGGTTGTAGTTTATAGGACTGGTGGTGTTAACCAACATGGAACTCATGAATGAAATTTGAATTGCAAGGGTGGTCTGATGTTTTGGATTTTTTATTTAATAATGATAATTTGATTTCTGTAGTGTGTTAAAAGGCAGACAGGCAGTATAAAGAGAGGCAGCTTAGCGTAGCTTTTGGAGCTAAACTGCCTGGATTGGAATCAGGCTTTGTCACTTTTTAGTTGTGTGACCTGGGGAGGCTACCTAGGTTGGCTGTTTCTCGGAGTTTTCATCTGTGAAATGGGGATAATGGTACAACTTGCCTCCAAGGGTCCTTGTGAGGATTAAATGAGTTCTTATTTGTTAAGTGCTGTATTATAGGCCTTCCTGACAAATGAAGTGCTATATTTAAATCAATATAAATAAACCAGATTTCCTACTTTTATGTTACTGAATCCGCACTAGCAAATCTTTGAGGGAAGTACTACTATTTTTATTAACTGGGACTCATGTTCCATGATTTGCCCAAGGCTAAACCACTGCTCATATAGAACACTCATTCTGTTCCACATATCAGACTATTCTCAGGGTTTCTACTTGAGAATACCCCACAGGTGGTGGAAATGGGCTAGTGATTCAGTATTGGGCTAAGGGCTGAAGGCTCTGGAGTTGAGAATCCTCTGCACTGGGGTGATTGTTGAAGACATGGGATGCATGCATTTGCCAAGTGAGGTGAGAGTTTGTGAAAAGAAAGACTGAATATTGGAACTGGTGATGAATGAGACAGGGTAGGAGTAGTCAGGTATGAGATAAAACGGGAGGGTGTGGAGTGAAGACAAGGAAAGAGAGTTAAGGATAACTCGCCCATTCTTTGGGAGTTGAAGCGGGACAAATTCAGAGCAGAGAGCTGGGATAGTAGTGAATGGGTCCCTTGTAGCCTTAGTGAGAATGGTCCATTGGCTTGGTGAAGGCAGAAGTCTATTTGCAGGGGTTCAAGAGGATGATGGGAAGAGAAGAAATGAATTCCATGAACATTAACTATTCTTTCGAGAAGGTTGGCAATGAAAGGAAGAGAACTTAGGGAGAAGCAGGATTAAGAAATTATCCCTTTTCAAAAGAAGCAACAACAGTCCTTGTCATCTGAGAGGGAAAAGACAGAGGCCGAAGATACAAGAAATAGTGGGGAAGATGAAAAGAAGAGACTGGCAAAGGTAGGCCAGGAGCATGGGCTTGGTCTTAGAAAACAATAGGGACACTTCTTTAAGATTAGAGAGGAGAAAGAAGTGACGTGCCATGTCCTGTGACATTTCATGAGGAGGGGAGTTCACTTAAAATTGCTTCAGTCTCTGTAGAGTGGGCAATGAAGCTATTCTTTGGGGGAGTCAAGTACGTTTGAAAAAATGAAAGAACTGGAAAAAGTTTGAATGCATATCATAGATGAGCAAGGGGATTGTCTGGTGCTGGCCAGTGCCTAGGACTGGTTGAATGACATGGTTCTACAAACTATTGTAGTGGGAATTTCTCTAGTGATACCCTGGAATTAACACTAAGAAATGGATTGAGTCAATCCAAGTAAGGTTTTAATGGGGAGCTAAGAGTACTTGGTGGAGAAGAAAATGGCAACCCACTCCAGTATTCTTGCCTGGAGAATCCCAGGGATGGCGGAGCCTGGTGGGCTGCCATCTATAGGGTCGCACCGAGTTGGACACAACTGAAGCGACTTAGCAGCAGCAACAGCAAGAGTACTTGGAATCTCATAGGTCAGAGAGAATTTAGTTGGGAATGCTTAACCAGGGGCTGTGAATCCAAGAGGAGTCTGAATAGGCTAGGTTAACACTTCTCAGACTTTTCCTTTGAACTGTACATAACAACTAAGAAGAGAAGCTTAGCCCCAGGGCTTGGGGGCTTGACTCAAAGTAGCCTATCAGAGACTTTGTAAGTTTTAAAGTCACACATGTAAACCTGTGGCGGATTCATTTTGATATTTGGCAAATCTAATACAGTTATGTAAAGTTTAAAAATAAAATAAAATTTAAAAAAAAAAACAAAAACTTTATTTTTAAAATATTTAAAATTCCATGATGTGTCTGTATTTAAGTATTAAACTATTTATTATTGAGTAAAATAAATAGTTAAAAAATATATGCCTCATTTTCCCATGACTAGGCCTTACACTGGGGTGAGGGTGGGGGTATATATATCCTAGTTTAAGAAGCCTGGAACTAAAACAAGAAGAAAAAAGCAGCATTAACTGGAGAGAACAGTGATGGGGAAAGATAAATTCAACAGGAGGCAAGGAGTGGGAAAGGTGGAACCATTTGAGTTGGTAGCCAGAGTGAGGTTTGTCAAAATGTCAGCTCTTGAAGACAAGACAATTGTTGAGTGACAGTGGGTCTCAAGTGTGCTCCAGTGAGTGAGTGAGATGAAAAGATGGAGGCTGGGCTGCTTTGGGTGATTTCAGTCTCATTGAGTTGCTCTTGACTTAGAACCTGAATGCAAAATTTCTTTCTTGAGGTGCACAGTCAAAAAATTAATATTTGAAAAAAGGTTTTGTAAAATGTTAAGCCAGGCATTTATTTTTAAACACTGTCTTGAAGTCAGAGAGAGATTAATAGAGCCAATTGAAATTCTTTAGGGAAAATTTGATATCTGCCTCTTGCCTTATAGCCTCCATTAAAAGTGGAAGCAAAAAGGGTACAAGTGAAATGCCAGTTATGACACTGAGTAATTTTTTAAATAAATGCATTTTCCAATTCATTGATAGGAGACATCCTTATTTATTTTATATCTGATGGTCTCTCTCTTGAACAACAAGCAGGTAATTTGTGGAATTAGTGGCTATTTCAGGAGAGTAAGTAAGCTGTCATTTGTGCCCATCCTGTTCTTATGTTTCAAAATCATATTTCCAGCAATTACAGTGGACTCTTGGACAACTGGAGGTTAGGGGTGCCAACTTCCTAGTCAGTCAGAAATCCACGTATAACTTTATGGAAGGCTCTCCATTATCTGTGGTTACCTATCTGCAGTTCCTATAGTAAGTATTTATTGAAAAAGATCTATGTGTAAGTGGATTCCCACAGTTCAAACTCATGTTATTCAAGGGTCAACAGTACTTCCATCCAAACTAGTGGATGGACTTTTGGCAATGGTGTGATATTGCTGTAAACAAAGGAATGCTGTCAGAAGTCTAATGTTAGCCATTTGTTTCTAGAGTTTTGAAATAATTAATTATAATGTCTGATGTTGATCATGTCCATTGGCAACTGCTTTCAGTGCTTCCCACTTCCTTTTTTAAGTTCCCAAACCATGCAAGTAATAAATGTTTATGGTAGAAAAGATGTTACATGAATAGAAATCATGGACTATCCCAAACCAACCAATGGGAAAGTCTCTGTGCATGTCTTCTCAAACTTAGTTTTTAAGCTATTTCATGACAAATTTGTGTTTACACAAATGAAATTATATATAGCTTCTTTCTTACAAGTTACGGAAGTCACGATTTATGATTCTTTGTACTTCTGTGTTGGGAAGTCATGATTTATGAAAGGTAAGCATTTTAGCCTCCTTTAGAATTACTTTAGGAAAAATTATCTGGAGTTTAGTGAGAACAATAATAAAGTAAGAGAAATGAGAAGGAAGTGAACCAAGTGATAGCATGTTAAGGACTAGTATATCGTATATTTCTTCAGCTTAACATGTGTTCAGCTGTAAAGTAAGGAGTCTATTTTCCACATTTGAGTCTGGTCTTTCTGGTTTAACCATTTTAGCTGCATCCTCTCCAGAAGGATATCAGTGTGATGGAACTGGGACTCCATGCTTGGCATTGACGTAATCCTTAGTGCCACGTTGAGATTTTCCACTGTCAGCATCAGAGGGCTCTCTTATAAGGCTCAATTCCTGAGACCAGTGGGAGCATCCCTGGAGTCAGGCAGCAGCTTCTCCCAGGGGAAGTGACAATCAGAGCCCTGTTTGCTTTACTGGGGTGGGTAATGCTGGACCTTGGAACTGTGCTAGGGGAAAGGGCTCATTGTATCTCCTCTGCTCCTGCAACAGCTGACTTATCTGTGGGTTTGCCTGTGATGATAAGATCCAGACTGATGCCTGAATTCCCATGGTCAGTCTTTTCATCAATAAGGAAAGATTTCTTCCTGATTATCATTTCTCTAATTTTACTTTTAAATTTAGGTTTACTTCTGATTATGCTGGGCTATTTGTAAAACACAAAATTCAAGTCAAAGATTACTACACTTTCTTTCCATCCATATTCTGGGTGAACCAGAACAAATCCCACAGTGTTTCTTTTTTTTTTTTTTTTTTTTTGGTGGCAGTGGTGGGATCCACAGTGTTTCTTATCCTTCTAAAACGTTGGGCTAATTTTCACAAATCAAAAAATCACGTGGTTTTCTGGAAATGCTGGTGTGTTCTCTTAGAAGAATTAGGCCTCCATTCATTGAGAATTATTAATTTAACCAAAAAGATATTACAATATGGGTGTGTGGAAGATTGGGAGGGAAGGGAGAGGAAAGAAATAAGTTAAAATTTCATTCAAAGGAAAAGTTTTAGCATTAGATTAGGAAATAAAGACTGTCAGTAACAAATGGACCATTCTAAAGTTTGCGTAAACTTGTTTCATGAGAGTACTTTTATTTCTGAATAAAGCTCAAATAGTTTCTCATGAGAAGGAACGAATATAGAAATCTTCCAGGATGTGTTGGAATTGGCAGTTGACTGCAGCTTGGCCACGGCAGGAAAGGGCAACTTTTCACTGCGGTGCTTTGTGCCAGAGTCTTGGGCAAAATATCTGCCCTTCTCTCTGGGAAGACACCCGCAGAGGAGCAGCCCGGGAAAAACTGAGCATGAGGGCAGTGGCATCCTGGTCAGACAGCATCCTGACCTGTGTTGCTCTAGCAAAGTTTCTCCAGTGGATAGAATGTTTTGCTTTCATAGTCATCTGGATTGTTTGCTAAGGGTAGAAATGTCCTGGCCTCACCTCCGACCTGCTGATTCAGTCTCAGGGGCAGGGGGAGGTTGCTGCTTGGGAATCTGTATGTTAGAGAAGCTCCCAGGGTAACTGTGATGTGTGGTCATGTTTAAGAACTGCTAGTGTAAATAATGACAGACAGTAAGACAGACTGACGGGAAGTACTGTAGGAACTGCGTGCGTGCGTGCGTGTGTGTGTGTGTGTGTGTGTGTGTGTGTGTGGTGTAACAGCTGTGAGTGGAATTCAGGTTACTGGAATTTGCCAAGAGACAGCGAGAGAGACACAGCAACCAGGTGCCAAGGACGTGGCCTATGGTCTTACCAGAAACTCCCTCCTCTAGGGTATGAGCTTCTGGAAAACACTGACTGGTCCAGATTAAATCCTGCATTCCCAGGCCTAGTGCAGGGTTGGCTCCAGAAAAGGCCATCACGATATTTTCTTTATGGTTCTGTTTGCTGTTTATTTTTGATTTTCTGCCTTAGGCAAGAATTCTAGTATCCAGTTTTCTTTGGTGCATTTGCAGATTTCTGACACTTCTTTGGTTTATTAGGTTTTTAAATTTCATTTTATTAGGATGGCAATCTACAGATTTAACAAACTTTGCAGATAAATGACAGAAGCTGAAACTATATCTGATGCTTTCTAATGTATACCCAAAGTCTGTGGTACATGACAAGAATGAAGTTTTATTTTACTTCTTGAGTGTACCAAGCATAAGCTTTCTCTAACGAGGAGTTAAAAAAAAACCTTATGGGAAAAAGCTACTGGATACCAATGGATGGCAATGATTTTGGAACTCTTGGTGTTAGTGAGGGTTAATGTTAAGGGAAGCTACTACCTATAGTTTGGTGTAACTGGGATTCCTTTACATCCCAATTTGCAGCACAGTCTTGGCTTTGCCTATCACATTTGGCTAGAGCCTCTTTTATACTCAACAGTTCTCTGGTTCAGTTGATAGTCATGTGGTGACTATGAGGATAAGAGAGAGAAAGACATTTCCTGAGGTCACTGAATAGCACACATTTCAGTCTGATTTATCCCATTCCAGGTCCACCCCTAACATTTGTAGGCCCAGGACCACAGTCCCTTCTGTCCCACAGCCTTCCCCTTTCATCCTTTATCTTCTTTCCCTGACTCCACTGTGGAACAGTAGGAATATGTGTGGACTGACCAATCTGCTCATTCCAGCTTTATCCATACCCACAGCCAATAGCTGCTCATGGTCACTCCTCAGGCCTAAGGGTATATACACTGGCTGTAAAGTAGTCTGCCCTTGGGAAGGTAAAGTCCCACATGGACACTGGAGGCCGGCTTTGGACCATTTGAGACAGATAATTCCAGCGGCGTTGGAACCCAGAGAATGGTCCAAAGGGAGATTGTTGCTATACTGAGGTATAACCCTGCAGACTCCTGGCCCCATGGGAAGGGACGACGAGAAGAGGTCATCATGTGGGGAGCTCCAGATTAGGGTTACCTGGTCCTAGAATGGTCCTGTCCTTTTCACTTTTCTTTTCCAGTGATCCTGCCTCCAGCACATCTTTGAGCATCCCAGGAAAGAAGGCTCATGCCATTTGGGATAAGCATATTTCAGACATGAATGCTTGATTGAGATCAAGCATTGAGATCCATGGTATTGTTTATCTGGTCAGATAGAAATCCCTGGTCTATTTCAGGTGGGCTTGTCCTTAAATGCCCTATATTTAGGGTATCCACTCCATTTTTCAGTTGAAACAAAAACTTAAATTATATGGCTTAAGGTTTTCAAAGTCAACCAAAGAGAAGCCCTGGTATATTTCATCAGTGGAAATCGGTTAATGTTTTCTTTGCTTGCTGATATGTTCTATCGTGTGTGTGGGTGTGAAGATAGGAAAGCCATTTGCACAGCCATTTCCACTGTGGTTTTCTTTTTCTGAGGATCAGTCAAGCAGAAAGACTTTCCTCTCTTGTGATTGCAATCAAATTATTTACAATTCTCAGATCCTTCTTCTGTTTCTGTTTGTGGAACTTCTTGAGTAATTTTAAAGTCAATAAACACTTTTCTTCTCCTTGCCTCATTAGGACTGAATGAGCTTACAGGGCAATGTGGTCTTTTCCTGGCCTAGGAGCAACTATCCCCTTTTGTGGATCCTTGCATACCTGTAGATAGGGTCATTGTATGTAGCACAGAGACTGTGCCTTGCACAACCCTGGAGATAGATGCCACAAAGAGTATGAATGGGATTGTGTAAAGTAGCAGCCCTGCCTAGGCAGGTTTTGGTCAGAAATTCCTCCTAGCTATGTACTCCCAACAGGGCTGGCTTTCCTCCCCACCCCCTCCCCTCCTCTTTCTCACTCATTATAAGCATATGAAGAAGATGGGTGTTTGAAGAGAGGAGTTGAAAATCATACTGTTTTCTGTATTTTTCTCCATTTTTTGAGGGTACTCATTTTCCATTTGATGCTGCTGCCACTTAGGGAAACTTAGAAACCACTAAGGTTGTATAGAACTGATTTTTATATAATCAGTGATTTTCCAACAATTGTACCAAAAACATGTTTTCTAACTCCTGTTCCATCCTGACAGTTAGCTTCCCTGGGGTCTGAACCACTATGACTTCTCCATTTTAATAGATGGTTCAGTATGTGATTTTCCTGGAATTAATAGCATAAAGTGATGCTTCAAATATCTATGCATTATTGTCCATTTGTAAGCAGTGACATTTAACCCTAAGTCACACTGCTTTGGGAAATTGTCTGATAGGTGCTCCTGGTATCCAAGCTTTATAGGAATGGTCTATTTGATTGTGACTAGAGACTCAGCTGAGCAGAAATTACTATTCATATGTTTTCTTGCTACATTTTTGCTTTTCAGTGGTGGTAGAATGAAGAAGGGCGCACTGAATTGCAGAATAATTATCAGATGGCTCCTGATGTGCAGTGCATGTGCGTCCCCATTATCTTTGTGTGCTGCTCATTACCATGTCTCTTCTTTGATTATTGGAAACTTCCATTCTTAATAGCTTAATTTATCCCTACCAACGCCAGCCTTCCCTGACAGCCTGAAAACCAGGCTTGATCAAATCCAGGTGTATTTTAATTCTTCTTTATCAAACCCAAGAGAGAACTTCTTAGAGACCTTGCTGATCTACATGTCTTGAAGAAAACACCGACTGTGAGAATTTTGATGTATAATGAAGCCCAGGGAGGGATGGGCTCCATTCTAAAATGTTGCCAATAGATATAATTTGAGCAAGTAAACATGACATACATTCTTAACTATTTTCCAAAAGTGAACATGCTAGAAGAGAGGTAATTTGAAACTTTCCAGTAGCAACAGGATGGCTCATAGCTGGAGTAGTTCTCACAAATGCCAGTGGAGAGGCAGGTGTTTATTAGGAGCTCAGCAAAGTATTTGTTAATTGAATAAATGGATGGATGTGATCTTTTAAAAAAATCTTCTGCAACACTTTCTGGAGAAAGTTTGTGGCTTTCTTTTTTCTTAACTTTTTATTTTATATTGGAATATAGAATGTTGTGATAGTATCAGGTGGACAGCAAAGAGACTCAGCCGAACATATACATGTATCCATTCTTCCCCAAACTCCCTCCCATGCAGGCTGCCACTTAACACTGATTAGGTTAATTCAGGCCAGAGAACACCTGGCAGGAATGTCCACATCAACCACACACACTGAGCCCTGCTGGGTTGTGTGCTCTCCCATGCAAGCTAGTTGATTTGCTCTTGGCTGAAACAAATCCCTGTTTTATAAATGACATTGAGGCTCAAAGAAGAGTTCAAATCTTCCTCAAGGCAACTGAGCATTAGAACTGAAATTGAAATGTTGGTTTT
Source organism: Bubalus kerabau (assembly GCF_029407905.1). NCBI lineage: Eukaryota > Metazoa > Chordata > Mammalia > Artiodactyla > Bovidae > Bubalus > Bubalus kerabau. The sequence goes on from NC_073641.1 coordinate 20,658,145, forward strand.
CTGACTCTAAGCGTAGGGTTCTGCAATTTCAGGAATGACCTGCCTTTTTGAAATCATGGGCCAGAGCAATGGCAAAACTGCCATTTTCTGGAAACTGCAGCTGAAAAAGATGACATGGACTCAGCACTCACCCTTATATAGAGGAGATTACAGCTAACTCTTGAGGATCTTGGTACATTAAAAACTTAAAAGGCACATGGAATATATAGGGACATCCACCAAAAAACCCACATTTTGGGAATTAGGAAAATGTGAGATCAGAGAAGGGAGGAAAATGTGTCTAAGTTCTTCCAAGCAATTTCTTTTGCTATTCAAGCCAAGTCTTCTGTCTGTTAATTACAATTTCAGGAGAAACTTACAGCAGATCAGATGTTTGGAAGCATATTAGAAATCAGGATGGAAGAGGCTTTATACATCATCCATTTGCATTTTTGTGTTACTTTGTAATGTTATTAAAGCGTTTTCATTTTACATAGATTCTGTCTTTTCAGTTGCCCTGCAAACCTATTAGAGCAAGTTTCTTCTCTTTTTTCATCTCTTCCATATATTCTGTCCACCTTGAGAGTCCTCTGAGCAGGACAGACCCCGCATGACATATTCAAGGTGTTCCAAGACGCTTGTGTGCTCCCATTGGCTTGTTCTTATTTCTGCAATACATACCTTCCACTGGGATCATTTTTACTTGTTAAGGAATGTTGCATTTTCAAGGCCCTGTTTTCAATGTTAATTAACTTGCACAGATGACCTTGTTGTTGTTCATTCACTCAGTCATGTCTGACTCTTTGTGACCCCGTGGACAGCAGCATGCCAGGCCTCCCTGCCTTTCACCATCTCCCAGAGCTTGCTCAAACTCATGTCCATTGAGTTGGTGATGCCATCCAACCATCTCATCCTCTGTCATCCCCTTCTCCTCCCACCTTCAATTTTTCCCAGTGTCAAGGTCTTTTCTAATGAGTCGGATCCTCACATTAGGTGGTCAAATTACTGAAGCTTCAACTTCAGCATCAGTCCTTCCAATAACTATTCAGGACTGACTTCCTTTAGGATTGACTGATTCAATTTCTTTGCTGTTCAAGGGACTCTTAAGAGTCTTCTCTAACACTATAGTTCAAAAGCTTCAATTCTTCAGTGCTCAGCCTTTACGGTCCAACTCTCACATCCATGGTGATGGTGATTGCTAAGTCATGTCTGACTCTTGTGACCCCATGGACTGTAGCCTGCCAGGCTTCTCTGTCCATGGGATTCTCCAGGCAAGAATACTGGAGTGAATTGTCATTTCCTTCTCCAGAGGATCTTCCTGATCCAGGGAATGAAGCCAGGTCTCCTGCATTGCAGGCTGATTCTTTACCAGTTGAGCTGAGGGAAGTCCCTCATGTCCATACTCAACTGATAATACTCCCTAGCCCAACGGCACATGGTAGATAGTTTATTCTGTAAATTGATTTACCACTACCAGTGGATAAAGCCCTGAAAAGATGAGAAAAATAATTGTTTGGTGGTAGAAAGGGAGAAATAGAGGTATAGAACACTTTCTTTGCAAAGTGGATGTTTTTGTGCTTCTGTGGAGATCAACTCAGGTATGTCAAGGTGAGGTATTAAAAGGAGGGAGAATGAAAGGGAAGGTTCATCATCCAGTTTGGCTCACAGCCTTGACTTGTGATGTTTTGTAGACTGAGTGTAAGAAAGTAGGGAGTGAGACAAAAGCTTTGCTTTCTGCTTGGTCACCAAACTTCTCTTCATGCCAGCTTATTCTTGTTGTGTCTAGGGTTTTCTCACTAAAGAAATGCTTCCTTTTATGCTCACTGTGGGTTCCATGGTATTAAAACTGAAATCATTTGACCACCCAAGCTAAAGTAATGTTGGCAATTAGTTTGGTTATTTTCACTAAATAGTGTAACCAGTATTATTCATTCTGGCTGTAGTGAATATGAGATACAGCTAATTAGAATTTCTGGCTAACCCAGATTAAGGCAGAAATGTCATATCAACAGTAACTCCCTTTGGCCTTGATGAAGAAAGATTCTTGGCATAGGTCCATGTTCTACAAAGAAAGGGTTCTACAGGGTCATGGGGACATCATCCATGCAAAACACCCTCACTCCCACTTCTAAACCACTCAGGACTCCTCAATCCCCTGCTTAAGTGACCCCTGTGTTAACTGCAGAGCCTGCATGGACCTGTCTGGGGTCAGATCTCCCAAGGGTAAACTGCACCACTTGTGTGTGAGCTCTCCTAAGACCAAAGCACGTGGGGCTGTGTGTGCATCTAGGGTGTGTGGGCAGAAGTGTTCTCCTGAGTGTGTGCAGGTCCCCTTGCATTGCAGAGCAGAGCTAAAGTTGAGAAAGGGAAGGGGAGTGGGGTTTTTAGGTGGGGGCCTTTTGCTGCAGAAATTTAATGGATGGGCTGATGTTTTAAACTCTCTAGTGGGAAACCATTTAAAACATTCAGCTCATCCTGCCTTTGAAGCCTCAGTACTTTGAATAACTGGGCTGCCCAGGTAGCTCAGTAGTCAAGAATCTGCCTGCCAATGCAGGAGATGCAGGAGACATGGGTTTGATCCCTGGGTCAGGAAGATCTCCTGGACAAGAAAGTGGCAACCCACTCCAGTATTCTTGACTGGAAAATCCCACGGACAGAGGAACCTGGTGGACCATAGTTCATGAGGTCTCAATGTGTCAGACACGACTAAGTGATTGATCACACATGCACTTTGAATAGCTAGGTTTTCATTGACCACTGTGGTCCTTGAGTGGCTTCCTGGTCTTTGGTCTGCACCTGGAGCAACAATGGTTATCATTCTGTGGATTCGTGGGAACCAGGGATGACTGTTCTCCAGGGACTCCTAGGGAGTTGCTGCTGGTGCTAATCACTATTATTTCATGAACACTGAAATAGCTTATGTTTTTGTCAACTTATTTTTCCTTGAATACTGGACAGTAAAGGAGTGTGTACATGTTCTAGTGAATTCAGGATTCTGGTTGTTGAATTCTGGTTACTTGATTTTTTATTACTGTAGGTTGTACTTGCAGCTTGTTCAGAGTCTTAAGCAATTTAACACGGGCATATTTTATCCTTTTGTTCTCTCTCCACTATAATGTATGGCCTTTGAGCTCAGGAAGATGATTTATATGTCACTGTAAAATATCCTCTTTCTTCTTCTGTCTCTTTCCTTCCCCTTTCTCTCCCTCTGAGGTATATTTATGCCTGCCATCTCCCAGGCCCTGTGCTAGAATTTCTCTCATGCTAATTTTTATTTTTATTATTTTATGTATGTATTTTTAATTGGAGCATAATTGCTTTACAATGTCGTGTTGGTTTCTCTCATATAATGACATGAATCAGTCACAAGTATATATTAATATATAGTCCCTCTCTCTTGAGTCTTCTTCCTACCTCCCCACCCCTATCCCACCCCTCAAGTTCATCGCAGAGCACTGGCTTTGGCTCCCTGTGTTAATAGCAGCTTTCCACTAGTTACCTATTTTCTTTATCTCATGCAAATGTTTAAATAATATAATTGTTTCAAATGTTAACATCTAGTGTTTAGTAAACCCAGAGTAGAAAATAACTTTGTTCCTGAAGCACAAGTATTTATAGAGATTTAAAGTAAATATTTCAGTATCCAAGTATTCGGCTTTTTTCTTTTCTGGAGAGAAACAAATAACTGTAGGTATTTGTTACCTTGCAAAAAATACATGTGAATATTTTCAGACTTTCTGCTCTGTAATTAGAGTTGTAGAGTTGTATCCTATAACTTGGATCTCTTCTTTAATTTTTTTTTAACTGTATATATCTTTGTAGTGTCTCTTTTTTTCCCTCTAAACACTTTATCCTGCTCCCCACTCTTACCACCCCCAACCCCCCACCATTTCTCTGGATTTTTGCCTTTTTCTCTGGGTCTTCCCTGGTGGTTCAGATGGTAAAGAATCTGCCTGCAATGCGGGAGACCCAGGTTTGGTCCCTGGGTTGGGAAGATCCCCTGGAGAAGGGAATGGCTACCCATTCCAGTATTCTGACTTGGAGAATTCCATGGACAGAAGAGGCTGGTGGGCTACAGTCCATGAGGTCGCAAAGAGTTGGACATGTCTGAGCGATTAACACTTTCACTTTAAGGGCTTCCTTGGTGGTGGCTCAGATGTTAAAGAATCTACCTGCAATGCATGAGATCCAGGTTTGATCCCTGGGTTGGGAAGATTCCCTGGAAAAGGGAATGGATACCCACTCCAATATTCTTGCCTGAAGAGTTCCATGGACGGGGAGCCTGACAGGCTATAGTCCTTGGGGTTGCAGACACAACTGAGCGACTAACACTTTCACTTTCCACATTATTCTCTTTCTTCTCTTCCTCTCCCTCTCTTTCCCCTTTTCCCTCTGTTCCCACACACCCCCATTCAGCTGCTTCTCTCTTGTTCACACTCTCTTCTCAGGCACATGCCCTTTGTCCTTGTCTGGATTTATAACACCTGGGAGAAGAGCCAACCACAGTTTTAATGTAACAAATGGCATTTAACTGTGAGGTCCCAAGTTCAAGAGCTGGAAAGTCCTCAAGTGTCAGGGTTGTCAGAACTTTTGAGATTGATCACCTAATAAGGTCCTCTTCATTTCATGCCAGAGAAGACAGGTCCAGTGAGTTATATACCTGGCCCAAGGCTGCACCATGACCAGGCTCCAAATCTCCTATTTACCAGTTCAGTCCTTTTCTAAAAAAATAGCTTTTGAATATATTCAAGTGAAAACAAATAAACCACCACTAGTTATAGACTTTTGTATGTGGACTCCTATGGTGCCAAGGAAGAAAAATAAAGTTGGAGGGGGGACAGCATGAACACAGAAGAACACATGAGATGCCCTGGAAAATCATTTCCTCAAAAAATCTCAAAAAGATAACTTAGAAGTTGCCAATAAGAACTACAAACAAGTTCAGACAAGTTACTGCAGGGAGTGATACACTTAAGTTAAGAGAGCGGAAGTGGTACATTTGTTGATATATGCAGAGAGGGAGGAGCTATAGGCCTTATAATTGGAAAATATTTGGAAAAAAAGGAAAGAGTTGATCCTTTTCCTTGACTTTTCCTATTTTGTGACAAAGCATACAACAAAACTGTTTTAATGCATAAATTTAAATCAATATAATGTAATTTACTTGGATTAATATAAATTAAAGCTCTTCAGGCTAGACCAGCTGTAATCATCTGCCCAAAGATCTCCATTTTATCATTATTTAGAGCTAACAAGACATTTATGATCTCTTTTTGGTTGTCTCTGGTGGAACATTGTTGGCAATAGTTTCCTGCCTTGAAATTCTCATGTGCATGGAAATCCAGTTAGGAGAACGAGTAAGTAAACAACTTCTCCTAAGAGTATAATCTCTCCTTTGTGACATAAATTAGGTATCCATTCACATCTATGGAATAATTCCCGGTTTTGCAATTAAATAATTTGACATGCTCAAGCAAACATGCCAATCTCTTTCTAGACTAGGAGAATTCAGAGAGCTTTCTATTTAAACAGACTCTGCTTTTAAATAAATGCATCGTCTTCTCAAAATTGAATTAAAAAGAGCTGATCTGAACTGCAATCAGGTAGATAATTAAACAGCAAGGTAAGAGGCTTATGACTGTGCATGTTCACAGTGTTCATTGAAAAATAAAATGTGATTATTTAATCCTAATGGTAGTTTGACCAGTGTACATGTATAATGTGAAGTTTGCTCACTTCACATTTTAATCTCAAACTGACTGGTACCTTTGAAATTAGCTTTCTCATAAAGACTAGACGAAATTGGAGAAATCCGATCTCATTTCATGTTTTTCTAGTATGTGTGTAGTTGAATGGAAAAATGAAGATGCTACTTTGAAACAGTTTTTTAATTTTTCCCTGAGTTATAAGGCTTTGTTTTCTCAGGTCTGTTTAATTATCTGGAATTTTTTTTGGAGTGATTTTTTAAATACTAGGAAATATTCTCACTTTTTCAGCATAGCTGTGGCCTCTAAAATGTCACAGATGTTGGATTTTTATTTTTAAATTTTTTGATGGCAGTTTTTACATTTTACTTCATCTTCTAGTAATTTGGCATGTAAATATGTCTTCCATAGTAAATTTTAAGCTCTTCCGGGGCAGGGTCTGTATCTTGTTTTTTATTCCTGGGACCTTTCATTTGATTGGTGAAATGTTTATGAACTCAGTGAATGAAGATGAGATATTCATTGCTCTCTGACAGTGTACAGACATATGGTTGGCTGACTGTTGCCTAGGAAAGCTGGATGGCCAGTTAAATTTACCCTTAGATGAGGTTTAGAATTCAGAGACCACATACTCCTCATGTTCTATAGATTATGTTGTTTCTTTGAACAAGTTCAGTTCAGTTCAGTCGCTCAATCATGTCCGACTCTTTGCGACCCCATGAATTGCAGCATGCCAGGCCTCCCTGTCCATCACCATCTCCTGGAGTTCACTCAGACTCACATCCATCAAGTCGGTAATGCCATCCAGCCATCTCATCCTCTGTTGGCGCCTTTTCCTCCTGCCCCCAATCCCTCCCAGCATCAGAGTCTTTTCCAATGAGTCAACTCTTCGCATGAGGTGGCCAAAGTACTGGAGTTCAGCTTTAGCATCATTCCTTCCAAAGAACACCCAGAATGAGGTGAAAAGATAGATCTCTGTTCTAGCCTTTTTTTCCCCAGTGTGATTGAAAACATAATTCAATGTGATTAATTATGTTGAAAGAGAGTGGGAAATATGATGACATTTAGTTAAAGAAAATTCCAGATTTTGCCCTTGGTTCTTTGAACAAGTGACCTTTCCATTTTTTTCTCAGATACTTAAATTCCAAGGGCTGAGTATTCTCTGTGATAGAATGTCCAAGTCCTGAGGATCTGTTCTTACTATTTCTCGCTGAACTGTTTATTAATCTTTTCCAAGAGGAGGAATGAGAAAGATGAAAGATGATTGTGTTTTTGCTGTTATTTAAACCTTCCCATGAAACTATTTAGACTCTTTCTGTATTAATGAGAAAAACTATGTAGACACTTTTCCTGGGCTGTTGAAAGTGGTAAGAAGAGTTCTTTATTATTGTCACTATGTATTTAATAATACTAGTTCCAATTTTATTTCACATTTATGTAAATAGCATTAATTTTGCAGCAAGCCTAGCAAGACATCACCCACACATCCTGGTCAGTAAAGCTTCTGTTATCAGTCATGCTATTGAACATGACTGAGCTGAAAGTGGGGTCAGTCCAGCTTCCCTCTCTTGGCTTTGTAGACAGTCCAGCAGGGCTATGGAATTAGGGATAAAAGGAAACTCTTCTTTTGATTTTTCTGAATCTCTTCACACTGTTTAAACTCCTGGAAGTTTTCTCCACTGGGAGGAACAGCATGGTTCTGATATCTTTAACATCAACAGACTATGGGTCAAATTCAGTCTTTAATCCTTCTGGGGGTAGGGAAACAAAGGCATGTCCTATGACTTCCTTAATGCCCACAGTTATTGGGAGAGCTGGGCAGGCTATGTTTAGAACTTAGATAGCTCCTACTATGCATCCCTTACACTGTGAACTCTCTTGGAGCAACCTTGGGTTATGCTAGAGTTAGCAGACAGACCTTTTCATACTTTTTATGGGGGTTCTCAAGGCAAGAATACTGAAGTGGTTTGCCATTCCCTTCTCCAGTGGACCACGTTTTGTCAGAACTAAAGAGCCTCTTGATGAAAGTGAAAGAGGAGAGTGAAAAAGTTGGCTTAAAGCTCAACATTCAGAAAACTAAGATCATGGCATCTGGTCCCATCACTTCATGGGAAATAGATGGTGAAACAATGGAAACAGTGAGAGACTATTTTTTTGGGCTCCAAAATCACTGCAGATAGTGACTGCAGCCATGAAATTAAAAGACGCTTGCTCCTTGGAAGAAAAGTTATGACCAACCTAGACAGCATACTAAAAAGCAGAGACATTACTTTGCCAACAAAAGTCCATCTAGTCAAAGCTTTGGTTTTTCCAGTAGTCATGTATGGATGTGCGAGTTGGACTATAAGGAAAGCTGAGTGCCAAAGAATTGATGCTTTTGAATTGTGGTATTGGAGAAGACTCTTGAGAGTCCCTTGGACAGCAAGGAGATCCAACTAGTCCATCCTAAAGGAAATCCGTCCTGAATATTCATTGGAAGGACTGATGATGAAGCTGAAACTCCAATACTTTGGCCATCTGATATGAAGAATTGACTCACTTGAAAAGACCCTGATGCTGGGAAAGATTGAAGGTGGGAGGAGAAGGGCATAACAGAGGATAAGATGGTTGGATGGCATCACCAACTCAATGGACATGAGTTTGAGTAAGCTCCAGGCATTGCCAATGGACATGGAAGCCTGGTGTGCTGCAGTCCATGGGGTCGCAAAGAGTCAGACACAACTGAGTGACTGAGGTGAACTGAACTGAACTGAGCAGAGACCAAAGAGAGATAGGGGCAAAAATATGTGCCTCCTGGAATTTTCATCTTATATGAGCATCTAAAGGTCTTAGCAAGCACCACAGGATGCTTGGAATGCCTGATGATTTACTGAGCTGTGGAGTGTCAGTTCATTCATTTATTTCAGGAACATGTGTTCAGTGTTTACTTAATGCAGAGCACTATTTTCAATACTTTAACAATTCTAAGTTCCATTTTAAAATTTTTAATTGGAGGATAATTGCTTTACGATATTGTTAGTTTCTGCTGTACAACAGCGTGAATCAATTATAAGTATACATATATCCCCTCCCTCTTGGACCTCCCTCAGAACCCCGATCCCATCCTTCTAGGTCATCACAGAGCACCAAGCTGAGCTCCATGTGGTATGCAGCAGCTTCCCTGCTGCTGCTGCTAAGTCACTTCAGTCGTGTCCGACTCTGTGTGACCCCATAGACGGCAGCCCACCAGGCTCCCCCATCCCTGGGATTCTCCAGGCAAGAACACTGGAGTGGGTTGCCGTTTCCTTCTCCAATGCATGAAAGTGAAAAGTGAAAGTGAAGTCGCTCAGTCGTGTCCGACTCTAGCGACCCCATGGACTGCAGCCCACCAGGCTCCTCCATCCATGGGATTTTCCAGGCAAGAGTACTGGAGTGGGGTGCCATCGCCTTGTCCGAGCAGCTTCCCACTGGACAGCTATTTTCAAACATGGTAGTGTATATATGCCAGTGCTTCCAAGTCCTGTTCTTAACCTCATCCTTTATATTGGACAGCTTGTTTCTATAATCTACATTCACTTTTTCATTTATAGGTTGGTGTTAGTAATGGTCTGGTACCCTCACAAGAAACTTAGGGTTGATTACTGGGTGAATGTCTTATTTCAATAAATCCATATAAAGATATAAGGACAGCATTTATATATTTGTGGTCAAGTCAATGGTGTCTTATTTTCTCCAACATAAAAATAGATATCACCATTTATATGACCAATTACCTTTATCCAGCTCAATTTGACCAGGTCAGTGAACCTTGTAAGTTTGTATTGTGAAAGATACAGAAAGCATACTAATGCCATTAACATTTGGTTGAGTTGAACTTGTGATTCCCCCCAAATTTATTCTGGTATAAAGTAAATTATAGATAGATTTTTCAGTCCCTAACTTGGTGTTCTCATCTAACTGCTCTACAAAGAAATGGTGCATATTGAAACGACCATTTTAAATAACTCAATCTCCCTGCCCCCTCTCTCCTCAAGTGAAATAACCCACATTCTTCATTTTGTTATGATTTCAGTTTGTCCAAAATAGGTTGGGGATAGGTTAATTAAATAGTTATATATTATAATTAACTTGGGATTAGAACTTAAATTGGAGCAAAACCACTTTTGAAATAATTGGAAAATGATAAAATATATTCAAATGTTAGCATCTGAATATGAATCACAACATGAGACTCCTTTTCATAAATATGAGCCTGAATTTTAGGTTAAATCTCACCGATCATATCCTGACAGATGTTTCTAAAAATAAGTCTCTGAGCCAGCTTGTTTATGTTTCATTTGTCTCTCTTTCTCATGAAAGGTGACTTAATAAAATAATGATTATGTGAGCTGGTGATGGTTTATTTCCATTTAAACAGGAACTTGCTTTAGTTTCTTTTGTTATGATTAGGGAGAATAATGACTTCTTGCTTTTCAGCTCCATTTGTGAGGGATTTGTTTCCTTCAGAACACTTCCTGAAGCCTCCTCACTTGCCAGCTCATAATCTCAAAGGGTCTTTGCCCTGACCCTCTGCTTCTTTGAACCCGGGACATTTTACAAAAATCTACTAAGATTTTTCAGGTAATCTTTAAAAAATGGGCTTCAGGGGGATTTTAACAATCAAATTAATGATGTCTGTGTTAAAAATCTTTAAAATCATGTTTTCATGATCCACTGTGTGGGTGCGGGGAGGAGAGGGCAGATAAGAACCAGAAAAACCTAAGTAGGATTACAAATTTTTTTTTCCTACTTATTTACTCATGCCTATTCAGGCAATTTTATGTAGGCTTTTGGAAATTCTAGAAGCTTCTTCATTTCAGGCTTAATATATTGGGCTCATAAATATCAGATACCTTTTGGAGGCATTATACGCTGAACATTATACAAAGTCTACTCTGTGTTGCGTCAGGAGATTGAATTGTTTTCATTAAAATATCTGCTACGAAAGCACTGAGATTAGATGGGATGTTAGCTCTCTTTTTTTCCCCCTGCTATCAAATGTCAGAGACTTGTATTGTTGGTAGGAACTGAGATTTCATTTCCCTTGGCCACGTTCTGATGCTGGCTCGACTTGCAGCATCGCTCCCGTTCCAGATTTGTATGCCCAAGGTAAGTCAGAAAAGAAATTTCAGGAGCGAAGCGTGGGTTTGTGGATGTAGTGTGGGGGAAACCAAGTGAGGTCTTCAGAATGAAACAGTACATCTTTTTAGCTAAATGTGTGAGAAATGGAAAACCCTTTACAACCTAAACATCCCACTGGTGTGATTATCAAGTATGTAGTGTTTATAGTCAAAATATGACCGAGGGTTTTTTTCAAGCAAAATGTTTTATGCTATGTGTGGGGCAGGCATCTGTGTGCCTGCCTTAAATTTATGAGCTAATAACATTCTGTTCCAAGAAATACTGTCAGGTCTTATAACACCACGGGTTTGTTCTGAGTTACTCTGGTAAATGGATGATTTTGCTTTTAAATAATCACTCCTGGAATTTTCAAATATAAAGAAGCTCACATAACATTTAGTTTATGAGGAAGATGCCTTTTTCATTAATGCAAACTGTCCAGATTGAATAATAATTGCATTTTCTCTTAATATAGTTTATTATTTTCTGCTATGTGGAATGACTGTAAATGTCAACAAAATAGATGCAAGCAAGTTTTAGGAGTGAGATTACAAGCAAATGATAATAAGCACAATTATGAGATAAATCAACTGAGATAATTGAGCCAGAATAAACTATAAATAAAATGGATTTTAAAAAGTATGAGGAGCTAAAGAACCACTGATAGTAAAACAGATATTCTCCGAGATTACCACTCTAAGGTAGTAGTAATAATAATTCTGCTGAAACTGATCAGGACTGGTGAGAGTAACTGCTCACTGCTACTTAAGGAACTGGACCCTGTAACTTGGTGTCCTCACTGTGTACACACCTCTCCCCTGCTAATGCACCCTGGTCTTATATAAAACCGAGTGGCAAATATTTAGAGTGAGTTTTTCGTGTCTTTGGGATTTTTGCCTTCCCCGCCATTGGTAAATAGCATATCTCCTCTGCCAATCTCTGACCTTTGAGATAACTTCCTTTGTTAAACATCCACTCATTTATGTGAGTATTAGTTTTCTTTCTTTCTTTTTTCCTCAGTTTCAAAAGCTACTCCTTTTTTCTGCCTCACACTCAACTGCTTTCAGTACTGAATAAGGTCCTCTGAGGAACCTGTTGTCTACATATTTGATAGGAAGGGAGTCAGAAGCAAAGGAACTAGCAATCATAAAGATAAGTTTGCACATGTGAACTGAAGAGAAACATGTTTTTTCTTCATTGCAAATTAGGCTTATATATTACGAGTTGTAACTTTCACGCTAGCATATATCAAAATGAAGTATAGGTTGGTTGAGATGCTGTTCTAGAGTGTATGATATGGTTTTAATACGTGGTGAAACTGACCTATATGATATTTGTAAATTTTCAGAGGCCCCATGTGGACCTTTTGAAGTAAAAACATATTGGAAATGGATGAAAACATGATACTTGCCCTGATCCATACAAGCTGGGATATTTAGAAATCAGCATGTGTTCATGAGCCGGAGGTCACAGGATGGTATCTAAACACTCTTGTGTTAAGTTATACCGGGACCATCACCGCAGACCTGTCGGCCCATCAGTCTAGGGCAGTGCTTTCCAACTCGTGTCCATCAGTACCACTGCTAGAGAAGTCACTGAGGCCTCCAGGGAATGCAGCAGCGACCCCTCTTTATCTGTCCCTTCATAGTTTCCATGTCCAGCTGCGTGTAGTTTTCCTCTCTGTATTCTTGCTTTTGAAATTTCTGGGCCAAAATTTGGCAGGGAGAAGGACAGGATAAGGACGAAGCGACCAGTATGAGGAGACGTAACATAAGGTCCAGTTGTGCTACACCAGCGGAATTACAGCAGACCAGTGAAGGAATTCTAGAAACCTGAATTCCGTTACTGACATGTTAACTGTGAGGCAAGGCTGTCATTTGCTCAAGATTGTGTTTTGTTTCTATTGTTATGTCTACCATGACGGCTGCTGCTATTAGCTACCATCTGTTGTATCAAAGTACTTCAAATTAATATCTCAACCAACCTGTATTCTCTTGTTTATGGATGGTAGCATGGAGTGGTAGCGGGGGTGTGCTAGGCCTCTATGTGATAATACGGTTTTATAACCTGCTTTTGTTTTTATCTTTCCATTTAACAAACTGGTGTGCACATCAGTTTGCTCCTCTAAATATTTTTCTACGACATAGTTTTTTATAGTTAGTTTTTCATGATTAGATGGCATTCACCTATCCAATCAAATTTAAATTATTTGCTACAGTAAAAATTGGTATGTATTTCCTTGTAACTAAAACAAAATATTTTCATAGGATATATTTCTAGAAGTACAGCTGGTAGACTAAATAGTGTATTTGCTTACAAAGGTTTGATTTTTTTTGTCAAATAGCCGTCCAGAAGGTTTTTTCTCCCTTCTATTTATTTTCCTACCAGTGGTGCATGAGAAGGCATATTTTCCAGTATTTTAAATAGTATAGTTTTTAAATAAAAACCTTGCCAATCTGATATGAGGGAAATGGTACCTCACTGTGGTTTTATTGCATTTCTTAAAATACTAATGAAGTTAGACATTTTTTCCTTTATAAATTGCCCATTAGTATCTTTGCTTTTCTTTCTTTTGGGATGCTTAGTTTTCAATTAATTTTATTGAAATTCTTTATATAGCACAAATAATATTCATTTGGCTATGAGTCTTCTATAATGTAAATATTTTCCCCATTTTATTAGTCATCTTTTGACTTTTTTCCCTTGGTAAGTTTTTATATGAGAAAATTTTGTGCATGTAGTTGAATCTTTGCCTGTTTTCCTTTTAAGGTTTCTGCCTTTGTGTTTAGAAAGGACTTTCTGTTGTGTTTAGAAAGGACTTCCCCACCTCAGGATTATATACACTTTTCTTACATTTTCTTCCAGTACTTTTTTGGTTTCTTTATTTCATATTTAGATCATTATCCATCTGGAATTTATTTTGTTGTGTAGCAATGTGGGGATTTAAGTTTATATCTTTTCCAGATAATTTTCCACTTGTCCTGACAACGATTTACTGAATAATCTATCCTTTTCAAGTTTCACCTTGAAAAAAATATAAAATTCTGATTTTAGGTTTTCTATATTTTTCATTGATTTCTCTACCTCTTCTTTGGTCATCATATTATCTTGGCTGTTGTAATGTATTTAAATATTTGATAGCTTGAATTACTCATCTTTCCAAAAATTTCTTGGCTATTTCTCGCATCATCTCCTAACCAGATGGTTGTCATTGTGTCTTATTGCATCTCCACCATTTATCTCACTTGCTCATAATCTGTTCACAAGAGAACTGGCTATTGTTCTAAAACATAAATTGGATAATGTTACTCTCCTGATTGTTGTATATGTGCCATGCTGTGCTAAGTTACCTCAGTCATGTTTGACTCTTTGCAACCCTATGGACTGTAGCCCATCAGGCTTCTCTGTCCATGGGATTCTCCAAGCAAGTATACTGGAGTAGGTTGCCATTTCCTTCTCCAGGGGATCTTTCTGACCCAGGGATTGAATCTGTGCCTCTTATGTCTCCTGCATTGACAGATGGGTTCTTTACCATTAGCACCACCTGGGAAGCCCATTGTTATATATACTTCCAGCCATTAAAAACAAAAACAAAAACAAAAACTGATATGGGTACATTGCCTATACCAGGATTTTAAGCCTAAACTAAGCTGTTTCTGGACTTCAGAGTGTTTGTGGACACTGTATACATTATTTTGGTGAATGTGCTTTTTGTCCCTCTTTTTCTGGAGAATATGGTTCATGGTTTCACTAGATTTTAAAGATTTATGACCCCAAAGCTTTGAAAACCACTAGGCTCCATGAAGGAGCTCAGATTCCTCAAAATGGCCCTTCAGGAGCAGGCTCACCATGGGTGAACTTTGCTTACCTTCCTTACCTGCCTCCTACATCCTTTCAGCTCTCCTCTCATCCTGAAATACTTGTGATTTACTAAACAGTCTGCTGATTCACGCCCCAGTGCCTTTGAACATGCTATTCCTTCTGCCCAAGTGCTCTCCCCTACGCACATCATCCATGTGGAAAATTGCTGTTTGTCCTTTAAGAAATGATCAAAGGATCTTCTGCTCTGTGAGACCTTCCCTGAGCTCCTTAGGCAGAGCTGATTACCCTCTCTCTCTGTTTTTTTAAACCATTGTACGTAGTCTGTATTGTATTATTGCTCTTGTGTTACTAGTGGATTCTTGAGTAAAAGTCAGAGAAATTTGGGGTACAAAGCAGTTGGAGAGTGAATGAAAAGAAAGAGAATAATTAGGAAGCCCTGGCATCTCATATGTAGGTAATGGAGATGGAGGAAGGGAGTGGAGATTTATTTTGAAACTAGAGTAGACAAGATTTCTTTTTGCTTTTATTTATTTATTTAAAGTTTACATGTTTTGTTTTTATTTTATGAGGTTATGAAGATAGCAGTAGGAGTGGTGATGGAGCTACAAGTAGAGACACCCAATTGCTGGAGGTAACCCCCTCCTTCCCCGACCCAGACTACAGTGATAGG
The DNA here is from genome assembly GCF_029407905.1 of Bubalus kerabau. Lineage (NCBI taxonomy): Eukaryota > Metazoa > Chordata > Mammalia > Artiodactyla > Bovidae > Bubalus > Bubalus kerabau. Next base: position 20,673,460 of record NC_073641.1, read on the forward strand.
CACAGTCTCTTAAATCTGTCTGTGCCCATATAGGCAGGAAGCAAAATGAATCTGGAGCAGGGGCTGTGTATGAGCGGAATAACTTGTAAGATCCTTGGTTCTCTTTGAAATAGGCATTCAGTGGGGGATCATATGAGGTATTTCTCTGCTTGTCTGGGATATTTAGTCATTCTGAATCACTTTTTAATGTTCCAACAAATTCCATATGTCTCCGGTTGCCGGTTTCTTGCTTATTGTCCCTTTGGCTAAGATCAAATGTAGTATCTGTTTTATTATCAGTTTAATAGGTTTTGTTGATGAACTGTTCTAGGGGGAGAGAAAGAACAATCTGGTATGACCCTTAGGTTTCTGACTCAAACAGCTGAGTGGATGGTGTGGGCATCATGTTTCATATTTAGCTGATGGGCTTCATAAGATTTCATGATCAATCCCTACATCCTTAGACACCACTTTTCCTGACTCACTGCAAAAGTCTGATGCCATTGTGGGTAGGATGACTAGTTCCTTTACTGCCTCCTGAGACTAAGGCTCTGGGGGTGCTGGTCATGCAGTATGCACAAGAGGCCCAGGAAGAAGCCTTCATGGAAATGTATCTTGGAATGGATCTGGAATGAATAAAACACACTAAATTTAAAATTACTGGAAATGAAGTTGAGTTCATGTCCACCATCTGCAGTCGATTTGTGTTAGTTTTCTGAGATGCCTCTGGCTGTGCTGTGAGCGTACTCAGTCATGCCCTGACTCTTTGCGACCCCATGGACTGTAGCCTGCCAGGCTCCTCTGTCCATGGGATTTCTCACGCAAGAATACTGGAGTGGGTTGCCATTTCCTACTCCAGGGGATCTTTCTGACCCAGGGATGAAACCCGCATCTCCTGTGTCTTCTGCACTGGCATGCGAATTCTTTATCACTGCATCACCAGATAGTTTCACAGTTATAAAAGCTTTGCTACTTGAGTAAAAACAGTGTTCCCTAATTAAACTACTATAGGGCAGTCTGCAAATTCAAAAACGTGTTTGGCAGTTGCAGCTGTGAGCTTCTAGAGAGGTGGAATATATTGGGCTACCTTATTTTTTTTTAAAGACCGTATGGTGTTCCCTTGCTTATATGTAGTATCATACAGCCAGTTCCCTCCTAGTGGACATTTAGGTTTTTTGGAAGATGTTTCCCTGTTTCCAACAGTGCACACATGTGCAAGTATATCTGCAGGACAAAGTCTTAAGAATAGAATTATTAGATGAAAGCAATTTTTTGCCATAAAAGTTGCACCAATCTCCCTTTATAGCAGTGTCCATTGTTCCTGCTCCTATCTGCACCACCCGCCCACCGCCCCTGCCCAGCAACACTGAGTGCTAATCTGATAGGAAAAAAGTACTGCCTCTTGGTTATTTTAGTTGTTTTATCATGAGTACAATCAAGCATCTTTCCTGACATGTCATTTCCCTTTTTGTACCGTTACCTACTTTTGAACCTCTGAAACTGTGAGAAAGTGGTGATTGTCAAGAGGAAGCTTTTCCTGTTTTTCCCTAACACCTCTCTGGGAACTGACTAGAAGTCTCAATTTTCAGTCTTGTGAAGGCCAACTCAGGTTACTCAGCTAATGGTCCCTATTCCTTCCACACACATATTTGTTGAATGCACACTCTGTCAGATTCTGACCTAGGCACTGAGGGAGATACAGTCAATGAACAAAATAAGCATGAAATCTTGCCCTTATGGAGCTTGCATTCTTAAGGGGACAGCATACTATAAATAAAGCTATGGTTTTTCCAGTAGTCATGTATGGTTGTGAGAGTTGAACTATAAAGAAAGCTTAGCACCAAAGAATTGAACTGTGGTGTTGGAGAAGACTCTTGAGAGTCCCTTGGACAGCAAGGAGACCCAGCCAGTCCATCCTAAAGGAGATCAGTCCTGAATATTCATTGGAAGGACTGATGCTGAAGCTGAAACTCCAGTACTTTGGCTACCTGATGGAAAGAACTCACTGGAAAAGACTGTGATGCTGGGCAAGATTGAAGACAGGAGGAGAAGGGAACAACAGAAGATGAGAGGGTTGGATGGCATCACGGACTCAATAGACATGAGTTTGAGCCAGCTCCAGGAGTTGTTGATGGACAGGGAAGCCTGGCGTGCTGCAGTCCAAGTCTTTGCAGGATCGCAAAGAGTTGGACACGACTGAGCGACTGAACTGATACTATAAGTAAATTAGCTAAAAAATTACAAATGTCAGGTGGAGTAATACCATGAAGGACAATAAAACAGAGAAGGGTTTAGATGCTGTGGGTAAGGGGTGGTGCCTGTTTTACATAAGGTTGACAGGAAAGGCATTTCTAATCACTTTTCTCAGCTTCTTTCTCATTTTTTTGTGTCCTAATTATACTCCTTTTCCTTGTTTCGTTCTTATTATTTTTTTCAAGTGTGAATTCTCTGATGCAGAATATGGATAAAGCTTTGTTTCATGACTTTTCTATAATGATTGCATTAAAATGATTTTAGTGTGAATTGTCTGGTATATTGGAACAAATCAAGTGATACCAGAAGGCCTTTTAAAATTTGTTACATTTATAGGGTGAAAGGAGCACTAACATCTTATATAGAACAGGTGTTAAATATTCTAGTAGTTGGTGAGGCCCATTTCATTTCATTCTTGGATAGTGCCCGCACTCTCTCACAGTTGCCTGATGTCAATCACAAAAGAGGTAGCTTCTTGATGAGACTAGTTCATGGCTTTTATCCCCATAACAAAAGCAGTCTTCATTTGGAAGAAGTAGAAATGGCAAAGTAGAAGTGCAAATTTATCATAGCTTCCATGCCTCCTGAGCATAAAATATCTATAACAGGGTTGGTAAGGGAACAAAAGTTTTTTATGAGCTGGAAAGAAATGCTCTAAGATTTCTATCCTGGAAGCAGAGGTAACTGGATTTCCATAATGGATACTAAAGATATGAGGAATATTCTCAGTTTACATATTCTCTCTGAATTTATGCTAAAAGAAAAGGTATTAATATAAGTGTAAATTAACATAAAACCCCAAATGTATTAAGTATATTCAAGATCTACATGCAAGTCACAGTGGGAAAGGCAGTTTCTTAACAAAAGTCAGAAAAATTGGGGGAACAGAGTTAGGGAGTCTATTCACCATCAGTTTTCAGTGACATCACAAACTGACTGCTTAGCTTTCCTTATTGTCTGGATTCAGTGTAAAATAATAATAATGCTATGCTAAGTCACTTCAGTCGTGTCCGACTCTATGCAACCCCGTAGACGGCAGCCCACCAGGCTCCCCCGTCCCTGGGATTCTCCAGGCAAGAACACTGGAGTGGGTTGCCATTTCCTTCTCCAATGCATGAAAGTGAAAAGTAAAAGGGAAGTCGCTCAGTCATATCTGACTGTTAGCGACCGATGGACTGCAGCCTACCAGGCTCCTCTGTCCATGGAATTTTCCAGGCAAGAGTACTGGAGTGGGTTGCCAAATAATATCCTTAACTAAATGCTTTATGAAAGGCATTATGCCAAACATCTTATACATTACCTATTTCATTCTCACATTAAGCCTAAAAGGCTTATAGGTGAAGAAACTTAGACAGGTAAGTGACCTGCCAACACCAGACAGTTACTAAACATTAGAACTGGGACTTGAGTCTTATTTGTCTGATTCCAAAACTTGTACTCATCCAGTGTTTACCGAGCATCTCCAATGGGCCAAACTACAGTTTAAGATGGGTTCACATATGTTCAGCCATTGCAAAAGCCAGATAAAGTAGATTCTCTGTGAATGGGAAGCAGAGAGGTGAAGTGATTGTGTTGAGGTCACACATATTAGAGCGGTTAAATCAGAATATGAATCAAGTCCCCTGTCCCTAAACCTGACTTTTTCTCTCTCTCTTCCCTGTCCCTCTTTCTTTACTATATTATGGCATATTCTTTGCACAATGATCATGATATTATTCTTCCAGTTGCCTGTTTCTTTTAGGTAAAGTAATAATTAGCAGAGATTCCTGGGGGAAAGGTGTGAAATATCTGCACTTTAAAAACCCATGCTGGATTTCCCCCCATCATTTAGCCTGTTACCTTGTTGAATCTAATTTGGTACTTCTAGAAACAGTATGAGTTCTGTGGGTAGTGTTCAGTATGCTTCAGTGAGCTAAATGACATCCTGGTGGCCTGGGAAGACTCTTACTGCTCCTAAACACGTATGAATAATAGTTACCACCTAAGCAAGTAGCTTAGACAGTAAGCAAACAGACTTCAGTACTGAAGGACTTGGAATGGATGGGTATTTTCCAATTTCCTTTTCTCCCCCTGCTTTTTTTTTTTGAGGTATAATTGATAAGTGAAGTATCAGATATTTAGAGTTTACAATGTGATGATTTGATATACATTATGAAAGGGTTCTTCTCCATTGAGTTTTAATTGGTACATCCATCACTTCACATCTTTACCTCTTTTCTTCCTTTTCTATTTTTTGATGACAATGTTTAAGTTCTATCCTCTTAGCAAATTGTAATTATACAATACAGGGTTGTCAACTATAGTCACCATGTTAAATACTGAATCCTCAGAACCTATTCATCTTATAACTGAAAGTTTATGCTCTTTTACCAGCCCCTTCCTATTTCCCCCTCCACAGCCTCTGAAACCAACTTTATACTTTGTTTCTATGAGTTCAACTTAAAAAAATATTCCATTATAAATGACACCATACAGTATTTGTCTTTCTCTGGCTTATTTTACTTAGCATGGTATTCTCCAAGTTGATCCATGTTGTTGCAAAAGACAAGGTTTCCTTCTTGTCTTAAGGCTAAGTCATATTTTATTATTATTACCACATTTTCTTTGTTCATATATCTGTTGACAGATACTTGGATTGTTTTTATACTATTGTAAATAATGCTGGCATGAACATGGGAGTATAGGTATTTCTTTGAGATACTAATTTCATTTCCTTTGGGTATTTACTCAGAAGTGGTACTGCTGGATCAAAAAATAGTTCTATTTTGGTTTTTTGAGGAATCTTCAAAAAGTGGATATATCACTTTACATTCCTACCAACAGTATACAAGTGTTCCCTCCTCTCCACATTCTTGTCAACATTATTTCTTGTCTTTTTGATAATAGACATTCTAACATATGTGAAATTATATCTCATTTTGGCTTGAATTTACATTAGCCTGATGACAAGTGATGTTGAAACCTTTTCATGTACATATTAGCCATTTATAAGTCTTCTTTTGAAAGAAGTTTCTTTAGGCCTTTGGGTTTTTTTTTTTTTTGGCTGTGCTGCCCATGACATGTGGAATCTTATTTCCCTGACCAGGGATTGAACCTATGCCCCCTTATATTGGAAGTGTGGAGTCTTAACCACTGAACTGACAGAGAAGTCCCTCCTTTCCTCATTTTTAATTTAGATTATTTGCTTTTTTGTTATTGAGTTGTATGAGTTCCTTGTATATTTCGGATATTAACCCTTTATTGGATATGTGGTTTGCAAATACTTTCTCCCTTCTCATAAGCTGCCTTTTTCTTTTGTTGGTGATTTCTTTTGCTCTGCAGAAGATTTTTACATACTTATTATTATTATTATTATTTTTACTTTGATGCCTCTGCTTTTGATATCAAATTTAAAAAGTCATCACTAGGATCAGTATCAGGGACTTACCTCTCATGTTTTGTTTCAGGTGTTTTATGGTTTCAGGTCTTATGTTTAGGTCTTTAATTCATTTTGAGTTGATTTTTGTGTAAGATATTGTGTACTGTGTAATATAAGAGTCTAGTTTCATTCTTCTGCATGCAGCTGTACAGTTTTCTCTATGCCATTTATGAAAGAAACTGTCTTTTGACCTTTGTATATTTTTGACTCCTTTGGTGAAAATTAATTGACTTTATATGTATGAGTTTATTTCTGGTCTTGCAACTCTGTTCCATTGGTCTAAATGTCTGTTTTTATACCAGTATCATACAGCTTTGATTTCCATAACTTTGTAATATGGTTTGAAATCAGGAATTATGATGCCTCCAGTTTTGTTCTTCTTTCTGTGGCTATTCAGGGTCTTTATGGTTTATCTGAGATAAAGTTTAAAACTCAATTTTAGTATTTTCTGTGAAAATTTTTATAGGAATTTTGATAGGGATTTTACTAAATCTGTAGATAGATGCTTTGATTAATGCAGACATTTAAACAATATTAATTCTTCTAATCTGTGAACATAGAATGTCTTTCTATTTATTTGTGTCCTCTTTACTATCTTCTGTCAATGTCTTAGTTTTAGGTGTACAACTCTTTCACTCCCTTTGTTACATTTATTCCTGAGTATTTTATTCCTTTTTAATGCTATTATAAGTGGGATTGATTTCTTTTTTTTTCTTTTATTTTATAGATTGTTTTCTTAATTCATCTTTTTGACAGTTGATATTTAGAAATACAACTGATTTTTGTGTGTTGATTTTGTATTCGCAACTTTATTGAAATTACTTATTAATTCTAATGGGTTTTTTTTGTGTGGAGGATTTTCTGTATATAATATCATGTTTCTTTAAATAAGGACAATTTTACTTCTTTCTTTCTGATTTGATTTCCTTTTATTTCTTTTTCTTGACTTCTGGCACCATGATGGGATAAAAGCAGTAAAGGTGGGCATCCTTGTCTTGGTCCTGATCTTATAGAAAAAGCTTTAGTGTTTCCCCATTAAGTATAATATTAATTGTGTGCTTGTCATATATGTCTTTCACCTTATGTTGAGGCACGTTCCATCTATATGCAGTTTGTTGAGGGTTTTTATTATGTAAAGCTGTTTAATTTTGTCAAATGTTTTTTTTTTTTGCAACTGTTGAGATGATCGTATTATTTTTTACATTGATTTGCAGATGTTGAGCCATTCTTGCATTACTGAAATATTTCCTACTTGATCGTAGTATATGATACTTTTAATATATTGTTAAATTTGATGATACTCTATTAGTATTTTGTTGTGGATTTTTTTGTGTCTATATTCCTCAAGGATCTTGAACTTTAATTTTTTTTCTTATAATATCCTTGTCTGGCTTTTGTGTCAGAGTTATGTTGGCCAGGTAGATTGAGTTTGAGAGTGTTCTTTTCTATTTTTCAGAAGAGTTTGAGAAGGATCGACACGAGTACTTCCTTAAATGTTTGATGGAATTCACCAGTGAAGCCATCTGGTCTTGGACTTTTGTTTGTTGTGAGGTTTTTAACATTATTGATTCAATCTCCTTGCAAGAAATCAACCTGTTCTGATTTTCTGTTCATCATGATTCAGTCTTTTTTTTTAAATTAATTTTAATTGGAAGATAATTTCTTTATAGTAATGTGATGGTTTTTGCCATACATCAGCATGAATTGGCCACAGGTATACATGTGTCCTCCCAATCCTGAACCCGTCTCCCATGATTCAGTCTTGATAGATTGTATATGTCTAGGAATTCATCCATTTCTTATAAGTTGTCCAATTTGCTAGCATTTAATTATTCATGTAGTCTTTTATGATCTGCTGTATTTCTGCAGTATCAATGCACTATACTTACTCTTTAGTTTTTGATTTTATTTGTTTGAGTCCTCTTTCTTTTTTTAGAGAGTCTTGCTAAAGCTTTGTCAATTTTGCTTATCTTTTCAAAGAATCAGCTCTTAGTTTCATTGATCTTCTCTATTGTCTTTTAGTGTCTGTGTATTTCTGGCCTGATCTTTGTTATTTCCTTTCTTCTGCTGTTTTTGGGCTTATTTTGTTATTTTTCCCAGTTCCTTTAAATGTAAAGTTAGGTTGCTTATTTGAGCTCTTTATTCTCCCTAATTATAATCATTTATTGGTATAAACTTCCCTCTTGGAGAGTCATTGCTGCATCCCCAATGTTTTGGTACGTTGGCATTTACATTTTCATTTGTTTCAAGATATATTTTGATTTCTCTTTTGACTTTTTCTTTGCTACATTGGTGGTTCTTCATGATCATGCTGTTTAATCTCTACTGTGAATTTTCCAGTTTTCTTCTTGTAATTGATTTCTAGTTTCATACCTTTGTGGTAGGAAAAGATATTTGGTATGATTTCAGTCTTCTTAATTTTATTAAAACTTATTTTGTGGCCTAACATATTATTTATCCTGGAGAATGTTCCACGTGTACTTGAGAAGAATATGCACTCTACTTCTGTTGATTGAAATGCTCTGTATATGTCTGTTTATCTGATCTTATGTGTGGTTTAAGTTCAATGTTTCCTTATTGATTTTCTGTCTGGATGATCTATCTAGTGTTGAAAGTGGGGTATTGAAGTCCTTTGCTATTATTGGACTGCTGTCTATTTTCCCATTTGGGTCTGCTAATATTTACTTTATATGTTTAGGTGTCCCTATGTTGGGTTCATAAATATTTATAGTCGTTATATCCTTTTAATTAATTAACCCACCTTCTTTGTCTTTTGTTGCAGTCTTTGGCTTAAAGTCTATTTCATTTAAATAAATATAGCTATCCTTGTTTTCTTTTGGTTTCAGTTGGCATAGAATATCTTTTTCTATCCCTTTGCTTTTAGTTCATATGTATCCTTAAATTTTTTTGAAGGCAGCTTATAGTTGGGTCTTATATTTTGTTTTGTTTTTTAAATCCATTCAGGAATTCTATATCTTTTGATTGGAGAATTTAATCCATTTATTCTTAAAGTTATTATTGATAGTTGTGACTTTCTATCGTCCTTCTGTTTATATTTTCTGGTTCTTTTGTAATTCTTTTGTTCATTTCTTCTTCTCTTGCTGTTTTTGTAATTTGATGATTTTCTGGAGTGGTATACTTAGATTCCCTTCTCTTTTTTGTATACCTTCTATTGGCTTTTGCTTTGTGGTTACATGTGACTTACATAAAGCATTTTATTTTTATGACTGTCTATTTGTAGCTGATAATTTCAAATGCAAACCAAAGCTCTTCTTCGTCCACATTTTATGTTTTTATGTCACAATTTGCATCTTTTATCCATTTTAAAATACTTTTGCATCCAGTTTTTAATACTTTTGTCTTTAAACCTTCATCCTAGAACTATGTTATTTACCCACTACCATTATATCATGAAAGCATTCTGAATTTAGTGATATATTTACTTGTACCAGTGAATTTTATGCTTTTATCTAGTTTCCTGTTACTAATTAGTATTCTTTGCTTAGCTTGAAGAATTTGCTTTAACATCTCTTTTAACGCTGGTCCAGTGGTGAGAAACTTCTTCATCTTTGTTTGCCTGGAAAATTCTTTGTCTCTTCTTCAGTTTTGAAAGACAGCTTTGCTGTATAGAGTATTTTTGGTTGGTAGTTCTTTCTTTTCAGCACTTTGAATGTATTATGCCACTCCCTTCTGGTCTGCAAGGTTTCTGTTGAAAAATCCGTTCAAAGTCTTATGGGAGTACTCTTGTATCTATTAAGTTTTTTTTTTAATTTTTAATTGAAGGATAATTGCTTTACAGAATTTTGTGGTTTTCTGTCATATATCAATAAGAATCAGGCATATCTACACCCATGTCCCCTCACTCCCAGACATCCCTCCCATCTCCCTCCCCACCCCACCCTTCAACCTGTTGCAGAGCCCCTGTTTGAGTTCCCTGAGACATACAACAAATCCCCATGGCTATCTATTTTACACATGGTATTGTAAATTTCTATGTTACTCTCTCCATACATCTCCCCTTCTCCCTCCTCTCTTCCCACCTTGTCCATAGGTCTGTTCTCTATGTCTGTTTCTCCATTGCTGCCCTGAAAATAAATTCATCAATGCCATCTCTTCAGATTCCATATATATGTATCAGTAAAGGAGAAGGCAATGGCACCCCAATGAGTACTCTTGCCTGGAAAATCCCATGGGCAGAGGAGCCTGGTAGGCTGCAGTCCACAGGGTCATGAAGAGTCGGATATGACTGAGCGACTTCCCTTTCACTTTTCACTTTCATGCATTGGAGAAGGAAATGGCAACCCACTCCAGTGTTCTTGCCTGGAGAATCCCAGGGACGGGGGAGCCTGGTGGGCTGCCGTGTATGGGGTTGCACAGAGTTGGACACGAATGAAGTGACTTAGCAGCAGCAGCAGCATATGATATTTATATGTCTCTTTCTGTCTTACTTCACTCTGTACAATGGGCTCTAGTTTCATCCACCTCATTATCAGATTCAAATGTGTTCCTTTTTGTGGCTGAGTAGTATTCCATTGTATATATGTACTACAGCTTCTTTATCTGTTGATGGACATCTAGGTTGCCCCCATGTTCTAGCTATAGTAAATAGTGCTGCAGTGAACACTGGGGTACATATGTCTTTTTCAGCTTTGATTTCCTCAGGGTATGTGCCTAGGAGTAGGATTTCTGGGTCATAAGGTGGTTTTATTCCTAGCTTTTTAAGGAGTCTCCATACCGTCTTCCATAATGGCTGTATCAGTTTATATTGCCACCAGCAAAGAAAGAGTGTTCCCTTTTTTCCACACCCTCTCTGGCATTTATTGTTTGTAGACCTTTTTGTTGATGGCCATTCTGACTGGTGTGAGGTGGTATCTCATTGTAGTTTTGATTTTAATTTCTCTGATAATGAGTGATATTGAGCATCTTTTCATGTGCTTGTTAGCCACCTGTATATCTTCCTGGGAGAAATGTCTCTTCAGGTCTCTTTCCCACTTTTTGATTGGGTTGTTTACTTTTCTGGTATTGAGTGGTATAAGCTGCTTGTATATTTTGGAAATTAATTCTTTATAAGAAAAGAAAAGATATATCCATCTGAATGCAGAGTTCCACAGAATAGCAAGGAGAGATAAGAAAGCTTTCCTCAATGATCAATGCAAAGAAATAGAGGAAACAATAGAATGGGAAAGACTGGATATCTCTTCAAGAAAATTAGAGATACCAAGGGAACATTTCATGCAAAGATGGGCACAATAAAGGACAGAAATGGTATGGACCTAACAGAAGCAGAAGATATTAAGAAGACGTGGCAAGAATACACAGAAGAACTATACAGAAAATATCTTCATGACCCAGATAATCATGATAGTGTGATCCCTCAGCTAGAACCAGACATCCTGGAGTGAAAAGTCAAGTGGGCCTTTGAAAGTATCACTACAAAGCAAGCTAGTGGAGGTGATGGAATTCCAGTTGAGCTATTTAAAATCCTAAAAGATGATGCTGTGAATGTGATGTACTTAATATGCTAGCAAATCTGGAAAACTCAGCAGTGGCCACAGAACTGGAAAAGGTCAGTTTTCATTCCAATCCCAAAGAAAGGCAATGCCAAAGAATGTTCAAATTACTGCACAATTGCACTCATCTCACACACTAGGAAAAGTAATGCTCAAAATTCTCCAAGCTAGGCTTCAACAGTACATGAAACAAGAATTTCCAGATGTTCAAGTTAGATTTAGAAAAGGCAGAGGAACCAGAGATCAAATTGCCAACATCCACTGGATCATAGAAAAAGTGAGAGAATTCCAGAAAAACATTGACTTCTGCTTTACTGACTGCACCAAATCCTTTGACTGTGTGGATCATAACAAACTGTGGAAAATTCTTCAAGAGATGGGAATACCAGACCTCCTGACCTGCCTCCTGAGAAATCTGTATGCAGGTCAACAAGCAACAGTTAGAACTGGACATGGAACAACAGATTGGTTCCAAATCAGGGAAGGAGTACGTCCAGGCTGTATATTGGCATCCTGCTTATTTAACTTATATGCAGAGTACATCATGTGAAATGCTGGGCTGGATGAAGCACAAGCTGGAATCAAGTTTTCTGGGACAAATATCAATAACCTCAGATACACAGGTGACACTGCCTTATGGCCGAAAGTGAAGAGGAACTAAAGAGCCTCTTGGTGAAAGTCAAAGAGGAGAGTGAAAAAGCTGACTTAAAACTCAGCATTCAGAAAACTAAGATCATGGCGTCCAATCCCATCATTTCATGGCAAATAGATGGGGAACAAATGGAAACAGTGACAGACATTTTTTCTTGGGTTCAAAAATCACTGTAGATGGTGACTGCAGCCATGACATTAAAAGACACTTGCTCCTTGAAAAAAAAACTTTGACAAACCTAGACACCATATTAAAAAGCAGTGACATTACTTTGCCAACAAAGGTCCATGTAGTCAAAGCTATGATTTTTTCAGTAGTCATGTATGGATGTGAGAGTTGTACCATAAAGAAAGCTGAGTGCTAAAGAATTAATGCTTTTTAACTGTGGTGCTGGAGAAGACTCTTGAGAGTCCATTGAACTGCAAGGAGATCAAACCAGTCAATCCTAAAGGAAATCAGTCCTCAATATTCATTGGAAGGACTGATGCTGAAGCTGAAGCTCCAATACTTTGACCCCTTGATGCCAAGAACTGACTCCTTGGAAGAGACCCTGATGCTGGGAAAGATTGAAGGCAGGAGGAGATGAGGATGACAGAGGATGAAATGGTTGGGTGGCATCACCGATTTGATGGACATGAGTTTGTGCAAGCTCTGGGAGTTGATGATGGACAGGGAAGCCTGGCATTCTTTAGTCCATGGGGTTGCAAAGAGTCAGACATGAGCTGAACTGAACTTTTTGTTTTGGGCCTGGGTTTATAGCTGTGGGAGTAGAGGATAACTCCAATGTCTATTAAAATTTTTTTCTTTGTTTGCTATAATCCTGTAGAACTTGTGAATGAAAGATTCATTGATATTAGAGCCAGGCAACCCAAGGGCTCATTCCTTGGGTAATTATTGGAAAAGCTGATGTGCCAGATATGTGCACAAACTCCTTCCAGCAAGATACTGGTGATTCATTTTCGTTATTGGAGTGAAGTGAAAGGAGAAGGTGTAAGAGGTGTCCACCAGCTCCTCTGTCTCTGAAGAAGATTGTAGCCAACCACTATATGCTTTCTAAATTAGAAACCTGGACTTCATGCAACAGATTTTAAAGTATGCATATAAACTCCTTTCAGAGAAAGACTAGGAGAAAGGCAGTTTTGCCTTCTCCCTTTGTGTTGAGCACTGGATGGGTGGTGGGTGAGGGGATAGTCAGTTAAGAATTAATTCTTTGCTACATTTCTGTCAGATTGGTGAGTGGAAGCCTCTTTGCTATCAGATCTCAGCAACCTAAGTCCTATCTCTTAAGTGGCAGGTGTGAAAACTAGAGCACACACATGTGTATAAGCTCTTTCTAGAGAGATACTGGTTGCTTGGAGTGGGCTGGAGAGGGAAGATGGGGATTGGTGTTGCCTGGCTTCTCTGATTTCTGGGGAGGATTACAGCTAGTTCCCAGTGCCTACTAAATTAGAATCCTGGCCCTCAGGCAGCAGCTTTTAAAATATTGGGATAAACTTTGGGGAAAAACCAGGAGATGGGAGATTTTGCCTGTTCCCTCTGCACTGACCTCTGAGAGGGCAGCCATGATGAGTACTGCGTACCAGTTAGGGATTTGTTCTTTGCCGTAGTCTTGTGAGTCTCATGGATGCAAACCTCATTTGCTTTCAGAGCTGGGTGTTTTGGGAGCCCCAAGACACTCTGGTGGGTATTTTAAAAGCTAGGATACTAGTTGTGCGGTTCAAACCTTTCACTCCTCAGGGAGAAGCTAGGAGTTGGGGGGTTTCCTCCCAATTGTATGGTAATATATCAAGGGAGTTTATAGTGAGAACATGTCTCAGCCTTTCCTACCTTTTTATTTTAATGTGGGTATTTTCTCATTCATCTGATGTACGGGAGTTACTCAACTAGTTTCTGGATTTCTTTCGGAGGGAATTGCTCCACGTGGAGCTGTATATTCAGTGTATCTGTGGGAGGAGAGGAACTCAGGAGACTTCCTTATTACCTCATGGTCAACTCTCTTATTTCCTTTGGAAGCTAGAGCTGGATTAAATGAATTCTTGACCTTGATCTAAATATTCTTTGAAGTCTACTTGAAAAGCATCATGAATTTTAGCTTATCATTATTTTAAAATATGAGTATGGTGTTCTAAGTATTCAAAGCATAAGACTTTGTGTATGAGAAAGTTTATTAGTTTCTTAAAGACATTCAAGAGAAAGAGAGCAGGGAAATAAATGAAAACGGATAGATTTTTAGAATGTAAGACATTGTTAGTAAATTCAGAACAAATATAGCTATGTTTTTGGTTCCTAATAAATGGATCCTATTTAAGTTCAATGGATTATAGCTGTTATTCCCAAGAAGCTTTTTTACATTAGCATTCTCCTGGAAGAGCTTTAGAATAATTAGAAAACTTTAATTCATAAATTATCAATATTCAGTATATTGATAGATTCAGATGAATTTGCCTGCAAAAAAGAAAAAAAGCTACCATGGCAGGCTTCTTATAATTTTATTATCTATTTATCTATCTTTACTATTTTTTTTATGTAACGTTTTTGCTATGTTCCATTTTGCTGTGTTCCCTACCGACTTTGGTAAGTTTCTTAGCATTATATTCTGAAAGCTACAGTGTATACCTGGAGGCTTTTAAAAATTAGAAATTGGTCTTTTCATTTTCTTATAACTGTAAAAAGATCTACTATGGAAAAAACACTCAACTTGTCCTAAATAGTTCTTTAATTTATTCAAGTAGAAATAAAATGAAATAGAAGGAAGTATTCTCAAATTTGACATAATATATTGGACTTCAGTTTTTTCAAAATTTATGTTTAACTGAAGGATAATTGCTTTATAAATTGTTTTGGTTTCTGCCATATATCAACATAAATCAGCTGTAGGTATACATATGACCCCTCCCTCTTGAACCTCCCTCTCCCCTCCCACCCCATCCCACCTCTCTAGGTTGTCACAGAGCTCTGGTTTGAGTTCCCTGAGTCATACAGCGAATTCCCACTGCCTCTCTATTTTACATATGGTAATGTGCATATTTCCATGTTACTCTTTCCATTCATCCTACCTTCTCCTCCCACTGGCATCACCACTGCCCCCCCCCCCTCCCCTGCCCATACCACCCTCCATCCCTCGCCCCTGTCCATAAGAGACTCTCTTGGCTTAGAAGTCTATAAGGGCACATTATCCTCAAGATTTTTTTTTTGGTAAAAGTTGAAGTCCGTAAGTTTGACTTATGGACTTCAGTTTTTATGAGAAAATCCTGAGAATAATGTGCCCTCGTAGACTTCTAAGACAAGAGAGTCAAGACATTTCATTTTCTTGGTTGAAGACTTAACTGATATACATTATCATGAAACATCTAAACATAAACCTAAACTTCTACTTAGGATAAGAAAAATAACGTGAGAGGTGTAAGCTTTCTAAAATTTCTTAACAAAGATTCTCTTAAAATTTAAATATTTATGTTTATAAATCAGGTATTTTAGGAAAACGGAAGATTTAAGCAACTTAAGCTGTAATAGATTTAAAATGCCTCTTATCTCAAGGGAATTCAAGATAGATTTAGTAATCAGAGTTGAGAAACACATAAGGTGTTACTCCCACAATCCCCACCATTTGAAAGGAACCATCTACACTGGGTGGATTTTCTTAGATACATTTTCAAGTTCTGCTTTACATCCCATAGGCAAAGGAACCACTTTTGCATCTCTTAGAAAATGATTCTGGTTTAGAAGTTTATCATCTAATGGCAAACACACCTCACAATTCTCTTCCAGCGTTCTCAACCATGTTCACTTCCTTTTAATTACTCTGTAGTCTGTGCCTTGAGCAAAGTATTACACTCTCTTCATATTTGTAAACCATTATTTTCTCCAAGCATTAATCCTTTCTTGGTGAGCGAGACTTATTTAACTGGTTTTTTGGCTCTATTTCTGCATTTCCTTCGGCATTTTCTTTGCAAGTGCTGAGGCCATTTAGAAGACTCTTGAGGGTCCCTTGGACTGCAAGGAGATCCAACCAGTCCATTCTAAAGGAGATCAGTCCTGGGTGTTCTTTGGAAGGAAGGAATGATGTTAAAGCTGAAACTCCAGTACTTTGGCCACCTCATGCAAAGAGTTGACTGCATTAGAAAAGACTCTGATGCTTGGAGGGATTGGGGGCAGGAGGAGAAGGGGACGACAGAGGATGAGATGGCTGGATGGCATCACCGACTCGGTGGACATGAGTTTGAGTGAACTCCGGGAGTTGATGATGGACAGGGAGTTCCTGGTGTGCTGCAATTCACGGGGTCGCAAAGAGTCGGACACGACTGAGCAACTGAACTGAACTGAACGCCATTTATTTGATATACAGATCTATCTCCCAGAGCTAGCAAGACAGAGGAAAGTACTTTCTTCCGTACCTTGATTTTTCACCTTCAGTATTTGTGGTATCATTGTTAACGCAATGAGACCTGGAGGCAAGAGAGAGACACCTGCTTGGAATCAGGGAGATCTAAGAATAGATTCAGGTTCTGCCATTAAAAAGCATTAGCATTTTTATGAGCTTTTGCATCTGTATAATAGGATTACAGCACTTTATGAATTGTTGTGAGTATTAAATGAGTTATGCAAGATGTCTAATAAGGTACCTGGTATATAGTCAATGCTCAGCAGATACAGTTTGTAATAATAGCAATCACACTGATAGTAATTGATCTAGTTGTTGAACATTCTTCTTTAAATGCATACCTTGGCATCTCCTTCCTTTTTGCTTGGAAATTTTCTGCTTGTGAAGTATCTCAATTATAGGATTTTTTTTTTTTAATAAAACTTAAGTTGTTTTACCAAGTTGAAAATTACTTTGGTTTACATTATCTCTTTTTGTACTCATTTAAATTCATTCAGTCTCTTTTTACCTTTACTTTCAAGATTAGGGTGATCTAGAAAATTAATGTTATTAGATCTGCCTTTCAAGACTCTTACATAAAGATTGAATAAGAAAGCTATGCTCTTGATTTTCCACTCAGCCCAGTGACATGTTTTTATTTGTCATTGCCCTTTGTTTTCCAGTCATTAGAGAAGCGTTCCATATCCATTGCTTATGAACATCTGTGAAAAATATTTTTATATAAAGAATTTCTTGGAGTGCCAAATTTCACAACTATTTATACATTCATATGTTGTGTTTTTTTTAAGTCACAGAATCCTTTTTACCTTTTAAGTCTTATTCTCTTCTCTGTCTAGCAAATCCCATTCATCTGTTAAAAAATGTTAATTTCAAATGCCATCTCTTGAATGAAGATTTCCTGATTATTCCAACCAGAGATTTCTTTGAAATTTTAGCATAACCATATATTTTATTATTCAGATTTGCTTTTTTGGGAGAAGTGAATGAGTGTCCTATTAGTGATGATAGTGGGACAATAGTCATAACCTGGAACTGTTGAGGGCCAGCTGGAATATTGTCACTCAGGGTATTGTCTGAGGACTTTGGACTTTGAACTCAAGTCTGTCTGGCTTCCAATTCTGGTTCTCTGCATAGTGTAGGGAAAATTATTGTGTCCTTCAAAATTCAGTCATTCTTTTTGACAGCTGTTTATTGAGCACCTATTAGATGCTCTGCAAAGAATGAGTCATGGTAGCACAAAGATAAATAATACTTATGGTCATTGCCCTCATAAAGCTTACATCCAAGTTTTATCTACAAGATGGGGCTATATGACACCTTCAATATGAATTGTGAGAAATACATGAGTTAATATTTATAAAGAATTTAGTAGAAGCTCTAGTATATAGGAAGTATTTGGTGATAACTATAATATCCTTTATATTTGTCATATGATAATTATTGTATATCTCTGTACAATTGTAAAATTTTTAATATGAGGAGGGATATTTATTAACACTTGTATTTCTTAAGGCATCAGTGTTGTGGTATCTCTCAGTTCATTGTCTGAATGAATTTGTTAAGTGAATCTGACTAAACATCAGATATTTAACAGTTCCCCCCCTCATTTGTCTTTTAATTTTTGTTTCTCTGTTGCTTCTTTCCTGCCCCCTTTGAGTTAAATATTTTTAAGAGTGCCATTTTTAGCTTTTAGTTATACTCTATCATTATGAATAAATGTCTGTCTATATGTAATTTTTTGATTTTCCTAAGGCTAAAAATATGCACTTTTAACTCGTTAGACTCTAATTAGAGTCAATGTTGTACCTTTCACAGTTTGAAAATAGCACCTTACAAATGTAATAACCTTATAACAATAAATTCAGTTTACTCATCCCCTTTTCTTTGTGTGATTATTGCCATATTTTTTATTTAAACATGTGTATAAACCACAGCAGAGAAGGCAATGGCACCCCACTCCAGTACTTTTGCCTGGAAAATCCCATGGATGGAGGAGCCTGGTAGGCTGTAGTGCATGGGGTCGCGAAGAGTCAGACACGACTGAGCGACTTCACTTTCCCTTTTCACTTTCATGCATTGGAGAAGGAAATGGCAACCCACTCCAGTGTTCTTGCCTGGAGAATCCCAGGGACGGGGGAGCCTGGTGGGCTGCCATCTATGGGGTCGCACAGAGTCGGACACGACTGAAGTGACTTAGCAGCAGCAGCAGCAGCATAAACCATACCTCAGAGTAATACTGTTCTTGGTTTTAATAGTTAGCGATATTTCAGTGGTGTATTAAGAGACAATGTGTTCTGTTCTGTTCAGTTGCTAAGTCGTGTCTGACTCTGTGACCTCATGGAAGACAGCATGCCAGGGTCCTCTGTCTTCTACTATCTCACAGAATTTGTTCAAATTCATTTCCATTGAATCAGTGATGTTATCTACCCATCTCATTCTCTGCTATCCCCTTCTCCTTTTGCCTTCAATCTTTCCCAGCATCAGGGTCTTTTCCAACAAGTAGGCTCTTTGCATCAGGTACTCATTTATATTTACTGGTTGATTTAATGTTTCTAATGCTCTGTATACTTTATTGTAGATATGAATTACCATCTAGCATCATTTGCCTTCAGTCTTCTGCTTTTTTTACAGTGTAGAGCTGCTGTTGATAAATATTCTCAGTTTTTGTTGATCTGAAAGTGCCTTTATTTCATTTTCAGTTTTGAAGACTATTTTTGCTGGATACAGAATTCCAAGATAATAGATTTTTTTTCCCTTTTAGCAATTTAAAGATGCCATTTCATCAGTTTTTTTTTTTTTTCAGCCTCCATTGTTTTTGATGAGACTTCGATCATTCTTATCCTTGTCCCCCTATGTATCAGTATAGTATATACTTTTTCTCTGGATCCTCTTAAATATTTTCTTTTAAATTTTCGTTTTTTGAAGTTTGACCGTAAAGTGCCTGGTTGTGGTTTTCTATGTGATTATACTTTTGGGGATTTGCTAAACTTCTTGGATGTGGAAGCTAGTGTTTTTCATAAAATTTGAGAAGTTTTCAGCAGTTATCCTGATAAGTATTTTGTCTGACCCATCTCATTATCTTTTCCTTCTGGGATTACAGTTATATTTATGTAAGACTACTTGAAATTGCCCTACCTATTCCTAAGGTTCAGTTCATTTTCTTAATCTTTTTCCATCTTCATTTTCTAGGTTGAATGACTCCTACTGACATATTTTAAATTCTTTTTTTTGTTTGTTTAACCATCTCCAGTCAGCTATTTAGGCTCATCCACTAAATTTTTCATTTCAGTTCTAGGATTTTCATTTGGTTCTTTTTCTGTCTAATCATTATATTTCCTTTATTTCATTGAGTAATTTTTTCTTTAATCCTTTGAAACTATAATAGCTACTATAAAGTTTTTGTCAGGCCAACTATCTGGGCCATTTGGATTTTGTTTATATTTACTACTTCTTTGGTTATCTGTGTATCACATTTTCCTATTTATTTGTCTAGTGATATTTGATTGACTATGGGATATTTGATTGAATATGGGCTTCCCTGGTGGCTCAGATGGTAAAGAATCTGCCTGTAGTGCAGGAGACCCAGGTTCAATTCCTGGGTCAGGAAGATCCCCTGGAGAAGGAAATGTCAACCCACTCCAGTATCCTTGCCTGGAGAATTCCATGGCCAGAGGAGCCTGGTGGGCTACAGTCCATGGGGTTGTAAAGAGTTGGACATGACTGAGTGATTAACAGTACTACTATGGGAAATTTATGGTGATGTGTTATAGAACCTCTGGATTCTGTTGTCTTCTTTGGAAAAATGTTTATTCTTATGTGAATTCATTTTGTCAGATTATTGGTTGATCACCTTAAACATGGTTCTATGCTTTTTTAGTGCAAATCTCTTGGAAGCCAAAGTGTTTCCTGATCCCTGTCAACCTGGCAATATTCAACATGCAAGAGAGACATGCAAGGAGAGGTTTTGTTTTAGGCCTTTTGGAAGTCCTAGGACTTACTTTAGAATAGGTCCTCATTTTGGAGTGTACAAACTTCGGTTGTCTTAGGTAGCTGAAGGTGTTCATGGAATGTTGGTGGAATCTCCCACTCTTGGACCACCTGAGCTCCAGTGATGTCTGGCATTATTCTTTCTCCAGCATTACTTGACCTCTAGTATCTCTATTCTTACCACTCCATAACGTTTGTTAGCTGGTAAGCCTCAGGTGTTTTCATCCTGCAAATTATGGCCCAGATGTCAGCCACAGACTTATGGAGTACTCCCACTTAGAATTTTAAGAATTTCTCTCTGCATAACTGTAACTCTCTAGGACCCTCCCTGATAGTTTGAGCCACTTTAGCACCCTGAAGCCTTGTCTCTACCTTCTCAGCTCAATATGACTTCTCTGCCTGTCTTTGATTAGCAGTTGTTTGTAACTTAGAACACATGCTGCCTACCTTAATTTTTTTTGTAATTTAAATTAACTTTTGATCAAAGACTAATATATTCACATGGAAAAAATTCAAAAATTGCAGAAGAATATATATATATGGAAAAATCTCCCTTCTAACCTAGTAGCATAATTCCTCTCTCCAGAAATGAGAGATATTACTAGTTTCTTTCTGTACTCCTTTAGAGATACTATATATCTTGAGAAAAAATAAGATGGACTATATATATATAGTATATATATAATATGTATTTGTGTTATATCCTCTTATTTTATTAGTGCATATACTAATATATATCTTGTTAATATATAGTATATATATATAATATCTTCTTTTTCTTACATAAGTGGTTTTCTGTACCTTACATTTTTTCCACTTAATTTGTAAATCTTGGAAGCTATATATATTAATTCTTAATTTCTCCATTCTCTTAGAGCCTCCATGATATTTATTGGCATAAATGCACCATAAATTATCTCACTAAATTCTATTTATTATTATTTTCTTTGGTTATTATAAAGAGTACTCCATGAACTACTTTGAATACACCACTTGATACAAGCCAGTATATCTGTAGGATAAACTCATAAATGAGCAAGATATGCACATGTGTTATTTAGGTAAATTGCCAAATTTTCCTCCATAGTGTGTGTACTCCCACCAATACTGTGTCAGAGGGATGCTGATATTTATATTGTGCCTCCAGTGTTCATTTTCTCTATGATAATCTGCAAATCGGCTTCTGCTTTTTATTCTTGTGTTTTATTCTGAATAAATAAGTTAATAATCTTTTGGTGATTAACTTACCTGGTTTTCATTATGAGATGAGCAGCAGTGATTTATGCAAATTAGGGGTGGGGTTATTATTATGATGATTAATATTTTTATTATTACTGTGTTATTATTATTATGATTAATATTTTTATTATTACTGTGTGTCCTTAATATCCTAGGGCACATACTAGCTGATCATTTCCATTTTGATAGTGTAATTTTGTTTCCACTTTGGTCAGTGATTTGCAGAGAATTCTCCTTTTTTTGTGCTTTAAAAATATGGATAGAGCATATGCTAGCTTGTTCCCCATTCTGAACTGGATTGTGTCTTACAAATGCACAGTCCAAATTTATTAATACGTTATGGAATCATGTCCTTTGAGCTTTCTAGTTTGTTTTTTTCTTTGCTAAACTTGCTTCTCTGAATTTGAGAAATGAAGGGTGTCTGGTACAAAGTTTAGCTATTCATTGAACATTCCACATCATTTCCTTTTTGTGGAAAAAGTAACTGTCTTAGAATTTCTCTACTTTCTGGGATATAAAATTGTCTTAGGCATTTCAGATGTCTGAGTTTTCAGATTCCTTGTCTCTTTGCAGTCTACTAGAAGAGCAAATTGTAAATTCATTGCTGTGAAATATGACAAAAACCTATCTCTAATCTTAGCATCTATTTTTACTTTCTATCCAATAAATTTTAATATTGGAACTCCCCCCACTCCAACCCCAGCATTCACCTTAAACCCCATCTATGTAAATATCATAGACAAAAAAATTTCTCATTTGTGTTTTCCTATATCTGTTAGTATTTCAGTGCTGCATGGTCTCATTACTGGGTTGTAAAGTAATATACCTAAGGAATGAACATTGAAAATACCCCAGTAAATTTTTTTTCTTCTTGGTAACTGCTTTCTAAAAAATTTTCTTTGTATTACAAAGCTTGTTCCCTCTGCTGCATGTAGAGATTCCTGTTGCTAACTGTTTTGACTCCATATTTTTCTGTCAAATAGCCTTACTGACCTATTGTACAAAGTTATTATGCAAGTCTTAACCGAATGACTTAAGATCTGCAAATAAATATAGTTGATTTTTCCACTGAGAAACAAGTATGTTACCTACTTTGGAGAACGCATTAATGCACACTACTGGCATTCATTAGGCTTTAGGCTTAGATTTGTTAGAGGAAATAAATAAAATGAGGAGTCTGGTTTTCGCCCTCAAGGAGTGTAGTGGGTGAGAACACAGGATTTGAAATCAAGCAGACAGATATAGTCTGGACAATCTTGGATGACACATAGGCATCTTACATTTGGATTTGTGTGGGTCCGTTACCTTGGTTTGGGGATATGATCTCAGGTAGGTGAGTGTAGGCTGTTGCATGGGATAACTCCCTACCTGGATTTAGTGTAATTTGTTTACAACTATGTTCTGATAAGAGGCACTCACTTTGTTTCTTTGTTATTCATTATTGTCAGTATTTACAACACTTAAAAGAGAGCATTCAAAAAATTGTTAGGATTGGTTTACATGAGCATCCCAGTGTTGAGTGACCCATGAACTGCCTCATGGTCTTATTTGTACCAACAGAAATAGATTCCAGATTATTTTTTTTTCTCCCTGAAAGTAATGCCTTCACTGATCTTTAACTTAAATATAATCATGACCATTCCAGGGAAAATTTTTGTTATAGGCCCAGTTTATATTTACTTGTATTTATATATGTTTATGTATGTATATATATGTATATTTAAAGTGGCTTTACTTCTGAGGGACAATGTATATTTCAATAATGTGTAAATTTGAACCCATAAAAATACTCAGTGAAACAAAATTTCATGATTATTATTTCCATTCTTTATCTAGGGAGACAGATTGACATGCAAGATCTACCTAAACAATATAAAAGCAACTGATAGACAAAACACTGTGACATATAATTGATAACAAGTGGAAAGCCAGGGACTGCTCAGGATGCACAAGTTTGGTTTGGAATGTTTCTTTGAGGAGGTTAGTCTTATAGTGGCTCCTAGCACATGTGATCAGAGAAGGCGATGGCACCCCACTCCAGTACTCTTGCCTGGAAAATCCCATGGACGGAAGAGCCTGGTAGGCTGCAGTCCATGGGGTCACCAAGAGTTGGACACAACTGAGCGACTTCACTTTCATGCTTTGGAGAAGGAAATGGCAACCCACTCCAGTGTTCTTGCCTGGAGAATCCCAGGGACGGGGGAGCCTGGTGGGCTGCCGTCTATGGGGTCGCACAGAGTCGGACACGACGGAAGTGACTTAGCAGCAGCAGCAGCACATGTGATAGACAAGGACTGCCAACAGGGCCTGTGCTGTGAACTAGGACCCCTTCTCCTTAATTTCCAGAGGGGAGAAATTATAACTCCCCTTAGAAAATTAGAAAAAAACAAAAGTACATGAAATTAGTTAATTGTAAAATATAGGTTAGAGTACCCTTTTTCTCTAGAGCTGCATAAAAGAAGATTGACAAAGTAACTCTTAACTCCAATAAAGCAGCTGGAAAAATCTAGAATTTCCCTCTGAGTTAGGAGATGCCTACACTGGATGGTGTGTTTCATTCTTCTGAAGGATGGTTATATTAGGATCATTTTTTATTGTGGGATTTAATGCAGGGCTGAGACAATCCAACCTAAGACCTCATGATACTTGTACCAAATTGAAGTTCTTCAGCTGTTTTCTCCAAATAATTTTTTTTAATTAAAATAAACCATCCGGAAATCCTCTTATATTCTTGACTTTCTGAATTTATGAGAATAGGCTCTTACTTTGATTTCTTTGGAATCTGATTTTATGCAGGTGA
Source organism: Bubalus kerabau (assembly GCF_029407905.1). NCBI lineage: Eukaryota > Metazoa > Chordata > Mammalia > Artiodactyla > Bovidae > Bubalus > Bubalus kerabau. Next base: position 20,697,679 of record NC_073641.1, read on the forward strand.
GAAAAATGATTAGGCTTCATGCATAGTATAAAAGGCACACTGCATCCTTTTTACTAAACATGTACTGCTGTGTGACTGAGTCTGTGTAGTTATCCTGTCTGTCCTTCCTTCCCTTTTCTCATATAATTACCCTCATCTTCAAAAAATGAAAGTCACTGGAAGCCCCTTTATGTGTCAGTATTTTCGGGACCAATATAAAATGCAGAGTAATATCAATGCAAAAGATGTTTTCCTTTCAAGATTGGAAAGAAGATTGACTTACATGAAAGCAGATGTCATGTTCAAACTTTTTCTGCCTGTAGGTCTGTTGAGATAATATTGTAGCATATTGCTCTCTAAAAATCCTGAGGGTTTTTGAATCTGTGATATAATAAAACAAGGCTGTAAGAGTCATCAGGAATATAGTCTGGGAAGAATGTCCAGGAGTAAATAAAACTGGTCATAGTATGAAAATGAAGCTTGTGAGCTCAGCTGGAAAGGGGAAGAAGTTGCTTGCATTTGTTAAATAAACTAGGTTGACGAAGTGCACATGCATTCCATACTTGGTGCTTCATAGTGTGGTTTAAAGCATGGTTTCAGATGCACACTGAGGTGGGCTTTAATTCTGGTGTCATGACTTAATGACTGCATAGGCTTAAGCAACTCCATCTGTAGCCCTGCCTCAGTTTCCTCAGCTTTGAAAAGTATTGGATTCCCACCTCACATAGTTGTTGTAAGGTTTATATGAATAATACTATAGCCTTTGGCAAACAGATAAATATATCGGAATAGCTAGCTGTTGTTATTAGAGAGTGGATTACCTATTTATTCTAAACAGGATAATTATCATGAAATTAACATAAAACCAATTTTTTTAGAAAATGATTCAGTGTGTACTTTAAGACCTTGGAGTGCCTCACAGTCATCATTGGATATATAATGACTTTTGTACTTTGCTAAGATCAGTAATGGAATTGTGGATGACAGATTTCTTCTGCTATAAGCATCTATGACAGTATTTAAAACAGGTAGAGCTTGAATTAGGCATGAAATAGTCAGGATGCTTTGGAAAATATTTCTCTCTTCTGGAAAATAGTACAAATCACACGTCATCCTAGACAGTGATGCAGAAATGCAGAAAAAAGGACAAAAATGAGATGAGGTGAAACACAGGCACTACATGAAAATATTTGAGACCGCCCAAATGTATCCAGATGGAGTAAGGCTCTCTGGAAAGGCCTTGGCTGATTTTCCATCTCTTCTGGATTGTACTTTCCAGCTGTGTACCAATAGGTCTATAAAGGAGATGCATTTTGAGGTAAAAATGAGCAACAAAATTGATTGAGGTGAGTCTTTCATGGCTGCATTCCTCCTAAGGTCTTTGTGTTTTCATTGCTCCACTTGTAAGGTGGAAATAGGAGATATCACTTTTCTAGTGTTATTGGGTGGAGAAGGCGATGGCACCCCACTCCAGTACTCTTGCCTGGAAAATCCCATGGACGGAGGAGCCTGGTGAGCTGCAGTCCATGGGGTCACTAAGAGTCGGACACGACTGAGCAACTTCACTTTCACTTTTCACTTTCATGCATTGGAGAAGGAAATGGCAACCCACTCCAGTGTTTTTGCCTGGAGAATCCCAGGGACAGGGGAGCCTCGTAGGCTGTTGTCTATGGGGTCGCACAGAGTCAGACACGACTGAAGCGACTTAGCAGCAGCAGCAGCAGGAGCAGTGTTATTGGGAGGCCTGTTGGTATCTTACCAATTGTGCAAGTGGATCTAGCCAAGCAGGTGAAAACCTCAAAGAAACAAAAGCAAGCCAGGGTTTACCCTGGCTCCTTCACTGGAGTAAAAATATTCAGCTTAAAAGAAATAGATAGATAGTTTCTGTTTCATTGTCAGCCAGTTAATTCTAATATAATTTGCCTCACAGAATCTTTAAGCAGACAGTGAATATGGACAGAGTTACATGCTTACTGATTACATGTAACCAGTGTTACATGGTTACATGAACCAAGTTCCTCCTGGTGGTTGACTGAATGATATCTTTGTAGAGACTTTTCTATAGGAAAGGTGGAAAATGTCTAGGTAATCACTTACCGCTCTTGCAGGGGGGAGAAAACTTTCTAATTAATTTCAGTCATGTTTTTCTTCATTTAGGTCTGATTTTTAATTTCTTGATTTGCTGCTGATCTTTAATATCATCATTTTACTCTTTCTGAACTAAGTGGTTTGAACTGAACTAAAATTTTCAGAAATAATGTTAAAATTTGAAATTCCTTGCTTTTGGTATGAAATGAATGTCTCCACTGAATTTCGTTTTATGTAAGTATCACTTTCCTATGTTGTGACTTTTTTGTGTTATATAATAACTGCAATAATGATGCTAATGTTGATGATAATGAAATTCAGTCAGTTCAGTTCAGTCACTCAGTCGTGTCTGACTCTTTGTGACCCCATGGACTGTATCCTGCCAGGCTCCTCTGTCCATGGATTTCTGCAGGCAAGAATACTGGAGAGGGTAGCCATTTCCTTCTCCAGAGGATCTTCCTGACCCAGACTCGTGCTCAGAAAAACTACACTCCAAGCTGTCTGCCTGCCTAACTGCTTCCACATGGACTTTGGAATGGGGCGACCTGACAGGTGATGTTTTTCTAGAGCCCCAAGCAGGAACAGGGTTAGAACCCTCATTCCTCTGACTTTCCCAGATCTACATAACACATTCCAGCCACTTCACTCCTTCTGCTGCTTTTCCTCCTCTCAAATCCCCTGGGATGAGGATGAGGCTGGGATTTCCTTACTCTCTCCTGTGTCACATGTTTTCTTCACTGTGGGGAGAATTCTTCAAGTCTTTCTATGTGGAAGGTGATACAGACATTTACAAATTCTTTCTTAAGACAATGTACTAGTAAGCCTTGCATAAGACCTGTTTTGATTGCCAGATTTTCCTTCTTTCTGTCTCATGCTCACGCTCAGTAGTGTCTGACTCTCTGCAACCCCATGGACTGTAGCTCACCAGTCTCCTCTGTCCATGGAATTTTTCAGGCAAGAATACTGGAGTGGGTTGGCATTTCCTACTCCAGGGGATCTTCCCTTCCCAGGGATCAAACCCGCGTCTCCTGTGTCTCCTGCATTGGCAGGTGGATTCTTTATCACTGAGCCACCTGGAAAGCCCTCTTTCTGTCCTAAGGATACTTTTTATTTGAAAGTCAAGAGAAGAACACAGCAATATTTTCCAAAATATTAATCCAGAGTAAGCACGTAGTCGATATAAACTTTATTCTGATCATGATGATGATTAAGTAACTATTAGCACAGCGTAGTTGCTATTTACATTGCTTTTACCTTGGATGACTTACAGTTTTGGAGACCACACGCTTGGCATAGTGACTGACACACAAGCTCCACCTCTTACGGCTTTTAGCTCTTCCTGCTTTCTCCTCCATCTCTCTGGACACGTAAGCCTTTCTGTTCTTGGACCATGCAGAGATTTTTCTCTCCTTGGGGCTTTTGTAAGTGCTGTTTCCTCGCTCAAAACCCTGTTCTTGTAGTTTTCCCCAGCATCTCCTTATCTTTAGGATCTACCTCAACTGCTACCTGTTGCTAGTTTTCCTGGGTCTTCCCTGGCCACCCTCACCAGAGTGGCCACCCTACTTCGACTTAGTGTCTGTTGTACCCTCCTCCTCATTTCCTTTCCTGTATATGTCATATTTTTAAATGTTTACACATTTGTTATCTGTCTCCTTCACTAGAACGTAAGCTTTGAAATGACGTGGACTGTATCTCTTACTCTGCGTTACAGCCAGAGCTTAGCAGAAGGCCTGGCACATAGAAGTATGAAATGTTAGTTGCTCAGTCATGCCCAGCACTTTAAAACCCCATGGACTGTAGCCCTCCAGGCTCCTCTCTCCAAGGAATTCTCCAGGGAAGAATACTAGAGTGGGTTTCCATTCCCTTCTCCAGGGGATCTTCCCAACCTAGGGATTTGACTCAGGTCTCCCACATTGCAGGCAGATTCTTTACCATTTCAGCCACCAGAGAAGTTCCATACAAAGAGAGCAGTAAATGGTTATTGAATGTGTGAATAGGTGATTGAATAGTAACCAATTTTAGATATAAGGAATCATTATTATTGTTAACACTGGTGACATGGATGCACATGAAAGAAGCATGCCTTATAAATACAGAAATAAGATAAATAAGATTTCTGTATTTTTTAATGTAGAATGTCATTGTGACAGTGGGTCCCTCTATCTTTATTATTTTGCTTTATAAGCCTGGTAAGAGGAGGGGGTGGTTAGCACTGCCTTCCAAACAAGATTAGAAATCTTTTGAAGGGAGATGGCATGACTCATATTTCTCGTACATCTTTTGGATGTTTAGTTGCTCAATACATGCATGCCCAAGGTTATATGTGGTGTTAGTGGGAGATGGGGGAGAGAGGAAATTACATGCCCTCATCTTCTGTGTGATTAAACTGGGAAGACTTCAAAGAGAAGGCAGTGTTCTAGAAATTACATGATTGCTAAAAGGAAAGCCACATATTTATTTTCTGGATGAAGGGTGACTGTCAAATTGTGAGCTGATGAGTCCAGAGTTTCTGTTAGCCATTGATTTCTTAGGCAGACATGTTCACTTAAACAGAGAGTTTTAGGGTACAAACAAGTGGAGTGTGTGTGTTAGTCACTCAGTTGTGTCCAACTCTTTGTGACCCCATGGACTGTAGCCCACCAGGCTCCTCTGTCCAAGGAATTCTCCATGGCAAGAATACTGGAGTGGGTTGCCATTTCCTTCTCCAGGGGATCTTCCCAACCCAGGGATTGAACCTGGGTCTCCTATATTGCAGGCAGACTCTTTACTGACTGAGCTACAGGGAAAGGGAAGTCGCTCAGTCATGTCCAACTCTTTGCGACCCCATGGACTGCAGCCCACCAGGCTCCTCCGTCCATGGGATTTTATAGGCAAAAGTACTGGAGTGGGGTGCCATCGCCTTCTCTGAGCTACAGGGAAGACCTCCACAAACAAGGGGAAATGACTCATTTAAGGATTTAAATATGTAAGCCTCCACAGAGAAAGATCAGAAGTGGGAATGGAGCAAAAGGATTGTTCCAGAGACCACTGCTGTGTAACAAATTACCTCAAAACTTAGCTTCTGAAAACAACCATTTTCTTATACCCACCTGAAGGCTACGGGCCAAGAAGTCAGGGCACAGTGGGGCCAGGTTGGCTCTGTTCCAGCTGTGAAGACTTGAAGGTCCAGGGCCACGGTTTGCTGGCATGTCTGGTGACCGGAATGGCCCCATGGAACCCCTCTGTGTGGGTTTCCTAGAGCCTGGCGGTGGCAGGGCTGTCAGGCACCGTCCTGGAACTCAGGCCCCCACATACATGCATTCCCATAGAGGAGGCACGTGGCCTTTCCTGGCTGACCACGGAGACCACACAGCCTCACTTCCCTGTCCTCTCTGGCTCACACAGTCACAAAGCCTACCCAGAGTCAAGGGAAGGGGACATAGACCCCACTTATTGATGGGAAGGGTATCTAAAAATTTTGGAACCACCTTTTAAGCTACTCCAAGAATACAGGACTTCCCTGTAGCTCAAATGGTAAAGAATCTTCCTGCAGTGCAGGAGACCAGGGTTTGATCCCTGGGTTGGGAAGATCCTCTGGAAAAGGGTATGGCAGTCCACTCCAGTATTCTTGCCTGGAGAATCCTGTGGACAAAGGAGCCTGGTGGGCTACAGTCCATGGGGTTGCAAAGATTCAGACACAACTGAGTGATTAACACACACACACATGAATAAAAGAATGAAATTTCAGGATTTTGTACTTGGGATGAGAAGATAGGCCTGTGACTGTGCTCTGGATCCGAGTTATGTTTGCTGTGCACACATTCTCATCTTTGATGGCCTCTTGGGTTTAGTTAGAGCTCTTTTTGAGGATCTTCCAAGAGGAAAATTTCCTTCATTAACTCTGACGTGCTCAGGGGCTGTGAACTGGATGACAGTTGCCTGAAATCTTGGTGGTTGTGATAAAGCAGGTGGAGGAACTCGTCCATATTATACGAGCCCTTGCCACGGAGGGAGCCGCTGCTCATGAGATCCTTCCCAAACACTGGCTCTCCTTCTCCACTCTAGCCCATACTGCTTAGCCTCCTCTCTTTCCATCACATCTCTCCCCCTGGCCTTTTTCATTCCTTGCTTCCAGTTCCAGCTGGCATCTCATTTTGCCCACTGCTCTTGGTTCTTAGAGTGAGAAGGCCTTAGCAGGCTGAGTTTAGGGTACTTTTTTTAAACCCAGCCACTGGGAAGCAGATTGAAATCTCTGAACTCACTTTTACTGCCATTCATTTCAACATAATTTATGAGAAGTAGAAGGAATGGGTATTAGCTAATTGTGCCACGTAGTCCTATTTTCCCAAGAATGCTTATTTTTATTAGCACAGCAGATAGAAAGAAAATGAGATTAATCTTCATCAAACAGCCTGCCAAAGTAAAGCTGAGAGTACTAAGCAGCCAGGAATGAAGTAAAGAACTGCAATCACATTATCGCTATTTGGGGATTTTACATTAAGCTCCTACACAATAATCAAATAGTGGAGCACACTCATCAATTTTGCCCAGAATTTAGGAATGTGGCAGCTATGCTGGGGTACATTTACAGGAAAATCATGAGCTCAAATGGAATTTGCGGCAGACTATGTATCAATTTACGATCAGGATAGACAGAATCCTAGACTATACCCATTAATCACTGGAGATGTGGCATCTCAAACAGAGAAGAGTTATGACTGATATAAATAGCACATCGAGAGTTTTTGTTTTAGATAGAGAAAACAGTTGAAGGAGCATGGGATAGCACCTTCATTGTGTCCAGTTCCTCTTCTTTTTCCTTTTAGTTTTAAAATTAATTTTCCATGTAAGAGTCCTATACTTGAAATGTTTAGACATGGACATTTTAAAAGGAAGATACATACATAGACACTTCAGACCCACTGTTGACAGGTGGTAGGAATGGGGTAAATGTGCTTATTTATTTTATTAATTCATGTAGTTTATTAATTTTTATTTATTTATTTTTTATTTATTTATTTTACTTATGCCTGCGCTGGGTTTTCATTGCTGTGTGCAGGCTTTCTCCAGTTGTGGCGAGCAGGGACTACGCTCCAGTTGTGATATGCAGGCTTCTCTTGTGGTGGCTTCTCATTGTAGAGCATGGGCTCTAGAGCTCATGGGCTCAGTAACTGTGGCACATGGGCTCAGTTGCTCCATAGCATGTGGGATCTTCCTGGACCAGGGATTGAACCCATGTCCCCTGTATTGGCAGGTGAATTCTTAACCACTGGACCACCAGGGAAGTCCTAGGAATGGAGTAAATTTGGATGGGGATGCTTACCAATTATTTTGGCACCAATATTAAATTTCATTTTGTTGGTATTTTGATTCAGGAAGAATTATCTTGATTCTTTTCCTCACTGTAATGGTAATGGCATTTGTTTTTGGTCATTTGTTAACAATGAAATTATAGAAAAGAAAGTAAAATGTGCAAGATGATCTATTGCATGAAGAGCCACTTCAAGCCCATCTGTTGGAAAGAATAAGGAACCTCAATAGGTGGAGCTGGTGCTGTGAGAAGAAAGTGGGATGTGGTGGAAAGCACCTAGGCTTTAAAGCCCAATTTGCTTTTGAATTCATATTGTACTACCTGTTTCTTGAGCTAGATACTTAACTTCAGTAATCTGTAACCTCTATGTTGAGAATAATAATCACTAACTGGTGAGGATGTTCTAGAGATGAGGATGGGGAGAAGACAGGTTAAGCCAGAGGTTAAAAAGGCTATTTCTTCTTTTTCTTGGGACAGCTGGACAATCAAGTTAAATATTCTTCAGTCAGTTCAGTTCAAGTCAGTCACTCAGTCATGTCCGACTCTTTGTGACCCTATGAATCACAGCACGCCAGGCCTCCCTGTCCATCACCAACTCCCGGAGTTCACTCAAACTCACGTCCATTGAGTTGGTGATGCCATCCAGCCATCTCATCTTCTGTCGCCCCCTTCTCCTCCTGCCCCCAATCCCTCCCAGCATCAGAGTCTTTTCCAATGAGTCAACACTTTGCATGAGGTGGCCAAAGTACTGGAGTTTCAGCTGTAGCATCATTCCTTCCAAAGAAATGCCAGGGCTGACTCCTTCAGAATGGACTGTTTGGATCTCCTAGTAGTCCAAGGGACTCTCAAGAATCTTCTCCAACACCACAGTTCAAAAGCATCAATTCTTCAGTGCTCAGTCTTCTTCACAGTCCAACTCTCACATCCATACATGACTACTGGAAAAACCATAGCTTTGACTAGATGGACCTTTGTTGGCAAAGTAATGTCTCTGCTTTTGAATATGCTATCTAGGTTGGTCATAACTGGTTAGCTAAGTTTACTTGAAAGAGCATGAACTTTGTGTCAGGAGACTTACTGTTCTTCCATCATGTGACCTGGGAAAGAGGGCTTCCTCTTTGACCTCTAGTTTCCTCCTTTGTAAAAAGATGGCTCAGAGGTTCCAAAGTCCCTTTACTTTCTCTTGTTCCTGATGGTGGTCGAGGTCCTACCTGAAGAAATCCCAGAATTGAAGAGAAGAGGAACATCATAGACAAACTGGTCTCTTTCCAGCATGATCCAGGCCCTCTTGTGGTCATGCTTCTGGGTAGTTAAAGATCTGCCAAGAAACGAAAACATAAAGTGACCGAGCCTTGCTCTGTCCTCCATAGATCAACTTTCCTGCCAGCAGTTCCTCTAGAACTGTATTGTCTTACGTGGTTGCCACCAGCCGCATGTGGCTTTGTACAGTACTTAAAATGAACTAAATTTAAAAATCCAGTTCCTCAGCCACTCAACCCTATTTCAAGTGCTTAGTAGCTGTGGGTGGCGAGTGGCTGCTGTACTTGGCTGAGTAGACACAGAAAGAATATTTCTGTCATCACAGAAGGTTCTGTTGGTTCTGGAGCAGAAAGCTCCACTAGGAGCCCCATGCCCCTGAAATTGCATTCAGCGACCTGCCATCAGAGAGTTTTGATTATCACTCAGGGAGAGGTAATGCAAGCCCAGGGGAAGTCCTCTAATTTTAATCACGCTCAAGTTAACAAACTCATTGTTCCCAGTAAAAGGATCGTTACTCAACATTCATAACTCTCAGCCAGGGACTCAACAGGCTTTCATTGAACTCCACCCACTCCCTGTGGACTATTTAAGTGAGGAATGAAGGTGGCCCTGTCTTCACATAAATAAGTATGTAGACAGACAAAAGAGAATGGAATGACAGGGGGTATTTGCACACAAAATATTGCTGTTCAGACTGTAGGAACCAGAAAATCTCTAGAATTTTTTTTTTAATATCCATGTGAAATTGCAGACAGATTAAGCAGAATGACCAGGTCACAGCAAAATTCTCTGCCATTTATATATTAATATTGTCATTGCAAACCTAAGTGTCTTTGAGTTCCAAGCTAAATAAAAGTTTTATGAAATGGTTTGTCTCATCCAACTTTAAAAAGATAAAACATTTACTGTCAGCCAAGTACTGTGCTCACTGCTTCATGTGCTTTTTCTTATTTGAGTTTCCTGATATTCCCCTAAACCAACCAAGGTCACCCATGAACCTGTGGGGAGAGGGCACTAGGAAGCGGATGAAGGCACAGGCTGTGGGGGAGGGCAGACTGGGTTCTAGTCCCACTCTTACCACTTACTAAACTTGGGACTCGGGGGCTTACTAAACTTCTATTCTCTCTAGTTTCCCTGTCTGCAACATGGGGGATACAGACATCTATTTCATATGATTAGTGTGAAGGTTGAATCAGAGAACGTCAGGCTTAGTATAATACTTGGCACACAGAGTGTGAATAAAGGGGGCAGAAGTCTTTTCAATCCCTATAACAATACACTGTGTACACATTCAACATTCAGCAACATTTCATGGAATAGATAGATGGATGCGAAACAGAGGCCCCATTTTCCTTCATCTGCAGAACATTTCCTGGAAGGATAGGTGGTCATCTAAGTGGAATGACTTGAGGGAGGCCAAAACCCTCTTATTCAACCCCAAATATCTTCCCACTGGCCTTGGCAGCTGTCTTGAAGTTTAAGCTCATCCCATTCTATTTAGGCTTCCCTGGTGGCTCAGCGATAAAGAGCCTGCCTGCAGTGCAGGTAGCTGAAGGAGACATGGATTCAATATCTGTGTTGTGATGATCCCCTGGAGAAGGGCATGGCAACCCACTCCAGTATCCTTGCCTGGAGAAGCCCATGGACAGAGGAGCCTGGCGGGCTACAGGTCATGGGGTTGCAAAGAGTCGGACATGACTGAAGCGACTTAGCACATTTCCCATTTAGCTAACAGTCTCTGTTAAAAGCAATGTCACTTCAGAGCTGGGGTACACTAAGTTGTTGTGTGCCTTGATTCTGGTCCAGCTACAGAGGCTCCCATCTAAGGCAGTGCTATGTATTCGAAAGACCTCTGGCCTGGGAGTCAGAGGGTCTGGCCTCCAAACCTGGCACCACTGTTACCTAGCATCTGGCATCACATCCCTGGGCCTCAGGGCCATGGTTTCTTATTAATTAAATGGAGAGTAGATTTCCTGTCAATGGTTTGATTTGTAATTCTATAAGTGTGACAATAAGCTGGTAAGTTTTTGTGGTGAGGCATGAGCAGAGTTCTGGGTTGGTGGGTCTCGGAGGGTGGCACCACAGGGATAGCGCCAGAAGGACAGGGAACAGGGAAAGTGAAAGTCATTCAGTCGTGTCCGACTCTTTGTGACCCCATGGACTCTACAGTCCATGGAATTCTCCAGGCCAGAATACTGGAGTGGGTAGCCTTTCCCTTCTCCAGGGGATCTTCCCAACCCAGGGATTGAACCGAGGTCTCCTACATTGCAGGTGGATTCTTTACCAGCTGAGTCCCCAGGGAAGCCCAAGAATACTGGAGTGGGTAGCCTATCCCTTCTCCAGCGCATCTTCCTGACTCAGGAATCAAACCAGGGTCTCCTGCATTGCAGGCATATTCTTTACCAACTGAGCTATCAGGGAAGGAACAGGGAGCAGTTATCAAATATGGTCATGGAGTGCCTGCTTATGAGGGCACTAGGGATACACCAAGAAGATGAAGAGGGATTAACAGTGATAGTTTTAAGATGATAACTTTGTCTGAGTTCAATCTGATTTGTAAATATCACTTAGGAGTTTGACTAGATGTAGAACATCAACAAAAGATCACCCACCCTGTGGGCCTGGAGTGAAGCCCATTTACTCCTCTAACTGTGATCATCAGCCCTGGGTACTCTTATGCCATGAGGGCTTGTGTATTATATTATGGAGAATTGCTGCAGGACCCAAGGCATGACTGTCAACAGGGTTGCAGCCGTAGACTGCCAGGAAGCTCTGGGCCTGGAGAGACTGGCTTGGCCCGCAGTAGTTAAGGATGGAGCAGCGCTTTGTAGGTGTTCCAGGGAGCAGGAGTGGAGTGATCCGTTTTTGAGTACCTTGCACATGCCAGGCCCCACAGTGGATGTTTCCATACGTTGTCTCATGTAAACCTCATAGCAGCTCCATGCGGTGGAGATTATTGCCTTTATGACACTAGTGAGAAAGAGACTCAGGGGAAAGTTGTAGAACTGAGATTTGACCATAAGATCTCTAGACAATCAAATCTATACTTTTCCCCCTAAGTTTGGCATACAACCTCCAGGGTGTTCTGTAGATATTACTTGCTTGTTAGAGTTTAGTGTTCTTTGCCTACGGGTATCATGGATGAAATTATTGTTCTCACATTATTGCTATTTCCAGGCTTTTGTGGTACAAAAGAACAGTCACCACTGTGGCCTCCTCAGCGTTCACTAAGGATCTGAAGTCATTATGTAGTTGTATTTTCCAGCTGTCTGGGTTCCAGTGTAAGCTTTTTTCCTTTTTTTTTTTTTTTTTTTTTTATACTTGGTTGATGAGGAGTTAAGAGTTTTGTGCTTTCCTCTACCACTCTGAGAACTCATGTTTAGATTTTATTGAGACTCATTTCTAGTGTTTTGAAAGGTTAACGAAAACTCTGGCAGTTCTCTGGGTTTCTTATAAGATGTGGCTGGGGCGAGGGCAGAGTATGTCAGTTTATTGAGCCAGACGTGTCTGCTGATTGAGGCAGACACTACAAACAGGGTCTGTAACAAGCGGCACCTTCCTGGAGGCTGGGCAGCCTGGTGGGGTCTCTGCAGGGTTGGAGTTTCCCGGGAAATGCCTGTTAAGAGGAAGAATTAGCCAGTGCTCACGTTTAGCATATGGATCCCTAGGCTGGGGAGGGAGAAGCTGCTGAGAACCCTGCATTGCCCTTAATCGATGCTGAGTGGTACCTTCACCTGCAACTGATTATCAACACAGGCCTCTAGCTGCCCAGTGGTCTTGATGCAAAAAACACGTAGCCTCTGTTTTTCATCTTAAGGGAAGGACTGTGTGCTTGCTCCAGGGGCTCTATTATTAAGAGTTTGGTGCTTCAACAATTAAGTAAACTGAAGGAAGATGTTCTTGAAACACGGTCTTTTTTAGTTTTCTCATGATTTGTCCTTTGTGTCTTTAGATTTTTCATTATGAACTATGTCACACATTCGAGTTTGTATCATGTAGCTTAAAGCTTAATAATGAAATAAGCCTCTCTGAATCCACTACTGACTCCTGGAATATAAGCCCTTCCCCTTTTGCATTCTCCTCCTCAGAACCACTTTTTTGGAAATTTGTGTTTATCATGTCCTTGCTTTTCTTGACAGTTTTACTGCATATGATAGTTTTTAAAGTAATTTTCATCTATTTAAAGTACAGCTTTTGTATAATAAAGCCCTGTGAACTCCATAGCAGTTATCCTGTTTACAAAGACTAGTTCTATTTTAAAGTAGCATAGAATGCCTTTGTCCCAGATGCTGTGTTGTGATGTTTCCATGAAGAAATTTGTGCATTCAATAGTCTTCACCCCTCTACCCACAATATTACATAACTCTCACTTTTAGTTCCGTGAATGAGTACATTTTACATTAGGATATTACAACAAGGAATTTATATGTCATTAAATATACTTGGGGTTTGATAAGAATTTACATTTAAGAATAGTGAGAAACTAATAAAAGACTTTTGAACCATATTCTCATCTAGTTCTGCTTTCCCACTCAGCATTCTTCTGTAATGAGTGAGATTCTGAGGAAGTGGTCCCTGCATGATGTAATAATAATAATGATAAAAATACGAGCTTGCTCATTCTTGTGATTTTCCAGGCCCAAAGATAGGATAAGGCTCACATGCTGAGATGGATTCAGTGGCAGCTCCTAATGTGGCTTGATGCTATTGCTCTGATTTAGCACAAATATTTAGGTCCTGTTACATAATGTATCCCTTAGGAATCTTCAAGGCAAGCAATTGAAATGGACTTTGGCTGGCTTAGGGATAAAAGGAATTTCCTAAAAGATATCAGGCATCTGGTAGAGTTGTTGTGACATACCAGGCACCAGACTTAGAGTATGGGTGGGAACCGAGAAGCCAGATTCACAGTCAAAGTCATACCACAGAACCAGCAGCCTGGTGAGCCGTGGCTGCTGCCCTCGGTGAACATGACATGCTGGCTTGTGTGCCCGCTGCTGGTGTTGGCCCTGGGTGCTGCTGCTCAGAGCTGTTGATGCTGCTGGTCTGGCAACTGACTGCTACCCCCTCAGCCAGCGGAACAAAGGCTCCCTTTTTGCCGAATCACCGAGCCCATGATTTGAAGCTCCAGGGTGTCTTGTTGCTCATGGCTAGCTCATCACCTGTGCCATAGTTACCAGAGGGGCTAGAAAAGCAAGTATCTGGCTATTCTGACTGCTTTACTGAAGTGGCTTTGTTTCCCAGAGAGACCTAGATGGCAGGAAATTTACCAAATGTAGGCAGGGGCTCAGATGCTGGGAAGCCACTATTTAGCCACACATCATCATCATCTCATTTTATCCAGAGGCATGGGAAGGATCCCCTGTAGGAGGGAATGGCAAACCACTCCAGTATTCTTACATAGAAAATTCCCTGGAGAGAGGAGCCTGACGAGCTACAATCCATGGGGTCCCAACAGGTCATACATGATTGAGCACACACACACACACACACACACTCAAACTCACACACACACACACATATTCCTTTGAGCCTTTCATTTTCCCTTTTGCTGACATCTTTTTTCTTTTAAAACATTTTTTATTATTCTATATTTCAAGTAGGAAAAAGATAAGGAGTTGACATTTAAAATTATTTTACTTTATGACTTTCTTGAAGTTTCTGTAAGCAACACCCAGATGTTCTGTAAGCAACACCTACCCTCATCCCTTGAGCCCTCATATCCCTACCCCTAGAAGTTGGAAATGGAGGCATGAACCTACTTTCTGAGAGTGTAGCTATAAAATAGGCCTAGACTGGATCAGATGGAAGGAAATGAAAAATAGTTATTTAAGTGAGATAATAATTGCATAAATTTCACCTCTTCCTCCCTCATTGAGTGCATGTATGCTCAGTCCTGTCCGACTCTGTGCGACCCCATGGACGGTAGCCTGCCAGGCTCCTCCATCCATGGGATTCTCCAGGCAAGAATCCTGGAATGGGTTGCCATTTCCTACTCCAGGGGATCCTCCCAACCCAGGGATCAAACTTGTGTCTTTTACATCTACCTGCATTGACAGGTGGGTTCTTTACCACTGGCACCACCTGGGAACCCTCCCTCATTAGTGTAAGTAATCAAATCGTGGAATTTTAGTGTCCTGAAATTTCCATTTTGGTATCTATATCTCATTGTAATTTGGAGATAGATACATGGTTAGACACTCAGAGGTAGAGCTTCATGATTACGAACAGGGTGCTAGAGTCAGGCAGGTCCAAGTGCAAATCCTCAATCAGCAATGTGTCCTTGAGTGAGTTCTTTTGTTCACCCGTAAAAGGGCACTGATAATCCCTCCCTCTCAGTGTTGGTGTGGGGGTTAAATTAATTCATATAATTTCACTTTCAGAGAAAGTGAAATTGCTTTTGGACAAATGCCCCCTCATGGGATGTGTTCAAGTGAAGGTCGGTTGACTTGATCTGGGAGGTGTTATAGAGGGAGTTTCTGCAATGTGGAGTAGGCTTTCAGGGCACCCTTTAGAAGCTGGTTCTTTGGTATAATAGTTCTGTCAAGAACTCAGACAAGGTTTGATCCTCTGAGCTGGGCACCTCCTGCTCTAAACAAAAAACATACCAGCCATTCAGGAAATGGCAACCAAAGTCACCACCTGACTGGAAATGAACTGCTTAGGATGTGGTGGAAATGGGTTGGTCTGTCCAGATGGTATCAGGCCCATAAATTTGGCCGCCACTTTTACCACTGTCATTGCAACTCTGACCACTTTCCCTGACTCGATTTAGCCAATGCATTGAGTAACTTCCCCAGCAACAATGACAGAGGTGAGATGCCTCTGTCATTTGCAAAGCAGTCCACAAATAGGAGGCCTTCCCACGTGGGGACTAGTAGCTGATTCTCCTCGTAACTGTGGACTAGGCTTTAGCTCTCACTTGCACCTTTCAGCTGCGGATCTTGGGGCAGGAGACAGCCTGTGCGACTCTACATGGTGGTCATGGTGGTAGTGATAAGCAAGCCCAGGGAGTATGATACTGGGAAGGGGCTCAAATAACTTGTGAAAGAGGCAGCCAAGTAGAGTAGAAGAAGGCTGAAGCAGAAGGTGAAAAGGTTTCATTTGCTTGTGTTTTTTTTTTCCTTCTTAATCTTGATACCATATATGAACAGGACACAAAATGAATCATGTACTGTGTTTTGGGCTTCCCTGGTGGCTCAGATGGTAAAGAATCTGCCTGCAATGCAGGAGACCTGGGTTCGATCCCTGGGTTGGGAAGATCCCCTGGAGAAGCGAACAGTTACCCACTCCAGTATTCTGGCCTGGAGAATTCCATGGACAGAGGAGCCTGGCAGGCTACAGTCCATGGGGTTACAAAGAGTTGGACACAACTGAGCAATTTTCACTTTCACTTTTCCCTGTGCTTTGTAGACATGAAGAAAAAGAAAAGGCACACTCTTTGCTCTTGAGATGTTTGCAGTCTAACTCAGCAGTTCCACCCCCCCACCCCCCATCCTTTATGCCTCAGTACTTATTACATTTACTTCTAGTTCTTCCTCTTTAAATTGAGAAAGCAGAGTCAAAACCAGGCACTGTGATAATGGAATTTTATGTTGTGATCTTTGATTATACTTCTCTTTCAAGCCTCAATATTTCACGTTGTGAATAATAATGTTCTTTGTAGGAAAAATCCTTAATTTGAAATGTTGCAGATGGCCTTTTATCAGGAGGTAGGGACTGTCAAAATAAATAGATCTAATTATGAACCATTGTTGTGGAATGGACCATCTTAAAGAAAAGAAGCCAAGTTTCCCCAAATTAAAAAAGACCTTACATTTTATTTTTTTTTTTTTTTTTTTTTTTTTTTTTTTATTTTTAAAATTTTTATTGTATAGTTTATTTACAATGTTGTGTTAATTTTTACTGTACAGCAAAGTGATTCAGCTATACATATACATATATGTATATCCCCTCTTTTTTTGGATTTCTTTCCCATTTAAGTCACTAACAGTGTTATAGCTAGCCACTTTTTAAGTACCTTGGAATAATCACCTGTCTGTGGTTGATTGGCTTTCAACAAGTTATTCAGCTGATGAAGGCAGTCCGCTTTCTACTGGTACAGCTATTCTCAGAACTAAGGTTGGGGAACTTGCTGGGACCTCACCGTTGTCTCTTTACTTGAACAGGATTTGGTTTAGGAGAATCCTACCGCACTAGTACTTTGAAATGGAACACAAGTAAAAATCTTGGGATTGAGCCGTTTGTAAAAATGTCTGGGTTCTTATGGATCATTTTGGGAGCATTTTGTTGTTCAGTCACCAAGTCATCTCTGACTCTGAGACCCCGTGGACTACAGCATGCTAGGCTTCCCTGCCCCTTACCATCTCCAGTCTCCCCTATCCTTCACTATCTCCTGGAGTTTGCCCAAGTTCACGTCCATTGAATCGATGATGCCATCCAACCATCTCATCCTCTGTCACCCTCTTATTCTGCCTTCAAACTTTCCCAGTATCAGGGTCTTTTCCAAAGAGTAAGCTGTTTGCATCTGGTGGCCAAAGTACTGGAGCTTCAGCTTCAGCATCAGCCCTTCCAAAGAGTGTTCAGGGTTTATTTCCTTTAAGATTGACTGGTTTGATGTCCTTGCTTTGCATGGGACTCTCAAGAGTCAACCCTGGGTTTTGGGTTTCCCCTGAAGATAAGAATGTGAGAGAGTTGATACTTTTCAGCAGGAGTTCCTTGGTTTGGTGAACTGGTTTTGCTTTTGACAAAATATTTGACTCAAAGCAGATCATAGAATCCCCCAGATCCGTGGATATTCATGCACCCTGCCAAAGTCAAGACCTTGCTGCTGCTCCGTCCTCAAAGAAAGAACTTAAACATTTGTGAATAGACAATTTAGGAACTGCAATCTTATAACTAGTGACTGGAAGTATTTACTTCCTTTGTAGTTAGAGGTTACTTGAGTTTGCCAAGGAAAGTTTAGAGGATACCAGATTTGAATTGATATAAAGATGACAGAATAAAAATCTAGATGATGAAAATTATCTTATCTTTTATTCAATTTTGCTCCTAAAACTGCAATAAATAAGAGATTATATTAGTTGAAAACATACATAAATTTAGAAAATTCAGACATATCTGTAGATAATAACCCTCTCAGGGAAACATTTAATGAATTTTCTTTTTAAACATATGAATTAGTTCCCTAATAGAGTTTAATTAATATTTTACTGTGAAGCTTTTTTTCCCTACCAGAATCTGTGGTAAACTGGTAAAGAAAAATGGACTAGCCATTTATTACTACAAGAGCTTATTGGTTGCTTTGGCCATCTGAGTATTTAGTGAGTGACTAAAGTGGAAACGGCTTCCCAGGTAGCGCTGGTGGTAAAGAATCCACCTGCCAATGCAGGTTAGATGTAACAGATGCAGGTTAGAGGTAACAGATGCAGGTTCTATCCCTGGGTCAGGAAGATCCCCTGGAGGAGGGCACAGTGACCCACTCCAGTATTCTTGCCTGGAGAATCCAATGGACAGAGGAGCCTGGCAGGCCTCAGTCCATCAGGTCACAGAGAGTTGGACATGACTGAAGTGACTTAGCATACAAAGTGGAAGCAATTTGAAATGCTACCCTTACCGTATTAGGTTTGGGTAAATCCAGAGGTATTTGCTGTGTTTGGCAAAAATAATTATTCTAAAATAATTGTTGAGCTGAAATTTTCTGTTGCCAGCAAAAATTCACATTGCCAAGTCCTCTTTGTTTTTATCTTCTAAATCCAAGAGTATTTCAAGGGAAATTCAATACAAACATGTCATATACCTTTAACTTCTTGATCCAATTAGCAGTTCTTTCTAGTTGCAGTGGGTTATCCATGGGGTCTTTTTAAAAAATCTTACAGCTTGAAGGGGAGAATAAATGAAACTGATCCCCTCTAAGTACTGAGGACAGATGTGCATTGCTCAAAGACTCTCAGCTTAGAAAAGACTTTCTCCCCTCTTGGCAAATCAGGCAGCATGGAATCATCAACGCCCCAGCTCCCATGGTCTTTTTATGAAGTTGTTTCAATGTGTGAAACATCCATCCCATGGAGGTTTAAGTTGGTTGTAGCTTGAGCCCCACAAAAACAGGTTCTGGGATTTCTATAAGCCCTTGATTTATTGGAACACTTCTAATGGTGTGAAATTCATTGACTCCTGTGATATGAGCTCACATCTGGGCAAGACCCACCAGAGGCCAGGAAGTTCACAATCAGAGTTTTGTCCCTGAGTACATTTATCAGCTTCTATGAAATCCTCACCTGGCTTCATAAAAGCAATAGTTGCAACTACCTTAGGGGAAGTACCCAGTTAAATATGTTTCATGTTGGCAATTCTTTTCTGTGAATATGAAGTTCAGAGTCTTCCCTGTAGTATCCTTCTAAGGGGAAATTGAAGAAGGAATAATTGATCATGAGAGTCGTACTTGGAAGCACAAGTGGGAGGCTGGTGCTCCCCATTTAAAGAAGTGGCTTAAAACTTCTTTCAGCGACTTTCTAGGGGACAGGCAAAGGCATTTCCCCTTGATGTTGGGAAGCTGTAGGTGGGATTAATTTCTTGATCGGTCACTCAGTCCTGTCTCACTCTTGGTGACCCCATGGATGGAAGCGCACCAGGCTTCCCTGTCCTTCACCATTTCCCAGACTTTGCTCAAACTCATGTCCATTGAGTTGGCAATGCCATCCAACCATCTCATTCTCTGTTGTCCCCTACTCCTCCTGCCTTCAATCTTTCCCAGCATCAGGGTCTTTTCTAATGAGTCAGCTATTCCCATCAGGTGGCCAAAGTATTGGAGTTTCAGCTTCAGCATCAATCCTTCCAATGAATATTCAGGATTGATTTCTTTAGGATAGACTGGTTTGATCTCTTTGCCGGCCAAAGGACTCTCAAGAGTCTTCTCCAACACCACAGTTCAAAAGCATCAATTCTTGGGTGCTTAGCCTTCTTTATGGTCTAACTTTCACATCTTCATGTGATGACTGGAAAAACCATAGCTTTGACTAGATGGACATTTGCAGCAAACTAATGTCTCTGCTTTTCAATGTGCTCTTTGGGTTTGTCATAGCTTTTCTTCCAAGGAGCAAGCGTCTTTTACTTTCATGGCTTCAGTCACCATCTGCAGAAGATTTTGGAGCCCAAGAAAATGAAGTCTGTCACTGTTTCCATTGTTTCCCCATCTATTTGCCATGAAGTGATGGGACTGGATGCCATTCTCTTCATGTTTTGAATGTTGAGTTTTAAGCCAACTTTTTCACTCTCCTCTTTCACTTTCATCAAGAGGCTCTTTAGTTCCTCTTCACTTTCTGCCATAAGGGTGGTGTCATCCGCATATCTAAGGTTATTGATATTTTTCCCAGAAATCTTGATTCTGGCTTGTGCTTCATCCAATCTGGCATTTTGCATGATGTACTCTGCATACAGGTTAAATAAGCAGGGTGACAATATACAGCCTTGATGTACTCCTTTCCCAATTTAGAGACAGTCTGTTGTTCCATGTCTGGTTCTAACTGTTGCTTCCTTACCTGCATACAGGTTTCTCAGGAGGCAGGTAGGGTGGTCTGGTATTCCCATCTCTTAAAGAATTTTCCACAGTACTTTTGTGACCCACACAGTCTAAGGCTTTAGCATAGTCAATGAAGCAGAAGTAGATGTTTTTCTGGAATTCTCTTGCTTTTCCTATGATCCAATGGATGTTGGTAATTTGATATCTGGTTCCTCTGCCTTTTCTAAATCCAGCTTGAATATCTGAAATTTCTTGGTTCACATACTGTTGAAGCCTGGCTTGGAGAATTTTGAGCATGTCTTTGCTAGCGTGTGAGATGAGTGCAACTGTGCGGTAGTTTGAGCATTCTTTGGCATTGCCTTTCTTTGGGACTGGAATGAAAACTGACCTTTTCCAGTCCTGTGGCCACTGTTGAGTTTACCAAATTTGCTGGCATATTGAGTGCAGGAGTTTCACAGCATCATCTTTTAGGATTTGGAATAGCTCAGCTGGAATTCCATCACCTCCACTAGCTTTGTTCATAGTGATGCTTCTTAAGGCCCAGTCGACTTCACACTCCAGGATGTCTGGCTCTAGGTGAGTGATCACACCATCGTGGTTATCTGTGTCATTAAGCTCTTTTTTGTATAGTTCTTTTGTGTATTATTACCACCTCTTCTTTTTTTTTTTTTAATAGTTTAATGTATTTCAATAGCAAACTTACAGGAACAGCACAGAAGTCAGACAACATTAGAAACATGTACTTGCACGTAGGACAACTCAGTTAGCAAAGTATAGTGAGTGGACAGAATCTACTGTATGAGAAAAATGCTGCAAACACCGTTTAGTTGCAGTCAATAAGAAATTTATTTGTTTTTAAAAAATCCAAATGCTGGCATTTTCCAGAAAAATTTAACAGGTTTATTTATAATTGTTATAAAGTTGAACTGCTAAAAAACTTGTTCACTGAAACATTTTGACTTGCATTAATGCTTTATGTCCCTGCATTTATATGAAAAATTCACACACAAATGAAAATGGAAGAACTGCCAATACTGGATTTCTGTCCCCTATTTTTCCATGTGCAATCATATACTTAGGTACCTTTTGACCCCATGGGGAAAAAATACCTAACATTCAGAACTATCAATAACAGGAAAAAGAGATTTTTTTTTTAAAGGATGAAATGTTCCCATCATAGTCAATTTGTAAGCATGTTCTTCAGGTATGCAGCATGCTAGCTAGATGTCTGTTGGCTTAATTGTTACATGTTTGGCATGGATAGCACACAGGTTGGTTGGTGTCTTCAAAAAGCCAACCAGATAGGCCTCACTTGCCTCCTGCAAAGCATCAGTAGCTGCACTCTGGAAGCGCAGATCTGTTTTGAAGTCCTGAGCAATTTCTCGCACCGGATGCTGGAAGGAAGTTTGAGAATCAGAAGTTCAGTGGACTTCTGATAACGTCTAATTTCACAGAGTGCCACAGTACCAGGCCTGTAACGATGAGGTTTCTTCACCCCTCCAGTAGAAGGTGCACCCTTGCCAGTGGCTTTTGTAGCGAGTTGCTTCTTTGGTGCTTTATCACCAGTTGATTTGCTGGCAGTCTGCTTTGTATGTACCATGGTATGGAGACCTCCTTACTTACCTGCCTTCTCCTTCTGCTGGACCTTGGTGAGCTAGAGGTGGCCACCTTGCCACGTCTTCTTAATATCTTCTGCTTCTGTTAGGTCCATGCCATTTCTGTCCTTTATTATACCCAAATTTGCATGAAACATTCCCTTGGTATCTCTGATTTTCTTGAAGAGATCTCTAGTCTTTCCCATTCTATTGTCTTCCCCTATTTCTTTGCATTGTTCACTTAGGAAGGGTTTCTTACCTCTCCTTGAAATTGTTTGGAACACTGCAATCAGCTGGGTGTATCTTTCCTTTTGTCCTTTGCCTTTTACTTCTCCTTTTCTCAGCTATTTGTAAGGCCTCCTCAGATAACCATCTTGCCTTTTTTCATTTCTTTGTTTGGGGGGTGGTTTTGATCACCGCCTCCTGTACAATGTGATAAACCTCCGTCCATAGTTCTCAAGCACTCTGTCTATCGGATCTAATCCCTTGAATCTGTTTGTCACTGCCACTGTATAATTGTAAGTGATTTGATTTAGGTTATACGTGAGTCTGAGTGAACTCCGGGAGTTGGTGATGGACAGGAAGACCTGGCGTGCTGTGATTCATGGGGTCGCAAAGAGTCGGACACGACTGAGCGACTGAACTGAACTGATACCTGAATGGTCTAGTGGTTTCCCCTACTTTCTTCAATTTAAGTCTGAATTTAGCAATAAGGAGTTCATGATCTGAGCCACAGTCAGCTCCCAGTCATGTTTTTGCTGACTGTATAGAGTTTCTCCATCTTCACCTGCAAAGAATATAATCAATCTGATTTTGATATTGACAATCTGGTGGTGTCATGTGTAAAGTCATCTCTTGTCCTGTTGGAAGAGGGTGTTTGCTATGACCAGTGCATCCTCTTAGCAAAACTCTGTTAGCCTTTGCCCTGCTTCAGTTTGTACTCAGAACCTTCAAATAGGAAAAACCAAATTCTTATTCACATTTGGATTGTCTGTGCAATATTGCCATCATAATCCAGGAAGAGGTAATGTAGGACTTGTACTGTGAGTAGCACTGTCTATTTCCGTTCTGATTTGTCCAAAGTATGTGATAATTCATATCATTCCTTTCAGGGAGCAAAACAATCAAAACCACCATCAGTACAGACTCGGGGTATCCTTGGTGCTAGAGGTGTCTATCATAATAATGATTCCTTACATCGAGTGGAGTTTGACATTTATAGAGCTTTTATAAACATCAACACATTTCATCTTCATAATAGCCCTGTCAGGAGGTTTTGTTATTTCCATTTTTCTGTTGAGAAAAGGGAGTCTCAGTGATAGTAACTGAGTTGGTCAGTTTCAGAAAGGCTCTTCAGTGAATGTCTTCTGCCTCTAAGTCTAGGGAAGTTTGTACTGTACCTCAATAAGGATTTATGACAGGAGCAAATGTAAGGGCTCAGTATGGATCTGGATAAGAAACATCACAGCTATGAAAGTGATGGGAGAGGTCTTGTCATTTCTTAGATCATTCCAGAGAATGATGTGATGGGAAGAGAGAATGGCCATCAAAGAGTTCCCCATCCTCATCTCAGAGGTCTAGGAATATGTTAAGTTGCTGGACAAAGGGAAATTAATGTTGTAGATGGATTTAAGGTTGCTAACCAGATGAACTTAAAATAGGGAAATTGTTTTGGATTATCTGCATGGGTCTCACATAAGGAGGGAGGCAGAAAAAGAGAGTCAGAGGGAGATGTAACCAAGGAAGAAGGGCCAGAGCCGGGTGACATTGCCAGCTTTGAAAATGCAGGAAGGGGCCACACACCTTCCTGGGGTTGGGGATGACCTAGAGAATCTGAAAAATGCATGGAAACAAATCTTGCCCTAAAACTTCCTGAAAGGGACAGAGCCAGGCCACACCTTATATTAGCCCACTGAGTCCCATGTTGGGCATCTGACCTACAAAACCGTAAGACAATGACGTTTTGCTGCCTTGTGCCACAAAGTTTGTGGTAATTTGTTACGGCAGGAGTAGAAAACTAAGCCAGTTGGAGGGCTGTTAGAGCCAGATCGGTAACTCTTTTCAAAGCAGGCAGTGCACCTAGGAACCTGTGTTATCACCATGTGAGGACAGTTACAGGTTGGATCGATAGTTCATTCAATTATTTATTAATAAATATGTCTGGCACATCTACTTGATGCCAGGTACTATTCCAGCACCAGCAATAAACAAGACATAAAAAAATCCTGTGTTCATGAAGGTATCATTGTATTATAGAAGGGGAGACAGGCAGTAAATAAGTAAAATACATCATATACTCTATAGTGAGGAGAAAATTATAAGGAGAGGATGAGAGGAAGTGGTGTGTGTACAGAGGTTTGCAAATTTTAGATGGGGCTTCCAAGGGCAGGTTCACTGAGAAAGTGAAATATAAATAAAGACCTGAAGGGGAAGAGACAAGCCACAGAACTTTCTGGAGAAGAGAAACTGGAACAAAGAAAATGATTGCAAAGGCTCTGAAGACAGGAGGGGTCCTGACATGCTGATGGATCAGAGAGAGTGGGTTGGTGAAAGTGTGGGTAAAACTTCTGGTGTTTCATTCAGCGTCTCCTTAACAGTGGGTTTACAAGTTGCTTGTTTTTGCATGGGGGTAGGAGCATGTTTGTTTGACATATCAGTTTATTCAAAAGCAAACGTTGTTTTAAAAATAAGATGAATATTGAATTGGTTGATAAATGAGTCTGTTAATTAAACCCCAGGTACTGCACATCATTTCACATTCCGTGACCAATAAAAGTTGCTGGAGAATGAAAAAAAAGAAAAAAGACTAATAAAAGACTTCTGGAGTGCTTGGTTGATTTGAATAGTGGCTTATAGCCTCATCAAGCCTGGAGTTGGAACTTTTTCTCCTCAGCTGGTGGCCCTTTTTTTATCACCTCTACTGCAGAGCGAAAGCAGACCATTTCCAAAAGTCTGCCTGAGGCAGCCTAAAGCAGATAGTATCAGAAAATTTTTCAGTGCTGATAACCAATTTTATGGATCAGTCATTTGACTTAATGAAGAGAATGGGGGAAAGTGATGCAAGAAATGTAAGTACCGGTTGGCATTTCCTTGAAAATCTTAATAACTCTTGCTTTTCAAAGAGTTATGTGGTTGGGTAGTGCCTGTAAACAGGCTGACTTGGGAATGCTTTCCACCCAGTCAATGGTTCACGGAGTTATGCTGGGAAAGGTCAGTCTCTTTTTTTTTCTTTTTTTCTCATCACATTGCTCATATCTAATAGAAATCTCTCAGAGGAACTTTTATCCCTCTGTCTAGAGACAGAACCCACAGTCATTATCCCCCTAAAGCCATTGGGTAGCATTTCTTTCAAGGAATAGGCTACACAGAGTACTTCGAGTGATCCTTGCAATGGAGGGGTGAGCACCTGCAGCTAAGGAGGAGCCAAGGGTGACCAGAGAGGAGCAGATCAACTGGGGTAGTAGGTTGCGTTGCCTACAGACTCATCCTGGCAAGAGGGACATGTAAGAAGTGTCAGAGCTTGGTCTCTCACACAGCAAAGATCTGTGGTGGAGCAAACTTCAGGAAGAGAAAAGATGACCCTAGACGTATGCGGCAGTCTAAAATCATGGCCTCAAAATTCTTTGGTGCTCTTCCTGTCTACACGTCCTGCCCATGAACCTTCTCATGATGGCTTGACCAATAGGCTGGAGCAGAGGGACACTGTGTCTGACTCTGAGTACAGGCCTTAAGAAGTGGAATAGTTTCTGCTTACAGTCTATTGAGGCAGTTTCCAGGCTGTGGGGAAGCTAAGCCTCCCCCATGCAGGCCCACGTGGAGAGGAACTAGTAGCCAGCAGATCCCCCAGTGCCGGTTGGGTCACCCCAGTTGGCATTTCATGGAACAGAGGGCTGTGCCTGCTGAGCCCTGCTCAGATTGGGAGAAAATGAAATACATATTGTTATTTTAACCTACTTACTTCTGGGGTAGCTTGTTGTATGTGCAAAATTGCAACAAGGCACATTTTAGGAGATGGGACAGAGAAATGTCAGGTCTCATATAGGATTGTTTTGCTATTTCAAGTATATTTAATATGAAGCATATGATTAAAATCATTGTTAGCCATTCTGGAATTATTGACTCTTTCCTCAGAAAAATGCACATATATTAACCATTTGGGTACAGTTTCAGGAGTCTCAGGCCCTCCTATGTTTTTCCACAGGCATATAGACCTCAGCTAGAGCATGTCTCCACCGCTATTTGTTATAAAGTGGAATTTGGCATAAGCATAGGGGAGGATGAGGGAAAGGACACCGAACTTTGTTATTAGGCTTGTGCTTTGTTCTGGCCCTTTCATTGACTTGCTCCTTATTGGAGGACAAAGTGCAAAACCTCTGTACTGCAATTTCTTGGATGGTAAATTGTTGGTTCAAGTCCTGTCATTCATTTCTTCAAAGCAATGCTGAGATTGAGAAAAAAAAAAAAAAAAAGGAAGTAAATGCTTAGAAAAGTTGTAATATGCCCCTCAGAGGTACTTAAGGAATATTTGTTGAGTTAATTGCTAGCTTCTGTTATCCATTGGGGATTGCTTGATTGGGTAGCCCAAACCTTTAAGGGCAAGATATTGGCCATAAAACAACTCTGAGACATGGACACCAGGCAAAGAAAATCAAGGAGTATAGGAATGAAAAGGGGAATTAAGTACAGCGTGACCTTTCACTCTGTTCTCCTTGGTTCTGTAGTTAGTGGAGAGAAACTAGGAGAAACCGTAGGCTGCAAAGATTGGTATCAGTTTACACCAAAGCAAAACTCTGCTCACCAACACAAGGACTTGGAAGCAGTATACACAGAGATCTCACAAAATATAAAAACACAGAAACTGCCTTCAGCATTGGCGTCATTGTGTAGAAAGTCTATTTACATTGGTTCTTATGAGGTCAGCAAAACATTTTGAATAGCAACTCTTTGGCTGCCTACACTGAATCTGGAAATATGAAATAAAATATAAACAGCTGACCTGACTTCTGAGCAGGGTGTTCCAAAATTTCTTCTTTGCTTTCTCCTGCAACAGATTGCATTGTTACTATATTTGTAGATTTCTGTCACCTCAGATGAAAGGATCCTGACGTTGGTTAGGGTAAAACCCAAAACACAGGTGATGGAAGGGAACACCCAATGTTATAGCCTCCAACAAGGAAGATCCACTGTGGTTGTTTTCCTTTCCATTGTGTAACCATAAGGATAGGGAGGGGCTCGGGGAGAAAAGCTGAAATCACGTCTACATGGATGGAAGGCAATTTAGTTTCCATCAGACGCAGTGGCATTGATCAGTGAATAGCAAAATCTTGAACCATAGTTGCCCAGTACAAACTGTGTCACAGGATCCAGTTCAAGGATATCTGCAGTTTGCTTAGTTTTCACATCAGTGCAGGTGGAGTCAATTTGGGCTGAACTAAAATGACCTTTGGAAATAGTTTATCACCTCTTCTTTTTAGCGACTAATATCTTAAAAAAAAACCCTACCCCAAAATATGAATTTAATCCTTATTCAGGCCAGTGAAAGTTGAGGGGAAGACTACCCCTACCCCACACTGCATTGGTTTTCTGCCCATCAGCATTGAAGGGGGCAGAAGTCTTCTGCAGGGACAGTTCAGCTGGGGCACAGAGGCAGGTGACCTTGAGGGGCCAGTAAAGTAGGTCTTAGGAGGTGATTATATCACTTATTTCTTCCTTCTGTGTGCGTGCATGCTAAATTGCTTCAGTCATGTCCAACTCTGTGCTACCCTATGGACTGCAGCATGCTAGGCTCCTCTGTCTATGGGATTCTCCAGGCAAGAATATTGGAGTGGGTTACCATGCCCTCCTCTAGGGGATCTTGCTGACTCAGGGATTGAACCCACGTCTCTTACATCTACCTGTATTGGCAGGTGGGTTCTTTACCACCAGTTCCACCTGGGAAGCCTTTCTTCCTTCTAGGGGTATCTAACTATAAAGATAGGCTCAGTGTAAAGCCCACTTGCCGTCAGACACTTGAAAGTGCCTGAGTGTGAAAAGTTGAAATGTGCTCACAAAATACCCATGAGTGAACACGTAGATTTTTTCTCAGGGGTTCCCTGTCGGAGTCTCTTAAGCACCCAGTTTCCCTTGAAGGAAACCAGTGCCAATAAAGAGACACTTAAAGAAGCTGAGGCAGAGTAAACCATATTGATTTATAGCCCATATATAAGGAAAAATTAGAAGGTGATTGCTTCTTGGCAGGAAAGCTATGACAGACCTAGACAGTATGTTAAGAAGCAAGGATGTTACCTTGCTGATAAAAGTCTGTATAGTCAAGGCTATGGTCTTTCCAGTAGTCAGGTACGGATGTGAGAATTGTACCATAAAAGAAGGCAGAGCACCAAAGAATTGATGCTTTCACTCTGGTGTTGGAGAAGACTCTTGAGAGTTCCTTGGACAGCAAGGAGATCAAACCAGTCAATCCTAAAGGAAAGCAACCCTAAATACTCATTGGAAGGACGGATGGTGAAGTTGAAGCTCCAATACTTTGGCCACCTGATGTGAAGAGCTGATTCATTGGAAAAGACCCTGATGCTGGGAAAGATTGAGGGCAGGAGGAGAAGAGGGTGACAGAGGATGAGATGGTTGGAAGGCATCACCAATTCAATGGACATGAACTTGGGCAAACTCCAGGAGATTGTGAGGGACAGGGAAGGCTGGCATGCTATAGTCCATGGGGTCACAAAGAGTCAGTCATGACTTGGCAACTGAGCAACAACAAAGGAAAAATCTCCCTACCTAGCAATTTTTTAAGAAAACCATGCACTAAAGGAAAAATTGCTATCCGCACCACCACCCCCCACCCTGTTCTTTCTTATGCTCTGTTTTGTTTGTCGTGTTAATTGGAGATTTACATTATTTATTCTGTATGATATCCAGACCGTTTAGGAATTATTTGGTATTTTTCCAGTTGTTCCTCCTTCCTGGCCTTGGGTGTGGTGCTGGAGCAGCAGAGAGAAATCGAGCATAGTCCCTACTTGTCAGGAGTTCACACTCCAGCTGGCTGGCCCAACCACAACCAGCAACTACCATACGGTTTGATGAGGGAGACAGTTTGACAAGGCATGGCAGTGGCATGGGTGCAAGTGTTTGACTTAGGGGCAGGAAATTGAGGGGAAGCTTGAGAGCTTGAGATGGGGAGGGAGATGTGAGCTGTATCCTGTCAAAAAGTGGTGGTATTTCAGATGGAGGGGAAGAGGCTTGGGAGGTAGAGGTGGTCTGGGAAGAGGGACTAGTAAGTCCAAAACACAGAGGTGGCAATGGCCTTGTGTGTTTTGGGAACCTTTGGGAGGTTGGTAAGGCTAGAGTACGTGGGAAATGACGAAAGAAGAAAGAAGGAGACAAGCATGGAATGTTTGGTAGGCTGTGCAGAGGCACCTGGAGTTTTTCTAAAGCCTCGGGGAGCCTCCCAGGATTTTTCAGAGTCCCTCGGCAGCCATGGTTCCCACGCAAGCCAACAGTGACTGGAAGTTTGCTAGACTCCAAGGAGGCAGGCCCAATGAGGGGGAGTTAACCCCCTTTGTGGCAGCCCTGAGACAATGATGGATAAATGTCCCAGCTTCCTGGCCCCCGAGTGGGGCAAAACTGCAGTCCCTCCTTGGGTGTCCTGGAGGCCCCCACTGGATGGAGCCCCACTGCTCACAGCAGTGATCTGATCATTTTCACATCAGTATTTCTTCTCGCCCCTGCCGTTCTTCCACACCCCTTACACTTGCTCCCTGGGGTCTCTTCTTCAATAATATTTGCACTTAAATTCTTAGCTCAGAGTCCGTTTCTTATGGAACCCAACCTAAGCCAGTGTTTTGGGAGATGGGGAGAGATACGGTCATGCAGGCAGATTCTACATGGTTTTCATGAACACGAAGGTAAGAGGGGAGGATTCAAGAGCAATTTAGAAAATACAATTTGTAGAAATTACAGCTTTGGTGGATGTATCGTGAGAAGAAGGGAGGGAGTCTCAGGTGACTCATGGTTTGGGCTTGTGAACTGGGGAACTCTATTAAGCAAGATAAGGACCACAGGCTGGAAAATAGAATTTTTGGTGACATATAAGGAATTTGGATTTGATTATGTTGAGTTTGAAGAATTGCCACAGACAGTGTGAAGCTTAGAGGAAAGAAGCAGCTTGGAAACCCCAGCATTGAAGATAGGCATCATTTCCTAAGTAGCAGGGGAAGCTATGGTGTGAGTGTGGGCAGGGCCTGTGGGGAAAACCCAGCAAGGACAGAACCCTGGGAGTACATGCCAAGCCTTACCAAGCATATGGATGAGGAGGACCTGCTAAAGAGGAGTAAAAGACCAGGCAAGGGCCAAGAGAGCGATGTTGCAGAAACTAAGAGAGGGAAAGTGTTAGGAGAGGGAGAAAACAATGAAGAGCTTCCGTGAGGTAAGCCTGCACATTTCTATTGGATGTAGACACTGGGTGGTCAGTGGTATCTTTAGGAAGTTGGTATTAATTTGGATCAGTTAGAGAAGCAGGAGGGGTTTCCCCCCTTAAGAAATCTAATTTTATTACTTGGAAAATAGGTTCAACAAGAAATGCCTCAGTTCAGTTCAGTTCAGTTGCTCAGTCGTGTCCGACTCTTTGCGACCCCCAATCGCAGCACACCAGGCCTCCCTGTCCATCACCAACTCCCGGAGTTCACTCAGACTCATGTCCATCGAGTCAGTGATGCCATCCAGCCATCTCATCCTCTGTCGTCCCCTTCTCCTCCTGCCCCCAATCCCTCCCAGCATCAGAGTCTTTTCCAATGAGTCAAGTCTTCGCATGAGGTGGCCAAAGTACTGGAGTTTCAGTTAGAAATGCCTAGAAGAGTATAAATAGATGAGCATAATTTCTAATTCTAGGTAAACATGATTTCAGTTAGCATGCCAAAGGATACAACCCTCTATTTAGATGATTTGTATAAAATTGGAGACTTACAAAGCTTCAAGTTTGTTGTTCTAATTGGGCAAGATTTTTCCTTCTAAGCTAGCTGTTATTATTATTTTTTTTAAGTTGGTCCTACTCCTGTTCAAGGAGCTTCCCAGGTGACTCAGTGGTAAAGAGCCCACCTGCCAAAGCAGGAGCTGCAGGGGATGTGGGTTCCATCCCTGTTGGGAAGAGCTCCTGAAGTAGGAAATGACAACCCTCCCCAGTCTTCTTGCTGGGATAATCCCATGGATAGAGGAGCCTGTCAGGCTACAGGCCATGGGGTCACAAAAGAGTCAGACGCAACTGAGCGACTGAGCATGCGTGCACTCCTGTTTTAAAAAACAAAGCAAAACAAAGTTTAATTTTATAGCTGGTGCCCTGTTGAATTTTGAATAACAGTGATACTTTCTGTGTCTTATTTAGTTACTTTGATTAAGGATTTAATCTCTATGGTTAGACTGGGTAAGTATTGGAACGACTCCCTTATGACTTTCTAAGATCCCTGGGGAGGTACTTCTCTGTGCCTCAGTTTCCCCATCTGTAAAGTGGAGGTGATATTCTGAGGTAATATAACCTCAGAATGTTTCTCTCAGGACAATTGAGTTAATTCTAGTAGTGTACTTAAAACCATGTGTGGCATAGACTAAGTGCTTAGTACCTTTTAGTATCGAAATACTATTTATTAGTGTTTTTCCTATGTATTATCTGTTTCTGTTGTTAAAAATCGGGAGACAGCATGATGTAAAGGAATAATGGTTGGACTAGAAAACAAAAGAGTAAGGGTCTATTCTCAGCTTTTTCTGTCAACTCCACTCATTTCTCTGAGCTCACTTTTCTTTATTTGTAAAAGACGGAGGTTGGAAGACAAAACCTTTGCCAGTCTTGGCTTTAATATTCTGGAAGCCTACCTTTTGCTTGGGGCGGGGGAGGTTGCTGATTTACATTAGTGGTCTTAGCTATACCCTGTTTTTCCCTGAAGGAAAGATAAACGGGCAAAAAGGGAAATCTGAAAACCTTTCCACTAGGCTTTATGAAAAGTGTGCTAAATGTTTTTGTTTACTTTTGCACAATTCCTTTCTTGGGCTGAAACGTACAAATCAATTGCTTATGTTCTCGTTGGATGGCTTATCTTTTCTTTTTGTGTATATCCAGTGATTTTTCATTTTTGGCATTTTAAAATCCCTTTTATAGAAAAATCAAAAAATTTTCATGCATCCATTTTATTTGTTAATGCTATAATCTGTATAAAACCAGCCCACTTAAATTCATTATTCATTTACATCATAAATATGACATGAAAATAAAGTAATAATTATATGATGTGCTATTTTCTTGTATCTTAACATATTTTTGAGGTCTGAAAATTGGTCCCTTTTCTAGTTTTGCCCTTAATCCAGTGCATGTTTCCTTTGATGAGTTATTTTTCATGCGCACACATGGGGGAGCTTTTGAGACACTGGTTTGGATGTTATACGTCAGTGGCTTTCCCAACGACTTGAGGTGATGGAACGGAGTTCTCCATCACGGGCAGCATAAGAAGCTGGAATTTCCTTAGTGTCTGTTGTCTGTTATGAGGTCCTAGGAACAATTCATTATTCTCTCCTAAAAGTAGCTGTGTATGTGCATTCTCAAGCAAAAAAAAAAAAAAGAGGGGGGTGGTAAAAATTAAAAAGGAAAAAGGAAAGGAAGATTTTAGCAGATTTGTTTTCTGATGCCTCAGTAAGATGATTATGGGACCTAAAAGCATGGTGGAATAGAAGAAAAAATCCTACCTGAAAGGAGAAGAAGAAAAAGTGAAAGGTCAGAGTTGAGTCTGATGCTCTTGGCTTCTTGCTTTGTTTGCTGTTGGAGGAAAATGCAGAAAAATAGAAAGTGCTGTGTTAAGTGAAAAGAAGCCTCAGTTTCACAGGCCCTGAACTGGCTTTATCATTTTCTTTTTTTGGACCCAATTAAAAAAAATAATTTTTGATGTAAATAAACACATGAAAATAGCCCTGGTGGCAGCTGCACAGACACTGGGTATCATGGATGGCCGGGGCTGCCCTTTCCCCAGTTTATTTGGATTATCAACAGCATCATAGTCACACCCAGATGCTTTGCTCATGAAGCAGGGTTTTAAATGCCTTTGAAAATGAAGATACTATGAGAAAATCAATACTGCTGATTTTTTGTTTTTACTGCTATTTACATATTAACAAAACCCCAGTACCAGTTATTTTACTTGTGTAAAGTCTATGGTATAGCTGGATTAATATAAATTTATATAAAATTAAACAGACCATTCTTTGTGATGGATGGGAAATAGGTAAAAGTAGCTTCCCCTTCTAACTGGTTTTGGCTCCCAAGGCAGCCAAATTATATTCTCTGCAGTTTATGTTTGACTCCTTGCCACTCCTTTTCTCTAATCTTTTCCTCAGGACTCTCTCTCTCACTCTTATGGTTTCAATCACCAACTGTATTACCGTCCTGGACTTCCATCACAGACTCCAATTGTACATTTTCTACCACTCACTGCACATTCCTACCTGGATATGGGAGTCAGATGTAGTTAATCAGGTGCCAAACTTACCTTCCTTCCTCCACTTGTCTGCTCAGCCTCCTCCTCTACTCCCCAGCTCAGGTCACCAATCCCTCCTGGCTTTCCCACTTCTACTCTTTTTTTAATAACTTTAGTTTATGTTGGAGTATATCCTGTTGGCAATGTTGGGATAGTTTCAGGTGCACAGCAAAGAAACTCAGCCATACATATGCATGTAGCCATTTCCCACCCCCCAGACCCTCTCCCATCCAGGCTGCCATATAACATTGAGCAGAGTTCCCTGTGCTATGCAGTAGGACCTTGTTGGTTATGCAGTTTTTAAACATAGCAGCGTGTACATGTCAATCCCAAACTCCCTCATTATCCCTTCCCCCCACCCTTCCCCCCTGGTAACCATAAGTTCATTTTCTAAGTCTGTGAGTGTTTCTGTTTCATAAATATTTGTATATTTGTATCATTTCTTTTTAGAATTCACATATGAGGGATGTCATACAGTATTTCTCTTTCTCTGACTTAATTTACTCAGTATGAAAATCTCCAGGTCCAGCTGTGTTGCTGCAGATGGCATTCTTTCATTTTTTATGGTCGAGTAATATTCCATTGCACACATATACCACAACTTCTTTATCCATTCCTCTGTCAATAGACACTTATGTTGCTTCCATACCTTGGCTATTGTAAACAGTGCTGCAATGAACACTGGGGTGTGTGTATCCTTTTGGACCACGTTTTCCTCTGGATGTTTGCCCAGAAGTCCCACTTCTGCTCTTGAATTTTTTGAGCCACCTAGGCTTGAAAATTTGGGGTCACTTTTGACACTTGCCTGTCTCATGTTCTGTGCTGTGTCGTGACACCCCAAGACCACCCTTAGGCTTGATGACGTGCTAAAAGAATACATCGACTCAGAAAAGCTAGTACACTCATGGCTATGGTTTACTGAAGTAAAAGGACAGAGATTAAGAGAAAAGGGAAAGATGCATTGGGCATGATTTCCAGGAGAAAACAGGCACAAGCTTCCAAAACTTTTTTCCCAGGGGAGTCGCATGGCTGTGCTTAATTCTCTGAGCAATGATGTGTGATGCGATGTGCAACCAGGGAACCAGCAGAGCTCACCTGAGCCCTGGTGTCCAGGGTTTTTATTAGGAATCAGTCATGTAGACATGCAGTGCCAATGTGATTTATTTCAGTTGTTCAGACTCCAGATCCCCAGGAAAAGACAGGAATTCACTGTGAATCATACTGTTAGTATAAACTATTTGACCAGACTGATACTGCTTGGCTCAAGGCTTCAGGCATATAACACTTTTACCCGGCAGACTATTCTAAGGACTCAGAGCTCAGCTACTAAGAGCTGGCCAAGTCCTGGAGACAGGACATTTTTGAGAACATGCAGGATTTGAGGAACCCAGCTCTGTTGAGTTAACCTTACAATCACCAGGTTTTATTGGTTACTGGCAAAAATGGGTAAGAGCACATACTTTGGTGTTAAACAGGTATGTTTCTAGCTCTATGAGGATTAAATGAGATGTAGTTAAGAGAAGAGTGGACATATAAATACTAAATGAATGTTAGATGATGGTTTGTTGTTGTTATAATTAGTATTGTGTCTGCCCTTTCCTATCCAGTGCTGCATCTGTCCATCTAGTCTAAGACCTTATTGGCTTCGCTTTCATGGTACGTTAGCTTCCCACATCAGTGAACCTAGGAAGTTCTACGGCAATAATGGTCCCCAAATCTGAGCAGCTTGCAGACACAGGAGGGTCTCTCAATCCGTACTTACTCATTCTGAGTCAGCTGCAGCTCTGCTCCATGTGGTTGTCATCCTGGGACCCAGACTGAAGGAACAGCTCTGCTTTGGGATATTATAAAAGAGCATGTGATAGAACCATTTACAGGCTCTTAAAGTTTTTCTTGAAAATGGCATGTTTTCTATGCATTCCCATATAATTGTCTAAAGAATGCCATGTAGGCAGACCTAAGGCTAATGGATTAGGAGTATATAATGTTCCCTTGGCAGGTGGTGGTGAGTGTTTGGATAATAATATAATGTCACCTTTCCTAGCTGGCCTCTCTGCCTCCAGGCTCCTCCTACTCTCGTCACACTCCAGTCTATTCTGTTGACTATCACCAAGTCTATATCCGCAAAGCTCAGTGTTGGTGAGTTATTTCCCTTCTCTAAAATTGCCTTAATTCACCATCTTCTACTGACTAGTCAAGTAAGCTCCTTTTTAAGTTCAACCACTCATGGCTCTCCTGTGCTCCAGTTAAACCTGAATATTCACCAACCCTGGGCCTATTTTATCTTAGCACCTCGGCACTATTGCTCACGACAGCCATTTACTGAGAAGGATGACAAGTGCCTTACTCATAGTCATGCCTGAAACATGTGATGAATGAATGGAAAAATAAATGTTGCTCCGGTGTTACAAAGAAACCCAACTGCTATTCAATGACAGGGAGGCCAGGCAGGGGAGTGTGGGGAGGTAAAGATCCAACTCATGCTTTTCTCACAAGCCAAGTCCTGAGGTGGGATATGCAGGAAGGGTGTCTTCTTCTAATTAACACATAAGCAGTGAATAGTATGGCAGTGGCCTTCCTTCTAGGGTCTTTGTATATTAAAAGGAAACCTCCTGTAGAGGATCTTTGTGCGCCCAAAGGACCATACAATGTGGAAGTCATCACAGAGCAGCAGGAAAAAAACTGTTGTTTAGGGTCTGCTTTTTTTGTAAGTTTCATGTCCTGGGCCACCAAGTCACCGACCTACTCAGCCTCCTTTGAATATCTGTGTCTCAGGGACCCTTCATGAGATGGAGCTCTTATGCCACTTTGGGTTTCATGAGAAGGGACCCATGGGCTTGGTTGTCTTTGCCCATTTAAGTTTTAGTTATCCTGAGGGCAGCACCCCTCTTACTGGAGAAAATAGCTCTTGAGGCCAAAAATAGCAGACTGAGAGTAAAGGATGAATAAAAGTAACTGGATCTATTTCACTTGGTAAAAAGAGATAAAGCCTGGCTTCATGAAAGCGTTTCTAAAAATAAAAGTCAATCCCTGGCAGTGCAGCAAATAAGCCAAAACGGCTTCTTGGGTGAGTGATTTTTAAGGTTTTTTTTTTTTTTTCCTGGTTACAATTTTAAAAAGCTTCTCTAAAAGAAATCTGTTCCAAATTCAGTTACTAAAAGGGAGTGATGCCGATTAGTGGGAAGGAGAGCCAGAGGACTTCGGTGGCCCCAGGCGGTAACTGTGAACGTGGGGGAGGCTTCCTTGCTCCCTGGGAGTCCGCTCTCAGCCGGGCTGTGCCTAACAGCTCTAGAGCTGATGAAACCATTGTCCGAGCTGTCAGCAACGAGTTGGTTTTAACTTTTTAAGCAATATTTTACTTAGGCTTCTACTTTGTGTCAAGAGGGCTAAGTTTTTAGATGACTAAGGTAATAAACCAAGCAGAGTAAACTCAGTGTCATCTGTGTTAAGGTATTAACTCCAGCACTAATGAGATGCTGAGTAGCAAGACAGAGATGATTAGTGGACACAGAATAAAGGAATTGAGGACGTAAACTTTTACATCCTTACATATTAGGATTAGGAGTAGTGTGCCTGCATACTCAGTCATGTCTGACTCTTCATGACCCCGTGGACTGTAGCCTGCCAGGCTCCTGTGTCCATGGGATTTCCCAGAAAAGAATAAATACTGGGGTGGGTTGCGATGCTCTCCTCCAGGGGATCTTCCTGACCCAGGGGTGGAACCTGTGTCTACTGTGTCAGCTGCATTGGCAGGCAGATTCTTTACCATTTAGCCACCTGGGAAGCTCATTAGAGTGTGGAGCTAATTAGAGTGTGGAGTCTGAAAAGAGAGACCTAGCCTTGAATTAGAGAGAAGATGAAGTTTGATCAACTCAACATATGTCCCCCTCACTCGTGGGAAAACTCCAGGGCCATTTGTGTTGTCATTAAATAGTCTTACTAATAATAATTTAATGAAATACCAATGTGTCTGTGGCATCCTTGTCATTACCAGGATACAGCCATTCACACTTCATATTTATGGGCTCCAAGTCTGCTCTGAAATTCCTTCACACACGACTTTAGCCATCATGACTTGCCAGTGGACAAAACAATAGAATCTTCTTATAGAACCCTAAGGATCTTGTCACTGTTCCCAAGCCTGAGGAGACTTTCTGGAACAAAGTCAAAGGGAGACAAAATGTTGCCTCCATTGTGTGTATATTCTGTATATAGAAAAGATTTTTATATTTCCCTTTGAAGAAAACATCCTTTTCAGGAATGGCTTTTCTTCTATAGTCTTATAAAATGTATTAAGTAATTTATTTTAAATTTGCTTTTTCTTCTTTTTATTTGAATGAACCTTCTCCTCCTTTCACATGGATGGGTAGTCATTTAATTATCAAATGAGAAGGATTTGGGTCTTTTAGATCTTCCTTTAATGGGGAGTGATATGTCTATTGATAACCATGGTAGTTCCCCTCTGGGAGAATCCTTTGTAGTTCTGTGGCCTTGAAAGTGGATACTGAGCTTTCTGTGTGAGTGGTCACTCCTGAGATCTTTGACTAAGCTGACAGGTCATTTTTCATCAAGGCCTGAGTTGGCCTCCCTGTCTGCTGTGGCTGGGGAACATGCTGGGTCAGAAATTGAAGCTGGAAACTTTTGCGTTAAGTCACTTCAGTCGTGGCTGACTCTTTGTGACCCTATGGACTGTAACCCGCCAGGTTCCTCTGTCTGCAGGATTCTCCAGGAAAGAATACTGGAGTGGGTTGCCATGTGCCCTCCTCCAGGGGGATCTTCCTGACCCAGGGATCAAACCCGCATCTCTTGAGTCTCCTACATTGCAGGCAGATTCCTTACCACTGAGCCACCTGGGAAACCCGCCAAAACTTTTGCAGTGCTCTATCCAGATTCTGTTTCTTTAGAATGGTCAAAGTAGAACTGTTCTTCAGCTCATTCATGTTATTTATGGCAGTGATAATACAGTAATAATACAGCCCAGAACTTCTGCTCCTTTGCTCATTTACTCTGGAATGTTTGAGTGCTTGCAGTGTGCTGAGCAACGTGCTAGATCCTGGAGGTTCAGTAGTAGGGTCTAAGTCAGAGTAAGTCTTGTTCTCCTAGTGTCTAACATAGTTATAATTGATGGGAGAAGATAGACAGTCAGGCTGCTCCAGTATATTGTGACGAGGGCCGTGATGAGGAAGCACGGTGAGCCCGGCAGGGATATTCAAAAGGATTTGATTGTCTGTGTGAACCAGGAAGTGTGTCAGATGCTGAGTTTACAGTTAACTAGCAAAATAGACATTGCCTCTGCTGTCTTGATACTTAGGATTCTGGAAGACTGGTTTTGATTGAATGATCACATAAATGCAAATAGGTGACATTGCTGTAAAGAAAACATGTGGTATGATAAAAGAATCTCCTAGGGAATCTAATTTAGACTGAGGGTTCTGGGAACATGAATTGGGGAAGACATTTAGGCTGAGACGTGAGTTATGAGTAGGAGCTGGTCAACTGCAATGAGGGGAGGAAAGGGCTCCAGGTGGAAAGACAATCCTCTGCTGAGGCTGGTGGCAGCAAAAGCGTGAAGGTTCACAGTGCAGGATGTTTGAGGGGTGGGGGCAGAGAGAGTCAGGGGTTCCACTGGGTTGTGGCCAGGGTCAGATCACAAGGAGCCTTCTCAGCCATAGGAAGGAGTCTTGACTTTTCTTGGGGGGTGGGGTGGGGTATGGGAGCTTTTGAAGTGTTTGAGCAGGAAGGAGACACGATCAGGTTTGTGCCTTTAAGAAGGTCATGTGGTTTCAGGAGTAGATTAAGTTGTGGGACAAGTCAGGGGGCGTGGAGACTAGTTAGGAGGCTGCTGCAAGAACCAGGAGTAAGAATTTCAGTAGGGAGTATTGGTGGGTGTGTGGGCCCTTGCACCAGTGCCTGGCTCGGGTCCTAGCCTGTCACTCAGTAGCTGGACAGCTCCGAGCAGTCACTGTGCTTCTGTGGGCCGCTGGTCTTGTTTCTGTAAAATAGGGGTGATAGTACTAATGCCTGTTTCTTGGGTTGCCATGGGATAATCACCATTTAGTGCTCAGAGCCGCTTGTGGGTGAGGTGTTTGTGCACTGTGTTTTATGCTGGCTGGGCCCTGCTGAAAGGCTCAGGATTGGAGGGCCAGTGCAGGTGGGAGCCCGCTCTCTATTTACAACCCCTGTGCCCTGGAGGGAGTTTAACCTTCCTGGAGGAGCAGATGCCTGTTTAAATTCATAAATTCATTCGTCCTAAAGGAGCATTGTTTTTGTAGTTTGGACAAAGTTACCTTGGGTAGAAAAGCCCTGCCTGGCACATATAAGTACTCAATCAATGTTATCTGTTATTAGTGGCTGTGTGTGACTTTGTACAAATCAGTGAACCTTTCTATGCCCATTTTCTTATCTGTAAAATGAGAAAATAATGGCCCCTGTGTAATAGAATTGGTTATAAGAATTAATGAATTAATATACGCTCAAGACTTAAAATAGTGCCTGGCATGAATAAATATGTGTACTAAAAAGATACACAAGAGCTTTATTCATTCAGCGGCATTTGTGAGTCCACTGTATGCTGGGCACAGAGCTGAAACTTGGAAGAAAGAAGAAATGTCTCTATCCTCATGAGGTAAACAAAAACTTAGCTTGATAATTAATTAAAACTCTCATAAGTGTTATGAAAATAAAGTCTAAGAGAGAAAGAAGCAATTAGGAATATTTGAAAATGTTTAGCTAGAAATAGGAATAGCAAGAATCTGATTAGATATAGGAGATGATCCTCATGGCAGGATCCTGTCTCCCAACTTCATAGCTGGACTCCTAAGGATGGGTCTGATTACCTAGCTAACTTTGTGTGTGATTTGGGAAATGAATTCAGATAGAAATGAAAATGTACTATATTTAAAAATTATTTGGTGCACTGAAAAATTCCCCAAAGTTTGTATAGAGAAAATGCATATATAGTCAACTGATTTTAAGCTTGTTATATAATCTATAAGATTTGAAATAGCAAATGAGTTTTGTAAACTGGAAGCAATGTCCTTATTATCTATGTGGAGAAGAGATACATGAAAGTATCCCATGTGATTTTGCTTGCTTTGTCTTATTTGTTTTCCTGTTTAAATCTGACAGGGTCATGGGTGAATCAGATGACCTTCTCTGGGCAATATCTGAAACACTGTGGAGAGGGAACATGGTGGAATATTCATGGGCACCTTTAGCGGTTTAGGATTGCTCTCAGACTGAATTCTTATTCAGAGCTGTGCTGAGGGCTTGGGTACCCTAGGCAACACAGAAGTTTCTTTGATATGCTCCTTCGTGTTTCCTCTGTTTTAAATCCCCAAGTGAAATTGCACCTGGATCTGTAGCTCATGTCATTCCTCTTTACTCTGCCCTTTCTGCTTCATTCTTCCTAACAGACCATAAAGGTGATCATGTTTTGGGGGAGCAAGAAAAAGTGCCAGTTGGAATTTATAGGCATGCAGGAGAAAACTGCTTTGCTTTGCCATGGGAATGTTACAATGTTGGCTATGAGTTGTTTGGATTTTGAAGTCTTGTTTTTTTCCAAAGATTTTTTTTTTAATTTAGACCATTTTTAAAGTCTTTATTGAATTTATTATATTGCTTCTGTATTATGTTTTGGTCTTTTGGCTGGCAGGCATGGGGGATCTTAGCTCCCTGACCAGGGATCAAACCTGTACCCCTGCATTGAGGTGAAGTCTTAACCTCTAGATTATCAGACAAACCCCTTTGTTTGGTTTTTGAACTGAAGAAACTGTAGCAACATTATTAGGTAAATTAACAATTGTAGCTCAACCATTTTTTCAAGAAAAGAAAGGCTTATTAAGAGTATTGAGGGCTGTGCAAGGTAGAATAATGCCCATCTTCCTTCCTCCTTCCCCCACTTTCAAGATATCCACATCCTAACCCCTGGAACCTGTGAATGTGCTGTGTTATCTGGCAAAGGGGAATTAAGGTTGGAGATGGAATTAAGGTTGATAATTAGATGACTTTGAGATGCAGAGGTTATCCTAGATTATCTGGAAGGCTTCCCTGGTGACTCAGATGGTAAAGAACCTGCTTGCAATGCAGGAGACCCAGGTTTGATCCTGAGGTTGGGAAGATCCCCTGGAAAAGGGAATGGCAGCCCACTCCAATATTCTTGCCTGAAGATTTGCATGGACAGAGAAAAGATTTCCATGTCCATTTCCATGGACAGATTTCCATGGCAGGCTACAGTCCATGGGGTTGCAAAGAGTCGGAAGTGATTGAGCGACTCACACACATAATGTAATTGCACGGGTGCTCAAGAGTAGAAGAGGGAGGCAGTGGTGTAACACGAAGTGTCAGAATGACGCAGCATGAGACAGTCTCCACCAGTCCTTTCTGGGTTTTAAAGATGGAGAAAGAGGGCCATAAGTCAAAGAATAAGAGCAGCCTCCACAAGCTAGAAAAGGAAAGAAAGCGAGTTCTCTTCTGAGCCCCCAGAAAGGGATGCAGCTCTTCCAACTCCAATTTAGGCCATTGAGACCCATTCTGGACCTCTGATGTCCATAGCTGAAAGACAGTACATTTGTATTGTTTTAAGTCACTAAATTTGTGATAATCTGTCCCAGTGGCTAACCAACCAGACCTGACAATTTTAAGTTGTTAAGAATCTGGAAAACTGTGGAGTCTATACTTGTAAGAGAAACAATGTTAAATGCAAGTATCCTGTAGATCTTAGACAGCTGTCATTTTGTTCTCTAACAATCTAGAGAAGAGGTAGCAAACTGAAAAACTGTCAGTCTAGTGAGGTGGTATAAATGCATGAGACCAGCCTGGTGGAAAAGAGGGAAGGGAGAGGAGTGTGGCTAACCAGAGAGTTCACGGCCAGGCTCGGGGAGCAAGGAGGGGCAGTGGCTGCTCATTTCCAGGTGATCTGTTGCTGTGAGGGAACGTGAGCAGTATTGCCAGATCTTCCAAGTTCTTTCAGAGCAGCACCAAAGTTTGAAATTTTAGTGTAAATTATTCTAATATTTAACTCAAGACTGTTTAAATAAAAACCAACAACTAACCAACCAACCAGATCCCTTTTAGAGTGTACGGTGATGCTGCTAAGCTGCTAAGTCGCTTCAGTCGTGTCCGACTCTGTGCGACCCCATAGACGGCAGCCCACCAGGCTCCCCCGTCCCTGGGATTCTCTAGGCAAGAATACTAGAGTGGGTTGCCATTTCCTTCTCCAGTGCACGAAAGTGAAAAGTGAAAGTGAAGTCGCTCAGTCGTGTCCGACTCTTAGCGACCCCATGGACTGCAGCCTACCAGGCTCCTCTGTCCATGGGATTTTCCAGGCAAGAGTACTGGAGTACGGTGATACAGGGAAATTAATAATTGAGCTAGTCAAGAATCAGCAT
The DNA here is from genome assembly GCF_029407905.1 of Bubalus kerabau. Taxonomy (NCBI): domain Eukaryota; kingdom Metazoa; phylum Chordata; class Mammalia; order Artiodactyla; family Bovidae; genus Bubalus; species Bubalus kerabau. Next base: position 20,740,305 of record NC_073641.1, read on the forward strand.
CAGGCTTGATTGCAGAAGCCAAAGGTTTTTTTCCTTCTCCTCCTTAATAAAGTAAAAGGAGGAGGTTAATAATGGTGGAGAGATAAAAGGATATGGAAAAAAATAATATTTACCAAGTGCAAAATACCTACTAGACATTGAAGAAGGGATTTAAAGCACACAATCCTTTAATTCTTGTAACAATTTTGTGAGGTAAGCAATGCTCTCATTTCCACGTAAGAAACCTGAGTCCAAAAGAGGTCAAATAACTTGCACTTGGCCATATAGATAGTAAGTGGCAAACAGAACTCAACACATTTTCCCAGGGATTCAGGGTTTTGGAGAGAAGGAAGACCAGTGCTTCCTGTGAAGCTGGAGAGAAGGCTGAACTGGTAAGAACTGTAAGGGAACAACAGATGCTCACACAGTAGGAACTTCCCTTTACTGCAAAGTAAGATTATGTGGGGACCTCACAGGTAGGTTTGTAATGAAGCGTGTGTCTGACTGGATTACTTCAGGAGAGAAGAGGCTGGCCTCCACTAGGTGATTGAGTCTTGATGTGGGAATGTTTGGTGGACAGTGACAAAGGCCCACAAGCAGGATGGCTTTGAGTGGAATGTGTGTACACCCCCTTGGTTCTTATGGCAGCATCCTTCATAAGTTTAACCAGAGAGGAGCTGAATGACTGAGACTGACCATTGGCTAAGTAAAAGCTCAAATGTTAAGAAATATGGGTGGGGGCTTCCTTGGTGGCTCAGTGGTAAAGAATCCACCTGTGCAAGAGACATGGGTTCAATTCCTGATCATGAAAGATCCCACATGCCTAGGGGATCTAAGCCCATCCATCGCAGCTACTGTGTTCTACAGCCTGGGAGCCACAACGATTGAGCCCATGTGCTGCAACTGAAGCCTGCAAGCCCAGAGCCCATGCTCCACAACAAGGGAGGTCACAGCAATGAGAAGCTCATGCACTGCAACCAGGGGGTAGCCCCTGTTCACTGCAGCTAGAGGAAAGCCTGCACAGCAATGGAGACCCAGCACAGACAAAAGCAAACAAACGAAAAAGGAAATCTGGGTAGTTCAACCTCATCAGTCTCTAGGAAATGTAAATTAAATCCACAGGACCACATTGATGCTATACTACTACATCCATCGGATTGGCTAAAATGGAATGACTGACAGCTTCCCAGGTGGCGCTAGTGGTAAAGAACCTGCCTGCCAGTGTAGAAGACATAAGAGACGTGGGTTCGATCCCTGAGTGGGGAAGATCCCCTAGAGAAGGGCATGGCTACCCACTCTAGTATTCTTGCCTGGAGAATCCCATGGACAGAGGAGCTTGGTGGGCTACAGTCCACAGGATTGCAAAAAGTCAGACACAACTGAAATGACTTAGCATGCACTGCTGAGAATGAGAGGCAATAGAAACCCTGCTGGTAGGAGTATAAATTAGTAGATTCACTTTGGGAAGCTTTTCAGTATCTGTGAAAGAGCATATATAATAACCTAGGGTCTAAGATTTCAATTCCTAGGTGCATATCTAGCAAAACTCTGTACATTAGACCACCAAAAGACATGTGCAAGAATGCTCATAGTAACATTATTTGTAATAGCAAAAAATGAAAGCAGCTCACTAATTTGTGGTATAGTCAAAACATAACTTACCATGCAGCAATACAGAGGAATGAGAGACAGTCACACACAATATGGATGAATCTCAAGAACACCGTGTGGAGAAAAGAAGCCCACCCAAAGCATGTATGCTGTATGATTTTGTTCATATGAAGCTTAGAAACAGACCTTTGGCCTCAGGATTCAGGATCGTGATTAACTTTAAGGGGAAAGGATAACTGAGATGCAACGTAAGAGGGGGCTTCTAGATGCTGCAGTGTTCTAATTTTAAAAATTTTGTGAAAATCCATTGTCCTTCTCTGTGCTTATATTTTATTTCAATACAGAAAAAAAAGAACATATGGCCTGGAGGGAAGGCTGGAATCATGACAGGGCAGTATTGAAATTGTTGACAAGTGCATTCAGCAGAAAAGATCGAATTATTGAATGTGTCCTCAGTTATATTGGATGTGGGGGACTGGGAGAAATTAGGGACATGATGGTTGTGGTGGAAGAGGAAGAATTACTACCTTTCTAGATAATGGATGTAGAGAGCATCTTGATACGATGAATCTGCTGTGTAGCTGTTACGGGACTGAAGATAGAATATTCATCATCTGTGTGACTGTGTCCTGTCCTGTTTCATGAGTCAAGCCATTTTCATAGTGCAACATGGGGAGGAGTCAGTAGTTTAATTCAAAGTGGATATAGTGGAGACCCTGACAGCTCATATTTTGACCTTATCTCATTTTTGCTTGTTAACTAGGCACTAGACCTCTGTATAGGGAAACTGATAGCTGCATTACCATGTTAAGCAACTTATAGGTGATGTAAAAGATTTTGCTCTAGTTGTGAGCTTGAACCTGGCTTTTTCTGGTCTGTGGTCTCCTAGCAAGAGAAATGTAACAGTTAAGTTCCCCATGTGGCTTTAAAAGGGAGACAATTCTTTCTTATGTATACGCTGAAAGTACCTTTTTTTCTTTTCCTCAGAAAACTAGGTTTAAGATCTTTGTCTTAGTAACATCTATTTGCTACTTAGGTATTTTGGTTAAAACAGAAAGACCATTTGTCTCTTGAATCAAAGGTTAAAAAATTTTTCTTAATGGATTATATTCATTCCTAAGGTTGCTTTCCAGTTATCATGGGTAACCAACTCTAAGGCAGAGGATGAGGAAATTAAGGGCAGTGTTGCATTTTCTTTCCTCATATTGCTTCTTACTTTTTTGGGTTGATTTGTATTCTATCTTTCCTTATATTTTATCTCTAATGGTTGATGAAGATAATTTCTAAATAAGTTTCATTTACATTTTCTTCCTCAGCTCCAGAGGTTCTGTTGAATGCAATCTGCGACATATATTAGGATACCTGTGAAGTGAAGTGAAGTGAAAGTCCTTCAGTCATGTCTGACTCTTTGCAACTATACAGTCCATGGAATTCTCCAGGTCAGAATACTGGAGTGGGTAGCCTTTCCCTTCTCCAGGAGATCTTCCCAACCCAGGGATTGAGCCCAGGTCTCCCTCATTGCAGGTGGATTCTTTACCAACTGAGCTGTCAGGGAAGCCCTGGACACCTGTAATGGAATACAAATAATCCATTACATAGCACATACCTAAAGGGACCTTCCCTCCTGTCTCAGTGGTACAGAACCTGCCTGCCAATGCAGGAGACATGGGTTTGATTCCTGGGTTGGGAAGATCCCTTGGAGAAGGAAATTGGCACCCACTCCAGTATTCTTGCATGGAAAGCCCATGAAAGAGGATCCTGGCAGGCTACAGTCTATGGGGTTGCAGATGAGTTGGGTGTGACTTAGTGACTAAACCACAACAACAAAGGGACCTTTAATTGATCATGAAAATTGAGATCTTTTGAGAATAAAAAGATGTGCTATTGATCATTATGCTGAACAACAGATGTGACGCAGCACTGTCATGTGTAAATGGGGATGTACGGTTGCCCTGCCCAGAGCCCTTCTGGCGGGAATAAGCCTTGTGAAGTCTCCGTTCTGTTAGGGATGCTGCTTACCTGGCCCACCCACTCTTGGCGGGATGACTCACAGATATTAACTCAGTTCTCTCCAGTGATACAATACTGGATACGTACAAATACTACATGACAGGTTTTGGATATTACCTTCTAATTCCTCCCAGTTGAAATCCTGGCAAAAGCCTGTAACTGAATATCACCAACAGAATGGCCTCTATTCATGTCTGACCTGATTTTTCCTCCTTATTTTCTTGACTTTCGTTTTTCAGGATCTCATGACTGTGAGCAGACAATTCTCAGCCTTGTTAAACATAGAATTTTTTTTCCAATGATGAGGTTGGGAAGTCAGTATGGCATGCAGTGTGTTTGCTACTCGTTGCTTCTCACTGGGCCCAGCTCCCCTGTGATGGGCTGCCAGGCAGGTCTCACTTTCTTCCTCCTTGGTCCTTGAATCAGCTGACTCACTCTTCTATCTGTGCACTCTATTCTCAGCAGTGGGAGTTGTTAGGAATCTGAGGGCTTAATTACACTCCATCCTTTCTCTGTGTCCTAGACCAATAGAGAAATAAAGACATAGAAGTCAGGGAATGATATATTTTTCAAGTTTTTGACTTATTTATGTTAGTGAATTAAAATTACACTATTAGAAAGTGGAAGTGAAAAGTGAAGTGAAAGTGTTAGTCACATAGTCGTGTCCAACATTTTGTGATCTCATAGACTGTAGCCCGCCAGGCTCCTCTGTCCATACAGAATACTGGAGTGGGTTACCATGCCCAGGCTCCTCTGTCCATACAGAATACTGGAGTGGGTTACCATGCCCTTCTCCAGGGGATCTTCCTGACCCAAGTATTGAATCCGGGTCTTCTGCACTGCGGGCAGATTCTTACCAACTGAACCACGAGGATTAGCAATGTATGTGCAAAGGGATTTAATGCATCATAGTATGTACAGTTATCATTAAAAAGTCAGGATGTAAGTCACAATGACTATAAACATAAAATCTATATTAGAACATTCTCCAGGGACTTCTCTGGTGGTCCAGTATTTAAGACTTTGTGCTTTCACTGCAGGAAGTGCAGATTTGATCACTGGTCAGGAAATTAAAACCTCACATGCCATTGTGGCATGGCTGAAATTACAGCCAAATTTAAAAATTTAAAAAATTTAAAATTTAAAAAATTTAAAAAAATTTAAAAAATTTAAAATTTAAAAAAAATTTAATCCCACCAAATTTAAAAAAATTTAGTCCCACCAAATTTAAAAAAAAACAAGAAAACATCCTCCATAAGTAATACATTGGACTGTTTTAGTTCACAGTTGTCATTTGAGAATCTGATGATCACTGTCCTTCATTTTATGATCCCTCAAAATCACCTGGACAGATATATATAAATAGGAGAGGAAGTTTCATTATGTATAATTTCCCTTTGGTCTATCTTGTTAATATCCATTTATTTACTTCTATTGAGTTGCCCAAAAAGTTTGAGAGCTTTGAAGAGCTCATTTAAGTATCATAAAGAATCTCTTCTTTAATCCTGACACATCTTCGTTATGGAGCTGGGCCCAGTGGGCTTCCCACCATTTTTCCTCACAGTGGACTTACTTTCTCTGTCCCCAAGCAGCTAGTTCTACCCCTGTGGATTTAAATAAGGAGAACAGAAGAACATCTGTGATTTCAGGATGGTAGTTTATGGTGAAAGGGAGGGTGAAAAGTAGAGGGGAGAAGAGTTACAGATAGCTAGAAGGAGGAAGAAAGAGGCATGGAAAGAGGAGGAGGAGAGAGGAAGAAGACAGAGAGAGGGTGATGGAGAGGGTGTGATGGAGTGGTCCAGATATTGAGAAGAAGGGAGCGAGGGAAGGAGAGAGAAAGAGAGACTGAGGAAGAGGGGGACCCAACAAGCAGATAATCCTTTTCTCTACCCATAATGGAAAATGGAGGAATGGCAGAGCAAGGGAAGGATACCTCCTCCAGAGTACCAGTAGGTGGCTGTGAGAATTCCTAGTTTATGTATTAAAGTGAGATTTTGGGAGAAGGAAAAAAGGGACCCCCCGCCCCCAACATGTCCTGCTACCCGCCCCCCCCCCCCCCACCAGCCAACAAAGGTCATGATGTTCCCTGTGAAACTCCTCTAAGTACCTCTCAAGATGGCAATGCCCAGAACCTTACTATTCAACCATCTCATGTACTGTGTCCTAGGGGCTACAGTGAGAACCCTGGACAACTGCAATGCCTTTCCAACATTGTCGCATATGAAGGAATATGAAGTCGCATCTTTGTCCCTGTAAATTGAAACAGAACACCAGCTCTCTTTAGGAGAAGGGTATAACACTTTTATGTTAGATGAAGACAACTTTATTATTACTGTTGTTATTTTATGAAAGGGAAAATTGCATGACTACATTTTGAAATGTTTGCAAATGTTTTGTCCTTGGGTAAAACCAGGGAATGGGAGAAGATCAAAGATATTTCAGAGATGCAAAATGAATTTCTTTCTCCATAATGCTTCTTTCATTTCCACTATCTATAAGATCTGAAAAAGAACATTCAGCGATGACATACATTATTCAAAAGTATTTTCTCTGGAGAGGGCAGAGCTTTTCTTAACCTCCTTCTAGGTCAGGGCAGCTATGTCAGGTCAAGTGGAAGCATGAGGTCATCTTGGGGCTGGAGTCTTAGTCCTGATGATTCCTCTAGGAGAGTCGAAGGGATACTTGACATTTGTTACTTCCACTGGACTGGGAAAATATCCCTTCTGTGTTAAGTGCTTGTTCTTCAGATTCAAAAAGCACAGAAGACTGTACTGACAAACTTGATGAGCAAGGCCGTCAGGATTCCCACTGAAAGCTCAGAGTATCAAGGTCTCAGCAGGCACGAGAAACACAAAATTGAACAGTGAGTTAGGACAGGGGAAATTGCAGGGCAGTAAGACTGGCACAACTTGTTGAAATTCATGTTCCATTAAGGAGTAGGAAAAAATTACCTTGAATGGGCTACTTAAGATGGAAAAAAAAAGAAATTGTATTTTCAAAGTTTTCATTTGATATAGACTTCTTATTGACACAAAATTCTTATAAAAGCCCAAAATGAGCAGAAGATCTAAATAGGCATTTCTCTAAAGAAGACATAAGATGCCCAAAATTGCTAATTATTAGAGAAATGCAAATCAAGACTGTAAAGAAGTACCACCTCATACCAGGCAGAATGGCCATCATCAAAACGTCTACAGACAATAAATGCTGGAGAGGATGTGGAAAAAAGGGGACCCTCATGCACTGCTGGTGGGAATGCGAATTGGTGCAGCCATATGAACAACAGTATGGAGGTTCCTTAAAAAACTAAAACTAGAGCTACCACATGACCCTGCAATCCTATGCCTGGGCGTATATCTGGAGAAGGCAAAGACTCTAATCTGAAAAGATACATGTTCTCAGATGTTTAGCACTATGTACAATAGCCAAGACATGAAAGCAACCTTAAATGTTCATCAACAGATGAATTGATAAAGGTGATGTCATGTATATGTGTGTCTATATATATACATATACACACATGATGGAATATTACTTAGCCATAAAGGAGTGAAATGACATTTGAAACAACATGGATGGACCTAGAGATTATCCTACTAAGTGAAGTAAGTGAGAAAAAGACAGACAGATATCATCTGGTATTATTTATTTGTGGAATCTGAAAAAAATGATACAAATAAACTTATTTACAAGACAGAAATAGACTCATAAGACATAGAAAACAAATTTATGGTACCAAAGGGGAAAGAGGGAGAGGTCAATTAGGAATTTGGGATTAACATAAACACACTACTATATAGAAAATAGATAAACAGCAGGAACCTACTGTATAGCACAGGGAACTATATCTTATAATAACCTATAGTGGGAAAGAATTTGAATATGAATATATATATGTGTGTGTATAATAACAGAATCACTTTGCTGTACACCTGCAACATTGTAAATTTAACTATACTTCAAAAAATAGTAAAATGAAAAAATTCTTATAAATTATTTTTACCCCCAATAAATAAAAACTGGTTTTCTGAATAGACTGTGTGTATCTACCCATGTAGGAGACCTGTTCATCAGGACAGAATGATCTCAGAGATTAGGTAGAGTGCTTTGATCTTCAGCTCTCTTGGCCTGGGGTAGTGTTCACTTATTTCCCTTTTTCAAAAGTTTTAAGATCTGTTTCATCTGAGAGATTAAACATCCAGCTTACCAGTGAAAGCACACACAGATCTTCTTGTCCCTTTAATCTCTTGATTTATCAGGTGCACCTCTCTGGTTGAATTTCATTTGCATGTTGATTTCATTTGTGGTTTGTGTAAAGTTCACTTCCAGGGCTGTGGTGCTGCCTATATCTGTGCAGATTAATCACCATACAATTGGGCTGGTGTGGGCGTTGAGTGCAGTGAAAAGGAAGTCACATTCTTCTTGCCACACCATTGATGCGTCAACCCACAGGAAGGGGAACTTTTTCCACAAAGGTGCCATGTGGGCTAGCAAATGGCCATGATCACCCCCAAGGTCTCCTGTTTTGAAGAGCAGGCAGAAATGGTCTGGTCTAGAGTTCCAGAAGTAGTCCGAGTCTTAGTCTCAACTATTTAAGTCTATTATTCAGTTTGGTTAGCCTGAGGAATTCAAAATTCTAATTTTGGGGAAGTCTTGGAACCTTGGTGTATTTGGTTCAAAACAGTGCTTGCTATAAAAATTTACTGTTCAGCAAGCTGCATAATTTGGGGCTTAATTGCATTCTGTCCACCCGCCCATCCATCCATACATCCATATATGCGTCCAATCCGTCTCTTCATTACGAAAGACGGTTTGCACTGGTCAGATAGGTGTTGTAAGTGAATGGTTCAGGGAGGGATTACAGTGTAATAGGACATGGTAGAGTCTTAGCAAATCAAATATTTCTCCACCCATGGAGAGTGTCCATTACTCACCATCTGGGGATTGTTGTCTTGCAGAAAAGCAAACGTGTGTACCTGTAGAAGTTTCAGGTCTTTTGACTTTTTTCCCAAATGAGCTGAAAATAAAGTCGTAAAATCTCCTGAGTTTTAAATATTGACAGCCAATTAATTCAACTGTTTAAAAATACTGTGCTAACATTGTGAGACTTGTTGCTACCCGTTAATGTGGGGAAAATAGGTTGGTCACCTTAGGTGTTTGGTTGTCGGTTTGTGATCTCTGCCTCTAAGGGATGTACGTGTGTCCTTAGAAGGGTGTCCAGTATCACCTTGTAGTTGAATGGGAAACTTCTCTACTTGTACTGAATTTTGAAGTAGAGATATCTAATCATCTCTCTGCATTTTGGAGGATAGGCATTTTTCATGATCGTGCTTGGTTAAGTCCGACTCTGTGTGACCCCATGGACTGTATGTAGCCTGCCAAACTCCTCTGTCCATGGGATTTCCCAGGCAAGGATACTGGAGAGGGTTGCTATTTCCTACTCTAGGGGATCTTCCCGACCCAGGGATAAAACCCATGTCTCCTGCATCTCCTGCATTGGCAGGTAGATTCTTTACCACTGTGCCACATGGGAAGTAGGCATTATTGGTGGCTATTAAAAAAATAATTATTAGCCTACTGCTTCCTGATTAAAGCAAGTCTCTCAAGACTTCAATGAGGTCCTCGTGGGCTTACAAAGGAGTTTAGGATTGGCAGTAAAAACAGAGGGATGGGAATAAAACTTTCTTGTTTTTGGGAATAGACCTGATCTGTATATATTGATTTCAAGAGTAGGGATTTTAAAGTAACTCAATTTAATCTGCATTTCTAAAAAGAAATACAAAACTTCTTGACAGAAATGCCAGCTGTTTTAATGTCTAAGCACCCATGGAGCTCTGCCAAGTTGAAAGCAAATTTAAGCAAATTTTAATCAAGATGGCATCTCACAGAACTGGCATATGCATGGTTCATAAATTTTATCTTTTTGCTTAAGAAAAAAAGTGACATTTCACTTAATCCCATGGCAGAAAATCTTTTAAGGTTTTATGAAAGACTATTAGGATCAGAATGAAACATGTTATAAAATTCAGTAATATTTAATAATATATTTAATGCTTTATATTTTATTATGTATTTTAATACAAATTAAATTTAATATTTTACAGCAAGCTGATTATTTTTCTGGTGCCTTCTAAGGAAGTTTCACACAAGCCCATGTAATGCTGGACCAGAGTTGGTAAGATACCCTGTGTCCCTAGCTTCCGGTTTTCCCCGCCTGACCATCCTCCACACAGCAGCTGATGTTTGTCTTCTGATTGATCCTGGCTTGAGTAACACATCACATTGGTAGAGTAAGAATTTAGGAAGTAGCTCAATAGGACATCCCAATAGGGTGGCCTTTCTGAAAAAGCAGGTGCATATTCCTCCTGAGCCTGTTGGTTGCTGGCAAGTGTGAGCTTTGGAGCACTAATGAAAGGTGGGAACTCAGGAGTTTTCCCCCTGGACTTGAGGGATATCCCCATGCTTTCTTTGTAGAATTGGCAGATCTAGCATCATGTTTGAAAGTGGAAAGGTCTGACTGATTTTGTCAGATGATTGGACTGATATTTGCATATCTACATTTAATGTCACTCTTCTATTAAAGTCTTCCAATAACTTTTCACTGGATTTGAAACAAAATCCAAGGGCTTTACCTTGAACTCTGTGGCTCATCTTGAGCTGGCCTCTGCCTTCCCGTTCTCCCTTGTCTCCATCTAGTAAGGTCTGCTTTCTCTTCTTTGAATGGGCTAAGCTCTTGCTCACTCCAAGCTCCTTGTTGAACCTCCTGGTCCTTCTTTCTAGATGTCTCTTTCCTCAACTCTTTGGCTTCTTTTCACTTGGACTTTGACACAAACTTGACCTTTCTGGAGAAGTTTTCTTTGGTAAGCCCAGCTCTCCCATCACTCTATCCTGTAACTCTATTTCATTTTCTTCACAGCATTTATTTGAACTGATATTATTGATTGTTGTCTCTCCATTGACATGTGAGACTATGGCCTCCTCTACTGGACTTTATTGCTCTATTTTCAGAATCTGTACCAGCATCTAGTATGAAGTCAGGACTCAAAGGTATTTGTTAGATGAACTAGTTTGTTCCCATTCAGTGGCTATACATGAGACTATTTCACTCTTGACTGGAATATAATTTTATTATTTGTCAGGATTGGAGAAGAACAAGAACAGAGGACAGTGAGGAAATGGGAAAATATGGGAATGGTGAAATTAGCTACATGATTTGAGCAGTTAATCACTAGCATTGCCTTAAAACAATAAAGAAGTAAATGTATAATACTTGAAAGTCAGACCCTAATATTACCTTACAGTGAATGTCATTTTTTCAAATCATGCATATCAAAGCTTTATCTTCATAATTCTGACAAGAATAGGAGGCGGATGAGAATTTTTTCAGAGCAAAAATAAACACAGTGGGCTTCCAGTTTGCTTTGAGCCTGTCTGCATGGCTGATAAATGCTTTTCTGATAGTAGAAGGGGAAAGCATACACTTAAGATGATAAGCGACCAGAGATAAAGCCCATAGCTAGTGTCAGATTTTTAAAAGGAATCATCCTCCTACCATCCTGAGACTCTATGATGATCCATGTATTTGTTTATGAGTAGTGATCAGGGACCAAGGTCAACAGACTTAATCTTTTAAAATCAAACAGAAGTAAAATAATATTTCTTATCTTTCCCCTGAGACATGTTGGACAGGAGATGTTCCAAGAGGCTGATGAAATTTTAACTAATGTGAATAGTCCATAGAGATTTAACTCTCGTCAGTCAGCATCCTTGTTGTTACTATGTGGCAGAAAACACACAGTTCTGTTGAATGCTGCCTCTTGACAGAAAAATACGAAAGACGAAAGTACAACTGACAATTCTTAGATTGCCAAACAATGACTCATCTGACCCACCAGGCATCTTGTCAAGACCTGAAAGAAAAGAAAGCAAAAAGGGCTTCTGTGGTTAAGAGATTTCTGACACCAGTCCATAGAAGCAGATCAAACACAAGGAAGGAGAGGCTCAGGACAATTTTTTGGTCTATTTCACATCTGTCGAGCTGAGCTGTAAATGTAATCTCATTTAGAACATGCATTGCTTTTCTTTGGGACATAAATTGCCTTCTCTCCCTTTTATTCCCAGCGCTGATCACAGCCTGTTGCAGAGAGCAGAATTTTTTAAATTCTTGTGCAATTAATAAACCAATTAGAGTAAGGGTAATAATAAGGGAAGATTAGAAGATGGTCTGGGATGGAGGTGAGCAAAATTCAGAAACTGTGAGTTTGAGCTTTGATGTGATCATGGCTCATTGTTGTTTTGTGGAAACTAGCATCCTGGAATTGTATTCCTTTTATCAATTGGTCTGGAATAAGATGTGCTACCATAACAGTGTCAGGGGTTAAAGAACAAAGATTAATTTCTTATTCACACTGTGTGTCCATTATGGGTTGACCAGGCACTCTGCCAACCATCCTCACTCAGGGATACAGGTTGATGGAGTAGCCAGCATCTCAGATGTTGCCCACTGCCATGCTTGAGGGGAAAGCAAGCTCAGAGGGATCAAGTGCTTTTGTGCAGAACCAGTCCACTCTAAGGGGTTAAGTGCTTTTTGTGCAGAACCAGCATGAGGCACCTCAACTCAAAAACTCACTGAATAGAAGTCATTGTGCCTGGCTCCACCTAACCACAAGAGGGACACAAAGTATAGTCATGAACAAAATAAAGGACATTCATCTATTATTTGTCTCCTTGGTTTTGGCGCAGATTGATTTATTTGAATAGAAAGGGTAGGCTGGTTATCAAAGAATGTCTCATTTTCTTATTCAAAATCACTACTTAAATTTTTTTAAAGAGTTTATTTGAGCAAAAATTGTTTTGAATGGGGCAGTGCCAAACCAGAAGTGTTTAGGAATCCTGGCTCACAGGTGCCAGGATCTAGACTTAAACAGAGAAAATGCAGAAGCAAAAAAAAGGAGACTATTTGATTATAGCTTAAAGCACATTTGGATGTTTGAGAGTGGTTGTCATAGCCTCTTGATCAAAATTACCATTGATTCATTTAATCATGTTGTTCAGTTGCTCAGTCATGTCCGACTCTTTATGACCCCATGGACTGCAGCGTGCCAGGCTTCCATGTTCTACACCATCTTCTGGAGCTTGTTCAAATTCATGTCCATTGAGTCGGTGATGCCATCCAACCATCTCATCCTCTGTCGTCCCCTTCTCCTCCTGCCTTCAATCTTTCCCAGCATCAGGGTCTTTCCTAATGAGTCGGCTCTTCCCATCAGGTGGCCAAAGTATTAGAGTTTCAGCTTCAGCATCAGTCCTTCCAGTGATTATTCAGGGTTGATTTCCTTTAGGATTGACTGGTTTGATCTCCTTGTAGTCCAATCATGACTTCCCCCCCTTAATGTATTTTATGTGACTGATTAATTTTCACAGACGTATCAGGTAACCGATTATTAATTTGTAATCAATGCATTAATTCTTAAATTCAGCCAACATTTATAGAGTACCTACTATGTGCTTGATCACTATGGTACATACTACGTTGGATGGCTTTGCTGAATTATCACTCACTCTATCATCACTCACTCAGCTAACCCTAGAAATGGATACAATGTTCAGTGCAGGTAGGGAAGGTTCTTGTGAGGCTTACCTACTTTGTAGAATTCTGGTGAGCATTCAAGATCATATTTTCAAGGTCCCTAGTACTTCCAGTAGTGACGTTAATAATGATGTTACAGCTTGACCTGGATTTTATAGTTCATTTCCTAAAGTAATTTTTATTCAACTGGTAATTCAATTAAATAGTGCTCACTTGACTATTAGTCATGGGGTCAGGACTGCCTCCCGAAATTCTCCATTCATTCTCCAATTGTGGCCCATTGAATTGGAATGCTGAAATAGGATTCATTCCTGATGATAATAAGAGCACAAATGCCAACTGCATGTGCAGTAGCTCCTGGGAGAAGACTTGATGACTCAGCGCTGTCCCTATGCGATGACTCAGCACTATCCTCAGCACTATCCCTATGCGATGACTCCTTTAGAGCCACGTACAATGTTAGATACAGAGGGAGGCACTTAGAATGTAAGGGGTTGTGTACCATTACACTTAAATGTAGTTTTCCTGATGGCTCAGATAGTAAAGAATCTGCCTGCAATGCAGGAGACCCAGGTTCAATCACTGGGTCAGGAAGAGAGCCCCTGGAGAAGGAATGGCTACATACTCCAGTATTCTTGCCTAGAGAATTCCGTGGACAGAGGAGCCTGGTGGGCTACAGTCCACAGGGTTGCAAAGAGTCAGACACGACTGAGTGATTAACACAAGTTTAAATGTACCTTTTGCTCTCTGGCCTTTGGTCACTGAGGTTGGTCCCTTAACTGTGTCCTCCTCCAGCCATGGAATTCCGTTCTTCTGATCACAATTCCCCGTATTTTCCCCTTAGTACATAGCAGCTGTGTACTTGGTGACAAGTTTGTTTTGAGCCATTGCATGTTGACAGGCAGATCTTTTGTGTGAAGGTTGTGGATTATTTCTTGAAAGGATGTGGACCCTCCCTTCACTATTTCCAACAGCAGCTACATTTCAGCTGAGTGTGAATATTCTCTCTGTGCTTTCCTCAGATTAACGATGTTAAGTAAGGCTGACAAGGTGAGGTTTCCATCCATAATAAATCTGAATTTGGGGCTTTTGACGATTGTTTTACTGCTTTGTCTGAGACAAAAAGGAATAAGAGTACGTTGTTGGTATGTGGCTTCAAAAACCAAGTCTGCTTTGCCTGTTTTCATGTATCAGTCACACCTGTTCCTTGGATTCTGTTCTCCCTCCAGCTCCCAGGTCACAGACAGAAGCTACTGCTGGAGGAGACCTTCCTCTAGTGATAGGCCACATGCACTTCTGCCCCTACAGGGACATTCCATTTACCCTCTGCCCTTCCAGTTAACAAAAGGTGTTTACAAAAGTGCAGAAGTTGAATATGCGGAAGAAGCATATCTTGTTTGGTAAGAAAATAGTGTGACTAGAAACATGGGAGAAGTAATGTGTGCGTGTGTATGTGTGTGCATGCATTTGTGTTCAGATGGCTAGATAAGGGTGACTGTTTACCAAAGGATTCTGTAATGTTGGCATGTAGATAATAAGCATAGGAATGGCTTTGGGAAATGTAAACTGGCTTTTTATAAAGGCCAGCAGAGACTTTATTAGATGTGTTTAGAAGCCATTTGCCATATACTAAAAGAGTTATCCACACCAAAAGGCCTCTAGGGAACAGGTAGTTTTCTGTTTTATTGACCCAAGAATGAAATAGGGCTTCCCTGGTGGCTCAGCAGTAAAGAATCCATATGCAATGAAGGAGACTCGACTTCGATCCCTGGATCGGTGGGATTTTCCTGGAGAAGGAAATGGCTACCCACTCCAGTATTCTTGCCTGGAGAATCCCATGGACAGATGAGCCTGGCAGGCTACAGCCATGGGGTCATAAGTTGGACACAACTTCTTGACTAAATCACTTCAAAGAATGAAATAGAAATAGGCACTTCCAAGCCTTTTATTTGTTTTAGCCAAATCTTTGTGGGGGAAAATCAGCTACTACTTTCTTATAAGACCCACCTTTAGGAGCTCATTTTTTTCCAACATGTTTTTAGCATAATATTCTGTTCAGGCTGTGTTCTCCAAAATCTTAGTATGCTGCTAAGTTGCTTCAGTCATGTCCGACTCTGTGTGACCCCATAGACGGCAGCCCACCAGGCTCCCCCATCCCTGGGACTCTCCAGGCAAGAACACTGGAATGGGTTGCCATATAGAAAAGTATTTTTCCTTACAAACCTTTTATAATTCGGACTTCCTTAATTGAAGATCGCATATGTCCTTATTTTAACACTTAGCATAGAAGCCACCTGAAGACAGAGGTGGCTGTCTTATCTTCGTCATCTTGCACTCCTCACGTAGCGTGCACCCAGTTGATATCTTTATATTGATTGAATGACTGAAGACAGACCCAAGATTCCCAATAGAAAGAGAATAAAAGCCTATTTCTGTTTACTCTTCTGCAGTGGGGAGATGACCTAAACATCATATATGATACCATTATATACATTTTGTTTGCATGATTTGACTTTACCCATTTGTTGTTTACTTATATTCAGGGCAAAAATATAGACAGTTCTTTCATGTAATATTATCATACTGAACTTGAATGAAACAGTATAGTAAATAATGTGCAAAACTAACTCTGCGTTTAGCTACCAAGGGGCTTTGGCATTTTGCTTGGGTAAATTTGAGGATGGTCTGGAAGGTTCAGGCCCTGGCATGGCAGGTCTGTAGTCACCATGATGATGTGGGTTGGAGGAGATGGATGGCTATTATGTAAAATGTCTGTTGGATGCACTGTGCCAGCAGCAATGCTTGGTACCACCAAGGAACCCTGTCAGCATAAGATACTTTCTTGGCTCAGTATAGGATACCATAATGTATCTGACATGGTTAGCCAAAACACGATCATTTATCGTTGCCTCTGCCAGTTACCCAGGCTAACAGAATCAAAAGCCAAATGCGGTGATCAAAAGGACAACTAGACAAGCAAAAGGCAAAAGGGTGAGGAAAAAAGCCAGCCAGGGATATATGTTTTGCTTAATTATGTCTACTATTCTCTGGGATTCAGCAGTGTGGAAGCCTCTGCTACCTGTGTGTATAATCCATCTTCTCCATGGGTATAGAACCAATCATTCCTGAATCCTCCCACTTATGTCCACATCACTCACTGGGAAGCAGACAAAGGACCATCACAATATACCAGAGTGTTAAAGTATGTAGGTTCCATTGGCAGACTGCCTGGGTTCAGATCCCTTGTTCTACCCACTAGTCAAGAAATTACTAAAGCCTCAGCGCCCTAGTTTCTACTCAAAAATTGTAGAAAGTAATAAAAATATGGATTTATAGGGTTATTGTGAGGATTACATAAGCTAATACATAATTATCACTTGGCATACTGCTATTGATAGTGATAGGGTCAGGGAGACTCAGTGTAAGTGGGAAACTGAGATGTGAAATGTATATGATTGGCACCTCAGTTTGGATCAGGAACACAAGTTGAAAAATATATAGTGTTATTATTACTTATACCATTACATCACTACTGATGTTTTTACCCAGGAGATCTAAAAACTATTCCTATATTCACCATGCATCCTACTTCACATAACTGAGTATTCAAAGCTCTCAATTCCCAGTGTTTGAGTTTTTTAAATGTTCTCTTCTCATTTCAATTCTACTGAGAGGTGGCAATAGTCAAAAGACAGGAATCGTAAAAATTCCAAGTGGAAAGCACATAAAATTTTACTCTTTGAAATGCAATTGCTTTGGCATAAAAAATAAGAATCAAGCTTTAGTCCCAGGATGATATCATTTTTTAATGAATTGAAATTGCAGCTAATAGAAAGCTGAATATATAAAGATTAGTGAATATGAAAAGAAATTGTGGCATGGATTATTCATTATAGGTGTTTAGAGAGCAATAGGGATTTTTTTTTTAAACAAAGACAACTCAGAAAAATAAGTCAGGCAGTTTAAAAATGAATTCACTGCACAGCTTGATTCTGCATTCATCAATATAATGAAGTTTAAAAAAATATTTAATAGCAGAGGTATGTGGGAAGAGCCTTACCAGTATAAACTGTAGTCTGTGGAGCAGGCCCTGTGGGAAGTGAATTCTTGAGATCTTATCTAACCCATGGGACAGTTCCCCTGACTCTGATTTCAACTGTTTTTCTCTTGTATTGACTAAACACACCTGTCTCTGGTGCCCCATTCTTGCCCCTTCTGCCTGTTTTCCACTGGGACTGAAACTCTTTTCTTTCCTTTATTTCTACCTCTAATCGCTGTAATTTCTCTATCAAACTCACTTTTCCTCCTGACCTATACCAACATGACCGGTGGATTTCTGACATGGGCGCTTGTAGCTGTGTTGATGGATGAGAGTGGTCAGTTCTATAGCTTCAAGCTAATTGAATAGTATGTAATAGAGCTCACAGAGGTACCACTAGCATGGCTGGAATCAGACACCAACATACTAGTTTCCTTGTTTCTCATCATTTCAAGCCACGGAGTCCCTGGTAATGAATGTATGTATACTTCTAATCAAGCAAGTCTAGTAAATGCAAACTCAAACAAATTTAGTGTGAGCTATCAACAACATCAACATCATTTATAACTGTCATTTATCAATATTCATTCTTCTCTTCAACAATATTCCTATAGTAAGTGATGGGAGATTAAAGATTAGCTTCCCAGGTGGCAGAGATTAAAACAGGCTGGGGGTGGGGGAAAATAGAAAACTAGAAATTTCTCAAAAGGAAGGTAGAAGTTAGAAGAAGATAGAGGCCATTGCAAATGGCTTCAAGAGGATTTTTCTAGTCATAGATAGATATTGGAATATCCAGAGTCAACTAAAATGTTTAGGAAAGATATTATTCAAGAATGCACAAATATAATATCACTATTTGGGTTTCTCAAAATTTATAAAATATGTAAAAATAAAAACTGCAGCTAAAGGCAGTCCATTTAAATATACAAGGTGTAAGGAAAATAGCAAGTGAAGAAAAGCACCAATAATCTTTGCTAGGTTAAGGCTAAATGTTCATCTTGATAACAAAATATTCACGGCAATTACTTGGCCTGTTCGAGAAGCAGAGCCAGAGAGAACCCAGTAATTCCTCTGTCTTGTTGGTGAGAACACTGTTAATATTAATGGGAATGCAGTGGTCAAGTTCTTGGGGATTGATAATAGGGCAACTCTAGATCTTTGAGACATGTGGCTCTCAGGTCTGCTGACAAGTTAATTATGGTGCCCTGGGGTTTCTCCACTTCTTGGGGACATTCCCAGAACCCCTCCTGAGGCTTCTGAGTACTGACGAGTTGGGGAAATGAGGAGATGGGAAGACAGACTTTGTTTTTGAATTCCTCTGAGTTGAGAATCAGGCTAGAGGTAGGGATAAATGGAAGGGGAAGTCGTGGAGTAGAAGGTGTCTCTTGGTCTGGGATAATTCACCATCTCTGCACTGGTTCCCACTCCAGTACTCTTGCCTGGAAAATCCCATGGGCAGAGGAGCCTGGTGGGCTGCAATCCATGGGGTCGCGAAGAGTCGGACACGACTGAGTGACTTCACTTTCACTTTTCACTTTCATGCATTGGAGAAGGAAATGGCAACCCACTCCAGTGTTCTTGCCTGGAGAATCCCAGGGATGGGGGAGCCTGGTGGGCTGCCGTCCATGGGGTCGCACAGAGTCGGACACGACTGAAGCAACTTAGCAGCAGCAGCACTGGTTCCAGCTGCTGAGGAGCCAACATGAGTCCTGAGGAGTCTGGCTACTGCACTAATGCTCTTTCAGCTTCTAGGGGCACATGGCCCTCTGCCAGGAGGCTCTGGGGAGATTGATTATCACCGTCTAGCTAGTCCAGCTGTGCAGCCAGACATCCTTGCTGGTAGCCTAGGGATTTGCCCACGAATACCATAGAGTCTAATGTGCAATGAGATACATTTGACAGGCGCAGGGAAGCCCAGGAACCTTCCTTAGATTTGTCTCCTGACTATAGTCCCTTGGGCTTATTTTAATTTTTTTACAGTATTTTCAAACTACAGTTATAGCATTGTAATTCGTTGCCTGTGTGTTCTTCAGTTGTGGTAAAAATAAAACCAGAAATAAATAATAACATAGCACTTGCTTCCAGGAAATGTATGAATTATGCTTATTATATCTTATGGCATTTCCCTAATTGGATTCTGTGTTAATAAGAGTTGGCTGTGGGAACAGCAATCAAGTGTACAGCCTTATCACTGACACGCCTTTTCTGCATGATTTATTGCAAAAACGATTACACAGGAAGGTGGATTCTGCCCAATGGGCAGCCTTATCAGTGGTCAAACTGTTGTTTTCCCCAGTGATTGTAAGAGGATGGATTTAGTACCAGGAATATTTATTTCAGTGTCCAACAGAAAGAAATGAATGTCTCAGACCATTCTTTTCAGACATCTTAGCAATGGTCTAAAAACCAATTCACAGTATTTAATCGAGTGCCTTGGTGTTTTCCGTGATACACTTTGATCCCAGCATGAACTTCTGTTCCCTTTGCAGTACTTCTGGGTTTGCTATTTTGGAAGAAAAGTGGTGAATGCTACTAAATAGTGTTTCTTAAGCAGTCAAGTGGGGTGCTGATTCAGGCAAACCTACTTTACCCCATTTTCTTTGTGGACTATTTACATTGAAAGCAATTATAACTAAATTTTAGGATTGGTTTGGAACATTTTATCTATATCAGTCACCTCATTCATGGGTGTCTGTACTATATTCTCTTATTAGATGTTAAGATTCTTAGGAAAGTGTGTATCTTTTTATAGCACTTTGCAGAACACGTCCCATGATCATCCTTCTCATTCATAAGCATTCATGCAGTGACTGTTATCTACAGTGTGGTAAATGGTGGTATAAAAAATGAGATAGTTTAGATACTATGTTGATGAAAATTGAAGTTGCTAAAAATCCAAGACCTTGGCCAGACTTTCTCAGCAAATGCTGTTGACTGCCTGGGCTATGTATACTATTGTGTGTGAATCAGGTATTTGATATATACTTAGTAATATGATACATTAAGAGTAAATTTATTCTATGGTAGAAATGGTGGAGTCTCTCAACATCTGTTCCAAGCCCTTATTAGTGTATCCTTTCAACTGGCAGGAGGTAGAAAGTTACAAAGCCATTTCTCAGAATTTCCTGGATATAAGGTGGTGAGGGGCCATGGAGAAGTTTTGCTTTGCTGTCAGCTTTGGCACAAGTCCCAGGGCTCAGTCACTAGCTGCATGAGTGTGAAGAGGCAGAGTCGGGTATCAGTTGTGCTGGTGAAGGACACAGTAGGTAGTGTATGATGTGGATGCAGACCATAGAAGCAACCAAGCCAGCAGCTTCCTGGTCAGGTGGCTCCTGGATCCTCGTGATTTCATGCCTTCCTGTTAATGTTTGCTTCCTAATTGTGGTGTGGTCCTGTGGTTATGGAACTGGCAACATCCCAAGGTGGTAGGCAGCTAATCACAGAAGAGGCAGTTGTTCTTCTGATGGCCCAGCTCTGTAGTGTGGCTTGGGAATTATTTCTGAAGGCTCAGCTGAGATATATTTCTTCCACCTTCCTTGGTGATGTTATGTCACTTAATTATCTGTCAATTAAAATAGCTGGGGAGATTCTGTTCTCTTGAAATTTACCATGACCAGTATGCTATTGGACCATCTCTTATCTCTAAAAAGTTTCGGAGTTAATTCACTAGCCATTATATTATTTCATGTAAAATTATGGAAGAACCACTAGAAACAGTCCCAGACATAATTGTAATTGGGTCTTTTCAAACCTGCTGCAGAATGTTTACACATACCCCATGTTTTTCCTGTCATTGATGAGTCACACCGGTATTATCCCCAGGGCCATTAACTTGACTTATAAAATATGTCCCTTGAACTGTACTTTGAAGCCCAACAAAATCGAGTTGTTTGAGCTAGAAAAGCAAGAGCAGGCAAAAGTACAGAATCTCCACAGGAAATGTTTTGCCTCCAGGGTCCTGTCATTCAAACTAGAGATTGAAAATACCAATATTCTAGCGGATGTCTAAGGCTGCTTATTTCTATGGGGTAAGGCATAATGTTAATCAGAGGTCAAAGCAGTGAGTTCTGTTGGCAGGTGAGCCATTTAGCTTTACTCTCTTTTATGGCCTCAGCCTTTGCTCTATTGCCCTGCCTGTTCATGCTGTCCATCTTTGAGAAGAGAAAGGGAGAGGTGGAAAGGTGGCAAAAAATACTTTCTCAAGATGCTTTAGGGATGATGGGTCAACAGCATAATTTTCATACCCGAGGGAGTGTACATTTCAGTTTGTCTCCAGAGAGAGGAGAGAAATGCCATTTGTTAAGTAACTGTGAGCCTTGCTAAGCTGAAAAGACAGGCAAAAGAAAGTCTTTGCCTTGGAAGAGAAGTTTTATCATTAGGAAAATGGCAAGTATTGATTAGGGTGGAAGAGTGACAGAAAAACTTTGAGTATATAGGAGAATTTAGTTCACAAGAGAACAGAAGTTTAAAAAGGATCAAAGAATTGGATGGAGCAAAGATGGCCAAGGGAAAGGGGGATTCCGTGCTGCTTAAGGATGACATTCAGCTATGAATAATCCTTTCAAAAAATGGCTTAAAGGCACAAAGGTTTGATCTCTTGTGTTAAAAAAAGTCTGGAAGTAGACAGACGGGGGATGGCATGGCGATTCTAGAATGTCATCATGAGCCCAGTTTCCTTCTGTTTCTGTTATCCATTTTCTAAACACATGGCTTCCATTCTCCAAGTCAACTCCAGATAGCTGCTGGAGTTCTAGATATTACCTCTGCATTCCAGTCAGCAGGAAAGGCAGGGGAACCTTCCTTCCCGGAAGCCCATACAGTACTTCCTCTTATATTTCACTGGTCAGAATTTAGTCACATGACCTTACTTACTTGAAAGGGAGGCTGGGAAATTTAGACTGTTTGGTCAAGCAGTGATATGCCTAGCTATTGCTGGAGTTCTCTTACTAAGGAAGAAGGAGAAAGTGAATATTTGGAAGGCAGTTCATGATCTCCACCACAGAGGCTGAGCCAGACAGATCTTAGAGACTATGCTGTTGTTGATTGTGGCCCTTTGGCTTCAAGCAAAGGCCCTGTTCTCTACTACCACAAATGGAGTTTCTTATCTTTACTTCTGGGTCATCCAAGAAGCTGAGGCAGTTTCTAGAGCAGACTGCCAAGAATGGTTGAGCATACACACAGCTGTATGAGATTGGCAATGGCACCTGAGCTTCTTTTATCTGTCTGTTATAGAGTTGAATTGATTGAAACAATAGCAGGTGGGATGGGAATTCTTTGGTGAAGTGCCTGTGAAGCTTGTCTGATTCATGCCCTGCACTGTCTGAAGCTCTGGAGAGATTCTAAGAAGAGGGAACAGAGCAGGAAGCTTTTGAGGTCACAGTCATGGGTGAATGTATCAAGGTGTTTTTAGAATTCCAAACCTGACTAAAGTCAGCTATAGAAACCCCACATTATGATGTTTTGTTTGTCCCAAACAGTTTAAGAAAAAAAGACCAACATTTGAAAATCAGTTTAATATGTGTATATTTGAAGATTCAGGCCATTTGGCAATACCCTTCCTGCATCCTGCATGTTGACAACCTCCTGGGGCTGAGTGGGGTGGCCCTCTATAGATGGGGCCCACATCTGCTACCTCCCAACCATTCACACAGGTCTGACCTCTTATGTCTGGCCTACTTTTCACCCATTTATGTGACCTACTGGGCACCAGTAGCACCTATGCTTGTACCCCTTGTTAAGGATGGCTCAGGAGGTAGCCAGTGCATAGGGGTAAGGTAAGGGTGCATGGTGATGCTATCTGAGTGGGAAGCATGAGTGGAGGGCTGCTGGCCTGGAGACTTGGGACAGGATATAAGTGGGAACTGGGGTCCTACAAGGAGGACCTGAGGCTCAGGCCCTAGCAGGACTCCAGGGGCCATCTGGGGGAAGACACATCTTTGCAACTCCAAGTATCTGGTACCTCAGGACTCTGATTGAATGGGGTTGAGTTGAAGCCATGGCTTACAAAGCTGGAGCCAGGATGTGACCATGGATTGTCGCCACGTTGTTCCAGCACAGGGGCAGTGAACGCCCATGGTGTTTTAAGTGATAGCCAGCTAGGGTAATTTTTTCAGGGTAGTAGTTCTAACAGATGGTGCTGTTTGAAATTCTTCCTTATAATCTCCAGGAATGACTCTGTAACCTACTTAGGAGGCTTATTTGAGTGGCTCTCCACCTGGGTCCACATTCCAACTGGTTGGCAATCTGTTCATTGACATTATTGTCTGTACAGGACATTAAATATTGTTTTTAAAAAGATAATACACAACTGCTTCCCAAGCCATCAACCATTGTCCCAACACAGTACTGTATAGGCCTGTGTATTTTTGCACCCCCCAAATTTATTTGAAAACCACTTTGATTTTAATGTGCAAAAGATAAGAAAGAACCCTCAAAAAGCTATAGGATTCAGATACTTCTTATTTATTAAAAGAGATGTCATGATCCTTCAAATAATACTAGACTGAATAAGGGAATATCATTTTCATCATTTGAAGCTTTTGTTTAGAAACCATGTTTATAAGTTTTATAAGGCACTTACTCACCTTCTCCTAGCCCAGTAAGTCATTCGATTGGTATTTGCATCCTTGGACTTTTACTTGAATTGAAACCCTTGAGCTCTACCTTAGACAGTAAATGTCAGTCATTTAAAGTGGCATGATTCTGATCTCTTAATCTGCTCTACTGCTGAATGCTGCAAATAGGAAAAAAGGAAAAGAAAAACTATTTGCTACCTTGAGAAACATATGTGATTTCAGTTTGATTTTCCTTAGATGTGAGATGTGTGAGTTCTAATTTTAGTCATTTTAACGGGGAAAGCCTCAACATTTTAATTAGCAATAGTGACATAAATTACATCAGTTTTATTTCAGCTTTTTGTGTTTTAATTTTCCTTAGGTGGATTCAGTTGATACAAAAACACAAGTGCAGTAATTCCCTCAGCTTAATTAATGTTAATTTTTCTAGCACTTGAAATCAGATGCATTCAGTGTTTGAGTCACAGAGTATCGAGCTACTACCTGCATATGAGAAAAATAGCAATTTGCTTTTTACTTTGTATTCAGTTCAGTTCAGTTCAGTTGCTTAGTCCTGTCCGACTCTTTGCAACCCCATGAATCGCAGCACACCAGGCCTCCCTGTCCGTCACCAACTCCTGGAGTTCACTCAGACTCATGTCCATTGAGTTGGTGATGCCATCCAGCCATCTCATCCTCTGTCGTCCCCTTCTCCTCCTGCCCCCAATCCGTCCCAGCATCAGAGTCTTTTCCAATGAGTCAACTCTTCGCATGAGGTGGCCAAAGTACTGGAGTTTCAGCTTTAGCATCATTCCTTCCAAAGAAGTCCCAGGGCTGATCTCCTTCAGAATGGACTGGTTAGATCTCCTTGCAATCCAAGGGACTCTCAAGAGTCTTCTCCAACACCACGGTTCAAAAGCATCAATTCTTCGGTGCTCAGCTTTCTTCATAGTCCAACTCTCACATCCATACATGACCACTGGAAAAATCATAGCCTTGACTAGACAGACCTTAGTTGGCAAAGTAATGTCTCTGCTTTTGAATATGCTGTCTAGGTTGGTCATAACTTTTGTATTAAAAAGCAGTTTACTTTTCACTTTTTCCTATTGTGCTGTGCTCCTCTCTACAACTTTCTTTGCCGTTGTTCTAAATTATGTCTGACTCTTTGCGACGCCATGGATTACAGCATGCCGGGCTTCCCTATCCTTCACTCTCTCCCCAGAATTTTGCTCAAACTCATGTCCACTGACTCAGTGATGCCATCCAACCATATTGTCCTCTATTGCCCCCTTCTCCTCCTGCCCTCTTTCTTTCCCAGCATCAGAGTCTTTTCCAATGAGTCAGTTCTTCACATTAGGTAGTCAAATATTGGAACTTCAGCTTCAGTCCTTCCAATGAACATTCAGGGTTGA
The DNA here is from genome assembly GCF_029407905.1 of Bubalus kerabau. Lineage (NCBI taxonomy): Eukaryota > Metazoa > Chordata > Mammalia > Artiodactyla > Bovidae > Bubalus > Bubalus kerabau. Next base: position 20,765,496 of record NC_073641.1, read on the forward strand.
TTTGCTTTAGGATTGACTGGGTTGATCTCCTTGCAGTCCAAAGGACTCTCAAGAGTCTTCTCTAGTACCATAGTTCAAAAGCATCAATTCTTTGGCACTCAGTGTTCTTTATGGTCCAACTCTCACATCCATACATGACTACTGGAAAAACCGTAGCTTTGACTATATGGACCTTTGTTGGCAACATGATGTCTCTGCTTTTTAAAATAATGTCTAGGTTGGTCATAGCTTTTCTTTCTAGGAGTAAATGTCTTTTTAATTTCGTGGCTGCAGTCACCATCCACAGTGAGGAGTACAAGAAAATAAAATCTGAGCTATTTGATTTTAAACTTGCTTTGTAGTATTAGATTTTAGTTCATTATTTTCTATATAGTTTGGATAAGTGCTCCCATGAAGATACCCTTTCATATCTACTTTGCAACTAATACCACTTGGAACATTTCTTCTAATGATTTCTAAATTTGAATCTTCAGTTCAGTTCAGTTCAGTCACTCAGTTGTGTACGACTCTTTGCGACCCCATGAATCGCAGCACACCAGGCCTCCCTGTCCATCACCAACTCCCGGAGTTCATTCAGACTCACATCCATCGAGTCAGTGATACCATCCAGCCATCTCGTCCTCTGTCGTCCCCTTCTCCTCCTGCCCCCAGTCCCTCCCAGCATCAGGGTCTTTTCTAATGAGTCAGCTCTTCGCATGAGGTGGCCAAAGTATTGGAGTTTCAGCTTCAGCATTAGTCCTTCCAATGAACACCCAGGACTGATCTCCTTTAGGATGGACTGGTTGGATCTCCTTGCAGTCCAGGGGACTCTCAAGAGTCTTCTCCAACACCACAGTTCAAAAGCATCAATTCTTCGGCACTCAGCTTTCTTCACAGTCCAACTCTCACATTCACACATGACCACTGGAAAAACCATAGCCTTGACTAGATGGACCTTTGTTGGCAAAGTGATGTCTCTGCTTTTGAATATGCTATCTAGGTTGGTCATAACTTTCCTTCCAAGGAGTAAGCGTCTTTTAATTTCATGGCTTCAATCACCATCTGCAGTGATTTTGGAGCCCCCCAAAATAAAGTCTGACACTGTTTCCACTGTTTCCCCATCTATTTGCCATGAAGTGATGGGACCAGATGCCATGATCTTAGTTTTCTGAATGTTGAGCTTTAAGCCAACTTTTTCACTCTCCTCTTTCATTTTCATTTGATTCCTAGCAAAATAGAATTAGAGATTCTGTTTTAAGAGAATGTTTGTGTATGGGATTTCTTTCCATTCCTGTTTATGTTAGGGTGCTTAGGCTAAGATCAACATTGTCTATTTCCTGTACATTTTGCCTTTAAAATGTATATTGAGTTGTTAAAGTAACACAAGTTCCTCAAAGCTCTCCCCGCCCCCCTCGTAAAATAGACACAAGCTGGAGAAAAAATAAAGAACAAATACCCTAAAGTTCCACGAAGGTCATTGCATTGGAAATTGAATTTGAGATGTTGAGCTTACCATTGTCTCATGAGAATTCTCATCTCTAATATGTATATAACTGTTTCATCAAGGAATGTGTCATAGATCAGTTAGGCTGTTCCTAATTTTCTTGCTGTTGAGATTAATGCTATGTGGAATGCCGTTGTGTAGAAACCATTTCCATATTTAAGTTTTTTTAAAATTGGAATTCCAGAGGTAGATTTACTCATTCAAGGAGTATATTTCATTTAGTTTTACAATGCAGGAAGCACATACATTTTTTTTTTTAATACTCTACTTTGCTTTTCTTTTGTGTTTGGTGCATCAGATGAGAAGCTGGGAGGAGAAACACTTGGAAAGTAGGAAAGAATGATAAGAATTTGCAGCTTTGCTACCTAGGTCTTGTTTGCTAACTGAAAAGGATTTGTCAGCAGAAGGGGACAACAAATTCAAACCAGCTTGCCCACTATCTGTGTTTTTTCCTATTGGTCCTGATGGCCAAGAGACACTATCAAGCCTTCTGAGGTTTTACTGAGACGAGGCAAATTAACAAACACTTGAGCACTTACTATATACTTTGAAGAACACTTGGGTATGTTGCTCAGCAAAATAGATGGACAGTATTATGAAACCTGCCCACTTAATTTGAAAGGCAGTTCTTAATCTTGTGAGCTGATTGTGATTACTCTAATCAGGAGGGGACACTGGGTCTAGATGACAGTTCTTTGGAGTCTTGAGTCATGGTGAGTTTTCACTCTATAATCTGGCACCTTGATGGCTTTTGGTCTTCTCTCCTCTGTTCCACTTGTTCTTATATGGAGGCTGAACTACAGAGTGTGCACAGACTTATTCCCTGGGGTCTATCAATTCTTGAGTTCCTTAGGAAATGATACTGGATTAAATAAGTGAAAATACAACTTCTTTGTGTGTGTGTGCGCGCGTGTGTGTGTGTGTGTATGAAGGAGAATTAAAGAAGATTTCTGATGTTAAAAAGCAGCTTTCATACTTAAGATTGAGAACCATCTCTCCACACTGTGGGTGGAAGAGGTAGAGGAGGTGGAGGAAGAAATGATAGCCTGTGGACCTCACAACTCTTGGGGAGGTGAGACCACGCAGCTGTGTTAATTCTGCTCCACACTCTGCAGTTGGCTTGTCTTCAGTGGGTTTCATTTTAGGTCATCAAAGTGGGTGGATGCTACCAGGCGAGTGGCTAGCTTCAGGAGGACACCTAGCTCTCTAGATTTGTGCTTTCTATTGATTTTGGTGTCTGAACATTTCCATTTCTTTCTAGATAATGTCTGCATTTAAACATTTAAAAATATTTTATCCAGCATATTTTGCTTTTTTTCACCAGAAGAAGTACTATCAATACTGTTGTAAGAGAACAGTAGTCCTTTCCAATATGGCTGGCAATAAAATATACAATCTGTTCTCTGTACAGCAGTCGTGGTGAGGTGATCTTTTAAGATATAAATCAGATCTCATCAGTCCCCTGCTTTAAACCTCCGTGGCCTGTCATTGCTCTTAGATTAAAAGCAAAACTCCTTATCATCATCTGCAAATGTCTGCATGATCTAGCTCCTACTGATCTCATCTCCTAGTCTCTCCTCCTGCTCACTGACTTCCAACCACATTAGCCTTCTCTGTTTCTTCAACTAGCCAGCCTCATGCCTGCTGGGGGCCTTTGAGCTAGGCCCCCAGTTCGTTTCCTCTACTTGGCTACCTTGGACATGCTGGCTCTTGGCATCATTCAGGTCAGCTCAACTGTCCTCTGAAGAGATAACTTTGCGGACTCCCCTGCTGAGAATGGCATGTTTGCCCTCACCCAGCCACTGCTACATCACTCTGTCTGCCTGAAATAATTTTGTCTATTTGTTCACATGTTTACAATCTAGAATATAAGCTCTATGGGAGCAGGGACCTCCTTTTAGATCATTGTTTCAAGCCCAGGACTACAACAGTGCAAAAAAAATGCATGTTTGTGGGATGAATTAATGAATTAAATAGTCTACATCATGTGATTCCTGAAGTTGGTAGAATACTATTATTTAAATGTTATCGTTAAACTGGGATATAGAAAAAATGAAGGAATATTTAACATTAAAAAATAAGCAATGCTTTATAAGGACTCATTAAAATTATGGGATGTTAGAACACAGAAGGGTGTTTGTCTCCTTTAACTCAGACTCTTTTATTTTACAGATAAAACTAAGACTCTGAGATTTGGGAGTGGCTCAGATATCAGTGGGGATGCGGTCAGGTGATACATCTCCTGTCCCATACTTTGTGAGTGTAGCCGAATATCTCACCATGAGTCATGGTTACTATCCGGTGGAGTGGGCACAGCAACAAATATTAGGAGAGCAATTTGGCCTAGATTTTGTGAAACCATGGGAAATGGATTGAACAAATTTTCCTGTCATTTCCTAAAGAGGTAGTAAATCATGATACTTTAAGAACTTAGGAAACTGTCTGACTGCTGTTCTGAAATTCTGCAAGGTGAATATAGAGAGAAAATTGTAGCTTTCCTTTCTGCCTGTAGCTTTCTGAATGTCAACAGATTACTTTCTTCAGCTTGTGTTAGAATGTCAGGGGCAGGATGCGCGCCTTCTCACATACTCTGTACTGTCAGGGTCACTCAGCGCAAAGAGGAGGTCTTAGGTGAATTTCCCTTTGCAAGACTGTAGGAATGAGACAAATGAAAAAGATGATTCATCGTTTCTATGACCTTGACAAAAAGGAAAAAAAAATCATCCTGGCAAATTCGGAAGTCTATTATAAACATGCATGTTGCATATGTATTCTTTATGTCTTTGTACTCGTAAGATTTTAGAACCTGGAAGAAAAGGAAAAGTGAGAAAACAGTAGTCATAAATTTAAAGTTCTTAATTAAACTAATAGGTTTTATATTTTACTCAGTGAATATAAGCTTGTCTCTTTTGGTAAAGAAAACAGGTTTGTTAGGAGACAATGAATCTAATTCAGAATTATTTCAGTGATTTTATTCATATAGAAATTTGGATTATCCTGGAAACCAATTTGTTAGTATGTTTCAAGATTTTGAGCCTGTATATTCCCTTGGCTCAATAATTGAACTTTTAGAAATTTATCCTGTCTTAAGAATCTAGCCTAGAGAAAAATCTAAAATGCAGTCATTTTTACAAAAAGATGTTCATAACAATAATACTTATAATAAAAAAACTGGACATTACCTAGTACTCAAATAAAAGTGCAGTTTGTGGCAGGCCTATTTGATATATTTTATGCAACTGTTTAATAAATTAAATATTTAAAAATTTTAAAGTGATGATGGCATTGTACACAAAACTATATATATATATATAAATATATATATAATCTTAACTATGTTTTAAAAAAGACTGAAAAGAAAGAAGCTAAACCATCAATAGAACTTATCTCTGGCTTTGAGTACTATTTTTTAGTTTTTTCTTTGTATTTTCACTTCTACTGTATGCTTATGTTAACAATCAGGAAATGAAATGATTTCTTAGCAAAAGAATACAGTGAATGAATATTTAATATATGTTTGGAACTGCATAAACAACTTTACAGAAGAATATATATATCCTTTTATATAATATATATGTATATATAATTTTTTCTTACCTAAACAGCTCCTCTTAAAGAGAAAATCTTTAGCCAGAAATTATGGCAAATTAAAATTTAATAAATTAATTTTTGTGTGTGTTTAGACTATCTCTTGTGTTGCTTTTGCTATAAACCTGAATTAGTCGATGGAAGGTGGAAGGACTCATGCATAAAGACTTCATTGGGCAGATTAGAGGATAGAGTGCCCGAGAATTGTTTTATAGAAAGAGTTATTGCTGGAAAATCAGAAGAACTCTGTTCTTAGAGTGGTTCTTTCGTGTGGTCACATCTTTTCCTAATTTTCCCCTGTAAGAGATTGGTGCCTAGTTCAGGAAGGGCATGATATGGATGGGGTTGGCCAAAACTTTGCTTGAGTTTTTCCATAACAACTTATGGTATATTTACTTTGTAACAGTAAATTTACGATGACCAGGAAAAGTCAAGAACCAAAACTAGTGAGTGGAGATCGCTATTGTTACTGACTTAAGTATAAACTAAGATGCCCCAAGCAAAGCTCACAGTCCAGAGCAACCCCCTCACCATATCCTTCTGGGGAAGACTGGCAGCAAGACAGTGGGTATGGGGAGGATCATTGTTAATGGAGTAGAGTTAGATAAGAGTCTCTTTATATACTTCTAACCCTGTGGCTCAGTGGATAAAGAATCCACCTGCCAATGCAGGAGACACTGGAGACTCAGGTTCAGTCCCTGAGTTGCGAAGATCACCTGGAGGAGGAAATAGCAACCCACTCCAGTATTCTTGCCTGGAAAATCCCATGGACAGAGGAGCCTGGTGGGCTATAGTTCATAGAGTCACAAAGAGTTGGACACAACTGAGCACGCATGCAATAGAATAACCTTCACACTTTTATACTATTCATTAAGGGATGACAATATAATGAATCAGTCAGAAGCATTGGCTTCAGAATCACTGGACTCAATGATTGCCAGTTTCTAACATGTGATCTTGGGCAAGTCACCTCTTAATTTTTTTCATCTGTAAGACGAAAATTATAATGGTTCAAAAAAGAAAAATACCATCTTAAGTGTTTGAATCAGAGGGAATTTAATTGATTAGATGAAGGAGGAGCTGAGAAGCCAAGTGGGGTCACTAAACAACCCACCGGCTATCCTGCACTGCAGGCAGATTCTTTACCTTCAGAGCCACCAGGGAAGCCCCAGTATTAGCAACAGCAGGGAGCATCTATGAACCCTAACCTGGAGGGCAACCTACTGGAGACTGTGTTACTGAAGTCCAGAGGTTGAGGTCACCTTTGCTGCTAAGTCTGCTGCTAAGTCTCTTCAGTTGTGTCTGACTCTGTGCGACCCCATGGACTGCAGCCCACCAGGCTTCTCCATCCATGGCATTCGCCAGGCAAGAACACTGGAGTGGGTTGCCATTTCCTTCTCCAATGCATGAAAGTGGAAAGAGAAAGTGAAGCCGCTCAGTCGTGTCCAACTCCCAGCGACCCCATGGACTGCAGCCTACCAGGCTCCTCCATCCATGGGATTCTCCGGGCAACAGTACTGGAGTGGGGTGCCATTGCCTTCTCCAGAGGTCACCTTTAGGAAGTTGTAATTATGGTGGAGTTGGAGACATGGAGGAAATCTCGAGTGACTCTGCATAAAGCACAGAGAGAGGCAAGAAATACACTGGCTTTCCTCTCTTCCACTCCTGTAGCCAAGCACAGCTAGATGGTGTACAGGGGAACCTGCATCACTTGCTCTGTAATACAGAGCTGAGTGGGGGAAGGGCAAGGAATAGCCCTAAAAGGGGCACAAATTCCTCTTTCAGAAATACAGGAGGTATGGTGTCTGCAGCTTTTAGAACTGCACCAGGCATACATGTGCCCAATAAACACTGCATTATCATCATCCCCAGTGAATATATTTTATACATTGGAGCCAGGCAGTTATTTCTGGGATAGTGTCCTCTTTTCTAGGCTCTTCCACAGACAGATTGCTAGTTATTTCAGCATTTTCAGTGTCTGGTTAGGGAGAAGCACTCCATGTGCCTCTGTCAGTCTCCTGTTTCAATCTACCCTGTGCTGAGTTCAGGCAAAGTGATCAAACCATACTCACAGACAACCAGAACTGAGCCATAGTCAGTTCCAAAGAATCTGAGCAATCCTGAGAACTTGATATGCATTCATTCATAATAACCCTATGGAGAGATCTTTGCAAATTAACTTTAAAAATGAATGATTTTCTCATATATTCTATCTAATCCCTTTGGCTTGAGTTTAGCTGTATTCTGCAAAATTGAAATAAGACATATTTATTTCTTTTTGGTGTTTGCCATACTTTGACTTTAAATTTAATGAATTTAAGGGAGCCAGAAGTTTGACAAGATGCCTTAACAGGCCCACTAGGAAGACTCATATAGCTGCTTCCTTGAAGCATAGACATAAAATAAAAAAAAACCAAAAACCCATCAGGATAAATCTCTAGGCTTTGTCAAAGTGCCCTCTTGAGTTGCTCTCCGTTTGAATACACAGTATTTATTGTAGCACTTTGCTAAGTCCTGGGAACTTCTCTCCTAAGAGATTTTTATCAGTATGAAAAACAGCAGCTTTTCTAGGTTTTAAAGTATTGTTAGTCTTTTTCGCATTGGCTTTCCGATTATGCTAATTCTCAGAAAGAACATTTATTGATCTCAAGGAGTTAAGGGTTGTCTGTTTTTCTCCAGTGCTGTATCCTTCATGTTTAAGACCAGGTCTCAAATAAATGATGATAAAGTGTAATGACAGCTATCAGCTTTTGAGTGCTTTCTCCATGTCACTTACTGTTCGCTTTGGGCTCACTCTGTCATTTTAATGTGATGTTAGGACTTGAAATGTCCCCATGAGACAGGTATTCATTTTAAAGACTGAGAAACTGAGGCTTAGAAATCAAATCTTCCACAAATTCACATTGCTACACTGCCAGATTCACACTCTAAATCACTATGTGGTAGTGTTAGCACATTAGTGTGAATGTGAAACAATAAAGCACAAATAGACAGGAAAAGGAATTAGCATGAAACAAAATGCTTGAGGGCCTCAGAATTATGCATTACTAAAATCTCAAAGCAGGAAATGAACTTAAAGAACAACTAGTTTAGTTTCTCCTTTTTACCACTTAAGAAAACTAATCTCCAGGAAAACAAAGGAGCCTTTTGATAGCGAAGAAAACTAATCCTTGAGTATCAAGTCTCACCTATTTCCTCTGTCTTCCAGGAACACAGAGTTATGGCCATAACCATGCTGTTCACAAGCAGAAGTGAACATGATCCTGATCCTTTACTATGTTCCAAAGAAGCAAACATCTTCTTGTGTGTTGATGTGTTGATTGCATTTGCTTTGTGTGCTAGACTTAGGAAAACAGGTCTCTAAAGGAGAAATTAAGATCTGTGGGATCCATGAGTGGTTGCTTGCTGCTCTTCTCTGCCTCTAAGTTCACATTGATCAAACTTCGTGTGAGGTACAAGGCTGATGGGTCTGTGTTTGCTTGGAGAATTTATTACCTCCATACTGTATATTCCCAGCATTTTTCAAGCTGGTGCCTAGTTCTGAGTTGCACACGTCTTTGTTGGTACTACCCTTTTAAGCTTAGCTTTGGTCTTGGCTCTCTTCACTTTCTTTCTTTAAAAGAGATGGTGCTCTTTTAGAGACAAGGCATTTGCAGATCACTGATTTTGCTTTGTCAAGTCTCTGTGTATGTGAATCTTCTTTCCATTTTAAGTATTAACATGGTAACAAGGATGGAAGTTGTATTCTGAATCTTTAAATGTCTTTGACTTTTGGTTCTCCTAAGGATCTCTCCTAAGGACTTCCCTCGTGGCTCAGATGGTAAAGCGTCTGCCTACCATGTGGGAGACCCAGGTTCGATCCCTGGGTTGGGAAGATCCCCTGGAGAAGGAAATGGCAACCCACTCCAAAACTGTTGCCTGGAAAATCCCATGGACGGAGGAGCTTGGTAGACTATAGTCCATAGGGTCGCAAAGAGTTGGACACAACTAAGTGTCTTCACTCACTCACTCAAGAATCTTTCAGGAGTTGTAACCCTGATGCCCATGGTGGTGAGTTACTGATAGAGGTGAGGCAGAGGGTAGAAGAAGTGTGTGTATGCGTGTGTGATGAGCACCCTGCACCTGAAGGGAATCACAGCTGCAGGAGCTCTTCCTTACTCTTTGAGCTCTACCTCAGTCACAGGACGTCTTTCAGAATCCAGTGGCAGTCACTTCTGGGACATGGAATGACCCCTGTCACTCCTGGCAGCAGGAGAGGCCCCATGCTGGAGACAGGAGATCAGACACCTGCCAGCTTGGGAATATGTGCTGGGCCAGAGCACTTGACTACTTTAAGCCCAGGTTACTCTCTGGTAAAGTGATAGGAATTCAATGGTCTTTGTGGCTCTAGAATTTTATTTTTTAGTGTTCTTTAGAGCATGGTCATGAGTTCAGCAGGAAAAAAAAAACAAACCTCATTTCCATTCAGAACAGTTTCACAATGGTGCTCTAACTCACTAGATGGTCAATCATAATGAAATGGGAGCCCGACTTCCCCTCAGTTTTGCATTTCTCGTGTTTTCCAGTGTATTTGTGAGGCTGAAACAGCCCTCTAGAGAGTACTCCCACATCTATTTACTAACTGGCTGATAACAGAAGTAGAGAATAAGAACTCAGACGTGCATAAGACTGGAAAATAATTCTTTCTTCTTTCTGCTGCTGCTGCTAAGTTGCTTCTGTCGTGTCCGACTCTGTGCGACCCCATAGACGGCAGCCCACTAGGCTCCTCTGTCCCTGGGATTCTCCAGGCAAGAATACTGGAGTGGGTTGCCATTTCCTTCTCCAATGCAGGAAAGTGAAAAGTGAAAGTAAAGTCGCTTAGTTGTGTCCAACTCTTAGCAACCCCATGGACTGCAGCCTACCAGGCTCCTCTGTCCATGGGATTTTCCAGGCAAGAGTACTGGAGTGGGTTGCCACTGCCTTCTCCGTTCTTCTTTCTATTATACAGAAAAACAAAGGATGGTATTTGTGCATCTGTGGCCCTTTCTGTGGGCAAATACTTGTCCATATTATTATAATTTGTTTTTTGTACATAATTGGGTGTTCCACCTCTTCTCTGAACTTTGTAACTTTTCATTATACTTCTTATCTAGAATAATCAGAAAACCTCACTTAAATGCAAAACCTCACTTCATCTGCAAAATTTATTTGGTCAGAACCTGGACTTGGCTGCCTATGAGGCTATCTTTGAGATACATGTTTGCTTTTTTATTTTCTTACATGATGTAACTGCTTTATGGAAGCACATAATGGGGCTGTGTTCTGTTCTCTTTCTCCTCAATAACTCAGGAAAGATGGCTATTATGATTTCCTGAAGAGGTGGGAGGATTAAAGCCTCCCCATGTGCTAGTCGTGGCTGGAAGGAGAAACCATTGTGCAAGGGAACCGTCTGAGTCTGGAGATAAAATTCCCATTATAACCTCTTTAAGTATTTCTTCGTTTAAATGGGGTGGAGGAGATTATCCTCTTCACAAATGTAATATCTTTCTTTCTGAGCCAAGTGAAATGTGCTGTTTCTTTCCTCTAGATTAGAAAAAATAATAGGATGCTCTTTACCTTCTTTCATTTTGTTAGACAACTAATAATTCAGACTCCTTTTTGTTTAGCTTATGCAGTGTATGGAAAGGCACAATAAGCAGGGATTCCCAGAGCACAGTACTGAGGGCATACACCCCTGTCTGGCTTTCTTCAGGAGCTCACTGGCAGCCTCAGCAAGGCTCTGTGCCAGCTCTTGGCTCATTCCAAAGCCACATGCACACTGATAAAATCTTTGGTGGTTTGGGCTGGTTTATAATCTGTTTTACTGAGGTTTAGTTCAAGGCCTTTAGGGCAGAGATCTCCTGTGAGCTGAAATAAAAAGGTCTGATTTGGAAGAGGTTCGATCCTGCCAAATGGAAGTGGCACATTTCCAAGTGTACATGCTGAGTTGCCTTAGAACACATCCACCCAGAACACAGACATGCATTAGGCAGCTCTTTGTAGAAGGCCTGTGCTGAGCACAAGTGGGGATTGAAAGGCAGATGACTACCATGAGATACTGGCCTTCAAAAAGCACCTCTCAAGTTAGAAAGAAATAAGCCAAAGATGCACAAAGAATATCATTCAGTCTAAACACAACATCTTATATGTGAGATGGTACAAGACCCACAGAAATGTAGAAGAGATTTTTTTTTCCCAGATGGAGGACTCAGGTTTAGAAATATCAGACAAGCCAAATTATAGACATCCTGGATACTAGTGATGCTAAAGAGAGCAGACTTACTTGACAGATGTCATTTTTTTTGACCACTCAGACTCAACCCCCTTCCAAGGTGGGGCAGTTGTCTGTCATGTACAACCTTGGCAGAAGGCTTTTCTTACCTCTCTGCCTCTGACAACCAGATACTAAGTTGTCACCTTGGCTCAGGCAGTTAGGTTCTCCTGCTGGGAGTCACTCTGGAGTAAGTGGGTCAATATCAGGGGACTATTAGAATTGACTCATTGTGTCTGTGGGGATGCTTATTGGTTTTCAGTGGCAGCAGTGTGCTAGTCATTATTTCTGCTCTGATATACCCAACTAAATACAGAACAGCACGGAGAGATAAGAAAGCCTTCATAAGTGAACAATGAAAAGAAATAGAGGAAAACAATAAAATGGAAAGACTAGAGATCTCTTCAAGAAAATTAGAGATACCAAGGGGATGTTTCATGCAAAGAAGGGCACAATAAAGGACAGAAATGGCAAGGACCTAACAAAAGCAGAAGAGATTAAGAAGAGGTGGCGAGAATATACAGAAGAACTATACAAAGAATGTCTTAATGACCCAGATAACCACAAAGGTGTGGTCACTCACCTAGAGCCAGACATCCTGGAATATGAAGTCAAGTGGACCTTAGGAAGCATTACTACAAACAAAACTACTGGAGGTGATGTCATTCCAGATGAGCTATTTAAAATCCTAAAAGATGGTGCTGTTAAAGTGCTACACTCAGTATGCCAGCAAATTTGGAAAACTCAGCAGTGGACTGGAATAAGTCAGTTTTCACTCCAATCCCACAGAAGGGTAATATCAAAGAATGTTCAAACTATCACACAATTATGCTCATTCCAGCTGCTAGTAAGGTAATGCTCAAAATTCTCCAGGCTAGGCTTCAACAGTACATGAACTGAGAACTTCCAGATGTTCAAGCTGGATTTAGAAACTAATACAATTATGTAAAGTTTAAAAATAAAATAAAATTAAAAAAAAAAAAAAAGAAAAGGCAGAGGAACTAGAGATCAAATTACCAATATCTTTTGGATCATAGGAAAAGCAAGGGAATTTCAGAAAAACATCTGCTTCATTGACTATACAAAAGCCTTTGACTGTGTGGATCACAACAAGCTGTGGAAGATGGGAATACCAGACCACCTTACATGCCTCCTGAGAAACCTGTATACAGGTCAAGAAGCAACAGTTAGAACTTGACATGGAACAATGGATTGGTTCAAAATTGAGAAAAGAGTACATTAAGGCTGTATATTGTCACCCTGATTATTTAACTTATATGCAGAATACATCATGCAAAATGCTGGGCTGGAAGAATCACAAGCTGGAATCAAGATTGCCAGGAGAAATAGCAATAACCTCAGATATGCAGGTGACACCACCCTTACAGCAGAAAGTGAAGAGAAACTAAAGAACTTTTTGATGAAGGTGAAAGGGGATGGTGGAAAAGCTGGCTTAAGACTCAACATTCAAAAGACTAAGATCATGGCATCTGGTCCCATCATGGCAAATAGATGGGGAAAAAATGGCAACAGTGACAGACTGTATTTTTGGGGGCTCCAAAATCACTGCAGATGTTGACTGTAGCCATGAAATTAAAAGACGCTTGCTCCTTAGAAGAAAAGTTTGACAAAACTAAATAGCATATTAAAAAGCAGAGACATTACTTTGCCAACAAAGTTCCTTGTAGTCAAAGCTATGTTTTCTCCAGTAGTCTTGTGTGGATGTGAGAGTTGGGCCATAAAGAAGGCTGAGTGCTGAAGAATTGATGCTTTGTGAACTATGATGTTGGAGAAGACTCTTAAGAGCCCCTTGGACTGCCAGGAGATCAAGCCAGTCCATCCTAAAGGAAATCAACCCTGAATGTTCATTGGAAGGACTGATGCTGAAGTTGAAACTCCAGTATTTTGGTCATCTAATGTGAACAGCTGACTGATTGGAAAAGTCTCTGATGCTGGGAGAGATTGAGGGCAGAAGGAGAGGAGAGCATCAGAGAATGGGATGGCTGGGTGGCAGCTCTGATGCAATGGACATGAACTTGGGCAAACTTCGGGAGATAGTGAGGGGCAGAGAGGCTTGGTGTGCTACAGTCCATGGGGTCGCAAAGAGTGAGACACAACCGGGCTACTGAACAATGAATGATCGAAGGTCTGTAATGTGATTTACAATAACTATCTTATTGACTATCCTACAACCTGATAAGATGAGCAAGTTTATGTTATTAGTTTCTAAATAAAGAAGATGATAATTATTAGGTGAGCCCACTGGGAGCTAGGCAAGTGTAGGCTGTTATCAGGTTGAAATGGTTATGAGTAGGGCACTATTATTAGTCAACTGAGATTGGATATGCGATACCAGAATTTGCCTTTGCAGGATGGATACAGGATATGTTTATATACAACCAAGTCTTCAAGAAGATAAAATTGGCAAGATGTTTAGACAACAGAAAAATTCAAGGGATCTTGCCATTGGATTATACTTGGGGAAGCAAAAGCACGTAGACAAATTCTTATTGGGAAGGAATGACTGCATATAATTATGACATATAGGCTGTATGTTGGTTGATGCTATGAGTGTGAGTCAGTAGCATAGTACCATAGCTGGGACAGAAAGGGTGACATAGAAAAGTCAGGAGAGAATTTTATCTGGCCTTGATATTGGTCCATCATGTGTTCCCATGTTTCTCTTTTCTCTCCTCCCACTCCCCCTCTTCCCTTCCTTCTTCTCTTCACTGTTGTAAGTTACTTATTCCACCTAGACAGTTGATATCATCTTGCTTATTTCAATTTATCTGATAGAAATGTTCCACACCTTCTACCCTGTCTATAACAGATGTCTTTACCTGGAGGGCGGAGATAGAATTCAGGGCATCAGTGAAACTAGATAGGTAAAATTATATCATTATTGTCAATATGTTACTGAAATTGAATATTTTCTTCAATTATCAGTATAGATCATAAACCATAGAAGCAGTAGCAGTATCTTGTCTGTGGCTTCATTCATAGAAATCAAAGTATTCTCATGCCATATTACAGTTACAGATACCTCTTTATATAATTTATGCTTATCATTATGGTGAAATTATGTTAGTTTATTTGGCCAGCTGCTGGGTCTTATAATTTAATGTGTTATTAAAGCAGCATATATGTTACTATTTCACAAATTAAAAAATTTCAATATATAGTCAGTTCTGCTATATTGCAACGTGCATATTCTTAAAAATCACCCTGCAGAGTCACACCATAAAAACCATAGAGTTCAGGAGAAACGTGGGGTTCAAGATATAACACTCAAAAATCTTATCAATTATGCATGAAAGTAAAGATAGAAACCTAATAAAAATGGTAGCCCAGTCATACCCAGTTATATGTTAAATGGTTAAGAAATACATCAATTCATAAGTACTAGAATAAGTATGGTACCTCACCTTGAAAATGCCTGGAGTCGGAAATGGCAACCCACTCCAGTATTCCTGCTGGATAATCCCACGTACAGAGGACTGGCAGGCTATAGTCCACGGGATCACAAAGAGTCCGATATGACTGAGCAACTGAGCACACACCTTGACAAAGACATGCATATGTTTGTAGAAGTGGGGGAGGCTTGTGAGTTACGCTGAGGTGGGGTCATTTCAACTCCCACTTTGTCACACTGGTGCAATGGGTGCACCAGAGAGCTCTCCTGGGGCACTGAGGAAGCTGGGGACCGTCTGGGGCTTCTGTGTACTCTTAGGCCTCAGGCTCAGTGAGAGCCGATTTTGAACTAGCCTGGTGTTTCTTGTGGAGGAAATGGTGCATAAACAAACATGAATCTGTGCTATGCCCAGACTGCTCCCTAACATATCATTGTACTGGAACAAACTCATGTTTTCCAAACAAGCAGTATAGCAAAAATGGCTATTATTGATTTCCTCTGTGATCCAAGTATTTTATTTCAAATATTTTGAAATATGATGAGGTCTTAGATTCCAGGCTTACAAAGTGTCCATTGCACAAAAAAGGTCAGGAATTCCCTGCTCCAACAGCCCATTTTCCTTCACCAGTTCAAATGCCTGTAATTCCTCTATGGAGCCCAGTCCGTCGCCTGTTTTGCTGCCCTTCCCCCCACCCCCTTGCCTATCTATAATGATTTCTGTCACCTTAGTGCTTATTTGAATTTTTTAAATCTCTCATATCAAAATTTAATTACAGTCTGTTTTTTATATTGTTTTGTGTCCTTTCTCTCTGTAACTGTGTTCTAAGCTTCTTAGAGACCATATGCTTTCTGTTCTTTTCATTCCTTTTAGTATTATAGAAATTTATTATATAATTTTTCATTGAATGAATTACCAAAATAATATTATTCAGCCTAGGAAAGTAAAGGAAAGCAGGAACTGTAGTAGTTAGTGGTTCACTAGTGTTAATTGTTCAGAGAAGGCAATGGCACCCACTCCAGTACTCTTGCCTGGGAAATCCCATGGACAGCGGAGCCTGGTGGGCTGCAGTCCATGGGGTCGTGAAGAGTTGGACCCGACTGAGCGACTTCACTTTCACTTTTCACTTTCATGCATTGGAGAAGGAAATGGCAACCCACTCCAGTATTCTTGCCTGGAGAATCCCAGGGACGGAGGAGCCTGGTGGGCTGCCGTCTATGGGGTCTCACAGTCAGACATGACTGACATGACTTAGCAGCAGCAGCAGCATTGTTAATTGTTGATGAGACCAGAGTGGGTGGGGCAGAATGCCCTTGCATTCTAAATGCTCAGAAGAGAAGCTAACAGGTGGGAAAGGACTCCATGCATTGTGCTAAGAATATAGAGAATTCCTTGCAAGAATTTCAACTACTTAGAGGCTCTACTGGGAGAAACTGTGGGACACTTGCCCTGAAGCCCTTTTTATCTAGAGTAGAATCTTCCTTTGTTTGGTTGAAAACACTGCCATGTTTAAAAGTAGCAGAGATAGAGTTAGATGCTTTTGGCATTTTAGGTCTTTAAATAATCCTTTGCTCAAGCCACACTTTAGTAAGTCACCCACAGAGCGGAACCCGTATTTGGAAGTTTCTGAGCCTCCGTATGGGCTTGTTCGGCGTCCTTATGTTAGGGTGACAAGGTTTGAAGCTAAAACTGAGAAGGAGCCAATGCTGCTGCAGAAGCCTCTTCCAGACCCACTGTGCTAGTTTTGAACCAAGGCATTTTCTGTCCGCAGCCATATGCAGTGTGAATGGGCCACAGATGTACATCGAGTGAGTGGGTGAAACAGCGTTTGGTGGGAAATGACAGTTTTATGGCATTAGTCCTTGAAGCCCCAGGTGCACTTATTCATCCCTCATGTATTTTAAGCTTTCAGCCTTGGGGTTATTTCAGTGGGTTAGCATCTGTATTGTCAAGATGAGCCTTGAGATGAATCAGAGAGGAGAGAACAAGTCATCCGTGGAACTGGGAGAGGACATGAGAGGATCCTTATTGAGAGATGTGAGATGAGAGTGTGATGATGCAACCAAGGGGAAGGTCATGGCTTTCTGTCTTTCCATTTGACTGTCCAGCTTGCTGATATTACTGCCCTGGCCCAGAGCCTACCTTGGTTTGGGCAGATTGAACCTCACTTTGTGTACTTCCCTGGAACATCCAGAGCCTATGGCTGGAGTACCCTGACACAGACCATGAGTTATAATTTCTTAGCTCAGTGTATCCTGCCCCCTGACTTTTGATCAGGGATTGTACTCTTCTCTTTCTGACTAGTTAATGAATCAGATGAAGGATCCTTTTTGTTAAAGTGAGTCAGAGCTGTATCTATATATGGCCACTGACTTGACTGTTCAAAAAAATTTGTCATTAATTTGAATAAATATATTTTGGACAATTTGGCTATAAAGAGCCTTTGGATGATAATTGATTTTTTCTTGTAATTTTCTTGGTATCATTTCTCAGACTTATTTAGTGGTAGATTTCTAACACTTTTACCACCTTTAAAATTATACAAAGTCATTATACAAAATGGCTCAGACAGTAAAGAATCTGCCTGCAATGTAGGAGACCTTGGTTAATCCCTGGGTCGGGAAGATCCCATGGAGAAGGAAATGGCTGCACACTTTAATATTCTTGCCTGGGAATCCCATGGACAGAGGAGCTTGGTGGGCTGTAGTCCATGGGGTCACAAGGAGTCGGACATAAGTGACTAACACACACAAAGTTATACGAAGTCATTATACAAAATATGATTAGCAGTAGCTGAAATATTTATTGAAGTCCACACACTGACCAATAGCATTCATAGTGAACACAGTTTAGGTAACAGCGCATTTTTTTTTTAATCCAAAGAATGTTACGGAATGTACAGATCAACGAGCAAGCATATCAAGACCTTGGACTTGTTTGAGATTCAGAGTAAGTTTCAAACCAGAAAAGGAATGAACACAAGCAGCATTCCTATAAAATAGCTATAGGAGTAGAGTAGCTCAGGGAGAAAGATTGTTTTGAAAATATACCTGGTGAAATAGTCTGGTGGAAAGACTGTCTCTTAGAAATTCTTATGTTCCTATAGCATTTATTTCCAGATTGTCCTGGGCTTAAACTTGGACAGGAGGGTCCCCTGCCTGAACCAGCTTGTTAGAGGACTCCAATGTGGTCTTTTTCTGGTCACACCATTCCACACTGAGTAAAAATTCCAGGACAGTGGGGTAGTGCAAGAAATCACAGCCTTTGCTTTCATAGACCGTGGTCAAGGCATCTGACTGCTGGAATTTTCTGCTCAAAAGGACCTAAGCTAAGAGTCAGGTCTATCCTTCAGTGTGCAGGTTGAATTTCATACAAAGGATGGCCAAAGACAGCTGTTTGTAGGGGCGGGTATATGAATGGCAGCCAAACAACAGTGTTTGTATGTGTGCTTGTAAATTCCAGTGAGGAGGTGAGTTGATGCAGAGAGAAGGAAGATGGGCTTGAGCCCAAGGGATTCAGCTCTTTCTGAACCAGTACCTTCTGGGGCAGAACTTTCCAGGGATGCTTCGCACATACTGTCTCATTCAATCCTGCACAATGCTTCAGGGTAATATTTTTATCCTCACATTATGGGAATGACGTTGTGGGGAGTGTAGTGCCTAACCTGAGAAGTCGAATCACAGTTTAAACCTCGTGTGATCAGGTTCCAAAGTGCATGTTTGTTTCCACTGTGTTAGGTGACCTGTTAACAACAGCTTTGCTTTTACACTTTCCTAGTTCTCCCCAGACCGTGGCACACAATGATATGCAATAAATGTTTGCTGAGCAACTAAATAGTAGAACAAAATATTTGTTCACCTTTGCTATTAATGGGATGCAGAGTAGAATTATGGTGTTGATGAGAAATTCCAGGTAAAATGTGCTGAGAGGGACATTTCACTCCTGATCTATCTCTGCTGTCGAGTTTGTTGACCTTACCTAGATACTGTGGCTGTTCTAGATTACTGGGCTACCCTTTCCAGTAGTCAGCCCAGTAAATAACTGCAAATTTTCTGGCCAGCATGGACTCAAATGTCCAGAAAGAACGTTTAGTCTTGGGAAATAGTAACAGCATGTTTGTTGTAGTCTTTTTCTTTCTTTCCTTAAAATGACACAAAACTCTGAGTGTTAAGGTGATGCAAGAGGGGTTGTCAGAATGCCTGCCTCTCACGGATTCACTGGTGTGGTCCCTCTGTTGGTAAATTCTTGTTCTTGGCTCTCCTGTGCTGTGGTTATTCCCTTGTGCAGCTGCTTTTGCTCTCCCTCCTGAAACATTCACCTATGCCGGCTCTCAGCTTTGTCTTTTCTGATGCTCCCTCTCACTTATCTGAGCTGCCAAGACCATTCTTTGCTGTTGGCAGAAAGCTCTGGAACACTATCCTAACTTCTGCTCTAGACTACTTTTGGTATTTTCCCCATTTGTTCCCATCTGTACACTTAATTGTTTGGCTGATGTATCTGTCTGCCTTGCTGGACTACAGCCCCATTTGAGGGCAGATTTTGTCTCTCTTATTTATCATCGAATCACCACATCTTACACGATACGAGGCACATGGAAAGCACTACGTTTTTATAGAATGATTGAATGAACTGCCATCATAACTGAGTCATTAAATATTTTTTTCAAAGAAGTTCTAGCATTAGGTGTCAGATCAGGAATTTTTTCATGGAAAGCTTGTAGTCTCCTCTAGAGCATAATTGCATCTGCTTTCTTGGAATACTCATCTGGAGTGTGGTCACCAAGTACCCTTCCAGAGTGATATGCTACTTCTAGGACACTCCCTTTTTCTTCTGAAGAGAAAGCCAAACTAACTCTTCTCAGAAAAAGTGATTCAATCTCATCAGACTTCAGAAAAGTTCTATTTACTTATCCAGGTGACAGCCGAGTCCCCATTGTGTCCCTTCAGACTCCCTTTACTCAGTCACTGTGCAGAAAAGGGTCCAATTGCCTATGTCTCTCGGTGACTTGGGTGAGACAGCCTTCCAGGTAAACTATTTTCTAAAACCATAACTCTGAATCCTAAGGCTCACTCAGCAAGATTGAACTTTTGCAACAAGGCTAGTGACCATTTGGAGAAAGAATTCTTTCATTATGCTGCTCATAGTAATCATTATTTTATCTTTGCTTTCATTCTTTTCAAACTTAAATAGATTATTTTGTTTGACAAAAATATAGAAAAAATATGAAAATCATCTGTTAAACATGATGAATTTTCATACAATGATCACATTCATGTAACTTCCATCCAGATCAAGAAATTGAATATTACCAACATCCTAGTTATCTACCTCAAACTTCCTTCCATTTCTATCCCCCAATGGTAATATTGTTTGACCAGTTTTCAAACTTTCATAAATTAAATTATTCATTATACATTCTCTTAAGATTGACAAGTCAGCATCGTATGTGTGATGTTCATTTATATTGTTATACGTAACAGTAGTTTGCTCCTTTTCATTGCTGTATGCATGCTAAGTCACTTCAGCCATGTCCGACTCTTTGAGACCCTATGGACTGTAGCCCATGAGGTTCCTCTGTCCATGGGATTCTCCAGGCAAGAATACTGGAGTGGCTTGCCATGCCTTCCTCCAGGTGATCTTCCTGACCCAGGAATTGAAACAGTGTCTCTTATACCTGCATTGGCAGGCGGGTACTTTACCACTAGTGCCACCTGGGAAGCCCCATTCATTGCTGTATAGTATTCCACGATATTATATATATATATACATATATATATATAAAAATATACCCCAGTCTAAGTATCCATTATCCCTTCTTCTGTTGATGGACATCTGGGTTATTTATAGTTCAGAACTATTACAAATAATGACCCTGTACTTTTATTATGGCCACATGAATGCATTTTTGTTGGGTATATACCAGGGAGTGAAATAGCTGGTACAAAGATATACATATATTCAGCTTTAGTGGATTCTATCTAGTGGTTTTTTTTTGGTGTAGGAATCTAAGCAGGGGATAAAGAAGACATGATAACTCTCAAGACCCCCTGGGAGTTAGGAAACTTCTGAAAAAGATCCAAGAAACAGTTGTTTGGGCTATACATTTTTGATTTAATGTTAATGCAATCTAAGCTTCAACAACTTTAAAATGACCTAAGCCTGTAATGGACTTCCTCAGTGACTAAGTGGTAAAGAATCCACCTGCAATGCAGCAGTTGCAGGAAACACAGGTTCAATCCCTGAGTCAGGAAGATCCCCTGGAGAAGGGAATGGCAACCCACTCCAGTATTCTTGCCTGGTGAATCCCATGGCCAGAGGAACCTGGCGAGCTACAGTCCATAGGGTCGCAAAGAGTCAGACATGACTGAAGCGACTTAACATGCACCAACACAAGCCTGTAATGTAAATATAGAAGCAAAAGTTATAAAGATACAGTGTATACCTGATGGCAAAGTAACCTAAATAGCTGTCCGTGGGTCAGAAATACCCATCCCTTTTGCTGTCTTGCATATAGGGTCATCGTTACCATCTTTCTAAACTCCATATATATGCGTTAATATACTGTATTGGTGTTTTTCTTTCTGACTTAGTTCACTCTGTATAATAGGCTCCAGTTTCATACACCTCATTAGAACTGATTCAAATGCATTCTTTCTAATAGCTGAGTAATTGGAAGGAAAGTTACGACCAACCTAGATAGCATGTTCAAAAGCAGAGACATTACTTTGCCAACAAAGGTCCATGTAGTCAAGGCTATGGTTTTTCCAATAGTCATGTATGGATGTGAGAGTTGGACTGCGAAGAAAACTGAGCGCCGAAGAATTGATGCTTTTTATTTTTTATTTATTTATTTTTTAAATTTTATTTTATTTTTAAACTTTACATAATTGTATTAGTTTTGCCAAATATCAAAATGAATCTGCCACAGGTATACATGTGTTCCCCATCCTGAACCCTCCTCCCTCCTCCCTCCCCATTCCATCCCTCTGGGTTGTCCTAGTGCACCAGCCCCAAGCATCCAGTATCGTGCATTGAACCTGGACTGGCAACTCGTTTCATACACGATATTTTACATGTTTCAATGCCATTCTCCCAAATCTTCCCACCCTCTCCCTCTCTCACAGAGTCCATAAGACTGTTCTATACATCAGTGTCTCTTTTGCTGTCTCGTACACAGGGTTATTGTTACCATCTTTCTAAATTCCATATATATGTGTTAGTATACTGTATTGGTGTTTTTCTTTCTGGCTTACTTCACTCTGTATAATAGGCTCCAGTTTCATCCACCTCATTAGAACTGATTCAAATGTATTCTTTTTAATGGCTGAGTAATACTCCATTGTGTATATGTACCACCGCTTTCTTATCCATTCATCTGCTGATGGACATCTAGGTTGCTTCCATGTCCTGGCTATTGTAAACAGTGCTGCGATGAACATTGGGGTACACGTGTCTCTTTCCCTTCTGGTTTCCTCAGTGTGTATGCCCAGCAGTGGGATTGCTGGATCATAAGGCAGGTCTATTTCCAGTTTTTTAAGGAATCTCCACACTGTTCTCCATAGTGGCTGTACTAGTTTGCATTCCCACCAACAGTGTAAGAGGGTTCCCTTTTCGCCACACCCTCTCCAGCATTTATTGCTTGTAGACTTTTGGATCGCAGCCATTCTGACTGGCGTGAAATGGTACCTCATAGTGGTTTTGATTTGCATTTCTCTGATAATGAGTGATGTTGAGCATCTTTTCATGTGTTTGTTAGCCATCTGTATGTCTTCTTTGGAGAAATGTCTATTTAGTTCTTTGGCCCATTTTTTGATTGGGTCATTTATTTTTCTGGAGTTGAGCTGTAGGAGTTGCTTGTATACTCTCGAGATTAGTTGTTTGTCAGTTGCTTCATTTGCTATTATCTTCTCCCATTCTGAAGGCTGTCTTTTCACCTTGCTAATAGTTTCCTTTGATGTGCAGAAGCTTTTAAGGTTAATTAGGTCCCATTTGTTTATTTTTGCTTTTATTTCCAATATTCTGGGAGGTGGGTCATAGAGGATCCTGCTGTGATGTGTGTCAGAGAGTGTTTTGCCTATGTTCTCCTCTAGGAATTTTATAGTTTCTGGTCTTACGTTTAGATCTTTAATCCATTTTGAGTTTATTTTTGTGTATGGTGTTAGAAAGTGTTCTCGTTTCATTCTTTTACAAGTGGTTGACCAGATTTCCCAGCACCACTTGTTAAAAAGATTGTCTTTAATCCATTGTATATTCTTGCCTCCTTTGTCAAAGATAAGGTGTCCATATGTGCGTGGATTTCTCTCTGGGCTTTCTGTTTTGTTCCATTGATCTATATTTCTGTCTTTGTGCCAGTACCATACTGTCTTGATAACTGTGGCTTTGTAGTAGAGCCTGAAGTCAGGTAGGTTGATTCCTCCAGTTCCATTCTTCTTTCTCAAGATCGCTTTGGCTATTCGAGGTTTTTTGTATTTCCATACAAATTGTGAAATTATTTGTTCTAGCTCTGTGAAGAATGCTGTTGGTAGCTTGATAGGGATTGCATTGAATCTATAGATTGCTTTGGGTAGTATACTCATTTTCACTATATTGATTCTTCCAATCCATGAACATGGTATATTTCTCCATCTGTTAGTGTCCTCTTTGATTTCTTTCACCAGTGTTTTATAGTTTTCTATATATAGGTCTTTAGTTTCTTTAGGTAGATATATTCCTAAGTATTTTATTCTTTCCGTTGCCATGGTGAATGGAATTGTTTCCTTAATTTCTCTTTCTGTTTTCTCATTATTAGTGTATAGGAATGCAAGGGATTTCTGGGTGTTGATTTTATATCCTGCAACTTTACTATAGTCATTGATTAGTTCTAGTAATTTTCTGGTGGAGTCTTTAGGGTTTTCTATGTAGAGGATCATGTCATCTGCAAATAGTGAGAGCTTTACTTCTTCTTTTCCAATTTGGATTCCTTTTATTTCTTTTTCTGCTCTGATTGCTGTGGCCAAAACTTCCAAAACTATGCTGAATTGTAATGATGAAAGTGGGCACCCTTGTCTTGTTCCTGACTTTAGAGGAAATGCTTTCAATTTTTCACCATTGAGGATAATGTTTGCTGTGGGTTTGTCATATATAGCTTTTATTATGTTGAGGTATGTTCCTTCTATTCCTGCTTTCTGGAGAGTTTTTTTTTTTTATCATAAATGGATGTTGAATTTTGTCAAAGGCTTTCTCTGCATCTATTGAGATAATCATATGGTTTTTATCTTTCAATTTGTTAATGTGGTGTATTACATTGATTGATTTGCGGATATTGAAGAATCCTTGCATCCCTGGGATAAAGCCCACTTGGTCATGGTGTATGATCTTTTTAATGTGTTGTTGGATTCTGATTGCTAGAATTTTGTTAAGGATTTTTGCATCTATGTTCATCAGTGATATTGGCCTGTAGTTTTCTTTTTTTGTAGGATCTTTGTCAGGTTTTGGTATTAGGGTGATGGTGGCCTCATAGAATGAGTTTGGAAGTTTACCATCCTCTGCAATTTTCTGGAAGAGTTTGAGCAGGATAGGTGTTAGCTCTTCTCTAAATTTTTGGTAGGATTCAGCTGTGAAGCCATCTGGACCTGGGCTTTTGTTTGCTGGAAGATTTTTGATTACAGTTTCAATTTCCGTGTTTGTGATGGGTCTGTTAAAATTTTCTGTTTCTTCCTGGTCGAGTTTTGGAAAGTTGTACTTTTCTAAGAATTTGTCCATTTCTTCCACGTTGTCCATTTTATTGGCATATAATTGTTGATAGTACTCTCTTATGATCCTTTGTATTTCTGTGTTGTCTGTTGTGATCTCTCCATTTTCATTTCTAATTTTATTGATTTGATTTTCCTCCCTTTGTTTCTTGATGAGTCTGGCTAATGGTTTGTCAATTTTATTTATCCTTTCAAAAAACCAGCTTTTGGTTTTGTTGATTTTTGCTATGGTTTCTTTTGCATTTATTTCTGCTCTAAGTTTTAAGATTTCTTTCCTTCTACTAACCCTAGGGTTTTCATTTCTTCCTTTTCTAGTTGCTTTAGGTGTAGAGTTAGGTTATTTATTTGACTTTTTTCTTGTTTCTTGAGGTGTGCCTGTATTGCTATGAACTTTCCCCTTAGCACTGCTTTTACAGTGTCCCACAGGTTTTGGGTTGTTGTGTTTTCATTTTCATTCGTTTCTATGCAAATTTTGATTTCTTTTTTGATTTCTTCTGTGATTTGTTGGTTATTCAGCAGCGTGTTTTTCAGCCTCCATATGTTGGAATTTTTAATAGTTTTTCTCTTGTAATTGAGATCTAATCTTACTGCATTGTGGTCAGAAAAGATGCTTGGAATGATTTCTATTTTTTTGAATTTACCAAGGCTAGCTTTATGGCCCAGGATGTGATCTATCGTGGAGAAGGTTCCATGTGCGCTTGAGAAAAAGGTGAAATTCATTGTTTTGGGATGAAATGTCCTATAGATATCAATTAGGTCTAACTGGTCTATTGTATCGTTTAAGTTTGTGTTTCCTTGTTAATTTTCTGTTTAGTTGATCTAGCCATAGGTGTGAGTGGGGTATTAAAGTCTCCCACTATTATTGTGTTATTGTTAATTTCTCCTTTCATACTTGTTAGCATTTGTCTTACATACTGCGGTGCTCCCGTGTTGGGTGCATATATATTTATAATTGTTACATCTTCTTCTTGGATTGATCCTTTGATCATTATGTAGTAACCATCTTTGTCTCTTTTCACAGCCTTTGTTTTAAAGTCTATTTTATCTGATATGAGTATTGCTACTCCTGTTTTCTTTTGGTCCCTATTTGCATGGAAAATCTTTTTCCAGCCCTTCACTTTCAGTCTGTATGTGTCCCCTGTTTTGAGGTGGGTCTCTTGTAGACAACATATGTAGGGGTCTTGTTTTTGTATCCATTCAGCCAGTCTTTGTCTTTTGGTTGGGGCATTCAACCCATTTACGTTTAAGGTAATTACTGGTAAGTATGATCCCGTTGCCATTTACTTGATTGTTTTGGGTTCGAATTTATACACCGTTTTTGTGTTTCCTGTCTAGAGAATATCCTTTAGTATTTGTTGGAGAGCTGGTTTGGTGGTGCAGAATTCTCTCAGTATTTGCTTGTCTGAAAAGCTTTTGATTTCTCCTTCATACTTGAATGAGATCCTTGCTGGGTACAATAATCTGGGCTGTAGGTTATTTTCTTTCATTATTTTAAGTATGTCTTGCCATTCCCTCCTGGCTTGAAGAGTTTCTATTGAAAGATCAGCTGTTATCCTTATGGGTATTCCCTTGTGTGTTATTTGTTGTTTTTCCCTTGCTGCTTTTAATATTTGTTCTTTGTGTTTGATCTTTGTTAATTTGATTAATATGTGTCTTGGGGTGTTTTGCCTTGGGTTTATCCTGTTTGGGACTCTCTGGGTTTCTTGGACTTGGGTGATTATTTCCTTCCCCATTTTAGGGAAGTTTTCAACTATTATCTCCTCAAGTATTTTCTCATGGTCTTTCTTTTTGTCTTCTTCTTCTGGGACCCCTATGATTCGAATGTTGTAGCATTTAATATTGTCCTGGAGGTCTCTGAGATTGTCCTCATTTCTTTTAATTCGTTTTTCTTTTATCCTCTCTGATTCATTTATTTCTACCATTCTATCTTCTAATTCACTAATCCTATCTTCTGCCTCTGTTATTCTACTATTTGTTGCCTCCAGAGTGTTTTTAAATTTCACTTATTGCATTATTCATTATATATTGACTCTTTTTTATTTCTTCTAAGTCCTTGTTAAACCTTTCTTGCATCTTCTCAATCCTTGCCTCCAGGCTATTTATCTGTGATTCCATTTTAATTTCAAGATTTTGGATCAATTTCACTATCATTATTCGGAATTCTTTATCAGGTAGATTCCCTATCTCTTCCTCTTTTGTTTGGTTTGGTGGGCATTTATCCTGTTCCTTTATCTGCTGGCTATTCCTCTGTCTCTTCATCTTGTTTAAATTGCTGAGTTTGGGGTGTCCTTTCTGTATTCTGGCAGTTTGTGGAGTTCTCTTTATTGTGGTGTTTCCTCACTGTGTGTGGGTTTGTACAGGTGGCTTGTCACGGTTTCCTGGTTAGGGAAGCTTGTGTTGGTGTTCTGGTGGATGGAGCTGTATTTCTTCTCTCTGGAGTGTAATGAAATGTCCAGTAATGTATTATGAGATGTCTATGGTTTTGGGGTGACTTTGGGCAGCCTGTATCTTGAAGCTCAGGGCTGTGTTCCTTTGTTGCTGGAGACTTTGCTTGGTATGTCTTGCCCTGGAACTTGTTGGCCCTTGTGTGGTGCTTGGTTTCAGTGTCAGTATGGAGGCGTTTGATGAGCTCCTGTTAATTAATGTTCCTTGGAGTCAGGAGTTCCCTGGAGTCAGGGTTTGGACTTAAGCCTCCTACTTCCAGTTATCAGTCTTATTTTTACAGTAGTTTCAAAACTTCTCCTTCTATACAGCACCATTGATAAAACATCTACGTTAAAGATGAAAAGTTTCTCTACTGTGAGGGTCACTCAGAGAGGTTCACAGCGTTACATGGAGAAGAGAAGTGGGAGGAGGGAGTTAGAGGTGACCCAAATGAGATGAGGTGGAATCAATAGTGGAGAGAGTGGGCTAGCCAGTAGTCACTTCCTTATGTGCACTCCACAACTGGACCGCTCAGAGATGTTCACGGAGTTATACAGAGAAGAGAAGAAGGAGGCAGGAGACCAGAAGGTGGCCAGAAGGATAAAAGGGGAAATGAAAAGGAGGGAGACAGATCCAGCCAGTAATCAGTTCCCTAAGTGTTCTCCACCGTCTGGAACACACAGAAATTCACAGAGTTGGGTAGAGTAGAGAGGGGTTAGGGAGGAGATACAGGCGACCTGGTGGAGAAAACGGAGAATCCAAAGGGAGAGAGAGCAGTCAAGCCAGTAATCTCGTTCCCTAGTGAAAAATGGGTCCTGAAGATTGGGTTCTTAAAGGTACAAAATTGGTAACAAATACATAAAAGCAAAAATTAGAAATCTAGAGTAGAGTTTGGAATTTCAAAAATGCGATGTTAATGAAAAGAAGAAGGAAAAGAAAGAGAGAAAAAATGAACAAAGAAAAACAAACTAGGTCGTGAAAATTATAAAGAAACTACAGGTACAAAATTGATAACTAATACCAAAAAGCAAAAATTAAAAATCTAGAGTAGAGTTTGGAATTTCAAAAATACAATGTTAAAAAAAAAAAAGAAGAAGAAAAATAAAGAGAGAAAACAAACAAACCAACAAAAACAATGTCGCAAAAATTATAAAGAAAATACAGGTACAAAATTGATATCAAATACCAAAAAGCATAAATTAAAAATCTTGAGTAGAGTTTGGAATTGCAGATATATGATGTTATACAAAAGAAGAAGAGAAAGAAACAGAGGGGAAAAAAAAAAAGTCACAGAAATTATAAAAAGAAACTATATGTACAAAATTGATAACATATACCAAAAGGCTAAAATTAAAAATCTAGAGTAGAGTTTGGAATTTCAAAAATACGATGTTAAAGAAAAGAAGAAGGAAAAGAAAGAGAGAAAAAATGAACAAAGAAAAACAAACAAGGTCGTGAAAATTATAAAGAAACTACAGGTACAAAATTGATAACTAATACCAAAAAGCAAAAGTTAAAAATCTAGAGTAGAGTTTGGAATTTCAAAAATACAATGTTAAAAAAAAAGAAGAAGAAAAATAAAGAGAGAAAACAAACAAACCAACAAAAACAATGTTGCAAAAATTATAAAGAAAATACAGGTACAAAATTGATATCAAATACCCAAAAGCATAAATTAAAAATCTTGAGTAGAGTTTGGAATTGCAGATATACGATGTTATACAAAAGAAGAAGAGAAAGAAACAGAGGGAAAAAAAAAGTCACAGAAATTATGAAAAAAACTATAGGTACAAAATTGATAACATATATCAAAAGGCTAAAATTAAAAATCTAGAGTAGAGTTTGGAATTTCAAAAATACAATGTTAAAGAAAAGAAGAAAAAGAAAAAAACAAAACAAAACAAAACACGGTCAAAAAATTATAAAATATATATACGAAGTTTGCTGAAGAAAAAAAAAAATAGGGTCTTTTTTTTTTTTTTGCAAAGTAATAGTTATAAAAGTGAAAATTAAAGGACAATAGAGGACTTAAAAAATTTTTTTAATTAAAAAAAAAAAGAAAGAAAGATTGATCGTAAAAATAGTAAAAATATATCTAGGTCTTTCTCTGGTTTTGTTGTGAGTATTGTGGGTTCAGTTCATTTTTGGCTAGTTCCTTGGTCTGACTTATATTTCTCAAGATCTATAGGCCCCTTCCTATGTAGTTCGTAGTAACCACAGGGTTTTAATCTATGGCCTGTAGCTTCCAAGGCGTTTCCCTCTGTTATAGCTTCTTCTGTTTGCTGGTCTCTTCAGTGTCTGGTTCCCGCCCTGACACAAAGGGGACGGTGGAGGACACTATTTTTTTATTTTATTTAGGCTCACTTGTTCAGCCGCGCTGTGGGGAGGGAGGGAGGATGCTGCAAACAGATAACACTGGCATGCGCTCGCAGTGCCTCAGCCACACTGGGTCTGCCCCTGCTCACGGCGTGTGTAGCTTCCCTGCCCACACTGCTCGGGTTCTAGGTTGTTCTGCTGGGAACAATCAGAGGCCAGCCCTGGGCTGAGCTCCCAGGTCCAAGCCGCTCAGGTTCAGGCACTCGGGTAGTCCTCAGAGGCGCAGACTCGGTTGGGCCTGCGTTTTGTGCTCTTCCCAGATCCGAGCAGCTCAGGTGATGTGTTTGGCGGGCGCCAATGCTGCGACTTATCGCCTCCCCGCCACTCGGTTATCTGGGTGTAAAACCGGCGCACCTTCTCAGGCAGATGTTGACCGTCCAGACCCCCAAGAAGTTTTAGTTAGCAAAGAAACCTGCTTACAGTTTTATAGATAGTGTCTCTCTTGGGCTGCGATTGCCCCCTTATGGCTCTGGCTGCCTGTCACCAGAGGGGGAAGGTCTGCAACCGGCTATCTCTGTTCAGTCCTTTGTTCTGTGCGCGGGCCTGGCGGTGTCTTAGGTTAGGGCTGGCTTTTCGCGTGGTAGATATCCCACAGTCTGGTTTGCTAGCCCAAATTATTTCGCTCAGATAGCGCTCAGGACATTCGGCCCGATTCTTACTCTAAGGGACACAGCCCGCGCCCCGCTTCCCTGCCCAGCCCCCGCTTGCTAATGCCCTGTGCAGGCGTCTGCGCTGCTTCTCCGCTGGGGGAGTTACCGTAGGGCTCACAATCTGCGATTTTTAATTGTTTATTTATTTTTTTTCTCCCTTTTATGTTGCCCTCTGTGCTTCCAAAGCTTGGCACAGATTTGGCAGTGAGAAGGTTTCCTGGTGTTTGGAAACTTCTCTCTTTTTAAGACTCCCTTCCCGGGACGGAACTCCGTCCCTCCCTCTTTTGTCTCTTTTTTTGTCTTTTATATTTTTTCCTACCTCCTTTCGAAGAGTTGGGTTGCTTTTCTGGGTGCCTGATGTCCTCTGCCGGCATTTGGAAGTTGTTTTGTGGAATTTACTCGACGTTTAAATGCTCTTTTGATGAATTTGTAGGGGAGAAAGTGTTCTCCCCGTCCTACTCCTCCGCCATCTTGGCTCCTCCCCCCGAATTGATGCTTTTTAACTGTGGTGTTGGAGAAGACTCTTGAGAGTCCCTTGGACTGCAAGGAGATCCAACCAGTCTATTCTGAAGGAGATCAGCCCAGGGATTTCTTTGGAAGGAATGATGCTAAAGCTGAAACTCCAGTACTTTGGCCACCTCATGAGAAGAGTTGACTCTTTGGAAAAGACTCTGATGCTGGGAGGGATTGGGGGCAGGAGGAGAAGGGGACGACAGAGGATGAGATGTCTGGATGGCATCACTGACTCGATGGATGTGAGTTTGAGTGAACTCCGGGAGTTGGTGATGGACAGGAAGGCCTGGCGTGCTGTGATTCATGGGGTTGCAAAGAGTCGGACACGACTGAGCGACTGAACTGAACTGAACTGAAGGGGAGATAGGGTAGGAAAGAGCTGGCTGTGGCTCTGAAAGAGTAACATGGGACATCTTTGTGGATGAACTGTTTTGTATCTTGACTATTAGTGTTAGTATCCTGGTAGTGAACTTGTTACCACTGGGAAAAATTGGATAAAGGATCAACTGCATCTGTCTGCAATTGTTCCTTATAAATATCTATGAATTTACAATTACTTCAAAAAATTAAAGAAAAAGAGAGTAAATACTTCGTAGAGTTTCTCTTAGGTCAATTCTTTTCATATTATATTTACCCACTCATGTCTTAAATCTTACAGATTGTTACCAGCAAAAAGCCACTGCTCCCTGCTTCCCATCAAAGACAATACTAACCATTGAAAAAGTCATTTACCAAAGGTTCTGGTATTCTTTGTTCATGCAAAATTCAAGGAGCCATTAGTTCATGTTGTTTGAGCTGCAGAGATACTTATGTATCAGGTGGAATCTTAGGTTTTAGAAGCAGTACATTTGAACTGCAGCTAAATGAATGGACAGATGGCTGTGGTTATTTTCTTCCCTAGAATTACTTTTCTTGTGTCCCCAATAAATCTTTCTGACCAGTCATTAAAGTCTGAGCAGTCTACCCATTGTTCAGTTCCTGTCTGATTTAGATGGTCTAAGGATCAGCCTAGGGAACAGTAGGGGTGATATAATGAATCTTAGTGTGAATAAAATGACTGGGACTTTCTGTATGTTTGTTTTTAAGGTTTAGAGTCTAATATTCACTCCCTAGTTACATTTTGTTATACTGTTACTGTTATATCCTGGGGAGCCTCTCTGTGCTTATCCAGTTTTCTTATTCCCCTCCATGCCATTCTGCCTGGCTTCTTCTAGCCAATGGGCTATCATTTCTGTGGGTTTTCTAATCTAAGCAGTCTCTTTAGGTATCATTTTCCAGGTATCATATTTGAATATACTTAGTTCTACTTTTTTTTGGTGAACATTATTTTGATCTTCCAGTAGACATCAACTTTATTGTTGTCTTTGCTGATCTTTGCAGTTGCCAGCTCCTTAGGGACTTTGAAACTTCACTATTACAGCTGCCAGTATTGAGAGGTAGCCTGGCATTAAAATGTCTCTTTAGAGAGCAGGGCTCTTTGCTTGGCATACAAGTCAAGTCTCTTTGTTTTTTTTACTATAAAACCTTTTTGGGGATGGTGTGAAGTAAAAGAATAACTATTGACATCTTTGATATATAAGTAAAATGGGTTGGGTTTTGTGACATTCTGCTTTAATGATTTAATCAGTTGTTAGTTTATAGAAAGTTGTTCTTCTGAATGTTGAGTTCCTTCATTTTCACATGGGGACGTGAGAGGACCTGGGAAGAAACGTGGTAGCCCTAAAGCATGTGCTACAGAGAAAACATCATAAGGAAATGTGAACAGGCAAGGGAAGTACACAGAGCGTGAAGGCAGTATGGCTGGTGGCAAACTTTACACACTTGAGGAGCATTTTATATTTCTCTCCATTGTCAGAACAGATTCTGTTCTCCCCAGCTCACAATGTCATTCTCATCACAGGTTCCCAGTTTCTGTTTGATCTTGGGAGCATGGATTTACCCTTGATTACATCGGTAAAACTGGGGCAATAGAATTTTTATTGAGAAATTGTCATGCCAAGACTATTTTGAAGTAATGAGAAAGTGTACTTTTGTGCAGATGAAGCAAATAGGAATTGCATTTCATGTTTTAGTATGGTGAAAATTCACATGGCCCCAACACACAAATCCCATATATGTGGACTCTAAAAAGAAATGATACAAATGAATTCTTTATAAAAAAAAGAAATAGACTCAGAGACTTAGAGAAACAACTTATGATTGTCAGGGGGAAAGAAGTTAGGGAGTTTGGGATGGATATGTACACAGTGCTAAATTCTATGGACAGAGGAGCCTGGTGGGCTGCAGTCCATGGGGTTGCAGAGTCAAACACTACTGAATGATTGTGCGTGCACACACACACACAAAACAAGGACCTACTGTATAGAACATGAAACTCTTCAATGCTATATGTCAGGCTGGTTGGAGGGGAGTTTGGGGGAGAATGGATACATGTGTATGTATGGCGGCGTCCCTTTGGTGTCTACCTGAGACTATCACA
Organism: Bubalus kerabau; assembly: GCF_029407905.1. Classification (NCBI taxonomy): domain Eukaryota; kingdom Metazoa; phylum Chordata; class Mammalia; order Artiodactyla; family Bovidae; genus Bubalus; species Bubalus kerabau. The sequence continues at coordinate 20,798,439 of NC_073641.1, forward strand.
ACATTGCTAATTGGGTATACCTTGTCATAGTTCCTGCAGATTTGCTTTAATGGCAGTTTTTGAACCTGAAGTTGTTTTTAAATGATAGCTAATCCTTATACTTTATTTTGGAATCAAATAGGAAAGACTGGGAATTGCTGAATTTGAGTGCTGGGAATACTCATGGAAAGTATATAATCCTTTTTTTCTATTTTAAAAAATTTATTGGAATATAGTTGCTTTACAATGTTGTGTTAGTTTTTGCTGTAGAGCAAAGTAAATCAACTATACATATACAGATATCTCCTCTTTTTTGGATTTCCTTTCCTTTCAGGTCACCACAGATTATTGAGTAGAGTTCCCTGTGCTATACAGTAGATTCTCATTAGTTATCTATTTCATGCATTGTAGTGTATATATGTCAGTCTCAACATTGGTGTCCATATGTTTGTTCTGTCTCTCTATTTCTGCTTTGCAAAAAATCTATATACAGAATATATATATATACACCAATTTCTAGATTGTACATACATGTATTAATCCATGATGTTTTTCTCTGACTTTCTTCACTCGGTGTGACAGTCACTAGGTCTATCCAGGACTCTGCAAATGGCACGATTCTATTCCTTTTTATGGCTGAGTAATATTCCATTGTATATAGGTACCACATCTTCTTTTTTAATCAAAGTTATTAATTTATTTTAATTGGAGGCTAATTACTTTATAATATTGTAGTGGTTTTTGCCAAACATTGACATGAAGCAGCTACAGGCATACATGTGTTCCCTATCCAGAACCCCCTCCTACCTCCCTCCCCATCCCATCCCCGAGGGTCATCCCAGTGCACCAGCCCTGAGCGCCCTGTCTCATACATCAGACCTGGACCGGTGATCCACTTCACATATGATAATATACAAGTTTCAACGCTACCCTCTCAAATCATCCCACCCTCGCCTTCTCCCACAGAGTCCAAAAGACTGTTCTTTACATCTATGTCTCTTTTGCTGTCTTGTGTATAGGGTCATCATTACCATCTTTCTAAATTCCATATATATGTGCTAATATACTGTATTGGTGTTTTTCTTTCTGACTTATTTCACTCTGTATAATAGGCTTCAGTTTCATCCACTTCATTAGAACTGATTAAAATGCATTCTTTTTAATGGCTGAGTAATATTCCATTGTGTATATGTACCACAGCTTTCTTATCCAATTGTCTGCTGATAGACATCTAGGTTGCTTCCATGTCCTGGCTATTGTAAACAGTGCTGCGATGAACATTGGGATACATGTGACCCTTTCAATTCTGGTTGCCTAGGTGTGTATGCCCAGCAGTGGGATTGCTGGGTCATATGGCAGTTCTATTTCCAGTTTTTTAAGGAATCTCCACACTGTTCTCCATAGTGGCTGTACTAGTTTGCATTCCCACCAATAGTGTAAGAAGGTTCCTTTTTCTCCCCACCCTCTCCAGGATTTATTGTTTGTAGACTTTTTGATAGTAGCCATTCTGACTGGCGTGAGATGGTACCTCATGGTGGTTTTAATTTGCATTTCTCTGATAATGAGTGATGTTGAGCATCTTTTCATGTGTTTGTTAGCCATCTGTATGTCTTCTTTGGAGAGATGTCTGTTTAGTTCTTTGGCCCATTTTTTGATTGGGTCGTTTATTTTTCTGGAATTGAGCTTCAGGAGTTGCTTGTATATCTTTGAGATTAATTCTTTGTCAGTTGCTTTGTTTGCTATTATTTTCTCCCATTCTGAAGGCTGTCTTTTCACCTTGCTTATAGTTTCCTTCGTTGTGCAAAAGCTTTTAAGGTTAATTAGGTCTCATTTGTTTATTTTTGCTTTTATTTCCATTACTCTGGGAGGTGGGTCATAGAGGATCTGCTGTGATTTATGTCAGAGAGTGTTTTATGTATGTTTTCCTCTAGGAGTTTTATAGTTTCTGGTCTTAGTTTTAGATCTTTAATCCATTTTGAGTTTATTTTTGTGTATGGTGTTAGAAAGTGTTCTAGTTTCATTCTTTTACAAGTGGTTGATCAGTTTTCCCAGCACCACTTGTTGAAGAGATTATCTTTTCTCCATTGTATATTCTTGCCTCCTTTGTCAAAAATAAGGTGTCCATAGGTGTGTGGATTTCTCTCTGAGCTTTCTATTTTGTTCCATTGATCTGTATTTTTGTCTTTGTGCCAGTACCATACTGTCTTGATGACCGTAGCTTTGTAGTATAGCCTGAAGTCAGGCAGGTTGATTCCTCCAGTTCCATTATTCTTTCTCAAGATTGCTTTGGCTATTCGGTGTTTTTTGTATTTCCATGCAAATTGTGAAATTAGTTGTTCTAGTTCTCTGAAAAATACCGTTGGTAGCTTGATAGGTATTACATTGAATCTATAGATTGCTTTGGGTAGTATACTCATTTTCACTATATTGATTCTTCCAATCCATGTACATGGTATATTTCTCCATCTATTTGTGTCATCTTTGATTTCTTTCATCAGTATTTTATAGTTTTCTATATATAGGTCTTTTATTTCTTTAGGTAGATATATTCCTAAGTATTTTATTCTTTTCATTGTAGTGGTGAATGGAATTGTTTCCTTAATTTCTCTTTCTGTTTTCTCGTTGTTAGTGTATAGGAATGCAAGGGATTTCTGTGTGTTAATTTTATATCCTGCAACTTTACTATATTCATTGATTAGCTCTAGTAATTTCCTGGTGGAGTCTTTAGGGTTTTCCTTGTAGAGGATCATGTCATCTGCCAACAGTAAAAGTTTTACTTCTTTTCCAATTTGGATTCCTTTTATTTCTTTTTCTTCTCTGATTGCTGTGGCTAAAACTTCCAAAACTATGTTGAATAGTAGTGGTGAGTGTGGGCACCCTTGTCGTGTTCCTGACTTGAGGGGAAATGCTTTCAATTTTTCACCATTGAGGATAATGTTTGCTGTGGGTTTATCATGCTGCTGCTGCTGTTAAGTCGCTTCAGTCATGTCTGACTCTGTGTGACCCCATAGACGGCAGCCCACCAGGCTCCACCGTCCCTGGGATTCTCCAGGCAAGAATACTGGAGTGGGTTGCCATTTCCTTCTCCAATGCATGAAAGTGAAAAGTGAAAGTGAAGTCGCTCAGTCGTGTCTAACTCTTTGCCACCCCATGGACTGCAGCTCACCAGGCTCCTCTGTCCATGGGGTTTTCCAGGCAAGAGTACTGGAGTGGGGTGCCATTGCCTTCTCCGTGGGTTTTTCATATATGGCTTTTATTATGTTGAGGTATGTTCCCTCTATTCCTATTTTCTGGAGGGTTTTTCTCATAAATGGATGTTGAATTTTGTCAAAGGCTTTCTCTGCATCTATTGAGATAATCATATGGTTTTTATCTTTCAATTTGTTAATGTGGTGTATCACATTGATTGATTTGTGAATATTGAAGAATCCTTGCATCCCTGTGATAAAGCCCACTTGGTCATGATGTGTGATCTCTTTAAGATGTTGGATTCTGTTTGCTAGAATTTTGTTAAGGATTTTTTCATGTATGTTCATCAGTGATATTGGCCTATAGTTTTCTTTTTGTGTGGCATCTTTGTCAGGTTTTGGTATTAGGGTGATGGTGGCCTCATAGAATGAGTTTGGAAGTTTACCTTCCTCTGCAATTTTCTGGAAGAGTTTGAGTAGGATAGGTGTTAGCTCTTCTTTAAATTTTTGGTATAATTTAGCTGTGTAGCCATCTGGTCCTGGGCTTTTGTTTGCCGGAAGATTTCTGGTTACAGTTTCAATTTCCATGCTTGTGATGGGTCTGTTAAGATTTTCTATTTCCTCCTGGTTCCGTTTGGGAAAGTTATACTTTTCTAAGAATTTGTCCATTTCTTCCAAGTTGTCCATATTATTGGGATATAGTTGCTGATAGTAGTCTCTTATGATCCTTTGCATTTCTGTGTTGTCTGTTGTGATTTCTCCATTTTCATTTCTAATTTTGTTGATTTGATTCTGCTCCCTTTTTTCTTGGTGAGTCTGGCTATGGTTTGTCTATTTTATTTATCTTCTCAAAGAACCAGCTTTTAGCTTTATTGATTTTTGCTATGGTCTCCTTTGTTTCTTTTTCATTTATTTCTGCCCTAATTTTTATGATTTCTTTCCTTCTACTAACCCTGGGGTTCTTCATTTCTTCCTTTTCTAGTTGCTTTAGGTGTAGAATTAGGTTATTTATTTGACTTTTCTCTTGTTTCTTGAGGTAAGCTTGTATTGCTATGAACCATCCCCTTAGCACTGCTTTTACTGAGTCCCATAGGTTTTGGGTTGTTGTGTTTTGCATTGGGTTGTTGCATTCATTTCTATGCATATTTTGACTTTTTCTGTGATTTGTTGGTTATTCAGAAGTGTGTTGTTTAGCCTCCATATGTTGGAATTTTTAATAGTTTTTTCCTGTAATTGACATCTAATCTTACTGCACTGTGATCAGAAAAGATGCTCGGGATGATTTCAGGTTGTTTTTTTTTGTTTTGTTTTTTTTTTTTTTTTTTTTTTTTAATTTACCAAGGCTAGATTTATGGCCCAGGATGTGATCTATCCTGGAGAAGGTTCTGTGTGCACTTGAGAAAAAGGTGAACTCATTGTTTTGGGGTGAAATGTCCTATAGAAATCAATTAGGTCTAACTGGTCCATTGTGTCATTTAAAGTTTGTATTTCCTTGCTAATTTTGTTTAGTTTATCTATCCATAGGTGTGAAAGGGGTATTAAACTCTCCCACTATTATTGTGTTACTGTTCATTTCCCCTTTCATACTTGTTAGCATTTGCCTTACATATTGTGGTGCTCCTATGTTGGGTGCATATATGTTTATAATTGTTACATCTTCTTCTTGGATTGACCCTTTGATCATTATGTAGTGTCCTTTCTTGTCTCTTTTCGTGGCCTTTATTTCAAAGTCTATTTTGTCTGATATGAGTTTTGCTACTCCTGCTTCCTTTTGTCTACTTTTGCATGAAATATCTTTTTCCAGCCCTTCACTTTCAGTCTGTATGTATCCTTTGTTTTGAGGTGGGTCTCTTGTAGATAGCATATATAGGGGTCTTGTTTTTGTATCCATTCAGCCAGTCTTTGTCTTTTGGTTGGGGCATTCAACCCATTTACATTTAAAGTAATTATTGGCAAGTATGATCCCGTTGCCATTTATTTTGTTGTTTTGGGTTCAAGTTTATAAACCTTTTCTGTGTTTCCTGTCTAGAGAAGATCCTTTAGCATTTGTTGAAGAGCTGGTTTGGTGGTGCTGAATTCTCTCAATATTTGCTTGTCTGTAAAGCTTTTGATTTCTCCTTCGTATTTGAATGAGATCCTTGCTGGGTACAGTAATCTGGGTTGTAGGTTTTTCTCTTTCATCACTTTAAGTATGTCCTGCCATTCCCTCCTGGCCTGAAGAGTTTCTATTGAAAGATCAGCTGTTATCCTTATGGGAATCCCCTTGTGTGTTATTTGTTGTTTTTCTCTTGATGCTTTTATTTGTTCTTTGTGTTTGATCTTCATTAATTTGATTAATATGTGTTTTGGGGTGTTTTGCCTTGGGTTTATCCTGTTTGGGACTCTTGGGTTTCTTGGACTTGGGTGGTTATTTCCTTCCCCATTTTAGGGAAGCTTTCAACTATTATCTCCTCAAGTATTTTCTCATGGTCTTTCTTTGTCTTCTTCTTCTGGGACTCCTATGATTCGAATGTTAGGTGTTTGACATTGTCCCAGAGGTCTCTGAGGTTGTCCTCATTTTTTTTTATTCTTTTTTCTTTTTTCCTCTCTGCTTCATTTATTTCCACCATTCTATCTTCCACCTCACTTATCCTATCTTCTGCCTCAGTTATTCTACTCTTGGTTCTCTCCAGAGTGTTTTTGATCTCAGTTATTGCATTATTAATTATTGATTGACTCTTTTATCTCTTATAGGTCCTTGTTAAACATTTCTTGCATATTCTCAATCCTTGTCTCCAGACTATTTATCTGTAACTCCATTTTGTTTTCAAGATTTTGGATCATTTTTACTATCACTATTCTGAATTCTTTTTCAGGTAGACTCCCTATCTCCTCCTCTTTTGTTTGGTTTGGTGGGCATTTATCATGTTCCTTTACCTGCTGAATATTTCTCTGCCTTTTCATCTTGTTTAGATTGTTGTGTTTGGGGTGGCCTTTCTGTAGGCTGGAAGTTTGTGGTTCCTCTTTATTGTGGAGGTTGCTGCCTGTGGGTGGGATTGGATGGGTGACTTGTCAAGGTTTCGTGATTAGGGAAGCTTGTATCAGTGTTCTGGTGGGTGTAGCTGGATATCTTCTCTCTGGAGTGCAATGAAGTGTCCAGTAGTGAGTTTTGACATGTCTATGGGTTTGGTGTGACTTTGGGCTGCCTGTATATTAATACTCAGGGCTATGTTCCTGTGTTGCTGGAGAATTAGCATGGTATGTCTTTCTCTGGAACTTGTTGGCTCCATGATGTTTTCTCTTTCTGACTTTCTTCACTCTGCATGACAGTCACTAGATCTATCCACGACTCTCCAAATGGCACAGTTTTATTCCTTTTTATGGCTGAGTAATATTCCATTGTATATATGTACCACATCCTCTTTATCCATTCCTTGTTGATGGACATTTAGGTTGCTTCCATGTCTTCAGGTGGCACTAGTGGTAAAGAACCTGCCCACCAATGAAAGAGATGTAAGAGAGGTGGATTCAATCTCTGAGTCTGAAAGATACCCTGGAGGAGGGCATGGCAACCCACTCCAGTATTCATGCCTGGAGAATCCCATGGACAGAGGAGCCTGGCAGGCTACAGTCCATAGAGTCACAAGAGTTGAATACAACTGAAGCTACTTAGTTCACATGCACACACATGTCCTTGCAAATAGTGCTGCTATGAACACTGGAGTGTGTGTATCTTTTTGAATTATGATTTCCCCTGGCTTTATGCCCAGGAATGAGATCGCTAAGTCATATGGTATTTCTTTTTCTATGTTTTAAAATATTCAACAATTTAGTAGCATTCTAAGAGGGCATTGAATTGTTTTTCTCTGGGTATATGCCCAAGAGTAGGATTGCTGGATCATATGGTAGTTCTAGTTTTTGCTTTTTAAGGAATCTCCAAACTGTTCTCCATAGTGGCTTTATCAATTTGCATTCTCACCAGCAGTGCAAAAGGGTTCCCTTTTTTCCATACCCTCTCCAGTGTTTTTTATTTTATTGATGGCCATTCTGATTGGTGTGAACTGACACTTAATTGTAGTTTTGATTTGCACTTCTTTAATACTTAGTGATGTTGAGCATCTTCTCATGTGTTTGTGAGGCATCTGTATGTCTTCTTCGGAGAAATGTCTATTTAGGTCTTCCGCCCATTTTTTTTTGTTTTGTTTTTGATTGGGTTGCTTGTCTTTTTGATATGGAGCTGCGTGAGCTGTTTGTATGTTTTTGAGATTAATCCCTTGTCAGTTGCTTCATTTGCAAATATTTTCTCTGATTCTGAGGGTTGTCTTTTCATCTTGTTTATAGTTTCCTTCGCTGGGCAAAGGCTTTTAAGTTTAATTAGGTCCCATTTGTTTATTTTTGTTTGTATTTTAATTGCTGCAGGAGGTGGGTCAAAAAAGATCTTGCTGTGATTTATGTCAAAGAGTATTCTGCCCATGTTTTCCTCTAAGAGTTTTATGTCTCTTAAGTGTCTAGCCGTACATTTAGGTCTTTGGTCCATTTCGAGTTTATTTTTGTGTATGGTGTTATGGAGTGTTCTAATTTCATTCTTTTACATATAGCTTTTCAGTTTTTCCCAGCACCATTTATTGAAAAGACTGGGAAACTTTGAGAGTTGACTGTTAGGGCAATTGGTATGAATGTCTCTTGGCAGCTGGTTGTTAAATCAAATAGTGGATTAAGCTAGATTCGATGTTAGTTTCAGTTAACTTCCTCAGGAGAAGGTCACTTACCTGATAACATTCCAGGTTGTCTCAGGGAGTCCTGCTGGTTGTCTTGTTGTGGAGCATGAGTCCTATCACTCATTCTGTAGGTCACATTGTTCCTTGACAGGGATACTGGCAGGTGGAGCTATGTGAAAGGACCATGATATACTCTGTCTTTGTGTACAGAGTCTTAGAGCAGTGTAAAATTTTTATTTTTTTGAAAATAATAATCTCCATGAATATACCTTAGGTGCACCCTAAGGTATTAGAGTTACAAAACTCTAATTGAAATTGATCATAAAAATAATTTTACCTTATGAGGTTGGGTTTTATCTCATTCTCATTAGTGAAACTAGTTTTTGCATGATCACACAATTAGTAAGCCAGAATTTGAGCTTATGCATCTAATTCCATAACCTACACATTGGTTCTTTCTTTATGTAATATAGCATCTTTGAGTCTGGGTTAATATTTCTTCTATTCTTTCAATAGACATTTTTTGAGTACCTGCCATCTCTTAGGTACTGTGCTGGATCCTGCAGATAAAAATTAATGAACATGATTCCTATAGTGGAGATGCTCCCATTTAATTGTGATAGAAATTAGGAATACTGTAAAAAATGATCAAATGTGAAGCTAACCATCCATTGTGATAGAAAATTGGAACAGGCACCATGAAATCAGGTACATGATATTTCTGGAGAGAATAATTGTTGTTGTTAAGTCACTAAGTTGTGTCTGACTCTTTGCGAGCCCGTGGACTGCAGCATGCCACGCCTCCCTGTCCCTCACCATCTCCTGGAGTTTGTCCAAGTTCATGTCCATTGCATTGGTGATGCCATCCAACCCTCTCATCCTCTGCTATCCTCTTCTCCTTTTGCCTTCAGTCTTTCCCAGAATTAGGGTTGGTGAATAGCTGACTCATTGGAAAAGACCCTGATGTTGGAGAGAATAATAGGAGAGTTTGTTTTTATCAGGGATGTGGTCCCTTAGAGAGGAGAGCTGAAGAGTACCTAGGCATTAATCGGGTAAATGTTGGGGTGGTTGAGGCAAAACCCTGGCATCAGATCAGGTCATTGAAATTCCAGGAACTGAAGGGAAGGCCAGAGTGATCTCAAGGGAGAAGAGGAGGGAAAGAGCCCATGGAAATAAGATTCTAGTTGAGGCCTGATGACAGTAAGAGGCCAGACAAGCAAAGTCTTTGGGTCCTAAAAAGTATCTTTCATCCTTCCTAGAGGCAAAGGGAAGTCACTGAAAATATATGAATGACAAAGTTGGATTTGTGATCTAAACAGCTCTTTCCATCTCAATGCAGACAGGATTGGCAGACAGCCAAGGTGTGCTTGGGGAAGACCAGCAGGAAACTGTAGAGCTTTCAAGGCCAGATAGGACACAGTGTGATTAAGTGATGATGTGAAGATGGAGTGTGGAGGAGGGGTTTCAGAAGTGGTTATGAGGTAAAAATCAGTGATGGACTGAATATGGGGTCAGGAGAAGAAAAGCATGTTGGATAACTGATGGCAACATTCACTGTGATAGAGACCCTGCAAGCAGATCGATTTGGGAGGCAGATTTCAAGTTCAATTTTGAACATGTTGGGTTTGGAGTTGCTTTGAGAGAGATAAGCAGAAACAACAAACTGACATTTAAACCTATTATTTTGAAGCCTTAGAGGAGAGGCCAGGGCGGAAAATATACCTTTGTGTATTATAAGTATGGAGGTGGTAATGACATCATGACCATGGGTGCCATTGTTTAGGGAGTTACTAAGGAGTGATAAGAAAGCAGAGCCTTGAACCATGCCTTGAAGAACTTCATTTCACAGCTGTTTGAAGGAAGATCAACTTACAGAGGATACAAGAGTATCACAAAAGAGTGATAGGAGTGAAACCACTAGCATCATGAAAACAAAAGGAAGATATACTTTGCTGAAGATGGAGTGACTAGCAGTGTCAAGTAATATGGATTTTGAAAAGTCCTTTGGAGTTATTGACATGATATTCATTGGTGATCTTAGCAAGAGTTATTTATTTATTTTTTTTTGTGATGGATATGGAAAAAGACAGATAAGAGCAGGGTGAAGAGTGAGTTAGGGCTGTGAAACAGGCCTCAATCAAAATAGACAAGTCTTACAGAAAGAGAATAGCAAATAGAATATGCAGTTTTGGGGAAAGGTTTTTTGTATAAGATGAGAGAGACTTGAATATGTTTAAAAGTCATTGGTGAAATTTAACTGATAGGGAGTGGGCAGCCATTTAGATGAGAAAAAGGATCATGGGAGAAGGGGAGTAGGCAGGAAAGGATTTTCAGAGATGCCTGTGTTTGCATGCTTGGTATGAAGAGGATAAAGGAGTTCCCCACATAGGATTTTTGTTTTCCTGTAAAGCATGGCACAGTATCTTTGTCTATGAGGGAACAGGGAAGTTGAGGAGGGCTGAGAGAACTTGAAATATGGTAGTTGTGGTGAAGAGTGTGTGGGAGTCGTTTTGAGTAAGTAGTGGGATTCCTGGTCAATATCAAGGGTTCATTCTCCAGAAACTTCAGAATATTCATCTTATGTTGTTAAGTAAAAAATCCATGCTATATCCATGTTTTGTGAAAAATCCATGCTAACAACATCTATATAAGTAAGAGGAAAGTATTTGAGAAATTAGGAAGGATTTTTTTAAAGTGATTGATTTTCAGACTGTATTGGGAGATTGGAAGGAAAATACTCATTTGAACATAAAAATCTAAATTTTAAAGGATCTCTGAATGTGTGTATACTTATTAAATGAACCAGCTGAAGGGAAAAAGTTTCTTTTTCACATGAGAAAAATTGACTAATTTATCTTGTTTAAGCATTGAGGCCTGGGTTGAATTAAACATTAGAGATTATTTTAAAAGGATATCAGGGTGTGCATTAAAACTGTGTACTAAGGTGGCTGGATTTTTATTTTTGCTGTTGATCAAGGATGTTAGGTCTTTGAAATTTCCCTATCCACTCAAGAAGATGAACAGATGTTTCTATGAATGTAAAACTTAGCAAATAGAGCCTCCTTTTCTACATAGTTTTTGGCTGAGGAATACAAGGGACAAACACCTGGAGATTAGAAATGTGTCTCTAATCACTAGAAATGCTTCTTTTTAATGAGTTGGCCTCAGTTGGCTAAGAGAAATTGCCTAAGTGTGAAACTTTTCATTTCTTGTGTGTAGAGTACACGACCACATATGTTGGTGGGAGCACAGGAGCATATACAAAAGGAATTTTTTCCCCTCTTGAACAGTTCTTGTTTGGCTGGGGAGGGAAAGTATTCATACAAAAGTTACAAAAGAGACCTTCAGTAACTTCATTAATTCAGGTGTGTAAGGAGATGGGCAAGAGCTCAGAGTAAGAGAAGGATGAGATAGCAGAAAGACCTCATAAAGGAAGATTTGGGAATAAGGACATCAAAGATTTAGCTAGAGTAAGGCTCAGATCTATTAACTGCTTGTGAAGAGTTGACTCATTGGAAAAAAACTCTGATGCTGGGAGGGATTGGGGGCAGGAGGAGAAGGGGATGATAGAGGATGAGATGGCTGGATGGCATCACTGACTCGATGGACAAGAATTTGGTTGAACTCTGGGAGTTGGTGATGGACAGGGAGGCCTGGTGTGCTGCAATTCATGGGGTCGCAAAGAGTTGGACACGACTAAGCGACTGAACTGAACTGAACTGAATGCACAAGCACTCTCAGGAGATTCTCATGGAGAATCACGTGGGAGATTTTAAGGGCCAGTCTGAGAGTGACATGTATCCCTTCTGTCCCATAGCACTGATCGGAAGTCAATCACACTGCCCAATGTAACTGCAGTAGTTGCTGGGAAGTGTACAGGCATCCCAGGAGATATTGTGGGTTTGGTTCCAGACCATGACAATAAAGCAAGTATTGCAGTAAAGTGAGTCACATACATTTTTTGTTTCTCACTGCGTATTATGGTTCTATTTATATTATCTATTAACTGTGTCAACCCCCAATGTATGCATCTTAATTTAAAAAATGCATGCGTGTGTGCTAAGTCACTTCAGTCATGTCCAACTCTTCGCGACCCCAACTCTATAGCCCACCAGGCTTGTCTGTTCTTGGGATTTCCCAGGCATGAATACTGGAGCGGGTTGCCATTTCCTTCCCCAGGGGATCTTCCTGACCCAGGGATTGAACCTGTGTCTCTCAAGTCTCCTGCATTTGTAGGCAGGTTCTTTACCACTACTGCCACCTGAGAAGTCCCAATGAAAAAAATACCTTTTTGCTAAAAAAATGCTAATCGACATCTGAGCCTTCAGTGAATCATAATATTTTTGCTGATGGAGGGTCTTGCCTCAATGTTAATGGCTACTGATTGATCAGGGTGGTGGTTGCTCAAAGTTGAGGTGGCTGTGCCAATTCTTTAAAATAAGACAACAAAGTTTTCACAATGATTGACACTTCCCTTCACAAAAGTTTTCTATGTAGCATGTAATACTGTTTGATAGCATTTCACCTTTTGGTGTCAATCCTCTCAAACCCTGCTGCGGCTTTATCAACCAAGTGTATTTAACATCCTAAATCCTTTGTTGTAATTTCAACAATCTCCACGAGCAGTAGATTATATCTCAAGAAAGCAGTTTCTTTGCTGATTGATAAGAAGCAGTTCCTCATCTGTTAAAGTTCTATCATGAGATTGTGAAATTTAGTCCCATCTTTAGGGCCCACTTCTAATTCTAGTTCTTTTGATGTTTTCACCACATCTGTAGTTACCTCCTTCACTGAAGTCTTGAACCCCCCCAAGTCATCACATAAGGTTGAGATCAGCTTCTTCCAAACTCCTGTTAATATTGATATTTTACCTCTTCCCATGAATGATGAAATGTTTTTACTGGCATCTAGAATGGTGAATCCTTTCCAGGAGGTTTTGTATTACATACATCAAAGGAATCACTATCTGTGGCAGTTATGGCCTCACAAAATGGTTATCTTAAATAAGACCTGAAATGAAAATTTCTCCTTGATCCATGGGTCGCAGAATGAATGTTGTATTTGCAGGCAAAAAACAACAACATTTATCTTGTTATACATCTCCATCAGAGCTCTTGGGTGACAAGGAGCTCTGTGAGTGAGCAGTAATATTTTGAGAGAAGTCTTTTTTTTTTCCCGAGCAGTGGGTCTCAACAGTAGGCTTATAATATTCAGTAAACCACTTTTTCAACAGATAGGCTGTCATACAGGCTTTGTAGTTCCATTTGTAGAGCAAAGAGTAGATTTAGCATAATTCTAAAGAGGCCTAGGATTTGCAGAATGGTAAATGAGTATTGACTTCAACTTAAAGTCACCAGCTGTATTAACCCCTAACAAGAGAGTCAACTTATCCTTTGTAGCTTTGTAGCCAGGCATTGATTTCTCCTCTCTACCTATGAAAGTCCTAGATGGCATCTTCTAATAAAATCTGTTCTTTAGTGTAGCTGCCTGCATCCATTATCTTAGCTAGATCTGGACTACTTGCTGCTGCTTCTACATCAACACTTGCTGCTTCACCTGGCACTTTTCTGTGTGTAGATAGCTTCTTTCTGAAACGCTGTGAACCAGCCTCTGCCAGCTTGAAAGTTTTCTTCTTCAGCTTCTTCACCTCTCTTAGCCTTCACGGAATTAAAGAGAGTTAGGGCCTTGCTCTAGATTGGACTTCAGTTTGAGCGAATGTTTTGGCTGATTTCGTTTTCTGCCCAAGCCACTAAAACTTTCTCCATATCACCAACAAGTCTGTTTTACTTTCTTATTATTTGTGTGTTCACTGGAGTAGCAGTTTTAATTTCCTTCCAGAACTTTTCCTTTGCATTCATAGCTTGTGTTTGCCTCAAAACCTCTAGCCTTCAGCCTATTTCAGCTTTCCACACAGCTTCCTCCCTGAACTCAGTCATTTCTAAGCTTTTGATTTAAAGAGAAAGATATGCAACTCTTCCTTTCACTTGAACACTTAGAAACCACTGTAGGGTTATTAACTGGCCCAATTTCAATATTGTGTCTCTCAATAGGGAGGCCTGGGAAGAAGGAGACATCCAGGGGTGCAGCCAGTCAATGGAGTTGGAATACATGCAACATTTATAGATTAAGTTCACTGTCTTATGTGGGTGAAGTTCAAGGGACCTCAAAATCATTACAAGAGTAATATCAAAGGTCATTGATCAGAAATCACTATAACAAATGTAATAGTAATGAAAAAGTTTGAAATATTGTGAGAATTGCCAAAAGGTGACATAGAGACAGGAAGTGAGCCAATTATTTTGGAAAAATGGCACCAATAGACTTGTTTGACACAGCATTGACACAAGCCTTCTATTTGAAAAAAATACAGTACCTGAGAAACACAATAAAATGAGGTGTGCCCATAGTTGAGCTGTGTGCCTGAGAAGATGTAGGTTTGTTTAGCATCTAACCAGTCTCTGCTATGTGCCCACTGGAGCATCATAGAAGAAATTTCACTCCCTCTTCCTCAGTCATAGACTCTTTAGACTTCCTTCCTCAGGGGAGATACCTGATCAGTTCTACCAGGAATCAGTCATATGTGATTGTTCCCAAATCTTCTACCACCTGGCCATTATTTTTTAGCAAATATTCTTTTTTATTTTTCTTCTCAAAATGAGATGTTCACAGCAAAAGGGAATTCTCTGGATGTTCAGTTCAGTTCAGTTGCTCAGTCGTATCCAGCTCTTTGAGACCCCCATGGACAGCAGCATGCCAGGCCTCCCTGTCCATCACCAACTCCCAGAGTTTACCCAAACTCATGTCCATTGAGTCGGTGATGTCATCCAACCATCTCATCCTCTGTCATTCCCTTCTCCTGCCCTCAATCTTTCCCAGCATCAGGGTCTTTTCCAATGAGTCAGCTCTTCGCATAAGGTGGCCAAAGTATTGCAGTTTCAGCTTCAACATCAGTCCTTCCAAAGAACACTCAGGACTGATCTCCTTTAGGATGGACTTGGTGGATCTCCTTGCAGTCCAAGGGACTCTCAAGAGTCTTCTCCAACACCACAGTTCAAAAGCATCAATTCTTTGGCATTCAGCTTTCTTTATAGTCCAACTCTCACACCCATACATGACCAGTGGAAAAACCATAGCCTTGACTAGATGGACCTTTGTTGGTAAAGTAATGTCTCTGCTTTTGAATATGCTGTCTAGGTTGGTCATAACTTACCTTCCAAGGAGTAAGCGTTTTTTAATTTCATGTCTGCAGTCACCATCTGAAGTGATTTTGGAGCCCCCCAAAATAAAGTCAGCTACTGTTACTACTGTTTCCCCATCTATTTGCCATGAAGTGATGGGACCAGATGCCATGATCTTCGTTTTCTGAATGTTGAGCTTTAAGCCAACTTTTTCACTCTCTCTTTCATTTTCATCAAGAGGCTCTTTAGTTCTTCTTCACTTTTTGCCATAAAGGTGGTGTCATCTGCATATCTGAGGTTATTGATATTTCTCCCGCCAATCTTGATTCCAGCTTGTGCTTCATCCAGCCCAGCATTTCTCATGATGTACTCTGTATATAAGTTAAATAAGCAGGATGACAATATACAACCTTGATGTACCCCTTTTCCTATTTGGAACCAGTCTGTTGTTCCATGTCCAGTTCTAACTGTTGCTTCCTGACCTGCATACAGATTTCTCAAGAGGCAGGTCAGGTGATCTGTTATTCCCATCTCTATGAGAATTTTCCACAGTTTATTGTGATCCATGCAGTCAAAGGCTTTGGCATAGTCAATAAGGCATAAACAGATGTTTTTCTGGAACTCTCTTGCTTTTTCAGTGATCCAGCGGATGTTGGCAATTTGATCTCTGGTTCCTCTGCTTTTATTAAATCCGGCTTGAACATCAGGAAGTTCACGGTTCACATATTGCTGAAGCCTGGCTTGAAGACCCTTGAGCATTACTTTACTAGTGTGTGACACGAGTGCCATTGTGCAGTAGTTGAGCAATCTTTGGCATTGCATTTCTTTGGGATTGGAACGAAAATTCTCTGGATGGGATCCCCCCAAATGCTGGTAAAGTGGGATTATTTTATTTGATTTCATAACTATAAGGCCAAAGAGATGGCCAGTATTGGGAAGACTTCTCATTGAGAGGCAGATAATGGAATCCCACAAAGAAGATCATTTCAAGGATGAAAGGGGTTGCTAGGATGCTATTTCTATCAGGCTGCTGTATCAAGCATTTGTGGTTATAGATTATTCTTACCTACTTCTCAACGAAGAAAAAAGGTACATGTACACACAAATTAACCAGATCATTTCTATAAAGTTTAAAGTAAACTCAAGGAGAAGAAAGAAATGCTTTCAAATATTATTACATTTGTGTTAGATTTTGGATTTAAATGAGGAAAATACACCAAGAATTTCTGTATTTAAAATCTTTTTATTGCAATGTTACCCATTCCACTGGTCTTACGTAGTGATTAAAGTGTTGCATTCAATCTAGCCAGTAATGAACATGCATAAATGATATGTAAGCGAGTTAGCCTTGCTTCGTGGACCTAAAAGTTGTCACCTTACATTGTCACATCAATTAGATAAGAAACTATTGATGTCTTGCCATTTCAACATATCCCAGTGGCCCGAGTCCCAGATGTCTACATCTAGTGACCCTTGAAGAGAGAAATAATGTATCTTTTCTTTCTTTCTTTTCTTTTGTAGTAGTTGTGCTTTCACTATTCTCTACTGAGAAATATTATAACCCAAGGCAACTGCTCATTCTTATCGGAGGAAAGAATTTATTAAAAACAATCTATGTCTAAATTCCAAGAAGAGAGAAAACCTATGGATCTCTCTGTATAATCTACCAGTGTGCTTACCTATTTCAAATATTTTTTTTTTCCTAAATTGAGTTTGTAATGTCAAGGTTTCAGGGTACAGGATTTTTTTTTGTTCGATGGTCTATGGCTAGACTCATGAACAGTGACTACCACACTTCCATTTTTCTACAAATGTGGTTGCTCTTGGGTGTTGGCATTGTAGAAAACAGAATTCATTAAAATTATCATTCAAATTTAGTTTCCTGTTACGATTCCTGTTCCTTCTTGTCACCAGGTTGTCTCTAAGGAGAAAGATGTCAGAGGAGGGGAAAAAACATTTGTGCATAAACATAGACACTAATACACAAACACTGATTTATGTCTTAGTGTCTTTTTTTCTTGGTTCTCCCCAGTAAGATTTAAGTGATACTAACAGATTTTCAAGAGGCACTTTTTAAAATAAACAAAACAGTGGGTATCTAGGCAGAAAGCCATATAATTTCAGATCTCAACATGTTTATAATATATATGAAGACAGAAACACAAAAACAACATAAATAACTATATCCTACTTGGTTATTATCTGTCAAGTTATTATTTTTCAGGGAAGAGTTTGGAGGAGCCTGGTAGGCTGCAGTCCATGGGGTCTCTAAGAGTCGGACACAACTGAGTGGCTTCACTTTCACTTTTCACTTTCCTGCATTGGAGAAGGAAATGGCAACCCACTCCAGTGTTCTTGCCTGGAGAATCCCAGGGATGGGGGAGCCTGGTGGGCTGCCGTCTCTGGGGTCGCAGAGTTGGACACGACTGAAATGACTTAGCAGCAGCAGCAGCAGCAGCATTGAGAGGAAGAACAATAGAATATTGAGGGCAAATGGTGATGGTGGTGGGGTATCTTTGTTACCTAGGAAAGAACATTGAGAATCTAGGGGGATTTTCAATTTTGAATCCCTGTGCTCTGCAACAGGGCATTTGTTTTGCTGACTGAAGGCTCTTTGGGTATCTGGGAGAAAAATGATTGTAAAGACTACAGATGAAATTTTCTTCTTTGGCTTTTTCCATAATACCATAAATATGAACCGTGCTGAGTTAGGGGGTAACATTCATTGGAGAATATCCTAAACTGCACTTTGAACACATCTTGGCCTCTATGGCATCATTTAGAAACTCAAGCCTTTGTGGGGTTTCCGACTTTTCTATTTATATGGTGGGTTGGCAATCTTATAATTACATTAGTTTTGTGACCAGTTACCAAAGATTTGTTATTATTTTTAGAAAATTAGGCTATCGTTAAATGTCTACAGCAAGGTTAAAAACAGCCCAGCAAAGTGTGTGATAGGATAGTTTAGAAACCTCCTCTCCTGGATATTTGGTACCATGGAATTCAGCAAGGAATGTTGGACACTTCTCAAAATAAAAATAATTTAAATTCAGTCTTACAAAAGGTTATGTTATAGAATATATTGAAAAAAAGAAGGTTAGTTGGAAAGTCAAACATGTTAGAATTTGGCATTTACCAGGCTTTTGGATATAAAAGTGCTTCTCATATGTCAAGGCAAAATTTATATTCTCTTTTCCTCAATAGCATTTTATGAGATAAATATTCCTGTTCTACATAAATAGAATAGAAACATCTCTCTTTTTAAGTGCCATGAAAATAAGAAATGGCTTCTGTACAAAAAGATTTTTAAAATTTCTCCTTGCTATATCATTTTGGTTAATTTAGGGGGCATAATTTGTGGGGACATTGTGATTGTTTTTTCTTTTTAAAAATTTTTCATTGTTATTTTAATTGGAGAATAATTGCATCACAATGTTGTGTTGGTTTCTGCAGTGCAAATCAGCCATAATTATATATATATCATCTTCCTATTGAGCCCCATTACAGCCCCTCATCCCACCCCTCTAGCTTGTCAGAGAACACCAAACTGAGCTCCCCCCATGCAACATAGCAGCTTCCCATTAGCTATCTATTTTACCCATGGTAGTGTATATATGTCAATGCTACTTTCTCAATTCATCCCACCCTCTGACTTCCTTGGTGGCTGATGGTAAAGCATCTGCCTACAATGTGGGAGACCCAGGTTCAATCCCTGGGTTGGGAAGATCCTCTGGAGAAGGAAATGGCAACCCACTCCAGTACTCTTGCCTGGAAAATCCCATGGGTGGATGACCGTGGTAGGTTGCAGTTCATGGGGTCACAAAGAGTTGGACACGGCCAAGTGATTTCACTTTCACTTTCTGACTCATTGGAAAAGACTCTGATACTAGGCAAGGTTGAAGGCAGGAGAAGAAGGGGACGATAGAGCGGGAGATGGTTGGATGGCATCACCAATTCTATGGACATGAGTTTGAGCAAGCTCTGGTTATTGGTGATGGACAGGGAGGCCTGGCATGCTGCAGTCCATGGGGTCTCAGAGAGTTGGGTGTGACTGAGCGACTAAACCGGACCAAAGCTAGTGTGATCCTGAAAATAGTGAAAGTGTTAGTTGCTCAGTCATGTCCAACTCTTTGTGACCCCATGGATTGTAGCCTGCTGGGCTCCTCTGTCCATGGAATTTTCCATGCAAGAATACTGGAGTGGGTAGCCATTCCTTTCCTTGGGGGATCTTACTGACCCAGGGATTGAACCCAGGTCTCCTGCATTGCAGTCAGATTCTTTTACCATCTGAGCCATCGAGGAAGCCCAGAGTGATGCTGAGACAGTGGCAAATGAAGGATGAGGAGGAAGGAAAATGATGGACTAGTAAATGCAGACAAAGCTGATGCACATCCATAGTTCCAGTAGCATGATTGATGAGCTGCTTAATTTCAAATGGTTTGTCTTGCTGAATTTGGAGTTTAGCCTCTGGCACTTAGCCTCTCCCTTTGTGACTTGAGTATTTTTTGGGCATGTACATGCCAGTTTTCTTCATAGCTTGTTGTGATTTATTTATCTTAACATTCTTCAGTGATTTGAAATGTCACATTTTCTTATACTGAAATTTTATACCATACATATTTAGAATATGAATCTTTGGCAGCTAATCTTTTTCTTGCAATCATTTGTCTTTCTTGTCTGAAGCTGGTATCATGTTTTAATTGTTATAGGTCTCTAATAGTCTATATTATCTAGAATGGTGTGACTCCCGTTATCTGTTTTTCCTTTGATATTTTAAGAAAAAGAGTGACTATGAAAAATAATTCTGGCTTTGTCTTATTGTTTTAAGTATTTGTATCTCTTAGTTGTAAACTTGTCAGTTTCTTTTAATTTCATTTTATGTAAATATTTTACTTATGTGAAAGTGTTAGTCACTCAGTTGTGTCTGACTCTTTGCAACCCCATGAACTGTCGCCTGCTAGCCTCCTCTGTCCATGGAATTCTCCAGGTAAGAATACTGGAGTGGGTTGCCATTCCCCTCTCCAGGGGATCTTCCCAACCCAGGAATTGAATCTGGGTCTCCTGCGTTGCAGGCAGATTCTTTACCATCTGAGCTACCAGTGTGTGCTTAGTTGCTCAGTCGTGTCCAATTTTTTGCTACCCCATGGACTGTAGCTCACCGGGCTCCTCTGTCTGTAGGGATTCTCCAGGCAGAAATACTGGAGTGGGTTACCATGCCCTCCTCCAGGGGATATTACCAACCCAGGAATCAAACCCAGGTCTCTCACATTGCAGGTGAATTGCTTACCATCTGAGCCACCAGGGAAGCCCTATTAGCTACCAGGAAAGCCCCCAAATACTGTATCTTCATTTTAATACAAGTAAGATAAGTATGTCTTTTAAAAAACTATCATTGTCAGATTTGATTTCAGGTTTAAAATATTTAGGTAAAATGGATATGGCCGCCTTCCATGTTTATGTTGTGAGATGTAGTATAATTTTAAAATAATTTGCTTCTTAAACAGTCTATACCCTTTTCCTTTTTTAAAGATAGATTTCCTAAAAACTTTTATGTGTATGTATATATTATGGGCTTCCCTGATAGCTCAGTTGGTAAAGAATCTGCCTGCAATGCAGGAGACCCCAGTTCAATTCCTGGGTCAGGAAGATGTGCTGGAGAAGGGATAGGCTACCCACTCCAGTATTCTTGGGCTTCCCTTGTGGCTCAGCTAGTAAAAAATCCACCCGCAATGTGGGAAACCTGGGTTTGATCCCTGAGTTAGGAAGATCCCCTGGAGAAGGGAAAGTTGATCCTGTATTCTGGCCTGGAGAATTCCATGGACTGTATAGTCTATGGGGTTGCAAAGAGTCGGACATGACTGAGTGACTTTCAGTTTCATGTATATATAGATATATATATGAATATATATATTTCATACACACACACACCCCCCACATCTTCTTTATCCATTCATTTGTTGATGGACACTTAGGTTGCTTCTGTATCTCGGCTATTGTAAATAAAGCTTCATTGAACATAGCAGTGCACATGTCTTTTCAAATTAGTGTTTTCAAATTTTTTGAATAAATACCCAGAAGTAGAATTCCTGGATCATATGATAGTTCTCTTATTAATTTTTTGAGGACTCTCCATACTGTTTTCCATAGTGGCTGCACACCAACTTACATTCCCACCAACAGCACTTGAGGATTTCTTTTTCTCCACGTCTTAGCCAACACTTGTTATTTCTTGCCTTTTGGATAATAGCCACTCTAATAGGTGTGAAGTGATAGCTCATTGAGATTTTGGTTTGCATTTACATAATAATTAGTAATGTTGAACTCTTTTCATATACCAGTTGGCTATCTGTATGTCTTCTTTGGAAAAATGTCTTTGAAAAAACTCCTCTGCCCATTTTTTAATCAGGTTTGTTTGTTTGTTTGTTTGCTTGCTTGTTGTTATTGAGTTCTGTGAATTCTTTATATATTGGATATTAATCTGTATCAGATAATTATTTGTAGATATCTTCTAGCATTTTGTAGGTTGTCTTTTTGTTTTGTTGGTGGTTTCCTTTGTCGTGCAAAAGCTTTTTAGTTTGATATAATCCCATTTGTTTATTTTTCTTTTGTTTCTCTTTCCTAAGAAGACATACTTAGTAAGATATTGCTAAAACTCATGTCAAAGAGCATATGGCCTATGTGTTTTCCTAGGATTATGGTGTCAGATCTTACATTCAAGTCTTTAATCCATTTTAAATTGATGTTTGTGTATGGTGAAAGATAGTTGTGTAGTTTCCTTTTCTTGTATGTTGCTGTTAAATTTTTCCAACATCATTTATTGAAGAGACTATCACTTCTCCATTGTATGCTCTTTGTTCCTTTGTCATAAATTGTTTATAATGTGTGAATTTATATTGGTCTTTCAATTCTGTTGCACTGATCTATGTATCTGCTTTTTTCTTTTTACCAGTCCCATGCTGTGTTGATTGCTGTGGCTTTGTGAAATAGTTTGAAATGAGAGTACATGCTACCTCCAGGTTTTTTTTTCCCCACAGGATTGCTTTTGCTACTTGGGATCTTTTATGGTTCCAAATAAATTTTAGAATATTTTTGTTCTATTTCTGTGAAAAGTGTTCTTGGGATTTTAATGAAAACTGCATTGAATCTGTAGATTTTTAAAGGAAATATGGACATTTTAGCAAAGTTAATTCTTCCAATCCACGAGCATGGAATATCTTTCCATTTATTTGTGTCTTCTTCAGTTCTTCCAACAATGTCTTACAGATTTCAAAATACAGGTCTTCCACCTCCTTAATTAAATTTATTTCTAGGTAGTTTATTCTTTTCATTGTGATTATAAATGGGATTATTTTCTTAATATCTATTTCTCTACCTCATTGTTAGTGTATAGAAATGCAACAGATTTTTGTATGTTCATTTTGTATCCTACAACTTTACTGTGTTTGTTATTTTTAATATTATTTTGGTGGCATCTTTATAGTCTTCTCTATATAAAATTAAGTCATTCACAAATAGTGACATTTTCACTTCTTGCTTTTCAATTTGGATGCCTTTTATTTCTTTTTCTTACCTAATTGCTCTGGCAAGAATTTCCAATAATGGCAATAGTGGATATTCTTATCTTATTCCTGACTTTAGTGGAATAGCTTTTTGTTTTTTCACCACTGAGTATAATGTTAGCTGTCATATGAGTTTGTCATATAAGGCCTTTATTATCTTGAGACATGTTTCTGCTATACCAATTTTTTGAGAGTTTATCATAAATGGGTGTTGAATTTTTTCAAATACTTTTCTGCATATATTGAGATGATCTTATGGTTTTTTATCTCATTGCCCCTTTTTCTTTTATTTCTATTAATTCATTTTTCTGATTTTCCTTAGCTTTATTTTATTGATCTTTTTCTAGCTTATTAAATGAATATCTGCTTCTGTGTTTATTTTTATTGATTCATTATTGCTACTTTTCTTATGGTTATTTTATTGAATTTTATTGTAATCTAACAGTTTATCAAATTGAATACATTGTTCATTTATTTAAATTCATTTTTTATAAGACCCCTAAATATCATGATTTTTCCCTTTTTGAGTCCATCTTTTGCCACAATCATTAGGTTTTATGTTCTTAATGTTAAAGTAGTTTGTAACTGGAATTTTGATTTCTTCGTTAGTCTGTGCCATTTTGGAATATTTTATTTTAAATTTACCTTCTATGTTTTTATTTTAAGATTATCTTCTGTTATTAATTTCTGTTGTGTTTTTGTGTATGTGCTTCACATTCTTGTGCATTGTGTGAGCAAATAGATGGCCTGAAGTGAAGTGAAGTGAAGTGAAGTGAAAGTTGTTCAGTCACATCTGACTCTTTGCAACCCCATGGACTTTACCTCCCATGGATTTCTCTAGGCCAGAATACTGGAGTGGGTAGCCTTTCCCTTATCCAGGGGATCTTCCCAATCCAGGGATTTAACCCAGGTCTCGAACCCAGGTCTCTCACATTGTAGGCGGATTCTACCAGCTGAGCCACAAGGGAAGCCCAATAGATGGCCTGCTTGATTTTTATGTTTTATAACTCTGATATTTTTATCTGTCCCTAATATATGATCTTTGTTGTTGTTGTTGTCTTTGTTTTGGCTATATTGAAATACAATTTAAAAATCCTAGTATATTTAAAGTGTACCTTGTGATGATCTTATATGTATATGTTATAAAGGATTCTCATAATTCAGGTTAATTAGCACAACTATTATATAAATAAATAATAAAACCTTGCAATATATAGGATGGTCATTTGCTTTTAGCTTGTTGAAACTATTTTTTGTTGGTTTTTCAATGAATTTGACCTCTTGTCTAATAACATTTTGAAAATTAAATTATAGAATTGCTGTGGAAATGATTTTATTTTTCCTTTATTTTCAGATCTATGTGAAACTTCTCAGAGATAAAGGGAAAGGAAACTTACAGAAATATTATTGCAGTGGGGAGTCCTCTTTAAAATGGATATATGTGTTACTCGTTGGGAGAGGAATTGAACCTTAAATTATCTGATAAAACCTAATTGGTTTCTTAAATTTTGGGAGAAAGTTCCCCCTTTAGATGTAATTATGGGGAAGTATATTGAGATTTGCATTTCAGATCCTGGAGGGATGCACACACTGTTTTTGTTTCTAAATTCATGAAAAACATAGTAACCAAATATTGGACAATCTTGTAAATCTTGTTTGCAATAAGACTATTATTCCTAGGCAGCAAAGAGTTATGACTCTTTGAGAAAATCTAGATCCTGTTGAGAAATCTAGATCCTGTGTTGTGACAATTATTGTATAACTTCTTAGGAAATGTATCTTGTGAGCCATGATAATAAATCACAACTGAGACCCCAGGAAGAAAAGAAAAGAATGTGCATTCTGCTGCTTTTGGATGGAATGTTTCGTATATATCTGCTGGGTCCATTTGGCCTATAGTGTTTTTCCAGTCTGCTGTTTCCTCATTGATTTTCTGTCTAGATGATCTATCCATTGTTGAAAGTGGGATATTGAAGCCCTAGGCTGTCTCTGTGTTGTTGTCTATTTCTTCTTTCAGTTCTGTTAGATTTGCTTAATGCATTTGGAGGTTCCAATTTTGGGTGCATATAGATTTACAATTGTTATATTCTCTTGATGAATCAACCCCTTTATCATTATGTAATGACCTTCTTTGTCTCTTGTTACAGTTTTGGCCATAAAGTTTCTTTTGTCTGATACAAATTTAGTTACCTCTGCTGATTTTTTTTGTTTGTTTGTTTTCCTTTTTGTGGACTAACTTTTTCCATCCTTTCACTTTGAGTCTTACTGTCATTTCACTTTTGTCCTTGAAACTGAAATTAGTCTCTAATAGGCAGCATATAGTTAAGTCTTTAAAAAAAAATCTAATCATCTATTCTGTGCCTTTCGATAAGAGAATTTAATCCATTTACTTTTGAACTAATTATTGTTAGGCAAAGATTTACTAATGCCATTATTAATAGTTTTCTGGTTGTTTTATAGTTTCCTGTCTTTTTCTTTGTCTCTTGCTGTCTTCCTTTGTGAAAAGTTGATTTTCTGTAGTTGTATGATTGATTCCCTTCTCTTTTAATTTTGTGTATTTACTGTAGGTAATTACTTTGTGCTTTATGAGGCTTTAATAAAACCTAGATATAAAAGTCTGTTTTAAAATGATAACTACTTACCTTTGATTGAATATGAAAACTCAACACATTTATTCCTCACACATAATTTTGTTTTTGATGTCAAAGTTTACCTCATTTTATTCTGTGTATCCATTAACAAGTTACATTAGCAATACTTATTTTTAATACTTATGTCATAAACTTTTATACTAGAGTTAAGTAATTAATACAGCCCTATATTGCAGTATTATAGTTTCTGATTTTGACTAGACACTGTTGACTCTTCAACAACACAATTTGAACTGCATGGGTTCATTTACACATGGCTATTTTTCAGTAGTAGATACTACAGCGCTATACGATTCCTGGTTCATTGAATCTGCCAAACAAGAAACATCATTTAGAGGCCAGATTACAAATTATACATAGTTATCCCCTCAACATTGTTCAAGGGTCAACTGTACTTACTTTTATCATTGTGTCATACATTTTCAGAAGATTTATTGTTACTTAATAACATTTTAAAGTTTCAGCTTAAAGAACTCATTTAAGCACTCCTTACTCTTTTTTGTAAGGCAGATCTAGCAGTGAGGAACTCTTTCAACTTCAGTTTGTTAGGGTAAGTTTTTATCTCTCTTTCATGTCTGAAGGGCAACTTTGCTAGGTAAAGTACCCTTGGTTGGTAGTTTTATCTTTCAACAATTTGAATATATTATCCCACTTTTTCCTGGTTTGCTGAAAAATCTGCTGGTAGCCTTATAGGAGTCCCTTGTATGTGAATACTTTTTTTCTCTCACTGCTTTAAATTTGTTTTTCTTTGTCTTTGATTTTAGGCAATTTATTATAATATGTCTTTTTTTTAAATTTTATTTTATTTTTAAACTTTACATAACTGTATTAGTTTTGCCAAATATCCAAATGAATCCACCACAGGTATACATGTGTTCCCCATCCTGAACCCTCCTCCCTCCTGCCTCCCCATTCCATCCCTCTGGGTCGTCCCAGTGCACCAGCCCCAAGCATCCAGTATCGTGCATCAAACCTGGACTGGCAACTCGTTTCATACATGATATTTTACATGTTTCAATGCCATTCTCCCAAATCTTCCCACCCTCTCCCTCTCTCTCAGAGTCCATAAGACTGTTCTATACATCAATATGTCTTGAAGAAGTTTGTTTTGAATTAAAATTTTAGGAACACTTATGAGCTTCAAGAACTTGTATGTCCAAATAGCTTCTCAGTTTTGAAAAGCTCTCAACCTTTGATTCTTTAAATAAACACTGTGCCGTTTTTGTCCTGCTGGGACTCTCATAACCTATAGATTGTTTCTCAATAGTATTCTATGCCTCATATAGCCTTTATTTACTTTTTTCATATTTCTTCTTCCTTTTTTTTTTTTTTTTGACTCTGGTGGTGGTAGTTTATGCTAAGTCATGTCTGACTCTTGTGACCCCATGGACTGTAGCCTGCCAGACTCCTCTGTCCATGGTATTCCCCTGGCAAGAATACTGGAATGGGTTGCCATTTCCTTCTTCAGGGGATCCTCCCAACCCAGGGATTGAACCTGGGTCTCCTGCTTTGCAGGCAGATCCTCTACCAACTGAGCTATGAGGATATTTAAGTGATCGGTCTCTACTTCACAGATTCTGCTTGATCCAGTCTACTGTTGATACTGTCTGTTGTGGGTTTGTTTTGTTTTGTTTTGTTTTCATTTCATTTTTTTGTATTATTCAGCTCCAGAATTTATTTGGTTCTTTTTGTGATTTACATATCTCTGTTGAACTTCTCATTTTGTGTGTGTATTATTTTCCTGATTCCACCAAACTCCTGGATTTCCACAAGAGCTCTCTCATTCCTGGGTTATTATCAAAAGTGGTGTTCTTTTAAGGGAGGATGTTATTAATAGAAAACTCTTATTCAGCCTTATTGGTGATGTCACCAGAACTAGCATATTTTGAATTACTTGTGTAGGTGAAGATTTTTAATCTTATTTGAAATCTTACAAATTTTTTTTTTATTCACTAGTTAAAAAATGATGATTTAAGTCTTTACTCAAAGTTAGATAGGAAAAAAGAAAAGGGTATTAAAAAAGAAAGATTACAAATCAGTTAAAAATAGATAATTGATACTGAAGATGGTGATTTTAAGGCCTGTATAACTGTTCTATAAGATCTGATAACCAGTGAAATTGCTCAGTCGTGTCCAACTCTTTGCCATCCCATGGATTGTAGCCTACTAGGCTCCTCCATCCATAGAATTTTCCAGGCAAGAGTATTGGATTGGGTTGCCATTTCTTTCTCCAGGGGATCTTCCTGACCCAGGAATAGAACCCAGGTCTCCCACATTGCAGACAGACACTTTACCATCTGAGCTATCAGGAAAGCCCATAAGATCTGATAAGGAGAAAGTAAAAGATAATTGAGAAGAAGTGGAAAAACAGAGATTGCATTTCAAAGTAGGTCTTTACTCATTTATCTTTTTTTCTGGATCCATGAGTCTCTGAGGATGCTAATTTCTTTCTGAAATTTTCTTTTGGCTTCTCTAGTAAGAAAACTTTTAGAAGTTTGTTCTGAAGTTTTGGAGCATTGTTCTCTCCCTTGTTATATGCTTTTTTTTTTTTCCTGTATCATTGAAGAAGGCACAGATTGAGCATATTTTCCTTGTTTTAGCTTCTTTTCTACCTTTTCTACAGTGCTGCTGCTGCTGCTAAGTCGCTTTAGTCGTGTCCGACTCTGTGCGACCCCATAGACGGCAGCCCACCAGGCTCCCCCGTCCCTGGGATTCTCCAGGCAAGAACACTTGGTGATGAAAATTCCAATGTTCAGTTTATAGTTTACCAGGCATTGTTTTCGTTTCAATAAGCATTCTCTGACAGTTTTTAAGGTACTTCCCTTCAGTTGCAATTTGATCTTCTTTCAACTCCCATAGTCTGATGTGTTTGATACTCTAAGGAGAAATTATACATGGTATCTGTAATTCCCCTAAGTCAGTGTTATTCCTCTGTATCTTATTCACCTGTTCTTTCCACTTCATCCACCAAAGTTTTTACCTATTTAGGCTCATCTTTCTAGAATGTATACTACCAGCCTCTTCCCCCTACTTTATGTTTTTTTTTTTTTCTCTTAAGGATGATAGGATGATGAGAGAAAGAGTATTTGCCTCAAAGAATAATTCCTAAAGCCAAGAACTCTGGACAACTCTCTTATAAAGAAAAGAAGGATGTATTCTTAATTTTCTTTGCCTTTGAGCCTGGTGACTTGAAGTGAAAATTGAATATTGCATGGTATCATTAAATTCCCTTTTGGGTTTTCAAAGTTAGCATCTATCTATTCCTTATAGATTATGGAATTGATTTTCTGTTAGTTTGCTTTTAAAATTTGTCTTCAGTGGTTTTAGTGATAAGCATTGAAGGGTGCTAGCCAAAAACTATTTGAACTTGAACCTCCATCAGGAAGCTGAGGAAAAAACAGTATTTTACTTTTGTTTAGAGATTGAACACTAATAATTTAATTTTTAAACTTTTATCTCTGCTTGGAATTAAGACAGAATTCTATGTGTGATATTAAAATATGAATTCAAAATAGGATCTATTCTTCCTTTCCTTTTTTGAAGTAAGAATAGCTCAAAATGGTAAGAGAGAACCCTAAAAGTTCAAAAATTACTGTTAAAATGTAACAGAATTTCACAGGGTTTGAATCCACTGTATTATATTCCAAATGCCTTTCATCTGTTTGTTGTATTTTCCAAATTGTGATAGATGATATAACTGGAAAACAAGAATTTCCTTTATGCCGCAGACTTGAAAGGGTCATACAAGTAGAAAATGAAAGGTCAAATAATCTGCACAAATCAGCCTCACTGTTATATACATTAATAAGAAAACATAATTAAATTGCATGTGTTAAAGAAATTAAACCATTCAACAAGTTGTTCTTAATAGAGGAAAAAATGATATGGGAATTAAAATTGACATGAAAAACACAGGAATATGTTGAAAGGTTGGAGTGGGAGGAAAAGTGATAGAAGTTAGTGAATGTTTGAGTGTGCAATTGCATTTTCAAAATAGTGATCTAATTATATATCTAGATATAGTAATTGTTCTTCCATAGTTATGATGTATGTATTCTCTATGTGTAATTTTCAGTTGTGTATTTTTCAAAATCAAGTTTCAGAGGAATAAATTTATTTACAATTACTTTAGGAATGTGTTTATACCATATTTTGAAACAAGCAGAAAGAGTTTTCCTCTTCTGAATGGTTATAAAGGTAAATAACTTCTCTGATCTTTTAGGTAAACACATTTACATTAGTTGAATGCCAGGAAGTTAGCCTTAAACAGGAGATATTAGGGAAAAATAACATACTTGACGCAAGTGAATTTTCTGTATCTGGTCAGTTATTTGAGATTCTACCTATAATTTGCTTTTATTTTACTGATAGATGTTAGTTGATCTGAAGAGAGATGAAAAGAATTGTCAGACTACATATAAACCATGGCTTAATAAAGAATTCACAGTTTTTATTCAAGTAGAGGGATTATCCAGAATTCAAGTACAAAAATAACTAGAAACTCTAGGAATACATTATTTTGAATGTACATTTGAACTAGCTGAAAATCCTACTCTAGAGTTGAATGCACTAGAAGCATGTTAATCACATCCATAAAAATGAGTAATTTATAACTGGGGTGGGTTTCACACTTGGAACATCTTGAAGTTGTTTCTTCTTTGTATATGCCAAATTAAGCTTGCATTGAAGCTATATTGTGTTAAAATTTTCACAATAAATTAACATTGGCATCTCCTTAAATAGATATTTAAAGTGGCTTAAATAGATATTCTCTCCTATAAATAAAAATGCTTTGGTTTATAAGAAGGTGAACCTACTGACTTTTGTTTATAGAATAATACCAAAAATTTTATTGAAAGGAGTATTTCAGTAATTGAAACCCTATTTTTATTACACAATTGGGAGTACAATCTCATGGAAAGTAATTTCCCCAGAAGATTGAGTAGTTAAAACCATCATTTTAGTGATGAAGTTGAGACAATGACCTGATTTAAATATAAATGGACACTATAATATGCTTCTAGACTTATTTATTTCCATCTAACTGCTTATTTTTCTCACATTTAAAGTTCCATAATACATTTTTACCATCTATGTTAACAAGTTCTATTCATAGTGAATCTTAGAAAACTCTCCAATGATTCTTATTTCTCCATGCTTGTAGCTTTTATTACTTTATTTTAAAAAATTTAATTTTTATTGAAGGATAGATGATTTACAATATTATATTATTTTCAGATGTATAGCACAGTGATTTAGTATTTTTGTAGATTATACTCCATTATAAGTTATTATAAGATAATGGTTATAATCCTCTGTACTATATAATATATCCTTGTTGCTTATCTGTTTCATACATAGCAGTTTGTATCTCTTAATCCCATACCCCTAATTTGTCCCTGCCCCTCTTCCCTCACCCCTTTGGAAACCACATTTGTTTTCTGTATCTGTGAGTCTGTTTCTTTTTTGCCAGACATTCACTCTTACTATGTCCTTATATGGCAGAAAGAGACAATTCTGGTCTCTTCAGTCCCTTAGAAGGGCTCCAACCTCATGACCTAATTACTTCCCAAAGGCTCCATCTCCTAATATCATCACATTGGGAGTTATATTTTAATATATGAATTTTGGGAGGACTCAAACTTCTAGTCCATCACAACCATGAACTTGAAAAATATTATCTTATGTTTTCTTCTAGTAGTGCTGTAGTTTTAACCTTGTCTGTGATCCATTATGAATTAATTTTTGTTTATCATCTGAAGTTAAAGTAGAGAATTATTTTTTCCCATGGAAATCAAGTTTCCATAAGGATATTGCTAGAGATGGCTGTTTATGGAACAGGAAGCAGAACCTTACCAGACACTGACTCTTCTGATACCTTGATTTTGGACTGCTCAGATTATGAAACTGTGAGAAATACATTATATTGTTTAAAAGCCACCCAATCCGTGATATTTTGTTACAGCAGCCTGAACTAAGACAGTAGTTGGCCAATATTTCTTTATAAGATGAAAAATAAAAGTTGATAAGTTAGACTGCTCATCAGAAGACATGATTAAGTAAATGTTATGGGATGCAAATATTTGTATTTGCTTATCTGACAAAGGACTTTAGTAAGTATTATATAAACAACTCCCATACTCAGTAAGGAAAATACAAATCAATAAACACGGACAAAGTACTTCAGTGGATGCTTTGCAACGATACATGCATGAATACTTGTAAAGACTGTTTAATATTTTTAGTCTTCAGGGAAATGCATTTACAACTGCAGTGTGATATTACTAAGTACCCACTAGAATGGCTAAATTGAAATCTATTGACATCACCAAATATTGCTGAGAATTGGAGTCACTGAACTCTTATAGATTGCTGATAGGAATAGTAAATGTTATAAATACCTTTGAAAAGGGATTTTGCAATTAAAAAAAGCCAAGTACACCTACCCTTTAGCCCAGTAATTCTACTGTGGTTATTTACCCATAAGAAATACAAATTTATATACAATGAAGACTTGTTTAGAATGTTTATAGCCGCTCTATTCACAATATCTCCAAACCAGAGACACCTCACATGTTTATAAATATGAGAATGAATAAACAAATGTTGGTATAGTTATACAATGGGATACTGTTCCTTAATAAAAATGAGTGAACTACTGATCCATGCAACAACATGAATGACTGTCACAAAAGAACCAAAATAAAAAGAATACATCATATATAATTCCATTTATAGAAAGTTCTAGAACAAAATTGGTGGCACTAGTGGTAAAGAACCTGCCTGCCAGTTCAGAAGACTTAAGAACAGTGGGTTCAATCCCTGGGCAGGGAAGATCCCGTGGAGAAGGGCATGGCAACCCACTCCAGTATTCTTGCCTGGAGAATCCCATGGACAGAAGAGCCTGGCAGGTTATAATCCATAGGGTCACAAAGAGTCAGACATGACTGAAGCAACTTAGCATGCATACACAGAACAAAACCAATGCAAGTTTACAAAAAAAAGAAAATTGCCTCTGTGAAGAAAAACTGACCAGAAAGAAACATGAGAGAACTTTCCAGGCAATGGAAATGCTTTATATCTTCATAAGGTTATGTGTTGCCTGGGAGTCTCTATTTACCAAAATTGTACTATTAGCACTTATGCATTTTCCTGAATTAAACTTACCTGAACATTTAGAAATGTCAATAACAGTAGTTGCAAAAGTTAGAAAATACTTCTAATTTTATAAAGTAGATTCTTGTTTCCTTTGTTTCAAATTTCCCATATAAATATATTTATGAGTGAATAAATTTCAGCTTTTGAGAACTTGGATTAACCTTTTTTTTTTTTTTTTTTTTTTTTTTTAATTTTATTTTATTTTTAAACTTTACATAACTGTATTAGATTTGCCTTTAAATAATGATGAAAATGTTGACAGCATTAAAAAATTCCTGTTTGCCTAAGAAACAAAATTATGTAATATTTTTGACAATGCACTGCATATTTATTAATGTGCCTATTTACTTATAGATCAAGTTTTTTTATTATTTTAAATCAAGTGGAAACAGTCATCTGGCTCTGAGTTTACCTTTCAAATGCTTTAAACAGTTGTCCAGGGCAGCATATAAAAATAAAGAAATGCAGGTAGCATCAAAGAATGAAAAATAACTTGTGAATGTGATAAATTAAAGTTCTATGGATTACAGTATTTCTGAACTACTAAGGATTTGGGGTAGATATTATTTTAACAGACTAAAAAATCTTTCTGTAGATCATTTTGATAGTACTACTCAGAGTTATTTTTCCAAAGTTGGAAATTGCCTTAGAAAAGAGGTAGGATCAAATGTTATTTAATTAAAGTAATAATTTTAATCTTAATAACCCTCCAACATGTTGACATCATAATTTTTCCCTTTATTTTGGAGAATTCTTTTGTCATCTTGTATTTGAATTTAATTGTTATTACCTTTTATAAAGCATCACATAAACCTATTGTCATACAGTTGCACAATAAGAATGAGTATGGCTATTCCGTTTCTGTTTGCATAATATTTTAAGTAAACTGGTAGTCAGTGTTCAGAAGTCTTTTTAACCTCTCTTCAACAGAAATAGCTTAGAAAATAGTTTATCAGTTTTCCTGATAGGAAAAAAAGAGAAATGTATACACTTATAAATGAACATAACCAAGAGAAAGACACAATAACCAGCAAAATGATTACCCCAAATAATCAAGAAACTTTAGACTTCCATGATATACATCATCAAACAAAGGCTGAAATAAAGCTTCTTAATCAGTGATGCTTATGGCATCTTTTATTAAGTGAATCCCAAAGGGATGAATCTGACAAATCTCTGCATTTTGGAACCAGAAGTGCAGTCTAGACCACAGCACAGCAAGTTTTAATGCTCAAAGTATAGGAGCAGAGTTACTGCAGAAGTCATTTAGAGCTGAACAAGTCACAGAGTGTTGAGTGAGGAAGGAGCCAGTCTGGCACTGTCGTGGCTGGTGTGATGGGTTCTCCACTATGGCTCAAGGCAAAGGCTCCTGGTGATGCATGGTTCATGTCAAGTCTTTGTTTTATTTATTTTGGCTTCACTACATGATTCTGAGCCACAAGCTTTTGTTTCCTGGGGATTAGGCTAGGTAAAAATCTCTGCATTTGAACCCGTATTAAGCATTCTGTACGTTTGGTGAAACTTATCTGAGCTGGGATGAGAACAGAGTGACTGTCTCTAGCAGCTGTGGATACATTCTAGTTGGGGCATAGCTTATAGGCTGTATCATGGTTCATATGATGGTGGGAGGGGTGGTGGAAGCAGGTTGCTCTTCCTGTCAGCTGCTTCCTTTATTAATGTTTGAGCTGCCCATTTTAGTTGTCAGTATTCCCTTATCTCCAACTCTAGTCTTGACAGTTAGTGGAGTAACCAATAGTGACAGCAATCAGGTTGGGTTTCTACCCCATTAGAAAACTGGTACAGAGGGAGAAGGTGAGGAAATTGGTGGGTTCTGCTGTTAGCACTAAATGCAAGTGGTCTGGAAATGCTTTCACCCACATTAAGGTCAAAAACAGATGAACATCAAATGCCCAAGAAATAGCAACATTGAGAAGAAACAAGGACATTGAGTGATTTTGCTAAAGACTGTAGATTATAAGGTTTGTAAGAAGCCCAGCAAAACAAACTTATGGCCAGAAGAAGTTTTCCTACCACTGCACTGCCCTTGGTAAAACGGCGAAATGTGGAGAATAAAAAAAAAGCAGAAGCACAGTATTGAAGATTGGGGCAAATCCTGAAGATGTTCACCAAGGAAAGGAATCTTGGAAAGATCCAGAGTGAGAAGGCAAGGGGAAGAGAAGGAGATGGTTAGAGCAGGGCTGCTAGGGCCCTGAGACCAACCGTGCCAAAACATTCTCTTCCCCAACAGATGAGCTGAATCAGAAACAGGGTGAGGCCCAGCAGTCTATTACAAGCCCTCCAGGTGACTCTGCATGCTGACAGTTAAGAGCTGCAGGCTTTGCCATAGTTGAAAAGAAGTGTTTTAATATACAGATATCCCCCTAAGCTTTGAGGTGCTCTTTTACCGTCCTCCATAAGTATAGAGATGTTTTGTATATGGTTTTTTGCAGGAACTGTTAAATGTCTATATTTCCCATACTTTTCCCGTCAAGTTCCTAAAAGATCTGGAAATACTGAGAAAGGATGATGTGGAGAAAAATGTGGTTGAGGCCACTTTTAGATGGATGGAAACAACCTTTTAAAAGTAGATTCAAATGTAACAGTGGATTTTTAGTGTGTGAGTGATAGCTGTTTTTCACAATTGACTGTAAAACATTTGTATGATATAATGTTATAAAAATGATATTTAGGTGTTGATGCACAGCATTATTGGAAAACAGTGAAAATTTTATTCCATTAATTATGTTTTTCTCATTAAAAAATAATGTCTTTTAGAGTTAGTTTTCTCATCATGTAGTTTTCTATGTATATGCGGGAATGGACATAAATTCAGACATACACACACACACACACACACACACACACACAAACACACAAACTCATAGAGCTTGACATCATAACTAATGTAAAATGTTGAATTCTGTAATTTATCATAGACATTTTCCTGTGTAACTAAAAGCTTTATAATATGGATATATCATAATTTACATAACTGTTGTTTCATTGTTGCACATTTCTTTGTATAATATAGAATTCTTTTAGGGAGCATTTGTGTGCATACTTTCCAGGTCAAAAACTCTTCCTAAGCTGCTTTCTAAAAAGACAGTTTCACTGTATTCTATCATAGATATATAATTATTCTTGTCCCATTGTTCACTTGCCAGGCTTACATGTTGCAATTTTTATTTTTGCTATTTACAGATGGAATGTCATTGTGTTGGTTTGCATGTCTTAGATGGCTAATGAGACTGAAATGTAAAAATCTGTCTTCCCTACCTTTGTTTTTTAGGATTTTCTTCATGATTAACATTATCTCTTTCATAAGGATTTTACTCTTATCCGTCATATTGTAACAAATATTTTGATGTTTAGGCATTTGCCTCCTAATTATATTTTTGATTTTTAATTCAGAGGAGTAAATTCTTTCATTGTGATCAAACAATATCCTTTGATATTGATGATTTTGTGCAAAGAATGCTATGGGAAAATGGAATCTTATACTTACATTACCTGAATAGTAGATATCATTAGTAGTTTGATATTTAATCTGTGGCATATAGTTAGCTTTTATTTTTGGAATTTCACAGCTTTAAAGCTACAGCTAAAGAAAGGCAGATGGTTAACTTGTTTTCCACTTCCCTGCAAATATCCAAGACAGAAACCAATATTATCAGTCTCTAATGGAGGCTGGCAATGTCAAGATGGTTTGTGGCCATGTCAAGATGTTAAGTCTGTGTCCAGGTCATTGCTCATTAAAGATGCTGCTCTTTGGACCAACAGGAGACCCAGCAACAGGATCCTAATAATTTCTGATGCTACCTCACGTCCCTTCAGGACAGTGCAGAACATTTTGTTCTTTAGAAAATACTCAGGCCTCTTTCCTTGTGTTTCAGTACTTACCATTTGTTGTTTGTACTAGTGGACTGTAACTTTTGTTTTGTAACGATGAATACATAGAGGAAAGATTTAAAAATCATTGTGCATTTGCTTCATCTGTGTCCCCATACTCCTCCGTTACTTATTTAATATGAACATACTGCTTTTCTCAGATATAAATTCTATTAATTCTGCTGCTGCTGCTGCTGCTAAGTTGCTTCAGTCGTGTCCGACTCTGTGCGACCCCATAGATGGCAGCCCACCAGGCTCCCCCGTCCCTGGGATTCTCCAGGCAAAACACTGGAGTGGGTTGCCATTTCCTTCTCCAATGCATGAAAGTGAAAAGTGAAAGTGAAGTAGTTCAGTCGTGTCCGACTCTGTGCAACTCCATGGACTGTAGCCCACCAGGCTCCTCCATCCATGGGATTTTCTACTAATTTTCTATTAATTCTACTGATTAATTAATATTAATAAGCAAACTGTTAATAGTTGACTCTTCCACAGTCATTTATTATTTTTGTGTCATTCCTTAATTTTCACCAATCATTAACTTCTTTTTTTCCTTCCTCATATTTTTTGTCTCCCTGAGATCTTCAGAATGTGAATCAGTCTCCATTCTGTTATGATGTTAATCATCTACTTCTCATATGATTCCTCTTTGGTGCCTCATGCTTTCTGTTATGCTCTCATTGCTGTTGGTCTTCTATTATTTTAATTTCATTTTCTTTTACCCACCTCCACCATTTGCTACTGTCAGATAAAAAAGCTGGCGACATGAAATAAGCCTATACTTCATATGCATGTATACATTTTATCAAAGCTGCTTGTAGACATCACTCCTACTCACACATATGAGATTGCAAATACCAGTCTCTTTGTAACTCAGCAATCATTTCTAAACATCTGGAGATATATTTCCTCCACATCAGTAAATGAATGTGCCAACTAATCCTCATCATTCCCCAAAGAACTCAGAGTTTTGCTACATTAACCTACCCAATCGAATAATTCAGGAAAAATCAATTTTGTGACGTGAAATTAAAAGATGTATTGCCCAAAGTGTGGTGTCTCCAAAGTGGCATTTTTCTTTTTTGGCCAGACTGGAAACCCTTATCTGGCACAGTTTTAGCTGGGGTTTCCTGACTCCTTTACAAGCCATAAAAAGTTTTGTCAAATCAAAATAACTATGCATTTAATTACTATTTCCCAAAGTTCCATTTTTGGGTGAAACGGATTTTTTCTCTTGTCAGGCTATAGCCATAATTGCTTCATTGTCTAGTGTTAATTTTCATTTTAATTGAGCTTTAAACATTTAACCAGAGTATAGTCCAAAGGAGATTCTATAACCATCTCAAGAGTTATTTTTTATTGCTATTTTAGGAGCAGGGAAGTCTGCTTCCACCTTTGGGTGGGGAAAGAGCTGTAACCTTCAAAGCAGGCTCTTCAGGGCTGCGTTGAGAAAAATGGAACAGAAGTTAGGAATGGAGAAATTAGGAAAGACAGATGGTGAGAGATTATAATGATTTCTAGGATCACTCAAATTGTCTGAGTTTTATGCCAGAATTTTTTTATTAGTTAGGGCAGCATGTCATGCTTATTTTGAGTTCCCACCGACACATTTAATGCAGTTACACTGGACCTTCCATTCTGTTGGTTCTTTGAGTTTTTAAGGAATTTGAAGCAGCCTACATTGGACTTTGTCAGAGTTTCCAGCATCTGACAAATTTGAATGTTGTAAATGTTTCCTGAAGCATTTCTTTTAAACCACTCTGGGGAAAGACATGAAAGTAAGATAACTAGTTTTAGATTATCTGCGTTTAGAACTTTTAGTTGCAAAAATATTGTGATGGTGTCTTCAATGTGAAACAAGGGGAAGATTTTAGTAGGCATAGAGGCTGTTGATTCAAATACAATTATACATGTTCCTTCACTGTTTTCTCTTAGGTGAATAAGCAGCTTTAGTTTATTATGAAAATTAGAAATCTCTAAGATGCATTTATAGAATGAATTCTCAAATATAAGGTACATCCATGGCATAATCTGGTGAGTATGAAATGCTCTGGTGAAATACTCATATCCCATTGCAATCCTGTGTTCCTGTTGCAATTATGGTTGGAGTGTCAAGAATAAAACCAATTGGACGTGTGACCGAAAGTAACGAAAATTCTGTATGTTCTTTGGAGAAAATATGAATGCTTCCTTGTAAATGAGAAACTTCAAAATGAAAGCATATAAAATACCAGCTGTAGTCTGCTCAGCATGACTCAAACTTTTTATTTTATTTTATTTACTTATTTTTGGCCGTGCTGTGTCTTTGTTGCTGGGCAGGCTTTGTTGTTGCGGTGAACGGGGCTCCTCGAGTTGCAGTGGGCAGGCTTCTCACTGCAGTGGCTTCTCTTGTGGAGCACGGGCTCTAAGACACATGGGCTTCCATGATTGTGGCACGCGGGCTCATTAGTTGTGGCTCCCAGTCTCTAGAGCACAGGCTCAGTAGTTGTGGTGCATGGGCTTAGTTGCTCCACAGCATGTGGAATCTTCCCGAAGTAGGGATCAAACTTGTGTCCCTTGCATTGGCAGGTGGATTGTTTACCATTGAGCCACCAGGGAAGCCCCAAACTTTTAAAAATAAACTTTTCTGAGTGCTAAGGTTTGAATTCCCTGACTACTTGAAACAAAGTACCCAGTTACATACAGGATTCCTTATAGTTAGGAAACTTCCTTTGTATATGTTTTACCAGTTGACAATTTGTAGCATAGTCTCTCCTATGTCAGTCAGTCAGTCAGTTCAGTCGCTCAGTCGTGTCCGACTCTTTACGACCCCATGAATCGCAGCACGCCAGGCCTCCCTGTCCATCACCAACTCCCGGAGTTCACCCAAACTCTTGTCCATTGAGTCGGTGATGCCATCCAGCCATCTCATCCTCTGTCATCCCTTTCTCCTTCTGCCCCCAATCCCTCCCAGCATCAGAGTCTTTTCCAATGAGTCAACTCTTAAAAGCTGTGCATTTAGTGCACTCCTTATTTTATTTTTTGCTTTGTTTTGCTATGTATAGAGACATGAAGGGCCAAATAAAGGGTCTTGAAACTTTTAGGGGAGGGGCAGCATGTTTGCATTTTTAATTCAGGAATCCCTTACCCAAGGGTGAGGAAAATTCATACTTAGGTAGCAGTTTGGGAGGTCAAAGTTAGAAGCTGCTTTCTCTTTGATGGTAAATGATCATTTAACCTCTTACTCTTTTTCATAAAAGATAAAACATAAGTGAAAGGTCATCAGTGTATGTCATCAGTGATATAATCCAAGAGGAAGATGAATTAGAGGGAAACTGGTTGGAAGTTTGAAATAAAGAAAAAAAAATACACGGAGTAGTTTTTGTCAGCAGCCCTTGAGCAAACACAGCAGTATTATATCAGACCAAAGGTTGCAGAGGTTTAAAAAGACCCCTTCCCACTGGAATCTCTCAGTCACATCTAGAAACATAATTTCACTTAATCAAAATTTTATATAGCTTTGGGCCTAACATTGATGCTAAATAAGTTCTTATGAATCTGATTAATGGATGCGCTCTTAGGCATCAGAAATGAGGTATTAAGATTCAGAATCCTCCCTCTAGGAGCTTACACAGAAAAGCAGCACACAAATAGCAATGATATCAGAAATTATTGAGAGGGCTTGGTGGATGAGGGGAATAGAGAATCACTGATTTAAGAATGCAGTCATTTAAAGCCATTTTAGAACTTTGAAGGATATCAGTGATAGAAAAATCCGGGGAGAGGACAAAAAGCTTCTGCTTAGGGTGGGAGAAGGAGGCAAGATTAGAAATTGCTATACGAAGAAAGTAGCATTTGAGCTGAGTAGGAATTTTATATTCAGAAATGTGAATGTGTGTGTATAGAGAAAAGGAACAGTAGTCCATTCCAGATTGAGGGAATGTAGTTTATTAAATTTCCCATTCTCCATTTATTGATTGCCTCCTATGTAACAGACCTTAAACTAAGTGTTGGGAACACAGGATACATAAAGAAATGTAGTTCTTATCTTTGAAGAGCTGCCCACAGTTGGAGAAGCACTCATTTGCAGAAGCAGTATAGTCAGGTGTGTGCTAGAGGCGGATCTTGGTGCCCTAAGACCTGCAGGAGTGCCTCCCCTCCACAGTAGCAGCAGGGTGTTGTTGATGTTGTTCAGTAGCTCAGTCATGTCCGACTCTTTGAGACCCCCTGGACTACAGCACACCGGGCTTCCCTGTCCTTCAGCATCTCCTGAACTTTGCTCAAACTCATGTCCTTTGAGTCAGGGATGCCATCCAACCATCTTGTCCTCTGTCATCCCCTTCTTCTCCTGCCTTCAGTCTTTGCAGCATCAGAGTCTTTTCCAATGAGTTGGCTCTTTGCATCAGGTGGCCAAAGTATTGGAACTTCAGCTTCAGCATCAGTCCTTCCAGTGAACATTCAGGATTGATTTTCTTTAGGATTGACTGGTTTCATCTCCTTGTAGTCCAAGGGACTCTCAAGAGTCTTCTCCAACACCACAGTTCAAAAGCATCAGTTCTTGGCACTCAGCCTTCTTATGGTCCAACTCTCACACCCATACATGACTACTGGAAAAATCATTGCTTTGACTAGATGGAACTTTGTCGGCAAAGTAATATCTCTGCTTTTTAATATGCTGTCTAGGTTTGTCATAGCTTTTTTTCCAAGGAGCAAGTGTCTTTTAATTTCATGGCTGAAGTCATCATCTGCAGTGATTTTGAAGCCCAAGAAAATCAAGTCTGTCACTGTTTCCATTGTTTCCCCATCTATTTGCCATGAAGTGACCACAATTGCAGAAAACTAACCAAACTGATTACATGCATCACAACCTTGTCTAACTCAATGAAACTATGAGCCATGCTGTGTAGGGCCACCCAAGATGGATGGGTCATGGCGGAGAGTTCTGATAAAACGTGGTCCACTGGAGAAAGCAATGGCAAACCACTTCAGCTTTCTTGCCTTGAGGATAGTACATGAAAAGTGTGTAAAGGCAGCAGAGTGGGCGGGGCTCATTCTCCAGGCTCCTCAGCCCGGCAGACAACTGGGTGAACTCCACCATCCAGTAGAGGGCGCATTTTCTCTTTTTCTTAGACAAGTTGTTGACAATTTATTTCTCTTTCCTCTAGACTTTACTGTTTGTGGAGGCCGCAAAGTTAGGGTCTATCATCTTTGTGTTCTTTTGTAGAATCTAGAATAGTGCCTTGCACACACAGTGGGCATTAAAGAGTTTGGGGATGTAATTAAGTTTTGTATTTGTTGGAAAATAAAACATACTGGGTGGAAGGTACGCCCAGGAGAAAAGGCATCCTATTTCTATAAGTTGCCAGCCTTACTAACCCAGCCTTTTACAATTTTTACAGCTCAGGTTAGTGTTGTGTTGAACACAGCTTAGACCCTTGATACTATTTTTTGAACTATGAGGACTTTTCAGGCCTTTTAATGTTCTCTTCTCTTTATGACTAAGCTTTTTCTTATTGAGGGTGAGAAACTTGAACATCAACAAGCCATTCTGCTCATTTGTTTTTAAAAATGTTCTTGTTAAAAAATCACCTTTTACCCTGATTTCACATTCAATTTACATTCATCCTTACCTATAAGACACAAAGTCAATATTCCCAGATTGTTTAGGAGGCTTCTTATTTTTCTCAGCTGTAAACTCAATTACCTTTCAAATGATTTTATAGCTGACAGTAAATGGTCCATGAAGTTTTTGAATAAAAACGAGGGCAAACATTTCATGCTTAAATAGCTGTAACGGTAGTTGCTGTAATAGACTGGAGTTTCAGAAATAACCAGTGTTGAATCACTTAGTGGCTGTATGATATTACCATATAGTTTCCACTAAGATATCGTTTGCAGGGGTTTGGACGCACTTCTTTCTATAGTTGGTAATTTATGATGTTTTATTTTATGTAAACAAGTTTCTGTATATCTTTCGATTATGAATGTTACGGAGATAATGTATCAGAAAAAAAGAGCTATGGCAGCTTCGTCATTGTCATAAATGGTCTTTGAACATATTGTTTTTTCC
This sequence comes from Bubalus kerabau, assembly GCF_029407905.1. Lineage (NCBI taxonomy): Eukaryota > Metazoa > Chordata > Mammalia > Artiodactyla > Bovidae > Bubalus > Bubalus kerabau. The sequence goes on from NC_073641.1 coordinate 20,840,783, forward strand.
TTTAGACAACTATTACTTAAATATTTATAATGGCTTGTCACATTTCATGGGAATAGCATACCCCTATAAGTTCCTTTCAGGGTGTGTATAAATCTCCTCTGTCTCTTTGGAAACAGACTATTTCTACAAGTTCTTAAATAGTTCCTTATGGCACTTGTGAAAATTATCATGTGTTGTGGGTTGTTGTGACAGATTGACTACAGTCACATCCCGACTCATGGTGAAGGGAATGGGCTAGTATCAAATGGTGTCTTCTTTATCTGAAGTTGTCTGACCAAAATGCTTTCAACGTTGTTATGGTTGTTCAGTTACTCAGTTGTGTCCAGTTCTTTGCGACCCCATGGACTGCCGCATGCCAGGCTTCCCTGTCCATCACCAACTCCTGGAGCTTGCTCAAACTCATGTCCATTGAGTTGGTGATGCCATCCAACCATCTCGTCCTCTGTTGCCCCCTTCTCCACCAGCCCCCAATCTTTCCCAGCATCAGTGTTTTCTAATAAGTTGTTTCTTTGCATCAAGTGGCCAAGTAGTGGAGTTTCAGCTAGAGCATCAGTCCGTCCAATGAATATTCAGGGTTGATTTCCTACAATGGGCTCTAAGAATCTTCTCCAGCACCACAGTTTGAAAGCATCACTTCCTCAGCACTCAGCCTTCTTTATGGTTCAACTCTCACATCCATACGTGACTACTGGAAAAACCATAGCTTTGACTACATGAACATTTGTCAGCAAAGTGATATCTTTGCTTGTTAATGCAGTGTCTAGGTTTGTCATAACTGTTGTCAAGCTATGACAAATGTCTTCATTGGCACCATCTATTTCTTCAAACTTCTGTATTTGATCAGAGACCCTGAAATCACTCTGTGCCTTTTACATGTGCACTATGAGATGTTTCAAAATGCTTTTCAAACCTGGGAATCTGCTTATTGCATTGATATGGCTCTATAAGCATGCAAAGCCAGTCATGTGTTCTGCTGGACTTTATTTATGAGTACCACTCACGTGTGAAAATTTTGTACAAATAGACCTGAAAGGAATGCTCAAGGTCATTTTTACTGCAACTAGTAGTGATGACGTTGAGGTGCTGTGGGCACCACGTCACTGTAAACTTGTGTGACGTGCGCTGGGCCTGGTCAGGTAGTATCTCTTTGTTTTCACATCATTAGCGTTGCATCACATAAGCTCTTGCTGCAAGACAACCAATGAAGTTGAGGTCTTCCTCGACTACTCCTTGCTGTCTTGATTTTCTGATATTTACTTTCCTTATTCTTAAATACCAGGTGAAATTCGTTATTTCCTTCTCTGTAATCTTTGGTTATATATGTCTATTTTGATTAAGATAGTTTTCTAGGTGTAGAGAGGAACTTGAGTCATTGGTCTTCTTTTTTTCTTTTCTTTTCTAAATAGCATAGCACAGTGCATGTGCTCAGTCATGTCCAGCTCTTCACGACCCCATGGACTTTAGCCTGCCAGGCTCCTCTGTTCATGGGATTTTCCAGACAAGAATACTGGAGTGGGTTGCCATTTCCTCCTTCAGGGGATCTTCCCAACCCAGGGATTGAACCCACATCCCCAGTGTCTCCTGTGTTGCAGGTGAATTCTTTACCGCTGATTCACTGGGGAAGCCCTTTCCTAAATAAATAGGTCTTTACAAAAAGTCACAAGCTTAACTTTAGTACCAATAGAATCCCTTTCATCCCATCTTCCTTTAATTAGCTAGGTGGATTAACTGACACTATTTCCTCCATAAAGCTTAAACACTGCCTGTGACATTCTAGAAGGCTGTTCACTATTTCTTGTGGTGCCCCTTGTAGTGATATATGTCACCAAGAGTCCCAGATCTGTATGTGACAGTTTTACTTGCTATTTTATTATATAATGTTATTAATTATTCTGTAAATGAGCATAACATCTACAAGTAAAGATAAATGTTTATATGAAAACTAAAATAGACTGCTAGTCAATTTGCTAAAGCAAAATGGGAGAAAGGTAAGTGGCTAAGAACCCTAGAATGATTCTTAACTCAAATTGCTTCTCAAGCATTTTTGATTTTCTCACTTTAAAGAAATAAAACTTGAAAGCATAGATGATGCATATGAAAGTGCTTTGAATAGAGGTAGAAATAATGATAAAGTTCCCAAACTGGAATATTTTGTACTTTTGCATGATCATTTTAATGGAAATTTATCTCCTGTGACAAATTACAGTTTTACCATATGGATTTGTTGTATCTTAACTCATCTTTCCATTCATTGCTCTAGCCCTTATAGATGGTACTATGTATTTTAACATTCAGATGGGACTACATTGTATTTATTCAGCTGATTTCTTAGAATTGGCTGAACATGGGACAGATTTTTCTTTTCCAGTAATGAGCTTGGTTCTGTGCACGTGCAATTCATGTAGTCCTGGCCTGCCTTTTCATCTTCTGCAGATGGTCACTCATAGAACTTCTAGTATTTCTCTCAAATATAACAGTCAGGGATGGAATATTCAGACAGTGTGGCTACCCTGGGAGACATGGCACATTTTGCAGATCCTGGTGTGATATACAACAATCAACCCAAGTCTTTTATGAATTTTTTTACATATTGTAACTCCCATGAGGTAATGCATTAAGCTACATTAAGCCTCATAAAGAGAAATCTGAGTTCATGATGTGTAACTTCTCAGTAATGGTAATTAGTATAATCTGCTTCTTGAATTTGCTGATATTTGAAAAAAATGTTACCAGTTCTCTAATTTCCACTTAAATATTTAAGACCAAGAAGTTTTTAGCAGAACACTTAGTACCTCTCACAAAACTTTGTAAGTGGCTTTGATTGTATTCTGAATTATATCATATGTTCAGGAGCAGAGAGCTCATGAAGCCAAGAGTATAAACATAATTTACAACACTTTATAAGATGAAAGTCTATTCAGAATTTCAAAGTAGGAGTAAAAACAAGTTGAAATTTTTGCAGAGTTAAATATCTCATATATATTAACCAAATTTTGTGGGAAAATATCTATACATAAAATAGGAAAAAAGATGAATAGGACTCCTAATATAAGAGAGGGAGAATATATTAGGAAGTAACCCCTGCCCCCCACCCCACCACATGTTGGTATCAGTGAACATATGGGTGTGAGATGTAGATAATGTTAGAAAATATGGTGATCTAGTACATATTACTCATAATTATAGTCAGAAATATCACTGTCCTCATCACTAATTGATAAAATAAGTAGACAGAAGTTCAGTAGATAGAAGATTTGAAAAACACCATTAACTTGACCTATTTTCATTTTTAGAGCACTCCACCCAACAACAGCAGAACATATATTCTTTTCAAATGTTCGAAGAATATTTGCCAAGATAAATTATATTTTGGGTCATAAAAGTAAGTTTCAATATGTTTAAAGTTATTGCAGAGTATGTTCTCTAACCACAGTGAAATTAAATGAAAATCAATCACAAAAAAAATGTCTGGAAGTCCCCAAATATCTGGACACCAAATAGCATACTTCTGAATAATGTCTGTGTAGTGGGATGCTCTGTGGTTCCCAAAATGATATGTCCATGTGTTAATCTCTGGAGGCTGTGAATATGATCTTCTTTGGGGAAAGGATATTTGCATATGTAATTAAGTTAAGGATTTTGAGATGAGATAATCTTGGATTATCTATGTGGGTCCTAAGCCAATGAAAGATATCCTTATAAAAGAAAGGAAAGGAGAACACACAGGCATAGAAGAGAATACCATGTGAAGATAGAGGCAGAGATTGGTGTTAAAGAGCAATAAGCCACATAACACTTGGAGCCAACGGAAGCTGGAAGAGGCAAGAGATGGAAGTGCTAACCCTCTAATGTTGGACTCCTACACTCTGGAACTGTGAGAAAATAGGGTTTTTTGTTTGTTTGTTTTAAGATACATGGTTTGTGATAATTAATTGAGGTAGCTATAGGAAAGTAATACACTATGGATCAAAACAAATGTAAAGGGAGAGTAGAAAGAATTTCAAATGAAATGAAAGTGTATACACAATATATCAAAGTTTGTTGTATGTTCTTGGAGCAGTACTTAGGGAAAAATCTATAGCACTAGGTGCTGCTAGAAGAAAGGTCTGAAAACAATGACTTCAATTTCTATCTTAAACTAAAAAAGGGTAAATTAAAACCAAAATAAAGAAAAAAAAGGAATGATAAATATCAAAACAGAAACCAAGAGTACAGAAAACAGAAAAACAATGGGAAATCAATGAAAACAAAAATTTATTCTTTGAGGAGATCAATAGTGTGGCTCAGGGGGAAAAAGAGAAGACACAAATTACTAGTATCAGGAATGAGAAAAGTGACATAATGAAAGATTCAACAGCTATTAGCAGAGAATAAGGAGATGTAAAGGATAATAAAGAAGTCAGTTGTTTCTCTGCTGTCTTTTCCTAGCCTCAGCCTTCAGATAGCTCCTGCCTTTCTCTCAGGGAAGGTCTGTGTGCCTCTGTGTCAGGGCTGCAGCCTCCCTCTGTGATGAAGTTTTGTGGGATCTAATCCATCCCTCCAGCTCACAGGTAGTGTTTAACAGTTTTACAAGTTAAGCTGCTTTCTCCATACTCCTACTGATAGCGTATTTGCTCTTCTTCCCTTTAAACCAGAAGTAAAAGAAGTAATGGGTCTCTTAAACCAGGGGTAAAAGAAGTAATGGGTCTCTTCTTTGCTAGGAGGAATTCCTTCCTTTCTGGAATTTAATTCATTTAGCTTTCTTTGTATTCTTAGTTCTCTGAGGATTAACACAGACAAAGAAACATGGTTTTGGAACTTTTTTGACTTGTTCTTGATGTGAAGTTAGGAGGGATGGGCTGTCATTAAAAAATAACACAGACTGTAGCTTAAACCACAGAAATTCTAGAAGCTAGAAGTTCAAGATCAAGGTATGGTTTGTTCTGAGGCCTCTCTCCTGGGCCTGCAGATGGCCACCTTCTCACCGTGTCCTCACATGTTGTCACTTTGTTTCCTAATTCCCTCTTCTTTTAAGAAAACTGTCATATTATAGTAGGACACACACTAGCAACCCTTTGAATTAGATCTACAAGGGCAGTCTCCAAATTCAGTCACATTCTGAGGGACTGGAGATGAAGGAAAGCATCAGCATATGAATTTTATGGGGCACAATTTCAGTCAGTTAAGTCCCTCAGTTGTGTCCGACTCTTTCCTACCACATGGAATGCAGCACCCCAGGCTTCCCTGTCCATTACAAAATCCCAGAGCTTGCTTAAACTCATGTCCATCGAATTGGTGATGCCATCTAACCATCTCACCCTCTGTCGTCCCCTTCTCTTCCTGCCTTCAATCTTTTCCAGCATCAGGGTCTTTTCCAATGAGTCAGTTCTTCGCATCAAGTGGTCAGAATATTGGAGCTTCAACTTCAGCATCAGTCCTTCCAATGAATATTCAGGACTGATTTCCTTTAGGATTGACAGGTTTCATCTGCTTGCAGACCAAGGGACTCTCGAGAGTCTTCTTCAACACCACAGTTCAAAAGCATCAGTTCTTCAGTGTTCAACTTTCTTTATAGTCCAACTCTCACATCCATACATGACTACTGGAAAAACCATAGCTTTGACCAGACAAACCTTTGTCAGCAATGTCTCTGCTTTTTAATATGCTGTCTAGGTTCCTCCTTTTCTTCCAAGGAGCAAGCATCTTTTAATTTCATGGCTGCAGTCATCATCTGCAGTGATTTTGGAGCCCAAAGAAATAAAATCTGTCACTGTTTCCATTGTTTCCTCCATCTATTTGCCATGAAGTGCTGGGACCAGATGCCATGATCTTAGTTTTTTGAATGTTGAGTTTTAAGCCAGCTTTTTCACTCTCCTCTTTCACTTTCATCAAGAGGCTTTTTAGTTCTTCTTTGCTTTCTGCCATAAGAGTGGTGTCATCTGCATATTTGAAGTTACTGATATTTCTTCCAGCATTCTTGATTCCACCTTGTGCTTCATCCAGCTTGGTATTTCGCATTATGTACTCTGCATATAAGTTAATAAGCAGGGTGACAATATACAGTCTTAACATCCTCCTTTCCCGATTAGAAACCAGTCTGCTGTTCCATGCCCAGTTCTGACTGTTGCTTCTTGACCTGCATACATATTTCTCAGGAGGCAGGTAAGGTATAAGTTCTGACAAAATATGGTCCACTGGAGAAGGGAATGGCAAACCGTATCAGTATTCTTGCCTTGAGAATCCCATGAACAGTATGAAAAGGCAAAATGATAGGATACTGAAAGAGGAACTCCCCAGGTCAGTAGGTGCCCAATATGCTACTGGAGATCAGTGGAGAAATAATTCCAGAAAGAATGAAGGGATGGAGCCAATACCCATGTGTGGATGTGACTGGTGATAGAAGCAAGGTCTGATGCTGTAAAGAGCAATATTGCATAGGAACCTGGAATGTTAGGTCCATGAATCAGGCAAATTGGAAGTGGTCAAACAGGAGATGGCAAGAGTAAACATCAACATTCTAGGAATCAGCGAACTAAAATGGACTAGAATGGGTGAATTTAACTCAGATGACCATTATATCTACTATTGTGGGCAGGAATCCCTTAGAAGAAATGAAGCAGCCATCATAGTCAACAAAAGTGTCCAAAATGCAGTACTTGGATGTAATCTCAAAAACGACAGAATGATCTCTGTTCATTTCCCAGGCAAACCATTCAATATCACGGTAATCCAAGCCTATGCCCCAACCAGTAATGCTGAAGAAGCTGAAGTTGAATGGTTCTATGAAGACCTATGATACCTTTTAGAACTAACACCCAAAAAAGATGTCCTTTTCATTATGGGGGACTGGAATGCAAAAGTAGGAAGTCAAGAAACACCTGGAGTGGCAGGCAATTTTGGCCTTGGAGTACAGAATGAAGCAGGGCAAAGACTAGTAGAGTTTTGCCAAGAGAACACACTGGTCATAGCAAACACCTTCTTCCAACAACACAAGAGAAGACTCTACACATGGACATCACCAGAAAGCCAACACTGAAATCAGATTGATTATATTCTTTGCAGCCAAAGATGGAGAAGCTCTATACAGTTAGCAAAAACAAGACCAGGAGCTGACTATGACTCAGATGATGACTACTTATTGCCAAATTCAGACTTAAATTGAAGAAAGTAGGGAAAACCACTAGACCATTCATGTATGACCTAAATCAAATCCCTTATGATTATACAGTGGGAGTGAGAAATAGATTTAAGGGACTAGATCTATAGAGTGCCTGATGAACTATGGATGGAGGTTCATGACATTGTACAGGAGACAGGGATCAAGACTATCCCCAAGAAAAACAATTGCAAAAAACAAAATGGCTGTCTGAAGAGGCCTTACAAATAGCTGTGAAAAGAAGAGAAGTGAAAAGCAAAGGAGAAAAGAAAAGATATACCCATTTAAATGTAGAATTCCAAAGAATAGCAAGGAGATATAAAGAATAACAAAGCCTTCCTCAGTGATCAGTGCAAAGAAATAGAGAAAAAAATAGAATGGGAAAGACTAGAGATCTCTTCAAGAAAATTAGAGATACCAAGGGAACATTTCATGCAAAGATGGGCTCAATAAAGGACAGAAATAGTATGGACCTAATAGAAGCAGAAGATTTTAAGAAGAGATGGCAAGAATACACAGAAGAACTGTACAAAAAAGATCTTCATGACCCAGATAATCACAATTCTGTGATCAGTCACCTAGAACGAAACAACCTGGAATGTGAAATCAAGTGGGCCTTAGGAAACATCACTACAAACAAAGATAGTGGAGGTGATGGAATTCCAGTTGAGCTATTTCAAATTCTAAAAGATGATGCTGTGAAAGTGCTGCATTCAATATGCCAGCAAATTTGGAAAACTCAGCAGTGGCCACAGGACTGGAAAAGGCCAGTTTTCATTCCAATCCCAAAGAAAGGCAATACTAAAGAATGCTCAAACTACTGCACAATTGCACTCATCTCACATGCTAGCAAAGTGATGCTTAAAAGTCTTCAAGCCAGGCTTCAGCAATACGTGAACTGTGAACTTCCAGATGCTCAAGCTGGATTCAGAAAAGGTAGAGGAACCAGAGATCAGATTGCCAACATCTGCTGGATTATTGAAAATGCAAGAGAGTTCCAGAAAAACATCTATGTCTGCTTTATTGACAATGCCAAAGCCTTTGACTGTTTGGATCATAATAAACAGTGGAAAATTCTGAAAGAGATGGGAATAACAGACCAGCTGACCTGCCTCTTGAGAAATCTGTATGCAGGTCAGGAAGCAACAGTTAGAACTGGACATGGAACAACAGACTGGTTCCAAATAGGAAAAGGAGTACATCAAGGCTGTATATTGTCACCCTGCTTATTTAACTTATATGCACAGCACACCATGAGAAATGCTGGGCTGGATGAAGCACAAGCTGGAATCAAGATTGCTGGGAGAAATATCAATAACCTCAGATATGCAGATGACACCACCCTTATGGCAGAAAGTGAAGAAGAACTAAAGAGCCTCTTGATGAAAGTGAAAGAGGAGAATGAAAAAGTTGGCTTAAAGCTCAACATTCAGAAAAGTAAGATCATGGCATCTGGTCCCATCACTTCATGGCAAATAGATGGGGAAACAGTGGCAACAGTGGCTGACTTTATTTGGGGGGGCTTCAAAATCACTGCAGATGGCGATTGCAGCCATGAAATTAAAAGACGCTTGCTCCTTGGAAGAAAAGTTCTGACCAACCTAGGCAGCACGTTAAAAAGCAGAGACATTACTTTGCCAACAATGGTCCATCTAGTCAAAGCAATGGTTTTTCCACTGGTCATGTATGGATGTGAGAGTTGGACTATAAAGAAAACTGAATGGCGAAGAATTGATGCTTTTGAGCTGTGGTGTTGGAGAAGACTCTTGAGAATCCCTTGGACAGCAAGGAGATCCAACCAGTCAATTGTAAAGGAAATCAGTCCTGCATATTCATTGGAAGAACTGATTCTGAAGCTGAAACTCCAATACTTTGGTGCCCTGATGTGAAGAACAGACTTATTAGAAAATACCCTGATGCTGGGTAAGATTGAAGGCCAGAGGAGAAGGGGACGACAGAGGATGAGATGGTTGGATGGCATCACCGACTCAATGTACATGATTTTGGGTGGACTCCGGTAGTTGGTGATGGACAGGGAGGACTGGTGTGCTGCAGTCCATGGGGTTGCAAAGTCAGACTTGACTTGAACGACCGAACTGAACTGAAATGAAGGTACAGTGAAGTCACTCAGTCATGTCCGACTCTTTACGGCCCCGTGGACTGTAGCCCGCCAGGCTCCTCAGTCCATGGAATTTTCCATCAAGAGTACTGGAATGGGTTGCCATTTCCTTCTCCAGGGGATCTTCCCAACCCAGGGATCGTACCTGGGTCTCCTGCACTGCAGGCAGATGCTTTCCTGAGCCACCAGAACTGAAGGTAAGGTGGTCTGTTATTCCCATCTCAGAATTTTCCAGAGATTGTTGTGATCCACACAGTCAAAGGCTTTGGCATAGTCAATAAAGCAGAAGTAGATGTTTTTCTGGAATTCTCTTGCTTTTTCTATGATCCAACAGATATTGGCAATTTGATCTCTGGTTCCTCTGCCTTTTCTAAATCCAGCTTGAACATCTGGAAGTTCATTTTGCTGAAGCCTGACTTAGAGAATTTTGAGCATCACACCCCACTCCAGTACTCTTGCCTGGAAAATCCCACAGATGGAGGAGCCTGGTGGGCTGCAGTCCATGGGGTCGCTAAGAGTCAGACACGACTGAGCGACTTCACTTTCACTTTCATGCATTGGAGAAGGAAATGGCAACCCACTCCAGTGTTCTTGCCTGGAGAATCCCAGGGATGGGAGAGCCTGGTGGGCTTCCATCTATGGGGTTGCACAGAGTCGGACATGACTGAAGTGACTTAGCAGTAGCAGTTGCTAGCATGTGAGATGAGTGCAATTGTGCGGTAGTTTGAGCATTCTTTGGCATTGCCTTTCTTTGGGATTGGAATGAAAACTGACCTTTTCCAGTCCTGTGGCCACTGCTGAGTTTTCCAAATTTGCTGGCATATTGAATGCAGCACTTTCACAGCATCATCTTTTAGAATTTGAAATAGCTCAGCTGGAATTCCATCATTCCGACTAGCTTTATTCGTAGTGATTCTTACTAAGGGCCACTTGACTTTGCATTCCAGGATATCTTGCTCTAGGTGAGTGATCACACCATCACAGTTATCTGAGTCATGAAGTTCTTTTTTGTGGATACATTTTAGCCCATAACATTCTACATGATCTGCCCTTTCATTACTTCTCTGACCTCAGATCCTTCTAGTCTAGCCCCTGGAATCTGTTGAGCCACATTTGCCTTGCTGCAAATCTTAGAACATGTCAGGCATGTTTTTGTTCAAGGGTATTTTATCTGGCAGTAAGTCCACCTGGGGTAGATTTCCTCTCAAAATTTTCCACTTGGTTCATTATGTCATCTCCCTGAAGTATTTGCACAAATGTTATTTTCTCTTTTAGATGTTTCCCAACTCTCTTATTTAAAATTGTAGTCCTGATTTCACTGCACCATGTATTCTTCATAGTACTTGCCACCCTCTAGCCTAATAGGCAATTTAGTGATTTATTAAGTATATTATCTTACCCTAGCCAACTAGCATATGAGCTCCATGAGGGCAGGGCTTTTTGTTCTATTCATTGATGTAATAATATCCCAGTGTCTGTCACATATCAGGTATGCTATAGTGATTCAGCAGTGAATAAATCATGATTATCTGCATGTGGTTTCTAGACCAGAGCTTTGCGTTATTTCTTTGAGATACTGCTTTTTATTTTATTGTATTCATTTTCTCTTTTCCCGAGCACCATGTTATGAGAACTGGCAAGCATATAGCAAAGTTGAAGGAATTTTACACTGCACATCTGTGTACCTACCACCAATCATATCAGTCATGTCTTACTAGATTTTATCACATGTAGCTAACCCTCCACCCACTGCTGCTAAGTCACTTCAGTCGTGTCCGACCCTGTGTGACCCATAGATGGCAGCCCACCAGGCTCCCCTGTCCCTGGGATTCTCAAGGCAAGAACACTGGAGTGGGTTGCCATTTCCTTCTCCAATGCATGAAAGTGAAAAGTCAAAGTGAAGTCGCTCAGTCGTGTCTGACTCTTAGCGACCCCATGGACTGCAGCCCACGAGGCTCCTCCATCCATGGGATTTTACAGGCAAGAGTACTGGAGTGGGGTGCCATTGCCTTTTCCACTCCACCCACTAATCCATTTTATTTTTCATGCATTCAGAGTAAATTATAGACTTAAGTATGCTTTCCCCTACATACGTGAGCATGTACATCATTAACTAGAACTCATTATTCAGTCTTTTTCTTTTTATAAAAAAACTTATGGTGAAATGACATGCTTGTAAGTGAACACTTGCTGAGATTTGACAAATGTATACATTTTTGTAACTCAAGCCCTTATCTAGATACTGAACATTTCCATCATTCCAGGATGTTCTCTTATGCTCCTTCCCAATCAACCCTAACTCCCACGCAGAGGCAACTGCTGAGACCCTCCCTAGGGATACTGGGGGCTAAAGCAAAAGGAAAAAAACTTAACAGTTGATTTTTCTCCCAGAATTTTAAAGCAGGTGAAAACCATTGTAAAAAAACGAAAAGTAGGTATATTAAAACTCAAAATATTTTGTTTAAAATTTTATTTATACAAAAAACAATCTATAATTTTTACTTTCCTGGTTCTAATGGAAACAAACCCATCAATAAGATTTCTAATGTTACTACTTGTATGAGATGCTACTTTAAAGCAAAAGAATAATTCCACTGCTGTTGAAAACTTGGAAACTCCATATTGGACCAAATTAAACTAGTTACCACAGGATTTCAACCTTATAACATGCTAATACAGTTTCCAATCTCTATTGGCAAAGTGCATATCAAGTGCAACAAATCTGACCTTTTTTTTTTTTTGCCATGTAATTCTTTTTTTTCTTGAATCATCTTGGATGACTAATGTTTTTGAGCACTCATTTTGGGAAATATATATTTTTAGATCTCTTTCTCTCCTTTCCTTTTGGGAGATTCATTGCTTTGTCAGATGAATTTCAATTAATTTAGATTCTTCACTCCAAGAATGATAATGATTTCTTTGTTTCATGTGCTGAAGAATATTGTTTGAAACAATATTATTTCTGTTATAATATTGAGACAGTCTCTATTATTTTCCCCTTTCTTTGGCTTATCTTTTCTAGATTCTGGTTATGTTAAAACTGTCCTAAATGAGTTCTATTCTCTTTGAAAATTAATTCTTTCTCGCACTTATATATTTTTATTATGTGGAATAATTCTTGCTAAAGCTTTCTCAACATTCAGAGTTGGCATTTTGGGGGTGATGGTGCAGTGTTTGTAGGCGTGCATAGTGAGAGGAGGAAAGCCTTGTGAAATGTGTGTTCTTGAGTTCAAATGAGGATAGAACCAGGATGTAAGAGAAGACTGGGCTGGAGTTAAGAAAAGTAAAAGAAATAGAAAACGGAGGAAATAAAAGAAGTGTTGACGTGATTGAAAAATATTTTAAAAAAAATTAGAGCAGAAAGAAAACAGAAAAGTGGAGAAAGGACTTTAAAGAGAAAAAAATAAAAAGGAAATAAATAAAACAAACATTTGTTGAGTACCAACCATGTCCCAGACTTTGTGTTAGTTAGACTCTGAATTAGACATTGTATGTGTGTGTGTGTGCACGCGCGTTCAGTGGCAGACATATTCTTTACCACTGCACCACCTGGGAAGCCCTGAATCAGGCATTGCCATCAGTAATTTATATATGAACCAACTGATCATTTAAGTAATCGTATGCTTCCCAAACTTTTCTGTTCTTGTTACATACAGAATATTTGAATGGCACTTGAAATTAATCATAGACCACTAACAAGGCGTTTTGTGGCTCTGTATCCCCATCTCTTTTGAAGATTCACAGAATCAACATTTCTGCAAACTGCATTCTCAGTCCAATTAGTTGACAGGATGTAAAGTAAACTATCCAAGGTCACACACTTTGGAAGTGACAAAACTAGAGTTTGAATTCAAACTCTTAAAGCCCATAGCCTGTCTTTTTTCAACAGCCCTACGACTGTAAAGATGAAAAATGCATGATCCTCTCTTGAGGAACTTATAGCCTAGTGGGAGAAGATAGATATAATAGAAAAAAACTATGTCTAGATCTCAAGTTATTAGGAAAAGTGAAGAGAAAAGCATTATTCAATGTGGTTTTCAGGAATGAATAGGAGTTTGCAGATAGGATATAAATGCAAGAGAGAGAAGGGATTTTAGGCAGAGAGAAACTGATATGCAAAGTCATTGAGCTGTAGGAGATGGAGATGTTGGCATGTTAGCAGAATAGCAAATCACTGACATGAGTTTGAGTAAACTCCGGGAGTTGGTGATGGACAGGGAGGCCTGGCGTGCTGCGATTCATGGGGTCGCAAAGAGCTGGACACAACTGAGCGACTAAACTGAACCGAACTGAACTGAGATCTGGCTGCATTCCTGAGCCAGGAGGGGAAGCGAAGGGAGAAGTTGGGGCTGAGTCAGCTGGGAGTGAGGGTGGGAAGTTGGTAGATTTACTACAGAAATGACAGTGGGGAGAAACAAGAGTGACAGAGTCAAAGTATTTTGTGATACAGACTCAGTCAATTTAGTGACTTTAAGAATAGTGAATAAAGGATGACCTCAGTTTACATCTTGGTTTCCTTGGAGGATAATGTTTCATCATGGAATAGCTGAAATAGGGAAATCTGGAGGAAGAGCAGGTTTCAACAAGAAGGATAAGAAGTTTGATATTAGCCTTGGTGATTCTGAGGTACTTTTATTTCATTTGAGGAAGATTTGTATCTTGCCGATATGTGGAAGTCTAAGTGATCAGTGTAGGGTAAGTGGGGGTAGAATCAGTTCTTCTCTCCTTGGTTTGTATCTCTTTTAAAAAATATTTCTTTCTAATCTACACTAACAGAGCTGCCTGTGAACTTAAGCAGGTACTTTGAGACAGGCAAAAAAAAAATCCTCCTAAATGGTAGAGTGTGTTCTCCACATTAAGTTTAGTAGTGATGATCACAGTTTCCTCTTCAACACTGACCTTCAAGCCTTGGAGAACTGCGGCCTAAGAATTATCCAGATAGACTTCTGTTATGTCAGGAAGAGATATAAGTTAATTAAAAGTAATTTTAAGTTAATATACATATTTTTTAGTTAACATTAATAATTAATATTTATAGAGCCCTAAGAGCCAGGCACTTATTTTATTAATAAATTATTTGAATTTATTAAGTCATTCAATTCTCACAGAAATGCTGTTTAATGAGGAGTTACATAGCTTCCCCAGACCCATGATGCATTCAGTTCTCGGGAATTGGGTGCTAAGTTTCCAGCAGTTTCTGACATTTGATCCAGTGAACCTGAGGCCATGAGGTGTTGCTCTCCCTCCCTCAGATTACATCTAGAATTTTATTTTGCACTTGTTCCCGATTTGCTTTTCAAAAATTTCGTTATCCTTTTATTATAGTTTAGCCATTGTTAGTGACTTGGTAATGTTTCAGGTCATTCCTGTTCTCCAAGGGATACATTTTCTTCACATTCCTTAGTTCAGTCATCATGTTAAAGATTGGAGAGTTCTGCTTCCAGGAAGCTGGAGTACACATATTTTCCCCTATTCCTCCTATTAAGTACAAATAAAAATCGTATATATGTATATATAATAAGAATACTCTGAGTGGTAGAGATAAGAAGATAGAAGGTAGGCCAATTAGGGACCTTGGGACCCAATAAACAACATGGTAATAAGTTGGTATTTTCCCTGGGGTTTTCTTTTTGCTTCATGTATCTTAGACTCAGAACTGAAGAAGCAGGCAGCCCAGAGATGACAGTGGGTACAAATTAAAAAAAAAAAAATCCTCAACAGAATTCTGTTCTCTTTTGCCAACATACCAGGAAAAGGATACCCTAGCATGACATAAAACTTTTCAAAAATAGCTGCTTTAACTCTAGGCAGACAACAGAGAAAATCTATGGACCTACCCACAGTCATGCCAACGAAGTCCAGATTTTTGTCTTGCTGAGGCTTTAGTGAGATGCTGCAAAACCCCACTGGGATAATATCAGAAAGGACCAAATAAGTGATAAGAACTTTTAGCTTCACTTTGGTCCCCTTGCCCTCTCTACAGTGTCGGTGAAGACCACACGGGAAGTGTGGCCTTCCAAATTCATCTGGCAATAATAAGGTCCTCCTCCCTCTTCCCACTGGGCTGGTGTGACATTCTTAAAACCAAGGAATTTTTTACCAGCAGATCTACCCTAAAAGAATAGCTAAAGAAAGTTCTCTAGACATAAAGGAAATAATGAAAACTTGGAACATCAGGAAGGAAAAATGAACATGATAAACAAAAATATAAATAAAATAGACTTCCTTTCTCCACCTGAGTTTTCTAAATCATGTATGATCATATGACAAAATTTATAATTCCTTCTGATGGGGTTCTAGACATATGTAGAAGAAATATTTAAGACAATTATAAATTCAGGAGGGTAAAAAGATGTTAAGGGAGATGAGATTCCTATAATTCACTTGAACTGGTTAAATGACACTGCCATGAATATGTGATAAGTTATGTATATATAATGGAATACCTAACATAACCACTTAAAAAGTTGTATAAAATATACATTCAATAGCACTATAGATAAAATGAAATTCTAAAACACGTTTAAGTAACCCACAAGAAGACATGATTAAGAAAACAGAGAAATTAAAACCAAACATAAACAAACCAAACAGAAAAAAAAAAATAAAATGACAATCTTAAGCCCTAGCATATTTTTTGTTCAGTTCAGTTCAGTTCAGTCGCTCAGTTGTGTCCAGCTCTTTGCGACCCCATGAATTGCAGCATGCCAGGCCTCCCTGTCCATCACCAACTCCCGGAGTTCACTCAGACTCACGTCCATCAAGTCAGTGATACCATCCAGCCATCTCATCCTCTGTCGTCCCCTTCTCCTCCTGCCCCCAATCCCTCCCAGCATCAGAGTCTTTTCCAATGAGTCAACTCTTCACATGAGGTGGCCAAAGTACTGGAGTTTCAGCTTTAGCATCATTCCTTCCAAAGAAATCCCAGAGCTGATCTCCTTCAGAATGGACTGGTTGGATCTCCTTGCAGTCCAAGGGACTCTCAAGAGTCTTCTCCAACACCACAGTTCAAAAGCATCAATTCTTTGGCGCTCAGCTTTCTTTATAGTCCAACTCTCACATC
The DNA here is from genome assembly GCF_029407905.1 of Bubalus kerabau. Taxonomy (NCBI): domain Eukaryota; kingdom Metazoa; phylum Chordata; class Mammalia; order Artiodactyla; family Bovidae; genus Bubalus; species Bubalus kerabau. The sequence continues at coordinate 20,857,100 of NC_073641.1, forward strand.
CATACATGACCACAGGAAAAACCATAGCCTTGACTAGATGGACCTTTGTTGGCAAAGTAATGTCTCTGCTTTTGAATATGCTATCTAGGTTGGTCATAACTTTCCTTCCAAGGAGTGAGTGTCTTTTAATTTCATGGCTGCAGTCACCATCTGCAGTGATTTTGAGCCCCCCAAAATAAAGTCTGGCACTGTTTCCACTGTTTCCCCATCTATTTCCCATGAAGTGATGGGACTGGATGCCATGATCTTCATTTTCTGAATGTTGAGCTTTAAACTAACTTTTTCACTCTCCTCTTTCACCTTCATCAAGAGGCTTTTTACTTCCTCTTCACTTTCTGCCATAAGGGTGGTGTCATCTGCATATCTGAGGTTATTGATATTTCTCCCTGCAATCTTGATTCCAGCTTGTGTTTCTTCCAGTCCAGCGTTTCTCATGATGTACTCTGCATGTAAATGTTCCAAATGCATTAACCACAAGACAGAGATCGGCATTATAGAATATGACCTAGTTACATGCTAGCTATAAGAAACTCACTTCAAATATAGTGATATGTTGGTGGTGTTGTTCAGTTGCCCAGTCACTTCTGACTCTTTGCAACCCCATGAACTGCAGCACACCAGGCCTCCCTGTACCTCACCATCTCCTGAAGTTTGCCCAAGTTCATGTCCACTGCATCAGTGATGCCATCCAGCCAGCTCATCCTCTGACAGCTTCTTCTCTTTCTGCCCTCAATCTTTCCCAGCATCAGGGACTTTTTCAATCAGTCAGCTGTTCACATCAGATGACCAAAATACTGGAGTTTCAGCTTCAACATCAGTCCTTCTGTCGAGTATTCAGGGTTGATCTCCCTTAAGATCGACTGGTTTGATCTCCTTGCTGTCCAAGGGACACTCAGGAGCCTTCTCCAGTACCACAGTTAAAAGGCATCAATTCTTTGGTGCTTTGCCTTCTTTATGGTGCAGTTCTCACAACCATACTTGACCACTGGGAAGACCATAGCCTTGACTATATGGACCTTTGTCAGTAGAGTAAATGTCTCTGCTTTTCAACACACTGTCTAGGTTTGTCATAGCTTTCCTGCCAAGAAGCAAACGTCTTCTGATTTCATGGCTGCAGCACCATGCACAGTGATTTTAGAGCCTAAGGAGAGGAAATCTGTCACTATTTCCATCTTTTCCCCCTCTATTTGCCATAAAGTAATGGGGCTGGATGCCATGATCTTATTTTTTTTTAAATATTTAATTTTAAGCAAGCTCTTTCATTCTCCTCCTTCATCCTCATCAACAGGCTCTTTAGTTCCTCTTTGCTTTCTGCCATTAGAGTGGTATTATTTGTATATTTAAGGTTGTTGCTGTTTCTCCCACCTATCTTGATTCCAGCTTGTAACTCATCCTTCCTGGCATTTCTCATGATGTACTCAGCATATCTATCAAACAAACAGGGTGACAGCAGACAGCCCTGTCTTACTCCTTTCTCAATCTTGAACCAATCAGTTGTTCCATACAGGGTTCTACTGTTGCTTCTTGACCCGCATAGTGATATAAGCAGGTTGAAATTAACAGGATATAATGTTTACCATATACTTACATATATGGTAAACATTAATGAAAGAAATATATATATATTTATGTATATGGTAAACATTAATCAAAGAAAACTTGGGTGGTTATATTAATATCAGATAAACTGGGCTTCAGAGCAGAGAAAATTACTAGAGACAGAGAGGGTCATTGTGTAAAGTAAAAGGGTCATTTCACCAAGAAGATATTCATTTAAATATGTATGAAGCAAATGATAGAGCTGAAAATATGGTAGCAAAACATGATAGAACTAAAGCAAGAAATAGATAAATCTACAATTATAGTTAAAGGCTCCAATACCTTTCTCTCACTAATCGATAGAACTAGTTAGAAAATCATCAAAGATATAGAACTCAACAACCCAATCAACCAACAGGATCTTAATATTTAGAGAACATTCCACCCTAAAACAGTAAAAAAATAAAATTTTCAGGTGTCTACAGAACTTATATCCATATAGATCATATCTGAATATATAATAAAAGCTTAAACCAATTTAAAAATAATAGAAATTATACAGATGTAGTTCTGATCAAAACGGAATTAAACTAGAAATGGATAACAGAAGGAAAATAGGAATCTCTAAATAGTTGAAAAAAAATACACTTTTGATCCATGGGTCAAAGAGGAAATCACAAGGAAAATTGAAAAAAAAATACGCTGAACCAAATAAAAGTGAAAATGCAATGTATTTGTGGGACACAGCTAAAGTAGTTCTGAGAGGGAAATTTATAGCACTAAATGTATACATTAGAAAAGAGAAAATGTCTTATATCAATACTCTTAACTCCCACTTCAAGAACCTAGAGAAAGAAAATAAAAATAAACCCAGAGTAAACAGCTGAACAGAAACAATTGATTTTGTAGGCTGACTAAAAAACAATGTTTTATTCAGAATTGTTCCTATTAAAGAATATGTTGAAAAGAAACATATTTCTGGTCTTCAAAATGCCATTTCCCAATTAAATGAGAATCATAAGAAAATTAAATTAAAATGAATTTTAAAATGATTGTTACTATGATGATTAAGATAATGATTACTTACAATGACATTTTTTTCAGCAATAAGCAAACGTCTGTGGAACTAAGTCAGTAAGGATGAATCAGCATTTTTCTTTCTCCTTTGATTAATCCAAATTCATCTTATATTAAAGAATATTTTAGCAATGAGCTTGAGCTAGTATTTAGAGGATAACTAAGTTGTTCTCATGTTCATTTCCTTGTTTGTGTAATCAGGAGCAGAAAAATATCTTTACCAGTGGTTCTCAACATTGATTGCAAATTAGAATCATTTAGAGAGCTTTAAAATATACTGATGCCAGGATTCCACCCAGGGAGATTCTGATTTAATTGGGCTGTAGCAAAAGTTCTCAAAATATGGTTTCGGACCTGCAACAGCATCAGCAACACTTGGGAACTTGTTAGAAATGTAGGTTCACAGACCTCACCCTAAATTTAGCAGTCTGTGTTTTCTAACAAGCAATTCCGGTGATTCAGAGGCAGTGTTTCTTAAACAAGTTCACAAACATCTCCTGGGAACTCTTCCATAAATACAGATTTTGACTCATGTTCTGGTATGGGGGTTGAGATTATTATTAACAAACTCCCATGGGAACTGTAGGATGCTAGTAGTTTACTGCAATTTGAATAACGGAGGTCTATAGGACATCTGGACATTTGCATTTCTAAACATTTCCCAAGTGGGATTGCAGCTGAAGTTGAGAACAACTAGTCTAGATAGCTCTACCTGAAACTTCCAATAACCCATGAAACTTGAATAATCTTTCCTGGTTTTTTTGTCCCTGAGTTTGTGGAGTCATTGAAGAGTGCATAACTCTTATTCTCCTTAAAGTATTGGTCACTGAGTTTAAGTTTCTACTTAGTTGCCTAAGAAGACAGCTTGTGATGATTTTATCTCTGATTTTCTAAAACCAATGTTGAACACCCTGATTTCTATTTCTATCTTATACCACTACACCCCCACCATCAACATTTGCCTGACACACCATCTTTCTAGGTTCTCCTCTTCATTCAGTTCAGTTCAGTTGCTCAGTCGTGTCTGACTCTTTGCAATCCCATGGACTGCAGCACACTAGGCCTCCCTGTCCATTACCAACTACCGGAGTCCACCCAAAATCATGTCCATTGAGTCAGTGATGCCATCCAACCACCTCATCCTCTGTCGTCCCCTTCTCCTCTGGCCTTCAATCTTTCCCAGAATCAGGGTATTTTCCAGTGAGTCAGTTCTTCGCATCAGGTGGCCAAAGTATTGGAGTTTCAGCTTCAGCATCAGTTCTTTCAATGAATATTCAGTACTGATTTCCTTTACAATTGACTGGTTGGATCTCCTTGCTGTCCAAGGGACTCTCAAGAGTTTTCTCCAACACCACAGCTCAAAAGCATCAATTCTTTGGCGCTCAGCTTTCTTTATAGTCCAACTCTCACATCCATATATGACTACTGGAAAAACCATTGCTTTGAGTAGATGGACCTTTGTTGGCAAAGTATGTCTCTGCTTTTTAACATGCTGTCTAGGTTGGTCATAACTTTTCTTCCAAGGAGCAAGCGTCTTTTAATTTCATGGCTGCAGTCACCATCTGCAGTGATTTTGGAGCCCCCCAGTCTGTCACTGTTTCCATTGTTTCCCCATCTATTTGCCATGACGTGGTGGACCAGATGCCATGATCTTACTTTTCTGAATGTTGAGTTTTAAGCCAACTTTTTCACTCTCCTCTTTCACTTTCATCAAGAGGCTCTTTAGTTCTTCTTCACTTTCTTCCATAAAGGTGGTATCATCTGTGTATCTGAGGTTATTGATATTTCTCCCAGAAATCTTGATTCCAGCTTGTGCTTCATCTAGGCCAGCATTTCTCATGATGTACCCTGCATATAAGTTAAATAAGCAGGGTGACAGTATATAACCCTGACATCCTCCTTTCCCAATTTGGAACCAGTCTGTTGTTTCATGTCCAGTTCTAACTGTTGCTTCCTGACCTGTATACAGATTTTTCAGGAGGCAGGTCAGGTGGTCTGGTATTCCCATCTCTTTAAGAATTTTCCACAGTTTGTTGTGATCCACACAGTCAAAGGCTTTGGCATAGTCAATAAAGCAAAAGTAGATGTTTTTCTGGAACTCTCTTGCTTTTTCAGTGATCCAACAGATGTTGGCAATTTGATCTCTGGTTCTTCTGCCTCTTCTAAATCCAGCTTGAACATCTGGAAGTTCACAGTTCATGTACTGTTGAAGCCTGGTTTGAAGAATTTTTGAGCATTACTTTGCTAGTATGTGAGATGAGTGCGATTGTGCCATAGTTTGAGCATTCTTTGGCATTGCCTTTCTTTGGGATTGGAATGAAAACTGACCTTTTCCAGTCCTGTGGCCACTGCTGAGCTTTCCAAATTTGCTGGCATATTGAGTGCAGCACTTTCATAGCATCGTCTTTTAGGATTTGAAATAGCGCAACTGGAATTCCATCACCTCCACTAGCTTTGTTCATAGTGGTGCTTCCTAAGGCCCACTTGACTTCACATTGCAGTATGTGTGGCTCTAGATGAGTGATCACTATACAAAAAAGATCTCTTCATTACCAGTTAAAAAATTAGCTAATGAGATAAACCAGTGATTCCAATATATTGTGAGAGGGTTAAACCTCTCCCCTATAAGGTAACATTCATTGGAATATTCCTTGAAAGGACTGATGCTGAAATTGAAGCTCCAATACTTTGGCCATCTGATGTGAAGAACTGACTCATTGGAAAAGTCCCTGGTGCTGGGAAAGATTGAAGGCGTGAGGAGAAAGGGACAACAGAGGATGGGATAGTTGGATGGCATCACTGACTCGATGGACATGAGTTTGAGCAAGCAAGGTGTTGATGATGGACAGGGAACCCTGGTGCACTACAGTCCATGGGGTCACAAAGAGTTATACATGACTGAATGACTGAACTGACTGAACTTAAGGTAACATGGATCTTAAAACCATCTTATGAGATAGTGCCTTGAGAATGTCTTTAGAGCATCTCTTCTCAATTCTCACATTCTGATGAATATGATTACCTAGTATTCTGATTTTATCAAGAATACCCATGTGATGATAACTTCAACCCTACATGCCAAGTCAGATATTTCCTTGATTTCTCAAAGTTGCCTCAAACTCAGCATACCCAATATAGAACTCATCTTCTCAACTACATCTCCGTCTCTCTCTGCATCCCCTATCACAGTGATAAGTAACAAACTGGGGAGTCATCTTGAACCCTTTCCCCTTTGTTCCAGTCCAAGTGGAACAGAGTTCCATTTGTCAGAGTCTGTGGATCCTGTCATTCTTAAATCCATGTGCTTTCACCCATTATCACTGTCACTACTCTGGTTCAGGTCTTCTTAATCTTTTCAATTGCAGTGTCCTGCCTTATTTCTTTGCCTTCAGCCTGGCCTTCTCATATCTGTTTTCCATATAGCATCCAGAGTGTTATTGCTCTTGCCACTTCTCATCTCCAAAATGCTTCAGTGATTGTACATTAGTCTCAGAATTAAGTCTGAACTATTTAATATGACTTAAAAATCATTAATGACTCAGTGCTTTGCATACTTATTTTGGAATTCTCTCCATTTTGAACTTGATGCGTTTTTCCATAAGCACCATTTTCTCTGTAGGTTTCAAGCCTTTGAGTAGGTGATGCCTTTACTTAGAGTGTCTTTTCATTCTTCCATGTACCTAACTCTCTGTTTTGCTAAGTTACCACCTCTGAACAGTTGCTTTCCTTGATCCCATCTCTCTTAAGGCTGAGAGTCAACCCTTTTATTATCCTTGGTGTTATAGTTAAAATGACTGAATTCCAATCCCCTCTTTACTGGTTTATCTTCCTCAATACTTCCTTAAAAAGTAGGGCTTATCTCATTCACCACTGTTACTTTAGCATTAAGCCCAGTGTCTATTTTAGAGTCTAGCTCAATAAATGTTAATAAATAAAATTCCCAGTAGTATGAAGAAAGGAGCTTGCCATGGAAAATCAGTGAAAGAAAGGTAGGTGGAACTCTTAGGAAGGCACAAGCCACATTAGAGGTGACAGTTTGTGTTCATTATAGTTCTCAGCTTCTTATAACAGAGTATAGGGGGGAAATGTACCTAAAATAAGGGGAGAAGGAGTATTCTAGTTAGGCTGAATGGCATATTTTCTTCTTCCAAGATATCATTATTATATTTTTTAAAGACCTTACAATTGAATTGTTTATTTACTTGTAGCAGTTTTTTTGTTTTTTTTTCCCCCTAGGTTCTAGTTCCTTCTAGAATCAGATGGGGGATTCTGGTTAACTGACACAATTCCACGTTCTGAGTTCTCCCTCTTTTTTCCTACTTCAGTTCCGAGGTTGCTCCTAGTGAATTGCCCAATATACATCTCATCAGCAGTAGGTCAGAAAAGAATGTAGTTCCTTCGGGTTATGGAGCTCTTCTTTGGTGAAGAGTGACCCTAAGGCATTCTAAAAGATCTGAATGTCTATGGGGTCCCTTTTTCCAGGAATCTATGCTTCTAAAGTTTGAAGGAGATAATAGGTTTAAAAGAATGCAGTGCATTTCCTACATACATATTTACCAAGGGAAATTTTGTAACATAAACCAAAGTTTAGGAGATAAACAGTGAATGAAGATGCGTATAGATTGGCAACAGACACTCTAGCTCTGCATCTCCAGGGTTCTTCAGAATTCTGCATTCAAGAGGCCATCTGGGTTTCGCAGCATCTCCTGACTTCTGTTTCAGAAGGTCAACTGCTTTAGCAATCTGCAGCACAGTTTTGATGCTGATGCGTGTGGAGGATTGATGGTCCCTTTCTAGACCACATTGTAGTGCAAATTAATGCTAACTTGGGAAGTAGATGTACTCATTCCTGCTCCTGTGCCTTTCCTTATGCACTTTCACCCAGGAATTGAACTCAAATCCATCTCTTCATTCTACATCTCCTTTGCTTATCTCAATATTATTTTTCAGGATTCAGCTCATTTCATTTTCCCCTGCAGTTAGGACATAGATCGTGGTCTCTGGGAGCTTTGCCATGCTTTGTTCCAGTCTCTTAAATTAGTTTATGTTGTTTTACTTTATATGTAAAAGTATGACCTCTTGCAGCTTATAACTCAGTCTGAGGCCACTCAAGTACCATGCTTCATTTGCAGTGACATGTCAAGCTGTTTGGATCATATTTCTCAGTGTCTTACCGAATACTAGCTTAGCACAGGCAAGACTTGAGGCTATCAGAACACAGAACATTCTACTGGTTTTTCTGGCCTTTATAATTATTATATAGGGCTTTTTTTTGGGGGGGTGGGGATTAGGCAACTCTGCTGTCATGTAACTGATCAATTTTCCTTTCACCCAGTATGGGAATGTGAAAGAAAGATTTAGAAGGTGAAATTAGAGGACTAGAAGTTAGGAGAAACTGGTTAATTTCTTTGTCCCTTTAATTCCCAGTTATAAGAAAGAAATTTGATCAATTATATTTCTCCTGTCTTGATCTCAGTGTTTGGTAGCTTAAAAACCATCAGCACCTAATTCTGGTGCCTGGCACATGAGAAAGGCTTTCAGTAAATACCTACGGAAAAGGTTTATCACTCTAGGGAGAGTGGCTTATAAAAAATAAGTTACCACATACTAAAATGGAAATAACATTAATAGTCTCCCTGCCAACTGGTCACTATTACATTTTTGATTCTCTTTGGTATCCTGCAATCAGTAAAAATAAGTGTTTTCGAAGAATCTTATGAGAAATGCATCTATGTTCTTGTTTGGCAAGTCAAGCTAAAGTTTTTGGTAGGAATATATTCCAGTAGTAAAGAATGATGTAGAAATCTTTATGTGGTAAGCATTTAAATAGAAGATGGCATTTTAAACCTAAGTCCAGAGTTACTATTTCAGACCTGTGCGTGGGGACCTGAATGATTATGATAAGCAGAGACCCCACTGAAAAAATCTTGACCTGTCATTCCTTACCATGTCATGAAAAAGCCAAAAAACTCTTCACTGAATTAGCCTCCTAGGTGACCTTCTCCTCGAAATAGAGCTCTGAGCCCATGAGATGTAGTGGCATTTTATATGCTAGTGGCATTAATTTCTGGACTTCTCCCCACCACCCCCAGCACGTAGCTCATTTAACAGAAACATTGATTAAAAGAATCTACAAAATGAAAAAGTAAAATAATAAAGTTGAAAAATATAAGTTTAAAAATATGTTATAGTCATGACCATGAAATATTATTCTGATCTGAATGATGCAAACTGTTCAGTTTTTATGCTTTAAATGCTATTTATTACTAATACTTTATTACTTGAATTTGAACATTCAAGAATGAGATGATATATCAGTGAGTTCTCTAGGCTCATACTTCCCAGTTTATGCTATTATGCATTGGTATCCTAAAGTATATCACTTTTAAAAGTTGTTTTCTTATGATTAAAAAAGTAGCTCAATAAGGACATCTTTCAAATTGCAATGACCTTCTGGAGGTATGACCTCTTACTTTCCTATCTCCAAACCAGCTTCTCAGCCTTGCTTCCTTGTCTTGGTTAATGGTGTATTTTACCTTCCAGTCACCAATGGCTAGAAAACTCAGCTTGAGCTTGGACTCGCCTCTCTCCTTGTGGACCACTGACTCAAAGGTGATTTCCCTTTGGCGTGTGTTCCACATCTGAACCTTGTGTCCAGTTTCACTGTTCCCTCTTCAGTTCAGCTCCTCAGATAACCACCTTTTGCCTTCTGAATAAGCCTTTATTCTCTCCTACTTCAACTCATCTCCTAGAATGTCATAGGACAAATGTTGACTTTGCTTTTTTTTTGCTCAAAAACTCTTAGTAGTTCCTCATTCCCTCCAAAAAGTATGATAAGCAAAATTTGACTCAGGAATGTCCACAGTGGGATTGATAATAAAGGCAAAAATTAGAATCAGCATAGATTATTTGGCCTAAAGGTGTTGTTTTTGAGGAATTTTTGAAAGAATTTTGAATGTTTAAAAAGGTGCAATGGAGTAGGGTATAACATTGAATATAGTATGTTGATGTTACTAGTGGTTACCTCTGAATGGCCTAGTTATGGGGAATTTTTCTTTTTGGTGAATGTAAAATTTTTTCAACTATGAATGTGTATTTTTAATGTATATTTTATTTTATCTTTAAATTTTTTAAAATTTTATATTGGACTATAGATTTACAATGATGTGTGAATTTCAGGTGTACAGCAAAATGATTCAATCGTACATACTCATTGTCAAATTCTTTTCCCGTTTAGATCATTACAGAATATTGAGTAGGGTTCCCCATGCTGTGTACTAGGTCCTTGTTGATTATCTATTTTGTATATAGTTGTGTGTATATGTTAACCCCCAAATCCTAATTTATCCTCCCCCCCCCCATTTTACCCTTTGGTAACCATAGATCTGTTTTCTAAGACAGTGAGTTTCATAATCAGAAAAGTTTGCTCTATCATTTGGGATCTGGAAGGGAACTTGTGACTTATTTGGTTTAGTTGCTCTTAATGTATTTCTGGACTGCAGTATTCTTTGAGGATATGATGAGGGATATGGAAATTTCTCTGAAAAATGAACATCTGTCCATAGACAAAAACTGTAGTACATAATTTTGGCAGAATTTTAGACCTCAGTTTCAGAGACTGTTAACAGAATGATGCTCTTATTTAGGAGATAAGAAAAAACCCAGGAGATTTGCCTCCTCTCCCACATGGGATGGGAGGAAGAGCCATGACTAGATATTGGGTTTCTAGCTTTTGCCTTGAAACTTGATATCCCATTACACCTCTCCAGATGCTCTGTAAATTGCTAAGCCTGTGAGGAACCAGGCCATGCCGGAAGAGGTTCCCCTTTACCTCTGCAGAGGGCCCTTATTGGTGGTAACCGCTGCTGTTCGTGGGAGTGGCATCTCTGCCCCTCCTCCCTGAAAGCCAAAGTTTCCTTAGAGAGACCCATTGATAACCATTGATAATGTTTAAGTCATTGATAACCCCTAGATATAAGCAAATATAATGTATGTCTGAGAGCACTGCATTTAGTATCTAGTATTTCCTTAAACATGTCCCCCCATACTTTATAATTTTATTGTGTGCAGGGGTGACAGAGACTTGCTTTGAGAATGATCTGTTATTTGGCAGTTTTTTTCCATCTTGGTCATGATGATGTTGGCAGGGCAGGGTGGAGGCCTCACTCTGTGCTTGGATCACTCATTGGGCTGGATGCCACAGCAATTCCCTGCCTGGTGCCTGAACAGCCTGCACAGTGTGGGGCTAGAAAAACCTCCCTTGCCCTGGAGGTGAGTGATTCTGTCTTCTCGTAGCCTTATATTAGTCAGTAAGTGAGGAAAAAACAGCACCACCAAGAGCAACACTCACACTAGAGCCATCCTTTCAATGGGGAATGAAGACTAGGTGCCCTTACTTGTTCAAAAGCCTAGCTGGGCCCCAGTCAATCTTGCCATAGACTACAGATTTTACAGATAAAGGAGGTGTTTCCTTGGTGCCATAAAGCTGCAAATGCAGATATCGGAAGAGCTGTCTGATAATTTTCTGCAAGTTGTTAAGCCCTCCGCAATCTAATCTCTGCAGAGGGCCTTGAATCAAAACAGGAGGAAATCCAGACATTGAACAGAGGACTTTGTAGCAGGCAGGGAAATGAGTATTTTTGAGTACTTCCAAGTACTGGTCCTGGGCAAGATTCATTCACAGATGTTATAATACCGACTGCTTATGGGGTAGCTGGTGTTATCCTTATTGTTATGGGTGGGGAGATTGAGGCCTACATAGTTACTGTTTTGCCCACAGACACACAGTTAGTGGGACGAAGCTGGGTATGTCTGCTTCCAGTTCAAGCTGTAAAGTAAAGAAAACATAGCTCCTGCGGTACCATATTGTTTTGGAGTATTCTAATTTTATGTGCATGTATATTTAAATATTTAATATGAGTGAAAGGGTTAGTCGCTCAGTCATGTCTGATTCTTTGTGACCCCATGAACTGTAGCCCGTCAGGCTTTTCTGTCCATGGGATTCTCCAGGCAAGAATACTCAAGTGGGTAGCCATTCCCGTCTCCAGGGATCTTCCTAACCCAGGGATTGAACCCAGGTCTCCTGCATTGCAGGCAGATTCTTTACCATCTGAGCCACCAGGGCAGCCCTTATATACTATAATTTCATTATTAAAAGCCCTCATGTACTATAATTGTGTTAATAAAAATTGGAAAACACACACTTAAGTGCATACCTGAAATAGTTCTGTCCCAACCCCAAGCACATAGAACCTAATATATGGCAGCTGGCCCTGATAAAGATTTCCTCTGTTTATTTGCCTTTTGTTAATTAAGTGTTGTATTTTTTTCTACTCTTTTTCCTTCAAGCACATTTCTAAAGTAATTAGCACCAAAATGTATATTCAGTTTTAACTTTTCTGTAGTGCTTCATTCTGTCACCTCATTTAGTGCTCTTTTTAAGGTTGTCATAAAAACATCTGTCTGGCAAAAGGAGTGGGGACTTCCCAGGTGGGTCAGAGAGTAAAGAATCGGCCTGCAATACAGGAGACGTGGGTTCAATCCCTGCTTGGGAAGGATACCCTGGAGGAGGGCATGGCAACCCATTCCACTATTCTTGCCTGGAGAATCCTATGGACAGAGGAGGCTGGCGAGCTACAGTTCATGGGGTCACAGAGAGTCAGACACAACTGGAGCAACTGAGCACGCACACACGTATCTGGCAACAGGAAATACAGAAAGAGTCAAGCAGTCTGTGAGCGATCTGGGCAGAAACTTTAGATGGTCACAATGACACTCACGTGCCCTTTCTCAGTCCTTTTGGTATGATCAAACGGAAAATGGTTGACACGTTATCATTTGGTTTGTATCGTAGGAGAACAAAGGTATGGTTTTTGGCTTAGTGCAGCATTCAGGACACACTGTATCTGCTGACCTTCCATTTCCTCTTCATCCACAGCTCTAAGGAGACTGTCAGATGGATGTGACTTTCAGATGTCTTCCTTCTTTCTGATTTCTAATGAACAGTTTCTGTTTATTGAGAAGAGTTGGGTCAGGGTCAGCAAGTGAGGACTGACTCTCATGGGATGTACGCCTGTGTGTGGACACTGTCAGAGTTCCGGAAGCAGACGGCTGGAGGCTGCCCTCCTGCCCTACCCCATCACCTGTGAGCATCCTCCCAGGGGCGAGTCTGCACCAGCTTGTGGATGCTGTTGACCGTGGTGCAGAGGAAGGAAAGGCAACAGACTAGAAAGACACTGGCTGGCACTTTGCCGTTCGGAAGCTGACCTTTTTCTTCTACAGAATTTTTATATGCCTAGACTCTTGAACTGCACGATTTCCTTCTTTATAAATCCCATGAAAATGCACTCTGATTCTACTTTCTATGTCTCTCAAGAGTCTGCTTCACAGGGCTCCCAGTAGCCTGGGGGTAGGGAAACAAACTACACTCTTTACAAGAAATTTACCCTCTCTGAACTCTCTGTCTCATTCCTTCACACTCACGATTGTGTTTAGAGCAGGAACGTGTCCTCCTGTTTGAGTGACAACACTGGGCTTTATCTTGTAAACATCTGCCTTTCTTCCTGTTGCATCTGGCTTCCCACTTCCTGCCTTCTGCTGCTTCTCAACAAGTCCCTTCCTCCTCTGTCGGCAGATGGCTGCTTCTACAAGCTGTGTGCTGTCGACAGAAGAGGGACTGATGGTCTCTGCACCTCTGTAATCAGTTCTGTACCTGCGGACTTATGTTCACTCACATAGTGGGACTTCCTGTCTTTATTAACTTGATTAAATACAATTATCACAGAGGCTGCTTCAAAGAGCCTCTTGCCCTCCTCTTTCCTGCACAGTCCTCAGCCTGGGACGGCAGTGTCGGATCCCAGAAAGGATGCAGCCTATTTTGTTTTTTCCCTTTGTCTTTTTTTTTTGAAGGAGCAGGGTATTAGCGCTGCACCTGACACACAGCAGGGTGACGTCAGTACACTGTGTATACTTGTGTTATCTGCCATACAGAAAGGAGGGGAAATGGAAGAGAAAATAGAATTTTTCTGGCTCTAGGATCCCATTGACTAAGGCTTTCTGACTGAATTGTAAGTGATCTCAGGGTGGATTTTAGACTCTTTTATGTGCTCCCACTGTGTGGTAGGGCTTCCCTGGTGGCTCAGACAGTAAAGAAACTGCCTGTGATACTGGAGACCCAGGTTCGATCCCTGAGTTAGGAAGATCCCTTGGAGGAGGAAATGGCAACCCACTCGACTATTCTTGCCTTGAGAATTCCATGGACAGAGGAGCTTGTGGACTACAGCCCGTGGAATCACAAAGAGTCACGACTGAGTGACTAATACACACACTGTGTCATAAGGTTCAGATCATGTGTGACCTTGACATCTGGTAAAACTGCAAAGGCCTCACATGGCCCAACTGCAGGTCCCTCCCCGTCTCACCAGCTGTACTTCTGTGGATGATTCGTTCCAGCCAAACAGTGCTCCTCATCACGTGGACCAAGCCCAAGGCTCACTTCACCTTGAGTGGTGGGCTTTAGTTCTCTGCCAGGGGTGGGGAATTATCTAAACAAGCCAATCACATCCTTTTGTGGCAACTAGGCTTCACCTCCCCATCTTGTTACTATAAAACCTGCCTCCTATGGCCTCTGCTTTTTCATTCTGTTCCTGAGTGCCACCCCCATGTGACCCTGTGTGGCATATAGTGTCTTTCCCTGGGCTGTGATTATATAGGACTGATGAACTGATGTAGATCTCAGTCGTCTATATTGGGATGTCATTCAGCCATTCCCACAGGCCTAGGGTGGGAATCCTTCCCTGACTAATGGGTGAAGAAGAGGTGATCATAATACACTGCACTTACTTTTTTATTCTTAGCATATATTGAATATATTTCTACTTCACAATTATGTGTCCTGTTTCCAGTAATCCGTACAGAACAGGAAACATTCTCATAATTTCATGACTATATCCTTGCTGTTTAGCACAGTGATTCCTGACACTAAACAAGCATTTAATAAATATTGGTTGAATAAGTGAATGAGTGAATTCTAAGGGCCCTTTCTGGGTAAGGATTACTGTATATGCTCTCTCTTTCCAGCTATAGAGTTTTATTATTTCACAATGGGGGATGGGGTGAAGCATGTGAGCAGGGTGCAGAGTTGCACTCTACCTTCTTGCAACCTCAGAGGTATCCCAAGGAAGCCAACGGGAAGAATGGACCCTGAAGACATAACCTTCATCCCCTGTTCACAGGTTAGTGTCAGATTGATATACTTTTGTCGAGGCAAACCTTGCCAAATGTTGCCAAAACTGGCAACCAACTATATTTCATACCTTCTGAGACATCCTGGTCCATTTGCCTAATGAAGTTGAAAAGAATTTATTGCCTGTTTCTCTCAATTTCATTTTGCCTGGACTATTTCCCCAGTTCTTATATGTTCATGGAGAAAGCTGCTGTCGGCCAGAGAGAGGGCAGGGTTGAGGTGGATTTCCTCTATGCCACTGTTTTTGTGACTTCTTTAGCTACCACTAGGCCAAGGGGGCATCCTGTTCTCCACGTACTGTGATCAAATTAGTCAGCAGCCACAAAGATGGAGTCGTGGCAGGGAAATTTTGCAAAGCTTACAGAACTCTGAGATTTCCCTTTGATTGTTTCCATGAAGACTTGAGCTTGAATCTGAATATCTTTTAGATCATCGGATCTTATAGGTTAGGGCTTGGCATTTTGTGCATTCCTCACTTCTACAATTTTTCTTTACCCATTGCTCTAGTCTAGGTCCCCCCATTTAAGCAGTTAAGCTCTCATCTGATCGTCACTGGGGAGCCATGGCTGCACTGATCTCTTTGTTTCCTCTTCAGAACTCCCTAACCCTTTTTATTATTTTTCACATGTAGTACCATACAGTGTGTTAATTTTGTTCATTTTTGCTTTTGGAAGCCAAGGACTTTGAGGCATTTTCTTTCATTTCCAGAGTGCCTTATCAAGTGCTGTGTTCTGTATTTATAATAGATTTTGTCAACGTTTGCTGCTTGATTGATAGCAGGAACCAAGTGGGTATGCCTCCACGAGGATGTCATTTATCAGGACAACAAAACTGGTGTCAGTTTGTCTGAGTTACACTAAATGGAGTCACAAGGCGTCCTGAGCTCTGTATGTTGAAGCAGTGGAGACACCATGATGAATTTTATGACAAGAGCAAGTTGACCACGCAGCTTCCCAGATGTTGCTAAACTCTGCTTTCACTGTTTTGTGGGGCTCATGTTAACTGTGTCTCAGTGCTCCTGGAGGCAGTGACCCTAGAATTATGGCTAATTCTTGTCATTTGCCCTTTCCCTGGATTTATAATTTACTCCTGTGACATCACTGCTCTCACATATGAGAAGAGCCAGCCCTAGCAGTTGGAGCAATGGATTAGAATTTATATCGGGTGTGTGGTCACTGTTGCCCCAGGTAATAAGTAGGAAAGGAAAAGAGGAGTGGAAAGAAAGAATGAGCCCAGTTATTATTTTTAAAGCGTCTTGGTTTCCAATAAGACAGTAGAATTTAAGGGAGTTTCCCTGCTGGCTACCCTAAGAACATCTGCTGTAGCATTCTTAGTGGGACTCTCTCTCTGTGGTCCTGAACCTCATTAACAGCAGCGTTGTTGCTTCACAGGAGGAAGGTGTAGCACAGGTGGGCGTTAGCAGGGAGGTTTGTATGACCAAACCCACCTCAGCAACTGACACTAATTGGCTCCCCTGGGAAGTCCCAGAAGTTGTCAGCTGCGAAGACAGAGTTTTTGTTTATAGTTTGTAGTGATTTCCCCTCTCCTGCTTTTCCTCCAGCCCGGTCCAGACTGCCTCGTCTTCTTGCACAAATAACAAATGGTCAACCCAGGGTATAAGAAATTAGAGTCGAGGCACATCTTACTTGATTCCAACTGCGCTTTTGCTCCACTTTCCATTCTCCCCAGGGTTATCTTTCAGATGTGAGCAGATGTGAGCTCCTCCTGTCTTCCACCCTTCCCCTTATCACCAGTGTTCCTGTGAACCTGTGCCCTGTGGCATGAGAGGGATTCTCACCAAGGTTTAGCTGACAAAACTAGAAAGTATTGGTGAAAAATAAGTATACATTGTCAATGTATTTATTTATTTTTTAAAGTTAATTTATTTATTTTAATTGGTGGCTAATTACTTTACAATACTGTAGTGGTTTTTGCCAAACATTGACATGAATCAACCAAGGCTGTACATGTGTCCCCCATCCTGAACCCCCCTCCCACCTCCCTCCCCATCCCATCACTCAGGGTCATCCCAGTGCACCAGCCCTGAGCACCTTGTCTCAAGCATCAAACCTTGACTGGCGATCTTTTTCACATATGGTAATATACATGTTTCAGTGCTATTCCCTCAAATCATCCCACCCTCACCTTCTCCCACAGAGTCTGAAAGACTGTTCTTTACATCTGTGTCTCTTATGCTGTCTCGCATATAGAGCCATCATTACCACCTTTCTAAATTCCATATATATGCGTTAGTATACTGTATTGGTGTTTTTCTTTCTGACTTGACTTCACTCTCTCTAATAGACTCCAGTGTCATCCACCTCATTAGAACTGATTCAAATGCATTCTTTTTAATGGCTGAGTTATATTCCATTGTGTATACATACCACAGCTTTCTTATCCATTCGTCTGCTGATGGACATCTAGGTTGCTTCCGTGTCCTGGCTATTGTAAACAGTGTTGTGATGAACATTGGGGTACACATGTCTCTTTCCCTTCTGGTTTCCTCGGTGTGTATGCCCAGCAGTGGGATTGCTGGATCATATGGCAGGTCTATTTCCAGTTTTTTAAGGAATCTCCACACTGTTCTCCATAGTGGCTGTACTAGTTTGCATTCCCACCAACAGTGTAAGAGGGTTCCCTTTCCTCCACACCCTCTCCAGCATTTATTGCTTGTAGACTTTTTGATCACAGACATTCTGACTGGCATGAGATGGTACCTCATGGTGGTTTTGATTTGTATTTCTCTGATAATGAGTGATGTTGAGCATCTTTTCATGTGTTTGTTAGCCATCTGTATGTCTTCTTTGGAGAGATGTCTGTTTAGTTCTTTGGCCCATTTTTTGATTGGGTCATTTATTTTTCTGGAATTGAACTGCAGGAGCTGCTTGTATATTTTTGAGATTAATTCATCAGTTGCTTCGTTTGCCATTATATTCTCCCATTCTGAAGGCAGTCTTTTCACCTTATAGTTTCCCTCATTGTGCAAGAGCTTTTACATTTAATTAGGTCCCATTTGTTTATTTTTGCTTTTATTTCCATTACTCTGGGAGGTGGGTCATGGAGGATCCTGCTGTGATTTATGTCAGAGAGTGTTTTGCCTATGTTTTTCTCTAGGAGTTTTATAGTTTCCGGTCTTACATTTAGATCTTTAATCCATTTTGAGTTTGTGTATGGTGTTAGAAAGTGTTCTAGTTTCATTCTTTTACAAGAGGTTGACCAGTTTTCCCAGCACCACTTGTTGAAGAGATTGTCTTTTCTCCATTGTATATTCTTGCCTCCTTTGTCAAAGATAAGGTGTCCATAGGTGCATGGATTTATCTGTGGGCTTTCTATTTTGTTCCATTGATCTGTATTTCTGTCTTTGTGCCAGTACCATGCTGTCTTGATTACTGTAGCTTTGTAGTATAGCCTGAAGTCAGGCAGGTTGATTCCTCCAGTTCCATTCTCAAGATTGCTTTGGCAATGTATTTAGAAGGTGATTTCTGGTTTCTATAATGTGACCCCACTTATAAGTCATTTAAATTAGTTATCAGACCACGTGTTCTTTTCAGTGTTTGAGGAACCAACTCACGTATTGGTGCTATCCATTCTACAATTGTTTCTGCATTCAACAATTCTACAGGTGTGTTTCAGGCCATGGTGCAATCAATAGTTTTTCTAAATCCAGGTGATAATAATCTTTCCGGGTAAGAGTGGCAAATCCTATGGACTTTAGTGTATTTATCTTCTCCCTCTCTGTCGTACACTGAGATGGAAGATTGTTGAGGAGACTACAGAGACTGGGTGGAGGTAATTTCTCTGTGCCCGAGTTACACAGACTGAACTGAAGTTCTGTCAGTCACCTAATTATTGGACATAATTAGTGCCAAAAGGACAAGAGGAAAGCTACAGTTCTGGTGAATGTAATATAGGATGGAGTGTTGGGGGAACTTGAAAGACTAACAAACTGCAGAAATATTGTTTTTATCTGATTCATGCATACTTGGAGCTCAGGAAATTGTCAATTTCTTTTTTTCTTATGTAATTAAGAGGGTTTTCTTCTAGGTAGTGCTTATAGGATTATATTTTCCTCTTGTCCAATGCGACTTGATTTTTAAAAAAATCATTAAAATCTTTAAAGTTGGACATTATCCTTAAGTTGTAAGTGTGAAACTCAGTCTATCCCTTGTTTCATGATGTGTAAAATTCATCTAGCAACCATCAGTGTTAATTCTGAAACACCAAAAGCATACATATTTTAAATGGAGGGATTTTACTGTTGCAGTTGTTTTACTTTGTTTTGATTTAAAGTTATATTGAATAGAAAAGTAGTTAGTTTAGTTACATGTTGAAACTCCTCTAAAGCCTTCTCAGAACCATTTCTTTTTAGCAGTAGATTTTTAAAGATATGTGGGACAGGATATATGGGAGAAAGGCAATTGTTTCAAACCTTCATGATTTCTGATTTGGAGTAGAAAAATTGGATCTGAAACGTCTTAGTTTGGAACATTCATTAGAGTAACTCCTCTCTAATGTAGCCTGGTCAGTGATAGGCTCCAGTATTCATGTTGTTTCTATTTGATCCAGAAATGGAAATGGATGGATAAGCCAGATCTATTTTAGCCATAATTTATACCCTTTTCTGTTATATCTTATGTTAAAAAATAAATCTTTCTAGGAAAGAAGTCAATGTAGTAATTTGTTTCCAGTCTTCTTTCATTTTCATGTTTCCTCATAGGGAAGACAGAGATGCCAATAAACAATGAAATGATCAAAAGGTTAGGCAAAGAAGTAGAATATGAGGCAGTCTCTGGATAGCACACAGGGAGCATGGCCAGCCTCTGACTCACAGGCTGTCTCAAAAGGTTGACGATGATTCTGAAATTTTATTAAGTCCTTCTCTTTTCTTTAGGCACAACTATTCTTATGCCTTTCTCAGTAGATTATAATCTATCCTATTTTTAAATGAAACTTCCAATGTACAGGGCACCAGCTCCTAAGGGAACCCATTGTGCGGTTAGATGGTTTTCAGGGAATGATCCTGTTATTGTCAGTTTTTGTTCTTCAGCCCCTTCACTGGGATGATCAGCTTTATAGAAACAGTTGTATCCATGTACCACCATTGTCTGTGATCCTGGAAGAGATTGACAGCTAGAGGACATGCCTACCCTAAAGAACAATGGCTCCAATCCCTTCAGCGTGTGACTAGTTTGTCTTCTCTCCTCTAGATGGAGAACAGAGGCTTTTCTATTAAAATTCATATTGGAGTGTTGACTTACATTCACTTAGAGCTTCACTTTTTTTTCCCCCCAACTCTATGTATTGCTGGAATTTCCCTGCTCTGTGCTAAAATCGTGCTGGTTCCATTAGTCAATATCCAGAATATTTGATTTTTTAAAAATGTGATATTGATGTGTATGAAAATAGGACATCAGATGAATACCAGAATGACTTAGTGTCCTAGGATCCAATGCTGTTTCTGCCACAGCTACCAGTTTGACTTTGAGTGTATGATTTACTATGTGTTTCTGAGCTTCAACTTATCACCATTCAATGTGTGGCCAGATTAGAGCAGCTTTTCCCTGTGGGTTTTCCATGAAATATTAACAGCTATAAGATAAAAAAAAATGGTCTCATTTTAAAAACAGTTGGTAGTCATGGTGGTGATGGTGGGGTACACAAGAATAAATGAATATAAATAAATTTCATTACTGAAATACTTGAGCCTTAAAAACAAGTACATTATAAATCTTCAAGGACATTTTTCTAAGATTATCAAACTATGATTCCTTTTTTCCCTCTAATACTACCTTAAGGCCACCCAGTCTTAACTGGGCTTATCTGCAAAGCAGAAGAAGCCATTCTTTCCTTATTGCCCATTCTAGAAATGTAGTAAAACTGCCAGGAGAGCATTTGAGACTCTATAAATAAGCCATAGAGAATAGTTGGCATGCTCCATGGTTTCCTTTTGCCTCATGACCTATTTGAGGGCAGGGGCCTTTTCTTTGTCATCTTGTGTAAATAGGGCCTAATCTGGCACTTGACATTTCAAAGATATTTAACAAATATGTTGAATGGAGTCAAACTGTTCATAAATGGAAGACACTGCCTTGAAAATTTTGAGCTGCATGTTATTATAAAGTGGATTTTTGAAATGGATGGGATTTTTCAGGCAAGATGATATCTAAGATCAGAAATTCATGAGTTTCTTATGGTTATAAAGATAACAGAATAAAATTACTCATAGAGAATCACAGGGAGATTAAAGAATGGCAGAGGATGGCTTTTTGAGCAATTGTTACTGGCTTCTTTCCTGAGTCTGGGTAACCTTTCCCATCATCTTGAGTCTAGATTCTGCCTAAGAATGTGGATTTGTTAATTGGGGACATACATCCAGATTACCCATGCATAAGGATGGGACAAGACCCTATGAAATGTGCTTCATCTTTCATCTTGGATATTGCCACTGTGTACTTATGAATTTAATTCATTAAATTTATGATGAGTTTATTTTTCTACTTTGCTATTCCATCATTCTGTCGTGTTTCTTATGAGCTTTTGGAGAGCGTGAAATATATCTCATGTGCATTTATCCTTCTTTAATATCTGATGTTTTGTGATCATAGGAAGAACTCAATAAATATTTGCTGAAAAAATAAATAGCTAAATATGATGGTTCTGACGCTTCTCCAATTTAGCATCTGAAGTTAGAGATAGTAAATATAATGAGCTTCTATTTATAACAGAAGTTAAATAAAATTTTGAAAGTGGGGAAAAATGGGAAAAAAATTACCTATCATTTTACTACCAAAGAATCATCACTGTCAAGACTTCTAATTATTTCCCCCTAGACATATTTTATGCAAAGGGAATTTTTATATACAATTGTAATCATGTGCTATATATAACTGTGTCCTGATTTTTTCACTTGCAGCTATTTAGTCAGTAAGCTGTGTCCAACTCTTTGCAAACTCATAGATTATAGCCCAGGCTCCTCTGTCCATGGGATTTTCCAGGCAAGAATACTGGAGGGAGTTGCCATTTCATTCTCCAGGGAATCTTACCCACCCAGGGATCAAACCCATATTTCCTGCTTTGCAGATTGATTCTTTACCATTGAGCCACCTGGGAAGCCCACTTTTTTCACTTGAAACTATATAAAGTGTTTATAATCATTATATGCAGTATTTTGTATGTAAGAAATATTTCACAATAAAAATTTAAAAACTTTAGAAGTCCCAGGTGACACAGTTTTAACAAACAGAATTTTAAAATTGTTCCTGCATATTTTCTTAAATATTTATACTTTTATTATTCTATTTCTTATTAAGCTTCCCCTCTCATTTTATCTTTATTTATTCAGATAAATAAATTTTATCTTTATCTTCAGATGCTATATAAAAGGGCTGAATTAAATATTTTTGAACATGAAGTTTTTTCCTGTTTTTTCTTTGGGTATTTTTTAAGCATAATGTACCTATTGGCAAACTACTTTTCAGATATTTGTGTCAGTATTTGCTATTTCTTTCCTTTTTTGGAAAGCTAAATTATTTATTATACAAAAAGTGGAAAGAATTTAAAAATTATAAAAAAGAAAATCCTAAATCTCACCATGTGGCTTTTTCATTTCAATGCCTTGCCAGAATTTGTATATTTGCATATGATGTTTACATAATTATATTTGTAAAGTATTTGCTATTTCTGACAGGTAGGAACATTCTAAATTCAACGTAAATTCACCAGTAGTGATTTTTTATTTTTACTTTGAAAAATATTGACTGATTTTATTGGAAAAATGGTTCCTGATTTTGTTTCATTTTGCGGTCTTATTAGTGAGGTCAAACCTTTTCATAAATATATATATACACACATGTACTTTTTGTTCTTTTGTGAATTGCCAATTCGTGTCTGTCGCTTTATTTCTCCTGCTGAACTGTATGAATGCTCCATTGCATAGAGCATGATGTCTTCTGCAGGTGCAGGCATACACCACTGCTTTAGGTGATGCCAAGACAACAGTATGAACCCGAGCGATGCTGACATCAAGGTTGGCAGCCAGAGCAGGCTGTGCTGTGGACTGTTTTGTAATACGGTTAGTTACTAAATGGTCCCCTCTTTCTGTTAGTTCAGCATTGCAAAAACCAGGCCTGGCTAGTGATGTGTGTGTGACAGACTTCATTTGCCGCTTCGTCTCAGTTATTATTAGAAAGGTCCAGAAATCGCCAGTCAACGGGGGGCTGTGGGCACCTTCTGCTTCTGCTGCTCTTGGAGGTCTGAAGTGTTGCAACCACTCAATGTGGTTTGCTCTTCACTGGAGCAAATTGCCAACAGCTTGTGTGACTCCTTAAGAGTAATGAGAATCAGCCTCATTTTTGGAGAGGAGACAGAGTGTGTCTATAGTCAGCAAATCACATCCCCCTGCTGCTGGGATTGCTTCAGACACTGCTCAGAGGTGAGAGGCCCTTATTGAAGGAGAAATGTCCATTTTGTCTGAGGAGCCGCTGCGTTCTGTCAGCATCTGCTGGCAGTAATGCTTTCTCTCACATAGCTTCACTCCCCAAACCACTGGATGTAACGGAAGTTAATGTAAGTTTCCTGCAGTCTATTTCAGTCCCTTGTCATTTTATCAGGGAGCTAAATGCTAAATGCCTCCAGACACACTGTAAGCTAAGAACACCATTTACAACAAGATAGAAACTTTAAAAACTATATCAAGGCATGCAGGTCATAGTTTTAAAATAAATAGTAATTTTTTTGTCTTAAAAAACTCAGAATTAGTTTGGGAATTGCTAAAGCCATGAAAATTGTCCTGTAACAAAGAAAAAAAAAAAAGCCTCCTTAAAAGTAAAGGTTTTGTGCAGAACTTCTAAGAAAAGGTGGAAATGATTTGAGGATAGTCTTGCCTCAATACTATTTTTATCACTGTTTTTCCTTTTAAGATTGTACAGTGCCTCCTTAGTTGTACATAGGATTAAATTCAGTTTCTCCTTGGCCATCTTTTCTGTGTGAATTTTAGACTCCATAGTATTGTTAAGTAATTTAAAATTCAACTTTTTTTGTTTCCACCCCAATGCATGTTTTTCCCAAGCCCACTCCTTTCCCTGTCAGTGTGGGCACTACTTCTTCATACACCTGTGTCAGCTCACATCTACAAAATGTGCTGATCTATCAGGCCTCCCTGGTAGCTCAGACAGTAAAGAATTCACCTGTAATGCGGGAGACCTGGGTTTGATCCCTGGTTGGGAAGATCCCTGGAGGAGGGCATGGCAACCCCCTCCAGTATTCTTGCCTGGAGAATCCCCATAGCCAGAGGAGCCTGGTGGGCTACAGTCCATAGGGTTGCAAAGAGTTGGACATGACTGAGCAACTAAGCACAGCACATCAGTCCTCTTGGTTATGAATGTGTATTATTATTTCCTTGAGGGGATAGCCAGTTATATTTCTTTTATATTTTTCAATGCGTTGACTAGAAAGTTTTTCATGTAATATATTTCTAGTAAATATAGTTATTTGCCTAGCTTTTATTCTAAAACATTCATGAGATTCAAGTTGTGAGCACATTTCTGAGTGGTTGGGGACACATGTGTTTAGGGTTACTGATTTCATATTTTAAATGCAACTATAATTTAAGCATTTGTGAAATAAATTCGACTCAGATTTTTTGTCTGTCCTTTAATCTTTAAATAGGTCGTTTTAAAACACTTTAAAAAAAAGATGTTTTTTGAATTTCTGATGAGTCCATGTTAAAGATATTTAAACTATAAAAGTAATGGGCCAGTTGATGGTGAATTTGAGATAATATCCTTGATTGTGTTGATTATGTGATTTTGGAAATCTACATATAGTGTCAGTTTTGGCAGCAGTTTAGAATAGAGAGTATTCCTTTTTGCTAATTGGAGTGACAATTTGGTGACATTAATTTCCTAGAGATTCCATGTAAGTTAGGCTTGGTAAAGATGCATAGAAGTGCTCTGATGTTTATCCACTAGAATTGAATTCTGAGATTCCAAATGTAATACTGAAACCATGAACTTTTTCTTTGACAATCTATGTGTCTAGACAGATGATGAGCTCGTTAAACATCAAGATTATAATTCAAAATGACATCATCAATTTAGAGACATGTAAAAATATGTATAGAAGCAATGTTTGAGGAATCACTTGCTGAGGTTAGATTGGGATTGGAAGATAAGTTGTCTAATACAGGCTACTTTTCGGACCCAAGAGTAAATCAAAGCCAAAAGCAAGTTTATTCTTGAGAATTTGATAAACAGAAAGTAACTGTGAATTTAAATTGCTTAATACATATAAGAGCCTTCTATGTTATAATTATGTTCACTTATAAATGAAGAAATTGAGGCTCAGAGAGAAGTGAGTTGCCTAGGTCACACAGCTAGTAAGCAATAGAGTCAGGACTGGAACCTACTACTCATTGACTGCAAAGACCAATATCTTGAGATACAGGAATGTTTTTTAGGAAATAGAAAATTAGTCATGAATAGTTATCATGGCATACAAAAGAGAGACTCCTTGTGGATACTGAGTTGTTCCAATGAGTTACTGTTGGTAAAGCTGAAATAAAGGTGCTCTTTCTAATCTCACCTGATAGAGTTGATATGGTCTGATGTGAAGGGTGATCACTGAACTTATAGAAAGGAATATGACACTGTCCCAAGGAAGCAAAATTTAAAGTCAGGTAGCAGTCCTCCCCTTTTGGAAAGTATTGGGACCATGCTGTTACTTTTCAGTAGATTTTTCATGCATAAAACAATGCTCATTAATCAACACTTGTATATTAATAGCTGTACTAATTGAGCATTTACTGTATGACAGGCACTACATTAAATGCTTAATGTATGTTTTCTCATTTAATTTCTTCAGTGACTCTATGATGTAGATAGACTCCAGTTTTCAAGTGATCTTAGACTAAGAACAGGGGCATCATATTTAGTCTCCCACATAGCAATGCTTTCCTTTGAGAAACACCAGTCTTTACTTTGACAAGATTATGTTACCTTTTGTTTATCAACTCTGGCTAAAATACAATTTTAGGACTGTAGAAAGAAGAGCTGTATCAAAGATATACTCTTCCAAGAATCAAGGTTGATTGAGAGTTCTTGTCAGAAGTGTTAAAGATTCTAAAGGTGTATTATGTTGATGGCTTTGTTGAATTAGCAGTTTATCACACCACATAGTTCCCAGAGTGATTTATCATTGAGTCAGTTTCTGTTTTACTCTGTCCCATTATTACAGATTAATCTGGGACATATAGTTTGTGAAATATTGACAAATGCATTCTGAATTGTTATTTTGGATACCATCAAGACATTTGGCTCCTTTTGATTTAATACCCTTGACTTCAGCACTAATTCTGAGCATGTTAGAGATAAGCCTCTGTAAAGAAAAGTGAATAACATTAATTAAGATGGTATGACTTTTCTCCTCACAATAAATTCTTTTGCTAGAATGGGAATAATAATGTTTTCAATAAAAATACTACCTGAGATTTTTCTTATGTTCTCATAGGAGAGTTCTTTACTGTAAAATTAAGACAGCCTCTTAACTCTGAAGCATGTTCAATTTATCAAAAAGGGCCAACCTAATGTTCCAAAGCAGATTCAATCCTTTTAGTGCATACCCATTTTAGGGCCAAGGGAAAAGTGTCTTGTTCTGCAGGAAAACATTTCTCAGCTAACTGTTATTTTAAATGTTTCCAGGAGACCACAGAGTAAGAGAGGAGACAGCAACAACCCCTGGCATGCCTGGGGGATCACTTGTTTTTTCGTATCTGTGGAACCCCATGTCAAGAGAGGAAACATCTAAAAATAAAATGCATTTACTCAGAATCTCTGGGGCAAGGTGCAAAGAGCCTGCGCTATAGGAGCCTAGATTAAAAATTAAATGGTTGAAACCTGGAGAGCAGATGTTATCAGCAGAATCATGGGTGCTTTCTGGTTAAGTTTTGCCATCTGATTAGTTTCAAGAAATTGGCTTTCAGCACTGTTGTCCTTTGGCCTTTAGTTGCTGGGAACCCATTTACTGGTGAGCTGTTTGTTTGTAGTCCAGTGATTACTGGCCTTTCAAAGCGTTGGCTTAACTCACCAGTACTGTACTGTCTCCAAAATTCGGTCTAGTCTGTTCATCACTCTAGTCAAGTTCCAAATGGTAGGAGTCAAAATCTTGCTCTAGTTCACCTATATACTTTTAGCTTTTCCCCTAAAATTTGGCATGGAATGGAAAATAGATCCCAGGAGTGGTATAAACACTTTTAAAAATTTATTGATAAAGAGGATCCATGAGGAGGAAAAGGGGCCAGCCGGAAGGATTCGGTACAGTCCTGGGTATATTACTTTTCTTTCAGTTGATTCCTGCCCTCTTAGATACTGCTCAAATTTTCCACTTCTTCTTTAGGAATCAAATCTTAAAACTGAGACTGAAAGCTGTACAATCCTGCATTTCTACGTCTCATTGACAGTCCAGAACCCTGCCATTACTACCACCATACTGTCACAAGTCTTTCAACTGTCTCTAAAACCCAATGACTCAGTTCAGTTCAGTTCAGTCACTCAGGTGTGTCCGACTCTTTGAGACCCCATGAATCGCAGCACGCCAGGCCTCCCTGTCCATCACCAACTCCCGGAGTTCACCCAGACTCACGTCCATCGAGTCAGTGATGCCATCCAGCCATCTCATCCTCTGTCGTCCCCTTCTCCTCCTGCCCCCAATCCCTCCCAGCATCAGAGTCTTTTCCAATGAGTCAACTCTTCGCATGAGGTGGCCAAAGTACTGGAGTTTCAGCTTTAGCATCATTCCTTCCAAAGAGATCCCAGGGCTGATCTCCTTCAGAATGGACTGGTTGGATCTCCTTGCAGTCCAAGGGATTCAAAGGCTCTCCTTTTTTAGTAGAACTTCAGCTATTTTGAAATATCATTAGAAAGAATCTAACTAAACAAACTGAAATGGATCTGTAGCTTATGGTTGACCAAAAAAATATTGAAAAAGTAAGCTGTGGATTTAGGAGTATCAGTTTTTCAAATTAGACTGGGATTTTTTTAAAAAAAGGTATTTGTAAGTGAAAAATGTATCTTTCTTTGTTTAAAAATAATGTTCATGCCATATTCTCCATTCCCCCATACACTTCTTAAAAACTTTTTATTTTATATTAGAATATAGCCAATTAACAATTTTGTGATATTTTCAGGTGCACAGCAAAGGGACTCAGCCATACATATACATATATCCATTCTCCCCCAAATTCCCCTCCCATCCAGGCTGCCGCATAACATTGAACAGAGTTCCCTGTGCTATACATTGCTGGTTATCCATTTTAAATATAGCCATGTGTACCTGTCCATCCCACACTCCCTAACTCCCTTTCCCCGATAAGTTCATTTTCCCCCCAGCAACCATAAGTTCATTTTCTAAGTCTGTGAGTCTGTTTCTGTTTTGTAAATAAATTCACTTTTATCATTCCTTTTTAGATTCTGCATGTGAGTGGTGTCATAGAATATTTCTCTTTCTCTGTCTGACTTACCTCACTTAGTATACAATCTCTAGGTCTATCCATGTTGCTGCAAATGGCATTATTTCATTCTTTTTAATGGCTGAGTAATATTCAACTGTGTATACCACATTTTCTTTATCCATTCCTTTGGTTGTTTCCATATCTTGGCTCTTGTATACAGTGTTGTGATGAACATTAGGATACATGTATCCTTTTGGTGGATGTTTTTCTCCAGATACATGCCCAAGAGTGGGACTGCAGGGTCATATGGTAGCTCTATTTTTAGTTTTTTATGGAACCTCCCTAGTGTTCATAGTGGCCGTGCGCGAGTGTGTGCTTAAGTCTCTTCAGTCATGTCTGACTCTTTGTGACTCTATGGACTGTAGCCCACTAAGTTCCTCTGTCCGTGGGATTCTCCAGGCAAGAATACTGGATTGCCATGCCCTCCTCCAGGGGATCTTCCTGACCCAGAGATAGAACCCGTGTTTCTTATGTCTCCTGCATTGGCAGGCGGGTTCTTACCACTAGCGCCACCTGGGAAGTCATAGCGGCTGTACCAATTTATATTCCCATCAACAGTGTAGGAGGGTTCCCTTCCCTCCACACCCTCTCAAGCATTTATTGTGGATTTTTTGATGACAGCCATTTTGACTGGTGTGAGGTGATACCTCACTGTAGTTTTGATTTGCATTTCTCTACCCCACCCCCATACATTTTTAGCCTTGTTATTCACCTAATCTCAAATTTTGAAAATAATCAGTTGCTAGACTGAGGAGGTCCAGGAACACAGGGTCTCTTCTGTACAAATTTTGCTTCTTTGACCCAAGCCAGACCAGACTATTGCCTGTTTGGTGACACTCCTAGCCTGCCTCTAAAGATGCTTATCTTTACTGCTCAGGGACTGGGGGCCTGATACAGATTTATCAGAAGAGCATGCTTTTATCTGGGATCAGCTTTCAAACTAAAAATCTTCCTTAGTATTGTTATATTATTTTCATAGTATTAGGAAAAGTGAACAAAAAAATTTAATGGAAAAAATATCCATGCTGTGAAAAACTCTCAAAGTGGACTCCAATTTTCTGCAGAATCAATGTGTCTTATGATAAAATCAATGTCTACAGAAAGGGAAGATTTTCAGTTACTGGGGTCAGAGAGTAAATGTAGAAACATTGTAAGAAACCTTGAAATTTTAGCAGAAGAGGATTTTCAGCAGCAAAATTCAAGGAAAGGCCTTTTAGTGGAATTTTTAATCATTATATCAAATTTCTTTTACATTATCTGACATCTCAAGTGCTTTTGATAGCAGATTGAATTCAGGCTGTAATTTTCAGCCTTGGTAGTCTTAAATATCATCACTTCAGAGCTACCTTAATTTTGTTCAAATACTAAGTGGTGTAGTGTCTGTTTGATTTACAAGTAGATGAAAAACCAGGGTGATGAATACATTTTGATTTCTGCTTTCTTGTTCTTTTTCATTGTGCAAATGAAGATTTCTTTAAACAAAAGTATGTCCAATTGTGTCTTTGCAAAATGCCTTTTCAGAAAATAAGTTTTGAATATTCATTTTAATACTATTACTTATGACCCTACATAGGCTCTGTGCTGTTAAATCTTCAGTGTGTGAGTCTTAGGGCTAAGCAATAACATTAGTGCTATTTTAATGTCAGATCCTCTCCTTGGCAGGCTCTTTGGATGTTGCATGCAAACTGTATTTTAGGATTTCTTTTTAAACTTAAGATATGTGGATCAATGATTCTGACATGTTCTCTTGGACGAACTGGATTTTATAAACATTATTATACTTTACTCTTGAATGATACATAACACTGAGAGACAGAAACTGGGTTTCTATCCTGCCATGACGACCTGGTATTGACCTTGCTCAGATAATTACTTATTACTCTCCCTCAATGTTGAATGGACTACATGGAGCCCTCTGTGGGTATGAGGGGGAAGTGAGGCCAGAAGTTGCAGAAGTTGCATTAACATGCCATGAAGCTGTGTGGTCAGCTTCTCCCTAAAGGGCTACAACCCCCTTAAGACAACTTCCTTTTCAGGGAGTTGTAATGCATAGAAACTTCAGAGGAAGGGGCCCAGCTGCAGGGATACAGTCAGGAAGTCTTCTTACTCAGAGGAGTGACCTTGTGTCAATGTGGGCCATGAATGAATCTCCTGCTGTGGCTCAGGCTGAGTCCTCTCGTCAGTTACAGTCTCTGGGAAGAGACACATGTTCATTTTCTGGTGGTGCTCCTTGCAGAGTGAATGCCAGCTCCTCCTCAATCAGGTATGGTGCCATTGTCTTGAGAGTGATTAGAGATGCATTATGTAGAATGGTGATGTAGATGTGTTAGGCTATGGTTCATGCGAATCTAGGTTTTGGGGGTGCTGAATTTAGAATGAGCTAGAAGTTTCTTATCAGAATTAGAAGGTAGGCAAGATGATATTGCCACCAGGATCACCAAACTCAGGATATGAAAGCTTGACAATATACTTGCTGTAATAAAACATTGGTGAGACAAATGCTTTAAAAAAGAAAGATTAGAAGAGTCATGAAAGAATTGTGAGTGTGCAGCCTCTCCTGTTTCCTCTGCTACCACTCAAGTCTTAGTTATAATGGTCTAGCGCCTATGGCACCCCACTCCAGTACTCTTGCCTGGAAAATCCCATGGACGGAGGAGCCTTGTAGGCTGCAGTCCATGAGGTCGCTAGGACATGACTGAGCGACTTCACTTTCACTTTTCCCTTTCATGCATTGGAGAAGGAAATGGCAACCCACTCCAGTGTTCTTGCCTGGAGAATCCCAGGGACGGGGGAGCCTGGTGGGCTGCCGTCTATGGGGTCGCACAGAGTCGGACACGACTGAAGCGACTTAGCAGCAGCAGCAGCAGCACCTGGGCTAGCGCAGTAGTCTCCTCACTAAGTTCCCTGTGCTCGTTCTGCCCTGGCACGCCGCTGAAGATCCAAGTCAGGTTTTACCACTCTGCTTTCCAAACTTTCGAAGGGCTTCACATCTCACTAGCACTGAGATAGGCAGTTTTTTTTACTGTGGCTGATGTCGCATTATAGTGTCTGCCCTGGCCCCTTCTCTAGTCTCATCTCACCCTGTTTATTTATTCCACTTGGGTCCCTCTGCTTTCCTCACTGTTCCTTGAATATGCCATCCACACTCCCTTCTGAGAACCTTTTCACATGCACATTCCTGTCATTGGAGTATTCTTCCTCCAGACATCCATCCACATCACTCACTTCTTCATTCATCTCCATCTCTGTTCAAACAGCACATTCTGAGAGAGGCTTTTGTAGCCATGGTATCTAAAATAGCACATTCACACCCACCCCATCACTCTCTGTCTACTTGCCCTCCCTGCCTTCTTCTTCGTAGCACTTATCATCACCTGTCACATTCCATTAAGTTAAATGGTATGAAATTGCCTTTTTTGTGGGTCAAGAATCTGGCCATGTCATATGCTTCAAACTAAATTTGGCCATTTCATATTCTTTAAACTAAAATATAGTTATTAATTTATAATTTTATTTCAACCTAAAATATATTTATTATTTAATATATTTATTAATTTGTTTATATTTGTAATATATTTATTAATTTGTTTATATTTGTCTTCTTTCCCCTGCACTAAGATTTAAACTCTGTGACCAGGGGTTAGATTTGTTTTGGACAACATCCCCCGTGTCCGGAATATAGCAGGCACTTAGGAAAGCCATATCTAATGAATGAAAAGAAAGAAGAAAAGTTGTTGAAATTTGTTGATAGTGAGCAGAGAAAACTTAAATGGAAAGTTATCTGTGCTTAGATATCCTAGGAAAATGTGATTAGAAGAACTTCTGAGAAAGTCCAGAAAAATTGGAGGACTTACTGGGATCCATGTGATGATGTACAGTGTAAAGTTTTGGAATTGTAATTCTGGGCTATGTATGGACCTTAATTATATATTTTTTGATATGGTTTCCTGAAACTGGGTCTGAGAGTATAAAATAAGTATGGATAAAACACTTTTGAGCTTAAAGTGGAAGTGAAAGTTGCTCAAGTGTCTGACTCTTTGCGACCCCATGAACTATACATACAGTCCACAGAATTCTCCAGGCCAGAATACTGGAGTGGGTAGCTTTCCCTTCTCCAGGGGATCTGCCCAACCCAGGGATCAAACCCAGGTCTCCCACGTTGCAGGCAGATTCCTTATCAGCTGAGCCACAA
Organism: Bubalus kerabau; assembly: GCF_029407905.1. Classification (NCBI taxonomy): domain Eukaryota; kingdom Metazoa; phylum Chordata; class Mammalia; order Artiodactyla; family Bovidae; genus Bubalus; species Bubalus kerabau. The sequence continues at coordinate 20,889,659 of NC_073641.1, forward strand.
GGGAAACCCAAGAAGGTTGAAAGTTTCACAATTGGTAATTTATAGTGACTCAGCTTGCCAACTGTGATAGTGTTAATTCTCACCAGAGAAAAGAAGTTATTTTTTACTTTCAGGTCTAGAAACCTGGCTGATAAGTTTAGTAGTGTGGCTTGTGCAAACACTTAGAAATACTGGATTAAATAAACATCCTCTTTCTTGTATACCTGATCTTGAAAGGAAGTAAAGGTGTCACTTTGAGTCAGAAGTATAGATGGAATTGAAAATCTCAGGGATAAACATGTGAATGATGCTATAGTCAGTCTTGGGAGGATGTAATTCATCTCCTTAAAGCAAGGGCTTCGGTTTTAACAACGATGCAGAAATATGAGATGAAAAATTGAGACTCTGTGTGTTGAAACAGAGATATTCAAGACAAAGTTATGATTTTGAGTGGGAGGCTGTAGAAGAAAATCCACCATTAGCACAGAACAAACAAGAAAGATGTGTCTTAGAAAAGAAGATGTGTGGATGTGTGCCTCATTTAGATTTGGGATTTGAATATGTACTCCTTGTATAATACAGAAAAGAAACACAACTTGAGAAATTAACTCAAAAGATCCCAGGCCGCTGATAACTCTCAAACATCTGGAAAAATCATTTGCAAGTTTCTTAGGAAGATTACCATAAATCCAACCTTTGTAGCTTTCCTACAGATAAATTCCTTCTAAAAATTAAATTATAACCTAAAATTATAAAACATAATAAAAAAGGCCCCCATGAGTAGGAGTTATAAAATGTAACAATGAGCAGGATTAAAACCTAACACCTTTAAATGATGGAAATATCTAATAGGATAGTATAAAATAAGAATATTTAAAGTGACTAAGCAATGAAAACAAATTATGAATAAGAAAAGTTAGGTCTTCAAAAAGTAGAAGTTCTAAAAATGAAAACATAGCACTTGAAATAAAGAATTATCAAATGGATTAAACAACTAACTAGACATAACTGAAGAGAGAATTAATCAACTTTAATGTGATGTTAAAAAAATCAATGAGAATGCACTAAAGAGAAAAAGAAAATATGAGAGAAAAGTTGAGACATGTTGGAGAGAAAGAGAAAATACAGTGTTTTATAGGCATTCTGGAAGGAGAGAATAGAGAGAATTGGGAATAGGCAGCATCTGACTACTAGGAAACTAAGAATTTATGCAAAAAGGCAACAACAACAAAAAAACCCAGATAGATTTCAAAATTAATGAATGCACTTCTAAACAACAAGAGTCAATGTGAAAACATAATAAAGTAGAAAATATTTAAAACTGAAGGTTAAAGCAAGGATGTGGAAAAAACACTGTTGTACTGCTGACGGTGGTAATGCAGACTGGAGTAGCCACTGTGGAAGCAGCGTGGAAGTTTCTCAAAAAACTAAAAATAGAACTACCATACGACCCAGCAGGGCTTCCCTGGTAGCTCAGCTGGTAAAGAATCCACTTGCAATGCAGGAGACCCCAGTTCAATTCCTGGGTCAGGAAGTTCCCCTGAAGAAGGGACAGGCTACCCACTCCTGGGAAGCAGGGCTTCCCTGGTGACTCAAATGGTAAAGAATCTGCCTGCAATGTGGGAGACTTGGGTTCAATCCCTGAGTTGGGAAGATCCCCGGAGAAGGGCATGGCAACACTCCAGTATTCTTGCCTGGAGAATCCCCATGGACAGAGTATCCTGGCGGGCTACAGTCCATGGGGTCACAAAGAGTTGGACACGACTGATAACTAAGCACAGCATAGCACAGCATGACCCAGCAATTCCACTCCTGGGTATATATCTGAAAAAAAATGAAACCACTAATTAAAATGATACATGCACCCCAGTGTTCATAGCATCATTATTTAAATACTATTGCCAACTTAAGTGTCCAACAACAGATGAATAGATAAAGAAGAAGAATGGGTATGTATAATTAACCAAAGGTTCATGGTGGGGGAAATGCTCTCTGATTCAGAAAACTCTGGGAAGCTTCAATATACTTGTAACTAATAATATTGTAGAAAATATCTTTAAATAAATGCAGAAACTTCATTTTGTGAAGATTCCAGACTGAAGGCAATGTGGTATCCTGACATAGAAAAAGGATATTAGTGGAGAAATTAATGTAATCCTAGGAAAATCTGCAGTTTAGTTAATAACATTATATTGATGTTAGTTTATAGAATAGTTGCGAAGATAGTGCAGAAGATTCTCATGTACCCTTTATCCAGCTTCCCCTAATATTAACATCTTACATAACCATGGTACCTTGCAAAATCAAGGTTCTGTAAATTTGAAAGTATTCCAAAATAAAAATCTCATTAACAAATATCCCAAGTGGTCAGATGATTCATTTGTAAATTAAATTTTTAGAAACATTACCAGGATACTCTTTAAAAGTGCAGTTTCTTTGGTTTTACCCCCAACATCATAAATAAAAATTTTTGAGTTGGAAATGGTATCTGAACTTTAAAAAAATCTCTCCTGATGGTTGTCATGCACACTAAAATGTGAGATGCTAGTGTAGAGCTTTCTTTAAGGAGTTGCCTTTCTTTGGAAAATGTAATGGAACTTGTTAGGCTTCGGTCCCTAAATGCTAGTCTATAGACTGATAGAGAGCTATTATAAAATTTTCACCAGTCTGTAGCACAATGAGGAAAAAAGGCTAATGATCTACTTTTGAAATGGCAGCATAAGTAGCCCTGTGGACTGGCTCATCATTGAAATAATCATAACGAGTGAAAATTATTTTAAAAACCTAACCATTTAAGTCTCTGGAAATTGTCCTAAGGATGTAACCATTTAAGTCACTGGAAATTTAAAGAAAATCTACTAATTTGAGGTTAAAAGTGCTAGAGTTTACAGCATTTAAGCCATGACCCACTATCTCTCTCTCTATCCCCAGGCAGCTCATCATAATAGAACCTACACTCCAGGTGGTTGTAGTAAAAAATGTGAAACTTCTTCTCTCCCAAACGTCTAGTCTAGGGTTACAATATCTTCTGAGGAGGGGCAGGCCACCAACATTTCTAATCCTTCTCCTTAGTTCTATGTTGTAGAACTCTGTTCCAGGCAAGAAGACTTAAAAGTCTAGAGCTCCCATTTGCAGCTTATAGGGTAAAAGCTTGATCCTAGGCAGGGTAGACCAAGGATAATGGGCTTCAGGCAGCCTTATCCCAACTTGCTCACAGGACAGAGGTTCCTCACCAGAAGAAGTAAGTCTAGAAGACTAGAGGCTGCTCTCCCTAGTTGCACCTGCTTTACAAGCAGGGGCTACTCTGAGAGAAGCAGGCCACTAATCCGTCCCCAGATTTACAGCATGCTGCAGAGAATTTTCCCAGGAGGACAGCAGGTTATAAGACAGACAACTCCATAGTTCTCCCCAAAGGAACTGACCCTATTTGGATTAGAATGTGAAAATATTCAAGTCTTAGACTGGTGTTAAGAAAAATGAAGATTTGGGGGAGTGAACAATTAAGAGGCTGCTAGCTCCTTGGTTGGAGAAGGCAATGGCAGCCCACTCTTGTACTCTTCCCTGGAAAATCCCATGGACGGAGGAGCCTGGTAGGCTGCAGTCCATGGGGTCGCAAAGAGTCGGACACGACTGAGCGACTTCACTTTCACTTTTCACTTTCATGCATTGGAGAAGGAAATGGCAACCCACTCCTGTGTTCTTGCCTGGAGAATCCCAGGGACGGCAGAGCCTGGTGGGCTGCAGTCTATGGGGTCACACAAAGTTGGACACAACTGAAGCAATTTAGCAGCATCAACAGTAGCAGCTCCTTGGTAACAAAAAGATAAATTATTGGCCAGCTAGAAGTTGGCCAGATAGAACCAGAGAAAGAGATAGCTAACAACAGTCCTTCTACAGTTCCAGCAAGCCCCCAAACTACCAGAAGGGCCCCTACTTGAATTGGATTAAACTGTGGAGCAATTTATCCCTCAGGGAATTGTTGAAAACAACAGAGAAATCAGCCAGCAATTAACAGTTGCTAAGTAGCCTTGTATTTTACTAGCAGAGGCACACAGCTTAACTGAGATCTAGGAAATTGGCAGTCAGTGAGAGCCATGCTAAAATCACCGTCATCATGGGGTGACTGTGGGCATGCCCAAGCCTGTGCCCTGTGAAGAATGACATAAGTGGTTGCAAACTACAGGAGAAATAGACTTCCTGAAATACGCCAGTCAAATCACTAAACAATTAAGCAAAACAATGACAACCCCATGGTGTAGGAATCAGTATTCAGAGTTGCTGAAGTATATTGTCTAAAATGTCCAGTTTTCAACAACAAAAAATTATAAGGCATGCAAAAAAACACAGCAAAGTGTCATTCATACATGGGATAAAAAAGGAGGCCAGACAAATTGCATATGAGAGGACCAAGATGTCAGAATTCTCAGATAAAATTTCAAACAACTATTATAAATATTTTTAAAGAAGTAAAGGATAGAAAAAAACACTAATTTGAAAAGATACATGTGCCTCAATGTTAATATTTAATAGCCGTACTATTTGCAGTTGCCAAGATATGGAAGCAACCTATGTGTCCATCAATGAATGAATGGACAAAGAAGATGTAGTGTACATACACACAGATATACAGTAGAATACTACTCAACCCTGAAAATGAAATTTTGCCATTTACAGCAAAATGGATGGTCTTTGAGAGTGTTATGCTAAGTGAAATAGGTCAGACAAAGACAAATACTGTATAATATCCCTTATATGTAGAATCTAAGAAATACAACAAACTAATGAATATAACAAAAAAGAAGCAGACACAGATAAAGAAAACAAACTAATGGTTACCAGCAGAGGCAGGGCACGATAGGAGGAAGAGATTAAGAGGTATGTATTATTAGGTGTATAATAAATTGTTGCTCAGTCATGTCCAACTCGTTGTGACCCCATGGACTGTAGCCTGCCAGGCTCCTCTGTCCATGGAATTTTCCAAGCAAGAATACTACAGTGGGTTGCCATTCCCTACTCCAAGGGATCTTCCCAATGCAAAGACTGAACCTATAACTCTTGTGTCTCCTGCATTAGTAGGTGGATTTTTTACCACTGCAACACCTGGGGAGCTCTATATAATAAACTAGTAGGATATATTTTACAGTAAGGGGGATATGCCAATATTGTATAATAACTATAAATGGAGTATAACCTTTAAAACTTCTGAGTCACTATATTGTACACCTATAAATTATATAATATCATACAGGAACTTTGCTTTAATAAAAAAGAATTAAAGAATATCATAACTTAAAAAGTAAAGGAAGGTACGATGACAGTATTCCATCAAATAGGAAATGTCAATAAAAATACAGAAATTATTTTTAAAAGAACCAAATAAAAATTCTAGAGTTGAAAGTTGAAATAACCTAAATGAAAATTTTACTAGAGGATTTCAACAGAAGATCTGACCTGTCAGAAGAAAGAATTAGTAAAGATACAATGATAAAGATTATATAATCTAGATAACAGAAAAATAATGAAGAGAAACAGAATCTCAAAGACATGTGAGACACCATCAAATACAGCAACATAGGCATAACTGGAATACCAAAAAGTAGAAGAGAGAGTGAACCAGAAAAAGCATTTGAAAACCGCAATAGTTTTTTTCTTGAAAAATTGCATTTTCATCTGAGAGTCTGACTTTCCTATTTTATATTATTAAAATTTCCCTTTGTAAAAAAAAAAAAAAGAAACATTATAGTAAGTGGCAATTATTTTGTAATGGCTCTGAGTTTGCAAAATAAAATGCTGGCACTCCCATATTGATCTGAAATTATTTCTAATGTAAAAAGGTCATTGTTCCATAAAATTTTAAATAATGGGACTGCTGTTTTAAGAACGGTCTGTCCAGTGGCCCTGGGAACCTGAACCAGTTTTAAGATAAATAATAACCATTAAAGTTTTAACATGAAAAGGGCATTATAGGTCTTCAAATGCCTAGCACTATACCACAGAGTAGATTTAATGAATATGTGTCATAATGACTGACAGTTGTGACTTTCTCTTGAAATGGGTGTGTGTGTGTGTGTGTGTGTGTGTGTGTGTGTTTAGCCATGGCTTCTTTCTGGTGTTCTTATAGACTATATATCTTATATGTAAGAGTTTACATGTTTCTTGATAATCTTACTCCCATGAGATTTTCCTTTGCGGTATTTATATGGGTTCTGAGCTTTTAGTTGAGGTTCAGCAATCCTCTTCTCCAAGTGTTTTGGAATAATTGGAATTATTCAATATCCTCTCCTCCAGTTTTCAGTAATGTTTTCTGTTAGTGGTATGGCTGCTGCTGCATTTGCACATGTTCACTGTTTTCATTAAATTTTTATATTTCTTCTTTTCAGTCTCTGAATACCTTTAAAAAAATTATTTGTTATTCCTCACTGTCTGCAGAGGTGCTCTTTAAAATTTCTTAAAGCTGGAAAATACATTAGTTTCATAGAGGTTTCACTTTACCTCTTCTCTTCCATGGGCTGAGTTTAAGGCTTCTTTATGTGTTGTGAATAGTCTGTACCATGCTGACTGCTGTGGAAATACTTGGTAACAATCATGCTTCCTGGACCTTTGTGAAATAACCTCTTTTGCACAATTTGGCGCACAAGTGTTTGAGAAACATCTATAGCTTTTCCATGTCTGTAGAAGGATGCAGTGTGTGGTAGCGGTTCAGAGCACTGACTCTGAGACACCGTCTCATCTCTGTTGTTTCAAAAGCACACCTTTGATGTGGCTTCCCAAGTTGGGATTGACCAACCCTTGAAGCTATAGATTAGAACTGCAGTATTTTGGACCATCGTGTGCAACTAAGGCAAAATATCAGTGCTAGGAAAATTACTGCTGATCCTCTTGGTAACCCAGGAAGAATTGATCAGAGACTTAAAAGATTTAAAGTTGTAAAGAAGTAGGATTATTCCTTGATTCAAAAGGCTTAGTACTCAAAAGGCAAGACCTGCCTACACTTCTGTCAGTAACTAAATCATTGTCTTAGGAGAACAGAACTAATGGTAGCCAGAGTGTGCTTAATATCTGCTATTTTAAAGTACTTCCCCACAGTATTTCATTGTGTCTTAACGTTACTAAACTTTACATTGCATTTGCTTAAAACTGCTTTAATTGAAGCTATTTAAATGTACATATCCTACTGAGCCAGTTTGTGCACAAAGCATTAAAATGTGAAAGTGGGTTTTTTTTGGTAGATAACAAAGATAGAACAGTTTGTTACAGATCTTGTTTGTGAAAAACCAAACTTGAACAGGGTTAACAAGAGAGTAATTAGAGGGAATATATTAAATAATTGATTGACTAAGGGAGTTCACTTACCCCATACCGTGACAACTCACAGTGGGGCAACTCCGACCTTTGCTGTTAGTGGAACTCATTTTGGGCACATAATCGCTTAAACTGTATGCCAGTGTTTCCATTATGAATAGCTCATCTCCACAGATGAACTGAGATCTTGACTTTATACTGGGCCTCATAGTGCTAGGGACAGAGCTGGCAATGTAGTAGGGGCTCAAAACAGAAAGATTGGGGGTCGTCATTCTGAGAGATCATGGCTGGTCTCATAGGAGAGAATCATTTAATAGGATTATTATAGTGTCATTTGAATTATTTATTATGATCCCTTTGGGGTGTGTATTTTTCCACACAAGTTTTGGTTACTTTATCTCTTTGATATTGTTTGCATTGTTTCAGGCATGGATGTTGTTGGAGATACTGGAAAGTGATGATAACCCAAATTAAATGGGTCAGATCTTTGAGAAGCCTAGGGAGTATGTCTGGATCCAGGACTTCAGAAATATCTTTGGGACTATTTCTCTATCACGCAGCTTGGTTTTTCTCTGTCTGGCCTCATTCAAGCAGACTTTACACATACAACCTTGCCACCCATTTACATACTTCCCACAAGATGTACATCCTATTGCGTCAGCAAACTCCGTGGAATCCCAGCTTCTCTGTTCTGATGGTTTTAATAAAAGTCTCGGGGTTGAATCTCACTGGACTCATGTAGGTCACACAACCATCACAGAACCAGTCACTATGACCAGAGGAAAGTCATATACCAAGAAATAGGGAGTGTGGTTTCCCCAACTTAAATCATGATGTCACTATTGGAAAATGAGAGAATAAAATTCCACCTGAACATATCTTCTCTTTCCTGTATAACAAACTCTGCCTTTTAGCATTCTACAGGTCATCACTGCATGCTCCATGAAAACAGGGAGGAATAATGAGAGACCAATGAAAAGAACAACCTGAAACCCTGTTCATGACAGAACCCAGGGTTTCATCTGGCACTTTCCAGAGGCTGTGGCAAAGCCTACCTACTTCTGATGGGTGATGTTCCCATTTCATTGCTTTCCAAGCCTCAGTTCACTTTAGGCTGTCAAGTGAGATTTTGGAAAACTCCTCAAGGAAGGCTTTGTAAACATAATAGAGGCTGAGACCTTTTCTTGTGCTAACATACCCATTTAGTCTAACATTTTCTTCTTTCCCATTGACCCAAAGTTCTTTTCTTTAGTTAAAAGTGGTTAGAGTCAAAGGTCAAGACTTTAGTGATACTGAAAGAAGTTCCTGACTGCTCTTGTTCTTATATCAATTGGAATTGATATCAGTAGTCCACATTGTTACTTTTTCCAAAAAAAAAAAAAAAAAAAGGCGGGGCGGGGTGGGGGGAGTTATATCTGTGGTCTGAGTGCCTCTTCTAATGCCTCTTCAAGATCTAGAAAGATCTAACATGGTTCACCTACTCAGTGTATGATTAGCTTTCAAGGCATGAGAAACACAGAACAAATCTCCCCATTGCAAAGACATTATGTGGTCCCATTTTAACCAGATATCAATATTGTCAGTAATATAGTTTGCTTTTTTCTACAGAACCTCTCTTCTGGTATTTTTATTGAATGATATCATAAAAAAAAAAAAAAAAACTCCATGTTTCAGAATAGTTCAACACTCATTTGAAAATAGGTTAAGCCCTAAAATTTTAAGTATTTCTAGATTCACATTTTAGCTTTTTACCATAAAGTGATTCTGGTTTTTGGTTTGTTTTAGGCCTTTCATAATTTGTCATTAATTAAAAACAAATCAACGATAAGCACAAAATCTAAATTGTAGCCAACACAGCCTCCCATGTTGCTTATTGCCCTGACTGTTCTGATGTGTTCATTTGTTTGAAAATCTTAGGTGTTCTGTGGTTAGCACTATCCAAATAATTAGTGTAATAAAGTGAAAATGTCCCTTCAGCAGAAATAGCTCCTCTTGGGAGGAAGATATACTGCTTCTAGAATGAAGAAGAGTTGTGTAAGACCGTTTCTGTCCAAAATTATTGGGCTGAATTCCAGATTTCCCTAATGAAACTCTGCTTAATAACTGCTATGTTTGCAGCTGTGGAAGTATTCAATATCAAGTGTTGATTGATGCCACTTGATCAGCTACTTTAAAACTATCCTTCTTAAAGCTAAACCCAGTGATTGTTCAAAGAAGTTGATTGATAACAGTGCGTGGGCTATAATCTGGGATGTGAGCACTTCTTAGTTGTTAGGACTTTTGTTGAAGGAGATCTCCGTGAGAGCATGGGTTTTTCCATTGGCCTTTGGTAAAGAAGTATCTTTCAGAACTTAGAAGATCATTTACAGATTAAGGGTAATGATACTCAGGTCTTCTTAACTTCTCTGAAATATTCAGAAAATTTCAAAATCTAAATGTTTTTCTTTTCAGCTTTTATGGTAAAATACTTTTATCCACCTTTAAAAAACTTTGCAATCAAACCAGTTTGAAGGCCTAATCTCAGGAGAAAACATTGTGACTGACAAAAATGATAGTTTATAAGAAAAATAATTCTGTTAACCTTGTGAGAGGAATGATTTGATTTTCTGGTTTTCATTTCTGAATGAACTGATACATCATAAACTTAAAAAAATAATACTAGATCAATATTCATATTAAAGGAGGACTGAAGTTTTGAAACAAATATATCCAAGATGCTGGAATGCATATTATTTATAAGTGGTTAATGGCATATACTTCTACTATTATAATCCTCTAGTGTCTTGAAATTCTCAATTTATGATTGTTTCCTTCTTATTTTAAGGAGAAAAAATAAAATATTGATAAAAATCCAAATGTGGCAGTAAACTTTCATGAAAATTCTTTTAAATTGGTACCTAATCATTATTAGTTCATAGCTGTTCCCTTATAACTGCATCCAAGCTACTCTAGAATGTAATGGCTTAAAAATAACCAGTTTACTTCTTCTCCTGATTCTCATACCTGGACAGGCTCGGCAGGCAGTCATTTCCCTGGTGGTCACTCATGTGGCTGTCTTCAGCTGGCGGCCAGCAGTGGGCTGGGGCCAAGCTCAGGTGGGATGCTGGCATGACTAGACTTTGATCTCTCTCTGTAGTTTCAGGACCTTTCCCTTTTTGCATGGTCTTTCCGCATTATCTCTTTAGTAGCAGAACTTCTTACACAAAAGTTCAGAGTACCCAAAAGTGCAAGAATAAGCATTTCTGGGTCTTCTTAACTGTTAGTCCCAGAGCTGGCATTCTTTTGGTTAGAGAAAGCCACAGGGCTATCCCAGGTTCAAGGGGTGAGGATGATATGAGGGTGTAATACCTGGAAGCACAGTTTATTGGGGGTCACCAGAGAAAGTGTCCTCCTGCATTAGCATTTATTGATTCATTCAAATGATGTGCAGTATATTTGTTACGAAGCATAGGATGCCATGAGGGTATATAAAATTAGGAAAGGGAAGGATAATTTTCCCTGAGAAAGAGATGTTTGAATTAAGAATTAAAGAATAAAAGAAGTAGTGGAGTGATGGGCAAGGGAAGAGATGCATTTCAGGAGGTGACCCTGAAGTGGGAGGAAGCATGCTTCAAGGGGAGTAGGGTATGTGAGAAAATGAAAGTAGGCAAAGTGACTACAATACAAACCCTAGGACAAGAGCTATGTGAAATGGGGCTGAAAAGGAAAATGCAGCCAGAGCACATATGGCCTTGCCAGCCTTGAAAGGAATTTGTCTGAACGATAGACTACCACTGAAGGATTTGAGGGATTAGGTGGGAATGATGGCAAATAAGCAGGATGACAATTTGTGAGAATGTAGCCTCTCTGTGGAGAATTAATTTGACAATGAGTGAATGTAGAAAGACAAATTCAGAGGTTATCACAGGAGTCTAGGTGAGATGTGATGATGGAGAGATGTGGAGATTGAGAATATAAGATATTTGGGAAGCAAGCAGTAGACTGTACCTGGTTTGCTATGGTAAGGTGATGGGGGGTGGAAAGGGAGAAGAAAAAGTGAAGAATGTCTTCTGGGTTTCTTGTTTGCAGAACTCCATGAACGGTGGTGCCATTTGTCTATGTCTATATCTACATCATCTATGTATGCATGTGTGTATATGTATCTGTTTGTCTCTTTAGGAAATGAAGTGCTACTGTGGAAAGGGGGAGAGACAGCCAAGAACTGGAATTTGTATGTATTTAATTTGAGATGTTTTTAAGAAATTCAAGAAGAGACCTTGAATTGGATCCAAGAGTTTGGATCTCAGAGAAGTCCAGTTTGGAAATTAAATTTGTGATTGATTGTTGGTGATTGAACCTGAGCACAAATGAGATCACTTAGAGAGAGACAGTAGACTCAAAAGAGATGGTGACATCAGACTGAGCCTTGAGTAACTGAACTTTTCAAAGCTTGTGTTGAAGAACTTGAACAGGAAGACTGAGAATGTCGGGAAATCTAGAGGGGTGTGATGTAGATGCTAAAGAGAGAGTTTCAGAGAAGGAGGGATTGAATAGCGATGTTAAATGCTGCAGAAGAGCCAAAGAAGAAGAAGAATGACAAATGCCCATTACATTTACTGACAAAGAGAAGGCCCTGTTAAGTTTTCCAAAACAGTTTCAGTAGAGTTGGTGAGGCAAGCTGTATTGAGGTAGAATGAAGAGTGAGAAAACAGTGAGGAAAGGAAGACAGATAATGAACATGACTCTATAGGAGATTTAGCTATGAATGGGAGAGAAATAAAAGATGATTTTACAGTGATGTGCAATTTTGGAAGGATAAGAGATAGTGGGTAGAATAGAAAGTAGGGAAGAACAGCTGGAAGGGTTAATTTTAGGAGGACATACACTTTCTCTCTAATAATCGACTTATTAGACTTTAGCACTCAATTCAAAGGAGCTATCCTTTCAAAGACTATATTTTAAAATTATTTTTTCATGTTTTTATTTCCTAAAGAGCAGGAATAAAGGTAACAAATGACATTTATGATTATCAAGAACTGTGAAGGAACTTGGTTTTACCAACTTGTTATCTAAGATGTTAGCCACTTTCAGGAATGCTGTAACAAGACAAAGACAAAGGCCTTTATTACTCACAGCACTACAGATGATCTGAGCATTATGTTTATGTCAGTTTCCCTCTTCCCCAAGTTCTGTGGAGGCAAATGAAGCAGCCAAGTTGGATGCATGCAGCACCCACAGTGGGTTTGCATCACAGCTAAGAAACTCTGAGCTTAGGGAATCTGAATCTTTTATAATAGGCTACAGCAAACCTGACCAAGCTTGGCCCTGGAGGGATGCATTACCTTTATTATACTGGTACCTGCTTGTGTGCTAAGTCGCTTCAGTTGTGTCCGACTCTTTGTAACCCAATGGACTGTAGCCTGCCAGACTCCTTTGTCTATGGGATTCTCCAGGCAAGAATACTGGCTTACTGGGTAATAAACACACTTTCACTCTGTTCCATAGGAAAATACTATCCTCTCGATCTTCTTTTTTTTTTTTTTAGCAATATTTAAAAATTTTTTATTGGAATGTAGTTGATTTAAATGTTGTATTAATTTCTGCTGTTTAGAAAAGTGATTTAATTATACATATAAATATAATCTTTTTCATTATGGTTTATCACAGGACATTAAATATAGTTCCCAGTGCTATACAGCAGGACCTTGTTGTTTATCCATCCTATATATACTGGTGTATATCCATCCTATATATACTAGTATATATCCATCCTATATACACTAATATATATATAAAAATATATTATATATACTAGATATACTATCGGAGAAGGCAATGGCACCCCACTCCAGTACTCTTGCCTGGAAAATCCCATGGACAGAGGAGCCTTGTAGGCTGCAGTCCATGGGGTCGCTAGGAGTCGGACACGACTGAGCGACTTCCCTTTCACTTTCCACTTTCATGCATTGGAGAAGGAAATGGCACCCCACTCCCGTGTTCTTGCCTGGAGAATCCCAGGGACGGAGGAGCCTGGTGGGCTGCCTGGTGGGGTCGCACAGAGTCAGACACAACTGACGTGACTTAGTAGTAGTAGTAGATATACTATATATACTAGGCAAAGGAGAAAAGGAAAGATATACCCATTTGAATGCAGATGGGTATACCCATTCAAATATACCCATTTGAATGCAGAGTTCCAAAGAATAGCAAGGAGAGATAAGAAAGCCTTCCTAAGTGATCAATGCAAAGAAATAGAGGAAAACAATAGAATGGGAAAATCTAGAGATCTCTTCAAAAAAATTAAAGATACCTAGGGAACATTTCATGCAAAGATGGGCATAATAAAGGACAGAAATGGTATGGACCTAACAGAAGCAAAAGATATTAAGAAGAGGTGGCAAGAATACACAGAAGAACTATACAAAAAAAAGATCTTCACAGTCCTGATAATCACGATGGTGTGATCACCAACCTAGAGCCAGACATCCTGGAATGTGAAGTCAAGTGGGCCTTAGAAAGCATCACTATAAACAAAGCTAGTGGAGGTGATGGCATTCCAGTTGAGCTATTTCAACTCCTAAAGGATGATGCTGTGAAAGTCCTACACTCAATATGCCAGCAAATTTGGAAAACTCAGCAGTGGCCACAGGACTGGAAAAGGTCAGTTTTCATTCCAATCCCGAAGAAAGGCAATGCCAAAGAATGCTCAAACTATGGCACAATTGCACTCATCTCACACACTAGTAAAGTAATGCTCAAAATTCTCGAAGCTAGGCTTAAACAGTACATGAACCATGAACATCCAGAAGTTCAAGCTGGATTTAGAAAAGGCAGAAGAACCAGAGATCAAATTGCCAACATCTATTGGATCATCAAAAAAGCAAAAGAGTTCCAGAAAAACATCTACTACTGCTTTATTGACTATGCCAAAGCCTTTGACTGTGTGGACCACAACAAACTCTGGAAAGTTCTTAAAGAGATTGGAATACCAGACCACCTGACCTGCCTCTTGAGAAATCTGTATGCAGGTCAGGAAGCAACAGTTAGAACTGGACATGGAACAACATACTGGTTCCACATAGGAAAAGGAGTATGCCAAGGCTGTATATTGTCACCCTGCTTATTTAACTTATATTCAGAGTACATCATGAGAAACGCTGGGCTGGATAAAGCACAGGCTGGAATCAAGATTGTCGGGAGAAATATCAATAACCTCAAATATGCAAATGACACCACCCTTTTGGAAGAAAGCAAAGAGAAACTAAAGAGCCTCTTGATGAAAGTGAAAGTGGAGAGTGAAAAGGTTGGCTTAAAGCTCAACATTCAGAAAACGAAGATCATGGCATCCAGTCCCATCACTTCATGGCAAATAGATGGGGAAACAGCGCAAACAGTGACAGACTTAATTTTTCTGGGCTCCAAAATCACTGCAGATGGTGACTGCAGCCATGAAATTAAAAGATGCTTGCTCCTTGGAGGAAAAGTTATGACCAACCTAGACAGTATATTAAAAAGCAGAGACATTACTTTGCCAACAAAGGTCTGTCTAGTCAAAGACATGATTTTTCCATTAGTCATGTGTGGAAGTGAGAGTTGGACTATAAAGAAAGCTGAGTACCAAAGAATTGAGGCTTCTGAACTGTGGTGTTGGAGATGACTCTTGAGAGTCCCTTGGACTACAAAGAGATCCAACTAGTCCATCCTAAAGGAAATCAGTCCTGAATATTCATTGGAAAGACTGATGATGAAGTTGATATTCCAATACTTTGGCCACCTGATGGGAAGAACTGACTCACTGGAAAAGACCCTGATGCTGGGAAAGATTAAGGCGGGAGAAGGGGACGACAGAGGATGAGATGGTTGGATGGCATCACCGACTCAATGCACATGAGTTTGAGTCAATTCTGGGAGTTGGCAATGGACAGGGAGGCCTGGCATGCTCCAGTCCATGGGGTCGCAAAGAGTCAGACACAACTGAGTGACTGAAGTGAACTGAATTGAACTGATATACTAGTTTGCATCTGCTAATCTCAAACTCCCAGTCTTTCCCTCTTCCATCCTTGGTAACCACAGGTCTGTTGTCCATGTCTGTGAGTCTTCTTCTGTTTCATAGATAATTTGTGTGATATTTTAGGTTCCACATATAAGTGATATCATGTGGTATTTGTATTTCTCTTTCTGACTTACTTTACTAAGTATGATAATCTCTAGTTGCTCTGTGTTGCTGCAGATGGCATTGTTTCATTATTTTTATGACTGAGTAATAGTCAATTGTATACACCGATCACATCTTCTTTATTTATCTGTCAGTGGACATTTAGGGTGTTTCCATGTCTTGGTTAGTGCTGCTATGCACATAGGGGTCCAAGTATCTTTCGAATTATAGTTTTGTCTGGGTTTATATCCAGGAGTAGGATTGTTGGATCATATGGCAACTCTATTTTTAATTTTCTTTGAGGAACTTCTATACTGTTTTCCTTAACGATTGGACTACCTTATACTCCGATCAAGAGTATAAGAAGGTTCCCTTTTCTCCATGCCCTCTCCAACATATATTTGTAGACTTTTTAATGATGGTCATTCTGATCTGTGTGGGGTGGTACCTCAGTTTAGTTTTGATTTGCATTTCTCTAGTAATTAGCAATGATGATAATCTTTTCATGTACCTATCAGACATTTGTATGTCTTCTTTGGAGAAATGTCTATTTAGGTCTTTGGCCCATTTTTTTTATTAGGTTGTTTGTTTTTTGTTTTTTAGTTGTAGGATCTCTTTGTATATTTTGGAAATTAATCTCTTGTCAGTCGCATCATTGCAAATATTGTCTCCCAGTCCAGATGGTCAGTATCAAAACTAGATTGATTATGTTCTTTGCAGCGAAAGGTGGAGAAGCACTATACAGTCAGTAAAAACAAGACCTGGAGCTGACTGTGGCTCATATCATGAGCTCTGTATTGCAGAATTCAGGCTTAAATTGAACAACATAGGGAAAGCCACTAGGCAACTCAGTTATGACCTAAATCAAATCCCTTATGACTATACAGTGGAGGTGATGAATAGATACAAGGGACTAGATATGGTAGATAGAGTGCTTGAAAAATTATGAATGCAGGTTCATAACATTGTACAGGAGGCAGTGACCAAAATGATTCCAAAGAAAAAGAAATGCAAGAAGGCAAAGTATTTGTCTGAGGAGGCTTTTAAAATAGCTGAGGAAAGAAGAAAAGTGAAAAGCAAGGGAGAAAAGGAAAGATATACCCAAATGAATGCAGAGTTCCAGAGAAAGGAGAGCAGGGAGAGATAAGAAGGCCTTCTTAAATGAACAATGCAAATAAATAGAGTAAAACAATAGAATGGGAAAGACTAGAGAGCTCTTCAAGAAAACTGGGAGATCAAGGGAACATTTCATGCAAAGATGGGCACAATAAAGGACAGAAATGGTAAGGATCTAGAAGCAGAAGAGATTAAGCAGAAGCATAACAGATTAGGAGGATGTGGTAAGAATATACAGAACTATACCAAAAAGTTCTTAATGATCTGGATAACCACAATAGTGTGGTCACTTACCTAGAGCCAGACATTCTGGAATATGAAGTCAAGTGGGTCTTAGGATGCATTACTATGAACAAAGTTAGTGGAGCTTATGGGATTCCAGCTAAGCTATTTAAAATCCTAAAAGATAATTCTGTTAAAGTGCTGTACTCAATATGTCAGCAGGTTTGGAAAACTTAACAGTGGCCCCGGGACTGGAAAGATCAATTTTCATTTCAATCCCAAAGAAGGATAGTGCCAAAGAATGTTCAAACTACCACTCAATTGCACTCATTTCACATGCTAGCAAGGTAATGCTCAAAATGCTTCAAGCCAGGCTTCAGCAGTACATAAACAGAGAACTTCCAGATGTACAAGTTGTATTTGGAAAAGGCAAAGGTCAAATTGCCAGCATTCAATGAATAATGGAGAAAATAAGGGAATTCCAGAAAAATACCTAATTCTGCTTCATTGACTATGCTCAAGCTTTTGACTGTGTACATCACAACAAATTGTGGAAAACTCTTAGAGATGGGAGTACCAGACCACCATACCTCTCTCCTGAGAAACCTGTAAGATCAAGAAGCAACAGTTAGAATTGGATATGGGACAACTGACTGGTTCCATATTGGGAAATGAGTATGATAAGGCTGTATATTATCACCCTGCTTATTTCTATGCAGAGTACATCATGAGAAATGCTGGGCTGGATGAATCACATGCTGGAATCAAGAATGCCAGGAGAAATATTAATAACCTCAGATATGCAGATAATACCACTCTAATGGAAGAAAGTGAAGAAGAACAAAAAAGCCTCTTGATGAGGGTGAAAGAGGAGAGTGAAAAAGCTGGCTTGAAACTCAACATTTAAAGAACTGAAATCATGGCATCAGGTCCCATCATTTCATGGCAAATAGAAGGGAAAAAAGTGGAAGCAGTGAGAGATTGTATTTTCTTGGGCTCCAAAATCACTGTGGAGCTGCAGCCCATGAATCAATGTTGACTGCAGCCATGAAATTAAAAGACCCTTGCTCTGTGGAAAGAAAGCTATGACAACCTAGATAGCATATAAAAAAGCAAAGACATCACTTTGCTGACAGAGTCCGTATAGTCAAAGCTGTGGTTTTTCCAGTAGTCAGGTACAGATGTGAGAGTTGAACCCTAAAGAAGGCTAAGTGCTGAACAACTGATGCTTTTGAATTGTGGTGTTGGAGAAGACTCTTGAGAGTCCCTTGGCCTGTGAGGAGATCAAACTAGTCAATCCTAAAGGAAATCAACCATGAATATTCAATGAAAGACTGATGCTGTAGCTGAAACTCCAATACTCTGGCCACTTGATGAGAAGAGCTGACTCACTGGAAAGACCCTGATGCTGGGAACGATTGAAGGCAAAAAGAGAAGTGGGTGGCAAAGGATGAGATGGTTAGATAGATAGCATCACTGACTCAATAGTTATGGATTTCAGCAAACTCCAGAAGATAGTGGAGGACAGAGCATGACATGCTTTAGTCCATGGGGCTGCAAAGAGGTGGATACAGCTTACTGCCAGAACAGCAACAATTGGTTTCCTTTGCTGTGCTAAGGTTTATAAGTTAGATTAGGTCCATTTGTTACTTTACTTTTGTTTTTGTTGCTTTGGGAGACTGACCTAAGAAAACGTTGGCACAATTTACGTCAGAGAATGGTTTGCCTATGTTCTAGTTTTACAGTGTTATGTCTTATATTTAAGTCTTTAAGCTATTTTGAGTTTATTTTTTGTTTATGGTTTGAGAGTGTGTTCTAACTTAATTGATTTACATGTGACTGTGCAACTTTTCCAACATCACTAGCTGAAGAGACCTCTTCCCCATTGTATGTTCTCACCTCCTTTGTCAAAAGTTAATTAATTGTTCATAGGTATTTGGGTTTATTTCTGGGTTCTCTATTCTGTCCATATGTCTGTTCTCCACTGGTCCATATGTCTGTTGTTGTGCCAATACCATGCTGTTTTGATTATTGTAGCTTTGTAGTATTGTTTGAAGTCCAGAAGGGTTATGTCTCCTGCTTTGTTTTTTTCCATAAGGATTGTGTTGGCAATTCTGGGTCTTTTATGATTCCATATAGATTTTAGGATTATTTGTTCTAGTTCTGTGAAAAATGTCATTGGTAATTTGATAGTATTCTTCTCTACTAAAGTGAAAGTTATTCTGGCCACCTGATATAAAGAGCTGATTCATTGGAAAAGACCCAAATTCTGGTAGAGATTGAGGGCAGGAAGGGCAAGGGATGACAGGGGGTGAGATGGCTGTATAACATCACTGACTCAATGGACATGAGTTTGAGCAAATTCCAGAAGGTAGTGAAGGACCAGGAAGCCTGGTGTGCTACAATCCATGGAGTCACAGAGTCAGACAAAAGTTAGTGACTGAACCACTCTCTACTAAGGCTGTTTGCTACACAAGCATTCTTAAAAAGATAGTTCTAAGCCTAAGTTTTCAGAGTCTTTGCTAAGATGTGCAGAAAGTTGGGAGACTTACGGAGAATTGTTTCCTAACCACATTATTAATAGTTAGCATTTATGGGCATTTCCTATGTTTCAGGCGCTAAGATTATTTTCTAGTCCAACATTCATAACAGATGTTTAAAAAACTACTAATTGGCTTGGTCTATAATAAAACCATATCATAGACTGATATCTCAAAAAACAGAAACTTATTTCTACAGTTTTAGAGATATTAAGTCTAATTTTAAGGTATTAATAGAGTTGCATTTTTTTGAGACTTCTCCTCTTGACTTGTAGATGGCTACCTTTCACTGTGTCCTCACATGGCCTTTCTTCTGAGTGCCTGTCTTCCAGGTTTCTCTCTCTCTTTATTTTTTTTAAAATAAGAATTCTAGTCCAGTTAGATTAGAACCTCATTCTTAGGACCTCATTTAAAGTTAATTACCTGTTTAAAGTTTCTGTCTTCTAATACAGCCACAATGGGAGTAAGACTTCAGCATAAGAGTTTTAGAGGGAGGCAATTCAGTCCATAACAGGTATTAAATGCTATTAATTATTTATTGCAGCTATTTTACAGGTGAGAAAACAGAGGCTTAGAGAAATTAAGAAATTTTAACAAGGTCACACAAATCAAAGTGATAGAATGGGATGTTAACTGAGCTCCTGGCATCTCACTGCCCTATATAGGTAGAATGAAAATGATGTATTTTTCAGTATTTCAGGGGGGGAAGTTGATTTCTTAGCTTTTGGATCAGAATCACTGGTCTTGTGAAAGAACATTATAGCATGAGCCACAGTTTATTAGCCATATTGACTGCCTGGCTTCTTCCCTATTTCTCCCTTTCCTTCCTTCCTACTACACGATCATTTATTCAGATTTTAAATATGTGTTTATTTAATTCCACTGTGGCTTCCCAGGTGTCGCTAGTGGTAAAGAACCTGCCTGCCAGTGCAGAAGACATAAGAGACAAGGGTTCGATCCCTGGGTTGGGAAGATTCCCCTGGAGGAGGGCATGGCAACTCACTCCAGTATTCTTGCCTGGAGAATCCCATGGACAGAGGAGCCTGGCAGGTTATAGTCCATAGGGTCGCACAGAGTTAGACACAATTGAAGCCACTTAGCATGCACACATGGCCAGTTACTGGTCTAGGTGCTAGGGATCCATCAATCAACAAAATAAACTCACTGACTTCATGAATGATACACCGTTGTGATTGTATGAAATATTTTTCACTATCCCACTGCACATACTCACAGTTCTTTAATATTTATATTTTCTGTACAACTGAAAGAGAAAGGGAACTATTTACCAAATGTCAACCATATATTAAGCATATCCACTTATCTCACTTAATAACTGATGAATGACCTGTTGGCACAGACTGGTGACTGTCCCATTTAAAGTATGGTTATGGAAACATATTTTCCTTGTGGTTGATCAGAGGAACTTTGACTGCAAGCTTAAGTGTTTAGGTGTAATGATGTGTCTATGAATCATGCACACATGTATATGTATATCAATATATTTGTATGTTTTTCCCTCCTTGTGTCAAATAGATAGGTGGTTAGTCCCAAGAATGATTAGAAGGTATTGTAATACAGATTGCCATCTTAATTCCAGTCTTGGTTGGTGAGGTTGGAATTAATCAGCTTAAGACAATGTTAAAGTCCAAGTATACAGGAAGAATGTCTTTGGATTGAGAGCATCAGATAGAATTGGTGATAAAGAGACTTTGGGGGAAAATGACAACAGAACCAAAAATCAGTACCACTTCTAAAGGTATGTTCAGGTTTTGGGAAGCCTTATTTTTTCTGATTTCAGCCAGCTAGATTTTATTCTAGCTATTGGTATCTGTAGAGATTTTGCCTGCATGTGATTTTCTTTGCAGTATAAAACAAGAATTATTTAACATATATTTAAAAGAAGAGAAGGTTTTTCTCAATTGAAAAAATTAAATGGCTGCATTTCAAGGTATCTTTCTATATTTATATATTTTCTATCAGGAGTCAAGGCACAGTGCATTCAGGCTAACATTTTTTGTGTGAAGGTTGATTCTAACAGGGCCTTTCCTTTGAGTTTTCTGGGGCACCATATTTTATTTATTTGAGCAGCTATGATTTGGGATGCCTGATTCACTGTTACTTTATTATTACAGCTCTCCTCTCTTGAAGTCTAATATTTTGTTTTTATTTATTTATTTTTTAATATTTTGTTTTTATAGTCCACAACTGGGGATTGGCAAGTTAACCTTCATTGTCACCAGATGTGACAGGGATAAAAAGAAAGAGATTTCTTAGCATAGTCACTTTATAGAACTCTTTTCATGTCAATAAAAAGCACAGTAACATTAGTCAATCCATAGGCTGTTATTTTTTCTTTTTAAGAAATAATCACCTTCTTCGAGTTATTAAAAAAAAGATTTGAGGTTTGTATTCAAACAGGTAAAATTTATGTGTAGGCCATTTTATCTTTATATATTCTATTATTATTATTTTGGGCTGCTCTGTGCATGGCATGTGGCATGTGGGATCTTAGTTCCCCAACCAGGAATTGAACCTGTGTTCCCTGCAGTGGAAGCATGGAGTCTTAACCACTGGACTGTCAGGGAAATCCTTATTATATTTTAAATTTACTATTGTTAAACTTTTTAAAGGCAATTTTCAATTTTCACATCCTTATAAATGGTTCATTTAAACTCCTCATTGGTATATTGCAAGATACTTGGCAAATAAACGTTTAAAGTGGAACTTCACTCAACATACATGACTATAAGCCAAAACCTCACTCAACATACATGTCTGTAGTCAAAATTTGGTATACTAAAAATAAAGTTTTGTCAGAATGTAGTTACAACTATAGAATTGTATTTGTTGCAGTTTAAAGGCAAATATTGAGGAGTCAATTGCAGAGTAACTAAGAGCATAAACTCTAAAACAAGATTACCTAGATTAGATTACCTCTTTCATTGTGTGACCTTCTGTAAATTGCTTAATCTCTCCATGCCTCAGTTTCTTCATCTGTAAAATGGAAAGAATAATCTGACCTATCTTATACACTTTTTATTGTATTTAAATAAAGTATTACATTTAAAGCACTTATGACAATTTTAGGTACCAATTACATAAAAGATAGCCCTAGAGAGTGCCTTTGTTAGATGTCAGTGAAGTAAGGAGTTGGGTTCTCAGCTTTTCTGGCCTAGTGATTCACTTTTATCATGGCTCCCAAATTTAATCAGCCCAAGTCTCTGAGAGGAGTTGAGCAAACTCATGAGTGACTAATGGAGCAATCAGAAGCCCCATTTTTAAAAGTGACAGAAAACTTATTTTGAAGCAGTTACTGAGGTGATTTTTCCCCCATGAAATCCCTTTTACCTATAATTTTATTTGCCTCTTCCATCTAGATCTTGGTTTCTATGACTCAGAGAAGGGAGGTTCCAGTAGACCACAGATGAGAAAAAAGCTTATTAATTGTCTTTGAAGTTTGAATTCTCAAGCCTCTCATAAATACTAGGCAAGCAAAAAATTCATTCAGTCAAGTCTGTTGTGGCCTGGTTGTTGGATAAATATAAAGATTTTCCTGCTTTGGGTAGAAAAAAAGAGCTAAGGAAGATGGAAATGGATTAAACATGGGTGTTATTCCCTGAAAAGAAGTTCTCTGCTCTGAAGCCCACTGCAAAGCTGAGCTCTGAGGAGGTGGTGATACAAGTCCAAGATTAATTTGGGACTCCAAGAGCAGTTAGGACCTGTGACTTGTTTTGCAAGTGGATTTTCTCATGTGCTGGGACGGCATAACACCAGTTGACTAGGGATGATGGTATAGCATGACCTAATGTGGTGTGTCAAGAAGTTTGAGTTAATCACCTTCAGTTTCTTACAACTCTCAGAGTGACTTGGAAAAATCTTGTCATTTCCCTCCCAACTCAAAAGTGGCCACAATTTTTTTTTTTTTTTTGCTACTTTCCATTAAGAAGCAGAGACTAATTCCCTTCTCCTTGAATGTGGGCTAATCTACTGGTATGGTTGACCAATGGAATGCATCAGAAATGAGCTTCTGTGAGTTTTAAGGTCAGATAACAAGAAGTTTTGCAACTTTCACTGGAATCTCTTAGAATGTTCTCTCAGGGGAAAGCCAGTTGCATGCAGTCTGATCATCTTCTTGCAAAGCCTATCTAGAGAAGTCTTGAGACTTCTTGGATAGGGAAAGGGGCCCGGCTCAGCCCAGTCTGCCCTCTCTTTCCACCAAGACAACAGGTATGTGTGTAGCCATCAACCACATACTACCAAATATTAATAATCCTAGGGGAGGCAGCCCACCCAGCCCTTGAAGGTCTGACCCACATGTCATAAACATGATAAAATGATTATTGTGAGCCACTAAGTTTTGGGTTGTTTGCTCCATCACAGTAGATAACCAGTACTTACTTTTTCACATGCCCTCAGAATTACACAAAGCAAGTGGATGAACTGTCTAACTTTAGCCTGAAGAAACCTCTTGGATTTACAGCCTGATCTGTGTGAAGATGATTATGCAAGCCCTATCTACAAAAGACTTTGTGGGGAAGGACTTTTATTCCTAAGTGTTACAGGAAAAAAAAAACATTCATTTTGCTCATTCACAGCCAACATTAGCAGGGACAAAATCTGACCAAGAAGCAAACATTAATGCTGCCATGATTGTGTTTCTGGAGTTGTACAACATGGTGGCCCTGCCACCCATTCATTCATTCTCCAAGACTTAGATACCACACACATCAGTGGAAGGAGGGAACGTGGTGAACCTCGATTTCACTGGGAAAATCCTCATATGACAGAGAAACCATGATTTGACTGAAAAATATCTTGAAGTGACTAAGTTGGTTATTTGTCATTCAGAAAAATGGGGTTTAAAATAGGAATTCAGTCGTCTTAGAAAAATGAAACCATTTTTTTTTTAGCACAGTTGCAGCTTGTGAAATCAATATGTTATAGTAATTAAATATATGAAACACTATGGGTAAGCCAATTAGAATATGTTCATTATCTGATTAGCTTATCTCCTCCTTCCTGGGTCCATTTATTCTTTTGCAGTGGAAACTGTTCCTTTTGTTGTGGTCAGAACACCTGGGTCTGCTCCAGTGTATAGTCTTGCTGAGAAATGAAATTAGTCTTCAGGCTATTTGATTATCATGTGTCTGAACAAAAGTAAAAGGAGTTCTGTCATTTAGGCCATAGTGACCAACCAGATGGCCCACGTCTGCCCCACAATAGAGGGACCTCTTTAGCGGTCAGAATGCCTGTTCTGTGCCCTGCCCCCCGTCAGCTTTGTTCTCTTCTATATATATGAAGTAAATTAAATTCAAACTCCCTGTTTGTCTTGCTTCTCCTTCTAATGAGACCATTCCACCAGTAATGGCAAGTTTAATCTATAGATATGTTTATACTGTTAATTAAGTTATGCCCAAGGCCTGCCTGCTTTTGCCTTTTGAACCTAATACTGCTAAAGGGCTCTTTCCTCAGATAGCAGATTTAATTTATCATGTGTTGATTTTACTAATTTAACTCATTTCTCCCTGTTGCTTTGATGTTTTGTCTAAGAGGGTCACTCTATTTCCATCTAATCCTGCAAGACTTTGAGTGCAATGAGAAGTGCACTGAGCAAGAAAAATCCCAATAAATAAAAAATGAGAATTATGATGCATTTTTATCTTAGGAAATTAAAGGAAGGGAAACTTTTAAGATCTCATTATAAATTTCTATACCTAGTAATTGAGCTATAGATTGTCTTGTACAATTTGTAAGTCCTGTGTTTGAAAGAGCTTGGAGTTACCCCTATTTGTAGTTTTTACAGGAAAAACATGTTCATTTGTTCACTAACTTATTAATCCAACATTGATTAACCCTGATTAGAATCATGCTTCAGTCTGTGAAAGAAGCATAAATAATATATAAAATGATTTTCTTCTTTTTCTTTTAATTTTTTAAATTTATTTATTTTTTTAAAATTTTATTTTATTTTTAAACTTTACAAAATTGTATTAGTTTTGCCAAATATCTGTGTGAGATGATGGATGTTCAGTATACTTACTATGAAAACCATTTCATGATGTATGTAAGTAAAATTGTGAACTTCTTAAGTAGTATTGCATGTCAGTTATAGCTCAATGAAACTGGAAGAAAAAATATGTAAAATATAAGGCACATGATAAAGCACATGAAATGCTCAACGGAGTTAGATAGAGTGAAGTCTAAACTAAAACCCCAATGAAACACTACTGCATACCTACTAGAATGACTAAAACAAAAGACTGATGATACCAAGAATTGGCAAAGATAGTGAACAACTGTGACTCTGCAAGTGTAAAATGGCACAACCACCTTGGAAAATTCTCAGTATCACTAAAAGTTGAACATAAATTTATTCTATGATCCAAAAATTGCACTTCTAGATTGTATTTATTATCTACATCATAAATTACCACAACTTAATGGCTTAAACGAGCTTCCGTGGTGGCTCAGTGGTAAAGAACCCACCTGCCAATGCGGGAGACTTGGGTTCCATCCCTGGGCGGGAAGATCCCCTGAAGGAGGAAATGGCAAACCTCTCCAGTATTCTTGCCTGGAGAATCCCATGGACAGAGGAGCCTGATGGGCTACAGTGCATGGGGTCACAGAGAGTCGGACAGGACTTAGTGACCAAGCATTCACGCAGTATGCAATGGGTTAAACTATGGTAAACACGTATATAGTTTCTGGGGGTTAGGAATTCAGAGTAGGCTTAATTGAGTGGTTTGCTTCAGGGTCTCTTTTTGGTTTCACTTAATGTGGTAGCCAGGACCACAGTCACCTGAATGCTGGATGGGGCTGGAGGCTCTGCTCTACAGTGACATACTCACAAGACTGACAAGATGAAAATGGTGACTGGCAGGTGGCTTCAGCTCCTTGCCATTCGGATCCCACCATATTGCTGCTTGAGTGTCTTCCTGGCAGCTGGTGTCCCACCAGAATGAATGATCTGAGAGAGAACAAGGTGGCCGCTTTTATGACCTAGCCTTTAAAGCCATACTTTATACCTTTTTGCAGTATCCTATTGACTGCATATAGTAGCCCTATTCAGTGTGTGGTATATGTGTGTATGTGGTGGGGAGGGATGCAACTACATAAGAGGCTAGGTATGAGGAAGCAAGGATCATTGGGTACCATCTTGGAGGCTCTATACCACATAGGTGTTTATTCCAGAGAAACAAAAATAAACATCCACAAAAAACATTATGCAAGAATGTTCATAGGAGTTTATTTACACTCCTCAAACTGGAGACAGACCAGATGTTCATCAGCAAGCGTCTAGATAAACAAACTGGTATATTCACACAGTAGATACAACTCAGCAATAAAAAGGAACTAACTACTAATAAATGCAAAAATATTATGCTAAGTAAAAAAGGAAATGTCTATAATGTATGATCCCCTTTATATGCAATTCTAGAATAGGCAAAACTCTCCTTCAGTTCAGTTCAGTCACTCGGTCGTGTCCGACTCTTTGCTACCCCGTGAACCGCAGCACGCCAGGCCTCCCTGTCCATCACCAACTCCCGGAGTCCACCCAAACCCATGTCCATCAAGTTGGTGATGCCATCCAACCATCTCATCCTCTGTCGTCCCCTTCTCCTCCTGCTCTCAATCTTTCCCAGCATCAGGGTCTTTTCCAATGAGTCAGCTCTTCTCATCAGGTGGCCAAAGTACTGGAGTTTCAGCTTCAACATCAGTCCCTCCAATGAACACCCAGGACTGATCTCCTTTAGGATGGACTGGTTGGATCTCCTTGCAGTCCAAGGGACTCTCAAGAGTCTTCTCTAACACCACAGTTCAAAAGCATCAATTCTTTAGCACTCAGCCTTCTTTATAGTCCAACTCTCACGTCCATACATGACCACTGGAAAAACCATAGCCTTGACTAGATGGACCTTTGTTGGCAAAGTAATGTCTCTGCTTTTCAATATGCTGTCTAGGTTGGTCATAACTTTCCTTCCAAGGAGTAAGCGTCTTTTAATTTCCTGGCTGCAGTCACCATCTGCATGATTTTGGAGCCCAGAAAAATGAAGTCAGCCCCTGTGTCCACTCTTTCCCCATCTATTTGCCATGAAGTGATGGGACTGGATGCTCTCCTAAGGTGATATAAATCAGATCAGTGGTTGCTTCTCACAGGAGCAGGAGGTAGAGTGACAGGGGAGAGCTATAAAAAAGCTTTCCGGGTAATGAAGCCCTTCTGCCAAATTTGTAAGAAGCAATTCAGCAAGCTCAATTATGTTCTGAAGATTTCACTGTTGATAAATTATACCTCAATAAAAAATATAAGGCAAAATCCAAGGATCACAGGAGAAAAACGAACAAATGATAAGTTAAAATTAATGAGGAAAAAAAAAGAGAAAAAAAATTAATGAGAAAAATTAATACAGAATGGGGAAATGTTAATGGAGAAAGTATTAATTTTTAATAAGTCAAAACAATAATTGTAGATAATTTTAATAAAAAATTAAATTTATTAGTTTGTGTTAATAAATCCCATCATTTGAAGTAATTGACTTATTTCTTTTTCTTTTTGGTCTATTTTCCAGTCTTTTATATATTTAAAAAATCAATAGTAACATTTCATATATAAGATTTTATAAACTGATTACATGTGTGTATGGTTGGTTGGTGACAGTATAAATAGCTCCCAAGACTATTAAATTCTTTTAAAATATTATTTTCAATTGCTACATGTGATTGTAGGACTATGGCATGGTTTATGTAACTGTTTTGTTAGTGATGGACATTTGGGTTGTTTCTCATTATTTAAGTAATACAATGGAGTTCTACTTAAAGATTTTTCTTTAGTATTGCTTTCTTTGTAATTTAACCCCTTTATGAGGAGTTAAATTTTTGTGTATAGCTACTAATAATGTATAAAAGGACATTTCACCAGACTTTGGTTGGGTGGTAAGTATTTTGAACACTTTGATTATGTGTTTCTTAACCCTTGTAATTGAGAAAATGGAAGTTGATCTGAGGCTTGAGAAGGAATAGCATTTTAAATGTCAGTCGGGTTTCAAAAGTCAAAGCTAGGGAAGGTTATTTCTGCAGTGTTCATGGCCTGGAAAGCAAAATCATGCAATGTCAAACTCATGGAATTGCAAGAAGTTTAATACAAAAGCTTGGAGCAGTGGGTCTCAATCTTCCCTACACAAGAGTATCACTTAAGGTAAACAAACAAACAAACAATGTAGACCAATAAACTCACATTGTTGGTAGAGAGCTCAGGCATTAGCAGGTCTAAAACTTCTCAGGCGATTCCAATGTGCAAGCAAAACTGAAAACCACTGGTGTAGAGTGCAGCAGAATGGGATAGGATACAATTATAGATGAAACTGAAAAGATGGAAACCAGATGTAGCAAGGCATCATACTCTGGGACAAACTGCCTAGAAAGTACACTTTCTAGGGAGTTTAGCAGATGATGTTAGTGTTCTTCAGTCATCACATCAGCGCCCTTCACCTTCACATGTACTCATGTGGTATTACTCCCAGCAAAGAGAAGAAAGGAGACTTCCTAACTTCCTAACTTCGTAACTTCTTGTGGACAGGCTGCTCTCACACTGCCTGGGCTCCTCCCTCTCCTTGCCAAGATCTGGAAACACCTGGCAATGTTCACAGGGTACGGTCCTTAAGCTCTGATTGATGTGATGGGATGCAAATAATCCTGCTTCCTCTCCCCTGATCAGGACAGTTCTGAAGGGTGATTCTTCTACAGACTTTTTATCAACCAGGAGAGGGTGAGTTTGTGGTAGAAGTCAACCCATGCACCACTTCCTTCACAAAGAAGAAGTTCTCTGAAAGCAATGTCAGTTGAAATAAACAGTTGGCTTAGTCACTCAGCTGCAAGCACCTAATCTCATTGTAGACCACATGGTTTTTAGACCCCAGGGATCTACAAACACACTTTAAGTGGACTGACTTCCACTGTCTCCAGAGAGCCCTGCATTCATGTGCCAGGGTTACCCTCTATGGATATACTTTTATTTTGCAGGCTTGCCTGGCCTCCTTCCTTTCCCTGTTCCGCTTCCTGCTTCCTGGATTTTCCACTCTTATTAATATAAGTGACTCTCATATGACTCTTAGTGTCAGCATTTGCCTCCAGGGAACTCAATTAAGCTAGGCAATGAGGATTGTACTGGAAGGTAAAACCCATGCATTAGAAAGATCACTCTGAAGAATGATTTAGAAAAATGGATGAATTTAGGTAGGAAATGAGATGAAGGACTATCACAATATCCCATCAACCAGGAAACTCAGGAGTCACCCTCCTCTGTGACTTATAGTTTTAAAATATCCTTTCCTTATCATTTTCAGAGCCCCCGCTTTAGTTCACACTCTCATTATTTTTGAGGTATAGATCCATGATGTTAGCTCAAGGACTGTGCCAATGTATCTAGACTAGAAATAGTGAGTTCCTTACAATATGCAAACTAAAATTTCCTTTGTGAAATCTGTTTTTTCCTTTAGATTTTAGCGCTCACAGATTCTAAATTACATTTGTAAAGACACTTAGGTATACCTTGACTCGGGCAAGTGATTAAAGCTCTCTGGCCCTCAATTTTCTCACCTCTTGGATGAAGAAGATTAAATGATGATTCTTAAAGTGAAAGTCGCTCAGTCGTGATGATTCCTAAAGCCTCTTCTAGTTGTGAAATATTATATTCAACAGAGGCCACTAGATTACGTCAGTGAGAGAAGCATAGAACAGATTATTCCAGTAGCAATTATCACTTCTCAAAACAAATTGACAAAAATCATACACTTATTGTAAAAACAATTCTCTAGGAAGCTAACCTATGCTCATTTTTCTTAATGATATGTTTACTGCCTTTAACTTTGCTTTGGAAATGGGTAACCATCTAATTGGGTTGATAAGGTCAGCGTGCAGAAGGTTTGGAAAGAGATTGGATAATATTTGTGAGTGTGTATATTTGCCTAGACATGGTTTTTGTCATGTTTATTGTACTTTAATGATTAGCTAGAAATAATAAGCCTGCTGTGTATGCTATTTTACTAATGTTCTGCCATTTATGGATTATTCTAAGGTAATTTAAAAATACAGAGAAAATATAATTATTTAAGAGTGCTTTTGGAAGAGGTGGATATATTTATACAATTAAATAGTAATTTAATAACACAATATTCCTTAAAACAGAGCTCACCAGTGTATACAGTTCATCGGCGGGCTTGTGAGGCTGGATGTGATGAGTTTTATTTTCCTGTTTAGGAGAATATGAATTCAACTTAGGGTGATTTTGTGGCTCAAGAAAGGTGATTTAACAATATGTAAATTATTTCTGCTCATCAGTTTATCACCTCTTGTCCCCTAACAACCCTGGAATATACTCAAATATTTCCCAGACTCTCTTGTGTTTCTCAGCTTAGTCAGGCAGAGATCTGAGCTTCACAGTTGTATCACACAGACCCTCCATGAGAGATGATTGCAAGTCTATTCTGCTTTGGACTTTTGTGTCTGTTTTAGGTTCTTCAAGGAATACTTTCAAAATGATAAAAGGTGAATTAGGATATGTTTGTAGCATTTTTTCAATTTGTTTTTTTTCCCCTTAGATAAGATTAATACATAGATAGGAAAGTGTGTAATTCTTTCCTATATATTTTACATATATATATACACACACTTATGTAGCTACTTCCTGGACTAAGATATAAAGCAAGATTTTTAAAAATTCCCTCTCTTTTTTTCCAGTTAATTTTCCTCTATTCAGAGGTTATCACTGTTGTTAAACCCAAGTTCTTGTGTCCTCTGCAAAGTGAGGCCAAATAAACAAAAGCATTGGGGTTTGGAGCAGAGAAGGGTTTATTGTAAGGGCCAAGCAAGGACAACAGGCAACTCATGCTCAAAAAGCCCAAATTCCCTGATGAGTTTCAAGAAAGATCTTAAAGGAAAATTTGTGGAGAGAGCTGCAGGGTGTGTGTGTGTGTGTGTGTGTGTGAGAGAGAGAGAGACAGACAGACAGACAGACTTTCTTCTGATTAGCTGGTGGTGGGCTAAAAGGATGGTATTTCAAGAACCTCAGTCATCAGCCTTCTGGTTTCTGTAGAAGAATTCAGAGATATGTATCAAATAGTTATATATATATAGCCATCCCTTGAGGACGACTCAGGACCTTGCCCCATGGCTACACTATTTCTTGACTGCCTTTCCTTTGTTTCTGCATTCCCTCAGTTTACTAATTAGTAACTGCTTGAATCTGCTCTTTAGTTCTCAGGGAAGATCTAGGAGGGTGAAGCCTTTTTCCTACAAATGAGAAAAAAGGGACACAGAAATGCTTTTGTACTTGGAAGGGCCACACAGGATCCTGCTTGGCTTCATCACCATCCTTATTTCTCTCACTACAGCTTTGCTTGCCTGGCTTTTATTGCTGTGTAGTATTCTACTGATATTATTCTCATCTTGATGAGTATTTTCATTTTTCAGCTTTATGAATGACTGCTATGATTTTTAATGGACATATGTACTCATTCTTTTTTTTTATTTTTATTTTATTTAACTTTACAATATTGTATTGGTTTTGCCATATATTAAAATGAATCTGCCACAGGTATACATGCGTTCCCCATCCTGAACCCTTCTCCCTCCCCATACTATCCCTCTGGGTCGTCCCAGTGCACCAGCCCCAAGCATCCACTATCGTGCATCGAACCTGGACTGGCGACTCGTTTCACATATGATATTATACATATTTCAATGCCATTCTCCCAAATCATCCCACCCTCTCCCTCTGTACTCATCCTTTTATTGGTAGATATGACTAGAATTAGGATTGTGCATTCATGAAGTAGGCATGAGTTAGCATTAGCACTTGTGGCCAACTGGTTTTCCAAAGAGGTAGTACTAATTTCCATTTGCACCAGCAATGTATGGAGTCCTGTGTTTGTATGTATTAAGTCGATTCAGTAGTGTCTGACTCTTTGTGACTCAATAGACCTCACTGGAGTGGGTTACCTTGCCCTCTTCTGGGGGATTTCCTCGAGCTAGGAGGAATCAAACCTGTGTCTTTTATGTCTCCTGCATTTGCAGGCAGGTTCTTTACCTGGGAAGCCCTAGTTCTTCTGTATTTGTGCCTCTATGTGATATTGTCAGTGTTGTTAATTTTAGTCATTATGGTGAATATCTGGTTGTATCTCTTAGTTTTAATTTTCATTTCCCTGATAAATAATGATGTTGAGTACCTTTCCATATAATTATTGGTCCTTGTGAAACCTCTTTTACAAAATCCTATTCAAGTGTTTTAGCCATTGATTATATTGTATTAATTGAAATGTATTCTGACAAATATGTGAATGTATTTGTGTTTTGTTTTGATGAATAGATGTTCTTAATTTTAACAAAGTCCAGTTTATCATTATTTTCTTCTATGGCCCACAGTTTTGGTGTTTTGTTTTACTATATGACTTGAAAACCCAATAATTTCATAATGCATTTAATCTGATAAATTTTGGGCTTCATTTTAAAGATAATAACTAGCTGTGAAATAGCGAAAATACATTGGACATTAACTACGAAGAGCTAGGCATTCTGTCTTTTCTAATTACTAAGTATGTATCTTGGGAAATTCTTTAAGTCTTTTCCATCATTCATACTTTGGTAAACTAGTCAGGACTCTCAGCTGAAACTGACAGAAAACAAACTAATCTAGCTAAGAAAGAGTGACCTAGAAGGGGTGGGGGGAGGTGGGTAAACCCTAGCATCAGAAGAGCTGACTAAGTCATTGTTAGAACATGTGACCTTAGGAGCCCAGTCACAACTATGATACTCTTGGCTTTTCTCTGTGTGGTGGCCTTTTTCTCACTGAGAGCAAATAGTAGCAAGAAACATGGCAGTTGGCAGCACCAAGCTTACAACACCCCAACTGAGCATCTCAAAAGAAAAATGGAGTGCTTCTCTGTCCCATTTATTCCAGCATCTATTAATAATAATTCTAGTGAAGGACTCTGGGTAGTCCTGAATCATCTACCTGCCCAGGGGAACAAAGGGGAGAGAAAAACCATTGTTATTAACCCCAGGATGAAATGAAAAAGGGAACAGTTCCCAGAAAGAAGTAGGTATGCTATTGCCAAGAGCAAGATTAGGTGCTCCACAGACAGAAATAATAGATGTACAGTACAAAGGGAATGAAAACACCTCATTTGCAAGAGTTGGTTGTTGGAAGTCTTAATCAGAGAATTATTTGAAAGTATTTGGAACAAGGGAGAGACATATTACTTATGTGCTGAAAATGAACTATAAGGGGAACCTCGAAAACTTTTTTTTCTTGCTCTCAGACCTGGAGCCCTAGGGAAGATCATGGCTGGCC
This sequence comes from Bubalus kerabau, assembly GCF_029407905.1. NCBI lineage: Eukaryota > Metazoa > Chordata > Mammalia > Artiodactyla > Bovidae > Bubalus > Bubalus kerabau. The sequence goes on from NC_073641.1 coordinate 20,923,299, forward strand.
TCCGCAAAAGCAGGAATCTAAGATACTGTTCTAGGCTCTTACTTGAAAGTGACTTTCATGGGTTTTCATTGTCAAAATGGATCTCTGTTTTACATACATAAAAACAAAGTTCTGCCTTGATTCTTTCCTACTGATCAAGGGAGATAATCCTGATAGTAAAACATAGGACCTAGAATCTCCCAAATCTTCATCCCCAAAAATATGTTTTTAGTAATTCAATGTTCAACCTTCTTCCTTTCCAACATGGATACAAAATTCTTACAGTTATTAATAATAGCATGTAGGTAACTGACAAATGTGACAGATAGCAGCATGGGTGCTTTTGAATCATTGCCACTGGGAATGTTTGGGCTTCCCTGGTGGCTCAGATGGTGAAGAATCTGCCTGCAATGCAGGAGACCTGGGTTCAATCCCTGGGTCCGGGAGATCTCCTGGAGAAGGGAATGGCTACCCACTCCAGTATTCTTGCCTGGAGAATTCCATAGATATGAGGAGCCTGGTGGGCTACAGTCCACAGGGTCATAGAGTCAGACATGACTGAGCAGCTAACTACTGCTTTCACTTCCACTTCAGGCAACTCATTGTCTCTTTAATTCTTTTGTTCATAAAATACTTATCTTGGGATCTGTGATTCTCAAACTTTAACATGCATCAGAATCACCTGGAGAACTTGTTAAGCTACAGATTTGTTTGGCCCACCGTCCCAGAGTTCAGGATTTCATAGGTCTGGGGTGGGGTCCCAAATTGGCATTTCTAAGTTCCTCATGATGAGCTGCTGTTGCTTGTCCAGGAAGCACACTGTAAGAACTAGATAAAAGATATATTCCTAAAAATGTGGGCATAAGTAAGACTTTTATACATCACATTTTAACTCACTAGTGAAATCTGTAACTTGAAGAAACGAATTTTCCTTGGAAAATAAAGAGCCCTTGTTAAAAAAAAAAAATAATAATGCTTCCCAAATAAACTTGGTAATTCTGATTTGCTTGAGGGTTGGGGTGAAGGGTAAATGTGTATATTAAATTAATTCCTCGGGGGTCATATAACCTGTAGAATATATGAAACTGATACTGTGATAGGTAACTATAAGGGACTCACAGGGAAAGTTGCAAGTAACTTTCACCTCTGCTTTAAAATTCCTTGTCTGTGCAGCCTAATAGGATTTTCCGGTTCACTAGTTTGTTTTTCTTTTCTTTGCATGTACTTAATGCGTGTGTACCAGGAATTTGATGCCCCTAAACAGCATTTCCAACTGAGATTAAAAGGGCTAATGCTAAATCCTGCCAGCTCCAGACTTGGTCACCAGATGAGTCATAGAAACCACTGCAAGAGACTGAATCACATTGCTCTCTTTCCATCGGTCATGACCGAGGAGTTCAGTTAGCCAACCTCAGAAATTAAAATCTGAAAACAAGGACTTTATTTTTCTCTAGTAATGTTGGATCAGTATTGGCAAACAGAAGGCTGACAGTAGCATGAAGGAGAAAGTACAGGTTCATCAATAATAACTGCCTCTGGTGATGGCCTTGTTCCCTTGGTACATTTCAGAGGATGCAAGGATAGTATTGCCTGGCCCTGGGGATCTCTGGGGTTTACAAATTGTGCTTCAGAAATTTTCTTTCTTCCTTAAAGACTTTGAGGTTTAAATGTCTGCCACTAAGTCTGACATCTGTTTGGAATGTGGTATTTTCTCCCTTCTAAGTAGATATTTAGGATCAATAAGGGCAGCTATCTTCTATTCATATCTTGAAGGACTGTGAGCCATGGTTAAAATACCCATAATATACCATGATAGTGTGGAAACTCTGCCAACATCACTATTTCATCCTTTCCAATAGGTAAGTTTTAACTTTTCTCCAAGTGTGGAAAAAATGGGACTACTAAAATGCTGTCTGTAGTTGCACTAAATTAGTTTTTATTAAGTTTATTAAGAGTTCTCTGTGCCTACTGTCTTCCTCCTCGGTGTCAGATGTGGGGTACCTCCCTTTAAATCTGGTTTAAAAAATAATTCTGTAAGTTATTTGAGTACACAAAGTAGAAAGCATGAAGAATAACAGGAGAGAGAGAAATTGTCACCGTAGCTTGTCTCATTTCCCTGAACTTGAGGGAGAGAATGGAAAGCAGACTGGGTCACAGAGAAGAATCCAGGTTGCGTGGACTTGAGGAAATAGTGGGCTTGAGGAAATAGTTTAAATTTCCTTGGTTTTTAGTAGTACTGGCTGGCATTGGAGGGTTTTCTTGAAGCTCTTTAACAAGTTATAAAGTTTTCATATGTACATACTGTCTTTTCAAAGTAGAAAAATTTTATTTCTGATCTTTTTTCTCCCAGGAGATGGAGCTGAAAGGAAAAGTATTTAAGCCTCTGCAACTTTTCATAAATTGAGGGAGGTTTTAATTCCCATTCCATTCATTTAAGTATCATACATTATGATAGGCTTGGGAAAACCAAGAAAAATTCACTACTTATCCCCTCAGTGAATTTCAATGATAGTTGAAGGATAAACATGAAAACAAAAATTATAATACACTAACATGATTTTTGCAAAAATGTTGAGCATAGAGTGCTGTGATATTCTACAACAGCTGCCTAATTTCTCTGGAGGAGTCTCTGAAGGCTGCATAGACATTTCTCAGGCAATCAAGGAGGAGAGGGAGATGCCAGAAAACAGAGGATCATATGCAAATGATAAGGAGGGCTGGCTTGTTAAGTGTGTGAAAGGGCAAAGAGGAATCTGGCAGGAGATGAGGCCAGCCTGAGAAGTAGCAGCTGCATAATGCATGGAGTTTGGGCTATTCACAAGATGTTTTGTTTGACCCTGTTGTCAACAGGGAGAATTCTGGAGACATTTGGCGGCAAACACTCGCTCTAGTTTTTTTTTTTTTTTTAATTTTATTTTATTTTTAAACTTTACATAACTGTATTAGATTTGCCAAATATCAAAATGAATCCGCCACAGGTACACATGTGTTCCCCATCCTGAACCCTCCTCCCTCCTCCCTCCCCATTCCATCCCTCTGGGTCGTCCCAGTGCACCAGCCCCAAGCATCCAGTATCGTGCATCGAACCTGGACTGGCAACTCATTTCATACATGATATTTACATGTTTCAATGCCATTCTCCCAAATCTTCCCACCCTCTCCCTCTCCCACAGAGTCCATAAGACTGTTCTATACATCTGTGTCTCTTTTGCTGTCTCGTACACAGGGTTATTGTTACCATCTTTCTAAATTCCATATATATGCGTTAGTATACTGTATTGGTGTTTTTCTTTCTGGCTTACTTCACTCTGTATAATAGGCTCCAGTTTCATCCACCTAGTTTTTTCTAGAATTACAGTGGTAGGGCTGGAGAGATGGGCTTCCAGAAATGACTTCCAGAACAAGACAGTCCAACTGGTCCCAAGAGGATGGTGGTGAAGCATTAGGAAGCTGCCACTGATGATTTGGAGTTCAAGAACTCGCAATGTGGCTGCAGTCCTGGGAACAGGAGGTTGCCACCTCCACCACCGCTACAGCTCTCCATGCAGCGCAGTGATCTCCCCCAGGGGCCCTGCTGCCAAAACCCCCATATTTCCATACCCCGCTTGCCAACTGCAAGAACAATAGGAAACTTTTGTGAGGCCTTGCTTCACATTTGTCTTCTAAATATTTCACTGGAGCCTATCAGACTGGGAGAACCTAGCATGTATTCAGAATTCTTGTTGCAAGGGATCTGGATTTTGAAATCTTTTCTTTCCAGCTTCTGTGGAAGGGCTCTCTTGGAAGAGGTTGGAATGGATGCTGAGGATCAATTCATCAAGTCGACTGGACATATGATGGGGGAAATTAGATGAGAAAATACATAGAGAAGAGAAACAGCTGGGAACAGAAATATAAGCAGCCACACTGCAGGGACAAGGAGGGAGACAAAGAAGGAATGGTCACAGAGTTAGAAGAAGAATGAAGACAGTGGCACTGTGCCTACCAGGGAAAGAAAAAAGCTTAGGAAGAAGGAAGTAGATAACTGTGAAAATGCTTTAGTGCAGTGATCATCAATAGTTTTCAATTTTTGATCTTTTTTTTAATGAGATCTTTTCAGTGACAAACTCTGTGTTTATCTCCAATATTAGGCAAAAACTTCGTTGCCTGGAGTAATTTAAGCAAAAATATTTTAACTAACTCACAATTTTAAATCCAGTGGGGACAGATCTAGCAACAGGTGCTTAATTGGCATCGCCCACTAAGCCTTTCTATCACTCCCTCTTTTGGCTTTGCTCTCCTGCTCTCTGTATTGGATCATTGTCATGAAAGTTCTCTCCATGAAACCAGGTAAAAAATGGACTCTGGAAACCAGGCTTATCTATTGCTTACAATTTGTGATCCCAAAAGAAGAAGAGGCTCTTTCTTTCTTCCAGGATTCCCACATCAAATCTTCAGTTCACTTCAGTTCAGTTGCTCAGTCGTGTCCAACTCTTTGCAACCCCATGAATCACAGCACGCCAGGCCTCCCTGTCTATCACCAACTCCCAGAGTTCACTCAAATTCACGTCCATCGAGTCGGTGATGCCATCCAGCCATCTCATCCTCGTCGTCCCCTTCTCCTTCTGCCCCCAATCCCTCCCAGCATCAGAGTCTTTTCCAATGAGTCAACTCTTCGCATGAGGTGGCCAAAGTATTGGAGTTTCAGCTTTAGCATTAGTCTTTCCAAAGAACAACCAGGACTGATCTCCTTTAGAATGGACTGGTTGGATCTCCTTGCAGTCCAAGGGACTCTCAAGAGTCTTCTCCAACACCACAGTTCAAAAGCATCAATTCTTTGGTGCTCAGCTTTCTTCACAGTCCAACTCTCACATCCATACATGACCACTGGAAAAACCATAGCCTTGACTAGATGGACCCTTGTTGGCAAAGTAATGTCTCTGGTTTTTAATATGCTATTTAGGTTGGTCATAATTTTCCTTCCAAGGAGTAAGCGTCTTTTAATTTCATGGCTTCAGTCACCATCTGCAGTGATTTTGGAGCCCCCAAAAATAAAGTCTGACACTGTTTCCCCATCTATTTGCCATGAAGTGATGGGACCGGATGCCATGATCTTCATTTTCTGAATGTTGAGCTTTAGGCCAACTTTTTCACTCTCCTCTTCCACTTTCATCAAGACGCTTTTTAGTTCCTCTTCTTAGGGAAAACATTGAATAGTCTGTCCTGGGTCATATGACTTTCAGGGCATCAATCACTTGCCAGCTATTGCGATAGGGTGTTCTGATTGGTCAGGCCTGGGCTACATGCCCATCCCAGCTGGTGAAGTGACGTGAAGTGAAAGTCACTCAGTTGTGTTCGACTCTTTTCAACCCCATGGACTGTAGTCTACCAGGCTCCTCTGTCCATGGAATTCTCCAGGAAGGAATACTGAAGTGGGTAGCCATTCCCTTCTTCAGGGGATCTTCCCAACCCAGGGAGCAAGCCATGGTTTCCAGCATTGCTGATGGTTTCTTTACTGAGTTACTAAGGAAGCCGAAGCATAGATTCTGCCCTCTCCAAAACATGTAAAGATTCCCTGAGAGAATCATCAGAAGTTATGGTTTTGTATCCAGAAATAGGAGAAAGGGATGCCACGCAGGCAAATTCACCAGTCTCTGACTGGGCAGTGCTGGGTTAAAGTTAAATAGGTTTTCTCACAATTCATAAATCATCTATATTCTGTTAGAAGTGTGTCATTAAGTCTAGCCTACAGTTGCACATGAGAGTAATTATGTTTTTAGAATGCATCACTTGAAAAATATATGATGACAAAGAGCCACTATGAATTTAATGACACTTAAAAAGGAATTCATTTTTTAAATTCATGATAATAGTTTCTACATACATTAAAAATACATAATGACATCTTTCCTCTACAAGTAATGCTTTGGGAGGTTACGGATTTGTGAGCCTGTTTCAATTACTCTGATGCCCCCCAAACACAAATAAATTTCATGCCTTGAAAGTTAATCATGGAGTCCAAGGTAGCCTACATACAATTTCAGGGACTATTAAATAAAGAAGTTCCTAGGAAATGTTACAAGACTCAGTTTTATTGAGTTTTTGGTGTACTAGTATTAAATACTTCATAATCCAGGTGGGTGATGTGACTTCCAACCAAGTAGCTAATCTAAAAGCTACATTAAAAAACGACCATGCATATAGAGCTGGGGGCAGGGAAGCACCTATATTACACAAAAAATATTTTCTTTTAATTCTTTTTTTTTCTAATTTCATCTTCTCTGTTTTCAACCTTTTAGTATATATATTGTGGCAAATCTGGGGAAAGAGCTTACCATAATAACAGGAAATGTGGACATTACATACATGTACACACAAAGAGTGGGACACGACTTAGCGACTGAACACACACACATATACATATATGCACATACATAGACACATGTGTATATTCCCCCCTCCACAATTTCTAAAGGAGGTAGCTTTCTTTTCAGGACAACCCAGAGATCTGCGCCATGTGAAATGGATTCTGGATCTGTCCCCTGTGACCAGGCTGCTTGGTACCTTGGTTCTCCAATCTGCAAAATGGAGGTTGCTGTCTTTCCTGCCTTGCAGGAACGATGCGAGTCCGCACGTGCGGCTACAACCTCCCAGGAAGAGAAATGCCTCCCAGGGCTTTTGCCGAGAGGTCCCCAATGCAGAGAATTACATTAGGTGCAGTGTTTTCCGGGAGGGCGGTTTTGTTACTGGTCTGCGCAATTGTTTCCATGCTGGGAGTGCTCTGTCCTTTTAGCAGAGCGACGGGGCTCCGTGATTTCAGGGCCAAGTCGGCGCGAAGGCGGCGGGCGCGCTCGGCCCCTCCAGCTGCGCGCTGCTCGGCTCCTCAGCTTGGGCCGCTTGGCAGAGGCTCGGCCGCCCAGCTGTGGCGAGCGTCATCCCTTAGAAACACAGCTGTTCGAGAGGAAGCACCGAACTGAAACTGGGCTTGGCCCACCGAGGCCGAGCTATAATCCGGCCTGACACTTGAGTCCCCTAGAAGGACAAGCGCTGTAATCGAATTCTAATCTAATTACAGAAGAAAAAAAAAAATCTAATTTTTCTGTAAAAGAAGGGAAACAAGAAAAAGCAAAGGAAATGTAAAAATGATACTATATGTACAAATTACCCAATGATACTATACCATGAACTATTTGTATTGAAGCCTGGAATGGTTTTAAAATAGTCAATTATTTGTAGGGAAAACCTTTAATTGGGAGGAGTAGGTAATTTTATATGCTTGTTAATGGAATCCAGTTTTGTTTTCCCTGTTTTAAGAACCTAATGTATTTGTTACCTATTTTGTTAATTATTTGTTTAAATTTTTTCTTTTTGGCCCAGGGTGGAAGCAGGGCGTCTTAACCACTGGACCACCAGGGGAAGTCCCTGCTGTTTCAAATTTTAAATTTGATATTTATAATTTTTATGACACTGTATTTTTCTTATTTTTAAATTTAAGATTAAAAAGCTTGTGGGTTCTATGTTTTGTTTTGTTTTTTTTTTTTTAAAGAACATCTCTTTTTTGAGGTAAATGAAAAGCTTGAGGATTTACATATAATTTTTTCAGTTCTCAGTTTCTCTTTGCCAGAATTATTAGATTTTCAAATACTCTGAAAATTGCTTTAACTTGTCATGATTAGAAATTTTACTAAAACTTTGTTTTTAGTTTGAGTTAATGCTGAAGCTGAAACTCCAGTACTTTGGCCACCTCATGTAAAGAGTTGACTCATTGGAAAAGACTCTGATACTGGGAGGGATTGGGAGCAGGAGGAGAAGGGGATGACAGAGGATGAGATGGCTGGATGGTATCACTGACTCAATGGACATGAGTCTGAGTGAACTCCAGGAGTTGGTGATGGACAGGGAGGCCTGGTGTGCTGTGATTCATGGGGTCGCAAAGAGTCAGACACAACTGAGTGACTGAACTGAACTGAACATCAGATGAGAAATCTATATGCAGGTCAAGAAGCACCAGTTAGAACTGGACATGGAACAACAGACTGGTTCCAAATAGGCAAAGGAGTACGTCAAGGCTGTATATTGTCACCCTGCTTATTTAACTTATATGCAGAGTACATCATGAGAAACGCTGGGCTGGAAGAAGCACAAGCTGGAATCAAGATTGCTGGGAGAAATATCAATAACCTCAGATATGCAGATGACACCACCCTTATGGCAGAAAGTGAAGAGGAACTAAAGAGCCTCTTGATGAAAGTGAAAGAGGAGGGTGAAAAAGTTGGCTTAAAGCTCAACATTCAGAAAACGAAGATCATGGCATCTGGTCCCATCACTTCATGGCAAATAGATGGGGCAGCAGTGGAAACAGTGTCAGACTTTATTTTTGGGGCCTCCAAAATCACTGCAGATGGTGATGGCAGCCATGAAATTAAAAGACACTTACTCTTGGAAGAAAAGTTATGACCAACCTAGATAGCATATTAAAAAGCAGAGATATTACTTTGCCAACAAAGGTCCATCTGGTCAAGGCTATGGTTTTTCCTGTGGTCATGTATGGATGTGAGAGTTGGACTGTGAAGAAAGCTGCGCGCCGAAGAATTGATGCTTTTGAACTGTGGTGCTGGAGAAGACTCTCGAGAGTCCCTTGGACTACAAGGAGATCCAACCCAGTCCATCCTAAAGGAGACTAGTCCTGGGTGTTCATTGGAAAGACTGATGCTGAGGCTGAAACTCAAATACTTTGGCCACCTCATGCAAAGAGTTGACTCATTGGAAATGACCCTGATGCTGGGAGGGATTGGGGGCAGGAGGAGACAGAGACGACAGAGGATGAGATGGCTGGATGGCATCACTGACTCGATGGACGTGAGTTTGGGTGAACTCCAGGAGTTGGGGATGGACAGGGAGGCCTGACGTGCTGCAATTCATGGGGTCGCAAAGAGTTGGACATGACTGAGCAACTGAACTGAGCCGAACATCAGAATGGGTACATTGGTTGAGCAGTTAAGGAAACTGACAGTACTGTTACAATTTTTTTCACAGCTTATAGACTGACATTTGTGCATTCTAAGTCAGTAGGATCTCAAAATTTCCACTTCCATTTTGTATTTAGGGAAATAAGATTTTGAGCTGATGTGCATTTTCTTTTGTTTTGAGTCTGTTTTACCTTACAGCTGCAGAAGTAGGAAAGTAATTACTTACACATAAGTAATTTAATTACTTAGCCAGCTTTCTGATCATGTTATGGTAGCTTTTATTAAGTTCTCAAGTAAAGTAATTAGTGCAGGAAAGTTCTCAACTTGAACACTTCATTAGGTTTAAGATAATTGAAAAATACAACCAGTTTATGCCTGCACTCAAGGTCTCTCTCTCTCCCTCTTTTTCTAGCTCTCTATCTGACAGTATAGGTATGGTAACCTCTAAACATATCCCAGAAAATAAGTGCTATGTCCAAACTGCATTGTAAGGTGAAAAAAAAAAAAATCTTGCTCTAGAAGGATTTAGAGGAAATTGCCATAAGGTAATGGTGATATTTCACCATGCTGTGGCATTGTGACATTACCAACATGGGTTGTTCCTTACTTTATTTAATACCCAGCAACAATCGTTTGCTAGGTTGAAATGTTGACAGGATTCTAGTATTTTTGTTTTTAAGGTGAGTGCCAAAATTGTCAACAGGAAGCTTTAGCAAAATCCTCATGGTTGCCCAGAGAGCAAACAGTGGCATGGCAGTGTTTTCAATGTTTCCATAGTATGATGATCTTTGGTTGTTGTCTCTGGAAAATGATGGGGGGTGGGAGCTATATATCACTGGGAATTTCCTTATTAATTATTTAAAGTATAAAGGTTCTAGTGTAGAACCGGGAGTAAACCAGATGTCTAGGCCACCAGCACTAATTAAGAAAAATGCTTTGCTTTGGTGGTGGGGGAAAGGCTTTCTCACAGTTTCTGGCAATGTGATCTGACTCTAGATGGAGGTTGCCAGCAAGGATTTTTCTTCCAGGTAGTCATTCCAAACAGCCTGGTTTTTATATCAGTGGATGGAAAGGGGAGGAGCTCAGAAATGGCTTTTAATTTATAAACCTTAAGCTCCTTTTTCTTTCACCGTTTTGTGCTTATCATCGGCTGCCGGTGAAGTGCGCTTCCTGCAGATACCATCTGCCCTTGCTGGCACCTTCTGTCCTTGTTGGCACCTCCTCCCTGCTGTGTCCTGCCAGGCTAGGATAGTGGTTCTCAAAGGGTGGTCAGGACTGCTGCTAGTTTGTAGACTGCACTTGATGCACTAATGGATGTTCAGTGCTACTCTGATGACTGTATTTTTCCTTGATTATATCTCTCACTGTTGTTTCCTCCTGGTATGCTGTGAAAAGGGGGATTCTGAGGCTGGGCGTTGGAGGAAACCATTTAAAAGGAGCAGCCCTGGAAGAGAGAAGCAGGTTGCTCATGGGTTGGAGTTTGGTGCTGTTTTCTGTTTCCTCCAACGGCCAGCAAGCGTCCTGCTCTTCTCTTCTGCTCTCCAAGAGCCATGCACCCAGAGACTGGCTGTAGTGTACCTTGTGTGTGTGTGCCAGTTGTGTCCAGCTCTTTGCAACCCTATGGACTGTAACCTGCCAGGCTTCTCTGTCCACGGAATTCTCCAGGCAAGCATTCTGGAGTGGGTTGCCATGCCCTCCTTCAGGGGCTCTTCCTAACTCAGGGATCAAACCCTCATGTCTTATGCCTCCGGGATTGTTATTTAACAGTGGGGCAACCTGGGAGGCCTGTAGCATGCCTTACAAGGTGCTAACTACATACACTGTTAACTCTCTGAACTCACCTCCATTCCTCTCCCCTTGGCTCACTTGGCACCAGCTACCCTGACTATGCTTCAAATACACCAGCTACTGTCAGATGCTTACAGGCTCACTCCCATGCATCCTTCAGGATTTTATTTAAATGTTATCTTTTCAGAGAGTCTGTTCTTAGCCATTCTATGTTACAATCACTATCATTCATACATGTTTGGTTTTTGTCTTTGCATGTCACCATTTTACAAAATATATTTATAGCTTGCTCATTAATTGTTTATTTAGGTTATTTGTATGTTAACATATTATGTGTCTTCTCCCCCTAGAATATAAGATAGATGAAAGTAGAGATTTTTTTCTTTTTGTTCACTGCTTTATTCCCAGCACTCAGGACAAGGCCTGGCACTTAGTAGTTACTCAATAAATATTTGTTTAAATACAAATTAATGTATGGAAGTCCCATACTTGATCAGTTCAGTTCAGTTGCTCAGTCATGTGTTACTCTTTGCGACCCCATGGACTGTAGGACACCAGGCTTCCCTGTCCATCACCAGCTCCCAGAGCTTCTCAAATCTGTGTCCATTCAGTCAGTGATACCATCCAACCATCTCATCCTCTGCCATCCCCTTCTCAGCCTGCCTTCAATCTTTCCCAGCATCAGGGTCTTTTCCAATGAGTCAGTTCTTCCCATCAGGTGGCCAAAGTATTGGAGTTTAAGCTTCAGCATCAGTTCTTCCAATGAATATTCAGGACTGATTTCCTTTAGGATTGACTGGTTTAATCTCCTTGCAGTCCAAGGAACTCTCAAGAGTCTTCCCCAACACCACAGTTCAAAAGCATAAATTCTTTGGTGCTCAGTTTTCTTTATGGTCCAACTCTCACATCCATACATGATTAATGGAAAAACCATAGATTTGATATATGGACTTTTGTCAACAAAGTAATGTCTTTGCTTTTTAATATGGCGTCTAGGTTGGTCATAGCTTTTCTTCCAAGGAGCAAGCATCTTTTAATTTTATGGCTGCAGTCACCATCTGCAGTGATTTTGGTGCCCAAGAAAATAAAGCCTGTCACTGTTTCTGTTGTTTCCCCATCTATTTGCCATGAAGTGATGGGACAGGATGCCATGATCTTAGTTTTTTGAATGTTGAGTTTTAAGCCAACTTTTTCACTCTCCTCTTTCACTTTCATCAAGAAGCTTTTGAGTTTCTCTTCACTTTCTGCCATAAGTGTGGTATCATCTGCATGTCTGCGTATCGATAACAGATAGGTTATTGATAACATAGGTTATCGATATTTCTTCTGGAAATCTTGATTCGAGCTTATGCTTCATCCAGCCTGGTATTTCACATGATGTACTCTGCGTATAAATTACATAAGCAAAGTGACAATACACAGCCTTGATTTACTCCTTTCCCAATTTAGAACCAGTCTGTTGTTCCATGTCTGGTTATAACTGTTGCTTCTTGACTTGCATATGGATTTCTCAGGAGGCAGGTAAGGTGGCCTGGTATTCCCATCTCTTTAAGAATTTTCCACAGTTTGTTGTGATCCACACAGTCAAAGGCTTTAACATAGTCAATGAAGACGAAGTAGATGTTTTTCTGAAATTCTCTTGCTTTTTTGATGATCCAATGGATGTTGGCAGTTTGATCTCTGGTTCATTTGCCTTTTCTAAGTCTAGCTTGACCATCTGGACATTCTCGGTTCACGTACTATTGGAGCCTTGCTTAGAGAATTTTGAGCATTAGTTTGCTAGCATATGAGATGAGTGCAATTGTGTGGAAGTTTGAACATTCTTTGGCATTACCTTTCTTTGGGATTGGAATGAAAACTAACATTTTCAGTTCTGTGGCCACTGCTGAGTTTTCCAAATTTGTTGGCATATTGAGTGCAGCACTTTCACAGATGTTATTATTCCTGTGGGAACTGAGGTTCTGAATTTCTTTGCAATCCCTGAAGGTTTCAGAGGTAATGACAGAGCAGGCCTACATCCAATTAATGTAGTAAAATAAGGACCTCTGTAAGAAAACAAGCCAATGAATTAGATCATCTCACACTTACTCATCTTCTGTTGGCTGAACATACTTCTTAAAGCAGGGCCCTGCCTTGCTAGTCATGTGCCAGGAGTACATTGGTTACCTACTAGATCAAGCCCAACTGGTACTAAATGCCCCATAAGCTCCTTTTTCATACAGTGATCCCAGGTTATTTTCCTTTACTCCCTGTAACGAATGTGTTCCGGTAGAGAAGACACTCTGCCTTCCTTCTTAACTGCTACCCTTCCCCCATTGTACAGTTGTGTTCTAGTCTCTGCCCTGCCTACAGTGACTTACTATTTGCCCAATGCTATTCCTTTCAGGAATGATTGCCTCTCCTTTTTCTGTTCTGTCCACTTATTCACTTGCCACTTTATAAAGTCTGCTTGAAAACTACACTGTTTCTTCATTTCCCTAGCCTTCAACAACTTCTCTCATTTTCCTTTTCTTAATTACTTTTACTTGTTAGCTATACCACACAATATTTATTAAGGTCTGATTATAGACTGTGCATGCATGCTCAGTTGCTTAGTTGTGTCTGACTCTTTGCAACCCCATGGACTGTAGCCCTCCAGGCTCCTCTGTCCATGGGATTGTCTAGGCAGGAATACTGGAGTGGGTCGCCATGCTGTCCTCCAGAGGATCTTCCCAGCGTAGTATTCTGTAATTGTTTCTAGTTTCAGTCTTGTTCCATAACTGTTTTTGGTTTCAGCCTTGTTCTCTGAACAAGATAGCGTTTAAAGATTTTTATGTTTTATATATTTTTTCTCACTAAAATGTAGATTTTGCACATTAAGAGAGATTTTGCACCATTAAGAGATACTCAACAAATACTTGCTTTTTTAATGTGAATATTTACTGAGTCCTGCCAGCAATCAAGGCATCATTTTAGGACAGAGTAAAACGTAGTTTCTCCAACAGTGGTTCCTTCCAATCTATTATTGGCTCTCTGCATCCTATGTATAGATATAGTTTCAAAAAGTCACTAGAAGATTTTGCTTGTCTTTCATTATCTCTGAAATTTGAATTCTCACTTTCATACTGTGAAATGTTGGTATAAAGTAGTTTTGAGAACCTTGGTTGAAAGGCATAGTGTAGATATAAAGCATACATCTTCAGAACGCAAAATGAAAATGCAAATATTTAAAAATTTGAAAGCAAAGCATAAGAAACCTTGGATGAATGGCAAGGCCAAAGAATTCATTGTTCCATTTCTGGGGCACTAGTAAGGATTGGGAAGTCTGTCCTTTGAAAGATCAGAATTTTACTGTTCTGTGTAGCCTTGTGCTGCTGAAAAATTGGGTTGGCCAAAAAGTTCATTTGGTTTTAAATACAAATAAAACACATTTTTCATTTTCGCCAAGAACAGTATTGAACAACATTTTCACTAACCAAATGAACTTTTTGGCCAACCAAAAAGCAGCCAATACTTTGCTGCTTCCTTGAGGAAGTATTAATCTGTAAGGATTTGAACTTTTGAGGCAGTGTTAAGCATTCATTAACATCAGATTAGAGGTGGCAAAGTGATTAAAGATCTCCAGGTGACTTCAAATCAGGTGTCACGCTGCAAATCCTTCTTTTTGGCCATGATTTTGACCAAGTGCAGGCAGCCAGGGAATGTGTTTTGGCAGAAACAAAAGAAGCTGAGAAGGTCAGCAGACAGAAAGAAGCCCTGTCTCCAAAAAAACTTGGACATAATTTCTTTGTTCAGAATCATACCATGTTTGGAGATGCCTCACTTAGCGGCAAAAGTAAAACACTGTGCCATTCGTACAATTTAAAAAATGAAGTGCATGTGTAATTCCTAGCTTGCACTCTTTTCAAGGGTACTTTGGAGATGGGAGGGGCCGTAATCTCTTATTTGAGAAGCTTTTTCTTTTCCTCTCTGAAGGACAGCTTAAGGCCAGTGGACAATAGTCGGTCTGATTGGGAACATTTTCAGGATTTGTACTGCCAGCCTGGAAACCGAATCTATTCCAAGGTGAGGGGTGGGTGGCTGTCAGTGGTAGAAACAGAAGGATGTTCTGCCAGTTTGCAAGCAGTGTACTGAGAGGGGGTGACAAGTAGCAGGTGGCACAGCCAAGGTCCCGCAGAGGCACCCACGTGCCCCCCCACAGGCTGGCAGAGCGTTTCAAGACAGAGCCTAAGTGCAGGCAGTCCTGGTGTGCAGGGACCGAGCCACTGAGCTGGGGATCAGACTTGGACTCCTAGGGAGCTGGCAGGGAGAAAGCTGGGAAACAAGAAAGAGGGTGCATAAGGAAAAGGCAAGCTGCTGAAAATGGAACCTGAAGTGGCCACAAAAAACTCACAAACAATGATAAAGACAGCTAACATTTACTGATGCTTAGTATTTGTCAGGATAAGTCCCAAGTCCTTTCTCCACCTTAACACTTATCCATCAATCCTTACCTATGAGGCAGGTACTCTTATTGCCCCCATTTTCAAGAGAGGAAACAATCACAGAAAGGTCTGGAAGCATGTGCAGGGTCACACATCTAGCAAGTGGCAGAGTTGGCTTTGAACCCAGATATTCTGGCTCAAAAATCTGTTTGCTGAAACTCCGGGCTAGCCCATCTCCAGCTGCTGTGCCCAGTCATGTCCGACTCATGGACTGTAGCTGGCCAGTCTCCTCTGTCCATGGGATTTCCCAGGCAAGAACACTGGAGTGGGTTGCCATTTCCTTCTCCAGGGGATCTTCCTGACCCAGGGATCGAACCTCTGTCTCTTGAATCTCTTCCACTGCCAGGTGGATTCTTTACCACTGTGCCACCTGGGACGCCCTCTCCAACGGCTACAGAGTAACCAAATCAGATTTGTCTCTTTAGCCTTTTGAAAGGTACATAAAACAATGAGCCAAAAAGATAATGAATTTGACTCACACTTTTACTTTGTGATGCTTTGGGGAAATCACTTCATTTGTCTTAGGCTTGGTTTTACACCTGCAGAGTAAATGTAATGTAATAGGAATTGCATTTACTATTTACATTTACTAAGAAATGTAATAGGAAATGCCACCTATTCCACAGATTCTGAAAGTGGAGTAATGGATATAAACTAATAACATCGTGTCTGGCAAGAACTTGCCAGTCAAATGTGTTTTCTTTTTCTCTCTCTCTCATTGCCCATGAATACAAAGCTCTTTAAATTCTTCTTAAATGGAAACAGGATTGTTCCCAGGTACAGAGCTGAACCAGGCTCTGGCTGATCAAGGTTTTTGAAGGCTGTGGGGAGGTATGTGGCACCTGGAGGCTTTCTGCCCGCTTGGGTTAAACAAATTGCTTTGGCTTTTCTCTATTGGTTGTTCTTTTCTTTTAATTTACAGAAAATTTCTTGGCAAGTGCTTTCATATACGGTTAATTCAATTCATGAAACTTTGCATCAGAAATGTGTAAACTAATGCTCACTTTAGGAATGATGATTGACAAATTTAAAAATTGTGCTTTTATATAAATGTGTTGAGGCTCCCCTGATAGCTTCATTGGTAAAGAATCTACCTGCAATGTGGGAGACCTGGGTTCAATCCCTGGGTTGGGAATATCCCTTGGAGAAGTTTCCGGAAAGGCTCCCCACTCCAGTATTCTGGCCTGGAAAATTCCATGGACTGTATAGTTCATGGGGTCGCAAAGAGTTGGACACGACTGAGTGACTTTCACTTCACATAAACATGTTATCATGTATTATTTTCAATATTACTTTCTTTCATTTACTTGTTAGTATTCAAGAGAACTAACTGTAATGACTGTGAGTTTGAATTTCCATGATTATACTTGAATTTCAAATCTGCTTCATATTTCACAGCAGCCAAAGCATATATGTTCACAATCTGAAATATCCCGTCTCCTGTCAAGTCATGGAAAACCTGCTTTACCTCTCTTATTAGAAGCATCCACCCAATTTTGACGAAGGAATTCCATGATCATTGTGTCTCCAACCATTTTGATCTAGCTGCAAACTATATTTAGTGCTATAACCATATGTACTTTTGTATTTCTTAATTTTATAAGACAAATAATACATGTTCACTGCAGAATAATTAGATCACATTATGCACAGAAACAAAAGGTGAAAATCTCCCATCATTCTAGACCTAAACACTGTTATATTTTGATATCTGTCTTTCCAGATTATTTTCTGTGTATGTACAGGCATAGTACAGAAATTTGTTGTTCAGTCACTAAGTCGGGTCCAACTCTTTGCAACCCCATGAACTTCAGTACACCAGGCTTCCTTGTCCTTCACTATCTCCTGGAGTTGCTTACTGAGATAGAAATACTATAAATACAATTAGTAAGCTGTGCTTTTCACTTAGTTTTATCATGAACATCTTTATATATACATCTACATCATTATTTCTAATAGCTTCAAAATATTCCTTTGCTTTTTATAGAAATATTAACTGTGATAATCCTTTGTAGTTTGATATTTACTTTGTTCACATTTTTTCCTATTACAAGCAATACTTTGATCATTATTTTTGCATATACATCTCTGTATCCTTGTCTCATGCTGATTCAAAGGGTATGTGTGTTTACCAGGCTTTTGATATATTTGCCAAAAATCTGTCTAGAAATATTGTACTGATTATATTCCCACCAGCAGTAAATGAGTGCTCCAACATTATGCGTTATTTTTTATTTTAATGTACCATCTAATGGACAAACTAGAGCATCTCCTTATTTTATCTATTTACTTTGTGCTTGTTAGTAAAGTTGATTTTTTTCCATGTTACTTTAAAAGTTTATCTTCTTGTGAATTTGCCTTTTCATGCTCTTTGTCTGTCTTTCTACTGAGAAGTTATTTTTCCTATGGATTTCTAAGAGTTCTTCATGTTGTAACTTTATCTATAAAATGCACTATGATTTCTCCTAGTCTATGTTATCTATTTAAAAAATTTTTACATATATATATTTTATTTTCAAAATTAGTTACATCATTTTATTCCTAATTTATGCACTTAAGAAAGTACATAAAGTCTAGTACATATGATATGTCAAAAGACCTGCTGTACCCTTAAAGAAATAAAATATTTACAGATGTTCTATTTCACTACTTTCATGGCTTTATCTTTCTCATTTAAATCTTAAAGTCATCTGGAATATTTTCTGGCCTGAGATGAAGATATTTTATATCTAAATGATTATCAAGTTGTCCCAACCCAATGATAGAGTAACCTATGCTTTAAACACTGGGGATAAAGAAAAATGTTACCTTTATCAAATATCAAATATGTATATGATATACAGTTGTATATGTTTTTATTTTCATTCACATTGGTTTTTCTTTTACTCTGGTACCAGGATAAATTATTTTGATTATTATAAAAATTCCTTTGTTATTATTATTTTTCAGAAACTTTCCTATGGAATTTCAACCAAATTTTCAACATATATTTACATGTTTATTTATATGATGTCGTAAATTATGCAAGCAGGAAAGTATAGTGCAGAACGTGTGTTAGGATAGATAAAGCAAGAATGGAAACTCACTCATACTGTTTAGCTGCATGATGAGTACCTGGGGTTCATGATCGTGTTTTCTCTGCCTTTGTGTTTTTGTGAAACTTTCTGTAACAAGCATTTAAATGTAAACAAATAGATAAATAATTCAGGTTAGAACTGCACATGATTGGAATTGCACGTTCTTTCTTCAGAAATGTTCCGTTTGTTTGCTGTGTCTTCTTTTATGTCCTTCATACTGCCGTATTTGAGTTGGATAACCAGCAGGGACCTACTGTTTAGTGCGTGGGACTCTGCTATGGCTGAGTTCTGTGGCAGCCTGGATGGGAGGGAGTTTGGGAGAGAAGGGGTGCATGTATATGTGTGGCTGAGTCCCGTCACTGTTCACCCGAAGCTATCACAACATTGTTTGTAATCAGCTATATCTCACTACAAAACAAAAAAGTTATTAAAAAAAGAAATTTTTATATATTTTTCCTCCACATATCCCCTGTACCTTTGTAAATGAACATGCAAACAAAATCCCTAAAATCATAGTGTCCAGTTTCATAGGCTGTTTTTGTTTTGCAGTATTATACTTTTAGTTGTTGGTATATAGGAAAACACTGATTTGTAGCCAACCCACCTTACTAGCTGGCTTCCCTGCTGGCTCAGATGGCAAAGAATCCACCTGCAATGCAAGAGACCCAAGTTCGATCCGTGGTTCAGGATGATCCTCTGGAGAAGGGAATGGCAATCCACTCCACTATTCTTGCCTGGAGAATTCCATGGACAGACAAGCCTGGTGGGCTACAGTCCACTGAGCAGTTAACACACAACTAACATACTTACTAAGCATTTTTTTTTTTTTAGTTTCTTTTTTAACAAGTTTATTTTGGAGGGAGTCTTTCAAATAAAGACTTCTATGATTTTCACATAATTAGAGATTTGCCTCCCTTTTTGCCAATATTTATGCTCTCTTCTATTAGACTCACTAATTAGCACTTTAAAGATATTGTTAACTAAATATGTTAACAGTGAGTGTCCACCTGCTTCTGACATCAGTGGGAATGTCTCCGGCCTTCATCAAGCAAGACATTAGCTATTTGAGACTAAAATTATGGATTCAATGAACAGGTAACTACAGAGCAACACGATGCAGAGTGAATACAAAAACTAGATTATTATTTTCAAAACAATGGTCCCTATCACATTTACTGTACATTCACTGTAAACTAATCATAGTTTCCTAAGGGTAATAAATATGAGGATAAATATGAGGATGATGTACCTTAGTGAGAGTTTACTGTGTGTTGTCACTGTTTCCAGCACTTTACCTCTATGCATTCTATATTCCTTCCAATAATGGTTTGAAGCAAGATATCATAGTTCCAGTTTACAAACAGAGAAACAGAGATACAGAGAGGACAGGTAACTTGCCAAAAGTCATACAGTAAGTAGAAGAGCCAGGGTAGTTTGATCTGAATAGCTGAATAGCCAATAATACTTATTTTATAGTTAATAATAATTAAGTTTTTAAGGATCTGAACTATTGCAATAGTGAGTAATATTAAATATAAGTGATAAGGGCTTCCCTAGTAGCTCAGCTGGTAAAGAATCTGTCTGCAATGCAGGAGACCCTGGTTTGATTACTGGGTCAGGAAGATCCCCAGGAAATGGGTGAGGCTACCCACTCCAGTATTCTTGGGCTTCCCTGGTGGCTCAGATGGTAAAGAATCCACCTGCAATGTGGGATACCTGGGTTCGATCCCTGGGTTGGGAAGATCCCCTGGAGGAGAACATGGCAACCCACTCCAGTGTTCTTGCCTGGAGAATCCCTCGGGCAGAGGAGCCTCACAGGCTATAGTCCATGGGTGGCAAAGAGTCAGACGCGACTAAGTACAGCACATAAGTGATAAACCAGTTCCTCTCCACTGCCCCCTTCCCCCCAGCCCCACCACCGCAAAAAAAGTTTCTTAAACATTCTATCTAGGGACTTCCCTGGTCATCCAGTGGTTAGGACTCGGTGCTTTCACTGCTGAGGGCCTCGGTTCAATCCCTGGCCTGGGAACTAAGATCTTGCAGGCTTCAAGATGTGGCCAAAAAAAAAAAAAAAAAAATTCTGTCTAATGTAGTGGCTTAGGGCTCTTGAGTTCCTAGTAATATTTAAGAATAGGATGGTTAATTACAATATCTCTGTTATGGTACAGTGAAATATGGTGTGATAAGCCATGGTATGAGATTATGAGCTGGAAACTTGAAGAGCCTTTTAACTCCAAGTTTCTTTTCCTTGGTTACTTAGCTATCAGACATTAAATTTGGTTTTATTCTGCAGTTTATACACTTTGGCTTACATTACTCCTTCAGTGAACTAGAGAGATTTTTAAAGATAAAACTCCAGCTTCCCAAATATCATTGCCCTTTAAGAAAATTGAGCCAATAAACCACATCCTTAGAAAAGAAACAGCCATTTTCCTTTTTCTTGGCTAAGAAATTCATCTATTAGCAAAATAATCTTTACAAGTTTTTTCTGTTATGTAGTTCCATCCTTCATCACCATTATGAATGCAGAGGGAACAGAATCTAATTTCAGGTGCCAGATGGGTACCACATGAATAGTGATTATTCAGCACAGGCTCCAATTACAGCAACCAAGTTCTGAGCAAACTATTGGGTAATCATGGGGATCATGGTGAACTGAGGGGCATTTTCTTCCCTGCTTCAGGCTTCTCTGCTTGTCCTTTCTCTATACTCAGAGCCTTTCAAATTTGTGAAACACTTGGAAGCTGCTAACAGTTGAGAGTGGGTGCTTGCAATTAACTTCTTGTCGATAAAAGTGATAGGGTTCATTTTGAAACTCATTGATGTGTACTTAAAGATGTAAACAGCAGAAAATTTCAAAGCCCTGGATATAAGGCTTGAAATGGTTGTTTGACCCTGCAGAAGGCCATTGAAGAGCTTAGAAACTAGAGATTAAATCTTGTGCTGCTCTTGAGTGTAAAAACGAGCTCCTCTCAGTGTGACTGCAGAATAATAATCCTGGACAGAGTCCATTTTTAATGAAACAGTTTTACAACATCAGTAAAGTCTGAGCCTCCTAAAAAAAATGGTGCTTTCTTCCTCAATGTAAAGGACAAACAAATTAAAATGAAGCTAACGCTGAAGGAACACCTCCTCTGATCCAGGTATAGTGTTTGGTATGTGCTGACCTATCAGCCCCTCATTTAATCTACTCTCTACCCCTGCAGTGTGGGTTTCAGCAGTTCTGTTTATATTAACCATGAACTTAATATCCCAATGGGTTAAATAGAGTCCTCAAGGCCACAATATTAGGAAATGACCAAAACATAATTTGCATCCAAGTATGACTAATTCCAAAATTCTTACTGTTGCACTAATTTGTTTTGCTCTTTTCCTTTTCATCTCTGAATAAACATCTATTTTATTTAAAAATTGAAGTATATAGTTGATCTATAATATATAAATTTCAGGTACAACACATTTTCAGGTACAACAACATTTTTATAGATTATACTCCATATAAAGTTTTTTATAAAATATTGTCTATATTGCCTGTGCTGTATATTACATCCTTGTATCTTATTTCATTTATTCCTAATAGTCTGTACTTCTTAACCTGCTTCTCCTATCTTGCCCCTCACTTCTTCCCTCTCCCAGCTGGTGACTACTAGTTTGTTCTCTGTATTTGTGACTCTGTTTTGTTATATTCATTTGTTTTACATTTTGCATATGAATTCTGCATGTGGATGGAACCATATAGTATTTGTCTTGGACTTATTTCACTAAGCGTACCCTACAGGTCCATCAGTGTTGTTGTAAATGGCAAAGTTTTACTCTTTTTTATGACTGAGTAATACTCTAGTGTGTGTGTGCGGGTGTGTGTGTGTGTGTGTGTGTGTATGTGGCACATCTTTTTTATTCATTTATCTGTTGATGGACACTTAGGTTGCTGCCATATCTTGTCTATTATAAATAATGCTGCTGTGAACATTGGAGTGCATGTATCTCTTCAAATTAGCGTTTCTTTGCATATATACCCAGAATACAGTTGCTGGATCATATGCTAGTTTTATTTTTAATTTTTTGAGGAATCTCCATATTGTTTTCCAAGTGGCTGTGCCGGTTTTCATTCCCGGTGAAATGAAACAGTGCAGGAGGGTTCCCATTTCTCCATATCCTCATCAACACTTGTTATTTCTTGTCTCTTTGATAACAGCTGTTCTAACAGGTAGGAGGTGATATCTAATGGTGGTTTTGATTTTCATTTCTCTGATAATTAGTGATGTTGAACATCTTTTCACATGCCTGTTGACCAACTGTATGTCTTCTTTGGAAAAATGTCTATTCAGATCTGCTCCCTATTTTTTAACCAGGTTGTGTGTTTTTTTTGATATTGAGTTGTATAAAGCTTCTTATGTATTTTGGATATTAGCACCTTATCAGATGTATCATTTGCAGATATGTTCTCCCATTCAGTAAGTTGCCTTTTTGTTTTTTAATGTAAAATTTTCTTCTTTCAGTAATATCTTAAAATTCCTTCTTTTGAAATGAAGTGAGCCAAAGTTCTCTTCATAAGAATGAAAATTGCTTGAAAAAAAATTGGCACTCTACTGAAGGGTTGATTTGATTCTATCTCCTACAAATAATCCTGAATATGAAAGAGACAGAAAATGTTGAAAATGACTCTCTTGGCAGAAGAGTATTATCATCTCTGCCTTAATAGATCTTAACTTTGTTGTTTATAACCTTTATTGCCCACAATAAAATGATAGAACAGAGAAACTTTTGGAAAGAAAAATTCCAAATTTATTGTCTAGCTTCTTTTCATTTCAACATTAAAAAACACTACTCTTTATTGTTGATTAAATATTTGTTTGTTCCTTGGCTCCAGCTAACATTGAGAAGCTGGAGTTGAGATGCATACAGTTTTCACTGTCTGCATGTTAATGACCCCACCGTAGTGGGCTCATTCCCTCGAAGATGATAATGGGTTGTCACTTTGTAAGAGCCAGAGAACCTATTGGTTTGGGTTTTTACTCCTAGTCATTGATTTCTTATTTATGTTAATTTCCTTGTTTATTCCTTATGTTTATTTTAGTCAACATCAAACTTTTTCATTTTGTTTCTTGTTTTTCTTTTGTTTATAAAATCTGCAGGTAGTGAGTCCTTGGATAGCAATTGATAATCAGGGAGAAATGATAGCTTGAGAATACTGAATTACAGGGTGCTAGGATAAAAGTTGTTTTTATTGAAGCCTCATTAGAAAACTTTCATACAACTGCTTTCAGTCAAATCTGTGTGATGCTCTGCCAACTGCCCCAGTCTCTTTTTATTTTATTTTCTTTAAATTCTAATTGTATCCCCTGTAATCTAAACCAATAGTATTACTAAGTCTTAACATAATTCAGTTGTAATTTGTCTTAGGGCTTCCCTTGTGGTTCAGCTGGTAAAGAATCTACTTGCAATGCAGGAGACCCTGATTCAATTCCTGGGTTGGGCAGATCTGCTGGAGAAGGGATAGGCTACCCACTCCAGTATTCTTGGGCTTCCCTTGATGCTCAGCTTATAAAGAATCTACCTGCAATGCAGGAGACCTGGGTTCGATCCCTGGGTTGGGAAGAACATGGTGGAGAGTTCTGAGTGGTCCACTGGAGAAGGAAATGGCCAACCACTGCAGTATTCTTGCCTTGAGAACCCCATGAACAGTATGAAAAAGCAGGAATATATGACCCTGAAAGATGAACTCCCCAGGTCGGTAGGTGCCCAATATGCTACTGGAGCATAGTGGAGAACTAACTCCAGAAAGAATGAAAAGACAGAGCCAAAGTGAAAACAATGCCCAGTTGTGGGTGTGACTGGTGATAGAAGTAAAGTCCATGCTGTAAAGAACAATATTGCATAGGAACCTGGAATGTTAGGTCCATGAATCAAGGCAAATTGGAATGGTCAAACAGGTGATGGCAAGAGTGAACATAGACATTTCAGGAATCAGTGAACTAAAATGGACTGGAATGGATGAATTTAATTCAGATGACCATTATATCTATTACTGTGGGCAAGAATCCCTTAGAAGAAATGGAGTAGCCATCATAGTCAACAAAAGAGTCCAAAACGCAGTACTTGGGTACAGTCTCAAAAATGACAGGATGATCTCTGTTCATTCAATATCACAAGTAATCCAAGTCTATGTCCCAACCAGTAATGCTGAAGAAGCTGAAATTGAATGGTTCTATGAAGACCTACAAGACCTTCTAGAACTAATACCCAAAAAAGATGTCCTTTTCATCATGGGGGATTGGAATGCAAAAGTAGGAAGTCAAGAGATATCTGGATTAACAGGCAAATTTGGCCTTAGAGTACAAAATGAATCAGGGCAAAGGCTAATAGAGTTTTGCCAAGAGAATATGCTGGTCATAGCAAACACATAACATAGTGTTTAGCATACACATACACATAAACATAGCAAACACATAAACAAAAACATAGCAAATACAAGAGAAGACTCTACATATGGACATCACCAGATGGTCAATACTGAAATCAGATTGATTAATTCTTTGCAAACAAAGCTCTATACAGTCAGCAAAAACAAGACTGGGAGTTGACTGTGGTTCAGATCATGAACTCCTTATTGCCAAATTCAGACTTAAAGTGAAGAAAGTAGGGGAAACCACTAAGCCATTCATGTATGACCTAAATCAAATCCCTTATGATTATACAGTGGAAGTGAAAATGGATTTAAGGGATTAGATCTGATAGACAGAGTGCCTGAAGAACTATGGATGGAGGTTCATGACATTGTATAGAAGGCAGTCATCAAGACAATTCCCAAGAAAAAGAAATAGAAAAAGGCAAAATGCTTGTCTGAGGAGGCCTTTACAAATAGTTGAGAAAAGAAGAGAAGCTAAATGCAAAAGAGAAAAGAAAAGATATACCCACTTGAATACAGAGTTTCAAAGAGTAGCAAGGGGAGATAAGAAAGCCTTCTTCAGTGATCAGTGCAACGAATAGAGGAAAACAATATAATGGGAAAGACTAGAGATCGCTTCAACAAAATTAGAGATACCAAGGGAACATTTCATGCAAAGATGGGCACAATAAAGGACAGAAATTGTTATGTACCTAACAGAAGCAGATGATATTAAGAAAAGGTACAAGAATACACAGAAGAACTATACAAGAAAGATGTTGAAAATCCAGGTAACCATGGTGGTGTGATCACTCACCTAGAGTCAGATATCCTGGAATGTGAAGTCAAGTGAGCCTTAGGAAGCATCACTATGAACAAAGCTAGTGGAGGTGATGGAATTCCAGTTGGGCTATTTCAAATCCTAAAAGATAATGCTGTGAAAGTGTTCCACTCAATATGCCAGCAAATTTGGAAAACTCAGCAGTAGCCACAGGGCTGGAAAAGGTCAGTTTTCATTCCAATCCCAAAGAAGGGTAATGTCAAAGAATGTTCAAACTTATCCCACAATTACACTAATCTCACACGCTAGCAATGTAATGCTTAAAATTCTCCAAGCCAGGCTTCAACAGTACATGAACTATGAACTTCAGATGTTCAAGTGGGATTCAGAAAAGGTGGAGAAACCAATCAAATTGCCAACATCTGTTGGATCATAGAAAAAGCAAGAGAATTATAGAAAAACATCTATTTTTGCTTTATTGATTATGCCAAAGCCTTTGACTGTGTAGAGCAAAACAAACTGTGGAAAATTCTTCAAGAGATGCTCATACAAGACCACCTTACCTGCCTCCTGAGAAATCTGTATTCAGGTCAAGGAATAACAGAACTGGACACGGACATGGTTCCAAATTGGTAAAGGAATACATCAAGGCTGTATTTTGTCACTTTGCTTATTTAACTTATATGCAGAGTACATCATGCAAAATGCTGGGCTGGATGAAGCACAAGCTGGAATCAAGATTGCTGGGAGAAATATCAGTAACCTCAGATACATAGATGACATCACCCTTATGGCAGAAGAGAAGAGAAACTAAAAAGCCTCTTGATGAAAGTGAAAGAGGAGAGTGAAAAAGCTGGCTTAAAACACAACATTCAAAAGACTAAAATCATGGAATCCAGTCCCATCACTCCATGGCAAATAAATGGATAAACAATAGAAACAGTGACAGAATCTATTTTCTTGGGCTCCAAAATCACTACAGATGGTGACTGCAGCCATGAAGTTTAAAAGACGCTTGCTCCTTGGAAGGAAAACTATGACCAGCCTGGACACCATATCAAAGCTATGGTTTTTCCATTAGTCATGTATGGATGTGAGAGTTGGACTATAAAGAAAGCTGAACACCAAAGAATTGATGCTTTTAAACTGTGGTGTTGGAGAAAACTCTTGATAGTCCCTTGGACTGCAAGGAGATCAAACCAGTCAATTCTAAAGGAAATCAGTCTTGAATATTCATTGGAAGAACTGATGCTGAAGCTGAAACTCCAATACTTTGGCCACCTGATGCAAAGAACTAACTCATTGGAAAGGACCTTGATGCTGGGAAAGATTGAAGGCAGGCTGAGAAGGGGACGACAGAGGATGAGTTGGTTGGATGGCATCGCTGACTCGATGCACATGAGTCTGAGTGAGCTCTGGGAGTTGGTCATGGACAGGGAAGCCTGGTGTGCTGCAGTCCATGGGGTCACATAAGTCGGACATGACTGAACAACTGAACTAAACTGACCAAATTTGTCTTAAGGGAATTGTTCACGGTGTAGCTTTTGCTGGAAAATAAAAGGTAGGATTCATAGCTAAGTGAATGAAAACAACTGAGGAACAAAGTGGTGTGTTGGTTTTAAAAGAAACTTCTGATAGTGTCTGGTGATGGTGGTTTAGTCGCTAAGTCATGTCCAACTCTTGGAACCCCATGGACTGTAGCCTGCCAGGCTCCTCTGTCCGTGGGATTTTCCAGGCCATAATACTAAAGTGGATTGCCGTTTGCTTCTCCAGGGGATCTTCCTGACCCAGGAATCGAATCCAGGTCTCCTGCATTGCAGGCAGATTCTTTACCAACTGAGCTATGAGAGAAGCATACTGGTAGTGTCTGGCTCATTATAACTTAGAGATGTGAGTTCTATTTCTAAAGCTCCGATTTGGAAAGCTATACATAATAGAATTCACAATCTATGATGTGGATAGTCTGTTCTCCCTCTCCCCAGCTCTCTTTCTCTCTTTCATGTGTCTTTCTGTCCATCCATCCATCAATCCATCCATCCATCATCTACATAATGTGTTTCTTGTTTTAACTAGAGAGATAGAATTGTTCATATTTTAGAGTTGAGCTGATCTCACGATGGAAAGTACTGACTATGATTTGGAATGCATGATTTGTATATTATAGTCTGTGCATATATTCCACAGCTTTCCATGACAATGCCATTCAAATGCTTCTCAAATTTAAAAGTACTCAAATGGTAGACTTTTACTTTACCCTGATATGGGGCAGGAAAATATTGAAAAAGCAAAAGGCCTCAGTGCTCCAGTGAACTCCACCTTCTTTTGTAGGTAGTGAGCTGCTTAAACCAGAGATTTTGCGAAGATGTCTTGCAGTCATTTTGTTTTCCCTCATGAAGACTCAGGGGGTTTTGTCTTCAGGCTCTCAATGGCTCTGTTATAATTTAGCTGACAATGACACATCCCAGAGGCTCCTTCCCTCCTGGCCTCAGGCCAGCAGACTATGCACGATGCTGTCCTGTGATTCACACGACAAAACCGCTCTAGTCACCTCCCACCGCCCAGGTCTGGAAGGGCACCATAATGAGGCAACGGGAGGGGTATAGTTAGAAAAGTTGTTGAAAAGAAGCTTCTGTTGTAACTTTCCTACTGCAGCAGGAAGGTAAAACGAGAATTAGGTGGTATTCTCAACTAACAGACCCTACAGTTGTGAGAAATGAATTGGAAAGTCCCTGGCCTTGGATTTAGGGTGAAGTGTGGTATTTTAGGGAGCAACCATGGAAAGGCTGCAGCCATGGAATCCTAGAAAGAGGTCATTTATCTGCTGCCAAGCAACTCAGTTGAACTATTTTGAAATGCTGGTCAAGAGAAGTATTGAAAGAATAGGTATTTTGGCATTTCTGTACCCTTGGAAGTGAAGCATTGAGCTACCTTAGGAGCCAAATGATATCCTTTCATTTTGCAAAACATCAATTATTTTACAGTAAATTTGTGCTGAAATCAAAAGTGGCTTCTGTTCTCTTACATGAGTGTGATTATCTATAAATCATTTGAGGGACATTTATAGAACATGTCCTGGGCATAGAGTCCCAGAGCTGCCTCTTCTGCTGGGAGAAAGGTCTAACCAGACATGCAAAGAGATGAAAGGAACTGCTTGGCCTGACTTCCACATTCCTTTCTCTCTACTTGGGGAAAAACATCAGTATATGAAGTGGTATTTGAATAACTTAGAGTGTTCATAAGAGCATAATAACTGGAAACAGACTTTGAAGCCATGAGGCAGATGAATCACTTTCTGCCTCCTCTGGGTCCCACACCAGCTATTCTGAGCCTCTGTCAGAGCACGTATTGTGTTGTGCTATTTGTCTCTCTCCCCCTCTAGTCTGTGAGCTTCTTGTGGAGAGTGATTTTTGATCACATTTATCTTTGCATCCCTAGACCATAGCACAGTTGATTGCGTACCACAAGTGTCTAGCCAATGTCTGGCGAATGGAGAGGAGGGACTGCTGTTATTGTTTTGGGGAAAAGAAGGCAATAGAATGATGGATTTGGATTTGGATAAAGTACACAGGAAAGTGTTTTTTAGTGTAGAGACAAAATGTGCTTTCCTTCTCATAATTCTAGTCAAAGGAAGCAGTTCAATTTGGCAGAATTCAGTGAAAAAAAATATGAGTGTATGTTATGTGGTGATCGCATATACAAGCATGAAATGTTTTTCACCCTCAAGGTTCATAGAGTTCAGAATGGCAGTGTCAGTGAGACACAGATCATTGCAGTATAATTTGGCAAATATGCATTTGGGGCGTTCAGAAGACATGGAAAGTGGAAGGGAGAGGCCTGGGTCCAAGTTGGCAGTGGGGGTGGGGCTAGAAATAGAGAGAATCAGGAAACTCTTCCAGGAGGAGATGACATTTCAACAGAGTCTTAAAACAGGAGTAGTCAAGTAAAGAAGGAAGGAAATGGATATATAGGGAAGAGGAAAAGGAAAAAAAACCAGAACACAAGGACACAGAGGTGGGAAACAGCATGGAGTGCGTGGGGAACCACAAGCGGCTCAGTATAAGAAATGAGTGAAATATGATGCATGGAGGGATGAGCAGGTAATGGTGATGACACGAAAGCATATTACAAGGTACCTGACATGGTGCAGGTAAAACTCTGAAAGAGTTTTCAGAGTAGTGGTGGGAAACATGCAAAGAGAGGATAGGACTGTGAAATTTTTGCCAGGTGCTTGGCAGGGTACAACCACTGATTGAGCGTGGGTGAGCAGGAGTGGGAGAGGCTCAGGATTTTGGCTGCTGTGGCTGGGTGGATGGTGGTGCCGTTAACTGAGAGGAAGAGGATGCAAGAAGAAACATATTTGGGAGTGAAGAAAGAAAAAAGGTTGAGTTCATACACAGACATGTTGTGTTTGAGATGCTTGTGGATCTTCCAAGTAGAGTCATCTGGCATGCTTTCAAATGCATAAATTTGAAAGCTCAGTTATGAGAGCTCAGAGAGCTCGGGGTATGAGAGAGGATCATACTGTATATACAACTTTAATCTTGCTCTTTTCATTTAACATTATAGCAGGGGAATTTTCTCATGTAATTAAAATCTCTTGTGAAAATCTATTTTTAACTGCATAGTATGTCATGAGGTTTCTCATATTTTCTTTAGCTATTCCATTATTATTGAACATCTAAATTGTTTCCAAATTTTTGTCATTGTAATTAGCATTGTTGAGAATGCTTTTGCATATAAAGTACTTTCCATATTTCATGTTATTCCTGAATTGCTATGTCAAAATGTACAACACCATTATAGATTTTGGTACTTTATTATCAAATTCCTTTCCAAAAACTTATATCATTTTGAAACCAATAAACACTATGTGAATTGCATATTTTATTATGTATATCATTATCAAATATTTTATTTTTAAAAAACCTTAAATTAGCTCATTTGTAAGCAACATAAGCAAAAACCTTGAGATTTTAATTTTCATCTCTTCATTAAATACTGAGGTTGAATATTTTCCACATTTTGATACATTTTTATTTCCAATTGACACTGGTTATTAATTAAAATGCTCATGTTTTTCTTATGGGTTTATACTTTTATTTTAAAAATATATTTTGTTAAGCAGTTGCTGAATATTCAACGCTATGTTCAACATTATAAAAAGGGCAAAAGGAATAATAATGAATTACTCTCGACTTTTAGAATTTGTATTTTATAAACATATAACTTTCAGTGCAGAAAAGGCATTAAAATATACTTTATTAAACCCCTAGTTGAGAGAGGAAAAACTAAACCTATAAAGCAATTAGTGAAAGAAATGAAAGATAGTATATTATTTTGTGGTGCAACGAAGACCTTATTGTCAGTATTCAGAGAAAGCAGAAAATTACGTGACATGGTGCTGCAGGGCAAATTGTCATTAGAAGGAAAACCTTTTGCTGGATTTTGAAGAAGAGAAGGATTTAGAAAGGTAGGTGAACAGAAGAATACTGAGGATGTATATGTAGGGATAGCAGATAGAAATCCATACAGCTCAGGTGTTAGAACGATTAGACCCATCAGATGAGGGTCGATGGTTCATTTTGTGAATAGAGTATGGGACAAGGTCAGATTAAAGATGTGAATTACACACCACCTGGCTCCTCTGGTTCAACGGAGAGGTCCATGCAGAGGTAACTGAAGGGGCCCACCCTCCAGCGCAGGAGTTATGACCTCGTAATACAGGCCATCCTTGTGTGATAAGTAAATTGCTCTGACTCCAGCAAGAACCAAATTGTGGAGCCTTGCTGGGCGCGCTGAGAGGGGCCAGTGGGTTGGCGTATAGAGTGAGTTTTAAGAGAACCCCAGCCCAAGCCAGATTCCTTAGCTGGGCAGAACCCTGGACACAGTGCAGAGGCCTCAGTCTAACTTCTGCCTTGTCCAGGGAGGTAGCTCTGTGATCTTAGGCAGATCAAGTTCACTCTTATACCTCAGTTTCCTCGTTACACTGTGAACTCTTTCTAGATTTCAGATTCTACAGCTTCTAGCAGGCACTCAGATAATAGACAGCCTTCACAGGCTACTCTAGAAAAAAAGGAGGTATAAATAAGAAACCAGTATGGTAACATTTAAATCTGAACTAAGAAGGTATGCTTTGTCTTAATTCACAACTTTGGAAAGTAGAAGTTTACTTTCTTCCTTTGTCTCTACTACAGACTTAGCAGAGGGACACTGAGGCAGATGTCTAATTTACCCACCATATGTGTGGGAAGTGCCAGTTAGCAGGCACTTGTGAGCTATGGCGACAACTCGCACTGTCATGAAAAATCTGATTTTTATACCCTCATGAGCTTCTTTTCTTTTAACTGATTTAGCATTTAGTTGTTGCATTGCTGCCTCCTGATTTCTTGCCTGTACATATTTTGGTGCATGCTCTTTGATAAATTGAGTTTGTTTCTATTGCAGTTCATTTGATAATCTTTTATAGTGATAAACTTTTTTATATGTGCCATTTCTAGTATTCTCCTTTGAGATTAGAATCTAACAAAGAAAAGAGGGCACCTACCCTGGTTTCACTTTCATGTCTACTTTCTGCCGCCCTACACAAATCTATCTTGATGAGGCGGAGAAGACATTACATTGGAGACACAGATTCTTTGTCATTCATAGGCAACTGTACCCTCAGAATCCTTTCTCCCTGAATCTGGAAAATTTGGTGGACATCTGAGAAATTAGTACACTGCCTAGCAAAATTCTCCAAGCCAGGCTTCAGCAATACACGAACTGTGAACTTCCAGATGTTCAAGCTGGTTTTAGAAAAGGCGGAGGAACCAGAGATCAAATTGCCAACATCCGCTGGATCATCAAAAAAGCAAGAGAGTTCCACAAAAACAACTATTTCTGCTTTATTGACTATGCCACAGCCTTTGACTGTGTGGATCACAATAAACTGTGGAAAATTCTGAAAGAGATGGGAATACCAAACCACCTGGCATGCTGCCTGAGCAACCTATAGGCAGGTCAGGAAGCAACAGTTAGAACTGGACATGGAACAACAGACTGGTTCCAAATAGGAAAAGGAGTTCGTCAAGGCTGTATATTGTCACCCTGTTTATTTAACTTATATGCAGAGTACATCATGAGAAACGCTGG
The DNA here is from genome assembly GCF_029407905.1 of Bubalus kerabau. Lineage (NCBI taxonomy): Eukaryota > Metazoa > Chordata > Mammalia > Artiodactyla > Bovidae > Bubalus > Bubalus kerabau. The sequence continues at coordinate 20,955,854 of NC_073641.1, forward strand.
ACTGGAAGAAACACAAGCTGGAATCAAGATTGCTGAGAGAAATATCAATAACCTCAGATATGCAGATAACACCACTCTTATGGCAGAAAGTGAAGAGGAACTAAAGAGCCTCTTGATGAAGGTGAAAGAGGAGAGTGAAAAAGTTGGCTTAAAGCTCAACATTCAGAAAACGAAGATCATGGCATCCGGTCCCATCACTTCATGGCAAATAGATGGGGAAACAGTGGAAACAGTGGCTGACTTTATTTTTTTGGGCTCCAAAATCACTGCAGATGGTGATTGCAGCCATGAAATTAAAAGACGCTTACTCCTTGGAAGGAAAGTTATGACCAACCTAGATAGCATATTAAAAAGCAGAGACATTACTTTGCCAGCAAAGGTCCGTCTAGTCAAGGTTATGGTTTTTCCAGTGGTCATGTATGGATATGAGAGTTGGACTGTGAAGAAAGCTGAGCTCCAAAAATTGATGCTTTTGAATTGTGGTGTTGGAGAAGACTTTTGAGAGTCCCTTGGACTGCAAGGAGATCCAACCAGTCCATGCTAAAGGAGATCAGTCCTGGGTGTTCTTTGGAAAGAATGATGCTAAAGCTGAAACTCCAATACTTTGGCCACCTCGTGCAAAGAGTTGATTCATTGGAAAAGACCCTGATGCTGGGAAGGATTGAGGGCAGGAGGAGAAAGGGATGACAGAGGATGGGATGGCTGAATGGCATCACTGACTCGATGGACATGAGTTTGAGTAAACCCTGGGAGTTGGTGATGGATGGGGAAGCCTGGCGTGCTGCGATTCATGGGGTCACAAAGAGTCGGACACGACTGAGCGACTGAACTGACTGACTGAACTGATTAGCACATATGAAAAAGTGAAAGTGAAGTAGCTCAGTCGTGTCCGACTCTTTGCGACCCCGTGGACTGTAGCCTACCAGGCTCCTCCCTCCATGGGATTGTCCAGGCAATATGTTGGAGTGGGTTGCCATTTCCTTCTCCAGGGGATCTTCCTGACCCAGGGATCAAGCCCAGGTCTCCTGCATTGCAGGCAGACGTTTTAACCTGTGAGCCACACACATGAGATGCTCAATAAATACATATTTTAAATTAATGCATTTCAGCAGCTTTATAATTCAGCAATCAAAACATATTTACTATCATGCAGAAGAAAAAAAATGTTAATTCCAAGGGAGGTAAATGAAGAATGTAAAAAATTCCTCTGAAACATATAAAATACTTTTAATAGCCTCTCTAGTATTTGCGAATACTTAGAACCCCTTTCCACTCATATTTGGAATGCATTGGCACATTTGTTGTTTAAATAAATAGAATTGATTGACATTTGCAGGGAACTTTACAGTTTCCAGAAAACTTTCTCAGATATTATCAAATTCACCCCAGGCAACCTGATAAGGTGGGTTGTGGAAATAAAAAGGTAAGGGATTTTCCTAACACTGTCCAGCTCATATATATGACACTGATACAAGTGGAACCTATTTCTTCCGACACCCAGGTGAGAAGGCTCACAGGTGAGGTGTTTCCACTCTGTAAATTCTCAGTCTCCAGCAAAGAACTTGTCTTAACTCCCTTTCCTTGCATCAAAGCAGCCAAATTTATCCAGGTGCTCCAGCTCAGATTCCATCTCTGAATGTGCCAACACCCACTATCTGACTTAGCTACTCTCTTCATTTTTATTTCCTAAAGTGTGTTTTCTGCTGGAGCTGAGTCTTCCTTCTCCCTAATTAACTTTTATGTGAAAACTCCTCTAGTGATGAAATCACCATGTGTCTCCCCCAACCTGATTGGCACCTGGAGGGAGAAAGCCTTTCTGCTGCCTCACTGCATTGTCTTTGCTGAGGGAGGAATTTGTAGGAGCTAAGATAACTGCCTTGCTGAGAGGAGATTTATTTTTATCAAACATTTTTTGGTTTGGGCTCAGTTTTGATGCTTGCAGAGGTTACCACTTGTTGAAAATTAAAATGCATTGCTTCATTTGTGTCATTTTTAAGATTCTACATCTAAGTGATATCATATATTTAGAAAACAGAAATAGACCCATAGACATAGAAAACAAACTTATGGCTATCAAAGGGGAAAGCAGGGGGAGAGGGATAAGTTAGGAGTTTGGGATTAACAGATACACACTATTATATATAAAATAGATAAACAGCAGGAGCCTAATTATAGCACAGGGAACTATATTCAGTATCTTGTAATAGCCTATAATGGAAAAAAAATCTAAAAAAGAACACATACATCTCTATCTACCTATCTGTCTGTCTGTATTATAACAGAATCACTTTGCTGTATACCTGAAGTTAATATAACATTGTAAATCAACTATAGAGAAAGTAGACATGTTAGTGACTCAGTCGTGTCTGACTGTGACCCCATGGACTGCCAGGCTCCTCTGTCCATGGAATTCTCCAGGCAAGAATGCTTGAGAAGATTGCCATTCCCTTCTCCAGGGGATCTTCCCCACCTAGGGATCAAACCCAGGTCTCCTGCATTGCAGGCAGATTCTTTCCCATCTGAGCCAATCAACTACGTGCTGTGTGCTCAGTTTTGTCTGACTCTTTGCGACCTCATGGACTGTAGCCAACCAGGCTCCTCTGTCCATGGGATTCTCCAGGCAAGAATACTGGAGTGGGTTGCCATTTCCTTCTCCAAATCAACTATACTTCAATTTTTAAAGAAATGCATTGATCCATGATTTTGGCAGCAAAGCAATGTATTAGGATAGACAAAAAATTGGACTTTGGAGTTGGACAAATCAGGTTTGAATCTTGGTTCTGCTGCTATTTCCTTGGCACCCTACTTCTTGAAGCTGATTTTTTTCATCTTCTTTGTGATGGGCATTAATAACAATACCTACCTCAAGAGTTGTTGAAAGGATTAAAGATAAACGATAGATGTTTTTCTTCTGCTGAGATGAGATGGCAGAAAAGTGCCATCCTCTTCATAGGCTGCAGATCAGATTTGTGTGGAACAGCTTTCCTGTCCCCTCAGCTACATTCTCCTCCCTGCCCCACCCTAGGAATCACTTTGCCTAGCAGGAGGCTGGCCAATGAGGTGTAGGCAGCAGCTTTCTCTGCCCTCTGGCTTCCTTGCACTTGGCTGGTGGGGAGTCCCAGCAGGATCAGAAGGGTAGAGGAGAGTGTAATCAAATTTATTCCCTCATCTCTTGCCCTTCAGAGTCACCTGAGGCTAGCTATGTCCCAGACAATAACCTTCCTTCTCAAGGCAGCCCATTCTCTGACAGCTTATTGTCTGGGAATACTGACCCATCCCTCTCCTTGTCCCTTTAGCCTGGGGTGGTAAAAACTCCATTACAGCTTGATCTGGCTACTTCACCATACTTTATGGACTTCTCTGTCCTATTCACATCTTTTAAAACGGTCTCTTTACGTAACCCTCCTTAAATGATCCTAGTAAAAGTATGTTCTGTTTACTCCTGGGACCCAAACTGGTACGTTATTCATTACTGCTTAATTGATATTATATTTGCCTAAGACTCTTTTATTTGAAGGATTTTAGACTTTTAAGGGAAAAATGTTGTGGTTGCTTGCTATTTGATATTAAGAGGAAAAAAGGTAGTAATGATGGATGATGATGGTGGTGGTGGTGAGAGCCTAGCATCGTCTCCTAGACACTACTTTATACACATTAGTTCATTTAAACTCAAACCCAAACGAATATTATTATAGCCCTTTTTCAGATCTGAAAAAAGCTCAGAGAGGTTAAGTAACTTATCTCAAGCTGCACAGAATTCCACTGGAGAGGTGAATTCTAACCTATTTGGTGTCAAGGTTCATACTCTTTTACAAGGCCATATTGCCTCCTTTAGATATGCAGACTGAGAAAGGTCATCGGATCTACTGTCAGTTTTCAATTAAATCTTATTCATTGTAGAAAGCCTATTCAGATTTCTACAGGTTCTAAATTCCTAAGAGAAAGTATCTCTTAATGATGGTCTTTAAATATGTCAAGGCAAATTTGCTAAAAACCTGATTAATTCAGCAAGCCTTATCAGATCAAATCCTTCTTTTTTAAAAATTTGACTGATTAGTTAATTTAAAACCACTGAGTCACTAGTCCACTGGGGCAACTATTCCATGGTTACCCTTAAGGGTATTCATTAAACACTGAATGAATAATTTAATATTTCGAATGAGTTTTTCTCTGATACAGTGTGTAAGCCTCCCAAAGAATTTTACTGATTTTTTTCCCTCCCTATGTATGAAATATTTAGCTCACAGTTTATATTATTTATCTTCACTTCTTAAATTGATCTAGGTGAATAACATAATTTCACATTTTCTGAGAACTCAGGAAATGTTTAGCATTATAACTAAGCATTGAAAGTGACTAAATTCCCAGAGGTATAGTAGCTGAGAACTTAGCATTTGTGGGTCCGTTCTACCTTCTAACCCCAACTCCCTTAAAAAAAAATCCATTCACATTCAAAGTGACCATATTTATTCCAACAACTCACATTTGATTGTACTTTTTTTTCCCCTCTAATCTCAGGCAAGCATTTTAATCAACCCCAGAAAAAGACTTTTTTCCTTGGTGCCTTTTGGGTCCCCAAGTTGTATCTGGGTATATTCTGAGCAATAATAAATGCTATTTCTCTGATTCTGGCTCCAATGTACTGTTGTGGGGTCTCTGGCCTTCTTAAAAACATCTCCCTTTTATTTTCCTAAATTTTGAGGTGTGACTCACATGTGTCCAAACAAATCTTTGAGCCTTGAGAGAGCACTACTGTAGGTTGTCAAGTGAAGGAATCTGTCTACTGGTTGGACAGGGTGGGGTTGGCAGGGTTCTCCTGCTGCTGCGAGCTGGCTTCCCCCCAGAGGCACACATAGACTGTGTACCCTGGAGTCCTCTCTCCTTTAGTTTTATATGTTTTTTTTTAAGTACATATAGTTTTTTTGTTTTGATTATTTTTTTGAATGTATAATTCACACTACACCACCCTTTGATATTTTTCAGTCATTTGAGCAAAACAAACTCCTTCAGACCTTGCTCACTGTTACTCTTTTCATTCACCCTCAGACATAAGTCTTCTGAGAAGCTTAGAACAAATCTAAGTGATAGAATTACATGCTGTGGTTAGAATCAGTCTATACCTACAATGTCAGAGTTCTTGTGGTTTGGTCAGGACTGTCTGCCTCATCCTCTTTCGCTTAGGGGAGCTTCTTTCCCAAAAGGCACTTCAGCCTACATGCCAATATACCCTATGAGCTTCTAAGCTATGTCCAGATATAGCTGAATGTCAGAAATGGGACACAACACATTTAACTATTCTCTTTGCTCTTTCTTCAAAGCTCAAAACACAGAATCATCTTCTTAGTGGAAGTGAAGAATAGGCAATGTGGCTATCATGTCTTTCCTATGGCAGCTGCTGTAGAATATTCTTAAGATAATAGTTGCTGCTTGACTAGGTAAGCAATTTCTCTCAAGCATTCCTTGGAACCTCTTTGAACTGAATGGGTAGGGAGGTCACTAATTCACTGAAGAGCCACTGGGATGTCTTCCATGTACTGTAGATTATTGCTAGTGAAACAAGAGGCCATGATGCTGTGGTCAGAGGGCTTTCAGATGTGGGTAAGATTCCAGCAGTGAACAAAGCTACTTTAGCGATCTCTAGCTGGAAAACTGAGGAGTCCCTAGCTGTACCAGCCAGAATCAGGACATACCCAAGTCAGTATGCATCTTCATTTCATACGTGTAACTTTAGGTTGTGACTACCATACCTATTTTTTTTTTTCAGCCACTAGAAATGTAGACTTAAATATTTAATGAAAAACAGATGGTGCCTGAAATCTCTAACTTACATTTAACAAAAGCTGTTTTGGAAATGTTGCTTGTGTGTACTTTTACGGCTTAGACACAGCACCATTTTAGCCTGTTTTGATGAATAATTGAAGAAATACTGTCCCACTCTAAGACAGCATTTCAAAGTGCATGTGTAACTCATATACTTGATTAAACATTTCCTTGCCTTTCTCTTCAGAATGCCAATTGGCTTTTGAGTGGATAATTGTTGCAGTGAGAGCAGTGACATTGGAAACAACTATTGCCTGTTTGAATTACTTAAAGCACCACCATGAAAAGAAATACCTGTGATTTGCTTTCCCGGAGCAAAAGTGTAAGTACCTTTTGTTTTCATTTATTTTCTAAAACTGTGTACCCACAACATTTTTCTGTTTTCTTTTGGATTTTAATATTGTGCTTTCATGATCAGACTCGTGAGAAACCCTTGGTTGACTTTCAGTTCTCTGATTGTACACAGCTTATTAACAAATGAAGACTTGTTTGTCTCAGTGGCCTGGTTGACATTTGATGGGAATTCTCTTTCAGCCAGTTTATGTGCCTTACCATTCATTTGTATATGCCCACTGGCAAGATATCGGACACCCTGATTTTTAGAAGTATGCATAAAATATAAAAAGTTGAAACTGAAGAAATTTATGACTTGAATAGCAAACTTCCCAGGCAAGTCCAAAAGGGTAAATTGAACTTATATTACAGGGTACTTCAATCAATCACATTCTGCAAGTTCACATACTTGATGAAAAATGTGAACACTTAATCAGTGGCTCATCACTTCCATGAGTTTTCTACCCTGGAGTATGTCTCTAATCTCTCTCCTCCTCTAATGTTTTATTTTTGATGGAGATTGTCGTATTCACTTAGTGTTCTTAAGGTACCAGATTAGTGATAATTTTTAGATTTCTACTAGTTTATGAAAGAGAGCAAGAGGAAACAGAGCAACTCAAAGAAAGCTACACAAGGCAAGGATGAAAGTAGACTGTTAATTTCCATCAGGCAAACTCTAAGAACATGCCCCTTTGTTCATTTACCCAAGGGGGAAAAAGGCATCCAAACAGATGTAGTTATGACGTTGAAACATTCATTTGAAGGCATCAGAAAAACCACAAATGCAAACACATTTCTTAGTACGGAATGCTTTTGTGTTACAACCAGTGATTCTTGGCGATGGCCCAAGGCCACCGTTAATTCTTTCTATAGGATTAATTACCATCCAGCTTTTAAGGGTGAGCGATGCAGGAATAATGGAGAAGGAAGTATAGTGCCCAGCAGGGTTTTTAAAAACAAATGAGGATGTACCCAGAAGTGTGCCTGTTCTTGGACTGAGTAGTAACTTTGTTTAATAACCAACAAAGGAAATTCAACAAACTCTGAGGGAATGTCCAGATTCCTTTTTTTATTTTGGTGTTCAGACATATGGATTATTATGTAGAATCAAGGGCCATGGCATGGAGCCTGGAATTCCTTCTATTATCACACAGTTTCTCATTGTGATAGATGGTGACCTGCATACAAATTACCAAACTGCAAAAACGTCTTCCTGTTACTGAGTTTTTCTTAAGTTAAATTTGAAAGCAATCCATTCACATAATACTTCTTTCTTTTATTAAATTTCAGAGACATGCTATATGAAGAAAATGTATAAAGGCAAAAGAGAATATTTTGGATAATTTAAAATTTATTGTTAAACATTTCCCTGTTCTTGGAGAAAAATATTCTAAAAGCAAATGTTTAATTGAACCGTGACTTTAATGAACTCTGAGTACTTAATGATGCTAGGAGATTTCCTATTTATATTTGCTTAATGCAAAAATTTTCATCTTGGTGGAAAGGCTCATGCTTCCAAGATTAAGAGAATCTGAGTTGCCTACATTTGTCCAAATGTGAACAGTAGAGCTCTCATTTCACTGCTTCTTAGCTTCTTGAAAACCCACTGGCATAAAGAAAGTGCTTCCACTTAATTAAATAACTCTGAGCAAGAGACGACTGTTACCAGAGAAAAAAGCCAGACTCTTTGCCTAGTGAAAACTTGTCCCTTTAGAGTTTTTAAAGTTTAGTTTGCACTGGCTTAAGAAGGTCATCCCCACTCCTTAAGTCTTTGCCATAACAGGGTTCAAAATTGTACACTTAGATATATCCCATTCTTGGGTGAGGAAAGTTTAAAGAATTAATTTGATTTTGGATCTGAGAATGTTTTTCTTTGGCATTATGACATTTGAAAATAAAAGGGAATGTTCTAAGTGTTGAACATGGCCTCTGCTCCTCCCTGCATGTCTCTGTATCTTGTATCTGTCATTGTGAAAACCTAAGGCGCATGAAATGGGAGGGAAAAAAGACCATCTTTATTTATGAGAGTCACCTGATTTGTTCTTGAGCACTTAAAGCAGTGTTCATATTTTTCTCCTTTGAAGACCTGGTACAGTGTCCCTTTTAATGATGAATGCTCTGAATTCTTCCTTTATTTGGAAGGGATGCATTAAAAATGTTAAATATAAGAATATAAGCAAACCACTTTTACTTTAAGTGACATTTTGCTAGTTTGGGAGGATAATTTATAGTAGTAGTAGATACAAAAAGGAGGAACTGGACATTGGACAGTGCAAAAGTGAGACATGATCCCAGTGGCTATGACAAGGGGAAGATTCTCCTACAAGTTTTGTGTTATGAGGGACTTATCTCTTTTTAAAGTTTTCAAGCCATCTCTTATTGGATTGGCATTTTATTTTTGCAAATATAATTGAAGTTCTTATATGACTGCTTTGAGTCTTATGCCTCTTAGGGTACTTAAGGCCACATTTCTCCCAGATTTTGGTTCTTTGCCCATATACCAAGGGCATAGCTCAGATTTCTCTCTGTTTTGTTAACCTCAGGGAAGTGTCTTTGTCATCTGTTGAATCTAGGGACAATTCTTGCTGTTCTGACTTTTGCTTTAATGGGACTGAACAAGTGACATGTACATGGTAATTACAGAATTTTACATTTTAGTGTAAAACCATCCTATCTCAAAATAATGATTGGAAAAGTGAGGCTTAGTGAGTTATTATTCTCCTATATGTTTCACAGCAGGAAAATCCCACATAGAAAAAAGGATTAATTTTTACTTACTATTCTGAATCATAATAGATCAACGAATGTCTCTATTTAAAACTTGCCTTCTCCTGCCTCAGTATGTTTACATGGTACCTTTTAATTTACTCTGGAGCAGCATTTAGTTGTAGACATCTAGGATTTTTTTCTCCTGCTACCTGCAAAGCATAGCAATTTAGGACAGAAAGAAAATAGTTAACATAGTTCAGTTCAGTTCAGTTGCTCAATCATGTCCGACTCTTTGCGACCCCATGAACCTCAGCATGCCAGGCCTCCCTGTCCAACACCAACTCCCAGAACCCACCCAAACCCATGTCCATTGAGTCAGTGATGCCATCCAACCATCTCATCCTCTGTGTCCCCTTCTCCTCCTGCCTTCAATCTTTCCAAGCATCAGGGTCTTTTCAAATGAGTCAGCTCCTCGCATCGGGTGGCCAAAGTATTGGAGTTTCAGCTTCAACAACAGTCCTTCCAGTGAACACCCAGGACTGACCTCCTTTAGGATGGACTGGTTGGATCTCCTTGCAGCCCAAAGGAGTCTCAAGAGTCATCTCCAACACCACAGTTCAAAAGCATCAATTCTTTGCCACTCAGCTTTCTTTATAGTCCAACTCTCATATCCATACATGACTACTGGAAAAACCATAGCCTTGACCAGACGGACCTTTGTTGACAAAGTAATGTCTCTGCTTTTGAATATCTATCTAGGTTGGTCATAACTTTCCTTCCAAGGAATAAGCGTCTTTTAATTTCATGGCTGCAATCACCATCTGCAGTGATTTGGAGCCTCCAAAAATAAAGTCAGCCACTGTTTGCCCATCTATTTGCCATGAAGTGATGGGACCAGATGCCATGATCTTAGTTTTAGAATATGTTAGAAAATTGTATAAAGATGCTTATAGTAACAACTCTGTTTTTAATTAAATAGTTTAATTTGCTACAGTAGTCAAGACTCTACCCCACCCCATTAGTGACCTGAGTTAACTCTATTGACTCTTTTAATCCATTGGTTCCGAAAGGAAAGGAGCCATTTACAGTGACCCCAGCATCAGATCTGTGATTCAAGTTTTCCTTGACATTTCTCCAATGAAATATTAATTCAGTATGACTCTTCTAAGGTTAAAAATTTAACACTTGAAGCTTGTAGTTCTGTTGAAAATTATCTTTAAAGTAGTAGATTTACTAGTCTTCATGTTCAGAGTAATAATCATTGTTTCAGAATGTTAGGTTCTGGCATTTTTCAATATGAATATACTTTCACTAATCTAGCTTTTTATTGTCTCTCGAGTATAAGGGAGCTAATGTGATAAAGTACAGCAATCTCCAAAGTGGGCTTTAAAAGGAATATATAAGTGTTTATATTTATACTTACTTTTTAATGTCATCTGTTTTCAAAATCAATATAGTTTAGAGATCACTGGTGTGGTGAAAAGAAAATAGTTGTTGAGTTCAGAGATGTGGAATCAATCTCCAGATCCACTGATGCTTAAAGATCTGATCATTAGGAGATTACTTAATTTTTTTGAGCCTTAGTTTCTGTATCTGTAAGGTAGAAAAAAATATCATACTGAGGTGAAAACATCTATCACATAATAGTTGTTTGATACATTCTATCTCGAGGTTTGCAGATGCTTTTTTGTAGCTATAGGGCAGAGAGATAGTGTCTGGCCCAGAAATGGATCAAATGGAAATGCCTGGAAATGAAGCCAGTTCCTCTCACGAAAGGGGTTCAAGTATAGCTTGCAAGACCAGTTGCTACTGCTAAGTCACTTCAGTCATGTCCGACTCTGAGCGACCCAAGACGGTAGCCCACAAGGCTCCCCCGTCCCTGGGATTCTCCAGGCAAGAACACTGGAGTGGGTTGCCATTGCCTTCTCCAATGCATGAAAGTGAAAAGTGAAAGTGAAGTCGCTCAGTCGTGTCCAACTCTTAGCGACCCCATGGACTGCAGCCCACCAGGCTCCTCCATCCATGGGATTTTCCAGGCAAGAGTACTGGAGTGGGGTGCCATTGCCTTCTCCGGTGTCTCTTCTTATAAGGGTACTAATCCTATTATTAGGACCCCACCTCATGACCTTATCTAATCCTAATTACTCCCAAAGGCCACACCTCCAATATCATTATATTGGTAGTTAGGATTTCAACATATGAAATTTGGAGGGCACAGCATTTAGTCCATAACATTGAGTTTGGTTTATTATTTATTTGTTTATTTTTAAGGGATGATTCTAATAAGTCACTGTTATATTTATGCCCAAAGATTGGCAACTGATTTTCTCGAGTCTGCATATTCTCTCAACTAGACAACACTGAAAATTATGCAGTTAACATGTTTCTCTTCATTTCCTGTTTTCTAGATTTTATGTTGTGGGTACTCAGTGATGATTTCTGAGGTTCTAATCAGTAATTCATAGATCTTAGGGGATAATTTTAATTTTACTCAAAAATATATTTCCTCCCTTTACTATTTCCATTTTGCTTATTTTATATTTTTTGTTCTTAATATCGAATCCAGTAACATAAATCTCCGAAGTTCCTTGTCCTTCCAGTGGGCTTACCATTTGAGCTAACATTTTAGAGGTTTGTAAATTTCAGACCTGATTATCTGAGCCACCCAGTTCTATTAATGCCTCTGCCATTATACTAACCAGGAGTAAGAAGTAAAGATACAGATGAGGGGAGAGGCACATAGAAATTCCTATAGTGATAGTGTATTTTTAAGTTAGGGATTATTTTTTAAAAAACTCTAAAGTACATTTCCTTATAATATCTCTGTTGGTGTTCTCTGAACTTATGAATTTTTATAAATCTTTTCACCTAGAGATGAACTGGATATATTTTAATTTTTCTTCATTAATCAACTCTCTTATGTATTAAATTAGAATATTTCTTGTAGTAATTTACATTAAATGCTCAATTTCCTAGTACCCTGAATCATTTTCTTCCTACCAATTTGGAGAGATTCACAGTATCTTATGCTCAACTGGATTGATTGGTTTCTTGATGAAACTGTCCTCTGACTTAGGATTCTTTTAGATGCTCCACACTTGGATAAAATTGTCACTTACCAGATGTCTGTCTTTTAATTGATGTTCCCTATATTTTTTCATAGAATTGTTGTGCTTGTTCAAAACTGAAAACAAATCCTGTGCTGCTGTTTGGAGGGCACAGAATATCTAGGAACTACTTAGCATCTGAATTTAAAGCCCTTAGGAATGGGCTTCCCAGTTTGGATACCAGGAGCCAGGAGCCCACGTGGTGAAATATACCCAGAGGCTTCCTAGATCATTTCTTTCTCTTGTCACAAAAGGCTTCAGATGTCCAAAATTTGTAAGTTGAAGTTATCTTTTACTTAAAAAAAATAATTTTTTCCAGTTGTGCTTTTGCACTGCTGAATTTTGGGAGGCAACTGCTCTTTTAATGGCCCCAACTGAGAAATATACCATTTCATTCCATTGGTGCCTACTTGAAGAAGGGAGACTGAAAAGAAATTTGGAAAGGATGATACATTTGTTAGGGTACTTCAGAGATGTCTACATTTATTGTTCCTCACAATTACTCTGTAAGACTGATTGTTCTGGGGGTTTTATGGTTAAAGTAAAAAATAATGGATTTCTTTCCAGACTGGCCTCCTTTCTCTGCTGTATTCCTCACTACCTAAGGTATGAGACTGACAGAATTATAGCAGCTTAGAATCCTGATGAAGTTAAGTATATGGAAGCTGGATTTTTCTCTACGGTCTCTCTTTAAGTCCAAAGGTCAGAGGGGATACTATTGGTAAAGATGCTCTGAAAAAATGAAAAATACAAAGCCAAACCAAAATAATATTCTGGTTTGTGTCTTTATTAGCAATAAACTGAAATGAGACCTTGTAGTTTCAGAGGTTCCATTTCTTTGGTCATTAATCTTGCCTTCCTGCTTATGTTCTTCCTGTACAAAATTCAAAAAATCTTTTTTGAATGCTACTGTGTATTAGAAACTATGCTTGCTAGCCTCTGGGTATCCAACGGTCAGTAAGATACATATGATCTCTACTCTTATAGAGCATATTTGACAACTGAATTTATAACTTTTGTAATTTTCTTTTTATTATTTCATCTGCCCACCCCACTCTGACCAGCCAAGCCTGTCCCACTTTAATCCTTAATTCTTCCCATGGGTGCTGAGGTTCTCTCTCTTACACTCCTGTGCACTTGTTATTTGCATCCTGGGTATCCTCTTTGGCAGGATATTTTAAACTGTGAATAATGTGCCATGATTGTCAATTACACTCATTGTTGCAGAAACATAGATTATTTTTGAGTGGTTAAAAAGAATTTGTCTTAGGTAATCAACAATAGCACAAGAATAGCCAAGTCTAAGTGATATGAGTATGGAGAATAGGTCTCAAAGAATAGGGGCTGATCAGCCACCATTTGCTGCAAAATCAATAGCATGACAATTTCAGTGGCCAGAGTCAATCATTACATTGTTGCCTTGGAATAAACCTCCACTTTTTTTTTTTTCCTGATAATGTGATGTGTTTGCTATTTCATTTTTGGGCAATTGCAAGTTGGAGTTGAATTCTGAATGATTATATCCAAGAAATAATTGCATATATTGTACTTCACAATGTAAACATCAAAGATACATAAAAATGGAGAGAAGTTTTGTTGAGTTGATGATGAATATTAAAGAATGACTCCTACAGATAGTATTGCTCTATAACAAAGTGAAGTTGTGAAGAAAAGTGTAATAATTTGGTGAAGTTTTCTATTAGTAGTTTATCACTCCAGAAAAAAAAAAAAAGTTACTTATGAAGGCCACTTAGTTTTAACTAAAAGCAGTTTTCTATTTTTTAAATTAAATATCATTTTGGATTATTAAAATGGCCATCTATAAGGAAGGGTTTTGAACGTTAAAAAATGATTTCAGTTAAAATGATCACTGTGTTTACATAGTTTTCCAAGGTCAGTGCTTCCAAAGGCAGCCCAGGGATGGGCCATAAGTTTCTGAGTTACAGTCTTGGCTTTGCCACTTTGCGTCCTGGTGGGAGAAGGTCGAGAAAACCATAAATCATTCGATTATTATCAAATGCTCTCACTATCTACTAAGATTTTTTTTTTTTATTTTATTTTTAAACTTTACATAACTGTATTAGATTTGCCAAATATCAAAATGAATCCGCCACAGGTATACATGTGTTCCCCATCCTGAACCCTCTTCCCTCCTCCCTCCCCATACCATCCCTCTGGGTCGTCCCAGTGCACCAGCCCCAAGCATCCAGTATCGTGCATCGAACCTGGACTGGCAACTCATTTCATCTACTAAGATTTTTTAAGAGTAAAATAAGAAAACAGTATTGAAAGCACATTGCAAAATAAAAATGAACAAAAAGCCAAAACAGCAAAGCAAAAAACATTCCCAAATAGTGTTGTGTGATCCTCAGTTGTGTCACATGCTTCTGTACCAAGTCTTTTAAGCCTTAGGCTTTTTTTTTTTGAAAATAGAATTGGTCCATTATAAACAGAGTAACAAAAATCCTTTACTTTTATTGTTAGAAAAAGTTGTTATTGATGGTTCAAATGGTTCCCTAAGTTGTGGATATTAAAATCCTTTATGTCAAGGCCAAGAATGATGAATGGTTATGTAGTTAGAGCCCTGACCTTGCTTCCGAGTTCCTTCTATTGCCTACATTGGTCATATACCACACACATGGAATTTGGGGGTATAGCCCCATTATTCACACAGGGATTGGGAATAAGACATTTAGCTTAAAGCTGTCTTAGTATCATGACTGTCATCCTCCCAAATCCTTTACCATTATGGCAGTCTGGATTTCTATGTTGGTGTTAGTGCTTCTGTACTCATGATTTGGCCATGTTTATAGTCCTTGGCCTCCTGAATTTAAGTTAGTCAACAGCATTTATTAAGTCCTCGCCAACTGTTTGACTGCTCTATAGCAGTCATACCCCACAGAGCTGCACACCAGTGATACCCTGGAGGTTCAGAGAATTAACATTCTAGGTTGGGATTTAAGCTCTTCAGAGAATCTGGCTCACTGAACATTAAAAACAAAATGTATTACAACTACTAAAAACAAACAATAATACCACAGTGCTATGACAAAAATCATCTTTTCTACAAATTCATTTAAAACAAAAGCAAGTTTTACAGGTCTTCATCTTTGCCTTATACTTTAAAATATTAAATGCCCAGTTTATATTTTTCTAGAAGAGGCCATTACATAGCATTAATTTACCATCAGGGTTGCCTTTCAATATAAGATGAATCATATCAAGAGAGACCTAGATGTTGCTCAGGAATGATAGTCTCTGAAGGGATATTTGAAGGCAAACAAGGGTTTGAGGAAACAGTGAGAAATCTTCAGTATGTATGCATATGAAGACATAAAAGATTCTGTGTTTTTTTTTTTGGAATTGCTCATGCAGGGATTCAGATCTATTTCCTCACCCAAAATAAATGAAGTAATTGGCAAAGCAGTCAGAGAGGAGCATCTCCTCCAGTGGGTAGTATTGTTGTCTATTTAGAAAGCATTTGTATGTTCTGACTTTTCAAACCAAGGCTGAAACCTCTTAAGATGAGAAGGGAAAATAAAAAACACCCCCCTTTAAAAATGGAGGAGTTAGATGTGGACTAAGGTGGCCTAGCATAGATATAAGTGAAAATATTTCTAATAGAGTTTTCTCATGACCCAGTATTTTCTGAGGAGATTATGAGATGGTCTTCTATCACTATATTTCAAAGTTCTGATCAAATCTTTATGGTTTTTTAGATATATTGTTTGCATAAGCAAGGTCAATTCTTAGCCAGAGTATACTCATTCCACTAAAAATATCAAAGGGTACTGAATTATCAGTGAGTCCAAACAGGCACCAAACCCCTATTACTTCCATTACTCCTAGAAGAGTAACTTAATTCTGAGGTGAACCATCCATCTTCTAGTTTAAGCTCAGAGGTATAGAAAGTTGCAAAGAATGCCATTCCCATCCTTCCAATAAGTAAAAATCCAGACCCACTGCACATTCATGACTTTAAAGAATCCATCAAAGAATTGAAGTTGTAAAACAGCCAACCAACCCTGAATCTGGCAAGAGGCAGACACACCCATCAAGGAGAAGGAGAATGCTTATAAAGCAGTAAGGAGAGTTAGCTAAAAGTTTTCAGAAACTATGCAGGTAAGAAGACAAAGGAGTGGCATCTTTTTAAGTCCTGAGACAAAACTGTTAACCTAGCATTCTATACTCAGTAAGAATATAATTAAAATATGAAGTAAAAGTTCTTTACTGGAGTGAACTATTCCAACTTTGGGTGGGTCCATGGGGTTGCAGAGTTAGACATGACTGAGTGACTAATACTTTCACTTTCAACTGTGTGTATATCTATAAACAGCAGAATCTAATTTGTTGTTGTTTAGTTGCTAAGTCCTGTCTGACTCTTTGTGACCCCATGGACTATAGCCCACCAGGCTCCTCTGCCCATGGGATTTCCCAGACAAGCATGCTGGACTGGGTTGCCTTTTCCTTCTCCAGGGGATCTTACCAACCCAAGGATTGAACCCAGGTCTCCTGCATTGCAGGCAGATACATACAGTTGGGCAACAATATTATATTTTAAACTCCAAATGTTTTTGCATTCTGTAGTGTGAAAGAAAATAGAGGAGACTTTTGTTTAGGGACACATTTTAATTGTGAACGGAAGCCCCCAGACTTGTTAGAAAGAAAGGTTACATTCTAAGGAAAGTAAACTCTTTTGCATAATAAAGTACGAGAATTTTTTAACATGCCCGTGGCTATTCAAGGGCATGTTCATTCAAGGGCTATTCAAGGGCAATTCAGGGAGCAGTGTTCTGGAGGACTCTGGGCAGTGAAAAGATGGGAGAAAGCCCCTGCAGGAAAAGACACACATGGATGCAGGTGGGGACTTACCAATGGTCCCCATAGTGGAGATGGCCTGGTTAAAACCACTTTAGGAGTACTGAGCTGTTGGGGTTTAAAGATTTTGTTTGTTTGCCTTGCTTATTTTTATTTTTTTTTCCCCTCAAATCTTTCTTTAAGCCTGTAATTACAATAGCATTGCAACAATTTTACCCCAGGGTGTGAGGAGGAAGAAGACTGCATTCACACTTGAGACAGGGAAGAAAAGTGCAGGGAGGGACAGTGATGGCACATTAACTGGGGCAGTTGTTCAAAGGAGCTGCGACAAATGCCACCTCGATCCACACAGGCTGGCTTCCCTGAAGGCTCAGTTGTAAGGCATCCACTTGCCAATGCAGGAGATGTGGGTTTCATCCTTGAATCCCGGAGATTCCCTGGAGAAGGACATGGCAACCCATTCCAGTATTCTTCCTTGGGAAATCCCATGAAAGAGGAGCCTGGCCCGCCATAGTCCATGAGGCTGCAAAAGAGTTCAATACAACTTAGTGACTAAACAACAGCACACAAGTTCCTCAACTTCAGGTATGCCCAGAAATGCTGGAAAGGACTCTGAATGTCATATGATTATCTGGCCAAGAGGGCTTCGTTCATTTTGTTTGTCCGCAGAAGTCTCAATACTTGGGGTCATTCAAATATTTTGTGTGTATATCCTGGTACTGGAGTACTTGGCCTAAGCTGTTGTTCAGTTGCACAGCTGTGTCCAACTCTTCTCATCCCCATGGACTGTAGCACACCAGGACTCCCTGTCCCTCACCATCTCCTGGAGTTTGCCCAAGTTCATGTCCATTGCCTTGGTGATGCCATCCAACCGTCTCATCTTCTGTCACCCTCTTCTTTTGCCTTTAGTCTTTCCCAGCATCAGGGTCTTTTCCAGTGAGTTGGCTGTTCACATCAGGTGACCAAAGTATTGTAGTTTCAGCTTTAGCATAAATCCTTCCAGTGAATTTTCAGGGTTGATCTCCTTTAGGATTGACTAGTTTGATCTCCTTGCAGTCCAAGGGACTCTCAAGAGTCTTCTCTAACACCACAGTTCGAAAGCATCAATTCTTCAGTGCTCTGCCTTCTTTACAGTCCAGCTCTCACAGCCATACGTGACTAATGGAAAAGCCATAGCCTTGACTATATGGACACTTTGTTGGCAAAGTGATGTCTTTGCTTTTTAACACACTGTCTGGGTTTGTCATAGCCTTCCTGCCAAGAAGCAATCATCTTCTCATTTCCAGCCTGCAGTCACCATCCGCAGTGATTTTAGTGCCCAAGAAGAGGAAATCTGTCGCTGCTTCCACCATTTCCCATTCTATTTGCCATGAAGTGATGGGGCCAGATGCCATGATCTTAGTTTTTTTAATATGTAGCTTTAAGCCAGCTTTTTCACTCTCCTCCTTCACCCTCATCAAGAGGTTCTTTAGTTCCTCTGTGCTTTCTACCATTAGAGTACTATAAGCTATGCTGTTTCAAATTACCTTATAAAATACTTTTGTAATACAATATTTTATAATGAAGATTCATTGAGTGCAACCAAATGCCAACACTTTATAAATATTTAATCATTTTAGTTAATATTGAGTTAATATTTACTCATTTTAGTTAATCTTCAAAACCAAAGTTCTATAATATGGGTACCATTTTTATCTGTATTAGATGGACAAACTGAGGTACAAAAAGAACTAGTACTTATGTTTAATATACCTGCAATATAAATATTTGAAATAATAGCATAAAATATGAGGAAAATCTCCTCCAAATTATGTAGGTTTTGATAATAAAAGTGAAAAGTCAAGGTATTTTAAAATATTTAAGTTCTATGCATACATCTTAATTAAAAGTGGATTTTTATACTGTTGTGTGGGTGTAGGGATGAAGAATATTAAGTTAGTTTCTTTCTTATAACTGTACATAGATTTTAAGATGGCACCTATGCAAACACAGCAATTTCTCTTAGTAAATTGACCATGTGGACCATATAACCCTTTGAGTATGTTTTTCCAAATGTTTCATTTCTAATTAGAGTAGTCTTTCAGATTGGAGTGACTAGATTTGCCTAAGTGAGTAGATAGATTTTCATCCTTCCTAGAAAACAGTTTTACAAAATACCTTTGAGTTTTAGAATTGCAAGAGCTTTTTTTCAAATCACTCCTTGGATGAGTTAATCCTTTCCTCTACCTCAGATCAACACAGTCTTCATCAATGTCCTTTCTCTGAAAACAATGTATATTTCTCTTTACATATCCTGCACGAGATAATTTTAGGAATCGACTGAATCTACTTAGACATATAGAGTTTTTTGTTTTTGTTCCTTGCTTTAAAAACAATTGTGCTCTCCTTGTGTGTGCAAAGGAGCAAACTAGATTGGTTTTGTGTACCTTAATCTTTTTTAAAAAAATTTTGTTTAAGTATAGTTGATTTACAATGTTGTGTTAATTTCTGGTATAGAACAAAGTGATTCAGTTAAATATATATATACTTTTAAATATTCTTTTCCACGATGATTTGTCACAGGATAGTGTCTATAGTTCCTTGTGCTATACAGTAGGACCTTGCTGTTTATTCATCCTGTATATACTGGTTTGCTTCTGCTAATCCCAAACTCCCAATCCTTCTCTCCCCCTTGGCAGACACAAGTCTGTTCTCTGTGTCTGTGAGTCTGCTTACATTCCTTTGTGTTGTCTTTTAGATTCCACATATAGGTGATATCCTATGGTATTTGTTGTTCTCTTTCCGACTACCTCGCTTAGTATGCTAATCTCTAGGTCTATCCCAAGTGCATTGCTGCTGCTGCTAAGTCGCTTCAGTCATGTCCGACTCTGTGCGACCCCATAGACGGCAGCCCACCAGGCTCCCCTGTCCCTGGGATTCTCCAGGCAAGAACACTGGAGTGGTTTGCCATTTCCTTCTCCAATCCATGAAAGTGAAAAGTGAAAGTGAAGTCGCTCAGTCATGTCTGATCCTTCGCGACCCCATGGACTGCAGCCTACCAGGCTCCTCCATCCATGGAATTTTCCAGGCAAGAGTACTGGAGTGGGGTCCATTGCTTTCTCCTCCCAAGTGCATTACTCTTGCTTAATCTTTCCACTCAGCTGATGCACACCTTCACAAATACCAATGTGTGGAGTCCATATTTGGACAGATACATAATCCTTTGTTCCAAATTCTACAATAGTTTAGCTTCTAAAGATAGCATGATTTTGCAACATCTAAGAAATAGTTTATTTCAGAAATCATGAGCCTAAAATGTGTTGTCAAGTACATATTTTGATCCCCAGACTTGAAAATATTTCTGTGATTAGATTGCTGTGCTTTCTATTTTTCATGGCTTTCTGTTTTCACTTGAGCTTTCCTAGATTTTTCCTCCTCTTTAAAATTAAACTACTGAATGTTTTCTTTTATTATTTCCATTAGTGAGCATAAAACACCCTAAAGAGACAGATGAATGTATTTTTCAGAATTGTATAAACAGTCCATTGTAATTTAGTAAGAAGTTCTCATCTGTTATTTCATCTATTATGTCATTATATATCATCTATGTAACCATCTGTTTCTCTCCATAGTTTTTTCTGAAGCATTTTCATTTTCTTATCAAGTGCTCTTTATTTTGTGTATACAGGGACCTCATTGGGGTAATTGCTATACAAAGAATTCATATCATGCTTTTCAATTGCAAAGTGATTTTCACAAACATTACCTTATTTGAGACTCATAATAACCATGTAAATTAGGCTGTGTTATTATCTCTCCTTTTTTTGCAGATAAGACAACACAGGAATTGGGAAGGCATTTGCACTGAACACTTTTAAACCCTAACCTTGAGGTCTGTTTTCTTTCCCTCCCTCTTTATTGATGTGTTCCTTTCCACTCTTAATCCTTAAATTATGTAGACCAGTGTTCAAAGGTCAGCCTATCAATTACTAGCTGTTAGTGAGCTATAGTTGAGTCTTAGTCAAATCATCCAAAATAATGTAGATTAGAATAAGTACATTGTATGCTTGTTATGAAAACTAAGAGCTCTAAGGCATGTTAAAATGTCTAGCACAGCACTATCTCTTATATAATAGTTGCATAACAAATACCATATTTCCTTTCCCCTTACTGCTACTTAAATTTTCTTCTGAAATTTTAAATTGTTTACCAAGTTTCACCCGGACTAGACTCTGAGAAGAATCATGATCAGTATAATTTATAAGGTAAAATTACAGCGGAAAAGAAAAAAAAAAATGAGGTGAGTTGTTTTCTGTGAAACTAATGTGAAATTTGAGTTTTAGTCTGTCATGTAGGATAGTGCAAACTAAAAATGATTTGCATGTCCACAAAAATTAAGTTAAAATGGTGCTAAAATCCAGAGGAATGGAAGTTAATGAAATAGGTTGTTTTATTCCTGTTACTTTAGTCTCTGAGTTTCTTTAGAATCTCTCTGCAGTAATAAAGGGTAAAAAGGTATGGATGCATTTATAATGTGTTATACTTGTCTCTCTCTCAGCACGGGTTAGTCTGATCTTATGGGAACTTAATGAAAACCATACATTTTTGTTAACTGGTGTATTAATGAATAAATCAAAAAAGATGGAGTTAGAAAACTGGCCCATTTCTTTATGTCTTGCTTTAACTAAGCTTTTCCCTTTCTCCATTCTACAGCAGCAATGACGTCTGTCACATAGACAGACCTGGAAATTAGCCCCAGCTAAGAATCCCTGTATTCTTTGTGAGGGAAAAGGATTTAGGATGCTAACTGAATGTTTCAGTTAAAAAAATTTTTTGAGCTAATTCATTTAAGAATTTTTCCCAACTATTGTATAGACCTATGGTAAAATTGAATAATATAAACAGTGGGGGCACATATTTTGTGTTGTTAAAGGTAATTGATATTAGCTTCCTCATTTTTGTATTTTGCTTGATGATGCTTTTCTACTCCAAGATTATAGATAATTTCACCCATGTTTTCTAACATTTTATGGTTTCCTTTTCTCCCCTAAATTTGACAAATTTATTTCTTTTCAAGTGTGTTAGATGCTGAAATGATACCTATTTGAAACAGTTTTTAAAGATTAATACTTTTCCATGGGGAGTTATCATACATGTGCTCTGATTGGTTATCATACAGAAGAAGGAAAGAAGGCATATTCTATAGTAATGCTAAATACAACATGAAAATTATAGAAAGTGTAATGAGAAAAGGTAGCTTTCTTCTTTTTTCTTCTTTTCAATCATCATGTTACATGAGGTACAGCCATATTAGTAAATAACTATTAACATATAAACCTAGGATGGAGTTGCCTGCTTATTCAGGGCTTCCTAGAAGAATGGGTGGCATGAAGAGACCCGTGATGTCTTATGAAGGAGAGTGGAGCATAAGGGGGGAAGATTGGTTAGGAAAGAGCCAGTGAGTTATTTCTCGTGAGAGATTAGCAAAGACAGGGACAATAGAACTGGCAAAAGAGAGTGATCAAATTCTTCTTCCTGTAGATAACATGCCAAGCAGAAATTCTGCCCCAAACCCCTAACCAGGATAATGCTCTTCTTCCCAAGGTTTTACTTTTAACTTTGGTAACTCTTGGTTAGGCCTTTTGAGTTTTTGATTAGTCTTGTAGGGGTGAGGATTGGTTAGTCTTTGCGTGTGACTCTACCCACATCTTACTCCAGGCACTGTCAATCTACCTGGATTAGGTAGGGTGGTTTGCAGCCTGAAATCTAGAAAATCTAAGTCCCAGGGCTCTGGTCCCAATAGCATAGTCCTCTGGGGCATGAAACCTGTGTATCATCCAGTATCACGTTTAATTAACAGCTGGGTTGTGGTCCTGAGTTCTATCCAACAGCTTTAGTCCTCCTACCATTTCTTAGGAACCCCAGCAGGGTCTAAGTGAGCCAAAATTTTCATCACATCTTCCCTGACTGTAAGTTTCCTGTTGACTAAATCATTTTGTGAACATGTTTTCATTTTTTAACATTTAGTATTTTGTCCCCTCTATAATCAAGGTTTTTACAGATAAGGAATGGCATAGACATTCAGTCATATATTGTTTTCCAAATTAGTGTCCCCTTATTTTTGCACCTTTTGGTGAATAATCTATCTTTCTAATGGAAGTGGAAGTTTTTTGAATAGGAGAAAAGAAAAACGACTTTTAGATTTCATTCAATTTTTGTTTGTTTGTTTTGTCACATGAGGGAGGTTACACAGCCTCATAAAAAAATTCCACTTTAAAATGAGGTTTAAGTACTAACCTGGGTTTCTGGGTGATTTGCCTGTTACTTGGAAGTAAAGGATTTCTTTTGAAGATTTTGTGCTTTTGAACAGTTAGTATTATTTTTACTTGATTGTTAGTATTATTATTACTTGTAATTTAGGAATAAATTTATTGTTAATATCTCAACTCATTACTTGATTTAGCTCCATGTTGAGTTTGGGAAGAAGTATTTTTATTAAATGATAATTTTCCCTTAAATGAAGTAGTACAAAGGAAAAGAATAATAGGAGAAACCAGGGAATAAATGGTTATTTGGCAGTTTGGAGTCTTAACTGTTATCCAGTGGAAGTCCTAATAAATGGTTATTTGGAAACTAATGGGCAACTTGGAGATCTTTTGAGGTTAATATAATTAAATGATACATTCATTTGTAGGAAAGGCTTCTACAAGGTGCCTGCTGCTAGAAGGCTTTCTCCTCAAGTACCTTCTCCTCCTCTGCGTTATGCCCAGATCTTCAGCAGGGCAGGCAGTACAGGCACCCTGGGACCTGTCTCCTCTTCTTTCCAATTCAGTGTCAATGTTCTGCTCCTCAGTCTTACCCCTCTTCTGCTTATCTCAAGACTTGGAAAGGACATGAGAAACAGTGCCTTCTGAAAATAATGGTGGTAAGAAATAAGCTCATAGTCTTGTCTCATAGTCTATGACTATAAGCTCAGTCTGTGACTAAGCCTTTAGTCATAACTAAAGGCTTACAATACACAGTAGAGGGCGTATCTTTTCGTAGTCTTAATGTGGCCAATTACTTTGCATTTCACCCTCATCCCTTTCCAGGGACCTGAAAGTGCTTTCCTGACGTGAGGAGGACAGTTAGTGTAATCATTAGAAGAGAAATAGATACAGTATAATTTGGGATCATCCTGTTCATTGTCCATTTAATTTTTCGTCAGACCCACATGTGCTTCTGCACTTGGGTGTATGTAAAGCCAGATTTCCTACTAGAAAGAGCAAAGAATTCCAGAAACGGCCACTCAAGATACCAAGTTTCTCAGAGGAAATGAATGATTTCCAAACCTGCTCAGTGAGAAAGCAACTAGAAGTGGGCTCAAGAGGTAAAGATATAGAGTCAAATAGGCAGGGCAAAAGGGATAGAAATAGGAGTGGGGAAGATGATGATGGAAAGGAGAAGAAGGAAGCACATTTCCATATTATAAAACTGACCAAAGTAGTTGATGAAACAATATAACTAGCCTAGAGTTTAACCCAGGCTTTCAATTAAAAAGAGGTTTTCAATTAAAAACCTCTTTCTCCTTCTTTCAAAATGACCTTGAATTTCAGTTTAGCGAAACTGAAATTTTGGTGCAGCTGTTATTTGATAATAACACATTGTGTTTTTCAGTTTACTTAGATTGTTTAAAAAACAGATAACTGAAAACCATCTGTTTATGTTTCTGTATAATTTGCTCTCAGGACAGGGACTAGGAACAAATCATTGAAAATTCTGCTAGAAAAGTCTCTCATTAATTTAAGGAGTTCTAGTGGCTCAGTCTGTAGTGCCAGGTGAAAAGGCTTCCAAGTGCGGGTGTTTTCTGAGACAAGCAGAAAATTAATTTCTTCCCTTGCGCTTTGTGGTTGGGTGGCATCTTTTTTATTTTCCTGGCAGTGTCTCTCACAATGTCATGTGCACTTGAATAATCAGGAAAAATTCATATTATTAAACTTCACTCCATGAGACTTTGATCAGTCTGTCTGGGAAGGGTCAGGAAATGCCATAGTTAAACAATTCTCCAGAAGATTTGGGCATAGGAGAAGGAAATGGCAACCCACTCCAGTGTTCTTGCCTGGAGAATCCCAGGGACAGGGGAGCCTGGTGGGCTGGCGTCTATGGGGTCGCACAGAGTTGGACACGACTGAAGTGACTTAGCAGCAGCAGCAGCAGCAGTCCAAGGACCACAGTTGGATAAATACCGCTTCTTAGAATGATAAATATGTGCCACATTTTGGAGACGTAAATTCAGGACAGGTATCCTGAAGCTTGACTGTCAATACCAAGAACTAAATTAAACACACACACACACACACACACAATGCCCAAAACAACTCAAAGAGCATAACAACAAAACAAATGGTTCAAAGCAAAGTGAAACCCAACAATGGATTTTAAATAGGTCCTTAGAGATATAATAGAATCAGATCAAACTCAACTACTGAGACACAAATAGGCCAACTCTAAGTTGATGTTGAGAAATAACGGAAAACCTTTTAAAGGATTGTAGTTAATTCCAGTTTTTGACACCAAGCCCTGGGCTCTGGAAAGCATTATCGGTTTTATGCAGAGCACTGATCCCCCATTTATGGGCCATGCTGGGTAAATCTATTTTGCTGAAGTTTCTTTTGTCATACTGTGTTGTATTTTGTTGGATGTATATTCTAATTTTTTGTTTTAACTGAAGGTTTTAAATTAAAAATATTCTTCCCTTTACTCCCCACCTCCAACCTTGTAAAGGACATAATACAGTTTTTTTACTTGTTAAGAGTAGAACACTGGGAGAATTTACTCATTTGAAAATGGTGGTCGGTGTGGCAGGCTGGATCTTTCTCAAGGACGTGTATTCTGCCACTAAAGATGGGCGGGATTTCTGGATGACCATTGGCTTCATCGTGCCTCAGATTCTTCCTCTGTGAATTGGGGGCAGGGTATAGTTAATGATTTCTGAGGTCCTCTCTAATGGTAAACAGAATAAGAATGTGCTAAGTGCGTTTATCTGTTCTCTCATGTAAATCTCACTACAACCCTTCATTCCAATCAGGAATATTGTCATTAGAGATAAATTTAGAAGAAGATAGATTTAACAGTACCTGTATTCATTTTCAAGGGGTAGTGCTGAATTCTTCCCATATCTTTTCACTGGCAGGGTTGAGTTTTGAGCTGTCTTATTTGTGATTGCTTTTTTAGGGGCTATCTGTTAGCAATTGACATGGAGAGGAGTGTAGGACTATGAAGGGGAGGAGAGAAGCAGCTATGTTTCAATCCTAAGACTGCAAGTTTGTACAGATGACAATTATTGCTGGACTTCGACTATGGAATCTAAAACAATGGCTGCTATTTGCGCCTCTTGCCATTAGGTGGGGCAGTTGAAGAGTCAGAAAATTGCATTTTCAAGTAAAGTGATTTGTTCTCAATGCTTTTCTCATTCTGAAAGTCATGTGATAAAAGATACTTTGCTCTTATAGAGTTAAACTCTGAAAGTGGCCAGACCTCTAGTTTCCTTTAAAATTCTGTCGCTGAGGAAGAAGGGGTATATGGGTGGTGAAATTAATAATATAATAGGTTTTGATCTTAATATAAAATTTGCATTTAGGATTCAAAAGCCAAAATGGAGTCTGAAGCCAACTTATATATTACATTTTTTCAGAAGAGTAAGCAAAGTGTGTGAGGTTGGGGGAGCAAAAATGACAAGTTTATGAAAATCCAGAAAGGGGAAAGCAGCCATGGTAGTTATCGCAGCCCTCTTCTCAATGCCTATTGATTTCCTTTAGCATCCTGGGCACTTAACTGCTTCACTCTCCTTCCACTTTTTTTTTTTTCCCAAAAAAGTCCATGCCAATTAATTTATCTGGCACTTAATGGATAATTCATTAAGAAAACCTTTTGTGCCAAGCACATCATGGTGAATTTTGATTGCTAATGCTACCTGGGCTCTGCTTTGAAGTGTTTTTATTGACCCACTCATAGATTTAAGTTGTTTTCATGGAACTTAAAAAATAACTTAGGAAAATTTCAAATCAATTCTTTAAAGAATAGCAACTTTATACTTATATTTGTCAGTGTCCAATTTTAGGACAAAGTATGAGAGATATGGAGAGGAAGACAAGAATACTAGGGTAGATGAGAGAAATACTACTTGTTATTTTATCTTCTTAAAACTAAGAGTCCATGTGAAAGTCACTCAGTTGTGTCTGACTCTTTGTTCATGTCCTCTATCCATGGAAATCTCCAGGCCAGAATACTGGAGCGGGTAGCCCTTCCCTTCTCCAGGGGATCTTCCCAATCCAGGGATTGAACCCAGGTCTCCCACATTGCAGGGAGATTCTTTACTGTCTGAGCCACCAGAGAAGCCCAAGAGTACTGGAGTTGATAGCCTATCCCTTTTCCAGAGCACCTCCTGACCCAGGAATTGAACTGGGATCTCCTGCATTACAGGGGGATTCTTTTCCAGCTGAGCCACCAGGGAAACCCAAGAGTCCATAAGGCTATAATATTGAAGTTAGAGGGGAAATAGTAAATTTGGAAATTTACCCTTCAGATCAAAAAAACTTTTCATGAGACAGAGCAGTGAGATTTGGGAGTTTAGAAAAGAAGAATTAATGAGGAAATCTACACAGTAAATACTTGAATAAATAAACAGGCCAGCAAAATGTTTTCCAACTTTCCCTAACATGTGTATACTTATTAGTATTGTTGTTTAAGGTAGCTAATATCCCTACAACTAACAGAGCTCTAGCATTTTATCAGTTCCAGATTCCAAGGAAGTTTACATGAGCTTTTTAGAGGCTATAAATTACAAAATTTGACATAAATCTCTAACATCTCAAATGATGCTCATTTGCACAAAGAAACTTGAGAACAGACTGGATTTGTACATTGATATAATTTTAAATGGTAATCAACATCATAGTTTCTCCTGACAATTCCTTCCTCAATTTCCAATAAGTCAGTGAAAGAAAGAGATGAGAATCATGTTTGGGCTGTTTTGCCAACTGAGTAGTATATGGTACTAATTAACAGTAAAAATATTGAAATGAATATAAAGTATGTAGATTCACAAATGTTTCATTTTATTTCATTAGACAGAACTCATCCTTAACCTCTTATCTAAAACAACCCTCTCTTCATTCTCTAACTCTTTACCTTCTTTATTTTTCCCTAGTAGTACTAATCACAACCTGACATGTTTTATGGTAATTTTTTAATGAATTGTTTGTTCCCACTAGCTTCATAAGGGCAGAGAATTTCTTTGCTTTTTCTCTAATGTTTCCCTATAGCTTAGAACATTCCTGGTACCCAGTAATAATCATAATCATTAATAATAATCTCAATAATCATTTGGATAATGAATGTATAATTGAAATAAGGAAATTCATGTGGCTAATAAATGATTGAAAAGTGCTCAGCTTTGCCATAAACCAATGAAAGTAAAACCATTTTTCATCAGTGAGTGATATACACAAAAATATGAATCAGTTCGGTTCAGTTCAGTCGCTCAGTCATGTCCGACTCGTTGCGACCCCATGAATCGCAGCACGCCAGGCCTCCCTGTCCATCACCAACTCCCGGAGTTCACTGAGACTCACGTCCGTCGAGTCAGTGATGCCATCCAGCCATCTCATCCTCTGTCATCCCCTTCTCTTCCTGCCCCCAATCCCTCCCAGCATCAGAGTCTTTTCCAATGAGTCAACTCTTCGCATGAGGTGGCCAAAGTACTGGAGTTTCAGCTTTAGCATCATTCCTTCCAAAGAAATCCCAGGGCTGATCTCCTTCAGAATGCACTGGTTGGATGTCCTTGCAGTCCAAGGGACTCTCAAGAGTCTTCTCCAACACCACAGTTCAAAAGCATCAATTCTTCAGTGCTCAGCCTTCTTCACAGTCCAACTCTCACATCCATACATGACCACAGGAAAAACCATAGCCTTGACTAGACGGACCTTTGTTGGCAAAGTAATGTCTCTGCTTTTGAATATGCTATCTAGGTTGGTCATAACTTTCCTTCCAAGGAGTAAGCGTCTTTTAATTTCATGGCTGCAATCACCATCTGCAGTGGTTTTGGAGCCCCAAAAAATAAAGTCTGACACTGTTTCCACTGTTTCCCCATCTATTTCCCATGAATTGATGGGACCAGATGCCATGATCTTTGTTTTCTGAATGTTGAGCTTTAAGCCAACCTTTTCACTCTCCTCTTTCCCTTTCATCAAGAGGCTTTTTAGTTCCTCTTCACTTTCTGCCATAAGGGTGGTGTCATCTGCATATCTGAGGTTACTGATATTTCTCCCGGCAATCTTGATTCTAGCTTGTGCTTCTTCCAGTCCAGCGTTTCTCATGATGTACTCTGCATTTGGCAAAACTAATACAATTATGTAAAATTTAAAAATAAAATTAAATTAAAAAAATATATATATGTATAAAAAAAAGAAGAGATAGATCTCGATCTCTCTCAGTCTCTCTCTCTCCGCCCCTTCTCCCCCACTTCTCTCTCAGAGGAAAGGAAACATGAAGACAAAGTGGCCATCTCCAAACCAAGGAGAGAGGTCTCACCAGAAACCAAACCCTGCAGGAACCTTGATCTTTGACTTTGTAGCCTCCAGAACCATGAGAAAATAAATTTCTTTTGTTTTTTTTTTTTTTTTTTAAAAAAAGAAGTTAAATAAGCAGGGTGACAATATACAGCCTTTGCGTACTCCTTTTCCAATTTGGAACCAGTCTGCTGTTCCATGTCCAGTTTTAACTGTTGCTTCCTGACCTGCATACAAATTTCTCAAGAGGCAGATCAGGTGGTCTGGTATTCCCATCTCTTTCAGAATTTTCCACAGTTTATTGTGATCCACACAGTCAAAGGCTTTGGTATAGTCAATAAAGCAGAAATAGATGTTTTTCTGGAACTCTCTTGCTTTTTCCATGATCCAGAGGATGTTGGCAATTTGATCTCTGGTTCCTCTGCCTTTTCTAAAACCAGCTTGAACATCTGGAAGTTCATGGTGAATACCCAGTGCTTATTAGGTTGAAGTAAAACAGACATTGTTACAAAATTGCAAAACATTTTGCTGGGAAGTATATTGTAAGTATGTGTATCATTAAAATCTCTCTACACCATATTTTGGAGAAGGAAATGGCAACCCACTCCAGCATTCTTGCCTGGAGAATCCCAGGGACGGGGGAGCCTGGGGGGCTGCCGTCTATGGGGTCTCACAGAGTCGGACACGACTGAAGCGACTTAGCAGCAGCAGCAGCAACCATATTTTAATTCTAGGAATATATTTAGGAAAAAACTCCAAAATAAAAAGTAGTCTTTATTGAAGAAAAGTCTTTACTCAACACTGCTGATTTAGTGAGAGTAGTTTAAAAATCCTAAATACCTCAAAGGAGAGGGAAGCATTAAATTATGATACATCATTCGCACACTATAGTATGTAAACATTAGAGTTAGATTTACTAAGAGTTTTTAAAACATGGAAAACTGAGACCAGAATTTTAAATTAATTTTTAAAAGAATATGGAAATCAGAATATGTGATATTATTTTAATAGCATTTTAAAAGTAGAAATTATGCCAAAATATTAACAGAGACAGAGGCAGATAAGATTGTAGATTATTTTGTTTTACATTTCTCTATACTTTTATTTTCCAATTTTTCTGAAACAAAACTTTTATAGCTGAAAAATAATTTTAAATTATTTTAAACTTTATTTTAGAATTTTGATAATCTAGAACTGATTATGTTTTATGCTACAGACTTATGGCTTTTCATGAAGAAATTAATATAGTCTAGTATTACCTTTATTATCTAAGAATATACTTGAAACTTAAGAATTTCTAAGTAAAATTAAATTTTAGCACATCACTGAGACTTCTAGGGGAGTGCTCACTATAGGAGTAAGAAGAGCTAAAGTCTAAGGAATATTAGCATATCCCTTTAACCATCAAAAATGTTTTCATCTTTGGATTCTGGTCAATGAAAAGAGATGAGTTACTTGGATTTATATATCCAATAATTGGATATATATTGTCCTTATTTAGGACTAGTGAAATTACTGTTGAATGAGCTCAGACCAAGACTAGTAAAGGGTATTTGAGTTTGAGAGAGAGTGAGAGGCCTCAGCTACATGGTATGAGAAAGCAGCAGGACCTTCCAGGAAGTAGCAATTAACTGTGATCCTCTCTTGTGACTAATTCAAGTTCTGGACAGAAAGTTCTTTCTAGCCTCTTTTTCTAGTAGCTTTGAAAACTGAATGTTGATTCTTGGATTGTTAGGCATGTTTCAAAAATTCTGCCTCTGTCCGCAGCATTCCTAGCCCCTAAATTGACCAGCTTGACTGCATAAGCTTCTCATTCTCTCATGATCTGTGTCATTGGCCAGAAACTGTGAACTCAGCCAGCACACTGGGGCATCAGGCCAAAGCACAACATTTAATAAGAAGGCTTTCCTATCATTTGATTCACTTAATTCAAAGTTGAATGAGCTATTGAATTTGGTTCAAGAACATTCGCTAATTGTTGAATTGGTTCTCAGATGTTTATAAGTGGAAGGCCTTTGAAATTGTTTGCTATTTGATATTGAGATAGGAGGGAAGATGAAATAAGAAAATACATTGTACCTGAACATCTACAATTATAACCTATTGTTTATTGAGTAAAGGTCTATGGGTTGTAACTCATTTCTACACAGTCTAACACAGTGCCTGGCATGTGAAAGTGAAAATTGCTCAGTCGTGTCCGATTCTTGGCGACCCCAAGAACCATGGAAGTCTCCAGGTCAGAATACTGGGGTGGGTGCCCGTTCCCTTCTCCAGGGATCTTCCCAACGCGGGGATTGAACCCAAGTCTCCCGCATTGCAGGAAGATTCTTTACCAGCTGAGCCACAAGGGAAGCCAAAGAATACTGGAGTGGGTAGCCTGTCCCTTCTCCAGGGGATCTTCCTGATCCAGGAATCAACCAGGGTCTCCTGCATTGCAGGCAGATTCTTTACCAACTAAGCTATGAGGGAAGCCCTTATAAATATTTGTCAAGTGAATTTCAGACACTTCATTTTTTTGTTTTTTAATCTGTTTGTGTAACAGAGCCATTTCATTTTTTAACTAATAATTTTAGAATACAAAACTCATTCTGCATTTGAATCCAGGATATGTAAAGAGCTACTGTAAATCAATAAGGATGAGACAGATATCCCAATAGGAGAACAAACAGAAGACTTGAAGAGGTACTTCAGCAAAGAGGATATCCAAATGGTCAATAAATATATGAAAGGGGGCTCAATCTAATCATCAAGGAAAAACAAAACTACAGTTTAATAACACCATATATCCACAAGAATTGCTACAACAAAAAAGACAATATCTAGTGTTGACAAGAATGTGGAGCACTGAGAATCCTCAGTCACTGTCTCTGAGGCTGTATATTGGTACTTTGCACATCTGTTTGGCAATATCTACTCATAATGAAAACACATATCCTATGACCCAGTGATTCTACTCCACTGTACATGCCAAACATTGTTGCATGGAGATGTTTATCAAAAAACTGCACCAAAATGTTCATAGCAACACTATTTATATTAGACAACAATTGGAAAATACCCAGCTGCCCATCCAAAAAAGAACCAATGGCTAAATTGTGGTATATTCACACAATTTAATACTAATCAGTGATGAGAATGAATGAATTACAACTATGTTCAAAAATGTTGATGTATCTCCCAGACATAAGTTTTCCAGGCACAGAAGAGTGCATTCTGTCTGACTCCATTTATATTAAGTACAAAAATAAGTAAAACTATATTTTGGTGCTAGCCATCAAGAGAGTAGTTACTGGGGCAGGTGGTTAGAGACTAGAAAGGGGGCACATGGGGGACTTTTAGGGTACTGATAATACTCTGTTTTTTTCATCTGGGTACTGATTATATCATGCACTCTTTGTAAAAGTTTACTTATTTGTATGGCTATGATTTGTGCATTTTTTGGTATATATTTTATTCTTCAATAAATGGTTAAAATAATTTTTTATCATTTTTTTTTCAGTTAACTCACCAAATTTTGATTTTGAGCTTACCATGTGATCATATAAACAGCCCCAGAGCGTCTCTCTTGGTGTCATCTCATGATGCCATGGCAAGCATTAACTCTTAAATCCTCTGCCTGAAATGTTTATGATGGAAGAATAGTTGGGGTTTTTTTCTCTTTTTTTAACAGAAGAGAGCAAAGGGGAAAATATTTTGCTTTGAGGAGACATTTTTGAAGTTGTTTTCTCAATGAGTTTAATCATTTGCTGAACTTCCTCATTCACATTGAGAAAGAATTTATACTTTGTTAGAAGGAATATGAGCAATACAGTTATCAGATAAGTAGGGTGAGTTATCACATAATCCAGACTGTGAATTATTGACAAATGACTCTACATTATAAAAACTTAAAGGTTTTTTTTTTTTTAATCAAAACATAAGTCCCTGTTTGTTAATACTCCTGAGTCTGCTGCAGTGTCTGCATGAGCTATTTCCAAGTTTCCATTTATGATAAGGAGCTGTGGTGCATGAATAAACCCACACTTTTACCTACGTGTATAGAAATAGCAAGGGCTTCCCTGGTGGCTCAGTAGTAGAGAATCCACCTGCCAAAGCAGGAGACCCAGGAAGATCCTCTGATCGAGGGGTAAACCCACTCCAGTATTCTTGCTGGGAAATCCCATGGCCAGAGCAGCCTTGCAGTCTGCTTTGTCTATGGGGTCGCAAAAGAGTTGGACATGACTAAGCAAATAAACAACAACAACAATAACTCCAGTACTTGGCCACCTGATGCAAAGAACTGACTTATTTGAAAAGACTGTGATGCTGGGAAAGATTGAAGGCAAGAGGAGAAAGGGACGACAGAGGATGAGATGGTTGGATGGCATCACCGACTCAGTGGACATGAGTTTGAGTAAACTCCTGGAGTTGGTGATGGACATGGAGGCCTGGCATGCTGCAGTCCATGGGGTCACAAAGAGTCAGACACAACTGAGCGACTGAACTGAACTGAAACTCATCCTCTTACCTAGTTGCTTTTTATTGTACATTCACAGTTTTCCTAACCCTCAGGATTATAGCTGGAAAAGATAGGAATGCTTGGCTATCCCCTGAAGGAGTATGAGCTTTATTATTGAGGCCAAGTCATCTACCTTTATTTGGATGCAAACCTAGTAGTCAGGGACCTTGTCATATCTATTTTCTGTAAAGTACTTTCTGTACTTGTCAAAATCAATAACTGGATTTAAAATGACAGCACAAAATTCAGCCTTCAGAATAAAACGGCTGCTTATTTGCCTTGAGGAAGTATTCCTTTCAATGCTCTGCCACCACTGAGTATAGATTCTCTCTGAGAGATACATTTTAAAAACTATCACCAAATTTTCCTATTATCTAACATCTCTGCCAACTATCCAGTGTCATTTAATTATAATAAAAATAATGTATGGAATATTTAATATTTTATGATTACAAAATATATTTTTCACCTGGATTTTCCTGTTGAACTTCGACAAAAATCCTACGGTTATGTCTTGTATCATACCATTTTGCTTCTCGTGGCTCAGCTGGTAAAGAATCCGCCTGCAATGTGGAGACCTGGGTTCTATCCCTGGGTTGGGAAGATCCCCTGGAGAA
Source organism: Bubalus kerabau (assembly GCF_029407905.1). NCBI lineage: Eukaryota > Metazoa > Chordata > Mammalia > Artiodactyla > Bovidae > Bubalus > Bubalus kerabau. The sequence continues at coordinate 20,990,283 of NC_073641.1, forward strand.
GGGAAAGGCTCCCCACTCCAGTATTCCAGCCTGGAGAATTCCATGGACTGTATAGTCCATGGTGTCACAAAGAGTCGGACACGACTGAGTGGCTTTCATTCATGCGTGCCATTTTGCAAATGAGGAAACTGAGACTACTAAGACTCAGAGATAGAACTTAGTTTGCATAACTAAGATGTAGGTTGCAAGTTTTCCATCCTAGTCAGAACTTTTTCTGTTTTATTCCACCCTTGTACGTTTCATGGTTATATTTACCTTTCATGTAGCACTATAGAATAAGAATGATAGATTTAGTATATTTTTTAGTTCATTCAATATATATTATATGCTCTCTGTGTGCCACATACTGGTCTGGATATTAGCAATATTAATATAATGGTGAACGATATGTAAGCAATCCTACCTTGATGGAGCTCATAGCTGCTAGTGGGAGTACAGACGAATAACTAAACAATTAAATAGGAAGTTTCCCCCTGTGGTTATCTTCTTCCATGTACTATGCTAGGATATACATAGGATGTCATGGGAATATACAGGAAGGGCATATACTGTACTGAAACTTGTACTGAAAAAAACTTTCACCCTGTCCAAAGTCTTCAATTAAATGATACCAGAAAATAGAATCTACTAGATATTCTAGATGACCAGTTGGCAGGGAAAAGTGATATTTGGAAAACATGCTTGAAAATTACTTTCAGTGGGAAATAAAGACTATAAACCAATAAAAGTAACTGTTAGGCTAATTGTGATTGGCTATGGTTCAGTGTCTGGATTTCAAATGTAATTCTGAAAAAGAAAAAAAAATAGGAAATGAGCGTACAACAAAAATCAGATTAGGCTCAACTTTATTGACCATAGTTGTAAACATAGACAGATCTGAGATATCCTTGAACACTTGTAGTGAAAATTGTAACACTGCTATTTTGTTTTTAATGGTTCTCCATAGCAAAATGTCTCCATCTATCTTTAACTTGCCCGGAAAGAATCACTACCCCTGAGAGTTCTTGGGGCTCACAGTATGGCTTTGTTCTATCCAAAACCCTTTGGATTGCTGGTTGAATGCAGATGTCCAGTAGAGTTTGACTATAGAAATGCATTAGTCATTACTTATATGTGCATCTTTCTGTAAGTTCCCAACAGCAGCCATGTCCTTGTGTTTAAAAATTACTGGAAGAAAGTAACTGTTGAGGACAGTGTTTCTAAATCTTAGATCTGTGGAAAGTTTTCAGGAAGTCCTTGAACTCCAAGAAATGGTGTGCAAAATTGTAACGGGTCCTCTGTACATTCTCCTGGGGAGTGTGCCCACAACTTTTGCTTCACTGAAGGAATCTGTAGGCTTCACCCTCCAGTCCTCCTTTCAAAAAACAAGCTAGCAACTCTTGTATGGTGATTAAAGGCAATAAAATATCCATTTGAACATCAGATAACTTGAACATATCATCAAAAATAGGCATCTAGAAAGACATTCTGTTGTAGCTAGCCTCCCAGATGGCCTCCAGTGACACCTTTTCATATTGTACCAAGGTTGAGCTCTGTGAGCAACAGCATACAACAGAAGTAATGATATGTCACCTCTGAGACTGGGTTCTAGAAAACTGTGTGGCTTCTGTCTTGAGTATTTTCTCTCTCTCTAATGACTCACTCTGGGGGAAGGGAGCCACTTGCCAAGACATGAAGACACTCAGACATGTTCCCCAAGTCAAAAAGAAGCCAACATGATAAGGCATGGAGGCCCATTGCCAACAGTCAGTAAGGAACTGAGGCCTCCCAGCAACCATGGGATACCTTCTTCAGCCCTTGTTGAGCCTTGAGATGACTGGCAGATTAAGCTCTTAAAAGACTGAACCACAACCAACCAGCTAAACTGCTCTCCTGCATTTACCATCCTCAGACACTGTGTGAGATAATAGATGTTTGTTGCATTAAGCTGCTACATTTTGGAATAATTTGTTACACAGCAATAGATACCTAATGCAAAGTATCTTGACTCCTCGCTACAAAAAGAAAAGTGAGTATGTGAAAATTTATTGTGTTTGTATAATACTAACTTTCCAGTTAACCCTGGGAAATTAGAGTTGGAAATAAGCAGGTGCAAGGCACTTCTTTCCTCCTGTTGGTAAATAGTGCAGTGAGAATCCCAGGGACGGGGGAGCCTGGTGGGCCACTGTCTATGGGGTCGCACAGAGTCGGACACGACTGAAGCGACTTAGCAGCAGCAGCAGCAGCCCATTCACAGCCAGCACTTGGGAACCAGTGTGATTCCCACAGCAAGGAGCAACCTCAGGACAGAAACAAACAAATTTTCTTTTCAGTGATTTCTTTCTTTCCTTTTAAAAGGCACCAGCTTTCAAGTATCTCCTGGGAGAACCTTGCTTTTATTTCCACCAAGCATGATCAATTTAACAGACAATTCATGCTTTGCCAGTGATCATGGGAGTTGCTAATGTGATCTTTTATTTTCTAAGCTGTAGGATTTTTCATGGTCCTCCAATAGATTTCACAGCTGTTAGTGTGCGGTAGTAGTGGCTTGTTTAAATGGCAGCACATTTGAACGGTGCTTGTGCTGTTAGCAACCTGTGAAGGAAAAACTTTCCACTTAAAGTGGAAAGAGGAAGAAAACAGCTTGATTTTGTGATTATCAACATGGCAAAGAAATAATAAAATGCCCAGTAAAATAAGCAATGTTGCTTTCAGTGAAAGTAGCTTAATAAAATGGATAGATTCTCCCAACAGCAACAATTATCATCTTTTTCTTATTACCGTTGTGGTTCCTTCTTTATTAGGAACGCAGCAGATCTAGTTCTTGATTGCCAAGGGAATTTTTTTAAAACAATATTTTAAACCTGTGTAGGGACTCACTAGTGAAATGTGCAACCAATCAGTTGATTCAATCTTATTTTAAACTGAAATAGAATTTTAAAGTTCAGAATATAATACATAATAAGTTAAGTAATTTCTTGTTTGGTTTAGCTTTTTTTTTTATAAGAACTATACGTATCTTTATATCTGTATGTACTACATGAGAGATAAAATGTATTTTTTTTTTTACTGTGACTTGTCAAAATGCTTGAAAATCACTATTCTGTAACATTTTGATTTGAGAAAAATAGAAAAAAATCCAGATTTTTTGGAAATATTTCAAAGATGGATTATTTTTTGTTGGGAGGAATGGGCAATGCTGGTGAAACCCATTGGTGAAATGGGTTTTCCTAAAGAGAATGAATATTTTACTCCCACTTATGCTGCTGCTGTTGCTGCTGCTAAGTGGCTTCCGTCATGTCCGACTCTGTGCAACCCCATAGACGGCAGCCCACCAGACTCCTCCATCCCTGGGATTCTCCAGGCAAGAACACTGGAGTGGGTTGCCATTTCCTTCTCCACCCACTTATGCTAGAAAGTCCTTAATCCTCAGGCAAGAAAAGTGTCATTTTGAAAGAGGGTGGAGTATGTGGAGCAGAAAGCTTTTTCCTTTTATTGGTGCCAGGAAGATCTAAGACTTGTCTTTCAAACAGGGAGTGGGCTGATATGGGTCCTGGCCACATGGCAGCAGCTATGACAAGCAGTACCTGTGACCAGTGGTAGCAGGTGAGGGTGCAATGTTTGCAGAGCTTCTGGCCTCAGAAAGACACACCTCATGGCGCCCTAGCAAGGGGAAGAGGAATTGAGCCTGGCTCTGAGGCAGAGGGAAAGTAGTGTTCCTTCCATGAGCCCTGGCAGCAAAGGAGTGGACGCTCAGCTTGAGAATGGGGTTTGTTCTCATAGAGGTAGGAAAGCCAGAGAACTGGAGGGAATGTTCCACAGCCCACATGCAGCCCAATCATATAAAATACCAAAAAGGAGCTGGTGGGTAACTCATGGGATGCCATAATGGTGGGGTCTTTTAGAAAAAAGTTAATTTCCAGCCAATAAGCTTGTGCTGACTCTCAAGACATGAGAAGTGAACATAGAGGTTCTGAATTTCATGGCCCTCCTTTAAGAGGTAGGGCTCAGTGCAACCTCATAATCATGACTAAAATGACTCTGAGCTGATAGCCTTGTCAGTAACACTTTCTTTGGCTTGAGCATTATGTTTTCCTTTGGATCTCTTTTAAAATGTAAACATCATGTGAGGAGTAACATTAAGTTTATAATATGGTTTTGTATTAATGAATACAAAAAATCACTTTTCTAAAGTGAGTAGAAGATGACAGAGAGCTTGGTGAAGGGAAAATGGTGAAGAAAAGGGTCAGTGAGGACATTCTTTGCCACTTTGCAGTTTTCCCAAGGGGCTGGCCTTGACACCTGTGTGAATAGCTGTACCTGATCTTGCACACTAGAACCCGTCCAGCAGGCTGTACCTGGGGGATGTGGCAGAGGCAACAGGATTGTTGAAGAACAAAATTCTGCATGATGTGGAAGTAGATCAATCAACCATACACACTTATAGAACATCTACTGCCAGGTACAAAGTTCTGTGCTGAGCAATAAACATAATTCCTCCATAGTTTATAATCTAGTTGAAAGAGAGGACATATGTAGCAAAAGATTGTTGTTTAGTTGCTAAGTCATGTCTGACTCTTTTGTGACCCCATGGACTATAGCCCTCCAGACTCGTCTGTCTATGGCATTTCCCAGGCAAGAATACTGGAGTAGGTTGTTATTTTCTTCTCCAAGGGAATCTTCCTGATCCAAGGATCAAACCCATGTTTCCTGAATTGGTAGGCAGGTTCTTTACCACTAAGCCACCAGGGAAGCCTGTAGCAAAAGATACCTAATAATAAAAGGCAAGTGAACATCTTCTTTATATGATATTTAGATAGTTTCAAGTGAGATTTTTTTAGCCCCCAATTCCATGATGTTGTAGCTTTTTCTGAACCAAATGCCAAAATATCTCAAATTCTGATTTTATTTACTCCTAATGGCATAATTTAAATTCCATTCATTCATTCATTTTTTTCTTTGACCAGCTATACTGAGTACCAGCTTCAAAGTCTATGTCAGTTACTTTGGGGGACAGGATGTCTGGAAACTAGAATTCTTCAAACACCTCTCCAAATTTTGTGAAATTTTAGATAGCAATAAAGTTTGTTTGGGTCAAATGAGGTTCTTGAAATAAAAACAAAGTAATTGCAAATCAACTAAAACCTCTTTGGATTATAGTGGAAGCAATGTAGAAATGACCCTTAAGTAAATTAGAATGGATGAGGACTTAGGTAATTAAAGTCTCTTCTCTGTAGCTCACCCAGCAATCAAGAAGTAAGGGTAGTTTGTATCAAGATCTCATAAATAAACATACAGCTTACCAGCCCCCAGAGATGGAAAAGTCATTCCTGAGTGTGCTAGATGCAAGGCTCAGACATAAGTGACTTACCTCTTGTCACCCTGATTGAAAGTATATTAGCTTCTTTAAATCAAGAATTATAGTGATTTCAGTGGTACAGTTATAAGGAATGACTACCGTGACTTGCATAAACCAAGCTTATTTAAATAGTGTTTCGGGAAAGAACATATGCTACTATTAAAGAGTTGTAATAGAACAACTATAATCCCGTAAGGTAAAGCTAGCTGAGAATATTCATGTTTGCTTTCAGGATGAGTACATTATTTATGTAGAATAATTAAATATCTCTATAGATGTTTTCTCCAGGGAGACTCTTGAAACTTTTACAGCTTTCAGGCCCAAACTTGTTAGTTATTTCAAGACTGGGAAAATTCCAGTCTTATGTGACGTCTGTGATAAAATCAAAATTGATTCATTTAATTCATTGATCAGATTTTTGGAGTGCCTGTTATATGCAAAGTATACCGTTGCTGTTGTATGATGTATACCTGTGAAAAAGCAAAATTCCGTCTTTGGAGGTGCTGAGGTCTAATAAGAAAGAATAACAAATGCAACAATAATCAATTCCAAAACTGAGAAAGGAATGTTTGGTTATTCTAATGGGTAAATGAGTCCATGAACTGGGATTTGAGAAAAAGACGAAATGCCAGTTGTGAACATTTGGGAAGAAGTCTCTTCATGGACAAGTAATAGAATGAATGATGACCAGGATTGAGCTAGAGAAAAGCTTATTAATGGAATAGCAGTTAGCCATTCAGAACAGCCATGGAGTTACCTCACTGCTGTGCTCCATGGTTGTCACTGTGTGCCTTGTTCTGGCCCCTCACAGTCCTCCCTGCTAGAGGAAGGGTAGCTGTTTGCTCTTTAGCAATGGTGAACAAGGAAAGGAAGTGCTTTACTCTTCCAGGGAACAGGCACATTTAATATGGGGTTTCTATTGGTAATGCTTTAAGCCTTGGTGTTATCTGGCACTTTTGCCAGTGTGTGAGAGGAGAGGGAAGAGATTGGAAATAAGCATTCCTTCCAGCATTCCTCCAAATATGAAGAAGCAGGGCCAACAGCCAGCTCTTTCTTCCTAGTTCTTTGAGTTTCTGTGTGCATAAGAGCCTTGTCCCTTGCCTGTGCACCCAGCTGCCACTGGGATGCTAAGTGGAAGAACTTGGAATTGACTTCTGGGGTGAGCTGGTCAGACTCAGGGAAGAGCTAAGGAGGGCTGTCACTGCTGTACTATTCTAGGGCTGCTGCTGAGTCAGAAGAATCAATGGACTTCCAGGAGGCGCTAGTGCTCAAGACTCTGCCAGCCAGTGCAGGAGACGTGAGATGAGGGTTTGATCCCCGGGTCAGAAAGATCCCCTGGAGTAGAAAATGGTATCCCATTCCGGTATTCTTGCCTGGAAAATTCCATGGGCAGAGGAGCCTGGTGTGGTGCAGCCCATGGGGCTGCAAAGAGTCGGACACGACTGAGCGACTGAGCACACGCCCACACGATAAGACTAAACAAAGTGCTTCAGAAGTCAGAGTATTTCATATCTTTCTTGATTATTCATTTCTTCTCACAGTACTTACCACTCAGCCCACCAAACTCCTTCTTGATAGATTTTTTCTTATTTAATGGATACGACTGGTTTGGGATCAAATGCACATGAGTTAAATAAATGTGGCTGATCATCTTTTTTGATGGCAAGATGAACTTCTTAATTAGCTCTAACATAAGCAATTATTATTTTTTTATTGTTCCATAGTTCTCCGCCCCGGCCTCATATTAGAATCACCTTGAGGGTTTAAAATAAATCTCAGTTTCCAGGCTGCCCCCAGGTCAATTACACCAGAGCCCCAATTACATCAGGCATCAGCATTCTTTAAAGTTCTGTGGGTGATTCCCCTCTACAGCTGATGCTGACAACACTGTTCTGAATGTCTCGAGGATGAATAATAGATCCAAACTAGCAGCAAGTGAAAATATACAGCATTTAATGTTTAAGTAAGTATCAGATCATTAGCAGTTCTCAACAAACGAATTTCCTTTTTTAAAATAGTCTTTTAGGAAGTGAGCTTCATACATTTGTCATAGAATATTATTTTACTGATGTCTCTCTATTAGTAACGTGAAGAGTGTTGCATATAAACTGTCTGGAGACTGTGGCATTATTTGCAAACCTGCCAGAGAATGCAGCAGATTTTACAAAGGTTTATGAAAACAATATGCTTCATTTTTGTTAGTATAGAAGCGGCTTCAAATTTAGCCTCCTGTTAAAAGAACACCCAGAGAGTAGAAGCGGGAAGAGTCTGATCCCTTGTTCACTCCCAGCTAATGTGAGAGACCCTTATCTCTTTTTTTTTTTAATTTTATTTTATTTTTAAACTTTACATAATTGTATTAGTTTTGCCAAATATCAAAATGAATCTGCCACAGGTATACATGTGTTCCCCATCCTGAACCCTCCTCCCTCCTCCCTCCCCATACCATCCCTCTGGGTCGTCCCAGTGCACCAGCCCCAAGCATCCAGTATCGTGCATCGAACCTTGACTGGCAACTCGTTTCATACATGATATTTTACATGTTTCAATGCCATTCTCCCAAATCTTCCCACCCTCTCCCTCTCCCACAGAGTCCATAAGACTGTTCTATACATCAGTGTCTCTTTTGCTGTCTCGTACACAGGGTTATTGTTACCATCTTTCTCAATTCCATATATATGCGTTAGTATACTGTATTGGTGTTTTTCTTTCTGGCTTACTTCACTCTGTATAATAGGCTTCAGTTTCATCCACCTCATTAGAACGGATTCAAATGTATTCTTTTTAATGGCTGAGTAATACTCCATTGTGTATATGTACCATAGCTTTCTTATCCACTCATCTGCTGATGGACATCTAGGTTGCTTCCATGTCCTGGCTATTATAAACAGTGCTGTGACCCTTATTTCTAAATCATGACATCTTTGGCTCTTTCCTCTCTTGACCATTCAATCAAATGAAAAATCTGTTAAATCTGTCTCTGCAATTTCCTTTTATACCTGCATCATTTCTCCATTTTCATGGTTACTATCCTAAATCGAGCTCTTACTGTCTTTGCCTTGGTAATTGTCATATGCTCTCCACCTCATTTTTCTTATATGTAGCCTTAAGACCTGAGGACATCATGTCTTCACTCACCTACAGTGATTCTCAATTGCCCGCAGGAAAGTTACAACTCATAAGCCCGGCATTCAAGCTTTCCATTATCTGGCCCCAGACCTCCTTTCCAAGACTAGTGTGTAGCTCTGTGGAACCAATCTAGCTGCTCAGTTATCCTCAGACATGACTATGTTTCTTTCTGCTATCAGAACTCTTGCTTATGCTGGTATTTCTACCAGTGTCCACATCCTGTCCAGTATGGAAGGGTTAAATTTTGTCTGTTTCACAAAAACCTGACCCTCAGAGCTAAAACAATAGTTTCCTACTGTGATCCATTACACTTTATTCAAACCACTTCTTAAATATTTCTCAAAAAATTCTTAATCCTTCTGTGTCTGTTCACTTATTTGTAAAATGGGAATAACAATACCTGAAAGATGGTTTGTGAAGAGTAAATTAGATCATATATGAAAGAGCCCAATTTTTAAAGTCTTTCCTTCCTTCTTCCCTCGTTCCCTCCCCCTCTCCCTTCCTTCCTTTCTTCCTTCTTTCCTTCCCTCCTTATTTCCATTCTATCCTTCATTTACATACTTTTTTAAATTGCCCATTATATCCTAATAAATTTCTTGTGGACAGGGTCCTGTGACTGATAAATGTTTGTTTTTTTACACAGTTTTTATGGTAATGTTTTACAATGTAAGCACTCATGTGCGTGTTTGTCATAAAACAGCCCGATATTCATGACTTACTGTAAAAGTTATAATCAAGGTTTAAAAGAAGAGACATAGATCAGAAACCCAATTATTGTTTTGATGGTATAATAGTAATAATATTTAATAATTATTATTATAATAATTTTAAATTATCCTATGTATTTACCTCAAAACTTATGGAGGAAATCTTTGTTATCTTGATAACAGATTCAGTTCAGTTCAGTTCAGTCGCTCAGTCGCGTCCGACTCTTTGCGACCCCATGAACCACAGCACTCCAGGCCTCCCTGTCCATCACCAACTCCTGGAGTCCACCCATACCCATGTCCACGGAGTCAGTGATACCATTCAACCATCTCATCCTCTATTGTCCCCTTCTCCTCCCACCCTCAATCTTTCCCAGCATCAGGGTCTTTTCAAATGAGTCAGCTCTTTGCATCAGGTGGCCAAAGTATTGGAGTTTCAGCTTCAACATCAGTCCTTCCAATGAACATCCAAGTCTGATCTCCTTTAGAATGGACTGGTTGGATCTCCTTGCAGTCCAAAGGACACTCAAGAGTCTTCTCCAACACCGCAGTTCAAAAGCATAAATTCTTCTCCGCTTAGCTGTCTTTATAGTCCAACTCTCACATCCATACATGACCACTGGAAAAACCATAGCCTTGACTAGATGGACCTTTGTTGACAAAGTAATGTCTCTGCTTAATATGCTGTCTAGATTGGTCATAACTTTCCTTCCAAGGAGTAAATGTCGTTTAATTTCATGGCTACAATCACCATCTGCAGTGATTATGACTATACAGTGGAAGTGAGAAATAGATTTAAGGGACTAGATCTGATAGAGTGCCTGATGAACTATGGATGGAGGTTCGTAATATTGTACAGAAGACAGAAATCAAGACCGTCCCCAAGAAAAAGAAATGCAAAAAAGCAAAATGGCTCTCTGAGGAGGCCTTACAAATAGCTATGAAAAGAAGAGAAGCGAAAAGCAAAGGAGAAAAGGAAAGAAATACCCATTTGAATGCAGAGTTCCAAAGAATAGCAAGGAGAGATAAGAAAGCATTCCTTAGTGATCAATGCAATGAAATAGAGGAAAACAACAGAATGGGAAAGACTAGAGATCTCTTCAAGAAAATTAGAGATACCAAGGGAACATTTCGTGCAAAGATGGGCTCAAAAAAGGGCAGAAATGGTATGGACCTAACAGAAGCAGATTTTAAGAAGACGTGGCAAGAATACAAAGAAGAACTGTACAAAAAAGATCTTCACGACCCAGATAATCACAATGGTGTGATTACTCACACTTACCTAGAGCCAGACATCCTGGAATGTGAAGTCAAGTGGGCCTTAGGAAGCATCACTATGAACAAAGCTAGTGGACGTGATGGAATTCCAGTTGAGTTATTTCAAATCCTGAAAGATGATGCTGTAAAATTGCTTCACTCAATATGCCAGCAAATTTGGAAAACTCAGCAGTGGCCACAGGACTCGAAAAGGTCCGTTTTCATTCCAATGCCAAAGAAAGGCAATGCCAAAGAATGCTCAAACTACCGCACAATTGCACTCATCTCACACGCTAGCAAAGTAATGCTCAAAACTCTCCAAGACAGGCTTCAGCAATACGTGAACTGTGAACTTTCCAGATGTTCAAGCTGGTTTTAGCAAAGGCAGAGGAACCAGAGATCAAATTGCCAACATCCGCTGGATCATCAAAAAAGCAAGAGAGTTCCAGAGAAACATCTATTTCTGCTTTATTGACTATGCCAAAGCCTTTGACTGTGGGATCACAATAAACTGTGGAAAATTCTGAAAGAGATGGGAATACCAGACCACCTGACCTGCCTCTTGAGAAACCTATATGCAGGTCCGGAAGCAACAGTTAGAACTGGACATGGAACAACAGACTGGTTCCAAATAGGAAAAGGAATATGTCAAGGCTGTATATTGTCACCCTGCTTATTTAACTTATATGCAGAGTACATCATGAGAAACGCTGGACTGGATGAAGCACAAGCTGGAATCAAGGTTTCTGGGAGAAATATCAATAACCTCAGATATGCAGATGACACCACCCTTATGGCAGAAAGTGAAGAGGAACTAAAAAGCCTCCTGATGAAAGTGAAAGAGGAGAGTGAAAAAGTTGGCTTAAAGCTCAACATTCAGAAAACAAAGATCATGGCATCTGGTCCCATCACTTCTTGGCTAATGATGGGGAGACAGAGGAAACAGTGGCTGATAACAGATTAGATAAGGCGATTTAGGTGACTTAAGTGTTAGGCGTGGATTCAGACCAAGGCCTTTCCAGTTTGAATGCACATGTTATTCTAGCACCAGGATTGGGTAGACTCTGTCTAAGGTCGTGTCTGCCTGGTAGCAATCATTTCAGGTAATCCTTGCGCTATAGTTGTTTCCTATGTCCACAGGAAAGTAAGAGGTAGCAATGACAGGAGGTTGGTGAGAAGAAATTCTGAACAGAGTGGCTAGGTTTGGGGAGAACAGATTTGGGAGTAAAGAGATTAAGCACGCTCTGGTTATTACCCTGTCTGCATGCCTCTCAGGCTATATTAGAGTCCAAAATCAATGCCTGCTGTGGTCGTATCCTTAGGATTGGCACAAGTCAGTAATCCTCTCAGAGGCAAGTATGGATTCTTCCTTCTTTCTCTCCCCTGTTTTAGTTTCTGTGCATTATTAATTTTCCTGTGGTTAGTAGCCCCCTTCTTCCCAAGGGATGTTTGGCTCTAAGGAAGCTAAATGCTTCCTTTGTCACTGGTGATTTTCTGTGCCTCTGGTATGCTCTTAGAGACTCTTCTAATGATGTCATTCCAAAGAGTCTCCTTCTGTAACTGCTGCTGCCACTACAGAAGTCCTGCCACTACATTCTTACCTCTCCCGCCATTGTCAACATTGTTGTTTTTTGGTTGCTCAGTTGTGTCCTACTCTTTGCGACCCCATGAACTGCAGCGTGCCAGGCTTCCCTGTCTATCACCAACTCCTGGAGCTTGCTCAAACTCGTGTCCATCAATTTGGTGATGCCATCCAACCATCTCATCGTCTGTTATCCCCTTCTCCTGCCTTCAGTCTTTCTCAGCATCAGGGTCTTTTCCAATGAGCCAGTTCTTTGCATCAGGTGGCCAAAGTATTGGAGCTTCAGCTTCAGCATCAGTCCTTCCAGTGAATATTCAGGACAGATTTCCTTTAGGATTGACAATTTGATCTCCTTGCTGTCCAAGGGACTCTGAAGAGTCTTCTACAGCACGACAGTTGGAAAGTGTCAATTCTTTGGAATTCAGCCTTCTTTCTAGTCCATTTCTCACAACTGTACATAACTACTGGATAAACCATAGCTTTGACTCTACAGAGCTTTCTAGGTGGATTCTAATCCTGCAGGAGGCTTAGCTACTTCTCTAGAGTTTATTTCTATAAAATAATCCCATAATCTTTTAATAAATTCTTCCTTTCAGCTGAAGTGAGCACGATGGGTTGTTTTTGTTAATCCAAACAATCCTCTAACTGAGAATTAACTAATTTTTAAACCATTCTCAAAATCCAAGTTTAATTTGCTTTTTCTCAGAATGAGTCATTAATCCATGTTGGGTCCCCATGATCCCATTCCTTATTAGAATCTACATTTGACAGTAGGTATATGTCATAGACCTTAATGTCTCTTCTATATAACTGCTTATTTATGGAGTTTCATGAGGTTTTCAATACTTTGGTTTTATAGCAAATGCATATGACTTAATCTCTCAACTCTGCAATAATACTACTAGGCCAACCAATGCTTCTATTCTACCTTTTCTTCTTTTCTTTTTCTTCCTTTCTCCCTTCCTGCCTCACTCTCCCTTCCCTCTCTTCCTCTTTCATTCCTTCCCCTCTTTCTTCCCTTCCCTCCTTCCTTCATCTCCATGATATCAGGGAGTAGAAGAATCAGGGAGAACAGCATAGAATTGGAAATTAGAAGACATCCTTCATCTGGCTTACTAAATCAACTGAGCCTGGTGATCTAACCTCTCTGGGCCTCTGGGGAAATTATACCCATGTCTCTTCCATCATGAAAACCCTATGATTCAATAATTCTGTCCCCATACTGGAATATATCATGTAATGATAGAATTTAGTTGTTCAGGGTACATGCTTTCCAAAATTATTTTATCATGGGATACTTTTTTTTCTATTGATGTGTGGTTGATTTCAATACTTTGTTAATTTCTTGTGTAGAGCAAAGTGATTCAGTCATGCTGCTGCTGCTTCGTTGCTCAGTCGTGTCCAATTCTTTGTGATCTCATGGATTCAGTCATGTCTGTACATATATATCTATTTTTCACAGTATTTTCCATTATGGTTTATTATGGGATATTGAATATAGTTCCCTGTGATATACAGTAAGGCCTTGTTGTTTGTCTAGTTCATGCATAGTACTTTGTGTATGCTAATCCAAAACTCCTAATTTGTCCCTGCCCCCTCCCCACTATCCCTTTTGGTAATCTCTGTGAGTCTGTTCCTGTTTCATAAATAAGTTCATTTATATCATATTTTAGAGTCCATGTATAAATGATATCATAAGGTATTTATTTGTCTTTCGAACTTACTTCACTTAGTGTGATAATTTCTAGGTCCATTCATGTTGTTGTAAATGGTATTATTTCCTCATTTTTATGGCTGAGTAGTATTCCACACATACATGCATATGTACACAACATCTTATCTATTTATCTGTTGATAGACATTTAGTTTGCTTTCATTGTTTTGGCTATTTAAATAGTGATATACATATTGAGGTACATGCATCTTTTTGAATTAGAGTTTTTTCTGGTCATATGCCTAGGAGTAGGATTGCTGGATCATATGACAATTCTATTTTTAATTTTTTGAGGAAGGTTCATACTGTTTTCCATAAGGGCTCTACTAATTTACATTTCTACCAACAGTGTAGGAGGGTGCCCTTTCTCCACACCCTCTACTGCAGTTTTTATTTGTAGACTGTTAATGATGGACATTCTGACATGGAATACAGAATACTTTTTAAACAATTACATAGTGATAGAACATCAGCAATAGTTCATGGGATATGATACACACTTAGATTAAAGAGAACAAAAAAAGGTCTATGATAAGTCAATTGCTGCAAGGAATGGCAAAAAAAAATTTATATTCTAATTTAATACAGGACCAAAACAATAGTACATGTTAAATAAATCATTTTCATTTGTATTGGGAAAATAAAAAAGACAAAAATAGCTAAAATAAGATTATATAATATAGAGAAATTATTATGAAGAGTCAATGTATCAGCAAAACTAGTGGTTGGATACTACTGAAATGATGATAATTTAGATTCTACCTCAGGCATTTATGATTCATGCAATTTCCTGGGTTTGTTTCAATTTCTTCAGTGCAAATTCTTGCCTGAGAATAATGCGTATACAAGTCTATTTAAATACATTAAATATCTTTTAGACAAAACAATGTTATTGGAAAGTTTTTTCTTGAAACACCTCAAGATTTTGCAGTTTGAGAAAAGCTGACCTAGATGAACCTAAATCCATATGTTTTTCAGCGAGTGGCCTATTTGTCCCCTCTTCATCTTTCACTTCTGCCTTCATGTTTGCATACAGAGCTATAAGATTGATCTAGTCTCTCCTGGACTTTTGTGTTCTGTGACATTACGTATATTTTGTTATATATAGCAGTAAGTCTGGTTTTGCACTTTTGTAGATGTTGGTGGCAGTGGTCCCTTGTACACATTTAAACTTACCCGACTACATTATATTTCTTGAGAATAGTCTTGCTATTTAAGAGGTTTTCACTAAAACAACTGTGTATGATTAATGTATAGTGCTGCCTAGTAAGAATTTGGAATGTATATATTAAAAGAGTTGTAAATTAAACTTAATCATTGATTTGTTTCTTCCATGTATCTTGAGAAAAACCCTATGGCTATAGCCTTTTTTGACTAATCCTTCATATAATAAACCTAAGCTTCAATCATCTTGAATGAACTGGTCTATTTAAGAAACCCTTTGGCTTAGTGATAAACTATATTCCTACTCAAGGAGCCAAACATCATGAAGAAACTTCCATCAGTGTATAACAGCAGCTTCATCATTTTGAAAATTTAAACTTCTACCTTCAGGGATAAATATATGAATCCAAAACCATCAGAACTTCTAAGATCTCACTGAAAGTACTTGACTGAGCTGAGTTGTACTAGGATGGAATTGCTGATTTACAAAGGTAGAATTACCGAGTTAAAATATAACGCTACTTTCAGCAATAAAAGGCCTTAATGGCACAACTTTACTATCCTAAACACAGTTTTATTTGATCATTAAAACTAGAGGGTGACTGTAGATGCCAACATTACAGTGATACTAATAATTGGAAACAGTTACTTATAGTACTTTATACTAGTACATATTTTTGGCTATTTACACTAATATTAATTATTGTGGTTTTAATCTTGGCTAGAGAGGGCACGTAGCATAGTTTAGTGAAATTGAGCTCACATTTGTAGGTACTTCAGGGTTTATATTTTGAGCTCACACACAGACTTAGGTTCAGTGAGAAAGTGAATATTTAGTACAAAGAACAATATGGGAAAAAAAAAAGCAATGGCATGAGTACAGCATGGAACGACTTCATTGTGTTTACGTTGTCATGAAAAAGATTAGTTAATTGCAGGTACTAGGTAAACCAATATTGATATATGTAATATATCAGTGAGATATGTCAATGGGATGAATTTATTTAAAATCCTCTAACTGGAATCTTTCTGTGAGAGAAAGAGGATCAACATTATTTGAAATGTTCTTGCTCAGACAAGAAAGTTATCAGGAGTTCATTGTGTACTAAGAATAGTCAGACCATCTGCGGAATGTCCTATTCATTGACAACTTAAAACAGTTTCCCAGTATAATCTGCAGCATAGTAGCTCTTTGTACATAAGCAAGTATTGGGTTGGCCAAAATATTTGTTCAGTTTACCCAGATGTTATTACAGAAAAGCTCAAACAAATTTTTTTGCCAACCCAATAGTATTAGGAGGAAAGTCTGTGGTCAACAAAATTTGGAAAGTTGATTTGTGAAGCAAATTCAATGATGTCTTTTGGGAAGTACTTCTCAGAGACTTATGTACCAATATGCATTTTAAGTGTCCAAGAGAGGATGACATAGGGGAACCTGGAGTGAAATGTCCTACCCCAGTGTCCTAAAATAATTTGCATTCACCTCAAAGTACTTATGAATGAATGAATATTCATTGGAAAGACTGATGCTGAAGCTGAAGCTCTAATACTTTGGCCACCTGATGTGAAGAGCTGACTCCTTGGAAAAGACTCTGAAGCTGGGAAAGATTGAGGGCAGGAGAAAAATGGAGCAACAGAGGATGAGATGGTTGGATGGCATCACCAACTCAATAGACATGAATTTGAGCAAACACCTGTAGATGGTGAAGGACAGGAAAGCCTGGAGTGCTGCAGTCCATGGGGTTGCAAAGAGTTAGACACAATTGAATGACTGAACAACAACAAATTACTTACATTCTATGTTCATCCCCTGACCTTTCTTCTGGGACTGTGATTCTCCTATCATTGCCTTTCCTGCCACTATCTTGACTGGGTCACTCTGCATTGGCTTTCTCACTTCTTTCCTCAGATAAAGACATGCTCTGTTTCATAAAAATAATCTTAATTTTGCTTTTCTCTCCACACTCTCTCTCTCTTTTTTTCTTCCTCTTGCTACCTTTGGTATTTGATGACGTTTCTCCCCCACATTTTTGAATGAGAACTATTTTATTCTTGGATAATCTTGCAGAATAGTATCTCATGCTACATGCCTGGGGGCATGCTCAATTAGCAATATTGGTGGTGCAGTAGTAAAGAATCTGCCTGCAGGAGATGCAAGATATAGGGTTCAATTCCTGGGTTGGGAAAATCCCCTGGAGAAGGAAATGGCAACCCACTCCAGTATTCTTGCCTGGAAAATTCCATGGACACAAGAGCCTGGCAGACAACAGCCCATGGGGTCACAAAGAGTCAAACATGACTGAGAGACTGAGCACAAACACACAAACAAAGAAGCAAAGAAAAAAAATAATGAATTTGAAAATCAGGTATTTGCCTTTCAATGATTGAGGGGTTCATCAATGAGAAAGGGAGTAGAATAATTCTAGTTTAGAGCAGAGTTTATTAACCTTGTGTGAATGTGTGTGTTTGTGTGTATCCCCGATCCCTTTGACAGACTGGGTAAGCCTATGAATGCCTTCTCAATCTGATGTTTTAAAGTATGAAATATACTAATAGGATGAAAAAGGAAATTGTGTTAAAGTAAATTATCAAAATATTGACAAATTTTTCTATAATGCTATCATGAATCTTGATTGATGCACTAACAAGATCTAGCAGGTCTAATATTTACCATACTTTGTTTTGAAATATTTATAACAATTCTAGTGAGAAAATGTCTGTGATTGCCATTAGTGACAAAGTTATACAAACTGCTGTGATTTGGTGACTATATTAACAATGGAAGAAACAGCTATTTTTCAGCTAGAACTTAGTGAAAATATAGATGTAATGCTTTCCATACAAATTTATCAACTTCCCAAATTTGTGAACACCGGGTTAAAAATTACTATAATAAATGGTAGAATGTTGAGTTTCAAAGTGTTAGATTTCAGTTCATTTTATATACATATATATATATAAAAGTTCTTATATATATATATATATATATATATATATATATATATATAAGGCTTTCTCAAGAAATAGTGATCTACTTGTAAATGAAAATATTCAGTTAGCTGCTGGATAACCACATGTTGAAAATTTTGTAGTGTAATGCTAATTCATGTTAGTTAACATCTTTTGAGTGCTTACTGGTTTTTAAACACTGAATTAGGAGCAATTTATGCTTTTAGGTCTTTTAATCTTTATAACAGTTCCATGGAGTTATCTCCACTCTGTAGATTAGACAATTTAAGTTTGGGGATTTACCAGAAGTTTGCTATAAGTAAGTGGCACAATGTGACCTCAAACTCAAATCTTGGCAACTCCAAAGCCCATGATTGAAGCTTATTTGGTGGTAGTTTTGGGGACTGATTGGAAAGGTGAAAGAATTGGAGATCTTTGAGAGTTTATCCTCTACAACTGATAGACATTGGCAGAATGAAGACCCAAAGAAGTTAGGTGCTTATTCCAGGTGACACAATTTGCAGCAGAGTCAGAAATTGGACTTTGATGTCTTGTTTATAGGGGAACATGAGAAGCTTTTATTCTTTAATTTACCATCTGTTAGAAGCCAAACGCATCTTGAAGAAGAAGGTAATGGAAGATACTATGGTTTGGGATAGAGTATATGATCCCTTTCTACTTATTTTTGTCAATACAGATATGTCTCAGAGTGTCTTTACTAATTAGTTCATTCATGTTTAATGAAAACAAAGCTACTTGATATATCAAATAAGGACCTGTCCAGTACTACAGCTTGTGCCTTTGATATGTTTATATTAAGAAGAAAAAATTGCTCTTTAATAACCATGTCCTTATCAATTTTATTTCCCATGTAAATGTCTCTTTGGCATATTGTGAATCTTAAAGTAAATGCATAATACATGAATTGATGAGTATAATTGGTTTGCTGGTTTCCTATTATTCCTACCAAAACCCCCCAGATAGCTGATTATTTATAATGAACTAATTCTATTTTTTCTACTGAGAGATAACTATAATTAAATTTATCATTTGTTTATAATGAAGGAAGGAACTGTCTAAATTAATTCAAAATCCAACATGTAAATTCTTTCTGCAATAGGATGACATGTAAGTAATAAACAATTTAAAGACATTTCTTAAAAGCAGACATTAATTTTTAGAGCAGTTTTGGTTCACATCAAAATTGAGAGGAAGGTATAGAGATTTCCTATACATCTATTGTCATATGAATATCAGAATCTGTGTGGGACATTTCTAAATGGCCACAGTTAATACAGAGGCTTCAAAATGTTTTTCAAAACAAAATGTTTTCAGTTGCAACACTTGAAAAATCTTGACCTCACGTCTGTAATTTTTTGATGGAAAGACAAGGGCAGGCCTGTGCATTCAACCTGTGCATTCACATAGGGCCCTACACTTGGATGGGCGCTGTAAATGATGTAGCTGGTCCTAAATGAGAGATGCAAATCAAGTTACAATAATCAAATTACTGATTGGCTATGTAAATTAAACCTGAAAAGATAATGAGAACATAGAGAACATCTTGATCTTGTTAATAATGCTTTCTCTCATGCATTCAACATTTTTTGTTTCCTATTTTCCACCTATAGAACTGTTTAGGTTCTATCACTGTGTAGTTTTTGGCCCTTTCTTTCCCCCTCCAGAGACTTAAAAAAGAAGTTATGATTAAGCATATGCAATATCCAAAGATTCCCCAGCATCTTTTCCAAGCTGTCATATGAGCATTTACATATTGTTATATATAAATATGTATTTTAAGTGAATTTTTGTACCTTTCAAAGCAAAGAGTACATAATATAAAAATCTGCCATTTTCTTTTCAATTTAAGATAACTATTTATATTTTGCTTAATTACTGTTCAGATCACTGTAGCACAAATATTGATGACAGAATTAGAGTCTGCTTTTTAATGAACTGTCAGTCAATGGAATAAAATGGAACTTTGTTTTCCTCTTCTTGTAAGAGAGTAGCTTAACTATAATTTACTTCAAAAAAGTGTACTGTTTCCCAGAAAAAGAAAACCTTAAATTATTTTGTCCCACTCAGTTTTAAGAAAATGCTTAAAAGCAAATTGACTTCCCTTTGACTTTGAACATTCTGTTTGTATCACTGAGGTACAGTAAATTTCACCCTAGTAAATTAACAGGGATGAAAGATGATTGTGAGCTGTGAGATAAATACTGCCCACCTGGGTAGCTTTCAAAGTAGCCAGCCTTAGTGTATCAGTTAAAGTAACTGATATTAACTGCTGTAACAGATAAAACCCCTATTCCAGTGGCTAAAGCAATTGAAGTTTCTCATTCATGCAAAGTGAGTTTATATTTCTGGTTGGTGGACTGCCTTCTGCCTGGTCACTGAAGATATCTAAATTTCTGTCTATGAATCTCTAGGTTCCTTTTCCTCTTAAGCTTCAAACATCTCTGCCACCACTAGATGAGTTTTGCTGCCTCTCTGCCTCTCTAGTCAACTGACACTAGGCCATAACCAAATTAATTCCTTTCTATAATCCTTAAAAAAGTATGTTACCTCATAATTTTGTGCCTATTTCTTTTGGGCAATACTGTTCAGTAGACTTCTTGACTGACCTATGCCAAGATCATCGTTGTTGGCTCAGGATTACTCAGTTTGGGGTAAGTTATTCCGATCTCAGAGGCTTAATGTGTATTATCCCAGATCTTGTCCGATGGCCAGAAAATCAGTGGGATCTTCCCAGTCTTACTGGTTGGATGCAGTCTCACCTTCCCTCTGTGTTCTCATAGTGCCTCTTCCTTGGTGTCCTTTATAAAACTGTCTCCCAGTTTTCTTCTTTCATCTCTGGTTTCTCCTCCTATATCTCCCCTTTAACCTCCATTAAATGTTGGGAGGTCCTCAAGCTTGATTAGATATCCCCCCCTTTCTTACCCTGTACGTTCCATGCCTCTGACTTCAATGGCCACTTAACATACCCAAAATTCACTAACTTATTTATTCAACCAGTTTGCTTTCTGGAGAATCAGATCTGTATATGCTACTGCCTTGTCACCATTTCTCATTAAGATCCCACTTTATATCCAACATATCTAGAATTAAAGACATGGTCTCTTCTCATTGCCTGTTTGAGTTCAGTTCAGTTCAGTCACTCAGTCATGTCTGACTCTTTGTGACCCCATGAACTGCAGTAAGCCAGGCCTCCCTATCCATCACTAACTCCAGGAGTCCACCCAAACCCATGTCCATTGTGTCGGTGAGGCCATCCAACCATCTCATCCTCTGTCGTCCCCTTCTCCTCCTGCTCTCAGTGTTTCCCAGCATCAGGGTCTTTTCCAAAAGCTCTTCACATCAGGTGGCCAAAGTATTGCAGTTTCAGCTTCAACATCAGCCCCTCCAATGAATACCCAGGACTGATCTCCTTTAGGATGGACTGGTTGGATCTCCTTGCAGTCTAAGGGACTCTCAAGAGTCTTCTCCAACACCACAGTTCAAAAGCATCAATTCTTCAGCACTCAGCTTTCTTTATAGTCCAACTCTCACATCCATACATGACCACAGGAAAAACCATAGCCTTGACTAGACGGACCTTTGTTGACAAAGTAATGTCTCTGCTTTTTAATATGCTGTCTAGGTTGGTCATAACTTTCCTTCCAAGGAGTAAGTGTCTTTTAATTTCATGGCTGCATTCACCATCTGCAGTGATTTTGGAGCCCAGAAAAATAAAGTCTGACACTGTTTCCACTGTTTCCCCATCTATTTCCCATGAAGTGATGGGACAAGATGCCATGATCCTAGTTTTCTGAATGTTGAGCTTTAAGCCAACTTTTTCACTCTCCACTTCCACTTTCATCAAGAAGCTCTTTAAGCCAACTTTTTCACTCTCCACTTCCACTTTCATCAAGAGGCTCTTTAGTTCTTTTTCACTTTTTGCCATAAGGGTGGTGTCATCTGCATATCTGAGGTTATTGA
Source organism: Bubalus kerabau (assembly GCF_029407905.1). Classification (NCBI taxonomy): domain Eukaryota; kingdom Metazoa; phylum Chordata; class Mammalia; order Artiodactyla; family Bovidae; genus Bubalus; species Bubalus kerabau. Next base: position 21,012,104 of record NC_073641.1, read on the forward strand.
TATTTCTCCCAGCAATCTTGATTCCAGCTTGTGCTTCCTCCAGCCCAGCATTTCTCATGATGTACTCTGCATATAAGTTAAATAAGCAGGGTGACAATATACAGCCTTGACGTACTCCTTTTCCTATTTGGAACCAGTCTGTTGTTCCATGTCCAGTTCTAACTGTTGCTTCCTGACCTGCATATAGGTTTCTCAAGAGGCAGGTGGTCTGGTATTCCCATCTCTTTCAGAATTTTCCACCGTTTATTGTGATCCACACAGTCAAAGGCTTTGGCGTAGTCAATAAAGCAGAAACAGATGCTTTTCTGGAACTCGCTTACTTTTTCGATGATCCAGCGGATGTTGGCAATTTGATCTCTGGTTCCTCTGCCTTTTCTAAAACCAGCTTGAACATCTGGAAGTTCATGGTTCGCATATTGCTGAAGCCTGTTTACTATGCTATATTTTCCTCCTCTAAACTTTGTAAATATAAATATCAATCTTCATCCAATTATTTATCTTCACCCTCTTCTTCATTATTACAAGCATTCTATCACTAAGACCTATCAGATTTGTTGTTTTTGTTCAGTCACTAAGTTGTGTTGAACTCTTTGTGACCCCATGAACTGCAGTCCACCAAACTTCTGTGTCTTTCACTATTTCCCGAAGTTCGCTCAATCTCACGTCCATTAAGTCAGTGATGCCATTCAACTATCTCATTTTCTGTCACCCTCTTCTCCTCCTACCCTCAGTCTTTCCCAGCATCAGGATCTTTTCCAATGAGTCAGATCTTCGTATCTGGTGGCCAAAGTGTTGGAACTTCAGTTTCAGCATCACTCCTTCCAATGAATATTCAGTGTTGATTTCATTTAGGATAGACTGGTTAGATCTCCTTGCTTTCCAAGGGACTCTCAAGAGTCTTTTCCAGCACCACAATTTGAAAGCATCATTCTTTGGTGCTCAGCCTTCTTTATGGTACAAATTTTACATCCATACATGACCACTGGAAAAACCATAGCTTTGACTACATGGACCTTTGTTTGCAAAGTGATGTCTCTGCTTTTTAATATGCTGTCTAGGTTTGTCATAGCTTTCCTTCCAAGGAGTAAGCATCTGTTAATCTCATGGTTGCAGTCACCATCCGCAGTGATTTTGGAACCCAGAAAATAAAGTCTGTCACTTTCTACTTTTTATCCATCTATTTGCCATGAAGTGATGGGATCAGATGCCATGATCTTAGATTTTTGAATGTTGAGTTTCAAGCCAGCTTTTTCACTCTCCTTTTTCACCATCATCAAGAGGCTTTCTAAGTTCTTCTTCACTTTCTGCCATTAGAGTGGTATTATCTACGTATCTGAAGTTGTTAATATTTCCCCAGCAGTTTCGATTCCAGCTTGTGCTTAATCCAGCCTGGCATTTCCATGAAGTACTCTGCGCATAAGTTAAATAAGCAGGGTGGCAATATACAGCTTTGATGTACTCCTATCCCAATTTTGAACCATTCCATTATTCATGTCCGATTCTAACTGTTCTTCTTGTCCTGCAAGAATACACATAAGAACTATTAAAAAAGGTCTTAATGACCTGGATAACCACGATGGTGTGGTCACTCATCTAGAGGCAGACATCCTGGAGCGTGAAGTCAAGTGGGCCTTAGAAACCATTACTACAAACAAAGCTAGTGGAGGTAATGCAGTTACTGCAGAGCTAACTGCAGATTAACTGTTCTTGTCCTGCAAACAGGTTTCTCAGGAGACAGATAAGGTGGTCTGGTATTTCCATCTCTTTAAGAATTTTCCACAATTTGTTGTAATCCATATGTTCAAAGGCTTTTGCATAGTCACTGAAGCAGAAGTAGACGTTTTCTTGGAATTTGCTTGCTTTTTCTATGATCCAACAGATGTTTGCAGTTTCATCTCTGGTTCCTCTTCCTTTTCTAAATCCAGCTTGTACATCTGGACATTCTCATTTCACGTACTATTGAAGCCTAGCTTGAAGGATTATGAGCATTACCTTGTTAGCACATGAAATGAGCACAGTTATATGGTAGTTCTTTGACATTGCCTTTCTTTGGGATTGAAATGAAAGCTTACCTTTTCCAGTTCTGTGGCCACTGCTGAGTTTTCCAAATTAGCTGACATAATGAATGTGGCACTCTAACAGCAACATCTTTTAGGATTTTTAAGTAGCTTTGCAGGAATTGCATTATCTCCACTAGCTTTGTTTGTAGTAATGGTTTCTAATGCCCACTTTTCTTCACACTCCAGGATGTCTGGCTCTAGATGAGTGACCACACCACTGTGGTTATCCAGGTTATTAAGACCTTTTTTGAATAGTTCTTCTGTGTATTCTTGCCACCTCTTCTTAATTTTTTCTGCTTCTGTTAGATCCTAGCCATTTCTGTCCTTTATTGTGCCCATCTTTGCATGACTCTCCAGTTATCTAATGAATCCATCCTTCTCTCTTTATCTTTACCTGTGCCAGCCTACCTAAGCTGCCTCCCCATCTCCTCTGTTGTCCACATTTCAGTCAGTCATTGTTTTAAAACAAATTCAACCTCATCATTCATCATACACCCTTATCTTAAAACCTGTTGATGGTTTCCCATTGTCCTGAAGAGAGTAGTCCTCCAGGTCCTCATCAATCAGAATAACATCTTGTACCTAGCCTTCTTTCTGCCTTGTCCTGTTGCATTCTCTGGCTCATTCTTTATGCTCCCTCTACATTGATTTTTCCACTCTTTTCCTCTCTCCAGGAACAAGTGCTCCCATATCTCTTTCCCCTTTACTTGATGAGCCCCTCCTCATCCTTCTCACTTTAGAAAATTCACTTCACTATGGAAGGCTTCTTTGAACCGCTAGACTAGGTCAGGGCTCCCTACTTTATGCCATCATATCACCCTGTGTATTTCTTTCACTGTGATTAGATATTCTATCCATTTGTATTGATTAAATGGTTAATATTTCTTTTATTTACTAGAAAGTGTCTGTGTGCTCATCATTTCATTACCAGTACATAGAACAATGTCTATAGCCAAGAAACATTTTATTTACAACGGCTAGCTCTTCTTTTTTGAATCCCAGCCTTATTCCATAATCTAGTAGAGACTTACTCTGCAATACATATTTATTTGATGGAATTAATGTTTAGCATTTAAATATATTCATTTGATTATATCCTTCACAAAATGGCTTTGTTGGTCCACTTTGTTTGACTCCTAATCAAAAGTTCAAGGGTACCATTTTGTTTCAGACCCATAGGTTGCCTTTTAAAAGCATCGTTTTTACTGATAGAGGCTGTCTTGAAGATATCAAGTTAATTTGTTTTTATTTCATTGGTTTAGCCATCTATTTATAAAGGAATAAGGATTAAGTAGGAGTAGTAAACACTCATATTAAATATTTGTATCACTCATTAAATATTTGTATTCAATTATATTTATATAAAATAATTTCTATGTAATTTTGGTGCTTACTGTTAAAAATAAGAAAAGTATTACAGAAAAGAAGTAAAATCTTTTTTGTCTGGTATTTAGGGTATTTTTTTTTTTTTGGTGTCTATGACTTGTATTACTGACCTCAGGATTAAATTTGATTTTATTTTTCAAAGATAGCTGAATTTGGGATAGTAAGTCACAAACTTTTTGTAGCAAACCTCAGGGTGTCTATATGATCTGACAGATGTAATTCACTGAGTCAGATGTTGAATATGTATTACAGTTTAAGCTATGCTTGATGCTTTATTAACTTGGGCACCTAATCTTCTAAAATTGATGAGGGAAAATCATAATCAAAGTTCTCTTTAACTCAAAAGAACCATGTCTCCAATTATTTCCCTTTTTCAAACTGTTGTTTCTCTCAGACTAGGATATTTGAGATACTAAGCAAGAATTTTAGCTCAAAATAGCAAAAAGGAACAGCCGATATTTTCTCATTTAGGAGGATGGCCTTTGCCATTCAATTTTAGTAGTTATCATTGCCATAAATAAAATTTGTTTTACATCTGGACATTGATGGGGAAGCCAGGATAAGGAGAGCATTGAAGAGAGTAAACTAGATGATTCATTAATTCAACAAACATATTTGATTCTCATGATGTGCCCAAAATTCTTCTTCTGCTGCTGCTGCTAAGGTGCTTGCTTCAGTCGTGTCCGACTCTGTGCAACCCCAGAGACGGCAGCCCACCAGGCTCCCCTGTCCCTGGGATTCTCAAGGCAAGAACACTGGAGTGGGTTGCCATTTCCTTCTCCAATGCATAAGAGTGAAAAGTGAAAAAAAAAAAAAAGAGTGAAAAGTGAAAGTGAAGTTGCTCAGTCGTGTCCAACTCTCAGTGACCCCATGGACTCTAGCCCACCAGGATCCTCCATCCATGGGATTTTCCAGGCAAGAGTACTGGAGTGGGGTGCCATTGCCTTCTCTGAAAATTCTTCTATGTATTGCAAATATATCAGTGTGCATAGTTTTTGCTTTCAAAGAACTTAAATTATCAAAGATAGATAAGAGACCAGATAGATGCAGCTCTGTCTATTTCTATATAATTATATGTGTGCATGTATATATGTATATATAATTTTATATATGTTTACATATACATATATACATGTATCTATCTATCTATCTCTGTATATTAAAAGTTATCAGAGATCAGGTCAGATAGATTGTGTAGGACTGAATGGTCACTGTAGGGATCTGTCTTTTACTGTGAGTGAGACAAAAGACCATTGGAAGCTATTGAAATCAAAATTGGAATCACATTTTGCACTGTGTTGAGAATAGAAACTCGCAGTCAAAATGCAAAGACCAGTCAGGAGATGGATTTGACTCCATAGAGGCAGAGATTGAGATACATGTTTTATTATGGAAGTGCTTTTAGGAGAAGTATACTAAGAAGGATAAGGGAAGCAGGATGAGGCGTGCAGAGAAGTTAAACAAAAATATTTCATTTAAACCCAGCCTTCACCTAATCCAAACTAAAACGTGATCTAAAAGGAGATCTCTGGAGTATGAATGCTGCCACAAAGTATTCCACATCAAGATAAGGGTCCAGTTTTCATATCCATGTATCTGTAGATCATTGGACTTGCAAAGACAATTCCCTGGTGATGCAGCTATGAGCTGTTTAATAATCAATGCTCACATGTGGAAGATGAGAGCACCTGCCCAGTAAAAGGGGTCTGGACAGAGTACTAGTAGTATCCATTTAGAAGGGAGAAGCCTTATTCCAGGTGGGGGATAATAACGGCTTGGACTAGGGTGATGATTGTATTTTTAGTAAGAGAGAGAAGATCCAGATGCATTTTAATAGTAGAATTGACAATATCTGCTGATAGATTGATGTCAGTTACCTGAAAGAAATAAAATAAAGATAGCTATACAAATCCTGATCTGATGAACTGTATGAGTCTTTATTTACTAAGATATGAAAGGGGGAATCAGGATTTCCATGTTAAATTTTGGTATATTCATTCAGATATATTAGTGGAATAGTCAGGTAGACAATTGGTTACATGAGTCTATAGTTTGGGTCTGATTTACAAATAACATTTGACTCTTGATAATTTTAAAGTTAAGGAGTTACTATAGATAAACCAGAGAAGCCAATCCAATGTATTGAGGTTGGGGACCTGAGAAAAATACAGGAAAGAATATTGAGAAGGAGCAGCTGGCAAGGCAGGAATACAACTTAGAATGCGAGGAGTTTGGGAGGTCAAGTGAAGACAGCATTTCAAAAAGGAAGGAGTGATTAATTGCTGAGCATTGCTTATACTTGAATGGCAACTGGAGATTGACTGATGAATATTACATGGAGAGAGTCTTGGGTGACCTAGACAAGGGCTGTTTCAGTGGAAAGCTGAGGATGAAACCATGGTTGGAATGGATTCAAAAACAAGTGGAAAGACAGGAAGTGAAGATCATGAGTTTGGACAACTCTTCTTAGGAGTTTTGCTCTAAAGAAGATAGAGAATTGAGGCAGGTGGTAGTTGATACCTAAATGAGATTTTTATTGATGGGAATAATTCATAGAAGGGAAAATTAGTGATGCAGGAGAGGGTAATGACTGGAGAAATATTCTTGAGCAGGTGAAAGAGGGAGGGATTTGATGCATAAAGGGGGGTTGATAAACGTGATAGAGGAAGCAGAGTAAAATTATTTTCTATTTTGCTATTATTTTTTTCAGTGAAATAGTAATCAAATTGTCAACTGAAATGAGTACTGGGAAGAAACTGCTGAAAGCTTCCAGATAGTGTGAAATAATCATCTTTGGGTGGGAGAATGAACGAACTTGGAAAATGTAGCAAGAATTCTGGACAGCTTTGAGGGTTTCCCAGGTAGCCCTAGTAGTAAAGAATCTACCTGCCAATACAGGAGACCCAAAAGACAAGGGTTTGATCTCTAGGTAGGGAAGATCCCCTGGAGTAGGAAATGCCAAACTACTCCAGTATTCTTGCTGGGAAAATTCCATGGACAGAGGAGCCTGGTGGGCTACTGTCCATGGGGTCACAAAGAGTTGAACACAACTGAGCATGCACACACACACACACACACACTCACACATATATTGAGGGCTTAAAGATTATAAGAGAGAATCTCAGAAAGTCCTGAGTGCTTAGAAAGTTGAGGTTGGAGGGAAGCATTATATTAAAACAATTTCAAATTGTATGAAAAAAAATACTAATTTATCTATATCACATAATTAAATATTATATCCATTAGAATGCTTTAAAAAAGATGTTGGGGTCAATCAGATTCAATAATCTCATTATATGGTTCAGCACAATGCTCAAAATTTTGATAAACAGATTATATCACTATGGGATTTTGAGAATCTGACCATTTGCTTTGAGATATTAAATGATAATATTTTAATTGTATCTTTTAGCTATTAAAGTGAAGGAGAACAATGGGCTATTCTTTGTTGTGGGCACATTGCTTAACTTATTTGGAATGTTTTAGGACTTTTTCTTATCCAAACTTTCTTCTGCAGTAAAATTCAAATGCTGATAGAGTGGCTTCAGAGAAAACCCAGAAATGTCACATGGTACTGGAAATCCATTTTCCCCCTGCTATTTAATATATTTATCTAAAAAAATATGGGCTTTCCAGGTGGCTCTGCAGTAAAGAATCTGCCTGCCAAGCAGGACACATGGGTTTGATCCCTAGGTCTGGAAAATACCCTGGAGGAGGAAATGGCAACCCACTCCAGTATTCTTGCCGGGAAATCATTGATAGAGGAGCCTGGTGGGCTACAGTTCATGGGACTGCAAAAGAGTCAGATACAACCTAGCGATTAAACAACAACAACAAAGAAAAATATGAACAATCTCCTCATGTGTCTAATGCCCATTCCTTTTTTCTCTGTGGTTATTGAACATCAAGTGACAGTTTGACACTGAGATAATTTTATGAGTTGAAAATACTTTCTTTCTAATTAATACTTGTCAAGCACTTTCCAAGGCCCTTTAAATGCTTCCGATTCCTCATTCCTCAAAAGTGGTGGAAGCAGTCACTAGACAATCCAACTAGTTTCGTGAAGTGTAGACACAGAGCTTCCAGCTGACAGGGAGGAATACAGACCATAATGGCTAGTCGGGGCCACGATGCTCTCTGGGAAAATGGACAACATTATAAGTCAAGTAAGTTCTTCAAGACCCAGCTGCCTGTCTGACACAAGGCTGTCTGTGAGAGTGAAGACTCCTGCAGAGTTCCTATCCACGTTTCCTCCGTAGACAGGCCCCACTGTCCACACCTACTTTGGTTCTGAGGAGCGGTCCTTGTGTAGCCAGGCCCTTTGTATAGAAAACTTGGCTCCTGGGCCCTGCCCTCCTGGAAAATGGGAAACCTTCCTTTGTGGATGCAAGTTTAATGTTTTCTATGGATGCCTGAGATTTATAGACATTAACTCCTACCTGGAGTTACTTAGACATACCACCTCTCCTATTGGTGCATTAAGTATGATCAGTTCTGTTTTAATGCTTGTTTTGAAAATATGAGTTTGTTCTAATGAGATGAACATGTTAGGGAGCAATTTTGACAAACAGTTAAAAATGAGAGTAATTTTAATGGCTCTGTACTATGTATCACCATTGGGATACATAACAGTGTTATTTTCTCTAAGAAGATTGAAGAGTTTCTGGGCTCATATATTATTCTTTTATACCCAGAAATAATGCTTGTCATAATTAATTAAATGCCAAGTCCAGTAAGCAATGTAGCTACTAAACTTTGAGTCTGCCTAAAGGTCCTGTTTTTAACTTCTGTCTCAGAGTTTCTCATATTCTCTTTCTTTACATCTTTTCTCAGGGTAAGATCATACAAATCTGTGGCACTGAGTCCCATTTATATATTGATAACATCCAAATCTCTCTGTATATGACCAAAGAGCAAACTTTTCCCAAGTCACAGATTTTGATTTACATCCTAAGATATCCTAAGTATTTCAAACTTCTTAAATATAAAATTAAGTTTAATATTTCTCCTACTCACTGATACTTTTGCATGTGTCTGTGTATAAATATATCACATATACTTATATGTGTTAGTAAGGTCCTATATACTTTATCTGTGTTAACTCATTAATTCCACCAAACAACCTAACGAGGTAAGTCCTTGTATTTTGCCCATATTGCAAATGAAGAAACTGATACAAAGAGATTAAGTAAATTGTTGAAGGTCAGTCAAGAAGCTGTAATTTGAATCCACATAATCTAGACCCAGCTCGCTGCATCACTTCAGTCGTGTCCGACTCTGTGCGACCCCATGGACTGGAGCCTACCAGGCTTCTCCATCCATGGGATTCTCCAGGCAAGAACACTGGAGTGGTTGCCATTTCCTTCTCCAATGCATGAAAGTGGAAAGTGAAAGTGAAGTCGTTCAGTTGTGTCTGAACCTTAGCGACCCCATGGACTACAGCCTACCAGGCTCCTCCATCCATGGGATTTTCCGGGCAACAGTACTGGAGTGGGGTGCCATTGCCTTCTCCAAATCTAGACCCAGAGGACATCCTAATTCCAAACTTCAAACAATCCAGCAGGGTAAAAAGCCTGTAAGGATTATTTTAATTCTTTATTTGAACATCACTTAAGTAAGTATTAATACATGCACCAGTGGAAAGATTTTCAGGCTTTGATTACAAAATATCCTTTTAAGAGCAGTTTGTTTACAGCTACTTATTCACTGCTTTTTGTGAATTCATGAATCTATTAATATTTTTGTGGTTACCAACATTGGAAATGATTATATTTCCAATATGAACATTAACAAGTGCTTCTAAATCACAGATAAAATGTAAGCATAAGATTTGTGTCACAAAGTAACTGATGATAAAGCTGGAATGGTAGAGTGAGAGTCAAGATTGTGGAATATTTTAAATGACAGATTGATGGCGATAGGGGGCTTTATCTTCCTGCTGGTAGCAATGAAAAATGTTCAGCAATGAAGGACTAATGTGAGGGTCAGTCATGTTTTAGGAAGAACCAGTTGGCCATGTGCTGGCACTTTATGAACATTGAGGCATGTACAGACTGTGAGTCTCTCCCCTCTCATCTGATGCTATGGTTCTCCACCTTCAGTGTGTATCAGTATCTTTGGGGAAAGCTTGTTATAATATCCTGGGATTGCTTCCATTGGGACCACACACGCTGAGAATTTGTTTGAGTAGAAATGCGTTTAAAATTCGGGAAACTGTATTTTAATAAACACCCCACTGAAAGAATATAGGGCCATTTGATTTAAAAAACACTGATTTTGGGGTCTATGGGATTAACTCAAATGTAGGTAAAGTAGCGCACATAAGGTGGTGGGAAAGTAAGAGGTGGGGTTTCGATTCAGAAGGGCTATTTGAGCCCACGTACTTCACTCTTTCTCTCCCAGTTGTTCATTGAACATACACACAAACATACACAAACACACAATCTGCATCCGCCCTGAAAAATGAGAAAGATTTCTATGCAGAGGTCAAAAATGTGAGGTCTGTGCCACACATAGAGTGCGGTTGAGGAAAGGAACCATCAGCTTGGAATTCCAAGCACAAATGGAAGCCTTCAAGGAAAGTAAATGCATAAAACTCCATGGAAGAAACTCACCAAATTTTAAAGGGTGAAGACAGAGGAACTAGAACAAGGGCTGGCCATATGACCATCAGCATAAATAAATGTTAACCCTAACAAAATCTAAAGGAACCAGAGGTCAACAGAGAAGTCTCCTATGGATGTGGATTGATTGTGTCTTTTGCAGTGATTAATTCAGGGTAGAATTGTTTAAAGCAAGAAAAGATAAGAGGATTGATGACAAAAACTTGTTTAGTTTATGTCCACTTTAGGAAATAGGGAAGAGGCAGTTCAGCAGAGTTGGTAAGAAACTTGACAGCTATCCAGTGAGCTTGAAGAAAAGAAATCAGGACTTTCAAGAGAGTGGTTAAATTGTTGCAGGACATAGAAAGGTCAAATAAAAGGTAGATTGAGACTAGGTCAGCTGATTGGCAATTTGGTGTTCATGGACATCTCTGTGATTTTCAGCAGGATGGTGTGAACACGAGTCAAATTGGGAGATTGAAGAAGTGAATAGGGAATGAAGAAATGGTCATCAAGGGTTACCTAGTATCTCTCTGAGTTTTTTTTCCCTGTGAATTTATCAAAAGGGAGGGAAAGAGAATTGATAGCTGCAGGGGTAATCAGAGAACAAATATTTTTATGGGTCTGAGTCCTCTCTTCACATCTAGAAAGAAGAGGGAAGGAGTCAGAGAAGTAAATAAGGACAAATTCAAGATGCCAGAGATCAGTGTAATGATTGAGGATGAAGCATGTGTTGTGGGGTCAGGGTCTCATCAAGACTTACATAAATTTATTTTAGGGCAATGAGGTAGGGTATTTCATTCATATTTTATTATAATTAATCTTCTGAAAAATGATTGTAAAGACATTAAGATAATAGTTCCATGTTTTCAGTTTAATAAAGATTGATTTATAAAATGATGATATTGTTTTTGAGATGGTAGGTTAAAGATCAGAAAGTGAAAAAAGTGATGGGCTGAATTTAAAGAAAATGTTTTCAATGCCTGCTTTGCAAGTGAGTAGTAATCTGGAATTCATCCAGTCTCTACAGATATTTAAAGAGAAAGATGAGCTAGTAGGACTTCTATAGAAAAAACTGGATTGATAACTCTTTTAAAAGTTAAGAGGAGAAAAAGAAAGAATAATTAATTGGTCTTATAGAAATTGCCATTCGTAGATCTTTTCTTCATTGGGGGAAAAAGTGTTAGTTTCAGCTCAGGTTGCCATAGCGAAATGCTGTAGATGAGATAGTTTAAAAACAGAAATCCCTGTTTCATAGTTTCTGAGACCTACAGTTTGACATTAGGATGCCAGCATGGTCAGGTTCTGATAACTCTCTTCTTGGGTTCCACCTTTTCACTGTATCCTAACATGGCAGAGACAAAGGGAGCTTGGATTCTTCTTTTTATAAGGACCCTGATCCCATCATGAAAGCACTCTCTTCTGACCTCCTCTAAACTTATCTCCCTAAGACTCCAGCTCCAAATATCATTGCATTGGGTGTTAGGACTTCAACATGAATTTTGGAAGGACATTAATTTTCCACATGTAACAGTTCAGTTCAGTCACTCAGTCATGTCCGACATTTGCAACCCCATGAATCGTAGCATGCCAGGCCTCCCTGTCCATCACAAACTCCCAGAGTTCACTCAGACTCACGTCCATCGGGTCAATGATGCCATCCAGCCATCTCATCCTCTGTCGTCCCCTTCTTCTTCTGCCCCCAATCCCTCCCAGAATCAGAGTCTTTTCCAATGAGTCAACTCTTCACATGAGGTGGCCAAAGTACTGGAGTTTCAGCTTTAGCATCATTCCTTCCAAAGAAATCCCAGGGCTGATCTCCTTCAGAATGGACTGGTTGGATCTCCTTGCAGTCCAAGGGACTCTCAAGAGTCTTCTCCAGTACCACAGTTCAAAAGCTTCAATTCTTCGGCACTCAGCCTTCTTCACAGTCCAACTCTCACATCCATACATGACCACAGGAAAAATCGTAGTTTTGACTAGACGGACCTTTGTTGGCAAAGTAATGTGTCTGCTTTTGAATATGCTATCTAGGTTGGTCATAACTTTTCTTCCAAGGAGTAAGCGTCTTTTAATTTCATGGCTGCAGTCACCATCTGCAGTGATTTTGGAGCCCCCCAAAAATAAAGTCTGACACTGTTTCCACTGTTTCCCCATCTATTTCCCATGAAGTGAGGGGATCCAATGCCATGATCTTCGTTTTCTGAATGTTGAGCTTTAAGCCAACTTTTTCACTCTCCACTTATGTAAGTTACTCTTTTTTAATTTAATTCTGTTTGATGACAAATGCAAAGGTTTTTCTTTTTAATTGAAATACAGTCAGTTTATAATATTAGCTTAATTTTAGTTGTATGGTGTATTCAGTATTTTTATAGATTATACTCCATTAAAAGTTATCACAAAATAATGGCTATAATTCCCTGTACCGTACCATATATCCTTGTTGCTTATCTGTTTTATACATAGTAGTTAATATTTTTAATTTCATACCCCTATCTTAACCCTCTACCCTTCCATTTTTCTACTGGTAACCCACTACTTTGTTTTCTATATCTGTAAAACTGTTTATGTTTTTGCTGTATACATTCATTTGTTTTATTTTTAGATTCCACATTTTAAGTATTATCATATAATATTTGTCTTTTTCTCTCTGACTTATTTCACTAAGCATAATATTCTCTTCCTATATCCACAATCCTCCAAATGGCAGAATTTCATTCTTTTATGGCTGAGTAGTATTCCGGTGTGTGTGTGTGTGTGTGTGTGTGTGTGTGTGTGTGTATGGGACATCTTCTTTATACATTTGTCTATTGATGGACACTTTGGTCACTTCCATATCCTGGCTATTGTAAATGATCCTGTTATGAACGTTAGGTTGCATGTGTATTTTTTCTGCTTATATACCCAGCAGTAGAATTGCTGCATTATATGGTAATTCTATTTTCAGTTTTTTGAGGAACTTCCATAGTGACTGCATCAATTATTTTCCCACCAACAGTATCCAAGGGCTCCCTTTTGTCTACATCCTCAACAACAGTGGTTATTTGACCTTTTAAAGATAGCCGTGTTGACAGGTGTGAAATGATATCTCATTTTGGTTTTGATTTGCATATTTCTAATAATTATCATCATTGAACACTTTTTTTATGTTCCTGTTAGCTATCTCTATGTCTTCTTTGGAAAAATATATCTTCAGGTCTTCTGCCTATTTTTCTTTTTTGGTTGTTGTTGTTGTTTGATATTGAATTGTATGATCTATTTATGTATTTTGGATATTAATCCTTTGTCTCATATCATTTGCAAGTATTTTCTCCCATTTAATAAGTTGTCTTTCATTTTGGTGATTTTTTTTGGCTGTTTAATAGCTTTTAAGTTTATTTAGGTCCCATTTGTTTATTTTTGCTTCTGTTTCTTTTACATTAGGAGACAAGTCAAAAAAAATTGTTATGATTTATGTCAAAGAGTGTTCTATGTTCTCTTCAAGGAGTTTTATGTTTTCTAGTCTTACATTAAGGTCTTTCATTCATTTTGAGTTAATTTTAGTATGTGATGTGAGGGAATGTTCTAATCTTGTTGTTTTACATGTAGCTGTCCAATTTTCCCAGCACTGTTTTTTGAAGAGACGTCTTTTCCTCTCTGATCTTTATTATTTACTTCCTTTTGCTAAATTTGGTCTTTGTTCTTCTTTTCCTAATTCCTTTAGGTGGTAAGGTTAGGTTGTTTATTTGAGATTTTTCTTAAGGAAGACCTGTATCACTATAAACTTCCATTTGAAAGCTGCTTTTGCTGTATCACCCAGCATCTGTTGAGCTGTGCTTCTGTTTTCATTTCTCTTAAGGTATTTTCTGATTTTCTCCTTGATTTCTTCATGATACATTTGTTTTTAGTACTCTGTTGTTGAGTCTCCACATTTGTTATTTTCCCATTTTTCTCTGTAATTGATTTCTATTTTCATATTGTTGTGCTTGGAAAAATGGTGTGTTTAATTTCTGTCCTCTTGCACTTGTTGAAACTGGTTTTAAGGCCTAGTATATGATATGTTCTGGAGAACGATCCATGTGCACTTGAAAAAATGTGTATTCTGTTGTTTGGGATGTAATGTCCAGTATATCTCTATTAAGTCTAATTGATCTATTGTCATTTAAGACCATTGTTTCCCTATTGATTTTCTGTCTAAATGATCTGTTAATGATGTAAGTGTTGTGTTAAAGTCTCCTACTTTTATTGTATTATTTTTGGTTTTTCCCTTTATATATGTTAGTATGTGCTTTATATATTTAGGTCCTCTGTGTTGGGTGTATATATGTTATGAGTGTAATAATCTCTTCTTGTAATGATCCCATTATCATTATATAATGCCCTTCTTTTACTTTTATTATTAAATTTGTTTTAAAGTCCATTTGTCTGATATAAGTATTGCTATCCTCACTTTTTTGTAGTTCTGTTTACATGAAATATCTTTTCCCATCCCTTCACTTTCAGTCTACATGTCTTTTTAGCCTTGAAATGAGTCTCTTGTAGGCAGCATGTATGGTCTTTTTACCTCTATCCAATCAGATACCCTATGTCTTTTGATAGGAGTACTTAGTCCATTGACATCCTTAGTAATTATTGAGAGGTATGTACTTATTTCATATTATTACTTGTTTTTGTATTGTTTTTCTAGTTCTCTGTTTATTTTTCTTTCATTTATTTCATTATGGTTTGATAAATTTCTTTAGTAGTATGATTGTTTTCTTTCTTTTTAGCTTTTGTATTTATTTCTTTGATTTGTTGCTACCAAGGGATTGACCTAGAATTGTATCTACTTATTTTAAACTGGTAGTCATTTAAGTTTAAACACATTCTACAAGATGTATGTTTTTACTCCTGTCCCCCATATTTTGTATTTTTGACACTATATTTTGCATCTTCTTATTTATCTCTTAACTGTTTATTGTACTTGCATGTGCTTTTACCATTTTTTGTTTTTCAGTCTGCATATTGGGTTATTTAAGTAGTTGCTCCTCAATTATTAATCATTATACTTGCCTTTTTAGTGGACTTTCCCCTTTACTATAGATTTTTCTTTTCCACTTAGATAAAACCCTTTAACGTTTCTTTTAGAGCAGGTTTGTTGTTGTTGTTAGTCTCTAAGTCATGTCCGACTCTTTATGGCCCTATGAACTGCAGGATGTCAGGCTTTCCTGCCCTTCACTATCTCCAGGAGTTTATTCTAACTTATGTCCATTGAGTCAGTGATGCCATCTAACCATCTCATCCTCTGTTGCCCCCTTCTCCTTTGATAAACTCTTTGAGTCTTTTTTGACTGAGAAGGTCATTTTTTGTCCTTCAATACTGAATGATTATCTTGCTCAGAAGAATATCTTAGGTTGCAGGGTTTTGCCTTTCCACAAATGAATGTATCATGCCACTCCTTTCTGGCCTGCAAAGTTTCTTCAGAAAAACTAGCCAATAACCTTATGAAAATTGCCTGGTACATGATTCTTTGTTTTTCTCTTGATAACTTTTAGAATTCTCTCCTTAACATTTGACATTTTATATTTGGTATCTCTTGATGTGGGTCTATTAGGGTTCATATAGTTAGTATCCTTTCAAAAGATACAACTCATTAGAAAAGACCCTGATGCTGGGAAAGATTGAGGGCAGGAGGAGAAGGGGACGTCAGAGGATGAGATGGTTGGATGGCAGCACCGACTCAATGGACATGAGCTTGAACAGGCTCCAGGATGTGGTGAAGGATGGGGTCTATGTGCTGCAGTCCACAGGGTCTCAGAGAGTCAGACACAACTGAGTGACTGAACAACAACAAAGGCAATCCTCTCTTGGCCCTCTTTTCCCTGCCTCTGGTGTAAACTAACACACAGGTGCTTCTCATGGACAGAATCAAAGGCTTTCATAGCCCCCTACTAGGCCCAGAAGACCCCCAGCTAGCCAAGGGGGTTCATCTCTCCTGTGTAGAACCCCAGGATTGGGGCATCTAATCTGTGGCTCTTAATGCTTACTCCCCAGGATCTCCAACCATGTATTCTCCCCTGAGTCTCCACTCAGGGACACAGGTCTTAATCTGATTGTTTTTCTTCCTTCCTACTCAATTTCATGTGAATCTCTCTTGTAGCCTTGATTGTATAGCAATCCTGTCGGGTTCCGGTTAGTTTTCATTGACAACTGTTCCACATGCAGGTGTATTTCGACCAGTTCATGTGGCAGGTGAGTTCCATATCCTCATACTCTGCTGCCTCTATTGATTTCCCCCGTAACATTACTCTTAAATAATTCAATACTAAAACAAAACATAATATTAAGGTTACTTTAAAATTGTATCAGTGCTGAATTATAATTATTCTAAATTATTTATGAACACCAGTAAAGGCTGGAAGAAGATATGGTTGTTTTGTTAGGACTATGCAATTTTGAGTAACATCAAATTATTTTTTCTACTGCAACTATAAGAATTTTTGTAGAAAAACTCTTTAAATTACAGCCATCCTTAGTTCACACTTGTAGAAAGTTAGATATTTTATTCAGGGCTCTTGATTTCAGATATTTTGATTGAGTAGCAAAGGGATTAGCAAAAATAATGCTTGCATTAACCATTCTGGTAGGATGCTATGCTCATTGACGTGATAGATGCAAACTGCTGTTCACTCATTTATAATATACAAAGATATTTTTGCATTCCAGATGTCATTTCCTGTGGGCACTGAGTCTGCAATTTTCGAAGTATAAGAATTTAATTTTTTCCTGTTCTAATTTTTTATATCTTTAAGATCCTTAATTTTCTTTCATTTAGCAATAGCAACCAACTTTTTTTATAAAGAAATATCCCATTAACCCAATTACTTACCCACAAATAATTAACTCAATTATAGATAACCCAATTATAGATAATATAGATTCTGAACTCTTCGATATTTATAAAACTGACAGAGTGTTAAATATATCTTTTCCTCACTTCTCTCTATCCAGAATAATATGTTGTTCAAATTCCTTTATGAGTGACTTTAGAAAAAGTTGGGAGCCTTCCAAAGGATTATATTATGCTGATGGCATTGTGTGATGCTTAGGAATAGCAGTAGGCATGGGAAGATTTCCTTCATTAACATCTTTTAGAAGATCCTAATTAAATGCATAGCATTTTTATATACTTTGTTGTGCCTATAGAACTTTCAGCCTCAACCTTTTGTCTGTGTACAAAAGTCCGTGTACAACACAAACTGGGTTGGACCTTGATGCCTATGGCTGCTGCATCCTTAAGAGATACTGTGTGGTGGTTTTTCAGTCGCTCAGTCATGTCAAATTCTTTGAGACCCCGTGGACTGCAGCACACCAGGCTTCCCCATCCTTCACCATCTCCTGGAGTTTACTCAAACTCAAGTCCATTCAGTTGGTGATGCCATCCAACCATCTCATCCTCTGACGTCCCCTTCTCCTCCTACCTCCAATCCTTCCAGCATCAGCGTCTTTTCAAGCAAGTGGCTCTTTGCATCAGATGGCCAAAGTATTGGAGCCTCAGCTTCAGCATCAGTCCTTCCAATGAATATTCAGGACTGTTATCCTTTAGAATGGATTGGTTTGATCTCCTTGCTGTGTAAGGAACTCTCAAGAGTCTTCTCTAACACCACAGTTCAAAACCATCACTTCTTTGCTGCTCAGCCTTTTTTATGGTCCAGCTCTCACATCTGTACATGACTACTGGAAAAACCATAGTTTTTACCATACATACCTCTGTAGGCAACATAATTCTCTGCTTTTTAATACACTGTCTAGGTTTGTCATTGCTTTTCTTACAAGGAGGGCAAGTGTCTTTTAATTTCATGGCTGTAGTCACCTCCCTAAATCTTAGGCTCTTGATTTTGGAGCCCAAGAATATAAAGTCTGACACTATTTCTATTGTTTCCCCATCTATTTGCCATGAAGTGATGGGACTGGATGCCATTATCTTCATTTTTTGAATATTGAGTTTTAAGCCAGCTTTTTCACTCTTTGTTCACCTTCAAGTGTCTCTTTACTTCCTCTTTTTCTGCCATAAAGGTGGTGTCATCTGCATATCTGAGGTTACTGATATTTTTCCCAGCAATCTTGATTCCATGTTGTGCTTCATCCAGTCTGGCATTTCATGTGATGTACTCTGCATACAAGTTAGATAAGCAGGGTGACAGTATACAGTCTTGATGTACTCCTTTCCCAATTTGGAACCAGTCTGTTGTTCCATTACTGGTTCTAACTGTTGCTTCTTGACCTGCATAAAGGTTTTGCAGAAGGCAGGTAAGATGGCCTGGTATTCCAGTCTCTTTAGGAATTTTACACACTTTGTTGTGATCTGCACAATGAAGCAGTAGATGTTTTTCTGGAATTTTTTAGCTTTTTCTGCCTTTTCTGAATCCAGCCTGTATATCAGGAAGTTTTCATTTCACATACTCTTGAAGCATAGCTTGAAGGATTTTGAGTATTACTTTGCTAGAATGTGAAATTAGTGCAATTTGTAGTAGTTTGAACAGTCTTTGGCATTGCCCTTCTTTGGTATTGGAATGAAAACTGACCTTTTCCAATCGTGTGGCTGCTGCTGAGTTTTCCAAATTTGGTGGCATTTTGAATGCAACACTTTAGCTCCAGCATCTTTTAGGATTTGAAATAGCTCAACTGGAAGTCCATCACCTCCACCAACTTTGTTCACAGTGATGCTTCCTAAGGGCCACTTGACTTCATACTCCAGGATGTCTGGCTCTAGGTGATTGATCACACCTAGAGGTTATCCGGGTCATTAACATCTTTTTTTGTACATAGATACTGGGGGTTATATGTTATTCTTTAGCCTCCACCTATAACCCATCACTTGTCCTTTTAGAGGCCTGCATTATCCAGAGACTGTGATGTGAAGAAGACTTATTCTGGAGATAAAGATATATAGACCAAGAATGACAGGTGCTATCCTATAATAGCACCTTTTATTCATAAATATGTAATTTACTACAAAAAATAACCCCCAATTTAAATCTTCTGTACTGGACTGTGATTATAGAGATGAGCCCATTGATATTTGGACTATCACCCTCTCTTCCATTAACATCACTGTCCAATAAAGTAATCAATAATTCATTTATTTATAATGACCAATGATTTATATTGATCATTCATTTATAATGGTCAATAATTCATTTATTTCATGTCAGGAGAAACATTAACCTTTATAAAAAGTACTTACTATAGTGATGTTGTTACTATAATATAGTGGAATTATGTGAATCTGTTGCCCTTGTTTCCAGATCTTTTGTGATTAAAAACCTTAAGATCTGGAAATATGAAGACAAAATATACAAGTAATATTTTGCCAGGAATTTGAATTACAATGAACTGGTTAGGGTAGATTTTATTTAAGTTGTATGAGTTCAGGATCCTCACTGAGAAATAGAGGTAATATGTCATAGGATTTTATTGTGAATTATATAAGATGTAAATGTCAGGTTCTTTGTTCATTAGGTATATAGTAAGTGTTCAAAATATTAACTTTTAATATTCATTATCATTTTTGCTATCTCCAATCACATTTTTGCATAGTCAATTGTAATTGAATTTAATCCTTCATTCATGAGTGGCACCACTGAGGACGCTTCTATGCCTGATTTATTCAGAGACTTCCTCTTAGTAAAGAGGGAATATTGATGGTTACTTTGACTATGACAGTGATTCCTAACCATTCCCTTATTGCCCACCAAGTTCCCTTTCTTCCTCCTTATTTCCTTCCCTCCCTCTCTCCCTTCCTTCCTTCGTCAATTTAATTATTTATCCATATATATAAATATATATGTATAGATACACATATATAGAGATATATAGATATAATACCTTTATCAGTCTCAAATATGGATTAGGAAAGTGATAACTATATTGTATTCCTTACTATTTCTTATAGACTGTATATGTATATGGGTCTTGTTTTTGTATCCATTCAGCCAATCTGTGTCTTTTGGTTGGAGCACTTAATCCATTTACCTTTAGGGTAATTATAAATACATATGTTCATATTACCATTTTATTAATTGTTTTGGGTTTGTTTTTGTAGGTCTTTTTCTTCTCTTGTGTTTCCCTGCTAGAGAAGTTCCTTTAGCATTTGTTGTAAAGCTGATTTTGTGGTGCTATATTCTTTTAGCTTTTACTTATCTGTAAAGCTTTTGGTTTCTCTGTAAAATCTGAATGACATCTTTGCTGGGTAGAGTAATCTTGTTTGTAGGTTTTTCTGTTTTATCACTTTAAATATGTCCTGCCACTCCTTTCTAGTTGCAGAGTTTGTAGGTTTTTTGTTAATTTTCCCTTGCTGCTTTTAATATTCTTTTCTTTGTGTTTAGTTTTTGTTAGTATGACTAAAATATATTTTGGTGTGTCTCTCCTTGGGTTTATTCTACATGGGCGTCTCCATACTTTCTTGACTTGATTGACTATTCCCTTCCCCATCGAAGGGAAATTTTCAACTATAATCTCTTCAGATATTTTCTCAGACCCTTTCTCTTTCTTTTCTTCTTTCGGGACCCCTATAATTCAAATCTTAGTGTGTTTAATGTTGTCCTGGAAGTCTGTAAGACTGTCTTCATTTCTTTTCATTCCTTCTTCTTTGTTCTGCTCCATGGAAGTTATTTTTACCATTCCATCTTCCAGCTTGCTTATCTGTTCTGTTTCAATTATTCTGCCTTTGATTCCTTTTAGTGTGTTTTTCATTTCAGCTATTGTGTTATTCTGGGCTTCCCTGGTGGCTCAGACGGTAAAGCGTCTGCCTACAATGTGGGAGACC
Source organism: Bubalus kerabau (assembly GCF_029407905.1). Classification (NCBI taxonomy): domain Eukaryota; kingdom Metazoa; phylum Chordata; class Mammalia; order Artiodactyla; family Bovidae; genus Bubalus; species Bubalus kerabau. Next base: position 21,032,938 of record NC_073641.1, read on the forward strand.
TGGGTTTGATCCCTGGGTCAGAAAGATCCCCTGGAGAAGGAAATCGCAACCCACTCCAGTATTCGTGCCTGGAAAATCCCATGGACCAAGGAGCCTGGTGGGCTACAGTTCATGGGTCGCAAAGAGTCGGACACAACTGAGCGACTTCACTTCATTGTGTTGTTCAACGCTGATTCTTATTCAGTTCTTCTAGGTCCTTGTTAAACATTTTTTTTGGTATCTTCTTATCTGTGCCTTCATTCTTTTTCTGAGATCTTGGATCATCTTTACTATCCTTTCTCTGAATTTTTTTAGTTGTATTACCTGTTTTCTCTTCATTTACTTGGTCCTATTGGTTTTTAACTTGCTACTTCTTCTGCAACATATTTCTCTATCATCTTATTTCGTCTAACTGTGTTTGTGGTTTCCTTTCTACAGGCTTCAGGGTTGTAGTTCTTTTGTCTGCCCGCTGGTGAGTGAGTTTGGTTCAGGGGCTTGTGTAGGCTTCCTAGTAGGAGGAACTGGTTCCAGTGCTCTGGTGAGTGGAGCTGGATCTTTTCCCTCTTTTGGGCAGGGCTGCACAAGGTGGTGAGTTTTGGGGTATCTGTGAGATTAGTATGATTTTAGGCAGCCTGTCTGCTGACAGGTGGGGCATGTCCCTGTCTTGCTGATTGTTTGGCAAGAGGTGTCCAGCACTGGCGCCTGCAGACAGATAGGTGGAGCTGGGTCTTGGTGTTGAGACAGGCATTCACTCAAATTAGGGAGGGGCTTGGCAGCCACAGCTGTGTTGCCCGTAGACTGCCTGTGGTGCTGCAGGCCGGCAGGTTGTTGCAAGGACTAGGGTGTGCTTGTGCCACTGGGAGTCCCTTCTTACTGTTTCTAATCCATTATGGTAATTCTGTTATTTCAGTCTGATTTTAACAAGCAAACTAATGACAGATGTGAGTGTCTTTGCAGCCTAGTGAGATTTTTATCTTCATCAAAGCAAAGTGCTTTGGGGCAACACAAGAGATCAGCTTGTGGGATTACTCTTTTTTTCTTCAGTGCACTCCATCTACCAGATTCAGTAATTGTGTTCTCTGGTTCATACTCAGCATAACATTCTGACCTCCAGATCTGAAGCAACATATTTTCTAAGAGATACCGATTGTGTTTCTTGAAATTCTACGGGGCCAAGTAAATTGAGGACGTCTTTGTTATGCATATGAGTAATCTAAATCATATAGTCTAAGCCATTAAAATGTTAAAATGTGCTTAATGGTCAGTTACAGGTCAGAGAATTTGTTAAATGTGCTTTATATTTTCTAAGCACCAACAGGTTTTTTACATTTAAAGCAATCGCTATACCACATCACTTATATTTTTCAAAAAAGTTAAGTTTCTAACTTATAAAAATAAACACATGGCTATAATCTACAAAAATTATCAATTAATACCTCCTGTGAACTTCTGTTGTGTACTGAGTCTATGACATACTACTAGTTGTTGAGGATGTGGGATTCACTGAGCCAAATAGAGCTTCAAGTCCATTAGTCTCATAGATTAATCATTCCTTGTATCATAGCTTCAGATGTATGAATTCATTTCAACAGATGTTTATCAAACATCTTCCATGTGTGAGGCACTGTTGTTGATATTAAGGCAGGAGAACAGTCTAAATGTTTCTATAGTCCAGTACATATCACTATGTAACAGTTAGTCGTTGGACAGTCAGAGTTATCCTTGGAGTTTAAACAACTACATGGAGGATTTCTTGGAGCTCTAAGGCTTCACCAGTGACAGGAAGTTGTAGATGAGGTTATATAGTCAAAGGAGAATTTTGTTGTTGTTTAATACTGTGAGTACATTTAAATTCTTATAGAAAAATGTCAACTTAGAAGGAGAGGTTGAAGAAATAGGAGAGAATAAAGAACTGGCAATTATGGCAGAATCTCTGGGTAGGCAGGAGTAAATGGAACCTAGAGAACAGATTTAGGGACTGGCCTTGTATCAGTGAAGTGATGTCTCTTCCGTTGTCTTGGAGAGAAGGTAGAGACTCAGGGAGGCACTTGCCATGTATGCCCCAAAAGAACTGGATATGCAGTGAGCAGCAATGGTATTATGAAGGGGGTCATGTCTGGAAATGTCCAGCACCTGTGCCTCTGCCTGACCCCTAGGTGAGGTGCTGCCATGATTTCTTCATAAGGAGCAGCAGTAAGACTTTAAGGTAATTGGAATGTCATGTGTGGGACTAGATGGGAGAAGGTATATCTGAAAGTTTCTTGAGGGTAGAGTCTATCTTAGGTTCTTTGTTATCTTTGTTCTACCCATCCCAGTCTTGAGTATTGTTGGTAATAAATAAGTTTATGATATTTGTTGTGTTCAAAAGGGATGGGAACATAGTTTGTTAAGAGAGATGATGATATGAAATAGAGATACTTAAAACTTGACTCTTCTGCTTAGGACAGGCTTTTAATTTAGTTGGTACCCAGTTACAGCTTTTAATGTGTAATTTGGAAGCAACAAAAGCCCTGATGGTTGGAGCATATAATGTATATTTTTGTAGAAGTTTACAAATGCATGATTGAACTTTTTCATAGACCAATTCAAATTAAGTTCATAGAAAATCTCCCTTCAGATGAGGTTGACTTATGTCTCATCTTTTTGGATCTGATGGTCTACTTCCTATCACCCTAAAGAAGTTCACAGATGTCTCAGGGAAAATAGAAGCAGGAAACTTATGAATCTATCCTACTCTGGAGATTTGAGATGGAAGGATAAAATAAAGAGAAAAAGAAGTTACCCTCGTTCATTTCCTAGCATGAAGAATCCCAGAGTCACTCTTCTCTGTGTTCTCAGATCATAGCTGGATTTTAAGAATTCTCACTTGACTCATACTCTGAAGTGGTTATAAATACCCTTCCTCAGAGTATGGTTTTGTGAAAAAAACCTAATCAGTTGGTCTTATGACAAGACCAAAGTAATCTTTTTGATTTAGTTCTTAGCTGTAAGCTTAGTGTTGTTTGCCCTGAAGTATTGTTTTCAAAATATTAGATCACAGATATGCTATTTTGACTAAGTTAAAAACACAGTAAAGGGACTCACTCAAGTTGTGACTGAAAGTTCACATAGTCCTTATATCAGGACAAGCAAGCTACATAATAACAAATCAGATGAAATGCTGTTCGTTATATTTTTTCATAAATTTGGGTAAGTTCCACAGAGTTCAATATAGTACTGATTACACACTCTGTGGAGGAGATGTCAAATATAAGAAGATCAATGCTTATTATTTGTTATAATGTCTGAAATTTAGCATATAAGCATTTATTTTTATTAATTAGCAAAGTTTCAGAATGGAAAGAAACACTCTTTGGATAGGCTTTTTATTTCAATAACATTAATCAGTATTGATGCAAAATCTATAGAAATTCATTGACTACCCACCTCTTCCATTAGCCAAGTTCTCTTTGAGGCAGCTGAATTGTTCAGAGGTTTAACCAGGTTCATTTGGATACCCCTTGCAAAATGTGAAGAAAATGGCTATGGGATCACTGATTTCCCATGTCTTAGATTTTCTCTAAAGCCACACATTTGATATAGATATCATACAACCAAAATAAAGTTAAAATGTTTTGTAATCAACTGCTAAATTAGCATTTAAAAATTAATTTTTTAATTGAAGTATAATGAACTTATTATATTAGTTTCAGGTGTACAACATGGTGATTCAATATTTTTATAGATAATGCACAACACAAAGCCATTATACTATTATTGACTGTACTGGCCACCTGATGCAAAGAGCTGACTCATTGGAAAAGATCCTGATGATGGGAAAGATTAAAGGCAAAAGAAGGGAGTGCCAGAGGGTGAAATGGTTAGATAACATCACCGTCTCAATTGACATGAATTTGAGCAATTCCAGGAGATAGTGAAGGACAGAGGAGTCTGATGTACTACAGACCATGGGGTTGCAGAGTCAGAAATGACTTAGTGACTGAACAGCTCTGTATTATACATCACATAACTGTGACCTGTTTATTTTATAATTGGCAATTTGTACCTCTTAATCTGCTTCACCTATTTTGTCCATCCCCCACCCTCCCTCTCCAATTTTCTCTGCATCTATGAGTCCATTTTGTTGTGTTGTTATTTTATTTTTTAGCTTCTGTATATAAGTGAAATCATACAGTATTTGTCTTTTTCCATATGGCTTACTTCACTACCATAATACCCTCTATGTCCTTCTATGTTTTCACAAGTAGCAAGATTTCCTAATCTTTTATGACTAATATTCCATAGTGTATATGGAATATATATATATATACACACACACTGTGTCTTCTTTACCCATCTGTTAATGGACATTTAAGTTGCTTCCATATCCTGGTTTTTGTAAAGAATGCTGCTGTGAACTTTGGGGTACATATATCTTTTCAAGTTAGTGTTTTCATTTTTCCTGAATTATACCCAGAAGTGGAGTGCTGGATCACATGGAAGTTCCAATTTAGATTTTTGAGGAACCGCCATACTCTTTTTCCATAGTAACTACATTTTCCGTGTCTGATGAATAATGATGTTGAGTATCTTTTAATATGCCTGTTGACCATCTGTTTATCTTCTGGAGAATATATCTATTCAGGTCCTCTACCCATTTTCAACCAGGTTGTTTGCCTTTTTTTTTTTTTTTTACTGAGTTATACGACATGAAGCTGGTTATGTATTTTGTATAGGAACCCCTATTGATCATTTCATTGGCTAATATTTTCTCACATTCACTAAGTTTATTTTTAGTTTGTTGATGTTTGCTGTACAAAAGCTTTTAAGTTCAATTATGTCTCATTTCTTTATTTTTGCTTTTGTTTCCCTTGTCTTTGGAAACAGATTAAAAGCAATATTACTCTAATTAATTTTAAAGAGTGTTCTGTCTGTGTCTTCTAGGAGTTTTATGGTTTCTAGTCTTACATTTAGTTCTTTAATCCATTTTTGAGTTCATTTTTGTATATGTTATGAGAAAACATTTTATTTCATTCTTGTATATGTAGCCCTCCAATTTCCCCAGCACCACGTATTGAAGAGATTGTCTTTTCTCCAATGTATATTCTAGTCTCCTTTGTCATAGATTAATTAACCATAAGTATGGGGTTTATTTTGGGGCTTTCTATTCCAGTCCATTGATCTTTATGTCTGATCCTATGTCAGTACCATGCTGGTTTGATTACTGTAGTTTTGTAATATAGTCTAACATCAGGGACCATGAAGCCTCCAGTTTTGTTATTTTTAAGGTTGTTTTGGCAATTTGGGATCTTCTGTGGTACCATATAAATTTTAGGATGATTTCTTCCATTTCTGTGAAAAATGTCACAGGATAGGGATCACATTAAAATCTATAGATTGCTTTGGGTGGTGTGGACATTTTAACAATATTCCTTTTCCTAATCCATTTCTTGGGATATCTTTCCATTTATTTTTTTATTATTTTTCAATTTCCTTTATCAGTGTTTTATAGTTTTCAGGGTATAGGTCTTATACCTTCTTGGTAAATTTTACATCTAGGTATTGTATGCTTTTTGATATGATTTTAAACAGAATTGTATTTTGTTTTGTTTTGTTTTTTGCTTTCTCTTTTTGATAGTTCATCATTAGTGTTTAGAAAAGCAACTAATTTCTGTATAGTAATCCTGTTTCCTACAAATTTACTAAACCATTTATTTGTTTGAAAACATTTTTTGGTGGCGACCTTAGACTTTTTGACAGAGTATCATGTCATCTGCAAATAAAGACAGTTTTACTTCTTCCTTTCTAATTTGGATGTTTTATGTTTTTATCCTCTTTTTTTCAGTTTTATTTTTATTTTTTAACACCAAAACTATTTTTTAATGAGGTATAGCAAATTAACAATATTGTGATAGTTTCAGGTGAAAAGTGAAGGAACACAGCCATACATATACATGTATCTATTCTCCCCCAACCACCCCCCACCCAACCATATCATTTTACTTTCTGATTACTGTGGTTTGGACTTCCAATACTACGCTGAACAAAAGTGGTAAGAATGGGCATCCTTGTTTTTGTTCCTGATCTTTGATGAAAAACTTTCAGCTTTTTAAAATTGCATGTTATCTGTGAGTTTGTCATAAATGACCTTTATTATGTTGAGACATGTCTTATCTGTATCTACATTGTTGAAAATTTTTTATCATGAATGGCTGATGAGTTTTGTCTAAAGCCTTTTCTGTATATCACGTGATTTTTATCCTTTGCTTTGTTAATGTGATATATTACATTGGTTGATTTGTGAATATTGAACTATCCTTGCTTTCCTAGAGTTAATCCCATCTGATCATAATATAGAATGATTTTATGTATTATTGAATTTGGCTTGCCAATATTTTGTTGAGAATTTTTGCATTTCTACTCAAGGATATTGGTCTGTAATTTTCTTCTTTTATAATATAAGTATCTTTTCTGACTTTTGTATCAGGGTAATGCTGGTCTCAGAGAATAAGTTTGAAAGCATTCATTTCTCTTCATTTTTGGGGAAATAATTTAAGGATAGTTATTAACTTAAAAAATATTTGGAGGAATTCCACTGTGATGATGTCATCTTGGAGATTAGTATGCTGGCACTTTTAAAGTTATTGTTTCATTTTCATTACTAGTAATTGGTCTGTTCACCTTGTCTATTTATTCCTGATTCAGTCTTGAAAAATTATATTTCTAGGAATTTATCCATTTCTACTAATTACCTAATTTGGGGCATATAATTGTTTATAGTAATCTATAATGATCATTTATATTTCTGTGCTATCATTTGTAACTTCTCTTTTATTTCTGATTTTATTCATTTGAACCCTCTTTTTGCTTGATGAGTCGGCTAAAGTTTTATCAGTTTGTTTTTTATCTTTTCAAAAACTAGCTCTTAGTGTCATTGATTTTTTTCTATTATTTAGTATTTATTTCATTTATTTCTGCTCTGTTATCGTTTCTTTTCTTCTACTACCTTCAGACTTCGGGTTTTTTTTCCAATTATTTTACATAATGTAATGTTAAGTTGTTTTTGGGATTTTTCTTGTTACTTATGGTGAGCCTGTATCACTATAAACATCCCTCTTAAAACTGCTTTTACTGCAGCCTATAGATTTTAGAAAGTTTTGTTTCTTTTTACATAAATCTCAAATAGTTTTTAAATTTCCTATTTGATTTCTTCAATGTCCTGTTTTTGTTTTTGTTTTTAAATATCATGTTGTTTAGTCTCCAAAAGTTTGTTTTTTCCAGTTTTCTTCCTATAATTGAGGTCTAGTTTTATACCATTGTGGTTGGAAAAGATGCTTGCTATGACTTCAGTCTTCTTAAATTTACTGTGGTTTTGTGTGTGTGTGTGTGGTCTAGCATGCGAGGACATTCCATGTGCATGTATCCTAGAGAATGTTCCATGAACACTTAAAAAAATTGTATATTCTTCTGCTTTTGAACAGCAGGTTCTTAGATATCAATTACGTCCATCTGGACTAATATGTCATTTAAGGGCAGTGTTTCCTTACTGAGTTTCTGGCTGCATGATCTATTCATGTAAGTGAGTTATTAAAGTCCTCTAGTATTATTAATGTCAATTTCTCTCTTTATACCTCTTAATATTTGCTTTATATTTTATGTGGTATTATGTAAGGTGTATGTGTGTTTAAGAATGTTATGTTCCCTTCTAGGATTGCCCCATTTCTAATTATGTAATTCCCTTCTTTGTATTTTGTTAGAGTCTTTGTTTTAAAGTCTATTTTATCTGATGTAAGTATTGCTTCCTGGCTTTCTTTTCATTTTTATTTGCATGAATTATCTTTATCTGCTCACTTTCAGTCTCTGTGTGTCTTTCGCTCTGAAGTGAGTCTTTTGTAAACAGTGAATAGAAAGGTCTTTTTATTAAAGCCATTCAGCTACCAATACCTTTGATTGGGGCATTAACCCATAAGTATTTAAAATGACTACTGATGGGCAAGGACTTGTTGCCATTTTTTTCACTTTATTTTTTATTGTTTTTATAGCTCTCCTTTATTCTGTGGTTTCTTCTCTTGTGACTTGATGATTTTCTTTAATGTGATGTTTAGATTCCTTTTTTCTGTGTGTGTTTTGTGTATCTAGTGCAGATGTGGGGGGTTTGGTTACCATAAAGTTTGTATATATTGACATTTGTTTTAAGCTAGTGGTCATTTTTTGGGGGGAAGAGCTCCAAAATCACTGCAGATGGTGATTGCAACCATGAAATTAAAAGCTGCTTACTCCTTGGAAGGAAAGTTATGACCAACCTAGATAGCATATTCAAAAGCAGAGACATTACTTTGCCAACAAAGGTCTGTCTAGCTATGGTTTTTCCAGTGGTCATGTATGGATGTGAGAGTTGGACTGTGAAGAAAGCTGAGTGCCAAAGAAGTGATGCTTTTGAACTGTGGTGTGGGAGAAGACTCTTGAGAGTCCCTTGGACTTCAAGGAGATCCAACTAGTCCATCCTAAAGGAGACGAGTCCTGGGTGTTCATTGGAAGAACTGATGCTAAAGTTGAAACTCCAATACTTTGGCCACCTCATGCAAAGAGTTGACTCATTGGAAAAGACCCTGATGCTGGGAGGGATTGGGGGCAGGAGGAGAAGGGGATGACAGAGGATGAGATGGCTGGATGGCATCACTGACTCAATGGACATGAGTTTGGGTAAACTCCGGGAGTTGGTGATGGACAGGGAAGCCTGGCATGCTGTGATTCATGGGGTCGCAAAGAGTTAGACATGACTGAGTGACTGAACTGAACTGAGTGGCCATTTTAATTCAATTACATTCTAAAATTCCTACATTTCTTTACTCCTAGCCACCTTTTATTTTTTGACATATTATATATATTTTTGTGTCTCTTGACTATTTATTATAGTTATTAGTGAAAGTTGCTCAGTCGTGTCTGACTCTGCAACCCCATGGATTATACAGTCCATGGAATTCTCCAGGCCAGAATACTGGAGTGGGTAACCTTTCCCTTCTCCAGCAGATCTTCCCAACCCAGGGATTGAACCTAGGTCTCCCTTATTGCAGGCAAATTCTTTGCCAGCTGAGCCACAAGGGAAGAATACTGGAGTGGGTAGCCTATCCCTTCTCCAGTGGATCTTCCCATCCCAGGAATTGAACTAGGGTCTTCTGAATTGCAGGCAACTGAGCTATGAGGGAAGCCCACTGAGCTATGAGGGAAGTCAATAATAATGACTATTGTAGTTATAGTTGATTGTAAAACTTTTGGTTTTTTAACCTTGATACTAGCTTTTTAAGTTGTTGGTCTCCTGCTTTTACTGGTTATTTGCCTTTACTACTGGGAATTTTTTCCTTCATATATTTTCTTATTTCTTGTTATGGCCTTTCCTTTTTCTCTTAGAGAAGGTTTTTTAACATGTCTTGTAAGGATAGTGTAGTGTTGATGACTCCTTTAGTTTTTGCTTGTCTTGGAACCTGTATCTTCCTTCAGTTCTGAATGATATCCTTGCCATGTAGTGTATCCTTGGTTGTAGGTTGTTCCTTTTTTGCATTTTAAATATATGATAGCACTCTCTTTGGCCTGAAAAGTTTCTGCTGAAAAATTATCAAATAGCCTTATGGAATTTCCCTTGCTTTTCTCTTGCATGCTAAATCGCTTCAGTTGTGTCCAACTTTGTGCAGCCCTATGGACTGTAGCTAGCCCGTCTCCTCTGTCCCTGGGATTCTCCAGGCAAGAATACTGGAGTGTGTTGCCATGCTCTCCTCCAGATCTTCCTGACCTAGGGGTCAAACCTGCATCTCTTAAGACTGTTGCATTGACTCCTGGGTTCTTTACCACTATTGCCACCTGGGAAGGTCTGGTTTTCTCTTGCTGCTGCTGCTGCTGCTGCTGCTAAGTCGCTTCAGTCGTGTCCGACTCTGTGTGACCCCATAGACGGCAGCTCACCAGGCTCCCCCATCCCTGGGATTCTCCAGGCAAGAGTACTGGAGTGGGGTGCCATTGCCTTCTCCATGATTTTCTCTTGCTGACTTTAAAATTCTCTCTTTATCTTTAACTTTTGTCATTTTGATTATGGTATGTCTTGATGTGAATCACTTTGGATCATTCTTGTTTGAAACTCTATATTTCCTTGACCTGAATATGTTTCTATCCCCAGGTTGGGAAAGTTTTCAACTATTATTTTATGAAATGCATTTTCTGCCTTTTTCCTACAGCCTTTCAGCTCTCACAGCCATATGCCCTGTTCATTTTTAAAACCCATTAAGGGGACTCATCTTCCTGGGCTGATTTTCAGCACTGGTTGCCTAATCTGGGTATTGAATCCCTCATTTTGATAGACGTAGAGAAGTCCTTCAAGTTTATGATATTACCTTCAGCTTCCAGGTTGCCTTCCAGGGCTGTGGGTCCTGACTGTGTAGCATTTCTGTCCCTCTTATCCATCTTAATGTGTTTTTTTTCCTTTGTATCTTTGATTGTAGAAAATATATTCTGCTATTATTTAGACTGTTTTCTGAGAGAGCTGTTCTATATGCAGTTGTACTTTCGGTGTGTCTGTGGGAGGAAATGAGCTCAAAGTCTTCTTACTTTGCCATCTTTATAACATGCCACAAATTATCATTTAAATAATGCATTAAATCTAGACATTTGGTAAAGAAATAAATCTTTATAAAAGGATAAAGTGTCTAGGCATATCCTGAACTCATGTTGCAAACTTACCTTCTATCATAAAGACATGAGAAATTTTACTTTTCCTTCGGATAAAGCAACTAGCAAACTCAGACGATCATCCCAATTACCAGGTGAATTTAGGATAAACTTTCTGTGACAAATAGTGCTGTCAGGTCCTCTTATGCAAGGACTAGTTTTCATTTATCTTGAGAAAATTGATTTCCTGGGATATGCATCATATTCTGATTTAAAGCTCACTGAATAATATACCTGTTTCTTTTTCTAAAAAAAAAAAATAGTCATAAAACAATTATTACTATTCCTATATCAAGTGGGAAAAATAACACTTTTCTTAATTTTAGCTTTTTTATTACATTAAATAGTATCACTATTTTTATTTTATTTATCACAAGATATATATTTTCTTTATCATGTATCTTTAAGAAAACCTAGTAACATTCCTGTGTGACTGGTAGTTCAGTTTCAGATATGTCAATCTAGAAAAGTGAATGCCAATGTAAGATATGAGTGAAATCAATAAAATACCTATTATAGTTCTTAGGCTGATTAATTAAATTCTAGACAGGGCAGGGGGATAATTTCTAGAACATTTGCTCTGACTAGAGCCATTGAGTGAAACAGATTGCTATAGTGGTGATTAATAAATACATGCCATCTAATTATTTTAAGTTCCCCAGTAATATTTCCAAATGCAAAATTACTAGGTAAGATGTTTAGAAGTTGCACATTACATTTGTTTTCCAGGTAAATGCTCAAACTATTTTCCTGGCACTCAGCATGTTCAGTGCTTACAGTGTTAGCAATATTATTATTGACATTTAAAATATGACCAAAAATATCCTGGTCAGATAATTTTTATTTTCTTCACATAGCAGCCTTGATATTTGTTTTCCTCTCTTTCCCTTCCCAGAAAATCTTCTAACCCTTAAATTTTGTTTTTATTAGAAATCTTTTTATTGGAGTATAGTTGCTTTACAATATTGTGTTAGTTTCCGCTGTACAACAAAGTGAAACAGCTCCATGTATCCATAAATGCCCTCCCTCTTGGACCTCCCATCCCTGCCCATCCCACCCATCTAGGACATCGCGGAGTACCAAGCTGAACTCCCTGTAGTATACAGCACATTCCCATTAGTTATCTATTTCACACATGGTAGTGTATATATGTCAGTCCCAATCTCCCTGTTCTTCCTATCCCCTCTTCCTGCCCCCTTTGCCCTGTATCCACACATCTGTCTCCTATGTCTGCATCTCTATTCCTGCCCTGCAAATAGGTTCATCTATATCATTTTTCTATATTCCACATATATATGTTAATATACAATATTTGTTTTTCTATTTCTGACCTGCTTCACTCTGAATGACCGTCTCTAAGTCCATCCACATGTCTACAAATGACCCAATTTTGTTCCTTTTAATTGCTGGGTAATATTCCATTGTGTATATGAACCACATTTTCTTTATCCATTCATCTGCCAATGGATATTTAGGTTCCTTCCATGTCCTGGCTATTGTAAGTAGTGCTGCAATGAACATTGGGATGCTTGTACCGTTTTGAATTATGATTTTCTAAGAGTGTATGCCCAGCTGTGGAATTGCTAGGTCATATGGTAGTTCTTATTTATTTTGTTGGGCTCTAAAATCACTGCAGATGATGACTGCGGGCTCAAATATAAAAGATGCTTGTTCCTTGGAAGAAAAGCTATGACAAACCTAGACACCATATTAAAAAGCAGAAACATCGGTTTTCTGACAAAGGTCCAAACTATGTTATGACAAAGGTCAAAGCTATGTTTTTTCCAGTAGTCGTGTATGGATGTGAGAGTTGGATCATAAAGAAGGCTGAGTGCTGAAGAATTAATGTTTTCGAATTGTGGTGCTAGAGAAGATTCTTGAGAGTCCCTTGGACAGCAAAGCGATCAAACCAATGAATCCTAAAGGAAATAAACCCTGAATACTCATTGGAAGAACTCATGCTTGAAACTGAAGTTCCAATATTTTGGCCACCTGATGTGAAGAGCCAACTCATTGGAAAAGACCCTGATGCTGGGAAAGATTGAGGACAGGAGAAGAAGGGGGTGGGAGGGGATGAGATGGTTGGATGGCATTGTCAACTCAATGGACATGAGTTTGAACAAACTCAGTGAGATAGTAAAGAACAGGGAAGCCTGGTGTGCTGCAGTTCATGGGGTTGCAAAGTTTTGGACATGACCGAGCAACTGAACAGCAATAATGGTCGTTCTATCTTAGTTTTTTAAATAACCTCCATACTGTTCTTTGGAGAAGGCACTGGCACCCCACTCCAGTACTCTTGCCTGGAAAATCCCACGGATGGAGGAGCCTGGTAGGCTGCAGTCCATGGGGTCGCTAAGAGTCGGACACGACTGAGCAACTTCACTTTCACTTTTCATTTTCATGCATTGGAGAAGGAAATGGCAGCCCGCTCCAGTGTTCTTGTCTGGAGAATCCCAGGGACGGGGCAGCCTGGTGCTGCTGCTGCTGCTGCTGCCGTCTATGGGGTCGCACAGAGTCGGACACGACTGAAGCGACTTAGCAGCAGCAGCATACTGTTCTTCATAGTGGTTAGTGATTATATCAGTTTACATTCCCACCAACAGTGCAAGAGGATTCCCTTATCTTCATACCCCTTAGAATGTATAAAATATTTGCAAACAAAGTGACTGACAAGGGATTCATTTCCAAAATATACAAGCCATGCTTTCTTTTAATTCAATGAGAATGATAGATGATAAGATTTACTGCAAATCGCTCTTACTCTCTGACGATTAAGGCTTGCTTTTAAATAAAGTTCATTATATTTGTCTCTGTTTTGTCTTAGGTTTATATCTTTCCATGGAACTCCTTATTCCCCTCCTACAAAATAAATTTCTGGAGGCCCACCAGGTCACTCCATGTGTCCAGACCTGTATGAATTCTAGAAATGGACAGTTTGGTTGAAGTTGAGACCTGGCTACATATCCTTCATTCCTGTTTAAATTCTATTCTCTACCATCAGAGGAGCCTGGTGGGCTACAGTCCATGAGATCTCAAAGAGTCGGACACGACTGAGTAATTAAGCAGCAGCAGCAGCATATGCTAATATTACATGATAGGAATCCTGGATAGTAGTTACTGCTTCTGAATGTCCTTTCTCTTAGATCCATCTTTTCTTATTTATCCTAACATAAAGCAATAGTTATAAATGAGCTCAGAAGTTTGACATTCCTACTCAGTTCATGTGCACCTAAAAGCAAAGGGGAGTCAGTTAATTATCGTTTGTTTTGAGTCTGAGTCCCCAGCAGGAAACAGAGCTCCAGGAACTCTAACTGAGGCTGGTATCTGTTCTGTCGTGTAGTGAGACAGCGGTACTCTCTGAATTATTTTTCTGGAAACTATTCTTCTAGGAGCTTGTAGTAGGCATAATGCTGCCCCACAGGAGCTTATAAATTAATGGGAATCATGGTACAAGGATGCTGTAAGAACTTCACCACTATAAACCACTTTACCTCCTGGGGTGGTGATGTTTTCTGTTATTCCTGCTTTACTGAAATGAAGATTGCAAGTAGAAATGGAATCAAAGATGAAATTAGCATAAGAACATTTTCATTTTCCTGGTAGGACTGTAGAGCCCTGGTATTCAGCTGGCTGTTTACAAGGAATGTCCCTTCTGGCTGGTCATGGCATTAATCTTCATTGGGTTGAGACCAAGCATTTTGATTGGAAAATATATTGACTTTGGCCTTGTGACTACAGACATTCCTATTCTTAGCAATCCATAGAACTGAAGGAAACCTCTTTATATTCTGTTTCAACCTTCTGAGTCGTCGTCTCTATCTTTTCTTGTTTGTTAGGTCTCTTTGCCCACCATCATTGTGTCTAATAATGGTAACCATTGGTCAGCTAGTTCCATGGCTACTTAAGACCTGGAGTCTTAAGATTCCTTGGAAAGGTGCCAACCACGTTAAAGTATAATCTGATCAATTTAGTTAAAGCACTGTTTGTGAGAGTGTAAGTGTTATTATGCAGCATTTTCACCTTCCCACCTCAAATCTCCCTCCCACACTTCTTCTACCACTTCCAACCCCCACTTTCATTACCAGTACTGGATAGTTAGTGATCTTTTTGAAGAATTTCTTCTCTATAGATTGAATTCAAAAGCTTTGATTCATAACCAGACTTCTAGTGATTTACTTTGCTGGTAAATTAAAAGCCATCTGGATTGGAAGGCCTAGTTAGATAATTTATAGCTTATTGTGATTCTAAAATTAATTATTTTTTAGCTCTCTGATACTCTATCTAGATCACATTTCTAAGATGAATAGCAAACATGTCAGAATTCAGTAGCTCCAAACTCCATTGAAATCTTCTCCCAATTTTCTTGGGTTGACTCAAATATATTTTAAAAAATTACTTACTTTCATGGTTTGGCAAGACTCAGACAGAAAACAGCTTCCAGTGTCAGTGGTAGCAGGAAAGAATACTAATAAGTGTTAGTCATCCACAGTAAATTAAAAATATAGTAATAAAGGAAAATTAAACTGCAGTGTGTTTGGGTGTTTGCTCTATTACCATAAATCCACTCTCTCATCTTCTATTCTCTGAAAAAGAGTGGGTGTGGCAAGAAGCATTGTGAAATTCCATTAGCATTTTTAGAGAAAATTACTCTACTAAATGATTCAGGATTCAGCTCCTAGCTTCTAAGGTTCAACTCGGCTGTATGAAACATTTTATTTTGTATACAAATGATGCCATAGAATTCTTCGAATGTAAACATTTGTTAGCAGCTAGCCCAAATTCTCTTAGTTTTTAGGTGAGGGAATGCTAATAATTAGCCCAGGTTCTCATACCTAGTTACTGGTGACAAAGAGGTAGAAATTCACCA
The DNA here is from genome assembly GCF_029407905.1 of Bubalus kerabau. Classification (NCBI taxonomy): domain Eukaryota; kingdom Metazoa; phylum Chordata; class Mammalia; order Artiodactyla; family Bovidae; genus Bubalus; species Bubalus kerabau. Next base: position 21,048,476 of record NC_073641.1, read on the forward strand.
ATCCACCCTCAGGCTGGATGTTGATCAAAATACTTCAGAAACAATATTTTAGACTAGAATACAATGCCTTGCCCTTGGTAAGTAAATAAAGAAATATTAGGTATTACTTAGAGATTCAAGTCTACATTATAAAAATGTGTTTTCCTTCTCACTTTGTTACTGAAGAAGTTTATCTGGAAATGAATAAATGCAGAGATGCAACGAGATATTGAGTCAGATTGCCCAGGCTTTATATTTTAGATTCACATTCATTCCATTTCTCTGGGAAGTTTGCCTTTCTTTTTCTCTGCTCAGTTTTGATGCATAACAGATTCTGTTACACTGGAGATTGTTAAGACTTCATCAAGTGAGGATTCCCTGACTTCTGCCTCCCTGCTGAACCACAAAGTAGCCAAACTAATTCATGTCACCTCCTTCTCAACCCCACAATGCAAGATCCTGTGTAGACCTAACGTTGCTATTACCAGTGATCCTAATTTCCTAGCAATATGATCCTTTTGACAGTTTGTACATGTTTGGTGTCTCTGCCAACCTCCAAATCACAGCAAGCTGTTAATTCCAAATCACCTTTTGCAAAGTACATTTCAAAGTTTTCTCATAGATTGCTCTAAGCGTATTAGACAACTGGAAGGTTAATGTGTTTTTTTTTTTTTTTCTTTTTTAATACTCAAAAAAAACTTTTAAAATATAGCTTTCTGACTCTGATTGTACCCTCAATATTTTCATAATGATTTTCTGCTCCTCAGTAGGAAAAGCTGCTTGATCCTGTCATGGACACGCTGCTGCTGCTGCTGCTGCTAAGTCACTTCAGTCGTGTCCGACTCTGTGCGACCCCATAGACGGCAGCCCACCAGGCTCTTCCGTCTCTGGGATTTTCCAGGCAAGAATACTGGAGTGGGTTGCCATATTCTCACATAAAAAAATCACAGCTTTTAAATTTTAGATCACCTCTTAAGAACTGTAGATCTCACAGCACAAACTCCTCAAAATTGGTGGGCATGTACCACAGGCCTCAGCCTTGACTTAGAAAATAAAAAATCTGATACTTCAGTGTATATATGTAACCACGTATCTTTTTTTTTTTTCATTTTATTTTATTTATTTATTTTTTTTATAACCACCATATATCTTAAGAGAGAATATTTGCTCATGTTGTCCCTCTGTAATGCTTCAGATAAATGATAAAAGCTATTTTAAGTACATAACCTCATATCACAAAATTTCAATAGAATTATTCATTTAGTTGCAATTTAGGTATTCTCTTGTCTGAAAAAAATGTAAGGTTGAAGAACCCTGAGAAGAGAAGTAGTTCTGAAGGCAGGAATAAGAGTTTCAGATATGTTCACTGCTATTTCCAGTGTGGTGTCAAATGTGTTTCTGATTTATTGATGCTATTTCATTTGGTGAAAGAAGAGTGGATGAGGGAAGGAAATGCCACTGTAAATATTCTAGGTTCACTTAAGAATTTGTGGCAAATTTATTCCTTCATTTATTTCTATTTAGTTCTTATTTCTACTAGAAATTTGTTATCCATTTTTGTTGTTTTTTTTAATCAACATTAGTACTCAGATCAGATCAGACAGTTGCTCAGTCATGTCCGACTCTTTGTGACCCCATGAAACGCAGCACGCCAGGCCTCCCTGTCCATCACCAACTCCTGGAGTTCACCCAGACTCACATCCATCGAGTCAGTGATGCCATCCAGCCATCTCAACCTCTGTCGTCCCCTTCTCCTCCTGCCCCCAATCCCTCCCAGCATCAGAGTCTTTTCCAATGAGTCAACTCTTCACATGAGGTGGCCAAAGTACTGGAGTTTCAGCTTTAGCATCATTCCTTCCAAAGAAATACCAGGGCTGATCTCAAGACTACATATTTCCCTCTGAATGTTGTGTTAGCTATATAGTATAGCCTATGATAGGTAGTATTTTCAGTATAGTTGTTTTTTTGAAGGTCTGCAATTACAGCTTGTTTTTCTGCTTTGATCTAAAAAATAGAGATGTTTAGAATTTCCAGTGTAAAGGATTTTTGTTGTAATTGATTTCTGATTTTATTGTTTCTAGTTCTTGACTTGTGAACAAAATTATTATCTTTGTTACATGTACTTTCTTGGAATTTTGGGGTTTCTTTGTGGCCAAATATGTTATCAGATTTTATGAATAGTCAAAGAATTTGAACAGTAGGAGTATTCTTTATTATTGCAGTACATAATTTGATGTACCTGTGTACATCTATAATTTCTACCTTGTTTATTTGGGAGTTTTCTATCCCTGTATTTACTTTATGATAATTGAGAGACGTGAAGTTTCATATTAGTGTGTTTCTGACTATTTCTTCTTTCATCTTTTATAATTTATGCTTTATGGGAATTTATGCTATTATTTTTATATAGATTATTGATGTGTTAGTTCTTTATTGTGAATTATGGAATTCAGCATTATTTATTTTCTAATTTAATTTTTTTCTCCAATATTCTACATTTTGTCGTGGTAAGATCACAGTTCCTTATTTCATCTTTCATTTGTTTGGTACATCTTTGTGGGTTCTTTCATTTTTAATTTCTCAGAAGCACTTAAGTATATCTCTTATTTGTGGCATAGATCTTATAATCTATAAAATTTTGTAGTCTAACATGATTTTTGATTGTAATAGATGATTTTTTAAATCCTTTACATTTACTGATATGACAAGTGTATTTGATATTAGTTCTTTCACGTTATTATGCATTTTGCATATTTACATCTTACTTATTTTTAAAAGTATTCCATTGGTGGTTTATTTTCTTTGATATTTTGTTGTCCTTTTTTTCAAGCTTTTTTCTTAGTTTTTTTTATATTTTGTGTTTATATGTATCTCTTTACATATAATCTGTTTTATCTAAAAGAGCATTTATGAAATTAATTTGTGACCTCTTCTTGATTTCCCTCTTCCCTTTCCCCAACCAGCCAATGTTGGTTAATAGTGTTATTTTGCTTAGTACTTACCTTTATACTCCTAAGTCTTAATTGATATCTTTTGAATTCCAGTCATTATATGTGAAGGAATCAATAATTGTTCTTCCTTCTCTGTTTTCCTTCCATTTTTCTTAACTGAAGTACTGCCATATTCATATGCTATACTCTCAATCTTATCCTCACTTTTATTTTTACAAATATATTAGATAAAATAGATTCAGTCAAGGCACATAACATACTTTTTTCCCAAAAGTTTCCCAGTTATCCTCTACTAATTTTCTCAGCAATGGCTCATAGGAACAATATTCCTTAAGTTTGTAGAGATTCATAACTCTGTGTTCACAATTTTTATATTTGAAGAACATCTTTGCATAAACTCTTGTTCCTGAGTGCCTTCTAAGTTTTGCTCCACTGTTTTCTGCTTCTAAAATTTTCCATTACAAAGTCTGAGGCAAAGTTCATTTTAGTTTTTTCAGTAATGACTAATTAACTTTGCTCATAGGTCCAAAAGAGTCTTTCTTTCTTTTTTTTAATTTTAATGACATTTTATTTAATCTTACATAATCAAAACTATCTTTACATGCCATCAGTATAAATAAACATCATGAACAGAATATTTTGCATTCTTTTATCCATGTTAAGTCTTTATTATCTGGTGTGTGTTTTACGTCTATAGCACATCTTAGTTTGGACTAGCATTATATATTCTTGCCTCTGTTGTCAAAAATAAGGTACCGCTAGTTGTGTGGGTTTATCTCTGGGTTCTCTATCTTGTTCCATTGGTCTATATTTCTGTTTTTGTGCCAGTACCATACTCTCTTGTTGGCTGTAGCTTTGTAGTATAGTCTGAAATCAGGAAGGTTGATTCCTCCAGCTCCATTCTCAAGACTGCTTTGACTATTCGGGGTCTTTTGTGTCTCCATATGAATTATGAAATTTTTTGTTGTAGTTTTGTGAAAAATGCCATTGGTAATTTGATAGGGGTTGCATTGAATCTGTAGATTGTATTTGGTAGTATAGTCATTTTCACACTGTTGATTCTTCCTACCCAGGAACATGGAATATTCTCTTTATGTTGTATTTGATTTCTTTCATCAGTGTCTTACAGTTTTTCATATACAGGTCTTTAGTCTCCTTAGGTAGATTTATTCTTAGATATCTTATTCTTTTTGTTGCAATGGTGAATGTTATTGATTCTTTAATTTCTCTTTCTGATTTTTCATTGTTAGTATATAGGAATGCAAGTGATTTCTGTGTATTGACCTTGTATCCTGTGACTTTGCTGAATTTGCTGATTGGCTCTAGTAATGTTCTGATAGTTTCTTTTTGGGTTTTCAATGTATAGTATCATGTCATCTGCAAGCAGTGAGAGTTTACTTCTTCTTTTCTGATCTGGATTTCTTTTATTTCTTTTTCTTCTCTAATTGCCATAGCTAGGACTTCCAAAACTATGTTGAATAATAGTGGTGAGAGTGGATACCTTTGTCTTGTTCCTGATCTTAGAGGGAATGCTTTTAGTTTTTCACCATTGAAAATAATGTTTTCTGTGGACTTTTCATATATGGCCTTTACTGTGTTAAGGTTGATTCCTTCCATGCCCATTTTTTTTTAAAGCATTTTTATCATAAATAGATGCTGAATTTTGTCAAAGGCTTTTTCTGCATCTATTGAGATGATCATATGCTTTTTGTATTTTAATTTGTTGATGTGATGTATCATGTTGATTGATTTGTGTATATTGAAGAATCCTTGCATCCCTGGAATAAACCCAACTTGATCATTGTGTATGAGCTTTTTAATGTGTTGTTGGATTCTGTTTGCTAGAATTTTGTTGAGGATTTTTGCATCTATGTTCATCAATGATATTGGCCTGTAGTTTTCTTTTTTGTTGTTGTCTTTGCCTGGTTTGCTATCAGGGTGATTGTGGCCTCTTAGAATGAGTTTGGAAGTGTTCCTTTATTTTTAATATTTAATATTTAACAGGATACCTTAGTGTTTCCCCCTAGGTCAATTTTCCTAGGTATATGATATACCCTTAAAATTTAAAGGAGTTCTAAATTACAGATGGGACTTCCCTGGTGGCTTGGATGTTAAGGAGTCTACCTGTAACGTGGGAGACCCTGGTTCAATCCCTGGGTTGGGAAGACCCCTTAGAGAAGGAAATGGCAATACACTCCAGTATTCTTGCTGGAAAATCCAATGGATGGAGAAGCCTGGCAGGCTACAGTTCAACTTAAATTATAGATAAATATTTTTAATCATCTTTTTTTTCTTCTTCAGTTCAGTTCAGTTCAGTCGCTCAGTCGTGTCCGACTCTTTGTGACCCCCTGAATCACAGCACGCCAGGCCTCCCTGTCCATCACCAACTCCTGGAGTTCACCCAGATTCACGTCCATCGAGTCAGTGATGCCATCCAGCCATCTCATCCTCTGTCGTCCCCTTCTCCTCCTGCCCCCAATCCCTCCCAGCATCAGAGTCTTTTCCAATGAGTCAGCTCTTCACATGAGGTGGCCAAAGTACTGGAGTTTCAGCTTTAGCATCATTCCTTCCAAAGAAATCCCAGGGCTGATCTCCTTCAGAATGGACTGGTTGGATCTCCTTGCAGTCCAAGGGACTCTCAAGAGTCTTCTCCAACACCACAGTTCAAAAGCATCAATTCTTTGGTGCTCAGCTTTCTTCAGAGTCCAACTCTCTCTAATTATGTATATATTTCATTTGTTTTCTATGTATCACTTTCCTTTGCATATTAAAAAATTCTTTCTTTATCCTGTTGATTTTCTTTACTTTCCCCATGTTTTGCCTCTCTATCTAATATGGTTTCTACTCTATCTATCTTACCTTGTGGTCGTTGTAATGAAAACATATTTTGAGAAGTCTTTTCATTGTTTCTCATTTTCTTCCCTGAATTCTATTAGTTCTTCATTCCTGTTATTTGGGTATCTTTTAATATCCTTTGTGGTATCAAAATCTTCAGTGAATTCTGTATTTTCATTTCTTTTAAAATTGTAATTGTTTTGATAATTTTAAAGCAATTCACAATAGAATATCAATTTATCTTTTCTCTTTACACTTCTGGAGCTTTTTCCTGATTTGTTTTCTTAATTTATGGGGGACTTCTGCTACTCTTTTCTGGTGTTTTAGAAAAAATAGTATCATGGAGTGGATGTGATAATATTATATTTTAAAAGAATAAGAATCTATGATTCAGTGAAATTCTAAGGTTAGGTTACAATGAGTTGGATATTCCTGCACCATCAATTTGAGAAGGACACTGTGGAGAGGGGATGGGAGGAACAAGAACAGCTTTTTCTTATTGTTCAGCTTAAGGTGCCCCTCCTGCTATACTTGGTGCTTTGTAAAGCCAGGCTGGCTTTGACCTTCATTCTCTTTCACTACACCTAGAATGCTTATGGCTACACTTGCTTTCCAGCATTCCTGCAGTTTGGTTGGTTGGGGTGTTTGAACCCAGTTTATAAGTAATTTAGTATTTGTGTTTTTTTCCCCTTTTTATTTTGCTAAAAAGGTTGTGTGCGTGTGTGTGTGTGTGTGTGTGTATGTTCAAGTATTGGTAGGGGGAAAGGGTGGTTTTTCACTCTCTTTGTTGCTTTATTTAGTTTTAAAGAAAATAATAGGAACTTAGCAAAACTTCCTTAATGAAAAAATGATGAGATAAAGAGGAGCAAGATTCTTGATTCTCATTCCATTTCTACTGTTTCTTTTGTCAAGATAGGCCCTGCCTCTTCACTCCTATACTAGAAAGATGTTCTCACATTTAAGGTCTATAGCAATTTATAGGTTCTATGATTCAATGACATTCTGTATTGTACTGGTTGTTAGTCCTGTATCCTTCTCATGGAAGTTACCTTTCCTGAAGGTAAAGAATTGGCCTGCTGGTAAAGTGGCATGACACTACAGTGAGAAAAAATGAGCCCTGGGTGGAAAAAATCAATCCTGACTCTACCTAAGAGGGCAATTAGTCCATTCTACTCAGCTATCTATCAATTATTCAAAGAACAATTATTCTCCCTTATGTTTGTTTGGCTTAGGCTCTGTGTTGACAATTTTACTAAGAGTTTGTCCAAGGCAGAAAGTAAGTGGAAGTCAGTCTTAAATCACCATGTCTGACTGTGACCTGTGATAAAAAGTTTAATGGGAAAGTTCAGTTTTAATGCGAGTAACAGGTATTCATTGACTATAAGGTGCTGGAGATATATTTGGAGCTAAGTTAGAAATAGTTCCTGTTCTTTGAGTAAGTCAATCATCTTCCTCAAGTAAGTAATCTCACTTCACATCCAGTGAAGTTGCAACTGTTGACTAAGAGTTTTCTAGTCTTTTCTTATCCCATTAGCATATTTAAGCCAGTGTATATTTGGTTTCTGTCTGGGGGTCAGGGTTCTATAAACTTCAATACAGTGACCTTTTCTGTCTTGTATATTACTGGATTCCTAATGCCCATCATAGCACCTGATATAACGCATGCACACACACACACACACACACACATATGTGATGCATGAATGAATAAAGAAAAATTAAAAAAAAACTAAAAAAAAAAAAGAAATATATTAACAGACAGAGGAGTTTTTACTAATTGATCTCTAACATAATTTTATTGTTCCCATACTTGTGGATTTTATGTCTTTGGAAGAAAGTGAGTTGTCACTCATCAACTATATATAAATTTGCTTTGTCATCTCAGAAACTCAAATATAAAATATCCTATACCAAAATGGTAAGATTGAATTCAATTTAGTAATTGGGGTATAGTCTGAAGACTATATATAATCTAATGACCTTTTATTGAGAATAAGTTGAGAAAAAAATCTCACAATTCTTTTGGCTAAACTGTGTATTTTGGATGTATAGTTTTCAGATGTGAGTGGAATTTGGAATCAGAAAGACAGATTCAAACTCTAGTTCCTCTACTTGGTCTCTCTTTAAGTGAAAGTGAAGTCGCTCAGTCCTGTCTGACTCTTTGACCCCATGGACTGTAGCCTACCAGGCTCCTCCCTCCATGGGATTCTCCAGGCAAGAGTACTGGAGTGGGGTGCCATTTCCTTCTCCAGGGGATCTTCCTGACCCAGGGATCGAACCCGGGTCTCCTGCCTTCCAGGCAGATGCTGGTCTCTCTTTGTGCTTCAGCAAATGACTTGATCTTTCCAAGCCTTTGTTTGGTCATTTAAAAATAAAGATAAAATAACTTCCTAGCATTTAGTGACACAATATATAGGACATCAACATGTAGTACCTCGCCTTATGAAGCATTGTTTTTTGTTTTTGTTTTTTAATCTCTCTTTGTCTCTTTCATTCTCATTTTCACTCTTTGTTATTCTCAATACTTCAATTTCTCACTATGGTTTTCAGATTAAGATTATTACTGGATCACATTCATTTTTAACTTAAAAACATCACTTCCCATTTAGTTGAAATGAATATCAATAGAGTTCACACTTCTTAAAGCCCTGAAAATATGCTATCTGTTCAAAACCCAGTTGACTGGCATACTAAGAGTTTAGAAAATTTAGAAATACCCATTGTAATGGTGTTTTCTGAGGCATTAGCTGTTATTTTGAAAGAAGAGATCTGGTAAGGAGACTTGGATATGAGATAAAAGAACTAGTTACTGACTTATAAACTAATGGCCCAGATTTCGTGTAATTAAATACCACAGTGGCTCAGAATTTCATTATACCCCTGTGGAAAAATTACAGTTGCCTCAATTATTAATTTTTAGGAATTTAGCCTTGACCAGCATATTTTTGGTCATATTAAAACTACGCATTAGTGTTCAGTGGCTTGTAAAAATAAACTTCCTTCTAGACAATTTTGTGTTGTTGTTCTATAAAGCACATGCAAATGAATATACAGAATGAGAAGGACCACAATTTAAAGGTGCCTTCTTTCATCCCTTATATTCTTATTTATTCTAATACACAGTAAATTTGAGCAATAGAGCAAACAATTTCTCTATAAAACTTGAGAGTTTGTTTCTTTTTTCTTGAAAGAAAATGAGCAGTTTATTCAGAGAGTCCCTCTGTGAAGAATTGGACTAAATTGTAATTAAAAAAAAATTCTTTCCTTATATAGTATTTTTTTTTTATTATTCCCCTGGTGAATTTTGTTTTCCTTGAAGGTGAAGATAAATGACTAGTGCTCATAGAAAAGTATATGTATTTAGCAAAATTAAGTACCCATATTAGTTTCCTGGGGCTACTGTAACAAAGTACCACAAACTGAGTAGATTAAATGATAGAAATTGATTGTCTCAGTTCTGGAGGCTAGTCTGAAATCAAAGTATTGGCAGAGTTGCTTCCTTCAGATGGCTTCAAGAGAAGGATTTATTCTAGGTTTTTCTCCTTATAGGTGGTTGCAGATGGTCAACTCTCTTAATGTCCCTTGACATCATCTTCATTCTACATGTCTCTGTATTCAAATTTCCCCTTTTATTATAAGGACACCAGACAAATTGGATTAAATCCAACCTTAATGAACTTATTTGAACTGGGTTACCTCTGAAAAGACCTCATCTCCAAATAAGGTCACATTTTCTGGTACTAGGGAAGTGAGGCATGGATTTAATCCATAGTAATAGCCATTAAAATATAGGTAAAATATCAACTTCTGCTTTATTGACTGTGCTAAAGCCTTTGACTATGTGGATCACAACAAACTGGAAAATTCTTAAAGAGGTGGGAGCACGAGATCACCTTACCTGTCCCCTGAGAAACCAGTGTGCAGGTCAAGAAGCAACAGTTAGAACCAGACATGGAACAACGGACTGGTTCAAAATTGGAATAAGAGTATGTCAAGGCTATATATTGTCACCCTGCTTATTTAACTTATATGCAGAGTACATCATGCGAAATGCCAGGCTGGATGAAGCACAAGCTGGAATCACGATTGCCAGGAGAAATATAAATAACCTCAGATATGCAGATGACACCACCCTTAGGGCAGGAAGTGAAGAAACTAAAGACCCTCTTCATGAAGGTGAAAGAGGAGAGTGAAAAAGCTGCCTTAAAACTCAGCATTCAAAAACTAAGATCATGGCACCCAGTCCCATCACTTCATGTCAAATAGATGGGGAAACAATGGAAACAGTGACAGACTTTATTTTTCTGGACTCCACAATCACTGCGGATGATGACTGCAGCCATGAAATTAAAAAGCGCTTGCTCCTTGGAAGAAGAGCTATGACAAAGTTAGGCAGTGTATTAAAAAGCAAAGACATTACTTTGCCCACAAAGGTCCATCTAGTCAAAGCTATGGTTTTTACAGTAGTCACTTACAGATGTGAGAGTTGGACATAAAGAAGGCTGAGTGCCAAAGAGTTGATGAACTGTGGTGTTGGGGAAGGCTCTCGAGAGACCCTTGGACTGCAAGGAGATCAAACCAGTCAATCCTAAAGGAAATCAATCCTGAATAGTCATTGGAAGGACCGATGCTGAAGCTCCAATACTTTGGCCACCTGATATGAAGAGCCAAATCATTGGAAAAGACTCTGATGCTCGGGAAGATTGAAGGCAGGAGGAGAAGGGGACGACAAAGGACGAGATGGTTGGATGGCATCACTGACTCAATGGACATGAGTTTGAGCAAGCTCCAGGAGATGGTGAAGGACAGGGAAGCTTGATGTGCTGCAGTCCATGGGGTCGCAAATAGTCGGACACGACTGAACAACAAAAATTCTTTTCATTTAAACTTGGAATCCCTCCTCAATGCTAACTAATGACATCTTAGTGTATACCCTTTATAACAAAATAAAAAGATTTTAAACATTATTTTTTTAACATTCAGATTATCTACAACTTTGTTTTGAGTGTTTTATAAACAGCTCCATCAAGGACTACCTTTAATCACCCACTCTTCCCCACTGATAGATTACTCTCTGAGATCCAGTGGTGAATTCTTTGAAATTCATGAAGGATTAAAACTCACTTTTGCTAAAGTCATGCAGTTAGTGTGACAGAGCTGAGATTCAAATATCTATCTAGTTAATTCTAAAATTAGTATTACTAATGTGGTCAATAATAGTGTATTTTATAATACTCATTTACTATTTATCTTTTTAATAAAAATACTGGGGTTTTTTCTGAATATAAATATAGCAGGTGGTCACAGGAGAAAACTTAGGGGATCCCCCCTCAAATTACAGAAATGAACATTAAAAGTACCCAGGATTTCCACATCCAGACATCATCATTACACATTAGCTTTCAGATCATATGTGTACACATTTTTATAACTTTATTTATATGTTTATATCTATAGAACTATATATATAATTTCACATATCACCAACAATTCTTTGCAATACAAGTTTTAAAATCTTGAACCATTTGCCTAATTAAAATTCATCCTAACTTTACAAAGTGAATTATTTTTTTAACTATGTAAAATAAGAGTTCTTTTTCATCTTATATCCTTCTCAAAAGAATAATGCCCAAGTCTGTAAAGGTGCACATGGAATTAATTTTCTCATCTTACTTTCTGTGCTAGAGTCCTAAGGGCAGAGCTGTCTAAAACAGAGTGAGACCAGAGCATAAGCCAGCTCTTTGTCTTGTTTCCACTCTTACTACTACTACTAAGTCACTTCAGTCATGTCCGACTCTGTGCGACCCCATAGAAAGCAGCCCACCAGGATACCCGGTCCCTGGGATTCTCCAGGCAAGAACACTGGAGTGGGTTGCCATTTCCTTCTCCAAAGCATGAAAGTGAAAAGTGAAAGTGAAGTCGCTCAGTCGTCTCCGACTCTTAGCGACCCCGTGGACTGCAGCCTACCAGGCTCCTCCGTCCATGGGATTTTCCAGGCAAGAGTACTGGAGTCGGGTGCCATTGCCTTCTCCGGTTTCCACTCTTAGTTCATCTCTAAAGCCAAGACTTCTACCCAAAGGTGAAAATCTTTGAATAAGTGCCGCTTTCTAGTCCCTTGTGCTGGTACCAAACTGGGTTGTTAGAGGAAAGGCCCCACAAAAATCTGAGGTAGGAGCAAGAATAGACTCTATGGTCATCTACTTGAATATAAAGAGAAGAGCCCAGAAGAGCATAGCATCCATGGCAACCATATCCAGATGTCACAGAATTTAGAGAACCCACTGGATCCTTTTAGAGGATGACCAGGGGATCTAAATCATGTCAGATAGAGCACCCAGCATAGAACTGAGCAGGATCTGTGCTGAATACCTCTTTTATGTCTGCTACAGTATCATTCCAAGTCCTCTCCAGGGAAATCCCATATCTGCCTCACCATCTCACTTACTTATATTATGTGACTTATACACATACCCCCACAATGTTGTCTCCTGAACACAGTAGACCTGTCTGATACTTACCCACTTGTAATCTGTTGCTTTTAGGTCTGGCTCTGAAAGTTTTGGTATGGAAAGACTCAGATCAGTCTTAATGAAATGCTTAACTCCAGCAGGTTGTCTTTCATAGCGAGGTGATCTGGCTTGCCTTGGAAGCATTGTAGTTAGTCACAACACTCTCCTTGAGGACTTGGTTGTTTACAGTTGTTTACAGTGTGACCCAGGCCAATGGATCTTGCTTTAGGGCTTGTAAATAAGCCTAGAGTGTTTTGACATGAATAAATAGGACCTTAGTTTCAGTTGATAGTCAGATGCACTTAGAGATTCATTCTTAGCCATCACTGGAGTAGAGTTAAAGGAACTTCACTGCCAGAGACAGTGAGATATGTATGGTGGCTCTTCTGAGGTTTTCTAAGATTGTTTGGAAGCATAAAGGTCCTGACTTTTCCTGTTGCCCTTCATGAAATCTTGAGTCAACAGTCATGTGTATACATTAGGCAGCAGATGGAATCACTACGACTCATTCACTTTATAACCATTGATCCTCATACTACCTTATGATCTACTTTTTCAGATCATTGTGACAAATTTTCTACTCTTATGGAAAATTCCTTTCATGGTTAAAGCTTTTGGTAAATGCTATGACGCTTAATAATTCTCTCTACTGAATGGGAATAATTATGGAGGAGTTCATCAAATGCACTCATGGTCTCATTTAGTCATTAGAAAAACTAGAATACAATGCTTAAATGTGAAAAAAATTATAGGCTAAAAAGCCATAATATTGAGCATTTTTTTGTTTTTGTTTTTGAAGCTTCTTGGAGATGGAATAACAAATCAGCTAATGATCAAAGCAATGATTTGAGTTTTTATCAGAAAGTCTACAGTTTCTTATAAAAATAAAGCTTCCACATATTCTTACTGGAAAAGCTATTTGATAAATTCTACCTCAGACACCCTATTGTTTTACCTAAAATAGTCAGGGTTTTCTAAACACAAACTGTCAAAAATATGGTGTTTATTCTCATAGTCATTTAACTATTGTGTGTGTGTGTGTGTGTTTGCTATCAGAATGAAAGTCTGATATTCCTAAACTGCAGAGTATTTTCAATCAGTGCAATAGGTAGCTTTCATGCCTTTTTATTGCAAAGCAATTAAAAAATTATCAGAACATGTCCTCTTAAGAATGATCACAGATAGCTGTAAAATCTATTGTGTTCATATTGACACACTTTCTATTTAGAATTTTTATATTGTCATATGAATAATTACACTAATTTCAGGCCCACTTTTTACATAGACATGGCCTCTATGTGGTCCTCTACCCTAAACAAAACTCTTTTGGTTGAAAGTGACAGAAATCTAACTCAAGGTAGCTTAGCTATTTAAATAATAAAAATAATAATGATGACAATGTATTACTTATCTTAGCTGGAAGGCTATTTGAAGACTTATAAATAAAAGGAATAACTACAGAGCTAGAGACTCAGAGAATTACCTAACCATTAATGGAACGTTTTTCTTCTCCATCGATCTCCTACCTCTTCCTGGCTTCATTTGTACACAGGCTCTTTCCACCTGGAAAGAAAGATAATATCACTGCCTGTTTCTGGAAGCTGAGAAATAAAAAACAGGAATAGGAGTCCTGCTAGACTTCTATGAAATGATGGTACAATGATTTCCTAAGGCGTGGGAGGTAAAGAAGTAAATGCCTGGGCTTCCCTGGTGGCTCAATGGTAAAGAATCTGCCTGCCAGTGCAAGAGACATGGTTCTATCCTTGGGTCAGGAAGATCCCAGAGAAGGAAATGGCAACCCCCTCCAGTATTCTTGCCTGGGAAACCTCATAGAAAGAAGAGCCTGGCCGGCTACAGTCCAAGGGGGTCGCAAAGAGTTGAACACAACTGAATGACTAAACATTAACATACAACCTAAGGATCTTTTCCCTTTTCCTTACCCTTTGCCTAGATCTACCCAGAATCCCTTCTTCCCATACTCCCGTTCCCTCTCAGTACTTGTATTCCCAAAGGAAAGTTAACCTGTGAGTAATCTGTTCAGACTTTCATCCTTAAAAAGATAGGACAAAGTCAACAGCTCTATTGTACTTTCAATTTCAGTGAACTAAAGAAAGCCCCTAGTGTTTTCACCCTTCCAAATAGATTATTACTTTTGGGAAAAATTAAATGGATAAACTTAGGTGTTATATTGAGAACTTTTTATAACAACTACATAAAGTGTGGGCACTAAACAGTGAGAATTGGTATCCATTTTGGTGCTGGCACTGCCTCCTGGAGGCCGTGCTGTAACTGAGGCTTTAGCTTTCAGTTGCTGGGTAGTGGCTTGGTCCCAGTTATCCTGCTGGTTGTGGCAGGCTAATAGTTGGGTATTCCGGGCTGCTCGAAGCAGCAACTACTTACCAACTGCATAGAGACCATCATCACATTTTTATAATAATACATAGCCACTGACTCAGTAACCTGGGTTACAGTCTAAGTGTATAGGGTTAGGAGTTACTTAGAAGAATTAATTCTGCACAACTGATTTTAAGAGAATTGAATGCTTGGAACATCAACCAAAGGTGATGAGCTTTTAAAGTAGTTACTCTGTATACTCTGTAGTTTATTTTTGTGTTTATTTTGTTTTTCTTTTCCTGCATGTATTTCAAATGGGCCATTGGAACTCTGGAAATTATATGTACATTTTGGTGGATAAGTGGTATTTGCATTTTTTTTTCCTGTAAAGATGAGTCACTTTTATCAGGTTCTCAAATGAGCCCATTGCACACACACGCATACACACAGACATGCACAAAATCTTTAAAGATCCTTGTCATAAAATGTCATATTTATAATTTCCATAAGTGGGGAAGAATGTATCAAGCTCATGTAAGAGTACTAGCAAATAATTAAGTTACATTTTAAAAAGGAGTAGGACCATTGCACTTGCCTACAGTTTCTCACTGGAAATTATTCTTCAGTGTTTACAAGGCCATTTTACATGCTTACTCTTGCAGTCAAATTAATCATTAGATGAAGATTATTTTAGATCTGTTCATCTTAGCCCATCCATCACCAATTCTGGTTCACATGAACTCATGGGTTAAAAACTACCCATATTCTTATATTAGTCCTCATGAATTTCTCCACAAAGTGACAAGGTATAAAACTGTGCTTAATATCAAATATAATTGGGTGTAGAGCTTGTCTACTTTTATAGAGCATTAGCTGAAAAAGTCTCAGTTCGAAATTTTAATGAAAAAAAAAACTGGCCTAAGCTTTGGTGTGGATGTCTAATAAGCTAAAATGTTGAAAGCCAAATGGGGTCAGAGCTGTCTCTTTGATAAATGATAAATTCTGACCTTTGGCTCCAGCCAGGCCAGACCATGTCCTTAGAGTAACTAAAGATAAACAACCGGCAGAAAATATGCTCATTATTCAGGCTGAAATGTAAACAGTTCTAGGAGTACTTCCTTAGACAGTTCTATGTGTGCTTTATTTATCTTCAAACGTTTTAGGAAAAGCTATACAGTACCAAAGAATCCCAGAGTCCCAGGCAATAAGTTAATGAGGACTATACAAATTGGACTTCCCTGGTGGCTCAGACGGTAAAGCGTCTGCCTACAATGCGGGAGACCCAGGTTTGATCCCTGGGTTGAGAAGATCCCCTGGAGAAGGAAATGGCACCCCACTCCAGTATTCTTGCCTGGAAAATCCCATGGACAGAGGAGCCTGGTTGGCTACTGTCCATGGGGTCGCAAAGAGTAGGATATGACTGAGCGAATTCACTATCTCTCTGTACAAATTGGAGCCAATGACTGTATCTTGAAAAGTTAAGAAGAGAAAACTTCTCAGGTGTTACAACTGGTTATGAACATCCAGGACTCAATTTTCCATAGTGTTCAAATTCTTCCCTGATTATTGTATCTAATGACTAGACTCAGGTTTTCCCATATAAATATACTGTGTTGAGTTTTTTTTAAAAGAATTTGAAATTCTGTGGTTTTACATTATTAAACTTATAAATGACTTCTTCCATTTTTCCTTTTTGCATGTTCCTACACTAGACTAGCATTTTCCCCCCTTGTTCACTTTGTTTTCTTTCTGCTATTCAACTTACTTTGTCAAAAATAGCACTATTTCCATATGTGGGGTCTAAATTATAAAATTTATTTGGTATGAGGCCAGGGAGAAATTTCTATCTAAACATGCCTAAGCTGAAGCCCTGTGAGGTCTGGCTTTATTCATTTTGCTAACAAATGTGTATTGTGCTATTATAAGTTAGTCATCAGCTGTATTCACAGCAGTGGACAAAATGGACCTGGTCTCTTAGGGCATGTACAGTTAAACTTAGGAAAATGACATGAATTAATCAGGTAAACAAGTAACTGTATAATTATAAGTGAACATGAGAACTATAAAACAAATCAGAGATCATCAGAGAGGTTTGAAAAAGTGGTCAAAGGGATTACCTCAAATGAAGAGAAGCAAGATGTTATATTCTTTGGGAAGGAAATATTTTAGCTATGAGTTGAAAAAAGAAAAAAAAAAGTGAAAGTGGTAGTTGCTCAGTCATGTCCAGCTCTTTGGGACCCCATGGACTGTAGTCCACCAGGCTCCTCTGTCCATAGAGTTCTCCAGGCAAGAATACTGGAGAGGGTAGTCATTCCCTTCTCCAGGGAATCTTCCAAACCCAGGGATCAAAGCCAGGTGTCCTGCATTGCAGGCAGATTCTTTACCATATGAGCCACCAGGGAAGCAAAACGGTTAGCAACTGGAGAAGGATATTCTAAGAGGAGGGAGCTGCATGTACAAAGATCACCTGAAGAACTGGTGATGGAAGGCTACCCTGGCTACACTGGGTGAGGGGGAGGAAGGGAACGGCATGAGATGAAGAGAGAGCTTTGTGGAAGTCCTGGCACAGTTCACCAAGTACGTGACATCCTGCCTCTGTCCAGATGCAGCGTAAGATCCCACTTCTGGCTCCCTTGTGTTTTGGGCAGGTGGGTGGAGGAGGGAAGTGTGTAGCTAGAACTGGCCAGTGAGTGAGTGCAAGAGATTCCTGTCACTTTCCAGCTGAGTCCTGAAATAAGGCTAGTAATAATGGATAAGATTGGGTAGACAAGGGCTTCCCTGGTGGCTTAATGGTAAAGAGTCTGCCTGGCAAGCAGGAGACCTGGGTTGGGAAGATCCCCTGGAGGAGGAAATGGCAGCCCACTCCAGTATACTTGCCTGGAGAATCCCATGGACAGAGGAGCCTGGCAGGCTACAGTCCATGGGGTCACAAAGTGTCAGACACGGCTTAGCAAGTGAACAACAATGCATAAGATCACCTCTGCAATGGAGAGGAACTTCCTGGCCCTCAGCAAAACAGAGAGGAAGAGTCATGTTCGGCACCATATGAGGGGCATCACAGGTCAGAAGGAAGAGAAGAAACGTTCTGCCATTCTTTCAGAAGCAGAACTGAGGGGTAAAACCATTTTGTACAATCTTGTATAGGTTCTGCTATAGCATGGTGGGTGGAGGACAAGTCGGGGAAAAAATCCCTTAATCTGCAAAGAAGGAGAAAAGACTGTGAAATAGTACCTACGATCTTGGTGAAGTTACCTTTCTTGCTCTCTAATTGCTTCATAGAAATAGAGAAATAAGCAAATAAATTATAAAGAAATAAAGTATTATTACTTTTGTGTGCACTAAGAAAATCTCCAGAGGAGCCCAAGGCTAACAATGTAAGCTGTTTATCAGGCCTGCCTGCCCAGAACTCAGGAATCTGTGATCCCATCTTTCAGTACTTGTTAGACTCCACCTGATATAGAGCTGTGCCTGAGGCCTGCCTGGGCACTTGGTATGGTACCTTCTCTCATTAATGTCTCCAGGAAAATTTAATACTTGCCAGTGTCTTACTAAGTCAGATCATGGGTATTACATGGAGCTGTGGCCTTTAAACTGGGTATGTATAACTTGGATTATGTGAAAGCCTTGCAAAGATTGCCTGGTTGTGGCATTTTTAAACCTGTAATTAACATATGATATCCTTCTCTAAAACTGATCTACTTGAGAATCCATTTGGATGCAATCACGAGTTCTCCTTTCCTAATCCCATTTTTCGTAATTGTCCCTATCACATTTTACAGAAAAAGAAAAGAAAATTCACCTCTTTTCCACCCTTAATATCTTTATGGTGTATTACTATGAAAAATATCTGAAGTTTTCCGGTAGAAATCAAAGGGATATTTGACATACTTGTTAGACTCCACCTGGTGTAGAGCTGTGCCTAAGGCCTGAGTTGGTATTTTTAAAAAATGAATCACTGTGATTATTAACAATTTTTTTGTAGGAAAAGTGGTTTTTTTTTTTTTTTTCCTTTTAATACAACTGAAGGAGGACTTGTTTCAAGTCTAAAGCTGATAGAGAGTTGAGAATTTTTAATATTATATCAATTGGTTTTGGAGAGTATTTAAAATTTTTTGCATGTATTAGGATTTCAAAAAGGATTTAATGATATTTCCAGGCTTCCCTGGTGGCTCAGATGGTAAAGAATCTGCCCACAATGCAGACGATCCGGCTTCGATCCCTGGGTCAGAAAGATCCCCTGAAGGAGAAATGGCAACCCACTCCAGTCTTCTTGCCTGGAGAATTCTTGCCTGGAGAATTCCATGTAGCCTGGCAGGATACAGTCCATGGGGTTACAAAAAGTCATACATGACTAAGTGACTAACACACAATGAAATTTCAATAATAAAACTCCTCCAATTCCCATTTATGTATTTATATGTAGCACTTACTATACAGTACATGAACCAAGAACTTTCAGATGTTCAAGCTAGATTTAGAAAAGGCAGAGAAACCAGAGGTCAAATTGCCAGCATCTGTTGGCTCATAGAAAAAGCAAGTGAATTCCAGAAAAACATCTGCTTCATTGATTATGCTAAAGCCTTTGACTGTGTGGATCACAACAAACTATGGAAAATTCTTCGAGAGATGGTAATACCAGATCACTTTACCTGCCTCCTGAGAAATCTGTATGCAGATCAAGAAACAGTGGTTAGAGCTAGACATGGAACAACAGACTGGTTCGAAACTGGAAAAGGAGTACTTCAAGGATATATATTGTCACCCTGCTTATTTAACTTACATGCAGAGTAAGTACATCATGTGAAATGACAAACTGGATGAAGCACAAGCTGGAATAAAGACCAGGAGCAATATCAATAACTACAGATATGCAGATGACACCGCTGTTATGGCAGAAAATGAAGAGGAACTAAAGAGCCTCTTCATAAAGGTGAAAGAAGAGACTGAAGAAGCTAGCTTAAAACATTCAAAAAACAAAGATCATGACATCCGGTCCCATCACTTCATAGCAAACAGATGGGGAAACAATGGAAACAGTGACAGACTTTATTTTCTTGGGCTCCAAAATCACTGCATTTGGTGACTGCAGCCATGAAATTAAAAGACACTTGCTTCTTGAAAGAAAAGCTATGACAAACCTAGGCAGTGTATTAAAAAGCAAAGACATTACTTTGCCCACAAAGGTCTGTATAGTCAAAGCTATGGTTTTCCAGTAGTCATGTATGGATGTGAGAGTTGGACCATAACAAGGGCTGAATACTGAAGAATTGATGCTTTGAGCTGTGGTGTTGGACAAGACTGTTGAAAGTCCTTTGGACTGCAAGGAGATCAAACCAGTCAGTCCTAAAGGAAATCAGTCCTGAATATTCATTGGAAGGACTGATGCTGAAACTGAAGCTCTAATACTTTGGCCACCTGATGCGAAGAGCTGACTCATTAGAAAAGACCCTGATGCTGGGAAAGATTAAAGGCAGGAGAAGGGGATGACAGATAGCATCACTGACTCAATGGACATGAGTTTGAACCAGCTCTGGGAGATCGTGAAGTACCAGGAAGCCTAGCCTACTGCTGTCCATGGAGTCACAAAAAGTCAGACATTACTGAGCAACTGAACAACAACAATAACTTACTATAAAATTAAAATATAATAATAGATTTTGTTCTGAACTTTGTCTCATTCCAGCAGTGAGATATATTCACCCACAAATAAATGAACAAAATTGAGAAATTCATGACCATTTGTTTCATTGAAATGAATTTCAAATGAAGTTTTAGGTTTTATATTAAGCAGTTTTTAAAAACCTATAAGATGTTTTGAATTGGTATGTATTATTTGATTATAAGGATAGCTCTACTCAGAAGAAAAATTTGGATGGTACCAAATTACTATGGCATTCAAATTTCTTTGAATACATTTTAAGAAGATTATCTAACAATTTTATTGTAACATGTCAATTTTACAATTGGATAAGCCATTCCTTGCAAATATTTAAACTCATGATTAAAAAATAGATTTAATTTTAAAATATATGGAGAAATAAATAGTTTATCAAAATATTTTGAATAATATAAAACTAAAACATGTGAACATCATTGACATTGAAGATTTATTCCCAAATGTGATCACCCATTCTAAAAATCCTTTTGGATTATTACCAACTATTACATAGTATGCCAAGTTGGATCATTATGTATGATTGAAGATACATAGAAATTTGAGATAGAGTCTTGATGGTATGAAATGTTACCAGGCAACAATAAGCCATAGAGAATTATAGTCCTCTTGAGAATTATTATCCTGTGGTCTTTTTTTTAAAAAAAAATTTGTTTTGTATTAGGGTATATCTGATTAACAATGCGTGGTAGTTCCAGGCAAATAGCAAAAGGGCTCAGCCAAACATATACATCTATCTTTTCTTCCCCAAACTCCCTTCCTGTCCAGGCTGCCACTTAACATTTAGCGGAGTTCCACGTGCTATATATACAGTAGGTCCTTCTTGGCTATCCACTTTTAATATAGCAGTGTGTACATGTCCATCCCAAACTCCCTAACTACCCCTTTCCCGCATCCTTCCTGCCAGCAACCATAATTCTTTCTCTAAGTCTGGGAGTCTGTTATTGTTTTGTAAGTAAGTTCATTTGTATCATTTCTTTTTAGAGTCCACATATAAGGGATGTCATATGATATTTCTCCTTCTCTGTCTGACATACTTCACTCACTATGACAATCTCTAGATCCACCCATGTTGCTGTGAATGGCATTGTTTCATCCTTTTTAATAGGTGGGCAATATTCCATCGTATGCATGTACTGCATCATCTTTATCTATTACTTTGTCAATGGACATTTAGGTTATTGCCATGTCTTGGCTTTCCTTCCAAGGAGCAAGCATGTTTTAATTTCATGACTGCAGTTACCATCTGCAGTGATTTTTCTCCTTGGAAAGAAAGCTTGACAAACCTAGACAGTATATTAAAAAGCAGAAACATCATTTTACTGACAAAGGCCCCTATGGTCAAAGCTATTGTTTTTCCAGTAGTCATGTATGGATGTGAAAGTTGGACGATATAGAAGGCTGAGTGCCCAAAAATTGATGCTTTTGAACTGCAGTGCTGGAAAAGACTCTTGAGAGTCCCTTGGACAGCAAGATCAAACCAGTCAATCCTAGAGGAAATCAACCATGAATATTCATTGGAAGGATAAATGTTGAAGCTGAAGCTGAGATACTTTAGCCACCTGATGTGAAGAGCTGAGTCACTGGAAAATACCCTGATGGTGGAAAAGGTTGAGGGCAGGAGGAAAAGGGGGTGACAGAGGATGAGCTGGTTGGATGGCATCACCAGTTCAATGGACATGAATTTGAGCAAACTCTTGGGAGGTAGCAGAGGACAGAGGAACCTGGTGTGCTGTAGTTCGTGGGATTGCAAAGAATTGAACACATCTTAGTGACTGAACAATAACAAGAACATGTCTTGAGTATTATAAACAGTGCTGCATTGAACATTGGAGTGCAAGTATCCTTTCAGATCATGTTTTTCTCTGCATATGGACCCAAGAGTAGGACTATAGGGTCATATGGTAGCTCTGTTTTTAGTTTTTTAAGAAACCTCTGTACTGTTCTCCATAGTAGCTATGCCAATTTACATTCCCAACAGGGTAGGAGGGTTTCCTTTCTCCACACCCTCTCCAGCCTTTATTGTTCATGGCTTTTTGGTGATGGCCATTTTGGCTGGTTTGAGTTGATATCTCATTGCAGTTTTGATTTGCATTTAAATTTCCTGGAATTAGAATTTTGAAGAAAAGTTTTTTAAAGGTAAATGTGGGTGTCTGGAGGGATACCAGCCATAAAAGTTTGGGGAGAAAGTGTTTCCTACATTCCTGGTCAGAGTGAAGGCTCAGTATTCTTTGGATAAGCCTTTGGAAAAATATAAAGAAGAGGAGAACATATTCAATTTAAAAATCAGAGAGTAGAGTCAGGAGAGGATGGAATTTTTGTTGTTATAATTGAAAGTAAGTTAAGAGTAGAAAAAGGGAGGGGGAAGAAATCATAGCAAAAAGAAAGGTGAATAGGGAAATTTTATGGTGAGATGAAATATACTAAATTTAAAACAATAGATAAAAAGTTAGATGCAAGTGAGGCCAAAGGTTAGAAATAAAATTAGAGCAGATAAAATATTAAGAGTATCTTCTGATGCCCTTAACAAAAGAGACCTCTAATAATACTTGATGCACTTGGTGCAGCGAGAGTCTGAATTCTAGACAGCTTCTGAGTCCAAAAGTGCTTGATGCCCAACAAGGGAAAGGAAGCCCTGAGGACAGTTTGCTGAGTATTTGGGGAACAAAAGGAGTAGTTGGCATGTTTCTGAGTCTCAACTCTTTTTTTTTTTTTTTTTTTTTTTTTTTATATCACCAGCCCTTAGCTATTTTTCATCTCCCAGTAGCTTGAACCACATTGCTTCTCAAAGCACAGTTTTCCCCTATTTTCCCATGCCTGTATCCACTCTGGGAATGGAAATCCTCTTCTGCTACAGATGCTGCTGTTATCAAGGGGCAGTGAGACCACTGTCTTGCCCTATTATGGTTTCTTGTCTAAGATAGCCACCAGGGAAGTACAAGATACTCAGTAGGGATGAATACAGTTTAGTGAAAGCACAGATTGTATATGAAATAACCTGAACTTTTGAATCATCTGCTATTAAAAATGACTCCAGATGTGTCAAGAAAGTCGCTGCTGCTGTCTTTTAGTGTTTCTTAAATGGGATACCCAACAGGAATTTGTCGGATTCCTCCAGTGCCTCTTCCCCGAGGTCCCAGCCTTATGAGCAGCATGTCACCTAGTGTGTTTTTCTGGTAATTTTTTGTTCCTGAGAAGATCATTTTACATTAAGGCATGTATTTCTAGAGGCAGAGAAATGTCTGACTAAACTAAACATTTTTGGAAGTTAAAATAAGAATCTGTGCTTTTTAAGCAGCATGTCAGAGCTTTTCCTGAAAATACCAGGCAAAAGTATCTGACGTGGATAATAAGACAGTTTCCTCTGTACAAATAGAATGAAGAAAAAGAAAAAAAAAAAGTCTTATTACTTTAGTATTACTATACTATCACTATATTTCAGGCATAACTTCTAAAAGCCTATGTTGTGATAAACCTGCTATAAAGAGACAGCATTAATTATGGCTGAGTCCCTTCATTGTTCATCTGACGCTATCACAACATTGTTAATCAGCTGTAAGTATGGCCCGTGTTAGTCACTTGTTGTGTTCAATTCTTTGTGACCCTATGGACTGTAGCCCACCAGCCTCTCTGTCCATGGGATTCTCCAGGCAAGAATACTGGAGTGGGTAGCCATTCTGTTCTCCAGGGAATCTTCCTGACCCAGGGATCGGACTCAGGTCTCCTGCATTGCGGGCAGATTCTTTACCATCTGAGCCACCAGGGAAGCCCAATCAGCTATACACCAATACAAAATAAAAAGTTAAAAAAAAGAAGAAAATGTCAAGGTCATGAAACACAAGGAAATACTGAGGAACTGTGTGTCACAGATTGGAGGAAATTATGGAGACGCAACTAGTAAATGCACTGTGGGATCCTGGCACAGAAAAAGAACATTGGGAGAAAACCAGGGAAAGTCAAACGAAGTTTGCAATTTAGTTAATGGTTTAAAAAATTATATTGGAAAATGTCATTACTTAACTATGGATGTCGCTAGCACTCACAAAAACCCTCTACCCATCGCTGTGTTGTAATTTGTCGTCTACAGCATGAAGCAGAACTGTTTGTTCCTAGCTTGTTTGTGCTTAGAGATTTTTCAATGAATATTGTTATTTCATCATCTGACTATAACTTCTCTTTTCATGTGATCTAAAAAACCAAACCATCAATTGTGAATAGGTATACAGAGGTGATTTTTTTTTTTTAAAGAAAGGTAGCAGATACCATTTTCCAAACCCCCATTGTATTAGTCAGCTTAGGCTTTATTACACAGTAATATAGAATGAGTAGCTTTAAGGAGAGAAATTTATGTTCTCCAAGTTCTGAAAGCTGGAAGTCTGAGATCGTGTTGCCATCATGGCCAGGTTTCTGGTGAGATCTCTCTTTTTGGCTTTCAGAGAGCTGTTCCCTTGCTCTTGCCCTCACCTGGCAGAGAGTGGGCTCTGATGTCTCTTTTGGTCCCATAAGACCACCAGACCCTTATGGCATGTTAACCTTAACAGCTTCCTAAAAGCCCCATTTCCAAATATTGTTACATTGTGGGTGTGAGGCTTCAACATATAAATTTTTTGAGGGAACACAGTTCATTCCACAGCACCTACTATTCTCTTGCCTCTTATTCCCCTTCCTTTAACACCACCAACTGCAAGTCTGGGTATAAAACTTCTTCCTAGCTTACCTTCTAACATAAAAGTGGTTGCACAAATCAACTCAGACAAATAGCTGCTGCTTATAGCAAATGGGATTTCCCAGGTGTCACTAGTAGTAAAGAACCTGTCTGCCAATGCAGGAAACATAAGAGACACAGGTTCATTTCCTGAGTCAGGAAGATCCCCTGGAGAAAGGCATGGCAACCCACTCCAGTAGTCTTGCCTGGAGAATCCCATGGACAGAGGAGCCTGGTGGGCTACAGTTCAAGGGATCGCAAAGAGTCAGAAACAACTGAGAGACTAACACTTTTACTTTATAGTAGGTAGCCAAATCCCCTTTGGGGCACTGTTAGGACAACTGTGTATGTAATCAGTATCACAGAATTCACGACTTCTCTGTGACATAGAACACTTAACCTTCATTCTAAAATATTCCCTCACCTGCCTTGGGAATTCCACCTTTAACTAACGCTGTGATACAGCTTTCTACTGCCTGAAGGAAGCCTCTGTGATTCAAGTTAAGCCCATTGATACATCCTGGATTTGTATAATGAATGAGCACAAATTTGGGAGCTAGTCAGACCTGATTCTGAATATGAGCCAAGTTACTTATACCCGCCCGAACTCAACAAGCTATTTAACCTCTCTGACACTGAGTTTCATTCTTAAGCAAAAGAGAATGAACAATACTTATCTCGCAGAACTTTTGTAATAGGAATAGTGAAGTAATGAGAATCTAGGATTAATGCCTAGAACATGGACTAGTGATTTGATATGTGATACTTAGAAGAAGGAAAAGAAAAGGGAGATATCTGCCTATAGAAGTACTTTGAAATGATCAAGATGATCTTTTCATTCACTGAAAGAAACTGCCCCATTTTTAGAAGGAGGAGGTTGGGAAAACCATTCTGCTAAGCTAACTAGGCAGTGACAAGTGAAAGTTGCTCAGTCGTGTCCAGTGTTTGCCACCCCATGGACTATAGAGTCCATGGGATTCTCCAGACCAGAATACTGGAGTGGGTAGCCTTTCCCTTCTCCAGGGGATCTTCCCAACCCAGGGATGGAACCCAGGTCTCCCACATTGCAGACAGATTCTTTACCAGCTGAGCCACAAGAGAAGCCCAAGAATACTGGAGTGGGTAGCCTATCCCTTCTCCAGGGGATCTTCCTGACCCAGGAACTGAACCAGGGTCTCCTGCATTGCAGGAGGATTCTTTACCAGCTGAGCCACCAGGGAAGCCCTAACTAGGCAGTAAGGCCTTGAAATTTTCAAAATATTGCTAATGTGAGGTCCATCAAGACACAGTAGTGTTCTAATAGACTTTCTTCTCTTGAACTCCATTTGTTTCTAAATCTGGGGTGTGTTTTTCATTTATACAAATAATACAGTTCAATTATTTTTAAATTTCCTTGTAACCAATTTATAAAGAAATTAAAGGAGAACCTTCACGTGTCTTCTTCACTGATGTTCAAGAAAATAGACTAAGCTTTTTTCCTGTCACTTTCACTAATAGTGCATATTTTCAAAGCCAAGTGTAGGTATCTGTCTGAGCGCATTCAATGTTCTTTCCTCCTGTCCTAGTCTTTCACATAGTTGTTATTGTTGTTTAGTAGCTGAGTTGTGTTCAGCTCTTTGTGATCCCATGGACTGTAGCACGCCAGGCTTTCCTGTCCTCCACTATCACCTGGAGTTTGCTCAAACTTATGTCCATTGAGTTGGTGATGCCATCCAACCATCTCCTACTGTGTCATCCCCTTCTCCTTTTGCCCTCAGTCTTTCCCACCATCAGGGTCTTTTCCAATGAAAATAGAGTCACATAGAGTCCCCTTAAATAACACATGCTGTCCCTTCATGGAGAAGCAAGCAGCTGGGCTTAGCACCAAAGCATATGGGACAACTCAGCACTGCTTCCAGAGTAAAAAGACTTTAGGAGCATAAGTCAGTGAAATGTGGACATATAGGAATGATTACATCAGATGTCAGAGGATGGAATTTAGTTGTATCAAAAGAGGGCAAAGAATACTATCCTTTCATTGTTCTTGTTTTTGAAATGTCTATTCCTTTCTTATTATTTTATTGTCTGTGATCATTGCAGAAGCATCAGTAATTACAGAGAAGCTGAGTAGTTTCTCTGGAAAAATTATAGGTGGTGATGGATGATGACATAATCGTGTGACAGTAAAATGCTGTATTAAGTACTGAACTCCCTGCCAGATTATGGAAAGAACACATGAGTAGATAAAAGCACAACAATTTTCTTTTTGCTGTGTCTCAGGAGAAAACAATACATACCAGCATAGATGGAAGCAAATGAGATTAGTTAAAAGAAGGAACTTAAATAATGTAGACCAAGTCAGAGTAATGCTGACAAATGAGATGACTCATCTAATGAAAGCATAAATGAGGAAAAGTGTAGCTTCATCTTAGATCTTCCTGGTTATTTTTCCATGGTGATTTTATACTTTAGGAAGGAGTCACACAATACAAAATGAGACAAAGAGTTGGTAACTATAAGCTTAGTTGAATTAAATGAGTCTATACCTCAAATGGAATATTTCACTTTTGTTTTCCAGATCAATTGTCTGCTTTAGTCCCATGAACGAAGTTGGTTGTAAAAGCAATTATGCTATTATGAGATCACTCAAAAACATCTACATGTGCTAAAGAGAACTATCCTGCAAGAGTATACTGTGTGCAGGGACATATAATATGTTGAAAAGTATCAATAACAAGTTTAAAATCATATAAACTACTCACGTACTTAAACATCCATAAGGTATAATGCAGGACGTGTACTTGTTTATGCAAAACTTAAATTTCACACATGAGAAAAGAGTAATTCATACACTCTCCTTTTCCTCCCCACCCCTCACCCACTTGCACTGTATTTACAATAGCCTATCCATTGAGGAACAGTGGAAACAGTGGCTGACTTTATTTTTCTGGGCTCCAAAATCACTGCAGATGGTGATTGCAGCCATGAAATTAAAAGACGCTTACTCCTTGGAAGGAAAGTTATGACCAACCTAGATAGCATATTCAAAAGCAGAGACATTACTTTGCCAACAAAGGTCCATCTAGTCAAGGCTATGGTTTTTCCAGTGGTCATGTATGGTTGTGAGAGTTGGACTATAAAGAAAGCTGAGTGCAGAAGAATTGATGCTTTTGAACTGCGGTGTTGGAGAAGACTCTTGAGAGTCCCTTGGACTGCAAGGAGATCCAGCCAGTCCATCCTAAAGGAGATCAGTCCTGGGTGTTCATTGGAGGGACTGATGTTGAAGCTGAAACTCCAATACTTTGGCCACCTGATGCGAAGAGCTGACTCATTTGAAAAGACCCTGATGCTGGGAAAGATTGAGGGAAGGAGGAAAAGGGGATGACAGAGGATGAGATGGTTGGATGGCATCGCCGAGTCGATGGACATGGGTTTGGGTGGACTCCGGGAGTTGGTGATGGACAAGGAGGCCTGGCATGCTGCGGTTCATGGGGTTGCAAAGAGTCGAACACGACTGAGCGACTGAACTGAACTGATCCATTGAGGATTCAGAACCAAGCATTAATTCTGACTTGTCCAATTTCTTAATAGCAGAGAAAAGAGCTTCTTGGGAGAAAGAGACTTGTCCTCAAAACCTGCTTTTCTGAGTCCCTTTGAGTTGAGGGAAAAAAAAAAAGAAACTAAAAAGGCTCAGAAGTCACAATGAAAGATGTGTACCCAAGGTTTCTTAAGAGTGATTCACTATTGTATTTGGTTTTCTGTCTTACATTAAGGAATAGGCTTTGCCTGGAGGGTAAAAATTACCTTTAGTTCCTACTCTTTAAGCAGCCAAGGCAGTACAGAATGATGGATAAGGAGTATAGGCCAGCAGTTACCAATCACCCTTGAAAACTCAGGCAAATAGACATCACGTTTCATTATCTGAACTTGATGAGGCCTGACATTTATATTGGGGGCAGAAATGCCAATATAATGGAAAATTTTGGAAATGGCCCTTTGTGGAAAGGTGATGAATTATCCATTGATTTGCTCTAAGAAAAGAAAATAGAGGAATGATACAGGAGGGGTTTATATGTAGCTTGTAAAGATGACTGAAACTTAACCAGTTTTGAATGACATGTACCCAACTGTGCACGTGGCCTGGTGTTGATAGAGTTAAATGAGCAAGCTGGAAAGTCTTCATTAGATGGTATTAAAAATTTTTAAGTGGATAGGTGGAAAATGAGAAGATTACAATGTGGGGGCTGCCTGTGCCTGCCCTTAATGCTGCCTGGGTTTCTTGTAGTTGAAAACAGTATGAAGAGAACTCTGATGGTCAGAGCCTTGATCTGCTGTGAGAGGTGGTTATGGACAGTGGCGTAAACTCTGGACAGCTTGGTTTCAAATGATAGCTTCTCTCCTGACTAGCTGTGTGACTGCAAGCAAAGTATTTAATCTCTCTCTGTTCTCATTTTCCTCATTTATAAAATAGACTCAACAATAAAGCTTACCTCACAGTTTTGTTTCAAATATTGTGATGAATCAATACTTGGAGCATTTTCTGGCACAAAGTGAATCCTCCATAGATGTTAGTTGTTTTCAATGTATTTTTTTTCCAAGATGAAAATGGCTATATTATTTTTCACCTGATTATGATAGTAATATGTGCTTACTGTTTAAAAGATTTTAGAGAAAGATACAAAGATGAGAAAAAATTATTGGAGTCAAATGATTCTCAGATAACTATAGTTAACACTTAGGTATTATCTCTCTAGACAGTTTTCTGTGTGTAAAACATATATGAAAGTGAAGTGAAAGTCGTTCAGTCGTGTCCTACTCTTTGCAACCTCATGGACTATAGAATCCATGGAATTCTCTAGGCCAGAATACTGGAGTGGGTAAGCCTTTCTCTTCTCCAGGGGATCTTTCCAACCCTGGAATCGAACCCAGGTTGCCCTCACTGCAGGAGGATTCTTTACCAGCTGAGCCACAAGAGAAGCCCAAAACATATATAAAGTATAAAATTATATCATGCACACATGTGTAGAACCAATTCTTTATTCACTACTATTCCATCCTACCCCTAAAATAAAATCACATATTTTGAGCTGTGACACAGTCATCTTTCAAAATCCAATGCCTGTCCAAGTCAGTATCATCTACAAACTTTTTCTTGAGCAACTCACTCTCTTTTCAATTCCATTATTATTTTTCAATGTGTGTGTGTTCCATAGAGCCCTTAATGCACTGATTTTTCATCCAACCAATAATTATTAAATACCTTTACTATGTCAAGAGCTGTGTGGAGTGTGGATTTTCAGTGGTGAACAAAGATAAGTAGAGTCTCTGCCTTGATGGGACTTAAGTCTCAGGGGCAAAAAAATACACTAATCAAATTATTGTACATATGCATGTATAACTTGCAGTTGTAAACTTTTCCAAGAAATATCCCAGAGTAATTGCTCTGCAATAAATTCATTTATGGGTTGAATTATAAACAATTATAGAAACTGAGTTTATAGAGAGTGATACATGTTATAAACCTGATCACTGTAAGAATAACAATTAAGAGAGGAAAGGATGGGAAGAAAGAATGAGAGGATAGAAGGAGAGAATGTGAAAACATTATGATGATCTTTTTCTAAGAAGGGTGAGTGAGTTGTCTAAAATAATTTGAAAAATAATCCTAATGCCTTCTAAGTTTTCATAATCTCTTTTCTTAATCCTAAAATCCAATGTGATATCCTGTGGTTACATTAAACTTAACAATTCTATCTTCAGGTTATTTTCCTTTTTTTAATATTAGTTATGATTAAATTTTACAATTTTAAATAAAAACAATGCTATGCTAATAGTAGTATATAATTCAAATTTTTAGGAAAATTCTTGACTCATTTCTCTTTCCCCCTATCCATCAATGTATTTATCATAATATATTCTTAGAAAGATGTCTGGAATCACATTTGCCTAATATTAATATTTTACTTCTGGTGGTGAGATTATAAAACTGTATATTTGCTTCATTTTCATCACTGCCCTTTCCTTTATTTTTAAATTATTTGAGGTAAGTATATGTTAGTTTTTTAGAAAAGTTTTTTTTTTTTTAAGAACAGCTTCCCAGGTGGTGCTAGTGTTAAAGAATCTGCCTGCCAATGCAGGAGATGTAAGAGATGCGGGTTCAATCCCTGGGTTGGAAAGATCCCCGGGAGGAGGAAATGGCACCCCACTTCAGTATTTTTGCTGGGAGAATCCCATGGACAGAGGGGCCTGTGGGCTACAGTCCATGGGGTCTCAAAAGAGAGATTGAGATGGAGGTAATCATGCCAAATGGTTGTAACAAAACTCCCTTGAAAGTAATCTTGACAATTAAAAATGATATATGTAAGGTGCTTGGCACAAAGCCTGAAATACAGTGATCAATAAATAAAGTAACTATACTTCAGTTGTGGGTTATTATTTTTGATGAATAAAGAGGTAGATGAGTCTTACATGGAAGATAGCTGATACAGTTTAGTACATTTAAGCCTAAAAGTCAAGATGGTGGTAAAAGGAATCAGGAAGTTCAGAGAATAAGAGCAAGGATATAAAATAGTTCAATGGCATGGCTAAGGGGAGGGAAATGACTGAAATAAAAATAACAAGTTGGGAAGAAAGCATGCTTGTAAAGAATTTCGTAGTCATATTTGTACCATGGAGGAAAGGTAGGAACCTGCACTACTTTGTCGTCAGTA
This sequence comes from Bubalus kerabau, assembly GCF_029407905.1. NCBI lineage: Eukaryota > Metazoa > Chordata > Mammalia > Artiodactyla > Bovidae > Bubalus > Bubalus kerabau. The sequence goes on from NC_073641.1 coordinate 21,080,152, forward strand.
ATTTACATACCATGTTTTACTAATCTCCACTAATAAAGAGGTCTTTAATCCAAGGTCATATAATACAATCCCTATTTTTTATTTTAGTACTTTTATAATTTTGGTTTTTTACATTTAAGTTTTAAATCATCTGTCCTTGTGATTATGATTTTGTCAAGAAGGATTATAACTTTTTTGTTCTAAATGGATAACCAATTGGAATGGCCATATTTTTCTCATTTATTTCAAATCCCACTGTTATTTTAGATGTTATTGTATGTACATGGTCTGGTTTTAACCTTCTGTTCCATATTCAATTCTTTTCATGCCTCACCAATACTACCTTTGATTACTACAAATATGTATGAATCCACATAAAGCTAGGAATAATGGAAAAGAGAAATGAGATTGGATTTTTTTTTTTTTTAAGAAAGTAAAATTGGCACAATTCAGTCACTGTCTGTATGCAGACTGGAGTAAGAAAGGAGACTGAAGGATGGCTTCCAAATACCAAGGTTGTTTCTAGTTGGAAGAAAAAAACGAAACAGGAGGAAGAAAGGAAAGACTCAGAAGAAATAAACAGGAGGAAGAGCAAGTCTGTGGGGGAGATGGTAAGTCAGATTTGAACATGGTATATTTGAGGTTCCTGCAAGATACGCAGGTAGAGCAGACTTGGCAGGCCTTGAGGTAGGAAAGTTGCAAATTGAGGTGCAAATTCGGGAGTCATCAGGTGTAGTTTGCCTTTAAACTTATAAGAACGGATGAACTGATTCCCGATGTGCGGAATGAAGGCCGTGGTTGGAGTGCTCTTCAGTATGCCCCTGGGTGGGCTTCCTTTTGTAGCTGATGCAGTTTTATTCCATCAGCTATGGAGACTCCTGAGGTAGCCGCCTTAGTTTATTGGTGTAACCTCTGCCCCTTGTCATAGATTTTTCAGGCTTTGGTCTTAAGACCTGGGAAATGTTCTTGTATAGTGTTTATTTGATAATTTATCACATTCTATTTTCTCTATTGTTTTATTTTAGAAATAGTAGTTGGATATATGATCTCTTAGACGATCTTCCCTATTTCTTATGCTTCTTATATTTTTTATTTCTTTCTTTTAAAAACTTGCTACTTTCTATGAACTTTTCTCAAATTTATATTCTAACCCTTTAATTGAATCTCTCATTTTAGCGATCCTGTTATTAACTTTTATTAGCTTTGTCCTGTTTTATGATTGTTACATTATCATGACATCTTGTTCTTATTATATTAAAGCAATATTTTCTTAAATCTCGCTTAGGATATGATTATAATTATTAATTTATTTTCTCCAAATTATCTGTTTCATAGAGGTAATTTTATTTTCTTTCAATTCAGTTCACTTCAGTCACTCAGTCATGTCCAACTCTTTCCGACCCCATGGACTACAGCATGCCATGCTTCCCTGTCCATCACCAACTCCCAGAGCTTGCTCAAACTCATGTTCATCAAGTCAGTGATGCCATCCAACCATCTCATCCTCTGTCGTCCCCTTCTCCTCCTGCCTTCAATCTTTCCCAGCATGAGGGTCTTTTCCAATGAGTTAGTTCTTTGCATCAAGTGGCCAAAGTATTGGAGCTTCACTTATGTATATTGGGCTGTCTCTTCAAGGCAAATGTTCTTCAGATGACTGATGAGCCAGGATCATCTTTTTATTGAAGTTCAAGAGATGAAAAACTAAATGAACTCTGCCTTAGTCATTTGCTTTAGGGTATGGAGCTGTGAATGGACAGTTTTACTGGATGATCAGAACATGCCAGATGGTGGAATCTTTTGTCTTGAGCCATTACTGTTTTCATTTATTTACTTATTTTAGTGAACTTCTCATTTTTAGTGAAGAATCCTTAAGTATTGTCCTATGGCAGAGAGGCCTAACTAGTGGATGACTGATTTCCTATAGAGATGGGTAGTGGCTACTGCTAAATATGGAGACTTACAATTGTTACCCCCATTTCACCTCTGTTCTCTTCCCTGACTGCATTGTACTTGTTTTAGAATTCTAAGCCATTTTGTTTATGCAAATCAATCTCTCTCTCTCTTTCTCACTTCTAGACACTCCATGTTATGGTTGACTCTACTCTATTTGTTTAGGTACCACTTCTTTATCTGAACTGATTTTTATAAATTTGTTTAAGTTTTCTATTTTCAGATGGTTCTCTTCCAGTTCCTTACTACCATTATTTTGTTTTCTACTTTTTTCTCTTTTTGGTATCTCAGATGGGGGGAGATATACATATGGCCAAGTTAGTCAGGGAAACAGAAATCATTCTAGAAATTTCATACTACAGGACAGTAAACAATACAAAGAATTAAAAGCTTACAGAGTCACTCCAAGAGCTTGAAGTTAAGGAATCAGAAAGCTGCTATTATAATACAAGAAACCAGGAAGTACAAAGGTCACACTTGCCACCAGTGTTCTTAGAGACCCACAACACAAGAGTAGGTATTCTTAGCAAAATTCCTAGTGTTTTATGAGTTTTTCTGAACACCTAATGTCATGTGTGAGAGGAAGCACATTTTTGTGGAAAATATATTAGACAATGCCAAAATAAATAGAATTTCTCATTTCATTGATGTTTCTAGTTTCTCAAAGAGGCTAAGAATAATGTATCAGTATCGATGACACCATCTTATATATGTATATATTTATACATAAAGGTTTGAGGTAAATAACTGTTCAGGGTTCTCAACCAATAAATAAATATGATTGGGGATTTATTTTATTTCATACAAATAAACAGGAGGACTTTTATACTAAGGTATTATAATGTGGCACCTCTCATATGGATGACGATGCTACCTTATGCTTTTTTTCTCTAAAATACTATGGGGGAATAAGAGGTTGGCACTATAAACTGCTATTGTATTTTAACAGTAAGCTTGTAGATGGGGGCTTCTAGCTTTTATGATCTTTCTTTTATCAGTTCTCACTTAGCACCATTCCATAAAAAAGCTTCTTGTAGAAACACTTTTTAGCAGCCCTTACATTCATTTCATCTTTTCTTTCCTCAGGAGACAAGTTAAGAGTATAGACTACATTTTCTCTGGATATTACTTTCATTTATATGTTTATAGATTTCAATCAGCACTTTTCATAAAAACAGTGCTAAAATCCAAGACAATAAGGAAGGTTTTGTAAAGTATGAATAGTTCTTAAGGGGATGCTATCATTTAACTCTGAAGGCTTTATTTCTTTCATTTTTTATTGTTTTAGTTTCAGACACCACTTGTAGAGTATTTCTCCATGTATAAAATCAGCAGATCAAATAAAAAAAAAACAAGAAAGCCCATAGTTTAGCACACTCCTTTTTATTATGCTGTTAGAATTTTAATAATTTTAAGAAGAGACAGAAGTGAAAGTAATTAATTCAAAATGGTCAAAACTTTAGCTATACATTCAAGAGACTTTAAAATCTCACCCTTTTTTTTTGTTTCTTTGTTTCCTTTAAACATCAATGTTTTGATGCCTTTCTTTTCCAGGGTTTGGTTAACCTGAGGATCAATCATAGTGTATTTCTTGTCTATTTTTTACACTTTAAATAGAGAATTTAAGACCATCAAATTGTAAAGCAACGGATTTGGAGAACCTTGTTTCTCACTGAAGCAGTCATACTTACACAAACATGTTATATACAATTTTACGGGACTATAAACCCTTCTATATATAGCCAAGGTGAAGCTCTTCTTTCTATTAACACAATTACAGTCAGTTTAATATTGCATTCCAGATCTAGAGACAGGAATTATATAACTTCTCTCTAAATATCACTTCTGTTTCTCCTTCAGATAAAAAATAGCTTCAGACTTAAGTACCTATATCCATTTGAATACACTTGACATTAATGAAATGCTAGGGATAGGAATCCAGTATCATATTTATATTAATTAGTCAATATTTATGGAATTAGTGTGCAATTCAAATAATACATATTCTCTGCCCTCAGTGATCTCACAGCTAGCTAACGAGAGAGACCAGCATAGGAAAAAAAGAACAATATAATGTCTTAAGTATAACATAGAGATAGCACCATAGGATTGCAAAGAAGGAGGTTATTGAAGAGAAAGTGAACGAGGAAAGGCTTCTGAGAGGAGATGTTGCCAGAGCTAAGTATAAAAAGATGAAAGACTTATTCATGTTGATATGAATAAGATTAAAGAAGGGAGTCATGGTGTCTTTGAGCAAAGGATGCATATTGAAATCACAGGCATATCAGCTAAGGCCAGGTATGTGGAGGAATCCAAGTACTTTAGTGTGTCTAAAACAGAACAAATATGAGTCATGGAGGAATGAGAGATGAGACCAGACAGGTTGGCTGAAGGAGATCAGATCACAGGGGAATAATCCCATATGCTGTGCTAATGGTGGGCTAGGAGAAAAGGCCTTGGAAGCTACTGATGTCTTTTCAGCAGTGGGGGGAAGTAGATAGATTTATATTCTTCAAAGATCGCTCTGTTGGCTATGTAAAGAATAGATTTAAGAGGTAAAAGATTGACTAAAATGTTGTTTTCATAGCTAAGGGAAGAGATAAGACCCTGTATCAAGGTAGTAAGAACAGAGAAAAGATAAATTAGATTAAAATAATTAAAAAGTAAAAATCAGCGTGACTTGGTGGCTTTTAGGATGCTGAATGAAATAGAACCAGGAATGACTCTTTCTAGCTTGTTTTCCTGGATGTATCTAGGAAGACTAAATTTTGATAGATAAATGAAAGAAAAGAAATTGTGCAGAATGTTCTGGGTGGAAAGAGCGAGAACATACCTTGCTGTTCTCGCAGGATCTATAGCTTTAGTTTCATTTTGTTGCCAAGTTCTATTGATTCCATATCATTCTTCTAAAAAAAAGATTCATGAGTAAATGCCACTAGCAAAATTTAGGCCTCTAAGGCATATGAGCCTTTGGATACTTCATTGAAGAGGACTTATATGACTTTATGTGAAGGTGAGATCATCCTAATACTTGAATTTTGTTTTTTTCTCAAGTTTTAAATATGTATACTGGCTGGATTGATTACTGGGTTTTTTTTCCATTTTATATAACACCTTCACTGATAAATCCTGGCTTGGAATACCTTTTATTTTCATCACCTAAATGTCTCTTAGTTTCCAATTTCTTCTGTGCAAAGAGTGTGGTTTTATCAAATATAAGCTGACATTCAATTACCTATCTAAGTCACAGGAGAACTCAACATTTTTATTCATCTTAATATGTGGCTGAAATCCCAATTCTAAAACAATTGTTTATACATGTGAGAAAATTCTTTTCAGTAGGCATTATTAAACATTGGAATGAGGTTTCCTAGTACTGTAAGATGTTATTTGTGGTATCCAAAGACATTTTTAGGTAAGATAAGAATTGATCATGAATAAAATAGGTGGAGATAGAAAGTCATAATATCATGCTAGAACTTTGTGTGTGTGTATGTGTGTTTGTATGCAAACACACATACACACAAAATTCTAGCATGTCATTATTATGACTACAAACACACTCACACATGCACACATGCTGGCTTGTATGTGCAGAATGGTTTTTGCCAAAGGTTGTAAGCAAAATGTATCATAGATTATAAAAATTGAAAAGGACACTTTATTTTAACCCTGTGTACGAGACAGCAAAAGAGACACTGATGTAGAGAACAGTCTTATGGACTCTGTGGGAGAGGGAGAGGGTGGGAAGATTTGGGAGAATGGCATTGAAACATGTAAAATATCATGTATGAAACGAGTTGCCAGTCCAGGTTCGATGCACGATACTGGATGCTTGGGGCTGGTGCACTGGGATGACCCAGAGGGATGGTATGGGGAGGGAGGAGGGAGGAGGGTTCAGGATGGGGAACACATGTATACCTGTGGTCTATTCATTTTGATATATGGCAAAACTAATACAATTATGTAACATTTAAAAATAAAATAAAATTTAAAAAAAATAAATAAAACAAACAAACAAACAAAAAAAAAGATAGGGGAACTCAGGCCCAGAAATATAAGGTAGATTTCCCAAGAGTGAGAGCACAGTCCAGAACTTGAGCCTCTTAACTTCTCTTATAAATATGTCTTTGTGCTTTCAAATTATAGATGTACAGACAAGAAGAAATTCTGTGATTATGCAGAGCTCATTCACAGCCCTCCAACCCCACCACAAACAGTCTGCTGTCTCTCTTCCAGGGAAATCCATTTAGCACAAAACTGATCACTGTAGTTGGCCACTTTTTTTGACAGATTATACTGCTACTGTTGTTTCCCTTCTTTCTTTGTCATTTGGGTTATGATAGACATTTGAGCAGCGTCTCAGTATAAACTTCTATTTGAGAGATGGTGCTTCTGATTCTCAGCACAGCCCACAAGTCTCATTTGGAAAAGATGTTTAATACAGGCCAGTGGTCTTTTGTATTTTGAACTGAGATAGAAAATTCTGTGATGGGTTCATTCAAGGGAGACCTGATATCTTAAATACAATGAAGAAGTCAGGAAATTTTCAGGAGTAGAAGTGAGAGGATGATTCATACGTAAATTGGTATTTTCTTTTATGAGTTTTTTTGATGTGGCAGTTACCCAAGTTTTATGGTGAGATGCGATGAAGGCAATGAGCAGGTACTGAAGGATTTCTCATCTCTCTACAATTTCGTTAGGAAAAGCTATACAGCTAGGACACAGTTCATGCACTGCTTTTGTTTATTTGTATTTGTACATAAAAGTGAAGTCTTTTATCACTTTTCTTCCGCTCCTCATTTCTCCTTTCTTCTCCCTGCCAATACTACCTATCCCCTGCCCTGGTATCTGTTAAGCTTCTCTTTCTTTCTTTTTACCCTTCCTTGTAAGTAATTTTGCTTCTTTGTATTACCACCCTTTGTCTATAGTCCCTTCTCCCTATGGTATGAGATGAAGACGCATAGAGTGGAGCTTAACAGCACAGGCCCTGAGGTCAGGCTGCCTGGCTTTGAATCCTGGTCCTGCCACTTAGTAACCTAGGGGAAGGAACTTAACTTCAACTGTTTCCATTTTCTTATCTCCTCTTGGACAATAGACTTTATCTCTTAGAGTTGTTATGTAGATGAAGTGAAATAATACATGAAGGTGCCTAGAAGAAGGCAAGGCACAAGCTGGCTATTTTTATAATACACAGTACCGCTTTATATATATATATATATATATATATATATATGACTGTATATTATAAAATGTGTACTATATGTATAATTATTATGTATAGTTATATAATGATTTATTTTATGTAATGCATGCATGCATGCTAAGTCGCTTCAGTCATGTCTGACTCTTTGCAACCCCGTGGACTGTAGCCTGCCAGACTCATTTATCTATGGGATTCTCCAGGGAAAAATGCTGGAGTGGGATGCCATGCCCTTCTCCAGGGGATCTTCCTGACCCAGCGATCAAACCCACATCTCCCTGCGGCTCCTGCATTGCAGGCAGATTCTTAACTGCTGAGCCTCCAGGGAAACCCATTTTTTGGGGTAATACATATAATAAATATTATATGTTTATAATATACATATAGATTATATATTAATACAATAATTGCCTTGTTGTTATTGTTTATTCACTAAGTCTTGTCCAACTCCTTTGCAACCCCATGGACTGTAGCTTGCCAGGCTTCTCTGTCCATGGGGCTCTCCAGGCATGAGTACTGGAGTGGGTTGCCATTTCCTTCTCCAGAGGATATTCCTGACCCACGTATCAAACCCATATCTCCTGCATTGGTAGGTGGGTTCTTTACTATAGAGTCACAGGGAAGCCTACATAATAATTATATGAAAAATTTATTATATGTCTAATGTAGCCATTTAATGTTAATGAGAAGAATGGGTTCAGTTCAGTTCAGTCACTCAGTCGTGTCTGACTCTTTGCGACCCTATGAATCGCAGCACGCCACACCTCCCTGTCCATTACCAACTCCCGGAGTTCACCCAGACTCATGTCTATCGAGTCAGTGATGCCATCCAGCCATCTCATCCTCTGTCATTCCCTTCTCCTCCTGCCCCCAATCCCTCCCAGCATCAGAGTCTTTTCTAATGAGTCAACACTTCGCATGAGGTGGCCAAAGTATTGGAGTTTCAGCTTTAGCATCATTCCTTCCAAACAAATCCCAGGGCTGATCTCCTTCAGAATGGACTGGTTGGATGTCCTTGCAGTCCAAGGGACTCTCAAGAGTCTTCTCCAACATCACAGTTCAAAGGCATCAATTCTTCAACGCTCAGCTTTCTTCACAGTCCAACTCTCACATCCATACATGACCACTGGAAAAACCATAGCCTTGACTAGATGGACCTTTGTTGGCAAAGTAATGTCTCTGCTTTTGAATATGCTATCTAGGTTGGTCATAACTTTCCTTCCAAGGAGTAAGCGTCTTTTAATTTCATGGCTGCAATCACCATCTGCAGTGGTTTTGGAGCCCAAAAAAATAAAGTCTGACACTGTTTCCACTGTTTCCCCATCTATTTCCCATGAAGTGATGGGACCAGATGCCATGATCTTCATTTTCTGAATGTTGAGCTTTAAGCCAACTTTTTCACTCTCCTCTTTTACCTTTATCAAGAGGCTTTTGATTTCCTCTTCACTTTCTGCCATAAGGGTGGTGTCATCTGCATATCTGAGGTTATTGATATTTCTCCCAGCAATCTTGATTCCTGCTTGTGCTTCTTCCAGTCCAGCGTTTCTCATGATGTACTCTGCATAGAAGTTAAATAAGCAGGGTGACAATATACAGCCTTGACGTACTCCTTTTCCTATTTGGAACCAGTCTGTTGTTTCATGTCCAGTTCTAACTGTTGCTTCCTGACCTGCATACAAATTTCTCAAGAGGCAGGTCAGGTGGTCTGGTATTTCCATCTCTTTCAGAAGTTTCCAGAGTTTATTGTGATCCACACAGTCAAAGGCTTTGGCATAGTCAATAAAGCAGAAATAGATGTTTTTCTGGAACTCTCTTGCTTTTTCCATGATCCAGCAGATGTTGGCAATTTGGTCTCTGGTTCCTCTGCCTTTTCAAAAAGAAGAATGGGTTGGGTTGTCCTAAATCAATTTTTATAATTTATTTATCTTTGGTTTGAAGAAAGATTTGAGACAATCAATGAAAGACATGTGCACACCTCAGAGACAATGACCACCCTGACTTGACCTGTTCGTCTTCTGCCCAGACTCCTATGCAAATTTGTCATCATTGCTGCAAGTTTGGAGTTTATATAAGGCAACACAGGGAAATATGAATGTGTCAACAGAGAATTCATTCATAAACTAATGAGGTGGTTTTCTTGTGATTTTATACTATTCCTTTTTCTCAGATATTTAATTAAATTGAACAGATATTTGCCATCTGTAATATACAGTATAATATAAATTGCTAAATGAAAAGTTTGGTCCCTGCCCTCCACAAGCTGCCAATCTGAGAAAGCTGAGTAATATGCCATGTATAATATATGACTGTATTTATTAATACCTTTGATCTTTGTGATATCCTAAATGAGTGAACTTTTTTTTCCCTTTTTAATCTTTGATAATGACTTCACATCTGTAGTTTCCTCTTTATTGGGTTGCTTCTTACTGTCTGTGGATATTGCAGTATTCTGGATACTTTATGGTCAGAGTTAATCCTTGGAGTTTCCCATGAGCATTTTAAGTGTTTACCCTTATTCCTTCTCCCCACAGTTTTTGTTTTAATTTTTTGTGTGTGTTTCCTGTAGGTAGAATTTTCCAGACAAGAGAACAGAATTTGATATAGAGCAAAATATGATTCTTTAGGAGAGAACACTTAAACTGAAAAGACTTATGAGGTCTTGATGAATACCCTTTAGTTTGTAAGTTAGTTGTTTTCAAATGTTTTCTTTAAAATGACTATTGTGTAATAAGTTTTTAATACTTCCCTAGCAGGGCATAAAAGGGTCTCTGGTTGGCTAAAAGAACTAGCTATGCTTCCCTCTATGTACACGTGCTCTTAGAGGGTGACTGGGACACGACAAAGAGTGACCCATATTTTTACCCAAGAGAAATGAAGGCTTGTGACAATAGTACCAGAAGAATACAGTGTAGAACTATGATTCTAGCTACAAAATTCAGAAGTAATAAGCCGAACACAAGACAATGAACCAACATCATTTTTCAGCCAGTGGACTACGGGTATCATCTATAGATCTCATAATTCTAAAGTTTTATTCATGCAGTGATTACTTCTCAGAATAAAAATTCAGAGCAATTTATGACTTAATGATTGATGTTTTTAAAAGAGCTAGTCATGATAGTTGATTCATAAAACTGAAGTAAGTAATCAAAGTCAGTGAACATTTCATAAGCTTTTATTTTAATCAGGTTGAATGATTAAAGTATTCTACTCCAAAGTAAGAAGAAATTTTTTTTTCCTTAACACAGTTATTAGAGAATTCTAGGTTCACTTAATTGTGAGTAAAAATCTTAAGGAAAGAAAAAAATCATTGTTTAAAATATTACATTGAAAATCTTGAGGTAAATGGAACAAGAGTGTACAATTAGGGTAATGAGAGAGTTAATGCTGGTGTTTATTATCTATCATACTACTTAAGGACTAAGGCATTGTTAAGTAGTAGTTATATATAATGTATTATATTATAATGTAACATCAGTCTTGAATTCATATACCTACTATCACCTATGCTGCTAAGTTGCTTCAGTCGTGTCTGACTCTATGTGACCCTGTAAACTGCAGCCCACCAGGCTCCCCCGTCCCTGGGATTCTCCAGGCATGAACACTGGAGTGGGTTGCCATTTCCTTCTCCAATGCATGAAAGTGAAAAGTGAAAGTGAAATCGCTCAGTCATGTCCAACTCTCAGTGACCCCATGGACTGCAGCCTACCAGGCTCCTCCGTCCGTGGGATTTGCCAGGCAAGAGTACTGGAGTGGAGTGCCATTGCCTTCTCTGAACAGCAGTGATGTATAGCTGGATATTTTGTTCTTTAAATATTTGAGCTGTTGTTTAGTCACTAAGTTGTGTCTGACTCTTTTGCGATCCCATGGACTGTAGCCCACCAGGCTTCTATGTCAATGGGATTTCCCAGGCAAGAATACTGGAATGGGTTGTCATTTCCTACTCCAGAGGATCTTCCCAACCCAGGAATTAAACCTATGTCTCCTGCTTGGCAGGTCGATTCTTTACCACTGAGCCACCTGGGATCTTCTCTTTGAATATTACCTCATCCTAAAAATGTCTATTTAAATGGTGAAGAACATGGAAAAAATTTCCACAATTGTGAAACTTTGAGTAATGACTGAGTTTAACCAGCAAAGAAGTTGATTAACTTATTTGGTCAAAGTTACAGTGAAATAAATGATATGACTGTAGCCACATACAAATTTAATTAGAACCATGTCATTTTGTGTCCACAGGTGGTATTTTCACCCAGCTAGCAGGTTTGTCAGCATTTACCTTTTATTAACAAAATTAACTGGTGAGAGAGTGAGAGAGGGGATCACAAAACTCTGCTCTACTAGGGGAAAAGCAAGCCTTAGCCACATCCTGCTGATGACATGTTAGCTCTACTTCCTTTCTATACTCCAAGCTTATAACCCAAAAGAGGTATTGTTTTTGTTGTGGTGAGCTATAAGTCTTTATATTAAAAAACTCTAAAGAGATTGTTGCTTACATCCTAATAAAATATGAGCCTTGTGGCTGAAGGAAGCTATAGATAGATAAATGAGTCCGGTGCTCTGGCACTTGTGAAACAAAGAATTCACCTCAAGAAACAAAGACAGCTAGACAACTTAAAAGAGAAAGTGTTTCCAGTTTGGTGAGTAGTGTGGATTTGGCATTCAAAGTCTATTTCTAGATGAATGATAAAAATATAGAACTTATAATATTGTAGGAATTTATTTTCTACAGCAAGTATTATGTTCAAGAAAGTCAAGTGGGGTGTCCCTAGCAGCCACTGTACTTCAGCCAGATCTGTTTATTTGTCTATAATCTCAAAGAGAATGAAAGGAACCTCAGTGCAGTAGCAGAAGTTCCTCTTGGTGGCTTTCAAAATTTAACTGCTGAGGAAAAAGAAATCTATGGGTTTTTGATTAGCCTGGAAAGTATCTTTAAAATCATAAATTTTATGAAAGAGTATTTTAATGGGTTAAATGAAAAACACAGGATTACATGGTTTCAGGGCTACAGATATCTTAAACATGGGTAGTAAGAACCTTATTTTATATGGTTTTTTTAAGAACTGAATATGACCTGCAAGAAAAAAAGTGGAAACAACTAATTTTTCCTAAATCCTCAAAATGATGGTGATAAAGACATATCCAATTTATATTTCATTTTGATTATGTCTAACTTTTTATGTAAAATTTAATTTCTGATCAATTTGATAATATCCATTCCCTTGCAGCTCAGCTGGTAAAGAATCTGCCTGCAATGCGGGAGACCTCAGTTCGATCCCTGGGTTGGGAATATCCCCTGGAGAAGGGAAAGGCTACCCACTCCAGTATCCTGGCCTAGAGAATTCCATGGACTGTATAGTCCATGGGGTCTCAAAGAGTCAGACACAAGTGAGTGGTTTTCACTTTCACTTTCATAGCACTAAAACAGAGTTGTCTTTTAGTAAAAGATCTTTTAGTGCTGTTCAAGAAATCACTTTAAGAATAAAAAGCATCAGAATAAAAGCTGACCCCTTATATTTCATGTTTCAATACTAGCTTTGATTTCTTTAGCTGAAAATGTTAGAAATTATATATTTTCATAATGCACAAAAAAGTTTAGAAATTATATGCTTTCATAATGCACTGTCTCCTATGTAACACTTGTTTAATTAATCTATTAATTATTTGAGGAATCATTGTCCAGCTTATGTCTTCTCTGCTTTACTAGAAACTTCCCAAGGACAGAGAGAATTCTCCCTCTTGTTCACCCTTGAATTTTTGAGATTTGGCATAGCCATTAGCACAGCATAGGTACTCATGAATATTAATGGTCCAATAAATGAGTAAGTTCAGTCACTCAGTCGTGTCCGACTCTTTGCGACCCCATGAATCACAGCACGCCATACCTCCCTGTCCATCACCAACTCCCAGAGTTCGCCCAGACTCATGTCTATCGAGTCAGTGATGCCATCCAGCCATCTCATCCTCTGTCGTCCCCTTCTCCTCCTGCCCCCAATCCGTCCCAGCATCAGAGTCTTTTCCAATGAGTCAACTCTTCGCATGAGGTGGCCAAAGTACTGGAGTTTCAGCTTTAGCATCATTCCTTCCAAAGAAATCCCAGGGCTGATCTCCTTCAGAATGGACTGGTTGGATCTCCTTGCAGTCCAAGGGACTCTCAAGAGTCTTCTCCAACACCACAGTTCAAAAGCATCAATTCTTTGGCGCTCAGCCTTCTTCACAGTCCAACTCTCATATCCACACATGATAGCCTTGACTAGATGAACCTTTGTTGGCAAAGTAATGTCTCTGCTTTTCAATATGCTATCTAGGTTGGTCATAACTTTCCTTCCAAGGAGTAAGCATCTTTTAATTTCATGGCTGCAGTCACCATCTGCAGTGATTTTGGAGCCCAGAAAAATTAAGTCTGACACTGTGTCTGGTCAGACACAGACCAGATGCCATGATTTTTGTTTTCTGAATGTTGAGCTTTAAGCCAACTTTTTCACTCTCCACTTTCACTTTCATCAAGGGGCTTTTGAGTTCCTCTTCACTTTCTGCCATAAGGGTGGTGTCATCTACATGTCTGAGGTTATTGATATTTCTCCCGGCAATCTTGATTCCAGCTTGTGTTTCTTCCAGTCCAGTGTTTCTCATGATGTACTCTGCATATAAGTTAAATAAGCAGGGTGACAATATACAGCCTTGATGTACTCCTTTTCCTATTTGGAACCAGTCTGTTGTTCCATGTCCAGTTCTAACTGTTGCTTCCTGACCTGCATATAGGTTTCTCAAGAGGCAGGTCAGGTGGTCTGGTATTCCCATCTCTTTCAGAATTTTCCACAGTTTGTGGTGATCCACACAGTCAAAGGCTTTGGCATAGTCAATAAAGCAGAAATAGATGTTTTTCTGGAACTCTCTTGCTTTTTCCATGATCCAGCGGATGTTGGCAATTTGGTCTCTGGTTCCTCTGCCTTTTCTAAAACCAGCTTGAACATCAGGAAGTTCACGGTTCACATATTGCCGAAGCCTGGCTTAGAGAATTTTGAGCATTGCTTTACTAGTGTGTGAGAGATTAGTGCAATTGTGCGGTAGTTTGAGCATTCTTTGGCATAGCCTTTCTTTGGGATTGGAATGAAAACTGACCTTTTCCAGTCCTGTGGCCACTGTTGAGTTTTCCAAATTTGCTGGCATATTGAGTGCAGCACTTTCACAGCATCATCTTTCAGGATTTGAAAGAGCTCAACTGGAATTCCATCACCTCCACTAGCTTTGTTTGTAGGGATGCTTTCTAAGGCCCACTTGCCTTCACATTCCAGGATGTCTGGCTCTAGGTCAGTGATCACACCATCGTGATTATCTGGGTCATGAACATCTTTTTTGTACAGTTCTTCTGTGTATTCTTGCCATCTCTTCTTAATGAATAAATATGCCTGAAGTAGAAAAGATATGTTACAAGTATTAGTAATAGCCAATTATAAATCAATGCATTAATCTCTCATTTGAAACCAAAACAAATTAGGCACAACTCATGAACCTTAAAGCTTTATGTGAAGATCTAGTGCCTATAAAATGAAAAGAACAAGCTTATCTGTTATTTCTCCATTGGAATGTTATAAGGATGATTTGGGGAAATGTTCAAATGAGCTTTTTAGTTCTATACTTTATACATCTATTAAAATGAATTTGTAGGTGCTAAACATTTTAAGTCATAGTGCTTATAGTGTACTCTGATTCTCTAATCTTCAGAGTTTTGTAATGGCTATTTTTCTCTCCAGCCCTACCTGCAAGATAGTATTATTATATATATATATTCTTGCTTTGGTTTCGTGCTGTGATGGAGAACCATATAATCCTATCTGAATTAACCTCGAATCTAGCTAATTGAAGTGCATGGATTCTTCTGGTCCCTGATAACATTTCATAACAAATTCTTACCCTTGAGGCCAGAGATAATGTTAGTATTCATCATAAGATAAAATATTTAGAAACAGTATGCATTTTGGATTTGTATGTATTTCATGGTTTCTCTCTCCTTCCATTGCCCCCACCTTCCTGGGCATGAATGAAATTTTAAGACCATTTATAAACAAAGTGGTGGCTTAAACATTTAGGAATGGCCTGCAGTGCAGGACAGGTGGGTTCAACCCCTGAGTCAGGAAGATCCCCTGGAGAAGGGAATGGCAACCCACTCTAGTATTCTTGCCTGGAGAATCCCACAGACAGAGTAGCCTGGCAGGTTACAGTCCATGGGGTCACAAATAGTTGGACACGACTGAGTGACTAAGATACACATAAACAAAGTACTGTTTGGTTTGCGTAAACCAAAGGACCCTGAAATGTCCACGTCAGGGTTCATTGATTGGATTCTCTTCATCCCCACAGAGGTGGGCACCTAGGCCTGTGAGGACACAGGGTAGATGGAGAATGGAAGTCCTAGTCAGGCTTCTTGGCAGGGAGACATCTCTGACTCACTCTTCAGTGTTAGGTCATAAAGGAGACTCAGGACTTGTTCATTTCTTACCCCAAATATGTGAATTTGGGAACTTCTCCAATTTTTTTTAATTAATTAATTTGTTTTAATTGGAGGCTACTTTACAATATTGTGGTGGTACACATGTGGCTGATTCATGTCGATGTGTGGCAAAATCCAGTGTTCTTTTTAACAAGATTTTGGAGGTCTGAGTGTACATATGCCTTTGCAGACATATCCATGGGCATGTTCAGAGAAAGTTGAATAAATCATTGGGTTAATGACCTGTGTAAATTTACCAACACTGTTTTACCATCTCATCAGCTACCTTGTTTGTTTTTGTGATTCAGTCTGCTGATAAATTCATACCCATTTTTACTTTATTTTTTCAGATGTAGGAATTACCATATGTCAGGGGACCAGATGTTGCTGAAAATAAACAAACCTTCCTCTTTATTTTAACTTGAGGGTACTGACTAGTGGGTCCTCACACTGTTAGGTTCTATATATGGGTATGTGCACAAATTGTTAGGCATTTGTGCCTGGATCCAGTGCTAACACATTATTTGAAATATATGAAGTCATGTTTATCCTATGAATTCGCATTTGATTTCTCTTGTTTTTTTTTTAATAATTATTTTGTCAGAAAACTAACAAAAAATCCATCAGTTTCACATGAATAAACTGATTTGTTGCATATCAAACAAAATGAATACGATACTTCCTAGTATGATGATGATGTATGAGAGATGATGACTTCAATATTTCCAGTTAAACTTTGTTTTGCAGCTCATCAGTTGCTGTTATGTATGTGATGTCTGTTAAGGTCTATAGGCCCAAGCAAACTGAGGAGAGCATAATTAATTTTATTTGTTGTGTAACATTAAAAATCACAGTTTGAATGTGTTGGGCATGTTACACTGGCACCAGCAGAACAACCAACATAGAGATTTAAAACACCCAAAGACTTCTTTCTGTCAAGCCTCATGCTTGACATGCTAGGGAGGTCCAAATGATACTACTGCCATTCCTCACGCAATGCAAACATTGATATGAGTCTTACTATCTGCTTCCCAAGAACTCACTTGGTTATTTGATATAATGATTAGACCCTTTCATTTGGGAAGCAGAGGTGGCCATGCTAACTCTGTCATTGAGGAAGGGCCCACTACATTTTTCCATAAATCTAATACATAACTTATTATGTGGACCATCATTTTGGTTTGATAATCCTTAAGTATCTCTGGATCATGTTTGTATTTTATAGCTACCTATTTTGAATTTTGGAATAATGTGCTGTGTAACCTGATGGAAGGGAGAGGGGGTCTACCATCCCACAGAGTTTGGGACCTGTTATCATAGGAAGTCTCAGTATGAACATGAGCAACTTATTTAGCTTCCCTGAGCCTTATTTTCTTCATCTGTAAAATGAAGATAATTTCTCCAGGAAGGATAAAGTAAGGATTAAATATGATTTGGATAAATGTATTAATTTCCCATCGCCTCTATAACAAATACTTTTCATCCATAACCACATTTCTAAAAGCTTTGAACTCTACCATCTCCTGAAATTGTCCTTTACTTGCGTGGTTCCTGCTTTTGTGTGTATACCCTTACTACTCACTTCTTCCCACATCATTGCCCTTCTCACATCCTTTCTACCCAGATGGTTCCTACTTATTTCTCTGAGAGAATGTCATAGAGATTGCCAGTGAAGAAAGGAGTCCCAAGACTTGTTTAAAGCTTTGTAGTCTAACTACTGTAGTATATAGCTATTTTTTATTTCATCCAAAAATTATACCCTAGAAATATCTTTACTGGAGAAAAAAAGTGGGAACAAACTCTGTGTCTTTTTCTCACAATCCTATCGCCAAATTCCTCTGTACTCTGCTTTTACCACACTGATTCCGGACATTGTATTGATGACTATGATCTGATATGACCCTTTGACTTATCCCGATGGTGTAAAAATGCCTCTCTCCCAAAGGCCCATGCCAGTTTTCATCAGGCTAATGGGCAGCATCTCTTAAGTACTTAAGGTATCATTAGGAATGACAGGTGCATCTGCCTGTCAGGTGGGCAAAATTAGTGAATACTGAGGTTAATTAATAGTTAAGGCTAATGGTAATTACTTGAAATTTAGCAGTGAGATTTTATAGCTACCTAGTATCATCCACCCGGAGAAGGCAATGGCAACCCACTCCAGTACTCTTGCCTTGAAAATCCCATGGATAGAGGAGCCTGGTAGGCTGCAGTCCATGGGATCGCGAAAAGTTGGACCGGACTGAGCAACTTCACTTTCATTTTCACTTTCATGCATTGGAGAAGGAAATGGCAACCCACTCCAGTGTTCTTGCCTGGAGAATCCCAGGGACGGGGGAGCCTGGTGGGCTGCTGTCTATGGGGTAGCACAGAGTTGGACACAACTTAAGCAACTTAGCAGCAGCAGCAGTATCATCCATCTATTTTTATTATAGTACAAAAGTGTACAACATAAAGTTTACCATCTTATTCACTCCCTTTTGAGACTGCGTTTTTAAGTCCCGGAGTATAAAAGTAGTTAGATAACCAAGGCATGTTCTTTCTTGTAGAACCATCAACATTGACTTTTGAAGAGAGGTTTGAATGTCTTGTCTTTGAAATTCCTATTGTAAAGCTCTTCAAAACCCAAAGTGATCATTTATGAGGTCATTGTCAGACATTGGAGATACATTGCTAGGAATTTTTATGTTCTGGTTCTCAGTGCACCACCAAGGGTAGAATTTACAGTGAAAGGAAGTTCTGCCAGTCTCTTTAAGGAGATTCTGCCAGTCTCTTTTTTACCAAAAAAACAGCACAGATGAAAGGTGAGACACTTTGCCAGTGATATGTAGATCTCAGTGGACAGAAGCTCAGTTGATTGTATATTGGAAAAGAGACACTTTGTGCAAACATGGCTATGGAGATTTGTTTTGCCAAATCTGAAGGTGATTTCTCATCACAATGGCATTTTCAGGATTGTCAGGTGCTTGATAACAGAGAATTTTATTTCTTGTTGACACCCATGGCTTATCCTCTAAAGGATGTCATATCAAGTTTTCTGCTGACCTGCCTGCAAAGACATAAAGACTGTATAAGAAGACCTGCAGTTCTTCAAAATATGCAATGTGGATTTTAAAGATGGGTGTAGCTTTTCTTTTTGAGGTGTTCTGAACAGCAGCAAAGTTTCACAACTTTATGAAATACCTTTTGCTTTACATTGTCATGTAAAAGGACCCATGGCAAACTAGTTAAGGGGAAGAAATCATATTTTTAAATGACAACTGTGTGGAAATCTATATGGCAAGTGCTTCACTATGTCATTTCATTTACATCTCACAACGGTCTGACCCACTTAGTTATCCCCAGATGTACAGGAAACAACTCAGAGAGGGTTAGTGATTTGCCTAGAAGAGTAGGATTTTAACACAAGTCTGTACTGTTTCAAAGCCCACGATATATTGTATATGATACCGAGTAACATATCATGAGAATGAGCATCTTTCTTACTGAGAACAAATGACTCTATAAACTGTCTTCCCCTCTGAAGTTACAGCATGGCTCAAAAAAATACTGTTTTGAGGTCATCAAAGGGAAGTTAAAATAGTATCGTAAGTCTACAGATAAATACATGATAGGGAAATAGAAATTATGCCAAAGTAAAAAGCCTGAATTATTCAGTGTGACTATACATATTTATCAAGTGAAATGGATAAATGTCAACCTACCATGGTTTAAAGGGGAATAGATTTATGTTCTTTCCAATAAGTCACTAATTCTATTAGTTGCTATCTTTAAAAGAGTTATCATTTTTCTTAAATATAGCTTCATCTATAAATACTGTATTTCCCTGAATTATCAAATTCTTCTATTTCCAAAACTCTATTAAAAAGATAATGTATCATGTCTCTCACTAACCAATTGATAGTAAAATACTCCATTATAGCCTCTCAAGATAATATCTAGTAAATAAAAGCTAATTTTATTTTTCTTATAATTTGCTTCAGCCTCACCAATAGTTTATTGTATAATATCTCCTATATATAATTATATCATATTTTGATCATTCTAAATCATTAATTATGTTAACCTTTAGTAAATGATCATTTTTTTCTCTCTCTCTTAGGGTCAGATATGCTATTTGCTTTTATCTATTGAAAGGTTGTTGTTGAATCACGCGAATACACCGGGATTCTTGGCCCCCGGAGGAGAAGAATTCAATCCGGGGCCAGAGACGAGGCTTGATCGCTCAGAGCTTTTGTGTAATAAAGTTTTATTAAAGTATAAAGGAGATAGAGAAAGCTTCTGACATAGGCATCAGAAGGGGGCAGAAAGAGTACCCCCTTGCTAGTCTTCAGCTGGATGTTATATAGTCAGTAGCAGTCTGTTAATGAAAGAAAGGAATGTCTTATAATTCAGAATGGCACCAAGTGGTTTATCCTGGGCCATAAAATAATTAACTTGAATCTTAAAGAAGGGCAGACCACCATACAAATAGTTTCATTTACATAGATTAGGGGAACAATATCTGAGTATAACATACTGGTTTGTCAAGTAGGTTTTGGGCCAAGAGGCGGAACCGACTTGGAGACAGAGTTTGGGGTAAAGGCGTAGTATATTAGCATAGCTTAAGACAAACATTTCCATAAGAAAAAGGCATTGGTTATCTCTAGGCTCAAGAATAGCTAACTTCAGGCGAAACCAGGTGTCATTATGGCAACACAGTATTTTAAGAGAAACCTCTCTTTAAATTTGTATAGAGAAGGAAAAAAATATTGCTAGTTTGTTTCCTCCTGCTGCTTAAGAGAGATAAAAATGTCTGACACTTGCAGGCTATTTCCTCTATTTGGAGACCCCTATCTCCTTGGGGACCCCTAGATTTCTTATCAACCTGCCTAGGAAATGACTCTCTCACTATCCACATTATAGATTAAGATTTGACATAATTCATATAGGTGTTTTAATACAGTAGTCCCCCTTTATCCACAGGGGGATATGTCCCAAGACCCCTAGTGGATGCTTGAAATTATAGATAGCATTGAACCTATATATACTATATTTTTCCCATATATGTACCTATGATCATTTAATTTATAAACTAGGCACAATAAAAGGTTAACAACAATAACTAATAGCAAATCAGGACAATTACAGCAATACATTATAACCAAAGTTATGTGAATGTGGTCTTTCTCTCAAGCTATCTTATTATACTATCCTCACCCTTCTTGTCATTGTGATGAATCAAGATGATAAAATCCTACATAACAAGATGAAGTAAAGTGAATTAGGTGGGGATTGTTGTGCAGTGTCAGGCCAAGATGACCTTCTGATAATATGTCAGAAAAGGATCATCTGCTTTGGATGATCCTGAATCACTGAGCTATGGTTGGAAATCCTGGACAAGATAGAGGAGGACAGCACCAGATTCCATCACACTGTTCTGAGCAGCATGCAATTTAAACCTCATGAATTGTTTATTTCTGGAATTTTCTACTTAATATGTTTGGACCTCAGTTGAACACGGATACCTGAAAATGAAGAAAGTGAAACCACAGATAAGAGAGATGCTGCAGTTAAATATGCTTATCGTATGCATCTTACAATTTTTTAATGTGGAATTTCAGTAAAAAGCTCAGTGGTTTGGCAGCCAGTAAAAGTTAGATTGAAATTGTCTACGTGAATGTTTTTCTTTTTCCACAAGGCAGGATTAACTGTCTGAAATCTACTTTGATTTTAATTCGAACACACATTTAAAAGGAGACCGTACATGTAAATTGTCCCATGGCATCTCACCGCTGCTGTTCTGAATTTCCACAGCAAGCTACAGGCTTGCACCAATTTTTTGGCCACTGTGATTTCCTGGCTCTGGTTTTGATTGACTCTACAATGGCAGGATGCGATGAGAACTGGTATGGTATCGAAATGAAAGAAAGCAAAGAGCCCCTGTAATGTTTGATTCCCTAAGATCAACTTGCCACATGAAAGACTTAAGTTTTTTTTCTGAAATTTAAATTTTGTATTGGGGTATAGCCGATTAACAATGTTGTGCTAGTTTAAGGTGAACAGCCAAGAGACAGTCATATATGCACATGTATCCATTCTCTCTCAAGCTCCCCTCCCATGTAGGCTGCCACATAACACTGAGCAGAGTTGCATGTTCTATACCATAGGTCCTTGGTGGTTATCCAATTTAAATATAGTAATGTGTACATGACCTTCCCATACTCTCTAACTGTCCCTTCTGTCAGCAACTATAAATACGTTTTTTTTAAGTCTGTGAGTCTCTTTCTGATTTGTAAGTTAATTTGTATCATTTCCTTTTAGATTCTACATATAAGGGATGTCATATGATATTAATCCTTACCTATCTGACTTACTTCACTCAGTATGACAATCTCTAGGTCCATCCATGTTGCTGCAATTGCATTATTGCGTTCTTTTTAATGGCTGAGTAGTATTCCATTATGTACGTGTACCACATCTTCTTTATCCATTTCTCTGTTGATGGATGTTTAGCTTGTTTCCATGTCTTGGCTATCGTAAACAGCACTGCAGGGAACACTGGGGTGCATGTATCCTTTTGAGTCATGTTTTTTTCCTGAATATATGCCCAGGAGTGGGATTGAAGGGTCATATTATAGCTCTGTTTTTAGTTTTTTAAGAAACTTCCATACTGTTCTCCATAGTGGCTGTACCAATTTACATTCCCACCAACAGTATAGGAGGGTTCCCTTATCTCCACATCCTCTCCAGCAGGTATTGTTTGTGGATTTTTTGATGATAGGCATTCTGATCGGTGTGAGGTGATATCTCATTGTACTTTTGATTTGCATTTCTCTTAATAATTAGCAATGTTGAACATCTTTTCGTGTGCCTATTGGCCATCTGTATATCCTCTTTGAAGAAATGTCTATTTAAGTCTTCTGTCCATTTTTTGAGTGGGTTGTTAATTTTAATGCTGTTAAGCATCATGAGCTGTTTGTAAATTTTGTAAAGTAATACCTTATCAGTCACATCATTTACAAATATTCTCTCCCAATATGTGGGTTACGAATTAAGATTTTTGTTCATAATTAATGTTTGTTCAATCAAAAGACTTCTTCTGTATCAGTTACATAAAGCAGGGACTCTTTAATTATGAGTAGTAATCTCCCATACCCCTATCCTTACATACATTTCAAAAGATGCTAGAGATGTCAGAGAAGATGCATATCTCTGAATATAAGGAAATATTCTCTTTTTAGGAATAATACGTGAAGAGTTTTGAGTTGTCCACTACATTTTTATGTTTTACACACCATTTTCAACAAAGCATTGAATTTTAAGGTACCACATTATCTATAAATATGATTATGGAGTGTGTTTATTTTAAAATTGTATAGCTATTTAAGGTTTGGCTTATACTGATTTTAAAACTTAACTGTAAGTTTTTCATCTGAGTGTAAGAATGATTGTTTTGTTGAAAGTGCTTGGTTTACAGTTTTCAGCTCCACTGATTCTGGTTATTAACCAACTTTCTCAACATAATTTGGATCTTGGCCAACGAGGCAAAGTCTGTGTGATTAGGGCTTTTAGGATGGGGGAATTAATTAGATCAGTTGCTCTTGACTCCTACCCAGTGCTTCTACCAAGCACTGTAGACATTAGTGGGTGAAGACTGGAATGATTGTGTAACCTTCACTTATGGTCTAAGTGTTCCTTGGTGCATGTACCTGGATTGATTAAGGCTTTTAGGTAGCCAAAAATGGAGAATATAATTCATAGTATGAGAAGCTTCCACATCACTGAGGATACTGCTGAAACTTCCACGCCACCACTATTACATACTCAGCTCACCTTGTCTATCACATTCACACATGTTCACACCACTGCCACACACACTATACTTTTATCTGACTTCAACAGTCACCTTCAGTTTACCTAATTGATGCTATAGAGAGATTTTTAATGGATGAACCATAGTCCTGGCCATGAAGGAAAATCAGTTTAGTGGGAAAGACAGGTATGTACCCTATGAGTTATACTGGAAGGCAGACTGTGCTTAATAGACTCACATAGAATTACTAAGTACAATATAACAGATACCTAGAGAAGGGAGAAAGTAGTCTGACTAAGCGATTGCAGAAGATTTTTATGGAGAAGTTGCCAAAGACTTGGCCTTAAGAAAAAGACAGAGATTTATTTACTCAGCAAATCAACATGTTATTAAGTGTCCAGAATGCAGGGATCATAAGAAAGGGCACATTGGGCAGAAATAATATTGAGAGCAGAGATCAGATGTTGAAAACACAGGCTGTTTATAGAATGTTGAGCCATGGAGAGTTAATGCAAAGAATCATAAGAGGTCAGGGAGATTGAGGGTGATAAACTAGAAATATCAGTTGGGGCAATTTCTGGAGTGCACTCATTTTTATGTTAAGAGATTGGGATTATGTTCTGCAGTCACTGGAAAACATGGGAGGTTTTGAGCTGGGGAGTAAAATGAGTAAAGCTATGAAATCAACCCTAACCAACAAATCAACAAATATCAATCAATCAGGAAGAACTGATGCTGAAGCTGAAGCTCTAATACTTTGGCCACCTACTGCGAAGAGCTGACTCACTGGAAAAGACCCTGATGCTAGGAAAGA
The DNA here is from genome assembly GCF_029407905.1 of Bubalus kerabau. Classification (NCBI taxonomy): domain Eukaryota; kingdom Metazoa; phylum Chordata; class Mammalia; order Artiodactyla; family Bovidae; genus Bubalus; species Bubalus kerabau. The sequence continues at coordinate 21,104,384 of NC_073641.1, forward strand.
TTAAAGGCAGGAGGAGAAGGGGACCACAGAGGGTGAGATGGTTGGATGGTGTCACCAACTCAATGGACATGAGTTTGAGCAAACTCCGAGAGATGGAGAAGGACAGGGAAGTTTGGTGAGCTGCAGTCTACAGTCGCAAAGAGTCAGACACAACTTAGTAACTGAACAACAACAGTGATTTGGGATAGATGGATTGGAAGGAGGGAAAAATTATACTAAACAAAGCCAATTGTAAAAGTTTAACAATAGTTTAGGCAAGCAAGGAGGGATGTCTGAACCAGGGTAGTGGCTGTAGAAACAAAGGACTGATTTGAAGACTTTTGCCAAGGTACATATTTACAGGAGGGGAAAAAACACAGAGAGGAAAGAGGAAGAGGGAATTCCTCAAAGGCTACCAGCCTGATACTGATAAGGAACAGGGGAAGAGGGTCTGGCTCTGAGGAATGATGTTGTGTTTGGGCAGATAGAGCATGAGAGATGAGAGAAATGTTTAACAGTTCTCTGCTTAGAAGTGAATGACAGTTGAGGCTCTAAGAAGACATGATATTACCAGGTAAAGAATATAGAGCAGAAATCCTCAGAATTTCCCCACTCATTCACAAACCCAGAATCACAGAGGAGACCAGTTTCTTTGGTGGCATACTTCACAGTACATTTCTTTAGTATTGTGTACTTTGTTTATTAAAATATGTGTAGATTCTTCATTTTTCTCCATGATCTAGCCATGCTTAAACTTCTTCCTGACTTGTTCATTAATGGGCAAGATTATGCTATATTGAGATTCATTTATTTCATCAACAATTCTTTACTGAATGCACTAGACACCATTTCAGGCCCAGGGATATGACTAGGACTGAAACAGGCAAAGCTCGTCTTGTAGGTTACAGTCTGGTTACAGCCTTGGTTACAGAGAAGCCAACAATAGGCAAGTAATTCAAGAAATGGATAGGATTGTTCAGCAAATAGGTACTAGGATGGAAGCAAAACATAATAATGAAATCAGGGGTGGTGGGAAAGTGAGAGAGCATGGTCTAAAAAGCTTTTGAATAACTAGGAGGATACAGTTGAGCTAAGAGCTAGGAAACAAATCACCTGAGCAAAAAAGTCACACCTGTAAAGGCCTCCAGATGGGAGGAAGCTACTATGGAAAACAAAAGGAGGGTAGGGAATTATGGCACAGAATGAAGTTGGAGAAGTGAACAGAGGCTTGGCAGACCATGCCAAGAAGTGAATTTTACTTTAAATGCCCCAGCAAATATTTAGGACTTTAAGTAAGGGGATTAATGATCTGATTTAGATTTTTAAATGATTCCTCAGCCTGCTGTGTGGCAAATGGGTTGCATGGGGCCAGAAGTACAAATTGAAAAAAAAAAAAAAAAAATAGCTTAAGGGAATGGCTGATGGACTCATGTAGGTTTTGAGGAAAAGTAATGAGTGAAAGTTGAGTCCCTAGGTTTTTATTCATTGAGTTTATCACTTTCATGTATGATGGGACTGAATTAAAGGCAGCTAATCATGTGCATTCTGTTCAGCCTATCTATACTTTTTCTTCTCAGTCTTAATGTCACCTTATTCTAAGAGAACAAATTCACAAGTACATATAGGTACTCAGTAATTTTCAAAGGCATAAGCTGTATATGAGGAGCAAGTCAGAATCATGAAAGGAAAGATGATGCCACTTTGTGAGGCTGCTCTTGCCAAAAGTTTGAATGAGTTCATCTACTTGTTGAGTTGACAGCCCACTTGTCCACCTGTCTAGTAGGAGACAAAGAGTCTCTGATCCACTGGTTATTTTTTTTTTAATACTCAAATGAAAATACTCAGAAAGGACATTTTTCAATGAAGAAACATGAATAATGATCTTTGTTTTGTGACCAATGCTGTATTTTTATGACATGTTAATGACTGAGCCTCAAATTATTCACCTTTTGATATCTCTTTTTAACTCTTAAACTTCTATTCCTTGTTACAATTTGTCACACTCTGTAAAAACCATCACAATTTTACCTTGGAATAGTTGAATCATGCCGTTCAGATGTTGGGGAGAAATCTGTTAAAATAAACAATCCCATGTGACCTGCAGTTTGTTAACAGTGTGAACAATGAATTAACGCATAATATTTAGAATTGTTTGTGTTTTATCACGATGTCTTTGCTATTTGCATGAAAATAAACTAATTTATGACTGGATTAAAAACCTCTAACCATGAGTACTATTTTTTGCTTGAATAAGAATGCATTTAGGTAGTACTGTAAGCTTTCTAAGTCTCTTCTCATTGTATTGCAATTTTATCTAAAATGCTGCTGCTGCTGCTGCTAAGTTGCTTCAGTCATCTAAAATGAAGAATATTAAAAATACTGTATTCTGTACGTTGTTTAACAACATGAGAAAAATCAAGAAAAAATAAAACCTTTGAAGCAGTCTCTTGGTAAATGCAAATATTATAGGGATGAAAGTATGTCTGTTTTATATATAATTAAATCCCCAGAATCTGTAGCACAGTAGAAGCTCAAAAATATTTTGAATGAAAATATTAAATCATTGGTTGCTGGCATAGTCAGGGGCACAATGTCTTTGGTGCATTTTAATGCTTCCAAAGGCTTCCTTAACATAGTTTTGAGTCTAACATTTTTTCCTAGTCAATATCATGCTAACTAAAATGCTCATATCTTGTTGAAAATTTCTTCACCAGTTCTCCTCTCAAGTACCTTGGCAAATAACATACCTCGACAGACTACATTGTAAGTGTAGATGACTAATAAAGTAGTTAAATCGTATTTATATGTGTCTTCATCCTACTATTAGGTAAAAATCCAATTTATCTTCAGGTACTTGATTATTCAACAATGGCTTGCTTGGGAGAAATCCATGTTGTTTTCTCGGTTGCATCTTTTTGAGTCAAAACAGATTCAACCACGCCATGCTTCACGAAACCGCCCTTGTCTAGAGATTTGTGCCCCCCACGGTGGTTCTGAAACTAACCTTGATAATACTTCATGCAATTTTTTTTCTCCGCCTGTTTGCTTGTGTTTTTACACTTGATGTTAGCCCAAAAGCTGAGAAGCAATGATTGTGTTTTTGAAGCATTGCTAACAGCCAAGATTTCTCTGAGCTTTTCAACTTTCCAACTGTTTTCAAAGCTGGTTTAAATATTATATATTCAATGAGGTGTTTTCATAGAGCTATCTCTCAGAATTTTTCCATTCAGTGGCCATTAGGCAGCCTTATTTATCTCTCCACTGTGGTTGAAAACCTGCATTTTCTTTTTTTTTGCCACTTTATTTTTTTAATTGAAGGATATTTGCTTTACAGAATTTTTTGGTTTTCAGTCATATATCAACAAAAATCAGCCATAGGTACACCCTTCCGTGTCCCTTCCCTCCTGAACCTTCCATCTCCCCCTCTATCCCACCCTTCTGGATTGTCAAAGAGCCCCTGTTTGAGTTCGCTGAGTCATACAAATTCCCATTGGCTATCTGTTTTACATACAGTGTTATAAATTATAAATGTATAATATTATAATATTTATAAATATGTATGCATTTCCATGTTGTTCTCTCCATACATCTCACCCTCTCCCTCCTCTCTCCATGTCCTTAGGTCTGTTTCCTATGTCTGTTTCTCTATTGCTGCCCTGAAAATAAATTAATCAGTACCATCTTTCTAGATTCCATATATATGCATCAGTGTATGATATTTATTATTTCTTTTTCTGACTTCACTCTATATAATAGGCTCTAGGTTCATCCACCTCATTGCAACTGACTCAAATGCATTCCTTTTTTACGGCCGAATATGCTTCCATTATATATATATACCACAACTTCTTTATCCATTCATCTGCTGATGCACGTCTAGGTTGCCTCCATGTTCTAGCTATTGTAAATAGTGCTGCAATGAACACTGGGGTACATGTGTCTTTTTCAATTTTTGTTTCCTCAGGGTATATGCCTAGGAGGGGTATTGCTGGGTCACATGGTGATTTTATTCCTAGTTTTTAAAGGAATCTCCATATCATCTTCCATAATGGCTGTATCAGTTTACATTCTCACCAGCAATGCAAGAAAGTTCCCTTTCTCCACACCCTCTCCAGCATTTATTGTTTGTAGACTTTTTGATGATGACCATTCTGACTGCTGTGAGGTGGTATCTCATTGTAGTTTTGATTTGGATTTCTCTAATAATGAGCAATGTTGAGCATCTTTTCATGTGTTTTGCTGGGGTCCAGCCCCGGCTGATCCAGGGTATTCGAAGCGGGGATGGCGTCGGCGAGGATCAGGATACAATAGCTTCAATTAGATATTAATTAGAGATATAAAGAGTAATAGAATGAGGATAGCTCAGTAGGAAAATTCAGTGGAGAAAAGAGGCTGAGTAGCTTGGTTTATGCGGGAGACCAATACAACTTCAAGACAAGAAGCTTGCACCACTTACGTAGGCTGCAGGCGTCCTTCCATTCTCCCGAAGGAGAGGAGACACTGAGGCCTCCCGGGTCGGATCTTAGAAGCCCAGGCATAATTAGTAAGCATGGCGGGTTCCGCACTCCAGATGGAGACTCAGCCAGAGTGAGAGAGAGCGTGACATGGGGAGACCAGTATTTTGGGAAACTGATCTCAATTCTTTATTTTCCATGGTCTACTTTTATACACTGAGATGTTATGCAAAAGTCACGTGGGGTCAGCAGTCCTGACTTTTATCAAAGTCAGGTGCTTCATACAAATGTATACAGAGGTCTTAGGGGTGTTACATCATCTTCTGGCCAGGGGGCCTGCTGACAATTTATGACCCTCTCCTTGTGACAGCGGTCAGTCAACCAGGACACTTATTTCTCCAGGGGTGATTATTCTTAAAACAGATGCCACCCAAATAAAGTTACATTCCTATAGGGTGAGGGTGTAGTGGGTTTTAGTTAAGGAAAGAATTTACTTAGCCTAAGGTCTAACGTGATTTATATCAAAGGTTAATACTTATTTCTTCTATATATTCCTTAATATGTGTAAGGGCAGGGGATGCAGAGACTTAGCAACAAACATTGGCTCAACAAATGAAAAACCCTTCACCAATACAGTTTCTAATCAGCCCATTATACTTATACTAATAGCTTTCTAACTTCTCTAAAGAACCTGTTTTTAGAAGGTTTAAAGCATCTCGTGCCTCTCACGGTTGGGAGACTGTGAGCAATCACATGTGGCCGGACAAGCCTGTTAGGCAGGCTAGAGAACCTTCAGAGGAGTTTGTAGGTTAAAATACTCTTGTCACGCCCAGGAGTTTTTATTAACTGGAGCTCTAAGTTAACTCCTTCTCCGAAAGAGGTGGTGGGGGACAGGCCCCCGTAAAGTCAGAGGTATAGGTGAGAGCACAAAGTAGTAAAGTAGGCAGGCTCTGGTTATGGGGGTAGATGCTCGAGGATTTCCAGGGGGACTCCTGAGGCTCGATCCTGCCTTTGCGTATGTAGAGCCTCCTTCCTCATGACCTTTGCCATGGGTGGAGTGTCGCACGCTGGCCCCCAACAGTGTTTGTTAGCCATCTGTATGTCTTCTTTTTAGAAATGTCTGTTTAAGTATTTTTCCCATTTTTTGATGGGGTTATTTGTTTTTCTGATATTGAGTTGTATGAGCTGCTTGTATATTTTGGAAATTAATTCTTTGTCAGTTGTTTCCTTTGCTAATAGCTTATACTAATAGCTTTCTAACTTCTCTAAAGAACCTGTTTTTCTCCCATTCTAAGAGTTGTCTTTTCACCTTGTTTTTAGTTTCCTTTGCTGTGCAAAAGCTTTTAAGTTTAATTCATCCCACTTGTTTATTTTTGTTTTTATTTCCATTACTCTAGGAGGTGGTTCATAGAAGAGTTGCCTTGATTTATGTCATCCAGTGTTCTGCCATGTTTTCCTCTAAGAGTTTTATAGTTACTGGTCTTCCATTTAGATCTTTAATCCATTTTGATTTTATCTTTGTGTATGGCATTAGGAAGTGTTCTAATTTCATTCTTTTGCACATAGCTGTCCAGTTTTTCCAGCACCACTTATTGAAGAGGCTATCTTTGCCGCATTGTATGTCCTTGCTTCCTTTGTCAAAAATAAGATACGGTAGGTGTGTGGGTTTATCTCTGGGTTCTCTATCTTGTTCCATTGGTCTATAGTTCTGTTTTTGTGCCAGTACCATACTGTCTTGATGGCTGTAGCTTTGTAGTATAGTCTGAAGTCAGGAAGGTTGATTCCTCCAGCTCCCTTCTTCTTTCTCAAGACTGCTTTGGCTATTTGGAGTCTTTTGTGTTTCCATATGAACTATGAAATTTTTTGTTGTAGTTCTGTGGAAAATGCCATTGGTAATTTGATAGGGATCACTCTGAGTGTGTACATTGCATTTGGTAGTATAGTCATTTTTACAATGTTGATTCTTTCTACCCAGAAACATGGAATATCTCTTCATCTGTTTATGTTGTCTTTGACTTCTTTCATCAATGTCTTATTTTCTGTGTGCAGTTCTTTTGTCTCCTTAGGTAGGTTTATTCCTAGATATTTTATTATTTTTGTTGCAGTGGTGAATATGATTGATTCCTTAATTCCTCTTTCTGATTTTTCATTGTTAGTATATAGGAATGCAAGTGATTTCTGTGTATTGACCTTGTATCCCGTGACTTTGCTGGATTCACTGATTAACTCTAATAATTTTCTAATAGTTACTTTTGGGTTTTCTATGTGTTGTATCATGTCATCTGCAGACAGTGAGTTTTACTTCTTTTCTGATCTGGATTCCTTTTATTTCTTTTTCTTCTCTAATTGCCATAGCTCGGACTTCCAAAACTATGTTGAATAATAGTGGTAAGATTGGACACCCTTGTCTTGTTCCTGACCTTAGAGGGAATGCTTTTAGTTTTTCACCATTGAGAATAATGTTTTCTTTGGGCTTTTCATATATGGCCTTTACTGTGTTGAGGTAGGTTCCTTCTATGCCCATTTTTTGAAGCAGAAAACCTGTATTTTTAAATGAGCATCAAAATGCACCTTACAAATTGGCGGCCAACTGTGCTCATGTCGAGTTCTCTAGTTGTGGTTGGGGGCTGTGTTCTGTTCTTTCATTCCATCACATTCACTGTAATGTACTTCAAGATTGTTCTGAGTTTCCCTTATCTTTTGCATTTTTGCCACCTAACAACCTTTCAGTCCAACCTTTACTGTTTTGGGTCACCTCTCACTATTTCCATTGGAAACTATAATTTAGAATAAATATATTTTTGAAGCAATAAATAAAGAGTGACACTGAGTCCTCTAAAGTCTGCATCTCTAGACTTGCTGTTTTCAGACTGACTTCCATGGGAAATGTAACTGAACATAATTTCATATTTGTGAATAGGATATTTATCTAAGTACATTTGTGGTAGGAAGTTGAACCAACTTGTGGGGCCAAAGACTTTGTGTGTGTGTGTGTGTGTGTTCAATGTAAAATTGATTTAAGAAAACAGACTGATTTGTTTTAAAAAAGGACTTTTTTCAAAAAATGACCTACTCTTCTAGAAAAGCTACTTGTCCTGTATTCAGGGGCTGTGAGTGCCATCTGTTATCATAACAGTACATTAGTTCACTGATACGGTTATAGTGTTAGTGACACTTGGTTCTCCAACAACTCTAAAATACAACACTTTCTAATCACTTGCTACATATGAATATTTTCTATTTAGGGGGTTGAAAAAATTGCTGACCTGAAAGAGTAGAATTCTGCTTATGTCTTAAGGGCAATGGCACCCCACTCCAGTGCTCTTGCCTGGCAAATCCCATGGACGGAGGAGCCTGGTAGGCTGCAGTCCATGGGGTCGCTAGGAGTCGGGCACGACTGAGTGACTTCACTTTCACTTTTCACTTTCATGCATTGGGGAAGGAAATGGCAACCCACTCCAGTGTTCTTGCCTGGAGAATCCCAGGGACGGGGGAGCCTGGTGGGCTGCCGTCTCTGGGGTCGCAGAGTCAGACGCGACTGAAGCAACTTAGCAGCAGCAGCAACAGCAGCAGTCAAATACACTAATATAATGACTAATGTTCAAACATACCTTGTTCTTCTCAGGGCTGTACATAGGCTTTTACACACTGCACAGTCTTGTAATACATCCCAGCATGAGAAGCAGAGATGCAGAGAGTAGATGTCAGGATATACCTTGTCTTATCAATGAGGGAAAGGAGAGGACCCCAAGAATCAGAGACAAAAGTCTGGGAGGTAAGAGGAAAATCAGGAGCATCTAGAGTGATGGAGGTGAGACAGGAGGACAAGTTTAAAATGAAAGCAGTAGTCAGTGGGGAAATGAGGAAAGATAAGGTAACCAGGCATTTTGAGCTACAGCCTAGGAAATTGCTGCTGTGGGGGCTGCAGCTCAAGTTGTAGTAAATATAAAGTGCTCTTTCAAAAGAAGATTGGCCTTAAAATAATGAAGACAAAAAGCACTAGTGCCTAGGAATATGGAAGAATGAATACAACAATTGAGGCCGAGAAAGGGTTTAAAAAAGACTGAAGGTCGTAAAAGTTAATGATACGTGGGTGTTTACTGTGTACCAGGCTTCTAAATGCTTTTACTTTTTCAATCTTTATAATACACCTATGAAATAAATAATTCTAAGGCCTGGGGAAGTTATATAACTTGATCAAGGTCATACAAACAGGTGATAACATTGGGTTATCAACTCAGCAGCTTAACTCCAGTGGCTTGCTCTTTATTACACCATGATACTACTTCTCTATGCTAGAGAGAGAGAGACACTCGACGGAGCAAGGATGTCCCTGAGTTGGTCACAGTTAGAGAAGAGAATGGAGAAGGAAATGGCAACCCACTCCAGCATTGTTGCCTGGAGAATCCCAGGGACAGAGGAGCCTGCTGGGCTGCCATCTATAGGGACTCACAGAGTCAGACATGACTGAAGCGACTCAGCGGCAGCAGCAGAGATGAGAATACAGGTGTGCTGAGGAATCGACATCAGGAGGACAACAAGGAGGAATGAGATGAAGAGGCAAGGGGACTTGGTGTTTTTGAAGCAGAGAACATGGAGGGTATGCAGATTTAAGGGTTTCCACTTGGTACAAGAAAAAAACCTTACTAGTTAGGGGACTAGAAAAATAAGAGAGGCACTTAAGGAAAGCAGCATCATCACTGTAGGGTATATGACAGAAAGTCAACTGAGGTGGAAATAAGTGATTACCAAATAGCAGTGAGGGGCCCACAAAGGGACTGGGACACGTTTGTAGTAGACGCTGTTAACGTTGCAGCCATAACAGAAGAGAAGGAAGATGCTGAAGTGTAACGGGGACCTATGAGTTCTTAGAGCTAGAATGCTTTTAGGAACTTCAGTTGTTATTTCTGTCTTTAATAGAAAGAGGTAAGTATGGCAAAAACTTGCAGCCATAATTGGTTCACACATTTTTTTTAGTGTATTATGATTAAAGGAAGGCATTTTGAGACCTTATCTAAAATATTATATAATTCTTGAGTCTAGGCCCTTTCCATATGGTCAATTAATTTCCCATTTCTCCTACTGCAATATTTCTTATGTTACAGAAATTCAGCAAATAAAGTGACTTTATGGTTATTCAAAGGATTAGAGGGATCTTATAAGAGGGAGGGGAGGGGTGGCAGAGGAGTCCCTCTGAAGAATTTTAATTCCATCTTCTAAGTTAAGTCCATTTTATAAAAGGAGGTCTTTTTAAGGAGAATGAAGCTGCCAGAACCATTCCCATGATGACTTTTCAAGCTGTTCTACCAAGGCTTCCAAACTGGATTTTTTGACAAAACCACAGTGGAAAGACAGCAGCCATGAATACAGTACAAGGAGTAAAGAGAAGAAATGTTTGGTCCTATTAATTATACAAAAATACTCAATATTCACTGCTGAAATGTGCATCATGAAAGTGAACTTGTAATAGTCTACTGTCAGAACACATAAAAGACAGAGTCTGTTCCTGCTTTTTTTTTTTTTTTTTTTTTTGGAGGGTTGAGGGTAAGCAAGGAGTAAGTAGGAAGAGCCATGTCTTGACTTATAGAAGGGGTAATAAAACGTATGCTCGGTGTATTTAGTACTCTTGCACCTAACTCAGAGCCCCAGAGGACTGACTTGAAATTTGGCATCAGCTTTTCGTTCAGTATGCTAATGAGAATATAAAATTTGCACTCCTCATATAAATAAACATACCCTCAAATGTGTTATTTTTCTGCATTGGCAGATGGATCACATGCTCCAAATCACTGTGAGTTATTATTCTGAGCAGCTCTGCAGAGCACTCTGCATCCACTCTTGTTTGCCACATGCTACAGCACTGCCTGTACCCTGAGCCTGGTCTCAAGGTAGCTCTAGTGTGACATTTTCCTAGAATACAGATAGGCAGGATTTAATTGACCTCATTATTCTTGGATTCTCAAAGGCTTCTGTGGCTGTGCCCATTCACTAATACTGTTCTCTTGGGCTGTAAAGCTGTGTGCAATTATTCTTGTTGCATGTCATCGAGTGACTTGGTGACAGCCGCAGCAGCCCTTCTTGCATTCCAATAACTCCGTTCTTAATGTATTGTGACTTAAAGACTCTTGGGGCCAGTAGGGTTTCATGTAAGAGGGCTGAGCTTCCTTTTCCCTTTGCAATATTTTTGTTTGAGCTTATCCCCCTTCCTTATTATTATAAATAAACCCTTAAGTGAAGGCGAAGGCCATTCAGTGACAAATAGCTGGTCCATCTACGAAAAACCCCCAATGGTCATGATATAGAGAGAAATGTGATCCCAGATAATTGGTTTGAATGGAATTGGGTTTTACTGATTGGAGTTTGGCAAATTCCCAGTTACAGGCTGACCTTGGACTGCCCTCAGAGCTAAAACTGAGAAAGAATAAGCTTACTTTTAAGATGGGAGAGAGAGTGGTTAGGAAAGAAGATCTTTTACTTAACTTTTACTGTTTGGTGAATCCCTAACTTAGCGGCTTAAAGTGATAGCTTTTTTTTTTCCCTCACAGCTGGATCAGACATTTGGGCAGGTGTTGAGTGGGTGATTCTTATACTTCATGTAGTATCAACTTGGCTGTATCTGATGAGTGGCTGGGCTGTCCTTCTTTCCTGGGGGCATCAGTCTTTTTCTTAAAGCTCATCAACTGATTGGATGAATCCCACCCAGGTATGGAAAGTAATCTGCTTTATTCAGTATCTGCTGATTAAACTTTAATCTCATCTGAAAAACGTCTTCAAATCAATATGCAGATGTGTTTGACCAAATATCTGGATACTGTGGCCTACTCAAGTTGACACATGAGCTCTCCTTGTGGCTTCTCATCATCTATATCTAGCACAAGCTTCTTTACAGCATGACAACTGGCTTCCCAAAGAGAGAAAATAAAATCTGTCAGGCTTAGGCTCAAAAGTCTCGAGATATCATTTCTATTGCATTCTATTGGTCAAAGTAATCACAGCTCTAGCTCCTAGTCAAGGGGGAGAAAAATAGAATCTACTTTGTGGAGTAAAGAATGGTATATAGGGACATGGAGGAGAGGAAGCATCACAGCAATTCCAGTTTCTTTCATCACATTAAAGAATTAGTTCTCAGGTTCCAAGTCCTGGATGATTTCATCTAAATTAGGTACATCTGAAGTTGAGGCTTTTCAGGTACAGCTTCTCTTAATCCAGAGACTTGGTCTCTCAATAGATTGCTAGAATCTCTGTGCATCCTCACCCTCCAGCACACAGTGATGAGACAAGGATGATTGTATTAATATCTCTGGCAGTAGACCTGGCCATTCAAAGGAAGGGAAATGGGAGGTACTTAGCAATCACTGTTTTATAGCAATACTGAAATCCAACTGAGAGCATATCAATTCCCTCAAATCTAGGGACAAAGAATGCTTCTTGAGAATGACCCAGTTCTTTGGATGTGATTTTCTATTCTATTTTTCTCAGCAGCTCTGTCCTCTAAGTCATCCTCCTTTTCCATTAAAAAAAAAAAAAAAAAAGCCCATGTTTGCATTTGAGTGACTTTCTCAGCCTTGCTTTATGCCAGTAAAAGTTTTGAGGCCTCTTTTCATTTTGTCTATGAAGACACACTTTTTGGAAATTTTTGGTTTTCCCATGTATCCAATTATATTCCATTTCATTAAGTAAAAGCTATTCGCACAAATATCTTTAAGACAGACACTTCTTTTAGCTTTAAACTGAAAGCCCAGATGCTATGGAGCAACATCCTTAAGATTTTTGGAAGCTCTTGTCTTTTAGTTGAGTGTACCTTACAAGGGTTTTAACAGAGATCTTACTGCCACATCCCTGATTTGATATTTACTCTGAGAACACATTCTACTAGCAGTTCTCTGGATTTGATTAGAGATCACCTGTTATTCTGAGAACTTGTTATCATTTGGATGGGCTGAGAATGAGAAATAATTTTATTTTCTAACCCAGCAAGTCCTGGGTTGGACTTTGTTGCTTAAAACAACAGCTTTTTATTTCCTGTGGTCAGGGCATGCCTGAGTCTTCTTCTCTAGGTGGTATTGATTAGGTCACTCAATTGGCTGCATTTTATAGGTAAGTGGGCTAGGCTAAAAGGTCCAAGAAAACTTCAGTCACTTACCTGGCACCTCTAAGCTCATCTACATAGCTGGTTTATACATGTTTATGACTTGGGACTTCCTTACAGCACAGCAGACCCAGACTGATCAGACTTTTTATATGGTTGCTGGCTCTAAAAGAAGGTGTTTCAAATGAATATGGCCTGCACAGTGTGTAAGAGGTTACTAAGTCTTTGTTTGTATCATGTTTTCCCGTGTCCTTTCACTAAAGCATTTCATGTATTAACCCAGAATCGACATGGGAGAGAGTACATGAGGTTAGGAATAACCCGAGGTAGCATTTATTGAGAACTACTGGTGTGACAGTCTCCTACAGAGAATGATTTTATTGTCAGATGGAAAGAGATCTGTCACTTTCTCCTACGTTTTATTAGTGATGTGGCTTAGGGAAAATTACTATACTTTTGGGCTTCTTGTTTTCTGCCTGTAAAATGGAAAGTGTGATATAAACTTTACTAGATTTTTGTGAGAATTGAACACACACACACACACACACACACACAGAATTATACAGAATACCCATAGTAGAACTCAACAAATTATTTCTTTATTTTAGTGGTTTATTTGGCAGACCGGCCGTCAGATATTGATTGGGCCTTCTGTGGTTTGGTTTTGCCATATCAGGGCCAGTTTACAATCAGAAACCAGGGCTTGCATAAGTCAATGTGATAAAAGGGAAAACTTGCAAAGGTAGGTGGACATAAGAGAAGATTAGGTCTTGGTCAAAGCTGTTGGTATTGGTAGAGACGGGAATTTGAGATCAAGGCTCAAAGTGGTATGGAAATGCACAGGGAGATGAGCATTGGAACCAGTGTTAAGTCAGGATTCCATGTGGTCCAAAAAGACAGGGTCAAGAAATTCTTACAGGGCTTCCTTGGTGGCTCGGTGGTAAAGAATTTACCTGCCAATGCAGGAGACACATGTTCAATTCCTGATCTGGAAAGACCCCACATGCCATGGAGAAACTCAGCCCATGCACCACAGCTATTGAAACTGTGGTCTAGAACCTCGGAGCTGCAACTGCTGAGCCCAGGTGCTGCAAATGGTGAAGGCCATGCACCCTTGAGCCTGAGCTCTGCAACAAGAGAAGCTACCGCAATGCAAAGCCTGCACACTGCAACTAGAGGGTAGCCTCTGCTCGCTGCAACTAGAGAAAAGCTTGCAGAGCAACAAAGACCCAGCACAGCTAAAAATAAAAAGAAATAAGAAAATAAAATTATATATAAAACAGAAATTCTTATGTATCCCAACCAGGTATAGACTCTTAGGGAGTCAGATGGAAATCAGAGACCTAGGCCAGAAACAGGAAATTGAGAGCCAGAATACAAGCAATACGTTTAGGCAATTAGTTATGGGTCCCAGAAGCAAGAGAAAAATTTGATGATTTGCAAAGCTGCTGTGATCAAAGACTACACAAACATTATCGTAGCCCAAAGTAGAAATGGGTTTTCATGTGTGGGCAGATCTTAACTCATGGGTAGAAAATGACATCTGGTTAGAATGGGGATGGAGCAGTTAGACAGCTCCTAATGCTATAATTCTTCTGTTATTTCTCCCTTTAATTATTTCACTGAGTTAGTCTTTATCTGCTTGAGAACATATTCTCACATTCCATGTTTTCCTAAGGAGGGCCTTTCCACAAAGAAACTATCAGACTCTAAAGTTGTCTATGACATTTGTAGTATCCATATGCTCAAAAAAGTGATGCTGTCTCTATTATCTTTTGTTCCAACTTCAGAAGAGTCCATTCTTTGGATAGAGCAGTTTTATTCCTTGAATGTATTCTCACCCAGAGGGAAATTGGAATTACCAGTGCTACTGTTTGAGTCCCAGTTGTAGAAGTCAAGATTTTTCTGAATCCTTCTGAATATTTTATTTTTCTTCATGCTGATTATTACTTCAGTCTAAAAGCTTATGTTATCTTATAAAGTCACTTTGTACTTTCATTTTTCATTGAAATATTCAGAATAGAATAAAATAGAATCATTTAAAGTTATATTTAGGCAAAGTAGGTTTTCTTGATTAGAAAGGAGAAATTTAGAGTGGCATTTTAAAGAAATACATTTAAAAAAAGAGATGCATATTTATGCAGTTCTTGCTGAGGAGGGTAGTTTCTTTTCTTACCACTATACCCACTGCAAGAATTAATTAGTTTTCTTTAAAGATTTTGATTATGAATGTACCTTAGGCATTGATGGGGGGATTTCTAGATGTTATTTATTGTATAGAGTATCTGTTTTATAGGTTTTTTGAGATTTCTTGGCTGTGCATTAGCACACAAGTATTTCTATCGTGTAATCAATTTTATGTTAGTCCAACCTTCATGTACCGTTATCACAGTGACAACTCAGTGGTTCTAAGCATCAGTGGTCTGAAGACCTGTAACATCCAAATATGCAGCTTGAATTTTTAACATCTATTAAAGCCTTTATTTCTCTACTATACATTTTTTGAACCCTGGGTCTGAGGAGATCCTGTTAACTAAAGTGAGCACGTGAAAAATCATCCTGTAATTAGTGTGTTTGATGACCAAATCATCAGTTAGGAAACGAAATGTATATACTCTGTTCTGATGCTGCTTTATGACTGAGACCAGGAATCAGCAAACTTTTTCTGTTACAAGACTGAGAGCAATTATTTTCAGCTTTGTGGGCCAATCTCAGTCCCAAATACATAACTCTGCCATGCGGTGCAAAAGAGGAAGGGTGTGACCCACCGGTGACAGTGACCTCTCCATTGACTTGAAGAATGTCTGTGTTGTATGAGGGGAAGAGTTAAAGTGTTAGTAGCTCAGTCATGTCCGACTCTGCAACCCCATGGACTGTAGCCCACCAGGTTTCTCTGTCCATGGGATTTTCTAGGAAAGAATACTGAAGTGGGGTGCCATTCCCTTCTCCAGGGGGATCTTCCTGACCCAGGGATCAAACCCCGGTCTCCTGCATTACAGGCAGATTTTTTTACCATCTGAGCCACAGGTGATAGGGCCAAATAAAACTTTGTGTGATAGAGTCTCTTTGGCATAAACTTTTAAAATGTGTAATAGTAAACATTATTGCAAAAACTTCTGGAAGATTGCATCTCTTTTCTTGGCCCTCGTGAAGAATGCGCCATTTGCAAAAGGGCTGTTTTCTCCAAACATAACTTGTTCTCATATAGAAACAGCCTAGGACAGACGTCAGCAAGCTACACCCATGCACCTTTCCTCTCAGGCCACGTGGACATTCAAAAGCAAAGTCTATGGATAGGTCACTGACCCATGAGTCAGCAGAACGTGACTTTCTGGAGTCTCATCCTTAGTGGCGCTGGCAGGTGAGGGGAGCTTCCACCCTCTATTTCTTCCCTATGAAAAATGGAATCTTATGTGAAATGATTGCTGAAACTAAGTGGACCTTTTGTGTCTGCAGACCTGTTTCCCTCAATGACGCTAACAGGGGTGGTCAGGAATCAGAATTCTAATTTTGTTCTCATTAGCACTGTGTTTGCACGACTGCAGTCCTGAAACTCAAGTGCAGATTGGATCATGTCTCTTGTGAAATGACACAAGCCACCTGGAAGCATCTGTGTCTTTCTGTCATACAGAGTTCACTTTTTGCTGTTGTTGGTGTAACTGAGATGGTATTCTAAAAGCTTTTAGTTTGAATTTATTTTAGGTAATACTAATAATTAGATGTTTTACTAGTGTTTACCATGAAGGTTTGAGAAATCATTACTACCTATAAAATTAAGGAAAATAAAAAGAATTTAGTTCTAAAAATTAGCCTTAGAATTGCGCTTTAGCTAATTACACTGTGTTGTAGAAAAGCATTGTCTATGGCCTACTATTTAAGAAGAATATGACATTTCACCATAGCTTTATAAATGCTTAATGCCAAATGAGAAAATTATATAGCTTTTACCAAATGGCAACTTTTTATCATCTCAAATCTACCTTTGAGCAAATAAGGTTTTAGAAGTGAAAAAAAATTGTAAGAATGAGTATGAGTTTGGGATTTTAATGGCTCCCAATTATTTGATATTTCTGGTTCAAATCATTTATTAGTATTTAGTCATGACTGATAATGTTGTCTTTCAGTTTAAGATTTGGTGATTTTAAGCTGTTTGTGGAGGTATCTGTATGTATAAAACAATGGGATGTATTAAACATTGAATGCATTTAGAAGCATGAATTTAAGACTAAATTATAACACTGCCCTCAATTTTTCAAGCTCTGCACTGTAACATTTCAGATTAAGGGCTCAGGATTGTAACATATTTCCTCCTTAATTGTTTGTTGCAATGAAGAATAAAAATATTATTATTCATTCATATAAAATTTTGAAATAGGATATTAAACAAGAACAGTGTTGTGATCATCTGCAACCTTTCTACAATGTCTAGAAGAAATCCTTTCACTTATTTGTAGTACATATTAAAATTGGACCCACGGAACCAAAATTTACTTTTTCCAAGGGTAATAAATTCAGATTAGAAAGGATAGAGTTAACATGGGAAAGAAGAAGTAAAGTTAAATGAGGTGAAGAAATCCTCCCCACCAAAGCCTATGTGGATGAAATGTCATAGAAAGAACTTTTCGATGTGATCACTAAACCTCTGTAGTTAATGCTATGGAGACAAGAACAAAATGCACAAAGAACCTAGTGATCCATGCAGTAAGCTTTTCCAAAATGAGGAATGTGCTAAAAAAGAGGCAAGAAGAAGTATGCATGTACAGTAAATAGACATCATGAACAGTACCATATGCTTCCCAGTGAGCTGTGTTCAGCTTTCTTGGTGTATTTGCATTTGACTGCTCTTTGTGAGAAAATAATGTACCAGGAAAAATCCTGTCTTCACCACCAAAATGCCCCTGGTATATTGGCATTAATCCCTCATTTATCAATTCTCTATGAATTTATTTGCATTTAGAAACATGTAGCAGAATATATTGTGCTAATCACGTGCCAGACACTGGTATAAACTTACAGGCTTTGTTGCATTGAATCTTCACAATAACTGTGTGATGTGGACTCTATTATCATGATCATTTCACAAATGAGGAGATGTATAGCTGTAAGTAAATTATCAAAGTCTTTGAGGAAATACCCGTCAGTATATTAGAGGTAAGATTGAATAATTCCAGTTTTCAGGAAGAAAAAGAAAGTGAATTCCCCCCAGTTATATCCTTCGGGAGTATGATATTAACCTCATTTCCCTTAGTTCTTTTCGAAAATTTACCTTTAGTACTTTCTTGGAGGCCTTCCATGGATTCCTATCTAAAATTATACCTTATTTTTACCCTTTAGATTTTCTGCCTACCTTCCCTATTTAATTTTCTTCTAAACACTTGGCATTGTCTAATGTTGTAGATAGTTCACTTATTTATATTGTTTATTTTTTCCTCCCTACACGAGTGAAATCCTACAAAGGCAGAAATTTTTGTTTGTCACTACTGTATTTCTGGTGCCTAACACAACACTCAATAAATGATTGTTGAATGGACGAATGTATCAATTGTCTTAGACAAAGTTCTAACGTGAAAGTGAAAGTTGCTCAGTCCTGTCTGACTTTTTGCGACCCCATAGACTATACAGTGGAGAAGGCAATGGCACCCCACTCCAGTACTCTTGCCTGGAAAATCCCATGGACGGAGGAGCCTGGTAGGCTGCAGTCCATGGGGCCACTGAGGGTCGGACACGACTGAGCGACCTCACTTTCACTTTTCACTTTCATGCATTGGAGAAGAAAATGGCAACCCACTCCAGTATTCATGCCTGGAGAATCCCAGGGACAGGGGATCCTGGTGGGCTGCCGTCTCTGGGGTCGCACAGAGTTGGACACGACTGAAGTGATTTAGCAGCAGCAGCAGCAGACTATACAGTCCATGGAATTCTCCAGGCCACAAACTGGAGTGGGTAGCCTTTCCCTTCTCCAGGGGATCTTTCCAACCCAGGGATCGAACCCAGGTCTCCCGCATAGCAGGTGGATTCTTTACCAGCTGAGCCCCAAAGGAAGCCCAAGAATACTGGAGTGGGTAGCCTATCCCTTCTCCAGCACATCTACCCAACCCAGCAATCAGAGCAGGGTCTCCTGCATTGCAGGCAGATTCTTTACCAACTGAGAAAAGTGGATCTTTAAAAACATTCTTGTGAGCCTTTTTTTTTTAAAGTGATAATCACATGGAATTTGTATCAGGTCACTAATAGTGATGTATGTCAGACTAAGCTGATTTCCGTTTCCTGTAAGACCCATATATCAAAAGACTGATATACCCATTTTCTACCTGGATTTCAGAAAGCACTTGATAATATCTTCCACATCTTGTGATAAAGATCTTCTTGTGTTTAAGATGTAGAAAGGCAATTGATGGTACCGAGAGATAACATCATAACTAAGTGGCCGTTTTCATGCCTCAGTGTCTGTTTAGAGACAGGCTTCTAGTAATTGACTAGATGACTTGGCCTTTAGGTGTCTCTTGTTCACCATTTGTATCCTTTATTTCAGTAGTGGCATAAGGAGCTAATTCACCGATGAGGCAAAAATAGGAAAAAAAACAAATTCTGTCATTAACAAAATCAACATACAAAAACGATTTGACAGACAGAAGGGGAGAGGTAAATATAAAAAAACTCAAGAAGTGAAAATATAAAAGGAGAGAAATACAATGATGTAGTTTAAGAAGCAGTAGGGTAAGAGGTGGAGAAGGCAATGGCAACTCACTCCAGTACTCTTGCCTGGAAAATCCCATAGACGGAGGAGCTTGGTAGGCTGCAGTCCATGGGGTCTCGAGCAGTCAGACATGACTGAGCGACTTCACTTTCACTTTTCATTCACTTTCACTTTTCACTTTCATGCATTGGAGAAGGAAATGGCAACCCACTCCAGTGTTCTTGCCTGGAGAATCCCAGGGACGGGGGAGCCTGGTGAGCTGCCGTCTATGGGGTCGCACAGAGTCGGACACGACTGAAGTGACTTAGCAGCAGCAGCAGCAGCAGGGTAAGAGGTGAGACCTAGTTTCACAGCAATTGGCGATTTAGGTGATTAAAAATAAGTCTGAGTCAGTAACATGTAAGTGCCCTGTATTCCAAAATACTCATTCATTCTTAGATTTCATGAATAGAAGAGGGTCTAAAACATGAAAGGTAATGATCGGGGTCTGTATTTTTGTTGGTTTTCCCCTACCTAGAACTGTGATGCTAATCCTGGATGATTCACTTTAAGGAGGACATTGAGAAGCTGGAGTATATTAAAAACTTGCAAACATGAAGAGAGAAGTTAAAACTGTATCACAAGAGTATCTAGAGTGGTAGCTCCAAACTTATAGCCTTTAGATGTGTTTTATATGGCACACAGAGGTTTTAGAAATTTGAATTATAACTACATGTTTCAAATAAGTTAATGTTTCAGTAAAATATAGTTTCTGGGTTCTGCTTATATTCTTGAATGGAAACTAACCATGGAGATGTAGTAATTCCACCTTAGTGCTCTTCTCAGCCCACTTCACTCATTTGCTTTAAATTTCTGATTCCTAAAGTAATTTGAGTGCTTGATACCTGAAAGAAAAAGCCTGGGGAAAGCATGGCCTGTAATGCAAAGTTGGGGGTGCAAGAGATACAAATATATCTGGAGAGCTTTCATAGGGCAGAACAATTAGACCTAAGCTGTGTGACCCCAGAGAGCTGAAATGCAGGTGGTAATTATAGAGAAGAAAATTCTCATTAAATATATCATTTTCTCACAGTGACCTGAAACTTGCTATGTTTTATTCATTTTTGGTGCCTCAGTACTGAAAAGAATTTCTGACACATATTGGCACTCATCAACTACTTATTGAATAAGTGAAATCCAATAGGTTGTGAGTGGTGAATCCAATTCTAGGAGCTGCTAGCATGTCAGCTTTTAGAGATCATTGTTCATTTTGTTTATGGCTGTGTACCTATATGAGTGCAGCCATGTGGTAGGTGCTTATTAAATATTTGCATATTTCATGATGAGAGATAATCAAGGGTAGAATCATGGTCTACTTGTCAGTACTGTAGGAAAATCAATTAGGTATACCTGTGGGAGATCATGGAATAAGGGAAACATTGATCTAAATGGTATTTAAAGTCACTTCCAACCCTGAGGGCCTTCCCAGGTAATGCTAGTGATAAAGAACCTGCCTGCCAGTGCAAGAGACATAAGAAACGCGAGTTTGATCCCTGGGTCAGGAAGATTCCTTGAAGGAGGACATGGCAACCCACTCCAGTATAATTGCCTGGAGAATCCCATAGACAGAGGAGCCTGGCAGGTCCACAGGTTGCAAGATTCAGACACAACTGAAGTGACTTAGCATGCATGCTCACCAGCCATGAGAGTCTATCCGGCAAGTGACATGAAATGAGATTATTTATTTGATATCAAATATGAAACATGGTAAATGTAAAGTAGAATGTGTTTGAAAAGGAGTTTGAGAGGCAGAACATTGAGCCAATTATTTACGGTAAGGATAAGAAAATGATTTACTGAATATTGTAATTAAAATAACCAATTATGTAAGGTTTTTCTAATGTTTGACTATATTTTATATCCATATTGATGTCTGTGTTTACTCTGATTTTCAGCTGTTAATTATTCCTATGTGATGAAAATACTCTTTTATCCCCTTATATTTGTAATCTCATTTATAAAATCCATGTTGCCTTGAGGTTTGGAGTGATTTGTTATTTCATCTTTCAAGGTAGCCAATAAATCAAGCCACCAGGGGCTGATTTCAATTTTCATTGTTTGGGGTGGTTACTGAAGGTGATGTTCTGAAAAATTGTCTTATAACTAACCTAGAAAATAATATACGGAGCCCAAAGAGTGGTAAGAAAACAAAATTAAGTAACCCAGTTTTCAAATAACTTGTTGGAAAAATTCTTGTACCTTCTCTTGTGAAGCTCTAGCAATTTTAATATTCTTAAAATCAAGAAAAAAGAAATTGCTTTATAATTTTGAAGGAGAGGAGTTTAAAACACTGATTTTGAATGCCAGGGGTGAATGAATTTAGAATGCAATCCTGAGGGGGGCGGGTGTAGGTGAACTATGAAAGCTTATTAAATTCTGGGAAACTTCCAGTTTATTTGAAGGGGATATGTTAAGTGATTTTTGCTAAATGATATTGATAAATGATGATATTTTCCTCTGAGTATTTAGCTCATGACAAAGAAAAGCAACATCTAATTGTATAAAGGTTAGTGGATATAGTTAGGAATGAGATTAGATACATGAATCATCATTTTTACAGTGCAGATAATGAACAAAGGGAAAATTCCTGTCATAGAGGGATATGCAAAACCTTAGATTCCTATGTCATTGTCATCGCCATTATTGTCATCATGTGTTGAATATACGCATCTACTATCTCTGAGGAATACCTTAGTAATTTATGAATTAGTTTTAATTAGTTTTTACAGCTTCCTCGTAGGACGTGGTGAACATACAGATTTAACCCTAGTACCAGAGCCAGCTTTATGTGAAATGGTGATATAAGCACTATTTTATTTCAGCAATTCTTCTGCTTCCCAGGATCCCCTCCTCTTTGCACAGCACAGCATCTTATTTTTCCTTTCTTGATTTAAAGGAGAAAATCCTTGAGTTTTTATATTTTAAAAATGTATAATGGATATACACAATGGAGTATTATTCAGCCATTAAAAAGAATACATTTGAACCAGTTCTAATGAGGTGGATGAAACTGGAGCCTATTACACAAAGTGAAGTAAGCCAGAAAGAAAAACACCAATACAGTATACTAACGCATATATATGGAATTTAGAAAGATGGTAACAATAACCCTGTGTACGAGACAGCAAAAGAGACACTGATGTATAGAACAGTCTTATGGACTCTGTGGGAGAGGGAGAGGGTGGGAAGATTTGGGAGAATGGCATTGAAACGTGTAAAATATCATGTATGAAACGAGTCGCCAGTCCAGGTTCGATGCACGATACTGGATGCTTGGGGCTGGTGCACTGGAACGACCCAGAGGGATGGTATGGGGAGGGAGGAGGGAGGAGGGTTCAGGATAGGGAACACATGTATACCTGTGGCAGATTCATTTTGATATTTGGCAAAACTAATACAATTTTGTAAAGTTTAAAAACAAAATAAAATTTAAAAAAATAAATAAAAAATAAAAGTTAAAAAAAAATGTATAATGGAAAATTTCAACATGTGCAAAAAAAAAAACACCCTAAGGACTCATCACCAAGCTTCAACAGTTGATGTTTCTTGTTTCGTCTGTATCCCCACCCACATTTTGCTCTACTAGGATTGTTGTGAAGCCAATCCAATGTATAATATTACTTTATCTGTAGGCATTTTCATATGTGTCTAAAAATAGACTTCTAAAAAATTACCTCAGTGATAATAAAAACACCTGCACTTTTTCCTAATAATTTCTTGATTTCAAATGTCTCTGATTTTTAATTGTTTTTTAAAAAATTTGTGTTTGAAATGAGCTCCAAACAAAGTATTAGATGGTAATTATTGCATGTCTTAATTCTCTTTTAGACTATAAATTTCTCTCTTCTCTCTCTCTCTGTAATTTTTTTGTTGACAAAACTGGGTCATATAAGTCATAGTTTCTCACCAATTTAATTTTGCTTATATCATCCCTATGGCATAGTTCAATGTAATCCTTATCCCTTGAATTTTCAAAATCTAAGGTTGATAAATGACTTACATTTCATTATTTGGAGAGAATAAATAAATACATTGTGAAAGTTTTTTCTCAAATTTTCACTTACTAAAGATTTGAAATATATGAACTGTGAACTTCCTGATGTTCAAGCTGGTTTTAGAAAAGGCAGAGGAACCAGAGATCAAATTGCCAACATCCGCTGGATCATGGAAAAAGCAAGAGAGTTCCAGAAAAACATCTATTTCTGCTTTATTGACTATGCCAAAGCCTTTGACTGTGTGGATCACAATAAACTGTGGAAAATTCTGAAAGAGATGGGAATACCAGACCACCTGACCTGCCTCTTGAGAAATTTGTATGCAGGTCAGGAAGCAACAGTTAGAACTGGACATGGAACAACAGACTGGTTCCAAATAGGAAAAGGAGCACGTCAAGGCTGTATATTGTCACCCTGCTTATTTAACTTATATGCAGAGTACATCATGAGAAACGCTGGACTGGAAGAAACACAAGCTGGAATCAAGATTGCTGGGAGAAATATCAATAGCCTCAGATATGCAGATGACACCACCCTTATGGCAGAAAGTGAAGAGGAACTCAAAAGCCTCTTGATGAAAGTGAAAGTGGAGAGTGAAAAAGTTGGCTTAAAGCTCAACATTCAGAAAACGATCATGGCATCTGGTCCCATCACTTCATGGGAAATAGATGGGGAAACAGTGGAAACAGTGTCAGACTTTATTTTTCTGGGCTCCAAAATCACTGCAGATGGTGACTGCAGCCATGAAATTAAAAGATGCTTACTCCTTGGAAGGAAAGTTATGACCAACCTAGATAGCATATTGAAAAGCAGAGACATTACTTTGCCAACAAAGGTTCATCTAGTCAAGGCTATGGTTTTTCCAGTGGTCATGTATGGATGTGAGAGTTGGACTGTGAAGAAGGCTGAGTGCCAAAGAATTGATGCTTTTGAACTGTGGTGTTGGAGAAGACTCTTGAGAGTCCCTTGGACTGCAAGGAGATCCAACCAGTCCATTCTGAAGGGGATCAGCCCTGGGATTTCTTTGGAAGGAATGATGCTAAAGCTGAAACTCCAGTACTTTGGCCACCTCATGCGAAGAGTTGACTCATTGGAAAAGACTCTGATGCTGGGAGGGACTGGGGGCAAGAGGAGAAGGGGACGCCAGAGGATGAGATGGTTGGATGGCATCACTGACTCAATGGACGTGAGTCTCAGTGAACTCCGGGAGTTGGTGATGGACAGGGAGGCCTGGCGTGCTGTGATTCATGGGGTCGCAAAGAGTCGGACACGACTGAGCGGCTGATCCGATCTGATCTGAAAGATTTGAAATAGTAACTGTAATTATTTTCAGTGCTTAGTTATTTTATCACGTCTAATTCTTTCTTTATAGTCTCAATCTCTTCCACTTAGACATCTTTATTTTATCCTTTCCTTTACCTACTCCTACTCCCCACCTCCTCTCTTTGAACCTTTTCCTTCCCATTCACTTGAATATTTCTTGCTAGTATTGTGAGTGGAGGGAGGTGAGGATACAAAGGATTGAGTGGGGATGGATGGTAAGTCAGGGGGAATAAGTGGTCATATCTTTTGTCTCAGAATGCAGTGGCATTCACTAGGCCAGTTCTGTGGTTTCAAATTGTGCATTATGTATAATTAGATATCAGTGCGGTAATTTAGATAACTGTAAGATAACAACTTAAAGATAATCATTATATTTCCTTCCAGTCTGTTAGCAGTGTGTGTGTACAAGTGTGTATTACACATTTTGAGAACATTCTGGGTATATACTATTGGTTTCTGCTTTTTCCATTTGACAGAATGCTATCTAAATTTCTTTAATAAATTATTTCTGGTGATCTTTGGTTATCTCAAAGTTTTCACCCTAAATTGTGTTATGAGTAACATCCTTATTCAAAATGTGAAGCAGCATTGCTGACAACCTTAGGTTAATTTCCAGAGACATGATATTACCAGGTTAAAAGACATGAATAATTTTTAAGACTTTTAATGCACACTGTAAAGTGACTTTCCAGAAAGTTTCTTTCATCTTTTATTTTTCTATTTGGTCATATAAGCAGTTGATTAATCAGAGTATTATTATCATTAAAAATTGTCAAGATAATGTATCAAAATGAGGACATAATGATTTCATGGGAATTTATTATTACTAGAAGGGAAACTCGACTTTGTCTGTGAATTATTGTTTCTGTTCTAAGCTAACTTTTCCATTGAGAGAAGAGTGTTTTCCTTACTAATTGTAAAAGAATTTACATATTAAGGATATATTGACCATTTGACATACCAGGTGCTAAAATTTTTTTTTTATAGTTTATATCAGGTTTTAAATATTTTTATAAATAACAACTTCTAATATTCAAAAAAGTCATTTCATTTGTAATTTCTTCTGTCGTTGTTATGCTTATAAATACTTCTCTACCCCAAGATCAATTAAATGATTACTTATGTTTTATTTTTATGGCTTAATTTTTACTTATAGCTGATTCACGTTGTTGTGCAGCAGAAACTAACACATTATAAAGCAATTATTCTCCAGTTAAAAATAAATAAATAGAATTTTAAGAACATAACATAAAATTTATCACCTTAATGGCAATTTTTAAGTGCATAATACAGTATGTTAACTATATGCACATTGTTATACCACAGGTCTCTAGACTGTTTTATTTTGCAAAGCTGAAACTCTATACCCACTGAACAACAAATCCTCTTCACCTTCCCCCTAATCCCTGGCGATCACCACTCTAGTCTCTATTTAAGAGTTTGATTACTTGTTGTTTGGTCGCTAAGTCGTGTCCAGCTTTTTGTGACCCCATGGATCACAGCACATCAGGCTCCTCTGTCCTCCACTATCTTCCAGAGTTTGCTCAAATTCATGTCAATTAAGTTGGTGATGCTCTTTAACCATCTCACCCTCTGCCACCTGCTTCTCCTGCCTTCAACCTTTCCCAGCATCAGGGTCTTTTCCAATGAGTTGGCTCTTTTCATCAGGTGGCCAAAGTATTGAAGCTTCAGCTTCATCAACAGTCCTTCCATCAGACTACATTAGCATTAGACTATTTGAGATACCTCCCAAAAGTGAAATTATTCAGTATTTGACATTTTGTAACTGACTTATTTCACTTAGCATAATGTCAGGATTCATCCATGTAACATTTGACAAGATATTCTGTTTTAAAAGACTGAATAGAATTCCATTTTATATATAAATCACATCTTCTTTATCCATTAATCTGTTGATGGACATTTGATTTGCTTGCACCTCTTGGCTATTGTGAATAGTGCTGCTTTCAACACTGGTGTGCAAGTATCTCCTTTAGACCTTGTTTTCAGTTCCTTTGGCTATATACCAAGAAGTGGGATTGCTGCAGGCCTGGAGAAACCATGCATTCGGGAGGGCTGTGTGCCCTTGATAACAGACCAGTTTTATGCCTTATGAAGGTAGTCAGGAGACAGATCTGCAGGTTTGCTTCTCCATTCTGATACAATGAGTTAATGGGAGGAAGGTTTAGGGGGTCTTAGTGTGCTAATGGGCTTCCCAGGTGGCTCAGTGGGTAAAGAAACTGCCTACAATGCAGGAGACACTGGAGATGTAGGTTCAGATCCTAGGTTGGGAAGATCCCCTGGAGGAGAGCATGACAAACCACTCCAGTATTCTTGCCTGGAGAATCCCATGGACAGAGGAACCTGGTGGGCTACAGTCCATAGGTTGCAAAGAGTCAGACACGACTGAAGTGACTGAGCATAACATAAGAGTTGCTGAACAATATGATATTCCTATTTATATTTTTTTGAGTAAACTCTATACTATTTTTCAAAGCAGTTACACCATTTTACAATCTCACCCACAGTTCATAAGGGTTCCAAAAAAGCCATGAGTTGGACTTTTTTTTCCCATTTGCACCAAACTGTGCTGTCTTGGTGGAGAAGGCAATGGCACCCCAACGCCAGTACTCTTGCCTGGAAAATCCCATGGATGGAGGAGCCTCGTAGGCTGTAGTCCATGGGGTCGCTAAGAGTCGGACACGACTGAGCGACTTCACTTTGACTTTTCATTTTCATGCATTGGAGGAGGAAATGGCAACCCACTCCATTGTTCTTGCCTGGAGAATCCCATGGACAGAGGAGCCTGGTGGGCTGCAGTCCATGGGGTCGCACAGGGTCAGACACGACTGAAGCGACTTAGCAGCAGCAGCAGCACAGTGCTGTCTTGGCAGAAAAGGCAATGGCACCCCACTCCAGCATTCTTGCCGGGAAAATCCCATGGACGGAGGAGCCTGGTAGGCTGCAGTCCATGGGGTCGCACAGAGTCGGACACGACTGAGCGACTTCGCTTTCACTTTTCACTTTCATGCATTGGAGGAGGAAATGGCAACCCGCTCCAGTGTTCTTGCCTGGAGAATCCCAGGGACGGGGGAGCCTGGTGGGCTGCCGTTCATTGGGTCGCACAGAGTCGGACACGACTGAAGCGACTTAGCAGCAGCAGCAGTGCTGTCTTGGGAGATGGGTTCTCATAGCTGAGGTGAAATGACTTCTTATTCATTTAATGTGGCTGGTCTTGGCTTTGAGTTTGCGTGGGTACTACAACTTCTTAACTGCTTTCTCAAGTCATGAAGGCTTTTAGGACAATATATTGTTTAAGTTAGTTTTCTGTGGGGGGACAAGTTCTGGAGCTTCCTGTTCTACTATCTTGCTAATGTCACTATGTGGCTTACTTTTTATACTTAGTATTTTTAATATTTAACATTTTTATTCTCTTTTACGTGGTCTACATGGATCTGTTTTCCCACCACTTAAATAATTGTTCCTCCCCCATTAATTGATAATGTTTCAATGAATCCATATTAAGTTCTTATATTAGAAATGTTTAAGGAAATTCTGTATTGTTTCACTGATCTTTTTTTGGTTATTTGCAAGTGCCAAATTATTTTTTTTATGTGATTTCTAAGTACAATTTTAAATGTAGTAGGGCAAGATCATCCTCTTTTTTTTTTATTTTAAAAATACTCTTTTCATTACCATCTCATTTTTTTCTTTTAATTGAAGGCCTCTTCAATACCATTAAAAGAAAAAAAATAGTACTTTTTCCAATGACATTAAATCTAGAAAATAATTGCAAGGAATATCAGGGCTTCCCTGGTAAAGAAATCACTTGCCAGTGGTAAAGAATCCACCTGCCAATGCAGGAGACACTGGTTTGATACCTGGGTCAGGAAGATCTCCTGGAGGATTAAATGGCAACCTGCTCCAGTGTTCTTGCCTGGAAAAATCCCATGGACAGAAGAGCCTGGTGGGTTAGAGTCCATGAGGTTGAAAACGAGTTGGACATGACTGAGCAACTGAACAGCAATAACAATCAGGCATGATTATATAAGTCTTGGGGAATTTATTTAGATTTCTTAATACAGACCTACTTCTGTATATTGTGCTTCACTTTATTGCACTTTGCATACTGCATTTTTCCTTTTTGCAATTGTAAGTTTGTTGTAACCCTGCATTGAACACTACAGGTGCTATTTTTCCAACAGCATTTGCTAACTTCATGTGTCTGTATAACATTTTAGTAATTCTTTCAATATTTCAAAATTTTAAAGTATTAGTTGTTTCATAATAGTGATCTTTGTTAACTACTATAGCTTGCTGAAGATGTAGATGATAGCATTTTTTAGCAATAAAGTATTTTTAAATTAAGCTATGTACACTTTTTAGACATAAAGCTATTGCATACTTAATAGACTACAGTGTACTGTAAACATAACTTTATGTGATCTGGAAAGCTGAAAATTCAGGTGACTCACTTTGTTGGAATATTTACTTTATTGCAGTAGTCTGGAGATGAACCTGAAACGTCTCCAAGATATGCCTATATAAGTTCTACTCATTTTTTAAAGTTTATTCCTACCCCCTACTTTTTAAAAAAATAAATACAACTTTTTCCCTTGTAGTTTTAATAGTAGCTCTTGATTTTATAAAGGAAAATCTTTTGAACATTTTATTTTATAACTGGAAAAATTTACTTGACTAAATGATTTTTTTTAAGATTTTTCTGTTAATTTTGGGGGGATTTAATGCACTAAGCCAGGTTTTAATTAAAAAATGATAATTTCTTCATCTTTCCCATAGTTCTGTGCCTCTTGTTTCTATTCCCCACATTGCTGAATTTGTCAAAACTCCTTGCAAAGTGTGGGCAATCTTGCATTTGGGTTACAACTGTGAGCTTTAGAATCAGGGAAACCTGGTCTGAAAACCTGGCTTTACCATTTACTAAGAGTGTTAGTCTAACCTCCCTAAAGTGGGAGCTAGGTGGCAAACTGCTCTCTCTCTCTCTTTTTTTTAATGCAGGATATTTGCTTTACAATATCGTGCTTGTTTCTGCCATGCATCAACATGAATCAGCCACAGTTTTGCATATGTCCACCCTTTCTTGAACCTTCTTCCCATCTCCCACCCCATCCCCTCTAGGTTGTCACAGAGCACTAGGTTGAGCTCCTTGTGTCACCTAGCAAATTCTCACTGGCGATCTGTTTTACACACGGTAGTGCATATGTTTCCACGCTCCTCTCTCAATTCATCCCACCCTTTCCCTTCCCCACTGCGTCCACAAGTTTATTCTCTATGTCTGCATCTCCACTGCTGCCCTGCAAATATGTTCATCAGCACCATCTTTCTAGATTCCTTACACATGCATTGATATATAAGATTTGTCTCTGTCTTTCTGACTTACTTTACCTGTACAATAGGCTCTAGGTTCATCCAGCTCATTAGGACTGACGCAAATGCATTCTTTTTTAAAGCTGAGGAAGATTCCATTGTGTGTACATATATATGCCACAGTTTCTGTATCCTTTCCTCTGTCCATGGACATCTAGGTTGCTTCCATGTCCTAGCTACGGTAACCAGTGGTGCAGTGAACACAGGTACACGTGTCTTTTTCAATTATGGTTTTCTCAGAGTATGTGCCCAGTAGTGGGGCTGTTGGGTTATATAGTAATTCTATTTTTACTTTTCTGTAGCAACTAGCCTCTCTAAGCCTCATTTTCCCAATCTGTAAAATGGAAATAATAACAGTCCTTCAGGCAGTTTTGTTTTGTTTTAATGTGGATCAAATAGCTACCTATATAGAACATACACCAATGTTCTATATATAAATTATAATTATAAATATTATTAATGAGCCTAAATACAAGATGATTTGGGGAGCATTCTTACATTATTCCTTATTTTAATAAGAATACATGACATGTTTCACCATTGACTATAACATTGAGTATAGATTTATATAAGCATTCTTTTGATCCATAGATGGTTTATCAATGAAATTCTTAATAGTTATTTGAACAAAGCCAAGGGTGAAAGTTCTGCTGGATCCCTCCATGTGAAGAGAAAACTTGCCATTACTTTGTCTCCCCTTTCCTCCTATACCTCAGTCTCTATTACTTTATTCTACAGACCTATTTTATTATTTAAATTTACACCTTATCAAAAGTGATGGTTTTATTTTTTGTTTTCATGTTTGTAAGTATATTTTTCTTAATGTTGGTATTTAAGTATAACTTGAAGACAATAGATCTTTGTGCTCCCCTTAATTTTGTGATTTTGCACCTGATTACTCATATGAGATATTTTTCAAAACAGGCAAAGAATATGAGAATTTTTTTAGGCTTTTAATTTTTTTGTTAATTTTTTTTTAATTTAACCTGTTTTTCTAGAGAGACATAAATTCCAGGGGCCAGAAAAACAATGTTAGTTTCTTTTACGCTGTTGTATTTCTATTACTGTGTGTATCATCGCAAAGTAAGCAATTGATAGAAATCATGTTATTCTTCAATTTCTTTTTCTTTTCTCTGCCAACCAAATGAAATCTGCTTCATTTTTCAAGGTCACTCAGGAAAGATACAATGCTATTTACAGAAGGTTAAGTGAATCCTAGAGTTTCAGACAGAGTTTCTTCTTGATGAGAATATATAATAGAATATTACCGAATGAAAAATTTTAGGAACTTTTAGGGAACTTTTTAGATGTTCTGATGACGGAATTATAGGAAATGGATTCAGAAAGACTTCAGTGATTTCTGTCACTTCTAATCAGTTTGAAACCGCAGCCTACATTTGGATTATGCTCTGTGGATGTGTGAGAGCTATCTGCTATCTTTGTGTTAACCTGGGGTGAAAATTTTCATTTTCATACAGAATTCATTTTTGCAAGAGTGCCTTTTCTATATTGGTGTACAAATGGGTGTGTTAGCTTAGTACAATGCCATTTTAAATATTAAAACACCTTAGATGTTTATCTTTATTGCCTTGACTATGAGTTTTCTATAAGACTATTTGAGCAACCTTAGTATTGGATTTTAACATAATATATATATTTAAGATAATATATATATTGTGAGGAATGAGGTAAGAGGAAAATATTTGACATAAGCCTGGAGTATCTTAAGATAGATTTTCAATTGTTGCTCTAGTATATTGTGAACAATTCATGGAGGTATAACAAAATTTAAGTGTGTATATATGTGTATGTGTGTATAGGAGACATGATATATACACAATATAGATATGTATATGTCTGCTGTTGTATATAATTCTTTTAGATTATGAATAGAATCTTTATTTCAATATAACTTATTAAATTGCATCCTTGTTCCTAAAGAGTTGCTTCAGTTTTCAAAAATCACCTTGTTTATACTACAAATCACACACCGGGAAACTACTTTTTCAGAGGAAATCGGGGAACTAATTAGACAGGGGCAAGGAATATAACATTGGAAGTTATAAAAACCAATCTTCAGCTTATTCTGTCTGAAAACTCATGCGATATTTAACATGCTAACTTCCACAGTGCTCTGCATGGATTAGGTGCTCTGGAAGACCTGAAGGCCTGAAATCTTTCATTCTTAATTTTAAAAATTAGGTGAAAATGCCTATCATAATGAATCTATATTTAAAAGGAGTTCTAAACATGAGAATAGAGTAAAGCAACTGAGTAGCTCAAGTTCTGAAATTTTAAAAGAAATTCCTTGTTATAGGCTCCAGCCTCAACCTAACTTATATTAGTAAATAAGTGTTAGTCACTCAGTCAAGTCCAAGACTCTTTGTGATCCCATCGACTGACTGTAACCCACCAGGCTTCTCTGTCCATGGAATTCTTCAGGCAAGAATATTAGAGTGAGTGGCCATTTCCTTCTCCAGGGGAACTGCCTAATCCAGGGATCCAACCTGGGTCGGCCTGCATTGCAGGCAGATTTTTTACCATCTGAGCCACCAGGGAAGCCCTTATATTAGTAGTTACAAACAAAACATTACTAGTAATACCAATGTCTAATATTATTTCTCCATATCCTGATTTCTTACAGTTGAGAAAATGGAGTCAAGCTTGTCTATTTTCTTCATTTAGGGCTTCTGCAAGGTTTGTTTTGCATATGTTTTGCCCCAGGTACTTGTGTGCTAGAGGTTAAGAAAAAAATAAATCGTTATGGCATGTTCCTGTCCTTCCAGACATGTCCAAGCTAACAAAGGGAATGACACATAAGTGGATCATTTCACTACAACTTGTAGACTGACTTGGGTTCCAAAATAAAAGGCAAAATGTATTTGTGTTCATTGTTTTGGACAGTGTTTTCAATATGTGTGTATTGGAAGAGCTCATTGAGAGAACACGATTACCAGCTGGCCCGCATGAGCTGAACCCAGGCAATTGGGAGCTCCTTACCCTGTCCACTGGAGAAGGAAATGGAAACCCACTCCAGTATTCTTGCCTGGAGAATCTCATGGACAGAGGAGCCTAGCGGGCTACAGTCCATGGGGTTGCAAGAGTCAGACACGACATAGTGACTAAACTGCCACCTCCACCCTATTCCCTGTCAGTGAAATATTCTGCCCACCATTCCACTAATAGGATCCATTTTCATGGATGCAGACTTGAGAGAGCAATGTGTTATTGAGATCATCTGGACAATATGTGTAACTGAACTCTGTTAAGGCCTCTCTATAAACTTTTATGATTCTGGCAGCAGGTGCTAAGATCTACTTGCCTTGTGGCCGGAATAAGCTCCCTTCCTTATTAAATCTGTCACCTACTGATCTGGAGTGGTGTGCCTCTTTCTTTGGCCTTTCCTTCCCCTAATGTACAAGGGCCAGTTTCACATTTCACCTGGGAAGCTCCCAAGATTTCAAACCAGCAGAATGTAGGGTGAGGATTGAAATGGTTGAGGATAACATCTTGGACAGTGTCTAGATTCAAGAGACACTTAATAGAGGATTCGGCAATGAGATAAAACAGAACCAATTGGAGAAGTAGACAGGACCCACAAAGAAATGCCTAATTTATGAAGTTTTCTCTTTTGGTTGATATCACTTCTGCCTAGCACCTTCTTTCCCTCACACCCTTCCAATGGACTCCTAAAGAGCCCTAAGTCCCTGGTTACAGTTCTTACAACACATTGGTGATGATCTATTTATCTTCCTCCCCACATGAATAATGAGTACTTGAGGAAAAGGAAGTGTCTAATTCATCTGTATTTCTAGCACCCCACACACATTTGCGAGGTAGTAGATACTCAATAAATGTTTAATTAAGGGATTACCCAGAAGAGAATAAGGTCATGATTAAGGTAACTTAACTCAAGAGTGGAGATGTGATTATATATATAGAATATAGCACTAGCAAAGAGAACACAAATTTTAGTGGCTTTCCATAGTGGAAAATTATCTGTGGCTCATGTAGCCCAAATTAAGTGTTCTTGATTGGCAAGGAGCTCTCCTCTGAACAGTGACCTAGAAACCATGATTTCGCCTATCTTTTTTTTCACCATCTTCAGTATACAATAAGGAGTTCCAGAGGAGAAGAGCAATGGCAGACTGTACTCACAGTTTTCAGGGGCCAGGTGTGAAAATGGCACATTTCCTTGGTCTCTAATCCTTTGCATATGAGGTACCATCAGTGATGGACTTACAGCTACCTGCAAGGGCGTCTAGAAATGTGCTAGCTAGTGCCTGGAGAGAAATGTCCTCTCGTGCAATACCAATGAATATATACATATTTTAAAGCATTTTCTTTATAGAAAATTTCATACATACATAGAATATACATAAATGAAACAAATAAAAAAAAACTAAGATTATTGGAAAACACAGCAA
The DNA here is from genome assembly GCF_029407905.1 of Bubalus kerabau. Classification (NCBI taxonomy): domain Eukaryota; kingdom Metazoa; phylum Chordata; class Mammalia; order Artiodactyla; family Bovidae; genus Bubalus; species Bubalus kerabau. Next base: position 21,138,775 of record NC_073641.1, read on the forward strand.
TTTATCACCAGTTATATGTATGTCCCTGAACTAAAAGTCCTGTTAAGTGGTTTGCAATCTACTTTGAAGAGGAAAAGAGGAGAACAAAAAGATTAATGAAATATCCTTCATAGAAACTGAAGAAAACAATAATGATTCCAACAACAGCAACAATTTTAGCACTTATTCATTGTAACTCTTAATCATTGAGGAATTACTGTCTTTAGATATGTCTTTCAGAAAGGTACTTGTCCTAACAGTGAAAAGAATTACTTTAAAGTTATTTGTCTGTCAACTATTCTAAATAAATTTGTTAGTTACCAAAGAAAATTTCATTTTATTACAGATTAACAAGTTTGCATTAAACGCGTTCAAATATGTTTTTTCTTTTGATATTGTATATCTTTAAGCTGAATAAGAGATATTTTGAGTCCCATCAATAGAAAATTTCCCATCAGTAGAAAATTCAATGTAGTTTCCTTTTTGTTATTGTACTTTTCAACTCAAAACAGTACATTTTTCTAGGGGATAAAGAAACTAGTAATGTGCAAAAGTGGGCTTCCCTGGTGGCTCAGATGGTAAAGTGTCTGCCTGCAATGCGGGAGACCCAGGTTCCATCCCTGGGTCAGGAAGATCCCCTGGAGAAGGAAATGGCTACCCACTCCAGTACTCTTGCCTGGAAAATCCGATGGACAAAGGAGCCTGGTAGGCTACAATCCATGGGTCACAAAGAGTCGGACACAACTGAGCCATTTCACTTTCACTTTCTTTCACTTTCAATGAGCAAAGTATGAAAATAACCACCAATACCATCACCCAGAGAAAGCCATTTTAAAAAACTGGGATATATCTAAAAATGTTTCATTAGTATAATATGTGTTAGTGTTTGTTTTTGTTTTATAAAAATGAGACCACATTGTTTTTTGCACTCGTTATATCATGAATGTAATCATATATTCTTCTGCATTATTTTAGCAGTCTCCTAGTATTTAAAAATATGATGCATCAAATTTTATTAAGTCAATCCCTCAGTAGGACAATTAGGTTATATCCAGTTCTTCTTTATCATAAATAAGCTTCAGTGAAGATCTTCATTATTGAATATCTGCCAAGAAATCTTATTGGAAAATGTCTAAAATGTCAAAACCATTAGTTCCCATATTTAAGTATACATAAGAACCATAATTACTGGATCTTCCCTGTAGCTGAGGCAATAAAAGAATCTGCTTGCAATGCAGGAGATTGGGTTTGATTCCTGGGTTGGAAGGATCCTTTGGAGAAGGGAATGGCAATCCACTCCAGTATTCTTTGCCTAGAGAATCCCATAGACAGAGGAGCCTGGTGGGCTATAGCCTGCGGGATTTCAAAAAGTCGGACATGACTGAGCAACTAACACTACTAAGAACCATAGTGGAGACTCAGACTCCCAGGCCCTAATCATGGAGATTCTGATTAGGCTGGTCTGGAAGCAGGCCTTGGAGTCTGAATTTTAGGAAGTACCTTCTGTGATTCTCATGCAGGAAACTTAAGCATCACTTTTTGAGAAATGATGACTTAGAAATGTTGTAAATGCTATATTTTCCCTCAACCTCTTGCAAAAAATGTCATTTTCCTACAATTTTTCTTGTTCAGTCACTAGGCCGTGTCCGACTCTGCAACCCCACGAACTGCAGCACGCCAGGTTCCCCATCCTTCACTATCTCCTGGAGTTTGCTCAAATTCACATCCATTGAGTCAGTGACACCATCCAACCATATCACCCTCCGCTGCCTCCTTTTCCTTTAGCCTTGAATCTTTGCCAGCATCAGGGTCTTTTCCAATGTGTCAGCTCTTTACATCAGGTGGCTAAAGTATTGCAGCTTCAGCATCAGTCATAACATAAAATATATATTGTCCTGGTGATCATGTTCATATTTCTTGCCAAAATAAGGCCATTTAACCTCCTGCTTTCAACCAGGTAAAGTTCTATTTATGTTTTTAAATATCATTGATACACACTGATCTGGAAATTTTTAAAAGCTACCTGTTATGCTGGTTTTAAATAGAAATGTTAGCATATAGACAGCTACAGCTTTATCATTTTTATTATCAAGATAAAAAAGCGACACTTTCTTTTTAACAGGGGTTATTGTCTCAAAAGTAGTTACCTCTTGAGGTAGTTTTACCTAGTAGATAATGTCATAAATCTTAAGTCTTTTATCACACAACTTGGATTATAGAAAACATTCCTACAGTTGTGATACTATCTTTATAAAAAAGATAGTAACTCTGGCCAGCTGCATACAGCATTTAGCTCTGTTCAACTCATCTTTTGTTCTTCGTTTCCATGTTTATCCCAAAGAAGGGTATCTACATACTTAAGTCATTAACTTCTCTTGAGAAATATGTGAGGCGCACTATGACCTCTTAGCAGTCACAGAGTGTGGCTGCAATTTTCAGTTCTGTCCTTAGTCAAACACACAGAACTTCATAAACACCCAGAGGCTCACTTTCTCAACCAAAAGTAAGAATGATACATGTGTACTTGTCTTTTCTCTTTATTTTCTATATTTTCCATCTCACTGAACATTGATTTTTGCCACTAGCTGTTATAAAATCAGTGTATTTCAGAACTGAAAGTCGCTGTAAGGTTCATTTTGTACAACTTCTTGTATGTCTAAGGAAGCTAAAGCTCAAAAAGGTTAAATGATTTAACACCACATAAGTAATTAGTGACAGAGTCAAGCCTAGAGTGTCTGTCTCCTGACTTAATCAACAAGGATTCTCACTAATTTTCAGTGTTTATGTAGGGCTGTCTTGATTTCAGTTCTGTTCATTTTTTTTAAAGAAAATGTGAGGCATATTAAATTATGGTAGAATACCAGAGACACTTGGAGGGCTCAAACAAAACCTTGTGTGCACCAGGACCCAGAAACCCCGCAGAGACTGAGCCAGACCTGCCTTTGAGTGTTTCAGTGTCTCCTGCAGAGATACGGGTCAGCAGTGGCCTGCCTCAGGGGCAGGGAAACAGACCTGGATCACATAGTGTGTGGCTTAAGTCCTCTTGGAGGAGGTGGCCATTAACCCCACCATAGAGCTGCCGAGCAGACAACCCACAAACTGCAGAACAATTATATCGAATAAATTCTCACACTGTTAAGACAGTTCTAGGACCCATAACAGATTTCCCAACCTTGGGATCTGGCAAAGAGACTGACAACCCCCAGGGAATTTGGCTTTGGAGGCCAGTGGGATTTGATTACAGAACTTACACAGGACTGGGGAAACAGACTCTTTGTCACTTGGAGGGCACAAACAAAACCTTGTGCACACCAGGACCCAGGAGAAAGGAGCAGACTCCACGAGAGACTGACCCAGACTTGCCTGTGAGTGTCCAGGAGTCTCCAGCAGAGGTGTGAGTCAGTGGTGGCCTGCTGCAGGGTCAGGGGCACTGAGTGCAGCAGTGGGTGCATGGGACTTTTTGAAGGAGGTCCCCATTATCTTCATTACCTCCTCCACAGCTGGTCTTAGGTTAAACAACAGGGAGCGAAGACAGCCCCGCCCATCAACAGAAAATTGGATTAAACTTTTATTGAGCATGGCCCATAGACAGTAATCCAAGTCTATGCCCAGACCAGTAATGCTAAAGAAGCTGAAGTTGAACAGTTCTATGAAGACTGACAAGACTTTCTAGAACTAACACCCAAAACAGATGCCCTTTTCATATAGGGGACTGGAATGCAAAAGTAGGAAACCAAAAGATACCTGGAGTAACAGGCAAATTTGGCCTTGGAGTACAGAATAAAACAGGGCAAAGGCTAATAGAGTTTTGCCAAGAGAACGCACTGGTCATGGTAAACAACCTCTTCCAACAACACAAGAGAAGACTCTACACATGGACATCACCAGATGGTCAACACTGAAATCAGATTGATTCTATTCTTTGCAACCACAGGTAGAGAAGCTCTGCACAGTCAGCAAAAAGACTGGGACCTGACTGTAGCTCAGATCATGAACTCCTTATTGCCAAATTTAGACTTAAATTGAAGACAGTAGAGAAAACCACTAGACCATTCAGGTATGACCTAAATCAAATCCTTCACAATTATAAAGTGGAACTGAGAAATAGATTTAAGGGACTAGATCTGATAGATGGAGTGCCTGATGAACTATGGACAGAAGTTTGTAATATTGTACAGGAGACAGGGGTCAAGACCATCCCCAAGAAAAATAAATGCAAAAAAGCAAAATGGCTGTCTGAAGAGGACTTACAAATAGCTGTGAAAAGAAGAGAAGCAAAAAGCAAAGGAGAAAAGAAAGGATATACTCATCTGAATGCAGAGTTCCAAAGAATAGCTAGGAGAGATAAGATAGCCTTCCTCAGTGATCAATGCAAAGAAATAGAGGGAAACAACAGAATGGGAAAGACTGGAGATCCCTTCAAGAAAAGTAGATTCCAAGGGAACATTTCATGTAAAGATGGGCTCAATAAAGGACAGAAATGGTATGACAGAAGCATAAGATATTAAGAAGAGGTGGCAAAAATACACAGAAGAATTATGCAAAAAAGATCTTCATAACCCAGATAATCACGATGGTGTGATCACTCACTTAAAGTCAGACATCCTGGAATGTGAAGTCAAGTGGGCCTTAGGAAGCATCACTGTGAATAAAGCTAGTGGAGGTGATGGAATTCCAGTTGAGCTATTTCAAATCCTGAAAGATGATGCTGTGAAAGTATTGCACTTAACGTGCCAGCAAATTTGGAAAACTCAGCAGTGGCCACAGGACTGGAAAAGGTCAGTTTTCATTCCAATTCCAAAGAAAGGCAATGCCAAAGAATGCTCAAACTACCACACAATTGCACTCATCTCACATGCTGGCAAAGTAATGCTCAAAATTCTCCAAGCCAGGCTTAAGCAATACGTGAACCATGAACTTCTAGATATCAAGCTGGTTTTAGAAAAGGCGGAGGAACCAGAAATCAAATTGCCAACATCCATCAGGTCATAGATAAAGCAAGAGAATTCCAGAAAAACATATATTTCTATTTTATTGACTATGCCAAAGCCTTTGACTGTGTGGATCACCACAAACTGTGGAAAATTCTGAAAGATATGGGAATACCAGACCACCTGACCTGCCTCTTGAGAAATCTGTATGCAGGTCAGGAAGCAACAGTTAGAACTGGACATGGAACAACAGACTGGTTCCAAATAGGAAAAGGAGTACGTCAAGGCTGTATATTGTCACCCTGCTTATTTAACTTCTATGCAGAGTACATCATGAGAAACGCTGGGCTGGATGAAGCACAAGCTGTAATCAAGATTGCCGGGAGAAATATCAATAACCTCAGATATGCAGATGATACCACCCTTATGGCAGAAAGAGAAGAAGAACTAAAGAGTCTCTTGATGAAAGTGGAGAGTGAAACAGTTGGCTTAAAACTCAGCATTCAAAAGACTAAGATCATGGTATCCAGTCCCATCAATTCATGGCAAATAGATGGAGAAATAATGGAAACAGTGAGATACTTTATTTTGGGGGGGGGCCCTCCAAAATTACCGCAGATGGTGACTGTGACCTTGGAATTAAAAGACGCTTGCTCCTTGGAACAAAAGCTATGACAAACCTAGACAGCATATTAAAACGCAGAGACATTACTTTGCCAACAAATATCCATCTAGTCAAAGCTGTGGTGTTTCCAGTTGTCATGTATGGATGTGACAGTTGGACTATAGAGAAAGCTTAACACCAAAGAATTGATGTTTTTAAACAATGGAGTTGGAGAAGACTCTTGAGAGACCCTTGGACTGCAAGGAGATCAAACCAGTCAATCCTAAAGAAAATCAGTCCTGAACATTCATTGGAAGGACTGATGCTGAAGCTGAAACTCCTATACTTTGGCCACCTGGTGGGAAGAACTGACCTATTGGAAAAGACCCTGTTGCTGGGAAAGATTAAGGCAGGAAGAGAAGGGGGCAACAGAGGATGAGATGGTTGGATGGCATCACCAACTTGATGAACATGAGTTTGAGCAAGCTCTGGGAGTTGGTGATGGACAGGGAAGTCTGTTGTGCTGCAGCCCAGCGAGTTGCAAAGAGTCGTACATGACTGAGCAATGGAACTGAACTGAGTATATGTTCTATTCCTTTCTATACTTATGTCCTTGCCAGGGACCATACTTTTTAGACATAGTACAGAGTAGTTTTTATTAGTTTCAAATTTAACTAAAATAGATTTGGGTTTGGATATTGACTTGTAGGGTAATCTGTCATCCTAGTTTTCTTGGTACTGGCTTTCCCTGAACATGGGACTTGGAATCCTTAAAGCAGTAAGTCCCAGGGAAACTGGACCATTGACTACCTAACTAACCACATGGCTGTGAGACCATGGCATGTTTTGTTACAAGTCTCTGTTTTTTAATGTGTGAAATGGGAAAAGTAATGGAACCTAACCCATAGGAGTTCAGTGATAATTAAATGAGATAGTATATGAGATATATAGATATATGAGATAGATACAAAACACAGCACTCACTATGTAAACCAAGTACTTGATAAGGACTCAATAAATAATAGCCATTATTATTAAAACTGTTTTCCAATTTTATTGCAATTGACATACAGCAATGTATAAATTTAAGGTGTACATCATAATGATTTGACTTAAAACTATCATAAAATGATGTCCACAGTTTTATTCAACATTCATCATCTCATATAGATACAAAAAGAAAAAGGAAAAAAACATGCTTTTTTTCATGTGATGAGAACTTCTAGGATTTATTTTCTTAATAACTCTCATACAGGACTTCCCTGGTGGCTCAATGATTCACTTTCCAAAGCGGGGAGTGTGGGTTCAATCCCAGGTCAGAGAGCTTAGATCCCACATGCCTCATGGCCAAAAACCTGAAACATATAAAACAGAAACAAGATTGTAACAAGTTCAATCAAGACTTTAAAAAATGATCCACATTAAAAAAAAAAAAATTCTTTGAAAATAACTCATATATATCATCCAGCAATGTTATCACAGTATAGTGTGATCATAGTCATCAGACTATATATTACATCCCAAGTATGATACACTTATTTCATAACTGGAAGCTTATACCTTTTGACCACTTTCATTCAATCTCCCCTCCCCCACCCTTATTTATGGTAACCACAAATCTGATCTGATGAGTTTAGGGATTTTTTTAAGATGACCTGTGTGAGTGAGGTCATATAAGGCTTATTTTTCTCTGTCTGACTTACCTCACTTAGCATAATGCCTGCCCTCAAGATCCATGCATGTTACCTCAAGTGGCAGGACTTCCTGCTTTTTAAAGCCATTATTATTGTTGTTGTTTTACAAAGCAAGTAGATTCCTCAAAGCACTAATTCTCAGAATCTAGATCTTCATATCTAGGATTTGAAATAAGTGAACTTTATGTTTAGCTTTGATGTCTTCTTTACCTTCTAGGTGACTTCTTTTTTCATTGTATTTATCCTTGAAATTAAACAGTAAAACCCATGGCTAAATAGAATCCACCATTGCATGTCCTTTCATATTTTTCAGGATATAGATCAGAACAAGACAAATTTACTCTTTGGAAAACAGTATGGATGAATGAAGAATCAAAGGCAGCATACTGCTATGAAAAGATAAGGGGAGTTAGCCTAGATTATAATAATGACAACTGCTATTTTGTTGAGCGTGAACTCTAGGCCATTTATTAGTGATCATATTCTATCTCTGCTCCAGTCAGTGATCCTCAGAAGTAAATATTGTTATCCTCCTCAGCGTTCAAATGGAGAACCAATCTTAGTGAGCTTAAGTTATTTGCCCAAAGATAGTGTTGCTGCTGCTACTGCTGCTAAGTCACTTCAGTCGTGTCCGACTCGGTGCCACCCCATAGACGTCTGACTCTGTGCGACCCCATAGACGGCTGCCCACCAGGCTCCCCCATCCCTGGAATTCTCCAGGCAAGAACACTGGAGTGGGTTGCCATTTCCTTCTTCAATGCATGAAAGTGAAAAGTGAAAGTGAAGTCGCTCAGTCGTGTCTGACTCCTAGCGACCCCATGGACTGCAACCCACCAGGCCCCTCTGTCCATGGGATTTTCCAGGCAAGAGTACTGGAGTGGGGTGCCATTGCCTTCTCCGAAAGATAGTGTTGGGTTAGCCTAAAGGTTCATTTGGCTTTTCTGTAAGATGTTATGGAAAAACCCAAATGAAACTTTTGGCCAACCCAATAGTAGTGAGAAGTGCAACAGAGATTCTAAGCCAGGTCTGAACTTTCCAAAGTAAATGCACTTTTAACTTATAACCAACAGGGTAACTTTGCAGAAGAGTATTTTGCCTCTCTGGGTTAGTTTCTTCACCTGTACAACTCAGAAGGAAAGGAAATTGCCATTGATGATTGCTTATCACATTACACATAATGAGCTATGCACGTTACATGCATCAGCTCATTTAATAATTGTGAGTAAATATTACTTCCATTTTGGGGGGTGTTGGGGGGAATGGGTGGGTTTTCATCCTCTTCCAGCTTCTGACAGGGAGTCACTCTTACCAATGGAAACGTGTCTTAGCAAAGGGCAATTCCTGCTTGGTTTCCAGAGCCCTTTCTTTCCATGTTTCAGGAAACAGCCAGCTTCAAACAACATATTCCAAATAGAAACATTCAAGGGAGCCAAATTCTGCTCCCCTACACACCAGCCAGTCCAAGAGAGAGACCCTACAAAGCTCCCTGGCCAGAGTATGTAGTCACTCGCCAAAGCCCTCCCCTGAAAACACTACCTTGTGCTCCTAAAGACCAAAGAGGGTGTGGTGGACAGTTCACTTCATATTGGTAGAAAATGTTTTGATTTACCCTTGATTTCATAGAATTCATGCCCAAAGCTCATAAATTCTATTATTGGAAATGTCAGTTAACTATAACAACTGTCTTTCACCAAATATTTTTCTGTGAATCTCATTGCTTTCCAGTTAGCATTTTTCATGTATACATTTCACTCAGTTTCTTTCTCCAAAAGTGTAATGATACATCCTGGGACCTTTGTGGATCACTGTGCTTTCTGGAACTTTTGCCTTAGGCCTCTGAAGAAACACTGCACTCCAGTCATGAAGAGGAAGACCCTTTGAAAGGAATGGAACCCTATCTCGTAAGGAGACTTTCTTGCCGCAACATCCAGCTTCCCCCTCTCGCCTTCAGACAGTTGGAACAAGCAGACTTGAAGAGTGAATCAGAGAACCTTCAGAGGCCAACCAGCCTGCCCTTGAAGATTCTACCCCTGATTGCTATCACTTCTGCCGACTCCAGTGGGTGAGTGACTTTGGGTGACATTGCCCCATTTTCTATTTTAAATGATGATTGTTATCTGGTATCTCTTGAGTTTTGTGGCTCATTGCTTGATTTGAGTCCAAGGGAAATGGGGTTGCTAGAGTCAAGAGGAAATCTGGTAGTTTTTCTCAGGTAATATTGCAGTCTCTACAAGAGGAGACACTTTAGTCAAATCATTTTACATGGAGTATTTGAAAAAGTATTGATGAATGCAAATGAGTATCTGGGGAAAGGAAATTGGGCTTGGAAATTAATACTGGTCACAGGTGGTTAAATAGAAAAATTTCTTAACAAATGAGAACTAATGGACAAATTAACATGTAGGCATACATATCTGAGAACAGTAGGCAATGTTCACTGATGCAAAATGAATTTGGAATCAAGAAGAGATTGTACTATAATTAGAATCAAAGGAAGTACACAACTGGCCATGAGCCTAATAATTTGGCCTTTGACATTTTCAGGTCTTGCTTACCAGAATACTGTTTCAGTTCCCAGCATAAGGAGTTTTATTCTGCATTAAGATGTATAGAAGAATGAGTGAGGCCTCCGATTACTAATGTAGCATTTGCATTTCTTACTTTACTAGGTATTTGTGTTTTTATTCTTTTTCTGCTGTTTACAGTGGGGTTTTTTACTCTTTAATAGCAATTACCAGGTAAAATGTTGTCAATGAATGTGAGAATTGCGGGCACATCCATTATTTGATTTTTTGGGCCAGCTGCATTTTGAGAGGAGGAAACTAGTGGTCCACACTTGAGCAGACACTTGAGCATTTATAAGGATTATAGAAACAGAGCAATTTGCTGGGGTGCAAATGTGATTCTTCCTCATTGTCTGCCAAGTTCAAGGCATGTCTAGAGAAGGGACCTTTTGGGTTTTCCTAAAAATTGTTGGAAAAGGGGTGTTCAGAAAAAATGTCAGCAGTAACTATCATCTAAGATATTGAATTTAGCTGTTTGAATTGTTACAGACGAGTTCAAAGAACCTATGTTATTAAAAAGTATGAGGAAATCACTACTAGATAAATAAGATAACACATTCTTAGCTTGAAGCAAGAAGGAGGAAATACATATGTGATATATATATATATTTTTCTGGATGAACTGTGTATATAAAGAAGACTGTACACCTATCCATCAGACACATTAAAGCAGGTAGGAATTTTATAGGGCAGCTTGATCTGAGCATTCTTTGAAAAATACTGTCTCAGAAATCCAATTTCCCCTGTTTGGCATCAGTCCTGCTTCACTCACGTAGAGGGTGGGATTCACGTGCCAGGTGTGTCAGAGATCACTAAGTCCACTCCTGTGTTCAGTAATTTGCTAGTAGAGCTCCAAAAATTGAGTAAATAGTTGTATTCATGCCTGGGATTTATTAGAGCAAAAGAATACAAAGAAAAATCAGCAAAGAGCAAGGTACGTGGGGCAACATCTGGAGGAAAGCAAAAACAAGTTTTCAGGAGTGCCATCTCCCAGTGGATTCAGAAGGATGTACTTAATTCCTCTAGTAATGAGTTGCGACAACACATGTGACGTGTGTTCACCAGAGAAGCCTTCTATCAGCGAAGACTATTAAAGGCTCAGTGCTTATATGAGATATCTAGGAGTCAAACTCACAGAAAAGAGTACAACCAGAGGTTGTCAGTGACTGGGCGAAGGGGAAATGAGGAATTGCTATTCAACAGGTATGCTGCTAAGTCACTTCAGTCGTGTCCGACTCTGTGCGACCCCATAGACAGCAGCCCACCAGGCTCCCCTGTCCCTGGGATTCTCCAGGCAAGAACACTGGAGTGGGTTGCCATTCCCTTCTCCAATGCATGAAAGTGAAAAGTGAAAGTGAAGTCGCTCAGTCGTGTCCAACTGTTCGCGACCCCATGGACTGCAGCCCACCAGGCTCCCCTGTCCCTGGGATTTTCCAGGCAAAGGACTGGAGTGGGGTGCCATCGCCTTCTCCATCAACGGGTATAGTAGTTTCAATTACAAGATGAATAAGCTCCCAAGATCTGCTGTACTACATTGTGGCTGCAGTTGACAACACCATATTGTGCACTTAAAATTCTGTCAGGAGGGGAGATCTTATATTAAATGTTCTTACTACAAAAAAAAAAAAAGTTTAAAAACAAAACAACAACAAAAATAGACTCAGTACCCAGTTTTTATTGGGGGTTGGTCACTGAGGCATCCTCTTTGTAGTATGTGCATAAATTCCAGATTCCTAGAAGGAGAGCAGTTGTTCAACGTAAACCATGTTTTTTATGCAACCAGTTTAGGCACTGAGCCATATTACCAGCTAGGGAATGGTGGGAACCCTCCTGAAATCCAAGTTCCCAGATGCCAGCTAAGGGCCCATCTTTCCAACAGGCTTTTCTAATGATAACAGTTGCTAGCCTAATGTAAATTCTTTTCTGCACAGCAGGTTTATCTTAGAATCATTAGCTTGATTTCTCTACCTTTGAGGAGGAAGGGATTATAGCTATAATTAAAATTAAAATGAACTAATTTAAGCCTGTGATGTATTCAATTAACTTTGATTTAAAAAAATTTGCTGGCTAAACATGACTTCTCTCTCGAAGCTGGTGTTATATCATGTGCCCTTAAAAGAAAACAATGTGGTATATTTAATATGTCTCTGTGTAGTTGGCAATGTGTATAATTAAAAATCTCAGGTTAAAGCTAAGCTTACTTAATTAAATTTGAATTTGTTGCTAAATGCAAATAACCTCCAAGTGCCAAAGGACTTGGGCTTCAGAATTGTCTCTATGATAGTGCTTTTATTGGTTCAAAGTTTGTTTCCTTTTTAATAAAAGATCTAAGACTCAAGTATAAGCAAAACAATACTTACCATTTACAAACATATTCAACATTTTGGAGGAAATAATTTGTCTTTTAGAAAAATGAAACAAGTGACTCGTTAGTACCAGAAGGCAGCCAGGAGAAACCATGTATGAGAGTGGCCAGAAACAAAGCCTGAAGATGTACTAAAAGAATTCTGTTATCTTTTGAAGCAAATTTTCTGGAATATCTACACTTTGAAAGGGAGGCAGAAGGTAAATTAGGGATGACATTCTGTAGCCATGTCAGTTAACCAAGAACCACAGGTTCCTTCACTACTATCAGAACGGGCTAATGGGAAATACAGACTACTTTAGCTAGGTTTCTACGCCCCATTCTTCATCATTAAAGGTTAGTAGGTCCCCAGGTCCCACTGTTAATCTACACTGAAGCATTGACAATTGTGAACCTTTGCTAGAAAAGGAGATTTTCATCCCCTTTGGATTTGTTCCTTTATTTAGCTTTGCTCTTTTTTTCTGATATATGAGCACATCAGACACTTGCTCTGTCAAGTATCACACAGTAGTGGGTCTACAAACTTGTGCTACACCTTTCGAAAGCCACGATGTGGTTTCTTAAGGAAACAACTGGCCTGCAAAAAAACACATAATTTGTTCTTGGTTAGTCTTTGACATATTATAACTACTTACTGTATAACCACTGCCGCAAATGCTATACTCTTTTGGGAAAATATTAGAGAAAATTCTGTTCATTATTTTTGGTTTCCTTGTTTTAACTGGCCTCAAAGATCCTCCATTAATAACTCATGGGGTAGAGGTGAGTGTTCTAACAGGTTTAAGAGTCAACCAGGAATTTGTTCCTCGTTCAGAAAGTTATGATCACTATGGACTTATCACATTTGTGTGAAGAAGTCTACGTCTTCTTAGAGAAGGAGAAGTATCATATGACATCTCTTATATGTGAAATCTAAAAAGAGATGAATTTACTTACAAGACAGAAAGAGATTCACAGTCTTAGAGAACAAAATTGTGGTTGCTGGAGGGAAGGATGGGGGGATGGATAGTTAGGGAGTGTGGGATGTACATGTACACCTTGCTATATTTTAAATGGATTAATAGTGAGGACCAATTGTATAGTACAAGGAACTCTGCTCAATGTTATGTGGTAGCCTGGTTAGTGGAGGGGGGTGGAGTTTGTGGGAGAATGGACACATGTATATGTATACCTGAGTCCCTTCTCTGTTCATCTGAAACTGTCACAACATTGTTAATCAATTGAAAAATTCAAAAAAAAAATTTTAAAAACATTGAGGAAGAAAAAAAAGAAGTCTATGTCTTGCTTTTGGCATCTGTCCACAGACATGCCCTGCATTCAAGGGTTATTCAAATATGTTTGGAATGAGATTGGAGGTCCTCTTCATTTCTTACTTCCTCCTTGTTTCACAACAACCCTTGCTGACTGCAACATAGTTCTCTGGTCAGAATCCTTGGAAGGAATCAGGAACTTCCGTTAGCCCAGCTTTGGCACTGGCTTACTTTCCCTGGGTGGTCCATGGACCCCCAGATACTCTGAGGAGGGTTTAGCTTGCCACACCTAGAATGCTTCCTGCACACAAGTAGGAGATTGCAGGAGCAAAGGGAGGTAACGGGAGATAGTGCTAAATCTTTCTAGCTGTGTTTTATGGCTGCATCAGCTATAATCAAATGAGAGCCAAGGAGTAAGTTGTCCCCTTGTGACAGGATGACACACCTGTGGATGGATGAATACTCAGGAACACGTGTGGGTGGAGAATATTACAAGCACTTTCTTATCACTAGTGTGCCATTACCAATCTAGAGAAGTACACTGTGTACATTTATATTACTATGCCCTATTTTTTAAAAAAGAGAAAATGGAAAGAAGTTGAAATAATGGTCACATTTGGAAAAAAGTCTACTCCCCAACATAGAAGGAAGGATTACCTTAGTCAAATACGGCTTCATATTACAAAGATCTTCCAGAAATATTTCTTTGAGTTACGTGCTATTCACAGAGGAGCTGGTTTGAGATGCCAGTTAGACTTTGGGTTCTTTGATCAACTGCTCATTGTCTAGATTTCCTGAGTACACACACTACGTTAGTTTGAACATAAAAAAAAAAAAAAAAAGTAATTTTCAACATTTCGTTACTGACTCAAAATCCGGGCAAAATAAAGTTAAGAGAAACAGAAGCTTGGTTAAAAGAGACATCTGATTTTTCAAACTTTATTTTTAACTTAAGGTTTTGACGGTGGGGATTTCAGATTTGAAGTATAGTGAGATGAGGCTATATGAAGCTAAAGAGCTGTCTTTCATGATGAACCCATGAGACTTGCTGTTTCATGTTGGATATGTGCTCAAGTTTCAAGAGATTTATTTGATAAATTCTGGCTGAAAGTTTTGTGGAAGATCTACATAATCCAGTAGGCAAAGATTTCCAAAATTGAACATGTGTACACTTGATTGTGATTATAAAGGATCCCTCAGATATATGACATTTTTGACCTGGATTTGGTTTAAAAATGTAATCATAAAGAAATAGGAAGGCAGTGCTATCAATAATCTTAAAGATAAATGCTATGTAAAAGAAAAAAAAACAACAACTGGATTCCTTTGTTTTTTAAAATACAATTTATTGGCACAACATTTGTCAAAACTCAGAATATCCACAAAACGTTGCAAGAATTATTTCTAAAGTATTTACTCTGATTTAATTGAATTGATTTTTATTTTTGCTTTGAATTTTTTTATTTTGAGATTAAAATTAGACTCTAAGTGCAATGGAACACTTTACTATATAATTCTTGAAAAATAACATCTTGAATCTAATCTAAAATAGACAACTAATTAATGCTGATGGCTTTCCCCTCACACATCATAGAAACTCTGAGTGTTTTATGGTATCTGTCATGTCCTAAATTTCAAGAAAATAAGGTATAAATGATAATTTTGTTAAAATAAAGAGTATGAAGTGAAATGAAAGTCACTCAGTTGTGTCCAACTCTGCAACGTCATGGACTATGCAGCCCATGGAATTCTCCAGGCCAGAATACTGGAGGGGATACCTTTTTCCTTCTTCAGGGGATCTTCCCAACCCAGGGATCGAACCCAGTTCACCCACATTGCAGGCAGATTGTTTACCAGCTGAGCCACAAGGGAAACCAAAAATAAAGAGTATGGTAATTATCAAATTCTAATTTCTTCTTCAGACTACTGTAGTGCCTTCTCATTCTTGTAGTACTCTCTGGAATCCTAATTAAATTTATCCAAATGGATTGACATCATAATATACCATCACACATAACACTCTCTGTTTGTATGTAATAAAGTACCATGTACCAGGGAGGATTTACTTTTATAATCAAAGGTTTCTCTCTCACCAGGCTCCATATTCATAAAAATACTAAACAGAGTGGTGACTTTTGTGCTTACCACATGAGAGCACCTGGTCCTTTTCCAAACCTTTCTTATGCCAACTTTACTTGTTTGATAGTGAAGATTGGTTAGAGATCCCAATGTAGAAATGAACCCAGTGAAGCATTTAATTTACCGTGAAAAGTGATCGAAGAACAATACTGCAGCAGGCAGAGTGCAGAGCTGAATAAAAGCACTTTAATTATTTCCACCCAAGAATCATCATTTTCAGCTCCTCAGATAGCTGCTTATCCACAAACACTACCCTGTTTGACCATCTTTATATAACTCAACCTTATATAATCACTGAAGTGTTTAGGGAGAGTTTACAGTTCTTTAAAAATCATGTTCTTCTATCTTGCAATATAATGTTTGTGGGGGGAAAATAGGTGAAAACACTCTGAATGGTCTTTATTTAACTGTTATGTGCTATATAAATGTTAATAATGGCCAAAGTATATCAGTTAGAGAAGTCTCAAATAAGAAAAAATGCATTCAATTGAAATTCAGGAAAATATGAGCGTATCAAACTCTTTTTCTGCCTATAGCTGAGCACCCCAAATGGAAAAAAGATTTATTTAAAATAAAATTGTATATAGAGAAAGAACTACGAGAAAAATATGTGACCTTTTGTGTTAAATACACATTTTTGTTGTTGGATTTGCTGAGAATCCTGACTAGTTGCTTAGAATTTTTTCTAACAACTTAGGATTTAGGTATCATGTATTGTACCTATTTACCTAATTCATGTAGAATCTTCTCTCCACTTAAAAGGAATTAAGTGGAGCCAGGCATTGTTAGACCTATTTCAAATCTGGGGAATTCAATCAGAATAGTATACCATTCAGTTGTTTTATGTCATTTATTAAACATATATTTATTGGTTTTATTTGATGAATTAGCATCATTTACTCTAAAATTAATGGCTCTGAGCCTGGGAAAGGTAAGACTTTTGCCAACATTTCCAAATGGATTTATCTCAGGGTGCTCTTATTTTTATTACAATGTGATTCCTAAAAATTGTGACTAATGCTGCCATAAGAAACACACACACACACACACACACACACACACTTGTTATGTGGAAGCTATACACAGAAATTCAGAACTTTAGTATACATAGATACTTTTTATACCATATAATTTATAATATACAAGTAAGATTTAGAATATCCATTTTAGAATTCAAATGACTTTCTGGAACTTTTCCATTTTTTGGCCTTGTATTTTTGGAGTGTTCTCCTTCTTTCCTCCTCCACTAACTGTTCTGTGTCCCAGTTAACATGTGACTTTGGCTTTCTCATTTCTCCAACAGTATTGAGGTTAACTTTATTTCTTTAAATTGTATATTTCCATACATATTTTTAGAGAGTCAAGCTAAATTTTATAAATATAAAAGAATATCTGCAAGTTATATGAGTGAAAATGTTCATCTACTCAATCATGTATCAGTCATATATTTATGTATTCACGTGCACATGCATTCAACCATTAGCAAGTGTCTATTTTTTCTACACAATGACATGTGAACTGGAGGTGGGAGGCTTACCGGTATGAACACAGTCACTTCTTTCATAGAATTTAGAATTCAGGTGGGCACACTAAAAAGAAAACAGACAATTACAGTCCCATTTTTTTTATATATAATGCACACATATCACATATGATTGAGGACATGCAGAAGTTATGCAGGATAAGAGGGGAGCACATTAGCACAGGCTTAGGAGAAACTGACACCCAAGCTGAGACCTAAAGGGAATGGTATTAAGTAGAGAGAATAGCAAAGTCCATTGACAAGGGAAAGTGGGATGTATGCATTCAGAGAACTAAAGCTGTTCAGCATGGCTAGACCAATAGGCCATGTTGTAGGCATGGTTGGTAATCATTACCATTGCTTTTTCATGTAACCGGTGTGTGAGGATTGGGAATATTCTCCAGGAATGAGAGCATCTATGGTATAGGCACCATGAAGGCAAATGGTTCAACTGACTCAAGATTGGAACGTGGGGGTGTACAGTAAGAGAAACTGGGAAAGGGATTTGAGGATTTTTGAAAGACAGTAAAAAAATGGTTAATTGTGGCACTTGAGCTGAGTACGGAACTTAATGAATGTGAGAAGGTACAGATATTGGGGATGGGTTCAAGATGGCAGAGCAGAAGGACATGCACTCATCTCCTCCTGTGACAGCACCAAAGTCACAGCTAGCTGTTGAACAACCATCATCAGGAGAATGCTGGAACCCACCAAAGGAGGATACCCACATCCAAAGACAAAGGAGAAGCCACAATATTATGGTAGGAGGAGTGCAATCACAATAAAATCAAAGCCCATACCTGCTGGGTGGGCAACCCACAAACTGGAGAACAATAATACCAAGAAATTGTCTCACTGTTGGGAAAGGTTCTGAGCCCCACATTGGGCTTCTCAGCCTGGGGATCTGGCAAAGGGACTAGGAATCCCCAGGAAATCTGGCTGTGAAGGCCAGAAGGATTTTATTACAGGACTTCCATAAGACTAGGGGAAATAGAGACTCCACTCTCAGAGGGCACAAACAAAATCTTTCATGCACCAGGACCCAGGAGAAAGGAGCAGTGACCCCACAGGAGACTGAGCCAGACCTACCTGCTAGTGTTGGAGGGTCTCCTGTGAAGATATGGGTCAGCAGTGGCTCACCTCAGGGATGAGAGATGGCAGCAGCAGTCCTTGGAAGTGCCAGTTGGCGTGAGGCCTCTTGGAGATTGCCATTAACCCCACCATAGAGCCTGTAGATTCCAGGACTGAGTGGCCTCAGGCCAAACAGCTAACAGGGAGGGAGCACAACCCCACCCTTCAGCGGACAATTGGATTAAAAGTTTACTGAGCCCTGTCTATCAGAGCAAGGCCCAATTTTTCCCACCTCCAGTCCCTCGCATCAGGAAGCTTACACAAGCCTCTCATCCTCATCCTCCAAAGGGTAGACACAGAATAAGCAAGATGAACTATATACGGTCTAGCATGCCAGAATGAAAACCACATCACAGAAAGTTAATCAAAATGAAAATGCAGAGGATGATGTCCCAGATGAAGGGACAAGATAAAACCCCAGAAAAACAACCAAATGAAGTAGAGATAGGCAGCCTTCCAGGAAAACAATTCAGAATAAGGATGGTGAAGATGATTGAGGATCTTGGAAAAATAATGGAGAAGATGCAAGAAATGTTTACCAAAGATCTAGAGGAACTAAATGACAAACAAACAGAGATGAACAATACACTAGAAGAAATCAATAGCAGAATAAGAATGAAAAAAAAAAAAAAAAAAAGAACCCAGCCTAAGACACCTCTGGACAGTATTAAACACACCAACATTTGCATTATAGGGGTCCCAGAAGGAGAAGAGAGAGAGAAAGGACCTGAGAAAATATTTGGAGATAATAGCTAAAAACTTCCCTAGCATGAGAGAAGAAACAGTCAACCGAGTCCGGGAAGCATAGAGAATTCCAGGCAAGATAAACCCAAGGAGGAACACATCAAGACACATAGTAATCAAAGTGACAAAAAATTAGAGACAGAGATTAAATATTAAAATCAACAGGGGAAAAATGATAAATAATGTACAAGAGAACTCCTATAAGGTTATCAGCCAATTTCTGAATAGAAACTCTACAAGCTAGAAGGGAATTTCATAATATATTTAAAGTGATGAAAGGGAAGAACCTATAACCAAGAATACTCTACCCAGCAAGACTCCTTCAGATTTGATGGATAAATCAAAAGCTTTATAGATAAACAAAAGTTAAGAGAATTTCACACCACCAAACCAGCTTTACAATGCTAAAGGAACTTCTCTAGGCAGGAAACACAAAAGAAGGAAAAGATCTACACAAAAGAAACCCAAAACAATTAAGAAAAAGGTAATAGGATCATACATATCAATAATTACCTTAACAGTAAATGGATTAAATGCACCAACCAAAAGACATGGACTGGCTGGGTAGATGAAAACATGTGCATGTGTCCAATTCCACGTACCACATCACTCTACTTAACCCCCCAATCTTACGTAATTATTTTCTATTGTTAGAGCTTCCCAGGTGGTGCTATTGGTAAAAAACATGCCTACCAATGCAGATGACATTAGACATGTGGGTTCAATCCCTGGGTCAGGAAAATCCCCTGAAGGAGGGCATGGTGACCCACCCCAGTATTCTTGCCTGGAGAATCCCAAGGACTGAGGGAGCCTGGGCAGGCTGCAGTCCATGGAGTTACAAAGAGACGGACACGGCTGAAGTGACTTAGCATGCACACATTTTCTATTGTTAGGTTAATCATGTTTCCATTATGGCTTGCAATTATAATTATCTTTTATTTTTTGTCTGGCTATTGATTGTGAGAACTGATAAACATCTTTTACTTTGTGATTATGTAACTATTATTCTTTTTAATACCATTATATCATGACTAGTTAAAAGAACATGACAGAATTCTATATCACTAAAACTACCATTTAACAGAAAAACCTATGATCACTTTTTAATATCCAGAGGCACATTAGAATTTTCTGAAAAATACAAATGCCCAGGTATTGTTTTCTTTCTCTAAAATTCCAGATGTGATTCTAATGAACAGCCATGTTTAAAAACAACTGGAAACTGGACTATATGATTTTCTTTTACTTTAATCTAGCTTGTTTCACTTTTTCTATTTCATATTCTGTGTTCCCATTTCATTTAGTTTAGGTTTTCCAATTTCTCTGTCTCTTGTATTTGTATTATTTCTCAAGCCTTTATCAAGTATAGTAGAAAAGCTCTTGTATACATATACATATATATGTAGTATGTATAATATAATATATATATTTTAGAAAACATGAATTTTTGTTTGCAAAAAAATTTATGACATTTTGTTCCACTTGTTTAACTATGTATGAATAGGATGCTAGATTTCTAATTTATATTCATTCAAAACTTTGATTTAATTCCATTTATTCTTTCATTATTGCTAAAAGTCTAAAAAACATTATTTTAGTGATTTTCAAAAAAGAGTGAATGAGTCTTGAAACTTCTAATACTCCAGTTCTGAGAATATAAAGAAATACTATGTTGTTTAAAAAAAAAAAAGAGTAATTAACAGGTGATACAGTATTGTTAACTAAAGTACAGATTTTGTTGAAATTTCACACACAAAAAAGGTGGAAATAGAAAGGGTTTGAGATCTCTATAAGGCTCTATGATGTCAAAGAGGTGAAATTAGAACTGAACAAGCTGAAAATCTAGGAGATTATTTGTATTGAAGGATAGTATGTATGAGCCTTTGGATTTATGTTTTGAAGATCATTTAATGTGTCTTCAGGATGTCAAGGGGTTTCCAGGGAGGAGAATGACTGCAGTGGAAAAGGAGTCAAAGAATTGACAGATTTGGACATGAGTTGACTCTTCCACATCAACACTCAAATCACATGTAGGAGAGAAGAAGGACTCAAGATTTCGAAGTGCCAGAAAGGTGGAAAACTTTGAATAAATGGTACCTAGTGATCAGGGAGACTGGCAGAAGTCAGTGATAAAATAGAGTTGATTGTCAAGGATGTCAAAGGAGAGATTTTGCAAGATGGCGGAGGAGTAATGATCAGTAAGTTAATGTGTGTAATAAGAGAGCAGCAAGTCCATCTCAGGAAGAGGCTCTGGGCTCTGAGAACAAGAGTAGCCTCCCCTCAAGTTCACTGCAAGAGCATGGTGTCCTCAGCAAAGGGCCATGTGTGAAAGGAGGTAGGATGGGGGTGACTCTTCAGAGAGGAGATGAGGATGAATGAACTTG
Organism: Bubalus kerabau; assembly: GCF_029407905.1. NCBI lineage: Eukaryota > Metazoa > Chordata > Mammalia > Artiodactyla > Bovidae > Bubalus > Bubalus kerabau. The sequence goes on from NC_073641.1 coordinate 21,160,082, forward strand.
TTTACCACAGTTAAAAAACAGGGTACCAGAAGACCTAACTAAGAAATCTGAAAGAATGAGAGTGGGGTTTTGGACAGAAAAGAGAAATCATAGAGCAATAGGGAGATAAGGATCAAAGGAGGAATTATCTACCTCAGGTAGTTCTCTAAATTATAGATGAATTCTAAACATTTTCAAAAATTGCTCCCACTATTTTCTGACAGACGGATTCAGGGAGGCAGAAGTGCAGCCTAATAAGTGAGTCTTTTATTAAGATCATAGGGGCTTTGCTAGTCCAAATAAGTGAGTCCACAATTGTAGCCTTTGGGGCCTAGTGATACTTTTCATCATCTACTGGAAACAGCAGCAACTTCTGGTGTTTGGGAAATTTTGCATCTGCTACAATTTTGCACCTACTTTTGCATCTACTTTCAAGCTGAGTAGCTACTCAACTGTGTCCTAGATTTATTACAGCCTGTGGAATGTGAGGAGGGATCTAATGTTTTTAAATGTGTTTTATGTTTTCAGTCAGAATATTACTTTATTTTCAACAATTGTTTTTTTAATATTTAACTCACTGCTTTGCTAGCTTTAATAACTTAGGTGTTATAATTAGCATTTGTGTTTTTCTTTTGAGAATTTCCTTCCTTAGAAATGACCATTGTCTTAAATAATTCTATTTCCTTAAATATTCTTAAATACTATTTCTGCAATTCAACGTTATTCTAGCTCATCATACTGCCAGTTTTAGCAGAAAAACCTAGAAAAAATGAATGTTATGTGAACAAATTCTATTTGCAGAAAACTAACTGAGCCTATTAATGTGACTTCACTGAAAGAACACAAAGGCACGTGCATATGTTTTTCTTTTAACGAGTGTAATGTGTTACTCGCAGATTTTATCTGATAGAAAACTGTATTCATGTTAATTTTAATGCAAAGCTATTGGATAGAGTTGCATGGTTAAATTCTGGGACTAAAAGCCTTTATATAATGCCTGTGAAAACACAATTTTTTCTTCTGGTCTCTTCTATGACTTAGTTAAGGGTCATTTTTGTTTGCTTGAATCCTCACCATCTGAAATAGTATCTGTGACTAGAATTTAGCAGCTGTGGAGTGTATCATATTTACAAAATGCCTTAGCAAATGGCATTAATTCTACTCCTCAGAGAGACACACAGAGAGGGTTTCATTTGACTTAAAAGAAATTTAAAGGTTGATTGAATTTCAGATTGTTGTTGGTTTTTTACAGCAAATAAAGACTAGATAGAATCTTTACCTTCTTATTTTGCTTTATAATTTCTTGTATGTTCTGTTCAGTGTCCACTGGAAAAACTGAAGTGAGGGCTAATGATTTTAGGCTTAACTGTTTCCATAAAACTGCCCTGTAAGTAAAAGATACTCTTTTCAGTGGCAAAACAGTGAACACATAGTAAGAAAATTCACATTCATGGACCATTATCTAAGCATTAAGAGGATCATTATGGTAAGTATAGGGTAACATGGAAGACCTTGGGAACTTTGGGGAAGAAAAGCGAAATACATAAGTACAACTCCATGTTTCAATTACAAACTGCAAAATAGATGCCTGCACGTATCTAAGAACTAGAAATCAATATGAAAATAATTAGGGTTTTTTGGAATAACCAGATTGTGAGATTTTTTCCTCTCATGTTAACTTCTATTGTATTAATGAAATGTTTGTCCAATCAGTAAAATTACATTAAAATTGTATTCATGGTTTACCTGCAGTTTCATTCATCCAAGCACCTGTAGAGCTTTAGTATATGATAGGCAATGTTTTATGTACTTGGAGTATATTTATGAATCGATAAAAATAAAATCCATAGTATTTTGTTTCTCACGTGTAACTTGACAGGAATCCTTGGCAAATATGAGGGAAGACAGGAATCCTTGGTAAATATGAGGGAAGGAATACTTGGAGTTTTAGAGTTCTCCTGATTATTTTGTGTAATCAGGCTCTGTTGACAGCAGACTTCACAAAAAAGACCACCAACAAAACATATTGATTAAGCCAAACTAAGTATTATTCTCACTGAAATAAAGAACACTGCCTTTAAACTTAGAAATATTTTAGAAGGGAGAAGTAAATAAAATATATTTATAGGGTTTTATATCCTAGTCTTGTTAGGTGGACAATGGTTGGAATTGTAAAGACTTTAAGGACCTAGAAACTTTAGGTTAATGAAGTTTTAAAGTGAAGTGAGGGTCAGAAAGAATTTTGATGAGCAAACTATTAGTCTTGATATGTAAACTTTTGTCTTACCTTCTAGGAGCAAGCATTCCATGGAGCTAGGACCTAGGTCATCTTCGCTTGTTCCTTGGATTAATTTGGCACTAAAGCAGGCACTCAAGCTTTGACCCCAAATTGTTTAGCACTGGGATAGGAAAGAGCTTGGGGTTTAGTGCTTACCACTTCCTTTGTGAGTGAGCCTATGTGCTATGGTCTGAATATTTATGTATCCCCAAATTTATAGGTTGAAATCCTAACCCCCCAAGGGAATAGTATGAGGAAGAGGAGGGACTTTGGGAGTTCATTGGTCATGAGGGAGAAAGACTTAGGAACAGAATTAGTGCCCCTGGAAAAACCCCTGGCTTTCATCATGTAACGGCACAGTGAGAGGGTCATCTATGAACTAGGGAGTGGCCATTAATCAAACACTAAATCTACCAGCCCTTGACCTTGGGCTTTCCAGATTCGAGAACTGTGAGAGATGAATTTCTATTGTGTATAAGCCACCTAGTTTAAGGTATTTTGTTACAGCAGCCTGAATGGACTAAGATACTAGGCTTGATACTCATTCAACCAGACATCGCAAAAAGAGGGTGCTCTGTACCCTCTTTTGAAATCTATATCATCGTCACCCTCTTGTTTGAGAGTATAACCCTAAGGATAGCCAAGGGATGAGAGGTCAAGGAAGGTAAGATCCTAGAGTGGAAAACTGGTTAGTTGGCATCTTTTGTTTTGAAGGGATTTCAGGATGGTAGGAGAGAGAGCCCAACCTTCCACCAGGAAAGCTGAAGGGGACAGGTATCTTTGCTGCATACCTCTCTGCGAGCAGTTAGACCTCAGGGTGCTCACTCTGATGGTCCCAGCCAGGACTTTGAATCTTGAGAGGATGGCTCAGACCCACCATCATATGTGCCGCTGCTAGAAGTTAGCCCCATGGGGGTTGTGGCTGCTGACACTGTGAGCAGGGCTGGTGTGCACCCAGCTGGTGAACAGCCATGTCCTAAGCAGACTGATGAGGTAGTCTCCTCCTCGCTGCTCCTCGCTTCCTCTGGGTCTGGCTCACCTGGTTCTTATGTTCTTTTGATGAATTCTTTTGATGAATTCCTTTTCCTGCTTAAGTGCATCAGTGTTGGTATCTGTTGTTTGCAATCCAGACCCCTGACAGGTTCACAGCCCTTAATAAATTTATTATAAATCTTTACTGCTCTTGAAGCCAAAGTACAGAAGGTGCTCTGACTTTTCCAGAACTTTAATTGTAAACTCAGTAGTAAAAGTTAGTAGGGAGGAACCAAAGGGAAAAATGGAGTTTTCATTTCAGTGCATTCCTTTTACATAAAAGGGTAACAAAAAGAAGGGTGGTAGAGAGAAGGGTCCCTCAAGATGTCCCCAGCAAAATTTATGAAACTCTCAATAAGGAGACAAGGACAAGGCTTCATTGTAATTATTCCCTTTTGACTGTTCAAGCTGGTAGGCTTAAAATGGACTCCAAATGACAGTGGTTCGCACTGCAATTAATTAAGTGCATGAAATTACAAACTGCATGTCTTTCCTCTCTGGAGAATATTCTTCCTCTATAAGTACTAATTTATTTTAATTCCTCTCTCTCTCTCTCTTTCTGCATCTCTGTCTCTCCTGTTAAAAAGAAGTTCTCCCTGAAGGAAAATGAACTTTGATTGTTGTTAGTCCACTGAGAAAGCTTCCATTTGAATATGAGAATATACTTCTCTCTAATCCTTCCTTACATCTAGTGCTAAATTTATCAGAGTTGTTCCTGATATATTTTCTGAAAACAGTGGTGAGGAAAAAAGATGAGAAACTGTCAAACTCTTTTTATAAGTGTCCTTGTCTTTTAGAAGTCATTTATCTTTGTTGTCGTGTGCACACGCACGCGTGTGTGTGTGTGTGTGTGCATATGCACATATGTCCATGTGTGTGATTTTCAGAAGTACTTCAGAGAGAGATTATTTCCAAAACCTTACCACCAGTCGGCAGGGTTAACTCCTGGCAGAGGGTACACAGGCCTGTTACCTCAACAGTCTCAGAAAACCTTGAACATTCTTTCCTTCTTGGTTCCCTATCTACCTTATTATACTATCTTAATTATATTCACAGCTTTTAAACCTCAATTATAATTCTGTGCTTCAGAATTTGTATTGTTCTGCCACTTTCCCTCCTAGATTAACATTTATTTTCAGGATGTCTGCTCTAGTCAAATGGAAAGGCTCTATTAAGTCCATTCCTCTTGAGATGGGAGTCATTTTAATTAACTTAACAGCTTGTTTCAATGTTAATGGTGGAACTGTGAGAAGAAATGGATGGGTATTTGAATTTTCCAAATTCTTCAGATTATTAAATGCATATCCAGTACTATTTCTTATAACTGAGAAACATCTGGTTGCTTAACAAAAAATCCAATTGGAATAGTTTTAAAACATCTGGCTTCAGTATTCTTCCTTTGAGATCATTGTACTTCTCTGATATCTGCCTGAAGAGACTCCCCTCTTTCTAAAGAAGGCCCTGTTGATGTCTACATTTATCTAAAATATTCAGACATGAGCTAAAGATTATTTTTCTGAAGTAACCCTTTCCTGGGATGAAAGAGACATGGGTGATGAGGGTTCCTGGGCATTTGAGATCCTGAGAAAACTCCAGGATGACTCTCCATAAAAATTCTCCCCCTACCCTGCCCCAACCTGGAGCCTAATTTACCAGTTAGGAAGCTACATCTTCATTGCGAGATGGTCTTGGCCTTGTTGTCCTGAAAGAGTTAAAGCACCTTTAACAAATATGAAAGATCTCTCCTAGGAATATCTTAAACACCAGGAAAAATCTGCCTGAACAGTAGTCACCTAAATTTAGTTAGATTTCATTGTTAAAAATTATCACCACTAACTAAAACCCTTGCCCATTCAAAATAATGTGTTGTCACATAACAACAAGATGTATTATTAAACTGCCACATTATTGTTGCTTTAACAATTTGAGAACTATTATTTTTAGAAAAAAGACCTTATTCAGCCCCCTATTCGAGTCTATTAATTGACTAGAAAAACCAAATTGGATGACATTTTCAAAAACTTGGAATTGGTACCACTTCTCATATTTAAAGGACATTTTATCCTGGAAAATGACTGACTACTTCGATTAACCTCACATCACAACAATAAAATAAAGTTGTCCTTGGATGACTTTAAGGACATTTTATCCTGGAAAATGACTGACTACTTCGATTAACCTCACATCACAACAATAAAATAAAGTTGTCCTTGGATGACTTCTAATTTGCATTGCAATTATCCCCATGGGAGCATTTTGTAAGCATATGCAAACGAAAGATTGCTTGAGTGATATAGGCCTATGCTCCTGAGAGAGAAATATATCAACTACACAATTAAAAATATGAGTCTTAGTAAACATAAGGATGTGCATTTTTTCACCTTTTAGAGTTTATTTTTCTAATAATGCTCCAGAAGAAGACAATTCTGATATACTTTCCTTGGAGAGATCATGGGACAATGATGTCATTTGAAACATACGGGAATAAAAATCATGTGTTGTCCTAGAGCTGAGAGACTTTATTTATTTATTTTTTTATTTCTACTATTGGCTTTCCTGGTCTTTTTAAGATGATTTTATGTCATTAACTAGTAGTGACCTGGGGATTCAGTGGTGAGGTGGGTGTAATGAAGAAGATCCTCATTTGTGAAGAATCAAAGATTCTGTGAGTCAATAGGGCTACACATGTACATCTGCAGAAGGAGATGTACCACTTTTGGGGGGCTTGGAATAGGTATATTTCACTTCTGCTTAGAAGATGAGGTAAGATGCAGAAAAACAAATTCCTGACCAGCATTGGCACATTAGGGCCGACAGGCCAAATCCTGCTGGCCACCTGTTTCATAGACAAAGTTTTCTTGGAGCACACACTGCAGAGTGAAGTAGTTGAGAAGGAGACCACCTGGCCTGCTGAGACTAAAATATTTACTCTATGACCCTTTAGAGAAAATGTTTGCTGACCATTGACTTAGACTGTTAGCAGTTACTAAGTGGACAGTTTATCAAGAGGTTGAGGCTTTTCAAGAATTAGGAGACCATAATCATCTGTTTCCTGTGGCAGGGAGAACAACAAAATTGACACTGCTACAGTGCTTACACACCCATCTTCTCATTCACCAGCGTGGTCGAGTACCATCTCTGGGACAAGGGTGACGCCTGTCATTCAAGGGCATAAAGAGGCATAGCTCTTTCTCCCATGGGATAAGATAGTGTACAGTGTCTTCAGATAGAGTACACAAATATTTCTGCTCTTATAGATCTTACATTTTAGTGAGTAAGTGATAGGGAAATGGATGTGACATATCTGGAGAGGTTGGAATTTCTTTTAATCATTTTTTAATGTAAGTATTGTTGGTTTACAATATTGTGTTAATTTCTGCTGTGCAGCAAAGTGATTTGGTGATGCAAATATATATTTTTTATATTCTTTTCCATCATGGTTTATCACAGGATAGTGAAATCAGTTCTCTGTTCTGTATAGTAAGACCTTGCTGTTTATCCATGCTCTATATAGTAGATTCCATCTGCTAAGCCAACCTCCCACTCCATCCCTCCCTCAACCCTGTTCCTCTTGGCAATCGTAAGTCTGTTCTCTGTGTCAGCAGTCTGTTTTGTTTTGTAGATAGGTTCATTTGTCTTATATTTTAGATTCCACATATAAGTGATATATGATATTGGTCTTTGTCTGACTTCACTTAGTATGACAATATCTAATTACATCCATGTTGATGCAAATGACATTATTTCGTTCTTTTTAATGGTTGAGTAGTATTTCATTATACATATGTACCACGTCTTCTTTATCCATTCATCTGTTGATGGGCATTTGAGTTCTTTCCTTGTCCTGGCTACTATAAATAGTGCTGCTGTGAAAATAGGGGATATTTTAGATAAAGTGACTAGGCAAGATTTCACTGAGGGTGGGACTTTGGATGAAGGTTTGGAGGTGACAAAAATACTTATCCACTACAATTATATTAATAATTATAGCAGTGTATTGAGAAATGTCTGTATATTTTGTATTCCTTATTTAAAAGGGAAGCACAAAATATACTTTAAAAAGAATCTTATCAAAATGGAAAAAAAAAATACAATGCATGGAACAAGTCACCCCTTGCTAAATAGGAATGTGTTTCTCACCTGAGCAGAAGGAAGAAGATACTACATTTTTAACAAAGGCCCACCTTAAATTAAGGGAAAAGTCCATCTAACTATTAATATAAAGCATATGAATGGAAAGATTAGAATGAAAAGCCAAATAGAAAAATTTAAGGACACTTATTTCAAAGTAGAAGTTTCTAAATTTGAGAGAGACTAATCTTTCTGATTCTAAGGCTAAATTACGATAAAGAATCAGTACGCTGAAAACCAGCCTGTTTCTAAGTTCTGTTATTTTCCTGCTTTTGGTACGGATTGATGACATTGTATTCTAGTAAAAATTCCCTTCTCTAGGCTGCTAGGAGAGCAGAGCAGGGTATACAAGTGGTGTGAGTATGGGTGCGTACATAAAAGTGGAAGTGGACAGGTGTGAAGCAAGAGTGGTTATTCACTCTTATTTCAAGATTGAAAAGCATTTTAGTTAAAATCTTCAAGTCCATGAAATGAAGTCTTGGAAACTTAGAATGTTATTGGGAAAAGGGGAATTTAGTCTGGCTCTCAAAATTCTGAGATTTTTGGCCAAGATGGAGAATGAAAGCATAATTGGGCCAGGAATAGAATGTAGAAAGAGCTTTGTTAATAAACAAAGATAGAGAGGAAATGCAGTATGACCTTTTAGAGCCAAGCCTCTCTTTGCTATTCTTCAATGCTTTTTTCCCTCTTAGGAAATGTGACTCTAATTGTGTCTGCTTGTCTAAGGCCTCGGCTTCTCCAGGTCTCCAGAGGCCAGTTATATGCATATTACCCTTCCTGCTTTCCAGTCATCTTGGCTCCTCTACAGAGCAGATGCAGATTTGAGGGGAGAGGACACCTGAGGCCTAGGCCTAAAGCTACTTCAGTAATGGTATCCTCTTTAAGAGAAAAAATATTGTTAGTATACTGTAAGTCAGGTCCAAAGTAGGTACTGAACATGAGAAAAGAAGTGACAAATTAAAAATTTGAGTTGGCATATATCACAGATATTAAAAGTCATAATGTACCCAACATAATTCTATGGACTTTTTCCATACACTTTTGTCTGTGTATTATTTTATTGTCTCTATTTTTTTTTATTTTATTGTAGAGTAATTATAAATTATAAATTTTAAATTATAATTAAGTTTTAATTTAATTATAATTGAAATTATAAATTATAAATTTATATACATAATTATATTCCAATAGTAAAAATTTCATAATTAAATAAATTAAGAAAAAATTATATCTCTGCTATGGTAGAGGTACAGCCCAGGCTACAACAAGGCTCAGGTACTGGACTGATAGGCTCCAGGAGCTGGAGTCTTTGTAGAAGAGGGTGGCGGGGAGGCAACAGCTTGTCTCCAAGTGGTAGGGTCCCCAGAACTATCTTGTGGACTGAAAACTGTTGCTTAATTTAACATAATACTTGCTTGGGCCCACCCCAAACTCATTTTCTCCTGTTGTAAGTCTTGAGCAAGGAGATCAAGCCAGTCAATCCTCAGGGAAATCAACCCTGAATATTCATTGAAAGAACTGTTACTGAAGCTGAAGCTCTAATACTTTGGCCACCTGATGTGAAGAGCTGAGTCATTGGAAAAGACCCTGATGTTTTGAAAGATTGAGGGCAGGAGGAGAATGGGCAAGAGAGGATGAGATGGTTGGATGGCATTACTACCTCTATGGACATGAGCTTGTGCAAACTCTGGGAGATAGTGAAGGACAGGAAAGCCTGGCATGCTGCAGTCCATGTGGTCACAAAAAGTCAGACACAACTTACTGACTAAACAACAATAAGTCAATGTTCTATTGATGTGATGACCATCTGCTTTATTATTCAGTTTCCTGTCACCCAAGACCTAGAGCACTCACCAAGATTTAGGACTCTTGCTTCTGTACCATTGTTCAATTCAAACTTGAATCCATTGACTTTCTTTCTTGTTTGTGAGGCTTAAAAATGCAAGAGATCTTTGAGGCGAACTCTTATTGTTCTTGCCGAAAAAGTATCAAATACCTTTGTCAATGAGGAAGTGAAGCACAAACCTCCTCTGATTGCAACACAAGAGGACTTAGAGAACAGAATACAAAGACATCCAACTACTCCTTTTAATACGTAGCAGCAGCCCCACAAAGAAAACATGTTGATCCCTTTTGGTGGTACATCTTCCAGGGAGAAGGGAGGTCTGAATGAAGGGAACTTTGGGCAGGTGGGAGGGATTGTTATAAGGAAGGAGAGGTTCTGTATAATGGAAGACCTTCCTCTGCTGCTGCTAAGTCACTTCTGTTGTGTCCGACTCTGTGTGACCCCACAGATGGCAGCCTACCAGGCTCCCCCATCCCTGGGATTCTCCAGGCAAGAACACTGGAGTGGGTTACCATATCCTTCTCCAATGCATGATAGTGAAAAGTGAAAGTGAAGTCGCTCAGTTGTGTCCGACTCTTTGCGACCCCATGGACTGCAGCCTACCAGGCTCCTCTGTCCATGGGATTTTCCAGGCAAGAGTACTGGAGTGGGGTGCCATCGCCTTCTCCAAGACCTTCCCCTATGGGAGGATAAAAAGGATGGCAGCAGTAGGAAGAGGAACAGCATGAGAAACAGCCCAGCATCCACCTGTTACAGAGAGGCAGTCTTCATAGCTGGCTCATGTCATGATTAAAATGAGTGGGAGAGAATATTAAGCAAGACAACCCCCTCAACCATTGTGGGTGTAATTCTCAGGCGTGGCCAAAAAGGCACTGAGGAATCCCTGCAGTATCTTGAAAGCTGAAAGCCTGAGCAGACGCAGGCCAATTTCTGTGATATTCCTAGGGGATTTCCTTCCTATTTTGAGCAGAGGAATGGACTTGGATGGGGCAGCATGTTCCTGTGAGTTGGCAGGCACCCACTGAACAGAACAACTGATTTGCTCCTCCGGCGGCACATGCCAGTGGAATTGCCAAGCAAACATTGCCTGGGGGAAATACCTGCTAAAACTGAGATGATCACTAACTAGATGGATTGGACACTTACTCCTGTTGACTATGATTATACATAATGTTTTAATTTTTGTTAATGTTATGGGCATGTGATAAAAATTCAAACAAGAAGGTAGAGTATCATTTTCTGACTCTAGATTCTCTATTTTTCAGTCCCTCCCCTGAGGCACAACTATCCCAGAGTTTCTGCATCTTCAAGCATGTATAGCTAACTTTCATTTATTAAATATGTCCATGAAGGTTTTAGAGTAGGCATATAAAAGACAGTTTGATTGTAAAAATTGCAAACACTTTAATATATTTTTATTCCTGTGTATTTGCTTTGTTTTAAAATTTATGCCAGTCTAGAGGGGGAAATCTGTAAATATTTCTATTGAAATCTTAGAAATCAGTTATTTTTTTAAAAACTTATTTACACAAGGCATGTTCATTGTGGAAAATTTGGAAAATATAGAAAAGTATAAAAAATTTAAATAATTTTACCATACTTCTCAGAGAAAAGTACTACTAATCTTTTATATTCCTTTACATTTTATATGTACTTATATAATTTAAAAAGTCTTAATGTAAATACATTATATGTACATAAATTATACATGAATAAATTATATGTATTTATATAATTTAAAAAGTTTTAGTTATTCAGTCATGTTCAACTCTTTGCAGCCCCATGGACTGTAGCCCACCAGGCTCCTCTGTCCATGGAATTCTCCAGGCAAGAATACTTCCCTTTTCCAGGGGATCTCCCCAATCCAGGGGTTGAACCCAGGTCTCCTGCATTGTAGTCAGACTCTTTACCATCTCTGAGCCACCAGGGAAGCCCTGTATAGTAAATCCTCAGAATTATCCATTTTTAACTGAAAGTTTATGCCCTTTGCTAACCTATCCCTATTCCCCACCCCCCACCCCCGCCCCCAACCCTGGTGAGCGCCATTCTCTCTATTTTTATGACTTCAGCTTTTTTTGAAGACTTTGCTTATAGAAGATACCAAGTGGTATTTGTCTTTCCCTATCTAGCTTATTTCACTTCAGTTCAGTTCAGTTCAGTTGCTCAGTCGTGTCCGACTCTGCAACCCCACGAACTGTATCATCCCAGGCTTCCCTGTCCATCACCAAGTACCAGTATCAATCTTCTGCTGCTGCTGCTGCTGCTAAGTCGCTTCAGTCATGTCCGACTCTGTGTGACCCCATAGACGGCAGCCCACCAGGCTCCCCCATCCCTGGGATTCTCCAGGCAAGAACACTGGAGTGGGTTGCCATTGCCTTCTCCAAAAATCAATCTAGACCTTCCTATTTTCAACTTACTGTAACCATTTTTTCCACTTAAATGTTGTGACCTTATTCTCAATTTATTAAAATTCTTCCAACCTATGGCTTTTAAAAAGCAATGTGATTTTTTTTTTAAGTTTATAAAATAATCTATCCCTGGTTCAGAGGTTAAAGCATCTGCCCCCAATGCGGGAGACCCGGGTTCGATCCCTGCATCGATAAGATCCCCTGGAGGAGGAAATGGCATTTCCCGCTCCAGCATTCTTGCCTGGAGAATCCCGTGGACGGAGGAGCCTGGTGGACTGCAGTTAGCATAATGCTTTTCAGGTTCATCACATAATAGGATTTCCTATTTAAAAAAAAAAAAGCCCACATAATATTCCACTGTATTTATACCATATTCTCTTCATCCATTTGCCCATCGATGGACATTTAGGTTGTTTCCTTAAGTAGGCTATTGCGGATAATGCTGCTGCAAACATGGAAGTACTTGTATATCTTTGGGATCATGATATCATCTCTTTTTGGATATACACCCACAGGTGGGATTGCTCTACCATATAGTAGTTCTAGTTTTAATTTGAGGAATCTTGATGCTGTTTTCCACAGTGGCTGTACCAGTTTACATTCTCACCTGCAGTGTATAAGGATTCCCTCATCTTCACATCCTCATCAGCATTTACCTCTTATATTTTTGATAGTAGGTGTCTTAATAGGTGCAAGGTGATAGCTCACACTTATGTTTGCATTTGCATATTTCACATCTTTCAGGACCTGTTGGCCATTTGTATGTCTTCTTTGGCAAAATGTCTATGTTCTTCACCCATTTTGTATTTATTTATTCTTTTCCTATTGAGTTGTATGAGTTCCTTTTAATATTGGATATTAACCCTTTATCAGATATCTGGTTTGGAAATATTTTCTCCCATTCCATCGATTGTCTTTTCATTCTGTTTATGATTTCCTTTGCTATGCAGTTTTTTAGTTTGATGTAGTTCCAACATGTTTATTTTTATTTTGTTGCCTTTCTTTTTGCTGTCAAATCTAAAAAACTAATGTCAAGAGTTTACTTCTGAGAGTTTTATGGTTTCAGTTCTTATATTTAAGTCTTTTAATCCATTTTGAATTGATTTTTGTTTATTGTGTAAAATAGGGGTCCAATTTAATTATTTTGCATGTGAATATGCAGTTTTTCTAGAACCAATTTTTGAAGAGACTCTTCTCCACATTGTGTACTTTTGGCAACTTTTTCAGAAATTGATTGCCCATATATGCATGGGTTTATTTCTGGACACTCTATTCTATTCCATTGATCTATATGTCTGTTTTTATGCCAATACCACAGTGTTTTGATTAGTATAGTTCTATTACAATGCTATGGCCATTCACTTAGTATTTTTATTTAACTTTCTTAATGTATTGTTTGGAATCATAAAAAATTCTTCCAGATAATGATTAGTGTGTATATTAATATTTTATTGCTTTAATGCCCTGTACCAGATTATTTCAAATTTTTCACCATTACAAATACTTATATACACAAAGTGTTTGGAAAATTTCTAATTTCCACTTTGGGAAAAATGTCCTGTTTCAGAGAATATATTCTGCTAGGTTTAATACAGGTATCTGAGTTCCAGATACCTGTTATATAATTTCTGATAGAAGATATTTAAACAAATATTTTTGTGCATCCTTTATATTCTAGATATTGTCCTGTGTATCATCACATGCATAAGCTTACTTAATGCAGGTAATCACTAATCTTCACTATGGAAACTGAAAAGAAAAAGGCTTGCAGCACATATATGTTATTCTTCTGAATCTCTCTGAAAAGTGATCACTCACTAAGTACTGTAGTAAAATCTTGGAAGATAAGGAGAATACCTTCAGGGCCATGACATTTTGCAACTGAGTCTTTGGGAATAAGAATGAATTCTTATTCTGTGTTAGTGCCACAGTCTGAACTAAAATATATTTAGATTTGCTAGTTTTATTAATAACATTCACTTCCAACTTTTTAGTCTTTACTGCTTTTCACCACTATCTTTGGGCCTGAATCACCCTCCTGAACACATTATTTTATGCTGAATGATAATCGGAAAACTGCCATAATATAGTTCAATAATCCTGAACCAGAATGTTGGCTTCATAGGCTAAAATAATTTGGAAGATAGCTTCCTTTTTACACATGTCCAGTTCTTCTCAAAGATATGGCCATAGTAATTCTTAATACACTGTTTCTTGCTTTTCCTTTCTCTCTTTAAGGATATTAAAGCTTTCCAAGGAATTGAGCATTTAGTGAAGTCCACATTTAGTATATCTGTTGAGTAATTCTTCCTTTCACTAAACCTTGCTACATTTTTCCCTTATTCTGAAATATACAGTTTAAATTGTATGGAAGTGCATGCATGCTTAGTCACGTCCAACTATTTGTGACCCCATGGACTGTAGCCCACAAAGCTCCTTTGTTCATGAAGTTTTCCAGGCAAGAATACTGGAGTGAGTCACCATTTCCTATTCTAGGGGATCTTCCTGACCTGTGTCTTTTGCATCTCCTTCATTCTTTACCATTGTGTCACCTGTGTAGGTAAAGCAAATGGAAAATTATTGCTACCTTTTTCGTTATCATTTATACAGATGTGTTATGTATGTAATATTACAAATGTCCACAACATTCCTTGTAATTTATAGTACTGTGAGCAATATAAATAATATGACAAGCACTGGGCCAACTCAGTCATTGTAATATCTTGCCAAAAATAGATTGAGAACTGTGAAATTATGTTCAGTTCAGTTCAGTCGCTCAGTCGTGTCCGACTCTTTGTGACCCCATGAATCGCAGCACGCCAGGCCTCCCTGTCCATCACCAACTCCCAGAGTTCACCCAGACTCACGTCCATCGAGTCAGTGATGCCATCCAGCCATCTCATCCTCTGGCGTCCCCTTCTCCTCCTGCCCCCAATCCCTCCCAGCATCAGAGTCTTTTCCAATGAGTCAACTCTTTGCATGAGGTGGCCAAGGTACTGGAGTTTCAGCTTTAGCATCATTCCTTCCAAAGAAATCCCAGGGCTGATCTCCTTCAGAATGGACTGGTTGGATCTCCTTGCAGTCCAAGGGACTCTCAAGAGTCTTCTCCAACACCACAGTTCAAAAGCATCAATTCTTCGGTGCTCAGCCTTCTTCACAGTCCAACTCTCACATCCATACATGACCACAGGAAAAATTATAGCCTTGACTAGATGAACCTTTGTTGGCAAAGTAATGTCTCTGCTTTTGTATATGCTATCTAGGTTGGTCATAACTTTTCTTCCAAGGAGTAAGCATCTTTTAATTTCATGGCTGCAGTCACCATCTGCAGTGATTTTGGAGCCCCCAAAAATAAAGTCTGACACTGTTTCCACTGTTTCCCCATCTATTTCCCATGAAGTGATGGGACCGGATGCCATGATCTTCATTTTCTGAATGTTGAGCTTTAAGCCAACTTTTTCACTCTCCACTTTCACTTGGTAGTAAATGCAAATTTCCAAGCTTACTGAAAAATATATTCTGCAACAATAAGAGTTGCTTTTATGATCAAATAATGTTCAGTGTTATTTTCAGTTTTATCAAATGGATGCTAATGAGGACTTTAGTTGGCTCCAGCAAAGTTATTCTTTACCTTGTGAAAAATATGAATTAAACTTAAGGTTATAATATAAATGCTTCATTTTTATCATCTGAAAATTCTACAGAAAATGAATATTTAACAGATAAATATCTTTGATGCATTTCATTAGCAAAATATAATTTACAGTTGAAGTTTTTCTCCTCTGCATAACTAGGACATGATTCCAAATCTCACATTTATGATATGAACATTAAACAATCTCTAGAAGAATTGAAAATATTTCTATATGAATGGCTAGAACAAAATGTATGAGACCAGAACTTATTTGGTGAATATTTAAAAAGCAGACTTCCCCGGTGGCTCAGATGTTAAAGCGTCTGCCAGCAATGTGGGAAACCTGGGTTCAATCCCTGGGTTGGGAAGATCCCCTGGAGAAGGAAATGGCAACCCACTCCAGTATTCTTGCCTGGAGAATCCCATGGATGGAGGAGCTTGGTGGGCTACAGTCCACGGGGTCGCAAAGAGTCGGACACAACTGAGCGACTTCACTTCACTTTAGCAATGAAGGGACTTCCCTCTTGGCTCAGCTAGTAAAAATTTGCCTGCAATGTGGGAAACTTGGGTTCAATCCCTGGGTTGGGACGATCCCCTGGAGAAGGGAATGCCTACCCACTCCAGTATTCTGGCCTAGAGAATTCCATGGAATGTATATGTATAGTCCATGGGGTCGCAGAGAGTTGGACACGACTGAGCAACTTACACTTCACTTAGCAAAGAACCTCAAAATTTAGTGATTTAAAACAATAATATTTTATTATCTCTCAGGTTTTCTGAAAGTTTAGCAAATTGACCAAGGTAGAGAGGAAATGACTGATCTCTGTTCTGCAACATCTAAGGCCCCAGCTAATGACTCTTAAGGTTGGGGATTGGAATCATCTGAAAGGCCATTCACTCACATGACTGGTGATTGATGCAGGTGTAGACAAGAGACTTCAGTTTTTCTCCATATATTCTCTCTCTCAGGGCTAGTCTGAGCTTCTTCACAGCATAGCAGCTGGGATCCTGGAGCAAGCATCCCAGAGAGAGATAGCCTTTTAGAAGCAGAGTCCTTTCTATGACATAACCTTGGAATCTTTAGAGCATCGATTAGATCATACATTATATATTAAGATCATACGTTATTATTAAGTTGGATCAGCCATGAACTTTATCTTGGATTCAGAGAGAAATAGACCCCATCTTTCTGTGAGGGAAATGTCAGTCATTCCCCTCACACTATAGATGGTGTAAAATCTATAAATTTATCTTTACATAAAACAATCTGCTATGGGTGAGTGGAGGTAGACTATCTACTGCCAGCTCAGGGTTTTATTGAGACAGACATAAAAGTTTAGGGCCAAAAGCAATGAGGCAGTGTTGGGGGCGTGGAGGTGTATGGATTTTATGGACTGTGGATTTAAAGGTCCAGAGGGAAAGGAAAGGTGAGGATTTGACATTCAGAGATGATTTGGGGGAGGAACAGAGACGTTTAAAGGGGATATTTATAAAGCTTTCTTGTGTGGTATGTGTGGTAAAACTGTTTTTCTATATTCTTATAATCCTTAGAGAAAATAAGGTCCCAATGAGTTGTAGAATTGGATTTATTTTAGGAAGGATACAATGAGCTGCTGAATATGACCTCTGTGTAATTGTAGTAAAAAAGTAGTGGCCTGCAAAATCTAGGTTACATCTGCTTTCAGAAAAAATTAGCCATAAATGTGGCTGTCATGGCCTGATGTTTGGTGGTTCCCAAATGCCAGTACAAAGACTGGTGCCAGTGGATGGTGAAGTTTTCATTGGCAGCCTCCAAAATCAGAAACTAGACAACATCATGAATCTTTCACAAAGCTAAATTTATTCAGTTATGGAAATGACTTGAATTATGAGCTTATATCCATCCAACATTTTGGGGTTTTTTTTGTATGTGTGTGTGTGTGTGTGCACGGTCTATCAGTTGTGTCCAACTCTTTGCAACCCCCTGGACTGTATAGCCCGCCAGGCTCCTCTGTCCATGGAATTTTCCTTTGTTAAAAAAATTTATTTATTTTAGTTGGAGGCTAATTACTTTACAGTATTGTAGTGGTTTTTGCCATACATTGATAGGAATCAGCCATGAGTTTACATGTGTTCTGTGTTCCCCATCCTGAACCCCCCATCCAGCTCCCTCCCCATCCCATCCCTCTGGGTCATCCCAGTGCACCAGCCCTGAGTACCTGTCTCATACATCGACATTTTTGGTTTTTAAATTGTCTTTCTTCTATGAAATTATGGTGATACTAGATGATACCTATATTTTAGATTTTTAACTGTCCATATTGGAAAAACAAAAGGTTGTTGGCTACTATACTTTTGGAGAAGGAAATGGTGATGCACTCCAGTATTCTTGCCTGGAGAATCCCAAAGGACAGAGGAGCCTGGCAGGCTGTAGTAAGTGCATGGCCGCGTGCTTATGTGCACGCTTATGTGCTCAGACACTTCAGTTGTGTCTGACTCTTTGCGACCCTATGGACTGTAGTCTGCCAAGCTCCTCTGTCTATATGATTCTCCAGGCAAGAATGCTGGAACGTGTTGCCATTTCCTTCTCCAGGGGATCTTCCTGACCCAGGGATTGAACCCACGTCTCTCGTATCTCCTGCATTGGGAGGCAGGTTCTTTAAGACTAGCACCAGAGCTATACTCCATAGGGTCACAGTGAGTTGGATATGACTGAAGTGACTTAGCCCACATGCATGCACTATACTTTAGTTCCTAATACCCTTTACCACTACTCTAAATTGCAAATGTGTTTGAGAGTATTTTAGACTTTTTACCTTTGACTATTTTATTGATATTGGAAGTAAAATTGTAGTGTAAATTTATCTGAATACATGGAAAAATATTTTATTTACTTCTTACAATCCTAAGGATTATCCCTTGATTTTTCTTTTCTTCTGTCTACTAACAGTAGCTATTGCTAAAGCTGTGGCTGTTCAGTCGCTCAGTTGTGTCCAACTCTTTGCGACCCCATGGACTGCAGCACACCAGGTTTTCCTGTTGTTCCCCATCTCCCAAAGTTTACTCAAACTCATGTCCATTGAGTCAGTGATGCTGAGGCTACACAAAAATATAAAGAGCACGATATTATATTTACTATCTTTTGCACATAGGCTTGTAAGTTAATACTTAAAAAGAACTTAGAATCATGTCTGGCACAATTCAATAAATGTTACTGTTGATGGTTTAAGAATGATTCTTTTGAGATTTCTCTTCTGCCTTACGACTCAATTGACATCATCGCTTTAAGTGTTTTTCGGGCCATGCTTTATTCAGACCTATGCTGAGTTAAAACTATTGTTTCATAAAAAAAAAAAAAAACAAAAAAAAAACAGCTGGTACAATTTTTTCTTACCTATTTAAATTTAAATTACTCAGAAATGAAGCAAAAACAAAAGAAATAAAAAATATATCAATAATAAAGCCAATTTCTTGGTAAGCCAGAAGATAACAACAAAATAATTTAACTAAATACAGACCTTGATACAGAAGGGATTTGTCCACCAAAGAAAGATCTAGACTCAAACAGTCAAGAGAGAGGGCAGCCCAGGTTGTACTAAGTGATATCCTGAGCTTTGCATCTTCATTCAAATAGCACACACTTAATTATGGCCTTCCAGGTGGTGCAGTAGTAAAGAATCTGCCTGCCAATGCAGGAGACTCAAGAGATCTGGGTTGGATATCTGGGTCAGGAAGATTCCCTGCAGTAGGAAATGGCAACCTGCTCCAGTATACTTGCCTGAAAAATTCCATGGACAGAGGAGCCTGGCAGTCTACAGTCTCAGATCAGATCAGATCAGATCAGTCGCTCAGTCGTGTCCGACTATTTGCGACCCCATGAATCACAGCACGCCAGGCCTCCCTATCACCAACTCCCGGAGTTCACCCAGACTCACGTCCATCGAGTCAGTGATGCCATCCAGCCATCTCATCCTCTGGCGTCCCCTTCTCCTCCTGCCCCCAATCCCTCCCAGCATCAGAGTCTTTCCCAATGAGTCAACTCTTCAATGAGGTGGCCAAAGTACTGGAGTTTCAGCGTTAGCATCATTCCTTCCAAAGAAATCCCAGGGCTGATCTCCTTCAGAATGGACTGATTGGATCTCCTTGCAGTCCAAGGGACTCTCAAGAGTCTTCTCCAACACCACAGTTCAAAAGCATCAATTCTTCGGCGCT
The DNA here is from genome assembly GCF_029407905.1 of Bubalus kerabau. Taxonomy (NCBI): domain Eukaryota; kingdom Metazoa; phylum Chordata; class Mammalia; order Artiodactyla; family Bovidae; genus Bubalus; species Bubalus kerabau. Next base: position 21,179,581 of record NC_073641.1, read on the forward strand.
CAGCCTTCTTCACAGTCTAACTCTCACATCCATACATGACCACAGGAAAAACCATAGCCTTGACTAGACGAGTCTATAGGGTTGCAAAGAGTCTGACATGACTACTTGCACTTCTTATTCAAATTATGGTTAGATATTTATCTATTCATGTATTCATTCATTAATTCAACAAAAATTGAGTATCTGTGTTCCAGAAACACTAAGACAAAGAAGATATCTGCCTTCAATCCAAAAAAATCTAGCATTTTATTTTATAACCGTCATAAATATTTACTGAGGATTGGGGGCAGGAAGAGAAGGGGACGACAGAGGATGAGATGGCTGGATGGCATCACCGACTCAATGCACATGAGTTTGGGTGAACTCCGGGAGTTGGTGATGGACAGGGAGGCCTGGCGTGCTGTGATTCATGGAGTCGCAAAGAGTCGGACAAGACTGAGCAAATGAACTGAGCTGAATTGAACTGAGGACTGAATTATAAAATAATTTAAATCATTTATAAAATATGTTTTATTGGTATGAGTTTATATAACCACTATATATTATCGTAGTTGGAAATCCCCTCTTATATTTTTATCTGCCCTCATCAGAAAAAAAGATGGAGCTAACACTAACTCAATACTGGGCTGAAGATATTGAACCATATACCTTGGTGCATAGTCTGTTGGTGGCCTTAGATCAAAGATGTGTGGCATTTATCCAAAGATACTGTGGAACATACAGACCAAAAACCAGAAAAGTATGACCTTTAAAATGAGACATGAATAAAGAACCCCAAAATCTCAAGATTTCTTAATGCAAATAACATTTAGCGTAGATACAGTTAGAGCAGTGCTGTACTCTCCTCTCTATTTTGAAAAATGTTACTCAAAGAAACTTTAGCTTTAATATTTGAAACAGTCAGTACAAAAACATGTTCATATGTTCATTAATCACATATAAATTTAACTATAATGTCTCTGCTATCATTATAGATTTAAATTTAGATATATCCATGTTTCCCTTTAAAGCAATATAAATCAAGCAAAACACAAGCAGCCAGTGACTTGTTTATAAGGATGTCTTATATATGAGGAATAACTGTTAGGTAATGATTGCCGGGAGAAATGTCAATAACCTCAGATATGCAGATGACACCACCCTTATGGCAGAAGGAGAAGAACTAAAGAGCCTCTTGATGAAAGTGAAAGAGGAGAGTGAGAAAGTTGGCTTAAAACTCAGCATTCAGAAAACAAAGATCATGGCATCCGGTACCATCACTTCATGTCAAATAGATGGAGAAACAATGGAAACGGTGACAGACTTTGTTTTTGGGGGCTCCAAAATCACTGCAGATGGTGACTGTAGCCATGAAATTAAAAGATGCTTGCTCCTTGGAAGAAAAGCTATGACCAACCTAGACAGCATATTAAAAAGCAGACATTAATTTGCCAACAAAGGTCCGTCTAGTCAAAGCTATGGTTTTTCCAGTAGTTGTGTTTCGATGTGAGAGTTGGACTATAAAGAAAGCTGAATGCTGAAGAATTGATACTTTTGAACTGTGGTGTTGGAGAAGACTCTTGAGAGTTCCTTGGAGAGCAAGGAGATCCAACCAGTCCATCCTAAAGGAAATCAGTCCTGAATATTCACTGGAAGGACTGATACTAAAGCTGAAACTCCAATACTTTGGCCACCTGATGCAAAAAGCTGACTCATTTGAAAAGACCCTGATGCTGGGAAAGATTGAAGTTAGGAGGAGAAGGGGATGGCAGAGGATAAGATTGTAGGATGGCATTACTGACTCAATGGACATGAGTTTTGGGTGGCTCCAGGAGTTCGTGATAGAGAGGGAACCCTGGTGTGCTGCAGTCCATGGGATCGCAAAGAACTGGACACAACTGAGTGACTGAACTGACTGAACTGAAAATGAAAATCTCTCTAACTCAAATCTATATAAAAACAAGTTTTCTGGATTTAGTGAGTGGGTACTTTATGTCATCTAATATACAAATCACAGCAGGTGACTTTCTATGGGAAAGTTGTTTCTGTATGTCAAAAGTAATATATGTGTGTTTGACATGGAGAGTCAGGTCCACATGGTTATTGAGGTAGGCTCAGGAATGGTGTCTCTATAGGCATGAGACCTGAGCAGAATCTCGTTGTGTCTTATAGTTTGTCCAGAGAGTTGGTAAATCTTTTATCATGAAAGAGATCATACATCATGTAACACAACCAGAAAAACCCATCAGACATTCATCCTCTCTCTCTTTCTCATACACTTTTATTCTCTGTCTTTCACATGCACACACACACACACACAAAATTCTAATGCTTCGATAACAGCTTCTGTCTGATAATACCGATTTGAACCTCTGCCACATACTAGCAACATAATCCAGGATGCATTACTTAACCTTGTTTTGCTTTGGTTTCCTTATGAATAAAAATGGGTTCCAATAATTGAATATTCCCTACCTCCTAGAGTGGTGTTTGAGGATGAAGTGAGAAAATATATTTAAGATGACTGGCACTTGTAGTGAGCATTCAGTAAATGTTGCCTCTAACTAGGTACGAAGATTGAGGCGCAGGAAAATCATAACATGATCAAGGTAATTAAGGTAGCTGGTTCAAGGCTAAGCAGGATTAGAATGAAAGTGCTACACTCAACATACCAACAAATTTGGAAAACTCAGCAGTGGCCACAGGTCTGGAAAAGGTCAGTTTTCATCCCAATCCCAACGAAAGGCAGTGCCAGAGAATGTTCAAACTACCATACAGTTGCACTCATCTCACACGCTAGCAAAGTAATGCTCAAAATTCTCCAAGCTCAGCTTCAACAATACATAAATCAAGAACTGCCAGATATTCAAGCTGGATTTAGAAAAGGCAGAGGAACCATAGATCAAATTGTGAACATCCATTGGATAATATAAAAAGCAAGAGAATTCCAGAAAAAAATCTACTTCTGTGTTATTGAGTATGCTAAAGCCTTTGACTGTGTGGATCACAACAAACTGTGGAAAATTCTTAAAGAGATGGGAATATCAGACTACCTTATCTGTCTCCTGAGAAACCTGTATGCAGGTCAAGAAGCAACATTCAGAACCAGACATGAAACAATGGACTTGTTCCAAATTGGGAAAGGAGTACATCAAGGCTGTATATTTTCACCCCGTTTATTTAACTTATACACAGAGTACATCAGAGAAATGCCAGACTGGATAAAGCACAAGCTGGAATTAAGATTGCAGGGAGAAATATCAATAACCTCAGATATGCAGATGACACCACCCTGTGGTGCAGAGGCAAGTATAGAGGAACTAAAAAGCCCCTTGATGAAGGTGAAAAAGGAGAGTGAAAAAGCAGGCTGAAAACTCAACATTCAAAAAACTAAGATCATGGCATCCAGTCACATCACTTCATGGCAAATAGATAAGGAAACAATGGAAACAGTGACGAACTTTATTTTCTTGGGCTCCAAAATCACTGCAAATGGTGACTGCAGCCATGAAATTAAAAGATGTTTGCTCCTTGGAAGAAAATCTATGACAAATATAGACAGCATATTAAAAAGCAGAGACATTACTTTGCCGACAAAGATCTGTATCGTCAAAGCTATGGTTTTTCCAGTAGTCATGTATGTATGGAAGAGCTGGACCATAAAGATGGCTGAGTGCCAAAGAATTGATGTACATTAGAAAGGTTCTGGAGAAGACTCTTGAGAGTTCCTTGGAGAGCAAGGAGATCCAACCTAAAGGAAATCAGTCCTGAATATTCATTGGAAGGATTGATGCTGAAGCTGAAGCTCCAATACTTTGGCCACCTGATGTGAAGAGCTGATTCACTGGAAAGACCCTGATGCTGGGAAAGATTGAAGGCAGGAGGAGAAGGGGATGACAGAGAATGAGGTGGTTGGGTAGTACCACCAACTCAATTGACATGAGTTTGAGCAAGCTCCAGAGGATGGTAAAGGACAAGGAAGCCTGGCGTGCTGCAGTCCATGGGGTCACAAAAGTCAGACATGACTGAGCAATTGAACAGCAACAACAATGATTCCCAATTCAGTGTTCTTTATTTTATACTAAATTGTCTCGTGAACTGGCAGCTAATGATATAATTACTTTATTTTTAATGTTTTGTATTTGTGCCTTGTCTCCCCAAGTAAATTATAGTTGTTTTAAAGGCTAAATCCATAGATTAGTGATTTTATCAACCACAGGCTCTAGGTGGAGAGCTCTTGCTGTTGGGGACTCAGTGTTCATTTGTTAATTATTAACTTTTGACACAGTCTTCAACCTGAAACTCTTTTATTCATCCCATATATCTCATTCTTCACTGGCTCAAACTATTAAGTCAGCCATTACAGTTTTTGCACAAAATTGGAATTGCACTGTGCACAGCCACTGACTACTTTCTCTGTAATTCCCCGGAGAAGAACATGCAATTTCCTACTATATTTCTGCAGTGAGAAGAAAATAATATAATTCACCTCTGCTTTAGTTTCTCCATATATACAATTTGTATACAGCATTACTCAATCACAAAAGAATTCCCATATAATTTAGCTTATTGCTATGTAAATTCAGACATAACCCAGACCACAATATCATCCCAAGAATATAATAGGTACCCATAGGGAAAACCTGGTAGAATATCTCAAGAGTGGTGATTATTTTTTAGTGTTGGATAACAACTTTTATATAAAGGTGCTCCACTCATGATGCATTTATGTCACTATTAAGTACACTCACCAGTAAGCTAATATTTAAGATTTTCTTTTATACATCTCTATTAGAATGTACTAGTGTACTAGACATTACAAATTACCACTGCGATTTCCTTTGGAGTTACTTTTAAGAGTCAAACGTTTCCTTGAAAATCAGCTTCCTAAACAAACGTCTTAAATATGCCTTTGAAAGTTTTAAGTTGCTTGTAATTGGCATTTCACATTTTGAGAACTTAACAAGCATTCAGCAGCAAGTATGTAGATCCTACAATTTTTTCAGTTTTCTCCCCATACTCAGGATGTTGTTAATATGCATTCAAAGGAGAAGCTAGTAACTGAGTCACAGGAACAGATGGACCAATTTGTCCTTCTGTAGACCTAAGCCCTTGAGCCCATTATCTGACCCTCAGGAACCTTCCCAGCCTTCCAAGTCCTCGGCTGTATAACCAGGAGTTCATCTCCTGTGTAAGTGTGGATTGAGAAGGGTAAAGACTACCCTTTCCAGGTTAACCCAGGTTGAGAGAGAAGGGAAGAACTTGCTGAGCCTTGCTTTCCAAGGAGCATTAAAAAGATACTCAAAGGACTGGAGAGTGCTCTCTGTAGGAAAGTACTGGACAATTATACTGTCTCATGAACAGAAAACCTTCAGATGACTTAAAAATAGCCAAATGAAAGGACAACCAGTTTCAAAGTTTGTTGGCCTATGTCACTCCTCTAGGCATTCTGTGTTTCCAGATCAATCTCATTAGCTAGAAATAGAATCTACTAAGCCTTATTAGGAGTCTGGCATTTTGTTTGAGAATCCAAACTTTTCTGTTCGAAAACTAGGGCAAAACTCATTTATATATCAACAGGGATATGAGAGAAAGAGAATACCAGGGAAGTTATTGTATTATAAATATGTAGAACATAATAGTTTGAAGAGGAGAGATTTCTGATGAGCCCAAATAAATATCAGGATGTAACACACAACTGAAAAGAGCTTCAATTTACACAGTGTAGCAATGAATTATGGGCCCATTAGGGTAGAAATCATAATAAGCCATTAATTTAAATAAGAGCCCCGATATGCATATAGTATTGTGTTTCACCAATTAGAAAGTGCTTTCCATGAGTCACTTTTCACATTAGATGACTCAGGGCAAGTGAGATCCTGGATCTGATAACATATTGAGGGAAGTCCACCCATCATTTTTGTGTCCTGGTAAATTCCAGTGACTCCACAACTGGATGGAAATGGCTCTCAATTTTGAATACTTTTCTTTAAGTGAATTTGGGGTGGGGGGAGGTGTGAGTGTCCTTCTTCAATGCCTACCATATTTGAGATGCAAAATACTTCGGAAAGTCTTTTGCTTCAACACTCTGACTTGTGAAAAATTAATCTTGACATAAAATTAATCTTTTTCTTTGTTCACTAAGGCCTAGTGGTGTCAACTTCCTTTAGCGATTTACGGGCAAAAAGCTAATTCCTAGTGCTGCTCTAATATAATTGCTAAACATGAGACGTTGTGGGGATGAGCTAATTCTACCTTCCTCATTGGATTCTACCATGGTTCCTTGGAGGCTGCTCATCCACCACTGTGCCAGTTTTACTATCTGTGACTTGAGGCTAGTAGAAGGAACAGCTTATCTGAGGTTCAGCACCAGGAAAGCAAGGACAACAGAGAGAAATAAATTGGCCAGAATGAGTGATATTAGCCAGAATGCTGCTCCCAAGTCCACAGCAAGACCATCTACAGTGTGGAAGGCAGCTCAGACGTGGGTCAGTTTGTTCAGGAGACCACACGTTAAAATCTGCTGCATTGTTTTTTTCATCATTTTCATTTGAAAAAAAAAAAAAAAAGAGAGAGGTGGCTCCTTTGTGAGGCTGTTAATTCCATAACATTATTTTGTCACCTCACCTTCTCATCACTTTATTGTCATCAGACTTTAGTACATGGTTCCCACATAGAAGATGCTTCTCTTTTATGTTTTAACCAGGTCTCTATCATGGCCTACAATATGCAAATGTTAGAAAAGAGAGAATGAAAGCAGTAATTGTATAAAGAGAAAATGAGTGGAAAAAAATACAGGAAAGTGATCCTTCCATGCTCAATTTTAGCTGAATACAAATTGTTCATATCTTTGTCTCAGTGTTCAGAAATGAAATATCTGAAGACTAAAGGATCCCAGATCTTTATCTGATCCTGCCTCTTAAGTTTGGTCTATATGGAAAACAGCACAGACTCTAATTCAGGCTCTGTAATAAAAGACTCAGCTGTGATCCAAAGTGTTTTCAATATTTTTCTGATAGACTTATAGTGATTTTTCATGAAAAGCACTTGATTCAAATGTCATTACTTTATCTTTTAGTGTTTTAGTCAACAATAAATGATATTTTCTCTGATACACTCCTCTCAAAATGCTAGAAAAGCTTATGGCAAACTGCCATTTCAACCATTTATGCTGCACCAGGAATGTGGTATTAAAACATAGAAACTGGGAAAAATTAACTAAACTACTCCTATACACTTCAAAAGAAGTGACAGAAAACCTGGTAAAGTAATAATGGTATGATTATACTCAACAGATTGATGTATTTGATAACATTTGATATATTTAAAACATCGATACATTTGATATATTCTCAATAGATTGATATATTTGATAACATTTCAGAAAACTTTGCACTCTAACATTTTAAGAGATCACAGGGCATATTTTAAAAAGTAACCATACCGTCCAGGGTGGTTAGTTATACTTCATGTCATCAATATTTCATGGGATTTATGATCAAACATTCTGGTTCAAATTCTATGAACACTACAGAGAAAAGAAGGTTAAGGTGGTAGGAAAGAGGGAGAAAGTGGGGAGGAGAATAAGAAAGGATGGAGAGAGAGGAAGAGAGAAGACAGGAAGGGGAAAGGTAGATGTGAGAGAGGAAGTAGCAATCACTCAAGCCCATGTAGGGTCATCTTACAAGTGATGCTTAAGAGTATCTTCATCTCCAGGGAGTAAGGAGGGAATTGCAAAGTGATCGAATAGGACATACACCTGGATAAAATCCCAGTGCATGACTTTCTTGAGACCAAACAGTATTTAAAACTGGAGAAAGTAGAAGAGAGAGCTTTTGAAATCTGTCCAGAGATTTTAAAATAATTCAAGTAAGGATCTGTTAAAACCAGAAAGGGAACACATAGCTCTTTCTTGTCTTCCATACTTTACTCTCCCACATTAAGTTAACATCTCTCCGGTTTGCCCTGCGGTTAGTCAGCTTGCATGGTGGAATGTCCAGCATTCTTGGACAATGTTAGGGTCTGTCTGGGGTCTGCCCCATGGCACCATTTCCAGATTTTTCCTGCAGGTATGTCATCTTAGTGTGCTGTTCAGCCCCCAGTGGGCTTCCCTTTTGCATTTCCTCATTTACCTTCTGTTCTCTTATTTCCTTCAGTTGCCATCATTGTCCCTGGGGTGCAGCATGAGTGCTTCTAGCAACTCTTAACTGCACATTTGTTGTTACTGTACGATTAAGGTACCTGGATATTATAAAATGCGAATACTTAGTATTTTGAAACATCATTCCCTCTGGGGGGAGGGCAAACAGAACATCTGAGAAAGGGTCAGAGTTCAGAACCAGATCCATCAGAGTCTGACTTTCATTTGGATTGGTCCATTTTTTCATACTGCACACATGAGCCCAGCTGTGTGCCCCTCCCATAGAACAGGGCTCACCAAGTGATGATGGGGACTGTAGAGCGTACTGAGGACAGTCAGGGTGAGCTCCTTACATGGGTTCCCAGGAGGAAATGATGCTTGCCAGGTGGCAGTAGCCAAGAGGTTACCAATGAAACTACGAGAACTGGAGCCTGGACCATAGATGAAGATTCTTCCCTAAGTAATACACTTGGCCTTAATGAGAAATTAGCAACATGGTCCAGTTAAGAAAATGCATTGGGGTAAGAGTAGAGCTTTCATAATGCTGGTAGGAGAAACACATATTAGTTTCATTGAATTAGTTTGTTCATACAGTTATTGTTGGCACCATAGCAAAAAAGATTAAAAGCTCCTTTAGCTACTCGATCTAGAGTCTAATAGACGCAGTGGGAATAGGAGCTCCACGATTCACTGACTTCCTCACCTGGGACAAAGCACTTAGCCTCTCAGAGTCTCAGTATAGTCCTCTGTATGAAAGGATAATAGTAATTCATACACAGGGAAAATGATCCCTTTGTCTTCTGTATCTTCTTGTTCAGTCACTAATTCTTGTCCCACACTTTGCAACACCATGGACTGTAGCCCACCAGTCTCCTCTGTCCATGGGATTCCCCAGGCAAGAATACTGGAGTGGGTTGGCATTTCCTCCTCCAGGGAATCTTCTCCACCCAGGAATCAAACCAGCATCTCTTGCACTGCAGGTGAATTCTTTACCACTGAGCCACCTGGGAAACCCACTCCACTCCTCAGCTCCCTGACAAAACCACACTTTTCCATAGTTTTGCATGTCTCACTAGCTCTAGGCCCTCCCTCTCCTGTCACTCCTGAATCTATTTTATGCTGTTTCTTATCTGATTTTACTAATAAAATGGTCCTTATTCAGATGAACAATAATCTTAGTACCTTCAAATAAAATGAATCTTCCATCTCTTATTTGCTGTCTCAGCAGGATTCACTGCTTTTAGCATCCCTGACCTGATATGTTCTGTCCTCCTATCTTTCCTAATACTACCTCTCTTGGCCTAATCTGTGAGGTCTGGGACACCTGGCATAGCTGAGGCCTCTCTGTGTTTTCACCCCCCAGGACACTAGCTCAGGCTTGTTCAAATGGTGGTAAAAGGGTTCCCAGTATCAGGAGAGGGCAAGCCTCACAGAACAAGCACTTAGTGAGCGTCTGTTTGTATCATGTTTCCTAGCAATCTCTTGGCCAATGCCCAGAATCAGTGTAGGATGGGCAACCCAGTATGGAGTCATAGGGAGAGGATCAACTTCTGGCAGACAACTGGAAGGGCTCTGTTGACTAGTTTCACTCCCCACAGAAGCCTGTGAAACTTAAAAAAAAAAAAAAAAATTAAGCCTCTAGAAATGGCCCTAAGGAGAAATAGCAAATGAAGAAACAACTACACAAGAACATCTACAAAAATTCAGTAAGAAGGTGAAAGTCTGTGCTGTTAGAACCACAATTGCTCCCCCTCACTTCTTTCCCAGTTCAGTGAAGTTGGAGGCCCTACTCTTGGCTGGTACAACCAAGAATGTGGGGCTCCCTTTCCTCGACAGCTCCTGGCTAGAGGGCTTTCTTCCCAGGAGGAGCAGGGCTTCAGTGTTTCTTATCCTACCCCAGTGCCTGTTGCTAAAATTAAGCCCTGGATGAGTGCAGGGAAGAGAGGGAAGCGCTCCCTCTTCCATCCTTACCCCCAACCCCAGCCAGAATGGAGAATGGAGATAGCATCTTGTACGCAGCCCCAAAGGATGCTGAGGTCCTCATGCCTCTCTCCTGGGCTCCTGATACTGTGGTTCTGCACCAGGAGAAGCAAGCCTAGAGAACATCAGGCTGCCGCTGCCAAGCCATCACTAAACTCAGCTTCTAGAGTGAGACCATCTCTCAGTCCCACTGAGAGAAGCTTGTCATGGCCTCCATCCCTGTCTTCAGAGCTGTGGTTTAGAGATTTTGTCTGGGAGGAGAAGCAGTCTATAAAATAAATAGTTCTTAGTCTCTTCCCAGAGGAACTGGCTTAATTTGCAACAAAGCATGGAGAAATTCAAGTTTAAGAGTGCTCTCAATAACAATGGAGGCCATGGTGAAATTGGGAGAGTCAAGATACAGGATAAATCACAGGCTAGTTTTTAGGAGAGTATCAGGAATTGGACCATTAGGAGAAGTGCCACTGGGGTCAGAACCTATACTGAACCCTGCCCTCAGAATCTATGCCTTCAAAGGGGCCATGGTCTGGTTGTATTTGTTTGTAGAGCACTTTGTGCCCCAGGCCCTCTCTACCTCCACCACCAGTAGGTTAGTCTAATCTCTGATCATCTCTCACCTGTACACTACCAAATCCTCCTCACTGGTGCCCAGATAAGGAACACCCTCTAACCGAGGTGCAATTCAATAAGATCTACAGCTGTAACCAGAAAAAAAGTCATTTGCCATTCAAAACTAATCCTGTTGTGTGCTCCCCCTCTACAGAGACTGAAACATGGACCTTTAGTGATGTTTGATTTAGTGCTGACCATCTCGAACTCTCATTTCCTGCCTGTGTCTGTCACTTCTTCCAGCACCATGGTAAAGCTTCAGCCCCTCCTCTGCCTCTACCCACCCCCAAGTCCACGCTCTCTCTGGACCTCTCTTTCAAATTTTATGATGCTGGAGGGGATTCTCCTTTATCGAATGCCTGTTCAGTCTCTGTTCTCTCTCTCTCTCTCTCTGTCTCTGGCCTGGACCTCCTCCCAGGGAGCTGTCCTCTACCCTGTACATGGCGGAATGCCTCACCTGTATGAAGAATATATATCTTTCTTTGATCCTGTCAAAAGAGTGGTATCACGAGTTTTTACATCAGAATTTGACCTTGAAAGGGAGCTTCCCGTGTCACAGTGAGGTGCAATGATACCCCTTCCACCATCTTTAAATTCTTTCATGGCTTCCATTTCATTTATTTTTATCATAAAGTCTAAAACCCTTGGCTTGGCCTACAACGTATGGTCCGTCCCCATCTTTCTGGTTTCTTTGCTTGTCTCTTGTTGGTCGTGCTCCCCACTGTCCCATGGTCTACTCAGGACATGTGTACCTGTTATTTCTTCTTGAAATGCTCCTCTTCCTCCTCATTCCTAGTCTTTACTTAATTTGCTCTTGGTCTACATAACTCAGCTCAAAAATCAGTTTCTCAGAAAGGCTTTGCCTGATACCTCAATGCAGCCCTCCCAACTAGGTCAGATATACTTTTCTTCAAGCTCTGACTTTGGTTAAACTTTACATCTATATATGTCATAGTTTGATGAATATGTATCTCCTTCACTAGACCATGACCCCCATGAGGTCAATGACTTTATATTTTCTCACCATTGTACCTTCAGTGTGTAGACCACTGTCTAACCCACTGTAGATATTCTGATAAATCTTTGTTTAGTTTGAAGTAAATGAAGACTCTTCACAGCATAATATATGTGTGATTTCTAAAAGCATAAGTACTATGTTAGAATAAGCTAGGTTACGTTATAATAACAGCCCTGCCCACAAAGCCACATACATTCACAAATTTCAGAGGCTTAAAACAACAAAGGTTGTTTTCTCACTGATGCTACATTTCCCTTGTGCTTTATCAGGGGACTCTATTCCATCTCAAGCTTCCTGGGTGGATCAGTGGTAAAAACCTGCCTGTGCAATGCAGAGATCTTCCCCTGAGTTGGGAATATCCTCTGAAGGAGGAAATGACAACCCACTCCAATATTCTTGCCTAGGAAATCTCATGAACAAAGGAGCCTGGTGGCTACAGTCCATGGTCATAAAAGAGGTGGACACAGCTTAGTAATTAAACAACAACTGTTCCATCTCATCTGTGTTCTGGGACTCAGGCTGATGGAAGCTACCACTTGGAACATTATCTATTTTAGTGAGAAGGGGTAGAGAGACAAGGATTTTTCCACACTGGCAATTAAAAACCCCAGAAAGGGCAGAAACATACTTCATCTCCATGTGCTATCAATTAGCCAGAACTAGTCTCATAGCCCTGCCCATCTAAAAAGGGGGCAAGGAAATGTAATCCTCTCAAGTATTGAGAAGAAAGAACCACATGTGTGAGACCATTAGAAATCTTTTCACTGTTGTATTAGTATAGAGCTGTGTGTGGTTAAAGTTCAAGTTGAATTTGAAGGATTAAAGAAAAAACTCAACAGGACATAGTAATTGAACTGGGCTGAAGAATGAGATTTGGAGAGTCTGGGTGAGGAAGCACAGCCAGTAGAGGAAGCAGCATGAACATAATCAAAATGTCTGTATGAGTATGTGTCTAGGTCGCGCTGAAGAGTGATCAACCTTGCTGAAGCAGAGAGTGGGTGTCGGGAAACTGTGGGGAATGACATTGGAGTGACAGATTTGACCATTAGCACACCCATGCTCCTCTCTTAGTATTTTTGTTCTCCAGAATAAGGAATAATGTAGAAATATCCTCAGAATAAGGAATACAGTATGCAATTTTAGGCATATTAATCAACCTTACTTGATTGTACTTTCTTCATTTCTAAAATTCCAAATTGTCAGCTGCTCCTTGCCCAGACTCTTTTTGGTTGGCACAGCAGTTCAGAAAGAGCTGCGCCTGACTTAATCCGTCTTTTCAGTCAACTGTCAATTCATGAGCAGGTAAACACCAGTGACCCTGCTTCTTTATGAGAACAGTGTCTTTAATCTTATCTTTAATTGCCATTTCTAGGGACTTAACTGCGTGGAGAGACTCTTAACAATGATCCAAAGTGAAGGATAGTGTCAAATAATAGATTTTATGAAAACCTGGATGCAATTGAAGGACATCATCAATAAATCTGCCCCCAAGAAACTGGTAATATTCAGTCAATACAATTTGACCTGTTTTCTCCCACCTTACATTTGTTAGGTGTCTTGGCATTGGGAAAGAAACAGAAAGGGCATACTGTCTCCGTTCTATAGATGCTTTTATTCGGATAGCATTTCCTCCAAATATCTGTTTCAGTTCTACTAATAAGAAACAGATATTCGGGGAAAATGATATCCAAATAAAAGCATATGTTAAGCAAAAAGTGTTAACCATTAATAGAGCTATGTTTTGCTTATTAAGCCCTCTGTTCATTGATCCTCAGAGGGAGTATAGTCTAGTGACTAAGTATGGTCTCCAGAGCCAGCCTGCCATATGGGGTGTGTGTGTGTGTGTGTGTGTGTGTGTGTGTGTGCGCGCGCTCAGTCATGTCCGACTCTTTGCAAGTCCATGGACTGTACCACAGGTTCCTCTGTCCATGGAAATTTTCCAGACGACAATACTGGAGTAAGTTGCTATTTCCTCCTCCAGGAGATCTTCCTGATCCACAGATTGAACCCATCTCCTGTGTGTCCTGCATTGGCAGGTGGATTCTCTACTACTCAGCCACCTGGGTGAATGTTATTTAATCATGATATTGTCATTAAAAATCACGAATGTTATTAAATCATGCTTTTATGGCAAGTCCACACTGCTGTGGATTAAGTTCCGTCCTCTGAATAATTCCTATGTTGAAGTCCTAGCTTCTAATGTGACTGTATTTGGAGATAGGTTTCTAGGAGGTAATTAAGATTAAATGACATCAGAAAGGCAAGGTCCTACTCTGAGAAGATTGGTGGTACTCATTATAAGGAGAGGAGCAAAAAAAAAAAGGAAAGGAGGAAAGGGAGGCTCTTTTCCTGATGTGCATACACCCAGGAAAGGCCTTGTGAGCACACAGATAAGGTGGCACTCTGTAAGCCAGGAAGACCTGTCACCTGAACCGAGCCATGCTAGCACCCTGATCTCACACTTCCAGCCTCCAGGACTGAGAGAAAATGCATTTTTGCTTAGGTTTAAATCACCTAGTCTATGGTATCTTCTTTTTTTGAAAACTTTTTTATATGCGTATGGCCTGTTAACAGGCTTTCCAGGTGGCTGTAGTGATAAAGAACTCACCTGCCAAAGCAGGAGACATAAGTGATGTGGGTTTGATCCCTGGGATGGGAAGATCCCCTGGAGAAGGAAATGGCAATCCACTCCAGTATTCTTGCCTGGAGAATCCCATGGACAGAAGAGTCTGGTGGGCTATGGTCCAAAGAGTTGCAAAGAGTCAGACATGACTGAAGCAGCTTAGCAGCATCATAGCTGGTTAACAATGCTGTGATAATTTTAGGTGCCCAGCAAAGGGACTCAGTCATATATACATGTATTTATTCTCCCCCTAAACCCCCTCCACATAACATTTAGCAGAGTTCCCTTTGCTGTACAGTAGGTCCTTGTTGGTTAATTTTAAATATAGCAGTGTGTATATGTCGATCCCAAACTCCCTAACTATCCCTTAGCAGCCTGAGATGACTAATACACTCACCTATTAAACGAGGATAACCATCATGCCTATCTGATAGCATGTTTCTAGTGGATTGAATGTGTGAATATATGCTGAGCTCTTAAATTGATTCTTGGCCTACAGTAAGTACTTAATAGACCTTAGCTAATACTACTGATATTTCCCTCTCCAATCTCTCATTTGATAATGGCGGATTCATGTTGATGTATGGCAAAACCAATACAATATTGTAAAGTAATTAGCCTCCAATTAAAATAAATAAATTTAAATTAAAAAAAAAAAAGAATTCTACTTTTTCAGTCAGATCTGGATTGGACTCTCAGCTCTGTCTCCTATAAGCTATATGATCTTGTTCAAGTTATTAATTTCTCCCAGCCTAAGTTTTGTATCTATAAATGTGGCTAACAGCATGTTGCCTGCCTCATAGGGTTGTTGTAAGATTTGAAAGAGATATGTATGTAAATATCTGGCGCACAGTAAGCAGCCTATATGTGCTGTTTACTGTCATTGTTAGAGGCTTACAGAGCTTCCTAGTTTATATTATCTGAGTAAGAAACTCTCATCTTGAGAAAACTTGGAGGAGCCAATAACAGCACTTTCTCCTGAAACTTGGAACTCTAAAGATATCCTTCCCAGGACCATTCTTCCTTTTATTTTGTCATTGTGAGATATTTGCTTTGTGCAATTTTACTTTCATTTAATATAAGCCCATAATATCCTTCTCTCCATCCTGATGTCAGTCTTATATTACCAATTCGAAAGAGCATGGGCTGTGCCCCTTAAACTCAAATTACTTAAAACAACAGCATTAAAGCACTGGGTGTGACTACTGCTTTTGCAATGAAACTGAAGACGGCCGAGCGACAATTTTCTCACAGCTATTGAGTGCAAGATTTGCAAACCTGGTTATTATCTCCTAATGTGAATTCCCTTGGAGGAGGGCATGGCAACCCACTCCAGTGTTCTTGCCTAGAGAATCCCATGGACAGAGGAGCCTGGCAGGTTACAGTCCAGAAGGTCATAAAGAGGTGGACACGATTGAAGCAACTTCGCATGCATGCCATGTGATTTAAGGACTCCATAAATATGTCATGGAACATAGGGGTCATGAATATCCTTACGTTGATGTGTAGACAAAGGAGTATTAAGTACAGTGTGCGTGTGTGCTCAGTCTGTCAGGACTGCCAGGCTCCTCTGCCTATGGGGTTTTCCAGCAAGAATATTGGAGTGAATTGCCAATTCTTCCCCCAGGGGATCTTCCTGACCCAAGGACCGAACCTGAGTCTCTTATATCTCCTTTATTGGCAGGTGGATTCTCTACTACTGAGCCACCTAGGAAGCCCATAAGGCACAGCACTGCTTCTTAAAGTTTAATGAATGAGTCACCTGAGGAGTATGTTAAAATGCAAGTTCTGGCTCAGGAAGTATAGGATGGGACCTGGAATTATGAGGTTGCTGGTCCCCATGCCCCTCTGAGTAGAAAGGATATAGAGGCTTTTAGCATTAGTGACTTTGAAGGCTTTGGGCTATTTTTGTTATTTAAAAAAATTTTTTTTTACATTTTTGTATTCACTCTAATGTACACTGGAAGAAAGAATCGTTTTTAATATGAATGGGAATTAAAAGTCAACATGGTAGAGATTCAAATCGGACATGATATAACTACCTCGGTTTCTTTCTCCATATACTCTGTGTTCCTAAATCATCCACAGTGGCTTTGTCATCTACCCCTTTTCCATCAAATGGGGAAGAAGCACTCCTTGGAACTTATTTCCCAGTGTTAACCTTCCATAACATACTAAATCACATAACCCTTCCTAAGAAGCTCACCTTGTTTTC
Source organism: Bubalus kerabau (assembly GCF_029407905.1). Lineage (NCBI taxonomy): Eukaryota > Metazoa > Chordata > Mammalia > Artiodactyla > Bovidae > Bubalus > Bubalus kerabau. Next base: position 21,196,145 of record NC_073641.1, read on the forward strand.
TGACCTCTGCAACCTCAAGTTCTCGTTTTCACCAATAAGTCATGTGTGAATTCTGTCCTCTGGCATCTCCTCATCTCTGTTGATCTCTTCTTGGGAAGTCCCATCCATCCACTGACACGGATTCATTTGTTACTTCAGGCCTTTGGAATCACTCTGAATCAATATCTTTTGTCTTAAAGGTTCTCCTGAGTTTTAGTCTTACATACCCAGTGGATTTGATATTTATGACCTGTCAGCCTTCGAACTCAACAAGTTGAAAACCAAAGTCTTCATATTTCTTAACCCTGGGCAACCGGCTTAATGACCACTGGGTTGTTTTACTCCCTTTATAAAAACTTTCAGTGACTCTCTGTTTACTAGGGAATGAATCTCTATCTCTTTAGTCTGACATTGAAAACCCTCCTTTCTCAAACCTCACCCTTTTTTTCTACTCATATCTTCCAATGCTCATCAATATGTGACTGACTTAAGTTTGTCAACATCTTCCTGTTCCCAGGGCATGCTTTGACATTCAGTCTTCATAGCGTTTTTGTGCTGAGTTAAATACCCTTACACTGATCTTTGCTTATCCAAATGCTACATGTCTTTCCAGGCCTATGTGAGATGCTACCTTCTTTCTGGTATAGTCTCGATTCCCCTCCCTGACGGGAATTCCTCCTCTTCTGAGCTGCTGTAACACGTGTTCCCTGCTATTCAGACAGTACCTGCTATGCTCTGTGTTCCAGATCTGATCAAATGTCTGCCATCTGAAGTCCCATGTCCTCCAGCTTTCTGGCATCACTACTTTCTTTAGCAGCTAGGGAACATGACTCAAGCCCCATGCCTTGGAATGACAGGCTCTGACTTCCTTCCTTCCTTTCTAGGCTTATGTTCCTCTGCTACATTGAGAGGAAGCGGGAGTTGTCAACTATCTATTCCAAGCCAGTTCATTACAACTCAATTCTCTTTATTTACCCAGCTCCTAGTGGAGTAGGAAATGGCTATCTCCACTCCAGTATTCTTGCCTGGAAAATTCCATGGACAGAGGAGACTGGCGGTCTACAGTCCGTGGGGTCAGTTGGACATGATTGAGCACAGACACTCACACACACACCCAGCTCCTAGAGCTGCTTTTAGCTCTTCCTTCAGACTGGTTTCCTCCTATTGGCCACCATCTGAAATGTCCAAACTCCACACCTCCTCTATTATTACCCCAAATACCACTAACAGCAAGTTAAAGCTTTACTGAAAGTTTTGGGATAATACAAGCTAAGCACAAAGGAGTCAATTGGAGTATAAATGATGGAATCAGAGCTCCTAGACCTCTGTCAGACACTCCCTAACCAAGCCCATCCACAGTCATGGGACCCCCATCTTCAGCCTTTTCCCCTCCCATCTGCTCTCCTAGGGTCATAACTCTCCCATAATCCAGAGTTCAAACCCCTTTTACTTCTTCATGCAGAATGTTTCATCATTCCTGTTGCTTAAAATTTACCTGTTTATATTATACACTATAGTCCCCAGTTCCATACTCAAATAGCTTCTTAAGTGTTTTCCTAAACCTGATAGCCGTTCTGTCCCTCAGAGGAATTCTGCCGTCCTGAAAGTGTCTTGGGTCTGTCAGATCAAAATAAATTAATTTTTATAACCGCAGCACAATGAGATATGCAAAATTATTATTGACTTATTTTTGGATGTCTCATTTTTTTTCTATTTCAGTTGAAAACCATTATATGCTCCTAGGGAAAGAGCATATAGACTCCAGCATTTTATTACATCCCAATATGAGGGGGTAAAAAACAGAGTTTGAATTCTTAATTCACCAGGTTTAAGGTTTGTGACTTTGGTCATGTACTTCTCCTGGGGGACCCTCAGTTTCCTGAGCTGTAAAGTGTAATAGTATCTGCCCCATATAAATGCGAGGATTTAGGTTATTTCTATAAAAATCATTTAGTTAGAGTCCTGACACACAGTTAAAAATGTTTGTTGAAAGTAAAACGGTTACTCCAGTGAGGTTTATTAAACTTTCAGTTGGATACAGTGTATATTGCAGGATCCTGAGAGCTATTTGATGCTCTGACTTTCCTGTCTCAGTCTATCATGTTTACTCTGGAGTCAGTTCCATAGAGCTCTATCCTTAATTGAAGAGACAGGAAATCATGACTTTAAAACTCTCAGTGTTAAGCCTAAATGACACATTAGTTTAGAGACCTAGGAGTAATTATGGAAGTATCTTCTCAAATTGTAATGTTTTCCCCTGCCTTAGTGCTAGCAATCAAAACCACTGAATTAATCTGAGCAGGGTTAGGACTTTGGATCTAAGGAAAATCACTTAAATTTGAGGCATTACGTGTGCAGTACAAGATGTTCCAGCTTCCAGTGCTCTCAATTCTGTTTGAAAGAAATTGTGCAGGGGACCAGAGATCCATCTCCAGACCTCTGAGCCCCATAACGTCTGGGCAGGCCTCCGGAAGTCTGATGCTGATTCCAGAAGGAGGGAATTCTCCTAGTTTGCTTAAGGGTTAGCTACTCTCTGGGGATAAGGGATGTGGAGTGGAGATCAGGATGTGGACATTTCCATTATGCCCTGAAATTGCACAAAACCCACTACAAGAGGTGTTCACTAAATGTTTCCCAATTTTGTTGGCTAATCTCTAGCTGAAATGCTTTTTCATGTATATTTGAAATTTCTCCATGTCTTTTAAAGTACAGCAAAGAGGCAACTCGTTTGCTGCTTTTCCAAATTCCCCCAGTTGAAGTAAATCACTATTTCCTCCCCTTCTATATTCCTAGAGCATAAAGTAAAAGTACTTATCAGAATCTTTGGTTAATGATAATGATGGAAGGTCAGAATTGTTCTTTTAAGTTCAAACTTGAAAGTCAAATTTCCACTTACTGGCTGTTAGACCCTGGGCAGGTTATTTAACCACACTCTGTATTGGTGTTTTCACTTTTATTTTTCATAAACTACTGAAACATTAGGCAGAAAGCTTTTTGATAGCAGTGACCATATTTATATGATCATGAAAGTCATAATGGTTCTGTTTTTAATATCTGATTTACCTGAATGTGAATGGTTTCTAAGAGTAAAGTAGCTTTTAATGGTATAATTTAGAATGTGTGGCAAGATCAGAAATGTACATAAACCAAATTACTCAACACACCTTTGTAACTCTTAATTACTTTTTATATATAACAAAATAAGGCTAAATCAACTTTTTAAAAAACTTGGAAATGATCATAACCATAATTTAAACTTACCACTTGTCATATATAAAGCTTTCCTTGCACAGACATGTGAGGTGGCAAAATAGGAAAAGTAAGTAAATATTTTATAAAATTCTCTCTTATTGAAAGTATTACAGAAATTAAAATTCATATTTCCCTAAGGATGTTTTATTTGTGAATGGAAGAATAAATAGGGAACATTTCACTGCAATGAACTTTTTTTTTTCTCCTCTGAAAACTTAAAAAAAGAGGGAACAAGAATCTGAAATATTAGAAAACTGTCACATTTGTTATGGCAAATACTGTGATCCTGAATAAAGCTTTTCTCTTTTGTTTCTCCTGTTTGGAACCAAAAACTGCCAGTACTTTAACATATAAATACAAATTCATTTAGCCATAATTTTGCACAGTGTTGTTCAAAACAATCATTTCTTTCAATGACTCCAAGTAAAATTCCTGGTTCTCCTTATGAGTATAGCATCACTCGCACCCTCTCCTTAAGGCACATCCACCCCACCTGCTCTTCCACACCTTTCTCAACAGAGGTAACATTGGAAGAGTTCAGACTTCAACATAAGATTGATTCCATATTAGTTTTCCAAGGCTGCCATAGCAAATTATCACAACACAGATAGTTTTAAACAACAGAAATTTATTCTCTGACAGTTCTGGAGACCAGAAGTCTGAAATCAAGGTGTCAGCAAGATTCATTTCTCCTGGATGCTTTAGGGAAGTTTCCATTTATTGCCTCTTTCCTAGCTTCTGGTGGCTCCAGGTGTTCCTTGGCTTGTGGAAACATAACCAACATCTCTGTAGTCTTATGGGCTTCTTCTCTGAGTATTTCTCCTCTTCTCTTCTCTTCTAAGAACACATCATCGGATTTAGGGACCACCCTAATCCAGGATTATATCTCAAGGTCTTTAATTGCAACTGCAAAGATGCTTTTTCCAAATAAGCTCACATTCATAGGTTCCAGTTGGATGTATCTTTCATGGACTCACTACAGGTTTGTTGGGATTAAGGCTATGTTCTTGTCAAAGATGTACCAACCACAAAGACTATTTGCATGAAGTCAACATTTCTTCTGCCTTATTTGCCTGAGTTGTTCAAGCTTACATTATACTTCCAAAGGGATATTTAATAGCTAGAGGTTCCTATTCACTGACCTTGAAGAGAGGCACTTTCCTAGAGAAGGGGTATACAGTCCTTTCCTGGCCTTTTCTATAAGATAGGCTTAGCTGTGTAATAACTTGCCTAGAGCCAGTTCCACTGATTGTCCATCAGGATGGCATGTTACAGAAATTGTCTCTGAATATGATAGGAATAAGTATGTGTATGAAGCATTTCATAGACAAATGCAGTTGCACGTTTTCAACCAAGTGCCCATGTGCTTGCCTAAATATTTTCACATTTTAGACCCTTATTATATTGGGGAAAATAATATTAATGAGGATATAACATCTAATTTTTAAGATTCTGTGGGGCAGGGGCCAATTTTGAAGAAAATATTATAGGTACAATGTCCTTAAACTGTTAACAAGATTTTTATCGGAGGCTGTTTTTTTTTTTTTTTTTAAGTTAATCAAAATGGAATGGGTATGAAGATGGTGTGTCTGAGATACAAAAGAATTGACCTATAATTTTTTCTAACGGTAGGACTAAATGGGCATAGATGGGGCTCCTTTTCTCTAGATAGGAAAGGGTATACATGAGATTCCTCAAGGATTGCTAAGACCAATATTATAATTTTTCTGAGGACTGGGGAGATGCAGTAAAAATGTCTAAACTTTTTCAAGATTTTCCTTTTTTTTAGCCTGCATTAAGCTAAACTGATATGAGTTTTTAAAGGAGATAGTAAGAGTTTTTAAAGGAGATTAATTTTCACATGAATGCATGTGAAATTAGTGCATTTCCAGATTGTAAACATAAATACACACACACATATAGAGAGAGAGTCTATCTTTTCATGATCCAGAAAATAGTCTTTATTTGAACTCTTTATACCTGGAAATGTTAATGTACACTAAATTTTTTTACTTTCAGTTTAGTTCAGTCACTCAGTCGTGTCCAACTTTTTGCGACCCTATGGACTGCAGCATGACAGGCTTCCCTGTCCATCACCAACTCCCGGAGCTTACTCAAACTCATGTCCATTGAGTCGGTGATGCCATCCAACCATCTCATCCTCTGTTGTCCCCTTCTCCTCCCACCATCAATTTTTCCCAGCATCAGGGTCTTTTCCAATGAGTTAGTTCTTCACATCAGGTGGCCAAAGTATTGGAGCTTCAGCTTCAGCATCAGTCCTTCCAATGAATATTCAGGACTGATTTCCTTTAAGATGGACTGATTGGATCTCCTTGCAGTCCAAGGGACTCTCGAGATTCTTCTCCAACTCCACAGTTCAAAAGCATCAATTCTTTGGCACTCAGCTTTCTTATAGTCCAACTCTCACATCCATACATGACTACTGGAAAAACCATAACTTTGACTAGACAGATCTTTGTTGGCAAAGTAATGTTTCTCTTTTTTTATATGCTGTCTAGGTTGATCATAGCTTTTCTTTCAAGGAGCAAGCATCTTTTAATTTCATGGCTGCAGTCACCATCTGCAGTGATTTTGGAGCCCAAAAAAATAAAGTCTCTCACTGTTTCCATTGTTTCCCCATCCATTTGACATGAAGTAATTGGACTGGATTCCATGATCTTAGTTTTCTGAATGTTGAGTTTTAAGGCAACTCTTTCACTCTCCTGTTTCACTTTCATCAAGAGGCTCTTTAGTCCCTCTCTACTTTCTGCCATTAGGGTGGTCTCATCTGCATATCTGAGGTTGATATTTCTCCCAGCTATCTTGATTCCAGCTTGTGCTTCATCCAGGCTGGCATTTTGCATGATGTACTCTGCATATAAGTTAAATAAGTAGGGTGACAATATACAATCTTGACATACTCCTTTCCCGATTTTGAACCAGTCTGTTTTTCCATGTCCAGTTCTAACCGTTGCTTCTTGACCTGTATACAGATTTCTCAGGAGGCATGTCAGGTGGTCTGGTATTCCCATCTCTTTAAGAATTTTCCACAGTTTATTGTGATCCACACAGTCAAAGACTTTGGCATAGTCAAAAAAGCAAAAGTAGATGTTTTTCTGGAACTCTCTTGCTTTTTCAGTGATCCAGTGGAAGTTGCAAATTTGATCTCTAGTTCCTCTGCCTTTTCCAAACCCAGCTTGAACATCTGGAAGTTCACAGTTCACATACTGTTGAAGCCTGGCTTGGAGAATTTTGAGCATTACTTTGCTAGCGTGTGAGATGAGTGCAATTGTGCAGTAGTTTCAACATTCTTTAGTATTGCCTTTCTTTGGAATTGGAATGAAAATGGACCTTTTCCAGTCCTGTGGCCACTGCTGAGTTTTCCAAATGTGCTGCCATTTTGAGTGCAACACTTTAACAGCAGCATCTTTTAGGATTTGAAATAGCTCAACTGGAATTCCATCACCTCCACTAACTTTGTTCATAGTGATGTTTCCTAAGGCCCACTTGATATTTTTACTTTTTTTCTGCTTCAACTTGGAGATGGTGGTTGTAAAAATTAGCAAGGATATTTGATTTAATGAAAAAGTGAAAGTTGCTCAGTTGTGTCTGACTCTTTGTGATTCCATGGACTATACAGTCCATGGAATTCTCCAGGCCAGAATACTGGAGTGGGAAGCCTTTCCCTTCTCCAGGGGATCTTCCCAACCCTGGGATCAAACCCAGGTTTCCCGCATTGTAGGTGGTTCAATGAAAGATGTAGCATTTCAATGTCCAGACCTTCGGGGTGTCAAATTAAAAGAGAGATACAGGTAGTTCCAGGAGTAGAGTGGGAGATTTGTGGTCTGGTATCAATTTTATATTTGTTTTATTTCCTCCTTTTGCAGGACAAAATAAGGTCCCCAGGAGGTAGGAAAGGTAATTAACAAACTTCTTTCATTATTCCCATTCTTTATCCCTCCCTACTATTTAAAAACTGAAAAGTTGTGAAATTCCATCTTCATCAGATTGTGCTTGCATTCTAAGTCACTTCAGTCCTGTCTGACCCTTTCCAACCCCATGAACTGCAGCCCACCAGACTCCACTGTCCATGGGATTCTCCCAGCGAAAATACTGGAATGGGTTGCCGTGCCCTTCTCTAGGAATCTTCCCGACCCAGAGATCAAACTTGCATCTCTTATGTCTCCTTCATTGGCAAGCTGGTCTTTACCACTAGCACCACCTGGGAGATCCTTCCATCAGATCCTGTATATCCAAATAACTGTCCTTGAAGGAGAATTTCATGTTAGTCTTTTCACTTTTAATATCTAGTCTTGGTGCTTATTTGCTAAGTCCCCTGGGTAGACTTCTGGGTCCACATCAGCTCAGGAAACCTGGCGCTGAGCCCTCCAAATGTTTACTTTGGTCAAACTCCATATTCACGCAGTCATATTCACTTACACGCTGCTCACATCATACAGCTCTATAGCTTTGTCACCTGATTCAAATCCACTGAGCATTATTCAGCCTGAAAATTTACTTTTATACCAAGCACATAAACAAAATGAAATACAGTTTAAGAAATCAGCTCATAACATTTACAATTAAATTCATTAATCAAGGCAGTTTATGGAAATGCCATGTGGAAACTGTAAACTTCATAAATATTCCAGTACTGAACAACTAGACGATCACATTTCTTAGTAATAGATGCTCTGTCTTGGTGGCTTTATTTCAGTGTTAAAGATGTGGAACATTCCCATCCACCAGCTTGCATTCTTATTTTGAAACATTTTAAACCATGCATATCATCATGAAAAAAAAAACAACCCTTTGTTTTGGTGACATTCCTATCCCCATATGTTCTCCATTTATCTTCCTCTCTAGATTTACACGCTTTGAGACTAATTAGCGCCTGCACCTGATTTTAGGAAACAGCCCTTGAGTCCAACCAAGTATCTGTGAAGGGAAGAAAACAATACCAAGTTCAAAGATTTCTAGGTAATAAATATGAACAATATACTTTCTTGATATTCTCACTCATATGTGTCTTCTTAAAGTATGAGAATTTATGTGTACTTTCTTTTGGAATGTACAAATCGAACCACACTGCTAGCTTCATACTCTATACTACAATGTACTTTGGTTGCCAGTTTACATTCTACTGGGGCTTCCCAGGTGGTGCTTATGGTAAAGAACCTGCCTGCTGATGCAGGAGACACACGAGATGTGGGTTGCATCCCTGGGTTGGGAAGATCCCCTGGAGAAAGAAAGGGTGACCCACTCCAGTATTCTTGCCTAGAAAATTCCTTGGACAGAGGAGCCCAGCAGGCTATAGTCCATGGGGTTGCAGAGAGTTGGACACAACTGCACACACATCTTGTTACATTCTATTACAAGAATTTCATTGGCCAAATGCAGTATGGTATTTACCACATTCGGATTGTAAATTGATGAATTAGTTTCACCGTCTAGGTTTGGGAATGGAGAGAAGAGAAGCTCAAGGAGGTCCAGGTAGTCATGAGAAGTTTTGCATCTGAGGAAACATTTAAGCTAGATCTTGAAGGATGCTTAAGAGATCAAAAAGAGAAAGAAAATAGACAGAGAAAAGGTTGAGTAGGAGTGAAAGGAAAAAAACTTGTTATGAAGTAAGGGCAGAATATGGAAGGGAGGATAATTTTAGGCATGGAGAACTACAGCTCAAATGTTTTCACATGCAGAAGTGTCATACTAGCAAAATTCACTCCTTCCATTTCAAGTGTTAGCAACTATACGTAAACTGAACCCTCCTTCTTCCTGCTGCCATGCCTCAATTATGGCAGTTGCCTGTGTATTTTCTAATAGTTGAAAATCTGTTTTCCACCTGGACAATTGAAGGTGGAGTCCATGGTTTTTCACATTCCTCTCTGGAGCATGACCTGCCGCCTGTCCCTCCTCTACTGAAGGCCAGCCTGCCTGGTTTTGAATACTTCCAATGGCTTCTCACTTCACAAGACAGCCTTATCCACTGTTAAAGGACACTAATTGTTATGCAGTATTTCTTTATGTCCCACTCTTCTGCCTCTTACTAATGTGGACAATAGGTTGCTAATGCTTCTCTGAGTAACAGTAGGTCTCTCAATTCCAACTGCTCATTAAGCCCCATGAATACATAAAGGAGAAACAATGATTTCTGTTCCTGATAATTTCCTTCTTCAATATGTCCATCCTTAATTTCTTCATCCTTTCCTTATTTTCTACTCCTTCTTTCCAGACTTCCTCTTTATTCATCCATCAAGTATTCATACAACAAACAAGCTTTTTAGAACCAGTAAACACCCAACACAAGTACATATAGTTTTTATTATTCATGAAAATTTTGGTTTTGATATCTGGGCTCTCCATAGTTTTCCGATATTAAAGAATAAATTAGAAATAATCATGGTAGTCCAGATACAATCTGACCAACACAGAGTACAGTGGATTGCCATTTCTCCACTGAGTGTTCTTTTCCTTGAATGCCATCCAAGATGGCTCAACTACACAGCTGCAGCATGTTGCAGCATACTGCAGCTTATATAAGTTAGTGTCAAGATTTCTTTTTTCTCATAAAACCTGCTTAAAGCCAGATCTTTTTCCTATTATAACTTTTATTTTTCTTTTAACTAAATGTAGAACTTTACAAGTATACATGTTGAATTGCAATGCTTTGATTCCTTTTAAATTTCAAAATAGCTTTTAATCTAGAATATATTTTGTTTTCTTACAAAATGGGTAAACCTGCTTTCCTAATCGCCACTCAGGTCACTGATAAAAATATAGAATTGAAATTCTGGACTTTATTTGAATTATGTTTCCAAGTTAATCCCAACTACGTAGCAATACTCTCTGAATACAGTGTGTTCAGCCAGCAACCAGCAATTCATTCACTCAACAGCATAGTCATCCCACATCACATTTCACAAGTTATCCATAAGGATATCATGGAAGACTGTCAGGATCATGCTGAAATCAATAACTCTTAAAGCTTCCTTGGAGCTAAAACTATATCAAAAAAGAAATTGAGGTTAGTTGACCATGACTTATTCTGAGTGTTATCTCTAGTGCTCTGCTTTTTGAAATACTGTCAGTGAGATAGTTAATAATCTGTTTTTTCCCCTAAGAATAATATCATATATTTAAGAGTGTAGTTGCCATAGCTACCCAGTTTCTTTTTGTTGAAATTCACAAATTCATAACTTCAACTTTAATAAGACTAAATACTGTTCTTAATATTATATGACTACATAGTCATTACTATCTTTTTCCTTGAAACGTCATGTGTTTGAAAAAAAAATTCATCCTGTACCCAAATTATTTTGAACATGGGACAATATTTTGAGGTGTTTTTTTTAAACATGAGATGATGTATGTAATTTATAAAGAAGATAAGATGTTTGGACTGTGGCTTTGTGAAAGTTTTCTGTAAGAGAAAGCATGTTAAATGTTTGAAGTTGTTATCCTTAGTACAAAAAAGTCACTAAAAATTAAAAAATAATATCAACTTAAACTTTGCTATTGATGTTATTAATCATTTCTCAATAGAGTATATTTCAGTGATTTCCCATCAAAACAGTCAAAAACAGATGCTACTGAGAGCTCACAGTAATGTACATTCTATGTATTTTTTATAATTGGAAAAAAAGTGCTCACAAATTTAGAAACTGCAATTTTGTGGAGCTTAGTATAATGTAATGTCCTTGAGTGCTTGAATTTTTATTAATATTGATACCTTGTCCGTGAAATAGAATATCCCTTTTTTGAAAGATAAAAGTAAGCTGTTATTAAAATCTCAGTTTTGATATTTCTGTCAAACGTCTGGCAAAATGCTTTAAGGAGGATTATTCAAAAGTCTGGCTAGACAAAATTTAAATGCTCTTTATATTTTCTATGTGATTTCTGCAGGTTCTCATATTTTCTCCAGTCTCCTTTAGGAAATCAGTCTTGTCCATTGCCATCATATTTTCCTCTTAAGTCTTGTTTTAGCTCATTTTTGTTTTTCTTGTTTTGAGATTTTCAGTATATCTTCAATACCATTCTCTAAAGATCAACGTTAAAATCCCTTCTTAGGGTATCAAAGAATGTTACTAGTCATATTAAACCTTCTTGGTATTATATACCTATTACCACATTTTTGGTGTGAACATTAAATGTGGTAATAGGTATATAATACCAAGAAGAGTGTGTGGTACATAAAAAGTCTTCACTAAACATTAGCAACTATTAATAGACTATCTCAAGCATAGTCACCTCTGAAGTCAAACTGGGTAGCATATCAAATGTAACAATTGAAACATTACCATTATCATGGTTACTAAATACGTGAAGGTTTAATATCCCTTTATAGGTGAATAAACTGAAGCCTAGAGAAGTTAAATAACTCAATGAATGTCATACAGCTAGTAAGTGGCCGAGTCAGGATTCAAACCTGGGTAATCTGACTCCAGATTCTATGCCCTTAATCACTATTCCATAATGAAGTCAAGATGTTGCATATTACTAATTCAAAGCCAAGAAGACAAAAGCCACTTTCAAGTTAAGCTTAAAAAAAAGACAGTATTCCAATGTATATATATTAACTGCAAGCATCAAATACCTCAACACAGTCCATTTACATTGGAGGAGAATTTTACATCCAGCAACTTAGCATTTCCCTAGGATGATCAAGTGGTCTATAGGAACAAAATAGTGATTGTGATACACTTTCCTTTGTGTATATTGTGATATTCTTTCCTTTGAAGTAAGGGCTTGAGAAATGGCAGAAATAAGAATTTCAAATGAATAATTAATTAGCTTATCCATTTTGGTGTTAGTTATTATCTAGCACCATATAGGGTTATACAGGTTTTGAATTAGGCTAGGATATTGAACGGAGAAGGCAATGGCACTCCACTCCAGTACTCTTGCCTGGAAAATCCCATGGATGGAGGAGCCTGGTGGTCTGCAGTCCATGGGGTCGCTAAGAGTCAGACACGACTGAGAAACTTCACTTTCACTTTTCACTTTCATGCATTGGAGAAGGAAATGGCAACCCACTCCAGTGTTCTTGCCTGGAGAATCCCAGGGTCGGGGGAGCCTGGTGGGCTGCCGTCTATGGGGTCGCACAGAGTCAGACACGACTGAAGTGACTTAGCAGCAGCAGCAGCAGCAGCAGCAGGATATTGAAGCCGATGACAAGGTAGAAGAGAACCAAGAAACAAGTGATATTCAAGAGACTTAGCCATGACTCAACATAGGTTGTTTTCATTAGCACAATATTAAGGTTTTGTCTGAATTTTACCTATGGATTCAGTGCATATGTTTAACATTTAAACAATAAAATTCATTTTATATAATCTTAGAGAAAGTTAATTAAAATCGACCATGTGCATTAAAGATATATATATATAGATAGATAGATATAGATATAGATATAGATAATATGCTTTGCTGAATAAAGGGGAGATATGTATGGATGTGAGAGTTGGACTGTGAAGAAAGCTGAGCACCGAAGAATTGATGCTTTTGAACTGTGGTGTTGGAGAAGACTCTTGAGAGTCCCTTGGATTGCAAGGAGATCCAAGCAGTCCATTCTGAAGATCAGCCCTGGGATTTCTTTGGAAGGAATGATGCTAAAGCTGAAACTCCAGTACTTTGGCCACCTGATGCGAAGAGCTGACTCATTGGGAAAGACTCTAATGCTGGGAGGAGTTGGGGAAGGAGGAGAAGGGGATGACAGAGGATGAGATGGCTGGATGGCATCACTGACTCGATGGACGTGAGTTTGAGTGATCTCCAGGATTTGGTGATGGCAGGGAGGCCTGGGGTGCTGCGATTCATGGGGTTGCAAAGAGTCGGACACGACTGAGTGACTGAACTAAACTGAACTGAACTGATTATCAGAAATCACTTACTCTATCACTAAAGAGATCACATTTACAAATTTGTCTTTGCCAGATTACCAACTGGATATTTGTGAGGTTAAAATATGTGTGCATTTATGTATAAAACCATTTTGAAAAATAAAAGTTCTTAAATATTCATTAAATGTCTACTATGTGCCAAGCTCTGAGCTGAAAATGGAAGAAAAATAGACAAGGTCTCTTCCTCAAGAAGGAAGAAATAGAGCAGGAAATGCATGATTACCAGGTGCAGTGATTTGTATGGAGAATTCTTCAAGTACAGATGAAAAGTACCTAAATCAGACCTGATAGAAGGATTCCAGATATGGCTTTCAAAGGATGTACATCTGATCTGGATTTAATATGAGTAATAGCAAGATGAGGAAAGACATTTATAATATTATTAACACAAAGCTATATAGTTAATCCAATTTGTTCATCAGGATTTGGCACATTTGATGAAAGAATAAACTTTGTAGAAAGTCCATGCAGATTCTATGGTGTGGATTTAATTGGTCCCTAGGAAAGACTTAGGTTAGAGGAGGGAAGGTGAGAATTGAGTAATATAGCCCTGCTCCAGGCTCAAGCATATTGCTATAGCCTTACTCTAAACATACATCCTAAAGCCAAGCTGAAACCCTTAGACTGGCATTGGCAATTGACTGTTCTATGGATGTAAACTTAGCGTATTGTTGATGTTATCAACCTGCTTAGGAAGTAGTTTGTGGAATCTATCCAGCTGTAAATTATTAGAAAGCAAAACTTTTTAATTTGAATTCAACCAGTTTTCAACAAAGATGTTGTTGTTACTAAATTCAGCTGTTTTCTCCCCAAAAGATAGTTTGCTTGTGTATATGTGATGTGATGCATACATGTATGATGTATGTGATTTTGAGTCTGTGATATTTGTGTCAGAACAATTTCACTTCCTCAAATGTTTCATATATTAGTTTTTTATTGCTGTGTAACAAATTACCACAAATTCAGTGGCTTAAAGCACATTATCTTATAGTTTCGTATCTTATAAGAGACTTTAGTCTCTTATAGTCTCTTATAAGTCTCTTATCTTATAGTCACATTATCTTATAGTCATTTATAGGAGTCCAGGCATTGCTTCTCTGGATTCTTTGCAAGGTTGAAATCAAAGGGTTGGCTATGGTTTAGTTCTCATTTGAAGGCTTGATTGGAGCTGAATCCACTTCCCAGTTCACTTATGTTTTGGGGTAATTATTTTACTTGCAGCTATAAGATGGAGAGTCCTAGCTTCTTGGTTGCTGTTGGTTAGAGGTCATTCCTAGAGACTGTGCTCAGTTCATTTCTAGGTTGCCCTCTCTGTAGACCCTTTACAATGCAGCAGCTTATTTCTTTAAAAAAAAAAAGTTGGAATAGAGCAAGTTTGCTAGCATGACTTAGTTTCATATAACATAATGTAAGGGAGTGCAAGAGAGACAGTCCATCACCTTTGTCATATTTTGTTCGTTAGAAGCACATCAGTTTCCTGCACATAATCAAGATGAGGGAAATACACAAAGCTGTCAGTATCATGGGGGCTACTTTAATGCCACATTCCAGATAATAAAATCTATTTCAGTCTTAGGTATTTTTGGAAGATTTCCAGATAATCAGATAATCAACTTTCAATAATCAATTATTTAAATAGCATTTAATTGTTTCATAAACAGGTCCTTCTTTAGAAACTAATACACACGTATATTATGTTTTTTTAATTCATTCATTTATTTTAATTGGAGGCTAATTTCTTTACAATATTGTGGTGGTTTTTGCCATACATTGACATGAATCAGCCACGGGTGCACATGTGTTCCACCATCCTGAATCCTCCTCCTCCTCCCTCCCCCGCTACTCCATCCCTCTGGGTTGTCCCAGAGCACCGGCTTTGAGTGACCTGCTTCATGCATCAAATTTGCACTGGTCATCTGTTTTACATATGGTAATATACATGTTTCAATGCTATTCTCTCATATCATCCCACCTTTGTCTTCTCCCACATAGTCCAAAAGTCTGTTCTTTACATCTGTGTCTCTTTTGCTGTCTTGCATATAGGGTCATCATTACTATCTTTCTAAATTCTATATATCAGATCAGATCAGTCGCTCAGTTGTGTCTGACTCTTTGCGACCCCATGAATCGCAGCACGCCAGGCCTCCCTGTCCATCACCAACTATATACTGTATTGGTGTTTCTCTTTCTGGCTTACTTCACTCTGTATAATAGTTTTATTCACCTCATTAGAACTGACTCAAATACTTTCTTTTTTATAGCTGAGTAATATTCCATTGTGTGTATGTATCACAACTTTCTTACCCATTCATCTGCCGATGGACATCTAGGTTGCTTCCATGTTCTGGCTACTATAAACAGTGCTGCAATGAACACTGGGGTACACGTGTCTCTTTCAATTCTGATTTCCTCAGTGTGTATGCCCAGCAGTGGGATTGCTGGGTCGTATGGCAGTTCTATTTCCAGTATTTTAAGGAATCTCCACACTGTTCTCCATAGTGGCTGTACTAGTTTGCATTCCCACCAACAGTGTAAGAGGGTTCCCTTTTCTCCACACCCTCTCCAGCATTTATTGTTTGTAGACTTTTTGATGGCAGCCATTCTGACCAGTGCACACACATGTTTTAAAGTAGAGGCAAAGTATACCAAGAACTGACGACTACATGGCTTTTTTCCTAATACTATTTATCTTCCAGAACATGTTGAAAACATATTTTCTTTCAAATGATGGTTATATTTTTGTCAATATTGTAGATAACGTTGTTTTTCCCCTAGATTTATCCTACTGTTTTTCTCCTTTTATAGGACTGATGTATATGTATTACAAAATCATAGGTTATTAAATTATCATTTTAGAAAGTGATTAAATTTAAAAGACTTATTATACATTTTTATTTTTACATAAGCATATTTTAATTACATTCGCTGTTTGTAACAGGAGATGTGATTATGTAACATTTATTCTAAATAATTTTTTACAACTTTTTACTTTGTATTAGGGAATAGCTGATTAACAGTGTTCTGATAGTTTCAAGTGGACAGCAAAAGAACTCAGCCATACATATTCATGTATCCAAAATGTTATATCTTTATTTTTATATAACAAAATCTATAGTATGTTGGCAAGTATATTAAGTTACATTAAATGTCTATGATTGATCATTTAGGTAAAATAAGTTTCATTAGAATAGCATGCTCCAGTCTTCCAAATTCATTCTAAATTTAGCCAGCAATACTTATTAAGCATTAATTATATTCAAAAATCTTGAAACACAAGGGTGATCAAATCACATCTCACTCAATGCTCTTAATTTTTGGATTGAGGTTGGAAGAGTATTAATATAAAGTAATTTTTGAATGATGGCATTAAAAGAGAGTTTAGTTAATGTATTTTAGATCATATATTTAGGGAACCTGGAACTGGAACTGGAATCTGAGTCTTTTGTATCAAAGTTCAGTGCCTTTTCACTGCCTCTTGTGACTCCTCAACAATGAATAAGGAAGGTGTCTAATGAATTGCTATGAGGAGGTTGAACTCTTTAAATTGTTTCTGTGGAAGTAGTTGAAACTTCATGTTGATCTATCCAAATTCTCTTGCCTGGTTGCCTGGTCCCCTGAGCTGTGAGTCAGCTGGTGATGTTTAGTATTCAGCTTAAAAACATGAAGCAGAATGAGGTTAGTTGACACATATCAAAATCAAGCTGTGCCTGGTCTCATGAGCACCATGCTCCATCTACATGTGCTAAACAGTCATGGATGTCAATATAGAACTCAGTCTATATGCTGCATTTTCCACTTCTCCCTTGACCTTCACTCATTCTGTTTAACAGTATGTAATTAAAGACATCTTTGAGAAGTAATCTATTAAGTGTCATAGGCTCGCAAAAAATACTATATTCCCAATCTGTTTGCACTGATTCTTAAAAACATGTACTACGAGTTGGAAATAATCAAAACCATCTTTTAAAAAAAAATGTTGTTCTTCAGTTGCTCAGTCATGTCCAACTCTTTGTGACCCTATGTACTGCAGCATACCAGGCTTCCCTATCCTTCACCATCTCCTGGAGCTTGTTCAAACTCATTCCATCAAGTCAGTGATGCCATCTGACCATCTCATCCTCTGTGTCCCCTTCCCCTCTTACCTTCAATCTTTCCCTGCATCAGGGTCTTTTCTAATGAGTCGGCTCTTCACATCAGGTGGCCAAAGGATTGGAGCTTCAGCTTCGGCGTCAGTCCTTTCAGTGAGTATTCAAGGTTGATTTCCTTTAGGATGGACTGCTTTGATCTCCTTGCAGTTCAAGGGACTCTCAAGAGTCTTCTCCAACACCACAGTTCAAAAGCATCTATTCTTGGGCACTCAGCTTTCTTTATGGTCCAGCTCTCATATCCATACATGACTATTGGAGAAACCTTAGCTTTGACTAGACAGACCTTTGTCAGCAAAGTTATATGTCTGCTTTTTAATACATTGTCTAGGTTTGCTATAGATTTTCTTTCAAGAAGCAAGTATGTTTTAATTTCATGTCTGCAGTCGCCATCTGCAGTGATTTTGGAGCCCAAGAAAATAGTCTGTCACTGTTTCCATTGTTTCTGCATCTATTTGCCATGAAATGATCTTCATTTTTTGAATGTTGAGTTTTAAGCCAGCTTTTTCACTCTCCTTTTTATCCTCTTTCAAAAATGTAGTGAACATAATATCAGTGTTAACAATCAACTATTTGATTAATGGTCCTTTAAGCAGGTTTCAAAGCTGAATTATATGTACATTCAATGGGCTTGTCAGATTCAAGTTACTAAATGCATCGATTTCATGCTGAGGAAACTGTTAATTTCCCATAGTTGATCTTTTGACAAGTGCAGTTGGCACATATTTTGACCAGAATTGCTATATTTCTTATTGTTCACTGTACCTGTGCATCTTTCTTGTTTTAATTTTTGGTATAAACTTAGTTACATAAGGTAAATTTTTCTCATGTTAAGAAAGCATCAGGTAAAAAATATAATTAAAGCCATAACAGCTCATTTTTTAAATTTTGGTTATGTGTATGCATACTTATGTTTTCTTGTTGTAGATGTTGCCAAGTAGTATTTTTCAGTTAATACGTGAGCTTATTGCCTAGCTTATTTTCCTTTTAGCTCAAGTCTTGGTGTATTAGGCAGGGTTTCTAAGACAGTACCCACTATTGTCCTCTTTTCCAAATGCAGAAGTGCAGGGAAAGGTCTTTCAAATTATACTTTATGGTTAACTGCCCAAATTTAGGGAAGGTGTGTGTGAAGTGATGAGCAGGGGTATAGAATGAAAAACAAATCTGGTTACCGAGAATTCTGGAGAGTAGAAGGTTAAAGAAAGTAGAAAAGGTATGGAGATAAATTATTACATAGGAATATTTCAAATAAATAAATACTATCTGTTTCAGATTTAGATCAATGTGATCTCAAGGGATCATACAAGCAAACAGCCCACGTTGTATTTGTGGAGTGATAATATTCTTGATAGTTCATGTCAGCAAAAAAAGATAAGCATTTTTTTTTTCTTTTTTATTTATTTATTTATTTTTTTTTTTTTTTTTTACATTTTTTTTTTAATTTTATTTTATTTTTAAACTTTACATAACTGTATTAGATTTGCCAAATATCAAAATGAATCCGCCACACGTATACATGTGTTCCCCATCCTGAGCCCTCCTCCCTCCTCCCTCCCCATTCCATCCCTCTGGGTCGTCCCAGTGCACCAGCCCCAAGCATCCAGTATCGTGCATCGAACCTGGACTGGCAACTCGTTTCATACATGATATTTTACATGTTTCAATGCCATTCTCCCAAATCTTCCCACCCTCTCCCTCTCCCACAGAGTCCATAAGAAGATAAGCATTTTTAAGAAGTGAAAATGACTTCCAGAGAAATATATGACTTACACCTTCTACTAAGAATAATACACAAATGTGAGGGGAGAAGTGATACATTCCTGACATAATGCAATGCTATAATTCCTAGAGAAGTAAAATATATGAGAGGATGTTTAGTCTTATATAATTGGGAAAATAAGAACAATGCTCATTTTTTTCATTAAAAATCAGAAAATAATATAAAATCATAATCTTCATGCCCCAAACAAACTGTCCTAATACTAAGGCAAACAATACCCCCTTTGCAAGGTCTACTGAAGCCTGCAGCTTCTTAAAAAAAAATGCAAACTTATTCCTGATATTCTCTAAGATACAGGCTTAACAAGTCATTGAGTCCTCTTAAGCAAATACCTAATGTCAGTTACTGACAATAAATTTCAAAATAACCTTATGTGTAATTGAACCAGCCCTTCTTTTGGTTTCTAAGATGATGTCAATTTCATGTTGCTCTTTTTGTACATTGCCCTTCCCTCAGGTTCCTCATAATTTATCAAACCAGTTTGGTTCCTTCTAATTTACTAAACAAATTCAGTCTTCAAACTTTCCCTTCATTCTCTGTAGTCCTACCTTAGCTGGTTACCCACTAATAACAACTCATAAACCTATTTGTCTAGCCCCAAGCACAAATGGGAGTCAATCCTAATACAGAATTTCTATAGAGAAATGTTTATATTATACACTTAGTCAAACACAAATACACTATATTTTCTATATTCTTCTTGAAGGACTAATAGATGTCTTAAGCCTAATCTGCCCTAAAACATACTCTGAATTTACAGTCACCAAACCTGGGGCTTCCTCAGTTCCCTAACCTCACTGAACATCTGCTTCCTAACTCCAGTTGCTAGGATCAAATGGCTTTCATTTCTTTTTGACACATGGCATCCATTCTGCAAGCAAAATATAACTAAACCTTAACTATTCTCTCCCTCTTCCCAATGACTTCTTCAACCCTAGTCACTTAATTCTCAGCTCAATTATTGAAATAGATTCCTGTCTGTATCACTACCCCCATACTTTGCCATTCCATAATCTGTACTTAACATGGCAGCCAGAGCATGCGCCTCTTAATATGTAATTCAAACTGTGACATTTCACTCTCTAAACCTGCCAAGGGCTTCCATCTCATTCTGAGTTAAACACAAAACCTCTCCTCACAAGCACACACATACACAGCACCACAGCTCAACTTTATCTCCTCTGAACCCTCACTTGGTCAGCCTACTCACCCCTGCCCTGCTTCAGGGACTTGGCACTGACAATCCCCTCTACTTCTAATGCTTTCCCCTGGCTCCCCTTGAGTCTCTGCTCAAATACCACCTTATCACAGAAGACTTTTCTGATCACATAAAACTGTACAGTTTCCTCTCCCCCATTCTTTATTCCCCTTGCCTTTATTTTTCTCCACAGAACTCATCATCACCTGATACAATTTGCTTATTGTCTCTTGTCTATTTTAAGAATGATAGGAATTTAGTAATTTTTATGCCATACTCAAGTATCCAGTGAGTGAAGTTGCTCAGTCGTGTCCAACTCTTTGCAACCCCATGGACTGTAGCCTATCAGGCTCCTCTGTCCATGGGATTTTCCAGGCAAAGAGTGCTGGAGTGGATTGCCATTTCCTTCTACAGGGGATCTTCCCGACCCAGGAATCAAACCCGGGTCTCCCACATTGCAGGCAGACACTTTACCAGTATCCAGAATATGTGGTATTATTCATATTGCCTAAATGTCATTTAAATAAACCATTTTTACAACTGATTTGCACAAGTGAGATCGTGTCAATTTTAATTCATAATTTCTGTAGAGAAATGTATGTATTATACCCAAGGATAAATTATATTTAAGAAATATATAATTTATTCTATTAGAGATATATAGAGAAATGGAATAGAAATAGCAAAACAGTATATACATATCATTTGATGGCATGTTATCTTTTGCTTTTTAATGTTGAATATAGCAAAGGATAAATGATATCTCTCAAAAACAACTTCATGCCAAAAAATTCTAACATTACACTGAGCACACGTTAAGGCTATTATTATTTTTGATCTTAGTATTGGCATTTCATGTTTGTTCCACCAAATAGGCAGAAGCTTAAAAAAGCACACAGAAGCAATTTTTAGCAGATTTGCACAAATAGGAGTCAAATATCAATCGTAACTCCAAATTTCTATAGATAAATATATATTATATTATAGGTAAACAAGCATGAAAGTGAAGTCAAAGTGTTAATCACTTAGTCATGTCCAACTCTTTTCCGCCCCATGGTCTGTCCATGGAATTCTCTAGGCAAGAGTACTGGAGCAGGTTGCCATTCCCATTTCCAGGGGAATCTTCCTGACTTAGGATCAAACCCAGGAATCCTGCATTGTGGGCTACAGTCCATGGGGTCACAAAAGAGCCGGACACAACTTAGCGACTAAAGCAACAAAGAGACGGTAACTTGGTGTCTGTTCATTCAAACTGGCCAAGCTATTCTTTAAGGCTGCTGTAATAGCCTTTTTGTTGCCTCTATAATGAGGATCTCTTGATATTTATATTTTCCTCTATATCATTTGGATCTGAGCCTAAAAGTCACTTACTCAGAGAGGTCTTCCCTAGCAACCTCACCCGCTAGCACCACCCTCATTTCACTTCTTGGCAGAGCTTGCCTCACTATTTTCTTTCTGAAGTGTTTGCTTTTAAGTGTATAACGTGTTTATTGTTCACCTCACTACATTAAATACAGACGCTAGCCAGCTTGATTGTGTTATTCACTGCTGTATCCCCAGTGACTAGAACATTTCCTGGCAGTTAGCTCATGCTCAATAATCATTTATTTACTAAGTGAATGATATGATCTCTGTTGCGTCTTTATATTTGTATAAATGATTAAAAATCATTAGAGATTCAAGAGTGTAGAACTCACAAATATGGACTCCCTTCCAGCCTCGTTATGGATTGTTAACAAAACACCATATTAACTGACCTGATCCTCATAGATCATCAGGGTAATGTTCCTAGGGGTTTTGATATTGTTAGACTATTCTGTGATAGAAATACTGATCAAAATATGTTTATTAGTTTGATGATGACACACATCGCCCATTACCAGCTTTCCTGCATCTCAAAGAAGAAAGGACTGAGTTTTCCCTTCTGTTCAGGTATTTTAGATGAGTTACATTAAAATAAAGAAATATCAGCTTTAATCTTTTTTCTGACCAATAAAACAGGTTAATTATATTAATTCAACAAATGATTTTTGAATACGTACCATGTACCTGTTTCTCTCATTAAATTTTAGGGGGAAGAAGATGTAAATAGCTGCATGGCAAGTGCAGTTCTCACCCCATTTTGTGTGTTATTAAATCCTTATTGCAATTCTTTCATGTAGAAATTATTATTCCTTTTTTTAATATCTTAGGGAAATTAACTTCAGAGAGGTAGATAACATACCCAGATTCATACTGATAGGGGCAGAGTTGAGTTTTGAAATAAATTTTTATTACTCCAAAGCCTCCCCTTGTACTTTGCCAATTGAAAGAAGGGAAATTCTATGAAAATTTAAATAGTAATAATAGCAAAACTATTGTGAGCCTCATAAAACATTAAAATAATTATAATTCATACAAAAAATAAATTACCCATTCAAGCAGAGAATTTAGCTATATGTTTTGGTCACAGAAATGAGGGACATAGACATTGCCATAATGCATTACTTTAAATGTCTTAAAAAATGGACCACGGTGTGATTAGACCTCATCAAAAGACCATTTAGAGTCAAAGTTTATAAATTATTGTCCAAATATTCTCATTAAGATAGCTCAAATTGCTTTAGAGGTTTGAATATGGTGGGCTTTAGATTCTGGTAGACAGATAAGCCAGTCTTTAAATCAACCAATGCTCCTTTGCTAATCCTTCATCTAGCTTATTATCTAGTCTCTGACAGACTCTTGTATGGACCTTCACCCTGCATCATGAACTCTACTGCACTGTGAATTCTGACTTTGTGTTTAGACATGGAATCCTTTGGAGGCAAGGAGATATTTGTGATTATAAGTATCATGAGTAAATAATACCAGTAGGGAACCTGGGGCCTGTGGTGTATCAGAGCTATACAACTAAACTATCAGCATCTATTTGTAGTGTTGTGAGCAATAATTGAGAAATGAGGCGTCTTGTGATTTTGTGACTAGGCAGAATGATGCTTACAACTTCAAGCTCTACCTCACAATTGAATCATCCAGCAAGATCTTCATATGATATTTGGACTAGAATTTTAATGTTTATGTTGCTAGCATTTTGTCTGATTTGGGATTAATTCAGTTGTCATGAATAGCTCTTTGGCAAAGGAAAATGAGATAACTGTAAGCTAATAAAATTAGGGAATTTCAATGTGAGATATGTGCAATACCAAAAGAATCATCTCTATCAATCAAAATAAGTGGTTAAATCAATGGAGACCATTAATTTTTAATTTATTTAGTAATTTCAAATATATTTATTCATTGTTTGTGAGTATGCTTGCAGAACAATTTAGATACAAAATGTTCTTATCCTTAGAAATTTCATGATCAAGGTGTGAAAATTAGACATGCATACTCACATTAAAAATTAAACAACAATTCAAGAAGCATTTCAGGCTGTGATTAAGGGCCATGTGAATAGTATGAACAATAAATGAAAGGAAAAATCAAAGATGGAACAATGGAAGAATAGAAAAACTTGGAATTGCCTTGCTTTTGGATTGAATTGCAGTTGGGTTGAAGTTGAATAAGTGGAAGGTGGACCAAGCTGAAGATGGGAGAAACTCCAAATAGAGTTGAACGCCAGAAACTAGACATTAGCATGTCATCTTTGGAGACAGTGAAGGGCTGCAACCGTAGTTTCTGACCATCTTGTTTGGGTCCTTGATGGCCAAGATGAGCCTTTTAGACTTCATCCTCAGAATAATGGTAAATCTGGAAGAATCTCTATGGAGGAGTAGAAAAACAATGACAGCACATTTGAATGGTGAATCTGATAAAAATGTGCATACCTTCCTGAAACTAGGGGGAAATTAGAAAGGAAAAAAGCAGTGGTTTGAACAGCGGTTTTTAAACTTGAATGTGCTTAAGAATCCACCTAGGTAGCTTGTTGGAATCGCAGATTCCTGAGCCTTACTCCGGAGGTTCTGATTAAATCAGGAGAGGGCTTTTAATTTCCATCTTAACAAGTATCAGTGTGCTTCTGATTTAAGTGGTCTTCAGACCACATTTTGAACAATACTAAATTAAAATGTGGTCACAATAATCCATGAGTGAAGGTTTATACTATAAACTTTTGGAAGTAGCAATGAAAAGGAAATAATGACTGTAAAAGATACAGTGATAAGACAGAAATGTTTGCATATAAAAAAATCAAAGAGAAGACATAGTCTAAGATGATATTAATGTATTTAAGTCAATATATTTGATCAATTTTGCTTTTACAACTGGATTTTCTACTCAATTAATTCACCTGAAAGACTCATGCATATAAAGATGATGCCTAAACATGAACTAAGGAGAAAAGTTAAAGTGAAAGTCGCTCAGTAGTGTCTGACTCTTTGCCACACCATGGACTATATAGTCCATGGAATTCTCCAGGCCAGAACACTGGAGTGGGTAGCCTTTCCCTTCTCCAGGGGATTTTCCCAACCCAGGGATTGAACCAAGGTCTCCCACATTGCGGGCGGATTCTTTATCAGCTGAGCCACCAGGGAAGGAGAAAATACAATATGAAATAATGAATATGGTAATACATGTAGATAAAAAAGAAATTCAGAAAAAATAATCCACCATTTTGTATTAGAATCAAATAATCATTCTAATGATCATGGATTTCCTAACTCTAGTCAAGTTTCCTGAATTCCTTTCATCATTAGTTTTTGAAAATGGATGTAGAATTCTCAATTATCCATATCTTCCCCATTTAGCTAAGAGGAAGACAATAGGGACCATGTTGGATCATCTCTATAGTTATGATGATCTTACATCCTATGTTTGGGGAAATAATTATTATTAAAATAATCATTTCCTGATCTCACAGATACAGAGAACATATTGGTGGTTACAAGAGGTGTTTGGTAGCAGACTGGGAAAAATGGGTAAAGGTACAAACTTCTAGTTTTTAAATAAATAAGTCCTAGAAGTGCAGTGTGCAATATGGTGTCTATAGGTAATAATACTGTACTGTATATTTGAAAGTTGCTGGGAGAGTAGATCTTAAAAGTTCTCACCATAAGAAAGAAAGATTACCTGTGTGGTGATGGATGTTAACTAGACTTATTTTAGTGATTATTTCATAAGGTATTCACTGTTGTACCACTGAAACTAATATAATGTTATATGTCAATTAGATCTCAAATTTTGAAAATAATAATAGCTTCCATTTCCTAGAGAATTATCTGACTATGAAACCCAGTTTTTGGTTTGCACAATATAATTACTGGAATTATGGTCCATAGTAGGGCCATATTTTAAAAAAAATACAGTTTTGGACCTTATTTCTCAGTTGTTTCTGGGACAAAGTCAGAAGACCATCTTGAGGAGATTAATATAGTTAGATTCTAGCTTATGTTATTAAGCCATCAGGAAGGGTACTGATGAACATTATAAGGAAAACTGAATTTTAAGTAGAAATTATAATAATTATTAGTTTTTCAGTCTGTTTGATGCAAATTTTGAGGTCACAGTGCTTCCACTAAAACAGTAATCAATACTCAAGTTTTCCTACAGAAGTTCCATCTTTTAAAAGATTTTTGAGTTTATTTTAGACCTTCCTTTACACATGTGAACAAATTATTTGGCCTTTCAGTTAATAACATCTGAGTATTTTTATAGATTACCTTTAGAGTTATTATGAGCTCTAATAATGGTATTAGGAACTGGAAATGTTTCTTTTACATGGACATCACCTAAAATTATTGAAATTTCAAAGTTCTTGGTTCCACCAACAGAAGAAAAATAAATGAATCCGAGTGCCTTGAAGAAGAAAGGTATATAAATCAGTTTCAGTTCAGTTCAGTTCAGTAGCTCAGTCATGTCTGACTCTTTGCAACACCATGGACTGCAGCACACCAGGCTTCCTTGTGTATCACCAACTCCAGAAGCTTGTTCAAACTCATGTCCATCAGGTCTGTGATGCCATCCAGCCATCTCATCCTCTGTTTTCCCCTTCTCCTCCAGCCTTCAATCTTTCCCAGCATCAAGGTCTTTTCAAATGAGTCAGCTCTTCGCATCAGGTGGCCAAAGTATTAGAACTTCAGCTTCAGCATCAGTCCTTCCAATGAATATTCAGGACTGATTTCCTTTAGGATGGACTGGTTTGATCTCCTTGCAGTCCAAGGGACTCTCAAGAGTCTTCTCCAACACCACAGTTCAAAGCATCAGTTTCAGTTAAGGGTAAATAATCATATTCCTTCACACTTTAAAAGAATATTTGAAAGAGGGATGACTTTCACCTCTTGAAAAGGATGGAGGAAGAGGGGTAAAAAGAGGACTTGGGAGAAGTTTCAGCTGAGGGGAAAAAGGAGTAGCCAGGAAAGGCTGCAGACAAAAGGTGAGCAGTTAATTGTGCTGGGCAGCTAGGGATTGTAAAGAAGAGCTCTTCCTTTGGCGTGAACTACCTGAATTAAAACGATTCTCTTGAGATTACAACACCTCATGCCCTGAGTCCCCTCTGGTACTGATTGAAGGCTGTTGAATATGTCTTCTAGGAGCTTGACACTCACTTTTGCCCAAATATGACAGGGATTATGTCCTGTGGAACACTGGTGGTTTGTTAGTCATAGAACTTGTCATCTAATATTTTCTTATTCATTGCCATGCTCACTTGCTCAGTTGTGTCTGACTCTTTGCGACCTCATGGTCTATAGCCCACCAGGCTCCTCTGTTCATGGAATTTTCCAGGCAAGAATATTACAGCAGGTTGCTGTTTTCTACAACAGGGTATCTTCCTGACTCACGGCTTGAACCAGTGCCTTCTGCATCTCCTGCATTAGCAGGTGGATTCTTTACCACTGAGCCACCACAGAGGTTAGCAGATGGTTTCTATAAAGACCCATAGAGTAAATATTTTTTACTTCATGGGCTATATAGTCTCTGTCATGACTACTGAACTCTGCCATTGTAGTGTGAAAGCAGCCATAGATAATCAGTAAATGAATGGATGTGGCTGTGTGCCAATAATACTTAATTTACAAAAACAGGTGGTAAGTTGGATTTGTCCCATGCCTATAGTTTGTCAGACCCCTTCTATTGCAATATATGGTATTTCTATTATGGATCAATAGACTGGCTTAGAAAGCTAACTACTTTCCTAGAATAGTTTCCCGAAAAAGTTGCAGATTAAAAATAGATAGGAACCTGACCCAGTACTAGATTTGGTAAATTCCTTAAAGAAATGTAAAAGTCTTTGGAAGTATATAAATAGTGTCTAGAAATTGGGTTGCAGTATTTTCTATTTGTGTAGATTTTATAGCTCTTTTTCATCTGTGAAGTAGAAATAATAACGCCTACCTAATAAAAAGGCCACGGCCATCAATTGCCATAACATAGGTAAATGCCCATTACAGCAGCTCTGATGTGCAGTAGACCTTCAGTAAACATTAGTTTTCTTCCTTCTTCTCCATATGCCAGTAAGGTACAACAGCTCTTTATTTCACTAAAATATCCATTGTTGACTTAAAGACATAGTCTTCTTACTGCTTGGACACAGCTCATAGTTTTCAAGAGCTCTGCATCTAGCTTAATACTATGAGGTTGTTGGCTTTCCATTTTCTTCATTTCCTATATTATATGTAATGTATATTTAAATATATGCATGCTGTGTTGTATATTAGTCATGTCTGACTCATTGCAGGCAGATTTTATACACACACACACACACACACACACATATTTACGTATATGTGTGCTTTTGTATACATATTGGGCTTCCCTGATACTTATGAGCAAAAAACTGTGCCAAGCTTTTTTATACTTATTGTCTCATTTAATCCTTACAATATTTTATAAAATTATCCTCAATAATTATCCCTTATCATCCCCATCTTATAAATGTGAAACTGATAGAGCACTTAATGTAATCTACCTGCAGTCACACATGCAGAAGCAGCTGGTATTGAAACTCAGGGCTTCTGGTTATAGTGTCCATTTTCTTAATAATGATGATTAAATATGTTTTAAATTAATTTTAAAAATAAAATAATATTTAAATGCAATGAAACTACTTACTATTGTTTTGATCATTTTGACTTAATAACTTCGTTATTTATGGGTTACTTGCCCAACACTAAAGAACTGGGTTGAAAATGCAATGTGTGGTTTATAATTGGTCAGTTCATCCCTACCTTTGAATCTGCACAGAAGCCGCTTGCAAATAAATCTAGATCTCCATTTGGCACACTCCACAAAGCATTCTAAACAATTCAGTGTGTTCACATGATGAGATTCCCATTATTTATGCATGAAGAAAATATGCCATTTCCCATGCACTGAGCCAGGGAGGAAATTATTCAGTCTTAGTAATATTAGACCATGGGTCTTCCATTTATCTGGAAATGGTCATGTCATGCTGGGGAGAATAATGGTTCAGATCCTTCTCCTTCCTTCAAATATTATGTCAAAATTACATTGATCAAAATAAATAAAACCTTGTATCACTGTGTCAAGGCTATAAGAAGATAGAATAAGCCAGCACAAACATTAAAAATGAACATGTTAGAGAGTCTGCCTTGAATTGTGAATTCTATTCATTTTTACCTCTTCCAAGGTTCTTGTTTTCCTCTACTCAGAAAGTTACGTGGAAATTTTATACTTCTATTGAAATAAACAGCATGTTCCCCATTTTTTAAAAAAAGGCACTGTTTCATTAAAAAAAAAAATAATAACTTGCATTTACAAAGTAAGGGAATAACTGGACCTCATTCAAGTTAGTTTGTGAATGTGCCCAGGTACTAATCTGAATTCTCTCTTTTGGATAGATTAAAAACGAGTCTTTCCTCAATGCCAGCCTCTTCTTTGAAGTCATTTACCTCAGTTCTCAAAGACAAACTGTAGTATTGCTGAAAAATAACATATTTGTTATCACTTAAGGAAAAGCCATTTGCTATAATGAGTTAAACTTACTCATCTTTCAACTACTACCACCTATAGCTACAGTAAGATTTGAATTAGGTGGTCTTGGATAATTTTCTAAAAAAAGTTCAGAGACATCTCCACCCACCCTACCTACATGAAAGCTCATGAATTTAAATTTAGGGAATCAGTCCTAGAATGGCCTTATTCCTTGCCAGGAGGAAGAGAATCCCCCCCTTTTGCTATGTATTACAAGTTTCTAGTTTGGGCATCTGAAAATTGGGTTTCTGTTGAAGCCTCTCCCAGTATGATTTCCTACTTAACTGCTGTCTGATTCAGGGAGATAAAAGAGGAAGAAAGCAACAAAATGTCTGGGTTCTCTCAAGATGAGAAATGTTTATAGATGAGGAAACTAGGGCTCAACAAAGTTACAAAACTTGCCCCTAAATCTCACAACTTTCAGGGGTGAATTAGTTCTGTTTGGTCCCTGTACCCATCCTCTTAACTAGAACATCCCATTCCATTTGCAAGGAAATTGGAGATATCCAAGCACACAAGACTTGCTAATAGAGGGGCAGGTACTGAAGCCGCAGAGGCAGCAGGGAACTCTAGTCTAGAAGAGCTCTGTGGGCTCTTTGACAAGTCATTACCCTTCTCTGTGCCTCAGTTTTGTTATCTGTACAGTGGGGATAATAATAAATTCTTGAAACACAGAACAATTGCTGCCTCACAGTAAACTATACATACTAGCTATTGCTGGGATTTAGGCATCCTCACCTCTTTTGTCTTATACTGTTTATTGCTTAGAACAGATAGATGAATATGTGATTCAGAGATGTAGTTTTTTATACATCAGAACAATTTAGGGGAACTTGAGGTTATATTGAGAATAGCAATTTTTTTCTCTCTCACTATCCATATTCTATATTAAACTACCATAATTCTCCTCTTTTTTCTGCTAATCCTGCTGCTTCTTGATCCTTAGGCAACTATCCTCAGTTCTTGTTAGTTACTACTAATCCCTACTGTGATTTTGCTGATAGCTAAAATGTTAGATGATAAGGAATGTTATATTTTAATGGCAGATACTTGAAAAATTAAAATGCTCCCTGACCCTAGGAAGGAAACTTTCTGCTGATCAAAGGATGTAGGGCTCTGTGACAACCTAGAGGAGTGAGATGGAGTGGAAGTCGGGGGGGAAGTTTCAAGAAGGAGGGAACATATGTAAACCTGTGTCTCCTTCATGTTGATATGTGGCAGAAACCAACACAATAATGTAAAGCAATTATCTTCCAATTAAAAATAAATAAATTTAATGATAAAAAACGAGTATGTAGGGGGTAAATATCTAGGGATACAGGAAGAGATAATCACAGCCAAAGAAAGGAACACATTAACCTGGCATTGAAAGGTACCATCTTTGCACAATTTTTTTTTGTTGTTCTATTTCAGCATTAATTTAAAAGGTAAACTTTGAAAGGAAGATGAATTCTAATTTAAAGAAGTTTGCTTATCATTTTTCAGAATTCTGTTTGGATTTCTCATATTTTTTCTGCTGCCACAGGTCTGAAAGTCAGTCCAGTGATAAAATTGGGGGGAGTTTATAAATACAGAGTGTTCACACATGACCTGTAGCTTTCTCTTCTAAATAATGTGATATTTGGCTCCATGCTGCCTACTAAGCTCCTGCCCACTTCATTTTATCTGTTCTCTTGGTAATGAAGTAGGTTCCCTGCCCTGTGCATGTCTGCAGGTTTTTATCATTCAATATTCAATATATACAAAGGAATCTTTGTAATATGCAGCTTATAGAGCATATCATTTTGGAACTATAATATTGTCAACATATTACATCTTCTTTCTCCCACTAACCATCTCTTTCTTCCCAGCTCACCAGGTAATAACTATCCTACATTTTGTGAATTTCATAATCCTTCTATTTTTAAACACTTCCTAAAATATCACATATGTATGTATTCTTTAAAATCTTGCTGCTTAAGTATGATCTTGCTGCTTAAGATCTGTAGCAATGGTGCCATCTGGGAGCTTATTAGAAATATGGAATCTCAGATCTATTGAATCAGAATCTGCATTTAATAAGTAATCAACTCATATGCATATTAGTTTGAAGAGCATTGTGCCAAATGTATTATTTTGTTTTCCGTGGACTTTTTGCCTTATTTTCTCGTTTGTTTCTTGTGTTTAAACATCAGAAGAAGGGTATAGTGTTTGTAGTCTACTGCCACTTGCTTTGCTAACTTAACAAGGCATTTATTTCTAAGATTCATCCAAGTTGCCTCGAGTAGTCATTTATGGCTTCATGATGTAACATTTGTGTGGACATCCCAGAATTTATTTTTTCTTTTATTGCGAAGAATTGAGGTGGTGTCTGGCTTTTTGTTATAAAGCCTAATCCTGCTACAAACACTCAGGTGCATGTCTCCTGGCGTGTGTGTGTGTTTAAGCGATTCTCTGCACTAAGTACCCAGGAGTGGAATGGTGAATATTGGTCTATGTTAATAGTCACTTTTACAAGATAATGGTAGATCATTTTCCCACCAACAATGTATAAGAATTCCTATCTTTACCAACAACATCAGGCTTCTTACTTCTTTGCCAACCTGGTGGATAGTACATGCCTTCTCACTGTGATCAGAACGTGCATTTCACTTGATTACAAAAAAGACTAATCAATTTTTCTTAAGTTTCATGACCATTCAGCTTTCCCCTTCTGTGAAATGCCTTGTCGTATTTTTTGACTGTTTTTCCATTATTTCTTTCTTGATTTATAGGAGTACTTATTTTAAAATAATGCTTTGAGAATTACATGTATTTCAGTATTTCTCCCAGATTATGACTTGTCTTCTCACTTTCTTAATGGAAGTTCTACATGCTAATGTAGTTTGGTTTATTAATCTTTTCTTTCATTGTTAGTATTTCTTGTAACTTTTAAAAAGAAGATCCTCTCTGAAATGAAAATTGAGGTATATATGTCTTCTAGAATCGTGATTTTTCATGGGGTATATGCCCAGTAGTAGGATTGCTGGGTCATATGGTAGTTTTATTGCTAGTTTTTTGTTTTTTTTTTTTAAGAAATCTCCATACTGTTATCCATAGGCTGTATCAATTTACATCCCTACCAACAGTGCAAGGCAATTCTCTTTACTCCACATCCTCTCCAGCATTTAGTTTTTATAGATTTTTTGATGATGGCCATTATGACTGGTGTGAAGTAATAAATACCTCTGTAGTTTTGATTTGCATTTCTCTAATAATAAGCAATGTTGAGCATTTTTTCATGTGTTTATTAGCTATCTCTATGTCTCCTTTGGTGATACATCTGTTTAGGTCTTCTGACCATTTTTTGATTAGGCTGTTTATTTTTCCGATATTGAACTGCCTGAAACTGAAAGTGAAAGTCGCTCAATCATGTCTGTCTCTTTGCCACTCCATGTACTATAGAGTACATGGAATTCTCTAGGACAGAATACTGGAGCAGGTAGCCTTTCCCTTCTCCAGGGGATCTTCCCGATCCAGGGATCAAAACCCAGGTCTCCCACATTGCAGATGGATTCTTTACCAGCTGAGCCACAAGGGAAGCCCAAGAATACTGGAGTGAATAACCTATCCCATCTCCAGGGGATCTTCCCAACCCAGGAATTGAACTGGGGTCTCCTGTATTGCAGGCGAATTCTTTACCAACTGAGCTATCAGGGAAGCCCCTTGAATTTCCTGAGCTGTTTTTATATTTTGGAGATTAATCATTTGTCACTTGCTTCATTTACAATATCAGGACATGGAAGCAACCTAGATGTCCATCAACAGATGAATTGATAAAGAAGTATGGCACATATATAAAATGGAATATGACTTAGCCACAAAAAACAACGAATTTCAGTCAGTTCTAGTAAGGATGAGAAAAGAGGCTGTTAAACAGAGTGAAGTAAGTCAAGAAGAAAAAAAAAGATTTTATATATTGTAAAGGTCTATGTCTGCGGTCTTTATTTTGCTTCGTTAGATATTTTATTTATCTTATGATAGTACTACTGTAATTATTAATACTGTATTTATTAATACTGTAAATTTATTAATTTACTGTTTCATATGTGGATAATGACACCATCAGAGAATAATGAATTTTGTTCCTTCTTTTCAATCCATATTATCTTCAATGTACTGTTTGTGAGTTTGTTGTGTGTTTTATTAAGCTGTCTAGGATCGATGGCTTAATTTTGACTAGAAGTATTTATAATGAGCATTTGTATCTTGTCCCTCACAAAAGATATTTCTAATATTTCCACTAACATCTTTTCAGCTCTCAACTGCTATACTAGATTACCTACCCACTGATGTTATTAAACAACTCATCCACTGACATTTTCATTTCAGAAGTTCTATGGTGAGTTTCTCCCTTTGTCACCCAGGCAAATCACAGCTTTTCAACTCAGTTTGGCCAGGGCTCAAGTCCAGGCTTTGAACTAAACAACTACCTGGACTGAGCCCAGTGCTGACCTGGCTGCCTTCCTGAGCTTCAGCTTCCTCACATGAAAAATGAAGTTAATGCTAATAATCCTCCATCTCAAGGAACCCAGTCACTATAATATTCAACTCAATTTAATAGGAACTCTGTAAAATGAAAAAATCATCTTTCTATTTTCTGAAACAAGTGGAAGACGCATACATTTTGCCTACCAATATCTATCATGTTACTTTTTAGTGTCTCAAAGTGTAAGATTAAGTCTTCTTAATATATAGACTCTTAACTACTTTAGTCTTTGCTAGTTAGGCCTAATTTCATAGTAACAGGCTACCTTCTTATAATCTCTTTTTCATCTTTGATATTGAGAGCGACATTTCAAGGCACAGTGATTCTTTTTTTGAATTTAACTAACAAACACTAGAAGTTTAGCACCCTCTCTTAAAAGCCAGCCAGAAGCTTTTGACAGATGGACATTTAGCACCTGAATAATTATCCTTCAGTTCTCACAAATCAGTTATTTTGAAAGTTCTATGACATATTCTGAGGGATTTGGTAATATCTACTCATTTTAAGTGTATTACTGCTGTATGACTGACCATGATTTTTTAGTTATTTTAATGATAAAGCAATATACAGCTTCAAGGACTAATGAATATCTTGTTTTCTTATATATAGATATATACTCTGTGTGTGTGTGTGTGTGTGTGTGTGTATATATATATATATATATATACATACAGAGAGAGAGAGACAGAAGTGTAATCTCTTTCCCTGAAATAAACATTTTCTTTACTTAGAATAAAAATTTGTCTCCCAGGCATAATTTCATATTTTTCTACATATTTAATAATCTCTCTTCAATAAGGCATAGTCTTTTGAAGCCATTTGCAATGATTATTAGGTGTCTGATTCAATTTAATTAAGTCTAAAATTCAATTCTGTGTTGCTCTGAATATAAGTGGCAAATTCACCGTTCTCACCATGACCCACATGGTCCTCCTTGATCTGTCCCCATTTCCAAATAGCCTCCAGCTCACTTCATCCCAGGCCATTCATCAGCTTGCTATTCCTCAAATATAACAGACTTGCTGTTAGGTTGGGGTCTGTGCACTTGCTTTTTCTATAGCCTGGAACACTGGCGTACTCCCTTACTTTGTTCAGGTTTTTACTTCAATTCTACCCTATCAGAGAAGTCTCCCTTGATCACCATTTACAAACTCTCGTATATCATACTCTGAGTTCTTAATTTCTGTCAGTTTGTTTTACAGCACTTCACCATATCAAACATATTTATATCTTTTCCTGGTGTTTATTCTGGCCTTTCCAATTAAAACAGATGAGCCAGAACTTTTCTGTTTTATTCAGTTCTTTTACTCCAGAACTTAGTGGTTGGTTCATATTTAGTGTTCAATAAATATTGGATGAATTAAGTAATTAATGTTGAGACAATCAGGTGCACAGGTGTTTTCTATGTAGAGTTAGGGCACAAGGCTACAGTCAACATCTGCAGGAGACTGGCACAAACCTTTTAGTCTCTGCTGAAAGATTCATTATGATTTTCAAAATGTTGAAATGTAAGAAAGAAGTGCATTGTTAAAAAGATTAAATAAAATAATGCATGAGAAGTGTTTGGCAGAGTGCCAAAAGTTAAATACTCAGTAAATGTAATAAACCTACTTCCATCTAAATTCATCCTTTCCCATTTCTCTCCTGTCACAATGGAAATGTTGTCTTCAGGCTTATTGTTGTTGTTCAATCACTAAGTTGTGTCTGACTCTTTGTGACCCCATGGACTGCAGCACTTCCCTGTCCTTCACTGTCTCCCAGAGTTTGCTCAAACTCATGTCCATTGAGTCAGTGATGCTATCCAACTATCTCATCCTCTTTTGCCCCCTTCTCCTGCCCTCAATTTTTCCCAGCATCAGGGTCTTTTCCAGTGTGTTGGCTCTTCTAGTCTTTTGTATTATTTAAGGCAAAGTCTTTCATTTGTATCTTAGAGTTTAGTCCACCCTCACCTTCTCAGAGACAGCACTTACCTTCCTTCTTCCTCTCCTATCCTTGTTTTGCATCCTACACATCAACCCTAAAACCTTAAAACCAAATCCTTGATTTGGATCCTCTTTGCATCCTACCCATCAACCCTAAAACCTGGTCCACCCAGAAAGGGTCCTTAATGATAACTGACATAAAGTCACCCTATTACCTTGAGGGGGCACTTCATAAGAAGTGATTCATCATCAGATGTTTGCATACTGCCTATCTGTCCTCACATATTTATAGAATCACTTACCATTTTCTGAATGTCCAATGCTGCATAATTTCTCTCATCTCTTAAGTTTTTGCCTATGTCAGTTTCTGCCCAGTTGCCTTTACCCTTTGACATTCCCCTAGGTATACACTGAGCGACTTCACTTTCACTTTTCACTTTCATGCATTGGAGAAGGAAATGGCAACACACTCCAGTGTTCTTGCCTGGAGAATCCCAGGGACAGGGGAGCCTGGTGGGCTGCCGTCTCTGGGGTCGCACAGAGTCGGACACGACTGAAGCAACTTAGCAACAGCAACAGCAACAAAAGGTATACACATACACAGTCACACAAATATATTCACGCAAAATGAGATTAGCTAATTCTGATTTGCACTTGAGGTCTTAGTTGTATCCAGCTTGGATACAACTCTTTCATTGTGAAGACTCACTGAGTCCTATGAATTGAATGTCCCTCCTGTGTTTCCACTGCAGACACTACATATCTCTATCAACTCTCCCTCTCTCCTTCTCTTTCTCTTTCTCTCTCTCTCTCTGTATCTCTCTCTCCCTCCCATGCATCCTCTTTCTCTGCCTCCCTCTCTCCCTTCCCCACCCACTGACTTACAGCTTCTAAGCTCCTTGAGTACAAGTATTTTTTTATGTAAATTAATGAAACACCAAAGTCTACATGAGAATTGTGTTCATACTCAGTCGTTCATTGTGTCTGACTTTGTGACCCCATAGACTGTAGCCCGCCAGGCTCCTCTGTCCATGAGATTTCCCAGGCAAGAATACTGGAGAGGGTTGCCATTTCCTCCTCCAGGGAATCTACCTGAGCCGAGGATCAAACCTGCATCTCCTGCACTGGCAGGCAGATACTTTACCACTATATAAGCTACACTTTTAACTTAAATTGACAAGTGGAGTGGAGTCATTAGAAAGCTACAAATTTGCTTTCTGGTAGTACTGAAACCTGTGTGTCAACCAACAAGTTGCTGCTAAATTAGCATTAATATGCTAGCCAAAGGCAGATATGCTTAAGACAAGCATTTCTTACTTTAACATTTATTGCATATTCCTGTTTGTTTTATATTAGAGAAAAAGTGACAGGAAAATGACTTAATATATCAGAAACAACGGGAAGGAGACTTTAGTACTAGTATTTATCATGGTAATATTGACAATACATACAACTTAATACATGTACAGACTTTCACAATTTTCAGAGTGCTTTTATGGCTCTAGAAAATACTAAAAAACATTGAAAATCTAGGGAAAATCTAAGACTGAATGCATCCTTTGTTTGTTTATAACTAGGCATCTGATTGGCCTTATGACAATATTGCTAGTGAAAATTTTTCAACTTTATGCTCTTTCACATTGAATTAATGCATCCTATTAAAATAATACAGGTGTTCAAGTATACATAGTGAGTGAGTGAAGTCGCTCAGTCATATCCGACTCTTTGTGACCCTGTGGACTGTAGCCCACCAGGCTCCTCCGTCCATTGGATTCTCCAGGCAAGAGTACTGGAGTGGGTTGCCATTTCCTTCTCCAGGGGATCTTCCCAACCCAGGGATCGAACCCAGGTCTCCTGCATTGCAGGCAGACGCTTTAACCTCTGAGCCACCATATGCAAAAAAAGACTCATATGGAAAACAGTATAGAAGTTCCTTTAAAAAGTAAAAATAGAGCTACCATATGATCTAGCAATCTGACTCCTGGGCATATATCTGGAGAGAGCCATAAATGGAAAAAAAAAAAATGCATGTACTTCAGTGTTCATAGGAGCACTATTTACAATAGTTAGGACACAGAAGCATCCTAAATGTTCATCAATAGAGGAATATATAAAGAAGATGTGGTACATATACACGATGGAATATTACTCGGCCATAAAAAAAGAACAAACTAATGGCATTTGCAGCAACATAGATGGACCTAGAGTTTGTCACACTGAGTGAAGACAGCCAAAGAAAGACAAACATCACATGATATTGCTTCTATGTGGAATCTAAAAAGGGGGGGTACAAATTATCTATAAAACAGAAATGGAGTCAGATGTAGAAAACAAACATGCTTAACAGGGGCTAAGTGGGGATAAGTTGGGAGATTAGGACTAATACATACACACTACTATGTATAAAACAGATAACTAACAAGGACCTACTGTATAGCACAGGAAATTCTACTCAATACTCTGTAACAGCCTATATGGAAAAAGAACCTAAAAAACAGTGGATATGTGGATATGGATTCTTTGCTGTACACCTGAAACTAACACAACACTGTAAATCAACTATACTCCAATAAAAATTATGTTTCATTGAAATCCTCCTCCCATCACCAAGTTAGAAATAGACTCTTAGTTATCATAACTTACCATTTATCATTTACTTTTGTGTTCTGGATAGAAATGATGCCTGCTGTCTCCTAGCTTTCAATTGACAACATTTCTATCAGAACTCTCCATCATTATTGACAGCAATGTTCTCCTTGTTAATTGCCCAGCAGCATATTGAGTGACTGGCTAGCTCTCTAGGGCAGATTTGAAAGGCATTGGCAGAAAAGGACAGTGATAGTGAGGTACAATACTCTTTCTCACAGTAATGGCACCAACTAACTGCTTATTTAGGTTTTTTCAGAAAAGAATACACTGATCTTTTACCTGGACTTTTCACTTTTTATACACATGTGTTTTATGTAAGCAGTGAAAGCTTTCAAAAATGCTCTATACACACCCAATAGTTGTAAACACCCTCTTACACCATGCCCATAAAACTCCATCTACAATCACTCAATGGAAACAATGGACAATTTATATTAAAAATGGACATATAAGCATGGAAAACCAATGAATCAGTGGTATGTTCTGGTTGTTTCAAAAATGACTAGGCAACTCCTAGATTAATGAAAAGATTTTTTAAGTAGATGACTTGGCATGCTCATTTTAAACAGTATAAGTTTCTTTTGATATATAGACAACTAGAGTAATAGATAAAATATATATTTTCATGAGATCTGGGCTCTTAAACTGGTTTTCCCAGAAAGTAAGTGCCATAGGGAAGTCAACAAAGAGCACCTGGAGTGTCTTTGCAACCACATAATGAGGGAGTAGGTCTGGATCAGTAGTTATTGATATATTGAAATCAATTGGTAGTAGTTATTGATATATTGAAAGTTTTTTTAAGTACTCTTGTCTGGGTCCTACCCTGAGAAATACTAATTTCATTTGTTGTGGCACGTCAATGATTTCTAAATTTGTCTGAACCAGAATCACCTGGCAAACTTGGTTGCCATACAAAGTCCAATGTCATATCCTAATTCAAGGAACCAGGGCCTTGCATGCTTGATTTGCTCTCCAAGTGATTCTGATAACATCCTAGTTCGAAATCACTGGTCTAGCGTTCAGCATCAGACGTTTTTAAGTCCTCCAGGTGATACTCCCTAGACGCAGCCACAGCTGGGGACCACTGATGAAGATAATATTTAGGATTATTCCAAGTCTGGCAGGAATAATCAGATTTCTAGCTTTTATTAAACATTTATTGTATACAAGGTATTGTGCTAAGTATTATTTCACTCAGTAATCAGCAGACTCTGAGAAATAGTAATAGTACAATCTTGCATTTAAGAGAATGAAGGATTCATAACTCAGCTAAAGTGACGTGAATAGGAAGTGATAGGCTGGAATCCAAGTTGTCTTACTTCAGATATCATACAATTAACTATGACATCAATAACCTTTTGGAATTATAAGAGAAATTGAAAACTCTAAGTGGGGAACACATTAGAACGTAGTAAAATTATTTTTTATACTTAAAAATATACTTGACTTGTAATTATATAATTAAAACAAAGAAATCATTTTATAAATAAATGGAGGATATAGGGAAAGTGTTTATAAAATAAAAGGAAGTCAAAAGTTGACAGTTTTAGAGAAGCAGCTTCGATTTCAATTATTCTGTTTATTCCAGAAAGGAGACCATAAATTGCTTGTACCACTAGTACTTGAGGAGTGAACATAAAAATTACATATGAAGATATTTTGTCATAGTTATATTGAGGGGAAAGGTGTCAAGCATTTCAGGGGAAAGAAGAAATGTGTATACTTCTTTGAAATGGTTCCAATTGTTACTAACTCAATGAATTGAGGGGGAAAAAAGCAGTTTATACTCCATAAACTTGTTTTTTTCTCCTCACATGTTTGGAAAGATATCAGTTCAATACCTTCCTAGGCATGGAAAATGCGTTGGCCACTGCAATTAGTCACAGTTGGGTCTGTGAAGGGGAGAGAGAGTGCCTCAGTCAAATATTACTATGGTTTT
The DNA here is from genome assembly GCF_029407905.1 of Bubalus kerabau. NCBI lineage: Eukaryota > Metazoa > Chordata > Mammalia > Artiodactyla > Bovidae > Bubalus > Bubalus kerabau. Next base: position 21,236,322 of record NC_073641.1, read on the forward strand.
GGTCATATAAAGAGGAAAGTGGCACCTGGGAGACTGCCCTGCTTCTCTCAGGACCCAGCCTTTCTCAGGTTTGTGAAAAAGACACATATGGCAGAGTGCCAACACCAAAATGTTGGAAGAAGGGACATTTCCTACCACCAAAAAATAAAGGGAAAAAACCCAGAAAGAGATACCAAGGGTCTTTTTGCACAATAGCAAATTTAATTGCTTCCAGTTAGAGAAGGGGACACTTGCACATTTTATAAACTGCCTTTACTAACGAGCAAAGTTTGCATTTATTTTTGTTGATGTTATTTCCTGATTGGTGTTTACACTGAGCATTCACTGTACGGAGAACACTGAATTTTCAGCACTCTGGAGGGTCTGTGAGATGGTTCCTGATTCTGGTATTTTGGTATTCACTATATGATGTGCCTAAAATGTACATATTCAATTATGTGAAGACTGAGTGTGTGCAGAGAACAGAATAATTATGCTGCCAACAAGCCATTGTGAGCCCTAAATGTATTTATATTTCAAATAATGGATGGTTTTGTGGTAACTCCCACAAAGACTAATTTTAGGACTATTTTAACAGTGAGTAAATGATGTGTGATCTGTAAGTAATGTAGTATTATTTTTAAAAGGTACAGGAAAAAGTATATATTATTCTGAAATTCTCTTGATTTCTCCAAAACATTTAACATGGCAGGAAAATACTAATTAAAGGAAGACAAATAAAAATTGAGTTTGGATTTTAGTGTCAAATGTGACTAATTTCTGTGGACTAATAATGATACAACATGTTTTAGAACACATTGGTACTGGAGCTGTGTTCTGTTGAAAGTGGCGGAAAGGCAAAATTGCAAGCAGGTGCTTATGATGGAAACCACTGAAGATAACCAGAGGCTTGTAACAGAAAAGGTAACCCAACCTTAACTACGGTCGGCTAACTCAGCCGTGGCAAGGGGGCTTGCCTTGATTTCCAACTCAGACCACTCCTGGAAATCTTCATCACAGAAGCAGCAACAACACAGCTACCAGCTGGAGGGAAGATCTTTAAGAAGAAACTTTGGGCATTCTCCCTGCTATGATCCACACAATACTTAATCCTATGTCAGGGAAAGAGACTGAATTAATCCTAATATTGGATCCTCGCCCAGATCCAGTTTTTCAGCGTCGCGTACATACACCATTCAGGGCAACTTTGCCAGCTTTGCCAGGTCACATCCCTTTTCTCTGGAAGCTCCAGCATGGGGCTCATCGTCAACAAGCTCTGATAATCAGCCAGGACCCACCCAACTCCATTTCTCCAGGAGGACTGAGGCAAGCGGGAGGTGAAGAGGAAACCTCGGGGGCAGTGGGGGGCCGTGGAGGGAGGGAGGCGGGGGCAAGGGAAGGGGAAGGATCAGGAGGACAGGTCTGACTCCTGACTGGCTGGGGTGGTTGTGGAGAAAGTCACAGCTCAGGCTCACCAGTCAGGAGCTGTCCAACTTTTCAGCAGCTCCGGGATCAAGGTTCGGGTGCCCTGGACCGAGGAGGCGGCTCCTCTGGCCGCTGTTGCTGCTGCTTCTGCAGCTCCAGCTGCTAACAATTCCTGCTATCACCGCCGGCGCCGGGAGGAAGGAAGAGAAAAAGCAAGGGAGCACCGACCATTGGCGAAGCCGCGCATCTCGCGCCTTAGTCTTGGAGACTTGGGGAGCCCAGGAGCGTGCCTCTGGCACAAGCACGGTGGAGGGAGCCCTGTCGTGTTCTGTGACCTCTCCCGCTGGCAGAGCCCCCTTTCGGTCGTCTGGAGCCTCTGGTGGCTTCAAGTGGGAAGCGGAGCCCAGCCTCAGCTCGGCTCCTGAAGCGGCGGCGGCGGCAGCATCGCGGAGGCGCTCTGGCCGGCGTGGTGAACCCAGCTGGGCAGCAGGGCGCGGAGCCGCGAGCCACGATGGAGGCAGAGGGCAGCAGCGTGCCGGCCCGGGCGGGCAGCGGCGAGGGCAGCGACGGCGCCGGCGGGGCCGCGCTCAAAGCCCCCAAGCACCTCTGGAGGCACGAGCAGCACCACCAGTACCCGCTCCGGCAGCCCCAGTTCCGTCTCCTGCACCCCCATCACCACCTGCCCCCGCCGCCGCCGCCCTCGCCCCAGCCCCAGTGCCCCCTGCAGCCACCGCCGCCCCCCCTGCCGCCGCCCCCGCCGCCGCCGCCCGGGGCGGCTCGCGGCCGCTACGCCTCGAGCGGGGCCACCGGCCGCGTCCGGCACCGCGGCTACTCCGACACCGAGCGCTACCTGTACTGCCGCGCCATGGACCGCACCTCCTACGCCGTGGAGACCGGCCACCGGCCCGGCCTGAAGAAATCCAGGATGTCCTGGCCCTCGTCGTTCCAGGGACTCAGGCGGTGAGTGGAGAGCGCCCCCTCCCCTATTCAGGCAAGGGGTCACCTCCCCAGCTCTCAGAATCTCCTCGATGGTCCATTTACCCATGCCTTCCTGGACCCTGGGCCAAATTCTATTCTGGGAATCGCGGGAGGGCCAGCAGGGGCGTGTCTGTCCTTGCTTGAAAGGTTACTATTCAAGTGTGTGTAAGAGACCCCAAAAGTACGGCATCAATGTTGAGTGTGCATGTGTGTATAAGAGAGAGAGAGAGAGAGAAAGATTGAGCTTCCCAGACGTGTAGACCACCCACCCCTCTCCCCTCCCCACCCACTTCCACCCCACCCTCGCGAGTGAGACTTTAGCAGGCGAATTCCGATTTCTCTGGCTGGTGAAGGAGGGGGGTGGGGTGGGGGGGTGGGGGGCGTTGAGCCAGGAAAAGACCCAGTAATCTGTCTACAACCCCAGAGTAAGGCGGGGTGGGGTGGCGGGGCAGGGGTGGGAGAATGGGTGAGAAAGCTTGGTCCCACAATTGCAGTAAAAGCTTGAGAACAACTCTGTCAAGTCGGGAAGTAAATTGAACAGCGAAAGGGGAGAACAAACACGTGGGTGACGTGGAGAGTTTGGAGCAAAATGTTCAGCAATCCTTGGGAGAGGAAAGGAGGGAGAGATGGAAGAAGGGCGGGAGCGAGGATGCTGTGGGAGTTACACTGTGTCGGTGTGTGGTGTGTGCGAGCATGTGTGTATCGAGTGGTCCCTGCAGAATCTCAGAAAGAAAGCACCTCGTTTTAGCAGCAGGCGAGTTCGTAGAGATCTGATTGCAGTGATTTTCCCCTTAACATAAAGTGCTCCGGAAGACGGGGCATGGAAGTGGCATTTCACCGGAGTTTTAATAGATGCCTACCGCTCCAACTCCAAGAAAATATTCCAAGAGCGAGATACAGCTGCTCTGAGGAGTTAGCTCCAGATTCTCTTTACTCAGGAACTGGGGTGGAAGTTGGGCCCCTTTTCAGTCCCTTTCCTGGCAAGCGGAAACAGCTCCTTTTTCCCGTGTCCCGGCCCCTCAAAGCCACAAATCTCCTCCCCCACACGGACAGGAGCGCACACAAATGTTTGAGGAGCGGCGGAGCCTTGGCACACCTAATGGCAAAGCAGGGCTGTCGTCACCTATCTTAGGCTTGGGCAGACATTGATGGACTGCAAGTGCAAGCCGCCTATCTGTCTGATGGGTAACTGTAAACTGTACATCAGGGTTGGGTATGGAAACAGGAAAACCTGAGGCTGGAACTGTTTGTCCAATAGTAATTGACAGCAGGTTGGATTTATTAGAAAATCTTAATAGTGTTCAAATATGTTTTTGAGTTTCCTTCTTCTCTCCCTCCAGCCATCCATCCCTCCTCCCTCTTCCTTCCTTCCTTTCTCCCTCTCTCTCTTTCTTTTTCCTTCCTTCCCTTCCCTTGTCTTCGATTCCCTTCCTGTCTTTCTTTAATGAGCATGTCTCTCTGGGTTGTATACACTATGGTCAGAGGGAATCCAGCCAAATAGAATATCCCAACCCTGATGTGCATACACGCTCCTCACACCCTCTGCCTTCCTCTTAGCCCCAGGAGAGACATTGTTCCTGGTAATGTCATTGTACCTGTTAGATAAGAAGAGTGAAAATTATAGTTAATAATGTCAATTCAGATCAATTTAAATGCTAAAGATTGGTGTGATTTGCAGACATTCATAAAATTAATATGCAAGTTTCATTTTTAGAGTCCAGACTACTAAAACCCACATGTAGCTTTACTCTTTGAACAGGTGGGTGTTCTCCACTTGGGCTGAACAGTATATATGTGGGTCCTCAAAATGAAATAAAGGCAAGCATGGCACTTTGTATGTTTGACCTAGGAATAAAAGATTTTTATGAGACTGAGCTCTTGCTATATGGTTTAGCCTCTCAGTTGTGTCCAGCTCTTGCAACCCCATAGACTGTATGTAGCCTGCCAGGCTCCTCTGTCCATGGGATTCTCCAGGCAAGAATACTGGAATGGGTTACCATGCTCTTCTCCAGGGGATCTTCCCAACCCAGGGATTGAACCCAGGTCTCCTGCATTGCAGGCAGCCCCCTTACCAACTGAGCCACCAGGGAAGCTGCAGCCGTTAGTAAACATTAAATAAGAATCAGAGTTCTAGTGTACGTACTCTGTGGGTTGATTGACTTTGTAGAGCCTCTTAATTAACTTCATTTGTTAAAATAAAATAGAAAATGTTTGAGAGTGTGGAGGGAGAAAAATGAGCTAATTGGAATAGAGGTATTGCTTTGTTGATTTGAATTAATTTTTTGCTCTGTCCTCTACACTGATTAACTCTTCTATTTGAAATTTGTTAGAAAATGGTTCACAGAAAACTAAGCTATATAACATTTACACGTAACTTCCTCTGTGGTTCACCTGATAAATCATGGTTGTTCTATTTAAGGATCTTTACATCACTTATGTATTTTCCAAACACTTGAACATTGCATTTCAAAATTTCCTTAATATAGTTGCTTTTGCAAATAAATGTGTTTTTCAAGAAAGTGTGGTTATTACTTGCGTTCTTTAAAGAGAACAGTAGCAATGTTTAAAATTATCCCCAAATTGCATTAATTATTTGAACCCATTAACAACACTGAGATGAAATAGCACTACGTCCACTTTATTGATAAGAACACTGAGACCTAGAGGATGTGAGTAACTTGTTCAGTAACGCATGGCCTTTGAATGTCAGAGCTAAAACTAAAACCTGTCTCCTGACTCAACAAAGGTGATGGGTGCTACTAAAATAAATGTGTGTGGAACCTGGGTGTGTTGACAGAATCAAGAAAGATATAAAATGGAATATGAAGTTTATATTGATTGATACTACAGTTCATAAAGTCCAAATGAACCAAATATGAAATATGGTTTAAATCTACTTTTTAAAAAATGACAGCATAAGCTATGGAAGCAGTGAGAGATTTTAACCCTTATTTTTAACTTCTGCAATCCTGGCCGTGACACTTGTGTTAATGATTACAGGAGAGGCAAACCAGTGTATCTATTGACTTTATATAATAATATAATGATGAATATAAGAAGTGAATTATCAGAGAATCACATATAATCAGAAGATTTCAGGTTGTTTTCAATGATCTCCTAAGATGAAATAAGCATGTGAGACATGTGCAAAGAGTGTATGTTTGTGTGTGTATTCCTGTGTGTGCCATCATCCAAGTGGAAGGCTTAAATTGTCTGTCACGTTAACGTCTCTGAAAAGGCATCATGGATGGATGGATGAATGATTCCTTATGGATTATCAAGAAAAATATGTCTTTTAAAAGGGTAGTTTTAGAATGTTTAGCAGCATTTCCAGATATTATGATCTTGACTAAAATTCCGGGAATTAGTTACAGTGTGTAAAGCAAAGAGAAAGATTTATATACTTGGTTGAATGAAAAAAAAATTGTATAAATAGGAAGGAGGCAATCCTCAGACCTTTCATGATCCATTCTTTTGATTCCACCTGGAAATGTAGGTATGTTGAATAAATTTTATATTAAATTGTATCTAACAAAGTAGATCCATTTTTTTTTAAAACAATGTGAAAGGAATTTGAAACAATAAAATTACCAGAGGAATGTCTTTGTTACGAAGAGAACCAAATGAAATATTTTAAAAATTAGCGCTTTTTAATATATATATGTATCAAATTAGTCATTTTAACCAGTAGTTCCTCAAAGTATAACAACTGTTTAAACTGATAAATGATCTACTTATTAAATTTCTTTTTACACAACAGAATATTTTCTTTACTAGTCTTTTCTAAATCTGCAGGAGTTGTATATTCTCAGTGACAAATTAATGCTGAACATCATTAATCATCAGAAAAATGCAAAGTAAATCCACAGTAAGATACCACATCACAACTGTTAAAATGGCAACTATCAAAAACACAAGAAAATAACAAATGTCGGTGAGGATGTGGAGAAAAGCGAACACTTGTGCACTGTTGGTGGGAGTGTAAATTGGTATAGTGACTGTAGGAAACAGTATGCAAGTTCCTCAAAAATTAAAAATACAAATTCTATATGATCCAGAAATTCCACTTCTGGGTATTTACCCAATGAAAAGGAAAACACTAATTTGAAAATGTGTATGCATTTGTATGTCCATCACAGTATAATTTATAATAGCCAAGATATGGAAACGGTCTAAGTGTCCAGTGATGGATGAATAAAGAAATTGTGATGTAATAGATGAAGGAATATTATTCAGCCATTAAAAAAGGAATGAAATTGTGCCATTTGACAACATGGATGGACCTTGAGAACATTATGCTAAATGAAATGTCACAGAGAAAGACAAGTACCAAATGTTATCTTTTACATGTATAATCTAGAAAAATAATAACTAAAAAAATAAACTCACAAAGAACAGACTTGTTGCTAGACATGGGGAGTTGCTGACAAAATTTCATATTTAAGTTTTAATAAGTAAAGACATTAAGCATATTATTTAAATATTTGGTGAATAAGAAAACATGGCAAAATTAATGTTTTTCACATTTCCTATACATATTGGCAAAACAGTATTAGACTTAAAAAAAAAAAAAAGCACTGATTTCAACGTTTCTGTGTGTTCTGAGACTTTTGGTGTATCAGAAGAAAAATATCATGAATCCGTTACATTTTTCATTCTGAAATTGTATACGTGCCAAGTATGGGATGGAAAGGGGTGAGAGGAAGGAGGTAGAAGAGAAAAAAAGGTAAGAACCTATCTGCCAAGCATGGAATATAGGTAAGCGCTTCTCTGGTTCTGATTGAAACATCTTGGTCCAGTCGCCCACTTAGGGAGTAGTGATAGGGAAATCTATATCCTGCAATATCCACAAGATACATTTCTCTAAAACTATGCTAACTCTGTGGAAATGACAAGATGGGGAGGGACTTAAATTTAAACTAACCTGGCTACCACTGCCCAGCTTTTATACTTGAAGAAACATGTATCCTGCGGGGTTACATTACTTTACAGAATAGTTTCCTGGAAGAATAAGAACTACAATTTATAGCTACTTTATATCTCTTATTGTGGCTATGTTTTAACAATGACTGTCCTCGTTTCCCAGGTTATAGCCTGAAACCAAAAGTTTAAAAATTGCTTTTAAAAGGCATTTGTGAGTAAATGGGATATTCAGATATTGGCAAGACAGACCGCTTCAGAAAACAAAATACTCTTTCTCTTTCCAACTTGGAGGCATTCATATACAACACACACACACACATACATTCAGTAATGAATTGGTCACTCATTTCTATCTCCAAACTTTAATGTGGTTTTCAAAAAGTATCTTGGGAAGAGTTCTTAAGCATCATGCAGTGTAATAATCAAGAAAGACTAAACCCTGTTAGTAAATGTTGGTAGTTATTCAAAGGCCTCAAATCTAAGAGGGGTATAATTATGTCCCTCTTACAGCTTATTTTCCATCTACAAGTTTAAAAATACACAATATGTGAGTCTATAACTTGATTGCTGCTAGTCCAGGCTCATAGCAAGAATGTTGCTAAGGGATTATACCAAATAGCACTTTATTATATTTCAAAAGATGTTGTGGTTATTTTTACCCTGAAGAACATTTTCCTACATTTAAAAATAGGAAATCTAAATTTTTCCAAAGAAGAGGGCATTTCACTTTTTTTTTTTTTAATTCATCAGCTAAATTGATTTGACCCCATACACTCACATACCACCATCACCATGACCCTTAGCAAACCACTTTGGAAATTAAGAAATAAGGTATGTTTTGTCTGAATACACATTTACATTTGTTGATCTGTTTCAGTGTGTGTTGTCACTGTTCATCCAGTGGTCTCAAGCCAGTGATATCCTTAGGCTCTTCCTTTCCCTTAACTCTAAAATTTCAGAGACATCCAAGATCTTTTGATTCTACCTCAGAAATATCTCTTGTATTTTCCATTGTAATTTTCCTGGTTCAACTCTTCATCATCTCCCTCTTAAACTGTTGCAATACCTTCCTAAAAGGTCTCCAACTCTGATCTCCCCTGACTGTAATCTATTTTACACTCCAAGCCACCCAATCTCATACCCTTGTCTGAAATGCTTGGATGATTTCTTTTTGCCTGCAAGTCAAAATCTCAATTTCTTAGTCTGACTTTTTGAAGTGTTAGCCCAGTCTCTTTCTCACAGAAAGTCTTGCCATCCATCCTCTTCTGTAAACCTCATAAAAATCACTGAACTTCTTGCCATGTGCTAAGCTCTCTGTGCCTTTTCACACTTCTTTCTTTCTGAAGCTTTTTCTTGTTTCTCAGTTGCTTTCCCCATGCATGCCGTACATCACCTCCTCCTTATCTGTTAGAAAAAACTCATGGAACTTTTCAAAGTTCCTTTATATATTACCACTTGAGTGGACATTGGTACAAACAGAAGAATCTTTTTCCCTTCTGGGCGTCCACGTTGCATTTTTGCATATATCTATATTCTAGCAGCTGCCAATTATTTTGTATCTGCCTCCCTCATTGAGTACAGTAGGACTTTGTGGAGAGCATGGTTTATATAGACGCTCATCAAATAATGAGCTTTTAAATGAGGAAATAATAACAATGAAACCTTGCCTTTTCAGTCTGTGCTCTCTCAGAGAGGGTATATTTGATTTCCTTAATAATCTCTATGAAATAACAGAGCTGGTGATATTTTGCTCATTTTATAGGTGATCTAAGAGAATATAGATTCTCCCAGGAATAGACACATGTACATATTCAAAGACAGAACTCAGACGTTAGTCTTGAAACTCCCAGTCCGGTAAATCTTTTCCTCATACTGTGAGATATATGTGGGCTGGTATTGGATAAGAAGCAGCCTATCATTTGACTAAGACTATGAAGACAGAAATTATTTTAATTATGAAGGGTGAGAATCTAGTTTATATGAAAGCAGCATCAGAATGAAAATAATTCTAATGGAATAATGTCCCCTTTTTTTTTTAGACAGATTCCTTTACAGACTAAGTTCTTAACTTTGGGTTCTTTGGCTCTGAAGGATCTGTTAGAAGGGGGAGTGCACATTTTGGGGAGAACATTTATCAAATTCTCAACAGGTCCTCGATTGACAAACTTTAAGGTACTGTGTTCTAAAATGAACCAAGTCATTGACTAATTCACTAAGGGAACAATTGTAAGAACATCACATTCCATTGGAGTAATAGTCTCGCTGAAGTGACTGAAAGATTCATTTGAAATGAGATTTTTTAAAAATGCAACACTTTAGGCAGATAAAATCAGAACATATCATATATTCTTTTAATTCAAACAACATGATATTAATTTAAGAATAAAAAAAGTTTGATGGAACTGAATGAGAACAGTGTATATATGAAAATTTAGGATTTAATAAGGGCAGTGTTCCAATTAGTGAAAGCAAGATAAATTATTTAAAATATGGTGTTTATTTCTTGAAATAAAAAAGTTCCTTACCTAACACCATTTAAAAAATCACTTGAAATCAATAATAAAATTATTAAAAACTTAAGATTAAAAATAGACAAAGGACATAAAGAGGTAATTCAAAATGGAAGAATAATGACAATATACATTTGAAAAGGTTCTCTACCTTGTGGATAAACAAAAATAATAATTAAAACAGCAATTTTATTTAATTTTTCATATATTTTGGAAAAAGATTAAAAGATTAAAATTATTAAAATAATTCAAAAGGATTGCAGAAGGCATGGAGAGGTAGACACTTTCTAATATGCATTAGTGGAGAGTATAAATTAGGAAAATCTTGGGAGGTAATCAAATAACGTGTAGCAAAATTTTAAATGCATATACCTTTGATCTAGTAATGTCATTGGGAACTTGACCTAAAGAATATAATTGAACAAAGAAGCAAAAAGGTACTACATTGCAATATTGCATATATAGTAAACATCTATAGGAAACCACCTACTTTGACCTTGGGAACTTGACCTACGAATATAATTGAACAAAGAGGCAAAGAGGTACTACATCGCCATATTGCATATATAGTAAACATCTATAGGAAACCACCCAAATATCTTTCAGTAGAGAATTGGTAAAATAAATTATGTCATATCTGCAACACAAGAATACTAGATGAAGAATGAGAGTGATCTTCATGAACTGAAATATAATTATAAACCCTATGAGTTGTTAAGTGAAAAAATAAAGACTAGATAGAATATATTGCCACTTACTTGTATGTTTTATGAGTACTCATATTTATATATACAAGGTTATGCGAGTGTATATGTGTGTGTGCCTATTTATATAGATATGCATGTATGCATATTAGGAGTGGAGTTGTTGTTCAGTTGCTCAGTTGTGTCTGACTCTTTGTGACCCCCATAGACTGCAGCATGCCTGGCTTCCCTGTCCTTCACTGTCTCCCAGAGTTTGCTCAAACCCCTGTCCATTGAGTTGGTGATGACATCCAACCATTCCTGCCTTCAGTCTTTCCCAGCATCAGGGTCTTTTCCAATCAGTCAGTTCTTCGCATTAGGTGGCCAAGGTATTGGAGCTTCAGCTTCGGCAATAGTCATTCCAATGAATATTCAGGACTGATTTCCTTTAGGATGGACTGGTTTGATCTCCTTGCAATCCAAGGAACTCTCAAGAGTCTTCTCCAGCACCACAGCTCAAAAGCATCAATTCTTTGGTGCTCAGCTTTCTTTATAGTCCAACTCTCACATCCATACATGACTACTGGAAAAACCATAGCTTTGACTAGATGGACCTTTGTCAGCAAAGTAATGTCTCTGCTTTTTAATATGTTGTCTAGGTTGGTCATAATTTTTCTTCCAAGGAGCAAGCATCTTTTAACTTCATGGCTGCAGTCACCATCTGCAGTGATTTTGGAGCTCAACAAAATAAAATCTACCACTGTTTCCACTGTCTCCCCAACTATTTGCCATGAAGTGATGGGAATCGATGGCATGATCTTAGTTTTTTGAATGTTGAATTTTAAGCCAACTATTTCACTCTCCTCTTTCACTTTCAAGAGGCTCTTTAGTTCCTCTTCTGCCATTATGGGCTTCCCTGGTGGCTCAGAGGGTAAAGCGTCTGCCTGCAATGCAGGAGACCTGGGTTCAATCCCTGGGTCAGGAAGATCCCCTGGAGAAGGAAATGGTAGCCCACTCCAGTACTCTTGCCTGGAAAATCCCATGGACAGAGAAGCCTGGTAGACTACAGTCCATGGGATTGCGAAGATTTGGACACGACTGAGAGACTTCACTTCACTTCACTTCACTTCACTTCTGCCATTAGGGTGGTGTCATCTGCATATCTGAGGTTATTGATATGCTTATACATTCTCTCCAGAAGAAAAAAAAAAACAAATGCTAATTGTTAAAGGTATGAGAAGAGAGGATAGTTAACAGAGATCTCTGATGTTTTATGTTCCTTTAAAATGAGTATCTGTTGCTTTTATAATAAGCAAAAGATATATTTTCTTTTTTAAAAAATCTAATATTTTCCATTTATTTAGGTTAACATATTTTATTTATATCTGACTTTTCTTTCCTCCCACAAAAGCAAATGATTGTGTCACAAAACAATTTCGTAAAAGGTAAATTGAAGCTGTCAAACAGAAAGTGTAAGTGCCTGAAAATAGTATACAATAGGGAAGCAGAAATGCATGCCATTGATTCTTGAGTAATTGGTAGAAATGAGTCACAGATTTGGCTCTGAGCTTCCTATCAGCAAATCCAAGAAAGGAAACCCTGTCAGTTCAAGATTCACAGTAAGTTAAAAGAATAATGAGTTGTTTGGAAGAATGCATTGGTGTTAACTCTGAAAATTAAAAGTACTCTCTCCATGAAACTTTTAAAAGGATACTTGTGAAATGGTGTGTATGTTTTCAATAATTTTCCTACAGTATATAAAGTATTAGATAAGTATGAATGTGCTTGTAACTATGGCTATTATAAACCTACATAGTGATGACCCGATGTCTAAAGGCCTTTCATTGGAAGTCCATCAGCACTGGAGCCTCAATTAGCATTCTAACCAGTAGTTTCCCTTTAGTGCTGAATGCTGTGTGTGCTCTGCTAAATATAGCTGCATTCTCCAGCTTGGAGAACTCCTCTAAACTTCATCTCCACTATTCAATGTAAAAACCTTGTTTTCATTTGGTTACCCTATTTTGATTTGGATACCCTATTTGTTCCCTGGTTTCTAGAGAAGCTACATTTTAAATTTTCTTTCCCCAGTTTTTCCCTCAAATGTTGCTTTTTGACTTGGTTGGTTCCTACAAATGTGCTTAGTCATCCAGTTCTGTCTGACTCTTTGCAACCCCATGGACTGTAGCCCACCAGGTCCCTCTGCCCATGGGGATTCTCCAGGCAAAAATACTGGAGTGGGTTGCTATGTCCTCCTCCAAGGGATCTTCCCAACCCTGGGATTGAACCCAGGTCTCATGGATTGCAGGCGGATTCTTTACCAGCTGAGTTACCAGGAAAGCCCTACAAATGTAGCCCTCAAGAAAGTCCAACTTGGTTAGCCCTCAAGGCTGGCTCAGAATTCTGGGATACCTTAGCCCAAACTGGGTCCCACTTATTCATGACATGAGGAATGTCATGGAATGACATGGAATCAAAGGAATAAGAAAATTCAGTCTTGGTATCCAGCTGTCTGATTTTCTGGCATGATCACGTACTTCTCTACATTTTCATAGATTGTCTACTTCAGTAGAATGCTCCAGAATAAACCAGTTACTAATGTAGCCCTGATAAATACATGGATTTGTCCTAACTGTAGATCAGTTTAATGGTAGAAATTACTCAAAACGAGGTGAATGTTTTACACTAAGCTACTTATAATCCTTCTGTCTGAAAACAATTAGAGAGGCACAGCCTTTGTCTATTGAGATTGCTTCAAATTCACAGCAGTACTGTGATTGTTTTCCTACTGTTATTGTTAGCAGGCAGATATGCTTCCAGCTCATCTGGAAGGAATTTAAAACCACTAAAATAAAAAGTGAAAGTTTGAAGTGTTCTATATACATTTTTGTTTTACTACCACTTGGAATCATTCCCACCAACTGGGGTCTTTCATTTGTATTGAGAATCAGGTTATTATCTAATGACCAATAGACAGGGGTCTCTACTAAAATCATATAGCTACTCATCATGGAGGTTTCTAGTACAGGTACTAAATGTGAATACATGTGTGTGCTCAGTTATGTCTGAGTCTTTGAGACCCCATCATTTATAGCCTGCCAAGCTCCTCTGTCCTTGGGATTTTTCCAGGCAAGAATACTGGAGAATGTAGCCATTCCCTTCTCCAGGGGATCTTCTTGACCCAGGGATTGAACCTGTGTCTTTTGCATCTCCTGCATTGGCAGCCAGATTCTTTATCATCTGGGAAGCCCCAGGATACTGAATAAAGATCATCAAATACTGAGAAATACTCATGTTGTTCTTAGCAGGTTTTTTGAGAAGTAATAAGTAGTATGAAGATGATACTCATATAGAATGTGGGTATAAGAAATTCATACTTATATTAATAACTAAGAAGCTGACATATATACTAACTGAAATAACCAATAAGTCAGTAGATCCACAGTTTGTGGCAAAGAGAATGTTCTCTATAGATTGAAAAAACCAGACCAATCTTTATGTCTTTGAACCTGCCCACCCAAGGGCCTCTCTGCACATCTACCACAGATGCCCTTTCCTCCCCATTCAGTAGTTTTGATAACATCTATTCATACTTCAGATCACAGCTCTAACATCATTTTTCCTGTGAAAACTTCTCAGGTCCCCTAAACATATTGTAATACTTTATAGTTCTTTTTATTGGACACCTGATGTGAAGAGTATATCAACAGTACTTTTTATTAAAAAAAAAAAAAAAAAGAAAACAGTTTCTTAGTTAGCTTTCAGTTCAGTTCAGTTCAGTTGCTCAGTCGTGTCTGACTCTTTGCGACCCTGTGAACCGCAGGCCTCCCTGTCCATCACCAACTCCCGGAGTCCACCCAAACCCATGTCCACTGAGTTGGTGATGCCATCAAACCATCTCATCCTCTGTCATCCCATTCTCCTCCTGCCCTCAATCTTTCCCAGCATCAGGGTCTTTTCAAATGAGTCAACTCTTTGCATCAGGTGGCCAAATTATTGGAGTTTCAGCTTCAACGTCAGTTCTTCCAATGAACACCCAGAACTGATCTCCTTTAGAATGGATTGGTTGGATCTCCTCGCAGTCCAAGGGACTCTCAAGAATGTTTTCCAACACCACAGTCCAAAAGCATCAATTCTTCAGCGTTCAGCTTTATTTATAGTCCAACTCCTACATCCATACATGACTACTGGAAAAACCATAGCCTTGACTAGACAGAACTTTGTTGCCAAAGATATGTCTCTGCTTTTTAATATGCTGTCTAGGTTGGCCATAACTTTCCTTCCAGGGAGCAAGCGTCTTTTAATTTCATGGCTGCAATCACCATCTGCAGTGATTTTGGAGCCCAAAAAAATAAAGTCAGCCACTGTTTCCACTGTTTCCCCATCTATTTGCCATGAAGTGACGGGACCAGATGCCATGATCTTCATTTTCTGAATGTTGAGCTTTAAGCCAACTTTTTCACTCTCCTCTTTCACTTTGATCAAGAGCCTTTTTAGTTCCTCTTCATTTTCTGCCATAAGGGTGGGGTCATCTGCATATTTGAGGTTACTGATATATCTCCCGGCAATCTTGACTCCAGCTTGTGCTTCTTCCAGCCCAGCATTTCTCATGATGTAGTCTGCATATAAGTTAAGTAAGCAGGGTGACAATACAGTGAGCTTTAAGACATGACTATATGAGCAATTGAAATAACTAGACCATTGAACTGGTTGACCAGCTTGGCCAGAAAGTTCAATGTAATGTTTCCCCAGAAATTTTTCTTAATTGATTGGACAAATTAAAGTATTGATGATATTGGATCAGATATTCCTTTGAATGTCACAGCATCTGCTGGAGCTCATGAAACATTTCAGAAATGTTTAAATCCATCAAGACTCTATTAAAGACATAGAGAGGGTTGGTAAAAAAGGAATACATAGACCAGCACAGGCCGTCAACCAGGCTGGCAGCCTGTTTATTGCTTTGGATGCTGCTTGTGTCTAAGCATTTGCTTTAAATATTTGATGTCATTAATTAATGAGTATTTTGGATTTTCTGTCTATTATAAAAATCTGCTTATAAAAATGCAGGCATGTGCTATACAGTATTATTAACTAACATACAGATTTTGTTCAAATTTCACAAATTTTTTTGCTAGTGTCCATTATTTATTTTCATACTGATCCAAGATTCCACATTGTGTTTAATTGCATTGAGCAGCTTTAGCAGCATGCAACAAATTCTGACAAATTCTCTTTTCATTTTTATTCTGTTATAAATATTTTCAAAATGTCCCTGTTATGGCTTCTTAGATACACTCATCATTTAAAGACGAACATTTAAGTTCTAAATCCATGAGACTTTTAATGTATCTTTTCTTTTTTTTTATTATTTTTTTAAATTTTATTTTATTTTTAAACCTGAAACACTGTATTAGTTTTGCCAAACATCAAAACGAATCCACCACAGGTATACATGTGCTCCCCATCCTGAACCCTCCTCCCTCCTCCTTCCCCACACCATCCCTCTGGGTCGTCCCAGTGCACCAGCCCCAAGCATCCAGTATTGTGCATTGAACCTGGACTGGCAACTCGTTTCATACATGATATTACACATGTTTCAATGGCATTCTCCCAAATCTTCCCACCCTCTCCCTCTCCCACAGAGTCCATAAGACTGTTCTATACATCAGTGTCTCTTTTGCTGTCTCGTACACAGGGTTATTGTTACCATCTTTCTAAATTCCATATATATGCATTAGTATACTATCTTTTCATGTTAATTTCTCACTTAAATCCTTTCTTCTCTTTAATCACACTCTCTGTTTTTTCAGTCTTATAGCTTGATTGAGGCTTTCAGTGACTAAGTCAAGATCTCTCCTGGTAAGTGTCACCTTGCACTTGAAAATATGTGGGTTATTTTCAAATATCTTTTGATATTGACTTATAGCATAATCCCACAGTGATAAGAGGACGTACTCTGAATGGTTTCAACACCTTTGGACCGTGAAATTTTTGCATCTTGTTTGTTCTACTGTCTCCTAGTTTGTAGTCTGTGGGACCTTGGCTAGAATTTGGATCATGCGAAGAGTTGACTCATTGGAAAAGACTCTGATGCTGGGAGGGATTGGGGGCAGGAGGAGAAGGGGACTACAGAGGATGAGATGGCTGGATGGCATCACTAACTCGATGGACGTGAGTCTCAGTGGACTCCGGGAGTTGGTGATGGACAGGGAGGCCTGGCGTGCTGCGATTCATGGGGTTGCGAAGAGTCAGACACGACTGAGCGACTGATCTGATCTGATCTGATTGTGTGAAACTTGTATAAATCTTAATTATGTTGAATTGGTTCATAGTACTTTTCAGGTCTGCTATATCCTTCCACTTTTCTGTCTGTTCAGTCTATTAACTTTTGAGAGTTTGATATTGAAACTGTAAGTGAAAATCTTAATTTATCTACCTAAAATACAATTGTAATATGTAGTGGAACTGTCTGTAACTTTGTTCTGTATTTTCCAAGTCTCCTATAAATATGTTATCATACTTTCATAACTTAAAAAAGTAAAATAAATAAATGTAAGAAAATTACAAATCATAAGGGTCAAACTGAAATATCATAATTCTTTCTTCAAATGTCCACTGCCAGTTTATTTACCAGAATATGGCTGTCATCTGATTTTTATTAAATAATAAGAATTTTTAGGTATATTGCTAAAGGTTGTAGTATCTAATGATTAGATTTTTCTAAGGCACCAGTCTGAGAACAGTTCAATATACATGCAGTCAGGCTGAGCAGGGTAGAGGTAGCAGAGAGAATGGGAGAAAGAAGAATCAAGACATTGCTAAAGGTTTCTCAATTTTCCTCTAAAGACGTTAGAGAGGCCCTGATAGATTTTCAGCAGGAATATTATGTGTTTAGCTTTGAACTTTTTAAGCTGATTCTGGCAGCTATGTGGAGCTTGGAGTGGGAAGAAATTGGAGGTGCAATTTAGGTGTTTATTGCAGTAAAACAGATAAGGGATAAACCATGGTAGTCTGAAACTGAGGCTATGGCAGTAAGAACAAAAAGAAATAATTTAAGAGAGATGTTATAAATGTGTTTTATGTGACTCATTGACTGACTTAATGCTAAAAGATAAAAGGATTTTTTAAGTTAAATGTATTTCTGAAAACTATAGTTAATCCATAATTACCTAGACACATAAGGTAAATTTAAAACCTTACATTTTTGATTCCCTGTATCATTCTAATTTTTAGCTTGTATAGATGGGAGTAAGGTTAAAATATTCTTAAGACAGTTTTAAAATACTTGTCTGTATATGCATTTTGCAGTGTTGTGTTGTTGTTTCAGATAGATCACTTGTGCCGTCATATTAGGCATAAAAATGCTTTTTGATTGTGAATACATTGGGAGATATAGTTCATTCCAGGCCACCATTAATTAATTGTGTTAATGTAGTTAAATTGGTTTTCTCAGCTCATTTGTAAAAGGTGAAAAAATCACTTCAAATCATTTCCTCTTAAAAGACATCATAAAGCTAATGAGTTTTCTTTTTTTCATGATCAAATCTCTGTCTCTCTCTATTTCTCTTCTTTATTCCTCATTTATTCATTCACCTTTAACTAGGAACCTTGTATAACAATCTTCCCCAGTTTGATTTTCTAATCACAGTTATTTCTATACATATTTATTCTTTCAATCACTGCTGTGTATGTGTGTGTGTGTCTGTGTGTGTGTTGTACAAAATTACTACTCTTTTGCTTCATGTTTTAAATCTGTCAAAAACTTGCCTAAGCTTTGTCTTACTTTTCATCAATTCTATTAGTTTTTTCATATTTTACCATCAGCTTTTGCCCCTAATAGTTAACTCTATTTGTATATAATCTGCTAACTCATACTACCACACCTTTGCATTTGCTATATCTCATAAACAAGCAAGAAGCAAACAAACAAACCAAACAGCAGCAATAAACACCCCTTACTCTTTTTCTTTTTTTTTTGGTTTCTCTTTTTGAAAGCTCACTTTCTCTAGTAAATGGTCTATTTCCATATTCTTTTTTTTTTTAATTTTATTTTATTTTTAAACTTTACATAATTGTATTAGTTTTGCCAAATATCAAAATGAATCCGCCACAGGTATACATGTGTTCCCCATCCTGAACCCTCCCCCCTCCTCCCTCCCCATTCCATCCCTCTGGGTCGTCCCAGTGCACCAGCCCCAAGCATCCAGTATTGTGCATTGAACCTGGACTGGCAACTCGTTTCATACATGATATTTTACATGTTTCAATACCGTTCTCCCAAATCTTCCCACCCTCTCCCTCTCTCACAGAGTCCATAAGACTGTTCTATACATCAGTGTCTCTTAAATCATACCTGCAAGTATAATTCTCTAACTTTTCATTTTCTTAGGATGTAGGTACTTTGTTAACATGTTAAGTTGTGAGAATAGTGTTAGCAAAGAGA
The DNA here is from genome assembly GCF_029407905.1 of Bubalus kerabau. Taxonomy (NCBI): domain Eukaryota; kingdom Metazoa; phylum Chordata; class Mammalia; order Artiodactyla; family Bovidae; genus Bubalus; species Bubalus kerabau. Next base: position 21,255,263 of record NC_073641.1, read on the forward strand.
TTTGCTTTCAAATCTTTTTATCGTCATATTTTTATGTATTTTGGTTCTATGTGTATGTTTTTGGCTCTGTATATAGTTTCATATCAGTATGTATATATCAGTTAGTATGTCTTTATATTCTTCTTTGTCATCTTATCTTTATCCTTTCCCTTCATCCTATCACTCAGTATTAGGATACGTAAGTGGGAGTGTGTTAGTTGCTCAGTCATGTCTAACTCTTGACAATCCCATGAACTGTAGCCTCTGTTCATGGAATTCTCCAGGCAAGAATACTAGAGTGAGTAGCCATTCCCTTTTCCAGGGGATCTTCCCAACCCAGCAATCAAACTGGCAGCTCTTATGTCTCCTGCATTGTCAGGAAGGTTCTTTATCACTAGCACAACCTGGGAAGCAGTATGTATTTATTTTCTTCTTTGTCATCTTATCTTTCTCTTTTCCCTTCATCCTATCACTGAGTATTAGGATATGTAAGTACTTAGCAACAATGGTTAGTCACCTAGCGGTTGATGGTATCACTGATCAGGTCAAGTGAAAAAAATTGATGAATTCAGTTTGAGTTTGCCTGTGAACATACACATAGAAAAGTCTGGTTAATAAGTATCATCATCATCGTCTCAACACAACCATTTATTGATTAATTCTCTAGGGGCTTTAACGAATTCCTAGAGCCTTTACAAAGACCATATTTCATTTATTCCTTTCAACAGTCCCTGAGGTAAATGCTCTTGTTTCTAAATACAGACCTGAAAAATGATACTTAGCAAAGTTACTGAACTTGTAGATTTACCTAGCTCCAAACCAGAGTCCTCTAACTCCAAATTCTGGATCTTTCAATTCTTCAGAGTTCAGAGATCAGAAGAATGGGAGAATGATGAGGTTGTTTTGGGAGTTTGTAGCAAAATCTAAGGGGCATCAATAAGAGCCCCCGAAGAAGGGATGTCAGTACAGAAGTGGCATAAGGATAGAGGCCAAGGGAAAACCAACCCTTAAAGTACACACAGGAGAGTAGGAGCCGCTGATGGAACCTAAGGAGGAATGCTCACCTGTACTTTTCCAAGCAAAACACAGATTCTTCACTGTGTCCATTCAAAGCATGAATTCTGGACAAAGGACAGTTTGTTGTCATGGGTCAGTTCAGTTCAGTCACTCAGTTGTGTCTGACTCTGCAACCCCATGGACTGCAGCATGCCAGGCCTCCTTGTCCATCACCAACTCCTGGAGTTTACTCAAACTCATATTCATTGGGTCAGTGATGCCATCTAAATATCTCATCCTCTGTTATCCCCTTCTCCTTCTGCCCTCAATCTTTCCCTGCATCAGGGTCTTTTCCAATGAGTCAGCTCTTCACATCAGGTGGCCAAAAGTATTGGAGTTTCAGCTTCAGCATCAGTCCTTCCAATGAACATTCAGGACTGATTTCCTTTAGGATGAACTGGTTGGATCTCCTTGCAGTCCAAGTGACTCTCAAGAGTCTTCTCCAACAACACAGTTCAAAAGCATCAGTTCTTCGGTGCTCAGCTTTCTTTTAGTCCAACTCTCACATCCATACATGACCACTGGAAAAACCATAGCTTTGACTAGATGGACCTTTGTTGGCAAGTAATGTGTCTGCTTTTTAATATGCTGTCTAGGTTGGTCATAACTTTTCTTCCAAGGAGTAAGTATCTTTTAATTTCATGGCTGTAGTCACCATCTGCAAGGATTTTGGAGCCCAAAAAATTAAAGTCTGTCACTGTTTCCACTGTTTTCCCATGTATTTGCCATGAAATAATGGGTCATGGATATGTAAGGAAATAAACCTGCCATGATTGGCATATCAGGAGAAGAGCTTAGGATTTGTGGACATTTCCTGGAGTTATGTATTAATCATTAATATATGGAAAGAGAAGGTTATCAGATACTAGGAGCCTTCTATAATACCTGGTAAGGGAGGACATTATGAATTTTTATTCCCTGTGCACTTAACAGATTGGAACCCAAATGCTGCTCCATAAAGTTACTCTTTAAAGAATCTGATTTTTACTTGTCTAGGAGAAAGAATCAAAGCTTCAGGCTAAAAAATTATAGTTGAAGTTGAGTCATGTCACAGGTGAATGCATCATTTGCTTTATGTGAATTCTATGTACGTAAGCAAGGGAGCAGGGGACACCAAGTCAGGTTAGAAAGTCCTAGGACCAGTTGAAGGTAGAGAAGATCAGCTGTGGAGCTCCACAGAGTCAGGAGAAAAACCCAGTCCTGGAATCATATTTTCCTTTCTTTGAGAAGATTGTGCTATTGCTAGTTATTTTTTACATAAAATATTGCTTTAGATTCATCAAATACTTTTACTTTTAAAATAGGTAAGAAAGAACCAATAGAAAGACAAAACAGTTATTTTTCTTCCAAAAATATTATCACTCTTGGGTTATAACTCTATTATCTCCAGTCTTTCCAATCATGTTAAGTGGTTGTTTCTGCTATAAGAAGGCTTTTTGGCAGCTGCAGTTTTCTTCTGGTGCATATTAGAATTCTCCAGTCTTCATATTTCAATTTTTCTTCAAGGTGTGGGGAAGGAATTGATGTGATAAAATTTCCTGTAGTGTCATAGAAATAGACATGTTTGTGCAAAGAACCTGGAGATGCCGAGAGGTAGAGTGAAGGGACATTTTCTGAACATGAGTATTTCATTGGAATTACCAATTCTGAGTCTTCTCATTAATGTGAACAAAGTATCAAGGTTGTGTTGTATTATACTACTTGATGTTTTTATTTCAATACATTTTTTTGACTTAAGAACATTTTGTTAGAATAGAAGTACTGGCATAAGTCACTAGTTTTCAAAGATACACAAAACAGCCTTTAGAAGGAATGCAAAAGTCATGGATCTTGGTTATAGTAGCAGATGTTTTTTTGTTTGTGTACATATATTGGTTTAGTTTAGAGATACATCTGGATCATCTAACCAGTATTTTAAAGCCATTCTTCTCCTTTTTCCTTCTGCAATGTATTGGGGGAGCCATCTTTGTAGGTATAAGTTATCATATATTGCCAGTTTCACGTGGTTCAGCCTAATAGAACAAGTCCTTTTAAGTCCTGGACAAAAGAACTTGTCCTTTCTTCCTGATTTTTGGCTCAATCCAGGCTTCAACATATTTGGAGAGGCAAATCCCACTCCTGCATCTGATGAGCTGTTTAGCTAGCAGCTCTAACACTTAAAGTCTACATGGCTCAAACAACCACAGTCCAAAATGTGAGTGTGGCCTTAAAAAAAAGGCTGTTCACATGTGACCACCAGATTGCTTCATGATCTGCCCAGTCATCCCCTTGAATGTGTCATCCTTAAAAAAATCTGTGTCATCTGGGTATAGAGAATGAAAGGAATATTCTCTTGCTGTCTGCTTACAGTCTCAAAATTTTTCCTTCCAAGCCACAAACTAGAGAACTGGAATTAGATTTCTTCAAGACTTGGGTCCATGAAATATGTTTCTCTCCCCCTCCCCAAGAATATATATTCTGTAGACATGGGAAGGGGTAAGAAATGAAGGAGAGGAAGAAGTTTTGTGTTTCAGCCCCAGGTGCCTTCAGCAAAATGTATGTGGAGTATTAGTTAGACGTGACCACTTTATTCTCAAGAATATTTGAGGTTGGACAAACAGTCTCCAAGTATTTCTTCACATCTAAGAATTGTAGAAAGAGAGGTGGCATGTAAAAATCCTTCCATTTGCATTGAGAGGACCCAGATTCTATGTCATTTTATATCAGTCAGTGGAAGTTATTTCTATAATCTGTACTAACTCAATTGTCTGAGTATAAAAATATTCCCTATTGACAACATGGCCTTCTTTTTCTCCTAACTTTGTTCACTAGCTGCTAGTAGATGTTAACTCTATTGTTCTCAGATGTGTCCACTCCCAAGATCCAACTCACTCAGCAAGCTTTCATTCATTATTAATGGACGGAATGAGTATTGTCTCATGTGTCACCATTGAGCTAATGGGCAGAGAGGGGGCCAGCACTGTTTTATTAAACTGTTACTATACCAGGCCCTTACAGTAAGTATTATTTCAGCTTCCAAATCTGTTTGCAAAAAATTAGGATTCTTAACTAATCTAGCCATTGGAGAAGGAAATGGTAACCCACTCCAGTGTTCTTGCCTGGAGAATCCCAGGGACGGGGGAGCCTGGTAGGCTGCCGTCTATGGGGTCCACAGAGTCGGACATGACTGAAGTGATTTAGCAGCAGCAACTAATCTAGCCAAGATCACAGAGTCAGTAAACAGCTTTGCCTCTCAGGAAAGTTGCTGACTCATGATAGAAACTTCATTTTCAAATTAAAAAATGGTTTCCTGCAAGTAGAAGAGTCTGCTGAGTATTGTTTTGTTTTGCTTTGTTTACCACTCTTCTGTTGGAAATCCTTCAATGGTTTCCCGTAGATTTTAGGATAACATTCTGTCCAGAACAAGGTCTGGAAATATATCCATTTGATCTCCTGTTCTTATCTGGTGTCTCATCTCCTGCCTTTTTTCCCCATCATATCACACTCCAGTTCTACTCTCTTTGTACTTCCTGTATTTCCTTCCCATTAACAATTCTGGAGAGCACATCCAAGATTGGATGGAAGTGTAGACTTGGTGGGTGGTGAGAAAGTTGTGGACAGAACAATCAGTTAGAAGCCTTGTTTGTTTCAAAGAAAAGCTCATGAGTGCTAATAGAGATAGAGCTAAAGAATGTGATGAAAAGTGTTAAAAGTAAGTTATAGGACCTGGTGATAATGTGTTAGAAGTGCTCTGGAGCAATAAATTATGAATGATGAGTCTTAAGTTTCTAGTTGGACCCCTAAATGAATGTATTTGTCTTTAAGATGAGTAGGACAAAAGATGGGGTAAATTTGGGGAGATGATGATAGGCAAAACATTTGTTTTTTTCTCTCTTGATGACAGATTTGTGTGTTGAGGATGTGTGTACATATGTATATATTCATTTATGAATGCCCAGGATTTTTCTTCCAATTTTGTTCAAATAGTGAAGTTGTACTGATATGTCCATGTGAAATATGTATGCTTTCAACATGGTGCCTTTTATTAGCTTTCTATTGCATTTAAGCAAATTACCACAAGTTTAGCAACTTAAAACTTACATTTAGTATCTCATGGATTTTCATGGTCTGGAAGCTGGGCTTGGCTTAGCTGGGTCCTCAGTTCAGGGTCTTAGAAAGTTTAAGTCAAGGTGTCAGCCAAGCCCAGAGTCCCATTAGAGACTTCATTTCACTTTTTCAGCTCATGCTGGGAATGTATTTCCTCACAGCTGTATAATACATGAAAGTTACTTATTCTAGGAGAGCACGAGAGAGTCTCTGACTTCTAGGCCCTGGTTTGAAGAGCTCACTGCTTAGAACAGTCCCCCACCTTCACCCCCCACCCCAGGATAATCTCTTGGATTAATTTAAAGTTAACTGGTTAAAGACCTTAATTCATCTGCAAAATCCTCCACCTTTGTCATTCATATTCCACCGGTTAAAAACAAGTTACAGATTTTGACCATTCTCAAGGGAGGGAATAGTGAAAGGGTTTGGGTCACTGGGGATCATCTTAGAATTCTGTCTACTACAGTCATGTTCATGCTGGTATGTATGGGTTGTGTTTGTGTGTAGAGATTGTGTTCCAAGTAGCCCAAAACAGTAGCAGCTACACATCTCTTTGCCTTCTTATTTGGGATGTTTTTTTTTTTTTCTGAAGTTTCTCCAGGGTCTTCTACTCCCATTGTTAAAGGCCTCTTCTGCTGTCGTGTCCTGGCTTCACCTTTCTTAGACAAGAAAGCATTGAATTTGGCTCTGAAGTGTACATTTCAATACACTCTCTTTGTCTTGGCAGCAATGGTGAGTGAGCTTTAGTAAATCATTAGCGATCCAGAATGAGCTTCAGCAGTTTGGAGTGAGGCCATGGCCCATATGTTTGATGCCACCAGCCTGAGTTTTACATGGAAACTATATCAAGAAGATAAATAAATCGTCCCTCTTTAACCCTGAGTTATTGATTTTTGTTGTATGTAGTGTTCTGTCATTCTTTCCGTGTTACAGAGATATATGCACCCCTTCTTTCTCCCACCTCCTCCAGCAAGGTTTAAAGAAAAGGTATTGGTAATGAAATGGTCACAGTGGACTTATTTTTTGAGCTCTTGTCAATATATTGGGTGAGCTTTTTGAAATTAAAGGCATAGTTTTGTTTATATGTGTATATATGTTCCACATGTCACTCCACGAAAGAACTAGAGATGGCTTTCAAGGTAGATTTCAGGTTAGTATAATATAAGCAAAATATAATTGGCATGAAGCAAAGAAGAAAAAGCACAAACGTCTTCATAGTCAATGCCACTGAATTTAACTATGACAGTCACAGTGGGCCACTGTGGCAATTTAATTTGTTCTCATTAATGTAAAAAAAAAAAGAAGAAGAAGAAATGTATCAATTCCTTAGGGAAAGCAATGTGTTTGGGGGTACTAAATTCTAACATTGTTTTTTCCATGTGGGGCTTCATGAAAAACTCTAGATAACGTAATAAACCTTATCCTAGTGGCATGTTGGCAGCAAATCCAGATAGAACTGTCAGAATATTTTCCTATAAAAACAGCCTTTGTTAAAAGCTGAGGCTGAAATGTTGAAGCTGAACTCAAGGCAGATGATTCAAGTGCTAAACTATGGTCTCAGTGGACTATTCTGGCTATTAACTGATTCTTGGATAAAACTTTTAGAAGGTTGGAGAGACATTCTTACATTCCTTAGATAATCATCCTGAAAATTCACTGCTCCCTGAAGTTTTTGCTTTTGCTAGCAACTTGGAAGAAAATTTCAAATAAAACTCTCTGTGTGGACCTGGAATGTTATATCACACATGGCTGGTTGAGATCAGGGAATATTCTTCGAATTTTACATGAGCAGATGGTAAGGTCCACTTTCAAATGAAAATGACAGGGATCCACTAGGCTGGATACAAGGCCACCCTCCCTTGCATCCAGTAAACATACCACTAAAACTCTGACACGGGCATGTAATATCTTTTACCAGCTTCCTGTTGCTCTCACTATAAACACCCAAATTCCTCCCATGGCATTCAAGACTCTGCATGACCTGACCCCTGCCTATGTTGACAGCTACATCTTGCGTCATTCTTGACATTGCTGTCTGTGATTCAGCCACACTGACCTAGCTTCAGCACCTGGGGCCTGTTACGTTGCTTCTGCCTCAGGGACACTGCTGTGCATGTCCTTTCCACTCCAGGAAGAACCCTTTCAACCCCACCCTCCCTGCCTGTTAACTCCTACACTGCCTGCTGGGCTTACTGAAATCTCACTTCTTCTGAGACCGTGTTCCTGATTTCCCAAACCTTGGCAGGTGGCGGGCCCTGGAGTGTGCTCTCAGAGTTTACTTTAGTTTTATTTCATCATGTTAGTCATTTTTGACTTTTTGATTAATGCCTATCAGCCAGTTCCAGGAAGACAGGTTGCAGGCTTGTTTTGCTCACCAATCCACTACCTGCCCAGAGCATAGTAAAATAAGCACAATGCACATTCAGTCAAAAGTTTTCTGCTGAGAGGATAACTTGCTGGTATTTATGGTCATGTTAATTGCAAGTTTTGTTAACCTTACAAGCTTTCTTTCTTAGATGCTGCACTTCCCATAGTCCAGAAATGGAGTGGTGTGAATACAGTGGTGGTTTTAGGAAGAGGGAATGGTTTGATATTTTTTAATTAAAACATGAATACATTAGAGGTAGAGTTTTCTTTTCCAAAAACGTAGTTTTGTTTGACCAATGTTGGAAACTGTGAGGGACAAAGAAGAATATTTTGCTAAAATTATTCCATGGAAAAACTGAACTTAGTAGGCTGTTGTTCTTAGAATATTGCTTTCGTCAGGTTCTGTTGCCTTCTTTGAGCTTCATGAACCTGGATTAGGATGGGCAAATATTACTAATGGAGTTAGTTCTGGAAAGTAAACTCAGCTATAAAGAAGGTGATTTTTTTTTTATCAGTTATAATGTTCTGTTTTCAGTCTGACCAGTAAATCCCAAAGCCTGGTCCCCAGAATGCTTTTAGGAGTTTCATGAGACCATAAATATTCTCCTAATAATACCAACATGTCATTTGCCCTTTTCACTGTCCATGTTCTCAGTGGAGTTCTCTAGAAGCTACATAATGTGACTCATTGACATGTTGCAACCTACTGAACGCAGAAGCCGATATGAGAATCCAGCTGTCTTCTGTTACACCGAACATTGCAAACATGGAAAAACATCACTGTTCTCAGTAACTGTTTATGGAAAATCAATTATTTTTAGTAAAATGTGTTTTATTGTTTTTAGAAATGACCTAGTAAATAAATATTCCAAATTGTCTCAGTTTTAACATACTAGATATTTCACATAAACAGAATCCATTGGGTCTTCAGTAATTTTAAGACTTAAAAAGCTATACCCCATGAACAGTATGGGTGTGCTGCAATTCATGTGGCCGCAAAGAGTCGGATACAACTGAGCGACTGAACTGAACTGAACTGACTGACTGAAGGCCAAGATGCTTGAGAACCACTTCTCTGAGTCATTTTGTTAATACAATGTACCCACACTCACCTGACTTTGCAACCTATTTTTAGATAGCTTCTCCTTTCAAAGCCTCTTCTAAAAGACTGATTGATTAATTCAGTTTGAATGGTCCTGCAAGCATATGAATACAAACCTGTTCTGTATCAAAAGATATTCCTGGACAGTAAATCCCTTTGTCCCCTCAGTTTCTTGATTTTCCAGTACCCTCTCCAGGTGACTTCTATTTGTGCATTTCTTGACTAAGACCTTTGGTGTGCTTACCTGAATCTAAGATATAACAGAAAACCATTCTGCTTCTTGCTTGTGTCCCTTAATGGTATGTGTGCGTGTGAAGTTGCTTCAGTCATGTCCAACTCTTTGTGACTGTATGGACTATAGCCCACCAGACTTTCTCGGCAAGAATACTGGAGTCGGGGGCATGCCCTCCTCCAAGCTTAATGATAGCAAGGAGATTTATTCCTAACCATGCATGTAGCTCTTCTGCATTACTGTTACCTCTCGCAGTGCAGTGCATTATATGGATGAGATATACTTAATTTCATCAATCTATTGGTGGATATTTAGATTGTTTCCATCTTTTGTCATTACCAACAGTGTTCCAGTGACTATCCTTCTAATTAATTACTTGTACATATAAAGTAAATATATCTGTAGAATTAACATTTGGTTCCAGAATTTCTAAGTCAGAAGAAATGTGTATTTTTAAATTTGATAGATATCACCAAATTGTCCTTCAAAAAAATAACCCCAAATTTACCTTCCCATGACAGTTTGTACTTATTCTCAGCATAATTTATAACACAGAACACTATAAATTTTTAACATTTGATGGATAAATAAAAATAATATCTAACTGTAGTTTTATTTTAATTTTTCTTTTTTATAAATGAGTCTTATAAAAGGAACAATATGTTCTTCTCTTCTTTTTCAATGAAGTTCATTCATTTCCAAACATGTGTCTTCATCTCATGTCCTCATCTCACACATTGTCTTTGAACTACACCATGTAAGCAGTACACTCTTGAAAATCTTCTTCCCTAGCTTGTACATATAAAGTAAAGGGCCCCATCTCTGACTCCCTGCCTCAGACCCTTCTCTCTCTACACTGCTCCATTAAGTCAGCTTCCTGTCTTATCCTCTGAAATCAGAAGAGTCCTTAGGATTCCAGAAGTAAGTGACCCATGCCATCTAGTTTGATATTCACTGGCGAATTATCTTCAAGGAGTGAAGTCAGCCTTTACTCTCTAACTTATGAATTCATATGTACTTAACAGGAACTTTTATTTTAAAATAGGGAAACACTGCTTAGTTAGTCTTTAGGGGGGAATCATAATTAATGAAAGAACTGTGTCTGAAGAAAACTTTAGTCTAATAAATCATTCTAAAACCTCATTAGACATTGTGTACTCCCTATGGACACTGCTGAAGAGACACTTGATTAAGCTGATCGTGACAACTTCAGTTTTGCCTGTCATCTGTGCTGCAGAAACTCCTTAAAATCAAGAAAGACTTTCAGGAAAAAAAAAAAAAAGGATGGTTGCATTTTAGAGATATTGCTGATACTAGATCTTTGCTAACTTTTCATGTACTTTCATATGTAAATCTACATAAATGTTTGATAAGTTTGATACTTCCTTTATTCTATCTTTTTTTCCTGTGATGAAATAAGCAATTTCTCCCTTGCTGTGTTTCAGTTCATGGCTCAGTCGTGTCTGACTCTTTGTGACCCCATGGACTGCAGCACGCCAGACTTCCCTGTCCATCACCAACTCCCGGAGTTTACTCAAACTCATGTCCATCGAGTTGGTGATGCCATCCAACCATCTCATCCTCTCTTGTCCCCTTCTCTTCCCACCTTCAATCTCTCCCAGCATCACGGTCTTTTCTAAGGAGTCAGTTCTTTGCATCAGGTGGCCAAAGTATTGAAGCTTCACCTCAGCTTCAGCATCAGTCCTTCCAGTGAATATTCAGGACTGATTTCATTTAGGATTGACTGGTTTGATCTCCTTGCAGTCCAAGGGACTCTCAAGAGTCTTCTCCAACAACCCAGTTCAAAAGCATCAATTCTTTGCCATTCAGTTTTCTTTATGGTCCAACTCTCACATCCATACAGGACTACTGGAAAAATGGTAACTTTGACTAGACAGATCTTTGTTGGCAACGTAATGTCACTGCTTTTTAATATGCTGTCTAGGTTGGTCATCGGAGAATGCAATGGCACCCCACTCCAGTACTCTTGCCTGGGAAATCCCATGGACGGAGGAGCCTGGTAGGCTACAGTCCACGGGGCTGCTAAGAGTCGGGCACGACTGAGCAACTTCACTTTCACTTTTCACCTTCATGCATTGGAGAAGGAAATGGCAATCCACTCCAGTGTTCTTGCCTGGAGAATCCCAGGGACAGAGGAGGCTGGTGGGCTTCCGTCTATGGGGTCGCACAGAGTTGGACATGACTGACACGACTTAGGAGCAGCAGCAGCAGCAGGTTGGTCATAGCTTATCTCCCAAGGAGCAAGTGTCTTTTAATTTCCTGGCTGCAGTCACCATCTACAGTGATTTTGGAGTCCAAAAAAATAAAGTCTGTCACTGTTTCCATTGTTTCCTCATCTATTTGACTTAATTGATGGGATTGGTTGCCATGATCTTCATTTTTTGAATGTTGAATTTTTAGCTGACTTTTTCCACTCTCCTCTTTTACTTTCATCAAGAGGCTCTTTAGTTCTTCTTCACTTTCTGCCATAAGGGTGGTGTCATTTGGGTATCTGAGGTTATTGATTTTCCTCCTAGCAATCTTGATTCCAGCTTGTGCTTCAGTCAGTCCAGGATTTCCCATGATATACTCGGCATATAAGTTAAATAAGCAGCGTGACAGTATACAGCCCTGAAGCACTCCTTTCCCAGTTTGGAACCAGTCCGCTGTTCCATGTCCGGTTCTAACTGTTGCTTCTTGACCTGCATACAGATTTCTCAGGAGGCAAGTAAGGCAGTCTGGTATTCCCATCTCTTTTAAGAATTTTCCACAGTTTGTTGTGATTCAAACAGTCAAAGGCTTTAGTGTAGTCAGTGAAGCAGAAGTAGATATTTTTCTGGAATTCTCTTGCTTTTTCTATGATTCAACAGATGTTAGCAATTTGATCTCTGGTTCCTTTGCCTTTTTTATATCCAGCTTGAACATCTGGAAGTTCTTGGTTCACATACTGTTGGAGCCTGGCTTGGAGAAATTTGAGCATTACTTTGCTAGCACCTGAAATGAGTGCAATTGTGTGGTAGTTTGAGCATTCTTTGGCATTGCCTTTCTTTGGGATTGGAATGAAAACTGACCTTTTCCAGTCCTGTGGCCACTGCTGAGTTTTCCAAATTTGCTGGCATATTGAGTGCAGCACTTTCACAGCATCATCTTCCAGGATTTGAAATAGCTCAGCTGGAATTCCATCACCTCTACTAGCTTTGTTCATAGTGATGCTTCCTAGGGCCTATTTGACTTCACATTCCAGGATGTCTGTCTATAGGTGAGTGATCACACCATCATGGTTATCTGGGTCATGCAAATCTTTTTTGTATAGGTCTTCTGTGTATTCTTGCCACCTATTCTTAATATCTTCTGCTTCTGTTAGGTCCATACCATTTCTGTCCTTTATCGAGCCTGTCTTTGCATGAAATGTTCCCTTGGTATCTCTAATTTTCTTGAAGAGATCTCTAGTCTTTCCCATTCTGTTGTTTTCCTCTATTTTTTCACACTGATCACTGAGGAAGGCTATCTTATTTCCTTGCTATTCTTTGGAACTCTGCATTCAGATGGGTATATTTTAATGTTTCTCATTTGCTTTTCGCTTCTCTTCTTTTCACAGCTATTTGTAAGGCCTCCTCAGACAACCATTTTGCCTTTTTGCATTTCTTTTTCTTGGCAATGCTCTTGATCACTGCCTCCTGTACAATGTCATGAACCTCTGTTCATAGTTCTTCAGGCACTCCATCTATCAGATCTAATCCCTTGAATCTATTTGTCACTTCCACTGTATAATTGTAAGGAATTTGATTTAGGTCATACCTGAATGGTCTAGTGGTTTTCCCTATTTTCTTCAATTTAAGTCTGAATTTTGCAATAAGGAGTTAATGGTCTGAGCCACAGTCAGCTCCTGGTCTTGTTTTTGCTGACTGTATAGAGCTTCTCCATCTTTAGCTGCAAAGAAGATAATCAATCTGATTTCGGTATTGACCATCTGGTGATGTCCATGTGTAGAGTCTTCTCTTGTGTTTTTGGAAGAGGGTATTTGCTATGACCAGTGTGTTCTCTTGGCAAAACTCTGTTAGCCTTTACCCTGCTTCATGTTATACTCCAAGGCCAAACTTGCCTGTTACTCCAGGTATCTCTTGACTTTCTACTTTTGCATTCCAGTCCCCTATGATGAAAAGGACATCTTCAGGGGATGTTAGTCCTAGAAGGTCTTGTAGGTCTTCATAGAACTGTTCAACTTCAGGTTCTTTGGCATTAGTGTTTGGGGTATAGACATGGATTCCTGTGATATTGAATGGTTTGCCTTGGAAATGAACAGAGATCACTCTGTGGTTTTTGAGATTGCATCCAAGTAATTACTGCATTTTGGACTCTTTTGTTGACTATGAGGGGTACTCCATTTTTTCTAAAGGATTCTTGCCCACAGTAGTACATATAATGGTCATCTGAATTAAATTCACCCATCCCAGTCCATTTGAGTTTACTGATTCCTAAAATGTTGATGTTCACTCTTGCTATCTCCTGTTTGACCACTTCCAATTTACCTTGATTCATGGACCTAACATTCCAGTTCCTATGCAATACTGTTCTTTACAGCATCAGACTTGACTTTACATCAGACTAGTGTGGATATCTCTAGTCATATCCACAACTGGGCATTATATGTTCATCTGAAGACGTTTCTGGTATTTGCAATAAAGAAGAAAAAACATTTATTTTCTGTGATGAAAATGCCATTGTTCCTTTTATATTAGAGTGTGATATTTGTGGATTTTTTATTAGATTTATTAGTGGTAAATTTATATGAATATGTAGCAAAAGCTTTTGCAGTGGGTGAATAAAAACACTCCATTATAGAACTGTAATTTTGATAATGGAAAAAAAAAAAAACCTCTACATGAGACTGTGTGGCATTTTTAAAGTGTGATATTTTGGATTTGATGATTATTTCTCAGAACCAAGGTGAAAATGTTGTTTTAAAGTAAGTGCAGTTGTAACCTTAGAGTATAATCAGAGAAAATTCAGATAATAAGATTTTCAATAAACAAACACGTAAGGGGCAATAAATATGAGTCCTGCCTGCTGTAAACTTTTTAAATGGTTTTCTGACAAAATACTGTCATTGCTTAACTTTTTCAACTGCTCTAAACAAATAATACAAATGATCAAGAAGACAGTGGAGACTGAAAGTAGAATTGTTGTTTTAATATCCTTTCTTACTCATAAACTTGCTGCAGAGTAAATTATTAGTAAATTACATTTCATAGGATCTCTTTAAAAAAGCATGTAACAGATCTTAAAGGAATCCAGATAATCTCACAGCGCTAGAGACCACGTGCTCTGGCAGGAATCACATGTCCCAGTGACTTAGGTTAATCTTCCTGCAGAAGGCAGACAGAATGAAAACCACAGTCTTCCCACGCAACACACTTAACTAGTTATGTGACTTTAGTGTGCCTTCGTTTTACTGATTCTCAGTTTCCTCCTCTGGGATCATAGCAAAGCTTACCTTGCAGTAGGGGAGGAAAGTGGATGATGCACATAAAATCTTGCGCATAAGTCGGCACTCAATAAATAAAAATGTTTACCATTATTTCTATAGTGAATGGCTACCATCTAAAATTGGATGTGAAAACAAAGTCAAATTACTAAATTCATATAAGCATATATGAATTTAAGTATAATTTAGACCTGACAATTTAGATTTAATTTATTCCCTGTGGTTCAAAATAAAGAGTCATTTATGCAGCTTTAGTCAGAATATTGTGGTAACATTTTTTTTTTTTTGGATTTGGCATTTAGCCACTGGGTGTGGGAGAGAACCCAGTTCTTCCTGGCTCCACCAAAGCTTGCAGCAGCTGCCCTGAAAAAACTGCAGGAAGAAACTCCAGTGGCACCACTGCCTTACAGTTAACTGGGATCTAATCCCTGGAGTCTTAATTGCATTTAGGGCCTTTAAAGTATTGTGGTTATTTGCACAACATAGAAGAATCATCAAAATATATCATTTATAAATAGTTTAAAGGTAGTTTTTTGAACAATAAGACCAACATCTTCTAGGTAAATTCAGCTTGCTTTTATGTAAGTTTTCTCCATTGAAAAATTATTCAGATAAAATCCACATAAATTGCCTTCTTAAGTTTTAAAATCTACCTGATTTGGGCATTGAGCATTTACCACCTTCATTTTAAATATATCTTACAAATCACCCCCAGAAAGACATGCAGAGAATACGAGGTTATCTCACAGAAAGCCATCGCTCTCTGCCCTTTCCTGATAACAAGGTAGTTGTTATTCCTTGCTGAGCCTATCTCAGGGAGAGAGCATGAGGTGATCAGAGTGGGACTGCCTACTCCCAGGCCACTTAAGTGGCATTCTTTGCTGCTGCGTGGGGCACTGCCACAGCCTCTCAACATCCCGCTCAGCCCTGAGTAGGGTCCTCTGGAGAACTTAGCGGGAGTGAGGTCATGTATCAGCCTGTACCAGCCAGTCCTCCCTGTAGCCCCACATCTTCCCAGCTGCACAAAGGAACAAGCCCTGCACGGTGTGGCTGTAATCACTATTCAGAGGGCACAGTCCACAGGCATCTAAGCAGGAAAGGTACTGCCAGTCTGTTGGGTCTGTTATTTCCTGAGCTACACAGGAAATACCACCACCAGAAATAACACATTCAAACCCAAAGGGCACTCTGCTGCCAGCATTCATAGGCATATGTCATACTGTTCTATACATCTGAACAGCTGTTTATGAAGCCCGTCGAAATAGCCTGTTGCAGTCCAATTAATTATTAGCCAACATTGAATAATCGCTCGTGAGGGGGCAGAAGGGCCAGTAAAATATGAAGTGGCGCTAGTTTATTTTTAGAAAGGTACTTCTTTAAAGTGTTGATTGATCGAGCAGGTGTTTAAAAGCCATTTGTCAGAGTGAATTCACAGGAAACCTCTTTCACATGCAGGTTACAGCCAAAGAAGAAAAAAGATAGCCTACGCATTTGACAATTTCAGTTGCCAAAAGTCATATTTTTGGACTCGTGTGGGTATTTGAAAATATTAAAGAGTCTTCCAGGTCCGATTAAAGCTTTTACTGCTCTAAGGTTTCAGGCTCCCCACAGACCCTCGCTCAGCCTCCTCACACTCCATGGGCATCATGTGAGACATCTGAGAAGAACATTTGTGTACATGTCCCACAAAAAGCCCTCAGCTGCCCTGCTTGAACCACAAGGTTACTGAACAGAAAGCAAATCCTTTTCTGAAGAGCCTCCAAGAGGAGGATATTTCGGTGAATTTCAGCTCCCTGCTGGCTCAAAAGAATTCTCCTGCATTGCCTGCTCTTCCCATGAATGCCTCACGTGGAGCACAGCTCAGTGACTCAACCTTCCAGGGAGCCAGTCGGGGTTTTTAGACTGCATCATCCCTTCCATCCTTCAAGTTCTTTTGGATTTCATCAATGGCATGGAGGGATATTTTTAAAACAATGTACATTTTTCAGGACTGACAAAATGCCTCCTCTAAATGCAGTGCTGACACTATCACAAACATAAATTATGTTGGGGTGTAAAAAAAAAATAGTATATTTAGCTAAAAACTTTGAAACTAAAAGATACCTAACATATCTTATAGTCTCTAGAGCTCAGGTGAGCAGACAGAGATCAGTCGCAAAATAGCATGCAGACTTCCAGGATAAATTCACATAAATGATGGAGAATGAATAGCAATGCAAAATAACATAGTTCAGTTCAGTCGCTCAGTCGTGTCCGACTCTTTGCGACCCCATGAATTGCAGCACGCCAGGCCTCCCTGTCCATCACCAACTGCTGGAGTCTACTCAAACCCATGTCCATCGAGTTGGTGATGCCATCCAGCCATAGCTTACAACAAAAAATTAGTCCCGTGGTTTTTTCAGTAAACCGATGGCCTTGATAGAAGTAAGTATTGTTCTTATCAAATGAAAACCAAAGATATTAGACCCCTCAGTTAAAAGTTGCTGTTAGTGGTATCTGGAGTAGTGATTTGTAAAATTTCAAGCCTAAGGGAATATTTTCTTTGCTGGACACATGAAAATAATCTTCTAAAATATTAAGGCCTAAATTAGAAAATAGCAAGATACTAGTTCAATGATAAAGTATTATTCAGATGTATAAATGAGAGGCAAGCTTTGTACATGGCTTTGATTTTTTAAAAAAGAAAAGAAAAAGAAAATACTTCTGGGATTATTTTTCCAGAATCTGGCAGTCCTCTTGTGAGCACCTGACCACATACTAGAATCCGATGGAATTGAGTATTAGAAATGCCAGTTTAGAGTCTGTTTGATATAATTCTAGCAGGACAATTAAAGAGTAGATTATCAAAATAGCTAATATTAAACTTAAAAATTACTGAATTTGGGAGCAAGAAGATCATCTATTTCCACAGCTATTCTAAATATCACTCAGGGCACAGATCTCTTTGAGACCTTGGTAAAGAAGAGGGCTCTCTCTCCCCAAGGGAAAAAAAAAACAGACTTTACAATTTTTCTTATGTAATTAAATCAGTACTTTGGAAGTTGACCCTAGTATGGAAAATCACGATAGCCTAAAAGCAGAAATGTCAAATTTATCTAAATTGGCTAGCTCATAATTTTCCCTTGCCCTCTTCAGTCTCACCATACCAAAGCTATAAAATACTGTTTATCATTTGACCTTTTATTTATTTTGACCCCATGACTTCCTCATATTACGTATAAGGAAACTGAGGCACAGAGAAGCTAAGAAACGTTGGCATTGTATTAAATCTGCTTATGTGGAGCTGGGATGCAAATCCATGCCACTGACCCTAGCACACACCTCCCTTCCCACAGCACCTAGGGTAGCTAAGTGTGCCACATCCTTGCTCATAGCTACTCCATGACGTAGCTCTTTTAGCATCCCCATTTTATCAATGTGGAAACTGTGGTACTGAGACATCAAGTTAATTTGTGCAAAGTGACAGAGCCAGGATCCAAACTCAGCCAATCTGGCTGCAGAGGAAGGAGCTAAACCAAAACACTGTTATTATCTGCACACACACAGAGACTCACAGACACACACATACCAAACACAGAAATACACAGTATGCATATTAGAGCAGTCAGGTAAGCTGGGGAAGCTCAAGACTGGTCAGATTAGGCATGAGTTTTGTTGTTTTCTTTTTCTTTTATTCAGTTTCAAAATTATTCTCTTTTAAGCCAGAATTACTTTTGCATAAATATTTAGGAGGCTCAGATGGTAGAGAATCTGCCTGCAATACAAGAGACCCAGTTTCAATCCCTGGGTTGGGAAATGGTGACCCAATCCTGTAGTCTTGCATTGGAGAATTCCATGGACAGTGGATCCTGGTGGGCTACAGCCCATGGGGTCACAAAGAGTCAGACACAGCTGAGCAACTAACCCTTTCACATTAATGTTATTAAAACTTAACAAACCTGTTAATAGCTTAAGATGGGTTTTCTAGTCAAAGCTGCTAGCCTTATAGATTAGGCTAGGGAGTAAAGCAACAAGACAGATGATTTTGGTGGCCTAAGGATGTATAAAGCCATGGGAGCATCCCCGGAGACAACTCATGACCATATGGGGGATGGCATTAAGGGGAAGTCAGCTGCTAGTAGGGTTAAATGATCCTCTGGGCAGAAAGAGGAGAGGCCAGAAACACTGTGCTGCCCAAATCACAAGAGGGCAAGCATGCAGCTCTTAAGATGAGCTGGCAGCAAAAGTCTTAAGTTTGGACTATTTCATAATTTTGCCTAAGGTTGGCTCTAGACAGGCCTTCGCTAACCACTCTCTTACCTCCTTTAAGCTCCCTTCCCCCAACTCCTCCTGCATCAACAGCTTTCCATTCCTAAATTGAGAATGTGCATTTTAAATAAAGATCCTCCCCAGGAAACCACAATGCAGAGGAACAGGAACAACCCTTTGCAATGTGTCTTCATAGGCAAAGTTTAGTGACCGACATGAGGGAGATTTGCCATGAGGAAGAACACTAGCCGTAGAACAAGAAGGCAGGTGTTCAAAAAAATGTGACATTTAGCCGCTTCTCCCTCTCTTTTTCTCCAAACCGTTGAAGAGCCACTCAAATTGATTCCTTTACCACTGGTTTGAATGGTCGTTTGGTTTAATTTAGTGAATTTGAACAGGAAATTCGCTTGATTTAATTCAGTGAATTTTGAAGTGGAAGTTTGGGGAATGGGGAGATTTGGTAACCTGTTTAGGAAATCGATATCTACTTACCATTTCAGCATTTTTATCTGTTAACTTGTTAACAAACTGTTTTGGAAACTCTTCTAGGTAAGATTACTTTGGGCTTCGTTTAAGAAAAATTGGGTAACTCTGTAAAGCGATGCTGAGTTTTAAAAATGAACTGGGAGGACTTCCCTGATGGTCCAGTGGTTAAAAATCTGCCTGCCAATGCAGAGGACACAAGTTCAATCCTTTATCTTCAAAGATCCCACATGCTGTAGGCATCTAAACCCATGCGCCACAACTATGGAAGCTCGTGTGCTTTAGAGTGAGCCCGTGCTTTGCAACAGCAGAAGCCCCTGCAATGAGAAGCCCTCGTGCCACAACTAGAGATCAGCCCGCGCTTGCCACAACTAGAGAAAGTCCGCCCGCAGCAAGAAGACCCAGCGCGCATCGCCTCCAGAAAAAAAAGTGAACTGGGCTTCTTGAGTCCCAGATTTTCAATAAACATGTTGCTAACTGAAATATAGGCTTATTGTCTGAATTTAAAGTAAGTTTAGAATGAAAAAGAATACTCAATGAAAAAGAATACTCCAATTTGGATTCTTAAGAGGACCCAGATTTCATGTTTTACTAACAGTTACATTTGTTGTTTATTGTTACTTTGATAGTAAAAGTTAGTTAAATGTGAATTTTAGATTTCATTTTTATTTTTTTATTAGAACATGGTCTTTTAAAGTTTAAACCTATTTTCATTATGCAATTATGTACTTTAAAAGTGATTCCTTTGAGTGTTCTGCTAGGCAACGAGCGCAAATTTTGTCACTAAATTAGTCATTAATTATGACTACAGTAGTAACTATTAACTTCAACAAGTAAAATAATTGGTGGTCAATATATAGCATATTTAACAAAACATAACTCAGTGGGGTGTGTATATGGAACAAGATGAATATTGCCTACCTCATCAAGAATTTCTCAGTTGAGAGTGCTCCTAATTAAGTCTTATTAAATTTTGTTGCATTGCTTGCTTGAAGACAAATCAATAACAAGTGACTTACTTTACTATCTCTAGTTTTCAAGCCTATGCATCCATATACTTCATAATATCCCTCTCTATGGGCCCCAAGCTCATTTCCATCAGTACATCCTTTGCACAAGCTATCTGTTCTCACAGTAAAAAATCACTAGAGCCTTTGTTATTCTGGAAATGTGATGCATTTTCTCCAAATCACTGGGAACAATACAGATCCCTCTTACTCTGGTCCCTGTCTCTAATTCCCATTGGTATTTCCTATGTTCATCTTACTTGCATTTCACCTATCAAGTTGGAGCAACACATGACTTAATAAGCTTCGATTAAACTGTCAAACATCCTATACTTCCAGAATGCCTTTGGACTCAGGGTTCTGGGGGCCTCTTCCAACTACCAGTTCTGCATGCCCATCTTTAGCAGTACTCATCATAACTTTTAGAGTACCAACTTGTAAATTTTACTAGGCCTGAAACTTAATCCATGTTGAAGTCTTTTGGGAACACAGATCCAACCAGATACGCTCTTACATACCACTCAGACCTCATCTTCCTTGATTACTTTGGGCTCCAAGTACCCTCTCCATTAATACCTCACTTGTGTGGAATCTCACCACAGTACTGTAACTCACATCATTTTATTATCAAGCAGTAGAAACACAAATTCATATTCTCTTAGCATATCCTAAAGTAGCTTATTTCAGTTCATGTTTAGGAAATTTGGTTAAAACTTACCTGGTTATTTAATCACTGGTGCCTCAGATGGTAAAGCGTCTGCCTGCAATGCAGGAGACCCGGGTTCAATCCCTGGGCCAGGAAGATCCCCTGGAGAAGGAAATGGCAACACACTCCAGTACTCTTGCCTGGAAAATTCCATGGATGGAGGAGCCTGGTAGGCTACAGTCCATGGGGTCACAAAGAGTCAAATATGACTGAGCAACTTCACTTTCTTTCTACCTGGTTATTTACCATCCTGTTCTTTTAAAAAAAAAATCATTAGACATACTTTAAAAAGTCAGAGAATAATCTTGCCTTATAAAGACAAATGAGATATTGTTGGTGCTTTTTTTTTTTTTTTTAAGAGTTACTAACCCAAGAATACCTGCTATCTTTTGAGCTGCTTGGAATTACTTTTGAACTCCTCTCAACAGGGGTTTTAGTCTGAAGCCTAGTCAGACAAAAAGGGACAGGGATGGTAGAAATAAAATAATATGAGTTGATGCAGCATGTCCACTAGATGCATCTTCTTCATTCCTGAACTGCCTACTTTGACATCACACCTAACACTGTCCTTTTGGAAGCAAAAAAGCAAAGCTGAAAAAATGAGAGACAACTCTCATGTCTTTATAAAAAAAAAATCTATGTATATGCTTAGTCACTCAGCTGTGTCCAACTCTTGTGACCCCATAGACTGTAGCCTGCCAGGCTCCCCTGTCCATGGAATCCTCCAGGCAAGAATACTGGAGCAGGTTGCTATTTCCTTCTCAAAAAATATCTAGGTGACAATTACTGGCAAATAGGTTCTTGTTTGTCATGTATTAGCTTGAAATTTTGCTTGAATTGGTTTTCCCAGGAAATGAAAGATGTGTATTTTTACTTGTTTGGGAAAGACAAGCCCTTACTAAATATTATAAAGACTACCAATGCTTTCAGTTATCTTCACAGGTAACAACAGGAGTGAATCTGTAACAATAATTGCTTACCATCAAATTATAAATTCCTGTATTACTTTAGTATTGGTATAGCATTTGTTCTATAGTTCCATTCAATATGGTCTCCCTTAGTGAGACCTTAGTTTAAAAAAAAAAAAAGATCCTTCTCATTGTTTCACCTGAGTATTTGGCAAAGAGATACGAAGTCCCACTGAGACTAATATCCATATAGAAGTTGACAATTTTTGTTAGATTCCCCCGCAAAGGCACCAAGAGAGTACGTCAGTTAGCTGTTACTGTGACTTAACAATTATTTATTGTTTCTAACAAGTCCAAGGGCCAGCTGATGTTCAGTAGATCTATTTTAAATATGTGAATAGTTCTGTGACTGTAAGCTAGACTCAACATTGGTGGAAGCTGGGAGTGGCTTTATTCCACCAATCTCTCATCTTCTTCTTAGGACCATGGGCTTGCCTGAGAGAGTTCATCTCAAGGAACTGGAAAAGATAGAAGGACAAAAGCCCAGTACAGAAGTACTCTTTCAAACCTCTTTCCTTCTATTTGCTAATATTCCAATGACTCAGGGCAGAGTCAAGGGGTGAGGCAGATGTTCCCACTCTTGCTGAGAGGGCTCCACAAAATTACATGGCAAAGAATGTGAATACAGAGAGTTGGGAATTGGGGCCAAATGATGAATCCTTCCAAGAGAGGTGGGTCAGAGCGAAGTGCTAGGATTTCCAGTGCCTGTGCTTCAAATAACTAACAAAATTCAGAGTTCAACTGTGAGGACCCCAAGAAGGGATGCCAAGGTCAGCCACTGCAGCTTCACATATATTTAAGGAGAATACTCACCTCTCAGATACCCATCTGGTTTTTTTTGTTTTTGTTTTTGTTTTTTGTTTTTTAATCATGGGCCAAAGTAAAACTCAGAACTATTGAGGTATTTGCCTTTGTATAGAAAAAGAGTTCCAAATAGAAACCAACTCTCCTCCCTTCATCCCTCTCTCCCTCCCTCCCTTCGTCTGTCTTAGGTTCTGATCTTTGGGGTATCTAGTTAATGAGGTCTCATTTGATGCTTATAGATCTTTCTCACCCATGTCTTTTAGTATCAGTTTTAGGCAGCTTAGAAACAGAGTTTGACCAATAGATTTATTGGTACATCAACCTCATTGAGAAATGGCTTCAGGAGTTCCATCTTTTGAAATATTACTAGTTCTAAAGTTAGTAGTCAGTAGTTGACAAAAATAAATATTGATTCAGAAATGGGTTGCTCATCAGGGAAATAAACCTGGTAGCTTTTAGTCATAATTTATTTATAAGCCTTCCCATGTTATATTCAGAGATGAACTTTGAAGAAAAAGTCAAGTATTCTTTTTTGTATATTTTGAAAATATAACAGACTTTGATGTATTTAGGGGACCTAGAATCTTTAAAAGCAGAATAAAAGATAACTTCTCTGGAGTTAGAAGGCTCCAGTAAATCACCCAAAATAACCAAAAACTGATTAGAGACAAATATGATTTCCCAGAAAGCATAACAATAATAACCAATTATTACTCTTTGTACCAGACAGAATAAGAGTGTTGCTTGCTCTAGGAAAATAATTGCATGATGTGTAAATCCACCTTGGCCAAGGAAATAAGGCCAGATGTAGGTCTATATCCTCAGCAATCTCTCCAAAGGCAGTCGTTTCTCTTGGCTCTCAGCTCCTTGCTGACTTTGCTCCCTTGCTGGGCAGTTCTTGGTTCGGAATTCTAGAATAAGATTTAGAATCTGATAGGTGACAAAGATATTATCTGAACAACCAGGGCTCTTGTACATGATAGGAAGACTGCTGAAATTTACTCTGTTTCCTTCCTCTTATTTCTGAATCTGTGATGCTAAAGCACTCCTAGGTAAAATAATGTACTCCTGCCTCCTACCAAGTGGGTAGGTTGGAGAAAAACAAAAATGTTATTAAGACTCATTGTCTTTGAAATCAACTCTTTTGGAAGAATATTTTGGAAAGAGGGTTAAGCATTCAAGCTTTCTAACAGAAATTTGAAAATAATTCAGTGTTAATACTCAGAAATGAACATTTTGAGACTTCATGTTGACTTTTCCTGTATTGGAATGTATTTCTAGAGATGCCTGTTTTTTGCATTTTCCCCCACAATCTATTTCAGTTGAAATTTCAGCCAGATATATTCTTTTTCTTCTTTGGCTCATTATGCAAATTAACAGAAAAATTCAGTGACGAGAAGTAAAGGTCTCGCCACTCAGGAGGTGCCACATCAGTAATAGGGTAAAGTAATTACAGAATTACTTGCAGCTACTATGACTGTGTATTCTCTACTATTCAGAGGAAAATCTTTTATGCACTCATCACTACACAGTTTATTCTTCCATTGATGTGTGGGAGATTGATGCATTTAACTGTCCCACTCATTGATGGGAGAAGTGCGTTCCTGCAGAAATACATTTTCTTTTTTTTGTATTCATGTGACATTTAATCCTGACTTTATTTTTTCCTCCACTAAAATTATCTTTTGTAGACAATCTTCTCTTCATATGTATTATGAGTATGAACATCAGAATAACCTAGTAGGCTGGAAAAGCAAAGACATATCTGTGTATAGAATTGCAATGCCAAAAGGAAAATATCACTTATTATTTTCTACTTTTGATAAATAAAAGCAAAGTCACTGTCAAGAAGAGGGGTGCATTAAATGATCTATAAGCATTCTTTCTGCTAAAAAAGTGCTGATTCTCACTTATTACAAGGAAATAGCAGTACTGAACTGGAATTACGAGCTCTGTGTTCAATCAAGTTCCCTCACTGGATTGCGGGCTCATTTTGGAGGGATAATTCCCATTTGACCCTTGAGTACTAAGCTATAATATGTCCCACAGTTGTTTCAGTGAACAAACCAGAAAAAAAGTGCCTGAATCATATATAACTCTTGTTTAATCCAAGGGAAATAGCTTAGAATACTTAACTCATAGTTTAAAATAATTATTTTTGTCAAGGTCAAATTAAGTCTTTCAAAGATACCATAATTATACGAATCAAAAAATGTATTTGTGTGAAACAAATGCCCTTCTTTTCCAGACTTGCTATTAAAAGATGTTAGTCTCCTACTGAATGGTGATAATTTCTTCTTCCTGTCTCCTAAGAATACATTGAGAATGAAAGATTATAGGAATAGAATGTTCTCATTTCAAAGACATACACAATAGGCATTGATCCTAGTAATAACTGTGAGTGTTCCATATTTAAATGGTGGGTGGATTATAAAATATAATCGAAATGT
Source organism: Bubalus kerabau (assembly GCF_029407905.1). NCBI lineage: Eukaryota > Metazoa > Chordata > Mammalia > Artiodactyla > Bovidae > Bubalus > Bubalus kerabau. The sequence continues at coordinate 21,280,236 of NC_073641.1, forward strand.
TTCATCATTTTTGGTTTTTCTTTGGAACATAATGCTCTGGACTTCTGTAAAGATTACTTTTAGTGATGAGACTGTACAAGTTACCCCAGAAACTTTTTCTGTGATATACATGCTTGGGTTTTTTTCATCTAATTTTCTTTTTATCGCTCATTTTGACTTTCAGATTTTAGTATTTGTTACTATTTTATCCATGTGAGTAAAGGGGAGGGAGGGCCTTGAGAAAAGTGACTTTGTTTTGAATTGAAACCTTGTGAGATGGACAAGCACAGGCGTGCTGGTAGCAGCAAAATAAGGTTCAAATATAAAGTTATGGGTGCTTCCCCAGTGGCTCAGTGGTAAAAAAAAAAATCTGCCTGTAATTCAGGAGATGCAGGTTTGATCCCTGGGGCAGGAAGATCTCCTGGAGGAGGAAATGGCAACCCACTCCAGTATTCTTGCCAGGAAAATCCCATGGACAGAGGAGCCCATGGGGTGGCAAAGAGTCAGACACGACTAGGCAAGTGAGCACACACACACACTGAGTTTTAGAGAACTAGCTATAAAAATGAAATCCACAGAAATCCAGAAGAAAATATCTTGAATACTTATATAATCTTGGATGTTTGAGGTAACCCCTCCAACAACTTCAAATCAGAAATTATAAAGGAATATATTAATATATTTAACTATATAAATGTATTTGAATTTAATTTACTTGAAAAGGATAAAAATAACTGAACAGGAAATCACAAATTGAAAAAATTGCATAGAGAAAGAATTAATACCTTTAATATATAAAAAGCTCTTACAAAGGATGAACACAGCAATTTTAAATGGACACCAAAGAGATTACTTTGTATACAAAAGTCTATATAGTCAAAACTATGGTTTTTTCAGTAGTCATGTATGAATATGAGAGTTGGACCATAAAGAAAGTTGTGAAAGCAAAGTCGTTCAGTTGTGCCCGACTCTCTGTGACCCCATGGACTATAGCCTATGAGGTTCCTCCATCCATGGAATTTTCCAGGCAAGAGTACTGGAGTGGGTTGTCGTTTCCTTCTGAGCACCAAAGAACTGATGCTTTCAAACTGTGGTGTTGAAGACTGAGAGTCTCTTGAACTCCAAGGAAATCAAACCAGTCAATCCTAAAGGAAATCAACCCTGAATATTCATTGGAAGGACTGATGCTGAAGCTCCAATACTTTTGCCACATAATGCAACTCATTGGAAAAGACCCTGATACTGGGAAAGATTGAGTGCATGAGCAGAAGGGTGCCACAGAGGATGTGATGGTTGGATGGCATCACTGACTCAATAGACATGAGTGTGAGTGAACTCTGGGAGATGGTGAAGGACAAGGAAGCCTGGTGTGCTGCAGTCCATGGGGACGCAAAGAGTCAGACATGACTGAGTGAGTGACTGAACAACGAGACACTGATAGGTTGACGTTCACTAATATAAACATGTCAAATAAACATAAAATGAACTTCACTACTCATAAAAAAATATAAATGAAAACAACCAAGATACCATTTTCACCTATGGATGCTGTAAAAATGAAAGTGCTCATACCCTGTGTTGTCAACAGTAGAGGAAGACCTCCCCTTAAATACTACTTAGCAACCGTTTTTCTTTCTTTCTCTTTTTCACTCTTCAGTCAACATAAAAATAGCTACAATATTTATTGCAAACTTTTTACTGTATCTATCAAATACTTGCTGCTGCTAAGTCGCTTCAGTCGTGTCTGACTCTGCGTGACCCATAGATGGCAGCCCACCAGGCTCCCCAGTCCCTGGGATTCTCCAGGCAAGAACACTGGAGTGTGTTGCCATTTCCTTCTCCAATGCATGAAAGTGAAAAGTGAAAGGGAAGTCGCTCAGTCGTGTCGGACCCTCAGCGACCCCATGGACTGTAGCCTTCCAGGCTCCTCCATCCATGGGATTTTCCAGGCAAGAGTATTGGAGTGGGGTGCAATTGCCTTCTCCGATCAAATACTTAAATTTATTTAAATACTTTCCACCCAGTAATTATACTTTTGAGAGTCTGTCCTAAAGAAGCAATGTAAATTTGAAATGATACATGTTCAAAATTTTATCAAAGACAATAATCTAAATTCACCACAATGACAGCTCATCATAAATATATTGTGTCTAGATGATAAAATATATAATTATAATAAACCATAATGTACAATAAATCATAAGATGGTATTTTTATTTGAACATACTCTCAATATTTTGCTAACCAAAGAAGATCAAAATAAAGAGTATATATAACGTATTATTTTTGTAAAAAAACATAGACATACAGGTAATATGTGTATTTTAAAAAAGATTTAAAGTAAATATTAATTCCTAAATAGTACCATTATTTTTCTTCAGGATTTTTCCAGTATCTGCCTCACTATCTAGATTTTAGCATTGGGCATACACTTGTAGTTTAAAAATTATTAAAAGAAGCAGTCAGATAGAGTTTAAACACAGTTTTACTAGCATAGGGAAATTGTTTTATTAATGTTAGTTAAATGTAGATGAAAAACACAGCATTTTAATGGCAGGCATATTTCAATATTATAAAAAATGTATAAAAAGCTGTTGTGTTTAGCTCTAAATACAGGGATTATGAATTAATTTCATATTCTTTACTTTTTATTTCAAATGTTTACAGTTACAAATTTAGATTTTTATAATCAAAAATGAATTACTTTTAAGATGCTCTTCTAAATTTATTTGCTTATGTTCATTCTCAAGTTGTGTATCTGGTATGGCTTCAACATTTCCAGTCTAACTACTTTCCAAACATTAAATTTGTCTTGAGATTCAGTTGAAAATTAGCAATGAGTTGCAGTTACACTCCTGTGTGGCATTAGTTCCTCATCCCAGGATATAGTCCCTGTTCCCCAGTTCAAAGGAACCCTTCATATTATAATTTCCACTGTGTCTAATAGGCATGTGTTTCCAGTTTGTCATTTGGTCCAGAGGATTTTTTTTTTATTTGCTGCTCTTTTCTGTGCAAGGCATAAAGAAAGGTGTTAGATCAGATCAGATCAGATCTGTCACTCAGTCCTGTCCGACTCTTTGAGACCCCATGAATTGCAGCACGCCAGGCCTCCCTGTCCATCACCAACTCCCAGAGTGCACTCAGACTCACGTCCATCGAGTCAATGATGCCATCCAGCCATCTCATCCTCTGTCGTCCCCTTCTCCTCTTGCCCCCAATCCCTCCCAGCATCAAGTCTTTTCCAATGAGTCAACTCTTCGCATGAGGTGGCCAAAGTACTGCAGTTTCAGCGTTAGCATCATTCCTTCCAAAGAAATCCCAGGGCTGATCTCCTTCAGAATGGACTGGTTGGATCTCCTTGCAGTCCAAGGGACTCTCAAGAGTCTTCTCCAACACCACAATTCAAAAGCATCAATTCTTCGGCGCTCAGCCTTCTTCACAGTCCAACTCTCACATCCATACATGACCACAGGAAAAACCATAGCCTTGACTAGACGGACCTTTGTTGGCAAAGTAATGTCTCTGCTTTTCAATATGCTATCTAGGTTGGTCATAACTTTCCTTCCAAGGAGTAAGCATCTTTTAATTTCATGGCTGCAGTCACCATCTGCAGTGATTTTGGAGCCCAAAAAATAAAGTCTGACACTGTTTCCACTGTTTCCCCATCTATTTCCCATGAAGTGGTGGGACTGGATGCCATGATCTTCATTTTCTGATTGTTGAGCTTTAAGCCAATTTTTTCACTCTCCACTTTCACTTTCGTCAAGAGGCTTTTGAGTTCCTCTTCACTTTCTGCCATAAGGGGGGTGTCATCTGCATATCTGAGGCTATTGATATTTCTCCCAGCAATCTTGATTCCAGCTTGTGTTTCTTCCAGTCCAGCGTTTCTCATGATGTACTCTGCATATAAGTTAAATAAACAGGGTGACAATATACAGCCTTGACGAACTCCTTTTCCTATTTGGAACCAGTCTGTTGTTCCATGTCCAGTTCTAACTGTTGCTTCCTGACCTGCATACAGGTTTCTCAAGAGGCAGGTCAGGTGGTCTGGTATTCCCATCTCTTTCAGAATTTTCCACCATTTATTGTGATCCACACAGTCAAAGGCTTTGACATAGTCAATAAAGCAGAAATAGATGTTTTTCTGGAACTCTCTTGCTTTTTCCATGATCCAGCGGATGTTGGCAATTTGATCTCTGGTTCCTCTGCCTTTTCTAAAACCAGCTTGAACATCAGGAAGTTCACGGTTCACATATTGCTGAAGCCTGGCTTGGAGAATTTTGAGCATTACTTTACTAGTGTGTGAGATGAGTGCAATTGTGTGGTAGTTTGAGCATTCTTTGGCATTGCCTTTCTTTGGGATTGGAATGAAAACGGACCTTTTCCAGTCCTGTGGCCACTGCTGAGTTTTCCAAATTTGCTGACATATTGGGTGCAGCACTTTCACAGCATCATCTTTCAGGATTTGGAATAGCTCCACTGGAATTCCATCACCTCCACTAGCTTTGTTCATAGTGATGCTTTCTAAGGCCCACTTGACTTCACATTCCAGGATGTCTGGCTCTAGGTCAGTGATCACACCATCGTGATTATTTGGGTCGTGAGGATCTTTTTTGTACAGTTCTTCTGTGTATTCTTGCCATCTCTTCTTAATATTTTCTGCTTCTGTTAGGTCCATACCATTTCTGTCCTTTATCGAGCCCATCTTTGCATGAAATGTTCCTTTGGTATCTCTGATTTTCTTGAAGAGATCTCTAGTCTTTCCCATTCTGTTGTTTTCCTCTATTTCTTTGCATTGATTTTGCTGAAGAAGGCTTTCTTATCTCTTCTTGCTATTCTTTGGAACTCTGCATTCAGATGTTTGTATCTTTCCTTTTCTCATTTGCTTTTCGCTTCTCTTCTTTTCACAGCTATTTGTAAGGCCTTCCCAGACAGCCATTTTGCTTTTTTGCATTTCTTTTCCATGGGGATGGTCTTGATCCCTGTCTCCTGTACAATGTCATGAACCTCATTCCATAGTTCATCAGGCAGTCTATCTATCAGATCTAGGCCCTTAAATCTATTTCTTACTTCCACTGTATAATCATAAGGGATTAGATTTAGGTCATGCCTGAATGGTCTAGTGGTTTTCCCTACTTTCTTCAATTTAAGTCTGAATTTGGCAATAAGGAGCTCATGGTCTGAGCCACAGTCAGCTCCTGGTCTTGTTTTTGCTGACTGTATAGAGCTTCTCCATCTTTGGCTGCAAAGAATATAATCAATCTGACTTCGGTGTTGACCATCTGGTGATATCCATGTATAGAGTCTTCTCTTTTGTTGTTGGAAGAGCGTGTTTGTTATGACCAGTGCATTTTCTTGGCAAAACTCTATTAGTCTTTGCCCTGCTTCATTGCATATTCCAAGGCCAAATTTGCCTGTTACTCCAGGTGTTTCTTGACTTCCTACTTTTGCATTCCAGTTCCCTATAATGAAAAGGACATCTTTTTTGGGTGTTAGTTCTAAAAGGTCTTGTAGGTCTTCATAGAACCGTTCAACTTCAGCTTCTTCAGCACTACTGGTTGGGGCATAGACTTGGATTACTGTGATATTGAATGGTTTGCCTTGGAAACAAACAGAGATCATTCTGTCGTTTTTGAGATTGCCTCCAAGTACTGCATTTCGGACTCTTTTGTTGACCATGATGGCCACTCCATTTCTTCTGAGGGATTCCTGCCCACAGTAGTAGATATAATGGTCATCTGAGTTAAATTCACCCATTCCAGTCCATTTCAATTTGCTGATTCCTAGAATATCGACATTCAGTCTTGCCATCTCTTGTTTGACCACTTCCAATTTGCCTTGATTCATGGACCTGACATTCCAGGTTCCTATGCAATATTGCTGTTTACAGCATCGGACCTTGCTTCTATCACCAGTTACATCCACAGCTGGGTATTCTTTTTGCTTTGGCTCCATCCTTTCATTCTTTCTGGAGTTATTTCTCCACTAATCTCCAGTAGCATATTGGGCACCTACTGACCTGGGGAGTTTCTCTTTCAGTATCCTTTCATTTTGCCTTTTCATACTGTTCATGGGGTTCTCAAGGCAAGAATACTGAAGTGGTTTGCCATTCCCTTCTCCAGTGGACCACATTCTGTCAGATCTCTCCACCATGACCCGCCCGTCTTGGGTTGCCCCACGGGCATGGCTTAGTTTCATTGAGTTAGACAAGGCTGTGGTCCTAGTGTGATTAGATTGACTAGTTTTCTGTGATTATGGTTTCAGTGTGTTTGCCCTCTGATGCCCTCTTGCAACACCTACCGTCTTGGGTTTCTCTTACCTTGGGCGTGGGGTCTCTCTTCACGGCTGCTCCAGCAAAGCACAGCCATTGCTCCTTACCTTGGACGAGGGGTATCTCCTCACCACCACCGCCCTTCCTGACCTTCAACGTGGGATAGCTCCTCTAGGCCAGCAAGGTGTTAAGGAGAAAAGCCATGGGAGAGAATAATGCTTAATCTTTTCATCTGGCCCAGTTGTCAAAGTCTTTTGTCTTCAGCTATCATTTTTTTCCATCTGTGACATGTAATCCATTTAACCATGGGGATGAGGACCGCAGGTTTAAGCCTGTGCTTGTCTGCAAACCTCCCCTTAAATACTAATGAACAACTCTTTTTTCTTTTTCTTCTATTGCAAACTGAACAGAGGCTCAGTCTTTTGAAGCTACCCTTTACATCTCCTAATTAGCTACTTATTTCTGCGTATGCCCCAAACTTAGCAGCTTAAGATAACATAACATCATACTATGCCCACAGTTTCTTTGGGTCAGTAATTCGAGAGATGCTGAGCTGGATGCCTCTAGCACAGAATTTCTCATAATATCACAATCAAGATATCCATCCAAACTGCAGTCATCTGAAGACTTGACTGGATTCATCTGAAGATTCGACTGAAGACTTATAAATATTCTTTTGTTCACATGGATCAGTCCTATTCATTATGGGAGGGGACTATGAGGGAGTGAACCCAGAAAGTGAGGATCTTTGGATGTCCTTCGGAAGGGTGGCTCCTAGTAAATGGTTCACATCCCTTTCACATGTTAAATACACTAACACCCTTTGGTGTTCCCTCAAGTTCTCATTCTATTGTGGTGTTAGCTGAAAGTCTAAGATCTCATCATCTAAATCACATGTTAGTTTTCTATTGCTGTGTAACAAATTAGATAATATAACAGCTTAAAGCACACCCATTTATTATCTTGCCATTCTGTAGGCAAGAAGCCTGAGCACAGAGTAGCTGGATTCTTAGCTCAGAAACTCACAAAACTGAAATCAAAGTGCTATCCAGGGCTGCAGTCATTATTTTGAGCTTGGGATTTTTCAAGTTCTTTTAGGTTGTTGGCAGAGTTCAGGTCCTTGTGACTGATGGGTGGAGGTTCCTAGAGGCTACTGCCATTCTGGGTCATGTAACTTTCTCCACAGTATGGTAGTTTGCTCCTTCAAGGTCAGCAGAAGAATTTCCCTGCTACTTACTCTAACTTTGAGTCTGACCCTTCAATCGAGACTTAAAGGTTTGGTATGATCCAATCAGGCCTACCAGCAAAGTTGCTACTTTTTGTTAACTCAAAGTGACTGATTAGTAATATTAATTATATCTGAAAAATCTTTGTAAAGTAACACAATCAATGGAGTGGTATTCCATCGTATTCACAGATTTCCATCAACACTCAAAGAGTGGAAATTACACAAGAAGATGGGAATCTTAGAATCTGTCTGCAATTCCGGGTCTAGGTATAGGTGAGAGAAATCTTTATTTTTTGTGTGTGCTCAGTCACTCAGTGTCTGACTCTTTGTGACCCCATGGACTGTAACCCACCGGGTTCCTCTGTCCATGGAATTTTCCAGACTAGAATACTGGAGTGGGTTGCCATTTCTTCCTCCAGGGCATCTTCCTAACCCAGGGTTCTTTACAACTACACCACCTGGGAAGCCCAAATCTTTATTAGTTTTCTGCTTTTCTGTAATGAGTTAACCCCCAAATTTATCAGCATAAACTATAAGCATGATTAACAACAATGTAGTGATAAACATGGTTGACTTCTCTCAGTCTGTATGGGTAAGGAATTTAGAAAGATCCTACTGGGGTGATTCTGGATTGGGGTCTTTCATGAAGTTGCTGTCAAGAAGTCATCCAGGGTTACCAACATCTGAAGGCTTGACTGGAGCTGGAGGATGTGCTTCTGAGGTGACTCACTTGCATGGTTGTCAGGTTGGTATTGGCTCTTGGTGGGGAGTCTCATTTCCTGTGCAGACAGCCTGCTTCACTGGCTGCATGAATGTCTTCATGACATGGTGGCTGACTTCCAGTGGAGTGCATGATCAAAGAGACAAAAGCAAAAGCAGTAATATTTTATGACTAATCTTCAAAGAGTTACTCCCCATCCCTTCTGTCAATTCTATTGGTCCCATAGATCAATCTGATATAATGAAGGAGGGGCCATGAATACCAGGAGGCAAGTATCTTTGGGGCTGTCTTTGAGGCTGGCTACTCCAACCTCAGTTAATGACAGTGAATTAAACAAACACAATTATGTTGAGGAAAGAGATTTCTAAAATCTGTTTCTGTCTGAGAGCAGATTCTCAACTCTCTTTTTGAACTCTCATCTCTCTTCTCATCTCTCATCTCTCTTTTCGAACCTCTGCAGTACCCTTAAAACTTCTGTCCTTGTTTCCAATGACATCCCTTTTAAAACTCTTAAAAATGGTCCAGCTATAAAGTGCCACCACCTCCTTTCATAACTCTTTAGGTAAAGTTCTCAACAAGGCACTCTAGGCAGTAAATGTGCCTACATCTCCTGCTTTTCTTTTTGCTCCTCTCACTCTCCAATTATTTTTATGTTTCAGTCATGCTAAACTTTTCATTTTTTCCCCAGATGGCTCAAATGGTAAAGAATCTGCTTGCAATGCAGGAGACCCAGGTTCAGTCCCTGGGTTGGGAAGGGAATGGTTTACCAACACCAGTGTTCTTGCCTGGAGAATTCCACAGACAGAGGAGCCTAGTGGACTACAGTCCATGGGGTCACAAAGAGTCAGACACGACTGAGAAACTAGCACTCACTTTCAAACAGGCTAGGCTTTGCCATGTCTCTATTTGCCTTTGCTTATCCTATTCTCTCTGCCAGAAATGAATGACAAGTAGTAGTGACTATGTGTTTCCTAAAAGCTAGACAATTACTGTGCTAAATCGCATGTTGAGTAGTCCAGTTCCATTCTTACCACAGTGTTATGTGGCTACTATTATTATTATCCTTATTCTACAAATAAGTACTACTAATCCTATCTGCATAGGGGTTAAAAGCATAGACTCTAGAGAGGGATTTGGAAGTTCTACCTAACTGTCTTTGTTGTGCATGCATGCTAAGTTGCTTCAGTTGTGTCTGACTCTTTTTGACACTGAGGACTGCAGTCCACCAGGCTCCTCTGTCCATTGATTCTCCAGGCAAGAATACTGGAGTGGGTTGCCATGCCCTCCTCCAGGGGATCTTCAAGCCCAAGTCTCTTATGTCTTCTGCACTGGCGGCAAGTTCTTTACCACCAGCCCCACCTGGGAAACCCAGCTTTCTTTGTTATTTCCAGGCAAATAGATTGAAAAATACCAAGTTTTATTGTTCTAATTTACTAATCAACTTTAGGTGTGCCCAACCAAATCAAGTTGAATTTTCTTTTTTAAAAATATGTGTGTGTTGAAAATGGGGATTAGAGCGAGGAAATGGATAATTTGACCATTGATTTTGCTTTCCTGTGACAAAGAAGGTTTGGGTGTGTCACATCGTTTAGTAATCCACACATTAATCTATTTAAATCTTCAGTATGGATACAGGTATATTTTGTCCACTTCTCTCTTTTCCAAACTTTTTTCCAATGTCATGAGCAGCTTGCCTGCATCATGTTGTTGTTCCATCACTAAGTCATATCCGACTCTTGGTGACACCATGGACTGCAGCATGCCAGGCCATCCTGTCCCTCACTATCTCCCAGAGTTTGCCCAATTCAAGTCCATTCCTTTGGCGATGCCATCCAACCATCTTGTCCTCTGTCACTCTCTTCCCCTGTCTTCAATTTTTCCCAGCATCAGGGTTTTTTCCAATGAGTCAGCTGCTCACATCAGGTTCACTGCTTCATATAGCCAAGTAAATGTATTACTTCCACAGAGTTATAACCAGGATCATTAGAACACTACCTAAATATTGTATTTTCAGTATTTTTTGCTTTTAGCAATGAATCATAACATCCAGCCTAATTTAAAGAATTTAAGGTTCAGTTCAATTCAGTTCAGTCCCTCAGTTGTGTCTGACTCTGCAACCCCATGAATCATAGCACGCCAGGCTTCCCTGTCCATCACCAACTCCCGGAGTTCACTCAGACTCACGTCCATTGAGTCAATGATGCCATCCAGCCATCTCATCCTCTGTCGTTCCCTTCTCCTCCTGCCCCCAATCCCTCCCAGCATCAGAGTCTTTTCCAATGAGTCAACTCTTCGCATGAGGTGGCCAAAGTACTGGAGTTTCAGCTTTAGCATCATTCCTTCCAAAGAAATCCCAGAGCTGATCTCCTTCAGAATGGACTGATTGGATCTCCTTGCAGTCCAAGGGACTCTCAAGAGTCTTCTCCAACACCACAGTTCAAAAACATCAATTCTTCGGCACTCAGCTTTCTTCACAGTCCAACTCTCACATCCATACATGACCACAGGAAAAACCATAGCCTTGACTAGACGGACCTTTGTTGGCAAAGTAATGTCTCTGCTTTTCAATATGCTATCTAGGTTGGTCATAACTTTCCTTCCAAGGAGTAAGCATCTTTTAATTTCATGGCTGCAGTCACCATCTGCAGTGATTTTGGAGCCCAGAAAAATAAAGTCTGACACTGTTTCCACTGTTTCCCCATCTATTTCCCATGAAGTGATGGGACCAGATGCCATGATCTTCGTTTTCTGAATGTTGAGTTTTAAGCCAACTTTTTCACTCTCCTCTTTCACCTTCATCAAGAGGCTCTTTAGTTCCTCTTCACTTTCTGCCATAAGGGTGGTGTCATCTGCATATCTGAGGTTGTTGATATTTCTCCTGGCAATCTTGATTCCAGCTTGTGTTTCTTCCAGCCCTGCATTTCTCATGATGTACTCTGCATATAAGTTAAATAAGCAGGGTGACAATATACAGCCTTGATGTACTCCTTTTCCTATTTGGAACCAGTCTGTTGTTCCATGTCCAGTTCTAACTGTTGCTTCCTGACCTGCATACAGATTTCTCAGAGGCAGGTCAGGTGGTCTGGTATTCCCATCTCTTTCAGAATTTTCCACCATTTATTGTGATCCACACAGTCAAAGGCTTTGGCATAGTCAATAAAGCAGAAATAGATGTTTTTCTGGAACTCTCTTGCTTTTTCCATGATCCAGCAGATGTTGGCAATTTGATCTCTGGTTCCTCTGCCTTTTCTAAAACCAGCTTGAACAACTGGAAGTTCACGGTGCATGTATTGCTGAAGCCTGGCTTGGAGAATTTTGAGCATTACTTTACTAGTGTGTGAGATGAGTGCAATTGTGCGGTAGTTTGAGCTTTCTTTGGCATTGCCTTTCTTTGGGATTGGAATGAAAACGGACCTTTTCCAGTTCTGTGGCCACTGCTGAGTTTTCCAAATTTGCTGGCATATTGAGTGCAGCACTTTCACAGCATCATCTTTTAGGATTTGAAATAGCTCAACTGGAATTCCATCACCTCCACTAGCTTTGTTCGTAGTGATGCTTTCTAAGGCCCACTTGACTTCACATTCCAGGATGTCTGGCTCTAGGTCAGTGATTACACCATCATGATCAACCAATTTGAGATTTACCAAAGAATTTTTAAACATTTTTTAAGCATTAGACATTTAAGAAATGCTATGTTAAGAACAAAAAGTAAATTAATTGGCAAAACCACTATGAAACTTCAGTAACTGTACTGCAAACTCTTTTTTCATCTGGTTTAGAGTGCTCACAGAAAACAGATAAATATTTTCATTTCTATTTCCCTTAGTATTGGTAAAATCTCAGTGATTCTAATTCAAGAAATTTGCTACTAAGAAAGTCAGGATGAAGCTCATGTAAGTTAATACTATAAATAAGAGAGATGAGTACAACTTTTGGAAACATTCATGCCTTGGAGAAGCTCATGTATACAAATGAGGAATTTGATGAGCACAGCACATTTCTACATGTGCTCCTTGACTCCGCAAGTTATTTGTATTTTACTGGAAATATTAAACTTCCTGTGTGTTTGTTGCTTAAGTACTTTTTGAACTTTATATTATCAAAGTTATGCCTCAATAGCTTAAAATAATATGAAGTAAAACAATTAAACCCCTGGTCCATACCATCCAGGTATTACCTCTAGAAATTACTCTAGAGGTAATTTCTATTAAATGAAGATCTGTTTCTTGAGAAAACAATCTATACTCTAATGTTTTAATATTCTCAGGTGATAGTTTGCTATTATAGGCTTACATTAATGAGTCTTTTAGGGCTTCCCTTGTAGCTCAGTCAGTAAAGTGTCTGACTACAATGCAGGAGATGTGGGTTCGATCCCTGGGTTGGGAAGATCCTCTGGAGAAGGAAATGGCAACCCACTCTGGTATTCTTGCCTGGAGAATGCCATGGACAGAGGAGCCTGGCAGGCTACAGTCTATGGGGTCGCAAGAGTTGGACATGACTGAGCGACTAAGTGCACCTGTGCAATGAGTCTTTTAATTTTATCTTACTCTTCTCACTTGTCTTCTGTCAAAAGGCATGAATTTAATACATTTTAGATTTTAAATACTCACGTAGCTTCTGTTTTAGAGATAATGTTTGTTTCATCCATTATCTTATTTTTAAAATAGTTTTCATAATAGCCACCCTAATGGATGTGAAGTAGTATCTCATTGTGGTTTTAATTTGCTTTATTCACTCTTAATCCCATCATTAAATGTTATTTATTTTCAACAGTGGGAAATGTTTTTCATTTTTTATGCATAATATTTTAAATTGGGATCCTTGGCTGTATGTAGTTGTAGTTTGGCAATCTGCATTTAACAGCATTAGTAGAGTATTTACCAATGCCATTAAAAATATTTTTATGAACATTATTTTTAGTGGGTGTGAAATCTTACACAGAGAAAGACACATTCAAGTATATGTATGGGTCCATTTTAGTTGAATATTGGCATGCTGAAAAGAGTAGATTTTAATGGAACTAGCAATCTGAATACAAAGCAAATTCTATCCTCAAACAATAGGAATGATTTTGGCTGCAATGAAACAGGTGAGTTTTCATAACACTTTCTGTCATTATATTAACTTCTTTAAACACCAGATTTATTGATATCACAATAAACAAAATTAAGAACAAGCATCACGTAATTTAACCTATCAGATATCTCAAAGCAATCATCTTTCACCGGAGGTTTACTCTTTGTATAATTAGATGTCTCTTATTTTTTAAACAAAGCTTTTAAAATAAGAACTCTCTTTAGGGATTAAGCCAACCAGATTTTATCATTGAAAACATGTTCATAGTTCAGTTAAGCCTGGCTTTCCCCTCTGGATAATCATTCTTTAAAATGCTCACCAGTGGATCTTTAAAACATCCTGTTGAGATCATTATCAAGATCTCAATGATACATTATGAAAAAAAGGGTTTATAATGGGATAATTGAAACTTCCTGCCTCATACAGTAGATATATTTTTATATTTATGGTATTCACACCAATAAGTGGTTCTAAAAAGCTCAAAATATTATTTGATCTTAGTGGTTTGGGGACAGAGCAAGTGGCACTGCCTTGATTTTTGTATAACTTGGCACAAGTCAGTGCTTTCTGGAGGGACTTTCAGCACAGACTTCTGTCAGATTTGCCATATGGAGCTATTGGGCTCAGATTATAGAGGTTTTCCTGGTTGTTAGCCTGATTTAGGAATTACCAGTGCTCTCCAGGATTTTCACCCAATACAGAGAGTGTGCAAGGGGAGAAAGTGATACCTCGGGAAACCAATAAAGTTTGATAACTGGGAGGTTTTGATGGTTCCCATCATTTCTGAGAGGTACCATCTCGTGAAGCTCTTCATTGGCAATAGTGAAGACGGTTCTTGTTAGCCCCTGAGAGCGGATAATAGTCTAACACAACCTTGCTTGAATGATCCCAACTGTCTGCTTCCCCATGCTCCTCACCCCAGCACTCCCCAAACCCTAAGATCGTATCAGCTGCAGGTCAGCCTGAGGAATGAGGTTGAGTCCAGGGCAGACACAGAAATCCACTTCACTCAGTAACGTTTTCATGTATTGTAGATACAACCTGGAGTTTACTTATTTCAGAGGAGTGTGAGTGATGAAGTGTGGGAATTTGTCGGAATGAAGATCTGAAAACCTTTTTCACTGAAGGAAGAGAAAGATGAGGGGGAGGGGAGTTATGGGGAAGAGGGAGAGGAAACCCCATTTTGAGAGTTCTCAATGTTCTGAACACTAGCAAACACCTCCTTCTCCTAGCACTGAGTTCTGTAAATGAAAGGCAGCCTTGTTCCTAACTGTCTTTTCTTGAGGAGCATCATGTGGATGGGTTTCCTTCCTGTTTCATGTCACCATCACTGTCAATGACTTTTTGAAATTATGATGAATCATCCTAATAGATTAAGGCAGAAGTTGAAAATAGGTCCCCTGAACACAATTATGGATTTTATTTTAAAAATCCAGTGTTTTCTTTAAATCAGAGGAATTTACATAAAAATCAAATTTTCTGTTTCTCTTGAAAATACAGCCAATCTAGCAACACTCAGCTCACATTCCCACCTCCCAAGAGTGGCACATGGATAGTGGCTCTTTGTTGGGAATCTCTCTCTGGAGCCCCAGTGGAGTCCCCACCTGCTTGCTCTATGTATCTGCATCCCTGATTAATGTCTAAAGGCATGTGAGTTTTCTATTCCTCCTTTTGATTAGGAGATTTATTAGAAAAGGGACATCCCCCAGGGCTTCCCTGGTGGCTCAGACAGTAAAGGATCTGCCTGCAAGATGGGAGACCTGGGTTTGATCCCTGGGTCAGGAAGATCCCCTGGAGAAGGGAATGGCTACCCACTCCAGTGTTCTTGCCTGGAGAATTTCATGGTCAGAGGAGCCTGGTGGGCTGCAGACCACGAGGTTGCAAAAGAGCTGGACGCAGCTGAGCGACTAACACACACAGACCCATGCCATACGCTTTGAAGTATCTTTCGCATGCGGAGCAGAGGACACCAAGCAAACATATTCTGTCATAGCGGCAAGTCGTCTGAGAAACAGTTACCACAAATATCTAGTGATTTACTCAGCATTTCTGAAAGGTGGGAGTTAAACCACCTGTAATCAGCTCTGGGGTTTGTTTACAACACATATGCGGGGTCCCCCCTGAAACCTAAGGGAGTCAGAATTTGGAGAGGGAAGAACCTGGCATCTGAACATTAAAGAAGCACTGCAGGTGATTCTTATGAAACATAAAGCTTGAGAATTATTGAAGTCTTCCAGGATTTGACAGCTCTTCTTCTTGGCAAACACAGTTAGAAGGAACTGATAGACCTTAGGAAATAATCTTAACTCACCAGTCCAGCAATGCTGAAGATGCAGAATTTTGTCCTTATCAAAAGCCAATTGATGCTGACCTTTTTCAGTGAGTGTCCAACACTAGATCAGGTACAACAGTGAATAAGGCAGATAAATATGCAGTTTTGTATATAACAGAAAGAGGGTTTTTTTCCATTATCATAAAAAAAATAGGAAATTACTGGGCCATTATGTTCATTTTTGCTGCATTATTGTTTTCACCCCTATCTTTAATGTAGAATTAAAGTATCTACACGCATCTACTTGCTTTCATTTCTAATATCTGGAAAGGTTTCAGCTTGACAAAATTAGCATGTAGACCATGCTCCCTCCTGTAATCTCACTGATGAGTCACTCCACAACCCCAGCACAGAACTGCTTCTGGGATCCTGTCTGCTAACTAGGCTTTGAAACCCAGCAGGAAAAAAAAATTAAAAACTTGTGTGTTTTCTTCACAGGTAATAAATAAATGAGAAATTACCATAAATATACAGTTTTATTCACTCTAACTAATTTTGACATAAAACCTGACAAAGCTGTGCACAAATTGGATCTAGATTCAGGTTCTGTATCTACACAGCTAATGCACACATGAATTATTCAGTGAAATTTGCTTCAATGGGTTTTTCTGAGTCATCTCAGTGTGTGGCCAGTTTCAGATAATACATTAGAACATTATGCATTATGGTCAATTCACTATATATTTGTTCAAAATACAGCCTGTGTTGGTAAATCTGTTAAATTCAAGTTTGTGGTTCACATATGTCATCTTTCCGCAGATGTCCCCGTGTATTTTGAACATTAAACACTAATATTTTTGTCTCTCTGAGCCTCAGCATTCACAGTTATTCATCGCATTGGGGACATGCAGGTGGGAAAATAGACAATTGCTATCCATCTGCGATTGCTGTGGATGGGGGAAGTACAAAGGAGCCAGACAAAAAATAAATAGAAGGGCCAGGGGAGGCTCCCTGAAGGAAGGACCTCAGAGCTCAGATCTGAAAGGTTAGCAGAAGTTGCCAAAGGAAGAGAGAAAGGGAAGATATTCATTCACTATTGTTGAGTATCACTCCACTACAGATTCAGTGACTTAAAATAATTATGATCCCATAGTTTTCCTGGGTCAGGAGTCTGGTTCAGTTTTACTTGGGTTCTACATGCAGGGGCTCATGAGACTGCAGTCAGGAGGTGACCAGGCACATTTATTTCTGGGGCTAGGGTCTTCTTTTCAAGCTCCTTCAGGTTGTTGGCAGAATTCAGTCTCTTGCAGTTTTAGGACTGAGGTTCCTGCTTTCTTGCAGGCTGTCAGCTCAGGCTGCTCTCAGGTGTTGAAGGCTATCTGTGGTTCCTCACCCTCTCACAGCCCTCCCCCAACATGGCAGCTCACTTCTTCTAGTAGGAGAATGTCCCTCTTGAGAAAGGACCCAATTCCTCTTTTTAAGAACTTTCTCCTGATTAAGTCAAGCCCACTTAAGTTAATTAACAGACTTGGAATGCTTAATTCCATTTGTAAAATCCTTTCACTTTCTCCAAATACTGTAACCTGACCACAGAAATAACATCTCATGCTCATAGGTCTAGCCCACATTTAAGAGAAGGGGATTATAGAGGGTATGGATACAAAGAGATGGGAATCTTCTGGGCCATCTGAAAATTGTGCCTATCACAGGGAAGGATATTCCAAGCAGAAAGAATCACGTATATGAAAGAAACATAGGTGGAAGTATGGCATTTACAAGTGTCTGAGGGTAAGCCTGGAGTGCTGACCAGAGGATACGCAGCAGGTCAAGCTAAGAAATGTGGGCTTTATCCTCAGTGAATAGAGAAAGCAGTGCTGGGTTTAACTGCCCATGCCTGCATACACTGTTATGTAACCAGTTTTCAAAGAATATTTGAAATATTGAAGTATGGAAAACTTCCTACAATAAAAATTGAAGAATCAGGATATGTCTTTATATTACATAGTATTCATTTTGGAAATATCTATGACATTTTTAAAGACTAGAAGTAAATACATCCATCTGTTAGCCATGGATCTGGGTGGCAAACTATGAATGTTAGCTATCACTGAGTGGGGAATTACAGATAGAGACTCCTTATTCTTTTTCTCATTTCTAAAATTCTCCACAATAAATGCGTATTTATGTTATAATAATAATAAATTAAAAGCCTACTTGTGGTACTTGCAAATACAAGTGCATCTGAACACAGTTCTCTTTGAAATCAGTTGAAAATTTGGTACTCCAGATATTTTGACAGGTGGGAAACCTAGGTCAGAAATTAGCTACATGTGAGCTATATGCCAACAAAGGTCCATCTAGTCAAGGCTATGGTTTTTCCTGTGGTCATGTATGGATGTGAGTGTTGGACTGTGAAGAAAGCTGAGTGCCGAAGAATTGATGCTTTTAAACTGTGGTGTTGGAGAAGACTCTTGAGAGTCCTTGGACTGCAAGGAGATCCAACCAGTCCATTCTAAAGGAGATCAATCCTGGGTGTTCTTTGGAAGGAATGATGCTAAAGCTGAAACTCCAGTACTTTGGCCACCTCATGCGAAGAGTTGACTCATTGGAAAAGACCCTGATGCTGGGAGGGATTGGGGGCAGGAGGAGAAGGGGACGACAGAGGATGAGATGGATGGATGGCATCACCGACTCGATGGACATGAGTTTGGGTGGACTCCAGAAGTTGGTGATGGACAGGGAGGCCTGGGGTGCTGCAATTCATGGGGTTGCAAAGAGTTGGACACAACTGGGCGACTGAACTGAACTGAGCTATACTGAGCTATATGAAGGTGAGGACCAGTCAGTGGAAATGAAGTCCAGACTCAGCAAGGGTGGCAAGTATACTAGACTTCCCCAGGTTTTATCTCATAACTAAACATGTGCAGCATATGCAGTCTTTAAATTCTGGTGATATTGAAGCCAGCCACTTCCCTCTACCTCAGTTTCCTTACATATAAAAGTGCAGGCAGGTGAGATTCTATTCTTATCCCAAGATTCCATTGCAGGTAATACACAAGTGGCCTGAACTTCACCCATCATCAAGCCGCCTTCCTCCTGGAGGAGTCATTTAAGCAGTTCGGCTTACCAAACACCCACTGGACATGAAGCTCAGAGCCAGGGTGAGATGCTGGAGGTGCTGAGTGCTATTTTATAAATGGCATTATCTCTGCCACGTGGCCAAGTCCGTTCCAACTTTCAGCAGTGTTCATCCAGGAAGAGAGGGAAGAGTCCTTTGAGAGCCAAATGGGAATTTGGGAATAAGAAACAATGACAATGAAATCCTTCCGACACATCTTCAAGTTTCAAGAGAGCAGTTAACAGAAAAGAGAAAAAAATGTATTTTTAGAAGTTGTTTGGGAGGTGAAAGGATTTTTCTTGGAGGGAGGAGGGCAGAAGAGATTGGGAGAAGAAATTGTTTTCCTTGGCACTGCAATACCTCAGAGATCTTTGAGTCAAAACACAATGAAATGGGGCTTTGCATCTCTCTTGCTTCAGGAAAATGAAAAGCAAGCTCACTAAAAACATGAATTGGTCAACTGAATAGACCACATTTCTGATAAATGGCATGATGACTAAAATAAAAACTCTTAAAATACATATTTTAAAATTAGATTTCTGACCTTCGATACGGCTTATCATGCTATTTATACTGAGGCAGAAGGAGCTGATTTTTCAGTAGTTGCCTCATCAAAGACATGACTCACATTTCCTTAAGCATTTACACCATATGTTTCCTGAGGTAGAAAAAAAAAAACTAAGGTTTTTCTTTTTCCTAAGCAATTAGTGAGATATGAACCAAAAGTTAGAAAAAATCATTTAAAAAGAATACTTTGCAGGGCATGCAGTTTTCGAATGTTGATTTCTAGAAACTGAAATTATATTAACTCTTTGGCCAGTGTAGCCATTTGATTGATTTATGAATATGAATTAGAAGTAATCATTGTGATGCTAGTTTTACCATTAAGAAAAAAGGCAAAATTTAGTTTAGTAATGAAACACAGGTACTATTGAAACTCACTTAATATGCAGAAATGTGAATTGGAGGTAAGAAGCCTTTGTTAAACTGAAAAGAATCATTTTAACATTTAAAAAGAAAAATATCACTTTAATTGACATTTAGTGACATTTTTGCATGTGTACAAGCTGTGACTGTGAGATAATGGTTCATATTACCATGTGGCCAGTGGAAATTAAAGCAATTTTTTTGGTGGTTTTTTTTTTTTTTTGGTTGTGCCGGGTCTTCATTGCTGCACACAGGCTTTTCTCCAGTTGTGGTGAGCAGGCCTGCTCTTTTGATCTGGTGTATGGGCTTCTCATTGAGGTGGCTTCTCTTGTTGCAGAGCATGGGTTCTAAGGCACATGGGCTTCCGTAGGGATCTTCCTGGACCAGGGACTGAACCTATGTCCCCTGCATTGGCAGGCAGATTCTGATCCACTGTGCTACCAGGGAGGTACCCAGATGAATTTATTTTTATGATTATGAACAACAAGCATCATTTTAATACAAATATCTTTATATAGCACAAAATTATTGTTGTAAAACTCCTAGGAAATTCATATTTTATTTAAGAGATGGGGAAGTACATATACAGAAAATCATTAATATATAAAAATCAGGGTCCCAACTAAGGAATTGCTAGTTTCCTGCTTGGTGCCTGAATCGCTTGACATTTTATTCCATTACTGGTTTTTTTTTTTAGGGTAATAAATTTAGGAATAGAAAACAGGTTCAACACATGTACAAAGTTTATATCTTAAGGACATGTCCTCATCCTGTCCTAGGCTATTCCCACCTCTCATGTTACCTGGCTTGGAGAGCTACGACCATCCTTCCAGTCACCCAGATCAGAAACCTGCCCATCACACTTAACTCCTCCTTATACTCTCTACCTAACCACCCCAGCCAAGTCCTTTGACTTATACCCTTTCAATATTTCACAGGTATATTCTCTCTATCTCAACTTTATTTATTTTTTGAGCAATTTTAGATTTGTAGCAAAATTGAGTGGGAGATATTGAGATTTCCCATACCCCCTCTCCTCCACTGCCCCCCGCCCCGCCCCAAGCATAGCCTCCACTATTATCAGCATCCCCTACCACAGTGGCACATTTGCTGAAATTGATGAACCTAGATTAACACATCGTCACCCAGAGTTTATAGTTTACGTTTAGTTCAGTTCAGTTCAGTTCAGTCGTGTCGGACTCTTTGCAACCCCATGAATCGCAGCACGCCAGGCCTCCCTGTCCATCACCAACTCCCGGAGTTCACTCAGACTCACGTCCATCGAGTCAGTGATGCCATCCAGCCATCTCATCCTCTGTCGTCCCCGTCTCCCCCTGCCCCTTTAGGGTTCACTAACTACACCCTATGGGTTTGAACAAATGTGTAATGACATGGTCCACCATTGTAGGGTCATAAAGAATAATTGCACTGCCCTAAAAATTCTCTGAGCTCCATCTTTTAATTCCTCTCTCCCATCAACGCACTGATCTTATTTACTGTCTCCATAGTTTTACCTTTTATAAAATGTCATATATTTGGAATAATACAGTATGTAGTCTTTTCAGATTGGTTTCTTTCACTTAGTAATGTGCATGTAAGGCTCCTTCATGTCCTTTCATGATTTGATAGCTCAATTCTTTTCAGCACTGGATAATAATCCATTGGTTAGACGTGTCACAGTTTACATATCCATTCACTTCCTGAAAGATATTTTGGTTACTTCCAAGTTTGGGCAATTATGAATAAAGCTACTGTAAACATCTATGTGTGTGTGGACCTAAGTCTTCAAGTCCTTGGGTAATCAAAGATACTCTCTTAAATTCTGACCCCATCATTTCTGCCTCCTATTTCATCTCCCTAACTCCCAATCTTGAACTGCTCTTACACCTCTCCCCACCAGCTTATGCCCCACCATTCCACCAGGATAATTTTTCTTAAATGGAAATCTGCTTGGTCACATCCTACTTTTGAAAATTCAGTAGCTTTCTAGGACCTGTTCCTGGATCCCTTCTCCACACATCACCTTGGCAAATAAGATCCTTTTCTTATTTGGCTCCTGCTCATCCCTCCAGATTCACCTTTTGGTGCCTCCCACCCATCTTTCTGCAGCCATCTTTTCACCACGCCCACACTGGGTTTCAGTCTTGGCAAACTACCTGCAGCATTTGAGTGGGCCTCCCCCTCTGCACTGCAGTCTCCTTCTGCCCAGAGACCCTTTCCCTCCCACCCCTGCCCCGTCTGGTCAACCTCTGCTCTCCATTTAGGTCTCAGCTGTCAGCAGACATCTTCTCCTTGAGGATGCACTCTTTGTCCCTTTAGCATCTTGGAACTAGGACTTCTCCATGGTCCTGACATCCTGTGCATCCCCCATCATAGATTTTATCTCATTGAATCATAATCATGTATCCATTAGTATAGTCTTTGTTTTCTAGCAGAGTAGATTTTTGTATAACCCCAACATACTCACCAGGTCCTAGCACTGTGTCTGGAACACAACAGGCATTTCACAATAGTTGATAAATGAGTGAGTCTGTACGATGAAAAAGCCACCTGCCTGAACATAAGGAAATATAAAATTAATATACTATACATAATATACAAATATATAATTATATAAAATTAAACATTAAAATAAAGTTAATCTTAACTCTAACATCTTCTATAGTACCTCCATGTCAATTAAACCTGCTTTCACCTGCAAGAAAACCCAACCAAAGTCATTTATACAAATGAAGAAGTCTCAAAGGACTTGAAAACAAAAGGTCTGCTGGCCTTGGGCCAGTACAATGGGAGAGCCAGAATCTCTGTACTTCTCTTGGTTTTCTCTAATAATCACAAAACGTCTGCAGCTCTAGACATCACATTTACTTTCAATTCAAGAAAGGGAAAGGCAGCAACAACCCGTTCTGTCTGCTTTATCAGGAAAGCAAATTTATTCTGGAACTAGCCACTATGCTTTCATTTATTTTTCATTGGCTAGAACTATGTCAATATGTCAGCTCAATTATAAGAGAAGCTAAAAAAATTAGTGTTTAGCCTTTCTAGCCTCAGTATTAGAAATGAGTAAGAGAAAATAGTCTGGAAATAGATGTGGGATTAGGCAGACAACTGTATCCCCTATACCCTGGGACAAACCATGGTACTTCTTTTACCCTTTGATTCCTCTTTTCTGAGTGAAGAATTAAAACAAATGATCTTTCTTCTAGAATCAACTTCCTCTCATTCTACAATTCCTGTATAGTGTCTTGTCCATGGTAGAATTGCCTTCTACATCCAAAAGTTCAGTTCAGTTCAGTTCAGTCTCTCAGTCGTGTCCAGCTCTTTGCAACCCCATGAATCGCAGCACGCCAGGCCTCCCTGTCCATCACCAACTCCTGGAGTTTACCCAAACTCATGTCCATTGAGTTGGTAATGCCATCCATCCATCTTATCCTCTGTCGTCCCCTTCTCCTCCTGCCCCCAATCCCTCCCAGCATCAGGGTCTTTTCCAATGAGTCAACCCTTCGCATGAGGTGGCCAAAGTATTGGAGTTTCAGCTTCAGCATCAGTGCTTCCAATGAAAACCCAGGACTGATCTCCTTTAGGATGGACTGGTTGGATCTCCTTGCAATCCAAGGGACTCTCAAGAGTCTTCTCCAACACCACAGTTCAAAAGCATCAATTCTTTGGCGCTCAGCTTTCTTCACAGTCCAACTCTCACATCCATACATGACCACTGGAAAAACCAAAGCCTTGACTAGACGGACCTTTGTTGGCAAAGTAATGTCTCTGCTTTTGAATATGCTATCTAGGTTGGTCATAACTTTCCTCCCAAGGAGTGTCTTAATTTCATGGTTCCAATCACCATCTGCAGTAAGTCCAAGTCTTTCCCTGATGCTTAACGTTTAGAGAAAGCCTGATCTAGGGAAGAAGCCCCTGTTTTTCTAAGAGCCTTCCTATTAAAAATTTTCCCTGACAAAGGCTGAAAGATACACATCAGATTTCCTGCCTGTGACCTCACCAGTCCCTTTGCCACGTGGAGTCCCTCAGACTGTTTATGACCGTTACCATGGCTTCTCTGAATCTGCTCTCTCCCAGGCTAAAATTCCACTTGCTCCAATAGTTTACAGATAATCCCCTTCTGTACTCTCACCACCCCGGTCAGCTGACACCAGACATACTGTCTTCATTTACTTATGATTCACTGAACAAATACTTAATGAGTTTCAGCCATGTGCCAGCACTGTTCTGAATATTGGTGATAGAGCAGACCACAATGCAAAGCTTTTTCATGGAGCTTACCGAGGAGGAGTGGAGGGAGGTGGAAGATCACACATACACACACACACACACACACACACACACACACAGCTTGTTCCTTCCTCATTCATCCCTGTGTCATTGTTACCTTGGCACCGATCACTATCTGAATGGTAATGTGTGTGTGCATGTGCTTTATATTTGGTCATTAGGGAAGGCATCTCCAGGACCTGATTGAGGAAAAATAATCTGCAAGGAAAAGCAAGAGCTTTTGAACAGGGGAAACTATAAGAGAATAGTCTCGGGTAGAATAAGCTAGGCCTGATGTAGAAAAAAAAAAATATGCAGAGGAGGAGAGTTTGCAGGGGAGGGTGCTGAGCCTGATAGAAAGTATATAGGGATCCCATCATACAAGATGCTGAAGGCCAGGGCATGAATTTAGGCCATATTTGGTTGTATTTCAGTATCATCTTAAAATGTGTCTGGACAGAACTGAATACACAGCAGTGCATACAGTCTGGTGGGAGCAGTCAAATGTACGACCTCTCCCTACAGCAGGCATTGCATTTCTACTAATATGGGCCAGGATTCCGTGACTTTTCTGGAAGCCCTCTGGCCCCCACTGTGACTTCCTGTGCTCGCTTTGACGTGCATGGCTCACATGTCTGAATATCACTTGTCCAAGAGAAGGAGTAGGTGGATGTGATGTGAGGAGTTATTAAAATGATTCATATCTCACTTCCACCATATGAAAAATAATATAGAGTCAAAAGCCACCCAGCTTGGGGAAGCCTAAATTACATATTTGAAATTCAGTCTGTCATTGAAATGAGGTAATCTAGTCCCAAAAATTCATTTCTTGAGAGTGTTCTCCCCAAAGCAAAATTGAATGATAAGAACAGAATGAAGTCTAAGCCCATCCCCGCAAAAACAGAAAAGATTGAAAAAAAAAAAAATGATAACTCCAGCCAGGCAGGAATTAGAGGAGGAATAGAGTTGTTGGTACTTAAGTTGGCGTGAGCCGATTAAATGTTGGGTTTCCACCTTCTGGGGACCCTGTTTACCTTTGCCCCAGCAGCCTTGGGTTTCTCTCTGGACTGTGGACCTCAGGCCTCAGAGCTCACCGCTCTGGTGATGACATGCTCCACCCTCCCACAGAGCTGTGAGCAGAGACGCTCTCCAAGGCAGCCTATGAGCCCCTTCCCTCCTCTGGCCCTACGTCTGCCCCGCACGCTGCATCTGCCATTCACTAACTCAGACAGCAGGGATGCTAAGGACTCTCCTCTCCCATATGGCACCGAGTTTCATTTCATCCTTTTCCTCTTCCCTATCAGTAGGTATTCTGGAAGCCAGTTTTATGATGACACTCACAGCTAGCATTAAACCCAGATAAAAATAAAACAGGATGTCAATAAAGAACTAATGACGTGTGTCTGTGTAAATGTACAATAATAATAATAATAAAAGAAGAGATATCTGTTTGCAAAGGTACCATTTTAAAGTCATGGGGCTTTCAGTGATGCTGCTTTATAAATGGACCGACATATGTGAATGTTTGCCTTCATCTCTCAGCCATGAAAATCTCCCCGTGGACAGTGGGCTCTGAGGTGAAAGGTGCTCTGTGGGAACTAAATAGTTCACCAGCACACCTTCGCTAAGTGCTAATCTAACTATTTTCAGGACAGAAATATTGCGAGGCGGCTGAAAGCAATTTAGGGAGCATGGAAAGAAATTGTTAAACAGGCTGGTAATCTGGCCTTTCCTAAAGTCTGGGTTCAAAATCCAAAGGCAAACAGCAAAATCTTATGGTATAGCACAGGGAACTATATTCAGTATCCTGTGATAAACCATTATGGAAAAGAATATAAGTAGATACATAGATAGATAACTGAATCACGTTGCCGTACAGTACAAATTCACACAATATTGTAAATCAACTACAATAAATTTTTAAAATATTTTAATTGAAAATAAGCACAACTAGAAAGAGAAATCAATACCAGCCTTGTCCGAGGGAAGTAGATGCCTAGCATGAAGGTAGGAAAATGCCTGGAAGGAGTTAGGTGAGAATGGCATTTCCAGTAATGACCTTGGTTCAGAGTGTGTACAGAGCGGTGGAAAGACCCCTGTGCTGGAGGGCGGGAACCCCTCATGGCTCCACTCCTGACCAGCTGAATGATATTTCCTGCCCTCTTTGAGTCTTCTCTCTTCTGTGTTAAGTAAGGGGCTAGACCTGCTCAGGTGTAATTCACACTGTATGTGTCATAATTTATGGACTCAGCAGTGAGGAGTGGTGTGCTTTGGAGAGGGGAGTCGTAAAGGGCAGGGTGAGCAGATGGGGCTCTGGACTCTCTGCCACTCTCCCCACCCACCCGCCCCCACTTTTCAACAAGAACAACTCACTTTTATCTCATTATACACTGAACCCTTTGTAAGATCCTAGTTTTAAAAATACAACTTTCAATACTTAAAAAAAATGAAAGCGTGTAGACATCTAGATATTGAGTAAGATTCCTTCCAACCAAAATATGATGATTCTAACACTCTAATTAAAGTATGTAAATGATATACAACTATCTATGGATGTTAACAATTTGTCAGTATTACTGAGCAGCGATAGTAACACTGAAGTGAGAGAATGAATCCCCGCAAGCAGAACATCTCAATGAGCAATGCATACTGATAAGCCATGGATAATATATAGTACAAGTAGTGAGCACATTTTATTATTTTTATTCTTCAGAAGATTGGGGAATATTCATTTGCAAGGAGCTATGGGGCTTGCCTGGTGGTGGTAGTGGTAAAGTACCCACCTGGCAATGCAGAAAATGTAAGAGACGTAGGTTCGATCCTGGGTTGGGAAGATTCCCTGAAGGCGTAAATGGCAATTCACTCCAGTATTCTTGCCTGGGGAATCCCATGGAAGAGGAGCCTGGTGGGCTACAGTCCATAGCATCACAAAGAGTCAGACACAATTGAAAGGAGTTAACACAAGGAGCTATGGGGTTCTATCTGTTCTTGGCACAACTACATAGAGCTTTTAGGATCTTCTGGTATGTTGTTTAATGCAAAAAATATATGGTTTCAAAGATGGTTCAGTTTTTTTCAGATGGTCTAGAAAAATCTCATAATTGATGTTAAACACTCAATTATTCAGATTGGATGGCATCACTAACTCAATGGATGGGTTTGAGTAGACTCCGGCAGTTGGTGATGGACAAGGAGGCCTGGTATGCTGTGGTTCATGGGGTCGCAAAGAGTCAGACACAACTGAGCAACTGAACTGAGTTGATTGATTTAGGTATTGGTTTAAAGCACATAGTATATACTAGATAGAAACATGATCCTACCAACTGTAGAAGGAGACTCATTCATCATTTAGCAAATGTTTTCTGATGCCCTAGCATGAAACAGGCATCTTCTCAGCACTTTGAATTCATCATGAAACAAACAACAAAAAAAAATAGCATTGAGTTTCACATCTCAGCCCAAGTGGAGCACACATTTCAGACTCTAGATTGATGGCTTAGACATGTGGGATATATCTCTTTCATGCAAGGAGCTTAGAGTCCAGTTGGAAAAGTAAAATTTCAAGACATGCAACATTAACAGACTGAAAGGTGGCATGGACCCCAAGTGCTACAGTAGTTTCAGAGATGGCTGAGAGTTGGATGTGGGTAGACCTTGAAGTAGAAAGTAGAATTAGACAGACACCGCCAGGCTTAGTGCCTGGTATATAGTAGTTGCTCAAGTATTGTTGAGTAAATGAAAAACCACGACTGACTGGCTAGACAATTCCCGCACTGAGATAGAAAGCAAGTAATTCAGCTTTTTTTTTTTTAAATTGGAGTATAGTTTCTTTACAATGTTGTGTTAGTTTCTGCTGTACCGTGAAATGACTCAGCTACGTGTATACATAAATCCCCTCCTTCTTGGACCTCCCTCCCATCCCACCCATCTAGGTCATCACAGAGTACCAAGCAGCCTAGGTGAGGGAAGCCTTGAATTCCAGGTAAAGATTTTGGAGTCAGGTATGGGGATGAGAGTTGAACATAACACACGGAAGCAAAAATTTGAGTCTTTCCCCAGAAGGCCTGTTGCAGGCATGATTCCTAGAAGCAGGGAGACCTGTCAGGAGCTTTTCTTCCAGGGCACCTGTGAGGACATGATGGCCTTGGCTTGGTGGAGTCAGATGGCCGAACAAGGGACAGACATGAGAATCAATCGTCTGTGGACATAGGGTATACAAAGAGGGGGAGGGAATGGAGAAACAAGGTGGGAGGCTCAAGTTTTAGGTGTGAAGAAGCTACTTTCTGTTTGAAAGGCAATGGTGCTCACAGGTTCTGGGTCTTGACTATGTGGTATTAGTCTTGGGGCTACCATTAGTGGCGTATGACCTTCAGCAAACTACTTAACGCCTCAGTGCCTCAGTGTCCCCATCTGTAAGATGGGAATGATGACTTAGCATCTATTTTAAAACACAGGAGATTGTGAGAAGTAAATGAGGTGATGAGGAGGGTGCACAACAGAGGGGAAGAGAGACAAAGATGGACTGAGGAGGGCGGGGAGCTCCGTGCCACTCCCCACCCCACCCTGAGAGCACA
The DNA here is from genome assembly GCF_029407905.1 of Bubalus kerabau. Lineage (NCBI taxonomy): Eukaryota > Metazoa > Chordata > Mammalia > Artiodactyla > Bovidae > Bubalus > Bubalus kerabau. The sequence continues at coordinate 21,308,671 of NC_073641.1, forward strand.
TGTGAGGCCACGGAGTCTCAACTGCCATCCTGAAGTTGGGGTCAGGGTTCCTCTGGAGACTCCTGAGTTCACCTGGAAAGCGTGGAGGGCAGGGATCTGCTATTCCCCACATCTCACTGGGGTGGTGCCCTCTACACAAGAGATGCTGCGAAGGATGGGCAGAAGTGGGATTCAAGTATGTATCTAGTGATGAGTGCCACTGACAGCTGTGGGAACATGGAGACAGTGTGAGGGGGACTCTCCCAAGTTAGGAGAGTGTGCAATTTGAGTCGGGATAGAAACTCTGGTGTTCTGGATTCTGACATCCTGCTGGGTTTCCAGTAGCTGCTACTTTCTGTTCTGTGACAGGTGTGCAAAATATTGAGATGGCCGCTGGATGTGGGAGAAGGGTGGGAGGAGAGAACAGGGGTCTCTTTGGAGGAGAGAACTGCAATCCTGGAGTGTGGGGTCCAGGAGCACCTTCTCTGCACATCCCTGTCCACTCTGACCTCCTTCCAAGGGCAGGCCGAGGAGGTATTACCATTCTTTAGTGATCTCCACCACAGGGAGAGAACGAAGCTTCTGCTGGGTTCTCCTGGAACACAGTTAGTGCCTCCCTCCACGGTCCAGGAAACCTGCCACTGCTTCTGGGCTCTGCTCCAGCCTCATTTTGTATGTCTTGTGCAAGAAATATGTGTGCATTCCTACCTCTACTTTTCATCCTTGCTGCTTTTTATCTAAAATATGTTTAATAGCCTGCCACCCCCTCCCCCTCTATTCCTAACCATCTCTCCTTTTGTGATGACAGAAACTCCTGAGTGCCAATTCAGCACTTACACACTAATATATCTTAAAGTGGCCATCAAGGTTCTTTGGTGAAGAGCATTTCACTTGGTTCTCACTGCAACCCTTCTAATTACTGTGGGTTATTGTTCCATGCACATGGTACATATTAAGAAAGTAAGCCCTGCTGCGTCACTTCAGTCGTGTCCGACTCTGTGTGACCCCAGAGACGGCAGCCCACCAGGCTCCCCTGTCCCTGGGATTCTCCAGGCAAGAACACTGGAGTGGGTTGCCATTTCTTTCTCCAAGTAAGCTGTACCCAAGGGGAATTCTAGAGTGATGGAAATGTTCTACCTCCTGCTAATATGTGTATTTGTCAAATTTGATCAAACTATACATTTAAGACCTGTGTATTTCACTATGTGTAAATTGCATCTCCATTTTCTGAAAAAGAAAGAAAGAAGCTACAGTGGTAAAGATTCATTGAATTGCCAAATATCACAAAACTAGATATCAAGTTGAAAGAGTCTTTATTTGTAACATCTGTTCAGACTCATAAGAGGTGTGAACCTGTCAAAGAGGACACTTCTCTTTGCTTCTTGGAATGCCCTCCTTAGTAGAAGGGTGACAGAGAGATCATAGATGATGGATGGTTCTTAAGGGTGTATTTAGGGGGAAGATAAATGAGAAAGTCAAGGTGCCTATGAGTGAGAGAGGAACTAAGGAGGCGTTAGGGTGTACAGTGGAAATTTTATTGGGAGGTCTGTCCAGTGTCACTCCTTATCTCTGTGTCAACAGAAAATACTTAGCACAATCTGGTTATTCAACTCTGTCTCAGTTGTCTGTCTGTCTCTTTCTGCCTCTTTGTCTGTCTGTTTTTCCCTTCCTCTCCCTGGATGCAGGACAAGGTAAGAGTCAGAACTGAGACTTCAAACAAATTCTCCTGTATACACTCTGCCTTTTAATCTGTTTATAATATGCTCTGATTTCCCATCCACACTTTCTCAACCTTGGTGCCTTGCTCAGTCGCTCAGCTGTGTCTGACTCTTTGTGACCCCATGGACTGTAACCCACCAGGCTCCTCTGTCCATGGGATTCTACAGGCAAGAATACTGGAGAGGGTTGCCGTTTCCTTCTCCCCGACTCAGGGATTGAACCCATGTCTCCTGCATTGGAGGCAAATTCTTTACCTCCAAGTCACCTGGGAAGCCCTCACATCCTTGGTAGAAGAGATTATCTCCTATACCTCTTTGTATTTATTTCTCCACACCATTATTTTCTAATTATAACTTCTATTTTTGCTCACTTCAAAGAAATGCATGTTCATTGCAGAAAATTGAGGAGATGCTCATAGCTGGGAAAACAACTTCAGAAGTGAGGGCTATCCGTTAGAACACAGTCACATAAATCATTATTAACATGCTTCGTGTTACAACAGTGCTGCTAATGATGGTGGAGGTGATGATGGTGACGATGACGGTGATGATGTTGATGACTAACGTTTATACCTGACTGTGTGAGAAGCACAGTTCTAAGCTATATATATATATATAATTGCAATCTTCACAACAATCCCAAGAGGTCTTATTATTTTCCTCTTCCTTTTAATTTTATTTCTTATTAGTATATAGATGAGGAATCCAAGGCAGAGATGTTATGTGTCTTGATCATGATCACACAATAGAAAGTGGCAAAGGTGGGTTGAGACCCAGGGAGTTGGGCTCTAACTTGAAGGACACAAGTAGATTTCAACTTAGTAGTAGCCCTAAATCACTGCAGATGGTGACTGCAGCCATGAAATAAAAGATGCTTGCTCCTTAGTCGAAAAGCTATGACCAACCTAGACAGCGTATTAAATAGTGGAGACATTACTTTGCCGACAAAGGTCCATATAGTCAAAGCTATGGTTTTTCCAGTTGCCATGTATGGATGTGAGAGTTGGGCCATAAAGAAAGCTGAGTGCCAAGAATTGATGCTTTTGAACTGTGGTTAAATAGCCATTAGCCATTGCCTGTGGAGAAGGCAATGGCAACCCACTCCAGTACTCTTGCCTGGAAAATCCCATGGACAGAGGAGCCTGGTAGGCTGCAGTCCATGGGGTGGCGAAGAGTCAGACATGACCGAGCGACTTCACTTTCACTTTTCACTTTCATGCATTGGAGAAGGAAATGGCAACCCACTCCAGTGTTCTTGCCTGGAGAATCCCAGGGATGGGGGAACCTGGTGGGCTGCAGTCTCTGGGGTCACACAGAGTCAGACACAACTGAAGCGACTTAGCAGCAGTAGCAGCAGCAGCAGCCATTGCCTGCTGAGCTAATAGACCCTTCTGGGGAAGACTCTTGAGAGTTCTTTGGACTGCAAGGAGATCAAATCAGTCAATCCTAAAGGAAATCAGTGTTGAATATTCATTGAAAGGACTGATACTGAAGCTGAAGCTCCAGTACTTTGACCACCTGATGTGAAGAACTGACTCACTGGAAAAGACCCTGATGCTGGGAAAGATTGAAGGCAGGGGGAGAAGGGGACAACAGAGGATGACATGGTTGGATGGTATCACCAACTCTATGGACATGAGTTTGATCAAGCTCTGGGAATTGGTGATGAACAGGGAAGCCTGGTGTGCTGCAGTCCATGGGGTCTCAAAGAGTCAGACACCACTGAGCAACTGAACTGAACTGAACTAAGGTGACGGAGATTGTTTTCTTTTACGTTTTCTTTTTCTAGATATCTTTCTAGAATAACTCAGATAATTAATAGCGGAATAGATTTCAAACCCAGGAATGTCTACTGTGAACAGGTGCTCCTAACCACACAGCTCATAAACAGACCCCAGCAGATAATCACTGTTGACCTTTATATAAGCAATAAGCATCCTGATTCTACACCTCTGGCCTGAGAAAGGTGGTCACCAGCTCCATCCCTATGGCCTGGCTTTGCTGCAGAGTATTCTTGCTGCCAGGACTGTGACTGTGTGGGGGATACAGCCCCTCAGCAGAGGGTGATGTGGAAGGACAGCCCAGAACAGAGCAGGGTGAAGGATTTATTTTAGTAATGTTTAGGCTCCTGCTGTGTCTGCTGCCTTAAAGTGCCTGATGAACTGTGTACATTTCAAGGCAAGTGGATTGAGTAGCATTTTGTGTTAAGGAACATACTGTTTGTCTCCTTTGCAATGAAAAAGCATCTCTTTTAATTTGCAGGATTACAAGTCACTGTGGGACATGTGAAAATTCCTAACTAGATGACTTGTAATATTGGTTATGGAATAACTAAATAACTCATTTCTACATGTCTTGAGTATTATCAAAAGTTATACAGAGACCTAAGAGTACTATCAAACCCTATGCAGAATGGCAGTTTGTAGTTTCTGAAATTTTAGTTAAAAATGAACCTCTTTGGTTGTTAAAAAAAAAAATAAAAGAATGCTTCAGTGCAGCACCAGATGGAACATTTTGTGGTAAACAGGTTAGCCATTGCCTTCTGAGCTAATAGACCTTTCTGGAGAACTGGCCAGCCCAGAAGGAGAGCTACAGGCCAGGCACACTGCTTCTCTCTGTCTACACAATGTGCTCTGATCCTATTGCCAGTTGGAACTGAGATGGACATAAAGTAAAAATCGGTAAAGTCCTACCCAGGTGACATGCTCAAGATTCAGAATGGCTCTGATTAATGAATCAAGGCCCATTTCAGATCCATGACTGGAAAAAACAGAGGCATTATCGTGCTTGGGAAAGCGGAACAGAGATTGCAGTTGAAATGTTACTCGTGTATTTGCTAAAGCTTTCAACAGAGGGTCATTCATTGTGATTCCAGCATTTGAATTCAGAAAAGCCAATTATCTTAACAAATGACTAGAGGAAACAATAGTGCAAATGTATTTTAGAGGAACTTTCCTCTCCCCAAATCCTTCTTATTTGACATATAATTTTATTTTTATGAGTTGAACTGAGGAGAAGGTATGGTGACGTCATTCCTTTCTGCAAGGTTAGTTTTACTGAGGTTTTTTCCCCCAGACTCTGGCATTCAGCTGGTCATTTGGTCAACAGAAAACTGAAAGAGCCAACTGAGACAGTAATTTCCCCTTTACCACATGTAAATGGAAAATGCTATTACATGAGTGCCATTATGTCTTGACCTAATATTTTTCTTGTCATTAAAAATGTTTTATTTTTACATCTGATTTATTATATGCCATAGGGTGTTGCAGTTTTTTAAAAAATATATTAATAGTGGTTTAGACCCTTGCTGGAAGAAAAATAACATACAAGTCTTGATTATCATCCTGTGACATCCTGAGAGGATTTTTCCATATTATTTTCTCTCAGTTTGGGAGTGTGCAAATTTTTTTTATTTTATAGGAATAAAATTATAGGAAGGGATGTGACTTGAAATTAATCTGAGAGTTGTTTTCAGCTGGTTTGAACTTGCTGAAACTACAACTTGAGTTGTAGCAATCTTGAGTTTCCTAAAATTGGTGAATTTTACCTGGAAACCCTTGAAGCCTACATTCCAATGAATTAATTATATTTGGGTGGGAGGGGGCAGGAGGTACCTGAGTGTGTGTGTGTGTGTGTGTGTGTGTGTGTGTGTGTGTGTGTGTTCGTGTTTATATCCTTAGCTACTAGCTAAAATTCTTTTTTCTCCTTTGTAATATACTGTAAAAGAAAGGTATTCATATTCTTCCAGGAAGCAACACTAATCCAAGCAAAAGAGTTCATAGTCAAAGAATGCCAGTGGGTTTGCTGTTCAAAATTCTCTCCTGTAACGTCAGCACTATTCCCTGCTAAGTCTGCACCACACCTAGGGAAAATGAGTCAAGAAGAAGGCAAATACTGGTCTCCACCTGGAAGAGCCCTTGGCCCAAAGCATTCTGCCCACAGGCAGGACTAGAGATGTTCTACTTTTCTCAACGAACAAAAATGTTTTGTCACACTGTGGCCTCAGACTGAACAAACCGCATTCTTAACGAAGGGACTAATACAACAACTCACTCTGGCCAGATGTATTACTTTGTGAGAACAGACAGAGGATTCCTGTGACAGGGATTGGGCCTCCTAAATTCATCACCTTCATTTATTGTGTTCCTTCTCTTCATAAACATAGTGCTAGCCAGGCTCCTGCACCGTGTGCTCCTCATGGAATCTTCTACCCCGTTTACTCTTAGGCATGCTAGGCAAGACTGTGTCTGCGTTTGCTGGTTTCCACACATCAAGAGTATGCAGAATTTTTCTGATGATCGAAGTTGTAAATAACATGCCCCATAGAGTCTCAATGGTTCAAAAAATTATTATTATTGTGTACTAGTTAAATATTACTACAATTTTATTGTATATTTATTAATCCAACTTATTCCCTGAGTGTGCATGCATAAATGCACCTTGTATGTGCAATGACAACATACAAGTTGGAAAGAAGTTGCCAAAAGTAGCTTTGAAAAAGCTACTCAGTCAGTAATGACTGAGCCATAGGCCCTGTGATAACTAGTGCTCACATACATTTTTCCTGTAATCATTGTAAGGCCAGCTAGGTATCCTTCTCATGCACCATAGGGTCGTTTGTCCACTGAGTAAATGTGTTTGGCTGAAGGGGAGAGTGGGGCACAAATCCAGTACACTCCTCTTGCTAATCCAAGTATCTAAGGGGATGCATCTACCCAGAGGGAAGCCTTTCCTAATATGCACAAAGTTCCCAACTAAATTTATATTGTCCCTGAAATGATTAGCCTCATTTTATAGTTGAGGAAATTAAAGATGTTTCTTAAGAACATGTATCCAGGAAACAGCAAAGCAAGGACTCAACTAAACCAATATGGCTCCAAAGACCCCACTCCATCCCCCAAACCACTGCCACTTCTTTCTTTCTTTGATTCATTTACTGAAATAAGGCTCGTTGTGCCATTTAAAATGCAAGGACCATCTGGTTGTAAATTAGTATTTTTAGATCCTTTTCTGAAAGTGAGTTTTAATGAGGAGGTAGAAAGGGACAATCAGAAGATAGTTTTGAAGTGGTAGATGGTAAAAGGCTCAAAAAATCTACCTCCCCTCCAAACTCTACCTCCCTTAGAGTATCAGAGAGGAGAACCCCAGCACTTCTGCTGAAATTTCCAAGTGAACTGTTTACCTAATAGAGTGTTCATTGATTACAAGCTATTAGTAACTATTAACCTATGAAACTGTGTCTACAGTTCACAAATATATTTGATTTTCACAAGGCTTCCTGAAGGACAGTGCTCATTCAACACTTTCTTTACCTAAAGGATATGATCAAAGAGCACAAAGCATGACAAATGAATATGGGGCCTTCGAATGTGGAGCTGACAAAGGATCCTGTTTCACAGGTTGACACGCTGATCTTCCCCCAAGTCCACATAGCCTCTGAGTTCCACTTACAATTTTGCACGATTGGGTGTCTAATTAAAACATAATCATTCCATTTTGAATCGTTCCCTGTATAATGATCTCATTTTTCAACTTTCACTAACGTGGTTATGCTGGTGCAGTTAGTATCATCAATATATGTATGTAAAAATGTCAATACGCTCCAGCAGATAATATCTTTTAATAATATGTAACAAGCATTGATCCTAGTGACCTTAAGTTTCTTGCTTCATTTTTAAAAGAATTCATTTTGATATTTGGCAAAACTAATACAGTTATGTAAAGTTTAAAAATAAAATAAAATTAAAAAAAAAAAAAAAAGAATTCAGACAAAGTGATAGGAAAGAAGTGGATTTATTTAGAGAGAAACGTACTCTACAGAGTGTGGGCCATCTCTGAAGGCAAGAGAGCCTCAAAATATGACGTGGTTAGTTTTTATGTGCTGAGTAATTTCATAGGCGAAAGAGTAGGAGGATTTTTCCAATTATTTTAGGAAAAGGCCAGGGATTTCCAGGAATTGGGCCACCATCAACTTTTTAACCTTTTATGGTTGGCCTCAGAACTCTTATGGCGCTGGTGGGTGTATCATTTAGATGTGAATGTATTACAATGTGTGTATAACGAGGCTTAAGCTCTATTGGAAGTCAAATCTTCTGCCGTCTGAGACCTATCTGGTTCCAATCAGTGTGTGCTGTGTTCTCAGACCATGTCATTCTTTCGAAGGTTGTGCCCTGCTCCCTTCCCTCCTATTTCAGAATAAGTTGCCTTCCCATAGAACCTTTCACTTTTGATGGATAAGATGGAAAGTGGAGGTGAAGGAACATTGCATTAGCTACTGAAAATAAGAAAGCAAGTAAGGACAATAGGCATTCAGTAAGGTTGTCCTTTTTTTTTTTTTTTTTTTTTTTGGTATTCATGGTGTAGGTTTGCTGTACTTTTGATTCTTTCTGTGGTGGGTGGATTTGTTTATATGGAGAGAAGTGTATGTGTTTATACAGATAAGGAGGTTGAATATGTATTTGCTTATTTCAGAGAAATGCATCTTGTTATTATGAGCATTTAATTCTATAGGACAGTATCCAGATCACTTTGATGTAAAACTTTGTGGTAAAAATACTATTGATTCCCTCACCCCACCACTTAGAAACACTGGCTGGTTTCCTGTCAGTTAAGATCTTGATATAAAGTTATTTCAGACCTGCTCCCTTAGAGTTCTGTTTTCTGTCTCTCTTGACTGTAATTATTGTAATTATTAATTTGGCATATCAATTGGCATATAAAAGGGAAAATCATATTGCCTGTATTTATCATGTGTTATATTCAATATCTATATGTAAGGCCTGGGCATAGGAATTTTTGAAACCTTTCAAGTCATTTTCCAAAAGATTACTTCAAACCTTCTCTTCTGCAGCCCTGCCAATCACACCCACGCCCTCACACACACACACACACACACACACACACACAAACACTTCACCACCACCATCACCAAGATTTCAGAACAGTAGAATCTGAACTAACCATAAACCTCAAATTCCTGGACACAATGCCTAAAGTGAAAACACTGCCACTGTTCCACAATTCCAGAGGAAATTTCTCTTTATTTTAAAATCGGTAAACTTCTCTCCGTGTCCCCAGTGGATTCTCAGAAAGTTCTCCCTGAGCTTTCTTATTTGGAAGTGAAACTTATTTGAAATTTGCCTTCATTCAACCTACCTATCTCCCTCTACAACTCTATGGTGCTTGCCGCTTCCTCTTTCAAAACTCAAGCACTTCAGAGTGGAACATGGAACGGGGTGGGGGAGGGTCCTCTTTTTCCTCCTTTGTCATTTCCATTTCATTCTTCCCTCTCCTCCTTGGAGTTTGATGCTAAGCTGACTGCCCTTTCTCACTCTATGTGCTCCTGTTCACGGTTTAGGCTTTTAATATTTCAGGTCTATTTTTGTAATACCTAATTTAAGAATTATTGTTAGCTTATAAGAAATCCCATTAATTATATATGTGTGCAATTATATATATATATATATATATATATATATATATATAATCTTCTACACATATAGTTAAACATATTCTACAGAAGCAGTGGGATTCATGACTTTGAAAGAAATGACCATTGCTGGTTTAGGCTGTCTGAAGCTGCTGGCATCTTTGGATGCTTTTGATTTTTACATCCTGATGTCATAAAATAGCTTTGTGTCAAAAGAGCATTTTAATCATGACTCCTTTTCCAATTTCTTTCCTCCCTGATCCCAGCATCTTTCCCTGAGGCACACACTGTGCCTGGGTTTCCATGTGGAATCCAGGGCAGTGATGTCAGGCAGTTGGAAGTCTGGCAGAATCAAGCAGAGGGAATTTTCGCCAAGACACCAGAACATCTTGTTAGGTCTGTGAGAGTTCAGGAGTTTCTCTTTGAGCGAGAGCCACAGATGACCAGAGCTGACCTCAGGCTTCTTCCTGGAACTTCTTAATGTTGTTTAATCTTTGGATCCTACACTTTTCCCTGCCAGATAAACGGTCTTCTCTAGCAGGGAAATCTCTGGGATACGTTGGCTACCAACACTTTGAGCTGCCCCCATGTTTACTTAAGTTGAAAGCCAGGTTCATAAGTCTTTCTCTACAAATTGTTGCTATTGGCTTCTTTTTGTTTTATCCATGTTTCTATTTTTCATCAATGTCTGGTTTGACTCATATCCTTTTCTGCACTTAGTTGCAGAGTCAGAAGTCATCATAATCGATGTCCTTCTTTTCATCTGATCTACTTTGCAGAATTTGCACTGTGACAACTCTCCTAGGATCACTGTTCCCTTGAGACTAACCACTAGGCAACCTGTGCTTTCTTCTTGCTCTGCTTCTTAAGATTGCATTTTCATTTTAAGACAACATATAGCTCAGAGAATGCAGAATCTTGAGAAGACAACAGGTAAAATAGATCCAAGAGCTTTAGTTTCAAAGTTGAGTTCAAATTCAGGCCCTGACTCCAGGATGGGACCAAGGTTGATCTGTGTTCCCTCTCAAGGCCTCAGTTTCCCCTACTTAAAGGGAAGATTGTAATATTTATCATTCTATTGTTATTCTGGCGTGCTGCGATTCATGGGGTCGCAAAGAGTCGGACACGACTGAGCAACTGATCTGATCTGATCTGATTATTATTCTGATCAATGCCTTGATTCATGAGACAAGTCATGTAAAACCCTAGGCACAGCACCAGGTGTGTTGAAACATTTAACATGCACAGCTAACACAAATAACTCGTGCTGTGTAATCATTATTACAAATGTCTAATTCTTTCAGAAATGATAGAAATGGACTTATTTATGAAACCGGAACAGACTCACTGACTTAGAGAATGAATTTATGGTTGCCAGTGGGGACGAATGCGGAGACAGATAGTTAGGAAATTTGGGACTGACAGGTACACTCTGCTATATTTTAAATGGATAACCAACAAGGTCCTACTGTACAGCACAGGGAACTTTGCTCAATGTTATGTGGCAGCCTGGATAGGAGGGGAATTTGAGGGAGAATGGATACATACATATGTATGGCCATAGTCCTGAAAGCCATAGTCCTGAAAAGGCTGAGTCCCTTTTCAGTCCACCTGAAACTATCACAATTTGGGTAATCAGCTGAACTCCAAAATACAATTTTGTTGTTCAGTCGCTCAGTCGTGTCTGACTCTTGCAACCCCATGAACTGCAGCACACCAGGCTTTCCTGTCCTTCACCATGTCCTGGAGTTTGCTCAAACTCATGTACTTTGAGTCTGTGATGTCATCCAACCAGCTCATCCTTTATCATCCTCTTTTCCTCCTGCCTTCAGTCTTTCCCAGCATCAGGATCTAGTCCAATCAGTTGGCATTTCACGTCAGGTGGCCAAAATGTTGGAGCTTCAGCTTCAGCATCTGTCCTTCCAGTGGATATTCAGGGTTGATTTCCCTTAGGATTGACTCATTTGATATCCTTGCTCTCCAAGGGACTCTCAAGAGTCCTCCCCAACACCACAGTTTGAAGACATCAGTTCTTCAGCACTCAGCCTTTTTTTATTGTCCATCTTTCACATCCATACATGACTACTGGATAAACCATAACTATGGCTATACAGATCTTTGTAGGCAAAGTAATGTCTCTGCTTTTTAATATGTTGTCTAGATTTGTCATTGCTTTCCTTCCAAGGAGCAAGTATCTTTTAATTTCATGCCTGCAGTCACAATCCACAGTGATTTTGGAGCCCAAAGAAATTAAAGTCTGTCACTGTTTCCATAGTCTCCACATCTATTTGCTGTGAAGTGATGGGACCAGATGACATGATCTCCATTTTTCAAATGATGAGTTTTAAGCCAGTTTTTTCACTCTCCTCTTTCACCTTCATCAAGAGGCTCTTTAGTTCCTCTTCACTTTCTGTCATAAGGGTGATGTCATCTGCATATCTGAGGTTATTGATATTTCTCCCAGCAATCTTGATTCCAGCTTGTAGTTCATCCAGCCCAGCATTTCTCATGATCTCTGCATATAAGTTAAATAAGCAGGGTGACAATATACAGTTCAGTCACTCAGTCGTGTCTGAATCTTTGCTACACCATGGACTGCAGCACACCACACTAGGCTTCCCTGTCCATCAAACTCATGTCCATTGAGTTGGTGATGCCATCCAACCATCTCACCATCTTTATTCCCCTTCTGCTCCTGCCTTCAATCTTTCCCAGCATCAGGGTCTTTTCCAATGAGTCAGTTCTTCTCATCAGGTGGCTAAAGTATTGGAGTTTCAGCTTCAGCATCAGTCCTTCCAATGAATATTCAAGACAAAGTTCCTTTAGGATTGACTGGTTTGATCTCCTTGCAGTCCAAGGAACTCTCAAGAGTCTTCTCCAACACCACAGTTCAAAAGCATCAATTCTTTGGCACTCAGCTTTCTCTATTGTCGAACTCTCAAATCCATACATGACTACTGGAAAAACCATAGCTTTGACTAGATGTACCTTTGTTGGCAAAGTCTCTGCTTTTTATTTTTTAATTTTATTTTATTTTTAAACTTTACATAATTGTATTAGTTTTGCCAAATATCAAAATGAATCCGCCACAGGTATACATGTGTTCCCCACCCTGAACCCTCCTCCTTCCTCCCTCCCCATACCATCCCTCTGGGTCGTGCACTGGGACGAGTCTCTGCTTTTTAATATGCTGTCTAGGTTGGTCATAGCTTTTCTTCCAATGAGCAAGTGTCTTTTAATTGCATGGCTACAGTCACCATCTGCAGTGATTTTGGAGCCCCCAAAAATAAAGTCTGTCACTGTTTCCATTGTTTCCCCATCTATTTGCCATGAAGTGATGGCATGATCTTAGTTTTTTGAATGTTGAGTTTTAAGCCAGCTTTTTCACCCTCCTCTTTCACTTTCATCAAGAGGTTCTTTAGTTCTTCACTTTCTGCCACAAGGGTGGTGTCATCTGAGTATCTGAGGTTATTGATATTTCTTCTGGCAATCTTGATTCCATCTTGTGCTTCATCCAGCCCAGCATTTCACATGATGTACTCTGCATATAAGTTAAGTAAGCAGGGTGTCAATATACAGCCTTGATGTACTGTTTTCCCAATTTGGAACTAGTCTGTTGTTTCATGTCTGGTTCTAAATGTTGTTTCTTGACCTGCATACAGATTTATCAGGAAGCAGGTAAGGTGATCTGGTATTCCCAGCTCTTGAAGAATTTTCCAGTTTGTTGTGATCCACACAGTCAAAGGCTTTGGCATAGTCAATAAAGCAGAAGTAGATATTGGTCTAGAACTCTCTTGCATTTTCAGTGATCCAATGCATGTTGGCAATTTGATCTCTGGTTTCTGCCTTTTCTAAATCCAGCTTGAACATTTGGAAGTTCATAGTTCACATACTGTTGAAGCCTGGCTTGGAGAATTTTGTGCATTACTTTACTAGCAATTGTGCGGTAGTTTGAACATTTTTTGGCATTGCTTTTCTTTGGGATTGGAATGAAAACCGACCTTTTCCAGTCATGTGGCCCTGCTGAGTTTTCCAAATTTTCTGGCATATTGAGTACAAGACTTTAACAGCATTATCTTTTAGGATTTGAAATAGCTCAGCTGAAATCCCATCACCTCAGTTTTTAAAAATAATCAATTCTTTTAGATAATCTTGCCCTTGGCTACCAAGTCTGGAAGGCACTGATACTGTTCATCTCATTTTCCTAGTTTTATGATCACTGGAGCAACCAGTCTGGCCTCACTTTGACCATTCTATCTGCACATACTACCTTTTAAATGCTATTGATGCTATGAGGATTTCTTTCCCTCAAACCTAAAAAGTGCTGTTTTTCTGTTCTAGTGGTTCTCTCGTCAGAAAACAATAATTTCTAAATAAAATGCCACTTCCAAACCAATCTCTTAAGGAAATAGATTGTTTTTGTTTCTGACCTTTTCTTAATCCATTTCAAATGTTAATTCTTTCTCCTTCTTTAGGCAAGTTGTAAAACTTTCTGTTTTTTAATATGCTGAGGCGTCTAGTCAAACCATTGCTGTCCCAAAAGACAAGTCCTTTTAACACTTTTACAGCTTCTTGCCATGTGCCCTAGCAAATGGTGTTACAAAAATGGTGTCTTAACCATTAAAATAACATACGAAAATGCTTTTATTTTGAAGGGTTACTGTTAATAAGAGATTTTAAACATTGCTAGTTAGGGGAAAAAAAGCTGTTTAGCTGTGATCTGAACCCATCAGAATAAGCACTTCTCATGATTCTCTGTTTTGTAATTGTTTATTTATATATAAAATGTAAATATGCTCTTTACCTTCTTGGTAATATGTTTGATGTTTTTCCATTTTCTGTATACACTTTATTTCTTTGTCAGTGTGGAATGTTCTAATTTGTTAATCCTCAAAGGGCAGCAGATGGCTACTACTAAAATGTACAGAGGATGTTTGGGAAATGCTTTCTCAAGATGATGAGTTTAGTGCTAATGTTGCTGAGCACACTGATATCTAATGGAAATAATAGTCCTTAATATTCCCCCAAATATCTCATACTGTTACTAACCAGGGTTCTTGGCCTTCTTAATCAATTGAAATTGATAAAAGGCCAGACAAGAAATTCAGGCAAGGCTTCTTGGGTCCCTTGAGGCAGCGGTGGTAGTTTAGTCGCTAAGTTGTGTCCATCTCTTGCGACCATGGACTGTGGCCCGCCAGGCTCCTCTGTCCATGGGATTCTCCAGGCAGGAATAGTGGAGTGGGTTGCCATTTCTTTCTCCAGAAGATCTTCCTGATCCAGGGATTGAACCTGGGTCTCCTGCAGTCTAGGCAGATTCTTTACTGACTTAGCTACGAGGGAAGCCCCCTGATACAACAGGAGGGAGCAAGAACAGCTAGCTCACTTGCTCCCTGAAGGGGTGGCAAACGAGTTCCTTATGTGTGGTGAGGATGAGAGTCTGTCCAGGGGTTGGGCTGGAGGGGTAGCTTAGGTGGTGTGCCCACCCCTTTGGTGGTGCTGTACCCTGCTTTTGCTCCCAGCTCTTCAGAAGTGGCATTTGGATTTTTGGTCTTTTTGCATCTTCTTGCCCATAATTTGCCCCAACTCTGCATGCACATGGTTGTTTGTAGTCCCTTAGAGTTAGTTTTTGTTGCTCTGGGAGAAATTTGTCCAGGTGCAAGCACTGCAGAGAAGAGTTCCAAGTTCCAGGTCCTAGCCTGTCTCTATACTAGATGTGTGTGTGTGTGTGTGTGTGTGTGTGTGTGTATACCTTAACTTAAGGTCATTACTTTATTGGACGGTGATCGAAAGGTCAGTTTGAAATAAGTAGATTAATTTTCCATGCTTGGTTCTTGGACTTTTTAGAAACTGCATTTTCAAAATCTATGTTCACTTTTCAATCTTTCATTTTCTGAGTTTTGTATTTCTTTGTTTTAGGTTTACAAATAACACAGAAGTTACAGAAAGCTTAAAAGATAAGTCCTGTGACATCTTTAATAGATACTGCTTTAAGTGAGGGGCAGGTGGCTAACAAAGGATGTGCTGGAACACCAGCAGGGGAGCCTCCCTCTCCTCTGGCCCTTTTCAGTCCAATTACAGGTGAAAAGATGCTATCTTTCAGTCTGTCATTTGAATTCAAATATAGAAAAGATCTGCCAGTTCTCTTTTATGTACTTCTTGCCAATATGAACAAGCCCTTACTAGATCTAGTATTGATGTTTCAGTTGAAACTGGCTGTACTTATAAACAGAGTACTTGTCTGAAAACTAAATAAGGATGAGCACTTGGTAACAGTGTGAAACTGAGCATTTCAGATATACGCCCTTTTACTTCGGGATTTTCAAAAGGAACAAACACTAGGAGTTTTATAAATTAAAAACAAAACCCTCTGTTCCAGGGTGTTTCAAAGAGAAAGGATAAATTCTAATTGCATATGTATCCACATGTGACCTGCATGTGATCCCAGGCTTACAGGTGGCCTCTTTTACCTCTTACTTTAAATTAACAAGGAAAATGCAAATAACAAGTAAAAAAAAAAAAAAACTACTTAAATAGAATAGTCAAAAATTGAGCAGTTAAGGGATAATTGTGTGATTAGATTATTATGGAGAATTTGTGAAGGGCTTTAGTACGTCTACATAAGCATTGACAAAATGTTTGTGTCTATCACTGATCGTTTCATTTTGCGATGAAATATACATCAAAATAAGACCATTAGTTTTTGTGGATAACCACAAAGTCAGAATCACTTGCAAAGAGAGTTACTTTTCTTTCTTTGTGGGGTCCTTGAGAAACTGGAAGATGGTGCTGATGGAACATGGGGAAAACAGCTAGGGTGTAACAGGAGGCAGCCAGCCCTGCCTCCCCTCCACCAGCCCCACTACCCTCACCCCCACCCCTGCACAGCTGGCTTCAAAGATAATTTGTTGTGGAGAGAATGAGGAAGAAATCCACATAATTGTGTTAGTGGGAAATAATTTACGTAATTGGGCATATACATAAATGAATTTTACTAACTTATTCTTTTAATATAGAGAAATCTAACAATAGTTAACTATTCAATAAAGAACATGATTTTTTTAACAAACCAAAAATTATTTATTCTAATGTGTGCTGTTCTTCTGAATAATATATTTCTGTGACTGTATCCTGCAGCCCCTGTTAAAATTGCTCAATGTATGTGTATGTGAATAACATGTTGTGTGTGTGTGTTTTTGGGTGACTAATGCTTAATCCCTACCTACGATTGCTTTAGACTCACTCCATGAACAACCTAAGAAAGTCTCTCTAGATAGTCTTTACATCTGATGTGCCAAGTTTATCTTTACATCAAGGGTGACAAATGTGTATCAAATACATATGATTTCTACTACTCCCACACTATAAATTTATTTATTCCAATATTTTTGGCCTCTGATCTGAGACTTAGCTTAGCAATCTTTCCAAAGGAAGTGTTCCAGATAGCCACCACAAATGAATCAGATCTGGCACTTGAAATGGAGCCTTTTTGCCAACACTTTGTAGACTAACTTGCTTTTTACCCTATGTGTGATAGATACTCTGGGCTGTGTCTGCTTGGTTCATGGGATCTGACCTTCAGATAGTTCTGTTCCTTGGAGTCTTTATTAGTGTTGTATACTAGGATATAGGATGGGATTCTGGAGAAGGAAATGGCAAGCATTCTTGCCCGGAAAATTCCATGGATGGAGGAGCCTGTTAGGCTACAGTCCATGGGGTCACAAAGAGTCAGACACGACTAAGCGACTTCACTTTCTTTTCTTTCACTAAGTCAACATTATTTGGCTCTTGGACATAGAGATCAAACAGACACCAAGGGGGAAAGGGGAGGTGGGATGAACTGGGAGACTAGGATTGGCATATATATACTATTGATACTGTGTATAAAACAGATAACTAATGAGAACCTCCTGTATAGCACAGGGAACTCTACCCAATGCTCTGTGGTGACCTGAATGGGAAGGCAAATCAAAGAAGAGGTGATATATGAATACATATAGTGGATTCACTTTGCTAGACAGCAGAAACTAGCACAACATTGTAAAGCGAGTATACTCCAATAAAAATTAATTTAAAAAAAGAATTCTTGCTGAGGGTTGGCAATACCAGCTAATCGAAAGCTCCACCAGCTTGTTGACCAGGCTTAGGAGTTTTGAATCAGCAAGAATGAAAGAATCAAGCATATAAGAAAAATAACATAGCTGACACTGAAGACAAATCTTAAAGAGGATCCTCAGACTTTTTCTGAGACATGGATACTTCATCAAAATTAGAGTCTACTTTCTGTAGATCACTGAAACATATAGAAAGTGTTTAAAAATATTTTCTTTTACATCCCATGTTTCTTCTTGGTTATTTTTAAATCTGATTATTTCCTGGATCCTTAGCTCTTTATAAAAATGAAAAAAATGAAGTATTTTCTGTAACATATATCTGGAAGTTTTAATTTTATATTGGCACAGTTTAATGCCATTATTTTTCAAGTTCCTTTTTGCTGTTTCCAAACCCCCCCCCATTTTTCTCTATCTCTCTTTTCTTTTTGATTTTGAAAATGTTTTAGATCTTTAAAAAGCCACACTTTTTTATTAGACCCCAAATTATTTCCTTTGTTCCATTTTTTTAAATTTTATTTTATTTTTAAATTTTACATAATTGTTAGTTTTGCCAAATATCAAAATGAATCTGCCACAGGTATACATGTGTTCCCCATCCTGAACCCTCCTCCCTCCTCCCTCCCCATACCATACCTCTGGGTCATCCCAGTGCACCAGCCCCAAGCATCCAGTATCGTGCATCGAACCTGGACTGGCAACTCGTTTCATACATGATATTTTACATGTTTCAATGCCACTCTCCCAAATCTTCCCACCCTCTCCCTCTCCCACAGAGTCCATAAGACTGTTCTATACATCAGTGTCTCTTTTGCTGTCTCGTACACAGGGTTATTGTTACCATCTTTCTAAATTCCATATATATGCGTTAGTATACTGTATTGGTGTTTTTCTTTCTGGCCTACTTCACTCTGTATAATAGGCTCCAGTTTCATCCACCTCATTAGAACTGATTCAAATGTATTCTTTTTAATGGCTGAGTAATACTCCATTGTGTATATGTACCACAGCTTTCTTATCCATTCATCTGCTGATGGACATCTAGGTTGCTTCCATGTCCTGGCTATTATAAACAGTGCTGCGATGAACATTGGGGTACACGTGTCTCTTTCCCTTCTGGTTTCCTCAGTGTGTATGCCCAGCAGTGGGATTGCTGGATCATAAGGCAGTTCTAGTTCCAGTTTTTTAAGGAATCTCCACACTGTTCTCCATAGTGGCTGTACTAGTTTGCATTCCCACCAACAGTGGAAGAGGGTTCCCTTTTCTCCACACCCTCTCCAGCATTTATTACTTGTAGACTTTTGGATCGCAGCCATTCTGACTGGCGTGAAATGGTACCTCATAGTGGTTTTGATTTGCATTTCTCTGATAATGAGTGATGTTGAGCATCTTTTCATGTGTTTGTTAGCCATCTGTATGTCTTCTTTGGACTAAATGTCCATTTAGTTCTTTGGACCATTTTTTGATTGGGTCATTTATTTTTCTGGAGTTGAGCTGTAGGAGTTGCTTGTATATTTTTGAGATTAGTTGTTTGTCAGTTGCTTCATTTGCTATTATTCTCTCCCATTCTGAAGGCTGTCTTTTCACCTTGCTAATAGTTTCCTTTGATGTGCAGAAGCTTTTAAGGTTAATTAGGTCCCATTTGTTTATTTTTGCTTTTATTTCCAATATTCTGGGAGGTGGGTCATAGAGGATCCTGCTGTGATGTATGTCAGAGAGTGTTTTGCCTATGTTCTCCTCTAGGAGTTTTATAGTTTCTGGTCTTACGTTTAGATCTTTAATCCATTTTGAATTTATTTTTGTGTATGGTGTTAGAAAGTGTTCTAGTTTCATTCTTTTACAAGTGGTTGACCAGATTTCCCAGCACCACTTGTTAAAGAGATTGTCTTTAATCCATTGTATATTCTTGCCTCCTTTGTCAAAGATAAGGTGTCCATAGGTGCGTGGATTTATCTCTGGGCTTTCTATTTTGTTTCATTGATCTATATTTCTGTCTTTGTGCCAGTACCATACTGTCTTGATGACTGTGGCTTTGTAGTAGAGCCTGAAATCAGGTAGGTTGATTCCTCCAGTTCCATTCTTCTTTCTCAAGATCGCTTGGCTATTCGAGGTTTTTTGTATTTCCATACAAATTGTGAAATTATCTGTTCTAGCTCTGTGAAGAATACTGTTGGTAGCTTGATAGGGATTGCATTGAATCTATAGATTGCTTTGGGTAGTATACTCATTTTCACTATATTGATTCTTCCAATCCATGAACATGGTATATTTCTCCATCTGATAGTGTCCTCTTTGATTTCTTTCACCAGTGTTTTATAGTTTTCTATATATAGGTCTTTAGTTTCTTTAGGTAGATATATTCCTAAGTATTTTATTCTTTCCGTTGCAACGGTGAATGGAATTGTTTCCTTAATTTCTCTTTCTGTTTTCTCATTATTAGTGTATAGGAATGCAAGGGATTTCTGTGTGTTCCATTTTTAAATTTCTTTCCATTTGTTTTTTTCACTTTACTATCAAGCAAACACTCACATTTTCCATTAAGTACATAGCTTCCCCTAATCTCTATAAACACTATGTGAAAGTAATAAGTTAACAGATACATTAAGACCTCAATTAAGTGTCCTAATACAACTGAAAATGGCAGAGATAATTCCAAGAGCCTATTTTTTTATTTTAATGTCTTTTTCATATGTACATTTTAATGTGAGCTTTTATGATATTATTTTTCAGCCCTACTGTTTCAAAGAAAACAATGGAGGCATTTTTGTGAAGATCAAATTCAGGTTGAGTTATTTGGACATTCAGCTGCCCCAGCTTTTTCTGCAGTGTCTCTAATGGTGCACCTATCAGAATGAGACCAAGCCCTGTCCTGCCTCCACTTTTTGTCCCTGGTCTTTTTCTAAATCATCTTTTCCTGATGAGCATTTTTTTGTTTTGTTTTTGATTTAACATCCTCTGGCTGAGCAGTAGTGTTGAGTGAGGGTCATACAAAATTGTGAAATATAGAGACAGACAACCGGATGGCTTAATTTATCAGCAATATTCTGCTTAGCTGGACTTGAAAATAAAACTAAGATGACTGAATTTTAATTTTAGTTTTATGTGATCAGATAAAGTGAATGTGGTTCAGTTGGGTCCAACTCTTTGTGACCCCATGGACTATAATATAGTCCATGGAATTCTCCAGGCCAGAATGCTAGAGTGGCTAACCTTTCCATTCTTCAGGGGATCTTTCTAACCCAGGAACTGAACTGGGGTCTCCTACATTGAAGGCAGATTCTTTACCAACTGAGCTATCTGGAAAGCCCAAAAAGTGGCTGCATCATCCATTATGTGGGACCCCAGTTCCCCAACCAGGGATTGAACCCCAACCCCTGCATTGGAAGTACAGAGTGTTAACCACTGGACCAGCAGGGAGGTCCCCGATCAGATACAGACATGCTTTAATGATACTATGATGCTTAACCCTTTAGGGCTACTGAAATAGAATACTTCCTCGGAGATCCTGAACTCATTTTTGCAAAATCAATTTTAAGAAAACCTGAGTGGTTGAATGCATCAGGAAATTTTGGCTCATAAACTATTTTTATTTGTTGTCTCATGCCTTGTCCTTTTTACAGGATAACTGTTTAGTTTTAAGTCAGGTTAATATGCAATTAGTGTTAACTATTATTGCTTACCTAGCCTTATCTTTTTACCAAGCGTACCTTAAAGCTATTTTGGCAGAAATGAAGTATTTTGTTAGAAAGCTAAAAATCATTTCAGCCACAGAGGCTCTCAAAATCTTTCATTTGACCATAAGCTCAGTTCAAATCAGGTAATTTACCTTAAACCTGGAAGGAAAACTAACTATACGCCCCAGAATTCAAATTGAATGACTTTCTGGGTGTCTTTGTTTGATTGTTCTGACTCATTTTCATTAATCTGCTTTGCTATCCACTTCCAGAAGCTATTTATATTAAATTGTAATCGTTCTAAATGTCATGTCAGGAAGAGCTCTTAAATGTTCTATCAATCAGATTATTCAAATAATTTATCCACTGTCTATTCCTATTTGGCATTAATTTGATAATAGGTCTTCCTTGTAAGGGTATTTTCCCTTTTCTATAAAAAAAAAATATATATATATATAGCCTATTCTCTTTTCCATTTTTTCAGCTTCTACTCCCTTGCTTGAAATTGGCTTCCATGGAAAATGTTACACAAACCTTAAGATACTGGTCTTTATGATCCTTGTAACATTTGGCTTTTGCATGAAATTACAAGAATTGAAATAGGCTCTTCGACACATGGTGCTTTTCCAAAATGTTCTCAATTTTCCAATACTGACTATGTTTCTGACTTCAGATATCAGTAAGAACTTGAATTTGATTAATTTTGCATGGATATTTTTCATGTGTACAACTTAGAGGTCTTCAGAGGAAAGAAGCAATATAAATCTCATAGTCTACACAGAATTTTTGCATTGCCCCTACTGTAAACTTTGGAGAAGTCTTAAACTTAGAAAAATATACATATAATGTAAAAGTTGAGGGTTAAAGATTGATCAGACATTCATTTTTAGTTCATTTATTCTTTGAAATCATTATTCCTCATGTCTTGGCACTTGGCTAACTGCTAGAAACACATTGATGAACAAAGGCCTGTACTTTGTGAACTGAGTCATCTCCTGGAGAGATATGCTTACAGAATGTTCACAGGCCCATGTTCTTTGTTCTCTTTCTTTCAAATTTGTATCAGAATAACACAAATTTCCCCCACCCCTGAGTCACTCCCATCCAGGGGGAGAAGATTGACTTGTCAGACTGGTTAAGGAGCAATTCATTGGTTCAGAGACTTCTCTCGGTTTACACCGTGCTTGTAAGTTAGAAGCCATGGGTCATGAGAGCACTCTCGATTGCTTTGTTCTCATTTCTCACGCTCATCACCACCCCTCCTAAGGGACCAAACCCTCAGCACAGGTGGCCTTGTCTTTGTCTTCACTCTCTGAGCTCTCAGATGGCTGAGAGGGAAGCATCAATTTATTATACAAGAAATGAGCCCCTTTTCTCTGCAAGCTTCCTCCTCCAGCTGTTTTGTCTCAGGACTGAAACTCGAGAAGGAGTATTAGAAAGCCCAATTCTGCCCTGAAACAGGAGTAGCTATAGATTGACATTGTCAAACTCACAAGACACAATAGACTTCAACCTAATACTGTGCTTGCTTAGCATCATAGAAGGATGCCAGATGAGATACATCAGATAAAGCAGCTTCATGTCATTAGGGGGGCTAGCACCCACCCAGCACACTGCTTCTTTTACTCTCGTGGAGTATGGACAGCTGCCATGACAATAGTTAGTTACTTGGCATGACTCTAACACAGAGAAGCAGCTCTGTCCTCTGTTTCCGTCTAACCTTGCAGAACTGTTCCAATTCCAGAATCCTGGGTTTCCACGCCACCCCATAGCTCTCCTGCCCAGGTGAAAAGGGGGCCACAGCCTTCCACATCTACCTTCACTCTGTCATTTCTGACAAAGAGTGCCATGAGAAGGCAGATGATTCTCCCAGACAGTCCTGAGTCACCCCAGGCCTGATCTTAACCCTGTACTCAAGATGTCCAGTCCACAGTTACCAACAGTAAACATGGTACTTTGATCTTTATCGGATGCTCATATACTTACCATTTTCTAACAAATGCATTACTGTGGCAGTCTCTGAGGAGCTAATTAAACTCCTTTCCCTCTGAGTTCAGGACAGTTGAGACACATCAGTTGCAACCATTGACATGCATGGACCAGTGTATGTCAGACTTTTTCCATCTTGTCAATCAGGTAAATTAATTGTCTTCCTGTGGAGAGATCTAAAGTGTGACTCTAATACTGTTACCAACCCAGGAGTGGAATTAAGATTCTCCTCACAGAAACTGAGATGAAGAAATAGGTCAACTCTGTTTTAAAAATAGGTTTATTGCTATGATAGAGGACCATCCAAAGTGTAGAGGAGTCTGAAATGAAGTTGTGTCCAAAGATGCCTGGAGGAGACCCACTTCCCGTAGCAGTGAGAATTTGAGGTGCGATGTTGAGAAGTGAGTAGAATTTTCTAGTGAGATGAACAGAGAGAGGGCCTTTTATATAAGGATTTAGTAGGTGCCAAGTGGGGAACTGAACAGTATCATGGAGATCATGGAGAATGCAAAAAACTGGGGACCTTTCCCCAAAATCCGTAATTATGAAATCAATACGTTTTCTCATTCAACATAAATGATTTGTTTACTTCAATTATATGAAGCCCTTGAAATTGTATATAAAGATAGGTGTTCAACTGTGGTACATATACACAATGGAATATTTAGTCAGTTCAGTTGTGTCCGACTCTTTGCAACCCCATGAATCGCAGCACGCCAGGCCTCCCTGTCCATCACCAACTCCCAGAGCTCACTCAGACTCACGTCCATCGAGTCAGTGATGCCATCCAGCCATCTCATCCTCTGTCGTCCCCTTCTCCTCCTGCCCCCAATCCCTCCCAGTATCAGAGTCTTTTCCAATGAGTCAACTCTTCGCATGAGGTGGCCAAAGGACTGGAGTTTCAGCTTTAGCATCATTCCTTCCAAAGAAATCCCAGGGCTGATCTCCTTCAGAATGGACTGGTTGGATCTCCTTGCAGTCCAAGGGACTCTCAAGAGTCTTCTCCAACACCACAGTTCAAAAGCATCAATTCTTCGGCGCTCAGCCTTCTTCACAGTCCAACTCTCACATCCATACATGACCACAGGAAAAACCATACCCTTGACTAGACGGACCTTTGTTGGCAAAGTAATGTCTCTGCTTTTGAATATGCTATCTAGGTTGGTCATAACTTTCCTTTCAAGGAGTAAGCGTCTTTTAATTTCATGGCTGCAGTCACCATCTGCAGTGATTTTGGAGCCCAAAAATAAAGTCTGACACTGTTTCCACTGTTTCCCCATCTATTTCCCATGAAGTGATGGGACTGGATGCCATGATCTTCGTTTTCTGAATGTTGAGCTTTAAGCCAACTTTTTCACTCTCGACTTTTACTCATCCGTAAAAAAGAACAAAATAATCCCATTTCAGCAACATGGATAGACCTAGAGATTATCAACTCTAAGTGCAGTGAATCAGACAAAGAAAGAAAAATATCCAATATAAATGAACTTATTTACAAAACAGAAACAGACTGAGAGATTTCAAAAACAGTTATAGTTACCAAAGGAGAAACCTAGAGGAGGAAATATATTAAGAGCTTAGGATTAACATATGCACACTGCTATATATAAAATAGATAACCAACAAGGACCTGCTGTACAGCACAGGGAGCCCTACTCAGTATTCTGTAATAACCAGTATGGGAAACAAATCTGAAAAAGAATGAATATATTAGTATGCATAACTGAACCACTTTGCTGTATACCTCAAACTAATACAACCTGGTAAATTAACTATACTCCAATATTTTTTTAATTAGGTATTTAACCTTTACTGAGGAATTCCACAGGGATCTCAGATTTCTTTGAACTGTTCTCTAACTCACAAAATATTTCTTGAGTGCCTGCTATGTGTCAGGCACTGTTCTCTCTATAAACACAAGGAAGGCGGCAGAGAACAAGACAGGCAAGGTCTCGATTCATAAGGAGCTTACACTCTAGGGCTGAACTCTCCCATGGCCACCATCAACCACATGTAACTATCAAGTACTTGACATGTGGCTCATCCCATTAGAGATGGTTCAGAAGAGGCATGTTCACACTGAGTTTCAAAGATATTGTATTAAAAAAAGAAAGTAAAATATCTCATTAATATTTTAATAGTGATTACCTATTGGAAGAATATTTTAGTTGTATTGAGTTCGAGTATATTCTTAAAATGAATTCTATTTATTTTGCTTTTATATTGTGGTTATTAAAAAATTTGCAGTCACATAAGTGACTTGCCTTCCTATTAGCAATGTTGCCCTTGCAAGAGAGAGGAGTCAAAATATAAACTAGTTCACAAATAAGTGAACAAGACAATTTCTCATAGTGATAAGTGCTTTAAAGAAAACAAAACTGGGCAGTGCAATAGAGGGTGGCAGAGATTTATGTTAAATTAATCTGCCAACAAAGGCTTTTCTGAAAAACAATTTTTGCTGACATATGGATGATATGCTAGAGCCAGATATGTGAATTTCTGTGGGAAGAACAGCATTCTGGACAGAGAAATAGCAAAGATCCCAAGAAATGGCTTGTCATCTTCAACAAAAACAGAAGTCCAGCGGGGTTCAACAGTATCGAGCTAGAAGGAAAGTGGTATAAGATAAGGTCAGAAAAACAGGCAGAGGCCAACTCCTTAAGGAGCTTGCAGACCTGCAGATGAGATGGGATTTATTCGAAGTGCAGTGGAAAGCACAGAAGGGTTCCTAGCAGAATGGCATGAACTGATTTACATTTTTAGAAAGACCTGTCCGCTTTACAGAAAATCAAATATAGAGAGACAAGAAGGGAAGCAGAGACACCAGAGGTCATTTTGGTAGTGCTGCCAAAGATACGGGTGGTTTGGATTTGGAGTAGCAGGGGGTAAAATAGAAGTGGATTGATACTTAAACACTTTCACCTTCCAACTTTCAGAATCTTACTGATGGTTTGGAAAGGATGCAGGTAGGTGAGCGGTTGCTCCTCTCTCTGGTGTGGGCTATAGGTGGTGGTGCCATTAACCAAGAAGAGGAAATGAAGAAAAGAGCAGACAGGGATAGGTATTTTGTTTTGCCCAGGCTAAGACTGAGATTTCTATTACAAAGTTAAGTTAGGAGTTGTCAATGTAAGTTTGGAGTTTGGTGGAGAAAGCAAGGCAAGAGATGTAAATTTACGAGACAGCCTATGCTATTTTAAGCCATCATCTTAATTTATGTTTCCACATCTTTTGACTGATAGACTAGATACTGATATTTTTCCGAATCATCATCTTCTTTTTAAATTAATGTACGTATTTTAATTGGAGGATAATTACTTTAAAGTATTGTGGTGGTGGTTGCCATACATCAATATGAATGGGCTACAGGTATACATGTGTTTCCCCAATCCTGAACCCCCCTCCCACCTCTCTCTCCACCCTATGGTTCTGGGTTGTCCCAGAGCACCAGCTTTGGGTGTCCTGCTTCATGCATTGAACTGGCACTGACCATCTGTTTCACATATGGTAGTGGACATGTTTTAGTGCTATTCTCTTGGATCATCCCACCCTCACCTTCTCCCACTGAGTCCAAAAGTCTGTTCTTTACATCTGTGTCTCCTTTGCTGCCCTGCATGTATGATCATCATTGCCATCTTTCTGAATTCCATATATATGCATTAATATACAATATTTGTCTTTCTCTTTCTGACTTACTTCACTCTGTATGATAGGCTCCAGGTTCATCCACCTCATTAGAACTGACTCAACTGTGTTTCTTTCTATAGTTGAATAATTTTCCATTGTGTATATGGACTACAGCTTCCTTATCCATTCATCTGCCGGTGGATGTCTAGGTTGCTTCCATGTCCTAGCTCTTGTAAATAATGCTGCAGTCAATATTGGGGTACGTGTGCCTCTTTCAATTCTGGTTTCCTCAGGGTGACCCAGCAGTAGGATTGCTAGGTCATAAGGCAGTTCTATTTCCAGTTTTTAAGGAATCTCCACAATGTTCTCCATAGTGATTGTACCAGTTTGCATTCCCACCAACAGTGTAAGAGGGTTCCCTTTTCTCCACACCCTCTCCAGCATTTATTCTTTGTAGACTTTTTGATGATGGCCTTTTTGATCGGCATGAGATGATACCTCATTGCGGTTTTGATATGTAGTTCTCTAATATTCAGTGCTGTTGAGCATCTTTTCAAGTATTTATTAGCCATCTGTATGTCTTCTTTGGAGCCACACACCTATGGACACCTCATCTTTGACGAAAGAGGCAAAAATACACAATGGAGAAAAGACAGTCTCTTCAACAAACGGTGCTGGGAAAACTGGTCAACTACGTGTAAAAAAATGAAACTAGAACACTATCTAACACCATACACAAATTGGATTAAAGACCTAAATGTAGGACCAGAAACTATAAAATGCTTAGAGGAAAACATAGGCAGAACACTCAATGACATGAACCACAGAAAGATCCTCTATGACCCACCTCCCAGAGTAATGGAAATAAAAACAAAAATATACAAATGGGACCTAATTAAGCTTAAAAGCTTTTGCACAATTATCAGCTTCTTATTGAAATATCCTTTCATTGAAATCCAATTTGATTCCATAAACTTTTACCTCAAAGTTGCTAATGTTAATCTTTCCTGGAATGAAAATAAATAACAGGACTATGATGTAAGTTCAGTAAAAGTATGTTCAGAAAGTTCTAGTATTGAATAGTGGACTGGAGTTCCAGGGCTTGCTTAATGCTTTCCAATGGGACATCTGGGAAAAGTGAGGAGCCTTCAAACCAGAGAGCTCTTTCCTAGGCAAAAGCTTTGCTTTACAAGTTTCCATCCTTCCCTCCACTCTTGTTTTATGCAAGCATTGGAAATAAACTAAAAGCATCATTGTTAATGTTGTTTTTCAAAGAGTTGGGGGAAAAGGAAGTATTATAAGCAGGAAATCATGAAAGTGGAGGAAATTGCTTTATCGGCTGGAGTCTTCAAATTAGAGAATTATACAGGAAGGTATTAGACTAGGGGTGTGAGAGACTCAAGTTTGATTTCATTAGTGTTCACTAAGAGATGAAACTCTATCTGAAAGCTCCAAGACCCTCTGGGACCTGAGTCCAGCAGTGATGCCACATAGAGCAGTACAACTCCGATGAAGCTTTAATTAGTCTTGAAAAGAGTGGAGGACACAGCAGTTTGTAGCTAAAGAAAAGTAAGCATGCTTTGTAACAAAAAAAAGAAAGAAAGAAAGAAAAAATACTGCTTTGTATGGTTGCCATTCTGTAAACCCCAGGCACACCTCTTTTAGGTGACAAGGCCATTAGGAAAAATGATAATTAGATGAGCCAGGATTTTAGTGATGAATCTACCCCACTGCTGAACAGCCACTTTGGGATCATGAAGACACCAGGAGAAGACTATAGTCTGAGATGATTGTTATTCCTTGACTATGATACTGTAACTGCCAAGTGGCCAACTGACCAACATTCAGTGGGGCCTGCGGAGTCTCAGACCTGTAGCAGGAGCTGAAAACACATGTATGCACAGATTGGATTCCACTCACAGCCAGGTCAGCTATAGCTTTAGTGGTCCTTGTTAAATATCTTATTCGGGGGCAGTGTCTTTGAGTAGGGATGGCAATCAATCAATCTATTAAACAGCAATATTTTAAATATATCATTGGCTCATTTACTAAATATGGTAAAACTAAACATTTTATTCATAGTCTATCCTTTTCCCCTCTATTCTACTCTCACTTAAAAAAAAATCTAAGACATCACGTCAGTTTAAAAAAGGGAGAGTGAGGTGGTATACAAATGAAATGAAATGTAGCCAACTCTAAGGCAAAATTAATACACTCAGTACAAAGTGAGCCTGTTCACCTGTCTATCTGTCTGTCTGTCTGCTTGTATAATGAATATACAAAAGGAAATTAGAAAACAAAATGTAATATTTCTGTTCATCAAGATCATAAAAATACATTTATTTCAATACAGGGAGTTATCTGCATTCACTTGAATCTTCATCAAAAAGTGTTTGCCTGTCTCTAATCTTTCAATATAAAGTTTAGTAATATATACCCTTTCTAATAACATGTAAATAGTAAAAATGAAGTAAAGGTATCATGCTATATGTGAATGGACCAATTCATCCCACTCAGTGTCAGACTGGTTTAACAAACAAGGGAGCAAGTACATAAATCTCTTACTACAAACATACAAATATCAATAATTATAAATAATTTGTGGGAAGCACACTTAAGATATATTTATGTAGATTGAAAACAAAGAAACAGGCAAAGGCATATAAATCAAATGTGAACCAAAACAATTCAGGAGGAGTAGCAATATTAAAATTAGATTAGGTGGAATGTGAAGTTTAAACATCAACAGGATAAAGAGAGAACTTACATAGTAAGAAAGATAAAATCCTTAGTGTTGGGGAGTTGGCTGGTACTGCTTATGAGAACCTATCATTAGCTTTTATTCCCAAGTTCGTGTTTTATAAGGTCACATTGAAATTGGCTGTGGCACAATATTTACACCATGGAAACTGGGAAATGACACAAATCAGGGCCTCCCTTCACCCTCCTCCAGAGCCGCTTGTTAAACATTTGCCTGCATATTTGTGAACACAATTGAGGAGCTTAAAATTACCCAAAATGTATATGTACTAAACAATATAGCAATTGAAACTATTTTTTAAAACTTAATAGAAACATAACAAAACTTTATTTAAAATATTTAATCATATAGGCATATTTCTGTTTACTTCTTCAAAATTATACACATCCCTGAAAATTAAGTAATAATATAAAGGAATTTAATGACATAATCCATAAATTTGATAAATGAAATATATAGTAATTATTATATACAAGTGTGTAAATATATATGTTTATTTAAAAGTGAGAAAAATTTTAATAAGCAAATAATCAAGCCACGATTGATTTGAAATGCTATTATCTTTTTAAGCATCACTTCTTATTTAGTAGGATATGAAAGTTAATCTTGTTATTTTCCCCTTTAATTTTGTATTTTAGTTAAAGACTAATTTCCATTTGTTAAAAAAAATGAGATTCAGTACTAGAGAATGGTGACTTAGATGTTCTGGCATATTTTTTAAATTATTATAAGCTCTAACCAATTTATTAGAGTAGTTATCTCTCACTGAGACATTAAACACAAGTTTAAACTTAACATTGCAATGTTAATTTAATACCTTAGATATAGACATCTGTTGGAGGTGTATATTGTTGGGCCAGTAGGAAGAAATCCATAAGAATGATTTTTGTTTTCTTTTTTTATTTTTAACAATATCCCATTAAAACTTTTTCTACATGTCAGAGAAAGGAAAGCATTTTTTACAGACATCCTTGATTGCTAGCTGGTCACATGATTACTCTTTAGGAAACACAAGAGACTCATCTGAATGTGAGGTGGGAGGATTTAATGTAACTTCCTACTTAGAAACCAAGAATGCCGGCAACAAGCTCCATCTGATTCCTTCAACACTGATCATCCAGGCAGTTTCCTTTTTAAAATGTCAATAGGATGGAAATGAAAGGAAAATGGGAGACGAGGTATCTGAAATTCAGAAAGCATTATCTTTGTCTGAGATGACTTGTCGTCATTTGGGGATACCCCGTGGAGGGAATTTATCCATCTACCTAGCAGAGGGGCCCTCAAGAACCACTTGAATAAATGAACAGATAGATAATAAGTGACAGAAGTAGATGGAGGGCCAAGGATACCTGAACTGAGAAAAGCACCATTATATTGGAGACTTGAGAAAATGGGAAAATGCAGGAGCATGAAATAGAAAACACTGGGAAAAGGATTTAAATATTGGATGATTGTTCACAAAGCGTCCCTGTGGGAGGCAGACACTCTTGTTGTCATTTTCCATATGGGAACATTGCTATTCTGACATGTCAAGGGACTGTTCAAGGTCAAACGATTATTGGAGGTAAAACCACTAGCATGTGACAAGAGCAGGAAATAAATACATCTCTCTGATTATAAATCCAATGGGCATTTCAAAACACCACTGTTGCCTCTAGGGCAATTACCTCAAACAAAAATGAACACCTTCTACTCCAATTTTAGTTTGTAAGCATTTGCCCTGAAACTGTCTGATTCTTTTTACCACCTCCATTCCCACCCTAATTGTATAGCTATTGAGAGGAAAGCTAACTACTGTTCAGATATTCTTGTTAAAGGACATCACTTGGAAAAAATATTTTCCCTCCTCTGATTTTCATTTGACTCACAGTGTGATCATATCAGTAAGAGGGATTTTGTATAGTAATTCCTGGTGGCAGATTGTCCCCAAAAAAGCAAAGTCAAATGATACATAGACTACCTGGTTTTCACAGAATAGCACAATTGTCCCTCCATATCCTAGGGTTCTATATCCATAGATTCAAGCAACCTTAGACTGAAAATATTAAAAAAAATTCCAGAGATTTCCAAAAAAGCAAAACTTGGATTTGCTGCACACATTTATATTGTATTTGTATCTATATATGTAGCATTTGCATTGGATTAGGTATCATTGCTGCTGCTGCTGCTGCTAAGTCGCTTCAGTCATGTCCGACTCTGTGCAACCCCATAGATGGCAGCCCACCAGGCTCCCAAGTCCCTGGGATTCTCCAGGCAAGAACACTGGAGTGGGTTGCCATTTCCTTCTCCAATGCATGAAAGTGAAAAGTGAAAGTGAAGTCACTCAGTCGTGTGCGACCCCATGAACTGCAGCCCACCAGGCCCCTCCATCCATGCGATTTTCCAGGCAAGAGCACTGAAGTGGTTTGCCATTGCCTTCTCCTAGGTATCATAAGTAATCTAGAAATGAGTTAAAATATACAGGAGGATTTCTGTAGGTTATAAGCAAATATGGTAACATTTTACATAAGGGATTTGAGCATTTACAGATTTTGGTATCTTCTGGGACCCTGAAACCAATTCCCTACAGATACCAAAAGACACAGATTCAATCTCCGGGTTGGGAAGATCCCCTGGAGATGGAAATAGCTATCCACTCCACTATTCTTGCCTGGGAAATCCCATGGACAGAGGAGTCTGGCAAGCTACAGTCCATGGGGTCACAGAGTCAGACATGATTAAGCATATCCACACACACACCCAAGGGTGACTACCTGTGGCGGATTCATTTTGATAATTGGCAAAACTAATACTATTATGTAAAGTTTAAAAATAAAATAAAATTTAAAAAAAAATCAAGGAGAAAAACTCTGATAATATAAAAATAAAGTCAGTGTTTATGGGTAACAGGGCTGTTTGTCAGGCCACACTGCAGAATATAAAATTTCAATGACAGCATATTAAAAATACATTTGTCTAGAAGAAAGAGAGAAAAAAAAAAAAAAACCTACAGAAACTAGTGAATTTGGGATCCTTTGGAAGAAAACAAGGAAACAGCTACCTGAACACTATTGACTAAACTTGCACTCAACTTTTGACCAGACATCGAGAAGGAAAACATGCTCAAGAGGAAACCACATGCATAGCTATTATCCTTAGGAAACCTACAGCTTGGCAGATTCAAAACAATTTCACTTCACTTTGTGTAAAAAATGTGACAAAAAAATGTCCTCATCAAAGCCAAGCCTCAGTCAGTTCAGTAGCTCAGTCATGTATGACTCTTTGTGACACCACAGACTGAAGGACATCAGGCTTCCCTGTCCATCACCAACTCCCGTAGAAGGCTCAAACTCATGTCCATCGAGTTGGTGATGCCATCCAACCATCTCATCCTCTGTAATCCCCTTCTCCTCCTGCCTTCACTCTTTCCCAACATCAGGGTCTTTTCCAATGAATCAGATCTTCACCTAAATGAAAACATTTGTCAATATTTTTTAATCATTTTAATGCATTCTACCTTTGCACAATAGTAATTTCTTTAAATATCTACCAATTTGAGACAAGTATGGCTCCAAGTGGATGATACCTGACCTCTCTCTAGTTCCTTTTTTTATTGCTTTTATTTTCTGGCCATGCCATGCTGCATTGGATATCTTAGTTCCCCAATCAAGGGTTGAACCTATGCCTACCACACAAGCTGGAATCAAGGTTGCCGGGAGAAATATCAATAACCTCAGATATGCAGATGACACCACCCTTATGGCAGAAAGTGAAGAAGAACTAAAGAGCCTCTTGATGAAAGTGAAAGAGGAGAGTGGAAAAAGTTGGCTTAAAGCTCAACATTCAGAAAACTAAGATCGTGGCATCCAGTCCCATCACTTCATGGCATCCACACTTCATGGCAAATAGATGGAGGAACAGTGGAAACAGTGGCTGCCTTTATTTTTCTGGGCTCCAAAATCACTGCAGATGGTGATTGCAGCCATGAAATTAAAAGATACTTACTCCTTGGAAGGAAAGTTGTGACCAACCTAGATAGCATATTCAAAAGCAGAGACATTACTTTGCCAACAAAGGTCCATCTAGTCAAGGCTATGGTTTTTCCTGTGGTCATGTATGGATGTGAGAGTTGGACTATAAAGAAAGCTGAGTGCCGAAAAATTGATGCTTTTGAACTGTGGTGTTGGAGAAGACTCTTGAGAGTCCCTTGGACTGCAAGGAGATCCAACCAGTCCATCCTAAAGGAGATCAGTCCTGGGTGTTCATTGAAAGGACTGATGTTGAAGCTGAAACTCCAATACTTCGGCCACCTGATTCGAGGAGCTGACTCATTTGAAAAGACCCTGATACTGGGAAAGATTGAGGGCAGGAGGAGAAGGGGACGCCAGAGGATGAGATGGTTGGATGGCATCACCAACTCAATGGATATGGGTTTGGGTGGACTCCGGGAGTTGGTGACGGACAGGGAGGCCTGGCATGCTGCAGTTCATGGGCTCACAAAGAGTTGGACACGACTGAGCGACTGAACTGAACTGAACTGAACTACCACAGTGACAGCACCAAGTCTCAGCCCCTGGACCACCAGTGAAGTCTCTCTCCAGTTCTGTTTGATTGCTGTGTCAACAACTGAGTTAATTTCCCCATATTCATGTCTGTTTGGTTCTCTTTCACTTCTGCATCTCTTCCTTGTTTTCTTTTTTTCCATCTATTTTTTTCTCTCTTCCTCAAGGACACCTGAAGAAGCACCTTTATCTTGCTAACAATTTTTGGCTCTAGAAAGGCTGTTTCACCTACACCCTTACCCATGTGGAATGAGATGGCCCGCAGGTTCCCAGGCATGTTCTGGTGTCCATAAAGAGAAAGCATATGTCACTGGTGGCTTTAAAATCATGCAAAGAACTCTCCAGTTTATAACACATGGATTTCATCATGGTTTTGCTCCTCTTGATGGAACTTGGGGAGACAGATATGTACAATTAATCCCAGATATGGTCAAGGCTAGGATGTTCAGAGAAGATTTAATGGAAAGGTACCAATTCTGAAATTTCTAATATTTGGTCTATGGCTTTCCAACAGCAATAACAACAATAGCAGTAGTTGTTATAATAGTGGAGATAGTAGTGGTAATGGTAGTTATATATCTAGTGTTTTTATTTAACACTGAATATGTGTCAGGCTTTGGGCCATATGCTTTACATTTATTAACCCATTTAAACCTCCCGATGACCCAATGAAGTAAGGATAATTATTATCCACATTTTGCAGTCTAGGGAACTGGGATGTCAAAGTTCACACCAAGGCAATTATTAGTTACACACCCCTCCTCCCTGCAAGAGAACAGTGTGTGTACATGAGTGTGCTAAGTCACTCCAGTCATGTCCGACTCTTTGCAACTCCATGGACTGTAGCCCACCAGGCTCCTCTGTCTATGGGATTCCCCAGGCAAGAATACTGGAGTGGGTTGCTATGCCCTCCTCCAGGGGATCTCCCTAACCCAGGGTTCAAACCCACGTCTCCTACAGCTCCTGCATTGTAGGTGGATTCTTTACCACTGAGCCACTGGGGAAGCCCACAAGAGAACACATTCTGATGGGACAGTTTTATTTGCTTCTGAAGACGGACCTTGTCATACCATGATTTGTACCATTCCTAACCCTAAGGTAAGGGGCTGCCTTTGAATGAATCTTAGGTTCGTTCAGTTCTCTGCTCCAAGCCTCCTCTGCAGAGGACCTTCCTGACCCCCTCTTTATCATCTCTCTCTCTCTGTCCCATTGCTTTACATGGTTTTAATTCTGAGCCCTTATCACTTCCTGAACTGTCTTAGTCTGCTCAGGCTGCCATAACACTGCCAACTGGTGACTTCAGTGACAGACCTTTATTCTATCCCAGTTCTAGAGGCTAGAAGTCTAAGATCAGGGTGCCAGCTTGGTCAGCTTCTTGGTGGGGAACCTCTTCCTGGCTTATAGATGCCCAGTTTCTCGCCTGTGTTCACATGGCCTTCCTTCATAGGTGCAGAGAAGGAGAGAGAACGAACTCTCTCTTCCACTTCTTATAAGTCCACTAATTTTACTAGACTAGATCCACCACCCTTATGATCTGAGAGGAGAGAACAGGTTCACATTTGAGGAATGACTCATTCTTGATCACTTACCCACTCTGAGAGAAAAGTTCCTCTGCCAGTTAATGCTGGCTTTCCCTCTAGGGACTAAGCTTCCATGTGCTTCTTGCTTAGAATATTGTGGATCTAGGAACATCCACGTGGAAATTCTTTTCAAAATGTTCATGCTCAGGTTCTCGTGATGTGGAGGTTATCTTCTGCCACTCACAGCACTTCTTGATGCAGGACTTCATGTAGAAGGAGAGTGTTTGGCAGCAAAACTAGGTATTCCTTAGGAAGGGGCTTCTTGTAGGTTTTATGGAAATTCCAGGGTTCTTCCCTGCCTCTCAAGTGGAGCAGGACATCCATGCAGGTACCACTGACGGTGCTGCCTATGATGTTGGCATATAGCTTAGGTCACAGCCAAAATCTACACTGACTATCCCCAGGAAGCCTGCAAAAGACTCATAACCTGTGTTTTCCCTATTGAACTCACGACCTGTGTTTACCCTTTGACCTATACTGGTCATAATCTTAAGTTTATATCTAAATATTAATACTAGTGTTAATATTAATGATATTATCTTCCTGATTATAGAAGGTCAGGGATCTAGTCTCATTTATTTTCTCCTAAGAGCCTAGCACAAAGTAATAAACTTTTGTTGACTGGAGGAATGGTCCTGAATCATGTTATGAAGTGATGGTACTTTATTGCCATTTTATAGATGATAAAAAAAATTAGTAAGTTTATCAATTTTGTGCATAGCTTGTGGCCAACCTTAAAGCAGAACCAAGGTCTCACAATCTGTAGAAATTTCTGGTTAGCAAGAATCCCAGGATCCTGTCTGAATTAAAGTTCCGCATGCAAGTTAGTCAGTCAGTCGTGTTTGACTCTTCTCAACCCCATGTATGGTAACCCACCAGGCTCCTATGTCTGTGGAATTCTCCAGGCAAGAATACTGGGGTGGGTAGCCATTGTCTTCTCCAGGGGACGTTCCCAACCCAGGGATTGAATCCACGTCTCCTGCATCACAGGCAGATACTTGACTGTCTGAGCCACCTATAAAGTAGTTAATAATATTTTTGTGCAACTTTATTTTTTTAATTGAAGGATAATTGCTTTGCAGAATTTTGTGGTTTTCTATAAAATATCAACTGTGACAATCTAGAAGGGTGGAATGGGGAGGGAGATGGGAGAGAGGTTTGGGAGAGAGGAGACATGGGTGTTCCTACGGATGATTAAAGTAGTCAATACATAATTGAATGAATTGAAGGAATGAATAAGAAGTTTGAGTTTTCTTAACATATGCCCCATGTGACACTCTGCAATCCCTTCACAACAAGATCTCTCAGGCTTCACCTGAGTATGTTCAGTAAGAGAGAAATCACTAGTGCCTTAGGTATGACATTTCCATATTTTGTCAGTTCTAAATGTTGAAAGTTGGTTTTGTAAGCTTGGAATATTTCACAGTACTTTACAATTTTCACAGTAAAATAATTTCAGGTCTTATGATAAAAATATTAAACTGAAGAGGGCTGAGGACGGTGATAAAACTTGAAATTAGAGAGGTTTCATCCAGCTGAAGTGAAATTATAGTAATGCAATCAGATACGGATCTCTCTCAGAGCTACCATCAGACTACCTTTTCGATTGGTCCTGAAACTGACGACTTTTCAGTTCACAACCTTTTTAGCTGGTCCTCAGTTATAGCACATGAGATTTTGTGAAATGTTCTGCTGGGAATTCATCCAGGTTGGTAGCATTCTGCTAGCTGCTGTCTGATTTCCGTCAATAATAATAGCTGCTGGCTACATAGTACCAATCTGAGCCCTGCTCTCTTCTTGGTCCTTTATGCATATTAACTCATTTAATCTTACAACCCAATCCCCAGGGTGGCTTTATTATACCCCTTTGGCAACCAAAAAAATTAAGGAAGAGAGAAATTAAGTAACTTGGTCAGGGTCACGCAGCTTGAAAGTGGCAGAACCAACTCAGACCCCAGCAGCCTAGTTCCAGAACCTGTGTACGTAACCACTGTGGCTGCATAGCCCACTGCATACTTGAGAACCCTTGTATACCAATGCTGGCTCACCCTCTAGTGTTCAAAGCTCACCTGCTAATTAGTCCTAAAATGTTTTCTCAGACCAACACCAAAGTCACCAGCGACATAGTTGCAGAGATGGATCTTCCAGTCCTTCTGAAAAGCTTAGGATTTTTCTGATTGTGGTCCCCTTTCAGGACTCCCAGTCCCCACAGCCTGAGTCACCTACTCAGCTTTTCTCAGTTCCCTGGAAAGCAACTCTCACCTGCTATTTATGTTCTTTTTTGTTGTTCTTCATCCATAGATCTCTAGCACACTCTATTTTCTTTATGTGTATAGTGTTATACACATAAACATACTCAAACTCAAACATGAGTTTGAGTAAGCTCCAGGAGTTGGTGATGGACAGGGAAGCCTGGCGTGCTGCAGTCCATGGGACTGCAAAGAGTTGGACACGACTGAGTGACTGAACTAAACTGAATAGTGTTATTGGGATAAATTCCCTCATTTGTGTTATTACCCAGAATCTATGCAAAAATATGTAGACACACAAGACTGTACATGTTGCTCTTAGCCACGTTCCTGCCCTTCTTTTTCTAGTGCATTATCTTTTTAATGTTTCTTCATGTTATTGTTTTATCTCTCTGCCTCAAAGCTCTCCATTTTTCCTAGTCACCTGAACATCTTTTTATCCTCCTAACCACATTTTCAGCTTTGAACTCTTGTGACCAGATTGGGAATTACATCTCTGAAAAAACATAGGTTTTCTAGTCTCGTAAAGTGCAGCCTGTTCCCAATGGAGAGACTAAAATACCATGACTGTCGCCAAACTCCCATGCATGGGAAGAAATTTGGCTTTTTCTTTCACTGGTACAACTCTCAATTGGAAGCAGAGATTAAATCTCCCCTCCCCACCCCCGCCATGGCAAGGTCCATGTCCAGTACCATAGAGTCTCTGGATATACAACCAAGGGTTCTTTGATTAGCATCCTTTGTCTGCCTGTGACTCATTGGAACTGTCTGGCAGATGGTGATTTCATCGTATTCTAAGCATGAGTTTTTCAGAAGCTGGCACCACAGTGGTTGACCAGACACGTTGATACAATTATCACCTCTCTCATCTCTTGTTGGAAATGCTATAGATTTAGGGAAGAAGTCAGCAAACTTATTCTGTAAAGATTTGTTGGTAAATATTTTAGGCTTCAAGGAATATATGGTCTCTGTAGCAACTATTCCACTCTAGGGCAGGATGAAAACAGCCATCCACAATGAGTAAATAAATGAGCTTGGCTGTGTTCCAATGCAACTCATTTTACAAAGACAGACTGAAGGCTGGATTTGGCCCAGGGGTCCAAAAATTTGCCCCTCCCTAGCATCAAGAAGGAAGAAGGAAATAGGCTAGACCCAGAGGAGGAAATCAGTGTCAGCAACAACTTCTCCAAGTCTTGCATTAATTTAATTATTTTCTGAGTCCAATAACTAAATAACTTCCTGTCCCTGGGGAGGTATGAATCTTGTACATTAATTTGGGGCCAGAATATCTAGTTTTATATCACTTTGAGTAATTTTTCCGTTTTGTTTTACATCAGATTTTTTAGATGTACTTTTCAAATAAACCATGCCTTAGAGACAGTGCCTCCCAGAGATCAAAATGATGGTTGCAGTCATAGAGAGGTAACTACCTCCGAGTCAGAACTGGGAAGGACAGATCACCAGGCCCAGACAGTGATATGCCAAGCACCGGAAACCTTGAAAAAGCTATAATTTTTTATTCCATTGAAACGTTTTCTGGCAAAGGCCTATTGGTTTTCCACATGCTTTTGTAAGTACAGTATTTTCCCTCTGCTAGATTCTTAAATCTAATGTTCTTACCCTTGTACAAAAAAAAAGAAAGCTTAAAGTCTTAAAAATCATTTCTCTCTGGCTTAGAATTCTTTTCCTATTTGTCTGTTAACAACAAATAAATCCACTTTATTGAATTACTATTAAAATGGATTTTCATTCTCTGGGCAAAAAGTGACTGATGACTGGCACCTTTATG
This sequence comes from Bubalus kerabau, assembly GCF_029407905.1. Classification (NCBI taxonomy): domain Eukaryota; kingdom Metazoa; phylum Chordata; class Mammalia; order Artiodactyla; family Bovidae; genus Bubalus; species Bubalus kerabau. The sequence continues at coordinate 21,348,112 of NC_073641.1, forward strand.
TGTGTGTGTGTGTGTGTGTGTGTGTGTGTGTACACATATTCATGTGCAAGTTGGACAGCAAAAGGAAATTAGTTAGGGAGGAATACATTAAAATTAAGAATGGTAGGTAATCATTATCATATATAGTCTATGCCCACGAAGACATAGGCCTTGACAGCCACATGAGAGGAGTCAGCAGCTCAACAATATTAACAAAGATATGTCAATAGTTGTTGGTGGCATTGATACAGCAGAGGCCTGAACCAATACAAAGTTGACCCGCTTAGCAATCTTCACCAAAAACTCGCTGACAGTTCTGAGCAAGACAAGAAGCATAGGTTTGTTTACTTAATGATAGGAGCAAGAACCCTTGGGCCAGAAGCAACTGTCCAGAAAAATCATCACTTATACATGGAGATTAGGTGCTTGGAAACAAAGCAGGGAAAATCTTAGCAGCAAACCTGCTGAGTGTGGTGGAGATAAACAGTTCTGTCATCATAAGAAGTCAGGAATATTACCTCGTGTCCCCTTTTGAAGGGAGCGCAGAAGGCTGACCCGGCAGAGACTGGGAAATGGTTTTGCTCCTGTCCATCCAGATGCAGTGCCTACCCCCTGCACTGCCTCCTGTTATGTGGGTTATCACCAGAGAGAACGAGCCACTCGGGGCTGCTCACGAGAAGTCTGCAAAATAATACCAGCTTGTGATTCAGGGTAGACATAACAGAAGAAAAACTTCACATTCCCTTGTCTATAAGAACGCCTTCTGTATAGCTAGATTCTTTAACATTGTTTCTTTCATTAGTTAAATTGGAGGGTCTGCTAATATCTTGAATTTTTTTTTTTTTTTTTTTTTATTCCTTGGCTGTGCTGGGTCTTGGTTGCGGAGCAGGCTTTTCTCTAGTTTTGGAGAGCAGGGGCTGCTCTCTCGTGGTGGCGTGCAGACTTCGCCTGGGGGTGGCTTCTCTTGTGGCGGAGCAGAAGCTCTAGGGCACGTGGGCTGCAGTCGTTGCAGTTCGCGGGTTCTAGCGTGCACTCATAGCCGTGGCACATGGGCTTAGTTGCTCCAAGGCCTGTGGGATTTCCCAGACCAGGTATTGAACCCATCTCTCCTGCATTGGGTAGGAGACCCAGCTTCCATCTCTGGGTTGGGAAGATCCCCTGGAGCAAGGAATGGCTTCCCACTCCAGTGTTCCTGCCTGGAGAATTCCATGGACATTGGAGCTTGGTGGGCTTCAGTCCATGAAATCGCAAAGAGAAAGACATGACTGTGCAACTAACATTTTCACACGTTTTCATGCTTTGGCAGGCAGATTCTTTACCACTGAGCCACCTGGGAAGTGCTGAGTCAGAATTTTTAAACAGGCTGATGACCATCCTTCAAACATGCCTTCACGTCATTTGGAAAAAAGGGAAAATGTGTCTCAGAGTTGAAGATGAGGGCTTGACATTGATTTCCAAGGTTGAGACGATCACAGCGCAGAGGGTCATCCGAGAAAGTGCTTGTAGATGGAGAAGAGACAGCCAAGAAGAGAGTCCTGGGGACATTTGAATTTAGGACCCGAGAGAAGAGCTTGACAATTAGAATGGAAGGATCCAGAGGAGGGTTGGTGGGTGAGACATGGAAAGGGGGCTTGGTCACAGAAATACAGAGCCTGGACTAGGTCACTGCCCTAATTCTGGTCTCACCACTGGTGACATGGAAAAGTTTTCTACTTTCTGGGCTTAAAATCTTTCAAAGTTAACAGGTAGGGATCTAACGGAATTTACTCCATTGCTAAATTGTGTGGAAAGTGGCTTCATAAATAACGCATCAGCAATCCCCAAAACATCACAGAGAGCAACTTCTGCACATGAGAAAACAGAATCTCGGAAAACTTGTGTCCCTTGCTCATGATCACCAGTGGAAGCGAATCCAAACCTTCTGAGTCTAAAGCTCACTGTTCTATTGCCTTTACCAGCTGGACAGGAGGTTGGGCTGAGACAAAAGGAGAAAAGGAAATGAGGAGGAAGGGTGGGATGGGTTGCTCCCAGGAAGTCTGAGCCCGTGGAGAGTGGCTGAGGGCAGGAAAGCAGGTCACAGAATCATCTGGTGGCTAGGGTGTGGGCCAAGAAGCTCAGAGGACTTGAACAGTGACCAGAGTTTTGAAACATCCATTGAGGTAACATGAGAGAGCATTCTTTGAGAGCAGTTAAAATTACCATGTAGGGCACAAGTAAAGTGAGACAGAATGGATCTGTAGGAGGCTTGGGTGTTCTGGGTGTGTGAGTCTCCAGCAGAAGTCAGTACAGTACTGGGGTGGAGGGCTGGGGGAGGCATGTTGATCTCTTAACTAAATAGATGAGAAAATTGAAGAGGCGAGAGCTTAGGATGTTTCTAGAAATTAAATTTAATAAATAATGAAATTCAAAGTTCTCCAGGGGAAATCTCCTTTGGTTCCCTAGACCTCATCCACATCCCATGTCCTGTGCACCAGTACGAAGTCTCCTGGAACACACTAAGGTTTCCCTCTGCTCTGGCACTTTCTTTCTCTCTCCTGTCTCCTCGGTTTCCTGTCCCAGCCCCTCAGCTTCACGCCACATCCTGCCCTCTTCCTTGACTTCTTTCTACCTTCCTCCTAACTGATTATGCCACTTTCTCATGTCAATTTCTGTCCTGTTGTGTATTCAGGAAAAGAGACCCACAGCAACAGTGAGTCCATTTCCATTTTGAGCCAGGGATAGCTGTCTCACAGCATTTGTTTAAGGACAGTAAACATAGAAATCTTTCTTGATTTTTCCACTGTTGCTCAAACCCACATGTACATACAAATGAAAAATGCACTGATTTTTTTTAAATGCAAATAAGTACAGAATGTCTCATTGTTTTATTCTTTAAATAAGACAGAAAAGTTGAGAGTAATAACAGAAGAAGGAAGGAAATGATTAAAAGGCTGAAGGCTCTGCAGACCAGATGGTCTCAGACTGCAGTAGCCCTGAGGCTGGCAGGCAGGATGGGGACAGGGGTGAGGAGTGGTGGTTCCCTCTGGCTGGTGGGAGGGAAGCATGGACCATGTGTCTAAAGATTAGAGATTCTCCTGTGCTGTGTTTTGTGCCCTGATTAGTCACTCAGTCATGTCCGACTCTTTGCGACCCCATGGATTGTAGCCCGCCAGACTCCTCCGTCCAGGGATTCTCCAGGGAAGAATATTGGACTGGGTTGTCATGCCCTCCTCCAGGGGATCTTCCCAACCCAGGGATCGAACCCAGGTCTCCAACATTGCAGGCAGATTCTTTACTGCCTGAACCACCAGGGAAGCAGAGATTCTCCTAGAGGTGGTAAATTTCTGTTGAGCCACCTTTTCATTCTAAGTTCCAGGTAGAAAGGTATCATCATTTTAAATCTGTACTGAACACACTAAGGAGAAATAAATATATGTTCATTTACTTATTGCCCTTAAAAAAGAAACAGTTTTAAGTAAATGATGAGCAAGAACCATTCTGTTATACTTCCTACTTTATAATTGATGCTTTCAAACTGTAGTGTTAGAGAAGACTCTTGAGAGTCCCTTGGTCTGCAAGGAGATCCAAGCAGTCAATCCTAAAGGAAATCAACCCTGAATATTAATTGGAAGGACTGATGATGAAGCTGAAGCTCCAGTTCTTTGGCCATCTGATACGAAGAGCCAGCTCATTGGAAAAGACTCTGATTCTGGGAAAGATTGAGGGCAAGAGGAGAAGGGGGCAACAGAGAATGAGATGGTTAGATGGAATCACCGACTCAACGGACATGAGTTTGCGCAAACTCCAAGGGATAGTACATGAGTTTGCGCAAACTCCAAGGGATAGTACATGAGTTTGCGCAAACTCCAAGGAAAGCCTGGAGTGCTGTAGTCGTGTAGACACAACTGAGTGACTGAATGATGACTTTTTAATTCCCAGAAACGGTATACATTTGTGAGCATCACTGCTCACATACTTGATGATTAATTGTCTGTGAAAACCAAGTGATCTTTTTATTGAAAGACATGGTTAAGTTAGAGGGTTTTGTTTCCTTATTGGTTTTTCAACCTTGTTTTTGATATTTCTAAGAAGTGAGCGCCACCTTCTGGCTACTGATAGGATTGATAAGCAGCCAAATGAAGTAGCTGTGTGTTCTTTTGCACGTTGCTGTAGGGGTGTGGTCAGTTGTGTCAGACTCCTAGCAACCCCATGGACTGTAGCCCACCAGGCTATTCTGTCCATGGGATTCCCCAGACCAAACCCAAGGCTCCTACATTGGCAGGCGGGTTCTTTACCACTGCGCCACCTGGTATTATTATCATTATTTTCACTATTCTTAACCAGAAGGTGGAATTTTAAGTATTTTTCAGTTTCTAAAACATAATGGTCACTTAAGGATCCTCATGACTTCTGGGAAGTCCCTTTTTCTTCTTTCAAGCAGTATACAATTTTTATTCCATATATATTACCTTCTCTAGTGTGAACTCTCTTTATAATAATGAACAATACCGTAGCACAATTAGGGAGCTCTCGTTCGCTCTCCAGGCCGAGATGGATCCCTGGCCCCAGTATATAGGTTACTAGTTTAAAGGATATACTAACCCTGGTCCTCTAACTCAGAAACTAAGTCTGAGATGGGACAGAGCTGTACACAGAAGCCTTCTTGGTAGAAGTGAATTTTGTCCCTTCCTCAGTAAGGGAAGCAAGTACAGTTCTCATCAATAAATTAATGACTAAAATTGGCCTTTATACAGAATCCAGCATGGGCTTCACCTGTACATCTGGCGGTATACCAGTGAGATGCATGTTCAAACGCTCAGCCCATGCTTTTAATCCCGGCAGGTAATACTGTATCCCCAAAGTGCTCCTCTTTGCTGAAACTGAGAAAATAGGAATTATATAGGGTAAATATGACAAATGGTATTTGTAGTATTATCTTTACTCTCTTCATTTTATTTTCATCTTTCCTATGAGATCTGTACTTGAAAACTGCTCCAACAATTAAAAATTAGAGCATCAAATTCAGAAGTTCTTACCCAACTAGCAAAATCTATTTTTTAATTTCTTAGAAAAATAAAGACTTTTAAATCCCAACTTACATGGGTCCATATCAATTGCTTGGCTTAATTTAGGTGTGTTTTTTCCCTTAATTTGGAAAATGATAGTGCTATATACGAAGTAGCTAGGCTTAGGAGCCACAGAGACAGTATTTAACTGACACAAGCATCTCAGCACCTCCTCTTTCTTAAGGGTGATAATGATGTTATTAGCAATGGCCAACTATCTACTAAGTCACTGCACTTGATTTTTAAGTGCAACTTTTCATTTCGCATGAACTGCATGTACACACTAAATTTCTAAATTACAGAGTCTGGGCTATATATGTCATTAGAATGCTTTGTAGTAGTGCCAAGGGAAAAAAAAAAAAACAACTTCTTGCAAACCAAGAAGGCCCTGGGAGTTTAATGAATTCCATTCCCCATCTAAAGCTCTGAAAGACCATGTTGGTGCTACCTGTCCTTAGCCATGAGACTTCTCTATGGAAGTTCTTGGGGTGAATTTTGGTGGGACACCCCTCTGTAGGCAGCCTTTGCAGGCATTAATGGAATGTGCAGAGTTGAAAAAGCTGGAATTATATTTATAACCGGTGTTTGCTTTATGCTTAATGTGAAAATGCTACAGAAATGTCCAGAAAGTGTTCGGGCATCTGGGGAAAGCCAGTCCTTTGAAATTTTTCATACATAAGCAGGATAATGAAAGCTCATCTGTATCCCATACTTTTATCACACGCATACATCATACACTCTAGTCAGATTGGGATTTAATTTGTTGGAATGTAGCCCAGGCTTGAAAAGTTTTTAAGGCTCCCCAGGTGATCAAAATGCACTGCCAAGGTATCAACAGGCTCTGTGCAAACAAGACCTGTTTCTCACGTGGCAGGAGAGATGAAGCAGTTCTGGGCTAGACCATTTTATGGTAAATGAAAATTCTAGGCTTCAAGGCCTAGAATTAGAGAAAGAAAGCAGAAGACTGGGCCAAAGAAGTAGACTCAGGAATTGGTAGGGAAGAAAAGCCAATCTAAAAAGTGAGAGAATCCTACTGATGAGGAGGAAATGAGCTGAACTTGGGGTGACCATTGAGAAGTCACTCCATGTGGACTGAGAAAGATCAGAATGGAAGCCACAAGGCCATGGGGTCCAGTCAACCCATTTCCTGAACAGAGTGGAATTGAACTTGGTCTGTGCCTCATACTCTGAAATAATCCATTCTCCTTTGTCTGCTCTCAGTGCCAGTAGATGGATTACCCGGCACTACTTTGTTGACATGAGGACTTAGTTTGAAAAAGGAGAGAGGAGATAAGGGTTGAGGGCATTGTTTGGTAAATGAATTGTGGGTACAGATCATCTGAGAAGCTTGTTGAAATTCAAATTCACCAGCCCAGCCTGAGACATTTTGTTTCAGCGGGTCTAGGGTGAAGGCTTGGAGCAGGGCCGCTTCTGAAATTTGTGAGGTTGTGAGATAAGAAAGCAGATGGAGGGCTATATACCATGTATCTAAATATTTAAAAGTTATGAGTCACACTAGCAAACTGTTGAGTCAAGGCAGCTCAAGCCTCCTTCCTTGACAAATCAGCCTATATACTATAATCTAGAAAGTCAAGTTCAAATAGAGAGAGGCTTAATGTTTAGGTTCTATCATCTCCCTCAGTGTGAAAAGTCTATCCTCCAACTTTGACAGAAATGTCTTCCCTATAGTCTGAAATTGTTCTTGTTGTTCAGTCACTAAGTCATATCTGACTCTGCAACTCCACGGACAGTAGCCTGCCAGGTACTTCTGTCTGTGAGATTTTCCAGACAAGAATACTGGACTGGGTTGCCACTTCTTTCTCCAGAGCACCTTCCCGACCCAGGGATCAAACCTGTGTCTCCTGCATTGGCAGGTGGATTCTTTACCACTGAGTCACCTAAGGCCAAGTTCAGATTTAGCATTTTCAAGTCTCTCACTGTTGAGGGAAGCAGCCTGTGGCCCACCCATTCTGCTCTTTCCAGCTGGCTCACATGGAACCGTATGGCACCTTTATGCACGTGTGCGGATGTGCCCCGCCACAGGCCCGAGTTCTGACAGCAAACCTACCCTCACCCCTTGAGCAGCAGCCAGCCCTCAGACCCAGGAGTGTGCGCACTAGTGATATGTCTGCCCCCTAGAGGCCAGATAGGGAACGGGACTGGAAGGGCCCAGTTGACTGGTTGAGGCCAGTTGGGTAGGCAACTCCAAGACCCCGTTCCCAGGTCAGGGTGGAAAAGGAGTGCAGGTTCAGTGTGTGCTCCCTCCCAGGGGCCATACCAGCACCTCCCAGAGGAAGAGGGAAGGTCAGAGAAGGGGTAGTGGCCACCCTCCCACTGCCCCAGGGCATGGCCAGCTTTCCCTGACCTAAGCAGGGTGTTGAACCCAGAGGTCTCAGAGGCTTAAACCCTGGTCTTAGAAGCAATGATCTTCGGAGCATTGATCTTACTTACAGAACTGGCAGGAAAGTGTATTGTTGGCTGCCTTTAGGACATTATCGCTCCAGTCACTTGTCAGTCCAGGTACCTGAGCTGGGAAATCCCTTCCTTTATTGTCCCCTCCCCTCCATCTCCATGATTTCTCCCACCAAAGAAAATCAGGGACAAATATGCCCCACCCACACTTCCAAACAGTGTTTAAACAGAAAGTAGTCATTTTAATAGCTGTCCTTCTCATACTTCAGATTGTTGAGTTTTTAGAAAACAAATAACAAACTTAAATCAAAAAGAAGGTTATAATTTTACACTAATGCAATAGATCTGTTAAATGTTACATCTTATTGACTATCAGCTGAGAACTTTGCACTTCCTTAAAAATCCATTAGGACAATGACCACACCATTAGCTCTTGGGCAGATGCCTCCAAACATTATTTTTTTTAAAAGAAACAATGCTTTTGGCAGGCGCCCCTTATTGTAAGTGGTGGTGTTGCTCCAGTGTTTACAAACTCCCCAGAAGGTGATCCTGATGCTGGGAAAGATTGAGGGCAGGAGGAGAAGGGGATGACAAAGGATAAGATGGTTGGATGGCATCATCAACTCAATGGACAAGAACTGGCAAACTCCGAGAGACAGTAAAGGACAGGGAAGCCTGATGTGCTGTAGTCCATAGGGTTGCAGAGTCAGATACGACTGAGCAACTGAACAATAAGAAGGTGACTCAGGTGTGCCCAGGGAAGCCTGTGGCCACACCCAGGTTAGCCAGTCAACATGGCAGCTTTAGCCCAGCCAAGGAAACTGGAACTCTGCAGGGCCAGAAGACAAAAAGTTGAGTGAGTCACTCCTTTCATTAAACCCTTCAGGCTGCAGTAAGATCCACATATGGTTTTAAGGGGAAAAGCCACATAAATGATGTCCTGTCAACTCTATTATTTATTAAAGTACCGGTGGTGGGGCATCTCCTGAGATTCTTATGTAATTGGTCTACCATGAGCCAGATATTCATATTTTTAAAAAACTTCCAAGGAATATGAGTGTGCAACCTGGGCTGAGGACCACTGGTTTAATGAACTGGCTAGCATTAGAGATTCTGAGATAACGAGATGGAGAACAGGTCCATTTTGACGAGAAGGGAGGAGAAAACAAGGGAGAAAACGGATGTGATGAGCAGTGGGAGGAGGACTCCAAGACAGCCTTAAACCAAGACTGAGGGTGGGCTGGGACTGAAGATGGTAGCAGTGACTTCTCACGAGTGCGACCCTGACAGGCTGGGGGACCCACATGCAGGCACAGACCACCGGGTGGGTATGTAGGGCACCATCCACCACCGTATCTACTTCCCGGGAAGCCTGGCCCTAATTCAGTCCACACTGAGGCTGGGATGAATTGCCCAGCTCAATTGGAAGTTGACCATTCCCATGGTCCTCTTTCAAATGTTTGAAGTCCAAAGACCACATTGCACTCTCCTCTGGGCTTTGTTGACTGCGGTAGATGACTCATCCTGACCTTTCCTACACTTACTGATAGCAGCACCCCAACATCCAACATCTTTAAATGCCAAAGGGAAGGAGAACTTGCGGACTTAACACTCAAACATAGCATGAGTCCTATTCTTACATTGTTGTAAACTTGGTACTGAGGAACCCATGAATAAGATACATCAGATGTAAATGTAAAGGTCACACCTAACTCTGTGTCAGCTCCTTAAAGGCATCAGGCCATGTGCTTGTCTGCACCTGCAGTCCCTGGTGGGCAGTCCTGAACTCATTTTCTATTGATACATTCCCTGCTGGTCCATTGATTTAATTCCCATCACTGCTGCTTCTAACCTGTGCCTGCCTTCTTCTTCTGCGTATATACCTATAAAATGAAGCTTTGCAGCTTCCAGTTATAAGAATAGGGAGGTGGCAACAATAATCTGTGGTCATATCATAACTGGTCCCAGAAAAAGACATTACTTTCATGCTTCAAGATATTTCTCAACTGAAGTGTTTCTCAAACTTGGTAAATATTGGCACCACCTAGATAACTTTTTAAAAATGCAGACATCTAGGGCCCACTCCAGATGTTCTCTTTTAATTGCTGTGGATTGTAGTCTGGGCATAAAGATTTTTCAAAATGCCTAGTTGATTCTAATACACAGAAAGGTTTTAGAACTTCCAAAGTACCTTGTTTTTCTGATAAGTTTCAAGAGAGTTACAATTTTTTTTCCAGAGGGTTATTTTCAGAAATGCTTATCCTTGCTTTATTTCTGTACCTCCTATGGATGTTTTCCTTTTGAATTTTGTTTCCTTAAACAAGAAAATGTAATGAACTGCTATTTACATATTGCACAACCCATTAAATTCATTCTGCATCTTGGATAAACTTGCTCCAAGCTAGAAATAAAAAATAATAAACTTTGCTGAGTTCTGCATTTCCTGTTTCAATTTAGCTAGTCCATAAGGACTTGGCAGGAAAGAGTTTGTTGTTCCTGTAATTAATGACTAGAACAGGATTGTTTGGAGTAAATGATTTGTTTTGAAACAGTCCTCTAATTTTCAGGGACATTTTCCCATTGTAAAACAATTATCCATAAAAACAAAAGTACCAATTAAATACCAAGATTTATAACATCGCCATGTCATTCCAAATGGCATGACCTTGGGTCTACTACCCTACTGGTTTGAAAAATAAAACAGATGGATTGCAGTCTAATGAAGCTCCTTGAAAAAGAGTTTAAATTTAATCAATCAGAAACTAGTTGGGCTTCCTGGATAGCTCAGTTGGTAATGAGTCTGCCTGCAATGCAGGAGACCCTGGTTCGATTCCTAGATCGGGAAGATCACTGGAGAAGGGATAGGCTGCCCACTCCAGTATTCTTGGGCTTCCCTTGTGGCTCAGCTGGTAAAGAATCTGCCTGCATTGTGGGAGACCTGGGTTCTATCCCAAGATTGGGAAGATCCCCTGGATAAGGGAAAGGCTATCCACTCCAGTATTCTGGCCTGGAGACTTCCATGGACAGAGGAGCCTGGCAGGCTACAGTCCATGGGGTCTCAAAGAGTCAGACACAACTGAGCGACTTTCACTTTCACTTTTCAAGCTAACTGATGTAAAAAAAAGTCAATTGATTTCCACTCCATTTCAAAGTTTGGTAAATAGCGCTCACCAGATAGAAGACAGTTAGTCCCTAGGAAACAAATCTTTCTCAAATAATAATCATGCTGTCAGTAAGTCTAATCTATTAAACCCCTTCTATTTGGTCCTTTTTAAAAGCTTGTCTCTCATAACTCAGAATAGTTAGTTATGGAGTGAAATTTAATTATGGTGTGTATGCATGCCAAGTTGCTTCATTCTTTGTGACTTATAGACTGTAGCCCACCAGGTTCCTCTGTCCATGGATTCTCCGGGCAAGACTACTGAAGTGGGTTGCCATGCCCTCCTCCATGGAATCTTCTTGACCCAAGGATCGAACCCATGTTTCCTGCAACTCCTGTAGACAAAATCTTTACCACTGAGCGACCAGGGAAGCCCTAATTATGGTGTATTTATAGCTATTTCATGATTTAGGGTCATCAGTCCATATTACTTACTGAAAAATAATAACAACACAATAGGATTTCTAGAGTGATAAACTTTAGGACACAAGGTGTATTTGTTCTGAGTTCAGTCGCTGATCCAATATATAAACTTGACAAATGATGTTTTGCAACCTCATCCTCATCTAGAGATTTCAAGACTAATAGTGGCTAATATTTATGTAACATACTAGAATTTATAAAGTACTTTATACATATTTCACTATACTTTCCCCCAAACCCAGGGAGATTGAAGAACAACAATCTACATATTTTTTAAAAATGAGTCTCAGAGAGGTTAAGTGACTAGCCTAATGTCAAACAGACTGAAGGTTGTGGAACTAGGAAATTACCCAGATCTTCTGACTCTAAATTGATTAATTGATCGCTGCTGCTGCTGCTGCTAAGTCGCTTCAGTCGTGTCAGATTCTGTGCGACCCCATAGACGGCAGCCCACCAGGCTCCCCCGTCCCTGGGATCCTCCAGGCAAGAACACTGGAGTGGGTTGCATTTCCTTCTCCAATGCGTGAAAGTGAAAAGTGAAAGTGAAGTCGCTCAGTCATGTCCGACTCTAGCGACCCCATGGACTGCAGCCTACCAGGCTCCTCCATCCATGGGATTTTCTAGGCAAAAGTACTGGAGTGGGGTGCCATTGCCTTCTGCAATTAATTGATTAATTGACTCTAATTGATTAATTCTATACCAGCTGTATAGTATATAGCTATAGTATATAGTATGTACCAGTATATAGCTACCTACGGAGCAGCTAATTGAAAAAGATGTGAGGGATGGTGAAGAAAAACCCAAATTCTCAGGCTCATTGTATTTTGATCACTTCTATAAAGGATTTTTATATTATAAGGCCAATCTGACATCAGTAGAAGAGTCCCTATTCTATCGCTTTGATTGTAAACAGTCATACATTTGGAACTACTGGCAACCTCATCTAGGTTAGATAATTAAGAACAGGCATGCTTCCCTGGTGGCTCAGTTGGTAAAGAATCTGCTTGCCATGCAGGAGACACGGTTTGACCCCTGTGTTGGGAAAATCCCCTGGAGGAGGGCATGGCAACCCACTCCAGTATTCTTGCCTGGAGAATCCCATGGACAGAGGAGCCTGGCAGGCTACAGTCCATAGAGTCACAAAGAGTCAGTCAAACACGACTGAAGAGACTTAGCACAAATGTATACTTGCCACTGTATCAGCACTTTCTGTACACAGTGATCAGCTATTTCCCCTTGAACTAAAGAAAAATTAACCAGATATTCTTATCATTTATATATTTCTTCATTTTTCTTTATCAATATTTTTTATCTTTATTTTTATTTAATTTCTTATTTTGTCCTTTTTTTAAGTCACTCAGTTGTGTCCAAACTCTATGCGACCCCATGGACTGTACAGTCCATGGAATTCTCCAAGCTAGAATACTGAGTGGGCATCCATTCCTTTCTGATCTTTCTCAGTGTTTATTCGGCATTCCCAGGTTTTGTAGTTCCCTCAGAAGGCCACTAGAGGGTACTCTTTAGTTAGTATTCAGATTGGAAACATGCAGGAAGCTGTTTTTCCCTAGTGGGCAGAGTAAAAAACTCAGTGAGTTGAGTCTTAATTTTCATTTCTAGTGACTAAACCTCACTCATTTCTATATAGACCCTTGCTTCCAGATACTATTTATTGACTAATCCTTAGTTTCCCCATCCTGGACGTATGTAAGTTGAATATTATATGTCTGCCTCTGGTGGTGGTTTAAACTCCTTTAAGGCAAAGCTGATCTCTCTGGACAGTGTGCTCTGGAGACACACAGCAATAGGATTGGAGACGTGTGCTGTCAGCTTGGAGTGCAACTGGGAATTTGTATTTATAACTAAATTGCAAGATACCCTATACCACCATTAGTATCAAAATTGTTTCCTGCTAATGATAGCAGAAAAAGTGGAAACAGTGGCTGATTTTATCATGGGATTCAAAATCACCGCGGATGGTGACGGCAGCCACAAAATTGAAAGATGCTTGCTCCTTGAAAGAAAAGCTATGCCCCAAACCTAGATAGGGGGACTTCCCTGATGGCTCAGACAGTAAAGCATCTGCCTACAATGTGGGAGACCCGGGTTCAATTCCTGCGTTGGGAAGATCTCCTGGAGAAGGAAATGGCAACCCACTCCAGTATTCTTGCCTGGAAAATCCCACGGATGGAGGAACCTGGTAGCCTACAGTCCATGGGGTCGCAAAGAATCAGACATGACTGAGCAACTTCACTTTCACTTTAAACCTAGATAGTGTATTAAAAAGCAGAGACATTACTTTGAGAACAAAGCTCCCTATAGTCAAAGCCATGGTTTTTCCAGTAGTCATGTACAGATGTGAGAGTTGTACCATAAAGAAAGCAAGCACCGAAGAATTGATGCTTTTGAATTGTGGTGCTGGAGATGACTCTTGAGAATTCCTTGGACTGCAAGGAGATCAAACCAGTCAATCCTAAAGGAAATCAACAGTGAATATTCACTGGAAAGACTGCTGCTGAAGCTGAAGCTCCAATGCTTTGGTCACTTGATGTGAAGAGCTAACTTCTTGGAAAAGACTCTGATGCTGGAAAAGATTGAGCGCAGGAGGAGAAGGGGACGACAGAGGATGAGATGGTTGGGTGGCATCATCAACTCAATGCACATGAGTTTGAGAAAACTGTGGGAGATAGTGAAGGACAGGGAAGCCTGGCATGCTGCAGCCCGTGGGATCTCAAAGAGTCAGAAACAGCTTAGTAACAGAACAACAACAATGATATCAGACTGCCAAACCTCTACAGTTACTCAGGACTGTCTGATACAAGTCTTTTCTTTGTTTTATCTAGGCAGTTGATTTCCCCAGCAAAAGCAGAACAAATAAAGATTTGTTCACACATTTATTGCATGATATAGACCAAAGGTTTACTAGATTTGTCATCATTCACCCAAGCATAAACTCTAAAAGTCAGTCATTTCCTGTATTTTTTTTTTTTTTTTTTGCCCAGTGACCGTTGATTTATCCCATACCACGAGTTTCCTTTACAAACTTCCTTTCATGACGAAGCCTGTGTTTCAGGTTCTCACTTACACACCCAACCAAAAATGAGATATCATTTCTCATTTTGTTCAATTAATCAAGTCCTCCTAATTCTGATGGTCTCCAGGAATATTCCATACAATCTTATTGCATGTTCCTATTTCCTTAAAGTTCTCTCGGTGTTGAATGTCAGCATTTATATAATACATCCTCATAAAATCCTTCTTTGTAATCATGCTCTGCAATTAACAGAGCTCCGAGATTAAATCGGACCCCCAAGGTTACCGATTGAACTGTTCATCTGTCTAGGGCAGGGGTGCTGGTGGTTACTTGGGTGTGTGAATATGAACTTTCATCTGCTCAAGAACAGCCAGAAGCTTGTTTTCTAGTTGCTACCAGGTTAAACTTCAGCTGAGCTTTTTATTGTTTATAATACGTGGAAATTCTCCCTCATAGGACTGAGTTCATCCTGTTTTCTAAGATCTAGATAAAACCCCATTGTGCAGCTTGTGAAAAGTCCCATATTCTCTCCAAAGCCTTCAAGAATTTCCAGGGGACTCAGCGCCTGTCTCCTGATCACATCAGGTCCCAAGTCTCTGGCTCAGCAGAAGTTGTTCAGTTGAGGAAATAGCTCACAGCAGCAATCACTACCACAGAGGCCAGTGGTAGAACTGAGTCTCTTGCTTCATTTTCCTGAACACCAGCCATTTTTTCCCCCCATGAAAGGATACTCATCCACATATGATATTTAGGTATGTATCTGACCTCTCTGATGATTTGAAGAAATAAATGTAATTTACACTCACAAAAAAATGTGAAGTGAATAGTATTTTGATGTTCATAGTCTTACCCAGAGATTATCATACTAAGTGAAATAAGTCAGAGAAACATAAATATCATATGATAGCACTTATATGTAGAAATCTGTAAATGTATTTACAAAACAGAAACAGACCCACAGACATAGGGGAAAAAAATATGATTACCGAAGAAGTGGGAAGAATAAATTAGGAGCTTGGGATTAACATACATACACTACTACATATAAAATAAACAATAGAAACCTACTGTGTAGCACAGAGGACTATATTCAATATATTTTAATAACATAATAGAAAAGAATCTGAAAAGTATATATTATATATATATATGTTAGCTTCTAGTGTACAGCAAAGTGATCAGTCATATATATGTGATATATGATATATGTGTGAGATATGACATATATATATATATATACACGATTGATTACTTTGCTGTACACCAGAAACTAACACAACATTGTAAATCAATGATAGTCCAATAAAAAAATAATAAAATAGATGTTCATAGCCTTCTAAAATAAGTACCCAGTCATGTCTACATCTAAAGTGCTAGCTTTCTGCCATTTACCTTGGCCCTTCTCTCCCTTCCTCATCTTCTATATCTCTCCTCATCCAAAAGCTGCTCATAGGAGTTTCAGATTTTTTTAACTGAATGGAATTTAGCCCTCTACCTCTCTCCTTGTACTCATCCATCTGTTAACTCCCAAGCAATCAGCAGAACAAAATGACCTTTCTTTTTTTAGTGTCTCCCTCAAAGAAAATACCTTTCGTTATAAATAGCAGGGGAGATGCATGCACATGCTTACATAGGGTAAGATGATCAAGTTGAATTGAGCCTTCAACTCATTTTTGATCTGGAGATTCCCTATAGCACATTTTAGCATTTATTCATTCAACAAAGAATTGTTGAACACTTACTTAAAGAAAGAAATACACTTCCTTCTCTGTTGAACCTGATATTTAGTGACTAATTAAAAGTTATAGTCATCTGTAACTACTTCTATGCTCCGATAATTCCTGTATAGGAAGGATATGCAGTGCTTTGAGAAATGATGCAGGAAATGCCTTAGTCAACTTGCATTGCCCTGGCAAAATGCCACAGACAGAGGGCTTAAACAAAAGACGTTTATTTTGTTGCAATTCTGGAGGCTGGAAACCTGAGATCAGGGTGCCAGCCTGGTCAGTTTCTGGTAAGGGCTCAATTCCTGAGTTTCAGACAGCTGCCTTCTTGCCATAGTGGAGAGAGAGGGACAAGATCTGTGCTTTCTCTTCTTAGAAGGGCACTAATCCCATCGTGAGGGCCTCATCCCCATGACCTCATTCAACCTTAACCACCTCACACATACATTGGGGGTTAGGGTTTCAACATATGAATTTAGCTGGGGGAGTGAAGGGGATATATATGTGATATAATGATTAATAGGAAAAATCAGAGAAGAGAGAAAATGGAGCTGTGGCTCCATATCATCCTGGCTCAGATGTAGGTAAGAGATGGCAGGACTGGGGTTTAGATGTTGAGAGCCAGTTAAGCCATAGTTGCTGCTGCTGCTGCTAAGTCACTTCAATCGTGTCCAACTCTGTGCGACCCCATAGACGGCAGCCCACCAGGCTCCCCCGTCCCTGGGATCCTCCAGGCAAGAACACTGGAGTGGGTTGCCATTTCCTTCTCCAATGCATGAAAGTGAAAAGTGAAAGTGAAGTCACTCAGTCGTGTCTGACTCCTCTCAACCCCATGGACTGCAGCCTACCAGGCTTCTCTGTCCATGGGATTTGCCAGGCAAGAGTATTGGAGTATTGCCTTCTCCGTAAGCCATAGTTACTTTAGCCCAAATGATGGTTGTCTAGACCTGAGTAGGGAGGTGGTGGCAAGGATGGCCCAGTCTGTTAGCTCTGGCCCAATCAAGGTCTCTCCTCTTCTCTTGTCCCCCTAACCATGCACATACACCTATGTGTACACTTTATTTCCTTTTCACATTCTGATACTTCCTCTCAACTTTCCTGGGGCTTCCCAGGTGGCACTAGTGGTAAAGAATCTGCCTGCCAATGCAGGAGACTCAGGAGACATGGGTTTGATCCCTGGGTCAGGAAGATCCCCTGGAGTAGGAATGGCAACCCACTCCAGTATTCTTGCCTGGAAAATTCTATGGACAGAGGAGCATGTTGGGCTACAGTCCATGGAATTACAAGAGTCAGACACAACTGGGTGACAAAGCACATAGCTAAACAGTTAAGACTCCAAGTGTAGGAGACAAACGACATGCTTCTAAATTATGCCTCTGTCACTTACTAGCTATGTGACCTTGCAAAAGTTATCTAACATCTCCATACCTCATTTTTCTCCTACCTCAAATGTGAATAATCATAGTTGTTTCATGGATTCAGAGTTCCAATTTGGCAGGATGACAAATTCTGGATATCTATTGCACAGAATTTGTGAATATACTTAACACTACAAAACACTAAAAATTATATTTTTTGTTGTTTTTTTTTTAACCACAATTAAAAATAATATATTTTTTAATGAGGGTAATCACAATACCTGCTGTAACTTTGTTAGGAGGATATATGTCAATGTGGGTGAGGCCCTTAGAGCAGAGCCTGACATTCTGGAAGCCTGCATGGTGGTGGGGGCGAGGGGGGCAGGTAAGAGTGGTGTTTGAGCTCTTCCCTGTTGGAATGCCAAGACGGGAGGCTCTGTCCTCAACCTGGGAATTTCCACAAGTAAATCTGTGAGTCTGTGCCAAGAGTGGTCCCTTTGTTTCAGGATGAAGTCTGATTGTCTCTGGGTGTATTATCAGGCCTCTGTTTGCTCCAAGGTTCAAGTGTGATCCTCAGGAATATGGAAGGTAGATATATTTCTAAAAGCCCTCATTTAAAAAAAAGGTGGGGGGCAGTATAAAATGTTATGTTACAAGGAGGGTTTAATAGCTCAAGCACAATACAATAACTCTCCAGAAGATTTCATTTGCCTGGAGAATCTAAATAGCTTGTTCTCCCATGCCAGTGACTGGCTCTCTCAGGAACTGTCTCCCCAGATTTCACAGAGTATAGCTTTGCCGTTCAGCAGATTGCCTTCTGTCTGCTTTGGCATGTTCTTGACATGACCATGATACCAATTCATCTAATTTCTAGATTTGTTCATAACAATTATTCCTATTTCCCATAAGCAACAGGATTCTCCATTTCCCTGGGTGGAGGGTTTACCTCTTTTTACTTTTTCGGTAGCTTCAACTTCTGACTGGATTGACTTTTCAGACATTTTCTCTCCTGCATCTACCAAGCTCTGCAATTTAGGTTTGGCCCAACCAATCGATACAGCTCAGAAGTGTGTGACCAGGAAATTGAATTTCCATCCCTGCAACCAATTCTGAACAATAGCAGTAGAGAAGATCAGCTTATTTTATTCGCCAGTGGTTCGGTATTATGATAGGTATGGTACATATCAGAGTGCAGTAACCTTATTTCTTGAAATATTTCCAATTTTATGAAAATAATGATTTTGTACATAAAATATTTTGTGATTTTATGGGTAACTAGTTAGCTTAGTTGGCTATCTGTGTTTTTGAATAGTATCTTCATATTTGGTATCTAAGTCTTATATTTCTTTCCAATAAATGAAGTGCTCCAGAATAATAGATATGGAATAAATTACAAAAAAATAAAAATAAAACATAAAGTAAGTTTCATCTAAAAAGATGAAAAGCAAACAAATAATATATTTTCATTTTTAACTTTAAAGTGTTAGCTTTTAAATAGTTTTAAAAAATGAAAGCAATTCTCTACCATTAGTAATCATAATAATTGCTAAAATTCAGTTAATAGTCATCATAGGTGAAATGCCATCCTGACGGCTTCAAATTCGCTATCTCTGAGAGTCTGCACAACACACTTCTTGAGGAAATTGAAAAAGCAGTGAGTTTCTGCAGCTTTCTGTAGATTACACACTTAGCAAATGGCAGAGATAAGACCCAAACCCAGGCAGCCTGATACCTGAGGCTGAGTTCTTAGTCACACTGCTCCATAGGCACTATAGCCCTGTTTGTTTTTCCAGTCATAAACCTCTGCTTAAATTTCTATGAATAGTAATTTGATTTTTCCCTTTCTCTGGACTGTAAATTTGTGTAATTGGATTTCTATGGACCTTTGCACCAAAGACAATATTTGAAGTGCATTTATTTTTCAAAGTTATGATGTTAAGTGATTCCTGTGATATAAAAATGCCTCCCAAGAAACCAAACCCTCCCTCCCTCCCAGTCTATTATTTGACTAAAATTCTGATTGGCAGCTGTATTAGTTTCATAGGGCTGCCATAGCAAAGTATCATAAAATAGATGGCTTAGGACAACAGAAATACATTGTCCCACATTTGTGGAAGCCAGAAGTCTGAATTCAAGATGTCAGCAGGGCCATGTTACCTCTGAATGTACTAGGGAAGTATGTTCCAAGCCTGTCTCCTTGGTTGTGGATGACTGTCTTTTCCCTCTGTCCTCATCTCTTTGTATAAGGACACTGATCCTGTTGGATGGGGACCCACCCTAATGACTTTACCTTGGTTACCTCTAAAGACCCTATTTCTAAAGACAGTCACATTCTGAGGCTATAGGGATTAGGACTAAAATATATTTATTTGGGGAGATGCAATCCAAGCTGTAACATCAGCTTGTGAACCAGAGTAGTATGTGGAGGTAGGAGCCTTATACCAGCAGTGTGTTTACCCAGTGATGTGGCTTGAGACAAATTTCCCTTCTGTGAAATAGGAGACTGGATTGGTTGATTGCTGCTCTAATTTTTTTTTTAACTGAAATATAGTTGATTTACAATGTTGTGTTAGTTTCTGGTATACAGAAAATTAATTTAAAATTAATTAAATAATATATATATATACACACACATGCATATGTTCCTTTTCATATTCCTTTCCATTATGGTTTATTGTAGGGTATTAAGCATAGTTCCCTGTGCTGTACAGTAGGACTTTGTTTTATCCATTCTGTATATAATAGTTTGCATCTGCTAGTCCCAAACCATCCGGTCTATTCCTCCTCCACCGCCCCTCCTCCTTGGCAACAACAAACAGGGCTATGGTGACTGCGGAGCAGTCTGTCCTCTATGTCAGTGAGTCTCTTTCTATTTTGTCAATAGGTTCATTTGTATCATATTTTAGATTCCACATGTAAGTGGTATCATGTGATATAGGTCTTTCTGTCTTCATTTAGTATGATAATCTCTAGGTCCATCTATGTTGCTGCAAATGGCAATATTTCATTCTTTTTTTATGGCCATCTACTCTAATATTTTATGTCATATTTGAGTTCTATTTTAACAGAACAGGTGTACATATTCAACCTGTATTTAATAGATTTCCTTGTTGCAGCATTTTCATAAAAGCTTTAGGAAAGGGAGCTTCATCTTTCCACTTCTACCCTTTAGCCACAGAGGTTAAGTGCTATACTTAAAAAAAATGCACAATGTGAGAGTTGCAGGTTAAGTTATTTGGGACAAAATGAGGACTACAGCCCAGGAAACAGCCCCTCAGATAGCTCTGAGAAATTTCTCTGAAGAGATAGGGGGTGAAGGTCAATATATATGTGATTTTGATGAAGGGGGAGTTCTTACAATTAAGCACTCATCTTTGCAAAAGTTTTCCCCTAGTCTGGAGGAACTGATGTCACCGTGAAGGGAATAAGAGCTTTTCTAGATAGGAGGAGATGCAAGAATTGGGCTTGTAATATCAGCTCCTGAAAATATATAACTATCTGAAGACCTGTTCTGCCAGTTTTCCAGAGCACAAGTGCTTCATCCCTGATCTCCAGCCTGAACCCCCTTCAAGGGGCGTTGAAGGTCAGCAGCTGTAGCAGCACGTGATTTGATCCTCATAGAGGTTGAGGGCGGAGAAGGCAATGGCACCCCACTCCAGTACTCTTGCCTGGAAAATTCCATGGTGGAGGAGCCTGGTGGGCTGCAGTCCATGGGGTCGCTAAGAGTCGGACACGACTGAGCGACTTCACTTTCACTTTTCACTTTCATGCATTGGAGAAGGAAATGGCAACCCACTCCAGAATTCCTGCCTGGAGAATCCCAGGGATGGCGGAGCCTGTTGTGCTGCTGTCTATGGGGTCGCACAGAGTCGGACACGACTGAAGTGGCTTAGCAGCAGCAGCAGTAGCAGCAGAGGTTGAGGGCAAGTGCCCATGGCAAGTGACAGTTTTGTAGTTGACAGTGCCTGATGAAGGATCTCACCCACCCAGGTCTCCTCTCAATAGGACCAGTTTGGGGGTTACCAAGGAGATGTTCCCAGCATCTTGCCACTTTGCTCTCTAAGACCTTATTTTTCCCCTTCCTCTTCACCCACAGAGACAGACCAGCTGCCTCTTATTACTTTGACATATGGAGGCTCCTCTATTACATATTTCCAGAGAAACTGAAAACTCTGTTGGACATTGAAGGAGCTACCTATTGAACTATGCCTGTCAATATTTATTGAGAAAGAAGGTTGACCTTTGACTTTAGCCTCTGTGACTTCATGAGATAATTCCAATAGTAAACATTCTCAGAGAACAGTGGATAGCAAAGGTTTCCATTGTTCTCACCGAATCTCCCCAACCTCACTCCCTCAGGACAGGAGGCCTCCTGCTGCAGATGAAGAAACTAAATCTCAAAGACACCCAGGAGCGCCTCTCAGTGGACAGAGGGGTGTTAGGGATGGGCCGGGGCAGCTTAGTAGCCTTTCTTCAGAAAAACTCAGCTGCTCAGGGATTCCATTCCAGGCTGGTCAAGAGCCAGGCTGCCCACTGGACCAGCCTCTGTCTGATTTTTCTTTCGCCTCTACCCATCAAGTACTTGAATTCATTCTTGGAAATTTTTTTTTGGTGTAATAAATTCATTTTTAATTTATATTATTACTAAGAGTTGTCTTAAATGCCTTAAATAACTATGTTGTTGCTTTTATTATGTACCTTTTTAGCAGAGGTTTTTGCTGTACAGCATGCTGTTTTGAAAACTATTTTTTTTTAAAGAGACAGACAAGAAGAGTGGTGAGCCATGTGTGGAGGGGAAAATTGGTATAATTACAGTGAACATTTATGGGTCAGTGGAACATAAGCCCCGAGGGAAAAACTCCGAAAATGGGGCTCTGAGAACCAGGAAGGCGGGGGAGAGGGGCTGCTTCTCCAGGCCACCTGGGAAGCCTGGGGCTACTTGGCTTGGCTATGCCAGCAGCACAGATGGCATCTCGGTGAAATGATTACTCTTTTGTTCCTTCTTTACAAGCATCTTGAAGACAAATATTTATGCCCCCTTTCTACTGAAGACATTTTCCCTCAGTGTGACTCATTCTCCTTCATCTTCAGATATGATTAGTCTTTGAGCATTCTGAACAGGAAGTTGAGGCCAGCTGCAGACAGCACAGAGACGGCTAGTGATGTGTGTGTGTGTTTCTATGTGTCTGTGTGTGTGTATATCTGTGTGTGTGCAAACATCTGTATCTGTATGTGTGTATCTGTGTGTGTGCAAGCACACAGGCAGAGTCTCACATTGGATACTGCATAGTAACTTCCTGTACAACATCGAAGTTGTTTACATTCCTATATTTTCATGAGGGTCTGCTGGAATAGGAATTAAATTAGATTTCACTCTGTATACCTAAGTAGCAACATTTTAAATATGTAATCGCTATCACAGCATGAATAAACCAGTAAAGGTGAAAAAAAATCATACAAAAAAGCCCCTTTGTTCAGAAACTGTGCCATTTGAAGAGATATGGATGGACCTAGAGACTATCATATAAAGTGAAGGTCAGAAAAACAAATATCGCATATTAATGGAATATATATGGAATCTAGAAAAATGGTATAGATGAACTTATTTGCAAATCACAACTAGAGACACAGACATAGAGAACAAATGTATGGATACCTAGGGAGGGAAAAGAGTAAGGGTAGGGTGAATTGGGAGATTGGGATTAGCATATATACACTACTATATAATAGATAACTAATGATAATTAACTATATAGCACAGGGAACTATTCAATACTCTGTGGTTACCTAAATGAGAAGGAAGTCCGAAAAAGGGGATATATATATACATGTGGCTGATCCACTTTGCTTTACAGCAGAAACTATCAGAACATTGTAAAGCAACTATATGCCAATAAGAAAAAAAAAAAAGCCCCTTCGTTCATACTTAATTGCTGAACAGACAGTTGTTGTTCAGAAAGTATGAATCCCCATTCCTCATGTAGTGAACTGGTCAAGTAGTTAATCATTTGAGTAGAACTTTTCTTTGCCATTAATGGTTCTTAGACTACATTTCAAAGCCATTCTGTCCTTTTAGATAAAGAGCCATTAGGAATGAATCTTCATTCCTTAAAGGCTGGATGATCAGGCTCAACTATGTTGGCAATTGACCTAAACCAAAATGAATATGAACATATTTGGGTTCTTTTTGATGGTGACTGCAGCCATGAAATTAAAAGACGCTTACTCCTTGGAAGGAAAGTTATGACCAACCTAGATAGCATATTCAAAAGCAGAGACATTACTTTGCCAACAAAGGTCCATCTAGTCAAGGCTATGGTTTTTCCTGTGGTCATGTATGGATGTGAGAGTTGGACTGTGAAGAAGGCTGAGCGCCAAAGAGTTGATGCTTTTGAACTGTGGTGTTGGAGAAGACTCTTGAGAGTCCTTGGACTGCAAGGAGATCCAACCAGTCCATTCTGAAGGAGATCAGCCCTGGGATTTCTTTGGAAGGAATGATGCTAAAGCTGAAACTCCAATACTTTGGCCACCTCATGCGAAGAGTTGACTCATTGGAAAAGACTCTGATGCTGGGAGGGATTGGGGGCAGGAGGAGAAGGGGACGACAGAGGATGAGATGGCTGGATGGCATCACTGACTCAATGGACGTGAGTCTGAGTGAACTCCAGGAGTTGGTGATGGACCGGGAGGCCTGGCGTGCTGTGATTCATGGGGTCGCAAAGAGTCGGACACAGCTGAGCGACTGAACTGAACTGAACTGAACTGCCAGTGAAGTTCAAGATGGTAAGAGTTGGCTACTTTTGTATCATCTCACCACTTGGTTAGAAAGAAAACAAGCCCCACATGAAATTCTGATTTATATGAGGATAGTTGTTGACTACAATCAAGTAAGAATGAAATAAACATGTCAGAAGTCCAATTCTGTCCCTCCAGATGCTTGTCCACCATTTTCAAGCTTCGCTGAAGGCAAAAAAAAACCCCAAATTCCAGTCAATATTTTGTCATCATTATCGATAAAAGTTTTCAGTATTCACAGCTGGACACTGGGTATTTCCCAAGGGGTAATTCTTGATCATTTTGTCCCTGAGTTTCTCTCTTCCATGGAAATCCTGCACACCCACAATATGATCTTGGACTCCTACAGAGACTGTCTGTAATCAGACTGCTTGCCTTACTATGACTACTTTTTGGACATTGCATCTGACTGTCTTGTCACTTGAACTCTGTGTTGGTCAGCAGACTTCTCTTTCCTGCAAAATCAGCAGCCTCAAGATGTCTCCATTTCTACTCATATAGCCATCATTCCTTCTGGCCACCTGAGCTTGAAGCTTACAGATTTGGTTTTGTTTTTAAAGTTTTTTGATGTAGACCAGTTTTTAAAGGCTTTATTCAATTTGTTACAACATTGCTTCTGTTTTATGTTTTAAGTTTTTTTGGCCCTGAGACATGTGGATCTTATTTCCCCAAACAGGGATTGAACCCCCACCTTCTGTGTTGGAAAGCTAAGTGTTAATCACTGGACCACCAGGGAAGTCCCTGCAGTCATCTGTTAACAGAGCCACCTCCTTCAACTCCCAATTGCCATCATTCACTCGGTTGTCCCAATATTTCCTTCATCTCTGTTCCTTTCCTTTGATCTCTACCCTCAGCCAGAGCCACATCACCATAGGTCAACAGCTTTTTTTTTTTTCTCTGCATCTTACCCATTCAGTTCTTTTATGTGATGCCAAACCAGCCTTCCCTAAACCATCTTGATTAGATCATGCTCCTGTTGAAAGACTTTTCGAGCAGACTTTTTTTCATAGTGGAAGATGTTCAAACTTCTTGAGATTGCTCCCAGGTCCCAGTAGGCATGTACTGCCTTGTTTCCTCCTTCACAGGGCAAACTTCTATCCAGCTGGAGTTCTCAGACACAGTCCCTCAAATATGTTACAAGTAGAGGACATTGCTTATTAGGTTTTTTGGGTTTTTTTTTCCATGATGACCTTGCTTTCCTCATTCAAGTTATGCCTGAAACACACACACACACACACAGAACCCCTTGCTAAGTATCTCAAGTGCCTGAACATTGTAATTAAATAAATGAGTAAACTGGCTTTTAAAGTGGACGTTGCTACTTACTGGTTCTAGTGTGGCCTCAGGCATATTATATAACATTTCTGAGCCTGTTTTCACATTAGTTACCATGGGACCAAGGCCTATCTGCATGCTGCTCATCCTTAAGTCATTTTTGTTTCCTTTCTCTGCCACCTATCCTCCCCAGAAAGCCTTTCATGACCTCACCAATCGCAGATTCTCTCTTCTCTGAGCCCATAGTACACAGTTTTGGGAAATCATCATTGGCCTCTTTGAAGAGCCCCTTGATTCTTCCTCATTGTTTCCTGGGACCGTGCGTTGCTTCCTGCACTAGAGCGTGTGAATGCTTTGGTCACAGTGCTCTGTTGTGTGGTCATAGCACCCAGGGCACTTTGTCTCACATTTTCTCACCTGTTCTCACAATGTCCTGGGAGGAGGATGTAATCCCTGTTTGGTAGAAGGCAAAGTGAGAGTTTGGGGCTTCCCAGGTGACTCATGGTAAAGAATCTGCCTGCCAACGCAGGAAAGACAGAAGAGGCAGGTTCAATCTTGGGTGGGGAAGATCCCCTGGAGGAAGAAATGGCAACCCACTCCAGTATTCTTGCCAAGATAATCCCATGGACAGAGGAGTCTGGCGGGCTACAGTCCATGGGGTTCCAAAGAGTTGGACACAACTGAGCGACTGAGCACACACACAAAGTGAGAGTTTAGAAGGCTGAAGTGATTTGCCCAAAATCGCTCAGAGAGCAAGTGACAGAAGTAGTTGAATTCTAAGCCTGCGGCTGTCTCCTCTCTCCCAAAGCTTTAGCCTTGGGGCAGGAACTTATTTTGTATTTCTAATATTTCAGTATTTAAGTTTGTAACCATTATAGGTCCCAGTCCTGATTAGTATTGAGATGGCATTCTATGAATATTTTTGAAGAAGTCAATGAATGCATACTATGGACAATATTAATAACTCAAAATTATCCCAGAAGTCTGAGGGCCAATTCTCTATGTATAGGTGGTGGATGCTTGTGCTTAATCTCCCCACCATTTGCCCTGTTACCCTGAGGGTTAAAAGCACAGTGTTTTCATTCTGAAACATAAAATCATGAGGCTAAGTGAAGCATTTCATGTCATCAGCCAAGAAGATCCAGAATTCACATACAGGTTCTCTAAAGTAGTTCTGTGTGGCTGGGAGCACTATGAACTCCAGCATTGTGTTCATAGCTCTTTATCCTTTGGCTAAGATCAAGAACAGCATTTGTTCCTGAGGCTTTTAACAACGGACTTCTCCATCCAAAGATAACATATTTAGACGGTATGTGTGTTACAAAGAATAGAGTGCCTTTAGACAGGAAAATTTTAAACAAGAGGTTTATTTGAATCCTCTTGGATGCCATTCTTCTATTGACGTTGTTCCTGTAAAATGCCGTAGGAGATCATTCCGTGCTGCTGGATGTACTCTGAGCCTGCATACCAGGAAGTACTCCTAAGTCAGGGAGGGGTAAGGAACATTTTCTTTCTTACAGAGTATTGACATTGTGCTTTTGCTTCCCTGTTGACAATACACACACACACATACACGATTCTAGGGTAGGTGGAGGGTGGCTCAGAAGAATCAGTGTAACAATCAAAACTACTACCAGAGAAAGAAACAGATTGCACCTATATGCCCTGAACATGAAGAACAGAAATAGACAGACATTTTCAGGATACTTAACAAATTTTTAATTACTTGAGTTTCGTACTAAGGTCAATTAAAGAAACAATAAAGGAGGACAGAAAGTATGGAAAGGGAGGAAACAAAACGGAGGCAGAGGGTGGAATGAAAAATGAGGACAAAGAGAGGAAGAGGAAAGAGAAAGAAAGCGAAACATCACGTCAGCGGCTCCTGGGTTCTGAGGTGAGCTCGCTGGTCGTAGGTCAGCAGCTTTAGTCACACATCCTGTTATTCACTTTGGGCATCAGAGCACTTTTTTGCTACCCTTTGAAATTTCCATACTGTCTACAGTGATCTTGGAGCACTCTTTCTTTACTGGGAAACTGTTTATGTGCTCTTATTCTCAATCTTTGAGCTTGTTTTTTAAAGGTTTTATTTTTGCATGAAGTCCAGACTGTTTTGAAATGGGTAAAATGATGCATTTGGTCTCCATTCTTTCCATCTGAATCTTGATCTTAGGCCACTTGAACAATTTCTGAATATAGTAGAGATGTTTTCTGGATACAAGAATTGAAACACGACATTGAAAAATATTAATTATCATTATCATTGTTTTGAATGAGGACAAATTTTGATTCAGGAGAGCTGTGTTTTAATTTGGGCTGTTCATTTGACTAAACTGTGGTTGACTGTAAGCCTCAGCTTTCTCATTTACAGAATAGAGACCTCGTGCCTGTCTAGTTCGCACGAAGATGCCATGAGGTCCAGTGTGCCTCATCACAGCTCTGGCATCAATGAGACAGTAATGAGTCAGTTCCTCCCTCCCAACCACCGACCCCCCCTACAATGGCACTCCCATCAACTGAAAAAATATATATATATAAAGAACTCTTCCTGCTTTTTAATTTCCACCAGTCATACTGAATGGAATAATTACATTAGCTCATAAAGCACAAAATCATGTTCGGAGCTGTAGCTCTGTATACTCTAAGCTCAGAGCAATATAACTCTGATTCTCTGTGAAATGTTATCTAGATCTGTTGCTACCTCTATAAGGGTACTGACCTCAAACTACTGTATTTCAGAACCCTTTATGAGCAGGACAAGATGCAGCCACTGGCTACAAATTCTGGACTCCAGAATATTTACAGAACTAAATCAAGGATTTCAACTTTACCTTAGATTAAAATATTACTTCTATCCACTCGTGTCATATTTCATACTCCCATCAGGAATAGATTTATATCTTATAAAGCTTAAAAGATAATGACTAATTAAATAAACTGTATGACTTCAGGGAAGATTAGAAAATTACAATAATTCCAAGTAATGCTGTTTTCAGCCAACAAAACCCAGAGAATTTTGAATCTTAGAACTGGAAGGAACATAGACATCCTTTAGCCTAATCATTGGCCCAGCACAGAGACTGCCTTGATCACAGACCTGAGAGCTCTTCCTGGGAATGTAGAATGACCTAACACGTATTGCCTTTCAAGGCAGCCTGATATGTCACGAGGGAGCTCTGGTCATTTAGAAACCCGTCTTTATAAGGATCTGTTTGTCTGCCTGCCTGTACTGCCCACCTTTCGCTCTCAATTCTGAGTAAGAAATTTCTGCTAATTTTTTTTCCTTGAAATTGTTTTCACTTTGGGGAACAACTGGCATGCCCTCTCTAAGCATCATCTCTTTTAGGCTTGCCATTCTGGTTTTGGAATCTATCCTCTCGTGAAATATTTCTAGAATCACCAACATCCCTGTTCCGATGAAAACTGTGGTTATCTACTTCAGGCAAACCCTAACCAAGCTGGGAGAACAGTGAAGTGATTGTCTCCTTGAGAGAGTCTTTTGACTGTGAAAGCCAAAGTTTATTTTGAATTTTTTGTTTTGTTGCTTTTTAAATTTCACTTTATTCCTTTTTATACAACCTACACCATTACTTATAATGTATTTATGACAAATGAACCTTCTAAATCTTTTTCTCCAATACCTATATAATACTTTTTTTTTAAAAAAAAAAGGAATCTTTACCTTAAATGTTTCCAGATCTTACCAGCCTATGGCTATGAATGAGGTTATGTTAGCTATAAAATTTTTAATTTCATTAGCTTTCCACACATTTGCTAAAGTAGTTCTTTATGCAACCCATCTTATTATTTCAGAGTATCCCTAAGGTGTCTCAAAAGAACAAGTCCCCCTTTGTTGGAATCACGTCTCCCCTACCCGTCTAGGCAATTCTCTGCATCCCCAAGGCTCAGTGGGTCCGGCTGCTCCCCAGCGAATCAGGTGGACACCACAAGGCCATGCCTCTACAGCTGCTCCGCTGACATTAAATTTGCTCCCTTCATTCCTGATATTGCACAGAATTACATGCAATATCTTTTACCTTCCAGCTCTCTGCTCTCCCCAGGGTCCAAAGATTTGTCCCTGGGAATGCATTTAAGTAGCAGGCGCCATGTTCCCTTCCAAATGGCTCTCCTATCTGAGAGCTGAGATTTGTTATTGGACTAAGCTCCCAGTGCCCAACGCCTTCCATTCCACAAGGAGCTTTCTCCAAAGAAACCACTAACCCCTTTGAAAATAATCTTTGATTAGATCTTTCAAACCACATCCTTTATTTGTACAATGAACATTTTTATAGGATCATTAAACATTCTTCAAAGCCACCATTTTGAATTCCTCCATAATGTCCATCTTATGGATATACCATGCTAGAATATATTTGCCCATTTTTCAATTGCTTAGAATATTGGGTATTTTATGTATGTAGCTTATTATTTTAAGCAAATATTATACTTTATCTTACTCTTTTATACTCTTAACTCAACTTATTGTTTAGTAATTTGCAGATAATCTGATACCTTAATTATGTCATTTGATATATTAGCATCATTTCTAACTTTTGGCTTTTAGATATGCATTTTTAAGATGAATCTCTAACATTTTTACCATCACACCAAATTTTAGTTGCTTAGAGATCCAGATTTTATGTGTTAGTCTGAAGAGCTTCCATAGTTTTTGAAGTGAGAATCTCTGTATAAAAGAGAAACATAAATATACAAGGAATAAATCAAAATCTTTCTTGTAATTTCAAATGTCACTAAATAGTAATATCAGCCGCTAACTGACATATTTCCTAGTAATCATTTCAAGCCCTTCTCATTAAAAATATATCATATAAAATGAATTATAGAATTAAAAGAACCTGCAGATATGGTCTACTTCAAGGACCTAATTTTAACAAGTCATTTTTTACCCTCCTGGTATATCCTAAGGACAAAACAAATATTTGTTGTAAAAAAGTAAACCCCAGACCTTATCCTTGTGAT
The DNA here is from genome assembly GCF_029407905.1 of Bubalus kerabau. Lineage (NCBI taxonomy): Eukaryota > Metazoa > Chordata > Mammalia > Artiodactyla > Bovidae > Bubalus > Bubalus kerabau. The sequence goes on from NC_073641.1 coordinate 21,378,291, forward strand.
ATGGGTGATAGAGGACTGAATAAAAGTGAAAGAGGTATGATTCAACTCTCTGGTAGGAAAACGGTGGGTTCCCAAAGCAAGTAGCATGTAAGCCACACATTTAAAAGGAACAAAGATTTCAGAGTGTGAGTATGTGGGTTGACTAACAGACTTAAAAGGACATGGCATGTTGGGTACTGAATTTCTGTTACTATAGTATTGGAGTATACAATATCCTTACTGGTAACCAAAGATGAAGGTTCAAAGATGTTAGTCTGATAGTAAGAACCTGGGTATAAGGAGCGTAAGAAATGTACAGATTATCTATCATAAAACAGGGGAAAAAAATTCAAGGCTATTCAAGTAAGGAAATGACATGTCTCAGAAAGACATTTTTGATAACATTATGGAGGATGGATTATAGGCTGGAGGGGAGAGATAAGGCTTTTATTTGTCAGTGTGACAGATAATTTTATTAGTAAAGCACCTAACTTATGAGACTCATCTGTGTGAAATGAAACAGGTTCATCTTGACTTGTCCAAGGTTTTTGGAAAATGGTTAAGTTTTTTGGTATTTCCTTGTTTATTTGCATGTGAGCAGTATTAGACTCCAGAGAAGGCAATGGCACCCTACTCCAGTACTCTTGCCTGGAAAATCCCATGGACGGAGGAGCCTGGTAGGCTGCAGTCCACCGGGTCGCGAAGAGTCGGACACGACTGAGCGACTTCACTTTGACTTTTCACTTTCATGCATTGGAGAAGGAAATGGCAACCCACTCCAGTGTTCTTGCCTGGAGAATCCCAGGGACGGCAGAGCCTGGTGGGCTGCCATCAATGGGGTTGCACAGAGTTGGACACGACTGAAGTGACTTAGCAGCAGCAGCAGCAGTATTAGACTCGGAGAAGGCAATGGCACCCCACTCCAGTACCTGGAAAATCCCATGGATGGAGGAGCCTGATAGGCTGCAGTCCATGGGGTCGCGAAGAGTCGGACACAACTGAGCGACTTCATTTTCACTTTTTACCTTCATGCATTGGAGAAGGAAATGGCAACCCACTCCAGTATTCTTGCCTGGAGAATCCCAGGGACAGGGGAGCCTGGTGGGCTGCCGTCTATGGGGTCACACAGAGTCGGACACCACTGAAGTGACTTAGCAGCAGCAGCAGTATCAGACTGGCCCTCAATGTCTCTTGATGAAACCTTTAAATAGATAGAAAATAGAAAAACTTGAAAAAGGGTTTTGGAACCTCTGCTCCCCGAGTTTTGGAAGATAATTGATCCAAAGCTATGAAACTCAACATCTCACCAATCCTATATTTCATTTGATTGGGCAGTGTGTCAAGAGAATACCTCAGGACTGCTTTGTCCATTAACAGGCCAGTTGTGAGTCAGAGTCTCAACATGGGGACATTTTCATTTACCTTTTCATAGTCACAGCAATGCAGTTTCCCCGCCCCCGCCAGAGTACCATTCTGGCCTAAAGTCTCTATGGAGAAGGTTATTTTCTGCCAAAGGCAGGGAGCAGAATATCCAAATACAACCCAAGGGCTCCATCATCATTCTGCTAGCCGGGGGAAGCTGAGGTTTTACTACTGCCTGGAACCCACATGCTTTATGTGATGGGGATCAGCACTGTTAATTAGCTGCTTTAGAGTTCTCAATCCCCTGTGGCTTTGGAAACACTTGTTAACCCACAGTGGGAGGAGAAGAGCTGGAAATGATTGGACTGCAGTCTGAATTTATTATAATTCAATAGCCACCTTATCTTTCAGAATCCCAGTCCAGAATCTGTTGAAAATTACAGTTGATTTCGATCATTCTCAGCGACACATCCTGGGAGAAGAGGACGATTTGCAGTTCAGGGTTTCTTGAAGCCACAGAAATGTGGAGTGCTGCGGAACTGATCGATGCTGCTCTCTGAACCCACTTAGGCAATTTTCCAGAGGCTAGAAAAGAGATTCCAGGGTAGGAGAGAGGGAAATCAGTTGATGTCGCACAGCTCATGTAGAGTGCCCAGGAAATCTGCATTTCTGATCTCTTGCCAAAAGAAACACTGCTGGTTCCCACCCCTGCACCCTACCATTCTCACTGCATAGAGCTGGCACTCAATAAACCCATAATTCTTCTCCTTAATACAATTCTCATGACATAACCTGACAACCACATGAAACCTAATCAAGAAAACAACCGTTGTCATTGGCAACAATTGCAGGAGTTGCATCACAAGCAAACCACATTCTTTACAGAGCAGAATGTTAGAGTTCAGTTCAGTCAGTTCAGTCGCTCAGTCATGTCTGACTCTTTGCTACCACATGAATTGCAGCACGCCAGGCCTCCCTGTCCATCACCAACTCCCGGAGTTCACTCAAACTCATGTCCATCGAGTCTGTGATGCCATCCAGCCATTTCATCTTCTGTCGTCCCCTTCTCCTCCTGCCCCCAATCCCTCCCAGCATCAGAGCCTTTTCCAATGAGTCAACTCTTCAGAAACTGCAGAAACATGTCACTAGCCTTTGTCAAGTACATGATAATTATTTAATTAAGAAAAGCTTCATAGGAAGGTCCATATCAAAATTTAAAAAAGAAAACCCATGTAAAGTTTAGTTATGTTGGCATCTTTTCCTTCATGGCTTCTCAGGACTATTTCAGCTGAAGCATGGCTCTTGAAACAACCACCAGGGAATTTCCCTGGCTTCATCTTCCAATGCAGGGGACACAGGTTTGATCCCTGGTCTAGGAAGATTCCACATGCCACAGAGCAACTAAGCCCGTGTGCCACAAGTACTGAGCCTGAGTGCTGTACTTGCAGAAGCCCTAGAGCCTATGCTCCCCAACAAGAGAAGCCACCCCAATGAGGAGCCTACTCACCACAATTAGAAAGTAGCCCCCACTCCAGGCAACTAGAAAAAGCCCGTGCTTAGCAAAGAAGACCCAGCACAGCCAAAAATAAGTAAATAGAATTAAGTTGGAAACTAATTTATTTCTACATGGTATTGCAAACTATAATATTATACTGGTGTTTGAAACCAGAATGTCTTTGTAGTTCAAAAAACTTTCCAAAAAGTTCCGTCTGTTTTAAAGTGGGCTTAGTTTCAAGCATTAACATGGTACTAAAAAAATAATGTTTTGAAACATTGAAGTTAATTAGCTTAACAAATAAAAAAGGTGACCCCTGGTGTACTACCTACAGATTTTTCAAGTGTATATTTCAACCCATTCCATGCTATGCCCTTCATTATAGCTTTGTTCAGGCCTGAAAGATTTTACTCTTTACTGTTTATTTTATTCTTTCAGTCAAAAAGAACTGATGGGATTTTGAGTCTCCTTTTGTCCATTTAGAATCTCACTTGGCCTTCATTTTGATCTTTGATTCTTCATCCAAGAATGCCCCAAGACTTTGATTTACAGCTATAAATTTTAAAAGAACAGTCTTTTTTTTTTTTTTTTTTTTTTTTTTTGGAAGTTGTTTCTTGGAATCACGGAAATGTATTTCCTTGTTCACCTGGACAGTTGTGGGTTAAGGGAAGAAATTCTTCCTTGATTTTCTGTCGCTTATCTCGCCTATAGATAAGTTCTGTTTAAATCCTGGGTCAGCAATTTGTGAGCTCCAGCAAGTTGCCTGGCATTTTTTGACTCATAGAATGTCACTTTTAAAATTGTTCCAGGGTCAATTAAATGCAGCCATGTATCAAATTATGCTTTGTAAATAAATACATATGACTTGCATCCTGCTCCAATGTAGTCAGAAACTGATATATTCCCTTTCATATGACATGAATCTTTAGAAGATTACAAATGAATTGAAGATTGGTGTAGGAGTCTGACCAAAGAAGACTTACGAGAGAGAAGACATGGGAGGACAGCTAAGATTACATAGCCAGGGGAGAAAAGGATGTTCTAACATATCTTTGATTAACAGACAGCACTTCTTCACAGAGGTAGAAAGCAGAGGTTTACTTTAACTTAGGACGGATTAGAAGAAATGGCCTTAATTTATACATGCAGGTGCTGTTTTATATTAATACCAATATTTCTCAACCTGGCTGTTGTTCAGTTGCTTAGTCATGTCAGACTCTTTGCAACCCCATTAACTGCCAGGCTTCCCTGTCCCTCACCATCTTCCACAGTTTGTTCAAACTCATGTCGATTGAGTCAGTGATGCCATCCAACCATCTCATCCTTTGTCACCCCCTTCTCCTTATGCCCTCAATCTTTCCCAGTATCAGTGTCTTTTCCAATGAGTTGGCTCTTTGCATCAGGTGGCAAAAGTATTGGAGCCTCAGCATCAGTCCTGCCAATGAATATTCAGGGTTTATTTCCTTTAGGATTGAGTACTTTGATCTCCCTGCTATCCAAGGGACTCTCAAGGATCTTCTCGAGCACCACAGTTCAAACGCATCAATTCTTCGGCACTCAGCCTTCTTCATGGTCCAACTTTCACATCCACACATGACTACTAGAAAAACCATAGCCTTGATTATATGGACCTTTGCTGGCAATGTGATGTCTCTGCTTTTTAATACACTGCCTAGGTTTGTCATTGCTTTTCTTCCAAGGAGCAAGCATCTTTTAATTTCATGGCTGAAGTCACTGTCTGCAATGATTTTGAAGCCCAAGAAAATAAAGTCTGTCACCGTTTCCATTTCTTCCCCATCTCTTTGCCATGAAGTGATGGAACTGGATACCATGATCTTGGTTTTTTGAATGTTGAGTTTTAAGCCAACTTTTTCATTCTCCTCTTTGACCTTTATCAAGAGGCTCTTTAGTTCCTCAGCCTGGGGTTACTCTCAAACTTGGCTGTACATTTGAGTCACCTGAGGAGCTTTAACAAATTGCTGATGCTGGGTCCTACCCCCAGAGATACTTACATATTCAGTTTAGGGCATGACCTATACATTGAAATAATAAAAAAAAAAAGTCTCTAGGTGATCCTCATATGCCACTAAGGCTGAGAACCACTGTTCCCTAGATTGAGAGACAGGAGAATGAGTTCTATCCTGGTGTGTGAGGTTCACATTATAGTTTCTCCAAGAGGTTTGGACCTTTTTTTTTTTTTCCCAAAAGCTCCTGGCTAACATGAATCATATTGCTTTGAATGGTGTAATGCATTAGCTCATTTGTACTATCATCTAGGGGCACATAGTTTGGAAGAGGCCATGAATCAAAGGACAGTTGGTGAACGAAGGAAACAAAATGAGTAGTGAAAGTTCCAAAGTATTAGAAGCCTTGCATGAAGTAAAGGTGGCAAATATAAACCCACAGAGGGAAAAGGGTGTGGGTTTTGGGATGTTTTGACCCAACATCCCGTTGGGTCATCACATTCTATTTCACAAATTGGATTTAAATTTCATGGTCTTTTATCCCTGATTTTAATACCACATGTCTCTAAATACATTGTCACAAAATTCTCAAGGATCACTAGAATAAAATTGCTTGTAATTCACTATTTCTTAAGTTGAATGCATAAGTTATAGCACTTCGGTGGAGAGGATGCTACAGCTATCCAAAGTGTCTGTGAGTGTATTTGGTCCATGGCAAGTGGTTTTGGACAGGACCAAATATCAAGGACTTTTTGGCATGGAACCAAATGTTGTATTGACTTCTGAGATAGGATAAGATGCTTCTGCCAATATCAAGGACTTCTTGTGTGGACCACTTATCTTATGGACCAGATGTCTTATGGATGAAATATCTTATGAATGTTTTGGACAGAATAAAATATCCAAAACCTTTTGCTGTGGAACAAATGCCTTGTTAATGTTTTGGACAGGACCAAATGTTCTGCAAAGATATGTTCAAAACTCATCACTTTCTAATATTTTACTACATGTTGTTATTATCTCTTTGTCTGTTGTGTCTGTATGGTAGAAACACTATAGAGTCATGAGCCACTGTAAAGAAGCTTCTCTTCCCAACTCCATGTTCAGTGATGACATGTGGGTAGCTTGAAATTGGCTGCACTGAGGGTATTTATATCATGGGAATAAGTAAATGCTACAAATTACAGATTGTTTCATCTCTTGTTTAAAGAGACTTAAAACGTACTTAAAGAGTACTCCTACTTAAAGAGTAATGGAGAAAATGTTAACCAGGCAGTTTAAAGTTGAGTGTCTGTAGATATTACATTGTAAAGAACATATAAAAAATTAAGCAAACATTCCTCTAGAATTTTTAAAGTGTTATCTGATATAGCAAAGAAATTACCCTAGTCATTGACAAATGAGTGGAATTCTGAATATACATTTTTGTTACTTCACTTTTGTCTTGTTAATATAAACCAAAATATCAACCAACAGTCATGTCAGAACGTGCAACCTTAGTTTGATTACATTTACAAGAGCTTAACTAACATCAATAGATGCATTCTGTGAGAGTCAAATGGTTTTATGGAATTAACGATTTAAAGACTATTGTGCACTTTTTATAATACAAACTTTATATGGAGAAATTTTTAATAACTCTCTATGTATAATTTTTCCCAGAAAACTAGTTGCTACTTATTTACAATTTAGTTGCCAAAACCCCTATGAAAAATAACTGTCACCACTGTTCACTAGTGAAATGTAATTAAAACCTCAATATGATACTACTACACTTTTACCAGAATGGCTAAAATTGAAATTACTGGAAATATCTAATGTAGACAAGAATATAGAGCATTAGGACTCACACACTGCTGGTTGGAGTTGAAAAGATCACTTTGGAGAACTGTTCAGTAGTATCTACCAAAAGTAAACATACGTACACCTAATGCTACATCTGTCCCCTACTGGGCATCTATCCAACATAATGAGCGCTAATGTCTGATAAAATAGATGAGCAAGAATGTTTATACCAGCTGTATTTATAATAGCCCAAACTAGATACAGTCTAAATGTCCACTGATGGTAAAATGGATAAAGTGCAATATAGCCAAACTGGAATACTTCAGAGAATTGAAAAAGAAAAAAAATATTGTTACACACAACAGCAAAGATAATCTCATAGTCATTATGTTGAATGAAAGAATACAGATGCAAATGGTATATGCTGATGGTTTCTACTTATATGAAGTTCAAGAACAGGCAAAACAAATTCATACTGGGAGAGGTCAAAATAGTGGTTACCTCTGGGGGGAGTATTGACTGAGAATATCAGTTTCTGTATTTTAATCTGGGTGTTGATGACATATGTAAGACACATTAAAAAATCAAACTAGACACTTATGATTTTTGTATTTTATGTAAATTTATGATATATCATTTAAAAGGTAAACGTTAGTTTAAATAATCCCCCAAGACTGATAGCAACTTCCTAGTGTAATCATAGCATACTAGGTTTTTACCAGTTAGAGATGAACTTGTAACTGTCCCCTCTAGGGCTGTGCAAGGCACAACTTGCAAACCCATGTGCCGCAGCCCTGACCACTGTGACCTGCAGAATCTTCTTTAAATGAAGCTTTTATAACATTACTGATTTCTCTTGATTCTTTGAGATGTTTTCAACCAATAGCCATAAATCCAAACTGCAGTTGACATTTTCACTTGAGCTAACAGGATTTTATGTTTATCCAAATGGATCTGTATGTTGTTTTGTTTGATCTGCTCTCCCACTCTGCAAAGATTTCTTTTTCCTTTTCCTTTTTTTTTTTTTAAATGCATCTCTTTGAAAATATTTATTCTTGGGGTTTGATTTTATCATCTAGGAAGGTGATTTTCAAGTTTGACTGATCGTCAGAATCACTAGACAAAGTTTCCTGGGCCTCTGCCCTCCTGTACTTGTACTTGTAGGTTTGGGTTCTGAATCCTGTTTTAATATCTCACCTGGAAAACTGTACAGATCTATCTGGTTTAGGAAACTACTATTGTTGTTGTTTAGTCACTCAGTCATATCTGAATCTTTGTGATCCCATGGACTGCAGCCCACCAGGCTCCTCTGTCCATGAGATTTCCCAGGCAAGAATACTGGAGTGGGTTGCCATTTGCTTCTCCAGGAGATCCTCCCAACTCAGGTATAGAACCTGCATCTCCTTCATTGTCAGGTGGAGTCTTTACCTCTGAGCCACCAGGGAAGCCCTTGGGAAACTACTAACCTACCACTTTAGCTGTTCTTCCAGCTGTGTGTAAGAGTCAGACGATAAATATCTTATCAGATCAAGTTCATATCTTAAAATGTTTATAACTCTGCATAAACGGCAGTGACTGCTCCACGGGATGATGTGGACTCTATTAATCAACAGCTTTTGGGAATAGCTGTCCAACTCTTTAAGAATAAGAATTCTAAATAATAATTTGACTGTGGTATGTCACTATGTGCATCACGGAAGGTTCATGACTGCTTAAATAATTTATTCAAGTTTGCCAAGAATTAGAACGAGAGTTACCAGTCTCAAATTTTTGGAAACCCTTGTCCATTCCATCTTTGACTGTAAGGCTCTAAATACTTCTTCAAGTTTTTAGTACCTCTGCCTCTCTCTGTGATTCCTAAATCTTCCCCAAGCAGGTTACTGAAGGATGGGTAGAATGGCATTGGGTTCAACATCCCAGCAAGTAGAAATGCATAAACAGTGTATGCTCATGTAGAGCATATGTATTTGACTTCACATATTAATGAGTGTGAACTGTTTTTACATAAAACTATTCCTGATGGCTTCTTTCTCTTAGTTCAAATACTACCCAAATCTTTATAGTTAGTATATTATTGAGGGATCTCTTCTAAGGAACAGTGGATTTTACCAAGGGGAGTTCTATAGTCATCTATTCCATCATGATCATTTTTAGATAAGGACACTGAGACCTAGAGATTGAAGGGCTTGCCTCAGGTCCTAGGGCCTGGAGTTAAAGAGTCAGGATGAGACTCCTGGTCACGTGCTGTTTCAGCCACACACAGTTCAGTTCAGTTGTTCAGTCATGTCTGACTCTTTGTGACCCCATGAACCACAGCACGCCAGGTCTCCCTGTCCATCACTAACTCCCGGAGTCCACCCAAACCCATGTTCATTGAGTTGGTGATGCCATCCAACAATCTTATCCTCTGTCATCCCTTTCTCCTCCTGCCCTCAATCTTTCCCAGCATCAGGGTCTTTTCCAATGAGTCAGCTCCTCGCATCAAGTGGCCAAAGTATTGGAGTTTCAGCTTCAACATCAGTCCTTCCAATGAACACCCAGGACCGATCTCCTTTAGGATGGACTGGTTGGATCTCCTTGCAGTCCAAGGGACACTCAAGAGTCTTCTTCAACACCACAGTTCAAAAGAATCAATTCTTCGGCGCTCAGCTTTCTTTATAGCCACACACAACTATTTATCTAAGAATGCTGGAGGAACCCAGACTACCAGACTAGGATCCAGTGAGTTTACAAATTCAATCCTTATCTAGACCATTAATTTTGCCCAAGGAAGCAGTCCCACAAAACAGTAATAGAGTTCCAGCCAGGCATTGAAAAATTCTACACTGATATATTAAAGAAGAGCTAGGCAAGAAAGATAAATGCTCCTCACACTCTATCTCTATTATAGAAAAGCAATTTAAAATATATTTTACTGAGTAGTGCCAGAACATTACTAAAATAGAAAGTTAATGCTTTTTCCTTTGGAAAAAAACTTTCTATAATGTGTAGATATTGTCATAGTAGAGACACTCCTGGGAAATGCTTGGTCAACTAAAATTGTTAAAAAGCTAAAATTGAGCATTGACTTGGAGGCAAAGTGAAATATATCTTCACACTTCTGTTCATTTTAATGGTAGCCAGAGACGCCTTCTTAATTTTTTCCTCAAGAAGATATTCTTGAGGGGAGAAAAAGGCTTTGGTAGCTAGTGTGGGGAAATTGATGGTAGCATCAGGCTGTTTGAGGACAATGTGCTGGGAATTCAAACCCTGTTGGAGGGAATGTAAATTGAATCGGCCACTTTGAAGAACAATTTGGCAGATTCTATTAAAATGAAAAATGCTTATCTCTTATCATTTAACAAGGCAACTTCCATGTGTCTGTTATTTTTAAAAAATGTCTTGGAATGTGTGCCCAATAAGGAATTTGCAAGGTTGTTTTGTATGTGTCAGAGTGAGCAACTGGACACCTGAATGCCCATCAGTAGGGAAATGGCTAGTTGAACTGAGAAACAGTCATACTATGGAATACTGTGCATCAGCTAAAAATCACAAGGGAGATCTTTATTGAATGAAAGAAGCAAGTTGTTGAATAATCAGAATAGTCACTGAGACTGTGCTTTCAAAAATCCTCAGAAAACAGTAATATATGACTGCTGCTTAGTTGCTTCAGTCATCTCTGACTCTGTGCAACCCTAAGGATTGCAGCCTGTCAGGCTCCTGTGTCCATGGGATTCTCTAGGCAAGAGTACTAGAGTGGGTTGCCATGCCCTCCTCCAGGGGATCTTCCAGACCCAGGGATGAAACCCAGGTCTCCTGCGTTGCAGGCAGGTTCTTTACCACTGAGCTACCAGGGAAACCCAATATATGTTTCTATAGGCACATAATTATTCATGAATCACATAGAGGTCTAGAATTTTGCTGCACAGTATAGTAGCCACTAGCCACAGAAAGCTATTTAAATGTAAATAGCTGTTCAACTGTAAAGAAATATAAATAAAAATTCAGTTTCTCAGTTGCATTACTTATGTTTCAAGAACTGAATAGCCACATTTGGCTAGTGACTACTGTAATGAACAGGTCTAGAAACAAACACAGCTGATAACAGGGCTACCTGTGGGGGCCATTAATTTGGGGATGGTGGTTTAAAAGTGCTTTTGATTTCTGGGTGACCTTTTAAAATGTTACAAATAGATTATATATGACCTGTATAATTTATAATACGGGCTTCCCTGGTGGCTCAGATGGTAAAGAATCTGCCTGCAATGATCCCTGGGTTGGGAAGATCCCCTGGAGGAGAGCATGGCAACCCACTCCAATATTCTTGCCTGGAGAATCCCCATGGACAGAGGAGCCTGGTGGGCTACAGTCCACGGGGTCACAGAGAGTCAGACCTGACTGAGAAACTAAGCACAGCACAGCACAGTTTATAATAACGCATTTGTAAACTTAAAAGTATGCCTAACAATAGGATTTCTAAAACTTTCAAGCTTTTACTCTGTAGATAAGTGTAAATTGATTTGGGCACACTGTCCTTCTAGCCAGTTAAATGTTTAAAAGCACACAAAAAAATAGAAAAATAAACTGCACACACATCATTTTTCCTACCTCTAACAAATGTCTGCTGAGCGCTTACCATATCTAGGCATTTAAAGTATGTAAAAGAAAAATGTTGCCTGCCATATCAATAAACAAAGATGCTGCAGCCATCAAACCATCAGGCACCACAGCCATCCCATGGTGCACCCTGTGGAGATTTAGATGGAGAAAACAGGATACTGGCCCTAGTTAGTTAAAGTTCATATCAGAGGAATGATTTCAATGAGCCGAGACTCTTGCATCTTCACATACATAGAAAAGTGCTAAATTCATTTACTTGAGATGTCTGATTTTTCTTTAATTAACCATAATCTTTTGCTGTTCCAACTACCTGGATTTTTTGTTTTTGCTTTTGTTTTTCAAAAACTCATATATCCTGGCTTCTCCCTTGTCTCTTTGGAGTAGTCTATCAGAGCCATCTGAGAGGCTGTCTCCCAGGCTTAAGTCCTCAGCTTGTCTGCCAAATAAAACATAATTCTCAGTTTTTAGGTTGTGCATTTTTTTCAATCAACAAATGTAAGGCTTTCAAGGCAACTGCTGCTTAACTGAAGTGTATTCACCATGGGTTCAATAAGAGTATTTCTTTGTCATTCATTATTTTTCCTTTGTAATGGGTTAAGTAATTACTGGTTGGCTTTATGCAGTGCTTGTATAATTTCATAACATAAATGGTATTTATTAGATTAGCTAGACTGTAGGCTTTTATAGTCATGTAATACTTTATTAGGGCTTAGAAATAATTATTTTGGAAAAAAAGCAGATTTTGTGAATATAATTAAGCAATCATTTGAACACTTCAAAGTGAGAATAACTTCAATGATTAATTCTTTAGATAATAGGTCAATAGCATGGTAGTGAATTTTGATGATGAGTGTTCTTGACAATGCTCCATATACAGAAAATGACACTGAGAAATCCCAGCTAACTCTTGTTGACCTAAAAAAAAATTCACAACCTAAAAGTTGAGAGTTATTTATGTTTTATTTGGTGGGAATGTGTAGGACTTCAAACCCAGGAGACAGCATCTCAGGTGACCCTGAGAGAACTATTCCAAGGAGGTGAGAGGAGGAACCAGGTTATACAGAAGTTTTACAACAAAGTTCAGGTAGTCTGAACTCAAAAGAATATGGTTAATTAAAGAAAACCAGATAACCCAAGTTAAGGAATTTAGTGCTTATTTTTGTATGGGAAGATGCAACAGTCTGGGCTCACTGAAATCATTCCTTTGATACATCACCTATGGGGTGCCAATATCTTGTTCTCACATCCTGAGCTTTGGAAAACTCAGCAGTGGCCATAGGACTGGAAAAGGTCAATTTTCATTCCAATCCCAAAGAAATGCAATGCCAAAGCAATGTTCAAAATTTTCCAAGTTAGGTTTTAATAGTACATGTTATCGAGAACATCCATGTTCAAGCTGGATTTCAAAAAGGCAGAGGAACGAGAGATCAAATCGCCAACATCTGTTGGATCATAGAAAAAAGCAAGAGAATTCCAGAAAAACATCTACTTCTGCTTCATTGACTACACTAAAACCTTTGACTATGTGGATCACAACAAACTGTGGAAAATTCTTAAAGAGACGGGGACACCAGACCACCTTACCTGCCTCCGGAGAAATCTGTAAGCAAGTCAAGAAGCAACAGTTAGAACTGGACATGGAACAACAGACTGGTTCCAAACTGGGAAAGGAGTACCTCAAGGCTGTATATTGTCACCTTGCTTATCTAACTTTTATGCAGAGTACATCATGAAAAATGCCCAACTGGATGCAGCACAAACTGGACTTAAGATTGCCGGGAGAAATATCAATAACCTGAGATATGCAGATGACACCACCTTTATGGCAGAAGCATAAAGGAGCTAAAGAGCCTCTTAATAAAGGTGAAAGAGGAGAGTGAAAAAGCTGGCTTAAAACTCAACATTCGAAAAATGAAGATCATGGCATCCAGTCCCATCACTTCATGGCAAATAGATGGAAAAACAATGGAAACAGTGACAGACTTTATTTTTGGGTGGGGGGCTCCAAAATCACTGCAGATGGTGACTGCAGTCATGAAATTAAAAGATGCTTGCTCTTTGGAAGAAAAGTAATGACAAACCTAAAGAGCATATTAAAAAACAGAGACATTACCAACAGAGGTCTGTCTAGTTAAAGGTATGGTTTTTCCAGTAGTCATGTATGGACATGAGAGTTGGACCATACAGCTTTCCTAAGCTGTATGCCAAACAACTGATGCTTTTGAACTGTGGTGTTGAAGAAGACTCCTGAGAGTCCTCTGGACAGCAAGGATATCAAACCAGTGAATCCTAATGGAAATCAGCCCTGAATATTCATTTGAAGGACGGATACTGAAGTTGAAACTCCATACTTTGCCCACCTGATGCAAAGAACTAACTCATTGGAAAAGACCCTGATCCTGGGAAAGATTGAGGGCAGGAGAGGAAGAGGGTGACAGAGGATGAGATGGTTGGATGGCATGCCTGACTCAATGGACATGAGTTTGAGTAAGCTCCGGGAGTTGGTGATGAGCAGGGAAGCTTGGCGTGCTGCTGTCCATGGGGTCGCAAAGAGTCGGACATGACTGAGCGACTGAACTGACTGACTGAGCTTCCTTCTTCAGGGATCAGCATAGGAAGTGGTTCCCTCAGTGGATGGCTCAGGAGGGAAAGAATCTACCTGCAACGCAGGAGACATGGGTTGGATTCCTGTGTTGGGGAGATCCTCTGAAGGAGGAAATGGCAACCCACTCCAGTATTCTTGCCTGAAAAATCTCATGGACATTTTTAGGAGCCTGGTGGACTGGATTCCAAAGGGTCATAAAGAATCCAACACAACTGAGCAATCACACAGGCAAGCACATTAGGGAGTGGCTGCAGTCAGATGGCTGCTAGATGGCAGATATTCTTTCCCTCCTGAGGTCGCTCAGTGCTCACAGTTCGCCCTTGTGATGGTTGCAGTTGTTGGTGACTGTGGCATCTCTGTTTACTGATGTGGCAGGAAATATTCCATTTCTCTCTGAACACAGCAAAGAGGGAGTCTTGTGTCCCCAGGTATACAAAGATTAGCATCCTCATTATACACAGAGAACCTAGTTATAGTATTTGGTCAATTAAATGCTTTCAGATTAATTAAATCATATCCTGGAAACAGTCTATTAGTCTTAAATAACTCTTTAAATTTCAATAAATAATACAGAAACGGGCAAAGAATTCTACCACATTTGTTAAATAATCTGTTCTTTCAACTTCTATCAAGTCTTTTTTTTCTTCATCTTAAAATATGGATCTAATATAGCAGTATTTTCTTTTAGAGTTCAATCTTTTTGAATGTATATGCTCATTTGAAAAAAGTTTATAAAAGTTACTTAAAATTCATTATTTATGAAAATATCAACAACAAATTTAAGCCCTACACAAATTGCTAAATATAAATTTAAAATAACGCCACCTAAGTGCAAGTTAATTGCCCTTATTTGCTAGACTTAAATTGCCAAGTATCTCTACTTATTTTTGTGGCTGGATACTTATGGAGTGATCCATGAACTGGCATTGACAGCACCTTGGAACTTTGGAATCAAGCCCCACACCCCAGGCCTCCTGAATCGATATCTGTATTTGGCATGGTCTCCAGGTGATTCTTAGATATACTAAAGCTTGAAAAATAATCATGTAGCTTTCAGTTGCCTTTGCACATCCTCTCATTGACAGTTCTATATAGAGCCATGCTTCTCTAACCCATTAGCCTGTGGACGGCCTTTCAACTACGCTCTCTGTAGAGTTGTCATTTAGAGTCACAATCCCAGCTAGTTCATAGCCTCTCATAGCCTCTAAAGATATTTGATAGCTATCTCATAGCTTCTGCTAAAGTGTGCCTTTTACAAGGGGAAATACACCAATTAAGGAGGAGGGTGGGATTAATGTCAGGGCAGGAGCATAACAATTACCTTCCGTCTAATAGAAGATGGTACCAGGGCAGCAGACTTCCCAAGGTGACTCAGCAGTAAAGAATCCACCTGAAATGCAGGACACCACCTACAATACAGATAGATGCAGGTTCAGTCCCTGGGTCGGGAAAATCCCCTGGAGAAGGAAACGTAACCCACTCCAGTATTCTTGCCTGGGAAATCCCATGGACAGAGGAGCCTGTAGGGCTATAGTTCATTGGGTCACAAGAGTTGGACACGATTTAGTGAATAAGCCACCTTCACCGTCAGGGCAGCACCTGAAAGCATTCTGTTTGACTGCTGTTGAGTAGGAAAAGAGAGCTGCATAACAGAAGCCAGGGAAGCTTCATATTATCTATCAGCCGTGTTCAAGAAGATGTTTGTAGTAAGTCCAGCTAAGTGTTTCTGGAAATACCCAACTCTGGACATGCTGGAAGATGCAGTAGATTCAGAGCCAAGCAAGCCTGCTTTCATAAATCACATTAGTATATTAAAAACTATCTAAAAGCATATCACATTAGCATAATTAAAGCATATTAAAAGACATATTAAAGATCTTATTGTACAGAAGCCTCGAAACCTATTTAATTATATTCAACTCATCCACACACACACACATATATTTATCACAAAATGCTTTTTATCCCCATGCAACACTCATTAAAATTGGCCAAAACTAGTCTTTGTGAAATGTGAGTGCGCAAGTTTCTCTTATTGCCCCAAAGTTGCGATAAGCCCTGAAGTTTTGGAAAATCCAACGTTATGTAACAGTGAATATATCTATCTCTGTAGTTTCACTATTTTAAAACAATGCTTTGATTCCAAATATTAAATTAACAGGCATTGCTCTCCTACTCTGTCTCCCAAGCTGTGACTCAGATGTAAGAGCAAATTTTTTTACCTACTTAGGGAAGGAATTTTTTCAAGTTTCGGGGCCATAAAAGCATTAGTAAGATACCTGGTTAGTGCAGCACACTCTTATGTTCCATCTTTAATATCTTAAATATTAAATTTATCTTTTTCATTTTTCCTTTCAAAGCACCATCTGTGGCACATACCATCACTCCATGCAAATGCAAGAGGCCGTAGTGCCTCAGAATGCGCTTGATAACAATTTTTCTTCAGTGGCAACTAAAACTTGCTGTTGAAGACAGCATCTAGTTTTCTTTATTTAGCATTCTAAAACCCTAGTCAAATTATAAGACTCTTAACTAGAGAGCTAAGTTCCTGTGAAAGTGAATGAACTTGTTCAAGGTGACTTACATGTATGCTCAGTCATGTCCAACTGTTATGACCCCGTGGACTGGAGCCTGCCGGGATTCTCTGTCCATGGGATTTTCCAGGCAAGGATACTGGAGTGGGTTGCCATTTCCTACTCCAGGGGATCTTCCCAACCAACCCAGGGATCGAACCCAGGTCTCCTGCATTGGCAGGCAGATTCCTTACCACTATGCCAAGGTGACTTAGTCGGCTAATTACAAAACTGGGACCAAAACTCCAGTTTCTGTGATATCTTTTGTAAAGCATCCCACATGAATGACTAAGTTTCAGAAGGCTTCTTACAGTTAGGTATAAAAAGTATCATCTCTAAAAACAATTTAGTTATGAGGGATCATTGCCTAAATATGTTAAACTTAAAAAAAACAAGTCTCCAGCTACAATTATAAACCTCTGTGTCATGGACTTTCCATGAAATAACTTTTGTCTCCTAAAAACCATATCCAAAAAACAGAAGGACTAAAACAGATGTTATGTGTCAGAGTCAGAGGGAGGCTTTCTAGTTATATTATGCTAATTAGAGAAAAACTTTAAAACTCCTTTCCTGGGATCAGTGGGGGATGGATACAGAGACTGAAAAATGAGATGAGGAAATTTATTCCTTGGTGTTGAGATTTGACTAGATCACTACTGTATTCTATTACTGTGAGCTTGGGAAACATGTTGAATTTTGTTCACTAACATGTCTTTGGAGAAGGCAATGGCACCCCACTCCAGTACTCTTGCCTGGAAAATCCCATGGACGGAGGAGCCTGGTAGGCTGCAGTCCACGGGGTCGCTAAGAGTCAGACACGACTGAGCGACTTCATTTTCACTTTTCACTTTCATGCATTGGAGAAGGAAATGGCAACCCACTCCAGTGTTCTTGCCTGGAGAATCCCAGGGACGGGGCATCCTGGTGGGTTGCCGTCTATGGGGTCGCACAGAGTCGGACATGACTGAAGCAACTTAGCAGCAGCAGCAGCAGCAGCAGCAACATGTCTTTATGGGGACAAAAACAGCAAAAGGCTCTGAAGGTCTACCCAAGTTCATTTGTGCTCTGGAAAGTATCTTCTTTGTAATACAATGGACAATTTTGGCGAGTTTGGAGATCTTTGGTTATGAAGAAATACCTGTCAGAGACTCAAAATACCATTACTAATGGGCATTGGTTGGAGATACATTTACTTTAAAAGTGGACATACTTTCACTTCAAAAACTTGTGACAAATATTTTGTAGATATTAGTTTGCACATATCAAATTATGTGAACTCATTTTGCTGCTGCTGCTAAGTCGCTTCAGTCATGTCCGACTCTGTGCAACCCCATAGACGGCAGCCCACCAGGCTCCCCAGTCCCTGGGATCCTCCAGGCAAGAATACTGGAGTGGGTTGCCATTTCCTTCTCCAATGCATGAAAGTGAAAAGGGAAAGTGAAGTCGCTCAGTCGTGTATGACTCTTAGTGACCCCGTGGACTGCAGCTTACCAGGCTTCTCCATCCATGGGATTTTCCAGGCAAGAGTACTGGAGTGGGGTGTCATTTTACTGAGAATATCTTATTAATTTACTTGACATTTTTTAAAAACACACAAAAGCAGTCTATTGTAGTGATTATATGCATGGGCCCTGTTCTTGATCTGCTTTAAAATCCCAACTCTACTATCTACTGGGTATGTATGAACTTAAGGAAGTGTTTTTAATTTTGATGCCTCAGTTTTCTCAACTTTAAAATGAAGGCAATAGGGCCTGCCTCATTAGAGTGATCACAATGACCAAATTAAGTAGTGATGCAAAGTGCTTGCACTTAGGGCATTTTGTTTTGTAAAATCTAGAGAATTGCTCATTCAGTATGCTAGGGGATAATCCACTATAGACAGAGTAGAATAGGGGATTTTTTGGTCTGCAAGTTAAAGGCAAAAATGGCTAGCTATTCTTCTCATTGAAAGAAGACCCAGAAATATCAGATACTGTGCTAAAATTTTAGTGACCATCAGACCCTATTTTCTTTATTGAAGTTTGGCTAATACTTAGAACATTCTAGTGTTTCATTTTAGCAGAGTAATCAAGAAAAATTCTTTTCTAGTATCGGAAGCTTTTTTAGGTGACTGTATCAAGAGAAAAGGAAAGAATCTTACCTAAACTGTATTGCAGGTTTATTATTTTTTTTTTCTCAGAAATAAAATGAACATGCTGTATAAATGTGGCTGGTATAAGTTGTGCCTATAAAAAGGTAACTTATATTTCAAATTAAATGTTAGTTTACTCTGTCAATAGATAGATTCCTAACATTTAGCTTTAATCTGGGGGTGGGGGGTAAGCCCATTTACTAGATTTAATCTAGAAACAAAGCCCATGTAATCTTTCTATTAAAATGAATTGAGCTTGAAAAAAGACTTTGTCTGTGCAAAATGTAGCTCTAATATAAATCAAGCAATTATATTTCTTTTGTTCAATAAGCCCTAGATGCCTTTTTTTACATTAACAGCCTTTTGATTATTAATTTAGGTGAACTACACTTAATTAGATGAACTATATAATTGATTATGATTATTTTTTCTCTTTCTTTTTTAAATTATGAAAGTATGATAACACATGTACAGGAGACTTGGAAAATACAGAACAAAGTTACATATAGTTCCACTTTATATTACAATTTGCTTTAAGCAGTAAATCCTTCTTATTCTTATGTGATCAGCCTCTTCTTTCTATTTCTACACAAATTTATATTGAAACAGAACTGTGAAGATAAATAGCCTTCAGAATCACCCTTCTCCAAATTATAATACATAATGCCACCAAATTTATCTTATTTAAACCTCTCTATATATTATTTAGCTACATCCAAAATAGATAATTTTTACTCACTTTTCCACAGGAGTCTAAAAATCCAACATCTCTCACCTCCCCTAGACTGCTCACTCCCCAAAATATCATGTTATTCTTCTTCCACATGTACTTTCTTTCAAGGCCTAATTTAAGTCCTGCTCCTTTTTTGAGTTATTGTTCCATTGGTCTAGATATATTTTAGTTACTCCTTTAAATCTTTGAGGCACTGATTGTTTTTATTACTAGTTTGATACTTATCATTTGTTTTCTCTATTGCAGGGTTTGTATATATCTTCTATTTTCAAATAGATACTTTACTGTATTTAATCTCTACTAACCAGCCCAGTACCTAATAAATGTTCAATGATAACGATGATTTGAAAGCCTTGTTCTACACTGTTCAAAAGGATAACATAATTTTATCATAAGAATAAATTCTAAATAAAAATAATCATAAGAAAAATATAAAATATATATTTATATAATTTAGTTATATATTTTAATATATATTAAAATAATAATATAAAATGATTTTAGAATGTATTATTTTGTAAAGTAGAAAACTACCATTTCATTTGAAATTCAAATGAAAACACTTTAATATCGAAGGTACACAGGCACATAGATGAAAAAACACTGAGGAATTCTACCTCAATCTGCCCTCACTTGAATAACATGCCTTTGTAAGAATTTCATGACTTGGCATGTTTCACAGGTTGTCACTGTGTATGTCCTGAGTAAAGCCAAGGAAAGAATTTAGTGTTAATTAAACCAGGAGCTCAGGGCACTCAGATTTCTATTTTCCATCATCAATTTTAAATACTGAATTTGCTTTCCTTTTGGGGTGATTTGATATAGATTTAAAATAAGAGACCCTGGCACTTCATAGACAAAACTCTGTTGTGCATTGTTGAACTAATGACTTTGCGTAAGTTATTTTTCCTCCTTATGCTCTCTTTGGTAAAATAATGTTAATGACATAAAACCCTAAGAGTTATTACAAGAATCAAACGAAAGACCCTGGCACAAACTTGCTATCTACTAAGCGTAAATATCTGTAAGTTCCTTGTATCACTGAGAGACAGGTTTCATTTACTGGGTATTTACTCTGTACCAAGCTCTCTTCATATACTTTGTATCATGGATATTAACACATCAAATCTTTGCAGTATTCTTATGCAATAGCTATTATTCTCATTCTATTTCACACATGAGAAACTAAGCCATAGACAAGTGAAGTACACAGCTAGTAAATATCATAGCTGCAGTTCAAAACATGCTTTGAGTTCCATACATATGTTCTTAACTGTTAAACAACATAATCTCTCCCACTATCAGATAATTTCCATGGACCACATCCTCTAGACAATATGAAAATATGAAAAGCAGTCTCATTTTAATGCACTGTTTACTTAACTAAAACGTGGTTGGGGGAAATATACAATGCATTCCGTAGTTGAGTATAACTCATTTTAATTTATCCATTCTTTTGAATTAGCTGCACCATTGCTCCCTTTGAATTGTGAGAAATCCAGCCTTGTTTGTTTTTACCTAGGCAAGGGCACACTTTTAAGTCTTTGTCCCATAACCTGTACAAATCTTATTTCTTATTTGTGTTGCTGCTTATGAATTATGAATTATACAAATGTTTTCAAGGATTCCAAAAACCTGAAAAAACAGATTTTGAAAATCCACAGAAAGGTATCTAGGAAAGTTTTTATTAAGTTGAGATGCTATCTGCTGTTCTAGGCGTGGGTGCTTTTATCAAAACATTTTGCCCCACTTTCAAATTTCCACTCGTTAAAATCTAAGGCCTTATTTGGTTGTCACAGTACTGTGTTTTTCAGAAAAGTTTCTGGCAGCTAGTTTTGAAAAGATTTTGTTTGAAAAAAAAAAAAAAGGAAAAAGCAAGCTCTGTAGTCCTCCTGTTGGAAGAGTTCCCCTGACCTTCTGCATTATTATAAAGAGAATTGCCTATTTATCCAAACCTCCTCCACCTGGTTATCATCAAAACTTTACAATTTGTGCTTCCTAAGGCAGTTATTTTCAAGCATGATTTTGTAACACTGCAGGATCTTACAAGCTCTTTCAAGGAGGTGGCAAATAATTCTCAAAACAAAATTAATCCTATTTTCAAAAAGGAGCATGCATGCCATATAATATTGGGGGGCATTCAGGAAGGTAATTGTAGATGTCAGGAAATTGAACAAATAATGACAGAAAATGGGCACCTGTATAGAGGTAGCCAACTCTGCTTCTACAATGGAATCTTAACATGCACCAAGTAATGGGAGACTTGCCAAATGCCTCTGTTCTATCTTAGTCCATGTTTAACCATGATTCTCAATGAGTTTTTTTTTTAATAGAATAATCTTATATCTTCTATTTTAGCTTAGTTGTGATTATCTACAAAGTGCCCAGTGTCTTTGAGCATCCACATTACCGGCCAAATATGAGAAGAATAGCTTGTAAATATTTTACTCCTCTTAAGGAAAGGTCACTGAAAGCAAACCCTAGAACCTAGAATCCTCTGAACTCAATGAATGTCCCAATATAGATCCTGTAGCATTCTCAGTCCTATCAATACCTTTATTTGGTCACTGAGCAGCACTTTTGTCTACTTAAAGCCAGCCTTTTAAATATCTCCAGTTTCCAGGCTCTCCTCTGGGTACCTGGGCTACACTTTGTCCTGTCAATTGCTTTGCACTTGCTTGATTATCTTTAAATATCGTAATATCCTAGACACTCCATAGAGTACCTAGCACAAATATACCCATCAGTGTTGAATGAAACAAGTCTTTAGAGAGTGGCAATTTTTTTTTTCCATTTTGTCATGTCGGTTTACTACTTATTGGTTTTTTTCCCCCCTTCACTTTATCCTGTTATCTGAACTTTTTATATCTACAAGCCTGAATAGGTTTTATATCTACTAACTTCATTTGTTTTTAGTCTTGAACAAGACTTGCTTACTAATTCCTTATTGTATTTTCATGTTCTAATCCCTCAATCTGAGTGGTCTTTTGTGTTAACTTCCTTTCCATTAATTGTTGATTCCCTCCCTTCAAGCTGTACTGCACTCAGCATTCTCTCTTCACTCATGCACACCATTCTCATTGTTATTTTTCTGCGCCTGATAATTTCACTCTGTAGATGTTCTGGTGTCTTTTTCCGAGCATAGTGTAGTCCTTTCCATTAAATTACGATCTCTTTGAATGTAAGCAGGTACTCCTGTTTTGTACAACTTCTAATGTAATTGTCAGGCCCTCAGCCCATTTTTCAGAAATTTGGTATCATTTTAATCATTACATATACCAAATTTTCTGATGAAGTCAAGGTACATGTGTACTGTTAAATTATTATAGGTACACCAAATGGTGGCCCTGGGCTTATATGGTCCAATCCTCAGAGTATCCTTTTCTGTAACATTTTAAATGCAAGGAATTAAAACTTCAGGTGGAACACCCAAGGAAGGAAATAGGAGGAACTTTTAGAATCCACCTCACAGTAATTATAGAAACCAAAAAATAACTGGATCAGGCTACTCTGTTTTCCATTTTATCTGAATGTATTTCCTAACTCCTTCTTAAGTTATTGTGTTTTAAAGTTTTTAAAAATATTATTAGATCCTGAGAAATGTGCTTTGATTTCCATCTTGAACTGTCTGTAGCATCACTAGGCTGCTGGGGACATCTATAATCAAAGGTTTGGATTCCCTTTCAAATGCATATCTGAAGCTTGTACTTCTGGTGGCCATATAATGAGATTTAACAGGCTTTATTACCTACTTACTTGAATTGTAATATTTAATTCTTCTTTCCAGTAGCAAACTAAGTAGGCAAGAAATAATTTCTTCTATTTTAAACCTACTTTGAGTGAGTTTGTAGAAGCTATTCTGATCACACATAAAAATCTTATATTAAAAACAACTGAGGAAATAACTATGGAAAGCCAGAAAGCTAGATTTATTTCTTTTATAGTTGAATAAAATGTCTATACCATAAGCAATGATTGAAACTTTAAAAATCATTTTTAAATCCCCATATGAAAGCAGTCTGTTCCTCTGGAGTGTCATCAGTTTAAATGCAAAGATATAACAAATACCATTTGGGGCTGTAACTGTGTTGTTCCACGCTTTGAAAGGGCTTTCATTAGGCTAAACGACACAACCTGTGATGTGTTCCATATGTAGTATTTTGAAATCTTTTGTTTGGCTTCTAACTAGACAGAAAGAGGAAAAGAAAGAGTCCATTTTCTCCTCTTGGGATTTGTCTTACAAGGACCATCAGATGGAGCTGAGCAAACAGGGAACTATTTCTCCTTGTCTAACTCCTGTTTGTTTATTCCCCCCTTATAAAAACCGAGGGACTAGCAATTTCTTTTATGAACGGGGACCTCAGGGAGATAAATAGACCTTGCGGGAGAGGAAGGTCAAGTTCAAAGTTTTTCTTTCCTCTGGATTCAGGAATAAGCAAATGAAAAGACTGGCCAAACAACGGGCAGCAGGCATCTGATGGTTAAGCCCTAACCGCTCCCCCCCCACCCCCCGCCCCGGACGTTTTATGTACATAAGCAGAAGTCGCTGGAGCAGCTGCGGCGCATTAGTTCCAATAGTTTAGCAGGCTGTTTCGTAGCGCTGACAGAAGCCTCGCTCGCTGTGGCTTCCCTCCATGTTCCTCTGCCCCGCGAGCTCGGCGGTGAGCCTTGGCAGGGGATCGGCAGAGGAGGGGTGACGTTCGCGAGGCTTCCGCCGTGGAGTGCACTCGCCTCCCCTGCTCCCAGCCCCGTCTCCGCCGAGAGACTGAGGCAGGCGGCCGAATGAACTAGCAGCGGTTGGTTCCGACCTGCTTCCCCGGACCTCTCCCCGGGAGCCGAGTGAGGCAGTCACTGGAAGGAGGCCAGGCAACCACGTTGCCCTGGATCACTGCCAAGTGTACAAAGTTGACCGCGAAAATGGCTCAGCAGACGACAAGCCCGGACACTTTAACAGTCCCTGAAGTGGATAATCCGCATTGTCCAAACCCCTGGCTGAACGAGGATCTTGTGAAATCCTTGCGGGAAAACCTGTTGCAGCACGAGAAGTCCAAGACCTCAAGGAAATCGGTGTCTCCCAAGCTCTCACCCGTGATTTCTCCGAGAAATTCCCCCAGGCTCCTGCGCAGGATGCTTCTCAGTAGCAACATCCCCAAACAGCGGCGGTTCACCGTGGCACATACGTGGTAAGGTTTGCACGGATGAGCAGACATGGTGGCCAGGTGCCTCTGGGTGATTTTTGCGCCTCCTGCCTTTCACTTTAGGGGAAGGAAGGAGAGTGGAGGACCGTCTTCACTCCTCACCCATGATTTATCGGAAATAATCTACCTTAGTATAAATCCCACAGATGTCCAAGTCAGGGCAGAAATCCTTGAGATTGGTAATAATCCTTTGACATGGGTGGTGCTCCAAGTTCAATTCCTATTGCAAGTTCCTACAAGAAAACTGGATTCCAGATGTCAAATAAGAATGCAGGTTTTTTTTTCCAATACTGACATGGTGGCGTTTCTTTGATTCCTAAGCTAGTAGCCCTGCCAGATCCTGCAACAGCCTATGGGGGGAAAAGACCAGAAAGGAGAGAAGAAAATCGTAGTTTGTTCTCTTTCCTGCATGACCCCCCGATTCAACAGAGATGTGTATGGAGCGTGTGGGTGGGTGGGTGTGTGTCCCAGTAAAACCCCTCCTAGCTGCTGACTTTAATATATTTGTAATCTCAACGTGCCTTTTCAGTGGGTTTAGGAATGCCAGTGCAAAAAGTTTCAGGCTGGTACTTGGCAATATTGCTCTGTTCTTCGCATATGAATTCTTTGACTGTTTTGTCAGTATTTTTATTTGCTATATGCATGTTTTTATCTGCTGTAATAGGTTACTTTGTTTTATGCGTATGGTGCCAGCTAGGTGTCTAGACAATTCTTGGTATTTTCATGCTGTCATAAAACAAATATTAAAATAAATCATTGCGTGAGCTTATTATGGTGTTTCTGCCTGAGAAGAGGCAATTCTAGGCTATGATCAGAGAAAGAGGGATCTGTGATACACAGTTGGTTAATTTTAGGCAGTAGTAAGTTCTATACACTACTCCATGTTTTGGCAAAATGAATATTAATTATGATGAAGGAAACAGGCATAACAAAAAGTAGTGACTGACTGAATAGAAAAAAAATAGAAACTGATTTTTATACAGCTTTTTCACAGAACATGAAAAAGTATACTAGAAATGGATAAAACAGAACAAACCACCACCCCCCCCAAAATAAATCCAGAATCAAGACTTCTAGGAAAGAAGCAACAATAAAAGGAAAGAATCAAAATCTAAACTTAAGCAACATGACCCTACCCAGGCATGCATTCATGTCAGAGATGAAAACAGCCAACAAAGGAAATAAAAGGCATTCCCCACCCAAAGAAATGTCTGACCTTAGAATTGTCATTTTAAATAGCTAGATCTTTGATCTGGGAAGTGTTATTATTGTCCCCAAGATTTTAACTAAGTGATATTTCTAAGTTTAGTTAGATATAAGGCTCCTAAAAGAGGTAAGACGAACATTGAATTTTTCAGTCTTAAAAAAATGATGAAGAAGGATGACTTCTCTCTCAGGGAGATATTTGTGAAAAAAATTTGTCAGAAATAAGCAGTGAATGAAAGGCGTAGGTGAACTCTGGGAGATGCTCTGAGGGAGAGGGATGGCTTGAGATGAAATATCAAGTGCCTGAACAGGAGAGCTGGCTGGAGTTCAGAAAGGGTCAGAGCCAGAATCTGGGCATGTGCTGTCCCTTTTGGTTGAGATGCCTTTTAAATTATAGTTCCTAAAGTGTACCTGTTGCTGAATGGGTAAGCCTCCACGCAGACACTTCATTTTTGTTGGAGTGAAGCAACCTCAAGTTCAACTGAAGGTTATCGGAACTATTTGGACATGTTGAGATGTAAGGAAGGCAGGAAATCTCATGAAAACAGGCTTTCTTTTGAAATTTCTGGCACTTCCTTTTCTGATGCTGTTTGGAGAAGCTCCAAGAGCACAATTTCTGCCAATCCTTCGTTGTGGTGTCTCCACCAGATGAAGGAGATGTCGAAAGAGCAATGGAAATGAGAAAGAAAAATCGTGATATCAGTTCTCAGTAACTTGAGGGCAGACAGTATCCCTCATGGAAAAAGCATCCGGCCCGGCAGTTGGAAAGAGTACTTCACATTTTCCTTATTGGTTCAACAAGACCCAAGATGTTCATAATACCCATGGGCGTCTTTTGACAAATATCATTCCATCTGTGCTTTCACTATTGGACTAAGCATGACCCAGAATTTTTAAAATATATTCCGAATTGTGCTGATTATACACACACACACACACACACACACACACACACACACACACACAAATACATATTGATATCTAAACTGCTGCCACTACCACCACCATGCTCAAATCCTCTCCTCCTCTTCAATTAGATAGTCATTTAATTACACACCTGCCTCAGAATGTTGTTTCCTATGCCTGATACGCCCTTCCATTCAATATGCATATGTTTACTACCTACTGAATCCGAAGTGTTCATCTTGTACCTGCTGATTACAAAGTTGAACAGGAGCTATTCCTTGATTTCAAATTACTTACACTACAGTATATATATATAAAAAATCACATTGGAAAGCATCTGGTTAAGATAATCACTTTGCTCTACAACATACTCTCCAAATCTTAGTGGACTGACACAGTAAATATTTATTTCTTGCTTCTGCTTCTTGTGGGGGGCTAGCCTGACCTGGGTAGCTCAGGGACCCCGGCTCCTATTATCTTATGGTTCCGCTGTTAGTAACACATGGTTTCCAAGTTTGCCGGGCTCAATTGAATCAGAGGAGAAGATCACAGAAGATGGCATTGGTGAGTTTTTATAAGGCAGGCCTAGAATTGCACCCATTACTTATCCCAGGATTCCCCAGAAAGAAGTCAGTTCTGCGGCCACATCTAACAGCAAAGGAGGCTGGGAAACCTATCTCAGTCCTGTTACCAAAAAAAAAAAAAGCGCAAGTCGCTCAGTCGTGTCCCGACTCTTTGGGACCCCGTGGACTATACAGTCCATAGAATTCTCCAGGCCAGAATACTGGAGTGGGTAGCTTTTCTCTTCTCCAGGAGATCTTCCCAACCCAGGGATCAAACCCAGGTCTCCTGCACTGCAGGCTGATTCTTTACCAGCTGAGCCACAAGGTAAAACAGATGTGGGTAATGGCCGGCCCGTGTCAGTCACAATGTGCTAATGGCTATTAGTTCTCCCTCTATACCATAGTTGAGTTTGTAGAGTAACATCTGTGATGAACATTTCTGCAGACCTGCTGGATGAGGATCATATAGAGCAATTCTGTTTTTTGACAAGTCTATTGACTGGGAAGTCCTTGCTTATATACAACTGAAATCTCCTTCCCTGCCATTCTTGCTTCCTGGATCTGCTTTGGAAACTCCACAGCTTCAGTCTCTCGCATCTTCCATAATTTAGACCTTAAGGCAAGAAGCTTGGAGTAACCCATCAGAGAGCCAAGACCTTACTCTATTCATCTTGATAAGCCCATTAATCAACATAGTCAGTGTTATCATGCTTTTTTAAAATTCTTCTCTTTTCTTAACTAAACACCCTAAGTTATTTCATGTTTATTACTCCTTGGAAGAAAAATTATGACCAACGTAGATAGCATATTTAAAAGCAGAGACATTACTGTGCCAACAAAGGTCCGTCTAGTCAAGGCTATGGTTTTTCCAGTGGTCCTGTATGGATGTGAGAGTTGGACTGTGAAGAAGGCTGAGCACCGAAGAATTGATGCTTTTGACTGTGGTGTTGGAGAAGACTCTTGAGAGTCCCTTGGACTGCAAGGAGATCCAACCAGTCCATTCTGAAGGAGATCAGCCCTGGGATTTCTTTGGAGGGAATGATGCTAAAGCTGAAACTCCAGTACTTTGGCCACCTCATGCAGAGCTGACTCATTGGAAAAGACTCTGATGCTGGGAGGGATTGGGGGCAGGAAGAGAAGGGGATGACAGAGGATGAGATGGCTGGTTGGCATCACTGACTCCATGGACGTCGGTTTGGGTGAACTCCGGGAGCTGGTGATGGACAGGGAGGCCTGGCGTGCTGCGATTCATGGGGTCGCAAAGAGTCGGACACGACTGAGCGACTGAACGGATGCTGTATTTATCAGGTTGATCTTGGTTGTTCTTAACCAGGCTTCATTTGGATTTTCATAACCTATTTAAAAAGTAGTTTACTGAAAAAAACACAATGCTCCATGTGCCATGTGACCCTTGGACAGGGAGTATCTGAGAAGTCAAATTACTTACATTAAAATTTGACTTCCCATTTACTAGTTGTGTGATTTTGAACAAGTTACTTAATATAGGCTTATTTCACTTGTACCCAGTTTCCTAGGATTCATAATAGTATTCACTTGGTGTTGTGGTTTTATTAAGTATATTAATGTGTAAATTAAAGTATTTTGCATGGGGACAGACACTTAATGAGGGTCATTATAAGCTAATATTTCCTTTATTATGTGTCCATTAATCCAGTCTTGCTCAGGCTGAATCTTAAAGCAGGATGTGACTTAGTTACCAAAGGACTTCCTTGGTAGCTCAGCTGGTAAAGAATCTTGCAATGCAGGAGACCCCAGTTCAATTCTTGGGTCAGGAAGATTCCCCTGGAGAAGGGATAGGCTACCCACTCCAGTATTCTTGGGCTTCCCTAGTGGCTCAGCTGGTAAAGAATCCGCCCACAGTGTGACTTGGGTTCCATCCCTGAATTGGGAAGATCCCCTGGAGAAGGGAAAGGCTGCCCATTCTAGTATTCTGGCCTGGAGAATTCCATGGACTGTATAGTCCTTGGGGTCACAAAGAGTTGGACATGACTGAGCAAATTTCACTTTCACTTTAGTGACTAAATAACAACCACCTCATTTTAAAATGGTTAACCTGTCAGTTTTTCATGGATGGGACAAAGCTTTAAGTAACAATTACATCCCTAGCTAATGTTCATTGAGGCTGGTGCTCCATTTGATGCCGTGTGTCAGGTTAGGACCCTCTTGTGTTCATACTTCTCACCGCTTTTTTTTTTTTTCCATTTTTACTTAATATCTAGTACCTTGTGGTCTAGTCATTATAGATGAGACTCTGTTTTCATCAGTGTAGGGAATTCCCTCTTATGTCAGCATAAACATCACTGAAATTTCTGGAGAAGAAAACTTTCAGTATAAGTTTATTTCAGGAAAATCTTTTATTTTTCATGTTTTTTCCTCACTTTACCCTGGGTTCTATGCACCAAATGAAGCAAAGTGTTCCAGAGTGTGTAGTAGGCAATAGGATTTCTTTGGGCAAGATACTGTCCAGGTAATACGTGTCTTGTCTTTAAAATATCTGGGGTGTGTGTGTGTGTGTGTGTTTAATTACAACGTATCCAAAGGTAGAAAAAGCACTTAGCAACATCCTTAAACAACAAAACAATTCCTTTAGGTGGATTTTTGAAAGGCCTTTTTTAGGAGGCTTTTAGAAAATCTTAAAAGATTTTTAGGGAGCTACATAAGTTTTTTTTTTTTTTTTTTTTTTTTTGCCATAACTTTTGCTCATTATAAACTTTACTGGGCATTGGCTTTGGATATAAAATTGCTCATGCCTTAAAAAAAAAATTGCTCATGCTTAAAAGTGAAAATTTGCTTTCTTGAGTCATGATTTCTTCAGCAACTATAGTTGCTTTTAATGGTTGGTTGTTGTTTCAGAGAGAAATGCCCTATAGATTTTATTCAAGTTACAGAATGGGCCAGAAACCCTTTATCACCTACAAAGAAGAAATCCAGCCATTTAGAGAGTTTATAGGTGCAACACAAACACAACCCCATTCACAAACACACCCACACACACCCAAGTAGTTTTTCAAAGCTGTTATTTAGAGATTCTATTTGAGAACTCTCTCCTTTGTTCCAACTCTGTCGTTTGCCCATCTTAACTTTAAGGTTATCTTTTCTCCATCACTTATAGTGGTGATATCCAGAGAAGGGCGTTGCTGGTGCTGCCCTTGGAGCTGGGAACTCAGAGGTGGGCTCTGGGTAGTGTGATACAAGGAGGTGGGGAGGAAGTTTCCTGGGGGAGAGTTTCTGAGCTGCACAACAGGAAGTAATGCCAGCAGGGTAGGTGGGGCCAGTTGGCTGAACTGTGTCCCTGGTGTAACTGGCCCTGTGCCTTCCCTGGAAATCCTGGGGCACTGCAAGTTAAAAGTGACTATAACTTTTGAAAATCTGATTAACCTTTCCTAAAATCAGAAAACCTCAGGAAGACATTCATCTTAAAGAACTTGTTAATCGCTTTGTAATATTTAAGAAATTCCTGGAGGATGAAATGGCAACTCACTCCAGTATCCTTGGCTGGGAAATCCCATAGACAGAGGAGCCTGTGGGGATATAGTCCTTGGGGTTGCAAAGAGTCCGATAGGACTGAGCAACTGAGCATTTAAAAATAAAAATGTGACAAATAGTAACTAAAGACAGTGAAGAAAACAATGAAGTAACATTGCAATTTATTATGCATATGTACTTCCTGTGACCTTTGACATTTATGTTAAAGAAATAGAAAAGATATTAAGTGTATCTGTGCCAAAGTCATTCTATTAGTGGTGAAATTACTTCCAAGCAAAACAGTCTTTCTAATAAACTTGGTAGAAATGCTAATGAGAAAAAAATTAAAAAAAAATTTGTCTCAAAGTTCATTAAAATAATTTTTAAGTTATTCTTTATATAAATATCTTTATAAATAAAAAGCTCTTGTGAGATTACTGAATTAATTGAGCTTTGGAGCTTCAGTACATTTTTTTGTTCCTTAAACAGAAAACTACCAAAATTGTTGTTCAAGTAGCAGTTTCAGGAAGAAGCTTTACTATCACCAGTGTGGCAAAGTTATGTCATTTTTTAAATGGTTTTGCTGCTGGGGGAAAAAAAAAAACCAAAGCAAAACATGTTTTAAACCATGAAGAGTTTAACATAGTAGAAGTCATGTAGTTCCAATTCTGTGGCCACTCGATATTAGACCTTAATTACCAGCCTTTTTAAATTGTAGACTCTATTCATAAGTCATATGGATACAGAGCCATTTGATATTTACAAGTAAAAATTGACTAATTAAATTTACCAAGTGATAACAAACTAAGTACATTTAAGATAAGTAATTAAAAACCAGTTCCAACTTGCTGTTGTAAGTTAGTGAGGTGTATACCTCATGGGTAAAAACAGGGGATAGAGTGGTTTAATAATTATGTGACTCATAAAAAGGCTTCAGGGCCTTCAGGATGAATGGTATTCAGTCTAGAACACCATCTGGAAGCCATGATTTGGGGTAAGAAATGTGGAAATCTGTGGATAGTAATAAAAAATTGAAGTTAAAATTTTATTGCATCTTCAATGATGTACCATCTTAACACACCAATCTCTTCTACCATATATACAAAGCAGAAGAAAATAATTTCATATTCAATTTTAAGGACATAAAGGCTAACTATTTCAAATGAAGTACTTATTCTCAAAATATAGAACAGTCTTATGGACTCTGTGGGAGAGGGAGAGGGTGGGAAGATTTGGGAGAATGGCATTGAAACATGTAAAATATCATGTATGAAATGAGTTGCCAGTCCAGGTTCGATGCACGATACTGGATGCTTGGGGCTGGTGCACTGGGACGACCCAGAGGGATGGAATGGGGAGGGAGGAGGGAGGAGGGTTCAGGATGGGGAACACAGGTATACCTGTGACGGATTCATATTGATATTTGGCAAAACTAATACACTTATGTAAAGTTTAAAAATAAAATAAAAAAAAATGAGATCTTAAAAAAAAAAAGATCTTGAGTTGATATCAGAAGGAATTGTTTGATTTCACTTTGGAATTAAAACTTAGGTTCATAAAAACACACCTTTATATAACCTGAGACTTATTCTAACAATATCCTGGTGGCTCAGATGGTATAGGATCTGCCTGCAATATGGGGAGACCTGGATTCCATCCCTGAGTAGGGAAGATCCCCTGGAGAAGGGAACAGCTACCCACACCAGTATTCTGGCCTGTAGAATTCCATGGACAGAGGAACCTGGCAGGCTACAGTCCATGGGGTCTCAAAGAGTTGGACATGACTGAGCAACTTTCACACGTATATAATAACGGTTTAGCTCCTGCTGTGTGTCAGATGCTTTATGTACATTAATCATTCAAAAGAAACGAGCTTGAATTTAAGTATTATTAGTTGTATTCTACATATGCAGATGCTGAGTCCCAAGGAAACTGGTACACAATCAAGATCATTCAGCTAGACAGCCTTGAAATGAACTGACTTAAACCTTGAACTAAGGTGTGCCTAACTCTCCATCCTGTGTTCTTTCAGCATTACCTTCCTTTGGGTTAAGAATCATGTTCTCATTTATTTCTCTACCCTGCTTATATATGGAACCTGTAACAATGGATATTCAATGACTTTACGAAATGGTGGTTAGTTAACAGAAGGGGAGGAACAGAGCCTTTTCTTAATGTGGAATCTCAGTTTACTTGTTTAACACCCGTAGCTCATATGAATGTAGCCATCTTTTTTTTTTTTCCATAAAAATATATGTGTGTGTAGGTGAAATATATGTCCTTGAAGAAGGAAGGTTTTAAGGTCAGCAGAAAACATTCTGATATAGAGTAGTTTTAGAAAAAGACTGACATCAAGACAAAACCAATTAGAATATAATTTCATTTTCAGTGATTCAGAGAAAAAGGCATGAAAGACTTGAAGTCTAAAGAAAAAGATCAAGTCAGAAATCTATTACAGTTAGGTTCCAGTAGAGCCAGCTGGAAATGATGGTCTGCAGGCTCAAGTCACTAGGCAACAGAGCAGCCAACTGCCTAGTAACCAGAGCTGGCAGGCTGACTGTGACTGACCGGGTGGCTAGACAGGGGGACCACAGCCCGTTTGACCTCAAAACACTCTCCTTCTAGTCATCTGCCAGCCTTCCTGCCCAATCCCCCTATTTTGGAAAAGCCTCTTGGACTTAACAGGAGATCTGCTTTCATAATGGAAATATCTCTGGGACCAAAAGTAAATGCTGTCTGTCTGTCTGTTTTCTTTAAAAGGGCATTTCTGAGATTGTTTTCTTTGGGTCAGTACATCATAAATAAAATGTAAAGTTTAATGAGAGGAAAGAAAGTGAAAGTGAACACATTGGGATTAATGGCTCAACTTTGGGTTTTCATGAGCAAATGTGTACAGGGCCAAATGGCCTGACTTCATTTGGTGAGATCTATCTTGAGCTGAGAGCACAGTGTTGCCATTTATTTAACACTTTCTGTCTTATGCTGTCTTCTTTTTCACGTGTGTCTTTTGACTGTGTAGTTGGAACATAAGTTCCTGAAAAGTAGGAACCCTCACATGAATCAATCTTTGTATCCACTGTGAGGGGCTGTGCCGCCTGTATAATATGCATTTAGTAAATATTTGTTCTTTAATTGCTGTTCTCTCAGTTGCTGCTGTTCTTACGCCAAACACCTGGGGAGATCTGTAGCATTCCAGTCTAGAAGTCTTGGTTATGTTGTGCTTGATTGCCATAGTGGAAAGAAGTTTCAAACTGAATGATTAACCATATTTTGGACTTTGTTGCCACAACTCTGTGTGTATGAGTGTGTGTTCTGGATTTACACAAACCTGGACTAATATGATCTGACTTTAGTATATCTGAATAAATTGGTAGATGATACTGTCCCTAATTTTCAATTTCAGTAACTTTTAGTTTATACTTTGAAATAATTTATGCCTGTTGTATTCTGAAAAATATGTAAGTATATTTATAATGCATGGTAAATTACTGAATAACTTGCTTGTTAAACTCTTATGACTAGTTCTTATGTCTTAGAAGTCATAGTAGTTCAGTTATATACAAGACCTAGGCTTATAAAAGAAATGACAAGATGTTGAGGAGAAATTTGAAACAAGCAAAAAAAAAAAAAAAAAAAAAACCCAGAACACTCTGCATAGTTGTTTTTCGTTTGGTTTTGTTTTTTTAGTATGAAGTTTGGAGAAATTTGAACTGGTGGAAACAAAGCATCACTTCTCCAAAGTAGATCTTCAGAATAAGTAAAATTGAATAATAGAAAAAAAATTTTTTTGAAGAGATTTAGCATAGATAGGTTATTTTAATGTAACTATTTGGCCTAAAGTTCATGTCCATTTTTACCTTGCAGTTCTTTCAAACCAACTGATTTCCTTTCCATTATTCTTATGAGATAGCACTCTGATTAAATTAAATATAATTAAATGAAGTGACTGTATATTTTAATTAGTAGGGTACATAGGGCTTTTTTTCATTTTCTTATATAGCTGATTTCACATTTATATAGATAAATGGTGAGTGTGTATTGTTGAGCTTTTTAAAGAATGCAACTTTCTGACTAATAAGGTTATTTGGATTATCATTTCTGCTTGTTTACCTTCTTTGGGTTTATAGTATTTGTTTTACTTCGCAGGGTGATTTTTTTTTTTTATGGCTTACTATTGAGTGGGTGCCAAATAGAACAGTGTGTGATTTATTGGTAGTAATAACTAAAACATATATGAATTGGAGGCTGATGACGCACAAGGCCAAATGCGAAGGCTCGCCTCTGAATAGGACCAGGTTTCTTTAATAAAGCCCTCTTACAATAACAATAGCAGGGTCATTAATGGTGTGCTTATTCCTGTATCACTTGCCCAGTTTAAGGTACGCCTGTGGATCATTTGTACCATGTTGTATTTAATTTTTTTAGTGGATTTATATTTTTATTTAAAGGCCTATCTGTTTAAGCATGAAGCCTTGTATCTTTATTATTATAAATTGGAAACCAGTGTCACTTATCATAAATAGAAGATAATTGGGCAAAAATGCAATTGAAAAAAAAAAAGCAGGTTAAATGGATTCAAGTCTAGCTAGAGGCTGTGACCTGCAGTGGTTCTGAGCCTGAGGTCTGCTCTCAGCCTAAAATGGCAGCTAGTGAGTAATGCAGAGTTGTGAAAGGCCGATGGAGTCCTTCTCCTTAAGGTAATAAGCATGACTGAAAGGGATTTGGAAAGAAAATAGCCTCATCATTATATTCAACATTTAAATTCGATCAATGACATCCCCTATGCTTCAAGCTGTCTTGGTGCATCAGATGCTCTAATGTTTCAACTGAGTGATCCTGAATCACTGATATTTCCACTGCTGGAAGAAGGGCATCTATTTTTGAAGAAGGACATTTGTTCTTTGGGTCTGAATCCCTTAGTTGGTGGTAAACACACTGAACTTGGATTAGGTAATTCCAGTTCTTAAGCAGAAAGTCAGGTATTGGTACCCTGTTTTTACCACCCTATAATTATTAGTTATTTGGCTAACTGTCCCCTGAGGGCAAAATTGTCCCTAGTTGAGAAGCACTGATCTAGAACCACTGATCACTTTACTCACTAGTGTATCCCTAGCACCATCTTGTTGTGATACAGAAAGAGGGCCCAAAATGTACTGTCTCCTCTGACTCCGCTACTCACTTACTGTGTGATCCCAGGGGTATTATTTCAACTCCACAGATCACAATTAAGTGCATCCATAAAATGTAACTATTGCTAATTCATTCCTTACTTCTTAGAATTATTTAAAAATTCAAATGATATACTTAATGAAAAGACTTTTTGAAAAGAATAAAGTGCTATTCAAATGTCACGTAAAAAGAGTCGTGGAAGAACACTGAGGGTGATCTGAACCTACTAAAATCCGGGAGCTTAATTCGTCTCCTACTGTGTGTATGTAAATTGCTGTGTGGGATGCTATTGGGGTGTTGTCTTTGCTCTCTAGGATTGTGATCAGATGGAGATAGAATATGATTACTCAAAATAACCATAAAGCATTAGTAGTTGCCATAACTAAGTGCAAAGAGTGGTGGAGTTTATAGGAAAGAAGAAAGTGTTTCCTGTGGTGGGAATCTTGAGGTGGAGTATGACATAGGGTAGTCACAAAGAAGGCCCATACTGAGTTTTTACTTAGATTATATTATTTAAATATTTATTTGGCTGTGGCAGGTCTTCGTTGCAGCTGCAAGATGTGTCTTTAGTTGTGGCATGCAAACTTAGTTGTGGCATGCGGGATCTAGTTCCTTAACCAGGGATCAAACCCATACCCCCTGTATCTGGAGCTCAGAGTCTTAGCCACTGGACCGCCATGGAAGTCTTTTAGATTATGTTATTTGATATTCATGGCAACTTAGGTTTAGGTTTAATTATCACATTTTACAAGGAGAAAAGTGGGGCCTAGAAAAGAATTGGATATGAACATAAAGCCTAGAGGAGCTGAGTAAGGAGAGAACTGGAGTGAAGTATGGAAGGACAGAAAGTGGCAGGAAGGAAGTTCTTTTCACCAAAGGAGCAACATCAACCAATATGGGGATTATATGGGGTTTGAGTGAGATTGGGTACACCTTCTCTGCAGAAGGTGACCATAAATATAAGTTGGAATCAAGTTTCAGAGGTCAGCTAACATTCTCTCTCTCTCTCTCAGACACCCACACCCACACTCACACATGTATGCACACCAGGGATTTATATGCTTAAGTGAAACATGATCACTTTTATCTTTCTCAATAGCTTTACTCCAAATAAAAGAAAGTGACATTTTGAGTTATTACCCTGCCCCAAGCTTGCTAAACCACAAGTGTGTGCACTGAACACTTAAGGATTGGAACGTGAGATTTAGTTCAATTAGACCAATCTGGACCATCTTTCAGCTACCTAATGCCTTCTACTCCTTCTAAGATAATCCTCCAGAAATAGAATACACGATTGTATTTACATTCAAATGAGATGTGTTAATTCCACCCGTGGCACTCATGTTCTGATGCCCAGACCGGAGACACTATTTATGTGAGGACTCTATCTGCCTTTTCATTAAATTGCATAAGAATATAATGCTTAAAGCATGCCCAGCAAGTCTGATGGACTATATGCAGAAAACCATTTGTCTACTAAGGTACTTTTTCTATTTCAAGACTGGCTCACCAGGATAAGAGTCAGGTGCTAAATATCTTGTTATCTTCCATCTATTCAAACAATAATTTCTGAGTGTCTACTTTGTATCTTGTAACTCTTCTGAAGATATAACACTGAGTAAAAAAGACAAAGTCCTGTCCCCCCACCCCCACATGGAACATGTATTCTAATGGGGAAGAAGGCAATATATAAATAAATATTCCGGTAGCCCAGAGAATAGTAAGTACAATAAGGAAGAATAAAGCTGGGTAAGAGGTGCATGTGTGCGCATTAAATCACTTCAGTCATATCCAATTCTTTCCGACTCTATGGACTGCAACTCACTGGGCTCCTCTATCCATGGGGATTCTCCAGACAAGAATACTGGACTCGGTTGCTGTTCCGAGGGATTCTCCTCCAGGGTTTCTTCCCAACCCAGGGATCAAACCTGCATCTCTTATGTCTCCTGCATTGGCAGGCAGGTTCTTTACCACTAGCTCCACCTGGAAAGTCAAGGGGATAGAGTTTTTAAATACCTTTTTGGGGAGGACTCTCGATATGGTGACATTTGAATAGAGGTCTGAAGAAGGTGAGTAATTACATTGAAGAAGAACATTTCAGGCAGAAGAAATAACAAGTGCAAAGGTCTGAGGGATGATGTGATTGGTGTATTTGAGGAAGGGGGACATTATAGAAGATGAAATCCAAGACGTAGAAGGGAGTCACATCGTGTCGTATTTTGAGGCTGTGATAGGATTTTTCTTGGTATTGACTCTAGTGTTTTGAAGGGAGAAGTGTTAGCAATGCGAGTGCCTGCCTCAGGGAGGGGCACAGGCTGTCTTAAGTTTTGGAAATATCATTCCTGCTCCTGTGTAGAAAATAGAGATGTGGGGCAGAAGAAGAAACAGAGAGACCAATTTGGATACTGTTGCAGTAATCCAGGTGAGATATAACACGTATAATATAGGTAGATATAATGGTGGTTCAGAGCAGAGTAGTAAAAGGAAAGATAGTTAAGAAATGGTCACAGTTCTCTCTGCAAGAAGCAGAGGAGAGCAAGAAAGATACCTGCTTCTCCTTTAGCTAAGGTAGTACAAAAAGATGGAGGGGGAGTAGCCACCACATCAGAGGGCTGAAATAATGGGCAGCCGTTAGACCCGGGTTTGATCCCTGGGTTGGGAAGATTCCCTGGAGAAGGAAATGGCAACCCACTCCAGTATTCTTGCCTGGAGAATTGCACAGACAGAGAGCCTGGTGGGCTACAGTCCATGGAGTCACAAAGAGTTGGACACGACTTCGCGACTAACACACACACACACACACACACACATTAGTGTCAGAGCAAGAATATGGAAACTCACAATGGAAAATTTTGAGGGGGCGTAGGGGAGTGGGGGACTTAGACTCCGGGGGATTCACAGAGTCAGTGGTGGGTGAGAGTCTGGTGATGAACAATCCCCTGGCAGTCTTGGACTTTTTGTGATGATGAATGTGTGTCAAAGACAAGAATCTCATTTGAGGCCATGTAGTTAGACAAGTAACAAGTCTTAGGCTGGAATGGCCAGCCTCTGGGGTCTATTTGTTGAAATTCATTCCAGGCACTTTCATTCAGCTGCAGTGCATTTATAGGAACGGAGGAGACAGGCAGTGAGAACCAGCTAGCCAGGTCTGTCAACATTTCTGTCTGGTAAAGCCGTGTTCTTCCCACCCCTTTACCATACATTCATGCTCCAGGGGTGAGAGATGTGATGGAAGATACAGAAAGGCAATTGGGAAATTGGTAGTTTCCAGATGTATGCCCCTAGGGCAGATTTTCTATTGTGAAATTACCATTCTCCCTGCCACACCCCCCCCCCCAACCCCAAGCCCGGCTGCATTGGATACAAAATCTTGTTCTTAAGCAAGATACTGAAGAATTGAAAAAAATTTCTGAAAAAATATATGTAGTACTTACCACAATGGTTCATGCATATTGATAGTTATTACAGTGGTACTGCTTGTATTAAATAAATAGGTTTTATGTGTAGGCCTAGGTTATTTTTTAAAGAGAGCAAGACCATGCGGCATTTTAAGATTTATTCAGGGATGTTTTCATAATCATCCTTGTAAACAAAACAAATATGAAAATAGATAGAGCTTAGCTTTCTCTTTGGAGTTTGAATTGTTGCTTTGTATTGCCTGCCCGCAAATGGATACCAGGTGAACCTGGCTGTTACTAGGAAATACGATCTGTGTCAGGAGGTTGACCTGCAAAGCAACATGTGCAAAGTTTTGTTTTTTTTTTTTTTTTTTTTTTGGCCCTAAGAAAAAGGGCGAGCGCTGGCACCTTTTCACCTGTAAAGATTATGTAGCTTTCGTTGTGATTGATAGGTTGGCTTCTCTTCCAGAAACGCTCCTGGTATGCGTTTTATGTTCTGACAGAGCCGTGGCTTTGCTGTTCAGCACGTCATCCCCGTGAAGACGTGGGCAGGCTTTTGTGCACTGGCTCTTGTAGCCTGGGAAGCATATTTCAACACACTTCAACACACCATCCAGAATTGGCTAGAACATGCCTGTCACTCCCAGCTGACTCTGATGACGCTCTTGCCAACGTAGATTTACATCAACATGATTCTTTACTGGAAAAAGCTCATTCAGATTATACAGGGTGGCCCATTTAAAAGAGGCACAGCATCAGTTTGAGGAGAGCTGAATGTTAAGGGAAGCACCATAAAAAACACACTGTCAATTAAATGTTCCACAAAGCACAGAATTATAGTCAGCATCACTCAAGAAGATTTTCCCTTCAGAAATTGTATGTTACTCCAAGTTTTACAGAGTGCCTTATCCTGCAAAGAGAACCCTTCCATTCTAGACTTTCCTTCTCAGCATGCAGAATTTCTAGCCTCTTCTTTCCCTATTTATGTAATCCTAACTTGAAAGTATCAGATACAATAGGATGTGACAGCCTTGAATTCTTTACCTTCCCCAAATTCAATTTGCCGATTCAGTGGATAAATAGATTTTACTCCTAGTATAAAACCTTTTGGCATATGTCCATCTTGTTTTTTGACTCATCCTCAGTATCCTAATGAATGTTTGGGATAGGCATATTACTCATATGCGTGGGTCTATAGACAGGAAATCCCTGCACTCAAAAATAAAAGCTGTTGCCATAGCTATTCAGAAAAAACACAAAGCTCTCTTCGCTGTGCAAAAGAAAAATTCAATATCAGTGGCACATGACCTGTGATGACCATTATTATGACTCTGCACGACTCACCCTTCATTTTCATCATCCTGGTCTATTCTCAGTCATTACAGTAATGGATACAACTGGATGGGTTTGCAATTTTACCCCCTTTCTCAAGACAACCAGAAGGATTTTCAATGACACATGCTTTGATCTGTCTGCTTTTAAATCTCCTAAGCAGGGCAGCTCAAGGCAGCTTCCTCTCAGAAGATTTTACAATCCTAATACACCTTGTCATGAGTTCTATATTTATGCTTGTTTAGACACATCAAAGTCAGGCTTTTTACCAGGAGCCACCTAGAAAGTTAAGGCTATCAGCTTCTTGTTGTAGCCAGGCAGTTACTGTCAGGCCTAGTAATAATGAAGATTGACCTTGTAAAGTGACCAAAAGTTGTGGGCTGCAGTATGGGGATACTAGAAAGTGTTTTGCTGTGTTGTTTCTTCTGCTGTATTTTGGCTAGAATTAATATTATGGTCACAGTTAATTGCAAAGTGTTCTCTTGGATCTGTATATAGTACAGAGGGAAGAAAAGATGTAGAAATAAGAGTCTTCCCCTGTGAATTAACATACAAAATCTATGCTTAATGCAGCAGAGAGGCAACACTTTAAACAGATGTGTTGGCATGCCAATGAGATTGGTGGGAATTTGAATAGGTATGAAAGAGAATCACAGAAGAAAAAAATTGACAGTGCTTTTTCAAAACATTGTCCATGAGAGAGAAACTGTTGGTTAATAGGCTGACATTGAACATTCAGAATATGTTAATCATCTTACTAATAGCCATTTCTATCTGTCTGTCTGTCTGTCTAATGCATCTATCTAATCTATCACCTATTTATCTATGTCTTTGTTCTGGCTCCATGTTTACCAAGAAGTCTTCTGATTATAGTCTTCGCTGTTCTATAGGACTTTCTACTGCAAAGGAAAGTACTGGGTCAGATGGTCCAAGCATTATAATCAGCCCAGTGATCGTAGTGCTCATTGAGAAGAAGTTAATTGGCATTTGGATTCCGTTCGACAGTTTCGTGAGCTTGTGTAATATGGGTTTGCTTCTGAGAGAAGAGGTTGCTCTCACGTGCTGGCTTCAGAATCTACATAACTTGGTGCCGGATTCTAACCTCAGTAATTTCTCCAAGGTAGTGCCTATCTCCAGGGCCTTTGAGAAGAAAATCTGCCAGTCTTCTCAGGTGAAGCTTTTCTTCACTGCCGTGCCCTGAACATTTTCACTGGAAACCACTAAACACACATTTTAAAGCTGTAATCATACGAAGAATGAGGGAAAGATGCATTGTTTCCTTAATCTCATACCTCAGTGGTGGCTGATTAGTGAGACTGTTGTGCCTTATGCTTTGAAATTCATTTTCTGACACGTCTGACCGCACAGGGTTAGTTGGTTATCTTTTTGTTTTTATGATTATATAGCATCTTAAGACTTGGTCAGCTGTTTTAGAAAACTTGAGAACTCAGGTGACAAATAACGCTTCCTCATTTTTCTTTCTCTCATCCCTTTTCTGAGCCTTTGATTAGAAACATCAAGACAGTAGGGCTAGATGTGTAGTGACTATGGAAACTGCCCACTTAAAGGAGTTCCTAGTGCTCTTGATTTCTTGCCCTAAGAAACCCTGTTGCCTTAGCTAGTTCTCTTAAAAGAGAAAGAAAGGAAAACTAAAGGCATAAAGAGTTCAGAAAGGACAATGTTGAGTATTTTTCCAATATTCTATGGGTATTTGGTCCTGATCTCAGTGACTAAAATTAGGATTTTAAAGTCATAAACATAATGTATGTTTATGGTGAAAATCTCTATTAAAGGTAACAGTTGTGTGAGTCCCTTTCTGCCCTTCCTTAGCCCTCTCAGCTTTACATTGCCCTTACCACAGTAACTACTCTTCCCGTTGTCTGGTGTAACCTCTTAGAAATATTTTAGTTGTATTCAAGTAAATTTAATAAAAATATTAATGACACTTATTGAGTAATTTTCATGTAATAAGCATAATGCTTTTCAGGATTACTTCATTTAATTCTCACTACAAATGTTAAGATGTATCTGTGAGATGTATTTCTAGCAAGTGAAATCATTGGTCCAAAGATATATTATTTTATTATTATTATTGGCCACATGGCAGATGGGATCTTAGCCCTGACCAGGGATTGAACCTATCCCCCTGCAGTGAAAACACAGAATCATAACCAGTGGACTGCCAGGGAAATATATTGGAAATTTTGCATCTAGAATTGTTTCATCATCTTATGCACTCATAAGCAGCATGCCAGAGGACCTATTAATTTCTCATTATCACTCTCACTGTCACTGGATATGATCCATTTTCATTTTCATCACTATTTTGGATAAAATATAATATCATTTATTATTTAGTATTCTGTTTCATGAATGAGTTTAACATCTCTTCATTGTTTATTTGCTATTTCTTCATCAACTCCCTGTTAATATATTTCATCATTTAAAAAATTGGAATATAGCCATTTATTAATTATTTGTAATAGCTAAGTATATTTAGGAAAGTAACTCTTACAACTGTTTTGAATATTTTTCTCAGTCTGGCATTTTACTTTATACCTTTTTAAAGTCATATAAATGTTCTAATTTTTTATTGTGGTTAAAAGCACATGTACTGTGCTTAGTCACTCAGTCGTGTCCTACTCTTGCGACTCCATAGACTGTAGCCTGCCAGGCTCCTCTGTCCATGGGATTCTCCAGGCAAGAATACTGGAGTGGGGTGCCAT
Source organism: Bubalus kerabau (assembly GCF_029407905.1). Taxonomy (NCBI): domain Eukaryota; kingdom Metazoa; phylum Chordata; class Mammalia; order Artiodactyla; family Bovidae; genus Bubalus; species Bubalus kerabau. The sequence goes on from NC_073641.1 coordinate 21,421,501, forward strand.
TGCCTTCTCCAGAAAAAAAAAAAAAGACATAATTATACATAATTAATTATCTTTTAAACCACTTTTAAGTAGTGTTAAACATATTCACATGGCTGTGGAACAGATCTCTAGAAATATTTTGTCTTGTAAAACTGAAGCTCGTTAAACAATAACTACCCTTTCTTCCTACAAACCTTTGGTAGTCACCATTCTACTTTCTATGAATCGGACATTAGATATCTCTTAAAGGACATTAGATATCTCTTAAAGTGGAATCACACAATACTTGTCTTTTTGTCACTAGCTTATTCCCTTTAGCATAATGTCTTCAAAGTTCACTGGTGATGTAGCCTGTGACAGAATTTCCTTCCTTTATAAGGCTGAATAACACATGTGGCGGATTCATTTTGATATTTGGCAAAACTAATACAGTTATGTAAAGTTTAAAAATAAAATAAAATTAAAAAAAAAATAAGGCTGAATAACATTTCATTGTATGTAGATACCACATTGTGCTTCTCTGTTTGACTGGTGGTGGATATTTGGGTTGCTTCCATCTGTTGGTTATTGTAAATAGTGCAGCTATGAAAAAACTTGATTCCGTTTTTTTGGATATATATCCAGAAGTATGATTGCTAGGTTATGTGGGAGTTCTAGTCTTAATTTTTTGAAGATTCTTCATACTGTTTTCCATAGCATTTGTACCACTTCACTGTCCTACCTGCAGCGCAAAAGAGTTTCAATTTTTCCACATCTGCCTCTATACCTATTTTCTGCTTTTTTATGTCACCATCCCAATGGGTATGAAATTATATCTCATTATAGTTTTATTACATTTCTCTCATGATTAATAATATTGTTCATCTTTTTATATGCTTGTTCGATTTTTTTCATCTTTGAAGAAGAGGCTATTCAAGTCATCGCCCAATTTTTAATCAGGTTACTTGATTTTTTTTGCTTTAATGATTTTCTTTTAATATAGCAAGGCTTAATAAACTTTCCTCCATGTACTACTTTTATAACATGTTTAAGGATTGTGCTGCTGCTGCTAAGTCGCTTCAGTCGTGTCCGACTCTGTGTAACCCCATAGACAGCAGCCCACCAGGCTCCCCCGTCCCTGGGATTCTCCAGGCAAGAACACTGGAGTGGGTTGCTGTTTCCTTCTCCAAAGGATTGTGCTACTCCATATTAAAATCATCACTTTTTTTACATTTATCCTAGTTCTTTTGAGGTTTCTCTTTTTATATTTAATTTTTGATACATCTGTCGTTTGTTTGGATATGAGGGTTAAGGAAAGGGTCCAGCTATTTTGAACCATTTCCCCAACCCCAACTTATAAGATAATCACTGATCATGTATTAGCTTGTAAGATTTGGATATTTTAAGCAGGCTTTTGTACTGAGCACCACTTTGGCCACACTCACCACTGTAATGATTGTACTAAGTGCAGTGATATCTTGCTGAATTTTGTTTGCGCTTCTCTGAATGGTAAATGTTAGCTATTTTAATATAGGTTAAATGTTTGAAAGATCGGCTTAAAAACACTCTATTATTCTCCTTCTTGAGCCCTATTCACTTTCAAAATAAATATTAACTTTTTTTTCCCAATAACTTTCTGTTTGGGCTGAGTAAACAAGGAGATATATTTTCAGTGATATGGGAGGCCAGCATGAAAGGATGACTTTTACATTGTAGAAAGATTTTTGTTTCAAATGTGAAATAATGAGAGAGTTTCTACAGAAAGTAAAAGGGATGTCTATTTCAGGACGTCTATCTAAATGTACTTGGGGTAAATGTAGGATCCTGACAGCTCTAACCTTGTGACAACTTGGAATCATACTTACCATCTTATGGTACAGATAAAGGAATAGGATCAGGAATCAGGTTGTTCAAGGCCTGGCTTTATTATAACTTAGCTGTAAGATTGAATATGTTGCCTTATTCTTCTAAGTATTGGTTTTCTAATTTGCTAAATAGGGATACATAGCATGCATGAAAATTTGAAAAGGTTATTTAAGCAATTAAGCATGATAATTTGTAGGATTTCTACTTTATACAACATGATATGCTAAAAAGATGATGATGATAATTGTTATCAGTAACAACAACAGTAATTATGGTGAGAGGAGATCCTGCTGGTGTAAAACACAGTCTTTGAAGTAGTCCATTCCTAACAGAGAATGTACTCCTGAGACAGTAGGGCTAGGCTCCTAATCCCAACATTGTATAAATATCCATTATGTTTATGGATTCATTTGAAGCATTAAAACCCAAAAGGTTGCAGTGAACTATTAAACTTAGTTGGCATACTGTTAGGAAAAATTTCCCTACCAGCCAGTTTTTTCATCTTCTGGTTTCCTCTGTATTATATTTACTATGGAGTTTTATTAACTGCTTGAAGAATGTAATTTCAGGTTGCTTGAAAGGGAAGAAACTGGGTGTGTAAAGATAGTTATTTTTGTGGGGGTGGGAAGTGATTAGTCACTTTTATGTTGTTGCTTCCATCTGTAAATTAAAATAATTTTTCTCCTGTGACTTGAAAGGAGGAAATAAGGTTCTGTGAAGTGAAAATATATGAAATTTAAAACTAACATCCAACAGAAATGTCTCAAGACAGCTTTGCAGTCAGAGCTAGGTGTTCTCTTTCAGTGAACTGTATTAGTATGAAACACTGAATTGGTCATAGTACAAGTAGAATTATTAAGAGCTGGTGTTATTAGACACACACATTGAAATTTTTTCTGCATTTAAATCACGACTGTTGGAGTTTCTTTATGATGAGCTCATTGCATGGATAAAGGGTTCAAAAGGAAAAAAAAAAAGATGCTAATGTCAGCCATTTAGAGACAGAGGAAAAGGAGCCTTGGAGAGGTCATCTTGCGTTTTGAGATCATAACATGGGGTCCAGAGAGGTACAGAAAAGTGCCCGAGAGCACACGCTGGGGCAGTGAGAGCTCTAGAACACAGATTAGTGGATGCTGTGTACTGTTCTTTTTAGTTTGACCCAGAAGCCTTGGGGAATGGGGATGGAAGGAAAGTGGGAAGAAGTTATCATTAATTCGTTATTTCTACTCAGTGGCCACTTGTTTTATCTTTTTCCATAGCTCTTGTTTAATTTTCCTCACGTTGACCCTGGAGTTGGCGGGAAGCATTGCTTACCTGACGTCGATTGCTCTTGGTGCACCGAGTGCTAGAAGCAACTATGTAGAAATGTATTAACAGACCGGTTCACTGTACATCCAGAGACCTTTATTGTGCCTCCTCTGCCCCTAGCTCGCTGTGTGACCTCAGACAAATGACTTAAATTCACTTAGGCTCCATTTCCTCAAATGAAAAACGAGTCTGTGGGCAGTTTGTCTCTCAAGTCCTGTCCTGGGCACAGTGCCGCGCTCGTCCTTCCTTACCTGGATGATTCCATAGGTTGCTGAAGCAGCAGACGTCACTTGGTTCTTTGCTGCTGATTGCATATTTCCCTCAAACTTGAAGGAGAGGAAATCCTAAATTTAATTCCGCTATAGTGTTTGTTTCTGTTTTCATCCGGGCATCTCTGTCTCATGGATTCCATTGCCTCAAGTGAAATCTTTCATTTAAATGATTGATGAAGGGAAAGGAGGAGAGGAAGGGATAAATTAGGAATATGGGATTAACCTATACACACTACTGTATATAAAATAGATAACAAGAATTTGCTATGTATCATATAAAAGTATATTTAATATCTTTATAAAACCTATAATGGAAAACATTGGAGGTATATATATATATATATATAAGAATCACTTTGCTGTACGTCTGATACTTACACAATATTGTAAATCAACTATACTTCATTTTTAAAAAAGGAATACTTGAGTGATGGTTACGGGGAGGAAAACTTCTTCTGTCTAAATTCTACATGACTGTTCCACTATTTATTATTTTTGTACAAGTTATAAATAGGTCATGAATTTAAAAGTTTGTGAGAATTGCCTATTGTTGCAAAGTATACTGAAGGCAGTGCTTATAAAATAATTCCACATCCTTTTCTCCCCCCACTTGTTTCTATTTTAGAGTAAAAACATCAGTAGGAAAAATAAATGGATTACTATTCCAGTAAATACACAGGAGTAGATTATTAGGTCATCATTAAAAATAGATTAAATATGTGAGCACTTTATAAAACAAAAGATAAATGATAGAAGGTTGTTATTCATTTGGAAGGTGCAGACTGCTAATAATTTTCTGTACTTAAAAAAATAGGCAAACAGACATTGACGTACTAAATGATTTATGAATTAATTCATTATTAAGTTTCAGAACACCAGCAGAAATATAGTATTACCCACTTTTATAAATAACTCATGTAGAACATTTCTGTAGAGGTCCACTAATTCTTATTCTCAAGGGTATATAAAAAAGAAATATTTATAATTCACTTGTATGGAGTCAGAATAATTAGGATTCAGACTTTCAGCCTCTAATCAGACATTTTGTGCTTGATTAAATTAGTATTTGAAAATAGTAAAGCAAGATTTAAATTGAAATTTAAAATAGCGTTTATTTCACATTTTAATATATTATTCCATATAATTCTATAACATTTTATATTCCTACCCTGTATTCAACTGTTTTTAAAACCTTGGACATTGAACTGTTCTGAATGATCCTAAAATAAGTATCTTTAAAGATTAGTCCTGAATTGGTGCTTTAGGAGGGATTCTCAGAAAAGTGATGCATAGAGTTAAAGAAGTGTTCAAAAAACATTGTGAACTGCTTTTCAGAAGCTGTTATTAGGGTGCTTGTAGTATCAGTGTATAACACTCCCATATCCTTGCATTATTCCAAGTTGTACTATTCTACAGTTAATAAAGATTTGCTAAATTAGTAGGATGAAGAATAATATCTGTTTCAATTAGCTAATATTGAGGCTAAAATTTTTTATATATGCATATAAATTATTTATTTCTTCTTTGTGAATTTAATATTAGTGTTATTTGTCTATCAGGACATTAGCCGTTTCTTTTTCTATCCTGGTTTTTCACAGAAACATTTTTCTCAGTTTGTTATTTGCCACTTAATTATTTACTTGGACTTTTGATGTGAAGGAATTTTTTTTTTAACTGTATCCAGAGAAGTTATTTTTCTTTTAAAAATGTTTATTTCCTACTTTCATTCATAGAAAAAACTTTCTTTAACCTCAAATTTGATTAGAACTCACTTTTCTGGTTTTTTACCACTCTTTGTTTTTAATCACTCTTCAAATAATTAAAAGAAGATATTTAAAGTCTGTGTAAAATTAGACCATTCTGATAAAAATTGAAAAGGGTATGAGATTTTTTAAAAGGAGAAATCTTTATCTAGTATTCATTTATTACACTATTATCATCAAAGTCAGGAATACATACCTAAAAGCATTTTGTAAAATATTAGAAACTGTTCAAAAGCAAGAGTAATCATAAAATAACATCTTAACATTTTAGAAAACAGATTCTTCCAGAGGCTTTCTCCTCCAAGAGGGCCACTTTGAAAGCCTACACTTTATGTTATGCTGTCAAAGTCAATGGATTGGAAAAAACAAAAAGCAAATCATTGGACTGAATTCTAAAATAGTGCTATAATTAATGAAATGTTTTTATATAAATGCAGAGTTAGTAAAAAGAATTTCAAAGAGTATAACAATGCTAAATTGTTTTCTTGATACCTTCTACTATAAAAAGCTATAACCTAATAATATTCATTTTTCATTATATTATACATATATTCAAAGTATTTTATTAATAGATATTTTTCTGATTACTAAAGTAATACATCTGTGCTAGATGTTTGAAGACTTGAAAAAAGTACACAGAAGAACTAGGTCTAAACTATTTTAAAATGTGCAACTTTGGGCAAGTTATCTAACCTCTCTATCACTGCCACCGCCTATATAATGAAGGTATTGAAATGCACATTTTCTTAACACTCTAACAGGTTACAGTATTGTGAAAAATTACCTATAAATCTAAGAAACTAATACAAATGGTATTTCATTAAATTTAAGAAATTTTTTGTAGTATGTCAAAGCATATGGTGGGATTCCGTGGTGGCTCAGACAGTAAAGAGTCTGCCTGCAACGCGGGAGACCCGGGTTCAATCCCTGGGTCAGGAAGATCCCCTGGCGAAGGAAATGACAACCCACTCCAGTATTCTTGCCTGAAAAATCCCATGGACAGAGGAGCCTGGGCAGGCTACAGTCAATGGGGTCACGAAGAGTTGAAAAAGACTGAGCGACTTCACCTTCACTTTCACTTTTAAAGCTTATTGGTAGTTGTTGTCTAGTCACTAAGTCATGACCAGCTCTTTGCAACCCCATGGACTGCAACACCCTAGGGTCTCCTTTCCTTCACTATCACCCAGAGTTTGCTGAAATTCGTGTCTATTGAGTCGGTGATGCTATCTAACTATCTCATTCTCTGCCATCCCCTTCTCCTTTTGCCATTAGTCTATCCCAGCATCAGGGTCTATTCCAACAAGTTGGCTCTTTGCATCAGGTGGGCAAAGTGTTGGAGCTTCAGCTTCAGCATCAATCCTTCCAGTGAATATTCAGGGTTGATTTCTTCTGGATTGACTGGTTTGATCTCCTTGTTGTCCAAGGGACTATGAAGAGTTTTCTCCAGCACCATAATTCAAAAGCATCAGTTCTTTGCCACTCAGCCTTCTTTCTGGTCCAGCACTCACATTTGTACATGACTACTGGAAAAACCGTAGCTTTGACTATATGGACTTTTGTAAGCAAAGTGATATCTCTGGTTTTTTACGTTATCTTGATTGGTCATAACATTCCTTCCAAGGAGCAAACGTTTTTTAATTTCATGGCTGCAGTTACTGTCCACAGTGATTTTGGAGCCCAAGAAAATAAAATCCATCACTGCTTCCACTTTTCCTCTTTATATCCAGATAATGACTAAAATGATCCCAACGTTATATATTTTTAAATATTTGAATATTTAAAGTTACATATATTCCAGAGCCATGGCTCGGATGGTAAAGAATCTGCCTGTAATGTGGGAGATCTGGTTTCAAGCCTCGAGTTGGGAAGATCCCCTGGAGAAGGAAATGGCAACCCACTCCAGTATTCTTGCCTGGAGAATTCCATGGACAGAGGAGCCTGACGGGCTATAGTCCATGGGGGTTGCAAATAGTTGGACATGACTGAGCAACTAACACTTTCACACTTTCATTTTTCAAAGTTACATATATAAAATTTATTGTTGTTGATCCAATGTTTAACTTACTATTTGTGTTTTGACATTTTTATAAGGAATACAAATGAATTTGTGGATTTATGTATACGTGAATCTATATGGATAGATAACTAGATATATACATGTATGTAGCATACTATATGGGCTTCCCTGGTGGCTCAGATAGTAAAGAATCTGCCTGCCATGCAGGAGTCCTGGGTTCCATCCCTGGGTTGGGAAGATCCCTGGAGGTGGGCATGGCAACCCACTCTAGCTTTCTTGCCTGGAGAATCCTGGCAGGCTGCAGTGCATGCTTGTTGCTAAGAGTTGGACGTGACTGAGTGACTAATCACAGCACAGCACAGCATACCTTATGAATCAAATATTACTTCTTTCTTTTGCAAAGTTAGCATTAGACACAGCTATATTTCTCAAAACACAGTTTTATAAAGAAAATATGCAGAGCCATATTTTTATACCAGTTCATGTTATAAATTATAGATTTATTTAGTTACTGCTGCTATTGATAGAGTCTTTTAAAATTACTCAGTGAAAGATACTATTATTATGACATATTGCCTCTAATATCTACATATATTGCCTCTAATATCTACATATATCAACTAAAATATGCATAGATTTTGGGACCAAGATTATTTAAATGAATGTCTAAATTTTATGTAGATACAATGAGTCATACATGAGTCATAATATGCTGACATTTTTGTTCAAAACGTTTGTCATGTACTGTATTTTGTCGTTAGATTTGCAGAGTACAAGGAAATACAGATTTTAAATAAAAAAAGGATTTATTCCTCATGAATGGGAGAGCAAAAAGTGGTATCATAATATTTGTTTGTCATAAGTAAATGTATTAATAAAAACATAAAATACAATCACAAAAACAGCATTAATGTTAATTTTCTGAAGTGGAAAAGATTAAAATTTTAAAAACAATGGTAGTCCCACCTTTGAATAATTATCCTCTAAATGTTAAACGTTTGGAATGCTTCCACATTTTTTCTGGTAGAGGTAACGGTGTTGTGAACATCTTTTTTGCATATATGTTTTAACTTGTCTAGAACTGATTGCTTACTTCATGAATTCTGCTACAATTTGTCATATTGCTTTTAAGGAAATTCTTATCAAGTTACAGTGTCTCAGCAATATTGTCTCATTTTAACCAGATTGAATACTATAATTTTCTTAAAATGTTTGCCTCTTTAGATGGCATAAAATGCTATCTCAATATTATTTTCAGTAAGGTTCAGTATTTTTCCATTTGTTTGTTTTCCTTTTGTAATTCCATTTGCCTGAACTCTACTCAGATGCTTTCAGCATCTGCCTAGTGAGTCTTAATGATTGCTTGTTTCTTATACATGTAATTAGTTTCTTTCTTTCCATAGTTCTTTTCTTTCCACATAGATCTGATTCTTTGTTTTATTTGAAACAACGTTTTTCAGATATTTTGCTTCCTATTTTAGTGTTTGAAATTTTATTTTAAGGAAGTTTTCTTTTTATAACATATTCTACTTTATACTACATTTGCTTTTCATATTTAGAAAAATTAATTATAGTCCATCTGACTATAGTACATAATGCAAAATGCATTATCTCAGTATTATTTATAAGATCTATTGTTTTTAATTTCTTATTTTTTAAAGCCTATTTAATATCTGAGTTTAATATTTTGAAGGATATTATTGCCATCATCTTAAGAAATAGAGACTCAAGGATCTCTCCCAAGTGTTAATCTTAGAAATTGTTTGACATCATTTCAAGTTAGCTGAATAAATTAGAACCCACAGTCTGGGGTGCAGATAGCCTGCAGTTAATAGAAAACAGTGTATTTCCTCCATGCACCTTTCTTCACATTAGTGATCATTCCTTTACATTCATCTCAAATCTAGTCTGCTAGTCTGTGTGCCAAGATTCACAGTTTAAGATTTGTGTTGCATAATTTCAATATGACTGTATGATACATAGATAGGATTCTTACTCAGCTATTCCACTGGCATTCAAATGAGTAACTTTCACAGAACTTTTAGGAGATAAGACCCAAACACATATCCTCTGGGCAGTGGGTAGATCTGAGGCTTTTATGAGTCAAAGGAGCTCAAAACCTCAATGTAGGGTTCGTGGGGTTTAAGGGATCTTAGGAGCACAGTGCTAATGAAAGTATGCAATTCTTATTAAAGATTTCATCTGTGAGCATGACTGTGGGCACATCATTGCCTTGATCGCCCTGGGAATCTATAAAGCCAACTTGAGTTTCTTACAATCATAGATGTTGTGACTGTCTCTCCACAAACTTTTGAGCCTAACTTAGTAATGCAGTACTTGTAATACTGTTAGCTTAACAAAGTTTAGTTCTAATATAAATTCTTTGGAGATATAGATGCAAGGTAGAATAGTTGTATAATTTACAAATTGTGTGTAATTTTCTGTATTTATTTGAAAAGTCTAAAGTTTTAGTGTGGATTCTGTTCCATTGAGTCTGTTACTTGAATGCAGTATGTAATATTTTTTCTTGTTCTTTTCTTAAGCTATAAACCATGGTTTGAGCATAGTTTAAGGGAAAAAATAGACAATACTTTAAATAAAACCATGTATCTGTGAGTGTGTATATATGTGTGTATATCCATACACATATATGGATATACACACATACACATATGGATATACACACATATATACACACACAGATATCCATACACACATATATACACACACTTATAAATGTATGTAATTTTAGGATTATAACTTTACCTCTGTCCCTGGAGGAATTTTTTTTTCCATTAGACCATAAAATGATACAGAAGTTCAGATTATCTATTTCACTACATAAAACTTTACAATTCCCTAAACTCTGGTTTATGAAAATTCATAAAAATTCCCTTCTGAGATTAATACAGATTTAATCCATGACCCTTTGGCTCAAAAGTCAAATCTGCTATTTCTATAATAGTTAAGAAGTCATTGTCAGTTAATAGCCACATTAAGAATTATTATTTCAGCATTTAAAAAATGGATAAATTGGTACTTTCTACTTTATGTGCTTAAGATCCACTCATAAAGGTTAAATGATGAAGACATTAAGGACTATGAATAGGGAGGGAAGAAAGAAGAAGGAAAGCATAGTGGTAATGGTGGCTTTTCCATTCACAGAGACAAAATTATGTTTGTGGTAAGTCAAGTAATGTTTCAGTTTTTTGACCATTGGTTAAAGGGTAGTTCTAATCACATATGCTGTAGATTGCCTGAATTAAAGATTTCAGCTTTGTTTCAACATAGCAGATCACATCCTGATCCATGTAATCATTAAGAGAAGAAAAAATAAATCTAATCCTAAAATTTCTTAGTCTTTCTTCATTCTTCATAGAATATAATTCATGTATTTCCATGGGTAGCAGAGGATGAGATGATTGGATAGCATCACCAATTCAATAGACTTGAACTTAGACTCTGGGAGATAGTGAGGGACAGGGAAGCTTGGGGTGCTGCAGTCCACGGGGTTGCAAAGAGTAGAATACAGCTTACTGACTGAACAACAACAACGATTTCCATATTGGGTAAGGAGGCATTGAAACTGATTATACTATATCCCAACAATGTACTCTTCTCTTACCTGATAATGTTTAACTGTCTTCTAAAAAAAATCTAAACCCTTCAAGGAATTCCTAGTTCCATCTTACCTATCCAAGATTTTCTCTCATTTTAGCATATATTCCAGATCAACAGGATTACTTTATGAACTTCTCTTGGCCTTTGATTTTGCCCTTCAGTATGCTTGATAGTGCCATTTATCAAAATCCATCCCGTAAGGCCTTATCCAATATTACCTCAAATTCTAGTTACTTACCATCTAATGTGGGGTTGACCTTTCCATTTGGCTATTATTGCCTCCCTAAGGAGCTTACACGTGAAAATGAGAACAGTGTCTTATTTATCATCAAATCTCCATTGTGCAATTTCTCACTCACCCTCGTATATAGAACATTACACATTGTATTTAGAGGCTGAATAAATCATTAAGTGGATACCATCAGTGGGCCCATGGAATTGACTTACGTGAGTGAAAGCCGTATAAAAGGCTCTTAATAAATATTAAATGTTGTCAATTCTCAATTATTCATGAGTATATTATTCACATTATAGCTGTAGTATGACTTTAAAGGTCATATTTACATAATGAATGATTCTGCTTGATGAAGCCTTTAGTTGACATAAATAGGTTCTTAGTTTGTGTCCATCTGAAGAAGATTAGAAGTGAAACCTCTGTAAATCAGTTTTATTATTTAATTACCACCAGTTCCCCTTTACTATCTTAGTCAAAGGCTTATTAGCTACTTTGCCTAAATCTGAAAGCTGATACTGATCATCCTCAGTATTTAACGGGGAGCATAGAAAGAGCTGATCTGGAGATTAGAATCCAAAAGGTCAAGAGTTTTCCATTCCCTCTTGCATCAGATCTTCATAGTGGAGTTTTGTTAATTTGTGAATTAAATTATTTGGTTAATCCAGAAAGCTTCCTGATGAGAACAAAGACCTTTTGGTAGGGAGAAATTCTGCATCTTTGTGTTCATTCTCTCTCCACCACCACCCCAGCCCTTCCTTGGCATTTGAAATACACTGTGCAATTTTATAATCAATAAAATCATAAAAATATGGCTTTCACTAAGAATATGAGCATAGATTAAGGTGCAGGATTTCAAAGAAGGATGGGTTAGTTGATGGGTTTATTTTTAAGCCTTAGATAAAACTACAGGCAGAAAGAGATTGAATTTTATTGAAATTCACACTGTACAGTGAGTACAGAAGATTACAGGGGATGCAAGATATAATTTAATAATACATAATTACTATTTTGAAATTAAGAAAGCAAATATGAAAGCATTAGCTTACCCACCAGGACTTGCAATAATGTTTGCCTAGCAGTGATCTCTGTGGACAGATTTTGGAAATTGTCAGCGATTTTATTCAGTCTGTCAGCATTTGCAGCGGCAAGGATTGGGATTTATTTGATAAAGTCATGATAGACAAAACCTTTTGTACACATTAGCATGACAGTGTGCATAAAATACAGTAGAAACTGCATTCAATTATAATGTATTTTACACCAGAAGAATTAATCATTTAGGAAAGGAAGCAAGAAATGAATTAGATGACTTACCAATATTTCTGCTTTTTTTTTTTTTTTGCAATTTCTAAGATAGGTAATTTGTTTATATTTACTTTAAAAATGTCTAGTAGGCAAAGATATGACTGAAGGAAACATTAACTCTAAAAAGCTAAATGAATGTGTCCAAATAGAACACTAGGAAGAAGGCAGTCACTTGAATTATGATAGTCTGGCACCAACTGTTTTCAAATACTCATGTTTTAAAAGTATATGGCAGGTGTGCTAGGAAGTCTTTACTTAAAAAAAGATTAGAGTCTTTTTTATCAGGTGGGAATGCAGTCAGCTGTGGGTAACAGTTTACTAACAGCAGTTTAACCATCTAAGAGTTTGTCTGGTACAAAGGATGCTGGAGGTAGCAGCCCAGGGCTAGCACAGTGGTCCTGTGATGTCTTCAAATGCATGCTTCAAATGCACACTTTCCTTTATGCTTTCTTCTCAGCCATCCTTAGCACATTATCTCATCCTCTGCTTGTCCTTTCATGATCACATGTGGTATGGACTACTGCATTGCACCCTCATTCTGAGCAAAGAAAAGAAATAGATGGGAAGCAGGAAGGGGTGGCGTCTGTATCAGGAAAGTCAGGCTTCCTGGGAATCCTGGGCTTGGATCTCAAGGGAGACTGAAGAGCTTTGTGCTTTTAACTGGACTTATTTTAGGGTGAAGAGTTGGGCTTGTATAAATGAGAATGAAGTGGAGACTGGGTTTGGATATATAGACAATAGTATCTGCCACAGTCTTATATGTCAGAGCTAAAGTTGATGGGATTGGAAAAACAATTAGCTGATGAGAGATGAAAAGCAATATATCTCAACAGCCAATTTACTAGGAAAAATAGGTTTTTGTGTCTAGTGTCCATGATTGGTGATGAGAAAAATGAAATGAGGGCTTTCAAATACAAAATCAGATGATATTACCTGTATATAATTATGTTAAGGATCTAATGCCAAAAAAAACCAAGCTAAATGTAGATTGCTGCTGCTGCTGCTAAGTCGCTTCAGTCGTGTCCGACTCTGTGCAACCCCATAGACGGCAGCCCACCAGGCTCCCCCGTCCCTGGGATTCTCCAGGCAAGAACACTGGATGGGTTGCCATTGCCTTCTCCAGTAAATGTAGATTAGTGACAAGTTATTCTCTTATGCACTGTCAAGACCTCCTTTGTTTCATAGGCAAATGGTCTAGCATATTTCACACAAAGCCTCTGTGGCACGTGACTAAAATCATTGAACTGGAGCCTCTCTGATCTTTAGTTCAAAATGATCCTGCTTTTATTGAGCAGAGTGGACATCAAACTCTGAAAGCAGCAGAAAATACCAAACACACAGAGTTGGTAGCAATTTATAGCTGACACAGAAATGAAAGAGGAGAATGAGGTAACTCTCTGATTAATGGCCGCCTCCATTCCCCCTGTGGTCTGAAATAGCTTGATAGATAGATCTCAGAGTTGTAGCTAGTTTAAATGATAAATATTTCAATTCTCCACTCTTCCATGGATGTATAAATAGAGTCTGAAAATAAAAGTTTGTAATCAGAGTAGTAGTATTTTTAAAACTGGAAAAGCAATGTGCCTGTCTCAACCAATAGCTAATATTATTAAACAAAATATCTGTATTCTATGTTTTAATTCCCCTGGTTTTGAGGCAGAAATAGAATTTGTACACAGCCAGAATGCTACTCTTGTTATCTAGGCTTTATCAACCATTGCACCTATTAGAGCTCCACCCTTGCTTCTTACTCTGCTTCTTTTCTCAATGGTAAGGACTTTTACTTCTTTCCTCTGTGCTCCAGCTCATTTGTTCGACTTTAACTGAAGACAGATTACAATACTTGGTTTGTGATATCACTTGGATTAGAAACTATCAGATCAGATCAGTCGCTCAGTTGTGTCCGACTCTTTGCGACCCCATGAATCGCAGCACGCCAGGCCTCCCTGTCCATCACCAACTCCCAGAGCTCACTCAGACTCACATCCATCGAGTCAGTGATGCCATCCAGACATCTCATCCTCTGTCGTCCCCTTCTCCTCCTGCCCCCAATCCCTCCCAGCATCAGAGTCTTTTCCAATGAGTCAACTCTTCGCATGAGGTGGCCAAAGTACTGGAGTTTCAGCATTAGCATCATTCCTTCCAAAGAAATCCCAGGGCTGATCTCCTTCAGGATGGACTGGTTGGATCTCCTTGCAGTCCAAGGGACTCTCAAGAGTCTTCTCCAACACCACAGTTTGAAACCATCAATTCTTCGGCGCTCAGCCTTCTTCACAGTCCAACTCTCACATCCATACATGACCACAGGAAAAACCATAGCCTTAACTAGACGAACCTTTGTTGGCAAAGTAATGTCTCTGCTTTTGAATATGCTATCTAGGTTGGTCATAACTTTTCTTCCAAGGACTAAGCGTCTTTTAATTTCATGGCTGCAGTCACCATCTGTAGTGATTTTGGAGCCCAGAAAAATAAAGTCTGACACTGTTTCCACTGTTTCCCCATCTATTTCCCTTGAAGTGGTGGGACCGGTTGCCATGATCTTCGTTTTCTGAATGTTGAGCTTTAAGCCAACTTTTTCACTCTCCACTTTCACTTTCATCAAGAGGCTTTTGAGTTCCTCTTCACTTTCTGCCATAAGGGTGGTGTCATCTGCATATCTGAGGTTATTGATATTTCTCCCAGCAATCTTGATTCCAGCTTGTGTTTCTTCCAGTCCAGCATTTCTCATGATGTACTCTGCATATAAGTTAAATAAACAGGGTGACAATATACAGCCTTGACGAACTCCTTTTCCTATTTGGAACCAGTCTGTTGTTCCATGTCCAGTTCTAACTGTTGCTTCCTGACCTGCATACAAATTTCTCAAGAGGCAGATCAGGTGGTCTGGTATTCCCATCTCTTTCAGAATTTTGCACAGTTTGTTGTGATCCACACAGTCAAAGGCTTTGGCATAGTCAAATACACTATGTCAAATATACTAAATACTAATATATAGTTAGAAACTATATAGTAGAGCAAATTTCACTCTAAATGTTGACTGGCTTCGAATCTGCTTATTCCATAATCTTTGGGGTGCTTCTTATGTATCAGGATTGTCCTAAGTGCTAGGGGTGTGAAGATGAAGGATTTCTGGTTTTAGCCATCTGAAGGCTTAAAAGTCAACCTTCTGTTTGGGGGCTTCAACTGCAATTGTGTATGAAAGATTGCATTATGAAGATGTTTGATCTTTGAATAGGTCTCATGGGGTATGGCAATGGCACCCCACTCCAGTACTCTTGCCTGGAAAATCCCATGGACGGAGGAGCCTGGTAGGCTGCAGTCCATGGGGTTGCTAGGAGTCAGACACGACTCAGCAACTTCACTTTGACTTTTCACTTTCATGCATTGGAGAAGGAAATGGCAACCCACTCCAGTGTTCTTGCCTGGAGAATCCCATGGACAGAGGAGCCTGGTGGGCTATAGTCCATAGGGTCGCAAAGAGTCAGACACAGCTGAAGCAACTTAGCACACACACACAGGCATGGGCTTCCCAGGTGGCTCTAGTGGTACAAAGCCCACCTGCCAATGCAGGAGATGTAAGAGATATGGGTTTGATCCCTAGGTTGGAAAGATCTCCTGGAGGAGGGCATGGCAACCCACTGCAGTATTTTTGCCTAGAGAATCCCGAGGGCAGAGCCATAGGGTCAAAAAGAGTCAGACACAACTGAAGCAACTTAGCACGCACAGGGCATAGTGAATTGGTCTCATGGCAGTGCCCCCATGCCCAGAGAAGTAAATATTGGTATTTTACATTAGTTTGTAGAGGACATAAAGTCCAATGTTTTCTGTCTCTCATCTGAAGAAGTAAATGTCTTGTCATTAACTTTGCTTCTGTTCATGCTTGCAAGGTAGCTACTTCTTTTTTCCTCCATTGAGAATCTGGCCATTATTCCCCACCATATCTGAAAGGGTACTTCTGTAGTTACTGGACATTACCAGACATAATTCTGTTTTTCTCATGGTAGGATATGAATAGTCTAGAATCTAGGAAAGTCTTGCAAAGCATTCCTTTGTTTTTCTACTTGGTGGGGCTTACATTCCACACAGAATCTCCTTTTTATTGTCTATCCCTAGAGCAATGCTCCAACCTCATCCTTATTTAGAATGGAATAAATATAAGACATAGTGTCTTCTGATAAAATTGATAGTTCATATTATTTTCTGATAGTTTATATTAATGCATATCACATTAGTGCACTGTCTTTGTTAAGATATTTCCCACTCCTCCATCAGGGTAAAGAAGACACAGAACTCTACCACACATAAATAATTAACAAATTTTATTTTGAAGCCGTGAAGTATATTACCAGTGTATATGATTTAGGGTTGGCTGATGTTTGCAACAGAAATATACAGAGGCTCAAACACAAGAGATTAAGTCATGACTTCATCTCTCCAGTCATTTAGGGACTTGGCTGACAGTGTTACTTGCTCAATCATGTTTGACTCTTGGTGACCCCATGGACTGTAGCCTGCCAGGCTCCTCTGTCCATGGGATTCTCTAAGCAAGAGTACTGGAGTGGGTTACTATTTCCTTCTCCAGGGAATCTTCCCAACCCAGGAATTGAATCTTTATTATCTGAGCCACCCAGGGAAGTCCAGGGACTAGACTGGTGGAGGCTTTACCATCTTTAATACCTGATTTCCAAGGTTGACCTTGGAGACATTACCATTTCAGACAGCCAGAAGGGAAAAAGCACAAAGGGGTCTGGATAAAAATCTATCATGTGATTATACCTAATTGTAAGAGAGACTGGGAAATGAAACCTGGCATGTGCCAAAAAAGAGAAGGGTTTTGATGAGGAGTCAACAGTATAATCCCTTTTACAATGACCAAGTAGCTAAAAATCAGATTAGAAGTGATTGTACTGGAACCTGATCTTTTGACAAGCCCATGTTTTCATCAAACCTGTACATTGCTCAAGTTAACAAACCTCCCAGACTTTCAAGTACCTACTGAGTAGACTCACACACAATGTTATATATAAAGTTACTTTCTCCAAAGTTGAATTTTTAGTCCAAAACCAGACTATAATAGAATGAAGCAGATTATTCTAAGCTAATATTAGGATATGTATTTGCATCTCTCTATATATAATCTGTGTGTGTGTGTGTATATATATATATAAATCTGTATATATACACAAATATTACTCCAGGATCAATGATGATACTCTTTTTCTGAAAAAGAATTTTACAGGAGGTAAATGGCCTCTATGAAACGTAGTGAAGACCTGAAAAATACACTTGGTATTTTTAGGTGCAGTGCTTTGTAAATGTAAGATCTGTTCTAAATCTTCTGATCTTATTTTCTTTCCTAAATTCATTGGCTGCCGTCTAGATTTAGAAAAAGCATCACAATGTCATTATACCTCCTAGAAACTCATTTATTTCTTGTCAGGATTCATTTTTCTTTGAACTGTGTATGCTAGCATAATCTATGTGCTATGCTAAAATTATACATATTTTAAGTATCCAGCAACTTGAACTTCCTTGCTTATGTAACCAGATCCCGGATTAAGAAATAGAAGGGGGAAAGTCTCCAGCCCTTACTCTAATTTCCTTTCCTTCTCTCTTCCAGTTACTACTTCCTCCTTTCACCGGTGGTCTCTATTCTCGGTTTCAACAGAATAGACTAATTTTGCCTCTTTTTGTACTTTTTGTAGATGGAACCATGCAATATGTACTTGGTTTTGTAACTGCCTCCTTTTGTTCCACATTAGTTTGTACAGTCACTCATTTCTATTATGGAAATAGGCTATCGTTTACTCTATTGTTGATGACATTTGCATAGTTTATAGACTTGGGACAACCACACATACTGCAGCTATAAACATTCTAGTTCATACCCTTTGGATAAAATATGTACATATTTTTGTTGCATTAACTAGGAGTTAAATTCCAGTTTTACAGGATATGAATAAATTCAACTTAAAAAAAATACTGCCAGTTTTCCATAGATGCTGGGGATTAATTTTTAATTAAAAAAATAGAGGCCAAAATTTGCATTGAAGTGAAACTCAACTCATATCTCCACTTTCCAGACATGTAACGTCTCTTCTCAATGAGAACCTTCTCCCAGGGCACTATAGACAATGTCCAAATAGGAAGTAATGAGAACAACTAATTAATGATAGTTATGTGATTTTTGCTAAGTATTCTATTAATATTATATGTATAAGCTTGAAATACAAGTAATTTTGTGTCAGTGATTTTACCACATTTATTCTGAATATTGCAATAACCTCAAATAATGATCTAGTTCATGCTGTATTTTTCTCCTGTTCTATCAGCAAGTTGTTCATGATCTAAAAATGCATTAATTAACATTTGATGCTATATCTTTTTCCCAGAACTTTTGTTATGTTTTTCTGCTTTATGCAGCTTATTTTTTCTAAGGCCTTTTTATAAGATGCTAAATTATTAATTGAATTATGACTTGCTTACTTTGAAGAATAACTCTTCTTGTACTTTTCCTGTTAAAATTGTATCTGTGTAGTATAATATATCTACAGAATTTTAGATGTCCAAATACTCCTTATTTTATTTTGATTATATTAGGTAGACTTATATAAGGAAACAAACTATTTGGATACTAGACATCCCTCTGAAGAATGTGAGATATATTGAATTTTCCACATTTGCCTTCATATGTATTTTCCTAGTGTAAAAACAGAGGGAAAAAAACGCATAAATCACTGTATTAGTGATTCTGCTAGTAAACATATGTGGTATAGGCTTGTGATTCTTGACCTTTGCATTTTTAAATACTGATTTAAAAAATTCAGTGACATATTAGGTTTCCTATTTATGATTTGCCAAGTGAGGTCATGTTTTTCTGCATTTTTAAAAATTATGAAAGTGTGATAGCACATTTACAAGAGACTTGGAAAATACATAGCAAAGTTTCATGTAGTTCTACTATATATTAAAATTATTTTTCAGTAAATTTTGATTTTTAGTTGGAATTTTAAAACCTTGTATATATTATACTGTACTATATTTGTCCCAGGTGGTCTTTTCCCCCCAAAGTGTTAGTAATCTATAATAACACTATTAATAACAGTCTGAGTATGAAAACTGGGGGCCAAATGATTCGGAGAACCCAGCTATACGATGACACCAACAGCAAGGTGTTAATCTGTGGTACCACGTGCAGAAAGAACAGCTTGTTTGTGCCCCACTGGGTTCAGTATAAAGCTTCTTATCATAGTGCATTTGAGTACTTCAAATAGGAGAAAGGGAACGAGAAATGTTGGAGTAGAAAGTTTTCTCATTTGGGCCTCCCGGGAAAAATGCTGTGGGGAAATTTCAGTTAATAACTTTGTTGTTGTTTATTTTTGTTTTTGACTGTGCTGCACAGCTTGCAGGATCTTATTAACGGTTCTCTCACCTGGGACTGAACTCTGGAACTTGGGCCATAGCAGTGAAAGCAGAGTCCTAACCACTGGACTGCCAGGGAATTCTCTGGGTTAATAATCTTGAACTGAAACCAAAACCTTTTTTTTTTTTCAGATTACATTGGTGAGGGCAGAGGAAGAGGGTGAGAGCATATTAATTATATCATGCTTTTTATTGTATTACATTTTATAGCATATTGATTTTAACATGAATTTGAGTCAGGATGGCACCGCACTCCAGTACTCTTGCTTGGAAAATCCCATGGACGGCGGAGCCTGGTAGGCTGCAGTCCATGGGGTCGCTAAGAGTCGGACACAACTGAGCAACTTCACTTTCACTTTTCCCTTTCATGCATTGGAGAAGGAAATGGCAACCCGCTCCAGTGTTCTTGCCTGGAGAATCCCAGGGATGGGGGAGCCTGGTGGGCCGCCGTGTATGGGGTCGCACAGATTCGGACACGACTGAAGTGACTTAGCATAGCATAGCATAGATCTAGACTCAAGTTCTAGTTTCATCTATCACAAACCGTGGGATCTTGGACAAGGCACTTCATGCATCTCGGCATCAGTTTCCCGTCTATCATATGAGGATAACGGAGTCATTGACTATGGATTAAGTGAAATAAGACCTACAATACCAATATAAATTGACTCAATGCCTAGTGAAATGCTATTATTAATTGCTTACATCTGTGAGGACAAAGTAAAAGGAAGAAATTATACAAAGATTCTACTTCAATGGAGCTAATAGTAGTCTTTGAAATTGCTGTTTCTTTTCTTTCCAATGTATTATTGTTGATGTTGTTAATAGCTACCAGATATGAAGAGCCTAATATAGGTCAGATGGGCTTCCTTGGTGGCTCAGGCAGTAAACAATCTGCCTGCAGAGCTGGAGACCTGGGTTTGATCCCTGGGTCAGGAAGATCCCATGGAGATGGGAATGGCAGCCCACTCCAGTCTTCTTGCCTGGAGAATTCCATGGACAGAGGAGCCTAGTGGGCTACAGTCCATGGGGTTGCAAAGAGTCAGACATGACTGAGCAGCTTAACACTTTCACTTTCTTTTCATTCCTCTTCTTTCCAGGGTATTATTGTTGATGATGTAGTTGTTGTTGTTAGCTATCAGATATTGAGAACCTACTATAAGCCAGATACATAGGATACATTATTCTCTTAATTCTCAACTCTGTGACTAGGTCTTATTTAATTCCATGTTACTGATGAGTGAATGAGACTCAGAGAGATTAAGAAGCTTTTCCAACTTAACATAACTAGTTGATAACAGAGCCAGGACCTTCAGCAGGCTGTGGGACTTTAAACCCATGCTCTATCTATTCAGTTAATAGCTATTCCAGGATCCCAACATGACTTCTTTTCCTTTTAGTTTGTTTGTTTATGCTCTAACAACTGATTTGAAGCAAGTTTTCTGACTTGGGTAGATCCCGAAATCTTTGCTCCTGAGGAAAGAGGAATTGTAATTGTCTCATTAGTATTTTTTTTTCTTTTCTTCAGGAATGTAATCAAACATCAGATGGAAACTTCCTTTTAATATAAGTGAATAAACAAGCCTGCACATTTTATTTTGCCTGAGGCATATAGCTGGGAGAGTATTTCCGATTTTAAGAAATCAACATATGCTCAACCACCTGTCTATTTCCATTTAAGTTGATAGGATCTGAGACTTGTGAATTATGTTTCATTTTTCATTTCCAACATTATTGGACTGCTTGACCCTAGGGTAGAATGCTTTGTTTTGCTTTGGATGCCCCCTAAATAGGTTTCCCTAAGCAAAAATGTCAAAGGACAATTTTTGGATTAATCTCAGTAAAGTCAGCAAAGATCATTTTAGGAAAGAAAAACTCTAAAATTGTAGAACTACTTTTAATATCTTATCAGTTATTTTCTTGAACCCTCCATGATGGCATTTATCACACATCATGATGGCATTTATCACACATTACTCGTTGCCTTATGTCTTATCTTCCTCTTTCACTGGTTGATCGATTCCATGGGGATGAGAATGTGTTTTGTTCATCTTTATTTATCAGTTATTGGCTCATTTCCTGAGATACAGCAGACACTCAGTGTTGTTGTTCAGTTGCTCAATCATGTCCAACTTTGCAACCCCATGGACTGCAGCACACCATGCTTCCCAGTCCTTCACCATGAGCTTGCCCAAACTCAGGTCCATTGAGTCAGTGATGCCATCCAACCATCTCATCCTCTGTCATCTCTTTCTCTTCCTACCTTCAATCTTTCCCAGCATCAGGGTCTTTTCTATTGAGTTGGCTCTTTGCATCAGGTGGCTGAAGTATTGGAGCTTCAGCTGCAGCATCAATCCTTCCAGTGAATATTCAGTACTTATTTCCTTCAGGATTGACTGGTTGGATTTCCTGCAGTCCAAGGGACTCTCCAGAATCTTCTCCAACACCACAGCTCAAAAGCATCAATTCTTTGGCATTCAGCCTTCTTTATGGTCCAACTCTCATATCCATATATGACTACTGGAAGAACCATAGGTTTGACTATGTGGGCCTTTGTTGGTGAAGTAATGTCTCTGCTGTTTAATACACCATCTAGGTTTGTCATAGCTTTTCTTCCAAGTAGCAAAGCATCTTTTAATTTCATGGCTGCACTCATCATCTGCAGTGATTTTGGAGCCCAAGAAAATAAAGTCTGTCCCTGTTTCCATTGTTTCCCCATCTATTTGCCCTGAAGTGATGGGACCAGATGCCATTATCTTCATTTTTTGAATGTTGAAAAGCTAGCCTTTTCACTTTCCAGATATTCAATACATTTGTTAAATTAATTGATTAATGAATTGATATTATATAGTGATATAAATGATCTATAGTCAAAATTTATTTTGTTTATATATAAGGTTACGTATGTGTCTTTATGAGTAAAGATAATTTTATCTTCATATCATTGAAAAGTTATATTATTTGTCTTGCATGTTTTTTCCTTTAGCTAAATTTACATCAATATTGAATTGATAAATAAAATGATGCTGTGTTCTGTAGGTAGATTGTGTGCTTATGACAATGTATTTCAAGCTATGATTCATATAAAAATTGGATAAAAGATAAATATGATTACTGTGTCCCCATATCTCTAATGCCTGAAATTCATTTTAAAAATGGAAGCATTGGGAATGTAAGAAGCATTTAACATTTAACAGCATTTAACTTATAAAGTATTTGTTGAAAAAACATTAATTTTAGATATAATGTATTTTTGAAGAATAGATGTGGGTAGGAAGAAGGGAATGCTAGTTGCCTTTTAATGAATTATTTCATTTAATCCTTGTTAGGAGATTTTAGGATGGTCTTAACCATTTTATGGAGATTCGGAGAAGTTTACTAAGATGCTCTTGGGTTGGAAGTGAATTCTAATCAAAATCTTCCTGTTTCTAAATAAAGAAGTCTTTTAGGGACTGTATTATAGATTTAGATAGATGGATAGTGATATAAAATTTAAAAAACAACTAACTTTGATGTTTCTGGAAGTATATAATTGTTTCCTGAATCCAAAAGTTCCCAGTGAAAATCAAGACAATATAACTCTTCATGATTTAAATTAAACACTTATGTAAATGTCAACTTGTTTCTCAAATAACATTTACAATTAGATTTATTGTTAACATTGACAGAGAACCAGGGCTGTATATCAACTTTACATGCACTGCATCTTATTGATCATAATCGTCATATTTGCAAGCTGACAAGAAGAGTTTTCTCCCAAGTGAATATCTCCTTTTTTGGGGCAATGAATCTTAACTCCTCCAGAAAGTGATTTTTGCTGTTTTGCTTACTCTTATTTCTTAACATTTCAAGAGTTCTTGATGTGTCTTTAAAAAAAAACAAAAAACAATTCAGCAGATAATCACTGAGCATCGAATATCTACAGGGTGTCGATGTGGTGGGCATGGCCCATTCGTGACTAAGACAGTGCTCCACGATATGGACCAGGCCTTCTAATCCAGATGCAAACAAAACTTTGGGAAAGAAACAAGTGATTGTTAAACAGAGTGGAGAATGCAAAAGCTACAAACTGTGTGAGAGTTCACACTGGTCCAAAGGGATGACTGAGCAGCTCTGCCTGAAGTGGTGATGTGTAAATGGGTATTTATTCCACCAGACCAACCAGGTGAGAAGGTAAATTCTAGCAACAACGTATACAAAGGTGATGATGAGAGAGGAAGGGCAGCAGGAAAAGTCTTGGAGAGGTAGTCATATTCCTAAAGTATCATTAAGATTTTTAAGACAGCTGTTATTGAGCATCCAATTATAGGGATGAGAAAATGAGACTCAAAAATGCCCAATGTGACTAGAGTAACAAGAACCAGTGCTAGGGTTTGATGTGAGTGTGACTCAGCTTTTTAAACTCTACTTGATAAGAGGTATTTATTATAATAGCATAATATATTTCTATTGCTCTTCAGCAAAAACACAACCTCGGGTGCACTAAAGTTCCAAGAATATAGCTGTGTTTGTGCAGTGAATTCTAGCAGTCCTTGGCATTCAGACAAATTCTCCCAATATGAGAAATGTTGTGATGTGGCTAGCGCGTCCCAATGTTACTACCTGATGGTGCACTCACATCCACTGCCAGAGAAAGAGGGTTAGAAAACAGACACGCCCTCAAGCCATTTAGGGTATCCATTGGCCTCCTGGCTTCAAAATTTGCACTTTTAATTATGTATAAGTGTGTGTGCTTAGTCGCTCAGTCCTGTCTGACTCTGCAACCCCATGGACTGTGTAGCCTGCCAGGCTCCACTGTTCATGGGATTCTCCAGGCAAGAATACTGGAGTGGGTGGCCATTCCCTTCTCCAGGGGATATTCCTGACTCAGGGATCGAACCTGGGTCTCCTGCATTGCAGGCAGATTCTTTACTGTCTGAGCCACCAAGGAAGCCCCCCTTTAATTATGTATGTAGCCAAATACAGATAAACAAAGACATTTACTTTCTAACCAACATCCATTCAGTTTCCTGTCTTCTTTAAATCATCTTTCCTCACTCTATGAGAATAATTGAAATCTTCTTGATGAAGTGATCCTGAAATTTTATATTCTATGGATTAATTTCCTATGTCTAAATAATCCTTGAAGTAGCCACTGATGTTTGGGATCTTCCAAATATAGATACCTCCATCCTAGGGGATTGTAACATCCCAGCCTGCTACCTCCAGGATTAATTAGCTGGGAAACGCAGCCAACAAGCTACTCTGGAGCCATATTCAGGTAGGTCTTAGAAGGCTCAAGGATAATCAAATGTTATCTCCTGTTATCCCTGTCCCTTGAGCTTTTTTTAAAATTCCCAGTGAGGTCTAAAGTGGGGCTTCCCAGGTGGCACTCATGGTAAAGAACCCACCTGCAAGTTCAGGAGACATAAGAGATGCAGGTTCAATCCCTGAGTTGCTAAGATCCCCTGGAGAAGAGTATAGCAACCTACTTCACTCTTGCCTGGAGAATCCTGTGGACAGAGGAGCCTGTTGGACTATATGACTGAAGCAACTTAGCGCGCACACACACAAGGACTAAAGGAACTTAAAAAGCATGGCTGGGAGGGTGCCCCTTTAAATCTATGACTTTATGCTAGATCAGATGAAAGCAAAAGACAAAACCTGATGGTATGCTCTATGACATGGATTTTAGCTCTTCTCACCCTCCTCTGAATAAAATTATTTCATAGAACTAACTGCAAGAAGAAAAGTTAATCAGTGGCTTTTGCTTTCCCTGAAAGCACTTTTCCAAACCTAGCTGCCATGTCAAATGCATGCAATATTATTTTAAACAGTTACTTAAGTGGATCTCAAAATGCGTCTTCAAAGGAAGTGTTCGAATATTTTCCACTATGACAACTCACATGGGTATTTTGAATCTAGCATAAAGCATATTGCTCAAATACACTCATGTATTTCCTGCAAAGTACAATGCATCTATACCCCTGTCACCTATACCTATTAACATGTAAATAGTAAGTCTTATACATCAGAACTTTTATTTTCCTCTCTATGGGATTCCTACATCTTTATTTATCCAAATTAGTTAAGAGATATTTCCTAGGAATGTAATAATTGGTCCATATTTATTTATTTTTATTATTTTATTTATTATTTTATTATGCAATATTTCTCAAAAGTATTAAAATTATCATAATTAATTAATTAATTTTGAACTAAAAGCAAGGTAAAACTGAGCAACTGTCACCAGTTGGAGGAGAATATGGAGACACAGCAACTAAATGTAGCATGGACTGGATCCTAGAAGACAAAAAGGATGTTGGTAGAAAACTGGTAAAATCTGGATAAAGTCTGAAATTTAAGTTTAGAAAGTATATAAAGTGTATCTAATTTATAGATGTTTGGGAATAGATCTTTGCAGATGTGCAGTAGCCAAACAGTAACTTACTTCTTCGACAAAGGATACTAACTTACTGAACTTGTCATAATAACTTGTAGAAACTTAGTTTTCCTTTCCATCTTATCTACAATGGATAAACATGTATATTTCCTCCTTTGCATGGAAGTATTGAGATCATTAAACACTGAACTGTGAGACAATTAAACAGGACTGATTGTCTAATTCAAATGTTTAAAAAATTGAAACCAAATAGGTTTCTAATCTTTTGGAAACTCTGAGAGTTTATGCCCTAGTCCTCACATTCTTTTTTTTTTTTCCTTAATTTTATTTTATTTTTGAACTTTACAATATTGTATTAGTTTTGCCAAAAATCGAAATGAATCCGCCACAGGTATACCCGTGCTCCCCATCCTGAACCCTCCTCCCTCCTCCCTCCCCATACCCTCCTTATGGGTCGTCCCAGTGCACTAGCCCCAAGCATCCAGTATTGTGCATCGAACCTGGACTGGCGACTCGTTTCATACATGATATTATACATGTTTCAATGCCATTCATCCAGTATTTATTCTGGGCTCAGCTCTGGATTAAATGCTTTATGTACAATATCACATTTAGTCTTCACAACACTCTATGAGGTATTTACTTTCCTCTTCTTGTAAGGGTAGGAACACATGTTTAGATATTTAAGTAATATGTCCACATTCACACAGGTGGTCATGGGAAAACAGGAGAACCCAGGAGATTTAAGCCGATGTTTTATTATTGTTGTTCAGTCGCTAAGTCCTGTCTGACTTTTTGTGACCTCATGGACTATAGTATAGCATGCCAGGTAGCATGCCAGGCTCCTCTGTCCTCTACTTTCTCCCAGAGTTTGCTCAAATTCATGTTTGTTGGGTCAGTGGTGCTGTCTAACCATCTCATCCTCTGCTGTCCTCTTCTCTTTTTGCTTTCAGTCTTTCCCAGCATCAGAAATTTTTCAATGAGTCAGCTCTTCACATCAAGTATTGGAGCTTCAACTTCAGCTACAGTTCTTCCAGTGATTATTCAGGTTGATTTCCTTTAGGATTGACTGGTTTGATCTCCTTGCAGTCCAAGGGATTCTCAAAAGAGTCTTCTTTAATACCACAGCTCAAAAGCATCAATTCTTTGGCATTCAGCCTTCTTTATGGTCCAGCTCTCACATCCATACACAACTACTAGAAAAACCATAACTTTGTCTGTATGAACCTTTGTTGGCAAAGTGAGGTCTCTGATTTTTAATATGCTGTCTAGGTTCATCACAGCTTTTCTTCCAAGGAGCAAGTGTCTTTTCATGGATGCAGTCACAGTCCACAGTGATTTTGGAGCCCAAGAAAATAAAACCTGCCACTGCTCCCACTTTTTCTCCTTCTATTTGCCATGAAGTGTTGGGACCAAACACTATGATCCTAGTTTTCTTTTTTTAATGTTGGTTTTCAATCCATCTTTTTCACTCTTTTACCCTCATCAAGAGGCTCTTTAGTCCCTCTCTGGTTTCTGCCGTTAGAGTAGTATTATCTGCATGTCTGAGGTTGTTGATATTTCTTCCAGCAGTCTTGATTCTGGCTTGTGATTCATCTAGCCTAGTATTTTGCATGATGTACTCTGCATATAAGTTAAATAAGCAGGGTGACAATACATAGTCTTGACATACTCCTTTCCCAACTTTGAACTGGTCCATTATTTCATATCTGGTTCAAACTGTTTCTTCTTAGCCTGCATACAGATTTCTCAGGAGACAGGTAAGGTCATCTAGTATTTCCATGTCTTTAAGAATTTTCCACAGTTTTTTGAGATTTACCCTCAAATACGTTAGCACAGTCAATGAAACAGAATTAGATGCTTTTCTGGAACTCCCTTGCTTTCTCCACAGTCCATTGTATATTGGCAATTTGATCTCTGGTTCTTCTACCTCTTCAAAACCCAGCTTATACATCTGGAAGTTCTCGGCTCAATACTGCTGTAGCCTAGCTTGAAGAATTTGAGCATAACCTTGCTAGCATGTGAAATGAGTACAATTGTACAGTACTTTGCACATTATTTGGCATTGCCCTTCTTTGCAATTTGAATGAAAACAAACTGACCTTTTCCAGCCCTGTGGCCACTGCTGAGTATTCCAAATTTGCTGATGAATTGAGTGCAGCACTTTAACATTGTCATCTTTTAGAATTTTAAATAGCTCAGCTGGAATTCCATCACCTCCACTAGCTTTGTTCATAGTAATGCTTCCTAAGACCCACTTGACTTCACACTCCAGAATATCCTGCTCTAGGTGAGTGACCACACCATCGTGGTTATCTGGGTCATTAAGACATTTTTTGTATAGTTCTTCTGTGTGTTCTTGCCACCTCTTCTTATTCTTCTCTGCTTCTGTTTGGTCCATACCATTTCTGTCCTTTATCATGCCCATCCTTGCATGAAATATTCCCTTGATATCTCCAGTCTTCTTGAACATATCTCTAGTCTTTCCCATTCTGTTGTTTTCCTCTGTTTCTTGGCACTATTCATTTGAAGCAGGCCTTCTTATGACACCTTGCTTTTCTCTGGAACCCTGAATGGTTGGGTATATCTCCCTCCTTCTCCCTTGCCTTTCACTTCTCTTCTTTGCTCAGCTATTTGTAAAGCCTCCTTAGACAACCATTTTGCCTTCTTGCATTTCTTTTTCTTTGGGATAGTTTTGGTCACTGCCCTCCTGCACAGTGTTTTGAACTACCATCCATAGTTCTCCGGGCACTCTGTCTACCAGATCTAGTCCCTTGAATCTGTTTGTCACTTCTACTGTATAATCATAAGGAATTTGATTTAGATAATACCTGAATGGCCAAGTGACCTAGGCCATCCATACCTGAATGAAGCTAATGATCTGAGCCACAGTCAGCTCCTGATCTTGTTTTTACAACTATATAGAGCTTCTCCATCTTTGGCTGCAAAGAACATAATCAATCTGAAATCGGTTATTGACCATCTGTTGATGGAGAGTCGTCTCTTATGTTGTTGGAAAAGAATGTTTTCTATGACCAGTGTGTACCTCTGTTAGCCTTTGCCCTGCTTCATTTTGTTCTCCAAGGCCAAACTTGTCTGTTATTCCAGATGACTTTTGGCTTCCTAATTTTGCATTCCAATCTCCTAGGATGAAAAGGACATCTTTTTTGGTGTTAGTTCTAGAAGGTTTTGTAGGTCTTCATAGAAGCATTCAATGCTAACTTCTTCAGCATCAGTGGTTGGTCTATAGACTTGGATTAGTGTGATGCTGAGTGGTTTGCCTTGAAAACAAACTGAGATTATTCTGTCAGTTTTGATATTGCACCCAAGCACTGCATTTTGAACTCTTTTGTTGACTCTGAGTGCTACTCCATTTATTCTAAGGGATTCTTGCCTACAGTAGTAAATATAATAGTCATCTAAATTAAATTCTCCCATTCATGTCCATTTTAGTTCACTGATTCCTAATATGTTGATGATCATCACTCTTGCCATCTCCTACTTGACCATGTCAAATTTACCGTGATTCGTAGAATTGACATTCCCTATATCTATGTGATATTGTTCTTTTATAGCATTGGGCTTTACTTCCCAGCTTAAATTATGGAATTTGACTGTCCTTGGAAACCTCACATCTGCTTGTGTTTTACGATTTCCTCTCTATCACCTAAGAACATCAAAGATGTATGCAGTGACTCTTTTCCTGTTCTTGCACTCAGCTACCACTTTCTGTGGGATGGAAACTAGGTTTGGCTGTGATGTGACCTCAATGTCCTCTGCATTTGGCATAGTGCTGGGTCACATCCTGATCAGCTTTGAAAACATATTACAAAGATTACTAGTTTTTAAAGGAGTCTGAACTGTGACTAGGTAATAGTGAGGCAACTGTGAACAATAAAAACATTATTCACATCCTTTTCTACAACTTCCAGAGTCATAGAGCAACGGTAAAGGCTAAGGCTGTTCATTCTGTGTGTATGTATTGAATTGCTACTATGTACTTTCAGAAACGAGAGCTTTCAGTACATAAGAGTGAATGTATGACCTTAATTAGATTCAAGTAGTTATATGCTTAGTAATGTGAGGGACAATGAGAAGCTTAAGTATTCAATATGTAAAGGCATTTCTCATTATGAATCTTTCCTAGGAGCTTTTTATACCTATTAATGATTATATAAGTTAGAATTGATGAACCCCAATAAGGCATATTTAATATATCCTGAGACAGAGTATTCTATTCTACCTAGATTGCTGGTAGATAGCAACCAGCGCCCAAAATCAATTTTTAGAGAAGAAAGAAGTCCAGAGTAAATAGAACTATTATGGAAACATGTACAGGGTTAGAATTAAGGAAATAGGTGAACTGAGAAAAAAAAAAAAACTATTGAAATAAAAAGGGAAATTTTTGTAACGATGAGTATTTTTAACGTCCTAGAATATTTTAAATCAACTTCAAAAGATGAGACTTTTAATTGCAATGTGCTTTGACTTTTTTCACCCTAAATTATTTTTTTAAATTCAGGTTATTCCTCCCCAGGAGGAGGGAGGAGGGTTCAGGATGGGGAACACATGTATACCTGTGGCGGATTCATTTTGATATTTGGCAAAACTAATACAATTATGTAAAGATTAAAAATAAAATAAAATTAAAAAAAAATAAATTAAGGTTATTCACCCTCAAGATGTATGTAATTTTGCACATCTTCTATTAGAGATGTCTGCATTTCTCCCTTATTATATGATCAAAAACACCTTATTTATATGTCAAAAGAAGAGAAATGAAGACCATTTTCTTGCATTGGCCTAGAGCCACATTTTCTTGCCTTATTGGCATTTTATTTCAAGCAATAGATTAAACAGAAATGCTTGTGATTGAATGAAGATAAATTATAGCATATGGGAGTATTAGAACCTATTTTATTACTCTGAATAATGTCTTCTGCTGTTTTGTTATCCAAAAGGGAGTATGTATTTGGGGAACAAAGATCATGATGCATTAAGTGATATTCAAACTGCATACCCCGCACTAGACTGTGAGAAGGCCAGGCTTGCCACAGGCAATGATATACTATTGTTACCTCTGCTGCTGCTCCCTTGGGTGCACCTCTCCTGATGTGTGGCTTGCATTGCGAATGTGAAAGCACACAGGAGGTTTGTAATTCACAAAGTAGGAGTCGGTTATGCATAGCTGGCAGGTGCAGAGCTAAGCATCTTTTACAGTAAAAATTCAGAATTTTTACAGTATTTCTGACTGCTTTAGAGTTTAGGGGCTTCCCTGCTAGCTCAGCTGGTAAAGAGTCTGCCTGGAATTCAGGAGACCCCAGTTTGATTCCTGGATCGGGAAGATCCACTGGAGAAGGGATAGGCTACCCACTCCAGTATTCTTGGGCTTCCCTTGTGGCCCAGCTGATAAAGAATCCGCCTGCAATGTGGGAGACCTTGGTTTGATCCCTGGGTTGGGAAGATTCCCTGGAGAAAGGAAGGCTACCTACTCCAGTATTCTGCTGCTGCTGCTGCCAAGTCACTTCAGTCTTGTCCGACTCTGTGCGACCCCATAGACGGCAGCCCACCAGGCTCCCCCGTCCCTGGGATTCTCCAGGCAAGAACACTGGAGTGGGTTGCCATTTCCTTCTCCAATGCATGAAAGTGAAAAGTGAAAGTAAAGTCGCTCAGTCGTGTCAGGCCCTCAGCGACCCCATGGACTGCAGCCTTCCAGGCTCCTCCATCCATGGGATTTTCCAGGCAAGAGTACTGGAGTGGGGTGCCAGTACTCTAGCCTGGAGAATTTCACGAGGGTCACAGAGAGTCAGACGTGACTAGAGTTTACAGTGGTTACATATATTTTATGGATGATTCTAATTATTTAATAATAGTTATTGTATATAATTTTATCATAGTTTCTTTATATATTCAGTGTTTAAAACACCATTTTTAGTGGAATACAGGAGCAGAAGGCATTATAGCTTGGCAAAAGAAGTCATGAAATCTGAAGCCCATCTACATTGGAAAATTACTGAGCCTCAGTTTTCTCATCTGTGAAGTGGCAATAAATACTGGTACCTATCTCATAAGATTGTTGAGATGATTAAATGATTAATACACATAAGGTACTACTAATAGCACCCACCACATAATAAACACTCATTAAATGTTAGCTTTTATTATTATGTTCCTGCATCTAAAAATCAGGTTTTCGGTACTGAGAGTTTTTAGAGCTATTTAATCTATGGTAACTTTTTGTGTACCTGTGTGCCTGTGCCTGCACGGATCTATTCCTATAATCTGGCATTAGAACAAAAGGAAGAACACATGGGAAATAAGTAAATATTGTATAATTCAAACTCTTAAGTCCAATAACTTATAAAAGAGAGAAGAGGTCACTGTTGTCTGTAATAATCAGATAGGATTCATTGAGTGCTGAACTAGAAAGATTTAGAAATTTTAGTTTAAAACAATTCTGATGATGGCACAGTCCTTATAAGACCTTCCTGTACCCCTCGCTCCTGTAGCAATTACTTTTAAGTTAAAACTACTGGCTTCTGTGCTCTTTTCTGATAAATCAGAATCTTTCATACAAGAGGACAGTGCTTAGGAATCTGCATTTGTATGGAGCCCATGTAATTTTTATCCAAAAGGGTAAAGTCCTTTTTAGAGAAGACCAAGCTTATTCAGGCTTTATGCAGTTAATTTTCAGTCACTCTTACTCTTGAATCTTGAGAAGCAACAAAATGGAACAACTTCTTAGTTTAGCCCATACCTTTAACAAGAACTGGCTTAGCCCACACCTCTTGTGTGAAGAAGCCTGCCTTTACTGATCACCATTTATTACTCTCTGTCTCTTTCAAAAGACATTGTTTTTGTTTTGTGAGCTGCTTTAGGTTTGTAGTAAAATTGAGATGAACATACAGAGATTGCCCTTGTACCTCTACCCACATACATGCAAACCTTCCCCCATTATCAACATCCCTCACCAGAGTGACAAGTTTGTTCAATACAATGGATGAAGCTGTATTTCAATAATATTTTCACTTAAAATCCATAGTTTACCTTAGGTTTCACTCTGAATATTGCATTCTGTCAGTTTGGACAGATGAGTAATTACATGTATACACCATTACAGTATTTTACAGAGTATTTTCACTGCCCTTAAAAATCCTCTGTGTTATCCTATCCATTCCTTCTTGCCTAACTGCAACTCTCGGCAAACTCTGATTTGTTTTTTTTAAAACTCTTTCCATAGCTTTGCCTTTTCCCAAATGCATGTACTTGGAATCAAACAGCATATAGCCTTTTAAGATTGGCCTGTTTCACTTAGTAATGTGGATTTATGGTTTCTCCTTGTCTTTTCATGGCTTGATAGCTCATTTCTTTTTAGTTCTGAATAATATTCCACCATCTGAATGTACCACAGTTTTGTTTATCCATTCACTTACTGAAGGTCACCTTAGTTGCTTTCAAGTTTTTAAAATTATGAATAAAGCTCCTATAAATAATCTATGTGGAGGTTTTTGTATAAACATATAAGTTCTCAACTCTTTGGATAAACATTAAGAAGTATGATTACTGAATTGTGCGGTAAAGGTATGCGTAGTTGCTCTTTTTCAGAGTAACTGTACCATTTTGCATTCCCATCATCAATGAATGAGAGCTCTCTTGCTCCACATCACTGTTTGGTATTGTCAGTTTCAGGGTTTTGGCCCTTTTAATAGATGTGTAGTAATCTCTCATTTTTCTAGTTTGCGTTTCCTTGATGACATATGATGTGAAGCATCTTCTCATATGCTTATTTACCATTTGTATATCTTCTTTGGTAAGGTGTTTGTTAAGGTCTTTGGCCCATTTTCTTCAATAAGGTTATTTCAGTTTTAAGATTTCTTTGTATATTTTGGATTACAGTCCTTTATCAGATGTGTCTTTTGTAAATGTTTTCTCTCAATCTGTAGCGTGTTTCATAATTTTCCTTTTTTAATGTTTACCCTGAACACTTTTATGCTGTAGCACTTAACTCACTGAGTTATAACTGTTTATGGTTTCATATGGCTGAACTACTAGTGTTCTCTTAGTCTCACCTTAAAATTTAGCTAATACTAGGAAATAAGTTGATCTTGAAGCTTGAGATGCCTGAATTCCTTGTTTAAAAAAACAGATTTCTAGATTCCATTGCTCAGATATTCTGATTCTGTAGTTGAAATGAGCATTTATAACAAGCACAACTAGCCCACCGTTTTCTTCTAAAATGAAAACTCCAGACTGAAAACTGCACATAAATGAATCTGTGCCAGAGCTGAAGAGACGTCAACGTGATTTACAGAGACTTCCATGGCGGTCCAGTGGCTAAGACTCTGTGCTCCCATGGTAGGGGACCTGGTTCGATCCCACATGCCACAACTGAACATCCCGTGTGCCATAACTAAGACCCACTGCAACCATATAAATAAATATTTTAAACAAACATGGTGTTTACAGAAGATAATGAGAAGGCCACTGATGTGGTGTGTTAGATACAGTGGCCATGGGGAAACAATAGAGTTGGTCGATAAAATTCTGAATGTCCTTGAGGAATACGCAAGGGATTTTGAATTGAATGCAACCCTTTGCATGGAGTGGTAATTTTAGAAAAGCAGAAGGAGCAAGGCTGGTACCCTTAGTGCACTTCGTCATGACTCTAAGGGGAAGTTGAACCAGGTGATCTTTCAAGCTTTTCTTAACACTGAAATTGTATTGTGCTTTCATTCTTAAAATTATATACATATTGAACTGTATTATTTAAACAGTGTGTGCTTAGAAGGTAACACTTGCTACTAAAAGAAATTTTACTTACTTACATTTTATATAAATTAGAAATTTCATTCATCAATGGCTATATATAATAATGGATCAGTACATGGAAGGTTTACTTAAGGTTTGTAATAATAGGCTGGGCGAGTTGGTTCCAGATCATGAGAGCCAACTGTTACATTTCCAGGGATTTTGAAAGCCAGTTGTTAGGCACAGTCATTATTAAATTATATAAACCTTAATTCAATGAATTATATGAAAAGCAAAGGTGTCTCTATCCAAAGTTCATTGCTTGATAATTATTTTACTACATTTTACTTGTTGATTCTTCTGAACTGTGGTGTTGGAGAAAACTCTCGAGAGTCCCTTGGACTGCAAGGAGATCAAACCAGTCCATCCTGAAGGAAATAAGTCCTGAATATTCATTGGAAGGACTGATGCTGAAGATGAAACTCCAATACTTTGGCCACCTGATGCAAAGAACTGATTCATTGGAAAAGACTCTGATGCTGGGAAGGATTGAAGACAGGAGGAGAAGGGGACGACAGAGGATGAGATGGCAGGATGGCATCACCGACTTGATGGGCATGAGTTTGAGCAAGTTCCGGGAGTTGGTGATGGACAGGGAAGCCTGGCATGCTGCAGTCCATGGGGTCGCAAAGAGTTGGATACGACTGAGCGACTGAACTGAACTCAACTTACTATTATTACCTATGCTCTTGAAGTTGAGGCTTCCCAGGTGGCTTCAGAAGTAAAGAATCCACTTGCCAATGCAAGGGACATGGGTTCAATCCCTGGGTCAGGAAGATCCTTTGGAGAAAGAAATGGCAACGCATTCCAATATTCTTGCCCTGGAAATCCCATGGACAGAGGAGCTTAGTGGGCTACAGTTCATGGGATTGAAGAGTCAGGCACAACTTAGTGACTGCACAGCAGTAATGTTCTTGAGGTTAAGTCAATGTATCTGTGTGGTGGAAACACTATTATATATAGTGATACTGACTATCTCTTTTCAGCTCTCCATTTAGTGGCCACAGTGGAAATCAGACAAGAAAAATTATACAATAGAAATTCCCAAAGCCTACAAATCAGGGTTCCCCCCCCACCCCCGCCCCCTGAGATAAACATATATTTACTAGCACACCAGTGGCTACATGTGTAGACAGATCCCATTGTTTTGGGTAGATATTCATTTTGGTCCATGACATAATTCAGAAGGTATTCCATTCACGCCCCAGTTCAGCATGAGCTCTTTCCATAGCTCCCTACACGAGACTCGAAACAAGAGGATGGTTTTTAAGATCCGCAAGTGAATTGCTTTAGTTATAAAACAGAGAGCAGGTGCCTTTTGGGTACTTCAGTTTCACATCTTTTCAAAAACGTATCAGAACTTTTTTCAAGAACCATTTTTCTCCCAAAGTCCGATGACTGTGCTTCTCTTTTATCATCATTTACAGCTTTTGAAATTACTACAATTTGAAGGACATTTGCAATCTGTCTTGAAAGCCAATGAGTCTGTAGCTCTGGATGCAGAAAACAATAACTTATTTCCCCTTTCACAGTAGAAAACTATTCTCTTATCTTTGTGTAAATAAGAAAATGAAATGTTTTGTTTAGTCAGGAACAACTCAAGGTCTTTCTAACAGCCTGTATTCTGACGATGTGTGTGTGACTCTGAGCTTCTAGTTCTACTATAGAAGTCCACAAATATTCCTCTTCCAAGACACCTGAGGAAAGCAAATCGTGCTGATATATGTTATTTTCTGTGTTTGTGCTAAAAACTGAAAGCATAGCTGAGCATTCTTCAGAAATTTTTCATTTCTCATATATGTCTTTGAGAGCTATAATCCTTACTTAAGCAGACATCTTAAACATTTATGGAGGGATTCTGGAGAATTTTCCTTTGGAGGTTTTTTCCAAAAATTAAGAAAGGTGTTCACCAGCCTGTGACAGATTTGTTGTGAAAAGAGTAATGTGGCTGCTCAGAGGCAGTGCTGTGGCTTTAATTCAAGCTGACATAATTAAGCTGTAAACATATTAGTTTCTTTTGATTAAACTTTAGCTGGAAATAGAGAATCGAAATCATTGAGATTAAAATAAATATTCTTACTATGAAATGAATGGAAATAGAGTGTTCAGAATCATAAAGACAAGGACCTAAATATCACCGGAGAGTCCTTAAAGGTAACTGGAAATATCCCTGGGAAGAATTTAGTGTTTTCCAAAGTTGGTCCTCAGACCACTTGAGAATGGAACTTGTGACATTAGATTTTTGGTTGTCTACCGCTAGCCGACTGAACTGAATCAGAGCAGGGTGTAGGAATGGTCAGAAAACTTGTAAATTTTTCACAAGGTCCTTGGAAGGTTTTTATGTACACTAAAGTTATAACCCACTGATTTAGAATCAGTAACTGAATTTGCTTTAGTTTCTGCAACTGCAAAATGGAATGGTAAAATAGGGCTGTTGGCAGATTGAATGAGTTCATATATGTAAAAAGCTTAGAACGACATGCTATTCTAGAGTAAATTATGTATGAAAATGGAAAGTGAAAGTGGAGTTGCTCAGGCATGTCTAACTCTTTGTGACCCCATGGGGTGTAGCCCCCCAGGCTCCTTCTTCCGTGGGATTTTCCAGGCAAGAATACTAGAGTAGGTTGCCATTTCCTTCTCCAGGGGATCTTCCTGATCCAGGGATCGAACTTGGGTCTCCTGCGTTGCAGGCAGATTCTTTATGGTCTGAGGCAGCTGTTATCACTGCTATTGGTTTTGTTGTTACTTTTGTCAAGGGATTATCAGTGTTAGCTGCAATGGAAACAAACTAGAATGCTTCCAATCATTGCAACTATCTGAGGCCTTAAATGTCTTAATGAAGTGAGCACACAGCTAAAGAACTAGCCTCAATTTAATATAATCATGGATATTGAATAGCCATGCTATTATTTTGCATAGTTTTCCATAATTTCCTATTGCATATGTAAATTTTTAATCACTTAATTTTTCTGGAAAGGCTACATTTATTTTTATTACTTCAGAAATGTTAGATGTCATTCTAAAATCATGGTGATGTCTTTGTCTTGCATATGGAATTCAATTTTTATGTTATTTACGAACAAAAGCAAACTCGGGGAGATAGCAAAGGACAGGGAAGCCTGGAGTGCTGCAGTCCATGGGGTCGCAGAGTTGGGCATGACTTAGCAACTGAACAACAACAAGCAAAAGACATTTGTATAAAATAACGATAGGGTGACAGTGATATGATGTTGATTTACATCAGTTCCTCTAACTCTTCTCAGCTCTTCACTGGGGTTACCAGTCCCTGAGGCAGGAAAGCTCCCATGAAGTGGATGAAGGCTTGATGCTGGGAGGACACCAAAACAGGGTCAATTAATGTGATTCCGCAGGGAGAGAATGATGGTGGGAACATTTCCTCTAGTTCTCCGTCAGTGACACAGTCGTCATTGGGGCCTGGGAGTGAGCTTTATTTTATTATGATTATTATTTTTTTAGAGTATGGTTAATTTACAGTGTTGTATTAGTTTTAGGCGTACAGCAAAGTGATTCAGTTACATATCTCTATATGTATTTTTTTAAGATTCCTTTCCCTTATAGGTTATTACAGAATATCGAATATAGCTCCCATGTGCTGTATGCTATATAGTAGGTCCCCGTTGGTTATCTATTTTATATATAATAGTGTGTATATGTTAATCTCAAACTCCTAACTTTTTTCTCCCCACCCTTTTCCCCTTTGGTAACCGTATGTTTGTTTTTTGTGTCTGGGAGTCTATTTTGTATATAAGTTCATTTGTATAGTTTTTTTGTATCACCCATGATTCATGCTTGGCAGTGAGCTTAATGGGAATGAAGATGAAAGCTTTTCTCTCTCATACCCTTTTCCTGGCTAAATTTTTGTCTGTGCCTGATAATGCCATGCTTGACTTCATGACAGCAAAATCAGCGCAGAGTTAGAGCCGACCTGGCTGCGGTTTCATGGAGTTTCTCGTATATGCTTAGTAGCTACACAATTCTAAGTTACGCTGTGTTTGAATAAATAAGATTTTGTTTATTATTAGAGTTGTGTGGTTTGCATGAATGTTGATGATTTGAAATTGCTGAATCAAATAGTTTTTTTCCCTAGATTCTAATGACATCATGAAGATATTGAGATGTTTGTATTTTAAAGATTTACTCCTCAGATCTATTCTAAGATGACATAAAAATTTGCATGTAAAGTGGCTCCTGATGTGCTTTTTGTGACACGGAATGTGCTGTGATAGAATTCAAGATTTTTATAAAAGTGTATTAGATTAGTTATTAAAAAATACGTAGGGTAAATAGCTGATATCTCAATCTAAAGGCAATGAGAATGGTTTCTGGATTAGCTTGCTTATGGACTTAATGGACAGCACGCAGATTACTCCCATCTCTAAGATGGTATCTTGGGGTCGTCATATTTTAACTCAAAAATGTACAAACTCTTGTAAATATGTTTTTGCTCATTACTGAAAGCATTAAAAATATATATATATATTTTAAAGTAAACAGCGCTAATTTTGTGTCAGTATATGGCACATTGAAATCCAATGCAAGTGCTTGATGTAGCAAATAACAAGAAACCCTTTTAGATGGCTACTGCTATTGGCCACATATTTACAGATGAAAAACTGACTGCATGGACAGTTTAAGTATCTTTCCCAAGGTCACACTGTCTAGTAAGTATGATTCATATAGATCTTTTACAGGAATTATTAGAATCTAAGTAAATGGTTCTATAGCCCTGGTGAAAGTGAAAAGTCACTCAGTCGTGTTCTCTTTTGCGACCTCAAAGACTGTACAGTCCATGGAATTCTCCAGACCAAAATACTGGAGTGGGTGGCCTTTCCCTTCCCTAGGGAATCTTCCCAACTCAGGGATCGAACCCAGGTCTCCTGCATTGCAGGTGGATTCTTTACTTAGCTTAGCCTCAAGAGAAGCCCAAGAATACTGGAGTGGGTATTATTCTTCTCCAGTGGCTCTTCCCCACCTAGGAATCAAACCAGGGTCTCCTGCATTGCAGGTGGGTTCTTTACCTACTGAGCTATGAAGGGAGCCCTGGGAAACAATCATTTAGATGTGGTTCACTAGGTTAGTTCAGTAAATTTATTATTCAGGGCTAAGACTGAACCTTTAACATGTCCTTCTATTTACATGGTTTTCAAAGATGTTAGATGCTAAGTGAAGCAGAATTCCTGGTGAATACCTAATGAGTCGTTTCCAGTGTGTCCTTTTCGGTAAGGTCTTTCTCATCATGTAGTTTAAAAAAAAATACTACTGTGTATTACTAATTTGTATTTAATTGTTTTGATTGTGTAATAATCTTATAAATTTATCTTCATTCATTATGCTCTGTTTATACTGTAAGCTTTCAATCACCCTGTAATAAAATAATTAGTCATGTTATTGGTAGACAAGTGCTTTTACAAATTATAAAAATGTGCTTATGAACAGTTATTAAAAATAATTTTATGGATACCATAGGCAGTTTTAAAAATATTAAAAATTCAAAGTTCAGTATAAGCTTACATGCAGGCCAATTAGAATAAAATTTTTACTATTTTGTCATATTTATTTTATATTTAAAAATTATAGATAAAATTTAAATCCTTTTTATTCTGTATCCTGATCCCATTTCCCATATGCAGTCAACCACTATTGAAACCATGCAACTTAGATTCAGACTTGAACCTGTGTATGTTACTCACTCAGTTGTATCCGACTCTGTGATCCCATGGACTATAGCCCACTAGGCTCCTCTGACCATGGAATTCTCCAGGCAAGAATACTGGAGTGGGTTGCCATTTCCTTCTCCATGAACCCATGTGCCAGGACTCAAACCCAGCCAAAACCCAGATTGGCACTTGAGCCCACAGACTCATAATTTTTGAGATCGCACACCTGATCTTAGGACTTAATGAAGTCCTTAATGACGTCTTGATGTCTCATGGCAGAAAGAATTCAGTGAGAGACAAGTGATAGGTAAGAAGTGAATTTATTTAGAGACCAACAGACTCCACAGATGCAGAATGGGCTATCTGAGAAGGCAAGAGGCCCCAAAATGTGGGGTGGTTAGTTTTTATGGGCTGGATAACTGCATAGGCTAATGTATTATTCTGTTTTGGAAAAGAGAGAGTTCCAGAAATTGAGCCAGTGTCCATTTATGATCTTTGATGGGCAGCCTTAGAGCTATCATGGCACTGGGGGTTATGTCATTTAGCTAATGTATTACAATGACCATATAGTGAGGCTGAAGGTCTACTGGCCGTCCGGTTTTCCACCGTCTTGGACCTAGTTAGTTCTACCAGTTTATGTTGTGTCCTGTGGCTAAGTCATTCTTTCAAAGGGTGTGTGTGCCTTGCCCCCTTCCCTCCTGTGTCACTATCATGAAATTACTCATTTTTATATTGCTTTTACACACACACACATATACACATCCAGAATATTGTATAAAGTTTAATGTGGTTTTAATTTTTACACAAATTACATACCATGCAAGTAGCATTCTGTAACACGTTTTTTCACTCAACAGTATTTTTTCCATTTTTGACTATACACTTGTTTATTGATTTGGTTGCCTTATTGGTGGTTATTTTGATCCTTTAAAACATTTTAGTATAAAAAACAGTATCCTAGAACATACCAGTGAGAACAGGGAGGATTGTCTGTTTCAGTCTCAGAGTTAATCCCAAGAAAATAGAATTGTGCCCTCAGTGAATATTTGGGAAATGAATAAACAAATGACTAAACACTTCAGTGAACATCAGTGTTATATTTGCTTGTGCACATTTGGAGAGCTTCTTTGAAATACATAACCAGAAGTGGAATTGCTGGACCTTAGGATAAATAGGATTACGGAATTCCCTGAATAATACAGTTATTCCATGAAATAGCTGCAAGTTTATTCTCTGGTAATCAGCATGAGTGTTATCTGTTTTCAGCATTGTTGCCATGATTTTATCAGACTTTAAAATTTTTGACTGTTTGTTAGGTGAGACATCTGTCATTATGTTTTAATTATTTACATCTGTCCTTATTGCTAGCAAAGTTGTGTAGTTTCTCAAATGTTCATTAACCATTTTTTCCTATTAGTTTAATTTAAACATGCTATTATAACTTTATCATTTGTTCCTAAAACATATACTTATGTCATAGAAGGTCTAAGGCTAAAATGACAATATGTATGCCAGACCACTTACAATTTAAATTTACAGATAAATAACTTGAATCACTAAATATTCCACCATGTATAGTAAAATGTTAATGCTGAACTGTCACCCACAAACTAAGAAATTATCATCTTTGTTTTTTTTTTAATCTATAATTAAATACAGAGCATAAATCTTAGGCCCTTGCACAAAACTTGTTTTCTAGTTTCAATAATTATGAAATTATTTTTATGTACAGTTCTTTGAGAGTTAAATTTACTGTATTAACAACCATATAACAAATACATCATGGTCCTATTATATTTTTAAAATAGCTTATTAAAGCTCATCAGACAGAATATGTATCAGTGTTTATCATTACTTTTTGGGCAGGATGAATTCTGTAGACTAGTAATCCTGGCATAAATCTTTGGTGACATTAGTAGGGTTTTAACTGGCAACATTAAAATTTCTGGTTTTCATAAAAACAACTTACATATGCAAAAGTTAGCAATTATGTCTATATTTGTATCAATGAAGTTCTCTAATATGTGAAGACTGAGAGAAAGATATTAAGAGACAGACAGACAGAATGAAATCAAACAGACCAGAAAGACAGAATAAGATTGTGAGATTATGGAAAGAGGATGAATATGGTAGAAATAGATGAAGCTGGAGATAATAAGGCATTGTTGTCCTTTGCTTATGAGCCTGCCTGGGATGATTTGCATACATGCATGCTGAGTCGCTTCAGTCATGTCCAAGTCTGCAATCCTGTGGACTGTAGCCCACCAGGCTCCTCTTTCCTTGGAATTCTCTAGACAAGAATACTGAAGTGGGTTGCCACACCTTCCTCCAGGGAATCTTCCTGATTCAGGGATCAACCTCGAGTCTCTTGTATCGCCTGCACTGGCAGCTAGATTCTTTACCTTTAGTGCCACCTGGAAGCCCCTTGTACCCTAAAAGCAGTAGAAAAAAGTGATCAGTTTTTATCTTATCTGAATGTTATCAGGGCATGTCCAAGTAGCAGAAGTCAAATTCAAAGTCACTGGAGGGAACTCTGATAAACTCCTGAAAAAAAAAAAAAAAAGTACTTGATCATGATAATGTAATTGAGGAAGGAAATTACAGTCAAATATGATAGCTGATGAAAGAGTGCATGGATAAGTAAAATCCACAAAATATCATAAATATATCATTTGGCTTTTTCTTCTTCCTTGCTCAAGAAAATTTCATGAGAATTGCTAACAATAAAACTTCAATATTACATAAGCTGTAATCCCCTTCAACTAGTCTTCCTGATTGAGATACCAACAACAAATAATATATCCACAATGTACAAAAGAAGGAAAATAATGTATTGATGATATACTATCAGTTAAAAATCCCTGGAATAATTCAGCACTGAAAATGATGAATGTAAGAGAACAAAGCTGTATTTTTTTTTTTTTTTAAAGGAAGTGTAGATAGGTTGTAGGAAATGATTGTCAAT
This sequence comes from Bubalus kerabau, assembly GCF_029407905.1. Classification (NCBI taxonomy): domain Eukaryota; kingdom Metazoa; phylum Chordata; class Mammalia; order Artiodactyla; family Bovidae; genus Bubalus; species Bubalus kerabau. The sequence continues at coordinate 21,465,101 of NC_073641.1, forward strand.
TCATTCTGATTGTGATTCCAAGAAGCTTTTAGTCAGAATCTTGAGCATAGCAACTCAGTCTTAGTGGGAAAAAAAATTTGCAGGCAATTTGAAGGGAGTAGAAAGAGCAAAAGAAAGTATGATGAAAGACCTGAAATATTATGCAACTAAAGAGTATTTACAGCCTGGCTAAATAGATGAATGAACCTATTAGTTATTTTTAAAGGAGAATAAATGCTTCAAGAGAAAGAGATTTAAGGGGTGATACTAAGGGCAGCTATGAGAATTCCTCAGACAAAATAAAGATTTCTTATAAAGAAGAATTTGCTGGGAGTATGATCTAACAGAATGCAGAAAACTTTCCAATGGAATTAGTAAGAATTCCCTTAAGTAATAAGGACATCAGATATCGGTAAGACAACTGTCATAGAAAAGTGTGAGAGACATTTCATCCTTGCTGCAGAGGAACAGCAAAGTGGAACTCTTCTGTCTTTTCATCCCAGTTCTCTTAGAGAAGGCACTAGAGAACTCTTTGACAGGCACTACATCAGAGAGTTAATACTTTATAATTTGGAGTCTCTGTCCTTCACTAGCTGTGAGTGAGAGCAAATTACTTCAACTTTCTACATCTTAGTTTTCCTGGCCTGTAAAATGTGCGTAAGTTATGGCACCTTATTAGGATACTGTTAGTATCAATTATAAAAAAAGATGCTTACTCCTTGAAAGAAAAGTTATGACCAACCTAGACAGCATGTTAAAAAGCAGAGACATTACTTTGCCAATAAAGGTCCGTCTAGTCAAGGCTATGGTTTTTCTAGTAGTCATGTATGGATGTAGGAGTTGGACTATAAAGAAAGCTGAGTGGCAAAGAATTGATGCTTTTGAACTGTGGTGTTGGAGAAGACTCTTGAGAGTCCCTTGGACTGCAAGGAGATCCAACCAGTCCATCCTGAAGGAAATCGGCCCTGAATGTTCATTGGAAGGACTGATGTTGAAGCTGAAACTCCAATACTTTGGCCACCTGATGCAAAGAACTGACTCACTGGAAAAGACACTGTGCTGGGAAAGATTGAAGGCAAGAGGAGAAGGGGACAACAGAGGATGAGATGGTTGGATGGCATCACCGACTCAATGGACATGAGTTTGAGTAAACTCCGGGAGTTGGTGATGGACAGGGAGCCCTGCAGGCATGCTACAGTCCATGGGGTCGCAAAGAGTTGGACATGCCTAAGCAACTGAACTGAACTGAGTATCAATTATAATACCATGTAAAACTTTTACCATATGCCTATGGCCGTCAGTGCTCCATTTGGGGAGCTATTGGTTAATCCATTTTTTTGCAGGCTAATTGAAAGTGGGATATGACTCTTTTTTTTTTTTTTTCCTGAAATAGCTATTTATTGAAAAAAATGAAAAAGTTTTAGAGTCAGAAAGACCTAAATTTCTTTTTTCTTTTTTATTTTAACTTTACAATAATGTATTGGTTTTGCCATATATCAACATGAATCCATCACAGGTATACACGTGTTCCCCATCCTGAACCCTCCTCCCTCCTCCCTCCCCATACCATCCCTCTGGGTCATCCCAGTGCACCAGCCCCAAGCATCCAGGATCGTGCATCGAGCCTAGACTGGCGACTCGTTTCATATATGATATTATACATGTTTCAATGTCATTCTCCCAAATCATCCCACCCTCTCCCTCACCCACAGAGTCCAAAAGACTGTTCTATACATCAGTGTCTCTTTTGCTGTCTCATATACAGGGTTATTGTTACCATCTTTCTAAATTCCATATATATGCGTTAGTATACTGTATTGGTGTTTTTCTTTCTGGCTTACTTCACTCTGTATAATAGGCTCCAGTTTCATCCACCTAAATTTCTTTAATTAATTTTTTTTTTTAGTTTTCTACTTTTTAAAAAATTATTGAAGTAAATTTACAAGGTTGTGCTAGTTTCTGAGATATATGGCAAAGTGATTTCAGATAGATAGATAGTCTTTTACATATTCTTCCCTATTATTGTTTATTATAAGACATTGAATATAGTTCCCTGTGCTATGCAAGGAGCTTGTTTATCTAGTTTGTGTATAGTAGTTTGCATCTCTTAATCCCAAACTCCTAATTTATCCCTTCTCCACCCTCTCCTTTGGTAACCATATGATTTTTTTACGTCTGTAAGTCTGCTTCTGTTTTGTAAATAAGTTCATTTGTATCATATATTAGATTCCACGTATAAGTGATATCATACTTGTCTTTCTTGAATATGTGACTTCTAATATCAAAATAGTCACAATATAAATATTGATATCAAAATAGTCAGAATATAAATATTGATGAGAAGTTTTACTTTATCTCAGAAACAGCATTATGGCTTCACAAATGGAATATTTTACCCCAGAATTTTAATCAGGATATGACATCTATAGAATTTAGAGTAACAGTGCTGTTATCTGCGAAATCCGTTATTTGACTGGGTCTTATTACTTCATTTTTAATATTGACATTAAGTTAGATATTGTTTTGTTACTTGAGATTTCCTCTTCTTTTTCCTTTTTTGAAAACAGGTACAATTATGTTACTAATGAGACTTTGAGAGATTAGGATAAAATAGACATTCTCATTGAATTATTAATGTACCAAATTGTAGAGTTCTGTCTTTTGCACGAATTCCTACATTTCATTTTACAGTGCAGTCTCTACAGCAATGGAGGCTTCAGAAACCTTTTTGGATTCTTTTGTCATAATTTAAGGTTTTCCTACTTCCCTGCCTCCCACTGAATAAAAGCCCTTCCTGTACTTTTCTGGGTAACCAGATCTGATCACAGCTGTGAAATTCATCTGACTTCTCCGTGTAATCCTTCTTGCCGCATCCCTGTCTCAGCCCTCAGCTTGGATTCTTCCCGCTTCCCTCCATCCGGAGCCTGCAGTGTACTGTCTCGTTGCGTAATTGTTTATATACTTCTGACGTGTTCTCATGCACGTATTTACTCTGTCTCCTTTAGGATCAGAAGCTCCCAAAGAAATAAAGCACATCTTCTCTTTCCCTAGTAATCCTCAAAGCTCTCGATGGCGTGCTGTGCCCACCCACAGAAGGGGATCAGTAAACATGATATAATGGATTGGATTGGAGTCGCCTTATCCCCCTACATTTGCCTTAGGGGGTCTCCTGCAGTGCTCTGTCTAAAGTAGTTGAGGCTTGGGAGTTGTGTTCTCATTATGCTAATAGTTATGACTTCTTTTATTTTTGAAAACCCAGTTGTTGGGTTCCAAGCTAAACATGCTATTCTCTACACCTTGCAATTCTCCACGAGAAGCTGCCTTCTCCATCTTCTGTTCTCCTAGGCCATCCTACCCCTTCCTATCCCAAAAGTAGGTGAAGGATAAGAGGAAGTTGCAGTATTTACTCTGAGATGGAAAGCCTTGAGCCCCGGGGCTGCCTCTAGACCACTGTTTTGTTCAGCTGCTCTCAGGTTTCACTACAAGACCTGTCAGAAACCAAGTTTGTGCCTGAAAAACAAGTTCATCTGTAATTTCCATTTCTTTCAACACTCTGCTGTGTTTTTTTCTTATTTGGAAACTTCTCAGCAGAGTAGCAGGCTCTTGTCAGCACTAATCCTTTTCCTCTCTCAAATGGCATATCCTTCTGTCAGGCGAATGTATGCTGCTCAGTTCTGTCTCGTCACAACAAAGATTTGGAGTGACGGACATTAAAGCCCTCAGCGTGTCACAGCTCTCGGGTCTTGGACAGACCGTGTTATAGCTCTTAGACAAATCAATGTTAAAGCTCCGTGTTACAGCTCTATTTTATTTAGATAATAGCAGGAAAATCCATCCTCAAGGCATGAGGGCATGCCGACCCAAAGATGCATAGAGAAGAGCGCCCCAGTGGCAGGAGAGGGAGAGAGAGAGACCCCTGGCCCTTTGGCTCCTCTTTTTATATGTTTTTTCTCCCCCTGGGCCTGCACTATGTAAATTGGGCCAGGCAGGAGTGTTGTTTGTTCTACCTGAGGTCCTCACTCCGGTCCTCGGACCTTCCTTTGTTCTATTTTCTTGGGCTTTTCCCTCCCTTATCTTTTAGCCACCACCATTCTGGACTCCTGTTTTCTATTCTAACTACCTAACACTTCCATGAATGTTAGTTTCTTTTTCAGAAAATTTTGTTTTCATATAACCACCAGAAATCAATGTTAGGCTTTCAGCTGTGAATTTATTTCAAAGAATTTGTTATAGCAAAAGAGGTACCATTCTTTTGAGTAGTTGAGATTTTTCTGTTTATAGAGAAGAATTCCTAGGAAATGTGTGCTTAGCTAAAAGTATTAAAACACTTTTTCTTCAATGTTAATTTTTCTTCCTGTGTTTATGGATAGAAGATTAAAGGCTAAATAGAGATCATGGTTAAAGGCTCTGATCATGGTTCATTCTCTACTTTGGTCATTTGAGGCGAGTTCCTTTACATCCATGGACTGCTGTTTCTCTTGTATAAAATGATGACTAGTGTCAACTGAAAAAAAAACCTGCACAACCTAAAAATTGACAATTATGTTTTATTTGGACTTCCTGAGAACTTAAGCTGGGGAGACAACCTCTCACATAGCTCTAAGGGACTTCTCTGAAGAAGTAAGGGAGCAGCCAGGATATATAGGAGTTTTGGCAAAAGAAAAAGAAAAAAAGGTACAGTCATCAGATCAGAACATCAAAAAATTACTGTTAACTAAACAAAAAATAGCCTTCTCAAGTTAATGAATTTAGTGCTTTTCAGTCCTTTGATATGCCCCTTAACTATCCAGGGCCAGTATCCTGTTTTCTCCACCCTGAATCCTCTCAGGGTGTACTGTGGGGTAGCTGCATTGACTGATGGCTTGATGGCTGCAACATCCTTCGCTTACTGATACGGCTGGCAACATTCTTCCTCTACAGTAGAGTGACAGTTGAAAAAGATATTCTTAAAAGCGCCTTTCAGATCTAAAATATTAACGATTCTTCCACTGAATTGCTATCTTCTCAACATCAGATAAGACTCAGTATTAGTATTGCTGAAAATATATTTGGGGATGTTCTTGATTAAAAAAAAAAAGAGGAAGATCCATATGAAAAAAAAAGATTTTGAGCCCGTGTTCAAAACTTTAGTCAGGGTGACTTTCATGTCCTAATTTGAAGTAAGTGGAACATTCATTAATGAGAAACTTAGGTAATCCCTCTTTTATCAAGATTAATCACTTATTTTTAAATGAGTCATTGTGAATCAACATAGCCCATTTGATTCTTCCTAGTTATGAGGTTCTTTTAGTGACTGTCTTAGCCTGCATTAATTAGGAGAGAATAAAGTACATAGGTCTCCTCTTCACAGTGAAGCCAGGTATAATATAATAACAAAAGCAAATTTTGGACTGAATTCTGATTTCCTCTATCAACTGAAAAACATGCACAATGTAAAAGCTGAGAATTATGTTTTATTTGGAGGACATACTAAGGACTTAAACCCAGGATACAGCCTCTGAGATAGTTCTGAGTAGCCAGGATATATAAGAGTTTTGCAATAACAACAACAGAAAACACTCCCCACCCCCTCCAGAAAAAACAAAACAGTAATTGGAACATCACAGGATTACTAGTTAATTAAATAAACACCAAACATCTCAAGTTAATTAATTTAGCACTTTTCTTTGTATGGGAAAATGCAAGAGTCTAGGTTCATTGAAATCATTCCTTTGACATGATTCCTTTGACTGGCTCCTTAAATCCCGGGAGCCAGTATTCTTTGGTGTCCGTCCTGAAGCCTCTGAGAGTGCACTGTTTGGGAGTGGGAGGGTATGGCTAATGCCTTGATGCCTGCAGCATCCTTTGTTTACTGACCGAGCAGGCGGCATTCTTTCACACTATGCAAGTTGTTGCGTTCAAGGAGGTACAAACTGCCATCCAGCCTCTTTTCTTAAGCTCTGTGGACTCTCAGTAGCCTGTCCTTTAGACATTCTGATAGGTGTCTTAATAGAAGATTTATGCCAGGCTGATGTGGCAGTGTTCTTGAGGCAGGGTTATTTCCCCTTCTAGTCAGAATTAGGAGATATGTTCCACTTAAGGTCACAAGATACAAGACCCAGTTGAAGCCACAGGTAGACGACACCATTTCGATTCCTATATATCCTGGGTTCTTCAGTGGTAAGGGTACAGTTTTTGAATCAATTTCTTGAGTTCTGCTCAGTTCACCTATAAGAATGAATTTCTTGGTCTGCTGTGTGAATTATCAAATCTTTTGAGTTACAACTCAAGAGAGCAATAATTCATGCTCTTATGAGTAACTGTGTGTGGAGTGTGGACTGTTCTAAGATTGTTAGATGCCAAAGGATGCCCCTAAGATGAAAGATAAAACTGTCTGTCAGTCTCTCTCTCCCCCACCCCACTGCACTACTCGTGCTGAAATACTTTGATACATTAGTTCAGACTGTTTAACAACATAATAAAACTTTCTAGTAGGTTGTTTCTGTTTGGGTCCAAAGCTGTACCAGTTTTATGTAACTTTCTCAAAATAGCCCAGGAATATATAAATATGTATGTGTAGATAAATCCCCCCTCTTTTACATAAATAAGAACATGCTATAAATACTGTATGTACCTTGGGGTTTTTGTAGCATATAAATTCTCCTCAATATCTTTTTAAACCAGCATATATAACACAGGTCTCTTTTTTCAAAATGTTTATTGTGTGAATATGGTTGTATAATTTATAAATTAATCTATATAGTTTATAATTTATAAATTAATCTATATTTATCATTTAAAAAGCAATTCATGTTGGTTCAGTCAGTTCAGTCGCTCAGTCGTGTTTGACTCTTTGCGACCCTATGAACCGCAGCACACCAGGCCTCCCTGTCCATCACCAGCTCCCGGAGTCCACCCAAACCCATGTCAATCGAGTCGATGATGCCATCCAACCATCTCATCCTCTGTTGTCCCCGTCTCCTCCTGCCCTCAATCTTTCCGAGCATCAGGGTATTTTCAAATGAGTCAGCTCTTCGCATCAGGTGGCCAAAGTGTTGGAGTTGCAGCTTCAACATCAGTCCTTCCAATGAACACCCAGGACTGATCTCCTTCAGAATGGACTGGTTGGATCTCCTTGCAGTCCAAGGGACTCTCAAGAGTCTTCTCCAACACCACAGTTCAAAAGCATCAATTCTTTGGTGCTGAGCTTTCTTCACAGTCCAACTCTCGCATCCATACATGACCACTGGAAAAACCATACCCTTGACTAGACAGACCTTTGTTGACAAAGTAATGTCTCTGCTTTTTAACATGCTGTCTAGGTTGCTCATAACTTTTCTTCCAAGGAGTAAGTGTCTTTTAATTTCATGGCTGCAATCACCATCTGCAGTGATTTTGGAGCCCAGAAAAATAAAGTCAGCCACTGTCTCCACTGTTTCCCCATCTATTTGCCATGAAGTGACGGGACTGGATGTGGGTTACATGTCCAATATTTTATATTTTTCACTAGTCTCTGAGTGATTGTAATCATCTGAGTATTCCCAGTTTGAAAATATTAGGTCTAATTGAAACTGATCAATTCAGCTTTTTGTGAGACCATAGATTGGCAAACGTTTTTAAAATAAAGAGCCACATTAATAAATACTTTAGGTTTTGGGGGGCCAGAACATTTCTGTCACAGCCACTCAAATCTGCTCTCATAGTACAAAAGCAGCCCATGGTGACGTATAAACGAATGAGCATGGCTATGCAATGAAACCTTATTTCAGAACCAGACTAGGGGCTTGGTTTGGCCTGAGGGCCAGAGTTACTGAGCCTGCAGCTAGACCAGCATCTGGAAGTGACCAGCTTGTGGATGAGTTTCCATAAAACCTCAAGCTCCTAAAAGGCAAGTATTGTATCTTTCCATCTCCAGTTCTCTCTAGTGCCTAGATATATAGTGAACAAATGTTTTTAAATTTAAAGAATGAATTTGCAGAAGAGGCATTGAATCAATCCGTTGTTTTACCATTTACTGTCTCTGAACATAAACCTGTTGTTTTTAGTTGAAGATATCACAGTCTCTGGTTGTTGCTCACATATAGAGCTAAGGGGATGTGTAGGTTTTAAAAATGAGCTCTTTACTAATCATACCAAAAAAATTTCATCAAGAAATAGAAAAGAATCTAACAAAGCTGAGGAGCCTACTTCATGCTCTAAGTTCCTGCTGTCTTGACTAATATTCTGTTATAAAACTTGCCTGGATACTATGTTTGTATTGGACTTTCCAGGTGACTCAGCAGGTAAAGAACTCACCTGCCAGTACGGGTGACGTGGGTTCATTTCCTGGGTTGAGAAGTCCCCCTGGAGGAGGAAGTGGCAACCCACTCCAGTATTCTTCCTGGGAAATCCCACTGACAAAGGAGCCTGGCAGGCTACATTCCATAGGGTCACAAAGAGTCAGACATGCCTGCGCCACTGAGCACAGCACAGCAACCACGTTTGTGTTACTGGTTTCATTCAAAGTTTCTCATTATGATTGACCCAATTTGTTTTCTGTTATCTATAACCAAAAACAATTGAACATCACTGATATGCATATTCTCTTCTTTAAATTCTGAGAAAACTACTCTGAAGTGTTTATTAAGAGCCAGTATTTTTTATCAACTGTGCATACATACATGTTTAAGGAGAGAGAGCTAGAAAAAGGACCTGTATCTCACTATGATACAGTTTTATACTCTTCCATTCCTACACCTGCTCTATAGTATTGACAATATCTATATAAATGTGAATCATGTCTTATAAGCAAATGTGCATTCTAGAATTCATTTCTTCCTAAACCGTGAAGCACTGTCTATAAATAAGTTGAACTCCCTGAAACCTGTGTGAACCATATTGCTAGGAAAACATAGGTCAGAGAGAGATATGTTCACCTTCTGAACTAGAGAGATATTTCTAGGCCTTGTAGCTTATAACTTGAGCCCAGAATGTCAGGCTTCCATTACTTTCGTCCTTTGGTCCAGTCAGATTGTTTCTGATATCCTAGATTTTAATTATTCGAATTCCCAGTCTTGCTCAGGAAGGTTGGCCTGTGCCAGGTTAGTTAGCTTTAAGCTTAGGGGCTGGAAGGATTGCCATTGGTCCCTGTATCCAACCCAGTTCCCTCCTTATCTGAAACAGCCAAACCAGCTGGAGCACAAATAACAATGAAATCCTCATGGCCACACCTTCTCAGGAGAAGCTTCAAGTGAAAGAACAGAAATGAACTTTTCTAAATGGGTTAGCTTGGGTGAAGAACATAACCAAATCAATGGAACCTGGAGACTTAACCTGGCTAGACTTCAAGTCACTGTAGTCTTTGGGTATGTCAGGATCTGTATGTCATTTCTGCAAGTTTAAAAACATCAAATAACATTGGAAAGGTGCCAGAGGTCAGGTGCAGGTCTATAGGCGGCTCAAGCAAACGCATCAGGCCTAATCTCCAGAATTATCCTATGAGATTGGTAGTTCTATTTTCTTCACTTAACCACTTATCCAACTTCTTGCAGCTAGGATCCAGATTGTTGTCACTGTCGTTGCTGAGTTGTGCCTTACTCCTTTGCAATACAGATCATCTAACTCCAGAGCACCGACTTTTGTGCTAGAATTCACTGTTTAGAACTGTGGATCCCGCCAAGGATTCCTATGCTAAACATTATCCTATCAAACTGTTGGGAAGAATAAATACCATAATGTATGTGGAGCGCTCTGTACACTTCCTGGCACAAAGTTAAGCACTGGATAAAATGTAGCTATAAATACTAGTAACTCAGATAGACTCTGGACAAATTAGCAGGAAACACCTTCTTAATTTTATTTAAGTGTTAAAAATCATCTAATCAGTATGGTTATTAACAAAACAACAAATACATGACAAGATATATATCATAGTCTTGGAAAAACTGTCTTGGTTTCTTTTTTGAGGAATTGAATGCAGTGAGAAACAGCTTTCAATGATTGAAAAGTGAGAAGTGTAGGGAATAAGAGACTCTTCTGTATTTACATTTGAGGCCTGCCTTTTTTTTTTTTTTTTTTCTGAGGCCTGCCTTCTTACTTTCAACTTGATCTTCTTAACTGCCTCCTGGCTGGGTCTGTGTCATCTTCAGTTTAAAGACGGTGGCAGACAAGTCCTAGAATATTTTGTTTGTGTGTACTTGACATGACAAATGATAGTCTCTTACCTAAGAGGCCCCAGATAAGACTTTGGTTATTAAGGCAGGGAAGGACCAGTGAGAGCAATTGTTTCTGGTCTCTCTTATCAAGCCCAGAACAATCTTTCATTTGCTATATTCATGCCACAAGAGCTAAGTCAATATTAAATTCCAAAAAAAGGAAAGAAAAATCCCCCACAGAAACAGCTGTATTCAAAACACAGCCAGTTTACTCCAGCGAATTGCTAGAAATGGAAAAGTTTCCATTTCCTTTTGTGTTTATCCTTGATAGTTGTCTTATAAAAACTGCCTTTTGTAAATAAGGGAAGCCTAGTTTTTAAACAGCTTTGACTAATATGTGTAGTTGGAGTATTAAGTTCTATAGAGCTTTAGAAAATTAAAACATCTGAGAGAAAGACATACATCTTTCAAAGAAAATATTTTTTAAGTATTCTGGCTCTATAGTGCAATTTTCTCCATCCTACCTATAAATTGGATTGGCTTACTTTTATGTCTATATGGCCACTTAGTCTAAAACCTGAGAGCTATCATTTAAGCTCAGAGTTGGATCCCACTGAAAACTTGTTTATGTACTACACTGTCTTGGTTTGTGTTCTACACTGTCTTTATGTAAATGTTTGTTGTTGATGCATACTACAATGGGGAAGAATTAGTTTCTTGAACACCAGAAAATACCCACCTGTTGATCTCACTGGGTTGTGAAAAACAACCCAATGGATTGGGTTTGTTGCAAACAACCCAATGGATTGGTGAATTCTTTGAGAGGAGGAACTAACCTGTGTTCTCTCCAGATCTTATTCAGTTCCAAGACCTGTGTTTAGAATTCTTGAAGTTCTCAGTCAATACTGAAAAACTAGAAAAGAATCCACAAATTCTTATGACCAAATTAACTGGGTCTGCCCTGATACAGAATTCTGTTTATGGTAGAAATATTTGGTGATTAGGGAAATGGAGTGACTACTGCAGACAGCCAGAATCCCATTAGCATGGCACATTAATTACAATAAATGAAAATTGGTGCTTAAAAGAATAAGTTTTGTGAAGTATCCATATTTAATATCAGGGAGTGGCCTGAGCCTTGGGGAAGCCTTTATTCGGATTAATAAAGCTGGGCTTTCGTTTTGTTTTCTTGTTTGTATTGTAAAATGACTTGTTAACTTGTTGCTTACATACTATTGTGTGAATTTAACTGAATAAAGGTAGAATCCCAGATTTATTACATAGTGTTGACAATGAATGCTCACTCTGATGGGAAATTTGTCCATTGTGGGGGTTATCTCCTTCACACTCTTTGAAGTATTTTTCCTCCTTCAGCTTTTCCTAGCTAATGTTCAAGTGTTAAATTTCTTACTCTGTAATATAGTTTCTCTCTCTGTTTCTGTCTCTCTCTTTCCCTCCCCAGCTTGGCCTCAGGGACTGAAGTTTACTCAGCTCCCTCGGGCCCTTTTGCAGTAGCAGGCAAATACTAGATGCTGAATCAATGTTTAATGAATTTCTCTTGAATGGATGTATCTTGCTTCAAGCCATTCATGCAATCATTGAAGAGGACAGACAGACCTCTGCTGACCTCCTCTAGCAAACCTCTCTCTAGTAGACCTCAACACTTCAATCTGTACTCTTTGGTTACAGTTGTTCAACCAGTTACTAATCTAACTAATTGTAACCAGTTGAACAACTGAACCCAAAGGGTGCAAAGTGAAAACATTTCATTGAGAAGTCGGCTCTGGACAAAGGAAGCACTGCCACACCCCCCCTTCAGTATGTGAAGGGAAAGTTTCTTCTCAAGTAGAAGCTCCACCGTGCCTCTTTGAATTCTCTTTAGTTTGTAATGCTGTGTAAGTCTACATGTACCATCTGGTCTTTGGAAGAGGCTTATTTGAAGTGTAAGGCGCTACCTCCATAGAGGGTAATACTAACCATGTGTTAAGTAACTGTTGTCTGAAGATAACTGAGGATATGAACAATAAAAAGTTTTTTTAAATGAGACATGTTTCTTTTATTGATAGTCATCTGTCAAGGTTGAAGTGAGATATACAATGTGAGATGTAGTATCTGATGTGAAATACACAAGCAGTTGTAGTTGATATAGGGAGTGTATCAATGTGATCAAGAGCAAGAGGCTTTTAAATCATTATTCTAAAATTTGTTTAGAGAATAAGTTTATTCTTTATTTTTTTAATACATTTATTTCTCTTGATATTGTACCATATACCCAAAACATTATGGTAAAGCTGTTGCTCATTGTTTCAGAATGCTTTTTCTCTTAGGACCCAGGAAACATTTCTACCTGATGCTTCAGTATCAAGAATAGCCTTATGTTGTCTGAGTAACTTTGAACTGTAAAAGATGATGTTCTTTTTTCATACTGGCTGCTAAGAAGCTCACTTTTCACCTGTGGTACCTATGGAATGCATTTTGAACAATAACTGTGTTTTCTTATTTTTCCTTGGCACCATCAAATCTTTTTTTTTAAGGCAGACTATAATTAATAAATGCATAGCAAACCAAAACCTGTTTCTATATAAGATTACTATTGATATATGAATTTATCTAGCTTCCAACCTTATTCTCTTCTTGTCATATATTTCTATTGATTAGGGCTCTCTTGCTCTGTGGAGAATTGATTAACCTTTGCCATGACCCCCATGCCAAGACCATACCTAACCTATCTTTATGCTCCTGCCTTCAGACCTCTATATCCACCTGTGAGTGCTCTTTCTCCCATGGGGCCTCAAACCTGAATGCAAAGCTGTCCAGTAGTTGAGCAATTTTTCATAAAAAATCCAAGAACTGGTAGCATAGGTGAATTTGACAATTTTGCTAAAACCTTGAAGTATTGTGAGGAAGATCCACATTGACTGTGCTCCATGCAGCCTTCTGTTGTCTTGCTGGTCTCATCTCCTCACCTAGGCATTCCTCTTGGCCTCTTAACTTTCCAAATCAGCGCTTCTACTCTGACTGTGAGACCTGCCCTAATTGTGAAACTCCCTGGGACTGTGTTAGAGGGCTCCATCCCCTACCCCATCTCTGAATTCTGAGGAATGACATTTTCTCTGCCTTGTGTACATTTGCTTTTCAGTAATGATTGTTCTTGATAAAGATATTCACTCAATCACTCAGTCAGTCATTCACTTAACAGACCTCTTAAGTGTATCTACTATGTTCAAGATACGGGAGATAGTAACATAAATAAATAACATGAATAAAACCCATCCCCCTAAAAGTTCAAATTGAAGAAGCTCAAATCAGGAGGTTAGAGAGTAGAGATTTAAATAGATTAGAGGAAAAATCTGTGGTGATTGCCATCATTAACATATATATGGGAGTGAGTCTCACCTGGAATGGAAAGGTGTGATCTCAGGTGAGTTCTAAGGAATGAGTGTGGAGTTGGGGGAGGAGAAGGTGGAGCTTCTAGAAGGAGGGAACTAGCAGAAGCAGAGATGTTGAGGCAAGGAATCACATGATATGTGTGACAAAGGATCATTGACAAGATCTGAAGCTGGAAATAAACAAGGAGTGATTTCTGGGGCCCTGTGTGCCAGGTTGAGGACTTTGAGTTTGTCCTGGAACCATGAAGTATTCCAAGTACTTGTGGGGCAAGGTCAGATCCTAGAGGGTGAATGGAGCAAAAAGCAAGGACAAAACTGGAAGCCAGGAGTGTTAAAGGTGGCTGCTATGATTTGGACAAACATCACAAGGGCATAAGCTAGGTTAGTAGTTCTAGAGATGGAGGGAAGGACATTAACTCCATGAATGTTTAGTAGATATAATTTTCATGTTGTATGAGTTTACTTGGGAGGAGGGGACTAGCTATTTAATAAGTAGTTATATCAGTGGTGGAATGGTGATTTTCTCGGTTCTTGCCCTCTTCAGGGAAAGAATTCAGTCAAGAGAAATAGAGCTGTTTTAAGTAGCAAGAGTTTTATTAAGCAAAAGCACACTCTTCGGAAAGGATGAGAGATGAGAGCAGACTGTCTGGAAATGAGAAGCAGCCCACAGTGGGGTGGGGTGGGGTGGGATAGGGTGGGGTTTTTTAGAGTGGTGGTCCCTCCCTGGGTTCTGCATCTTTTGACTGACAAGTTGATTAACAGTTCTAGTGCACAGGTGCTTACCCGTAAGCATCCAAGAAAAACCCACAATGTTGGAGGTGACAAAACCCACAATGCTAATTTATTACAAATGTGGCATAATGAACCTGGGTTACTTTGTGTCACCTTGTAGGTTTTGATGCACCTGTGCCAATCTGTGCTGGTGGTTTTAGTCTTGCTTGGTCCTGATATGGCTGGAAACTTAGAGGTGGTCCTTGGCCACAGAGAGAATCTCTGGGTGGTGTTCTGGTCACCAGTGTCCAGATGGAGAGGGAAGGATGATCCCATCCTGCCTGGGTGGGGTGGAGACCTGCTCATGTCTGACTACCTACCTACAAGTTATTGGTCATTGATAAATAAGATGTAGAAGAGGGTGTGGTTTTGGGGAAGATGGAGTGAGTTTTGGATATAGTAAAGGGATTGAAGTTCTATAGAACAGGAAGATGGGGAAATCTAGGAGGCAGATAAGTATAAATATATTATCCAAGCAACTCATGTATATATTTCTATTTAAACATGCATAAATTTATTCTCCTTTGTCCATTTATAGGGTATTTTATGTAAATATAGCTGTGATATCCTTTTTCTTTTGTCCTGTGTAATTTTGGAATGCAGTAATGTGAGTCATGAAGAGGTGACCATTTCTACTTAATCTGTGCAAAGTTACATTCTTATCCTATTTTGATTCATAATAAGATGCCTAAGTTGGTTTTAGTCTAACCTGAGAGGTATGATTTATAGATGGAGAATAAAAATGTCAAAGATATAATTGCCCAAACTTGGGATGTTGATAAAATGATACAATATAACACAGTGATTTTCTGGTTAGCTGAGTACTGAGAAGTTATGTTGGAGAAGGCAATGGCACCCCACTCCAGTACTCTTGCCTGGAAAATCCCATGGACGGCGGAGCCTGGTAGGCTGCAGTCCATGGGGTCGCTAAGAGTCAGACACGACTGAGTGACTTCACTTTCACTTTTCCCTTTCACACATTGGAGAAGGAAATGGCGGCCCACTCCAGTGTTCTTGCCTGGAGAATCCCAGGGACGGGGGAGCCTGGTGGGCTTCCGTCTATGGGGTCGCACAGAGTTGGACACGACTGAAGCGACTTAGCAGCAGCAGAGAAGTTACGTTAGTTGTATTTACAATTAATAGATGACATCTCTTTAGGCCAGAACCAATAAAAATTGTAATTCTTAATTACTACAGTTTTGAATGTTTTTGTTCTCCTTTCTGGTAGTTTTCTAGATATTCTCAGTTGGCAACTGGAAATAGCTCAGTAGTGGTTGTGCAGCTTCCTCATGCAGGGTATTGAAGTTTGTGACCAGGGATCCCTGTAGAGCTGCTATTGTAACTTTAGCCCGCTATTAGATTAAATCTATCTACATAAGCTCGAGAGGTCCAGTCTGGGACTGTCTGATCAATACTCTATAGATCCTGTGCAGGAGTAGTTAAGATTTCCTCTGAAGCTGGACTGTTGAAATTGGACCTAAGCAGTAGACAGTGATTTAAATAAGGATTATACTGACACTTACTTGGCATCAACCTGGTGTTGGGAAGAGTCTGAAAAAATAAATTGCCTTTTGCCTCAGATGTGAAGGGACAGAGACGATAAATATCCCTTGTTTGCTATTACCGGTTCTTAAGTGTTTATGAGGAAAGTGGTATAAGTCAGTCCATAGACACAGCTGCACCGAACTTGGGTCACCAACTCACCCTCCCCATCCTCCTATTTGCTGTAGTCACCGCGGTCATCACAGCCCCCGTCACCACTGCCGTCATCATTGCTTTGTCATCATCACAGATAGTTCTACTTCTTGGTTGCTTAGGCTTGCTGCTGCTGCTGCTAAGTCGCTGCAGTCGTGTCCGACTCTGTGCGACCCAAAGACGGAAGCCTACCAGGCTCCCCCGTCCCTGGGATTCTCCAGCAAGAACACTGGAGTGGGTTGCCATTTCCTTCTCCAGTGCATGAAAGTGAAAAGTGAAAGGGAAGTCGCTCAGTCATATCCAACTCTTAGCGACCCCATGGACTGCAGCCTACCAGGCTCCTGCATCCATGGGATTCTCCAGGCAAGAGCACTGGAGTGGGGTGCCATTGCCTTGCCTGTGTTTAAATCAGGCATTCTGAGTCCAAAGCTCATGTTCTTAATTTCTACTTTATACCTCTTTTCTCATATCCCAGAGACTCTGATTGGTGTTGGGGGCAGAGTGGGGTAGGGAATGATTCTGTGCATTTAAAATGGGTTTGACATCTAGTAAGTCCTATTTCTATTGGGATTCTTATATAATTTTAGAATGTGATGTGAGAAGTCTTAACCTTTTGAATTTAAAAAAATTTTTGAGGTGCTTATAACCAACAGCCATTTAAGCTATAATTTATTGTCTCATTTAGTCTATTAAACTGTAACAGGTATTTCTGATTTTTACTCTTCCCTTCTTCCTTAAAAGATGATCTGTGAATTTAGCATACCTCCTTCTGTCTGTTCCATGAAACTAAATTTTGTGCTTACCTGTGAGAGTCATACATTTTCCTAGCTTTCAGTAGAAATGAATGGGTTAAGAAATTCTTCTTCCAGATCTCAAATGGTAAAAAGCCATTGACATTGAAAGCTCTTGTGTTCTGCCTTCTTTGATGCAGGATGTGGTAATGGAGAGGTACAAAGTGTACCACATACCCAACAAGCTAATTGCCCACTTTGAGGCCTCTCTCAGGCCCAAGTGCCAAGTGAAATCTCCAGTGTTAGGGAAATTTTGCAACGGACACAGAGATTGGGTTCATTAGACTTATCTAAATCTATGATGAGCTGGTGATAATCTGTGCTAATGAAGGTGATTCTTTGAATCAAATGCTTGTTGATGTGGGTCTTGTGAAGTAGAATATTGATTTGATGCTGCATCCCTGTCACAGAAGCTGCATATGTGATTATGTGTGTGCACGGTCAGTCGTGTCTGACTCTTTTGTGACCCTTTGAACTGCAGCCCGCCGGGCTCCTCTGTCCATGGGATTTTCCAGGCAGGAGTTCTAGAATGAGTTGCCCTTTCTTCCTCCGGGAGATCTTCCTGATCCAGGGACTGAATCTGAGTTTCCTGTGTCTCCTGCATTTCAGGCAGATTCTTGAATGCTGAGCCATCAGGGAAGCTGTCATATGTGTAATTATGGTTTTACTGTAAATAGATTTGGTTTTGGACTCTAAAGCACACCCCATTATTTCAGCTTCTTGCTATCTCCCAACCTCAAAAAAAAAAAAAAAAAGACCAATAAATTCAAAATATCTTTAAGCACCATACGTGGGCTAGCATTCTTCTTATGATTAGTGTCAACACATTTTCAAACAGCAAATCAGTCTCTAGGTAAGGTTCCTTGAGATAGGATTTGAGTGTACATTTGAATGTGTGCTTAGTCACTCAGTTGTGTCTGACTCTGTGCGACCACATGGACTGCAGCCCGCCAGGCTCCTCTATCCATGGGGTTCTCCAGGCAAGAATACTCAAGTGAGTGGCCATGCCCTCCTCCAGGGCATCTTCCCAAACCAGGGATCAAACCCAGGTCTCCCACATTGCAGGCAGATTCTTTACCATCTGAGCCACCAGGGAAACCCATGTTTGAATGTACCCACAATACATTCAGAGTTTTAATTCTTCCTGTCTCTCTCCTACTTGACCCTTCTTGTTGGTAAAGGTTTTAAATGGCCCAGTGAGAGGTCAGACCACAAGTTAACATTTCATATATCCATACAGTGTAGAAAGTCAGGGCCAAGTCCATGTGATCTGCTAAGAGCTGATAGGGCTATTCCTCCCACCCCAACCCCCCAGCAGTACATACCCTGATACACCTTAGCCAGACACTCAGTTTGGAAATCATGGTAGGCTTCCTCAGGTCCCGTAGAGGATGCTATTCTTTCTCCTTCCCTTCCCTAGCATTCTGCTGCTCCTCTCCAATCTCTTGGCCAAAGGCTGCTGCTGCTGCTAAGTCACTTCAGTCGTGTCCGACTCTGTGTGACCCCATAGACAACAGCCCACCAGGCTCCCCCGTCCCTGGGATTCTCCAGGCAAGAATGCTGGAGTGGGCTGCCATTTCCTTCTCCAATGCATGAAAGTGCTAGCTCTTCTTAAAAGCCTTCAGGTAAAACAGGGAACTTCTTCCACTGGGCTCCAGTTCTTTCTGTAACAATTTTGTAACATTAGCATAACATTTGACATTTTAGATTTGATTTATCCTGGAGAAGGAAATGGCTACCCACTCCAGTAGTCTGGCCTGGAGAATTCCGTGGACTGTATCGTCTATGGGGTCACAAAGAGTTGGACACAATTGAGCAACTTTCAGTTCACTCTCTGTTTATGGATCTGAGTCCTCACTAGACTGAGCTCCACAAGAGAAGTGCTGTTTGCAGCACTGAAACTGGTGTCTAAAGGCCTCAATTTAAAAAAATAAGTAAATAAGGACAGGAAAATTTGTTGTGGTAAGCGGGACCAAGGGTTAGATCCCACAGGGACAATTCAGCTGGGTTAGTCGTTGGGCATTTTGGCCCAGATCAACCTGTCCTGCCTCAAACAGTATTCAAATCTGAGCACCTACCTAGGCTGTGGATTTTCAGTAAATATATAATCCCAACTCATCGTAATAGCAGAGATCTTGGTAACAGGTTGCTGACACCTGACATGGGAAAAATCTTGGACAGATCTGGATTCGATTCCTGTCTTGCAACCTGTGTGACCTCGAGTAATATTTTACCTCCCTGAGCTTTATTTTTTTCATGTGTTAAATGAGGATAATGGAATCTTATAGGTTGTTGTGAATTTTAAAGGAGATGGTATGTTCTGTGTGCACATAGTACAGGAATATAATAATACTCGATGAACATTCATTGAATGAATAAACAGTACCTAGAATATAGAAAGTCCCTACTTTTCCACCTCCACCCCACATATTTGCCCTTCAGTTTTCAGATTTGCCTTGTCGACACCCCAGAGAAGATTAAGTCCCCTTGTTACCCACTCTCTTGACTTTCTGTATATACTTCCTTTACAGCACTTAACACAGTGATAATTACATAACTTTTTGTTTAATGGATGTCTCTTTTTTATGTATTTATTTTCTCCATGAAACATGTTTTTATTGAAGTATAGTTGATGTACAATATTATAAAAGTTACAGGGGTATGATAAAATTATTCACATTTTTTAAAGGTTGTACTCCATTCATGGGACTTCCCTGGTGGTTCAGGCTGTAGTCTGCAGTGCAGGAGACCCGAGTTTAATCCCTGGGTTGGAAAGATCCCCTGGAGGAGATCATGGCAACCCACTCCAGTATTCTTGCCTGGAGAATCCCATGGACAGAGGAGGAGCCTGGCAGGCTGCAGTCCATGGGGTCGCAAAGAGTTGGACACATCTGAGCAAGTAATACAAGTACACATACTCCATTCATAGTTGTTATAAGGTATTGGCTATATTTCCTCCTGTTGCACAATATATCCTTGTAGCTTATTTTATGCATAGTAGTTTATACGTCTTAATTCCCTACTACTGTTGTGCCCTGCCTCCATCCCTCCTCCTACTGGTATCTGCCTCCATCCCTCCTCCTACTGGTATCCAAGAGTTTGTTCTCTATATCCATGAGTATGCTTCTTGTTTGTAATATTCACTGCTGCTGCTGCTGCTGCTGCTAAGTCGCTTCAGTCGTGTCCGACTCTGTGCGACCCCATAGACGGCGGCCCACCAGGCTCCCCCGTCCCTGGGATTCTCCAGGCAAGAACACTGGAGTGGGTTGCCAGTTCCTTCTCCAATGCATGAAAGTGAAAAGTGAAAGTGAAGTCGCTCAGTCGTGACCGACTCTTAGCGACCCCATGGACTGCAGCCTACCAGGCTCCTCCGTCCATGGGATTTTCCAAGCAAGAGTACTGGAGTGGGGTGCCATTGCCTTCTCCCATAATATTCACTAGTTTGTTGTATTTTTTGTATTCCACATATAAGTGATATCATATAGTACTTGTATTTCTCCGTGTGACTTATTTCAGTTAGCATAATACCCTCCAAATCCATCCATGTTGTTGCAAATGGCATAAGTTCATTTTGTTTTATGCTGACTACCCAGTGTGTGTGTGTATATATATGTACATATATATCACATATTTTTTATTCATTCAACTCTTGATGGTGTATATATCCTTTTGAAAAATATGAGCCGATAAATTCAAGGACTATCTGTTTTATTAAATGATTTATCTCCAATACCTACGGCATATATGGCTCAGAATACATAACTATGGCCTATACCTTCAATTCACCACAGATTACCTCCAACTCAGGCACGCTTTCTCAGTCAACACCCTCAGCTCTGAGATTTACAGAACGACTCTAATTCTATACCCAAACCCATTATCTTGGTTGCATTTGCCATCCTCAAAAAAACTCTTTCATAAATTTGTTTATCAGATTAGATGTTACTATGTTTGCTTATTAATGATTGTAACTATTGATTAAATCACTGCTTTGTTCTGATCTCTTAATTCTCATCTATTTAACTCATTCTATTAGCTCTTCCTGGAGGAAGGCATGGCAACCCACTCCAGGATTCTTGCCTGGAGAATTCCCTAGACAGAGGAGCCTGGCAGGCTACAGTCCATGGGGTCTCAACAAGTCAGGCATGGCTTAGCGACTAACACTTAGCTGTTCATTCCTTCAGTAGATCTGTGCTGGGACAGCCACTCCTCTGAGCACCATGGAGGGATGAGAAGATGTGTAGAGTACAGTTATCTCAGTCAAGGAACTTACACAGTAACAGCTGAAGTATAAGACTATGGGACAAATACCTTAAAAAAAAATCAAACCAAGAACTTAAGTACTTTTCTCAATTATTATTTTCTACTGCATTCTCAAGTTTTACTGCTTTCTTGGCAAATTATTGTGCCCAAGTATAGCTCTGTAAGTCATTGCTCAGATTGACCTTTTCAATGAGGCCAATGAGGCCACGTGGGCCCCCTGTTTGCAATTTGTTATTGCAGTGTTCCCCCACCCTACCGGGATTCTCTTCCTCTGTCCTCTGCTCAGTTTATTTCATAGCGCTCATCACCTTCTTTGATACTGTATAGTATTCTCATATATTATGCTGTTGATTGTTGTCTGTCTCCCTACCCTAGAATGTAAGGTCCATGTGGGAAGGTCCATGTGGGTCAGGATTTTTTAGTCATTGATGTATCTCTAAAACAAACACTTGATAAAGTAGTAGGCATTTGATGGATATTTGCTGAATTAATTTATTAAATGAAGTAGAGAATAGCAGTTACTGAGACTGAACAGATGGCCTGCCTCTACCAGACTCTGCTGTATAATTTCAGATGCTTTACTTCAAGCCTTTTATGTCCCAGATGAACCTATTGTGTAAGAGGCAAAATTTTCCCACTACCCTCTTAGAGGATCTTCCCCTGGGTCTGAGAATTAAGTTGATGAAACAGATTAATAGGAGGGAAACATACAAATTTATTTAATATTAGTTTTATGTGACACAGGAACACTCATAAGGAAATGAAGATTCAAAACCTAAATGCTTTTATTCCAGGCCAAGCTGTGGAAAAGTAACTAAAATATATAGAGAGGCTTATGGATGATAAGAATTATTTTAAGAAGGTCTGTTTGTACAGAGTTTTCCCAGCCTCTATATCTTATCTCTGGTAAAGAAGGTTTCTTTCTTCCTGGTATAGGAATAGCATCTTTCACATGGGAGTTTTAGCTCCTATTTTCCAGAAGAAAGTGGGAAGTAAGATTGTGCTTCTGGCACCTGCTGTTTTTCAGGTGGCTTTAGTTCAAAATAACCCTTGTGCCAAAGTGGCATATTTGAGGCATATTCTGCCACCTTCCATTACCTCCTGGGCTTGCTGAAAAGATGGAATACATTTTGCATGTAAAGCACTAAGCCCATACTAAGTATGAATACTTGCTATTTGTAAAATTAATTCACTCTTCTCTGCTATGAACCATACTTGATTCTCCAAAGTTTTTAAAAATAGTAATAAGTGAAACTGTTAGTACAGAATGGTTTCCAACATAATGATTCTATACTTTGAGTTGAATGACTTTGAGAATTCAAACAATATGAATTGAAACCAGCTTAACAAGGAAAAAATCAAACAGATACCAATTTGAATATGTACCCTGTCTGTAATTCATCTGGAATGACTTTAGGATACAATATGTGTTAGAGTGAAGAAGAGGCACTGGAGCACAAACAAGAGTGGGATTGACATTGGCCTGAATAGTAAATCTATGGGGTAGCTAAAGTAACAGTTCAGTCCTTTCAACAGACACATCTCTGTATCTCTGAAGTGTTACACAAAATGGCAACATTTGGTAACTTCCTTGCCCCTTGGGAACAATTATAAAAAGCTGGAAATAGAGAGGGCACCTAAGAGTGAGGGGTGGATGGGCGCTATAATCAGTAAAAGGCTCATTAGAAGAGGTGATACTTGAATTGAGCCTGCTTTTGTGGTTGTGTTTTTTTAAACACAAGAACATCATGGAGTCTGGTTATTTGGGTTCTATGATAAATATGATTTAGGGGGTTGAGCTTTTCAGGATGGATTGGGAGTTCGGGATTAGCAGATGCAAACTCTTGTATATAATATAGATAAACAACAGGGTCCGGCTGTATAGCACAGGGTATCCTCTGATAAACCATAATGGAAAATAATATTAAAATATTTAATTATTTAAAAGTAATTTAAAAAAGTTTATATGTATAATTGAATCACTTTGCTGTACAGCAGAAGTGAACACAACATGGTAAATCAACTGTATAGTTCAGTAAAGCCAGGGGAAAAAAATAGACTGTTACTTGATACAGTCAGTTACCAGGTTGTGATTTGAGGTGCTAATGATTGTGGGAATGCAGAGTAATCTTTTGCCCTGTTTCTCAAAAATTACTATAGACACATGGTCCCTCCCAAGCCTTTGACTTGGATTGGAAGCAGTCTCCCTACTAATCCTGAGATCTCTGTGCTGGATCTTTTAACTCCAGACTCTGGCAGAGAGAGTCTGGACTGGTGGTGCATTCAAGTCAGAAGTCCAAAAGTTCTTTTGATGGTTTCCCCACCCAGTTGCAGCATATTTCTATAATCCTACACAACAGCTGAAAGATCTTTTTCTCATTTCCTTATATTCCTGTAGCATTTGATGTCTCTACCATGTAATTTACATTTAATTATAAGCTGTTTTGCATTGTTTAGTGGTTGTTTCAAGTATAAATGTCTTTCTTCCTCAGAAGATTTTTTTTTTAATTCTTTTTAGGACAAGGGCTTACTACACAGTACCAGGTAGAAACTTGGAGTAAACCACAAATACCAACTTCACCTCAAATTCACTTAACCATCTTCTTAACAAAGAAGACCTGTTTGGCATATAACTCATTCTTCTAATCTGTACCTACTTTATAATAGCAATAAATACACTGAGTTAATGGGATGTTTGTGAATGAAGTTCTCAACCTAGGAATCGAACCGGGGTGTCCTGCATTGTCTGCGGATTCTTTACCAGCACCCTAGGGAAGTCCAATAAGATCATAAAGTTTTTTTAATTTAAAAAACTGCTAAATGAGGAATAGATTTGGAAATGGAAATTGGGGTTGGGCAGGGGCAATTGTGCAACAACTTAGTGCTGAAAAAATATCTGGCTTGGTCTAATGAATAAATATGACTATCCTTTGAAGTCTTCCATCCCTTCTCCACTCCCCAGTTTCAATTCAAATGCAAGCTTTTGATGTGTTTTGACATCTTGATATGTCTTATTTTCATATCCACTTATCTCTTAGACCTGATTCAGTAGAACAGCGGTAGAACAGATTTGTCTATGCATCAGTCCTTTCCATAGAAGACTTCAGGCTTATTAAAGCTGAATTTTATTTAGGCCATTTTCATTTACCTGCTCACTGAGAGATGGGTTACCTAGAATCTTTGATATTAAGGTGTGATAAACTAGTTTGCTAGGAAGTATAAAGAAAAATTATTTTTCAATTATTTAACAAGTTCAGTTCAGTTCATTCTCTCAGTCGTGTCCGACTCTTTGCGACCCCATGAACTGCACCACTCCAGGCCTCCCTGTCCATCACAACTCCCAGAGTGCACCCAAACTCATGTCCATTGAGTCAGTGATGCCATCCAACCATTTTACCCTCTGTCATCCCATGCTCCTCCTGCCCTCAATCTTTCACAGCATCAGGGTCTTTTCAAATGAGTCAGCTCCTCTCATCAAGGTGGCCAAAGTGTTGGAGTTTCAGCTTCAACATCAGTCCTTCCAATGAACACTCAGGACTGATCTCCTTTAGGATGACTGGTTGGATCTCCTTGCAGTCCAAGGGACTCTCAAGAGTCTTCTCCAACACCACAGTTCAAAGGCATCAATTCTTCGGCGCTCAGCTTTCTTTATACTCCAACTCTCACATCCGTACATGACTACTGGAAAAACCATAGCCTGGACTAGACAGACCCTTGTTGACAAAGTAATGTCTCTGCTTTTTAATATTCAGTCTATATTGGTCATTACTTTCCTCTCAAGGAATAAGCGTCTTTTAATTTGTCACCTCATGCAAAGAGTTGACTCATTGGAAAAGACTCTGATGCTGGGAGGGATTGGGGGCAGGAGGAGAAGGGGACGACAGAGGATGAGATGGCTGAATGGCATCACTGACTTGATGGATGTGAGTCTGAGTGAACTCCGGGAGTTGGTGATGGACAGGGAGGCCTGGCGTGCTGTGATTCATGGGGTTGCAAAGAGTCGGACACGACTGAGCGACTGAACCGAACCGAACTGAACCGAATTTCATGGCTGCAATCATCATCTGCAGTGATTTAGTACATCCCATCTAATCTTGTCTTAACTTATGGACCAGTAACTGTGCTCTGGAACTCTCTCTAGAGTCTTCATCAGAATGGAATGGAAATAAATTCTTAAACCACCTTTTAGTTAAAGTTTCATGCCACTGAGTCCAGTTATTTTGAGGTTAAACAGTGAATCCACAATAAAAATCCTGTTTGTGTCGCTAAAGGGCTTCCCTGGTGGCTCAGATGGTAAAGAATCTGCCTGCAATGCGGGAGACCTGGGTTTGATCCCTGGGTTGGGAAGATCACCTGGAAGAGAGCATGGCAACCCACTCCAGTATTCTTGCCTGGAGAATCCCCATGGACAGAGAAGCCTGTCAGGCTACAGTCCACAGGGTCACAAAGGGTCCGACACGACTGAGTGACTTTCACTTCTTTCTCCGTGTCACTAAAACTTGTAGATACATGTGACATTTAAAAATATTAATTCAATTTGACCTTGAAACAAATAAACCTTCTTGAAGCATTTTAAAAATGTTTATCACGTTTCTTTTGGGGGGATTAACTTTACTAACCGCATCTAATATATAACACAAATCTGTAAACAATGCTAAGAAAAACAGTGCAAAACCTCCATAGGTATAAAGATTTTTCATATAAAGATATTGAAAAGAAATGTTATCTGGTAAAGACAGCGGATATTTGTGTGAAGCACCTCATGTTCCATGTGTTTATTTTTCCATGTTGCCAGCTTATGTAAATAGGAATTTGAATTTCTACAGGAAAATTTGCTCTTGGAGTTAATTTTTGATATAATTAAGTTTTATATATTATGAATTCTAAAATATGAGATAAATTGGTAGCTATTTCTTCATGAATTTGGGTAATTCATGCCCTGGGTAATTCTTAACATTTGTTTTTCAGTATTCTTTCAAATACCCAATCCCCTTGTTTGGGTTCCTCTCTGAGCTACTTGTTTCTTTAACATGTTGTTAATCAGAATCTCTAAGAGAGTGACCAGAAGCCTGAAGACAACTGAACTGTTAAATGGCATTAGCTAACTGCTTCTTGAACAATGGGCTTCCCTCATAACTCAGATGGTAAAGAATCTGCCTGCAAAGCAGGAAACCTGGGTTTAATCCCTCAGTTAGGAAGATCCCCTGGAGAAGGGAATGGCAACCCACTCCAGTATTCATGCCTGGAGAATTCCATGGGCTGAGGAGCCTGGTGGGCTACAGTCTGTGGGATTGCAGAGTTGACGATCAGTGTTAATCAATTAATCGGTGTTAGTTGGCTGAGCGACTAATACTTTCTTCAACAATTGAAAGATTTACCTTTAGAGTAACATGCCATATGAGGACTTGACAACTCCATTCTTTATTTTTTTTAAATTAATATTTGTTGGAGTATAGTTGCTTTACAGTGTTAGTTTCTGCTGTACAACAAAATGAATCAGCCATATATGTGTATGTGTGTGTATACATATACATGTCTGTGTACATATATATGTATGTGTATACACACATATATATATGAACTTTGCTAAGCCTCACTTACTTCATCTTTACAATAGGAATAATAATAATACTTACCTTACCTCCGTTTTCTGAAGAGTAAATGATAAAATGTGCATAAAGTATATTGCACCGGGCTTGGCAGGCAAGAAAACACTCAGTGGATGTTATCTGCTGTCACTATTAAATCATAGTACTTGGCTACTTGATTGTTACCATCTTTCTCAACACTTATTGAGCATCCACCTATGAAGTGTACTCAGAATAAACTTGGACAGTCAGAAAGACACCACCATCTGGCCTGTTGTGTTATAAACAAAAACCCTAAAACTGGATCTGGCAATGATGAGGGGAACAGATGCTATGAATGCCTTCTAGAATTTGTTTTTCACTGTATGTTTAAGCTGTGATGAATGTCATTAATGTCATCTCTCCTTTTATTTTAGGTAAGTACATCACCATTTTTGAAGCTCTGTGCAGATGGGTAAGTCTTGCTGTTGGAGCTTTTCATGTTGATTTGCATACTTCGAGAATCTGGACCAGACAATGTGCTTATCACGGTCAGACAAATGCTTTTGTTTTATTCAAGCTGAAATCTGGAAAGATAACAGCATTTCCCACACATATTCCATCTCTGTTTCAAATCTTTGGCAGAAAAAAATGCATTCATTATTTTAAATTGGATAACATGTTATGTTTAATCCAAATAACTGAAGATTGAGTTTTTCTTTCCTCTGTCAGTAGAAGGCAGAGTATTTGAGACTTTAGAATAGAATAAATGGTTTCCTTTCAATTAACAATCATAAAAATCTCTCTGCAGTAAATATACAAACCTTTATTTTCTGTTTGCAAATGTGGGGTCTTTTTTTGGATGCATAAAAGTCAAATATTCAATGAGCAGATTGTATTAATGAGACATAATTTTATAGCAACTAGCAAATGTGGCTAATGGTCCTTCCAGATCAAGTGTACAGAACCGTGTGGATAGAATTCCTGTTGTGAATGAGAGTTTGCATAGTTAATTTTGTTTTTCTAAAGTTGACTGTGATATATCCCCAAGGAAGCTAAACTGGAAGAAAAGACCTTAAAACAAGGGATTTAATATAGGCCTAAGTTGGATTTGAAAGATGATTAAGCTGTGAAGCAACTCACAAAAAGAACTTATGAAGTCCCTGTCACTGGTGAACTTTAAGAACTACAGAGATGGTTCTATTTGTATTAGGAAATTAAGATTTATCCTGCCTTTGGACAAAGTATTGAATTGACTAGTGGCCTTCAGTGATAAAAATCTCAAATTGCTTCTACAGCTTTAATTTTCCCTACTTACCTCATATATACTCTATATCTTCTCTGTAAGACTTGGTGTTGCAATGCTAAACTGGGATTAGAAATACAAGGATTTTAGGAAATACTCATCTAAGAGAAAATAGGGAGGGGTCCAGATAAGGTTGAATGAAAACTGAGTTGTAATATAAATTTGACCCTAAGTGAAGAAGAGAGAGATGTTGGATGGAAGTATCTTAGACTGGGTTAGGTAAAGCGTTACATACGAAGTCTTTAAGCCAAAAACTGGCCATCAGAGGAGTCCTATGTTTCCTGGGAATGGGCCGCCTCAGTTCTCCATGTGATTAGTCATTACCTGGGAGCCTTTATAGGAGGTATGATTGTAGCTCAAATGCTGCAGTGGATTTCAGAGGCATCAGCTGGAGGTCCTTGGACAGTTATGGTCCCTTAGTTGGACTCTGTAGTACATTCTTGCAGCCACCATCCTTAGGCTCCTGGGTCTTGGTTCTTTCGGTTTCTTATTCTCTATTACAGTCCCTCTCCTATCATCATTTTTGATCCATATCATATTCCATCTTCATGCTCAGATTAGTTATCACTTCATTCATTATGTGTGTTGGGCTAAATTGCTTTAGTCGTGTCTGACTCTTTGCGACCCTATGGACTGTAGCCCTCCAGGCTCATCTGCCCATGGGATTTCCTGGGCAAGAATACTGTAGTGGGTCGCGTTCCCTTTTCCAGGGGATCTTCCTGGCCCAGAGATGAACCTGTGTCTCCTACGTCTGTTGCATTGGCAGGTGATTCTTTATCACTAGCGCCACTGATACAGGCAAGCAAAGTGCTGGTGATTACCACTCTGTTTTGGAATTTTATGCTTCTGTGTATTTTCCTATGATATTTGTTGCCTTTCATTATCTATCTGTGCAAAAATAATTGAGAGCTCTACTTGTGCTATAGAGCTTATTCTCTGGGGTGGGGCTCAGAAAAATTAAGGGCTGGATAACATTTTGAAAAGCTCATAGCAGCCTAGTGGGAGAAACAATACTATAAAAGACATTAATTAAAATGCAGCATAAAAGAGATACTTAATATAAGTATAAGCAAAGAGCTATGAGGAGACAGAAAAAGAAGAAGTACATTTTGGGGTAGAGGGAAGGTAGTGCTGAGGGAGAGAGGAAAAATTTCAGGCAGGAAATGACACAGAATTGTCCTGAAGGATGACCAGTCAGCTAGGGGTTGATGATTGAGTGGGCACCATGTTCAAAGGCATGATGTTGTGAATCATTGTAGAGAAGTTGATGGTCCAGTGAATCTTATGTGAAATAGTGCATTTATGGGATTGTAGTGGAAGGAGGATCTGCAAAATTCACCTAAGGCTGGACTGTGAGAGGCTTCTGTTGTTTGATCGTGATTTGGACTTTATCCTATGATCCTTAATCTGCTTTAGAACATCTGAGGGTCATGTAGGCTTAGCAGAATCACAAAAATACTGATGTATACAATTTCATTTTTCCATATACACAGAAAGAGATAGCTATACTTTTATGTATTTTATATATATGCAGTTTTCATATATTTTCTATTTAAATATATTTTGCATATATTTAAGTATAATTTCTATATGTTAAAACTACTAATAATTAAATTACAATGAAGAAACCACATGTTGATAAAATAAGAAAAAGATATAGTTTACAAGGCCCAAATATAATGGGAAGATTTATCAGACTTACAGTCTCACATGTGAGATTTATCACACATAATCACTTTCTTTTCTGCACATATTTACTTTTTTTTTTTCGCTCTGTCTTTATCGTGACAAAGATGTAAAGTCTAGTTGTGTTCCAAAAAGGGAAAGTATGAAAAAGAACAATTTTATGGTGAGCATGCTTTGTAATATTTGGGAAACTAGTTGTAGAAATTGACCAGAATGTCACTTGATAATTCTAAATTTAAATCTCCATAAGACCTAAATTAAGTATATTATTCCACTTTATAAGAAATATAGATATACCCATGATTTTTAGTTTTGAAGAAGGCAACTTGAAATGGAAAACTATGTTATTATACACTAAATTACTAATGTAGAGATTATGCTTTAAGTGAAAGTTGTCCTGGTTGAGAGAACAATTAAGTTGATTATTCACTTATGTCTCAAGAGCAGAAAAGGCTAGAATATCATTGCTTAAAAACTCAGATTAGATGCATTTATGTCAATAAATATATTTATACATTAGCACATGCTCACAGAGTAACTCTAAACTGTTTACTCCTGATTAGTGGTTCCTGAATATTTTTGTACGTGTTTGCTTGCTGTAAGTTTATTATTTTGTACATTTTCTAGCACATGTCAAAGAGTCAAGTTATAGAAGGCATCGATATTTTAGGCACAGTTTTGGGATGAATAACTTAAAAAGGAGAAAATTACATTACTGGATAAATGCTATAGAACTATTATCTTCTCAAAAAAGGATGAATGTTCTGTAATTTCCAGTATGGATTCACATCTACTGTTGAGTATTTTTCAGTCATTAGCTTTTACTAATGCAGGAGGTAAGATTTTCTCTAAGCAAAAGAGGAGGAGGAGTAGAGGACTAGAAGAGAAAGGTTTTGTAAGAGGGCCTGACAGAGGATACTTAATAAGTGATATCTGAAGATATTGGATAAATGAGAAATTGAATGCATACATGCATATGTGTAAAGGTAAACGTCTAGGATTAAAAGGCAGAGTACAGCCTTTTCTGTCTTTTTTTTTTTTTTTTTTGAGTCTGAACTATAATAAGAAAAACAGCTTAAATTAAGACCCAGGGCACACAACATATACTCAGAGTATATAAATGTAATTTGAGTATCATAAACAAACACTTAGCTCTATTAATTATGATACATTCTGATAGTCTTTCTCTTATTTCAGCTTATTAAAATATGCTGGTCTTATCCCACTAAATAAATTTCATAACTTACTAATAGATTGCAGTTCACAGCTTGAAAAATGCTTGCGTTAGAAAAATTATACATTTCTGTTGTTATTCAGAAATGAATCTCTCAGAGCCATGTATTACAATCAGGTCCAAAAAAATGTCAGACAAAAAGAGTCTAAGTATTTTCTCACTAATAAAGGGATTTATTTTAATTTTTAAGTTGATATAATTTCAGATTTACTGTAAAGTTGCAAGAAAGGCACAAAAGATTCCTGAATACCCTTTACCAAGACTCCTCTACCATTCTTCTTTTCTGTCTTCTCTCTCTGTCTTTATCTATCATCTGTCTATTCATACACACGTATATATACAAATATATGTTTATTTTTATAATTTTTTTCTTCTGAACTGTTTAAGTAGTATACATGATACCTTTTACCTCCAAATAACGTATTTCATAAAATATGAAATTAGCTTACATACAGTTCAGTTATAGAATTCAAAAATTAATAGTGATATAATGCTGTTATCTTGGAGAAGGCAATGGCACCCCACTCCAGTACTCTTGCCTGGAAAATCTCATGGGTGGAGAAGCCTGGTAGGCTGTAGTCCATGGGGTCGCTAAGAGTCAGACACGACTGAGTGGCTTCACTTTCACTTTTTCACTTTCATACATTGGAGAAGGAAATGGCAACCCACTTGAGTGTTCTTCCTGGAGAGTCCCAGGGACGGGGGAGCCTGGTGGGCTGCCGTCTATGGGGTCACACAGAGTTGGACACGGCTGAAGCGACTTAGCAGCAGCAGCAGCAGCAATGCTGTTATCTAATCTATAGACCTTGTTTCAAATTTCAACAGGTGTTCCAACTGTGTTTTTCATAGCAAAGGAAAATTATGAAAGAATGATTTGCAATTGGTTGTCATGTCTTTTTACTATTTGTTAAACTGGACCAGTTTCTGAGACTTTCATTGTACTTAATGCCATCTTTTTTTTTTTAAATACAGGCCAGTTGTTTCATAGACTGTCCTTCATATTGAGTTTTATGTTTCCTTGTAATTAGATTCGGGTCATACAGTTTTGGCAGGAATATTACAGGAGTGATGCTGAGTTCTTGTATATGGAGGCATATACTATTGTGGAGTTGTTTAGTTTCATTTCTACAATTTCAACTTTGATCATTTGGTTTAAGTGATGTCTGTCACGTTTCTCCACTGTAGAGTTAACCATTTCCACCCTTTGTAATAAAAAGTAACTTGTAGAGTGATACTTTGAGACTATGGAAATATCATGACATTTCTCAAATTTTTATCTAGTAGTTAGAATTCAGTGATGATTTCTACAATGGATAAGTTATTATTAAGATAGTGGCTAAGGGCAATCATGTCTTCTTCATTGATTTATTGACATCACATTAACAGTATTCCCTTCCTTTTTGTTTCTGTATAGACTTATGGATTCTTTATTTAGTAGATTACAGTCCTTTATTATTGCTACTTATATAATTATTTTGACACTCACACTGTCCCAAATTAGGACAGTGGGAGTTCCTTCTACTTGGCTCAATGTCATTTGACATATCCCTATCATTCCTTCAGTACTTTCTTACTTGCGGCATAAGATGTCTAAGACTGTAGTAGTTTCTCCTGCCTCAGCTTTGGAACCAACTGCTTTTTTAAAGGACCCTTGGTTCCTTTTAACAGGAAACATATGTTTAGAAACCAAAATTTGGAGCAGGGATGTGCTCATTGTTATTGGGGAGTTTTTGTTTCTAGGATCTTTCAGCAGATGGATCTGAGGAAAATATGTATGTATATCCATACTCATATATATAAATGTCTGTATAAATATACATACCCATGCATATCTGTATCTATGTGTACATCCAGGTATGTCTAAATATTAAATCTGTGATTTCACAGCAATACTTCTCATTCCAATCCAGTACCACAGTGTTCATCCTTTCCTTCTCCATCTAACTCCCTTACAACAGTAAGAAATATGTAATATACTCGTTACTCACAGTATATTTACTTAATCCTAGAATGTAGTTTTACAAAATACTTTCGGAATTGCTAACCTGTGCCTATGTGGGAAAAAAAGAGAATACATTAAAAAAAAAAAGACTGTAAGCCTTTTAATTATATTAGTTAATATTTTTCTGGTCTTCTGTGTCTAATCCTGTATTTGACAGTCATTTGATTAATTCTCCCTTCACCCCCATTTCCATCCCACTTCAGTGCAACTCTGTTATTCATTTGAAATATGATTCAGTTGGTTTGTTTCAGTTTGTAAGTTTGTTTTCATCTAGGGCTTAGTCAAACAATACGGGAATTTGCATTTTCTATTTTTATGTTTAAAATATGGTGCTAATAATCACATTTACAAAATAATAAGAATTGCCTCACACCATTAAATACCCAGGCAAAATGAGTATTATTTTTTCCTGGAGTAGATAGCTATGGTTTAAGTCAGAGTATCTGCTGAACTTTGTCTTGGGCTAAACTTCAGGATCATCTGGAAAAAAACAGGGACAAATATTAGTGCAGGATTATTTTCAACCATGTTTCTGAGTGAATTCCAAATGTATTTCTGGGTTTTGATATCTGTTTATTTGTACCTCATCTTATTTTGATTAGTGTAGATGATTAAAATTAGGACATAAAAGCAACCTTATTATTTATCTATGTATTTTTCATGTTTCCTAAAAAATGATTTAAAACTATTCAGTTTAACAAATTTATAAAGGGACTATGTAAAGCTTAGTCAGAAACACAAATGTAAAAGTATATTTTATGTTTAGAGTTAAAAATAGATCTGCATTTCCATAAAGAATAGTAAATAGGGAAACCTGGTAATATTTTTATCTTCAGCGTTAAAACGTTCATCCTGTGATTAATGCTAAGGTTTTCACTAGTATCTTTGTAGAAGACAGGAGCAATGTCTTTAATGACAGTTCTATGTGAATTACGTAAAAGCAGATTATTCATTATTCATTGTGAGTAAATATAAGTGTTCTTAT
The DNA here is from genome assembly GCF_029407905.1 of Bubalus kerabau. Classification (NCBI taxonomy): domain Eukaryota; kingdom Metazoa; phylum Chordata; class Mammalia; order Artiodactyla; family Bovidae; genus Bubalus; species Bubalus kerabau. The sequence continues at coordinate 21,498,881 of NC_073641.1, forward strand.
ACTTAGTTCTGATACAGATCTAGTTACTAAACCATTATCCTATGTAGGATTTCTATGGAATTTATATCATTACAGGTCTGATGACTTGATATTGGGAAACAACATAGTATACAGACCAGAATGGTCTGTTTGCGTGAAGATTGAGTGAAGTGAAAAGTGAAGGGAAAGCATTAGTCACTCAGTTGTCTCCAACTCTGTGTGACCCCATGGACTGGAGCTCAATGGGTTCCTCTGTCTGTGGAATTCTCCAGGCAATAGTACCAGAGAAAAGAAACTGAGGAAATAACCTTGTCTCTCTTTGTTGAGATTAATTTGAAATTTTACTAGAAATATTACCAAGGTTAGTAATATCTAGTACATTACATAAAGATGTTCATTAATGAGTTACCAACAATAGTCAGATGTTTGAGGTGAATATGTATCAATAACAGACTACTTAAAATATGCTACCATGTGGTTACAAAAATGATAGAGATGCTAACATTAATATTTGTCACAAAACTCTACATAATGAAGTTTGTTACACATTTTAAGATACTTTACTAAAAGATGAAATGAGTTGTATCTGATAAAATTATTATATCCTTGTATATATCCTTAGATCTTAAGTAAATTTTGAAATAATATTACTTTTATAACAAAAAGTTATGACAAAATATTACAATAAAAATAATCTAGCTAAATGCTGGAGAGAGTGTGGAGAAAAGGTAACCCTTTTACACTGTTGGTGGGAATGCAAACTGATACAACCACTATGGAAAATGATATGGAGATTCCTTTAAAAACTACAAATAAAACTACCATATGAACCAGCATCCCACTACTGGGCATATACCCTGAGGAAATCAGAATTGAAAAAGACACATGTATCCCAGTGTTCATTGCAGTACTGTTTACAAAAGGTAGGGCATGAAAGCAACCTAGATGTCCATCAACAGATGAATGGATAAGGAAGTTGTGGTACATATACACAATGCAATGTTACTCAGCTAAAAAAGAAACACATTTGAGTCAGTTCTAATGAGGTGGATGATCCTAGAGCCTATTATACAGAGTGAAGTAAATCAGAAAGAGAAAGACAAATACCATATATTAATGCATATATATGGAATCTAGAAAGATGGTACCGATGAATGATCCTACGTGCAGGGCGGCAAAGGAGACACAGTTGTAAAGAACAGACCTTTGAATTGAGTGGGAGAAGGAGAGAGTGGGATGATTTGAGAGAACAGTATTGTGACATATATGTTATCATATATAAAATAGATAGCCAGTTTGAGTTTGATGTATGACACAGGGCACCCCAAAGCTGGTGCTCTGTGACAACCTGGAGGGATAGGGTGGGGAGGAGGTGGAGGGGGTTCAGGATGGAGGGGGCGCATGTATGCCTGTGGCCGATTCATGTTGATGTATGGCAAAAACCATCACAATAGCTGAAACTCCAATATTTTGGCCACCTGATGCGAAGAACTGACTCACTAGAAAAGACCCTGATGGCTGGGAAAGATTGAAGGCAGGAGGAGAAGGGGATGACAGAGGATGAGCTGGTTGGTTGGCGTCACTGACTTGATGGGCATGAGTTTGGTGAACTCCGGGAGTTGGTGATGGACAGGGAGGCCTGGCGTGCTGCAGTCCATGGGGTGCAAAGAGTCGGATACAACTGAGCGACTGAACTGAACTGAATTTCCCTCCAATGAAAATAAATGGATTAATTAAAAAATAATCTAGCAAGAATTTTCTTAAACATCACGCATTTCCTGAAAGCAAGCCAAGACTACCTTTTTCATTCCTTTGGTGATGAGTTTAAGGTGTTTGAATGTCTTGGGGAACTAACTCATCATTTTACTGCCTTAGCAGTTTATGCATGCACCTCAGTTTTAAGCAATAATGTGATCATTTATTTATCCCAATTCATCATTTATTGATTACTTGTATGTTTGCTGCTGCTGCTAAGTCGCTTCAGTCGTGTCCAACTCTGTGCGACCCCATAGACGGCAGCCCACCAGGCTCCCTCGTCCCTGGTATTCTCTAGGCAAGAACACTGGAGTGGGTTGCCATTTCTTTCTCCAATGCATGAAAGTGAAAAGTGAAAGTGAAGCCGCTCAGTCGTGTCTGACTCTTAGCGACCCCATGGACTGTAGCCCACCAGGCTCCTCTGTCCATGGGGTTTTCCAGGTCAAGAGTACTGGAGTGGGGTGCCATTGCCTTCTCCAGTATGTTTGCTAGGACTTGAAAATACAAAGATAAGTGAGGGTTTTGTCCTCCACGAACTAAACGTTTAGTGGAGACATGATCATAAACGTACACAAATTCACCGTAGGCTGTGCCAGAGAGTGAACAATGTGGTTGGTAACAAATACACCAATCAAGTCTCCTCTTGAAGACTTACACCCAGAAGGGGCCAAGGGGACAGATGGATGGGGAGTGGAGTGATATGAATTCCTGGATTGTTTGGATAGCTCAGGGCTAATTCAGAAAACCTACTTCTAATTCTCCTATTTAACACCATTATAATAACATCAGTGCCCATTCTACCGTTATTGAGTTAGTCATTGTCAATGACAGTCTTTGACAATAGTCTTTGTCATGTTTATAGTCATGTAAATCTGCCATTCCAAGCATCAATTCTATGTATATGAAAAAGCAGTTTGACTGAGCTTTGTGATCTATAATTCTGAGAAATTCATAACTCCTGTTGTTCCTTTTCAGAACAATGAGAAAGAACAATAGAAGAAAATTATTGCCAGTGTAACTTGACTTTCTGTGAGTCTCCATTTCTCACTTGTCCCAGATGGTTCTGGCTGATTGATGATCCTCTCTTAGAGTCAATAAGATGATTACTTCAAAAAACCTTAAGCTTCTACATAGAAAAGGCTAGAAAAATGCTAAGTAGTATGTTATTTAGGTGGATCAAGAGAGGCCAGATCACTGGAATACAGATAGTATATAAGTTAAAATCACGGTGTGAGACTGCTAAGCCGTGAGAAACATTTTAATATATTTCACCCAGAATTTGTCTTCCTGCAGATATGTGATAGTGTGTGTGCATGCTGAGTTGCTACAGTTGTATCCGGCTCTTTCTGACCCTATGGTCCATGCCTGGCCAGGCTCCTCTGTCCCTGGGACTCTCCAGGCAAGAATACTGGAGTGGGCTGCCATGCCCTCCTCCAGGGGGTCTTCCCACGCAGTAGCATAATAATGCCCATTTTAACTGTTACTTTGTGGGCATGTATACAGATAGTTGCTGATTTGAAAACTAATGTAAACAGTTTTTTCTTTCAGTTGACAAGATTAGGGAATTTGGAGTTATACCTATTGTTTTCTTTCATTTTTCCCCTTTTCAAACTATCTACATTTTATTTCCTGCCGCTTTCTCATGCAATACAATATATACATACTTCAGTGTATGTGTGCATATATATATATTATATTATGTATGTACATATATACATGTGTGTATGTTTATGTAATTTTTTCAGTACTTCGTATATTGTTCATCTAGTTTCCTTTTTTTTCCAAACAGAGTAGTTTGATGCTTACAAGAGATTAAGTGATTCTTTGCACTCTAAAAATTATAAAGTCTTTCAGCTTTCGTAGCTCTCTGCTGCCTTATTAGTTTATCACAGATTTAACACTACATCTGGGCTTGATCTGTATCATAAAACTCAAGTAGATTATCCTCAAACCTGTGCTTGTCACAGGGAAGCCTTCAGTAAATATTGTTTGACTCAATAAAGGTATAAATAAATACATGTTTTAATCTTTTGAAATATATGAAATGTGTCTAAAAATATAAGTTATCTCAAAGTCAATGCTAAACATAAAGTTGATTCCGAAGAAAACTCTTCGAGGCATACAACCATATGGATTGATTTTTTAAAAAACTAGTCACTGAAAACCGCTTTCAACTGATTTTATTTTCCTTATTTCAAAAGATGAATGTAGTTTTGTACTGTCGTTGCTTCGGGTTCTTCTGTTTCATAAAACAGAAGTGTGTTCTGTGTTATTGGATATACAACTTGATCCCTCATCTCAGCTGGCAAACCCTCTCAAAATTTAAAATCATTCTGGGTCACACTGTGATCTCTTCAGATTAATTTTGTCACAAGTGTGCTTCTTAACAGACATTTCAAAATTACCTTGAAAAGTATCACTCTCTTGAAAGTTCCATATGCACCAAAATGAGAACTTTGGGTCACTAAGATTAGCAGGGAGCATCTTCACGAGAAAACAGAGAGGTGCAGGTGCTGCTCTGACTTCAAAGTTGAAGAGTCAGACTTGCCTTCAGTTCGGAAGTCTCTGAAGCCCTTTTCGTTTCCCTTACAGACACGCTTGATTTGTTCCCCAGGATGTCTTGAGAGTTTATATGTGCCTTGTCATTTCATATCCTTCAAACACCTATGCATTGGGAGGCTGTAGCCACAGACAAATTTAATTACCGTAGGGAGAAACAGTTGTGACTTTATGATTGACAGTTGCATGGCTGAGCTGTAAGGATCCCTGGACGCATTAGTTAAAAAAACCAAAAGAGCGTTTCTGTTCACCCTTTCACAGTCTTTGTACTTTGAGAGGAGTTGTGTTAGTGTCGTGGGAAGTTTACTGAATATTATGCAACAATTACTAACTTGACTCCCAATTCAGCAACTGGAGAAATACCAACCTGCTGTTGTTTGAATTTTACTCTATAGAAAAATTAAATGTTTTTGAGAAATTTATTGGGTAAAGGGGGTATCTGAATAGTCTCACTGAAAGTGATCATACCCCTAGTGAAAACCTAGTCACAGTTCATCGAGTGCAGGGTAGATTCTATATACTTGATGCTGACACATATATGCCATGATTTGCCTAGAAGTCACTGAACAGTAAGAGTGTGATTAAAGAAATTTCCTGTAGAGGTGAAAAGATGTATCAGACATGTTCCTCATCTCTGTAGAACTCTTCAGAGGGGAAAGACTGGGCAAAATCTGCCAGGAGAATATGGGCATTTAACCAAGCCCAGGTAAGTGTGTACCTCACCCTATTGACATCTATATAACACCAGGATTAAACTAGAAATACAATCAGGTGCTTTTTCCTGACAATAAGGAACTCGTTTGGTTCCATGTTGAGTAACATTTAATTCTTTAAGTAATATGCCATTTATTTTATCTATTTTTTTCTCTGTGTTTTAATTTTTCTTTTCTTTTTGATTAATTTTGGGGGTATAGTTACTTTGCAATGTTGTATTAATTTCTGCTGTGCAGTGAAGTAAGTCAGCTATATGTATACATGCTGCTGCTGCTGCTAAGTCACTTCAGTTGTGTCCAACTCTCTGCAGCCCTACGGATTATAGCCTGCCAGGTTCCTCTGTCAATGGGATTCTCTAGGCAAGATTGTTGGAGTGGGTTGCCATACCCTCCTCCAGGGGATCTTCCCGACCCCGGGATCAAACCAGGGTCTCCTGCATTGCAAGCAGATTCTTTGCCACCGACCCTCCAGGGAAACCCATGGGTATACCGTATATCCCCTCTTTTTGGATTTCCTTTCCATTTAGGTCACCACAGAACACTGAGGTCCCTGTGCTATACAGTAGGTTCTCATTAGTTCCCTATTTTATACATAGTAGTGTATTTATCTCAGTTCCAACCTCCCAATTTACCCCTCCCATCTTCTCCCTCCCAGTGTCAGTATACGTATTCTGTATTTCTGTGTCTCAGTTTCTGCTTTGTAAGTAAGTTTGTATCATGCTTCTAAATTCCACATGTAAGCAATATTATACAATATTTATTTTTCTCTTTCTGACTTACTTCACTCTGTGTGACAGTCTCTAGGTCCATTCACATCTCCTCAAATTGCATAGTTTTTTTTCATTTTCATGGCTGAGTAGTATTCCATCATAGATACATACCACATCTTCTTTACCCATTCATCTGTTGATGGACATGTAGGTTGCTTTTATGTCCTGGCTCTTGTAAATAATGCTTTAATGAACAGTGGTGTGCATGTATCTTTTTGAATTATGATTTTCTTCAGGTATATGTCCAGGAGTGGGATTTCTGGGTCATATGGTAGTTCTTCCTCTGTGTCTTAAAATATTCAACAGTTTAGTAGCATCCCAACAGGGGATCACATAAAGCCAATAAAATGAGGCATTTTTAAGTAAAAACATTTTATAATGCAATGTTTGAAATTCTGTTTCAAAAGTCTCATTAACTTCTAATGAACCAAAGACATGGTTCATTGATTTTTTTTTCCCAGAAGTTTCTTTTATTAAAACTGGGGGACATCAATAAGGGGGCAGTGGAAAAAAAAAATTTGGTCCATGGAAAAAACACAATAATTCAGTTAATAAAAAGTTATCTTCAAGTGTAGGAGTGCTGAACTTTCTTTTCATGGTTCCAGCCCCGGGGACAGAGGTTGTCCAGCGTCACTGTGGGGAGAACCTTTCAAGGAGGGGGCGGGGATAATGGCAGGAAGGAGAAGATGGGGAGAAAGTCCTGCTGTCCCCAGTGTAGAACAGGGAGGGATACAAGGCTGGGGGATGTGCTTGCAGGAGCCTGAGGAGGGGCTGCGGAAGCAGGGGCTTTGTTAGTTCTGCAGGTTTACAGTCCATGCCAAACGGGATTCCCGCTCTGTGCCCAGCTGTCTCCCACCCTGCTTTGTTGAGTCTGCGAGCCTGGGATATGCTAACTCGGGGGTGATACAACCTGGAAGAATCTGAGGCTCTCCTGGAAAGATGCGAAACCACTTCAGTTCCAAGGGGCCAAGATCACAACAAGGTCCTGCTGCTACCTTGGGTCTGAGCTTTGAGGGCAATGTTCCACATAAAGACATTTCTTTTTGCAACTATTTGACTATAATCAGGGCTTCCCTGGTGGCTTAGACAGTAAAGAATCTGCCTATAATGCAGGGAACCAGGTTCAATCCCTGGGTCGGAAGATCCCCTGGAGAAGGGAATGGCTACCCGCTCCAGTATTCTTGCCTGGAGAATTCCAAGGACAGAGGAGCCTGATGGGCCACAGTCTATGAGATCACAATGAATTGGACTTAACTGAGAGTCTAACACTTCAGTTCACTTCATGACTATAACAGTAGTAGGTTGAAGTTAAAAAGTGACCCTAAAAAAGTAAGTGACCTTAAGAGACTGGAAATACCATGTTAATATTGCTACCATTGTTGTGTAGTCACGAAGTCGTGTTTGACTCTTTGGGACCCGCATGGACTGTAGCACGCCAGCTTCCCTATGTTTCACCGTCTCTCAGAGTTTGTAACTAACACACACACATAGCAGGAACATTGTTATTATAACTCAGATTTTAAAAGTAATGACTACGCAGGATAGCATATGTAGCAAATAACTAGGTGAAGTTCCTGCCCAACGAATTTCTACTATATCTCTCTTCTTTCAATTCTGATCAGTAGTGCAGATCTTCAATGTTAATACCTAGTTCAGAGAGAAAATCCACAGATGTGATTTCTTGTCTGATCACTAGATGGCATCCTGCTCCCCCATAGAGTTAAGCTGCTTGGGAATTTCCAAGTGCAGTTCACAGAGAAGCCTAGAAGATGATGAGACTGTTGTATACTTCCCATAGGGTTTTAATTTATTAAAATCATCAAGGCAACAGGTAGCATGTGTTACTTTGTATTCCAAAAGGGGGTAATGATTGGGTTTGTAAACAGTATTCAAGGAAACAATCACTACTTAGGAAGAACATATAAAGTATGCCTTTATGAGGTAATTCAGAAGGAGGTCTGCTTTACTTTCCAAAAACTCATCAGAAACAAGGAAACATCTTGTTCTTGCTTGGGAAACTGGATCCTAGTCAGTGAGCCATGTATTAAAGAATAGAAATACTGGAAAATATTGTAAAGTGTACATAGTCATTTTCTGCAAACCATCTGAAAGAGAGATTGCCTTCTGCACAGTCATAGGCAGACGGTCATGGGCTGTTTCCTGTCCCATCCCCAAAGGCCTTTCCAGACCCGGCAGAGCACGGGGATGTATCTAAAGTGTTCACTTCCTGAGCAAAGATGTATACTTGTTAAAATGGAGTAGAAGACGTCTCTGTAAGAAGTACTATTCATATCTGTAACATTGTAGACTTTTAGAAAATTGAGTACAAAGGATTCAGAGGAAATCATTTTAATGCCCTTATTTTAGAGAAAATATGGCTATAGCCATTTCATGTACTTCAGATATCAGTGAACCAAATTACAGTATGTTTGTGATACATTTCTAAACTAAATGATACATTTCTAAACTAAACTAAACTATTTGTCAATAAATATATAGTCTCAATGGTATAGTTTAGAAAGGTGAGTAGTTCTAGCTCAGAATATTAAAAATCCTTTGCTTTCTCTTTTTGGCACATGAAAAAATAACTATTCTATAGAACTTTAGATCTAGAAGGTTTTGTGTTTTTTTTTTTTTTTTTAAGTTTTTAAACATCACATGTGACACTTTCATTTACATCCTAGAGAAATTAAGTTGTGATGCATCCTGGATTTCTCTGTATTACATCACGTTGAACAGTTCCCTTTGTGGTTTAAAGACAAAAAAATCTGCAGTAATAAAATTTAAAATACATTATGCAGAAAGAATTACTGATTTCATACAATATTTTTCAGGGTGGTAATTTTAATTTGATGTTGGTATTTTAAGCACAAATGCAAAAAAATTATATATTTGGCTATATTATTATAATGTAGCTAACTACCCAGAAATTTGAAGGGAGTAATATTGGGTTATTATCAAGATTCAGAGCTGGATTTTTCTTCTTTGGTTCATTGACTGCATTGAATCTTTGTGTTGTGGGTGGTGTAAACATTTCCTTTTCATTCCTTCTTTTAGGAGTGGCTCTGGGGAATCATTAGGTAAATGCTTGTTGGTTTTCCATAATAATTATCTTTGAGCCTTAATGGTTTCTGGTTTTGGCCCCTCTTCATTTTCTCCAACTTTAGGCATGAGTTCAGAATGGCTTCCAGTTGGGAAAAGAATTCTCAATCCATTTTACCATCTAGTCTCTGTGTGGTCTTGGCAAACTTTTCAGGCCTGGCCAGGCATGATGTTGTTGGCAGAAATGAGGCTGTGTCTCCACTTGGGCTCCAGCTTTGCCTTTTGGCCTGCAGACTTTCAAGATTTAGGGAGAGTTTATGAATATGTGAAACATTTTCCTCTCCAAGAGTGTCCTAGAGAAGTATGGAACTCAGCAATGTTTTAAAGATCCCAAGTTTAGGAGTTCTATACTTCTGTGCAGGTTTTTTTAGAATTAAAAATTTTAACCATTTAGAAAGTATCTGGGGGCAAGGAATTCCAGGACTTGCTGAATATTCCACAGGTAATGCTTTTAATGTGAAATATTTTTTTTTAACAGCAGAACAATAAACCAATACTTGATTTCTCTTTATTGTTTGGAAATATACATAATTATCATGGTTGTTGTCTTTGTTAACCCCTGTATACCATTTTGTATTTTCGTCACCTACCATTCATCTTTCTAGCCAAACGGGAGTTATCCTTTTGTGAGGTAGAGGAGTTATTGCTCTTTCACATGGTGATCTGTCTGCCTGATTTCTGTTTGGATCTTTGACAAATGTTTTCTTTGATCCTCCAGCTCAGAGGAGAGTGGTCAAGGCAGTGCTGTTAGCTGTAACCAGGGTGAGAACCTGACCTCAATTTATACATTGCCTCTTAGATTGGTGATTCTAGAAGGTAATTATCAACTAAGACAGGATCACTGATCATACTTAACTCTGCTTCAGTTGCCCAGGCTAAATAGCCAGAGATTATACTTCATTTCTGCCCTATCTTCAGAAACACTTTGCACATGGAAATATATGTTGAAACTGTGTGGGTATATGTTGGGTGTCTGTACTTTAAAATTCTCCTTGAAATAGTAACTAAGAGAGCTATGCTGATCATTGCAGTGATTGACTCAAAAATATTAACACCTGATATAGAAGGGTTTTAGCCTCCGTTTTCTTTATTGCCTCTCTTCACAATTCCAGAATTAGTATATGCTCATCACGTACATTAAAATACTGGAATCCTGTAGTAACAACAAAAACAATAATAATAGCTGACCCTAGGTATTTATATGTCACGTACTCTCCAAATACTTTGTGTACATTAGCCTAAATAATTTTCACAGAAACTCAAGTTAGATACATGATTGTTATTTCCATTTTTTTTTTTAATTTTATTTTATTTTTAAACTTTACATAACTGTATTAGATTTGCCAAATATCAAAATGAATCCACCACAGGTATACATGTGTTCCCCATCCTGAACCCTCTTCCCTCCTCCCTCCCCATTCCGTCCCTCTGGGTCGTCCCAGTGCACCAGCCCCAAGCATCCAGTATTGTGCATCGAACCTGGACTGGCAACTCATTTCATACATGATATTTTACATGTTTCAATGCCATTCTCCCAAATCTTCCCACCCTCTCCCTCTCCCACAGAGTCCATAAGACTGTTCTATACATCAGTGTCTCTTTTGCTGTCTCGTACACAGGGTTATTGTTACCATCTTTCTAAATTCCATATATATGCGTTAGTATACTGTATTGGTGTTTTTCTTTCTGGCTTACTTCACTCTGTATAATAGGCTCCAGTTTCATCCACCTCATTAGAACTGATTCAAATGTATTCTTTTTAATGGCTGAACAATACTCCATTGTGTATATGTACCACAGCTTTCTTATCCATTCATCTGCTGATGGACATCTAGGTTGCTTCCATGTCCTGGCTATTATAAACAGTGCTGCGATGAACATTGGGGTACTCGTGTCTCTTTCCCTTCTGGTTTTCTCAGTGTGTATGCCCAGCAGTGGGATTGCTGGATCATAAGGCATGTCTATTTCCAGTTTTTTAAGGAATCTCCACACTGTTCTCCATAGTGGCTGTACTAGTTTGCATTCCCACCAACAGTGTAAGAGGGTTCCCTTTTCTCCACACCCTCTCCAGCATTTATAGCTTGTAGACTTTTGGATTGCAGCCATTCTGACTGGTGTGAAATGGTACCTCATAGTGGTTTTGATTTGCATTTCTCTGATAATGAGTGATGTTGAGCATCTTTTCATGTGTTTGTTAGCCATCTGTATGTCTTCTTTGGAGAAATGTCTATTTAGTTCTTTGGCCCATTTTTTGATTGGGTCATTTATTTTTCTGGAGTTGAGCTGTAGGAGTTGCTTGTATATTCTGGAGATTAGTTGTTTGTCAGTTGCTTCATTTGCTATTATCTTCTCCCATTCTGAAGGCTGTCTTTTCACCTTGCTAATAGTTTCCTTTGATGTGCAGAAGCTTTTAAGGTTAATTAGGTCCCATTTGTTTATTTTTGCTTTTATTTCCAATATTCTGGGAGGTGGGTCATAGAGGATCCTGCTGTGATGTATGTCAGAGAGTGTTTTGCCTATGTTCTCCTCTAGGAGTTTTATAGTTTCTGGTCTTACGTTTAGATCTTTAATCCATTTTGAGTTTATTTTTGTGTATGGTGTTAGAAAGTGTTCTAGTTTCATTCTTTTACAAGTGGTTGACCAGATTTCCCAGCACCACTTGTTAAAGAGATTGTCTTTAATCCATTGTATATTCTTGCCTCCTTTGTCAAAGATAAGGTGTCCATATGTGCGTGGATTTATCTCTGGGCTTTCTATTTTGTTCCATTGATCTATATTTCTGTCTTTGTGCCAGTACCATACTGTCTTGATAACTGTGGCTTTGTAGTACAGCCTGAAGTCAGGTAGGTTGATTCCTCCAGTTCCATTCTTCTTTCTCAAAATCGCTTTGGCTATTCGAGGTTTTTTGTTTTTCCATACAAATTGTGAAATTATTTGTTCTAGCTCTGTGAAGAATGCTGTTGGTAGCTTGATAGGGATTGCATTGAATCTATAGATTGCTTTGGGTAGTATACTCATTTTCACTACATTGATTCTTCCAATCCATGAACATGGTATATTTCTCCATCTGTTAGTGTCCTCTTTGATTTCTTTCACCAGTGTTTTATAGTTTTCTATATATAGGTCTTTAGATTCTTTAGGTAGATATATTCCTAAGTATTTTATTCTTTCCGTTGCAATGGTGAATGGAATTGTTTCCTTAATTTCTCTTTCTGTTTTCTCATTATTAGTGTATAGGAATGCAAGGGATTTCTGTGTGTTGATTTTATATCCTGCAACTTTACTATAGTCATTGATTAGTTCTAGTAATTTTCTGGTGGAGTCTTTAGGGTTTTCTATGTAGAGGATCATGTCATCTGCAAACAGTGAGAGCTTGACTTCTTCTTTTCCAATTTGGATTCCTTTTATTTCTTTTTCTGTTCTGATTGCTGTGGCCAAAACTTCCAAAACTATGTTGAATAGTAATGGTGAAAGTGGGCACCCTTGTCTTGTTCCTGACTTTAGAGGAAATGCTTTCAATTTTTCACCATTGAGGATAATGTTTGCTGTGGGTTTGTCATATATAGCTTTGATTATGTTGAGGTATGTTCCTTCTATTCCTGCTTTCTGGAGAGTTTTGATCATAAATGGATGTTGAATTTTGTCAAAGGCTTTCTCTGCATCTATTGAGATAATCATATGGTTTTTATTTTTCAATTTGTTAATGTGGTGTATTACATTGATTGATTTGCGGATATTGAAGAATCCTTGCATCCCTGGGATAAAGCCCACTTGGTCATGGTGTATGATCTTTTTAATGTGTTGTTGGATTCTGATTGCTAGAATTTTGTTAAGGATTTTTGCATCTATGTTCATCAGTGATATTGGCCTGTAGTTTTCTTTTTTTGTGGGATCTTTGTCAGGTTTTGGTATTAGGGTGATGGTGGCCTCATAGAATGAGTTTGGAAGTTTACCATCCTCTGCAATTTTCTGGAAGAGTTTGAGCAGGATAGGTGTTAGCTCTTCTCTAAATTTTTGGTAGAATTCAGCTGTGAAGCCGTCTGGACCTGGGCTTTTGTTTGCTGGAAGATTTTTTATTACAGTTTCAATTTCCGTGCTTGTGATGGGTCTGTTAAGATTTTCTATTTCTTCCTGGTCGAGTTTTGGAAAGTTGTACTTTTCTAAGAATTTGTCCATTTCTTCCTCGTTGTCCATTTTATTGGCATATAATTGTTGATAGTAGTCTCTTATGATCCTTTGTATTTCTGTGTTGTCTGTTGTGATCTCTCCATTTTCATTTCTAATTTTATTGATTTGATTATTCTCCCTTTGTTTCTTGATGAGTCTGGCTAATGGTTTGTCAATTTTATTTATCCTTTCAAAGAACCAGCTTTTGGTTTTGTTGATTTTTGCTATGGTCTCTTTTGTTTCTTTTGCATTTATTTCTGCTCTAATTTTTAAGATTTCTTTCCTTCTACTAACCCTGGGGTTCTTCATTTCTTCCTTTTCTAGTTGCTTTAGGTGTAGAGTTAGGTTATTTATTTGACTTTTTTCTTGTTTCTTGAGGTGTGCCTGTATTGCTATGAACTTTCCCCTTAGGACTGCTTTTACCATGTCCCACAGGTTTTGGGTTGTTGTGTTTTCATTTTCATTCGTTTCTATGCAAATTTTGATTTCTTTTTTGATTTCTTATGTGATTTGTTGGTTATTCAGCAGCATGTTGTTCAGCCTCCATATGTTGGATTTTTTAATAGTTTTTCTCCTGTAATTGAGATCTAATCTTACTGCATTGTGGTCAGAAAAGATGCTTGGAATGATTTCTATTTTTTTGAATTTACCAAGGCTAGCTTTATGGCCCAGGATGTGATCTATCCTGGAGAAGGTTCCATGTGCGCTTGAGAAGAAGGTGAAATTCATTGTTTTGGGATGAAATGTCCTATAGATATCAATTAGGTCTAACTGGTCTATTGTATCGTTTAAAGTTTGTGTTTCCTTGTTAATTTTCTGTTTAGTTGATCTATCCATAGGTGTGAGTGGGGTATTAAAGTTTCCCACTATTATTGTGTTATTGTTAATTTCTCCTTTCATACTTGTTAGCATTTGTCTTACATACTGCGGTGCTCCCGTGTTGGGTGCATATATATTTATAATTGTTATATCTTCTTCTTGGATTGATCCTTTGATCATTATGTAGTGACCATCTTTGTCTCTTTTCACAGTCTTTGTTTTAAAGTCTATTTTATCTGATATGAGTATTGCTACTCCTGCTTTCTTTTGGTCCCTATTCGCATGGAAAATCTTTTTCCAGCCCTTAACTTTCAGTCTGTATGTGTCCCCTGTTTTGAGGTGGGTCTCTTGTAGACAACATATGCAGGGGTCTTGTTTTTGTATCCATTCAGCCAGTCTTTGTCTTTTGGTTGGGGCATTCAACCCATTTACGTTTAAGGTAATTACTGATAAGTATGACCCCGTTGCCATTTACTTTATTGTTTTGGGTTCGAATTTATACACCATATTTGTGTTTCCTGTCTAGAGAATATCCTTTAGTATTTGTTGGAGAGCTGGTTTGGTGGTGCAGAATTCTCTCAGCTTTTGCTTGTCTGAAAAGCTTTTGATTTCTCCTTCATACTTGAATGAGATCCTTGCTGGGTACAATAATCTGGGCTGTAGGTTATTTTCTTTCATCATTTTAAGTATGTCTTGCCATTCCCTCCTGGCTTGAAGAGTTTCTATTGAAAGATCAGCTGTTATCCTTATGGGAATTCCCTTGTGTGTTATTTGTTGTTTTTCCCTTGCTGCTTTTAATATTTGTTCTTTGTGTTTGATCTTTGTTAATTTGATTAATATGTGTCTTGGGGTGTTTCGCCTTGGGTTTATCCTGTTTGGGACTCTCTGGGTTTCTTGGACTTGGGTGATTATTTCCTTCCCCATTTTAGGGAAGTTTTCAACTATTATCTCCTCAAGTATTTTCTCATGGTCTTTCTTTTTGTCTTCTTCTTCTGGGACCCCTATGATTCGAATGTTGTAGCGTTTAATATTGTCCTGGAGGTCTCTGAGATTGTCCTCATTTCTTTTAATTCGTTTTTCTTTTATCCTCTCTGATTCATTTATTTCTACCATTCTATCTTCTAATTCACTAATCCTATCTTCTGCCTCTGTTATTCTACTATTTGTTGCCTCCAGAGTGTTTTTAATTTCACTTATTGCATTATTCATTATATATTGACTCTTTTTTATTTCTTCTAAGTCCTTGTTAAACCTTTCTTGCATCTTCTCAATCCTTGCCTCCAGGCTATTTATCTGTGATTCCATTTTAATTTCAAGATTTTGGATCAATTTCACTATCATTATTCGGAATTCTTTATCAGGTAGATTCCCTATCTCTTCCTCTTTTGTTTGGTTTGGTGGGCATTTATCCTGTTCCTTTATCTGCTGGCTATTCCTCTGTCTCTTCATCTTGTTTAAATTGCTGAGTTTGGGTGTCCTTTCTGTATTCTGGCAGTTTGTGGAGTTCTCTTTATTGTGGCGTTTCCTCGCTGTGTGTGGGTTTGTACAGGTGGCTTGTCAAGGTTTCCTGGTTAGGGAAGCTTGTGTCGATGTTCTGGTGGATGGAGCTGTATTTCTTCTCTCTGGAGTGTAATGAAATGTCCAGTAATGAGTTATGAGATGTCTATGGTTTGGGGGTGACTTTGGGCAGCCTGTATCTTGAAGCTCAGGGCTGTGTTCCTTTGTTGCTGGAGAATTTGCTTGTTATGTCTTTCCCTGGAACTTGTTGGCCCTTGTGTGGTGCTTGGTTTCAGTGTCGGTATGGAGGCGTTTGAGGAGCTCCTGTCAATTAATGTTCCTTGGAGTCAGGAGTTCCCTGGAGTCAGGGATTGGACTTAAGCCTCCTACTTCCAGTTATCGGTCTTAATTTTACAGTAGTTTCAAAACTTCTCCTTCTATACAGCACCACTGATAAAACATCTACGTTAAAGATGAAAAGTTTCTCTACTGTGAGGGTCACTCAGAGAGGTTCACAGCGTTACATGAAGAGAAGAGGGAGGAGGGAGTTAGAGGTGACCCAAATGAGATGAGGTGGAATCAATAGTGGAGAGAGTGGGCTAGCCAGTAGTCACTTCCTTATGTGCACTCCACAACTGGACCACTCAGATGTTCACGGAGTTATACAGGGAAGAGAAGAAGGAGGCAGGAGACAGAGGTGGCCAGAAGGATAAAAGGGGGAAATGAAAAGGAGGGAGACAGATCCAGCCAGTAATCAGTTCCTTAAGTGTTCTCCACCGTCTGGAACACACAGAAATTCACAGAGTTGGGTAGAGTAGAGAGGGTTTAGGGAGGAGATACAGGCGACCTGGTGGAGAAAATGGAGAGTCCAAAGGGAGAGAGAGCAGTCAAGCCAGTAATCTTGTACACTAGTGAAAAATGGGTCCTGAAGATTGGGTTCTTAAAGGTACAAAATTGGTAACAAATACATAAAAACAAAAATTAGAAATCTAGAGTAGAGTTTGGAATTTCAAAAATGCGATGTTAATGAAAAGGAGAAGGAAAAGAAAGAGAGAAAAAACGAACAAAGAAAAACAAACAAGGTCGTGAAAGTAATAAAGAAACTACAGGTACAAAATTGATAACTAATACCAAACAGCAAAAATTAAAAATCTAGAGTAGAGTTTGGAATTTCAAAAATACAACGTTAAATAAAAAAAATAAAAAAAAAAAAGAAGAAGAAGAAGAAAAATAAAGAGAGAAAACAAACAAACCAACAAAAACAATGTCGCAAAAATTATAAAGAAAATACAGGTACAAAATTGATATCAAATACCAAAAAGCATAAATTAAAAATCTTGAGTAGAGTTTGGAATTGCAGATATACGATGTTATATAAAAGAAGAAGAGAAAGAAACAGAGGAAAAAAAAAAGTCAGAGCAATTATGAAAAAAACTATAGGTACAAAATTGATAACATATATCAAAAGGCTAAAATTAAAAATCTAGAGTAGAGTTTGGAATTTCAAAAATACAATGTTAAAGAAAAGAAGAAAAATAAAAAAAAAAAAAAACAAAACAAAACCACGGTCAAAAAATTATAAAATATATATATGACGTTTGCTGAAGAAGAAAAAAAAAAAAATAGGGTCTTTTTTTTTTTTCAAAGTAATAGTTATAAAAAATTTAATTAAAAAAAAATTTTTTTTTAATTAAAAAAAAAAGAAAGAAAGAAAGATTGATCGTAAAAATAGTAAAAATATATCTAGGTCTTTCTCTGGTTTTGTTGTGAGTATTGTGGGTTCAGTTCATTTTTGGCAGTTCCTTAGTCCGACTTATATTTCTCAAGATCTATAGGCCCCTTCCTATGTAATCCGTAGTAACCACAGGGTTTTAATCTATGGCCTGTAGCTTCCAAGGCGTTTCCCTCTGTTATAGCTTCTTCTGTTTGCTGGTCTCTTCAGTGTCTGGTTCCCGCCCTGACACAAAGGGGATAGTTGAGGACGCTATTTTTTTTTTTTTATTTTATTTTATTTAGGCTCACTTGTTCAGCCGCGCTGTGGGGAGGGAGGGAGGGATGCTGCAAACAGATAACACTGGCGTGCGCTCGCAGTGCCTCAGCCACACTGGGTCTGCCCCCGCTCACGGCGAGTGTAGCCTCCCTGCCCACACTGCTTGGGCTCTAGGTTGTTCTGCCGGGAACAATCAGAGGCCGGCCCTGGACTGAGCTCCCAGGTCCAAGCCGCTCAGGTTCAGGCGCAGACTCGGTTGGGCCTGCGTTTTGTGCTCTTCCCAGATCCGAGCAGCTCAGGTGATGTGTTTGGCGGGTGCCAATGCTGCGACTTATCGCCTCCCCGCCACTCGGTTATCTGGGTGTAAAACCGGCGCACCTTCTCAGGCAGATGTTGACCGTCCAGACCCCCAAGAAGTTTTAGTTAGCAAAGAAGCCTGCTTACAGTTTTATAGATAGTGTCTCTCTGGGGCTGCGATGTCCCCCTTCAGGCTCTGGCTGCCTGTCGCCGGAGGGGGAAGGTCTGCAGCCGGCTATCTCTGTTCAGTCCTTTGTTCTGTGCGCGGGCCTGGCGGTGTCTTAGGTTAGGGCTGGCTTTTCGCGTGGTAGATATCCCACAGTCTGGTTTGCTAGCCCAAATTATTTCGCTCAGATAGCGCTCAGGACATTCAGCCCGATTCTTACTCTAAGGGACACAGCCCTTGCCGCACTTCCCTGCCCAGCCCCCGCTTGCTAATGCCGTGTGCAGGCGTCTGCGCTGCTTCTCCGCTGGGGGAGTTACCGTAGGGCTCACAATCCGCGATTTTTAATTGTTTATTTTTTTTTTCCCCTCCCTTTTATGTTGCCCTCTGTGCTTCCAAAGCTCGGCACAGATTCGGCAGTGAGAGGGTTTCCTGGTGTTTGGAAACTTCTCTCTTTTTAAGACTCCCTTCCCGGGACGGAACTCCATCCCTCCCTCTTTTGTCTCTTTTTTTGTCTTTTATATTTTTTCCTACCTCCTTTCGAAGAGTTGGGCTGCTTTTCTGGGTGCCTGATGTCCTCTGCCGGCATTCAGAAGTTGTTTTGTGGAATTTACTCGACGTTTAAATGTTCTTTTGATGAATTTGTGGGGGAGAAGGTGTTCTCCCCGTCCTACTCCTCCGCCATCTTGCTATTTCCAATTTTTAAATGAGAAAATGGAGAAGCAGGTAGTCTGATCTGTATTCGTTACCATAATACTGTACTATTTTCCATCAACTTGCCACTGCCTTTTCTGCACTTATTGATGGGAGTACAGCGCTGTAGAACTGACAAAGTAGGACACAGATTAATTTTGAATAACGTGAGAGCTGAACTCGAGGAGCACTTAGGGAATGGACAGTGTGCAGTGTTGTGGGTCTCTTTCTTTAAAATTAAGGATTTGAACTAGATGATCCCCAGAATACTGTGTCTTAAATGTGGCACTGACTGGTAGAATACAGATACAGACTTAAAATTCTTTAATGTTTTCACATTATTTCACATAACTAAAAGAGGATGAAAATGGATTAAAAAAAATTCTGAGACTGTGAGAAGGGTCTGTAACTTGTGAAAACATTTTTACACAGGAAAAAAAAGAGAATTCTTATGGTCCATATTGTGACTTCAAAATATGGAATGAAAACTGTGGTCTTAGAAATTTTCCATGAAATATTTTAAGTGCTGAAAGGCAGTGTCCTAATCCAGGCCTCTCAGCAAACGCACTGCGTCCTCGAGTGTGCAGTATGTCATGGCAACAGGTCAGAAATGCTTGAAATTTAACCATTCTGTGCAGTACGTTAGTGTGAAACCAGCTTTTTGAGGGATAGTTGGGTGACTTCAGCATGAGTAAAAGAGCAATTCATCAGTCAACATTTATGTAAATAGTTATTTTAAATTATGCATTTATATTGGATATTTAAGTAGCTGCTGCTGCTAAGTCACTTTAGTCGTGTCTGACTCTGTGCGACCCCATAGACTGCAGCCCACCAGGCTCCCCCGTCCCTGGGATTCTCCAGGCAAGAACACTGGAGTGGGTTGCCATTTCCTTCTCCAGTGCATGAAAGTGAAAATGAAAGTGAAGCCGCTCAGTCGTGTCCGACTCTTAGCGACCCCACGGACTGCAGCCTACCAGGCTCCTCTGTCCATGGGATTTTCCAGGCAAGAGTACTGGAGTGGGGTGCCATTGCCTTCTCCGATTTAAGTAGCTATTTACATTTAAATAAAAGGAATTATTCATATGATCATAATATTGCAATTGTGTCTTTCTTTTCTTTCATACCCTAATTATATCCAGCAGTTTCTATTTTGTCTTCTCAATTAGCATCTACATTCCAAAAGAGTCAATGACCCTCAGTAGCCTATTTTTAAGTAGCTGAATTAATTCTTAGAGAGATATCAGCATTGACCATAAAAGTGATAAACATAAGTAGAATCCCAGAAGGATGTCTTACAAGCATACTGTGACTATATAGCATTAAAGAGGCTGTTGATAACACTTTCTTTACACATAGCCTATTAACCTTTACTTCTGCTTTTACATATTCATCGTATTTAAAATTTTCATTAATTTCAAGTGTTTGCGCAATACCAGTTTAAAAATGCCAAAGAGATTTAAACTGTTATAGTCAATCATATGTAGTCTTAAAGAAATACTTATTATCAACCCTTTAAGGTTTAAGGATGGGTAGGATTTCTACAGAAGTAAGGACAGCATAATTACAGACAGTGTAGAGAACACTGAATAAATGCCAGAAACGGGCAATTTGGGGAAAGAGCCAGTGGCCAGTGAGCTCAAGTACAGGATGAAAAGAGTTAGCAGGCGGATGCCGATGGAATGCTGTTGGAAAATCCATCTGAAGTGGTTTTATGGGAGCATAGTCCGGGCGTGTGGTCTAAGAAACCATAAGACTGGTGGATTAGACTGGCTAAGAGGTAATGTGTCTTTAAGCTGAGGACAATCGAAAGACTCAAGGACAGATAGTATAGGTGTTTCAAAGATATTATAACATATTTTGGAAATTAACATGGTCATTAAGAAAGTGAGAGGCCCAAGGTGATTCTAGGGCTCAGGCCTGAATAATTGGGAGAGTGAGGAGGCAGGAATAGAAGTAGGGAAATCAGGAGAAGATCAAGACTTGAAAGACGATGAGGCTGGGAGAGATCTGTTGAATTTGAGTTTTAGCGGGCGATGCAAGTAAGTTATTCCTGACTTAAAAGTGAGGTCAGGGTGGAGGTATGAATTAGGAAGACATTTGTATTATTGGGCTATTTGAAGCCATTGAAGTGGTTGAGAGAAACTTTAGAAAGGAAAGAGAAGAAGGCTTAAGGTTAAATCTTCAAAAATGGAGCAGGAAGTAGATGCAGAGCTAGTGAATAGAGATGAACCTGAGTAGATAAAGCAGTAGGAGGAGAACCAGAATTGTTTGATGTCCTGGAAACTCTATCAGAATTTCATAAAGGGGGATAAGCAATAGTTATCCAGCCTTTAAAGTCAGCCTGATTAATAAATTGTGGCACTGTTTTGAATTTCATGAGAGAAGAGGGATGATTTTAGTGATTCCCATCTTCTCCAACACTTTTCTTTTAATTAGACACACACAGATGGGAACTTGATGTCAAATCACATTCAGTGCTATAACTCTTCTAAATGTAGCAAGCACCAGTGGTTGCCTCTCTGCTATCTATTTTGTCTCTTCTTTTGCCAAAGATATTAATTCTTCAGATGCCACTCTTCTCAGGGAAGGCAGTCTTATCTCCCGGTGAGGGGTACATTGAATAGTCTACGTTAATCAGAATCATCTCTTGTTCCCCAAAAGTGGTTGTTTTAGTAATGGACAAGTGACACAGTTCTGGAGCATTAGGTATGAAGCAAGTTTGCTGGAAGGCTTTTTAACTACGGGTGCTCACTGCAAGCATTTATTCTGTGATTGGCCATGTTTGCAAATGACCTTAGTGTTATGGTAGTCATCTTGTGGCCACTAGAGGAATCCTGGCACATGGAGGATGTGGAGCAGAAACATGGAAAGGATGAGCCCGGGATATTACCATCATACCACGTAACCAAACCTGTAGTCACTGGTCTCTAAACTTTTTGCTGGCTGAAATGTGATATTTCCTCATTTTTAAAGCCAGCAGAGTCATAGTTTTCTATTATTTGAAGCCAAGAGCATGCCAACTGATATAAAATGTAAGGTTTTCATCTTTAGCTGTATTCTTGTCACATGAAATTGCCAAAGCCTCCTGGTAAAGAAGCCCCCAGAGGAAGGTTTGATGAAAGAAATATTTTCTTCTGAACCATAACAGAAAGTTTTGGCAGGGAAGCTGAGCAAGCCTAGTGAAGTTTCTCAGGCTAACTGGCAATGTATGTGTTCTGCTAAACGGCTGACAGTTAATAAATCAAATTTCTGAATTGGACCAGAAGTTGTATTGGAATGTAATATTCACTCAGATTGTGCATTTCATGCAGTTACCCTGTTTTTGCTTTTTATTTTGGCATTTTCTCAGCCGTAGTCTGAACCAAACATGTTGTTCATTGTACAGCATCTAGGTCCTATATTATACATTCTTAATATACACAGTGAAACCGAGTCTCTATCATCTGGAAAAAGGTACCATGGTCCATCTTGCAGAAAAGAGCTCAAATATCAACAACAACAACAAAAAACACAGATTTCACTTTGACACCAGTAACATCTGTCATACCCCTAACATAGACTAATTATAGGCTATCACTTTCATTCTTCTTAGAATCCAAGAATTAGGAGGGTTGAGGGGACAAATTCTCAAAGGATTGTGAACTCTATCATCATTGCTAGGACTTTTTACAATTAAGTTGTTTACTTTTTAAAAAAATGTACCATCCAACAGTGCTTTTGGTAACAGTCGTGCTATGCATTCCTACGAATAAAAGCCACAGTAACTGCATAAAAAGACAGTGAGTGAGCTATTTGGTTCCTCCTTGGATACTTTTTAAAAATCTGTTTAGTCAGAGACCCTTTATTGCTCACTGAAAAAAATCCAAAAGATTTGGAATTATGTTTAATAAATTGTAAGTAACTATATAGGATTCCTTTTTTTGTTTCTAAAAGAATGTTTTTGGAGATTTTTGTTGTTACTGTAATTTTTTTGGGCAAGGCCCATTAAAGAATCCAGCAAATATTAAGAGAATTAGTCTTTTTGGCATTTATAGTAAGTTAGGTCATTTCAGATGATCTTCATATTAAATACAATAATTTAATGTGCTGCAATGATTATGTGCTTCTGTACCTAGGCAATATATCAGATCAGATCAGATCAGTCTCTCTCGTGTCCGACTCTTTGCCACCCCATGAATCGCAGCACGCCAGACCTCCCTGTCCATCACCAACTCCCGGAGTACACTCAGACTCATGTCCATTGACTCAGTGATGCCATCCAGCCATCTCATCCTCTGTCGTCCCCTTCTCCTCCTGCCCCCAATCCCTCCCAGCATCAGAGTCTTTTCCAATGAGTCAACTCTTCACATGAGGTGGCCAAAGTATTGGAGTTTCAGCTTTAGCATCATTCCTTCCAAAGAAATCCCAGGGCTGATCTCCTTCAGAATGGACTGGTTGGATCTCCTTGCAGTCTAAGGGACTCTCAAGAGTCTTCTCCAACACCACAGTTCAAAAGCATCAATTCTTCGGCACTCAGCCTTCTTCACAGTCCAACTCTCACATCCATACATGACCACAGGAAAAACCATAGCCTTGACTAGACGAACCTTTTTTGGCAAAGGAATGTCTCTGCTTTTGAATATGCTATCTAGGTTGGTCATAACTTTCCTTCCAAGGAGTAAGCGTCTTTTAATTTCATGGCTGCAGTCATTATCTGCAGTGATTTTGGATTATTTTTGAAAAATAAAGTCTGACACTGTTTCCACTGTTTCCCCATCTATTTCCCATGAAGAGATGGGACTGGATGCCGTGATCTTCGTTTTCTGAATGTTGAGCTTTAAGCCAACTTTTTCACTCTCCTCTTTCACCTTCATCAAGAGGCTTTTGAGTTCCTCTTCACTTTCTGTCATAAGGGTGGTGTCATCTGCATATCTGAGGTTATTGATATTTCTCCCGGCAATCTTGATTCCAGCTTGTGCTTCTTCCAGTCCAGCGTTTCTCATGATGTACTCTGCATATAAGTTAAATAAGCAGGGTGACAATATGGAGACTTGATGTACTCCTTTTCCTATTTGGAACCAGTCTGTGGTTCCATGTCCAGTTCTAACTGTTGCTTCCTGACCTGCATACAAATTTCTCAAGAGGCAGCTCAGGTGGTCTGGTATTCCATCTCTTTCAGAATTTTCCACAGTTTCTTGTGATCCACACAGTCAAATGTATAAAACTATCCAATTGTAAGACTTTGCTAGAGGGTGTAAGGAGGAATTCTTTTGATTGTAATGTTATTAGTGTCTTTTTTCTTAGTTGTATAACATTTCTTTTTGGGTAGGAATTTTATGTTGAGGAAAGTAAGAAATTCAGTGACCTGAGGCAGAAAAAGTATATTCACAAGAGAGTATGATAATTACTCCATCAACTTGGAGTTCTGTTTAGAGTGTCTGCACCAGTAACTGCTTGGGACATTGTGAAGTAGAGCAAGTGCACTAGCATAATGTGGAGAAGTCTGTCCATTAGCACTGATCACAAGGTCGTAGTTACTTTGTTTGCCAGAATACCTGGAGGGAGCTCAAGTTACAAACTGACATTTCTACTATGGAATATTTACTCCCATCACTCTAGGAAGACGCTGGGAAAACCACCACTTGATATTCCTTTGGTGACATTTCAACTTTATTTGTATGGTGTATGAGGTCCAATTTTAGGGGGAAGAGAAGCAAGAGATCATGATAATGAAAAGAAAAGTTTCCTTACAGTGGTGGTTAGGTGCATGACTACACAATCATGTGTTTCCTTAGGCATTAGTAACCTAGTATTGAGTATCATTTTGAGATGAGATGGCATTCCAAAAATTTCTGTCCACAGGAAATTGATGGTATCTAAGGCAATGGCACCCCACTCCAGTACCCTTGCCTGGAAAATCCCATGGACGGAGGAGCCTGGAAGGCTGCAGTCCATGGGGTCGTGAAGAGTCGGAAATGACTGAGCGACTTCACTTTCACTTTTCACTTTCATGCATTGGAGAAGGAAGTGGCAACCCACTCCAGTGTTCTTGTCTTGAGAATCCCAGGGATGGGGGAGCCTGGTGGATTGTCATCTATGGGGTCGCACAGAGTCGGACACAATTGAAGCAACTTAGCAGCAGCAGCAGCAAAGATAATGGTAATGAGGAGAATATGTTCATTTTAGTCTGATACAGATAACTTTGTTTGCCATTTTAAAAAATGGTTTATCTGAAATATAGAGTTAGCTGTAACAAAGAATAAAATGTTGTTATTGGCATCTGAACTTTCATCAACTCGACACATTTCTTGTCAACACTATGACTATTCCTAAAATACATCAGAATGAAGGAAATGCTTTTAAGTATAGGTAAACCTTGGTTCCTTCGGCTTAAATTTTAAAATAAAGCATTAATCTTCAGTTATAGATACCATTTATATTTTACATGTTTTTAAAATGCCCTTAAATATGGATTTCTCAATATTGGGTACCAAACTCTGTACACCAAGCTCCAATGTAGAAAAATGGATAAAACTGAACCATTATGGTTGAGTTAGGGCAGGATGAGTATGGAGTTCACTGTCATTTTCCTTCCATCTTTTCCTTCTCTACCACAGTTTCTCTCAAACGTTTTACCAAAAGATCTTTGTTTCTAATTCCCAAGTCCATATCATCAATTTCATAAGTTTCTCCCTGAGTCTGAGCACCATCAAACAATATAACGTGTTCCCTAGACTCACCTTCCCTTGCCCCTCCTCTCTTCACCTTTAGTCAGTTATTGCCATTTTTATCACATAAATGTGGATAGATCTTCCTCCTCTTCTCTATTCCTTATGTCTTGGTTCAGGACACCATCTTTTTCCTTATTTATCAGACGCCTCACTGATTTTATGCCTTTGATTCATTTATGCTAGTTTTTAAACATCTTTATCTGATATGTCATAAGAACAGGGGAAAAAAGACTGAACGTGAACTCCTACTAGGTTTTTCTAGGTAGGTATAAATTTATATTATTTATGTGTACTAATATGTAAAGTTAAAAAAGACTAAAGCAAAAGTATATAGGGTTTCCATGCGTGCACACAGACAGTTTTATATTTTTTCTCATCCCCTGTGGATGGCTTGACTACCCTCTAGCATGTGCATACCCATCTTTGGAGACTATAGTTCTATGCCAGCCAGGGATATCTTTCTAAAATGAAACTACATACTTAAAGCCCTTCAATAGATCTCAATGAATAGTAGATAAAATCTGAATTCTTAAATGCAAAAGATGATGCTATTCATGAATTGTTAACTTCTCAAATTTAAAACAAAATAATACCAGTAAAAGCTCTTATTAAACAATTCATACTTGCCAAAATATTAAATGATTTGAATCTGTCAAAATAGATATGTTAATACATAGCTCCTTGGACAGTCACAGATTTAGTTATGTTGTAGGTTTGACTGGGTCAAAATAAGAGCCAAGGTATATGACATTAAATATCTATTGACTGTCACAAAAATGTTAATAAATGAAGATTATTAAATTTTGGAGGGTATTAGAGGATAAAATGCATATGTTGGGTTCTATAACATAAATGTATACATACACATTTTTGTATATCATATACATAAATGTCTATCAATCCTTGGGAAATTATTGAATGAACAAAAAATAAAACCAAATGTTGGTATTAGCATCAGAATTTTCATTGACTCTACAATTTTTTGTCAATATTATGACTGTTTCTAAAGTATATCAGAATGAAGGAAATGCTTTAAAAAGCAGGCAACCACTGATTACTTTAGCTTTTATTTTAAAACAAAGCTCTACCTTTGTTTTTTTGAAGTGTGGTTGATTTGCAGTGTTTCAGATGTACAGCAAAGTGATTCATTTACATATATATCCTTTTTCAGATTAATTTCTGTTTTAGGTTATTCTAAAATATTGAATACAGTTCCCTGTGCTTTAGTAGGTCCTTGTTGTCTGTTTTATATATAGTAGTGTGTATCTGTTGATACCCAGTTCCTAATTAACCTCTCCACATTTCCACTTTGGTAACCGTAAGTTTGTTTTCTATGTCTGTGAGTCTATTTCTGTTTTGTAAATAAGTTCATTTGTGTGTGTGTGTGTGTGTGTGTATTTACAGGTCCACGTAGAAGTGATATCATATGATATTTGTCTTCTAACTTGGTGGAAAAAGAAGAGATATTTCCTGTATGTGTATTGAGATGAGATAAGCTAAAGAAAAATAGCAGAGCTGAATGTTAGGTTATCCTGCTAACCTTTGTCAGGCCCTTCTGCCTTGATATGGTTCAAATTTCTGCCATATATTTTGATACTTTCTGTCTCCATAGCAGTTGCCCAGGAGTGTGTTGCCAGAAAGGACACTGAAAATGCAACCAATTTATAAATAGATCCTCCTATTTTATAGATGCCATTATTTAAGAAGTTTTATGAGGTATTATGAGAGATTGAACATATAGTGAAATAGTTTATTTTCTCAGAAAAATATAAATAGTTAGAAATATCAAAATATAACCAAGCAAACATCAGATTAAATTATTATTCAATATTTATTTCATATGGCAAAGAAAAGATTTAAAACTGATTTTCTGTTTGAAAAATGTCAGTGGAGATAAACAAATGGGTAATTTCTAACTCTCATTTTTTATGTAAGTGATGAAGAAATAAATTACTTATTTTAGAAATATTGTTCTGTGATATTGACAAATATCACAGTTTAATATGAAACACTGACTCATAATAAATACTTTCTTTGAACTTAGTATGTATTAAACTAGGGTTAACATTTTTGCACTTAAAATTCATCACTGATGAATCCTAGATGTCTATTTGTACCTACATTACCTTATTCATAAAAGGGTTTGTATAGAATTAGAAATGTTTTAAATATACATTCTGTCTTGAAAAGCAGACTATCAGTGATAAATAGCAGAAATAAAAGTTATCTTCCTGGAATTTGGGAATATCTCCCTCCCTTCTCTACCTGTTTTCCATTGTTTGACATATTAACTATTATAAAATTAAAATATTAAACAGCAAGTATCTAACTGTTTAAATTCTTTTCATTGAGGGTGATTTGCCTGATTTCTTAGATGCAATTAAAGGGAGAGGGTAAATGTGGTTTCTTAAAGAGAGTGCTTTTTTTTCTTTTGAGTTTATAAAATTGTTTTAGGAATAGCAAACTCAGTACGTGGGTGGTGTTTAGTTCTCATAATTTTCTTTCAGACCTTTTAAAAAGTAAACTCTATGATCATATGCATGGGAAACTGAAATTAAAGCACTCAAACTGTTGTGACAAATAACAGATATTCAGGGTCAGTGCAAATAAGGCTCCAGATAATCACTCCATCTGCTCCACTGTTGGCAAAATTGAGGCCCAGATGTTGCAGTATACCTTTTTATTCTCCTGTACCTTGGCCATTGGCACATAAGATTCACAAAGAGAAATATAAATTGCTCAGGCTTTCCCTTGAGATCATATAAAAGGGTTCCTCTCCATCTGAAGTATTTTATTTTCCTGTTGATTCAATAGGATGGGCCACTAGATCAGTTAGAAGAAAGTGGAGAGAAAAAAAAAAAAAGAAAGTGGAGAGAAGGCTTAAATGAAGCCTCCCTCAGGGTATAGTTGGCTGGGCCTATGACCACTGAGCTTCTGTTGCTTCTGTCACCATGCCACGGAGCCAGCCCGAACACATTCTCTAACCAGTGCTCAAAGAAACCTAGATTTACGGAGAAGCCGCTCCAGTGTTCTTGCCTGGAGAATCCCAGGGACGGTGGAGCCTGATGGGCTGCCGTCTATGGGGTCGCACAGAGTCAGACACGACTGAAGCGACTTAGCAGCAGCAGCCCACTTATGCTATTCTTCTTCTTCTTTTTTTCTAATGTATGATTATATAGTGTCTTAAGATTCCCAGCTTGTATTTCTTGGTTATGTTCACGTAGGTGCTGCTGGTCTGCAGCTCTTCACTGTGTCTTTTCATTCTAAGATCCAGGCTGAAGGAACAACCCCTACATGGGATGTGCTGTCCTCGTGGCAGAGGGAAAAGAGCTGGCGGAAGCTCAAGATGGTTCTTAGAGTTTTTGCTTTGAAACTACATTACTGTCACTTCCCCTCACTTTCCACTGACCCAAGAAAGCTTTTGACCAACTATACAATGGGGCAAAGCAGTATATCCCCTACCCCACAAAAAGGCCTAGAAATTCACTTGCAAATTTTCTAGAGAAAGGAGTGAATTGTTAAGGGCAGTAATGCAACCCACCTTGGTATATAGTGGGCAAAATGCCCATGCCCCAAGACACAGCTTTCTCCTTTGCATCAGTGTTCTTCTGTATCTTTTTTTCTTATCTAAAATGAACTATTCTCAGTTCATCTTAATTTTTACAGCCCTATAAGGAAGGCAAGAGAGATTCAGTGGGTTCAGAAAGAAGTGAGAATATTTCTATATGTGTGATTTATTCTAGACTCTGTTCAGTTTCGGCTTCATTCCTGAATCTCTTGTTACGGAAGAGTAATAGAGCATGGTACACTCCTTATGCACAAGTTTATTTACCTAATTTTAGCTTAGAAAATTCAAGCCAATTATTGGCCCCTTGAACATGGAGTAAAGAACAACATTGGCATGTTGTTTATGCAAAAGTCCAGAGTCATACACGTCACTTGCAAGCAGAAAAAATGTGGGCTGGATATGTCAACGCCTTGGTCACTTTACGTGTCTCAGCTTTGTCATATAAATTGACATCCTAATGACATACCCTCACTGCATTCACTCTTTGCCCTCCATAACTCCTTAACTTGTAGTAGGTAGTGACGTTTCCAAACATCATTAGATAATTTTACCTCTTCAAAACTCTTTAATTTGAGCAAATTTTATCTGTTTATTTTAACAGATGTTAAACATGTTATTTATATTGCCAGAAATTTACAAATTCTAATATGGTCATTAAAACTTAAGTTTATAAAAGTAAAATATGCTAAGATCTTCAAGCGGATCACTGCAGGAGCTAGGTGGAAAAAAAAGATGACAATATTGCTGTTAATGGCAATGTTGGAAAACTGCTCCTGTGATTGCAGCTGTATCAGTGAAATCATCCCTTCTCCTGTGTCTTGTTAGTACAAGCCATAGAGGAGACTGGCCAGTAGGGGTTACTCTATGCATTATGATCTCAGAGTGGTGAATTAGAAAGTGAAGAAATAAATGGCAGTATCATTTAAAATAGCCACCATCCTGGTGAATTGAGTTATAAGGTTCAGAATTTGAGATAACTTGCTTTGATAACTATTTCAACAGCTTTTATACCATTCATATGACTTTGAGGCATGTTTCAGTAATTCATTCAGCCTTATTGATTATCAGCCCTACATTAAACAAAATCCAGAGGTCAAAATTTTAAAGTAGCTCTATAATTCCATTTTAGCATCTTGTTTTCCTAGGTAATATTTTCTATCCCTGAGGTTTGGAGTCTAGATATCCTAGAACACAAAGCCTTGTATAAAAGCAGTCACAATGCTAATTTTTAAAAAGGCAAATGTACAACCCCTTTTAGTGACTCTAGAATAGCACCTGCTCTCTGATCAAGTGGCACTTCAATTTTAGAAAATAAATTACTTTCGAAATTTATAGAGGAAAATGGGGAGAAAAATTAGCACAATATAATTCTTGGAGTCATTTGTCCTTGAGGGAGAGAAGATAAATGAAAGTCCGTGGCTTTAAATACAATTTCTATAAAAACTAAAGAAAAATGGAAAAGGATAAGCTTTTTCTCTGAAGCCCAAATTGGTAAGAATGAGTTCTGCTTGCCAAATATTGGACAGAAAGACTTCATTAGAATAAAATACTATCACCTCTAAGGTAAACAAAGAAATATTATTATGTATTATCAAAGGGTTGAAATGCAAACATTACTAATTTTATGTTTTTTTTAAAAATTTATTGGTATTTTATTGACATAATTCAATGATTCTTTTAAAAAATCAAGGTTTTCACAAGACACTTGCAAAAGAATGGGAGTCCTCTCACTCTCTATGTCTTGATGCATATGAAACCCACGGATGCAAAGCATGGTGCGGACCACGCCCTGTACACTGAAGCAGAAGTCTGCCCCTTTGATGGGTAAGAAAGGAGGCATTATAATAAAAGGCTTATTCCAGATATGGTTAAAATTCTTCAGGCAGTTCTGTATAACTGTTAGGTAGTGTAGAAGAACAGCATGTCACAGAAAGGGCACAGCTACAACAAAGTACTAAATAGAAACAATATTTTTGAATAGACCATCCTTACCTGTTAAGACTTAATCTCTTCTCTCATAGCATTATTACTGGGAAGACCCAGAGGCTGCACTTTGAAAAGAAAAGCTTTTCTCAGTTGTGGATTTAGCTTTCATCATAGTTTGCCCCACTCAGTTTGTTGTTAGAAGAAACCAAAATGCAATTACATTCTTCTGTACTGACACTGTTCCTAACTACGTGTATTTAAAAGATTTTTCTGCCTGGCTTCTACTTCTTGTGTAATGGAATCATTTTAGGGCTTTATTTCCCTTCTGTTCAAAGTTCTGTTTTAGTTCTTGGAAAGAAAGGTTTGCCGTATTTACCTTATGTTTGCCAATGGGGAACCAGTAAGTTTGTTCACCTCCCTACGTGATTCACTCTAAGCAGTTTCTCCCATCACACGTGTGTTTGAAATCTGCGAAAATTTTAATTTACTGACTCAAACACATACCGTCCTAGCTTAGAGATTTCTTGAATTTGTAGCTTTATATTGAAAAGTGAAAGCTTGGCCTTAAAATATTTAAGTTGCATCAAAATTGTCTAAAGAAAGTATAAAGATATTTTTCAAACCATGCAGTAAAAGAAAATCTTAGGCTCTGTCATTTACAGTTATGAGTTTCTGGAGTCATTCAGACAACATGAGACACCAGGTGGCCTATTTGTGAAACTAGCTGTCCAGCTTGTAAGTAGGTGGTACAGAGTCCATTTCAAAGTTTGGGGTTTGAATTCAACAGACATGAGGACCTCGGCACCCAGGACTAATGCTTGCTTTAGTAAGTAATATTTTAATAAGCTTTGGGTTTTCCTTCTTTTCTTTAGGTACAGCAATGAGAGGGCTTCCCTGGTGGCTCAGTGGTAAAGAATATGACTCCAATGCAGGAGACGTGAGTTCAGTCCCTGGGTTGGAAAGAGCCCTTGGAGAACAAAATGGCAACCCACTCCAGTATCCTTGCCTGGAAAATCCCATGAACAGAGGAGCCTGGCGAGGGCTGCAGGCTATGGGGTCACACAGAGTCAGACATGACTCAGCGACTAAACAAAAACAATAGTAATGATAACTCTCATATAATTTTTTAAGAATTAAATGAACTTATTTATTTAAAAATTGATTATCACTCTACCAGGCATAGAATAAACACACAGTGGGGTTTTTTTTTTAATTTTATTTTTGATAAGTGTCATTTGTAATTATTCTTTTTATATGTTGATTCTAATTCAACAAACTAGGAGGAAACTTAGCATCCTCTTTCTCACCCATCAAAGGGCCAGCCTTTTGCTCCAGTGTGCAGGGCATGGTCTGAACCACCGTGCGCATCCTTATATTCTATATGCATCAAAACATGGGCAGTTAGAAGACTCACTCTCCTGCAAAGAACAAAATTTCCCAGAAACCTACTTATAAGGATGCCTAGGGAGTTTAAAGCCAATATGTATTTTATGTAATAAATTCAAATGTTTCCATATTAGTTATGGTAAGGGCTATATTAATTTCTATTGCAGGGTAACATAAAATACTGAATAAATTCAGATTTCATGATATTAAACAGTGATTATATATTAAAAGTATAATTCAGAAAAAGCCTTATTATAATATATAAAGCATATCAGCACTCTTAGGCATGAAAATGATTTGTGTATCCTTGCATTTATTTTATAAATCTGCTGCTATGAGCTAATGACCTGTGTGTACCAGTTAAAGAATGCAGATGATGTTACTGAGTAATAGTCTGCATGAATCAAAATACCAATAGATTAGCACATAAAATCTCTGTCCTTGTTAAGTCAAAAATAATTAGATAGCATACATACACATTAAACATGTATGTATATATATGTGATGTATATATGTGATATACATACTGTAAACTTATAGGAAAAATGCAGAGCTGCTGGCATTTTATAGAAAACAAGTGATGAAATTTATTTTTCATTAGAAATTTAACCTAAAACTTTTGTTTGTTCGGTGGTAGAAATTCATTTTAAAGATTTGGAGAGTATGACTCAGGTGCACCTGTAGTGTGATGATGATATTAGTAAGTCCACTCATTGGCAAAATGGATAAAAAATCACTAGGCATGTATAGAATTGTTTGATTCCTCAGATTTTCAATTTTGCTAGCAATTGTGAAAAATAAATAATTGCACTTTCTGAGACATTCTTCAATTCCATCAATTATAATAGCAAAGAATTGTTATTATTCATGGTAGTTATTCATAATGTAGCAAGTGGTTATAGTTCTTATAGAGATACTGCTTCCAGATAGTCTGTTTTTCAGTTTTTCTTTTCTAATTTGTTTTTTAAATATCTCAAAAAAAATTATGCTGTGACTACAATTTGAGTATATATTAGGCTGATCAAAAAGTTCATTTGGATTTTTCCAAATGTGTACTGGAAAAACTTGAACATACTTTTTGGCCAACCCAATATTTTGTGAAAATGAGAATAATTATAATGGTAGCTGCTGCTGCTGCTGCTAAGTCACTTCAGTTGTGTCAGACTCTGTGCGACCCCG
Organism: Bubalus kerabau; assembly: GCF_029407905.1. Taxonomy (NCBI): domain Eukaryota; kingdom Metazoa; phylum Chordata; class Mammalia; order Artiodactyla; family Bovidae; genus Bubalus; species Bubalus kerabau. The sequence continues at coordinate 21,532,154 of NC_073641.1, forward strand.
TAGACGGCGGCCCACCAGGCTCCCCCGTCCCTGGGATTGTCCAGGCAAGAACACTGGAGAGGGTTGCCATTTCCTTCTCCAATGCATGAAAGTGAAAAATGAAAGTGAAGTCACTCAGTCGTGTCCGACTCTTCGCGACCCCATGGACTGCAGCCTACCAGGCTCTTCCATCCGTGGGATTTTCCAAGCAAGAGTACTGGAGTGGGGTGCCATTGCCTTCTCCATAATGGTAGCAGTAGTCACTAAGTCATGTCAGACTCTTTGCTAAGTTATGTCCTACTCTTTGCTAAGTAGTGTCCAACTCTTCCATGGACTGTAGCCAGCTAAGCTCCTCTGCCCATGGGATTTCCCAGGCAAGAATACTGGAATGGGTGGCCATTTCCTTCTCCAGGTGATCTTCCCAACCCAGGGAACGAACCCATGTCTCCTGCATGGACTGGTAGATTCTTTACCACTGAACAACCAGGGATACCCCAATGGTAGCAGTAGATATCATTTATTGAATTCTTACCATGTACTTAGCACTTTATGTGAAGCATTTGCTCCTAGAACTTACAAAAGCTATAGGAAATAGGTTCTGTTATTATCATAATAAAGACACTGAGGTTTAGAAACATCTAGAGTTCTCACAACTGGTGATGGTATTATGGCTAAGGACTGTCAGAATTCTCTCCTATATGTATTTGGTGAAGTACATAGTGATAAATTTCACTATAGTGATAGATAAACCTGTCACTCTATGTTTCAACTGTTTGCACCCTACATACAGTTTAGATTTGAGGCAGGGATGCCTACTGCCCTCAAATCCCATCTCCAAATCTTTGGCACTAATCACTTTCTTGTCAGCCATACATCACATGGACTTGAGAAGGGCTTTCTAGCAAAAGAGATGGCACACCTTGGCTCTAGCTACAGGCCAGTCCTGGAGGAAGGAAGGCTAAGAGAGAATGCAGCAGGTCCCCTCATCACACCCAGTCTCTTCTCTAGAGAACTTGGCCCAGCGCCTTGTAATCTGATGCTTCAGATTCACAAACTTTTCTTCCCTTGTGTATGTAGGTATGAGGTATAAATGTGTGAAAGATCTGCGTGTGGTCTGTGTACATATGAATTTCATGTGCATCAGATTTTTATCTGAGTGTATTATGTGTAAGGAGTGTATGCCTGAGTATTGTTCTGTGAAGTTTATGTGTGTGGCTTGTATGTGAACTGTATCTATGTGTGTGTGAATATGTTCTGTGTGCTTGTGAGGTGAGTGTGTGTGTGTGAGGCGTGTATATATATGTCTGTGGTTTGTGTATATATGTGTGTTGTGTGTGAACTGAAAGTGTAGTTCAATTACTGTGTGTGGTGTATGGGAGGTGGGGTTATAGAAAAGAAAGGCAAGAGTAGAAACCTGGGGACATAGGGACATAGTTGAGAGCCTACCTTTTACTAGAATAGTTGTAACTGGAAGTGTTCTTGGCTTGAACTTTGGAGTCTTGGGGTCAAGTCCTACCCAACTCTGTAACTATCTATTTAATATTTGAAAGCAGCTTAACCTGTTTGAATCTTAGTTTTCCCATGTCTGGGAGAAAGGTCTTTTAAATGCTATGAAGGTTAAATGAATAATTTTAGGTTGAAGTGACTGATAAACTGGGAAATACTACATGAATATAAGGTATTGCCTATTTTTATTGGTAATGATGTTATTTTCCAACATGTTTTATATTAAATTTCCAGACAACAATATAACATTCAAGGGGTTATAATAGGAAATATATCAATAGGAATTTTTAAAGTTAATTATCATTGATAATGTATGGTATGCTGTATCGAAAAGAGGAAAGACATATGCTGTTATAATTCCATGTCTAGAGAATGTCTGGGATATTAAACACTTGTTGTTTAGTTGCTAAGTCATGTCTGACTCTTTGTGACCTCATGGACTGCAGCACTCCAGGCCTCCAGTCCCTCACTGTCTCCCGGAGTTTGCCCAAGTTCATGTCCATTGAATCAGTGATTTTATCCAACCATCTCATTAAACACTTAACAGTGCTCATTCATGGAACAACAAAGGCCATTTTAACTAGGAGCTTTGCTCTAAGGTGTGGGGCAGCAAACTCTACCATAATAGAAGGATTTTGCATTGACTATTTCAGGTCTTTATTTTTTAGGTATATGGGAATGGATGAAAATAATATAGAACATAGTCATTTCTCAAGTAGTTAAGCATAGAACGTGATCCAGCAATTCTGCTCCTATGTATATACCCCCAAAGAATTGAAAACGTGTTCTCTCAAAAACTTGTAAAGGAATGTTCATAGCAAAATCATTTATAGTAGCATAAAAGTAGAATGATGCTGAAGCTGAAACTCCAGTACTTTGGCTACTGCATACGAAGAATTGACTCATTGGGAAAGACTCTGATGCTGGGATGGATTGGGGGCAGGAGGAGAAGGGGACGACAGAGGATGAGATGGCTGGATGGCATCACCGATTTGATGGATGTGAGTTTGAGTGAACTCCGGGAGTTGCTAATGGACAGGGAGGCCTGGCGTGCTGCGATTCATGGGGTCGCAGAATCGGACACGACTGAGCGACTGAACTGAACTGAACTGAACTGAAAAGTAGAAACTTTCCAAATGTCCAAAAACTGATGAATGGATAAATAAATGTGATAAATCAGTAAAATGAAGTTATTCAGTATTAATACATGCTGTTTTATGGATGAACCTTGAAAACATTTGAAAGAAGGCAGAATAGTATATTACCTGATCCCATTCATATGAAAGGTTCATAATAGGCAAATCTATAGAGACAGGAATATATTATTATTGAAAGGTTGGAGGTGAGGGGCATGAGGGATTGGAGGTAGATGGCTGAGGGGTAAGAGATTTCTTTTGGTTGGTAATGAAGTGTTCTAAAACTATGTTTGGGTGTACAACCCTGTGAATATATTAGAAGTTATTGAATTGTATACTTTAAATCCATGAATTGCATGGTCTTTGGATTATATTTTTACAAAATTGTTAAAAAAATACGAACAATTTTCCTAAGAAGTGAACCCTCCCCGTTTATTGTGCCAATAGGTCTGGGAGACACCGGGCCTCACCCTCCTTGACAGATAGACTAGGAGGCATTCCAGACCACAGAGTCAGCCTGTAAGCTGGTGCCTTTATCAGGGGTGGATGACCAATAGGGAATGGATGAGCATCCGTCAGCTTTTTAGTATAGGGCAGTATATCCTGGAACCTGTGGGCACTGAAAAATGCTGTGTGAGACTCATTCTCTTTTCTCCTCCTATCCTCTCCTCTCACCCTCCCCTTCTTCCTTCTCCTCTCCTCCCTCCCTCCCTCTCTTCTCTATTTTTTCCCCATAAATTGCTTGAGCAATTAATTTGTTAATTTAGAATTTATTATTTCAGAGTTATATTTGAATGTGCATTTGAAGTAACTGTTTTCTTGCTTCCATGGTTTTGAAGTACTTTCTTAGCCATGACTGGGGAGAGTGTGGTGTTAGAGTGAATCTTCTGTGGCCTAATTGCTAACAGGAAGATTTTTAGGTATGAATGTCCTCATTCTTTGCTCTTTCTGTACTTCTGACTGTGTCTCCAGACCTACAGAGTAGTATGTTCTGCTCCTAGTCTTACATTTCCACCTCATTCCACTTCCACATACAAATATCACATTCACCATGATTTTGGATGATCTCTTAGGATTAAAATGTATACTCATATTATATTCTCACATATAATCATTGCTTTTTTAAAACCCTTTTTTTTTTGCTTAACATTCAATTAAATAGTCAGCTCAATATGCCGCTATGCAAATCTTACCAATAGCTATATTTTATTACTTTCAGTTTTGAAAGGTGGGATGATATCTTTCACTTTTAAAAACTGATATTTCTAAAAAGTGTATTTATTTTGCATTAAAATGTTTCTGGAATGTAACAGTTCAATTCTAATAACTATGATTAAATATCCATGAATTTGTTTTAAATAAGCAGAGCCAGATAAGTGGCATTTATGTACCTTGCAACACTATTTAAGATTGTTTCCTCAGAACAGAATGAATCACTGTTTAACAGATAAGAGAATTCAGCATCTCTTGTTTGTGAGTCTCACATTAACTGCATTTGTACCTCTGATAGTTTCCATGATGAAATTTGTAATTAAAAAAAGAGCATACAGTCAGTTTTGAATTGTTATATTTAAAATGAGTGTTTGCTGATGTCCAATTAATCGAAGTGTTGAGATTTAAAGAATGACTGAGGAATCAAGGTTTTATATTAATAATCTCTCTTCTGGGAGAAAATAAATGAGTAGAGAGTAAAGTCCTGAGATCTCTACTATGAAATACACGGTCATAAGGAAGTTAAAAAGCCACAGTGAAGTGTACACATCTTAATTACATTTGCATCGATATCTACCTGAAATAGATACCAGTATTAGCTGCAAGAGTCTCATGTGTTTTGCAGGAGGGAGTTCTCACAGGGTACTCAGTGTGCTTGTCATTACAGACCGTGAGCTTACAACACAGACATATTGTGCAAACAGAGTCCGGGCTGGAATGTGTCAGTGCGGTGCTCACGTGGCCTGTCCATGGAGATGGCAGAATGGAAAATAAATGGAGAGCTGGAAAGGCTTCCAGGGTTTATTTTTTTTTTTTTTTATGTTTTTTTAGAAAAGTTTTTTCACTTTCTTTTCTTTTTTTTTTTAATTTTATTTTATTTTTAAACTTTACATAATTGTATTAGTTTTGCCAAATATCAAAATGAATCTGCCACAGGTATACATGTGTTCCCCACCCTGAACCCTCCTCCCTCCTCCCTCCCCATACCATCCCTCTGGGTTGTCCCAGTGCACTAGCCCCAAGCATCCAGGATCGTGCATCGAACCTGGACTGGCAACTCGTTTCATACATGATATTTTACATGTTTCAATGCCATTCTCCCAAATCTTCCCACCCTCTCCCTCTCCCACAGAGTCCATAAGACTGTTCTATATATACATCAGTGTCTCTTTTGCTGTCTCGTACACAGGGTTATTGTTACCATCTTTCTAAATTCCATATATATGTGTTAGTATACTGTATTGGTGTTTTTCTTTCTGGGTTACTTCACTCTGTATAATAGGCTCCAGTTTCATCCACCTCATTAGAACTGATTCAAATGTATTCTTTTTAATGGCTGGTAATACTCCATTGTGTATATGTACCATAGCTTTCGTATCCATTCATCTGCTGATGGACATCTAGGTTGCTTCCATGTCCTGGCTATTATAAACAGTGCTGCGATGAACATTGGGGTACACGTGTCTCTTTCCCTTCTGGTTTCCTCAGTGTGTATGCCCAGGAGTGGGATTGCTGGATCATAAGGCAGTTCTATTTCCAGTTTTTTAAGGAATCTCCACACTGTTCTCCATAGTGGCTGTACTAGTTTGCATTCCCACCAACAGTGGAAGAGGGTTCCCTTTTCTCCACACCCTCTCCAGCATTTATTACTTGTAGACTTTTGGATCGCAGCCATTCTGATTGGTGTGAAATGGTACCTCATAGTGGTTTTGATTTGCATTTCTCTGATAATGAGTGATGTTGAGCATCTTTTCATGTGTTTGTTAGCCATCTGTATGTCTTCTTTGGAGAAATGTCTATTTAGTTCTTTGGCCCATTTTTTGATTGGGTCATTTATTTTTCTGGAGTTGAGCTGTAGGAGTTGCTTGTATATTTTTGAGATTAGTTGCTTGTCAGTTGCTTCATTTGCTATTATTTTCTCCCATTCTGAAGGCTGTCTTTTCACCTTGCTAATAGTTTCCTTTGATGTGCAGAAGCTTTTAAGGTTAATTAGGTCCCATTTGTTTATTTTTGCTTTTATTTCCAATATTCTGGGAGGTGAGTCATAGAAGATCCTGCTGTGATGTATGTCAGAGAGTGTTTTGCCTATGTTCTCCTCTAGGAGTTTTATAGTTTCTGGTCTTACGTTTAGATCAGGGTTAATTTTTTTCAGTGACTTTAAGAGTTAAACAGCCAACTCTTAATAAAGAATGCGTGGTCCGAGGCAGGGACTAACTGTATGCCCACAATGTTCAAAAATGATTGGTTCACAGATTCGGAAGCAGAGAAGCAGATTCTGAGAAAGAGAATTTCGGGACTATGGAAGGGAAGGGAAGAAAGCAGACCTGGAGAAAAGGTAGAATGACAAATTGGTCTGCAATGCAGCCTTGAAAAAAGGCCTCAGCAGACCCAGCACGGAGTCCAGAAGCTGAGATGGGGCCTCAGAATTGTCCTAAACAACTCCTGAGCTGGACCTCTATACTCTCTTGTTTACTTGATATTAGATGCTTGGACAAGGTGACCCTCCTTAGCTGACACAATTCACAAAGAGAGCTGACAGCTGAAAGCCCTTCCTAAACCTGGGGAAATGAGTCATTCATTCCTGAAGGAGTTCTCATAGCAGAATCCACTAGGAATGGTGAGGTATTTTGGAACCAGGAGGCACTGGGAAATGCCTTGTCTGATAGACTGTTTGCTTCTTTCATTCCTTCATTTCCTTCTTTCTCTCCCCAACCCAGTGTTTTTCCAAAAATAAAGGACTAGGCTGTGAGTTATCAGGAGGAAGGAAAACAAATAATCATTTTTATAAGTCCAACTGTTCTTTTAATGTCAAGACCACTCAACAATCATTTTAGTTTTCTATGGAAAAGTTAGCTTCATATATCTGATGACCCAAGGACCTCTTGTGACAGTTTCTATATATATGATACTAGCATCCTGACCAGAGAAGGCAATGGCACCCCACTCCAGTACTCTTGCTGGGAAATCCCATGGACGGAGGAGCCTGGTGGGCTGCAGTCCATGGGGTCGCTAAGAGTCAAACATGACTGAGCAACTTCACTTTCACTTTTCACTTTCATGCACTGGAGAAGGAACTGGCAACCCACTCCAGTGTTCTTGCCTGGAGAATCCCAGGGACGGGGGAGCCTGGTGGTCTGCCGTCTATGGGGTCGCACAGAGTCGGACACGACTGAAGTGACTTAGCAGCAGCAGCAGCAGCATCCTGACGGCTAGATGGAATGTCAGGAGGAAAGTACAGATAAAATTATTTTTTCCTTTGTTTTGAAGAAAAAAAGAAAGCATATTTATTGAGTGTCTATTAAATGTGACTTCAAAGATTTTTCTTATCTGTATTAGAAGTTGATAGCAAATGAAACAGTATATTGATTTGAAAAGATTTTTTTTCTCATTTTAACCATTATTTTTATAAAATAAAAAAATCATAACCAACATGTAAAAATTTCATTTTATTAAGTTCGCATCATGTTTATTTGGGCTGCATTGTTTCAACTATTCAGTTTTATTTTTTGGATTTTTTTAACCTATTGTATGACTTTTGAAGCACCAGAAATTAGCAAACGCTGGAGAAGTTGGTGAATGGATATATAAAATCAGTATATTGAAAAAAAAATCAGTATATTGAATTGGCAACAGAATGATATTGTTTATTATGTGCTTTTTAGCGAGGCATTATGATAAGACAACTTCACCATTAAAATAGTATAGAAACTACTAACTGAAAAAGTTCTCAGGTCTTTAAAGTTATTTTCAATATTTGTTTTCATGGCACTTAGACGTGTCACTTAAATACTCGCTAAGAGTGGAGCTAAAGGCTGTGACCGCTTTTAAAATTTTCATGATTTTTTTAAAGATCACCCCTCAGTCAGTTTAAGAGAGTTGTCATTGCTGGCTATACAGCACAATACAAATTTAGCACTTGAAGACACACAAAGATAACTCAAGGAACTGATTTCTGCATCTTCAGCCACCTTATTCCATTAACTCTTAGAATTAATTTCCTCCAGACATAATTTGTATGAATCAAAAGGAGAGGAAAATTAGAACAAATACTGAGGCCTTTTGGTGACTAAAAGAATGGTTATTTTACCAACAACCATAAGTGTTAGATTTACAAAAAGGAAAAGTGTCTTAAATGAACCATTCTTCTAACTTGTGCCTCTTAGTTCTGAAAACATATGAGTAAAAATCATATTCAGTTCAGTTCAGTTCAATCGCTTAGTCATGCGACCCCATGGACTGTAGCACGCCAGGCTTCCCTGTCCATCATGTTGCTGACTCTAATTTGAAAAAGTAGGGGAGGGAAAAGCTCTGGATTTTTTCTTCTTTAAAATTACATGTTGTTTGCAGTGTTAGATTGGCTGTATTTTTCTTGTAAAAGCTCCTGTACATCAAGAACAAATTCAAAGTAGTTTGTTTAAAACAGACTTTAACATTGAGGCTCTTCAACTTGTAGACAAAAGTCTAAGCAGTTCTTTAAAAGAAACTCGATAAAATAAACTGTCAACATTTTCTTATCTAATGGTCATCACTTTTGTTTCTCAAAGTGATGGTTTTAAATGATTATTTTATATAAGATTGGAACTGTGTGTTTCTTCATTTATGCAACAAACATGTCCTAATAGAGGCCAAGCAAATGGCACATAAATGTGCTGTTTCTGGAACACTATAAGATGCCCAAACTTTAATAAAGGCCTCATTTTTATTTTTATTTTTTGTTATTTACAAACAGCCCTCCTCCATCTTCATGGGCATATTACTCCTGATTCAGGAATAGCTCTATCCATCCTTGTCTTCTGGTTTCCTATCTCAATTCTGCAATCTCCCCTCTGGCCATTACACTCTTGAATCATTTCAAAATCCTGCCTCCCAAAGTAATCTGTCTAGCTTTTCTAATCTTCTAACTTTCCATTACTCATCATTTCAGTTCTTCTTACTGGTTCCCAATTGCTTTGCTAACCAATCTCAAATTACTTATCCTTATCTTGAAGGCCTATTCACTACTTTACCCCTGCTGATGTCTTTTTCTTTATCACTTCTAAGACCTCCCGTTTGCTCACACTTCTACATGCGAACGCGTTTCCAGAGTATGAGAATGCTTTGGATTCAGGCTTTTGCCTTAAAAAAAGCTTTAGTTTTTTCCTCATTTCTCCTTAGAGAAGAAGAATTAGAATTGAGCTATGGTTTAAAATTCACTAATGCATCTGGCAATACAATTTTGTACTTTGTGTACAGCTTATTCTGTCTGACACTTCTGGTCCTTTGCCTCCCGTTTAGCCTTCACCGATTGCTATTAAAGGCCATCTCTAGGTAGCTGCCCTACTATCAGGCTATGTCCTCTGCAGTGGCAAGCAATTATTCTTAATAAATCAGAGAATCACAGAATTTAACTAGACTTCACTGATGGTCTGGCAGTTCAGACTCTGCACTCCCAGTGCAGGGGGCCTGGGTTCGATCCCGGGTCAGGAAACTAGATCTCACATGCAGAAACGAAGATCTTGTATGCCACAACTAAGAGCCGGTGGAACCAAATAAATAAATGTAAACAAATATTTGTAAAAAATGAATTTAATTTAGAGACAGGGATTTCCCTACATACAAGAACCCAAATTCCCACTTAGCATAGAAATCCCTCTCAGAACATTCCTGATGCCTAAAATGACCTTTTCAAGAGGAAAAGTCAACTGAAGTCACCAGCTCTTTCCATGTTGCTCACAACTCATTTTGAGGAAAGTATTTTTTGTGTTAAGGCATTCTGGTTTCCTATCACCTCCTCTTGGTATCACACGTCACTGCTGCTGCTGCTGCTAAGTCGCTTCAGTCGTGTCCGACTCTGTGCGACCCCATAGACAGCAGCCCACCAGGCTTCCCCGTCCCTGGGATTCTCCTGGCAAGAACACTGGAGTGGGTTGCCATTTCCTTCTCCAATTCACATGTCACTGGAGAGACACAAAATATTTCTAATGATTTCTTTTTGCCTTGAAAATACAACCAAACACAGCCATCATGTCCTCCATTAAACACATTTGTTTGGAGTTGAATATCCAAGATGCTTCCATAATTCCTCTAATGGCAGAGTTTTTTGAGAAATCCCATGCTCATGCCTCACCTTTTTTATGGTTTGGTCAGCAGACTTCACAATAAGACTTTCTTTCAGTATCAGGCCTAATGTTGCTGTCACTTACTGCTCCTGTCATTAATATTGAAGGTACATTTTATAACCTTAAAATAAATGGTTAATCATCCTTTTTGTCCTTTAATGAATTTGAAAACTCATATTCATAGTATTTTGGTTACTGAAGTATCCCTAGGCTCAAAGAGTATTTACAATTCTCATATAATGATTTTGAGCACGTAGAGGTAACGTAGTCATATTTGAGACTGTCTTGGAAAAGGACTGTGGTTTTTAGTCTGGTACTTTGAAGAACTATCGAGATGTCACTGAACAGTATTTTTAGAATTTTCACATTGCTCACACATGAGCACTTTGGGAATTGTTCAGTGAATATGTCTCCTGAGCGCTTTGTTCCTTGAAATTATCAAAATAATCTTGGAATTTATTTTTCTCCCTATCTTGTGATGCGTGGGTAGAACTGGGACATCGCTATCACATTTAGAAGTTCATTTCTTTTCTTTGTTCTTACCAATGAAATTGCTCTTTTCAAGTTGAAAAATAAAATAGTTAAGTTATTGTTTGTTTTTTTAACTCTTTTAGGGGTTCTGGAATCCTCTAAACATCCCCAGTGAGATATAGCAACACTCTTGTGGAAACTATGCATATGGTCATAATCACACAAAGAATTTGCCTTTAATTTTAAGGGTACAAGTGCCACTGGGATCATATACATGTTACCATTACTGGGTACTGATTGTAGGTTAAAAATCACTGATTTAGTTGTACTTCATTTTACATCTATCTCTTCCTGTAAAGATGTATAAAAATAAAATTGTATTAATAAGTTATATGTTTAGTAGTTCCATTCAATAACCTTTTAAAGCAGATTGTTTCCTAAATGAATTTTAATTCAAATCTTTATTTATAGAATATTGAGTTTCTTAATGTGAGCACATTTGTTTAATCTTATGCTTCAACCTTTTCCTTCTGAATGCTTTCTTAAAGTAGTCCATAATTAAAAGAATTAAAAATACTTTTTCTCTGTAAACCTGCACCTCCGACCTTCTTCAGTTTTATTTGAAGTTATTACCTGCATGTATAATCGATGTGGTAGAATATACATCTTAAGACAGGTTTTAATTCTTTGAAGTGTGTCAGGATACATGCATATTTTATAATAAAGGTATATTTTATACTGGTATAAATGTATTTGAAATCACTGTTTTCTTTATTAAAAAATATTGAGATTCCCCAGCTTCAAAAATAAAATTTGTAAATGTATATTTACAAATAATATACAAGGAAATGATAGGAAATTACAGCATGACTTACGTATTCAGCATATCTAAGTTCATAGTTTTAAGTATAATAATCTTATTAGCTACAGATAAAGTTTTGATTAATGTTTTCATAATACTGACCTTAGTTTACCAATGTTAACCTATAAATTATTAAGCACAAGTGATACGTAATACTAGTTCTATACTAACAATTTTTTGTCATGTGCGATTTATGTAATTTGCTGAACCTGGTGAAAACTTCCATTCTTCCTCCAGTCTGTGGAGATGCTGAGCTCTGTGCAGTGTGTAGGAAGGGCTGAACAAGCAGACTTGTGAAATATATGGCTTACAAGTTTTATCACTTTTGGTAAGAAATGTACAAAGCCCATCACAGTGTCAACACTAACATATATGTTTGTGAATATTTAACCAGAGAATTGTCAAAATATATTGCTATACATTGAGAGCATAAACTTTATTTTTATATGAAACAATTTTTAAAATGCACTTCTGGAGAACTATGCATTTACAACCAACAGTTGTAAGGCAAATTAAATTCATAATGTCTTATGAGGAATAAAATATTTTTATCTCACTGTCAAGAAGAGGGGGCAGTCTTTTAATTTTAACTTATTTTTAGTTTAGCAATAGGAGTAAGCCTATTATATTCCTGGATGACCACCAGAATGAGCCCCTAAAAATGCTGAATATCACAATTTGGTGTTTCACAAATAGATTCATATTCATTGTATTCCTTAGTCATAGTATAAAGGAAGTTACTTCTGCATATCTCAGGGTCACTGTTGTGGTGGACAGGGGATGGCTCCAGATTTTTTGACTCTTGAGTCTTTTACAACTCAGGCAGCCCACTTTGAGAGAAATGAATACATTAGGTAATAGTTGAATACTTATTTAGACTAAAAAAGGAAATCATGACTAATTACCAATTTAATAATGCTGACTAATTCCACAGGCATCCAGAATCTATAAAATTATGATTTGTGGGGGGGAGGTGCTTTATAGTTTTCAGCTGTGTACTCTCTGATTACCTCTTCATGTGACCATGATTCTATAATGTTTTCTATGTAGAAAGTGAAACGACAATGCAATTGTGGAACAGCTAGCAGTAACCTAAAGATGCAGGGAAGAAACTGAGACCCATCAAGTCATAATATCACCAAACCTAAACTAAATGCATCTCTAGTTCAACTTATAGTTAGCCAGATCCCCAAAAGATCCACAGTCACTCCGGTGACATCCAACCTAAGGGGGAGTATTAGTGTATAGACAAAGTCAGTGAGTAGACATTGGTCATGAGTACAGTTAAAATATCTTGCTTTTGCAAAATTCCTAAATCATCTGAACATGTCAACCCAGCCTCACCCAGTGCCTCGGAGAGAGGTCGGAAGCTTTGCCTTTCATGGTAAACCTGTTTTTGTGGTGGACAGGAAAATATCCAGACCATAGCAAAATGCCTAAGGGAACAAAGAAGTTGGTTGTACAGTCATACACAAGTAGTTCTGTTTTTCTTAGCGTTTAGCCACCATTTCTCAGATATTTCGGTGAAGTTCTTTTTATGCATTCTTCTCTAGAAGTTTTTTGGTAGTCGGTGTTTTACAAATTATACCACTTTAAGTCATCTCAGTCATTTAGTATTAATAGCATAGTCCTTTGGCAGACAGAGTAGAAAAACGGCTCCAATAAGCTTTAAATGTGCCTTTGTTTCCCGGTATTATGACCTGCGTAGAAAGAAGTAATACCTTTATAGGAAATGTTCCCCTTGGTTTATTTTAAAGCACAAAATATTATGTGATAATAGGATGTAAACCGAATTCAGAGAGTAGAATACTCTATTTATGATCCAGACTGTCCTTTAGGTTTTTCAGTATAGTCCGCAAGAAGTTGAGAATTCACCATTGTCTGATTAAAACACACACACACACACACACATCTATAAATACAAATTTTACAAGTATACATATCGATGGGCAGAGTGATTCAGTTGAAAAACCTGAAATAAATGGTGATGAGAACCTCTGGACTAAGTTGCAATGTAAACAAATGGGTTATTTAAATTCTCTCTCAAAATAGAAGCTTCGAGTGAGCAAGGCAGCATGACTGCGGGGCCATAATTCAGGAACAATCTGTAAAGCAAAATATAGAGGCACTAATTTTGTTGCCTTTGCAGCCCACAACACTGAGTTTATTCCTGTTATTCTGGCTAAAGATGAGTCAGGGACCTCTAATATAGCCATTCCTAAAAGACAGTAATTGATTCAGAATGTGAGCCTGAGAGAAATCCTAGAAGTCTGACCTTCAGATCAGTTTAACTGTAGATCAATAATACATTACGTAGACCAATGCAGTATCCCAAATTCCCACAGTCAACTGCCAAGATAATATTTTACCTCAAATTGGTTGACCGCAGTCAGTATAGATAATTTTGTCCCAATAATAATTTTCTAATTCAGGAACATCCAATATCCAGACACAACGTAGTTAAGGCTCAGGCCAACCCCATGGCATATGCTCACCTGGCTTTCCTGTTTTCCTACAAATGTCCTATTGGAAGAATATCTCTTAATGTTCAGTTAAGCCAAATCTTGTTTTAAATTCCTTAGACTTTACTTCATGTATGATTATATCTATCTTGGCATCAAACCCTTTCTTGGAGTCAGTAACGATCTATCTTCTAGAGACGCTAGGCCTCATAAGTATTATGGGGAGAGGAAGGTAGGCAAACTCTAGCATATGCCTTTATCTGCTATTAGTGAATTACGGTTTGTTAGAGTGATGAGTCATGATTAAATAGTCTCATATTAGAAAGAACTTTGATCCAGCAAAGAAAACCACCAAAATTTTTGAAAATAATTTGCTACATCTGAGTACAGATCCCCTGGAGAAGGGAATGGCTACCCACTCCAGTATTCTTGCCTGGAGATTTCCATGGACAGAGGAGCAGAGGAGCATGGCGGGCTACAGGCCATGGGGTCACAAAACGTCGGACACGACTGAGTGATAGATACACTTCACTTGCTTGCTTACCATGTTTTTGGAGAACATGAAGAGATGTCGATGTGAATTGATGCTAAGTTGTATATATGGAAAAGTTAACTTTAGCAATATGCTATCCCATCACTCCATTTTAAGTCATATATTTTTCTTTACAAAATTATTTTAAGAACTCCACTGAAATAAAGCCATATCATTATCAGTCATAAAAGGAATGCTAATCGGGTCATTTCTAGAGACATGGATGGACCTAGTCTGTCAGAGCAAAATAAGTCAGAAAGAGAAAAAATATCATGTATTAATATGTATATATGGATTCTAGAAAAAATAGTATCAATGAACCTATTTGCAGGGTAGGAATAGAGATACAGACATAGAGAACAGATGTGTGGACCAGGGCAGGGGTTGGGATGAATTTGGAGATTGGAATTGACTTATTTGCACTGCTATGTGTAAATAGATAGCTAGGGGGAAGCTCTTGTATAGGACAGGGAGCTCAGCTCTGGGATGCTGTATGATGACCTAGATGAGTGGGATGGGGGGAGGGGAAGAGAGGTTCAACAGAAAGGGGGTGTATGTATACATGTAGCTGCTTCACATTGTTGCACAGCAGAAAGTAACACAACATTGCAACGCAACTGTATCCCAATTAAAAAACCAATATACAGTATATTGCACATATTTAAAGTGTGTGTGTGTGTGTGCGCACGCTCATTATGTCTGACACTTTACAACCCCATGGACTGTATACAATTTGGCAAATTTTCATATATGCATATACACCTGTATTACTAAAATCAAGATAACAAGCATAGCTATTACCCTTTAAAGTTTTCTCTTGCCATCTTGTTATCCCTAACTCCTGCCCTTTTCTAGAAACTTCGTTGTCCCCAAGCTGATGGATGTTCAGCTGGAGACTGGAGGGGAGCCAGTGCAGACGTCCCACATTCTCTGTGTGACCTGCACTCTCCTCTGTCACTCTGCTCAGCAAACTCCACCTACTTTGACCCCCCCCAAATTCCTAGCTCCATCTCCTCAATGTAACCAATTTACTAACAAATGTTCATATTTCTCCTAACTTGCTGACATTGTTTATTTATTTCTTTCCTTTGTATTAATCTATAGACATGTTGCTAGATCAAAAATAGTCTCCATTTAATGTTCAATGGTTCTAGCCAAATTATCCTCTAGAAATCTATAGTTTTCCCCCAGCAATATAATAACTGTCTGCTTTCAAAAACCCACTCCAACCCATAGCATTTAAAAATTTTTTTGGAATCTTTGCTAAAAAGACCAACTTAAATGAATCCTTGTGTTATTTTAATTGCCATTTCTTTGCTCATTGGTTAGATTTCAACTTGTTTATCAGCCTTTTGAGGAAGAAGGGGAATTCTTTGTCTATAGACTTTGTTATAGCTTTATATCGGCTTATTCATCTTATTTTCTAATTTGTAGTAATTCATCTTAAAGGTTCTTTCTTCACCCTTGGATAATTTTGTCACACTTTAGAGGAATCTTGTTGTATTTTTCATTAAGATAAAATTGAGTTTATAGAGAAATTGGAGAAGGCTTGGAGTCTGAATAAGGTATGCCTTCTGCAAAGAAAGTGGAGGGTGTGGATGGAGGAGAGATTCAGAAGAAACCTAAGGGACATTTAGGAATGATAGATGTGTTCATTGCTTTGCTTGTGGTGATGTTTTCACAGGTATATACAGATGGCAAAACTTGTAAAGCTGCACACTTTAGATATATGCAGTTGACTGTATCTCAGTCCTGACTCAATAAAGCTGTTATTTTGAAAATGACACCAAGCATTCAATCAACAGCTTTCCACCAAAAATAAGAATTGAGTTTGATCAGAATATTTTTGTGTTATCTTGTTTAGATCTCTCCTGTCTCAGTTATGATGGCTTTCTAAAAGAAACTGGGAAGCCAAAGAAAGTCACTTTCACCTTCAAGATTAAAAACAACAACAACAACTGAACCAGTAAAATAAGTGCTTCTGAATCAGACTCGGTCTAAAAAAAACCCTGGAAAGTAAATATGACCTCAGGGTAGCATTATAAGGGAATCATAGTCAATAAATCTCTGGGAATGAAGGAGAGGAAGCAAGGGAGAAAAAGATATAGGATTGCTTTAAACCTCAACCATGTCGTTAAAGAATGAAAATGCCTTATAATACATTTTTAGAGATTTTTCAGTATTGAGAAACACTTAAAAATATTTCCTTTTAGTTTAAGAGGTGAGCACCTAGTGATTCCACAGAGCAGAATGGGCTTGAGTTGCATCCATACTTATCAGGCAGGATTTATGGAGTCGAGGATCACTGAAGAAGGCAGAAGAACAGGTTACTAGAAAAGGATTCCAAGTAATATCCACAGGGCTGTGAGTAAGCCAGGACTTAAAGTCTGTCCCAGAGGGGCAGCAGGCTGGATTTTCATAGTGAGACTGGACTGAAAGTATCCTGCATCAGCTCAGCTATGCACAGTACAAAGGCAAGACTTTTATCAGTTTTCGTGAAATGATTTGAAAGTTTTCATGCCATAAGCATGAGATAAATTATGAATGAACATAAATAAAAATATCATGATTAGAAGAAGGGGGATAAAGAGAAAGTAGAACAGGAGACAGTAAAGAAAAACAAAAATGATGTAGTTGCAAGATAGTGGGAGAACTCTGGTGTTGGATTCTGAAGGGTAGGACTCAAGTCTCGACTTTGATATTTACCAGCTGGGAAACCTAGAAAAAACCTTTTAGCTTTTTAGAACCTCGGTTTCCTATAATCGGTAAATTTGTAACAAAAATGTACACACTTTTAAAGGTTATGGTAAAAATGTATTAATGAGGGTATAAATATCTTTTCAAAATATAACCCTCCTTTCCAATAATGTTGTTGGTTCCAGATGCACTTTGGTTTTTATTTAAAAAAATTTTTTTTAAGTTTTTATTTCATATTGAGGTATAGCTGATTAACAAGGCTTCCTAAGTGTCGCAGTGGTAAAGAACCTGCCTGCCCATGCAGTAGACACAGGAGACACCAGTTCAATCCCTGAGTTGGGAAGATCTCCTGGAGGAGGGCATGGCAACCCACTCCGGTATTATTGCCTGGAGAATCCCCATGGACAGAGGAGCCTGGCGGTGTACAGTCCCTGGGGTCACAAGGAGTCGGACACGACTGAGCCACTGACCACTCATAGCCGATTAACAATGTTGTGATAGTTTCAGATGAGCAGTGAAGAGACTCAGCCATACATGTACACGTATCCATTCTCCCCTTGCATTGAAGCTGCCACGTATCACTGAGCAGAGTTCCATGTGCTATATAGTAGGTTCTTGTTGGTTATCCATTTTAAATATAGCAGGGTATACATGTCCATCCCAATGCACTTAAATTTGAGGGGTGAAAGGAGAAGGTAATGGGAGCAAGGAAATGGTCGCATGAGAGCAGACTGAGTCCTGTAAAATCAAACTAGGTTTCATCGTATTCGATTATATGTATAGATCTAAGCAGGTCTCTGTCCTGGGACTTGATTATGGTTCTGCCTGTGCTCTGCCTGTTGACTGCTCTTACCAGGATGCCTCGAAGCCACCTCCAGCACAGCATGTTCAATTTGGAACTCATTATCTACTCCCCAGTTATTCAGGCTAGAAGCCTGCAGGCCACCCTTGACTCTTGTCTCTCCTGAGATCTCTCCTCTGCCCCATGGATCAGTCTCCACGTCCTGTCACCTTCTAAACATCTTTTCTGCCCGTATCACTTGCACTCCTGATGCCGCTGCCTGAGTTCAGATCATAGTCTTCTCAGTGTTTGGTCTCCTCTCTCCCCCAATGAATCCATCTGCTTCATTGCTACCATCTAGAGCTAACGTTCTAAAATACCAACTATCTTTCCAAAACACAAGACTTTCTCTCCTCTGCAGGAATTTAACTTTAGGGTGTATTCAGGTAAATGAGCCAAGACGTCTGTTAAAAATATGTTCGCCTTAGTATTCTTTATAATAGGAAAAAAAGGAAAGAACCCAAAGTGTCCCCAAAGAAGGGACCAATTATACCAATTATTCTACCAACAGTCTATAAAATAGCATTAAAATGGTGGCACAAATCTGTAAGGAATAATTTAAAAAATGGTTAATGTTAATTAATTATAAAAATTAAATTACAGAAAAATGTTCCTAAAATTATAAAGAATATATTATATTATAAAGAGAGATTTTGGTTGGTAGAATTCAGCAGGAATTCTTCTGGTCCCACTTTCTTAAATACCAAAGACAAAATGAAAGTAAAACAGAACAAAAGAGTATTAAGAGTATTATTAGAAGTAATACTCTTGGTAGGGATTTAAGTGACCAGCCCGAATCCCATGACTTAGCACAACAAATGTGAAATGCCATACAACAAATTCACTAATCTCTTCAAAGTTGTGAAAACCAAAGACTTCGAGCCATCCCATATCTTCCTAACTTTTTTCATGAAAATTTTTGTGCAGTCTCATATAAAATACTATATGGTATCTTCAGTTCACTATGGTTTACTCCATCCTTTCATATTTATATTTATTTTTTAAAAAACCTATGTTCATACATATCTTTGAAGGCCAAAGAAAAATAATGCCATAAATGTTATTACTTCCTTGTTTGGTTCTCTATTTGTCTTTCAACAAAGGCCATGATAGGAGTTAGTTATCCTCAAACACTTATATTAGCTGATTCATTATCTATTAATTATCATTTATAATCAATTTTTTAATGGTAGTGGAATCTGGTATTGCATATAACCTTGCTCACAGAAGGCTTAACAGACTAAGGTACCCATGGGCACGCATGTGCGCACGTGCACACACACACACACACACACACACACAACACACATACAGTAGTTTTGCAATTTACATGTTTGACACCAGTGGGACTATTCATTCATTTTTTATAGTAATGCTGTGATTAAATTCTATGTAATGTGGTATGTTAGAGGTTTGTTTTTCATTTTTTAATAACCAGCTGTCTTATAGCAAACATATTAATCATTGTCAAGAAAAAATTTATTAAAGCTTAATTTCTTCTCAGATTTCTTCACTTTCTATGTTGTTTTCCATCTGCCCCCGCCATTCCTCTTTTATATAATGAATTATAACAGGTATGAGTAATGGATTAAGTAGTATAACTATTTATTGGTGTAAATATCTGCACACAAAGATTAGTGGAGGATTCTGAAAAATGACAACTAAGTAGTTAATACTGGCACTAGTTATATCTCCATGGTGACTATCCATATATGAAAGAAAGGTCTTTGAAATGTATAAAAGAATATGATTGTGAAATACTCCATGGTAAATAGTATTTAGGGCTTTGAACGTAAGAATTGATTTTTTCTTTTACAAATAGATGTGTATATACATTATATAAATATATGAATAACTGAAACTTTATTAGTTTTGCTTTAGAATTTTAAAAATTATCAGTGTTTCTTATAATCTTTTGTCCAAAAGCAAAAGTAAAATATTGTATCGATAGTAAACAAAACAATAACCTCAAAACCCTCTCTCTTTTTTTTAAGGGGATATGGTGAATTGAGAGGGATTGTGATTAAGAAAATAGACTGTGAGGTGCAATCAGTCTGGGCTCAAACCCACTTTCTAGCATCAACTAGCTGGATAATTTTAGGCAACTTACCTAAACCATTTAAGTAATTGTTTACTTCTCTGCAAAATGACAATAGCCATAGTACATAACTGGTCATGTAATTATGAGATAATGATAACCAGGCAAAGTGGTTGACAGTCTGTTTGGTACTCAAAAGATATTTTTAGATCATTTTTAAAATTTCTAAGAACCATCATTTGCAAATAGTAAAAACTATGCCTTTTGCTTGCACTTCACTCTGTAGCTCACAAAGTACCATCACAAGCGTGATCTCATTTTATCCTCACCATAAACGTGACACTGAGAATCTATAAATGAATCTTAAGAAAATTTAATGACTTAGCAAAGGTTCCACAACAGGTCAGTAGCAAGACTTCTTTGTCTTTGTAAGCAGGACAAGGTACAATAGTTCCTATGAAGGTCATACTGAAGCTAACGGATATATCTATCTATATCTAACTTATACCTGTATCTGTATCTACATCCTAGAATATATGGAGGAGCATTTAGTACAGGCAGCAGTTGTATCTCTGTATGTTCATTTCTGGCATTGGATGCTATTCCTATTATAAAAGTTGCGACCTTGCCACTTACAGAACAGATGGCATTGCTTGATTAAAGTCAGGCCATATTTAGAACATTTCTAAAAAGCCTTTTTCATTTGGATAAATGTGTCTGCCCACTGAAATGGTTTCTTTTCATCAACTGAGCACACCAAATCATAGACTATCTTCTCATAAGAGCTCTCTGCCATCCATTCTCAGGAGAGCAAGTGTTGAACTTATAGTTTCAGAAGTGGACTTTACATACTCTCCAGAAGAGAGTGTCAGAGCTTTTCTGATAAAGGTGAGGGTCTGTGAACAGGCATACTTACCTATTAACAAGGAAATTATCTGTCCTCATTGAAATAAGACTTTGAACAATTTGTTGTCTTCTGAAGCAAGTAAAAAAAGAATATCAACTTGTACACATGAAAGACAAGAGAAAGCGGTGGGGGAAAAGACTAAGAGAAGAAAATTGTGCATTTTACATAACACAGCTTAATCTTACCTAAAATACCATACAGTACAGTGGCCTAAACATGTACTGTATGTTTATGTATGTACATATGTAACATGTATATATATAATAGATGGATGCTGCTACTGCTGCTAAGTCGCTTCAGTCGTGTCCGACTCTGTGCGACCCCATAGACGGCAGATCACTAGGCTCCTCCGTCCCCAGGATTCTCCAGGCAAGAACACTGGAGTGGGTTGCCATTTCCTTCTCCAATGCATGAAAGTGAAAAGCGAAAGGGAAGTCGCTCAGTCGTGTCCGACTCTAGCGACCCCATGGACTGCAGCCCACCAGGCTCCTCCGTCCATGGGATTTTCCAGGCAAAAGTACTGGAGCGGGGTGCCATTGCCTTCTCCGAACAGATGGATAGGTATAGCTATATAAATAATCCAGAGGCCAAGATTTATACATTATTAAGACAATTAAAAGTAGACTTTGTTTTAAACAAAAAGCCAAATAAGACATTTCTGCTAGATTTTAAAATTATATTTTAAGCAAAACACTATATTAGCCATTACTGTATAAGGTAATGTTATTAACATACAATATTAATTTTTTAGCTTGTGTTGAAGCAGCTATTTGTGGAATCAGGAAAAGATAAGCCCCAGCAGTCAAAGAGTAGTATCAAGAAGACAACATTCAGGTGCAGCAGTCAGGCCAACTCAGATTTCTGTCTAGGCTCTGCCACAGAACAGCAAAATTTCCTCAGGCAGATTTCTTACTCTCTTTAACCTTAAAATACTCATCTGTTGAATTAGGGCTCTGATGCCTGACCCATAGGAGAGCTTTGAGGATTAAAGGACATGCACAATTCACACAGCTTGTCCATCCAAGTCCACTTGTATTAGCTTGCTAGGGCTGCTGTAACAAAAAGCACAGACCAGGTGGATGAAACAGTAGAAATGTATTGTTTTGCGGTTCTGGAAGCGAGAAGTCTGAGATCGAGGTGTTGGCAGGTTGGTTCCTTCTGAGCGCTGTGAGGGGAGGTCTGTTTAAGGACCCTTTTTGGCTAGTGGAGGGTGTTCTCCCTGTATTTTTGTCTTTCCTTTGTACGTGGTTCTGTGTCCAAATTTTTCTTTTTTATAAGGATACCAGTCATGAAGGATTAGGGCCCACCATCCTCCAGTGTGACCTCATCTTAACTAATTAATATCTGCAACCATCCTAATTCCAAATAAAGTCACATTCTGAGGTACTGGAGGGTGAGGACATCAGCATCTGCATTTCAACCCATTACAGTGTTCAAAGGCTGCTTTTTCAGAGAGATCTTATTTGATCACCTTTTCTAAAAATGCTTCTAGCCCTTCTCAACACACCCATTTCCTTGCCCTAAATAAAATGTAGGAAAGTGAAAGTGTTAGTCACTCAGTTGTGCCTCACTCTTTGTGACCCCCTGAACTATAGCCTGCCAGGCTCCTCTGTCCATGGAATTCTTCAGGCCAGAATACTGGAGTGTGTAGCCATTCCCTTCTCCAAGGGATCTTCCCGATCCAGGAATCAAACTTGGGTCTCCTATATGCAGGCAGATTCTTTAGCGTCTGAGCCACCAGGGAAACCCAAATAAAATGTATAAATATATACAATAAAAGTAATCATATAATTATTTTCTTACTTTTGTCTCTCTGTCACACTAGCCTGCTTTATGAATCATCCTATCCTGGGGCCCACTATGTGCCTGGTACAGAATAGTCCTCAAATAAATATTTGTAGCAAAAAAGATAAGTTTTCTGGCTCAAGATCTAGCACCAATAAAGTGATAAGTGCTAGAACTATCTTAAACAGAGGGTTATTCTCGATGCAAATCAGTAGTCACGAGCCACATGTGAAGCAAACAGTTTTAAATTTTGTTTTAATAGATTTAAATACCCACTTGCATCTAATGGGCAGCGCAGATATAGAATACCTTCATTATTGCAGAGGATGCTGTTGGACATTGCTGGACATGGAGAGAGAACCATCTACGTGGGTGCGTAGATGAGGGTGTCAGAGAAAATGCAGTACTCAGCCAGTGCTGCCTGATAGAATCCGAGCACATTACCCTGCATACTAGCTCTCTCATATCTCTTTTTCTTCCTTATGGTACAGGTATATCACACACATTCTTTTCTTCAGTTATTAAATTAAAAATATAACTTGAAGTTTTAAAAAGCTCTGAAGGGATTGTGTTGAGAATCGCATTACCATAATTGCTGTGGATTCTGCAGCAGCAATTTTTAATTTTAATTCTGTTCCTCTTTGCTATTCAGATGAGTAAGAGGTAGGTGTAGATGATTAAGCTACAGATTCTGTTTTACAAACTTACAAATAGCTCTTTGAGAAACACAATCTTTAAGGACACAGAATGGAGCTATTTCTTTGCTTAATGAGCAAATGGATGTACAGGTGTGGCTAGCGAGGAGCCAGCAGGTGTCTGCGTGTGGGCTCAGTTCTTCTCTCAGCCCCGGGAAGTATGTAGATTTTTACCACTCTTGTTCAGCCTCTGATATGAGTAACAACTTAGACCCAAAAGTTTGATTAAAACTCTTTTCACTTCATATAAAAATTTGTCTCATACTTCAGGGCAATAGCACACTTTCAAATACATTTCTGAAATCCCAGACTGTATACTTCTTAGTGATGGATTCGGCAATGCTACCTGTTAAAGAAAAAGGATGGAGTGGAGCGGAAGGCAAAAGTAATGAAAAAATGCAATTAGAAAGTTATGGAAAACATATTGCTTATGTAAAATGCAATGCCTAGATAATGATAATAAATGTATGTAACAGTGAACTTAGAATATACTCTTATTTGGAAAAATAAATCCTAGATTTTTAAAATAACCTCTATTTTTGTCATTTTAATCCTCATTTGAACAGTAGCAAAATACCCATACCACCTGCTTGGTGACTTTTCTGAAAGGAATTGGTGGTCTTGGGATAGGTTTTCCCTACTATAAGGGTGTTGATCTGACCAAAATAATCACAATTCAGTTTAATTAACTGATTCATGAGAAGTGTTGCTTACCTCAAGTGAGCCAGGCATATTTACCCTAAAGAATGAAAAATACTACTGGAGGGGCTAGACCTAGACTCTTAGTACATAAGGTTTATTATGTTTATTACCTAAATGTGGTTGTGGAGCAGAGTATTCTCAAGCAACTGAATAGAGGAAATGTGAAAAATTAAATACAAAATACAAAACTTCATGATGGGCCTATTGGACTTTTCAAAAGAAGCAGAAGCTTCATCATTTGTGGATTGTGAAAGTAAGAAAAAGCTATGTTGGAAAATATTAGATTTATGTTTTAGGGACAGGAAGCAATAGAAGTTTGTACTTTCACAGGCTCTCAGAATGCCTTCATTCATCACTACATTTTGGTATTTCAGTTCACTGCTCATTAAGGTTATTACCTTAATTTATTTAATCAAAATATTGACTCTATTCTCATGCTGCAAATGACTTGTGACATGATTTGGTTCTTAATATGTTTTTACCAATGAAAGCTAAACAAACTAATGCTTATTTCTCATCATTAAAATACTAATATTTTGATTGTGTTTTTATTTTAGTTTAGAAGGTTTTTATAAAAATTTTTTTTTCTGTGTTTGCAAACAACAAACTTTGAGTTTGTTTCACCAAAATTTATATAATCAGAATCTCCAAATTAAAAACTTAGTTAAGTAACCCATTTGCCCTTTAACTTATCAGCCATTTAATAACAAATCCATGATTCCCTATTACCAATTTGTTTTGCCTGAATTTCTAATAGGTATTTATTTGAGTGTTTGAGATATGGAAAACACATCCCATTGAATACTTAAGACTCCATCTCTGACTTTATGGAATTCAGCAAACATTATTTAAATACAAATAAGGACACTAGCCATTAGTTAAATACATTACCTTATTTTGAAATGTTCTAAGGAATCTCTGACTAATATGGCAGTCTAACTGATTTTTTTAAAGAGACTTTTGGCAAAGTCCCTTTATTTTTTAACTTAATTGAGTTAAAAAACTGAATTGAGACATTGTTTTAAAAGAAAATTTGCAAATTAGTGTTTCAAAACTCTGCAATACTCCTTCCTCTTATCTACAGATATAAAAGACTCAGTGACACTTTATCCAGATGCTTTTGTCTGTGTTTTACGTTGCTGCTTAACAAATCACCACAAACTTAGCAGCTTAAAACAGCACCTATTTCCTTCTTTATTTTTGGCTCAGATGGTAAAGAATCTGACTGCAGTGCAGGAGACCCAGGTTCAATCCCTGGGTCGGGGAGATCGCCTCTAGAAGGTCATGGCAACCCACACCAGTATTCTTGCCTGGAGAATTCCATGGACAGAGGAGCCTGTTGGGGTACAGTCCATGGGGTCTCAAAGAGCTGGACATGACTGAGTGACTAACACTTTCACTTTCACAGTTCTTAGCTCAGATATCCAGGTTGGCATGGCCACATTACATGCTCAGTCTCACCAGACTGAAATTAAGGTGTGGGCCACCTTTTCTTATCTGGAGCTCAGGGTCATCTTCCAGACTCAATCATGTCATTGGAAAAATTCAGTTCCTTGTAATTGTAGGATTGAAGTCCCCATTTTCTTGCTAGCTGTTGGCTAGAGATTCCTCTGGCCTCCTAGGGGTCATCTCAGGTTCTTACCCTATTGGTCATCTCCACTCCCCATTGGAGAACCTCTTTCATGTCGAAACTTTCACACATTTCTAATCTCTCTGACTTCCTATATGTCTTACACCCCCCAAAAAACTCTATCACTTTGAAAGAACTCATAAGACTAGACACACTGGAAAGTTTCTCTATCATAATGTCTACTGATTAGTAACCTTAATTATAGCTACAAAAATTCTTTTTTCTGTGTAACTTAATATAATCATTGAGTAACACCAAGGCTGACCACAGTGGGGCCATCTTAGAATTCTGCATCAGCCAAGATGTACAATTCTTGTCAGTTAATTAAAAAACAGAAAGAACATAAAAGAGAGTGACTGGTGGGATGAGATGACTCATCACCTTATATTGAAATGCTAAGTCAAATAATACCATGTTCAGATTTGATCTAATAATAATATCTTAGGAACTGAAATATAAAAATCAGAACTGATACAGACAGATATAAGATTATAAGGATATGAAGGAATGCTAAGAGTTTTATCATTTGAGAAATGAACTGTCAGGTAAAATGAAGAAAGAACCAGATAATTGAAATGTTATGTGAAATAATTCTTAATTATAAGTGAAAGTATTAAAGTATTAGTCACTCAGTCATGTCCGACTCTTTGTGATCCCATGGACTGTACCCCACCAAGGCTTGTCTGTCCATGGAATTCTCCAGGCAAGAATAATGGAGTGGGTAGCTGTTCCCTTCTCCAGGGATCTTCCCAACCCAGGGATTGAACCCAGGTCTCCTACATTGCAGGCAGATTCTTTTCTGTCTGAGCTACCAGGGGTTGGATCCGGAGGCAGAGGCCATATCATAACTCTGTGCATGGGTCTGCCTGGATACTTAGTTTGCTGCATGTTAAAGCTGAATGCTACTATGTATCTGTGCCACAATGTATGTATGGACTCCCGCTTCACCACTGCCTGAGGTCAGGCTTTGTCCTGTACTGCACTGCCCCCCCATTGTTTCACGGGACTGAAGGGGTGAAAAAGGAAAGGGAGGAGACTGGGGAAAAGACAAATAGGTAAATTTGAGAGAGGACTTTTTTGGTTTGGGGTTTCTAAATGAGAATTTGTGGGTAGAGCGGGGAGAAACACTTTGAGTAGGGACAGGGACATATGAAGGAGGGAGAAAATGAATGTGCCAAGGGAAGAGAAGGAGAAAGTGCCAAAGGATGAAAGTATGGATAGAATCAAGAGAAAGATCCTCAAAGGTAGAATTAAGAGAATGCATGGATTGATTTACTTTGGAAAGGGGAAACATTATTTCTCTGAAATACAGAAAAAGGAAAGAGAACAAGTAGTGGTTTCAGATGAGAGATGTTGAGCCAGTTCATGTAAAGCAGATTTTATCCTGTCATAGTAATGAGACCATTTGTATATATTTCTTCTTCTCTAAAGTGACGAAAATAGTAGGACCAATAGAACAGGGCCCACATGAATATTAAAAACACATATATTATGCTTAGACTAGTACCTGACACATTATAAGTATTCAGAAATCTTAGCTTTTGTATTATTATTATTATTTAGAAAATAACAGTAAAGGTAAATGAGATAAGGTTGTGAACTTAAACATAATATAATGATTTTTGTTGAATAATAGAACTCTACTCCTGGCATTGAACTCCTGGTAAAAGTAAATAGTATTATGCATGGACTACCCAGTTAACATGGTTAATCCTTTTTCTAATAATAGTACTTAACAGCCTGAAAGGTACAGAGAAAGCAGTGGACATCACGATTTATAGAAAGTCAGAAATGAATGCTCTATAATCTGGTTATTCTCACAAAGGTATATATCAAGTTCAGAGTGAGCTAGGAAGTTTAAGTAGGAAAATAACAGATCTAGTTAGAGTTGGAAATTGTGACTGTTTTTTAAGTCTTGGACATGGATGGGGACTGCAGAACTTAAAGTATTAGAAGGCAGAATTAGAGATGACCATCTGCATGACTTAGGCTTTCCAAAGTGAGGTGGAAATGAATATGAAAAAAATTATCACCATGATTAAGGTTGTATTGGTAGCAACAGTACCCACTAGGACAGAAAGAAAAAGTATGGCCCATGCATAAGGGTCTTATGCACTGTTGAAAGAAGTTTTAGATATTAGAAAATAGCAGATGGTATAGACTCCAAAGGGGAGACAGGGTTAGTTGAAGGAAGCTGTTGGAATGGTAGACTAGAAGGGCAATGGAGAACCAGTGATTGTTAACTACTTGTCAAGTTTCAGTAACAGGAGAAACATAACCACTTTAAAAATTGTAGGAATAGTGTCCAATTAATGGAACTTAAGGATTATAGTTCTGGAATTCTAGAATTGTGCTAACCAATACCACAGCCGCTAGCCACATATGGTCATTGACATGTTCAGGTAAAATAAGATTAAAATATTTATTGCCTCAGTTACACTAGCTACATTTCAAGTGTTTAATAGCCACATGTAATTCTACATAGTGGGCAGCAGAGATTTTAGAACATTTTTCTCACTGTAGAATATTCTAATGGATGGTGCTATACTAGAGGTATAGTGGACGTGAGAGTATAGTGCTACAGAAAATAATGAAGCAGAAGAAAACTGTGCTGAATGAGGATATGACCAAGGACATTCTGAATTTTGACTATTTGAAGTATTCTTTTATTATAGCATTTCTGAAATTAGGATGAGTCATGCAATTGATGTGCTCACTTAAAAAGGTAGGGTTTATTTTTTTTTTTCTCATGAAAAACTGTTAACAAATTGATGATGCATCTCATCATCAGTAGCATCTTAATATCAATGGGATAAGGTAAGAACAAAGCCAAAGGGGTTTTCATCTTAGGTATTGATTGCAGAGATAAAGGATCAGGAGTTAACAGGAAGACTGGAGAGAGGTGTTGAAGAGGTGTTGATCATGGGAAATGAGCTAAATTTAGTAAGTACTAACCCTGAGACACCATTCAGAACTTTGGAGTAATGATGTATTGGGAACAATTTAAAATACTTTCTCAGGTTCTAGATTCTCAGATTCTGTTTCTAGATTCTCAGGCCTTCTGCCGACTGAGAATTGGGTTGATGGTGAGTCTCAGGCTAATAGCCTCAGTCATTCTAAAGTACCATCTTGTGGTGCTGATCAAATACCTGGCTTTGGCAACTGTGGCATGGCTTCCTTAAGACTGGTCAGGGAGGGATGAAGAGTAACCCCTCTTCATTTGGATGAAAGGGAGAGAGCTAGATGTATGTCTGGAAAAAAAAAAAAAAAGAGAGAAGCCATTGTGAAAATGGAAGATAACAACAGCCATACATCCATCAAGGTAGCCAATATATTCAAACTTGAGATCTGAACTTGAATGGAGATGAGCTACAAAATACTAGTCTCGGCAGAGGGGGATGTCAGATGGGAGCTGAATGTTTTGTTCTTATTCATTTTGTTCTGTTTTGCTTGTTTTTTTTTTTTGATGTAATAATAACTCTGGCATGCCTTTCTACAGTAAATTATAATAGAATTAAATATCTATTAAAATTTATCTCACATGATTAGTGACAGCTACCAAATAGTTTTTTCCTGGAATTGTATGTTTTGTCTTAATATATACATGTCTGCATTTACATATATTCTTGTGTGTGTGTGTGTGTGTGTGTGTGTGTGTGTGTGTGTATATATATGAAAATAGTGTAGTAGAAGGAATTCTGTCTTCTGAGTCAAAATATTTGATTTTGAACTTGGAGTCTAGTGTGCAGGTTAATTTCAGATTTAACTTCAGCCAAGTTTTATCTTCTGAAGCCTTAGGTCACTTTCTTTTTATTATTATTTTTTAGATCAGTTTTAGGTTTACGGCAAATTGAGAGTGAGTGACAGAGATTTCCCACCTACTTCATGCCCATCACCATGCACAGCCTGGCCCTTTATCAACGTCACTCACTAGAGTGTACATTTTTCACCAAGGATGATCCTACATCAGCACACTTTAATCACCAAGATCCATGGCTTACCTTAATGATCACTCTTGGTGTTGTCCCTTCTGTGGGTTTGGATGTGTATAATAACACATTGCCATCATGATAGTATCATAGTGTTTTCACTGCCCTAAAAATCTTCTGTTCTTCAACCTATTTATTCATCACTTTCATTTAAAAGAGTTAATGTTGGTTTGGCCAACAAGTTTGAGTTTTTCTGTAAGATGTTACCTGTCCTAACTGTTGTGAAGATAGAGGAAATAAGATATATGAAAATATAAGCTACAATGTATAGATATTTTCAACTGTAAAGTGATGTGCCTTTGTTGTCAAAGTTGTCATTTGTTGGTGTCCACCTCTCAAATGTTGCATGCTTGTTGGGTACAGAAATATTGAAAGTTTGACTTCCAGGATTACACAGCCTAATTTAGCACTCTCTCTCTCTTTAAATTTTTAATTAGAGGATAATTACTTTACAATATTGTGATGATTTCTTCCATACATCAACAAGAATCAGCCATAGGTATACATCTTTGTATACCTTATTCTTTGTATATATTATTCTTTGCTGATTTATTATGTAGGGAAAAAAATCAAGTAAAATCATTTAGATACCTGAATCTAAGGAACTCTTGATATGTTAAAAGTCAGATTTGCTAGTTATGAGTGTTTTTGTTTATTATTATGGGTTTTTTTATTTATAATCACAGTTATTTTCAACCCTAGACCCCTCAGGGTAAAGTACTGGGGCTTTGTCACTGCAGGGGAGAGAACAGGGAGTAAAAATGTCACTCAGATTTAATCAGCAAAAACTACCTAAAATTAGCCACAATGCCAAGAACACCCAGTCGTTATTTTACTGCTTTGATAAGCTGAAGGATCATTTATGGACCTCACAAATTTGGTTTCTAATTGTATTCAAAACCTTCACCTGGATGAACATCTATGAAAACCTATAATTCCAGGATGCTGAGGCCACCAAGGTGGAATTCAGCTGACTTATTCAATGCATAGTGGATGGATGAAGGTGTTCTCTCCAGGTATCACTAAGAATATCTGCCAATTTTGAGCTTTTATTTGTAAGAAAAAGACTAAACTAAACCACAGCCACTGAAAGGGATCTGATCTATCCTTCAATCTCTGGGGCTTTCAATTCAGTTCATTTCAGTCACTCGGTAGTGTCTAACTCTTTGCGACCCCATGGACTTCAGCACTCCAGGCTTCTCAGTCCATCACCAACTCCCAGAGTTCACTCAAATTCATGTCCATCGAGTCAGTGATGCCATCCAACCATCTCATCCTCTGCCGTCTGCTCTTCCTCCCGCCTTCAATTTTGCCCAGCATCAGGGTCTTTTCCAGTGAGTCAGTTCTTCGCATCAGGTGGCCACAGTATTGGAGTTTCAGCTTCAGCATCAGTCCTTCCAATGAATATTCAGGACTGATCTCCTTTAGAATGGACTGGTTGGATCTCCTTGCTGTCCAAGAGACTCTCAAGAGTCTTCTCCAACACCGCAGTTCAAATGCATAAATTCTTCAGTCCTCAGCTTTCTTTACAGTCCAACTCTCCTATCCATACATGACTCCTGGGAAAACCATAGCTTTGACTAGATAGGCATTTGTTAGCAAAGTAATGTCTCTACTTTTTAATATGCTATGTATGGATATGAGAGTTGGACTGTAAAGAAAGCTTAGTGCCAAAGAATTGATGCTTTTGAACTGTGGTGCTGGAGAAGACTCTTGCGAGTCCCTTGGACTGCAAGGAGATCCAACCAGTCCATCCTAAAGGAGATCAGACCTGGGTGTTCATTGGAATGACTGCTGTTGAAGCTGAACCTCTAATACTTTGGCCACCTGATGCGAAGACCTGACTCATTTGAAAAGACCATGATGCTAGGAAAGATTGAGGGCAGGAAGAGAAGGGGACTACAGAGGATGAGATGGTTGGATGGCATCACCGACTCAGTGGACATGGGTTTGTGCGGACTCTGGGAGTTGGTGATGGACAGGGAGGCCTGGCATGCTGGAGTCTGTGCAAAGAGTCAGACATGACTGAGCGACTGAACTGAACTGAACTGAGGTTGGTCATAGCTTTTCTTCCAAAGAGCAAACATCTTTTAATTTTATGGCTGCAGTCACCATCTGCAGTGATTTTGGAGCCCAGAAAAATAAAGTCTCTCAGTGTTTCCATTGTTTCCCCATCTATTTGCCATGATGTGATGGGACCGGATGCCATGATCTTAGTTTTCTGAATGTTGAGTTTTAAGCCAACTTTTCACTCTCCTCTATCACTTTCATCAAGAGGCTTTTTAGTTCCTCTTCACTTTGTACATAAGGGTGGTGTCATCTGCATATCTGAGGTTATTGATATTTCTCCCGGCAATCTTGATTCCAGCTTGTGCTTCATCCAGTCTGGGATTTCTCATGATGTACTCTGTGTGTAATTTAAATAGCAGGGTGACAATATGCAGCCTTGATGTACTCCTTTTCCTATTTGGAACCAGTCTCTTGTTCCATGTCCAGTTCTAACTGCTGGCTTTTGACCTGCATACAGATTTCTCAAGAGGCAGGTCAGGTGGTCTGGTATTCCCATCTCTTGAAGAATTGTCCACAGTTTGTTGTAATCCACACAGTCAAAGTGTTTGGCATAGTCAATAAAGCAGAAGTAGATGTTTTTCTGGAACTCTCTTGCTTTTTCAGTGTTGCAGTGCATGTTGTCAATTTGATCTCTGGTTCTTCTGCCTTTTCTGAATCCAGCTTGAACATCTGGAAATTCACGGTTCACGTACTATTGAAGCCTGGCTTGGAGAATTTTGAGTATTACTTTGCTAGTATGTGAGTTGAGTGTAATTGTGCAGTAGTTTGAACATTCTTTAGCATTGCCTTTCTTTGGGATTGAAATGAAAATGGACCTTTTCCAGTCCTGTGGCCACTGCTGAGTTTTCCTAATTTGCTGAGGCTTAGCGGTGTTTGAAAAACTAGCAAGGACAGATCTCAGTCTAAGAAACTAAATCCAAGACAACAATCTCAAATTAAGGAAGGAAATGATTGCAATGTTGAGTCTGGGAGTGTTTTGTAGGCCTATAGCTCTAACCTGGTCTGACTGAACTTTTAAAAAGTAGAGTAGAAATATGTTTGCACTCCAAGTCTCGGGGAGAATAGAAGGAATTAGGGTTTTAAATGTTTTTTCTAGGTTCCCATAGGAAAGAATTCTGACAGCACAATCCTAGCTCCATTTATCTTTTAATATAAACCACAGCATACTTAACAGAGTTTGAAATTGTTTATTGCTTTCCATGCTGGCAGTTTTGCCATTCCCTTCATCTTCCATAATGTTTTCTTCAGTAAGAGTTCTAAAACCAAAAATAACCTTGTAATTTACTGTCTTGAGTGAATTTGGACTCCAATTAGGCAAAACAGGCAGCAACTGAGCTTTGTGGTTCTTAGCCTTTGTGCATTTAAAAAATATCCATCCTCAAAGATTCTAATTTCACCTGGGCCTGTGTATCGAGTTTTTCTAGCTCTCCAAGGGATTCTAATGTGCAGCCAAGAATGAGAATCACAGCCATTTCCCCTCATCCTCAACCTTCCTCAGATCCATTGTCCTTGACCACTCACTCCCATGGCCACTGTCAAACCTTGTGATTGTCTAGAACTGCTGCAACCAACCTTGAAATCCTAAACATCCCACATCCTCAGCATATCTTCCTTTCTTTTTCATGCCTTTTATTACATGGAAGACCCAGTAGTCTGATATTTCAACTGCTCTACTGCTAAAACCTTCACTGTTGCCCTTCCCCAGTAGGAAGTTCAAAGTCAAGATTACTCTACCTGGTGCTTTCCCTGTTTTGACCCCTAGTATTTACAGAGGAAATTACGGTCACCTACAGTGGTACCACAGCAAAGTCATAGTCTCTAGTCTCAGCTGAAGGGAGCTCCCAAACACGATTTGTTCCTCTAGTCACCTGTGTCTCCATTTCTCCCATTCAAGGGCCCTTCTCTCCCCCTGTGCCTGTGCCCAAGAACCCCTGTGCCTGGAATCTTACTATCTTCCTCTTTAGTGGACTTGCTCTTTCACGTGTAATTCTTGTGTCGTTGGCTCTCCATGTATTGGTTCTTTAACTTCAGTCTTCATGACAGCGTGGATAAACCTGGAGGACATCAGGCTAAGTTGAAATAAGCCAGATGCAGTAAAGGCAAGCACTGCATGATTTCACTAATATGTGAAATCTATAAAAGGAAAAAAAAAAAAAGGTAAATGTTGAACTCACAGTAACAGAGGCTAGGGGTCGGGGAAGATATTGATCAAAGGGTGCAATCACTTACAGTTATAAGAAGAATTAATTCTGGGACCTAAGGTATTAATACACAGGAGGTAAAGAGTTCTAAAGATTCCACCAGCAATGCAGGAGATGCAGGAGACTCAGGTTCGATTCCTTGGTCGGGAAGATCCCCTGGAAAAGAAAATGGCAACCCATTATAGTATTCTTGCCTGGGAAATCCCACAGCCAGAGAAGCCTGGCAGTATTCAGTTCATGGGGTGGCAAAGAGTTGGACGTAACGAGCAACTAACTCTTCAATTTATTCATGGTGCTATCATTGTCAGATTCATAGATCAGTACTAGCTTTTCATCTCTTGTCCATGTTAGAGTATAATGTTTAGTGTGGTGATTGTGGAAAAGTGTTAAGTAAATAACTTTTATTATACAGGCTGCAGCACTGGTTTCCAAATTGTGCTCTGCATGGTTGTAGATTCTCAGCCATAGCAGTTCTCTCCGTATCCAATTTACCCAGAGAAATATTGTTGCTCGTTGTTGCTAAGTCGCATCCTCCTCTTTGTGACCCCTTGGACTGCAGCACGCCAGGCTTCCCTGTCCTTCACCATCTTCCAGAGTTTGCTTTGGGAGAGAAATGTTGGAAATGTACCTATTGAAAATAAAACTTTTCGAAATGTTGAAAGATAGATATATATATATATATATTAGTCATAATGCTGATAGCAAATAAAGAGACAATCTATACCCTCAACAACTGGAAATAAGAAATTTGATGGATATTTTTAAAAAAATGACAGTAAATACAAAATATTATGTCCTCATATTATCAAATACTTTAAAATCTTGGATAGCTGAATCATTATTAAATCTAAATAATACACTGATAAGTTAAACACTTGATTATCTTTGTTAGAATATGTATAGGGTTGGCCAAAAAAGTCATTCAGATTTTTTTCTATAAGATGTCATGTATGGACTTTTTGGCCAGCCTAACATATGTACAAGAATCCTTTCTCATATTAATTTTAGCTCTTGAAATGCATAAAGTAGAAGATAAAAAGAACTATAATCTCCATGGGAGCAGCTTTATACCAAAAATCACAGAAGCAATTCTGTGTACAACTTGCCAGAATATTAAATTTTAGATTAACTTTATTTTCACAAATAAAATTGGAAAAGACCAGGGCCCATGGTTTGGGAGAACTGCTAGTGTACTTTATGTCATTGTAGAAACTCTGATGACTTGGAGATAGCTTTTTTATAGATAGTTCCTAATTCTTTAATTCAATATGAGTTGCCAATTTGGTAAATTGCTATATTTTATTTATCACACAGTTATAATTTCTAATGGTTTGAAGAGTCATAGATCTAACCACATCAATACTTGGCTCATTTTTGAAATGGAAAGAAAGTGCTGAAACACCACAGCACTGTGCTAAATTCTTCAAAATGGAAAAACAACTGGTTTATATGTAAAGTAAAGTAAGAATCAAATGGGTGGAAATGACTGCATTTTTGAAATTCCATTGTAAATTACAGTCTAAAATATTTTTTAAAAATAGCATGTTTGCAAACATAGTTGACTTCCACTGGGAGTTAGAGGCCTTGTAGCTTGATTTTACTGTTCAGACAGATTGTGGACACTTACAGAAGATACACTTTTCCTAAGCCCTGGAAGGCCATTTTGAGTACATCTGTGACAATTTACTAAGTCTATTGGAAACTCCGTACTTGAAAGACTAAGTTAGATTAGACTGGTGTAAACTAGATCCTTTCTAAGGCCTTTCAAGTACTATTATAAAATCATTATACCCATCAGATATTTCACCATATCTCAAATACAAAATTGATTTTGAATGCATCAAGCATAAATAATTATTTTTCCCTGAACATAGATTTAAGGAATCAGGTGGGAGGAAAGAACTTCATAAAATGTTGGTGGTATTTTATAAATCTTTAAATATTTTGAGGAGAGAACCCAGTTTAATAATTCACAACATAATCCTCTTTTGGTATAAACTCAGTTCTGTCTAGTTAACTAGAGAGTTGAGAGTGTAAGTGGGCAGTCTAAAGAATTTTAAACTTCCTAGGATTATGTTCGGAGAAGGCAATGGCACCCCACTCCAGTACTCTTGCCTGGCAAATCCCATGGACGGAGCGGCCTGGTGGGCTGCAGTCCACGGGGTCGTGAGGAGTCGGACACGACTGAAGCGACTTAGCAGCAGCAGCAGCAGGGTTATGTTCAAAATAAGCCTATAGCAAAACCAGGATGTCAGATTATCTGGGGCCGCAGAGACTGCAGGGTGAACTGTGATGTTTGATGAGGTTCCCTTCATCACAATGGAAGGGGCAGCAAGACAAGTTCAAGCAAACATGAGCACTTTTGGTCACATTGATCTTGTTTTGAATGTACTCGCTGAGTCTGTGTACACTGAGTATCCTGAAAATATTGAGGGGTCAGCAAGGCATATTTGAGTCTGCTGTTTCCTAAGGTGTCTCATAGCCTTGAGTGGTTCATGGGGGATTTAATCCATGTGCTTATGATTCATTTACACTAGACTCATCAAAATGTCATAGGAAGATATTGAATGTCCCAGAAACCATAAAGTTTACGAGGCCACTTCAAGCATTTATCTCTGAACCAGAAAGTCAGAGTGTACCAGGAACACTCAGCATTCAAACATAACGGCGGCAATTTCATATCTTCTGATATGTCCTAGGAAACCTTAGAATAGATTCAGAATTTCTAAACTCCAAATTCTAGCCTAACATGTACATATACTAATGGCATCCCAGTAACATGTGCAGGGCTGGAATGAGAATATTTAACATTAAAAATATCTGAAAGCCACATTTTTAATATTTTGAGTATCTGCACAGTGACCTGAGGCCCTATGGATTTAAAGTTAAGTCCCTTCCAGGTTGAAGACCAGAAAAACACCTGGTACTTTAAAAATTTTCACTCCCTAAAAAGGACATTATTCCTATGTCAGAGTAATTCATTGACTGTAATATTATGTCATTTAAAAAATGCTTTAAAATGTATAATACATCTGATTAAATAAATGTGTCTGGCATTATAAGCTCCATTCATAAAAATAAAAATGGAATTACATGTAACTTTGAATATTGTTGCCTTAGTTGCAGTAATATAGATCTGGTGATAGCTCTGAGCTCTGATAGTGTTCAGTAATAAAAGAGTGCTGGTGTATAGCCCGTGTAGCTCTATTTTATCTTTTCATTCATCATTTACACACTTGAAAGAAATCTTTGACTTGAGTTTTTAGTAAAAACCAAACCAAACCAAACCATAATTGCTATTATAACACAAAGCATGACGAATGGCACTGAAACATGTGTAATAGCATATAAGAAATTAATTGCCAGTCCAGGTTCAATGCAGGATACAGGATGCTTGGGGCTGGTGCACTGGGATGACCCAGAGGGATGGTGCGGGGAGGCAGGTGGGAGGAGGGTTCAGGATGAGGAACATGTGTACACCCATGGCGGATACATGTTGATGTATGGCAAAACCAATACAATATTGTAAAGTAATTAGCCTCCAATTAAAATAAATAAATTTATATTTTAAAAATAAAAAAATAAAACATTATGCAGGCAAAAAAAAAAATGGGCATAAAATTCAGTTCTAGTTTTTCTCCAAAAGTAAGATGTTTTCTCCAGCATAATTCTCTTCCTATCTAATTCTATATATTTTCATTTTAAAATGCTGTTTTCCTACAGGGTAACATAACCACATAGTATTCTTTGAACAAAATGTGTATCCCATGGTCAGGTCAGTTCCATCAGGGCAGAAACTAAAAAATAGACCACAATTTATTTAAATTATGTGGTTGTTTGGAAGTATGTTTAACTTACACAAGTGTGTTGTGAAATGTGAGTAGAGAACAGTTTTCACTCTTAGTAAACTGTAATTCAGATAATTCATTTTTTAAAAAAAACTGTGAGCCAAAGATTAAAATAGTTTCCACTGTGTAACATTATTAACATAATTTGATGACAGTCTTAAGAGAATTTAATTTTGGTGAACTAATTTAGAGTTGGTTAATTTTGCAGATTTCATAATTTCTGGCATCTCATTTCCTTTTTTTGTCAAACCATTTTTTAAAATAATTTATTATCATTTTACACTTCTTTGTCAGTTTCTGCTGTACAGCAAAACGAATCAGCCATATGTATACATATATCCTGTCTTTTATGGATTTACTCCCCATTTAGGTCACCAAAGAACATTCAGTGGAGTTCCCTGTGCCATACAGTGGCTCTCATTAGTTAGCTATTTTATATATAGTCATGTGTATATGGGAAAAGGCAATGGCACCCTGCTCCAGTACTCTTCCCTGGAAAATCTAATGGATGGAGGAGCCTTATGGTAGGCTGCAGTCCATGGGGTCGCGAAGAGTCACGACTGAGCGACTTCACTTTCACTTTTCACTTTCATGCATTGGAGAAGGAAATGGCAACCCACTCCAGCGTTCTTGCCTGGAGAATCTCAGGAACGGGGGAGCCTGGTGGGCTGCCGTCTATGGGGTCACACAGAGTCGGAAACAACTGAAGTGACTTAGCAGCAGCAGCAGCAGAAGCAGCAGCATGTGTATATGTAGATCTCCATCTCCTCATTCACCTTCCCATTCCCTTTTGGTATCTTATGTTTGATCTCTATATCTGTGTCTGTTTTTGCTTTGCAAATAAGATCATTTACCATTTTTGTAGATTACACATATATGTGTTAATATTTGTTGTTCAGTAGCTCACTTGTGAACTCTTTGCGACCTCATGGACTGCAGCACGCAAGGCTTACCTATCTATCACCATCTCCAGGAGCTTGCTCAAACTCATGTTTTGTCTCGGTGATGCCATCCAACTATCTCATTCTCTGTCGTCCTCTTCTGCCTTCAGTCTTTCCCAGCATCAGGGTCTTTTCCAGTGAGTCAGGTCTTTGCATCAGGGGGCCAAAGTATTGGAGTTTCAGCTTCAGTATCAGTCCTTCCAATGAATATTCAGGACTGATTTCCTTTAGGATGGACTGGTTTGATCTCCTTGCAGTCCAGGGTACTCTCAAGCATTTGCTCCAACACCACAGTTCAAAAGTATCAATTCTTTGGTGCTCAGCTTTCTTTATGATCTGACTCTCACATCCATACATGACTACTGGAAAAACCATAGCTTTGACTAGATGGTTCTTTGTTAGCAAAGTAATGTCTTTGCTTTTAAATATACTGTCTAAGTTTGTTATAGTTTTTCTTCTAAGAAGCAAACATCTTTTAATTTCATGGCTGCAATCACCATCTGCAGTGATTTTGGAGCCCCAAAAATAAAGTCTGTCACTGTTTCCATTGTTTCCTCATCTAGTTCCTTATGAAGTGATGGGACTGATTGCCATGATCTTAGTTTTTTGAATGTTGAGTTTTAAGCCAACTTTTTCACTCTCCTCTTTCACTTTCATCAAGAGATTCTTTAGTTCCTCTTTGCTTTCTACATAAGGATGTTGCCATCTGCATATCTGAGGTTATTAATATTTCTCCCGGCAATCTTGACTCCAGCTTGTGCTTTATCCAGTCAGCATTTTGCATGATGTACTCTGCATATAGTTAAATAAGCAAGGTGACAATATACATCCTTGACATATTCCTTTCCTAGTTTGGAAACAGTCCATTGTTCCATGTCCAGTTCTAATTGTTGCTTCTTGACCTGCATACAGATTTCTCATGGGGAAGGTAAGGTGGTCTGGTATTCCCATCGCTTGAAGAATTGTCCACAGTTTGTTGTGATCCACACAGTCAAAGGCTTTGGCGTAGTCAATGAAGCAGAAGTAGATGATTTTATGGAATTCTCTTCCTTTTTCGATGATCCAGTGGATGTTGTCAATTTGATCTCTGTTTCCTCTGCCTTTTTAAAATCCAGCTTGAACATCTGGAAGTTCCCATGTTAGGGAAGTTTTTGACTATAATCTCTTCAAATCTTTTCTCAGACCCTTTCTCTTTGCTTCTTCTGGAGCCCCTATAATTTAAAATGTTGTTGCTTTTAATGTTTTTCCAGAGGTCTCTGAGATTGTCTTCATTTATTTTCTTTCTTTTTCTTATGCTCTGCAGCATTTATTTTCACCATTCTATCTTTTAGCTCACTTATCTGTTCCTCTGTTTTTGATTCCTTCTAGTTTATTTTTTCATTTCAGTTATTGTGTTGTTCATCACTGATTGTTCTTTAGTTCTTCTAGTTCTTATTAAACATTTCTTTTATCTTCTTGATCTGTAGCTCTGTTCTATTTCTGAGGTCTTGGATCATCTTTACTGTCATTACTCTGAATTCTTTTTCAGGTAGATTGCCTGTGTCCTCTTTGTTTAGTTGATCTTGCACATTTTCACCTTACTCCTTCATCTGCAACATATTTCTCTATCATCTCATTTTTGTCTAACTTACTGTATTTATGGCCTCTTTTCTACAGGTTGCGGAGTTGTAGTTCTTCTTGCTTCTGTTCTCTGTCCACTGGAGGGCAAGTTTGGTCCAGGGGCTTGTGTAGTTTTCCTGGTGGGAGGGACTAGTGCCTGTGTTCTGGTGGGTGTTCTAAGTCTTTTCCTTCTAATGGTCAGCGCTGTGTTAGATGGTGTATTTTGAGGTTTCTGTGGGCTTACTATGACTTCAGGCAACCTACTTGCTGATGAGTAGGGCTGTGTTCCTATCTTGCTGGTTGTTTGGCATGAGGTGTCCAGGATTAGAACCTTCAGGCAATTGACTGGAGCCAAGTCTTGGTGTTGAGATGGATACCGCTGGGAGAGGACATGCTGATTAATATTCCCTAGACCCAGGAAGTCTCTGGTGATCCAGCACCCTGGATTTAGTGCTCCCACCTCAGAGGTGCTGACCTGTGGCTAAGCAGCCAAGAGCCCACAAGCCACACAGCACAGCCAGAGAAAAATGAATGAAAAAAAGAAAAAGAAGATGAAAAGACAAAACCCAAAACATATAGCCAAAACAAACCAACAATAGTATCAATACCAGAAAAAGAAGAAAAATGAAAAACAAACAATAACAACAACAACAAACCAAGGGGATTAAAAACTAAAACATGAAAACAATCAATAAAGACTAAACAGACAAAAATGAACAAAACAAAAACAAACAGTAAACTAAAAAATAGCAAAGGAAACCTAAAGCAAACACATAAAAATTATCAAAAACAAAAAGAACAAAACAAGAAATACAAAACAACAAAAAAGTAAATATAGAGAAAAAATTAAAGATAAAAAATAATAAAACAACTGAACATAATGAAACAAAAAAAGCATAATAGTAGTAATGTTTTCCTGTGGCCTCCTCTGTCAGTGTCCTTGCTCCACAGCGAACCACAGCCAGCCTCTCCCTCTCCAGGAGGCCCAATACCACCACTTGCTAGGTATCTGGATTGCTGTGAGCACTGGCGCCAGCTCAGACTCTGGCCTTTCTCAAATCCCTCATGTACTTGTCCCCAAAGTCCACTGCTGCTAAGCTAGACTGGTCTCAGTTGTGGGAGCACTCACTGCCTATTCAGATATTCCACTGGTGCAAGATTTATCAAGCTGATTGCAGGGATTTGATCTGTGGCATGTACAGGTGGACAGAGAGATTTCCATTCCTTCACCTTAGTCATACCGCCTTTGGAGCTCAGCTTTGGTTTTGCCCCACATCTTCTTGGGTGCCATCTGTTCTCTGCCCAGGGGACAGGGAGGCCAAAGCAACAGCTGATTAGAGCACACTTACTCAGACCCAAGAAGGGGATGGTGGCCACAACTGGAGTGTGTGCACAAAAGTGTCTGTGGTGATGGCAGATGGCAGCGAGCTGCTTCAGACTTGGACATGCTCGCTCTGGTGGAGATTCCTTCTGGTGCCCATGGAGGCAGGGGCTAGCAAGTAGGCGCAGTGGTGGCCCTGTCTCTTGAATGCCACTCAACAGTGGTGCCTCGTTTTGTAGTCAGACCACACTTCCTCTAGGGATATTCCTGGCCCATGGAGCCCCTCCCTCCTACCCACTTTGTTGTCTTCACGCAGCTAACAGCAGCCCTTTTCCCAGATATACTCTTAACGTCACGCTTTAGCACTCGGCCCCTCCCAGCTTTGGTGGATTCCTGTCTCAGAAAGGGGCACTCAGGGCTTATTCCTGAGGAGGCTTTGGCATGGGCAGTGGGCAGGACTCTGGAGCCTACTCAGGCTTGAGGAGGAGGCTTTGGTTTGAGGGACAGACAAGCCTGCCCAGATGGGTGCCACTCCCAGTGCCCATGGAGGCTGCAGCTTGTGGTGGGGAAGGCGGTTGCAATGTTGGCCCCACCTCTTGGGCACCACTTAACAATGCTACCTTGCTTCTTTGGTGTCCTAGGCTTCCTCTGCAAACTTTCTTGGTTGTGGAGCTTTATACTCCTCCCCCTTCAGGCTTTTTCACTGCCAACAGCTCCCCTCCCTGGGTCCTCACTCCAAGCCTCACTCTCCAGCACCCTGCCCCATCCACAACAGGAGACACACGACTCAGACTGGGGTGCGCAGGGCTGTGACACGGATCATGAGTGCAGTTCTTACTTTGTCCAGCTTCCACAGACTATCTGCTGCCTTCCCTTCAGTCCCCTGAAGGTCTCTTTGTATCCCATCTAATTTCCTCACCCTTCAGGGTTTTTCTGAGTGCTGGAATCTCTCCTCACCTTCCGCTTCCTGTCAGGGTGCTGGTCCCTTTTTTGATTTGTCTTTTATGTTTTTATTTATTTTGTTCTTCCCAATGGCAAGGGGATTTTTCTTGTCCTTTTGGGTGTCTGAAGTCTCCTGCTCATGTTCAACAGGTTCTCTGTGAGAATTACTCCAAGTGTAGATATATTCTCGATATACTTGTGAGGAGAGATGAATTCCACATCCTCCTATTCCATCATCTTGACTCTTCTGAAATCCTTTTCCTTCCTTTATTGTTTCTGTTTCATCAGCTGCTTGACTCTCCAAAATATGCAACTAAGTTGAATGGCCATCCAGGTGGAAGTTTATTGGTATATGAAGCCTGTGACCAAATAAAAATTACAAAGCAGGTATGCCTCCACACTGACACTCAAGCCCAATCAAAGAAGAAATACTATCTTTACTAAGATTTCAGGGCATCTCACCCTCCTGGTTTTCCTTTCTACTGTGATTATTCAGTCTCATTTTCCTTTGTTGCTTCTTTCCTAGCTCCTCAGATTGTTAGCATTGATGTGTCTCAAGCTTAGTCAGTGGACTCTTCTGTCCTTTTTCTGCATATCTCCTACCTGACCTCATGTAATCCTACAACTTTAAAGTCTATAGGCTATTGTCAAATGTCTACCACCAACCTGGACTTCTCCTCTGAATAGAGACTTTAATATTGAATTGCCTGCCTACTATTTCCACTTGGATGTCTACCATATATCTGTAGCCTAACTCTCCCATAACCAAAGTCTAGTTCTTTTTTACCAAACCAAGCTTCTCCTATGCACTTCCCCATCTCAACGCCAAACTTTGCAATGATCACTACCTTCTCCCCGTTTCTCTCCACCCTGTTCCCCATCTAGTTCAATTAGCAAATCCAGCCAGCTGCCTCGCAGAATGTAACCCAGAATCCGACCATTTCTTACCACCTCCATTGTTATCAGCTTGGTCCTGGCCATGGATCTTTGTCACCAGTCTCTCTGGACGTGCAGCCCTGCCCTCCCCTATGCCCACTTCAGTCTGCTCTCCACACAACAGGGAGTGGCACTACTGAATCTAGATTGTGTCAGGTCAGTCCTTTACTCAGAACTTTTCAATGACCTCTGATCATTATCAAAATTAAAATCCTTATAACAGCCTACCACCTGTGGGTTGTTATAACGCTGTGGGTTGTTGGCTGATTCAGTTCCTTTTCCTGCTGTGGTCCAGTCACACTGACTTCCTCCTATTCCTCCAACTCTCCAAGCACAGTCCTGCTTTGGGGGCTTTATAATTTCCATTACTTCAGACCAGAACTTCCCATTAATCCCTGCTTTATTTCCTTATATCATTTGTTCTTTATTCAAATATTTTTAGTGAGGTCTTTCCTGTTCATCCTCTTTAATAATTAGATCCACACCATCCCTGTTCCTGGAACTCTTCAGGACACTTCCTTTAAAATTTTTCTCCTTAGAACTTATTACCGTGTAAATAAGTCTATAGATTTTGCTTCATTGTTTTACTTTCTGTCCCTCCTCCCCCAGCTAGAAGGAGGGTCCTGGTCTATTTTCAGCTCACTGCTATATTCCCAGCTTCTAGAGTAGTTCCTAGAACATGGGGTTGTTAAGAAATATTTGTTGAATTAAAGAATAATGAATGATTACTGCTCATCTTTCACTCCTTAAGTGGAAGCAGGAAATATAGAAATATGAATTATTAAATTATCAGAGTTTCCCATATTCATATGTAAATGTAATAATCCAATTTGATTGTTGGGATATATCAAAAATAATTGAGAACATGCATTTTTAAAAGCTTGATCACTTTTTTTTTAATCTAAGAAAGACCTGCTGTCGGTGAAGAAATCAGAATTATATTGAATTAATTGTTTCTAGGTCATTAGTGAACTTGATTGTGCTGTTACTCTCAAAGCGCTAAATATAGCATATATTGAACTGAAGGTCCTTCATGATCCTTGAAACTTCCTTGCATTTCTAAAGAAATACCCAGACTTATGGGAAGAAGTTTTAATGAGACATTGTACTGTTCAGGAGA
This sequence comes from Bubalus kerabau, assembly GCF_029407905.1. NCBI lineage: Eukaryota > Metazoa > Chordata > Mammalia > Artiodactyla > Bovidae > Bubalus > Bubalus kerabau. The sequence goes on from NC_073641.1 coordinate 21,576,674, forward strand.
GAGGAAATCATAGTCTTTGACCTCAGGGGCATTGATGAAATAATAGAGTGAAAGCTCTAGGGAAATTAGTTTTTAGGAAGTGGAATCCAGTGGCTCATTGCACATTCTAAATAGCATCAGAGTAAGAATGACAGTCTGGCTGATTGGGTTTAGTGATGTGGGTAGATTTGGCTGTTATATCATCCGAAGTAGATTGAAAACCCCCAAATATCAGTGAGATCTTATGAAGGTATGAGGACTATTGAGCAACAATTCATTCTAGGACTCCATTTAAGTGAGAACAGCAGGTGGGCTAAGAGAGATCAGGGCAGTTTCAGTATTGGAATTCTAATCATTGAGGACAGATAATCTTAAATATGTTCTTATGCCTATCCTGACTTGTTCAATCCACAGATATTTCTGGCACAATTACTGTGTATTATGTATCATGGAATTAATAGAAAGTCAACACAGCAGTGACCATGACAGATACGTTCCCTGGCCTCATGCAGCTTCTGTCCTAGTGAGGGAGTCAGACACATATATAAGTGCTGATTGTGATGGGTACTTGAAGGGAGAATAGAAGGGAGAGAGAACAGCAGGGCTACAAACCAGGTTGTCATGAAAAGCAACTCTAAAGGTTCAGTGCTAGTCCATGAGGTATTTATGTAAACCCTGTATGTGGATCCTCTGTAAGGAATTCAGATTTGCCATCCACTCCCACTTCTTCCCACTCTCTAAGATACCCTGTCCCCTTTCCTTCTGCCAGTGCTTTCCATTCTTCTCCACCATCTATCTCCTCACTCTCTGCCATTATCAATTCTCTCCTATTTTGAAATAAAACCATCACATTTGAATTCTTCTCTTCAGCTTTATTTATTTTATTTCCTCACCACCAAAATCCTCCCACAGTCCCCTCTTAACCCCTTGTTAACTTTGTTTCATTGAGATGTGTTTAAATGGGTTTTGGAGACAAAGATCTATGAAAAGGACTGATGCGCATGCATTTAAAGTTTTAATTCAGCCAAACTACTGACATCTCTGTTTCAGGTACCATGCCATTTTCATTACATTATAAGCTGCTCCATCTTAAAATAATAACTATGTGATAATGTCAATTACTCCGTTTCTCACAATATGTGGCAGCTGAGGACAGATTAAACTCTTCGAGGCTAAAATAAAGCTCTTCCCCAAAGAATTTTAAATCCTTAAGCTGAGACTTGATCAAGGTAGAACCACATACTGCCACATGACACAGTGTGGATATGGAATGGATTATTATCATAAATAAATAATAAATAATAACGTGGTGGTGTTTTGTTTGGTGTTTAATCTCCCAGCAGGTGGGTGTAAATTGGTGGTGGTGGTTTAGTCGGCAAGTCGTATCCGATTCTTGTGATCCCATGGACTGTAGCCCTCCCGGCTCCTCTGTCCATGGGATTCTCCAGGCAAGAATACTGGAGTGGGTTGCCGTGTTAATTAGGTCTCATTAAAATAAATTTTCCAGTTTTGGTAGCTATATGCCAAACTGCTGGAGAGTGAATCTGAGAGATTATTGCATAATCTCTTTCATCCAAGCATCTCTGAGTCTCTTAGGAGCAGCTGACAATCACTCCTACGTGGATCTGCCTAGGATACACTGACCTCAGCTCTACCAGTGACATCAACCCACATTCCTTGGTCTCTAGAGCACCTGGCAACAGACACGAGCAAGATCATTAGCTGTTAGTTCTCTCTATTCCATCCAGGGTGGTGCCAGCATATTATTCTCTTTCAAAGTAGAAAGGAGAATGCATCGTCTCTTCTAGTTCTCTCAAGGGAGTCCAATTGCTGTGCTTCTTGATAGCTCATCATGTTTTAAGAAATTAGTTTTTTTAAAAAAAAAAGTCTTCCGGTTCTCACCCAACCGTTTGTCTTTGCAGATTGTGACTTGGAGAGTTCATATGCCCATCACCACAGTCTACTCAAAATCATTGTACCTTTCAGAACCCAGGCTTTATAGCTGAATCTAGTTATTCATACTAGATTTGTTAGATTTTCTTAGAGTTAATTCCTATCCAAACACTTACTTTCTGTTTTAGTGAGAATGGTTTACATCATGCTACAACAAAGAACTCCAAAATCTCAGCTGCTTAAAACAATATAAATTTATTCCTCATTTATGCTGTGTATTCATCATAGATTAGAAGTGCATGGGGGAGGGCGTTCTGCTCTTAGAGACACAGCTAAAGGGAAACTTCACCATGTGGAAAGTTTCCAGTCATAGTGGCACAGGAGAGGGACACTACATACTGGCTCTTAGTGGTTTTCCCCTGAAAGTGCCATGCATTACTTCTGCTCAGGTTTCCTTGGCTATAGTCAAGGTGACCACAGCTGACTTCAAGGGACCAAGAAAATGCAAATCCTGCCTTATCCATGAAGGAGGAGAATTGGAAATATTGGTAAGTAGTGCTAGTGATGATCACACCTCCTTCCTTGAATTTTACATCTATAACCTTCTCCTCTATCCCTGTCCATTCCTGCTGCTTATGATATAGCTCAATGTGTATGGCCTTCAAGCATGTAAATAGCTCAAAGTTCTTCCATATTTAAGTGAGTGGTTCTAGCTTAGGGTCTCTCTTGAATTGTTGGCTTGGACTTCAGTCATCCCAACGTCGCTGCTTTTAAGGTCACTCATACAGTTGTCAGCTTAGTTCCCAGCCATGTGGGCCTCTCCATACGGCTGCATTTAATATGATAGCTTGCATCCTCCAGGCTAAGAGATCAAAGAGAAAGAGATATCTTAAAACAGGATGCTGCTACAGTCTTTTAAATTTTATCTTGAAAGTGGCACGCCATCACCTTTTGGCCTATGATGAACCCTGGTACAGTATGGGACAAGAGACGCTACAAAGATGAACATACAGGGCTGAGGGTAGTAATTGGGAACCACCTTGGAGTCTAGCTAGCACTGCCCTTTAAGAAGGTTCCTCACTTCCCATGTAAATCCATGGCTGCAATAAAGGCTTTCTGAATCCCAAGCAGTGTACCCAACATAGAGCAAATATAATTTACAATTTCCCTCTAGGAGGTCACTTCATTTAGACTTTGTTGGTCTTCTTGTTGATCTTCTATCGTTGGTTTTCTTCTATGCAATTAAATGTTCTTGTATCTTAATTATTTTCTGTGTCCCATACCCGGCAAAGTATATTTACTCTTCTATAGAACATTTGCTTTATTTATGTTCTAATTGCTGTTTTTAAGTCACTTATGTTTAGGTCGCAGTTGTACTTTAAATGTTAGCAGACATAATATATAGCAAATAAGAGCAAATAAATACTTGATATTTTTCCTGCCCCTTTCTATAGAAGGATGAGCTATGTGAGCTAAGCATGACTTTAAATAGGATGCTGGGAGGAATTAGAAATTGTAGCACGGTCACAGAAACCCCACATTACAATCCATCCTTGTCAGCACTCTCATTCCACATACCAGCATTCCTTTCTGGTTAATGGAAAAATCGTTGAAAGATATTAGAGGGGAAATAAAATTGTGTAAGGGGTAGGAAGTTCATATTTGGAAGGAGGGATTATATATGGCTGTTATAATAACAGATAGGGGAATGCATATGTGAATTTTTGTACACCCTTGGTTTTATTGAGCAAAAGTAGAGAGATTTATTTTCCTCTCTTTGTTAATTGTTCGAACAGAAATAAACCCTACTGTGCAGGAAACTAGTCACTCTTCCCTACTCTCTCCTGGTATCAAAAGAGTTTATTGAAATCCTCAAATGAGCTTCATACTGGGGTACCAGTGATGTCTCTTGCATTACTTCAGTCAAACCGTGAGGTGTGACCAATGCAGACAGTCTGTTAGGAGCACAGGGATAGCTTGCCTTTTCTTCATTCTTTCTGCCTCTATTGTTTCTGCATTTTGGTTGCTTTTATCCTGCCATTTTGAATCTCTTATGCCCCAAATTATAGTATGCTCATTATATTGCAAGGCTTCTCCTCCTACCCACCCCCTCTTTCTTCCCCCCAGCGACATCTCACTTCATTCCCAAGAAAAACATCACCCTCCCCTCTCAGCTCGCTGTGTTTACATTTCTCTGCTCTTTTCCTCTCTTCTTCTGGCATGCTGGTTTAATCAATTTTACCAAATGACTTTCCTGGCAGCCGTAAAAAGAAAACCCAGAGCCGGTTAATAGCAATCTGATACTGTATTTTTTGTCATTTCTCTGAAATGTATAGAAATGTTTGGTCATTGGATTGATTTTTAATGATGTAAATGATCAGATGTCTCAATGCTGCATTGCAGCAGGCCGATAATAAATAGGAAAGAGGAGGAGCTTGGGTGCTGGGTGCTCACTCAGTGCCACATAAATAATCCCCCAAAGATCAGCCAAAAAAACAGCATGAAAGATGTCTTTGCCAAATCGTTTATTAGCATTGTTAAACAAAAGACACCTAGCTCTTGTAATTTTGCATATGGAGGAACTGAAACAAGGTGTTTTGGATGAGGGTTTAGAAAGTCATTGATGGGTTTAGCAATCAAACTGCAGCCTAATTCTGTGCATATCTGTTGATGTAAGCAGAGCATCAGTGAAATGCTTCCTAGCATCCCCCAGTAGCATCTTGTCACCTCAGAGGTGGTGGGAAACATTGGTCATGTTTTATCTGAAAGGCCATAGAACTCTCAAACATATACGGAATCAGTAAATTGGAAAAAAAAAAAGTCACTTGTTTTTTTCCCCCCTCTGTAAGAAAAAAAAAAAAAGATGTGTGGAAAAGAAACAATGAAATATTACGAGCACCTCATAAGGCTTCCTAACTAGCTGTGTAAGCTCCGGTGGCTTGCTTCACTTGTCTGGGCTTCGGTTTCCTCGCTGTAAAATGAACAAATCAGTAGTACTTTTCTGGATGATTAAATGGGGAACCACAAGTCAAGTGTTGAGCATTGTGTCCGGCACTTGCTAGTTATGCGGCTCATGATCATTTGTACTGCATCTATTGTCTCTATAATTGCCCTTCCCTACAATCCTATCCGGCCAGCTCTAAATCCACAGAACAAGGGTACTCTCACCGTGCAGTAGGGAAAGTGGGTTTTGGAGTCCAGTTTCCCCTCAACCACTTACTTTCGGGGTCCATCCCCTCCTAGCCTCTTCAGCTTCCTCATCTATAAAGTGGGTGGTATTAATGCTGGCTTTATAGGGTTATTACAAATATTTAAAGAAACAACTTGTGTAAAACTCAGTGCACAAAACCTTTCCCCTTCAAAGGGACTCCAAAATGTTAGCTTTATCTCACCCTTCTCCGCTCATTTCCTGTGTTTCTAAATGGTGTGTGGAAGAAAGCTAATTTGTTTCTTATGCTCGTGCTTCAATTAATATGATACTCTTTTGAGAAGCTCAGTTCAATTTACATAGCTGGGGGTATACAGATACACCAGGCTGATTTGAGGCTGATAATGATGAAAGAACTTTTATATATGTTTTTTGTCTTTAGAGTATAGTTCTCCTTCAGAAGGTAGGCACTGTTTCATTTTAAAGGCTGGATCTTAGTTACCTTCAATAAAGTAGCCAAGTTGGGCTGCCCACTGGTCTAATGAGTTTCTGTTGGATTAGTTCCATTTAGTCTGTGTCATGGCCTGGGTCAGACAGCTCACTAATGGACACACTTAACGATGCCACTTTGGTCCAGATGGTGTTACTAAAGAGGCTCGATTTCACTGCTGGTAAAAGTGACCCAGAGGCACTCTTTGCTGATATTAGTGACATTGTCTTTGTATCTGAAATCACCATCTCCCTCTCCTCATCCCATATTGCAAGAAAATTAGATTCTACTAGAAAGAACAGGGCCCAAGAGCTGTAGTAACAGGAGTTTATTCCCTCATTTGAGAAATTTTGTGTTCCTAGGGTAAATGAGATCAATTTTGGCTTATAATGATAATACTCCCTATGTTTTTCAGATGTTGGAGAAAGTGTAGCAACAAAGCAAAGCTCCACGTGTACCATGGAGGGGGATGGGAGGGGAGACAAAAAAATAAGAAAAATATAAAACATAATGAGTTTGATGGGTTGCTTTAATTTTCTTTAAATATGTTAAATCTTTAGAAATAAATTTATAATCAAAAATATAAATATATTTTACAAATGATTGAAAAGCTGACTATCAATCAATTATATTGTAAAATATTTCAAAATTTTTGAATGGGTAGAAAAATATGTTTGGATTGCCAATAATGCATATTTACTTTTAGCCCTGAAAACAGCAAGTCACCTGCACATTTTATAAATCTATGTCGTTATCTTTACACATACTAAAAATGCCTTGATAATTTGTTAATGTTTGTATTTGTTAGTGTATGTTTATGAGCATCTTCAGCCCTATTAAATGTTTGGAGGCTTGGGAGGTATTAGGGAGGAGGGAGAAAGGACAGCCTCACTAAGAACTCAGCATCTGGTCAGAGAGATAGAACCAGGATTCTTTTATTACTGTCAACAGTTCCCAAGGGAATATCCTGTATGTTTGTGTGTGTACATGTGTGTATTTGCACTAGAGGAATCGTTTTTGTAGGATAGACTCCTGCAAATCAGAGTTATGTGTATTTTACATTTAGAAAAGTTTACTAAATTGTACTCCAAGAAAGTCTTTCCAATATGTGTCTCCACCAAATGTTACAGGTGTACTTGTTCCCCCCGCTCCACCCACCACCATCACTGGATATTTTTAGTCTTTTGTTTTTACCAGTGGGATAAGCAAAATGTCTCATGGTAGTTTGAGTTTATTTCTTTGGTTACCAGTGAGATAGAACATCTTCTCAAATTGTTATCAGCTATTTGTAGTTCTCCTTAGGTGACATTTATTTGCATCCATTTTCCATTTGTCTTTTGGGTTGTTGGTCTTATTATAATTAATGTATAGACTCTCCATAAAGCACATATAAAAAATTGTACCATGGCTCTATCTGTAGCCCACTTTGCTACCTCTGCATTAAAATAATTGCTAGAAAAGCCTATGCTATTTAGCCTTTTCATATTTCTACACTACTGTTTTTCTTCTTTCCTAATTCAGCCTTCCCACCATTGCAGTCAGCAGGTTAGATGGCAAACATTTCAGGAGGGCAAGGGAAACAAATATATATTGCTTCCTTATATGTGCTAAGTTGTTAACCTCAACCGTCTATTGTGTGGTCAATGCACTATAGTAATCCCAAACAAGTCTAATAAATAGATATCATTGTTTTCCTGATGTAGAAAAAAAAAAAAAAAAAAGGCTGATTCAGAGAAGGTTGAGAAGTGAGCCTAAGATGAAGGAAATGATAAGAGACCTCAGGTCTGTCAGATAATACCCAGACTCCTTCCACCAAACCATGCTTCCTTCAGAAGCACTTCTGTTAACCTAGTAGCACCATTTAGGTTGTTTACACTCAAGTCTCCAAGGATATATAGTGCAGAAAGAGGCAACATTAGGGCTTAGGTTTACCAATCTCCAGCTTTGGTTGGGGACTAGAGGAGGGAGGAGGAGGCTAATGATAGGAAAGATACAGTCATCCTTGGGTTAACATGGGTAAAGGGGGAAAACTGGAAAAGGCAATCCCAATAGTACTGAGGATAGGGTGCCTGAATCAGTGAACAGGAGTTTGCAAACAAGAAGAGGGTAGAGACTGTCCAAGTAGAAAGTGCATATACTTCAATGTTCATGAAACATCAAAGAATCAGCATCAACAGAGCAATGACAACAATGTGGACTGGAGAGCAGTTAAGATGAATGGTACCCCATTATGGAATAGCATTCAGATAGTAGAATTTAAAGAAAAAAAAAAGTAGAAGAAGCAGAACTTCATACTGCCTTCCATTAGGCAGTGTTTCAAATACTGGAGACCTACCTTTGTAGGAAGAGGATCAGTTATACTTGGCCTGTTTCAGTTCAGTTCAGTTCAGTCGCTCTGTTGTGTCCGACTCTTTGAGACTCGAAGAATTGCAGCAGCCAGGCCTTCCTGTCCATCACCAACTCCTGGAGTTCACTCAGACTCACGTCCATAGAGTTGGTGATGCCATCCAGCCATCTCATCCTCTGTCCCCTTCTCCTCCTGCCCCCAATCCCTCCCAGCATCAGAGTCTTTTCCAATGAGTCAACTCTTCACATGAGGTGGCCAAAGTACTGGAGTTTCAGCTTTAGTATCATTCCTTCCAAAGAACAACCAAGACTGATCTCCTTTAGAATGGACTGGTTGGATCTCCTTGCAGTCCAAGGGACTCAAGAGTCTTCTCCAACATCACAGTTCAAAAGCATCAATTCTTCAGCACTCAGCTTTCTTCACAGTCCAACTCTCACATCCATACATGACCACTGGAAAAACCATAGCCTTGACTAGATGGACCTTTGTTGGCAAAGTAATGTCTCTGCTTTTGAATATGCTGTCTAGGTTGGTCATAACTTTCCTTCCAAGGCGTAAGCGTCTTTTAATTTCATGGCTGCAGTCACCATCTGTAGTGATTTAGGAGCCCAGAAAAATAAAGTCAGCCACTGTTTCCACTGTTACCCCATCTATTTCCCATGAAGTGATGGGACCAGATGCCATGATCTTCATTTTCTGAATGTTGAGCTTTAAGCCAACTTTTTCACTCTCCACTTTCACTTTCATCAAGAGGCTTTTGAGTTCCTCTTCACTTTCTGCCATAAGGGTGGTGTCATCTGCATATCTGAGGTTATTGATATTTCTTCCGGCAATCTTGATTCCAACTTGTGTTTCTCCCAGTCCAGCGTTTCTCATGATGTACTCTGCATAGAAGTTAAATAAGCAGGGTGACAATATACAGCCTTGAGGTACTCCTTTTCCTATTTGGAACCAGTCTGTTGTTCCATGTCCAGTTCTAACTGTTGCTTCCTGACCTGCATACAAATTTCTCAAGAGGCAGATCAGGTGGTCTGGTATTCCCATCTCTTTCAGAATTGTCCACAGTTTATTGTGGTCCACACAGTCAAAGGCTTTGGCATAGTCAATAAAGCAGAAATAGATGTTTTTCTGGAATTCTCTTGCTTTTTCTATGATCCAGCAGATGTTGGCAATTTGATTTCTGGTTCCTCTGCCTTTTCTAAAACCAGCTTGAACATCAGGAAGTTCACGGTTCACATATTGCTGAAGCCTGGCTTGGAGAATTTTGAACATTACTTTACTAGGGTGTGAGATGAGTGCAATTGTGTGGTAGTTTGAGCATTCTTTGGCATTGCCTTTCTTTGGGATTGGAATGAAAACTGACCTTTTCCAGTCCTGTGGCCACTGCTGAGTTTTCCAAATTTGCTGGCATATTGAGTGCAGCACTTTCACAGCGTCATCTTTCAGGATTTGGAATAGCTCAACTGGAATTCCATCACCTCCACTAGCTTTGTTTGTAGTGATGCTTTCTAAGGCCCACTTGACTTCACATTCCAGGATGTCTGGCTCTAGGTCAGTGATCACACCATCGTGATTATCTGGGTCGTGAAGATCTTTTTTGTACAGTTCTTCTGTGTATTCTTGCCACCTCTTCTTAATATCTTCTGCTTCTGTTAGGTCTATACCATTTCTGTCCTTTATCGAGCCCATCTTTGCATGAAATGTTCCTTTGGTATCTCTGATTTTCTTGAAGAGATCCCTGGTCTTTCCCATTCTGTTGTTTTCCTCTATTTCTTTGCATTGATCGCTGAAGAAGGCTTTCTTATCTCTTCTTGCTATTCTTTGGAACTCTGCATTCAGATGTTTATATCTTTCCTTTTCTCCTTTGCTTTTTGCTTCTCTTCTTTTCACAGCTATTTGTAAGGCCTCCCCAGACAGCCATTTTGCTTTTTTGCATTTCTTTTCTATGGGCATGGTCTTGATCCCTGTCTCCTGTACAGTGTCACGAACCTCATTCCATAGTTCATCAGGCACTCTCTCAGATCTAGGCCCTTAAATCTATTTCTCACTTCCACTGTATAATCATAAGGGATTTGATTTAGGTCATACCTGAATGGTCTAGTGGTTTTCCTTACTTTCTTCAATTTAAGTCTGAATTTGGCAATAAGAAGTTCATGATCTGAGCCACAGTCAGCTCCTGGTCTTGTTTTTGCTGACTGTATAGAGCTTCTCCATCTTTCGCTGCAAAGAATATAATCAGTCTGATTTCGGTGTTGACCATCTGGTGATGTCCATGTATAGAGTCTTCTCGTGATTTTGGAGCCCCCCAAAAAATAAAGTCTGACACTGTTTCCCCATCTATTTGCCATGAAGTGATGGGACCAGATGCCAAGATCTTCGTTTTCTGAATGTTGAGCTTTAAGCCAACTTTTTTGCTCTCCTCTTTTCACTTTCATCAAGAGGCTTTTTAGTTCCTCTTCACTTTCTACCATAAGGGTGGTGTCATCTGCATATCTGAGGTTATTGATATTTCTCCCAGCAATCTTGATTCCAGCTTGTGCTTCTTCCAGCCCAGCGTTTCTCATGATGTACTCTGCATAGAAGTTAAATAAGCAGGGTGACAATATACAACCTTGAGGTAGTCCTTTTCCTATTTGGAACCAGTCTGTTGTTCCGTGTCCAGTTCTAACTGTTGCTTCCTGACCAGCATATAGGTTTCTCAAGAGGCCGGTCAGGTGGTCTGGTATTCCCATCTCTTTCAGAATTTTCCAGTTTATTTATCCAAAAGCAAAAATGTGAGTAGCAAGATTACTAGAAGTGTCTTCTTAGAGTATGAAAGACAATTATGATAGCTTAGGTTACTGGCTTTCAGTCAATTCCATCTGGTATTTTACAAATTAGCTCATTATTCTGCTGTTTTTATGAATGTGTTAGTCTGCAAACATATCATTGTCACAAATTAGTCACCTAGTGTTTCTCTGAAAGTGATTTAATACAAGCACACCCACATCATAATATGGGATCGTAAACTAGGTCCTGGCTTGACCCTCTAAATGGAATTCAGCATAAAGTATGATTCACTTTGCAAGGGGATTTTGGCACACACACTACCTTCTGATTTCCTAAGATTAGAAATGTGATCACTAGAATGTGATCCTTGCCACGAGTATGGACAATACCATGTGATATTAAAAACCTCTTTAGTTTCCCCTATGAACCCGAGAGATCCCCGCCTACTGATAAATGATGCATTTACAGCTTTGTTGTTTTTATTCGCGTTGGTTGTCGCAGGAGTCATCACAACTGTTTCAGTTCAATAATAGCAATTGCAATTTTGAGAATTATCATAAACATCTGATTTTGAAAGCATTTTTTTTTCTTTTAAAAGGGAAGCAGATGAGCTTACCCACCAGCTATTTAGAAAGAAAAAAAAAATATGTAGGAAAACATAAGCTTCCCTCTCCTAATTTGATTACCTATTAAGAAGTGCCTTGGAATATAATCAGAAAACTCTCTCAGGGACGATGCCTTTGGTGCAAGCTTGGAGCTGTGAACTCAACGGCTTAATACAAACAAATAAGGAAGATGTAGGCTTCCCTGGTCGCTCAGATGGTAAATAATCTGCCTGCAATGCAGAAGACCCGGGTTCGATCCCTGGATCTAGAAGATCCCCTGGAGAAGGAATGGCAACCCACTCCAGTATTCTTGCCTGGGAAACTCCATGGACAGAGGACACACTGGGAGGCCACAGTCCATGGGGTCACAAAGAGTTGGACATAACCGAGTCATTAACACTTTCATTGTCATAACGTGAAGTTTTAAGATAGAGTGTTCCAGTGATTGTTTCTTGCTTTTTGTTTTTGTTATTTATTTGCTTGTTTGTTTTTCAGGGGTAGTTGTTAAGAGGCTTAGGCACATCACCCAGATTTTGCTTGCCTTCTTACGATGTTGTCCTTTTGCTCAGACAGACTCTCCTCATTATTGCAAGAGCATGGTCCCAGCCAGGCACAAGGTCCAGAGTCAGAAAACAAACCCTTTCTTCCTTTGTGCTTCTAACTTTTTATGAAACGCTTCTCCCAGAAGACATTTCAGCCAACTTACCTTCATATCTCTTTGGTGAGGTTTGGTTTTAGGACATAAAGGAATTACTGGGATTAGACTGTTCAGGATTTACGTCTGAACTGGGCAGGGAATCACTTTCTCTGAGTACTTAGCTGCCACAAAAAGTAAATTCTTGTGAAAACAGTTGGGTTTCTGCCAGCAAGGAAGAGGGAGGGTGGATGTTGAGTCTTTACCAACAATGGTAAAGGAACCATGGTGTTACAAACATGGTAATAAATGTTAAAAGTGAAGTTTCAACAAAGGCAGTGAGGGACAATAAAAGCCACATTCCAAAGTATGGTGTCTGTGCTAAGTTTCAAGTTTCAATATTTGGCAAAACTAATACAATTATGTAAAGTTTAAAAATAAAATAAAATTAAAAAAAAAAAAAGGAAACCAAATCAAAACAAACTAAAAAAAAAAAAAGTTTCAAAGTAGTTGGCCAAGAGTCAGTTTCATGACTTTGGGGCCTCTTATACCAGGGCCCTTAACTCAGATCAAGGCGATCACAGAGTTCAAAGAGGGGGGAAAGAAGAGTAACATATTAAAAGCAATTCATTTTTTATAGAAAGAGATAACTGAGTGGTGCTATGAGCCTTACCGTCTCTTACCTCAAAGGGAGCTGTAGTCATCTCGTTCACATCAAATGTGAAAAAATGTGAATGTGAATCCTCAAAACCAGAAAAAAAGGATTCAGTGGTGGGAATTTTTCCCATAGACCAGATTCACACCACACTTGAGAGAGAGCTGGCCTTGTCAGTGGTGGGAATTTTCCCCATAAAATGGCCTTGAACCATTTTATTTCCTTCCTTAGAGGACCACCTGGAAAAGGCACTTGAACTTCTCATGAAGTGTTTGGCTTTGTAGAGATGGGACCCCTAGAAAACCATGGGCTTGGTGGAGGGGGATGATGAACCAGCAGCACTCTGAACACAAAGCTCTGCCTGGCTCATGAGAGTTGCAGCCATAGGGGCCAGTGGGCACACAGCTAATGAATCCACAAAAGTGCCCAGGAGACAAGGAGGCAACATGCAACATCTGCCAGGTCCCCAGTGCAAAATACCATCTTATGAACATGCCAGATCAAAAAAGAAATCTTCCTTTCATCACCTCTTTCCATGCTCTGACCTCAGAGTAGTCAGTACCAACAGCTGGGAAGTCAGGATAGGATGGAAAGGGTAAGATAGACCCTGCCCTTGCCTCACCAACTTACCATGTTGCAAGCAGCTAACCTGCAGTGAGCCCAGTTGGGACCTGGAAGAAGATGTGAGTTAAATCAAGTTTGGAGTTTCAGATTACAATGTGAAAGGCTCATTCTAATATCTGAGTAAAATCTAAGTTGATGGTTTAAAGAGAATATAAAGTTCTCTATTGCCTAAGAGTGCCCAGAAAAGTCACATGACTTTCCCCATATAAAATTTTAAGGGGTAGTAAGAAACCAAAACAAAATGGTTTTAATACATGTCACATACCCTTATTTTCAATAACTTTGTTATAATATTGATACTTTTAATTTTTTTAACATCCTGACAATACCACATCACATTTGTATCTCTAGTTGCATGTTTTTCCTTTTGAGCATCCTCTAATATTTGAAAGGAAAATTATTTATACCTTCCAACGAATATTCTAATTTTTGAAACACCTATGCACCAGTAGAAGAATCTCAAAAGTAGATTTTCATTAAAGATACGAGGCAGTAATTCACTGTGGAAACAAGGGAAATAAGAAAGTTAGTGTTAATGGTAGTGCCCTTCTGTCACAGTCCACTGCTTTTCATTGGCCCTTGTCTTTATCCACCCCTCTTCCTTTCAGACTCCTTAGGACTGGGAGTTTAGGATTGTCAGCTGCTCACAAAAGGTACTGCCCTTGAGGAGACGTCACCAGGGATTCTTGTTGTTGTTCAATAGCTAAGTCATGTCTGACGCTTTGTGGCTCCATGGACTGCAGCACCCAAGATGTCCCTGTCTTTAACCATCTCCCCGAGTTTGCTCAGGCTCAGGTTCATTAAGTGGGTGATTCCATCCAACCAGGGATTCTGCATTGCAACAATTTCTTGACCCTTCTCTTTCTGTTCCAACCCTAGACACACTATGGCAGCCTCATCCAAATGATCTGCCTCTAATTACTGGATATTTGTTGGGCAGAAGAACAAAGGTGAGGAGTTTATATTTGCATTAACTTTGCTCCCGCTTCCAGTGCAACTTCTATTCTTTTAAAAAGAAAGCAGAAATTAAAAAAAAAAAAATCAAAGAAGCTTGCTGAGAGTCCTGGTAACAAAGGACCAGATCCTCATCTACCTGTTCCATCAACAATCTAAAGGGAAAGGGTCAGTGAGACGAGAGGAGGAATCCTCAAGGGTAACTTATTAGTAGATCAGCTTTGCTACTATTTTGTGGAAAAATTTAAAATTCTTCTGTGTCTTCATCCATTTTATAAACCGTGAAACTAAGAACAACAGATGAAATCAAGGTAACATTCCATGTTGAATTCTTCCCCACTCATGACATGTTTCCCATAGGGAAAAGTATAAGCTACATAGATAAGCAGTTGGATCACATGTTAGTATTTTTCTTTTTAATTCAGTCGTGGATGTGGTGTTTATGTTTGCCCATCTGAATCTGACAAGTGAGCTGTATAGTCTGTAGGGATGTTTTTAGGGGTGGAGTGTGCCATGAGAGGCAAGCTGGTTGATCGTTTCAGGTGCTCAGTGTTCTGGATTCTCCTCCAAGTGAGAGCTTTGACAAGCACAGCAGAGCAGAAGGTACTGAATGCTAGGTGAAGGAGGAGTTATCTGTCTACAGTAGGCAAGTAGGAGTTAATAACTAGCCTTGAATTTATTTTGCACTCAAGTGTAAAGAATGTTTTAATTAATTATATCAAAATGACTTTAAAATTATTATTCTAAAAGATTAAAAGTTCTGGTTTTAATATGTTTTAATATTTTGAAACTGTCAAGTGATTATTTTAAAATAATCATTTGAATGTTCTTTTTTCTCCCTAAAAAGGAATTTACCTTTCGAGTGCTAAATTTTCTTCCTCCATCAAGTTAATAAAAATCGCACTATTTCCCCCCTTCATTATTCTCTCTCTCTCTCTCTCTCTCTCTCTGTCTTTTGCCTTCTATCTGAGACAAATTAACATTCACTGAAGAAAGTGATGAGAGGAGTTTAAGAAAAATAAGAAGCCAATATTTTGACTTAAAGTGTAATATATGTCAGTCATATGAAAAGGTTGCTCTCTCCAAAACCCCTATGCGTGGATGTAGATGTATATACATTAAATGTTAATTATTCTGGGTGTGTTTTATGTAAGCCCCTTGATTGAGTAACCATCAATTCTACGTCAAGCTAATTCACTTGTCTATTCAATATTACAATATAGCATTAATTTTAACTTGTTTTATTTTTGGAGGGAGGGAAAGGATTTATGAATAGCAACATAAAATTTCTTATATGGTGACTCATCTAGTCAAGATTTTGATTGCAAGGAAAAGAAACTAACTTAGACTGGGTTTTGTGAAAAAGGAAGAATATAGTTAATGTAAAGATACAAAAATCATAGAAACAAAGTGTAACTGGATCTTGTTGGATTTGTAGAACTCTAGAATTAGGCAATTCTTCTTTGTGTGGCTATATAATCATTCATTTCTGTTTGTCTCTGTGTTTCAGCTCTTTGCCTGCTTCTCTATCTGTAATTACTGCAATTTTCTTAGTCATCACTTTGCACTTGATCCAAAATGGCTTCAGCCCCTAAGTCCACATGACACTTTGGTTCAAGCTCATCTGTAACTGATTAGATTCCCTCTGTTTTCTTATGAACATATGCATTTCAAATATGAATATTAATGTTTTCTATCAAGTGAATGAATCAGGTGCCAATGGGTCACATTTTCATACCTATTGCAGTTGGATTTTACAAGAGTACTAAGGGTGTAGTTAGTTCAGTTCAGTTCAGTCGCTCAGTCATGTCCGACTCTTTGCGACCCCATGAATCGCAGTGCGCCAGGCCTCCGTGTCCATCACCAACTCCCGGAGTTCACTCAGACTCACGTCCATCGAGTCAGTGATGCCATCCAGCCATCTCATCCTCTGTCATCCCCTTCTCCTCCTGCCCCCAATCCCTCCCAGCATCAGAGTCTTTTCCAATGAGTCAACTCTTCGCATCAGGTGGCCAAAGTACTGGAGTTTCAGCTTTAGCATCATTCCTTCCAAAGAAATCCCAGGGCTGATCTCCTTCAGAATGGACTGGTTGGATCTCCTTGCAGTCCAAGGGACTCTGAAGAGTCTTCTCCAGCACCACAGTTCAAAAGCATCAATTCTTTGGCGCTCAGCTTTCTTCACAGTCCAACTCTCACATCCATACATGACCACTGGAAAAACCATAGCCTTGACTAGATGGACCTCTGTTGGCAAAGTAATGTCTCTGCTTTTCAATATGCTATCTAGGTTGGTCATAACTTTTCTTCCAAAGAGTAAGCATCTTCTAATTTCATGGCTGCAGTGATTTTGGAGCCCAGAAAAATAAAGTCTGACCTGTTTCCACTGTTTCCCCATCTATTTCCCATGAAGTGATGGGACCAGATGCCAAGATCTTCGTTTTCTGAATGTTGAGCTTTAAGCCAACTTTTTCACTCTCCTCTTTCACTTTCATCAAGAGGCTTTTTAGTTCCTCTTCACTTTCTGCCATAAGGGTGGTGTCATCTGCATATCTGAGGTTATTGATATTTCTCCTGGCAATCTTGATTCCAGCTTGTGCTTCTTCCAGTCCAGTGTTTCTCACAGTGTACTCTGCATATAAGTTAAATAAGCAGGGTGACAATATACAGCCCTGACGTACTCCTTTTCCTATTTGGAACCAGTCTGTTGTTCCATGTCCAGTTCTAACTGTTGCTTCCTGACCTGCATACAGGTTTCTCAAGAGGCCGGTCAGGTGGTCTGGTATTCCCATCTCTTTCAGAATTTTCCACAGTTTATTGTGATCCACACAGTCAAAGGCTTTGGCATAGTCAATAAGGAAGGCTCTTTAGAAAGAACTGTCAGAAGACAAAAATAATCGTGTTTGGTGTATTGATTGATTCATTTATGATAATCATTCACTCAACAAATATTTCATTGAGCACTTATTATACACCGGACACTATTCTAGGCACTGAGAATACTGCAGAGACAAAAGAGACCAATGAAATCCCAGTGTCCTGATGGAATTTCTCTTATAATCTTTAACCCTTTATTTCAAAGATAATTGGAAAAAAAATAGAATAGCAGTGTCCTCCTATGGTAAATACAAGGTATTAAAATTAATAATACATGTATATGTGTCTTTATGTGTATATGTAATATGTACATTATAAATGTGCTAAATTGCTTCAGTTGTGTCCAACTTTGTTAATTGGCTATGCTGTGCTGTGCTTAGTCAGTCAGTAGTGTCTGATGCTTTGTGACCCCATAGACTGTTACCGGCCAGGCTCCTCTGTCTGTGGGATTCTCCAGGCAAGAATACTGGAGTGTGTTGCCATGCCCTCCTCCAGGGCATCTACCTGACCCAGGGATCGAACACAAGTCTCCTGCAGCTCCTGTATTAAAGGCAGATTCTTTACCACTGAGCTACCGGGGAAGCCCTTAATTTGTAAATATAGTCATATTTACTTTTACTTAGTTAACTGTCAGTGGTGTGTAAGTGGGAGTGTGTATGTGTGTGTTTATGTACTGGAAACAGTAATTGAGGTCTTTGGATTTTAAATGACATCTAATTTGGGGACTTTGATGTAGCCTCTTTTAACTTCCAATGAAAATGACTATGAAAATACGCCCTCCCAAAACTGCAATTAGAAAAGCACTTAAATCCAGGTCCAATAGTGATTGATGCCAGAATATTAAAGAACCAAAAAATTAGATTGAAAATATAAATAATAGATCGTCCATCTTATGTCATTCTACAAGTAGACAAAAATAATTTCTTGGATTTACCTGGACCGGAAACATATATAGTATATACTGTTACTATAGTAGATATGTAACTATCTTAAGTTTTTTTTAAAAGAAGTGTACCAGCATACACAAAGTAAGAGCAGAATGACAAAGTTAGGAAATATACAAGTTTGCAGATACGTACATATTTGAGCTGGAGTAAAATAAGCACATCCTGTTATCAAGATATGTAATCAGATATGTCATTTTGTAAGTAGGCATAGTTCAATGTCAGTGGTTCCAACTCTGAATCACCGCTGCTTTTGGTCCCAGTTACAGTGTTTATATAAACATGAAAAATAATAAATCAATTATTATTCTTTTCTTTTTTAAGGCTTGATATTGATTTAGCTAATAATGTTAGTGGAATGTTTGACTTCTTGAATATATATTTTAATTCTCATTGTTCAGCTTTGAGGTTAGATATTTCAAATCAGAGATTTTGAAATTATTAGAAATGTGGTTTTGAAATTCCAATATATCTATATTAACTATAAATGACTATCCTTCCTTAATAAGTACTATATATATTTTTCTTTTCATTGGTGTCTCAATTTTGATAATAATACATGGAAATATTCTCATTAAGAAGATTAATCAACTCAGAAATATGTAAAGTAAAAGGTGAAAATCCTTTCTTAAAGAGGCTTACTTTTACTTCCTTATCTCGGAGGTAATTAGTTTACCAGTATTTGGTGTATATCCTTCTGGTTCTTTTCCTCTAATTGTCATAAATATATATATCTATATTCACATGTGGAGAAGGCAATGGCACCCCACTCCAGTACTCTTGCCGGGAAAATCCCATGGATGGAGGAGCCTGGTAGGCTGCAGTCTATGGGGTCGCGAAGAGTCAAACACGACTGAGCAACTTCACTTTCACTTTTCACTTTCCTGCATTGGAGAAGGAAATGGCAACCCACTCCAGTGTTCTTGCCTGGAGAATCCCAGGGACGGCAGAGCCTGGTGGGCTGCCGTCTATGGGGTCGCACAGAGTCGGACACGACTGAAGTGACTTAGCAGCAGCATATTCACATGTACATTTAAATTCATATTAAGTAATTCATATTAAAAATATTACTCTGAAAGGTTGAGGTTTTTTTTAAAAGCTTTTCACCTACCAATATTTCGGGTGTTTTTTCCAAGTCATTCTTAGAAATCTATACTATCCCAGAAACATGGTATATATTGAAGCCTGGCCTTAAGTATTATATGAGAAATATTTTTACGTCTTTAAATTTGATATGATACAAAGCTTTTAGAAAAGTTTAAGGTAGAAATGAGATATAATTACATTTCAGAAGGGACTTCCAATACTATCTCCTTGTAAATTGCAGACCAGGTGAAGCATATTTTATTACATTTTCTAAAGATTGAATATGTGCATAAGTTCATCATGCTAAGTTGCTTCAGTAGTGTCCAACTGTTTGCAATCTTGTGGATTGTAGCCCGCAAGACTCCTCTGTGCATGGGATTCTCCTGGCAAGAATACTGGAGTGGGCTGCCGTGCCTTCCTCTTCCCAATCCAGGGATTGAATCCACCTCTCTTATTGTCTACTGCATCAGCAGGCCGTTTCTTTACCACTAGTGCCGCCCAGGAAAAAGCTAAAAAGTACATGTGAGCAACATTTAAAGGGTTCTCTTCATGTGACAAAATATTTTCTATAATTATCCCCAAATTTAAAAATTATAATAACCTGTAAATTTGCTGTTATTTCTATTACAATAAGGAAATTGAATCGCACAGACTTTTAGTGAGTTGTTAAAAATTACACATAAGTGAAAGGCAGAAACTGAAATTAAGGGCTCACATCTTGAGACTCTAAGAGCAAATTCGACTTTTGCTCTTCAAAGTTGTTGTAGATTTTTTCCACATTTGATTTTTGAATAATAAATATTAATAGTAAGTTCTTTCTTTGTATCCTAAAATTAGTTATTCCAACACTTCTGCTTTCAAAAATATTAGAAGTAGAATTTAGCAAGCTTTCTAAATATCCCAATTATAAAATGTGTTCGATGATATGAGAATTTTATCCTATTAAGTATGTTTAACATGTAAGATGGGAAAATTTAAGTTTAGGCTATATGATCCAAAGTAACTTGTTATATTAGTTAAATCATGAAAATTTCCATCAAAGCATCTCTTGGTTTTAGGTAATCAAAATAGGTGTTCCATGCATTTCTTTTACACTTTTCTGTTGGTGGTTGTAAGCTTGGTCATAAGAACATGTGGAAATTGAATGAACTAGCAACTTGCTGAAACATGACCCCATTCCCTGATTCTTAGCAGTTGAAACCATGTCTTCATGAAGTGCTCCTCTTATTTCACTTATAAAGGTGCTGAACAGTGTGCCTTCATGCTTTGCTAGAACTTGCCAGAAATGAGAAGCCGTCACTATCAACATGGTCATTAGTTAATATTTGTTGACTGAGTGCCAACAACGTTTTTTGGTGTTACAAATACACAGAGAAAGACACTGTTCTTTTCCAGAGGGATTGGTTTTCTGTTGGGGAGCGGGAGAGAGGATTTGGTCTGAATGTTCTTTTCCTACTGGGAGGTAAGGGTGGGAATGGGATGACTGGCAGTCGTCCTGGGTCTCATTCTACATATGGGGATGTCACTCTTACTTGCTTATTAATTGATAATATATATAATGAAGTGTTAGTCACTCAGTCATGTCTGACTCTTTGTGACCCTGTGGACTGGAGACTGCCAGGCTCCAGTCCATGGGATTTGCCAGGCGAGAATACTGGAGTGGGTTGCCAGGGGAACTTCCTGACCCAGGGATTGAAACTGGGTTCCCCACATTACAGGCAGACTCTTTTACCAATTGAGCCATCAGGGAAGCCCAATATATATAATACATAGAACAAAACTGACTTCCTTGGTGGCTCAGAAAGGAAAGCATCCACCTGCAATGCAGAAGCCCTGGGATCAATCCCTGGATTGGGAAGACAACCCTGGAGAAGGCAAAGGCAACCCACTCCAGTGTTCTTGCTGGTGAATTCCATGGACAGGGGAGCCTGATGGACTACAGTCAATGGGGTTGCAAAGCGTCAGACATGACTGAGTGACTAACACTGTCACTTTCATACATACATACATAAGCATAAACAAAAAATATGCATAAATTTCATTTTATTGGAAAAATTTAAGAATATATTGTTTTTTTTGGCTTTTGGTGAAAAAATCATATCCCCCAGAATATCTTCTGCATTGTCTATTTACTAAGATATACTCATACCCGTACTACTAATATAGAGAATGTGCTTAAAAAATTATGCAGAGTCCCTTGGACAGCAAGGAGATCAAACCAGTCAATCCTAAAGGAAATCAATCCTGCATATTCATTGGGTTTTCCTTGTAACTAAGCTGGTAAAGAATCCACCTGCAATGGAGGAGACCCTGGTTTGATTCCTGGATCAGGAAGATCCCCTGGAGAAGGGAGAGGCTTCCAGTGTTCTTGGGCTTCCCTGGTGGTTCAGATGTTAAAGAATCCACCTGCAATGTGGGACACCTGCGTTCGATCCCTGAGTTGGGAAGATCCCCTGGAGAAGGAAATGGAAACCCACTCCAGTATTCTTGCCTGGAGAACAGAGGAGCCTGGTAGGCTACAGTCCGTGGGATTGCAAAGAGTCAGATACAACTGAAGGACTTTCACTTCACTTCACTTCACTTCACTTCATAGTCACTGGAAGGACTGATGCCGAGCTGAAGCACCAGTACTTTGGCCACCTGATGCAAAGAGCCAACTCATTAGAAAAGACCCTGATGATGGAAAAGACTGAGGGCAGAAGAAGAGGCCAAGAGAAGATGAGATGGTTGGATTGCATCACCGACTCAATGGACATGAGTTTGAGCAAACTCTGGAATATGGTGAAGGCCAGGGAAGCCTGGCATGCTGCAGTCCATGGGGTCACAAAGAGTCAGACATGACCTGGCGGCTGAACAACAAATTTGTATACGTAAATATTTTTATACAAAAGTTATCAAGCCTCTAAAAAGAACAGGACACTTCTCTACATTATCTGAACTGACAATTAGTATTCTTAAAAGATTAATTAAAGAGCACTTTTTAGACCCTTTTCTATATCTAAATCTAGAGGAGTTTTAACTTCATTTCACTCAAGTTATTTAAGAGGCAGTCACTGAGAGTAACTGTTGGCTATAGCAAAATGTGATGGTGATAGAAAGACATACCTTAACACTTGAAATTAAAATTTCATTCTGAAAGTGAAACTCAGGGGAAAATCAATGAGTTAAGTCACATCAGATAAGTGACCAAAGAGTTTAGGAAACACACAATGTTTGGACTAAGGGTGTGTCTTTATTATGCTTTGTTTATATTAGCATAAAGATATAACTTAATCACTTATATTAAACTCATTGTGAAATTGAAAAGGTTTGAAGAGAATGGAGCCTTGAGCCTGGCAATACAAAGATGAGATTTTGTTTGGAAAGTGTTAATTTTGTGTTTCCACTGTTAATGTTTTCGAGAACATTTTTTAAAGAACTCCCCTATTCACACCATACCTAGAAATAAAACAGGTAAAAGCAAAGGAACTCTGGATGAAACAGTACAAGGTACCTGGCCTTCACTTTGCCCTCAGTTGGCTCGAGGCAACTTTGCGAAACCACAAGACTCTTAGGAATTTAGTTTGAAAACTATCATCCTTGGAAGCATAACCCCTAGTCATGGCAGAAAGAGGCTTTAATTATAGGAAAAGAGCATGGGGACACTAACTAGTTAATTCTTCTGATTCTGAGTACAGTAAACAATCTCATGAAAATGTTACAGTAATCTGATTTGCTCAGGGTTTGTAGTTTATACCTTATCAGTAAAATAGCATCCTTTTTAAAATGTTAAAAATCCTTTTTAAAATAGCTTTTGAATTTAATCTCCTGTGAGGATAGTTAATGTGAGTCCAGCCTTGAAAGACCAGATATTCTTGTGCTTGTCTTGGTATTAAATTTTTAAAAAGGAGACAATAACTAGCCTTTTGTCTGTAGGGCTGAGCCTACACCATGGCTATAGGAAGTTTGTGCCCATCTGTGCTGCCTTGCTAATATTAATTTGAGCTCTTTTATTGATTAAAATGGTGGAGCTGGGATCCACTATAAAAGTAGTATTTTATGCTTACTCCTGTACTTCTTAGAAGTTGTATGAAAAGATGATTACCTTTTAGTAGAAAAAACAGATTTGTATTGCCCCTCTCCATCAACATTACTCATCTTTCAGAACTTTTTTTTCAAATTACAAATCTATTAGTTCTGCCTAAATGTTATTTCACGAAGACTACACATTTGTGAAATATTAAATACATTTTGTGAAGTATCAGTTTGTAAAATAGTGATCAAACTCTGAAGACCCTGTTTGTAATATACATGGGATAAAAATACTAGACATCAGCTATTTCTATTCTCTAAGCAAGTCTATTTTTAATATATGTTTGTTGCCTGGAGTTTTCAAAATACTCAGTTTAAGATTGTTTATTAATGGGTAGTCCTTGGTTCCCTGAGCTGATAAATCATATTTTTTCTTTCTTATCCCTCAAGCAGAAATTTGGCTTTTCTACTATTTGTCATAGCTTCTCACTTGTGTGTTCTTTCATTCTAATGTGTTACCTTATTCTAGACAGATGTGTCTTATAAAAATAGAAATAAAAAGCCA
The DNA here is from genome assembly GCF_029407905.1 of Bubalus kerabau. Lineage (NCBI taxonomy): Eukaryota > Metazoa > Chordata > Mammalia > Artiodactyla > Bovidae > Bubalus > Bubalus kerabau. The sequence continues at coordinate 21,600,252 of NC_073641.1, forward strand.
ACAAAAGTTTACCTAAAAATATTCAGTTGAAATCTCCCCTTGGTTTAAATATATTTTAAATTTACATTTCCTCTAGTAATCTGATGACTAAATTGCTTAGTTTTTTTTTTTTTTTAAGTGATTTATTATTTGCCCACAAATGGAAACATAGCTAACAAGTATTGAATGTTAAACTGTGTGGTAATTGAGAGAGAGATATTTTGAGTGTTATTTCATCCATGGGTATCACTTTCACATACAAACAGAGTAGGGTAGAATGAACTTAAAAAAAAAATGGAAATTTCAAATAAATGCCTATTACAAGGGAAAATAAATTTCTACATCATTTAAAAAGGTATTTATTTGCTACTTTCTATTGAGGCCTTTTTATATGTGTGAGGACTAAGTATTGGTTTTGTAGTAGGTTAATATCCATTATTCTATTATCACCATCCTCAAAGAACACTAACCTCTCAAATAATCTGAATTTTCTTCCAGATCTTCTACTAACATGATGTATGATGATGAACAAATGCTATCATTTTGGAGATTCAGCTCCAAAGCTGGCATAATAAATGTCATACTTTCCTCAGAATAATTCCATGAGGCTAAACTAGTACCTGTAAACATAAACTTTTAGAGAACGTTGCATTAACGCATGGTGGTATTCTTCTCTACAAAGGCACCAAGATACAGTGGTAATGAGTACAGGCTTTGGAGTCAGACTTTCTTGATTCAGATTGTAACTCCTACTTGGCCTTGAGCAAACTGCTTACTATTAAGAGTGCCACTATTTATTCTTCTGTAGAACAGGGCTAGTAATAGTCCATCCCTAATAGTGTTGTTGTGAGGATTAAATGAGATAATATTGTAAAGCACTTAGTACAGAGGCAGGGACATTTTAAGTGTTCCTTACTCTTAAAAAACAATATTAAAATATCTCATATAAATAACAAATTTTGAATTACTCAGCGATGCTTGGTTTAAGTATTCAAAGCTTGTTAAAAACAATTCAGACTGAAATCTTCTGGTTCAGATCACAAATGGCATTGTGGAATTTATTCCCTTTAGAAAAAGGAGGTCGTGAGGACACTGCCTAGGCTACAGGAAATCCCAAGAAATATTCTCAAGTTTCTTTTCAGCTGTAGTACCATCTTTCTGAACCTACAAGTTCAAACTGCTTTTAAATAAATCACTCAGTTCTTCCTCCTCCCAGTAGTACTTTCATCAGAATCATCGTTTGATCAAAATGAAAACTCCCCAAATTATGGCAGTTTTCAAGACTAAATTTCTTTATACCTGGTTTTAAATTTGTGGGCAATGCCACCGCCCTCCCCCCACCCCCCGCCAAGTCTCTGTAATGATTTTTGCTATGACAGGGCCTCACTGGGGAAATCCTAACTGAAGATAATAGCCTGATGTATTAAATGTTGCCAGTATTCCATTAATATTAAGTAATTGCATAACAGCCTTTTTAAATACTAAGTTAAAAGTGATACATTAATATTGAGTACACTGCTACTGTAAAGTCCATTCTCCTCCTGATTTCCGAGTAACACCATTTAAGTGCCAACCTACTATTACAAGAGTTTACTATTTTATTCTTGCTCCAAAATGGCATCAACAGCGATGGGGTGCTTTCAGGGGATTGTTGAACAGAATTTTTGCAACAAAGAGGGAAGGTTGAGGAAATGCAGAACAGCTCCAGTAGGCATGGCAAGGCTTTATCTCAGCACTTCTCAAATCCACACACCCCCTAATCAAGCAAGCAGCTTAATGGCATGCGCAATTGCAAGTCAAGTCTAACCGACTTCCGCAGGACTGGCTTCCACAGGATTTCCTGTCCAAAAAAGACCGGTGGTCCCCTGTCGCTAAATGGTTACAGAACCATCAAGTTAGCCAGGCGCCCCCTCCCCAGCTTGTGTGTGTGTGTTAAAAACAAGAGAGTCGAAGTGACCAAACCCTGTCATTTGCACATTCTCTCTGTGGATTTCTTTATTCCCTTTCACTTCATTGGGTAAGAGAGGGGGAAAAAAAAAACAACACCCAGCTGACAAAAAGCCTCCCTCCTTAGTATCTATTTGTTCAAGGTGTCTTTTCCCTGGGAGGTTATTTACAGGTTTCTCGCTGCTTAGCTGGTCTCACCTGGTGATCACTTACTGAAAGGAGAAATCTGCCCTTTCGGGGTGAGCTGTGCCTTTAACCCCTTTGGCCGGCTCTTCCTGGGAGGTGAGCGCGGCGCGCTGCAGTGTCTGGGAGCCCACCTAGAGGGCCCCCTTGACGCCAGCACATCCCTGGCCGGGCGGCAGCCTCTGCAGCCGAGCGGGCTGCTGCAGAGTTAATGTACAGTACCACGGAGCCTGCAAGTGTCCTGAGCTGTTCAGAGCCGGCTGGCGGGCACAGCCCGGGGCAGACGAGGCGGCTGCGACGATTCCAAAGGTTCTGCTGGAAATTCGGCGCTGGGGGACCCCAGTGGGAGCCTGTTGCCATTGTGTTTTAAAAGCATGCAAGGTCTGTATAGCTCGGGCGTGAGAATCTTTCAGAAGCTGTCAGAGCATCCGAGTAAATGACACCTACTGGGAAATTGAATTGGGGGTAAAAAAGAGAGAGAAGAGAGGAGAAAGACAGCGGGGGGGGTTAGAAATTCTTAGACAACGTCTGAGTTGCAGCTGTGAAAATTCATTTTCTTTCCAAGACAAAATATGAAAAGCCCGCACATGGGTTTGATAACAGCAAATTAGAGGGGTTTCTGCAGGGAGAGGATCAATAGCTTAGTCATTTGACTGAAAGAGAGCAGGCAGCCTTATTATGGGGCTTGGCAGCAGAAATGAATGTTCTCCTGACAGCACCTTCTGAAGTCATGATGGGAGCTCCTGGTGATCCTTGCCTTCCTACTTTTGCAGTTGAAAACCAGCCATTCTGAGACGGGGAGAGAAGTTGGCTTTTGGTTATACATGGTTGCTAGCCCCTCTGCCCAGGTCTTTGTCCGACACGTCTCAGAAGGCAGCACTGCGTTAAAGTGACCACACATGAATATGTGCCTCAGAAAGAAGAAAAAGCAATATTCATTTCTAAAGGACAGCATGGCCAAGCAACCTGAAGTTTTCCATTTCCCTTCTAACACTTCTTTAACAAGGATAACAAGAAACTGTCTTTTGACTCCTTTTTTCCCACATTCCAGAGTCCTTCCTGCAAAGATGCATTAATTCCACTCCAGGCAGTTGGATTTTACTGGGACAATATTTGCCACCATTTAGGATTAGCGATTGAACTGGTTATTTAGTAAGTTGACTAAACTACTGGAACCTAAATGGGTGGACCCATGCCTGCAGTGCTCTGTGATGTTTCTTTCTTCAAACCCTGGAAGGGCTTTTGTTGTTGCTCTTTGTTTTTTGGGGGGGATTTTTTTGGAATTCAATACTTGTTGCAATAATTGCCCATGATAGCTGCTCAAACAGGAGAGTTGGAATTCATCTTTGAAAATCACTGCATGTAACATACAAGACAAGGAAAATATTAATGACGGAAGATCTGCCAACATGATGCATGTGAATAATTTCCCCTTTAGAAGGCATTCCTGGATATGGTGAGTAATCAATATCCCCTTCAGTTGGTAATACTCAGAATTATAAAATCCCATGACAGGTACCAGAGGTAGATTTGTCTTGAACAAGAATATCAGTCTCACATGAGGATGAAAAGTAAAACATGTTTAAAAACAAATATTTCTGAGAAAGTATTGGTTATGCAATAACAAATTACTTGTTAATATAAAAGCATTCCAAATAAGTCAGGTATGAGGACATTGACAAGTGCTGAAATTTCATAGAGAGACCAAAAAAAAAAAAAAAAAGCCACAACAACTTTGAGAATGGCAACTATTTAATTAATAAGTAAAAGGAAAAAGGAAGTTTAGGATTTGGTATTTACACTTTTGTCTTTTTTTTAATTTGAAAATTCCTTGGGGAAGGACACACACAGGCATCTCATGTCGATTTGCTTGGTGTTAGGTCTTTGAAAATTTCCAAAAGAAGGTTTAAGGGAAAACTTAGAATGCTGACTCAATTTTAAAATGATGTTAAGATATGTTGGTGCCTGAGATTTAAGGAATATTTTCACTATTCAAGAAATATTTTACCAGAATGAGCCAATTTCATAGAATTCTAATAGATGAATCATGAGATGCTTGGACTCTCATGGAACTTGCTTAGTGCAATGATATTTGGTCATGTATTAAGGTTCAACGTAATGAATTAAGGTCCACGGGCATGTGACATCATGTACCATTTCTTGTTAGAGTTTATGATTAAACATTTCTAGGAACTAGTTGCTGAGGGTAGTATAAGGGCAAAGCTCACTATTTAAAAATTGCTTGTTTTCACCACACCTTTAGGGTTGACTGGATTCAATTTATCATAGCAGAGACTTTGTGAATGTATGGTAAAGGTACATTTTCAGGTTTTGTGGCTTACTAATATGGTTTGGTTTGCATACTGCAATGTATCTCATTTTGAAAGTGTATTTCTCGGGTATATTTTCTGGCTGGCCTTAGAATAAGTGATATTCATCAAAATACAGGTTTCTGAGGGTTTTCCAGTTACTTTTATGACAGTAGCTCAAATGAAAGCATCTTGATATTTTGAAACTCCACCAAAATCCCCTACTGGTTTATTACAGACGTTTCAGCTTGTTAGCTGAAAATCAGTTACAGAGAAGGGTGAGTGACATCCTCTGTCACTGGGCAGGACTCATTTTCTGTCAGTATCTGATGGATCCAGAATCGACACTGTGGCGTATCTTCCTTCTCTGCCATCCGGAGCCACTGTCCCAGGCTGTAATGTGCTGGGGAAGGAGCCTGGGTGACATGCCTGCAAACCTCAGTGGCCCACTTCCAAGTGCATCATCAGAGTTCCCGACTCGGGAGCTTCGGTGCTTTCGCCTTGCTTGTCCTGATGGTGAGGGTCGGACACAGCAATGAGGTCTTTGTCATTCTTACCAGTACAGTCAGATAGGTAGTCTTAAACCCTAAGATTGAAAAGGTCCTGGAAACAATCCCTGGCACATAGTAGGCATTTGTCAAATATTTTTTTCAACAATTCCTTATGCCTTCCTTCCAGGTTAATTTTGTACCTATTTAGATTCGTTTAGAGAAAAATAAAATTAGCATTCTCATTTCTATAAAGTGTACTTTGCTGTAAAGCAACAGTTTTTGTTCTGCCTAAGCTTTGCTGTTTGGGTCTATTTGTTTATGTTGTAATAGGAAGGATGCAATTTACTCTTTGAATACCTAACATTATAACCACCTTTTATTTTATTTTATTGTTGCTGCATTTACCTCACCTCTGCTTTTGACTGGAAAGAATCTAACTATTCAACCCTGTAGTTTTTGAAAGAATGCAAATGTGCTTATTCATGCTCCTTTAAACCTGTAACATATATGTTTGAAAACTGAATGCAGAAGTTGAGAGCCTTGGTGGTTTTCTTTTGTGCCTGCAGCTAGGTAACCCTTCATACATTTCACTGCATGACGTGCCAATTTGTTGATGTCGTGGCCAAACAGAGCCACTGTGGAGTGTTAGTGTTCTGTGTACCTATTCTTGCTTGGGCCCTTTAGAAGGATTCATTAATATGATATTGAACTCAAAGGAAGAAGGTGGTGACTTTTTCCAGGTGACCAAATTAATGTTGTGCTTGGTCTCAACTTCCCCAATTGTTGTTTCTTTCTTATTTATAACCTCACCTCTTAATACCATGGTTAAGAGATTTCTAGGTTTCTAGGGTTCTAGGTTTCTTGACAGAAAACCTTCTTTCTCTTTGTCCTGCTGTAAGAGTCCTGTTGGATTGAATTCTATGCTCATGAATGGTCCTGCTAAGGAGAAAGGATTTGCCAAGTTGTTCTGCTTTGCATCCCCAAATCTTTTTCCTCATTCTCCTACGCAGGTTTTTTTTTTTTTTTCCCCCACAAAGAAGGCAGATCAGAAGTTGGCAACAGCTCAATGCCTGGGAATAATAAACATTTGAAAGGAGATGTGTGCCTTGGGTTTCACAATCTAATCTCTATGAAGGCTCTAAACCCTTTGGATGGGCAGGGTATAGAGATGCACACTTATTTCTCTTCTACTTTTTGAAGGAGCAAGGAGGGAAATTTGAGATGAAGGAGTCTAAGAGGAGTCTTCAAAAGTTCATCAGAGGTAATGGTTCCAGTAGAAGCCTAGTGTAGAGTTCCTTCTTGGATTCTCATCCTCCTGCCCCGGGGCTGGTATGTTGATGGTTGAGCAATAGTATGACAAATTCTTAGTTTATTGGTGACAAGTTAAAGTTAATAAGCGGTCTTATTACTTGTCTTAATAGAACACTACCCTTTGAGAGCTAAAAGAGTGGTAAGAAGAATGTGCTTTCCCTGTTTAAATCTACATTAGAAAGATCTCCTGGAGGATTTTATTGCTAAGGTTTCTTTCCATTACACTTTTCAACCTTTTTAGTGCCAAACCAAACAAAGATAAAGGTTCATCTCACTCTGTAAATACTTACTATATAGTTAGCCCTTATTTTTTTATTCTGGCTAGTTGTGAGAATATAGTGGTAGCCTAACAATTCAGAAATGGGCCTTCTTGCATGGCTGAAAGAAGAGAAATGTTAGTCAGCTTTCTAGGAATTTAAATTTCAGCTTGTAGCAACAAAGAGGACTCTTTAGAAACACCAGGCACAGAATCATTATGCAGGGGTCCAATAAGAGGGACATAACATAGTGCGCCTAGCATGTGCTTGTAGCTTTTTGCTTTATTTAAAAATACATAACAAATTTGCATAATCTGATTTATAAATGCTCTGGAATTTCATGCCAGAAATGCCAGGCCCATCTTGCATGCAATTTAATTTTACATATATAACATTTAGGAGGGCATTTTATTGAAATACCTTGGCATCCTTCTTATGATGAACTCAGAAGACTCAGAAGACAGAGGGAGGTAGAAGCCAAGGGCCCCTGCCAGGGAAGGTGGTTCCGTACTGCTCTGTGGGCTCCTTTGAGGAAGCCTTGGGAAATTTGGGACCAGTGACTGTGAATGGTGGGTGACTAATTGAGGTTTAGGATTTTATTTTTTAAAGTCCACACATTTAAGTATTTTTACCAAACTCTCTTTATGATGTCGAGACCTCACTTTGATCAAGAGGCAACATGGGGTGATTATAGCACTTTGACTCAACCCTGAGGCTTATTTTTCCTTTTTTAGGCCCTCACATCCTTTCATTGGACTTGCTCTTTCCCGGTTCCTAATAAGATTTAATCTAGTGGGTCACGATTTGGTTGTTCCTCAGTAAAGCAGGAGTTCACCTCACATACTAACTCATTTTATTTTGTTTTCTTTGACTTAATTCATTTATTGAATGAAGCAAGATATAAATCAATATATCCATAATAGTGTGTGCATTTATGTATATATGCATATATATGTGTATATATAAAATTTCAACAGTAAATTCAATGTGTAAATAATCAGAGAAAGGCAAGATGGCCTGCTTCTTAATGCAAGTATGGTCCTTCTTATCTAGACTGTTAAAACCACATCTTTGAAGTTTTTCTTCTCTTCATATGTCAAAACTATAGAAACTTAACCCAGAATTGCGTTTCCTAGAGTTTAGGTTTTACTCACCACATGTAACAGTCTCACTTGTTTTATGAGAGTTTTAGTGGGTGGGAAAAACATTGTGTTTGATGACTGTATGCTTTGAAGGACAAAATGGATTAAGTCTCCTGCAAGATAACAGAGCTCTGCTCATTTTAGTCAACGTAAAATTCTGCCAGTGTCTGCTTGTCTTCTAATGAGATTTCAGGTCATGGCTGACCTTGCTTTAGTAGCATCTCTTCCTCTGAGTGACAGAACTACCCAGAAATTCCAGAATCCACACACAATTTGTTTGTGAACACTTATGACCAGTAAAGTTTAGCTCTAGCTTGTAATTATACAAACTCATCGTGTTCACAAATCCCTGGGGCTCAGTGGTAATAGTCAGCCATTGTTTAAGGCATAAGTTCGTGTTTAGATACAACATAGCAAAGATTTTCCTTTAGATGAAGTACTGATCCCATTAAACATCTAATTTTTTCTCTTGGCTTTCTGTTTTACTCTTAGTGCCTTTAGCTTATAGTCTTCTTAATTTCTGTTAGTAATACCTTCTAATTTAAACATGCAAATGAAAATTCATTCTTTAAAATTTTGTAAAAATTTGATTAAGCAGTGGTGTGATAGAGGAGAAAAGTTGCCATTAGCAGTATCAGTGTGCCCACAACTTACGACAATGAAACATAATTTTCAGTTGCAACAGACTTTCTGCTGTGGAAAATCCCATGGACGGAGGAGCCTGGTGGGCTGCAGTCCATGGGGTCGCTAGGAGTCTGACACGACTGAGGGACTTCACTTTCACTTTTCACTTTCATGCATTGAAGGAGGAAATGGCAGCCCACTCCAGTATTCTTGCCTGGAGAATCCCAGGGACAGGGGAGCCTGGTGGGTTGCCATCTATGGGGACGCGACTGAAGTGACTTAGCAGCAGCAGCAACATAATTTGTGTACTTTACACGCTGACAGGTTACCTCCTCACTGGGCTGAGTGGGTGGCCCAAGACGGAGCAGTCAGACAATGCCTACATAAGAAAAAAGGGAGAAAGTGTTCTCCATCATGTGAAAATGCTTAGCTGTGGATTTGGGATGTTTTGTTTCTATTAAATTCTTCACTTTCCACCCCTTTGTTTCTGCACTCACTTTAGCTGACTGTTACTGAGTTACTCCCACTAATGCTACCGTATTCAGGTTCCAAGAAAAACAGCAAGGAAGGGAAAAAGGAAAACAGTTTAGAATTCCAAGAGGAAGATCACAAGGAGGGAACTTAACAACCAGTTTCCCGCTTGCCTCAGGCTAGCAGTTTGTTTCTTTCTTTCTTTTTTGAACAATAGTCACACTTCCTCTCTTCTCCTCCTCCTTCAATCACACCCCACAGATATTTGTGCTCATAGATACCCTAACTATAGAGTCATTCTGCCTTTTTTTTTTCTTTTTACAATAGCTCCAAAATATCACCAGGCCAAAGTTAATTTCTATAACTATTTACCACTCAATGGACTGTTAGATGGGCTTCCCAGGTGGCAGTAGTGGTAAAGAACCCACCTGCCAGTTCAGGAGACTCAGAGAAGCAGGTTAGATCCCTGGGTCAGAAAGATCCCCTGAAGGAGGGCATAGCAACACACTCCAGTATTCTTGCCTTGAGAATTCCATGGACAGAGGAGCCTGGTGGGATATAGTCCATAGCGTCACAAAGAGTCGGGCACAGCTGAAGCAACTGAGCGTGTACTCAGGCACGTGTGCTCAACTAGACTGGTGTTTCTAGTTGCTACAGAAGTACCAGCCTATAAACATTCCCAAGGATATATATTTCACCTGGAAACTATACTGTGTAAAATTTGAGGATAAATGTTTGGTTTCAAAGATGGATAATCCAGATTCTATATGGTAGATTATTGGCTGGGGAAAAATAGTAAAAAACCAAACCCTTCCAGGTTTCTAACGCTGGTGTTGCTGCTTTGTGTGACCTTGTGAAAGCGCTCAGAGCTCTTCACCACCTGTTGAAAACAATTCCCGTGGCTATTTACCAGCTTCATTTTGAAGAGTAGACCATTAAAGGAACTTTCATAGCACATTGGTAAAAATAATTTATTAGACTGTTAAACAATGACACGCTAAAGTCTCTTGGGTGAATTTCTTAGCTGTACATAACAAATATAACCACTAAACATTTCATGGGTGAGATCAGCACTGTTTGAACCCAGGCCACATGTTTTCACATAAATTACATCCATTAATGGCAACAGTAACTTTCAGAGGTGGGTCTTATTTGAACCCCTGTTGGCAGATGAGGAAAGTAAGGCCCGCAGAGGGGAAAGAACTTGTTCCAAGTCACATGTCTATTACTTAGGGAAGCTGACCCACTGAAAAACAGTTCCGGCCTCATTTGAAAATCCAGTGTCTTTTGATTGACCATATTGTTATGTGGCAGACGTCTGTCTGTGGACCTTCTGGAAAATAGCTTAGCGATATCACCAGAGAAAATAAGCAGATTCCCTGTTAGTTAGCAAGCTGGGGAAGTACACGGAGTGCCCAGTGAATATCAAAGACCTTTCTCTGAGAAACCCTTCCTATTCATGTTCAGACTATGACCTGTACTTCAGCCATGTCAGCAGATCTTTTTGTGTTTTCTCAAAATTTTACAAGGAATTTGAAGTGACCCTTGTTCCCAGGGCCACTCTTGTCCTATGGGATTTTTTTTCTGTGAGTTAGGGAAAGGTGCTTCTCTGGGCAGGTGTATTAGGAGAGATGCCCCACATATCACATATTAGGCAGGTGAATTAGAACTGCAGACTGTGGAACTTGGTGAATGGATAGAGCTTCTGTGCAAAGCCACAGGCAGCCCTTCCTTTGCCTGTGGCACAGCTCTGGCCCTCCTTTGACCTGAGTTACACCACTACCTCAAAAGCAGATGTGCCAATCAGATGAGAGTACTTTGCTGCCAATAAAAATCATACAAGCTTTGGGTTTTGCTTCCATCATTATTACTTTCTTCAACATATTCTAATTACAGGTCTTTAGGAAAAAAATTTTTTTGCACAGGTAAAAAATATTAACATTTTCTACAATCAGAGCTAGTGCAAAACAGCCAAAGAAACATTTTAATCACAATATAGCTGTTGAAATGCCATTCTTAGTGAATTGGATTAGAACATGTGGATTAGAACATGCTGATCTATTTGCACACAGGGATGCCCAGATAAATATGATAACAGTTCTGCCCTGAAGATACTCACAGACGAGTGAGGAGAACATCCACAGAAACAAATGATTGCAGAATGGTGGGGAGCACGTTAATACAGGAATGTACAGAATATTATGGGAGTTTAAAGGAAGAAACACCTTAACTGGCTGGTCTAAATACTTTTGAAAAGTCTAGAAATGAGGGACTCAAAGTGTGTCTGATGGCTTCAAGAGTCAGTAGTTATTGGCAACACCTTGGAGAGTAGTTTAAGTTGGGGAGCGTTCTAGTTCAGGGGGTTATAAAAGCACAGAAAACTAGTGCAGACTACTTTCAAAATTTTGGACAAGAAAGACACAAAAATGGGGAGAGAGAAGGGAAGGGGAGGAAACCCAGCAGTTAGTGAAGAACACCAAATAATTTTAAGCATCAGGGAGTATACCCCAAATGAAGTATCTAGAGATAAGACTTGAAAACTGCATGAAGGACATTGCTTCCCCCAAGTAAGGAGGGGGGTGAAGAAGGATGGAGCCAATCTTGTAGAGATTAGGAAGTTAGAAGGGGAACACAAGGCGGTTTGGTCTCATGCCTTCTGTTTTCTTTGGGAGGCAGAGTTCAAGATCAGGATAAGATCTCAGAGGAGTGCCGTGAAAAGGGAGGTGAAAGAGCTGAGTCAAGTTACTGGACAGTTTCTGTGGGAATTGGAAAGGCTTCTGAAGGTGGAAGTATCAGAGTGTCCAGTGAATTGCAAAGAGTTGATGATGCTAAATGTATATGTGGAGTCGATGAAGGATGTTTTACTCTGCTTTGAAAATTACTCACATAAAGTATTATGTTAAGAAAAGGGGCAGCTGTGTGACAGAAATGAAGCAATCCTTAATTACTAAATTAGAAACTTTTGTAATTAGCATTTCTCCTGTTGACTGTGTTTTGGGAATTCCAAAGAATGCAGAACTGACTTTATCATTGTTGTCTTTTCCTTCGTAGTGGTGGAAGCTGTATTATGAACATGTTAACTAGACTGTAGTTCCAGTTTCATGACCTGATTTAGGATTGTGAGATTTTCTGAGCTACCTGGAAATAACTGTGGGGTGACAAACAGAAGTTCTAAGATTTGCACCTTGAATTTTATCTTCAAATGAATAAGAATCACAGTGGGAAGAAAAGGCAAAATGATTCAACTCTGCTCACTTTTTACTAGGAGCCTACCTGTCTGTGGTTTATGTTGTAATGTCACACATCCATATAGATGCAGCGTGCTTTTACAAAGATTTCTTCAAAATCCTTCTGAAGTTGACTTGAAAGTGTCACCAGTCTCTGAGAAGCTTACTGAAAGCAACAAAACATCATATGACTTTAGCCAGAACCAGTATAGCCTAGTTTAAATATTTATAAATTTAAATGCTCTTTTATGTTTCCATGATACCTGAGGTATGGGGAGGGGAGGAATAACAAATATAAGATATAAATTAAGGGAACATTTTAAGTAATCTTATAATATATTTAGAGTGTAATTATAAACCCTATCATGTACGATGCGTTTGGGAGATGTTATGCATTCCTTTTATCTCTTCTCATTACTAGAACTTTCTCCCAGTTTAGCAGAATTTCTTCTTTAATATCCTTGGTTTCCAGTGCTCACAAATATTTTGTACAGGGCTTTTTTGTGGGTATTCTGCTTCAGCTCCAAAGCTCTAAATAAGGTCCTGAGCAGTCCTAGTCACTTATAAGGAAACTTCATTATGCCCTCCCTTTTAGTTCATGTTTTTCTTAAATCTTAAGATGAGGGCATTGAACTGAATACACACAAAAAAATACCTACTGTTCTAAAGATTGCCTTATCAGTTTACTCATTTCTGGCTTGTCTAAGTATAACTGTCCTTCAGTTCAATGGAATACTGTGAAATATGCATTGATCCATAAGCTACTCTAGGGCTGAAGTCTGATGTTTTTCTCAAAAAAAAAAAAAAAAAAAAGCCCCTCCTGCAGAAAATCCTTAGTCTCTCAGCCTTAGGTATTTGGCTTAATTCCTTCTACATGAAACTTTTAAATAGCAGCCTTGTTCATGGGTAAGATGGCAACTTTATATTTATTAATGCTGATATCACCAGTAATTGGCCACTCTGTGCAACATGAGGAACTTGCTCAACCAGGGATGGAACCCACAGCCTCTGTAGTGAAAGCACAGGGTCTTACCTACTGGGCAACCAGGGAAGTCCAAATCACCAGTAATTGAGAAAATATGTCTTATGTACCATTTTTGTGTCCATTATATTTCTAGCTCTTCTCTTGGTGGATGTTCTCAAGCTTATCCTTGTTCATCCAGCCTCCGTCTAGTCTAAGAAATGACATGGAGTGAAGTTCTCAGTATCAGATATGTAGTTTTGAGTTTCTTTGTGTATGAGTGCTTACTTAGTGCATTTAAAACAAATAGGCAATGTGATGGAGCAGTTGTTGATGCTTTAGAGAAGAAACTTTGGCAAGTTGATAGTGGGCAAATTGGTAAGACCCCAGGGTCACTAAGAGTAGTAGAAGAGACCTCTTATACATCATAAAGTATGGCATCGGAGTCTTGGGAATTGAGTTCTAAAAGAAAAAAAAAAAAAAAAACAATTGGAAAAAATCACATTTTCTAGAAAGTAATCCAGGCAAGTTTAGTTTTGAGAAAGTAAAATGTTCTGGTGGATCAGGATGTCACCATTTTAAAGACGGATAACATTTGGCCAGGCCTTCCTGCAAATCTTGCTCCCAGGACCTTTCTGTGACCAAGCTAACCTGTGAGACTTCATGGTAGCACGTCATGTTCCCTTCTCTTCAGGATAGTAGCCATCTGTTCTACTTTCTATCCTGAGCTCTGGCACAGTACTTCCACCACAGGTGAAAGTGAAAGTTTCTCAGTCATGTCTGACTCTTTGCAACCCCATGGACTATACAGTCCATGGAATTCTCCAGGACAGGATACTGGAGTGGGTAGCCTTTCCCTTCTCCAGGGGATCTTCCCAACCCAGGGATCGAATCCAGGTCTCCCATGTTGCAGGTGGATTCTTTACTAGCTGAGCCACAAGGGAAACCCAAGAATACTGGAGCGGGTAACCTATCCTTTCTCCAGCGGATCTTCCCGACTCAGGAATCAAACTGGGGTCTCCTGTGTTGCAGGCAGATGGTACTCTATAAATTTTTCCTCAACTAATGAGTATATGCAAAGAAAAGGATGAACAAAAAATTATATAGTTGGGAGTTATTTAATTAAGTAACCTGCTTTATTCAAATGATGTTACTGTGCCATGTGTTGAGATGAAGCAAGGGAACTTATGCTATTAAAATAATTAAGATCATAATAAATATAATACATAATAAATATTTGAGATGTTAATGCCAGGTATAGATTAAACTTTTTATATACAGTGTCTCATTTAATCCTCCCCCAAATCCACAACAAGGGTGTGTTACCTACTTCCTAAGGTGTGTAACCTTGGGTAAATTATCTAACCTCTTTTTGTATTTCAGTTTTCCTCCTTGTGAAGTGGGTTTAATAAATAGTGCTCACTTCTTTGGGTGACCTGAAGATTAAATGAGAGCACTTGCCACCCAATAAGGAACCAGTGAATTCTGGCTTTTGTTATTGTGCAGATCAGGAAAGTAGGCTGTGAAAGGCTAACCAGGTTGCCTAAGGAAATCTGCTTGTTGAGCGGCAGGCCTCTTTTAACCTAGGTCTTCTCCTCAGTTCTCGGTTGTTTGGAGGACTGACTGCCTGCTTCTTGTATATCATATATTTGAAACCCTTCAGCATGTGCTAGAAAAACATCTTGGGCTGAGTTTGAATTATGGGGAATAATGCATTTCTCCTCGTCTCTCTAACCTCAATAAAAATCACCTACCCTTAGAAAACTTCTAGAAATTTCCATAAAAATTGTCATCTTGAACATAAATACTTCCCACGCACCTTGGTTTCTGATACTCAGGAGAGTTTAACCACGTCTGCAGAGGCATCCATCCTGCTGAACCGTGTTTATCTACACAATCCAAATGCTGTTCTTCCAAATCAACTCCTTATCTAAGGTACTCATTATTTCTTTAAAACCAGTAACCAGTTTATTCAATTTATGGACAGGAATCTTTCTTTCCTTGAAGATGTCTATGGTTTCTCTTTCTGGGAAGACAATACTGTGTAAATTAATCTGTAGTTGGTCCATATCTTTATTTATATGTCCATTTCTTCACTAATAATATTTATATTACATTTTAATTATTTTTTTGCAGTACATGACACAGTTCTCAGACATAACCAAGCCTCCATGTATGGGTCTTCTCTCCTCTTTTCATACATCTTACACTCTCAAGCTAGGCTCCAAAATAGTCCTCTCCTCCATGCCTCTTCTTTTGCCTGGAAGATGTATTGACTCTGTATTATATACCATGAAGGCTTGCCAGGTGACACAGTGGTAAATAATCTGCCTGCAATGCAGGAGGCGTAAGAAATACAGGTTTGATTCCTGGGTCTGGAAGATCCCCTGGAGTAGGAAATGGCAACCCACTCCAGTATTCTTGCTTGGAAAATTCTATGGACAGAGGAGCACAGGATCACAAAGAGTTGGACACAGTTGAGCAATTGAGCACATACATTGTACACTATACTGAGAAGGCCCTGCTCAACTGGGTTCTGCCTTTCTAGTCTAAAGCATGCAGATCAGCTTGTGTTAGTATTAATGTTACCTTCCTTCCTATTCCAGCCTACATATCCTTATGTATATCCTTGCTTGTGCTTAGTTGCTCAGTTGTGTCCAACTCTTGGTGACCTCATGGACTGTAGCCCACCAGGCTCTTCTGTCCATGGGGATTCTCCAGGCAAGAATACTGGAGTGGGTTGCCATGCATTCTTCCAGGGGATCCACCCAAGCTGGGGGTCAAATCCAGGTCTCCTGCAAGCAGATTCTTGACTGTCTGAGCCACCAAGGCTCAGAAATACAGCCATCTTTAAGGGTATGTTGGAGAAGGAAACAGCAGTCCACTCCAGTATTCTTGCCTGGAGAATCCCATGGACGGAGGAACCTCGTAGTCTACAGTCCATGGGGTTGCAAAGAGCTGGACATGACTGAGTGACTTCTCTTTCACTTTTAAGGGTATGTATACCCTTAAATACATCCATCTTTAATATTTTTCTTCTCAAATTATTAGGCATATATTAAGTATACTGTGGTGGCTCAGATGGTAAAGAATCAGCCTGCAATGCAGCAGACCCAGGTTCGATCCCTGGGTTGGGAAGATCCACTGGAGATGGGAATGGCTACCCACTCCAGTATTCTTGTCTGGGAAATCCCTTGGACTGAGGAGCCTTGTGGGCTATGGTCCATGGGGTCACAGGGTTGGACATGAGTGAGCAACTGAGCCTGAGCATGAGTGCTGGGCATGCAAAATTTAGGAAGTAATTGTCATCTTTGAATATCTTCCTTGAATATGTACTTAACTCTCCATGTGCAATTGTTTAGTGTTTTTTTTTTTTTAATCAGGAAATATATTTTATCAGACCTATTTCCTATGGATTACTTTTAGATTCATAAGTTGCCTTGGCTTTTGGCAAATATATAAAGTCATGAACCCAAACTTCCTAGCTGTGTGACCCTGACAAGTTGTTTAACCTACATGTACCTCGGTTTCCTCATCTGTAAAGTGGAGTTTATAATAGTCTTTACTTGATAGGCTATTGTGAGAATGGAATGTTGTAACATATGTAAAGGGCATTTAACAGGCCTGGTGCGCGGATGCTCTACCCTGGTTAGTTGTTACTGGAACTGTTGTGCATCCTATCGAGTTGAACTCCCTCAGAAACAGACCCCAAGAGAAGGACTTGAGTAATAGTAGTTTACTCCAGGAAACACTGGGGAGGGGGGCGTATGGAGGTGGTGGAAAAGTAAGACAGGAAAGGGGAGAAAGGCACATAGGTGCACTAATGATCAGGTAACTGAAGTAGGCACCTGCGCCTGAGTCCTGCTGGGGACCTCTAGGAGATGATACAGAACTTGCTTCAGAGTTATCCTGTTCAAGAGATGAGGACACTTCAGGATTTATCCTCTGACTCCCATCTTCATTGGCTGATGGCTGCTCCTAGGAATAAATTCCTGGTATTCACTCTGACCTGCATGCAGGCAAAGCCTTAGGTAGAGCATTTATACATTACACACGCTTATACTAGGGTTCCATCAGCATGTTACTGCTGAGGGGATGTGGACATAGCTCTGACAGCAATTGCTACAGAACTATGAACAGAATTCTCTAGCGCTTTCTTAGGATTCTGTTTTATTTTGCCTGGCCAAGTACTAGGCATCCATAAATCTTCGTAGAATGAGGGAGTGATTGAGTACATGATTTCTTCTACTTGACCTTCAAAGCTGTTTGTAATTGTGTCTCACTCTGTCTTTAATTCTCATGATTTCAATTTCATAATTCCCTCTTCTTTAATTTTATCTGTCTTCTCACTGTACCCAGACACATCCATTTGATTTCCTTACATGGGATGCTCTGCCCTCTACTCTAACTCAGCCCTACTCATTCTTCAAGTTCCCCCCAGCCTCCAACATTTCCTTTCTTCCTTGAAACCTTCTTTAAACTCAGCTCACTTCTCTGAAGTCCCATTAACACAAAAAGACTACACATTCTGGTGTTTGATTATTTGCTGACTGGTGAGGTTCTATAATCAATGCAGGTTTCAAGGCTAAGTAAAACATCCAGGTCTTAAGTACCTCTTGCCTATTGCACAAACTTGAGCACGTCATATGTAGCAAGTACTATCAAATACCGAGAAGCAGTAGTGCCTGGAATTTGGAGTTAAGACAACCATGATTACATTCTTGTGGTTTTAGTCATGAGCTGTATATGACCTTGGTTGTTGTTGTTTAGTTGCTAAGGTGTGTCTGACTCCCTTGTGACGTTATGGACTGTAGCCCACCAGGTTCCTCTGTCCATGCGATTTCCCAGGCAAGAATACTGGAGTGGTTGCCGTTTCCTCCTCCAAGGAATTTCCTGACCTAGGGATCAAACCTGCATCTCCTGCATTGGCAGGAGGGTTCTGTACCACTGAGCTACCAGGGGGAAACTGTTTAATTTACTTACATCTCTTTTTCCTATCATCTGGAAAATGTAGCTAATGACCTTATATCATATTGGTTAAAGATTAAGGGAGATATTTTATGTAAAATGCTTATCACAGTGCTTCTCAAGAAGTTGGTCTTCAATCTGTAGAATCTGACAGATTCTTTTGATTCTGCAGTAATAAATATCTTAGACTTTTCTCATTATGCTTCTTTAGTTTTCATTTACAATCACTTTGATTTTTAGTTGTTTTAAAAAAAAGTTTAGTGACATCTTGAGACAAAGATTGATATTTGAAATGTTGAAAATTTTAGAATTTTATATGAAAAATAATTTCTCAGTTGAGTCTTTGCAATAAATATGCTGTTTTTTTCATATTTAATTTTTTTTTCAATTCTTTTTTTTTTTAATTTTATTTTATTTTTAAACTTAACATAACTGTATTAGATTTGCCAAATATCAAAATGAATCCACCAGAGGTATACATGTGTTCCCCATCCTGAACCCTCCTCCCTCCTCCCTCCCCATTCCATCCCTCCGGGTCGTCCCAGTGCACCAGCCCCAAGCATCCAGTATCGTGCATCGAACCTGGACTGGCAACTCATTGTTTTTTTCATATTTAAAGTATCAATCATATTTATTAAGGTGTATTGAAAACTTGAAAGTCCTTTGCATAGTAGAATGAAGTTCTGCTTTATCATAAAGAACATCAAGGACTATTTTATATATTCATGATTTTTTGATTAGTACATAGACTGAAAAATTAACTTCAATTTTAGCTTTTTAAGTTTTACTGCTATAGTTCTCTGGTGGAGATGATGAGGGTTAGAAAAGGTGTCTTTGGGGAAAATAATTGTAACATATATTAGAAATTCCTGCAAGAATTTGTGCAAAAGCCATTCAGCCCTCATCTTATCATCCAAGTAACACGGACCATCAGAATTGGATAGTGAGGAAGGGATGGATGGGAAGAGGAGATGGCACGTGCATTTTAACTTAAGTTATTTGAAGGATATGGTACCTGATCTCTTAAAAGGGACCTATTCTTTAAAGCCATATTAAACTGAGTTCAGATTCAACTCTGTTAATGACTGGCTGATTCTGAGCAGATGATCTGACTTTTCTGAGTATCATTTTTCTCATTCAAAAAGGGAAAATGCAGTAGTACCAATATCTTATTTATTTGTGGGTTTAAACTTTGCCTTATTCTAGGAAGCATTTAACGTGGCAGCAATGCAGCAAAGGTGTATAACATACAGGGGAGAATGGCGAGGGCAGGCCAAAGGGAAATGAAGTATGTATTGGTACTCACGTGTTCGTGTAATGAGGTGAGGGAAATTATCTTACCTTCACAAATGGCACCAAAATCTTCTTGGGAGAGAGAAATGCCTTTTCTGGGAGAAATACTTTAAAGATGACCTTAGGGTAAAGAAAAGAATCATTGAAGATTTGACTGTCCATGGGTGCTCAGGTGCTCCAAGGGGGAATTAACCAGGATCGGGGAGAAGAGGAAGAGAGATTAGACAAGGAGAGGAAGAGAATCCTGGCAAAGGCTGCAAACTGTGTGGACTCAGTCCGTACGCAGACCCCTCCCCACTGACAGAAAGGAAAAAAAAAAAAAGACCACCAATGTCTGTATGTCTGATTTCAAACCTCAGGAGGGCTTGAAGTTAGTAATTCTGGTAGTGTTGATGGTATGCAAATCAAAAGGAGTAAGGAGTTGTATATTCACAAGAGAGGTCAATAAGCCCCACCCCAAGAAATGATCACACATCAAAGGGTTGCTTTGGGAACAGCTCACTTTTGTCAGATCTCCAGGGAGAAAGAGAGCCTTCCAGCTTCTAGGAGTTTAACAGACCATGATGTCCAAAGAGATATATTCAGAGAGAATATAAAATTCTTAACAAAGCTTCCTAGGAGCTGGTGTAAATCAGGAAACTTATGTACAAATCCCAGTGTCCATTAGATATAAACTCAGTGGTTCAGAGGGCGCACATCTATTTCTGGTGCGAAGATCCAAAGGAAATTTGTCCTAACTGTCTGGATACAGAGGAATGAGATATATAAAAATCAGAGCACCCTGGTATACTCAGGATGTCCAGTGTATCTTAGGTCCCTCTTGTCCCTTTTTTTCCCCCACAAGTTTCTGTGAGGATTGAAGTATATTTGGAAGCTCTTTGG
This sequence comes from Bubalus kerabau, assembly GCF_029407905.1. Classification (NCBI taxonomy): domain Eukaryota; kingdom Metazoa; phylum Chordata; class Mammalia; order Artiodactyla; family Bovidae; genus Bubalus; species Bubalus kerabau. The sequence goes on from NC_073641.1 coordinate 21,620,297, forward strand.
CAATCATAAATACTATTATTACTTTGACTTCCCCTGTGGGTCAGATGATAAAGAATCTGCCTGCGATGCAGGAGACCTGAGTTCATATCCCTGTTACTTAATAATCCAAAGAGAGTTGTACACCAGATTTTATTAAAAGTTCATTATATACTATTGAAAATATTGAAGTGTTCATAAAAGGATAATCTGAAAAAAAATATGTTCTTTATGAAAAAATCTATGTCTTTGCAAATTACCGTCTTGGAATACGGTATTTTCCCACACTTTGAGGCCTCTCATAGGCAGAGCAGCAGGTTTAGCATCCTGAGTCCTGCTCCATCTGTAACGGCAGCAGTAGTGTAGGGTGGTGTAGGGTTGTGTGATTCTTAAGGAGATCTGCATCTCAGAAGCACGTGTTCTCGAGTGTGTACATGACTATTGTTGTGTAAGAGCAGATGTTTAAGTCAAACTTCTGAGTGAGGTTGCTCCCAATTGCATCTGTCAATTCATGTCGATTCTCAAGATTGCCTTCCTGTGCTTAAAATGTTTCAAGTGCAAATCCATATGATTAGGAAAATGAGAACCTTGAAAATGCTTATGAAATAACAAGCATCTTGGAAAGAAGATGTAGACAAAAGCCAAGGCTTCTGGAAATTATGAAATGTTTTACATTTATGAGATCATGTCCAAAAAGTTGTTTTTGAAGAACATGTGATATGACTGCCCATTTATTTCCCCCCAATACAGGTTTCTTTAGTGGTTAGATTACTACATAAACCCAAAAAGAACAGAATTCTAGAATATAAGATATAAAAGCTCCGTAGATTTTTCCACTTTTTATCATTTCTTCATTTTTTCCCACCTGGGTGAATTGGCTATTAAATATTGAAACTAGGATTTTGATTCTAACACTAGAATAGTGTCTGAATTAGCCAGGAGTAAAAGATCTTTGATTGACAGGTGAGTCCATTTGTATCAAGCATCTTTACCTTAAGAAAAATCTACTCCTTTGAAAGCAATAACACATCAAAAGCATTTTGAAGATTATGGTCATTTCCCCCCTTCCTCTGCTCAGAATCTATTTTTATTCAGCCTCATCACAGGCATCTATCTCCTTTGGGTAATCTGAGTTGCAGGATTTCCTCACTCCTTCTGTATCCTTAGTGTCTGCAGAGCTTCAGTCAAGACAGGCGAAAGATAAAAGAAAATAAAAAGATTTTATTTCCAGGGAAATGGCTTTTCAGGACCTGATTCTTCACGCCTATTCATCACTGCTAAGTGCTCCGAAATTGCTGAGTACAGTGTTCAGAAAGCAGCTGGTACATCAGTCTTATGTCTGTTGTTCTTAAACTGAGGTCCCTGGTGCCTTTCACACTGTATTTTGTGCATTAACAAAATGATGTATATAGGAGCCTTTATGTCTAGCGCGGGAAAAAAAATCCCCTTCATTCCTATGTTACCTTAAAAAGAAAATCTCAAAATACTTCAGGGAGAAGCAAATTGTTGTTTCACATATGCTTTAGTGCATAAGAAGAGTGCACAAGTGTACCTGTTTCTTGGACATTTTGAGTAAATTAGTTTGTTAAAAAAAAAAAAAACCAGCATCATTTCTCTTGTAAGTAACTAAAAATTAGGTATTTTTACAGCTTTTTCCTTTGCTAATTTATTCAAATGTAGTCTTGACTAATCTATTATTTTGTTAACATGTCTACTTGATTAATATGTTTTTCCTCTCCTCTGATTCTGATCTACAAATCCTACAGCCATTAATTGTATTATTTAATCTAAGTCCACTATAAATAAATTCCTAAAGACTAATGTTATTCATCTTGCTTGATTAAAGATACCAATAATATCACTAAGTAGCTTCTTTCAGATAGGAATTTGGCTGGCATTAGTTACTTTTCTTTTTGTTTCCTTTTGGGGATTTGTCATTTTTTGGCATATTTATCAGTGTTGTGTATTCCTGAAAGCATTAATGTTTAAAATATCTGTATCTTGGTCACTAGAATTGATAGAGCTGAATCAGATTGATCAATGACAGGAGTTTTAAGTGCATTTCAAGGAAATCTATCACCTTTATTGTCCTTTTAATCCAACACAGTTTTCACAATTTAAAAATGAAATTTTATATATAATTTTATATATTTTCTATGAAATGAGAAAAATATATCCTTTGGCACCTGAATTTTCAAGTCCTCTTGAAGTATTCATTGATTAATTCTGTACGACATCAGTATTTATTAGCCAGGCAGTGATATTTCTCATGGAGATACATTTACTTTAAGATACCAGAAAATACCAAGATATTAAATATGGAGATTAAAGAGGACTCTCTTTTATGTTCAGTCTTGGTTTTATGTCTGTGTAGCAAGAACAAACAAAGGAGGTGTGTGTGTGTGTGTGTGTGTGTGTCTTTATGCTTTTGTTTTTGGCTTTTTTATTTCAGAATAAGGAAAGGATGGAGGGTGTGCCATCTGAGAGAACCTCTGGCTGTGCCATCGCAGTAGAGCTGAGATACATGAATACTCAGAGCCTCTAGGGGGCCAAGTGTGATATTCATGGACAAATAATAATGTGCTAACCTCATTCACAGTAATCACAGATAATGTAGTATTTGTATCCACCATCCTGTTTTGAAGGCAAAATACGAAACCTATTTTGAAGATTTCACATAACAATGTGGGTTACATTAATAGAACTAGAATGACCCAGAATAAAGAGGTAATGAGTGCACTCCACCCTGCGTCATTCAGACCTCAGCTGGAGTGATGTGCTCACTTCTGGGCTGCAGACATCCAGGAGAGGACTCAGAGGAGAGTGGCAAGAATGGAAGCAAACTTATACCTCGTCATATATAAAGCAATTGAAGAACTGCAGTTGTTTAAGAGAAGAAAGAAAATGATGCAGTCATAATTGAAGGACAGGTGCTTAGATGATACCTGTATCATTCTTTGTACCTGCAAACCTGAAATGTAGCTGCTGCTGCTGCTGCTGCTAAGTCGCTTCAGTCGTGTCCGACTCTGTGCAACCCCATAGACGGCAGCCCACCAGGCTCCCCCATCCCTGGGATTCTCCAGGCAAGAACACTGGAGTGGGTTGCCATTTCCTTCTCCAGAAATATAGCTAGTAAGAGAGATTCAACCCCAGAATGCATATGGATGTTTTCACAGTCAGAAGAACCATTTCATGTGATATAATCTGGTCCAGATGGGGAAGTGTTAGTCACTCATTCATGTCTGACTCTTTGCGACCCCATTAACTGTAGCCTGCCAGGCTCCTTTGTCCATGGAATTCTCCAGGCAAGAATAGTGGAGTGGGTAGCCATTCCCTTTTCCAGGGGATTTTCCCCACCCAGGAATTGAACTCAGGTCTCCTTCATTGCTGGCAGATCCTTTATTGTCTGAGCCACCAGGGAAGCCCAGATGGGGAAGTAGCGATGGACAAATGAACATTGTCTATTAGGATCAAAAATTGTAAGCAAATGATAACATCTTATCAGTTTGCTGAAATTCATCTTTTTTGTGGTTGGATAAAAAGTTGTCTTTCTTCCCTAGTTTGGCTTCTGTTTGTTTTTTTCTTTTTTTGGTATATCTTAGAACACCAAACCATTCTTGACTCTTTTCTTTATCTTTTTGAAAGATACATCCATATAGAGAATACGCATCCCCGTTTTAGTAAATTATAGTAAACTTTTCTTTAAATGAGTTTAGGAATTCCCTAACAAGATAACCTGGCTTTAATTGATGGTGTATAATGTCATCTAATATTTTCTAAAGAAGTATAAAGAAAGAAATTAGCCATAGAGCTTAATAAATGAAGGATGCTATGTCTTTTTGTTTAACATAATTAACTATTTGATTATGTCAGTAAGCATAGGATTTACTATTTAATCTTACCAATTAAAATTAAATTTATAGACTTGTAGGGTTTCTTTAAAATCAACATTTTATTTTGAAACAGTTTTGGACTTATGGAAAATTTGCAAATATAGTGTATATATACTGGATACTTTCCTCTGTTGTCCCCCACTTTCCTCTATTATTAACATCGTATATGAGTATGATATATATCTTGTTATAATTAATGGACCAATACCAAAAGAGTACTGTTAGCTAAAGCCCATGCTTTATTTATATTTCCTTAGCTTTACTAATACTCTTTTTTCTATTCTAGGGCCTCATTCAGAATAGCGCATAACATTTAATTGTGATATTTTGTTAGATTCCTCTTGGCTGAGACAGTTTCTCAGATTTTCTTTGTTTTGATGAACGGGACAGTTTGAAAGAGTATTGGCCAGGTATTTTGTTGAATTTTCCTCAACTGGGATTTTCTGATGTTTTTCTCCTGTTTTGAGGAAGAGCACCACAGAGGGCAAAGTGCCATTTTCATTATGCTATCAGAATGACTTATTGTTATTCATATTAACCTTGATCGCCTGGCTGAGGTGGTTTTGTTGCGTTTTTTTCACTGTAAACATGTGTCATGTTTTTATTTTTTATTTTTTTACTGTGTACTTTTTTTTTTTACCTTATTTGCATACTGTAATCTTTGAAAGGAAGCCTCTGTGTACAGCTCATGCTTACAGAGGAAGGAATTATGCTCAACGCCCTTGTAGATACAGTATCTCCATGAAGTATTTGGAATTCTTCTCCACAGGAGTATCTCTTCTCCTCCATTTATTTAATCGTTTATCTAGTCATCTGTGTACGTCAGTATGGACTCATGAATATTATTTTCTACTTCAGGTTATAATTTAATACTGTGTTGTGGCTCAAAGTGTTCCAGCTGTGGCCACTGGGAGTTCTTTCAATTGGCTCTAGTTACTCTTTGACATGTTCCAACACTGTGAGATTTTTGTTTTCTTAGCATTTAATTACTGTTTGGCATTACAAGATGATGCAGGCTTATTTTAGATATTTTCTTCCCCAGTCATAGATTCAACCATTTTTCCAAGGATCCCTGGTTTCCTTCATTGGAGAATGGTATTTAAAACCAAGATTTGGGTGTTAAGTATTCTCATTGCTGGGACTTCACTGGTGTCTCAGTGATATAGAATCTTCCTTCCAGTTCTGGAGACCCAGGTTCAATCTCTGGGTTGGGAATATTCCCTAGAGGAGGAAATGGCAACCCGCTCCAGTGTTCTTGCCTGGAAATCCCATGGACAGAGGAGCCTGGCAAGCTATAGCCTAGGGGATCACAGAGAGTCAGACATGACTTAGAGATTAAATGACAGCTCAATAATTCTCATTGCTATTGGGTATCATTTCTTCTCAGTCCTCTTGGCTGACAGAGCAAGGAAATGCGTGTGTATACTAACCTGTGTCCCTACTCCAGCACTCTTGGCTGGAAAATCCCATGGAAGGAGGAGCCTGGTGGGCCACAGTCCATGGGGTCGCTAAGAGTCGGACAGGACTCAGCGACTTCACTTTCACTTTTCACTTTCATGCATTGGAGAAGGAAATGGCAACCCACTCCAGTGTTCTTGCCTGGAGAATCCCAGGGACGGGGGAGCTTAGTGGGCTGCCGGCTATGGGGTCGCACAGAGTCAGACACGACTGAAGCGACTTAGCAGCAGCAGCAGCAGCAGCAGCAACTAACCTGTGTAACTATCTATATATACGATTAAACAGAGAGATGGGTAAATAAAAAAGCATGAGTTTACACTGGGTTACCACATGGATCATTCTAGCCTATTCCCCTTGCTTCCTTGTAACCTTCCATTCCAACTGTATGAAACCTCACTCTCAAAGTGTACCATTGTTCCATTCCAGTGGGGTTGTTCCAGTTATTCTAGCTGAAGTTGAATACATAAATAAATGCTGAGTTTTTAACAAAGCCTTAGAAAAATTCAGTAGTACTTTTTATCTAAAACAAATCTTTTTACCCTGAAAACTCATGACTTTAAAATAGTATCTGGGTTCCAGACATTTTTCTGTATGTAATCACTGACATAGTCAACTTTATATTGTTCACAGTAATTTGGGTTATAGATCATGTCAATTCTCAGATAAATTTATCTGTTACTTTAAACTTTCTTTCTAACAAGCATTCTCCCCACACGATAACTATATCTGGAGTAAGAAAATTGACTAATTTGAACTTTACCTTCTTTGTGTATACATCTCTGCACTTCCTGGGGAGATGCCCAAGGCTGGCATATTGGCCCTCTCTTGCAGGTAGCTCAGGATAGAAGTAACTTGCAGGCCCTATCATTAGCATTTGAACATTGGCCACCTCTGATTTACTGAGAGGCCTTGTAATCACAAAGTAAAATAGGGATTTGGCTTTAGACATTAAATCAAGTCTTTTTGAGTGGCTAGATGATTAGAAACACACTCAAGAATGGATTTTCAATAATAAGCCATACTTTCAATGAACGTCCTAAGGAAAATAACGTTAAGATCTTGCATAAAATACTTAATATGCCTCCAATTCACATTTAATTTCGTGTTAGGTTGAAAGCTAATATAGAAAAACTATGATGTAAAAATGATGGAACTCAAGAACACTTGCTTCTAACAGAAGTATATTCCCCAGCAGTGCTTTTGTTTGTAGTCTAAGATTTTAAGAAACTAAAAAAACATATAACTAGATAAAATTTAATTAAAAAAATTTTTTTTAATTTAATTTAATTTTTTTAACTTTACAATATTGTATTGGTTTTGCCATATGTCAACATGAATCCGCCACAGGTATACACGTGTTCCCCATCCTGGACCCTCCTCCTTCCTCCCTCCCCATTCCATCCCTCTGGGTCATCCCAGTACACCAGCCCCAAGCATCCAGGATCATGCATCGAACCTGGACTGGCAACTAGTTTCATATATGATATTGTACATGTTTCAGTGCCATTCTCCCCAATCATCCCACCCTCTCCCTCTCCCACAGAGTCCAAAAGACAGTTCTATACATCAGTGTCTCTTCTGCTGTCTCGTATACAGGGTTATTGTTACCATCTTTCTAAATTCCATATATATGCGTTAGTATACTGTATTGGTGTTTTTCTTTCTGGCTTACTTCACTCTGTATAATAGGCTCCAGTTTCATCCACCTCATTAGAACTGATTCAAATGTATTCTTTTTAATGGCTGAGTAATACTCCATTGTGTATATGTACCACAGCTTTCTTATCCATTCATCTGCTGATGGACATCTAGGTTGCTTCCATGTCCTGGCTATTATAAACAGTGCTGCGATGAACATTGGGGTACACGTGTCTCTTTCCCTTCTGGTTTCCTCAGTGTGTATGCCCAGCAGTGGGATTGCTGGGTCATAAGGCAGTTCCATTTCCAGTTTTTTAAGGAATCTCCACACTGTTCTCCATAGTGGCTGTACTAGTTTGCATTCCCACCAACAGTTTAAGAGGGTTCCCTTTTCTCCACACCCTCTCCAGCATTTATAGCTTGTAGACTTTTGGATCGCAGCCATTCTGACTGGCATGAAATGGTACCTCATAGTGGTTTTGATTTGCATTTCTCTGATAATGAGTGATGTTGAGCATCTTTTCATGTGTTTGTTAGCCATCTGTATGTCTTCTTTGGAGAAATGTCTATTTAGTTCTTTGGCCCATTTTTTGTTTGGGTCATTTATTTTTCTGGAATTGAGCTGTAGGAGTTGCTTGTATATTTTTGAGATTAGTTGTTTGTCAGTTGCTTCATTTGCTATTATTTTCTCCCAATCTGAAGGCTGTCTTTTCACCTTGCTTATAGTTTCCTTTGTTGTGCAGAAATTTTTAAGTTTAATAAGGTCCCATTTGTTTATTTTTGCTTTTATTTCCAATATTCTGGGAGGTGGGTCATAGAGGATCCTGCTGTGATGTATGTCAGAGAGTGTTTTGCCTATGTTCTCCTCTAGGAGTTTTATAGTTTCTGGTCTTACGTTTAGATCTTTAATCCATTTTGAGTTTATTTTTGTGTATGGTGTTAGAAAGTGTTCTAGTTTCATTCTTTTACAAGTGGTAGCAAGGGATAAAATTTTAAATAGCCATGTTTTCCCACTCAGTCCAAAGAGGAAGAAATGCAAAGTGGACATGATACTTAGAATAGGTAAATGGTCAACAGGTTAAGTTGATTTTGACCCCTGTTTTCAGCTTTGGCTCCCTCCACCTCTTCCTGCACCCTGGTATCTCCCCATACCCCACACGCTTACTTCTGTTCACCATTTATTTACAGACATTGAGGGTAAGATGGTGAGCAAAATCAGACACAGCTGCAATGTGGATCGCTTTCATGATCAAGTGGGGCACAGAAGTATTCATCAAATTATCCCACTCACAGCCATGAATCCATACCTGGGGCAGATGCTGTGGAAGAGAAACGCACAGAGTTTGAAGGATCTAGGAGGAGGCATTTGACCTAATCCAGAGATCAGAAAGGGCTTCCCTGAGGAAGAGCTGTTTACAGCTGTGATTTGAAAGATCACTAGGAATAAATCAGGAGAAGAGAGACAAGAGAGAGAACTTCTGTGGTTAATGAACAAGTGATGGGTGATGAATAAGAACCAGGCGGGAGTTGATCCAGACAAGGGGACAAGGCTAATCAATGGGCAGGGACCAGACCAGCCAGGCCTGGTCAGGCCATGCTCAAGATGCTTCTGATATCCTGAAAGCAATGAGCAGCTTGCATTTCAACATCAAGAATATACTTCTCATCTGTGTTCCTGTGAAAGTCAAAATGTGGCCTATGTTTCAAACGAACAAACCCGACTGCCACCCATCCAAGCCTGTAACACTTCCATTTCTCGAGGTGTTAGAAGAGATCATCCTGGTTGAGAGTGGTATTGTTGTTTAATCTACACGTACATAGCCCCGTGTTTGTATTTATATATAAAAATCTTATGTTTTCATTTCATTAGTGACATTAGGAAAGCACTACCTTCCTCTTCGAGTCTTTAAGCTTTGTGTTTCATCCCCTTCTCTCTGTTCATTACCTCCTGCTGTCTTGGCTGTCTCCTCAATATTCACGCACTCCGCTCAAGTACCCAACTGTAAGATGAGGGGCAGGATCCCATAGTGCAGAGAAGGACCACGAGCCAGGATAGGAGAGAGAAAGCCATAAGGGGGAAGAGTGCATTCAGGTGCTTTGGAGCTGAATTCTGCGCTGCTCACCTTCCCAGTCACTTTGCCATCTTTACCTGAAGCTAAGGAGAGTCTGGTGCTTCTCTTTTCCTCATCTGGCTTATGCCATGACCCATGCATTTGGACATCTATGGTCTGTGCAAAGGAGGTTCATGCATCCTCTTGTCACGCAATAATACTGAAACCATTTTGTGTCTGTGTTCCATGCAGTAACTTTCTAAATACAGGCCTCAGTCTCACCACCCATCCTGTTCTCCTTGCCTCTCCTCTCACAGGGATCTCTCTAAAGGGCTGAGCTCTCCCATCCCTCTCTTACACATTCTTCCTTGGGTCTCCAGAGTCTTCAGGATGTGATTTCTCAACCTTGCATGCCCTTGTGAGCCTTTGGCCAATATTCCTTCTTATCAGAATGCCCCCTCCACCACCTCGTCTTCTTGGTGAGGCTTGCCCTTCCTTTGAGGCTCATCGGAAAGCTTGTCCCTTCTTAGAAGTCTTTCCCACCCCTGCCCCTGTGTTGCATCCACATGTCTGTGCTTTCCCTGCAGTCTGTGCATTGCTTTTTGATTTTTAATGCCATCTCTCAAAGAAAATTGGGCCTGCCCTTTTCTTGTTTCTCTCCCTTGTATGAATGAATTTCCTGGAGGATCCTGTCATTTCTACCTTGTTCATTGTATACCCTACTCACACCCAGCATAGGGCATGGCACCTACTTGGTATCTGACAAATGTTTCTTTGATTGATGAATCAATCCCTATTTTTTTGCCCTTCTGATTAATCATCCCAAGTTCTCCTTGCTCATTTAGATAAGTAGAGCTCTAACCGGCGAGTATGTTCCTGGTCAGTGAGTTTCACCACAAATAGAATGAGTGTTCTTTATTCAGGTGTCTCTCTTTTCCTACATTCACGGGTTTACATGAAGTGTGTAATATATATTGGTTAGAATGACCGCGGGGAAACTCTTCATAACTTTGAAACCTCCTACTGACCATTGGAAGGAACCTCTCACTCCTAAGCTCAAATCAGACACTTAACCCTCTGGTCTGCTTGAATTGAACAGCCAGAAATTGTATTTCTGGCTTTTACAGATTCATTTCATGTTCTTTGCCTCTCACCTGAAATCCTTTTTCCATTTCCCCCTAACTGGATAATAATAAAAATAGTGTTTACCTTGTGTGTGCCAGGCGTTATGCCAAGAACTGTACATAACAATTTTACTTTATCTTCATGAATATCCTTTAAAATAATTTTTACTATCCTTGTAAATAAGGAAACTAAAGTGCAAAGAACTGGTGACTTACCCAAGCTCACCCAGCTTGTAAGTGGCAGAACTGGGATTTGAGCCTAGGCCTCTCTGAGCAGAGCCCTGGCATGCACTGTCTTTGCATGTTATGGTCTCCCTACATAGTCACATCCAGCTCAAGGATCCACTTCTCAAGTTTCTGTTGTTGTTCTTTTATTCTTCTTTTCCTCTTTTTTCCTGTGGACCTATTCCAACTGTGTGTTTCTTGGCACTTGCCATCTATCATTTTCTGTATTGCCCTGTTCATTATCTTTTCATACATACAACTTGTCTCCTCTTGGAAGCAAAGACAGGGAATTTTCTGCATTGTAATTTCGTTTGTAAAAGACCGTAAAGCTTGGGGTGAAGAGTGTGGGTTCTGGAGGAGACAGGCGTCCTTGGTTTATATTCTGGCTTTCCACTGTACCAGCTCCCTCAACTTGGGCAAGTTCTTCCCCTTTTCTCTGTCTCCGTTTCTGCATTTGTACAATGAGGCAAGCTGTGATCCTTACCTCCAAGAGCGGTTGTGAAGATGGCTCAAAGCACTTACAGCCACATCTGGAACATAATGGCTACTTGGTGACTGTCACTTACCCTGATTCCCACAAAGCCTGTAGGGGTCCTTTGCACACAGATGATGTCCCCCCATCTCAGTTGACTGACTGGTATAGGATGTCTTCTTGCTGGCTTCTGTGACTGCAGGGGACTGCTTTTTTGTTTTAGAGTTGTTAACTACTGTGGGCTTTGGTTTGTTTCTCTATCAAGGAGTCCTGCTGCTCCAATCCCGAGGAAATGAAATGTTGAGAAAGCCTTTTCTGCTCAGGTTTCTCAGACTCCAAGATTCCTCAGGGGTGGCTGCTAAGGGCTTCATGCGGCAACCCCTATCTCCTGTCCTCAGGCCTGCAACAATGATTAACTCAGCAGTATGGCCAAAACCTGTTGTTACCTGCCCCCGCTTCCTCCATTGGCCATGCCCAGAGGGGCCAGGCCTGTTTGGAGCCCTCTGGTAACACAGCTGGAACTCTGCAAACTGACAGCTCCTTTCTCCAAATTGGACAACAGTATCACCTGCACTTTAATATTTATTAATAGTTAATAATCATTGATTGCAGCCATGAAATTAAAAGACGCTTACTCCTTGGAAGGAAAGTTATGACCAACCTAGATAGCATATTCAAAAGCAGAGACATTACTTTGCCAACAAAAGTCCGTCTAGTCAAGGCTATGGTTTTTCCAGTAGTCATGTATGGATGTGAGAGTTGGACCGTGAAGAAAGCTGAGCACCGAAGATTGATGCTTTTGAACTGTGGTGTTGGAGAAGACTCTCGAGAGTCCCTTGGACTGCAAGGAGATCCAACCAGTCCATTCTGAAGGAGATCAGTCCTGGGTGTTCTTTGGAAGGAATGATGCTAAAGCTGAAACTCCAGTACTTTGGCCACCTGATGTGAAGAGTTGACTCATTGGAAAAGACTCTGATGCTGGGAGGGATTGGGGGCAGGAGGAGAAGGGGACGACAGTGGATGAGATGGCTGGATGGCATCACTGACTCGATGGACGTGAGTCTGGGTGAACTCCGGGAGTTGGTGATGGACAGGGAGGCCTGGCGTGCTGCGATTCATGGGGTTGCAAAGAGTCGGACACGACTGAGCGACTGAACTGAACTGAACTGAACTGAATAATCATAGAAAAATGAGAGCCTCTCAGTTAATCACCGTCTCTGATTTTAAAAAATGATGAAGCCATGTGTAAAATATCTCACAATAACATACTCTTTTATCCTTTTATCCTAAAGATTCAGGTCTACAAAGATCCATTTACCACGCAAAAGAGTGAGAAGCAGATTTTCTCTCTCTTTCTAGTTCACAGAAAATAGAAAATAATTGGTCATCAGCATCAACCTCTTGTTAAAAATTTGCGTTGGTTAAAGTAGTATTGTTTTTCTAAAATACAATTAAAAAATAAACTCTAAGGGTTTGTCTTAAAGGACTCAAACCTAAGTAAATATGAATACATTTTATATAAATTTTATCCTCTTGTTAAAAATTTGCTTTGGTTAAAGTAGTATTGTTTTTCCAAAGTGCAATTAAAAAATTAACTCTAAGGGTTTGTCTTAAAGGACTCAAACCTAAGTAAATATGAATATATTTTATTTCAGAGTGTACCATTTGATGTAACTATGAATGGCAGAGAGAGAAAAACATAGTTTTTTTTTTTTTAAATAAAAGTAAAGCTATTATTCTAATGATTTCCATCCCAGAGGTTTATTTGGAAATGAATTTTCATCCATAACATCTTCATTTGTATTCTGATTTTCATACAATTTGAAAGGCTTAGGTTCCTTACCCAAGGGATCATCCTGACCAAATATCAGTGGATCAGCTGAAGCATTCTGATTTTACAGGCAAATTTATACCTTGTCATTTCAGGAAGTATTTCAGGAAATGTTTCCTTCACTACCATCTTCTAAAAAATATCTAATTTGCATAATACATGGGCATAGTATAGTCCTCTCCTGTGGCTTAAGCCATGTAAAATTTTAGATGAGATAAATTATCTGATTTTCTAAGCATTAGAATAAGCAGTTTCCCTTTTGATACTAGTTTTAAATTCCTACTGGTACAGAACACTTAGAAGCATGTCCAAAGAATGGCCTATCAATGAATCCTTTGATTTTTTTCAGGAGATATTTAGATGCAACTCTGAGAAAGAAGACTTCTGGCTTCCTTTGAATTCTCCAGCATTTCTTAATACTTGTTGACGTATTAAATAAAGGCAAATTGGTGCTGGGAAGCAGGCAGTAAGCAAGCAGCAATCAAAAAATACAAAGAGTGAAATGCATATGTAGGGGGACTATATTGACTTTCAGAGTTAACCTGTTCTTTTAAAATATTATAATATTGATATCGTTTTACTAATGTACTACTTATTTCTAAAAGTTATTAAAGTATGTGCACACTTTTTTCTTTGTACTCTATATTTTTCAAATTTCCAAAACCAAAAAAACTAATTATAAGTAGATAAATAAATAAAAGTTCTGTTAGTTGCCATTTAAAATCATAAAGGAGTGATTTGATTGAGCAGTACAAAAAACTTAGGTGAGCAGTTCTAAAAAGGACCATACTTGTTTTCATTGAGTAAATTACAAATCAGGGCTAAAAGCTTGTTAATTCTAAGATCATCCCCCTTACTTGGGTAGATGTATTAGTCATGGTGTTGTTATTGTTGTTGTTTAGTTGCTCATTCATGTCCGACTCTTTGCAACCCCATGGACTGTAGCCCACCAGGGTCCTCTGTCCATGGAATTTCCAGGCAATAATACTGGAGTGGGTTGCCATTTCCTTCTCTTGGGGATCAAAGCCATGTCTCCTTAATTGGCAGGGGGATTCTTTACCACTGAGCTACCAGGGAAGCCCATTAGTCAGAGTAGTGAAGTTATAACAGATAATCCCACTGTGAATCCAGGTGACTCTTCAGGCCAGCAATCTCCACATGATCACTTAGAGCAACACCTCCATATCAACCATAGGCAGCTACAGTCCCCACACCAGAAGAAAGAGCTGGAGATCCAAACAATAGCAATTAATTGCTTCCATTCACATAAAAAGGAATCCTATTTAAATTTGCAAAGCAATACAGCTTTGTTCATTTCAAGGAGGCAGAGATGCACAATTCCCCTATGGGGTCAGAAGGAGAAGAAAACTGGAAATTGCTGAGAAGATGAAAAAGTTTGCCTTAGTCTGTAAATGGGGATCACAGTGTTATCTTACACTGTCATGTTTTGCAAAATCATTTGCTGCTTAAAATTTTTTAGTTACTTCCCAGAGTCCTGAAGATAAAACAGAAAGTCCTTTAACTGGGCCTTTGGCTATCAGCAACCCAGCATCTGCCTCTCTCACCGTGCCTTGTCTGTTTGCCTTGTCCTATATGACTCTTCTAGGAACAACAAACATATTGTTCTCTGTTTCCTGCCTATTTTCCTAACTTTGCGCAGTCTGCTTCATCTGCTGGGATCACCCTTCCCTAACTAGTCGTACCAGCCATCTCCTTTGGGAATTTTTCTTCCACAACACCACCTACATCCTCCAGGCCTCAGGTTTCAAGTTTGGATTGCTGCTTTGGCTCTTCCTCTGACTTTGATCAGCATCATGGGCAAACTTTAACATAAAAATTACTAGTGGCTTATAATAAGCTGTTTGCCTGTCTCTCCTCCCTAATAAAGACTAAAAGTAATAGAGAAGTCTTGAGAACTATGTCCCACTGATCTTGATATCACAAAACAAGCATCTAGCCCAGAATAGGGGTCAAATAGCTAATTATTCAATGAACAAATGAATGAATAGGTTTTATCAACCTTACTCTAGCTGATTATTTGTATTCTTAAAGGCAGTATGTTTTTCTTACATCTTTGTACAAAATCTGAAATGGGCATTTTATAGAGTTACTCACAAAAATATTTAAATGAATTGAATTTACCTCTTTTATCTTGAATTCTGTCACTAGGAATTACTTTCTGATCACAATTACATTTAGACTTTATACACTAGACTGTGTTTAAAAACATGGAGTCACCAATAAACCACATCTGGGGCTCATTTTCATGGATTTATTAAACTTTATATCTAATTGGGATATCCACTGCTAAGGTATCATATCTTAAACCAAATATTTGAGAAACATTGTCTGCTAAACGAGGCTACCCTTGTGCTTTGGAAACTCTTTCAAATAACATGTCATCCCTTTAACCTTTAATCTGTTAAAGACTTAACAGTTGCAGCAGTTCATTGTGCTATATGTCAAGAAATTATTATTTGGAAAGGGTGGTGTGCTTCTTTCTTTCTTTGTAAATTATTCCCATGTGCTTTGGATAGAAAAATGGAAATTGTGGCAACCTACTTAGTCCTTGAAGAACGTGTTGATCCATGAAGACATGATGCCATACAATAAGAACAAAGAGACAAAAACTGTTTGAGTGCTGTACACACCTTTTCAAGATATCTGTTATAATACTAGGTAAAGTTTACATTTTTTTAGCTTTCCTAATCGGAAAGTCTTTAAACCATATTTTAACAATATATTCAGTATTGTGGGCATATGTTCATGAGCTCTCATGTATAAATGACCTTTGACATTACAGTTGAACTTTGAGAATGATTTTGTGAAATGTTTTTACACCAGGAAGTTTCTTGTAGAGCAGTCAGAGTCAGTTACAGTCCTATCTACAATTTACATCCAACAGGGCCAATGGAGGCTTCGGTGCTTTGAAGTTAATAGCATGAATCGTCTCCAGAATAAACATTTACATTTTTTTCTATTAATTTCCTTAAACAAAGTTCATGTACTAAAATGCAAGCATCTCCTTTAACAACTTGATAATAAATCACACATATCAATGGATCCATTACATGGCTCATATGAAGTAAGACCTACATTATTTAAAATTTTTCTTTTTATTTTAAAACTCTAATAATAAATAGCATAATGGGCATATATATTCAGAATTTTTTCTCATTGAATATCTTTGCTTAAAAGATATGAAACCATTACATATTCTCATAAGATGAAGGGTGACTAGTACCATGTTAGGAGTTTTACATATATTATTGTTAGTATTTATTAACATTTAGTGCCTTTCAGTGAAGGAAGTAGCTGATGTTAAGCAGTTTCCTCATGACCCAGAGGACAGGGCTGTGATCCCATTTGAATATGGGCATTTGGGGCTCACACTCTTTCTCTTTCCCTCTATTGCCGTCAGTCAAGGCTACACTAAGTATTTTTTTTAAGGGTGACTAGCTTGCAATTCTACTCCACTCATTGATTTTCTCCACTTATTTAGTGTGGCTCAGACCTATGGAGAATCCATGTGTTTTGTGAATTGCTTCTGAGATTAGGGGATAGTACACGTGTTGTGTTCATGATGTCTTTTCCTGTAGTATGGCATAAGCTGTGGTATGAAATGTAGGCACAGTGAATATTTGTTCATAGTCTTGAATTCTCCTGAGCTCACTTATCACCCTAACATGGCTTTTCCAGCAGAGATGTTCATGCTCAGTTGCTCAATCATATCCAACTCTTTGTGACCTCATGGACTGTAGCTCCCCAGGCTCCTCTTTTCTAACCTACTGGTACTTTAAAGAAAAATCTTTAATTTTATATGGGAGTATAGCTGATTAACAATGTTGTGAGTTTCAGGTGGACAGCAAAGTGACTCAGCCATACATATACATGTATCCACTCTCCCAAACTCCCCTCCCATCCAGGCTGCCACGTAACATTGAGCAGAGTTCCCTGTGCTATACAGTAGGAACCCTGAGGATTATCCGTTTTAAATATAGCAGTGTGATCCCAAACTCCCTAATTATCTATTCCCCCCAACCTACCCCTCTGGCAACCATAAGTTCATTCTCTATATCAGTGAGTCTGCTTGTGTTTTGTAAATAAGTTTATTTGCATAATTTATTTTTTGATTCCACATATAAGAGATGTCATATGGTATTTCTCCTTCTCTATCTGTCTTACTTTACTCAGTATGACAATCTCTAGGCACATACTTGTTGCTGCAAATGTCATTATTTCATTCGTTTTAATGGCTGAGTGATATTCCATTGTATATATGTACCACATCACCCTAACATGACTCTCCTAGCATGAGAACTTCTCTAATCATCTGCTGGTACTTTTCATGCCAGAAGAAATTGAACCTATCTGTCTGGCATCTGGGTGAATATCCTGGAATTATGGTGTCAAATGGGGCTTTCCTGGTAGCTCAGCTGGTAAAGAATCTGCCTGCGTTACAGGAGACCCTTGTTCAATTCCTGGGTCGAGAAAATCCCCTGGAGAAGGGATAGACCACCCACTCCAGTATTCTTGGGCTTTCCTAGTGGCTCAGATGGTAAAGAATCCACCTGCCATGCAGGAGACTTGGGTTTGATCCCTGTGTTGGGAAGATCCCCTGGAGGAGGGCATGACAACCCACTCCAGTATTCTTGCCTGGAAAATCCCCATGGGCAGAGGAGACTGGAGGGCTACAGTTCATGGGGTTGCAAAGAGTCAGACACGACTGAAGTGACTTGTCATAGCACATGGTATCAAATACAAAATTTTTTAATGCCTCCAGTTTTATGTTAAAACTCTATGTATTCTGATTCTTTACTTTTCTCTATTTTTTTTTCCTTCAACATAAAAATAGGTTCTTTTTCTCCAAATTTTTGGCTTTGACTCTGCTTTTACTATTCTGTCTTCTGCATTTTGCTGGTTGAGAGGCACAGTCATATAGTGTAGAAAATGCTTTTCTCCCAGCACATTTATATCCAGATAAGGTAGTGGTTTGTTTTCCACCAGATATTTATATAGCTCATTTCCTTCAGGGCTTCACTCAAAAGTCACCTCAGTGCAGCATTTGCTCGACAACAGCTTGAGAACTAGACTTGATTTCTACTCCCACTGTTGCTATATTTTTCTTTATCTTACTTTCCATAATCTCATATACTTCATAATTTATCTCTTCATTTAATGTCCATTTTCCTCCAACTGGAATGTGAACTGGGTAAGAAAAGTTGATTTGTTTTGTTTCCTGTTATATCCTCCGAGCATAGAACAACACCTTACTATATAGTAGACGCTCCATTCATATTTGTAGGAAGGAAAGAGATGAATTTCCCTTGTTGTAAGTCTGCAAGCGGTCATTGTTTAGAAGTATTCCTGAACTTTATGGTTCCTACACAAGTATATTCCCCGTAGAGCCACCAATAACATTCCATATTGATTATACATCATTTTATAAAGAGGTGTTGGTAGGGACAGCTCACCCTGGCGCTAGCCCTTCCACCTGAGCTAAAGTGAGGTACTGCTGGGTTTTCCCTCTGTGAGTTCCCATTCTTTGCCTTGTCAGTTTACACTTGCCTCCATTTAACCGATTACATTTGTAAATATAGCAATGCTGATATGTGCTTAGCACTGTGTGGCTTCAGTGTTTATTTTCTTTATGTTCACTTTGCTATTCTAGTTCTTTCTTTGGTTAAATAAAACTCCTTGTTCTCTCAGGATGTTAGCAACTAAAGGAAGGGTACACCAACCGCCGTGATTGGTCTGTGATGCCTGTATTAACTCATATTGAATACATTAATGGACATAAACATACTGACAAAATTAATTCTAAAATGTTTCTTATAAATGATCATTGAACTGGAAACATCTGACGAAATGACAAGGCTGGCCACAGTCTTCAACTCTGCTCTATGTCTCATGGCTTTTAGATACCTAGCCAGTTATCAAAGATGGCAGGGCTGACGTGTAGAGATGCTCAATACCAGGATGCCCGCATGTTAATACTCCTGGTGTGATGTCATGGCCACAAGTGTCTCCCAGTGTAGGGGGCAAAGAATGATTACATAAATTGCAAATGGACATAAATTGCAAATGGGTATAAAATCAGAACGTGTGCTATTTTCAGCAGTTATTACAGCACTTCTTAGAATGGTATAAAGGATCTTATGAATGAAAGCATAAGTCACAACCATCCAAAGTTTCATTTTACAGTAGTCTGTATTGTAAGACTAGATTTGGCAAAATACCTCTTGGTTTAGCTTACTCTTGGGAAACCTTGCGATGCAGTCAACAAGGAGCATTAGATCAAAGACTTCTCTGCATTAAAAAGTTTATGTGTTTCAGAATATTCTTCACTGTCTTATTTGACAAATCTTTATATAAGGGGTTTCTAGAGATAGTATAGAATAATATTCTATACTAGAGATAGTATAGAATAATATTCTATACTAGAGATAGTATAGAATAATATTCTGTATAATATTTCATTAAGGTTTTATTTATTAGAGAAAACCTCCCATTATTTAAAAATATAAATGGCAGTAATTTTATACGTTTACCTCCTTGATTGCTTGCTCTCTCCCTCCCTTCCTTCCTGCTTTTCCTCTTTCCTTTATTTTCCCCTGCCTATATACAAAAAGGACTTGCAGTATTTTACAAAAAGCATAAAATCAATAAAGCCTTTTTTTTTACATTCAGAACTTTAAAAAGGAAAATTGGAAGACAGGGAAGTGGATATTCCAATAGTAAGGGTCACTGTGTTTTCTCTGAAGGAGCTCAAAAATCTCTCTCATAGATAGTGGCTGCTGCTGCTGCTAAGCTGCTTCAGTCGTGTCCGACTCTGTGCAACACCATAGACGGCAGAGCACTAGGCTCCCCCATCCCTGGGATTCCATGGTGGCTAGTCTTAGCGAAAGAAGAGAAAGGTTAGTTGAGAAAAACACAACATCTGTTTCTCAAGGAAGACAGTTTTCCTTGTACTAAACCCTAAACTGTACTTACTTGGGGCATATTATTTGAATAAAGAACAATAAGTACTGCAATAGTCTGTGTCTTTACCACCATTTCACAGCAAAGCAAAATTCCTAAGACATTGAGATGGCCCGGTTTTAGTAAACTTTACTTCTCTCCACGTTATAGCTCGCTGCTCTTGGATTTGGAAACCAAAAGGATCTCCCTCATAGGATTATAGTATGGTTACAGGAGGGGCTCTTCAGCCAGCAGACACCTAGTATAAAATAAATATATAAAGAACGAGAGAGTATTGTATACGAAGTCAAAATCAAAACATTATGACATAGGTTAGGAGTTCAGTCCCAGTCCTGCCAGGTACTATGAGGTGCTCTGTCTCAGACGCGCAGGCCACTACCTGCGTAATGTGATGCTCACAGCCAATCAAGGGAGCTCAGTGTTGTCAGAATGGCAAAGAAATAGCATTAACATTGCATTCTATGAAAGCTTATTTTAAAAAATTACATCAAGGACAGGGTTCATAAATTCTGGAAAGCAACCATAAAGTACATAAAACTTTAAAATAAGTTTAGAAGAATTAAGAAAACTTAACCTGTATAGTCAGCTCAAGTGGGACCATTCCAATTCCTCCAGCAAATAACTCGAGGTGACCAGGGTTCCGTGGAGCACAGACTGTCCTAGCTAATGAATCTCCTAATAATCATGGCACTAGCAGAAAACAAGTGTGCGATGTTCCATCCCTTTAACATGAGGAGCGAAGACTATGGGCTGTTCTCATTTGCCTTGGAAAACCCTCATTACACCCCTGGAAAATGGAAGGGCAACCCACTCCAGTATTCTCCCCTGTCAAATCCCATGGACAGAGGAGCCTGGTGGACTGCAGTCCATGCGGTCACAAAGAGTTGGAACAGGACTGAGCAACTGAGCACCGCCACCCTCATTATGGTTGGGATAGAAGTGGCAGAGAAGATAGAGATTCATTTGCATACCACCTCAGGATCTGAAAATGTCAGTGGTGCCTGTGGTGAACTCCTTTTGGTTCAGTACCTAAAGGCTTGGATGAAAAGGGAGTCCACAAAGGGTCAGGGATCTGACAGATTTTCAACAATTTGGGAATGAGGGCTGGTGCGCAGGACAGCCTTAAGAAAAGAACTGCACTTGGTGAGAAGCGACCAGTGTTTTTCTTTAGCTCTTTTCCCTATCAGTTCAGTTCAGTCACTCAGTCGTGTCTGACTATTTGCCACCCCATGGATTGCAGCACATCAGGCCTCCCTGTCCATCACCAATTCCTGGAGCTTATTCACACTTATGTCTATTGAGTTGGTGATGCCATCCATCTCCTCTAGTCCCCTTCTCCTCCCACTGTCAATCTTTCCTGGCATCAGGGTCTTTCCAGTGAGTCAGTTCTTCCCATCAGGTAGCCAAAGTATCAGAGTTTCAGCTTCAGAATCAGTCCTTCCAATGAATATTCAGGACTGATTTCCTTTAGGATGGACTGGTTGGATCTCCTTGCAGCCCAAGGGACTCTCAAGAGTCTTCTCCAACACCACAGTTCAAAAGCATCAGTTCTTCAGCACTCAGCTTTCTTTATAACTCTCACATCCATACATGACTACTGGAAAAAGTATAGCTTTGACTGGACGGACCTTTGTTGGCAAAGTAATGTCTCTGCTTTTGAATATGCTATCTAGGTTGGCCATAACTTTTCTTCTAAGGAGCAAGTGTCTTTTAATTTCATGCCTGCAGTCACCGTCTGCAGTGATTTTGGAGCCCAAGAAAATAAAGTCTCTCACTGTTTCCATTGTTTCCCCATATATTTCTCATGAAGTGATGGGACCAGATGCCATGATCTTAGTTTTCTGAATGTTGAGTTTTAAGCCAACGTTTTCACTCTCCTCTATCACTTTCATCAAGAGGCTCTTTAGTTCTTCTTCACTTTCTGCCATAAGGGTGGTGTCATCTGCGTATCTGAGGTTATTCATATTTCTTCCAGCAATCTTGATTCCAGCTTGTGCTTCCTCCAGCCCAGCGTTTCTCATGATGTACTCTGCACAGAAGTTAAATAAGTGGGGTGACAGTATACAGCCTTGACATACTCCTTTTCCTATTTGGAACCAGACTGTTGTTCCATGTCCAATTCTAACTATTGCCTCCTGACCTGCATACAGATTTCTCAGGAGACAGGTCAGGTGGTCTGCTATTCCTATCTCTTTTAAGAATTTTGCACAGTTTGTTGTTTGATCCACACAGTCAAAGGCTTTAGCATAGTCAATAAAGCAGAGTAGATGTTTTTCTGGAATGCTTTTGCTTTTTCTGTGATCCAGCAGATGTTGGCAATTTGATCTCTGATTCCTCTGCCTTTTCTAAATCCAGCTTGAACATCTAGAAGTTCATGGTTCACATACTGTTGAAGCCTGGCTTGGAGAATTTTGAGCATTACTTT
Organism: Bubalus kerabau; assembly: GCF_029407905.1. Taxonomy (NCBI): domain Eukaryota; kingdom Metazoa; phylum Chordata; class Mammalia; order Artiodactyla; family Bovidae; genus Bubalus; species Bubalus kerabau. Next base: position 21,642,371 of record NC_073641.1, read on the forward strand.
ACTAGTGTGTGAGATGAGTGCAATTGTGCGGTAGTTTGAGCATTCTTTGGCATTGCCTTTCTTTGGGATTGGAATGAAAACTGACCTTTTCTAGTCCTGTGGCCACTGCTGAGTTTTCCAAATTTGCTGGCATATTGAGTGCAGCACTTTCACAGCATGATCTTTTATGATTTGAAGTAACTCAACTGGTATTCTATCACCTCCACTAGCTTTGTTCGTAGTGACGCTTCCTAAGGCCCACTTGACTTCACATTCCAGGATGTCTGGCTCTAGGTGAGTGATCACACCATCATGGTTATCTGGGTCATGAAGATCTTTTTGTATAGTTCTTCTGTGTATTCTTGCCACCTCTTCTTAATATCTTCTACTTGTGTTAGGTCCATACCATTTCTGTCCTTTATTATGCTTTTATAGTTCCCTAAACTTTTCCACAAATACATGTAACTTTGCAGGCTTCCCAAGTGGTGCTAGTGGTAAAGAACCCACCTGCCAATGCAAGAGAGACAAGAGATGCAGGTTTGATCCCTGGATCAAGAAGACCTCCTGGAGGAGGGCATGGCAACCCCCTCTAGTATTCTTGCCTGGAGAATCCCAAGGACAGATGAGGCTGGTGGGCTACAGTCCATAGGGTCATAAAGAGTTGGACACAACAGAGGTGACTTAGCAGGCACGCACATGTGTACCTTTGCCCTGTGAGTTTCATCTGCTTACACCCTTACCCCCTCAGAAATTTAGAAATAAAATACGTTTATTCAGATGGTTACATACTCTTTGTTTTTCTTTTCCCCTGACATCATTCTGAATGACTGTGTTGAACATAGAAACAAGATCCTGAAGTTCTTGCAGTCAAGCTTGCTGAGCTTCTTTGGGAAGATGAGACCTGCTTCTATTCAGGTGTCCACATTGTTTCATGGTTAACCTTCCTGACACAGTTTCAGTAGTGTTTCACTGCGTTCCTTCCTCAGTGGAGACTGGGAAGAAATGATGTCTAAGGAAAACTGCCCATCTCAGAATTAGAAATCATAGCCTTCTCTTTCAAATGTGAATGTAATCGTATTTCTTTAGATTTTATACATATTGTTCCCCAAGGTCAGCCATATGTTGTTATTTTATTTTTCTTTTTGGACATTTCTGAAACTATGGTGATTAAAAGTTTTGAGCTTGAGTTAAATAGTCTGGGTGCATATTCTGGCTCTGTCACTCACCAACTGTATGAGCTGGAGTGGGACAACCTCTTTTAAGTCTTAAGTTTTCTTTTCTATTAAATCAGGTTTTGGGCAATCATGGTCCAAACCATGGTCCCTATTTTAAAAGATTGTTGTGAGGTTTCAAGAAGATGATGTTGCAAGTAAGGCACTTAGAACAGTGCTTCGCATTGTGTAAGTAGCTTATGAGTTAACTGTTTGATGTATAGAGCCAAGTCAATGGAAAAAACCCTGATGCTAGGAAAGATTGAGGGCAGGAGAAGGGGATAGCACAGGATGAGATGATTCGATAGCATCACCAACTCAATGGATAGGAATGTGAGAACACTCCTGGAGACAGTGAAGGACGGGAGCCTGGCGTGCTGCAATCCATGGGGTCACAAAGAGTGGGACACAACTCAGTGACCGAACAGCAGCAAGGACAGGTTAGCCCTTATGTATTCTGAGAAAGCAGTTGAGTCAAACTTGAAACAATCTACAAAATGGGAACAATAATCATTGGTCTGTAAGATGGTGTTGAAAATATAGTAAGATGGTTCCTGTAAAGAACTTGTTGCCCCTAGAGCTTGGCACCAGGAAGTGTAAGCTACGCCATGTCTCCTCTGCTCTGTCCCTCTGGTTGTCAGTTGCCCTGAGTAGCTGACATATCGGTGGTAGAGCTCATGTGTATATAACCTAGCATTACGCCAGGTATGTGGCAAGTGCTCAAAAAACTGTTGCCATTATTATGTTCCATACTTTGCTTCATTTGTTGCCAACTCTGTAAATAACAGAGTGCTCCATGAAGGAGGAGGGAAGGTTTAATTGTTTGAGAAGCTTTGTTTCCTTCACTTTTGCTTTGTAATGTTTGCCTTGTCTTTTTGCCCCCCGCCAAGCAATAGTTCCTGAAATATTAGGTATAATTTATTGTCCTGTGTTCATCTTTCTCTGTAGCATTAAAAAATATTTTAAATTTCTATTTGAAAACTCTCATTAAGCATTCATTTAAATGTTGCTCAAAATGTTATATAATATAAAAAAAGTACATGTTCTTTCCAAAATTAGTCCTGAAAAACTCCTTGGATCCAGATCCAGGCAGTGAGAATGGAGAGAAACAGCTGAAATGTGGTTCTGTTACATATCTTACTACTGATTTTGAATTTTGTAAAACACCTGTTAAATCACTTATGAGGGGTGAAGGGATGTCTGCACACTCTTTTAAAGCTGGAAGTACCAAATTACTCCCTGATGAATAGGAAAAATAATCACAGAGGTGTGTACTGTTGGCATGGAGACATATCTATGAGATGATGGTGTTTCTCTTGGGAGATGGTGTAAACTTGAGAGAGGATGCTTTATTTCTCACCTCCTAAAATGTCTTCCCAGTTTTCTGTGGTGAGAGAAAATGAGACACAGTCATACCTAACAGTTGGTGAAACAGTTACATATGTATATAACTAGTGTGTGTGTGTGTGTGTGTGTATGTGTGTGTATATATATATATATATATAGATGAAGAGACAGAGAATGAATTTTATTAATTATATATAGCAGCATAATTTTACTAAAATCTTGGTTAAATGATTTTTTTGTAAAAATATACATTTGTATAAATAGACACATATATGAATGTATGTATATATATATTTGAAACTGAGGTATATAACCTTATAAAGCAGTGTCTGTTGGGAAAAACTTTGGAAAAGTTGCTTTTTCAAAAAGTAGCTCTGCAAAAGACAGGGAATTTCTTTGAAAGTGTTTACAAACACTTCACAAACTTTGAAAAATAAAATTAGTATGTTCCTTAAAATTTTCTAAAGTTTGTCAAAAGAAAGTCAACTTTATATTTATTGTATGAACTAGATCTAACTGTAATAGAAAATCTTAGCATTAAAGGGATATAATCCTAATCATAGTACTAATAAATTGAATTTAGCATTTTGTTAAAAGATTAATGCTTATGTCAAATAGGAATATTCTGTACATGAACATGTGGTTCTTTGGGGGGAGTCTGCTCACAGAATCCATCATATTAATAGATTAATAGAGAGCAAGAGTTTTGTAATGTCAGATGTCAGAATTTGACTAGCATTTAATACCCATTCATTGTTTTAAAAAGCAAAACACAAGTGAAGTAGAAGCAAAAGAATATAGTGTATATCTCAATGGCCAAGAATATTTTATGTGAGTCATTTCTATTAAAAAATCCTAATTATAAGCTCTATTATGTAATATTAAATATTTTTATGTACTATTGTATGGAAAGTTCTAGATAATATGATTATTTGAATCATAAAATATAAAATGTTAACTGACTGTGTATATACATGAAAAAAAGAATTAGCTGATTATTAGAAATAATGCAGAGATTCAGTAAGGCAACTAAATACAAAAATACATGTAAGGAAATCATTAGCTCTTCTATAAAAGAGTAATATCAGTTATAATGAAAAAAGTAAGCTACCATTTAAATAGCACCACATTTAAGTCAGAAGAATGTACTGTACCTGTGAATGAAAATAATAAATCAGAAACTTTTTATAAAGGAAACAAATTGTAACTAAAATAAAACTCAGAGACAAAATAATATCTCATACTAATTGTGTGTTTAAGAACCTTATGCATTGCATATTAAATCATCTGTTAATTCTGTATAATCCTATGAAGTAGTTAGTGTTACTATCTTAATTTTACAACTTTGATAACTAAGATTCAGGGAAATTAAGCCCCTTATCTAAGATCATAGAGCTGGTAAGAGCTAAAGTTAGGATTTGAATCTATGTAAACTATTTCTGTACTTCATTCTTAATTCACTGTGCATGGGAAGGCCTGTTTAAGACACTAAAAATGTCATTTCTGACCAATTAACTTACATAATTGATTCAGCTATACTCAACACCAGTGATATATTATTTTTAATTTTGATGAAATGTTCTGAAAGTTTACCTAAAGGGATAAATATATAAGAAAGCAAAAAAATTGAAAAGAAGCACAGTGGGTGAAGGGTAGAGACATGGAAAACTCACATTTTCAGAAATTATAACATGTTATAAAAACTCTAAGAATTGAAACAGTGGTTTAAGTGAAAAATAAAGATCATTTGAAAAGACTGTAGATTCCATATAAGACCCGTGTGTGTGTGTAGTGAGTGTATATACTTACATATAGATGTACATGAACATACACTCATTGTGTAATTAAAGCAGCATTTTATTCAATGAAGAAACAAAGAAATAGTTATTCAGTAAATAGTGTTGAGACAATAATTATTTGTGAAAATAATATAAACTTAGATCCCTTCCTTATGTCTTATATAAAAATATATATTATGAACAGTGTGGAGATTCCTTAAAAAACTGGAAATAGAACTGCCATACGACCCAGCAATCCCACTGCTGGGCATACACACCGAGGAAACCAGAATTGAAAGAGACACGTGTACCCCAATGTTCATCGCAGCACTGTTTGTAATAGCCAGGACACAGAAGCAACCTAGATGTCCATCAGCAGACGAATGGATAAGAAAGCTGTGGTACATATACACAATCGAATATTACTCAGCTATTAAAAGAATATTTTTGAATCATTTCTAATGAGGTAGATGAAACTGGAGCCTATTATACAGAGTGAAGTAAGTCAGAAAGAAAAACACCAATACAGTATATTAACACATATATATGGAATTTAGAAAGAAGGTAATGATGACCCTATATGCGAGACAGCAAAAGAGACACAGATGTATAGAACAGACTTTTGGACTCTGTGGGAGAAGGCGAGGGTGGGATGATTTGAGAGAATAGCATTGAAACATGTATATTACCATATGTGAAATAGACCACCAGTCCAGGTTCGATGCATGAGACAGGGTGCTCAGGGCCAATGCACTGGGATGACCCTGAGGGATGGGATGGGGAGGGGGGAGGTGGGAGGGAGGTTCAGGATGGGGGGCACATGTACACCCATGGCTGATTCATGTCAATATATGGCAAAAACCACTACAATATTGTAAAATAATTAGCCTCTAATTAAAATAAATAAATTAATTTAAAATATATATATTAAAGTTTTAATGAAAATAAAATAATGTTATTTATTAACATCCAACTTTATTAATATAATGAAGATGTATGAAATCACTATTAAATATAGGTGAATACTCATTTAATTTCAAACTGGGAAGGTATTTCTAAGCCTATCACCAGAGCTGGAAAACATTAAGAAAATATTTTACAAATGTGTACACTGAAAAATTAAATATTTATGCACATCAAAAAACACCATAAATAAAATGTAAAGGCACACGACAAAGTAGGGAATCTGTTTTCAACATTACTAAGGGGCATTAACTTTAATGTGTCAGTATTAAAAAAAAAAATCTCTGCTGCTGCTGCTACTCGAAGAAGGCAATGGCACCCCACTCCGGTACTCTTGCCTGGAAAACCCCATGGATGGAGTCAATATTAAAAAAAAAAACCTCTAGCAGTCAGTAACAAAAAAGGTGACCATATTTACAGAAAAATAAACACAGTCAATTTATAAAAAAAGAAACACAATTTACCAATAACATGAATAAAACTCAAAGAAAAGCAAATTAAGCAACAGTAGAGAAATATGTTCTCTAATCAAAGTGTTAAAGATTAAATAGCAAAGCCAGATAATACCAAGTATTGATTCAAGTTGGGACATTCTTATTTACTAGTCATAAAAGTGAGAATTTGAACAGCTTTTCTAGAAGAGAATTCAATAATAATTGCCAAACACCCAAAAAAAAAAACAAAAAACTGAACCAGCAATTTCTCTTCAATTTGACCTAAAAAATTAAGGATATGTGAAAAGATTTATCTCCATCATTTTTTAATGATAGTTGAAAACTGAAAATGGATCAAATATCCAGTGATGAGGATTAGTTTAACATATCAAGATAACATACATATGATGGAATACTGATGGATCAATACAAGGATTATCTTTAACATGGTAAATAGTCATAGTATGTTTTAAAAAAGTATATAAACAATGCTCTTTAAATGAGAGACCTCTTTTAAGTTTAAGAACTTTATGTATACAGCTGTATATATATATATATATATATATATAGTAATTCATAGGATAACACCTGGAAGGATATTCTAAAATACCAACTCAGGGCATTATAGTTGATTTTTATGTTCCTAGAAAAATGATCTGTCTGAGACTTAGTCTCTTCATCTGTGAAATGAAAGTCATCCTAGATTAATCCTAAAATCTTTCAGAAAAAGTGTCTTGTAATTTTAAGGACCAATGATAGTTAATAATCTTAAGAAAATACTTAATGCTTTCTTTCTATTGAACTTTGTAGTTAATAGAATAGAACCAGGTTTATCCTGAGCTATCCCTTGTTTTAATTAAAATTCAGGTCCTAATGTTTGTTTATGAGCCTTTATTGTGCTTTCTCTTATGAATGTCTTCTTGGTGTGATATGAGGTGGAATGGGTCGAGTTGCACTAAACTTGGGTACATTTCCCTATAGAATTCTTATAAACAAAAAGAAATCTTGTAATATGTAATATACATTTTAGAGTTTCATCTACCATTTGGAACCCTACCAGCAGTTCTTGGTTTTGGACAATTTCTTTAATTAAAATTCATACGGAGAAACTGTAATGCTTTTTTTCGATGCTTTAAAAAAGTCCTTTCGCTAAAGAGAGATGTGTGTGCTTTAAAAATTGGTGGAAAAATGATTGTTTTTATTACCTAATGAACATTGCTGTACTCTTATGTCTGACTAATAGTGAAATTACCTAGAAAACGATAAGGACTACTATTTCAAGTGGTTATTCAGAACCTTATTGTGCTAGTGAAATAAAAACATACTCAGTTTTAATTCGCTGTTAAATACTCAGCAGTCACAGTGGCTGTTTGAAGGCCATGTACAGTGGTGGCAAGAGTGGCTTTCGAAAAATGCTTCACCTCATTCTTGCTGAATACAGGTTGCCAAGTGGTAAACCTGGCAGACGTCATGGACTTCCAAGAGGGAACATATTTTATTTGCCTTGCACCCCCAGAGGATTTGGCCAATTATTGCTATTTGTTTAATGTTGGTGTTGACATAGTGCCTTTGCCCTGTGGAGCCCCAGGTGCTTTATAAAATTAGTCAGCAATTCACATCACAGCCTTCACGCCCGAGAGTGCACACTGAAAATAATAATGATTCATGGAACCTAAAGCCATCCCTAACTCATACTTCTGTTTGCCCAGTGAAACAAAATAAATAGGCCAGTTCCCTCAGCGAGCCAGCCGCAAAAGGTTCCTGTGGGAGGGGGATCAGTGGGAGTTCCTCCCTTGTGTAAATAGGTGAACTCTGGCAAGGAAAATTCACCATACACCCTGTGGTGAAGACTGAATGTACTCTTTTCTAGGACCCATACATACCTCAGTAAGGAACTCACTGTTTTTAGGTCTTTGCTCAAATATTGCCTTCATACTAATACCTTCCCTGACTGTCTATTTGAAAAACAACAAAACATAACAAAACAAAACCCATCATTAACTTAGACTTTCTGGATGTTCCTTTCTGCATTAGTTCCCTCAATAGCCTATGTGGCTATCCAGCATATTTACATGGTCTGTCTCTCTGTGTATTCATGGTCGACTCCCTCCCATATTATAAATTTTATGAAAGTAGACCATTTGTCTGTTTTATTCCAATTATGAATCTTTAACAGGTGTGTGGCACAGAATAGGTGTGTAGTAAACATTTGCTGGGGCTTCCCAGGTGGCTCAGGAGTAAAGAATCTGCTTGCCAAGCAGGAGACATGGGTTCGATCTCTGGGTTGGGAAGATCCCCTGGCGAAGGAAATGGCAACCCACTTCAGTCTTCTTGCCTGGGAAATCCCAAGAGTCAGACACGACCTAGCGACCAAACTACCACCACCACCACCACAAGCATTTGTTAAATGATTGAATTTTACCCAGTAGTGCAGTAAGAAGCAATTGAATTTTCTTACTGTCAATCATATACAAAGGCAGTAAAAAGAGAGATAAGTAAGAAAGAGTGGACCTTCATCATATCAATAGAACATTTCTTAACATTGAAAAGATCCACGTGGTGAAGTGGTATGTCAATCAGACTTATCTTCTCCATTATTTGCAAGTAATAGAAACTAAACATTTAAACCAACAGAAAGATGGCTTATGGAACCTTGAAACTGGAAAATCTAAGGAGTGCAGCTGATTTTCATTGGTACAAGGCTTGGTTTGTTCATGTGCTCTTGCAATGTGATGAAGGCATTATCTCTCTGTCTCTACCCACTCTGCATTGCTGGCTTTCCCTGTGTGATGGCAAAGACAGTTACAGCAGTGCCTGGCATAACGTTACCTGCAGTAATTCCAGTGGCATGAGAGCATATTTCCAGCTGTTCCAGCGAAGACTCAGTCCTAACTTGAACAGGTGGACTTGGATTAAATGCCGGTCTTGAATCAGTCACGTGATGGACTGGGCCTCTGGGCCTCCCAGTCATGAATGTCAGTTCCCATCCTTTGAATGTGGTTCTCCAACAAAAATTTGGTTTACTTGATCAAAGTAAGAAAGAAAAGATGCATGACAACTATAACCAGAAAGATAAATCAGATTTAAACTGTTTCTCATTCCAGTGAGGCAGAATACATTTCCAAACCTTTCAATGTTATAGTTTTATAATATTCAGTAACCATATACTTCACAGCCTAATTGTGTAAATTATGTTTCTAGAGGGGGAAAAAGGAACCTTTTACATTATTTTCAGTGGCAGGTCCTCTCTAATGGTCTACTTACGTGATAGTGAGGTATTATTCCTACTTCAGTGAAAAGAAGATAAAAATGTGGGGAAAAAAGCTAAATTTTGGCTGTACAATGTTTAAGGTTGTTGTTACTTATGTTCCTTATAGATACTTTAATAATTCTTATTATCTTTGTCTTATTTTCTGTATGAAGCCTGCTATATTCTAATTCTTTTCTATATGTTTTAAAAAGAGACTACTTAGAATATACTAGATCAGAGAAAGAAAAATAATATAACTTACTGTGGAATCTAAAAAATATAACAAATCAGTGGATATACCAAAAAAGAAGCAGACTCACAGATATAGAGAACAAATTGATGGTTACCAGTGGGGAGAAGGAAAAGGGAGAAGCAATATAAGGGATGGAGATTAAGTCCTACAAGGATCGTGTTCAACACAGGGAATGTAGCCAATATTTTGTAAAAACTATAAGTAGAATATAACCTTTAAAAATTACGAGTCATTATATTGTATGCCTGTAACTTATAATATCAATTTAAAAATATCATCAACTGTGTATCAATTAAAAAAGAAAAAAAGAAGAATATACAAGAAACCCTAAAATTTTCTGTTCCGAGTACTGGAACTTGGTTTGCTGACATACTACTTACTACCTCTCTTTCCTATAAAAAATTTACAAAAGTTAATGGATAAATATAATTCACAGACAATGCTAAAACTTTATTTCAGCCATTACTTCTTACCTCTTTCCACACCAAGAAATACTTAACCAAAACTCTGAAAGTGATGGTATTTGATTTCCACTGTTCATTGTTGGATCTGTAATCTGTTCCACACACTAGTTAGAACTAGAGTAATAATGAAATAATATATAAAAATCAACATCCTATTGTTGGATGTGTGCTGGTGTTCAGTCACTCAGTTGTATCCAACTCCTTGTGACTCCGTGAACTATAGCCCATCAGCCTCCTCTGTCCACAGAATTTTCCAGGCAAGGATACCGGAGTGGGTTGCCATTTCTTCCTTTAGTGGATCTTCCCAACCCAGGGATTGAACTCATGTCTCTTGTGTCTCCTGCATTGACAAGCAGATTCTTTACCACTGCGCCATCTGGGAAATCCCATCAATGGATCTGCAAAGAATTAACTCTAAGGCAGAGTGGTTGGGGGATCAAGGTGTGGCCCACTTGCCATAAAAGCACCATGGCCATGTGAACCAATGTTGTTAGTTATGCTGTGCTGTATGAGAAGGGCATTTCTGATATTAACTTTAATACCAGTACTAACTCAGTAGTTTAATATGACTATATACCAAAACATCCACCTAGATTCAGGAAGTTGTCCTATTGATAGAATCAACTAATTCAGTGTTTAAAAAAAAAAAGAGAGAAAAAGCTTTGGGTGGTTAGCATTTCTAAATTAGTGTTTTTCTTAGACATGAGGTTCTAGTAGTTCATCTTTCTTTGTTCCTCTGAAATTGTGATTATTTCTAAGTTGTTGGTTTCTAGGTAAAAGAGAGGAGATGGGGAAAGGAAGGTTTTCTTCAGAAATCCTTTTCTTTCATGGCCCAGTTGAACTGGATTTGTGATTGATATCCATTGATGTCCCATCACATCCAATCCAGTTGATAAGAATTCCCAGTATTTTTTGAGGGAGTCATTTTTGTCGTGGGAGAGAAGTAAAAGGCTTACAATATTCATGTGTCCTAACATTCCAACAAATAATAATGTCATAGTAAATTTATTTTTTTGTTGTTGTTCAGTTGCTCAGTTGTGTCCGACTCTTTGTGACCCCATGGACTGTAACACGCCAGGCTTGCCTGTCCTTCACTATCTCCCAGAGTTTGCTCAAACTCATGTCCATTGAGTCAATTTATAAAAATGAAAAAAAGCCCAGCTCAGGGCTGTACCAGGACTTTTGTGAGCCTCTTTTTTCATTCAGTTCAGTTCATTTCAGTCACTCAGTCATGTCCGACTCTTTGCGACCCCATGAATCGCAGCACGCCAGGCCTCCCTGTCCATCACCAACTCCCAGAGTTCACTCAGACTCACGTCCATCGAGTCAGTGATGCCATCCAGCCATCTCATCCTCTGTCGTCCCCTTCTCCTACTGCCCCCAATCCCTCCCAGCTTCAGGGTCTTTTCCAATGAGTCAACTCTTCGCATGAGGTGGCCAAAGTACTGGATTTTCAGCTTTAGCAACATTCCTTCCAAAGAAATCCCAGGGCTGATCTCCTTCAGAAAGGACTGGTTGGATCTCCTTGCAGTCCAAGGGACTCTCAAGAGTCTTCTCCAACACCACACTTCAAAAGCATCAATTCTTTGGCACTCACAGTCCAACTCTCGCATCCATACATGACCACTGGAAAAACCATAGCCTTGACTAGACGGACCTTTGTTGGCAAAGTAATGTCTCTGCTTTTTAATATGCTATAGGTTGGATATAACTTTGCTTCCAAGGAGTAAGCATCTTTTAATTTCATGGCTGCAATCACCATCTGCAATGATTTTGGAGCCCAGAAAAATAAAGTCTGACACTGTTTCCACTGTTTCCCCATCTATTTCCCATGAAGTGATGGGACCAGATGCCATGATCTCTGTTTTCTGAATGTTGAGCTTTAAGCTAACTTTTTCACTCTCCACTTTCACTTTCATCAAGAGGCTTTTTAGTTCCTCTTCACTTTCTGCCATAAGGGTGGTGTCATCTGCATATCTGAGGTTATTGATATTTCTCCCGGCAATCTTGATTCCAGCTTGTGTTTCTTCCAGTCCAGCGTTTCTCATGATGTACTCTGCATATAAGTTAAATAAACAGGGTGACAATATACAGCCTTGAGGTACTCCTTTTCCTATTTGGAACCAGTCTTTTGTTCCATGTCCAGTTCTAACTGTTGCTTCCTGACCTGCATACAGGTTTCTCAAGAGGCCGGTCAGGTGGTCTGGTATTCCCATCTCTTTCAGAATTTTCCACAGTTTATTGTGATCCACACAGTCAAAGGCTTTGGCGTAGTCAATAAAGCAGAAATAGATGCTTTTCTGGAACTCTCTTGCTTTTTTCTATGATCCAGCGGATGTTGGCAATTTCATCTCTGGTTCCTTTGCCTTTTCTAAAACCAGCTTGAACATCTGGAAGTTCTCTTTTTTCATTAAAAAATACTAAAAAAATATTTACTTTACAACCACTTTGATATAAAGAGAAATGTAATCTAAGATGGATTATATTAATTTCATTTCTGATTTTAAATGAAATTAAAACATTTTCTTGGGCTCCTAAAAATTTTCTGGGCCCTGGGCTGGATACCTACTGTGCCTGGTGGGAGAAGCTAAACTGCCTTTGTTATAGCTAAATTGGTTACATTTTAAGCCAAACAACTGTCTTCTGCCTGTTGTTCACCTTTTTAATTTGATTTTTTTGGTTTAATAATTAACATTAGTTCCTCCAAGTAGAGTAAGAGCAGGGAGAATGGGGACTTGGAATAAGCTAGAATTAGGCTTCATCAGGGAAGCTACTCCTAAAAATCAGTCACAGGTTTGGGGCCTGCAGTCTCTTTTCATAGGATTTAAAGCTATTTTACTAAGTTTGTCAAAATCCATGTTCTTCAAAGGTTTATGTTTTTAAATGGCTGATGCTGTGAAAGGAAATGCCATCATGATTGTGTTTACATTATGCATTGTACAGGAAGGAAAAACTAGAATTTTTCATGCAGAGAGCACTTATAGTTTTACTGAATATAGTTTTTCAAAGTAAAATTGATGTTGGAATATTTCTCTTGCAATCCAGGTGAGAAGCCAATATATGGTTGAATGAAGTAAACGCTCATTTTTGTGTTTAATAAAAACTCTGATTTTTCTATTCAGGCTGATTTTTATCTGAATCTTCAATTTCCACTTATCTATGGTTTGGGGAAACAGAGCTAACTTGGATACATAAATTCTGTCTACAAGTATTTCTTGAGAATCTCTTGGTCATTAACTCTCTAGAATGAAACTGGCTAAACTAACCTCAACAGCCATTCTTTTGCCAAATGTCAGATAAACTCCTAACATTTTTTGCTTGGTAGGTTTTGAAATTTGACATTTCTGCATTGAAGTCCAGTGTTGTTTTTCCTGGATGCATGGCTTCTATTTACTCCTGACATTCCTACTTGTTCACCAGCTGCCAGCACTGTTCAGGACGCTGAGGGTAAAAAGGTAAATAAGATGCAATCCCCACCTTTAAGGAAATCACAGTTTACAAGGAAGATAGGCAAGTGTAAAGCTTATGAAAAGAATGATAAAAATGCTGGGATAAAAGGAAAGTACATGAACATCTCTTAAGTTAGGCTGTTTCATCAAGTAAACCTTGTTGGAAGGAGCGACATTTTGGTGTATCTTTTTTTTTACCACTGAACCTCTGTTGTTCTGTCTGTATATGGACAATAACCTGCTAGGTTTAGAGATGAAAATGTATAAAAGTTATGTAGCATCAAGCCTGGGACATACTTTTTGCACTTCGGCCATTACTTATTTTATTATAAAAAGCATGTCAAAAGGAAAAGATTGAAGACATGCTGATTCACCCATAGACAACCAATCCCTGAATGAAAGAAGCAAGACTGTATATGGTTTATATTTTATAAACTATATGTATTCCTGTTTCACTAAGAGAGACTGTTAATACATCCATATGTATAATTTTTTCCAGGTCTACAAATAAAGGCTTTGTCCGTTCCAAAGCAATGATGACAAAAACAAAACTTAGATATTAACAATCAAAATTTTCTTTTTTCATTCATATATTTGGTTGTGATGTAGAGAGTGCTAGAAAATTAAATACTTCATCTTAGAGTCAATTTGTGTTTTTTTTTCCTTTAATTTTATTTTTCATTGAAGTATAATTTATTAACAGTGTGTTGATCTCAGATATACAGCAAAGTGCTTCAGTTATGCATGCTTATGTCTATTTTTCATGTTCTTTTCCCTTATAGTTTATTACAAAATTTTGAATATAGTTCCCTGTGCTATACAGTAGGTCCTTGTTGGTTATCTATATCTATATTCTTATATCTATTCTATATATAAGTAGTGTGTATGTTAATCCCAAAGTCCTAATTTATCTTCCCCTCTTTTCCCCTTTGGTAACCATAAGTTTGTTTTCTATGTCTGTGTGTCTGTTTTCTATATTAGTACATTTGTATCATAAAAATTGTTTTATTTATCGTATTTACTTTTAGATTCCACATATAAGCAATATAGAGTCAGTGTGTTGAAGGAAATGAACTAATACTTGGGAGTCATCATCGTGCAGTACTCATGCTGAGAAACCGTGCCTCTGTTCTGCCTGTAGACTGTTGACCTGGATGGTAGTTAGCCTTAGGCCACCCATTGACACTACAGATGACATTTGAAGAAGCACTTGTTAATCCAGCTTCCTGACAGATCACCTCCCCTAAATACTCACCATGGAGACGGCGCTTACTTACTACCTTAGGATCTCCCAGACTAACCAGCCATTAATAGCACAGTCTGACACTTCCCTGGTGGCTCAGTGGTAAAGAAGCCACCTGCCAATGCAGGAGATGCAGGTTTGATCCCTGGGTTGGGAAGATCCCCTGGCGAAGGAAATGGCAACCCACTCCAATATTCTTGCCTGGGAAATCCCAAGGACAGAGGAGCCTGGTGGGCTGCAGTCCATGGGGTCTCCAAAGAGTCTGCCACAGCTCAGTGCCTGAACAGCAGCAGTGGCATAGATTACCATGCGGGGGTCGGAATCGCTCTCTGTTGCCCTGAAAATAAGGAATAGCAGTGGGGCTTCTTGTTTGACCCTCTCCTATCTATGTGGGATCAGCAAAGACTGCTTCTCATCAGTTTCATGTGGCTCGATTAGGTTTCTCTCTCATGCTGACATATTTAGAGTCACATCCTTGGATTCTTGTCCCCTGAGTCCCGCTCTAAAATCCAAGTAGGGTAGGAATACTCAGGACTGGAGCTGGTGAGAAGCACTTTCCCCATAGCCCTCCTCTCTGTATACACTTAGAGACCAGAAAATTCTGCCCAAATCCAGAGCAACTGTGGCCTTTGGCAGTCTGGTAGCGTTTGCCTGCTGGCATGGGTAGAACTAACGTCACCTGGGTAATTCAGCCTTTGGGATCCTTCTTCCATGAATGAGAGAATCCCAGGATTGGCTGCCAACGGCCTTTTCCTTGAGCCCAGTTTCCTTTGATGCAGTGTGCGGAATGGTGACGGCCCATTTCCGCACCAACCCCCTCCTGCCATGAGAGGATTTATGGTCTGCATGCCCCAGTTGTGAAGCTGGCCTGTGGTCTTTTGCCGCCGCAGGCTTGTGAATGTTTAGAATTATGTGTTTATATTTCCAGGGCTACGGTTTGAAAGTCGAGGGGGCAGACAGATAGCAAAGAATTCACAGGTCAAGCTGCTGTTGCTTCCTCCTTGGAGGGCTCTTTCTCTGCCCATATTGTCATATCTAGATTCCTGTGGAGCTCTGGCTTTCTGACTTCCATTTCTTTCATTAGATGCTTTCAAGTGGGTTTTTCTGTAAGAAATCCCCATAGAAGAGGTGTTTACATGATGCCATGGGGAAGTGGAGTTTGCCTGACACAAGGAACCTCGGAAACTTTCCCGTAATGAAAAGGTCTGGCTTGTGGGTGGGCGCCCTTCCATCCAGACAGACAGGAATGTGACTCGGCAGCCAGGAGACACACGGACTTGTGACCACCGGGACAGGCACCTCACTGGGAAAATCCCAACAGCTGGGCCTGTTCAGCTTTTCTGAATGTACTAGCAGGCATTTGACTGCTTTAAATCTACATTAGGTTTCTCTTATGTCATAGCCATTGTTTTCCTCCTCAAGAATGTGGATACCTTTAATAAAACCCTTTTTGCCTGCTCCCCCCGCCCTGACCACGTGACTTAAACATGAAAGTGATTTTCACTTATCAGCGAAAGAAATCAACATGACTTTAATGAGACCGTTTCTACCTTCTTTGGTTCTCCCCTTCTAAGAATTCAAGTAGATCTTTGCGCCTAAATGGATTCTTTTGGACCTTTAACGATGAACATGAACTCAGTATCGTTAGAACAGCTGCCAGAACAGGCTCCTAAACTTCAGGTAGTATGATCGCCCACCTCTCTCCCTGCTCCATCTTTGGATGGATGAGTTCACTGCCTCCCAGTCAGTCCCTGAGTACAGAATCATTTATTTTGGTGTCACTTCATGACGAAAGCCCAGCTGGCATTAGCTCAAGTTATGCAGCTGGCTATTAATTGAAGAAAACTTCCCTGTCACTCCTCAGTCAAACACAATCTGATTCAGCAAATCCTTTTTGCTCTCCTCCCTTTTATTATACCAGAAGAACAAACATAAATAACTCCCACTTGGCTCAACTTGTCATGGATTGTAAGTTAGATGGCAGCATGCAGACTGATTACATTAATGCTTTCTGGGCTGCTCGTCTCAATTAATTTTTATTTCTAGAAGAGGTTTGGACATCTCATTTCTGAGGCTTTATAATGTTGTCCAGTGGAAGGAAGTGTTATTGTAGCCTGCCTTTGCTCTTCTATCTTGCACAGTTAGTTTTCAAAGTCATTTCCACAAAATTTCAGATTGCATCACCTGTAGGGTAGGTACTGGCCTTCTGTGAGTGGATATTCTGTTTTCTATCATGCTTGACTGGGCCTGTGTTTTATTTTAAACAGAACTTGGTGAGAGATTTGCTCAGGATTTTAGAAATATATAAGCATGTAGTATGTAGCACATGGTATGCCAAACATTTTTGATGCATGCATTTTGTAATTAAAATGTGAAACTACTTGGTGTAAGGAGATGATAAATGTGTTTAAAAATCATGGAACTTTTCCATGAAATAAAACTTCATGCAGGAATGACATGGGAGAGTTCTTAGAGGAGTGCTAAAATAGTACATCAATTTTATCCTCTCTGGATACAAGAGTTCATCAACTATATTATTCTGTAGCAACATGTTTCAGCACCAAGGACATCTTCAGTGCCCTCCCCACCCCAATTCCTATCCTTTGTACAATGTGCTTGCTGCCATCATTATTATGCCCTGAACCCTAAACATGAACTTGTGAAAGTGAAGGGAAGTCTTTCAGTCATGTCTGACTCTCAGCGACCTCATGGACCGCAGCCTACCAGGCTCCTCCATCCATGGGATTTTCCAGGCAAGAGTATTGGAGTGGGGTGCCATTGCCTTCTCCGAAAATAGCCTCTGGGTATATTAAAAAAAATTTTTTTTCAGTGTCATACCATAAATATAAGAAGGTTGTCTCATTCCTGATCTCCCAAAGTAAGAAAATCTACTTTAAAAAAATAAATTAATGATTTTTGTAGTAAGAACTATGAATAACATTTAGTGAGTAGAGATCCTTCAAATTAAGGTAAGAAAGTCGACAAATACTCAACACAGCTCTGCCTCTACCTTCTCCAATTTTGTTCATTTCATGACATTAAGCTACATGTTAACACACTATTTTCTAAGGTTCTTTATATAGGGAAGACATGTTTTGCTTTCTCATTTTTTTATGACTTTCAGGAAACCCTCTTAATTCCTTAAAAGGTACTGTCATTCTGAAAATCTCAAGAAGCCTAGCTACATATTGTACTCACAAAATTTTGCTCTGTAAAAGCACACAAGCTGACTTTTAGGTAATACTTGAAAAACAGTTGACGCTGCCAAGTGTGAATTCTTCATGTTGACACTTAACACTCTGACCTGATTCAAGGTCATTTTTCCTGGAAGGTCAAGGTCTAGCCTTTCAGGAAAGATGCTACCAAGTAGTGAGGTATAGAAGGAGGAAAAAAATAAAATCACAGCCTTTTCTTCTCCCCTCAACTCTTCTTTCATGCTAGGGGGTTGGGGGATAACAAGTCTTCTGTGGATAAAACTTAAGAATGCTCTTCTTTATGTAGTGAAGTGGTGCACACAACCCATGAACTTAGGACAGCAAAATTGTACCTTGTTAGGACTTAGGTGTCTATAAGGGGCTCAGTGGGATTTCAGCAACAGGTACTGAGAGAGAAATCAGAACTTGACAGAAGGAAATAGAACTTCGGTGCTAAAAGAGACCTGGGATAACTGCCTTGTCCCTTGAGATTGGTCTTGAGACATTAGAGGAACAATATCCAAAGGGCATCAGAGAACCTGGCTTAGATTAGGCTTTCTTGGGTTACAGGAGATTCAGAGCTAGATCTGGCAATAAAGCCTCGTGGTATGAAGTGCTCCTAATTTGAATGTGTGATGCATGTTCTAGTGTCCATGAAGTGGACCTTAGAGGTCTGGGTAATCTGAAAGAGGAGTAGGTTACACAGGAGCCAGAAGTCACAGCTGACCTCTAGATCCAGATCTGAGTGGTGTGATCTAGTTGCAACTGATGTTCTTAGAATGGATCCCTCCCTGGAAGGATTCTTTCATGAACACAGATAGGCTGGGGCTGCAGTGTGTAGATTCAGCTGAAGGCGTTATAAAGTTCTAGAAGCTTTTATGCCTGCAAAATGGAAATGATGCTTTGAGGAAATGGTTGGTGTTAAAAAACAAAGGCAGTCACATTTGTCTGCTTAAGAATTATATTCCCTTTCTATACAACGCTATATTCCCTCTATAAAGAGAGGTGTCTCATGGGGAATTCCTTTCCATTTATAAATGGGCAGACAATTTAAATGGAAAATGTTTTACTAGTTTGGACATTTTTTGAGTATAAAACCAGGGGTTTAAGTCCTGAAATGTAACTGTATATTTATATTGTTGCCAGAATCTGATATTTATAGATGGGAGGTTAGAGGAGATTATATTCTAGTAAGAAATCTTCTTATTTGTTTCCTTCATTTGTAGGAGCAATCTCTGTTTTGGTAACATTTAATTTATGAATTTTGGTATCATGTTCAGTTCAGTTCAATCTCTCAGTCATGTCCAACTCTTTGCAATCCCATGGACTGCAGCACGCCAGGCCTCCCTGTCCATCACTAACTCCCAGAGTTTGCCCAAACTCATGTCCATCGAGTTGGTGATGCCATCCAACCATCTCATCCTCTTGTCATCCCCTTCTCCTCCTGCCCTCAATCTTTCCCAGCATCAGGGTCTTTTCAAATGAGTCAGCTCTTCGCATCAGATGGCCAAAGTATTGCAGTTTGAGTGTCAACATCAGTCCTTCCAGTGGAACACCCAGGACCGATCTCCTTTAGGATGGACTGGTTGGATCTCCTTGCAGTCCAAGGGACTCTCGAGTCTTGTCCAACACCAGTTCAAAAGCATCAGTTCTTTGGTGCTCAGCTTTCTTTACAGCCCAACTTTCACATCCTTACAGGACTACTGGAAAAACCATCTTCTTTGGCAAAGTAGTATCTCCGCTTTTTAATATGCTGTCTAGATTGGTCATAACTTTCCTTCCAAGGAGTAAGCATATTTTAATTTTATGGCTGCAGTCATCATCTGCAGTGATTTTGGAGCCCCCAAAAATAAAGTCAGCCACTGTTTCCCCATCTATTTGCCATGAAGTGATGGGACCAGATGCCATGAACTTAGTTTTCTGAATGTTGAGCTTTAAGCCAACTTTTTCACTCTCCTCTTTCACTTTCATCAAGAGGCTCTTTAGTTCTTCACTTTCTGCCATAAGGGTGGTGTTATCTGCATATCTGAGGTTACTGATATTTCTCCCAGCAATCTCACTTCTTTAATTTTTATTGTGCATCACACAATGCTTATAGTTACATTTTACAGATAATGCAATGAATTAGACAGAGTCCCCTTTCTGAAAGAACCTTCAGAAAGTGGGAGCTTACAGAGTCCCTTGTAATGGTCACAGTAGGTGTGCCTAATTTCTTCAGAAGCCATTACTAAGGGCATCCTTTTCTTTAAATTATGAGACTGTTTACTTAACATGCTGATGCTAAGTCACTTCAGTCGTGTCTGACTCTGTGCAACCCCATAGATGGCAGCCCACCAGGTTCCCCTGTCCCTGGGATTCTTCAGGCAAGAACACTGGCGTGGGTTGCCATTTCCTTCTCCAATGCATGAAAGTGAAAAGGGAAAGTGAATTTGCTCAGTCGTGTCCGACTCTTAGCGACCCCATGGACTGCAGCCTATTGATGCCAAAACTGATGAACATTAAAACTCTCTGAGACATCACATCTTTCTAAGAAGAAGACTGAGAGAGAGCGACTACAAGACAAAAGTAACCCTCCTCCCAAGCCCAACTCAAGACAAGGTTTTCACCTTGCTCTTCCGAGCACAGTGCTGTGACAGACAAACCTACAGGCAATGGAAGCCTTTGAAACAGAGAGATTCCACGAATGTCACATCATTCGTGGATTTCACAATTAGTTCTGCAGTGTTTAAAGACGATGACTTCAAATTGCTCCTTTAAGTTGAGGCTATAAATGGTGTAAATGGGCGAGGATGTGACAGGATCGAGCATCTTCCCCTTCCTTTGTCCTCTGAGAATTCAGAATGAGCAGCCACCATTATGCAGCAAGAAGAGAGAAGGAACTAGAACTTGGAATGAGTTTCTGTGAGGCCCTTATTGTTCCAGGGTATACTGAGGGCCACACTATCATCACATTAGACAAATGGCTTCTCCTCCTGTGCCAGCTTAATTACCAGCTTGGCTTCTGAACAAAGAAATCACAGTTGAGGCAGAACGTGTTTGCCATTGAAGGTAACAGTCTTAGAGCAAGCTTCAGGTTGTTTTCCATTTAGTTTTTTATTATTCAACTTGCAGAAAGAGACCTCTTCTTTTTAAGAAAAATGATGTACTCTTATGTCTCTTAAGTTTCAGTATTGGGTGCATGCTTCACATCAGATCAGATCAGTCGCTCAGTCGTGTCCGACTCCTTGCGACCCCATGAATCGCAGCACGCCAGGCCTCCCTGTCCATCACCAACTCCCGGAGTTCACTGATCCTCATGTTCATTGAGTCAGTGATGCCATCCAGCCATCTCATCCTCTGTCGTCCCCTTCTCCTCCTGCCCCCAATCCCTCCCAGCATATGCTTCACATAGTAGGTAACAAAACTGAGTTAGATGCTGATGACCAAAAATAAGCAGGAAGGGTGAATGGGCTAGGACATGTCAAACTGTCATGTTAGAAATACATAGATGGAGACAGAATGTAGTTGTTTACCATAAGCTGCATGTATCACTTACATTTCTAAGTATGGTCCCCATTGATATCACCTGAGAACTCCCTAGAAATGCAAATTCCTTGGTCCAGTTTCAGGCCTAATGAGTCAGAAACTCTGTAGATGGGCCCAGAAACATGTGTTTTTCAAAGCCCTTAGGAGGTTCTGATGTGTGCTAAAGTCAGAACCACTGCCGCAAGGCACGTGTAGAACAAAAATGATTCAGCAAATGAATTACGACAATATTTAGAAATTTGAAGAAACAGGTAAATCCATAGTGTTGTTTTTTTTTTTTTTTTAATCAGAATTCTGTGTTTGGAAATAAGGGTTTGAATTTTTTCACCTTTTTTTTTTTTCAGTTTGAAATTAAGAAGTAAACAGGGAGGTGTGTGAGCGTGCATATGCGCTCAATTGTGTCTGACTCTCTGCAATCCCATGGGGAGGTATGGTGAGGTATTTATGTCATTGTGTAGGATTAATGGCGTTTATTCTAGTGGAAAAGGGTATCTCATGGAAAAACTTCATTCATATTCTGTCTAGACACATATTCTTTTTTGAGGCAGGAAACACAAAAGAAAATTGGCTTCATCTACTTCAAGGAAATGGTGTTTTAATTCCGTAGAGAAATAATTTCATTTTCTTGGAGAAATGGGTAGACTGATATTAGTAATTTAATTTTCTTAAGTATAAGATGGTTGCTACAGTTTTTACCAATACTGAAAGAACCAGGGTCAAAATTAGCAAATGATTGAATTTTTTGGAGGGGGTGGTGATAAAACTTGTATAGTGGGAAGGTAACTTTATAATAAACTGTAACTAATTAGCCTGTACTATTTCCTGTAGTACTTTGATCAGACAACTAAGGGAATAAACAGAAATCTGAACTCTGTGGTAGGTAACTCCATTTGGATTTGTTCATTTAGCAAATAGTTGTGAATAGCTACCATGGACTTAATATGTTAGCATTGGAAAAATGAGCAAGACAGTCACAGCAATGGTTCTTGTGAAGCCAGAGGTCCAGTGGTAAAGCTAGATGATTAAACAAGCCACTTTGATTGAAGTGTAGTGACTTTTAGCCCCAAGACAGAATATGAGATGAGCTGCTCCGGTGAGAGCAGCTCTCCTGGACTTGAGGGTATGAGCCTGGGTGGTCAGGAGTGGCTCATAGAAAAGGCACTAGAACTTACAAGGCTAATAGAAATTAGTCAGATAAAGCAGGGGCAGACTGAGAAAAGAGCATATGCAAAGGCCAAAGGCAGTGTATTTTGGGTGCCATCATGTGACTGAACGTGGCTCCATCTTGGTGGAGCTTGGAGGGCAGATGGTGACTGTATAGGTTCTGGAAAGAGATGAGATACTGGAAACAAATTAAAAAAAAGAAAAAGAAAAAGCCTTGCCACCCATGGTAAGAATTTTGGACTTTATTCTACAAGATGGAAAGCCTCTGAAGTTGTAGGATTTTTCCCCCATTCCAGAGACTGGATTGGAGAAGCCCGATGTTGGAGGAAGGGAGGCCAGTGGAGACCCTGTTGTAATATTTCAGACAACAAGTATTCATTGCTTGGAGCAGCAGCAAGATGGGGATAGATAGAATTGAAAAGATTTGGGAAACAGCTACTTCACTAGTAGATTCAGTGGGACCTGATGATTCATTACGTGTGGGAGCAACTAGAATCATTCTTTGAGCTAGTGCTCCAGGAGGGGTGGCAGGTGTGAGAGTGAAATGATTTGTTCCATTTGGATTTGCTGAGTCTGAGAATTCTTTGGTTGTCTAAGCAGAGATGACCAACACGCTATTGGAAATGTAAAGCAGGTCTGGGACGCAAGTGATCTGGGCTCTTCTCTTAAGTTACTCTGCCCTCATAAATGTTTTCTATGCTTTATCATCCAGAAGCTACAGCCAAAGAACTTTCTTTATGATCCTTGATTACTCCCGTAGCTATTAGACACTACTCTGTTTTTTTTTTTTAAATAGAAGTATAGTTGATTTACAGTGTTGTGTTAATTTCTGCTATACAGCTAAAAGACTAAGTTACACACATATATACATTCTATTTATACTCTTTTCTATTATGGTTTATTCCAGGAGATTGGGTGTAGTTCCCTGAATTGGGCTGTACTCTAGATGTCAGTATTAAGTACTAAGTGAAATTTAGAACCATAGAATTTTTCTGCCAGAAACCCTAGAAAGCAATTTGATTTCCTCAGTGAAACATACCCACTGATTAAGCACACATTACCTTTCAGTTGGTGTTTTATTTCAACAATGGAAAATACAAGGAAACTAGAATGATATAACCCCAGTTTAAATATTCTTACTTTCATTTACATTAGGGGTCATTTCCCTGTACCAGTAAAATACTTTAGAATTGTTCAGTGAAAGCAATACTAAAATATTGAAGAGATTAATATAATAGCTAAAGGGTAAAATACATATTCACATTTTGAGAGAGAAGAATTATGTTTACCACACAACTCCCCTTAATTTTCAATAATGTTATGGCAGTACATTTTTTAATAGAACATTTAAATTAGAACTTTAGAAGTCTCTTTTGTCATATTTAAAAAGAGGTTCAAGGCATCTCATTTGACTGAATAACTGCATATACAAGTGTTGTTTGTCAACAACTAAAGAAAAATGTCATATAAATCATGAACTACTCTGTACAGCTTTACCCAACATTCTCTTCATAATTATGGAACATTTCAAGTTATTTTATTTTTAAGAAACCAAAAAATATAAGAGAACTTAATATACAGACACGTAAATTTCAACTAGTCTTCAGAAATAATGAGAGCAAGCATTGTCATCAGCAAAATTTTGAGTGGTTAAGTCCCATGAATATTTGCAAGTTACCAAGTTAGAAACATTAGGGAAATGGCACCCCACTCCAGTATTCTTGCCTAGAGAATCCTGTGGACAGAGGAGCGTGGTGGGCTGCTGTCCATAGGGTTGCACAGACTCAGACATGACTGAAGTAACTTTGCATGCATGCATTGGAGAAGGAACTGGCAACCCACTCCAGTATTCTTGCCTGGAGAATCCCAGGGATGGAGGAGCCTGGTGGGCTGCCGTCTATGGGGTCTCACAGAGCCGGACATGACTGAAGTGACTTAGCAGCAGCAGCAGGGATCATGTATAATATATTTCTGATGATGCAGTGTTTTTGACACTTGCATTACTTTGGTCTGTTGAGTAGACACTACTAAAGCCTACTCTTGTGACGTTTAAACTTTTTCTGATGAATAATTGTGAGGCTTCTGTTTGAAATACAGAGTTCCTGCTCATACATGATGTAGGTTAAAACTGGACAGATCAGAATTGGCTGATCAAAACTGTTAAAGCTTGTTTCCCAAGTTTTGTTCTCTTTTCCTGAGATCTTTTTCCTATTTCAGATCATCAGAGCCCTTATTATCTCTAAGAAAGGCTTTATTCCAGCTAGTCATCCTCTTATAGGATCATGACTTTGTCTTAGCCATTCAGCAAAAAAATCAATGTGTATATGCTTCCCAGGGGGCGCTGGTGGTGAAGAACCGGCCTGCCAATGCAGAAGATGTAAGAGAAGGGGGTTCTATCCCTGGGTCAGGAAGATCTCCTGGAGGAGGGCACGGCAACCCCTCCAGTATTCTTGCTTAGAGAATCTTATGGACAGAGAAGCCTGGCATGCTACAGTCCATAGGGTTGCAAGGAGTCAGACACCACTAAAGTGACTATGCATGCATGCATGCGTGGTATATGTATGTACATACACATGTGTGTATTTAACTATCTTCTAAATTATGTTAAATCTGTAAATTTAAGATAAGCCTGTTTAAATTTGGGGTGGATCTTTATTGTGTATGTGCTGTGTGCCCAGTCATGTCTGACTCTTTGCAATGCTATGGATTGTAGCCCGCAAGGCTCCTCTGTTCATGGGATTTTCCATGCAAGAACACTGCAGTGGGTTACCATTTCCTTATTGCAGCTTACCAAGTGGTTTATATACTATCTTGTGGACAAAATATATGAAGTAGTATTATATTTAGAATTGAGCCTTACTTCATATTGGAGAAGGCAATGGCACCCCACTCCAGTACTCCTGCCTGGAAAATCACATGGACAGAGGAGCCTGGTAGGCTGCAGTCCATGGGGTTGCTAAGAGTCAGACACAACTGAGTGGCTTCACTTTCACTTTTCACTTTGATGCATTGGAGAAGGAAATGGCAACCCACTCCAGTGTTCTTGCCTGGAGAATCCCAGGGATGGGGGAGCCTGGTGGGCTGCCGTCTATGGGGTCGCACAGAGTCAGACATGACTGACGCAACTTAGCAGCAGCAGCAGCCTACTTCATATAGTTTGCCCATAACTTCAAATTTATGGTAGTAAACAGATTAACTTATTCACAAAGAATACAGAAATGCAGACTTATTTGTATTTTTCCATAATGGCATTCACTGCAATAGGTACACAGTAAACAGCATATGAAGAAAAAACAAAAGTTCTTTTTAAAAAGCCTGCAAGGGTAAGTTGAATATATGCCTTAGAAATGTGCTGTATAAGTTGAAATCTAAGAGATTGGGACAAGTGGAAGGAGTTAAATCTTACAAGAACACAGAGATGAGAAATCTGAATTGGACCATGACCTGGGTAATGCCAACATCTTTGTTGAAAAACTTTAGAATAGGTAAAAGTTACCCTTTCCAGTCACACACTACAGATATAATTTTATCTGTATAGATACACTCCACATTCAATTCAGTTCAGCTAAGTCGCTCAGTCGTGTCCGACTGTTTGCGACCCCATGAATTGCAGCATGCCAGGCCTCCCTGTCCATCACCAACACCCGGAGTTTACTCAAACTCATGTCCATCGAGTCAGTAATGCCATCCAGCCATCTCATCCTCTGTCGTCCCCTTCTCCTCCTGCCCCCAATCCCTCCCAGCATCAGAGTCTTTTCCAATGAGTCAACTCTTCGCATGAGGTGGCCAAAGTATTGCAGTTTCACCTTTAGCATCAGTCCTTCCAATGAACACCCAGGACTGATCTCCTTTAGGATGGACTGGTTGGATCTCCTTGCAGTCCAAGGGACTCTCAAGAGTCTTCTCCAACACCACAGTTCAGAAGCATCAATTCTTCGGTGCTCAGCCTTCTTCACAGTCCAACTCTCACATCCATACATGACCACTGGAAAACCATAGCCTTGACTAGCCGGACCTTTGTTGGCAAAGTAATGTCTCTGCTTTTTAATATGCAGTCTAGGTTGGTTATAACTTTCCTTCCAAGGAGTAAGCGTCTTTTAATTTCATGGCTGCAATCACCATCTGCAGTGATTTTGGAGCCCCCCAAAATAAAGTCTGATATTGTTTCCACTGTTTCCCCATCTATTTCCCATGAAGTGATGGGACCAGATGCCATGATCTTAGTTTTCTGAATGTTGAGCTTTAAGCTAACTTTTTCACTCTTCTCTTTCACTTTCATCAAGAGGCTTTTCAGTTCCTCTTCACTTTCTGCCATAAGGGTGGTGTCATCTGCATATCTGAGGTTATTGATATTTCTCTGGGCAATCTTGATTCCAGCTTGTGCTTCTTCCAGCCCAGGATTTCTCATGATGTACTCCACATTAGTGTATCCAAAATTACCATTATTTATGCTTTTAGTTTATATCTTTATATCTCAAAATATAGTCCACTGAGTCTCTTATTTTGATATTTTCTTTTTTTATTTCTTATTTTTGACTCCCACCATTTTTTTCTTCTTTTTTCTCTAATAATTTGAAAATTCATATTTATGTCAGTGCCCTGAAGAAATGTTTAGATATTTTTCCTATTTCGGAACATGGTAGTTACATGTCTACCCAGATTTTCTGGCTGCTGAGTTCAAGTCACCTGTTCCATAAGGCTTGTTGTTGCTGTTTAGTCGCTAATTTGTACCAGATTCTTTTGCAGCTCCTTGCACTGTCACCCATCAGGCTCTTCTATCCACGAGATTTCCCAGGCAAGAAGACTGGAGTGGGGTGCCGTTTCCTTCTCCAGTGGATCTTCCCAACCAGGGATCAAACCTCTTGTCTCCTGCATTGACAGGCAGATTATTTATCACTGAGCCATGTGGGAAGCCTTCTTAAGGCTTGTACTGTGCTTAGTCGCTCAGTCTAAGTGTCTGACTCTGCAACCCCATGGACTGCAGCCTGCCAGGTTCTTCTGTCCATGGAGATTCTCCAAGCAAGAATACTGGAGTGGGTTGCCATCCCCTCCTCTCTTAAGGCTTAGAAGAGCTCAATTTCTTCAACACAACCCTGTCCCAAACAATGTAATGTTAGTATAATGTATTAACTCTGCACACACATTGATCATTTACAAAGTTTTGAGTGTCAAGTATGTGCAAGGCAAACTCAACTTAGGAATTTTAGGATTAATAGGATCTGTAATCTATAAGAAGATTTTGTGAATCAAAGTCAACACCCCCCCAAATGAATGTGACTTTGGTTTGTGTTTACAGCCCCCCCTGATGTCTTTTAGAAGCTATATCCATGCATCTTATATCAATAAATAGAATATATTTATTTAGTTTTGACAGATAGCGCTCATGAGGAGGGAGGAGGGTTCAGGATGGGGAACACACGTATACCTGAGGCGGATTCATGTTGATATATGGCAAAACCAATACAATATTGTAAAGTTAAAAAATAAAAAAAAAAGAAAAGGAAAATGTATAGCCTCCATGTTAAAGATAAAAATGACATTCTGCCACTCTGCTGTATTTTCCTAAAGATTTTTTATGATTTATATAGTCCCTACGGAAAAGTTTTGAAACAGTGGTGCTGATAATAAGACCCAATAAATACCAGCTCAATGTACACATACTCATTTGTTTCTGCATCAGCCCTAGCAGGTATATAGGGCTTCCCCAGTGGAGCTAGTGGTAAAGAACCTCCCTGCCAATGCAGGAGACTTAAGAGACATGGGTTTGATCCCTGGGTTGGGAAGGTCCCCTGGAGATGGGCACAGCAACCTACACCAGTATTCTTGCCTGGAGAATCCCATGGACAGAGGAGCCTGGTGGGCTACAGTCTGTAGAGTCTCAAAGAGTCTGACACAACTGAAGCGACTTAGCAGGCATACATGCATGCAAGCTTGCCTAGGGGGTATATATATTATATTTTATCTTCCCAATCCAGGGATCGAACATTGCAGGCAGATTCTTTACTGTCTGAGCCACCAGGAAAGCCCTTAGCATTATTAGCATTGCAACAGATTATTTGGCTAGGCAAATCAACAGAATGAAAATTTAAAGCTATCAAATTGAAAAAGCCTCCACATATTTTGAAGCATTGGTTCTCACCCACCTTAAATCATTTGGGCCACTTTAAAAAATCTTATGCCCAGGCCAGACACTCGACCAATGACATTAGAATTCTTGGGCACAGGACCCAGGAGAAGTTATATTTAACACCTTCTGTGACTCTGCTAGTTTAAAGGCTCAGCAGCAT
The DNA here is from genome assembly GCF_029407905.1 of Bubalus kerabau. Taxonomy (NCBI): domain Eukaryota; kingdom Metazoa; phylum Chordata; class Mammalia; order Artiodactyla; family Bovidae; genus Bubalus; species Bubalus kerabau. Next base: position 21,670,912 of record NC_073641.1, read on the forward strand.
CCACTTATAGAACTGCTTTCTGCCTCCCAGTGATACTACTTTCCACGTGTTTCTGTCATTTTGAAAAGTGACCATTTGAAGCAGCTAGATATATGAGGAGTTCCCCTTCTTCTTTCTAAGCATAAAATCTTACTTGGCCTTCAGCACTACACATGGTTAACTAATGCAAAATCAGTATCACACTCAATAAGAAATACTTATTTCTTCAAGTATTCTGCCTTCAAATTTCTCCCCCCAACCCTCGGTCGTCACATTCAAACTCACCTTGAGTGTCTCTCAAGTTCTTGCCTTCATCTATGCCCCTCCGCTTAGGTGTTTTCTTTCATTAAATTAGAAATTGCCAGAATTCTCTGACATGAGTCTCTGGGAAACTTTTGCCAGGCCCATTTTCCTAACAAGTGATCATGATATGTAAAATCCACAGCCTAGCAACTCATCGACTCTCCACTCCATACAAAGAAACTCAGGAAGTCGACTGTGCTGCAGTTTCAGGGTCTGCAGAGTCACCCCACTGGGCCCCTGCATGTTGGGGTGCTCTTGTGTGTGCATTGTTTCTCTGATGGGAAAAATCTTTAATCCCATTCTGCACCCTGGAAGCTCACCATCTAAGAGCCAGCTCAACAGTCCCGCTTCTGGGACCCTGCTCCTGGTTCTCAGTTATCACATGCTCCAGACTCTCCTAGCACTTTGGCATGACCTTTACTTTAGTACTTATTACGTAGGTAAAATGGTGTTTTCAGTTATTAAAACTATAGACAATACAATAGTTGTGTTTTGTGCTTATATAACTCACAGAGGAAAATACCCTTTTTTTTTTTTTTTTTTGCCTCTGGAAGTTTTAAAATCTAGTTTATTTGCTAGTTTAAAATCTTGTTTATTTTCTTGGTTTTACTTTTACACGTGTCCATCCCTAGGCTCTTTTAATTCTTTTTGAGAGAAGAAATCAACCTCTGGAAAATGTATCTAAAATATGAGAGAAGAATTCCAATAAAATATGCCATGTTTCTATTAATATCAGGAACATCTCTTAATATAATACATAATGCTTATATTGCATGATGATTTATATAAACTGTGGAAGAATAAATGAGGCTTTTATGCTTGGTTGCAGGGAAGGCTTTTCCTGTATCCAGTTGATTCAGATATTCAGTTTTCAAAATAACCTGCCCACATACTTTTTAGATGTGACTTGGTCTGAATAGCCAGTTGTTGACTCCAGTTTCATGTTTTAACAAAAGCAGTTGTGCTTTTCCATACAGAACATCAACAAGAAGTAAGACATTGCATTTTAGAGTAAGGAATGTGACTTCATCCAAGGAGTTCCCAGACTTTAGTGAGCATCAGAACCTCTAGGAAGGGTGGTCATACACACATTACTGGGTCCTCTCCCCACAGTTTCTGATCTTGTTGGTCGGTGGTTCCCCGACCACCCATTTGCTCTGCTAAGTCCCCAGGAGAAGCTGATGCTGCTGGCCTGGAGACCACATTTTGAGAATCACTGTAATATCTTAACTTCTCAGTCGCACCTTCACTGAAGTGAATATACCTGTTGACTAACAGTGAAGGGTGTGATCGTCACCACTGTACACTTCCAACCTGCAGAACTGTAAAGTAACAAATTTTCATCGTTAAACCACTGTGTTTGTAGTAATTCTGTGTTTGTAGCAATAGAAAACTAATGCAGGGGGAAGACGGACAATGGTCAAGAAAAATAACTAAAATATATTGTGTGTTGAGTAGTGGTAAGTGCTAAAGAGAAAAATAGGAGTGTCAGGGAGAAATGCAGTTTTAGATAGAGTTGGCTTCCACACTGAGATTTGGGTAAGACTTGGAGGAAGTGAAGGGTAAAACGTTTCAGAGACAGGAAGCCAAAATCTTCTCACTCTAGGTTGATGACCGTGCATGACTAGGTCCTGAATATGGAGATTAAAGGAGCAGTAAGCATTCCGGAATATCCCAAGTTCCCCCAGCAACCATGTATGATGATTAGGATAAAGGCTCAAAACTCAAAGTATGACGTTGTGATTTTTCTACGAGGAAATAAACATCCTTTTTAAAATAACATTATTTGCTTTATTTTAAGGAGAATAGGAGAAGACATGAAAAAAAATGTACTACTATTTAATATATACCATGATTTTTAGAAAGATACTTAAAAATTTTAATCTAAAGCAAGCAAGTTAGGGACAGTCAGACTTTTTGAGTCCTTTGGGACCATCTCCTCAACATCATGATCAACCAACAGCTTTTAGTGTTATAAAGGGATCTCAGATTATATCTGACCCTGGATGTTGCAATAATAATTTGAGTGCCAGTATTAAAAAAGATACTGTGATTTTATTAGAGACATTCACATACTATAAATAAAAATAAAATCAGACTGCTAATTCAGTTCAGCATTGACCATTAATTTTCATGGCATTGTCCACTGATACTTCCAAGTTATCTGATTATGGAGGTGAAGTCAATGGTTTTATATAGTCATACTGTTGCATGCATGAGTGATCAGTCTCTTCAGTCACATCTGACTGTCTGTGCCCCTATAGACTGTAGCCTGCCAGACTCCTCTGTCCATGGAATTCTCTAGGCAAGAATACTGGAGTGGGTTGCCATGCCCTCCTCCAGGGGAGCCATTCTCTTAAGTACCTGAAAAAAACCTGCATGTCTGATTTTTATTATGTTTTATTATAGGATATATTTTACTTTTCAAAGAAAGAACTCTATGATCTGTCAGAAAAATGTTAATCAATAAGGCAAAGAAATTGTTGATGTAATAATAAACATTCTGCAATGATGCTGCATGGGAATAGGCCTTACCTTGCTACTCAGGGTGTGGTCCATGAATCAATAGCATGAACATCACTTGAGAACTTTGTAGAATGCACATTCTTGGATGCTACTCCAGCCCTACTGCATAACAATCTGCAGTTTAACAGGATTCTAGGTAATTCATACGAATATTATGTGTTAAAAAAATGGATTGGGGCAGTATCTTGAACCTCATTACAAATCATGCCACAGAGTATTTAATGTTCTTCAGATTCTAATAAGTCCATATAAACTCATATTATTTTGAATTTAATGCCTTAGCATATCATATTTGAGAAGCAATTGAGAAAAAAGTATCAGATCTCATGCCTCAGGAGAGACCTGCAGGGAAATCAGTAGTGGATGTGATGCTTTTTGAGAATTTAGCAAACATTTGGGTCATACAGTGTTAATAATTTAAAAGCTTTAAAGTGGTCAACATATTTTTAAAGATAAAATAATTTAAGTTGAGGGGTGAAAGGTACAGCAGTTTAATTAGTTCAAAGGAAGGTAACTTGAAAATATAGAGGAAGACAAAAACAAAGTACAAACATACTGTTGAATCAGAATTGTCAAGTTGTAAGAAGACACTGATGCCCTCTGGTTCAGAGCTAATGTAAGCTATGACTTGAATTTTCCAAGACCAGTGCTGACCGTCTTACACAGAGGCTTACACAGAGAACTCACCGTCCTCCCAGCAGCTTTTATATGTTGTTGGCCAGCTCTGTGTTGTCAGCTTAGTTTTGCTTTCACTGAACCAACTTCTGCCTCGATGACTCTTCCAGGTAGCACTGCGGCTACTTCTAAAGCTTGGGGACACACAAGGCAAGTGAAATGGCACTTTCGCTTCAGAGTCTCTTCTCTCTTTAATCGTTAGATCTGTCCCCTATGTGTTCTATTTTTTTTTTTTATGCCAACTAACTGTACACTAGGGCATCTATCTTTTCATATCTTGGTCAGTCTCCTTTAGACCAACTCCTGTCTCACAACGTTCTTTTTAAAATATGTGCCCCAAAGGTGAGCAAATTTCAGATGATTAAGGTAGCTCAGAGCATTGGAGAGACTTTTTTTTTTTAACCTTGCTCTGGATGTTGTCAATGAATGTGACTTGAAATCACATAGACTTTTTGGCTGCCCCAACCTATTGTGTCACATGTTGACACACACTTCACTAAGTGTGCTTGGCCTGGCCACCATCTCCTTTTCCCTTCCAAGCTGCTTAGTTAGATGCTTTTGCTCTAACCACAGGGTGGGACTTCAAATGTGTCCCTGTTTAACACCATCTTGTTAGACTCGGGCCATTAAGCTCTGTTTATACCCTGATTCTATCATCCATTCCATTAGCTCTTCCTCCCAGCTTGAAGTCCCCACACCACACCCCTTTCCCTAATAGTCTGTCACTGCTCCCTCAGTCCTTTTCAACTAAGCTTTATCATGTGTCTGTAAGGATCCCTGGAGCTGGTGTAACTAAGTGTAGCTTTATTTTCTGGCACTTGTGTATGTGTTCTGAAATATGTCACTTACTCAAAATGTTTCTATTAATTTACAAACTCCTATAGTCAAGAATCTTCTGCTTCCTCTTCACAGTTTGGTTTTAAGCATACATAAATAATGTTGACTGTGCATGATGACTGATGGTTAACTCATAAAAAAAAAAGATTGAGTTGGGGACTTTATGTTCTGCGTATAATGGAAGGATGCTCAGGAAATGCCTTTTAATGAAAAAAAATTCTAACTTTTGTTAGCAAAATAGGAAGTTCAAATGAAGCTAGGCTAAAACATCCAAAACAGGCTAAAATTGGCTTATTCTTTTCAGTTCCTAATCCATGGTGGTTGTATGTTAGCCTGTTATCTTGCATTTGATTTTAAAATAGATCAGAAGTATGATGATTCAGAATTGGGTGACACTATCAAATTATAGGAAAATCCCTTGCTGTGTGATTCTTGTTAATTAAGTATCTGTGATAGGAGAATCAAAACAGGAGGAACTGTATACAATTTAGAATCAAGGCCATAACATTATTCCTTTCAGCTGAAGATAACTCCCTAAACACGTCATATTTTTGAAGGAATAAGAATGGGCCTTATTCTTCTTTGTCAAGAAGACTTGAATATTTGAAGTTAGATTTCACTTTATCTCATCTAAATCAAGTATACTAAGCCGCCTCTTGCATATTGTTAGACGGAAAATTTTCAAGTAAATGTTTTCTTTGCCTATTATACTTTTCACTGGAGATTGAAAAAATGTAAGTTTTGTGAACATATTGCTGGATATGGTTTTGGATACTTCAGAAGCCTGCCATCCAATGTTTATAAATTGATGCATTTGTTTATTTACATATATGTAAATTTTCAGATTGACATATATGCTTATACTCGGAGAGGAAAGGATAAATGTATGAACACACTTGTATACATACATACCAACAAATCATTCAGTAACTATTTCAAAGTAGAATTGTAGATATTTTTAAATACTCACATTTCTGTTTTCCTGTGTTTTCTTTTATAAGCTTTCATTTTGGCATAAGAAGAAAAATACAATGTTTAAATTTAAAATCTCCCTATAGAATTCTTGGCAATAGTGAGAAATGGAAAGGAATAAACTATCTGTCAATAGGGGAATGAGTACATAAACAAAAGAGGACAAATAAGAAGTAATATTAAGCAATGGGAAAAGCTTCTTGTGTTCATTTTCAAGGCTGGTCAACATGTAGATTTCCTGCAAGATAAACTAACTTCCAGAAACAGCAATTGTTATAAAGAATAACATATACATATTTTTTATACAAAAAGTATACATAACTTTAAAGTATACATATATACATATATACTTTAAAAGCAAAAAAGTGTACCACAGAACATACACTTGTTTTTTTTAGCAAGAATTCTGTTTTATCGTTCTGTAGTCAAACCACCAGGAGAGTGGTGTGTAGTAGACCGTCACTCTGCGTCTTCCCCTGCCTGGTCCCTTCGCTGTCACTGATGTCAAGATCCAGATAGAGATTCACGCCTTCAGAGAAACATGCTTTGATATTGAAAGTGATAGCGAGTTTCTCCTCATTGCCTCATTGTGGTTTGTGTATCAGCGTATCGTTTTTCAAAGCTGTGCAGTCGGCTTCCGTGGAACTGTTTGCCCTGTGACGTTACTGGAGCAGGTTTATCTGAAGATGAGCTCCCCGGGGCCTCAGGAAGTGCAGCCGGCTCTGCTGTGCGCCACGGGGGCACGGGAACGACCTGGGGCGGGGGAGGGGGGGCAGTTTTGCTCTACAGTGGTCTTTCATAGTACTTAAAAAATAAGCCTGTTTATGATTACAAGAGTTTGTTTTGACAAAGGGGAGTGTATTTTTTTTTTTTTTATACAAAGTAGTTTCTTAAAGTTTGTATGTAGGTTTTTTCTTAGGGGCAGCCTTTTTTCCAGATGTGCGACATCCAAATGGAAAGAACCAGTGAGCTCTGTGCGGAGCTCATTTTCTGTAAATAGCCTAGGAATGGTTCCATGGTTCAAAACGGATACTTAATAACTATATAAATTCATGTTAGATTATCTGTAAACATTCACAGAATATATCTACATTCTTCAGGTACAAATGTAGTATGGGTGCTAAGTGTTCTAGGTTGACCACAAATTTTGAGCTTTTGCAGGTACACTTTGGTTTACATCTCTGCAGTGAGGAAAAAATGAAGGAGGGGTATGTGTATGTGTGAGAGAGAGAGAGAAGAGAGAGAGATGAGTAAGGGAAAGGGAAAAAGAAATGAGAAAGAGAGCCACTGACAATGGTATTGCTTAGTATAAATTTCAAAAGCCAACTGCCCCGATTTAGAGAATTTTCATTTAGGACTAATTAAATATACAAGCTAATTGAACCTGAATGGAGTTAAGCCTACTGATAGTGCTTTTTAAATATTCCTATTAACAATGATAGAAGCTGTTCTGGTTCCAAGGTTTCTAAACCTAAATCTTATGCCTTATGGGTGTTGGGAACTATGCTCCTGAACTTTTCTGTCCCTTTTAAAGATAATTCTTACTCAGCTTAACGGACATACAGACCTGTAGCAGTGGAGCCGCTCTGTAAATTGAAGACATTCTCCAGTGCTCTGAAAATGGCAGGCACTTCAGAATCCCCTCTTGTAGATGGTTGATGTCAAATGGCATAAGCAACTTCCTTCAACAAGACTGCCTGAAATTCACACTTTAATAAGAACAGGTGTTACGAATTGCTGGTGATTTCTCCAGAACTTTTGGTAACAAAATGATCTCAAATTATAACTTTGGTGCATTGAGAGTTACCCTGGTAGCTTGAGTACATTAATGTGAGAAATAAATGTCTGACGTGCACCAGGATGTAACTCAGGACTGGGGAGTCACCTTCTTGCTCCCTGGTTGCCCTCTGTGTTCAGCAGCTCAGTGAAGCTGTTTGTGTGTGGCTAGCAACTGTAACTAAGCCTTGAGTTTATAGGAGAATAAAGTACACTGCAGTTCCATGAGCACACATATGTGGGTATTGACCTTGATTTATAGGACTTGCTTTAAAACTGCACTTAGAATAAACACACTTCTAAATTTAATTTCCCCACATTTCTACATTCTTGGTTCAAGAACAAATATTTTAGTGCGAGCCATTCAATGACTATGCCAAATAAATATCTGGGTTTTTTTCCTCTAAGGAGCTGAATTGATTCTGAAATAGACTTTATATGAACTTTATTTTGGTTAAATTATAAATTTGTAAATGTGGGAGATTATACAGTGTAATAATTCCAACCTGATTTTTCTTTTATTCTCAATGAAAGCTTATTCCTTTTCATTCAACATTCTTTTTAATGTGTCTGAGTGCCAGCTGCATCTTATCTGAAATGTAAATTAATATAAAAACTTTTTATATTCTCAATAAACAATCAGTTACTGTCTTCATATCTTCATACTCATAGTAGTCAGCATTCAACCTTTGATGCTTAACAAGTATTTAAACTCTTACTATGGGCTATGTACTTTTCTCCCTTCTGAGGAAGATAGATTTAGAATTAAAAGTACATCAAATATTATAACAGGGAGGTGGAAGGGGTGCCTCAGGATTAAAAGAGGGGGATATAAATATAATTGTAGAAGTGGGTGGGGAAGAGTTGGGGGGTGGTGTTAGAATAGATAACTTTTCTAGAATTTACCAAAAAGTTATATGATGTGGGGTTTGGGTTGGGAGAAAATGGGGATTGTTGGGAAATGACATGGAGGCAGATGGTAGATATGGTATTTACTCGAGGAGAATTTAGAGACCATAGTGGTTGGCTGGTGAAAAATGGAGTACAGAAAGGCAAGTGAATATGTGCAAGGTTAATAATTCAGAAGCCACATCTATAACAAATGGAAGGGATGGTGGTGACCAGGATTAAGAAACAAACACAAAATTCCAAGAGGATACAACCTTTATCACTGACAGACATAAATAAAGTGGATTTATTAGATCAATGTATTATATTTTCATGAGAACATTTACATCCTGCTACTATGTTTCCTTGGGCACAATCTCTCTAAGGTATTTTATATTAAGACCTAATTTAACATGAATTTTTATAGAGACACATAATAAACTGAAATTTTTTAAAGCAAAAAAAAAAATTGTCTTTTATCTGTAAAATGACCATTGGCTCTGTCTCCCCTCCTTGCCAGAGTCAGGTTTTCCATGTTATGGGCAAGAGATTAGACAGTCTTTCACCTCTTTCTACTCTTATTCTAACTTGATGGCTTTGTGCAGGATGGGCCGCGTCTTGCTGGTTCGGTTTCAGGGATGTATTTATGTAAAGTCAAGACATCTTCTGCTCCCTCCAGCCATCTTTCCTCCCGGTCCTCTTGCCGTGGGTCCTCTCTCCCCATTCTCAGCTGCACGTCACCCACTATGGCTGCCCCTGTCCTGCTTTAGTTTCCCATCATTTTTAATTTGCTGCAGAGGTTTTTTGTTTTTTTTTTTTTAAGGAATGACCCCCTGTTGTTGTTTTGGATCCCTAGTTAACCATGATAAGCAATCATAATGTAGGCATATCTCTAAACCTCAGGAATATAAGGGTTCCTTGCATGTCTAAAGGACCGATTCTGTGCCAGTCTTTGAAACTGAAGAGTTTCTCATGAATTTCATATTACATTGGTTATGGACAGCTTTTTTATCTCTTAAAAGAAATACTTAAAATATTGACATTATTCAGTGAACTGGTAGTTGAAATGTAAAGATCTAAGAGGCTTTGACTGGTTTAAAAATAAAAGCCGTGAAGTAAATCCTGAACCATTTTACTAATGTATCTTTGAATGAAAGATTCCATGACACTTGTCCTCTTTCCTGTTATTTTTAAATCTGCTTTCCTCTTATGCTTCTCTTAGTTCTCCTTCTGTCCTGTGAAACACGTGCTCAGACGAGTGTCCATTTCCTGAGAGGCACTTCCCTTCAGTGTCCACGCCCTTTCCCTTCTCACATGAATCTTCTTGACCCAAATCCCTCCCATGACCCTTCCTGCCTCTGTGCCTTTCATTATCCCCCTCATTTGTAATTCAGTTGTGTAAACCTTTTAAGCACCTTTGTCTTAAAGCATGCTTAGGGACTGTGATCAGCACTAAGGATTGCCAATGAGAAAGGTGTGCCTACTAGTCACCAGCAACAGCCAGGGTTAAAGAAAGAGCTAGAGGGATGTAAGGCTGAAATAGAATTGATATATAGCATATGACTGGGTTCCCTTTGCCCCCCAAATCCAGGTTGCCTGATTATTTCCAGTACTTCCCACACCCCGGACTGAATATTCAATCTCAGGGTGTTGCAACACCCTCCTACCCAATTTCCCTACTTGTGGTCTCTCTGTCTAGTCTCACTCCATACAGTGTAGTTACTCTGCCAAAATAGTAATTAAGTTACATTCCATTGCTTTGTGTTCAAAGCCATCCAGTGATTTCCGGTAGCATTTAGAATCAAAGTCCAAGGTTTTTTTCTTTTAGAAAATAATTATTTTTGTCTGTGCTGGATCTTCCTTGCTGCGTGGACTTCTCTAGTTGCAGTGTGCAAGCTTCTCGTTGTGGTAGCTTCTCTTGTTGCAGCTCCCAGGCTCTAGAGCACAGGCTCAATAGTTGCGGTGCATGGGCTTAGTTGAAGGATGTCGGATGACATGTAGGATCTACTACATGTAGGATCTTCCCAGATCAGGGATCGAACCCATGTCTTCTGCATTGGCAGGTGGATTCTTTAGCACTGAGCCACCAGGGAAACCCTGAAGTCCAAGTTCTTGCTGTGTTTTTTTAAAGGTCTGTATGACCTAATCTCTGCCACCACCTACGTCCCCGGGATCTGACCTCTTTTCAAGCGACTTTCCGCCTCCCTTACCCATTCATACCCACCCTTCTGTCTTCATTGCTTTTCCTTGAACATAGCAGGCTTGTTCTGCATCACACACGGCCTTTGCACTTGCTGTTCTCACGGCCAGAGAATCTGTTTCTCACAGTATCTGCATGGCTGGTTCCATCTTGTGCTTCAGATCACTGCTTTTTTGTCATTTTATCAGTGAAGGCTTTTCCGTGCTATTTCCACCTCCCTGAAACATCCTGCTCTATTTTCCTTCATAGCAACTGTGACCTACTGTGCCTTTTCTTGTGTCCCTGTTTATTGACCATCCTCCTCCAACAAGAGTATGAGCCCCATGAGGGCAAGGGCTTTAGTGTGCTTCTTCCTAAGTGCCTACTGTGTGTTTAGTAGGGTGCCTAGCACATAGTAGGTGCCCAATAAATGCCTGTGGAGGAAAAGGAGGGAAAGAAGGAAGGAAGGTGGAGGAAGGGGTAGAGGGAGAGAAACAGGGAGGGAGAGAAGGAGGATAAGAGAAGTTGGGTAAGAGAAAGACAGGGAGAAAAGGGAAGATGGTAGAGAGGAAGGAAGGACAGGAAAATGTCCACGTTGATGTTACTAAAAGGACTTCCCTGGTGGCTCAGACAGTGAAGTGTCTGCATACAATGTGGGAGACCTGGGTTCGATCCCTGGGTTGGGAAGATCCTCTGGAGCAGGCAATGGCAACCCACTTCAGTACTCTTGCCTGGAAAATCCCATGGATGGAGGAGCCTGGTAAGCTACAGTCTGTGGGGTCGCAAAGAGTCGGACACGACTGAGCGACTTCACCTTACCTTGCCTTAGTGTTACTAAGTCTTCCACTTACATTAAGCTTTTAAGTTTTACTTAGTGTTATGAATTCTGTAACAATATCTGCTTAATATCTCTTTTAAACAAAGGCAAAACTGGCTTCTAGCCCAGACCATTTGGAAAGTAGCATTCTCTAGATTGAAATTAGTGAGAAATTGTTCTGTTTACATTGTATTTATTTTCAGATACCTTCCACTTTCTTATGGGAAGTGGTATTGACTTACCTTTTATGGGAGTGCTATAAAGTTTCCTTTTAAATAAAAGCATTTAGAGTTTCCCCAAAGTATTCTGCTTTGGAATTTTTAAATAAATAATGGTATGGGGAAATTCAAATACAACAACAATCATGAAGTAGAAATGTAGATATGGCAAAATATGGAGCTGGTTGTCGAAGATCTGAAATTGGCAGCACCTGACTTGTATTTTAAAAAATAATAAAAAATTAAAAAAAAATACTTTCCTCAAGATCCATTGCAGTTCCCACTTCATCCATAAAACATTCCCTGACTACTGCTTTCCTTACCCCCTTGTCTCATATTTTTTATTAGACTCCTCTAGACTGTCATAGGTTGACCTGAAACTGTTTGTCAAGCCTCACTGTTTTGGGTCCTTTAATTCTGCCTCTTTAAATTGACATGAGATTCTTGCTGTGCGTGACCATGCCTGCTCTCTCTGCTCTTACGCAACCACCACATTGCACACCCTAGCGCTGACATAACAGACAATTAATAACCTGCATTTGTTATTTTCATCATGACACCTATCCAAGGGTGTAAGTTGGGGATGGGGTTGGATGTTTAGACAGCAGAAATACCTAAGCATGCCTTGTGATTGCAAATTTTTTAAACTAAAGAATGATAATAAATAGCAACCATGATTTTGGCTTGCAAAACTGAAATCACTGTTTTGCTACTAGCAAAAATAATATTCAGATTTTTTCAATCTGGTAAGAGAAATTAATCACTAGAGAAAAATCATGAGATAAATTGGAGCCAGATTCCAGTACATCCAGTCTGAATGCATGAGAATTAAAACCTGCTAAAAAATACTGATTTGAATAGAATATATTCATAAATATATTAGTCTGGCACATTTTAATGAAAGTGAGAAAAGATAATGATTTTGTAACTAATAAATTTAGATATTCTGATTGCCAGGGAAAGTCGTTGTTGTACTGTTTTACTGTTATAAATGGTGTTAGCATTATATTGTCATTGGAAACTTTTAGGTTTAAAACAATATAAAGAGCAGCAGCTATTTAGATTGAAATAACCATTGCTTTGATGTCATTTTCTGCAGCATGGTCTATTAAGTGTGAATAATGTGAATAATAATAATACTTAACATTTGTAGGACCACTTGCTGTGTACTAGGCCCTGCTTTACGCACTTTGTGTTTTAACTCTTGTAACTGACACAATCCAGTGAGGGAGGTATTCCTTCAGCCTCATTTTACTACTTAGGAACCAAAGCTCAGAGAGGAGCAGTTACTTCCCCAGGGTCACACAGCTAGTGAGTGGCTGAGCTGGGCATTGACTACCAAGCCCATACTCCCAAGTATGAGACCCTTGAATGCTGCCGAGTCCTTCACAAGACCGTAGTCCAAGTAGACAAAGCCATAGCAAATGGATCCCAGAACCTAATACAGAGTTTGAAAGGTGGCTGTAAAAGTAAGCATTTGATCCTTAAAAATCAAGTGAATTTCTCGTGTCTTTCTTAATGGCATTTGCAATCAAAACATTTATCATAATCTACATTAAACTCTAATATACTTATTTACAAAAAAGACTTTCAAGGAGTATAAATTCATTTTAAAGGTTGAAGAACTTTTTTAATGATGGGAGGTGCAATGCTTTTTCTGTAATATATATTTTAATTGGTGTAGTATTCAAATATAAAAATCATGTGACCAAGCATTTTTTTCTTTTCTTTATAAACAATATATTAAGAAAGTCAGTTTTTATCATTTCTCAATAACTGCTGAAAGTTCAAACATTAAAAAAAAGTTTAATATTTTACATGAAGAATCCACAGGCAATACCTTTTAAGTGAGAAAAACTTTACCATATTTTAACCTTGAATGATTCTGTATATGTGTATGTGCATGTGTTTGTGTGTGTGTAAAATTTAGTGATTCTCAATGAGTGAGATGTGCAGTCATGTGTGGTTTGTATAGTTAAGTGATTCTTTTTTGTCACACAGATTTTTTTTCAAACTAGTGGTTATAAAATGACACTGTGGTATTAATGTTAATTTCCCTGATAACTAACACATTCGAGCTTTGGAAAATATGATTAGTACTCATTCTGCTCATAAAAAATCTGCCCAAGTCGTTTGCCCATTTTTCTTCTAGATTGTCTTTTCTGCATTGACGTTTAGGAATTCTTTGTATGTCCTTAAAGTGTCTTCTCCCAGTAAATGACTGTCGAAGCCTGTTGAGAGACAGAAGTTTTTTTTTCTTTTTTTGGCGGGGAGTGGGGGGTGGAATTTCTTCTAAAAACTGTTCAAGATCTACCTTTATTAATACACCTAAGTCCCTTTACATATTACATTTAACACTATATACAGTGTGAGAAGTTACCCAATTTTGTGTTTGCTTTCTACATAGCTAAACACTGATCAACTGTTCCATCAATTCCTACTGACTGATACGGCTATCTTGACAGGCATCGAGCTTCTTAGTACTGTTGATCTATTTTGGGGGGTTCGTTCTGTGTTACAATGCCCATGGTGTTAATATCTATAGTATTACAATAGTGAATATCAAATAAAGAGTTCCTTCTTCCTGATCTTGTTCATTTTAAATTGTGTTGGCTATTCTTCATCTTTATTAACTCCATAATTAAAAATAAAATCTAAGTCCCTTGAAATAAATGATCATGGTTTTGATGGAAATTCATTGAATCTATAGATTAGTTTAAGAAAATTGATATATTTAGGATACTGTATTTCTATCTGTAATTTATAAATGAATCTCAGTCCTTCTGAGATTGAAACCTGTCTTTTCATAGATAACTTGAGAAAGTTGGAAGAGACTATCATAAGCTGTCATGAAATACTGTTTGTACACATCAAGGCACATTTATTATGTTACCACTCGTTTGCTTCTTCAGGTTTCCCTGTTCCATGGCCTTTCTTAAATTTATATTTATTTGTTGCACCTTGGTAACAACTCAAGGAATTTTTTTTTGATACGGATTATGACACAGAGGAAAATGCTGGAGACATTATCCTGTTCGTGAAGAGTATGAACTGCACAAATGATTTACCTTTTAAAGATTTAGTTTCCTCATCCATGAAAGGAGTTTGAGCTAAACAGTCTCTCACCTTTCTACCAGCTCTGATGTGAAAAGACTGTGTTCATCTTTAAGTGTTTTCTCTTTAAAATGCAAATATGCATGATTAACATCATGTTCCATTTTCTTTGGAGATTGAGAAACCCATCACCTAGATGATGTGGTTGATTGGTTTTTGTCAATATCAGTCTTTACTCCACTTTAAAAAACTTTCATTAATATGGTTCTAGATATGTGAATGAATAAGATTTATATGGTCTGCTGCTGCTGCTACATTGCTTCAGTCGTGTCCAACTCTGAGATGCTAAATATTTCTAGGCTTTGATCATTCTCCTGGGCATACTTCCATAGACAATTTTGTAATGATAGATTTAGTAGAGAAAACACAATAATACTATTAAATTCACCCAGTGGAAAAGTAAATGTAACTAAATAGCCATACAGTCTCTGATTATTAAAAATATATGAGTGAGGGATATTAAGAAGTACAGACTTCCAATTACAAAATGAGTCATACTGATGAAATGGACAGAGTGGGGAATATAGTCAATTTATCTTCTAAAAATTAAAAAAAAAGGTACGAGGATGAGAAACCGCTGTATTTTTATCTCATTGTTTAAGGTAAATATTTTGCCCTTTATATTCATCATTGACTTTTTAAAATGACATTTAGAGTTTGGAAATTATACCAATATGTTTATATGAGAATGACAAAAACAATCTAGACTATATAGTCAAATAAACTGTCTGAATTTTATACGTGTTTTTCTTTTTAGACTAGATATCTCTATTTATTCAAACAGAAGTAATCTTTTCCTTTTTTCTTTCATACTGTTTCACATCTGTTTGTTCAGTGACATTGCTATTTTATAAGATTTTATTGGGAAAATGTCCCTACCTGCACTTGAACATTAACCTAATTTATTTTTTACATATATGCCTTGTTTTAACTTATATCAACTACTTTCTGAATGCATACTATCTTTGCAACTTCTGTCCCTTTTAAATGAGAAATCCAATGTTAAGTGTGTTAATAAAGGTGAAGCCTACACCTGCATATCTAAAATTTTGGTTTTACCGGTTCAGTGGAGTTGAACATTTTTGAAATGAAATTGAAGAGACATTTCGAAAACATTTACCTCATGTTCATTCATCTATTCATCTTCTCTTTAATTATATCTGGTTGAAAAATTATTTTCATTGATTGATAGTGGCTTCCTGGAATATGTTTTTATAAAAATTATGAGACATATGGGGTTCTGAGATTTAGCAGAAAATAGTGGTTAGATAATATACATACACACGAGTTGGATTTACTGACTCAGGGAGAAATATAACTTTAATGGAGACAAAGGCGGACAAGAGATCTTTGATCATCTGACCTAGCCTTTTTTCTTCCAGGACATACATTACCACATGGTCCAAAAGGGAATTGTCTATAAATATTTTTAGAATTCCTTAAGATGAGTGTTTTACAATTTGGTATTAAATAGCCAAAATTAATTTTCTTTTTTTTTTTTCTCTCAACACTGAATTGTTAAAATTTTAGATTTTATGTGACTATAAGCAGTTGAGCTTACAAACCAGATTGTTATATTAGATAGTCAAAAATTTAAACATTCACATTCATTTTGTGTTTTGTTTATATGCTGGAAAACCTAACTATCTTTCATCCTTGAGTTTAATTTAGTTCTCAAATCACCATTTTTTTTTCCCCAAAGCCTTATTAGAAATACCTCGTAGAGTGCAGAGCCCATGGAACAGAAATCCAAATGTTTCTTTATTGCTGCTGCTACTGCTAAGTCACTTCAGTTGTGTCCGACTCTGTGCGACCCCAGAGACGGCAGCCCACCAGGCTCCCCCGTCCCTGGGATTCTCCAGGAAAGAACACTGGAGTGGGTTGCCATTTCCTTCTCCAATGCATGAAAGTGAAAAGTGAAAGTGAAGTCGCTCAGTCGTGTCTGACTCCTAGCGACCCCATGGACTGCAGCCTATCAGGCTCCTCCATCCATGGGATTTTACAGGCAAGAGCACTGGAGGTGGGTGCCATTGCCTTCTTCTTCTTTATTGGTACTAAGAATATAAAGTGGGAAAGTTTCCAAAGTTACATTATCCTACTGGTTCTAACTCGGCCTGTTGTTGTATCATCTAAGGAAGCTGAGTTAAATGGGCACTATTTGTACAGTGCTGGGATATAAAGCCATACATCCTAGTAACATGTGCTTTTCTACATATCTGAAAATTACTATTCATTTTCATATTTAAGCAGAATTGAAAAGGAAGATAATTACTGCACTTTTAGTTCTTTTATGAAAGAATTTTGTACATTTTTCTAGTTTTGTAAATTTCCTGTTAATTCACAAAAATAATAACTAATGACCTGTCCCTACTACAATCATGAATGTTAATCAACAGATAAAAGTAAAATTTTTAAAAAAATCCTCAAATTTGTATACATATTTTAAATTGCTTAGCCCTAATTCTGCCACTAAGATACAATTTTCATTTCTTCTTTCCCTTCCAAATGTTGTCCATTAGTATACATACTTTATAAAGCTACAATAATAATTATATATTATTTTTTGTCCTACTTTTTAAACTTAACATTATTCTTTTAATACTTTTCAGTTGTCTGATGCAGTCTTCACTTACATGATTTTGATTGCCAGATAATATTCTGACTTGATTTTTAAATGTCTGTGTTTTTTATGTTCAAGTATTTTTCTTCATTTACGGCTATTACAAACGGTACTAGAAACATGTTTTGAAGTTTTCTTCTTTATTTTAATTAGACTAAATTCTAAGTGGTGGAATCACCAAGTTAAATTTCACAATCATAATCCCCTGCCATTCTGTAACCAAAAAGGTGCTGTTAAGACCTATTTGTTAACTCAGAATTTAATTTTATTTAAAATATGTGTATCAAGTCTTCTTTATCCATTCCTTTGTTGAAAAATACTTAGGCTGTTTCCATGTCTTGGCTACTATACAGAGTGCTGCTATTAACATTGGAGTGATTATATCTTTTCAAATTAGAGTCTTCATCTTTTTTGGATATCCCAAGAATGGGATTGCTGGATCGTATGACAGTTTTTAGTTTTTAAAGGAACCTCTGTACTATTCTCCATAGTGGCTGTACCAATATGCTCACCAACAGTGCAGGAGTGTTCCCTTTACACCCTTTCCAGCATTTATTATTTGTAGACTTTTTGATGATGACCATTCTGACTACTGTGAGATGATACCTCAATGGAGTTCATTTATAAAATTTCTATAGTTGTGTTATCTTTTATCAGTATCTGTGCTCCCGTTATTTCCTTTCTTTGGCTTTCTTTGGTTTCATTTTTCTCTTTTTTTTTTTTTTGTATGTTTTAAAGTAAATCTCTGTGAATTACTTTGCAATATGTTTATTCAATTTTACTACTTCAGCTGCATCTCAAGTATTTGATACACTGTATATTTACTACCAATAGTATTTCCTTAATTTTGTTATCTTCTCTGACTCAAGTGCTACTTAGACATTCTTTAATTTTTTCCCTAAAGAGTTTTTTGTATTTATATAAATTATTATCTATTATACTGTAAAACGGGGCTTCCCTCATAACTCAGTTGGTCAAGAATCCGCCTGCAATGCAGGAGACCCTGGTTTGATTCCTGGGTTGGGAAGATCCCCTGGAGAAGGGAAAGGCTACCCACTCCAGTATTCTGGCCTGGGGAATTCCATGAACTATACATACACTCCATGGGGTCGCAAAGAGTTGGACAGGACTGAGCAACTTTCACTTTCACCTTCATTCTATAATACATATGATATACATTGTTATTTCTTTGTTCCATTGTTATTAGAGAAATTATTTGCATTATACCTATTCTCTGACATTTGCAGAAACTTACTTTAATGGGACATATTAGTTCATTCATGAACATTTAGTTGATTGTAATTATATTTAAAAATACTAATTTAGACTTCCTCTTTATCCTGTTTTCATGTGTGCTTTCTTTTTGCTTCTTTTCTTTCCTTGTATCACTTTGGACCAAAGTGATTTCCTCCCTATTCTCATTGTATTCTTTCCTTCTAGTTTTAAAGTTTTATTCTCTGTTGCTTTAGTAGCAACCCTGGAAGATTTACCTTAGCAAAGGCTAAAATTAAACAGTATTTTCCCTTCCTCCTCAGCAATATGAGAAAAATGGAGCTTAGTTTTCTACATATTTTAGACATTAGTTTGACTCAGTCCATCTTTGTGAATATTTACTGACATGTTTTCTATGTTTTTCTGCTCCCCACTGTGATTCAGCATCTCAGACCTTCCTTGTTCTTAAAATACATCTTTTACAAGTTCCTTTAGTGCCCAATAGTAGAAAATTCTAAAGTTTGATTTTCTTAAAATTTTGTCTTGCACTTGAAAGCTAGATTTGCTGTGTCAGTATTTCTAGGTTGGCAGCTTTTTCCCTCAGCACTTTAAAGATAGTATTAAATCATCCCTTAAGAAACCACCTTTCAGTTTGATCAGTGTTCTTTTGATCTGTCTCTTCTGTGTGGGCGCTGTTCAATTCTTTTTATCTTTGTTGTACAATTTCGCTCTAATGGGTCCAGATGTTGATTTTTTTTAATAAATTCGCCTTGCTTAAGATTCATTGGCCTTCCTATGTGAATATTGCTGTCTTTTGTCAATTTTGACAATTCTTAGCTATTATCATGTCAAATATTGTCTCATTACCATTTCTTTTAGTTTTCCTATGAAACTCTAATAAGATTTATGTTGACCTTCTTATTCTATTGTTCACTTCTCTTAACTTCTCTTTTGTAATTTCTATCTCTTTTATTTCTCTATTACATCTGGAATGTTTCATTTAAATATTTTTTGAAGGTATCCAACCTTCAACTGTGTCTAATTTGTTTCTTAATCTGGTTATTGAGTTTCTAATTCCAGTTATTAGATGTTCAGTGTTAAAATTTGTTTGTTTTTATTTTATATATGCCTGGCAAATTTTTAATGGTCTCTTGCTCATCTGCTGAATTTTCTGTCATTCCTTATTTTTCCTTAAATAGGTTCAATATATTATTTTATTTATTTGGTAATTCTAATATCTATAATTTTTGTGGTCTATTTCTACAGTTGATTATTTCTGTTGATTGTTTTTCATGGGAATTTACTTTTTCATGCATTCAGTGATTTTTCTGTGATGTTCCTTAGTATCTTATATTTGGAAATGATTTGTGTTTACTGTTTATTTTATCCAGAAGGGATTTGCTTGCTCCAAGGAACTGCACAATCTATCAACCATAGATCTACTTTAACCTAGATGTTCAACTTCCAGGTCAAATACTCAACCCATTTGAGTATGCACTTGTGATTAGAAATTTTCAAAATAATCTTTAAAAATAGTTGCTCTCTGGAAGCAAAGCAAGTCTTACTCTGCATGAAAGTTTTCTCTAGTACACTCTCTGGGCATTGACTTTTGGGTATAAGACTTCTGTGAAGACTGAATATGACTTCCTTCTCTGTTTAGATGCCCAACTTTGCTTTTTTCTCTGCACGCGAAACATTGGTAGGTGCCTTCAAGATAGATGTCATCTCCAGTGCTTATCTCTATGGAACCATGCTTTCTTAATTTCAGGCCTCAAATGATAACTTTTAATTGAATAATTTAAAACAATCATCCAGTATACTATTTAGAGCAAATTTTGATGAATTATGTTATGGAGAAAAACACACAAGCTTAACTGTACAGTATGGTGAATTTTCATGAAATGAACTTATTTATGTAACCTGAAAGTAGATCAAAAACAGATCATTGCTGAATTGCAGGCGATGCTTTTGTGCCTTCCCCTTTCAGATACTGCCACCCAGGAGTAACTGCTATGCTAACTTCTAACACCATACATGCCACTATTCACCAAAGACAAATGCCATATGAAATCACTCATATGTGGAATCTAAACTATGACAAAAATGAATCTACCTACAAAATAGGAACAGACTCATAGGCATAGAGAACAGATTTGTGGTTGTTGAGGGGAATGAGAGAGGGAGAGGAATGGACTGGGAGTTGGTGCATGCGAACTATTACGTTTAGAATGGATAGACACCAAGGTCCTACTGTACAGCACAGAGAACTAAATTCAATACCTGGTGATAAACCATAATGGAAAAGAATATATAAAAAAAGAATGTATATAAAGAGATAATGTACCCTTCAGTGTCTGGCTTCTCACATACAGTTTAGATTCTTTTTTTCAACATTATATTTGGGACATTCATCTGCCTTTATATATGTAGTTGTATTTCATGTTTATCTCATACAAATATGCCATAAATCATATATCCATTTTCTTACTGACAAACATTTGTTGTGTTTTTGTTTAAAGTTATTACAAATCCTACTGCTATGAACTTTATTGTACCTGTCTTTTTGCGTTTATGCCATATACATTTGGGTTGGATATATAGACAGAAGTGAAATTGCATGGTCATGAGGCATGAGTTTTTTTCAGTTTAGAAGATACTGAAGAGTTTTCCCAAGTAGTTTTGGCAATTTAGATTTCAGTCAGTACTGTCTCAGCTTTCTGTTTGCTCCACAATTTTGCCAACTCCTGTTAGTATGTCTTTTTTCATTTTAACTATTCTGATGGTATATACTGGATGTCATAGTTTTAAATTTGCATTTTCCTGATATCTAGTGGTTTTGTGCATGTTAAAGTTGTTTTTGTCTTAGCCTTTTTTATCAAGTCTTTTGAAGTTTTCCCTAGTGAAAAGTGTTCCTCTGTGTAGTTAATTCACTATTTTACTCAGAATTACTTCGGTCTGTACAGAATACCATCTAATAATTTCAAATGAGCATCTCTGTTCTTAACTTCCTCTTTCTTCTCTCCAATACTCAGAATATTTTTTTCAGGACTCTTGAAGTCAACCTTTAATTTGGCCAACCTGTCTTTGAGCTCCCCCTGCTGTTTTCCACTTAAATTATATACCTGTTAATTATGCATAATTATCTTTAAAATGATGGATTCTTAGACAATAAGCTGTTTTAAACAAACATTTCTAAAGGCAGAGGGTGTCAGTCAATGTAGATACTAACTCTGGACAAAAGAAATTTTAAAATAAAACTTAAAAGACTAGTACTTTAAAATTTTACTTGTCATATCTAGCCATTCATATTAATGAGATGAATTAACATTTCAAATTATTTAAAACTAGACAAACTACCAAGTCATATACTATCTTCCCACGTATACCTTAAACATGTTGAAGTCAACATCGTGCTTATACCTCTTTCTACTTCCTCACAGTTCCCAGAATATTTACTTGGATGTAGTTCAGTCACTGGACTTCCCTGGTGGCTCAGTGGTAAAGAAGCCACCTGCCAGTGCAGAAGACTCGGGTTCGACCCCTGGGTTGGGTAGATCCCCGGAAAAGGAAATGGCAGCCCACTCTAGTATTCTTGCCTGGAAAAATACCATGGACATAGGAGCCTGGTGGGCTATTGTCCATGGGGTTGCAAAAGAGTCGAACATGACTGAGCGACTAAACAGCAATAAACATTTCAGTCATTGACTATTGAAAAGGCATCTAAAATCATGTATTCAGTTGTCTTCCTACATCTAAATTCATGGTGTACATTTCTTTAGGGCATTGCACTTGAAGTAAATAAAGCATACCATGCAGTATTTGTATGTATTTCATCAATCAGCTGTGACAGATAATGTCTCCCTATGTTACAGGGTGATAAAATTTGTCATTTTCAAGTTTTCCAGTTGATTAGCTTCATAAAGGCCTATTCTACTTTAAAAAATTACCAGGAAGCAAGAAAACTCATAGCCTTATCAATGTAGATTTGAAACTATATAATGAGTACTTTCGATTATGAATTTTGCTTGTGGCTAAGTCTCAGTAATAGTATTTAATCTACAGGATTTTTATAATGATAAATGCAATAATGTGTATTAAATGCTAAGCACAGTTCTTGGCACATAGTAAATAGCTGTATTTTAAATGGCTGCTGTGTTATGAATAAGCCATAAATTGGCATTTTTTTTCTATTTAAATGTTGAAAATCTGATTTTCTCCTGTCCACGTTAATTTCCTGAACATTAGTTTTGGAAATAGTGCCACATACCCATATATTAATGCACTGCAAGAGGCCAATCAAATGCAAGCGTAAAAGGAGTAATTTCCTGCTCCTCTCAGCACTCTCTGCTAATAAAGCTGTTTGAACATATTCTAGAAAGACTGTTGATGCCGGAGTCAATAGAGAATTAGGCAGGTGGGTGGTTTTAACTCTACTAATAATAATATCACTTCTGCACCCTCCCTAATTTCTTTCTATATTAAAGCTATGGTTCCCTTTGGCTAGCTTCTGAGTGGAACCTGGGTTATTTTAGGTTTTTTTAAGAGGAGCAGAGGAGAACCAAGTACCCAATATCTAGATGATTAAACTATTAGAGCCATTGTGTAGAATTCAGATGAAACCCCACCAAAATTTGATTTGAAAGTAGAGACTAATGAACACACACACACACACACACACACACACACACACACACCCTACCCAGGAGATCATGAAACATTCATTTCGTAGATAATTGAGATTTTCTGGAGCCAACAGGGCAAGGTGACTGGCCAAGGGATTTTAGGCTTTTAGGGGATGAGGCCCAAGTTGAGACAGTGGCTTGGAGGAATCTGTGAGGGTTGAAGCTCTCATCCAGCACCACAGGAGAGAATACCCGTGCTTTCTTAGCATTTTGCCCAAATGTAGGGCTGAGCCAAAGAGGCAGGGGTGAGATGTAAGAGCCATCATCAGACATCAAAAAGTGGAGTCAGACTCCTTAATCCAGAGACCTAGATGTCTGAGAACAGGAAGTGGCCACAATCATGCACAGCCAGTTTTGCCCAGGGCTGAGAATTTAGGTCCCTTTTTAAAACCATGTGTTTCTGTTGATTAACACATACTATTTAACAAATTTTATTAAATTGGTATGTTGGGTATATATAACTTCAGTTATACAAGTAGGGAGAATCCTGTTTCCTCTAAACAGATAAAGATACTATTTTGTACAAATAAATGTAAAATGGATTTTTATTAACTATACATATGTATATAAGCAGTACTCAGTCCAGTTATGAAATAATATCATTTGTAACTTTCTTAAATAAATAGGGTAATAAATAGGATGCCAAAAATATGAGGTTTCAAAGGGACTCTATATAATTGTATCTCCCATGGTATGATGTCAAGTCTGGTATATGTGGTACCAGTCCCATGTCATTATATTTACTGGTTGCTTATTTTTAATTAATTATTTCTTTCTCTTAGTTTGACAGATATTTTACTCTTCCTCCAACATGTCCCAGATTCAGTATAAACAGTATTTTGTCTTTGTCTTAAGAGGTTCATAGTTTTCTGGAGAGATAGGAATATAGAATAAGAGATATGCAATATTGTAATATCTCTAGTTGAGAAATATAATTAATATTCTGGGTCTGTTGCTTTAGACTAGAACTTTATAAATAAATGTGAATAGATGTACAGAATAGATGCATTGTGGTGGCCCTTGATTCATCTTCTATCACATATTGCTCTGCAGAGTTCTGACCCAAAGGAAGTGTTTTTTTAAATCAATACCTATTGAACTTTCATCACTTTGCCACACTCTGTAAAATTATCTAAGAGCTCCAAAGCATGAAATTAACATTCTAGAATATTGCAGTCTAGCCTCAATATATCCTATTTTGAATGATACTGAAATGAGTTGTCCCCAGCAGAAGAACCCTCTTTAAATTCTACTTTCAAATGTTATACACTTGTATCTGGATCCTTCTGGATTTTTAAATCCTAATAAAGGGTTATTAGGATTTAAACTGTTTAAATCCTGATAAAGAGTTTGCATTGTATTTAAATGATAGTTTAAATGACTGAGATCAACTCTTTAGTCAAATAAAAGATGCACTTTCAGCAAAAAATGAATAAAAATAAAATTAAGTCCTTTTAATCTCCTATAAAACATCTTATTAAGATATTATGATTTAGGATTAGAAATTGTGTAGAACTTGTCCTTTGCACTCAGATTTCTCCCTTTTTTTAGTTTCTATATCAATGGAAGGAATGATGCTAAAGCTGAAACTCCAGTACTTTGGCTACCTCATGCAAAGAGTTGACTCATTGGAAAAGACTCTGATGCTGGGAGGGATTGGGGGCAGGAGGAGAAGGGGACGACAGAGGATGAGATGGCTGGATGGCATCACTGACTCGATGCACGTGAGTTTGAGTGAACTCCAGGAGTTGATGATGGACAGGGAGGCCTGGCGTGCTGCAATTCATGGGGTCGCAAAGAGTCGGACATGACTGAGTGACTGATCTGATCTGATCTGATATCAATGTAAAGAAAAATATTTCTTGTAACATTTCCTAAGGCTTGTCTTACAAGATAAAAAAAAAAACATTGACAAAAACCCCTTTATCTAACTCTTTTTATATATAGAAGTTATCTAAGTGGGAAATAATGATGCCTCCAATGTTCCTAATTGAATTCAAATAATTATCTGAGTTTAATTTGTCTTGTTCCCAAAGTGAACAAAATGTTTCTCTCTTTTGAATGTTCACTCCAGGTTTTAATTGAGTGGAAATATATTGAGGAAACGCCTATTGCTCAGAGCCCAAGTTTGCAGTTTTCTGAATCTGAATCACATTGCTTGAGATAGAGTTGACTTTCAGAAAGTAGAGGTGATTAAACAGATTCTTTTTGGCAGCTACTTGGTTGGGTGTCTTGCCTTTAAAAGTAGGGTCATGAAAGTCTGACCTCTTTGCTTTGGATTCTAGTCTCAGATAGACTTCCCTATTAATGGACCATAAGCATGTAGGCATTTTGTTTTCCTCAGATATCCACATAAATTTAATCCAGTCATTAGTTAGATGTCCTCCTTGAACTGAAATAGTATTCTGGTCTATTGAGGACCTTTTAATTTAGTAAACATTTACTGAGTGATTGCTCTCTGCTAAGAGCAATACACCACATTAAGAGATATGAGGGATATAGAAATGAAAGAGCATAGTCTGAGTCCTCAGAGAAATTATAATGTAGACATGAAGACCAGTGCAAAGAGACAGATACATCAATAGAACAAGATGTATAGCACAGGGAACTCTACTTAATGCACTGTAGTGATCTAAATGGAGGAAGGTCAAAAGGGAGGGAAGATGTGTATAGATGGGCTTCCCTGGAGGCTCAGTGGTAAAGAATCCACCTGCAATGCAGGAGTCGCAGGAGGAGCAGGTTCCATCCCTGGGTCAGGAAGATCCGATGGCGGAGAGCATGGCAGCCCACTCCAGTGTTCTTACCTGGAGAATCCCATGGACAGAAGAGCCTGGCAGGCTACAGTTCATAGGGTTGCAAGGAGTCAGACACGACTGAAGCAACTTAACACACAGATATGTATGTATGTGTCTAATTCGTTTTGCTATACAGTAAAGACTAATACAACTTTGTAAAGCACCTATACTCCAATAGAAATTAAGTTTTTAAAAGCATAACTTCTCTAGGTCTCCAGACACTTTGATTTTTTTTTAGAGACTTTTAAAACTGCCTGGGGAAACTTCAGGTGATTTCAGAATTTTAGCTGTCAAGAACACATTCATGCTTCTTTAAGCTTAATCTCCATTCCCAAACTCTCCCTTAAAATTTACTCTTTCCTGTCTATTCCACTTGATATTCGGTTAGCAACTCAACCTCCACCTGTCAGATTCTGAACTCATATCAGTTCCCTTAACCTCTTGCTGCCCCGGTATTTCCCCAGTAGAGTTAGCTAATGTGTTCATCACCAGAATATGCTGTTTTGTATGCTGTTTCTCAAGTCCTTCCCTTATCCATTTTAGTATGATTGCACTAATTGAAATCATCACCAGTTTTCATTGGACCCTTGTTACAGCTTTCTCATGGTTTCCTTTCCTCTAATTTTCTCTCCATTTAAATTCCTTGTTCATACAGCCATGGGAGAGATGTATCGTAACATAAATCCATCCAGGCAATGTTTCTGCTGACTTCAAGGATTTCCAAAAACTGTAAGATAGGCACCCCAAACTGTATGAAGTCTTGAGTAGCATTCCTAAGCTAAAAAATTTAGATTATTTCTTTGAATGCACTTAATATGATTTAATTGTTGAAACAGGCACCTTTTGAGAATAAACGAGGGCATTACTAATTCTTGTGCTGGGAACGCAGGTTCAAAAGGCATCGGGACAAATGGCCACCCTACTGTTTGCTGGTGTCTAGTTGCTTTCACTGTCTTTTACACAATATGCTGTTTTCTCTTTCCAGAACATCTACTTTGATCTTTCTTCCCTAGATGCCTCTTTCTAAAGACTTTTTGAGATTCACCTCAAACTCCTTATGCCTCTAGTTGTATTCCCTCATTCTCCTGCCCTCAGAGAGGCATTTAATACTTCCTTTGTGTTCCTGTATGCTGATATAAATCACTAATGGCATTTCTGTGTAATATTGAAATTTGCTTATATGTTTATTTTCCCCCAGATATAGCACATTCCTTAAGGTCAGGAGCTATTCTTTAATATAGTATATTTTGTGTTTAGCAAATGTTTGTTGAAGTGACTACATTTGAACTTTAAATTTATCTGTGTGATCTTGTTCCCAGTACAGGTAAAGGATAAGCTACTGTGTTTTGTTTTTGCGGGAGGAGGGTAATAAAAATTTGACAGACTAAGCTACCCCCATGTTTTTTAAACCCTCAGTTGAATGATCAAGCACAATCAAAATTATAAGGCAGGGTGAGGAAATATACAAGTATTCAAAAATATGACTTTGTTATTATTGGGAAGAATGCTGTAGTGGAAAAGAGGGTTTGGATTTCACAAGGTGGGACTTCTGGAGACCAAGGATGAGAGATTCAAGAGTGCTATTGTGAATATGGTTGTGAAATGGAACTCTGGAATCTACACTAAATAAGGAAGCAAGTAAATTGGTCTAGCATGCAAGGCTATAAGATGAAAAAAAAAATAGGAAAAGAATACAGTGCTGAAAATGATAGTGGGAAAAGAGTGAAGATCAGAAGGGATGAACAAAAGGAAAAATGAAAGAATTAGAAGAGATGAACTTCATCGTAAGATGTGATACAATGACCAGTCAAAGTAGAAGAGGTATCTGTACTTTGGAAGGGTGGAAATGCAATGGAAATATGGAGGAGAGGGTTTGTGATAAGGCTTGTAGATGTTTGGTGGTAAATTTCACCAAGAAAGTTAGAAAAAGGGTCCATCCACAGATTGATAAATACTGGACACAAAGAATGGTGTAAGTAAGTGTGAAGTACTTGCAAAAAGGGAGCCTTCTTGAAGAGTGGAGGTAGGCTAATGGACTCCAAGAAGCAAAAAAAAAAAAAAGAAAAAAAGGAAACCACTTCTGATAGAAAACACTTTGGAAGTTAGTGTTGTCAGGAGAAAGCTTGATTTCAGTGTGATCAAGAGCAGAGCAGATTGATTATCTTCAGAAGTGATCAAAGACGGAAGTGGGTTTGCTTACAATATCACAAAGGCTAGAGAAGACCCACAGAAGACCCATGGGGAGGTAACTTCTTCATGGTGGAAGATGTGTGGCTGAACTGGGCTGGATAAGCCGGAAAGAACATATTGACAAAAATAGCATCCAGAGATTTCTGCCTTGGCTGGGAGTTGCAGAAAGTTGTCTGAAGGGGATTTGAACACAGGAGTCTGTGTTAGAGACTAGCTTTTCGTGACAGAAATGCAGAGAACAAATCTGTTCATTCTAAGTGAGGCTCCAAGTGATAAATATGGTTTGGGTTCACTGAGTCTTCCTCAGTCACTGAATGGTATTTTTCTGGGCTTGTTGGGAGACTCAGGCTGCTGGTGAGGCTGCTTCAAAGTCCTAACGCAGGTGCATGGAGCCTGTTGCTAGACAGTAAGAACTTCCCCCTGGTCATTTGGAAGATGGAGATTAGGGATAAATAATAGTTTAAAGACTATCCAGCAATCTTGGTCACATTTCTTTGCCATAATTAATGAAAGTTACTTTAAAAATTCACAAAACCTTGGGCTGAAAAGCATCCTAATGAAACAAAAGCTATGGCTAACATTTCAACTTTCTCATGATGTCTCACTTTGTAACCATTAACATGGACCAAGAAAGAAGTTTCAGGTTTTTTGCTTGGTTCACAGATCTAGTATTCATGTCAAATGAGGACAGTGACTTTTCCTAACAGATACTCAGCAGTTAAATATGTATTCTAATTCTGGCTAGTATTTGTTTTTGAGATCTGCAATCCATCATTATCTTCACATGGCGTTGCCTCAGAAGCCTGATGGCTGTCCATCTTCTAGAAAGTTCCTTTATCACCTGTCTAACATATTGTGATAACCACCAATGGAGCACAGACAACTCTGGCAGCTTAGATGTGTTTTCCCTGCTGTTGTTGGTCTGAGCTCACCAGGTAGTAACACTCAGAGCGTTACATTGTCTGTCACAGGGATGCACTGCATTTTCAATATCATGCTGTGGACTATTAAAGGAAATATTTCTCTAATCTTAATTGGGGTTACAAGGGTCAAAGCCAAGTTTACAGAGCTCATGTTGTTTCTAATCTTGTTTCTTTGCCTGTATAGTAAACCATTTAATTTTTCAAGTCTTTATTATAACTGGGGGAAAAGACCTATTTTTTAATGTAGTCAAATGTAATAGGATCACTGTTTTTATGCCCAGATACATATGTTCCACCTTCTTCCATAATGCTTTATTACTTGGTATGGGGGGGTCTTCGCTGGTGGTCCAGTGGTTAAGAATCCACCTTCCAATGCAGCGGACACAGGCCTGGTCCCTAATCTGGGAACTAAGTTCCCACATGCTGCAGGACAGCTAATCCCATGCTCCACAGTGAAGACCCCAAGCTGGAAAAAAAAAAAAAAAAGTCTGGGTATCCTTTTGGGATTGTGTAACTTTATGAATCTAACTTAAACAGTAGTATATTTGTACAAATATAGGGAATCAATCTTCCTGGATATTAGGATGGATCCTAAAATATGTCATACCCAATCTTTCATCACTGTGTTTCTGTTCTGGTAATTTATTTACACACTTAAACATTAAATTATATATTTAAGTCACCAAGACATCTATCATTTGGAGTCTATAACATGAACTGTTTATTAGAAAAAATATTGAATTTTTATAACTGAGTGAGATACTGGTAATTTAAAAGGCAGTTTAAATTGAGAATGATAGAAGAAGAGGGGAAATGAGGTCTTATCGTGTTTCAACAATCTTTCATTAATTTTTGAATCTTTACAAAGGATTTTAGCCACTTTTAAAAGAAAAACTTTCTTTTCTTCTCCTAATTGACATTGACTTTTTAATGTGGTCAGTGGGTAAAGAACCCACCTGCAGAGCAGGAGATGCAGAAGACATGGGTTTGATTCCTGGGTAGGCAAGATCCCCTGGAGAAGGGAATGGCTACCCACTCCAGTATTCTTGCCTGAAAAATTCCATGCAGAGAGGAGCCTGGCAGCCCACAGTCCAAAGGGTCACAAAGAGTCAGACATGACTGAGTGTACACGCGCATGCATGCACACACACACACACACACACAATGCATAATCTGCATTTTTTGGCCAACATGCTTAAAATAAATTATTGAAGTTGAAAAAAATCATAGTTTGGAAGCAATCTAACAGTAAATTTTTTAAATATTTTGTTTATTTAAGTATACATTTATTGTTAAAATGAAATAGCTAAATTAAGAAATAAGGTATCTTATTTCCTTTTGGATCTGTATAGATATACATACATTTAATCAAGGATATTGAAAATGTTCTATGTTTTTATTTCATCTTTCTAGAGAAGTATTGAGGAAAATATGTGAGCTTTATATAATCTAGTTCTTAGTTACTATATAAAATGAGAGTATAGAAGTTTGCTAAAAATTTTAAGTAAAATTTGCTTTCAATGTTATATGATTTTCCTGTGTAGTAGTTAATATTGTATCAGTCACTACTGACTAACTTGCTTTCCTAGAAAGTCAGTTTAATCTTATGATTAATAATGGTGAGCCAGAAGATAATGGTATATTGAGGGAAAAATAATTGTAAGAGGATAAGGCAGCTAATATTTGAGAGGTACCTACTGTGTGTTACCTGTTTTATATTTGATATCTGATTTGAAGTTCACTTCAGCTTTCTCTCCAGAAGTGACTGTTTATCAGTTGTCATCCTGTTTATTCATCCTCTTTATTCTTTTTTTAATGAGATATTTCAAACATAGAGAAAAGTGCAGAAAACAATACAATATCACATATGTAATCATTGCCCAGAAGAACTAATGTTAACTGTCTCATCATAAGGCAAATTTGTTCCAGAAAAATAGAAATAAATAAAATCTTATAGATACACTTGAAATACCTTGTAGCCCCTTCATGTTCAAGCTGAGGAAAGATGATTTCAGCAGGAGATAAAGTTACTTGCCCAAATTCACTTGGCTGGTATGTACACCCAAGATTGAATTCTCCATGAGAGGACCGAGGAGCTTGTATGGTTTCCCTCTGTTATTTAGCCCTCAGCTCCAGGAGAGGCATGTTTTGTTGGGCTGCTTTATAGTGGGGAAAATGATTGAACTTTTTACTTGTGTCGTAGGAGTTGCCAATTAATTTTGGCACATAGTAAAGTAATCTATGCTCAACTGTTCAATTATTTTCTGTACCACAGCAAGAGAACAAGATAATTTGCTTTTTTTAAATATAAATTTATTTATTTTGATTGGAGGCTAATTACAATATTGTATTGGTTTTGGCTTTTAATAGTTTCATTTACTTCAGTATAATATTTTTAGCCATTCAGGTTCACAAATGCAGGTATATAATGGAATACACCAATACGACAAGTGTAGAGTGTAGCAAATAAGCAATATTGCACGTCTAAGTGGTTTAAATTCTTACCTGAGCATAATATTATCAGAATAAAATTTTTATAAGAAACTGTTTTGATTGGTTTTAGTTCTTTGGCACATTTGTCATTTATGTCTCCCTCTTTATTTATGGGAGAAGGAAATGGCAACCCACTCCAGTACTCTTGCCTAGAGAATCCCATGGACAGAGGAGCCTGGTGGGCTGCTGTCCATAGGTCCCACAGAGTCGGACATGACTGAAGCAACTTAGCATGCATGCATGCATTGGAGAAGGAAATGGCAACCCACTCCAGTGTTCTTGCCTGGAGAATCCCAGGGACAGAGGAGCCCGGTGGGCTGTCGTCTGTGGGGTCGCACAGAGTTGGACACGACTGAAGCAACTTAGCAGCAGCAGCAGCATTATCTATAAAGTGGGGATCATAATGTCTTTCATGAGACTCATATAAGCTTGCCTGGAAAATTCTACAGACAGAGGAACCTGGCAGACTACAGTTCATGGAGTCACAAAGAGTTGGACACAACTGAGTATACATGTGATGATGTATTTGAAGGCATTTGATAGTGATTGTCATACAAGAGTTATTCAGCACTTATTTGTCATTGTCACTTGAAAACAAAGCTGTTTTGCATATGGTGGTGGTGTTGGGAAGGAGTTAATATCATGTATTTTAAACTTTTGTTTTATTTAACAAAGTTCAAGTAGCTGCTATTTAAAAAATCATTTGGCAGATAGAGACCTATTTTAACAGGTTACTTCATAATTGATTTAGAAAAGAAAAAAGAATCAATCTGCTTTCTTATAAGGGTATTTTATTTTTGTGGTTTATGAGAATTGGAAGAGATAAGCAAATATTTGAGAAATAGCATTCTTGCTACACTGACAGTAATACCAATTAAAATGTTATTGTTATTTTATTAAGGCAGTGCTGTTATAATAATTTCATTATCTCTAGAGAAATCTAGGGATTTTATTAAACACATACTTTCAAAAAGTTGGAGTCTTGGATAATATTATCATTACTATATATGTAAGAAAACAACTGCATTGGGAAAGAAGTGTTGGTAGGTATTAAAATATAAAGCAATAAGGAGAAAACTGAAAATTCCATGATATTATCAAAGCTTCCCTTGAGACCCAACCATGAAACAATTCTTTTATTTTAAGATTTCTTTCTCATTAATGAGTCATTTTGAGCTCTTTTTTTATGTGGGCACAAGGAAATGAATAAGAATTCATCCCCATTGCTAAAGCACCCAGAATCTTATTAATTCAAATTTTGGGAGTACTGAAGCAATGAAGAAAAAAATGAATACTGAAACTCCATGGATCTCCTTTCATGAAAATGACAAATATCTCAGTTTCTTATACCGAACAACTCTGTATTTCCTAAGTGGGGTGCCTTAAGATATGAATTTTAAACATTGTATGTGATTTTCCTTAGAAATATGGAAGTCTAAAAAGAAAAGTAATTCCATTTATCAACTTAAGTTGCATTTAATTAAAGAATAGCTCCAACATCAAGAGAAAGGCTAATTAATATTTTCTAGAGGCTTTTGCTTTTGTAAGAAACAAAGGAGCTGAAGTTCATGTAAGCCTCAGAAGGAAGATGGCATTGCAAAGTGAGGAGTAGCAACAGTTCTTATTAATATTAAAGAAATTGCCTTGGATTGGAAAACAGCCCAAAGCTTATTTACCACAGAAGTTTGGTGTTTTTCTCCTTGTTTGACTCATCTCATTGGAAAGCACAGATGTTCCCTACATCTGTCTCTCTTCCACTCACCCTTAAATTTTACTTACCAGCTGAACCATCCATCTCAATACACTAAAAAAAATTTTATCATGCTAATAATTCAACTGTGTCTGCATGCATACAAATTTCCTGAAACCATAGATCTTCCAACCAACACTTTGAAAGCTCTCTGAAGATTCCTCAGGAAACAAAAATGGTTATCCTGATGGTTATATTTCATTAAAAGTTTGTTGTTTGCCGAGTATTTACCTAGTTTTTTTTTTTAATTGAATTGTAGTTGCTATACAGTGTTGTGTTAGTTTCTACTGTACAACAAAGTGAATCAGCTATATGTGTATATAGATCCCCTCCCTCTTGGACCTCCATCCCATCCCCCACCCTAGCCCACCCATTCTTGGCATTAAGTATCTGTTTGCTAAGCAATGTGCAGAACATGCACTAATGCCATCATTACCAATTTTATTAAAAAATCATGAAGCATAGCAAAGCAAAAAAGAGGTATTCCTGGTAATGGTATTTCAAATGTGTATTTAAATAGCTTATCTACTCGCAGTTCATTTCTGATATATTAAAAGCTGTATTCCAATTTTTACAAGATGCACATCTCTTTGCTGTTTTTTTTTTTCTTCCCATCCTCAGCTTGCACCAGCTGAATAGCTCAAATTATTTACTGCTGGTAAAGCATGAAAATGTGAGATAAAAGAGGAAATGAAAGTTAAAGACTGAGTGGCCTACAGGCCTTAAAAATTGTAACACTTTTGTATTTATTATATTTACTTTGCCTCAACTCTTAAACTCTCTTACTGATGTCATAAGATCTTTCTGGATTGTGTCCCTGCTTAATGATGATCTGGTTAAAACCTGAGAGAACACAGGGGCACCTGGAGTCAAGCCCAAGTAATTAACTCAAGAATCCTTCCTGCAGAAGGGCAGGGACAGTGTGGAGTGGAAGAGGGATGCTCACTGCGGTTACCACGTTGTGTGTCTGATGGAGAGAAGAGCAGGGGGAGGTGGAGGGGCGGAGAGTGCTGTCAGTCAGTCAGTTCAGTTGCTCAGTCATGTCTGACTCTTTGCAACCCCGTGGACTGCAGCATGCCAGGCTTCCCTGTCCATCACCAATTCCCGGAGCCTACTCAAACTCATGTCCATTGAGTTGGTGATGCCATCCAACCATCTCATCCTCTGTCTAACCTTCTCCTCCCACCTTCAATCTTTCCCAGCCATCAAGGTCTTTTCAAATGAGTCAGTTCTTTGCATTAGGTGACCAAAGTATTGGAGTTTCAGCTTCAGCACCAGTCCTTCCAATGAATATTCAGGACTGATGTGCTTTAGGATGGACTGGTTGGATCTTCTTGCAGTCCAAGGGACTCTCAAGAGTCTTCTCCAACACCACAGTTCAAAAGTATCAATTCTTTGGTGCTCAGCTTTCTTCATAGTCCAACTCTCACATCCGTAACATGACTGCTGAAAAAACCATAGCTTTGACTAAGTGGACCTTCATTGGCAAAGTAATGTCTCTGCTTTTTAATATACTGTCTAGAAAGTGCTGTGGTAGTTCTCTAAAGGAAGTCTTGATAGGCTCCCTTCTGTCTCCGGAATCTTCAGTTCAGTTCAGTTCAGTCACTCAGTTGTGTCCGACTCTTTGCGACCCCATGAATCACAGCTCACCAGGCCTCCCTGTCCATCACCAACTCCCTGAGTTCACTCAGACTCACGTCCATTGAGTCAGTGATGCCATCCAGCCATCTCATCCTCTGTCGTCCCCTTCTCCTCCTGCCCCCAATCCCTCCCAGCATCAGAGTCTTTTCCAATGAGTCAACTCTTTGCATGAGGTGGCCAAAGTACTGGAGTTTCAGCTTCCCTCCAAAGAAATCCCAGGGCTGATCTCCTTTAGGATGGACTGGTTGGATCTCCTTGCAGTCCAGGGGACTCGCAAGAGTCTTCTCCAACACCACAGTTTAAAAGCATCAATTCTTCGGCGCTCAGCCTTCTTCACAGTCCAACTCTCACATCCATACATGACCACTGGATAAACCATAGCCTTGACTAGACGGACTAGCTTTCTGTATACCAGTGCCAAACAGAGATACAGAGACAAAGCCATGGAGGAGAAGGGAAGAGTGGCTTTATTACTTTGCCAGGCAAATGGGATGTGATAAGGATCAAGAGAGTAATGGTTTTGTATTCTTTTTTGCAAAGTTTCAAAAGGTTGGGGTTGCTGACCAGGTTAGAGTATGTGCAGGGTCTATGTGGTCTGGTCTCCTACTTTTGATGAGCCTTTCTGGTCCCTTTAATCTTGCCTCAGGGGGCTGCTTCTCATTTTATTAGCAACTCTTCTGCCCTTTGGAACTCAAGAGAAGGTCATGAAGGCTGGAGTCTTGCCTACAAAAAAAAACTGAGGACAAAAAGACCTCCATGCCCAGGGGCCCTGGTAGGCATTGCTTCCTTATCAGCTCCTGTACTCCAGGCTGTTGCATAGAGCAGAGGAGCTGGGAGGAAATTTGTATTTGTCACTTGCAGGATCTCCTTGACTTTACAATGCTAGGAGGCAGATTTTTCTCTTCTTAAATTGTGCAGCTCAGAAGGTTTTACTTGTTCAGTGGTTGCTTTAAAGCTTAGAGTCAAGTTCATAGCCAAGGTAGATTTACTTATGATTGGCCTTCTGGGTATTAGCCTCGTTTGGGTTTAAGTAATTCTTGGGTTGGGAATGAAAACAGGAAGACATATAAACTGTTTTTGTAGAATAAATTCTATTTATAAAGTTAAGTTCTCAATGTGGGGAGCAGACATTTTGTTATTTATGTTTTATTTTCCACTACAAGTATGTCAAGTATTTACAATAAATGTTTAATAATAACCTAGTGTTTTTAGGCAAGTGGCCAAGACATTGAATATTTAATTCTTTAAATGTATGTAGATCATTTATTTTATGTGCTTTCTATGCTCCAAAAATGAAGCTATACTTACTAATGTATTTATTATATAATATGTATATATATTATATACATATACATATATATATATATACACTTACTAATGGCCAAGAACATGGATATTTTAACCCAACTATATGATTCAGTCTTCTGCTTGACTGTGTGCAAGCTATGTGACACTGAGCAAGTCACATGACAGATATCAGCCTGGATAATAATAATAATGTATGTGTGCTTATTGATCAGTCGTGTTCGACTCTTTTAGACCCCACAGACTGTAGCCTGCCAGGTGCCTTTGTCCTTGGGGATTTCTCCAGGCAAGAATACTGGAGTGGGTTGCCATGCCCTCTTGCAGGGGATTTTCCCAACCAAGGGATTGAACCCAGGTCTTTCGCATTGAGGCAGATTCTTTACCGTCTGAGGCACCAGGGAAGCCCAAGAATACTGGGGTGGGTAGCCCATCCCTTGTTCAGGGGATCTTCCCGACCCAGGAATTGAACTGGGGTCTCCTGTATTGCAGGCGGATTCTTCACCAGCTGAGCTGGGACTGTACCTATAGGAGGTAACTTTTAACAGGGTGCCAGAGGTGACTTAGCCACAGCAGCGGCAGTTGTCTTTACTTTAGATCAAGCTATTTTATATCCTGATAGTGACCCTGATTGAAAGGAATAGTAATGTGTTGATCATTTTCTACAGGCTTGCTGTTGGGTGGTGAAAGGCATTCAAAAGAAGCTTAAATTCTTGTATTTCAAGTAGCTTTGATGGTATTTAGATGACAGCCTCTTTTTAAAGAGAATTGGTTTCTCACAGAACTCAGGAGAATCAAGCAGCTGGCAGAGCCTGTTATCTGAATTTCATCTAAATTGACGTCAGGGAGCTGGGAATGCCCGAGGCGATCCTGCACTCCTCTTCATGCACTATTTTGACAATAGTGAGAATGTCTGAGTGCTCATCATTCTCTGACCGTGTTGGCTTTGATTTTATGCAAAAAAAAAGAAAGCATTTAGAAACTTTGCCATCTTACTTTTCAATGAAGGAACTTTTTTTTTTTCCCTAGAAAAAACTGTTCTGCAGTAAGATTGTATAGAGGGATACAATAAATGTATGTACCTATATAATGTAAACATTGTTGCTCTTCAGTCGCAGTCCTATCTGTCTCTTTGCCACCCCATGAACTGCAGCACGCCAGCCTTCTCTGTCCTCTGCTATCTCCTGGAGTTTGCTCATTTCATGTCCGTTGAGTCAGGGATGCTATCTGCTCATCTCACCCCCTGCCACCCGCTTCTCCTTTTCCTTCAGTCTTGACCAGCGTTGTTGTTTTCAGTCGCTAAGTTGTGTTTAACTCTTTGCGACCCCATGGACAGTAACCCCCCAGGCTTCTCTACCCATGGGATTCTCCAGGAAAGAAAATGGAAGTGGGTAGCCATTCCCTTCTCCAAGGGCTCTGCCCAACCCAGGGATCAAACCTGGGTCTCCTGCATTACAGGCTCATTCTTTATCATCTGAGTGACCAGAGAAGCCCACAATGTAAAAATATGTAACTGCAAAGTTTGGTAGAAGCCTTGCTTCGGGACATCATTCTTCGAAGAGAGGTAGTTTTGTAAAACTATTGGGAGAAACTTTAAAAAAAAATTAACCCAGACTTTTATGTCCAAGTATAAATGCTAATTTCCTGGGTGTATCTTTTTTTTTAAAACTCGCAGAGTGGGTATATAAGCAGGGCCAGATGTCTCTGTCTTAATTATTCATGCTCTTTGATAAATAACAATGACATACAGTCAAAATGAAGTCCAGATGGCTGACACATTGTGCAAATCATTGGATGCACTAGCCATCCCTAGTTTCCTACATACTAATAGGTAATACAGATCATCTTTTTATTTATTTGCCCATCAAATGCAAGTAATTACTGAATTTTCTGTGAAATAAGCACTGGGCTGATTCAACATCACAGTAATCCAACTCTGTGCCCCAACCACTGATGCCAAAGTATCTGAAGTTGACTGGTTTTGTGATGATGTGCAGTACTTTCTAGAACTACCACCAAAAAAGATGACCTTTTCATCATAGGGAATTATAATGCAAAGTAGCGAGTCCAGAGATGCCCAGAATAACAGGCAAGTTTGGCCTTGGAGTACAAAATGGGCAAAAGCTAACAGTTTTGTCAAGAGAACATGCTGGTAATAGCAAGCACTCTTTCCAACAACCCAAGAGATGACTCTACCCAATTAGATTATATTCTGATTATATTCTTTGTAGCTAAAGATGGAGAAGTTCTAGACAGTAAGCAAAATAAGATGTGGAGTTGACTGTAACTCAGATCATAAGCTCCTTTTATTGAAAAATTCAGACTTAAACTAAAGAAAGTAGAGAAAACCATAAAGCCACTCAGGTATGACCTAAATCAAATCCTTTATACAGTGGAGGTGACAAATAGATTCAGGTGATTAGATCTAGTAGACAGGGTACCCTAAGGACTGTGGATAGAAGTTTGTAACATTGTACAGGAGGCAGTGACCAAAACCATCCCAAAGAAAAAGAAATGCAAGAAGGCAAAGTGGTTGTCTGAGGAGGCTTTACAAATAGCAGAGGAAAGAAGCCAAAGGCAAGAGAGAAAGGGAAAGATATACTCAACTGAATGCAGAGTTCCAGAGAATAACAAAGAGAGACAAGTGGACTTTTAAATGAGCAATGCCAATAAAGAGAGGAAAACAAAAGAATAAGAAGGACTAGAGATCTCATCAAGGAGATTGGAGAGATCACAGGAACATTTCATGCCATGGTGGGCACAATAAAGAACAGAAATGGTAAGGTCTGAACAAAAGCAGAAGAGATTAAGAAGGGGTGACAAGGATCACATTGAATCTGTAGGTTGCATTTGGTAGTATAGCCATTTTCACAGTATTGATTCTTCCTACCCAGGAACATGGAATATCTCTCCATCTGTTTATGTTGTCTTTGATTTCTTTCATCAGTGTCAATTTTCCGTGTAGTTCTTTTGTATTCCTAGGTAAGTTTATTCCTAGATATTTAATTCTTCTTGTTGCAATGATGAGTGGGATTGATTCCTTAATTTCTCTTTCTGATTTTTTATTGTTAGTCTATAGAAATGAAAGTGACTTTTGTGTATTGGAAACTTACATTGCTGCTGCTGCTGCTGCTAAGTCGCTTCAGTCGTGTCCAATTCTGTGCAGCCCCATAGACAGCAGCCCACCAGGCTCCCCTGTCCTTGGGATTCTCCAGGCAAGAACACTGGAGTGGGTTGCCATTACCTTCTCCAGTGCATGAAAGTGAAAAGTGAAAGTGAAGTCGCTCAGTCGTGTCCGACTCTGTGCGAACTCATGAACCGTAGCCCACCAGGCTCCTCCGTCCATGGGATTTTCCAGGCAAGAGTACTGGAGTGGGGGGTTTACCATACGTATAATAGATAGCCAACAGGAGTTTGCTGTATGGCTCAGGAAACTCAAACAGGGGCTCTGTATCAACCTAGAGGGGTGGGATAGGGAGGGGGATGGTAGGGAGGTTCAAACGGGAGGGGGTATATATATATACCTGTGGCTGATTCATGTTGAGGTTTGACAGAAAACAACAAAATCCTGTAAGGCAATTATCCTTCAACAACAACAAAAAAAATTAAAAAAAAAAAGGATACACACACACAAAAAAAGAAGTGGTGACAAGAATATGCAGAACGATACAAAAGGTCCTAATGACCTAGATAACCATGATGGTGTGGTCATTCATCTAGAGCGAGACATCCTGGAGTGTGAAGTCAAGTGGGCCTTAGGAAATATTACTACAAACTAGTAGAGGTGATGGAATTCCAGTTGAGCTATTTCATATCCTAAAAGATACAATGCTGTTAAAGTGCTTCACTCAATATGTCAGCAAATTTGGAAAACTCAGCAGTGGCCAAAGGACTGGAAAATGTCGGTTTTCATTCCAGTCCCCAAGAAGGGCAATGCCAAAGAATGTTCAGATTACTGTACAGTTGTACTCATTTCACATGCTAGCAAGCTTATGCTCAAAAGTCTTCAAGCCTGGCTTTAGCAGTATGTAAACCGAGAACTTCTAGATGTACAAGCTGAGTTTTGAAGAGGCAAAGGAACTAAAGATCAAACTTCCAATATGTGTTGGATCATGAAGAAAGTATGGGAATTTCAGAAAAAGGTCTACTTCTGACTACACTAAAGCCTTTTCTTGTGGATCACAAGAAACTGTGGGAAATTCTTAAAGAGATAGAGTACCAGACTACCTTACCTGCCTCCTGAGAAATCTATATACAGATCAAGAAGCAACAGTTAGAACCGAACATGGAACAAATGACTGATTCCAAATTGGAGAAGAAGTAGGACAAGGCTGTATATTGTCATCCTGCTTATTTAACTTATATGCAGAGTACATCATGGACACCATGCAAAATGCTGGTCAAGATGAATCACAAGCTGGAATCGAGATTGCCAAGGAGAAATATTAACACACTCAGATATGCAGATGATACCACCCAAATGGCTGAAAGTGAAGAGGAATTGAAGAATCTCGTGATGAGAGTGAAAGAGGAGAGTGAAAAGCTGGCTTGAAAATCAACATGGAAAAAACTAAGATCATGACATCCAGCCCCATCACTTCATGGCAAATAGAAGGGGGAAAAGTGGAAGTAATGACAGGCTTTATTTTCTTGGGCTCCAAAATCACTGCAAACGGTGACTGCAGCCACAAAATTAAAAGACAGTTGCTCCTTGGAAAGAAAGCTATGATAAATCTAGACAGCATATTAAAAAGCAGAACCATCATTCTGCTGCTAAAGGTTCCTATAGTCAAAGCTACCATCCAGTAGTAATGTATGGATGTGAGAGTTGGACCGTAAAGAAGGCTGAGCACTGAAGAATTGATGCTTTCGAATTGTGGTGCTAGAGAAAACTCTTGAGAGTCCCTTGGATTGCAAGGAGATCAAACTAGTCAATCCTGAAAGAAATCAGGATTTCTGAATCCAAATTCATTGAGAAGACTGATGCTGAAACTGAAGCGCCAGTACTTTGTCTACTTGATTCGAAAAGCCAACTGATTGGAAAAGACCCTGATGCTGAGAAAGACTGATGGCAAAAGGAGAAAGAGTCAGAAGAGTATGACATGGTTAGATGGCATCACGAATCAATGAACATGAATTTAAGCAAACTCTGGGAGATGCTGGAGTACAGAGGAGCGTGGCATGCTATAATTTGTGAGGTTGGACACAACTTAGTGACTAAACAGCAAAGGAACTACTAGGCGGATTATAAATACACAGTTATTACCAAAATATCATTTGCCTTTATTTCTATTTTCCTCAGGCTCCAGCTTCCCTAGGAGACTCAGATTTCTTAGAATTTTTTTCAAGAGTGCTCGAACACCAGAGCTGAGTTTGCCGTGGTGGTTGCTTAACTGGTTTACTAGTTTGAGTCTCATGCATCATGATGGCTATTACTGGTTGTCAAGGAGTGGTTGATGAGTCTTAGAATCATAAAACTTCAGACTTCTCAACGAAATTCAGAGCTGACTCAAGTTATGTTTTATAGAAGAGATAATGTGAAACAATGGCCAAGTGATTTTGGCAGAGCCAGACAACTAGTTAATATGAAAACTGAGGCTTAAACAATAGGCTGCTAACTTGTGATCTGATGTTCTTTCTAGTGTAACTGAATCACGGAAATGTATGGGATTAAAAGTGCCATCATGGGAATGACGGTACAGTCCGTGGGTTTGCTCCTGACATTGACTAAGGATGGGATGAAGGAAGAGCCACCAAACATCAGTGTGCCTACTGTGTGTATTTGTTCTAGAACGTTAATGGAGGTGTGGAAAGTAAGAAAATTGTATCTGACTCCACAAGGCCCTAGTGGAGGCTATGACTGGTCTAGGACTACCTCAGTTCAGTTCAGTTCAGTCGCTCAGTTGTGTCCGACTCTTTGAGACCCCATGGACCGCAGCACACCAGGCCTCCCTGTCCATCACCAACTCCCAGAGTTTACCCAAACTCATGTCCATTGAGTTGGTGATGACATCCAACCATCTCATCCTCTGCCATCCCCTTCTCCTCCTGCCTTCAATCTTTCCCAGAATCATGGTCATTTCAAATGAGACAGTTCTTCACATCAGGTGGCCAAAGTATTGGAATTTCAGCTTCAGCATCAGTCCTCCCAATGAACACCCAGGACTGATGTGCTTTAGTATGGACTGGTCAGATCTCCTTGCAGTCCAAGGGGCTCTCAAGAGTCTTCTCCGACACCGCAGTTCAAAAGCATCAATTCTTCGGTGCTCGGCTTTCTTCATAGTCTGACTCTCACATCCATACATGACCACTGGAAAAACCATAGCCTTGACTAGACTTTCTTAAAGTACAGAACACCATAATTACAGAGTCTTGAATGACAGGGAAATCATTTTCTTAGGTATGATATTTACAGAGCCGGTGTGGAAAAAAAAGATATGCTAGTGGTTGGCTTTAGACAACCACAGTCCAATACTGTTGGGCATGCAAACACAAGCATTATTCATCAGATACTAAGTTGCCAGTTATTACTGGTATTAATATAAGTCCACTTACCATGGAGCTTACAGATGTGAAGCCCCAAGAAAACCATAGCTTGTGTTGCCTTCCCCACTGAAATTTCCCGGAGATATCTTACTTTATTGGGCTTCTCTGCAGTTCATGGTGTTGGGAAGAAGTGCAGAACCAGGGCAGATAGCGTAGCAGTGAGTCAGGGTTATCCCACAAGACGGAGATGCACAAGTGAAAGCCAGATGTGCCTGTTTGCAACTCCCAATACATTGTGTCCTTTCTGTTAAAATGCTTTTATGTTGTCCCTCAAGCAAAAACCGTATTACTCTTTGCTCTGATGGTTCATTTTCAGAGTTTATACTGCTGATAAACAGTGGGCTGATGTTTGCCCATCTAGTTAATGATCATTAACATTAGCCTTAATAAGGAAGAAAAGGGCATGGTTCTTTCTAGCAAAGATCCAGTCTTAGAAGTAAAAAGAGGTGCAGGTGTGTTACTAAAAATCAAGATGCATCTGCAGCCCATTGTGGGTGGAGGCCACTGTTGCCAGGCAATCAGCCTTAACAATTCGTACATGCAGGTGAGCTTTATGTGAATTCATTTCAGCATCATCCAAAATACTCTTCTCAGCATCATCTCTAGACCCTATTTAAAATGAGCTTTTCAAAATAAAGGGGCCAAGATGCTAACCCTATCAGCAACACTGGAAGAAATCTGCTGGTATCTTATCTCAGAAAATGGGGAAAAAATAAAATTTTATAGAGTATTGGTTTGCCTACTCTAGGCACACCCTTAGAAATAGGAAAATAATCTCAACAAGGGAATGAACTCAAGTTTATACATGTGAGATGCTCACATATTTTCTTTTAAAAGATTTTAAAAATATTTTCAAGTATATATATTCCTGTGTAAAATGATGATTGAGTTCATTTGGGATATAAGAAAGTGTGGGTTTTTATTAGCAAGAGACATAACAAGGTGATTGCGATTAGAGTCTTCTTTGCTGATGACCATTGAACAAGAGTCAAAAAATTTGCCTCATTATGATGATGATTTATGTACATTTCTAAAACCAGTTTTTCTTTTCTAGGGCATTGCAGTAACTTCTGTGGGTCTGTTTATTTAAAAAAGCAAGAGAGAACCACTTGTTGTTTGTTTTTTTTTTCTCTCTCCTTTCTTTGTCTTATTTTGATACTTTTTATGAAAAATCTTGAATTTC
The DNA here is from genome assembly GCF_029407905.1 of Bubalus kerabau. NCBI lineage: Eukaryota > Metazoa > Chordata > Mammalia > Artiodactyla > Bovidae > Bubalus > Bubalus kerabau. Next base: position 21,714,533 of record NC_073641.1, read on the forward strand.
CAAGAGCATAATCTCTTATTACTACAGGAATGATTTTGTCTCAATATATTTGAAATGGCATTGCAAAATGGTCTCCTGTAGAGGTTATCACTGTAACAGAGGTCATTTTAAAGACAGTATTTTAAAGAATAATGCCGAAATAACAGGCCCCTGTTTCTGCCCTTGACACTTACTCCCTAGAAAGAAGAGGCCAAAAGACAGTGGTTGAACCAGCATCTTGCAATAAACACATCATCACTCGATTAACTAAAGTAATTTTCCAAAATTATTTTTTAAATATATAATGAAAAATCACAAATTTGGAAAGTAATACATGGCCACTTTGCTGGCAGGCCAGTGGTTTAGACTTGGCCTTCCAATGCAAGCAGGTGCCAGTTCAGTCCCTGGTTGGGGACCTACTAATCCAAATCCAACTCCACATGTCTCAGGACCAAAAAAAAAAAAATACAGAACATAAAACAGAAGAAATATTGTCACAAATTCAATAAAGACTTTAAAAAATGGTCCTAATTAAAAAAAAAAAAACACCTTTAATGAAAAAACAGGTTACACTGAAATGTTGTGGAATACAAGATGCTTCTAATAAGTCTAACCACAAAGGAATGAATGTCTGTTATGTGTTAGTGGACAGCCTGGACAGAGTATGAGTATTAGGGAATGTTGGAGACTAGAGGTTTACTCATTTGAGTCTAATGCATGAGCTTAAAATGTGAGAGTTGAAAACTTTTTTGGGGTGTGTGTCTTTCATTTTTCCTAAAAAAAGTATGTTTTATATGAGCAATGAATATAAAGAGAAAATCGTGCCTGTAAGCTGAGGACTGGTTTCAACATGATTAACAGTTGACAGTGATGGGAACACCACAGTAACCAAAGGCTTTTTTGCTTCCCCCAAAAGTCAAATCATAAAATCTTAATGTTGGGAGGGACCATGGAAGCATTCTGGTTGAGGAGTTTTCAAATTGTGTCCTTGGGACAGCTTTTCCCCACCACCACTGATAGTACCTACAGAGCAGAAGAGAGGAGCCAGGAGTTTTTGGAGATTTCCAAATGGAGGATTCACAGGCCTAATTCAATTCCCATTTTAGAAATGAGGCAGGTGTGTCCTCCAGAGGGGAAGATGTATTCAAACACACAGCCAGTTGGTGCCAGTCCCAGACTAGACTTCCTGAATCACATTTGTGTGTTTATGTGTTTTGTTTTTGGTTATTTTTTTTTCTACATTGTGCATGCATGCTAAGTCGCTTCATTGTATCTGACTCTTTGCGACTCTATGGACTATAGTCTACCAGACTTCTCTGCCCATGGAATTTTCCAGGAAGAATACTGGAGCGGGTTGCCATGCCCTCCTCCAGCTATTTTATCTTACTTCTCTATTTATCAGAAAGTGTAATTGCCATGCTGAATACATAGGATTCATGGAGCACAGGCAGAATGGATTTGTCTTTCTCTCCACTGCCCTTAAAACCCAATGAAGAGGTGAAATTCATAGTGTCTGCAATTGTCCCAACATAAATCCTCTCTTGAACGTTCTGTCTTTCCTTTTTCACTCCTCCTGGTCTCTTTTAAAAGCTAGATGTCGGATGTCAGCTGGGTCAGAAAAGCTGCACCTTTATAAGTCCCACGAGATGGTCTAGCTATTTCAGAGTGTGGAATTATTTGCCTTTTGTTGTTTTACCTTTGGCCTTCCTAGGTCCTAGGGTGAAATGAGAGGAAGAGCCATGAGCATCTTGGTACACAAGCAGTTGTTGAGTTTGGGCACGCCATGTGCAGAGGGCTGCCTGGTTGCTCTGTAGACACTAAAGCCTATAGGCCTTGACTTTAAATCCATTTCAAGTAAAGAGAATGGCAGATTATTATAGTGAGGACAATTTGCTTATAAGACACTAGACTCCATAATGGTAGGGGCCACCCTGCCACGTTGATGTTTATGGCCCGTCTGGCACATGGTATGTACTCATTTAGTGGATGTGTGAACAGAAACTGCTTCAAATTCAGTTCAGTTCAGTCACTCAGTCGTGTCTGACTCTTTGCAGACCCCAGGGACTGCAGCACACGAGGCTTGCCTGTCTATCACCAACTCCGGAAGCTAGAGGAGCCTTTGACTATGAAGGAGCTATGGAGGTCAGGTGGTCTGATACGCCCATCTCTTTCATAATTTTCCACAGTTTATTGTGATCCACACAGTCAAAGGCTTTGGCATAGTCAATAAAGCAGAAATAGATGTTTTTCTGGAACTCTCTTGCTTTTTTGATGATCCATTGGATGTTGGCAATTTGATCTCTGGTTCCTCTGCCTTTTCTAAAACTAGCTTTCTAACTGTTGCTTCTTGACCTGCATACAGATTTCTTAAGAAGCAGGTCAGGTGGTCTGGTATTCCCATCTCTTTAAGAATTTCCTACAGTTTGTTGTGATCCATACAGTCAAAGGCTTTGGCATAGTCAATAAAGCAGAAGCAGATGTTTTTCTGGAACTCTCGTGCTTTTTCAATAATCGAACAGGTGTTGGCAATTGGATCTCTGCTTCCTCTGCCTTTTCTAAATCCAGCTTGAACACCTGGAAGTTCACTGTTCACGTACTGTTGAAGCTGGCTTGGAGTATTTTGAGCATTAGTTTGCTAGTGTGTGAGATGAGTACAATCGTATCGTAGTTTGAGCATTCTTTGGCATTGCCTTTCTTTGGGATTGGAATGAAAACTGACCTTTTCCAGTCCTGTGGCCACTGCTGAGTTTTCCAAATTTGCTGGCATTTGAGTGCAGCACTTTCACAGCATCATCTTTCAGGATTTGGAATAGCTCAACTGGAATTCCATCACCTCCACTAGCTTTGTTTGTAGTGATGCTTCCTAAGGCCCACTTGACTTCTCATTCCAGGATGTCTGGCTCTAGGTGAGTGTTCACACCATCGTGATTATCTGTGTTGTGAAGATCTTTTTTTGTATAGTTCTTTTGTGTATTCTTGCTACCTCTTCTTAATATCTCTGCTTCTGTTAGCTCCATCCCATTTCTGTCAATAAAGGACAGAAATGGGATTGAGCTTATTGTCCTTTATTTTCATCTTTGCATGAAATGTTCCCTTAGTATCTAATTTTCTTGAAGAGATCTCTAGTCTTTCCCATTCTATTGCTTTCCTCTATTTCTTGGCATTGATCACTGAGGAAGGCTTTCTTATCTCCCCTTGCTATTCTTTGGAACTCTGCATTCAAATGGGTATACCTTTTCTTTTCTCCTTTGCCTTTTGTTTCTCTTCTTTTCACAGCTATTTGTAAGGCCTCCTCAGACAACCATTTTGCCTTTTTGCATTTCTTTTCTTGCTGATGGTCTTGATCCCTGTCTCCTGTACAATGTCACAAACCTCCATCCATAGTTCTTCAGGCACTTTGTCCATCAGATCTAATCCCTTGAATCTATTTGTCACTGTCACTGTATAATCGTAAGGGATTTGATTTAAGTCATACCTGAATGGTCTAGTGGTTTTCCCTACTTTCTTCAATTGAAGTCTGAATTTTGCAATATGGAGTTCATGATCTGAGCCATAGTCAGCTCCTGGTGTTGTTTTTGCTGACTGTATAGAGCTTCTCCATCTTTGGCTGCAAAGACTATAATCAGTCTGATTTTGGTATTGACCATCTGGTGATGTCCAAATGTAGAGTCTTCTCTTGTGTTGATGGAAGAGGGTGTTTGCTATGACCAGTGTGTTCTCTTGGCAAAGCTCTATTAGCCTTGCTCTTCATTCTGTACCCCAAGGCCAAATTTGCCTGTTTCCAGGTATTTTTTCACTTCCTACTTTTACATTCAAGTCCCCTATAATGAAAAGGACATCTTTTTTGGGTGTTAGTTCTAGCAGGTCTTGTAGGTCTTCATAGAACCGTTCAACTTCAACTTCTTCAGCATTACTGGTTGGGGCATAGAATTGGCTTACTGTGATATTGCATGGTTTGCCTTGTAAATGAACAGAGATCATTCTGTCATTATTGAGATTGCATCCAAGTACTGCATTTCTGACTCTTTTGTTGACTATGAGGGCTACTCTGTTTCTTCTAAGGGATTCTTGCCCACAGTAGTAGATATAATGGTTATCTGAGCTAAGTTCACCCATTCCATTTTAGTTCTCTGATTCCTAAAATGTCAATGTTCAGTCTTGCCATCTCCTGTTTGACCACTTCCAATTTGCCTTGATTCATGGATATAACATTCCAGGTTTCTATGCAATTATTGCTCTTTTCAGCATCAAACTTTACTTCTATCACCAGTCACATCTACAGCTGGGTGTTGTTTTTGCTTTGGGTCCATCTCTTTAGTCTTTCTAGAGTTATTTCTCCACAGATCTCCAATAGAATAGTGGGCACCTACTGACCTGGGGAGTTCATCTTTCAGTGTCCTATTTTTTTACCTTTTCATACTGTTTATGGGGTTCTCAAGGCAAGAATACTGAAGTGGTCTTCCATTCCCTTCTTCAGGGGACCACGTTTTGTCAGAACTCTCTACCATGACCCGTCCATCTTGGGTGGCCCTACACGGCATAGCTCATAGTTTCATTGAGTTAGACAAGGCTGTGGTCCATGTGATCAAATTGGTTAGTTTTCTGTGATTGTGGTTTTCACTCTGTCTGCCCTCTGATGGAGAAAGATAAGAAGCTTATGGAAGCTTCCTGATGGGAGAGATTGACTGAGGGGGAAACTGGGTCTTGTCCTGATGGGCGGGGCCATGCTCAGTAAATCTTTAATCCAATTTTCTATTGATGGGGGGGGCTGTGTTCCCTCCCTGTTATTTACCTAGGGCCAAACTATGGTGGAGGTAATGAAGATAATGGTGACCTCCTTCAAAAGGTCCCATGTATGCCCTGCTACACTCAGTGCCCCCAACCCTGCATCAGGCCACCACCAACCCACGCCTCCACCAGAGATTCCTGGACACTAATGGGCAAGTCTGGGTCAGTCTCTTGTGGGGTCACTGCTCCTTTCTCCTGGGTCCTGGTGCACACAAGAGGTTCTGTTTGTGCCCTCCAAGAGTCTATTTCCCCAGTCCTGTGTAAGTTCTAGTAGTTGCCTAAGGTTATTGTGGTGTGGGTCTTCCAACCCTAGCAGTGCTTTAGAATCACCAGGGGCATATTAAAAACATGTTGATGTACAGGTCAATTGAGTCAGAATCTCTCAGCACAGGGCCTAACCATCAGTATTTTTAGGAAGCTCTCAAGGTGATTCTTATATGCTGCTAAGTTTCAAATCATTGCAGAAAACTGTCAGTCCATATTTTTGTCTTGTGCATTGAATACTTCTGTCATTTTAACAGTTCTTTTTATGTGATATTTTATGAGATGCTTCATGTACATCATCCAAGAGCAGTAGGTGTTACAAAATTAATGAGGTTAGATTGAATAGTGAGGAATGTGTTAGTTGCACAGCCATGTCCTATTCTTTGCAACCCCATGGACTGTAGCCCACCAGGCTGCTCTGTCCATTGAATTCATGGACACTCCATTCAACGGAGTCAGTAGCCATTCCCTTCTCAACCCAGGGGGATCTTCCCAACCCAGGGACTGAACCCAGGTCTCCTACCTTGCAGGAGATTCTTTACTGTCTGAGTTACCAAGGAAGCTCTGAGTAAACAATTACACACATCATTAAACCTTACATTTTAAGATGCTTACTACTAAAGTATTATAGCTATAATTTATTTATTAAAGATCTTATAATTCTTTGACAGGATCAGATTATATGTTAAGTACCACTTTGCTAGTTGAGTATGATGTAGGAGAAGCTAATTAATTAAATCCAATGGGTATTTTTGAATATATTTATTTAAATAATGCCCTTAAATGATCCTCAGATATTTCATTTTTATCTTTCTTTTTATTATTATCTTTCAAAATAAAAAATGAATTCTGTGATTTTGTTGTGAATTTTAATTTAAATTTTTATAAACACACATATACTCTGTAGGTTTTAATCTCTGTGATATATAATGCTTTAATTGTTTTCTACAGTGTCTCAAACATTCAGTAAACTTAGAGTTTTAAAAGTATTAAAAAGTAGAGAATTTTTTTGTACCCAGTTTTTAAAAAAAGATAAAAGGATTTATAGTTAGAATATCCATTTTTCACATTTTAACAGAACTTAAGTTCTTAAAAACAAGTTGTTCTTTTACGTAATTTCAACATTTCTTCTGCAATCTTACTGCTAAATTTAATTTAAATGCTTTTAATCTATCATTGTCATCATTTCTAATTAGTATTTACTGGACATGGAACAACAGACTGGTTCCAAATAGGAAAAGGAGTTCGTCAAGGCTGTATATTGTCACCCTGTTTATTTAACTTATATGCAGAGTACATCATGAGAAACGCTGGACTGGAAGAAACACAAGCTGGAATCAAGATTGCCAGGAGAAATATCAATAACCTCAGATATGCAGATGACACCACCCTTATGGCAGAAAGTGAAGAGGAACTCAAAAGCCTCTTGATGAAAGTGAAGGTGGAGAGTGAAAAAGTTGGCTTAAAGCTCAACATTCAGAAAACGAAGATCATGGCATCTGGTCCCATCACTTCATGGGAAATAGATGGGGAAACAGTGGAAACAGTGTCAGACTTTATTTTTTGGGGCTCCAAAATCACTGCAGATGGTGACTGCAGCCATGAAATTAAAAGATACTTACTCCTTGGAAGGAAAGTTTTGTCCAACCTAGATAGCATATACAAAAGCAGAGACATTACTTTGCCAACAAAGGTCCGGCTAGTCAAGGCTATGGTTTTTCCTGTGATCATGTATGGATGTGAGAGTTGGACTGTGAAGAAGGCTGAGCGCCGAAGAATTGATGCTTTTGAACTGCGGTGTTGGAGAAGACTCTTGAGAGTCCTTTGGACTGCAAGGAGATCCAACCAGTCCATTCTGAAGATCAGCCCTGGGATTTCTTTGGAAGGAATGATGCTAAAGCTGAAACTCCAGTACTTTGGCCACCTCATGTGAAGAGTTGACTCATTGGAAAAGACTCTGATACTGGGAGGGATTGGGGGCAAGAGGAGAAGGGGACGACAGAGGATGAGATGGCTGGATGGCATCACTGACTCGATGGACGTGAGTCTCAGTGAACTCCGGGAGTTGGTAATGGACAGGGAGGCCTGGCGTACTGCTATTCATGGGGTTGCAAAGAGTCGGACATGACTGAGCGACTGATCTGATCTGATCTGATCTGAATGCCTAAAAAAGAATAAGAAATGATATTCCTGTATGACAACTTCTAAATGTTTTCAGCTAAATCTGGTATTTTTAAATTTTCTAAGACTTTGTTACTTGAACCTAAACCAATCTATTTGTTTTCCTTTCATTAAATTATATACAGTTTTAGCTATTGCTCATTTTCTAATCAAATATATATATATATATTTCTTCCTTAATATCTTTATAATATGAATAGTCTATCTTTCTCTTACTTTTAAAAATAAAACATATTGAATAATATTAATTCTATTCATATAATTATGAGAATAAAATAAATTTAGTAGCCAGTGCTGCTCAGTCAGTGGAATAAGCAAGTTATAAAACTGTTTATCTTAATATCATTATCAAGTTCTTTTTTTTCTAAAACAGAATCAGTATTCTCATTTTACCTTTCTGTAGATGGTGTTTACAGCTGCCTTAAAATATTCCCTGTCAATTGTGAATAGAAATTCAAATTCTTAAATTTGATAATGGTGTGATTTTTGTGTTCCCTTGCTTGTATTTATAGACAGTTGGCCCTATTGTTCTTTTTTATGTGCTGTTAGAACCTCTAAATATTTGTCTGTAGATTGTTAAAACTTATTATGAAATTTAAACTTAATTACCTCCTAAAATGATCTATTGTTACATGTTGTAATGCTATTAGGAAGTGTAGCTTACATGAACTATTTAAAAGCTTTGTCAATTTCAAACATAGTACAGGATATTTATTTTGTAATTATCAGCTGCATAGATAGATTCTGTATAAAATCTTTTCATTTCTTCTCTGATGAAATTGATGCTGAGTTGATGTTAAGTTGTTGAGGTAGAGAAAGATTTGACCACATACAATGTGGTTTTACAAACTTTGTAACCCAAAACTATGTTCAGAGCAAATGCAATGCTACATGGGTGATGCGTTATACAAGGTTGTGTTGCCCATGAACTTGTCAGCCAGACAATCCCATCTGAGACTAGAAACTATATAAAAGTGTCAGAAAGAATGATTTCAATAGAGGTAAATTTGAATGCTTTCAAATGGCTAGAATTTAAGGTTCTTAGAGAAAATTGTACATATGCTTGGGTTTTGAAAATGATGTATTTCTAGGCATTCACCAGGCCTATTAAAATTAGTTAACATTTTTTATTAATACATATGTTATTGAAATTAAACTTACATATATGTAAATATCCAATTATAAGTATATGCCTTGATGAATGTTCAGGAAATGCACATATCTGTGTTCAGTTCAGTTCAGTTCAGTCGCTCAGTCGTGTCCGACTCTTTGCAACCCCATGAATCGCAGCACGCCAGGCCTCCCTGTCTATCACCAACTCCCGGAGTTCACTCAGACTCACGTCCATCGAGTCAGTGATGCCATCCAGCCATCTCATCCTCTGTCGTCCCTTTCTCCTCCTGCCCCCAATCCCTCCCAGCATCAAGGTCTTTTCCAATGAGTCAACTCTTCGCATGAGGTGGTCAAAGTACTGGAGTTTCAGCATCAGCATCATTCCCTCGAAAGAAATCCCAGGGCTGATCTCCTTCAGAATAGACTGGTTGGATCTCCTTGCAGTCCAAGGGACTCTCAAGAGTCTTCTCCAACACCACAGTTCAAAAGCATCAATTCTTTGGCGCTCAGCCTTCTTCACCATCCAACTCTCACATCCATACAGGACCACTGGAAAAACCATAGCCTTGACTAGCCGGACCTTTGTTGGCAAAGTAATGTCTCTGCTTTTGAATATGCTATCTAGGTTGGACAAAACTTTCCTTCCAAGGAGTAAGTATCTTTTAATTTCATGGCTGCAGTCACCATCTGCAGTGATTTTGGAGCCCCAAAAAATAAAGTCTGACACTGTTTCCACTGTTTGCCCATCTATTTCCCATGAAGTGAAGGGACCAGATGCCATGATCTTCGTTTTCTGAATGTTAAGCTTTAAGCCAACTTTTTCACTCTCCACTTTCACTCTCATCAAGAGGCTTTTGAGTTCCTCTTCACTTTCTGCCATAAGGGTGGTGTCATCTGCATATCTGAGGTTATTGATATTTCTCCCGGCAATCTTGATTCCAGCTTGTGTTTCTTCCAGTCCAGCGTTTCTCAAGATGTACTCTGCATATAAGTTAAATAAACAGGGTGACAATATACAGCCTTGACGAACTCCTTTTCCTATTTGGAACCAGTCTGTTGTTCCATATTCAGTTCTAACTTGCTTCCTGACCTGCATACAGATTTCTCGAGAGGCAGGTCAGGTGGTCTGGTATTCCCATCTCTTTCAGAATTTCCCACATATCTGTGTTACCATCATCCAAATCAGAAGATAAAACATTATCAAGTTTCCCAGAAACCTCTGGTACCATATTACAATCACCCCTTCCCCAACCAGTGTTTAGATTATATTTTTAATATGTTTTGTCTGTATATTTTTTTAAGCTTTATGTGTTCTTGGTTAGAGTGTTAATTGTTTGTAAGCTATTTCATCATAGTCAGAAGCACAGCTAAAATTTAATTTCACCATTTTCTCTTATATAATGGAGGGAAGAAAGGAAGAATGAGTTGCTGGAAAGAAACTCCTGCTTCTCATGTATTCTCTACCCTGTGACATATGTAACCATGCTATAAGAGCCTTACTTTGTATCTTTTGTGATATGCTTGGCAAAACATTTGAAAACATCTAGTTTTGGTTCTTTGCACCTCATGTATTGTGTAATTTTAAGTGGTAAAGAATCTGCCTGCCAATGCAGGATATGCAGGTTTGATCCCTGGGTCAGGAAGGTCCCCTGTAGGAGGAAATGGCAACCCACTTCAGTATTCTTGCCTGGGAAATCCAGGCAAGATTTCCCTTGGACAGAGGAGCCTGGTAGGCTACAGTCCATGAGGTCACAAAAGGGTCAGTCATGATTTAGCAATTAAGCAATAACAACAGCAATGATAAAATGGAAACACCCAGAATGTTGGAAGAAGAGTGCCTTTAGAGGACCAACCTACTCTATAACTTCCTTTTGGACTTGGGTGACCAATGGGAACACCTGAGAAGCCTGGAGACACTGAGGCATATAGCAATCAGCAAGCCCAGCCCCACAGCAATTGAGTCTGGAAATCAATTTTGGCGATCCAAAAAAGCACTGTATAGAAAGGAAAAAAAAAAAAAAAAAACACTGTGTAGAAGGCTATGCCTAAATTTCATTGTTCATCTTTTTAGAGGGAGACACAAGTAGACTTTAAGGGATTGAGTAGAAGACTATTCATCCTTGTCCCCTCTAAGATCTTTTCTGCAAAGCCCTTTGAAATCAACCTCTTGGTTAGAATTCAAGTTAGAGTTCCTGCTTTACAAAGCTAATTTGCAGTTTAAAGTGGCAGAAGCAAAAATTCTTGCCATGACCACGTTGATCGGAGTGTGAAAGTAAGGCTACAGATTTGCCATTCCCAAGAGAGGTATAGAAACAAATTAAGATTATGGTTTATAATTTCCTCCTTTAAGTAGGGCCAATGTCTAGCCATAGTTCTTAGCCTAATTTTGGATATGAGACCTGTTTGAGAACCTGGTTAAATCTATAGGGCTTCTTCTCTGAAAGTCATGCAATTATATAGTTTAGCTAGTTGCTTAGTCAGTTCACAGACCCCTTAAGCTAAATTCATGAACCCTTTGGGGGATCCCCCAGCCTCATTCTAAAGTTCTCCTTCTAAATTCTAAAACTTAAAGTTTACCAATGAAAACATCCTGAGAGTGATGGAGAGATGTCCCTAATTATAGTTCTGTAGGTAAGGGACCACGCAGTCTTCATCATTTTCCCTGGTTTCATCCTCCTTCCTGATAACCTGAACGTTGACTTTCTTTTTTCCTCTTATTTCCATACCCAAATCATCTTGCTTCAAATTAGATTTTTTTTAAATTTAAGAGAAGTATTTATTTCTTTGAAAAAATTGTTAATACCTTTCTAGGGGGAAGAAAAAGACACAGACCTATTTCTATATTGAAGATAGTATTTACGTCAATCCTTGATTGCTTTTTGCTTTTAAACTTCACTATTGGGCATCATTAACTTTTTTTTTTTTGCATAAAACTCTTTATGGCTTCAGTTATTAATATTTTGCTATTTTGATGACTCATTGTACAAGTCAGGGTAGGCTAGATTATTCTGCATTAATCCAAAATCTCAATAGCTTGATACAACAATAGTTTATTTCTTATCCTTCATACATTACCCAAGATAGATGGGCAAGGAAGCTCTACCCATTGTAGCCAAGCTGGGACCCAGCGTGGTGGATGTTCCATTTCAATACAGGCTTCCAGTTATCCTACAGGGGAAAAAAAAGAGTGTTGTACATCACACACAGGATCTTAAATGCTTTCACCCAGAAGTGACCTGTATTAATTTTGCTCCAGTCGACTGCTCAGAGTATATCACATGGCTATGGCTGACATCAAAGAAGGCTTAGGGCAATGCTACTGTATACCCAGAAGGAAAAAAGCTAGCAATATTTGGTAGATATATTAATCATGATTTCACCATTTTCTGGACCCCCTTCCAGTTTCTCTAACTTTTTGGAGATTAGGTTGCAGTTAAGTATGAAAAAAAACCTCAGTGGTAAAGAATCCGTCTGCAATGCAGAAGATGCAGTTTCAATCCATGGGTGGGGAAGATCCCCTGGAGGAGGGCATGGTAACTCACTTCAGTATTCTTGCCTGGAGAATTCCATAAACTGAGGAGCCTGGCAGCTTACAGTCCATAGCATTGCAAAGTGTCAGACATAACTGAAGCGACTGAGCACTCATGCACACGCAACCATGGTAAAAGGATTAAGTCATATTTTTGGTGGAAAAAAATTATTCTAGGTTAACTATATTATGTAATGTGGTGGTGGTTTAGTTGCTAAGTTATGTCCGTCTCTTACGACCCCATGGACTGTAGCCTACCAGGCGCCTCTGTCCATGGGCTTCTCCAGGCAAGAATACTGGAGTGGGTTGCCATGCCCTCCTCCAGGGGATCTTCCCAACCCAGGAATCAAACCCAGGAAATACTGGAGTGGGTAGTCATTCCCTTCTCCAGAGGATTTTCCCAACTCAGGAATCGAACCCAAGCCTCTGACACTGCAGGTGGATTCTTTACAATCTGAGCCACCAGGGAAGCCCATTATATAATGTACCTAAGCTTAAAATAAATAGGTTAGCTTCCCTCCTAGCTCAGTTGGTAAAGAATCTTAATGCAATGCATCAGATTGGAGTTCGATTCCAGGGTCAGGAAGATCCCCTGGAGAAGGAAATGACAACCCACTCCAGTATTCTTCCCTGGAGAATCCCATGGACAGAGGAGCTTGGTAGACTACTGTCCATGGGGTCACAAGAGTCAGACATGACTTAGCGACTAAACCACCAAACCACCACCATGGCATATAATAAGCTCAAAAAAAAAAAAAAAAAAGGAATTAAAAAAAATTGAACACATTACAATTAAGTGTTTGGGATTAACATTATACACTACTATATGTAAGATAGATAAATAAGAACCTACTGTAGAGCACAGAGAGGTATATTCTGTATCTTTTAATAACCTATAATGGAAAATAATCTGAAAAATAATATATATATGTATGTATGCATGTATATATATGCATATATTGAGTTATATATATAAATAATCAATCACATACTTTTCAGTTATATGTTGTTTTATATATGTGTGTGTGTGTATATATATACACACACACATATATATAAAACTGATTCACTTTGCTGTGTACTTGAAACTAATAATGCATTGTAAATTAACTATATATGTATGTATTAGTTGCCCATTCATGTCTGACTCTTTGCAACCCCATGGACTGTAGCCCTCCAGGCTCCTCTGATGACGCAGAGGGATGGTACAGGGAGGGAGGTGGGAGGAGGGGTTCATCAGGGAGGGAGGTGGGAGGAGGGTTCAAGATGGGGAACACGTGTACACCCATGGCGGATTCATGTTGATGTATGGCAAAACCAATACAATATTGTAAAGTAATTAACCTCCAGTTAAAATAAATAAATTTATATTAAAAAAAAAAAAAAGAATACTGAAGTGGGTTGCCAGTCCCTTCTCCAGGGAATCTTCCCAACCCAGGGATCAAACCTGGGTCTTCTGCATAGAAGATTCTTTATTGCCTGAACTACCATGGAAATTAAATATACTTCAATTTAAAAATGTTTTAAAAATTGAACATACTACTAATTCACTCTTATTGGTATTATTTTACACTAGGTATCAGTAGTCTACCCCTTATAATAACATACACATTGCAATTTAAATTATATAGGAACTGACCCCCTTTGTGGAAACAGTGACAGACTTTGTTTTTGGGGGGCTCCAAAATCACTCCAGATGGTGACTGTACCCATGAAATTAAAAGATGCTTGCTCCCTGGAAGAAAAGTTATGACCAACCTAGACAGCTTATTAAAAAGCAGAGACATTACTTTGCCAACAAAGGTCCATCTAATCAAAGCTATGGTTTTTCCAGTAGTCATATATGAATATGAGAGTTGGACTATAAAGAAAGCTGAACACTGAAGAATTGATGCTTTTGAACTGTGGTGTTGGAGAAGACTCTTGAGAGTCCCTTGGACTGCAAGGAGATCCAACCAGTCCATCCTAAAGGAGATCAGTCCTGAATATTCATTGGAAGGACTGATGCCGAAGCTGAAACTCCAATACTTTGGCCACCAGATGCGAAGAACTGACTCATTGGAAAAGACCGTGATGCTGGGAAAGATTGAAGGCAGGAGGAGAAGGGGACAACAGAGGATGAAATGGTTGGATGGCATCACCGACTCAATGGAGATGAGTTTGAGTAAACTCTGGGAGTTGGTGATGGACAGGGAAGCCTGGCATGCTGCAGTCCATGGGGTCACAAAGAGTCAGACATAACTGAGTGACTGAACCAAGGCCCCCTCTACTTATCTTTAAAATTCTTAGTCAAGGCCAGCTTTTATGGCAGAAAAGAATTAAGAATGAATAGGATACCCAGAATACATTCTGGTTTATCTGTAAATTCTAAGCTAAGCTGTATATGTGAACTGTCAAAGGAACAATTACAGTGTTGCTCCATTATTTTATTCAGCAGAACTGACTCCTGTTGTCCCACTTGGATTGACATGTTGAATGATGAGAAACTTGACAAATCTCCGTGGTCATTTTCCTCTAACAGCTTTCTTTAGGGCATCCTTATTGGTTGGCACCTTCCTTTCAGCCTGACCATTTGCTTGAGGGTGACAAAGAGTGATGATGACAGGATGGATGAGCTCTAGCTTCACAGATTTCTTAAACACATGTGAGATAAATGCAGATCCATTGTCAGGAATAATAACATCTGGAAATCTGGACATTGAAAAGCCTTAGTATAGAGGTATTTTGTTGAAACAGGGTTATTTTGAGAAGGTAGTAGCAACAAGCACAAAATTCTTGTCCTTGCAAAGTAAATAGGAATTCTGACCAAATCTTCTTGACCATTTTCCATGGGAAGGAAAGATGTCATTTGTGGATTATATAGAATGCTCTGGCATTGACTACAGTCTTCTAAATATCACAATTAATTACAGGCTGTAGATAAAATTCTTAGTGTGTAAATCATCACTCCACAATTCCTGGGTGAATTGGATGTATTATTGTATTATTTGCAATAATATTATGATGATAAATAAGACTGAGCACCAAAAAATTTATGCTTTTCAACTGTAGTGTTGGAGAAGACTCTTGAGAGTCCCTTGGACTGCAAGGAGATCAAACCAGTCAATACTAAAGGAAGTCAATCCTGAATATTCATTGGAAGGACTGATGCTGAAGCTCCAATCCTTTGGCCACCTGATGTGAAGAGCTGACTTGTTAGAAAAGACTTTGATGCTGGGAAAGATTGAAAGCAGGAGGAGAAGGGGACGACAGAGGACGAGATGGTTGGATGTCATCTCTAATTCAATGGAAATGAGTTTGAGCAAGCTCCCAGAGATGGTGAAGGACAGGGAAGCCTGGCATGCTGTAGTCCATGGGATCGCAAAGAGTCAGACACAACTGAGCTATTGAACAACAACAGCAACATGTGATGATGGTTTAGTCGGTCACATCTGACTCTTGCCCATGGACTGTAGCTGTCCACAGTATTTTGCAGGCAAGAATACTGGAGTAGGTGGCCATTTTCTTTCCCAGGGGATCTTCCCATCCCAGGGATCGAACCCAGTCTACTGTATTGCAAGCAGTCTCCTACATTGCAGGCAGATCCTTTATCAACTGAGACACCAGGGAAGCCCATTAGATATAATTAGTATATAAATCTTCTTTCCAAAATTCCTGGGTGAATTGCATATATTATTTGCAATAATATTATGATGAATTATATGATGTCTCTCCTCTGGTCACTGGAAATCTAGGAGCAAAGCTTGAATTAGAAATTGAGGGTCTGAACTGTATATTTGGGATGTGGAGTTGGTGATGGACAGGGATGCCTGGCGTGCTGCGATTCATGGGGTCGCAAAGAGTTGGACACGACTGAGCGACTGAACTGAAATAAACTGAGCATAGTTATAGCTATGAGAGTAAGTTTGACTGCCTGAGCTAGTTCTTGTAAGGAAACAAAAGATTTTCTTGAAAATATCCTCACTTAAGCTGGAGAACAAGAGCTAGAGTAGACACAGATATGAATTCAAAGTGCACATCCCCACAAATAATGAAACCAAAGAACCAGGTTTCATACTACCAGGAAGCATGGGTTGATTATAAGGAAGTACTTTCAAACCGTAAGAACTTAACAGAGAAATGACGAATGTTCTAAAGCAATAAACTCCAAATGATTGGCGAGTAATCACTTATCAGGGGAAAGTTGTAACATGGGGTCTATTTATATTTCAGATTAGAAACTATATCCAGTTGTGCATGAGGAGCACTTCAAAGTGAAGCCAGTTGCCTGTTGTTTCACAGATTTCTTTGATCAGGTTAACGACTTTGAACTGGTACCAGTCGTTAACAATGCCAGGAATGGTCAGAATCTTTACAGCATTTTGTTTGTGTTGAATAAAACTAAAATTTTGCCATTTGGAGTATCTTGAGACCACTTTTGGGCTAATTTTGTACTTTGAACTAACTTTGCCCCTAATCACTATATGAAATACAGTTTATTCTGTACATAAACTGTCTTCTAGATCATGGTTTATTTCTTTTTTTCTTATTTTTAATTTTTTTCCTGAGAAAATGGGGTGATTCAAACTGGATATAATGAAATAAAAAATCACGTATGTAGCCTTTTTAAAAAAAGAATTTTTAGGAACCTAAGTACTGTATGGAGAAACAAAAACCTAGCTTTCTTTGACAAAAAAAATCTACATTCTTGTTGCTAGAGTTGACTTACCCTTGTTTACAGCGTCTAGTGTGTATGTTGGGGCTGAGAGAGGCTTGAATGTTGAATAAGAAAGCAATTCTCTTACCATCTGCTTCTACTCTTTATTTTTCCATGCATGTTCAAAGCATTTCTAAGCAGTTTTTTTTTTTTTTCTTTTTTAAGCTGCCAAAAAGTAGTACTCAGTCTCCAGCAACATTTTAGTTATTTGTGAAATATTAGCACCTTAATTAGGCCTGGGATGGCTGGCCAGCAGTTTCCAGAGCCCATTGTAGGTCGACATTGGTGTGACAGCATGAGCCTGGCTTACAGTCTTAATTTTAAAGCATACTGGGAGGCAAGTTTTATGAATTGTGTTGAGAGATTTATGTGGCCTGTCAAAACAATTTATAAAATTCCTATTTTGAAGGGGAAATTAAAAGTCAAGGTGATGGGGAGGTTATGTTCATGGATTTGCAAGAGATGAACGACGTAGATAGGGTGCCTTTGAAAGCTAATGAGAAAGCTGCTTGTCAGGCAAGCTGTTCAAGAGCAATGTCAGCAAAGTGAAATGGGTTGTTGCCTTTGGGGAAATGATTCAGTGTCTGAAAACGATAAAAAACATCTTGATTTAGGAGCTGGGTTGACTGTGGCACATCTCTGTCCTGACTTTTTGGCTTTCCCTTCCTTCCTGTTTCCAGTACAAAATCAGCTTTTGCTTATGAAGGTGCTATGCAAACTAGCCTTTCACTCATGTGTGTCCTCTGTATGATTAAAAATAATGAGATTGATGGTAGACTCTTCAGTAAACTGGCGTATTTACCTTAAATATGTATTTACCTGCTCTTTGTAGTTTAACTGGCTAACCGCCAACAAAGTCTGCTTAATTTGAGCCTTTATAAAGTGTTGTACTTTCAAACAACAGTATGCAAAATTAAAAGAATATGCAGTTTCTCTTTGCAGAAAAAAAAAAATCCTTTCTCTTTTCCTTCCCTGTGTTTTTCTCATCTGCCTGCTGCCTGACCTGGTTCTGGCAGAGGCATTTATGTCATATCTGTAGTTTATATATATACATGTATATGTATGTGTATATATATGTGTGTGTGTGTATAAATATATATGTATTCCACCATTTTAATGTGGAATAAAGCAAGTTATAGTTTTTAAACTTTTTTTTCATTAACACAAAAATAGAATCTGTTTTCTAAGCAAATGGTCTCGACAGAGTAGCTACCTCTGGCAGCTTGGCTACTTGGTGATAGATGTGGGACTATCATGTGCCATATATCATTTTAAAAATAAAGAAAAAGAGATAACACCGTCTGTGCTACTAGAGAAAGGCCACAGTTGAAGCTGAACCGCTTGTCACTTCATATTCTTCAGGCTTTTTAAACCGTCTACCTTTTGGACGCTGCGTTTTGTGGCTGTTGCCACTTTGCAGTTGGAAAGCGGACAGGAGACAGTATAATTTGAAGGAGCATAGAGGGATATGAGTCTTCTGATGATCCTTAGGATTTACTGAAGCCTTTAAAGCTATTTGTGCTGCTTTGTGGTGCTTTGTGCCCCAGATCAGTTAATATTTCATCTTGACTCCATTTTTATGTTCTAAGTGAGAGGACATGTTTGAAAAATCATTCTTTTGACCTCCTTTCCCAGTTCACCCCCAAGTCTTCCAGCTTCTGGCCAACCCTATTAGCTTCTTTGATTTAATCTTCACAGTCCTTTCACTTGCTCAAGCAACACAAAATGAATGTTTTATGCCAAGATAGGCACATAGAACATCTTTTTTAAATGGCAGTACAGGCTCCCCTGCAAAATATGAAACATGAAGGAATTTCCGTTTGACCTCTGATGAGCATGAGTATTAATACTGAGGTCAGTTCACAGTTGGCCGTTATTATGACTAGTTTTTTTTTTTTTTTTAAGTTATATTTCCCTTAAGCAGTGGAGCACCGTAGTCTGGACAAAGCATCTCTTTGTATATAGTATGATATCTGATATACTCTTGTAAAGCACTGTCTCATCCTTTTAAATATACCACTATATCCTAGAAGTGAGATCAAGATTTCTGAATATCTAAACGAAGAAATACTGGAATGTAATTAAAACATTTTATGAAGAAAAGAAAGCATTTTATTTTACATTATTCAGACAAAAGTAGCTCAAGGGCTAGCTAAGGCAAAATAAAGAAAATGAAGGTCTCCTAGGTCTAGAGATGCTAGAGTAATGATGCTAAATTTATCTCCTCTCAAGTTCACGAGAGTTTGCACTAAAGAGATTTTGCTATATACTCTGCAATAGTCAAAACTATTCATTCATTCGAATCACTGATGAAATTTGGTAGGGGGTGAGGGAAGTTGGTTTGTTTTGTTTGTTATTTTTACCAACTGCCAGCAACAGAATGATTTAGCAAGAAAATAGTGCCCTCTATGAGTGGGAGTGCAGAATGCATCTTATTAGGAAGAATCTGTGTGTTTTAAGAACAGAAAACAGCATGAGCAGTGGCTCAGGCCAATTAAAATAATACTTCTTATGATAGTTTTTTTGTTTTTTTAATCAGTGATTTGTTGAAGAAAAAGAAGAGACCTACTCGCCATCTCTGTTCCTGATGTTTTGTTGAATTATCATGTTTTATTAAATTCAGACAAAATGATGTATCTCAGTCACCTCAAAGAATGACCTCTGGACCAGCAGCACCTAAAATAGAGAGAACCCATACCTACTAGTGTGTGGTTCCTAAAGATAGAAAATAATAATAAAATTCACCAGAGGTACTTATTTAAAATGAAAATCCCACGTCTTGCCTCCAGAGACACTGATTCCACAGGCCTCAGTGGGTCTTGGCAATGTCATGATTTTTGCCCAGCAGCCAGGTGATTGTGCCACTGTGGGTTCAGAAAATGATGCATTTTGGACCTGCTGCCCTTGGCATTTCTCTCCTCTTTGTAAACAGAGCTCTTCTACTTCTCTCTCAAAAATTCTGTTTTTTCTTGGGACTCTTCTGGTTTAGCTCCTGCCTGTCGAGGATAGAATAGGAAAATCATTTCTTCTGAAGGAACTGTTCCTTTGATTTTTGATAACTGAAGGAGTGAACAGATTTCTTTCCTTGGTAGGTCCTGTGCGTTCTACCACACATTCCAGAGCTGTCCGTCACTAGAGCACACAGTCCTTATCGTCCCTGTGATCAGCATACTGTCCAGGGCATCATACCTACATGCAACTGACACCTTGATGAAAACCACAGACATTTGTCATTTATGATTGCTGTGTAACTTTCCTTAAATGCATTTAATCATTCCTTTTCCCTACTGTAGGCAACATCTGATTCTGTATGTTAACTTTGATGTCATCTATGTTAGTCATGCCCCACTTCTCCTGAAGCGGACACTTCTGCTCACATTATTAATAGAATGGTTCATCGTAAAGGAGGCTCATGACCTTATTGTCATGAAGAAAACTGTGAGCACAGCCTTTGTTTATCTTATAACCTACCAGTGTCAGGCATGTTTCTGTCCTCTCTCCTGATGCTGTTGGGAGGCATAACATTGGAGCTCTGATTAGTGGAGATGGAAATATAACATCTAGAATCAAGGTCTTCTGGCTTAGAAGGATGGAAGCATTACTATAGGCATTTAAGAAAATCTGTTTAAGCACAGAGAGAGATGACAAATTAGTCTCTGCAGGATGGAGTCTATGATAATGGAAGTTGTTTTGAAAGCTGAAAAAATAATAGCCAAATTTTGCTTCACCTATTCACTTAAAAAACTAAGAAACACCTTTGCTCTTTTAACGTTCAGAACAGAGTTCGGCTTATACATGCACTCCTTGCTGCTTTGCATGCTTTATTTGCTGGGTGGTTCGGCACTCTTAGATGCTTTGGGTGGTTTTACCCCCATCTCACTGCTTTGCCATGCATTCAAGCCTGCCCACTTTAATCCTTTTCTTTTTGTGTTTGTTTTTTAGGTAAGTAGTTTTGGTTTTCCTGTTCCTTAATGCTGAAAGAAAATGCACCTGCCTGATGCAGGACAAATGGCCTATAAAGACAAAACCCAAAAGAAAAAATAATGTCAGCGGTAAAGAATGACTCGCTACCTTACATCGGTAAGAATGTTCAGTGGCATTTAAACACAGCTCTATTTTATTTTTATTGGAGTATAATTGCTTTACAATGTTGTGTTAGTTTTTGCTGTACAACAGTGTAAATCAGCTATAAGTATACATATATCCTCTCCCTCTGAACCTCCCTCCCACCCCCCATCCCACCCCTCCAGGTCACCACAGAGCACAGAGCTGAGTTCCCTGCCCTACACAGCAGCTTCCCACTAGCTATCTTTTCATACATGGCTGTGTGATATACCCACTAGACTGATGGCTCGGATGGTAAAGAATCTACCTGCAAAGTGGGAGACCTGGGTTCAATACCTGGGTTGGGAAGATCCCCTGGAGGAGGGCATGGCAACCCACTCCAGTATTCTTGCCTGGAGACTCCCATGGACAGAGGAGCCTGCTAGGCTGCAGTCCATGGGGTCGCAAAGAGTTGGACACACCTGAGCGACTAACACTTTCACTTTCTTCTTTATATATAAGGAAGGGATTCGCACTGCAGGAAAACAGGAGGTGGAATGGTCACTGTGGGAGTAAGGAGAAGATTATAAGGAATGTTCATGAAATATTTATTTATATCTGCTTATTGGGTAGATGGACAGCTGATGGTTCTGAGCCAGTCTGCCATTTCCCAGACTGAGAAATTAGTCACCTAAATGCAGCTTTTAAACATTTTCTGAAAATCCCAAATGGAAATGGATGTGGGAAATACTGAGGAGTTTTTGCCTGTGTGCCTGTCAGTTTGTTTCTAAAATGGAAGTAAAAATAGGGAAAAAAAATTTATTTTCATTTCTATAAGTATGAAGCTATATACTTAAATGCTTCAGTAACATATGATCATGAATATATATATATATATATTCATCTAGAAAAATCCTTAAAGATTTTGATAATAAATATGTTTAATCTGTATGATGAGAGAGAAATACCAGTTAATTCAAGCATTATTTATTTATTTTGGCTCTATTTTATCTTTAGTTTTTATTGGAGTATAACTGCTTTACAGTGTTGTATTAGATCCTGCTATACAATGAAGTGGATCAGCTATATGTACACATATATCCTATCCTCTCCCTCTTGGATCTCCCTCCCACCCACCCCACTCCTATCCCACCCATCTAGGTCATCACAGAGCATCGAGCTAAGTTCCTGTGCTATGCAGCTGCTTCCTGCTAGCTATCTGTTTTACACATGGTAGTATTTATATGTCAATCCAAATTTCCCAGTTCATCTCATCCCCCCACCACTCTGTGTCCACATGTCCATTATCTATGTCTGAGTCTATATTCCTGCCCTGGAAATAGGGTCATTTGTACCATTTTTCTAGATTCCACATATATGCATTAATATATGATGTTTGTTTTTCCCTTTCTGACTTCATTCTGTATGACAGATTCTAAGTCCATCCATATCTCTACAAATGACCCAATCTCATCCCTCTTATGACTGAGTAGTATTCCATTGTATGCATGTACCATATTTTCTTTATCCATTCATCTGTCATTGGAAATTTAGGTTGTTTCTATGTCCTGATTATTGTAAATTGTGCTGTAAATTGTGAACATTGGAGTACAATATGTCCTTTTGAATTATGATTTTCTCAGGGTATATGCCCAGTAGAAATTTGGATTGCTGGGTCACATGGTCCTTCTATTTTTATTTTTTTAAGGAACTTCCATTCTGTTCTCCACAGTGACTGTATCAATTTACATTCCCACCAACAGGGCAAGAAGTTTCCTTTTTCTCCACACTCTCTCCAGCATTTATTGTTTGTAGATTTTTTGATGATGGCCATTCTGACTGGTATGTGGTGATACCTCATTGTAGTCTTGATTTGCATTGTTCTAATAATTAGTGATGTTGAGCGTCTTTTCATGTGGCTCTTGGCCATCTGGGTGTCGTCTTTGGAGAAGTGTGTGTTTAGGTCTTCTGCCCATGTTTTGATTGGGTTGTTTGGTGTTTTTTTAATATTGAGCTGCATGAACTGTTTGTGTATTTTGGAGATTGATCCTTTTTCTGTTGCATCATTTGCAAATATTTTTTTCCCATTCTGAGGGTTGTCTTTTCTCCTTGTTTATGGTTTCCTTCTCTGTGCAAAAGCTTTTAAGTTTACTTAGGTCCCGTTTGTTTATTTTTGTTTTTATTTTCATTACTGTAGGAGGTGGGTCAGAAAAGATCTTGCTTTAGTTTATGTCAGTGTTTTTCCTATGTCAAACAATTTATTTCGTGCATTGCAGGTATCTTCTATTTCTCTTTTTTACATATGCATCCCCCTGTACATATGAAAAACATATATAAAATACAGTTGAATAGTACTACTTCCATGGTATTTTGTCAACACCTGCATCATTTTTTATTTGGCTATGAATGTCAAGGTTTAAACATGTATGATTAATCCTATATGTTCATTTCAATGTTGGTGCAGCCCTTTCAATATAACACATTACATTTAATGTAAATTGAAATTCTTTATGCAATATAAGTGAATAAATAATTAATAGAAATACACTTATATTTAATATAAATACATTGCAAAGGTTCAGGTTTTAAAGACTGACTGCTGCCAATGACTAAATTATTTTCTCTATCGATTACCATGTTTACCTCATTGGGTTTTCTACCCTCCTAGAATATCACCTCTGACTCGTCTTCACTTAGTTTTTCTCTGTGTTCAATTCTGAACTCATGTCCTACACCAAACCTTCTCAAGCACCGCAACACATACTACAAGCCTAACCCGACCCTAACCCTCATGCCTATTCTAAAATCAGTCTCCAGTAGAGTCTCTGTGTGTTTGCTAGGGCTGACATAACAAAGCACCACAGGCTCAAGACGTAGTAGAATTTTATTTCCCCATTGTTCTGGAGGTTAGAAATCTGAGATCAAGGTGTCAGCTGCGTTGATTTCTTCTGGCGGTTTTTTTACTGATATATGGCCATGTTCTCCCTGTGTCTGCACGTGCTCTTCCCTCCTATGTGTCCCTCCTAATCTCTTCTTCTTAAAGGACACCAGTCATATTGGAGTAGGCCCCCTATGATTTTAACTTCATTCATTACGTTCTACAAGGCATTATCTCAAATACACCTACATTTCTGAGATGCAGAGAGTTAGGATTTCAACAAATGAATTTGAGCAGGACACAGTTTAGCCCATAACCATCCATATAACAGTTTCTCAATTATATTCCTCATCATTCTATGTAAATTAGTTCTGGATCCCCCAATTAGTGCCCAAGTCTCAAAGACTGGTCTTCTTTTAAATTTTGCTTTATTCATAGTACCTAGAGGACCAGGCACATACTATTAAATAATATTTAATTTTAAACATCAATTAATAATATTTTATTATTATTAATACTTTTAAATAGTATTTATTAATATTTATTGTTTGGAGATTTAGGGAAGAAAAGAGTAAGAGGGCTGAGAGTCCTTTTGTCAATTCTTGCTGATCTTAGCTCCCTTATCTTGACAGAAAGAAACCAGTACCATAGGTCTGGAGGTCAGGCAGTGGTCAAATGCAGCGTCTGCTTCGTCCCTAAGAAGCCATCAGCATTCTGGTTGGCAGAGGCAAGCTGGTGGAAGAAAATGCTGATCTCTGTAAATAAGTGAAAGGCCGTTGAACTCTGGTACATACTACAGAAGACATTTTTGGGCTTGTGGAGAATAATCACTTAATTAACAGTCTTCAGAACTAGAGACTGGTTTTTAGAGGGTAAACCTGTGAACACATTAATGGCCTCAAGGTAGTGAATTGAGTGAAATAATGTTTCAAGCTCTACAGTCCTTTTTAGTTCTTTATTAGTAATTCTAAGCATATACACTCTAATTTACATGTAAGACAATTACCTCATTTATTTTCCAACACTAAAAAAAGTGGGTTTAGTTTGTTCAAAAAATTTCTCCAGTTTTTGTCTTATTCCATTTTCCATAATTTCTAAGGCCAGCATTCAAAAGTATTTTCAGTGCTTTAAAATAAAATCCTCCTAAATTCAAGTTATGCAAATGCTCATTTGATGCAGTTATAAACATGGCTCCACATTTCATAGAAAATCCTAAGAAAATACAGAACCCTCCAAGTTTTGTCATAAACATGTTACTTTCTCTTTCCAGATGTGTTCCCTTGAGTGAGTTGTTAAGCCTCACATGAATCTGAGGTTCACCATCTCTAAATGGAAATAGAATACCTACTGTACTAGCTAGCTGCTAGTATTAAATTAAGATGTGCAAAGCAGTTAGCTCCGTCCTTGCACAGTAACTGAGTTTAACAAATGTTCCCTTCTTTTCTCCGATCCAAGTACTAACCATGCCTGACCCTGCTTAGCTTCTGAGATCATATGCGTTCGGATGAGTTCAGGGTGGTACGGCTGTAAAGTGTTCCTTTCTTTTATTCCTCCTTAAGGTTGAATTTTGGAGAAGGCAATGGCACCCCACTCCAGTACTCTTGCCTGGAAAATCCCATGGACGGAGGAGCCTGGTAGGCTGCAGTCCATGGGGTCGCTAGGAGTTGGACACGACTAAGCGACTTCACTTTCACTTTTCACTTTCATGCACTGCAGAAAGAAATGGCAACCCACTCCAGTGTTCTTGCCTGGAGAATCCCAGGGATGGGGGAGCCTGGTAGGCTGCCATCTATAGGGTCACACAGAGTCGGACACGGCTGAAGTGACTTAGCATAGCACAGCATAAGGTTGAATTTTACTCATTAGATTAACCATCTACATAGAAAAGAGAAATTTGTTAGATTTGATTGATTCACTCATTCTCTCATTTTACCAATGTTTAGGCATTAGAGTTCACTGTATTCTGCTTTCAAGCTAGATATTGGGTAAATTAGAACAGAGTCTCAACTTTCACCAACTGATGGGCATTAACTAAAAGGTCCAAAAATATATTCCAAATTAATGATAAGTGCTATTTAGTTCTGGGAGATTTTGTAACAGGGAGACCTGTCTTTTTTGAGGGTATGTGGAAGACATCAGGAAACATATCACTTTGAATATAACATGTGAGCTGAGTTTGAATGTATATGGTTTCTGTGTGTGTATGTATGTGTGTTCCAGTAGGGTCATGGTGGTAGCAATATTGATACTGGTGGTGATGGAAAGGAGAAGCAGGAGGGGGAAGTATATAAAATATATATATCCAGAGAGAAACATATATACAGTCCAGACATGGAAAGCAGTATGGAGAGTATGTGTGCATGCGTGCATGCTGAGTTGCTTCAGTTGTGTCTGACTCTTTGTGACCCTATGAACTATAGCTCACCAGGCTCCTCTGTCCAGGGGATTCTCCAGGCAAGAATACTGGAGTGGGTTGCCATTTCTTCCTCCAGGGGGTCTTCCCGACCCACGGATTGAACCCATGTCTCTTGTGTTTCCTGCATTGGCAGGTGGGTTCTTTACCACTCAGGCATGTAGGAAGCCCATGGAGAATATAGTTCCCCCCTTAAAAAGCCAGGGCGTCTGGGATGCTGAGAGCTAAGAGGAAGACAGCAACTTGAGAGCGGGGTAGGGACTAACTGAGGCAGAGCCTTATAAGCTCCATTAAGGAGGTTATTGTCTATCTGTGAATGATAGGAAACCAATAAAAGGCATTAGTCGTTTCGAAGGTGCGATCCATAACATATGCAAATTTGTATTTTTAAAAGATTTGTTTTCTCCTCCTTTACCTTTGCAAAAAAAATAGAAATTCAGAGTATGTGTATATACAGCAGACACCCTGAAGTTTCCCACTTTATGGGTGTTTTCATTGCATTAATTTTGCACATGGTCCCAGAATGACCTAAGATTCTTTAAGGTCCCAACATGTTCTATTCTCTGAATCAGTAACACTTAAAAAGGAATGTTGATTTAAACTTCCAAGTATAGCTGCTAATTTGATCCAATTAGCAGAAAAATTTTCTGACAAACTCTTCCCTAATTTCACTGAGGAGTTGCTTGGTCTAGCAGAAGAAATTTCATACAATAGAATGACTGTTATAATTCCCTCAGAGCACCTTTACTGTCAGAGATAAACCCTTGGCCACCTGGTTTTAGTAGAAAGCTAATAAGGAGTATGTGATTCAGGGAGGGGACAACCACCCCTCTTGATCCTGGGAACATTCTGTGAGCTAGGTTGGCACCAGTCATAGATTTTAATAATGAGAAACTTTTGCTTTGTTTCACTGGCAAGAAATCTTACTTGGCAATTCTGTATATGTGAATTTAACCTCATTTTCCATTTCTTCTTAAAGCTTTCTATGGCAACCATTTGAAACAAGAGGTTGGTGTAATCAGTAAAGACTCATATTGTGTGTAGGAAACTGGAAGATTCCCATATAATATATAAGTTTCACAACATAGCTCACATTTCAGTATGATGTGAATGAATGCATCTTCATGCTGTCATTCCCGCTGAGTCCCTCCTACAAATCCCAGTTTAAGTAATACAGCATTTTATCCAATTTCCGAGAGGAGGCCCTCGGGTTAACCTTGAATTATGACGATGCCTACTGGATATGTAATACGTTTAATTGAATTTCGTGACGAACAAAAGGGATTTTAGTTACTACAACTTCATAAACAACTATTCATAAAGCCTATGGGAGTAAAGGATACAGATAGCTCCAAGTATGAAGTTTAAATAAACAGTGATGAAAGAAAATGTGTCTGTAGATCGCTGACAGTTGCCTTATGAAAAGCGATTGCCTCTATTTACTCATCCTGCTCCATTTGCTGCTGTTTGCTTATGGGGTACGGTTTAATAGTTACTAAATAAGCTAAAGAAAAAATGTTACTTCAAATTTTTGGTGCAAACAACACAAGTCAGCCTGATCCAGTTTAACTGAGAAAGAGGGGCTGAGATTACTGATTCACCTGAGTTCCTTCCGGAACTGCCTCCACTGCTTCCTTTGTTTTTACTGTTCTGGCATCATATTAGCAATGATGGAATGTCAGAAAATAGAATGTTAATTCCACATACTAAAGATGCAGTTTTTTCTGCTGTTAAATATAACATTATTGGAAAGCTTATATCCAAAGACATTTTCTTGGTGTACCAGTTCAGATGCCTCTTATTTGCGCTCCACCTCATTAGTAGGTTTCATGCTGGATATCGAGCTAAACAAGTCAAACACACACAAGTGAATTTATCCACGGTCAAAAAAAGTGTTTTTGGTTGTATATGCTGCATGTTTAAGAAGAAAATGCATCTTAACAAAGATGACATCTTAAGATAAAGATGACATCTTAAGATAAATATAACATCTTAACAAAGACTGAGTTTTGTGTATGTGAAAAAAAAAAAATGATGTGAATGTAGGATTGTATCATTTGACTCTCACAAAATTCCAGGATGCTCAGAAATGTTCTGACGTGCAGGAGGGGCTGTTTGGGAAGGTAGAGGAATAGCCTGCACTTTGTTTAATTATGTCTGCCACCCAAACAAGAAACACCTGGGGTATCTTGGCACCATTTAGAGACACTGAGCTTGCCAGGGTAAATTACAGAATTCACAGAAATTATTTTGTCAACTGATGCAATTGGACAGACAATGTGATGATACAATTGAGACAAAAGCAATTAGGGAAAGAGTTATGGAAATAAATTAGTTTAAGTTGTTCTACTTGCTCTTCTCAGAAGTGTTTACTTGTTTATCTTTAGAAAAAGAACAGTTGACTATTAAAAACTGCCTTAACTAGTGTAGTAATCTGCTCATTCTAAACAATGTTATGAATGCTAATTTCTTTTTTTTTTTTTTGGCCATGCCACATGGTCTATAAGATCTTAGTTCTCTAACCAGGGAGGAAACTTGTGCCCCCTGCAGTGGAAGCTGAAGTCTTAAGCACTGGACCACCAGAGAAGTTCCAATGATTACCATCTTATGATATTATCTCTTGTTACTTAATCTGACCTTCACAGTATAGCTAACCTCTTAATGACAGCTTACAAATACCAATCATAGGGCCAGTATGTTTGTTAACAAATTACTAGTAACTTTTTCATTAAATTCCAAGCACTCAATCTCTTTTTCCATTAAGATCTCTTAAAATGCACAAGAAATAGGGACCTGATATGATCAGGAGAAGATTCTACTGGGAGCTTTTGGAAAGGGTCACCACATTTCAAAAAAATCTGTCCAACTTATAAGGTGGCATATTCAAAGAAATTAAGAAATGTCTATTTTGCTAATGTCTAGTTTCCTCTGAGGCAAGGGTTGTTAAGGCCTACGCAGGTATACTGGATTTGATAGAGCTGAAAAAGCAGGCAGATAACCAATTCAATAGAAAAAATACAAAGTTTGCTCTGTAAGTTGTTCAGGTTTTTATCATTTTGTGCTGTTCTTAGCTGAACTGAAGGCAGGCAAAAGAGTCAAAACATTTTGGCTTAGTAGACAGCCAAAATGGTTTAGAGAGTGATTTCTAAATTACCAAATGACTCTTTTGTATATTATCCTTTAGGAAATAAAACTCTAAAAAAAATTAATGTTTTCATTTTTAATGTTATTTTATTTTTTCTTGATTATAAAACTATTGTAACCCTTTTGTGGGCTTCCCTGGTGGCTCAGAAGGTAAAGAATCTGCTTGCGATTCTTGCGAGAGATTCTGGGTTGGGAAGATCCCCCGTAGAAGGGAAGGGCTACCCAGTCCAGTATTCTTGCCTGGAGAATCCATGGACAGAGGAGCCTGGCAGGCTACAGTCCACGGGAGCGAAAAGATTCGTATATGACTGAGCCACTTAACACTTTCACTTTTCATAATCCTTTTGTAAAACATCTGAGCATTGCAGAAATATAAGATTTAGAGAAAACTGTGTTCGCAAACTTTCTATCCCCTTAGATAATTGTTTCTAAGACCCTCTTATGTATCGCTAGACTTTTTGGGTACATGTAAATATGTATATCATTTTTTACTGAAATGGAAGTTTGCTACATATTTTTAAACAAACTTGTTTAAATATAAAATGTCTGCCATATCTTCCACAAAGGCAAGAGAATAAAAATCATTGTATCTAGCATGAAGTTTGTATTGTATTTATCTATATTAATACATGTTACTCTATCTATGAAATCACAAACTTCACAGATTCATATGAAGAAGTTCATATGAAGAATAAAGCAGTTTATTCCCTAAGAGAAGCCCTAGGTAATTGAGAGTGTCCACAAAGTTTGGGTCATTTTGCACCTGATTTGCCTGAGAAAGCTTAACACCCTCCCTGTCTCACCTTGAGGATAAGTGGGTTCCTTCATGGTGGCCAAGTTCCCTGGCAGAGCTCATGGACCACAACACAGTCAGTGTGTAATAAGGAACAGGCTTCTAGTGTCTTAGTGATCAGTGGTAAAAACAGAGGAGGCAGTGATCCCCCTGGCCCTGAATCAATCCTCTTTCTTGCTATCCCATTTTTAGGGCTGATGTAGAGAGGAAACTGGTCACTGAGGGTTCCAACATTCCTCTTGTTGCCAGATTATCTCAATTTAGATATCATGGCTTTAGAGGAGTTGTCTAGCAACGCTAGATGCCCAACCCTGGAGACCTAGGGAAGTATGAGAAGTCACAGTCCCTTCAGCCAGGAGAAGGTTAGGTACCAGTCTCATGGGATGCTGAGGGTGTGTGGGGGAGATGGGAGGGGACTTCTCCAGATGAGAGAGGTGGGAAGCTGCCAACAGTTTGTTCATTGTCTAATTAACACAGTGTGAATGATCAAGTTGTTTTTGGACCATATCACACATGATATTCTCCTAGTTAAATCATTATTCCCGGATAGGCTTGAATAGTAACAAAGCTGACATCTTGGCATCACTTCTTGGTTTGGTGACCTTTGTTTATTTTTGTAACACAGTTGGTTTCTGCAATACCTTCCTCAGTGTAATTTGGTGTTATTTAATCCTGCCATATCTTCCACAAAGGCAAGAGAATAAAAATCATCATTTTAACTACATAAAATTTGCCTATTATATTTTTATATACAATATGTTATAATTTTATTAAAAGAATTTTACAATAAAATACTAGTCCATTTTCTTATGGATTTTTATATTTTATATTTCTTTCCAATTCATATCTATATATTTGTTGTTGCTGTTGTTCAGTTGCTAAGTCATGTCAGACTCTTTATGAACCCATGGACTGCAACATACCAGGCTCCTCTGTTCTCCACGGTCTCTCTGAGTTTGTTTAAATACATGTCCACTAAGTCAGTGATGCTATCAAATCATCTCATCCTCTGCCACCTCCTTCTCCTTTTATCTTCTATCTTTCCCAGCATCAGGGTCTTTTCCAGGGAGTTGGCTTTTTGCATAAGATGGCCATAGTATTGGAGTTTCAGCTTCAGCATCAGTCCTCCAAAGAATATTCAGGGTTGATTTCAGAGTTTTCCACCTTGCTGCCCAAGGGACTCTTAAGAGTTTTCTCCAGCACCACAATTTAAAAACATCAATTCTTCAGCGCTCAGCCTTCTTTATGGTCCAGCTTTGACATCCATACATGACTACTGGAAAAACCATAACTTTGACTATACAGACCTTTGTCTGTAAAGTGATGTCTCCACTTTTTAATATGGTCTATAGATTTGGCATATCTTTCCTTCCAAGAAGCACACAGCTTTTAATATCATGGCTACAGTCATAGTCAGCAGTGATTTTGGAGCCCAAGAAAAAAATCTGTCACTACTTCCACTTTTTCCCCTTCTATTTGCCATAAAGTAATGGGAATGGATGCCATAATCTTCATTTTTTGAATGTCAAGTTTCAATCCAACTTTTTCACTCTCCTCTTTCACCTTCATCAAGAGGCTCTTTAGTTCCTCTTCACTTTTTGCCGTTAAAGTAGTATCGTGTGCATATCTGAGGAGGTTGATATTTCTCCGAGTAAACTCAATTCCAGCTTGTGTTTCATCAAGCCCATCATTTCCCATAATGTACTCTACACATAAGTTAAATAAGCAAGGTGACAATATACATCCTTGTCATACTCCTTTCCCGATTTTGAAGCATTCAGTTATTTCATGTTTAGTTCCAACTGCTGCTTCTTGGGAAAGCATATATATATAATTTTATTCTGTATTTTTTTTCCTCTTATATTCATTTTCTAAATTCTTTTCTATGTTGTTTCTGCATGGTCATCATTTTTCCCATTTAAGGTCTTCTTTATTCAAGCATCAAATATTATATCTTAAGGTAGCTCTGATTGTTAGAAAGTTTCCCTTATACTGATTTGAAGTTTGCCTGATGGTAAATGAGCTCTTGTTCCTAGATTTGTGGCTTAGAGGAATCAATGGCTGGCTTCACATGATCTGGGGACTCTGAAATGGTACATAAAATTTTGTACTAGTGTGCAGTCTTCTGCCAAGTGTGTCCTTAGTTACATCAGTTGGTTGGGGATAGATGAACAGTTAAAAACCACACAGGATTGAGTCAGCTCTCCTTCCACAGCTGAAAGAGTCAAGTAGACTGAATAAATTAAGTGGTGCCTAATAAAAGCTGTAAAGTTAATTAGACTTTTAGACTACTTGAAGTTAGTAGCTACGTTTGGTGGGGTTTTGGTGTCATGGGATCATCTGACCTAGCTGCTGCTGCTAAGTCGCTTCAGTCGTGTCCAACTCTGTGCGACCCCATAGACGGCAGCCCACCAGGCTCCCCCATCCCTGGGATTCTCCAGGCAAGAACACTGGAGTGGGTTGCCATTTCCTTCTCCAATGCAGGAAAGTGAAAAGTGAAAGTGAAGTCGCTCAGCTGTGTCCGACTCTTAGCGACCCCATGGACTGCAGCCTATCAGGCTCCTCCATCCATGGGATTTTCCGGGCAACAGTACTGAAGTGGGGTGCCATTGCCTTCTCCAAAGCTCTTTCAAATTCCTGTTAGATTGAAACCTTGACTGTAGAGTAGTTTCAGCTGGGTATCATTAAAGATACTGCTGCCTGCTCCCCACCTAGGACATATTTTATTCTATTAAATGTTTAGGATAGGGGTCAAGTCTGCAGCCTGAGATGAGAACCACTGGATGTGAAGCCTGAGTGAATAGAACATGAGATAGGTAAGTGCTGTTGGAACTATTAAGATAGAAAAAAAAAAAAGAAAAGAAATATAGGCACTCACCTCTATTTTACCTTCTGAAGAGTATTTTACCTATCAGAATGATGCCCCTCCTCTGATAAATGAATACTTTTAAAAATTAGCCTGGTCCTTTGAAACAGCATTGTTTAAACTTTAACACAGTTTTCTCCTCAATTTATTTAAGAATAATTTTCTGCTT
Source organism: Bubalus kerabau (assembly GCF_029407905.1). Lineage (NCBI taxonomy): Eukaryota > Metazoa > Chordata > Mammalia > Artiodactyla > Bovidae > Bubalus > Bubalus kerabau. The sequence continues at coordinate 21,747,390 of NC_073641.1, forward strand.
TGATAGCAGTGAAACTTAAAATCTGGCTTTGAGAATCAATCTTAGAGGGTCAGTAGAGAACAGTTTTTATTCTGAAAGAACAAATTCATGACATTCATTACAAATTCAATCACATTTTATAATGAAGGAAAATATATATTAATTATTTAAAGATAAACATAAACCATAATTAGCAAACAACTTTATAGTTAATTTTTCTTACCACTTTCTGAATCTCATGCAAATTATGCCTTTTCACATTACCAATAAAATATAAGATTGGCAAATGACACTGCAATCTCATTGAAAAGTTTCATGTAAATGAAAGAAATAAGATTTCATTGCAGATCAAAAAGCATTACAACGAGCAGAAATATGTCTGTTAAACTTTCTCTATTCTTTTTATGAATGCCATTTTATTTGGCAGAAAAGAGATTGAGGATTTACCATGTCCCAAGATAGCTATAAATTAACAAGACGCCAATTTAAATGGGTTTTCTTTCCCCAGCTTGGTTACCTGTCCCCTTGTTGGTGTTTCATAATTAAGTTGTGTCCAATTCTTGCAATGCTATGGACTGTAGCCCACAAGGCTCCTCTGTCCATGGGATTCTCCAGGCAAGAATACTGGAGTGGGTTGCTGTTTCTTCTGCCAGGGGATCTTCCCAACCCAGGGATCAAACCTGGGTCTCCTGCAATTGGCAGGTGGATTCTTTACCACTGAGCCACCTGGGAGGCTTAACTGTCCCCTGCAGCTTCTGCTGCTAAGTCACTTCAGTTGTGTCCGACTCTGTGCGACCCCGTAGATGGCAGCCCACCAGGCTCCCCCATCCCTGGGATTCTCCAGGCAAGAACACTGGAGTGGGTTGCCATTTCCTTCTCCAATGCATGAAAGTGAAAAGTGAAAGTGAAGTCGCTCAGTCGTGTCCGACTCTTCTGAACCCCATGGACTGCAGCCTACCAGGCTCCTCCGTCCATGGAATTATCCAGGCAAGAGTACTGGAGAACTGTCCCGTACTTGATTGTTATTCTTCAGTTCCATGAGACACTTTCAGTCTTATTTTCCCAATCAGGAAATGGCATACCTTAGGTTCAGTTACATGGCACTCTCTTTGGTTATTCGTATTTTCTAAATATATTTTTAATTTTTATAAACCTTTATAATTAAACTGATTACTTTTAAACCTATAAGACTCTATTGATGCAATGAAAAAATAAAATCCAACAAAGTGGAAAAGTTCAACCAGTTTATTTCAGAATTCATCAGAACACTAAAAGAGTACATTGTCTTATCTAACAGATTTATATTTGTGTCTATGTGTGTGTGTGTGTGTGTGCGTGTGTGTGTGTGTGTGTGTGTGTGTTTAGAGTCAGCTCAACTGTCTCTCGGGGTCTCTCTGAGATAACTTGACTTGATAATGGTTTAAAATCATTCATTCGTCAACAGTATAGTTATTTCCAAAAAGTGTTTTCTGGCTTGTTTTTTAGCACAGAAAGCAGTTCAGCAAACACGGAAGGGGTAGGGATGCCAGCCACGGACAGTGCCCAGGGAACATACAGAGGAGAGTGTGAGTTCAGGAAGCAGACATTAGTTCTAACTTTGTTTTGGTGATACACGCTCTGATGTTTAGTATCTCTTGATTGATTTGAAAACCTCTTTCCAATGAAGTTTCAGAATGACTTACTGTCAGAGAGTCGTCTCCTTTTATCTTAAGCAGATAGCATAAATTCAAAATTGCTTCTGCAATAACTCATTCACCAGATGTATATTGGAGGCCTGTTTTGCTTATTAAGAACAAGTCATTAAAGCTCTGGTCATATTATGTTGAATACAATTGATCATTACTTCCCACACAATTTTCAGTGTAGCCAAACTCATTTAGATCCTCAGTACATGTTTGTTGAGTGGATAAATGAGTAAGTAAAAGATTGACAAAATAATCAGTAATATGAATCACAACATGAATGGCTGTATGCTTTTCTCATCAGTGCATTCTGAGAAACTATCAGAAAGCTAACTCATGTGAAATAGCTTGCCCAGTCAATATGGCATAGTAACGAGTGTAAGGACTCTTGTTTGCTGTGGGACCCCGTGTATTTATTTTTTTTCTTTCTGGGCCTCACTCTTCCCATCTGATAAAACGAACAATGGTATTGTATTTATATAGTGTATCATTTGTCCATTCAGCCAGTTTTTACTGAATGCTTCTTGAGTATGAAGTATTTTACTAGACAAGAGGGAAAACCTGGCACCCCAGATCCAGCAGGATCTTTGCGTCCATGGACCTTGCCATCTGTAACAGGTGAAAAATTCTAGTAAGTAATGACATCAAGTTTGGCAAATGTTTTTGTGCAGGCCTTTGGCTTGTTTGCTCTCAGATATGTTTCTTGATCTTCTTCTCCTCTGTCTTTATTTGTGAGAGTCTAACCCCTTGAAAGGAGAAGGCAATGGCACCCCACTCCATTACTCTTGCCTGGAAAATCCATGGACGGAGGAGTCTGGTGGGCTGCAGTCCATGGGGTCTCCAAGAGTCAGACACGACTGAGCAACTTCACTTTCACTTTTCACTTTCATGCATTGGAGAAGGAAATGGCAACCCACTCCAGTATTCTTGCCTGGAGAATCCCAGGGATGGGGGGCCTGGTGGGCTGCCATCTATGGGGTCGCACAGAGTCGGACACGACTGAAGCGACTTAGCAGCAGCAGCAGCAACCCCTTGAAGGCTGCGGGTCCCAGGCGGCCATGCCTGTTGGTTGCTAGGTGGATTTGGTGTCTGGGAGACCCTGGGCGAACATTTGGAGAGAGAGAGTCCATGATGTTTCCCTCTCTCTGTCAGAGGAGCATCACAGACAGTGGCTTTTGTCGCCTCCAGCCTCAGCCGGGTGACCCCTAGAGTTGACCTTCTTGTTGTTCCTCCAGACCAGAGGTGGAAGTAGCTTGCTGTGGATACACCCTCTGGATTGCCTCACACTCCCTATTTGGCATCTCACCTCTTTGATCACCTGCCTAAATTATACCTATTAAAAAACACTCCTTCTGAAATAGGTAGCAGGCTTCCCTGGTGGCTCAGCTGGTAAAGAATCTGCCTGCAGTGCAGGAGAACTGGATTTGATCCCTGGGTTGGGAAGATCCCCTGGAGAAGGGAATGACTATCCACTCTAATATTCTGGCCTGGCAAATTCCATGGACTGTATAGTCCATGGGGTCACAAAGAGTTGGACATTCTCTCTTCTTAGATGCTGCTGCTGCTAAATCGCTTCAGTCGTGTCCGACTCTGTGCGACCCCATAGACGGCAGCCTACCAGGCTCCTCTGCCCTTGGGATTTTCCAGGCAAGAATACTGGAGTGGGTTGTCATTTCCTTCTCCAATGCATGAAAGTGAAAAGTGAAAGTGAAGTCGCTCAGTCGTGTCTGACTCTTCGCAACCCCATGGACTGCAGCCTACCAGGCTCCTCTGCCCATGGGATTTTCCAGGCGAGAGTACTGGAGTGGGGTGCCATTGCCTTCTCAGGTTCTTAGATGAGTGCTGTTTAAGTCTTGAGAAAAGTGATAAAGGCAAAACTCTATGTTAGAAGGTTTACCTAAGAAAGTAGCATTTAGACCAAAGCCTCAGGTATGAGTAGGAATCTATCGATGGAGAACAGGAATAATGTTCTAGATCGTGTGGCAAGAGGAAAAGAAATGAGACACATTTAAGGAACTAAAGGCATGTGGATGACTGGAGTGTGACTATAAGGGAGAGTGAGGGAGGAATAGGATATGATAGGGTTTTCAAACTTCAAGGATTTGGTGAAGTGAAGTGAAAGTCGCTCAGTCATGTCTGACTCTTTGTGACCCCATGGACTATACAGTCCATGGAATTCTCCAGGCCAGAATACTGGAGTGGGTAGCCTTTCCCTTCTCCAGGGGATTTTCCCAACCCAGGGATTGAACTGAGGTCTCCCACATTGCAGGCAGATTCTTTACCAGCTGAGCCACAAGGGAAGCCCAAGAATACTGGAGTGAGTAGCCTATCCCTTCTCCAGTGGATCTTCCCGACCAAGGAATCAAACCGGGGTCTCCTGCATTGCAGGTGTATTCTTTACCAACTGACCTATGAGGGAAGCCCCTTAAGGATTTGGAATGCAAACCAATTAGTAGATATTGCTGTGGAATGATATGGGCACCTGTGTTTTCTAATGTCAGTGGCTAAAAAATTGTTCAGAAAGGAGGCAAAGAAACCTTTAGGAGACTGGCAGACAGCAATGGTGGAATAGTATGATGGTGGAACAGTGTGATGACATAGCAATAGAGGAAAATGAACCAATTTTAGAAATGAAGAGAAGTGGAAACTGCATGTCTTGGTAATTGATAGGCCCTATAGACAAGGTTGAAGAAGGAGTTAATCCTGTTCCCAGGATTCAAAATAGGGTCATGGAGTTAACAAATGGGGTGCTATTTGCTGCAGAAAAGAATACTGGGGGAGAATTTTGAGTATGGTTGAACTTGAAATATACAATGGATGTCTCCAGATGAAGCTGCCAGGAGCCAGGTATGATAATGTATGTCGGAAGATCAGGAAATAGATCAGAACTAGAGACATTGATTGTGGTCTGTCCATCCACAGATAGCCTTGGTGAGTCAATGAGATCAACCGCCAGAGGCTATGCAACATCAGAAGGACAAGACAGCCAAGAAAAAAAGGAGTGCTTCAGAAAGGAGGGCGTGACCAGCAGTTCTGAAAATGTTAGTGGGGTGTACTGAAATGTAGGTCAGAGGATGACCTGGTGAAATATATTTCCATAATGTTGGGAGCAGAAAAGATGGAGGTAGGTTGAGGTGAAAATGTGAAAGAGGAATCAAAATAGTCTAAAGAAAATGAGGAAGAGGTAGGGAGGTATCTGGATGAAGTAGGATTGGAGCGAGGGAAGTATAAGATGGGAAATACTGATTCCATTTCTTGGACTTGCTTAAGAGGAAGATTTGGTGAAGAGGAAGAACACCAGAACTCTTGGATAGAGCTGAGTTTCTGAAGGTGTCAGAGGGACTGAGATCTGAAGCATAGGTGGGCACGGTTTGCCTAAGGTGGTAGTAGGAAGGAAAATGGAAATCATCCATGTGGGCGTGGATGAGTTTGTCAGCTGGATGGCTGGACATGGGGAACATTCGTTTTTGATAGTTACTATTTTCTCTTTGAGGAGGAATATCATCTGCTGTGTGTGGGAAGTGGGGAGTCAACTGAGAAGAAAGAAGAAAAGACATTTGCTACAGTCCTTAGGGAAAATGGGAGAGAGAGCTGATTGATAGTTGTTAGAATTTTAAAATGTAGGTATGGTGCTTGAGTTACAGTTGTTTAAGGAATATTAACAGCTTTGCTTCTGCATTTTATTGTTGATGCTGCTAGACCTGTGGCCACAGTCCCTCTTTTGGCCACTAGATGGCACACTCTGTGCTGAAATGCTGATCTGCCAGGTTCCTTTTGTTACCAACCTATACTGACAAATTGGTAAAATGAGTCGTTAACTTCTTGAGAAGAATTAAGATGTTTTACTAAAAAAAAAAAACTTTTCTTAAAAAAATCTTCACATGTTCCTCAATTTTACCTACAGTTTATGGGCAGAGAGTGATTGTGGCACCACAAAAGCCTCAGGAAATACACGATTCTCCTTCACACTAATTGTAACATGCCTAATATACCATCGCTTCCAAATTCTTTGCCTTAAAAATGCTAATCAGTTGGCACTAGGTGAATATTTGCATAGTCAAAATAGAGCTGTTGGCTTAACATTTTACCTTAAAATAAACCAAAAATCGCCTTGCTCTTGGATGTCAGTATGGTGCATACAGCCGGAATGCTGAAGAAATACTGCCAAATGTCAAAATACACAGAGAAACTGAATTCCATCAGGTAGCTGCTACTGGTAAATGTATGTGTGCCCTTGGGTGACTGGAATATCAGGTATCAGTCCAAATCTTTGTGCTTAAAGAGGCCTTGCAAATAGTGCCATGTAAGTTGAAGGAATGTGAGGAAATAAGTCATTCTGTGGAGTTTCCTCACTGCTTCCCAACAAAGATTGGGCCTGGGGGTCACTAAGAAGCAGGTGGCCTTTCCTTGCTTCTGTCATGGTTTTAGGCACACCACCATCCCCCAACCTGAGATGTTAGACTAGAAAAACCTATGCAATTTAACCAACTAAAGAATGTAGGCATTTTTAAAATATTGAAAACAAAGTTATTCTTTTGAATCCTAACCCATAATTACTTGTCTTTTATCTCTCTTCTTGCAAAGAATTCATGACAGGTAAGAAAAGAGGGATAAGAGAAGGGAGTTTGATTCAGATAATTAATATAAAGTCTCCAAGATTCAGTAAGGGATACATTTGTACAGTGAGTTCAAGATATTTTTAGGGCATTTTTAAAGTTTGTTCTGTTTTGTTTTTTGGCAGATTCAGAGGGGGAAACCTGGGAAGAAAGCTGTATAAACCTAGTGTGAGAGAGCGAGAGAGTGCTATGGAAAATTCCTGGCACAAACCTTCCTGGGCCTAAACATTTTTGATTATGAGTCTAGATTTACAGTGGCCAAATAATTTGCTGTCTAGAGGAAAAGTTCAGTTCAGTTTGGTTGCTCAGTCATGACCGACTATTTGCGACCCCATGGACTGCAGCATGCCAGGCTTCCCTGTCCATCACCAACTCCCAGAGCTTACTGAAACTCATCTCCATAGAGTTGGTGATGCCATCCAACCATCTCATCCTCTGTTGTTCCCTTCTCCTCCTGCCTTCAATCTTTTCCAGCATCAGGGTCTTATCCAATGAGACTGTTCTTTGCATCAGGTAGGAAAAGGATTGGAGTTTCAGCTTCTGCATCAGCCCTTCCAATGAGTATTCAGGACTGATTTCCTTTAGGATTGACTGGTTGGATCTTCTTGCAGACCAAGGGACTCTGAAGAGTCTTCTCCAACACCATAGTTCAAAAGCATCAATTCTTCAGTGCTTAGCTTTCTTTATGGACCAACTCTCACATCCAATCTTGATTACTAGAAAAACCATAGCTTTGACTAGATGGACTTGTTGGCAAAGTAATGTCTCTGCTTTTTAATATGATGTCTAGGTTTGGCATAGCTTTTCTTCCAAGGAGCAAGCGTCTTTTAATTTCATGGCTGTGGTCACCATCTGCAGTGATTTTAGAGCCCCCCAAAATAAAATCTGTCACTGTTTCCATTGTTTCTCCATCTATTTGCCATGAAGTGATGGAATTGGATGCCATGATCTTAGTTTTCTGAATATTGAGTTTTAAACCAACGTTTTCAATCTCCTCTTTCACTTTCATCAACAAGCTCTTTAGTTCTTTTTCGCTTTCTGCCATAAGGGTGGTGTCATCTGCATATCTGAGGTTATTGATATTTCTCCCGGCAATCTTGATTCCAGCTTGTGCTTCATCCAGCCCAGCATTTTGCATGATGTACTCAGCATATAAGTTAAATAAGCAGGGTGACAGATAATACATGCCTTGACGTACTCCTTTCCTAATTTGAAACCAGTTTGTTGTTCCATGTTGAGCTCTAACTGTTTCTTCTTGACCTGCATACAAATTTCTCAGGAGGCAGGTAAGGTGGTCTGGTATTCCCATCTCTTTAAGAATTTCCCACAGTTTGTTGTGATCCATACAGTCAAAGTCTTTGGCATAGTCAATAAAGCAGAACCAGATGTTTTTCTGGAACTCTCGTGTTTTTTCAATAGTCCAACAGGTGTTGGCCATTTCATCTCTGGTTCCTTTGCCTTTTCTAAATCTGGCTTGAACATCTGGAAGTTCACTGTTCATGTACTGTTGAAGCCTGGCTTGTAGGATTTTGAGCATTACTTTGCTAGCATGTGAGATGAGTGCTAGTGTGTGGTAGTTTGAACATTCTTTGGCACTGCCTTTCTTTGGGATTGGAATGAAAACTGACCTTTTCCAGTCCTGTGGCCACTGCTGAGTTTTCCAAATTTGCTGGCATATTGAGTGCAGCACTTTCACAGCATCATCTTTTAGGATTTGAAATAGCTCAACTGGAATTCCATCACCCCCACTAGCTTTGTTCGTAGTGATGCTTCTTAAGGTCCACTTGACTTCACATTCCAAGATGTCTGTCTATAGGTGACTGATCATACCATCATGGTTATCTGGGTCATAAAGATCTTTTTTGTATAGTTCTTCTGTGTATTCTTGCCACTTCTTTTTAATATCTTCTGCTTTTGTTAGGTCCACACCATTTCTGTACCTAATAGAACAGAATCTCTGGTCTGAGATGGCCCTGCTTTGCACCTGTTCCTATTAAAAATTTTTACAGGAAATTGGAGCAAATCAAGGAACAGGTGCAAAGCAGGGCTGTCTCAGACAGATCAGAGACTGTAGGCAAAATGAAACATTGTTGGATAAAGGGCATTAAAAGTCATTTGAGCCCATGATTGCAAGTGGAATTAATATTTGTAGGGCTAGGTGCATCAAAAGCATGATTATGTGATCAGTCATATTTCACACCTGTCAAGCAGGGCCTGTCAACCTCTCAACTTGGAATTAGGAACCAGAGAGGACCTGTGGATGGGAAGTGAAGGGTTGTAACAGATTCCCCTGGGGAAAGATATTTTTAGTTTTTATTATCGTTATTTTTGTCCCCAAACTACAAATACTCTCCCTCTGCTCTCTGTGTTGGCAAGGGGGCCGGGGTGGACAAACACATTTGAGAATCCCCACTGTAAAGATGGTTCTTTGAATTGTGGTTGCAGTTATTTCCGCGGTAAATTTCCATGGATTATTGTCTTAATGATGCTGAGAATGATACCCTGGTGTGTTGAAAATTCAAGGAACTTCATTCCCCATTCAACCAGCACTCCCCAAGCACGACTTAGGAGAGAAGCAGGGAAGCGCCTGAGGCACTCGGGACAACTGAGCCCAGAGAAGAGAGAAAGGAACCAGGAAACAGCTTCAGTGTGGCTGAGGGCGTGCTGAAGCCTGGCATCGAGATCCTTGCTCAAATGGCAGCCAGAAGATTTTAGAGTTTATTGTCAAAAACATCATGACAAACTAGAGAAGGTGTCATTTTCTTTTACCAAATGCCTTTGCCTTTACAAATGCAAGCTCCCTTTTGTCAGCCCGCTTGGTGTGAAGGAAGTGAAGCGTCTGCCCCCAACCTACCCCTGACAGCTGTGAGCTTATTCTTTGTTTCTGGCAGTTCAGCCCAGCTCTGCTGAGGTAACGAGCATCTCTGATATTTCAGCGGCTACGACCACAGTTTTATTTCTCGCTCTTGTTAACGTGTTCTTAGCTAGTCGATGCTGCTCTGCTCCTTACGCTTTTTTTAAGGAACAGCCCATTCAGAGCCAATTCCGAGACCAGCCCTTCCTGAGAGGCAGAAAAGATGGGGCGATGGTGGGGTCGTGTAATGACTGTTTTTAATTTTGTTTTCTTTGAAGTCTGATGTATGGTTGATTTACATAGCTTTGCATATTTATTTTCTTTTTGGCCACACCTTGCGGCGTGTGGGATCCTAGTCCCCGACTAGGGATCAAACCCATGCCCCCTGCATTAGGAGCACAGTGTCTTAACCACTGGACAACCAGGGAAGTCTCCACACATAATGGCTTTTAGAGCTCAGAAATGCCACAGATCTCTTCCAGTTACAAGCCATGGGCCAAAGTGAGTCTTATGGTAGCGATTGGCATTGAGGGGCTGAAAGTATAACCCTTGCACAGGAATGGGATTGGAAAGCCAGTAAAGATTTACATTCTGACAATAACGTAATATATCACATTCTTCCAAGTTCATTGTAAGAATGGCTTCAAGTTTTAACATATATCCTGTGTACTGCCCCGCATGCTGTCCCTAATGTTACTTTCTCATTGTGACAAATTACCCCTCTGTTTCTTCTTAGGAATGCTTACAAACTCACACAGTCCAGTAGCATTTAACACACTTGTGCTTGGTTTCCTTGTCTGTCTCGTTTATTCTACTATGGACCTTGGAGAGCTAGAGCAATGTATGAGCCCCTGGTGTGTGGTTGACATATCAGAGAAACCTTAATAAGCATTTGAAAGTGAAAGTCACTCAGTCATGTCTGACTCTTTGCGACCCCATGGACTATACAGTCCATGGAATTCTCCAGGCCAGAATACTGGAGTGGGTAGCCTTTCCCTTCTCCAAGGGATCTTCCCAACCCAGGGATCGAACAGGGGTCTCCTGCATTGCAGGTGGATTCTTTACCAACTGTGCTATTAGGGAAGCCTGATTTAGTGACTGCTGATGAATTAATGAGAGTTGGACCACAAAGAAAGCTGAGCACTGAAGAATTGATGCTTTTGAATTGGGGTGCTGGAGAAGCTTCTTGAGAGTTCCTTGGACTGCAAGGAGATCAAACCAGTCAGTCTTCAAGGATATCAACCCTGAATATTAATTGGAAAGACTGATGCTGAGGCTGAAGCTTCAATTCTTTGGCCACCTGATGTGAAGAACTGACTCACTGGAAAAGACCCTGATGCTGGGAAAGATTGAAGGCAAGAGGAGAAGGGATGACAGAGGATGAGATGATTGGATGGCATCACTGACTCGATGGACATGACTGTGAGCAAACTCTGGAAGATACTGGAGGACAGGGAAGCCTGGTGTGTTGCAGTCCATGGGGTCACAAAGAGACGGACACAACTGAGCAACTCAACAACAACAGTGAATTAATAGATGAGTGAAAGAGTGTGTGTATTGCCTTCTCTGTCTTCACACCTCAGTCCTTTCCAACAAGCAGTCTTGTAAAAGGAATAGAAACCACAGTGGAATCCTGAAGAATGGCTAGGCATTCGCTAGGTGGAAGAGTTTGGGGAGGCAGATTCTGGGAAAGAGAAGCTGATGGGCTCGGTTGCAGTCTTTTCAGTGAAGGTGACGTTCTTAGGTTTTGTGCCCTAAATGCGGGAGTCCGTATAACATCAAGCCTGGTCACCCAAGGTCTGATGCATCCACAGCTGTGCTGTAATAAATTGCCAACGTAAGGCCCAGTCTGACAAATCTAACCCTTGTTAGAGTTCCCCCAAAATGAATCTTTAATTTACCTTCACAGATGGTGTTATTAAAGGAATGAGTAAACCAATAATTATTATTCAGTACTTCTGATGTGACAGTTTATTAGTTGCTTTTACTTAATTAAAATCTCCCCTGACATAAAGTCTAAATATATACCATCTGACGTTGACTCAAAATTATACAGATTTTGCTTTACTGTTTTTCACACACATATGAAAAGATAAAAGGGGAACAGATTGACAAGAACATAATAGAATTTATACATTAACCAAATAGAGAGTGAGACTTCCTAAATGATTCCTGTGGCGTGTTGCCATTATTCAGATGTTTTGGGGATTCTCCTGTTGAGCCTTCCTTCAGAGTCTGTGCTACACTTACTTTTATTTATTTATTTTTTTAATTTTTTTTTAAATTTTATTTTATTTTTAAACTTTACATAATTGTATTAGTTTTGCTTTTAAATTCATTGGTGACAAATCTCCGTCTGCTGAAGGTCGGTCTCCTTCTATGAAGCTGCCAAAAGCCCTTTGGCATTAATATGTGGGTCAATTGGTAAATGACTCTGAAATCAAGAAGCGGTTTTCTTATGAACACTGGAAATGGTTTGTAATGACAATTCCCAAAGGGTTATTCCAAAAATGACCTCAACCCTAGTATCGTTCCTTCATTCATTCAATCATTCAATGAATAAGTCATTTAGGAAAAGAATTTGAATTTGTGTATGGTGTATGTGTTTGAAAAAGTATACTCATTACTTTATATACAGTTTATTTAGTAATTACTTAAAATGAATATAAATAGAATGATAGATTATCTACAATATTTACATATAATAAGATCTGATCTGATAACATGGATATGCTACATACATATAGTGTGTGTGTGTGTGTGCGTGCGTGTGCGCTCAGTCGTGTCTGACTTTTGTGACCCCATGGACTGTGGCTCACCAGGCTTCTTCAATCCATGGGATTTCCCAGGCAAGAAAACTGCAGTGGATTTCCAATTCCTCCTCCTCCAGGGGATCTTCTTGGCCCAGGGATCAAACCCACATCTCCTGAGTCTCCTGCATTGGCAGGTAGATCCTTTATCACTGAGCCACCTGAGAAGTCCATTTTATATATACAGCACAATGAGCAAATTAAATTATTCTTTTTTATTGAAGTATAGTTGGCTCAGAATATTACATTAGTTTTAAGTGTAAAACATAGTGATTTGATATTTTTAATAGATTATGCATCCTAAGGAGTTATTATACTATCACTGATTATATTCCTTGTACTGTACATTACATCTCTGTCATTTATTTTGTGGTGGTCTTTTACAGTCCTTTCTAATTTTTAAAAACCCACATTATGCTTTTAAGCAAATGCCTCTGTTATATCAGAAATATCAAACTGACAAATAATACTAGGTACATTATTTAATTATCAGGGATTCTATCTTTAAACCAATAGGCATCCTTTATACCTCGTCAACACACAGCCATTACATGACCACGTGAGATAGTTAGTGACAAAAAAGTACTTTAAAATAGAGACAGTGTGCTGCTACACATCATACTTTCTCCACTTTCTCTTCTTTAACATTGCTAATAATTACAAATTATATTGTGAGGCAGAGGGAGATACAGTCTTCTAAATTGCTGTATTGATCACTTGAATAAGACTGGATCGAAGCTACACCTAAGTGTTGTTTCAAAGTATTTGAAAAGTTATAGTTTGTTCACTGTATTATTTTGTCTGCATGATCTCAAATAATTTTAACTAAATCAGTTGATATTATTTAAGTCATGTCTTAAATTCTTATTAAATAATTGACGGTTTTTACAATCTCACACATTGCAACAGGAATCTATATAGTCAGGTAGTTTGGTCTGCAATTTAATGGCATATAAATATTGAGAACAAAATCATTAGAAACTTCAGGCATGTCACCATAAACCAGAACACCAATACATGTCACTCCCATTGGGAAAGTGTTTCCAAATTTGATACTGAATGCTTCTTCCTTCAGAAGAATTGGCTCTAGTTTTTGATCTTGGTTTAAATGTAAGTCTGTATTGATAAGTGAAAGCATTTTTTTTCACAATTTTGTAGTAAGTAGCTGATACATACTAATGAGGCAATTCCAGAGCTCCTGTGAAGCTTTGTAAAGTTGAAAATATTCCTGGAATTGATATGTCGTGCTAGGAAGGCCCAGAGAAGGCAATGGCAACCCACTCCAGTACTCTTGCCTGGCAAATCCCATGGACAGAGGAGCCTGGTAGGCTACAGTCCATGGGATCGCTAGGAGTCGGACACGCGATTTCACTTTCACTTTTCACTTTCATGCGTTGGAGAAGGAAATGGCAACCCACTCCAGTGTTCTTGCCTGGAGAATCCCAGGGATGGGGGAGCCTGGTGGGCTGCCATCTATGGGGTCACACAGCGTTGGACACGACTGAAGTGACTTAGCAGCAGCAACTAGGAAGGCCAGAACTTACTCTAGCCAAGAGCTAATGTTCTGATTAAAATTTGACCAGGTGATAACAGATTTACTCCTTTCTCCACTTGAAGTTTCACTTAAAATGTCTTAAGGTCAAATATGGGAAATGTGTCTGAACTAGATATCTTGGGTAGTGATTGTGTCAAAGCGAAGAATGCTTGCCCCATCCAAAGGAGGTAGCTGATACTCTGCTTCAGTTTAATTCACCATCTAGGAAGAGAGCTTCCATGTCCTAGACCTTATACATTTTCAAAAGAAGCCCAATCTCAACTTTAATGTGACATTTCATGTATGCTTTAAATGGTGGATCAAAAGGAAAAAAAATTAACAGTGTATTGGTCAAACTCAGGTCTAGTAGGCATGTGTGGTCCAAGGATGACCAAGTCACCTACTCCATCCTGCATCTCTTTCCTACAGTCGTGTTTCCCTTTGTTTCTCTTACATTGTTGTTGTTATTCAGTCACTGTGTTGTGTTTGACTCTTTGTGACCCCATTGTACAGCACACAAGGCTTCCCAATTCTTCACTATCTGCCAGAGATTGCTCAGACTCATATCCATTGAGTCAGTGATGCCATCCAGCCATCTCATCCTCTTTCATCCCCTTCTCCTGCCTTCAGTCTTTCCCAGTATCAGGGTCTTTTCCAATGATTCAGTTCTTCGCATCAGGTGGCCAAAGGACTGGAGCTGTTTTCTTTTTCTCACCGTGTTCTAAGGGTAAATGGCCCCAGATGAAAAGACAAAGTACTTCAGGTGTTGTGATCCTTTAAAGCATGCAGGTCACTTGGAGTATGTTCTCTACGAAACCTGAGAAGGTGTCATGAAAGAAAGATACTAGAGTTTGGAGTTAGATACTTACTCGTGCGTATGCCCAGTTACTCAGTCATGTCTGACTCTGTGAGACCCCCATGCACGCCCCACCAAGCTCCTCTGTCCATGAAATTTGTTAGGCAAGAATACTGGACCAGGTTGCCATTTCCTTCTCCAGGGAATTTTCCCAACCAAGGGATCGAGCCCGTATCTCCTGCATTGGCAGACAGATTCTTTACCACTGCGCCACCTGGGAAGCCCATATGCTTTCTTACTTGATCTCACCTAACTTAGTTCCTAGTAACTTGCTAAAGATTGCATTTTCAGTATTACCCTTGTATCACCCAAGAAATCATGCATATTTTCTTTTTTTTCTCTTGCTATCTTTTACTTTTCTTATTTTTTCTTCTTGCCTCCTCAGGCCAAATCCTGGGTTTTTTCCTCTCCTTTAACTGTTTTCTGTTGTCTTTGTGTCCAGAACGACAGCTGAAATAAAGGGGTACTTCTCAGTCGACTATGGTTATCTGTTAGAACATATGAGAGCAAAAACATAAGCAAGGGTTAAATGCCAGATGTATTCACTCTGCTAGTACACATTTGTGGTTTAAAAAGCACACTTCATTGAATAATTTAAAATATGTACCATCTGTTCTCTTGGGGATTAACATTGTTCATGGTAGGAAAAGGAATTTCATTTAAATTCACATGTTAAATGAATTCTAGATACTGCGTTCTGTCCTTCATTACAGCAGTCGCATTGGTACTGGTAGTTCAGATGACCTAGGTTTTCCTCTTCACATAATTGAAGTGACCTAGCCTTTCTTTCTCCATATAATAACACTATTGATTTCTTCCCATGGGGAAGAACAACTAAGTACATGATTCTTCCTAGATGTAACAGGCATTTCAAGAATGCTGTCATTTCTTTTATGGAAAAAAAAAATACAAACATGCCATCTTTGAAGATAACAAGAGATAAGCACTTGGGATTAGTATTTGCTGTCTTTCTCTACTGTTTGGTGTATCTTTGTAAGAGAACTCATACGATTGTCACATGCATATTTTAGAGACTGTGCAATCAGTTTTAGCCAGGGATTCTGTAGCCTGTGTAAATGACAGAGGGCACGAGTTGCTATGTAAACTGAATGAGTGCACTTCCGGGTGAATATTGATTTTTTTTCCCCTGAGCTCTCACAACATTTCATGCTTGAGTCTCAGCATGGACCATCTCGTACTGACTGCAAATTTATGCATGTGTTTGAGTCTTTTTTTTTCCCCAAAAAACATTGTAAGCTTTGTGAGGGTAGGGACCACGTGTTTCTCCTTTAGTGTGTCTCCTATTCTGACTGATCAGTAAATGATTGATTTTTAATTCTATAAAATAGGGAAAGGTTATAAGAAAAAAAAAAGTGTCGTTGCTTCTGGTAGCACATGTTCAGGATGGTTTGGGTCAATGATTTCTTTTCCTGACACCTAATTTTCAGGTGTATAAGCTATCTATCCTTAGCTCGAGTTCTTCAACTGTGAGCCTTGGCGACAGTAGACTGTGGATGGAAGGGCCCCTGAGGACATTTTCAAAAGGCTTCCAAGCAAATTCCCAGAGCTTAATAGCCATCTATTGTCAGATGACCTTCCGGTGTTGCTTCATTCAGTTCCCTCTGCTTCTCTTTAAAACCAAGTGTTATTTCCTTAGAGAGGATGGAATGCAATAGACATCATTATTCTTTGCAAAAGGTCCCTGAGTCATGTCATAAAATCACCCTTGTCTTTTCATTTCAAAGCAAAATGGTACCAATTTATTTAAGCATTCTTAGTCTCAGTATATTTTCCTATGAAAGTTCTCCAAGCGTCACTCTTCAAGCTGAGTGAGGTCTCTCATTTGATCAAGGAGTCTTTAAAAGGCAGATTGAATTCAAAGACCCTGATATTGCCATCCTTTTTGTCATCCCATTTGACCTTCTTTCTTTTGTCCCGAGCTGTTATCTTGATGCTTTGTCACTAAATTCTCTGTTATGTTTACTTGCTATTGGCAAACTATATTTTCATTCCCCATACGTGTTCACTATTTGGTGTTCCCCACAAGTTACACTGCCTTGGTCTGTGTTAAATTGTTTTTTTGTACTTCAAAGTTAATATGTGAATGATTTTTTTAAGATGCTGCCTTTTGCTTCGCTCTCACAGAGCTTTCAGCCTGATTGAGAAAAATATGTAGTTCCAAAGCCCATCATTTTTTGCATTTGCCCATCAACACGGTATTAGTCATAACTTCACTATCACTTGTCTGGTAAATCAGGAAAGTGCTGTGAAAAGTGTATTTTTATCTTGGTAAGGCTTGTGAAAAGATCTCTTGTGGTATAATTGTATAAATAATGGATATATGGGCTGGATGAAAATGCCATTAAATATGTATTTTAAAAATAATTTTATTTGTTTATTTATTTTTGGCTGCGCAGGGTCCTGGTTGCTGCATGGGCTTTTCTCTAGTTGCGGCTATTGGGAGCTGCTCTCTAACGGTGGTGTGGAGGTTTCTCGTGGTGGTGGCTTCTCTTGTTGTGGAGCGTGGCTCTAGGGCACATGGGCTTCAGTAGTTGTCACAGGTGGGCTCAGTGGTTGTGGCTTCCTAGCTCCAGAGTACAGGGTCAATAGTTGTGGCACACAGGTTTGGTTGCTTTGGGAATGTGGGATCTTCCCAGATCAGGGATGGAACCCATGTCTCCTGCTTTGGTAGGTGGATTCTTTATCACTGAGCCATCAGAGAGGCCCTTAAATAGATTTTTTTTTTGTTAGTTGAACATCATAAATGAAGAATAAGGAATAAAGAATACTGAATAAGGAATAGAATATTTTTCATCCAATCAAATATATAGGAAAATGGACTTGAGAGCAACAGGGAACAAACTGGAATACAGTCAGGATCAACAGTTTGCTAATAAACATAACTGCAATGTTAAATTTGCAGTTAATCTGAATTGGATTATGGACTCCTAGGAAAGATAGTACATGGATTAAGAGTATGGGGAGATTTCTGTCTTAAGCTTCATTCATGTATTTATTTTTTATTTTAAATTTTTATTGAAGTATAGTTGATTTTCAATGTTTAAGACATACCCCAAAGTGATTCAGTTATACATGCACACACACATGTATGGGCTTCCCAGGTGGGGCAGTGGTAAAGAATCTGCCTGACAATGCAGGAGACATATGTGAGTTCAATCCTTGGGTTGGAAAGATCCCCTGGATCATCCCTGGGGTTGATGCATCTAGGGGGTGGCAACCCACTCCCGTATTCTTTGCCAGGAAAATTCCATGGACAGAGGATTCTGGCGGGCTGTAGTCCATGGGATTGCAAGATTGGATGCAGCTGAGCACACTTGCACACATATATATGCGTGTGTATACTTTTTCTGATTCTTACATATAATAGGTTATATAGGACACTGAATATAGTTCTCTGTGCTGTACAGTAGATCTCTGTTGTTTGTCTGTTTTATATATAGTAATGTGTATCTCTTAATCCCAAACTCCTAATTTATCCCTCACTCACCTTTTCCTTTTTGTAACCATAAGTTTGTTTTTTATGTCTATGAGTCTATTTCTGTTTAATAAATAAGTTCATTTATATCATTTTTTTAGATTACACATAAAAGTGATATCAAGCTGTGTTTGCCTTTCTATGTTTAACTTCCTTCACTTAGTATGATAATCTCCAGGTCTACCCATGTTGCTGCAAATAGCATTATTTCATTCATTTTAAAGTCTGAGTAATATTCCATTCGGGATACTGGTGATGAATAGGGATAGCTATCCTTCAGGAGTTGGTGATGGACAGGGACGCCTGGCGTGCTGCAGTTATAGAGTAACTAAGAGTCAGACATGACTGAGCAACTGAACAACTGAACTGAATATTCCCTTGTGTATATGTACCACATTTTCTTTATCCATTCATCTGTCAGTGGACATTTAGGCTGCTTCCATGTCTTGGCTCTTGTGAATTGTACTGCTATGAGCTTTGAAGTGCATGTACCTTTTCAAATTAAAGTTTGTATAGTGAACAGAGAAATGCAAATGATTGTCTCTGTCTGCCCCATAATAGTTATGTCATACCTGGAATATTGGTTTAATTTTGGATACAGGTTGAAGAGGAATCAACAAACAGGAATAAGTTCAGAAGTCTGTTGCCCAGATGGTGAAGCATCTAGAAACTATGACATATTGAGAACAATCAAAAGATCTGAAATTATGTAGCCTAGAAAAGAAGAGGGTGAGATGAAAGCTGTCTTTGGATCATGACAGGGTTGTCATAATAGAAAAGAATGATGTTTGATTTTGAATGACTTCCAGTTTAGGATCAAGAGATTGTATAAGTTGAAAGGTCAACTTTAGTCTGATACAAAGAACTTTACAATATTTGGATATGCTGAAAGCAGAGATGCTGCCTGGTGAAGCCAGATGGTTCTCATCCCGGGAGGGGCCTGAGCAGAACCAGGTACTTGCTTCTCCTTGGAGAGTGTTCATGCGTTAGGAGAAAAATGCATTTTCAATTACTCCTAATAAATCTTCCAATTACAGGAACTTATTACATAACAAGTTCTTAGCACAGAGCCTTTTATAGACTCCTTGATCAAATACTCAGGAGATATTAGCTATAATTGTTATTGGTAGTGACTAATCCATGACTTTGTAACTGAATATTTGTCTCAAGGGAATAAGTAAAGGGGAGGTGACTGTGTTTAAAATTTTGGCACCAGCTTCTGTTACTAAATATCAGTAATTAAGGTAGTTAACAAGGGCCTGTGCTGCTCCTAACTGATTTACTCTTAATTTATTATCACTTTATGTTTTCTGTAATTGCCTTTTATCCTATGTTACCTGGATTTGGGATTAATTCATCACACTTAACAGGAAAATTTTAAACAGTTGCTAAATCACAGTTGCTTATCTTGAGTTGTCTGCTGCTGCTGCTGCTGCTAAGTCGCTTCAGTTGTGTCCGACTCTTTGCGACCCCATGGACCGCAGCCCACCAGGCTCCTCCATCCATGGGATTCTCCAGGCAAGAGTATTGGAGTGGGGTGCCATGGCCTTCTCCGATTGAGTTGTCTAGTGACTAACAATAGCGAATAGTCCATCAACAAAGGAACAAGTCATGACAGAAAAGCACATGGGTCTCTTCTATTAATTAAAAGAAACGTTTCAGTTTAGGGACTTGTAGAATCTTAGTGATAATTGTGTTCTGTATCATGTTAGCTGCATTGGATCCTTTCCCTTTATCTCCACGGGAGTCAGTTACAGCAGGTAAACTTCCACCTCTCACATCTCCTAGTCTGCCGCCAAGGGCCCCAGGGCAGCAAGGCGTCCCCCTCCTGACCCCATGCCTGACCTCCTTGTATTCTTTCCTTGCTGCTTTTTTGTTTCTGTCACGTATCACCGCTCTTCCATATTTCTCTTCGTTATCTGATCATCTACCTACCTCTACTGGAAGGTCAGTTCCAGGGAAGCAGGCACACTTACTTGTCTGTTTTATTTCCTGCTGGATTCCCAACACCTAGAATAGTAACTTGACAAATACTCGTTGAATGAATGATTAAAGCTTAAGTGTCCTGGAAACCGATACTAGAATGGTGTCATCAGTCCTCTAGGGTTACTAAGCCATTTTTGGCAGCATGGGACTAAACCAAAAGTCACTTGGCTCCATAACCAGCATCCTCATTCTTGATCTTTCCCTTAATTACAAATAACTCTCGAATTTTGCTGAATGAACCCAGGAATCTAGAGGCATCTGACAATAGCAAAGATATTTCACAGCTATATGGATTTGAGGACACGGGCATGACTTTCGTGTCATCTAAATTTAAGAGAACATCCAGGTCAATACTTTTACTTCCGTAATTCTTTGCTGATCACTCTTTTCCATTTTGTTTCCTCTGGGATTTATTCAGAGTGATTAAATCTGAGTTTCTCTACTACTTGTTAATATTCCTTGGGTCATCAATGTAGACCCTAAAGAAGTGGGGGTACTGTGACAGATTTGGGGAAGCAGTTATGGATAAGACTCGGTCTTTGCCTTTGAATTGTTTTCACGCTAGTGGCTAAGCCAGCCTTGTGTATTTATTTGCAGTTCCAGGGTGAGATGATAGCCAGGTAATTTACAGTCCAAACAATGATACTTTTGAGAGTAAAAGGAGGCACTATTTAATAATCATGCAGGGACAATATCTAGTTTTAAAAGTTAATGACTATGAAATATAAATTCAAGTCCTTTTTTAACAACTATTTACTGAGCACCTACAGTACATAGACCAATGTACTAGGCCTTGTGGATAAATCAAAGATGAATGTGTATGTATCTGCCCACCTCGTGGTTTGTAATCCACTCGAGAGAGAACATTAACAACTTAATTAATGTAGGGAAGTAAGTGATGGCATAAGCAGAATATAAACTCACTGTAATGTTAGTCAACCACAGGTTTCAAATAGGATCACTAATGTGTCAACTGTTTATTTCTATCTCACAGTACGGTCGTTTGAAGTGAGTCCTTCCATGATGCATGAATTGGACATCAAATGGATTTATGACTTCTTTTCCTAGATTAAGAGTTATAGCATTTATTTCTTTTGTATATCTATAGTAGGTGTTCAACTCATGCTGGCTGGCTAGCTAGCTGAGGTAGAGGAATGAGTTGAAATATTTTTTTTTTTAAATCATCCAGCTACCAAATATAGAACAGTCTTTGCCAAAGACACCTCCTCTTTGCTTGACGAACTAGTTGACAGAGTAAGAACTTGCAGCGGTATTGTTTTTCATCTTCCATTTTATAATGATAGAAGACATTTGATTATTTGGAAATTAAGCACTAAACTGTTTTAATTCTTTCCACTGCTTCCTACTGTTGGAAATTCTGCAGCTGAATATTGGCAACAGTTTGTATCTTGGCAAGCAAATGATGCTGTTTAAGGCCGAAAGTGTAGGAAGTAGTATAGGACATCTGTTGCAGAAGTCATGTTGTCAGAGCACATTATGTTTATTAAACTCATTTGTTTCCATTTTCATACATTCTAGAGCAAAATGTCACTCCATTTAACATTCAAACAGTTTATAAAGAGCTGGGAGGTATAAATTGTGTGGGCCTACCTGGGACTTCAATGAATGAGCATCACTTTGTTCAGTTGATTTTATTGCTGCTTTAAGCTTTGCGTATATAATAGGTTCATTGAGATAGATTATCAGTAGTCAAGGGCCTTTGTTAGGTGTGAAACTGAAACCAACAGAATTTCCTGTCCCTGTTAAATGATAGTGGGATCGAGCTACTTTCTCATCCCTGTGTAAAAAAAAAAAAAAAAAAAAGAGAGAGAATGAACAAAAAATAACTTAGCTGCTTGCTTCCCTAGCTTCTTCTGATAAGGTACTCTTAAGACCCTGTCCAAGGGAGTTCACGGACAGTCCAGTGGTTAAGATTGCCTTCAAATAGAGGGCATGCTGGTTCAATCCCTGGTCAGGAGCGAAGATCCCACATTCCTCATAGCCAAAAATAAATAAATAAATAAAATAAAAGAGAAGCAATATTGTAATAAATCCAGTAAAGACTTTAAAAAATGGTTCATATCGAAAATCTTTTTTAAAAGTCTTAATTAAAAAAAAAAAAAAAAAAGACCCTGTCCAAGGGGTCTTCTCCCTTACTGCAGTATGTTTAGTTAACTTAGTGGGATTTGCAGGTTTCTGCTGGGATTTTTGAGGAGGTGACAGTTAACAGATATAAAATTTTCAGACATTCTTCCCAATGGGACACTGTTAAATGAACACAACTTGTCTAAGAAGGTGAAAAGCTCTGGTTCATTTATTCCAAACTTGCCTTCTTATAAAACGAAGCAGTTGATTAATTAAGAAAAGTTATCCTTGCTATAAAGTTAGGCCTGCTGATGAGGCTGACTAATTTATGGGATTTCATGATTTTTCAAGTTTTAAAAGGTATGCCATTAAGTCTCACTAGTTTTCACAATCTGCAGAATTGAGTTAAGTTAATAATATTCCCTAGAGGCTAATTTGTGAGTCAAAATGTTAACACTGCCTCTTATAACTGAAGGTATGACTGGTCTAAGAACACCAATTCTTGGCAAAACCAATACAATATTGTAAAGTTAAATAAAATAAAATTTTTAAAAAAAAAAAAAAAAAAGAACACCAATTCTACATGATACCTTTTCTAGGTAATTCTAGTCAAGAAGTCAGATTCCAGATCAGAAAGTTGTTTGTGAATGTCAGTCAGGTCAGGGGGAGTTGTAGCTTTTTTATTGTTTCCTAAGATTTGTTCAATGTGGATCATTTTATAAGTCTTTATTGAATATGATACGGTATTGCTTCTATTTTATGTTTTGGTTTTCTGGCCGTGAGACGTGTGGGACCTCAGCTCCCCAACCAGGGATTGAACCCACACCCCCTGCATTGGCGGTTGGACTCTTAACCTCTGGACCCCCAGGGAAGTCCAGAAATGCAGCTCCTTAAGGAAATAGCTGACTCTTTCTTTTTTCACTGCATTTTATTTTGTAAATCATTCTTTAAGGACTTTTTTTTCATGTGACTCATTGAAACAAGTTGTCTAGATTTGAAATACGCAATGCTTTTGTTATTATAAATTATTTCATTTTTTTCCAACCTAAGCATGACCACTACCGCTTTTATTTGCATCTATAATAATACTATTAGCCCCCTTCATTTTAGTGTATTTTCAAAATTCTAACACTGCTCAAGCTTGCAGATTCATTTTTATTGAAATATATTCCCTAATAAGTAAGGCCCCCGATTGCATAATTTTTTTAAAACAGTTATTTGATCTGAGAATCTCAGCTTCGGTCCCAAAAGATACCCAGATTTTAGGGTCTCCTTTAGCTATAGGAACTATTTTCTTTTTGTTCACTACTCAAGTCTGAGCAATTTTTTGCTAGTCTTAACAACTGTATCTGAATACATGCCAAAGATGCTATAAACACCAAGTGCAAAAAAAAAAAAAAAAATCAATGTTTCTATTATTTTCTGCTAATGTAAGTTGCTAATTCATCTCAATCAATAAATTCTCTTTTTAGTTGATGGAATCCAGAGTTTGGAATTTTAATAAAATTTCACTTGTCTTATTAAAATAGTAACATGAGACATTTTAGAATGTTTAGATAATATAGGTAGGAGAAAAGCAGAAAATTAAAATCATCTGTTTCTTCCTGTCTGTGTGTGTGTGTGTGTGTGTGTGTGTATATATATATATATTCTGATGTGTATTATTTTTATTCTCTTGTTTTCAATATATGAGTATATTTTTTTGTTTGTTGAAAACAATATCATACTGCTATACTGTTTTATAACCTAGTTTTTGACTGTTAATATTTTATGAATTCATCTCCATGTCATTAGATATTATTTCAGAAGCCTAATTCCCACAGTGTCACATAGGTTCCCACGGAGGGTGCCACATAGTCTATCCATTTCTTATTCACAAATTGGAACAAACATTAGCATAGTAAAACCTAATTACTCCTGCTTCTCCAAAAACATCCATGTAATGGAGAATTTTCCAAACGCATGTGGCTGTGGGATTCATGTGTTTGTCTATGTTTATGTGTTTAAGATGCCAGTTAGTGTATCTTAGTGTAGTCTGTTTTTCAACGTAGTCATTTTATTGAAATCATAAATATTTGTATTGAATGGATATTCATTTTTTCCCAAGCATTTGGACACTAAGGAAATTTACATCCCTTTATTCATTTGGGAAACACTGTGATGTCCTTCATGGTAAGTCTACATATGGACTTGCAGTGTTTCCTTCAATTTGAAACCATTTTGTCCAAGTCTGTATGAAGTGTACTATGTGGAGTTTCAGAAGAAGATTATCATAGAAGATAATAGATTGTTATCTTAGATTATTATAGAAGAATGATTAATTGATGAATTTGAAATATGCCAGTTGTGTTCTCAAAGCATAGAACATGATTAAATAAAGGCATAATCTGTGATTAATCAGGTGGTTGAACAACTACTTTGATAATTTAATTCTTGAACTGAAATGGTCTGCCCAGACAGACACATCTCTGACATCCCCAGCTAAAACCCGTGAACATTCCTCATTCACTGAGAAGAGACTTCGCGTTCACAGTACAGTGGTTGTTCTTTGTGAAATGTTTGTGTTTGGTAGAATGCAGTGAATAGTTTGACTACTTCAAATGTATTTCAGTACTTAATAATTATTATTCTGGAAGAGTAGCTGAGAATGAAGGATTCAGGAGAGAGTTAAGCGAGTCTTTGGGACATCCAGCGCCTTTATAATTCCAGCTGCTTTATTTAACAAGCAGGCGTGGTTTAGGTGCTCGAGTTGCAAGTGAAATAAGGCAGAATGCCTGCCCTCCAGAAACGCTAGTGCCACTGGGAGAGTTATAAATGCATGAAGAGCTGTGAAACAGTGAGTTAGAATCATATGTGGGTGGGAAAAAACATATGAGAGGCATCTCAATAAAACTGAGGAATGGCGTGTTTTGGAAGAGATGACACTTAAAAGGAGTCAGCCAGCTGCAGAAGGGAGAGAAAAGAATGCTGATCAGAGGACTTTTCGTCTTGAAGGTCCAGTGGTGTGAAAGAGCTGGACTTTCCAGGATACTACCAGGGCTATCCATGACAGATACAGGAGTGGACATCAGAGCAAGGTCAGAGGGGATCTCTGTGCTAAGCTTTGGATCTTAAATGTAGAGCTTTATCACTAAAGAAATGGAGAGTCATTGAATGATAATAAGCAAAATAGTCACATGTTCAGATTCCCATTTAAAAATGATCCACATGATATTCAAGTGAAGAATGGAACTAAGAAGAAAAAGACTGGAGATATTAACTCTAGGCAAAATATGAAAAAAAATTAATTAATTAATTTCAGGTAAATAAAATCTGCTGAGAGGAATAAGATAGTCTGTTTTTTGGAGCCAGATTAACTGGTTCCTAACTCTGATTTCACTCTTAAGACTCTGACCTGGGGATGTACCTCAATCTCTCTGTGCCTTGCTCTTCTCATCTATAAAAGGGACATAATGACAGTGCTGAACTCAATTATTTTATGAAGATTAAAAGAGCTAATTATAGTGTCTAGTGCATAGAAATCATCTGCTATTATTACTATCATTGCTAATCTAATATTGTTGTAGAAATAGAACATTATTATAGTGTAATAATATGCTATTTAATGTAATATATTATTCAGTTTATTCATGTCTTTAGGATTTGTGGCCTGGTTAGAAATGACTGTCAGGTGGGTGGCTGTATGGCAAGAAGGCGAGAGAACACAGGAAGAAAAATGTTTGGGGAGATAGGGAAAGAGAATTGATGTGAATTAAATGCTGGAATGAAGCAGTTGTGAGATTTCCAAATGGAATTTTCTTGTGAGCAGGTGAATGTAATGGCAGAAAGGTACAGACTCTGGAAGGAGATGTGAGAATTTGTTAGCACGTCATGACTGTTTGATGCCACTGGATTGGATCCATTTGCTAGGAAACACGTAGGTCAGAAAGTGAGAAGAGCTTCAACAGCTGAAGGTGGATATGAACACCAGCGGCGTTGTTGCTGGTCTGGGTGTGACAGAGAACACAGCGGGTAGGAGGAAGTCCTCCCAAACCACAAGTAAGGAAAAATGGTTCCGCTGATTGGGCTTTGATAAGGTCACGAACAGATGATTTCCTGGTATCCTGAAAGAATTCCTTCAGCTTTCCAATTTGCCAAACCCATGATGCCAGAGTAGAGCTTTTGGTTGAAAGAATCTTCTTTGATAAATATTGGAATTTTTATTAGGGAAGTCCTGTGGCCTCAAACTGTTACTCACTAGCCATTGCTTTTAATTGTTGCTAAGGACATGACCAGCATTGGACCTCTAATATACCAAAAAATTGGTGTTCTTGATACCCTAATGTGATTTCTGCCCTTGTTTTAGAATCATGGGGTTGACGAGTGAGATTTGTGCTGGATTTTCCTGCCTTTCTAGTCATCATTCCTTAGTGAGATCTGAGCCCTATCTTGCTGTGAACCTGTTAACTTAAACATTAAGTTCTCCCTTGTGTTAGCATTTTCCCTAAGGTAGAGTCACCCACTGCTTCTGCCCAGCCTCAGGGAAAGGGAATTGTGTAAGATAGGAAGGTTTAACTTTGCCTCAAGGCCACCACTGCTAATTGGCCATCATTCTCAGGGATTCTAAATTCTTGGCAGGTTAGATTTTAAATGTAATCCCTTCTCATCTCAACTTGAGTACAAGTAATCCCCTGGAAATGCCGTCAGCTTGTGGTAAATCATAGCCCAGGTACAAGCAAAAATGCCCCCGTGAGGAAAATCAAGGAGTTTTACCTAGCAGTGAATATATATTGTCTCCCATAGAGGTTTATGTCATACTCTTCAGTTTTTTTTTTTCCTACCCCTTTTAGGAAATTCTTATAGATGCAGTCCTTATTCTCTAGTATTGGACAAAGACCCTTAAATCAGTTTACAGATAAAAATATTGTACATGTGTTCTTAGGAACCTAAGATGGAATAGTAGGTCCAAAGGGCCCCTTAAATTTGAAAACTATAAATTACTCACAGTTATACATCAAAGCTGTACATCACAGTTAGTTGGTAATCATTAGGTACTACCGCCGTGTTGTAAAATTATATGATATTTTCCCAATTATGAAATATTAGTAAGGAAGATATACCAAGGACTGGACTGGAGACGTGGCAGGAATTCTATTGGTATTTTATCTCCCATTGACTATAAAAACTAAGCAAAAATTCTTGGCTGCCTCTCCTCTACTTTGGTGTGCTCTCTCATGTTGGTGAGGTTCAAGTCTTCTCCCTGGTGTATCTCAGTTCAAGTAGGCTGCCCTTTCCTTCATAGGAACCCTAATGACAGTTTCATGTTTGCAAGGAACCATATGCAATCACTGGACAGTTTGGAGTGCTGGCTCCCTTATTTTTCTGCTATAAAGGAACAGACTTGAATGTCAGAAGAGAGTGTTTTCAAGGCTGTGGGAAATAGACCTTTTCTGACATGACTTTTAGGAGTGTGTACTGCCATAGGCTATTTATTAAAGGGAAAACTGCACAGAATTTGGGATCTAGGAACCCACTTTCAGAAATAAAAGCTCCAACCATTAAGAATATATTGACAAATGTGTTTACTGTTTATAGAAGCCCAAAATTATATGTCTACCACTAGACTATTGGTTGAATAAATAATAATGCATTCATTCTGTGGAGCCTTATGTAATTGTTAAAAAGAACATACTAGATGTCTACGTATTGCCTGAAAAAAAAAATCCATGAATTCTTTGAAGCACAAAAGTATTTGTAGAAGATTATGTAAAGTATAATCCCACTTTACAGAAACAGGATGGAGAAGCCCTGTGTATTTGTCAGTGTGTATGTATATTATGTGTGTATGTATATGTCTGTAAATGAAGTGACAGAATTGGCACACAGAAAATTAGTAGTATTAACTCATAGGAAAAAGAAAAAGGGTTTTATTTATATACCTCTGTGTCATTTCACATGTTAAAATGACCAAGTATTATTTTGTAATAAAAAAGTACAAAAAGGAGAATCATTAGATAGGCAATAGTGAAGTGAAGTTGCTTAGTGGTGTCTGACTTTTGCGACCCCATGGACTGTGGCCTACCAGGCTCCTTCATCTGTGGAATTTTCCAGGCAAGAGTACTGGAGTGGGTTGCCATTTCCTTCTCCAGGGGATCTTCTCGACCCAGGGATTGAACCCAGGTCTCCCGCATCGCAGGCAGATGCTTTACCATCTGAGCCACCAATGGAAAATTATCTTCCCTTTCGAACTTAAAAAAAAATCTGAATTTAAATAATGTGGTTTAAACCCAAACATTGTCTGAATTTGGCCACTACAAAATAAAATACAGCTTTCTCTCAGCAGATTTTGTGTTTGCCTGGGTCCCAGGTCTCTTAAATAAATAGGTTGTGTTTATTCAAATCCTGGATAAGAAATATTTTTCAAACATAAAAATTACCCTGCATAGTAATCTGAACTCCTGTCTTGAGACTGCACATGAGGACCGCAGTGGTTGTGTTACTAGAATACTAGGAAATGAGGTGAGGACTATTGAAAACTGCGGGCTCATGAAAGCTCTAACTTTTCTCTGAGATTTGTAGCTCTAGGGAGAATTTTAGAACGATTTCCAATTTCTCCAGTTTGTCTTTCATTGTTATGGGGAAAAAATGACTTTCAAATAGTAAAGAATTTCCCATCACTTTTTTGATAGCTTTTCATCCAGCGATCAGCTAGGTTCCTTCTGAGAGAATATTTCTAATAAGAAAAAAAAATCACTTTCAAAGTCCAACACTGACCATTTTTTTTATGTTCCTGAGGCTGAGTTCAGTTCTATTGTGAACCATAATTTATGAGGCAGAACCCACAATTTTTTGACCAGCAAATTGGAAAACCAGTGTAATCATTTCCATGTGCCCATCTCATTTTCTAAGGATCTGTAATAAGTTTAGCAAACAGTTTCCCCCCTTTGAAAACATACCAAATAATTGATTATTTCCTCCCTCTCAGATGCATGTTCGGTGTGTAGTGTTACTCTGATTTCCCAACCACTGTACATTAGGTTGATGTTCTTTTAGACATCAAACAATAATGGATTAAACCTTGCTGCCTACTCAGAGATCTCGTCTGAGTAGAAATAGGTTCTACTGAGTAGAAATAGAAAAATTCTGTGGCACTACAGAATTTTTACCTCATCTACTCAGCCAGTAATTGGTCAGAGCACTGATTCTGGTTAGAAATAAGCAACAAGCTTCCTGTATCCATGAAAAGAAAACAAGCAAATGCGTGTAGCCTCTGAGAAACACGGGATTACTTTTAAAGCAAAGCAGCACCCAGCGACCAGAGAGCAGCATATGTCTGAAATCCACTCTCTGACACGTTCTTTCCAGCATTTCCCAGGAATGCTGGGCTGACTCCTAAGACTTGTTTTCACTTCCTGCCTTTTGGATAAAATGAGTTTGCCAACCAGCTGTGAGTACCTAACCCTGGGGAAGATGGCTAGATTCCGAAGCCCCGCATATGTTCATGGATCACCTTATGCAACCAACAAGCCCATAGACATTAAGCCACAGAGGAGACGGTAACTGCTTTCCTTTCTTCTAGCTGTTTGTCTGTGAAAACGTGTTTTGTTGCCCTTTAGTAACTGCTTTGGAGGTCTGCTGAGCTTGGAGGGTCAGGGTGAGAGGTTAGTTCTAAAATTCAGCATACTGGATAGCTAGAAAAAAATTAACCAAAGAGGAATCGTGAGCTGGAGAATATTCTTAGCTTAGCTATTAGCAAAAGCTGATATAGTTTCAGGGTCTGTAGATTTTAGGAATTTAAGAGATTACTAGTGCTTGTACTACCTTCAGAATCATCTATGGTCAATATTTCACAGAGGATTTTCCTGAATAATGGATATATTTATTAAAATCTCTTATTACCAGATTCCCAGTATCTCACAATCTACAGATAACATTCCTTAGTGCCTAAGTGTGATAAATCGGTTCAAATTCTATAAAAAGCATTGATTTACATGTGGTCACTATGGAGGCCAGAATAGGCTTAGCTATTTTTCCTCTGAAGATGTCATTTCTAGATCAAGGTTCCAAAATTGTGCTAACTCACAATCTCCACAAAGACCCACACCACACAAACACACACACACATACACACACTCTCGCTCTCTCACTCACTACCCAGGCCAGCTCACGTTGTATAATTAAGAGTTTCAAAGTTGAACTGAGTGTTTTCATTACAAGAAAAGAGGGAGTGCAATATGAAAACCCTTTCTTATCTTCTAGCCTTTTTACTGCAATGTAAAAATAGGGTTGATATGTTTGACAAATGGGTCTAAAACTAATCCCTCAATTTGGGTTTTATATAGTCGTTATATTCAGTTTTTTCAGAATGAACTTTGGGAGCATTTTACAATGAGACTCTATTCTCTGTGAAAATGCCAATTCTCCATAATTTTATGAAATCTTAAAATCAGAATCCAAAATTCAAAAAGCAACATAACTTACTGAAAGACTATCATTATCAGCCTACACTTCTATTTTTCCTTTTCTTATGATGCATGCATAAACTCACACATAAAGGATACATTTTGCCAGACATGACCTTATTTGAAAACATAGAGGAACATTCGGATATTTAAGTGATTTTTTTCTAAAAGTTTCCAAACTCTCGGAAATGCCTTGGGGTTAGTTTTTCAACTGTAAAAAAAAAATAAATAAATAAAAAGGAATGGGAATGAACTTTTAAAAAAATTTTGAGGGGAAATATTCAATTCTCTTCCCCAGGTACCAAGGTTCTTCCTGTCAACCTCTAGGACCATTTGAATTTAAAACACACTGGCAGTAACTAGCAACTGTATCAGAGAACATTAGGAAAATGTATCCTGAGACTCCCTACACAGCTCAGTTTTAATCAGTCGCCCAACTCCCTTCTGTAATTAGGGGTGTGACAGCCACACCACAAAGGCACACAGATGCCAAATTATTAATGTAGAGTCATGAAAATGTAACCTTCTTCCCTAATAGGGGATGTTGAGTCTTGAAAGCCTACTTGAAATGGATATGCAATACGGGTTGATAGAATTGTTGCCTGTAGTTTGACAAAGTTAGATAATTTTTTACTAATACTGCATTTATTAAGAGAGACATAGTGGTTATGGCACTGACTTGAAACCAGTTAAAGAGGGTTCAATTCCTTCCTTTTTTATTTTAAATTTACATCAGTAAGGTCTTCAAATGCGTCAATGCTGTGTTCCTATTCACATTACCTTACCTTTTTTCCACCTAAAAGTAATCAACTCCTGTGTAAGTCAGCAGAATTGTGTGTTTATATAAGCTGATAAGTATATGTATGTAGAGTGGACTCGGCATGTTGCATTGTACCCAGACAAGTACAGACTTACCTTCAGTCACTTTTTACACTGAGTATTACAATGTATTTCGCAAGCAAATATCCTTGCAAGGTGTTTGACAATAACCAGTATTTTGCAGTGTAGACCTCAAATTTGTAAAAATGTCAGGTCTAGCTTGTTCTTCAGTACAGTACATTGCTTACTATATACAGCAAGTAAATCAAATAAATGGCCTTTTGCTTAAGATATGTAGTCATTAAGTCATTATATGTAGAGCTTCTATCCCATAGAAGTGTAACTCTGGCAACAAACTTGTAATGAAAACCATGGTTGGAGGGGATGGATAAATGGGTGACGGAAGATCCAAGTCATGAATGGTGTCTTTCTATTGTGTAACTCATATTTTCAAGTTGTACATTTTAAAACCTTTATTTGAACTTCTTTTTAATCTGCTGAGAAGTCAGTACATCTGGAACAGTGGTAGATTATTATTGTAGATGCGCTATAATCGACCCCGAATTAAATGGTGAGGTTTCAGAATACTTGCTGGGACTCATCTAAGATTTGTTTAAGACAACATGTGTAAGTTTCCTTTCATGTAGTTACATTTGTGCTCTTTGGCAGAAAGGATACTGTTTTGATAATTACCAAAAGGGAGGGAAGGAAAAAGGGAGGAAGCCCAGAAAACAACTAAAGAAGAGGAGCTGTATGTTGGTGTTCTAACTTAGTCAATGAAGTGTGATATTGAGGTGGTAAAAAGAAATATGACTTTTCATTAAATGGAGAGAATAAAGTAGGAAATCTAACTGTATCAAAATATACCTCAGTTTGAGTTCAAGTATATTCTTATAAAACAATGACTTGTTGAAAGAACAGCATGTTGCCTTGGAACACAGGGAGATAATTTCCAAATTGAGAATGAGCAGCATTGTAAGTGTGACCACATGGTCACTGGATGGTTCTGAATTCTTATTTCAGGAGTAGCAGTGAAGAGATTAACAAAGAAGCTAACACTCCTAAATCTTAATCTCAGTGTTGAAGAAAATGACAGTCTTTTCACCTGTGATTCTAATAATTTTCTATATTCATGTTTTTTAAAAAATTTCCTCTAATATTTTGTAGCCTCCACAAACTCAAGGACTCTATTTTTACTCTTGCAGGAAAATAGCTTTCTTTAAATTTCATAATACTTTGATGTCCCTAATACATAGAGAATAAGTAATCAGATTTAATCTGGCTTTTCCACTCCATCCTCACCCAGTCAGGCTGCAGGGTTTTTGAGTGTATGGATTGCTTCTTGCTCACTGCCACATCCTTGGTGCCCAGCATAGAGCCAGGCACAGATCGGACAATAAATTATTTAGGAAATAAATGATGAGAAAGTGTATGTTACCTATCTTGGCATAGATGTATGTATCCCTTCCCTGAGTACCATCATATGGAGTCTTTGTCAAGACCTTCCATATAGTAAAAATGAGAAGTCACTGGGAAAGGGAGAGAGGAAGGTTCCTAGAGGAAAGCGATATTGAAATTGTCAGAAAGGTGATAGAAGCACAAAAGTAGATACAATCAGTTACAGAAATTGTGAAATGTAAGCCCTAGTTCTGTTTGTCCTGCAGAAGTATTAAACTCAGAAAACGTTTTTTGTTTTAGCAAAATTAGCAACAAATATTGGGAGCAGTGAAAGAGGCGTGTCAGGACTCAACAGCACCCTCAGGTACAGAAAACACCTGTGCTCCTGGGCAACACTTCTCACAACCCAGCACCTGTGGGTGCTCACGCGTCTCAGCAGCTCTGCCGCCTGTCTCTGGCTGGCGGGCCTCTGCCCTGCGCTGCTCTGGGGCCCCTCCTGCTTCCCACCTTCTTCTCATTCTCTCCATTCTGTATGCGCCTTCTTCCCGGTAGTCTGTGGGCTCAGAAAAAAGGATATGGGAATGAATACTAGGAGTCTGAGTCTGTGTTAATCAGCCTCTTTTCTCCTTGAGAAAAGATTACAGTTGCACACTTAGATTTCTAATCAATCAACCAACTTCCATTTACTCAAATTAGTATTACTTTTAGTTCATTAGTAGTAGTATAAGAAATAAACTATTAGTATTAGTTTGCTAGGGCTGCCATAACAAAGGCTGAATGGCTTAAACCACAGAGATTTGTTTTCTCAGTTTGGAGGCTGCAAGTCCACAATCAGAGTGGTGCCAGGTTGAGTTTCTCCTGGCCCCTCTCTGCTTGGGATGCAGATGGCTGTCTTCTCACTGAGTTCTCACACGCTCTTTGCTCTGTGCCTGCACTGGTCAATCTGTGGGTCCAAATGTCCTCTTACGAAAAGACCACGAGGCAGATTGGATAAGAGACCCATTTGAACAGCCTCTCTCATCACCTCTTTAAAGACTCTGTCTCCAGATACAGTCACATCCTGAAGTACAGGGGGTTAGGCATCTCCACATGAATTTTGGGGTGACACAGTTTAGCACATAGCAAATTGTATTCATATAAATGCTTTGCGATAATGACTCTGGAAGGAGACAGGAATTGGACTATGATTCCTCAGTAATTAGGGGCCTCCTGTTTATTAAAAAAAATGTTAATCAATGAGTCTGAACTTGCACTAGTGATATATTCAAAGTATAAGTGAATGCATCCCACTTTCTGTACCAAAGGAAAACAGTTACACATTGTGTACAGTCAATCTTCATCAAATATAACCTATTTCACTAGGAATCTATCATCATTCAAACAGAGCCCAGATCAGCATTTGCTTTTCAATAACCCTTTTTGAAAAAGTGGTTATTAAATTTATTATCAATGTAGCCAGTAGTTTTCAACTGGAACTTTTGGCAACATATAGGGACATTTTTTATTTTAAGTTGTGCGGGCTCACTCGCTCATTCATGTCTGACTCTTTCTATCACACATACTGTAGCCCACCAGGCTCCTCTGTCCATGGGATTTCTCAGACAAGAATACAGGAGTGGGTTGCCATTTTCTCCTCCAGGGAATCTTCTAGACCCAAAGATTGAAGCTGAGTCTCCAGGTAGAAAAACACTACCTTATACACAGTGAAGAATTATTCTTAAGAAAATGATACAAATGAACTTACTTACAAAATGTAAATAGAGTCACAGACATAGAAAACAAATCTATAGTTACCAAAGGGGATTAGGGAGGAGGAATAAATCAGGAATTTGGGATCAACTTGTACATTAAAAAGCAGAGATATTACTTTGCCAACAAAGGTCCGTCTAGTCAAGGCTATGGTTTTTCCAGTGGTCATGTATGGATGTGAGAGTTGGACTGTGAAGAAAGCTGAGCACCGAAGAATTGATGTTTTTGAACTGTGGTGTTGGAGAAGGCTCTTGAGAGTCCCTTGGACTGCAAGGAGATCCAATCAGTCCATCCTAAAGGAGACCAGTCCTGGGTGTTCATTGGAAGGACTGATGCTGAGGCTGAAACTCCAATACTTTGGCTACCTCATGCCAAGAGTTGACTCACTGGAAAAGACCCTGATGCTGGGAGGGATTGGGGGCAGGAGGAGAAGGGGACGACAGAGGTGAGATGGCTGGATGGCATCACCGACTCGATGGACATGAGTTTGAGTAAACTCCGGGAGTTGGTGATGGACAGGGAGGCCTGGCGTGCTGTGATTCATGGGGTTGCAAAGAGTCGGACATGACTGAGTGACTGAACTGAACTGAACTGAACTGTACATACTACTTTATATAAAATAATCAATAAGGACCTACTGTATAGGGCAAGGAACTATACTCAATGTTTTGTAATAAGCTATAAGGAAAAAATCTGAAAAAAATTTATGTATGAATAACTGAACCACTTTGCTGAATGTCTGAAACTAACACAACATTGTAAATCAACTGTACTTCAACTGAAAAAAAGAGGAATTATTCAACTAAAAATCTCCAAATCCCAATAGAGCTGAGATTGAGAAACTTGTATAAACAAATTGGATTGGGGAATACTTTGAAGCTCTTTGAAGGTCTTTGTCTATATCCAGATAATTAATATTTTTTATGTATTCATGAAAATACCTTCATCTTTCTCATGGTAACCACTAGATGATGCTCTCTTAGCCTGGTTAAAAATAACCATTGCCACACTTTTTAAATGATCTAAAATATTCAGTGATTCAGACAGCTTTATTGGATTGTCAGGGCCTATTATTATTTCAGTAGAGCTACCATGAAGATTTCATTACAGAAAGCTGAATAAATGATCTAATACATTCTTGTAGCTCCAGGCTAGGTACTAAATTGATATGCTTTTCCAGGTGAAGTAAAAAATACTGGGTAAAATTGCACAAAAGATAACAAATATTGAGTGACCATCCCAGTGACCTGGTAGAATGAAGACTCTGGTCACCTGTCCCCATGCCTATGTACATGGGTACATGTTTTGTGAATGTGTGAACCAAAAGTAGATTTTCATCATAACCAGCTCATCCTAGCCAGAGAGAACAAATTTCATAAGGGGAAAATTTGGGGGAAAATGTAGTACTTTCTCAGCTAAAAGGTACTTCTTTTCAATAAATAAAGCTTCTAATTATCATCAGGATTTAGTCTAACCCTACTTTCATCTGGGGAACAATTATTGGCAATAATGGTTTGAACTAGAATGTGTTCTAGTTCCTCATGCTCTCCTCAAATCCAAAGCAGCATATACAAATGTCTACTAGCTAAGGGATCTCCAGAGAAATCAAACTCAACATATTTGTAATTGAGATTACCCAGGGTCCCTCCCCATCCTCCGTGATCCATGGCACTTGCCAAAAAGTCATCCTAAATGCTTTCTCTGCCTCAGCCCACACTCTCCATCACTATCTGTTATCAGGTACGTTCTTTCTTCTTCCTTTTGTTGCCCTTCCCAACACACTATCCTTGTTAGGCCCTCATTTTCTTTTGCCTGAAAGACTCATAGCCTCATAATTGATCTTTTTATCTTTCTATCATCCTCTTCCTGTCATTCTTTAAAATTTTGTGATGCTTCTCTGCTTACACCAACAGCTTTTCATTGCCTATAAAACATCTCACTTCCAAATGTCCATGGTCTACCTCCTCCATATCCTGTATCCTTGGGGATAAATCCCTCCAATCATCCACGTATACTCTGCATTTTAGATGTAAAGAGCTACTAACTATACCTGTTCTTGGCCTGTAGGTCTCCTCTTCCCCCTCTTTGTGATGAACCCCAACTCCTCCTGCAGATCTTTCTTGTTAATCCTTTCCTAATTCCCTATTTCCAAAATTGTTTCTCCTTTAGCTAGCTGTTGTCTCTTTTTTTATGTGTCTGTTACAGCATTATCATATACACTTCAATTATTTATATGTATGCTGTCTTTCCTGCCATTTTATAGTGGCATGATGGAAACAGCTGTTTCAGGAAGAATAATTTGGCAATAACTTGCGACATAAACTGAAATGGAAAAGACTGGAGCCATATCCTGATTGAAGCAAGCAGAATAAAATCCTGGCAGGAACCATTTCATTACAATTACAAAATATATAAATATATGATTACAATTGTGAGAACCGCTCAAAAGGAGACAAGGGTCCAATAAAAGTATATAAATAGGTACCTAACATAGTCTGAGCATTTGGAAAATGTTTCCCTGGGGATGATGAGGCATGAAGATGAGTAACATGTTCTGTGGAGAACTAAGTGAGGCTCTGATATGGATGTTAAACGGAAAAGATAAGGTGTCTGAGCTCTAAAAAGGGAGGGCAGAGAATGGCAAAAATAAAGCGAGGGAGACTGCTCATGAGAGGGAAAGAACAAAATAAATTTCTAATTTCATTTTAGAGAAACATTAAATGATTGTTTAATGTAATTCTTTCATCGAAAATGCAATTTTAAACATATCCTTTGTGTCTTATTTATTATTGAGAATTTTTAAATATTGAAATAAGCAGGTAGTATTTTCTAACTGAAGTTAGAAAAGAAAGTCTGTTTTCCAATCTACTAGTGATTTCCAACTACTAGTGATTAATAAAAACGTCATAAATATTAAGCTTTGTTCCTCTGCATCAGTTTAGCATTCCCCCATCACCTAGCCATACGGCCTCTGCTTTGCTAAATGGAGTGACATGAGGCTATTTAGATTTCTTAGAGTGTTGGCTGTTCTGACGCACAGGAGATTCTGCACGGCCACAGTGAGCTTCATGTTAGTGCATTTCTGCATCCAATTAGAGACATGAAATTACCCATCTTTCGGAACTCCTTTCCATGTGTTTTTCCTCTTTTGTTGTGTTGGCTTGTTTTTCTTCCCCACTGATTTTTCTCTTGCGTTAAATACGGTTATTACATAGATAAATTCATGCCATGAAGGGAAAACTTTTATTATCACCTTTATTTTACTTTGTTAACTGCGTGAATGAAATAGTGAATTCTGACAAGCATTCCTGGCTTAGCGTAGCACTTAACATAGCACTGCTCTCAAGGAGATTGTATATTGATGTAGAAGGTCTGAAAGAAGCAAAGACAAAAAATAAAGGCAGGAGGGGCAGGCAGTCAATCCACTGACAGCCTTTAAACTAAAGTTGATGACTTTAAACTTGATCCGTAATGCCATGGTTTCTACAGCCTCATGAGGAGGGTGACTCCCAGCAAAGAAGATAGTTGTGCCAGTGATGATACCCTAGAGAGAAGTTTGTTGAGAAGGAAGTTATAAATGTCCAAAGGAAAGCTAATCAGCTTCCCAGACAAGATGGAATGTGTTCCAAATTTCAAAAGATGGTCAGGGCTTCATTCATGTGGTTTTCGGTAGCTCATGTTGTTATTATCCTTCAGGCCTCATTATCCCCAGGGAAACATTCCCTAAACGCTCAGACTGTGTTAAGTACCTATTTATATACTCTTATTGCACCTTCATCTTCTGTTTAGCAGTTCTCACAATTGCAATCCAATATTTATATATTTTGTTGACCCAAGAGCTTCCTTCCATAGTCATTTAGGGGATCGTGGGAACGGGGCGTAAGACTGTGTTTTAAACCAGAGTGTGTACAGAGCTTTGTACAAGGCTTGTAACATAATAGGCACTCAGTCAATTCTTATGTGATATATTATTCTCATTGGGAAAAAGAAAATCATCAGACACAATAAATAATCATGTACCTCTTGCAGAAACATATTAAATTCATTCTAGCAACTTCCAGACTTGTGTCTTAAGCCCTGATTGCTCTTCCTTTTTACTTGTATCATCATCACTGCCTTAAATTAAAACAGGGTGTTCTCATGGCCAAGATGAAACTCATTGTCTTACTTTTAAGATCTATTCCTCTTCTTCTGTTCTTTGATTAGAAAGAAGGTCTAATGGATTCAGTTCAGTTCAGTCGCTCAGTCGTGTCTGACTCTTTGCGACCCCATGAATTGCAGCACACCAGGCCTCCCTGTCCATCACCAACTCCCGAGTTCACCCAAACTCATGTGCATCGAGTCGGTGATGCCATCCAGCCATCTCATCCTCTGTCGTCCCCTTCTCCTCCTGCCCCCAGTCCCTCCCAGCATCAGGGTCTTTTCCAGTGAGTCAATTCTTCGCATGAGGTGGCCAAAGTTTTGGAGTTTCAGCCTCAGCATCAGTCCTTCCAATGAACACCCAGGACTGGCCTCCTTTAGAATGGACTGGTTGGATCTCCTTGCAGTTCAAGAGACTCTCAAGAGTCTTCTCCAACACCACAGTTCAAAAACATCAATTCTTCGGTGCTCAGCTTTCTTCACAGTCCAACTCTCACATCCATACACGACCACTGGAAAAACCATAGCCTTGACTAGATGGACCTTTGTTGGCAAAGTAATATCTCTGCTAAAATTTTAATGTGCTATCTAGGTCGGTCATAACTTTACTTAAGAAGTAAGTGTCTTTTAATTTCATGGCTACAATCACCATCTGCAGTTATGTTGGAGCCAAAAAAAATAAAGTCTGACACTATTTCCACTGTTTCCTCATCTATTTCCCATGAAGTGATGGGACCAGATGCCATAATCTTCGTTTTCTGAATGTTGAGCTTTAAGCCAATGTTTTCACTCTCCTCTTTCACTTTCATCAAGAGGCTTTTTAGTTCCTCTTCACTTTCTGCCATAAGGGTGGTGTCATCTGCATATCTGAGGTTATTGGTATTTCTCCCTGCAATCTTGATTCCAGCTTGTGCTTCTTCCAGCCCAGCGTTTCTCATAATGTACTCTGCATGGAAGTTAAATAAGCAGGGTGACAATATACAGCCTCAACATACTCCTTTTCCTATTTGGAACCAGTCTGTTGTTCCATGTCCAGTTCTAACTGTTGCTTCCTGACCTGCATGTAGGTTTCTAATGGATTACTCCCCAGTTATCCAAACTAAAAACATGGACGTCACTGTGTTCATCTCCCTTTATTTCAACTCACTCCTTCATCACCAGGTTCTCTTTTACCTGCTAATGAATTTTTATATCAGACACTTCCATTCTGTCTTTGCTAACACTGCCCATTAATGTAGTCTGCTATCAGGACCTCATATGATCTGCACATCACTGGTTTCTGTATAATCCACCCAGAATGACTTTATGTGAGTGTTTGTTGGATTGCTTTCATTGCTATAGTAGCACAGTACTTCCTTTTTTGCAAGACTCATAAATTACACCAAAACCCTTTGGGTGGCTGATATTCAGTTCCAAAGTTTTATGATGACCCCAAGTATAAAAATGCAAAATTCTACCTTTGTGATGTTTCTTCCTGAGCGATGGCTGAGTCACAAAACGATGAATTTGCCTAATTTGCATGAAAGAAACATTTAAAATTCCTCTAAGATTTCTTGAAATCTGAGCTGACGATTGCATGATAATTCACAGTAAATCATCTCACAAAACAGGTAAGCTTTCAATGTATCACAATACATGAGGGATTAGTGTCATTTAGTTATTAATTTTTAACCCAGGCAAAAGTTAGTAAAATATATGTGCCTACAGCTACAGAAGTCTCAAAATCTGTTGAGTAGTCAAAATTATTCAACGTACCCTTATGATACAGTTTTTCTAAATTTGCAATGGCCCTTCTGGCCCCTGCCGCCTTGATGGAAAACGCATGCTCTTGTCTGTGCTGTTATTTCTGAACAGCATATATTGGTGTCTGATGCAACATGGTACTGGTGTTACCATGGTAATTCCTCGTGTAATAACAAGAACATCAAGAATACGAGCAGCTTGCTGTTCTCTTTGAGTTTAGTCTGTTTCCTTTGAGTTCTCTATGAGTTTAGTTTATTTTCTTTCTTCGCCCTCTCTCCCGCTGTCTCTCTCTCTCCTACTTTAGGAAACCATCGCCCATGACACCAAGAGTAACACAATCACATGTTCACTTTCTGTTATTTGTTGGTACAACTCACACTCTGCTTGCAAAGGAATTCTTGGACACTTTGACTTGTAAGAGATTTTGCTTCTCCCTGACATTTCTTTTTGTCGGTAAAGGTTTCTAACCTCTGGAGGAAAAATCATTTGAATCCTCAGGCTGGTACATGTCAGAAATCCTGTATGATAAACTGTGGAGACAGAACATTCTAGCTCTAGTGTTGCCTTGTCTCTGACTTCAGTCTGTGTTCAAAATCACCTCAAAACCAAGTTGGAAAATGAAAATTAATTGTCACATCCCTAGTAATTTTTACTGTACCAGTCTAGGCACTCCATGTCAGACTTGGAGATAAAGTACTACAGGGATGATTGACTTTAAGTTACTCAGGACCTAATGATGTTTATAAAGATCTTTTCATCTTTGCAGGGTATTGAAAAAAATGGCCTGCAGTGTGACAAAGGAGATATTGTATAAGAGCAATTCAAAGGAAGTACACTGTCCAAGCACTTAATGATACAAATTCAAATATACAGACTAAGCCAAACAGGAGAGATAAAGGGGGGAGAAATAGCAATTCAAATAGGCATTCTGCTTTCTCTACCTGCTGCCTCCATGAATGGATCCATGCTCACTAGTAAGTGTGAGATAGGAGAGACACTCTCTCCCTATCTCAGTCCCCTTGGACCTGTTGTGGCATGAACATCTTGACTTCCATTTGGGTAATTTAAAGGATTCTCCATAGCAATATTGACTAGACTAGTTTTTGCCCCAGAGGCTGATATTTGAATGTAGACTAAGTAATACCTGACTCCACTGAATTACTGTACCATCAAAAGATGTATTTATGTTTATAGACATTCTTGTATTAGATTTGAGAAGGAACTCCAGTGTCGATAGTAAATATAAAAGGAAAAGGGAAGTCGCTCAGTCGTGTCCAACTCTTTGCTACCCCATGGACTGTAGCCCACCAGGCTCCTCTGTCCATGGGATTTTCCAGGCGAGAGTACTTGAGTGGGTTGCCATTTCCTTCTCCAGGGGATCTTCCCCACCCAGGGATCGAACCCGGCTCTCCTGCATCGTAGGCAGATGCTTTACCGTCTGAGCCTCAGGGAAGTCAATAGTAAATATAATGAGCCTTATTTGCTGAGTTAAACATATACTAAGATTGCACGTACAGCAGGAAGAAAAGCTTTCATATAAGAAAGTTCTAGATGCAAGAACATTTTAGTTCATGATCCAGCTGAGCTACATTCTTCTGTTTAACTTCCTGTAAGTATTCATTCAATATCATACATATGGAACTGTAGAATACAAGATGGTCACACAAAGAGCCTGTACCTGTGGAGCTGATAGTCTGAAGAGAGAACACAAGTACTAAATATAAATAACTGATTGACAAGATCCAAGTATCTGTAAATTCATTTATTTATTCATTCACTCATTCAACAAACATTTACCGAACAGGATTTGAATTCAAAACTCTCAGCTAAGGATTGTAAAACTGGGTA
This sequence comes from Bubalus kerabau, assembly GCF_029407905.1. NCBI lineage: Eukaryota > Metazoa > Chordata > Mammalia > Artiodactyla > Bovidae > Bubalus > Bubalus kerabau. Next base: position 21,789,426 of record NC_073641.1, read on the forward strand.
AGACAAATTTCCAGCCTACAGGAAGATCCACAGCTTAATTGCTCAGACAAAAATTCAAATTAAAAAATTGAATTATAACCACATAAAGACTTGAATGATCCTCTAGGGGCACATAGGGCCAAACACAAGCACTTGTTCAGAGAAGCTTTTACAAATTGAGTCATGAAAGAGGATGAGCCATTCTACTGAAAGGCAGTGCCTAAGGGAACCGCTAGGAAAGAATGAACTCCTATTATAGAGCACTTTGTAGTTTACACAGTAGGTTTCCGTATATCATCACCTTTGGTTCTTACATCAACTGATAAGAAAGCTAAGGCTTCAAGGGCCTTGTTCACGGCCATAGGGCTACTTCAATACTAGCGTTGGTATCTGAAACTAGTCATCTCTCTCTACGTTTTATACTCTATATCCAGAGGAAAAGTAGAAGCAAAACACTATCAGCTCTGAGAAGGGAGAATGTACTTCTAACTGGGGATGCCATAAGTGGGCAAAATGACATTTAGTCTTGAAGTTCGCACTTAGTTTTGTGGAGCTGAGAATCTGGCAAAGGTATGGATTATAGAAAAGTAAGTAAACATTTATAGGAAAAAAAAATAAGTGTGGCCAAAACTTAATGAACTTGCGAGGCAATCATGGGAAATAAAATTGAAGAGAGTGAGACTGTATTTTTAGGCTCATGAGAACCTAGCTAAGGAATTTTTTTTTTCTAAAATAAGCTATTGAAGATTTTTGAGCAGGGGAATTCTATGATCTTGGCTTCACTTAATAGAGAATCAAATGGCACCTATAAAGGCATAGTTTGGAGCAGCAGATGATAAGTAAGGAGACCAGTGGGAGTAGTGATAGCAATAATCTACTCTAGAAGTAGTAGTAATACCCTGTACAAAATGATGGAGCATTCATTTATGTTATACCTTTTGTGTATTTTATATTTTCTACAATGTATAAAAATTTACAAGGAAAAGTAAATTTCTTTTAAAGAGAGTGTATAGGGTCTAACATGGAATGGTACATGTAGTAATAAAATCGATAGGAGGGAAACATGGAAGAAGGATCAGCAAGACTTGAAAAGTTTTATAAGAAATAAAAAGAAGATGCTGTTACCTTGGTGATACCTAGACACCACCAGTATTCCTGAATTTATGGCAAAAGAATTGTAGTTAACAGAAACAGAGACTAAGAAGTGGAACATTAGGTTTGAGAGTAAAAATGACTTATTGATGAACAAACTGGTTTTGAGAATTTGTCAGGAAAAGTGAATGGAGAAGAGCAAACAGATATCTAACAAAGAGTTAAAAAAAAAAAAAAAGAAAAAGTCAGGGTTGGGGATATGAAAACCAAAGAGGACCAAGCAGAGGTCCTCGGGGAAACATCTACATGTGTGAGTTAACCTTAAGTTTGGCAAAGTCAGAGTCAATTACCTTTTGTGTATTTGTTTCCAATTCAGAACTTTATTTTCATCCTGCAATATACTGTGCAGACCTCTAAATGTAGCTTGTATAGAGGATAAATAATTTACAGAAACATCTAAAATACATCAGACTTTGTTACTAAATATTTTATTGCTGAGGTCACTAGATTTGGCTAAGTTGTAAGATACATAAATTGCCAGGCTTTGCAAAATGGCATTTATTTTTAAACTGATGATGGATTTCAAATCAAATTGTCATATTGGATCCTGAACCTTTTTGGAACCAACAAATGCTTTCACAAAGCAAATATTGATAAGATGATCTGTTCTACTATTATTAGTTTCTCAAATAAATATTAATGAGAATGTTGAAATGTTGCAGTTGTCAGAAATAAACCAAAATTGGCCTAATGATTAGGGATGTGCTGACTCTGAATAGGGGTACATAATTCTGGATTTATAGGGAACAGAGAAGCAACCAACAAAAAATAATGTGCCACGACCTAGTCAATGGAGAAAAGGATGTTCATAGCCACACAGTGAGAATTAACTATGAGATTGTGTTCCATCCTTTTCTGTTGCGCTGCTGGTAAAAAACAATGTTAAAATAGCCCCTTTCTTGTAACCAAACATTTCTTACTGGAAATTCAATAGGCACGCTTTTCTCTTGTTTGGCCATATATGGGTATTTGTCTTACTGCCTTTTAGTAGTTCTGAAAACAATTTTATCAGTAGTTCAATACATTCTTTTTCCAGGAGCTTGGGTGTATTATTGAGGTTGTTTCAAATGCACTTAATGTCCTCTCTAATGGATATGTTTATTTGTTTCACAAAACCTTCTTTTCTCTTGGCCAGAGAAGTTACTTTTATATGCCTTATGAGTGTCTCATAACCTGTAGATTATGGCACTTTATTATTTCATACATACTTTTAAAATGATATATGTCATATATAACTTGTAAGTAAAGAGCGATGAAAAAATTATTGCTTGTGATCTCTTCATATAGAACTGTTATAAACAATGCATAGTAAATGATAAACAATACTTTAATAATTAGAAATTAGAATGGAGTGGAGTAGATCAGTTTATCTGTGGCACTGAGACTTCATATAGAATAGTCTCAAAAATTAAAATATATCTTGGAGGTTGAAATATTCATACAGATATCAGATAACTGTGGAAATATAATTTTATTAGAGTTCTTTATAGTGGCATTTGGCTATAAATCCACTGATCTGAAGTTTCTGTGGGTAGATTCTAAGTATGTCCAGCCCCTGGCTTAGAGAATGGGAAAAACAAAACAAAACACTACTCTTCTTGGCTTGCAAGGAGACATGAACTTCCTACTTCTTACCTGACCCATTCCGGGAGAAGTCAGATGTTTACTCTGACCAATATAAAAAATCTGGGTAATTCCAATTTGGGAGACATATTGCTTTAGATACATGGAACCCTGAAAATCGGTAGAATTTTACATTTATTTTCTTGATAAATGATGTTGCCTGAATTTTTGTCATACCCAACAATTCACAGTCCTCAGCTCTCCCACTTTTTTTTTCCATTTAGTTGAAATCGTCTACCTTCTATCTATTACACATATAGCTCTTAGAAGAGCAGATGTCTGGATTATTATCCATAGTTCTCAAACACACCAAAGTTTCACTATCAAACTATAATCCCCCATAAAAAATCCAGGCATATAAGGCTATGCCGTGATGTAGAATAACGCCTGGTTTTCTAGTTATTATTTTCTTAGAACAGCTCTGAGCAGTTCTTATTGGGCTCTCCTCTGGGGCTCTTTGATAAATCACTTCTAGATTGAGATTGACATGAAGAGAGAGCTTGAGACAAAAGATGGAAAACAGCTATGAACAAAATAATTCTCCTCTGAAAGATAAACAAATACAAGACATACCAAGAAAACGTAGTTGGAGTCGTTGCTTTCCTTGGATGTTGTGGAAGAGTTAGATGAACAATGCAGTCACACCCAGGGTGTGTCATCTCATTGACTGAAGACAAATTTTATATTCTCTAGAGATGTTGTCAAAAATAATGATCCAGGATGGAATAATAAGTAACTTGTGTTCCCTTAACTGGGTCATTTGTCTCATCATGCTGTTGACCTCTCATTTATTTATTTCTCAGTGTTTAGACCTGTGCTGGCCAATAGAAATACTATGGAAGGAACATTTGTAATTTAAAATATTCTACTATCACTTAAAAAAAATAAGTTTAAACAGATAAAATTAACTTCAAAATATAATCAATATATAATCAATGATTAATAGTGTAAGCAATATATAATTATTAATGAAATATTGAAAATTCTATCCTCATTCTAGTCCTTTGAAGTCCTGTATGTATTTTATATACATATTAATTTCGATGCTAACTTTCTGTCAATCATGCTTGATCTAAATTTCAGTTCACTTCACTTCAGTCGCTCAGTCGTGTCTGACTCTGCCACCCCATGGACTGCAGCACACCAGGCTTCCCTGTCCATCACCAACTCCCAGAACTTTCTCAAACTCATGTCCATCGAGTTGGTGATGCCGTCTCGATGGCATCTCAATCTAAATTTAGATTTCATAAAATTTGCAATTGAAAATGTAGAATCACTTAACTCAGGTTTCAAATTTCCAGTAATCAGCTATCAATTATAAAATTTAAATATTAACTACTATTTTTATCATGTAATTCCACTCTTCAAATCCTTTCTTCATTGCCCATCACTCCCCAATGAAGCCTGTCTTGACAATTCTTGCTCATGATTGGGAACCCAAATGCTGACATCCTTTCTGCATTACTGTGATGGTCAGTCAGAATTCTGCCACAGCCCCAGAGCATTATTCCATGTACTGTGGACCTGAAGCCCCACAAAGACTGAGGCTATTTTGTTGCCATATCTATTTCTTGAATTTTTTGTTTATTTCTTTTATGTTTTGATATCTCTATGATGCAGCACAGTGGTTCCTTGATAAATTCTCTTTTGTTGTATGAGCTATCAAGTTGGACACCACTGAAGTGACTTAGCACATGAGGTATCCAACGACTCTCCTGTGTCTGTCACTCAAAGTCTCTAAAATTAGACCCAGCCTACTGTTCTGATCTTATCTTTGGCTTCTCAGTCATATAGTTTATCTCTAAACAAATTGGTTTGTAGCTGTCTCTTAGATATGCCTTCTGTATTTCCATCCCCTTGTCTCGGCTCACCATCTCCTCTCCTGAAGTATCCTTCTCTCCTCTTGACCTGCCCAAATTCTACCATTTTTTTCCAAGATCCAGCTCATCCTTCTGCCGTGGTAATATGCATGGAGCATCACGTGCTCCACCATGTTGCAGAGTCAGAATTACATGACTTCAACGAAGGAAACTAAGCTTGGAGTCCAAGTAGATCTGTTTGTTTTCTGGCCTTCTCTGAGCCTCATATTCCTTCTCTATGTAATTAGAGTAATAAAGCCTAAGTTTCAGGATTGTCTTGAATATTATGATGAATGCATATATTGGCACTCAGTGAGAGTTCAGGCAGAATATGTGAGATCTGTTGTTTTCCGTGTGACCATGGGGCATCTAATCATGCAGCTTTTACAATATCTTTTACTGTGAGATTTCACTGTCATTTGGATCACTCTGCAATACAGCATTCTACAATACAATCCAATACAATACAGATCACTCTACAATACAAATAACATTTACATGCTTTATTCCAAACCAGACTACAAGTCTCTAGGCTAAACTAACACCTAGTTGAATTGTAGACACACATACATAAACAGATATATATGTATGTACGTATTGACAATTAGAGAGAGGATGTATAATGACTTATGTATATTGAGTCATTTAATGTTCCCTGTGTGCATGCGTGCGTGCTGTCCCTTCAGTCGGGTCCGACTCTTTGCCACCCTAGGGACTGTAGCCCATCAGGCTCTTCTGTCCATGGGATTCTCCAGGCAAGAATTCTAGAGTGGGTTGCCATGCCCCCATCCAGGGGATCTTCCCGACCCAGGGGTTGAACCCCCATCTCTTAAGTCTCCTGCATTGGCAATTGGGTTCTTGATCACTAGCACCACCTAGGAAGCCCTAATCTTCCCTAAAAAGCACCATTTTATAAGGAAGTTGATAATGTTCCTAGAAAATGAAGTCTGTCACTGTTTCCATTGTTTCCCCATCTATTTGCCATGAAGGGATGGAACCGGATGCCATGATCTTAGTTTTTTGCAACTATAAGTGAAATGATTATTTACTTGTTGGTATACAATCAATGTGCATGCAGTTTGTATAGATGGTCAAGGCAAAGATTGCCAGTGCAAAGTAACAGCCTCTCGTTGCTTAAGTTCAGGTTAATCATTAATATTTTTCCATGGATCAATACCCCTTAGAAGCAAAAATTGTAGTCGTGCTCTTCAACTCCATGTGTTTGCCAAGTGTGAAAATCCTTGGGCCAGACTTACTGGAGCTTTGTGTTATGCTTTTCATTATGAGCTTTTCTTAGCTCTTCTCTTTGAAGAGTTCTTCCCCCTCCCCGTGCTCCTCAGCCTGCCCTGAGAGAATGGGTGAGGTATACTTTCACACCTCACCTGCCCTGAGGTGTGTAAGTACAGTGGGATGGGGCCTGGGGGGAGTTCTTTTAATGCTGCTTGGTTTTTAACTTAATGTTCCTCTTCAATTGAAAGTTAATCTGTTATATTCCCTGAAATGAAATAATGATAAGCAAAAGAAAGACAAGACAACCTTTCTAAGTGTGTGACTTATGAGTCCCAAAAGTGATTTTTTTTTTTTTAAGTATGGAACTTTGCATTTAATTTAAAAGGTGAAATATGTTAGTATCCCCTTGGAAACATTCTGTTGTTGTTGAGTCACTCAGTCATGCCCAACTGTTTGCAGCCCCATGGGATTTCCCAGGCAAGACTAGTGGAGTGGGTTGGCATTTCCTTCTCCAGGGGGTCTTCCCAACTCAGGAATTGAACCAGCATCTCCACATCTCCTGCATTGCAGGCAGATTCTTTACCATGAAGCCACCAGGGAGGCAACATTAAATTTTTTCAAAAGAATTACCATTAAGGAGTTGATAAATATTTTAAATTTTAAAACATCCTATAAAACTGCATCCTAGAAATATAAAGCCTCCTGCTCTTATCCCTCTCAATGAAACCCTCTTGTATTCATAGACTGGGTCTGATTTACCATTGTATGCCTTCTACCGCTAAAGCTTACAAAAATAGGTATGCAATAGTTATTTAATAAGTAAGTTAGTTAATTGATGAATCAGTTCAGTGCAGTCACTCAGTCGTGTCCGACTCTTTGCGACCCCATGAATTGCAGCACGCCAGGCCTCCCTGTCCATCACCAACTCGCGGAGTTTACTCAAACTTATGTCCATCAAGTCGGTGATGCCATCCAGCCATCTCATCTTCTGTCGTCCCCTTCTCCTCCTGCCTCCAGTCCCCCGCAGCATCAGGGTCTTTTCCAATGAGTCAATTCTTTGCATGAGGTGGCCAGAGTTTTGGAGTTTCAGCCTCGGCATCATTCTTTTCAAAGAACACCCAGGACTGATCTCCTTCAGAATGGACTGATTGGATCTCCTTGCAGTCCAAGGGACTCTCAAGAGTCTTCTCCAACACCACAGTTCAAAAGCATCAATTCTTCAGTGCTCAGCTTTCTTCACAGTCCAACTCTCACATCCATACATGACCACTGGAAAAACCATAGCCTTGACTAGACGGACCTTTGTTGGCAAAGTAATGTCTCTGCTTTTTAATATGCTAAGTTGGTCATAACTTTCCTTCCAAGGAGTAAGCATCTTTTAATTTCATGGCAGCAATCACCATCTGCCGTGTGCATTAATATACAGTATTTGTTTTTCTCCTTCTGACTTACTTCATTCTGTATAAGAAGCTCTAGGTTCATCCACTTTATTAGAACTGACTCAAATGCATTCCTTTTTACGGCTGAGTGATAGTCCACTGTATATATGTACCACAACATCTTTATCCATTCATCTGTCAGTAGATGTCTAGGTTGCTTCCATGTCCTAGCTATTATAGATAGTGCTGCAGTGAACACCAGGGTACATGTGTCTTTTTCAGTTATGGCTTCCTCAGGGTATATGCCCAGTAGTGGGCTTGTTGGGTCATATGGTAGTTTTATCCATAGCTTTTTAAGGAATCTCCATACTGTCTTCCATAGTGGCTATATCAAGTTACATTCCCACCAACAATGCAAGAGGGTTCCTTTTCCTCCACCCTCTCCAGGATTTACTGTTTGTATATTTTTTGATGCTGGCCATTCTATTCAATGTGAAGTGATATCTCGTCGTTTTGATTTGTGTTTATCTAATAATGAGTGATATTGAGCATCTTTTCATGTGTTTCTTGGTCATCTATATGTCTTCTTTGGGGAAGTGTCTGTAGATCTTCTGCCCACTTTTTGGTTGAGTTTGTTTTTTCTCATATTGAACTGCATGAGCTGCTTGTTTATTTTGGAGATTAATTCTTTCTCAGTTGTTTGATTCGCTTTATTTTCTACCATTCTGAGGTTGTCTTTTCAGCTTGTTTATAGTTTCCTTTGCTGTGAAAAAGCTTTTAATTAGGTCCCTTTTGTTCATTTCTTTTTTTCCCCATTACTCTAAGAGGTGGGTCATAGAGGATCTTCCTGTGATCTATGTCAAGGAGTCATACTACCTATGTTTTCCTCTAAGAGCTTTATATTTTCTGCCCTTACATTTAAGTCTAATCCATTTTGAGTTTATTTTTGTGTATGGTGTTAGGAGGTGTTCTAGTTTCATTCTTTTACATGTAGCTGTCCAGCTTTCCCAGCACCACTTATTAGAGAGGCTATCTTTTCTCCATTGTATATTCTTGCCTCCTTTGTCAAAGATAAGGTGTCCATAGGTGCATGGATAAATTTTTTTTTAATGTTTTGAGCATACTTTTGTTATGGACTGAATTTTGTCCCCTCAAATTTCATATTTTAAAATCCTAATCCCCAGAACCTCAAAAAGTCACTGTATTTGGAGGTAAAGATGATTAAGTTAAACAACTATGTTAAAGGCAATTAGGATGGGCCCTAATCCAGTATGACTTGTATCCTTATAAGAAGAGGAAATTTGGCAACAGAAAGAGAAACATCAGACATTTGCACACACAGGCTGACGACCGTGTGAACGCATAGCAAGAAGGGGGCCATCTGTAAACCAAAAAGAGAGGCCTCAGAAGAAACCAAACCTCCTGACATTCTGATCGTGGATTTTTATCCTTCAGAACTGTGAAGAAACAAATCTCTATTGTTTAAGCCTCCTGGTCTGTGGCGTATGCTATGGCAGCAGGAGGAAACCAATGCAGCCTTTTAAACTGCGGCCTTTGAAAATCCTGTCTTAAAATGATGGCGAGGGAATAGAAGGGTATAAATTCCCAAGAATAGAGAGATGAGAAAGGAAACAGCTGGAGATGAGAGAGAAGCATTTTAGAAATGGAAAATAGAGAACTGGAATTAGCAAGACTGAGAATGCTAATTACAAAATGCTCACAGAGGAGGGTGTTAGTGGAGGAACTTAAAAATAGGTGGAGATTGATGGAAAATCTGCATATGAAGTAGATGTTTCCACAGGTCCTCCTCTCAGCCTGCACAGCCTGCACTTCATTCTCATCACAATATTGGAAATTTATTCTGTGAAGAAATTAAGCATGAGAGGTTATGACTTGGAGATACCAGGTACAGTGGAAGGTGAGAAATTTAATGAAAGTATCAGATGTATGGTAGTGGTTTAGTTGCTAAATTGTGTCTGACTCTTGCGACCCCATGGACTGTAGCCTGATTCTCCAGGTAAGAATTCTAGAGTGGGTTGCCATTTCCTTCTCCAGAGGATCTTCCCAACCCAAGAATCGAACCTGGGTCTCCTGCATTACAGGCAGATTCTTTATCAACTGAGCTATGAGGGAAGCCCACATCAGATGCATAGAAAAGCTCTGTCTTCCTTGTAGCACGTTGGGACAAGAACTCTGCAAGTTAGTTTCATAATGCCAAGGCAGGAGATTGAAGATTCCCCCCAAAATGGAATCACCACTCAGAGAAGAGACCTACAGATACTGGCATTATATGACTGCCCAGTGAAAAATCCAAGGCTGTTTATTTCCGAGTTAACCTACAGTGAATCCCAAGACTCTGCAAGCCCACTTAAGACATGCACAACTCCTAGTCAGCATTTTAGTGTGTCCCTCTTTAAAATGAATGGACTGCCAAGCCTACATAAATGTTTTCCTCTAAGGAAACTCCCCAACATAAAGTATAAAACAAATGAAAATAATAAATAAATAGATAATTTAAGAAACAAATGGAAGTTGCAGGAAAAATATGATATTCTCAAGAGAACAAACTTATTAAATTCATTAAACAAGATGATAACATGCAAAATTAGCAAGAGAAAAACAGCTGTTAAAACTTAAGACAAGGATAAATGAAATTTTAAAAATCAATAGAAAAGTTGAAAAATAAAGTTTTAGAAATCTATCAACAAAAAGATGAAAAGATGAACAACAGAAGGTAATTATAAAAAACAGTTCTGTTAGTAAGCTCTAGATACTAGGAGTTGGAGAAAGAAAAATGGAGGAAATGAACTCATCAAAGAAATAACAGAAAAATGTCATCAAATTGAAGAACATATTTTTCTTCATTAAAAAGGCCCATAAGTACCTAGAACAATGAAGAAAACAAATGCATACAAAAGATATATCTTGATATTTCTGATAGTGATTCATGAACTATTGATTTTATCCTCTAAAAAAGCATATTAATGCTTAGGAGACAATGGAGCAATGCATTCAAAATTCTAAATGAAAATAATTTGCAACCTGGCATTCTATAACTAGCTAACTCATCACTCTAGTATGAGGAAATGGATAAAATAATTGATCTGCTTGACCCAGGCAGAAAATATATTACACAGAACTGTTAAAATTACTTTAGAGATTTCTGGAATAGCTAGTGATAATGTCTCATAAAATTAAGCAAATAAAAAGGAGGCAGTTTATAACTTCAGAAAAAAAAAAGGTTATTCAACAAATGGAACATAAGCATGGCACACTATTTGACTTATAGTAACATTCCTCCCCAGGGTTAAAAAGACAAAAGCTGAATTTCCATTTAACCATCAATTGTTATGTAACTTCATTGAGAAGATAGAAGAAAGTGAGGAAGTGAGATGATTTAAGTGTGAAATCCTCATTGTTCATAATGGGAAGTCAGAGGTTAGTTAGTTAGTTCATTCAGTCGCTCAGTCATGTCCAACTCTTTGTGATCCCATGGACTGCAGCACACCAGGCTTCCCTGTCCATCACCAACTCGGGTGCCTACTCAAACTCATGTCCATAGAGTCGGATTGGATGGAGTCGGCCATCCAGTCATCTCATCTTCTCTTGTCCCCTTCTCCTCCTGCCTTCAATCTTTCCCAGCATCAGGGTCTTTTCCAGTGAGTCAGTTCTTTGCATCAGGTGGCCAAAGTATTGGAGCTTCAGCTTCAGCATCAGTCCTTCCAGTGAATATTCAGGAATAATTCCTTTAGGATTGACTAGTTTGATCTCCTTGCAGCCCAAGGGACTCTCAAGAGTCTTCTCCAACACCACAGTTCAAAAGCATCAATTCTTCAGTGCTCAGCTTTCTTTATGGTCCAACTCTTACAACCATACAGGACTACTGGAAAAACCATAACTTTGACTATATGGACCTTTGCCAGCAAAGTAACCTCTTGGCTTTTTAATGTGCTGTCTAGGTTTGTCACAGCTTTTCTTCCAAGGAGCAAGCATCTTTTAATTTCATATCTGCAATCACCATCTGCAGTGATACTGGAGCCCAAGAAAAGAGTCTGTCACTGTTTCCATTGTTTCTCATCTATTTTCCAGGAAGTGATGGGACTGGATGCCATGACCTTTGTTTTCTGAATGTTGAGTTTTAAGCCAGCTTTTTCACTCTCCTTTTTCACTTTCATCAAGAGGTTCTTTAGTTCCTCTTTGCTTTCTGCCATAAGGGTGGTATCTTCTGCATATCTGAGATTATTGACATTTCTCCTGGAAATCTAGATTCCAGCTTGTGCTTCATCCAGCCCAGAATTTCACATAATGTACTCTGTATATAAGTGAAATAAGCAGGGTGACAATATACAGCCTTGACGTACTCCTTTCCCAATTTGGAATTAGTCCATTGTTCCATGTCCGGTTCTAATGATTGCTTCTTGACCTGCATACAGATTTCTCAGGAGGCAGGTAAGGTGGTCTGGCATTCCCATCTCTTGAAGAATTCGCCACAGTTTGTTGTGATCCACACAGTCAAAGGCTTTGTAGTCAATAAAACAGAAGTTGATGTTTTTCTACTTCAGTTAGAGCTATCAAGTTATATAGCAGAAGAAAGGACTAAAAGCGTTTCAGAAAGAATGAGAGGGGTGGCACCATAGACACCCGTCACTAGTTCTAAGCTGTATTGTACAATCTTTGCAAAAAATGGGTTCAATAATTCATTAGTTAATTTAAAAGGAACCAAAGCAACCAAATTTTCAAATATGATAAATGTCCTGTATTTGTTAGCCCAATCACAGCTAAATGTCTTGGGTTGGGGTTTTATAATACTTGAGTGGGTTGTGCCATTTTCCCTTTAATATTTGGTAGGTTTAACATCATTACTAGCTGTAGAGACAGGAATAATGGTACTCTTTGTTGGCAGAAGTGAGGCTGGCTTGCCTGACTTTTCAGGAGAGAGGAGACATGAACATCTGGACAGTCAGACCAGCAGATTCAGTGCTGGTGGGTGATTGCAGTTGTAGACACTGAAGGCAGCATGTTGTTCAGGTCTTAGCTGATCCTGCTGCAATGCTCTGAAGATGGTTTATAGCTAATGCTTTTCACTTCCCATCTTCTCGTTTCTCATGTAAAAAAATCAGGATAAAAAGAAGTCTCTATATCGAGAGGATATATAGGAGTTATTGAATTCACACATAGAAGAGGTAATCCTCTTTACAAAGAGTGAAATAAGCATAAAGAAGTTGATTTTCTGTGCAGTACTTTCTAGAATACGTCTGACTTGTTTACAGTCACACCTTCACTCTCAGAATAACCATAACCCAAGCTTGCAGGTTTAAACTTCCCTTTGATTCAAAAGCATCCAGAATTGTTTAACCTTCACCAGGGTTGGCAGAACATATGCTGTGAGGGCTCCCCGATTTGACAGAAAAGTCATGCGCTTTGTCCAAAGGAAGGGCTTTCCGGCATGCATTCACTTGGCTGGGTGGACTGCCAGGCTCCCTGAAAGAAAGGTGTGTTGGAAATAGAGTAAATAGAATTTTGCTATGTCAGACTTTTCTAGAGCAGCACAGTTCTCTTGCTGAGCAGCAACAGCCAGTGCCCTCTCTCTTTTCTGTTAACTGAGAAATTCACAAGCTGCAAGAGTGACGTCAGCAGAGCTACATGGAGTCAATAGAGACACGGAGCCCAGGAGAAGCTTGCTTCTTTCACTGTGGTCCAGTGGAGTTCCACACCAGAGGCCTGGGGTTCTGCAGTTCATCCCACTCTTGCCCCCTCACCACTCTCTGGCATTACTCACCCACATCTCTCTCTCCCCCACGGGATCACAAGCCCCTGTGAAGGTACAGTCTATATTTAAACTCCTCTCACGTTTCTCCCACTGCTTTTGTGCAAACTTTGCAGGTAGTGGGCCCTCAAAAAATAGATGGAAAAGCAGATTTTCTAGCAGATGTCATATGTTGTAAAACAAACTTCACTCAGTGTTAATTCCTGTGGTCACAACCTGTCTCACTCACAGCTGTATCTCCAGAGTGAGTTGTCTGTGGCCTACCACGCTGGTGACTGGGCCAGCTTTTGGACTCAGTACCTGAGTTGAAAACCCAAGCCCCCACTTATTAGCTGTTTGTCTTTGGAGTCTTAAAGTTTCATCATCTCTAAAACCAGGATGGTAATGTCAACCTCTGTTGAAAGCTAAATAAGATGACATCTGCATTTCAGATACTAATCTGCTGACACATATTAAACTCACAGAATTATCTGTTTATACTATTACTGGCATTATTCATTATTACTGTTACCAGTTTCCTCATTTCTAAATGAAAATAATAATGCCAAACTTACATGGCTATTGTGAGAATTTAAAAAGTTTATATAAATATATATATATATGTATATACTATCTGTATATACCTATATATACATACACATATATATGTTTATTGGGCTTCCCTTGTGGCTCAGCTAGTAAAGAATCCACCTGCAATGTGGGAGACCTAGGTTTGATCCCCGGGTTGGGAAGATCCCCTGGAGAAGGCTACCCACTCCAGTATTTCTGGCCTGGAGAGTTCCGTGGACTACAGTCCATGGGTTTGCAAAGAGTCGAACATGACAAGTGACTTTCACTTTTACTTCCATATATGTTTATGTACATACATATATACACACAGATAAATATGTATGATAGTAGCTAACCCATAATAACTACTCATGTTTAGCTTTTGTTGCTGTTAGTACTGTTATGAGTAATAACTATTATTATAGTTTCCCCTTATATCTAAAATAAGGTTGGTAATGCTAAGCTTATAAGGTTGTAGAAGGAAATTTAAAGTTAATATATTTTAAGACCTTGGAACTGTGCCCTGCTGATGGTGAGCTCTATGAAAGTGTTAGCTTTTATTATTTTTACTAACAGTAGTAAAAAACAATGATGATATAGTAAGCACGTAAGATTGTATACCCTCAATGAATTGTTAATTCGCTTTGGTATTCATTTCCTGCTCCACTGATAGCACTAATGAAATGACTATGAATGACAACACATGCCTCCATGCTTTAATGTTGATTATCTTTCTATACACTGGGCCAAAAATAAGAAATTCCAGGACGGCAAAACATCTTGGTCCAGAATTCTGCCCTCGGCAGAATGACAAGGCGTGAGTGAAGAAAATGTGCCTGCAGAATTTGTGAGGGTGGCATTTTGCCTGCTCTGTGTGGTGATTTGCCAGTTTCCCTTTCCCCAGCTATGACAGCGCCGCTGACGCTAGTGGAATAACCTGCGCAGTGCTTCAGAGGCACACCCCTTCTTCTGAGGCTGCCGGCTTGCTGAGGAGGCAGGGTGCACATTTGATCCATCTGCTGTCGTTTATCTGCCAGTACAGAGAGTGGGCCTCTGTGGGTCTGTTTGGCAGCCAAAGTAACATTCTAGCAACTCAAAGGAAACCTTCCTTCAGAGCATGATAGGTGGAAAATGCCTTATGACCCCTTCAATCCAAAGAAATGAGTACCCAACATTTAAACATTAGACTTCAAAGGCCATGGCCCTTAATTAATAACAGAATAAAAATTATACTTCCAACTTTACAGACTGAACTTTTTTAAAGAGTGTGGAGAGAACTTTGATCACGTTTATCTCCCACTTGTAATGAAAATACCTTTATTCTAGAATGATAAAACTTTGATTTTAATTGAGTTTCAGAGGAAAGGAGGAGAATGGAGAACACCTGTTATATTCTTAGCGCTGTCCTTGGTGCTGCCCTTTCTTAAAGAAGATGGGTTTTATATGGCATTTGAATTTAAAATAACCAGTCTTTTTAAAATTGATATTCTACAAGCCAGAAGATAGACATACTTTCTCTTTGCCCAGAGATTTACACAGAGTATATATATATGGTCTAGAAATACAAAGTCAAGGAAGGAAAAGGAGGGAACCTATTCAAATATTCATGGTGCCATTTATAATTTGTGTTCACTAGAATAAGATTATCTTAGATGCGGAATGGAGAGAGGAGGGACACACACGGAGTGTGGAAGCAGCCCGTTTCAGCACACGGCACCGTGAGCACTTGTGTTTGACTAGGTGTGTGTCCTTTGGACAGGGGAAGAGAGGACTTTTGCCTTTAAATCTCATTTCAACCACTTGACTTGTAATTGTGAATGTTTTCTTCCATGCCCTGTTTTTGAATCTTGTTCTATATGTTCTGTTCTTGAGATGACCTTCATCATAATGTGTCTTTTCATAGGTGGTATATGAACATGATGCCAAATTGAATCCTCATCTCTGGCGTTGATCTCAGGGTTCTTTTTCATTATCGAACACCTTTGTATCTGTGTCTTCAAACTAAATTTATATTCATCAAGATCAGTGTATTTCTTTCACATGTAGGTCTTCTGATCTCTTAGGTTGACTCTCCTCAGTTTCCTTATAACACTGAATTACCATGCTCTTAATCAACCAGTCTAGAACTATCAGTCGTCATTGCTCTTTCTTTCCTTTCATTTCCAATATCCAACCAACTGTTAAGTTCTGTTAATCCTGCCTTCAAACTCTGCCTCGTCTGTCCTTCATTCCTGGGCATGTTAACCTAACCTCACACACTCCTCATTCATTTGTATCTGCACTTGGACAAAAGATACTGGCATGACTATGTCTAGGATCATTGTATCCCTCCTACCTGCTACTTCCTGGTGCCATGGTGAAATTTCTCATGTGATTCTCTTACTCTCGATTCAAGCTCTCCCAGCAGAGGTCCCAGCTCACACATCGACAGGGGTCAGGCGGGTAATGCAAGTGGAGGAGGCAGGTCATGGTCCTGACCAAAGGGAAGTGCGCCCTCATCTGCCTGTGCTACTACGTCTAGGCTCCTAAAAGGAGTTGCGGGGTGAAAATGCATGCCAGTGTTGGCAGATGGGCTGATTTTTTTCAGTAGAACGAAGAAATTAAGACTTTTTAAAAGTTGTGTATTCAATAAATATCTATTGTAGGCATACTAAGTTCCAAGTTTTATTGTGTGTTGGAGGAGATACAACAGTGAGTAAAAATTAGACCCTGGTGATATTTATATTCTTTTTAGGAGAAAAAGATAAGAAAATAACACAGGCTGGGGAGCAAGTGATTTTGTGATCAATGCTATGAAGAAAAAAGAATCAGGGAAGGAGTTAATGAATATATGTAGATGTGGTGGAATTTTCAGTAGGATAATTAGGGAAGATCTCATTGAAAAGTTGAAATTTCATCAGATACATGAAGGAGGTGGGTAAGTGAGGGAAGAGTGTTCTAAGCAGAAGGAAGATAAGGAGTTTTGCTGCCATGATTGAGGAACAGTCCAGAAGCCCTGAAGACTAGGGTAAAGTAGCAAAGTAGAGCACAGGAAGAGACAAAGCTGGAGATGAAACATAAGTGGAGTAGGGGTGGGGACAGTGAAAAAAAAGTGAAAGTGTTAGTCACTCAGTCATGTCCAACTCTTGTCAACCTCATGGGCTATCACCTGCCAGGCTCCTCTGTCCATGGGGATTCTCCAGGCAAGAATACTGGAGTGGTTTGCAATACTCTCCTCCAGAGGATCTTCCCAACCCAGGGACTGAACCCGGGTCCCTTGCATTGCAGGTGAATTCTTTACCATCTGAGCCACCAGGGAAGTTGGAGAAAAATCGTAGGTGGGTGAAGGGGGTAGGGGCAGGGGCAGATAACTGGCAATTCATGAAGATCTTTGTGGACCTTCTATTTGGTCTTAATTCTGAGTGAAACTATAAGCCAGCAAGGAGCTTTGAACAAGTTTTAATAAGTTCACTCTAACTGTTAATTTCAAATAAACTTGCGGAGGATAAGGGAAGGAACAGATAATGTAAGGGGGACATTCATCATGAGAAATGATGGTGGTTGACCACAGTTCTGGGCTGAGCAGCTGGAAGGATGGAGTGGCCAAAAACTGAGATGAGACAACACACAAAAAATAAGGCTTGGAGAGAAAAGATTAGAAGCTCTGTTATGAACATATTAAATTGAAATGCTTATAAGGGGATGTTGAGTAGACAGTTTGACTTGTAAATTGGGGGCTCAAGCGTAGAATGAAGGAACGTTCTGAATTTGGAGTGAGCAGCTAGGCCACATGTTGCGGTGTTCTTTCTCCTAAGATGAACTCTTTTTTTTTTTTTTTTTTTTTTTTTTTTTGAGGTCTTTCTCATTTTTCTTTTCATTATCATCATCTTTTTGTAAGGTAGAGACTGCTCCTCTTAACCCAGTTTATCCAAATATGGGTAAAAAACATAAAAGCTCTCCTTTTTTTATAGGCAACAGCTGAGGCAAAACAGACATTCTTTAATAAGACTTTACTGACAAAAGGAAATAAGTTAAATCAAAACAGCATGAGACTAGATAATCTGACTTATTATAGGAGCCATTTTACTCAAATTCCATGCCTTATGAAAAGTCTTAGCTCTGACTCCCACTCCACACCAGGGAGCAGAAACCTTACCACAAAGATACATTCTTCTCCCAGGAGATAGAGAAGCATGACAAAGAAGCTTAAACTCTTCTGCTTACAGCTCACCTCCTTCTTTCTGATTTTCTATCTGAGTATCTTTCTCTGCTTCTGGTGATTGTATACTGGAATTTCATACAACAGTTAGAAAAGAAACACCTTCCCTTGAAATACCCAATACAGCACCACAGGTCCAATACTTCAGTAAGAGGTACATGCATATATCACTAAGGTAGAGGGATCACTTAATTATAGCATGTATCACAGTATATCCTAAATAAGCATTAGTTACCTTTCCTTCCCCTTGGAATGGGCTTCAACACTCTATAATTCACCCAACCTTAACTACAGGGAAATAATTTTCTTTCCTGCCATGACCACATCATTCCAAGCTTTTCCTTGTAATATTTGCCCTTTCTGAAATATTCCCCCTTCACTTCTTCTGATACAAGTCTTGCAGTTCTTTATAGTCCAGCCCCACAAGGTCTTTTACCTAATTGAAACCCACACTGTTGTCTCTTCTTGCTTGTACATCTATAATTTGTCTATACTAATCATTTTTAATTGAAATGTACTATTTCAATTAAATTGAAATATTTTGATATGGAAATTTTGTCTTCCCTGAAAAATAAGAACCATGATTTGCTTTTAAAATGTTAATTCCTTTTATAAAAAATGTATTACCATGCATAGTACAGGGCTGTTGTATGTAGGAGACGCAATAAGGTGGCAATAATGTAGTAAACTGCGTAAATTTTATTTACACAATAAGTAAATTATTAAAAAATAAACTGTGAATGTTTGAAATGTCTGTTCATTAATCGATTCTCTAGAAAAACAGGAACACTTTGTCAGGCATTGCTAGATATTCCAGCAAGAAATAAAGCAGTGTCAGAGAACCATTTATTGTGCATAGGAAATGTAAAAGATGTTAGAAATAGCTTTTTGAGAAGTTGGTTTGGTAAACTCATATATTCAAGATTATAGAGAGCCATCTTGTGGGCAATTCAGTTTCTCCCTCAAATAAGATCTCTAGATAAAGTGATTCTCTGCTCTTGCTGCAGAATAAAAATATTTGTATTAAAACTTTTTGTTTTAATGCAAATTGAAATACAAATGGTTTTTCCAGTGGTCATGTATGGATGTGAGAGTTGGACTATAAAGAAAGCTGAGCGCCAAAGAATTGATGCTTTTGAACTGTGGTGTTGGAGAAGAGGAGATCCAACCAGTCCATCCTAAAGGAGATCAGTCCTGGGTGTTCATTGGAAGGACTGATGTTGAAGCTGAGGTTCCAATACTTTGGCCACCTCTGATGCAAAGAGCTGACTCATTTGAAAAGACCCTGATGCTGGGAAAGATTGGGGGTGGGAGGAGAAGGGGACAACAGAGGATGAGATGGTTGGATGGCATTACTGACTCAATGGACGTGGTTTTGGGTGGACTCCGGGAGTTGGTGATGGACAGGGAGGCCTGGCATGCTGCTATTCATGGGGTTGCAAAGAGTCGGACACGACTGAGCAACTGAACTGAACTGAACTGAAAATACAAATATAAACTTTGTTTATTTTAACCAGTTTCCATAAACTAATTGTAGACTTTACAATGTTTTATTCTTAAATTTCTTAAATGTCTAAACATAAAAGTTCCAGCAAAGATATTACTGAATATCATAAATATGACTTATGGCACTTTCCATAAAACATAAACTGTGATCAGAAAATAAAGAGTCCTTGGAGATTTATCTCCTCAAGTGATCTATCTCTTTTTGGAGGTTTAAGGGTGCTTTGAAAATTTGATTAAATCTATGATTCTACTCCCCCGAGAAATGCAAATATACACATTATTTTGCATATAATCTCAGATGTTTCAACAGCTCCCCTGAGGTTTACTCATAAACCTGTTGATGGACTTCATATTTTAAACTCATATATTTTACATAATGCACAGGGAAATCTAGCAGTTTTGGGGGTGAAAACAAAGATTTGATCTTATTATTTCATCTCCAGAAGCTCGTGGTCATATAATTTCATAAAATATATAGATGAATAAAATCACGATGAAATATTTTAGCCATATTGTTTGAGTCTTTCAGCTGTTTGCTTTAGTCACTCAGTCATGTCTGACTCTTTGAGACCCCATGGACTGTAGCCCACAAGGTCCTTTGTCCATGAGGATTCTCTGGGCAAGAATACTGGAGTGGGTTGCCATGCCCTCCTTCAGGGAATCTTCTGAACCCAGGGATTGAACTCTCATCTCCTGCATTTCAGGCAGATTCTTTACCATCTGAGCTACCAGGGAAGCAGTATTTATAGTGTTTAGTTTCTTAAAGTTCCTGACATCAAACAAAGATAACATTTTAATATTACCTACTTTAATATTAGGCTTATGTCATTCATGGTATGTCAAATCTTTGATGTTTTTCATCTCCAAAATAAAAGATGTATTTTGGTATTACATCTTAGCCTTGAACCCATTTTCATGAGTAAATGAAGCCCTGGCAGCATGAGGTTGATATATTTGAACAAAAGATCCTGAACCATATTCTACCCTACATTTCAATGTATCCATACAGTCAAACTTGTAGTTCTCTGTTTCCTCTTCCTTTCTCATTAAGAAGTAGGGTGCATTCATAAAAAATCACCTTTTGGGGGGCAGGACCACTGGAGCCCCACTTTCTCCTGTTTAATATTTATGGTAGTTTGTTTCCTTTATCTCTTACTATCAGGAACTCTAGTAGCTTAAGTCAGTATGTCCCAAAGTAAGTTGTGTAGAATGCTGCTGCTAAGTCTCTTCAGTCGTGTCCGACTCCGTGCGACCCCACAGACAGCAGCCCACCAGGCTCCTCCGTCCTTGGGATTCTCCAGGCAAGAACACCGGAGTGGGTTGCCGTTTCCTTCTCCAATGCATGAAAGTGAAAAGTGAAAGTGAAGTCGCTCAGTCGTGTCTGGCTCTTAGCGACCCCATGGACTGCAGCCCACCAGGCTCCTCTGTCCATGGGACTCTCCAGGCAAGAGTACTGGAGTGGGGTGCCATCGCCTTCTCTGCTGCTGCTGCTGCTAAGTCGCTTCAGTCGTGTCCAACTCTATGCAATTGCCTTCTCTAGTTCCATATAATATCGATAGGCTCTACACGCAAAGCGATTCTATTGTCAGATAAGCTGTGATTCACAAAATAAAACTGATGTCTCTCTGTAAGATTCCTAAAGTCTTTAATAGACTAAATAAATATTTTAAATCTCCAGAGATACCACGTGCACAATATTCTAAACTTTGTTAAATATGGAACATTTTTGTTTATTTTCAGAGAATCTAATGGGTTTGGTGCTCCACAGAGAACATTTTGGCATAAACTGAACTAGAGACACAAAGATAGATTCAAAAATAAGCACATTTCTTGAACAAACTTCAGGGTAGTGAGAAATTGACTTCTAGTCAAGAATATTCTAGAAGAGGAAATTTTACATTAAATGATCATAATTCAAATATTGTAACTAATTTTAATTTAGCAGGCAGTCTGGTGTAATAGATAAAGACAATCACCTGAAAGTGAGTAAAAGTGTTTTATTCCTCACTACAGTCTGTTTTTCAAGTGATTACCAATTCAGTATACCTCTCCAGTTAAGTTAAAGCAATTCTTGTAGGAGTAATAGAAACACTGTGATTGGTATAAAACTCAGTTTAAGATGCCTTGTGCAGATTCCCAAGCAGTATTCTAAAAGATGACTTACTCTGATATTAACTGATGTCCAGGGGGGAATGGTTCAATTTTTCTGCAGATGTTCCCTATGTTCTAGAATTGCCACATCCCAATTATTATATCCAAAGCTCTTAAAAGTCCTTTAATGAAAAAAAAATGTTTTTCTTCAAAATTGTCAAGCCAATATCTTCCACATTATTTGACTTTGTAGTCTTTTCCTTATTTTTATTATTCAACTGAACTCTTATTAGTCAACTGAACTCTAAAATTTCAAAAATGAATATTCCATGCCACAGTTTGGGAATTGTTCTTATGCCCTTTTCTGCTTTTAATAAATAAAAGTATGTTTAATTCATGTTAATAGAGAAGAGCAATTGCATGAGTAATGTAAAAATCTATGAACTTCTGATTAATGGTGGTGAATTGACTATATGTGATCATATCATCTCCAATTAAATAGAGGGGTTTAAAAGGAAGGGTGGACCTCCCTAGTGGCACAGTGGATAAGAACCCACCTGCCAAGGCAAGGGACACAGGTTTGATCCCTGGTCCAGGAGAATTCCACATGCCGTGGAGCAACTGGGCCCATGTGCCACAACTACTGAGCCTGCCCACTAAATCCTAAGTGCTGCAACTGTTGAAGCCTGCACACCTGAAGCTTATGCTCTGCATGAGAAGCCTCTGCAATGAGAAGCCCACAGACCGCAATGAAGAGTAGCCCCTGATTGCTGCAACTAGAGAAAGCCTGTGCAAAGCAACGAAGACCCAGAGCAGCCAAGGATATAAATTAATAAATAAAAATTTTAAAATAAACAAAAGGAAGAGCATGGGAATAGGAAGGAAGATGACCATGTCCCATTGAACTCCCCCCTCTCAACCACAACTCCTACTACAGAATACTCGACGTTAATATTCTGGAGAAATGTATTGGAGAGGTCGAGGACTCAGAGAGCAGACGCGGCACCCTGCGGGGTTGTGATGTGGCGCTGAAACAAGTGATGAGAGGAATACGGATGTTGTGGTCAGATTCTCTGAGAGACACGCTCTGAGATTTTTGTGTAGGGGGTTTGTGAGGATGTTCCCTCAGGAGTGACACTGCTAGAGGAAGAGGAAGAAAAGAATAAAGGTGGAGGCCTCAGCCAGCCCAGTGGAATTAGGAGCAGCCACTTGGAAAATAAATTAATACCAAAGAAAATTTTACATGTGAAGAAAAGAAAGATAATTATTAACTCCAGGAAAAACAAAAGTTATACCATGAGAGGAATATAATCTTACTACATAAGTAGTAAGTAAGATTTATATAGTAAATATACACAAACAGTGATTATAAATTTAACTGAAAATTGTGATTTAACTAGATGAAAGAAGTGAAGGGCGATCAAAGAGAATTAAATATTTCTTTAATAGATTAATATCTAATAAATCAATAAACTAATATATCAATAAATTAATAGATCATAACTAAAAATTTCAAAATCATGAAAGAACAACATAAACATATTATTTAGAATTATGGAATTAAGTACCAGCAGAAACACAATGATTTGGGAAAGGGCATTCAGAATGGATACAGATAATATATTTTTAATAAGCCTTTGAGTATAATTGGCTAATAATATATGCATAATTTCTCTATTCATCAGGATGGGTTGAGTCAAGCTGCCTTAACAAGCAGCATCTGAATCTTGTAACAACAAGGGTTTGCTTTACTTCCCCAGTACATAGGAGGTAGCTACCTCACCAGGACAGAGGCTTTGACAGAGAGGGCAGCCTGGAGGTTCTCACACCATCAGTTCATGCTTGTCCACCCATGACTTTTGCCAGAGCTAGTCATATGGCCCTAATCAACCACAGAGGATTACATGCTTCTACTTGTACCTGGTAGGAGGAAATATTAGCCAACAGATTTACCAACCACTACAATTTCTATCTTCAAAATTAATTAAAAGTAAAATGATTTACTTCTAGCTAAAAAATGAATTATATGTTCCATATTCATAAATGGGATAAATATACAAATAGTCATGTGTATAATATACAAATAAAACCTTTAAAGTGTGAATAAAATATATAAATAAAAAACTTGTAATTACATGTGTATACTTTATATTTTTGTATTTGGCTCTTTTATGAATGCTTTATTCATTCCTTAAACCAGTGTTTTTTGAATACCTTCTATTTACCGGGCATTATTGTAGGTTCTATTGTAGGGCTTTCCTTGTGGTTCAGCTGGTACAGAATCTGCCTGCAATGCTGGAAACCTGGGTTCGATCCCTGGGTTGGGAAGATCCCCTAGAAAAGGGAACAGCTACCCACTCCAGTATTCTGGCTTGGAGAATTCCATGGACTGAATAGTCCATGGGGTTGCAAAGAGGTGGATACAACTGAGCAACTTTCACTTCACTTCACTCATTGTAGGTTTTACGGAAATGATACAGACAGAAGCCCCTGCTTTGTGTAGCTTATATAGGGTCAGGAAGATTTGATAAATGTTAAATATAAGTTGTGTTATGTGTTGGAAGGTTACAATTGCTGGGGAAAGAAAGTGCAAAGTAAGGGAAGTTAAAAGTAAGAACAAGAGTATGGTTCAGAGGGCAGATTAGCCCTCATTGAGAAAGAGGCCCTTTGAAATAAGACTTCAAGAGGACAAGGATAGGCAGTTTGGATTCCTGGACAGAGGCAGCAGTAAGTGCAAATGCCCTGAGGCAGGAGCACCCTGCCTATTTCCAGAAGTGGTGAGAAGACTCATAAGACTGCAATGAGAGAGTGAAAGGGACAGTAACAGTCAGAGTATGCATTAATGGGACATAGAAGCTATGCTAAAGACTGCTATCCTTTCAGTTAATGGTTTGAACTCTGAGTCAGATGCTTAAACATACAATGGAAAATAAATTTCTCAGCATTTAAAAGAAGACTAATATTTCATATAAACCAAACTTGTTCACATTTCCAAGAAGATGGGAACATGTAGAATTTGTTTATCTTTTCTGTTCATTTTAATTTACCTAAAGCTCTTTCATACTTTATATACTACACCAAACACCTATCCTTCTGCAAGTAGAGGCATAAAAAGTTTGCATGAAGTCAAGGAGGGAATTAATATTTACTGAGCTTCTACAACATGACCTCATTTAATGCTCAGAATAGTCTAACTTGGTAAATATAATGTTCTCACTTTACAGAAGAGAACACTGAGTCTCACAGGGGCATATGACTTGAGTCTCAAGCTGTAGAAGTGGGATTTAATGACAGGTCGGTCTGATTCTGAAACATTTTCCCCATTGTTTATATTTGACCCCCAGAATATGTTTTGTAATTTACAAATTTCTTGGGTCCAGAGAATTATTTAAGCTTTTGATCTAAAACTCATCTACTAGGTTCAGATATGCATGGAAAAGGATTCTCTTCATGAAGAGAGTTGGCCTTAGAGGACATCGGTGTGCACCCTGTTAGCATCTACAAGAACTAGAAAGCTTTACTTACAGAGATTAATTCACATGGTGATAATTAAGGATTAACTATGTTTATGATGACAAATTTGTCTAATTTGCTAAAGAAAAAAGAACTACAATTCATTCTGATTTGAGATTTACTGATCTTTTTTCTTTTTCTTTTGCAGGTAAGTTTGGAAATTATTTTGATTATGGAATAGAGGTATGGTATCACTTTTTTCCTGAGTTTTATTTTAATTGCTTTTAACATTGAGCATAAAAGATGATGTTTTACTGTGCATTCTGTTGTGGTGGTGGTGGTGGTTATCAATATTTGAAAGGTAGCATTGTGGCTTTAATTTATCTGATTAAGAGTTTTAAGTATGTGATTCCATAAAGTCTATTCAGGATTTGTTTTGGGGTTTGTGTTTAAATTATTTCTATGTCAGATACAAGGACAGAGAGTATATTGGGAGTGTGAGGGATGGAAGAGTAAATAATATGAAATCACTGAGGAACTATAAGCCTGAGAAGGGCAGCAATCTTCAGGTCTAGGCATATAATCTACGGTGACCATGAATGCCTGTCAGAAAAATAAGATGCTTTTTCATGAGCAGCGGCAATCAGCCAGAGACTGTTTTCATTTACTTTTCTAAGTACTTAGTGTTGTGTTTTCTTCTGTTGTTGTACAAAATTTCTGACCAGGGTATTGTTGATGTATATCTTTGAAAAAGAAGTGTCTATGACCATTTTGAACCAGAAGACAAATTTTAAATTATAAAACAATGACATATATCCACTCCAGTCTTATGGACTCTGTGGGAGAGGGAGAGGGTGGGAAGATTTGGGAGAATGGCATTGAAACATGTAAAATATCATGTATGAAACGAGTTGCCAGTCCAGGTTCGATGCACGATACTGGATGCTTGGGGCTAGTGCACTGGGACGACCCAGAGGGATGGTATGGGGAGGGAGGAGGGAGGAGGGTTCAGGATGGGGAACACATGTATACCTGTGGCAGATTCATTTTGATATTTGGCAGAACTAATACAATTATGTAAAGTTTAAAAATAAAATAAAATTAAAAAAAAAAGAAAACCATGTGAAAAAATCTCTAATGAACTATAATTAACCATTTCTGATATGAAGGAAGTTTCAGTAAATCTAGTGACACAGACGAGAATATAAAATATCAGAGGGGCTTTGTACTAGGCATTTGTACTAGGGGAGGAAGGTGGCCTGTTAAGTTGCCCATATAGGACTGTGGCCTTATTATTGTACATTATGGTTTTATTCATGTATGAAAAAGTGATTGTATCAGATTTTAATCAAGCATAAAACTGAAGTAAAAGCCATGTTAATTGTAAATAATATGTTTGCTTTATTCTAGAAATACTGTACCTGTTTGTAAAAGCAATTGTAAGCCTTAATGTTAAATGTCTAAAAATAAAGAGAGATGGGTAACTAAATCTACTAGTCTAAGTTCTACCTAATCAATAAGAAATGATGTAGCTTAGGAGGCAAGAGAGTTCTTGAACCCCTGGACCTGATGGGTGAAGAACTTTGATCTTGTTCTGGTCTCATTGATATAATTATATCAGTATCAAAGTCCACAAGAAGGAGTCAACAGTATCACTTAGAGTAGACGTGCAAACATTTTCAACGAGGAAATATAAATTTGGTACTTGAACCACAAAGCTAATTGACAAGGCTGCTACTCTATTTTAACTAGTATTTCTGTGTTTGTTGGAAAGAAATTGAATTAAAAGACATTGTAAAAAGTCATGACATCATTAGAAAAATACGTGTTTTCTTTTTTTTTTCTCTCTTCCACTTTGTGTCAGAGAGATTCTTTAATCCAGGGATAAATCAGTAAAGTCTTTCTGTAAAGAGCTGGGTAGTAAATATTTCAGACTTGGCAGGACATAATGTCTCTGTGATACAACTCTGCTACTGTAAGCAAAGATAGCTATCCATAGACCAAAATGTAGTGAATGAACATAGTATGTTTCAATAAAGCTTTATTTACAAAAACAGGTGGTGGGTAGGCTTTGCCCTGTGGTAGGTTTTGAAATGAAACGAAATGAAAAGTTTTAAGTGATCTAAAAATTTTGGAATAGTGTATATATTGGCCACCTTCTGCTGTAGATAAACCCCTGGTATAAATAGGAATGAAATGGCATTCAGCTCTAGTTTAGAAATAAGTTATAAATTTCTGAAAAGTTTGGATGGATTTAAACACTAGAGGGCACACAAGGATATTTTTTTAAGTCAAGGGCCTTTTGTAAACAGAACTCTACAATTATGAAAAACTGCCTCAAGTCAAGTGCTGTGACCTCAATGTGCATAATTTGTCAGAAATGTTGGCCTGCAGTTCCAGTGACGTCACCAGCCACAAGAACTTGAAGTGGTTGACCAACTCTGTGTTGCTGTAATATTAGCCATATGTCTTTTTTTTTTTTTTTTGCCAGCTTGCTTTTGGACTTTTCATAAAATGTGGCCAAAATTGAGGATTTATATGGCAGAATATTTTCCATTTTGTAAAAGAAGAATCATGTTTTGATTGCCCTAGGTTCTGACTAATTTTCATGTGGTGAGAGTCCTCTTTGTAATAAATAAGTTATATTCAATTATATTGTGTTTTACAAATCCGTAGAAAAAGTCACAATAAAATAATGCATAGATTTTTGAACTCAGTTGAGGGTTTTATTTCATAAAGATGATTAAATATCATCAGGAGGCTCAACCTTCAAGAATACTATTCTTTAACCTAGTAATTCTACTTGTAGGTATTTGGCCTAGGAAAATAATCTGAAATGTTAAAAAGATTTATGTTTAAAGATATTTACCATGAAATTATAATATTGAAAACCTTTATATAATCTAACTCTGCCACATAAAATAATGTTTAAATACATTTTGATATTAGAAAATATAATCTGATCAACCGTTAAAAACAGTTTCAAGTACCTTTAAGGATATGGGAAGTTGCTTATAATATAACATTAAAAGCAAAGCAGAATCCAAAATCATGTACACTAAAATCTGAATTGAATATTAAAATTAGTGCATATGTATATATTATGTATGTACATACATATAAAGATGAGGAAAAATGAGCTACATGACTTAACAATCATTACCTCTGGCTATGGTTGATTTTTCTTTTCTTCTTTTATTTTTCTGCATTTTCCAACTTTTCTTCATTTTTCAGCTTTTCTATTTATCATTTATATAGTCATAAAAAATAAATGTTGTTTAAACAAAAAACTATTTCAGCATTCTCACAGCTTTTTTGGGGGAATGATTTTTAGGTCAATGCTGGTAAAAGTCAGCAGGTTATAAGAAAAGCCTATTATTTTATGCATCAGAAAATCCATTTAAATGAATTATTGATTGTTAGGCAGACACATCAGTAAAGTCACTTTTTTAGGCCTGTAAGGACAGATTTCTGTGTTGTGGTTGAGTTGCCATTGCACTTAGCTGGCAGTAAGGGGGAAAGAAGACCAGCAAAGAAAGAAGAGCCTTCTAGAAAGGCCTGGGGTGCTAAGTTTTAGCAAAGAGCTCCCCTGTTAGCTCTGTAGACTGTGGTAAATCAGGACATTCACAAGAGGCTCACACACATACACACACACACACACACCCTCACACACCCTCCTCTGATCCTTCCTCCCTTCACAGTCTGCCTGGTGCCCTGGCCTTCCCCTGCTAATGAATTTCACAGTGCCTATGGAGAGGGGCTAAAGATAGAAACGGGAGAATGAAACATGTTAAATTGGACTTTGCCCTGAGCACACAGTTCCTGAGAACTGGCTTTGCATAGACTATCAAAGGAAATTCCATAAATAATATTGGCAAAAACACCACAATCTTGTGTCACAAAGCACAAATTTGACACTATCGTCAGGTGAGCTTCTCCTCAAGACATTTTTAGTAGCATGAATTTTTTTACTGAAAATATATATTTTATCTTTTTTATTTTATAAAAGGATACCGTAGTTGTAGCATCGTGCCTATAGTCAATAATTCTGTAAAAAAGAGGGTATCTGAAAGTGTAAACATAATATGAGCACAGGTGCAAAAGTTGCGCTATATGGAGTAATTGTTTTCTTCATTCACTGTGGATTCTGTGAGTTTTCTTGGAGCTTTTAATCCCTAGTACCTAGGAGATTGAGAGCCATGTTCACACGTTTACCTGGAGAATAATTTGATGGACTGCATTAAAAGATGGAATTGAGGCTACCTAATAGCGTCACACAACTCTTAGGACTTAATTTTCTCTTTATTTTTAACTTTTGGACTAAATTGACTTTAACATAAACTGATAGAATCAATCATATGGAATTTTTCACAAACTTATATCAGACCATGACATTTACTAGTTTATATTCTCAAATGATACTGGTTTATATATACTTATATATGCATAAACATATACATATATGTATATACACTGATACATACTCACACACACATATATATACACATATATGTGTGTGTATATATATATATATATACACACACATATATATATAATCAGTATGCATTTGTGTATACTCAGTCATGTCCGACTCTTTGCAGCCCCATGACTGTAGTTCGCCAGCCTCCTCTATCCATGGAATACTGTCCAGGCAAGAATACTGGAATGGGTTGCCATTTCCTCCTCCAGGGGATCTTCCCAACCCAGGGCTCCTGTGTCTCCTGTACTGACAGGCAGATTCTTTACCACTGAGCCACCTGAGAATATATATATATTCATTTCAGCCACTGATATATATATATATATATATCAGTATATAAAAATATATATCACACATATCAAGGTCAAATAAAGTTGTGAACATTTAAGCACCAGCTGTTGTCCATGGGTAGGTGAGGAAATGGATGACTTGGTTTACATAAACTATTTACCAAAGAAAATAGAGAAGGCTTTAATCCTATCTTGAACAAAGCAGAATTAAATATTCATTACAAGAAGGAATAGCAAAATTTAAAACAAAATAATGAAATTTCCCTGGGGTCTGAGTTCTAAGAGGTTTGAGGGATTCATTGAACATATGTTTGTTTAGTTCCTGCTGCGCTGGGCAGTCCCTGGATTACATGGCCCCAGGAAGTTCATAGCCAAGTAGAACACAAAGCACATAGCACTCTTGTTCTTGACAGCACAGTTTCAGAAAAAGGAAGATTGCAATATGCATTAGGTCCTAGGAAAGAAGAAAATTAAGATGAAGAATAATTCCAGTCATTACAGACGCCTTCAGCATATTTATTGTCATTTACTCATGTTTAGCTCACCAGCTAACCCGCAGCAAATTTCTGTGCAACCTTACCTTTTTTCACTGCCTTATTTATGAGTTCTCAGGTAACATGAAGGAGAATGAGTCTGAGTCTTTCACACCTTCAGCAGGTTCACTTTCCGTTCTAGAGAAACTATAGGCACACTTTTTCACAGCTGAAGCATGTTAGTTAACATTCACCGTATGGACACACAGGTTCCTAGTTGATCATGAAAAGCACACAGTAATACAGTTGTCTAAAAACTGTCTTCAGAAGATGAATGAGTTCTAGAAACCTGCTGTACGATGTAGTGCCTATAGTTAACAATGCTAAATTGTGCACTTAAAACTTTGCACAAATCCAGAAACCAAAGAGGCACAAGGGAACTTTTGGAGGTGTTGGATATATTTATCACCTTATTTATGTGGACAGTTTCTTGGATGTATGTATATGTCCAAACTCATCAAATTTATACTTTATATATGTACAACTTTTTGTATACTGTGGCAGATTCATTTTGATGTTTGGCAAAACTAATACAATTATGTAAAGTTTAAAAATAAAATAAAATTAAAAAAAAACTATATTCATTATATGTGCCAACATCTCCAACATTGAGATAAATGAGGATTTGATATGGAAAAGTTCGTGACATTCATCTCCTGGCGCCAGTCTTCCCTGCCCAAATCCTTGTGGAATAGAGTCAACATCAATTGCTCTAAAATTCTGCTTTCATTATTTCACTCCCTTGCTCAGAAACTTTTGATGATTCTTTGCTTTTAAATGGAACAAAGGTACTGCTCCTAACAAAACAGTCAAAGTTTTGCACAATCTAATATAAATCTTTTCTTCCTACCTTTTCCTAATGACCCCTCTTCATAATAATCTCCCTTCCAAATTCTAGTGATTTACCATGCATGGGGTACAGCTTATCATCTTGTGCATTGGATGTATTAGACTTCTGAAGAGTAGTGACTGCCTGTATAAATTTGTCAAAGGACAATGCCAGTGACAGATACTTATTGGTTAATAACTATCAATATTGATCTCGAATGGCTGTCAGATCAGTGAGTTCATCCACTTAGCAAATATATATTGAACCCTTACCACTAACAGACCCTATTAGTTGCCGGCATCAGCAGGAAACAAAGCTGAGTTTCTTTTCTAACGAAATTTCATTTTTGTGTTTGGCGAAGGATAGACATTGTGAAATACATATACAAGATATACAGTATGTCGTGATGATAAGTTCTGTGAAGAAAAACACCACCAAGTAAAGAAACAAGAGGGACAGCGGTGCTATTTTAGATTGAACAGTCAGAATGGATCACCATCTCTATTATAAACTGACCTTGGGATCTTAAGAGAATGAAAGGACCATGCTCATGTCTGAAGCAAGAGCATTTTTGGAAGAAGAAATAACAAAGTGCAAAGGTCCCGAGGTCGGAGCGGGCACGTTGTGTTCAAGAAACACAGTGGTTCCTGGGTGAAATGATGTGGGTGGAACCCAGTAAGCCAGAGGAGGAGAAGGAAAAGAGATTAGGGTGATTGGAAAGGACTTTAGTAAGCCATGATGAAGAGTTTGGATTTTATCCCAAATGAAGTGGGAAACAGAAGAGGGTTTTGAGCAGAGAAATGACGTACATTTGCAAAGAATCACTCTGAGTATTCTGAGAATAGGCTTGGAATGAGGACGGAAGCAGGAAAGAATGGTCAAGAAGCCACTTCAGTAGTCTGGGCAAGAAACAATGGTGACCTGGACCAGGGTGGTGGCCGTCGAAGTGGTGCCAAGTGACCGGACGATTCTGGCTCCAGTTTGAAAACAGAGCTGACAGTATGTGATGATAGATGTTCACATGGGGAAAGAAAAAAAGAAATGAGTTGAAGATGATTCAAGGGTTTGGGCCTGAGAAAACTAAAAAGAAAAAAAAAAAAAAACTTGTATTTTCATTTGCCGAGTTGAGGAAAGACAAGGAAAACACTGATTTAGTGGTAAGGTGCTGGAATGGGAACCTAAAATTCAGTGTGGGCACTGGGAGGCATATTTGTGGGCAGAGGCTTCACGCCCTGCCCCCTCCCCCCAGGACCCACCCCAGAGGCCACCTGCACCCATGGCACACAGAGCCTGTGCGCTCCATCGACTTCTCATCTGGGCAGCTGGGAACTTTCTCTGTTCAAAGGAGCTTGCTAGACTGTGTGTGGGCTGCCCAGAGGGCTTGTGACTAAGCACTCCCAGGTCTATCCTCAGACATTTAAAGAACAGAGTATGCTTACACACCACACATCCCGCTTGCTTCAGTGGGACGAGCCCGAGATGTGTGTATACAGTCACTCAAAGCCGTCCCCAAGAAGGTGGATTTCCATGTGCTCACCGTGATCACCTGCTCACTGATGCATACGTCACTGATTCTTGTCCCTCCCTGCCCTACTTTCCCAACCTCTAATTTCATACAATTACCTCCCTGCCACCTCTCCAAATAAAGTATCTGTGCCAAGATTTTGCTGCATCTCTCAGTTCAGTTGAGTTCAGTCATTCAGTCGTGTCTGACCCTCTGTGACCCCGTGGACTGCAGCATGCCAGCCTGGGAGCAATTCAACCAGAGACTATTATACATCCAAATGTCAATGTCCAACAAGGGGGAAAACATGCTATTTTGAAAACAGGGAAAATGTCAGGGGTGGAGCTATAGCTGGGAGGTGTCGGTCTTTGACAAGCCCATGTGAAGTCACAAGGTCTACGTATGGGCTGGTTCGTACATATATTTGTTCCTTCCTTCTCTACCTCATGTTCTTTTTTCCATGCGAACATGGTGCTCATCAGTGAACAGTCTGAGATTTTAACAGAGGCTGCAGCAAAATTTCTAGAGAGTAGTAGCCGAAGGGGAGAAGGCAATGGCAACCCACTCCAGTACTCTTGCCTGGAGAATCCCATGGATGGAGGAGCCTGGTAGGCTGCAGTCCGTGGGGTTGCAGAGTCGGACACGACTGACATGACTTAGCAGCAGCAGCAACCCAAGGAGTAATGACAATTTGACTGGAAAGAAGAGGGTCTTGGGAGCTTGTCTTGAATCTACATTTGCATAGGAAGGATGTTGTTCTTCCTTTCTACGTTATTTGGGGTGGTTTGGTAGCTCAGCTGGTAAAGAATCTGCCTGCAATGCTAGAGACCTGGGTTTGATCCCTGGCTGAGGAAGATCCCCTGGAGAAGAGAACGGCTACCCACTCCAGTATTCTTGGGCTTCCCTGGTGGCTCAGCTGGTAAAGAATCCACCTGCAATGTGGGAGACCTGGGTTCAATTCCTGGGTTGGGAAGATCCCCTGAAGAAGGGAACAGCTACCCACTCCAGAATTCTGGCCTGGAGAATGCCATGGACTGTATAGTCCATGGGGTGGCAATGAGTCAGACGTGGCTGAGTGACTTTCACTTTCACTTTAGAGAAACTAGAGATTATGGAAGGTCATGCCAAGCCACCCTTTGGTATTGTTACTGCGACTCATGGGGTCGCAAAGAGTTGGACACGACTGAGCGACTGATCTGATCTGATCTGATCTGATAGTTGATTAACAATGTTGTGATAGTTTCATGTGAACAGCAAGGGACTCAGTCATATATATACATGTATCCATACTCCCACAAACCCCTCTCTGATCCAGGCTGCCAGGCAACACTGTGCAGGCTCCATGTGCTATACAGTAGGTCCTTGTTGGTTATCCATTTAAATATAACAGTGTGTTTGTGACATTACTTTTTTATATACATTCTTTTTTAAAAATATATTCCTTTTCCTTATGGTTTAATCACAGGATATTGAATATAGTTCCCTGTGGTATACATTAGGACCTTGCTGTTTATCCATTCTAAACGTAATAGTTTGCAACTCCAACTCCCTGTCCATCCCTCTCCCTCCTCCTCTCCCTCTTGGCAACCGTAAGTCTGTTCACTATGTCTGTGAATCTGGTTCTGTTTTGTGGATAGGTTCATTTGTGTCATGTTTTAGATTCCACAGATGAGTGATATGGTATTTGTCTTTCTCTTTCTCGCCTACTGCACTTAATGTAATAGCCTCTAGTTAAATCCATGTTGCTGCAAATGACATTATTCTGTTCTTTTTTTATACCTTTTTAACACTAGTGTATGTTCAGCCATACTATTTCACTTGCCTGGCTCAAAAACATGTTTTGTATGAGTTTGAGGAAGAAAGTGAGTAGAGATAATGGAGATCCTCATTAATTAGGTAGGAGAGCCAATCACAGGCAAAACAGAGACTATACTTAACTTCCAATCAGTTGTTCAACTGATGTGAAAACAAATCATTTTCTCACAAATCACTTTCTCTCATTTTGAATGAGACTGCATATCAGATAAAACACAGCTCTTCTTGCCATACATTGTATCACCTTCCAGAGTAATTTCAGTTTTTTTGCAGGAAGCATCCAGAATTTAACGTTTTCTGCTGTGCAGTTATCCAAATCATTGTAATAATGTAAACCACTGGAATCACTTACATGAATAAGATTTTTATTCTAAGTAAAGAGCTAATCCAAGCATAGAAAAAAATGTCCTTAATTTCAACATGCCTGAAAGGATAGCATTTTTTATCAGTCATTATCATGTAAAGTTTCAGGTGACTAGTATATTTCCAAATGGTCCTTAGAACCATACTAACATTTTGTAATTAAGCGGTTCTCTATTTTTAAGATGAATGGGCAATATTTGATTTTAAACATAGCCTCAGTTTTCAATATTCAGTTGCCTTTTGTCAGATGGAGAAACAGTATTCGTTAGAGCAAGAGAGCAAGTGTGTAAAGTAATGGGGACGAACACGTGTGCTGATGTTTCTACCTTGGGGAGGTTATTTTTGAAATATTAAATGTCAAGAAACACAACCATGTGGAATATTTATGTACACATTTAATTGTAGAGAAGTAGGATACCAAGTCTGGGATACCATATATGCACTCTCTGTATGGAAAGACAGGAAGTCAGTTCCCAGATGATGAAGGCTAAGCAAATGCCCTGTAGGTCTAATTGAAGCTCTTGGCTCTTTGGATGAAGGCACGGTCCTGGTGGGCTTCCCTTGTGGCTCAGTGGTAAAGAATCCACCTGGCAATGCAGAAGACACGGGTTCGATCCCTGGGTCAGAAAGATCCCTTGGAGAAGTATTCTTGCCTGGGAAATCCCATGGACAGAGGAGTCTGGCATGCTACAGTCCATGGGATCGTGAAAGATTCAGACATGACTTAGAGACTAAACAATGCAATGCAAAAGAGTCCTGACAACCTCTCTTCACAAGGGGGAGCTATGCATACATCTAGCTCTTTTCATAGAATATCTTGCACCCTGGCATGAGCTGGGTCCCTAAACCTACAAGAGCTTGGTCTGTCTCTTTTTGCTTGTTTTCTGGCCAGGACTCTTTTACCTCCAGGAGCAGACTGCTCTGTCTTCTCTAGTTAAATATCTACAGACCGCATCATGCTGCTTCTAATTTGATTTTAAATCATCATCGTAGACGTTAAATGGTGTGTGTGCTTTCTGGCTTCCCTGTGCTTCTCTCTCTGACCCTTTAACATCTCAGCAATGTGTAACCTATGAGACATGTTTAACATGAATTCAAAAGTTTTTAATCATGACCTTTGGTTGAAATTTAATCAAGTTAAAAGTCTAACACTCCTGGTGGGAAAAAAAGAAACTTGAGTATTCAAGGATTTTAATAGCACATATTTATTTTTATCTAATTATAAAAAATAATCCCCTATGCACTGCAGACAATTTGAACATTGCAGAAAAGAATGTTTAAAAAAGCCTGTCATCCTACTAACCAGAGATAACCTTGTCAACTAACCAGAGATAACCTTTTCAATATTTTGGTGTATATTTTTATTAATTATATTCATTGACAAATGCTTTTCATGAGTAACTAGAGTCTATCTAGTATTAGTAGCTTATAATGTACTTTTTTCATGTTATATAATTATTATTTCTTTTCTGTGATGCGAATAGTTAAGATCTAGTCTCTTAGAAAGTTTGATGTTTATCATATAATATTGTTTATAATCATTGTACTGTGCATCAGAACACCAGGATTTATTTAGCTACTAGTTGTAAATTTGTACCCTTAAGTAATATCTTCTCTGTTCCCCACCCCTCAGCCCCTGTAACCCCCATTTTACTCTGTTTTCACAAGTTCAACTCTTTTGGATTCCACATGTGCATGATATCATACAGTATTTGCCTTTCTCTGTCTGACTTATTTCCCTTACAGAATGTGCTCAGAGCAAACCTATGTTGTCACAAATGGAAGGATCACCATCGTTTTCATGACTGAATAATATTCCATTGTGTGTGTGTATATACAAGCACAAACTTTATAATTCCCTTTTAACAAAATGTTGACACTAAGATCTTCTTGAAAATGCCACTCTATGCTTTTTTGTTTTTTCTGTATTTGCCATTTTCATTCAACCCTGTGCTAAGTTAGTACTAGAGTTGCAAATACATATCCTTCAGTTCAGTTCAGTTCAGATCAGTCGCTCAGTCATGTCCGACTCTTCGCAACCCCATGAATCGCAGCACGCCAGGCCTCCCTGTCCATCACCAACTCCCGGAGTTCACCCAGACTCACGTCCATCGAGTCAGTGATGCC
The DNA here is from genome assembly GCF_029407905.1 of Bubalus kerabau. Classification (NCBI taxonomy): domain Eukaryota; kingdom Metazoa; phylum Chordata; class Mammalia; order Artiodactyla; family Bovidae; genus Bubalus; species Bubalus kerabau. The sequence continues at coordinate 21,826,153 of NC_073641.1, forward strand.
ATCCAGCCATCTCATCCTCTGTCGTCCCCTTCTCCTCCTGCCCCCAATCCCTCCCAGCATCAGAGTCTTTTCCAATGAGTCAACTCTTCGCATGAGGTGGCCAAAGGACTGGAGTTTCAGCTTTAGCATCATTTCTTCCAAAGAAATCCCAGGGCTGATCTCCTTCAGAATGGACTGGTTGGATCTCCTTGCAGTCCAAGGGACTCTCAAGAGTCTTCTCCAACACCACAGTTCAAAAGCATCAATTCTTTGGCGCTCAGCCTTCTTCACAGCCCAACTCTCACATCCATACATGACCACTGGAAAAACCATAGCCTTGACTAGACAGACCTTTGTTGGCAAAGTAATGTCTCTGCTTTTCAATATGCTGTCTACATTGGTGATAACTTTCCTTCCAAGGAGTAAGCATCTTTTAATTTCATGGCTGCAGTCACCATCTGCAGTGATTTTGGAGCCCACCAAAATAAAGTCTGACACTGTTTCCACTGTTTCCCCATCTATTTCCCATGAAGTGATGGGACCAGATGCCATGATCTTTGTTTTCTGAATGTTGAGCTTTAAGCCAACTTTTTCACTCTCCTCTTTCACTTTCATCAAGAGGCTTTTTAGTTCCTTTTCACTTTCTGCCATATCCTTAAATGTACCTAAAGAGTCATTTCTCTGAGTCTGAGAGGCTCCACAGTCCTTGGAACCCCTGGGAGCCAAGGCTTCTCAGATGACGCTACAGCACTTACTTCTTGATTGTATTCTTTTCAAGTATCCAACTCCAAAGATTAACAGAGAGTGTTTAGTAATTATTTGTATGAGTCTTTGGTTTCATGGAGACTGAAGTTTCCTTTGTCACTTTTATGATGTCATTTGATGTCATATGATGACCTTGACCTGCATCTCAAATTCCTGAGAAGGTAGCAAGCTTTTTCCGCAGACATATCAGAAATAGTAGGTGAAAATAGATTCATTGATATTAGAATTATTTTTCCCTTTTTTTACAAAACAGAGCCTCTTTTTTGTCCATAACAACCTAGGCCTAAGATTGATGCATTGATATAATATTCATTTAAAAATATAAGGAAACAAAAAATCCAGAGAAAAACCAAAGTTCCCATGTATTGAACAGCTCCTCTGATTCATAGATATTATAGGATATTTTGTACAATATCAGTAACTGTGTAATATTCCCAATCATCTGACAGAATTCACAGTTTACTAGGAATTAGCCTGTATGAAACAATTCAGAAAACATATTACCTAGGACTGAAGGTGTATGCAACCTCATAATTGACAGTTTTTATCACTTAAATGGATATTTATTTTGATAATTCATAATCCTGTAGCAAGTCTTCAACCTTTACTTTGCAATCATTTGTTTACTTTTGTAGTAAGGTTCAGGAATTCAAATTTCTTATGATATAGTCATTGAATAGGAAAAACACATTGTCTTTCTCCCACAGAGTCCTTCCTTTAAAACAGACTCAATATGAAAGCACAGAGACTTCAACGTTGAGTTCAACATCAGGTACAAAGCCATATGTAATTCGTCAGATGCATCTCATTATAACAATGCTGTTCTCATTGCTCAAGTCCAGTATGATAATCACCTTTAAAGAAACAGCTCTTACATGTTACTGTCAGAACCTAAGTGGTGTCTTCACAGATGTTTACTATAAAATTCTTTCAACTTTTCTGAATTTTTGAAATTTTTCATAGTATGATTTTGGAAAAAAAATATATATTTTTGATATGGCAAAAAACATATTCTGCAATTTTTCTGAAACAAGGTTTATATGCCTCCTCAAGTTTGTGTTTTAGAAATCTGTAATCAGCTTATTCTGGAATATTCCAGAGCTGATTGCCCTGTTTATGGCATTCTATTTTCTGTAACAGAGAAATGCCAAGGAACAGTCAGTTTTAATGTTGTGAGCAATATTGATATATTTGATTGAGAAAACACTAACCGCAAGAGGTTACAGAGATGTTTTTATGAGGTGAGATGTTTTCCCAGTCTCAAGCCTGTATAAAGAGGGACCATTTTTCCTTTATATACTTAGCCGCTTACTACTGAGTTACACCCACACGCTACACTAAGTATGAAATAAGAAATTATTTATAAATGTCTCTCTCCTGCACCCCTCCCAGTTTGAGATAATATTAAGACTAGACTGTCAGAGGAGCAATATTTCCCCTGGACTGGGTGCTGTGAAAGGTATTTCACCAAAATTACATTATTAGATTTGTTTTTAGTGTAGATCATCTGAAAACTCACTTTCTCCTTAATTATATACATTTTTCATAAATAAAAGCTCATGTCATTATTCATCTCTATAAATATTTTATACCTGTTCTCTTCCTACTACCCTGATACTTTTTCAAAACGTAAGGCCCAGTTTCTTCTAAGCCTTGAGGATCAGTCTTCTGTTTGTTCATGCTCTGTTTGGGCATAATTGTGTTCACCATCCATCACCAGTGTGCATCTGGCCTGGCACCTGGCACACAGTAGATGCTTAATATATACTTATGAGGGGATGGAAGGGCAGAAAGAGAAAGGGGAAGAAGGGAGGGAAGGAAGAACCTGCTATATTTGCCATGTGAATGGCCTGATTGTGCACATGTCTGTTTTGAATGTCTTAGGTGGTTTTGAGGGATAGCTAGAAAGTGGTGCCTTAAATTGTATGCATCTGTTTATAAAACAAATAACAAAAATATACTGTTTCTTTCACTGTTACTCAAACACCCAGGTTTCAGTTTTAGCTCCTAATGAACTGCTAGCATTGGTTGGATGGACTGAAAAGTGTTTACATTTCTTTTCTGTTTAAACTATACAGAGAGAAAATACAGAACAATACACAGTGCTACAAACACTGACATTGTATTAATAGTATCACTTCTCAAGTCTTGACTAAACCCCACCAGGCATCCTCTCACTACGCCTCTCTGTCTAGTTATCACAGTTGGGTACAATCAGTGCCCACCTACAGCCTCAGTCCCATCTGAGAGCTACAGACCAATCTTGTTCCTAGAATTAGGAACTTAAAAATCTTGGGTAAGCCTGCTGCAGTGAAGACAAGATTTGAGATGGGCAACGTTAACTTAGACTCACATCTCCATCTATATTATTTTCTGTGATATCTGCCAAGTTACTTAACCTCGCTGATCCTCAGATTGCTGCTCGTCTATGAAGCAGTGACAGTGATGTCTACCGCTGAGTTGGCCAAGACAAACTCAGATTATTCAACTCTTGTACCTGTTATCTGTTCCTTTTGTGATAATCCAAAACTTCCTCCATGACTTAACTCTCCGGTGCAAGGGACCTGCCTTCATTCATCCCTTAGCTCACTTATCACCTAGGCATATACTGGTTAACAATCTGAGTTTTACAATTGGAGAGGCCTCAGTTTTAATCTCAGATCTACCACTCACTGGCTGTGTGAACACAGGGACAAATGACTAACGTTTTAAGACTCCATTTCCCTAGCTGGAAAACAGAATAAATATAAGAATAAATGTATCAGTATATTATTATAAGGATAATATAGCTTACGTTAAGCCCTTGAAAGTAAAAGTATTAGTTGCTTTGTTGTGTCCAACTCTTTACGACTGCATAGACCGTAGCCCACCAAGTTCCTCTGTCCCTGGAATTTTCCAGTCAAGAATACTGGAGTGGGTAGCCATTCTTTTCTCCAGGGGATCTTCCCAACCCAGGGACTGAACCCAGGTCTCCTTCATTGCAGGTGGATTCTTCACTGTCTGAGCCACCAGGGAAGCCCATGTTAAGCCCTTCCTTACCACATCATGAGTGGTTGTAATTGTCATAGTAGGGCTTCCCTGGTGGCTCAGTCGGTAAAGAATCTGCCTGCCTTGCAGGAGACCCAGGTTTGATCCCTGGATCAGGAAGGTCCCATGGAGAAGGAAATGGCACCCCACTCCAGTATTCTTGCCGGGGAAATCTCGTGGAAATAAGAGCCTGGTGGGCTACAGTCCATGGGATTGCAAGAGTTAGACACAACTTAGTAACTAAAAACCTCCACCATTGTCATAGTAAAATAAAGAATTAAAAAAAAAAGAACCCCAGCCTTGTGATGACATTTGCTTCACATAATCAGTCAATACTTAGAGAGTGTCAGGCTGAAGAAGGGGTTCTGGGGATGGTATATCAGCAGTAAGTGCCCAGAAATGGGAGAGTTTATGAATATTGGCTCCAGTAAATGGACATCCAGATTTAGCGAGATATTGAATAGTGTCATGGAAAAAAGTCCCAGTGCCAAAGTTGAAATCATGAGGTTGTTATTATTTAGGGATCCATGGTATTTGGGGTCTTTTTTCTTTCTCCCAGGGGAGCAGTTTTGTTCCTCAGCCTGGTAATTCCATCACTGCTTTTCTTGTCAGTTAACATAGTTCTAAAAAACTGAAAGAGGCCATTTCTGCCCTTATTTGGTGCGTGGTCAACAAGGAGAGCAGCGTGAGTTGGAATCAGTACTGTGAATGCTTTTCCAATTAAGCAACCTGTCTTCAGGACCCCATAAGTTTTCAAAAAATAAATAGTCATGTTTCTATATTTAGGTGAAGGCCAGGATTTTGAACAATTGAGAAAAATTCCATCAGCTAACTTTGGTAGAATCCTTTGCTACTTATTTTTTTTTTTTTTTTTTAGTGTTTTTAAATAGAAGCAATAGAAGATTTTTAATTTGCAAATAAAATATTAAAATTTTGCTATAGGATTAATCTTTAAAACATGCCAGATATTCTGTCCTTGCACACAGGAAAAAAAATTTCAAATAGGGGAGGAGAAAAGGACCATCAAAACTGAAGATTGATATCTTCTGTAACTGGTTAAATAATACACCAACTTACCATGCCCATATAGTGACCATTTTAGAGGACAATTTTTAAAACTTTAAGTGTTTCTAACAGTAAGAAAAATAGTTTTCTTGTTCTTGAAAACATTTACTGACATTAGTAGCAATTCCTAAAATTTGGGGTGGCATTTTCCTAAAGCTTTTCTGTAGATTATTCTATTCATTCATCTTAAAAAGTTTTTTCAATGATTTTCATTTGGACAAGACACTGAATTCACAAGATCAGGCAACAGTGCTCAAGGTCATATGGCAAGTTCATAGCATAACTGTGGCTCTAATTCCCCCTACTAGGGCTGCCCTGAATACTTGCCCAGTGGTGTTTCATCAAAAAAAAAAAAAATTTCTGGGAACAGGCTTGTATTCATTTGGTCATAACAGTAACAGTGTTTTTTCTGATTTTGTTGTTTTATTTTTTTTAATTTATTTTTATTGAAGTATGGTTGATTTACAATGTGTTAGTTTCTGCTGTGTAGCAAAGTGAATCAGTTATACGGACTTCCCGCTTTCTTATATTCTTTTCTCATATACATTATTACAGAGTACTGAGTAGAATTCCCTGTGCTGTACTGTAGGTCCCTCATTAGCCCATTTTATTATATATAGTAGTGTATATACTTCAATCTCTATCTCTAAATTTATCTCTCCCTCTCTTTCCCCCTTGGTAATCATCAGTTTGTTTTCTACATCTGTGACTCTATTTCTGTTTTGTAAATGAGTTCATTTGTATCCCTTTTTTTAGATCGAATATTCGTTTTATTTTATTTTGATTGATTGCTACAAGTGTGGCTTTGTCAGAAGGTACATCTAAGGGAAGAGAAAATAGATAAATCCCACCTAAATTACCCATGGCAAAAACTTTTTTTGCTCCTATTTAGGAACATAAAAGAATATAATATAGGTGATGCATCTTATTTTCAAGAAGTCCTGAGATGATTGATTTACTTATTAAACAGAGTTATTGTGACTTGTTTAGTTTTCTATACACTAGGGATGCAGTAGGAGAGCAGAATTTATGTCCTCATGATGTTTGGGTCAGTCAGGGAAGCCAGTCATTGATGGAATGGGGAGGGAGGTGGGAGGAGGGTTCAGGATGGGGAACGCATGTATACCTGTGGCGGATTCATTTTGATATTTGGCAAAACTAATACAGTTATGTAAAGTTTAAAAATAAAATAAAATTTAAAAAAAAAAAAAAAAAAAGTAACTACAGATGTGCTGATAGTGACAAAGAGGAAGTGCAGGAAGTGCTATGGAGACATCCCTTAGTCTGGGAAAGCAGGGAAGTCTTCCTGGAGGAAGTGACTTTCAAGATTGAAGTTCTGTATCCACCCTTGCACTCACCTGTCAATAACTAAGCAGGGCTTTTTTTTTTTTCCAGTCTGCAATCAGGAGTACAGTACTGAAAAGAAAAATTTTCTGACTCTTAGAATTGTCATATACAGAAATTTAGACAAACACTTACTGACCTCAGAAGATTTTGCACACATTTAAAAACATAATGCTTAGTTCTTTATTTCAAGTGATTAGCCTATGTTAATTTCAATTTTTTTAATTTAAATTTATTTTAATTAGAGGCTAATTACTTCACAATATTGTATTGGTTTTGCCATGCATCAACATGAATCTGAAGCATTTGACTTTAGAAGTATTTCCTGTTAACTACTTAAAAAAAAACGAAAACCCTCCTAAGACTTTGTTAGTTACTTACTAGGCACTTAAGAAACAAAAAACGTCCTTCCCTTCCCTCTTATTTCTTCCTCCCTATTTTTTCCTCTCACCCCCCATTTACCCAAGTGTTTAGAAAGAACTCAGAGCCTCATTATATAGAAAGGGCTTGACCTAATTATCTTCCAAATTGATAAAACATTCCTAAAATATGTAGATAGAAAACTTGAGTGTTTAACAAAGTATTTTGATTCAAAATTTAGTCTTATCTTTTTTTATATTTAATCATGCATCTTGCCATTTATTTTATTCTATCTCTTAATAATTTTAGCTATTTTCAAATGGCAAGTTCTAGAGAGAGTCTGGAGAAAAAGGAAACTCTCCTATACTGTTTGTGGGATTGTAAGTTGGTGCAGCCACTATGGGAAACAATTTGGAGGGTCCTCAAAAAACTAAAGATAGAATCACCATATGGTCCAGTAATCCCACTCCTGGGCATATATCCAGACAAAGCTATAATTCAAAAAGATACATGCACCCCTATATTCACAGCAGCACTATTCACAATAGCTAAGACATGGAGACAACCTGAATGTCCATTGACAGATGAATGGACAAAGAAGATGTGATACATATATACTATGGACTACTGCTGCTGCTGCTCCTAGGTCACTTCAGTCGTGTCCGACTCTGAGCGACCTCATAGACGGCAGCCCACCAGGCTCCCCCGTCCCTGGGATTCTCCAGGCAAGAATTCTGGAGTGGGTTGCCATTTCCTTCTCCAACGCATGAAAGCGAAGAGTGAAAGTGAAGTCGCTCAGTCGTGTCCGACTCGTAGCGACCCCATGGACTGCAGCCCACCAGGCTCCTCCGTCCATGGGATTTTCCAGGCAAGAGTACTGGAGTGGGGTGCCAATGCCTTCTCCGACTATGGACTACTACTCAGCCACAAGAAAGAATGAAATAATGCAGTTTGCAGCAACATGGATGGACCTAGAGATTATCATACTGAGTGGAGTAAGTCAGACAGAGAAAGAAAAGTATCATGTGATATCACTCATATGTGGGATCTAAAATAGGACACAAATGAACCTATCTATAAAACAGAAACAAACTCAGAAGCCTAGAGAACAGGCTGGTGACTGCCAAGGGGGAGGAAGAATGGGGGGAGCATGAATTCAGTTTTGAGCTTAGCGGAAGAAAGCTATTACATAGAGAGTGGATAAACAAGGTCCTAGTGCCTAGCACAGGAAACTGTATTCAGTATCCTGTGATAAATCATAATGGAAAGAAGTATTTAAAACGGATGTATGCATATGTATAACTGAAACTAGCAAAACATTGTAAATCAACTATACATATTTTTAAAGCTTTAAAAACTTCTTTAACAAATTTAATTAATAATTTTAGCTATTTAATTACATTTTATTTCCACTTGTGCCCTGGAACATGTATGAATAAAGGGTACATCTGAAGCTGCTTAAAATGTAGAATATGCTTTCTTAATGCTCTTCAGACTATGGGTTACCCTCAATTCCGTTAGCACTCCACTGTATTACAGCGCATAAAAAAAACTTTCAGAACAGTTTCCTTCCTTTCAGAACATGGAAAGATTGACCTCTGAATCAAGTAGACACATATAAGATTTAGAATGACTATTTGAAAGCAATTCAAAGAAAATGTTAGTATAATTTTTCAGCATTTTCATTTGGAATAATAATTGATAGTTGATCATGATAGTGTATTAATGTAATAAGAAGCCTTATTTAAACCAAAATTACTTATACTGAATGAATAGGTTTTCAGATGTGTTTTAAATCCAGTTGTTAAATTTCCTTTCTGCATACTCTTGTGCAACAGATCACCCTGAAAATAGAATTGTTATAATGAAACTATTATCAGAGATAAATGATAACATGAAAATGAAGCTGTTTGCTTCCACATTAAACTCTGCTGCCTTTGAGTCTGCAACCAGCAACTATTTCAAAATACAGCATTATCTTGAACCCATATCTCTGTCTGCTCTGGTTTCCTGAGGCAGTGTATTTCAACATCATACAACCCCACTAATGTAACTCTTGGTGTCTCTGAAGCTTAGCTTAAACCTTCCCCTTCCACCTCTCCAATAGTGACTTGGTGTGTAAATAAGTGCTATGTGATTATATTTAAATTCTCCTACTTTTAAATTTAGGATTTTCAAAATTGATTCATAGTAACTATCTCCTATGGGCTTCCCTGGTGACTCAGCAGTGAAGAATCTGCCTGCCAATGCAGGAGATGCAAGTTCAGTCCCTGGGTCAGAAAGATCCCCTAGAGAAGGAAATGGCAACCCATTCCAGTATTCTTACCTGGGAAATCCCATGGACAAAAGAGTTTAACAGACTGTAGTCCATGGGGTCACACAACTTAGCGACAAAGAAACAACAACAAGCTATCTCCTATAAAGGAAATTCTGAATTTGTATCAAACATCAAGCCTTAAATTTGCCATTTTAACATCTGGAATCAAACCAAAATTGCAGAAATGTTCAAGGGACAAAGGTTCCTTATTTAGAGCTCTGCAAAACATAAAAGCTACATTACTGGCAGGAGATGGGCATTTTCTTGAGATTTTAGGGAGGTTAAGAATGAAGTGAATAACACCTGGGTGAAAGCAAAGTTTAGATTAAAGAATCTGGTTTTCCCTGGGATGTTAAGTTTAATCTCCAACTTGCAAAAGAAGAGTTTGTCTTAGAGATGAAACATTTCTCCTTGACATTCAATCATGCTTTTCCTGAAACTTCTGGAAAATAAATGCTTACTAATAGGACAGAAATTAAAATATTCAAAAGATTTCTATTTCATTTCTTTCTCTACCGTTTAGCACACGAGAAGGGAAATTTATAAACAGCTGTGAGTGAGTGAAGTCGCTGAGTTGTGTCTGACTCTGCGACTCCATGGACTGTAGCCTACCAGGCTCCTCTGTCCATGGGATTCTCCAGGCAAGAATACTGGAGTGAGTTGCCATTTCCTTCTCCAGGGAAAACAGCTGCTTGAAAGATAAATGACAGCAAAGATTCATCCTAGCAAATATTTTATTTAACCTTTATATTGTTTCCGATTGCCTAAATTCTCATGTTTGTGAAGTTTTGTGAAGTACTAGCTAGTCCCAGAAAATGATATTAATGGTTATACTTAAAACACTAAAATCAAAGTTAAAAGTTAACTTTGCTCATTATTAATCTCGGAAGTAAACAGTGTATTTCTGTGACTTTGCTGAGACCTGGTCACCTAACAGAGATTATGCCTAGCTATACAGGAGAAATTAGATGGAGGTGTTTGAGTAATTATTTAAGGAGAAAAATAGCATTAACACTGGCAGATACTTCTTGTAACTTCATCTAATTTCGCATTATGAAAAAAAGGATCCAAGTTTCCATTTTCTTGGTCATCATTTCACATTCATAGTTCTGTTGTTTTGATCATGTTTAACTTTTCCAGATGTCTGCTTTCGAGAAGTGGAGGGGGGAAAGAAATCTTTGGGTGATAATGAAAAAGACAACTTTGCATCTCTTCAATATACATTTCTTGCAGAAAAACGTAGACATTCTGTAATACCTCCATTGTGCATTATTATTATCCCCTTGTATTTTATCAGCTAGGTATCAATTAACAGAACATTCTTTTCAAAAGTAAATTAGAGTGGACAAAAACAAGTTTTAGTCAAAATACCTGCCTGTTGCTGACTTTAGCCTGAATGGTAAGATAGGGTCCATCTTTCTATGACAAATGCATTTGGAATAACAATGAAAATGATATTTTTCTGCCCCCAATGTTGTGTTTATGGACTGCAGCCTTCATTGTTAAAAACCAGTGACACTTTTTGATCTACAAAATTTGAAATGCCACTGAATAAAATGAGACCTTTGTATTGCATGGAAAGTAGAAAAGTAAATCTTTGCCAGTACCTTCCCTCCTGTTCTCTTGTTTGTTCTTTGTCTACCCTCCTCTCTCCCTTCATGCCATTCCACCCCTCACCAGTTTTCAGCGACATCCACCCTCCTCACCCAGACTCCCAATTTTTTTTTCCACTGTCTGGCTTCAGTCTCGGATGAAGCCATTCCACTACAGACCAAGTTGTTCAGCTCTGTGTCAACTCTGCCAGAAATGTTTGCATTTCCCAAGAGCTTTCCTGACATGGAAATTTAATAGAATAATGGAGTGAAGTGCTAATAGTGGAATTTAACACACCGAGAAATGCAGACTGGTGTAAGTATGGGCTCCTTCTCAATCCTTTCAAAGACTACCACCAAGATGACCACCCATATTGCTCTTGTGAAATGAGGATCCAAACACAAAGGCAAAAAAGATGTAGTTTGTGAAGTATTAAAATCCTGCTAGTTGATTTCAGAGAGAATATGTTTGTTTTTGAACTCTTGGCTCCTCCGAGGTCGCTGCTGTTCAGTCAGCTATCACTCACCCACTCTTTTAACCCATCCGTCAGATAACAAAGAGGTGAAACCATAAAAGCACATTCTATTAGTCATCCCCAAGGCTGATTTGAAACCTGTGTTCTCAGGAACCCCTGATGTGCTGGATGCCATCGTGTAAAAAAGTGTCATGTTGACTGACTTGAGCTTTTACCAAAACTGTGAGAAAACTTTGGACCCCTTGGGTATATGAGATAGATTGGGCTCTCAGGGGGGCTCTCAAAATTTGGCCAAAGTGGTGGTGATCACCAAACACAACTGTTGGTCAGTTTTGCCCAGTCCAGAGGGGGTTAAATCACTGCTGGGCATTCCAAACCTCTCTAATCTTATCCTGGAGAAGTGGAGTTCTGCCTTGGTTTACGGTTGAGGTCACCAGCAGGGCAGTGTTTAGACAGGGACTGATGGAATTTCGCAGCATTGTTAGCATTAAATAGCGCTGGTGGTAAGGAGCCATGATGGCCCTGGGTTCCTCTGACTCCTGGGGCACAGTTTTGAAACAGAGGCCTCACCGAGATGTGCTGGACTCGTAAAATGTGTGAAGGGCTCTGTGTGGCTTTTCATCATTTGTTTAATTTGGAAGAAGATTATTTTAAGGGACTTATCATAGAGTTAAGAAATGTTTCGAGGGAACAGAAAACGAAGAAGAAAATTGATCTTTGTTACCGTCAAAGTCACGCATTACAGTTCACTGTCCGAGGTGACGCAGTATCTCCTTGAGGGAAAAGCTGCCAGAAGTGTTGAAAGTGATCTGCCTGTTTTCTTCTCAAGCTGACTTGCAGGGAGGCCCTGGTATTTAGAGACTGTTAAATCCTTGTGGAGGGTTTACTAATAACTGTTCATCCCTGTTTCTAAGAGAAGTTGAAATAAGAAACATGACATCTGGCAGCTAGTTGTGTGAAAATTAGTAAATCTGTGTCGAATTTCCCAGTCATGGGCATGTATTTACTTAAAAAAAAAAAAAAAGGCCTTTGTTTCCTTTCTTTTTCCCTAAACTTCACACTTGATATAAAGGTTTACCCACTTCAGTCATGCCTTTCACAATGTGTGTGTGTCTGTGTGTGTTTGTGTGTGTGTGCGCTTGTGTGTGTTGTGCTTTCCAGGAGTGGCATGTGACTGTGCTGTTTAATCAGGGCCATATTTAAAAACAAATTTTCAAGGGAGCGTTTCTCATGTTATTAATGAGATGAAGTCGGAGTGAAGCAAGCTGTGTCGCAAAGGGCAAGTGTCATGAGGCAGGAAGTCCCTGCCATCTCTTCTAGCTGTGCTTCAGCCACCTGCCACCTCGCTGGCAGCCCAGAGCAGGCTCAGAGGAAATGCCCGCCCTTGGCCGCAAGTGCCTACTGCTTCTCCAGGGGCCCCCCTGCCCCAGGGCTCTGCACCCACTCTGACTTGCCTCTGTCTCCAGCAACCCCGGCACCTCCTTCACACATGGCTTTTGTGTGGGACCCTCGGGGAGCCTCAGTGCCAGCACTGTCCACAAGAGTCAAGTCAAGATCACGATTCTCAAAGTCTTACAGGTATTGTTCTTTCCTTTTTGTGGCTGGGATCAATTTTTTTCATCAGCCTCCGTCGCCCTAGGCCCCCTGCAAAGAAGTCTCGTGCCCTGTATTGATCTGTTTAACTTCTGTTTCCTAGATTGCCTTCAATTGGCAGGATAAATGGGCAGTATACAGAATAGGAACTGTGAAGATGAGAACCTTAACAGAGCCGAGGCTATTTGGGAACCCCCAGAAGCAGAAGGAAATTGACTAACTCTAAAAGCTGATTTTGAGAGTTAAATGGTAAACTTAGAAAAGCATCCCCGTGGCTGGCATCTGGAAAACAAGTGTGTTAGCCCACTTAATGGACGTAACGTAGCCAGATTCTGTCGTACTAACTTTCGGTTAACCCTTGAAATAGCAGGGATGGTTTCTTGTTTGGTTCAAGAAGCAAACAAACAACAACAAAACACTTCTGTGTATGTATAAGTGTTTCAGGTCCTATTCACATGGAAAAGTAGAAATTATCTCTATGGTCTAGATAGTAGTTCGGAGTTTTAATTTTGCCAAGGGGAATTAGATACCACAAAATAGAAGGGAATATGTTCTTAATCTGTTATGTCCAAAGATTTCTGTGGAAATATATGAAAAATCTTGAGCTCAAGACTTAAATAAATTGTCAGTGACACGTTTGCTTTACATCCAACTTAGGCTTATTTTAACCCAATAATTTGGAAAGAAAAAGAAGACATTGAGAAAAATCTTTGATTTCCTTTTTGCTTCAGTATTCTAGATGTTTACAAAGAAAAGATTGACCCTTCACACATTTTTTTGGTTTTGATTGGTTAGTCTGTAGCATTGCAAGCTATTTCACCAGTAGCAAATAGAGGTGAAATCTTAAGCAAAATTTCAAGACTTTCTTTAGACAAAATGTAACATATCTGGAAACCACCAGGCCTGTTTAGAATTATGCATTAAATTTGCATTCAAATGTGTTCAGATTTACTTGCATAAACACAGTCAAAGTTTAGATTAAAATAATCCACAAGAATTGTTTATTTGTTTTAGACAGTATTAAAGATGGTGTCCTTGGAATTTTTTAGGGAACTAAGAAATCAAAAAGACTCAAATTATAATCTTCCCTAGTAACAAAGAATAAGCAAACTTTGACAAGGGATAAATAAAAGATGGAAGTTAAAGTTTTAAGTAGCACTTCCTTACTTCTAGATGTACTGCCGTTAGTACTTCTACTTCAAAACAGAATAAACATCATTTATTTTTATTAATTATGTTAATTTGTTACAGTTAAGAATGATTCAAAGTTAGAAATTATATGCCTACTATATGCTTTATATTCTACTGAATTCACATCTCATGCTTATTATTTACATCTCATGCTTCTTATCTGCTCAGTTGTATGCTTATTTAAGATTTGTAAGCATTACTGTGCATATTTCCAATAGATGGTGGCTTCTAGAAACTCCTTACCGTTGAAATCTGATAACAAATTTCCAAATATCATGCATATCTAACTGCTGGGTAGCGTAAAAGAAATAGCATGTTTGTCTAAAGGATTTCAGAAATCTTGAGAAATGCAGAGTTTAAACTCTCCTGTGTGATCTGCAGATATATTATGAAACTTGCCTTCTTGGTCTGCCAAAGATATTTTCATTTTCTTGTCAGTTTTATCCTTTCCAAAATAGTACAAGCACTGGTATGTCTAAGGATGAATTTTCTGTATATTTAAATGCCCTGAGTTTGTAGTTCTAACCTTCTTTCATAACAAGTTTAAGAGGTGAGAATGACATCCTGAAAAGCCATTAAGGACCAGTCTCTTTTGAAACTTAAGAGACTCTGTTGCTCATTCATTTGCTTTTAATTTGATTGTTAATTTACCAAATAATATTAATTGTTTATATGTACTCTCTTCACTCTTCTGTGGGTCCTATTTTCTCTATCCATTTGGATTAAAATTTCCTTGAGTTCAGAGGCTCCTTTCCATGCAGGGGGAATACCATTAATGCATATTTGATGAAACATCTTGCTACATACACTCTCACAGTTGATATTACTCAACTAAGAGAGTTGGATTTCTATGTGAAAAATCAACTTGTGGATATGATCAGGACCTATCACAAGCCATGAGTTCAGTGGAAAGTTAAAAAGCTAAGACAGCAGTTGGACACTCTGACCTCACATTTTCAGAGGTCTCTTAGTACTAAAAACAAGAATGGACATTCAGTCACAGCAGTGTGCTGACAATGGTGGGGGAAATGTTTATTGTATTGCTTTAAACTTTTATCAGACCACATCAACTCAAATTCACGAGTCACAGTATTTATGCCTATGTACGTGCACACACATACACACATAGACATACACCCACACGTTTAAATTCTACATTTATCTTCTGAATGACAGTTTCATTGCATAGCTTCCCTGGAGTCAAAAGTATTAAGCTATTTGATGTAAACATTTGAAATACCCCACAGTTTTGCAACCGAGCTTTTGTATTTCTTCATTTCTTTTTTAATCTATGAGATCTTTAAAGCAGGGAAGTAATTTAAACTTATCTTGACCTTTGAGAGGCTTTAGATATAATTCTACTAGTGAAGCAAATGACATAATGAGGCGTTAGCCAAGATTTCTTGGTTGAATTTCTCGTTTACAAGTTTTTTTGGTTTAATAAACATAATTTTATAGTCTGTAAAATTCTCACATGTGTCCAGTAGACGGTTTTTTTTCTTTTCCTTTGAAAGAGGGAATGGATATTATGCATGACACTGGTAATACTCTAATGTTAAGCTGGAATATTTGTCTGTGGTATTGTTTTCACTCCCTGTGGCATTCGGGCTGAAGGAAAGCCAGGTCCATAAAGAGTCTGATTTTTTTAAAGTAACCACAAATCATATGTATTTGATGAGTGTTGATCCCTGCGAAGCCCAACCTTGGGCAGTACTACAGTGTTTAAAATAGATTTGAAAGTTGTTCTTCAACAGTGATGAGTTCTTGCCTTTTGTGGATAAAATATACTTTTAGAGAAAGCCAGACATAATTAACGTATAACTTATTAAGCTAAATTTGATTTGATGCAGAAAAAGAGAGAGACAGGAAAAGAGGATTACGTTCTAAAGAGACTGATTTTCCTCTGTGGGCCTAGAATGAGAGCCACACCTCTCGTGTCTGCTTTAGAGGAGAGACAGAAGGGAATGATATGCTTCCGTTAGATTTGAGAAAGTGGTATCAGTGAGTAGACTCATGTTTAAATGTAGTTTAAATGTAGTACCTCAAAAACTGGGAAGAAAATTGTCTTGGAAGCCAAGAAAGAACAAAGAGCTAGGACTTAGCAGGTTGGAGGACTCGGACAATTCCCCAAGGGAACTCTGGGACCTTTTGTTTTTTAAAAATGTTATGGTTTAAAATTATAGTAACATTCACAGAAACTTGAGTTTCTCTTTTTCTAGAAAGTTACCCTTTTAGAGATGGTCTTGTCTTCCAATCTGAACAAATCACAGAACTTTGTCTTTTCAAAAAGGAATGTTAAAAGGAACATTTTTTATGAGGTGCCTATGGGTCCATCTAGTCGAGGCCATGGTTTTTCCAGTGGTCGTGTATGGATGTGAGAGTTGGACTGTGAAGAAAGCTGAGCACTGAAGAATTGATGCTTTTGAACTGTGGTGTTGGAGAAGACTCTTGAGAGTCCCTTGGACTGCAAGGAGTCCATCTTAAAGGAGATCAGTCCTGGGTGTTCTTTGGAAGGACTGATGCTAAAACTGAAACTCCAGTGCTTTGGCTACCTCATGTGAAGAGTTGACTCATTGGAAAAGACCCTAATGCTGGGAGGGATTGGAAGCAGGAGGAGAAGGGGACGACAGAGGATGAGATGGCTGGATTGTATCACCAAATCGATGGACATGAGTTTGAGTAAACTCTGGGCGTTGGTGATGGACAGGGAGGCCTGGCGTGCTGCACTTAATGGGGTCGCTAAGAGTCAGACACGACTGAGTAACTGAACTGAATTTGCTCACTAGAAAATGATGGCTAGAGCCAAAGTCTTAAAGAAATGAGTCCTGCCAACAAATCAGTAAGCTGAGATGTAACTTTCCAAGTTCCACATTAGTACCTCCTATTCTGTGGCATAAAAAAAAAAAAATTAAAGCTTTTCAAATGTAACAGATGTTACTATCTGCTCTTTTTAGTGTTCTGTTCCATACCTCATCTCATTCAATTTTTAGGATAAAACAGTTGACCTATTTCAAATCCTCAAAGATGATGCTGTTAAAGTGATGCACTCAATATGCCAGCAAATTTGGGAAACTCAGCAGTGGCCACAGGACTGGAAGAGGTCAGTTTTCATTCCAATCCCAAAGAAAAGTAATGCCAAAGAATATTCAAATGACCACACAATTGCACTCATCTCACACGCTAGCAAAGTAATGCTCAAAATTCTCCAAGTCAGGCTTCAACAGTATGTGAACCATGAACTTCAGACGTTCAAGCTTGATTTAGAAAAGACAGAGGAACCAGAGATCAAATTGCCAACATCCATTGGATCATCGAAAAAGCAAGAGAGTTCAAGAAAAACATCTACTTCTGCTTTATTCACTAGGCCAAAGCCTTTGACTGTGTGGATCACAACAAACTGTGGAAAATTCTGAAAGTGATGGGAATACCAGACCACCTGACCTGCCTCCTGAGAAATCTGTATGTAAGTCAGGAAGCAACAGTTAGAACTGGACATGGAACAACAGACAGGTTCCAAATTGGGAAAGGAGTACGTCAAGGCCATACATTATCACTCTGCTTATTGAACTTATATGCAGAGTACAGCATGCAAAAAGCTGGGCTAGATGAAGCACAAGCTGGAATCAAGATTGCTGGGAGAAATGTCAATAACCTCAGATATGCAGATGACAGCACCCTTATGGCAGAAAGCGAAGAGGAACTAAAGAGCCTCTTGATGAAAGTGAAAGAGGAGAGTGAAAAGGTTGGCTTAAAACTCAACATTCAGAAAACTAAGACAATGGCATCTGGTCCCATCACTTCATGGCAAATAGATGGGGAAACAATGGAAACAGTGAGACTTTATTTTTTGGGTATCCAAAGTCACTGTGTATGGTGACTGCAGCCATGAAATTAGAAGATTCTTGGTCCTTGGAAGAAAAGCTATGACATACCTAGACAGCATATTAAAAAACAGAGACATTACTTTGCCAACAAATGTCTGTCTAGTCAAAGCTATGATTTTTCCAGTAATCATGTATGGATGTGAGGGTTGGACTATAAAGAAAGCTGAGCACTGAGGAATTGATGCTTTTGAACTGTGGTGTTGGAGAAGACTCTTGAGAGTCCCTTGGATTACAAGGACAGCAAACCAGTCAATCCTAAAGGAAATCAGTCCTGAATATTCATTGGAAGGACTGATGCTGAAGCTGCAACTCCAATACTTTGGCCATCTGATGTGAAGAGCTGATTCACTGGAAAAGAACCTGATGCTGGGAAATATTAAAGGCAGGAGGAGAAGGAGACGACAGAGGATAAGATGGTTGGATGGCATCACTGACTCGATGGACATGAGTTTGAGCAAACTCCAGGAGTTGGTGAAGGACAGGGAAGACCGGCATGCTGCAGTCCATGGGGTTGCAAAGAGTCAGACACGACTGAGTGACTGAACTGAAGAGTAGGGGTATAATTACCACCAAATGAGAGGAAAATTGGAGGTTTAGGGACCAGTGGCTATACAACCCACATGTGGTCAGAAGTCCAGAGTAATAATAAAATCTAAATTGTATTGGGGATTTAGTATGTGCCAGATAGTGTTTCCAGCACTCTCCAAATACATTATCTTATTTCATCCTACAAAACAACCCCACAAGGAGGACTTGCATTGTATTTACCTTACAGATGATGAAACTAGGCAGAGAGAGTTTAGGGAACATGCCCAAGTTTGAACCCTGTCCTAGAGGCTCGACTTCTAGTCACTTTCTCACTTTCCATTTCTTGATCAGATCTTCTCATTGCCACACACAAGTTCCATAATAAGAGGTGACATTCTGATAGACTTAACCAGCCTCGTTGACTGAACTCAGAGCCTTCCTCTAAAGAACACCTTTAGAGGTGTTCTTTAGTTGTTCTAAAGAACAACTGTAATCTGGTGTATAACAGGGTATAATGATTGACCAAAATATAAAGTTATCAAATAATATCTGAACAGTCTTCTAACCTAATTGAGGTTGGCTTAAAGTAGTATTAAGCAGAAGCATCACAATATGTGTTTCTTATGAAAGAAAAAAGGAAACTAATCAGTGAATTTATGTGCTTCTGTCCTCTTCCTGGGTTTTTGCTTCATCTGGTTCCATCTGGCTCATTTCATGTGGCCAAAAACATTGGTCCTGTGGTTATATTTTACTGCCAGAATGTTGCTCCTTGGCCAACTGTTCAGAGAAGCCAAAAGATTCTCTGAGCTACACAGGTCAACTTCATCTGCATCATGCCTATTTATTCCACTGGCATTGTCTTGCATATTGAATGGCATTCTTAATGATGTTCCAAATTGTGAGTAACACTGGCTTAATTGAACATGAGTGAAATGGTTTCCTTATAGGCAACATTACAGTCATTATGATAATAACAACATGTTTAACAACCATTGCACATTGTGAAAGGTGGGGGGGGGGCGGGTGTTATAGGAGGGAGACTCTGGCTTTAAAGCCAAATAGACCACACTTGGATGCCAGTTTTGCTGCTTTCTTTTTTAATAATTTTATTTATTTATTTATTGGCTATGCATTGTCTTCGATGGCGCACAGACTTTTCTCTAGTTACTCTGGTTACTAGAGAGTGGGGGTTACTCTCTAGTTGAGTGTGTGGGCTTTCTCATTGCAGTGCTTTCTCTTGTTGCAGAGCAGGGACTCTGGGGCACGTGGGCTTCAACAGTTGTGGCACATGGGCTCAGTAGTTGGTGCTTCCAAGCTCTAGAGTTCAGGCTCAATAGTTGTGGCTCCCAGGCTTAGTGGTTTTGAGGCATGTGGGATCTTTCTAGACCAGAGTCAAACTGTGTCTCTTGCTTTGGCAAGTGGATTCTTTACCACTGAGCCAAGAGGGAAGCCCCTCTGCTGCTTTCTTAACTGGGTAATTGCTTGACCTTCTTTAGTAGATTCCCTGTCTATAAGTGGAAAATACAAGTGTCTGGTTCAAAGAGCCTTTACATGGAATAGGTACATGCCTACCTCCTCTTTAATAGCATTTTCTATATTTCCCTTACTGTTTCATCCATTCTTTGATGCTTCTGTAAATTACTTCATTAACATTGGAACTGCTCTTGGTTATCGAATAGCACAAAAGGGCTCACCTATAAACAATTATGTTATAAGCAACCTGCACGTAGAAAAACAGCCTCACATTGATAAGACACAGTGGGGAGACAGGTTGAGAGCTGGTTGGCTGTCCAGTCGCATTGTTGAGGTTGGAATGTCAAAGTCTTCATAGCTCTGAGACATTAGTCAAGCTATTTCTCTTCAGTTTAGCCATAGTTTCTTCATCTTTAAATGGGAGGGTTATGAGGATTGTCCATTAGTCAGAGGTCATGCCTGGCATGTAGACAACAGTAAAATTAATATTAGTTAATCCATATCAAAATTTAAGCTCCATATGGCAGCAGTTTTTGTCTTTTTTCCACCTCTGTATTACCAGTACCCAGAAGGGGGTATGGCATATAATAAATGCTTGATGTATATGCTTGTGCTGAATGAATGAGCCAATTTGCCAATGTTTTTAGACCCCTGACAAGAGTGGGGGCATTTTGCTTCCTTTCCCTGTATCATGGAACAGAAGGTCAAAGCTGAAGAGACCCTGGAGTTCATCTGCTCAAACCTATCACCCAACATTGAAAAGTTTGAAGACCTTTGTAGCTATTGAGTAGCTGAAATCAATCTAATGCAAAAGACAGACATTCCAAGAGCAACAAGTGTGCATACTACATTCCAAAAAGAAGCCCTGGGAATGAACTGGAAAAATAGAAGCTTTGTCTTGGGCTAAAGGAACACACTCTATAAGAACTAATGTGAACATGAATAAAGCACTCGAATACAATCAGAATTCGGATAAAATATGAATACATTCATCCAGAAGCTGATTGTCCAATGCCGTTGATAAGCCTGGTCAGTGGCATGCTGGTAAATGTTAACAGTCAGCTCTCTGTGAAAACACCAGAAGAGCCTGTTTGTAGTATTTGCTGATTTCCATGGCAAAAATTCTCCCACCGGTCCGTTGCAAGCCACAGAGGTCACTAAGTATGGCATTGACAGGAGATGCCAAATTGTACATATAGGTGCAATAGACATGCATGACATCAGGAATGTAGATAATAATAAAATGTAGCCTGATTATTAAGTGATGAGTTTTGAATATTTAATACCATTCTTTTCAACATAATTTTTAATTGTAAGTTTATATAATTTAATTTTTAGTAGTCATTAGATATAACAACCAACTTAGAAATATTTCTGAAAATTTAACAGTTTGCTTTTGCCAACTAGTATGGATGGTTCTCTGGAGAAGGAAATGGCAACCCACTCCAGTATTCTTGCCTGGAAAATTCCATGGATAGAGGAACCTGCTGCTGCTGCTGCTGCTAAGTCGCTTCAGTCATGTCTAACTCTGTGCGACCCCATAGACAGCAACCCACCAGGCTCCCCCGTCCCTGGGATTCTCCAGGCAAGAACACTGGAGTGGGTTGCCATTTCCTTCTCCAATGCATGAAAGTGAAAAGTGAAAGGGAAGTCGCTTAGTCGTGTCCAACTCTTAGTGACCCCATCGACTGCAGCCCACCAGGCCCCTCTGTCCATGGGATTTTCCAGACAAGTGTACTGGAGTGGGGTGCCATTGCCTTCTCCGCAGAGGAACCTGATGGGCTACAAATCAGGAGCTGCAAAGAGTCAGACCCTACTGAGTGACTGAGCACACATATGGATGGTTCTAGCACAGCCCTATGCTGATGCTTTGTTAGCTACTTAAAAACACTTACCTTGTACTAGAGACATAATGACAAGGAAAGTGGGTGGATCTTTGCTCTCATAAAGCTTATTTTCTAGTGGAGGAAGGCAGACAATAAGCAACAAAATAAAATAGGAATTTGGATGGGAGATTCTGCTTGGGGAAACCATACATCCATGGGTGCATTTGCAGTCCTAGGCAGACAAGGTGTAATTCAGATTGCACCAAGTGGATGAAACTATATGGGTGCTGACCTCATTACCGACTGTGTTCTTGATCAGATAAGACTCCAGTCTCTTGAGTGAGTTTGCCTTGGCTTCACCTTTATTGTAAAAAATATAATGAAATATAAGGAGGAGATGGAAGAGAAGGGGCAGTTTATACAATCCAAGAACCTATACTAGATACACACACACACACACACACACACACACACACAAGGAATCCAAACATAACAATAAAGATAGTCATCAAATCACAAGAGAAGAGAACAAAAGAAGAAAGGAACAACAACAACAACAACAAAAAATCCTACAAAAATAATCCTAAAACAGTTAACAAAGTGCAATAAGAACATATATTCAGTAACCACGTTAAATGTAAATGCACTAAATGCCCAATCAAAAGACATAATGTGGCTGAGTGGATACAGTGTATTTTGAATTACATTTTTTCATCTAATCCTCAGAAGATAGAAAATATTGAAGCAAAAAATGGAAAGTCAGTTAATTGATAGCAGTAGTAGCATTGAAACATATATATTACCCCATGTGAAATAGATAGGCAGTGGGAATTTGCTGTGTGACAGGGAGCTTCAATCCGGTACTCTGTGACAACCAAGACGGGTGAGATGGGATAGGAGCTGGGAGAGAGATTCAAGAGGGAGGGGGCAAATGTACACCAATGGCTAATTCGTGTTGATGTATGGCAGAAACCAACACAATATTGTAAAGTCATTATCCTCCAACTAAAAATAAGTGAAATTATTTAAAAAATAGTGGCAGTAGTATGTCATATAGTAATACCTTTTTTTGATGTGTCTGTCCATGTCACACGTTCACATTCCTGCCTGAAACATGGATGTAATAAGCTAAGATAATTATGGGATAAATTTTCGATTTTCAAAATTAATCATACAAATGTAAAATCTTGGATTAGAAGGAGAGCTAGCCAGACCAATCTTGTCTCTAGCACATATATTTTTTGGATGGCGCCTATAAAAGTCTTCTAATGCTTGTTGCTCGATCCCTTTTGGCAATTAACTTGTCCTTAGTTGATTTGTGGATTATCCACTGAAAATTGTTATGAATAACACAATATAATGGCAGAATATGTTTATATAGGATAACAAAGTAGATTGGCCTGAGGAGAGCTATAACTCTAAAATATCCTTGGTTTTCAGAGATTTCTCTTTTCACATATGGCAATGTTTAGATAGGGAATGAAAAATTAGCTGAATCTGATTAGTGTTCTCATGCAAAGGGAAGATGGATGTCCTGTTTAAAAATCTTAGTAGTTTGATGACGTAAATACATTCTCTAGTGAAAGGGTGGTCACTTTAGGGGAGAGAAAAACAACAAAATC
The DNA here is from genome assembly GCF_029407905.1 of Bubalus kerabau. NCBI lineage: Eukaryota > Metazoa > Chordata > Mammalia > Artiodactyla > Bovidae > Bubalus > Bubalus kerabau. The sequence goes on from NC_073641.1 coordinate 21,849,195, forward strand.
CTTCTGCCATCTTTGGGTTGTACTTGACACAGACCTCTCATCTGTGGGTTCCACAAAGTGTGACCACCCTGATGGCAGATGAACTAGGAGGAAAACCTTGTATTACTCACATAACTATTTTATTTCTATAATCTTACTGTTTCCTCGGAAGTGACTAGATATTTCCCTGCCATAGTCTTCCTGAACTCTTTGCCATAAAGTTCAAAACATCGTGAGCACAGGTGGTTGCCTGTTGCCAGCGGTCCTGCTGCCAGTGGGCATGGCTTTGCCCGTCTCCCCTGTGGAGGATAAGCATGACCCTTACAACTGCTCATTGTGTATGCTGCCTTCCTACGCTTTGGCCAAGATACTGAGGGACATGAAACATCAGGTTTCTCCTGCTAAGGAAACCCATGTGAGCTGAAGAAACAGAAACATCAGAGAACTCTGACTTATAGAAATGCCAAGAAAGGGGAAGAAGTTATTGGCTGGAGAGACGTTATATTGTGTTTTGGAATGAACTTAAAAGGCTTAATGTTTGTGTTAGCCGTGTATGACTTTTATAAAAAGTATCTTGCCTTCCCAGTGTTGGTTGAAAGGGGAGGGCCTCTTTTTTTTTGGTTAAGTGATTGGTATGTAACTCTCAGCACTGTATGAGACACTAGTTGATATATGATAGGTATGAATGTGCTACTGGGTAAGAAAAACGCTACTGAGCCAATTTTACTCATGTAACCAGTAGTCAGCTGCCAGGGATACCAGCTCCCAAGGATACTCCATCATGGTCATCTCCAGTCACTATAATTCTAAAGATAACCACTATCCTAACTTCTAAGAGCATAGGTTTGTTTTGCCAGTTTTGTGCTTTTTGTGAATGAAATTATACAGTATAAACTCTTCTGTTTTGGCTACTTTTGTTCACCACTGAGATAGTGAGATTCCTCCATATCATTTTTGTGTGGTTGTAGATTGTGCATGCTCATTGTCATAGTGTTGCATTGAGTAAATATACTGCAAATTACTATTGTTGGTAGATACTTGGGTATTCCAGTTTCAGGCTATCATGAATAGAGCTTCTGTGAACATTCTAGGATATATCATTTGTTAAACAAATATGTGTGTGGTGTGTGTAAGTTTGTTTTCATACACGTAAGTTGGATATATCCCAAAGAATAGAATTTCCAGGTTGTAGGTTATATGTATATTTTTAGATATTCCCAAATAGATTTTCAAAGTGATTGTACCATTTATATAATCCCCAAAGCAACGTTCCATTTTTTCCACATCCTCGGCAATGGAGTATTCCATTTTCAATGACAGAATCTTAATAAAGCATTGCTTAGTTATAGCAATGTCATCTAATGCCTTTTATTTATGGCAATGAATCTTCTGATTGAGTGACTTGTTTTTCCAGAAATAATATGGGTAATAGTGAGACCTTCACACTTTATTTCTCCTCATGATGAATAATACATACCTGTGAAATAAGTGACTGTTGTCGGAAATTTGGCCTTTTGTGCAGAAATAGAACTTTCCCCCTCTCTTTGACCCATATTTCATTTAAATCTATGGTCTTATTCTTACATTTTATCCATATTTGTCAACCCAGTAATCATCATTGTTAGCAAAACCAATATGACCCTTTATTCTATTTGAAATTTTCCAACTTCTATTTTTATTTCTAGTTATATATCCTGTGTTGTGTTTGTCAGCTTTTTTCTTCCATAAATTATTTCTTGGAAAAATTGTTTTGGTCGTTTCCTAAGTCAGCTTAACCTGTTTAAACATGCTAGTACATAGACAATATAAATCAAGATACAGTAAATGTGTCTTGTTTTTTTCACAGATTTCTTTTTTCAGTTCATGCACTTAGAGCAGTTGTTTCTTTTGTTCTCTTTCCTCTTTGTCATTGTTTTTTTAATGTCAAGATTCTGGTGACATATATCACTGCCTCTAAAGTTCATCATAAGTTGATTCATGATATCAGCCTTACTTCTGTGATATCAAATAAGCAGGCTGACTCAGGTTCAGTTTCTACCATGTCAAAATGTGATCATTAATTTCTAGGCAACGATTGGAGAGATGTCAGTTCACTTCAGTCACTCAGTCATATCCAACTCTTTGCGACCCTGTGGGCTGCAGCATGCCAGGATCCCCTGTCCCTCACGAACTCCTCAATGAGCCTACTCAACATGAGCCTACTCAAACTCATGTCATGAAGTCAGTGATGCCATCCAGCCATCTCATCTTCCATCATTCCCCCTTCTCCTCCCACCTTAAGTCTTTCTCAGTATCACGGTCTTTTCCAATGAGTCAGCTACACATCAGGTGGCCAAAGTATTGGAGCTTCTGCGTCAGCATCAGTCCTTCCAATGAATATTCAGGACTGATTTCCTTTAGAATGGACTGGTTGGATCTCCTTGCAGTCCAAGGGACTCTCAAGAGTCTTCTCCAACACCACAGTTCAAAAGCATCAATTCTTCGATGCTCAGCTTTCTTTACAGTCCAAGTCTCATATCCATACATGATTTCTGGAAAAACCATAGCTTTGACTAGACGGACCTTTGTTGGCAAAGTAACGTCTCTGCTTTTTAATGTGCTGTCTAGGTATGTCATAGCTTTTCTTCCAAGGACCAAGCATCTTCTAATTTCATGGCTGCAGTCACCATCTACAGTGATTTTGGAGCCCAAGGAAATAAAGTCTGGTCACTGTTTCCATTGTTTCCCCATCTATTTACCATAAAGTGATGGGACCATACACCATGATCTGAGTTTTCTGAATGTTGAGTTTTAAGCCAACCTTTTCACTCTCCTCTTTCACTTTCATCAAGAGGCTCTTTAGTTCTTCTTCGCTTTCTGCCATAAGGGTGCTGTCATCTGCATATCTGAGGTTATTGATATTACTCCTGGGAATCTTGCTTCCAGCTTGTGCTTCATCTAGCCCAGCATTTCTCATGATGTACTCTTCATATAAGTTAAATAAGCAGGGTGACAATGTATGGCCTTCACATACTCCTTTCCCAATTTGGAACCTGTCTGTTGTTCCATGTCCAGTTCTAACTGTTGCTTCTTGATCTACATACAGATTTCTCAGGAGGCAGGTCAGGTGGTCTAGTATTCCCATCTCTTTCAGAATTTTCCACAGTTTGTTGTGATCCACACAGTCAAAGACTTTGGTGTTGTCAATAAAGCAGAAGTAGATGTTTTTCTGGAGCTCTCTTGCTTTTTCAATGATCCAACTTGATGTTGGCAATTTGATCTCTGGTTCCTCTGTGTTTTCTAAATCCAGCTTGAACATCAGGAAGTTTACGGTTCACATATTGCTGAAGCCTGGCTTGGAGAATTTTGAGCATTACTCTACTAGCGTGTGAGATGAGTGCAATTGTGCGGTAGTTTGAGCATTCTTGGGCATTGCCTTTCTTTGGGATTGGAATGAAAACTGACCTTTTCCAGTCCTGTGGCCACTGTTGAGTTTTCCATATTTGCTGGCATATTGAGTGCAGCACTTTCACAGCATCATCTTTTAGGATTTGAAATAGCTCAACTGGAATTCCATCACCTCCACTAGCTTTGTTCGTAGTGATGCTTCCTAAGGCCCACTTGACTTCGCATTTGAGGATGTTTGGCTCTAGGTGAGTGATCATACCATGGTGAGTATCTGAATCATGAAGATCTTTTTTGTATAGTTCTTCTGTGTATTCTTGTTACCACTTCTTAATATCTTCTGCTTCTGTTAGGTCCATACCATTTCTGTCCTTTATTGTGCCCATTTTTTGAATGAAATGTTCCCTTGGTATCTCTAATTTTCTTGATGAGATCCCTAGTCTTTCCCATTCTGTTGTTTTCCTCTATTTCTTTGCATTGATTGCTGAGGAAGGCTTTCTTATCTCTCCTTGCTATTCTTTGGAATAGCATTCAACTCTGCATTCAATTGGGTATATCTTTCCTTTTCTCCTTTGCCTTTTGCTTCTCTTCTTTTCTCAGCTATTTGTAAGGCCTCCTCAGACAACCATTTTGCCTTTTTGCATTTCTTTCTCTTGCTGATGGTCTTGATCCCCACCTCCTGCACAATGTCATGAACCTCCGTCCATAGTCTTCAGGCATTATGTCTATCAGATCTAATCCCTTGAATCTATTTGTCACTTCCACTGTATTATCATAAGGGATTTGATTTAGGTCATACCTGAATGGTCTAGTGGTTTTCCCTGGTTTCTTCAATATAAGTCTGAATTTGGCAATAAGGAGTTCATGATCTGAGCCACAGATCAGATCACATGTACATGGACTATATACATGTATATACATGGAGAGATGTAGCATATATAATAGCTGTAGGTTATATATCTTGAAGCTTTTAAATTCCAGTCCTAATGCTCTCTAATTGGTGGCTTATAAGGTAGAATAAAAAGGAAAGCTAAGGCAATATAAATGTATTCTAGAGATCCCATGGCATGAAGTAATATATACTTTATTATCAGACAGATACTTGAAATCATGAACTGAAAAGTAAGTTTTAGAAATTGGGGAAGAAATTAAGAATTTATAACTCGATCTTCTAAACTTTAGTCTCTACCTAGTGGGCTCTGGATGCTGTTATACTTAAATCTTACTTTTAGATTCTTCATAAATGGGGTTTTCCTTAATAGTCCTCAAAACTGATATTTCTCAGTACCTAAGTAACTCCCTGTGGAGAAGGCAATGGCACCCCACTCCAGTACTCTTGCCTGGACAATCCCATCAGCTGAGGAGCCTGGTAGGCTGCAGTCCATGGGGTCGCTGGGAGTCAGACACGACTGAGTGACTTCACTTTGACTCTTCACTTTCATGCATTGGAGAGGGAAATGGCAACCCACCCCAGTGTTTTTGCCTGGAGAATCCCAGGGACGGGGGAGCCTGGTGGGCTGCCGTCTATGGGATTGCACAGAGTCGGATGCGACTGAAGCGACTTAGCAGCAGCAAGTAACTCCCTGGGTCTGGTTGGAAATTGTATTAATTTTTTCAGGTCAATATTATTTCCTATATAAACCAAATAGCAGCTTTGAACAGCTAATTGTTTAATCAATGATAAATTAAAATTTATTATTGTGGCATGGTAAAGTCCACAGGATTAATTTATTCAATATATCAACTTATGAAACTTTTCAGCCAAATTGCTTTAAAAAAGCAGCATAACTAATCTTTGTTTTCAACTCCCTGTTGTCCTGTCTGCTGTCAGGGAGATAATAGGATACAAAATATCCAAATTCAGAGAGAAAGAGGATCACTAAGCACAAGGATCATGCTCTAAGTAGATAATCAGCCTAATATTCATTGAATACAGATTGACCTACCTGGCATGATGGAGTTCAGCCTCCACTGGGGGAACTTATTCTAAGGTGGTACCTTATAGAACAATCTGAGAGCAAAATAAAACGTGGGGAAATAAACAAAGCACACATTCCGTTTTTCAGGCTTTATTTTTGTGTTGGAAATGCTTTCCCTTCTTCTTTTTTAAATCATTTTACTGTATTTGAGTCAAGAGACATGGGTTCGATCCTTGGGTCAGGAAAATCCCCTGCTGGAGAAAATGGCAACCCCCTCTAGTAATTCTTGCCTGGAAAATCCCATGGACAGAGGAGCCTGGCAGGCTACAGTCCAAAGGGTCACAAAGAGTTGGACACAACTGAGTTCCTAAGGATCGTGTTTAAATGAAGGCCCAGTGCCAGAAACCATGAGGAAACTTAGGCTTTTGCTGAAAAGAGCAAGATAACTTATAATCAAAAACTGAATTCTGTGGCTTAGGCCAGTGCCTCTCAAAACTGAATATTCACACTTAATTCCTGGGGATCTTGTTAACACTCAGGTTCTGATTGAGTAGGGCTAAGGTAGGGCTAACTGCATCTGCATCTCTGACAAGCTCCAAGATGGTGTTGATGCTACTAATCCTGTTGGAGTAGGAAGGAGTTTTAGGATATAGATGTTTGAGTCAATTTTTTTCAGATAGAGTAAATTTTACAAATACAAATGTCTTGCTCCATGTGAAATCAGAAAAAAAAGTCATCCTTTAGTAGAATCCAAAAGTAGTCCTGATTCTTATTAGTGTAGGGCAGATTTCATGATATAATAAATGGATCACAAACAAAATATTTAGACATGGGAAATAAATTATTTGGAATTTTGTAAATATTTATCTACAGCATTTGATCTTTGGGTCACACTGCAGAGCATGTGGAATCTTAGTTCCCAGACCAGGGATTGAACCCGTGCCTACTGCATTGGCAGTTTAGAATCTTACAAACCTAGACAGCATGTTAAAAAGCAGAGACATTGCTTTGCCCACAAAGGTCCTTATAGTCAAAGCTATGGTTTTTCCAGTAGTCATGTATGGATGTGAGAACTGGGCCATAAGGAAGGCTGAGTGTTGAAGAACTGATGCTTTTGAACTGTGATGTTGGAGAAGACTCTTGAGAGCCCCTTAGACTGCAAGGAGATCCAACCAGTCAATCCTAAAGGAAGTCAGTCCTGAATATTTGTTGGAAGGACTGATGTTGAAGGTGAAGCCCCAGTACTTTGGCCACCTAATGCAAAGAACTGACTCATTGGAAAAGACCCTGATGCTGGGAAGGATTGATGGCAGGAGTAGAAGGGGATGACAGAGGACAAGATGGTTGGATGGCATCAACACCTCAATGGACGTGAGTTTGAGCAAACTCCGGAAGGTGATGCAGTCCATGGGATTGCAAGGAGTTGGATACGACTGAGCAGCTGAACAACAGCTTTTAATGGTTTGCTCCTGGTTGACAGAAACAGTCTTAAGATGACACTATTGAGAGGAGGATGGGTCTGAAAAATTAAGAATGTAAGTGGTTTTTCTTTTTGAAATGTTCAGAATGAGGTTGCCAAGCCATCTGCTTTTGCATCAAAAAGTTAATGAATTTTCATTTTCCATGACTGATGTAAGTGACTAAAAGAGTCTCGAAACATATCTAAAGGAAAAATGAGGTTGACTGCGAAAGCTGGCCCTGTCCACCGTGCGGTTTCCATTCTCGGAGAAGGATTTGTATAACACTTCTGAGAAAGCTGTCATCCTATACCACTAGAAATAGCAGAAAGTTTGTGTCACAAATTTAATGATCACTGGCCACTTTTCAAGTATTTTATTTACCCCTTTTACTCTTGGTGGCAGTGAACTAAGAGGAGAGGGGAAAGTGTGAGCCAGTGCCTCTTTTAGTTTTCTTGTTTAACAAGGAAAACCAAGGAATAACTGAATACATAGTATTTTCTATTAGAACATTTGCAAAAAAGTCCTTCCTGTAAACATTTCTTATCTTGTAGGAAGACAATACAGTTTTTAATAGTCAAATCCAATCTGACTTTAATTATTTATCATATATTATGTATTTTGCCATGCAAAATATAATTTCTTATTTTCACTATAAAATTTCTTTATTATCATTGTGGTGAAGTCCCAGCACACAATGTTTCTTGAGGTTACATTTATATGATGATCAAAATACAAACTATACCACTTTTTGCTTGGATGACTGGCAACCAGCTGAACTAGATTTCCATTCTTATCTTGACTCATTATACATCAGGCAAGTTACTTCTCTGGGTTTCAAAGTTCTCATGTGAAATTGAGTGTATAGACTGTTTAATTACTTTGTCCCTCTAAGCTTATAGAAATAGCATTATGGAGGTATAAGAAGACTATTAATGACCAAGCATGCATTCATTAAATCAATACTAAACTCAGGAGAGATCAAACAGCAGTTCAATGTCCTTCTGAATTTATGTTCAATTCCATCATTCACTGAACAAATGTAAATTGAGAACATATAATCTGCTACATGTATGAGGTCTTGAAATGTATGCTTTCAACTCATATATCTGTTGCTTAAATCAGGGATTGGCAGACTTTTAAAAGTGACCCTGTTGCTAACATTACTCTTCTGAATAATAATTACTATTAACAATAACTACTATTCAGAAGAAGAATAATTATTCTTTGGAACAATGCTAAGTATGAACAAGAGGATAGGTATAAAGATGAAGACTAATTTTTACCTTAAGTTGTGTGTTCTAAGGTGCCTAAAAAGATAATTTTCTTAATGTCTACTGTGAAATCAATTAATGCGAGGTTAATTTGCCCATTTGGTTCAACTGGTTTACATGCAGCTGTTAGCAGTTTAAACCCTGCCGCACTGCCAAAGTAAAAATTTATATACAATTAAGGTAAACTTGTCCATTCTAAAGTTTAAATTTAATAAATGAGATAAATAAAAAGGGCTTAGTAAAAATTATATGAAAAAACAAGTCCAAATATGGTAACATACAGTTCAGAGGAGAATGGTATTTGTTATTTCTCAAGAGCCTCTAGACCACAAAATACCAACATTAAAGATGAATACAAGCACTGGGAGAAATGAGACAGATAAGAGACACCATATGTTGTAGATTCTGGAATTCATCAGAGATAAGGAATGAAGCTAAGCCTTTTCCTGGATGGGTCTGGGATAAAATGAAATGAGAGGTAATGCTAAGTGTAAAACTCTATATTTGAAAAGTTCTTTCCCACTAAGATTTCAGATACATTTATGATAAATATCCATTTTAAGTATCTAATTCAAGTTATACAACAAATTGTTATCTAGAAAGAAAGTGTGTGGAACATAATGCATTTAAAGTGAGTAGTTTAGCTTTATGAACTGAGATTCCTTTGTTCAAGTTGCAGCTTTTCCATTGACAGGTGTATGACATTTGTTACAGTTCTTAAGTAGATTCTATTTAAGTTGCCTCTGCACCTACGGCATTAACTGCTGTGAGTATTAAGAAAGAGAAGGCATGTATAACTCTGAGACCAGTGCTTGGCGTGTGGTAAGCAATCAGCTTTTGCTAGCAGCACGCCAGACTTCCCTGGACCTCACTGTCTCCTAGAGTTTGCTCAAACTCGTGTTCATGGAGTCAGTGATGCCATCCAACCATCTTATCCTTTGTCACCCCCTTCTTCTCCTGCCCCAATCTTTCCCAGCATCAGGGTCTTTTCCAATGAGCCGGCTGTTTGCATCAGGTGACCCAAGTATTGGAGCTTCAGCCTCAGCACCAGTCCTTCCAATGTATATGTATTCAGGGTTTACAGAGAAGCCTGGCATGTTGCAGTTCATGGGGTCGCAAAGAGGTGGACATGACTTAGTGACTGAACAACAGCAAGTTATTATTTTCACAAGTATAGGCTACAGATTCCTTCCTGAAGATAAATTTAAATGTGAATAGGAAGTTTGTTTATGAAACAAGACTAATTCTCTGTTTTATATATGGTGCCCATTATTAAAAAAAAAAATAGACAAAATAGCAATCGCCAACCACTGACCCTTTTAGAATGAGGGAAATTTATGCTATGCATATATACATGCATATGTGTATATATGTGAATCTTTGGATATATATGTGTGTTTGTGTGTGTGCATATACATACCACTGCCAGGAAAACCGGATTTCTCATATCTAGTAACTATTCTGAAATGTCTGTCCAGACCTAGCCAGGCGTCATGTATGCCATCAGTATTCAACATATATTTGCAGAATTTAATTTTTTTTAACGCTTCAGGTCACTATTATTGGTTTTTTTTTTTTTTTTACTTATAAAACAATTACAGTAACCCTTGGCTTTTGAGATTTTGGCTTCTATGAGGAACTCTGGCGTACATGACAGGTAGTGATTTTATCCCTAGTACAACCAAGCTGTTCTGTGGGTTAAAGTTACTTAACTACAGAATCAGCCAGTATGCACATTGCAATATGGTTTCTTCATTCTCCCTTGCAAATGCAGTAACTGTGAAGTGATAAACATGTTATATCTTTAGAAAAATGGCCCCTAGAAGAAAGATGACTGTTGATCTAGACTTGGGCTGTCCAACAAGATAGCCAGGAGCCACAGAGTCCTAGAACTATACTAACCCAAGGGAGAAGTGCCGTAAGTGTGAAATGCACAGAGGATTTCACATACTTGGTATGAACAAAAGTGAAAACTCTCTTACCAATAATTTTTGTATTGATTCATGTATAAATAGTAAATTTTGCATATATTTGGTTAAGTAAAATATATCATTAAAATTAACTTTACCTGATTTTTCAAAAATCTTTTTATAATATGGCTTCTAGAAAATTTAAATTTGTATGCATGACCCTCATTTGTAGTTCATGTTATATTTCTGTTGGACAGCCCTGTTCTAGACAAGAGTAACAAAAAAGAAAACTGCTAAGAAAATGATAATTCTTCAGAAAAAATGATTTTAAAAATGTGAAATTTAAAGTGATTAATGAGATCACGTTCTCTGAACAAGTTCACCATAGTCCACCATATTTTTATTTTCAGAAAAAAAAAAAAAATATATATATATAGGGGGATTTTTCATTGAGCCCTCCAGTCTATGCAAAATTGCTTATCAAGTAGGAATTAAAACTTTAGCAAACCAGTGCTGTTAATGGAAATGAGATTTCAGGAAAGGCAAAAAGTCTGAAAACATTTCTATAAAGTAACAAGTAGTAAAAATATCAGTGAGAATATTTATCTATAAAGTAACAAGTAGTAAAAGTACCAATGAAAGTATTTATTTATTTTATTAAATTTTCTAAGGGAAAATCATACTCTATAGTGATATTAGTAAATTTGGGGATTGTGAAGATGCATTTGAATGTCAAGAGTATAATGCAGTTTTCCTTGGTATTTTTAAATCTTATGATCTCTCATTAACCTCAAGACACCAAGGCTGAGAGTAGTTCAGTAACTCAAGGTTGCACAGCAGTTGTGAGCTGTAAAAGGAACTCAGATCTGTGTGACTCCCAAGTTCATGTGATGAAGTGAATCCATGAGACCTTTTTCTGCAGCTACTCTGAAAAATAATGTTTCTTTGCTCAAGAAATTTTGAGTAAAGCTTCCTATTTTGTTTCCTTCTCAAACGTTATCCATTTGTTAGCATACTAAAGGTACTGGGAAGTACTAAGGAACCAGTTATCTTTGTTATATTTTTTCTCAAATTTATTTCACCATGGAACACCTGTTTCCCTTCATATGTACCTATATAGCATCCATCACCTATGCTTTCTAGAACTAATCTAGAGAACACTATTTGGAAATGCTGATATATTCAGCTTCCTCCTATCATCTGTCATTATTGATTACTAGGGAAAATTACTTTGAGAAAATAGAAAATATTTGGGAAAATATGTACTTCAGTGTTCCAATCTCTCACTTCTAACTTGATCAGAGAATCAAACCAAAGAGTACGAATATATACTTAGATGTATTTTTTGGTTATTCTCATATCTATAGTGTGTGATCTAGAGAGATTCAAAGAACGCTGTCTTCAAACTGATCACCTGTCTAGAATTGTTTGCAGTGGACACACTATAGGGCTTACATGTAATAAAGCTACACTTCTGAGTAAGGACTTCTTTGTGGGATTTAGAAAAGCACTGGCAAGGTCACGAATAGGTCATCATGATCACAAATGTAAATGATTGCACAGTTTGTGCTGGTTACATGGTGAACAACAATTTTTAGTGTATCTCTTATTTTACACCATTTTTAAAAACTTTCCTGACTTTTTCCCTATAAATTGTGCTTAAAATGCCATCTGCTAAGTCACTTCAGTCGTGTCCGACTCTGTGCGACCCCACAGACAGCAGACCACCAGGCTCCCCGTCCCTGGGATTCTCCAGGCAAGAACACTGGAGTGGGTTGCCTTTTCTTCTCCATCAGGGATCATGAAAACAGACTGTTATTAACAGTTGCTATGGCAGTGATACATGTGTAAGAGTTTAAATAAAAAATAAAGCTGTGTTGCTATTTAACTACTCTGTATTCTGAAATTATTAATAAGCATTTTTCAGCAGCACTTCTGCCCTCAACCTGTCCCCTGATGCCTTGAATCGCTGCAAGCCCACACTGGGGTTTCCAAGTATTGTCCTAATCACACTACTTTTATGTCTACCATACTCTGGTTATCTTGGACTCAAAATATAACCCTCTACCTTCTTCAAAGAAAGAAACAATTGAGGCACGTGAGCTCCATGGTAACAAGTTTCAAGAGCCCATGGCGTATGTTCTCTCAGCCCTGCTTCACCAGACACGCTTTTGAGATAACCAGCTCCTTTAGATTTGACACCAATGGATCCTAAAATAAACTGAACAAGGATATGAGATTGTTGGGCCCTTGATTTCTTTGTGCAGAGTTTAGTTCACTGAGAAGACTGGTTTCACCAAGTCACATGCTAAATAATATAACAGATCTTTACATTGATGAAAGTGATTACTGACCAGGATTCTGCACCCAGATGGTAACTTTAGGTTCTGTTTTGACTGTGCCTCGTTTCTTGGACTCCTCTAAAGTAGGGATGTTTTTCTCTTTTCTGCTTATCACAAGTGTGCTATGAAGTTCAAATGAGATCATGCTTGCAAAATAACATAGGGATGGAACTATCGTCATGAGCTGCAGCATTTGCTCACAGGCATCATAGATGAATGGAGCCTTCAAAAATCCTTGAGCGGTTGTCTGAGACATTCACATGAAATCATATACAAACTGGTGGTTCCTGTGATTTTTTAGCGTATGAACCTTCCCAAGTCTCTTCCCACAACATCCCTCCCAAACTACCAAAGGAAAGCCATTTACATGTGTGTGTTTGGTAACATGAACAAAGATGGGAATGAAGGTGGCTGGGAAGAGGGTTCACAAGATGGAAAAGGATGCTTATGCCTTTCCCGGCTTGGAGTTAATGCCCCTGTGACCTCTTAAAGCTTCTCCCTATACCCTCAAAATTGCTCAAGAATACTTTGGAGGCAGGAAAATTGATGTTATGACATCATTCTAAATGTTTTAGTAGGTAGAACTTTGTTCAAGTCCTGTTGAATTCAGTTGCTCATCCAAGAGAGGCGAAGTCCTTGTCTCTGAAGTAGGACCTGTCAGTCTTTTGCCTCCTGGCTGATTCAACCGCTTACTAGTTGTGTTCCCTCTCTCTTCCCCAGTGTCCTCATCTGCAAATGAAAATAATAATAGTATCTAACTCAAAAGGGTTTCTGTGTGAATCAGTAAGATAACTTTATAAAGGGCTTAGTAGAGTACGTGTTTATTACTGCTGTTACTGCTACTACAGCTTCTGCTTTTGCAACCATCATCCTTAAAGAGGGTATTTATGATGCCTTTTACATATACCCATGTCTTTATATACCAACTGTGCCCTTAAGAGAATACAAGAGGGATAATAATGGGAAACTACCATTTGCCTACCAGTGGGCTTCTGGTTACCAAATTCTGTTCTAGCAAAACTGTAACTTGTTTTAGGTGGTTCTTTGTTTTAAAAAATGAATATAGAATGGACAGATGCTATGACCCCTTTCTTTGACAAGCAAACACGTTGGTATTCAGGGTTAAGAGAAGCTTATACAGATGTTAGCTTTTCAAGATAATGTTTAGGAAACAAAACAATTAGCTGAAGCCAAACTCAAATACTGATTCCTATGTATGTGATTGTACTTGAAGAGAGTAACTTAGATTCTGATGGTCTTAAATCCCTTTTATGGTTTCTTTCTGTTCAAAAAATAGTGATGAACTGTAACCTCTGGAGTTGTTCTCAATACACATCTATGAACAAATTAAATTTATGCTTTCCTGTTCTCAGAACACTAAGATTAGTTTTTTTGATGATTAAAAATGCATTTTAAAGGCCTTTTAAGCTTTAAATTTTTCTGAATGTTTTCTTTAATGACGTTATTATTTGAATACATGATTTTAACAAAACTCTTATAGAATGTATTAAATATAGTCAGTATCAGGAAAATATTCAGCATAGATAATGCAAAACTTAATATAGATTATATGTCCAGTTCAAATATATAGAAAGATTAGCTGCATTTTGATAATGGAGAAAATGAGGCTCTTAGAATCTGTAAACCTCAAGAAATCCAGAAGCCATCGATCTGCTCGGCCACAGATGGGGTAATGTCCAACCCAAGTCTGCGTGTCCAGTGCGCAGTGAGACCTAACCCACGTGTTGGAGTTTGGAGCAGAGAAAGGTTATTGGAGGATCAAGCAGAATAGGTGGTTTGTGTTCAAAAAACCCCAGCTCACCAATGGTGTTCAAGGAAGGGTTTTTAAAGGCAACATGTGAGGTGATGGCTGTAGGGTGCATGATATTCTTCTGATTGGTTGGTGGTGAGGTACCGGATGGTATTTCGGGAATCTCCATCATCAACCTTCAGGCTCCACTGGGTCTGGGGTCTAGCTGTTGTGCTCAGCAGGCAGTCACCTGAAATTTTCAAAGAATCCCATAAATAAGAGCTTTTGATAATAGAGCTTTTGATCAGATTACTATTTCAAGGAATAATGAGGATTAATTTGGGATTGTTTGTAAAATGGGCTTCCCTGGTGGCTCAGTGGTAAAGAACCCACCTGCAGATACAGGAGATGCGTGTTTGATGACTGAGTCTGGAAGATCCCTGGAAAAGGAAATAGCAACCTACTCTAGTATTCTTGCCTGGGAAATCCCATGGACAGAGGAGCCTGGCGGGCTACAGTCCACGGGGTCACCAAGAGGCAGACAGGACTCAGTGACTGAGCATGCAGGCATGTTTGTAAAACATCCCCGTGGAAATAAATATTAGACCTAAATACTTTGGCTGTAAAACATGAAAAGCAAAGAGCAGACAATTTAAGAGGCACACAGGCTTGATTTACCAAGGAACTTGGCAGGATCAGGGTTGGCACCGCTTATCTTTGGAGAGCTTCTCCATCATTCCCTTTCTATGTCCCCCATTCTCCTCAAAGCCAAAACCCTTCCTCATTCTGTATTCTTCTTGATAGAGTCTGCTCACAATAAATTGTTAAAAAGGGAGAAGACTTAAAGGTGTAACTAAATAATCAGACATGGTTTCATGGTTTTCCCCTCGGGAACTTCTGCATTCTCACATGAACAGAGCATTGAATAAACAGACTGAATCCCTAACAGGGTGACATCCTGTGTCAGGCACACAGAACTTCTCAGTGGGCAGTGGGCTTGTCAAGCATGCCAGGAAATCATCTGCTAAGAAGGCTTATACGCTGAAGATGGAGAAGAGGAGGAAGAAGAAAAGGCCAAAAAATAGCAAAGGGATGAGATTACAGGCCTAGCCTTGTGCTGACCATTTTAAGTGGTCACTGGGTTGATCCTCACCACCTCCAAGAGTTGGCATTACCATGATACACACACACACCCTGTTTTGTCAGTAGCTAAGAAAACAGAAGTCCTGTGGGCTGTGGCTTGCTGAGGGTCATCTATCTAGTAAAGTGAAGTTTGAACCCTAGGCTGCCTATACACTCTTTAAACTATACCTACTTCTTACAACCACAATCAAATATACATTTCAAAAAATATGATAATAGTCATAAATAGAAATAAAGAGACATCATCCAAAAATAGCTCTATTGAGCTTATGATGGATAGGAGAATGGAAATAAATGCAAATTCTCTTCTACAAGGGTTTCCTCTGAGGGTCACTTTCTCTGTCTGTTTGGCCTTATGAAATTAGACCTTTCCTGATGGATTGGAGCTGAGTGTGTCCTTTTTGTCAAGGGCGGCTTGAAGTTCGTGGAATAGTTTACCTGAAGCTTGGCAAGTGCCAATTCCAGGCACCAAGATGCTACTTTCAGAGACTAAATTAGCTTTCTTCAGAGTCACAGCAAAAAGCGATACAACTAAATTGATTACTTGAAAGTGCCTTCTCAAGTTTGTTTTTTTTTTTTTTTTTTTTTGCTTCTTGAGCCAATTTGTTATCCCAGTGGTGTCACTGTTACAGAAGTAAGTCTATTTCTGTATTCTCATTTCATGAATAGGAATCATCTGAATATAGCCTTAGACATCTAGCCGAGACCATTTTTCTCAAAACTACTAAGGCAGGGAAAATTCCCAACTGTACTTCCTCCAAATGTCAAGAAGTGGCTTAAGAACTTATTTCTGTAATCTGTTGAACTATTTTTTATATGAATACTGCCATTGGTTGTAAGCATGCTTATATCTAGTCATTGATAAGGGCTTGGGAAGTTGTGATAAAATCAAGGCAGTCTGCTGCCATCTAGCTTTTTATGTTTCCATCTTCAGGAGTTTCCTCCATAGTATTACAGAAAGGTACTTTTTTAAAAAAGCAATTCCTCTGTCATCCTTGGGAGGGAGACATTGTATTGGTACTGCAATGTCTCTCTTTTTAAAAGTTATACTTACTTGTGTCTTTTTAAAATTTAAGATGAATGGTCTAAATCCACTATAATAACTAAGCATCAGCACCCCCTCCAATGGGGGCAAAATTTTTTTTTCAATAGTAAAGATTAGTAAGTCAACATGACCCTTGGGGAGACCGTGAAGCAGATGCAGTTCTCTTTTGTCATTGTTCTTGTTTTTCCAGAGTCTAGGTGCTTCCCAATCTTGCAGCTGTCTCCTCTGCAAAGTGTGTATTTTGCTGTTTGCAGATTCCAACTGTTGGTATTCTTCAGGGCCTGGTTCCCGTGCTCTGAGCCAGGAAGGCAATATGAGCTCTGCCACTTGATACATTTATTGGGCTCTTGTACTGTCCTGTACTGGACTCCGCTGGACTCTAAGGAAACAGAGGTGGATAAAACAAACATGGCCCCTGTCCTCCAGCATCTGATAAGCCTTAAGTGCATCATCTCCAAATTAAATCCATGATTAGATGAGGTGCACCAAAGGAGAAGTAAAGATTCCAAACCATATTATAAAGGGGAGAACCAATTAATTTGGGGGTGGGAAATCAAAGATTCTGGGAGAAAATATGCAAGCTGAGAAATGAAGTGGGAATAGGAATTACCCAAGTGAAAAATAGTAATAGAATATTGATGAGGGAAAAAATATGTACTAAGCACATTTCAAAAAGAGGTGGGGAAGGCCAGATGAACTTAAGTCATTTTTCCTAATGAGTGACTGATTGGTTTATCTATTCATGGATGATGTGCCTACAGTGTAATTAATTACTCAGCTATAAGAACAAATGTATTCCCAGGAATGGGGGCATGAGGAGAAGGCCTGGTTAGTGTTACATGGCCATGTTAATATAGTTCTGCTTTGCCTGTTCAGTTCAGTTCAGATCAGTCGCTCAGCTGTGTCCAACTCTTTTCGACCCCATGAATTGCAGCACGCCAGGCCTCCCTGTCCATCGCCAACTCCTGGAATTCACCCAAACTCATGTCCATCAAGTCTGTGATGCCACCCAGCCATGTCATCCTCTATCGTCCCCTTCTCCTCCTGCTCCCAATCGCTCCCAGCATCAGAGTCTTTTCCAATGAGTCAACTCTTCGCATGAGGTGGCCAAAGTATTGGGGTTTCAGCTTTAGCATCATTCCTTCCAAAGAAATCCCAGGACTGATCTCCTTCAGAATGGACTGGTTGGATCTCCTTGCAGTCCAAGGGACTCTCAAGAGTCTTCTCCAACACCACAGTTCAAAAGCATCAATTCTTCAGTGCTCAGCTTTCTTCACAGTCCAACTCTCACATCCATACATGACCACTGGAAAAACCATAGCCTTGACTAGACGAACCTTTGTCGGCAAAGTAATGTCTCTGCTTTTGAATATGCTGTCTAGGTTGGTCATGACTTTCCTTCCAAGGAGTAAACCTCAGTAAAACAATAGTGGTACCAAAGTGTGGTTGCCTTAGTTTTCTCAATGTTCTTCCAACAAACATAAAATCTAAATCCTAAATTTTAATTTAGGATTAATTAATTTAATTTTTAAATCCTCAATCCTAACATAAACACTAAATCCATAGTGTAAGCACTATGCTTACCTAGCAAACACAGTGTCAAGAGACATTCTCCAGATCACCTCCTCCAACTTGCTTCTCCTAATTTCTTCTCACTGAGCTGCTTTTGTCAAATTGCCAGCCCTACAAAGGGTATCCGATTTAGGTAGAAAGGGCACTATTAAATCTGGGGCTGCTCCGAGACGTAAAGATCCTGTGTGTTTTGTGTGTAAGCTAAATGAGATACATCTTTTGTATCTAAAAGAGAGCCCCATAGCTTAGCATTCAGCAAACAAGTAAGGCTACCTGTGGTTCAGATAAATAGATAAATTATTCTATTTAAAGACTTTGCGGCTTTGGATCACCATAAACAAAACCTTCACATGACACATCTATTGTATGCTGAATCTCAAAAGAAATGATACAAATGACCTCATTTATAAAACAGAAGCAGATTCACGGACATAGAGAACAAATTTATGGTGGCCAGGGTAATGGGGGAAAGAGATAGTTAGGGTTTGGGATGGATATATACACACTGCTGTATTTTAAGTGGATAGCCAACAAGGACCTGCTGGACGGCACAGGGGACTCTGCCCAATGTTATGTGGTGGTCTGGATGTGAGGGGAGCCTGGGGAGAGTGGTAGCCTGGATGGGAGGGGAGCCTGGGGAGAGGGGATGCATGTACATGCATGACTGAGTCCCTTTGCTGTCAGCCTGAGACTATCACAACATTGTTAATCAGCTTTACTCCAATGCAAAATAAAAAGTAAAAGAAAAAAAAAAAAGCCTTTTTCTTCAGCAATATATTGTTTTCACTGTAATGTATTATATACAATTTGTTATGTACTTAATGAGATTACTGTCCTGGGATTTTAGGATGTGTAAAAATACAATTAAGGCATTAAAATTAAATATAAATTATCCCCACCAGAAACACTCCTAGCTGGTTATTTACTAAAGCATCTTGAATCCAGCAGATCAAGGAAAACCTCCCCAAAGAGACTGTAATTAGAACTATTTAGGACTTGGCAGAACTGGAACCAAAATTTCTCTATAAAAATGAATAATGCCTTGGGCTACGTAAATTATAAAATCTGAAGCTCTAATAGCAGCATTACGACAACTGAGTTTAATTGTTCTGATAGTGAGCTGGAGAGAGGCACACACAGCTTCCTGAATTTATGTTAGAAATATATGGGATTCTTGCCAACTGGTGATTGTTAAGTGGTACTCTGTCCAGGGAATTTAAAACATTTTTAAAAAACTAAAAAAAAAAACAAAAAACAGCTGGACGACAAACATTCTATGCCATTCTATGCCATCTTCACTATTGGAGAAGGAGATCACAGTAATGTTTATGTGAAGACTACCAATGGATTCCTCATGAGGTCCACCCTTTCCATCTAACTTTTAATATTTCCCTTCCTTGGAAAAATGGTTAATAATAATCCCCAGGGGGAAAGAAAGAAGATAACAGATTCTCTTAGTCTTGAAAAAATTGTTAATAATAATCCCTGGGGGAAAAGAAAGAGGATAACAGAGATTCTCTTAGTGATGAGTGATTTATGTTGAAATAGCCAACTCACTGTCCCTCACTTCCTTTTTGGAGCATTAAAGGGTAGGGTGGAGAGGGCTTCCCTGGTGGCTCAGTGGTAAAGAATCACCTGCAGTGCTGGAGACACAGGTTCAATCCCTCATTCAGGAAGCTCTCCTAGAGAAGGAAATGGCAACCCACTCCAATATTCTTACTTGGGAAATCCCATGGACAGAGAAGCCTGGCAAGCTACAGTCCATAGGTTTGCAAGAGTCAGACATGACTTAGTGACTAAACAACAACAACAACAGCAGCAGCAGCGTTTTTTGTTTTAATTTATGTATTTATTAAATTGAGGTATAGTCGATTTACAGTGTTGTCTTTGTTTCAGGTGTACAGCACAGTGATTCAGTTTTATATGATGGTGGTAATGTCAGTCACTCAGCTTTGTTCGACTCTGTGATCCCATGGACTGTAGTCCACCAGGCAGGCTCCTCTGTCCATGGAATTTTCTAGGCAAGAATACTATGCTGCTGCTGCTAAGTCGTTTCAGTCATGTCTGACTCTGTGCGACCCCATAGACGGCAGCCCACCAGGCTTCCCCGTCCCTGGGATTCTCCAGGCAAGAACACTGGAGTGGGTTGCCATTTCCTTCTCCAATGCATGAAAGTGAAAAGTGAAAAGGAAGTCACTAAGTCGTGTCCGACTCTTCGCGACCCCATGGACTGCAGCCTACCAGGCTCCTCCATCCATGGGATTTTCTAGGCAAAAGTACTGAAGTGGAATACTATAGTGGGTTGCAATTCTCTTCTCCAGGGGATCTTCCCATCTAGAAATTGAACCGAAGTCTCCTGCATTACAGGCAGATTCTTTATTATAGTCTGAGCCACCAGGGAAGCGCATATGTATATATTATATATATGTGTGTGTGTGTATATATATGTATATTCTTTTTCTGATTCTTTCTCTTACAGGTAATTGCAAAATACTTGTGCTATATAATAGGTCCTTGTGGTTCCTTGCTTCCTTTTGACCTAGGGAACTGGATTAGTGGGCTTGTAACTGGATTTTGATTAGAGAGCATTCTCTGGCCACAGAAAAGGTTTTCTTTGTGGAAAACTCAAACTGTCAGCTTTAGTGTGTTCATTTTAAATGCTTTCAGCTATGAGTAACAAGAAACCTGGACCAACAATGGCTTGAACCAATCGGGATTACTTAAAAAAAAATTTTTTTTATTTTGTATTAACAATGTTGTGATAGTTTCAGGTGAATAGCAAGGGACTCAGTCATACTTACCCATGTATCCATTCTCCCCCAAACTACCCTCCCATCTAGCCTGCCACATAACACTGAGCAGAGTTCCGTGTGGTACACCGTGAGTCCTTCCCCCTACAACCATAAACTTGTTCTCAAAGTCTGCAGTCTGTTTTTGTTTTGTAAGTTCATCTGTATAATTTTTTTTTTTAGATTCCCCATATAAGGGATGTCGTACAATATTTCTCATTCTCTATCTGACTTACCTCACTCAGTATGACACTCTCTAGGTCCATACACATTGCTACAAATGGCATTATTTCATTATTTTTAATGGCTGAGTAATATTCCATTGTATATATGTGCCACATCTTCTTTATCCATTCCTCTGTTGATGGACGTTTAGGTTGCTTCCATGTCTTGACTGTTGTAAGCAGTGTAGCAATGAACATTGGGGTGCATGTATCTTTTTGTATCATGTTTTTCTCCAGACATATGCCCAGGAGTGGGATTGCAGGGTCATATGTTAGCTCTATTTTTAGTTGTTTAAGGAACCTCCATAATGTTCTCCATAGTGACTGTACCAGTTTACATTCCCACCAACAGTGTAGGGAGGGTTCAAATAGTGGGTTACTTTTAAATAAGTGGCCACTGGAAGCATTTCAGTTGTTGTATGATGTTATCACCGTTTGCAGAAGGCCAGCATCTAGGAAATTTTCTTGGCCTTTCCGTCATGCTGGCCAGATGGCCTGTCTTGGCCTTTCCCTCATGATGACAAGATGGTACTGCAGCTTTAGACATCATATCTGTGTTACATGCAGTGAGGGGGCGGGAGGGGGAGGATCAGCTCTAGTCACATCTGCCCAATCACCAGAAGCGCAAAACGTTCCCCAAAGCCTTCAAAAGACTTCAGCTTGTAGCCCATTAGCCAGAACTATGCCATATGGCCATCTCTAGTAGGAAGGAGATTAGAAAATTAATATTTGCTTTCTAGTTTCTATAATACATGCAGAAAGGGTGAAGGGAGTTAGAAAACATTATGAACCAGACTATCAGAATTTTGGCCACATTTGGCCTATATTAATGGATTACTTTCAGAGACTTAAAGTAACTTATTAAGGTGGACAAGAGAATAGGGAAGAACTAAGATCTTTGTGCCACATGCAGAGTAAACCTTGGTAAGGGTAATTAGAAGGGGAAATAAACTAGAATTGACCTAAAAATGTCTTAAAGTCAGATCTTACAAAATTTTTGGCAAACCTGTCAAACTGTATTATCATAATGTGGATAATAGGAACATTTCTGCCAGTTTTCACAAATGTCACCAAAAATTTTGGTTAAAAAAAGGCATGTGTGTGTATATATGTGTGTGTGTGTGCCTAACATTAGCAATCTATACTTGTTTAAAGTAGAAAGAAAATGTATACTATTTGGGGGATAAAAATAATCAACCAAAATAATCATTAATGACTCTTAGTCATCTAGCCATGATTTACACCTTGTCTATAAGAAGAACAAAAGAATAAATAATAATCGATAGTTGTTTGATATATTTTAATCATATTGACCTCTGAAACAACTGATGCCAAATAGACTGGCTTTGATCAACTCAGTAAGTGGTTTATTCAGTACCGATAATGCTGTGAGTCCTCTTGTTAAAGAGGTGGATTTAGGATTTAGGGAGTGAGGAAATCTGCAGAGAAAGATAAAATAGGAGAGGGCCAGGTAAGTTGGCTATGGCTCGGGAACCAGGAACCACAGTTGTTTGGAAGGATGTGTAAGAGGTTGATGAAAGTAATGCCAAAGTAAACTAACTTTTGCTTAGAGTTTTGAAAAATGATGTCATTCTTAGGAAAATATACATGAGGACAACAGAAGTTGGAGATAGAGGTCTATGTTTGAGTAATTTATAGTGACTTTGTTTTATTAGAATCATAGGAAAGGAAACTTGAACGTGAACATCTGGCTTATAGAGGGCCTTGAATGAGAGAATGAGGAAGTTAACATGAGACAGTGGGCCTTTGGATTCTGAAGAGAGGGCCTTGGTTTAAGGAAGTATCTGCAATTATAAAACACAGTTTTTCAAAAGACTATCAAAATAATCCTGGGGGAAAATATTATGACATTCAGAGATAAGAGCATGTGTCATAGGAAAAACGTGAGGGTTATAGGCTGTGTCTTCCCCAAATTTGTATGTTGAGTGCTTACTTCAGCACTTCAATATATATTGGAGATAGGGCATTTAAACAGGTGACTAAGAAGGCTGAGCACCTAAGAATTGATGCTTTTGAACTGTGGTGTTGGAGAAGACTCTTGAGAGTCCCTTGGACTGCAAGGAGATCAAACCAATCAATTCTAAGGGAAATCAACCCTGAATATTCATTGGAAGGACTGATGCTGAAGCTCCAATACTTTGGCCACCTGATGCAAAGAACTGACTCATTGGAAAAGACCTTGATGCTGGGAAAGATTGAAGGCAGGAGGACAAGGGGATGGCAGAGGATGAGATGGTTGGTTAGCATCACTGACTCAATGAACATGAGTTTGAGCAAGCTCCGGGAGATGGTGAAGGACAGGGAAACCTGGCGTGCTGCAGTCCGTGGGGTCATGAAGAATTGGACACGACTAAGCGATTGGACAACAAAAGATCGAGTCAGGTCATATGAATGGACCTTAAGCCAATTTGACTGATGCCCCAGTAAAACGAGAAGATTAGAACACAGGCACAGAAAGACCATGTGAAGACAAAGAGAGAAGATGGCCATCTACAAGTCAAGGAGAAAAGTCACCAGAAGAAACCAATCCTGCCCACACCTTGATCTGAATTTCCAGCTTCCAGAACTGTGAGAAAATAAACTTCTGTTATTTAAGCCCCCCAGTCTGTGGTATTTGTTATGTCAGTCCTAGAAAACTAATACAATGAGTAAATATTATTTTTGTTAAGAAAAGAATAATCAGATAATAAACTAAGTTCATGGATGTGGAAATAGAATGAAGGTCGTTTCTGGAAATGTATCAGTGTTGTTGTTCAGTCACTAAGTCGTGTCTGACTCTTTGTGACCCAGTGGACTGCAGCACACCAGGCTTCCCTGTCCTTCACTACCTCCAGGACTTTGCTCAAACTCATGTCCATTGAGTCGGTGATGCCAAACAACTATCTCATCCTCTGTCACCCCCTTCTCATCCTGCCATCAATCTTTCCCAGCATCAGGGTCTTTTCCAGTGAGTTGGCTCTTGGCATCAGGTGGCCAAAGTATTGGAGCTTCAGCTTCAGCATCAGTTCTTCCAATGAGGGTTGATTTCCTTTAGGATTGACTGGTTTGATTTCCTTGCTGTCCAAAGGACTCTCAAGAGTCTTCTCCGACATAACAATTTGAAAGCATCATTTCTTCGGCGCTCAGCCTTCTTTATGGTCCAACTCTCACATCCATTCATGACCGTAACAACTTAGAATTTGCACTGAATGCAATGGGGTGTGGAAATGAAAAGTCAGTCATGACTGAACTAAAGACTGGGAAATGGAAAGTCTAGAAGGACAGTGTGTTGGTGGAACAAAAGGATGGATGTGGTTTCAGCCATGTTCTCATTGAGAGGGGTTGGGTCCTCAGAGTAGAAGCATCCATCAAGAAGTCAGAAGTGTGTGTCAGACATGAAGACACTGATGAGATGTCCAAGGAAGCCAGTGCTGAGTATAAACTGAAGTACCACAGCCTGAACAACCAATGAATGAATTATACATCTCTTTTTAATTCACTGAAACAGCATGATCAAATTGCTCAATGTAGCTTATATATGTACTTTCACTAACAGGCAGATTTCTTTTAACTTAAAGCCAAATAAGCACACTCAGAGACTTTATCTTCATGAGGTCCAATGGTGACAATTTCCTTTGAAAAGAAAAAAAAAATGGTTTTCGTGTTTTGACCTTTTTACACAAAGGTAAGACCAAAAAGGCAAATACCTCATTAAAAGGTAGAATGATTTGAATCCATACAAGTATAAATATCTGAACTTAGAGTCTTTCCCAAGAGCAGATTTTTATTGGCATTAGTTGGGAGTGGAAGAGTCTCAAGACATGCTTCTCACCCTCCTCGCCCCACAGGAAAGCATGTTGTGGGAGGAAGTGATATGAGTGCTGCAAAGAACAGGTCACCTGGGGCCAGTTCAGGGACAGCATTCAGAGCATCTCCCAGTGGTGAAAGGATCTTATTTTCCCTAGGGAAAATAAGGAAAGGATGGCTTCAATTACACATTTTCACTTCTGTGCCAGATTTTGCTTAGATGCTACCCTCTGGGAAAATCAAGAAATTTAGAATCAGTTTTCCAAATCAAGAGAGTACTCCATGCTTTTAGTTCTCATTTCTGAAGTGTCCCGTTGATCCTCAAGAGTAATGCTTGGCTGATGTGCTTGCATAAATTGTTTACATTGTTCATCAATTAATGTGACACACATCAAAAATAGGACTCCCAGTTTTCATCCTGAAGGGCTTACACATAATAGCAACAACCTTTAGCAAAGTACTACTTATTCATAGAATGGCTTTGACTCATTTATTAACACTCTGTAGTGAATTTGTAGATTACTTTTTGACTTTTCACAGTTATACTTGGGTGTTATGTTCCTACAAAGGAGAACATTTTTGTTGTTGTTTAGTATTGATCCACTCTGGTACTCTTGCCTGGAAACTCCCATGGACGGAGGAGCCTGGTAGGCTGCAGTCCATGGGGTCGCTAAGGGTCAGACATGACTGAGCGACTTCATTTTCACTTTTCACTTTCATGCATTGGAGAAGGAAATGGCAACCCACTCCAGTGTTCTTGCCTGGAGAATCCCAGGGACGGGGGAGCCTGGTGGGCTGCCGTCTCTGGGGTCGCACAGAGTTGGACACGACTGAAGCGACTTAGCAGCAGCAGCAGCAGTATTGATCAGTTTCTCTTAATGTGTTCAAAATTATTCTGTCTAGAGATAAATGTAAGTAGTTGTTTGCTTAAAATGACCCAAACCTTCCAGATATTTGTTTATTTCATAAATATTTTGAGTACCCACAATGTTTGGGGCAATGCTGCAGGTGCTGGGGAGATGATGCTGCACGAGAACCGATCATTGCTTCTTTTATATTATTTTGAACTCTTGTACAACTCTTAAAGTTTAAATTGTTGGAGGAAGGATGAAAATCAAAGAACAAAAGATAATGAGAGAATTTTTTAAACCAGCTTGTTTTGTCCTGGACTGAATACAGATATGCTCAATTTTATACATTCAGTATACCTAAAATCTTCTCATGGTTGTTAATCCAACTCATGACCTTCAGATATTACAGTAATCTTAGTAATAAAAGATTAACCTCTGTCCGGTATATTCCATTGTCATAATGTATTTAAGGATTTCAATGAGTATTTTGAGGAAAGAGAGCAACTCTTTTGAGGAGGGTTTCTTTCTGAAGTAAGCATAATGATTAAATTTAATGGAAATCTTACAAGATGGTGTGTGTCAGTGCCTTTCTCTAGAGGCTTTCCTAGCAAATGCCTCCTTAAAAACATTTGCATGGAACTCTCATCTCTGCCACATTTGCCATATCTTGGGGCTCTCAATCAACAATACTGATTTTGTAGATGATCAAATTGGATAAGAAACAGCTCAAGACTTTCCTGTCCAGTAGGTGTAGTCTCATGGAAAATCACTTCTGAATCCAGCAAACAGAATGAGGCAACTAGTTGTAGCCCTCTGGAAAATCCTAGAGGAAGTCCCTGACTCGCCAGTCTCCTTTTCTCCCTTGCACTCTTGGACTTGGCAAAGCAATCAAAATGGCTTTCCTCTCAAGGAAGACACAGTCAGTGATTCAGTACTGACAGCTGTTTGTAGAAGACATGTCCCGGCCACAGTCCAGGGCCTGTGAGGTCTGCTGGGCTGATAAATTGCCCCTCTGGATCCTTCTAGGCTTGCAGTTGTCTCAAATGAAAAGCTCAGGCTTAAGAGCTGCCAGAAAGTATTTGGCAAAGAGCCCACCTGTTTTTCTCAGGTACAAGTATTCGATTGAATTGATTCCTCAGAGAGATAAGTGAGGGTGAAAGTAAGTTCATTGTTGACCTTTCATAGTTCTGAACGTCTACACAGGTAATGAATGTGAAAGTGATTTTTAAAGTCACATTACAAATACAAGACACTTCTACCTGTTATTTCATTACCTGAAAAAAAAAAAAGTAAAAATAAAGATGGCCACAAATTTTACCAAGGTCCCAAATGAGAAAAAAGTAAAAATAAAGGTGGCCACAAATTTTACCAAGGTCCCAAATGAGTGTACTCTGGTTCACTGTAATTTCAGCCTTCTATAAAATGTGGGCTCATCTAGGCTGTCATTTATGAATCATGTAGGGAGTTGCTTTTCTTTGTTCTCCCATAATGCACTTGTGGAACTTGCGACACATGCATGTGAGAAATCAATCAACTTTTCAAACAATGTAAAACAAATGCTATCCAACAGGTAGCCTGGCATTTAAAGAAAGCATCATAGAATACATGCCTGAACAACAGCTATACTAATGTAATACTTATATGTGCCAGCCTCATTCTAATATTTTCTGTATGTTAAGGACTTCATTCCTCACAATCAACCTATGAGGTATGTATTATTATTATACCCATTTTACGGATGTGAAAAGTAAAGAATACAGGGATGAAGTGATCTGTTTCAAATCACACAGGTAGTAAAAAATAGAGTCAGAACTCAGATCCTACTTGTATGTCTCTAGAGTCTATACAGTTAACCATTACAGCGTATTATTTTGGGAGCTTCCCTGGTGGCTCAGATGGTAAAATCGTCTGCTTGCAATGCTGGAGACCCAGGTTCAATCCCTGGGTTGGGAAGACCTCCCTGGGGAACCTCATAGGCTACAGTCCATGGGGTCGCAAAGACTCGACTGAGTGTGTCCGACTGAGCATATTATTTTAAATATTAGTGTTATGAATGTTGTGCTGTTTTTAATAAGAGACATAACAGTTTGTTATATATATTTCTTGTCTTCTCCTTTGGATCTAGGATCACATGTAATATGACCAGATTTTAACTCATAGGAGACTTCTGTGATGATTAAGTATGAGATAGTCTACATTTATAGAACATTTATGCATTGTTAAATGTTTTACCTTACCATTATCTCATTTGATCCCCTTACTAACCCTTGTGTACATAGGGATTTATCCTTATTTTTCAGATGAAGGAACAGATCAGAAAGATTCAACAGTTAGTTCAATTTCACATCAATAGGATACAGCATGGAGAAGGCAATGGCAACCCACTCCAGTGCTCTTGCCTGGAAAATCCCATGGATGGAGAGCCTGGTAGGCTGCAGTCCATGGGGTTGCACAGAGTCAGACATGACTGAAGTGACTTAGCATTCATGCATGCATTGGAGAAGGCAATGGCAACCCACTCCAGTACCTGGAGAATCCCAGGAATGGAGGAGCCTGGTGGGCTGCCATCTATGGAGTCTCACAGAGTCGGACACGACTGAAGCGACTTAGCAGCAGCAGCAGGATACAGCAGTTCTCAGAAATCAAATATACTAGCTGTTGATCTCCAGCACTTTTCCCAGTATATCAGACTGTTTGCTCATTCATTCAAAAAAAAAAAAAAACTGAAAAGATGTTTAAGAATCCCAGTAAAATTGAAGAAGCTTTTTAGAAACACTTAGAGTAACCTGAGAATACTCCTCACTAAAGCAGAGGTGAAAATGCATTCCGTGAACAGTGAACTTGGTTAAGCCAGAGCACACAGCTAGGTTCCAGCTGAGTGATTTTCAGTGTCACGTTTCTCAGCCTGCATGCAGTATGTGAACATTTGGATGGGATGAGTCTCAAGTGCTCTTTTGCTTTATGCCACTGCTTTTTTAAGGCAGCTCATTTGTACTTGTTCATCATCCTCCTTTTTCCCTCATCCCAGAAGCTGTGTTGCTAATTATTGACCCAGGCAAGCTTCAAAGAGGACAAAAGCAGCTAAAACTGGAGTGCTCTTGATATAGAATCACAATGCAATTTCCATTTTTCAGAAAAAGCACGGCATTTTTAGCTGTAGGGTTCAGAGACCATTCAGTTATATGGGCACTTGAGTTTCTGCTAAAGAATCACAATTCAGTTTTAAAAAAAAACTTTTTTTTTGGTATTTCATTCACAGCCAGGTTCTTGGTGTGTGTGTGTGTGTGTGTGTGTGTGTATGAGAGAGAAGGAGCGAAACAAAGACAGAACCAGAGATAAAGACAGGGGGAAAATTTTTTTTTTCCTTCTCAATCAACATGTAAGCAGGGAAGAATAATATTCATCAATTCCATAACTATTTCTTGAAAACTTTCCAAGAGTAAAGAGTAGTACTAAATAAAGAGGGAGATGTTTAGATGTCCAATTATCTTATCACAGGACCTGACACGTGATAGATGCTCCAGAAATATTTGTTAAAGAGAAATGAGCTATACCATGAACTTAGAATCTATTCAAGAAATCACAAAATCATTAAATATTTGAGAATTGGAAGGACATTTAGGAATCATCTTATGCAGCTCTTTTATTTGAGAGGTAAAGCAATCAAGACTCAGGTTCTAAGAATTTTCCAAGAACACATCTGTTTAGAAGGAGCTTCCTTTTCCATCATAACATCATAACATGTTTCAGAGATTATACATATGTCAGTGTCTACAATGCAGGGCATCATGTGAGAAGATCTGATGATTATTCTAAAACAGTGCTACCTAATGGAAATATCATGCATACCATATATGTAATTTAAAAATTTTAATAGCCACATTAAAATTTTTTAAATAAATTATTGTAAGAATATATTTTAATTCAATATATCTAAAATATTTTAAGCTCAATATGTAATCAATATAAACATTGTTAATCAATTATCTTATATTCTTTTTTCATACTAAATATTCAAACTCCAGAGTGTCTATTACACTTTTGACACATTTCAATTTGGACTAGCCATATTTTAAGTGCTTAATAGCTACATATGGCTTTGGGCTACTCTATTAGATAGTCTAGCTCTAGAATCATCAAGGAAAATAGTTATGCATTTTTAAAGCTGTAGTACCTTTATTTTTTTTTTAATTTTATTTTATTTTTAAACTTTACATAATTGTATTAGTTTTGCCAAATATCAAAATGAATCCGCCACAGGTATACATGTGTTCCCCATCCTGAACCCTCCTCCCTCCTCCCTCCCCATACCATCCCTCTGGGTCGTCCCAGTGCACTAGCCCCAAGCATCCAGTATCGTGCATCAAACCTGGACTGGCAACTCGTTTCATACATGATATTATACCTGTTTCAATGCCATTCTCCCAAATCTTCCCACACTCTCCCTCTGCAACAGACTCCATAAGACTGTTCTATACATCAGTGTCTCTTTTGCTGTCTCGTACACAGGGTTATTGTTACCATCTTTCTAAATTCCATATATATGTGTTAGTATACTATATTCATGTTTTTCTTTCTGGCTTACTTCACTCTGTATAATAGGCTCCAGTTTCATCCACCTCATTAGAACTGATTCAATTGTATTCTTTTTAATGGCTGAGTAATACTCCATTGTGTATATGTACCACAGCTTTCTTATCCATTCATCTGCTGATGGACATCTAGGTTGCTTCCATGTCCTGGCTATTATAAACAGTGCTGCGATGAACATTGGTGTACACGTGTCTCTTTCCCTTCTGGTTTCCTCAGTGTGTATGCCCAGGAGTGGGATTGCTGGATCATAAGGCAGTTCTATTTCCAGTTTTTTAAGGAATCTCCACACTGTTCTCCATAGTGGCTGTACTCGTTTGCATTCCCACCAACAGTTTAAGAGGGTTCCCTTTTCTCCACACCCTCTCCAGCAGTTATTGCTTGTAGACTTTAGGATCGCAGCCATTCTGACTGGCGTGAAATGGTACCTCATAGTGGTTTTGATTTGCTTTTCTCTGATAATGAGTGATGTTGAGCATCTTTTCATGTGTTTGTTAGCCATCTGTATGTCTTCTTTGGAGAAATGTCTATTTATTTCTTTGGCCCATTTTTTGATTGGGTCATTTATTTTTCTGGAGTTGAGCTGTAGGAGTTACTTGTATATTCTCGAGATTAGTTGTTTGTCTGTTGCTTCATTTGCTATTATTTTCTCCCATTCTGAAGGCTGCCTTTTCACCTTGCTAATAGTTTCCTTTGATGTGCAGAAGCTTTTAAGTTTAATTAGGTCCCATTTGTTTATTTTTGCTTTTATTTCCAATATTCTGGGAGGTGGGTCATAGAGGATCCTGCTGTGATATATGTCAGAGAGTGTTTTGTCTATGTTCTCCTCTAGGAGTTTTATAGTTTCTGGTCTTATGTTTAGATCTTTAATCCATTTTGAGTTTATTTTTGTGTATGGTGTTAGAAAGTGTTCTAGTTTCATTCTTTTACAAGTGGTTGACCAGATTTCCAGCACCACTTGTTAAAGAGATTGTCTTTAATCCATTGTATATTCTTGCCTCCTTTGTCAAAGATAAGGTGTCCATATGTGCGTGGATTTATCTCTGGGCTTTCTATTTTGTTCCATTGATCTATATTTCTGTCTTTGTGCCAGTACCATACTGTCTTGATAACTGTGGCTTTGTAGTAGAGCCTGAAGTCAGGTAGGTTGATTCCTCCAGTTCCATTCTTCTTTCTCAAGATAGCTTTGGCTATTCGAGGTTTTTTGTATTTCCATACAAATTGTGAAATTATTTGTTCTAGCTCTGTGAAGAATACCGTTGGTAGCTTGATAGGGATTGCATTGACTCTATAGATTGCTTTGGGTAGTATACTCATTTTCACTATATTGATTCTTCCAATCCATGAACATGGTATATTTCTCCATCTGTTAGTGTCTTCTTTGATTTCTTTCACCAGTGTTTTATAGTTTTCTATATATAGGTCTTTAGTTTCTTTAGGTAGATATATTCCTAAGTATTTTATTCTTTCCGTTGCCATGGTGAATGGAATTGTTTCCTTAATTTCTCTTTCTGTTTTCTCATTATTAGTGTATAGGAATGCAAGGGATTTCTGGGTGTTGATTTTATATCCTGCAACTTTACTATAGTCATTGATTAGTTCTAGTAGTTTTCTGGTGGAGTCTTTAGGGTTTTCTATGTAGAGGATCATGTCATCTGCAAATAGTGAGAGTTTTACTTCTTCTTTTCCAATTTGGATTCCTTTTATTTCTTTTTCTGCTCTGACTTCTGTGGCCAAAACTTCCAAAACTATGTTGAATAGTAATGGTGAAAGTGGGCACCCTTGTCTTGTTCCTGACTTTAGAGGAAATGCTTTCAATTTTTCACCGTTGAGGATAATGTTTGCTGTGGGTTTGTCATATATAGCTTTTATTATGTTGAGATATGTTCCTTCTATTCCTGCTTTCTGGAGAGTTTTTATCATAAATGGATGTTGAATTTTGTCAAAGGCTTTCTCTGCATCTATTGAGATAATCATATGGTTTTTATTTTTCAATTTATTAATGTGGTGTATTACATTGATTGATTTGCGGATATTGAAGAATCCTTGCATCCCTGGGATAAAGCCCACTTGGTCATGGTGTATGATCTTTTTAATGTGTTGTTGGATTCTGACTGCTAGAATTTTGTTAAGGATTTTTGCATCTATGTTCATCAGTGATATTGGCCTGTAGTTTTCTTTTTTTGTGGGATCTTTGTCAGGTTTTGGTATTAGGGTGATGGTGGCCTCATAGAATGAGGTTGGAAGTTTACCTTCCTCTGCAATTTTCTGGAAGAGTTTGAGCAGGATAGGTGTTAGCTCTTCTCTAAATTTTTGGTAGAATTCAGCTGTGAAACCGTCTGGACCTGGGCTTTTGTTTGCTGGAAGATTTCTGATTACAGTTTCAATTTCCATGCTTGTGATGGGTCTGTTAAGATTTTCTATTTCTTCCTGGTCGAGTTTTGGAAAGTTGTACTTTTCTAAGAATTTGTCCATTTCTTCCACGTTGTCCATTTTATTGGCATATAATTGTTGATAGTAGTCTCTTATGATCCTTTGTATTTCTGTGTTGTCTGTTGTGATCTCTCCATTTTCATTTCTAATTTTATTGATTTGATTTTTCTCCCTTTGTTTC
This sequence comes from Bubalus kerabau, assembly GCF_029407905.1. NCBI lineage: Eukaryota > Metazoa > Chordata > Mammalia > Artiodactyla > Bovidae > Bubalus > Bubalus kerabau. The sequence continues at coordinate 21,881,845 of NC_073641.1, forward strand.
TTGATGAGTCTGGCTATGTAGTACCTTTATTATTGCTTATTTTTACAGTTTGATTTTGATGTAAAGCCACAAAAATAAAACATAACTCAAACTGACTCAATAGGATATAGACAAAGTAGAAAAAATTTATAACCATTAGAGAATTGAGTCAACAGGTACAATTTTAATGCCTCCCAAAATAAGGAAATAAATAAACTATCAAAAATATTGACTCAGATAAGTTCATATTTCTACCAAAATTTCGAAGGAGATGTAAATTCTGCATTCTACAACTTGTCTCCTTTTGCAGGTAGCTGTTCACAAATATTTGCAGTGCTAATAGAAACTAAAATTAATGAGTTTTTTAGAAATGTGTTCAGACAGTAATTGCCTTCCAATAATATGGAGCAATATACAAATTTATTTCCTTATAAAAATGGAGAGTTGGTTATATTTTGATAAATGGCAGGGAGCTGCTATTTAATAACCAGCTGCCTCTGTCCTCCCTTCCACCTACTTAATATTAAATACGTAAAAATGAAGGTAAAAGGTAAAATATGTAAAAAAAGGAAAAAGCTTCCTATCATAGGACTCTAAGCTCAGCAATTATTTTTAGAGGTTTATAGACCAAAAAATAGAGGATTTTTCTTTATTGCTATTCTCCACATTCCTGTTTATAACAAGAAATTCTGCAGAAGCAGAGAGATCCCTGGCATTGTTCAGTGTTCAGATCCACAGAAGTTTGATGTGACTGTGGGTTTGAATATCACCTTGACCTTTTTTTGGATCTTTGTTCAGAGCCTAATATGTTGGTGGGATTTTCCTCTTTTAAGTTCTTCAGCTCTAGAAGTAAAGCCAGGGCTGGCATGAGAAAGAAAGAGGGAAAGGCAAGGGGCTGAACAGAAAAGAAATTAAATTAGGTCACTCTTCTGGAGGCTTCTGAATTTCATGCAATACAATCCCTGTGATCACTTTGTACCCAGCTTTTTAAAGGACTGTTAGAGGTTCATTTTTATTCACTGGCCCAGAGACTAAATCAGTAGACTTCCACAGCCTTTTCCTCTAAAGCTTATTCTGATTCTCTATATAGTATCACATTAATGATCGTTTTTTCTTATCAATTATCTTATAGCAATTACAGCCTTCTAAGATTTATTTTTAATTTCTTAGTCCTTTTATTGATTCTACTTACAGGCATGAACTCTTAGTAGTATCAGTACAGTGAGGAAAATAGACAAGTATGCAAGTTAGAATGCTTGTAGCTGGAAGATAAAACGTGAACTCAACTGGCTTCCAGTCCCCGGTGGGGAGGCAAGTAGCAGCTCAAACCACTCAGTGACTCTGATGTCATCAAAGGCCCGAGAATCTTTTCCATCTTTATTTTTTGCCTTCCTCAAGTGTTGGTGGTTTTTCTGACTTCTTCCTCCATGGTCTTATAACGTCTGTCACAAGTCTAGCTATCAAAGGCGGATATCCATGACTAGTTTAAAAAAAAAAAGATTCCTTTCTTTTATATCTTTTTTTAAGAGAGAGAAAAATTCTTCCCAAACAGACTCTCCTAACTTCTCTTCAATGTCTCATTGGTCAGAATTGCATTCCATGCCAGTGTCCTAATCACTACTGCCGAAATGTTACCTTTATAATTAGCTGAAACAATCAGGTTTCCTTCATGGGAGCTGAGGCTAAGGCCCAGCTTCTCATAGGAACATGGCTACAAACATGTAGATATTTGAATTACATTAAGGGTCTAGATGGGCTTCCTGTGTAGCTCACACAGTAAAGAATCTACCTGCTAGGCGCAAGGCTTGGGTTCGATCCCTGGGTTAGGAAGATCCCCTGGAGGAGGGCATGGCAACCCACTCCAGTATTCTTGACTGGAGAATCCCCATGGACAGAGGAGCCTGGAGGGCTTACAGTCCATGGGGTCGCAAAGAGTCGGACATGACTGAGCAACTAAGCACAGCAAAGCATTCAAGGGTCTAGCTGGAAGATGGGATGGCTCTTGGGTCTTGATTAGAGTCAGCTGAAAATTAATCAGAAATTGCAGTATAGGATAATAAGTGCTGTCAGGAAGCATATAAGTCCAAGATGCTGTAGAAACACTTTCCAGGCCTCTCAGGGCTAGAGGGAAAGGCAAGAGTCAGAGCAGTCTTCTAAAGAAAGTGTTATCTGACTTAAGATATAATGGACAAGAGGCGATAACTAAGGGGAGGGTCATGGGAGGAGAATGAAGGTATCAGATGGACAGAACACCATGTTCAAATGACTGGGAATAAGAGAGAACAAAATGGGTTTGGGGAGATGCAGAAAATCATTCTCTATTTTAAGATAGAGAACACAAGGTGGGCATTAATCAGAAATAGGCTAGAGAAGTCTACTGAGCTAAATAATAAAAGATCTAATAAGTCAAATAGAAATTTACACTTCATCCTGCTGCAGTCAGGAGCCAATGAAACATTTTTAACATCAGATGACATATATGAACTTAAAAAAAATTCTCTTTGGCTGTTGGGGGAAATTGGTTTGTAAATGGTTAAGGCTGGAGATAGGTGGAACAAGTGAGAATCAGTTGCAATCATCCCATGGGGAAATGTGATGGGGCTGCAGAGAGGTGGATAGATTGATTTGATTGATATCCAAAAATCCTAAGTTTTAATGAAAAAGGACTTAGTTCATAGGAGGTGAAGGGTGTAGAGATCAATAATCACTCAGATTTCTGGCTTGGGCAACTAGGAAAATGGAGAGACATTTATTGAGTTAGAGTCTATAAAGGAGAAGCAGATTTGGAGAGGAAGTGGGTTGATTTAAATTGTACCCGATTACTTTGAGGGACCTATATTCCTTTTGAAATTCAAGGTAAATATTCCTGTTCTTAAAATTCCGTTAGATGCTAAAGGATATATTAACCAATAAGTGATGCAGGAGAATACTAGAGGTACTAAAATTTGTTGCAGAAGGTGATATGCAAAGGAGAGGGTTACTGTTTACAGAAGGAAGTGCTTCCTCCTGAGGAAAAAAAACAGTGGGGGCATCTGAAATTCCTTAAAAAAGATAAAAAATGTAGTTGAATCTTGCATGTAAAAATTAGACAAAAGGGAATTGTAAAGGGCTGGGAGGCACTGTATGCTATGTAAGGCAGATTTGAGGAATGGTATTGACTGGATTTCTAGGGCAAGTTGAACGGGTATAATAAAATATAAAGTTTTTGGACTGATTGAATTGGTCAGAACTCTTGGAATCCCAAGAGAAAATAATTAATTCATATTAACTAATTTGATCTTTCAGTGTAAGGTGTGTTTATACAGTAATGCTACATAGCAACCAACCACAAAATACCAATAGTGCAACAATAGGTATTTGTGTCTTGTTCATAGGTCTGCTAGTGGGTTGGGGTGGTGCTGTTTCAGGTGGCAGATCACCTTCTTGTTTGTTCTCATGATTTTTCTTCTTCTTGGACCAGTTTTTTGGACCTGTTCTTGTCATGGCATAGTAAACAACTCCCAGTACGGCAAGAGGAGTCACTTGTAACTTGTAAGGCCTCAGTTTGGAAGAGGCGAGTATCATTTGAGCCCACATTCTGTTGGTCAACCTATATAATATGGCCAAGCTCAATATCATTTAAAGGGTAGAAGGGTGAGGAAGGCAGTAAATATTTCATGAATAACCACCTAATTCATGATACACGGGTAAAGAGAACCCTGAGATATCATGGAATTGAGCTAGAGTTTATAAAGGACCCTAACTCAATCAGCCACAGAACTGCTGAAACACCAGGTGTCTCAACCTGGTGTATCCCATTGGAATACCCAATGGGCTTCTTAAACCCAGGAGAACAATCCATGCTCCTTTTTTGCCCTGTGCTGCTTCTTTCCAGAGAAATCTCATGGGTTCATAAACTTCTCATTAAACTAATTATTGGTCAGAATCAGGAACAGCCATGTGATAACCATCCTTGGTCATGATGCGTTCTTTTTGGTCTCATTCAACAGTATCAGGCCCTTTTTCTAGGACTGGTTAAAGGTTGATATTACCTCCCTCACCAGCACTAATGAAGTGATAAGAACTAAAGCAATCAAAAATGATTGTATTATTTTCCTTAACATGTATTTTTTGGACTTCTTCCAGTAATCCAGCACGTTTATAAAAGGCAAGCTACGGCATTATACTGGTTATTATACCAATATAATGTCTTAATTATCTCTGAGAAAAAATACATGGCCCATGGGAGTGATGTAATTTTCCCATTGCTGCAGAGCTACGTTGTCTACCCAAGGCTTGCAGACATCCTTAAACTATGTTATCTCCAAATCTCTACTTAACTGCTGCATAAGCAAGAGATTTTAACCATTTTTTGAGTTCCTAAATTGACGATAACTGTAGTTGCATTAATTGATCTATAAATTCTCAAGCCCAAATAGTCTCATGGTCCTCCAGTAGAACCTGTAGTGCTGTGTGTGCGTGTGTGTGCGTGTGTGTGTTGTTTTCAGAAAACGCGTGGTATTGTCATATAATACCACGTCATATAATACCAGCGTCAAGGAAGCTCACTTCCTGCTTCTCTATACTTCCCAAATTCCGCTCAGCCCTTTTCTCATTTCATTCTGTGGCTTCTGTGTTGCTAGTAATGACCAGTGACTCAAGAAGGCTGCAAACAGTCAACAAAGATTTCCTTTCCAGGCACAGTTCTGCCTCGAGGTTCCTTTTCCCACCACCGAGATAGAAGTGTGTTGCTCCTCTTCTCTCCATCCCGCAGACATTTCAGAGCAAAGCTCTGACTTCTCTTTCGTTATTACTTTTCCACTACAGACGACTGTCTTTAGTGTTGAAGGAGGCCTTTGAGAGAGAGGAAAAAAGAGCAGGGGGAACATAAGAAGGAAGAAAGGCATAGTCTAGGTACCTTGGCAGGTGCACTGTGAAAACCCATGAGGTGCCAAGTTAGAGGAATAATAGTAGAAACAAAGCCAGAGAGGGGGTTTAAAAGCTCAGTAGACATAATAAACTGAGACTGAACAGGTGCAGATAAAGTCAGGTCAAATTTAATATGAATATTGTAAGACCCTGTATTCGTACCTGGGTCAAGTACTCTCCTGCTGGGGTGAGTCCTTAGAACAATAGACTTTGGAAATTGAATAACTTTAACTTATCTATTTGTTATAAATACATATATCAATTGAAAAAGATAGTGTACTACTTGGGGCTTCCCAGGTGGCACTAGCGGTAAAAGACCCTGCCTGCCAATGCTGGAGACATAGAGATGTGGATTTGATCCCTGAGCGGGGAAGATCCCCTGGAGGAGGGCATTGCTACCCAATCCATTATTCTTGCCTGGAGAATCCCATAGACAGAGGAGACTTGTGGGTCACAGTCCGTAGCATCACTAAGAGTCAGACACGACTAAAGCGACTTAGCACCTCACAGCAGTACACTACTTAATTGGTTTGTCTTAATGAAAAAACAACAAAAGCCTTCAACAAGTGATTGTTGTTTGGTTGATGGATTGAATGAATGGACAAAGAGTAAGGGAGAGATGGAGGAAAGAATGCGTGGAAGAAAGGAAAGAAAGGAGGAAAAAAGGAGAAAAGAGACAAAGAGGAGTGGGAGGAAATAAAGGAGGGAGATAAGAAAAAGGGAAATATGTCTTCTAATTTCACTGTTGTTAAAAGTCAAGTTTATTATTGATAAATTATGTACCCTCTTGGCCAAATCTTACACTACTTTTTATTCCAATCTTCACAACACAAGTTTGTCATGTCCTAGCGTGCTATGTTCATAAAATGATATTTAGATTTTAAAGAGATGATTAACATAATTAGCAGCTCAGAGGTATTTTGCTGGAGACAAAATATGGATAAGAAATTATATCAAATAAGTATAATTAAAAGTCAGTACTTCTAAGTTAAAATTCAGTAAGTTATCATGGTTAAAAATATTTTACTCTATTTTTTTCCCTGTTTAAGGGTTTCTTAAAAATAATAGCTTATACTTATTGAGTGCCCATAAAATATGGAAACATAGATAATGTTTTATATTTTAATAGGCCAAATATATCTTTTGATAGATTCATTATCACCCATGTTTCCAGTCTAAATTCCAAATATTATTCTAAGTGCTTTACATGTATTGTTTCATTTAGGCTGTTGGTTAGTATTAATATTTGTCTCACTTTATCACCACCTCACCCCTAACAAGTGAGTTTACCTACACACACGCATGCACACACATGCATGCACACACACATAAGCAAACACTTCCCATTTCTGCAGTTGGAATTCTTTCTGTCATGGTATTCTAGAATAGAGCACAAGATTGGCCACAGAAACTCAGAAAGGTGTGGCTGGGGAAGTGACCAGGACTATCCTAGCATTTACGGGTGTGGGCCAGGTGGCCCCGCCACTGACCCTTGGCTGTGGTTTTGCTTCATTGCTTTGGAAGTGGTGTGGAGAGTTTTGTTTTACTTTTTGGTGTTTCTCTTGGTTCTTGTAGAACTGACTCAAGGTTTAGAAGGTATCCTCCCACCTCCATTTGGAAAACTGCATTTTGAAAACTTTTCATGATACGGAAAGTTTAAAGTCATCGAAAAACTTTTAGAGTAACATATGTTGAAACAATTTCACAGCAGAATACTTTATTGCCTTTCCCAGCAGAATTTTAGCTGTATATAATGCATGATGTGTATAGTCAATGAATTTAAGAGACAAAATTGCATCAGATATTATGACTATAGTTTACTTCAAAAATATTGGTTTTATGCAGACTTTGTTGATATTTTACCCATGCATGTGAAAGAAAAAAAAAATGCAGAATCGTGGCTGGAGTTTATATAGGACCAGTCTAAAGCCAGCCATAGTCATATAATTTCCATGGTTTTCTCCCCATCAATGGAAAATTACTGTCAGCTAAAGTGGTGTCTACAGACTGTGAGCAAATTTCTGTTTCCTTTGCACAACTGAGTGTTTGAAACTTTTTTCAATCTGTAAAATTACCATTAAAGGTCAGAGATTAGTTTTTCATGCATGATGAATTCCATTTGCTTTAAAAGTATTATACCAGGAAAGTAGACTTTTTTCCCCTGACTTTAGAACCAAATTAGAATTCAAATATTCAGTTTTGAGTCAACCCCAAACCATTTCCTTTCATTTAGTTTCCCTTGGCAAAAATGGTATTTTTTTTAATGGGAAAGACTTATGAAAAAATATGTATGTATATTTATTCTCCTTTATTTGAAATTAGCATGCAGTCTGAAGATACTGAGTGCCAATTCCATGGCTAAGTTTAACTTGTCTTTCATTAGACTCTAACCACTTTGAAAGCAGAGACTTTGTTTTTTTAAATAAATATCCTTCGTAAGTGATAACCTGGTATTTTTTTTTTCCCTTGTCTTAACTAATGGCTGAACAAAATGAACATAAAGGCTGTGGTCTTTCTTCTTAAGGGAAAAATTTCCCAACTCCTTGATTGGAGGTAAAATATCTTAAAGATTAATCTGCATGTAGATTGAGCTAAACTACTATGATATCAGCAGCCATTTTGTGCAGAAAGAGGTTGGGCTTCCATAATTTATCTTTAATGCATTGCTGTTAATTACAAAAACAGTACATCCAGAAGTTGTGGAATGAGCAGTAAAAAACAAAATTTCACCTGATATTCTACCACAATAACACAATTATAATTTAACATTTTTTCATGCTACTTTACATATTTTCTCTTTCCATAAATTGTAGTCGATCTGTAAATGTGCTTTTATGTTCTGCTTCACTGACTACAGGAAAATGTTTTCCCCTCTTCCAGAACCTTTTTTGCTTTTTAATGATTTCTTTGGTGTGTTTGAAGCAATTTCAACTTAGCTTATTGCATATACAGATCTTTCTTGACTTAGGATGGGTATATGGCCAAATAAACTCATCGTGAGTTGAAAACACTGGAAATCAAAAATGCATTGAGTACAACTAACCTGTGGAACATCAGAGCTTAGCCCAGCCTATGTTACATAAAGAAAGCTGAGAGCTGAAGAATTCATGCTTTTAAACTGTGGTATTCGAGACGACTCTTGAGAGTCCCTTGGACTGCAAGAAGATACAACCAGTCCATCCTAAAGGAAGTCAGTCCTGACTGTTAGTTGGAAGGACTGATGCTCAACCTGAAACTCCAATACTTTGGTCACTTGATGTGAAGAACTGACTCATTGGAAAGACCCTGATGCTGGGAAAGATTGAAGGCAAGAGGAGAAAGGAAAACAGAGGATGAGATGGTTGGATGGCATCATCAACTTGATCACCATGGATTTGAGCAAGCTCTAGGATTTGAACAGGGAGGCCTGGCGTGCTGCAGTCCATGGGTTTGCAAAGAATTGGACACAACTGAGCAACTGAACTGAACTGATGTTACATGTGGTTAGAATATTTATATTAGCCTTCCTTGTGGCTCAGATGGTAAAGAATCTACCCACAGTGCAGGAGACCTGAGTTCAGTCCCTGGGTTGAGAAGATCCCCTGGAGAAGGGAATGGCTACCCACTCCAGTATTCATGCCTGGAGAATTCCATGGACAGAGGAGCCTGGCAGGCTGCAGTCTATGGGGTTACATAGAGTCAGACATGATGGAGCGACTAACACTTTCACAGTTTGGCAAAATCATCTAACACAAATCCTATTTTATATTAAAGTGTTGAATGTCTCATGTAATTTACTGAATACTGTATTAGATTGAAAACCAGAATGGTTGTGTGGGTAGAGAATGGTTCTAAGTGTATTGGTTGTTTTTGCCCATGATCAGATGGCTCACTGGGAGCCATGGCCCAGCATCATGAGAGAGTGTCATACCACATGTTGCTAGTCCAAGAAAAAGATCAAAATTCAAAATTTCAGATACAGTTGTTACTGAATGTGTATTTCTTTAGCACCACTGTAAAGCTGAAAAATTGTAAGTCATATCTTATAAGACCTTGTAGCAGCTGCCCCTCAGGGAAAGCACAGATTTTTCTTTCAAATATCAAGGAAAATGCAGAGAATTTTATGATTTTAATCGATCACTGCTTGTCAACGTGTCAAAAATTGATCACTGCTTTTAATTGTACTTTCTTACCCATGAAGAGGTATGTGTCCCTAGCTGCGTGGCCTAACTCACTAAGCAAAGTTATTTAACTGTACTGTAGCTCAGTTTTCACATCTGTAAATGAGGATAACACACAGAGTAGGACTAAATGCTATACTTGTTATTCTTAGTCTGAAACTTCCTCTAATCTGACAGGAAAGATCAAAACAATTCACTAGGTTTGTAATAAACTATGTGGCAGTTATTTAAAATGCTTTCAGGATGTCCCACACCAGAAGAACTGGGAGTTAGGTGTTGATTAGGTATTCTTTCTCAAAATACCTGCCATTAATTAATTGAGAAATGCATTGCATTCTCTGTCATTTGTCAAAGCTCTATTACTCCTGGCTTATTTTACAAAAAAAAAAAAAAAAAAAGGAGAACTGTCTGTCAAGGAGGAAGTAAGATCAGTGGCAGCCAAAATTCCACATGTGCTTTCATCTTGCTGCCTTCCAAGAGGGTGAGATCAGACACCGCACCCGGGCATCTGCTTTGGTTTGAGGACTAACTGGGTCCTGAGACCACCATCATCACAGAGGGCCTGGAAATATCAGAAGGTGGAAGGAAGAGCTTATGGTGAGCCTGTCTGCTCTCAGCTCTGAGAATATACAGCTGCATAACCTCAAGGGAGCGACATGGCAAAAAAAATGAAGGAAATTCTTTGGACGTGAGAGCTTTACGTTTCCTATGAGCAACGCATCTTCCGCCCTTCTCTTGCCCGCATCCCCATTGTCCTCACGTCATGTCTTCCTGCTCATTCAGTGCCTAGGCCCCGTGAGCCAGAGCCTTAAGATGTTTATGAATATTAAAAAAAGAAAGAGAGATTAGGTCAGACTGAAATTGACTGTGTGTCTGCAGAGTCACATTATGCTGCAGAGACTGAAAGTGGGATGGACTTAAAATATGTCTCCTTAATGAAAAGGCTGTTGGGAAAGCCTGCTGATCCCCTGCCTAGGTGCTGCTATCTAAGTGTGGCAATGTGCTAATTGATTTCCATGAAGAGCTGTTAAAAAAAAAAAGCATTAACTGGCTTCCCTCCCGCTGACTGATGGAGGCAGATGACACATGCATGCTGGCCCTGTTTGCCTCCTCTCATCAGTGGTGTGAAGGCAGCTGCTTCTAGAGGTCCAGAATGGGGTCTTCCCCGAACCTTCCTTGGATTGGGTTCCCCATCATACCAATTGCTCCCCACCAAGCCAGTGGGTGCTCTCAAGGTCTATGGAAGCACCAAGAAATGTTTTTGTTGGCTGAGATGTGCACTCTCCTGCTAGAGGCAGCTGGTATGTGAAAAGGGAATGTCACCAACTGCTTGGTCTCAAATTATCAGCCTGCTCTGACAGCTGAGTGAACGATGGCACATGCCTGTCGTCTAGCACCAAGGCCATGACCAGTGTTTCTTGAGTGACCACAGTTTCAATCCCTAAAGTAGACTTGGAAATACTCCACTGAGACCTGAGGGCAGCACTTGAGCCTGGCATCCGATTTTGGAGTTAGGTAACTAAAAATGGGCTTTCTTGTTCCTTTACCTCTGCTTTTGAACTGTGGTGTTGGAGAAGACTCTTCAGAGTCCCTTGGACTGCAAGGAGATCCAATCAGTCCCTTCTAAAGGAGATCAGTCCTGAGTGTTCATTGGAAGGACTGATGCTAACGCTGAAACTCCAATGCTTTGGCCACCTCGTGCGAAGAGTTGACTCATTGGAAAAGACTCTGATGCTGGGAGGGATTGGGGGCAGGAGGAGAAGGGGACGACAGAGGATGAGATGACTGGATGGCATCACCGACTCGATGGACAGGAGTTTGAGTGAACTCCAGGAGTTGGTGATGGACAGGGAGGCCTGGCGTGCTGCGATTTATGGGGTCGCAAAGAGTCAGACACGACTGAGCTTAGACCAGCCACCATGACAAGTTCACAGCCATTATCAGTTAAGTTTGGTGAAGATTACTTCCTCCATCCACAGCTGAACTGACACTAACCACATTCTAGAATTCATTATGCAGAGCTGTCCTGTGGATAAGTTCATTGATGTTGTTGCTTAGTCACTAAGTCATGTTGGACTCTTTGCAACTGCATGGACCCTGCCAGGCTCCTCTGTCCATAGGGTTTCCCAGGCAAGAATACTGGAGTGGGTTGCCATTTCCTTCTCCAGAGGATCTACCTGACCCAGGGATAAAACCCATGTCTCCTGCTTTGGCATGTGGATTCTTTACCACTGAGTCATCAGGGAAGCCCAGATAAGTAGGGCTTAAAAGTAGGACATAGGTGGTTTTTAAAAGTTAACTGGAGATAACCTTTCCTCTTCCACATAAGTCAGGATTATTTCCACACGTCTCCTTCTGCCTGTAGACATATATACATTCTGAAATGAGTGCCACAGTCAAATTAATGAACACTTCCATCACCTCATAGTTACCTCTGTTTTTTTGATGTGTGTAGTAAGATCACTTAAAATCTATTTTCTTAGCGAATGTTTGTATACAATACAGCACTTTCAATGTGCACTGTGCTATGCATTATATCTCCAGAACTCATTTATCCTGTAACTGAAAGCGTGTACTCTTCGATCAAGAGCTACCCATGTTCCCCACTCCCCAGCCCCTGGTTACTACTATTTCTACTTTGTATGAGTTTTTTTTTTTTTTTTTAATTCCACGTATGAACAAGATTACACACTATTTGTCTTTTTCCGTCTAGCTTATTTCACTTACCATAGTGCCCTCCAAGTTCATCAGTTCAGTTCAGTTCAGTTCAGTCGCTTAGTCATGTCTGACTCTTTGCGACCCCATGAATCGCAGCACGCCAGGCCTCCCTGTCCAACACTGTCTCAAATGGCAGGGTTTCCTTACTTCATACAGCTGAATAATATTCTGTTGTGCTTATGTGCCCCACTTTCTTGATCCATTCATCAGTAGATGGACACTTAGCTTGTTTCCGTATCTTGGCTCTGGTAAGTAATGCTTCAATAAACGTGGGAGTGCAGATCTATCTTCAAGATAGAGATTTCATTTCCTTTGGATATATACCAAGTAGTAGGATTGTTGAATCATGTGATGGTTCTGTTTTTTGAGGAACCTCTATACTGTTTTCCATAATGGCTGCACAAATTTACATCCCCACACAAGGGTATTGTTTTCTCCACACCCTTGCCAACACTTTTTTTTTTTCCTTTTGATAAAAGTTATCCTGATAGGTATATCTCACTGTGGCTTTGATATATGTTTCCCTGATAATTAGTGATGCTGAGTACCTCTTTATATACCTATTGGCCTTTTGTATGTCTTCTTTTGGAGGTTCTATGCCCTATCTTTAATCGGATGATTTGGAGTGCTTTTTGTTGTTGTTCTTTTTGCTATTAAATCGCCTGAGTTCCTTATATATTTGATATTAATCCCTTATCAGATCTGTGGTTTGCAAATATTTTCTCCCACTCCATCGGTTGTCTTTTCATTTTGTTGATGATTTCCTGTCCTGTGAAGAAGCTTTTCAGTTTGATGTAGTCTCATTTACCTGTTTTTGCTTTTGCAGCCTGTACTTTGAGTGCCATATCAAAAAAATCATTGCCATGACCAATGTCAGGAAGATTTTTTTCCCTATCATCTGCTACTTAAGCTATCTCTATAATGAAAAAATACAGTTAATGTTCAGAGAAAGAACCCAGGTAATATCTTTTAAAAGGATTAGTTTTAGTGATCAGAAATATGCAAAGAAAAAGTTACTTTCCAAAATTTCATAAACTTTGTGGTTATACTGGTTCCAAATCTCTAATATCTTTATGATTACAAAGCCCTATAGCTCTGAAACTACAAGCCTTCATAATGTGGAAGTTTGGGCCATTATTTTTATTTATTTTGCGATCCAATATTTAAGTGATTGTGAAAAGTCTGGAAACTTTTTACTCTTCTTTGTTCTCTCATTTCTTTTTCATTCTTTCTTTCCCTCTTTCTCTTTTTAACATTCAGAGCACCTCAGAATTCCCTCTTATTCCTACTCAGCAAAATGGAGATCAAAATCACCAAAATGTCTATCCCCCCACCCCATTCATCAGTTCACAGTGGGGTTTTTTTTTTCTAAGCATTCAGAGAGAGAAGGAGTCAAAAAGGCCCTTTACTGGTCTCAGACGTCTGAAGACAATCTGTCCTTTTTATCTCCCCCTGTTAAAATACTTGCTATAAATAACTGGAGATTTAGGGACCATTCTGACATGTCTGGCTTTTCCACACTGTTGACTAACACCCGACCTAATATGACTCTGTGGTGGCTCCAGGCTTGTTATTTGGTGGGGGCGGGGGTGGGGGGGGGTATTTGTTTTTTTTTTCTTAAGACAGTTAAACCTTGTTAGAAAAGAGACATGACTCAGTCATTAACTCTGAATTTAAGATTTATTGATGATTGATTTTCAGTATCTTTAGTATGTACTATGTATTGGGTTGGCCAGAAACAGAGACTTTTTTGGGGGGGCTAAAAGCTCAACATTCAGAAAATGAAGACCATGGCATCTGGTCCCATCACTTCATGGGAAATAGATGGGGAAACAGTGGAAACAGTGTCAGACTTTATTTTTTTGGGCTCCAAAACCACTGCAGATGGTGATTGCAGCCATGAAATTAAAAGATGCTTACTCCTTGGAAGAAAAGTTATGACCAACCTAGATAGCATATTCAAAAGCAGAGACATCACTTTACCAACAAAGGTCCATCTAGTCAAGGCTATGGTTTTTCAAGTGGTCATGTATGGATGTGAGAGTTGGACTGTGAAGAAAGCTGAGCGCTGAAGAATTGATGCTTTTGAACTGTGGTGTTGGAGAAGACTCTTGAGAGTCCCTTGGACTGCAAGGAGATCCAACCAGTCCATTCTGAAGGGGATCAGCCCTGGGATTTCTTTGGAAGGAATGATGCTACAGCTGAAACTCCAGTACTTTGGCCACATCATGCAAAGTTTTGATTCATTGGAAAAGACTCTGATGCTGGGAGGGATTGGGGGCAGGAGGAGAAGGGGGCGACAGAGGATGAGATGGCTGGATGGCATCACTGACTCGAGGGACGTGAGTCTGAGTGAACTCCAGGAGTTGGTGATGGACAGAGAGGCCTGGCGTGCTGCAATTCATGGGGTCGCAAAGAGTCGGACACGACTGAGTGACTGAACTGAACTGAACTGAAGATCACTGCAGATGGTGACTGCAGCCATGAAATTAAAAGATGTTTGCTTCTTGGAAGAAAATCTATGACCAACCTAGAGAGCATATTAAAAATCAGAGACGTTATTTTGCCAACAAAGGTCCATCTCGTCAAAGCTATGATTTTTCCAGCAGTCATGTATGGATGTGAGAGTTGGACTACGAAGAAAGCTAAGCATGGAAGAATTGATGCTTTTGAACTGTGGTGTTGGGAGAAGACTCTTGAGAGTCCCTTGCACTGCAAGGAGAGCAAACTAGTCAATCCTAAAGGAAATCAGTCCTGAATATTCATTGGAAGGACTGAAGCCGAAGCTCCAATACTTTGGCCACCTGATGTGAAGAACTGACTCACTGGAAAAGACCCTGATGTTGGGAATTATTGAAGGCAGGAGAAGGGGACGACAGAGGATGAGATGGTTGGATGACATCACCAACTCGATGGACATGGGTTTGCGCAAGCTCTGGGAGTTGGTGATAGACAGGGAAGCCTGGCGTGCGGCAGTCCATGGAGTGGCAAAGAATCGGACATGACTGAGCGACTGAACTGAACTGCAAAAGTTCATTTGGATGTTGCCTAATATTGTGCAGAAAAACCCAAACAAACTTTTGGGCCAACTCAATATTAAGTATATGTCAAGTGCACACATATATATATGTGTGTTTATGTATTTTATATGTTGGTTCACACCATCAGAAAATATACTGATTTCAGAATAACACTAATTTAGATCCAGGCAAATAAATTTACATTTCCATTTCTTCTAGAAATAACATTTGCCTGCCAACATATTATGTATTCATAATGACTCCCTTCATACACACACACACACACATCCCCCACACAAAGTGTAAAGTGTTTTTTTAGTTCATATAATAAATACTCTGAGACTGTAAACTTTAAAAAAAAAAATCAGTGTTTCTCCTTGACATACCCCTATGGCATCCTATTTCACATGTGTGCCAGAGACTGAAAAAGCCAAATGGGAAAGAAAAACAAGGATGTAAAGAAAAAGGGAAGAACTTGAGAAACTCTACAGAGTATTAAACTAAAATAGAAGCATTTCAGTGTTTAACGAAGAACACGCATAACCATCTCACTTTATGTTATTATTCCGTTGTTAAGTCTTGTCCAACTCTTTGCAACCCCATGGACTGCAGCACACTGGGCCTCCCTGTCCCTCACCGTCTCCTGGAGCTTGCCCAAGTTCACATCCATTGAACGGGTGATGCTATCCAACCGTCTCATCTTCTCCTGCCGTCTTCTCCTTTTGCCTTCAGTCTTTCCCAGCATCAGGGTCTTCTCTACTTTTCTCACTTTAATCCCTGTTTATTTAGTTTCCAAGTCCCAATAAACTCTTCTTTGGTGTCACAAAATAACGGAAGAGGCAGGGCTGGTCTAGGATACTCCAGAAGTAAAACCTGGGACAAAAAGTATGAGTAGTTTATTTAGGAAGTCCACAAAACCTAAGGAAAGAAGTCAGGAAGTGAGACAGAGAGTGGAAGGACACAAAAACATCATCGAGACAGTTATCCCAGTGGGAACATGGGTCTGAGTCCTGCTTGGGGCAACAGAGGACAGTGTGCAACACTCCTTAGAGTGGCCCCATCAATAGGATGAGGAAGCTGGAACCCTTACCTACGAACTCCCTCTCATCCATCACCTATTTCTAGGGATCATGAACAACCCAGCACTCTGGTTTGCTTATCCATAGGTCAAGCATGTAACTGTGGCCAGGAAAACAACCCTTAGACAAAGACTTACAGGTATTAAAAAAAAAAAAAAAAAGCCTTCAGTCAGGGAGCTGGAGATTTTTGGAGAATTCAGCTTTGAGAGGTAGGTATTCAGAGAACATAGGCACCAATACCTACCTCTATGAAGGTCATAGACACTGAGGTAATTCATCTGCCTGTATATAAAAGTATTTGCAATCAAGGCTTCTCTTTATTCTGTATGTTGGAAAAAATTTAAACAAAGCTGTTATTGTTTCTGTGTTAGTATCTTAACATTTGAATATATGACAGCAGAGATGATCTTAATAAATATAAAGCAAATCCATTTACTTTCTCACACCATCCCATGTACAGTCATGTTTTTTTGAAGTCCTCTGTAGACTAGCATTTGAAATAAGAGCTTCCATAGGTTGAGATTTAAAACCATTCTTTCTCCAAGCTGTTTAATTAGAATGGGCCTTAAAAATACTTTATCACACCATAAACCTTCAAAACAAAATGATTAACTGTCTTCTGAAATCTATAGAAAATGTGTCTTTAATGTCATTCTCAATTACCTCTTCTAGAGTGAAGGTAAAACAGTTGTTTTCCCACTAGCTGAAATGTGGTTTTGCCAAATACAAGATGAAAGAACTTTGATAGTTGTTTTCTTTTGGTTTAGGAAGAAAAAGGCAGCTTTTTATTTATGATTAATTCAAGGAATTTAAGAAATTATCTTAAATCATTTTGAGCAAAAAGGTAAAAACAGAAGCCTGAAATCCCAGGATTTGAGGAGACCTTTAAAAATTCTATCCTCAGGGCCTGACCGCCCAGTCTCATATTTTCTCTGTGTTTTTTCTTCTACCCAAAGCTCCCGTACCTCTCCTCACAGAAGCTGACTCTTCTAACAAACCCAAGGAAGCCCATTCTATTTTTGTTAAAAGGTTCTTCTTTATGTAATCCCAAATCTCTTCATCAAGATCTCCTGGTGGAATAGTACTTCACATTGCTTCATGCAGCTCTAGAGCCTGGCCCATCTGTTTTGTCTGTGCCATACCCCACAAAGGAATGGCCTTCTCATTTCCACCAGCCTTTGAGCTCCTATCCAGGATCCTCTTTCCTTGACATCTTGTGTGGGACTATTCATCCCACAAGGAGTTTTCCTTCTCTTCTTTCTTATTAGAACATTCCTGATCTATGTAATTCACTTGTTGATTTGCCCAATGTTGGTTGAGTGCTTCCTATGGACCAGGCACTGTTCCAATGATTGGAGATGTAGGAGGATGTAAGACAGGCAATCCCTGTGCTCATAGAAGTTCCGTTCCAGTGGGTGAAATCCACAGTGAAGAACACTACAAATTCAAATATGATAAGACCTATAAAGTGAAAAAAGCAAAATAATGTGATGCTTTTCGTGGGAGTCATTGAAAAGCTTTTCTTACCAGCTTTTGGTAAAAAGCTTTTCTTTGGCAAAAGCTTTTGGTAAAAAGCTTTTCTTACCAGCTTTTGTGGTATGCTTTTCTTACCAGCCATCCCCACTTTCTATTGCAAACTCTCTGAAGCGAGTGCTCCTTTTTCCCCAAGTACTCTATATTTATTTGTATTTATTATAGTGACCTCAAAATAGTTGCTAATCCATCTTCATAAGTATATTATATTATTCTGGATAAACAGTATTTAATCATTTGGGATTTATGTGACATTGGATTAAGTTGGTAATGTCTTATTTAGAGTTGATATTGCTTGGAAAGACATATTTGACATAAAGACATCTTAACAGATGTCAGAATGTTGTTGGTGGTTGGTTAGTAGCTCAGTCTTGTCCAACTCTTTGCGACCCCATGGATTGTAGCCCACCAAGCTCCACTGTCCCATGGGATTTCCCAGGCAAGAACACTGGAGCAGGTTGCCATTTCCTCCTCCAGGAGATCATCCAAACCCAGGGGTCAAACCCATGTCTCTTAACATTTCTTGCTTGGAAAGCAGATTCTTTACCACTGCGCCACCTGGAACGTCTTAGATTTCCTTATACATCGTTAAATCTAAGGCCGTCCTGGTAATGTATGAACTAGTTTCACTTCTGACTCTCTACCCTTTTTTGTTGTTGTTCAGTTGCTCAGTTGTGTCTGAGTCTTTGCAACCCCATGGACTGCAGCACTCCAGGCTTCCCTTTCCTTCACCATCTCCAGGAGCTTGCTCAAACTCATGTTTTGTGTTGGTGATGCCATCCAACCATGTCAGCCTCAGTCGTCCCCTTCTCCTGCCTTCAATCTTTCCCAGCATCAGGGCCTTTTTTCTAATGAGTGGGCTCTTCACATCAGGTGGCCAAAATATTGGAGCTTCAGCTTCCATCAGTCCTTCGAATGAATATTCAGGGCTGATTCCTTTAGGATTGACTGGTTTGATCTCCTTGCAGTCCAAGGGACTCTCAAGAGTCTTCTCCAGTGCCACAATTCAAAAGCATCAGTTCTTCGGTGCTCAGTCTTCTTTATGACCCAACTCTCACATCCATACTTGACTACTAGAAGAACCATAGCATTGACTAGATAGACATTTGTGGGCAAAGTAATGTCTCTGCTTTTTAATATGCTGTATAGATTGGTCATAGATTTTCATCCAAGGAGCAAGCTTCTTTTAATTTCATGGCTGCGGTCACCATCCACAGTGATTTTGGAGCCCAAGAAAAGAAAATCTGTCACTGTTTCCATTGTTCTCCATCTATTTGCCATTAAGTGATGGGGCCCCTTTCCATGATCTTAGTTTTCTGAATGTTGAGTTTTAAGCCAGCTCTTTCATTCTCCTCTTTCACCTTCATCAAGAGGCTTTTTAGTTCCTCTTCGTTTTCTGCTGTAAGGGTGGTGGTCATCTGCATATCTGACGTTATTTATATTTCTCCCAGCAATCTTGATTCCAGCTTGTGCTTCATCCAGCCCGGCAGTTCACATGATGTGCTCTTCATATAAGTTAAATAAGCAAGGTAAAAATGTACAGCCTTGACATACTCCTTTCCCAATTCAGAACCAGTCCACTGTTCTATGTGTGGTTCTAACTGTTGTTTCTTTACCTGTGTACAGGTTTTTCAGGAGGCAGGTAAGGCAGTCTGGTATTCCCATCTCTTTCAGAATTTTCCACAGTTTGTTGTGATCCACACAGTCAAAGGCTTTGGTGTAGTCAATGAAGCAGATTTAGATGTTTTTCTGGAATTCTCTTGCTTTGTCTATAACCCAACAGATGTTGGCAATTTGATTTCTGGTTCCTCTGCCTTTTCTAAATCCAACTTGAACATCTGGAAGTTCTTGGTTCATGTACTGTTGAAGCCTAGCTTGGAGAATTTTAAGCATTACTTTGCTAGCATGTGAAATAAGTGCAATTATGCAGTAGTTCGAACATTCTTTGACATTACCCTTCTTTGGGATTCGAAAACTGACCTTTTCCAGTCCTGTGACCACTGCTGAGTTTTCCAAATTTGCTGGCATATTGAGTGCAGCACTTTAACAACATCATCTTTTAGGATTTGAAATAGCTCAGCTGGAATTCGTTCACCTCCACTAGCTTTGTTCGTAGTGATGCTTCCTGAGTCCCACTTGACTTCGCACTCTAAAATATCTGGCTCTATGTGAGTGATCAGACCACTGTGGTTACCTGGGTCATTGAGATCATTTTTGTATAGTTCTTCTGTGTATTCTGGCCACCTCTACCCTTTACTTCCTATGAAATCAACACAAGTTTTGCTCTCCCTCAATTTTCCCCTCATCTCTGTAGACCCCTCCCACTCCAATCCAGCAGACTTCCATTTCTTCTTTAGAAAAATCTGAAAGATAAATAACCTACTTACATTTAATTACACACTCCAACCTGTGTTTGTGATGAATATAAGAAAATATGAGATCCCAGTTAATATATATACTGTATACAGTGCCTAACAATGAAACATGATGATTCAGAATAAGGTGAAAATGGTTCTGTTCATCAGCACAGAATCTTCCCTTTGAATTGTCATATGGCAGCTAGCTCTAACCTCATGAATTTACGCTTGTTTTTAAATGTTGGGGTGTGTGTGTGTGTGTGTGTGTTGCTGATTGCCAACAGTACCAAATCCTGAATATGTACTTGACAGCATCAACACTGGTAGCATGAGAGAAGTGCATGGTCCAAAGGAAGTAGGCATGACCTTTCCAAACATAAAATTGCTTATAAAATAAGGAATAATTATGACTCATAAGGGGTTGTTTTGAACAGTTGAAGAAAAAAACAGTTAAAGAACTGAACCAAGTGGATAGTAGATGCTAATCAAATGCTAGTTTCCTTCTGTTTTTCAGGGGTACCAAATTACTTATTCAAGTAGTCACTCAGACTTTGGTTAATGATTAGCTAAAGAGTAAAAATGAAGATTTTTATTTTTTTAAATTGAGTCTACTAGGATTGGTTTCATGTATGGATGGAATAGCACTTAACATTTTATCACAATTAATTCTCCAAAAATTTTTACTATACCTACTGCTAAATAGTAAATAAAATAATTTATCCAGTGGAATTAATTTCTAATGGTAAATATTTCAGGCCTTTGACACACACAAATTTTTTTTTTTTTTTGAGAATTATTATACCCTGGTGGCTCAGATGATAGAGTCTGCTTGCAAAGTGGGAGACCTGGGTTCATTCCTTGGGTTGGAAAGACCCCCCTGGAAAAGGGAATGGCAACCCACTCCAGTATACATGCCTGGAGAGGTCCAAGGACAGAAGAGCCTGGTGAGCTACAATCCTTGGGGTTGCAAAGAGTCAGACGTGACTGAGCTACTATAACACACACACACACTACACCTGGTGTTAAGATGGGGCTTCCTGGTGGCTCAGTTGGTAAAGAATCTGCCTGAAATGCAGGATATCCAGGTTCAATCCCCAGGTCAGGAAGATCCTCTGGAGAAGGAATTGGGAACCCACTCCAGTACTCTTGCCTGGGATGGACAGAGGAGCCTGGCGGGCTCCATGCGGTTGCACGAATCTGACAATGACTTAGCAACTAAACCACCACCACCACTATTAAAATATAAATAGCTGATATTAGCCCACTGTTGCATTACCCAGTCTGCATAAAGGAGTTTTTTTGAGATTAGTAAAACAGTAAGTCAGTACATCTTAAATGGCGGTTAAAAAGAAATCTAGTAACACAAGAAGCACCCCCACATCAAACTTATTTTGTTTGATTTCATAGTATTGGCCAGATGGTATTTTATAAAATTTGAGATACCAGCAACATTTTAAAAGGGAAGATCTCTCATATAATTCCAGGTTTCTCTTTGCAAGTAAAAAAAGTTGATCACACTGGGGTCTCAGACATTCCTGGGTAATGAGCCACTCTTTGAGGAGTGGAAAGAGTATTTTTTTGTGGACTGATTACCCCAATAAAAAATCTTCAAATGGTTCGGTGTACCTTTGGTCATTGTCTTTTCATTTTTCCAAAAGCATCCTGTTAAACTGTTCCTAGTTCTCAGCTTTAAAGATACACAGAAAATGTTTCTTCCAGAGCCAAAAATACTCTTGAGGCCGAATTGTAATAATATGGTATGATTTTCATTCCAGAATCCTAACAATTGGGAAAAAAAAGAGAGACATTATCTTCTTTAATAGTAAGAGTTAACATTTAGTGAATCTTTAACTATGTGCTGAGCACTATTCTAAGCATTTAACCAGCATCATTTAATATAATTCTCCCAACCACCTTGATTACACCCATTTTACAGCAGAACAGACTGGGGCATAGAAAGGTATATCCATATGACTTGGGTAAGGAGCCAAGTTGGGATTTATACCTTGTCACTCTGACTCACAGTCTTCCCCACCACTGTCTGACACCCCTTTCTCTGTATTGTTCCTTGTGTTAGCCTTGGTGCTTCAGCTGGAGCCTTTAGGATCTATCTAAAGATGAAAAATACAGTTGTATTGTCTCATCATTTGAGAAATGGAAAGATAGGCCCGCCATGTTGCAGGACTCCAAAGACACAATTCACATCATGGGTTGTGTAAATGGTGCCCCCTGGAGTTGTGCAGTATACCATTTGCACAGACACATGCAGTGGCCCTGCTAACAGATACTCTCTCACACAGTTCTTTTATGATTTTTAGTGGCACTGTGCTGCGCTTAGTTGCTCAGTCGTGTCTGACTCTTTGCAATCCCATGGACTATAGCCCACCAGACTCTTCTGTCCATGAGGATTCTCCAGGCAAGAATACTGGAGTGGATAGCCATTCCCTTCTCCAGGGGATCTTCCCAACCCAGGGATGGAACCCGGGTGTCCCACACTGCAGACAGATTCTTTACTGACTGAGCCACTAGGTAAGTCCAAGGTGGTTCTTTAGGGTGACCTGAAATTCTCTGTAGCCATTTCTTCTGCTTCCAGTCATGTCAAGCAGTGTTGAAGACATACGTTCTCAGAAATAATCTCTAAGGAGTTGAAGGCGGGTTACTCACAGATTATTTCCCCAGGATAGGAGACCGGCAGTAGTGGCTTTTCTATGTGGACACAGAGCTTGGTCTGAAATGGTGATTCATCCTCCTCCAACAGAGCAGCCAGATTGTGCCCCATGGTACATGACTTCCCTTGAGTCAGGAGAGTCAGGTCACTCAGGCATTAAAGTTTAACCTCCTGGCCTACCTGCCAGTTACAAAAGAGCCAGAATTCCACAGCAGTCCTAAAGCCCATATCATTTTCACTGTAGGCTTTAGGAATGTTACTATTTAAGTAACAGTGACAACAATGAAGAAAAAGCATTTGGTTATAGAGGCCTCTGTGGTACATTTTGTGCTATTTTGAAAGAATACATCCATTTGTCCTTAAAAAACAAAGTTTATTTCAAAGGAAAAATATCAGTCATACTCACTGAGCAATGGAGCAGAATAAGAGTCAGTGTTAATCCAGATATACCTGTTTTATTGTGGGTTGAAATCTTGTCTTCCTGTTTCCAGTTTCTCTTATTGGAGTAGAAACCTAACCCCAGTTCAAAACAATATCCCCTGGGCCTGAATAGAAATAAAGTTGGCCTCTTAAAGACTCTCATCCAACTTCCTCCATTATGGGAAAATTTTGTGTCCCCAGCCATGGACAGAGGAGCCTGGTAGGCTGCAGTCCACGGGGTTGCGAAGAGTCAGACACGACTGAGTGACTTCACTTTCACTTTTCACTTTCATGAATTGGAGAAGGAAATGGCAACTCACTCCAGTGTTCTTGCCTGGAGAATCCCAGGGATGGGGGAGCCTGGTGGGCTGCCGTCTATGGGGTCACAGAAAGTCGGACACGACCGAAGCGACTTAGCAGCAGCAGCAGCAATATCACAGTGTCTAAATCACTAGGTTAAATTGTTTTAAAGGACAATTTAACCAATCATTTTGGTACAGCAGGCAACAATATTATTGTTTTAGTTTGGTCATTCAAGTACCCAAACTCTGAATTCATTATCTCATGATCTCATGTGTTCAGTTATTATAGAGAAATTCTAACTGTAAGGAGAGGAGTATTTTTCTTCCCAACTAAACTATTTGGTCCTCCCGGAAACAACCACATCTTGTGCTTTTTATTGTTCATGGGATCTAGACTGAGCTGGATCATGAGTAAGTCATCAAGACTGCTTGCCTTACTTCACCTCGTTAGCAAAGTGAAGTATAACTCATAATCATCAATGTACTGAAGGAAATAGCACACTATCTGGAAATATTAAATATGTCTCCTTGCGTGAATCACTTCTTACTGGAATTCTCTTTCCTTCCAAAAGCCAACACCAGGGCTCTGTTGTCCATGGCACATACTTTGGTCCTCAGTGTCTAGAGCTTGTGAGCTTTTTATGGACCTATGAAAATATTTGAGAACTAAAAAGTAAAGTGATTGACTCCAAAATACAAAAAGAAAACTGCAGAATCCCGATTAAAATTTAATCAAGTATTTAAAAATGTAACATTATGTGAACTTCAATAATTGTCATGTAATTATTTATAAAAATTTTACTACATTTGGAAAAAAAAAACTTGTGGGCTTTTTTTTTATTTATTTCACAAGAATTATCAAGAATGTCAGATGATTGCAGAGAAATCAGGGTTAGTCATTAGATAAATGAGTTTAGTAGCCAAATAATTTCAAAGAATAATTATAAAGATCTTTTCTAGATTTTCATAACAAAATCATTATATAATGTGGGAAGTGGATCCATTTTAATATCCAGGATATGATGTGTAGTGGAATTTACAAAGGAATTACAACAGCCTTACTTAAACTACTATCCATTTGCAAGAGTATTTTTTAAATAACTTTTTTTTTTTTTTTTTTTAAATAAAACTAAGCTGTCGTTGTAATTTAGAGTTTCTATTAGGTAACTCTTAAGAAAAAGATTATCTTCAGAGAGGTCTGTGTGTTTACCAGAACTGACTTAGTCCTGGGGGAAATTAACTTACTGAAAGACTGTCAGCTGAATGAAGCTTAAATTTCATGAACTTGGAGGAGAGAGCTTTTTCACATTCTCTTCCCGTATGGAGTAACAATCTGTCCTGAAAGTGGAGAGTGTTTTGGCATTATCTCTTCTAGCTCATTTGCTTTCAACTTCCCATAAATCAAGTTCTGCCAATTACCATCTTTAAGACTCAACTTTTTGCAAAATTGTTAGACAAAGCACTCTCTTTGAGAAGACAGAGAATACACTATAGAGTAATTCCTCTGAAAATTACAGTTCTGTATTGTATAGTTATTTTTTTAGAGTTCATCGCCTGCCTAGAATGAAGGCTGACTTTTCCCCAGAAGAGCATAGACTGATCCACAAAGTCAGGTTAAACAGTACCTGAATCTGCTTGCCTATCGCTTATACAGGAATTATCTGTTATAAAAGCAAAATATAACTGTAAGTATGGCACCCCACTCCAGTACTCTTGCCTGGAAAATCCCATGGGCAGAGGAGCCTGGTGGGCTGCAGTCCATGGGGTCGCTAAGAGTCGGACACGACTGAGCGACTTCACTTTCACTTTTCACGTTCATGCATTGGAGAAGGAAATGGCAACCCACTCCAGTGTTCTTGCCTGGAGAATCCCAGGGACGGGGGAGCCTGGTGGGCTGCCATCTGTGGGGTCGCACAGAGTCGGACACGACTGAAGCAACTTAGCAGTAGCAGCAATGTACCCATTGAAATTGTTCTTGAGCTCAAAAGGAAAATCAGTCTTCATTTTGGAAAAAAGAATCAACATAGTAAAATAAAAGTGTATCTTTTTCCAAAAGTTTTTGTTGACTACTACATTTATATACACACCTATAGTCTGGTATCTAAATACCTGAAACATTTGTAAAGTTTTAATTCCTAGAATGAAAATAATTTCTAATGATTTTGATGTTATGTCTACAAAAATAACTGTGACCAGGAGTGAAAGTCTATCCATCTCATTGTCTTTATCTTAGAATTGATTTAAAAATTTAAAAAAAAGAAAATCCTCCTCCTGAGATGCTATTTGTGATGCTATTTGTTTAGTTCCTGCGGTCCTAGTTTTCCCGAGGTGATGTTTGGCTCTCCTAAAAGACAAGTCCATGTCCTACTCTTAAGGCCTTGAGAATGGCGCCTAAGCTCCTCCAGACCTCAGTTTCCTCAACTCTTTGATGGAGCTCATGTGTTTGTGTGTTTTCTTATTTTTAAATGTATTTTATTAAAGTATAGTTGATTTACAATGTTGTGTTAATTTCTGCTGTCCAGCAATGTGATTCAGTTATGTGCTCAGTTGCGTTCAACTCTTTGCAACCCCATTGACTATAGCCCCCCAGGCTCCTCTGCCCATGGCATTTTAGGCAAGAATACTGGAATAGGGTGCCGTTTCCTATTCCAGGGGATCTTCATGACCCAGAGATCGAACTCACATCTCTTGCGTCTCCTGCATTGGCAGGAGGATACTTTACCACCAGGCCACCTTGGAAGCCCAATTCAGTTGTACATATACACATTATTTTTCATACTCTTTCCATTATGCTTTATCACCTGATATTGAATGTAGTTCCCTATGCTCTACAGTCGACCTTGTCACTAATAGGAGTTTGTTTTCAAAATTAATGAGATGACATGTATGAGTGCCATACCCGGTGCCTGGTACTTGGTGAGCCTGAGTTCTAGCCACTTCTTCCACTCACCTTGCTGGGAAGCACTCTTTGGACTTCAGTTCCGTCACCTGATAAATGGGTATATAGAGCCTTCATGAGGCTGATGTAGACGTTATTGTGTTAATAACCTCACTCCGTGACTCCAATCCATTTCTTTGAGCTCTGGCCAGAGCAGACTTCCCATCCAGAGGCACAGCTCTCTCATTCATGGGCTGATGGGTGGCTGGCTATGGCAGATATTACAGGTCCCCACAAGCATCCTCTCATTTTCCTGCCAATAAAGATGTGGGGAAACTCTTCCCAGAACTGAAGTACTTTATCTGGATTTATAGCTCATGACATGATAAATACTAAACACTTAAGAAAGAATCTTTTCCTCCTTAAAAATGAGGCTGGGTCCAGCTCACTGTTTGCCTACGCCCCCTTCCAGTGTGTTTCTTTTTTCTTTGGGAGAAAATTTTTACTGTAAAGATGTGGGAACTCTGTTTTGGCAAAGAAGGTGTAGAAAATAGTTTTCAGAAATAGCGGCTTATGAAAAAGAAAACACGCCAAACTCAGTTTTTGAATTCTGATTCCAGCCGTGAAGCATATGCCATAAAAGGGCACAGGAAGAAAACTTACAAAAGGCTTATCTACTGTGATTAACCAAAAAAATGTACTTTGTTGTTAAGCAGACAGCCTGTGAGCCAGATTTTGTTGTAGGTACTGGGAATACAGAGATAAATAAACCCTGTTCCTGACTGCAAGGGGCTCGCAGCTCCATGGAAGAGCCCAGGTGTCTGTTCAGGACCAGACACTGAGGATACGAGGATGGGAAGCCACAGTCCCTTCCGCTTTCCAGATAAAGAGAGGCTTACACTGTGACTGTGTTCCTAAGCACTCTGGTTGGAATTAGCATCAGAATCTGAACGTTTGCTTAGCCCAGGGCACCTAATTCAAACTGAAAAGCAGTGGGACCAGAGAAGCTGATTAATTTTTGACCCGAGTTAATTTTTGACCAGAAAAAGAGAGATCAAAGGGAAGAACAATAATGTTGCCAACAAAGCACTTGCAGAGATCTGAGAGTGGTGGAGAAGGAATCCTTGCCCATAGGTGGATAAGAGGTTGTCTCCTTCCATCCCAGAACAACCCTGGGAGGAAGATAAGTGTGTTATCTCGTAGAAGAGTAGAATCTTAGGAGATTAAAGTTGTTTTCAAAGATTGCGTCTGAACGGTAACTGTGGAACTCTGCTGTCCCTGTGATTGCTATTGTGTGCTGCTGACTATCGTAAATACATCACACACAAGTTACAAAATGTACATATAGAATATTAATCATCAGAATTAACCAAAGATATTCACCGAACTGAATGAAGCCAAGAAACTGAACTTCTGAGTTTGTCATGGAGTTAGTTGGTATTTACTGCTGCTCGTGTTAGATCCTGAAGGGAGATGGAGGTAGGGGAAGCAGCTTGGGCAGATTTCGGGCAAGCCAAGTACGATGTGCATGTCTGTCATCATAGGAGAAGGCTGTAATTGATTTAGTAAGGAAGAGGAGGTTGCTGAAAGTTTTCAAGTGAAATTTAACATTTTAAGTTTTGTGTCATTGAAAGGTAACCCTAAGACAATACAGAGACTGAACCTTAGATGTGTAAGATTGGAGGGAAGAAACCTATTCAAGTCTATTATGTAAAGGGAGTCGGGGGCTCAAGGTCAAACTAAGATGGAAGCAGAAAATGATTTAATTTTTATAAAAAGTTATGGAAGTATAGTTGATTTACAATATGTTAGTTCAAGTGTGGGGCTTCCATGAGGGCTCAGAGGTAAAAAAAAAACCCATCTCCCAGAGCTTGCTCAAACTCATGTATATTGAGTTGGTGGACATGACTCATGTCCATTGAGTGCCACCTGGGAAGCCCATTGAACCCTTGAAAGTGTTAGTTGTTCAGTCGTGTCCATTTATTTACGATCCCATGGTCTGTAGCCCACCAGGTTCCTCTGTCCATGAAATTTTCCAGGCAAGAATACTGGAGTGGGTTGCCATTCCCTTCTCCAGGGGATCTTCCCAACCTGGAAATCGAACCCCAGGTCTCCTGCATTGCAGGCAGATTCTTTACTGTTTGAGCCACCACTAGATGCCAAATACTTTGGCAAGATTTTATGTGTCTCATTTAATCCTCAAAACCCTGTTTTATCTCCATTTTATAGTCTAGGAAACTGAGACTTAGAGAAGATTAATAACTTGTTCAAGATCAAATAGCTAGTCACCAGCGGTGTTTGGATTGGCACCCAGGCAATCTAACTCCAAAGCCTACTTTTTAACCTGCTCCTGTATACCTTCCTTAACTAACAGACATTGTCTCA
Source organism: Bubalus kerabau (assembly GCF_029407905.1). Taxonomy (NCBI): domain Eukaryota; kingdom Metazoa; phylum Chordata; class Mammalia; order Artiodactyla; family Bovidae; genus Bubalus; species Bubalus kerabau. The sequence goes on from NC_073641.1 coordinate 21,910,252, forward strand.
AAGAGCAGACTTTTTACATTAAATAGATCTTATTTGTGATGTGTGATCAAGGGGTTTACTTGAGTTGCCTGGATTGTTTTACCATTACCATTACTACAAGCTAGAAAAAATGTTATCAAACAAATGTAAATTAAATGAGCCCTCTGAAAATTGGCTTTCTAATAAGTCAATTTCCTTCATTGTCTAAAGCATCAGGTATTAAATTACCACCAAAGCACATTCCATGTACATTTATTTTTGACACTTTTTTTCCAAATTCTATTTTAATGAAAACTTCAAGTTGTCTCACAGTGTTAGAAACAAGGGCTTCAGTTGGCAACGTGACTTTTCCAGTTGTTTGATCTCTTTTAAAAGATTTAATTCAATTTTAGAATATAGCATTGTCCTTTGAGATAGATACATAGCATTAGAAACCACTTGATTAAACATAGGAACCAGTATGAATCTGAAATCTGAACTAGAGATATAATATGAGCTATAATTTGGGTAAGTGCTAATATCATTTGTATACATTTCAACAAAGTAACAGCTATAGAGATGACATACAAGAAAACAAACCAGACACTGGTCAAGGCAATATTTTTACTCTTGACCGTATCTATGTAACAGCAAGCAACACTTTATAGAGAGTCAGGGATGGTTTAAGGAAGTACATCGATTTCTCAAGTTGAGAATCCTTATCTTAGCTTTTATTTCTAATGCTTTGCTTTGCTCTTTAAGAATGAGACATTTAAAACAAGACTGGCTATCAACTCCTGAATGTACCATTAAAATTAATCTTTTTGATTCCATTTACATCAGTACTTATATTTTTGGAGACAGTGCAGAATGTTGGTTGTCCAGGTTTGGGAGGAGAGGGAAATGGGTGTTACTGTTTAATGGGTACTACTGTGTTACAGTTTGAGAAAATGAATGAAAAAGTTCTAGAGATGGATGGTGGTAATGGTTGCCTTTGACTGTGTGGATCACAAGAAACTGTGGACAGTTCTTCAAAAGACGGGAATACTAGACCACCTTACCTGCCTCCTGAGAAATCTGTATGTAGGTAAGGAAGCAACAGTTAGAAATGAACATGGAACAACAGACTGATTCCAAATTGGGAAAGGAGTACGTCAAGGCTGCATATTGTCACCCAGCTTATTTAACTTATATGCTAAGTACATCACGTGAAATGCCAGGCTGGATGAAGTACAAGCTGGAATCAAGATTGCCGGAAGAAGTATCAATAACCTCAGATAGGCAGATGACACCACCTTTATGGCAGAAAGCGAAGAAGAACTAAAGAGCCTCTTGATCAAAGTCAAAGAGGAGAGTGTAAAAGTTGGCTTAAAGCTCAACATTCAGAAAACGAAGATCATGGCATCTGGTCCCATCACTTCATGACAAATAGATGGGGAAACAATGAAACAGTGACAGACTTTATTTTGGGGGACTCCAAATTCATTGCAGATGGTGACTGCAGCCATAAAATTAAAAGACACTTGCTCCTTGGAAGAAAAGCTATGATCAACCTAGACAGCATATTAAAAAGCAGAGACATTACTTTGCCAACCAAAGTCCGTCTAGTCAAAGCTATGATTTTTCCAGTAATCATGTATGGATGTGAAAGTTGGACTATAAAGAAAGCTGAGTGCTGAAGAATTGATGCTTTTGAACTGTGGTGTTGGAGAAGACTCTTTAGAGTCCCTTGGACTACAAGGAGATCAAACCAGTCAATCCTAAAGAAAATCAGTCCTGAATATTCATTGGAAGGACTGATGCTAAAGCTGAAACTCCAATACTTTGGCCACCTGATGCGAAGAACTGTCTCATTGGAAAAGACCTTGATGCTGGGAAAGATTGAAGGCAGGAGAAGGGGACAACGGAGGATGAGATGGTTGGATGGCATCGCCGACTCGATGGACATGAGTTTGAGTAAGCTCTGGGAATTGGTGATGGACAGGGAGGCCTGGTGTGCTGCAGTCCATGGGGTCACAAAGAGCTGGACATGACCGAGTGACTGAACTGAACTGAAGAATGGTTGCATGACAGTGTGAATGTATTTAAGGCCATTGAGCTGTGCACTTAAAAAAAGGGTTAAACTGGTAAATTTTATATATGTTTTACCATGATAAAAAAAAATACTTTATCTTGACCTATACTTATAGAGGGTCAAAATATATTTAGCCATTGGATATATAATTTTTAAATACTTGAGCTTAAATTGACATTGCCAATTCCTTCATTTTAAAGTAAAATCTATAGATTTCTAGCTTCAAAACGGTAAATAGATGACCTCCTCACCCATTTTTTTTTTTCCTAAAAATATCACCCAAATCAATAACATGAGTGAACTCTAAAAATAAGGATAGTACAGAGGCATGTATAATGTACACCCAGCCACAAGCCCTGACTCTTTCTCTGGATAGTCAGCATACCCCACACCTCTCCCCATAGAAGACAAGAGGTTTTGCAGCAGTAGGCAGAGAGTCCAGGAAGGATAGCTGTGCAAATTGTGTTTGGAGGATGCTACAAAAGTCTGCAAACTGACCAGGCAGACCTCCATTTCCCTTCTCTTGCCCACATCAGACCACTAGCAGCATGACTTAATACCCATCCCTAGAAAACACAAACCACCTCAGAGGGAAGAAAGTCATACAGTCACATTTAGGGTGGTCAGATGAAATACCTGCTGGGCCCCTAATCTCACTACAGCAAATTCCTCAGAGCACAAGCCCCACCCAGGCACTCGGCACCTCCATCACCCTTCTAGGGCTCAACCTCATATGTGACCTTGGGTCAGGGATCAGTGCAGGAGTTTGAGAATCCGACTCTCACCACTGATGAGCTATTTGCATGCACTTCTTTAATATCACTTAAATAATTGAAATGAGGTTAAATTTACAGAGAAACACGTAATTTGAGAATAAAGAAGAACATAAAGAATGAAGAAGAGAAGGTTAGAATATGAAGGAAATACAACAGCACTTAGGAAACTTTAAATAGCTTACTTGAGCCATGCAGTGCAGGGTGTTTTTTTCTTTTGATCCCATATTTTGAATTAGTACAAAGTTCTGAGAGTTATTTACAAAGTACATATCTTGTCCACATTTCTGATCCCAGGCAAAAATGCTTATGCCAGTTTTAAAAACTGGTTTTCTGCACCTTTTGATTGACAATATAATTGGTTGACAGATGTCGAAATCTATATTATCAGAGATCTCACATATTGTTACCTTTTAAAATAATCATTTGTTAGTCAGGATTACTTAATGAGGTAATCAAAATGCCATCTATTGTGGAGGTAACCACAAGTGACTATGGCTAAACATCTTACACCTTTCACGGCTAACAGACTTGTAACCTTGTCATATATAGCCGCATCATAGTGTTTATGAGCCTAAAAACTAGAAACGAGGACAGTAAACTTAGATTGTTTAATCCTGGATATCTTGAAAATCTAGAATTTACGGGCTGATGGACAAGGAGTGAGGTGCTATCTTGTCATTTTGATTTAAATTTCCCTGATAATTAGGGATGTTGACCATCGTTTTATGTACCTAACTAGCCATCTATATGTCTTGTTTTTTGGAAAAATGCCTGCTCAAGTCCTTTACCCATTTATTAATCATATTATTTGGGTTCTTTTGCTATTGAGTTGTATGAATTTTATATGTATTTTAAATATTAATACTTTATCAAGTATGTGGCTTGCAAATATCTTCTCCATTACATAGGTTAAATTTTCACTTTTGTGACATTGTGATTTATAAGAAAAATACATTTGGTCATTCGGATAACCAAAATCTGTTTCTAATACATATTAGGTCTTTTTCTACTGGTTCCTGGTTCACAGCTCTTAAAACCTTTGGAATTTCCTGTGATAAGAATCATAAAAGTATCTTTTGTTATGTTAATAAGGTAACTTCTGGAAAGTCCCTAGGGAACTTAAAGAAGGGGACTAGTTGCTACTGGAACCAACCAATCCTTTAGAAAGTTGGAACTTTCATTTTCACCCAGACTTCTGAGGGGATTGGCTGGGAGAGAGACTAGAGGTTGAATCAGTCCTCAAAGACCAGTGATTTAATCAGTCATGCCAGTAACAAAGAAGCCTCCATAAAAACTGGAAAGAATAGGGTTCAGAGAGCTTCAGGATTGGTGAATATGGGGATATGGGGGCAGTGATGCACTAGAAGAGTGTGAAACCTTTATGTCCTTTCCCCATACCATGCTCTACATACCTTTTCCATCTGGCTGTTCCTGAGTTATATCCTTTTATTATAAAACAGTAATCTAGTGAGTAAATGTGTTTCCTAAATTCTTGTTAGCATCTCTAGCAAATAAGGAGGGAATCATGGGAACCTCTGATTTATAGCCAATTTTTCAGTATTGCAAATATCAACTTGGGTTTGCAGCTGACATCTGTAGATAGCAGGAGGGAGTCTCATGGGACTGAGCCCTTAACCTGTGGAATCTGATATTATCTCCAAGTGGATGGTGTCAGTATTGAGTTGAATTCTCTGACACCCTGCTGATGGTGTCAGAGAGTTGTTTGTTGATATGGGAAAGTCTGCATCTGCCCACCCCCCAAACACACATTACATTTGGATAGTGTAGGGAAGGGAGTGAAAGTCACTCAGTCGTATTCGACTCTTTGCGACCCCGTGGACTATACATATACAGTCCATGGAATTCTCCAGGGAAGAATACTGGAGTGGGTAGCTGTTCCCTTCTCCAGGGGATCTTCCCAACCTGGGGATCGAACCCAGGTCTCCCACATAGCAGGTGGATTCTTTACCAACTGAGCCACCAGGGAAGCCCATACAGTTTGATGCAGAACCCAAAAGAATTTTGTTAATGATTTCCTTTGCTATGCAGAAACTTTTTAGCTTGATGTAAAGATTTGGTGCAGTATCTATCAAAATTCCAACAGCATTTTCCACATATATAAAAAAGATAATCCTGCAGTTCATATGGAACCACACACACACACACACACATACAAAACACATGCAAACCACGAATAGCCAAAGCAATTTTGAAACAGAAGGACAAACCTAGAGGCATCACATTTCCCGATTTCAGACTATATTACAAAGTTATAGTAATCAAAACAGTATGGTACTGACAAAAAAACAGACCCATAGATCAGTGGAACAGAATAGAGTCTTAAGACTTCCCTAGTGATCCAGTGGCTAAGATTCCATGCTCACAATGAATGGGGTCCAGGTTCAATTCCTGATAAGGGAACCAGATCCCATTTGCTGCAACTAAAAGATCCTGTATGCTTCAACTAAGACCTGGCACAACCAAATAAATAAATATTGAAACAAAAAAAGAATAGAGAACCCAGAAATAAACCCATGCATTTTTGGTCAATTAATTTTTAATAAAGGAGCCACGAGTATACACTGGGGGAAAGATAATCTCTTTAATAAATGATATTGGGCAAACTGGATAACCACATACAAAATAATGAAATTGGATCTGTACCCTACAGTGGTCACAGTAATTTACCTGAAATGGATTAAAAACTTACAAGGCCTGAAACTTAATATTCCTAGAACAAAATAGGGAAAAACTCCTTGACATTGGTCCTGGCGGTGCATTTTTAGATATAACACCAAAAGCACAGGCATCAAAAGCAGAATTAGACAAGCAGGATTAGATCAAAATCATGATAATTACTATTCTAACCTGACATTTTACAAAAGAGGTAGGAAACGTGAAGGTCAGAAGCATTCAAAATATAATACTCTTGAGCTTTTCCTCAGGAATTAAGGAACTTAGCTGCAAGGAGGTTTATGCTTATAGAAAAGTCCCTGAATCCAAATGTATATAAGAGAAACAGCTCAAAATCTGCTACTGATTCCTCTCCAGATAAGGGCTGCTGCTGCTGCTGCTAAGTCACCTCAGTCATGTCCGACTCTGTGTGACCCCATATACGGAAGCCCACCAGGCTCCTCTGTCCCTGGGATTCTCCAGGCAAGAACACTGGAGTGGGTTGCCATTGCCTTCTCCAATGCATGAAAGTGAAAGTTGAAAGTGAAGTCGCTGAGTCTTGTCCGACTCTTAGTGACCCCATGGACTGCAGCCTACCAGGCTCCTCCGCCCATGGGATTTTCCAGGCAAGAGTACTGGAGTGGGGTGCCATTGCAGTACCACATTATTCCTCAATAAGTAGGAAATACTGCAAGAGTTCCAAGTGTCTTGTTCTTGTTAAATACTTGAGTACAATGCAGAATGCCAGGAAACTGTAGTAGCAACAAAATAACAAACCCGTGCTCCATGTTCATTCTTCCTACACCCTTACTTGACCTATATGCAGTCCTGATTTTAAGCACATTTGACAGGCCTGTATATTTCGTTACATCATAACATGGTTCTCAAAAATTGTAATCTGAAAATAAGAGTTTGCTCAAAGGACAGAGATTTGAAAGTGGGCAGAGCATTTCAAAGTAATAACATCTAGAAAAAAAATTGTATAGTAATTAACATACTATCTAACTGTTAATGAACTTAACAGTTCATTCAGTTGGTTTCAGTTCCTATTTTACGTTTAATGCTTGGCTTTTGATAACTGTCCTTAGTCCCACAGATTGTGCTTGCCATTGAATAAAAGGAAGGCTTTAGGGTGCACCCAGTCTGTTTCCCTGCAGCTGATGCTCTCCACAGGAGTGTTGCCCATATAGCCTGCTGACCACCATTAGTATGGTAGAGATTTTAGGTGATGTCTGGATGCTTTTTTTTTAATTAACACTTTATTTGGGGGAAATGCAATCAGCATGTCAAACCCATTCAATCAAACAAATATAAGCTTATTGTTTATGTTATTTAAGTTAAAAGAGAATGAGTCAATGAAGAAAAATGTCAAGTCATAATGGTGTATACATGGTATAGATGCCAGTAGGACAGGACTTGTAGAGGTTGTGTCCAGATACCTGAAGTTTAGGAAACATGATACCACACAGTGGTTTGAATCAACCAAATGTATACGGTTGGATGCCATGATGAACATAAACATCTGTGGTACAGTCCTTTGAAATGTTGCATGACAGTAGTCAAAGAGAAGTCTATATGCTAAGTTGCTTCAGTCGTGTCTGACTCTGTGCGACCTCATAGATGGCAGCCCACCAGGCTCCACTGTCCATGGGATTTTCCAGGCAAGAGTACTGGAGTGGGGTGCCATTTCCTTCTCCAATGCAGGAAAGTGAAAAGTGAAAGCGAAGTCACTCAGTCGTGTCCAACTCTTCGTGACCCCATGGACTGCAGCCTACCAGGCTTCTCTGTCCATGGGATTTTCCAGGCAAGAGTACTGGAGTGGGTTGCCATTGCCTTCTCCAGAAGTCTGTGTAACACTACACAATTCAGTATATCAGGAAAATGCTAGAAATCATAGTAGCTTCTACATCAAATGCATGTTCTCCAATGCTAGAAATCATAGTCGCTTCTAGATCAAATGCATGTTCTCTAAAGCCCTCCAGACAAGGTCCACGTGTTTCCTAAAATCCCTAAATTCTCCCCAGATTCAGGCATCCTCATTGGCCATTGTGTACACCATCATATATTTGTGTACTAACAGGAATGTGTGGGAGGAAGCAGTTTCATATCCCTCCATTCTGAGGAGCTTTTCAGAGAAAATAATATGTGATACTCAATTTTTAACACATTATTTCAGAAATTACCCTATGGGGAAAAAATTCCTTAGACTGGAGAAAACACTGTAATATGGAACAAGCACTATTAGGGTTTTAAAAAATTGTGATCATTTTGTCACTACCTTAATATCAGGGATAAGAACAAAATTAAAAATTTCAATCTCCATGGCTTTGTGCTACTGTGTACCACTCTGCGTCTGTCTTTTGCTGTAACCTTGATGGATGTATCTAAGAAGCTTCAAGTCTTCTGGCTCGTTGCATATGTTGTCAGATTCCCCACTATTTAAACTTGTTGTCTCTGGGGACAGGGGTGATGTATTAGTCATTAAAGGATTGTGATGTAGTGTACCCAACAAGTGCGTTAGGATTTTCAGAGATAGATTCTTGGAATACGTGTAACATTGAGTACAGCACAGGACAGCACTAACCTAAAGAGATTAAGGATGTGTTTCTGACCAGGAAGGGAGTGCCAGTGAGCTAAGTAATTTCACTGGGACAGAAAGAGCTTTCTTGGGGATGGTAAAACAGAGGACTGACTATTTCAGGAGCGTTTTTAATTTTTAGTTAATTTATCTCTAATTGGAGGATAATTGCTTTACAATATTGTGTTGGTTTCTACTGTATATCAACATAATCAATCATAGGTATACATATGTCCCCTCCCTCTTGAGCCTCTTTCCCATCTCCCACCGCCCCCTCCCCCACCCCTCTAAGTTGTCACAGAGCACTGGGTTTGAGCTCCCTGTGTCGTACAGCTATCTCAAGAAAGTTTAACCTTTACATATAAATGGCAACCCACTCCAGTTCTCTTGCCTGGAAAATCCCATGGATGGTGGAGCCTGGTGGGCTGCCGTCTGTGAGGTCGCACAGAGTTAGACACGACTGAAGCAACTGAGCATATAGACTTCTCTTTGACTACTGTCATGCAATATTTCAAAGGACTGTACCACATGTTGATGTTAAACTTTAAATTCAGACATTTCATTTGGTGATTATTGTTACTTTCTTTCTGAAATATCACCAAGAAGATATTGGCTGGGCCTTACATGAAAGAGAACAGTACTCCAAATAAGTAATAGTAGTTAGTTACTTTCACTTAGCCTGGGTTTTTTTTCCTTTTTTCTCTACATTAAAATTTCAAGAAAAAAAGATAAACCTCTTTTCACAAGCCCCCTCCGTCCAAAAAGGGCAGTGGTTTCCCCAACTTTCTTTTGAATGTCTGAAAGTATGTGATTGGCTAACCTCCCTTAAAGTGCCAACACCTTGTTTAACGTGGGACTGAGCCAAGAATCTGTGAATGTCCCTGAACAGTCATAGGAAAACTGAAAAGCTTAAGGAGATAGCTGTATGGCAAGCAGTTTATTGGCATTTACCTGAAGAAGCCTGAGAGGAGACTAATAATAAATGCACCTTGAAGTGTGACCAGGGAGGAGAAGGTGAAGGGTTTGCTGTAATAAGTAGCCAGAGGTCTGGCGAGGTGCCTTACTACATTAATTTTCCAAGTCCTTTGGGTGGGTCACACTTGCGCTACAATATCCTGTCTGCAAATGCTAAATAAATACCGGGATCACGTCAGACTAAAGAACCAACGTACTAACTAATGTCATTTAAGAAATCAGGATGCTTAAAGTACTTTTCAGATAATTCACATTCAAATTAACTAAAGTTGGCACACCGGGACAAATGTTAGTATATATCCTAGTGGAAATGTTTAGAGGGATTGGGGAGGGAAGTCCAATCCTCTTCTCTTAGGAGCAATTTGAATTGTTTTGTTTGTTTTTTGTGGTTGTTAAAAAATTTTATTGGAGTATAGTTGACTTACAATGTTGTGTTAGTTTTATATGGAACAAAGTAGTTCATTTACACATATATTCATTCTTTAACAGATTCTTTTCCCATATAAATTACTACAAAATATTGAGTAAAGTTCCCTGTGCTATATACTAGTTATATATATATATATATATAAGTTCATTGGTTATCCATTTTATACACAGTAGTGTGTTTAGTGAAAGTTGCTCAATCGTGTCTGACTCTTTGAGACCCCCATGGACTGTAGCCTGCCAGGCTCCTCTGTCCATGTAATTCTCTAGCCCAGAATACTGGAGTGGGTAGCCTTTCTTTTCTCCAGGGATCTTCCCAACCCAGGGATCGAACCCAGGTCTCCTGCATTGCAGGCAGATTCTTTACCATCTGAGCCACCAGGGAAGCCCAGTGTGTTTATGTTAATCCAGAACTCTTAATTTATCCCTCTCCCATACATTTCCCCTTTGGTAACCATAAGTTTGTTTTCAAAATGGATCAGTTTAGATTATGTCTACTAAAAACAAAAAATATTTTATTTCAAATATAGGAACTGGGGCAGGGATTAGTTTTCACAATAAGAGATGTTGAGATATAAGCTTCATTCCTTACTGAAGAGCTGTTAGTAATTTGCAAACCCAGAATCTTGGTATATACATATAAATAAATGAAATTTGCATATGATTTTCAAAAAAAAATAAGGTTTACAAAACATCCTGCAAGGAAGCAGCCTCAGTACATGAAGCCACTTGTCTAGCAACATGACATTAGATTTTTCACCTTAAACATTACAGTATGACCTGATGCAACGATGCCTGCTACATTCTGTTTAATTTTTGAGACAATTTGTGTTTCTACAACCAACCCCAAAGCATGAAATTTCATTAAATGTGCCCCAAATGAACAGCTGCTAAGTCTCCCAAGTCCTCTCAACTTTACTTTTGACTAGAACTTTTAGTTTTCTGTGCCAGAGTTTGAGAAAATGATTTTTTTTTTTTTTTTGAGGGTTGATAAACAAGTCTATGGTGAAGGGGTGTGTTCCTTATAAAGGTGCTCAGGGAATCTTACCTTGAATAACAAGAGACACCTCATTTCTCAAAGGAGGAAATAAGTTTCGAGATGTCTTCTGTCTGTTTGGCTGGTTTACACTCCTCCTCTCTGGCGCTGATCTGCAAAGAAGCTTTGTAAATTTCAGCAATTGACTAGACCCGCTGGGCTGGGCGCTGGGTCTTTTTTTTTTTTTTCCCCTCTCTCTCACTTCCCTGCGATGTTTTGAACTGCCTTCCTACCGACGTCATACAGCCCTTGAGGAATAGTTTCTGCCTGGTGAGATTGAATGATAGTTCTCATTCACAGAGGCATGGAGTCAGATTCTAATCAGGGGACACAGCGGAAATTACGTTCGCAGGTACAACAGTGAGCCCAACTCAAGTGTGGAGAGCTTTGTTCCCTCTGACTTCTTGGCTCCCCCGAGAGGAGTGTTTTTTTGTGGTCGCCCTGAAATGGAACTTCCCTGACAGCTCTCCGGTGTCGTTACTGTACCTCGCGGTCATTTCTGTTTCCTTTTCTCTAACCTGAGCACTTTTAGACGGTCGGAAACCATTAATCCTGGTATTGTGGAAATGCAAAAAAGATGCGATCAAGTGGCTCTTTCACTCTGTTGGTTACCCTTGTGACCAGATGAAGAATAGATTCAAAATCCAGTTCCTCCCTTGGCAGTGCAAAGCAGAAAACAAACTGTCACTTCCGAACAGCCTGGTGATGGAGTAAATTCAGTATGAAAGAGGAAAAAGCTTCTGTGTCTTAGAAACCTCTCTCTGTTCTGGACTGGGGACAGAAATTGGATTCCGGGAAATTTGGATTTCTTCAAACAACCTCCCTTGAAAATGGAATATATTTCAAGCCATCTTTGTAGAAACACAGATGAAATGTATTAATCAGAATTCTTGAAGAGTTTTTTTTTTTTTTTTTTTTTCCTTTTTCCTCCAAAATGAGTATTATCATGAAGCCAAGATCCCGGTCTACAAGTTCCCTGAGGACTTCAGAGGGAGTGTGGTAACGTGCTTTTCTCTCCTGCTTCTCCCCTTCTTTCATTTAAAGATGGACGTAATCGTGGAGTATTTAGTAATTGCTGACAAGGTGGAAGAGTTAGGTATGATGATAGGGCTTTGTAAGAAAGAGCACAGTGTCCGTGACACTCACACTCTACTTTGTTGCTCGGTTTTGTTTACTCTAAAAACAAGGGTGCTCACACTTTTTTTTTTTTTGGCCCTCATGGACCATAGCAATTCATTTGGTGACAAGTTTTAGAAGAGGAAGGAACCTTGCAAAAACCTTGGAAGTTTAGAAAATGAAAACTTACCATTTTTCACTGTCTGATCTGCCTGCATGTTTTCTTATTTCTCTTGCCTAGATAGACAAGCAGGCTAGTAGTTAACGATCTTTGCTGTGGTCTTTAGAAGTAGTACTTTAGCTTTCAGCACACGAGTATTAAAATAATTAATAATGTTTTACATTTTAATCATATAACCAACTTGAATTTAATTATATGACTAAATGTATATCAAGTTGCTTATCATTCAGGAATCTCCTGTTTTATTTTGTTAATAATGTTCCTTGATAATTTTGTGGGGTTCTTTTTAGTAATTTTAGTGTTTTCATCTTAATAAAAAGTATATTAACTTCAGTTTATTCTAATATTTAGTTCTACTATTTCTTCAGTATTTGATATGGCTGTATGCACATAATCCTTAAGGAATAGTTTCTCAATAAGTAACTTTTGTGTCTAATACAGCTATTTACAAAAATATTTTTATGGCTGTTTCTGAGGTTAATTTTATTTTGTTTATCTTAGTGATTGATTGTAAATATATAAATAAGCTCATCTTTTTGAAATGGAAAGAATCCTTTAGACAGGAGAATTAAAAGCAATGAGTGAAGGCAGGTGTTGAGGAAAGGCTGGAAGCAAGCAGGTAAGATGCTCTACATATAATTATTTGAGCAGGCAGACACACAAATAAATACTTACATTATTTGTATAGGGAATTCAGTCCACATTTATGAGGTTGGGTTATCATTTGCTGTTATTGTACTGCTGTTTTGTAGGGGACTAGAATCAAGAATTGTCCTGCAGTGGTATTTCTGTGAGTTTTAATAAACCATAGATGCAGATTTGATCTCATATCAACTGTGATTTTTTAAAAAATAAATGAATACATGTGATAAATTCCTCCTTGAGTTTATTTAAAGAAAAGGTTGCATCTGCAACTAAACTTGTATGGCTCTTTTATGCCAAATAATAAATACTGGAAAATACTTAGAATCCTTTTATAGTTGCCATAACTAATATAAATCTCTAATATAAATGGGTAATCAGAATTTATAAGTGAATTTTATTCACTTGTGATTTCTGTCCTGCCTATGTGAAAACAGGCTCTTATGCATGAATAAATAGTATTTAACCAACCTATTTGCTGTTTCTGTCTCAAACGCCAGGAGACTTAGCTCCAAATTTAGGATCCAGTCAATCAGCAACACTTGGTGCATTTCAGTGTTCAGTAACATCCACATCCTTTACTCCTCTGAGGTTATCATAGTCTATTTTTATCCACAACTATTCTATTTGATTATTCTGTGTTATGTAAGGTCATAAATAGGGCCACAGTTCAAAGTATATGTTTTAAAATATGAATGTGTATATTGTTCCATTGAATTTTAAATAGTTTGAGTAGTGTTTGGTTTAGATGGTGTTTATGTAAGAAGTAAATGCCTCTCTTTATGCTAATGGTCCCTGATGGCACACTATGGAAACCTCCCTCTTACCTCTGTCTTATTAATAATGTAACTGTTTGGGTATATCACTGCTGTCTCTGAATCATTGACCTGAGGTTGTAATCACTGTAGTTATAGTTTAACTGTTTTATTATCCCTTTATCCTTCAATTTCTGTATAACACATTTATTTATATTTATATTTTTAAACAGTACAATCAACATAGATTATAGACTAGGTGTAGAGAGGAAACACACGTGTGTATATGGGTACACACACACACACATATATATATAGATGTTTACTTGATTAACAAAAAAAAGCAGCCCTTCGGCTCCCTGTACCTCGGTACATACTTGCCCCCGACAATTCAGTAGGATGGTGTCCTCTCAACCCCCACCCCTAACCCCTTTCCTTTTCAGAAACCAAAACCTACTTCATCCTCTTAACAACTGACTTCCCACTAGAGAGACCAAGTAAATATTCCTTTTTCAGATGATTTTATTTCGTTCTGTGCTTGAGAATACTTTCTTTTGGGAGAATCATCTTTTGCCTTTACTATCTTAATGCTACTTATGTAAATCTTGTCTGTTCCATTGCCCCCTTTTTTCTATGACTGTCTATTTTCTCTTTGGATGCTTCCGGACAGTTTGCTAATTGCCTTTTGCAAGGACCCAGTGCTTCAGATTACTATTCTTTTGCTTTTTTCCTGTTTCTTTCCAACCACTACCATAAAAACAATCCACACGAACTTGTTATTTACAGCCCTGACTGAATCCCTTTGAGATACTCACATTTTAAAAGAGGATTTCATGACAAACTCCTAATGATATTATATATCCTTCCTCCTGGTTCATCTGCTTAAATAACAAGCCTTTTACTTATAGTTAAAATTCTATTAATTTCTAAAAACAAGATAAAAATAATCTTGAAATTGATCTCTTTCCTTATTATATAATATTTTAAATATATATAAAGTATTATATAATAAGGATATATACTAGGTTGTTTTTATTTTTTCAATAGGTACATTTATTGACTACCTACTCTGTGACAGGTTCTAAAAGAATTTAATTGTGGTATTAATCCTTTTGCATTCCTTTAAATATCTGCTAGAAATTGAGAAAAACATGATCTATATGTTTTCTTATGCTCATCAGTTAATAAAACTAGCAAAATCATTTATTTTGCCTTTCTGTTTCAGGCATTTTGGTAGTAATAGTTCACCTTTAAATTCTCTGTGAGAAAACAAAGAGGCAGTTACATATCCATAAATATTTTAATTTCCCATGTCTTCAATTTAGATACAGTCAGCAGTTATATATTATAATAAAATTATGATTCTGTAGCATTTTACCACTTACAAATATATCCCAGAGATAGTTCTCATTAATCTAACCAAGACTTATATAATTCAATTTAAATGAAAAATAATTATCCTTACAAATATAAATATAGAAAACTTTGATCAATAAAACTGGACTTTGTTCTTTTCTGCTGTTCATTATTTGGCATATACTTGTGATATTTAAGATTGTTCATTGTGTAATCTGGTGGGGAGAAGATGCTATTGCCTAAGATATGCCTGTGAGTCTTTTTATAAAGTAAGTTTTGAAGCAGATTATTAAATATGTAAAATTTTTACTTAGGTTTATAGACATAGAAAATAAGCCTGGAAGGGTGTTTTCCAAGCCTTTAGTAGTGGTTACCTTCTAGAGTAAAAATGGCCAGAATGGACGCAGGGTGATTTTCATTCTTCTGAATATATATTCTTTTACTATATTATATGCACCTTTTCATCAAGGAATTATGATATATGATTTTAAATATATTAAAAATATAACTACCATGTGCATTAGCAAACTCATCTTTATATGTGTAGCCATCTGTATATCTGATAAGCAATAATTTGCTCAGTGTCCAAAATACGGCAAATAAGCATTTCAGTAGTGAGCAGATATAACTTCCTAAAAAAATTGCTTCTCAGATCAATAAATGATTGTTCTTTTCTATTAACTCTATTCTCCTAAAGTTATAAGAGTTCAGGCTGACTGAAAATTCTTATTTTGGCTTCATGATTATAGTAAAACTACTACTTTTCTAACTGAAAATAAAAAGATGTAATGACAATAATATTTTGGAGGGAAAATTAGTTTTAACCCCTGGTATCCTAGCCTCAACTATTCTCATTTTTTTTTTTTACTTACATATCTTGAACTGTTGTAAATATTAGTTCTGTGCTCCACTTCATCATGCAGTTTTCTAATAATAATATTTCTAGCTTTCATTTTATCAAGTCTCTTATGAATGAGAACTCTGTGGAAAATTTTAAATATAGTATCTTGTATAGTTCTTGTAATAATGTTGAAAGGAAGGAGTTGTTAATCCCTATTTTACAGATGAAGAAATGAACCTAAGAGATAAAATAATTTGAACAAGGCACTTTAACTGCTGAGGTTCAATCCCATGCCTCTCTGCTTCAGAGGCAGTGCTCTTTTTCTTTGGGCTTCCCTGGTAGCTCAGTAGGTAAAGAATTGCCTGCAATGTAGGAGACCTGAGATTCCCTGGAGAAGGAAACGGCTAACCAGTCCAGGATTCTTGCCTGGGAAATCCCATGGGTGGAGGAGTCTGGCAGGCTACAGTCTACGGGGGTTGCAAAGTGTCGGACGTAACTGAGCGACTAAATCACTACCACCACTATTTATATAAGTATCACTTTTGATGACTGTCAAATTATCTATCTTGTGAATATAGCAAATGCACTAAAATATTTGGTAGCTATTGGGTGACTGAAAAGATAAGTTGGAAGTTGACCTTCTGGGGTATGATAGCCTATAAAGGTCCCTGATAGCTCAGTTGGTAGAGAACCTGCCTGCAATGCAGGAGACCCCGGTTCGATTCCTGGGTGGGGAAGATCTGCTGGAGAAGGGATAGGCTACCCACTCCAGTATTCTTGGGCTTCCCTTGTGGCTCAGCTAGTAAAGAATCCACCTGCAATGCGGGAGACCTGGTTTCGATCCCTGGATTGGGAATATCCCCTGGAGAAAGGAAAGCCTACTCACTCCAGTATTCAGGCCTGGGGAATTCCATGGACTGTATGGTCCATGGGGTCACAAAGAGTCGGACACTACTGAGCGACTTTCACTTTCAAAGTTTAAGGCTGGTGTTGAGCATTGAAAAATAACTATTTGAAAGGGTTTTGTGATTCGGAGAAGGCAATGGCACCCCACTCCAGTACTCTTGCCTGGAAAATCCCATGGACGGAGGAGCCTGGTAGGCTGCAGTCCATGGGGTCGCGAAGAGTCGGACACGACTGAGAGACTTCACTTTCACTTTTCATTTTCAAGCATTAGAGAAGGAAATGGCAACCCACTCCAGTGTTCTTGCCTGGAGAATCCCAGGGATGGGGGAATCTGGTGGGCTTCCATCTATGGAATCACAGAGTTGGACACGACTGAAGCGACTTAGCAGCAGCAGTAACAAATAAAGTTATCTATTCCCTATTGTAGGAAAATAAAGAGCAAAAGTCAGTGCTTCTCAGTTCTAACAGATCATCTTTCCAATTTTGTTAGAAAGTCTTACTTTGTTCTCTGTAAGATCTGTAAGGCGTCAGGTAAGAAACAAGTTCTCAAACTTTGTATGAAGTTTCATAACGTTTTAACTCAGCGTTGAAAAAGATACAAAATCTTCCTTTCTGTATCTTTTATCTTACAAGGTTTTGCAAATGGGAAAACAAATGGAATTTGTGTAATTTCTGCCTGTCCAGTTATACAATGTGACTGGACTTAGAGAAGTGACTATTTTCAAAATTGGTTCAGAGCTTTGAACCTGCAATAAACCTTTTTGATCCCATTTTCTAAGTTTGTATTACATCTGGTGATATAGACCTAGAGATAATCCCAGATCTAGAGATAAGCAGCTTTTAGGAAAAGTGGTTAAAGTAGCTTGAATATTATTTAAGACATTAAATATATATATATATATATATATATATATATATATATATATATATATATATATATTTAATGCCAGGGAAGCACAGAATGGATTGCAGATACTCTGTAAAGTCTTAAATTATGAAATTCTAATTCTCAACTCTCTAAATGCCTTGCTCTGTGGTCAAGTTTGGACTAAACTAGGAAGTCTTTTAGAAGAATGGAGAATATAGAGAATTCCAGAACCTGTGGATGCAGTTCTTAGCATAACAGAGGAAATATGAATGTTACGCCTTTATTATCTACCTTCAGCCTTCCTAGGCAGTTGGCTCATGTAGGAGCACCCTGGGTGATAGGTGAGGATGTGAATTGGGGAAGCTAAGCTAAGATGCTCTTCAGAATAACAGTAAGAAACAATAAGGGGAAGATTATGGGAAAGATCTGAAGAAGTGGCTAGAGAAATAAGAGGAAGGTCAGAGGGGAGGCTGGAAGGACTTCAGCCCATTCTGAACCAGACACTCGCCATCTGGCACCCTGCCCCGTTTAATCACACTGCCACCTTCCGGCAGCAGCTCTAGTAATGAACTTGCGTGTAGCAATGGTTTTTATTTGTTTGTTTGTTTCTCCCCTTCATCTCAGGACTAAAAACTTCTGCCAGAGGATAAAGAAAGTCGACTTCAATCCTTTCCATTTCTCTGTTACATGAGGGAGAACAAGAAATTAGAAAACTAGAAACCAGGTGTAGAATATATGCACACTGAGGTGACAATTTCCGAAACTTCCTTACTGGAGAAGTTTTTGATGTTTTACAGCCCACACAGTTCAGACGTTTTGTTTATAGCTAATACTAATCTTCCTTGCTTAAATTTTAACCCGTTTCTTCCTAGTTATCAGGGTAGTGAATCAGTAGATAAGTAGATTCTCCTTTATGGAGTAAAGTGACTTTGTGGTCTTTTTTAATCTTATGTGCTCAATTGGCGTCCAACTCTTTGTGACCTCATGGACTGTAGCCTGCCAGTTTCTTCTGTCCATGGGATTTTCCAGGCAAGAATACTGGAGTGGGTTACCATTTCCTTCTCCATTTCATTTCATAGTGCAAAATACTCATTTTGAATTGTAAAGGGGGTGGTACCAGTGTGACTTGTTAAAAGAAATGTTCTGTAAAACATAGTTTCAATGTGTAATTGTTTTCAGGCTTCATGCAAAAGAGTGTTCCCATTGTGTCTGAGCCTCTGTCCTGTTTAAAATACATTCAAGACGAGAAATTCAACTTTCTAAAATGAATATGTATGAAATGTTCATGTATATATGGAATACAGAAAATAACAATTCCTAACATCTGTGATTTCACTTCATTGCAATGTGGTACAGAATTTCTTCTTTGTGTCAGAGGATTTATATGACTGAAACTGTTTTAGTTAGGATAAATTCCTGCAAAACGTGTCAACTTTTAACCAATGGCATTCTGGCAGGCAGGCAACCACTGCTGTGATGTTTCCTCTGCTATAGATGTGTCATAGAACAGCAGGTAACTCTGATTGGCAGCTGGATTACCAGCTAGCTGGGACAGTAGCCGCTAAGTCTACATTGGTAACCAGAGTGGTGACCATTGTAATGATATGTGCATGTGTGTTCGTGTTCAGTCATGTCTGACTCTTTGTGACCCCATGGACTGTAGCCCACCAGGCTCCTTTGTTGATGGGATTCAGAGTGCTGGAGTGGGTTGCCATTTCCTCCTCCAGAGGATCTTCCCAACCCAGGGATCGAACCCACATAACAGATATACAATATTGAGAACCTACTGTTGGTCGACACTGGATTGGTGCTGTACATGATTTAGTTCATTTTATCTTCATAATTACAGGAGATAAAACTCGTAAATCACAGTGCTGAAGAAAACATGGTCTAATTCTAAACCCCATTTGTTTTGTGGTGGTGGTACTGTTTTTGTTGTATTCTGTTTTCTCCACTGTCTCCACTGCTTTGGTCACTCATGATTCTGCCTCCTAGTATTGCAAAAGTGGTCAGTAGGCTGCCGCTCTATGCCTTTCCTTTCTGTCCTAGATTATTTCAAGGTTCTCTTTTTAACCGTGTACAGCTCAAGAACAAATACCTTTTGTATTTGTCTGCCTTCTTTCTCAAAGTGTGCACACAAGTCTTCCACCATGGACCATAGAGATGGATGGAGACGTGGAAGGTGGACTTGGGCCCAGCTTCATTCTCTAGAAATCTAGCTAGTTCTTGATGCATTCAGTTTATTGACCCTCTCCCCCAATCTGACTATAAATTGCAGTTTTCTTCCTCTCTGGCATTTGACCAGCTAGTAGAACCATAAACTCTTGGAAATGAATAGGACCACAGAAAATAACCTATAATCTAATTCTCCCCACCCTGACCCCATTTTTGGAAGTGGAAAAGTTTTGCTGGTCTTTAACTTCCAGTCAAATAAGGTCAAGAAAATGGTTAGAAACAATGTCAGTGTTTTTGTGGCAACAGATTTTATTGGAGAAATATTTTTCTTAAAATTCAAACACAAAGTTTGAAGTCAAATAGAGAGCTAAAACTTTGTCAGGTAAATTCGTGAAAGTATTTCCATTTATAATTTGTATGGTTCAGTTCAATTCAGTCGCTCAATCATGTCTGACTCTTTGCAACCCCATGAATCACAGCACACCAGGCCTCCCTGTCTATCACCAACTTCCAGAGTTCACTCAGACTCATGTCCATCGAGTCAGTGATGCCATCCAGCCATCTCATCCTCTGTTGTCCCCTTCTCCTCCTGCCCCCAATCCCTCCCAGCATCAGAGTCTTTTCCAATGAGTCAACTCTTCACATGAGGTGGCCAAAGTACTGGAGTTTCAGCTGTAGCATCATTCCCTCCAAAGACATCCCAGGGCTGATCTCCTTCAGAATGGACTGGTTGGATCTCCTTGCAGTCCAAGGGACTCTCAAGAGTCTTCTCCAACACCACAGTTCAAAAGCATTAATTCTTCCGTGCTCAGCTTTCTTCACAGTCCAACTCTCACATCCATACATGACCACAGGAAAAACCATAGCCTTGACTAGACGGACCTTTTTGGCAAAGTAATGTCTCTGCTTTTCAATATGCTATCTAGGTTGGTCATAACTTTCCTTCCAAGGACTAAGCGTCTTTTAATTTCATGGCTGCAATCACCATCTGCAGTGATTTTGGAGCCCCCCAAAATAAAGTCTGACACTGTTTCCAATGTTTCCCCATCTATTTACCATGAAGTGATGGGACCAGATGCCATGATCTTCATTTTCTGAATGTTGAGCTTTAAGCCAACTTTTTCACTCTCCACTTTCACTTTCATCAAGAGGCTTTTTAGTTCCTCTTCACTTTCTGCCATAAGGGTGATGTCATCTGCATATCTAAGGTTATTGTATGGTACTTAAATGTAATTCTTAAACTTATGTCTGTGAAGTTAGCTAATATCATGATAATTCTGTCACAACTTCAAAGTTGGATTGAAGGAATATTTATGGAGAGGTAGAGGTTGAGGTCTCCATGATCTCCTGAAGGAAATTCAAGACAGTGCTTTGTCCAAAGACCTCCGCAGGTAACTAAACTCTGATCAGTAACATTTTTTGGAAGTCACATAGCTTATTAAATTGCTAAAATTCATGTCTTGAAATTGTAACTTTACTCTTCTCTCTTCTCCAAAACATAGTCTCACTGAAGTAAAAATCATGATAATTGCTATTTACTGAGTGCTTCTGTGACAGATATCAGGCTGTGTGTTTGAAAAGAATTACTCCATCAAGTCTCATTATAAATCCTGTGAGGCACACATTATTATTATTCCTCATTTTCTAGAATAGTGAGGAAAACTTACCCAAGATTGCATGGTAAATAAGAGAATTTCATGGATTCACATACTTTTAAAAATTATTAAATGCTATTATTATTTTTTTTTTGGGGGGCCACACTGTGTAGCATGTGGGATCTTAGTCCCCTGACCAGGGATCGAACCTGTATCCCCTGCCTTGGAAGTGCCAGGGAATTCCCATAATGTTACCTTTAGTAATGCTATATATGTAAATATATCAGATAAGTTAATTAACTTAATTAAAATTAATTAAAATCCTTAGCACAGTAGCTGATTCTTTGTATCAGGAAATGTTAGCTTGTATTATGCATTTTTCAAGTTTGTATATTATTGGGACTTTTTAAATAATCAAGAACTATAGGGTGAAACTGATTCAGTCTATAAGAGCTTATTTTCTGTGAGACAGTCTTCTTGGGACACCTCAAACTGAGTCTTTATACAAAGCTAGGTGTTCTGGATAAATCACACTGTGCTTCAAAGATCTATTCAGGTGGGTCAAAGAATAAATGATATAGAGAAGGTAGCAGAGAAAAAAGTGATCAGTTGGAAGCTAAGATGCTTCTGATTTAGTTATTTAAAAATAGGTCAGAATCCTCTAGGACAGCAGTCCCAGGCAGTGGGTTAATCTCACCAGAAGGGCTTGTTGTTGTTCAGCCAGTAAGTCTGACTCTCTGTGACCCCATGGGCTGCAACACACCAGGCTGCTCTGTCCTCCGCTGTCTCCTGGAGTTTGCTCAAACTCGTGTCCATTGAGTCAGCTATCGATGCTTTGTAACCATCTCATCCTCTGCTGCCCACTTTTCGTTTTGCCTTCAGTCTTTCCCAGCATCAGCATCTTTTCCAGTGAGTTGGCTTTTCACATCAGGTGGCCAAAGTATCAGGGGCTTCAGCTTCAGCCTCAGTCATTCTAATGAATATTCAGGGTTGATTTCCTTTAGGATTGACTGGTTTGATTTCCTTGCAGTCCAACGGACTCTCAAGAGTTCTCCAGCACCACAGTTCAGAAGCATCAATTCTTCATTGCTCAGCCTTTTTTATAGTCCAACTCTCACATCCATACATGATTACTGGAAAAACCATAGCTTTGACTATGCAGACCTTTGTTGGCAAAGTGATATCTCTGATTTTTTTCATATGCTGTCTAGGTTTGTCATAGCTTACCTTCCAAGGAGTAAGCATCTTTTAATTTGATGGCTGCAGTCACCATCTGCAGTGATTTTGGAGACCAAGAAAATCAAATCTGTCACTGTTTCCACTTTTTCCGCATCTGTTTGCCATGAAGTAATGGGATGGGATGCAATGATCATTTTTTTTTTTTTAATGCTGAATTTCAAGCCAGCTTTTTCACTCTTCTCTTTCGCCCTCATCAAGTGGCTCTGTAGTTCTTCTTCACTTTCTGCCACCTGGTGGTTCAGTCTTACTGTACCTCACTGCCAGGCCTTCACTGTCTTTCCAGATCCCCTGCTCCTCTAGTCCTGACATTCCTTCTGGGTTGTGTAATATACAGATTGTTATCTGCATAGCCTGAGTCTCCTCATCCTTAGCAGGTCCCAGACTGGGTAGGACTCCTGTTTATTTTTACTCTGCCATTCTAGCATAGCATGAGCCTCTTTCTCCATCTAGAAAGACAACATACAAAAAAGGGGATTTGGTTAGATCAGTTCCTGTGGCCCAGAGTATAGTTTCAGGATGAGCTGAAGAGCATAGAGGCTGGAAATGTAGAAAATGCAGTGGTTTAGTGAGAGCAGCCAATTAGTGTTCCATTGTCTCTGCTCTGTACTTATTTTATTATGAGTAGTTACCAATAAAAAAATGTGTAAAAGCTTTACTTTGTTATAATTAGCAACTGTTATTTGGGCTAAAAGGTGTGATTGAAGGTGGGGCTCACCACCTTGAGGGAAAAAATTGGGTCACTAAAGATTCCCTGAATCTCTGCTTGAGAAAAATAGTCCCGATTGTTTATCTGAGTCCTGTTGTTAAAATTGCGTCTAATTGTATATGAATCAGAAAGTGTTTCCATGGTAATGTAAAACACAAAAATATCAGCAGATTTACTGTTAGCAAACATCCCTTTGTAAGTGTTTTTATAATCGGGAAAATCATTTTACGTACATAGCCGTGAAATTATACCCTGACTTAGAAATACACATGAAATGTGTCCTTAATTGTAATGTCTTTCTCATGTAAATAACAAAGGAAATAGACAATCCTCTTTGTTTAAAACCAAGATTGCTAATCATTTTCATCTGTGGCCCATTAGTAGTGGCCACGTGGAATAATACTGGGAGCTGCACTGAGATTCAGAAAAAGTGCTTCCAACTTTTTGGTTATGCCACCAAAGAGAAGAGGGATATCATGGGGCTGCTTGGCATTTTAGGTGGCCCTGATGGTCTCAAAATAATTCTTTACATTTTAACTCTGCCATTAAATTTGCACAAAAATTAAGTTGTAGCAAAAGCAGTATTTATATATCCATACAAATCTGTGTGTATTTTTTAGAAGCTTTGACATGTTTTTGTCATTTGTCACCTATGAAGAATATGTGTACATGTCATAAGCCATAACTACTCTTTTTGGATGTTGCAAACTAGAAAAAAAAAAGAAAAATTAGTAATTCCTATTATCAGTAGCCACCTTTATAATCACCACCCTGATTAAAAATAATGCTACCAACAACTCTAAAGCCACCTTTGTGGCCCTTTTAGCTACTGCCCACCAGCACGAAGTGTAACAACTATCCTGATTTCAAAAAAAATCACAGAATACTATTTTCTACTTCTGAGTTTTATATAAAATGAATGAATACAGTTGGTACTGTTTTGTGGCTGGTGGGTTTTATTTTCCCTGCCAATTAATTGATGTTTGAGAGTGTATCCCATGTTGATGTAGTTGTATGTAGTCCATTCATTTCTCACTGATGTACAGTTAAGCAAATTTTTGTTTGAAATATAAATTCAGGGTAAAAATATGCTAATTGTGTAGGTCACAGTTTGGTGTTTAGAACTATCAGTTCAGTTCAAAACTGTTGTCAATTTGTAGTAATCATTTGAATACAATTTCACATGCAAGCTGTTGTTTAGATTCACTCTCACTGGGCATTTCTTCTGGGAAGCTTTCCTGGCCTTCCCATTCAGAATTAAGGTGTTCTTCTCTGTGTTCAGGAGACCTGGTCCATTTCTCTAGCAAAGCACTTGGCGCATGGCAACAACTGACTGCTGTCTTGCCTGCCTGTCCTCAGGGACTGTGAATGGGTTGTAGGGTAGACTGGGTGTTTTCATCTCTGTACCTGGGTACCCAGCACAGTGCCTATCCCAACAGCAGGATTGTGCATCTGTCTGTTGCATGCAGAGAGAACAAGGAGTCGTGTTACACCACCAGGAAAACGTCCCAATCTGTATTTATGTTTAATTTTATTTTAATAGATGGCGCTCTGCTAAGAATTGTACTGAATTGTGAAGGCAGAATTACTCTCTGTGGCGAAGAATTGTAAAGTATCAGATCAGAGAGGATGTTTGCCTGTTTTCCTGTGGGTTTTGCCCTTATTTTCCCAACTTCATTGATAATTCCAGTCTCAACACTTCTTATTCCCTCATGAGTCTCCTGTCTATTAATAGAATCCACCTTCCCAGTTTTCCTCAACATTTCTCTTTGCCTGAGTGACCCATCTCAGGACCATCAACTAACCATGAATGGCGTGTGCAGATGCTGATGTATGCTGTACACGTTCATCTCCCAGTTGACATACAGTTGACTTTCTCTAGAAGTGAAGTGAAGTCGCTCAGTCGTGTCCGACTCTTTGCCACCTCATGGACTGTAGCCCACCAGGCTCCTCTGTCCATGGGATTTTTCCAGGCATGAATTACTGGAGTGGGTTGCCATTTCCTTCTCAAGGGGATCTTCCCGACCCAGGGATCGAAGCCAGGTCTCCTGCATTGTAGGCAGACGCTTTACCGTCTGAGCTACTTTCTCTAACTCTTTATCAATTTGGTGTTCTCTTCATCTGAGAGACCTATTTGGGGCAAGGACCACAGCCACTGCTTCAGGCTCACTTCAGCTTCGTTGTCAGCCTTTTGAAGCGAAACATAGCCACCCCATCAGACAGACTCCATGGCTGGGATGTTAAGTCAGGGACCAAGTGTGACCTAGAGCCCTAACCTCTGGCCTCCAAAGTCTGGGTGAGCATTCCTTCCTGGATTGTGCACTTTCCCCACTATTAAGTTGCTTTTAGCTTTACCACATTTCTAGACTTAAATTTTTCGGAATACTAAGAAATTAAGTCTTAATCCTTTGTAATTGAGGATTTGTTTTTAGTGTGGTACAAGATCATTTTCTAGCCACTTGACCATGAAATCTGATTCTATAGCTTAAAATGTACTGTTCTTAAAGAAGAGTTTTGTTTCTGTAGCACTTTTATTAGTTGCAAAAATAAAGGTATATTTTTCATTGCTTCACTTAACAATGTTTATTAACTCAGTTCTGCTCCAGGCACCCTGATGGGTCTTAGAGAGACATTGATGAAATATTAGCCCTCACCTTCATAAAATTCCCAATCCAGTGATTCCCAATCCAGATTTCTACTTTTACAGTTTTCTATATCCCTAGGATTTTTTTTGCTTTCATGATCAAAATACATTTATAGTTTAAAAGTGAGTGGTTTGGTTGCTCTCAAAAATCCAGCAGTGAACAGAATAATTTAAAAACCTGACTACTTGAATTTAGGGTGTGGTAATATGAAATAAATCTGGGATATTTGATTTTTTTAAACCAAAATATTTTCCCTGAGATTAGAGGAATATTTTCATTCTAGGTAAATTGCTTATTTAATCACCTCCTAACAAGGCTATGTCAGCCAAATTAAATGTTTAAGTTAATTTTATTTAAATAAGCTTTAGAACCAGCAGATTTCTCTCTTATTTAGATGAATTTAGCATTTAATTTTTCAAAGAGAACGCATATAAACTAGGAAATTTTAATGTATGTAGAGGAAGAGAACATGAGAAGGAAAATCAAATAGAAAAAAATGAAGTTTAAACAAAATTAACCCACCTTGACATTTGACATAATTTGTCTTATTACCAAAATTTCTGTCTTCACAGGTAATGTGCAGGAGATTCATTTTTATAGTACCTAGTTATTTTTTTTTAAATGTTTGAGGACTCTGTTTCACATTAGTGAAAATGAAGGAAAATAAGCTTTTCCTTTCCACAAATGGCCACTACTAGTTTGCTTGCCAGCACTGAGCAAAATAAATTTTACTATTACCATGGTTGAGTGCAGTTATATTCCTTTAAACATCTTGCATAATCCATGGCTTTAACTGCATTAATCTAAATACGGTCATTTCATCAAATAGAGATCTAATAAGAGCTTTGGAAAGAACTATCAGAGACCAGATTCCATTTAGAAATCAGATGAAAATGGCATTCATGTCCCATTGTTGTTTGGTATAAAGAATTTGCTCTTAAGGATTACAGTTGCCATACAAGGGGACCACACAATGGAAAGCCTGCCTACCACCAAAATATCAAATATTATCAGACTTTCACAGTGAACTGTATTAGTACATGATTCCCACCAAACATATGAGCTACTGGTATTTTAGCAGTAGTCCAGTTAGCAATTACAGCAGCTCTGGCTCTCTAGTATTAACTAATTTTGAACTCAGTCTAACATTAGAATCTACCACATTTGGTATACCCTGTCTTTTCAGTGGGCTTCTCCGGTGGCTTAGATGGTAAAGAATCTGCCTGGATTGTGGCCAGTCCATAAATAACTTTTATATACTTGAGCAGGTAGTCAGAAAAACTATATGATTTTAAACTTTGCAAAATTGACTTGTAAGATTTTAATTGAATCATAAATTAATTTCTCCCTTGAATCTCCTACTTCTCCCAGTATTGTCCCTTTTGTCATCCCTTCTTAAATAAGTCATTTATTTTTTTTCACTTGTAGTTTTGTTCTATTGGTGATTTGACTTTCTATGTCAGTTGGTGATCATTTTATGTATAAAGCACAGAGGTTCATTCTTTTAAATTTCACTCATGTGTCATATCCTAATAGTCAAAAATTGCTGGTTTCCAATAATCAAAGCAAAATTTTAGATCATTTCCTTCGATAAACTATATAATTTGTTCGAAGTACCAAACCTGTTTGCTTCCATGATCCTTGTCCTTTATAGGTCTTTATTTCTAGTTTATCTTTACACAGGAGGTGGGTAAAGTACAAATACAGACCTCCATATGCAAACCTGGGCTTCTCCACAGTTTTAAAGGACCAAATTCCCTTGGTGCCAGTCCCTCGAGGCACTTCATGTTCACTCAGTTGCTTCCTGAATATTGCATAAGTGTAACCAACTCTGTAAATTTCAAATTCATAGAAAGGAGCTCTAGCCTTCAAGGCAAAAAACTTAATTGAATATCAAATGAATACCTTTTGTTCTCTGAACTATTTCTAAGTAAAAGTTGCTTTAAAATCCTCTTTGATTTTCTGTATTCTTTAGGGCCCAAGTTGGACTGTCCACCTGTTTGGAGAGAAGAAAACCAACCAAACAAACAAATAAACAACAAAAAACCTCTCAGGAAAATCTTTTTAAATGTATGACAATCTATTCTGGCTATTCTGATAAGGAAATGGTAGTGCCTTGCTTATCAACTCATGTTGAAACTTGTGATTTCCTATAAAATTTGTTGGGAAAGGAAGTTAAATCCATGAAAACTTCTGTCGAGTTTGGTCTCAATCCTAGCAATTTCTGATTTAGGATAAGCGTCCTGAATAAATGCAAACATACTGGTGGAGAGAAAGAAATACTCCTTGTAATAAATGAGTTATGAGTAATAGAAAATAAAGGCTGGCTCCTCAAAATAATTCTGATGACTTACAAGAGATTTTGGGGAGTGACTCTGAGTAACTCTGAGTTGGTTTTACTGGTCGGTGGGTCAATGGAAAGTTATGCTGCCTGTAAAAATATCTGGAATCTTTGAGAGAAAGTCATTTTTTTTTTCCCCTTAGTTGTCTAAGAAAACCTTTATCTGTTTTATAGAAAGAAATCAAAAGCACTTAAGCTTCCAGCACCAGGAATAGATTCATTTTTGTGTTCCATGTGAGAGTTAATGGCTAGTTTAATGAGATCACTTTGATGCTAGACCTTATCTGCTTGACTGCATTCAAAGAACTTCTATTTCTTTAGACCTTAGGAAAATACAGGACATGGTACCATAGAGCTGAAACTCAGAGGCAGTTTGCAATTGCTAACAATAGAGATGGGGAGAGGTAGGGAGCGTCCTGAAGTCAGGTCAAATTCAAAACTAGGCTCCTCCAGTTACAAGCAGAGTGATCTTGTATGGGGGGAAAAATAATCCTTGGAGTTCCTAGAAAGGTTGAATGAAGGACGTCTTAGAAAGTATTTACTTGGCACAGTGCTGGGCATGCAAGAAATCAAATAAGTGTTAGTTTATTAATTTTCAGAGGGGAAAACTCCTAATCATGTTTTTGTATTTATGTTCTTATGTTAGTTTTCATTTTAGTTTTGGCTCAAGTTACTCTTAAACACAAGTTGCTGTTTTAGGATGTAAGAATTTGACCATTTAACAAAATGATAGTATAAGATATAACACGTATATGACATTTCACAAGTAAAAGAACAATGGAAATTTTACTGAAAAAAAAGTATTAACAGCTTTAAATAAAATCGAATTATTGTTTAATTTGAAGATTAATACATGTAAATCTTGGCTTAATCTAAACTTATTATTCTGTTAAATAAATTTACATGCATATGGAATAAATCAACCTCACTTATAGCTAAATCTAGATTGAAACCTTCTTTGACATAGCTCTGTTAAAAATAGATATTATTTTCTAAATATTACAGTATTTAGAAATATGTTACTTTTTCTATTCTTAAACATGCATAAGTTACATTTTAATAGTGGTCTACAGTGATGTCACAAGAAGATTAGAGATATAAAATGCTTTTTTATTTAAAAAGTATAGTTCAGACAGACTATATGCTTAGGATAGTTTGCTCTAGTTTTGTGTCAGGGAGTTTCTGTATCCATTGAATTGGATGGACATGAATTTGAGCAAACTCCAGGAGTTAGTGGGGGACAGGGGAGCCTGGCGTGCCTCAGTCCATGGAGTCACAAAATCAGACATGACTTAGTGACCAAACAACAACAGCAACAAAGTTTCTATGTATTCCTGTAAAGACAAATACATATTTGATTTTTGATATGTGCCAGGCATTGAGGATACATCGATGCATCCCTCACTTCATGGAGCTTATGGAGTAAAAATAATTATTTTTAATTATGTTTAATAATTATTTTTACTCCATAAGCTTGATGAAGAGAGGGAGACACCAATGCATCCCAGTGGCTTAGGGTTAAGAACTCACCTGCCAGTGCAGGAGACATGAGTTCGATACCTGGGTTGGCAAGATCCCCTGGAGGACGCCATGGCAACCCACTCCAGTATTCTTGCCTGGAGAATTCCATGGACAGAGGAGCCTGGCAGGCGACAGTCCACAAAGAGTCAGACACGACTGAAGTGACTGAGCATGTATGCAACAAATAAAATGATTCCCAATATGGTAAGTCCAGTGAAGAGAATACTACACAAAAGGCTGAATTAACGTATGTGTGTTTCCTGGAGATGTACTTTAGTTGAGTGGTCAGGGAAGTTAAGAACGTGAAGGAACCAGTTGAGCAAAACGATGGGAGAAGATTACAGCATTTGTATGGCTCTCACATCCGAATTTCCAGTGGAAGCTGGAAATCTTAAAATGATGGGTTCCCTATATCCTTGGTGTTGATCTTTGGCTGGGTTGTTTTCTACATGTTCCTGAGCCTAACCTCTGGTATTGGAATGTTCTTGAGAGTCTTGGAGGGCAGAGGTCAAAGAAAGTGAACTTCACTTAGGGATGGAAAGAAAGCCTTCTGGAGTAAAAGGATGCCATGCAGCTGCACCTTTCTTTTCTTGATACAAAGTTTATGAGCTTCCCAAGTGTAGACTTGCTAGAGTTGAAAAGCATTTTTTATTAGGCTTAAGATTCTCATTGATTTTCAATGCCTCACAGGAATCACTGAGAACTACTTAGCCCTTTGATCACCCTTAAAACATAACACTAGCATCTGTGTTTTCTTTTTTTTTTTTTATTTTATTTTATTTTTTAACTTTACAATATTGTATTTGTTTTGCCATATATCAAAATGAATCCGCCACAGGTATACATGTGTTCCCCATCCTGACCCCTCCTCCCCCCTCCTCCCTCCCTGTACCATCCCTCTGGGTCGTCCCAGTGCACCAGCCCATCAGCACCATCTGTGTTTTCTAATCTCAAATTTACTTCTATTTTAGATAGCATGTCACCCACTAGGGCAAGCCGTATTGAATTTTCTCTGCCTGTGAGTACCTAGATTTCAGTGTTCTAATACGTCTATTGGCTTAGTTTAGTTAAGGTTTGAATCCGAAATGTGGTTGATGAATAGTTATATGTGTTTTAAAAAAAAATGATTCTAGCAACTTGCTAGAGTAATCTTTGCAGAGGATATAATTTGGCCTTCAGCTGATGGGAGGGTGTGTCCCCTGTGACAACATGAATGGTGAAAAAGACAGAAGTTCTATTTGGCAAGACTGCTTGAGACATATGTCATTTTTTTCCCCTTGAATTCCTCGGTAGTTCATGAATGGGCTCTATCAGCTCCAGACAACAAGCACACTGAAACCCGTCACAAATCAGAAAACAACAAAATAATGACAAAAGCAACAATAACAACCAAAAATAAGTTAATTAAGGGTTTAGTGTGAAATATAGGATATTGGATTCTTTTTTATTGGAGTATAATTGCTTTATAGTGTTATGTTTCTGCTGTACAACAAAGTGAATCAACTATATGCATACTTATATCCCCTCGCTTTTGGATCTTACTGCCCACCCCCATGCCACCCATCTAGGTCTTGCAGAGCACTGAGCTGAGCTCCCTGTGCTATAGAGTACGTTCTCACTATCTATCTGTCTTACATATGGTACTTTTATTTATGTTAAACCTAATATTTTACATATGGTACTTGTGTTTATATCAAACCTAATCTCCTAATTCACTCCACCCTCCCCTCCTCCCACCATGCCCACATGTCTGTTCTCTGTGTCTCTGTTCCTAGCATGCTAAGTCACTTCAGTCGTGTCTGACTCTGTGTGACCCCATAGACGGCAGCCCACCAGGCTCCCCCGTCCCTGGGATTCTCCAGGCAAGAGCACTGGAGTGGGTTGCCATTTCCTTCTCCAGTGTGTGAAAGTGAAGTGGCTCAGTCGTGTCCGACTCCTAGCGACCCCACGGACTGCGGCCTACCAGGCTCCTCCATCCATGGGATTTTCCAGGCAAGAGTACTGGAGTGGGGTGCCATTGCCTTCTCAGGTTCCTAGCATATTGCATTCTAATTCTTTTGACAACGTAAAGTCTGTTAAAGATGTATGTGTAACTTTTTGTTACTGTCAACCATAAAAGTTTGTTAGTTAGTATCTGCCATTCCTTGATGGTAGGGAAGAACAGTTTCCTTTGCTCAGATACCTCTATTTAGAGATGATAATGCAGCTAAGGAGAACCACTCAAAAACAATCCAAAATGAGCCAGAGAGAGTGGAAGGAAGAAAAGGGGAGAATGAATGCATCCAAACATAGCCCTGTGTTTCATGGACACTCAGAAATCTTTCTGCACCATCAGAACTTCACAGAATGACATTACACCAAGTTTACTGCTGCCCTGGAGTGTTCCATTTCTTTTGATGACGGTTTTGCCTTCTTAGAATTTAAATAGTCTAATCAGATTTTGACAGTTGATGTTTATCTTAATTGAAACAGATTCTCTTCATCCTTTTGCTGTTAGACTCCTACTTGGAGGCTGACAGGTCACTTTAAATGGGCAAGGCATGTGGGAAACCGCATAAGGAATTCAAATAAATTCATGTCTATTAAAAGGAGTTCTCTCTTGCTCAAGTTTCTGAGCTTATGTAGAATAAGCCAGTTGGGTTTTGTCTTAATTTCTTTTCAAAGGAGCTTATTGTGCTTCTTCTTTAATGCTCTCATAACAGAAAATGGGAAAATTGTCAATTTTCATTTAATCTTGTTCAGAAGAATGCGTTTTGCTCAAGTGATTATGCTTATTTAAACTGAGTTTTTATAGCTGCTGCAGCTGTCAACAAATTTAAGAGGTATACTTTGGTTACATTGTTTAAGGTTTCTTTATATTGTGTATCTTTAATGTATCAACTCCACTCTTGAAAGCTTTTCTAGCTGTTGGCCTGTGTAAAAGTGCAAAAATCTAGGTATAAAAATGTTCTACAGCAATTTTTATAATAGAAAACTAGAAATAGCCTAAATGTCAATTAGTATAGGGCTCATTCAACAATTTTGTGTAGCATTAATGAAACACGGTGTAGCTGTGAGGAATGTCTCATATACTGGTATAGAGTTATCTGTAGGTAATGTTTACTATTAATTACTATTACTGTCATAATTTGGAAAAGTGGTACTCATTCTCAGAGTGCTCCACTCATTAATCTTCTTTGTGTATCCCTTAAAGTTTATGTAAAAGCAAACAGTGAAACTATAAATTCTATTCACTCCCCCTTTCTACCTGGTCACTGTCCTGAAGCTTCCGTTTTTCACTTCCCAACATATTGGTACATGGAGAGGCTTCTTGCTTTTATTTTTGAAGGAAATTTATTGAGGTATAATTCACATGCCATACTAATCCCTCATTAAAATTATATAGCTAATGAATTATTAGTATATTCACAGAGTTGTGCAATAACACAGTTCACTGCGGTATATTTTATCACCCTGGAAGAAACCCAGTTCCCCACAGCTGTCACCCTTCCACGTCACCTGCTCTACTCCTAGCCCTGCTGCTGCTGCTAAGTCGCTTCCGTCGTGTCCGACTCTGTGCGACCCCAGAGACGGCAGCCCACCAGGCTCCCCTGTCCCTGGGATTCTCCAGGCAAGAACACTGGAGTGGGTTGCCACTTTTTTCTCCAGTGCATGAAAGTGAAAAGTGAAAGTGAAGTCGCTCAGTCATGTCCGACTCTTAGCGACCTCATGGACTCCTAGCCCTAAGCAACTATTAATCTACTTTCGGCTCTACGGGGCATATACCCTGAGAAAACCATAATTAAAAAGGACACATGTACCCCAATGCTCATCGCAGCACTGTTCACAATAGCCAGGACATGGAAGCAACCTAGAAGTCCATCAACAGATGAATGAATAAAGAAGATGTTATACATATATACAACGGAATATAATTGTGTGCTTGGTTACTCAGTCATGTCCGACTCTTTGTGACCACATGCCCTGCAGCCTGCCAAGGCCCTCTGTCCATGGGGTTTCTCCAGGCAAAAATACTGGAGTGGGTTGCCATGCCCTCCTCCAGGGGAAATGGAATATTACTCAGCCATAAAAAATGAATTTGAGTCAACTCTTCATGAGGTGGATGAACCTAGAGCCTGTTACACAGAGTGAAGCAAGTCAGAAAAAAGAAAAACAGATTGAGTATTTTAATGCATATATATGGAATCTCCAAAAATGATATTGATGAACCTATGTGCAGGGAAGGAATGGAGAGGCAGATGCAAAGTGTGGACTTATGGACACAGTTAAGGAGGGAGTGAGTGGGACCAATGGAGAAAGTAGCCATCAACGGTATATACACTATCAGGTGTAGGATGGATAGCTGGCGAGAAGTTGCTGTGCAGCACAGGGAGCCCAGTCTGGCACTCTGTGATGACCTGGAGGGATGGAATGGTGGGAGGGGAGGGAGACCAGATAGGGAGAGGGTGTATGTATAATTATGACTGATTTGCATTGTTGTATGGCAGAAACCAAGCCAATATTTTTATAAATTTTAATATTTAAATTAAAAAATAGGAAAAAAGTTTTCTTGTGAAAAAATAATTTTATATTTCTCATGAGTAGGCACATAGTAGAATTGCTATCTCTAAGGATACATATATGTTTAACTTTTATTTTTGTTTTTTACTGTTTCCCAAAGTGGTTGTATTATAGCAGAAAGTTATTATATGGAATAACTGGACCATTAGTAAATTAACTGTCTAGGTATATTTTTAAATAAAAAACTCAAGGTAAATGTTTGCAATTTTGTAAATGTCCAAAGACTCTCGACATATATGATATATGAAAACATGCATATGTTTTCACCTTCCAGCGTATTTCTGCATATGCAGTCTAGGCAATGGTAATAGTTGCAAGCTTTGGAGAAGAGATGGCTACCAGCTTGGGCATCTGAGATGGAGGGGGGCTGAGTACTCAACATTTTGAATTAGAGGGATTTTTATTGTGTGTTGGAGAAGGAAATGGTAACCCACTTCAGTATTCTTGCCTGGAATATCCCATGGACAAAGGAGCCTGGTGGGCTACAGTCCATGGGGTCACAAAGAGTTGGACGTAACTGAGTCACTGAGCTCTTACTATGTGCACGAATTACTTTTTCAAATGAAAATGTGATTAATTCATGTAAAAAAAAAAGAGTGATTTTCTTGATACTCTTCTTCTGATCAGTAATGGTTGTGGCAGAGGCTTGTTTATCCGTCATCCTGCTCTGGGAGGTGTCAGTGCTGCACAACCCACTTTCTTCCCATCTGCCCAGTGTGATGTCAGTTTTAGTTGTTAGGGCAAAAAAACCCTCCTATCTGCTGTTCTAACTTTAAGAGCCAAGGTATCGTTTTAAAAATCAGATATTGCTTAGTTCACTCTAAAATAATGTTTCCCAAGTGTTTAGAAACTACATCAAAGGCAAAAAAAGAGGGGAAAAAAAAGTGAGCATCTGGGATTGAGAAACAAGAATATGTGGGTGAAATAAACATGAAAGATGCAGTAAGTGCTGAGAGCAGAGCTGGTTAGTCTGGAGCCCTTCAGTTTCCTGTACAGTCTGTCCAGGTATTATGTGTTGGTGACTGAAAGAGGGGATCTTCCTGCACAGCATCCATCACGTAGCTCTGAAATGGTTCTTTCTTTGCTTTCATCTGTGCTGGAAAATTAGCTGTTTTAGTGTGAATTTTCCTAATTACTTAAGACAGAACATTTAGTGTTTTTGTTTTTTTTTTTTTTTCCTGTTTAAGCTCTTGATGGTTAAGCACATTAGTAGATTCTGCTTTCTATCTTCGGTTAAATTAGCTGTTATCGAATGATAGAAACAGGACCCCATGCATTTGTTTGTTGATTTGTTTGTTCATCCTTGTGTTCACCCATTTATTCATTAAGCATTTATTTCTCCAGCACTGCTGTGACACCACTGCTCAGTGTGACGGTTCCTCCCGTGGTGTTGGGTGGGTGGGTGAGGAATGATTTGCCACTGAAAGCATCCTTTAATAGTCAAAATCCTTACTTTTTAAAAAATATATGCTAACCAAACCTGATTTTTAAAACTACATGACTTTGATTCACTTAGTTCTGTAAAATGAAAAAAGGTCATGGCAGTGATCAGTATCAGTTCAGTTCAGTTGCTCAGTCGTGTCCGACTCTTTACAACCCCATGAATCACAGCACGCCAGGCCTCCCTGTCCATCACCGACTCCCGGAGTTCACTCAGACTCACGTCCATCAAGTCAGTGATGCCATCCAGCCATCTCATCCTCTGTCGTCCCCTTCTCCTCCTGCCCCCAATCCCTCCCAGCATCAGAGTCTTTTCCAGTGAGTCAACTCTTCGCATGAGGTGGCCAAAGTACTGGAGTTTCAGCTTTAACATCATTCCTTCCAAAGAACTCCCAGGGCTGATCTCCTTCAGAATGGACTGGTTGGATCTCCTTGCAGACTCTCAAGAGTCTTCTCCAACATCACGGTTCAAAAGCATCAATTCTTCGACGCTCAGCCTTCTTCACAGTCCAACTCTCACATCCATACATGACCACTGGAAAAACCATAGCCTTGACTAGATGGACCTTTGTTGGCCAAGTAATGTCTCTGCTTTTGAATATGCTATCTAGGTTGGTCATAACTTTCCTTCCAAGGAGTAAGCGTCTTTTAATTTCATGCTTGCAGTCACCATCTGCAGTGATTTTGGAGCCCAAAAAAATAAAGTCTGCCACTGTGTCCACTGTTCCCCAGTCTATTTCCCATGAAGTGATGGGACCAGATGCCATGATCTTCATCTTCTGAATGTTGAGCTTTAAGCCAACTTTTTCACTCTCCACTCTCACTTTCATCAAGAGGCTTTTTAGTTCCTCTTCACTTTCTGCTATAAGGGTGCTGTCATCTGCATATCTGAGGTTATTGATATTTCTCCCGGCAATCTTGATTCCAGCTTGTGCTGCTTCCAGTCCAGTGTTTCTCATGATGTACTCTGCATATACGTTAAATAAGCAGGGTGACAATATACAGTGATCAATATAGATTAACTTAAAAAACTATGAAAAGAATAAAGAGATTCTATACAAATAAGTCTTTAGGAATAATGTAAAAAAATTTTGATTTTATACAAAATTTAGAAGACAAGTTTTTCTTAGGGTTCAAAATTCTTTTTCAGAGGAATGAAACCACAGGTGAATAAATGAATACATTTTTCTTCAATTATCATATATGTCCTGCTGTGGGGATGAGGAATATGCTATGTGGTGACTGTGTCTGGGGATGAAGGGAGGCTGAGTGATGGAATTAACAAAATGCCGCCAGAACAAATATTACATTGGACTGACTGGCCTATACAAGTAGATTTCTGGTTTCTGTCTTTGGTTAAATTAGCTTGTCTTATCGAATGACAGAAACATGCCATAGAAACAATGACCATCTATTCCTGCAGAGTTCATTTTTGAAGATGCTTGTAACTAAAGAGAAGTCTTATTATATTTTATTTTATTTTATTTAAGTATAGAGCTATCTGATGTCACAAATTTTTTTCCTTTCATGTCATAATACATTTTCCCTTTGGTGGGACTATTGTTTATTTTTAGAGAAGACACTGATTAATCGCAGTATTTTTTTCAGAAATAAATAGGGATTTTCTTGCCCTGAGGCAACTAGTATTCATTTACTAAATGTCAACAGAGTTAACAAAGAATTTTGTGTTGTAAAAACTCACAGTTGCCTAGTTTTCTCTCTCATATGTATATTTAAAAAGCAAGATTCTTTCACATTTTTATGTGTGATGTGACAAGAGAATGTGACTCTGCTGTTGATCATGATCTAATTGCAGTTGCTGAGGACCGTGGCTTATATACACGGATTATATACATTGTCATGCTGGGAGCACAGGCACCCAGTGAAGAAAGCCACGGCTAATATGCTCAGTTGTTATTATTGTTCAATCACTGAGTCGTCTCTGATTCTTTGCGACCCCATGGACAGCAGCACACTAGGCCGCCCTGTCCTTCACTGCCTCCCAAAGTTTGCTCATATGCATGTCCATTGAGTCAGTAATACTGTCGAACCATCTCATCCTCTGCCACCTCTTTCTCCTCTTGCCCAGTCCTTCCCAGCATCAGGGTCTTTTCCAATGAGTCAGTTCTTCATATCAGATGACCAAAGTATTGGAGCTTCAGCTTCAACATTAGTTCTTCTAATGAATATTTAGGGTTGATTTCCTTTAGGATTGACTGGTTTGATCTCCAGTATCCCTGGGTATTTATTTCTAGATCTCTATCCATTTCTTACTATCAGTTCTCCTTTTACAGTTTAGATGACATGAATAATCATCTGAAGTCACCACTCAGTTATTAGAAAATGAGGTTGATAAGGCATCTGTGTAGGGGAAACTCTAATAGGATCTAGTTAGTTGGATGAGGCTTTCAGTGGGGGAGTCACCTGTGTACTGTTCCTGTGCTCTAGGTGGTGGAGTGAAAACTCCAACCCAGGCTGCTGCACACCCAAGCCCCAACCCTTGACCACTCTGCTGTGCTCTCTCTCCAACAACTTGCCTTACGGGAAACTGCCTTAATACATACACCTTTTTAAAATAAAGCATAGCACAGTCATGGCTTGCCCCTAAGTCAAATATGAAACGTGTATTATTTCACAGAATCTAACCATGTTCTGTTGTTGAGGACTCCTTTTATTTTATTCAAACAGGGAAGCATTATTAATTTAAACTTCTTTGCCTTGTAATCTGCAAAATATTTACAATCAAGGCATACTAACCCCCTCATATTTTCCTTTATTACAATAAATTTTATTATAAAAGCAATTCATGTGTACTGTAGAAACTTTTGAAAATATAAAAAAATGCAAATACAAATTACTCATAACCTCCTCACTCTCCAAAATGACCACTGTGAATTCTTAGGTATTTTCTTCCAGTGTAATAGGGTACTAATAGCAGTCATGTGGTTCATATACTTTTACTTCAGCTTTCTAAAAAGTTAACATTTTATAATGAGTATTTTCCCATATCATTTCATATTATTTGAAACACTGTTTATATGCATGCGCATATTCTGCCTTAATACAGTTCTTGTTTTAATTTCATATTTGCCTATTGGACATTTAAGCTGTTTCTAATTTTCCCCCAAATTAAGCAGATTAGTCACTCTGTGAATTTCCTATTTGCCTGTTAGTTGTTTTTCTCTTGTGGTGTATAGTTTTTCTCATTGGTTGTAAAAGTTCTTTACATATTAGATACAAATCTTTTTTATCTCACATTTGTGGTAATTATATATTCTACTTTTTAGTTCTTCTTTACTTTTGTTTACGGTGTTTTATGTAGTTAGATGTATTGTTTGTTTTTCTCTTGTAACTTCTTTCTCTGCTTTAACAATATGAGGGGTTTTTTTTCTGTACTAAGAACAGATAAATATTTAGCCATATTTTCTTTGTGAATTCATTTTTTACATAATTCTTTAATCAGTTTGGAATTTATTTTATTTATTTTTAAAAATAACTGGGCTTTTTTTTTACACTTAATTCATTTATTTATTTCCGGCTATGCTGGGTCTTCGCTGCTGCCCAGGCTTTTCTCTAGTTGCGGCGAGCGGGGGCTACTCTTCATTGCGGTGCACCGGCTTCTGATTGTGGCGGCTTCTTTTGTTGGGGAGCACAGGCTCTAGGTCATGAAGTCTAAAGCAGCTGTGGCTCCCTGGCTCTAGAACACAGGCTCAATAGTTGTGGCACATGGGCTTAGGTAATCCACAGCATGTGGGATCTTCCACGATCAGGAATCGAACCCATGTCTCCTGTATTGGCAGGCAGATTCTTCACCACTGAGCCCCCAGGAGAGCCTCTGGAATTTATTTTAATATAAGGATCCAAGTTTACCTTATTTCCAAGTAGTTAATTGTGTGTTCCAGGACCACTTGTTAAATACCTCCTGCTTTTCTTTTCTTTTGTGCCAGGACCTCCTAGGTGGCACTAGTGGTAAAAAACCTGCCTGCCAATTTAGGAGATTCAAGAGATGCAGGTTCGATCCCTGGCTTGGGAAGATCCCCTGGAGGAGGGCATGGCAACCCACCCCAGTATTCTTGCCTGGAGAATCCCATGGACAGAGGAGCTTGGCAGGCTAAAGTCCATGGGGTCACAAAGAGTCAGACATGACTTAGCACACACATGCATCAAATTTTATGTTTCATCTATCATATGTAGATTTCACACTTGTCATGTGTAAAATTACATTTAACAATTAATATTATAAAAGAAACTAGCAATAATTTTAAAAACCTATGCAGTTCATTGATACAAACATATTCAGTTCAGTTCAGTCCAGTTCAGTCGCTCAGTTGTGTCCGACTCTTTGCAACCCCATGAATCGCAGCACACCAGGCCTCCTTGTCCATCACCAACTCCCGGAGTTCACTCAGACTCACATCCATCGAGTCAGTGATACCATCCAGCCATCTAATCCTCTGTCATCCCCTTCTCCTCCTTCCCCCAATCCCTCCCAGCATCAAAGTCTTTTCCAATGAGTCAACTCTTCGCATGAGGTGGCCAAAGTACTGGAGTTTCAGCTTTAGCATCATTCCTTCCAAAGAACTCCCAGGGCTGATCTCCTTCAGAATGGACTGGTTGGATCTCCTTGCAGTCCAAGGGACTCTCAAGAGCCTTCTCCAACACCACAGTTCAAAAGCATCAATTCTTCGGCGCTCAGCTTTCTTTACAGTCCAACTCTCACACCCATACATGACCACAGGAAAAACCATAGCCTTGACAGGCAGACCTTTGTTGGCAAAGTAATATATCTGCTTTTGAATATGCTGTCTAGGTTGGTCATAACTTTCCTTCCAAGAAGTAAGCGTCTTTTAATTTCATGGCTGCAGTCACCATCTGCAGTGATTTTGGAGCCCAAAAAAATAAAGTCTGCCACTGTTTCCACTGTTTCCCCATCTATTTCCCATGAAGTGATGGGACCAGATGCCATGATCTTCGTTTTCTCAATGTTGAGTTTTAAGCCAATTTTTTCACTCTCCTCTTTCACTTTCATCAAGAGGCTTTTTAGTTCCTCTTCACTTTCTGCCATAAGGGTGGTGTCATCTGCATATCTGAGGTTATTGATATTTCTCCCGGCAATCTTGATTCCAGCTTGTGCTTCTTCCAGCCCAGCATTTCTCATGATGTACTACACTACAAAGACAAATTCTGAGAGGATGAGAAAAAAAATACACTATTTTCTTTTCACATTCCACTAAGCTGTCTTGCCTACACTCTGGGCATGTATTTCTAAGAATCACCTGCTTTGAACCACTTGTTAGGACCCTAGTATGTTTTGCCCCCAAATACCAGTTGGTAGATGATATTGCCATCATTCCTGGCCAGATAGAACCTTCCCCAGTTCCTACTGGGTTGTCCACTGCTCTTGCTTTCACCTACCTCCTCCACCAACATATCACCAGATCCTACCAATCTCTGCTTTATCCCAATGAAAGTGCTCATTCCAGGTTTTAATCTCTCTTGTTTTGCCTTATACTAGTGTAATTAACTTATCAAGTCTGTGAGACAAGAAAGGATAAAGATTTCCACAAAGGTTAGTAATGCAAGAATATAGCTTATTAAAAATAAATACCAGATTACAGGGTTTGCATTTAGAAATGTGCTGTTCCATTAGATTGGAGATCACTGGTCTAGATCATATGACCCCAGGAAGGTCTGTAGAGTGAAAGTTACTCAGTCGTGTCCGTCTCTTTGCCATCCCATGGCCATGGAATTCTCCAGGGCAGGATACAAGAGTGGGTAGCTGTTCCCTTCTCCAGGGCATCTTCCCAACCCAGGGATCGAACCCAGGTCTCCCACATTGCAGGTGGATTCTTCACCAGCTGAGGCACAAGGGAAGCCCAAGAATACTGGAGTGGGTAGCCTATCCCTTCCCCAGCAGATCTTCCTGACCCAGGAATCGAACCAGGGTCTCCTACATTGCCGGCAGATTCTTTAGCAACTGAGCTATCAGGAAAGCCCCAAGGTCTGTAAACCTGTTTGTATTTCAGGGATAGAATAGGAACAGAGCAGCCAAGCCTGCATCTGATGGTCATATGAACTGGAGTCTCAGAAAGGAGTACAGGCACAATAAACCAGGGAAGAAGACAATAGTGAGATGGGCATATATTCAAAGTGACCGTGGGAAGGGTGGCATGATGCCATCTCCCAGAATGATGATGAAGGGCCACTAAATTTGCTCCTGTTTAAAATCAAAGTTATTCCTAGAGAACAGGGAGGAACAGAGCAACAGGTGACGTCCAGGTGACCTCAGATTGTAGAACCTGTGTTTGAAATCACCTATTCCTCAAGTTTCCATTTTTTTCAAGCAAATTTCTAATATGAAATAGAGGGAGTCTTAGATCAGTAATGTAGTTGAGGGTTCCATTCCATTTCTGTTTAAAAAAAACCCATCAATAAAAAGTTGTACAGTAGATTTTATCAGTTTAAAAGGCCATTGTTTTCAGTCTTGGCAAACAACCCAGCCCTCTTCTGAAGTGTCTATTGTGGAGCCTCTGGGAAGTTGAAATTGCCCTTAACCTTGAATGAATATAGGCAGGGCCTCTTATTTATGTTTTACTCAGGAAATGTAGGCTTCTTCTGCATTAAATGGTGCTCATAAATATTAAAAATACTAACCCACCTGCTGAAAATCAGCACTCTGTTTTCACAAAAATTGTTCCCAATATTTGTTCTGTTTTTAGAAGATAACCATCAGGGAGAGTATACACTCTAGGGTTCTTATTTAGCTATTGGTTGAGGTACTTTGGTTTTTTTTCCCATTTTGATCTTGTATCAACTAAGGGTGGACTTTAAGCTATACAATAATGTATTAATATTACAGGAAAAATGAAGTATAAATCATCCTTAAAATACAGAATCGCATTTTGTGCTTACTGAGAGCTTAACTTCTGAAATAATTGATCATTACTGCAGATTGAATGTTAGTAAGAAATAGATGAAAACTTTACCCTTCACATTAAAGTCTTCTAATTTGCCTGCAATGCAGGAGACCCGGGTTCAATCCATTGGTCAGGAAGATCCCCTAGAGAAGGGAATGGCTACCCACTCCAGTATTCTTGCCTGGAGAATTCCATGGACAGAGGAGCCTGGCAGGCTACAGTCCTGGGGTTGCAAAGAGTCAGACACAACCGAGCAACTAATACACACTCACAATTTCTGTTTTGAAATAGTCAGTGGGTCAGACTAGAGCCGCCACGATATACATGCACAGTGTACAGATCATGAGAACAGCTCTTTTTGAGAACTCTGTGACAGAGTAAAAAACTCGTAATTTTCACACTTTGGAATTGCTTTTGCTTTGCAAAACCGTAAAGAGAAAGGTAATATTTTTAGCTAAAATAAGGAATAAATGCACATTAATTCTTTGCTTTTTCTAGATTTTAGATACATAAATATTTTACCATAAGAAGGTAAGGTATTTATTTACACATTCATATCTTTATTCATTAAAAGTATTTTATTGAACAAGTGCTATGTGCTCATCTGACCTGTGTTCTATATAACAGTAAGAGAGATGATCTGCTCATCTGTATTATGTATCTGAGTGAAATATTTAATCTATCACAATGTCGCCCTTTAAAGGAATTGTTTACTGTGTGCCTTTTAATGGAAGAGCATTCACTAATTGAACAAACGTCACAGGACACATGTCATTAATTAGCTCAGTTAGCGTGGCTATGGGACAGATAGTCCTGTAAATCATCTGCTCTTAAAGTCATTAATTGACTGACTTAGTTTCATGGCCGAGGCATGTATTTCAATTAGACTGTGGTTCCTGTTATTATCAAATGAGGTCAAGTATACAAAATAATGTAAAAAGTCATGTTTAATGGTGCATGGGTATATATGTATATGGGTGTAGGTGTTTTTACACACAAAAATATGTAATACAGCATTATAACTTGTAACTGAAATAATGTTCACAAAACTTAATTGGATTCTCATCCCATAACGTATGCATACATGTATATACATGTGCTTACGCAGTGATAAGAGTATTTATGTATTTTATTGATATTAATATTTAATTTGGGGAGTTCTGACAAAGAAATAAAATAGTTGTGCTTTATCTGAGTGAAGATCCGCATCTGGAACTATAAAAATGAGCATTATTCCAGATTGTTGACTAATTTGATTATCTTTACTTTTTATTAGTATGTTGACTTGCGTGTAGATCTAGCCTTCCTTTCAAGAGGGAACAAACATGGAGAATGTACCCATAAATGGTCTATCTTCCCCCAGTAAGAGCACCCATATAAAAATGATAGAACTCTTAGTCGTCACAGTTGGAAATATCATATAAGGTTAATATAGTGCCCATCTGGTGATATCTTTTAAAATCAGATTTATTAAGATCAGAGTTGGTTTTGACTAGGGCTGTTCCATTAACCACTATTATTTAGTAGGAGATGGAAGGTCTAATGGATAACAGTCTGTTTCTCTTCAGACATTTATGTGTTTTTATTAGGATAACGAATAATGAATACAGAATTATCAACATTATTCTGTGTAGTTTTTGTTTGTTTTAAATAATATCTGTAATGTCAAGCTCGCTTTCATTGCATAATCTAACCACACACCAAGCCTACAGTGAAACAAAACAGGCTGAAACGTGCTTATTGCCATTGTCTCTTAAAGAAACCTCTGAGAAGTTTGCCTCAATATTTAAAAAGAAAAAAGAGATGGGTACTTTTCTGAATAGATGTTATTGTGTTGTTCAAACAAAGCTGACTCTGTAGAAGAGAGATTGATTGCTTTGCCTTTCACCAGTGACCATCATCACCTGAACAAAAGTCACCAGCATCAATAAAGAATTTTCAACAAAAGTTTAGTTGTTGTTCAAGCAGAAAACAACAGGGATCAACCAAGGATCCCACCACTGCCAAGAAGCACTTTGAGGCTTCCCTGTTAGCTCAGCTGTTAAAGAATCCGCCTGCAGTGCAGGAGACCCTGGTTCGACTTCTGGGTTGGGAAGATCCCTTGGAGAAGGGATAGGCTACCCACTCCAGTAGTCTTGGGCATCCCTTATGGCTCAGTCGGTAAAGAATCTGCATGCAATGCGGGAGACCTGGGTTTGATCCCTGGGTTGGGAAGATCCCCTGGAGGAGGGCA
Source organism: Bubalus kerabau (assembly GCF_029407905.1). NCBI lineage: Eukaryota > Metazoa > Chordata > Mammalia > Artiodactyla > Bovidae > Bubalus > Bubalus kerabau. The sequence goes on from NC_073641.1 coordinate 21,954,785, forward strand.
TGGCAACCCACTCCATTATTCTTGCCTGGAGAATCCCCAAGGACAGAGGAGCCTGGTGGGTTGCAGTATATTGGGTCACAAAGAGTCAGACGTGACCAAGCACAGCACAGGAATTGAATCCACACCCACCAATTTGGAAGGTGAAGTCTCAACCACTGAACCACCAGGCAAGTCCCTTGAAATGCTTTTTAGAGACCTGAAACCATTTTTCTGTCTCCTGAGAGGGGACTGGGTTCAAATTCACTTGTATTTCATCTTTGCCATTTGCCTAGCTTTGTGCTCCATCCCTATTTCTCATTTTCTCAACTAACCTCCCAGAACTCTGTGTGGCATCAAGCCGTCTACATTTACAGATGACAAAACCAAGATGCAGAGAGCCTAAGAAATCTGCCCAGGCATAAAGCTATTGGCAGAGCCAAGATTTGAGGCCAAGTCAGGGTTCTAATACACACATACCTACGCTTGTGCTCAAATTCAGTTGAAAATAAAGTGCTGATGGGGATAAGTATGACAACTCCATGATAAGTAGAAGTTTGGGTTTGTTAAGGTCTTTTAAGAACTCAGAAGGCTTACTGCCAATTTTACTTTTCTCTTAAAAGAAGTATTTTCTCCCATTGCTGGCATGTGCAATTATAAAAAGAAATTAGAGATAAACAGATAACAATTTCCTGGCTGCCTTCATGTCTGTGAGCCTGACACAAATCCCAGAAGGAAAAATATGCTGTAAGGAGGCTTATGTGATATTGCTTATTTAGGGATCCTTTGACCACTTATTTACAATATCCAGTTACAGCCACGTTACTTTCCTTTTTGGGCAAAAGCACACATTTGCGTGACCATTCTTTTGGCGGAAGCTGACAGTGCCTGCCACTTCCAATATGTCCTTGTGTGCCAAGCTCATAATGGAGACATTTGAGTTCAGAGCTCCCCAGCAGCACAATTACCGCCAAATTCACCACCGATGGGACCTCAGAGGCCTCTTTGTTAGCCAGGAACACACAGACGTGCTTCATTTTGCATCATAAAGATACTTCCAAAAGTAGTTTCTCACTGAATTATTTTCTAATAACATATTTTTCTAAGCACAAAATAAACACATGTTCCTTGTGGAAAAACAGAACCACAGAAAATATGCATTACAATATATAAATAACCTGCAACAGTAGCATCCAGGGGTAGGCATCATTCAAACAGGTTGATTTATTTCCTGTATAAGTTTCTAAAACACACACACAGATACGCACACATTTTCAAATGCACGCGTATATGTAAATACACAAATGAACAAAAATATTAGGTCCAAAAGATTGAATATTTGAGACATGTTTATTGCTATATAAATCCTATTGTTGCTGAGTACCAAGTGACTGTCAGGACATATAATCTTTTTTTTTTAACATTTGTCACTTTGCCTTTGAAATAAGCATTTTCCCATATCATCTAGTGTTCCAGGAAAACCTGATATCCTAATGGTGGCATTGAATCCATTTTAGATAAAATAAAATAACTTATTTAGTTATTCTTTCAACTGTTACACAGTTGAACTTTCTGCCTTTTGCTGTTATAAATAATAAATAATAGCTCTTTGAGCATCTTTGTTATAGAAATCTTAATCTGCATCTGTGATTAATTACTTAAGCAAAATTCTAGGAAATACCATTACAAGGCCAAAGAGCTTAAATGTTTATAAATCTCTCAATACACACTGTATTGCCAGATTTTTTTTCTTTTTTTCTTTCTTGACTTTTCTTTCATTTTTTAATGGCAACGTATTAAAAAAGGTTTTTTAAACCCCTTTTAAGGAAAATTGCTTTTTCCAAAGTAGTAAATGGGGTTTGTTTTCAAAAACAATATTTGGTAATTGATATTTAATAAAAGATGAATTTTCATAATATTTGATCTAGTCAGACATTTTTGTTTTACAGATGGGAAATTAAGGCTTGTGTGCAAGACAGAAGTCAGAGTAGAACTAAAATCTATCTTCCAAGCCTCAAAGGCAGTCAAATTTATGTTATCAGTTCAGTAGAGAAACAGCTTGAGTTTCCTCTTTTGGTGGTAGAGAATATGTCAGTGTTTCTTTAAATATGGTGATGTGTTTTCACTCTTACAAGTAGGGCCTTAACAGCAAAACGAGAATCATTTTATTCATTCCGATTCATGCAGCCATAGCATTCTGTGAAATCCATGCTACACAGTGATTCTCAAGGTATGGTGTGCATCAGAAATGCTGTATGTGTGTTGTTTTTAAATGTGGCGTCTTGGAATTTCATCCTTAAGACTGATTCAGTAGCTCTGAATAAGACTTGGAACTATTCATTTAACAAGCAACCAGTTAATTCTGGGGCAAGTTGTCTAAGGCCACACAGTGAGAAATATTGGTATGATGATTAAAAAAAAGATCTGTCTGAGGTTGGTGCTTTGACAGTAGCTCTAATCTGTAACTGACTTGACTTCTCTCTGCCTTAGTTTTCTTATCTTTAAAAAGGGGAGAGAAATACTAGTTTTCTCCATCCAGGATTGTTGTGAGGAAGAAGTAAAATAAGCTATGCAAAAGGATTTAGGACAATCCTCCATAAACAAATCCCCAGTAAACAGTAATTCATTGGCTCCGCTGTCATTGGCATCGTGTCTGTGTCATTATTCCTGCACTGGCTTATTGAAATGGATGCTTTTAAATGGATGGCATTGTCAGTGGATTATTTATTGATTGTGATTTTCCCTGTTGTTCCTTTTGACATGACTGAATTCTGTTTACTTAGATATTTCCTTTTTTTTTTTTTTTTCTCTCGCCTGCATCTACTCACACCACTATGATTGAAACTGAATTGAGGTCACATGCAACAGGACCTACCCAGAGAGTTTGGTAAGACCAGTTGGAGAAGTATCGATGAGTCTTGCTGCAAATACAATGGTGATTCTGCTGCTCAACAGCTCAAGAGACCCCATTAGGAAGAGTCAGTTCTCCCGAATACTGTTGAGCTATAATTTGCCCATAGTATCAGCCATGGCATCTGTTTGCATAGTTAATTCCTCCTCCACTGGTCCAGCAATAAAACCTGTGTTAAACAGAGAGACTTCTATAAGTGATGTTGAAGTCTATATATAGCATATACATTCAATAAATAGTCATTATTCCTATACATGGTGTCAGAACTGTGTTAGGTGCTGAGGATACAGAAATTAAAGTACTTTAATCCCGTTGCTTCTGAGATCGTCTTTCTGGACAAGACAATATGATACAGAACCTTCAGGGACTATTCAATTCATGGCTACTTCCTACGAAAGACAAATGTATCTGAACTTACTGGCTGCTAGATATTCCAATGTCAAATAGTTCTAATTTGGCTGAAGAGTCTACTTGGATTAAATAGGGTACTTTAAAGCACAAGCAAAAGTCTTAAGAGAAAAATAGCATCACAGTAGCAAAACCTCTGTATAATCCCCAAAGAAACTTCCACTCACAGGCCTTGTTGTTTCAAGTCATATTTAGTTAAACTACATAACTTAGCCATTCCCCTGAGTGTCAGCGGAATTTCTCCCAGCGCTGTGAGTTTGTCAAGTCAAGTTACTCTGTCTCCTAACCCATGGAAAGAGACAGCAGTTATTGAGAGGTTATTGTATGTCAGCCCTTAAAGTAGGTACTTACTTGTGTTCTCATTAAAACCTTTTAGCACCCTCTCTTACCCCTGGGATCTTATAAAGATTACACCAGGAATAGAACAATAGCCTTGTAAAGTTCAGGCCGCCGAGAAGCTGTTTTGCTCAAGTGCAGGAGAAGCCATTGCTGCCAAGTTCTTGTGGCTGGTACAGGCTGGTGCTCCTTGGAAAGAACAGGGGCCATGGCTAGACTCATCCTGCCTGCGCAGGGTCGGGCAGGGTAGCAGACCTAGCTGTTTAACGCTGTTTAACGCCCTTTTATTGATATTTTTACTTGAAAAGCCTCTTGTTGCTTTCATGGTAGGTGGGCTATCCTTAACTGGTTTTAACTTTATCCCCATTTCATAGCAGAAATTCTTAACTTGGAATCTACAAAGAGACTTTCAGAATCTGTAACTCCCTTAAAATAATAACAGTTAAAATTTACAAATCACTCATCATCCCACTACACATGATTTATCTTATTTAAACCTCATCATGGTCCTACCAAATAGGTACTGTTTTTATTTCCATTTTTGAAGATAAGGAAAATGAAGTTTAATATCTTGCAGAAAGCCTATAAGTATGCAGCAGCAGAGTAAGGGTTTTAATCCAAGCTGTCTGGATCTAGGCTAAAACTCATAGGCTTAACTACTAGGCCATACTGAACTTTATGGAATTATTTCCAAAAAGGTGTGTGGATGTGTTTGAAAAAATATTTCTTTTTGAAAGGCTTACGTTTCTGGAGACTTTCAAGTCATTTTATTCTTAAAAGGATCTCTTTTCTTTTAAGTTGAACTGTGGTTTATAGTGTCATGTTAGTTTCAGATGTTCAACACAGTGATTCAGATATAGGTATTCTTTTTCAGATTCTTTTCTCTTACGCTGCTGCAGCTGCTAAGTCACTTCAGTCGTGTCCGACTCTGTGCGACCCCATAGATGGCAGCTCACCAAGCTCCCCCATCCCTGGGATTCTCCAGGCAAAAACACGGGAGCGGGTTGCCATTTCCTTCTCCAATGCAGGAAAGTGAAAAGTGAAAGTGAAGTCGCTCAGTCTTGTCCGACCCTCAGCGACCCCATGGACTGCAGCCCACCAGGCTCCTCCATCCATGGGATTTTCCAGGCAGGAGTACTGGAGTGGGGTGCCATTGCCTTCTCCGCTTTTCTCTTATAGGGTATTGCAAAATACTGAGTATAGTCCCTGTGCTACACAGTAGGTCCTTGTTGCTGTCTCTGAGATCTAAAATTTGAAACCCTCTGCTATCTAGTTGCTACATATATGGACATTTATTAGAATGACCTGAGTAAAAACAGTCTGTTCCATACCTGTGGGGAATCTGTACTTGAGTTATCAGTTGAACCATTTGGTTTGTTCACCAGGAAGGTCTGCAGGTCTTGAGCTAAGAGTCCAGTGCTTCCAGACCTGCATCACTCCTTCCCCTGCCATCTGACCACATCTCTCCCAGGAGCACAACTCAGGTTGATACCAGCTTTTAAAATAAAATCTATGTCACTCATGAAATATCCAGAGAACTTGGAAAACTGCAGGAAACTCAGAAGCTGGTGGGCTCAGGGGCAAAGAAATCATAAATTCACAACCACCACCACCCCCCATTTAGCTTTATCATATCTTGCCAAAACTGGCATGGAGTAGGATGTGCTATTCAAGAGTAAAGAATTTTCAATTGGTTTATTGTAGTGAAATTTGCTTTTTTTGGAACCAGGATCAAAGTCATGTCCTTTCTCTGCTCTAACAAAGGCACAGCCACATAAAAGGAAAGTCTTAGAATCTGAGCAATAACAAGATTGTGTTATGATATAATCTGTAAATATACCAACACCTCCCTTAAGAATATAATCGGACCCCCTGAACGGAGGAGGTTGTATGTTGGCCATTAGTTTCAATCACTGGAAGCGCTGCAAATACTAATTTCATTAGTGTTTCACTGGCCTCAAGATTAATGCAATGAGCCAAATTATAACCATCTTATTAAAATATGGGAAATTTCAGTGTATTTAAGTAGAAAAGAACAAAAAGGGAATTAACATTTATTGAATGCATATCACCTTCAAATCACTGTCTTGGGTGCTTTAATATTCATTAACTCATTTTGGTTTTCTACATGTGAGTGGTTTATAATCGCTTTTCAACAAGTGTGGGGGGAAAAAAAAAAAAACCAAGTGTGGAAGCTCAGGCTGAGAGAGTCTAAGGAGCTTTGCTTAAGGTCCCAAAGCTGGCAGGGAACTGAGCCTCTTCACAACCAGATCTGATTCCAAAGTCCATGCTGTTTCTATTAAGATATGATATTTGAGAGGAGCTAAATAGCATTGGGGAACCTAGTTTTGATCATTTGCATCAGTATTTAATAAGGGACCACTGGATCCTAGAGAAGCCATGAAGTTTAGTGGATATAAACTTGGATTTCAGGCAGGTTACTTATCTCTGAGCACCATTTCTTAATCTAGCATGTTGTGCTGTGCTCAGTCACTCAGTGGTGTCTGACTCTTTGCGACCCTATGGACTATAGTCCACCAGGCTCCTCTGTCCACGGGATTCTCCAGGCAAGAATACTGGAGTGAGTTGCCCTTTTCCAGAGGATCTTCCTGACCCAGGGATCAAACCTGTGTCTCCTGCATCACAGTCAAATTCTTGACCCACTGAGCTATCTGGGAACCTACCTAGCATAGTAATAAAAATCAAAATTTAAGATCCATTTTAAATGGATCTAAAATGCTGAGAATAGTCTGTCCTCTGTTGTTTTTGTCTATTGTTATTATTGTGTTGTCCTTGTAAGAAGGCCCATGGAACAGGGCAGTAGGATCCCCATGGACAGTAAATCTCCCACTGTGTGGACTCTCTGGAAGGGCTCGCCTTTGGGAGCTGCTAGAATATAAGCTCTAATTCTGTCAGGGATGAAGTGGCAGAGAGCAGGGTGGAGAGCTTGACAGGTCCTCCAGTCTCCAGTGCAGAGAAGTCTCATCAGAGTAATCAGTGTTAAAGCTTGAAAGATGCTGAAGACCACACTGTCTCCAGGGACACCAGCCAAAGTTTGAAGCATCCAGGAGAAAGTATCAGTATAACAATACATAATGGTTAGAGCACTGATATTTAGACCCCTTATGGTAGATTTGGGAGAAGGCAATGGCACCCCACTCCAGTACTCTTGCCTGGGAAATCCCATGGACGGAGGAGCCTGGTAGGCTACAGTCCATGGGGTCGCTAAGAGTCGGACATGACTGAGCGACTTCACTTTCACTTTTCACTTTCATGCATTGGAGAAGGAAATGGCAACCCACTCTGGTATTCTTGCCTGGAGAATCCCAGGGACAGGGGAGCCTGGTGGGCTGCCGTCTATGGGGTCGCACAGAGTCAGACATGACTGACGTGACTTAGCATCTTAGCATGGTAGATTTAGGGCTTCCCCGGTAGCTCAAATGGTAAAGAATCCACCTGCAGTGCAGGAAATCCTGGTTCAATTCCTGCATCAGGAAGTTCCCCTGGAGAAGAGATAGGCTACCCACTCCAGGATTCTTGGGCTTCCCTGTTGGCCAGATGCCTGCAATGTGGGAGACCAGGGTTCAGTCCCTGGGTTGGAAAGATCCCCTGGAGGAGGGCATAGCAACCCACTCCAGTATTCTAGCCTGGAGAATCCCCCTGGACAAAGGAGCCTGGCGGGCTACAGTCCATGGGGTTGCAAAGAGTCATACATGACTGAGTGACTAAGCACACACATGGTAGATTTAATTCTGGGCTCCCAAAATTGGAAATTATAAAATTACCTATTTTACTTTACCATACAGAACCCCAGCAAGAATATGGAGAAAAGCCTTCTTCTGTAGTTACACTCTCATTCATGTTTGCCATTGCTCATGTGTGTGTGTGTGTGTGTGTGTGCGCGTGCGTGCACTCAGTCTGCCAACTCTGAGACCCCATGGACTGTAGCCTGCCAGGCTCCTCTGTCCATGGAATTTTCAAGGCAGGAATACTGGAGTGGGTTGCCGTTTCCTTCTCCAGGGGATCTTTCCAACCCAGGGATCAAACCCACCTCTTTTGTGTCTCTTGCATTGGCAGACAGGTTCTTTACCACACTACCACCTGGGAAGCCTTTGACATTGCTCAGGTGGTGTTTATTTTGGTAACAGGAATACCTGACCTTCCAGAGGCTATTTAATCTCCACCGTTCCAAAGATTCTCTCTCTGCAATAAATAGCTCAGGTTTCTAGTGATTCCCGAGGACATGGATCTCACATTACTTACCATACTATAGTCAAAAATATCTTTGCTCTTCCTTCCTACTATATACAAGACTGGAGAATAAGAGACGATAACATGTTGCTTTATGTGCTTTGACATTACCAGTAGTATATATTTTTGTCATTATAATTTTTAACTACGGTGAAACAGGTATGAGATTTTCCAGGTGAAGTAGAGCCTGTGACATAGCATTCAAAAGGAATAATTCTGATTCTGGAAAACTCTTTCTAAAGGATGGCACCCTTTATCTCCTTCCTATTCTTTCTGTTTGGTGGTGTCGTGGGGAAAGGAAGAGGCAGATTCAGGACGTCAGGTGAGAACATCAAAGGCAGTAACTGGAGCTGTTCTACGAAGGTCAAAGGACTTTGTTTCCTATTCCATTCATAAATCCATGAGAACAGATATCTCATTGTGTTTAAATAAAAAATGCACACTCCCATTTCTTTTTTCTATTAAAAAAAAAAATGTGAGTTCTCACCTGTTGTCCAGATGTTCATCTGATTACCATTATCTACTAATCCATATAGAAATAGCAGGGTTACAGTGTGCCTTTTGTTCCTGTTTTGTAAGAGTTATTAGTACATTTGGTTGAGAAGCACAAAGGCCAGTTGAGCACATCACAGCTACTATGCTAGATACTTATTTTCTCCATTTCATGGAGGGAAACTGAGGCATGGAGAAGTTGATTAACTTGGCCAAGCTCACATGGCTAAGAAGAGAGAAAATTAGGTTTTGAACCCAGACAGCCTAGACCATGTGTTATTTCTTTTAATGATTTTTTTTAATTGAAGTATAGGTGATTTACAATGTTGTGTTAGTTTCAAGTGTTTAGCAAAGTGATTTAGATTCTTTTTTTCTGAATCATATTTTTCCCTTACAGTTTATTGCAAAACATTGAGCAGTGTTTCCTATGCTATGCAGGAGGCCCTTGTCAGTTATCTGCATTATATGTAGTGGTGTGTATATGTGAACTCCTGATGTATCCCTCCCCTCTCTGCTTCCACTTTGGTAGCCATAAGCTTGTTTTCTATGTCTGTGGGTCTGTTTCAGTTTTGTATATAAGTTCATTTGTATACATTTTTAGATTCCACATGTAAGTGATATCATATGATATTTGTCTTTCCCTGTCTGGCCTACTTCATTCATTATAATCTCCGCTAGGTCTATCTGTGTTGTTGCAAATGGCATTATTTCATTCTTTTATATGGCTGAGCAATATTCCATTATATATACATAGGTATATATTTTTCGCTGAAGATGAGAGGTTAAATTCTCGGGAATAAACATACCCACCCCAGGTAGACATATGCACAGAACTCAGACACAACGGACAGAATGACTGCCTCTCATACACAGTAAAAAGCCAGCATACAATGAGTACTTGCTCTGTGCACACACTGGAGAAGGTACATATACAAATTTTATGCAACGGAGTTCACACACATGTGCTCACACACGTACAGTATTATTTCTTCATGCGGTAGATGAGAAAGGAGATGCTCAGGCAGATTAAGCTGTTCAACATTGTCCAGCTAACAAGTGATAAATTCAAGATGCAAACAGGCTTCTCTGTCATGGAATACCATCATGTTCCCACTGAGCCATGATGCCTGCTCTCTGCAGTCATTCAGGCACTCAACATTTAATATTCATTTAGTGAACACCTGCTATTTCTAATGCCTCAGCATGCAGTACAGGAAAAACACAAGATTGAAATTCACAGGATCTAGATTTGAATTTCTGCTCCATCATTAAATCATCAATTTATTAAATTTCTCTGAGTTACAGTTTCATCATCTATAAAATAGGGGTGAACAATAATATGTATCTCATAGAAATGTCATCAAGAGCAAATGAAATTATGTATATAAAAATATTTGGTATATAACAAAACACTTTGTAAATCTTATTCTTATTATAATAATTACAGGAAGGGGTGTGTATGTAGCCTCCCAACCTCACATAGTGGGAGAGGGGCATCTGAAGCCTGTTGCAGTACTCCAAAATATTGCTTTAGTGAGGACCTGAGTAACATTTGGAATTGCAGGAGCAAGAATTGGAGGCATATTAGACATTGGTTCATCCATGTGGAGCTTTAAAGAACAAAATAGATTTCATGGGTAACAATAGGTAGGGCTCCCATAAAACTTTATTATCTGTAAAATAAACTCTGTGTATTTAGAACAGCAGGGGCAAAAGTAACTTTGGAGGGGCCAGAGATGAAGTTGGGGAGGGAGTTGGGACCAGACTTTAATTCAAATGCCATGATAAAGAATTGTAATCTAGTGTTGTAGGCAAGCGTAGTTATTCAAGAAAGTAACAAAAATCTCAATTTCCCACCACATCAAGTTATCTCCGGTTGCCATCTTTCCCTGCTTCTTTCTTCCTCTTCCCCTCTTCCTTTTTCTCCTTCTTTCTTGCTTCCATTCAACTACACACAAAATGCCCACAACAGCATAGAAGACGGAGTACCACGGCAGACCGGTGGGTAGGACACCACCTAGGAAGCAGCTATGACAGCTGCGTTGAAAACCTCACTGGCTCTAGAGGCTCTGCTTCCCTGGAGGGTGGAGATTTATGAGCTGAGTTCAGTGCCATGCAGTTGAAATCAGCAATGTTAAAGCTGAAAGAGATCTTGGAGACAGATCTAGTCTTCCTAAGTTGCCAAGACATCAAATTACCTGAACACTGTTTTAAAAAGAAATATTCCCGGGTCCAATCCTAGATTACTGACTCAGAGTATCCAGAAGGAGACCTGAGAATCTGTAGTTTTAGAAGTCTTTCCAAAGTGATATGCAGAGCAGTAATTGAGAATGATTGGTAGTCAATCTCTTAATTTTATTTATTAAACTTTTTATTTTGTATTGGACTATAGCTGATTAAGAGCAGCCTGGACGGGAGGGGAGTTTGGGAGAAAATGGATACATGTATATGTAGGGCTGAGTCCCTTCACTGTCTCCTTGAATCTCTTTATTTTATTGGTAAAATCCCAGAAAAGTCTAGAGGTTTGCCAGTCTAGTCAGTAGCAGAGTTAGAACTCAAAATCGAGGTTCGCAATTCCCAATCCAGTACTGGAGCCCAAGGTCAGTTGTTACCTTTTTGCTGGAGAAAAGTATGTTTCTTTTTTGTCATCTACTCTTTCAGTATGAATTTGGAACCTCTTTGTCTCATAGAACTAGTCTGTATAGTGTTTAACTTTAACCTCAAGGTGGTTTGCTACATCTTTCCCAAGTATTATTAAACATTTACCAGACATTTAAGGCATTACAGTGTGGTCAGAGTGATTAGCAAAGTTAACAAAGTGGAGGACCCATATTTTAATTCCTTTCAAGTTTTGTCATACTTTTATATTTGGAGATAATGTAAACACATCTCTTCATGTCAGCAAAATGTCATGTTCTATGCAAAGATTTTGAACATTATGCTCAAGGCAGCTAGATGATATCTCAAAGTAAGTTCTAATAGGGCACATTAAAGAATGTGTTTTTGTTTCAGCCTTTATGAAGTTAAAACTAATCCAGTGGTTCAATCCTCCTTTTAAGTCTTTGGTCGGAAGACCAGAAGATTTTGGTTTGAGTCCTAATTCAGTCACTTAAATCAATGAGACTCTGGATAAACCATTGCCCTCCTTCCTGAGTCTTGGTTTCTTTTTGTAAATGAAGATAAGCCTCCTCGCCCCTCCCCATTGCCCAGGGTCACCCTGTGAATTTCACTGAACCATGACAATGGAAAGGCTTTAGAAACAATGAGGAGCTAGGAGGGAGAGGCACGGGAAGGAGGTGCCTTTGGGAGAGATTCTTCTGTTTCCCCAGGAAGGGTCATCGTAGTCCAGCTCATCAAGAGGCACAGATGGAGTTTAGGGACAAGGCAAATGGCTGAAGCACCCATGGAATCCAGAGAGATTATTTCCATGTGGCCTGAAGAGCCAAGTGCGTTAGTGGGATTAGTGGCAAACATAGTATTCAAACTCATAATTACATTGCAAGTTTAAAGGACAGCTGTGTACAAGGAAGCCAAGAACAGAATAAGCATACATGTGGTTTGGATTTTTTCCTCATGTCCAATTTAATTTCTAGGTCTAAACTTTATAGGAAAAGAAAAAGAAGGGTAAAATCACATTTTAAGATTTTTTTTTTAAGTTTTAAAGTTAGAGGGGGAAAAAAAAACACAACTGAATGAATGCTTTCAAAAACTCTGATTTTGATTTCAAGAAGTATCTGCATTTCTTGGCCCCCCCCCCTTTTTTTAATCTGGTCAAAATTAAAATTTAAAGATCAGCAAAGTATATGAATATGTTTGGATTTTTTTTCTTCCAACATAAGTTTAAACATCTGATATCTATTCTTTTTATAGCTGAATGTATAAAAAATTATAAAATTTATTTTATAAAATACCTGTTCTGTACAAGCAAACACATTTTAAGTTAGATTATCTGCCAGTGGTACTGATTTTGTACAGGACAGGCTGGAGATTCCCTGGTGACTCACACAGTAAAGAATCTGCCTGCAATGCAGCAGACCTAGGTTCAATCCCTAGGTCAGGAAGATCCTCTGGAGAAGGGAATGGCTACCTACTCCAACATTCTTCCTGGAAAATTCCATGGATAGAGGAGCCTGGTGGGCAATAGAGTCCATGGAGTCACAAAGGGTCGGACACAACTGGGTGTCTAACACTTTCACTTTCAGGCCGGAGATTAAGGTTTATTTACGTATTTACACTATGCTGATACAATGAAGTACTAAAATTTTACATGCCAGGAATCAAAACAAGTACAGTTCCTATTAGGAAATAATGTATCTGAGGATTCTGGCATGACCATCTATAGCCAGTTAGAGAAATCTTTGCTAGATTGAAAGGCTGTGCCATTACAAATGGCCTTGTTTACACTGTACTTAAGATATCATCATCATCCTGAAGGTGATGAAGTAGGTACAGAAACAATTCTATTGTTTCTGCAAATATTCATTAAGCACCTAGTATTGCCAGGCACCACTGGGGGCTTCCCTGGTGGCTCAGATTGTAAAGAATCTGCCTACAATGCAGGAGACATAGGTTCGATCCCTGGGTTGGGAAGATCCCCTGGAGAAGGAAGTATTCTTGCCTGGAGAATTCCATGGAGAGAGAAGCCTGGCAGGCTACAGTCAATGAGGTCCCAAAGAGTTGGACACAACTGAGCGACTAACACTTTAACTTTTTTTCATTTCACTGGAAGAAATGCAGTGCATTGAGAAGACACAAGTACTATAGTGGTTGCACTGAATTTCTACTCCTAAATTAAAATAAGATTTTTTTTCCCTTCAGGACAACCAAATTCCTGGTGATAGTGTTCATAAATCCTATTGACGTGCCAAGTCCATAGTTGAGAAAAATACATGGCTGTCACTGCTGACCTCCTTTGCTTTGTTTTTTTGATCCTTTGCTATGTTTTTAAACATTTTTTAAAAGTCGGATTTTACTTCTTTAGCTATAAAAATTCCTTTCATTTTCATGCAGTGATAGATCTCAAAAATTTATATATAATCATCTGATTGTGCCAACTGGCCTCTTTTCTGGATGGATTCTATTCAATTTTGCGTGTTGTCTTTTTTTCATTTTTGTAGAATTTATTTTGTGTAATCTTGTCTCCCATTTTGGATTATTTCCCATTTATACTCCTTTTAAAAAATGGCTTATGCTTTTTTAATGAGGAGTCCAAAATGGTACATGAAGCTCTAAGTACAGTGTAAACAAGGCCATTTGTAATGGCAGAGCCTTTCAATCTAGCAAAGATTTCTCTAACTGGCTATAGATGGTCATGCCAGAATCCTCAGATACATTATTTCCTAATAGGAACTGTACTTGTTTTGATTCCTGGCATGTAAAATTTTAGTACTTCATTGTATCAGCATAGTGTAAATATGTAAATAAACCTTAATCTCCAGCCTGAAAGTGAAAGTGTTAGACACCCAGTCGTGTCCGACCCTTTGTGACTCCATGGACTCTATTGCCCACCAGGCTCCTCTATCCATGGAATTTTCCAGGAAAGAATGTTGGAGTAGGTAGCCATTCCCTTCTCCAGAGGATCTTCCTGACCTAGGGATTGAACCTAGGTCTGCTGCATTGCAGGCAGATTCTTTACTGTGTGAGTCACCAGGGAATCTCCAGCCTGTCCTGTACAAAATCAGTACCACTGGCAGATAATCTAATTTAAAATGTGTTTGCCTTTACAGAACAGGTATCTTATAAAATAAATTCTATAATGTTTTATACATTAAGCTGTAAAAAAGAAAGTGAAAGTGCTCAGTTGTGTCCGACTCTTTGCGACCCCATGGACTGTAGTCTACCAGGCTCCTCTGTCCATGAGATTTTCCAGGCAGTAGTACTGGAGTGGATTGCCATTTCCTTCCCCAGGGGATCTTCCCAACCCAGGGATCGAACCTGGGTCTCCCGCATTGTAGACAGACGCTTTACCGTCTGAGCCACCAGGGAAGCCCTATAAAAAAAGAATAGATGTTTAAACTTATGTTGGAAGGAAAACAAATCCAAGCATATTCATATACTTTGCTGATCTTTAAATTTTAATTTTGACCAGATTTGATCATTTGAGTTTGATCTTTAGGATGACAATGAAATATTTTTCATAGCAAAAATGCCTTGATATTCAGTGAAGGGAAGCCCAAACTAGACAACACTCCATTTTGTTTGAAGCCATACAGTCCAGAGAATGTCCCGGGTAACTTTCTCTCCTCCTCTAGAGAAGACTATCTGGCTCTAGAAGGGCATTTAGTCTATGAGTTTAGAACAGAAAGGATGGCCCTAGGCATCTTCATCAACCTATATCATTCCCAGTACACAAAACCAAGTGGGCTCTGATTCCATTGCAAATGAACTAGAGAACAGTGATGAGTGGTTCTAGTCTACATTTGGGTAAGTTATGAAAGATTTCTAGAACTTTTTTTTAGACTCTGGTCCATATACTCCTAGAAATGTATACATTCAGAATGTCAATTTGGTCTGGAGTCCCATTCAAAGCAAAACAAGCCTAGTTTGAGTCCATCTTTCTAAGACCTCATTGACTTCAGTGGAGCATGGATCCAAATCCCTGGAGAAGGCAACTCCTTGTCTCTGATCCACAGACAGACTCATGTTCAACTGGTCCTCTCTAGCTTTCCTGATTTTCATCAATGCAAAACAGAACCAGACCTTCCCTCTTTATAGAACAACCACCACTGTGTATAATGGCTATGAATGCATTCTCCAATACTTCTTCAGCACTAGATGATAAGAAACGTCATGAAAATAAGCACAAAGAAGGAACATTAAAGAGAAAAATCTCAATCAAGTATGAAGACAGTAGAATTTAAAGAGGCAGAGTTTTACTTGGGCCTCAATGGGGTGCCTTTTTTTTTTTTTTTTAAAGTCAGTTCATTTTTCACCAAGTAACTATCTAGGGTGGTGTGTAGGAAAACAGGGCAGCTCTCTTCCTTGCTGTCATCTGGGGACCAGGATCCTTTCGTTTGTGTTCCTACCATCCTTTGTCGCTGCAGAACCTTCAGCATCCAACTAGAAGTGGGAAGAACAACCCATAGCCAGGCACTCAGAAGGAATTCTGAGCCAGTCCTGGAAGTGGCATGTGAGATTTCTGGTCATATCTATCCCTTACATGACCAAATCTAATTGCAGAAGAAGCCTAGAAATGAGGACTTCTTGTCTGCCTAGGAACAAGCAGAGACTGGAATTTGGCAGATGGCGAGCATAATTTGCCATATTCACGGCTTTGATTGTTGAATTCTATGTTTTTCCAACATTGTGTTGTCTTTAGTCAGGATTATAAAACCATTTCAAGGAAATATAAAAATATATATATATCTTTACTCTTCAAAATCATTGTTGGAGTGGATCAGTCCAACAGCTGTTTGGCAGTCCATCCCAATGTCTTAAAACATTTGAAGGGTCATTTGCAAGCTCGTATAATTCACCTCATGTAAGAAATCACAAAGGAAAGCAAATATCAGTAGGTTCATAGCACAATGAATCATAGGCTGCTTGGTGTGACATTTACATCTGTGTCTTTATTCTCTGTGGTATATTTTAAAGAACTGTGAAAGCACTGATCGCGTATAACCATCAGAGCATTCTTAAAATTGCTCTACCATGGTGAAATTGAAGAAATGGTATCTAATTCAGGCCACACGGCTCTCTGAAGCCCTTCCCTGTTCTCTTCCACTTTCATTAAAGTGGAAAAACCCATCTGTTTGGATCATTGAGGTTGGAAACTGAGTGATATCACTTCTCCAAAATAGATTTAATAGTATGGCTTGGTTAATTGTTTCCTGACCTGTTTGAGAGAGAATCCAGACTCAGAGAAAAACATGGTGTATAAATTTTCGTATTCAATAGTGGCAAAGAGTCAGATTTGCATTCTATTTTTAAAGGCAATTTTGGTAGAACTATTACAGTTTTTGTTTTCAGTTATTATAGACTTATCTAGACATTTAATCTACTTAATATATGATATTTAATGATACTTTCACAAAGGACTTATAATATTTGATCATTATTATTCATCCAATTAAGCCATTTGAAAATTAATTCTTAGTAAGTCAAAATATGTGAATAGCCAGAAATGAGATTGAGAACCACGTTTTAAAGTCCACTTCTCAAAGAGAAAATCATGATCTCTGTAGAGACATATGGTTTAAAATAGATCCTTCTCAGACCTTCAAAGTGATTCTAGCATTCTACCTGGTGGGATCACTCATCTGGAAGAAGGAGCATAAGCGTATAGCAAGCAAAGTTATGAAAAGTATGGGTATGCTTTGGAAACTTTTTGGCTATCAAAAAAATAAAGAAAAAAAAGAATTAGGGAAAAAATTAGCCTTAATAATAATATATCTTTTAGGAAGAAAATATGATGCCACATCCCCATTTTCAGTCATTCCATTGTTTCCCTGTCCTTTCCCATTCTGTTATGGCCTCAAATGCACAGGGAAGCTAATGAAGATCAAGCTTAGAGCCCTTCACGGGCTGGGCCCCATTCTATATCCTAGAAGACAGGCATAATAACCACTGCACATAGTTATAGATTTTGTAAAATTTGCAAAAGTTAGAACTTGGGGGGCATTACTTTACTCAAAACACTCTCAAAGTACCATGAAACCAGGTTCCTACTCCTGATTCCATGGCTGACTGGAGGACAGACAGGAAGATGTTCAAGACAGATTCTGTTAAATGGGGGCAAATCCTATTTTTTTATGGCCCCTTTATTTTTTCGCAGCTTTATTGAGATATCATTGACATATGACATTATGTAAGTCTAAAGTGTACAAGTAGTGATTCTGTATTGTATATATTACAAAATGATTACCACAATAAGATTTTAACACATCCATCACCTCAAATAGTGACAGCTGTGTGTGTGGTGAAAACTTTAAAAATATACTCTCTTAGCAATTTTCAAATTCTGTATTGTATTAACTATAGTCACAGTGTTGTACATTATATCCCTGAACTTATTCATCTTACTACTGGAAGTTTCTACCCTTTAACCACCATTACCCATTTCTCTTACCCGCTTCTCCCAGCCCCCAGTTCAGTTCAGTTCAGTCGCTCAGTCGTGTCCGACTCTTCGTGACCCCATGAATCGCAGCACGCCAGGCCTCCCTGTCCATCACCAACTCCCGGAGTTCACTGAGACTCACGTCCATCGAGTCAGTGATGCCATCCAGCCATCTCATCCTCTGTCGTCCCCTTCTCCTCCTGCCCCCAATCCCTCCCAGCATCAGAGTCTTTTCCAGTGAGTCAACTCTTCGCATGAGGTGGCCAAAGTACTGGAGTTTCAGCTTTAGCATCATTCCTTCCAAAGAAATCCCAGGACTGATCTCCTTCAGAATGGACTGGTTGGATCTCCTTGCAGTCCAAGGGACTCTCAAGAGTCTTCTCCAACACCACAGTTCAAAAGCATCAATTCTTCAGCGCTCAGCCTTCTTCACAGTCCAACTCTCACATCCATACATGACCACAGGAAAAACCATAGCCTTGACTAGACGGACCTTTGTTGGCAAAGTAATGTCTCTGCTTTTGAATATGCTATCTAGGTTGGCCATAACTTTCCTTCCAAGGAGTAAGCGTCTTTTAATTTCATGGCTGCAGTCACCATCTGCAGTGATTTTGGAGCCCAGCCCCCAACAATCGCTCATCTATTCTCTGTTGTCTGTGGGCTTCTTTTAGATTATGCATATAAATCAGATCATACAGTATTTGTCTTTCTCTTTCTGACTTATTAACTTAGTGTGATTGCCCTCAAAATTCATCCATGTTATTATAAGCAGCAGAATTTCTCTTTTTTATAGCTGAATAATATTCACTCCATATATGTGTGTGTATTTCTTTATCTATTCCATAGTCATTGGACTCTTAGGCTGTTTCCATATCTTGACTATTGTAAATAGTGCTACAATGAACATACCTCTTCAAGATAGTGGTTTTATTTCCTTTGGATATTATATACCCAGAATTGGAATTGATGATTCATATGGTAGTTCTATTAATTTCTTGAAGAACCTCCATACTGCTTTCCATAGTGACCATACCAACAAACATTTCCTTCAACAATATACAAGAGTTTCTCTCACTAGAAGGCTAGGAAAGGCTAGATTAGAGTGGCAATTTTCAAGAAAGGAGTCTGGGAATATCTCATCATGAAGGTGGCATTGGACTGATACCTGGGTCAAGAATATTCTGGCTAATGCCAAGGCTCTGGGGAGGGAGTGCTCACATGTGTTCAAGGAACAACCAGGGATAGAAGAGGCTGAGATTATCCTACTAAGTGAAACAAGTCACAGAGACAAATACCATATGATATCACTTATATGTGGATTCTAAAATATGACACAAATTGAAATGAGCCTGTCTATGAAACAGGAGCTTCCCAGGTGGTACTAGTAATAAAGAACCTGCCTGCCAATGCAAGAGACATGAGATGCAGGTTTGATCTCTGGGTCAGGAAGATCCCCTGGAGGAGAGCATGACAGCCCACTCCAGTATTCCTGCCTTGAGAATCCCATGGACAGAGGAGCCTAGCGGCCTTCCGTCCATAGGGTCGCAAAGAGTCGGACATGACTGAAGCAACTTAGCATCTATGAACCAGAGTCATAGACACAGAGAGTAGACTGGTGGTTGCTGTGGAGAGGGAGTGGTTTGAGGGAGGGATGGAGTGGGAGGTTGGGGTTAATAAATGTAAACCTTTATATATAGAATGGAAAAACAACAGCTCTTACTGTATAGCAGAGTCCTATAATGATATGCCATGATAAACTATAATGAAAAGGAATATTTTAAAAATGGATATATTTATATGTATAACTGCATCACTTTGCTGTACAGCAGAAAGTAACACAGCATCATAAATCAACTATACTTCAATAATTTTTTTAAATAAATCACCTGTAAACCTCAAATAAAATAATTCTGAGTTTGAGCTTTTTAAAGTTTAGATTGAACCTTTTAGAAAAATTGGCCTTTTGCCATCCCGTTTGGCAAAAACTTACAAAGCAAGTCCAGCTTGTCCCTTTTGGCCTCCAACCCAAACATTAAACTCACGCCATCGTTTTCAACTTGACTCTCTTTATTGGCCTCTGTGACTCAGTCGTGGGCATGTCAGAAACAAATACTATGCTCCCTGAGATCATTTGATATTTTTACCCATAAAGAAGCATACAGCTTTCCCCTTTGTGTCAGGCCTTTGTTTATAAAAAATGATCTGTGAAAACAAAGGGTAAAATTACACATCCTTCATGCAAATATACATATTATGCAAGGTAACATGCACAGCGTCACTTACTTTCTACTTGACTAACGTCCCGGATACTAGGCGCTCTCATGATGTCCTATACAAATTTGAAATGGAGCTTTGGGATTGATTTGAGGAAGATTGCCATTCATGCACCTCTCTGTAAAATGCTGTTTTCTACAATCTCATCTCTATAGATAACCCTAGAAAAGTAAATATTGAGGTAGGGAATTGGAAGAAGCAGTATTTTCTTTACTCCAGAGAAAGTACTCGATCTGCAAGAAATTCCTGAATGGAAAATATCACTGGTGTTGATTAGAAACAGGTTTCATAGTAGTATTGATAACAGTGGGTAAAACACTTATTATAGAGAGAAAAAAATATTTTTAAATAATTATCCAACTCTGCTTATATTTCATTAAGCTTGGGGGCAAATCAGCCCCCTCATCCTGAGTGGTAAAGCACCAAAATGGATTCCATCGTAGAGCCAACAACATGGGCTACCATATGCAAAAGAGTCAGGTACAGGAAAATAAACAGCAGTGTAATTGTGCAGCGAGTACAGGTACCAAGCTACACCCAGTGGCCTGGTATCTGAAGGATTGTTCCTGCTTATTCTTTTTGCCTGGAGCCCCACCCAGGATGTTGGGATTTCCACGCCTTCCACGTTCCTAGCAGGAAATTGTTCTTTTTCTTCAGTGAGGAATATCTAGAGAAAAATCAACAGTCTCCACCCTCTCCCCGGATGTTATCACACTGGAATTACAGAGTCGGGTGGAGACACACAGCTAAGTTGTAAAAGCAGCTCAAGTTGTGAGAGCGGTCTGGCTCCAGCACCTGTCACCGCATTGATTGCCAAGGTCGATTCCAGCTCTCAGTTCCCTCTCTCCCCTACCCCACCCTCCCCAGTAGGTTCTTCCCAAGGCAGCATGCTCAGGAACAGTCTGGATGGAAAGTCCCCCTCAAAGCAAAAGAGTGATAACAGTTAAAGTAACAATAGATCCTATATATTGGGAAGGTGCTAGCTGCCAGGCACTGTGCTGAATGCTTTCTAAACATTACATAGGGCCCTAAAACTAGATACTGTAATTGTCCTTATCAGGAAATGGAGCCTTAGTACAGTAACTGCCTAAGAGCATACAACTAGAAAAGTGGTAGAACCATGATTTGAAATTTAGACCATGTTTTCTAACTGAGACAGCATATTAAAAAGCAGAGACATTACTTTGTCAACAAAGGTCCGTCTAGTCAAGGCTATGGTTTTTCCAGTGGTCATGTATGGATGTGAGAGTTGGACTATAAAGAAAGCTGAGTGCAGAAGAATTGATGCTTTTGAACTGTGGTGTTGGAGAAGACTCTTGAGAGTCCCTTGGACTGCAAGGAGATCCAACCAGTCCATCCTAAAGGAAATCAGTCCTGAATGTTCATTGGAAGGACTGATGTTGAAGCTGAAACTCCAATATTTTGGCCACCTGATGCGAAGAGCTGACTCATTTGAAAAGACCTTGATGTTGGGAAAGATTGAGGGCAGGAGGAGAAGGGGACAACAGAGGATGAGATGGTTGGATGGCATCACTGACCCAATGGACATGAGTTTGGGTGGACTCCGGGAGTTGGTGATGGACAGGGAGGCCTGGTATACTGTGGTTCATGGGATTGCAAAGAGTCGGACATGACTGAGCGACTGAACTTTGCTTTGCTTTGCTTTCTAATTCCCAAGTGAATGTCCTAGAATATTTTTGGTTATCTCCCCACCTCCCAGTGGGAAGATCTCTGTTGTCAGTGCACCCTTGATGTTAATACAAAGTGACAGAAGCAGCTCTGAGATGTTCCTGGCATGAGTGGAGGCTTTCAGGGTTCCCTCCAGCATTCAGCAGCTACTGGGTTCTCTCCAGGGTCTTCCCTGTTGGAGCTCTTCAGAGCTGCTTTGGAAATGGGACATCTTTACACTGGGGCTCCCTGAAGCGGCCCCACTGGACTCTTCATGTGGCTCACCTCCATCCAGCTCCTTTCCTGGGATCAGCGTCACGTATAAGGTCCTGATGGCCAGGCAACATGAGATGAGCTGTTTATCCATGAAAACAGCAGAACCATGATTCAGGAAAGACTCCACATTATGGGCAAGAAGAGATGCAAAATGCATAAACCAGAGGAGCAGGGTCTAAAATCAGGCAAAAAAAGAGAGAAATGGCCCTAAGTGGACCAGTGATTGCAAGGTCAGGAAACACAGTGTGGGAATAGCGAAGGAGGCCAAATGGAAAGTGAATCAGGACATGTAGTCCAATAATTTTGCTGATTCAGAACAATGTAGAGAGCTGGGGAGCAGTTTGGTCAATTTGCTTGTATACTCTTTGGGGTTTTTTTGTTGTTGTTGGCAGGTTCCACAGAAAGGGTCCTGAGTGGAGTGAATGGTCATGAGTAGTGCCGAGTGCACACAGCCTTCAGCAGTTCTGATTGCAGCAGGCTGGCAGGGTCACAACTCTTAACCACCCCTCTACCTTCTGCAGACTCACCAACCCTCCCTGTTCCAAATGAGCTCTCAGACTCTGGAAAGAAACCTACCACAGGGGTTGTAACAGACTCTTGCGCCTTCCCACTGTGTTCATAACTGGGAAAATAGGGATCTTGGAATTCCAAAACTGAGGGTCATAAAGACCAAGCCCCAGAATTAGCCTTGGCATACTTAATCCATAAATTGATCAGAATGTTACTTTCAATGAGTTAACATTTGAAATTCTGTCAAGGTTAGGAAGCTAAGAGATTTTTTTTTTTCTATTTTTGTAACAAATAACAGGAGGCTTTGCAATAGAGACATTCCCAGGCCCTGAAATCAGAAAGCTTGAGTTTAAAACCCACTTACAAACTGTATGGCCTTGAACGTGTCACTTAACATAGAGTCAGTTCTCTGTGACAGAGATTCCTCATTGGTCAAATGGAAAATATAGTGCCCACTTCAAAGGGTTATTGTGGGGATTTAATGAGATACCGTATATATAACACAGCATAATTCCTGGAGAGTGTTCTAGATGTTTTATTATCATTGTGATTATTATTCTCACCATCGTCATTATACTCAGATATTCTCACTCTCCCTACCTCTGTACTTACTTTCCCAAACTTCTGCTAATCTTATCCTTCAGTTCAGTTCAGTCTCTTAGCTGTGTCCGACTCTTTGTGACCCCATGAACCGCAGCACGCCAGGCCTCCCTGTCCATCACCAACTCTGGAGTTTACCCAAACTCATGTCCATTGAGTTGGTGATGGCATCCAACCATCTCATCCTCTGTCATCCCCCTTCTCCTCCCACCTTCAATCTTTTCAAGCATCAGGGTCTTTTCAATGAGTCAGTTCTTCACATCAGGTGGCCAAAGTATTGGAGTTTCAGCTTCAGCACAGTCCTTCCAGTGAATATTCAGGACTGATTTCCTCTAGGATGGACTGGTTGGATCTCCTTGCAGTCCAGTCTTATCCCTGGACTCCATCTAATTGGCATTGAGTCAAAGGAAGATTCATTATATTGAAGTGTTTGCCAAAGAATGTGTTTGGCAAATTCACAACTGACGTCTTTGGTACCAACATCTAAGGTTAGGGTTACGCCTCATCTCCTACTTGTTTTATTAATAATACCATGACATTGTTTATAAAGTTACATTTCAAAAATGAGTAGCTTATTTGAAATCATCCATATTTTCAGCCTAAATTAAGTCTCAGTTAATTTGCTATCCACTGAATGAATTACTGCCTTGATGTGTTTTCAACCTAATCTCTTCCAGGAGAAGATCCTCAGTTCTAATATTTACAAAAGAGCTCATTTTTTAAAAAGTAAGAGTGAATACCTACTAACAGTGACCATTTTTAGGTCATTTTTAATCTGTAAATGAAGAAGGCAATGGCAACCCACTCCAGTACGCTTGCCTGGAAAATCCCATGGATGGAAGAGCCTGGTAGGCTACAGTCCATGGGGGCGTGAAGAGTTGGACACAACTGAGCGACTTCACTTTCTCTTTTCACTTCCATGAGTTGGAGAAGGAAATGGCAACCCACTCCAGTATTCTTGCCTGGAGAATCCCAGGGACGGCAGGGCCTGGTGGGCTGCCCTCTATGGGGTCACACAGTCGGACACGAATGACGGGACTTAGCAGCAGCAATCTGTAAAGCTAATATTAATATTTCTTAGGCTAATGTGTTTTTATTGATATCTGGTAATCACTTCCTATGGACCTATAAGGGATTTAAAAAAATTTTTTTAAAGGCTGTTTTCATGAATCTTTAAGAAATAAATAGTTTTGACTTTTAAGTTTATAATAGATTTTCCTCAAGAAAATGATCTCCCTCTAGTGGACAAATTATTATACTACAACCTGCAAAGAAAACTAGCAAAGCCCATGGACTATCCTGTATCAAGTGTTTTATGACCTATTAATAAATGTTTGGTGTTAATAGGTAATATAACTGAAAAAGAAAGGTTAAAATTTTAAAGATACTTAGCAGTATTTGTTACAAAACTGACAGTGGAGAAATTTTTTAAATTAAGACTTTCTTGATTTAATTGAAAACATAATAATACAAATTACTGATTTGGGAGTATATTGGTATTTCCTCAGGTGAACTGAGAAAAACGGAACCACAAACCATGCTCCTATAGCTCTTATACTTCCGTTTCTGCATGGTGTGAAAAGGGTACTTATCTTTTATTTTTTAAAACAGTAAGCATATTTTGATATTGAAGGGAAATCAGTGTAAACATTTGTTTTATATGTTCATATTAAAACCTCCTCATGCTGAAGAGCTGCCATGACTATCTCCTTAGAGCAGAAATCACCCCTTATCCTCTCCCCAAGCAGAGGTCTTTCGTGTCTTTCAACTGTATACTGAATGCCTTCAAAATCCCTCTTTAAATACCATTCTTCCCTGAAGATTTCTTAGATATCCCTGCCTGGATTAATCTCATTGCCTTTATTTTTGTAACTCAGTGTGCTCATGGTAGGTATTTAATAAATGCTTGTTGAGTTAAGCATATCCAAGAAGAACTTGACAGAGATCCGGTATAAGTCTCTGTAATAATTAGAAATCCTTCCCCTCTGGCCTTCCTCAGGATTGCTAAAATCCCAGATGCATGAAGTGTCTGTCCACATGCAACAGATGTCCATTTTGGGGTGTCACCTAGGACTTCCCTAGTAGCTCAGCTGGTGAAAAATCCGCCTGCAACGAAGGAGACCTGGGTTCGATTTCTGGGTTGGGAAGATCTCCTGGAGAACAGATAGGCTACCCACTCCAGTATTCTGGCCTGGACAATTCCATGGACTATTCCATGGGGTCGCGAAGAGTTGGACTGAGCTACTTTCACTTTCTTTTCACTGCTAATACACATTTGTGGTTTACACGATTATGCCTTATAGCTGAGAGAACTTCAGGACTAGTAGATAATCCAGTTAGCTTGGTAATTTTGGTCAATTAACCTTTCTAGGAGCTGGTATCCTCTTCTGGCAATGGCACCCCCACTCCAGTACTCTTGCCTGGAAAATCCCATGGACGGAGGAGCCTGGTAGGCTGCAGTCCATGGGGTCACTAAAAGTCGGACATGACTGCGCGACTTCACTTTCACTTTTCACTTTCATGCATTGGAGAAGGAAATGGCAACCCACTCTAGTACTTTTGCCTGGAAAATCCCATGGATGGAGGAGCCTGGTAGGCTACAGTCCATGGGGTCGCTAGAGTCAGACACGACTGAGCGACTTCACTTTCACTTTTCACTTTCATGCATTGGAGAAGGAAATGGCAACCCACTCCAGTGTTCTTGCCTGGAGAATCCTAGGGACGGGGGAGCCTGGTGGGCTGCTGTCTATGGGGTCACACAGAGTTGGACACGACTGAAGCGACTTAGCAGCAGCAGCAGCATCCTCGTCTATAAAAGGAATCTGTAGGTAATCTCTCATTGTCCTTTAAGGACCAAATAAATGCATCTGTAAAGTGACAAAATTCTAAGAAAATTTTAATTGAAAAACATGTTTGTGACTGGCTAAGCTAGATTTTTGAGTTTTTCCTTTGTGTGTGTGTGTGCGCGCGTGCTCACTTTCTACTAGATGGATTGATTTAGAGTCAGTGTTCTCATTTGGTCATAGAATCATAGGTGATTCATGAAACATCAAGCATCTGGATAATTCTTCCACTGTAGCCTTCAGTCTTTGGGTCATAATACTGTTATTAATGAATCTAGTAGCAAAAGAATATTTAAAAATTAGCTAGTTGATAGTTTAGATAAAGATTCTAATGGGGAAAACATTGATAACAACTGGACTTGAATTCATTCACTCATTTACTCATTTAACAAATTTTTAAACCACATACTTGCTAGGCTATCGTGAACTAACATCCTCTTCTTATAGGAACACACAAGAGTTGACTTCATTTTAATACTGGTTGATGTTTGACTAGAAGAACTCTGTGGCAAGTTTATCTCGGTTATAAAGTGTGCGATATCAAGAAGGGCATCTGTAGTTCTTTTCTCCCCAGACTCTAAACTCTATATTGCTGAGCATCGTGCCTTTCATTCATTTGATCACTAGTTCAAACCACTTTTCTGAAGTGCCGTGTGAGTGCTTAGAACACCTAGAATCTTCATTCTCAGCTCACAGTCTAGGAATGGAGATCACGTGGTAATTATTTCCAGCTCCTTATAAACCCCACCAGTAGGGAGTTAGGAACGAGTCCTGGGGGTGCAGAGGAAGGGCATCTCATGGAGCTCCGGGGTATCAAGTCAGTATTTCAAGTGGAGGCTAAGTCATAAAGGATGAATAATGGTCAGGCAGGAGAGTGTAGTGCCGAGTAACTGGGGAGAAGAAGGTTAGGTAGTGAGAGCCTGCGACAGGGAGGCGGTGGTTGAGTATGAAGGGAACGTGAACTGCTCAATGGAAGAGTATTGCACGTCAAGGTTGGGAAAAGGGCTCATTGTCCTTGAGGACAGATGCCCATGACTCTGTCAGTTTAGCCAAGGAGTGTGACCTTTATTCTGAGGACAACAGTGAGCTACTGAAAGATTTTTAGCTGATGAATTACAGTAAGGTTTACATTTTAAGGAGAGTCATACTGGGTGAAAAAGGGATTTGAGAGACTACTTTTAAAACTCTTATAATAATACAAATGAGAGTTGATGGAATCTTGAACTTAATATATTGGCAGTGGGGATGGAGGGAAGTGGCTACAACAGAAATTAGTGATTCAGTAGATGTAGGTAGGAGTGGAGAACCTACTCCAGAGAAGCTCAGCTTTGGGGAAGCAAGCATATTAGACATGTCATGAGCACTTGTTGAACTGAACCCAAATATTTAGTGAATTACTATATAAAAGGACTTCTAAGGAGAACCAGTCTTTGCAGAATGGCTCCTTTATAACTGAAATTGAGTTCAGAGCGATCTATGTATCTTATATCTGGTCAGTTAGCAGAAATACTCAAAAGCTTGGGAGGACAAGTGTATGAAGTCGGTATGTTATTTTTCTTTTGTGTATTCTGGTATTATAATGTTTTTAACAAAAGGAATCAGTTGCTAGGTTTCCTACTTCCTAAAATGAAATCTCCCTTTATTAAAACATCAATGTACAGTTCACGGCAACATCATCCTTTTCTTCCTTGTTGACAGTTTCGATGTGGACAATGGCA
Source organism: Bubalus kerabau (assembly GCF_029407905.1). NCBI lineage: Eukaryota > Metazoa > Chordata > Mammalia > Artiodactyla > Bovidae > Bubalus > Bubalus kerabau. Next base: position 21,982,103 of record NC_073641.1, read on the forward strand.
CATCTTCAGGGCGGAGTCCCTTGGATCCCATGACCAGCCCGGGATCTGGCCTGATTCTCCAAGCAAACTTTGTCCACAGTCAGCGTCGGGAGTCCTTCCTGTACCGCTCCGACAGCGATTATGACCTCTCGCCAAAGTCCATGTCCCGGAACTCCTCCATTGCCAGTGACATGTAAGTATGAGGCTGAGCAAAGGGACAACGAAACTCTTAGAGGAAACCAAGTAAATTTCTCTCTAGAGTTGATAGAACCAATGATGTTTGCTCAACTGCATCATTCTCTAATTTAAAAAGGATGATGGGCAAAATTGTATAAACTGAAGATAAACAGTAGATTGAATTTGTATATGCTCTCACTCTTGGTAGGACATTTATTTTTCCTAGAGAATATATTGTCTGGGGAAAGTGAGAATTAAATTTTTAATGGAGGCATTTACACAGAAAACGTTAGCTTATATTCGTGTAGGACCTGACTGAGATTTAGCTACCTAACCATGTGAATCTTTCTGAATATTTTGAAAAGCTTTAAACTCAGTTTGCAAGTCCCCATGATATTAGCATGTGTGTCTCTTTGAATGCATCTTCACTGATGTACCACACAGATGTTAGCACTGGTTTGCTGGCTCATTTGAGAGATCTTTGTGGAGGGTTGCCTAAATTAAACCATTTTTGGAATATTAATCACTGGAGGCAAGTAAAGAAAACATTGGACAGGCTTGAATATCGTTTAAGACATGGCACAGCTTGGAAAGTAATTAAAACAGATAAGCTGGTTTACAGATCACATACCATCATTAGCTCATTTTCTCAGCACATTCCATTCCTGTTTACTCTAATGTTCTTTAGTTTTCTAGTTTCTGGAGGCTTCTAAATAGGACCTGACTCTTACTTAGTACCTTTGCTGTCATTTAAGATCACTTGGCCTGTGTGTAGAGTTAATGTCCAGTTTCCTCTTCTGCACATCCATCCAATAACAACAGCATCTTCTCACGGCACCATCTCAAAAGCTCAGGATAGGTTGCAGTACATCTTAGAAGAATATGGGGTCCCTGAATGTTTAGTGTTATTCTTGGTATTCTAACTGGTCATTAGGTTATCCCAATAGGTCTACATGAGATTCTAGAAATGAAATGGCTCTTGGTTGCCATTTATTAATAGTTATAAAATGACGATACTGTCTTCTCCCTAGGAATGAGCAACTAAAGTACAATCAGTTTGATTCAGGTTCTGAATTACAAAATTCCCATTGTGTAACTGTCTTTGTTTGACAATTACAGGAGATAGAAGAAAACTCTAAGAGAGGATTCTTAATCTCAAATAACTAATAATGTTATGAAATGACAGGTTTTATGTCAAATAATTAGTGAGAAAACATTTTTTAAGTCCTAATTGTTGTCCTTGCAGGCTACAGGTAAAAGTATGTCATTACCTACCTCTGTGCACCTGTCTCCTCCATCTTTCAAAAGCTACCCAATTTACTCTCCTTTTTTAATCTGCTTTTTTGGCAGTGAAACTTTTTCCATAATTACATCTCTCTACTTTCTTCCAACCCCACTCCAAGATCCACATCTACTTGCTGTATATCCTTATATGTTGTGTTACCTTAATATTCTGAAATGTATCTTTAGTTCATATTGACCTCTGAAAATCATCCCAATTCAAATAATATGTATCAGTCACCCATAAAGCAGAAGTCATGGTGCCAGTTATCAGAGGAAATACAAGGTGCATTTAATCTAGTTCCCATCACTGTTGTGTGCTCTCTTCCCTGCTGCTCAGAGCCCTCTTCTTCACTGATTCTGCTTATCACTTCTTAACATATTATCTCCAACATATAGACACGGACCCTTTTCTGCTTTGGAAAATTCTTTTATGTATATGTTCAGCTATCAGCTTTTATCAGATGACTTACTGCTCAGTATCTCTGGCCCTGAAACCTCAGTTGAGCCCCAGAACTATAGCACCTCACTGCCTGCTAGAGATTTAGACTTCCTTGTTCAGCTGTTCCTTCACACGCACATGCATGCGTGCTTAGTCGTGTCCTGCTCTTTTCAATGCCATAGACTGTAGCCCACCAGGCTTCTCTGTCCATGGGATTCTCCAGGTAACAATACTGCAGAGGGTTGCCATTTCCTCCTCCAGAGGATCTTCCCAACCCAGGGATCAAACCAGCATCTCCTATATTGGCAGGCAGATTCTTTTACCACTGAGCCATTTGGGAGGCCCCAATTAGTCCATATTCATCATTAATTCATTGTATTGATGGTGTCCACTCTTCTTCATTACAAAACAACCTCCTTTTCCCATTGGTCCTATTTCTGTTATCTTTGTTTTGTTTTCTTAGGTTTGAAATTTAAGATGGTCGTTTATTCACACGTAATAAAAATGCTTACTGAGCAACTAGATGTATTCATAGCTTCCAGTCTGCACGGGGCAGAGAAGAGGCAGGGCAGGAGGGCTGACAGTTTAGAGTTTCGTCATAAAATGTGAGAAGCACCATCCTTGAGGCATTTACAAAACTACAAGAGAAAAGGAGAGGAGAAGGAGAGTTTGCCAACCAGGGAAAGCCAGGCCAAGAGGGCAACATTTGGATAATGTGGGGCAAGGAGAATCATGGCTCAGTTAAAGAGTGACAGTTTGATTGGTGTGGGTAGGAAAACGTGGCAAGAGAGAAAGACCAGAATCAATCACAGAGGTGATTAGCTGGGGTCACTTGATCCCATTCTTGTTTTTATTGCTTCTGATTACTCTATTGTTGAGTGATTGAGTAACGTGAAGTGATTACAGGGAAAGAGTTCATGTTGAAATTCATAGAAACATAACAGGCTTAATACGATGGAGGCCCAAGTCAAGGGAGTTGGGGTGGGATGACAGTTTAATCCAGAGGCAAGGGTGTGTGTGTGTGTGTGTGTGTGTGTGTGTGTGTACAAGGAAGTTGGGGTGGGATGACAGTTTAATCCAGAGGCAAGAGGCTGTGTGTGTGTGTGTGTGTGTGTGTGTGTGTGTATGTGTTGTGTGTGTGTAGGGAGACAACCAGTGGGCAAGGAGAACCAAAGAGAGTGCTGAAGTTTTGACCCCAAACTTGTAAATGAACAATGATGTTGACATAGGGACAGGGTAGAAGGTAGACAGCATAAGGAATTTGACTTGTACACAATGGGGCTGGAGCTATAGGAGGAACAAGACAACAGTTAAAGGAAAAGGACAGAGAACACTGCAGAGGATCAGGAGAAATTCGAAGAACCAGTTACTGTTTGCAGTGACTAAGTTTGGGAGGACCACTGGAAGAAGCATCTTAGTGGGATAGTAGAATTGGAAGAATAGAATTAGTGGAGGACTGAATTGAAAGTGGAGATATCAGCAAGTGCAAGCATCTCTTTAAAAGGTTAGTAAGTTAAAAGGGAAAAGAGAATTAAAGTTGCTTGAGAGAAAACTGAGTTCAAGGAAATTTATTTTTTTAATTCAGAACAGGTAAGCTGAGGGACACAAGGGTTAAGTATGGAGTTGTAGCTGCTACCAAAAGTATGATCATGAGCTCAAGTGAAGGAACTAACCTTGGAAAACTAGTACAGACAAGTACTGCATTCTTTAGAACAATGAAAACAAGTGAAAAGAGGAAATATAAATTTGGAGCTGGATGGGTAAAATATTTAGAGAATTGAGGGTTTATGATATCTACTTTTTCATGCAAGTAGGAAGTATAAAAAAGAGTATATGTCTATAACTGAGTCACTTTGCTATATAGCAGAGCTTGGTACAACATTATAAATCAACTGTACTTCAGTAAAAAAAAAGAAAGTATAGCCATTGATAACTAAAGGAAAGAGGATGGGGCAGCTTAAGAATAGGGGGGAGAGTTTAAAAGAGCCACACTGCAATTATAAAGAGAACAGGAAGTTTCCTGGCAGTCCACTGGTTTGGATTCAGCACTTTTAACTGCCAGGGCCCAGGTTCATGCCTAGTTGAAGGACTAAGATACCACCAGCTCTGTAGTATGGCCCCCAAACCTAAAAAATATAGAAGGAGAATAGGATAAGAATACTAGAAAGAAAATTGCTGGAAAACCCCATAGATAATAATATGTAATATTGGATGGATGAAGAACCAGGTTGAAAGTCATATCTTCCAGCTCCAGCAAAGGTGAAACAATTGGGGTTTAGATGGAAGCCAGGGACAAGCCCAGGGTGTGTTCAGTTCAGTTCAGTCGCTCAGTCATGTCCTACTCTTTGCAACCCCATGCATCGCAGCACGCCAGGCCTCCCTGTCCATCACCAACTCCCGGAGTTCACTCAGACTCACATGCATCGAGTCAGTGATGCCATCCAGCCATCTCATCCTCTGTCGTCCTCTTCTCCTCCTGCCTCCAATCCCTCCCAGCATCAGGGTCTTTTCCAATGAATCAGCTCTTTGCATGAGGTGGCCAAAGTATTGGAGTTTCAGCTTCAGCATCAGTCCATCCAATGAACACCCAGGACTTATCTCCTTTAGGATGGACTGGTTGGATCTCCTTGCAGTCCAAGGGACTCTCAAGAGTCTTCTCCAACACCACAGTTCAAAAGCATCAATTCTTTGGCACTCAGCTTTCTTTACAGTCCAACTCTCACATCCATACATGACCACTGGAAAAACCAAAGCCTTGACTAGACAGACCTTTTTTGGCAAAGTAATATATCTGCTTTTGAATATGCTGTCTAGGTTGGTCATAACTTTCCTTCCAAGGAGCAAGCGTCTTTTAATTTCATGGCTGCAATCACCATCTGCAGTGATTTTGGAGCCCAAAAGAATAAAGTTTGACACTGTTTCCACGTTCCCCATCTATTTCCCATGAAGTGATGGGACCAGATGCCATGATCTTTGTTTTCTGACTGTTGAGTTTTAAGCCAACTTTTTCACTCTCCTCTTTCACTTTCATCAAGAGGCTCTTTAGTTCCTCTTCATTTTCTGCCATAAGGGTGGTGTCATCTGCATATCTGAGGTTATTGATATTTCACCTGGAAATCTTGATTCCAGCTTGTGCTTCATCCAGCCCAGCGTTTCTCATGATGTACTCTGCATATAAGTTAAATAAGCAGGGCGACAATATACAGCCTTGATGTACTCCTTTTCCTATTTGGAACCATAAGACATAGGTAAATTTTTAATGATTATCATGAGTACACTAAAGAAATAAATACATAAAAAGTAAACTTGAACTATCATAAAGCATAAACAAGTATTTTATAAAAGTAGGAAATACTACTTATAAAATAAGTGCTATAACAGAAGGTTACCCATGTGCTGTCATGAAGAAACATGGAGAAAATTACAGAATACATGGATAAGTGCATAAAAGATATGTAGTTTTTCCCTCTTAAATTCTTCAAAATGCATTTAAAACTACCTTAATTTCTGGATAATAGTTACTTCTGTTGTTGCTTTTGATCTAATGCTGTAATGTTATTTGCATTCGCCAATACTCAGATATGAGCCACTGAAGAAAGTAACAGGAGTATTATCACTGACAAGAAAAGTAGAATTTAGTCATAAAACTAAGAGTTTATTGAATACAAACTGTCAGTCAAACCACATCAGTTCAAAGCAGTTTTCAATCCTAATCTCCTAGTATGTCCTACCCTTTCCCCACCCCCATACGGGGTCTACAGGTCTATTCTCTACGTTTGTGCCTCTATTCCTGCCCTGGAAATAGGTTCATCTGTACCATTTTTCTAGATGCCACACATACGTGTCAATATATGACATTTGTTTTTCTCTGACTTACTTCACTCTGTATGACAAACACTTCATCTGTGTCTCTACAGACATGACCCAGTTTTGTTCCTTTTTATGGCTAATATTCCATTGTGTGTATGTACTACATCTTCTTCTTTATCTGTTCACCTGTTATTGGGCATTTAGATTGTTTCCATGTCCTATCTAGTATAAATAGAGCTGCAATGAATACTGGAGTAGATGTGTCGAATAGATAGCTGGTAGGAACCTGCTATAAAGCACAAGAAGCCCAGCTCTGTGCTCTGTGATGGGTGCAATGAGAGGCGAGGTCCAAGAGGGAGGAGATGTATATATAAATGTAGCTAATCCACTTCATTGTAGAGCAGAAGCTAATACAACATTGCAAAGCAATTATGCCCCAATAATAATGCAAAAAAGAACATTTTTCAGTTCATCTGTATAATGGACCTCTAGTCCCCCATCTTCTGTTGAATAAACAGTAATACAGAGAATCTAGGTAATCTAATTAGCCCTTTACTTGTACTTACATACTGATACATATAGGGGAGGTGTGGAGGGGCAGTGAGGAGGAGGTGAGTGGACCCGATGTACCATAAAAAGCTAGGGCACACTTGGTGGTCTAGCTAATTAGTCCCTGTCACCATATAGAAATATACGATCTCACTGAACAGCCTTTGCAGTGTCCCATGTGGTCATTCTCCCACCCAGGAGTCACTATCCCCCAACCCCATGTCAAATTTCTGTCCTTTCCTTCAGTTCAGTTCAGTTCACTCGCTCAGCTGTGTCCGACTCTTTGCGATCCCATGGACTGCAGCATGCCAGGGCTCCCTGTCCATCACCACCTCCCAGAGCCTACTTAAACTCATGTCCATCCCGTTGGTGATGCCATCCAACCATCTCATGTTCTGTCATCCCCTTCTCCTCCCACCTTCAATCTTCCAGCATCAGAGTCTTTTTCAGTGAGTCGGTTCTTCATATCTGGTGGCCAAAGTATTGGAGTTTCAGGTTCGGCATCCTTACCAGTTAGCAGGTAGCAAGTCCCTCACCATCTCTTGAGCCTTTGTGAGTTTTCAATTGTAGCTGCTCTTAGTCTTTTCCTGTGACTATTGAGTAGAGGTGATGTAGCCTCTAGTACTGAATTTGAAAAAGGAAGAATGATTGCTTACATATCTATTCATTTTTATTACAGGCAGGTTACATTATTCTTCATTGGTCTTACTGAGCTATCTCTGAAAATAAAAAGAAATGTTGCATTACAAAGATTCTAGTCCTCACTGGATCTGTATGAAAAGTTTGTAGCTCCACTTAACTACATTTTTAGATCTTGTTAATGCTAATGAGCATCTTTCTCTTTTCTAACCTTGATCTGCCATTTGAAAGTTCTCTGCACACATGTGTGCTAAGTTGCTTCAGTTGTGTCCAGCTCTTTGCTACCCTGTGAACCGTAGCCTGCCAGGCTCCTCTGTCCGTGGGATACTCTAGGCATGAATACTGGAGTGGGTTGCCATGCCCTCCTCCAGGGGATCTTCCTGACCCAGGGATCGAACCCACATCTCTTATGTTTCCTGCATTGGCGGGCAGGTCCTTTACCATTAGCACCACCTGGGAAGCCCCTTAAACGTCCTCTGCCATTATGTAAATATAGAAAGGAGCTGTGGTCAGATAACTCCTTGCCCATTTCCTGAGTTTTCCCAACTGAGGAAGTGTTCTCACCTCTTACTCGATGGTATAAGAGTAATGACTCTAGGGCCAGAGTGGCTTAGGTATCCTGAGGGAGCTCACATGGTGAGCGACAGATACTTGAAATTTTCAAGGGAAACACAGAAACATCTGTCAGTCACCTGCAGAACAAACAGCTTGAAATCATTTCCGTTTTCAACTTTAGATCATTAATTTTTGTTCAGTGACATCATATCTTTGCACAACTGGGTTGTTGATAATTGTTGTGATAAGAAGCAAGCATTGCAGAAAATCAGTGTGAAGCAGGAAGCGAGGGAGGCAATGTGCAAGCTCCTTCCCAAGTGAGAAGTTCTGTAGTCTTCAATGGGTGCTCAGTTGTTGAGACAGAACCATATTAAATAGTTTGAACTGAACTCTTAATAATTTCCACTGTTAGTTATTTCTTTTGGCCGGTGGGGTGCTGTAGAAAATTGGTGGTGGTAGTTTGGTGGTTTTAGTCACTAAGCCCTGTCCAACTCTTGTGACCCTATGGACTGTAGCCTGCCAGGCTCCTCTGTCCATGGGATTTCCGAGGCAAAAATGCTAAAGGGGGTTGCCATTTCCTTCTTCAGGGGATCTTCCTGACCAAGGGATTAAATCTGAGTCTTCTATATTTCAGGCAGTTTCCTGCGTTGTGGGCAGATTCTATACTACTGAGCCACCAAGGATATAAATTACTGAAATATTAAGAGTGTCATGAATTGAGAAAGTTTAAGAACCTCTTATTCAAGTTATTTATTCATGTTCTTAGGATTGGAGTTAAATCAAATCTCTGTAAAGAGATATTTTGTTAAGAGAAAGGAAAAAATTCAGTAGATTCACAGTCGTGAACTTCTGGATGAGCTCTAGAATTGATAATTTATCCTATTCCTCACCTCAGGTAGACAAAATAGTTGTTTGTTTTTGTTTTTGTTTTTTTTTGCCAAGAGTGATATTATTTTGGTAGTAAGCCAGATAACCTGGGATTCCTCTACCAGTCCTTGGAGGTTGGCAAGTTACTATCATTTTTATTGTTATTAGGGTATTGATACAGACCCTAAACTCACACAGCCTTTAAATCTCAAGAAGTCTATTGACAGAATATTCTAACGACATTGGCTGCTAGAATACTGTTTTGCTACCTTCTTTCTTATTTTTCTTTTTTTGTTGTTTTTTTTTTAAATTCCACTTCTTTCTCCAGTCCCTGGGGTTGTTTTATTTCTAGCTCAAAACACAAGAGATCTATAAATGGCTAAAAATACTTATAAATTAGTTAAATATGCTTTTTTGATTTTTAAATTAAGGAATTAAAAATAGCAGCTGAATACACATTTTATATTCCTAATTTCATACTAAAAAAAATCATAAAAGGATGTTCTAATATTCTGATGTTTTGAATAATCATGTTTGTTAATGCCACAGGGTAAAAATAGTCCATTTTTATGTGTTATCACAACATTTGTTTGAGTTATCATTGCACTATGCTCCAATCTTTGAAAATAGCAAATTAATTATGTGTTCTAATAATATTGCTTGCTTATCACTGCCGAAGTGATATATCCTGAGGTCTTAGGAAACATGTAGAGATAAATATTAGTTATGAAAAGTTCTTAAGTCAGAGGGGGAAAAAATGGAGATTGACCAAACTTACTGCTGCTAAGTGGCTTCAGTCGTGTCCGACTCTGTGCGACCCCAGAGACAGCAGCCCACCAGGTTCCGCCGTCCCTGGGATTCTCCAGGCAAGAACACTGGAGTGGGTTGCCATTTCCTTCTCCAATGCATGAAGTGAAAAGTGAAAGTGAAGTCGCTCAGTCGTGTCTGACTCTTAGCGACCCCATGGACTGCAGCCTACCAGGCTCCTCCGTCCATGGGATTTTCCAGGCAAGAGTACTGGAGTGGGGTGCCATCACCTTCTCCGGACCAAACTTACTAGTAATCCCTTATTTTCATGCTAAGGCTACTAAAATTCTATTATGTCTTTAGGAGAGTTTGCCCTAATATTTAGCATACAATTTTCTGAATTTCCTCCATACTCAGATGCTTCTCAGTGTTTGAAATCTAATTTTAATTGTGGGGAAAAAAAGGCACCCGAGCTTTCCTCAACTCCTGTAACTTTAGAGAAAAAGGCAGTGTGAAGATAAACTATTGAAACTTGTAAATGATTGTGCAGTTAGCTTTGACCTCAGACTTAATATTGATACTTTACAAAAGGTAACATCTACTTTTTAAAAAATATGGAGAGAATGGTAGCTTAATAAGAAAAGTGATCACTGTACAATTTTATGAGCTCAAATTCCTGCTAGGGAGCAAACTCAAATCAACCTTGGTCAAGGAAGAGCTGGCTTATTTTTCAGTGAATACAAAGAACATAACCTCTAAGAGCAAAATGGGAATTAAATTAATTACTCAACTAAAATTAGGAAAATTTGAAAACCATCTTCAATGAAAAAGTGACAGTAACCTACGCAGTGCTCTCAGTACAATATGTCCCTAAGGGAATGAACCAAGTTGAAAGTTATTAAGTCTTCTTATTTCTTGTGAGGGACAAATGGCCATTACACAAGAGGATCGAGTTCTATCAGTTATAGATACTGGGCCCAGGGCCTCCCACTTGCTTTTTTATCCCAACACTCTTTCCTCTATATACTCAGTCAGTCAGTTCAGTCTCTCAGTTGTGTCTGACTCTTTGCGACCCCACGGATTGCAGCATGCCAGGCCTCACTGTCCGTCACCAATTCCCAGAGTTTACTCAAACTCATGTCCATAGAGTGATGGCATCCAACCGTCTCATCCTCTGTTGTCCCTTTCTCCTCTCCACCTTCAATCTTTCCCAGCATCAGGGTCTTTTCAAATGAGTCAGCTCTTCGCATCAGGTGGCCAAAATATTGGAGTTTCAGCTTCAACATCAGTCCTTCCAATGAACATTCAGGACTGATTTCCTTTAGGATGGACTGGTTGGATCTCCTTGCAGTCCAAGGGACTCTCAAGAGTCTTCTCTAACACCACAGTTCAAAAGCATCAATTCTTCTGCGCTCAGCTTTCTTTATAGTCCAACTCTCATATCCATATATGACCACTGGAAAAACCATAGCCTTGACTAGACGGACCTTTGTTGGCAAAGTAATGTCTCTGCTTTTGAATATGCTGTCTAGATTGGTCATAACTTTCCTTCCAAGGAGTAAGCATCTTTTACTTTCATGGCTGCAGTCACCATCCGCAGTGATTTTGGAGCCCAGAAAAATAAAGCCAGCCACTATTTCCACTGTTTCTCCATCTATTTCCCATGAAGTGATGGGACCAGATGCCATGATCTTTGTTTTCTGAATTTTGAGCATTAAGCTAACTTTTTAACTCTCCTCTTTCAATTTCATCAAGAGGCTCTTCAGTTCTTCACTTTCTGCCATAAGGGTGGTGTCATCTGCATATCTGAAGTTATTGATATTTCTCCTAGCCATCTTGATTCAAGCTAAAGAAAACTAAAATCAAAACCACTCTCTAGCATTATAAAATTACAATTTCCTGAACTTTAAATCTTGACAGTGAGTTGTGGGAATGAAGTGGATAGATCGGGGAAAGAAGAAATTTGATTTCTAATGGAGGTAATCAATCTGTGTCTTTTACCACATTCTAAATAAAGGTATTATTAATAATTGGCTGCATTTTTGAATGAGAGTTTCATGCTTTTACTCATTCAGCAAATACTGACCGTACCTATTCCATGTCTGGGTATCGCTTGAAGATACCATAGATCCATGACAACAAGTCAAAGAATTTTGTTTGGATCATACATTCTTGTCATGAAAAAAAATCTAGATTCTTACCCAGACAGAAAAGCAGACTTACCCAGTCATTATTGAGATTCCTGTATAAATTCCTCTTTCCATTTACACATCATTTCCTTTATTTATTTATTTTTTTTAATTTTATTTTATTTTTAAACTTTACATAGTTGTATTAGTTTTGCTTGTCAGTCTTAGATCCTTAGTGAGTTGTTCTCAGTGTCATCTGTACAGTTTTATGCACCATATAAGGAAACATAATCAGACTATTGGAACATTTATATGATGTGCTTCATGAGATAAAATACACTAGGGATTAAGTCATGCTCACTAAATCCCTGTAAGATGAAAATTTTAAAATATGCTATTACAAATAGGAAATACAGAGCCTTCAACCAGATCTGTGTTTTTTCTTCAGAAAAAAAATCAGGACTATCGAACACTGGGCTTTGTTATCAGATTCCTAGCACTTTGTGGCATGCTTGAGGTATAGATTCACTGAAGAAATATCCCGAATTATTCCATCTGCCTGTTGAGATTTCTCTCAGACTTTTGTGTCAGCTTTCCATTCATTGTCTTAAGACTTCAGGATTTTCTTAATCTTGGATAAATAAAACTTAGTTGTCATTGACATGGCTCAGTGGTAAAAAAAAAAATCTACCTGCTGAAAAATCAATGCAGGAAACACAGGAAACATGGGTTTGATCTCTGGGTCAGGAAGATTCCCTGGCAGAGAAAAAGGCAACACATTCCATATTCTTGCCTGGAAAATCCCATGAACAGAGGAGCCTGGCAGACTACAGTCCATGGGGTCGCAAAGAGTCGGCCATGGAAGAGTGACTAAGCACATATGCTCTGGATAGTTAACCTCTAGACATGTATGGGACCTTAACTCCTACAAACTGTCCATGCAAGTAGAGAAGTTAAAAGGAGAATAAAAAAGGCCATCTGCTGGCATATCTGCAAATATGGGAGTCTGCACCGTGACAAGAGATCATTTAAGCAGTTCAGTGCCTGACATCGTCTGCCAGAAAATGTTATCAATGGTCCCAAGGCCAAGTCCTCTGGGCTCCCAGTTTTCTTTCCAGGGAGAACAGGGCTGCATACAGATCTCATGTTTCTGTGTCTCAACGTTGATTTTTCCTTTGGGACTTAGAGAATGTCAGACTGAATTTGTTCTGTGCATCAGGGCCATTTTGTTTGGCTGCTTATGTTTTTTGCTCCTTTGCTTCATTTTTGGTTTTTGCCAGAAAAATCAGAAAACAAGCATTATGGTTTATGTGTTATCTAAAGGTCTCTGTGGTGATTTTTTTTGGTAAAACCTTCATTCAGCCATTATTATTTTCAATTATGAGTTTATTTTTACAGAAACTAAAAAAAAAGAAGGCAGTTGGGAAAAGAACTTTTTGCAACAAATCACAGAGTTAATTCTGCATGTTAGCAACATACTTTTGTTTTATGTCTTTTAATGTTCATATTTATCTTCAGTATATTGAGTCCTCATTCATTTTTTCCCACCTACTATAGAGAGTAGGTAAAATTTCCTACATGTTTCACTGTTTTTTGTTTGTTTGTCTTACATTTGTTTGAAGGTAGCTCATCAGGTGGTACTAGTGGTAAAGTATCCGCCTGCTAACCCAGGAGACAATAGAGACATGAGTTTGATCACTGGGTCAGGAAGATGCCCTGGAGGAGGACATGGCAACCAACTCCAGTATTCTTGCCTAGAGAATCCTGTAGACAGAGGAGCCTGGCGGACTACAATCCATGGGTGTCATAAAGAGTCAGACACAACTGAGCAACTTAGCACACAGGCAGCACATCTGTAGTATTTCTCTAGGAAAGGAACCTGATGTTTCCCAGATGGACAGCTTGCCTATAACCCAGCTCTCCAGACACAGGACCACTCTAAGAGTGGTGAAAGTATGCCATAAAGGTTCACAAACAAACCTCAAAGTTATCAGTTTAAGTTCAGGATTTTTACAAGGTTTACCATGTTTCACCCTTTGTGATTTTTACTGTCAGTAGATTCTTTGGGAAGTGATGTATATGTCCGTCTAGTTAAGGCTATGGTTTTTCCAGTAGTCATGTATGGGATGTGAGAGTTGAACTATAAAGAAAGCTGAGTGCCAAAGAGTCCCTTGGACTGCAAGGAGATCCAACCAGTCCATCCTAAAGGAAATCAGTCCTGAATATTCATTGGAAGGACTGATGTTGAAGCTGAAACTCCAATACTTTGGCCACCTGATGCAAAGAGCTGACTCATTTGAAAAGACCCTGACGCTGGGAAAGATTGAAGGCAAGAGGAGAAGGGGACAACAGAGGATGAGATGGTTGATGGCATCACTGACTCAATAGACATGAGTTTGAGTAAACTCCAGGAGTTGGTGATGGACAGGGAAGCCTGGCGTACTGCAGTCCATGAGGTCACAAAGAGTCGGACACAACTCAAAGACTGAACTGAACTGTATATAAGAATTTATTCTTACACTTGCCTGGCATCTGTATGGAGAAGGCAATGGCAACCCTCTGTAGTACTCTTGCCTGGAAAATCCCATGGATGGAGGAGCCTGATAGGCTGCAGTCCGTGGGGTTGCGAAGAGTCGGACACTTACTGAGCGACTTCACTTTCACTTTTCACTTCATGCATTGGAGAAGGTAATGGCAACCCACTCCAGTGTTCTTGCCTGGAGAATCCCAGGGACGGAGGAGCCTGGTGGGCTGCTGTCTATGGGGTCGCACAGAGTCGGACATGACTGAAGCGACTTAGCAGCAGCAGCAGCAGCAGACTTTTTTTGGTTATATAAAACATTGTCTTCCTTGGAAAATTTGTAACTGAAGTTGTGTAAAAATTGCTCAAGAGCTGCACCAGTTGAGATGAGAGGTCACTAGCCACAGGTGACAGATTTCTCTTAATTTAAATTAATTAAAACTCAATAAAAGTGGCCTTCAGTTCCTCAGTTGCCCTAGCTGCATTTTGAGCCATAAGTAGCCACTGTGGCTGGTAGATACTTAGACAGCACAGAAAGAGAACATTTCCACTGCTGCAAACACCTGTTGGGCCATGCTGTTCTAGAATCTAGAATATGGACTTCTATGGGGCTTCAGAAGAGTCCGAATCTATTTATGCATGCAGAAAGCAGCACAGTGCAGTAGAAGTGAAACAGTATTTGAAGCCTGGGTTTAAATCCAGCTCCACTGCTCATTTTCATGCCTTGGGAGTTTGTGACTCAATAAAACTTCAGAAGCCATCTGGGGACTGACACCGGGTTACTAAGTGCTTACTTTGTCAGACAAATGACTTTATTTATTTAACAAGGAAATTCCCATCGATATACACAATCATTTTATTTTCCAAAGGCATTTCACTTGATTTTTTTTATAAAGAGGGTGGCACATAGTCTCAAAATAAATGAGTCTTCCAAAGCAGTACAGTTAGCTTATTTTTTTTTTTAATGTGTCTTTTTAAAAAAAACTCACTCCTAGGTTCATGTTTATTCTCTTCTTCACAAAGGCCAGTGAACATTCTGTTGGGCAAGAACCAGGTCACAGCCTGGCATTTTTGGAAACCACTAAATTCTGCCACTTGCCAAGGGCATGACTGCCAATGAGTTACTCAAGTTCTCTGAACCCAGTTCTTTATCTTAGGATGGGACTATGAGCATCCATTTAATGCAGAGGCATCAGAATTAAATTCCATGGGTCGGTAGAGCAGGATCTGGTACACAGTAGTTGCACAGAAAACATCCTACTCTCATGCTTCTCCTTAATGGCAACCCACTCCAGTACTCTTGCCTGGAAAATCCCATGATCGGAGAAGCCTGGTAGGCTATAGTCCATGGGGTCGCAAAGAGTCGGACACGACTGAGCAACTTCACTTTCACTTTCTTTTAATCTACGGAATTGTTTTACCTCATGCACATTTTAAAAAATTGTTGTTCTTGCTACCCATAAATCTTTTCCCTGGGAACCCATTTTGGAGAAAAACCAAGCGGGCAGGGCCACTGACATTAAGAACAGGCCTGTCAAATGAGATAAACTAGGAAAGAAGAACCTATTCCTACAACGGAGTGAGGACACTTCGGAAAGCTTGCTGTGTACTCAACCCTTTCCTGTCCTCCTTCCCCCTCCATGGAGGTCAGACATCACCATTACATGACAATGATTTGTGCCTTCTCATGCCCGGAAGGATCCCTTTCTCGTATTGGCTTTTATTACACAAACTAAATAGGCTTAGAGAATGTCTCTATGTTCGCAAATCGCTTTTAACTTCTTACATCTAGAAAACCTTTTGCTGTATAATTTTGACAGTGGATCATCTTTCATGCCGTCATTTAACAAATTTGAGGCCATTTATTGGCATCATGTGTATTCTCGAATGAAGCCTTAACTTTTTGTCTTATGACAAAGAAAGAAGAAATTACCCTTCAGACTAGAGAATTTTTGCTTATGTTGCATTAGCTCCAGTTTCATTTGCTTTCTTATCAGTGCATGTGGTATGAGCATACATGGGCCAAAAAATGAAGGGCTTTGTTTTAAGAATGTTTTTGGTCAAATATCAGGCCAGACCTTAATTCTTAAAATGTGAGTAAGCAGTGAGCAAATGATTTAAATTTTAGAAGACTAAATAGCTTTCATTGTCTGACTTTGATATATAATTTTCCTTTCTAAAGTTATATGATATAACTTATTTATTTTTTTAAAAGATTTTACTTTGGACAGCATTTCTAGTTTCACAGCAAAATTAAGAGGAAAGCACAGAGATTGCTCATATACTTTCTGTCCACTACCAGAGTGGTACATACATCTGTTACAATTGATGACCTTGCATTGACATTATATGCTTTTAATCTTAGGAAATATACCTTAAAATGAAATTTTGCAGAGCAGATGGTGTTTGAAGGGTTTTTACATTGAGCGGTACAGACAAAATAAGATAGTAAATTCTCCTTATACTGATAAGGATGCACCTTTTCCTCCACAATACTTTTATCCTCCCTTATTTGAAATACAGAGGCAGAAAATCAGAATACTTTCCCTAGGATTGCAGTCAATCCTAGGGAAATGTGTATGCATTATGTATACACAATGTATACATAAACAGATTTATATGGGGGTATTTACATATGCATGCATATGCACATAAATGCTATCTCCTGAGACATTTGTTATGTATGACATGCATGTAATTTAGCTGCACTCTGAACATGAACATGTAATATTGAACTCTCAGCCAGAATGATCACCTCAGTAGGAATTTGATTTCATCTTATTATTTTAGTTTAGGGAAGAAGGACATGAAAATCAGTAGATGGGTAGAGACTGTTTTGTGAGTCATTTTAGTGATTTGTTTTGTTCTGCATTTTTACATCAACTCTTCCATTTGTTGTCTTTATGGTATATATCAGCTTCATGAAATGAAAAATGTACTAGAGATTAGGGATTGTTTGGAATGTGCTTTTGGCATTGATAAATGCCACTACTGATGTCATTAAACATTGCACAGTGTTTAAGCATAGACCCATCAAGAGTCATACTGCCTGTGTTTGTTTTTTTGTTTTTGTTTTTTTTTGACAGATTCAACTTTTTATTTTTATTTTTTTATTTTTATTTTATTTAACTTTACAATATTATATTGGTTTTGCCATATATCAAAATGAATCTGCCACAGGTATACATGTGTTCCCCATCCTGAACCCTCCTCCCACCTCCTTCCCCATACCATCCCTCTGGATCGTCCCAGTGGACCAGCCCCAAGCATCCAGTATCATGCATTGAACCTGGTCTGGTGACTCGTTTCATATATGATATTATACTTATTTTAATGCCATTCTCCCAAATCATCCCACCCTCTCCCTTCCCACAGAGTCCAAAAGACTGTTCTATACATCAGTGTCTCTTTTGCTGTCTCATACACAGGGTTATTGTTACCATCTTTCTAAATTCCATATATATGCGTTAGTATACTGTATTGGTGTTTTTCTTTCTGGCTTACTTCACTCTGTATAATAGGCTCCAGTTTCATCCACCTCATTAGAACTGATTCAAATGTATTCTTTTTAATGGCTGAGTAATACTCCATTGTGTATATGTACCACTGCTTTCTTATCCATTCATCTGCTGATGGACATCTAGGTTGCTGCCATGTCCTAGCTATTATAAACAGTGCTGCAGTGAACATTGGTGTACACGTGTCTCTTTCCCTTCTGGTTTCCTCAGTGTGTATGCCCAGCAGTGGGATTGCTGGATCATAAGGCAGTTCCATTTCCAGTTTTTTAAGGAATCTCCACACTGTTCTCCATAGTGGCTGTACTAGTTTGCATTCCCACCAACAGTGTAAGAGGGTTCCCTTTTCTCCACACCCTCTCCAGAATTTATTGCTTGTAGACTTTTGAATTGCAGCCATTCTGACTGGCGTGAAATGGTACCTCATAGCGGTTTTGATGTGCATTTCTCTGATAATGAGTGATGTTGAGCATCTTTTCATGTGTTTGTTAGCCATCTGTATGTCTTCTTTGGAGAAATGTCTATTTAGTTCTTTGGCCCATTTTTTGATTGGGTCATTTATTTTTCTGGAGTTGAGCTGTAGGAGTTGCTTGTATATTTTTGAGATTAGTTGTTTGTCTGTTGCTTCATTTGCTGTTATTTTCTCCCATTCTTAAGGCTGTCTTTTCACCTTGCTTATAGTTTCCTTTGTTGTGCAGAAGCTTTTAAGTTTAATTAGGTCCCATTTGTTTATTTTTGCTTTTATTTCCAATATTCTAGGAGGTGGGTCATAGAGGATCCTGCTGTGATGTATGTCGGAGAGTGTTTTGCCTATGTTCTCCTCTAGGAGTTTTATAGTTTCTGGTCTTACATTAGATCTTTAATCCATTTTGAGTTTATTTTTGTGTATGGTGTTAGAAAGTGCTCTAGTTTCATTCTTTTACAAGTGGCTGACCACATTTCCCAGCACCACTTGTTAATGAGATTGTCTTTAATCCATTGTATATTCTTGCCTCCTTTGTCAAAGATAAGGTGTCCATATGTGCATGGATTTATCTCTGGGCTTTCTATTTTGTTTCATTGATCTATATTTCTGTCTTTGTGCCAGTACCATACTGTCTTGATGACTGTGGCTTTGTAGTAGAGCCTGAAGTCAGGCAGGTTGATTCCTCCAGTTCCATTCTTCTTTCTTAAAATAGCCTTGGCTATTCGAGGTTTTTGGTGTTTCCATACAAATTGTGAAATTATTTGTTCTAGCTCTGTGAAGAATACCGTTGGTAGCTTGATAGGGATTGCATTGAATCTATAAATTGCTTTGGGTAGTATACTCATTTTCACTACATTGATTCTTCCAATCCATGAACATGGTATATTTCTCCATCTATTAGTGTCCTCTTTGATTTCTTTCACCAGTGTTTTATAGTTTTCTATATATAGGTCTTTAGTTTCTTTAGGTAGATATATTCCTAAGTATTTTGCCTGTGTTTGAATGCTGGCTCCATCATGCCATGGACATTTTATTTTTTTGTCCTTCTTAGGCCTCCCATTCCTAATCCACACACAAAAAAAATACCTAATGTAGGATAATCAGTGTAATGTTCCTTTGCATAGTGCCTAGTGCATAGTAATAGTTTGATAAATATTAATTACTGTTATTATTTTATAGGGGATTCCCAGGTGGCTCAGTGGTAAAGAATCTTCCTGCCAATGTAGGAGATGCAGGAGATGCCCGTTCAATCCCTGGGTCAGGAAGATCCCCTGGAGAAGGAAATGGCAACCCACTCCAGTTCTCTTGCCTGGGAAATCCTGTGGACAGAGGAGCCAGGCGGGCTACAACCCCATGGGGTTGTGGAGTCAGACACAACTGAGCGCCTGAGCACAGACATTCTTTTATAATAATTATAATTGTTTGAAATTATTACTACTATTATTTATCAGCTTTTTGGATATTTGTACTCTGATTTTTCAAAGTAATTGTACTGAAAGCCCATTTAAGAAATAAAAAATAATAGGAACATATTAAAAGGGCCCCCAGTGCTGAAATCAACAAACATTGAATGATTTTGCTGAACATCAGTGGAAAGGAGGTTAGTTTAAGTTACTATTCAAGTCTATTAGGAAATTACAATTCTAAGCCAAAATAAAGGGTTAAAAGTACATAAGCTGTTTCCTCATAAAGTTAAGAACATGGATGTTCTCACACACCTGTTTTCATAGAATAGGTATTAGCTCATTTGTCGGTTAAAATTGAGGAAAGGGTTGTAATTTCGTTTCTCCATTTGGAGTTTTTCCTTTTTGGTTCTAGTATGGATTTTAAATGCAAAGTTGATTTTCAAGTGAGGGTTAACATTTCAGCTTGATGACTGATAACTATGGTCAGAATTATAGAAAAACCACCAAAACTATGTATACAGTCATGCACAAATAGCTTGGGATTTGATACTGAAGAAATTCAGATTGAATCATGCTGCTGCACAGAGTACTGAATTGCTTTAATTTTGATCTTGTAGTAATTTACATTACTTTTAGTCCTCACTCAAACGTTCCTGGACATTACTGCCAAAATTCAAGTCTTGGTAGTTGTGATTTTGACCACGCTTTTGTGTTAAATGGGTCACCTTAATTCTAAGTGGCCAGTAGCAACAAAGAAGGTTACTTTCAGGTGTGGCTGACGTCGGCCTCATGTTATAGGAACTTCAGTCCCTGGGGTCCCATAGGGGAAGTACTAGTCTTTTTTTTTCTTATTACTTGCAGTGAAGCTAGTGCTAAACTAAAAGGCCAAGCAAAGCAGAGAAACCATATTTTCAGGTGAATCTGATAGACAGTGAAGAAGAGTTTTTCTTTGTTTTTATTGTTTCAGTAGTATTGTGTCTACTAGGAATTTATGGAATTCATAATGCCTCCTTCATAAGTAACTTTAAAAGATTTGTTATATTCTTAAATGAGGCGTTCATATTTTCTCAGAGAGCAACATTATTTTTTTGGAAAAGCAAATCATTAAAAAATGATACCTATGGAAAAATATGATTTGGTTTCACAAAATGTCTTAGTTGCCAAGTTTCCCGAATATTTTTATTGTCTGAAACCATAGTTTCATGATTTTAATTAAAAAAGGGTAGCAACACACTATGCTGTACACCTAAAACTGATCTAACATAAATCAGCTATACTTCTATTTTTTAAAAAGGGTAGCAATGTGACATATTCAGCATCGCCTTTAATTAGTACACAATGAACACTATTTCTCAAGTAGTATTTTAATATTTGACTTTGTCTTATGAACATTTTATCAAAATAAGCATTTTTTTTACTAGGTTGTTTTTAAAGGAATGAACGAACTAAAATACATTTGAGTAATTTATACAATTATTCAGTTCAGTTCAGTCGCTCAGTCATGTCTGACTCTTTGGGACCGCGTGAATCACAGCACGCCAGGCCTCCCTGTCCATCACCAACTCCTGGAGTTCACTCAGACTCATGTCCATTGAGTCGGTGATGCCATCCAGCCATCATCTTCTGTAGTCCCCTTCTCCTCCTGCCCCCAATCCCTCCCAGCAACAGAGTCTTTTCCAATGAGTCAACTCTTTGCATGAGGTGGCCAAAGTACTGGAGTTTCAGCTTTAGCATCATTCCTTCCAAAGAAATCCCAGGGCTGATCTCCTTCAGAATGGACTGGTTGGATCTCCTTGCAGTCCAAGGGACTCCCAAGAGTCTTCTCCAACACCACAGTTCAAAAGCATCAATTCTTTGATGCTCAGCATTATTAGAATCTATTTTATTTTAAGATAGAATTAGCAGTTACATTTCAATGCATTTAGATATACATCTGCTTGAAAAGTTTAGAGATTACTAAATGTAGGCTACAGTCATCAGAAATTATTTAAAGGTATGCCTGTGTGCTCAGTCGTGTCCAACTCTTTGCGACCCCATTGACTGTAGCCCACCAGGCTCCTCTGTCCATGGGATTTCCCAAGCAAGTATACTGGAATGGGTTGCCATTTCCTCTTCCAGGGGATCTCCTGCATCTCCTGTATTGGCAGGCAGATTCTTTACCACTTTCTTTACATGGAAAGCCCATTTAAAAAGTATATGTCCTTAGTCACTCAGTCGTGTTTGACTCCTTGTGACCTCTTTAGACCATAGTCCGCCAGGGTACCCTGTCCATGGGATTTTTCAGGCAAAAATACTGGAGTGGGTTGTCATTTCCTCCTCCAGGGATCTTCCTGACTCAGGGCTCGAACCCATGTCTCCTAGCCATTGGGGAAGCCCCATTTAAAAGCATAAGGGCATTTCCCATGGTTCAAAACAATTGGACGCAATCATGTCAGTTTTGATCAACCTCCCATTCCTGGCTATTGGAGGCACGTAGAATTACCGTGAAAAAAACTGAATTCATTGACTGCTGCCTAGGAGGGACAGTGATCCTGTCAGACAGCATGCAGTTTTGAGAGCTCAAATATTAGGGCACCCTTCTTGAGTCATGGTTAAGTAGACAGTTAGAGAAAGCAAATGAAAGAACAACCAAAACCTGATGATGATCTGAATTATAATCATTAGAAGGAGCTCTGGCCAAATGGTTCAACTTCTGCCTCTGGAACTGGGAGTTGGGTGGGCACAAAAAGGCAGATATCATCCATTCTTTCTGACAGCTAGATGGTGCTGAGAAGCTTTTGAATAAAACACTTTGCTAAATGAAAAAAAAAAAGTATAAAGGCATGTAAAATTTGTCATGATTCAACAGGTTTAGTGTTAAAAGCAAGATATAAAGTGGAATTAGAGTGGGATTCTAACTATGTAAGAAATCATATGTCTATAAAAATCCTGTGTAACATACATGTGCTCACATATCCAGAAGGAAAGTGTTATCAACAGTTATCTTTGGGTGACTCAAGGTTTTTCTGTATTTTCCAAAGTTTCTATAGTTGATATGAGTCTTATATTTGGTATATGCATATATTAGCTTTTTAGAAGATCAGGTATATTGTATTATGTATTTGTTTGTTTTCTATGTCTATACTTCTGTGAACATGGGAATAAAGAGTGGTGAATAGAAAGTTCCTCCTGTGGCTATTTCTTGGGTGTTGTCAAACAGGGCTCCCAGAAGTATTTTTATGCACTGTTTAATTTGGGGCTCCCAGAAACATTTTAATGTACACATTAGAAATAAGAACATACTTGTTCTCTAATTAGTTTCTGAAAGAGGAGGATCAAGGGTGACAATGCATAGGTGATAGTTTCAAGTCTAAATGAAGAAAGACTCTAGAATTTCAAAATACCATTGTCTGCATGTTTATCAATTCCCTAATCCTACTGACAAACTCCAGAGGAGAACGACTTTCTGGTTTTATAGCCAGAGACAGGGAAGCTGGAAGAACAAAAAGTTTACACAATATTCAGAAAGTAAGCCTCAGCCCGTGGCCCCTCTTCAAAGCACTAGTTTATCCAGCCACGTGTCATCCTGAAATTTGCAATGCATGATACTCAGAAGCAGCAGGTACTTTGTGGCCACTAATCCTTTTTAGCTTTGTAGGATTAGAAGTCTTCACTCAATAAAGTATAAACTTTCTTCTAATTAACTGCATCTCCTTTTCCTTCTGGGTTGGTCATAATAAAGTGTGGAAAGGTCATTGGCACGTGCGTTTCACACACACTCTTGAACTAGTTTACAAAGCTCTATTTTCAGGTGCTGCTGTTGGCTGAACTTGATTTGTTAAGAAGGCAAGAAGCTTTTCCTCATTTAAGTACTTGAGTAGTTGATGGATCCCAGTGAAGTCTCTCTGAGGGTTTGCTTTTTGATTTCTCTTTTTCGGTTTCTTGTCAATGTGGCTGGCTTCTTATTACAGAAAGAATGAGGGGAGAAAATAAAGTGCTGTAGTAAATACTGCAAAAGTAGCAGAAGGATGGCCAAAGTCATAGGGAGTAGTTCTTGACTGTGGCCGTTCCTCTCTGGAAAGACAGAATATTCAATAGTGCCCTGTGGAGCCTCACATTCCCCTGCCTCCAGGAGAGCTGGCTCAGAACTCAGCAGGCTTTGTCTTTGAGGAAGGGGAGAGGCTGCCCCAGCCCCAGGGACCAGGCAGGTGACTCTGGTTCAGCTCATGTTAACCAGAGCAGTTGACCAACAAAGACTTAGACAAAGACTTTTTTAAAAATTATACAATCATTATATATTCAGAGATAATTTAAACCTTACATAATTTTGAAAAGGAAAGATTAGCTATTTATTAAGGATATTTGCCACTGAAATGCTAGAAATCTACTCTGACTAAAATGAGACAGTCTTGAGATATTTGGCAAAAACAATTTCTGGTCAAGTTAAGTCAAAAGAGTGAAATATCTCCATCACTAAAACTGTAACTTCTCTTATGCTTTGACAGAGAAAGGGAAGCAAGATTGATAAATTACCCTAAATATTGTATATTCTAAATACATTATTTTCAGTGCTTGGGAGTAAAAGATAACCAAAGATAGAATTAAGTGTTTTTATATATCCTCACATGCTTTTCAGTTTAGAGTAATTCAAATCCAGTGTAATTCATGTGAAAAATTAAAAGACATTTCCGGGGATTAATATTTGAATGATACTGTGCCTTTGTCAAGGTGGCTAAGTTCTTAGGAAATAAACTTGGTAATCAGGCAATTATATCGAATAAAGTGGAAGCAAAGATTGTATCTTTGAAAAGTATCTAGATTTTGTATGAGTTAAATTTTGGCTGCCTGCATAATCTCTCCAAAGAGCAGATGCCCCTCAAAAACATAATTGTGAAATGAAGAGGGTACAAAATAACACATATTTCCTTAAAAGCATGTACTATCCCTTTTCTGCTTTATTTTTCCCACACTTTGAATTTGAAGATCTCTGTGTAACTCGATGATGACCAAAACAACTGGTCTAATTATTGGTAACGATCCATTTACTAACGTCATCCATATGCCGCTAGTGCTGAAGCATATTTCCTGAGTGTTGTTTTAGGTCACTCAAGCCCTTTCCAGAATTGTTCATGAGTGAGCGAACTGTTCAGCTGCAGTGTTCTCAGGGTCATGTCCTGAAGCTTTCTGTGTAGAATAATTCCATTCCCTTTTGATTAAAGGGCTCCAGCTAGCTACATCAAGATATACCCCGTGGAGATTTTGGAAATCCTTCTCACAAACTGTTCATGCTAAGAAATACCACGAAAGAACTCTGGGCCTGGGTTTCTCACTTTCTTCCAAGTAGACTGTTGGCACAACTTTCCTTGCCTCTCCTTGTCCCTCCAAGAGACGTCATGCTGACACCTTGCCCCTGCATCCTGGCACCGTGTCACTCAGGTTGCTATAGCAACAGCACACACAGGGTAACATTCCCCAGTAACTACGGCGGCTGGGACCTGAGTCAGTTGAAAAGTTCCACTGGGTTTTTATTAGCATCTGATGCAGCCCCGTGTCATCTACAGTTCCAAGCCCATCCAAGGCTCACACACAGTGATGCTCAGGACCTTCCAGTGTTAGATGGTCCAGGGACCTCTCACCGGAGTCCCTGCCATTGCTGGCTCCTTCCTGGGTGCCCCTCAGTAATACCTATAATTAGCAGCCAAGAGTAAACTCAGGTCCTGCTGCTGGAACTCCATTTCTACTGTTGTATATCCTGTGTGCTTAATAACTGTCAGTGACCTTGGTTGATAACCAAGAAGCCCCTCTTTTTACCTAGGGAACTGGTCAGTGGTTAACATCCCAGAAGACATATCTTCACCCTTGTGACTGAGAAGAACATGTGTTGAAGAATAAGGATGGAATTACTGTAATTCTCCTTGGGGATTTATGAATATGAAACATACTATTTAATATGGCTTGAAAGTGGTCCTAGAGTGACCAGTGTCATCTAATATGGGATTTGGTTTCTTTTTCAGACATGGAGATGACCTGATTGTGACTCCCTTTGCACAGGTAAGCACAGCTTGCTGCTGGACAGGTTTCTCAGTCCTCAGAAAGTTTTAATGGCAGGGATTAGTTCTGGTTCTTCATTCTAAATCAAACACAAGTACAGATACAAAGTCTGTGGTTCACTCAAGGAATCTGAAAGCAGTGCTAGAGAATATAACTTTGTCCATATTGGTCTGTTTCTTATAAATCCATAGACCCAAAGAGTATCTTTGCTTCAAATTACAAATTGCCCAAGTGACATACTTAAGTGGGACCACATTTCCTTAATTGACATAAGCACTAGAAAAGGAAAGCTGTATCATGGATTAAATTACATTTAGTATAATTAGGTACATGATTAGTGCTTGAAATTCAATATTCCAATTCAACCTGATGCTTTATTTACTCTTCTTTTAAACATGGCATTTGTCCAGAGATTTAACTGAATGGCATATTTATGTTTATGTGTTCCTTTTAGGTATACAAATCATGAAAACACTTTTAACCACATGATCCCAGAAATACTAGAAGGTGAAAAAAATCTAAAGAATTTTGGAATATAAAGTTGATAACCTGATATTCTTAGTGTAGACCAGTGCTTCTCAACTCTAGTTACACAGTAGAATTGCCTGGAAAGATTTTATCCCATGCTGTGCCTCTGATCAATTGAATCCAAAAATCTGGACCCAGGCAGTATACTTTTTAAAACCCCAGTATTTTCTCAGGGAAAGTTGAGAGCTACTGGTATGGGCAGACTAGGGATAGAATGGGATAAAACTGATTTAACCTGGGGCACGAAGCAGGTTTGGAGCAGGAAATGGCAACCCACTCCAGTATTCTTGCCTGGAGAGCCCAATGGACAGAGGAGCCTGGTAGGCTACACTCCATGGGGTCGCAGCGTCGGACACGACTGAGAGACTGAGCACATGAAGCCGGTTTAAAGTCAACACTGACTGTTAATAAGAATGATCCAGAGGGTTACAAAAATCATAATCAAGGCTAGGCTATGTCACAACTAGTGACATAAGCAGCTCACTAAGTTCTCTATGACTTTTTTCCCCAGTTGGTAAAACTGGGGACTCAGCTGGTTTAATATAGACCCCAGTCAAAGCCTTTCACCTACTCTTGCTAATGAATGTGATGGGCAAGCCTGTTCTCCTCTGTGAAATAACACAAGGCGACTTGTCTCATGAGGATATCAAGAGATTGAAGTAACACCAAGCTTATTTCTAGAAAATAAAATACTTAGTGAATTTTATGTTGTTATCACCAAGGGTTCTTTGATCTCCAAAATTTCATAATAGGTATTGTTTTTAAAAATGAATAATGGCAGTGTTTGGGTAGCAGAATCATGTATGTTTCTAACACTTTTTCAAATTTCCTGCTTTTTTTGAATTTATATTTGTTTTGGGCTATGCTGAAAAGCCTCTTGATGAAAGTGAAAGTGGAGAGTGAAAAAGTTGGCTTAAAGCTCAACATTCAGAAAACGAAGATCATGGCATCTGGTCCCACCACTTCATGGGAAATAGATGGGGAAACAGTGGAAACAGTGTCAGACTTTATTTTTCTGGGCTCCAAAATCACTACAGATGGTGACTGCAGCCATGAAATTAAAAGACGCTTACTCCTTGGAAGGAAAGTTATGACCAACCTATATAGCATATTCAAAAGCAGAGACATTACTTTGCCAACAAAGGTCCGTCTAGTCAAGGCTATGGTTTTTCCTGTGGTCATGTGTGGATGTGAGAGTTGGACTGTGAAGAAGGCTGAGCACCGAAGAATTGATGCTTTTGAACTGTGGTGTTGGAGAAGACTCTTGAGAGTCCCTTGGACTGCAAGGAGATCCAACCAGTCCATTCTGAAGGAGATCAGCCCTGGGATTTCTTTGGAAGGAATGATGCTAAAGCTGAAACTCCAGTACTTTGGCCACCTCATGCGAAGAGTTGACTCATTGGAAAAGACTCTGATGCTGGGAGGGATTGGGGGCAGGAGGAGAAGGGGACGACAGAGGATGAGATGGCTGGATGGCATCACTGACTCGATGGACGTGAGTCTGAGTGAACTCCGGGAGTTGGTGATGGACAGGAAGGCCTGGCGTGCTGCGATTCATGGGGTCACAAAGAGTCGGACACGACTGAGCGACTGATCTGATCTGATCTGATGCTGGGTCTTCATTGCTGTGCAGGCTTTTCTCTGGTTGTGACGAGCAGGGGCTACGCTTTAGTTGCAGAGTGAGGGTTTCTCACTTCAGTGGTTTCTCTTATTACTGAGAGCCCCTCTGCAGCATGTAGGATCTTCCTAGCCCAGGGATCGAACCTGCATCTCCTGCATTGGCAGGAAGAGTCTTTACCACTGAGCCACGAGGGAAATCCCAAATTTCCTGAAGTTTTTAATTGCTATAATTTAGATCAAGATTTAAGGAGTCCATAAATAGCAAAGTATGTAGTGATATTTTTTATTAATGCAGGCTATTAAAAATAGAAGAATACCACCACCACCCCTTTTGGAAGTTTAATGTCTCATTTGCTTAAAAGTTTGCTGGAGGTCATTAGTTCTTTCTGATAATTATATTTCTATGTTAAAAAAATTTACAATTGTGTTTCATCATATTTTGTGATAATAAAATCATACAAAGCTAAGGACTTTTAATTGATAGCTGTCAAAAACCCGTAACTTTATATCTAAAGCTCAGTAACAGTAAATCAGGTAAAATAATATATAAATAACCATCATCAAATGTAAAAACAATCATTCCAACCTGAGTATATTTAGGTCACTATTCTAACTAAAACCTCTAGGTGTTGTCGTAAGAAAAATACACTTAAATATGTAGTAAAATGTGAAAAAAAGTAATCTGTATATCTTATATCAAGTAGTATGTGTTAGTCTCCCACTAATTGATCGATAAATTTCAACTTGAACCTTGCCATTAACACTCTTCAATTTTAAGGAAATCTAGTCTTTTACATATCAGACATTTTCTGTAGAGTATTATAATTGATATACTGAGAAATATATTATGTAAAATATCACTTAATCTATGTCAATGAACTGTTTAACTAGGATGTGTACTTACTAATAATACCCTTGAAATTGCATCTTTGAATAAAAAACAGTCTGTATAATTTGTGGGTATATATGATGCCTGAATCATATATAGATTCTTGGAATCTACTTAGGAAAGTTTATGATTAGCTTAATGATTCATATCACCTTATGGAAGGTAGTTATTGCCCCAAGGCTGCAGATTCTTTTTAAGGGCTTCATCACAGCTTTCACAAATGACCTTTTATATATAATCTAAAAAACTCTATGTATGTATGTGTTACTTGCTCAGTTGTGTCCAACTCTTTGCGATCCCACAAACTATAACCCGCCAGGCTCCTCTGTCCATGGGATTCTCCAGGCAAGAACACTGTAGTGGGTTGCCATTCTGCTTTTCGACCCAGAGATCAAACCCAGATCTCCTGCACTGCAGACAGATTCTTTACTGTCTGAACTACAGGGAATTCCCTCCTCAAAGTTTTAGTATAGGCTGGAGTATTCACCATTTAATGCTAAATACTAAATGCTTAAATGGTAAGATGTTTTTGTCACTTGAGTTGAAACCAATATTATTGGTCAACTATAGCATAGTTGGCTTTCACCAATAGACAGAGAAGACTGTAGACATTTAACAGGTCACTCAGGGAAGTGTTGAAATAGGCCAAAAAAATTCCCCTTGTTCCCAACATGCTTTGGAGTTGCTAATTTCACACTAGATTATTCCAATGAAAAAAGCCATACTACTTTCAAAATAAAACCTTTGGCATAGAAAAAATAAATATGAGTAAAAGGAAGAAAAAGAAAAGTTTCTATAATTCTAAACCCTAAAAGACTGACATTTTACTTTCTACCCCTTTCAGTTTATTTTCCTGTGTGTATTTGTTGTCGTTGTTCAGTAACTAAGTTGTGTCCGACTCTTTCCATCCCATAAACCAGAGCACACCAGGCTTCCCTGTCCTTCAACATTTCCCGGAGTTTGCTCACACTCATGTCCATTGGGTTGGTGATGCCATCTAACCATCTTGTCCTCTATCACCCTTTTCTCCTGCCCTCCATCTTTCCCAGCATCAGGGTCTTTTCCGGTGAGTTGGTTCTTCACATCTGGTGGCCAAAGTATTGGAACTTCAGCGAAAGTCCTTCCAGTGAATATTCAGGGTTGATTTCCTGTGTGTATTTTCCTTCTCATAATTCTTTAAAATGGGCCTCCTGCTGTCTCAGCTGCTCAGTGGCTCCTTCCAAGCCCATCTCATTGTCCGCCTCTTCTTGAGAACTCATTTCTTCATGCTTTGCCTTCATCTCCAAAGCATGAAAGGATCCCTCCCTGTGGTTTCCCAGCCACAGTTTCCTGTGAAGTGAAGAGAATAAAATCTTAGGTTATGAGAGAAATTGGGAAGATGTGCAAGGTCATATTCTACTTTGATGGACAGAGCTGAACCTAAAGCATTGAGCATAGACATAACCTTCAGCAAAGATCCTCCACTCCCCCTCCATATTCTGTTCCCAAGTCTGTAACACTGTCAGGGTTAGAAATTCTTGCTGGTGTTCAATCTAAACACATTTCCACTTCTAGTTTCTTATGTTTCCCCCTGTAAGTTCAGAATCTTTTTGCTCCCCAGGAAAATAACAGCTCTAAATACTTTATTGTTTTACATTTGAAATATTCTCCTGTGCTTATGCTGAAATCTTTGGGTTTGGGTATTTCCTTAGAGTAAGTGTTGACAGGAATGGTGTCATGTCACCTGATGCCACTTAGCAGCTGACATTTTCCTCCCAAGGGTGAAGTCTCAGTTTGGCCAGAGATCTTGAGGGGCCAAGGAACACCAAGGAGGCACAACACTGATGCAGTACCGGGAACCCTGCTTTGTAATCAGTTGCCTCTGGCCCCACCTTTTCCGTTATTTGTATCACATCATGAATGACCGCCTTGTAAAATTCTTAGTCAATCAGAATCCTCCCCTGGAAGTGTGCAGTATTCAAAGAAGCAGAATCTTTAGTTCAACAAAGGACAGAAAATATCCAGATATTATCTTGTATCCCACACCCTCACATCATTCAGATGGAGCAAGATATACTTGATTTAAAAGTACAGAGTAGGAACAGCCAAGTCATTTCACCTTTACTCTTACCGAAATTACAGCACCTAGGGTAATTTTAGGAAAAACGTGGTGGTTATTAACCTTGTAGAACATTACTATCCCATGGTAATGGGACATTGTTGATTTTTTAAAAAAACATTACTATCCCATGGTAATGGGACATTGTTGATTTTTTAAAAATGCCTCTGTATGTCTTTTCCCCGTTTAACCCAGAAATAGCAATATTGTGGTCTTGTCGTTGAATCCAATAGGATCTCCTTGTTTCTTTCTCTGAGAAAGAAGAAAATCATCAGATTTCAGTTGTTTCTACCTGTTGGGTTTTTTTATCCTTCATTAAAATAAATTTCAGTAGCATGTTCTAGAAATTGGGGTTGAACTATATGAAATTATCAATATTCAACCTTTGCTGGCATACAAAGACAGCAAGTTCGTATAGTTTAACCAAACATAACTTGGAAAGAGATTTTCTGCCAAAATGACCTTTCTATCTTGTAAATAATCACAATTTGGCTTCACTATTTTTTCTGGAAGCAAAACCAAGACAAAGAGTTCTTTCTCCCTCCTCAGCCCCTCCGCCCCACCGGATCTAAGGCCTGTGGCAACTCATGGTCTATGTTTTAATGCCATCTAGTGGCTTAACGTGTATCCGAAATGAAAAAATCCTCAAAGCTATTCTTGGTTGTTATTTTATCAAGCAGGAGTTTTTAACAGGCCCGTCATTGCCATATTCTTTTTTTAAGCAATCTCCTTTTTAAGTCTTTTCCAGAAATTATTAATATAGAAGTACACGTTCCTTTTATGTGGGTACGTTCAGATGTTTAACTTTTTAATGAAATCCACATTCGTCTGCCATTTTCAGGGAATCTTTTTGGTTAATAAATGTTAAGAAATACCTAAGAAAGGGGACTTCTCCCAACAGTCCAGTGGTTAAGACTTTTCCCTTCTACTGCAGGGAACACAGGGAGCAGGGGCCAGGGAACGAAGATGTTTCATGCTGTGTGCTGCAGTCAAAGAAAAAAACCCCAAGAAAGTCTTAGATTAATGTGTGTAAATAACATTTGATCCCTCTTACAGGCCAATACAACTGTGTGCAAAAGTTTCCATATCAGTGTCCTAATTATCTTTTCTAAAATGTTCTCCTCTTTCCCAATGTATTTTGACCTTGAATCATTATGCTTTTGCTTGGAGGGGCAGAAGAAAAAGAAATGACCCTAATTTTGTAACCATTGAGCTGTTAATGTGGGAGAAAAACCTCAGGGACCTTTTGGCTAGTAATCATTAAAGACTGATGAAAACTATTGGAGTGTTAGAGCTCTGAATACAGCGCTTAAAGGTTTGAATTCAAGGGGCATGAGAGCTGCTCTGTAACAAAAGTGAATAATTAAACCCTAACTCAGGGGCTTGTGTGAAACTGTTTCTGGTTCTTCCCCTACAACCTGAAGCAGTAGATGCTTCACTCTTTGTGTTCTCCAATGCCAGTGAGAAACCGAGAAGTCTAACACAGCGCCTTTGGGTTGTGTCATCCAGGATCACTGAACTTGGCCCAGGGCAACACCGCTTGTAACATTTGATTGGCACTTCTATTTATACTTCTGCTGGTATCACAAATGTCATGATGCAGAAGATAATAGTTAATGCTTAATATAA
This sequence comes from Bubalus kerabau, assembly GCF_029407905.1. Classification (NCBI taxonomy): domain Eukaryota; kingdom Metazoa; phylum Chordata; class Mammalia; order Artiodactyla; family Bovidae; genus Bubalus; species Bubalus kerabau. Next base: position 22,013,980 of record NC_073641.1, read on the forward strand.
CATTATGAAATGTTATTTGCCCTCAGTTCAGTTCAGTTCAGTCGTTCAGTTGTGTCTGACTCTGCGACTCCATGGACTGCAACAAGCCAGGCTTCCCTGTGCATCACCAACTCCCAGAGTTTACTCAAACTCACGTCCATCAAGTCGGTGATGCCATCCAACCATCTCATCCTCTGTCGTCCCCCTTCTCCTCCCACCTTCAATCATTCCCAGCATCAGTGTCTTTTCAAATCAGTCAGTTCTTCGCATCAGGTGGCCAAAGTATTGGAGTTTCAGCTTCAACATCAGTCCTTCCAATGAATATTCAGGACTGATTTTATTTAGGATGGACCGGTTGGATCTCTCTGCTGTCCGAGGGACTCTCAAGAGTCTTCTCCAACACCACAGTTCAAAAGCATCAATTCTTCAGCGCTCAGCTTTCTTTATAGCCCAGCTCTCACATCCATACATGACTACTGGAAAAACCGTGGCTTTGACTAGACAGACCTTTGTTGGCAAAGTAATGTCTTTGCTTTTTAATATGCTGTCTAGATTGGTCATAGCTTTTCTTCCAAGGAGCAAGCATCTTTAATTTCATGGCTGCAGTCACCATCTGCAATGAATTTGGAGCCCCCAAAAATAAAGGCTCTCACTTTTTCCGCTGTTTCCCCATCTATTTGCCATGAAGTGATGCAACCAGATGCCATGATCTTAGTTTTCTGAATGTTGAGTTTTAAGCCAACTTTTTCACTCTCTTTCACTTTCATCAAGAGACTCTTTAGTTCTTTGCTTTCTGCCCTACTGTCTGCCCTGCTATTTGTCTTACTACAAGAAAAATAATGTAATACTCACACCCATGGGGAACAATATAGCTACCAGGTTATTTACTGGCAGTGTTTGTAAAACTGAAATTTAGGAGACAATCTAGACGTCAACTAATGACATATATACACTACCGTGTATAATATAAATAGCTAGTGAGAAGCTGATGTATAGCATAGGGAGCTCAGCTCATGTTCTATAATCACCTAGATGGGTGGAATGGGGAGGTGGGAGGAGGCTGAACAAGGACGGGGTATATGTATACTTACAACTGATTCACCTTGTTGTACAACAGAAACTAGCACAACATTGTAAAGCAATTATACTCTAATCAAAAAATAAATTAAAAATAAAGTCAGTGAGGAGAGGGGACAGGCAGCTGAATGGGGGGGCCTAAAAGGGAAATTTCTTTCTTCACTTTTTATTTTGAAATATTTCACCCATATAAGAGAAATTATCTAGTGACTTTCCGAAATACAAGAATAAAAATCAGCAGTTTAAGAAATAGAACAGTGCCAATATTTTAATGCCCTGAGTATCCCTCCCAGAGCCCATCTATCTGCCTTCTCTCAGAAATAATAATTTTGATGTTTATCTTTGTTATTGAGAAGGAGACAGTTTACTTTTGTTTAAACTTTGTACCATGTGAAGATACAGATTATGCAAAAATAAATACAAAATTTAAAAATTAAATTTAAATTTAAAAAACAATAAAATTATCTAATTTAATATCTTTATTATAACAAAAGCAGAAACCTTTACACAGAAAAACAAGTGGAGTATGTCTCTCATGAAGTAATGCTTGCTTTCAAGTGAGCATAGAACATGAATTACCTGTGATACTATTTCTATTTGTCCAGCTGTCAGATGCAGTGTACTTAACGTAACTTATTAAAAATGAAGTTCTCAGAGTTCTCAAGTTAACATTTTGCCTAGAACAAGGATCAACCGGAGGGGGGTATAATAATCTTATTCAAAATGCTGTATTAGTGTATTTGATATTCAATTCTTAAAGCATAAATTTAGCCCGCATGGTTTAATGACAGTGGATCATTTGTCAGAATTCTTTCTGCATCATTCAAGATTTCATGCTTAATAAAAGACATCATGGTTTGATGTCAGCAGTTGGCTATTTGAGTACTTCGTCATAGGCAGCATGACCTTTCAGCTCTGTGAGTTGTTTATATGCAATAGTGAGCCAGATTTTTCCAGTAACTGAGTTCATCGTGATTGGCACCTTAGGAAACATCATTAACTCCTGATGCTGTAGGTCACTCCCTGTGCGTGCTCACTCGTGTCTGACTCTGGGACCTCATGGACTGTAGCCGGCCAAGCATCTCTGTCCATGGGATTTTCCCGGCAAGAATACTGGAGTGGGTTGCCATTTCCTTCTTCAGGGGATCTTCCTGACCCAGGGATCAAACCTCATCTCCTAAGTCTCCTTCATTGGCAGGCAGATTCTTTACCACTGAGCCACCTGGGAAGTCACTGTCCCAGGGCATAAACAGTTTCCCAGTGACTTACAAGAATTAATGCCAGATTCAAAAATATCTGAGATATTTTTGTCTTAAAATTTAGACTGACTTTAGTCTAGGTCAGTGCCAAATGACAAAATTCTGGAAACAGTTTTGGAACTGTTGGAGCAATTATAAAAAATTCACCCCAACAGTGTATTGTTGGTGATAGGCCTTAAGTAAGTTTCCTGTGCACACACCAAATCATTACATAGACTGTCGCCATAATGGGCTAATAGTCACTGAGTGCCTTCTGTTTGCCAAGCATTGTTCTTGGCACCTAACCAGCCATGTCACTTCATTTTCATGGCAACCCTGTGAGGTAGATGTTACTATGCATGCGTGTGTGCTCAGTCGCTTCAGTCATATCCGACTCTGCGATCCATGAACTGTAGCCCGCCAGGCTCCTCTGTCCATGGAATTCTCCAGGCAAGAATACTGGAGTGGGTTGATATGCCCTCCTCCAGCGGATCTTCCCAGCCTAGGAATCAAACCCATATCACCTGTGTTTCCTGTATTGCAGGCAGGTTCTTTACCCACTGAGCCACCTGGAAAGCCCAGATGTTACTATAAAACCTGTTGGTCACTCAGTCATGTCCGACTCTTTGCAATTCCATGGATTGTAGCCCTCCAGGCTCCTCTGCCCATGGAATTCTCCAGGCAGGAATATTGGAGTGGGTTGCCATTCCCTTCTCCAGGGGATCTTCCTGATCCAGGGATCGAGCATGGGTCTCCTGCATTGCAGGCAGGCTCTTTACCATCTGAGCCATCAGGGAAGTCCAGATGTTACTATACTGATTTACAGATGAGAAACTTAGGGTCAAAGAGACGGTAGAATTTTGTAAGTTCACACATTGACTATGTAAGAGAGCCAGGCAACCTGGGTTGTTATGTGGTACCTAATGAGACATCTGAAATATATATTCTAGATAAACATGCTGGTTGTCACCCAGATGACCCATAATATAGGGTCTAATATAGACCCATAATATAGGGTAATGGCAACCCACTCCAGTACTCTTGCCTGGAAAATCTCATGGGCAAAGGAGCCTGGTGGGCTGCAGTCCATGGGGTCGTGAAGAGTCGGACACGACTGAGCGACTTCACTTTCACTTTTCACTTTCATGCATTGGAGAAGGAAATGGCAACCCACTCCAGTGTTCTTGCCTGGAGAATCCCAGGGACGGGGGAGCTTGGTGGGCTGCTGTCTATGGGGTCGCACAGAGTCGGACACGACTGAAGCGACTTAGCAGCAGCAGCAGCAGCATAGACCCATAATATAGGAGTCTAATATAGACTCCACCCTGGGGAGACTTGTCCATTCTAGGAGAAAGTGAGGCGGGTAGATGGAGATACAGTACTCTTGTCACTTCTCTCTCCTGGTCTTTAGATTCTTTTGCCACTTTATAGTTTCACTACAAGTAGAAAAAGGAAGAGTTATTAGAGACAGTGGGATCCATTGGTACCTGTATATGTTTGTGTCCATGTACTCATTTATTCAACAAATTTGTCTTGAGTATCTTCTGTGGGCCGGACACTGTACACATCCAGAGCAGTCTCATTTTGCTTGAGACCTTATAATTCATGATTCAGATAACCTTAATGAAGAAGAGAATCTCTGTTTACTAGAATAGCTATGTGGTAAAGGTGAGAAAACAATTTAAAGTATACTTAGTTTGCTGACTTCAAGACTGTAGCATTCTTGGTGAAGGTACTGAGGATAATTTTGTTTTACATTTTTTACCTAAAGTGAGACTTTAATATTTTACATGATGTGATTTCAAATTTATATAAAATGCAACAGCAGCCCTCTCTATATATTTCCTGGGATACTGTTTTACTGACTGGGGAATCCAGCAATACTATGAAAACTGCTGCTAATATCACCATATTCATAGACAGTGTGGACCAATATCTGGAAAATCCCTAAGTCTGGCCTCTCTGGATTTCACATAGATCCATGTCACCTTCACCAGGTGCTAGGAGATTCTTCAGTACAATATGAAGCTAAGTTGCAAGCAATATTAAACTTTCCCTTAGCAAACTGTTTTTAAAAATCACCAAACCATTTCATATTGCATTAAAGAGGGCCTTATGTCAAGAAGTTTAAGTAATCCTTTTTTCTTGTAGGTCTTGGCCAGCCTGAGAACTGTACGAAACAACTTTGCTGCATTGACTAATTTGCAAGACCGAGCACCTAGCAAGTAAGTTATTCTTTTTACCCCCACCTTCCAGCCAACCTTTTAAATAGTGTTTTCTCAGTTTGATTGAGCTCAAAGCAATGTATTAGATTTCTCTGAATCATTGCCATGGTGTCTAACCATTTACACTAAGTCATATGAAGTCCTGTTAATTTACTATAAATACTTTGGAGTGATGGTTCTCATATCAGAAATGAATCAGGATGACAAATAAATATGGTGATTCCATCTGTCAGAGATCACCTGGCATGATCAGTCCTCTGCCTAGTCACACACAGGGTAACTTTATAGTTTGGGCTTACTTCATAAATTAATCATTGACAAATAATGTCATCAAGACTTGAAGTTAACCCAAAGGCATCCTCTCAATTCTCAGGCGTGTGTGTTAGTCTCTCAGTTGTGTCTGACTGCTTACAACTCTGTGGACTGCAGCCCTCCAGGCTCCTCTGTCCATGGGATTCTCCAGGCAAGAATACTGGAATGGGTTGCTATTCCCTTCTCCAGGGGATCTTCCTGACCCAGGGATTGAACCCCAGTCTCCCACATCGAAGGCAGATTCTTTACTGTCTGAGCCACGAGAGAAGACTCATATCACAGGAAAGATCTCTAATTCTCCTGCTGTTACTGACTCGGATCAGCAGTTAACAAAATTGGGACTTATGGGATGACAGGGGAAGGAAGTATTTGAAAGAGAGAAAGATGAGAAGGAAAATAACTATAACTCAGGGGTTCTAATAAAGATGGGAAATGAAACAAAAGAGAAAATTAATTTTCCAATATTAAATGGAAAACTGATTAGTTATTCACATTCCATTTTTGTGATAACCTATTATGAATAATGAGGGCTTCCGAGGTGGCTCAGTGCTAAAGAATCCACCTGCCAAGGAGGAGACTCAGGTTCAATCCCTGGGTCTGTAAAATCCCCTGCAACCCACTCCAGTATTCTTGCCTGGGAAATCCCATGGACAAAGGAGCCTGGTGGGCTACAGTCCATGGGCACAACAAAGCAACTAAACAACAATAACATTATGAATAATACAATATTGTCATTAAAATATCAACTCTAAAGAATTTTTGAGGAAAAAAATTCCTTAAATCAATATTAAGAGAAAAGTGAATCAAAATGTATTTGAACTTATCTATGCATATAAAATTTTGTTGTAATTACTACTTCTTTTTTTTTTTTTTTTTTTTTTTTTAATTTTATTTTATTTTTAAACTTTACATAACTGTATTAGATTTGCCAAATATCAAAATGAATCCGCCACAGGTATACATGTGTTCCCCATCCTGAACCCTCCTCCCTCCTCCCTCCCCATTCCATCCCTCTGGGTCGTCCCAGTGCACCAGCCCCAAGCATCCAGTATCGTGCATCGAACCTGGACTGGCAACTCATTTCATACATGATATTTACATGTTTCAATGCCATTCTCCCAAATCTTCCCACCCTCTCCCTCTCCCACAGAGTCCATAAGACTGTTCTATACATCAGTGTCTCTTTTGCTGTCTCGTACACAGGGTTATTGTTACCCTCTTTCTAAATTCCATATATATGCGTTAGTATACTGTATTGGTGTTTTTCTTTCTGGCTTACTTCACTCTGTATAATAGGCTCCAGTTTCATCCACCTCATTAGAACTGATTCAAATGTATTCTTTTTAATGGCTGAATAATACTCCATTGTGTATATGTACCACAGCTTTCTTATCCATTCATCTGCTGATGGACATCTAGGTTGCTTCCATGTCCTGGCTATTATAAACAGTGCTGCGATGAACATTGGCGTACTCGTGTCTCTTTCCCTTCTGGTTTTCTCAGTGTGTATGCCCAGCAGTGGGATTGCTGGATCATAAGGCATGTCTATTTCCAGTTTTTTAAGGAATCTCCACACTGTTCTCCATAGTGGCTGCACTAGTTTGCATTCCCACCAACAGTGTAAGAGGGTTCCCTTTTCTCCACACCCTCTCCAGCATTTATTACTTGTAGACTTTTGGATTGCAGCCATTCTGACTGGTGTGAAATGGTACCTCATAGTGGTTTTGATTTGCATTTCTCTGATAATGAGTGATGTTGAGCATCTTTTCATGTGTTTGTTAGCCATCTTTATGTCTTCTTTGGAGAAATGTCTATTTAGTTCTTTGGCCCATTTTTTGATTGGGTCATTTATTTTTCTGGAGTTGAGCTGTAGGAGTTGCTTGTATATTCTCGAGATTAGTTGTTTGTCAGTTGCTTCATTTGCTATTATCTTCTCCCATTCTGAAGGCTGTCTTTTCACCTTGCTAATAGTTTCCTTTGATGTGCAGAAGCTTTTAAGGTTAATTAGGTCCCATTTGTTTATTTTTGCTTTTATTTCCAATATTCTGGGAGGTGGGTCATAGAGGATCCTGCTGTGATGTATGTCAGAGAGTGTTTTGCCTATGTTCTCCTCTAGGAGTTTTATAGTTTCTGGTCTTACGTTTAGATCTTTAATCCATTTTGAGTTTATTTTTGTGTATGGTGTTAGAAAGTGTTCTAGTTTCATTCTTTTACAAGTGGTTGACCAGAGTTCCCAGCACCACTTGTTAAAGAGATTGTCTTTAATCCATTGTATATTCTTGCCTCCTTTGTCGAAGATAAGGTGTCCATATGTGCGTGGATTTATCTCTGGGCTTTCTATTTTGTTCCATTGATCTATATTTCTGTCTTTGTGCCAGTACCATACTGTCTTGATAACTGTGGCTTTGTAGTAGAGCCTGAAGTCAGGTATGTAATTACTACTTCTTAAAGAACACACAGACAAAATCTAAACTTTCCATCCCATAATAGCAGAATCTACCTCCCAAATTCACTTTTCCTGTGACTAAAAAAAGCTCTGGCCCTTATGCCCATACTTTCTGTGACAGAACAAGGTTTAAATTTAAAAAATCAGTATAAATGCCACAATGCAAATAATTGGAATGGAACTCAGAAGGTTCAGTTGACTTTCACATTTTTGCAGGTAATGCAATTTTGCAGTCCTATTCCCTCAGCCTAAGCATTTCTCACCTCCCTCTTCCCCTCTTCATCCACTGGGCTAACTGTAATTCATTCTTTAGGTTACAGCTTAAAATGTAATTTCATTTGGGGTACTATCTCTAAGTAACACCCCACATGCATCCACACCCACGGGACCCAACCCGGGTGGTGTGCCTATCCATCACCTTCTGATTACATTCTGCCCTTCACCCCTATTTTAGCACATTCCTCTCAGTATTCCAGTTGCCTGTTCTCTTGTCTGAATGCTGCTTAAGAATTTCAGGTCCCAGAAAGCAGAGGTTGTATCTGGTTCATTTTTGAATTCCCAGTGCCTAGTGTAATATCCAGCACAGTCGTTATTCTGCACGTACTTGACGACTGGAAGGGTGACACAGAAATCCAGCTTGGGAAGCCTAAGGGTGTGTTTCAGGCTGCGTGTTCATTACCAAACGTGTCTCCATGTTCCAAGCCCCCTTCGTGCTTTTGGCATTTGGCAGCTTCCAAGTTCCATCACCTTCTCTTTGGAAAGTCGCAGCTCTGAAGGAGAAATGAAGTTACTGGTGTCCCTTCTAAACTTTTCAACCTCAATTTTTATCCAGGAAATTGAGATTTTTGTCTTTGGAAGGTGAACAAAAAGCTTTGTAACTAATTCCTTTTACGCTTCCTTCAGCCTTGGTCATTTGAGTAGCAGCGTCTGTACCTGTGGGCAGGCAGACAGTTGTTCAGCAGGCATGACGGCATCAGGCTAGTCTTTCTGTCCCCAGAGAGATGATCTGAGGCCTCTTCTATATGAGACAAAGGTTTTCAACTGACTCACAGGGGCAAAACAGATTAAAATGGAAAAGAGCAGCTAAGAGGAGGGTAGAAAAACATAATTTATGCCTGAACTTGACCAGCCTTACAGTGCCCTGGGTGAAGTCAAATTAAACAGTATTACCTGGTAGACTTGTTTTTCTGGGCTTCCCAGGTGGCTTAGTGGTACAGAATCTGCCTGTAAATGCAAGAGACACAGGAGACATGGGTTTTTTCCCCTGGGTCCGGAAGATCCCTGGAGTAGGACATGACTACCCACTCCAGGTTTCTTTACTGGAAAATCCCATGGACAGAGGAGGCTGGCAGGGTGCAAAGAGAGAGACATGACTGAACACACAGAACACAAAGGTATTTGTAGTCTCTCTTTTGATTGAAACAGATTTGTACCTTCTTTATGGCTTCAAACCCAATCAGCCTTCTCAGGTATCAGAATAGTAGGACTCAGTCTACACACAGATAAACTCTATTCTATTCAGTGATAGCAAAAATGGATATGGCAAAATGGTTCATCACATCATGACTTGAGGGAACCATAATTTCCCACTGGGTACTCACAATGCCACTAGAACACTCCCAAGCCCACCCTTGGATTTTGTGGAAGTATATGCTAGGGGCTTCCCTGGTATCTCAGCTGGTAAAGAATCTGCCTGCAATGCAGGAGACACGGGTTCAATCCCTGGGTTGGGAAGATCCCCTGGAGAAGGGAATGGGTACCCACTCCAATATTCTTGCCTGGAGAATTCTATGGACAGAGTAGCCTGGCGGGCTACAATCCATGGGGTCATAAAGAGTTGGACATAACTGAGCGACTTTCACTGCACTAGCTTGCATAATCCACCATTTCTGAATCCTACAAGAAGTGCGTTTGGAAGGATATATCTGAAGCCCTGACCCCTGCAAGCCCTCACTTGCTCACAGCTGACTTTTGGTAACTTGCTGCTAGTTCCTGTCCCCCTGCTCTTCCTTGTCCTTGAGATTTTCCATTCCAGAAGTGAGTTCTGGCTCATTCTTTGTTAAATGATTTATCACTGTAGCCATGGATCAAATGATTAATATTTTCTGCTGTTGTTACTTGAAATATCAAGTTTCCAAGTGCCAGTTGTAGGGTTGATATCAAAAGAAGATAATAAGTAACAAGCCCATGATTTGGTTTTCAAAACTATAGAAATGTTTTAGAAAATATTTCTTTGATACCTTTTCCAGACAAAATCAATACCTCCTAAATTTTCACAGCTGCTACTACTAAATCGCTTCAGTCGTGTCCGACTCTGTGCGACCCCAGAGACGGCAGCCCACCAGTCTCCCCCGTCCCTGGGATTCTCCAGGCAAGAACACTGGAGTGGTTTGCCATTTCCTTCTCCAATGCATGAAAGTAAAAAGTGAAAATGAAGTCGCTCAGTTGTGTCCGACTCCCAGTGACCTCACGGACTGAAGCCCACCAGGCTCCTCCGTCCATGGGATTTCCCAGGCAAGAATACTGCAGTGGGTTGCCATTTCCTTCTCCAGGGACCTTCCTGACTCAGGGATCGAACCTGCAACTCCTGCGTGTCCTGCATTAGCAGGTGGATTCTTCACCCCTGAGCCACCAGGGAAGCCCAGTCATTATACAAATGATTTGAATAATAAACTCTCAGCAAATAGATGACTATTGGTATATAGACCAGAACTATTTCAAAGGCAATGGCAACCCACTCCAGTACTCTTGCCTGGAAAATCCCATGGATGGAGGGGCCTGGTAGGCTGCAGTCCATGGGGGTCACTTGGAGTCGGATTCGACTGAGCGACTTCACTTTCACTTTTCACTTTCATGCATTGGAGAAGGCAATGGCAACCCACTCCAGTGTTCTTGCCTGGAGAATCCCAGGGACAGGGAGCCTGGTGGGCTGCCGTCTATGGGGTTGCACAGAGTCAGATACGACTGAAGCGACTTAGCAGCAGCAGCAGTTTTAAACATTAACCTTTCTTTTTAATGAAGCATTAATTAAGTTTCATAATAAAAACTAAAATGACTCAGAAGTTAACTTTGGTGCATTTGCAATCAAATGAATGCAAAATTTCAGTCCCAAACTGATATCAGTAAATTTAAGAGCAATGAAACATAGTCAGAGGCTGACTGGAACCCAGGCAGTGGGAATTTAAAAAGTACCAGACTGCTTTCCCCATGTACCTCCCAGCCCTGCTAAGACATCATTCATCTCAGGAAGGCAGATTGGACCAAGGCTCTGCAGGAACCTGCCATCTGCAGAGGTTCCACAAAAGCTGCCTGAAAAATAAGGCAACAGAGTAGAGCACAGGGCACTGGAATCACAAATCTCAGCTTTCTTACTTTGAAGAAGCCATTTAAATTTCCAAAGCTTGTGTTTTCCTCATTGGTAAAATGGGAACAATGAAACTGTCTACCTTAAGCTTTGTTGTAAGGATTAAATGAGATCATCCATCTAAAGTGCTCATTTAGCAAAATGTCCGACACACAGATCAGTTCAGTTCAGTTGCTCAGTCGTGTCCGACTCTTTGCGACCCCATGAATCGCAGCACGCCAGGCCTCCCTGTCCATCACCAACTCCCGGAGTTCACCTTAACTTTGTCCATCCAGTCGGTGATGCCATCCAGCCATCTCATCCTCTGTCATCCCCTTCTCCTCCTGCCCCCAATCCCTCCCAGCATCAGAGTCTTTTCTGATGAGTCAACTCTTCGCATGAGGTGGCCAAAGTACTGGAGTTTCAGCTTTAGCATCAGTCCTTCCAAAGAACAGCCAGGACTGATCTCCTTTAGAATGGACTGGCTGGATCTCCTTACATTAAGCCCTTAGTAAGGGTTAGCCACTACTGGACCTACCAAAACAACCCCCCAAAATGAAAACAAACACTTTTGAGACATCTTTGAATGTATCTATTTTATAAAATGTTTTAAATATCACTATTTTTAAGAGCTTTCAATTGTAGTAACTTCATTTTTTTTAATTGGAGAATAATTGCTTTACAATGTTGTGTTGATTTCTGCCATACAACAGGGATCAGTCGTAAGTATGTGTGTGTATCCCCTCTCCCTTTAGCCTTCCTGCCACATGCCCCTACACCTCTAGGCCATCACAGAGTGATAACACCTTTATAAAATTACATTTCAACAAAATTTAAGATTCTATAAGTGATATTTTCTTCAACATAATTTATTAAATACTGAATACATTGAACTGGGCTCTGCAGGGAATACAGATTAATCATATGGCATTTTTTTTTTTTTTTTACACCAAAGGGTTTATAATCATCTTGTGAAACTTCACCAACATCTGAAAAATTAGAGACTACTAAATAAGACTGACTTAAGTACCCTTATAGTGTTTCTAAAATCTCAACAGGATCTATTTGGGCCAGTTGTTAATATACCTTTCTAACAAATGTATCAGAGATGTTTCTTAATATAAGAAAATGGGAAAAAGTTGAAGCAGGTTCTCTAAGTGTAATATAGTTTACAAGGAATCATTCACTTCTGATAATGTATAGGTAATCATGTCAAGTTATGCAAAAATAAAAGTTTCATAACATTGCATTAGAGAAACCAGTTGTAGACTCGCTGCTTTTTCAAGTTCAGAAAGTCAGTGTTTGCTCTGTAAGCCTTGGCTTAATTGAATACGGTCAGTCAATAAAGACTTCCTCTTCTCTCATGTCTCTGTGACCTTTACATCAGCTTTATTTACCCCAAAGTCTATCACAACGAGATTTAGCTTTTTTTTTTTTTTTTTTTGATCTGAACTATAGTACAAAGGGTGCATAGGAATTTGACTGACTAGCATGAAAAAAATCTTCATTTGCTTATCCTAACTTAAAAATAATCCTTACATTTAAATGGTGTATTTGAAATGACTCAGAGAGTCCCGAAACCAACAAAATATCACATATTTACGGCTCTGTGTTTTTCTCTCTTTGTCAGAAGATCACCCATGTGCAACCAACCATCCATCAATAAAGCCACCCTAACAGGTAAGAAAGATCTGGGAGATTATTCTTTTCACGTCTAGGAAAAAAGCATATTTTCCAAGATTCCACCTAATTATTATAGTACCAGTTTTTTCTGCAGTTTTAAAGTATTTAAGAAATTAATCCTTTCCTCTTTATCATCTCATTTCTCTCATTGATGTCACAAGCTGTCCATTTTAAGCTGTTGGTAAAACTTAACTAATGTGCCTTTTTTAAAAAAAAACAAAAACAATTAAATTTGTACTCCTACTCAGTTGAGCGTTGCTCATTCATATCTTGAGAGGTAGCATTACCTTAAAAGTGTTGAACATGTTGTTTCTGAGCTTGTGTTATCATCATTTTGTTAATATATGCTAGTTTGGTTTAATGAAAGTCAGAACATAAATAAAAGTTACCTTCTTGTTTAATCAATACCCCAATTGTGTGTAGGAAGGAACGCCATTCCAATACTCCCACTTTCGGCCCATAGAGTTGAGATTAAATTCAATTTGGGAGAGGAGAGAAGAAGTAATTATATAATAGCTGAAAGTTCAATGAGATCAAAAGAACAGATGTTTGGGGAAGAGAAGTGGATGGAAGGGTGAAGGGTGTAAAGGGCAGAAGAATAAAATTACTCCAATTCCTTTTAGTCTATTTTAGACATGGGGCTTGACCTCAGCTGATCCAAAAACAGAGCAAATGATCTCATTTTGCTGAACCTGAAACCACATTTGAACTCATTTAATCATTTCTTGAAACTCCAATTGATTCATTAAAATAATTGCCTGGAGAAGAAAACCTATGTTTTCTAAAATTATTACCAGAAGACAATTAACATATTCTCCAAACTAGACCCACACTTCACTTGATTCAAGTGTCTTCCTTGGACTCCAGCTCATAATATGCAGAGGAGCTCATTATTACGTTATTAGTGACTGTACTTTGCTTGAAAGTGAACTTCATCATGTCCAATCAGGACCTTTCAATTGGGCTCATTTGTGATCACCACATCAAAGTGATTCTGGAATAGTTGTTAATGTTGGTCTTTCCTGAATGTCTTTCAAATAGACTTGCGTTCCATTGACTATTACATTATTGGTTTTCTTTACCATGTTTATCTTTCAAGATCTTATTGGTGATGATTTTCAGCTGGCATTTCATAGTCTGTCTGGTTTACCTGTTTTCTTCTTGCCATTGGTCAAGAGATGAACAATAATTGAAATTCCTATACATTAAAGTAAGTTCTTTGAGTAAGAAATGTCTTCTTCAGAGACCACAATATAAGAGAGCCCAAACGTACCTGGCGCGTCTAATGAGAGACACCACATGGAACCTGGTTCCCAGCCTTGCTCCCAGCACTAGACCTGAGCCCCCTTCACCTTGGCAATAAGCGAGACAGCTGACATCGCAGTTTGTACGGGACTCAGTGCTGTTTTGGTCCCTGAAAGCTCCTGTAGCTTGAGGTTCCATATGAGCCAGCTCCACAGAGCTTCCTCCCAGAACAGCAGCTGCAGGTACCAGTGGAAGCTACTGTGTCCACCAAGAGCTGGGGGTTGCTGCATGGCCGGGGCAGCTGACTGACCATCATGGCAGGCATCTGGCACTGATTAAAGAAAGAGTAGTCCACTCAGGAGGCACAGAAGCGGTTTTAAATACATGTGGGAGGCCCCACAGAAGCTCCCAAATGTTTTCACTTAGTGCTAAAGCCAGGAGCAATACCGGGGGAATGGTGGGTCATGGACATCTGGGTGTCAAGGTTAATGTGGCCTCATTTGTACCCACATGATCTTGACCTGGGGCTGTGGGCTACAGAAATATCTACGAAAGGAGACTAATTAACTGTCATTAAGTATTAACTGTCATTAAGTGCTTCATGCAGCTGTATTCATCACAAAGCACAACAGGAAATGAACTGGCTAGCAAACGGTAGACTTTTTCCTTGCCCAAGCATGGCAAACAGGTGGAAAAGTTGAATGAGGGAGTTGGGGAATGAAGGCAACAGCAAGGGACGTTCTCCTCTCTGAGCTCATTCTGAGAACGTGGGCCCTTAAAAACATAAATCGTGAGGCTTCTCTAGAAGACAAGACATAGCGGGAAGGTGTGCTTGTGAATTTCCTCCCTCGGTGGCATGGGACCTGACTCCAAGTTCACTCCCTGGCCGGGGTGAAGGAGAGCGTTAAACAGTCAGTGTGGCAATCTTGAAGGTGAGCTTGGCCTTCTTAGAAATTATTCATGGGTTCTAGAGGAACAGTGTAGTACTCTATGCAGTTAAGTTCATGGTTGATCCAAAAGGCCATGTTGGTGCACAGAACCCCTGCAGAGCACCTCCATAGAACATTACTGATGGGGCACTCTTGGAATTGTGTGTGATTTCATAGGGGAGAAAGGTGCTTCTCTGCATGTCCAGAATCCAAGTCATATTCTATCATGATAGCTGTGTGGCCCTGGGCAGGTTACGTACCCTTTTTCTGCCTGTTTTCCCATTTACAAAACAATGATTGTATTTTATATAGCTGTTGCTAAATAAATGATTTCATGTGTGCAATGCTCTCAGCATAGAATAAGCACTCAATACATCATTTTCCTTTCTTGTTTTTATTTGGTTTTTGTGTCTAGCATTCATTCTGTATGAACTAGGGGAGATGGAAAGAAAATTAAGTCTCCATAAATCAACTTCTTGAGCTTTAAAAAAGTTTTCACTCGCTCTATATCACATTGTGCCTTCTAGAACTTTCTCACATAGAACTAAAAACACTCCTTTCCGCCTTGGAGGTTATTCCATTTTACATGAGTTAAAGTTGGAAGAGTTTGATTTTATATCATTAGGGATGAAGCGTGTTAGTTGCCAGATTTTAATGCTCTCCATAATAGGTAAATACATAGCTCTACATCAGTGTAACAATGGAAAAAAGAAAAAAAAAACAGCTTCCAAATGTTCATTTAGAAAAGAGCCTTCCTACTGAAGAGCTATTTGTTCTTTAGTGTGGTATAACAGAAAGATGGCATGTGGCTTTCTGGGCCTGAGTGCAAACCTTGTCTCTCTCTTTAGTTTTATTCCTTCGTTGGAAGAATGGAGATAGGAGTTCCTAATTCTTGGTGCTGTTACAGGAATCCAAGGAGATAAGTTAGATGAGGAACAGAAGCCTGTCATGAGTGATTCACAAAGTTTTCTTCCTACATCTCTACACTGTGTCTGACCTTTTTTTTGACCCTAAAAAAAGCTAAAATTAGCTTTGATCCTAAAGCTAATTTTAAAACTGGTAGTGTAGAGAAGAAGGACAGTGGTGATGTATCAGCTTTACTTGTGTGTTTAATTTGTGGTTTTGTTTGCAAACAGTAGTGATAGCACATCTTTAGGAATCCCTGTACTTAATGCAGGGCTCCCAGGTGTCTTGGTGGTCAAGAATCTGTCTGCAGTGCAGGAGACCCAAGTTTGATCCCTGGGTTAGGAAGATGCCTTGGAGGGAGGAAATGGCAACCCACTCCAGTATTCTTGCCTGGAAAATCCCATGGACAGAGGAACCTGGTGGGCTACAGTCCATAGGGTTGCAAAAAGTAGGACATGACTGAGTGACAGACACACATACACATACTTAGTGCAAGGCTCAAGTGCGTGGGTCCTTAGCAGTGAATAGCAGAACTAGAGTGTGCTGAAACATGAGAGGGCAGCAGAGAGTCAGAGTTGCCAAGCTATACCTGCATGGTGACATTGAGCCCTGGTTTTGGTATAGAGCCTTGTGTTTGGGGACACGGTTAGTTCTTTTGAGCATTTCATTTTCAAACAAAGCTAACTCAAGAAAAATGTTCTGTGGCCATCTCCTGAGACCCTGTCACATCTTGACAATATCACTTTACAGTATTTGTAATTTCCATATTTTCTGTCCCTTTGTTAGTCACTCAGTTGTGTCAGACTTTGCAACTCCATGGCCTGTAGCCCACCAGGCTCCTCTGTCCATGGAATTCTCCAGGCAAGAATACTGGAGTGGGGTTGCCCTGCCTGCATCCAGGGGATCTTCCTGAGGGATCTAACCTGGGTCGCCTGCATTGCACGCAGATTCTTTACCTTCTGAGCCACCAGGGAAGCTTTTTTAGTCATATTTAAATTGAGGATCTTCATGGTGAGAATGTAACTGAGAGAAAATGCATTTAAAGTTCTCTATTTTAAAAATGAGAAAATTGAGTCCTAGTGAGAAAAAAAAAATGCTACTTAGAGGCAGAACTGAGAATAAATGCAAGACCCCTTTTTCCAAAGTTATACCCTTATAAAATTATCAGTGAAATCAGGGTAGCCTTCTGACCCCACCATGAAGTGTATGTTTTGGAGAAAGTAAAAGAAATCTTAAAGGATATTGATTTCTGGGTAATAGATAATTATTGTTTTGTTTTGTTTTGTTTTGTATATGGACTCAAAAAATTATACTGTCCTGATTTCTCACTGAACAGGTCTTTATATTTAGAGCTATTTTTGTTATTTCTACAGATTATATCCTAGAGACCTTCAAATAAAGGTTGGCTGACTAAGGAGAAAATACAAGTTCTTCTATCGAAGCAATAAAACTAGTACAATTACCTACCATTTACCTGTAGAGGGAGACACATAATTCAGGGACAAGCATAAAATAAAACAAAAGTAGTTTTAGTCCAAAATTTTGGTATATCTCCACTCATATTTTTCACCCTGAATATCCATAACTCCTTTTTTAAAAGTGCATTTTTAATAGAATTTAATCAGTTGTTAAGCAGAGAATTTAAAAAGTAAATTTTCAAAATATACTAGTCAAAACACAATGAAAAGAAACTTAATTTTGTTTGTTTAGAGTTCTTCTAAAGCACAAAGCATTTTCTAAAATCTATTGATGAAAAAAAAAAACTGAAACAATTTTTGGGGAACAATTTAACTGGAACAATTATTTTGCTATTATCTGGACTGATCATTTAACACTTTGTGCTGGCTAAAGAAAGAAAACTAAACGCTTTTATGGACAGTACTAGTGACTTATATGTAGGTTTGCCTTTTAAATCCCTGTGTGTATATAATAAAAACAACTAGTGTATGTGATGTGAAAAAGATACATCTGTATCTTTTTACATTATAAGCCTGCTAAGTCACTTCCGTTGTATCCGACTCTTTGTGACCCCATGGACTATAGCCCCCTAAGGTCCTCTCTCTGTGGGATTCTCCAGGCAAGAATACTGGAGTGGGTTGCCATGCCTTCCTCCAAGGGATCTTCCTGACCCAGGGATAGAACCTGTGTCTCTTATCTGCATTGGCAGTGGGGGTGGGGGAGGGGGGTTCTTGACCACGAGTGCCACTGTGTGTGTATATAAAATAGATAGCAGTTGGAAGTAGGAGCCTCTAAAGAAGGGGAAAGAGACCTTGGTGAGAGAGAGATATAGGGCCTGAGGGGACACTGAACTAAAAAACGTGCCTTTAGACAGAATGGGTGGGGGCATGAAGACCCAGCTGTTGCCATGGAAGTCTCACCCTCCTCATCAGCCCCTGGCAGGAACTGGCTTCATCATGCAGCTCTTTTTTCCCTTTCTTTTAATAAGAGCAAAGATAGTGGCAACACTTTACTGATTACAGAGAACGAGGCACAGTAAGCTTTCTTGGGAATGTGATTGAGGGATGCTGAGAACACATTATGTTTAATAGCTTTAATAAAAAATTAATAAAGATTGTGTATGTGAGTGTTAGCCATTGGTTTTGGGGGGCGGGAGGTTTTTGCTAGTTTTACTTTTATATTTGATGCATCTTATGAGTGTGGAATATTCTAAATTTTTGAGCCGGAGGAGTTTACTTTTACAAAAATCCCCACATTAAAAAGACCTTTCCAGGAAAAACACTGAACTAAAAGATTTACTTAAAGTGCATGGAGTATGACTACTTATTCCTTAAATTTATGATCTTTTAGAGGAGCCAAAGTCTGTTTCCTTCCTTAAAGCTAACTTGTTTTGCCTTCTTATGCTTTCATTTAGATAAGTAGAGCTATCTCTACTAATTTGTAAAAAGACCAGGTATGACAATCACTTTTTAGTTAGAAATTGATTTAAGTTAAATTTGGTTTTCTAACAGAAAACCAGTGAAAATGGGAAAATATAATTTAATCATATCTCTATCGACTAAATATCTGCTCTGGATATTTTGTTATAATTTTAACTGAAACAATTAAATGAAATTGCATATTCATTGAGTCAGAACAGCAAAAAGATTATGAGTGAAACCATACAGGTTGAAAATCCAGCTTTCTTCTTACTGTGTTATCTTGGTCAGCTTACTTAAATTCTCAAAGTTTTCATTTCCTTATCAGTAAATTCTAAGTCAGTGACTAGCATAGTGGTTGGTACCCAGAATGTACTCAACAAATACAGACTATCATTATTGCTTTAATTTATTATTATTATTTCATCAACACATATTTTCTGTGCACCTTATATGTGGCATGCAATGAGGTAGGTGTTGGAAATAAAAAGAGTAAAATGTGACTACTGGCTTCCCAGAAGTCACATGGGGCACAGAAAAGGAACTATGAATAATTAAGTACAAGCTAAGTGCCGCCACTGAAGCAAGTTCACATACCTCTATGTATTTGAAGGAGAGGGCAAGTGACTCTACCTGGGGGAAACTCCCTGCTGAACTTTGAAGAATGTGGAGTTCTCCAAATTCTGGGTGATGGTGAAGGACAGGGAAGCCTGGCGTGCTGCAGTCCATGGGCTTGCTGAGAGTCAGGCACGACTTAACAACTGAACAACAACAACCTCATGCCAAAGGATCAACAACAGTGAGATATGGAAGCATGGAGTGCTGGTCCAGCTCAGGAGACTGGGGACAGTAAGGAACAAAAAGAGCTGAGAGTGAATGAGAGCAACAGCACATGAGTCTGCAGGAGTAGATTTAGGCAGCAGCATGAAGAGCCTCGGAAGTCAGTGGAAGTAACAGTGGACTCTACTTTATGAGCAATGGCAAGTCAGCAGTCGTTTCTAAGTGCAGGACCAAGTATATATGTTAGAATGACAGTGTTGGAAGCTGCAGAGAAAACAGATTGGAAGGAAGACAGACAAGAGGCAGCCTCATACTTACCCGACAGCCGTTCCAGACCAAGTGCACGTTGAAGATCATGTGGGTCCAAACTGGGGTGGGTGTGCTGGGGATGGAGAGGGGGAGATGGATTCACAGCTCTTCGCAGAGATTTGAGAAGTCTTGGTGTTTGATTAGATTGAGGAGTGAGAGAAAAGAGAAAAATGAAGGCATACACACAGGGATTCACCACACCATTGTGCGTTTGTATAAGAGATTGAAAACAGCCCAAGTGCTCAGCAATATGTGAGTTCTATTTCGGTGGTAAAAGTTCTATAATAAAAAATGTTACATGACTTCTTTATGAGAAAAAATTAATAATGTAGAAAAATGCACTTAAAGAATATATGTTAAATTGCTAAGTGAGCAGTAGGCACCCATTTCATCCTTTTTAATTATGTATGTTGGGTTTAGTTTAAGATATTTTTGCATGTTGACTAGTAACTAGCAAAGGCGGATAGCAGTACCGCTGTATATAGAATCTGGTGACAGACTTGTAAGTATGTCTCAGATCACGGGCTTGTGTTTGCCTGCCCTTGATAGAAAAAGTACAAATGAGACACTGCCAAATGTTCTTTCAATATTATTGTGCCACTCACTGTATATTCAAATAATAATATCCCTCAGATAGGGCAGCCCTCTGCCTGGTGGTGGTTGAGCCTACGACAAGACAATTCTGTTATTCTCCAGTTGATCAGAAAAGCTACCATGAAAATAGAAGAGTTGAAGTCACCAACGTCCCCTTCAGCCTGTATCCCTTCCTCACCACCCTGAGTTAGAAAAGCACAGTCCTTCCCAAACCTGCCTGATCTAAGGAACCCCTAAGGGATCTGTAAAAATAAATGCAAAAAGACAAGTTCCAGGACAGTCCAGAACAGAATCTTTGGGGTAAGGCTTGGGATCTAAATTCAAGTGCCCCAAGTGAACAAATCAGCCACATTTGGGAGAATAATCGGATACTGAATGCAGTAGGAGAGTACTGCTCTGAACAGTGTTGCCATTGAGTTGCGGGAAAGTTGTTGGAAAATCATTGACTCTCTGGAAACTGTGGACGGTGATACGCCCATCCCCATCCAACAGACAGTGCAGCCTCAGATAAACAAGATAATATGCGTGAGGTGCTTTGTGATCGGCAGAAGGAAATACAAGGTGACATTATTATCTGTGCCATCCTCCTCAGCATGGTCGTCATCATCTGGGCCATCACCCCTGATATCTCTCCAAGTGTATACAGATTTTAATTAGGCCAGCTTGTCCCTCTCCTTGAAGAAAATGAAGTATCATGTCCGTGTTTGTGTACCAGGGTGGGAGTGAGTTTGGGAAATGTTTTGTTTAGTTACTGTATTCTTTTCTTCTCAGACACTGTATGCAGTCTCCTTTAAAAAAAAAAAAAGAAAAAAAATGAAAGAACAGCAAAACTGCATTCTTAAGTCACTCCCTTTATACACAAAGGGCTTCCCACCCATGTATGCCTTAAAGCGTGTTCCCTTAGGCACGCTTAGAAATAAAAGACTGTGGTGGGGCAAAACAATGAAAATTCCTTTGGGTCTAATTTCCCACGTTTTTCTAATTAAGTGTTACACGGAATTATTTAACTCTATGAATAAATGAGGATTTCACTCCGAGCATTCTTTCTTTCACTATTCAGAAAAAATTTTTAATTGGATCTATTAATACTAACATTAATAAAAATTAACATTTTCTGATATGTGATATGTATTAAAGACTCCACATGCATAATCTATTTTAAATCTTACGATAATTCAATAGATAGCTTCAAATGACAGTTCAGTTCAGTTCAGTTCAGTCGCTTAGTCGTGTCTGACTCTTTGCGACCCCACAAGGTGTAAGTTAAGTCTGGGGCTTCCCAGGTAGCTCAGTGTTTGTAAGGAGTTCTCCTGCCAATGCAGGAGCCGCAGGAGATGCGGGTTCAATGCCTGAGTTGGGAAGCTCCCCTGGAGTAGGAAATGGCAACTCACTTCAATATTCTTGCCTGGGAAATCCCATGAACAGAGGAGCCTGGTGGGCTACAGTCCATGGGGTCCCAAAGAGTCAGAGTCAGACAGGACTTAGCAACTGAGCAGGCATACACAGATTGTCTGACTCAAAGGCAGACCCTAAAGCCTTCCCTCCCTTAAAATGTATTGATCCATGCACAGAAACACAATCTGCTGTCATCTTCTCCCCAAAGTAATTCTTCTCTTCTTTCTTTTTTTTTTTAAAGAAGAGAGAGTAGAAAAGGATCCTATGTTGTGTCTTACTGAATCTGTATGAATGGAGGGTAGGACGGAGGAGAGATTAGGTCTGTGGATACAGAACAACCCTTTGCTGCTGCTGCTGCTGCTAAGTCACTTCAGTCGTGTCCGACTCTGTGCGACCCCATAGACGGCAGCCCACCAGGCTCCCCCGTCCATGGGATTTTCCAGGCAAGAGTACTGGAGTGGGGTGCCGTTGTCTTCTCCAGAACAACCCTTTAGGAAACCCTGAAAGGTCAGTTAAGAGCTAAGGAAAAGATTCCTTCTTGTGAAGTAGAACTCCTCAAGTTTTCTTCAGTCCCCACAGTTCTCTTCCTGACTCCTCTGAAGTGCCTGTTGTCACAACACCCCGGGAAGGTGCATCAACAAGGAGAGAACCCCTCGGTGTGTGTGAGCAGTGAGGTAGATGGAGGATGTCTGCGATTTCAGGATAGGGCAGTGCTCGAGCCTCTGCGCTCACCTTGCTTCTCAGACCCACTCACTGTTAACGCTTGAGATGACATGTTCCACCGTAAGGTAATATTCATCTTCTCTTTGTGTGTAGACTCAAAGTAAGCTCTTCACCTCCATTATCATTTTCTTGAGTCCCTTTCTAGCCATGACATTCCCTAGATCTCTGTGTCCCAAAGGCAATTCCTCTAGGTATTTCTGATGTCTGCATATCCAATGCTTTTTTAGTGTGCCCTCTTCCTTTTTGTGGTTCTTTTTTGGCATTGTTGGTGCTCTAAAAGTATTTCTAATTGTGTTCAGTGTGTCTGGCGAAACAAATGGGTGCTCACGTCTTCCCCGCTTCCCTCCCCTCCCCGCCCCGGGTATGTTTCTGATATTTGCATATTGCTCACTGAATTGTCCACCTGCAGAACTTCATTAATGGATCTGCTCCTTCACTCATCTGTTCACCTGGATGTGAAGAACTGTGCTTGGTCTCTCAGGACCCAGTTAAGCATAAAATACCTCCACTGAAATTTATGACCATTTTCCTAGAGTTTTGTGGAATTTTAAAAAGGTAAAATGTGTTCTATGGAATGACAGAGGGAGTTAAGTAAATAGAAAACCAGAGGGTTTGTAAATAAGTGGAAGGATGGGTGGATAAGGAAAAGAGGGAAAAAGGGAGGGAAGAGGAAGTGGGTCCGGCTGAGATCCTTTGTTGAGAGAGCCAGGAAGCTGTCTACTCTGTGATTTAGCTTAGAGACTGGAAAAGGTCTAGAGAACTACTTGAGGAACTTAGGGAAAATTTAACAACACCACACAAGCGAGTTAGAGGAATGAGAGGGTAAAAGAAAGATTTTCCGAATCACCAGGGAAGAAAATAACAAAGAACAGGTTGGGGAATGGAGACCTCAGTTGAGGAAGAGGTGAGCATCTCTAAGATGTGTCTTGGGTCACTGTGCACAGACTGTGCTCTTTAATTACAAATGTTTATGTAGTTAGAAATAGATCTAGGTTTTCTCTTCCAAGAGGTTTTTATTTTGAAAACAAAATCAAAGTGCTGTGTTTTGTTTGCTTCTTTGATGTGCAATTCAGAACCTGCATAGAGGAAGAAGAGCAGGGCTCTGAAGTTGAGAGATCTGAGTTTCATTGCTGTCTCTCCTGCTTACCCACCTTGTGACCTTAGAAGAGTTATTCAAATGTCCTAAGTCTTTCTGTTAAATGTATTGAATAACAACAATAGTGATAGTAATATTGCATTTATGATTTTGAAACGTATACAAGATAATGCATGTAAACATTGTGTCAGACTGTCTAGTTGTATTATTCATGTTGATCCTCAAAGTGGTCATCTTTGCACACTGTGTATGTTTTTTGCCCTGCTGCCATTGATAAAAGCATTTGGGGAATGGCTTTGGAGACATTTTATGGGCCATACAAGAAAAAAGCTGTCTGCTTGGTTTACTGTCATGCTTCACTAATGACCAAAAATATTAATTCCAATATGATTACCAACCTTAGTCACCAAATAAGATATCAGATTAGCCTGGATGAAGCTAATTCTAAAAAGGTAGCCACTCCAAGGGGTAAGACAATATTGAAGCATTAGAGAGAAGTATTATAATATGGACTCTGAAGGTAATGCCAAGACAGAGTGTCCTAGAATTGTTAAGAGTGATGGCAATATATGAAGTATGTGTATATATATAGGGAGTTGACAATGGTCTCATCTCTAGGGGTTCTTTTTTATTCTTCAGCCACGCCTCATAGGGTCTGTGTTTCTTTAGATCCTCACAGCCAGGGTCCATTCCTGGAAGCTGCTGAAGGTGCCAGAGATAGAGGAGAGGGCCGGTGTGTCTCAGCCCACTGGCTGGGGAGGGCTCATCCCTCATCATTTCCACAAAAAGGGCAGCAGAGGAAATGCACATGGCATTTCTCACTGCCTCTGTTCAGTTATTACCAGGCACCTACAGAGCTTCAGCATCCTGTTCTTTGAGGATTCCATACAATCCTCTCCTAAGCTGGCTTATAACTTCCTCTTCTATGATCTTGTATCAGTAGCGATCCTCTGGTTGCAAGATAAAAACCAATTCTGCTCACTTAATAAGCCAAGTGTGATTTAGTAGAAGAATATTAGGAGAATCCCCAGTTCCCTGAGAACTGGTGGGGAGGCTAAAGGATCAGGGTTGAAGGAATCAGAACACCTAAATCTCATGGCAGGGTCAATCAGGTGAGATCCCTGAAACAGTTTTTAGTCCCTTTGTTATTCTGTTTTAGAGCCAAATTCCAGTGAGTGAGTCCAGTGGGTATGATTTGGGTCTTGGGCTTTGGCTCAAGGAAAACGGGGCATTGGGCTGTTTCACAGGTCAGGTAGTAAAATGCAGGGCCGAGAGCCTAAGTGATGGGGTGAGATTACGTGGATTCACGTTCTACTTCTGCCACCTGCGCATGTTTCTCCTGAAACAAATCATTTAACCTCCCAAAGCCTCAAGTTCCTTGTTTTTGAAGCGGGGAGAATAAATAGTAATTATCTCCGAGGGAGTTTGTGAGATGATATTTAAGAAGAACTAAGCACGAGGCATGGCACATTGTGAGCACTTGATCCTTGTGGTCTGTTTGATAATTAGGGTTATGAGATAGAAATGCCAAGTAATTTCTGAGAGAAATTAGGGTACAGTTAGAAAGGGGAAATAAGTGCTGGCAGGTTAAAAATAATTATTGATTATAGCGGGATAAGAGGGTTGGCCTCAGCACACTGTTTATTTGGTTAACATATTTCTCAGTAACCTGCTCTTTATGATATTAAGATTCTTAGGGATGCGAGATGGTACTTGTTTGTTAGCATATCCTTAGGAACACAGTTCCTCTGAAGGTACAGAATGATGTGACTTCTTGATCATTTGATCCATATCCATTTATTGATGCCCCTTTATACTTAGATCTAGACAGGGGCCATGGTCTGCGGCTTCTGGTTTACTTACAAGTATAGGAATCAAAGGGAAGAATAATTTGCATTCCTATGATCTTTGTTTAATAGTCCTCTAAATGGAGTGCTGTCTACCCAGTCATTGCCTAATTAGGTTTACTTTAAGGGATACAGGATTATAGCGAGAGGATTATTTTTTAAGCCTCTCCACTTTCTGAGAACAACATGTAAGTAGGTCCCAGTATATGAATGACTTGGGATTCTAAATCCATCTGATGTTTCATTGTTTGAACTTTAGAAAAAAAAATACACACACAGTGGCATTCACCAAAGCCCTTTAGAACTAACCTATGTATCTCCTTTTCGAGAAAGTAAGGTTTCCCAAGGAAAGAGAATCTGAAGGAGAATTTGAGGACCCAATAAAAGGGCTTTCCAGGTGGAGAAGGCAATGGCACCCCACTCCAGTACTCTTGCCTGGAAAATCCCATGGACGGAGGAGCCTGGTAGGCTGCAGTCCATGGGGTCGTGAAGAGTCGGACACGACTGAACGACTTCACTTTCAGTTTTCACTTTAATGCATTGGAGAAGGAGATAGCAACCTACTCCAGTATTCTTGCCTGGAGGATCCCAGGGACGAGGGAGCCTGGTGGGCTGCCATCTATGGGGACGCACAGAGTCGAACACGACTGAAGCGACTTAGCAGCAGCAGCAGCAGGTGATGCTAGTGTTAAAGAACCCACCTGCCAGTGCAGGAGACATAAGAAAAGTGGGTTTGATCCCTGGGTCAGGAAGATCCCCTGAGGGAAGGCATAGCAACCCACTCCAGCATTCTTGCCTGGAGAATCCCATGGACAGAGGAGCTTGGTGGGCCCCAGTCCATAGGGTTACAGAGTCAGACTAGACAGAAGTAACTTATCAGGCACACAAAAAAAGGCATTTAGGTTCATCAGTGGGATGGGATGGAAAACCAGTGGGAGGTCACTGTAGAACACTGCATGGCCTAGCCTACCCATTTGGAAAGTCAGAATCATTTTGAGAAGGAGGGCCCAAGCCCAGGTTTGGGGGTGCTAGGTAGAGTCACACACCATGACAGAACCAGTCAGGTCACATCTCACTGCCCCACAGCTGCTGCATCCAGAGCCACGGAAGCGCTGACCTGTGACCACCACGCCCCCCGCCTCACACTCTGACTTAGCTTCTGAAGCCACTGGCCTGCAGCAGCCCCTGGCCCCTCTCTATCCTCTCAGCCCCGACCCCTGTCTGCAGTACCTGCATCTCACCCACGACTAGTCATGCCTTCCTCCCCACACCTTCTCCAGCATCAGGCCTTCCCCAGACTGACTGACTCTGGCCTCTCCACTAATGTCACCATGCCTTGTCACCCAGTACAAGAAAGACATGATAGAACTGAACCTGGAAGTATAGCCACCCTGAATGTTAGTTTTTTACAAAGGTATATATATCTTTTTCCAGGGGAGTAGCTAGGCATTGTAAGAGGACAGACTTTGGATTCCTTAAATCAATACAGAAGAGGGTTCTAGCTATGCCACTCCGTAGCCATGGGGCAAGTTATACTCTAAGCCTCAATTTTTTTTTTCATTTTTATTTTTTTAAATTATGAAAGTATGTTAACACATTTACAGGAGACTTGGTAAATACAGAACAGAGTTACGTATCATTGCACTATATATTGCAGTTATTTTTTTTAAGTAGATAAATTAAGATTTTTAGTTGGAGTTTCAATATCAAACTCTTAAAAATTAACAGAATAAATATACAGAGAAGTAGCAACTTAGCAGCAGCAGCAGCAGAAGGATATAGTAGACTTGAAAAGTACTATGAACCAATTCAACATAATTAAGATACATACAATTGTCGTACAACACTAGGATACAAATTCTCTATTTCCATAGACCGTAAACTAGGAGATGCTGAAACATATTCAGGGACATAAGACCGGGTGCAAAAATTTCATTTTTTGTGATTTCTAAAGATACTAAAATCATAAAGTCTGTTCTCTTATCACTGTGGAATTGTGCTAGAGATTAATATCAAAAGATATTTGAAAATGCATGCATGAGTGTTTGCTAAGTCACTTAAGTCACGTCTGACTTTGCAACCCTGTGGACTGTAGCCTGCCAGGCTCCTCTGTTGGTGTAATGTGACATTTACCAAGAGAGGTCTTTGACTTACCATTGAAACCTTCAGTAAAGTTAGAAGACTGAAAAAACACAGAGGGTGATTGCAGAGAAGAAAGCATTAAAAAGAGAAATTAATGTCAAAGATGCTTTAAAAATCCCACGTATTTCAAAATTAAATGTCCACTTTTTAAATGATGGGTGTATCTAAGAAGCCGTAACAAGGTAAATTAGTAAATATTTGTAATAGAATGAAGATGAAAAGAGAATTTACCCAAATTTGTTGCATGCAGCCAGGCTGCTCAATATGATTAAATTACAATGCAGAGTCTCTTAAGCCTCAACTTTCTAATCTATAGAATGTAGGTAGTAACAGACCTACCTCTGAGGGCTATGATAAGCATTAAATGAGATGAATAAACATCAAGCCTAGTATCTGACACATGGTAGAAAGTAGAAGTGAAATGCTAGTTCTTGAATAAACTTTTTTTTCCTCTCGAGTGTATTGTGATTCTTCCATCAGTGAGTGTGAGAAGCAGATGAATCCTCTTTAGAACGGGATGTCTGACACACAAAAAAGGAATGAGAAAACAACTGAATTTCTTAAAAGTGTTTTCCTATACTAACTTGTCTTCTATGGTCTATTTGTAAGAAACCAGCTATGCCTGCAAAAATGTCTGCCTGTCTCCATAGCCAGTTCTTTTCTACATGTTTGAATTCCTAATTGTGCACACAGTCTTAGTCACTATGTTTTCATGTGCAGGCAATTAAGACTCATTTAACAGCCTTCCCTCTGGAAGGTTTTGTTCTCCATCTGCCACAAATCAGATTCCTTAAGAACATGTTTGATTTTGAAACAATGTGAAAGTACTGTTCATTTTGTTCAAATTGCATTTATGTACCATTTTTGAAAGTGAGGTAAATGGATAGCCACAAAAAGCTCAGCAGCTGGTCAAAACAAGACTTCAAAGAAATCATTGAAATGGGGCAGAATTAAAGAAAAAAAAAAACTATTATAATATGCTAGGACAAAACCAAATAAAAACTGTAGTCTGATAGACATTCCTCAGACATATTTCGCTCATAACAAATATTTATTTTACAACAGATTTAAAATACAGGAAAATGGGAACACACCCCAGTTCCCACTCTGAATCTTGGGAGTCTTGAACTCACAGTAATGAATGTGATGGAAAAGGGTAGAAGAAGCCAGTAAAGAGGCAAACAGGAAAAGATTAGGTTTGTCTTTTTTTTTTTTTTTTTTTTTTTTGAGAAACATGGTACAAAATTACACATTTCAGTAATATTAACCAGAAGAATCAGATTTATATCTATGTTGCTGTACATCTGAAATGAATACAATATTGTAGATCAACTATACTTCATTTTTTTAAAAAAATCAGAGAAGTAATTTCTCTCTCACCACAAGTGAGTTCCATTTTTATTAATTTGTTTAATAGGCTTCTTTAGTTTAGAGCATCAAATAGAAGCTAATTTGTTCTTGTTCAATTGATCAGTCGTGTCTAACTCTTTGCAACCCTATGGACTGCAGGACTCCAGGCTTTCCTATCCTTCACCATCTCCCTAGTGCTGGGTCAAATTAAAGTTGAAAAAGAAAAAAAAAAAAAAATTATTAGGTTCTGAACACAAATATGTGTCTGTGAATTGGTAACAAAAGTTTGAGTGAGAAAAGGATTAGATTTTCTAGAAGAGTCTCAAAATTAAATATCACCATTTGGAGACAGTTTGTAGAAAATAGTTTTCTCTACTTATATTTCCCATTGTTTGAGGACTTGAAACAAATAACCAACAGAGTTAATACAGTCAATCCCTATTTCTATATCAGTTGGATATTTTGTCCATCAGCTTTCTAAAAGGCTTTAAGAGCTGAATTGTTTTGATACCGTTCAATGAAAGGTTCTGTAAAAGTTCAAAGTTTTGTCGTTATTTCGGGTTCACACCTGTCTGTTTAAAATGCCTTTTGTGCAAAATGGAGCCCAATCTGCTTTAAAATCAGACAAACGTGACAGATCCCCTGAGGTGCTTCCTCACAAAGTAAAAGTAAAGCTAGAGGGCCACTCCCACCTACCATCTTTGTGTCTGTCTGCTCAAGCATCTAATGGCATCTAAAAGAAGAGCCGCGCAAACAGGAGTGGCTCATTGCTAGAGACCCAAAGCAAGATACAGGTCTTCTGGAAGAAAGGCACCTAAGAATTCTCAAGTAGTTGATAAATAAATAGAGAAAGTGAAAATGGAGGCGGCCATACTTTTCATAAACAATGAATATTTATTAAAAGGTAGGTATCTTAAGAGCAGCTAAGCTCAGAGATCACAGACAACTGATGTCTGCCATAAAAAGAGTTAGTTCCACTGTAATTAAGAGTCAAATGAATGGTATGCCAAGCCTTTAGGATAGTGGTTCACAAACTTGTCTGTTCATTAGAATCACTTGGGAATCTTTTAAAAGTTCCAGAAAGTGAAGGAGGAAAATATCAAGGGTTTGGAGACCAGTGGAGGACAAAAGCAGTGTTCAGGAATAAAGTCCAGTAATGGCCCTGCCCGAGCATAGTGTATGGGTATCAGGAATATAAAGGATGAGATAATTGTAAAAGATGAAAGAAGGACCCATGTGAAGGATTTAGTAACTACCAATTGTATGATTTTATTGAGTGGATATAAAATGGTTTTGAAATGTATGAAGGCTTATAATCCCTGATATTATAAGATATATGGATTATATATAGGATAAAGGTCAGTATAGTCAAAGATATGGTTTTTCTAGTAGTCATGTACAGACATGAAAGTTGGACCATAAAGAAGGCTGAGTGCTGAAGAATTGATGCTTTCGAATTGTGGTGCTGTAGAAAACTCTTCAAGAGTCCCTTGGACTGCAAAGAGTCAATCCGAAAGGAAATCAATCCTGGATGTTCATTAGAAAGGCTGATGCTGAAGCTCCAATACTTTGGCCACCTGACGCGAAGAGCTGACTCTTTGGAAAAGACCCTGATGCTCAGAAAGATTGAGAGCAGGAAGAGAAGAGGGCGACAGGATGAGATGGTTGGATAGCATAGCTGACTCAATGGACATGAGTTTGCACAAACCCCGGGAGATATTGAAGGACAGGGAAGCCTGGTGTGCTGCAGTCCATGGAGTTGCATAGAGTCAGGCACAACTAAACAACAGCAGCAAATATAGGATAAAAATAGGTTGATACTTGATTTCCAATGTAGAATTGAAGGCTGATTTATCTCAGTGCCTAGATTACCTACATTTCATTTAGAAGAAAATGTTCCATATGTCAAATATTCTAGAAAACCAAGGACCATAACCTTATTTTAACTATTTGAAGTGAAAATCTTTGAAAGGTGTTATGCTCATTCTTAATCCCTTAAAGGCATGAACTGAATCATTAAGTCATTAAATCATTTTTCGTGGCTCTGGTCATCACTATGCAGATCTTTTATATGTATCATTCTTAGATGCTCTTAATGATGTGTGGACTTTTTATTCCAAACTTTACTGCACTTTAAATTTTCATCTGCTGATCCCAGTGGTCTCTTCTTGTTGATACTGAACCTGGCCCTAGTGGCATTTTAATCTGACCTGCTGCTCCTTTATCCTTAGCAAATTGGGTTACCAAGCCATTGCATTGAGCCTAAAATAAGAGCAAATTAACTCAGAATAAAAATGGGGTTTTGAGGCAATTCATTTTTGAGGAAAGGCTTGGTGGCTCATACAGTAAAGAATGTGTCTGCAATGTAGGAGACCTGGGTTCAATCCCTGGGTTGGGAAGATCCCCTGGAGGAGGAAATGGCTACCCATTCCAGTGTTCTTGCGGCAGAGTCCCATAGACAGAGGAGCCTGGTAGGCTACAGACCATGGGGTCAAAAAGGGTCAGACACGACTGACTTTTACTTTACTTTAGGACATTTAATGTGTATAACAAGTATGTCTTTAAATTCATTGAATGAGTATTCTGGAGTTCTTTTCATCTACCTAACTGGTGTTGAATAGTATGAATTTCTGGTTAATTAATCTCTGGATAAGTTGTTACTATACTACTAGAGCTAATAAAATTAATACTGAATTATCTTTAACCAGTCCACAGAAACCTGTTTAATTCTATGCTCTGGGCATCAGGGAAACAGAAATGAATAAGATGTGGTCCCACCTCCCCAAGGGCTTGGCAAGATATAATTGTACATATAAAAAAGATGCCATGAATCTTAGTCTCAGGATTGTGCCACTGAAAATAAATGTTATAAGAATCAGTAGAACCAAAGGTCACATTCAGACAATAAGCAGTGATGGACCTTGAACATTTCCCAAATACTTTAGAGTTAATGAAATGTCCCACCTGGCCAGAAGTTTATGATGGGAGTGTTAATGGATGATCACCACCCAACCACAGAGATTTAGGATTGCTTCCAGCATCCCAGCAAAACAGCCCTTTTCACCCAGGACCATTTGGTATTACAAAAGAGAGGTGATGGCTTGTGATTTATTGACATTCCTTCATTTTGCATCTGGCTCTGGGCTTCTGAAACTTGTGGAAAGATCAATGACCTCAGGGTTTAGGGAGCAGAGCTATAATCCCAGATCCATCACTAACTTCCTGCTTAACCTTTGGTCAGTAATTGAACCTGGTTTTTCCTCAATAAAATGAGAATATTAGAGAATATTATCTAAGGACCCAGCTAGCTCTTTTTATAATGTTTCACTGTTTAAAAATGCATGCTTGTGATTAATGGGCCTTTGTTTTCTTTAGTTCTCTTTCCCTAAGATGTGAACATAATATACACTCAGTCAGTGTATGAATTCTGCTTTTCCCAGTGTGGATCTTCAGAGGCTATCCTTGACACCATTTGCTGTTTTGAGTTTTCAACAAAGAGTTAAAAGGAAATTCTGGCTCCCCTGGCTAGTCATCCTCTCCAGTTGGCAAAAGTCTTCATGTGGACTTGATGGTTGCCTAGAGTAACAAAATATTAGGGACAGAAACATGCTCAGGGACTCGACTGTATAAGTGACTCAGATCTGAGAGGCCTTTTCCAGCTCAAAGGGAGCCCATACTTAGGGGAGTGGGTATTTGTCTATGCCTGTCTGCGCTACTCTTCTGACTTAGAGGTGTCTAGGGTTTTGCTTACTGAAACCAGCCTTGAAACCTGTGGGGGAGTTATATGGTCAGAAGACAGTCTTCTTTATTCAGCATGTATCACACCTGAGAGATCACTAGGAGTAAATATAAGCAAGATGAGGAGACCCATTGTGGGCCTTTGAGGAGCACATATCAAGGACATAATGAGAACTCAGTAAAAATTCACTGTCAGAGCCACTATTCAAAGCCAGTTATTTCTTTTGAGTTAGGAGAACCCAGTGAAGGAAGGACTCCCAAAAATCAATACCCTTTTCCTTCCTTCTATTGGAGCCAGACATCTCTAACTGTGCTCTGAGCTAAAATGTGAATTTAAAAGGAAAAAAATTAAGAAAGTTCTCTTCCTAAACTCCTTAAGTCTGAGGTCATCCTCTCGCTCTTCCATCAATCTCCCTTATATCAATTACTCAAGCTTGTTAAGGGAGTTACTAGCATCCGGATTCATGTCTTTTGCTTCTAGTCAATGTTGCCTGGAGTAAGAATTAGAAGAGGATTAGCCAAGTCTCCTTACTTGAAGTCCTTTCTCTTTAGCTGTTTAACTAGGTTTCTTTTTAATTATGTGTTTGGCTGGCATTGTTTCTCTACCCAGTGCACGTTCTTCGCACTTGCATTTGAACAAGTTCATCGTGATAATAATCACAGTTATCAGCTATTACTTTTTATCCTGATTGAATACTTAACTGAGTGTCATTATGATCATAAACTGACCTTGGTTTGGACCTTGTGATTTGTAATGAATATTCTTTTTGACAGATTGCAAACATAGTCCTAAACTCAAATGGTTTACAGTAGGCACTCTTACCCCTATAACCATAGCAGCTGTTTGGAAACACAGCTTTAGATCACTTGTTTGCAAATGTCTTTTTCCGTACAACCCTGTATGGAGTGGAACCCATATACATTACTTGACATGTGAAACACATGTGACCCGGGCAGATGATTCAGCTGACCTTGAAAACTACAGCTGTTTAGTCACTTTAAAAACAATGCAATACAAGAGATTTACTAGGCTTGGGCTTAAACCATATTATGCTGACTGATGGGAATTCTAACCCTTCAGGGAGGGAGAAAAAAGTATAAGACAATGGAATTGTGTCATCCTGGGTGTTAATGTTGCCATTAATTTTAAAACATCTCTTTACAAAAGGTACAAAGAAGACTGCTTAGTGTTACAAGCAAAAAAAATCCAGTAATATCCATATGGCTTTATTTTGCTTTATTTTTTAAAAATGTAAGGAAGAAGTCCAACTTTTAACTTTGTTTCCTCTCCATCCAAATCAAGAGCAGGGGCTTCCCTGGTGGTCCAGTGGTTAAGAATCCATGATGCTACTGCCGGGGGTGTGGGTTCCATCCCTGATAGGGGAACTAAGATCTTGCATGCCACTCTGTGTGGCAAAAAAAAAAAAAAGAGAGCAGTCTATAATCTTCCTAAAAGATCAACACTTCTTTACTTACTATGTTTCCTGCTTAGTTAGGGTTTACATGCAGGAGGGTTAATATTCTCTTCCAAGGCGGCCCTACATGTGTTCCAATTGCTATATATAGACACTGTTTTAGCAGAATTTTATTCAGTGAGTGAAAAAGACCTGAAAAATTATGCTTTAATCAAGACAGAAATTTATATTTCTTTCCTATAAAAGAGACTCAGAATGGGGAGTCTAGAACTGGAATGAAAGCTCTAAGACCATTAGGGACCTATGGTTCCTTTAGATAATTCCTCCATCATCCCTAGATTATGGGCTTTGCCTCCATGGTCCAAAATGATTTCCAGAACTCTGGCCATTACATCTAAATTGCCAGCAGCAAGATGGATGAAGGCCAGCACACACCTTCCTTTAGAAGAGACTTCCTATAAATCCCATGTAATGCCTCTATTTACATCTCCTTGACTCAGGTCCCATCACATGCCACATCTAGCTGCAAAGGAGACTGGGAAATAAAGTATTTTTTCCTGGCAGTCCCCTAATTTGAAGATTCCAATCTGCTTTAAGTAAACGAACCCTTACCCAGCCTCTCCTCCTTGTCAACTCAGTTTCTCTCAAATTCTTAGCCATACTCTTCTTATACCTCTTGGGAGAAACCCATCCACTTCCTTATCGGAACTCCTGGGGGAAAAAAAAATCCCACGTCACAATGCTTCATGCTGGAATTCTGATAAAGTCAACAACACTCTCGTCAGCTAGACCCTCAATTTCACCTGACATTTCATCCTTGTTCTGCTCCCTGTCTCAGCCCCACTGGTGCTTATTCCAAACTTCATCCCCCTTTCTCAAGCCTCCTGAACCAGCAACTGCTCATCAGCTTTCAGTAAATGACTTCACTTGTTGCTCAATGAAGAAACACACTGTCAACATGAATACAATGTTAGATTTCTAATTAAAAAAAAAAACACACACAAAAAAACAGATAATGCAGCCAGCAACAAAGATTTACTGTATAGCACAGGGAACTATAGTCAATATCTTATAATAATGGAAATTATTTTCCTATAATGGAAAATAATCTGAAAAATAATGTATGTGTATACGTATAACTGAATCACTTTGCTGTGTACCTGAAATATTTTAAGCCAACTATATTTAATTATATATATATATATAAATTATTTTTAAAAAGTAAAAAAGAAACTCATTGTCAGGACAGGAGCTTTCCCAGCTTTTACATCCTCTTCCTGCCATCCAGACCCAGCCTTTTCTTCCCTGTTTCCAGTCTCAGCGGTTGTTGTGTCCCTTTTCCTTCCTGCTCTAAGTCAACCTCTGCTTCTGTACACTTGGTCCTTTCTCCTCCCAGCACCTCCAGGTAGGTCCTCGCTCCATTGATTTCCTTTCTTTTTCTCAAGTCTTTGATTTCTTCACTTCTTCCGGCTCTTTCCCTATTTATGTTCTCTCAGTCTTAAAAACAATACAAAACCAAACAACAGCAAGGTCTGGGAACTCCTCCTTTACTGATCCTTGAGTAGGTTCCAGGCAGTCAAGCTGCCCCACGTCCTCATCTCCCAGACTCCTCAACCTATTGGAGTGGGACTTTCTCACAGACCCTCTGTTCCCACTGCTCTCACTACGGTTCCAGTGGGCTCCTACGTACCTTCTCCCTGCTTATCTTAGAGGCTTTCCTCTGACACTGTCTGCTCATTCATTTACTCAGTAAGTCTTTATTCATTGCCTTCATACTGGGAGCCATTCTCTTCTGGGTGATGCCACTGTCTTCTTCTTGCTGCTCTGAATACTTCTTCACCGTAGTTCATGATTGATCTTCCTCCCCTTCTGCCGCAGCACCCCCCTCCCCGCCCCCCGCCTTAAACGTGAGTCTTCTGGATGTGAGTCATTGCTTTTTTCATTCAGCGCATTCTCTAGACGTTTTCATATGCTTTAGTAGTTGTATTGCCCATCCTGTGAAGGATTCCAATACCTGTTCATATTCCATTATTTTCAAAATTGGATTCATCTATTTCTTTGCAAATCTGTTTTTCCTGTCTCAGTTAGAAGCACTTTTATCCTAGAATGGAACTTGGAGACCATACACCCATACAGTTGTAAAAATATATATATTTTGGGCACTCCTACTGTAATCCAAGGGAGAGCTGGTAAGTGCCTGGACTTGCGAAATATTGAGCTGGAGAGGAGAGGACAGGTTTCAGAGACATTTAGAAAGTACAATAAAGACATGGATGGGTGTATGGTCTCCAAGT
This sequence comes from Bubalus kerabau, assembly GCF_029407905.1. NCBI lineage: Eukaryota > Metazoa > Chordata > Mammalia > Artiodactyla > Bovidae > Bubalus > Bubalus kerabau. The sequence goes on from NC_073641.1 coordinate 22,049,922, forward strand.
TTACACAGCTGTGTGTAGCATTTTATTTAAAAATATGATACACAATTGAATTGAAAATAGAAGTATTATTTTATGAAAATGTTGGGATGCATACACACAACAACCATTTTGCCCTGTATTTCTTGCTGTAAATAAAACTTGAGAACCACTTTCTTAAATAGTCTTTCTCTGGTGTACTCTCCTTAGCTCTGCCTTCCAGGGCACAGCCAGATTGTAGTTGAAAAATGAGACATTCAGCAAATGTCATAATACCCTCTATCAGTCACGAGATGAAACTGAATCTCCTCAGCGTTGGTGCACAAGGCCCCTGCCCTGCTATGCATCACGCCACCTCTCTGGGCAGCCCCTGCCACCTGACTCTTTCAGTAGCAGAGGCTTCTTCCACCCACACGCACACCATGTCTCACAGCTCTCTGCATCTGACAGTTCTCTTCTCCTCATCTGGAACTCACTTTCCTCTCTTAATTTTCTGCTCACTGCACCTCATTCTTTGGGTGAGGTGACTCTTGAAAGCTAAGTCCTGTTCCCTTCTCCAGGTTGAACCAGGCCCTTCTCCTCTGTCTTCCCATAGCCCGGTACCTACCTCTAGCGTAACTCTGACCTCTAGTATAACCTCTAGGATGACTCTAATGAAACATAGTCATCTATGCCTTTTTATTCTCAAACAGCCACCCAGCGCAATGTCAGTTCAATGCTGTGTCTTCACAGTGTGTGGGCCTAAGATCCCATTATGCTCCACTTGTGTGTGTCCAGAGACCTAGACCCCAGAAAGTCCTCGTATATTTCTTCTCAGGACTTGTTAAAATGGTAATTAAGGAGACCTCAGAAGCAGAACATAGGGCGGTTGATGCCAACAGTGAAAACCTTTTTTTTTTCCCCGCACAGGAAGGAAAAGTGGGATGAAACTGTACTTGTTAAACCCTTTGATAGGAGTGAATAGCTTGAAAGAAGTGGGTGATGAATGGTCTCCATTGTCACACTTCTGAATCAGAATATGAGAAGCAATCCCATTACTGGCCTGTGGTTCCATTGGCCAATATGGTAAATAACTCAGGTGGTTCTATAAAAGGACAGGTTTTTGTGAAAAGGATAAAACTCTTTAGATTTGTTCTGAGGGGCATTTCAGAGTAGCCTTACTCATGGTCGGTGTAGGCTGGGCTCTCATCCCTTGGTCACCAGTGAGTCTGTGAGCACAGTATGTATTCAGCCTTGTGGAAATACTAACGCGGAATGTCTGTCATCTGCCAGCATCCAGCTCCGTGCCAAGTGCACCTTGGCGCATTTCTGTGATGAGTGTAATGAGTTTTTTCCTTCTGATTTGGGCTGTGCTTTCATTCCTGCTCCCCAGTGTAAGGCTAGATCTCTTTGATATCTTGTTTCATACTTTGGCTACCCTACCCCTCTACTTTCCTCCTCCTTTTCTTGACAGGAGAAGGATGACTCCATAGAGCCGTCCTTTTGTGCTTTGGGCCAATTCTGTTGAGTTGTTTTATGGTCTTGAACTTAGAGCTGCCTCAGCACTCAACACTAGCCCCTGGACTGTGAGACTAATGAGAAAAGCAAAATGACCTCAAGCAAAAGGAAGTGGTTTATGTTGTGGAGAGAAACTTGGAAGGATACACCACCAAGAACACAGGGAACTCTGTTTTCCCTACTGTCTACAGCTGGGTTAACACATTTCAAAATAACCAGTCAATTTAGCTAATTCCATCAAATGGCTAGTCAATACAGTCAAGAGGAAGGGAAAATAAACCAATGGTTTTTTGGATGACTGGCTTAGCTTTGTGTAGCCTTGATCTTAATCATTTCCAGGGAATAATTTAAACTCTTAAGGAAATGCAGACTACTACAGGTTAGTTCAATACAAAAATACTTTTAAGAAGGTATTCATATTCAGTATATATTTCTTTTTCCAGAGGGTTATTAAAACAGGTAGAAATGATATAATGGACATTGGAACTTGGATTATATTGGGTTGGCCAAAAAGTTTGTTTGGGCTTTTCCGTGACATCTTACAGAAAATCCCAATGAACTTTTTGGCCACCTCAATAATACCGGGAAAGTACGGTTAAGCATCATTAGCAGAAGCTCACTTCTGTCTTTTCCATTCTTCCACTATTCAAATATCTCTTCTCCCTACTTCTTCATCTTGTTGTGTGTTCTGTCCCTCCTCTTTAAACCTTGGTAATAGTAACACAAACTCTTTGCCGGGCACAGTACTAAGACTTGACGTACATGATCACAGTTAATTATCCCAACAGCCCAAGAAGTAGGTGGAATGGTTCCATCATTCCACAGAAAACTGAGGTTATTTCCTTTAGTTGGAAACTCTGGAAAGCTGTAGAGCTAGGACTCAAACCTTAGCAGTAATAGTTTCAGATTCCACACCCTGAATAAAATTCTGCTGTCTCTGTCACTTCATTGAAGTTCACTTTAGTTTTTTCCACAGTCGTTCCTTTTCTTATCTTCTGCACTGTGCTCACCTCGCATTCCCGTTTCATTATACCATCTGCTTTTTCCAATCTTATGTCTCACTTCCCTATTTCTCTGTGACCTCCCATTCCTTGTCTACCATCTCTTTCCTTACCCTCTTCTCTGCTCCCTAATCCTGTGTCACTCTCCTCTCAGTCCTCAGAGAGTGCAGGAAGACTGCAGTCTCTCCCAGGCCCAGGCCCTGCCCCATCTGTCATTTTTTGGCCTCTGCTTTCCTAACATCTCTCTAAGTTAGAAGTGGTGCCCAGTTTTAAGCACAAGACAAAGCAAAGATATGTTCAAGAGCCTGTGTCCCTCTGCTCCCATACATGAGGAGTACTGTCTGTGCAAATAAAGCGATTATAAAAAAGAATTTCATTTTTGCCAGAGATCTCACAAATTAGGTTTTTGCTGAACTCCAGATAGTCTCTAGTGACTAGAAAAAGATAATGCCTCTTGCTCTGATCACTACCAGGAAGTGAACTCCAAGCAGTAGATAGAAATCAACCCCAGACCTGTGAGATCCAAGAGAAGTAGAATTCTTGTGTGTAATTCAATTTCAGAAACGCTGAGGGGAACACCATGTAGTATTAGAACACAATTATACTTTATTCAAGTGACCATATTTTCAGTCAGTCAGTATGGGACAGAAGAGTATCATTTCCTTGACTCAAAGCTATTTGATGACTTTTCCTGGCAACACTCTGTGAGTTCCAAGAAAGGACTCCAGATTCCCAAGCTACTGACAAAGAGCAAGCGTCTTCTCATCACACAGTAATTCACAAAAGTCTCACATCAGCATATGGTAACATTCCCATCAGATTGGCTTGGTTATCAAAAATAACTAGGTCAAAACAAAAGTCATTCTTCCATGAATGACAGTTAAAGGTTTTGAGGAATCGTCACTATTCTAGAGAACTTTAACTTCCTCTTTTGCTTGTAGGATGTATAGTATCTTTCTTGAGACTGTGCTGTGTGTATGCTTGCTTGCTTGCTCGTGTATCTAGTGTTTCTTTTTCTAGATTCATCTCTGGTTTTTTGTTGTCCCTGCTTGCACGTGGCTTGCCATAGCTTCTCTAGCCCCAGTTTTACTTCAAACCACCTATAGGTGCATTTTCTTTGCATCTCCTAACACCTTACTTGCAATTTCTCATTTATAATTACGAGTGAATAGAACCTACACATTTATAAATATAATTGGACAATTTTTCATTCCTGTGTATTATAGGCCATTGATGACCTGTGAGCATGTGAATTGCCTGCTTTTGGGTTAGATCTCCAGACCTGCTCTATTTAACAGCTTGGACAACATTTTTTAAAAATAATTTCTTGGTCGTCTCCATGTGCCAGACCTAGGCAACACTCTTGGGATCCAGTGATGATCAAAAGAGGGTTTCTTCCTGGTCTTAGTCCCTGTAATCACAGACTGGAAGTGGGGCCCGTATTAATCAAAAAAATCACAGAACTGAATACAAAATTCCAAGCTGAAGTATATGATATGAAGGGAAAATTCTCTGAGAGTGGCAGTTCAGAAGAAACTCAGCCAGGCTGCCCATGCTCCTGGAATCTCCTGGAAAAATAAATACTTATGTTGAACAAACTGGGTGTTCTGAGAAGACTCCAGATGCATGTCACCAATCGAGAAGACTGAGCAAGTTTAGGCCAAAAGCCATTTCTTCTGTTGTGCTGTTTGTGATGATCTTACTTCAGAACTTACTGGCTTTCTTCCCTCCTGCTGTCCCACCCAGAAAAGGTCTCTTTCTTAGAAAAGCAGCATTGGCTCCCCTTCCTCCACCGACGGAACTGTAACATCTTCCTTCCAGCTCCAAGGCTCTGAATTTGGACCTCCCACGTGGTGGGACTCGAGACTAATCCCTTAAGCCTGCTAGATTCCCAAAACATTCATTCAAATTTGAAATGCCTGGGGCCTGTTGTGTAGCCCTGGCTGGAGTAATTTTCACACTTGGATTTTAAACCCTCAGAGTCAGGATTTCACCTGAAGACTTCCAACTAATTGCTGAGATGGCATAAAAAAGGGTATTCAGGTTTAAAAAAAAAAATCTGTCTGAATGAGTTTGTTTCTTATTTGTTTTGCAAGCTGCTTCCTTTTGGACAACTCTGCCAAGCCATTCTGAGTTGTTGTCAGGCTTGATTCCAAATATGTTGGCAAGAAAAATTCAAAGAGATGGGGAAAGATGAAGTTTACTCTTGTCTTATTTTTTTATTTTTTATTTTTTTAGTTAGAATTTAATTGCTTTACAATGTTGTGTTAGTTTCTTCTGTACAACAACTTGAATCAGCTATAGGTATAATATATCCCTCCCCTCTAGAGCTTCCCTTCCACCCTCCATCCTGTCCCTCTAGGTCGTCACAGAGCACTGGGCTGAGCTCCCTGTGTTACACTGCAGCTTCCCACTAGCTATCTATTTTACACATGTTTTACTCTTGTCTTTTAATTCACCTGTACGACCACAGAGAACCAGTCCTAGGACCCTAACACGAAAATCTTAAGAACTATTTTTCCAGACTCTAAAATTCTCCTAAATCCCCATCCCAGTATCCCTCAAGGTCATAAAACCTCTTTTTGCCCCTAAGCTGTAACTTGTGCCTGAAATTCCCACTCCAGGGTTCCCTGGTGATTTTAATAGTGGTGCTTGATGCTGCAAGCCAGCTTCTCCATGGTTTGGGAATTGACTGGAATACACTGATGTGGTGTGCTGGCGTAGCTCTTGGAGGAATATTAGGACAAATTAAATTCCAAATAAGATAGCACCTGAGGTCTCTTAGTGGCAGAACTAAATACTACAGGAAGGAGGGCTTAGCAATTCCTGTCCATCCCTAAATGATTAAGAGGAAGTACTTACTGTTGATCAAACTGCTTGGAATTGGCTTTGGACTCAGTTGCAGAGCATTCACTTAGATGCACTCAGCATTTGTGCTTCTAGTTCTGTTTGCTTTTCTGCTTAGTTAAGCCTAAGGATGTGTGTTAGTTTCAGAGCAAATGGTATTCTTGAAGTAAAGGGTACTCTTAAAGAAGAGGAGGAGGGGAACAATTCACACCTCAAAGCATCAAATTCTAGGAAAACTGATGATGGCCGAGTTTAGGCAATGATTACTACCATTATTACTCAAATAGGTCTGGCATTTCTTACACGTGATCCTCATGCCCCGGCCCATGCTGGGCAAAAGCAATACAGCCTGAAGTTGAACAGCTTTTCCTTTGAACAATAGTTAAATATCATTGGTGCGTTTGGATCATGCATGGCTTTTGGGTAATAGAAACATTTTTCCTGCTGTTTAGAACAACGTTAAAAAACATATACATATATGCACTTACTTTATATACTATGTATTGGGGTCGCTAAGAGTCGGACACGACTGAGCAACTTCACTTTCACTTTTCACTTTCATGCATTGGAGAAGGAAATGGCAACCGACTCCAGTGTTCTTGCCTGGAGAACCCCAGGGACGGGGGAGCCTGGTGGGCTGCCGTCTATGGGGTCGCACAGAGTCGGACACGACTGAAGTGACTTAGCATAGCATAGCATATAAGTACATATGTATTTTGGTAAATGGTTTTATTTCCCGTAGATCTTTATAATGGGTATACTGAATAACCTGTCATCTATGGAATTCCTTTTAAAAATCTTCATTGGGGATGGATTTATTCCAGGGAGAATAGGTTACACGTAAAATACAAGGAACACCTAATTAAAATAATAAATAGCTTGTATTGAGAGCTTCCTGTACAGGTGCCAGGCTGTGCTCTCTGCCTGCAGGAATCCTCCCTTTCCTCCACGTGAGGTTCAGCTCTGTCCTTATCTCCATGAAACAGATGAGACCCAGAAGCTTAGAGGAGTAATTTGAGGGTTTAGGCAGTATTTGGGGAGTTACAGTAAAAGGTAAACAGAAAAGTCTCCTTCAGGTTTTGTAAATAGGCTTTCTCCCCTGACTTGTCAAATATAATTTTCTCCTCTCCTTTCAACTAAAATAAGGGCCCACAGTCTGTACCTTGAAGAACCAGGGCTCTAAAGTCACTACCACTAAAATTCCAGGAAAGTAAAAGCCAGCAATTCAGGAAAACGCATTTATTTTTCTAGATACCTCCATTAATGACATGACTAAATCACCTCATAAAGATTATTGGCTTGAGTACCCATCATCCCTCTACTAAGAAAAAACAGGAAATAACTCAGATATAAATGATGCAAGTGGCTGCTGAGTTAGGAAGACATTCTCGAAAATCCCCTCATGCCCATAAATTGCACACTGGTGGCCTAACGTAATTTACTGTGGGTGATATTTGTAACTGGCTGTCTTATTTGAAAGATTATGGAGACTAGAGAATGGGAAGGCCAAGAAAAACGTCTTCAAATAGTAGAAGTTTATGGGAAAAAAATAAATGCCACATCTCACTGGACATTGTTGGAGAGAAACATAGAAATTTTGGCAAAAGAAACCAATGATAAAAATTATAGTTACTAAGTTAAAGCTCTCAAATTTAGTTATAAATATTTATAGAGCCAATTAGAATTGAGGAGACAAAAACAGGACTTTAAGAAATTCTAAAATCCGTATTTTCAGAAAATCATTAAAGGACTGGAGATTTAAACAGTGTCAAAATGTGTGATCTTCAGGAGTCACACTCAGGATGAGATTACAGATCACTATCACTGTTCCAGTTTAGCCAGTTCAGTCATACTGCTGCCCAACTCATTGAAAAATATTGGCAGCTTGGACCAGCAATTAATTTTATCAGCTTGTTCAAAACTGAATCCATCTTAGGAATAACTTGGAGGTTTAAGCAACATTTTAGTTTAAAAAGTCTCCCCCAATCCAACTGAAAACTCATGATAAGTATTTCTTTTCTTGTGTTGTAAGGAATACTTAAAACAGAGGTATCAAAGACACTTGATTTTTAAAATTTTATATGGAACTCTTGATATCATGGTCAGAGATGTGAAAGCACTGTTCAAGGGGAATTTAATTCTAACTTAAGTATATCCTTTGCTATTTATTTCATTCAAGTAAATTTTTACTCAGGAAATAAAGCTATAGATAATAGTTTTCTGCAGTTTTTCTATAGGAAGCCTTATCTAATTATTTTATCAGGTTAAGTCCTACTGCTCCTCTCTCAACAGAATCTGAATAAGGAGAAGCTCTCCAAATCCAGTTTGGAAATAAAAGTATCAAAACTCCTTCAACACTTTGCACTGGACTGCATTATTTGATTTGGAAGAGAGTCAGGCTACTTCCATTTCTTGGTGAAACAACTAATTTATTGTCTTCCTTTAAAGAAATGACTCTTCAGTGGCTTGGACATGTTACATTTCTATCCTGTAGCAATTACCCCTCATGCCTAGAACTGTTTTTTTTTTGTTTGTTTGTTTTTTAAATAACTGAAAATATTTTTAATAAATAATAGATGCTCATGCTTCAAAATTCAAAATCTGTTCTAGCAAGGATCAAATGTTAACAGTATCTTGGGCATTACATAAATACATTTTATGTGTATATAAGCAAAATACATTTTCTAGAAACCTTTTAAAAACATAATGATAAAGTATTTAACCATATTAAGTTAGTATTTCAAAAGTTACCATTAGGGGGAAAAAAGCTTCCTGCAGTTTATTTTCAGTATTGTTTTTTTCAGTAAGTACAGGATTTTGGGTTTTTTACACCTATTAAAATTGTCTTTCAGGCATATATTTTAAGTTTTTCTTAAATATATATTAATTAATTAAATGAATATATTTATACTCATTAGAAACTCTGCATAATTTGCCTGGACATGGAATTGTGTGAGGGCAATCAGTAGTTTTCAGGTAGGGCTTAATATCATTAGATAGAAGATATCTTTTAGCCTTTGCGTGTCTGGCATCATGTTTTTTTACCTTAATTCAGTAGATTTCTTATATCTCTAGGAAGGGTTTCTATCTAGTACATTCTTTGCAGGAGAATGTAAAATTGCATTTAAAATTCATTCACTGGGAATCTGATTTTCTAAAAACCATACTGGGAAGATGGATGTACATTTTTAGTAACTCAAGCTGGTCAATAAATCTTTTAGTATTATTTTCTCATAATCTCTGCCCATCAGATGTGAACTGGGACTCCTCATTCTACCCCCACCCATCTCGCCCTACGCCCAATTCCAGACAAGCACTGAGAACGAGAGGAAGCCTAAAAGAGTAGGAAGAGGATGAATTTGGGAGCCTGGCAAACCTAGGTTTAAATCCACCTCCTAATTTATTTACTGGGTAAATTCAGGAAATCGCTGCCCATCCATGAGCCTCATTTGTATAATCTGTCACACAGAATGGTGATATCAGGTATTATTGCAAAGATTAAATGAGACCATATTGGAGAGTGCCAAAAACATCCTTCTACTTGAAAATGGGCATTCCCTCATCCACCTTATTTTTTCTTTAAGATTAAAAATGTGTTTTTTCCTACATTTTCCAACTTCCTATCTTTAATGATATATATATTCTGTAATAAAAACCTATATTTTCACATCTCTTTACAAAAGCAAAGATATCTATAAAATAACAGCAACAACAAAAAGTAGCTTCTGGATACGAGTATTTTATTTTATTTTATTTTTTCCCAACTTCTAATTGTTAAAGGGGAAAGGTTTCTAGCAGGGCAATCTGAAGATCTCTGTTAAACATATCTATTTAAATTATAACTATTTAAATTATAACCAGGTTGGTCAGTCTAACTAGGCTGATCATTTGTTTTGATGTGACTTATATATCACCTTTTAAATAATTTACGTTAAATCTGCATTTTTCTTGCCTGTCTACTTGCTTGCAGGTTGCTACAGGATAGACTTTATTGAAGCCAAACTTCGTCAAAGTCCAGGACACCTAGATGTATCAACTTTATACACTCAGTGCTCAAAAATTCTTGCTTAAGACACATAAAGCCCTGTTACAGGCAATCAATTCATTATGAAACTAATTTTAACAGTTAAATTATCATGAAGATTAACATTCAAAGCACTACCCATCTTTTTTTCCGCATTAAATAGCCTAAGGAATAACATTCCTTGATTTTTTTTTTTTTGGTCTTGTTTTGTCTTCCCTGAGGATACCATTTACAGTCTTCTAGTTCATCTGGAAAAGTCACTTGGTGTGAACTAACGGGCTGTTAGGGCAAGAACGGATCTCACTGATCATCAGTGCAAGGTCCAGCTTTAGAGACAAGGCTAGTGACTCGGCCCAGTAGTCAGTGGTCATAGCTGGTCAGTGGCCAGAACTCACATCCCCTGACCCACAGCATCTGTAGATTTCTACACAACTAGCCATCTAGGTTGAGGATAAGAGAAGAATTATTTTCTCTTTACCAATAGAAAATTAGACTAGTAAAGTCATAAAAAAGATGTTTCCCTTTTGTGAACCATAGAGGAGTTCCTTATGGTTCCTCTTTTTCTTTTTTTGGATTTCTGATCTTCAAGACATGTGGCGAACCTCTATAATAAAAGGGAAAGTACTTGATCATGCGTGAGTTGAAGTGCCTTTGCCTAATTCTGCTTTGCTTGCCAGCTTCAGGGATGGAGGTACATGCTGTGACAAGCAGTGAACCAGCATCAACGCTGGAGAATTCTTGAGACTCAGTTGCACGTCCCCCAAGTTCAAAGCCTGCCAATTGATTCTTGATTGTTGTTCTTTAGTTGCTCAGTTGCGTCTGACTCTTTGTGACCCCATAGACTGTAGCCCACTAGGCTCTTCTGACCATGAGATTTCCCAGACAAAAATACTGGAGTGGGTTGCCATTTTTTTTCTCCAGGGGATCTCCCCGACCCAAGGATACTAAGATCTAAATTGGTAGGGGCATCAAATATTTTTTTACAAAATGTCAGTTGGAGTGAAATAATTGTAAACACGCTGCTGCTGCTGCTGCTGCTGCTGCTAAGTCACTTCAGTCGTGTCCGACTCTGTGCGACCCCATAGATGGCAGCCCACCAGACTTCCCCGTCCCCGGGATTCTCCAGGCAAGAACACTGGAGTGGGTTGCCATTTCCTTCTCCAATGCATGAAAGTGAAAGGTGAAAGTGAAGTCGCTCAGTCGTGTCCGACCCCCCGCGACCCCATGGACTGCAGCCCACCAGGCTCTTCCATCCGTGGGATTTTCTAGGCAAAAGTACTAGAGTGGGGTGAAACATGCTAGAAGCACTTAAATAGATGCTCATTTGCAGAGTTAGGTAGAATACTGGGAGTGTCCTTTGTTTTATCACTTTGCAATGATATGAGTAGTATAAGATATAATAATGTTTTGTCATACTATGCTAATTACTTTGATTGAGTACTTACCGTGTTCCAGGCATATCTAAGCTTTTAATGAACACATTATCATTTAATCTTCACAATTACCCTTGGAGATAGGTAGTGTTACCGCCATTGTTCACAGGAGGATGTGTGGTTTTCTTTAACTGTCACAGGGATGTAGGTGGTGGAGCTGGAGGCCAGACTGCATGTGGCTGACTCAGTAACCTCTTAATCCCTGTGCTAAATCAATTTCTCTGCTCATGCTATAAATCGCCTTCATCCTTTAGTTGATTTATTGATGGTGACATTTAAATTTAGTTGTCTTCAAAATGGAACTCTTACTGTAAAAGGGAATCAAATTGACTGGAGTTTGAATTTGAAGAAGTGTTTGGAGATAACTGAAGACTTGAGAGTCCTAGGAAGGATAGGGGAGGGAGAAAAAAAAGAAAGAGAGGAAAGAAAGGAAGAGATGAGGGGAAAGAAAGGGAAGGAAAAGTAACTTAGTGCCTCTCTAGACACTAAGGTTTTTTTTTTTTCTTTCAATGAATATAAATTTTAGAACATGTTTCCCAATCCTACTTTATTTATATTCCTGTGTAACCCCCCAATAATCCATTACTTCCAGATTGTTTTTATAACCATTATGACATACTTTTTATTGGGAAAAAAAATCTTCCAGATTCCTCAAGCAGATACCTTCAAGAAAGACTTGTGAGGATTGAGAAACCGACTTTTTAAAGTCTTATTCTATGGAAGATCTTTTCATTGCAGTGAGCACTGCAAGAAATTTTGGTCCTCATGATAGGAGAAGCAAAGTGTTTAAAGATACTCAATGAAGTGAAAATATACATTAGGAAAGTGTTAATACAAAACTTTTCTCAGACCCCCCCACTCTGCTTAAAAGCCACTAAATGGTGTGGTTTCTACACAGAAAGGGCCCATCTTTAGGCAAAGCTTAGCCAGAAGGCAAGTCATTTAGTCACTAATTGCCTGAGGTCAGGTTTTCCCCCAATAAAACTGTGAAAAGTTTTATTTTTCAACTGTTTAAACATGAAGATTCAGAGAAGGCAATGGCACCCCACTCCAGTACTCTTGCCTAGAAAATCCCATGGACAGAGGAGGCTGGTGGGCTGCAGTCCATGGGGTCACTAAGAGTCGGACACGACTGAGCGACTTTACTTTCACTTTTCACTTTCATGCACTGGAGAAGGAAATGGCAACCCACTCCAGTGTTCTTGCCTGGAGAATCCCAGGGACGGGGGAGCCTGGTGGGCTGCCGTCTATGGGGTTGCATAGAGTCGGACACTACTGAAGTGACATAGCAGCAAACATGAAGATTACAACCTCAAGTTTGCTTTGATATGGAAATACTACGCAGTCTGGGAGAATTGTAAGCCTGCTGCTAAGCTGCTAAGTCACTTCAGTCATGTCACAGCCGCCCACCAGGCTCCCCCGTCCCTGGGATTCTCCAGGCAAGAACACTGGAGTGGGTTGCCATTTCCTTCTCCAATGCATGAAAGTGAAAAGTGAAAGTGCTGTCGCTCAGTTGTGTCCGACCCTCAGCTACCCCATGGACTGCAGCCTTCCAGGCTCCTCCGTCCATGGGATTTTCCAGGCAGGAGTACTGGAGTGGGATGCCATTGCCTTCTCCGACTGTAAGCCTGAAAGTGAAGTCACTCAGTCGTGTCCAACTCTTTGCGACCCCGTGGACTGTAGCCTACCAGGCTCCTCGGTCCATGGGATTTTCCAGGCATGAATACCGGAGTGGGTTGCCATTGCCTTCTCCGATTGTAAGCCTATATGACCTTATGTGTGATTAGAATTTAAAGAGGAAGAAATGTGAGGTTGGAGAGCTTGGAGGCTGAGAAGAAAGGAAACTAAATTTGGAGCCTCCTTATATGAAGGAGAAGATGAAATGCATCTCAGGAGTAAAATAGAAAACTAAAGCTGAGAGGAAGCAATCATAAAAATTTCTAAAGAGGCTAGTGGAAAACTCAGTTGAACTCATTTACCTTCCTTGTGTGCTATGTGCTAAGTTGCTTCAGTCGTGCCCAACTCTTTGCGACCCTGTGGACCGTAGCCCACCTGGCTCCTCCGTCCATGGGATTCTCCAGGCAAGAATACTGGAGAAGTGGTTGCCATTCCCTTTTCTGGGGATCTCCCTGACCCAGGGACGTAAATACGTGCTCGCACATTTACCTTCCTTGCACATCAGGAATGCTGTGACCTTGTCATCTCATCATAGTTACTTTTGCTACCTCTTACCGTTTTCCCTGCAGTTATTATCAACCCAGTATTCAGTCAGTCAGTCACATGAGTTTCGAGGCTTGTACAAAAACAGCTGGGTGGGTCCAGTTTGGGAGAGTGTGTCCCTAACCTGAAAGTAGGGATGTCACCAAAAAGTCAGGCTGGCCTTAAGCGCCCCAAGCTAACCACACCCCATGGGTCCTTGGAAGAAAACAAGGAGATAATTAGAAAACTGTCTGGGGTCAGATGGGAGCCCCTGGAGGTATAATAACTACAAGAACATTGAGACTCTCTGTCAGTTAGCCCACAGAATACCAAGTTACATTCCGAGGGAAAATCCAAGATGAGTTGGACAGACTGGCCTTCTGCAGCATGTAGAGTGGCCGTAGATGTCAGGTCATCTTCTCTTCTTCTTGGCCAATATATCAGCAAGGTCCAGCATGTACTCACTTGAAACGTTCATTCAGAAGATGTCTTTCTTCAAATCAGTGTTTTTCAGAAAGAAGCCCAGGATATAACTCTGTGTAACACAGAGGACTGCTGAAGATGAAGTGAGGCCAGGGACCATGAGACCCACCTTTCTGCCTCTTTACTGCATTTACTTTCTAGGACAAGAGCCCTCAGGAACTGCCTCCAAACCAACAAAACACCAAAAAACAAGACCCTGAAGTTGTCCATAGTCGTGATTTTGTTAATAAGAGATTATTATGGCTTTGTGACTTGGACAAATTATTTTACCTCTCTGGGCCTTATCAGTGAATTATAGGTATCGCCTAAAGTACTTTTTAAAGGTGGTTTTGGTGGTGAACATCCTGAAATTGCCTTCACAACTTACTTGGGCAAGCAGGTTAGCTACAGAAAAAGAACTGAAAGATTATTTAGACTGTGGTGTAATTTACTTTGGGGGATATTTCACTTGTAAGTGCAAATAAATTCTAACTGAATTTTTAAGTAATAGCATCTGTAGGAAATGTATTTTATTAGGAGTTTAAAAATCACCAAATAGGTTGTCTTTTTAGTCTACCAGTTACATTGCATTTTCTTCCTACCTGTAAATCCTGAAACTTCTGAAATTTTCCTCCTGCCCCGTAAGTAAAATATCCACTTATAGTATGTATAAACTGCTTATACTTTATAGATGGAGAAAGATTCTTTCTGATTTTACAAGTAGAACATGTATGTATGGGTATAATTTTTACCTTCAAAGGAAAAGGCAATGGCATTCCACTCCAGTACTCTTGCATGGAAAATCCCATGGATGGAGGAGCCTGGTAGGCTTTCATGCATTGGAGAAGGAAATGGCAACCCACTCCAACGTTCTTGCCTGGAGAATCCCAGGGACAAGGGGAGCCTGGTGGGCTGCTGTCTAGGGGGTCGCACAGAGTCGGACACGACTGAAGTGGCTTAGCAGCAGCTTACCTTCAAAGGAACAAAGTTTCCCTTTAAAGGAATACTCAGATGATTCCTGAGTCTAATCAGACTTTTGCAGTCTTCTCAGAATTACTATTTCCTTGGCCCTAAGATGTAAATCTGGTAAAGGTTTTAACTTTTCTGACAGAATCACATCAAGGAATATTATTACTGCTTCAGTTCCTGTAATCATATATTGAGGATGAGAATGTTTGCTTGTCATTTCAAAATGTTTACCATCTGGTGCAGACACTTTTACCTGCTAAAGGATACAGATAGATATCTGTGTACATGTTATATGTATACAACAGAATATATATTTCTGAAAAAGATCAAGGAGCAAAATTTTCACTGAAAAAATGTTTTTCTAATTTTCTAATTCTTTCAAAACCAATTTCTAGCCTTCTGGACTATAGCTTATGACAAAGTAGTGTTTAAGAACTTCAGTACTCTGATTTTTGGTTTACCTTTTTCATTACAAAATGAATATATATCCAAAGTGAAATAAGTCAGAGAGAGAAAAACAAATATCATAGATTAATGCATATATATGGAATCTAGAAAGATGGTACAGAGGACCTATTTGCAGGGAGCAGTGGAGACTCAGACATAGAGAACAGACTTGTGGTCACAGTGGGGGAAGAAGAGGGTGGGACGAATTGAGAGAGTAGCATGGAAATATATAAATTATCATATGTAAAACAGATAGCCCATGCAAATTTGCTGTATGATTCAGGAAGTTCAAATCAGGTGCTCTGTGACAACCTAGAGGGTTAGGAGGTAGGAGGGAGATTGAAAAGTCAATTCATGACTGATTCCTGTTGACATATAGCAGAAACCAACACAATATTGTAAAACAATTACCCTCCAATTAAAAATTTTTAATGAATATATATCTTAAAAAGTCTGTATTTTCAACCCAAGGAGACATTATAACAACCATCATTTTTTTTTTTTTTTAATTGGCTGCCCAGTCCTGTTTTCAGGATCTTAGTCCCCAACCTGGGATTGGACCCATGCCCTCAGCAGTGAAGTCATGGAGTCCTAACCACTGCACTGCCAGGGAAGTCCCTCAGATTTTCAATTCAAGAAGTAAATTAACTCCACCAGCCCAGGGTGTAGATCCTGATCCACACCCCCCAACCCCCATTCCTGAGTTCTTTAACTAGACTCAATTTACAGGATATGACTTGACTTTATATATAGCTACACTGAGACATATGGCTAAAGAAAGCTCTTAGGCCAGCCATCACCTCAAACTTCTAAAGCGGCAGGATCACTTAACAGGAGTATAACCTTTGGCATTAATTACATCAGTGCAAGTTGCAACTGCTTCATCTTTTCCCAGCATCTCCAGCTGTTGCCCTTAGAAGAATGAATGTCTTCTGCCAGCCTGATCATTCATGGGGCTACATCTGTATACATTTTGTGTTTCTCAACTGTGGAAATCTACTACTCTTTTGCCCTTCTACTCCTTCCCCAGCCCTGCTCCCCTCTAAGATGGATCGGAGTTTCCAGGATCCATTGTCATCAGTTTTGTAACTTACATTTCCCACTTGGATGTTTCTAAAGATAAATGCAAGTGGGACAAAACTGAGGCCTGAGAAAACCTCAGCTTTTCTGTAGGAGCCATGAGACACTGACCTTTTTGCAAAAAGAACAAGAAAAAAGAAAAATGTTTCTTTGTCCTTTGGGGAAAGCTTCCTTGAGGTTCTCCCTGTCTCTAGTTATCCCTCCTGCCTGTAACTGTCAGAGTAATTTTTTCCTAAAATGCAGTTCTGATTGTATCTGTCTCCTGCTTATATCCATCAGAGTCCTCAGTGTCTTCTAGGGAAAATTTAGACTTCTTTACCTCCCATTGTCCTGACAGAATGGCCAAGGGCTTTAGTATCAAATGCACCTGATCTCCAGTTGTGGCTCAGCCCAGGTATACAACCTTTCTCGGTCTTCTGTTTCCTCGTCAGAATGATGGAGCAACAGGTTATTCTTAGAAGATGATTGGAATAATCATAGACGATAGCAATTATAAGAGGTCTGGTACCAAATAAAGGCTTCCCTGGTGGCTCAGATGGTAAAGAATCTCCCTGCAATGCAGGAGAACAGGGTTCGATCCCTGGGTCAGGAAGACCCCCCGGGGAAGAGAATGGCAACCCACTCCAGTATTCTTGCCTGAAGAATTCCATGGACAGAGGAGCCTGCTGGGCTACAATCCACGGGGTCACAAAGAGCTGGACACGACTGAGCGACTAACGCACACACAAATAAATGCTCAGTATGAATGCCTTTCTTCCACCTTCCCCTCCAGGTCTGCTTACACTGAAATTTTTTCAGGCTCCTTCTTTCCATCCTGTTCTTCTCTGGATTCCTTCCCACAGTTTGTGGTTTCCTGATGGAGCTCTCTTCTCCCATAACTCTGTAGCTTTTGCATAAGCTGTTCCACCACCCTTGGAAGTCTTCCCACCCTCACCTCTTACAGAAAACAGAGGGTCCCTCCTTGCCCTTTAAGATGGCAGTTCCTGGCTTCCTCTTGAGTTTAAGCTTTTCTCCACCATATTTCCATATAATCATACACACACCTCTTTCATCGTATAATGTCCCAACATTAGTTGTCTTACAAGTTTTCTCTAATGTACCAGTTCCTCCTGAGGCCAAAATCTGTGTCTTACTCACTTATGAAGCTCCAGCCCCTGCACTCACTACCTAACTGGTTGAAGGATTGCATGAATAGCCCAGAGGGCTGAGTAAATATGGTTTTGAAAAAGTATCAGAGGCTGCTGATCTATCAATGTGAAAAGCAATACACCCACCCTCTAGAAGAGCCAAAGTGTTGAAGGCAGAAGACTAGATAGCTTGTAAATTACAGGATTTCTGTCTGCAGGAAATCTTGGAAAATGCAACCAAGCTGAAAGAGCTTCAGCTTTCCTTCGGGAAATGGTTACTGTGGGGCCGGGACATATGTGAGAAGAATACTAGCATGTCATGCACCGAAGAGCTATGCTTCTGATGCCCTTATTCTCAAATCAGAAATATTACCAGCTTTCAGGGACAAAAGGGAAGTAACGTGTGTTCCCAGTGTTTGGCTTCCTTCTTGCCATGGACACTGTAACAACGAGATTTTCCCGGGACTTCTCCTTAAACCATATTAGGGTTGATAAGGGTGATCACTTGTACATAGCGTGGCACCTGGCACTGGGGATAATTTAAATCCTCTGCTGTTAGCTACTCCCTTCAGAGGATCCTGGGTCATATGGATGGTTTCAGAAGAAGCATCTGTGCTGTTAATTACATCCAGTGGTTCCTAAGGGTTGGTGTGTTTTGTTTGAAAAGTTTTCTGCTAAAACGCACCCCCCCCCCATTTTTGTCTCACTTAATATCATAGATACCAGTTCAGTTTCTGATCTATTTGAACTTTTCCCTCTTGAAAACCTCTTAGGGTTTATTATTCCCAGCACTACAAATAATTTTTTTTTTCTTCAGATCTAAATTCCTTCCATCACAGTTCTTTCACAATAACTTCTTTTGTTCTGGAAAATTGTACACAAACTCCAGAAAACCCCCAGTTTTAGATCCTAATCCGAAAGGTCACATCATCAAAGCAAACATCAAAATCCTTGCACCAGAGGATATGGAAGATTGTATGGACCTTTGGCCTCTAGGCAAAGGTACAGGAGAGCTGGAATGTGGGCAGGAAAGAAAGCCTGTCAGCTTCCCTTCTGCCTTCAGTTAATGCGTAAATCTCTGTAGTAACTTTAGGGCAGGCTAGGTAGACCGTGGTTCCAGATGGCCTCGGACGCAAGAGCTTCCTGTCATGTGGGCTCAAACTAGGAAAGTCCTGGGCAAATTGAGACAAGTTGATCCCCTTACCTAGCCTTTGCTGCTTATGTTTCTCTCTCTCCTCTCCTCTCTGCTTTTAGTCCTCTTTCCTTTGAAACCATGTACTGAGCTTCATTTCTTCCTGATTCTAAATATGTGCAAATCTTCAAAGATCTTGGACAAGCACATCGTTCAGAGAAAGCCGTGCTTGCAGTAAATATTTCCACGTGAGAGAGCAGGAAAGCATGTTGGTGTCCCTTGTACAAGTTCTAATCGACGGGTCATGACTGTCTGGGATAAAAGATTACTATTTTCTTGCAGATCTTTCCAGAGAGTACTATGGCTACTTTTCTGCACCATGCTCTTTTTAACTTAGCAATATATCTTGAAGCTCTTCTGTATGTGTCTTTAGAGATAATGATCTACATCTTAGTCTTACTACCTGGCACATAATATTTCCCTTTGTGTGTGCAATAATCCATTTAACTCTATTGATAGACCTATAGACCATTTCCAGTTTTTTACTACTACAAATAACCTTAAGAACTTCCTTCTACCTGAACATTTCTGTGTCCTTTTGTGAGTATGCTCATTGAATACACGTTTGGCAGTGAAATTGAGTCTAAAATACGTGCAGATATTGCCAGGCTGTCTTCCAAAAAGACTAACTCACTTCCAGAAAGTTAGCATCATATTCCTATGCCCACTGACTCTGGGATTCACAAATAAAGTATTTTGCCAATCTAATTGTAAATAAGGTTCCTCACATTTTTGTATATTTATTGGTCACTCTTTTCCTCACTTTTTAAAAATGAATGCAAAGATTCATTAAATCAGTTATCCTTTTAGGGTTTTGGTTTTTTTTTTTAATCAACATGTTAATGTTTTGTTAAGAAAATGGGCCTTGTTTGCAATCATTTTCATTATTCTAACTCAACTTCATTTAGGGCATGCTTTACCATTTTTAAGCTTTTAAAATGTTTTTATAGCCACAGTCATCTTTTTCATGTGATTGCTGGATACTTACTTCCATATCTTTTTCTTGTTTCCTGGCACTTGGTGTGGCATCTATTACATGGCAGAACTTCAGTAAGTGTTTTTTTGAATGAATGGATAAAGAATCTGTGAATAAATTAATGATGTTATTTGCTTCTTGTTATTTCTCTTTTGGTACATAGAGACTTGGGAAGTGAATACTAAAACCTCTATTTCAGCAGGATGTAAGTATGGGTCATCTTAGGGCAGGGATCTTGCTTGACATGTCACCCCTTCCACATGTGTCACGGTGTCTGTCACACAGAAGGTATTATATGTGTTGAAAAGAATGAATGAACTATCAGAATAATGAGATAAATAAAACATGCATGAACTTTATCCTCCTGTACCAATGACAGGCATTTCTGGAAAATGAGCCCAGACTTGCAAGGGTTATGCTTCCTGAGCCAGAATTGCAACTTATTTTGATGTTGCCAGAGTTTCACACTTATTTCCTTGGTTCCAAGTAAATTAAACAGGAGTGGCAAGAAAAAGAAAAAAGGATTCAAGCCATCAACCTGGGACCAGGGACCACGCTTAACTGAATTTATAATGCCCATAACATCTCTGCTGTGTTTGAAAGGTTAAACATTTCCTGGAGAAAACAACTATTTCTACCACTTGCCAAAGTACTCATAAAATGGCCTGATTGCTAAGAACAGAAAACAAACCAAACCAAAATAAAATGAACCAAATAGCAACAGAAATAAATGTGCCTTAGTGTAGTTAGATGATTACCAGATCTGCTCATAGACCACCATCCTTCAGAGTATGGGCATGTGCTTCAGGATAAGTGCATCCTGGTCAGGTGATGTTTAATGCAGTGCCTTCCGTGTGTCCATTTCCTGGGTCATTTGGGGTCTTCGGCAAATCCTCTTGTTCGTGCACTGAATTGCACATACATTATGTAACTCATTGCAACCCAATAGCTGAACCCATGGTTTCGTAGCTATTAAAGTATGCCACAAACCAAACCACCTGTGAGGCGCCAGCTCAGCAAATGTGCCTATGTGAAAAACAGTCATAAAAAATACAGAAAAGGGGATGAAAGAAGACTGAATAACAAGTGAGAGCCCCTATATTTGATGCCATGAGGCATGCAGGGAGAAGTGTTCCGTGTAAGTTGAAGGAAGATGGCAGCATGGGCACTGGCATTGAAGACCATTCTCACTATGTGAAAGGATCATGCCGTGTGGCATGAATCAGAGTGACTACTGTGGGTCCCCTGTTGGAAAGACTG
This sequence comes from Bubalus kerabau, assembly GCF_029407905.1. Taxonomy (NCBI): domain Eukaryota; kingdom Metazoa; phylum Chordata; class Mammalia; order Artiodactyla; family Bovidae; genus Bubalus; species Bubalus kerabau. Next base: position 22,070,412 of record NC_073641.1, read on the forward strand.
TAATTATGGATAATTATGTGCAAGCACCAGGGGAAATGCCAGACATTAGAATCTATGTTTAATGTGAAAATTGCACTTCGTTTTTTTGTGGAACCTCAATATATAGCTTACTCTATAAAATGTGGGCATATTTCTGAAGGAAAGAAAAATGCCACAGTTGCATTTTAACATCCTGTTACATTTTAGTTAAATACAAAAGACCATGACTTTTCAAAGAGAAAAATCTCTCACCATCTCTCTCCCCTCTCTGTCTCTTCCCTGTATCTCTCTTTCCTAATAGACAGCATTAAGTGATTCCAAACATGTCATCTTAGGTTATAATTGAAATTAGACTCTATGGAAGGAAGGGAATGATGAGTTGTCCTGAAAATCCCCTTGGTCTACTGATTTGATCAGTTGTGCGTGCATGCTAGTTGCTTCAGTCGTGTCCAATTTTTTGCGACCCTGTGCACTGTAGCCTGCCAGGTCTCTGTCCATGGGATTTTCCAGGCAAGAATGCTGGAGTGGGTTGCCATGCCCTCCTCCAGGGAATCTTCCTGACCCAGGGATCAAACCCAGGGATCAATCGATCACTTCTCTTATGTCTCCTGAATTGGCAGATGGGTTCTTTACCATTAGCGCCACCTGGGAAGCCCAATTTGATCAGCTGTTCTTAATAAGGTGGTAATGTGGCCTTAAGAGCTTCCACTGTTGCTGGAATCCAAGGAATTCTAGATAAGAAGAACTGGTGTGTTGGTGAATTAGAGTGTTATGCATTTTCTCTCTCTCATTCTTGTACTGTGGTTGCCTTGTTTTTTCCTAAACATCACAGTCTTACCCCAGGTTCTCTTAGAGATTATAGCTTCTGTGCTAATGTTTTGTGGGAGAGGGAGAATCATGTGCTCAAGGAAGCAAGAACAGAGTTTAGTTGGAGGGAATAGCAGGAGGGGAGAAGAGAAGTAAATACAAGGTGCCAAACCAAACCTGTCACATCTTTACAAGAAATACCACAACTAGTTGCTAAGTTACAAAAGATATTGCTTATGAGGTTATATTGAACATTGTGTTTTGGAATGTTCCATTTGGGGGAGAAGGGATGAGCAGATTTCTCTGCCCACAGATCTTTTATCTCTCGCTGGTCAGTTCACTCTATAGAACCTTGACTCCCTTGACCCTCCAGAAATCCCTGGGGAAGCCACAGGCCCCCACATATCTTACATGGAGCCCAATGGTTCCTGTCAGATCAGAGACTGTTGCTCAGGCCAGGCCTCCAGAAAAAGGATGGGGAAGCCGAAAAGATGAGGCACTTGCAGTGATAGCCAAGACCTTGCTAGAACTGCTCCAGCAAGGAAGCTGGCAAAGTAGCGTGTCCCCAACAGGTTGACTGGGGAGAGTTGACCTGAGAAGGCCAGATTGGGGGCCCAGTGTACTTACCTACAGTTCACTGGCAGAATTAGAATGGATCAGACCAGAGGTTTATTAAGTTAAGCTTCTCTACTATCCTGATAGGGGCTTCGCCAGGTGGCTCATTGGTAAAGAATCGCCTGCCAATACAGGAGATGCGGTTTTGGTCTCTGGGTGGGGAAGATCCCCTGGAGAAGGAAATGGCTACCCACTTCAGTATTCTTACCTGGAAAATACCATGGACAGAGGAGCCTGGCGGGCTGCAGTCCACAGGGTCGCAAAGAGGTGGACACGACTTAGTGACTAACAGCAGCTGTCCTGATACAGCGCGCTGTGGTTTAGTGCTGAATCTCTTGTTATCCAAGTCCCTCATTTGTGTCAGCAGTTTTGCTGAGTCCTTCAAAGAAATTTATCTCCCTGAACCTCCACAACTCTATGGAATCCATTTACAGATGAGAAAACTGAGACCGAAAGAGCTTAAGTCACTTGTCTGTGTTCACATAGCTAGGAAGCAGCAGAGCTAGAATTTGAACCTAGGGCTTTCGAATTCTAAAGCTGTTGATTTCCTAGGCCATACAATCCATATCCATTTTACTGTTCCTACTCAAGAAGTATGATTCCTAGCTATGAGTCACAGTGAAGAGAGTCATTCTCTTCTGCTTCATGCTAACCCAGTCTTCACCGTTTTCTTTGTTATTTCATGGATATGGAAAAATTATCATATATTGTGTGTTTGTGTGTATGTGAGAGAGAGAGAAAAAGAAGTTTTCAGGTGAATTTTCCAATTCTCCAAATAATACAAGAATGAAAAAACAGTGATGAGCTAAATGTTGATGCCAGTTTATTCTTGGACATACACTGATCACAGTGCTAAATTCAGTCAAAGGAACATAGAAATGCCTGTTACAATAACAGTCTTGACTTGCCTCCGTTTTCAAATCAGGCTGAACATATGTAACGACATGATCATGTCTCCAGCTTCATGGGGTTTGACTCACAAGGCAAATTTCTAATATATCATCTTGAAATCAAGTATTAACTCCAAAGCAGAGCTAAAATAACAATGTCATTTCCACAATCTGGTAGAAATGTTAAGCATATCAGCATGCCATAAATGCCATGAGGTCCCATGCTGTGTATGTAACAGAAATAGGGAAAGGAACTTTCCTTAAAGAGAGGATGAAGCTAGTGTTATCTGCATTTGTTCATTATTGTATTCTTCCATCCTCGATTAAAAAGCTACAGCTGAAATATGCTGAAATAAAAATTGAAAATATTATTCCATTGAATAAGGTCATCTGAATAGCTTTGCATTTCAGTTAGTTTTTATTGCATTTTATTGAAATTTTAGTTTTGAATCTCAATTACAACTTACATGTGCATTGAACATGTAAATGTCATTTAGGTCAGTGCCTTCCAAATGGCACATTTGGAATTAGATTTCTAGTGAAGGTGAGATAAGTATATTTCTCATGAATATGAGAGTAAATGAGGAATGTAGCTTGTGTTCAGTCTCCCACATGTTTGCTCCAAGGGCTGAGGGAAATCACTGTCTTGGCTCAATTTTTGATCCCTAACCCGTAATATACCATTAGGAAGTCTAATGTATGTAGAGAATGCTTAGTTTACCTTACCCTTAAAGGTTATACCTTTGATTATTCCAGTGGATTGTGGGTGAGTGTATCAGACCCATCTTTATAAGGTATATCATTGGATTTTTAAAATCTTAACTTATTTCTCTTAAAGTGAAATAAACTGTGTAATAGATTCAGAGGGCGTAAAGTGGGGAGAATTGTTATGCAGATTTGCACATTGAAAAAAACAAAGTTATGAAATGGTATGGTTGTGCGGAGCATCAGAAAAGGCAAATATAAGGATAGGGAAATAAAAGAAGGAAGAATGGTCAGTTGTAGCCACGCATGATCAGAAATAATGACCTGCATCACAAAGATCCTCGTCTCTGTTTCGTTGGGAAAATTCTGCTAAGTCACAGGTTCCCAGACCTTGGGATTTCAAAAATTTTTAAAATAAATAAATTAATAAGAATCCAGCAAAGGAGCAAAAGATTACCAACCCATCAACTCTGTTTTGGCCAAATAAAGTTCTTTTCAACAGAGCAACTGCTATATGCCAGAACCATAATTTTATATGAGGATATTTATATCCTATATCCTACATACGTGTTATACCAAAAAATAGGAAAGGATCAAAAACAGCAGTCATTCCTAAAAGGGGACTTTTGAAACCTTTCATTAACGTGTGTGTGTACGTGTTTTGTGTGTGTGTAACTATGTTACACTGACCTTGTGTGCATGCACGCTAAGTCACTTCAGTCGAGTTCAACTCTTTGTGACCCCATGGACTGTAGCCCACCAGGCTCCTCTGTCCATGGGATTCTCCAGGCAAGAATACTGGGGTAGGTTGCCATGCCCTCCTCCAGGGGATCTTCCCAGCCCAGCGATCGAACTCCTGTCTCTTACGTCTGTCCCCTGCATTGGCAGGTGGATTCTTTACTACTAGTGCCACCTGGGAAGCCCTACACTGACCTTAATATTTTTGTAATCATTTCACCAATACTCATAATGTTTAGAAATGATCATGATAAAATCATTCATAAGAGCATGAAATTATTCCATATCCACTCAAAGATAACTTCTAGTGAGAAATATAGCAACTGTTGAACATGACATAAAAACCCAACTCTATATGACATTTTTATTGACCAGCTACTTGCATATCAGGCACTATAATAGGATTTGAGGATATGTAGGTGAACAGCTTGGGCTTTCCAAGTGGCTCAGTGGGTAAAGAATCTGCAGTGCAGGAGATGCAGGAGATGTGGGTTCAGTCATTGAATCAGGAAGATCCCCTGGAGGAGGGCATGGCAACCCACCCCAGTATTCTTGCCTGGAGAATCCCATGGACAGAGGAGCCTGGAGGGCTACGGACTATGGGGTCACAAAGAGTTGGATACCACTCAGCGACTCACTTTGTGTATTATAAAAAGATACCATCTGTAGGCAGATAGATTACAAAAAAAGCTATCCCCTTGGATGGATAAATTAGAAAGTGAAGTCCTTTCCTCAGGTTTACACAGGCCTGCCTGCTGGGAGCATGGCCAGGTGGATGGAGCCTTTCTAAAGAAGGGTTGTAGAGGACGGAAGAACATGATCAAGTTTACACTGTAACTTATTATTCTGGAACAGTTCAGTTCAGTTCAGTTCTCTCACTCAGTCATGTCCGACTCTTTGCGACCCCATGAATCGCAGCACGCCAGGCCTCCCTGTCCATCACCAACTCCTGGAGTTCACTCAGACTCAGCTCCATCGAGTCAGTGATGCCATCCAGCCATCTCATCTTCTGTCGTCCCCTTCTCCTCCTGCCCCCAATCCCTCCCAGCATCAGAGTCTTTTCCAATGAGTAAACTCTTTGCATGAGGTGGCCAAAGTACTAGAGTTTCAGCTTTAGCATCATTCCTTCCAAAGAAATCCCAGGGCTGATCTCCTTCAGAATGGACTGGTTTGATCTCCTTGCAGTCCAAGGGACTCTCAAGAGTCTTCTCCAACATCACAGTTACAGTTAGAGGCGACTAAACCTTTTCCATTTGCTTGAATGAAGTGGAAGCCATATCAAACATTCATAGTTGGCTAAAATACTGATTGGGTGCTAAACTTCTATTAGGTTGGTAGGTGAGACCTAGGGCTTCATTTAGAAAGGACAGTACATTTTCTCTAGTGCCCCAGGCAGAGTTGATTGGTTCAGGGCTAAATCATAAAGATGGACACTCTTGTCTGAGTCACACACAGGTATTTTGACATCTCAGTTGACTTGATTCACATCCAACCTAGAATTTACTCAGATCACTCTCGTTTTGCTTATAAAATTTAGGTGATCCACCTTAAACAGGCATGGCTATAATTTGTTGCTGAGTTAAACACTATTTTTTTTTTTTAATATTAGCTTATTGATTTCTCCAAAGAGAAAGCATCTCAAGTCTGATACATTTTCTTGTTAATTAAATGAACCAAGTTTTGCAGTCATGTGGTATACAGTGAAAATAGGCTTTACGGGAAGTGGCAGCTTAGGTCGCAGATGGACAGCTAGACTTTCCAAAGCCCTTGCGTTTTTAATGTGGGTTTGCCTTTAAGTTGAAGGAATTACTTAGGCTTCTTATCTCAGTGTACACAAACCTACTTATCGTCTAGATGAGTACTGGCAGTTTGTCTCAGAAAAAGGAGAACCAGAAACTGGCTCAGCCCATAAGTACTTACCTTTAAAGTTGCTCTCACAGACCAGGTTCAAAATAATCCTTGAAGAATCTTTAAGAGCACAATTGGTAGCTACTTGACATTCAGTTGCAATTAAATGCTCAGTGCAAAATGCATTTTATAGAAATTTATCATGCTGGCCTATGCTGATATATTTGCTTCTGATCATTAGTTTCTCATTAGAAAAATCCTTTAAAGGAATATACCCTTCCCGTCTTAGTGGTATTCCACAGCTCTAACTCTGGTCACAGGGGGAAAACACTCTCTGTCCTTTGTTTGTGCTACTTTATTTGTTCTTACCAATTTTATGATTTTCCCCATTTGTTTTTTTGAGCATCATTGGTATCATTATCCTTTAATAAAGTTTCTCTTATGTGTCAGACATTGTGATAGGAGCGTAGTGAGCATCATCTCTAACCCTTTCAATAACCCTGCAAGGTAGAGATTATTCTTCCTGTTTTACAGATAAGGAAACCAAGACTCAAACAGATTAAGAGATACCCTAAATTTTTAGAGTAGCAAGTGGTTAGGCCAGATTTCCAATTCAGGTCTGACTTGGAAGCCATCTCTTTCAACTCCATTCCATCTCTTCTCCTTCATTCTGAACCAGAATGTGATACATATCTGTCAAAAAAGAAAGTGCCAAAATGTGACTTTAAAAAGTAGTTAAAGTTTTCTGCAGAGAAGGCAAAACTAATACGGAGAGTGCTGAGGGGAAGGAGTGGCATGAAGATCTCAGGTAGAAGTGAGGAAGCATTAAGCCAATGGCTTGAATCAGGGAGCAAATAAAATACATTAGAATTATAATGTTACAATCAAGTGGCTGGAAGCTAGGTAGTAAATGCCGCAGAATGATGGCTGGATACAGGGGGTTCACGTGTTTGGAACCCAGAGAAATCTTTGCTCTTTCTTCCCAACTCTATCATTACTTTAAAACAAACAAAAAAACTTGAATTTCATGTATATATTATTTTGTAAAATAAACTCAGAATTACTCTTCAAACTTATATGAAAAATGGGAAGGTCCTAGGCAAATGGATTTGGGCTTTAAATAACCAGCAGCAATGTGTCATAGTAGAAAGAACAAACCATTTAGTGTGGGATAGTTTGAGTTTTTCAGTCCTGACACTTCATAGTTATGTGGCTTTGAATAAATCATGAACCACAAAATCTGGGCCTCGGTTTCCTCACATGAAGCTGGAAGGGTTAAACGAGGTATAAGCAGATGCCCCTTTAATTGTGTGATCTCAATAGTTCCAACTGGAGTTAATGACGGTGCATTTCATATGTTGCTAAGTGGCTTCTTCCAGTACAATGACTCCTGCTAAGTTTGTTATGGGGGGGCTCAGTAATCTTCGGGAGGAACCATTGTTATTTGGATACCAAGACCATTTTAATGTGTCCCTATCAAAGATTGGGAAGATGAAACTTACCTAGATGTACAATTCTGTCATGTTAAATGACCTTGAGTCTTTAAACATATAGATTTGAACTGGAGATATGTCTGTAATGTTTGGGGGTACGTTTGGGTCATGATAAACTCCATCGCCAATGAAAGTTTCATCATCATCATGACAGCTTCCCCCAAACTGCTGGGTAGGTAATGGATGTTAGCCAGTAGGCTAGCTTATAACTGGAACCTTTGTGATCAGGCCTCTTAAAAACTCAGGAGTGTTTAGAGGAAAATGTTCAATTCTCAAGATACTCTGCTCATACTCAGCTGTTATTATTGCTATTACTATTGTTATTCAGCTGTGAGTCCTTCCCCTCTATGTGCTCAACCTCCTATTTTTCTCTTAAGAAGAGGAGAAGGGTGTTTGCTGCACTCTGGAGAAGTGAAAATTGGCTTCATTTTTGGTCCTGGGTTTGAGTTTTGACCCTGAGCGTAAGCTAGGAGCACTTAACTGAGTGGGTCTTGTTCACAGCATGGTATAGGGGGAAATCACCTTATCAAAGGCTTTAGCGAAACCTTAAGACTAATCAGAAGTAGGTCAACCACACACACACACAGAGGCAGATCTCGGAAAGCTGGGACAGAGAGAAGGCTCTGTGATCCACCTAGTCCTCTCTTCTCCTTTTGGGATCTTTGCAGGGGAAAACACTAAGGAACAGTCCTAACTGGCAAGTTACCATCCGGAAGAAAGATGTCTGGCTGAGCTCTTGCTAGAAAAGAGGACTGAATCCCTTTCACTTCAGAAATCCGTTCCACGTTTTACTGAGAGCCCAGACTCGGTGAATAAGAGGAGCCTCTGAGGGCTGGTTTCTGATGTCGCACTAGGCACGATAAGAATGCCATTGACGTCAGCAGTCATCATCAGGGAGAATGGCACCCCAGCTCTTGAAACCACACCAAGCAATTGCAGTGCTTTTGAAAATTAAAAGCCGGTGCTTGGGGGGAGGGGGAGGAGGGAAGGAAGGGAAAAAAGCAAAGACGGGGGAGCGCTGGCTCCGGTTGAACTCTTTTCTTTCTTTTATGCATTTCCTGTATTTTAAAAAGACAGGCACGCGGGCGCTCCTAGGCACAGCGCACGTTACCGTAGCCTCCGCTCGACCTCCCAGGCACTTTAACCTGAATAGCGCGGGGCGGAGGGGAGGGGGAGGATGGGTCAGAGAGGGAGACGGGCGAAAGAAAGAATTTATAATTTGGTTAACATTTCTGAATTCAGAGAAAACAAACCATGCCACCCAGGTGCTGGACAGAGGCCCTAAGCCGCAGGAGAAAATATAAGGCTGGAGAATGAAATTGTTGAACTAAAACTGATATGCTTGAAATGCGTGTTGTGAATAGATGACAAAGGTGGAATTAAACACTTCAAAAGAGCTATTACAAAGCAGCCTCCTTTACCCACCCCCAACCCAGCATCACTGCGGGCTCTTGAGTGTTTGTGTGTCTGCCTGAGAAAATGACAAAGTTGTGGGTTTGCAAAGGGAACACTGCGGGCAGGTTGTGATTTCAGCTTTCAGAGGCCGCTCCAAGAACATCACCTCCAGCTGTAATTCAAAGGTTTCCTCGGCTGGAAAATGTCTTGGAGGTTAGGAAGTCTTTGAAAACAATTCTTTAGTGTAAATTGTCCCGGCTTTCAAATTCCACCATTAATCTAACCCTTTCATTGTCTTCCCCACTCTCTACTGATCTACCAGCTTCACTCTCACTCCAGTCGCCCCCCACCACCCCACCCCACCCCCAGCAACACTAAAACCCTGCAGGAAAGACTGGATGGCATCCGTGTACAGCAGCGTGCTTTATTTTACAGCATTGATTGGCGGCTTCCCAAGGCCATAAAATCTTTTGCTGATCTGATTTTAATATCCATATCCTTCAGCTATACCAGAAAGAATGGTTTCTGTGCTGGAGAAACGTTAGAAGGGAAACAAAAGAACATATGTGCATAAAGCAGAATCTGGCAGAAAACGTGGATTTCATAAATCGCATTATTTGAAGCTTCTATTTGAAATGGACTGGTAAGAAAGGAGCATGAAGGAGAAGCACAGTAAGGGTTCTTTCCAAAGACCCCCTTGCTTTTAGAAAAGGCAGAAGCAGTCAGCTGCACTCCTTTCAAATGCACAAATAGTACTTGGATGGATCCCCTTCTCCATCCCATTTGTTCTTAAAAAAAAAAATATATATATATATATATATATATATAGTAAAGCTTACATTAAGATGGGTTTCTTCCTTTATTTCATGTGATCAGGTAAATACAGGGAGGAGTTTAGCAAAACACATTGGCTAAGTACAGTTAGTGTGTTAATGCAATGATGCCTGATTATCCATGTGGTACTGTTGGTTACCCCCTCTGAAAGTTCCCAGGTAAATCCAGGCAACCTGGCTCATCCTGGCTCTTTTCGTTTTTGTTTTGTAACAAACAAAGGCTCATAAATGGAGTCTCTCTTTTCTTCCTCCATCTCTACGTTTTTTCCTTTTTCTTGTTTCCTTTCTTCCTTCCTTTCATTAAAAAAAATACTACTTTTTTTTAACAGCAAAAAAAAAAGTTTTCTGAACCTGCAGCCCCAGCGTCTCAGAGGCTCCTGGGTTTGCCTGAGTGGGATGGGAGCCGTCTCTCCAGTTGCAGGCGCCTGACTATGGGGAGGCACACCGGGTGGTGGGTGAGGGTGGGGTGGAAATGGTGAGGCAGGAATCAGAGCCTTCTCACACGGCTTTGTCTACAAAGTCTTTGATGTTAATCCTGTTAACACAACACTGACGAACGGTTTTCATTCTCTACCCCTTTTTGCTCTGCTGCCTTGATTACAAGTGTTCTGGCCCATCTCCCCAAGTTGTTCCTGTTCCCATCGCTGTGTCTGTCATCCCCCCATCCTGTCCCACTCCTCCCCTTCTGTGGTTATCCGTTATTCTCTGTCCAGATCATTTCCTCCAGCAAAAAAAAAAAAAGCAAAAGCTTCTCTCCATTCTTCCTACCTACAGATTCCTTTTGTCTCTTGCTATTCCTTACTCAGAGCAGGAACACTCCCAGACCACAGGGATCCATCATCCCCTGGGGTGCCCTTTGCACCAGGCACCCTAGCAGGAATCTCAGAAGCGCGCCCCCACCCCCCTCACCCCCAGTCCGGGTGTGTTTTAGCAATGTCAGGCTCAAAGTCACTAAGCTCTAATTTGCAACAGGAAGTCCTGGTGAGCCTGATGAGGGATGGGAATTAGCAAATAGGGTTGGCAGTCAATTGACAGAGGAAGCTTAAGGAAGGGGCTCATTTAGGAAAGGAAAAAGAATTTAATCCTTTTCAGGTGTGTTAATTTCCTTTATGGGCAAAATTACTATGGACTTGGGGGCATTTTTTAGTCTTTCTTTTTCCCTAAGGTCTGGCCTCATTTCATAGGAAGGAGGAAGGATAAATGGAGTGAATTTGATTATGGACACCAGCCTAGCCCTCACTTAATGAGCCATGGAAACAAAATAGCTCAATCTCCCCTAGCTGCTGTAATCCAAAACTAGAAGCATTGAGAGCAGTGTGGCTTTGGTTACACGTATTTGTAGTACAGTCCTTGCCTTGCTATTTGAAATGTTCAAGAGATCTGAGGTGTCTTAGTTCTTTGAGTAGCAGCTATAAATTTTTCAGAATTCGTTTAGAAGAAAAAAAAAAGAATGAAGAACTCTATAAAAAAATCTACAACTTAGAATAACAACTATTAATATTTGTCATAGCTGCGCCTGATTTTTTAGATCAGAAAAATAAAATAATAGAGATAAATTTGAATATCCTATTTCCCTGCTACCAGCAGCAGCCCCATTTACCTTCTCCAGAACAACCTCTGCCATAAATTTAGGAACTAGTCCCCAAAATAAAATATAAATATTTTATTCATAAACAACATACTATAATGTTAAAAACTCATCAATGTCTTTTAGCTTAAAAATTGTTATCCAACTTTGTGTTCCTTGGGGTTTTTTTTTCTCTTTTCTTTTCTACTATATAATTTCCACTAATTGACTGGTTGCAGTAGATCAGTGGTAAAGTAAGTGATATGAGAAGGTTACTAGAATAACCACTTTTAGAAGGGATCCCAGATGGGGAGGCAAGTTAAGCTGCAGTTGCTTCAGTTGTGTCTGCCTCTTTGCTACCCTACGAACTGTAGCACACTAGGCTCCTCTGTCCATGGGATTCTCTGGGCAAGAATACTGGATTGAGCTGCCGTGCCGTCCTCCAGGGGATCTTTCTGATTCAAGATGGAACCTGTGTCTCTTAAGTCTCTTGCATTGGCAGGCAGATTCTTTACCACGAGCACCACCAGGCTACAGAATGATCAGAGCAAAATTCAGGGAGGTAGGAGGGAAAGAAGCTTCTGGTCAGGCCCAACTGTGATATATGAGGAGAGGAAGGTGGAGAGCATGGCTGAGTCAAGATGAAAGCAAACTTGCTGGGAACCAGTTAAGGATGAGCTGGTTTTGCAGCATACTTTTCTCTGTGACCTCAAGCAAACCACAGCCCATGACAGCCTCTCTCTGCTCCTCAGTGGGTCCTCAAGTATAAAATGCAGTTCCCAAATCCCAGAGCCAGAATGCTAGTACTAGAACTCTTCTCTGAGTTAATAACTAAGAGATTGAAGAACTAGAAAGGCATTATGATTCGTATATGCCCATCAGAGTAAAATCAGAAGTTGGGCTTAGAGTAGGAAAAGTTATTCTTCTTGAGTATGTTTTCCAAAAGTTATACCTTTTCAGCAGTTTCTGTGGTAATACGAGGATTGACTTAACAGTTGGTCAGATAGTTAAAGTGGTGTAAAGGCAAGGCCTGTCCGTTAAACAGTGCTGCCTTGTTCAGTGTTCAACTGATGCTCAGACAATTTAACCATCCTGTTGAGGGTCGCGTAGCTTATAAGCTGTAGAACCAACATTTGATCCCATGTCTGTCCACCTTTCACAAATTTATTTTTTTTTAAGATTTTAAAAAATGTGGACCGTTTTTAAAGTCTTTATTGAATTTGTTACAGTATTGTATCTGTTTTGGTTTTCTGGCTGCAAGGCAAGTGATAGCTTCGCTCCTTGACTAGGGATCGAACCCACACCCCTTGCATTTGAAAGCGAAGTTTTAACCACTGGAACTTCAGGAAAGTCCCCACAAACCTGTTTTGAACTGCTGTGCTACAACATGCTACCCCAGAACAGGCTCCTTTCAAAGTGCAGTTACCTCTATATACATCTTCACTATGTAAGCTGCCCAACCCTGAAGGTTTCATATTTAAAAGGACATACATATTTCCTATCTATATGTTTTATGGGGTAGGGTGTCCAGAATAGACCCTTAGAAGGAGGGTTTAAGCATGCTGGTATGAACAATTTCAATGTTGAAAGCAGGAAACTTGGTAACTAATATTTTCAATGAACTGGAGAAGTCACAGGTTTTGGAATCAAATGTTTTCATGTCAAGACAACAGTGTAAGTGTTGGACAGTTGTTCCAAACAGTTGTAAGTTTGGAAGTGTTTAGCAAAATTAAGAAGGAAAAGAATTTGTAAACCACAGATTATGGAAGGGAAACAAAGATAACCTGGAAAGAGTTCTGTGTGTTTTTTTTTTTTTTAATCAAATGAGTTACTGGAGTTGGTGGAAAAAATAAATATCAAAGAAGGAGTTTCTGATAGAAAATTAAACAAAAATGCAGTGGAGATATTTTTCGAGTCAGTTGCACCATTGCTTATGACTAAAGGTAGAAGACTGAGATGAAATCCTGAGGCACAGGGAATAAATCAACACACAGACCTGCAAATTCTTCATGTTGACTGATCTTTAGAAATTAAATATGTCATTATACTATCAGTACAGCATGTCTCAGCTGATGGACCAAACAAAACATCTAAAAGCTTTGGGAAATGAGAATCTGAAAAATTGACCAAGACCGAAAACAAAACAAAGAAACAAAACGAAGAATGCCAATTTAAACACCCTAATATAGAAAGCTAGTTCTGATTTTAAAAGACTCTGAATCAGAGTTGGACTGTGAAGAAGGCTAAGCGCTGAAGAACTGATGCTTTTGAACTGTGGTGTTGGAGAAGACTCTTGAGAGTCCCTTGGACTGCAAGGAGATCCAACCAGTCCATTCTGAAGGAGATCAGCCCTGGGATTTCTTTGGAAGGAATGATGCTAAAGCTGAAACTCCACTTTGGCCACCTCATGCAAAGAGTTGACTCATTGGAAAAGACTCTGATGCTGGGAGGGATTGGGGGCAGGAGGAGAAGGGGACGACAGAGGATGAGATGGCTGAATGGCATCACTTACTCGATGGATGTGCATCTGAGTGAATTCCGGGAGTTGGTGATGGACAGGGAGGCCTGGTGTGCTGCGATTCATGGGGTCACAAAGAGTCGGACACGACTGAGCAACTGAACTGAACTGAACTGAATCAGTATTTTCCCTCAATTCTGTTATTTAAGTTAGAGTGATTATTGACTTAGAAGAGTTTTTTTCAAAATGCGTTTTTAAATGGAAGGCTTTCCACATATTGAAATGTAAAGTGGTCTCGGAGGGAGAAATTGTTTAATGGATCAGGGATTTTATTGGAATTATGGAAATCTTTGTACCTAGATAGAGAGTGCAGTTGCGTAACATTGTAAGAGTGCTAAAAATGCCACTGAATTGCTCACTTAAAATTTTTAAATTTTATATTATGTGAATTTCACCTCACCAGATTGTGTTGAGAGAGAGAGAATTTGGTTATAGCACAGCTATATAAGTTTAAAAAAAAAAAAAGTGGCCTTGGCTACAATTAGCCTGTGATGTTCTTGAGAGTTTACTTTGTGTATTATTGACACTGGAATTTGCAGTACTCAAGGGTGCCCAGCACAAAGATGGGATTCATAATGATCAAAGAATGACTGAATGATCCTGGGGTCAAGTCATATCTGGTGAAGTCCACTTCATGAGGTGGTCACTTGACTATGTGTTGTGGGATATATCCAAGGAAAATCAAATGGATATATCCAAGGGCACAATCAAATGAAAGTTACCTTCAACTATTTTTTTAAGTTGGTTGATTGAAGGATAATTAAAATTTTTGGATTTTAGAGTGTGGTAGGTTTGATTTTGTTTTGAATTTTCCCCCATTAGCCTCTGTGGAACTACAGATTACAAACCAGGCTCTCTTCTTTCTTGCTTCTCTGTCTTACCCTTTATATCCATTTCTCTGAATATGAACTGTTGGAAATGTTGTGAATTGAAATGAATCACAAGATGTCTCCACCATATCCTTCTTGGAACATGGTTGAACAGCTGATGTCAAGACATACAGCAGAGTTCTATGACTGAAAGACAGTGTTACTGAAATGAAAGTCACTGTCTTCTAAGTTTTCTTTATTATAGTCTTCTGTTATTTATATACAAGTTGGAGTTGGGATAGGAAAAAGTAATGACAGTCCAGTGTTTTTAAACAGTAAAAAATTCAGGGTTCATGAAATTAATCTATATCCTCTGCTCTGGTGTTAGAAACTTTCTGTGTGAACTCTCTCAACAATTATTTCAATTCCCCAAATAATACACTTCTGTAGATAGAATCACATGTTGATAGCCCCTATACTCTATATAGAGGGCATTACTTTCCTCTACTCTCTTGATATTTAATAGTATTGATAATTAGAGTTTTTCTAAAAAGTGTTTTGTTTTCATTTTGCCTGCCCATTGTTAGAAGGAGTCCTGGATCTATAAACGAGAAGTAAGATTTTAATAATTTACAGAAACTTACTCTTATGAATAGGATAGCATCAGTTATCTTCCTTAAAGAAGAAGGCAGGCAGTAAGTCTGAAGAATTTTAGAATATTGCTACCTTATTTGGTTCTCAGTAAGACTTAAAAAAAATTTATCCTTTTCACCCCAGTTTATACAGATCTCTTATGCTTGACTTCACTCTAGTATCTTATCTTCTTTTCTTCCTTCAGCCTAATTTTCATTTGTAAGGTATTAAGCATAAAACAGAATGACTGTGAAGACTTCCAAAGCTAAACAAGGTATCGTTTGAACTGTGGTGCATTTACCACTGATGCTGAAGACGAGGAGAAAGATGACAGATGCATGAGCACAGGAAAGGGCATCCCAACTAGAAGACCAAAGCATGATCCTGAAGAGACAGGAGAAGGAGGTCAGGCACACAGGGTGGTGCAGAGAAAGCAGTGCTGGGAGTACTCACTGAAACGTGAATAAGCCCTTTCCTGTTCGAACTTCATGTTCTGATGGTTACTTTATTAAAAAAAAAAAAAAAGCAGTGTATGTAGCAAAGTCACTGAGGCCTAGTCCTTAAAGTTATCACTGCTATGGACAAGTGCCAAAGCAGACTTACCTTGTATGTGTATTAACAGCTTTATTCATTTATTTGAATTGCTCTGTTCACTGTCAGCAAGTATTTATCGGAGCATCTTCTACATGCCGGGCATCTCAGACCTGGGATACACAGGTGGAAAAGATAGGGTTTAACATCTGCACAGCTTGCTATGTAGGGAAGAGATGGACAGATCACTAGATAATGAAAATACAACGTGTTTAAAGTGAAGAGTTTTTAAAGTCACAAAGGTCACTCAGTGGAGGAGGTCTTCAATGGCTTTGACCAGTCAAAGTAGGGAAAATGGCCTGTGGAAAGTTGCAAACTTAAGAAATATCTGAGGTATTTGAGAAATAGCTCCAAGGTTCTATAAGGCTAGAAATCAAACGACAACATGGGGCCTTGGAAACTGAAGCTAGAAAGCTAGAATATTCTGGTTTTCACTATACACTGGGCCAGGCACCAGGAAAAATACAAAAAATAGAGAGCTATAGCCGTGGGCTATGGAGTCCACAGTTTGCTTTCGATACATGGATATATGTCCACATTGGCTACTAATTCCTTGGGAGGTTATAAGTTACTTAGTCCTGGAAGTATTTAAATTTATATTAGCTAGCTCTAATAGGAAATTGATACAATATTTTAATTGTAGTAAGAAGAGTTGGATTAGAGTCTGTTGCAGCAGTGTGCTGGTAAACCAGTTCTCCTTTCCCCCCTTCCCCATCAAGACACATACAAATATAACAAAACCTGATTGCATTGTTAGCCTGTTGCCAGGGTGTAAATACTCCCACCATGGCTGATTTCAAGCTACCACTGATTAAACAGCCCTTTTGCAAAATTCTTAAATATTTAAGAATTGAGAACAGTCAGCCTGAAATATCTTTGCAATAGTAATTCTGTAATTCTTAAGGTCAAGTAAATAATGGAGCCAGTAAATCATATGTGTGTGTGGTCAGTCACTCAGTTGTATCCAACCCTTTGCAACACCATGGACTATAGCCTGCCAGGCTCCTCTGTCCATGGGATTTCCCAGCAAGAATACTGGAGTGGGTTGCCATATCCCCCTCCAGGGGGTCTTCCTAACCGAAGAATTGAACCCACATCTCCTGTGGCTTCTGCATTGGCAGGCAGATTCTTTACCAGCGAGACACTTGGGAAGCCCCAATAAATCATAGACATAGGAAGAAAAAGAAGAGATCTTTGAGAGCTAGATTAGTTAAGATATGCTCCATGGAGAAAGTAAGGCTTGGCTTGGGACTTAGAGAGAGGAGCAGGCATCCCAAATGAGTGCACAGATGTTAAAATCAAAGATGTATGTGACAAGGTGACAGTGTCATAGAAGTGCAGAAGTCCAGATGAGTGGCGTTAGAAGTGATTTAGATTGTGAAAGCCTTGGCCATCAAACTAAGATGTTTTGGGCATTAACCTGGTTAGTAGACAGTCATTCATGGTTTTTGGACAAAGATGGGCATAGCAATATTTTGACAAAAACAATATTTTAGAAAAATTTATTTGACAATAAAATGAAAAATTGATAGCAGTGAGACCTCAGAATAAAATAATATGCTGATAACTCAACTGCAATCTTGGAATTTTGTAACACCTTGTATGTTGAGAAATTGTAGCCTAGACTGTTGGGTTAAGTTACTGTTAAGGCAGTGAAATAATAGTGACTAAGTGTGGAGAAACTAAATTCAGATGGAACTGGCACACAAACCCACTGTGGACTGTAAAGTATTTTTATTGGTACTAGTCTTGCCATTATTGCAGCTAATGATGATATTGAGTAATTGCCAACTGTTGTTAATTACTTAAAACCAGTGCCTAAAGCAAGCTCTCATCTTGCAGAAAGTTGCCTTTCTTTGAACTTTAGGAAAAAAACTTGTTTGAAACATGGAACCTTGGAACAGGAGGCCTACCCTCGCAGCACATCTGCAGCCAGTCTCATTCCTGTTGTCTTTTCCACCCTTTCCTCTTCCACGCCTGCCCCCTCCGTCTCCGGGACAATCCAGCTTTCCAGGCTTTCCAGTCTTTCTCCTACCTCTTGTCTGGATGCACAATCATCATTCAAACAGCTCTGGGTCAGTATCTCCTTTCACCAGAATTCCTGCAGCCGTGGAGGACGTGCAGAGCATCTTTCTTAGGACGCTCTTAAACTCTGAGGGTGTTTTCCGACACGCATTGCTTTGTAATTCAATAACAGGGCTCTTGTGGCTTTTTTATGGCAGTTTTTAAAAAGCACTCAGAGTAGTAAAAAAGGAAAGGTAGTGAAGCACGTGCACATAAATGCTCACTGAGCACGTTCATACATGTTCTTGTCAAATATTATTTTCAAAACCTGTCTGAGCAGGTCTGAGCTGTGTAAATTCGGTAAATCAGGGTTAGAGGGCAAAAATTCTGTTTGTGTTCTCATAGTAGAATAACATAATAGCATGTATGTTATAAAGAAATCCAAAGGATGAGCTTTCTGAAATTCATCCCTTCTTTTTTTTTAATTAGAGGATAATTGCTTTACAATATTGTGTTGATATCTGCCATACATCAACAGGAATCAGCCACAGGTATACATATGCCTTCTCCCTCCTAAACCCCTCTCCATCTTCCCATTCCTTCTTGTTTAATCATAAAATGGGGAATTATATGCTTTATATCATTTTAATTTCTTGAATATATTTGCTCAAGAAAGTACATTTTAATACAGTTTAGTACCATACATGCTGAAAACAAGTTGCTAATGAATTTGGGCAAAGATTCCCATTTCATTTCCTGAACTTTCCTCCTTTTTTTGGCTATAGGTTTATTAGTTTAGTACTCCAACAAGCATTAAGTTACCAATTCTCTGAGATAATAAATGTATTTTACAATAATAATTATAAACCTGCCAGAATATCATAGAAGTTACATTGTTGGGTATCTAAACAGAACCAAAATCATTGCAAAGTTATTTTAAAACCGTTCTTAATTATTTATATAATCATAGATTATGGCTTGCAGAAGATGCTGATGAGATCATCCTACAAACTAGCTGTGTAGGTTCCGTACAAGGGCAGTTCAGTTCAGTTCAGTTGCTCAGTCGTGTCCAACTCTTCACAACCCCATGGACCACAGCACGCCAGGCCTTCCTGTCCATCACCAACTCCCAGAATTTACTCAAATTCATCTCCATTGAGTTGGTGATGCCATCCAACCACCTCACCCTCTGTCGTCCCCTTCTCCTCCTGCCTTCAATCATTCCCAGCATCAGGGTCTTTTCCTATGAATCAGTTCTTCACATCAGGTGGCCAAAGTATTGGAGTTTCAGCTTCAACATCAGTCCTTCCAGTAAATTTTCAGGACTGATTTCCTTTAGGATGGACTGGTTGGATCTCCTTGCTGTCCAAGGGATTCTCAAGAGTCTTCTCCAACACCACAGTTCAAAAGCATCAGTTCTCCGGTGCTCAGCTTTCTTTATAGTCCAACTCCTACATCCATACATGACTACTGGAAAAACCATAGCCTTGACAAGACGGACCTTTGTTGGCAAAGTAATGTCTCTGCTTTTTAATATGCTGTCTAGGCTGGTCATAACATTTCTTCCAAGGAGTAAGCATCTTTTAATTTCATGGCTGCAGTCACCATTTGCAGTGATTTTGGAGCCCCAAAAAATAAAGTCAGCCACTGTTTCCACTGTTTCCTCATGTATTTGCCATGAAGTGATGGGACCGGATGACATGATCTTAGTTTTCTGAATGTTGAGCAGAAAAGGTTGAGTTTATTTACCAACAAGGGCATTAACTCTTGGTAAATAAACTCAGCCTTTTCTCTATCTAGACACTGTGTTTTGGTAAACATGATATATACTTATACCTCAATTTTTGACAGCAACATTCATTCTTACTATTAAGAATTCAGCTTCCCATCCCTCACAGCATCCCCTTTTTCCTTTAATAGATCATCACCAAGAAGGAAGAAACACAGGTCTTTGAGTACCCAAAATAGATATTCAGAGCATCACCCTGTAAAGATAATGCTCTTCTCTCAGTAAGAGAAATGTATACCCACACTTTAGTGATGATTCATACACACTTGGTTGTGTTGTTCCAAGCCTTCCATAATTGGATGGACAAGTTAGAAAAGGGGTCGGGGGGAGGGTAGGAGATTCCAGGGAAAGGAAAGCCGCAACTCATAGTAGCCAAGTGACAGCTGATGGCCTGAAAACAAAAGAAGAAACAGAAAATCTGTCAAAAGCATCCGAAAAAGCACAGCTGTCTCAGGCCTTTTGGAAAAGTGCAGTAAGCTCAACCTGTTTTGTTTCTTTCTTTCATGGTTTTTTTTTTTTTTTTCCCTTAAAATTTTTTAGTTTGCATTAGGGTATATCCATGGAGAAGGCAGTGGCACCCCACTCCAGTACTGTTGCCTGGAAAATCCCATGGACAGAGGAGCCTGGAAGGCTACAGTCCGTGGGGTCGCTGAGGGTCGGACACGACTGAGCGACTTCACTTTCACTTTTCACTTACATGCATTGGAGAAGGAAATGGCAACCCACTCCAGTGTTCTTGCCTGGAGAATCCCAGGGACGGGGGAGCCTGGTGGGCTGCTGTCTGTGGGGTCGCACAGAGTCAGACACGACTGAAGCGACTTAGCAGCAGCAGCAGGGTATATCCAGTTAACAAGCAACATTGTGATAGTTTCAGACAAACAGAAAAGGGACTCAGCTATACATATACACGTATCCATTCTCTCCTAACTCTCCCTCCCATCCAGGCTGCCACATGACACTAAGCAGAATTCCGTGTGCTATACAGTAGGTCCTTGTAAGTTATCCATTTTAAATATAGCAGTGTGTACCTTGTAAGTTATCCATTTTAAATATAGCAGTGTGTACATGCCCATCCCAAACTCCCTAACTATCTCTTCCCTCCATCTTTCCCCCTCGTAACCGTAAGCTCTTTCTCGAAGTCTGTGAGTCTGTTTCTGTTTTGTTAGTAAGTTCATTTGTATCATTTCTTTTTAGAGTCCACAAATAAGGGATGCCATATGATATCTCTCTTTCCTGTCTTGACTTACTTCACTCAGTATGATGCTCCCTGGGTCCATCCATGTTGCTGCAAATGGCATTATTTCAGGCTCAACCTGTTTTGAGAAACCTAACAGCATCTCTATCAGGAGAGTTAAGTGTAACAGTTGATGCTCAAATTGGTGACACTGAGTCATCAAAAAAAAAAAGGCTGATATATTCTGCTCAATCAGTATTGATTTTCTATTTAATATTATAAAGAGATTTTCTATTTTATGCACTTAAAAGTAAGGGAGAATACGCCAAACCTAACCCTATCCCCTTCAAAACTTCCCCTGGTTATTTCTCCATCCATCATATTCTCTCTTTGACATACTCTCTAGCGACTTCTTTCTCACACTGGTTGAGTTCCTCCCTTCTTAAGGAAAAAATTCCCTTCTCCTTTGATGCTGTGTCAACCATATCTCTATTGATTTTTCTCACATAGACTTCTGGAAAGAGAGTTTATACGCACTACCTTCATTTTCTTTCACTCCCGTTTATTCCTCAATCCACCAGTTGCAGCACCCCACCCCCACTCTATTTCAGCTATGATTCCTCTGATCTAATTGCCAAATAAAATGCTTTTCAGCTCATTTCTTACTAGGTTTCTCTAAGACAGTTGTCTGTCTCTCCTCCTGGCTTGAGGTCTTGCATTCTTTCTGTTTCCCTCCTTGATTTTTGTTCCCATCATTCTAGACTCCCCAGGATATTAGTCTCAGTCCCCAGCTCTCCCCAGTCTTAATGTTCTCCAGGATTCACTTATGCTTTCTTGTTATTTTTAATCACTGTCTCTATACTGATAATGCCTGAATTCATATCCAAGCCTATCTTAGCCTCATCCACGAAGTTTGAAAATTCCTCTACTAATATTTATTGGAAATTCCCACCTGAGTATCTCATGCATGCTTAGTCACACAGTCGTGTCCAACTCTTTGTGCCTCCATGGACTGTAGCCTGCCAGGCTCCTACATCCATGGGATTCTCCAGGCAGGAATCCTAGGGTGGGTAGCCATTCCCTTCTCCAGGGGATCTTCCTGACCTAGAGCTTGAACCCGGGTCTCCTGTGTTTCAAGTGGATTCTTTACCATCTGAGCCACCAGGGAAACCCTACAACTGGATACCTTATAGGTTTATCAAATTCTTTAAATCCAAAGTCAAATTTTAAATGCTGTTTTCCATGCATTTCTTCCCTTTTACGTATTTCAGTTGGTCATACTACTCAGTCATCCAAGCGCTTCATGTCCAGAAAATGAAACAAAAGCGAGTAACAAAAGACATTAAACCTCTTCACATCAAGCCATGCAGAGATAACCACTGCTACTACTTGATTTCTAGTCTTCCAAATGTTTGTGTACTTCTGTATATTTTTAATGAGATCAGAATATTTAACCATTTACTGCTGTAACATCTTTTTGGTTTAATAAAAAATCTTTTTTATTTATATATTTTATTTGAAGTATAGTTGATTTACAATGTTGTGCTAGTTTCAGGCTTATAGCAAAGGGAATATATATACACACACACATATATATTTTTTTCAGATTCTTTTCACATATGAAAATGAAAGTGTTAGTCACTCAATTGTGTCTGACTCCTTGCAACCCTATGGATGATAGCCCACCAGGCTCCTCTGTCCATGTAATTATCCAGGCAAGAATACTGGAGTATTCCCTTCTCCATGAGATGGTTCCAACCCAGGGATTGAACCCAGGTCTCCTGCACTGAAGGCAGATTCTTTACCATCTGAGCCAACAGGGAAGCCCTTTTCACATATAGGTCATTACAAAGTATATAGTTCCCTGTGCTATACATAGGTCCTTGTTGCATATCTGTTTTTATACAGTAGAGTGTATATGTTACTCCCAAAATAAAAGTGAAAGTGAAGGTCACTCAGCCATGTCCGACTCTGTGACTCCATGGACTATACAGTCCATGGAATTCTCCAGGCCAGAATTCTAGAGTGGGTAGCCTTTCCCTTCTCCAGGGGATCTTCTCAACCCAGGGATTGAACCCAGGTCTCCCACATTGTGGGCAACTTCTTCACCAGCTGAGCCACAGGGGAAGCCCAAGAGTACTGGAGTGGGTAGCCTATCCCTTCTCCAGAGGATCTTCCCTGATTCCTAATTTATCCCTCCCCCATTCCCACCTTTCCCCTTTGGTAACCATAAGTTTGTCTTCTGTGTCTAAAAAATTTTTTGAACTTTCTTCTGCTTCAAAATATACTTCTTAAAATGGTTGTTGAAGTTGTTCATATTCTTGCCAATAATGTTATTTATCAACAGTATTAAGCATTTATGTAATCTTTGTCAACTTTCTTGCTTTTTCCTTAAGGAAGAAATGATTGAAAATGAAAAAGAAAAAGTGTATAACATCCAATATGAAAATAAGCTCCCTGGAAAGGAGGAGAGAATTCCTTGTTAGATGATAGTAGCAGTAAGATTAGCCTAATTATGCTCAATAAGTAATGTCATCAATTGAGTGCTTTCTGTGTGCCCCACAGTTCTAAGGACTTTGCATAATCCTCACCATAAATCTGTGAAGTTGGATAAATTATTTTTTCTTATTTTATAGTTGTAGAAACCGAAATGCAGAGAGGTTAAATAACTAGCCCAGGGACACATAGGTAATTCACAAGAGTCTGGAATCAAACTCGGGCAGTCTGTTCCAGAGATCAGTCTCCTGACAGCATTGCTAATCTGCCTTTTGTTGTACCCTAGGGCATCCTTTCTGCTGGAGTGTACCATTTAGCCGTCAATTTCTTAGAATAAAACTAATAAATAATATAGCTGGTTGAGTTCTCAAAATCTTTAATGGATAGTAAAGACAGAAGCAAAAAAGATACCATTTCTATGAGATAGTAATGAAAGTTTCATTTATTATCGATGGTTATTCCAGTTTGTTTTTGATAATGTAGTAGACAAAAATATATATACCCTGCTTCTCTGGTGACTCAGTGGTAAAAAATTCACCTGCAATGCAGGAGACGCAGGTTTGATCCCTGGATCGGGAAGATCCCCTGGAGAAGGAAATGGCAAACCACTCCAGTCTTCTTGCCTGGAGAATCCCATGGACAGAGGAGCCTGGCAGGCTACAGTCCATGGGGTCACAAGAGTCAGACACAATTTAGTGACTCTAAGCAACAACAAATTTCAGGTTTAGTATAATTTTCTAAGTACACTCAAAATGGAAGTATTGCTGCATTTTCCAAATTATGGTTTAAAAATTGTGACTTCTTCCAGTCTGCTAATATCGGAAGCTAAATTTATATGAGCTGAGGGATAGAATGAAAGAGGTCCCCTGCTGTCAATTGCCCCTCGCTGCCTTACTCTGTCATTCACATTCTGTTTGCTGGTGAGGATATGTTGTGCCTGATGTATTTCAAAGTATAATGTCTGGCAGTTGTAGATACACATGGAAGGAAGGAAATAAGGAGGAAGAGGGGTGGAAGGAATAAAAGAAGGATGAAGGGAGGAAGGAAAGAAAGGATGGGGGAGGAAGGAAAGGGAGGGGAAGGATTTCTCACACTGGGAGGAGGTTGGAAAAATCTCCAGATTTACTCAGCCGTCTCTAAATTTGCTCTAATCCTAGTTTCCCCATCTCTCTTGCTCAGACCAAAGTTTGGGGATATCCTTATGTGTCTTCTTTCTGTCACATCTCATTTCCAGTCCATCAGGGGTCCTGAAACCCCTACAGTCAAAACACACCCAGGGCCCAAGTTCATTTCACCACCT
Source organism: Bubalus kerabau (assembly GCF_029407905.1). NCBI lineage: Eukaryota > Metazoa > Chordata > Mammalia > Artiodactyla > Bovidae > Bubalus > Bubalus kerabau. Next base: position 22,094,596 of record NC_073641.1, read on the forward strand.
CGGATTTCTTCCCTATTGCAAGCCACCATCTTCTCTGGCCTGGAGGACTTCTGTGGCCTCGTAATAGGTCACTCTGCTTCTACCCTTGCTGCACAACAGCCTGTTCTAAGACATCAGCCAATGCAGGTCATTTCATGCCATTACTCTGCTCACAAACTTGCCATGACTCCCCTGCTCCTTCAGAGTTAATGTGCTTTCCCTCAGAGTTAAAGTGCTTACCGTGACTTGCAACGTCCAACCCGACTTGGTACTTCTTTCATCTCTGGCCTTCTTTCCCATACTTCTCCCCTTCATTTACTCAGCTGCAGCCACACCAGCATCCTCGCTGATGTCCAAGCACATCAGGTACACATGCGTCTTAAGAATTTGCTGTATGACATGCTCTCCCCACCCCGGTAACCATAAGCCAACTCCCTAATTTTCCTCAGATTTTTGCTCAAGTCTTATCTTCCCTATGAAGCCAGCCATGACCATCTTATTTTTACCTGCATCTTGAATTTCCCCTATTTCCCAATCCCGGCTCTACTATTTGTATGTTTGTTTGTTTTCATACCATGTCTTTCGTTCTAACATATAATTCAGTACATTTATTATTTAGTATCTGTCCCCATTAGACTGTGAGCTCCTTGTGGACACAGATCTTTGGCTGTTGGGTTCAGTGGTAAAGGTGCATATAGAACAGTACTTTGGTCATAGCAGTTGCTCGGTACACTCTTGAATAAATGAATAATCAGCCTACGCAGTGGCTCTAACAGAAATGATATGGCTTCATTGGTTTCCCATTAAGAGTGTTGTTCTCACTGCCAAATCCATGTCCCCAGTCAAGAGTTTCACTAGGAGATCAGGCACAGCAGGGACATCAACCCTTTGATGCCTGAAAGTTGGGGTCTTGGTCTCTGGAAGCCTAATTCCCTCTGGATTTAGGATAGAAGAATGAGGACACATTCAAATAGCTCACTCTTGGTGTTTTAAAAGAAAGACGTTATTTGACAAATAGTACAGATTGATGTTTGTGTCAATGGTCAGTCCTGTGTTAGGGCCCTTACACTAATAGGAGACACCTTCATGGACAGTTATCACCTGAGAGCATATCACAAAGTGTGCTCCTAAGAAGCTTTTTAATCTTTGGTCTAGTGGTTTACTCTCTTGTCGTGTCCGACTCTTGTGACGCCAGGGACTGTGGCCCTCCAGACTCTTCTCTCCATGGGATTTTCTAGGCAAGAATACTCTAGTGGTTAGCCATTTCCTTCTTCAGGGTATCTTCCCCACCCAGGGATTGAATCCAGGTCTTCTGCATTGGAGGTGGGATTCTTTACCAACCAACTGAGCCACCAGGGAAGCTTAAGAAACTAGAGAAAGTTCCCTAAGGATAAGCCCTCATTTTGGCAACCCTCCTCTAGTTCCAGCCTCATGCTTGGTCAGTCATAGGTCAGAAGGAGCCACATTGAAACAAATTTAAAATATGCAGAGCCATCCTCTCTGAGAACAAAAAGGAAAGCCAGGAGAAAAGATGAGTTGTGGGCAGAAAGCTAAGCCACTTCTCTCTGATTTGGGTGAACCCAGAGGAGAAAACGTCCAGGCCCCATATGACACCAGGAAAGGTGTCTGGATCAGCAAAGTACACAGGTAGAGATCCTTTGTTCTCCTTTCTCTCTTTAAAGAAACTTTCATGGGACTTCTGTGGTGGTCCAGTGGTTAAGGCGACCCTCTCAATGCAGGGGACCTAAGTTTGATCCCGGGTCAGGGAACTAGATTCCACATGCCACAACTAAAGATTTCACATGCTACAACTAAGACCCAGCAAAACAAAGCAAAACAACAACAACAAAAAAGAAAACAAACTTTTCAAGCTAGAATGTGGAAAAGAATGCACTTCTGGACAACCCTGCATGGTATTCCGGCATTGGTAGGAGGCAGTGTCTTGTATTGGGTCAAGGTGCCAGCTCTAGAGTCACACTGCTCTGAATCCCAGCTCTGTCATCACTGCTCGTGACAACTCATGCCTCCTAACCTCAGTTTCCATAGTCGGAAAAGAGGGATAATAATAGCAGCACCCTTAGGAGGAGGATTAAACAAGATAATCCACACGGTGCTCGGCACCATGCCCGGTACATGGGCAGCGTTCAGCAGAAGTTAGCTGCTGTGTGCTGCAGAGCTGCTAGAGCCACTATCCTTTTACATGGAAAATGATGTGTGTGTTGGGGGCAGATTACCTACGGGTATTGCCTCAGAAAGAACAGTCGGCCACCCACACAGATCCTTACGGAGCAGTATTTTCCTTGATGAACTCACCGTACTTGAGGGTTTGCACATCAACCATGCAGTCTTAGAAATGTGATCTTGTGCTTCTCAGGAATGATGATGCCCACCTCCAAAGCCCACAAGAGCCTTAAAGCTAGAATATCAGTTGATTCTTTAAAAAGCTACAAAATGTTTTGGCCCCACCAGTGCAAACATTGTCTCTCCGTAGGTAAGTTCAGAAATGCCAACTGCCTGCATAGTGTGGATTTAGAATGAGCAGAGTCACCCGTGATCAAAGAATTTACTCTCTCCTGGTTCTGAGGAGCTAGGCCCTCCAGGTGAGCAGGAGAGAGGGTCTTTTTAGGAGGGCAGGCTCACTCTCTGGGTCCATACAGGAGCTCCCCATCTCTAAGGGCAGTGCATGTCGTCTCCTCTGATTTACCTGCTAGCCACCCTCCCTTGAGGGCTTTCCAGGTGACTCAGTGGTGAAGAACCCACCTGCAATGCAGGAGACACAGGTTCAGTCCTTGGGTTGGGAAGATCCCCTGGAGGATGCAATGGTAACCCACTCTAGTATTCTTGCTGGGAAAACCCCATTGACAGAGGAGTCGGGGGGCTGCAGTCCATGGGGTTACAAAAGATGAGCAACTAAACAACAACGACACCCTCCCTTGAATGGGAGACTTCTTTCTCCAGATGCATCCAAACTAGTACCCTCAACCAGCCACTCTCTGGGTCTGACTTGGGTGTCTCTTGCAGATGATTTTGCATAACTCTAGATCGATCTCATAGTTTGACCCTGAAATATGGTAGATAACTTTGTTTTGTCCATTTTTTGACTCTAAGGGAACCACTTAAATGTTGTCCTTTGCACTCTTTTCTCCAGACCACCAGGCCAAGAGTTGTCAAAGTGCTGAATGCTGGGCTCAACAGACTAAAGGCATGTCCTAGTCCCCGCCTCTGGCTTCAGGACTAGATAGAGCTTCAGCCCAGCCTAGGCCCCATTTGGCTCCTTCAACACCTCCTGCTGTCCTCCTCTGCTAGCCTTTGGCAGGCCGGCAAGTCTGGTAATGCTCTAAAGACTGACTTCTGTGGCTTTGGATTTGCCCTAACTTGGCATCCACATTTAAATGCTCCATATTCAAATAAAGTCTCCTTGTGGCTTTTCATGGTACCCATGCCTTTCCTTCCCAGGACTTATCACAAATGAAATCATCCTTTGTACCTATTTTGCTGTTGTTATGCTCTACTGATTAATTTGCCCATGAAAGAAGGAACTATGTTTGTTTATCTACCAATATGCCCGATATTAAAACAATGCATGGCACATAGAGGTTTTAATGAATGTATATTGATTAGTCAGTGATTCTTAGTCATGTCTGACCCCTTGTGACCTCATGGACTGCAGCTCACCAGGCTTCCCTGTCCTTCACTATCTCCCAGAGTTTGCTCAAACTCATGCCCATTGAGTCAGTGATGCTATCTATCTCATCCTCTGTTGCCCCCTTCTCCTGTCCTCAACCTTTCCCAGCATCAGGGTCTTTTCCAATGAGTTGGCTTTTCAGATCAGGTGGCCAAAGTATTAGAGCTTCAATTTCAGTATCAGTCCTTTTAATGAGTATTCACAGCTGATTTCCTTTAAGATTGCCTGGGTTCATCTCCTTGCTGTCCAAGGGATGCTCAAGAGTCTTCTCCAGCACTACAGTGGTGTCTGTATTTCATATCATGCCTTGACATAGAGTTTTGTGAACACACATACACACAGGTGTAGCTCCCTTTCTAGATTCTAAGCTGCTTATCTAAGATTAGTTGATCAGTAACTTTAGAAAAAATAAACTGCGTCTCTATGCCTTTTACATGACAACCCTACATATTTATAATTTCTCACTAGTATAAGAAGACAAGTGGTGAGAGGCTTAAAACTATTAAAGTGAAAAGCCATATTGGAACACCAGCATAAAACAACACTTGCCCTTTATATCTTTAAAAATCCCTTTTCTAGACAGTGATTCTCATATATCTGTATATTTTGCTGTGTATTTTTCCAGAATAATATTTGTTTTAGTTGTTAAGTTGTGTTTGGCTCTTCACAACCCCATGAACTGTAGCCCATCAGGCTCCTCTGTCCATAGGATTTCCCAGGCAAGAATACTGGAGTGGGTTGCCATTTCCTCCTCCAGGGATCTTCCCAACCCAAGGGTCGAACTCATGTCTCCTGTGTCTCTTCCACTGGCAGGCAGATTCTTTATGGAGCCACCAGGGACGACCCTGATAACATATTGCTGAGAAACTCAAATGAAATTTTTAGCCAATCTTGATAACGTATTGCTGAGAAACTCAAATGATATTTTTAGCCAATCTAACATATACTTAATTTCTTTATATGGTGCTTTCCTCTTGCCTATCACAAAGAAGCTTTGTGTCTTACCTTGAAAAAAATATACATTTATACCAATTTATATTTTATGGACCTAGTTGACCAGCCATCAGCCTTTATACAATAATATCATCAATCAAATACATAGCAGGTTTGAAGTTGCCCTCTATTACTCTTAACTATAGATTTTTTCCCCTGTCCCAACTGTGTGGATTAGTAGTCTTAACTTGTAACCTGTGGGCCCACATAATGGTTCATGCCTTTCAGAAGAAAATTCAGTGAACCTTCTGAAATTACGTATAGAAATGTGAGTACACATTCATTATCTGCATTTTTGGGGGGAGTTAATCCAGTCATGTTTTTAAAGTTTAAGAACTCCAATTATATAGTGATTGTAAATATACTTATCCTCTTAAATTCCTCTCTTACTAATTCAAAAATAAGATTATTTTTCTACTTCATATGCAACCAATTTCTTCTGGAGAAATTGGACATTTATATAAACCTTCACTCTATCTTTCATCTTTGCATTACACTTCTAATTAACACTAACATTATGTTACAAACCCTCTACCCCAGATTCTCTGTCTTCTCTCTGGCAACTTCACCAACATGAACTTCCAAAATTGGTGGATTATACCCCTCTTGTGGTCCCTGGAGCAGAGTGTGAGCATCAGCTGGACATTCATGAGAGACTCAGAAATGCAGATCTGTTAAATCAGAGCCTGCATATTTAACAAGATCCCTAGGCGATTCGTAGGCACATTAAAGCTTAAGAAGCCTAGAACTGGTACATCTAGTATCTCATTTTCCTGTGTTTAAAAGTTTCTATAATTCCACTAACAATTATCATAGGATTTCTAATTTAATATCACCTAACAGTTTGATTAAATCTCTTATCTTTGGATTTTGCAAGGGTCTAGGAGTGGGACAGTAAGTCAGTTAACTGGTCTGATTATTAAAAAGCACTGCTATTCAGGACATGTGTATAGTTTCTCTGATTCTCAGCAGAACTTTTTGGTACCTTCTGCCTCTACTCTTTGTTTTAGTGTTTGTGCTTCTCTAGTGTATTTGAAAATATTGACCGGGAGAGACTGGAAAATTAAGTTTTTTAAGATGAATGCTATAGAATAAGCAACTTTACCAAAAATGGAAAATGCAATGCTTCTGCTGAATTATGTTGAAAAAATTCAGTTTACAATCTGAAAATTTTCTAAAGCAGGGTTTTGCTGTCCCAGTTTTTCATAATAGATCTAGCAGCTTCAAATTAAACATCTTTTCTGCTACATGGTATGTGTACCAAACACTCTTTCTCTCCAGCATTCAACTTTCATCTCTAAGAGTTTAGGGAATTTATGGCTCGGTGCATTTGATGTGGCACCATTCCACATGTGAGGCATGGTGATTTGGATAGCACGATAGAAGTGCGTGCCAAGAATAATTGGCTTCTGTATTGCGGAACAGCTCAAATACTGTGTGTATCACAGCATGTAATTTGGGTGTACAAGATGCCTGTAGTTCAAAGCGCTCTACTCCTCTGCAGTGGCAGGCTGGGTTTCCTGTTGGCTGGCTCCTTGTGTTTGGATTCAACAGCCTGGGTGCAGTTGGAAAGAAAACATCCATCTAGAAAGTACTTCTTATAGTCCTGCAAACGGGGAGACCTTGGCTCCCAGGTCCTTTTCCTCCCTCCCTCCCCTCCTTCCTTCCATGAGGAATAATGCAAAGCAACTCTCTCTGCTTACTTTGACTGTCAGCTTTGTCTGAGTAGTGTTTCTTTGCTATTATTAAGAATCACCTGAGGCTCTGATAGAACTTGCAGATCCCCAGGCTGTTCCTCTTCCAATCTGATTCAGTAGTTTGAGAAGGAGTAGAAGAAAACTTGCGTGTGGTTTTTTTTTTTTTTTTCCTAGTGTTCCAAGCTTGTAACCAAGCTCATAGGGAAAGACTTTGGAGTTAAGATAGACCCTGGTTGTTAACACCTGCTAGATGACTTTGGATAGATTACCTAAACTTTCTGAGCCCTGGTTTTTAATGTACCAAAGAGGGGTAATGCTAAGGAGGCATAAGTATTGCCGTAAGGGGACAATCTATATAAAGTACCCAACATGGTGTATGTGCATGGTTTATAGTTTATAGTCAAAAATGTTCATCCCTTTCTCTCATTGAAGTGTAAGGCTTTTGAAGGGTCAATTTTGAATTTTCCCCCAAATGTTTATCTGTGCTAGGTATAATTTGTAAAGTAAAACACAGATAATGAAACACAACCAAATTTTAGTTCAACAAAGACTTTTGAGGGTCTGTAGTATGCCATGAATTTGAACGTACATTACCTAATGTAATCATCACAATGAACCCTATATGTGGTAGATATTATCATTCCCACACAACAGATATCTAAACAAGGCTCAGGGATAACATTATGTTTAGTAAAGATATTAGAGTTCCAGTCCAGGACTTTTTCTCCTCTGTCATAACAACCTTTGCCCTTGATATTTTCTCTGTTTTTAAAATAACTAATGTCTACACCCTTGTCCACATATATGCACACATAGTTCTAAAGTAAAGTTAAATTTCTGAATAATGTATTTTTTTTCAAATCATCTCAATTATTTATTGCATGAAAACTCTTTATATGGATCAGAGATCCTCAAACTCAAATGCATAAAGGGTCGGGCCCGTGGTGTAAAATGACATCACCTGGTCTGGGCGGCTGTCGTACAGTGAGGAGGGGTGGAGACTGTGGCAAACTAGAGGGACTGCTCGTCCATCTGAAAGAAGCAGTTTCTGCTTAGCTCCAGACTCTTTCTGAAGTGCCAGGATGTGGGTTCCCTAATGTCAAATCTTTAGCTTTTTTAAGACAGGAAGAATTCCAAAATTTTATGTGAAATTTCCCAATTTCTAAACATTGTGTGTGGGCCAGACCACATCAGTGGACCACCTCTGGCTGGAAGACTGCCAGTTTGCAGACTTGACCTCACTGGCCTTCATTCTGCACTTCTTTTGACTTGGTGCATAGTTCATTTAAATGGCTTGAATACATAGTGGGCACTGCTGGGTAATGTCTTCGTAGTATACTCAAATTTCTGGACTGACCTTTAGTTTCCCAGGTTCCGAATTTTTATTTTCTCAGAATCCAGTTAGACTGAGTGTTGTTACTGATACTCAGAACTCAAGAACTTTGTACAAAAACAAGATCACTAATTAAGTAATTGATATGAGAAACATATTACTAAATAGACAGGGTACTGTAGTAGCCTGATCAGTTAATTCTCTCCTTGTAATTCATCTGCCTAGAAGGCAGTTGCCTACCTAGAAGCTGCTTTCATGCATATAGAGTCAGAACCCAGACACAGAGGGACTTGAAAAAAGTACCTCCCTGTGTTGGGTCTTAGAATCTTCCCTCCTTATGGTAGGCATGCCACTGGGTTACTGCCCAGAGATTTTATTAAAACCCAGATTGTGAGGCTTTATATGCCAAAGATTATGGATCAGTATATAATCTTTGATTATATACTCAAAGATTATGATTCAGTACCTCTGGAGTAGGTGCTGAGAATATTGCATTTCTAACAAGTTCTCAAATGATGCTGATATTGATGGACTGCTAGATGGGGAACTCCCTTTCAGAACTATGAGGTTGGCCAAAAAGTTTGTTTGGGTGTTTTTCTGTAATACCTTATGGAAAAACCCAAAAGGCCTTTTTGACCAGCCCAATACTTTCCTCTAATTCACCTTCACCTACTGCTCTTGTCTGTGTCTCGCTTTAATATGCTAAGATAGTCACATCTTGATGCTGGGGTTGGGACCTAGATATTTGGACAATTTTTAGGTTTTCCATTTTTGCCTTTTTAGATTATTTCACTTAAGTGAAAATGTTTAATTCACTAATCTGTCAAATCCAAAATGCCATTGATTGCAAAACACACTTGGATTTTAGAGACATCAAAATTGTGAGAAAAAAAAAAGAATGTATTTTTCTAATCACTGTAGTTCAGTAAATTAGACCTCAGTTTGGGGTAATCTCCCCTGGACTATGTTATATAAAGCTCAACTGGTAGATACATTTGAAGAAAGGATTGTTGTGCAGTTTCTTTGAGCCCAAGATGAATTTTAAATTTACCTTTCACAGTTCTTAGTAGAAAAGACGCGGCTGGCACCGTGATCTATGACTGACTTTGTCATCTAATTGAAATTTATTGTTACTGTATTTCTCCTCTGCTACTCCAGATGGACCCTGGAATGCCAACTCTTCACTATGGAATGAATCTCTTTTTTGCCTTATTAGATTAGTATGGCCATGTACCTTTTAAAAAAATACTTGTCAAACTCACCACTTCCTTGGCCACTCAGGAAAGGACAATTAAGACGAGGGTTGCTCAACTGTTCTAATTCTACCTTGTCTGTATGGTCATAAATTACTGTTCCTAAGGAAAAAGGACTTGGAAAAAATGACTGTTCATTTCAGTAAGCATCTGCATGCGTATGTAAGAATGACTTGAGAGACAGAAATTCTAAATCTATCTTGGGACTCAGTCTATTACTGGAAAATCTCTTGGGGGTTCATTTATTAATTTTGGAAAAAATCACTAAGTAAAGTCCCTTAGTTATGTAAACATTAGGCCTCTAGGCATCTCTTTCCTTAGAGAAAGAGTGTGACAAGATCTCTTTTTCAACCTGCTCCTCTCCTTGGTAATGTTTAAGGAGAGTGCAAACCAAATTACCTAAGAACTTTGGGAGTCTACTGGGGAAAAGAGCCTGAACCCTCAACTTTCTCTGTGAAATGAGAAGGGAAACACATATTTTAATGGGGTCATGTGGTCTCTGCTGCTGCTGCTGCTAAGTCGCTTCAGTCGTATCCAACTCTGTGAGATCCCATAGACAGCAGCCCACCAGGCTCCCCTGTCCCTGGGATCATGTGGTCTCTAGGCAGGCGATAATACTGCTCTCTGAAGGTGTTAACACGTCATGATGAAGGGGAAACCTGGACTGCCTGTTCCAGGCCATGACTTAAGGTTGATGATGAGGCTGCTTTTTATTTAAGCAAGAGTTAAAATCAAAGAGCAACAGTCTTGAAGTTTGTGGCTGGTCCATTCTAGAAGCCAGTGGAGGCCTGAAGCAGCAGGACACAGGACTTAACAAGACCAGTGTTCAGCTGTGATATTACGCAGTAGTGGCAAAAGCCTTCATGCTAATTGCGGTCATCTCTCCACCTGAAGTTTAGAAGCAAGGGTCTACATTAGACTGAATAACCAATAAGCGGGAGACCAGATTTCCTACGTAAAGACTCCCGAGATTAACTGGAAAAACAAGAGATGTGACAGTATTTGCAATCTAAGCATTACCCTGTGTGAATATAGGATCAAATGAGACTAAATCTATTTGACAAGCAGGTAGACCCACAAGAAAATTATTCAAGTGTAGTTAAGGAAACTGACATCTATTCTTCTAGTAGACTACTGAGTATCTCCTGTGTGTCAAGAACTGGGACCCACAGCGAAATGAAATAATACAACCTTTACACTCAGAGAATTTTCCAGAGTCGATAGACCCAGTGTAATAATGGAAGTGCTTATAGAGATATACTCAAGTTGCTGACGAGGCTCCCTGTCTTCTAGGAAATGCTGGATATACCTAGTGTAGATAGTAATTGACTTACACCTTAGAGGCCATTTGGAATCTCTCCATAAATAAAGAAGGTCATTTCAGACAGTGGGAACAGCATTATAAAGTCACAGACATGTGAAAAAAGAGATGATTGTTGCAGAAAAGCTAGTGACCTTTGCTGCAAACGGATGGCAAGGAATAAGATTAAGTGTGAATTCAGGTGGGAGCCATCTTCTAAATATTTTTCATTTACATTTACAGATATTGGTGCACCACCAAATATAAGTATGGCTTGCTCTGTTCTGTATTTTTGAGAAATTACTTAGGTTAGGGGTCTAATGCCTAAATACCTGAGTTGGAGCTGATGTAATAATAGAACTCAAGTGCACAATAAGTGTAATGCACATCAGTCACCCCAAAACCATGCCCCTCCCAAGTCCATGGAAAAATTGTCTTCCACAAAATCGGTCCCTGGTGCCAAAAAGGTCGGGGACCGCTGACTTAGATGACCTCAGCAGAACAGGTGGTGAATGGGACTGAGAAAAAAATGATCAGCAAAGCCACTGGCAACAGGGAGGGAGGCCAGTTTGGGAGAGCATTGAAATGTTCTAAGCATGGCATTGTGAAAGAAAATTGGAATCTTTACCATATGCTGAGCGTTACGGAAAATAAAGCTGGTAGAGACCCTGCTTTCAACATGCTTAAGACATAAAACAAGTAATACATGAGAGCAGGAGCCTAATTATGCAGTTCAAAGTGCTGAAGAAAGCTTGCAATAATGACCGTCATGATTGTGTTTCGTTGGGAATGCTGTTGTGAGCGGAGTGTAAGGAAGTGGTGATGACCGTGGTTGAGGAAGAAATAAGATTAGAGCCATGGCTTAAAAGAAAAAACGGCCTCAGAACATTCAAACCTCCTTTGTATAGTGGCGGACACTATTTTGAGAACGTCAGTTTCAGGAGATGCCATAATAACGTGTTTCTGTGTGTGCCTAAAAAGCCACCATCATGAAAGATCTGGAGTCCACTCATAAAGTTCAAGTTCCAATTTTTGCCCATGGATGTAGAGCATTCTGCTCTCCTACAAAAAGTAACTGTCATATTATACAGCACAGCTCTCATTTTCTTGGTAATTTAGTGACCATGTAAACACGTATATGACTTGTGGTAAATATGGTGATTCTCACTTTATAACCAAAGAGGGTGGGTGTTACAGCTTGTGAGCAGTTATGACTGTAAAGCCTGCTGTGTGAGTCACTGGGTTTGGCCCAGGTATTAAGACGTGTTATTATTCGTGTTGGTTAGCTGAATTTCCTGGGCTAACCTCGTTGGAGTTTGCTTTGTTAGCAAAGGACCAGATCTTTACTGATAGAGCAAGTGTCTGAATTCTGCTCCTACTTCTCTGGCTGACTGGTTCTGCAGTTTGGGGAAGACTTTTTAATCTTTCTGTTCTCAATTTCTCTATCCATAAGCAAGAAAACAGACCAAATTCCACTCAAAATTGAGAACTCAGTGATTCTATAGTGTGGCAGAGACTGCTGTGCTGTACTGAGTTACTCAGTCATGTCCAGCTCTTTGCGAACCCATGGACTGTAGCACTCCAGGCTCCTCTGACCGTGGGGATTGCCCAGGCAAGAATACTACACTGGGTTGCCATGCCCTCCTGCAGGGGATCTTCCCAACCCAGGGATTGGACTCAGGTCTCCTGCATCGCAGGCAGATTCTTTTCCAGCTGAGCTACCAAGGAAGACCAGCAGAGACTGCTAGTGCTGACTAAATATCCTCAACAGATATGTTCAGTTGGTGATCAATATAATTACGGTTACAAATGAATCTTAATTATATTGGGTGACATTTGCCTAGCCAAAAGACAACATTTCTTATCCCCTTTAGAAATAGGTGTAGCTAATGAAATGTAAGCAAAACGAGCACCTGCCCAGAAGTACTCCCTTTCACCCTTGCTCCTCTTCCTATAATATTGATTTGGGAGGATTCATGTGATGGCTGGAGCACCTGTGGCCATCTTGCAACCTGAATGGTCTTGAGAGAAGATGGCATATCTTAAAGATGGTAGAGCAAAAAAATAATAGGAGCTTAGTTCTCTGGTGAAAATGATATCATTATTCAGCCTGGCCTACCTCGGCATTTTCTTCTTATGAGACGAAAATAAACCTCTCTCATTGAAGGCACTTACTAGTCACCTAATTGAATTTCTAATTAATGTATTGGTATTGAGTTATCTTTGTATAAGTTTCCATCACTAAATTCTCTCTTTGCAATATTGGAGATAATAGCTTATAATAAAGCTGAGGGTTTTGGTGCTAGGAGGTACAACATAATTCACCAAATATATAGTATTAATTGTTGAATTTATGAAAACATAGCCATAATATGTAAAGAATTGACAATGTTTGGTACAAACTGGGATGGAGAAAATCAAGGGAAGTTTATTAATCAAGGAAACTACCAAATATTTAAAATATTGGAAGTTGCTGGGATGTGGAGAGCTAAAAGCACTTTTGATCTTAGTTTGCAGCAAGTTCACATTTTAATAGCATGGAAACCTCTAGTTTTCGGTACACCTGTGCTTTGATCTCCTTGTCTGTCATTGCAATGTGATTATGAGGATTACTGGGTCATTCTCAGCCTAAGTTGTTTTTGTGATTTAATTTTCTGGGAGAGGAAGGGGATCATTAAAGGATATCATTAAAAGGAGAGGCATGAGGCTTGTAATTGACCTTCCTTGAAAGTAGTCCCATCTGGAAGATTTTATCAGTAAACATTTATCAGTGTATTTGCTTTTAAGCAGATTCTTCTCCTCTGTTCTTTAAAGCAAGCAGGCAAAGACTTAAAAAGAAACCCCATGAGTACTCATAGGTTAATTTTGTGCATGCTCATGGGGAAGAAAATTTATATGTAAAGACAAATTCTCTCCTAAGATAATTATATGATTTTTTTTTAAGTTTTGCTTCAGTGGTTCTCTTTCTCAGATTATAATTTGCAGGTGATGGCATTCTTCAATGACTGTGCTTTGTTGTGATTTGTTTTCATTTACGTTCAGAGTAGAGGTGTTAGGAGGGATGTGATATTTGTGAAATCTTGTATGCAGGTGTTTTGAAAATCTGTTAAAGCTCTGTTAGCCCAGTGCTAGTTTGAAACATCATATTATACTTTTCTAGAGTACAGGAACTGTTTTTAGGAAGACAGACGTTGCTGTGGTTTAAATAAAAGTACCAACATGACGTATTACCAGTCGGAAGATGTAACCCACGTAGTCTTTCAAAGTAGTGTTTTAGAGTAGCAGAAGAATTGCTTCGGTTTCCTCATATCTTATAGTTTTCCTGTTTGCTTGGTTTTGCTTGTTGACTTGCTTGTGTCAATAATCACAACCCTTGTCATTTTTCAGTTCCATATCCACTTACAGAAGGAGAGAATTTCTGGTTTTATCTAATTTTTGGTTTTACGTTATATTTACTGACGTGCTTCCCCTCACTGATAGTAAACTGTTCCTTCCATTCCCTTCAGAATACTCTCTAATCAGTTTAAAAAGCAACATTTGACTTCTCAACCTATCACATACTGGTGAGCAATTGTTACACACTTGTTTTCACACTTAGGGAAATGTCCTGGATGCATTTCTCCTGTGTGTGTGTGTGTGTGTGTGTGTGTGTGTATTGATGGCTTCATTTTTCCCACTTAATGGAGTTTCATGAGGTTATAGGTAAAGTATGAGAACCATTAGGATTCAATCTATGGATGAGGTTTAGTTAGTCTGTGAGTCCTGTTATCAGAACTCTTGCCATTTGGGGCTTCATTCCCATTTTCCTTATGCCTAGGGATAGCGCGAGAGTCAGAATCCTACAGCCACCTCTTTCCAGGTTTTTCATCCAACAGAGAAAGAAAGCCTCTCTAGCAGCTCCCATAGAAAAAGGTTATAGATCCTATCGTGAACCCATCACCGTGATCCCACCTAACAGTGAGGAGGTTCCCTGAAGGGAACCAAGCTGTTGTTTTCCAAGGAAAGGAAACCTGAGTGTTAGGCATCCATAATGACCAATTGCTCACTAGCAATACAGGCCAATCTCTTGATGAGACAGCAACTTCTCACTGTGTATGGACTTCTTGGCAGGTCAATCACAGTTGACTAGTGAATTCTGAAGTCTTACTACATGCCTGAACTCTAGGCCAATTATGTCCATTTATAGCTCAAAAGCATTGCCAGGGCAAAGGGAGTAGGGTAAACAAACCACATTCCACTAATTATCAAGTTAACTCTCGCTAGGGCCTACCTCTGTGTACAGCTCAGTTCCTTAACCTACTTTCTCCAGCCCCTCCTGTTCATCAGTTTCCTCTGTAGATGCCCCTATGTTAGACTCCACACATTGCCCATCTCCATTTTGAAGGAAAATGCTGCTGCTAAGTCGGTTCAGTCGTGTCCGACTCTGTGCAACCCCCCATAGACAGCAGCCTACCAGGCTCCCCCGTCCCTGGGATTCTCCAGGCAAAAACACTGGTGTGGGTTGCCATTTCCTTCTCCAGTGCATGAAAGTGAAAAGTGAAAGTGAAGTCGCTCAGTCGTGTCCGACTCTTAGCGACTCCATGGACTGCAGCCCACCAGGCTCCTCTGTGCATGGAATTTTCCAGGCAAGAGTACCGAAGTGGGTTGCCATTGCCTTCTCCGAGGAAAATGCTAGATGTTTTTTATCCTTACTTGCCTCTACAGTTAGCACAATGCTTTGCACATGATTCACAAGTAATGTTTGTGAAATTAATAAAAAGCATTTGAGGGAAATAAAAAGCAATCACATCTCATCAGGAATGCGTTGAGAACCCCTAGAATAGCCGATTCAACAGCTTGGAGTAGATGCTGTTTCAGGTTTAGTTTATGGAAACTCTCCTTGTTTTAAGTAGGCATGTTCATTAAAATGGTTTCACCTTTATTAATCTATTATTATCCATCTTAGCCCTTTATAAAAATGGCTTGGAAAATTAAGGGGAAGAGATGTGAATATTATAAACAGTCCAGCCTATTGTATATGTAGTGAAGAAAGTGTTTTCTTCTTTTTTTTTTTTTCCTGGCAGCTGAGATAATACCAAAAGAACTCAGGAGTAGACTTGAAGTGATATCAGAAAAAAGTGGTTACCCAAGTTTTCCTGGCTGCTAGTAGGTGGCCAGAAATAATGAGAGGGTATAATAGATATGTTCCGCTTTCTTGGCATAGGTAACTATTTAATTATCTTATTTCTGAAAGAACTATAGCTCCACTGTTACCTAAGTTTATCCTTTAGCCATTTAATATAGTAATATCCCTAGTGTAAAAGCAGGAATCAATTACTGTGATAACCTGGATTCTTTGTAAAAGAATACTAGACTACCAAGAAGGGTTTCTGTTTTTGTCTTAGTTTTTTTGTCCCATTCTTTTTTGGTAAGAATTATCATCTAAAGCACCACTTTATGGGACTGTAAATACACTGTTTCCATTGTAACTTAGTAAGCATAAAAATTAAAAAAAAAAACCAACACTTCTCCACTTTGCCATATAAGAGTACTGAATGCTGGGTTATTAGTTATTAGCAAAAGGTTATTCTTTGTTATTTATTTTTAATGATTTACAAAATTTGGTGGTAATATCTAAGCAAAGTCTAAGCAAAACTGACTTCAGGATGGGTGATGGACTTTCATTGATTACTGCATACTGCTCACCGACCCATCCTTTCAGAGTTACCAGCTGTGTGGAAATAATGGTACACTTTTTTAAAAGCACAAAGTTGGGCAGAGTTCATCACTTTGCTCAGCGTCTTGAGACTCTGACCCAATGCTGTTAGCAGAACAGAAATTGTCACAGGACTCGAGAGTTTCAGAAAAGTGCTGAGAGTACCCATTATTCATTCCTGTGTTTCAAGATTTATGTCAAAGTTGAACACAAAACCTGGCTTCTGAGATTTCCACTTTGGGAATCCTTTGTGTATACCACTAGTTTCCACCAGTCCTTCATTTGAACCCTCAGGAACCTCAGGCATGGTTTAAATGTAATTGAATTACAGGTTACAAATAAAGTTTCTCAACATTTTGCAAGCATCCTTCTCTTGTTTTCTAACATTAGTGACCTCCCAGTGTCCATTCAAAGCCAATTTTTCTTTGTAAAAAGTTTGTGAACTTCTATTCATCCATGATGTCTCTACATTTCATGATCAATTGTCTTGGTCTCGGTCTTCATCTATTGTCCTGGGCACACACTTTTCACTCCAGATATGGGTCTTTTAATTCTGAAGTTGTTTTCTTTTCTTAGTTCATCATTAATTTTACCTTCTCTGTTTTCTCTCCCTGAAATTCTTGTTAGCTGAATGTTGGACCTCTTAGATCAGATCCTTGAATTTCCTCACTTTTTTCTTCTTCTTTTTTTTTCTCTTTGGTGTTTTGTTATACCTTCTAGAAACTTCTTAAAAAATTTTATCTTCCAGCCTTTCTATCGAAAATTTCATTTGGGCCATTTTTTTTTTTCAACTTCTGTGCTCTCTTGTCCTCTGCTGCTGCCTTTTTAGTAGCATCTATTCTTATGTTAGGAATGTATTGTCTTTCTATGCAAATAATAGTTCTTCAGAGGTTTTCCTCTGTTTCCTGTGGACGTCTTTATTCAGTTGATGTGGTCTGCTTGTACTAGTCTCTCTTCTTCATTCTGCAAAACTTCCTCAAGAGGCTGTCCATTCATATTCAAAGGTCTGCCTGTCTCTCTCTCTTTCACACACGCGCGCACACACACACACACACACACACACACAAATACAACAAAACAACAATGATGCCAGCAACTAATGCACCACCAAAATTTTGTGAATATGGATGGGGCTTGTCAGCTATAGAGTTTCACTATAGCATGATTATTTGTTCAGTTGGGTTGTTCTTTGGGAAGTTCTTCAGTGTCATTATAATGAGATTTTCCAATTCTGCCTGAGAAATATTCACTTGAAGGCATATACCTGACTGCTAGTGTTTGAGGAACATAGCTTATAAGGAGGTTGGGTATCTTACTGGGAACTTATCAATTAAGCATCTATAGTTCAACCTTGAATTTCACCCTGTTTGCCACAATACCTGACATTCAGTTTGATACCTGTCTAGTTTATTTTCTCCAGAAAAGAAAGATTCAGTTTCTAAGAGAGGAGAGGAGAGGGAAATAGTTAGGATACAAAGTCTCCATATGATTTAAAACTTTCAGACTCTCGGTAAACTCCTACCTGCTTTAGTGCTACTGCCTCTGAGCTCCACAACCCTGGTTTGGGCAGAATGTGTTCATTCACTTTCTCTTGGCATTTGCTCTCTGTAATCATTTTCTCCATTGTGCTAAGGCAGTTTCTACTTCTCTATCCACTCTTTTCTTCCTAAAAACCAGTTGTAATTTCTCCTTTGATGATCTCTCGTCTCTCATTATCTATGCCTTTGTGGATTTGTATGTATTTACCCCCCTTTCATTTTAGTGAGGTATCAGGAAGAGAAGGAAAAGATAAGCATGTATGGGTTCAAGCATCTTTGCTAGAAATTCTGGGGAACCATAACTGTGGAGGAAAGTGGCTAAAAGAGCACTTTATAATAGAAAACAAGTGATCAAGCAAGTTGGATGGAAGAGCAGCAAGATTCTAGACAGTGCTGTTTCTGATGATAGGTAACATTTTTTGAGGGCTCATTATGTGCTTGGAGCTTTGCAAAAAGTTCTTTACATAGGTTGTTTATTTTCGTCCTTATAAGAGCACCAGGATGTAGTTAGTCACTGAGGCATGGAGAGGTCGTCTGACTTGTCTAAGTCAGTAAATGGTAGAGCTGGGATTTAAATCCAAATCTAACTTCAGAGACCATCCTCTCAACCACCAAACTATCTTGCCTTCTATAAATTGCTTAAAACAAGGATTTTAAATGAAAATGCATTTGAAAAAAATACTATTTATGATTTAGGAGACTTTCTTTTAAGCAAAATTATTAATTAGCCTATTTAATATTGTTTTAGAACTAAAAAATTCTTTCAGGTTTGGAAAGTATTAAGAGAACCTTTTTCAGATGAATAGACACTACCCGTTAAGACTTTATAAGACTTAAGTTCTCATCATTTTCTCCTGGAGGAGGAAATGGTAACCCAACCCAGTATTCTTCCCTAGAAAATCCCATGGGAAGAGGAGCCTAGTGGGCTACAGTCCTTGGAGTTACAAAGAGTCAGACACAACTGAGCATGCACGCACACACACACACACACACACACACTCATCATTTTGCAAACCTATAGACAATCTATTAGAATTCCATCCTCTTACCATTTTGTAAAATAAATACAATCTTTAGAACTGTGTTTTAAATCATTTCAGAGAGATGGAGGTTGTGTCTATACAACACCAAACATCTGGAAGAAAAGAATCCCCCGCCAAAGCTTGTTAAAAGAGATTCACAAGCAAAGTATGCTTTTGAATTATGAAAACATATTCATGTCCAACATCTTGAACAACTCTTACATGTATGTTTATGTTTCAAACATGGCTTAGAGATCATTAAGATTAAAATTCAAGTAAGTGTACTCTGTTGTCTTTGCCATCAATTTCAATTAAACCAGACTTGCTTGGCACTTTTGGAGAGAAAAGTCTTCAGTTCTTTCCCTTACTGATGTTTTCCAATTTTGACTTTGGGGTTTTCCCCCTCATAAGTACATATTATTTAAGGAGGCTCTTTATGCTAAACTTCTAAATTATTCACGAAGTGATTTTCATCAGCACTTACGCAGATGGAATAGAACTGAAAGATTCCACAAATTAGTCTTCTTAGGCTTTGTAAAAATTTTGTGACCTTCCAAGAAGCCACAGGTGTTCAGGTTTTGGTCTTTTAATTTTTTTTCTTTTTAAAATAAGACTTTATTTTTTTAGATCAGTTTTCAGGTTGACAGCAGAATTGACTGGAAGTTAGAAATTTCCCATGTATTCCCTACCCCCATACATGCATAGCCTCCCCATTATCAACCCACCCCCACTGGAGTGATACATTTGTTACCATCAATGAACATACACCAGACACATCATTACACCCAAAGCCCATAGTTTACATTAGGGCTCACTGTTGGGTTTGGAGAAATGTATCTTCCATTATAGTATCATACACAATATTTTCACTGCTCTAAAAATCCTATGTTCTACCATTATGCCTTCCTCCCCTCCCTTCCCTCATTGTCAACCCACTGATCTTTTCACTATCTCTATAGTTTTTGTCTTTTCCAGAATGTCATATAGCTGGAGTCATACAGCATATAACCTTTTAACATTGGCTTATTTCACCAGGGGCTTCTCTAGCAGCTTAGATGGTAAAGAATCTGCCTGCAATGCAGGAGACCCAGGTTTGATCCCTCAGGCAGGAAGATCCCCTGGAGAAGAGAATGGCTACCCACTCCAGTGTTCTTTTCTGGAGAACCCCTGGGCAGAGGAGCCTGGCAGGCCACAGTCCACAGGGTCACAAAGAGTCAGATAAGACTGAGCTGTTAAGCACAAGGACAGCACATTGATCCCTCAGCTACTGAAGTGTAGCTTAGTGTCTCCAGGTTTTGGCAATTCTGAATAAGACGCTGATAAACATGCATATCGTTTCTGTGTGGGCATAAGTTTTCAACTTTTGGTGGGTAACTGCTAAGTAGCGCTGTTGCTGGATCATGTGGTAAAAGTATGTTTAGTTTTGTAAGAAACTGTCACGCTGACTTGTAGTGTGGCGGAACCGTTTTTCATTCCTACCAGCAATGAATGAGAGTTCCTGTTGCTTCTCTGCCTCCTTACCAGCATTCAGTGTTGCAGGAGTTACAGATTTTGGCTATTCTCTAAGTGTATAGTTGTATCTCATTTTGCTAATTTGGATTTCCCTGATGAAATATCTGGAGCAGCTTTTCATATGCTTATGAAATTTGCCTCTTAAGGAATTCACCTATTATTTATTTATTTTTTGACAACATTTCTTCCCTCCCCATCCCATCCCTCAGGGTCATCCCAGTGCACCAGCCCTGAGCACCCTGCCTCATGCATCGAACCTGGACTGGCGATCTATTTCACATATGATAATATATATGTTTCAATGCTATTCTCTCAAATCATCTCACTCTTGCCTTCTCCCACAGAGTCCAACAGACAGAGTCCAAAAGTCTGTTCTTTACATCTGTCTCTTTTGATGTCTTGCATATAGGGTCATCATTACCTTCTTTCTAAATTCCATATATATGCATTAATATACTGTTATTGGTGTTTTTTCTTTCTGACTTACTTCACTCTGTATAATAGGCTCCAGTTTCATCCACCTCATTAGAACTGATTCAAATGCATTCTTTTTAATGGCTGAGTAACACTGCATTGTGTATACGTACCACAGCTTTCTTATCCATTCGTCTGCCGATGGACATCTAGGTTGCTTCCATGTCCTGGCTATTATAAACAGTGCTGCGATGAACATTGGGGTACACGTGTCTCTTTCAATTCTGGTTTCCTCGGTGTGTATGCCCAGCAGTGGGATTGCTGGGTTGTCCCTGGGATTTCTTTGGAAGGAATGATGCTAAAGCTGAAACTCCAGTACTTTGGCCACTTCATGCAAAGAGTTGACTCATTGGAAAAGACTCTAATTTTGGGAGGAATTGGGAGCAGGAGGAGAAGGGGATGACAGAGGATGAGATGGCTGGATGGCATCACTGACTCGATGGATGTGAGTCTGAGTGAACTCCAGGAGTTGGTGATGGACAGGGAGGCCTGGCGTGCTGTAATTCATGGGGTCGCAAAGAGTCGGACATGACTGAGCGACTGAACTGATGGCAGTTCTATTTCCAGTTTTTTAAGGAATCTCCACACTGTTCTCCATAGTGGCTGTACTAGTTTGCATTCCCACCAACAGTATAAGAGGGTTCCTTTTTCTCTGCATCCTCTCCAGCATTTATTGTTTGTAGGCTTTTTGATAGCAGCCATTCTGACTGGCGTGAGGTCGTACCTCATGGTGGTTTTGATGTGCATTTCTCTGATAATGAGTGACGTGGAGCATCTTTTCACGTGTTTGTTCGCCACCTGTATGTCTTCTTTGGAGACATGTCTGTTTGCTTTTTTAGTTCTTTGCCTCTTAGGGAATTCACCTATTTTTAAATCAGCTTGCTTAATTTATTACTGTTGAGTTTTAAGATTTCTTTGTATATTTTGAATAATAATTCTTTATCAGATGTATCATTTGCAAATATTTTCTTCCCAGTCTGTGGCTTGTCTTTTTGTTCTCCTAGCATTGTCTATCACAGAACAGAAATTTTAAATTTTCATGAAGTCTAGCTTATCAATTATTTCTTTCATGGATTATGCTTTTAGTGTTGTATCTAAAAAATCATGATGAAATCCAAGGTCACAATTTTCTCCTACATTCTGTCCTAGGAATTTGATAGTTTGTGTTTTATATTTAGATATATTATTCATTTTGAGTTAATTTTTGCAAAGGGTGTAATGTCTGTCTAGATTACTGTTGTTTTTATTTTTATTTTTGAAATGTCCAGTTGTTCCAGGGCCATTTGTTGGGGAAAAAAAAAAAGCATCTTTTTTCTATTGTATTGCCTTTGTCAAGGATCCTGCTTCTCTGTCAGAGATCAGTTGACTGTATTTATATGGATCTATTTGGAGGCTCTCTGTTCTGTTCTATTGATCTGTTTATTCCTTCTCCAGCACCACATGCTTTGATTATTATAGCTCCACAGTATCTTTGTAAATTTTTAAATTGTGGAATATAACGAACATTCGTGAAAGTACATAAAGTATCAGTGTTAGTTTAACCAATAGTTTTAAAGTAAACACCTATTTTAATTGTCCTCTGAAGCATCACACTTGTAACTCTCCAAAGAGATAACCGCTGTCCTGAGTTTTCCTTTGCCTGCTTTTCTGTATGGTATGGTTTACCACTTATGTATTCATCTCAAAACAAAGGAGTTCAACTTAATTTGTTTTTGTGTTCATGTAAATGGACTCATCTTGATACTTTTATGTTTTTGCTTCTTGTACACAATGTTTTCCTGGGAAGATTTGTCAATGCTGCGTGTAGATGAGGACCACCCATTTTCATGATTATATCGTGTTCTGTTGTATCAAGTAACCATGATCACAATTTGTTTCTTCAGTCTTTTCTTATTAGGAAGTTGGGCAATTTCCAGTTGAAAAATATTATGAATATTAACTTACAGGTATCTTAGTGCAGGGGTTCACAACCCTAGGCCACAGTCCAGTACTGGTCCAAGGCCTGTTAGGAACCAGGCCACACAGCAGGAGGTGAGTGGTGGCCAAGCGAGGAAATCTTCATCTGTACTTACAGCCACTCTCCATTGCTAACATTACTGCCTGAGCACTGCCTCCTGTCAGATCACTGATGGCGTTAGAGCACAGGAGCATGAACCCTACTGTGAGCCATACATGTGAGAGATTGCATGTGAGCATCATCCTGAGTCCCCCTCCTCCATCTGTGGAAAAATTGTCTTCCACAAAACTGGTCCCTGGTGCCAAAAAGGTTGGGGACTGCTGTCTTAATGCATATAAGCATGCATTTCTGTGGGGGAATATGACAAGAAATGGAATCCAGGGTCATGCATAACTTTACAACAGGAGGGAAAGTATTTGATAAAGTGCATAAAAAGTGTATGAGAATATCTGTAGCTTCACATCTTAGCCAAAAACACATAGTATTGTCACACTTTCTAATTTGTTTCAAATATGGAATCTCTATGGGCTTCCCTTGTGGCTCAGTGGTAAAGAATTCGCCTGCCAGTGCAGGAGACACCGATTCGATTCCTGGGTCCAGAAGATCTCCTGGAGGAGATGGCAACCCATTCCAGTATTCTTGCCTGGAGAATCCCATGGATGGAGGAGCCTGGTGGGCTACAGTCCATAGGGTTCAGCTCCATAGAGAGCTGAACGTGACTGAGAGACTGAGCAGACACACAGGGAAACTCTGTGATAAGACCATTGCATCCCCCTTGGTCACTAATTAGGGTGAGCCCTCTTTTATATGGGGCTTCTCTGGTGGCTTAGAGGTTAAAGCATCTGCCTGGAATGCGGGAGACCCGGGTTTGATCCCTGGGTCCCACTCCAGTACTCTTGCCTGGAGAATCCCATGGAGGGAGGAGCCTGGTAGGGATCGCAAAGAGTCGGACACGACTGAGGGACTTCACTTCACTTCACTCTTTTATATGTTTAGTATATATTTGAATTTCTTATTGTTGTTGTTATGCTTCTTCAAGAAAAGCCTTTTCTAAATAGCGTGTCAAGCACTTTTTAGGGAAATAAAGGCCACACATGTCAATGCGAAAGGCTTCTAGTACTCTGGAGCACTCCATGACGGAACCTCCTGAGAATCTGCAGTATAGAATGCAAATAGTAGTTTGGATTCAGTGTTATTGTTGTTTCCTATCTTGTAATGTTTTGCATCCCTCCCCAACATTTTTATAATTCGGGACTGCCTTTGAGATTTTTTTCTCCTTATTGTTGCTCTTGTGTATAAAAGAGATGATAATAGGGCTTCTCAGGACAATAGGTCTGTGTTTGGCTTATCTTGTTAAGCACTTTATATTGTCTTACCTATCTTCAGAGCATCCTTTTGAGATACAGAGGTGGCCAGGACATCACTATGCTCCTTGTCACGGGAAGAGATAGAGAAATCAGCATGGACTGAAGATGAGCACAGAACTCAGGTTTTATAACTCCTAGGCTAATGCCAATTGCATTAGACATGAAGTCAACTGTTCTATGCATAAAACATGAGCTGTGTTCATCACCTGATTGCTAATACCAACTACCTAGAACGTGAATTTTTTAAAAGAAAGATATAAAACTGTATATGATTTTACAGATGTTTTTGATCATTTTTAACAATTTGTGCTTTTATAGTTTAACTCCTTGAAACCCCTTTAACTCTATTTATCTTATAAATAATTCTTAGTGCTCTTAAACTGATCAAGAAAATAACTTATATTCTTCCCGAAATGGCCAGGGTTCCTGCTGTCTTGCTTTCTATTTTCCTCCCATTGAATCTCTCCCTTAGGTTTAGTAATAAAACAGGCAGCTTAATATAGTTAGTGGCAGAATCTGAACATTCTGTGCTCATGTCTTGCCTCATTTCTGTGTTCTTGTGGACTTTCTGGAAGACTCTTTTTTTCCAGACTCTAAAATGATTTTAATGTACTGTATAAAATCCTTGAACTTATAACAGTTTTCAGTTTATAAAAGACTGTATGAAGACTTCTCCTCACAGGCTGTAAAGAGTGCAGGGACGATGAAACTCAAATAATCAAATGACATCCTTAAATCTATTTCACTATTATTTATACGGCGAATTCAAGATTAAAGACCTGATTTTGTAACAACTTGTTCAGTACTTCTTTTATAGGCAGCATAATACATAATTGTAAAAAGTACAGTTTATCTGTGCTTACATTACAGCTCCATGCTAAACACTTTGGCCTTCTATGCCTCAGTTTCTCCAGTAATAAAATGGGTATAATAAGAGTTGTTGTGAGGATTCAATGAATTAGTACCTATAAATGCTTAAAACTGACCTTACCTAACATAATGATTAAAAAATGTTAGCTCTGTTGTAATGTTTTTCTGATTATTTACTCTTAAAGAGTGATAATGTGTTACCATGAATAATAAGAGATAGAACTGCTAGAATTAAAAGTGATTTTATAATCATACCTATCAACCTAGATTAATAGCTTTGACTTCTTTACCTATAAATATGGAAATAATTAATCTCTAAAACAACAATCCCTAAACATTGTAAAAGTAATATGTTATGTTGACTGAAACTCAGTACAGATTGTTTGTTTTTTTGAAGAAATCAGTATCACCTTCAGAGCTAAGCTGGTAGCCTGGAATCATGCACAATCTTCTGTTTTTTTCGGAACTCATAATTCCTTTCTCCAGCCCACTTAGTACATTTACTCCAGAAAATCTATAGTTTGCCACAATCAAGTATAACACTGGGGGTCCAAGCAGCAGGATCCTCTGATACAACTATGCATTAAGAGGCATCCCCTAAAGGCAAAATAAAGCTATTCCACAAATACAGATTGAATTTCTATGATTGTCTGAGAGCTATGAGGAGCAGAGATGATATTATGGTGAATCCCTGCTATTCTTTTGAAGCAAAAACCTACACACCTAAATGATTAGAGAGAAAATGATGCTCTGTTGGGGCCAGAGTGATATCTAATTCATCTTCCTGTTCCCTATAACTAACAAATAAATGATTATTAGTGAATGAATAAATAAATACATAAATTTCAGTAGAAAATGATCCATTTAACAAACATGTATTGAGTGCTTTGGAATTTTACTAGATTTGGAGATTGGAAAATAGATTAAGACAGTCCCAAAATTTAAGGACCCAGCAGCCAAGGGCATTAAATAGAAAGGTAAATGATCAATTACATTACAGCATGCTATGCATGTGCACATACCATTCCAAGACTGGAGAAGAGAAGAAAATCAGAGATTCTTCCAGAGATGAAAATCCCTGAGCTGAGGCTTTGAGGATGAGAAATTAGCTAGACCAGGAAAGATGCATATGGTGAGGGGTCAATAGATCAAGCAAATACTGCAATGTGAAACAGTTCTGGTATGTGACGCAGTGGATGATGGGAAGGGGTAAGAGAGATGATCAAAGAGAAGCAGCCATCAGGAACTACTGACAAGTCTTAAATACCATCCTAAGATGCTTGGATTTCTAAAAAGTCACTTGGGGGTGATTTTATTTAAGGAGATAACTATCAATCTTAAGTTTCATCATGTTCTTTAATTTTGACACACTTTAGAGTCACATGTTTAAAGTGGTCCCTGTGAGAATTGTGTGTATGTTGTTTTCATTCTTGTATGTTTCTTAAAAAAACTTTTTTATTCACGTATTTATTTTATTTTTGGCTCTGCTGGGTCTTTGTTGCTGCATGTGGGCTTTCTCTAGTTGCGATGAACGGGGACTACTCTGTGTTGCAGTGTGAGGGCTTCTCATTGTGGTGGCATCTCTGTTGCAGAGCACAGGCTTTAGGGCGCACGGGCTTCAGGAGTCACAGAGCACAGGCTTAGTAGTTGTGGCTCACGGGCTTAGTTGCTCTGTGGCATGTGGAATCTTCTCAGACCAGGGATCGAACCCATGTCCCCTGCACTGGCAGGCAGATTCCCATCCACTGCACCACCAGGGAGGTCCTCATTCCTGTACATTTCTTAGAAAACCAAATAAGAGCATTTTCTGAATCATGTGCCTGAATTTTGCCTTTGTATTTATTAAGGATGAATTATTGCATTAATCACACATAATCACTTGAAGAAAAGTATGTAACTTTTTGCAGCAAAGTTTCTCATCTGGAGACCATAGACCTCTGAGGATTGTGAAGTGTATTGGAAATCATGACCTCTCGAGTTTGAGGCTTCCCTGGTGGCTCAGATGGTAAAGAATCCGCCTGCAGTGTGGGAGACCTGGATTTGATCCCTGGGTTGGGGAGATCCCCTGGAGAAGGGAAAGGCTACCCACTCTAGTATTCTTGCCCGGAGAATTCCATGGACACAGGAGCCTGGCAAGCTACAGTCCATGGGGTCACAAAGAATTGGACATGATTGAACGACTAACACTTTTACTTTCAAGTTTGAGAAATGCTGTTGTGGAGATAGAACTGGAGTGAGGAGGGGAAAGACAGGCATCAGGAAAACCAATTTAGAGCCTGTTTCAATAGTCACACATGAAGCAAAGAGGACTTGAACTAAGGGAATTCAGAAGAGAAAAAAATGAATGCAATAGTTATTTATGAAGTAAAACAGGCAGAACTTAGTGATGTCCAGGGGCTTGGGCTTGAGAGAGAGAGAGAGAGGACAAGGATCATGCTTGGATTTCTGGCTTCAATAACTGAGTAAGTGATGGTGCCATCTCAGTGAGAGATCTCTCCACAGCAAAAGAGTAAGTACCAGTGTTAGAAATGTGGACTGTGGGGTGTCTGTGCACATTCAGGTGGAGATGTGTGGACTGCGATCTAAACTGGAGTTTTCAGACGTAAGTAGGTAGATATTGCAGTTTGAGGGGTCAGTGTACTCATGGGGACAATGAGTAGGATGAGAAAAAGACAGTGTAGAGAAAGAGGAATTCAACAAAGAGACTGAAAAAGAGTGAGTGAGAAATAGGCAGACAATCCAGGAGAGTGATTCTCAAATTCAAGGCAGGAGAGAATTGAAAGAAGATACAGAATTGTTGGGAAAATTGTGTGGAAAAGATATTAATTGAACTGAATATGGGCTTTCCTGGTCAGGCTGAGCAGTAAAGAATCCTCCTGCCAATACAGGAAATGTGGGTTTGATTCCTGGGTCAGGAAGATCCCTGGAGAAGGAAGTGGCAACCCACTCCAGGACAGAGGAGCCTGGCAGGCTACAGTCCCTGGGGGTCACAAAGAGTTGGACACAACTTAGTGACGAAACAACAACAACAAATGAAAAGACAAAGGGAATTGGTGGAACAGAAAGGAAGAGGTATGGCTTCTGAGTTGGGAAACATAACAAGCAAAGTCTTACAGAGAGATAACGTAAGATATATGCTGGAGGGTTGGCTAGAGTAGGCAGGAGAGCATAGGGTTGAAAGATGGACTCTAAAACTGAACTCCTTAGGTTCAAATCCCAGCTCCCCAGTTTCAGCCATGTGATCCTCAGCAATTTATATATAATTTTCCGAGCCTCAGTTTCCTCACGTGTAAAATAGGGGCAATAAGAGTGCATCATTTTTTATTTATATTTAATTGGGGGATAGTTGTTTTACAATGTTGTGTTGGTTTCTGCTATGCAATAAGGGAAAGGAGTATGTTCTTCATTAGCTTGTTTATTTTTTACTTTCCTGTATATTAAGTGTGAAAGTGTTGATCGCTCAGTCACATCCGACTCATTAAGACTCCGTGGACTGTAGTCTGTCAGGCTCCTCTGTCCAGGGAATTCTCCAGAAAAGAATACTGGAGTGGGTAGCCATTCTCTTCTCCAAGGGATCTTCCTGACCCAGGGATTGAACCTGGGAATCCCAAATTGGGGGCAGATTCTTTACCATCTGAGCCACCAGGGAAGCCCTTGCAAAAATCAGAATGATTTTATATATGCAACATTGTATAGCTAAGCAATTTTTAGCTATCTCTAAATATTTTATTTTTTGTCCTTCTACCATCCCAACCCCTGTTTATATTTTTCCGTTTATGGATACTTGATTTTAATAAGTGGAAATTTTAGGCTGTTTATATAGCCTGTTGTTGTTGTTCAGTCACTAAGTTGTGTCTGGCTCCTTGTGACCCCATGGGTTACGGCTCGCCAGGCTTCCCTGTCTTTCACTATCTCCCAGAGTTTGCTCAAACTCATGTCCGTTGAATTGATGATGTTATCTAACCATCTCATCCTCTACCGCCCTCTTCTCCTTTTGCCTTCAATCTTTCCCAGCATCAGGGTCTTTTCTAATAAGTTGGCTCTTCACATCAGGTAGCCAAAGTATTGGAGCTTCAGCTTCATCATCAGTCCTTTCAGTGAATTTTCAGGGTTGATTTCCATTGACTGGTTTGATGTCCTTGAAGTCCAAGGAACTCTCAGGAGTCTTCTCCAGCACCACAATTTGAAAGCATGAATTCTTTGCCTATATATAAACATATTAAAATATAAAGATATATTTTATAAATCCTTAGCAAATATTTTCCTACCCCAATATACATATATATGTTTTATTTTAATCTTTTATGGGTTTATATGACATGTTTAAATTTTAATAATTATGGAATATATTTTATTATGTCAGGCAACGGATATTCTTTACCTAGGTTTCCTAGATTTTCATAATAATCCATAGTTTCCTTGTTGGCTTGGGATGTTGCTTCTATATTTTACTAAATTTAAGAATGATTGGCTCTGTTTTTAATCTTTATAGTCTGTTCATGTATAAAAAACACCATGATATAATTAGTATGTATAAAAATACATTTTAGTATCTGGGAGAACATGTGCCATCTTAATTAATCCATTTTTCAGAATTTTCTCAGTTATTTCCACTTGGTTTTGCTAATTTATAAATATTACTTTTAAAATTATAAAAATTAACTTTATAATCAATTTGTAAAGCCCTCCCAGAAAATCCCATTAGGATTTTGATTGAAATTGCATTAGGTTGCTAATTAAGGAGTTTACAAGTGTTACACAACTACTTATGAAACCCCTGACAGTCATTTGAGAAATTCCTAGTTCTTAAATTATAAATATTCACAGTCAGCAAAAGATCACCAGACATATGAAGAAAACCAATAGCAAAAACAAAAAGAGACTAATGAGTAAACAAAAAAAATGTATTTTTTTCTGCAGAAAATCTGTCTTATGTTTCTAAAAGAAGTAGAGATGATAAAATGTATGGGAACAAATCCTTAAAATATTGAATTTTCGGAGAGATTATGGGAAGAGTACCTTCATTAAGTATGCTCAGGTTTCTGTGAAATAGAAGCAGGATGCTGAAAAAAATGGAATGATTAGATAAAAGACCAAATATGCTTAAACTCTGAATTAGTCAAGCCGAATCTCACAGAATGTAGAGCAAAGGGGAAGGATAAAAAATATGGTGGAAAAGAGATATGAAGTGTGTGATGAGAAGGGAACTAAGAAGAAACAGGAAAAATAATTGGAAACAAACACCCTGACCTGAAAAGTCATCCAAGTCCTCAGATTGAAAGGTTCATCAGTGTCCAGCAGGGGAAAAAAATACTGAGACACATGCTGATGAAATTTTGGAATTCCAAAGATCAGAAATTGATCCTAAAAACTTCTAAAGAACAACAAAGGATCTTTCAAAGGTATTATACTTCTCAGTGAAGATTCTAAGCAGTGTTTAGAGTCCTGAGGAAGATTAATCAGAGCCCCAAATTGATGACCAAACTATCGAGTATTAGGAGAAACTAAAGATGTCTTTAAACATACGTGGGCTCAAGTTTACCTCCTACAGATCCTTTCTAGTGAAAGAAAATATTGCTCAAAAGTGTTAATGTTCAAGCAAAATAGAACAACCAGAAACCTATTCAGATCACCTAGGATACAGAGAGCACTGGAACCAACCCAGGTGTCTTATGAAAATAAATCCCAGGATGACAACAGTGAAATAGGCCTAGAAAGCAGGCAGCCTAAATTAGGAAGAGTTGTCGCAGGGTTCCGAGAAAAATGGAACTTTCAAAAAGAAAGTAGGGATCATGAGTCAAATTGCAGAGCTAATAACCTTTTAACATTTAGGGCTAAGTTAATTGCATTAAAGTTATCAATTTGTGTGTGGGATGTGTGTGTGTGTGTGTGCTCAGTTGTGTCTGACTCTTTGTGACCCAATGGACTGTAGCCCACCAGGGCTCTCTGTCCGTGAAATTTTCCATGCAAGAGTACCAGAGTGAGTTGCCATTTCCTACTCTAGGGAATTGTCTCAACCCAGGGATCGAATCTGAGTCTCTTGGGTCTTCTGCATTGGCAGGAGGATTTTTTTTATCACTGTACCCCCAGGGAAGCCATAAGTTATAGATTAATCTGTCTTTATAATAGTGGGTCTTCCCATCTAAGAAATTAGGTATATGTATATTTTTCTGGTTTTTCAGTGTCATTTAGTGAAATTTTATAATATTACATATGTAAGACTTTAACATCTTTTATTAAATTTATTTCTAGATATTTTGTGTGTTTTATGCTATTGTAAATGGGATACCTTATTTTATAACTGGTTATTGCTGGTATATAGAAAACCTATTGTGTATTATCTGTGGTTTACAATGTTTTGCCTTTCCTATATATATTAGTTGGTGTCCTGAAATTTGAGTTATAGAATTATCATCTGAAAATATATTTTTTTACCCTCCTTTAAAACATTTGTCAGAGAAGGCAATGGCACCCCACTCCAGTGCTCTTGCCTGGAAAATCCCATGCATGGAGGAGCCTGGTAGGCTGCAGTCCATGGGGTCGCTAAGAGTCGGACACGACTGAGTGACTTCACTTTCTCTTTTCACTTTTATGCATTGGAGAAGGAAATGGCAACCCACTCCAGTGTTCTTGCCTGGAGAATCCCAGGGACGGGGCATCCTGGTGGGCTGCCGTCTATGGGGTCGCACAGAGTCGGACACGGCTGAAGTGACTTAGCATAGCATAGCAAACATTTGTACCACGTATTTGGTTTTCTTATTTGATTGCTTAGATTAGAATTTCCTAAGCAACATTAAATAATTGGAGCCAGTGGGTAGCCTTGGCTTATTTCTGACTTGTTACACTGTTAATTATGTATATTGAATGAGAACTATTCACTGGTGTGATAAGGAAACTTTCTTCTATTCCTGTTGTACTGGGAGTCTTATTTTACTGTCATGTCTTTAATAAGCATGTTGGGCTGTATTATGGATGTTGTTGAATGGTAGGAGAAAGATTGTGGATTTAATTTTATACCATTGGGGACCATTGTAGAATAATATGATTTTGAGGAAAATATATAGAAAATGGTTTAGTAATTCAACCATCCAGTGATAATTGTATACCCATATGAATAAAGGTAGAGGAAGTACATACAAGAGGTTTGAATTTAATAGGTAGGTCAGATAAATAAATCCAATTTTTTACCTGATTTCTTCTTGCCCATAAGACTCAGAATATTGAACAATTTCAATATCAAGTTGATGTTGAATACAATTTGAACATAACTGCCAAAAACACATCTGTTTTTCTATTTCTTATCATGAACATAAAAAGCAAGACTGAACAGCAGAATCCCAGGGACGGGGAAGCCTGTTAGGCTGCCGTCTATGGGGTAGCACAGAGTCGGACACGACTGAAGCGACTTAGCAGCAGCAGCAGAACAGCAGAAAGTTATTATTCCTTAAAGATAGGACATCATTCAATGTTCTCTTTTCACATAGGAAACATCAATAATTGATACTCTAAGTCACTTTTCTCAACAATTTTCTAGTTTTTATAAAATATCGTTTAAGTGATATTTGGCTCCCATCACCTATTTTGATGACAAACTTTTTTTCAAATAAAACATAAGTAAGTTTTTGTGTTATGAATAATCTGGCATCATTTAAAAACATGGATTATCCTTGGAGATGATGGAACTTTATGCTTTATCCTCATTGTTCTATAGACAGTAAGTTTTTAATTAAAATAATTTGAGTATTACTTTTACTTGAAATTAATCTATTCCTGTTTCATTAGAAATGTCTAATACATAAATTTCTTGAAATATCCATGTGTGTTAGTCTTCAGTCGTGTCTGACCCTTTGAGACCCCCTGGACTGTAGCCCACCAGGCTCCTCTGTCCGTGGAATTCTCCAGGCAAGCATATTGAAGTGAATAGCCATTCCCTTCTCCAGCAGATCTTCCAGACCCAAGGATCGAACCCCCATCTCCCACATTGCAGGCAAATTCTTTACTGTCTAAGCTACCAGGGAAGCCCACTTGTTATTCTGCCCCTTCAAAATGACCCAGTATCAGACTATGATTTGATTTCTAAGATTTTATGTAGTTGATTATATTTGGGATAAGATTATAAATTTATATACTATCTCCTTCATAGTAATAGTACAGATGTTGAATTAAAATATTTCATAATTGTTTTATAAGAGTAAACATAACATTCACAGTTCCTATTTGTGAGTCTGACTTCTGTGCCTGTCATGATTGATACAGATTCAAGTTTGTTTTTAATAAACTCCAAGAAAGATCAAAGCCAGGGATCATCTGTAACATTGCTCTCACTTGACAGCCCTCTGAGGCCCCTGTTTTGCCCTGCAGCCTTTTCCTAAGGAGAAAGCCACATTTTTAGCTGACTACATACTTTCATAGTTTTTTTGTGTTTTTTTTTTTAACAGCTTTAGGTAATGCGTGGCAAAAAACAATATGAAAATGTTGATAAATGGAGAGATGCACTCTTTCACCATCTGGTGAGCATTCTGGAGAATGGAGACAAATCCCACACAATAAAGGAGTGAAGTCATTTCTGCAGGAAGTTTTAGCTTTGGGGATTAGTTTAAGAACTCAGAGCAGGCCATATTGTGGTGGGCAGTTCAGCATGAGTCTTTGAGGTTTTTAGTAAATTGCAAACTGTTTACCCTGGAAAGGGACTATAGAGATCAGTTTAGAGAAAAGAAAACAGGCCCATAGAGGTCCAGTGGAGCATCCATAACATTTATTTGAATTGCATTATCAGAAGCCACATTCCAAAATGTGCAACTGCTGTCTTATTACAGAATTTACAATGACACATTCTGAGGTCATGAAGGAAATAGACTGAAACACTAGGAATTAGGTCAGTAGCTTGAGACAGTCAAGCTGCAGTCTCCTAGGCAGTCTTCAGTTTCCAAACCTGACCAGGATTGGGAATATGGGAGGGGCACATGCACACGTGTGTGTGTGTGTGTGTGTGTGTGTGTGTTTGTGTGTAGTATCCTTGTTCTGTGCATCATGTTTTGAGATGAGCTTTGCACTTTACGCGTAGAAGCCACAGCCAACTTCATCCAACAGTTCCTAGTACTGCTTCTTTATGGAAATCAATGTTTTTGATATTTCAAGCATATTATAGTACCAGGTCAATGAGATGGAACCCAAAATTTACTGTGTGTGTGCGTGCATAGAAATGTATTAGAAAAATATTAATTTGTATAGTAATGAACATTGGGTTATAGAATTATATGTGCTTTTTCTTTCTTTTCTATACTTCCCCCCTGTATTTCCTAAAGATTTCTACCATGAAATTTTCTTTTAATGTATAGTTTTATTGCACAAGTAATAAATAAGTACTTTCATGTTGTAAAATACTGAAAACATTGTGGAATATGGGAAAGCCCCCTCCATGCTCCTTTAGACTTCTTTCCTTTAGTAACCACTTAGCAATGGATACAGTTTGGTGTACATCCTTCTAGAATTTTTAGCCTGAATATTCAGTTATTAGAGTTGTAGAAATGTTCAAAATCAAAAGTGACACACTGCACATGCTTTTCTGAGACTGACTTTTCTATTTGATGCATTTCGGAGAATATGTATTATTTCATTTCAGTACCTATAAATCCATATGCGTGCAGGTGTACATAGTGGCTCAGTCATGTCCAACTCTTTGTGACTCCATGGACTGTAACCCAACAGGCTCCTCTGTCAGTGGGATTTTCCCAGGCAAGAATACTGTAGTGGGTTGCCACTTCCTCCTCCAAGGGATCTTCCTGACCCAGGGATCGAACAGGAGTCTCCTGTGTCTCTTGCATTGGCAGGCAGATTCTTTCCCATTGAACCACCTGGGAAGCCCCCACATATAAAATCTATACCAGTATTCTTAAATTGCCAATATACCATGTATATGAAATTTCTTATTTAATTATTGTCATATTGATGGACATTTTTTGCATTATGGACAGTATGCACCAAACATTATTGTATACACTTGTTTATGTGTTGCATTGATCTTTAAATCCTTGAACTAATTATAAAGACAGAAAGATGACAAGCAGAGAGATGGACATGAGAAGAAGTTAAAGGAGGTAGATATTTCTGGAGAACAGAAAGAATATCCATCCCTTAGGTCTCATCAGACTCCACAAAAGATGCAGATGCTCATTCAGGAAATAGCAACGCTGCTGTAGAATATTTTTTGGAATTCAGGGCTCCTAAGAAGTAGTTTGGGTAAAAACACACACTCATAAGGTTTTTGTCTTTGTTCTTCTTGTGTGAGAAAGAGCACCTCCTAGGATACACAGGGATATATCTGTATAGCTGTCTCGGGGTGGGGTGGGGCAGAGTCTGGGGGTGGAAGGACAGAATTTGGGCTGTTGCTATCCCCCGGTCTCCTGTCCTAGCCCCGTGGCAGTCTCTGACTCAACCAACTGAACATAATCACATGGTAGCCTTCAGATGTGTTTGGGAAAATAAATTATTGAAAATTCTTGCCAAATCTTGAAAATCAGCTATTGCATTTACATATATACAGTATGGCGTAACTGCTTCTGCTGCCTACAACTCTCTTGTACAATTCAAAAAAAAAAAAAAATGGGGGAAATGTTTCCCCTAGAAAAGCAAAGTGACAAAGAGTCTTTAAAAATCGTGGTTGCAGTAAATGGACTTAAGGGACAATTCCTTCATTTATTTAAAACTTCAGTTCTCTAATAACTTGCCAATATTAGCTATCATTTTGTTAACTGTTAATTTTATGTAGATGTCATAATAAGAGTTTTGTGTATAATGCATTTTTAATATTCAGAAGAGCCCTAAAAAACTATCAAAACTTTACAAATAAGAAACTTGAAATGTTAAATAACTTCACCAACAGTCACACAGTTTTGAATCCAACTTTTATTATATTTAAAATTCTAAATCTTAACACCAGATTGGAAATAAACCTGTAATTAGTTAATTAGAATGTTTTCATATTGGTGGCAACTCCAGCAATAATAATTAAAATAGTATGTTTTCATAGTAATAAAAACAGTATGTTTCAACAACTCCAATAATAGTATGTTTCATCTAATATATATGTTGTAGACTAATACTTTGGGTTATATCATTACTTTGAATTATGGTATCTTTCATAAGATATTGAAATTCTGCGTTGTAGATGAGACCGTGTATCAGTAAGAAAGGTATGACTTTTGCCTTTATCTGTGTTAGTCATACTGTCTTGTTTGAGCTTTTGAGGAAGGGAGTGACAAGGTGGGGAGAAACAGAGCATGTTAGTCGGTATGTATGATCCTAAAGTCTGAGTTATTTGGCATTTTTAAGGATAAGCATTGATTCAGTTTTACAAGCATACGTTGGAAAGAAAATTAATGCCATATGCTCAAAAACAATTCTTTGCTCTTAGGAAAGAGTTTTGTTTCAACTTGAGAGTCCTAATCATGTTTATCAAATGTACTGATTGTGTGAACTGTATATAAACTGTCAGGCTCATGAAGGTATATATTTATGATCACCAGCTGCTCCTCAGCTTCCATATTTGTCCTGTTGGTGGAGTTAGTTTATTTTTTCTGTTTCTCTTATTGTCACTAAAGACTCTTAACAGTCTCTGGTATTCTCTACAATTATATAGGAATATTCTCAAAGCTAATTGCTTGCAGAGAGTACAAATAAGAGATGTTTTCTATTAGATTTTTATAGTATTTAGATTTAAACTCCAGTGTTTTACTAATGGGAGTAGGCTTTTCTTTTATTTGCTTGGAAGCTCCACTTACAGCTGGAGAAATGTGTTGTTTTTCTATTTATAAATAACAGCATAAAACATGTACTATGTAGAAGAGAAATTACTGTTGTGAAATTGGCCATTTTGGTTTACACTGATTGTGAAAGTGAGCCAGGGGATTCTGTTTGATTAACTTTATGGAAGCAATAGTCTTCTTTTGTCTCTTTAGCCTTCCTTGTGGTCTATTCCAAAAATTCTCAGCAGGTTGCTCCAGAGCTGCAAAGGAGAACACAGTTCTTAGAAAGTGCTTTCTGGAAGGATCTGCAATGGCATTTAGGACTGCCAAGCATCAGGAAATAGAAAAATGGAGAAATAAATTACCTCATTTACAGAGAATGTCACCTTAGGTTAAATCACATAAGAAATAAATTGTATGGGTCTTTAAAGAATACAAACAGATATAACTGAAAAATATGGATAGAAATAGATAGGTTGTGGGAAATGTTTAGAAAAAATAATGTTCTAAAAGATAACTTTCATGTCTACCTAATGTTCACGTTAAGAAAACTGGTAAGAATTTTTGGTATGCTCTGTATTTGTAAGAAGTAATAATAGATTTTGAAATAAGTCTACATTACAGAAAATGTTTTTTTCTTTGTACTTGATTTCAAAGAAGCCAATGTTTAAAGAAAATCTGTTTTTTTTTAATTTATAAGAAATGCAGTATACTAATACATACCTACTTACTTAAGTGAGAAGATAAACAAAATCTGACAGAATGAGTTTTCTTTGCAACAAATATGCATACCCACAATTTGAAAGTTAAAAAAAAAACAAACAGCAAACTTTCTATTGGAAGGGAATAAAAGTGACCAAAACATAGTTTTGTATAATCTCATAATGAACAATAAGTCTATCCACTGTCCAAAAGAGCAGACTAAAATAAGAAATGAGTGAAAAAGGGAGAGGTTTCAGATAATCTAACCGCAAATTTAACTTTTTCAAAATAATAAAATTGACAAAACAAACTAAGCCAAAAGAGGTTATAAATTATAAGTGGTATATTCTTTTCTTTCTTAGTTTCCATTCCTTGTTCCCCATTACATTGTTCCTGTACATGGAAAATAATTATGTGGCATTTCTCTCATCCTGTACCCATCATAGGAATACATAATTAAGAAATTGCCCTTTTTCTGTAGACCTCAGAATCCTTCTCCACAAAGCACTTCTAAACACCCACTGGCAATAAATCAGAATTGAATCCTGATTGTACCTCCTAGATCTCCTGATTGGTTCTTTTTTTCCTTGCTCTCAGGAAAATAATCTGTATCTACAATGAGAAGTAAGAAACTGTGTGATATAATACAAAATGCTCTAAAAGAAATCAGAACATTATGTCCTAGTCCTGGTTCTGTCATGAAGAGTACAGTCTTGGCAACTTGTAACTTCTCTAGGAAGGATTTCCAGTCTGTAAAATTAAGGGGGTTAGACTAGACACTCTTTCCAAAATCCTGTCTAGTATCAGCTTTTTATATTCTATACCTTCAGCAACCCCCAGAGACGTCTCACCATTCCCTAAATACACATTGTTCTACATCTGCGACGTTTTGCACATTTTCTTATTTAAACCTGGTAAGCCTTTTGTCATGTTTGCAGCCTGGCAAAACCACCACTCCTTTTTCAAGTCACCTCTTTAGAACCAAAGCCTTTCCCAGTTTCCCCCAACTCAGGTCAAGGGAGCTGTCCTCAGCTTTGTGTTTTTGATATAGATCTGTCTTCTTTGCTTTTTTTTTTTTAATTGATTGATTTGAGAGGGATTTTGTTTTTGTTTTGTTTTGACTGTGGTGGGTCTTCATTACTGTGTGGGCTTTTCTCTAGTTGCTGTGAGCGGGGATTATTCTGTAGTTGCAGCACACCGGCTTTTCATTGCGATGACTTCTCTTGTGGAGCACAGGTTCTAGGGCACGCAGGCTCAGTAGCTTCGGTTCCCAGGCTCCAGAGCGTAGGCTCAATAGTTGGGGCAGAATGGGCTTACTTGCTCCGTGGAATGTGGAATCTTCCGGGGCCAGGGATTGAACCCGCATCACCTACACTGGCAGGTGGATTATTTACCACTGAGACATCAGGGGAGCCCATATATATATATATATATTTTTTTAATAATTACTTATTGATTTGTCTTCTAAAAATTCTGTGAGGAAGGGACTCAGACTCTTGATATCTGTAGTCTCCAAGATATGGTGCTTCATTCATCCCAATGAAATTCAATGAAATTGTATTGAATTAATACAGTTAAAGGTCAATATCTGACTGTTATAAGTGTAAAGCCTAGGGACAAAATATTATTATTTACATGATTTTATGTACATGTATTTTGGTAAAATATTCATGGTAAGCTTCATTACATCTGTTCTATCTAAGCAATGCATGACCTGTGTACATTATAAACCACAGGAACCACAGATAATTCAATGGTCTTTGAGACCAGTTGAGCTAAGGATGTTAGAAGTCAAGAGTTAATACAGTATCAAAGAGCTTATGCAAATAAGTAAGGAAAACACCAAAGCTTCAATGCTAAGTCATCAGAGATGCATTCAGACAATTCACAAAAGAAAATATATAAATGACAAGTTAGAATTAAAAAAAAAAAAATTGGAATGTCTGGGTAAAGATAAAGCAAATAACATGTTCATTTAATACCTTTACCTTCTGAAAACTGTAAAAGGGTTTTTTCAAAGCATAAACCACAATGACACAGAAAGTGTGAAAGGAGTAGCACCAACAAAATTTTTAAGTGGGAAAAACAAATGGTCAAGTGGTTAGCAGTTAAAGCTGAACGCTGTGCTGGCACTGGGGAAGGCAGAAAAAACAGTCCCACTAATAGTGCCAAACAGCAAAAATACTAAAAAATCAGCCATATTCAGAACCTAAGAAAGTGGGGATAAAGTCGGGAACTGTGTAAGAGGCAGCTAGGCATGCTCATCATACGGTCTGTGGAGCAGTGTGACCACCCCTCACTCACCCCAGCACAATACTGGACATTTATTCTCAGCAGGTTAAAAGCCCCAGTCTTCATAGCAGACATAATTATTTATTGAGACAATGCCAGATCATCGGGTTAATAGCACCAAGAGTGGAATCTGGATGAAGGCTGACAGGGCCATCTGGAAGTGTGAGTCATTGAGGACCACGGACCAGAGGCTGGTGCCAGTGTGCCCTGTTGCAGTGACTGCTGTTTTCACAGTTGCCCAGGAATCTCTCAGGGAAGGAGAGGGTTTCCCTGTTGGATAAAAAATGAACTTTCTCTTCATTGAATCTACAAATAATATGGGTGATAAGGGATGTTCAGTTCAGTTCAGTCACTCAGTCGTGTCCGACTCTTTGCGACCCCCTGCAGCACACCAGGCCTCCCTGTCCGTCACCAGTGGCTGGAGTCTACCCAAATCCGTGTCCATTGAGTCGGTGATGCCATCCAACCATCTCATCTTCTGTCGTCCCCTTCTCCTGCCCCTAATCCCTCCCAGCATCAGGGTCTTTTCAAACGAGTCAGCTCTTCACATCAGGTGGCCAAAGTATTGGAGTTTCAGCTTCAACATCTGTCCTTCCAATGAACACCCAGGACCGATCTCCTCTAGAATGGATCTCCTTGCAGTCCAAGGGACCCTCAAGGGTCTTCTCCAACACCACAGTTCAAAAGCATCAATTCTTCGGCGCCCAGCTTTCTTCACAGTCCAACTCGTACATCCACACATGACCACTGGAAAAACCATAGCCTTGACTAGATGAACTTTGTAGACAAAGTAATGTCTCTGCTCTTTAATATGCTGTCTAGGTTGGTCATAACTTTCCTTCCAAGGAGTAAGCGGATAAAGGATGGGTTTTTATTAAAGTAGAAAATAGTGATTAGGATGATGGTAGGAGCACCACTGTAATGTTCCTGGACCAGTTTACCATCCTTGAATTGCATATTCTGGAACTGCCAAGCATGCAGACTCTCACACGGAGTGTGTTTGTGCTTAGCTCTTCTTTCTCTGCTTTGTCCATTGCTTTAAAATCTGCTAATCTTGTTGTACCAAGTCTCTTAACACTGGGTTACTTTGAAAGAGGTCTGTGTTTCAGTGATTTGGGGAATGGAGAAGGGGTAAGGAGAAAGAAGGATTTAAGTTGGTTCTTAGAATGTTTTCCTTTGTTTATCAATTGAAAGAAGAGATAGAAAGGTGGGTTATTTAGATAACATTATGTTCCCACTGCACTGATCATCCATCCATTTCTCCAAGAAACCATTTTAATTCCAGTCACTTGAATGTACACTTTGTTCCTTCTCCCTAGAACACCCTAAGACACTTTTTCTGCCTGATAAACTTTACTCACTCTTCCAAACCAAGTTGAAATGTTCCATCCAGTGTGAAAGCTTCCATGACTCCAGAAAACAGCAATTATATTAACTACAGTTTAAAAAGCACCTGGTCCTAGAGTCGATTCTTATTGGATAAGTGAGGTAGCAGTTTTAGCCTCACTTTACAGAGAAGGAAACTGAGGCTGAGAAGACTTGAGTAGTGACTCAAGAGCATAGATCATTGTTCCTCAGTGTCTGCAGGTTACATGTACGAGGACACCCCTCAGATAGCAAGATGTGTGGATGTTCAAGCCCCTTATATAAAACAGTATAGTATTTGCATGTGACCTAACATCCTCCCTACACTTTACATTATCTCTAGCTTATAATAACTAATGTAATCTGAATACCATATAAATAGTTGTCATGTAAAGCAAATGAAAAATCTGCTTTTGGGAACTTTCTGGACATTTTGGGGGCAATAGTTGATTGAATCCAGGAATATGAAACCTGTGGATACAGAGCACAGACTGTACCTAGATTTGAAATCCAAAGCTGAAAGCCCTTTCTTTTTGAAATCTGCATCACTTACTAATTATTTTGTTTTGTATTTGTTAACATGCTTACCTCCCTCACTGAACTGAGTCTTTATTCCTTCATGGAAAAGAAATTGTTTTGGGAGGGTGGCGTTTTTATATATAACATTAATCAGATTTAAATTTTTTATTTATTGTCAACATTCCTTGTTTGACTCTACAGTCTACAGGGCAAGATGTTTAAACCAGATATGTTTTATTCATTATTGAATCCAACACCTGTCACAGTGTCTGCCACAGAAATTGTTCAGTATATATTTTGAAGTAAATAAATGAATTAACAACTGAATGAACAGATGAATGAGGCAGAAGGATGAGATCCAGCTTATAACAAAATAATACTTTTTAAGCTTTCATTATCCCCATTGTCTGAATAGACAGTGATTCTTAAACTAATATTAAACAAACCATCAACATCAACCATCATGTTAATTCAGATGAAATCTGTACCCAAACAGAATCTCAGCATGCTGGCCATGTGAGTTAGGGGCAAGTTTTGCTTTCTTATAAACAAAGAGACCAAGACTACAGAATACTTAGCCACAGAGATATTGGGTTTTGTGTTTAATACAAAAAGGCTTTTTTTTTTTTTTTTAAGTAGGACAAATCTAATATGCTTTATTTTTTATTGCGAGACATACAAAGACATTTAAATATTTCTTTTTTTAAAAAATTATTTTATATTGGAATATAGTTGTTTACAATGTTGTATTAGTTTCAGGTGTACAGCAAAGTGATTTAGTTATCCATATTCACATATCTATTCTTTTTCAGATTATTTTCCCTGGTACGTTATTACAGAATTAAACTATTTTTAATCTAGAGCTCAAGTAGACAGTTTTAAGCTCCAGACCTCAAGCCAATGTGGTTCATGTTTTGTCACTATAGGGTCTACAATAGAACTTTATTTTAGTGATCTTATGAAGTTTTCATAAATTTTTCAGCTATTAAAAACTGACCACAATGAGTAATATAAAAGATTGCACTGATTACAAGGTACTTAGCCTCTGAGTACTCACTTACAATGTACTTAGGGTCAACTAAGAACTATATGTTTATTTCATGACTTTAAACACTTTTAAAGTCTAAAGCTCTTGTGCTTTTAAGAAAGCCCATGTCCTGCTTTTAAGAAAAAACCCATAAGAAATAAGAGATAGCAAAATGTATTAAATTATTTATTCTGTAACAACACAATCCCACATCAGATTTTAAATACAAAAGAATAGGCAAAAGCTAATGGCACTGACTTTAATTCCAATCCAAATAAGTTAGGAAGTTAAGTGAAATTAGTTTTTCCTCTAATCTTGTGTGAAAAAGAAATGTGTCATATGGTAAACCCATATGATTCCAATCTGTTGGGTTTATCCATCCCTGCCGTAACATTTAGACTCCAGAAACTATATCAGAAATGGAGTCAATATTTCAACACCAATATACAGACTAGAAATGTGGTAAGGTGTGTGATATCTTACTGCATTAAAAAAAAAAACTATTTTGATTGAGACAGGATGTTGATCATGTGTATCTTTTCCTCCAGAATCTTATGGCTGTTTTCTTCTTTATGATTCACTCTCCTTAAAGGCACATTTTGTCTTCTTTTCTCCATAGAATGAAAAAGAAAAAGAAGGATCTGTATCTTAAAAATAAGCTTCCCCATCACTGGGGACATGACTAATTTCCTTTACTGGTCATTCCTTTCTCATGGTCCTCCTCCTGCCTCAACTCAAAATGTTTCCCCACCCATGTACCACCTCCTTTAACAAATGTACTGTCCCCATGACTTCGCATCTTTGTCTGTGTTATTCTTTGTCCGGGACTCCCTCCGCACCTGGGCTTCCCTGGTGACCAGCTCAGCAGTAAGGAATCCGCCTGCAGTGTAGGAAATGCAGGAGACATGGGTTTTATCCTTAGATCAGGAAGATCCCCGCTGGAGAAGAGCACGGCAACCCACTCCAGTGTTCTTGCCTGGAGAATCCCACGAACAGGGAGCCTGGCTGGCTACAGTCCAAAGGGTCGCACAGAGTCGGACACGACAGAAGCCATTTAGCATGCACATCTCCTCAGCTACCCACTCCTAACCCCACTCCACCCTTCCTCCTATTCCCTGCACCAAATGTTTGATGTATCAAGAATCTGCTCCTGTAGGAAGCCGAGCCACACCGCCCCCACCACCAAGAACAAGTTAGACGCCTGTGTGTTCTGAGTATGCTCTTGGAGTTCTCATCAGAGATCCACTAGGACTGTCTATATTAACTTTCCTTCCTTCTTGACCAGACTGTGAATTTCTGAAGGGCAAGAATTTGCCCTGTTCATTTTTATAACCAGCATCTTACCTGGTGTTTAGTATATATTACATGTTAAATAAATGTTTGTGGAGTGAATCAGTGTGGCTGGTTTCCCATTAGGAGAGTGAAGAAAGTAAATTTCTTTGAATCTGAAAAGCACACAGGAAGAATTGGGACATTTTTGCTTGAGTTAAAAGTACTTTGACGGGGACTACCTTTGAAAGTCCATCTAGTTGGGCCTCTTGTAGTCTTTGTGAAATAGGAATATTAATCCTCAGATCCTATCAAAGGAGATCTAGTTATTAAAGGACAAAAAATTGGTATAAAATGTACTTTCTAAAAAGAGTCCCAAATCATATATCCTAAGGACAATATAATGTTGAAATGTCTTAATAGCTTCCCAATACAAGTACACGTGGTATCATATGATTAAAACAGTATGAGTCAAAGGAAGGAACAGGATGTCTAGGTTTTCAGTGTACTTGGTATTCTTTAACAGAATATTTTATTAGTGTATAGTCGTCTCTTGACAATTATTTCCTGATCGTATTTCCTCAGGAAACTTTAGATTTAAGGTGTTTATTCTGAAAAAGATAGGTATGAGATATTTTATTTTCATTATAGATGTAACAAGTAGAGCACATTTATCTTTTGTGATCAGGAAATAAAAGGAGCCCTATGTGTAGCAAGCAGTGAACTCTCTAAAATATGAAAATTAGGTGTGGATAGACTGGAAGTCAGTGTGTAAGGCAAGCATAGAATCTTCTGACTTTCTTTTCTTTAATAAAACCTTATCATTTATTTATTGTTAAGGAAAGTTGGAGACCCTGTGGACATGTCTACAGCTGAAATACTCCTTACTCTTGGAAGTCAGGCTGTTTGTTGGAAGAATAGAAAAAAAGCTAGCACCTAAAAAGAAAATTATGCTTGGAGAAGAGATTATCACTAATGGATGTATTAATTCATGGCTTGCTGATTAGATACATTTTTGTAAAAATAATTTGGTAAACTGGTAAAAACAGATGTTTTTTTTTTTTTTTTTTTGACATTTTAGAGTGCCGTATGAAATTCTAGTTAAAGAGAGACCCAAATCTAAATTAACAATT
The DNA here is from genome assembly GCF_029407905.1 of Bubalus kerabau. Classification (NCBI taxonomy): domain Eukaryota; kingdom Metazoa; phylum Chordata; class Mammalia; order Artiodactyla; family Bovidae; genus Bubalus; species Bubalus kerabau. The sequence goes on from NC_073641.1 coordinate 22,139,322, forward strand.
CACCATGTTGTATAGAATGTTGAAAAATCACAGCCAGTAGATTCATGGCCTGCTCTGGGTATTTTATTCCCTTTGGTTCATTGTGATAAAACACTGGGTCATGGGTAGCCTTTAGGACCTGACAGTAGACTCCTCTTTAGCAGGAGCAGCATCAAGGCTCTGTGTGGTTTATTTTAGGAAGTGGTGTAGCCTATGTAGCCCAAAGTGGACCAATGAGAGCTTGGTGAGGACTTGCTTAAGGAACTCACCCAAAAGAGTACCAAGGATGCATGTCATCTTGGCCAATTGATTGGAAAAAAAAATTTTTTTTTCTAATGTATTTTAGAAAAATGTGATATTTTGAAAAGGGCATGAAATATAGCAGGAATCTTAAAGCTGAATTTTTATTTCTTTCCAGACTTTGTCTCTTTGTCAGTCATTCTCTCTTTCTCCCTTCTCTTGCCTCTTGTGACCTTGTGGTTAATAAGAGAAAACTTATATTTTCTAATGTTTCTTTATTAACAGCAACAACAACCAAACAGCCAAACGCTTGAATTTTGCCCACCATCCAAATTTTTTATTTAAATGGCCTCTTCTTTGGAGTTACCTTGGAATCGGGTTTTTATTCCCTCACTGTCTCTTTTGTATTTCTAAGTGATATGTATCCATCAATTTAAAATACTTCCATTTTCATTCTAGAGGACTAATACTGTCCAGTTGTCACTTGTTTTTAACTTATTTGTCATTCTCCATACCTCTGCTTCTGCCAAATAAACTGATTATCTCAATTTTTATCTCTCTTTTATATTTTTAAGGCAATAACTGAAATTGGCTTGCTCCAGGGCAGATACTCTGGGTGACAGAATAACTTGAGGCAAAAATGTTTTGAATTAGTTTATAGGTAGTTTGATATCATATGTGTCCGTTTTTATGACCTGCCATTTATAATAGATTACTTCCTAACCTCACCTTGGCCCTGGCTCTGGCCCAGCTCAGAAAATTACTAACATAGTTATCAGTTGACACTTAAATGCATGTCTTCAGGTTTAGTAATGTGAAGGAAAATTTCCAGAGGCATGATAATAAGGAAATTTAATTAAGAGCTCGTGTTGACTCAGGAATATTATGTATAGCATTGATCCATAGTGTAGCTAATACATTCATTATGTTGCAAATTTCAAGTGATTTCTTAGTACATTGGCCAATCAGACTGGAACCTGTCTCAACAGGAATGTTGAAAGAAGCAAGGCAGTGAAACTTTCATCTCCATTGGGAGTGAACTAACTTGCCAAATCTGGGCCATCAATCATAGTGAATACGTTCAAAACAAATCATACATCTTTCACAGTTCATTGTATTCATCAGCAGTTTTGAAATCAACAGTCCAAAGTAGTCACTTTTGGCGAGGTTTTCCATGGCCTGCGGTTTGGGCAATATGCCTCAGCTGTCTTTTTCAAGGCTCTACTTTTCCGGTAGTTGTATCGCATTGGCCAGCATCAACGAAATCAATCTGAAAGGACAAAAGGGTGGGCTCATTTTGTCGAGGATGGTCATGTCATTATATCTTTGAAAATGTCGTCTTAAAAATCAGGTCATTGTCTAAAAAGTTTCTTGGAATCACTTAGTGCTTGAATGCATGGATGGATTGCAAGACTGATTTTCCCACTCATGTACTGGGCTAACACTCATATATAGGCAAAAATATACAATATGAAATGTCTGTTTGTGGAGGGAGGAGGAGAATGTTCAAACATGAAATTATTTATTTATTGTCACTGTTCTGATTGCTGTTAAAAAATGTTTTATTTCAAATCATATCATATGTAATAGAAAGTTTCACGATGGGCACAGGGTATCCCTCACCCAAGTTGATCCATTGTCAACATTCTGCCTCATGTGCTGTATCACTGTATTTCTCTTTGTGTATACACACCACACACACACACACAAACACATACATTACTTGTATTCTCTGAACCCTTTGAGAGAAAGCTGCACCCATCATGACCCTCCATACCCCAGTTCCCCAATCTTTACCTCTCAAGAGCAAGGAGTCTTTTCTCAACAACTACAATTAGTCTCAAACACCTGATTGCCTTTGACTGTTTCAGCGTGGCTTGTCTTTATACCTTTTCCCTCAATTTTTAACCCAGATACTGAAATGGGTAGAATGAAGAACTCAACTATCTAAAAACAGTCATGTCACTCATGTTTTAAATTTTACCAACAAACATGGTATGTTAGTATGCAGAAAATGACTCAGTGTTGGTTTTAGGAAAAATAGATGGGTTAATACTAATAGAGGTTTCCTTTAGTAAGAAACCTTACCTGTTTAGAGATTCAACTTATCAGTGGCACTACAGTTAGCTAGCATTCGTTAAGACAGGCAGAACATTTTGTCTTTCTGTACTTTTGGTTCTGTTTTTTTCTCTTGTGATCAGGTAACCCGAGGTTTTGAAAGATTGTAGTAGTTTCTACTTTGTCAGTGCCATTACCCTGCTCCCTGACAGTAAACAGTGGAGAAGTGGAGAGGGCATTGGTGATGCTGCATGGGTTCAGGAGAGATCAGGGGTCTTACACTACACCCCAGCTATCCTTTCACTGAGTAGTGGTGGATACCTCCCAAAATGGTTCTTATAGCTGTTTTTAATCTCTGATCTTAATTTTTAAAATGCAGGTTTACCCTATTGTAAATAAATAGAACTGAGATTTATGTTTAATAACCTATATAGCTCATTTTGATAACACATATCTGGCAGTTGCAATTTTTTTTCCCCGAAGGGTCTTTGGCAGGCATATCCTTCTCCACCTCAGTGTTCCCAACAATATGCCTATGTATTAGGGGATCCAGATGAGAAGAGCAGTGCTTCAGGGGTTTAGAATGGGCAGCAGGATTTTGTGTAGGAGGAAGTTGTGATGCTGCAGCAAATTAAGAAAAACAGGTCCATTGATAACATTATAATGGCAAAATCATCCAGGAGGCCATTTGCACATCCAGTGACAATGTATACACAGAGGTGGGCCTCATGTATGTACAAACAAGTTTATTACCCTGTGCAGACTGTTGATTTAGTCATCCAACAGATGTACATTGAAAGCGAATGTTCCAGGAGCTGGGGCTTTGGTAGTGAATAAGACAGCCATGGTCCATAACTTCACAGAGTTTACACATAAACTCTTTTGCTTTAAAATATTGTGCATTAAGAAGTATTTGTGCTCTGACCATATGACCACAGTATGTCATTCTATAAACCTTTCAGACATGACTTGGATCCACAAGAATTTAGTTTTAAAGCTGCTGGATTTGCAGGAGGGAAGAGCATTGGCTTTGAATGACAAATCATGGAAAGAAATAATTTTGAAAAGATCCTCCAGCTTGTAATGGTTTAACAAGAGCAGTGTGTTCAGAGACTATTGAGTCAGAAAAATATGTAAACGTCCATGTGTTCAAGTGGATAAGTGAGTGGGGCAGGGGGAACCTTCTCAAAATGAGGACAGCTTTCTTCATGGTGGGAAGCCATGTTTTGGTTCATCACTCTCAGGCTTCCATCAGCTTCCAGGCTGGAATGACTTCCAAATCAGGCTGCAAAGACAAATATCTAAGTCCTAAGGGAAGCTCCAGGGTGGTTCTTTCACGGTTTTGTTTGGCATATTTTCTCAAAATTATTTTCAGATAGTTCCAGAGCAAGCTCTTAACTCATCATCTATCACTGCACAGTATCTTTGAATTACAGTAAACTGGAAGCCAGCCGTTTGATATCTAAATTTCAGTCTGGCCTGTGTCAACACAATTCTTGTTGACAAGACTAAGCCATGGTCCTAGATCATAGGTGAGCAGGAGTTTCATTGCGGTGTATTAGTTGGGATTATACTTGTCTGTGAATATAGAAATTTAAAATAGAGATGGTTTGAACAAGAGAGATGTTTATTTTTGCATTGTGTTAAAATAAGAAGGTAGATAGTCCAGAGCTCCTGGGGCAGCACTTCTATAAAACTTTCAAGGACACGTGTTCTTCCCATTGTGTTGCTGTTAGATGTCACCTCACTGTGTCACTTCAACTCATGACCAGATATGGCAACGCCCAGCTCCATTCCTCGATTTCATGTTCTAGCGAGTAGAAAAGAGAAGAGAATGGAGGACAAATAAAAGATACAGGAAAGATGTCTTTTAATGAAAGTTCTTGAAACTTCCATGTAACACTTCTACTTCGAGCGCATTCACTAGGACTCAGTCATGTGGGGACACCTGGTTACATAGGAGTCTGGCATTTTCTGTTTTGATCATTCCTTTGCTTAGGTAAAAACTGGGATTTTATTAGGTGAGTGGTTACTTTCTAGATTGTTGTCTGAGAAGGGAAACGGATGGAGGGATTCAGATGCTGAAAAGTGCATTTTTGTCCTGGTTTGTGTTGTCTTCACAACAGTTCATCAAGTTGTATAGTAATGACTTCTGTTTGGTGTGTTTGCTATACTTCATTTAAAGTATAACTTAAAAGAAAATTGGCATTCTAATACAAAACTGATGAAGAAAGACACCAACATTAGGGATCATTCAGCAGTCTCTGTCACAATGTTGCTTTTTAATAACCTTGCATATGTTTTAAATATTTCATATCAGTGTGCAACAGTATATTTGCAACATCATCTGTTTCAATAGTGTGGTCTTATACAAGTGTGAGCTTAGTAGCTGCAGTTTTCAGGAAAGGTGTGTTAGGCCCTGCTAGAATATTTTACTTACCCTAGGTAAGGGCCTAAAGATTACATGTGCTAGCCTCATGACTGATGTTAATGGTGTGTAAAAATAGTTTCCCTACCTCAACACTGACATGTTCACATAAAATTGGGGGAAAGAGAAGCTAGTAGCACAGAATAAAAGTAGTTAGGGCTCTTAAAAGTGTTTGAGGATGGGGAACACGTGTATACCTGTGGCAGATTCATTTTGATATATGGCAAAACCAATGTAATATTGTAAAGTTAAAAAAAATAAAATTTAAAAAAAAAAGTGTTTGAGACTCTTCATGTTCTTACCAGCTCATAGCCTCATCTCAATTTGAATCACAGGTACATTCTGAACTTAAGGTAAAGTCCTAAAGCCCCACACAAGGATTATTCCGCTTGTTCTAACAAGATTGTGTCCCAGCAGGCATGCCACAATTTGAGAGTTACAAATAGGGAGGTCTGAAAGGAGAAGGGCGGAGGAGGTAATTTCTGTTAACTCTCCTGCAGTGTCTTAGATTAAGGTGGATAATGGTTCCCATTTTGCTGACACGAGGCAGAGATGTCACTAAATAGGGAGAATGAACAATCACAGAGCTGGCTTAATTTCCAGAGGGGTTTATGGAAGCACCGTAACATGATGTGGCCAAATGTTCCTAAAAGTATGAAGTAATCTAATTTGTTCCATCATTACAAGAAATTAAAGCCAAACACAATTACATCCCAGTAGTAAAAAGAATCAGTTCAAGTGCCATTGTTATTGACTGAATGAAGCAAGCTTTCTGATTACCTTGATCAGCCAACATTTTAATTTTTGTCTGCCCATTTATTCCAAATCACATTAGAGGGCTTTAACTGATTTTGACCAAAGGAGCTATATTATTAAGGTGCAGTTTAATCTGAGAAGTTTAATTACTAGATTAGAGTTTTCAAATGGATGTGTCTTCTAGATTTCAGTAAATTTGGGCATGTAATAATTAGGGATTCTTTGTTTCTTAGTGTTAGTAAGAGGTCCAAGTTGAAAGAAAGACTTAAATTTAGGGAATTAATTTTTTGTTGTTGTTAGACCAAGAGTCTTTCTGAACAGGGGTGTCTGTTCTTCTAGGAGTGGGTCCAAAGTTCCTGGATGCTTTGGAGATTTGAGAGGGTTGCTTCCGCAGAGGAAAGCCGGTGTGGTACCCAGACTTCCAGGGGAGGTAGAGTTGGGCAGCTAAATGCTGTGTGATGAGCTCTCCCATAGTGTTCATATGGTTTAGCAACCACACCAGGACACATTTGCAAGTGAAATGTAATGCTACTCAAACTTAGACTGGGATAACAGACATAAACCTGGTAAATTCAAAGCCAGTTAGAATATATGAACCTCCTACCCATATGGAACAAGGGGCAATAAGTATCCAAACAGACGAGTAAAATAGAATGCTTGAAAGTCAAAGTGTTAGTTGCTGTCGTGTCTGACTCTTTGCTACCCCATGGACTGTAGCCCTCTAGGCTCCTCTGTCTATGGAATTCTCCAGGCAAGAATACTGGAGTGGGTTGCTATTCCCTTCTCCAGAGGATCTTCCCAATCCACGTATCGAACCCGGATTCCATTGTAGGCAGATTCTTTACCATCTGAACCACCATGGAAGCCCAGAAAATAAGGCATTCTGTAGGACACTAGGAAAAGAAAATGAAGATAAGGCTCACTCTGCCAGCAATTTCTCTCCATAGCACAGAAATTATTCTAATCACGTGATATCTCAGAGCATGAAGTTTATAAGCCCCCGAACTGTGTTAATATTCCTCTAACAGTCTAGTTATTGATTCTTAGAGGTGTGAGAAACTCTGGAAACATTACAGAAAGGTAGCTGTAATAAAAGGAGTGTCTTAGGCTTTTTCAGTTCAACAAACATATATTGGATATCTAGTATGGGACAAGCAGTATTTAGCATCAGAGATTGAAAAAAGTATTTGATATGATCCCAACCCTGGAGAAATTCGTTCTCATAGTAAACGAATCATGGCAATAAATTGTATGGTGATTTAATTACTTGAAGAGTTAACTTCTTATTTGGCTCTCCTGCATCAAATATGATATCTGCTGGTCTCTGTCTTTAGAGGGAACTCCTGCTGGGTAGCAACCTAGATTTTTCCAGACCCCGACTCATGCTAGACACTATTGCGGATAAACAGGGTGAGTGGGTCATTTCAGTGATGCTCTTTTTACTCAAAGGTCTTTGTTTTCCAGACTGCTAATTTATTTTGTTTCCATCTGGAAAGCCCTTCCCTGTCATCTGAGCAGTTCAGAGCAAATGAGCAGAGACAAGCTATTAGAGATTCAGGATGTCTGGGTTAAAAAGGTTTGCTTGTTTAATTAGATAAACAATTTGAGAGTAATTTCCAGGATTACTGTTCCTAATCACATCGGTAAAGGCTGGGAAGACCCTCTCAGTCAGTCAGTGGGTAATGGAATCTGAGAGAAGAGTAAAATGCTGGAAGGAGCTGAAAATAATTCAGAAAATCCTCCCACACTCTATGTGCCTGCATATAAAATTCATTGTCATTGTGCTTTTCTGAGCACTTTTTTTTTACACACATAATCCAATTAATTTTCAGCATCACCCTATGATATACTGCTCTCTGCATTTTTCAAATTATCATAGAGAACAAGCTTAAACAAGTGAATTAACTCGTATGAGGTCTCAGGCTAGTCAGTGGCAAAGCTCAGGCAGTAAGGACTGCCTTACTCTAAAAGCTATTCTCTTAAACGTTTTGTCCCTCTGTGGTGCAAAGTAACCCATCATATAGTCCACTCAGATTAAGAGGATGAGGGACCCACCCTGTCTCATTTCTAAATAAAGGAATTAAGGGGTAGGGGCGGTCAGACAGAGCTGGAATAGCGGCTTTATTCCTATAGAACAAGTACCTTCCTCCAGGAGCCAACCAAATGGGTTCAAGTGCCAGTCTTACCCTGAAGGAGAGTTACATTACCAATGGTTACTTTCCCTGATGAATTCATTTCTAAACTTTAATTCCCCACAAAGAGAGCAGGACCCTGGTGCCACAGGGACCAACTCCTGGGGAGGAGGCAGGCAGAAGGAGCAGCAAGTGGGGAATTCAAGCTGCAAAATTTAATTAAGTTCTCAAATGGCTGGGTTTTCTTTACCCACTTATCAGCCAGCCTGTTTTTCTCCTCCCACAATTGCCTCTTTCATTGTCCTTTTTAAATAAACATGATCTGCTTGATGTTCTCAGCTTCCAGTTGAATTTCTTTACTTTTAGAGACCCGTGCCCACCCTTTCTTTTTTGCCCCAGTGGCTATAGCTCTCTGCTTCCTTTTCTCTCTCACTCACAGGCTTTCACTGAAGAGAATTTGGACACTTAGAGAAGGAAAAGACTGTTACGTGTCTGAAGCCTAGTTCCACCAACTGGTTCTTGCCCCCATCTGAGCCACCAGGCCCACTCTGGCTGTTCCCTAAATCCCTGCCCATATTGCGAACTGATTGTGAACCACCAGATGGAGGAAGACTTGGAAATTTTCTCCAGGAAGACTGCCGTAGCTCACATGATCTTTTTAGAAAAATTTTTTTAATATTGGAGTATAGGTGATTTAGAATGTTGTGTTCCAGGTGTATAGCAAAGTGATTCAAATATGCATACACATGTATCTATTCCTTTTCAGATTCTTTTGCCATTTAGATTATTACAGAATACTGAGCAAAGCTACCTGTGCTTTAGTAGATCCTTGTTGGTTATCTATCTTAAATATAGTAGTGTATACATGTCAACCATTTGGAATCACTGTGATTGCTCATTTTTGGATCAGTACCTCTAGACTAGGGGCCCCCTGAAGTCAGAGTTCTTCTGAATCAGCTCTGTACACTGAGCACCTCTTAGAATATGAGATGCCCCCTAGCAGATGTTCAACATATTTTTAGTTAGTAATGACTCAAATCAAAGTTTTAGTAGACAAGAATGAATCAGTGTCAATAAAATCAATAAAACAACGTCTGGTTTTCCAACTTTGTGCATGAAAAGGACTCATCCCTTGGTAAAACCAATACAGACTAAGTATATGGATTCCCTCCAGCTCCAGAACCCATCATCCCAGATCTTCTCCCGAGTCCTGCCCACCCTGAGTGATCTCAGGCTCATTGCACCCCAGACCTTCCTGCTCTTCCTATGAAGAGCTTGTCATCTGCCTCTATGCAGAGCTTCCTTTGGAAGAACTTTTGTATGGAGGAAGTAGCCTGTAAAAGGCAGAAATAGAAGAGCTGGGAGGAAGGAAGGAAGAAAGTCCTGGATGAGCAAGGGGCAAATATGACCACGGACGCAGAGGTGAGACTCGGGGGGAGGACTTTCTGACAGGAAGCAGGAGGTGTAGGCAGGTCAATCATAAGAGATGATGAAGACAGATGGGTCTACTAAGATGGATTTAAAGGGCATCCCAGGAGTCAAACTGAAGGTTAGATGCAAACCTATAATCATTAAAATCCAGAATACGGTCTTGCATGAGGAGAGATATTATTCTAATTACAGAAGAGGTGCTTTGGGATTATGTAGAAATGACTGAAAAAGGAAAAGACCCCTAGAAATTGAAGGAAGAGCTTGGTTTTCTTGAAGTGTCTTTGAAAGCATTGAAGATCTGGAAAGGGAAATGAGGACCAAATGGAAATATTTACTTTTTCTTATTCATCTGCCAATGAAAGGGTTAGGATGTGTGGCATTCTTTGGGAAACAGTGCTCCCTGTTTGCTTGGGTCACTAGTAACTGTTAAGTCATTGGAATCAGATATTTTTGGTCCGGCTAAGTTCCTCACAGCACATCTCATAGGGGTCCAGTTGGTCCCTGCTGGACAGCTGCTACCATTTGACCAAGACCATCCCTGAGAAACCATTGGAACCCGGTAAAGGAATTCTCTGTCTTTTGACTCCAAATTAAATAGTCTTTGTGACCCTACATTAGTATTCTGGATTCCAGAAACATTCAACTTAATTTCTCTGCCTTGAAATTATAACGTCCTTATGGGCTTGACTAAAATACCACTCTCAGGAAGACTTCTGTCACTTGTGCTAATAAACACTGCAGATATTAGAGATTGCAGTCTGGCCACTAAGGGTTATGACATCCTAAAATCCTTAACATCTAAAAATCAGATGCCAAAAATTTAAAAAGAGAGTTTGCATATAAAAACTTCAACTGTGGGGATTCTTTTGAAAAATCTGAAGATCTGACAACAGTGGGTGGTCAATCCCACATGTGCCCTCTGAAGTCCCACCCCTACCGCCCCTGCAGTACCCACAACCATGCCATTCATTCATTCATTCATATGATCTGTCCGGCTGCTAGGGGCTTATTATGTGTTCACCTGGTAAGTCTCTAGTGCCCTAATGAAACTCACATGTGTATGGAGAAATGACTTACAAAATACCTGCATATTAGATAGCTCATACCTTAGAGAACCCCGTATTCTACTTATGTCTCCCTTGCAGTTGAAAAGTAGGTTTTTCTTTTTTTAATTTATTCATTTATTTTTGGCTGTGCTGGGTCTTCGTTGCTGGGTGGGCTTTTCTTCAGTTGTGGTAACCAGGGGCTACTCTCTACTTGCAGTGTGAGGGCTTCTCATTGTAGTGGAGCAGGGCTCTAGGCACACAGGCTTCAGTAATTGCGGCACGAGAGCTCAGTAGTTCTGTTTCCTGGGCTCTAGAGTACAGGCTCAATAGATGTGGTGCAGGGGCTCAGTTGCTCCATATTGAACCTGTGTCTCCTGTATTGGCAGGTGGATTGTTTACCACTGAGCTACCAGGGAAACCCAAAAGGGACAGTTTTTATTAGAAAGTGAGAAGAAGAGAATAAGAGGGAGACAAAACTAACATTTATTAAGCTAGATGATCCCTTACTTCTGTGTTTTCAAACTTACTGGTAGATTGCAAAATCAATTTTGTGGGTCATGATCAATATTCTTAAAATAAATAGAATAGAAAACATCAGAGTGAATGTTACATGGTAAATGTTATTTCATGTCAGTTCTACTTTAACTCTTTATATAGTAAATCAAATATGTGTTCTCTGTATGTTTCAGTTATATATAGATTTTCTTTATATTGTGTGTATCTCATTTTCTTCACTCTAACTTAAATGCATGTTTTGTTAAAAGACTATAAGCAAGTTTTGCTGTGAGTATTATGTATAACACACAGGCATTGCTTTTAATAGGCATTCACTTCCTCCTACCTTTTCCTTTTTTTTCAGTAATATGTAACTGTTAATCCCAAATTCCTAACATATGCCCCCACCTTTCCCCTTTGGTAACTGTAAATTTGTTTTCTATGTCTGAAAGTGTGTTTCTGTTTTGTAAATAAGTTCATTTGTATCATTTTTTTAGATTCCACATATAAGTGATATCATATGATATTTGTCTTTCTCTGACTTCATTTAGTCTGATAATCTTCAGGTCCCTCCATTTTGTTGCACATGGCATTATTTCATTACTTTTTTATGACTGAGTAGTATTTTATGCATATATATGGGCTCCCCAGGTGGCACTAGTGGTAAATAACCTGCCTGCCAATGCAGGAGACATAAGCAACTGGGGTTCAATCTCTGGATTGGGATGATCCCCTGAAGGAGAGCATGGCAACCTACTCCAGTATTCTTGCTTGGAGAATGCCCATGGACAGAATAACTTGGTGGGCTATAGTCCATAGGGTCGCAAAGAGTCATACACAACTGAAGTGACTTAGCATGTAATATTATATGTATATATACGTATATATACTATATAATAAAATATGTATTCTCTTTGTGTTCATATATAATTATATATGTATATTTTATATAAGCCATTTTATTATATTTAAGCTTATATTATACAAAATATATGAAATCCCATGGACAGAGGAGCCTTGCAGGCCATAAAAAAGTCAGACATGAATGTGCGTACACACACATAATCTCACATTTTCTTTTGTCTATTCAGGTGTCACTGGACACTTAGGTTCCTTCCATGTCTTGGCTATTACAAATAGTGCTGCTGTGAGTGTTAGGGTGTATTTATCATTTCAGATTAGAGTTTGCATCTTTTCTGGGCATATGCCCAGGAGTGGGGTTGGGGGATCACATGCATGCTTAGTCACTCAGTCGTGTCTGACTCTTTGTGACCCTTTGGACTATAGCCTGCCAGTCTCCTCTGTCCATAGGATTTCTCTGACAAGAATACTGAAGTGGGTTGCCATTTCCTCTTTCAGGGGATCTTCCCAACCCAGGGATTGAACCCATGTCTCCTGTGTGTCCTGCATTGCAGGCAGATTGTTTATCCTCTGAGCCATTGAGGAAGACCACTGGATCATATGGTAGCTCTATTTTTACTTTTTAAAGCACCTCCATATAATTCTTCATAGTGGCTGCACCAATTTACATTCCCATCAACAGTGTCAGAGAGTGTCCTTTCTCCTTACCTTTTTTCAACTGCACAGGTATCAAAACATTTCTGTATATATATTTTTATATTAGGAGTTAGCACCCGCATGTCTTCAAAAAATGAGCACAATTAACAACAGTATTCGTTCTACTTACTACTTTAAATAAGTATATTGGTAATAGTATGAAATATGTTTCTTACTGCAGTTCACTGTTAAAATGTTTGAAAGCCACTTCCTTATCTCATTTAATCTTCCCTCAAAACTCTGAGGGGTGGAGTCTGGGCCTTCTGAAGAAAAATGACAGTCTCCACAGGAGTTGCAGTTCCTTATATTCTTTGCTTGTTGGAAGGTCTCAGAGAATGCCAGAAAGGGAGGGTTTGGTTAGCTGGGGCCTTGAAACTGATGATAAATAAAGGACATGTTCAGGGTGGGTAACCATGGTGGTTCGATCACCAGGACAAACTATGAAAACGAAATATACAGACTTTAATTAGAATGTGAAACTAAATATCTAGAAGCATCTCCATTGGTTATTTTTGTGACAGAATACTATATGAAATGAAATAAATAATGCCAGGGAAATGGTAGATGCACTGAGAATAGTGGTATTAGCTAAATGGCAAAATTCAGGAAACTTAAAAGTTATACTTCAAGAGTTAAGATATGTAATACTGTTTAAAAATATAAAATCACCAGAAAGACACACCACAGCAATTGATTTTAATGGATCTCAAACGTTTTTTTAAATCTAAACCCTTAATGATCTCAATGCAAAATGTCCATACATTAAATAAACAATTCTAGTTAGCAAATATGCCTTGCAATGCTATGCTAAGTCACTTCAGTCGTGTCCGACTCTGTGTGACCCCATAGACGGCAGCCCACCAGGCTCCCCCGTCCCTGGGATTCTCCAGGCAAGAACACTGGAGTGGGTTGCCATTTCCTTCTCCAGTGCATGAAAGTGAAAAGAGAAAGTGAAGTCGCTCAGTCGTGTCCGACTCTTAGCGACCCCAAGGACTGCAGCCTACCAGGCTCCTCTGTCCATGGGATTTTCCAGGCAAGAGTACTGGAGTGGGGTGCCATTGCCTTCTCCGAAATATGCCTTAGAGATTTATAAAAATATTTATATATATACAGCCATTATGTTTTCAGACAGTAAGAAGAAAATTGCTATTCAACTATTTTTCTCTAATCAAGAAGGTGTAATTTATGCACAAAGCTAAATACTCAATATAAAATAAGGTTTTACCAGATCAGAGGATGGCAAGAAGTGTTCAAATTGTCTTGAAATATTATATATTTTCAAAAGCTAATCTTAAGAATGAAGTAAAACATGAATGATGTGCTTTATGCATCTAGCTTTTCACAGTAACCGCAGTTTAAATTGTTTAAAGTAGCATGTGTGCATGCTCAGTTGCTTCAGTTGTGTCTGAACCTATGGGTTGTAGCCCATCAGGCTCTTTTGTCCATTGGATTTTCCAGGAAAGAATACTGGATTGGGTTGCCGTGCTCTCCTCCAGGGGAATCTTCCCAACTCAGGGCTCGAACCCGCATCTCCTGGGTGTTGTGCACTGCAGGCAAATTCTTTTACCCACTGAGCCATCCTGGAAGCCCTGTTTAAAATAGCAGGTATAATGAATACTGTTGCTTATTGTGTTAACTTTCAGATAGACGCAGGTGCTAACTGCTACTAGTATCAAAAATATGTACAGAATTGTTTCAATAATTGTGTTTGAAGAAGAGATGAGAAGGAAATGGATCACTGTTTAAATCAACGGTTATGTGTTCCAGGTAACAAACTTGATAAATATTTATAATCTTTTCAACAAATCACACATTTAAGTTGAAATTCGGAAAATAGCAAAAATGAAATAGGCATATGGATATATGATTCTTCAAGTTAGCCTTAAAATTCAAATAAAATATGGAACATGTCCTGGGCAGGCAGCCTTCTTTGGGATATATTTTTAGCTCTATTTACAAATGAAAAAACTGATAGATTGAAAAGTTAACTCATTCACCCAGCTCTGCCACCTGGTTGCTAAGTTTCAGAGTCAACCTTTGAACCTGGGTCTCTGCCCCTAATGTCATGCTCTTTCTATTGCTCATGACTATTATAGTAGACCACTGAAAAAGATGACTCTAGATCTCCTGGCTTACCGCTGACTGTGCATCTGGACTCCTGCAGTGGATTCTTAATCTGCCTCCTCCCTTCCTCCTGGGCCACCCGTGCACTTATCCAATTCCCTCAATATCCATTAGTTCAAGGCCACACACTTAAGTATTCAACTTTCCCTTCTGCGCCCTTGAAGGAGTCTACTCCATCCAGGTTATTTCTCACCCACACAGGGAACCTTTATTCAGGCTCCAGACATTTCTTCTACCTGAAAAGAATGCCAGCTGACTGTCTCCTCCCATAGCCATTCAAACCACAGACTGCATGGAAACTGCCTCTCTCCTGGTTCACTTTCTTCCTGGAACCCTGAACAGTTAGCTACAGTGCATACCTCCTGATCCCTGCTCTGAACTACAGTAGCGCTTCCAAGCTGAATCATTTCTTAGCAGCAGCTGGTCATGTGTCTGACTTTCTCAGCAGGGTATTATAAGCTCCTTTCCAGGTCCAAGCCAGTGAATCGCTCGTGTTCTTCTATTTTACAGCAACCAGCACATCAGAGAGACTTCATAAGTGTGTATGGATTTATGGACTGCTGTCTTTCTGGGGAAGAGAGAGAAAGGAAAAAAGGGAAGAAGGATGATTACTCTCTGGTCATTTCTCAGGAGTACACAAAGGCATGAGGAGGGCAAATAAGATGTCCTTGGTAGAGATTTCAAAAACATTTCAAAAACATTTCAAAAAGAACCCACAGAACATTATGTATCATGTTTATGTTGTTGGACTCGCCTGACATGGTATAGGGCAGAGTTTTCCAAAGTATGCTTCAAGACATGATAGTTTCTGCATTCCAAGATCAAATCCATTTAAATAACACTTATTAAATGACATTAAACCCATTCTTTACTCAGCAGTAAAGAATCTGCCTGAAATACAGGAGCCACAGGAGGCCACGAGTTTCATCCCTGAGTCAGGAAGATCCCCCAGAAGAGGGCATGGTAATCCATTCTAGTATTCTTGCCTGGAGAATCCCATGGACAGAGCATCCTGCCAGCCTACAGGCAACAGGGTTGCTAAGAGTCAGACACAACTGAAGTGACTTAGTACTTGCACAGCACTTTTGCTATAGAGCTTTTCGCTTTTGATAGGTTCATGTCCATTAAGATCACTACATGTATTGTATGACATTCTCAACTTTGCTTGCCCACAGAATTCTCTTAGTAAGGATAATCTTATAGGAATTCTGTTGCCGTTGTTAAAGAGTATCAGACAGACAGTTTGAAACCAAGAGATGGAGCATAAGCGATAGACGGAGCTAGAATACAGCTAGAGAGGCATACCCAGGACATTATCACTGCTTAAATTCGACTTGGAAAGAAATAGTCTTACTTTTTACAAAGTGTGTCTGGTGATGGTGGTTTAGTTGCTAAGTCATGTCCAACTCTTGCAACCCCATGGACTATAGCCTGCCAGACTCCTCTGTCCATGGAATTCTCCAGGTGAAAACACCAGAGTGGGTTGCCATTTCCTTCTCCAACAAAGTATGCCTGCTGCTGCTGCTCCTCCTAAGTCGCTTCAGTCGTGTCTGACTCTACTTATTGATTTTTTACCCACAAATACATGTTGAGTGCCTGTAAATGTTAGGATCTGTTCTAGATGCTTGTAGAAAAGCCTAGAAGCACATGTAAAAATGATATAAACACTGTCATAGAGGCAAAGTTCAGCAAATTGTATCCAGGTGGAAGGATTGGCTAAAAAGGGCAGTCTTAGAAAAAGTGAAAGTAAAAGTGGTAGTCACTCAGTCATCTCCAACTCTTTGTGACCCCACGGACTGTAGCCTACCAGGCTCCTTTATCCATGGAATTCTCCAGACAAGGATACCGGAGTGGGTTGCCTTTCTCTTCTCCAGGGAATCTTCCATACCCAGGGATCAAACCCGGGTCTCTTGATTGCAGGCAGATTCTTTATCATCTTAGCCATGAGGGAAGCCTAGTCTTAGATGGGATGGTAAATAAAAGGAGCTGGAATGCTATGATAAAGCCCACCGAAAGAAAGCCTTCTGTGGACTCAAGAAGTATGACATTCATAGACTAAGAAGGAGGGAGTTTATGCAGCTGAATTTTGAGTGAGGCACTGACATGTTAAAAACAGAACTTAAGATTATTCCAACTTTATAAACAGGACTTGTGAGAAAGACTGAACCCAAGAAGATCCAATAGTCAGCTATTACTCAAATCTAAAAATAAATAGATGAGGATTTGACTGAAAGTGGCAAGATGGCAGTTGTTGAAATTAAGAAGAAATTGGTAAATCAATTGGCAGAGTATTAGATGGGAATATCGTTGGGACAGGGGTAGAGGGTGTAACTATACAGCAGAGAAAGCAAGATTTTCTATTTATCAATAACTTTATTTCTCAAAATATCTTAATTTCAAACAGAAAGCATCCATACCTGGTGTTCACTGAATCTAAACTCATAGAGTTCCAGAATCATGGTATTGGATGGGACCTTTGAAGACATCTGGTGAATACTGAAATGCCCTCTATAGTATAATTCCTGACCCACCCAGGTTAATCAATCATGAACAACCTAAAAACCAACATCCCACCCAAATAAAATAGTGTCAGAAGTTATAAAGTAAATAAATATTAGAGCTAGGTAGGCAGAAGAGATCACCTAAACAAATCCTTACTTGCTGTAAGGAATGCTTTGTGTAGGAACTGACAGAGATAAAGATTCAAAGACTGTGTCATCCCTGAAGGTTGACTGTAGGTGAGGGAAACACATATGTCTCCTATAGGCCCTCTCCCCAAGAGAATCAAAATGACTCCTAAGGTTGTAACAGGAATACTCCTTCATCATTGATTGGACTGTGAGTTTCTTGAAACCCAAAGTTATTTCTTTCCATTTGGTGTACTCAGCACCTGGCACATGGCAGGTATTCAGTATATATTTATTCAAATGCAAATAAAATACATAGTTCTAATAGTTTTTTTCCAGCCTTTTGGCAAAATATTTATTGTTGTTTTATTGAAACAAATTCAAAGACAAAAGCTTCCTCACTAGCATTTCTAGTCTTTGTTGTTGAAATATGAATTAAGAATGAGAATCATCTTACCCCAAACTCATGGATGTGTTTGGTCTGTTTTGAATGTCAACGGCCATGCCTTGATACTCTCCTTGGAAATTCTACTTTTGCTTTGCTCTTGAGAGTTTCTCTCCCTACCTTCCTGGCAGTTTCCCCTTCCATTCTGGGCCTCCCAACTGGTCTTGTCTTTGTCCAGTGCTCCTTTCATGCTATTCCCAGAGTAATCTTTCTGAAAAACAGATCTGACCCAGGGACATCCTCACTTAGATTTTTAATGGCTCCTTCAGGAAAAAAAACTATAAAGTCTCAGAATAGTACAGTAAATCCCCCATGAATACTTCTCCACCTATACCTTTGTCCATTACTGGACCCAAACTTTGCATCTGTATTTGCTTCTACCAACTTGAATGGCCTGTATTCTCCAGCTGGCAATGGCACATGTTTATCTCAGATGTCACCTCCCATTCTTCACTTGGTTAGTTCTTCAATTTATCCCTGAAGACTCAGGGCTGAATTCCCTCTTTCAGAAAACTCTCCCAGAACTTTCCTAGGCAGTGGTAGGTGGCACCTTCCCTGACGCCTTCTGTGCCATGTGCTGACATTGCACCTGTACATACTGCCTGGTTTGGTGGAAACTTAGATCATTGCCTTTGCCTTTGGACTATGAGCTTCTTGAAACCCAAAGTTACTTCTTTCCATTTGGTGTACTCAGCACCTGGCACATAGCAGGTATTCAATATATGTTTATTCAAATGAAAAGAAAATTACTATAATTCAGTTCAGTTCAGGCACTCAGTCGTGTCTGACTCTTTGTGACCCCATGAACCACAGCACGCCAGGCCTCCCTGTCCATCACCAACTCCTGGAGTTCACTCAAACTCATGTGCATCAAGTCGGTGATGCCATCCAGCCATCTCATCCTCGTCGTCCCCTTCTCCTCCTGCCCCCAATCCCTCCCAGCATCAGGGTCTTTTCCAATGAGTCAACTCTTCGCATGAGGTGGCCAAAGTATTGGAGTTTCAGCCTCAGCATCAGTCCTTCTAATGAACACCCAGGACTGGTCTCCTTCAGAATGGACTGGTTGGATCTCCTTGCAGTCCAAGGGACTCGCAAGAGTCTTCTCCAACACCGCAGTTCAAAAGCATCAATTCTTCGGCGCTCAGCTTTCTTCACAGTCCAACTCTCACATCCATACATGACCACTGGAAAAACCATAGCCTTGACTAGACGGACAAAGTAATGTCTCTGCTTTTTAGTACCATGTAGACTCATTGAGAGGACACGGGAACTGTGAAGTACCTTGTTCATTGCTGCATCTCCGTCATTCAGTGCGGTGCCTGGAAAAGAATCTAGTAGGTCAGCAACACAAGGTTATTTAACTCACAGTCTCTCACTTAAACTAAAATCATCTACAAGGTTCTTGTTATTATCCCCAATCTTCAGGTGAGGAAATTAAGGTCCAAGAAAGATTAGGTGATATGCCGGGGATTATGGCTTGTGTGTAGTGGAATGGAGATGAGAACTACCTCCTGCTTTTCAGTGTCCATCAAGGAGTGATTTTACTTATAGAGGTACATGTGGCACATAAAGTCCCTAATCCACATTCTGATTAAACTTGATTTGAACTCTAGTTTCTTGGACAAAATTTCTTCCTGCTGTTACACAGAATTTCAAAAGCTTCCTCTTCTTTCTCTGTCTCTCCTCTCTGGTGTCAGCTCAGGCTGACATTTCAGTTTGAGCAAATCTCGCCTCTAGGCTTAGATTAAACAAAACAAAACAAGAAGACTCTTTATCTCAGCATTTTGTACCTTCAGTAACTTTATTAAAGTTTCAGGGGAGTGGAAGATTTATAGTGTGAAATTATCCTGTAGACCAAGTTGACTCCTTTCTGTTATACACACACACACACACACACACACACACACTCCCTCCCTCCCTCCCTCCCTCCCAAGGGAGCATATTCTCCGCCTTTCCTATGTGGAAGAGAACACAGGAAATATATCTGTGGAAGAGACCACAGATTAGTTCCACCCAAACCAGTGCACCTTAAAGTCTCATCTTCTATAATATCTTCTGCGACCTTGTCAAACATTATTTTGCACTCTCCTTGAAAGAAATTCTGGATACAGTTATGATGAATACAATATGATGATGATTCCAGAAGACTAGTTTTTAAGAGCAGAAAGTCTACTCCCTCACAAGTCCCATTAGGCAATTCTTCTATTCAAGCCCGACACATCATGAGAGTACATGCTTATGTCAAATTTTAATACTGAGATTGTCTTAGATAAGAACAACCATCAGAGAAGCAAATAGTCTGTAAGTTACTAATTTTATTTCTACTGGCAACATGGCTGACGATCATGGTCTGACTGATTTCAGCCTAGCCTCCCTGAATCCCATTTATTGCAGAGTCCTAGAATTTTCCATCTCAATAAAATCAGATTGCCTATCACACAGTACTCTGAATCACTCAGTGGCTCCTCTTTTTGAAAATTCCATCCAAAGCTCCTACCTACACATGCCTGACAAGACTTCTACGACCAGTGTCTGTGGATTTCTGCAAGGCCCTACTTATGGGAATTCCTTTCACTACATACACATATACACACATCTTTTGAACTCAGGCCCATAATGTTTTCCCTTAAAAATTCTTCCCACCCCCTTCACTTACCTCCTGTTTCATTCTTTAGTACTCAGCCTTCTCACACTCCGCTCTGATTTAAATTACCTTCTGTTATTCTCCCATCACCTACATGCTTCCCTCTTTCAGAATGCTTTCTACAATATAGTATGCCAAAACCATCTCTACCCCTGGACTTTAAACTTTCCTGGGATAAGGGGCACATTCTTTTATTCATCTCACTTTTGCAGACTCTAATAGTGACACGTATTTGGTGCTAAATAAATGTTTGTTGAATTACTGATGGTACAGTGATGGTACTCAGTCATGTCTGACTCTTTGCAGCCCCATGGACTGGAGCCTGCTAGGCTCTTTGGTCCATGGAATTTTCCCGTGGAGAGGGTTGCCATTTCCTACTCCAGGGGATCTTCCTAACCCAGGGATCGAACCCACATCTCTTGGTCTCCTGCATTGGCAGGTGGGTTCTTGATCACTAGCACCACTGTATTAGAAGTCAACAAAACCCACTCTTATATTTATTTCATTAAAAAAATTCTACTGGAGCCTTAGGCAGACCAAGGGAAAAAAATCATAGATAGTGGGAAGATAGGGAAAAAAACTCACAAAATTATGTATACCTTTTCCTTAGAGGTTTTTTTGAAGTACTAAGTGAAATTTTATATTTTTCATAAGATTTCAAAGCAAGAACTTGATGCCAGAAATACACTTGGAAATGAGAACAGCTTGCCACTGGCAAGCTTTGCTTAAACCTGTTACATGTACACATTGAAAGTGAATCCAACTTCTCCATGTATTTCCCATCAGATAAAAGGTATAGACAGAAAAAAGAAATCAGCAAAACTTAGAGCTAAATTGAACCAATCTTTTACTGTATCAAATTCAGGGAGTGACTTGCTTAGAGTAATACATGGTAAAATGGGAATCATATTTCTCTAGTTCTACCTACTTTAGACACTATCAACTGCATCCTTAGGAACAAAGAGGGAATTTGGGTGGGAATTAAGAAAGGGGAAGCTGGAATTGCTTAAAATGTTATGTATTTAATTATTAATATTTGTTCTTCAGAGCTGTTTAGTAAAGGGCTTTTTTTTATCTTTAAGAAAAATACGAATCAGCTGTTACAGTTTATATTTTCTTAATTAAGGGTACGCAAATGGTGTCCAAAGTAACTGATTTTTTTTTTTACTTCTTCTCTTCATTTACACCAATAAGCCTGTCTAGGAGTTATGACAAATTTATGCAGACCTTTAATCAGTCAAGAGTTGGCAGAGAAACTGACATCTGCAGAGTCACACAGTACGCAGAATGGATCCTTTTACCTCAATGGTCAATATCCCTGTGACTTGTGGGTAAAAGTAAGTGACTGAACATGTCACAGGAAAACGACCTCAACCTCCAGCTCACCGCTGTGGCTCTGAGGCGATTACTTTTTTTTTTATCCTTTTCAAAAGGAAGCTGCTGCTTCAGCATCTTCTCCTGGAGCTCCTGGCACTGGTTCAGGCTGTGTGTCAGGGGAACCCTTGATCGCATCACAGTGACGGAAGCCAAGTGCTGGCCTGCAAGAATTGAGGACTGTTTGTTCGCAGAAGATCCTGAACAGAAACATGGGTGTTACATAGTTCAAGGGGGCCTTGAAGGAAACCAATGCTGCTGTAGGAGGGGACTTCCAAAGGCTCAAGTTATTTCTCAGTTGCTGTTCCAGAGCCCTCGCCTGGCTTTTGTGGAATCTGGCCAAGAGTTGTTGCTTAGGCAGTTTCTCCCTGTAGGTCCTTCACTTAGACTTTAGACAGGGAAATAAGAGTTTTCATGTATTTTCAAGTAGTGCCACGGTGATGGCTACTCTCTGGGGAGAGAAGTATTTTATTAATGAATGCAGTGTGTGTTCTTGGTAAAACCCCACATTAAACTAGCTCACACTGTTTTCATCCTGAGAGCTATTGGTGACGTTTAGGTGTGTTGTTTGGTGACTCAGTTTCCTGGAGGATACCAGGAAACTCCACATTGAGGCTTTTTTAGTGGGGATGAGAAGGTCAGTTACTCAATGTCTTACAACACTTGGGGTTAAAATTCCTAAAAGTTCAGCTTTAACACTGATCCTGAGCAACTCTGGCTAGCCATATTGCCTATAAACCTAGGAATTTGGGAAAAGTAGTATTCTCAGCTCTGTGCTAATATCAACAGTAATTCTTCTTGTTTTAACAGTAATTTTTTATTTGAGCAACAATTTTATAGAACAAACTTTTTTTGTTGTTAGTCATTATTTTCTTAATTGGTATATAGATGTGCTCTGGTCATTTTTTTTTCTTTTTTCATTCTCCAGACTTATACAGTGCATGCAAAGGTAGTTAGAACTTAAAATACGTACACAGACCACATTTTTATTGTGCTCAAATGCTGATTGTCAGAGGGGCTAATCTATGATTGGGACATAAAGTAGATCTTCTGAAACAAGCTGTCCCTCTTGTCACTGTACTGCCTTCTTAAGAGTAAGTCTGGTTATTTGAGTGCATAATGTCTTGACGCACGGAAACTTTGGTGAATTACTTTTCTACTCTTAGGATTAAAAATTGAACACTAAAGTGTAACACATGGAACCACATCCCGCTAGGTCAAAGGCCCATATTTCTGAAAAGCTTTGAGAAGTTGGTGATGATGGGAAGGGAGATGGGGAGGTCCCCTGGGGCTCAGACTTTGGAAAAGTTGGAAAGCAGGGGAGAGAAACAAAACACAAAAGTCTTTGAGATGGGGAGAGGGGATTCCTGGCTTCCGGATATAATCAGTGACTGGAAAGATGGCTGTGAACAAATCCTAGACACAATGGTTATACATCTTTAATGCACTGGATGTGCTAACTGTGGATGGCCCAAATCAACTGAAATAAGTTAATTTCCTCTTAAAATTCCTACATCCTTATTTTATACCTCAGAGGAAAGAAAAATCCAAAATAAAATCACATAGTGCATGTACTACCATCACAACTAGGTTATGCTATAGTTACATATGGAAGATATTAAGTAAAATGAAAATGTGTTATGGCCATAGGTTTAATGATTGCTTGTGATCTTTAGGGTATGGGATTACAAGGAACTTTCTGCATTCCATCTTTGTGTAATGTTTCAGATTTTATAACAAACATGTTATATTTTTATATACTTAATCAAGGAAAGGCTGTACAGACAAAATACTTTATACTTGTGATTTAAGATTATGTTTAAGGTTTTTCCTTTTGTTGGGGGAAAAGCTCCAATCTTACACTTTAATTCACCTGGCAAGGTTAGGTAGGTGTTGGTTCACCTAAAGAAATATTTACAGAGATTGGTGCAGAAAAAAAAATTTTTTTAAGTGGAATAAAGAGGCAGTTTTTAACCTAGAGTTCTCAAAGTGAATAGCCAACAGTTCAAGAATCCTTGATAACAATTAGCCACGTGGCCCATGTAACAAATACTTGGAAAGTTATTTTAACTTTTAAAAATTTTATATAAAAACCTATCTGGAAAATCCCAGGAGCCTGAGATTCAGTCCATGACATTTTTTGTTGTGCCACTGACCAAATTTCAAGGCAAGTGGAGTCCAAATTTCAAGGGCAGAATTTCTTCTCCTCCAATACCTGTAGATTTGAAGACCAAGAAAAATGCTTACCCCAACTGCATATAAGCTTTTCAGATTATGCTTTCTAGTTGACAATAACAGAAGTTTCATAAGATGGACTCTTCCTGGGAGTCTGGACGTTTTCCTGCTCTGAAACGTTTGCTTATCTGCAGGCTAATAGAGTGAAGTTCTCTGCAATCGATCTCTTACGGTAGAGCTCCCCCAGGGTCAGTTTTTGTGAATAGAACCTGCTTCCATACGATGTCTTTGAATGTAGTCTTTTCTCAAGTTTGTACTTTATTCTGTGCATGGTAGGTAGAAACACTCTTTCAGACTCTTCCCCTTGGCATCGCAATACCACCCTCGTCCCTGATTTGCAGTTCGTCTGACGAAAGAAGCAACATAGGCATAAATTGCCTATGCCCGTAAGCATACATTGTAAATTGCCCATAAGGCGTGGTGCATTCACACTGCCGTTGAAGATAACTCAGACAATTCTGAATGTGAAAATACAGCGTATTGTCAGATCTGTGAATTCTAAGGAGTGCTGGCTCATAACATTGTATGTTTTTATGTCCACCCCAAAATTTAGACGTAAGGGCTGGGTTGGGAACTCAGCCTGGTCTTAATACAAATACTTCTAAGTCCCACAACCACCCTGTCCTCTTCAAGTAGGTAAATCCTAAACTCTCAGAAAGCCTAAAATCCAAACCCACGGAAACTGATTGCTCGCGTCCTAAATAACCCAGCTTGTACGACCCGTCGGGTTCTCCAGGGAAAACTTGCAGGATGGTGGAGACGCGGAGGTTCGGGGCGACCCGGACTGGCTGAGCTCGGCTGGGCGTGCGGGGTCCCCGCGGGCCAGGTTCGCGGCCGCGCGCGCGCGGGCGCGACCCTAGGCGGCGGGCGAGCTGGTGGCGGGTTCTCCACGCCGGGTTTTCCGCCGCTCCCGTCGCACGGGTCCCCGGCAGCCCCACGGAAACACACGCTCACGCCCGCTCCTCGGAGCTAGCAGCGCGGGACCGCGCGGGGTGATGCGGCGGCGAAGCGGCGGGGCGACAAAGGGCCCGGGCGGGCCGTGGCCCCGGGCGATCTAGGCGTGGAGTCGAGGAGGGGCCGGGCTGCGCCGAGGGCCGTGGGGGGCGCGAGGGGGAGTGTTCCCGGAAAGCTGCGGCGATGGAGCCGCGCTGCGCCCGCCGCCGGAGGAGTTGAGAAAGAAAACAGGAAACGTGGTGGCCGAGCAGCCGGCCGCGGCTGATTCATTCGCTTTGAGTGAAGGCTCTGCAGGAGGGGCGGGCGCGGGGCCGCGGCTCGGGGCCGGTCGCCGAGCAGATCGCGCCGGGGACCAGACGCTCCCTCCGCTGGGCGGGCTCCTGGGCGCGCGCGCCACCCCCCTTCGCCATCCTCCGGCACCAGGACTTCTTCAAAGTCGCATCGTGGGGGTTCTGGTCCATGTAAAAGTTGGCTTGGCGCACTTGGCGCGCCCTCCCAGGACGCCGAACGGAGACGCCAAGCTGGAGAGGGCGTGCGTACCCGAGGCTCGCCGCCCCGCTAGCAGAGCCCCGGCCCCTCTCGCGGTGCCCGGCTCGGCAATATGAAGAAGCAGCCCTCATGTGCGGGCACCGGGCATCCGAGCATGGCGGGGTACGGCAGGATGGCTCCCTTTGAACTCGCCGGCGGCCCCGTGAAGCGCTTGAGAACTGAGTCCCCCTTTCCCTATCTCTTCGCAGAGGAGGCCTACCAGAAACTGGCCAGCGAGACCCTGGAGGAGCTGGACTGGTGTCTGGACCAGCTAGAGACCCTACAGACCAGGCACTCCGTCAGTGAGATGGCCTCCAATAAGGTAAGCCCCGGCTCGGTTCTCACCGAGTCCCCTAGGCTGCTGATTCCCACGCTGGTGAAGCCACCAGTCCCCGTGGCCCCGGGAAATATACAGAGGTTTGTCACACATTGCATTTTGGCTCCTTTGGAAGATTTCTGGTGCTCTCTGTGCCCTCCCTCTCTCATCCATTCACTCTGGAGAAATTAAACATTTTACAAAAGCAACTTTGATATAGTTTTGATTGCAATACCCGCAAGACACAGCGCTCACGGGTTTGTGTGTGTGTGTGTGTGTTTGGAGGGGTACTTCTCGGTGACACTTTGCCCTTGCAGCAGAAACGAAATCCTGTCTACTGGCAATCCATGTTTTAGGGTATTCTTCGGTGTCTCAGTGGGAAGTAAGAGTTGCTGGAGGTCAATGCAATACCTTGAATGTCACCATCTACCGCACTCACACTCAGAAGAGTTCAGTGAACTTGGAACCTTAACTCACATTTATCTAAGTGTCAGGGTCAGGGTACCCTGTAAGAACTGAGCCTTTGTAGTTTCGCTTGGTCGTATGTGTCCACAGGGGACATCAAAGTTAAGGTTATGGTCACTGTCATTGTTACTGTAGATCTTGGAGGGAGAGTCCAGTTTTCTGAGGTTATTTACAGAGATGATTCAATGGGGGCATTTGTGCCGTATATGCCAAGGTGCTGGTCTTGGTGGATGGTGGAGTTCAGGGGGCTGAGAAGCAACCTTCCACCTGCTACAGCCTTAAATCAAGGTACAGTGTTGTCCATTTTGGTGTATTTTTTTTGGAGTTCCTATTATTATTATTTTTTTAATCTTTAGTTATGTAAGGAAATAATTGGGATTATCTATGTTTTTAATGATTGTTTGGCTCAGGGGCTGGGAGGCATGGGCCTGTTGGATGCAGATGCCTGAAGGATTTAGCCAGTAAGGACTAATAACTTCATGTGGCAATTAATAACAATTGCCCCTTAAAAATATTTAAATATTTTGGCCCACCTATTTGCAAGGTTGGGAAAGTTATGCCATTTTACTGCTATCTACATGCACATATATTTCAAAGAGCTATGCTTTTTTTTTTTAGTTGACTATAGTTTTCATCCCACCTGTTTTTCTCTCATGTAGTTTCAAAAACTATAGCGTATCACCTGCTTGATTGTCTTATCTCTTGACAGCGCTTACATAGACAGCAGGATTTTTAACTGAAAGTTTAGCTTCAGATAAACAAAATAAAAAGGACTCCCCAGTCACTATCTATAGGCACTAACCTACCCGTAGGCACACTGACCTACCCGTAAGCACACCAATGATCAAATCTGCATTTTTTTTTTTTTTTTTTTTTTTTGGTCATTTAAGCCTCATTTCTAAATTTGGTGTGATTCCTCATCAAAATGACAGGTTATTACTCTTACTCTCTGCCTTGGCATCAGGGGCCATTGTTCTCATCTAGCTAATAAATTCTTAGTTCATTGATTCATTTTATAATATATAGGTTGTTCTTTCATAATTTGGTTCATAATGGCAGTTGACATATGCTAAGGATCTCGTGTCCTGAAGGCTGAATGGGACCATTGTGTATTGGGCCTGAGTTCTTATTCTCTTGCCTGGTTAATTCTGTGTAGTGAAAGGAGAAGCCAGAAGACACCAAAAGATGCTCAAGCCTTTGCTTATATTTTCAAGATGATTTGACTGTGCTTTTTCAGCGCAATGAACCTCAGCAGCTGTAATTACTTTCCCCCAAAATCTATACTCTTAATGATGAGACCTCTGTTTGAATTTAAAAATGAACATGAAATCTAATCATGTAAGTGACTTCAGTTGACAAGTAATTAATTTATCTGTACTTTAAAATGAAAAAGTAAAATTTGAGGTCAAAATGATTTTTTTTTTCTTTTAAAGGCACCAAGTAAGGCAAGGATTTTTTTCTTTTCTCTTTTTTTTTTATTGTGAAGGCCCCTCAAGTAGACTTTGAGTTAATTTACAGATTTAATGTAGGAGGTGAGCTTATTTCAAAATGCAGTCATTCTAGCTGTGTTTAAGTCTTGTATTGACATGATCTTATTTTTAACATTAAAAAAATTCAACTCAGCTGAAGCTGTTGATTAAACTTTTCATGTCTAAGCCATTCATCTTTTTTTTTTTCCTTAACTCATTCATTTCTAAATAAGTGCTAAGCTCTTGTGACTTTTTATAGATGAAAACGGATTAGCATAGAAAGAAAAAGCTCTTGGTAAAGGTTGTAAAGTTATCCTTCAGCCTGGTAACAAGGGCACGAATAAGTCACATCCACATGAGCTGTAAACTGAGTTGGAGCAGCTGATCTAAAGGTCCCCAGGAGTGATACCAAGTCTAAGTCTGAACTGGAAATGTGACAACTTGCATCACACGTCCACTAGGTTGTCGAGTATCTCTTGAGTGTGAATGAATAAGTCTGAAACATTGCTTTCGGTTACTAGTCTTATTATCATCCTTTCTTTCTACATGTACTTATTTGAACCAACCAGTGTTGTCTTTGAAAAGTCATAATATTTTTCTTTGTTTTCTTCTCTTTTTGAGGCTTTAAAAAAAGTGCCCTAATTGATTAAAATAACACAATAAAATACTAGTAAGAAATCACTATTTTTAAGTGATTATTTGGAGAAAATATTTACTATGAAAGTGGATTTGGGTGTGAGGAAGGAGGAAATTGATTCATCAGACTCATTTAACAAATTGGGTTAATGGATTCTTATTTTAAAAAATCTGAACAGAAGGAATCTGAACTATTAGCAGTTTTTAAGGGATGCTTCAGAAGCAACTACATGTATTTCCGGATTGGGATTATAATGTGTGTAATGCTTATCGATAGTGTTGAGACAGGAAAATTATGGAGTTCTTGGCCAATGCCAAAGTTGGCTATAATATGTGTAGGATACTTGTACCAAATAGGGGTGAGATACTCCAGATGGCATTTAATTTGAGTGGTTAAATTGACAGCGTTTACTCTCATAAGCACATTAATCTGCCTGAGATTTGTACAGATTTCCTTGAGTTAAGAGAGGTTTTGGTGATGTCTCAAAGCTTTGGTGGCAGACAGATCTGGAAGTTGAATCACAGTTTTATTCCTTACAACCTGAGTTATGTTAGAGAAATGACAAACATTTTTAGCTGGTTTCCTTAGCATAAGATGAGCACAATGATACTTGTTTTGAAAGGTCAGAGTTCGAAAAAATATGTATAAAATAGCTAGCTAATAATGTCTGACATGTACTATGCCTGTTGTTATTAGTATTATTGAAGGTTTAGGTTCAACTTGATTCATTGTGTACTTGGCTGAATTTTTTTTTTTTAACCATTCAGTTGTAATCTATGCTTGGTATTTTAAGTTTCACAGTTTTTATAATCCAGTTCTTAATTTTTATAATCCAGTTCTGTCTATAGCACACATTTCTATATTACAAAAAAGTGTTTATACTTTCTTTAGCATAATATAGGCATAAACATTTTGAAGTTCTAATTAAAAGCTTAATCTTTTCTTAAATTTCAGCTACAGAATTGGAAACAGAAGAGCTAAATATTTTTCCTATTTTATTCGAAAAATGAAAATACAGCACTTATTAATTTTTAGAAAATATTAAACATGATGTGGGATTGGTAGGTATATTTCCATCCTTTGTAAATATTTTGCAAAGCTAAAGTAACTTTAAGACTTTTTTAACAAAGGCCAAATAGTTTCACAGTATTTTTGGTTACCTTTTTCTCATGGAAAGTAAATTAAGGCTGTGAGGAGGGTAGGCCAGGAATCTAAGCATCAAAGGTTACGCTACGGAACTATATCCTCTTGTGACCTAACAATGCACATTTCACCAGACCTTCAATATAAGTGCGGTGAGATTTGAAGGGGAAAATAAAATCATCTTAAACGCCCCCCCGACACCACCAAATATATCACTATAAAAATGAATTGGTCCTCTTCTCTAAATTTGGGGCAGTTCTGAGGCTTGGCGTTAGTTACTGGAACCTACTTGCTTGAAGCCCGTATACTTCAAGGGGCTTCCCTGGTGGCTCAGTGGTAAAGAATCCACCTGCTAAATGCAGGAGATGTGGACTCCATCCCTGGGTGGGGAACATCCCCTGGAGTAAGAAATGGCAACCCACTCCAGTATTTGTGCCTGGAAAATTCCATAGACACAGAAGCCTGGCAGATTATAGTCCATGGGGTCGCAAAGAGTCAGAAAGAAACACACACACACACACACACACACACACACACACACACACGCACGCACAATGCTTCAAACTGAAAGTCTGTTTTGAAGTTACGATTCAGGTGTCCTTCTAAAAGACTTAAGGATTTTTGTTGTTGTTTTTCGTTTCAGGCATATGTAGGCCAGCTTTGCAAATGTGGATATGACTTCTTTATGGAATTTATTTTGTCTGGTTTTAACAAAGATCTCTATCATGTTTCTGTTGCCTACAAATTAAATTGCTTTGCTGGGATGCTTTTTCCTAGTATTTTTGCTGTCTACTCCCCCTGCTGATTTTTAATAGTCAATGCATAAGTAATGTATACTATAGCTTTCTGTGATTGCTGATGTATTTTCTTCTGGCAAAAGTGATGCTGGAATGAATACTATAGAATGTTCGCAAGAAATGGCTAAATCTTAAGATTTTTCAGCATGAGTATAAGATGGCTCAGGAAAGATATAAATGCTTAATTTTGTTGAGAAGAAAGCAAAAAGTTGGAAAAGGCGTTTTAAGTTTGTGAAGAGCAAAGAGCAAATAACAGTAATTTTCTTTAAAATATTAAAAACTTATTGACATAGTCAGGTAAGAGTTAAGAGTTAATCAACATACTTAAAGGAAAACTCTAAATTTTTAGAAAAGAAAATATCACTCATAAATAAAGATACTCAACTTACTGATGCTTTAAGTTTGCTCACTGCTTTTTCATCTACTTTATAAAAGTAGATTTGGCCAAGATTTATGTAGTTTACATATAGAGCCTTAAAGTTAACATGAAGAATTGGAAGTGGTTGTTTTATGTTCACTGTTTAAAAAAATACTTTATTTGCTTTTAAGTAATAATAGAAGGGAAGCACTTTTTACCAGATATTTTTATGTTTAATTAAATAGTAAAGCCCTTAATTTTAACCCCTTAACTTTAACTTTAAAGCAGTAAGGATTACTGTAAATCTTAATTTATCTCTTTTGTCATCAACTTGGCTCCTATATTGGTATTTAATGGCAGTAAGCTTAATATCCTTAAAATAATTAATTATCAAAAACTTTTAATTTTGTGACTCAATAAAGTAGTTGTTCCTTGAGAATTGCTTTCGGTCATTAAAATTTTGATTTAATTATAGGATAGTGGTAACTTCTGTCTCAGAGTGTTATGAACTATGTCCTTTTTTTTTTTTTTAATTTCAAAATGTAGGGCTTGGCCAAAATAAAATAGTGCTTTTCCCAATATATGAATAGTTTAAGCATGTTGAAGAAGGTTGCATGCTCAGTTGTGTCCAGCTCTTTGCAACCCCATGCCCGCCAGCTTCCCTTGTCCGTGGGATTTCTCAGGGAAGAATTCTGGAGTGGGTTGCAGGAATCAAACCCACATCTCTTGTGCCACCTGGGAAGTCCAGATTAAGCACATTTGCCCCTAAATAGCAAGGATAATAATGTTTTTACTCAATTTTAAAAGATTCCTGTGATATTGACAGAAATAGCTGTCTCTGTGACTATGTGATAATCATAGATTGTAGCTATTCCTTAAGATACACATAATTATGGCAGATATGAAACACCCATAATGATTTCCACTAAATCCATACAATATTATATAAAATATGATTTTCTCTTTTTCCAGAAAGAGATCAATACTTTAAAACTGCAAATAGCTTGGCTTTATTTTGTGACAGCATAGCTTTCTCTACCGGGTTGTAATACTGTGGCTGACTAGTGGTGATAGTTGAATTGACACTATTAGTCTGAGATCTTTCTGGGAAGTAGAGAGAGGGGTAGCCTTGCCTGCATTTTGATACTCACATTAGTTTTAAAAGACATTTTAAGAAAGCATTTTCTTTGGTTTACTCTAACAAGGACTGAGATGAGTAGTGAGCCTTCGTATTTGCTTAAACAACAAACATTTCTGCTTTGTTCATTGTGAAATTAGTTAAATTGGATTACCAACTGCAATGGTGTTAACTTTATTATCCTTTACACTTAGGAAAATACTTCATCTTTAGTGAAGTATTTTGTTGTTGTTGTTGTTATTAATGTCCTGGGATTTTTGTTCTTGTTTTGCTCTACTTTATGTGTGATGAGGATGAATGGCATTTACATTTCTCCTAAGTTATACACCAATGCTTCTGGCAACTTTGTAGAGTAGAAAGGACATAGATGTTTTTTGTCAGGAAGGCTTGGTTTCAGATTCCAGCTCTGCTGCATTCTACCTAGTATTTTGAGCAACATGCCTCGCTTCTCTGAATTTCAATTTCTTAATTTCTAAATGGATATAATAAAAGGGGAAAATAAAATTGAAAGATTGTTACGACCATCAGATATATAGAAAATTCAATTTGGTGAATAGTGTATACTGGGTGCTCAATAAATTACATGTAATTTATTCTATCCCTCAACTGTATTGGAAAGGAGAGATTAAGAAAAGCTGTATGTCAAATACTCCTTGTAATATAAGAACATAATATTTCTTAAAGAAAAATGTGACTTTTGTTCTGTAATAGATTTGGAGTTAGTGTTCTCAGACTTCCTGTGTACATTCATAACTATGTTATGTTATGTATGTATGTTATGTATGTTAAATATTTTTATTTAAAGCATTTATTTTTAAAAGGTAAGTGTCCACAAGAGTGCCTCATCTTAAGCAAAGAATTACATAAAATCATGGATTTGATGTTCTAGTTATAATTGTTTTTAATGTACATTGAAATTAATTTGTAACAAAATGAGAAAGTTTTCATCCACACTGCATTACAGACAACAGGCATACTTTTGGTTATACTAGTCTAAATTGGCAGTAAGAACCATTTGGGGAGTCGTTTTTGGTTAGAAAGATATGTCTGTTTTAAACAACCTTGGTTTTTCTTCTCTGCCATTAATGAAATCTCCCTACTAGAGGAGAAAACGCCAGATTTCAGACAGAATGGTCTCTGGATTTAGAGCACTCTCCCATAGTCAGATTGCCATGGTTAGATTCAGTCTCTGTCTTTTACTAAATTTAAATGGGACAATTTACCTTTTATGATTCAGTTTCCTCATCTGTTAAATAGTTGCTGTGATGATTCCATGAATTGAAAGATAAGAGTTATCTAGACAAGAGTCAGGAACATAGTAGGTGCTTAGTAATGTTGAGTCCTTTATATCCTTCTATAAAGGAATATCATCTATCTTTTCTTCTTTCGTGGGTTAAGGGTTAGAGAAGGTGTTTGTTTGTGATCCTGATACTTAAGCTTCCAGTGAGCTTTTGAGAGAGAATGGTGGCCTAATGATGTTGTGAACCACATAGGACTATTGCAATGTTTCATTTGCTCCTCTCTCTATCAGTGACTTTTCAGTGGAGTTTACCTTCTGTTTCTTTGTGTAATTTTATAGTATAGCCCATCAAAATGGCCAGAGGTTTTATCTCAGAATACCTAAAACTCTCTAAGCTGTTTTCTAGCAGAAATACCTAAAACAGTGGATAATAGTCCAGTGATTTTTTTTTTCCGTAAATTGATGCACCCTGTCATTCCTCTGAATGAGACTGAAAGTAACCCAGTCACAGAATTTCTTATTTTATTTTTTTTTTTTTTTTTTTTTTTTATTTTTTTTTTAAGCGGGGGCAGATAAGTTTTATTATTATTAGATATATTGATTTTGAGGTACTGATAAAATATTTGGCTATATCCATCAAGTTTTTTTTTTTTTTTTTTTTTAGATTACATTTTTTTTTTTAATTTTATTTTATTTTTAAACTTTACATAACTGTATTAGAATTTCTTATTTTAATATTTAATGTTAAGAATAATATATTCAGGACATAGCTTTCTAGGGTCTTAGCAGCTTAACCATCTAGTGTATGCAAACATTTCCTTGCTCTGTCAGCTGAGAAAGCCTAAAGCAGTGGCACCCCAGGGGCACTGAACACATCTAACAGCCTCATCTTGGTTTCTAATACCCTTCTCCAGCAGAAGGTAGCAGGACTCTGCGGAGAAGTAGCTGATTCTAGAACTGGTGCAGGAAGTCAAGCTGGCGCATGTGTAGTGCCAGAAAATAAGGAGGTACTCAAAGAAGTGTTGATGGGAGCACGGCAAAGGGGCACAAGAGCAAACTGAAAAAGCTCCCAGTTCCCAGCTGGAATTACTTGATTGAGAAACTGGGATGATAACCCAGGGTATAAAACAAATATCCATGAGTTCATACTGATACAATTTATTGAATAAATAATTAAATGAGGGAGAAGAGACAAATCCACCATCCAAATAATTTATGTAGATACTCTGCTCTCAAGGAGAAAAAGCGTAACTCCTCGCTGCTTAACTGTGGGCTGGGCATACTGACCTCCTTCCAAAAAAGCACAATGTGGAAAAAGGGAACAGCACCTGTACTGTAGAAAAACCTGACAAATACACACTTCCTCACCCAGTGATCAAAGCGGACAGCAGTTCTGATAAGTCAAGTTGTAGTTGATGACCTTGATATGATCTGATGAAAATGGTACTAACATTGGTGTTTCCTACAAAAAATCATATAACCCCACTCTAAACACGAGAAGAACATCAGCTAGTTCTTAGTTGAGGGACAGTCTACAAAATACCTGACCAGTAACTCCTTGAGACTATGTGAAAGTCATCAAAAACAAGGAAAATCTGAGAAACTGTCACAGCCCAAAGGAGCCGAAGGAGACATGATGATTAAATGCAATGGGTCCTGGATGGAATCCTGGAACAGAAAGGAATATTCAGTGAAAGCTATGGAAATCTGTGTGCACTTTTATTAATAAAAATGTTTCAGTATTGGTTTAGTAATTAGGACAAATGTGCCCTATAGTAAGATATTAGTAATTGGAGAAAGTGGGTGTGGGACATATGGGAACTCTCTGTACTTATCTTCACAGTTTTTCTGTAAAAAAGAACTTTTCTGAAATAAAAGGGTTATCAAACAAACCGTCCAGTAGGGTCTGTCTGGAATATTAATCTCCTCTATGAAGTCCTTTCCAGAGAAGGCAATGGCACCCCACTCCAGTACTCTTGCCTGGAAAATCCCATGGATGGAGGAGCCTGGTGGGCTGCAGTCCATGGGGTCGCTAAGAGTCAGACACGACTGAGCGACTTCACTTTCACTTTTCACTTTCATGCATTGGAGAAGGAAGTGGCATCCCACTCCAGTGTTCTTGCCTGCAGAATCCCAGGGATGGGGGAGCCTGGTGGGCTGCCGTCTCTGGGGTTGCACAGAGTCGGACACGACTGACGCGACTTCACAGCAGCAGCAGCATGAAGTCCTTTCTGTCCTATCTTTCCCCATATCTCCCATCCTGAAAAAAAAAAGTGTTAGTCGCTTAGTTTTGTCCACCTCTTTACAACCCCATGGACTGTATGTAGCCCATCAGACTCCTCTGTCCAGGGGATTCTCTAGGCAAGAATACTGGGGTGGGTTGCCATTCCCTTCTCCAGGGGATCTTCACAACCCAGGGGTTGAGCCTGGGTTTCCTGTATTGCAGGAAGATTCTTTACCATCTGAACCACCAAGGAAGCCTATCTCCCATCCTAGCCACTCCTAACTGAGTATAATGTCTTTTCCCTTTGATCTTCTGTGGGACTTTAGTTCTGTTAACTCTCTGTACAATAATTTTTCTTTGTTTTCTTCCCATCACATGATACATTCGGTTGTTAGCCTTATTCATTTTCCAGCCCCCACTACATGGGACACAAAGCTGTGCTAGACAGATGCTCAGTAAACATTGGGTGAATTGTCTGAATGGTATTCTGGGGGTGATTCTTGAAAAGCACCATTAAATGGTTTTGGTTCTCAGTGCTGTGGGAATCATCACTAATCAATCTCAAGGACTAAGTTTATTTTTACTCATCTAAGCCCTAAAGCTTTAGAAGATAAAAATTCTTCCTTTATTTAGCTTCAGTTTTACTGGTTGTCAGAGTCTTTGCAAGGGAGTTACTGAACACTTACTCAGATAATTGAAGAAATTTATCATAATTTTTCTAATTATCACTTGAGTGGAATTAATAGAAATAAAATGTAAAAATACTCTGTTTCTGCCTTCCACTTAGTGTTTTGATGGTTTTGGTAGTATTTAGCATGGTCAGTATTTCAAAGCATCATAGTTAGTATTATTCATCTCAGACTCAAGCCGTAGGTGTTAGAACTAAAAGAGGCAGAAGTGGGGACTTCCCTGGTGGTCCAGTGTCTAGGATTCTCCTTTCCTGGTGCAAGGGGCTCGGGTTTGATTCCTGGTCAGGGAACTGGGCCCTGCATGCTGCAGCTGAGACCCAGCACAGCCAAATAAATATAAAAAATAAAGAAATAAAGGAGGTGAAAGTGATCGTTTGTCTGACTTACCTAATATCAGTTGGAAAATGAGACCCAAACTCGTCCACCTCTACCTGGGTAATTAGAGTTTCTTGACTCCTTATGTAGTTCACTGTCGTTTGCAGTTTTGTACGCAGTCTTTATCTCAGCTTGTTTTCATAAATTGCAGGAGGGAGGTACATTTTTTCTTTTCCTTTGAATGTGTTAGTGGAATACAAGCCATGTTTCTGGTAAGCATATGGATTCAGTTAACTCTTCAAGTATATAACCAATGAGTTTTCTACCCAGCCACTGGGAGT
This sequence comes from Bubalus kerabau, assembly GCF_029407905.1. Taxonomy (NCBI): domain Eukaryota; kingdom Metazoa; phylum Chordata; class Mammalia; order Artiodactyla; family Bovidae; genus Bubalus; species Bubalus kerabau. The sequence continues at coordinate 22,175,507 of NC_073641.1, forward strand.
ACTGATGAGTTCTGTATGGCTTTAAGCCCAAACCTAGTGAGTGTCAATGTATTATTTTGTAGTTGGTCATATAAATTCGTAGTGTATGTGTGGCATTGGTTAATGTAAATGCCATTCTCCGCTTTGAATTACAGCCTTAGAGTCTGTACCTGTTAGTTGATGCCTTATAGGAAAGTGGGTTTTCTGTTATTGAGAGTCCTGATCACTTCCCAATAAAAAATCTCAGTCCATCATGCTCATCAGAAATTATAGCATAGTTTATAGTGAGTTTAGTCTCATCTCATTTAAATTAAAAGTTTGTATTAATACTATACAGGTAAAAGCCATACAAGTCATAGTGATGGCCTTAAGCTATTCTCTCTTCTCTGTATCTGTTGTAGCAATAACATTCTTATTATAGGTTTGTTCCCAGTAAAAATGACATATCTGGCTTTGAATATTAGGCTTCCCAGATGGTGCTAGTGGTAAAGAACCTGCCTGCCAGTGCAGGAGATGTGAGAGATGTGGGTTCAATACCTAGGTTGGGAAGATCCCCTGGAGGAGAAAATGGCAACCCACTCCAGTATCCTTGCCTGGAGAATCCCATGCACAGAGAAGCCTGATGAGCTACAGTCCATGGGATCACAAAGAGTCGGACACGACCGAAGTGACTTAGCGTGCACGCACGTCTGAATTCTATCCCTGCCAGCCTGAGAAGAAAGGGTATGCTTGTTGGGTTTTTGCCTGTTGGGGAGTATACTGTGCAGATTTACCCAGGCAGCTGGGAACCCAGGCTGTTGGGTTCCCGGCAGCCTCTCTGGTCTGCTGCACTGTAATCCCCATGGTGGCAGCCTCTGGCGTTTATTGCTGGCAAGCAGTGTGCTTGCAGACATAGGCACCATAATAGGAAACTTCTCAGCCTGTCATAAACAGGCCTGGAGAGTAGCAGGCACAGGCCTGACAGGGATGTGTCCATAGCAACCAGGCAGAGATGAGGCTGATGTCGTGGAGTAAGTCCAGGCTGATGTCTGTCTTCTTCATTTCAAAAAATAACTGGCTGATTTTTAAGGCTGCTTTCCATTGTTGGCATAGCAGTGTTTTGGTCTCTTTGTCTTTGTTTTAGACTGAAATATGAATAAAGACGTCTTATATGATGCTCTCCAAAATATTTTGAGAGGATATATCAAAGTATTTTCCTTTTGCTAAGTCTCCTAATTCTACCTGATCATTCCAGTCCATACACATTAGAAAGAAAGAACAGCTGTTTCATTACAGTGGAAAATTATTTTTTTTAAGAATCATATACAAATAAAATTATCATGTGTATGTCTAAAGAATTATAAATTATACTGAACTACACAGAATTACAAAGAAAAGAGCATTTCTTAGTAAGGCGACTTTTCGTTGTTTATGCCTTTACATCAAGTTCAAGTTGTAGAAAAAGGGTATATTCTTTGACAAAAAAAGATTCTATTCTATACTTGCTAGGTTTCTTTATCAAGCTTCAGAAAAATAATGAACTGCAACTTTAACTATAATGACTTTGTTGCAAGAATTTAGGAATGGGCTTTAATAGTTTTTAATAAAGAGGTGGAAACGCTTTCATGGGCGCTTTAAATATTTGTGTGTCATTTCACTATTTGTAAGGAACCCTTGTTTAATAAAAGAGGTTCAAGACTGCAAAGGATGAAAAAAGCTGTAAATTTGTTGAGTATATAAAAATTTAGATAGACTTAAGAGAAAGTCTTGAACTTTTATTTATTTTTTTAAGATTAGGTATTGGGTAGAAATTTGCCAGCTTGCCCCTTCCCTTTATTTACTTATTTTTTTCAGTTATCACTGGTCCTCTTACACTTTGTTTTGAATATTTAAAATCAGTTTCAATAGTACACTCTGATAAGAGTGAAACTAACTAAAATGATCTTTGATATACGTGTTGAATTTCTGCTCTTTGTTTTCTTAATCTTATGTTCTCACTATGGTTTCTTAGCTCTCTATAAGGGTAAGTGATAATTGGGCTTCAAGAAATGTTTTTTACTAGAGGTATTCTTATTTCTTTAATACACATCAGGAAAGATTAGTGTACTTTCTCCTGGAAGATACTGTTTAGGCTTGCTTCTTAATTTTTACATGCTAGCAAGGTAATGCTCAAAATCCTTCAAGCTAGGCTTCAACAGTATGTGAACCAAGAACTTCCAGATGTACAAGCTGGATTTAGAAAAGGCAGAGGAACCAGAGATCGAATTGGCAACGTCCGTTGAATCAGAAAAAGCACAGGAATTCCAGAAAAACATCTACTTGCGTCATTGACTACGCTAAAGCCTTTGACTGTGTGGATCAGAGCAAACTGTGGAAAAGTCTTAAAGAAATGGGAATACCAGACCACCTTATCTGCCTCCTGCAAAACCTGTATGCAGGACAGGAAGCAACAGTTAGAGCCAGACGTGGAACAACAGACTGGTTCAAAACTGGGAAAGGAGTACATCAAGGCTATATACAGTCACCCTGATTATTTAACTTAAATGCAGAGTACATCATGTGAAATGCTGGGCTGGATGAAGCACAAGCTGGAATCAAGATTGCTGGGAGAAATACCAATAACCTCAGATATGCAGATGACACCACCCTTATGGCAGAAAGTGAAGAGGAACTAAACAGCCTCTTGATGAAGGTAAAAGAGGAAAGAGAAAAAACTGGCTTAAAACTTAACATTCAGAAAACTAAAATCATGGCATCCTGTCCCATCACTTCATAGCAAATAGATGGGGAAAAAGTGGAAACAGTGACAGATTTTATTGCCTTGGGCTCCAAGGTTACTGAGGACGATCATTGCAGCCACGAAATTAAGATTCTTGCTCCTTGGAAGAGAAGCTATGACAAACCTAGACAGCATATTAAAAAAGCAGAAACATCACTTTGCTGACAAAGGTCCATTTAATCAAATCTGTGGTTTTTCCAGTCGTCATGTACAGATGTGACAGTTGGACCATGAAGAAGGCTGAGCCCTGAAGAATTGATGCTTTTGACCTGTGATGCTGGAGAAGACTCTTGAGAGTCCCTTGGACTGCAGGTAGATCAAACCAGTCAATCCTAAAGAAATCAACCCTGAATAGTTATTGGAAGTACTAATGCTGAAGCTGAAGCTCCAATACTTTGGCCACCATATGCGAAGAGCCGACTCACTGGAAAAAATGCTGATGCCAGAAAAGATTGAGGGCAGGAGGAGAAGGGGACGACAGGATGAGATGGTTGGATGGCTTCGTTGACTCAACGGACATGAGTTTGAGCAAACTCAGGGAATAGTGAAGGACAGGGAAGCCTGGTATGCTGCAGTTCATAGAGTCTCAGAGAGTCAGACATGACTTAGCTACTGAATGACAACAACAATTTAATTTTTCTAGGTGTGTTAAAGAGCAGGGAAATGATAAAGGGTATATAGTCGAAGAGCCAAAAAAGAAGCGTCATTACATCATTACAGACTGAATATTCAGTCCCTAAAGGAGAGGAATTTGTTCTCTCCAAAGAAGAATTCAATGGAAGAATTACTTCAGCCTTATTTTCAAACATTTTGATATTATCCATTTGCTATGTTTGGTACATATAAATAGTCTTTGATTACACTGATCAGGAAACATCAGTATGTGCCTTATTACCTGATGTAAGATATGATCCTGATGTTGACTTGTCCCTCAAACCTTACATTTCTAACTTAGTCCCAGAAATAGTACCCTATGTGTCAAAATAATTTGTCCCATTTTTAAAGATGAAAAACTGATGCTCAGTTAAACTTGTCCAAGATCCATATGCTACTTAATAGATGTAAAGATAATTTTTTCTAAGAATGTAACATCTGGGGAAAAGGCTGGGAGATAGGAAAACAATGTTTGTTCTCAAGCTGCCTTTTCAAAGTATGTACTAATAACTTTACTTATTTGGTGAGCACTCAATTCCAAAACAGCACGAGTCGTTTTAGCAAAATACCATCCCCAGACGGGAATGCTATTGTACAGCTGATTCCGGTTTTCTTTTTCTCTGTGTCCTGTTGGGACAGGTGTGGAAAGGACCTTCTTAGCTCCTAACCTAAGAAAAGTATAATGGTGGGATGGCTGGCTTTTAGGCTAGGAGTCAGCTCGCAGGCAGGTAGTGAACAGGTCACAGATGTAAACTGAAGGATACTAGGGTCTGTGGATCAGAAGACCAGGTGACTAAAGCAGATCTGACATTCTGAGTTGGCAGGAGATTTGGGGGATATAGAATTGGATGGGACAATTATGGTAAGGAGAGTGGCGGCAGATAGAAAACGTATAGAATGTATTCTGGGAATGTGTGAGCAGGTGTCAGGATTTTTTTTTTAATAACCTGTGTCTATGGAGTTGCCTTGGGGATTTGTTTTCTTATTGGAGCAAAATGAGAAAGGAAGCTGGGCTCCTGGATAGAGTGAAGATTGGAGGAAAGAAAAGTGGAAAGACATGTTAGACAGTGAGAGATGGAAGGGGGTGGGTGGTAGGAGTGCTCTGACTGGGCTGACCTAGGAGCAGGGCTGTCCTTGGCTTCACGTTCATGCCCCCTTCCCACCTCAGGGCTCATATGCTGAAATCTGGTTGGAATAAACCATTGGGACAGTCTTGGAGGGAAAAAGAAATCCCAGGGGACGGCCAGCATGCAGTGTGAGTGTTTTAAGAGAGGACAGTCAGCTGTGGGGATGGGGCAGGAGGGGAGGGCAGGCTGGAGAGGGGAGATTTATAAACGTAGTGTATTTCAGGAGGCGCAAGTCTCTTTTAGCACCAGTAGCTGGCGTCATCTTCACCTGTTGCCTCCTCGAGTCTTGGCCCAGTAGCAGCAGCATGGATGGGTTGTCACATCCAAGAGCTGGGCCATCCCCTGAGGAGCCTGGGATTGAGGAGGTGGGGAAGCCAAAGGACAAGCTGGAACAGCGTGAGGAGAGAGTGGGGTTGACGCACTACTATAGTGATGAATTATTAGATGCCAAGAGAAAAGTGGAGCGGAATAGCTGATGACAAATGTGAACCTTTATGTTGATTCGGCTTTAAATCTCCCACATTCCAGTGAGCTTAGCAATTCCTCTTCAGGATATGAATGCACCCCACGCTAGAGTGGTGACCTCAGATGCTTAAACTGCTTCTACTTCTCTGAGCCTCTGCTTTCTCTGTAAATGGGATTCACAGAAATCTTATCTCACAGGATGGTTATGGGAATTTAAATGCCAACTTATGTCAAGTGCAGAATATGGGGCACACCCATAATAGGTACTGTGACCTATCTTTAGTTGGAATGGGAACTATTTTTACGCTTAAAAGGTGAACTTTATATGCTGCCATATAGGTAACCCAATGCAGCTGGAACTGGAATCAACAGGCCTGGGCAGAGGAGCTCAGAGTGTGCCTTTGAAATCTTGATCCCCATCCTGGTGATTTATGGGCCTCACCAGCTTGCATATGGGATGGCCCACTGCAGTTGTTTACTTTAGTTTTAGCTCGTTACCTAGCATTTGTGGGTAGCATATTTTTATTTACGCTCTCACTGACCACTTAACCACCATGACTTTGAAATCATATGTATGAAGCCAGCCACAAAAGAAACATTTATTAGTGTGGTGAGGGTCTCACATGGCTCTTCTACCCACTTTGTCTACCAATTGTCTAAGAATTAGACTTTGCTTTTTCCCTCACCCTGGATGACCTCAAAGACCCCTCCAAGTAATTTTTCTGATTGTGTGGAAATACTGAGATTTTGACTATTAAAGTGTCAAATATCAATCAATATCAGGTGACTAGATGTCTCTTCTTGGGGAACCAGAAGAAACACAAACCCAAAATAGAACCCTGTAATCATGGCCCAGATTTAAATTTACAGTCAAGCCGAGAAACAGAGGAATGGATGAAATGACCTTGAACGTAGTTCCAGCCCAGATGGGCCAGTTCCAGTCTGAGTCATGGGTCTGACACTAGCTGTCGCCAGAGGGAGAAGAAATTCCCCAGCTGGGTAGTTATAAGAGTTGAAAATGAGTCACTGACTAGGTGATTGATCCCTTTCCATTTTCCACTTGTCGTTAGCCACTTTGCAGAGAAACTTTGGTATGTTTAATCAAAAAAGTTTCTTTTCTTTTTTAATTCCAACAATCCTTAGCAATGAAAGAGATTTGTCAGATCAACCTGTTCACTACCTTCATTATAGACAAGTTACAAAGGCACAGGAAAGTTAAAGTGACACGGAACAAGACGATCCAGTCTTACTTTTGGGGAGACTTCTGTCTTGTGGCAAGTAAAAATTTTTTATTGCTAGACAAGACCCTGATTTCAGTCTTTATTGATATTATCACTTTTGAAGGAAATTTTTAGTTTGATGTATATTTTGCATTTGATCCTTGACTTTTCTCTAGGCCAGATTATGATTTTCGTGTGAGAATAAATCAGTCTTTTATTACTGGTGTTTTGTACCTTTTGACTTCAGGTAACTTCAATCCAGTAAGTAGACTTTCACTAAGGAAATTTTGTATTTGCCTGGTTACTGTAGGCCACCAATCTGCTCCAAAGGCTCTGATAAGTGAAATGAGACTTTTATATATGTGCATTTGTATTCAAATATATAAGATAGAATACATGCATACATACATACATACAAAGCATTGGACATACAGATTAAAAATATAGCTAGCCATGTAATAAGCATATTGTATGTTAATGAATGATAGAGTAATTCATGGGGTTCTGGTCCTGTAGAGGAGTTCAGGAGTTCAATACTAAGGACCAGAATGATTGGGAAGCATCCCAGACAAAGTGCTACTTATGCTGGATCTTGAACCCTAAAGGGTTCCTACAGATTGCCAGTGAGAGAAGAGATGACACTCCAGGGCCTGGACGAGGCAGGGTAGGGTGGTACACTCTTGCACATTTACCTTATTGTCGGCGGGGTGGGAGTGAGTGTTTTGGATGAGTGAGCCTTTCTCAAAGAGAAAATCTGATTAGAGGAACAGAGGCAGGTGTGAGAAATGTAGATTGGGGTGCTGCAATGTAAAGTGCCCTAAGTGTCAGAGTGAGATGTTTGCACATTGCCCTGTAAGCCCTGAAGAGCCCTTGCATTTTATTACCAGGAAGATATTACAAGGAAAATAACAAAATGATTTTAGAAAGATAAATCTGATGGTGGTATGCAGGATGGATCATATTGAGGAGAAATAGTAAAAGCAAAAAGAATGCATTAGGAAATTAGGCATATAAGTGATGAGGGACTGAAATAGGATAGAAAGGGAAAGAAAGGAATGGTTAGGAGAAAGATTATAGGAAAGGTGACAGGATATATCAGACTTCAGGGGAGGCACTGCAGCCAGAGGGAAGGATGAAATTCTCAACCCAGGTAATAACAGAAAGAATAATAGTTGGAAAGCCAGGAAGAGAAGGTGATTTGAAGAGAGTGGGGTAAAAGATACAGCAGCTAAATCTTTAGACCTGAAATTGGAGTGAAATTACATATCTCAGTAGAAATGTCCTATAGGCCTTCAGTTGCCAGGACTGGATTTCTGGTGAAAAGACAGGCAACCTGGGAGCTCTCTGTACAGACTTCATGGTTAAGACCTTAAGGCTTGTCTGTAAAATGGGAATAATAGAAGTACTCATTAGATTGGTGTTAGAAGTAAGTGAGATAATACCAGGTAAGTATTCAGCAATATTCCTAGCACATGCGTGTGTGCTCACTCACTCATAGACACTAAATAAATATTTATCAATATCGATCGATAAATATTAGCTATTACTATTGTTTACTATGAATTTTAGGGAAAGACAGTTTTTTGAATTATTAGAACTGTTATTATGGAAGCTATACTAAAGTCACCTGTTTGGTGTGTTTTCGTAACACCCCAAATGTTCTGATTCACATGCTTGCTCTCCTACCTGTTAAGGGAAAGTGACAGCCCAAACTATAATTGCTCAAGCTTAACTGTTGATCACTGTAAGACCTGGAGTGTTCTTGTTATTTGTGTGAATAGTTAAGGAGGTGAACTACTCTTCTGTTTATTGCAACTTCCATAATAAAGTCCCTGAGCCATATTTTTGTCTTTGTTTGCTGTGTCCAGAGTCAAATCAATTTTGACGGCTTTATAAAGAGCTTTAGAAAAATGGTATTAGTTCAGTGGAAGCAAATGATCACTAGCTCAGTGTTTTAAAACTGCATTCACTCATAGTAGAAGGCACCTCCACAAAAGTGGAAGAAATCCAGAGAGGTGGACCCTCTGGATTGTGAATTGTAGAACTCCTGTCTGGGTAGAAGGTTGGACTTGATATCTTCAAGGGAGGTTTCCACATGGATGACCCCTGCAGGATCCAGGCACTGTCGCGTGTTTGGTGAGCCCACTGCATCTCGTGTGTGATGGACCGCTTCTCTCGTAGGGCATTAGGCTTGCATTTGGAAGATCAAGAAAAACAAACTTTGTTGTCTGTTTCTAGTTGTAGTAGTTTATTTTGTTTTCCCCTATTATATTTATTCCTACAGGCAAAATACTTTATGTTTTCCCTTCTTAAGGATATAAATATAGAAAGGTATTTTAGAAAAATAGTGGTCAAGGTGGTTAATGCCAAGCTTTATTGATGTGTGAATAAAAATGAGTTAAATTATTTTTTAAACTACTTTTTCAGGTCTTAGTTCTTTCTTAGAAGGAGCATTCAGGTTCATCTTATTTTATCAGCAATTAGAAAAACCTAATTTGTTTTTGATATATTTTAGTGCCAGTAATTTAGTCTTAAGCTATAAGAATGCTGCTGCTAAGTCGCTTCAGTCGTGTCCGACTCTTTGCAACCCCATGAATCATAGCACGCCAGGCCTCCCTGTCCATCACCAACTCCCGGAGCTCACTCAAACTCACGTCCATCGAGTCGGTGATGCTATCCAGCCATGTCATCCTCTGTCGTCCCCTTCTCCTCCTGCCCCCAATCCCTCCCAGCATCAGAGTCTTTGCCAATGAGTCAACTCTTTGCATGAGGTGGCCAAAGTATTGGAGTTTCAGCTTTAGTATCAGTCCTTCCAATGAACACTCAGGACTGATCTCCTTTAGGATGGACTGGTTGGATCTCCTTGCAGTCCAAGGGACTCTCAAGAGTCTTCTCCAGCACCACAGTTCAAAAGCATCAATTCTTCAGCGCTCAGCTCTCTTCACAGTCCAACTCTCACATCTATACATGACCACTGGAAAAACCATAGCCTTGACTAGACGGACCTTTGTTGGCAAAGTAATATCTCTGCTTTTCAATATACTATCTAGGTTGGTCATAACTTTCCTTCCAAAGAGTAAGCGTCTTTTAATGGCTGGAATCACCATCTGCAGTGATTTTGAAGCCCAAAAAAATAAAATCTGACACTGTTTCCACTGTTTCCCCATCTATTTCCCATGAAGTGATGGGACCAGATGCCATGATCTTAGTTTTCTGAATGTTGAGCTTTAAGCCAACTTTTTCACTCTCCTCTTTCACCTTCATCAAGAGGCTTTTTAGTTCCTCTTCACTTTCTGCCATAAGGGTGGTGTCATCTGCATATCTGAGGTTATTGATATTTCTCCCGGAAATCTTGATTCCAACTAAAACACCTAAATAAGACATATTACTTTAATAAAAATATCGCCAGCTGTGTTGCTAGATTCTATTTTGGTTTTGTTGTCTTACCTTTCTTAGGCTTTCACATTAATAATTTGCTCTGAAGAGGGAATTTTCATCTGTTCATCCTTTCTATTGAGCTATTCTAAAAACATATTAAAAGATTTGGATGAAAGTGGTCTATCCTAATGTAATACATTAGAGAATATGTATCCACTCCCGTCTTCTTGCCTGTAGAATCCCAGGGACAGGGGAGCCTGGTCGGCTGCTGTCTATGGGTCACACAGAGTCGGACACGACTGAAGTGACTTAGCAGCAACAGACATTCAACACTCTTCCATCTGGCAGCCTTCCTTATCCAGTCTGTGAAGAACTGGAGGAAGGGGTTGGGGGTTACTGTCCCTCAACAGTAAAAAAAAAAATTCATTTCATGGACTTAAATTTTCTTGCGTTTAATCCATAGGACTGTCTTTCTCCTTATTTATCCTTCTCCAAATCTACCCCTCACCTGTACTTCACCATCTCCACAAATGGCACAAATATCCTTTCAAAGCTGAGAGTCTAAGAGCTAATTCTTCTTATTTCTTCACTTCCAGTGGTTCAAGTCTTATCAACTCTTCCTCAAGTGCTTCTTCCTCTTCTATCTGCGTTTGCTTCTCTGTGTACCATCCTCTATAGAGACGATTTTTTAAAATGTAAATCACTTGGTGTTACTCCCTGTGCCAAACCTTCTGGTGGTACCCCACACCCTCCAGAAGGCTTGCAGGGACCCGCATGATCTTGCCCTGATCCACCTCCCATTTCATTCTGCATATGTATCCTTTGTCATGCTGGCTGTTTTCTTCCAGCCCTTGCTCAGCATACTTTGCATCAGTATCTTGTCTCAGATATTACCTTCCTGACTATTTAGTGGTCTACCACCATGGCATCATGTTACCTCCTTTTCTTTCATCCAACATGTTTGTCACTCATTTTTTTGTCTGCTTGTTTTTTGTCTTTTGGCCCCAAGAGTCCAAGACCTCCATGAACAGAGAACTCTTCTGTCTTATTCATTACTATATCCCTCAGGTGGCTCAGCAGGTAAAGAATATGCCTGTCAGTGCAGGAGACACAGGAGGCACGGATTTGATCCCTGGGTCGGGAAGATCCCCTTGAGAAGGAAATGGCAACCCACTCCAGTGTTCTTGCCTGGAGAGTCCCATGAGCAGAGGAGCCTGGTAGGCTACCGTCCATGGGGTCACAAAGAATCAGTCACAACTGAGCATGCACGCAGCAGCTCCTGAATATGTTTTGACAGGTTACACAATTGGAAAACTACCATCGTAATCTAGATACAAAATATTTCCATTGCCCCAGAAGTTTTCTCTTGCTTCTTTGTGGTCATTCCCCTCCCCCTGCTCTCAGTAGCTGTCAACCAGACCTGACTGTCCCTATCTATAGTTTTGCCTTGCCAGAATGTCATGGATGAAATCACACAGTGTATATATTTTCTCCGTAATTAGCAAGTTCTCTTTCATACAAGATTATTTTTGTAGAAGCTTCATTTATATGAGGTTTGTGGAAACATTCGTTGCCTTAAGTGTTCTTCAGTGAAACAAAAGTCCTTAGTAGATATGATGATGATAATAGGTGGTGGTGGTGATTGGATTTACTACTTAGCTGTGAACATAGAAAACTCTGTATCTCCTCTGTATAATTCAAACTGTATTAACAATGATAGGATACTATGCTAACATTTAATGAGATAATGTGTAAGAGAAATTTAAATAAAGATATCATCATATCGGTGTCCTGTTATTTCATCTTTAGGGAACCTTTCAACAAAAATAAAGTTTCTTACATCAGAATTTCTTTCTCAATAAACATTAGGTTTTTCTTGTTTTAAATAAAACTAGTGTTTGGTGAAAACTTTCAAACGAGGTTAAAGAGTGAATCTTAGCTTTTCAGATGATTTTTGGTTTCAAAAAAATCAACCTGAAAAAAGCTAAACCCCAGATCAACCAGGAGTTCCTCTTAATCTCAAGTCTCCAAAATATTCATAAGGTATGTTTTTGTGTTCTGAAATGTGATGGCTCTCCAAGAACAGAGCTGTTCTTTAAATCATATTTGGCTCCGTTTATCACTAGAGGGCAGTAAATACAAACAAATTTGGTATATTTACTTGTGTCATGGTTGGTTTTGCACTATTAAGCAAAGAAAATATAGTTTTAATAATGTAAAAAATACATAATAAAATTCTGTTATTTGAAATACAGATTGTCAGTTAATTACAGATCATTGTTTGTCTCCAGAACTATTTGTAAGGCATACGAAAGCAAAAGAGCACTTAGTGATTTTACAGACAGTGGTTTGCAGTCGTCATTGTATTCAGTACCTGAAGTTTAATCTTGCCTCAGAATTCTTTGTTTATAGCAATTAGATTTGCATATCTTAAGCTGAGCAGTATTGAATAGGTGAGCCTACTCTATGTAGATTTGTGTCTTGATTAAAACTCCCAGAACTTCAATACTAAGTAGAAAGGTGTAAAATAAATGTAATTGATTATAGGATAAACTATTTTAAGATGTGCATCTTACCAAAAACAGTGCTGTTGCCAGGAATATCCCTTGGTTTGGAGACATCTAAGAGTCAATAACACTACTTTAAATAATTTGTAAATATTTCAAGCGTAATAATAGATTGCGTTCCCAGGGACTGTAGCCCACCAGGCTCCTCTGTCCATGGGATTCTCCAGGCAAGAATACTAGAGTGGGTAGCCATTCTTTTCTCCAGAGATCTTCTCGACCCAGGATTCGAACTCAAGTTTCCTGCATTTCAGGCAGACTCTTTCCTTTTGAGCCATCAGGGAAGCCCCATCTTAGAATTAATTATGTTAATAGACATATTGCTTATAGACTCTAGGGTAAATATGGATTAATGCCTGAAATACTTTTTCTTTTGGCAATTTGGAGTACTCTGAAGCCAGACAACCTGGGTTCAAATTCTATCCCTGCTATTTGGCTTTGTGACCTTGGCCAAGACACTGAAACTTCTAAGCCTCAGTTTCCTCACAGTTTGGGTTGTTTTTCTTTTTCCCTGTTCAAAAATGTTTTATTTTTGTTGACCTCCGTTGCAAAGGCAGTGATACCAGCATGTGTTAGTATATCGAAGACTTCAACTCCATGACCAGAGTTGTAAATATCCTGAAATAGTCCACAAATGTTGATTGCTTGGGGTATTGCTTGAGGACTAAGAAAGAATGGAATAAAATAGGAGTGGCCTCTAGAGATTCTGAGGATTATTATTAGAAAAAGAAAACTGAATACTGAAAGAAATTATATATATTTTTTCTACTCTGGCACACACACACACATACAGACACGCGCTTGTTCATATATAAAATCATTTGGATGTTTGAGAGGAGCAAATTACTAATCAGGAAGCCTGAGGTTCCCTACGCATCTGTGTCTTGTTCATATAGCACTTGCACATATAAGTACGTCTCACTATCAGGTGAGGCTGCCAGTCTCTCTCTTTGGGCACCAACTCCTCACTAGTTAGTAGGTGGAGTCAGCGCAAGGATTAAGACTGAATGAGTCCACTCCTAAATTCATACCATTTATCATAGTTTGGATCAGCCTAATTATATGGCAAGATATTCATCCACCATGAAGAGCAAAGACTAAAGAGACCTGGACTTGTGTCTCGGCCCCTCCACGTCCAGGGCAAGTTATTGACCATTTAAGAGTGTCTGTCTTTTCACCTTAAAATGAGGATCATACCTATCGACTCAGGATGTTGCAAAGATTAGAGATAAGAGCTAAATAAAGCTCTTGCTGCATACTAGGTGCCTAGTAAGTGCTGTAACATACTTGTTAACAATTTCCTCATTAGAATGATCAGAAACCAAGCCTCATGTATAAACCTGCATCTCTCTGGTTTCATCCATATTTTCTTCTGAGTTGTTTAGATTTCTTTCTTCAGGCTTTACTACTGTGGCAATTGGAAGGAGCATCTAGTCTGTTTTTTATAATGGGAAAAATGAAATGAATTTTAATTTAGCTTGGATATTAAAAGATTTCTTATTCCCTAGAAATATGGAAACCTTCCTAAGTACTTTTTACTTGACATTATTATTGTTACTACTACTACTGCGTACTATTACCATTATGTCCCCTACTACAGCAGGTCAGAGAACTACAGTTGAATCTTTTTATGCCTGTGGTTCATTAACAACTTAGGGAAATATGAAGAAAAAATAACATATCTTTCTTGCCTCAAGTGTCTTCCACCCTGGTTGAGGAGGCAAAGTTCAAAGCAGTTGACACAATTAGAAAAGTGATTCTTAACACTAGGAACATTGAAGAAATTTCAGGTACACTGGTGGCAGAGTACTCGTGGCTTTTCATGGACAAGAGCCAGGGAGTAACTAGTCTCTGGGATAGTCCTTCATCAGGGACTATTTTTCTGTGTCCCAGAGACCATTCACAAAGGTAAAAAATTCACTTAGGATTATCTGAGCCTAGAACACAACTACTTTTTACATATAAATGCAAAATGTTTTTTGCATGGTGCTAATCCACAGTACATTTTTGAGTAATGCAATTGCAGTGTAATTTGAGGGAAAAGTGCACTTTGTTCATTTGAAAACCTTTCCAAGAGCCACTCACCATTTTGGAAAAAGATCATCCCTCCAATACAGCACTCCGGTAATTATTTCCATGTTGCTGTCACAGTGATGGTAATTCTCCACATCAGAGGAATCAGAGCACTTAGTGCTCTGTTGCTCAGTCGTGTCTGACTCTGCAACCTATGGACTACAGCCTGACAGAGTCCTCTGTCCATGAAATTCTCCAGGCAAGAATAACGGAGTGGGTTGCCATTCTCTTCTTGGGGGTGGGGCGGGGTTCTTCCCAACCCAGGGATCAAACCCGGGTCTCCTGCATCACAGACAGATTCTTTACCATCTGAGCCACCAGGGAAGCCCAAGTACTTTACATATGTGTACTAATTAAAACTCCCAACAACATAGATAGATGGTATTATTATTATTCTCATTTTCAGATGAGTAAACTGAAGCATGGAAAGTTTAAATAACTTTCTCGAGATCACACAGCTAGTGATAGTAAGATACAACCTTTTACTGTGTCTTTTTTTTTAATGTAGTCGTGTACAAGTGTTTAATTTTGCAGTGTTTAATTTATAAATTACTTTTTTCAACTTTTGTTGTTGGGCCACTAATTCATGTCTGACTCTTTTGTGACCCCTTTATGTTACTGGTAAGCCATTACACAAATTTTTTTAAGTATCTATATAAGGATTGCTTAGTATGCGTGTATATATTTAGTAAAGTGTGTATAAAGAAAGAACATTTAAGAATTTCATTTCAGGATTAAAAAGTATTTGTTACACAAAGAAAGAAGTAACTTATTAATAGTTTGAAATTCATCAAAGAATAAAATAGATTGATTGCTGTTGTTGCTCAGTCACTAAATCAGGTCCAGTTCTTTTCACCCCCATGGACTGCAGCATGCCAGGCTTCCCTGTCCTGCACTATCTCCTGGTTTTTTCTCAGATTTGTGTCCACTGAGTTGGTGATACTATCTAACCTAATCTCATCCTTTCCTGTCCCCTTCTCCTTTCGCCTTCAATCTTTCCCAGCAACAAATAGATTAATAGATGGAAACAAAAAATGGGCAGTACAATAAGGCCAAGAATGGCCCCCACCACCACCCCCTGCCCCTGCCTCAGGGCCTTTGCTGTCCGCAGATCCATCGCTTGACTCCCTCTACCCCTAGAAATCCACAAGACTTGTTCCCTCTATTTCTTCAGGTCTCTGAGCATGTGTCATCTCATCAGAGGCTTTCTTTGATCATCATATAAGAGAAGAACCTTTATCCCTGATACCTCTTACCCTTCTAATCATTTCTTTTTCTCTATTATACCTACCATTACTGACATATGTATTTACGGAGTTAATTGTCGAATGTAAGCTCTGGGTGAAAAACCATTGTTCACACTGCTATACCCCCATATCCAGGAGAGTGTCTGGAATATAATAGAGTAATAAGTAACTTTTAAAGAGTGAGTATAGAATAGTTAAGAGTTTGGTGAAGGGCTGAAATATTTGGTCTTGAGGTGTATTTTGAATGATTTAAATTTGACTTCGAAAGACCAGCTTGAAGTAGATAGAATAAAATATAGGAGGGTACTGATAGTTCCCTGGCAGTCTAGTGGTTAGGATTCCAGGCTTTCACTGCCATGGCCCGGATTCAGTCCCTGGTTGGGGGAACTACTGAGATCCCACAAGCCACAGGGTGTGGCCAAAAAAAAAAGGAGGGCTTCATCACAGGGATGGGTGGAATAGTAGCCTGCTGGGAACAGAGCAAGGGTGGAAAGAGCTTAAACTTAGGGATTAAGGCCAGTGTCAGGCCAGAGCTTCCAGAGGAGTCCAGATATGTTGAAGCAGGTGACACTGAGTTGTCAGCCACTGGCTTTGGAGTGGCAGACTGAGTCTGAGTTTGAGGAAAGTTGCCTGGCAGTTGAGATCAGTAAGCAGGTGGTGGAGAAAAGCCAAAGGACATGAGTAAAGAAGCAATTACAGTGTTTTGAGTCTGATGCATGGAATGAAATGATGCAGTTGGAAGGAAACAAGTATATATATGGATACATGTTATCCTTTTAAAAGGATAAGCCAGGAGTTTACAAATGTAGGCATCTTCTACTGTATAGCACATGAAACTCTGATCAATGTTATGTGGCAGCCTGGATGGGAGGGGGATTTAGGGAGAATAGATACATGTATATGTATGGCTGTGGCCACATAGGGAAAAGGACAGTTTTCAGGACTGGAAAAGGTCAGGGCAGCCACAGAACTGCAAAAGGTCAGTTTTCATTCCAGTTCCAAAGAAAGGCAATGCCAAAGAATGTTCAAACTACTGCATGATTGCACTCATCTCACACACTAGCAAAATAATGCTCAAAATTCTCCAAGCAAGGCTTCAGCAGTACATGAACCAAGAACTTCCAGATGTTCAAGCTGGATTTAGAAAAGGCAGAGGAACCAGAGATCAAATTGCCAACATCTGTTGGATCATTGAAAAAGCAAGAGAGTTCCAGAAAAACATCGGCTTTATTGACTACACCAAAGCCTTTGACTGTGTGGATCACGACAAACTGTGGAACATCCTTCAAGAGATGGGAATACCAGACCACCTGACCTGCCTCCTGAGAAATGTAGAAGCAGGTCAAGAAGCAACAATTAGAACCGGACATGGAACAACAGACTGTTTCCAAATAGGAAAAGGAGTACATCAAGGCTGTATATTGTCACCCTGCTTATTTAACTTATATGCAGAGTACATCATGAGAAATGCTGGGCTGGATGAAGCACAAGCTGGAATCAAGATTGCCGGGAGAAATATCAATAACCTCAGATATGCAGATGACACCACCCTTATGGCAGAAAGTGAAGAGGAACTCAAAAGCCTCTTGATGAAAGTGAAAGAGGAGAGTGAAAAAGTTGGCTTAAAGCTCAACATTCAAAAAATGAAGATCATGGCATTGGGTTCCATCATTTCATGGCAAATATATGGGGAAACAATGGAAACAGTGTCAGACTTTATTTTCTTGGACTCCAAAATCACTGCAGATGGTGACTGCAGCCAGGAAATTAAAAGATGCTTGCTCCTTGGAAGAAAAGCTGTGACCAGCTTAGACAGCATATTAAAAAAGCAGAGATGTTACTTTGCCAACAAAGGTCCATCTAGTCCAAGCTATGGTTTTTCCAGTAGTCATGTCTGGATGTGAAAGTTGGACTATAAAGAAAGCTGAGCACTGAAAAACTGATGCTTTCGAAGTGTGGTGTTGGATAAGACTCTTGAGAGTCCCTTGGACTGCAAGGAGATCAAAGCAGTCAATCCTAAAGGAAATCAGTTCTGAATATTCATTGAAGGACTTATGCTGAAGTTGAAACTCCAATATTTTGGCCACCTGATGGAAAGAACTGACTCATTGGAAAAGACCCTGATGAAGGCTGGAGGAGAAGGGGACGACAGAGGATGAGATGGTTGGATGGCATCACCAATTTGATAGACATCAGTTTGAGCAAGCTCCAGGAGTTGTTGATGGACAGGGAGGCCTGGCGTGCTGCAGTCCATAGGGTTGCAAAGAGTCGGACATGACTGTGTGACTAAACTGAACTGAACTGATGTGTATGGCTGAGTCCCTTTGCTGTCCACTTGAAACTATCACAACATTGTTAATCAGCTATACCTCCAATAAAAAATAAAAAGTTAAAAAAATATAGGCACAGCAATGAAATATTTATCATGATCATCGATGTTATCATCATAGCCTAATATCTATTTATCACTATGTATCAGATGTTTTCAGTGCTTTGCATATAAAGTGAAAGTGAAGTAGCTCAGTCATATCCAACTCTGTTGCAATCCCATGGACTGTAGCCGGCAAGGCTCCTCTGTCCATGAGATTTTCCCAGCAAGAACCCTGGAGTGGGTTGCCATTTCCTTCTCCAGGGGATTTTCCCAACCCAGGGGTTGAACCCAGGTCTCCCATACTGCAGGCAGACTCTTTACCGTCTGAGCCACCAGGGAAGCCTAAGCTTTGCATATAACACCTCATTTAATCCTCATAATAGTTGTCCTAGCTATTTATTGCTATAACATATCACTTCAAACTTTGTGGTTTAGAATATCTATTTTTAAATTATTTTGCATTGTTTTATGGGTTAGTTGGGCTTGGCTCGACATTCTCACGTAAGAATCTGTCATGTGCTTGCAGTCAGATGGTGATGAGGGGTGGAGTCATATACAGGGACAATTGCTTGGATGGCTAAGATAGATTCTTCACTTTCAGGTCTGGCTTGGGGCTGGCATGGCTGGTAGGGCTGGAGATAGCTGAGTATGCCTATGTGCTTGCTCATTTTCTCTGTCTTTCTCTCCTCCCATCTTCTCCCCACCCCCCCAACCACCACCATTTCTTTCTCTGGGTCCCTCTCCCAGAAACCTTTCCATAAACTTAGCATGGGCTTCCTCCTAACATGGCAGTCTCAGAATACTCACGCTTTCTTACAAGGTGGCTCAGAGATCCCAAGAGCACTTTCATGGAGACCAAGGTGAGAGCTGCCAGACTTCCTGTGACAGGCTCCACAGATAGGCCATCCTTTGTTGGTTACCCAAGCCAGCTCAGATTCAGTGTAGGGTCGTGTGGCTCATCAGGAGGCATCTTTGGAGACAGTTACCACAGTAACCAATTTTACAAATGAGGAAACTGACACAGAAGTGAGAGTCTTCCTTGTGGGTTATGCACTAAAGGATTTCAACTCAGAGTCCGTTCTTAGTACTTGAGTGAACTTGGGAAAAGCACTGTCTCTTTAGGTATTACTTTATGTGGATATTAGGATGTTTGGAGGGATGATATTGAAAGTCCTTTCCACTTCTTTCACCCATTAAAGCCTTTGGATTTAGATGATGGGAGTGGGAATGGAAAGGAACAAGAGTAAGTGAAAAAGCCCTGCTGTAGAAGACAGAACTTTGTAACAGTATGGAGGGAAGGTACGTGCTAGACCAGGAATACACCAGGGTTACTCAAGGACTCCGTTGGATTATTACATTAAATATCTAACAGTGGTCAACTCCATGAAATACCTATTGAACAGCAAGAGTCATAGATTTCAGTTTGAGACACTGGAATATGGGCCCACTGAGTGAAATGGGAGTAGTCATAGTAAGAGCTGCTTTAAATAGAAAAAGGACCTACCAATTTTGAAAAAGTCTGAGGTGTCTGGTAGGACATTCCATCAGGAACAGTATCCTTTAGTTATTTGTAAATAAGGTCCTAAATTTCACATTAGAAGAGGTCATTAGAGAGTGTTTGCCCTGGAGAGAGTCTTTGTGTGTATCCTAGATTAGAGGATGAATTGAAGGCAACAAAGGTCAGAGAAGTGGGAGGAAAAACTTCATCAGGAAGCTGCAGGTCCTGCGAGTGAGAAAGAGGGGAGAGAGTGATCAGACTATTGAACACTTCAGAGAAGTTGAGAATGAGAGAATAGTGCAAGAGGAGGACCCTTGCATTCTTCTGGAAGCAGTTTTAGTGAAATATGGGAGTTTAACCTTGTTTTTTGTAGAAGATTTTGGGACTTTGGGAATGAACACATTGATTGGGTGGGAACTGCAGCTGAAGACTTTGGCAGCAAAGGACCAATAGAAGTTCAAAGAGGCAGGGGTGACATGTTTCTGATGAGGGTGTGCTTTCTGAGACTGATAAACCTGATGTAGGAAGACTGAGCAGTCACCACACCGACAAGTTATAGAAACACAGAGAAGCGGGTACAAACTGAGATGGAGGAAAGGTAGACTGGACAGAACGTCATGCTAAAATAGAGCAAAAGCTGCTGCTGCTGCTAAGTCACTTCAGTCATGTCCGACTCTGTGCGACCCCATAGACGGCAGCCCAGCAGGCTCCTCTGTTCCTGGGATTTTCCAGGCAAGAACACTGGAGTGGGTTGCCATGTCCTTCTCCAATGCATGAGAGTGAAAAGTGAAAGTGAAGTCGCTCAGTCGTAGCCAAGGCTATCCCAAACAAAATAGAAAAAATTATTTTTTCCCAAAAGAATTTAGATTTCTTATTTACTTCTTGTAAAAGACCTGATTACTTTTGAGCTCAAGTCTGTATTCTTAAGAGCCACTTTTATACCTTTACACAATCATAAAAATACTCTCTTCTGATCAAAATATAGATCCTGAAATCTGTCCACAGAGCTCTGCATTCTTGAACCATATACAGTGCATTGGCTTTCAGGTTTCCACCCCTCCTTCCAATCAAATTTATAATAAATCATCCCCACCCTTAGATTTTGAAGGTTGTGGCGCTCAACCACATATAACAATTGAAACAAAAGGAGCTAAGAATAGCAATGCCACACAGGTGAAGAAGTGTATCACTTCCATTTATGAATTCTGGACATTAATTCTATTTTATAATTATGCTATTAGGTTGGACTGAGGAAGAACTTCAGTTGTATATGTGTCACCGGGGAAACCACTTGTTTTGGATTTGACAGAAGGAGACAATTAAAATGTCTGATTGCCATTTTTAGAGCAGCTTTTATTTATATAAATTTTTTAGAGCAACTTTTATTTTGAAGACAAGTCAGAGAATATTAAAATTCATAGAAGTGACTCTGAAAGGATTGGCAATTCTTATTTAAGAATGAACTATGAATTCTGCAGAGTTTTATGGTGGTTATTCATCACAATGAGAAGTAAAGCCCATTCATCTTTTCATGCGGCAGCCTCAGCTGTAGGGATACCATTATTAAATGGCGTTTACCAGAGGTGAGGAGAAAAACCTCCTCCCCAGAGGTTCGTCCTTGCCAACCAATCACAGAGCAGCCTGGACCTAGTCCACGCCCCCTGCTCTGATAGACCCAGGAACGCAATGTGATTGGTGCATAGTTGGGGTTTTATGGGAGGGGTTTCTTGTCACTCTTTCTGGCTTCCCTGCAGTTCCTTATTTGGTAGCTTTTGACAGAACTAGTCTTTCTTGCAGCTAAGCATCTTGACATACATAATTCATTAAGCCCTGGAGCTCAGGGAGAGAAAGATGCAGACCCTTAGATCTTTAGATGTTTCTTTATCACATGAATTGTCTTTATTCAGAACAGTGGTTGAATTCTGTTGCATTCTGGAGTTTTACAAATGGCATGTATTCAATGGGAAACCGACTGGATGGGATCTAATGCGAGGCTTTCTTATGTGTACTTAATTACCAGAAAGCTTTAAAAATCTGCATACTCTGTGCTTGTGGAGATTGCTAAGTATCAAGGTTTTGAAGATATACTTATTTTAGAACTTACTCTCTATATAATCAATCAAAAATGCCTGAAGCAAACTATTTACTGTCAGTATCTTGGGGCTACATAAAGGTAAGATTTATTTAGCCTTTGTAAACTCCTGATTACTCTGATTACATAACTAATAATTTTAATAAATTACTATGGAGTAAAGCTTTCTAAGCAATCTTTTCTTTAGACATGAGCTGCAGAAGACATGTGTGTTTTTAGTGGTCAAGATAAGGAGAAATTGTATAACTTTTATTAGTTGTAATTTGTATGTTAAAATAGCTTTTTAATTTTCAGCATTTCTTCTGTTTTATCTTGTATAGATTTGAGTTTTTTTAAGTGTCAAGGTAATTAAATCCATTGGAGATAAATAATTGGGCTAAATTATAACTGGTACATGGGCTCTAATTAGTATGTAGCATTTAAAGTTTATAAAAATTAGTTTATACCTCTTTCTAAAAAGCTGTACTACTTTTACCTGATGAGGTTTTTTTTTTTTCTTCCAACCTTTGGATATAGATGACAATAAAATTGACAGTATTTAATTTTTAGGTGATATTTTATGTAAATGAACACTTGATCTATTTGTAAAACTGAAAGATGTAAATTTATATGATACTGCTATATTTGTTAAATCTCAAAAAATGAATTAGTACACTGCATTTAATAAGGTTATGTTCCTGCTTGGTAAGCTTATTGCATGCCCTGTGGTAATGCTAACCTGGCAATCCTATCTGTTTAATATAGACTTGAGGTGGAAAAACCTTTTTCAGTGCTAAATGAAACATCACTTCAGAAATTGGAGTTTATTCTTGAATGTTTGAGCAAATCACAATACACATTTTTAGAGAATCCTTTTCCATTACTTTAAGGGCTCTCAGATTGAAACATTTTTCATTTTCTTTGTTTCTTTTTTAAAGCAAAATTTCCTCTTTCCTGTGAGATTTACTTGCATTCTAAGAAAACTTATTTCAGTTTTAGTTGTCCAAAGTCATGATTTTCCACCTTCCTTAAAATCTTGATTCCAGATTTTGTCATTTTAATTATTTGAATTTTGCTAGCCATTTCTTGGCTTAATTTTTTTTTTTAATAGAGAAAAGTGTAGAGAGTAATAAAGAAGCATCCCCCTCCCCAGTCTCTCTGGAATTCATTTCTTAGGTTCTAGACAGCTCATATTTGATACTTTTTGAAGGGCTTCATAGTCATGTTATAATTATGGATAATACCTTCGAGAATCTACAGAATTTTAATGCTTTTTGCAGAAATTTTTGCTGGCAGCTTTATGTTTTTAATATTATATTGCTAAAAACACTTAGGAAGGATAGATATACATATATTTAGTCTTATTATGTATTTTGAAAGATTTGTTTTTATGCGGTTAATACAGTGTTTATTTTAGCTTTTAATGCTGGCATCCACCAAACTTGTAGTGTGTCACAGTGCAGCATATTCAAATAATTTTAGCAGAATGGTGTGGGGAAAAACAAGCATTTACTTAATGTTTGACCTTTACCACTGTCTTAATTATATACTAGAAGATATATAATGCACTAAGTAGCACATTGGCATGAGGGGGAAGTACAGGGATTAAATTTGGGAATACTTTAAATTTTTTTTTATTATTTAGTTTTGTTTCCTTTACAGTCTTAAATAAACATAAATTGGATAACTGGAGTTGAAAAAGCAATATTCAATATTCAGTTCAACTGCATTTTCCCTTTCCTTTATGTTTTATATTGCTGCACACAGACATTCTGATGCATAATGAGAACAAAGGATTTGAAAGCATTCACTTAGAGATTTTCCTCTTTATTCTTTGTCGCAACAATAACTCTACATATCATTTCAGACTGTTTAGATCAGAAACAATCAGAATAATTCATCAGTCTAAAATATTTAGAGGTCCTTTTAGAGATATCTAAATGCTCAATTAAATTGTTCTACATTTTGCAACCAGTTCTTTTTGAAAAGCAGTTCTATATTTTGTCTCTTCTAAATCTATAAATTGAGAAAGAACCTAGAAAGCATTCTAGGAAAAATAGATTTTATTACCTTTTCTAATCATTTTCCCCCTCATAGCAGTTTTACAGTTATGTTAATAATTGGTATGTAGTTATCTTAAAATGAGAGAAATTCCACTTGGATTTAAAAATGATTGTTGAGTGATTTAGTTTATTGTTTGTTAGCACATCCAGCTATACACTCCAAAACCAAATTGTAAGAGGAACTACCAGTTGAGGAAGCACTGACGGTAATTTTGGGGGTTATTAATTTAGCTTCCCTTGGACCATATGTCTTATATCAGTAGCAAAAACAAAAAAAGAAACAATTTTGATTCCTTTTAGAAAAGTTCTTTGTGCTATAATTTAATTGACTCTCTGAAAATTGTTTTTAGGAAATCTCCTATACTTTTGGGAAGAAAGAGGTCTGCTTAAAATATTGTGTTATCTAATTATGTTAAAAGGAAATGGTGACTTCCTTGGAGCACCTCCCAAGTCTTGGGAGGGTGATAGGTGTGCAATGAAGGGTTTTTCTCCACCCATGCTTTGGGGTTTTGAACAAAGGGAAAAGGATAGTCTGGGAGTATATGTATATGATGCAAAAATAATCAGCAGAATATAATGTGTCATTTATCAGTCTATACAACAGAATTCTTTCACTGCAATTTTTTGCTTTAGTTATTTGCACCAACTGGCTATTTTGATGAGTTGTATAATCAAACTGCCAAGAAGATTACACTTCATTTTCATGTTCTTCCAGTTAAATACAGTAATTTGTGTGGCATATCTGCAGATACCATGCAGTTTTTCTTCTTGGGCATATGGTAATGTATTCCTTATACCAAATTGCTTACACGTTAGAAAGTAGTTTTGTAGAAAAACTGGGTTCCTATCTGACTGTTCGAGTTGTACCAACTGCCCCCCACCAAGGCTGCAACGTTTTTTTAGTTACATTCAAAGAAATGCATGGAAGGCAGGTGGACAGTGGTTCCTGTATAACAGACTGTAGAATGGCTAGGCTAGTGGCTGAAAATCTTAACTTATTCCCCTGACTTTTAAGAAAGGATTTTGTCATGACCAGGCAGTCCTCTCTGGCCACTTCTATCTCATAGCAGGGACAATTTCAGGTCAAAGAGATATTTCATTAAATATATGTTTCAGAAGTTTAGCAGACTCTCTTGAATATATTTTGCCTAAAAAGTAGATTTTTTCCAGGAGAAAATTTCATTCATCAAACAGATATTTACTTACCTTTAGGCCTTATGCATGGTACTTGAGTTCTGAGTCACTTCAGTTGTGTCCAGCTCTTTGTGACCCTGTGGACTGTAACCCACCAGGCTCTTCTGTCCATGGGATTCTCCAGGCAAGAGTGCTGGAGTGGGTGGTCATGCCCTCCTCCAGGATCTTCCTGACCCAGGGATCTTGTGCATTGACAGGCCAGTTCTTTACCACTAGCACCACCTGGGAAGCCCCTTATGCATGGTTTTTTGTTGTTGTTCAGCCACTCAGTTGTGTCTCCGTCTTTGCAACCCCATGGACCAACACACCGAGGTTCCCTGTCCTTCACCATCTCCCAGAGCTTGCTCAAACTCATGTCCATTGAGTCGGTGATGGCATCCAACCATCTCGTCCTCTGTCTTCCCCTTCTCCTCCTGCCTTCAATCTTTCCCAGCATCAGGGTCTCTTCTAATGAATCAGCCCTTTGCATCAGGTGGCCCCAAAGTATTGGAGTTTCAACTTCAGCATCAGTCCTTCCAATGAATATTCAGGACTGATTTCCTTTAGGATGGACTGGTTGGATCTCCTTGCAGTCCAAGGGACTCTCAAGAGTCTTCTCCAACATCACAGTTCAATAGCATCAATTCTCTGGCACTCAGCTTTCTTTATGGTCCAACCTTCACATTCATACATGACTACTGGAAAAACCATAGCTTTGACTAATCTGACCTTTGTTGGCAAAGTAGTGTCTCTGCTTTTTAATATAGTGACCATTTTCTATATGAATAATACCCTAAATTATTTTTTGGTATTGGTAGGGGAGCTAGATATTTAGGTATATATTTTATGTTGGTTTAAATACAGTTAGCTCTTCCATCCATTCCTGCAATGATAAAAATAAACTATCAGTATAAAAGGCCTAGGAAACCAGGAGATAGAATTCAAATAATATTGAGCATCTACTGTGTGCCAGTGTGAGTTAAATGATCTTACGCATTCATAAATGATAACCTGTGAATTGTTTAGGAAAATATAACTGCATAAAAAATGGGCAGAAAATATTTTTAACACTTGGTAATATCTTTATGAGCTTTCTTAAAAGGTTCCAAATTTTACTTTTTCCCCCAGTGGATCATAATATATAATGCTCAGTGACAATAAGCAAAATGTATGTTTATTTTAAAATTGGTATTTTGCAGTCTACAAAGCAGTGACCATGCCAATTTTAAAATATAAAATATACATACATTTGGTGACTCATTTATCTTAAAACTGGTTGTTTGCACCTTTTAATCCCCTTCTTCTATTTTACCCATTCGTTATTCCCCAAGTCTGGCAACCACTGGTTTTTATGTATCTGTGAGCCTGTTTCTGTTCTATTCATTCATTTTCTGATTCTGCATATAAGTGATAATGTACGGTATTTATCTTTAACTTGTTTCACTACCATACAACCCTCCAGGTCCATCCATGTTGTCACAAATGGCAAGATTCCATTCTCCCTTTTTATGGCTGAGTAATATTCCACTGTGTGTGTGTGTGTGTGCATGTGCACACACACGTGTAAATATACACACATTGCAAAATATACAGCACAGAGAATATAACCAATGATATTATAATAACTTTGTTTGGTACAGAATCTATTAATATTAAAGTACCAAATCACTATGTTGTATACCAAAAACCCAGGATATTGTCAACTATGTTTCAACAAATATACACAAAGGAAAAAGGCATAGCTAATTATATACGGTTATTAGCAGTGAGACAGTGAGGATATACATGAGTTCTACATGCATTTTTTAATCAGAGAAAATTATAAAAAAAAAATACACAACAGAAGTGAACTTTGTGTTTCTGAGTTTGAGAATGAGCATCGTCAGTCTGTAAATTAACAACCAGAGGTATCTCTGTTGGTTATAGCCGGTTCTTCAATTTTGACTACAGGAAAATGCTAATATGCATTTCTTATATCCAACAGTATACTGAAATTTTTTATTGATCTCAGTACTTTACAGTGATCAATTCTGATACCCTAATTTAGATGATCAATAAGATTAACTCTGGAAGTGATTTGCCAAATTATCTTGAGTTATATATAACACCTTGGTATGAATTGTGCAGAGCCAAAATTTTTTTAAATTCTAATAAACTAAATACTGAGTTAAAAATGCATTTCAGACATTACTAAATGATGATTCACCACTCTCTTTACCCCAGAGTTAATTGAGGATTTATGATGAAATTCACAATTTAAAAGGCTTTTTTGTGATCAAGTATTTAGTTTTTGCTCTATATAGATAAAATATATTGTTTAGTACATTAAAAGAAATATTAAGGTATATTAAAAGGTCCATTTGAGTTATTTGGGAAGTCAAAGAAAGATACATTGAGAAGCAATAATGGCTAGGAAAGCGTAACATCGTTGAGAATTCTGGTTTTGATAATGCCACGTGCTGGTGATAGATAAATTCCAGGTGGTAGATAAGTTTCTTTGGATAAAATAGGCACCAGGAAACCAGTAAAATAAACTGTGAAGCAATGATGTTTCAGCTGAACAGGTCTATTTTCAGTTGTATTTATGGGACTTATGGTGATGAATTGGTAAATTCTTTGGATGCTGAAAACCAGTAAATCCCTACTTAAAAAACTTTAAAAAGGAAACATTATGTATTATCTGTTCATATGTTTTCTCTATAGTCTAGTAGAGTACTCAAATCTGCTCAGTTCTGCTTTCGGGGAAAAGACTACATTTTAATCTCTGATCAGTATACATATTCATTTCTGCTAATGATAAATTAATTGATAAAAAACATACCATGTTTTATTGTGTGGCAACCCTTTTGTGTGTTTATAAATTAGTTTTTTCTCTTCTCTAAATGCTAATAATTCATGCTATTTTTATGCATTCTCCCCCCAATGTCCTCCTTGAATATCTAAATGTGTGCTGTCCATTTATGGTAGCCCCTAGCTTCGTGTGACTTTGCAGTTTAAATTCATTAAAATTAAATAAAATCTAGAATTCAGCTCCTCCTTTATACTAACCATATTTAAAAGGCTTGATAGCCGCATATAGCTATTGGCTCCTAGCCACTAATCTCTGGAGAGTGGAGAGTATAGCATTTTTTCATCATTGTAGAAAGTTCTATTGGATGACACTGACCTAAAGAGTCAGGATGTGTTAAAGATTCTTTGGCATATTTTCCATATCTTAGCATATGCTCATGTTATTTCACTTAAACTTTCCTCTTCTGTTATTTCATTTTATCTTTCTGTTTTTTCAGTTTAAAAGGATGCTTAATCGAGAGCTCACCCATCTCTCTGAAATGAGTCGGTCTGGAAATCAAGTGTCAGAGTATATATCAAACACATTCTTAGGTAAGCATAACAATTTAAATTTTTTCTTTTTTATTGTTTGGTTGTCTTTAGAGGTAGATTGGGGTGCAAACTTGTTTTGGAACTCAATAAGAGTTAGGAATTCCATTTGTTTTCAGTCATCAAATCAATGAGCCTCTAAGTTTTAGAACCTAAGGTGACAAAGTACCTTTTTTTATCTTTTAGTTTCATTCAAGACTTTAGAGATTCCCTTAATTAAAGTTGTATATTTCCCATTTTTCCAAAGTACTCAACTGTAAAATGTATTTTTTAGAGAGATCTATTCATGCATTCAACAAATTCTTGTTAAATGCCAGCCATTGCTGGACATTAGGTATTTAATAATCAGTTAAAAATAGTCCCTAAACTCAACGAGTTGATAGTCCAATGGGAATCATGCCTGGTAGGCTGGGGAGGCAGAGAGATGTAACAATTGCTGAGGAAAAGCCTGCTGATGATAGTAGCTGAGAGCATGGTGCACTGGGACACCACCACCGCATTCTCCATCCGCAGAAAGAAAATGCAGGTAGAACAAGCCAATAACTTGAACATACCCTTGATCTGAATTTACTTTCAAAACAAAACTGCTGTAATAGCTAATTAGCACATTCACTAAACAGACATTTCTTGGATACACGCTCTGTGTAAGGAAAAGTTAAAGGAGGCACTGCCTTGAAATAGTGAATGAGTGTATTGATACCATCTGATGTCCTAGTTGAAAACAACAATTAGCTCTTGTGAATATGATATTTACTTATCAGATAATACTGGAGATTCTCTGTGCTCCCCATGTAACCTTGTTACATTATATATCCCCACATCCCTATCCTATAGAAAATGTAAAGTAGCAGCAGTCTGACTCCTTCGGATAGACTGCGTGTGCTCCCACAGAATGGCCCGTCAGGTTCACACACTGCTGTTTTCAGTTTGCGCACGAAGTTTCTGCCATTTCAAAGTAGGTGTTGAAACTGGAGTTCTTGGCAAAAGCAGCTTTCCCACCAGGAAGTGAATTTTGGACAGGAATGGAATTGATGAGCAGTAGAAATAACCAATATATTTTGCCTTTTCCAAGTCAGCAATCATAAGTTTTTTGTTTTTTTTTTTTAAAGAATTAAGACCTTCAAAGTTGTGGTCACTGAATTATTTGATGTTAATTATTATGCAGTAGAATTTATTTGCTTAATTTTGTGTTTCAGAGTATTAAATTAAGTCCACAGCAAACTGTAAATACACAACTTCCTTAAGAGGAGTTTTACTTGGAAATATTTCCTAGAATGTATAATGATCAATTAAAATCTGCCTAGTTATGCATGTTATGAGAAAAAAAAACTAGGCAGAATTAATACTAAGTGTAGAATATTTTTAAATTTTTAAGATAAGCAACATGAAGTGGAAATTCCTTCTCCAACTCAGAAGGAAAAGGAGAAAAAGAAAAGGCCAATGTCTCAGATCAGTGGGGTCAAGAAGTTGATGCACAGCTCCAGTTTGACCAATTCAAGCATCCCAAGGTTTGGGGTCAAAACTGAACAAGAAGACGTCCTTGCCAAGGTAAGATGATTTCAAGTACCATGATCAGAAATACGCAGTGAACTTTGATTCCTTCTGTTTTAAATAAATGAAAAAGCTTATTATTAATAACTCATAGGGGGTTTTCTGGTAGATGGGAAAGCACTTTATAAAGCTCTTGCTAAATCGCTTGAATAGCATTGAAACATATACATTACCATATGTAAAATTAGATAGCCAGTGGGCATTTGCTGTATGACACAAGGAGCTCAAATTCAGTGCTCTCTGACAACCTAGAGGGGAGGGAGGTTCAGGAGGGAGGGGACATGTGTATACCTATGACTGATTCATGCTAATGTATGGCAGAAACCAACACAATATTGTAAAATAATTATCCTCCAATTAAAAGTAAATAAATTTTAAGAAAGGATAAGGTAGATGAACATGAGCTTTTAGAGAAGGATCTCCAAAATAAACCATCAAGAGGAAAAATTAATCACTTGAATTTAATTAATATATAGAGACAGGTGGCTTGATGTTCTTTATTTTTGCATCTACATTTGATTGTTTGAATAGTTTAAGTTAAGGTTTTTGAGAATATGTTTTAGTTAACTAGCTAAGGTTTTGAGAATATGTTTTAACTACTGGAGAAATACTTGAGATCAATATTTCAAGTGTGTAAATATGCTGTTTTGTCAGAGACATAAGGTTGAGCAACATCATTCAGTCTCTAGCATTGTGTTTTAAGCAGATTTGCCTCAAGTCTGCCTCTACTTATGTGGTGCATCCATTACATTCGAAATGAACTTTTGAAAAAAAGTCTAACAATCTCTTCATTAAAGTCAGTAATTTTTAAACGACTGTGTTCATTGTTTCATGTTCTCCTTCTGCATCCAAACTTGTTCTTACCTTTCCTTAACCCCAGGAACTAGAAGATGTGAACAAATGGGGTCTTCATGTTTTCAGAATAGCAGAGTTGTCTGGGAACCGACCTTTGACTGTTATCATGCACACCATTTTTCAGGTAACATGGTTAAGTTCTATCACCTCTTATTTGGTGACATAAGGTCCAGTCTGTGAATTGTGCATGCATTTATCTTCTTCACTACTCACCCTCTTTTACTTATTTTGATAGTTTTTTATTTGCTGAAACATATAAGGGATATATATTTGCCCCTTATATGCTGCTGCTAAGTCACTTCAGTCGTGTCCAACTCTGTGTGACCCCATAGCAGCAGCCCACCAGGCTCCCCTGTCCCTGGGATTCTCCAGGCAAGAACACCGGAGTGGATTACCATTTCCTTCTCCAGTGAATGAAAGTGAAAAGTGAAAGTGAAGTCGCTCAGTCGTGTCCGACTCTAAGCGACCCCATGGACTGCAGCCTACCAGGCTCCTCCGTCCATGGGATTTTCCAGGCAAGAGTACTGGAGTGGGGTGCCATTGCCTTCTCCTGCCCCTTATATACCAAGGGGCAAATAAGGATACAAGAAGGTTAGAGTGTGGGTTAAACACAAATAAATCAATTGTATTATTTTTCCCATTGAAGAAAAAGATATATGGGCAAACTGAAGCAATTCATTAAAATAATTTTAAAATCATAAAATAAAAAAAATTTTAAATCATCCACATGACCCTCCCTTGCACAGAGAATGGAGTGGAGTGTTAACTTTACAAATTGAATAAGCCCTTGCTGACTAACCTTAGTATGTAATTTCTTCAACCACTGTCTTGTGGACTGCTCTCTTCTTCAAATCAGTTTCTCATTCTTGTCAGGTTTTTGCCCCAGTTCAGGGTTAGGATTTATATGAGAATTTGGGGCTGGAGGTCTCCAGCCCTCAAGAGAATGTTGTTTCTCACTTGCTTTGACCCAGTGGCTGAGTCGGGGGTGGTGGACTGAAGCTACCTTCAGGATCCCAGGACACGGACACTTGATAGTTGGCAGCTCATTCCTGACACCATATATTTTGGGCAAAGCTTTGCTGGGCTCCAGAAGGACAACTGTACTCTGGTTTTGTCCCTTCAGTTCCTGGATCACCCCATGGGTTTTCATTGTCCTCACTAGACATTGAGAGAGTGCTTCTCTCATTTCTGGGTTATCCATAGGTGACACAGGGGGTGATTTCTGTTGCTGTTGTTAACACACTGTATGGAAAATCTTTTCTATAAGATACAAAATGCTAAGAGGATTTCTTTTCTTGCAGGAACGGGATTTATTAAAAACATTTAAAATTCCAGTAGACACTTTAATTACATACCTAATGACCCTGGAAGATCATTACCACGCTGATGTGGCCTACCACAATAATATTCACGCTGCAGATGTCGTCCAGTCAACGCACGTGCTGTTGTCTACACCTGCTTTAGAGGTACGCTTGGTCTCTAAACCTTCGAGGACATTAACTTGCCACTCACAGTGGTTCTTCAGCTTTCATACTGAAGGGCATGCAGGGCAAACAACAATTGGCTTCCTGGAAATATTATTAAGTTGGGAGGGGGATGTCATTGTGGTAATTAAACAGCTGAGTCTTTGATGAATTTGTCTTTGATAATAATCAAAGACTTAGGGATTCATCTGTTTATGATATTGCATCTTTGAAATGATCTAGTGAACATTCCATAAAGCACACCTGGATTACTCAGTTTTGATTAGTTTGGGGCTTCTTGGGAATTTAGTCTGATGACTTTTTTGTTTATAATCCAAAGATGATTATTTTTATAAAATAGAAGCTATGCATTGATACTTTTCATAGAACTCATTAGAAAGAAACATATCTTTAATGTCACCAAATCCTATGAAGTTGTTCCATTAAATGTTTATTAAAGCAATTTGATTTCCTTAATCATTTGGGAGAGTGACTCTCTTTTGCTAATGTACTTTATAGTTCAGATTGTTTCATTATAAAACTAGGTTAATACCTTATTGTTTGAGTGAGAGGCTCTCAACTGGGGGTGATTTTCCCGTTACTCTTACTCCCCCCCTCCTCCCAGAGACATCTGGCAATACTGGAGAAATTTTTGGCTGTCACAATTTGGGGGTACATTCTACTGGCATCTCATCAGTAGAGGCCAGGGGCCCTGCTAAACACCTCGTAACACACAGGATAGCCTCCCACAGCAAAGACCTATCTGCACAACAAAGACTTATCTGACTGCAGATGTTGGTTTCTCTGAGATTGAGAGTCCCTGTTTTGAATGGAAGAAAATAATTGCTCGTGTCATTAATTTTATGTACATTTTCAGAATATCCTTGAACATCTTAAATAGTTTTAAAATAAGTTATTATTAAAACTATTGGCAGATATCCTTTTTAAATATTTTTAAAATATAACCATGGAAAAGGTGTGATCTTGAATTATAATAAGATCAGATAAAATATTTCCTCCAAGATTACATTTAAAAAGGCCATGAGGATCTCATTTTCTGAAAGTCTGCCATCCTGAAATATGATAATAATATATTTTGAAGCTTCATTTTGTTTTCCATCAGAGTCTGGGAAGGCATTTCCCATTCCTATGTACCTTTAATTTATATTACTATAGAATAGTAACTTTATCTAATATTGTCTGGGTTCTTTCAGGCTGTGTTTACAGATTTGGAGATTCTTGCAGCAATTTTTGCCAGTGCAATCCATGACGTTGATCATCCTGGTGTGTCCAATCAGTTTCTGATCAATACAAGTAAGTGAAGTGAAACGTCTTCATTTTTGCAGAAAAAATTTTCCTTTTTACATTTTAGAGTGACTGAGGGTTTTTATAAGTATAGGGTGTTTCCAGAGTCATGTTCTTTTGAGATGTGTATATATGCATCACAGTGACTGCACATTAATGTTATATAGCTCTAAAAAATTACTGTTCTAGCCCATGAGGCATATGATGTTTGAAAAAACATGCATTCCAGTACTTCTCTTGAAATACTATATTACCACATTAGTAGACAGAGCAATTGAAAGCGAAAGTTTGCAGAAAGATTTAGGTATATTGCTCCTAAAGTTTTTTTTTTGGGGGGGGTTGCGGGCGCTGTGCTTGGTCTTTGTTGCAGCTCACAAGCTTTCTCTGGTTGTGGCATGTGGTCTGTCTGGTTGCGGCATACAGATTTAGTTGCCCTGTGGCATGTGTGATCTTAGTTTGCTGACCAGGGATTAAATCCATGTCCCTTGCATTGGTAGGTGGATTCTTAACCACTGGACCACCAGGGAAATCCTACCCTCAGAGTTTTAAATAAAAGAAGTTATCAGGATGCGTGTTAAATTCCTCATTTTATGTAGGTTGTGACGTAATCCTCTTCAGAGGCTGTAACTCCTTCCCCTCTCCACCATGTTCTTTCCTCTTCTTCCCATTTTAAATCTCATGCTGAGGCAGTATGAAGTTCTGTTTTGACATACTGTTTCTTTTTTTCTTTAAATATTTTTTAACCATTGATTTTTTTCTCACTGGTGACATTTTGTAAAATAAGTCATCAATGGATTTGGAAAGAACGCACAGAAGAGACTGTTCGGTGTGGGACACCTCTTAACACACAGTTGCACTGCAAACCCCTGTAGGGAATATTAGTAGTGTTTGGGTGAGGCTTTTGGCAAAGAGATTGTTTTACAGAAATCCTGTTCTTTCTGTGCTCTTAGTCACTCAGTAGTGTCTGACTCTTTGTGACGCCCATGGACTGGGACCCGCCAGGCTTCTCTGTCCATGGGGATTCTCCATTGAACCAGGGTCTCCTGCATTGCAGGGGGTTTCTTTGCCAGCTGAGCTACCAGGGAAGCCCATTCTCTCTGTACTTGAAGTTAATTGGTAAATAATTTAAATGTACCATTATATAATTCCCTCCCAGCACAGTAGATTAATGTTATAAAAGTCACTTTTGTATGTGAAAAAATAAAAAGCTCTTATTTTTTACTATCTGTTAAGAATCTGTCTTTGCTTTTTACTGAGTTGTGGAAAACAGCCTTCTCCTGCCCCATAGCAGTCTAGCTCCTGTAGTGTCTGTTCCTCCACCATTCATTCCCAATACTTTGCTGCAGCCAGATTTAAAGGGGAAGTTTAAATATAGCCTTGCTTTGAGAGATTCAGATCTTTTGGCTTATTTATATATTTGTATATTTTTAATAGCCTCTGGACTACCCTATAACAAAATGCACTTTGGTGACTCACTCATGTGTAGGAGAATTGGGAAAGTCATAGGTTTCCAAAAATGGATGGATAGTCAGTGCATTTCATGTCTTAGCTACCTTTTGAGAGCCTATAATAGGGTGCTTTCAGGAGTCAACAAAACATTACTGTATATCAACACATGAGTTTACATTGTCTCCTAGGTTAGGGTTGATTGTGTCCTTTCTGTTAGAACAGGAAGATCATATAGTAAAATGTACACTGGCAATTTTTTATTATCCTGGACTGATTCATTATTTTGCTTCTTAGGTATATCTTGATATTTTTAACAAATACATATAAATTTTGTCTTAACTCTTGCCATTAAGAAAGGTAGGCTTTTTTCTTTAAATTAATAACACCAATATTCAGACTTAAGTGTTTTATTTGCATCCTATTATACTAAATATTGCATCTTCCCATATTATAACATTAGAATTAAGAATTGAGAACAAATTAAAACAACTGATAATAAAGTCACTGTCTTCCAAGTATTCTGTTAAATTTTTCAGGAAAAATGAGGACCAACTCTTCTTTATTATGGACCCTCCAAGGGCAGATGGGCCTAGGCTGGCAGCAGGGTACCCATGGAGTCTGCAGTTCAAGCTAGCAAAGCCTCAGTCCACAGATGAATCTCATGCCCTTTAAAGTTTGAGACAACTGAGAATAAATAATGGAGACAGTAGGGGGTAATTATACACACAGGACAGTGGCCAAGGGTGTCTAAGGTCGTTTTACTGATGACCTGCCTGAGGTAGAAGGATTATAGCCTGCGCTTCTGGAGGCACTTTGTTCATCAGTGATGTTGTGCCCATCTCCTTTCTGTGGGGTCTCAGCCACACAGGGCAGTCAGCAGTTCCCAGGCCAGCTTTGGATTGCTGATATTTTCTTGAGGGTGGGGTGAGATAGGGCTGTGTAATGCCTGAGAGAATGAATCAGTATCATCTGGTAGATGAAAGTTATCCCAGGGTTGATCAGAGCCCCAGGGCATTATGAGAATTATTGCCTTAGTTAGCTTTTAATTGGGCTTCCCCGGTGGCTCAGACGGTGAAGAATCTGCCTGCAATACAGGAGACCCGGGTTCTTTCGATCCCTGGGTCAGGAAGATCAAGCCAGAAAGCATTTTGTTTCAGAGCTCAGAAGAGGCTTAGTAGCCTCTAACACAAGTTAAGTTTTAGTTTTCACAACATGTTTTAAAGTGAAAGGGAAGTGAGTGAAGTCAGTCAGTTGTGTCTGACTCTTTGCGACCCGTGGACTGTAGCCCACCAAGCTCCTCCGTCCATGGGATTCTCCAGGCAAGTACACTGGAGTGGGCTGCCATTTCCTTCTCCAGGGGATCTTTCTGACCCAGGGATCGAACCCAGGTCTCCCACATTGCAGGCAGACGCTTTAACCTCTGCACCACCAGGGAAGCCCTTAAATACAAGACTACAGTCTCTCAGAAAAGGAGAGTCTCACTAATGACTGCAAACTTGCAATAAACAGCTGTATGAAATACTCTATCAGAATTATGTGATTATTTTTAGTTTACAGTAAACTCTTTTTATAGACATTAAATTTGTGTTTTCTCTTTCTTTTGTGGATGGATTGAGTGGCTCAAACTAGCACCCTCTCAGCTCCTAGCCTGGAGCTGGGGCTGCCATCTTGTCCAAAGCTAAAAGTTGAACCTGTGTTTCTTGTAATAAAGACTTCTAATCATCAGATCAGACCTCCCATAGATGGGAGGTCACTTGTCCAATTTTAAGGAGACTGCATGGCTCACCAGGGCGGAAGGGCACTTGGGCTCACCTGGCTGATTCCCAGGCCAAATACCCCTCTGCTTCTCAGTTGTGGTGATAGTTTTCATTAACCATTCCGGTTGTGTTAGTTTTAGGCACCCGGTGATTTAATATTAATGACACATACACTCCTTGTAAACATGCTGAAGGTTGTGAAAACAGAGCGATCATTTCTACCTGGCAGAGGCTTTGAGCTTTTATAAATGATTTAGGGGAGTGGAGGATTCTGAATAGGATGTAAGGAAGTTGAAATTCCAGGTGAGAAGCTGCATAAATCTTTTTCAAGGACAATACTATGTAAATAAATCCATAAAATGTAAATAGCATCATAATGTGTTGAATAGAGCACATTAGAGGATATTTATCTTTAAAAAGATAAATATTTTTAAAGCATTATTTTTTGAAACAATAAAGCAGTGTCAGCATATATATAGCATTAAATTTTACTTGGAAAACAAGTAAAATTTCTGTTTTTAGCGAATCTGCCTAGGTGTGGGGGAGAAAGGTTTCCTCACACATTTGAACACATTAGTCATCTATTCAAATCATATGACTTTTGAAGTTCAAGAGCAGAGACATTTTACTGTGTGAAGGTAGAGCTGGACCTGGTGATAGTACATACTCTTTATTTCACTGATCTCATTGATAAACAAGCTTTCCATCACTATATTTGTAGCTTATATATAGAACGTTATTTTTCTGTATAAATGTAAAATCATAGGATCTCAGTCAAAGTGTGTCTTGAATCTCACGTCTCCTTCCTAGCTTCTTTAAAATAGTCATTGAGCAGTATTGAGTGTTTCTTTCTTAGAAAATAATGTATATTTTCCACACAAGTCAAAAGAAAGATCCAATACATGTGTTAGTTTTTACAGTGGCTTAAGTGGAAACAAGATAAAGCACCATTTTTTTTTTTTTAATGACTACTTTAATAGACCTGAGTCTGCTATTTACAGGAACTAGGAAAGAGGTAGGATTTCTCATTGCAAAAAAAAAAAAAAAAACCAGAGGTCCAGGACAGTCATGGGGGAGCAGCCGAATCTTCACCTTGGAGTTATGTAGACAGCTCAAAACCTAGCTCCATGTGAAACTCTCAGTGTGCATCTTGGATGTGCAACATACATGTTTATAGTGGTTGCCAAGACACTTGGACAAGGAAATGGAAAAATGAACAAAGCTATCCTGTGAACAAAACAAGTACAAGCATGAACAGACCCTGATATTGTTCGTATGTTCCAAGCTAGTCTTGTACCCTCTTGGAGTACAAATTACTCTAAGGCACATGATCTTTACATTACATAAAAGATTGGATAGATAGTCCACCTTTATCAGGAATACAACATCTTCTGTTCTGGATGTGTTACAGATGTTAGGAATGATGTTTTCTACTGCTGAGCTTATGGAGCTGCCTTTAGCAGATCTGGAAAGGAGGTTCAGGGTAATCTCACCTAACTCTTCTTTCCCTTTAGAACAGAAGAAGGCGAAGCCTCAGTGTGAACTGACGTATCATTTGCCAAGAGTGTTAAGCCCACTCTCAAGATTCTAGGGCTCTTCATGGTTACACTAACTCATAGACTGTCTTCTAGGTGTTGTCATGTCATGGGAATGCAAGTAGAAACATTTAGGAGAAATTGCTTCCTAAAACCCCAGAGATCTCAGAATATGAAAAATAAGATAAACTTAGCATAAATGGCTTTGTTGACCTTCTACCTCTTATCTTTCTTTCAAGACTCTGAACTTGCCTTGATGTACAATGATTCTTCTGTCCTGGAGAACCATCATTTGGCCGTGGGCTTTAAGTTGCTTCAGGAAGAAAACTGTGACATTTTCCAGAATTTGACCAAAAAGCAAAGACAATCATTAAGGAAGATGGTCATTGACATTGTGAGTAACTGATAAAAAGCAAAAAAGAGAACTGTGATCTATGATGTTTTTTTAAAAAAAGAAAAAGATGACAATCAAATAAAAGTTTCTTGTACATTTCAAGATATTGCTGCCCTTTCTGTCCCAGAGGCTGGCCTTGCTGCTGGCAGTGATGCTCTGCTGCTAACAGTCTGGAGTTAAGAATAATGCAAAAACCTCTGTCAGCAGAAGTGCCATGCAGAAACATCCGTGACATTCGTCTTTTCTCTATGCATTTTTCATGAGACACAGGGAAATCTCTGGTTATCAGAAACTTTATCTGTTCAGCTTTGTACATGCAGAGAAATGGAGACATTACATGTCTTAGATAAGCAGAAAATTAACCAGAATATTGTTCCTAAAGTATTCTGTAAGCAACCTGTGAATCACTCCACTGTAGTCCAGTAACCACTTTCTAGTCCAAGAAATTAAAAAACTTCAAAATGTGATGATATCTTATCCAGAGAAATAGCCCTTTTTATCACCATGAGAGTGGCTGCTAGTGATTAATGTGTCTGTATATTGTACACATTTATCTGAGCTTCCAGGAAACTTGACAGCAAAGAGGAGTAGATTCTGGCCCAAGAAGTAGTAAAGGATTCCCACACAGGGCTATTAGATGACAGAATTGTTCTCCATTTCTTCTCATGTTCTCCATGATATTTTCATGTGCAAATTATGACTTTTTTCCTCTGGGCATTTTTTACTTATTAGAACACTGTTTGTCTTTTAAGGTACTTGCCACAGACATGTCAAAGCACATGAATCTACTGGCCGATTTGAAAACTATGGTTGAAACTAAGAAAGTGACGAGTTCTGGAGTTCTTCTTCTTGATAATTATTCTGATAGGATCCAGGTAAAGCATTTGACTTTGTTCTGTGTCTGTGTGTACACACTTGTGTCTGTGTGTCTAGCTTAGATAGGATTTATGTTTCCTTTCTCCAGCTTATAATTTTGGTAGTTATAAGCAGGATTTTTATCCAGATTCTTCATCCTGAGAATTAACCAGACAAAATACTATTGGCCTTTACAAGTGGAAGAGCGTTAAAAAAAATAATATCCCACAAAACCAACCACTTAAGCAACTCTGAATTTAATGAAGTGAGCATGTAAACAGTTTCTCTCATGATACCTAGATGCGGTAGAAGTGGCATACTTTGGGACTATTAATACAAGTGTGAACCACACACAGACACATCATGGTCGAGCCGTCTGGAACGACTCTTACACAACATGTATTTTTAAGCGCCACAGTCACCTGATGTGAATTTCCAGTTTAAAAAAAAGGAGCGGGTGCTGAACAGAGCATGCACTGGTTTGTTTTAGGTCCTTCAGAACATGGTGCATTGTGCCGACCTGAGCAACCCAACCAAGCCTCTCCAGCTGTACCGCCAGTGGACGGACCGCATCATGGAGGAGTTCTTCCGCCAAGGGGACCGAGAGAGGGAGCGGGGCATGGAGATAAGCCCCATGTGTGACAAGCACAACGCATCTGTGGAAAAATCACAGGTGATGCCTTAAGCTTTCAGAGAGAACACAGATAGGTAGAACGTTTGGTTACTTTGTTTGCACCTCCTTCAGTCTTTTATGGGGTGATCTTAATTACTTTCTGACAAGCTCAATTCCCACTTCGTGTTTGCAAGCCTCAAAATTCTTTGATTCTTAGGATGTATATCCGTATGGTCATATATCTATTCATAGAACAGTATATTTATTCATTGTAACTCGATTTATATAGCATATTCACATGTGTAGAATTATTTCAACTAGCTCTTCTCATAAGTGAATAAAGTTCTTTGAATCCATATGGAATACATGGCATTATTTCGGTGTATCTGGATCCACCTGTAAATGGACTATTCTAAAATCAAGTCCAAGCCTCAAACCAAGCAAGGTAAACAAGCAGAGGTTTTTTACATCACAAACCTGCTCTCGGACTCAGAATTCTAAAAGCTATTAATTGTTTTCTGCAGCTCATAACAACATTGTCATACAGTCTGCTACCTAAAATAGTGACTATTTTACCAGACTAAGGTTCATAGTCTTCGGTTCAATGTTATATTTGTAAAGCATATTACATTTATATATTTTACGTAACTTCTATATATCATATATAAAAATTTAATTCAGTATATACATTGAATACATTTGGGTCTCTTTAACCTTTTCCATTGTTTCTTAATCCTGTACTCACATTGGATATTTTTTTTTTAACCAGGTGGGCTTCATAGACTATATCGTTCATCCTCTATGGGAGACGTGGGCAGACCTGGTCCATCCTGACGCCCAGGACATTTTGGACACTTTGGAGGACAATCGCGAGTGGTACCAGAGCACAATTCCTCAGAGCCCCTCCCCAGCGCCCGATGACCAGGAGGAGGGCAGGCAGGGTCAGACAGAGAAGTTCCAGTTCGAACTGACTTTAGAGGAAGACGGCGAGTCAGACACCGAGAAGGACAGTGGGAGTCAAGTTGAAGAAGACACTAGCTGCAGCGACTCCAAGACGCTGTGCACTCAGGACTCGGAGTCCACCGAGATCCCCCTGGACGAGCAGGGGGAAGAGGAGGCCGTGGCGGACGACGAGGAGAGCCAGCCCGAGGCCTGTGTCAGCGGGGACCCCTCCCCAGACACGTAACAGGGCCCAGGCTTCCATCCCTTTTGTTTGTGTTTTTTGTTTTTTTAAGTAGAAACGTTGTTTCCAAAGTGCATGTCACATGCCACAACCACGGTCACACCTCACTGTCATCTGCCAGGATGTTTGTGGAACAAAACTGACCTTGACGACTCAGTCTGGCGCTCAGGAATATTGTCACCCGTTTTTTCACCTCCATGTCATCAGAACGAGAGGGACATCTTCATGGACAGCATTGTCACAGGTCTGCGGCTCCATCAAGCTGAAGAAGCCGAGAAAAATCAACTCTTAAGTGTTTTCTAGGGAGTGTGGCTCATTGGGCAGCCCCAAGTTAAGATGATTTGGGGTTTTCTTTTCATTTGTTTGCAATATTTTCAGCAGAAAGAAGGCATTATTACATGGATGCAGTGAACAGATGGGTGAAGCAACGAATGGGTCAGGAACAGGACATAGTGTGAAGCTGTTACCAGGAAAAAGATGAGCCACAGAAATTGCATAATTTTCTAATTTCAAGTCTTCCTGATACCTGACTGAATAGTGTGGTTCGGTGAGCTGCACTGACCTCTACATTTTGTATGATATGTAAAACAGATTTTTTGTAGAGCTTACTTTTATTATTAAATGTATTGAGGTATTATATTTAAAAAACTACATTCAGAACTTCATCTGCCACTGGTTATTTTTTTCTAAGGAGTAACTTGCAAGTTTTCAGTACAAATCTGTGCTACACTGGATAAACCTAATTTACAAATTTTACTTGCACCTTAGACTTCATAGCAATTAACTGATTTGTAGTGACCCATTGTTTTATATACCAATGACTTCCATATTTTAAAAACAAAAATTGACTTTATGTTGCAGGAAACCCTTTTTGTAGGTCTTCATTTACTGGCTTTTCATTTTGGTCTATTCAGACACGCAGAGTTGCTCCCCACTGACATTTTTCTTCACCGTGTGCAAAGTGAACACGTGTTCCATAATACTCTGATGTGTGTTCTGTCTAATGTATCTCAAGCCTTGTGGACACTCAGTCATCAGTTGGTATTATCTGAAGCAAGTGGGAGATATATAAATACCCAGTAGCTAAAATGGTCAGTCTTTTTTAGATATTTTCCCACTTAGTGTCTTCTGATAACTTTTTGCTGTGGTGGTAGACCCTCATTTCACAAATGCATGTCTTTGTAATAACCCACACATTTCATGCTCATTTTTATTATTTTCACAGTCAGTTATAGTAAGAAAACCTTTTTCCCCTTGTGCTGCTTCATTATTCAGTGTGTGTTTGAACCTCTGTCCACATTTACTACGTGGGGTCTTATCAAATATATCACCACCATTCTGATGGATGCAAAGAACAGGTAGTCAAGTTAGAGTTAGCATTCTTTTCTGCCGTGAGGTCGTATATAATGACTAGCTTTTACTTTTGATTTATAAAGAAAAGTTAATGGCTAGGTAGGTAATTTTTAACAATATTAGTAGAATATATTAATGAACACCAGTACAATGAATGCTCTTTTGTTTCTATGATTTCACCATGGGATTAAGAACTGTATGAGGAATATTCCTGAGAAGTGATTTTAAGTGTAGCAATGCCTCTTCCTTAAAGGACAGCCACATAACACATAATAGCATTTCTTGCTTTATCAGTTATCATTGATCCAGAAGTACATCTAGTGGAGGAGAACTTTAAATACGCTGATAAAAAGAAGTTGATGGTGCCCCTAGCACCAGAGATTTGGTGATGTGATGCCGTTTTAAATGACTCAGTTGGGTAAGAAGATTCTGACTAAATCAAACAGTAGAGATCACTCTTGGCTGAATTTAGCATCAAGAATTGTATTGCAATTTTAGAGATTGATTCCCAGTATTTACCTTTAATTGGCGTCTTGGGGCATTTATTTAGTCTGGACTTTCTTCCC
The DNA here is from genome assembly GCF_029407905.1 of Bubalus kerabau. Classification (NCBI taxonomy): domain Eukaryota; kingdom Metazoa; phylum Chordata; class Mammalia; order Artiodactyla; family Bovidae; genus Bubalus; species Bubalus kerabau. The sequence continues at coordinate 22,218,405 of NC_073641.1, forward strand.
ATTTCAGCTCTTAAAAAATGTTTACCTTCTCTGTGAAGAGCTTGGAGCCCAAATAATCATTTTTCACAGTGATATCCAAGAACTCAAGTAGAGGCTAAAGGAATATCTGACCAAACAGTAAATGGAATTGTAATCCTGAAAAATGTTTATATTGGGGATGTCTCAATCACTAAATCATCAGCCAGGGAAATGACCCAAGCTGAAGATACTATTTTAATCCCCTGAGAGCCACTGTTGGTTAGAAACATTGATAGAAAAATTAGGTAGCTGTGAACTTCGACATAGAGCACAAGACAGGAATTGACCAATTAATTATCAGAGTCCCCTGTAAAATTCAGACAGTAATCTTTCAAATAAAGTCTTATGTTTGGCAAGTGGTTTCACAAGAACAATTGGAAACTTGTTTCCATTTTAATTTTGTTCCTGATGGAGGTCTAGAAGAAAAGGCAAAGAATCTAAGGTTTATTCCTTTCTCCCAAATACTCTCAATCCCTCCCTTTCCTCATGCTTGCTATTTCCCCCACAGAGTGCCTAGAACTTAAGAATGAAAAAAAAATTAAAACAGCAATATGTCACAAATCCGGACCTGAAAAGGTATATAACAGCACTAAAAAAGGGAGACTTCTTTTATTTCTTCAATTTGTTGGTTTTAATGGTCACATGTGTGAAGATACCCAATGGTGAACAATCAAATTTTAGGAAAAAATGTCCAAAAGACAGGGACTAGTGCACTGTACAGTCTGCTTCTCCTCTCCCTTCTCTCTTCTCTGCTCTCGCCGAAGTGTGCTTCAGAAGTATACGCTGCTTTAAAAAGAATACCCTTTTATCAGTGGCTTTACATTTCCTAAAATGTTGTAAGAAAATACAGTATCTGGGTACTGTATGGGGAAGAAAATGTCTAAGTTTGCATAAAACCAGTACATTTCAGCTTGCAAGTTACTAAACATAATAATGCTGTTTTAATTTTCTTTTCTGTCACTTAAAATTCACAAGAAAATAATGTAGATAGAACAAATTGTAGACAAGGAAAAAAAAAACTTGAATGAAGTGGATTTTACCGAAAGCTTTATGATGCTTTTTGAATGCATTATTTATTTTTTTGTGCCATGCATTTTTTTCTCACCAAATGACCTTACCTGTAATACAGTCTTGTTTGTCTGTTTACAACCATGTATTTATTGTAATGTACATACTGTAATGTTAATTGTAAATTATCAGTTCTTATTAAAACATCATCCCGAATTGGGATGGTGTTGATATATTTGGAAACTCTTGGTGAGAGAATGAATGGTGTGTATACATACTCCTTGTACATTTTCTTTTCTTCTATAAAATAGTCTTGTCACCTTAGAGCTTGTTTATGGAAGATTCAAGAAAACTATAAAATACATAAAGGTATATAAAATATAAAAAACATAGCTGCAGGTCTTTGGTCCCAGGGCTGTGCCTTAACTTTAACCAATATTTTCTTCTGTTTTGCTGCATTTGAAAGTAAGGTAACAGTGGGGTTAGGGCTGGGCATTTTACATCTGAGCTTTGAATCAGTTGGGTTTCTGGCAGCAGCTGGATTGTACAGAACCATGGTCAACCTCTAGAGCATTCTGAGACTCTTGAGAGACAAGCCCTTAAATGCTTTCTGCCACGAAGCACCAAAGCATATATGATGGTGTTTTTTCCAATAAGATACTAACAGAGCTGCTTCGGTTAGTTACATTTGATTTTTTTCTTTTTTTTTAATTTTCAAACACTACTGGGGAAATATATTCTTGTCCAATAATTATTAAAAGTCTTTTTGACTTCTTGAGCACATGGACAAATGAACTTAATTTGAAACTAGAGCCATAGGCCATGCATGTTAGTACTTTATTATTTGGCTTCCTGACATGTTAGGAAAACAGAATATGAAAAAGGTCATTTTTTTTAAACCATGGAATTTTTCTTCAACTAAGATGAATCAAATTTCCTTATGTATGTAAATTCATACGTTAACACAAAGTTTTATGTGACGCCAGTTCACATAGCATAGTGGGGTCACCGTTCTCTAGAATGTGTGTTTCTGCGAAACTTGCTTTAGAATTTTAAATTTTAACCTTGCGCAGAGGCCAGCTCCCGAAAGCTATGAAAAATTCCCAGTGGCTGATGTGGAAACCTCTTTCCACTGCTGCCCAGCCCTCAGGATGTGCAACTTAGTGAAAGGAGAGAATCTTTTTCTAGAAAAAATGAGCCTCCTTTTATTTTATTTCATTTTCTTTTTTGACACAAACTGTAGATTTTAGCAGCCCTGGCCCAAAGGAATTTGATTACTTTTGTTTTAAACAGTACAATGGGGACACTATAATTACAAAAAAGAAAAAAATCCTTACTGATTTTAGTTGTTTTAAATCTGATTTCTTTGGATATGTTTTCAGAGTGGTCAATTGTGTGTGAGCATTACAAATGATGATTCTTTTAGTGGTTTCTTAGCCTCTCTTACAGCCCATGGGGATAGTACTGTACATCAATACCTTCATATGAAATTTTTATATGCAATGGAAATAAAAGCATGGGTTGATTCTGCCTATTTATGACTCGATCATTTACAAATAAGAGTATTCATTTTAACTCGTAGTTCAGTCAGCACATGTTTCCAAGAGCCATGAGGATTGTTAAGGTGAAATAAAGGATAGTGACATCATATATTACTACATATTTGTAATCCAATAAAGCCAAATTATGCAGATTAATCTTGCTATAGAGTAAAAAGGCAAAATTATGTAGATGGCCTATAAGACTAAGCACAGTAAAAGGCTTGGGAAGGGAACTTCTCTGATTGAGTGTTCTGGCATATGAAAGTTATTCAGATACTCAACAGTTATTTGCTGGGTCCCTACTCTGCAAACTCCAAGACTGTAAGGATTCATCAATGAACAGACATAATTCAGCTTTTGTGAGTTTAAGGTCTACAGGGGACAAAGGCATTGAACAGTTCCCTATGCAGCATCGTAAGTGTCCTTAGTATAGCAAAGAAGCTGAGGTGCTGTGATTGAACAAGAACCTGAGCTTGGTCTCTTCCAGAGGGCCAGGGCCAGAGAAGCCTTCACTGAAAGTGATTTGGGGCTGAGCTCTGAAGGAGCTCAAAAGGTAACTTGGCAAAAAGGAACAGTTGACAGGAGGAGAAGGGTCCAGACAGAGAAAACTTCATTTGCAAAATCCTGAGGTACAAATGAGCTCCAAACCTTGGGAGAAATGGAAGAAAAGTACTCCTGCTCCCTTGCTCTTCACCTTCTAACCCTGCTTTCTTCCCTTTATAACACCACAAATTGACATGTGACTTCCCTCGTGACTCAGATGGTAAAACATATGCCTACAATGTGGGAGACCCAGGTTTGATCCCTGGGTCGGGACAATCCCCTGGAGAAGGAAATGGCAACCCACTCCAGTACTCTTGCCTGGAAAATCCCATGGATGGAGGAGCCTGATGGCCTACATACAGTCCATGGGGTCGCAAAGAGTCGGACACGACTGAGCGACTTCACTTTCTATTTGTTTATTGTCTCTTTCCCACCAGAACAGAGCTTCACGAGAGTCCAGTCTTTGCTCACCAGTGTATCCCTCACACCTCAAATGGATCCCTGGTACACAGTACGTGTTTAATACTTGTTGAATATCACTACCAAATTGATATTGGCTATAATTCAATCTGGTGATCAAGACATTTAGGGTTGATACCATAAAATTAGTCTGGTTGTTTAGATAAAGAGAGTTCACAGTTTTCTATCTGGTTGCTAACTAAAGACTCTGCCTCTTCCTCACAAATTCTTTTTTCTTCCTGAATGGCAGAAAATCAGTATTCATGATCAATCAGCACAAGTGTAAGCCCTGAATCTTAACTAGTAGAATAAGGTTAAATAGAATAAGCTGTGCTCCGCCTCCTCACCATTTTCTCCCACCACCACAGGCAGCCACAGCAGCTGTACCCTCCAAAGGCCCAAATCATCCCTTCCAGGAATGCTTGATCTAAACGCAAATCCCTTCCTCAGTCTACCACCCCTAAGTGAGATTATGCAACAAAAGAAAAGTTGCCCTTCTTTTCCCTGTATTCCCCTCGGCTGATTTAGGCCAATTTGGGTGTGCTGAGTCTACCTGGGTTTAGACCTTTGATCTGGAAACATCTCACACACAGCTCTGAGCCTACAAGAGCAAAACATTCCGTGTTACCAGACAGCACCATCCCTAACATGGACAAACTGCACACACACAGCCTTATTTTAATGGAATTCCACCTGTGCTTCCCCAGTTTGCAGATTTGGAGGCTGTTTCTGTCGCAGGTATTCTTGTATTTCCAAATGCTCATTGTCAAACGCAGTGCAATGGGTGTAAAGCTCAGCCCACGAACTCAGGCCTGTAAGATACACTGCTTGCTTTATTTATATCAGTTAACGTGGGCTTTGTGTCCCCATTCTACTAAAGAATTGCCATCTCTGTCTTTATTACTACATCCCCTCTCCCTTCCAATATAAACGTTCTCTCATCTCCAGCCGAGTATAAGCACACCTTGGTGGTGTCCAGGCAGTGGTGGTTCCATACAGTTTCTGGGCTCTTTGCTTCCTTGTCAGGCATGTTGTATCCGCCGAGGCCGGGAATCCCGGTTTGGGGGTCCTACGTCCTTCCGCCACCATGGTTGCAAAGGATACCCACCTCCCAAGATCCGGAGCCATTCCCAAAGACAATTCAAAGAAAGACTTAGACAGTTCCTCCAAGCTGGGCATACTCAGTAAAACTCTAGCCACAAACGAAGTGCAACCCTTCCCCTGTCCCACTCTATCTGAGCGGCAAACAGAGTGCAGCCTACATTTCTGTCCGGCTGTATTTTTGGATCTCCCGCCCCCACCCCAGCCGGATGATTAAGCTGCTGCACACGTAAGAACTGACAACTTGCGTTCCTCGGGCAAGCAGAAAGTCACGCCATGTTGGCACGACACAAATGAAACAAACGATGAGGCAACGGCTGTTCCTGGGTGAGAAAGGGTCCCCAGTCAATGACCGAGGCTTTGGAAAGGAAGGGAAAACTTGAAATGTTACCTTTTTCAACGGGTCACCGCAGAGATTGAGGAGAGCAGACACTGGTAAGAATTTTCACCCTTCCTTGGCTTTTGCTGTTTATCCTAGGAGCCCATGTGCAGCCTCCAGACGAATGTAGTCTTGTGTCTACTAGAATTTGACAAGATTTTTCATTAATTTTAATGTTAGCTTCCCCTGGGCTGTTGAGGAGATAACCAGTAGCAGTTTACTGGAGAATTTCTGGGAGTTTGGTTCCAGGAGGGACCCTCTTTTGAGGACACATATAAGGGAGTTGCCTGGAGAATCCCAGGGACGGGGGAGCCTGGTGGGCTGCCGTCCATGGGGTCGCACAGAGTCGGACACGACTGAAGCGACTTAGCAGCAGCAGCAGCATAGGGAGTTGCTATGGAACGATTTGACAAAACTTTTCCCCTTGTATCCTGACTGAATGCAAATGAGAGAACTTTGGGCCTGTGTTTTGATGGGGCCTTTCCCAGTGACTCAGTGATAAAGCCTTTGCCTGCAGTGCAGGAGACCAGAGTTCAATCCCTGGGCTGGGAAGATCCCCTGGAGAAGGGAATGGCTACCCACTCCAGTATGTTTGTATGGAGAATTCCATGGACAGAGGATCCTGGCGGGCTGCAGTCCATGTGATCACGAAGAGTCAGACACTACTGTGTGAGGGAGCATGGAGAGTTTTGACCATGGACCCCAGGAGGGTGCAACAAGGGGGAGCGTTCTAGGTTTCTGGCTTTAAAACTATTTAGTGGACTTTATTTATGGTCTTCTGGTCTCTTCAGAGTGGAAAAGCAATTCACTGGAAGCTTAGTGAGTACTCACATAACATAAAGGCGGGTGGTAGGAGTCACCTTAGTCTTTCGATGTTTTGTTTTAGACAGGTCTTTAATTTTTCATTCACCTCTTATAATGAAACATTTGATGAAGCTTTGGGGCAGCCTTGCTTTTTGGAGGCTTTGGCATGTCAATTAAAATATATATCCCATTTTCTTTGTTGATTTGGGCAACACTCTAGGGTGCACTTCTTAAATGAACGATTATTGTCTCTTTGGAAAGTTCCCCATGGTGGTCATGGTAATTCTAGTTTGTCTTAGTAGGATTTTGCCATTTTTGTAGATATTTACACCTCCTGGGCCACAGTTCTTAGGCATAAAATAAGCAGGTGTACCGGAAGATGGCACTCAGTTCTTTGAAACTAGAAAATCTTGTTACTTTAGCTGAGCAGATTAATACCTAAGGTGGATGTGCTGCTGGGTTGGGGCTTTTGTGGTGTTTTACAAAAACTTTTACGGAACAGTTTTGTCGCCAAAAAAACTGTTTAAAAATGATGAAAGAAGTCAATTTGGGTGGTACTAACAAACTTTAATGAAATGGAAAATCTCCTTTTGGAAAACTGCCAAAGAGAGCAGAAAGCAAAAAGCTTTTATGGGATAAAGAATAAAGAGCAAGGAAGAGACAAATAGAAAATACTGCTTGCTGCTGCTGCTAAGTCGCTTCAGTCATGTCTGACTCTGTGCGACCCCATAGACGGCAGCCCACCAGGCTCCCCCGTCCCTGGGATTCTCCAGGCAAGAACACTGGAGTGGGTTGCCATTTCCTTCTCCAATGCATGAAAGTGAAAAGTGAAAGTAAAGTTGCTCAGCCGTGTCCTACTCTTCGCGACCCCATGGACTGCAGCCTACCAGGCTCCTCTGCCCAAATATCTGCATGGCTGGGGACAAATAGTCAACCTTGTTTGGGGTGAGAAGCCAGAGGTGGGTTGGTTTTTGGGGATTGGCTGATGGGATATGCTGCGTATCTGCTCAGGAGAAGCATTTGTAGGAACATGAAAGTTGTAATATTTTGGTTTGTTGATGCAGTGTCTCAGGCAGAAGCCACTCCGTCTTGGGCCTAGAAATGTATTTCATCAGTATTTTGTACATATCCCCAGATTAAATATGTACATGGCCACCCTAGGTGGTATCTTTTGAAGAAAACATACTTCTTTTGGCCCGGCTAGCAGGCGTGCTTCAATCCATGGGGTTGCAAAGAGTTGCACGTGACTGAACAAAAAAGTAAAGATTTAAGTCAAGATGTTAATATTTGCCTCTTCTATCTTGGCTCATTACTGGCATTCCTCAAAATGTGGTCCTTTAACTGATCAGAACCAACTGGGTTCTTGTTAGAAATGCCTATTATCAAGTCCCAACTGAGATTTCTAGAGTAAGAATCTCTAGTGGTGGGTCCCAGAATCTGTCTTTTAACAAGTCATCCTGTTACTCTTCTGCACCATGAAGTTAGAGAAACTGTTCAAGACCTCTTGGAGTTGTTTTTTCCTCTTTTGGCTTCGCAAAAAAGGAGAAGAAATCATCTCAACCCCCTTTCCGATTCATTGCATTTACTCACAGGGATGCATGTTACTACAGGAGTTTCAGCAGTGACATGGTATAGCTAATGGCAATTGAAGAAACAGTAGAAACATGTGTTTAACAAGCCAGTTTCCATCCGCAAGACTCAGTATTATTAATGGAGAGACACCCACCTTCACCCCTCCGTCCCGGCCTGCTCCATTTTGGAGGCCTGTGGCAAGCCAGGTTGTCACCTGCACCTACAAGTTATAGATTGGAGTTCCAGAGACATCCCTGTCTTGAAGCCCATTAATTTGCTTGAGTGGCTCAAGCATTTTACTTATGAGGTCACTGGTTTATGACAAAGAGCTATCACTCAGGAAAGCCAGGTGGAAGAGATACATTCAGCAAGGGATGGGGAAAGGGCAGAAGTTTCCATGCCCTCTCCAAGCACACCACTCTCCCCAAATCTACAGTGTTCACCAACCTGGAATCTCTTCAAACCCCATTTTTTTTTCCTTAATGGAGGTTTCATTGCATGAGGAAGTATATCATTGGCCATAGGAGATTAAATCAATATCCATCTCCTCTCCCTGGAAGCCGTGGGTGGGATTGAAATTGGTCCCCCTGACCCCATCCTTAAGTGTTTTCCAAGCCACTATTAACATAGTAAAAGACAACTTAATTACTCTTTAACACTTAGGAAATTCCAAGGGTGCTAGGAGCTTTATACCCGAAACTGGGAAGAAGACCAAATATATATTTTTATGGTAAATTACAGTATTACATATCACAAGTTGGCATGGGCTAAAGGAGATATGATTAATATGACATTCAAAGGAGAGAAGATACCATCCACATTCTCCCTGCAGGACCATTAGTGTAATAGATGAAGACTGAGCACCCGTACCCCAGCTTCAGTTGCCCCATTCCAGCTCTCAGTCATGCAGTGTGTGCTCCTCTGCTTTTGTAATTGGGTGAAACTGCACAACACAAAGCTTGGAATCTGGCATCACATGGAACCACCAAAGAGAGCAGATGACACACTCAGAAAGTCAGGGGGTTAACTCTGACCATTGGGAATCCAGAGATGGAAGGGAACCAGGCCTGTTAACTTCTCCTTCTCTGTCCATGGGCTGCTCTGAGGCACAGCTTCCCCTTGAAGCCATTGAGACAACCCCTGTATTCTTATCAGTGAAAGCACCTCCCAAGCTGTCTACAGTGTCTTTTGGAGGCATCTTGTGAGGCAGGAGCCAGTGCCAAAACATCACAACACACTACTTCCCATTTTCCCTGCTTCCCTTTCTTTCCCTTTTCTTCCTTCCTTGCTTATTTTAGCCTAAATCCTTTTTTTTCTCACCCCACTGCCCAAGGGTTTGCACCTCCCAAGTAAACTCCCATCACTTTGACCTCTGCCTCCAGCTCTGTTTCCTAGAGACTTTGAGCTCCATGCCATCCTTTACATTCAGATGCCAAATTTGAGTATGTATATTTGTATATATTGGAGAAGAAAATGGCAGCCCACTTAAATATTCTTGCCTGGAGAATTCCATGGATGGAGGAGCCTGGCAGGCTACAGTCCATGGGGTCCCAAAGAATCAGACACAACTGAGTGACTAACACTATTACTACTATGTGTATATATGTGTATGTGCCACTGTGTTTAAATAAGGCCCCTGGATATTATAGGCAGAGACTGCCCCTTCATCTTTGTTTTCCTATAGCTTAGTTCAGCGTCCGTCTGTCATATAGCAGGTATTCATTAAACAGGAAAAGAATGACAGGTGGATAATTGCCTGAAAGAATGAGCTTAATGATGAAGAACAGACAGGGAGAGTATGGACTGGCCTAGAGTGGATTAGAGATTGGGTAAACAGGAGTGACACAGTTAAGGGACCAGAGGTAGCTAGAGGAAGCACCCCAAGTAGAAGTTGAAGGGATTAGTTCATCTAACCAGGCAGAGTAAGGGAGATGCTGTGGCACCCATCACCTTCCGGGAAGTTTTATCTGCACCCACTGTGAAAGGATGCTCTCGCTTGCCTCACTCTGTCATTACCATCCTCCACTCTATGTGCATCCTGGGGAATGGAAGTTGGAATGTGTTTGACTCTTGTGAAGGAAAGGAATTCTGCGGGGATTTGGCCTCTTCTCAGTCCTGTGGGCTGATTCTGAGCCTTTTGTGGAATCCCTCCATCCTTTCCAGTGTTTAGATTAGGACTGGCTTGTAGGGCTGCCTTTCTGGACAGTGAAACATAGGTAACTCCTGGGACAGTCTTCCTCACTCTTACAGAAGGAGAAAAGAAGGGGCTGAGCTTTGGAAATGGTTCCTTAGGCTACCATGGTTGGACTGTTAAGACCATGAGAGGAATTATCTAAAAACAGAGAGAACATACTAAGGATGACAGAGCTGAAGACAGCGTGAGTTTTTGAAGGTGTTTTTCAAGCTGCTAATATAATCAACTTGACTTCTAAGCTACTTATTTAAGATAAGGACCAGTTTTTATAATGGATGCCATTTCAATTGGACCTTCTATTACTTGCCCCTGAAAGAATCCTGACTAACACCTCCATGATCTGTGCCAACAATGTGCCAGGGAGTCTGGGTGGGGGTGGCATGCCTGGCATGGTGAAAAGGTTGGGACTTTGGCCCCAATTAGCTGAGTGACTATAGGCATGTTAATTAATCTCTGAATCCTACTTTTTCTCATTTTAAATATGGGAATTGTGATATTAGAATCTAATTTTTTCACAGTGTTATGAAAGTAAATGAATTAATAAATGCTAATCTCACTATAAACATTAGACAGTACTTTTCATCTGCAGCTTGTGAACCATTAATGGATTGTGAAAGAGAGTTGCATTGAGGACTAAAAATTAAAAGAACTAAAATGGAACAGAAAATACTGCTGTTACCACACATAGTAAGTTTAGTCTTCTAAAATTATTGTTTCATTCGCGTGTGTAGTTGTACATGCATGCTTATGTGAATGTGGATAGCTGTCAGGTTAAATATATTTCTTGCTTTAGGTCATACACAAAGATGTTTGTGAAGCATGGATTTAGAGTAAAATGAATACCTGAGGCCAAACAAGAGTGAACACAGAAAATGGTCTTCAGGTGAATTGTGATGATGTGCAGTGTCTCCTGGGAAAAGATGGAGAACAAGGGAATATACCCAGACCCCATAGGATACCCAACACCTTATGGGAAGGTTGACTGCTTTGGGGGACAGGTAGCTTTGCTGTGTTTTGTAAATACAGAGTACCTGCTTAATTTTATACTCCCTTTTCACCAACATATCCTAGAGAGCCATGGCTAGAGAAAAGAGAAGAGTGAATTTAGCAGTTCTTCTTATAGCCTAGACACAAACAGGAGACACCTGCGTGGAGGCGTGACTTGTCCACCATCACCTTTAATCACCATGGAGTTCAAGTATGTGCACAAGGCAAGGAAAGGAAGAATTACTCCAGTACAAAGGAAAGAATAACAGCAAATCCTTTCAAAATGCAGGTTTTGCCCTGGATTGTTTTTCTTCTTTTAATGAGCAAGGGGAGAAGATTAGAAAAAATTATTTAGATCATTCACACATGTCTGGGAGAGGTCTAGTGCCTTCAGCCATGCAGGGAGAAAGGCAAATTCAAAAGCAACTAAGTGATAATTGCCCCTCTCTATGGACCGCTGTCTTAGTTGCTTTAAAGGACTGGTGCTTGACGCTTGCTTTTGAGGAGCTTTCAGTTTGGTCAGAAAAGGATGGGGTAAAATGTAGGAATCAGAGAGGAGTATAGTGAGCACTGGGTCTGCCCAGGTGGCACTAGTGGTAAAGATCCTGTCTGCCAGTGTAGGAGACATAAGAAACAGGGGGTTGATCCGTGGGTCGGAAAGATCCCCTGGAGGAGGGGATGGCAACCTACTCCAGTATTCTTGCCTGGAGAATCCCATCGGCAGAGGAGCCTGGCAGGCTACAGTTCATAGGGCCACAGAGTCAGACACAACTGAAGCGACTTAGCGCGCACACACGCATAGTGAGCACTGAAACTTCGTCACACTTTGAGCTTTCTCATTTCAAGCTGACACAAACCCAATAGCCCCTCTGTTTTACAGAGAAGTCAAAGGAGGCTGAAAAAGATGAGGTCGCTCATTCAAAATGTCAGAGCTGATATTTAAACATAAGCCCATTAGTCTCTCAAGTCACCTGTATTCCCTGGAGAGGAGAATCTTTACCTTGATTGTTGCTTAAGTTTTTTTACTTCTTTTGCTTAAGTTCCTTACGTTGTCAGCTATGGGTATTAATCTCCATTTTCTTCATTAGTTACTATTGTTAAAGTAGTTAACATGTTGGGAATGTGGATATTTTGCTCTACACTGAGCAGATACTTAACATACATCATTACCAGATCTCACTGCAAAAGTTGGTGGTCACCTCCTTCCCATCTCTCTCCCTCTTCTCATTTTAGAAATTAGAAATACAAGAGAAATACGAAGAGTCAAAAACAAACTGACTACCCTGTGTCCTCACTATATGGCAGAGCAGGGTTTCTAATCTGTGCTCACTGACTTTTGACTAAACCTCTAACATGTACGGAGGAGCCTGGTGGGCTACAGTCCATGGGGTCAAAAAGAGTCGAACACGACTGAGTGAATTCACTAACATGTGCATGGGGCTTCCCTTGTGGCTCAGCTGGTGAAGAATCTACCTGCGATGCGGGAGACCTGGGTTCAATCCCTGGGTTGGGAAGATCTCCTGGAGAAGGGAAAGGCTACCCACTCCAGTATTCTGGCCTGGAGAATTTCATGGACTGTATAGATCATGGAGTCACAAAGAGTTGGACACGATTGAGCGACTTTCAGTTCACTTACATGTACACATATATGTATGTGTTCCTGTTTAAAACATTTTTATTCTCATGTTTGAAGCCAGTCAGATAAGCGTGAACACAGAAAATCCTAGCAATTCATTCTCTGTATTCCCAGCCCTTCCCAAATGCTCTACAGATGCCTCTTTGTAGCAGCCAGCCTTATCCATTTTCTTTACATTGATGAAGATCACTGTGTTCAGTGCTCCTGCAACAATTCTGACAATGATGAGTATTTTTATTACCAAGAGTTGAATTGTGGTGTGGTGGAATATACCGCCATGTTTGCCAACTCTGGAACCTAGAAAGAGGAAGAAGATCACAAGTTTTGGTTCCTGCCAACATCGTCCATTTTTCTCTGATTTACATATATACTAACAAGCAGCTGGGCTCAAAACACAGACTCACCTTGCCAGGAAGGCCGTCTGAGACTCAGCCCTGCTGCTGGGACCTCCTTTCCACCCTGCATATCCTTGGGGAGAGAGGGGAAGTTCTCCAAGAGTGTTTTGTAATTTCATCCCTTCTCTGGTTTTGACACAGATTCATAGCATTGTGACCTATGTGAACTCTTTCTTTAATTAAAGAAATAAAAGTGTTTCTTCCTTTAATGCAGACCACAAGAGAGCTTCTGGGTTCAGGTCCCCTAGTCCAAGGACCACGTCCTTCTGCCAGAATTACTCCCAGATCTGCTGTTGAGTTGGCAGTGGCGTTCAAAAGGACACTGATGAGAAGATTTGAAGAACTGAAGAGCTGACATACTTTACTGTCCATCACCAACCTGCAGAGCCTTGTAATCAAGATGATAGCCACATAGCGATAGTAGCCTAAGAAAAAAGGATGCAAAGGGTGTTTTCTTCCAGGGCAGTCCAGGATATTGCTGTGAGCAGTCAGGGTCCAGTGCTGCCAACTCAAGGGGGCTGAGGCCTCTGTGGGCCTCTAGGACCCCAGAAGATACATGGAACTCTCTGGACCCAGGGTGAGACACACCTGGTTTTAGATGCGTTACCCTATACACATTTTTCAACTAATCTGTCCTCTAGTTTTCCTTCTTATGGGAGCTATTTCAACATGGGTATTATATTAATTAACTATTTTTCATAATTTGATAGAAGTAATATTGGTACATTATTTTAAAAGTCCAGTATTTGCATGACTCATTAACATATATTAGTCTCCTTGGGCTGCCATAACACAGTGTCACAGACTGGGTGGCTTACAACACCGAACTTGATTTTTTCACAGTTCTGGAGCGCGTAAGCCCCAGATCAGCGTGTCAGCAGCTTTGACGTCTCCTGAGGCCTCTCTCCTTGGCTTGCAGATGGCCGCCTTTTCCCTGCGTCATCACATGGTCTTCCCTCTGTGTGCACACCCCTGGTGTCTCTGGGGATCCAAATCTCTTCCCATGAGGACACCAGTCAAACAGGATTAGGTCCAGCCGTATGACCTCCTTTGATCGTAATCACTTCTTTTAATGCCTTGTTTCCAAATACAGTCACATTCTGAGGTGCTGGAGGGGTAGGGCTTTAACCCATAGAGTTGAGAGGGACACTGTTCAGCTCATAACAACCAACAAAGAGAAATCCTGTACCTACCCTTGCATGCCCTGGTTCTACTTCCTAAGAGCCTAACCCTCCTTTTCCTTTCTATATTTACTGCAATATTTATAAATGACTTATTTGTACTGCAGTTTCTTGCTTTTCTGATTTTAGCTATAATCTCTGACTTTTGTTATCGGAAATGAGGATATACCCTCAGTTCCACATGCTTTTTTGAAGTCTTCTAGAATTGTATTGTATTTTTTGGTTAGATTATTATTAAAAGTTTGCATTGTTATATTTATGTAAAAAATATTTACTGCCAATCCATGTAGTTTGTTATAATTACATTTGTATTTTCTGGTAGGGTCTTTCCAGGAGATGATAATTATTTCCATTTTTACTACTTTTCAACATCCTTATCACTGTCCACCCCATGTTCTCCACTGAAAGGAATCTCCTTTCATTATTGTGAACACATCCAGGAGTCCTGGTTTTCATTGGTTCACCTGCTCCATCTGAGATAGTCATTTTCCCAGATTGTGGCTTTGAGATCTTGTCTTTACTACTGTTCTTGGATTTTCGTTCAGCATCCTCCTAGAGAGTCCCTTCCCTTCTTGCTGTACTGGATCTTCTGTTTCTTGGATCTTAGTGTTTTTAGTTGTCTTAGCTTACCTCGTATTTTGCTTACTTTGGTGTAGCTCATGCACTAGTAGCTTCCTGAGAAAGAATGCCTAGAAGGTAAATGTGAAAAGATTTTGAATATGAGAGTCCTTTATTTCACTCTGTTATTTGCATGATAGTCAAATGTAGAATTTTGGGTTGGAAATACATGTCCTCTCAGATCTTTGCAGACATTAATTTCCTGCATTGGCATTGAGGAATCTACTGACTTTCTGATCCTTAACTTCTGTACATCACCAGTTTTTCCTTTGCTGTTGTTTATTTTCTTGATGTTTCTAGGATCTTTTCTTTGTCCCATTTCCAATCAGTGTTCCTGTTTTCAGAACCCACCTGCACTCCCATGTCCACAGATCCCTGGATTCTTCCGTTTCTGAGCCTTTCTGGCATTCTGAGAGCAAATTGCTCACTGATGGTCTTCCCTTGCTCTGTGCTGGGGGTTTTGCTAATTTTGCTCCTGTTACCTTCCCATCTGCTTCCAGCTTCTACCTTGTGGTTGTATACTGCCTGCCAAGTTGCTTCAGTTGTGTCTAACTCTATGTGACCCCATGGACTGCAGCCTACCAGGCTTCTCTATCCATGGGATTCTCCAGGCAACAACACTGGAGTGGGTTGCCATTTCCTTCTCCAATGCATGAAAGTGGAAAGTGAAAGTGAAGTCACTCAGTCGTGTCTGACTCTTAGCGACCCCATGGACTGCAGCCCACCAGGCTCCTCCATCCATGGGATTTTCCGGGCAACAGTACTGGAGTGGGGTGCCATTGCCTTCTCCCTGTGGTTGTATAGGTATGGGTAAATATTCAAAATACAGTCACATTCTGAGTCACAGTTCCATTCTCTTAGTCCTTGTGTGTTTATGCTTTTAAGGAAAATCCTTTTACTGCCATCTTTGTGGAGAAATATACAAATATGAGGGCTTCCCTGATAGCTCACCTGGTAAAGAATCCACCTGCAATGTGAGAGACCTGGGTTCGATCCCTGGGTTGGGAAGATCCCCTGAAGGAGGGCATGGAAACCCACTCCAGTATTCTTGCTTGGAGAATCCCCATGGACAGAGGAGCCTGGTGGGCTACAGTCCATAGGGTTGCAAAGAGTTGGACACGACTGAGCAACAAAGCACAGCACAGCACATACAAATATGAATATTCAACCCCCCACAACTTTTAAGTGGAAGTTCCTCATAGAATTATCATAAAATTCGAAATTGTGTGTGTGTGTGTATATATATATATTTAAAACCACTTATCTACAGAACCTGTTACATAGCAGGCACTGAAAGTATCACATTTGTGTGTATATGTGTGTAGCATGGGGCTAACAGGGACTTAAGCACTCTGTGGGTCATATGATGGCCTGGAAGCAATCTTTGCATGAAGACTTTGTTGTTGTTTAGTTGCCAAGTTGTGTCCCACTCGTTGTGACCCCTGGACTGTAGATCTCCAGGCTCCTCTGTCCATGGTATATCCCAGGCAAGAATACTGGAGTGGGTTACCATTTTTTTTCTCCAGAGGATCTTCCTAGCCCAGGTATCAAACCCACGACTTCTGCATTGGCAGGCAGATTTTTTACCACTGAGCCACCAGGGAAGCCCTTGTGAAGACTTACAAACATCTTTAAAAAAAAAAAAAAGACTTCTGACATGTCTGAGTAAACCTACAGTCAAAGAGAGAAGTATTTCTGAACATAGGATAGTACTTTTTGTTGCTAGACTCTGCCTTTCTCAGCCTCATGGATTCATGCCTATGCCCTTGATAGAAAAAAAGGGTCTAAAAATAAATGCAGCAGACTTTGGTTTTAGTTCAGTATTTGGCCATAACCTGCTATTCTGCTTTCAGCCTTCAGAAAGCGCACTTCATTATTTCTGGCATCCATGCCTCAATGATGATGTAGTTACAAATGTTATCAGTGTAACAGCATCAGAGACATGAAGGAGGCATGTAATTAAAGGTGTTATTAACATGTCTATACTGTCTTTAAAATCCAGCTTTAGAGGTGAAATGTACAGTGTGTGAAAGGGGAGTTACCCTCAGTGAAGGCTATAGAAAGAGTTTGAATACTTACCTATAACTTGCTGTAAGGACACTCAGAGAAGGCACTGCAGGAGTTTGAAGGCACTGGGTTAGAGCTAGACAAATCAGTTTGCCACTCACATTCATCAGAGTTGATAATTAAAACTATGAAAGTTCTGTGATATATCTAGGAGCTGCTGCACTGAAAGGAAAGAATTAAGGGGAAAATACCGATAGATAAAGAGAAAAGAATCACCAAAGGGATCTTCAGTTAATCAACCCAGAACATTTCTTGAGCATACTGTGTTGTCAGAATTCTAAAGATTTGGTCAGAGAGACTAGGAGGAAAGACAAAAAGAGGGCATCACCTTGGGATCCTACGTCAGTTGGTTAATGAGGTCGTATTTTATACATTACAAGTCTGGGCAGAAGCCAAGAACAACAGTGGGGATATGGGATGTGAATTTGGTCATGGTCGGAGATGTGGGTAAATTCAATGATTTTGAAATGTAATCAGGTGGGAAAGATGCCCCCCCAAATCTAGCTGTTGGAAAAGTCACAAACACACGATGAACAACAAGCGTACTTAAAGCGAATGGCAGAGAGGGACAGCAGTGGTGACCTGAGGGCCACGGTGAGCTGGGCCCCCTGGGCAGTGGGCACACAGGCTGTGCTGGGGGAGAGCACCACATAGTTGTAAGAGGAGGGAGTCTCCTTTTTCATTCTCCTAAGAGACTTCACCTTGGAAAAGGATGGCATCATTGATGCCTTTTTGGATGGCAAAACCAAAAGGTTCTTTTTGGTTGTAATGACCTTGAACTTGTATCCAGATGTGGCCAGCCTACTGCAGAGAGCTTATTTACCTGATCATTTCCCCTCAGATTTTGCGCCCGACCCACCCCCACCCCCCCACCATTGCTGTCACTCCACAAGCTCCAGTTCCTTTCAAATGCCATCTGAAAGCATTTATTTTTCTCTGTTACCCCTACCCCTTAATTTGCAGTGTCACTGGCTTTTGCTTAGTATTAGCAGCAGCAGCAGCAGTAATCCTTGGCCATTGTTTCCTCATTGGCAATTGTATGAAGTGTTTGGTGATACTGTTTTTTGGGGGAAGCTGGGGGAGTGAGGGAAATGCTATCATCAGAACTCCATGGCCTTTAAACGCAGTTTGGTGCCAGTACACTGGGGGATTCTCTGGCCCTCGTGGGAGTATTTCATTCTTAGACACTAGGGATGTCCCGAGCGATCCACCCCAGTGCACCATTCACAATAGGGTTTGACTTTTAAATAGCTTTTCATTTGGTTGGAAAGAACAGATTCCCGCACAGTTTTTGGAATGCATGGAAAACCCCTATCATTTTCCTGTCTCAATACCCTCTTCACATGCAGCCCACACAGTTCTCTGCTTTACAAGAGAGAGAGGGATAGTGGGAGGGAGAAAGAGAGAGGTCACCGATGACGCTCAGGGCTCAGGGATGACCTTTCCTTCTTAGCTGTTCTGGGTAAGGTGTATTCCTTCACTGGGCAGCGTGCAGAAATAGTGAGTGGGCAGGAGCTTTATTCTTCCCTGATGTCACCACCCCCACCACCCACATGGCCTCATGACTACATTACGCAGTCGCTTCCTTTTGTTCCCGTGAAACACTTCTGACTATGAAAAGACTTATAAAAGAAGTTTGGGCTCATTGTTGAAAACTTGGATGGAGCCAAAAAGCATACAAGGGCAGAATAACAAAGAAACAAACCTCAGAATACCATTCCCAGAGCCAGCTACTCAAAACTTTGTGGTACTACAAATCAAGAATTTGTTTAATGATTTATTAAATATTTATTGAGTGCTTATGCTCTACCAGGCATTATGCTAGCTACATACAGAAGCAAATGGTGAGATCCTTACTCCTGTGAAAATGGGCCTGTATTAATGCAGGTCCTGTCTGAGATGTTTCCTGACCTTTTGTCTCCTGCACGATGTGTTTCTGCGGTCATTAAAGGCTCAGTTCCTAGGGCATCTATAGTCTGGGTTAGCTGATCCCTCTCCTGTCTTTATACAAGAATGATATCCTGCCCGTTTTCACAGCTATCTCCAGGCACACAGCCGCTGTGTGTGAACTCACGAAGTTAGAGTGTCCCAGTGGCAATGACTCTTGCCTCTCTACCATATGACCCAACAGTCCCTCTACGGGGCATATATACCCTGAGGAAACCAGAACTGAAAAAGACACATGTGCCCCAGTGCTCATTGCAGCACTATTTACAATGGCTAGGACATGGGAGCAACCTAGCTGTCCATCAACAGATGAATGGGTAAAGAAGCTGTGGTACATATATACTATGGAATATTACTCAGCATAAAAAGGAACACATTTGAGTTAATTCTAATGAGGTGGATGAACCTAGAGCCTATTATATAGAGTGAAGTAAGTCAGAAAGAAAAATATGGTATAGCAACACATATATGTGGAATCTAGAAAGACGATCTAGAAATACTGATGAGCGTATTTGCAGGGCAGCAGTGGGGACAAAGACATAGAGAACAGATTTTGTGGACACAGTGGGTGGAGCTGAGGGGTGGGACAGATTTAGAAACTAACATGGAAACACACACATTACCATATGTGAAACAGATAGCCAGTGGAAATTTGCTGTATGACGTAGGGAGCTCACATGCTCTGTGACAACCTAGAGGGGTGAGATGAGGTGGGAGACAGGTTCATGAGGGAAGGAACATATGTATACCTATGGCTGATTCATGTTGATGTATGGCAGAAACTAACAATATTGTAAAGCAGCTATCCTCCAATTAAAAATAAATTCTGAAAGAATGGTTTCCTTGATAGAAATGACAGTGAGTATGGAGGTGAGGGGAAAGGAATAGCCCTGGCAGGTTGCTGTGCTGTTGATCTGGGAGATGGCGGGGGGAGAGGCAGTACACGGGCCAGAGCAGAACTTAGTGCTGGGTGGAGATGACTTTATTATGACACAGGATTGAGGAAAAATCAAGTAGAGAAGGAAAGGTTGAAGATTGTAAACAAAGGGCTAACTGATGAAACAGACTCACTGGAAAGAGTTCCAGAATACAAACTGGTCCATCCGTACAAGGGTGGTGGCACTGCCAGGGGGCACCTTGGAATCGTGTGGGTTATCAGGGTGACTTGGGGCTGTTAAGGCATCGAATGGGCAGAGTCCAGAGATGTGGTGTGTCCTGCACTGGGTGATATAGTGAAGACAGTTTCCACATTCCAAGCAGCTTTCAAATGAGCTACTAGTCAGGAAGGTGAAAACTCTGTTTAGAATTATCTGAGCCTGGAACCTAGCACTGTTTTTCAGTGACAGAAAGTAATTTTTACATAGTTTTAATATGGATTAAATTTCCCAAAGATTCAACCACAGTATAAATCAAGGGAAGATTTCACTGGGAAATCTTTATATATATAAAATACTTTATAAAGCATTACTTATCATTTTGAATGGCATTTTCATTCCTACTGAAAGTGAAAGTGTTAGTCCTACTCAGTCTCATCTGCTCTTTTCGACCCCATGGACTGTAGCCCGCCAGCTTCCTCTGTCCATAAAATTCTCCAGGCAAGAATGCTGGAGTGGGTAGCCATTTCTTTCTCCAGGGGATCTTCCCAACCCAGGGATGGAACCTGAGTCTCGGGCATTGCAGGAAGATTATTTACCATCTGAGCCACCAGGGAAGCCCATGAGTTCTAAGATTAAGTACCTGAATCTGTCTACACATTCATAATTACCACACAGTGATTCTACATTGAGGTATAAGGATTTTTCTACCGTACTGTGTATTCAGTATAATAGTACCTGAGCCTTTACATATTGAAAAGCATATTACTTTCCTTTTATTTTTTAATTATGTCATTAAATCAATTAAAATGTAATTATGTATTTAGGTAGGTTATATTCATTTCTCAATATTAAAGGGGAAGGGAGTTACAAAATAATTTTTTATAAAAAGGCATTGTATCCGATTCAGCTAAGAATCACCAGCAAAAACAGAAACACTTAGCAAGAGAAGCTTTAAACACTGTGCTAGAGAAGGCAGTAAGGATGGATGAGGCACACAGAAGTCAAAGGAAGGGGGGCATGGAGTTGAGGAAATCATCCTGTCCTTTATCCTCTGTCAAGTAAGAGTTTAAGATGTGTTTAGAATGCAGGAGGGAGTGAAATTGAAGGTGACATAAAAAAGAGAAAGAGGAAAGTCAGTTGTGGATGAGTGTTGTCTGAGACTATGGGAAGATTGCTGCTGCTGCTGCTGCTGCTGCTGCTAAGTCGCTTCAGTCATGTCCGACTCTGTCTGACCCCATAGACAGCAGCCCACCAGGCTCCCCCGTCCCTGGGATCCTCCAGGCAATAACACTGGAGTGGGTTGCCATTTCCTTCTCCAATGCATGAAAGTGAAAAGGGAAAGTGAAGTCGCTCAGTCGTCTGACTCTTAGTGACCTCATGGACTGCAGCCTACCAGGTTCCTCCGTCCATGGGATTTTCCAGGCAAGAGTACTGGAGTGGGTTGCCATTGTCTTCTCCAGGAAGATTGCTAGGCAGTGTTCAAAGCCCAGATGAGGTTGGAGAACTTAAATTTGTCAAGAGCCTCATTCAGCACAGGTGTGGTCTTTGCCAGAAGAGCTCAATAGGAGTGCTTCTCTTAGGGAGCAGGGAGGGCTGGCTGGATTCATCCAGGGTTGGAGTTTCCCTAAGCAGGAGTAGCAGAAGAGTAAAAGGTCAGGTCATGAAGAACACTGACTACCAGACTCAGCAGCTTAGCAGTGAACTAAGATTAAGGCCAGAAGTGACACCTAGGAGACTGTTACATTATAAAGGCCCCTGGTCAACCCCAGGGTCCCCCGGTGATAGTACATTCTTCCTCTTTCTATTTCAAGAATGCAGCCAGCTTTATTCCCCACCTGGTATATTAGTTGGTGAAGTTCCATTAAAAGATTTTCCTCTATTTTGCTGCACTGACTTACAAGGGCTGACATTCTCTCAGGACTCTATAAAGAAACAGTGCAGCTTCCGGGCCTCTTGATGTAAATGGAGGCGAATTTTGCTAAGGTGAAGGTGAGTGTTCCCAAATCTGGAGGGAGGCAGGGCTTTTAAAGGAAAAAATCAGTACACACTAAGAGGTTTAGCCAGTGGAAGCCTCTTGGCTTAAAAGAAAAGCTCTGTAAATTCCCACATTTCTCCTGAAGAGTCAGACTTTTTAAAATCAGGCACGACCTTACAAATTTCTCATCTAAATTTCTGTCCAAGTTTCCATTTTGATTGTTGGAATCTTGAGTGGTAGCTTCTGACTACAATCCAGACCTCATCCTGCTCCTCTCTTCCTAACTGAAGTGGAAGCAAGGAGGCATCAGGAAAAGAAGAGAGTCACCGTCTGATGGCCGCATTCAGATTTGGGGACTGAAGTATAGAGAGAAAGGGAGAGAGGGGTGAGCTGGTTCACCAGTGGAGTTGCTGGGGGCTGAGCACACTTGGCAGCTCCAAGACACTGGGAATCTCAAGGGCATGCATGACTGGGCTTGGAGCAGGCGTGCACACTCATATGGGAATTGGATATGGATTGCGGACCTAATGGAGAAATGGATATAAAATGCTATGATGTCTTAATGAATAAGGTGCTGCAAATATCTTCCTTGAAAGATCATGAATAGAAATGACTAAACTAACACAAATTCATATCAAGAATATATAGAAAGAAAGAAAAGGGTATGATGAAGGGAAAATCCAGATGGCTAACAAGTATATGAACAATTGTATAAACACTAATAATCATAGAACTGCAAGTCAAAATGGGGCACTTCACTGTGTATAACAGACTGAAGGTTCATCCATATCACTATAAATGACCCAGTTTCATTTCTTTTTATGGCTGAGTTATATTCCATTGTATATATGTATCATATCCTGTCATACAGAGTGAAGTAAGTCAGAAAGAGAAAAGCAAATAAAGTATATTAAGGCATATATATGGAATCTAGGAAATGGTAATGATGAACCTATTTGCAGGGCAGGAATAGAGACATAGGTGTAGAGAAGGAACATGTGGACATGATGGGGAAGGAGAGGGTGGGGAGAATTGAGAGTGTGGCATTGACATATATACGCTATCATGTGTAAAATAGCTAGCTAGTGGGAAGCTGCTGTTTAGCACAGGGAGTTCAGCTCAGTGCTCTGTGATGAATTTGGGGGTAGAATGGGAGGGGGAGGTAGGAGGGAGGCTCAAGAGGGAGGGGATATGTGTATACTTAGAGATGATTAGAGCTGATTCATGTTATTGTACAGCAGAAACTCACACAATATTGTAAATCAATTTTATTCCAATTTTAAAAAACGGGGCACTTGAGATTGGAAAAAAAAAAAAAAGGAAACTTGAATAATGAAGTATTGGCAAAGTTGTAGAGAAATAGGAGTCCTCAGGCATGGCTGATGGAGATGCAGACTGTTAGAGCCATTCTGGAAAGTGATTTGGCAGCACTGAATGGAATTAAACATGAAAATACTCTGTGACCAGCCATCTTTCTTGTCTACTTATACCCAACAGAAATTCCTTCAAAGGTTCCTAAGGAATGCCGCAGGGCTATCATGGTGGTTTTGTGGGGGTGAGAAGTTGGAAGTAATCTGTTTACCACTAGGGGAGTACATAGGAGAAGTACAGGAGAGGGACACAGTGGTCCTCTCTGCAGCACTTAGAAGCAAGAACTAGATGTACTCCTCTGTCCATGGAATTCTCCAGGCAAGAATACTGGAGTGGATAGCCATTCCCTTCTCCAGGTAGCAAGGATAGATTTTTTTTAAATAGTGCCAAGTGAAAAACCTAAGAGGCAGAATAATACCATTTAAAACGGGAACCACATGCAGACATTAAATGCCCTACACACTTTGCATTTTACAAATTTTATTCAGGAAATTGGATTTATTTATTTATTCAGGAAATTGGATCAATGGCTGTAACAGAAGCACCCAAAATAATAATGGATAAAGCCCGATAGATTTTTTTTCTCCTGTTAAAATTCAGGTAGGCAATCCAGAGGGGGTTCGACATCATCAGGGACCTGTTTGTGTCATTTTACTTTGATACCTTCAGCTCATGACTCTTATCTCAGAGTCCTGTGTGGCTACTTGATCTCCTAGCACACAGTTAGACTCTGCCCAGTGGGAAGAGGGAAAGGAAAAGGAAAAGAAAAGATACATTTCTGCTTATAGGGCAACCTAGAAGTTCACACATCACTTTTGCTCTTATCCCATTGGCTAACATTAAATGGTGTAGTCATGCCCAGCAACCAGCTATGAATTCTGTTAGGATGTTAGGAGGATGACAAGCAATGCATATGTGCAAATGACGCAAATTAACACATTAGGGTAGGGCCTGAGGAGGAAGGGATGGGGATCAGAAGGAAAAGGGAAGAATGACATTTATACAGAATAAGAAAGAGTCCTTGTGTGGATTCATGATGAGAGTGTATCATAAACTGAGACCTGTGATTATGGCACTCTTCTGTACCTGAGGTTCATGAAAGGAAGGAAAGGAGGAAGGAAGGAAGTGAACAGAACCGTAATTACCTAGCAGAGTTGCTCAGAATGTTACAGAAAGCATAAAGTGTCTGCAGTGCCTGTTACAAAGGTGTCCAGCAAATGTTAGCCATATCCACTAAATATCAGAATAGATCTTTTCCCATATTATTATTTTTAATATAAATTTATTTATTTTAATTGGAGGCTAATTACAATATTGTATTGGTTTTGCCATACATCAATCCCATATTATTTTTAGTTGGTTCTTTGGCTAATGTAGAAGTTCACAATATTTCTAGCTAATAAGTTCATGTGAAGAGAAAGTGAGAGCATTAAGACAGACTAACATATTTCATTTACATATAAAAGTCTCATCTTTTGTATTTGGGCTTCCCCGTGGCTCAGTGGTAAAAAAATCTACCTTCGATGCAAGAGCTGCAGGAAATTTTGGTTCAATTTCTGGGTCAGGAAGATCCCTGGAGAAGGGCATGGCAACCCACTCTAGTATTCTTGCCTGGAGAATTCCAGGGACAGAGGAGCCTGGTGGGTTCCAGTCCATGGGGTCACAAAGAGTTGGACATGACTGAA
This sequence comes from Bubalus kerabau, assembly GCF_029407905.1. Lineage (NCBI taxonomy): Eukaryota > Metazoa > Chordata > Mammalia > Artiodactyla > Bovidae > Bubalus > Bubalus kerabau. The sequence continues at coordinate 22,242,983 of NC_073641.1, forward strand.
GTGACTAACACACATGACTGGGTGTTCATTGGAAGGACTGATGCTAAAGCTGAAACTCCAATACTTTGGCCACCTCATGTGAAGAGTTGACTCATTGGAAAAAACCCTGATGCTGGGAGGGATTAGGGGCAGGAGGAGAAGGGGACGACAGAGGATGAGATGGCTGGATGGCATCACCGACTCAATTGACATGAGTTTGAGTAGGCTCCGGGAGTTGGTGATGGACAGGGAGGCCTGGCGTGCTGCGATTCATGGGGTCGCAAAGAGTCGGACACGATTGAGCAACTGAACTGGAACTGGAAGTGACTTAGCACACAGTTGATGTACAGTGTGCTAATTTCTGCTGTACAGCAAAGTGGCTCAGTTATACATATATGTACATTCCTTTTCATATTCCTTTCCATTATGATTTATCACAAGACATTGAATATAGTTCCCTGTGCTATACAGAGGAGGGCTTCTCTGGTGGCTCAGTGGTAAAGAATCTGCCTACAATGCAGTAGACTGCCTGCAGTGCAGGAGATGCGGGTTCGATCCTTGAGTTGGGAAGATCCCCTGGAGAAGGAAACTGTAACCCACTCCAGTATTCTTGCCTGGAAATCCTGTGGACGCAGAAGTCTGGCAGGCTACAGGCCAGGGCTTGCAAGAGTCGGACTCGACTTAGCGATAAACCACCACCACTCTACAGAGGAGTTGTTGTCTATTATTCTGTATATAATAGCTTGCATCTCCTAGCCTCAAACTCCCCAGTCCTTCCCTGCCCCGACTGCTCACTCCCTTGGCAACCAAAGTCTCATCTCTCCGTGAGTCTATTTGTGTTTTATAGATAAGTTCTATGCTCTGCTATGCTTAGTTGCTCAGTTATGTCTGACTCTTTGTGACCCCGTGGACTGCAGCCCACCAGGCTCCTCTGTCCATGGGGATTCTCAAGGCAAGAATACTGGAGTGGGTTGCCATGTTCTCCTCCAGGGGATCTTCCCAACCCAGGGATCAAGCCCAGGTTTCCCGCGTTGCCAGCAGATTCTTTACCATCTGGGTCACCATGGTTTGTGTCATAGTTTAGATTCCACATATAAGTGATATCATATGGTATTTGTCTTTCTCCTTCCGACTTACCTCTTGGTATAATAATCTCTGGGTTCATCCATTTGCTGCAAATAGCATTACTACTTTCTTTTTTTGTAACTGAGCAGTATACCATTGTATACATGTACCACATCTTTATCTAATCATTTGTTGATGGACATTTAGGTTGTTTCCATGTCTTGGGTATTGTAAATAGTTATGCTCTGAAAATACGGGTGCATATATCTTTTAAAATTATAGTTTAGTCTAGATATATACCCAGAAGTGGGATTGCTGAATCATATGGCAACTCTTTTTTTAGTGTTTTAATGAACTTCCATACTGTTCTCCATAATGGCTGCACCAACTTAAATTCCTACCAACAGTATAGGAGGGTTCCGTTTTCTCCACACCTTCTCCAGCATTTGTTATTTGTAGACTTTTTAATGACGACCATTCAGACCTGTGTGAGGTGTTACCTCATTGTAGTTTTGATTTGCATAAAATTATCATCTTTAATGTTGTTAATCCTTTTGGATCTACAGATCAGAGATTTTCCCTGTTGTTGAAACACTTGATTCTGAGACAGATATTCCACAGAAACCATGGTGGGGACACATGAGACCAAGTGACATGATAAGAGGGTTTTCTTTTGACCAGAAATAGGGCAACATTTACATCTTCAGTTATGACATTAAAAAAAGAAATGCCACGAAGAACTTTGAAACTGCTGAAGGAAAAACAGTCAGTGGAACAAAGTCTTGAACTTAGAGAAACCTTAGCTGTCCAAGAGAACAGTCCTGCTGTTTTCTGGGAACACACACAAAAGTAGAATCAAGGGCCGCATGCCAATTCCTTCAGCATCCAGCTTTGCACTAAGGGAGAGCCAGAATTGAGCCTCACCTGCTTAAGGACCAAATTAATCACCACAGAGCTTGGCTTTCAAACACACTGATGGAGAAATGAGTAATTTTCAGTGAATGCCTTTCAGCATATACTTATATCCTAAACTAAAGAAATGAATAATAGCAAGGAGACTCCTCCACTAACTGGGGTTTTCATGAGATAATTACACCCCTGGAGGACTAAAGGTATCATCTTTGTTTCTTGCTGTATAAGACAATGGATCTGATTGTCTTTAGGTACCACCCACTGCTGTGTCTCTGGCTCCAAAACTTGACAGTAGGTAAGGGAGAATATATCTGTGTGTAAAATCATGGCTTGCTATCACATACATTGTATTTCTTAAGGGTAGCATAATAACTATAGAAATCAGAGAATCCATTTGCAGACTTTAAACTGAACCTCATTTCAGCCCAATAAGTTGGAAGAAATTATACATGCGCACATATACATACAAACACGCATGCAGGCACACAATTGCACCCCTAAAGGAGGATATATATAGTCATCATATTTCTCAAGAAGAATCTTTGTAGATAAACTTTCTAGTTCACTTCCAGAAAATAGTATATCTTTAGACTAGTTTGTATGTGTATGCAATGAAATTATACTAGATTATTTCTCTTTTCACCTTAGCTTTTAATTGCAACAGTTCCTTTTTTCAGGTGCCTTGTAGCATCTACTCCTTTATCTCTTTTCTAGAATCTCTGTTTGGTTCTTAAATCCTTAATTGTCCTATTTTACATAATGTTTAATTTTATGAGATGCCTGGAATATGAGATTTTTTAATGAGATTTCTGGAAACCTAGATGTTTTTAAAATCAGTTGAATAAACCCTCCTTTCCCTGAATGGAAGGAGGTAAATTCCCTTAAATATTCCCTTGCCAGATTCAGAATTCTGCCACAGTCTTCGGAAGCACTCTTGTTCTCCTTGTGTTCAAGTTTCTTCTTTCTCTGTAAACTATTCTGTCCCCTTAACCTTCACCATCCTGACCTGGCTCAAAAGCAGGTTTATCATGCCTAGATTATGCAGTCTCCACCCTGTCACCCCCTCCAGCCAGTTTTCCCCTCTGTTTAATCCCCAAAGTGATGCCAAGTCAGCCTGCCTTATAGACAGCTCAGGGTCTCCTAGGCCACTCACTGCTGTGGCTAAAAGCTAAGGTTATGTTCATCCAGCCCCAAACTTTGTCAGTGAACATCTAAGGCTCAAGGACAGTGTGATCAGCTTCCCAGACCCTTGTGCTTGACCAGGCAACTAGGTTGTTTTCTTCTGGAATGATTAGGATTTCTCCTCTTGAGATCATATAGAGATAATGGAGTTTTTACTCCTAAGGATTATTTTCTTGTCCCACAAGTCTGAATCCCAGGGTGAAGGCTCAAGGAGTCAGCATGTTTATTATTGGACAGGGTGCCAAGTTTTGATGCTTCTGGTCTGTTTGACATGAAAGGAGGGTCACAGACTCCCCCAAGGACCAATGAAGGAGAAGCATCTTCAGCTAGAAAACAAAAAAAGCATTTCTCTGTAGTACAGGTTCTTCAGCTGGTGCTCCCGGTGGGAGCAGGATCCCCAGGATCTGTACTAGTTTGCCTCCTCACACTGGCATGATTATCAGGCCAGTTTTGTTTGGTGTGCTCATTTTATAGGGCTGCTGTAACTAAGTACCCAAAATTAGGCGGCTTCAAAGGACACACATCTATTCTCACAGAGCTCTAGAGTCTAGAAATCTGAAATTAAATGTTGGCAAGGCTCTCTGGGGCTTCAGGGAATTCTTCTAGCCTCTTTCTAGTTTCTGGTGGTTCTCAGCAAGCTGTGGCATTCCTTGGTTTCCAGACACATCCCTCCAGTCTCTGCCGTTGTCCATTGCACAGTCATCTTCTCCCTGTGTGCTTCAGTCTCTTCACATTGTAGTCTTCTAAGGACACCAGTCAGACTAGATTAAGGGTCCACTCTAATACAACTTTATCTTAACTGCAATAATTCCCTACTTTAAAACAACTTTATCTTAACTACAATAATTACACCTGCAACGAGGTATTCCTGAATAAAAGGTCACATTCTGTAGAACTAGAGGTTAGGACTTTGGCATATCTTTTGAGGAGACATGATTTAACCTGTAACATTTGGGATCAGCTTGACTTAACACAGGAAATCACTTATCCTTCAGATGGAGAGTGCACAGTTAGGGTGAGGGTCGGAGAAAGCACACACCCTCACCCCTCCAGTGCTCAGAAGGGAGAAACTGCCCTTTGCCCTTCTTCTGAGTTCCTCCGTGTCTGTCTGCCAGTTGGCACACACTCACCAGTGCCCTGACCAAGGTTTCGTCTGCATTTGTAGAGTGAGCAGTCAGAGCTACATCTGTGCTATGAAAATGCTCACAGATCTGCCAGAAACATGAATAACAGCATTTTCCACAACAGTTCCTCTTCCTCAGTCAAGCCAGAAACTCTTTTCTGATAGCACTGCAGAGGCAGTGAGTTTCCTAGTTGTATATCTCTTTGTAGGGAGCTGGATCAAGTGCCAGCTTCCCCTGTCCAAGTTTCCTCTGTCCTAACCTGTTGCGGGCCTTAAGGGAGAAGCTGGGCATGTGCCTCTGCCTGGGGACCACAGACAAGGTCATCCTTGGGACACTGATGGCGGATGGGGAGGAAGTGGGGGACACCACGGAGGCCTCAGGCTTCCTAATGAGCAGCTAGCAGGCTGAGAGGGTGGGCAGGCGAGAACGTTGGCAGCCGCTGGAGCAGTTGGACTCCTGCCCAGACCCCCAGCTGCCGCTGCTCCACTTCCCAGTGGCAGCTGCCTGGGTACTCCTTTGACGCAGCAGGAGCACATGGAAAGCCCGAAACATGGGACTCCACGGGGCTAGCCCAGGGCAGAGCTGTGAGAGGCAAAGCCTATCAGGCGTGTCTCACCACTTGAGCTCCCTTCCAGCACCTCAGCCCATTCCATGCCTCTGCCTATCTCAGCAAAGCTTGGGTCTCACTTGACTGGCCCGTGCCCTTTATGCTAAGATGCTGCTGCTGCTAAGTCGCTTCAGCCGTGTCCAACTCTTGACCCCATAGACGGCAGCCCACCAGGCTCCCCCGTCCCTGGGATTCTCCAGGCAAGAACACTTGAGTGGGTTGCCATTTCCTTGTCCAATGCATGAAAGTGAAAAGTGAAAGTGAAGTCGCTCAGTTGTGTCTGACTCTTAGCGACCCCATGGACTGTAGCCCGCCAGGCTCCTCCATCCATGGGATTTTCCAGGCAAGAGTACTGGAGTAGGGTGCCATTGCCTTCTCTGATGCTAAGATGCAGACAGACCCAAAGTCAATCTAGACCTTTTTGCTCCATCTTTTAATATCTGTCTCAAAAGAAATAAACGTCTAGCAAGAAAGCCTTGAAAAACACTGTCTCTTCAACACTGAAATCTTAAGTAAGGTCGCAAAATGGGTAGCAGGAAATATTTTGGCATAAAACAACAAAATATTGAAAATCTGATCGTAAAGATTCTCCTCCCACGTGATTGCCCCGTGCTCTCTCTCCTCTCTCTCCACCTCCAGCTTTCTAGTCCAGTGTTTCCTCACATGTCAAGTAATCTTTTTGGCTCTGCGTTTTATAATTCTGCTTCTGCATGTTTTGCCTTTTTTTTTTTCATCTAAGTAAAGACAACAAAGCATTGTGACCAAAAGATCTTCCCCTAGAAGGTCAGTGGGGGAAATACTGAGCCAGTAAGGATTTTGATCCATATTACACTCTCCCCAAAACTTGAAAATCTTTTATTCCTTAATACACTAAAAGGGAATCTTTAATTGGCATTCTAGGTACTAAGTAGGTTGGAGGGAAGTGGTGGGAGGACGAGGGGAGCAAGTGGAGGGATTGGTGAAGAGTGTACCCGTCTCCTCCTAGGATAGCTCTGGTGCCTCCTGATGGCTCCACTCTCTGGAAGTTTCTGGTCAAAGCCCTAACTCCCTACTCCTCTACATGTTGGGCACAGGGCTGATTCAAAGCAGCCAGTTTCAGGCTGCTTATATGCCTCAAAAGATCCAAATTGGTGTTGCCTATAGCTGCAGGCATGGTGCTACCAGGCTGGGCTGTAACCATGGATCATCATCTCCCCCAAAATAGCCCATTTTAATTGTATTTAGTTTCATCTTCAGGCAATGCAAGTGAATCATTGAAAAGTTATGCTTCTAGCTCTTTCTTACAGCCCCAAAGAGGTAAATCCCCTAAAGTGAATTTTTTTTCTTCCATACCTAAGCCAAATTTACCTCAGAGTTCAAGACTGTCTCACTCCTACACATCCTGCCACGAGTTTGTAAATCCTCAGCTTATTTAAAAGATAATGGAATGGGCCGGGGGAGTGGTGAGGGGGAAGTAGGAGAGATGGGGCAGGGCTTGAGCGGGTGGAGATGATGGGAGAAGATTGTAGTCATGAGCACACTGTGTCACCAGCCCTCAAACTCACCTCAACACTGTGAAGTCTCAGCACAAAACTGAAAGTGCTCACACCTACGATACTGAGACCTTTCTTTGAGACAGTCTTATGAGTTCATACTTGACTAGCAAGTTTGAGAAGGGAAGCTAGGTCCTCCAGGGAGAGTGTGGGGTGGGGGTAAGGGGTTATAAACTGGGGCAAAGCATGCAGTTTGCAGGTGTTTTTTCCTATTTGTCGCAGTTATTTCTATTTGGGGCCATTTTCCTTTTATCATAACTCAGCAAATCTTGTTGTTCCTGTCTCAGTGATGAGAAACCTAAGGAGGATCTGATCCTAAATTATTGATAATTGGTATGTATTAGCACCCATAAGGAGAAGGCAATGGCACCCCACTCCAGTACTCTTGCCTGGAAAATCCCATGGATGGAGGAGCCTGGTGGGCTGCAGTCCATGGGGTCGCTAAGAGTCGGACACGACTGAGCGACTTCACTTTCACTTTTCACTTTCCACTTTCATGCATTGGACAAGGAAATGGCAACCCACTCCAGTGTTCTTGCCTGGAGAATCCCAGGGACAGGGGAGCCTGATAGGCTGCTGTCTATGGGGTCGCACAGAGTCGGACACGGCTGAAGTGACTTAGCAGCAGCAGCAGCAGCAGCACCCATAAGCTCTAGCCTCCTTCATTTATCCAAGAAAGACTTAATTGAAAGAAGAAGTTGGTGTTGAGGTGAGCTAGCTAGTAACTTGTTAAAAGACTTTTTATACCCAAATGGGCTGGAAAGCAAGGGAAGGGCTGGACAAGCAGTTCCTGGAGTTCAGAAGCAGCCATAGGTACAGATCTCTCCAGGTTGCTGGAACCACAGATGACGTCTCCTGGGCAGTCCTCCAGACATACAACAAAGCTACCCTGGCTATACTGCCTGGCTTCCCAGTGACTCATGCAATGTGTCCACCCACATCATGGCTTTGTAAGAGCGCTGTGGTGGGTCTGCTAGTCTTAAGGCCAATCAATGCAGATCCAACCCTCATAGGATATACTCCTGACCCACACTTGGAATACCAGTAACTTTGAAGACAGAGAACAAAGAGTATGATTGAAAACAAAAACCTTCTGCTCCAAATGTACCTTTCTTATATTGTACTTTTTGTAACTGGTAAGACTGCTCATATGGTTCCTTTTGCAGCATATCTAAAATATTCTTTTTCTAAAAAGATTTAAGGGAATGCAGACAACATGATCCCATAAAATTGTGCTACCTTGTTTCAAAATAATCTAGCTGGTCAATTTCATATACTATCAAAGAAGAGAAACTGAAGCATGGCGTTTGCATAGTCAGCTCTAAAAGTAAGGAAGAGATGGCCAGAGAGGAGAAAATCTCTGCATCAGTTAGATCACTGTCTAATTATGCCAGGCTTGCAAGCAAAATCTCCCTTAGACTTCTCAGCTTCATTCTGTTCTGTAGCTAGATTGTACCCCAGTGTAAGCAAGTTATCCCACTAACTGCCGGTCAGAAAGGGTGCAAACAACAAAATGTGGGAAGTTCAGCCAGCACATCCTCATGACTGTTTAGATAGGATCAGCTGATGAAGGACTGGCAGAGTCTTCTCTGAATGGCAGTGGCATGTCTGCAACAGTGCATTTGTGCATATAAAATATGTGTTTATGTTTCACATACATAGTTAAGTCAGTTTCAGCTTTAACTAGTACATTATGAGCAGGTTGAGGAGCCATCACCCAATTTTCTGTCATGGGCGTAGCACTTCACACACCATTCATTTAATATAAGACACTTAAAGAAGAAGAAAAAAACTTTGCTGATGTCTGACTCAGAGAAAAAGAATGGAAAGTTAACAACAAGACATGATTCCAACTGAAATAAATTTGAATACTCACCATGTTCTTCATTCTCAATCCTCATGTCTTAAAACAGGCTGAAAGCTCTCAATTGTTCAGTGAACCGAGTAATACCAATGACTGCAATTGCTGTCCAGATGACATGAGTTCACAGGATGAAGATAAAAACATTTAATTTAATGTTCCAGGAAAATAAAAGTGCTCATTTGGTTGAGAGGGGAAGACACTAACAATTACATTCTAGAAAATTCTATGGCCATTAACATCTGTTTGTGGTTTTTGAAAAACTTGTTTAATTTGGTGAAGGATTTTTAAAAATTTTATAGTGTTCTACAGTTTTCAAAGGTTTCATGCAGATGATTTCATATAATACCATAATAACCCTCCTTTTCCCCAGTACTGTTATATTGTCCCTCCCTCCTTCCCTCTCCCTACTGATAACTGCTAATTTGCTCCCTATGAGTTTGTTTCTTTTATGTTTTATTTACTAGTTTGTTGTATTTTTTCGATAGCACATATATGTAATATCATACAGTATTTGTCTTTCTCTGTTCAATTTCTTTCACTTAGCATAGTGCCCCCAAGTTCATCTATGTTGCTTCAGAAGGCAGAATTTCATTCTTTTTTATGGCTGAGTAATATCTATATACTTGGGGGGGGGGGTGGTGTATGTGTGTGTGCATGTATGACATCTTTTTAATCCATTCACCTGTTGATATACATTTGGATTGCTTCCATACATTGACAATTATAAATAAAGTAATTCTGAACATTGGGGAGCATTTATCTAGGTTTTTTGGATACATACCTAGGAGTGGAATTGCTGGGTCATATGATAATCCTATTTTTAGTTTTTTGAGAAACCTCCATATTGCTCCTCTGGTGGCCCAGATGGTAAAGAATCTGCCTGCAATGTGGGAGACCTGGATTCAATCCCTGGGTTGGGAAGATCCCCTGGAGGAGAGCATGGCAACCCACTCCAGTATTCTTGCCTGGAGAATCCCTGTGGACAGAGGAGCCTGGTGGGCTGCAGTCCACGGGGTTGCAAAGAATCGGATGACTAAGTATTCACTCAGCACAGCACATCCTGCTTTCCATAGTGGCTGCACAAAGTTACATTTCCACCAACAGTGTATGTGGATTCCCTTTACTCCACATCCTTGCCTACTGTTATTTGTGTTCTTTTTGATGATAGCCATTCTGACTAGTGTGAGGTGATATCTGGAGATGAAAAAGAAACTACAAAGGGAAAAAAAAAAGAAGCTACAACTGACACCACAGAAATACAAAGGCTTATATGGGACTGCTAAAAACAACTATATACCAATAAATGACAACCTAGAAGAAGTGGACATATTCTTCAAAAGGTACAATCTCCCTAGACTGAGCCAGGAAGAAATAGAAAATATGAGCAGACTAATTACTAAGAATGAAATTTAATCAGTAATTTAAGAACTCCCAATGAACAAAAGTTGAGGATTAGATGGCTTCACAGGTAAATTCTACCAAACATTTAGAGAAGAGTTAGCAACTCTTCCAACAACACAAGAGAAGACTCTACTCATGGACATCACCAGATAGTCAATACCAAAATCAGATTGATTATATTCTTTGCAGCCAAAGATGGAGAAACTCTATACGGTCAGCAAAAACAAGGCCAGGAGCTGACTGTGGCTCAGATCATGAACTCCTTATTGCCAAATTCAGACTTAACTTGAAGAAAGTAGGGAAAACCACTAGACCATTCAGGTATGACCTAAATCAAATCCCTTACGATTATACAGTGTAAGTGACAAATAGAGTCAAGGGATTAGATCTGATAGACAGACTGCCCACAGAAGTTTGTGATTGTACAGGGATCAAGACCATCCCCAAGAAAAATAAATGCAAAAATGCAAAATGGCTGTCTGAGGAGGCCTTACAAATAGCTGTGAAAAAAGAGAAGTGAAAACCAAAGGAGAAAAGGAAATATATACCCATTTGAATGCAGAGTTCCAAAGAAGAGCTAAGAGAAATAAGAAAGCCTTCCTCAGTGATCAATGCAAAGAAATAGAGGAAAACAACAGAATGGGAAAGACTAGAGATCTCTTCAAGAAAATTAGAGATACCGAGGGAATATTTCATGCAAAGGTGGGTACAATAAAGGACAGAAATGATATGGACCTAACAGAAGCAGAAGATATTAAGAAGAGGTGGCAAGAACACACAGAAGAACAATACAAAAAAGATCTTCATGACCCAGAAAATCACGACAGTATAATCACTCACCTAGAGCCAGACATCCTAGAACGCAAAGTCAAGTGAGCCCTAGGAAGCATCACTACGAACAAAGCTAGTGGAGGTGATGGAATTCCTAAATTAGAATTTTTAGGATTTCAAATCCTAAAAGATGATGCTGTGAAGGTGCTGCACTCAATATGCCAGCAAATTTGGAAAAGTCAACAGTGGCCACAGGAATGGAAAAAGTTAGTTTTCATTCCAATCCCAAAGAAGGGTGATGCCAGAGAATGCTCAAATTACCACACAATTGCACTCGTCTCACACACTAGCAAAGTAATGCTCAAAATTCTCCAAGCCAGGCTTCAACAGTACGTGAACAATGAACTTCCTGATGTTCAAGCTGGATTTAGAAAAGGCAGAGGAACCAGAGATCAAATTGCCAACATCCATTGGATCATCAAAAAAGTGAGAGAGTTCCAGAAAAACATCTACATTATTGACTATTTCAAAGCTTTTGACTGTGTGGATCACAACAAACTGTGGAAAATTCTTCAAGAGATGAGAATACCAGCCTCTTGAGAAATCTGTATGCAGGTCAGGAAACAACAGTTAAGAGTCAATAACCTGAGATATGCAGATGACACCACCCTTATGGCAGAAAGTGAAGAACTAAACAGCCTCTTGATGCAAGTGAAACAGGAGAGTGAAAAAGTTGCCTTAAAACTCAACATTCAGAAAACTAAGATCATGGCATTTGGTCCCATCAGTCAGTTCAGTCGCTCAGTCGTGTCTGACTCCTTGCGACCCAATGAATCGCAGCACGCCAGGCCTCCCTGTCCATCACCAACTCCCAGAGTTCACTCAGACTTACGTCCATCCAGTCAGTGATGCCATCCAGCCATCTCATCCTCTGTCATCCCCTTCTCCTCTTACCCCACTCCCTCCCAGCATCAGACTCTGCCAATGAGTCAACTCATCCTATGAGGTGGCCAAAATACTGGAGTTTCAGCTTTAGCATCATTCCTTCCAAAGAAATCTCAGGGCTGATCTCCTTCAGAATGGACTGGTTGGATCTCCTTGCAGTCCAAGGGACTCTCAAGAGTCTTCTCCAACACCACAGTTCAAAACCATCAATTCTTCGGTGCTCAGCCTTCTTCACAGTCCAACTCTCACATCCGTACATGACCACAGGAAAAACCATAGCCTTGACTAGACGAACCTTTGTTGGCAAAGTAATGTCTCTGCTTTTTAAGAAGCTATCTAGGTTGGTCATAACTTTCCTTCCAAGGAGTAAGCGTCTTTTAATTTCATGGCTGCAATCACCATCTGTAGTGATTTTGGAGCCCAGAAAAATAAAGTCTGACACTGTTTCCACTGTTTCCCCATCTATTTCCCATGAAGTGATGGGACCGGATGCCATGATCTTCGTTTTCTGAATGTTGAGCTTTAAGCCAACTTTTTCACTCTGCACTTTCACTTTCATCAAGAGGCTTTTGAGTTCCTCTTCACTTTCTGCCATAAGGGTGGTGTCATCTGCATATCTGAGGTTATTGATATTTCTCCCGGCAATCTTGATTCCAGCTTGTGTTTCTTCCAGTCCAGCGTTTCTCATGATGTAATCTGCATATAAGTTAAATAAGCAGGGTGACAATATACAGCCTTGATGTACTCCTTTTCCTATTTGGAACCAGTCTGTTGTTCCATGTCCAGTTCTAACTGTTGCTTCCTGACCTGCATACAGATTTCTCAAGAGGCAGGTCAGGTGGTCTGGTATTCCCATCTCTTTCAGAATTTTCCACAGTTTATTGTGATCCACACAGTCAAAGGCTTTGGCATAGTCAATAAAGCAGAAATAGATGTTTTTCTGGAACTCTCTTGCTTTTTCCATGATCCAGAGGATGTTGGCAATTTGATCTCTGGTTCTTCTGCCTTTTCTAAAACCAGCTTGAATATCAGGAAGTTCACAGTTCATGTATTGCTGAAGCCTGGCTTGGAGAATTTTGAGCATTATTTTACTAGTGTGTGAAATGAGTGCAATTGTTTGAGCATTCTTTGGCATTGCCTTTCTTTGGGATTGGAATGAAAACTGACCTTTTCCAGTCCTGTGGCCACTGCTGAGTTTTCCAAATTTGCTGGCATATTGAGTGCAGCACTTTCACAGCATCCTCTTTCAGGATTTGAAAGAGCTCAACTGGAATTCCATCACCTCCACTAGCTTTGTTCGTAGTGATGCTTTCTAAGGCCCACTTGACTTCACATTCCAGGATGTCTGACACTAGGTGAGTGATCACACCATCGTAATTATCTGGGTCATGAAGATCCTTTTTGTACAGTTCTTCTGTGTATTCTTGCCATCTCTTCTTAATATCTTCTGCTTCTGTTAGGTCCATACCATTTCTGTCCTTTATGGAGCCCATCTTTGCATGAAATGTTCCCTTGGTATCTCTAATTTTCTTGAAGAGATGTTTTCCTCTATTTCTTTGCATTGATCACTGAGGAAGGCTTTCTTATCTCTCCTTGCTATTCTTTGGAACTCTGCATTCAGATGCTTATATCTTTCCTTTTCTCCTTTGCTTTTCGCTTCTCTTCTTTTCACAGCTATTTGTGAGCCCTCCCCAGACAGCCATTTTTCTTTTTTGCATTTCTTTTCCATGGGGATGGTCTTGATCCCTGTCTCCTGTACAATGTCATGAACCTCATTCCATAGTTCATCAGGCCCTCTATCTATCATCACTTCATGGCAAATAGATGGGGAAACAGTTGCAGACTTTGTTTTTGGGGGCTCCAAAATCACTGCAGATGATGACTGCAGCCATGAAATTTAAAGATGCTTACTCCTTGGAAGAAAAGTTATGACCAACCTAGACACCTTCTTAAAAAGCAGAGACATTACTTTGCCAAAAAAGGTCCATCTAGTCAAAGCTGTGGTTTTTCCAGTAGTCATGTATGGATGTGAGAGTTGGACTCTGAAGAAGGCTGAGCGCCGAAGAATTGATGCTTTTGAACTGTGGTGTTGGAGAAGACTCTTGAGAGTTCCTTGGACTGCAAGGAGATCGAACCAGTCCATTCTAAAAGAAATCACTTTACAAAGAATAAATTAAAGTGAAAACAATAAACAAAAAAAATAAAAAAAAAAATAAAAGAAATCAATCCTGAATATTCATTGGAAGGGCAGATGCTGAAGCTGAAACTCCAGTACTTTGCCACCTGATGTGAAGAGCTGACTCATTTGAAAAGACCCTGATGCTGGGAAATATTGAAGATGAGGGGAGAAGGGGACAACAGAGGTTGAGATGGTAGGATAGCATCACTGACTCAATGGACATGAGTTGGAGTAGACTCTTGGAATTGGTGATGGACAGGGAGGCCTGGCATGCTGCAGTCCATGGGGTTGCAACGAGTCATACACTACTGAGCAATTGAACTTAACTAGCAACTGTTAGCATCTAGCCCTCTGAAACTATTTTTAAAAATTGAGGAAGAAGAAACACTCCCAGACTCATTCAGTGAGATCAGGATCACCCTGTTACCGAAACCAAATAGATACATCACACACAAAAAGAAAATGACAGGCCATTATCACTGATAAATATAGATGCAAAAGTCAGCAAAATATTAGCAATCCAAATCCAAAAATACTTTAAAAGGATCATAAACTATGATCAATTGGAATTTATTCCAGGGATACAAGGATTTTTCAGTATCTTCAAATCAATCAGTGTAATATACCACATTAACAAGTTGAAGAGTAAAACCATATGGTCATCTACTGAGAAAAAACCTTTTGATGAAGTTGAACATTTGTTTATGATAAAAACTATCCAGAAAGTGGGCCTACAGGGAACTTGCCTCAACATAATAAGGGCAGTATATAACAAACCCACAGCTAACAGCATACTCAAAGGTGAAAAGCTGAAAGCATTTCCTCTAAGATCAGAAACAAGACAATGATGTCCATTCTTCCCACTTTTTATTCAACATGGTTTGGAGCTTCTAGCTATAACAATCAGAGAAGAAAAAGAAATTAAAGGAATCTAAATTGAAAAGGTAGAAGTAAAGCTGTCACTGTTTGTAGATGACATGATACTGTAAATAGAAAATCCTAAAATGCCACCAGAAAACTACTAGAGCTCATCAATTAATTTGGTAAAGTTGCTGGATACCAAATTAACATATAGAAATCAGTTGCATTTCTGTATATTAACAAGGAAGTATCAGGAAGAGAAATTCAGGGAACAATCTCACTTACCATCACATCAAAAAGAATAAAATATTTAGGAATAAACCTACCTAAGTAGGAAAACCTTATACTTGGAAAACTATTAGATGCTGATGAAAAAATTGAAAATGACACAAACACACGGAAAAGATAAACCATGTTCTTGGATTAGAGAATCAATGTTGTTAATGACCATGCTGCCCAAGGCAACCTACAGACTCAGTGTAATTCCTGTCAAAATGCTAATGGCATTTTTCACAGCAGTAGAGCAAATAAGTTTAAAATTTGTATGTAAAACACAAGACTCAGAATAGCCAAAGCTATTTTAAGAAGAACAGGAGGAATCACGCTCCCTGACTTCACTACAAAGCTACAGTAATCAGAAGAGTATGGACTGGCACAAAAACAAATACAAAGATCAACAGAACAGAATAGAGAGCCCAGAAACAAATTCACACTTTTGATTGGTTAATCCATGACAGAGGAGGCAAGAATATACAATAGAGAAAAGAGAGTCCCGTCAGTAAGTTGTGCTGGAAAAACTGGACAGCTCCATGTACAAGAATGAAATTAGAACCTTTTCTAGTATCGTTACAAAAATAAACTCAAAATGGATTAAAGACCTAAACATAAAAGCAGATACTGTAAAACTCCTAAAGGAAAACATAGGCAGAACACTCTTTGACATAAATTCCAGCAATATTTTATGGGATCCATCTCTTAAAGCAAAAAATAAATAAAAGGGACCTAATTAAACTTAAAATTTTTTGCACAGCAAAGGAAACCACCAACAAAATGAAAAGACAGCCAACTGAATGGGAGAACGTATTTGCAAATAAAATGACTGATAAGGCATTAATATTCAATATATATCAACAACTTACATAACTCAGCATCAAGCTACCATATGATCCTTTAATCCCACTCCTGGGCGTATACCTGGAGAAGAACATTGTCTGAAAGGTTACATGCACCCCAGTGTTCATTGTAGCACTGTGTACAACAGCCAAGACATGGAAACAACATAAATGTCCATCGGCAGAGGAATAGATAAAGAAGATGTGGTACATACACACAATGGAACATTACTCAGCCGTTAAAAGGAGCAAAGTAATGCCATGGATGAAACTAGAGATTGTCATATTGAGTGAGGTATAACAGAGAACGAGAAATATCATGAGGTATCCCTTATTTGTGGAATCTAAAAAAAAAGATACTAATGAACTTATTTACAAAACAGAAACTCACAGACTTAAAGAACAAACTTATGGTTACAAGACAGGAAAGAATGTATATGTATAACTGAATCATTTTGTTGTACGCTTGAAAGTAATAACAACATTGTTAATCAGCTGTACTTCACTATCAAAAAGTTTTAAAAAAAATGGGCAGAAGAACTGAGGAGACATTTTTTTTTTTTCCCTAAAGAAGACATACAGATGGCCAGTAGTCATATGAAAAGGTGGTCAACATTGCTAATCTTCAGGAAAATGTCCATGATTCTTCACTGAATTCTGCCTAAGAAAATGTGCCAGGGAGCCGCCATCCATCCACATCAGGCCTGGCCCAGGGCCTCTGCCTGAGCCCACAGCCAGCCTGCATCTGGATCGTGGGCCAGTTGTTCACATGCAGAGCTGCCTGCATGGAAGGTGTCAACCTGAGCCCGATAGGCAAAAACATGGTTTCCACATTTACCCTTGGTGCTTCCTGGATCAGAACTTCAGACTCTGTTTCAGCCCTATTAATAATGAAGGGGAAAAGAGAGGCTCTTCTGTCATGAAGGTGGTTGATGCTGATGAATTTTATTTTTACACCTCAGGATTTCTCTTTCCTTCGTCATTCAGGAAATCTGTTAGATAACTGAATGATGTCAGTGCAGACCTCCTCCCTATCTCCTGACACTAGATATGGGCAGTTTGAAGTAGGCTTCAAGGATCAGCTCAGAGCAGGGAGCCAAGTTTCCACCCGTAACCATGTGGTGACCGGGTGACAGCACAGAGGAGAGGACGGGGCTGTGTGCCTGCTGCAGGGGGGGGAATGTTAGGAACTGAAGCTCCAGCCTCCCATTAGGGCTCTAGCTGAGTAGCTCCTCAGCTCACAGGTCTGTGACACGACACACCAAAAAAAAAACAAAACCCATCTTGGAAGTCCTTGCAGACCCCCTTACCACATCAGTTCAACTAGTCTAGATTCTGGGGTTCAAAACCTTGTGATTTATAGGGCAAATGTCCCTTAAAGTCAGTGTAGGAAATTGCAGATTGGGCAGTTGGTGAAAACCAGAGGGTAAAAGCCTCTGGCATTTAAAAATTCTTTGATAAGATTAGCTGAAATATCCCAGTGACCAAAGTAGGCTATTTTTAACACCCGGCACCTTGTCAGCATACACAGGACACTCACCTTAATCGGAGATGGGGGAATTTTAACATTTTCTTTCTGAAGAAGGTCAGAGTATCCAGAGGGTGTGTGGGTGATGTCTGTATCAGGTCTGTTATATGAGGTTTTGTTACCAGCCCATGTTTAGCATAGCCAGAACCACAACTGTTTCTTAATGACACTTAGCTGCTGTATAAAGGCATATAACAAGAAAAATCTCTTGTACTGTAGTTTTTATTTTCCTGTCCAGGACCACTGAAGGTGCCTCTCTCACGTCACACCCTGGTGACAGGATCTGAACTCCAGAGCACTGGACTTCACCTCAAACCAGTGACCTATGTAGTGCACCCTCAGGGGTCCAGGTTCCTGTAGGTGGCATTTTGTGTTTCAGCATCTCTCAGTGGGACCACTGTTGACATTTTGGGGGAGCAGAAAGGAGGAGGAGAGGCGTGCTGGGGTTGGGCTTGGGCACTTTATAGTATAAGGCTGCCTCTTGCAATGAGGAATGAGTAGCCTGTCTGCTCCCCTCCCCTACAGTCAGTGCCAGAAAATCTGTTTCCTAATACACATTTTCAACTGTCCCCATGAGAAAGAGAAACACAGTTAAGAAACTCTATAGGCAGAAGTGAGTAGTACAATTTCAAACCTCTTGCCTAGCTGAGGAAGAAGAGTTTGGACACCACGTGGCCAGTCTGAATGGAGGCATCTTCTAAGGAAGCATTATTCTGAGCCTAAGAGACTTGTACTGTGTAGTTTCCCACAGGTGATCTTATTTGTGGCCTCAGAGAAAGAAGAAACTCAATTAGATGAGCAGAGAGAGGTGGAGATGAGAAAATGTTCAGACTGGAGACTGATGCATGCCCTTGTTTCTGAATTCTGTGCCAGTCCCTGGCTCCCCAAGCGTCTCATAAGACCTGCTGGACTTTCCACTCTTAGATTCCATGGGATCATCCACAGCCTTAAAATCAATCTCCTCCCCCCTTCAAAATAAACCTCCCTCTCCCTTTGTTTTTGGCCTAAGCTAGTTTAAGGTGTTTCAGTTATTTTTAACCAGAAAAACGTGACTCAGAACTTATACTTGAAAGGATAATTTTTAATGCATGATGCTCATAAAACAAGCCATAAACAGCAAGATCATGGAGTACGTGTAGTACATGCGGTGACTCGGTTTTCCTGGAATTTATGGTTTACACAATTTCCCTCTTTCAGTCCAGTGTCCGAGTCTCACAGTAAATTATATGGTCACCCTTTCCAGAGGATCCAAAGTGGACAACCTAGTCTTTATGAAGAAAGTTTATCTTAACAGAAGAAGGACTTCAGCTAAAAGGAAGAGGAAATTTTTTGCCTCAGAGTCTCTTAGCTGTAGATGTACCTGGGCATGGTTTAAGATGAAATATAGCTGACTCCCAAGCCGTCAGGCTATGTTGTTATTGTTCAGTCGAGAAGTTGTGTCCAACTCTCTGCGACCCCATGGACTGCATGCAGAACGTCAAGCTTCCCTGTCCTTGACTACCTCCCAGAGTTTGCTCAAATTCACGACCATTGAGTCGGTGACGTCACCCAACCATTTCATCCTCTGTCTCCCCCTTCTCCTCCTGCCCTCAATCCTTCCCAGCATCAGGGCCTTTTCCAGTGAGTCGGCTCTTTGAATGAGGTGGCCAAAGAATTGGGAGTTTCAGCTTCAGCATCAATCCTTCCAGTGAATATTCAGGGTTGATTTCTTTTAGGATTGACTGGTTTGACCTTGCAGTCAAAGCAGTCAGCCTGTTGTGGTGGCGGTTCATTCGGTAAGTTGTGTCTGGCTCTTTGTGACCCCATGGATTATAGCCCACTAGGCTCTTCTGTCCATGGAATTCTCCAGGCGAGAATACTGGAGTGGGTTGTTCTGCTCTCCTCCAGGGCATCTTCCTGACTCAGGGATTGAACCCTCATCTTTTACATCCTGCATTGGCAGGCAGGTTCTTTATCATTCACAGCACCTGGGATCAGGCTATAGCTAAATAAAAGAGGAGAGAGTAAGATTACCCTATTCTGTTTATTTTCACTGACAAACTCCTATTTTAAAATCTGTTACTGTGACCCATGGAAGTAACTAATTCTGGTTGGGTAGACAGATTGGCAAGTGTTTCAGGTTTATAATCTATTAAGAGGAATATTACCTAATCACAGTGCTTAGATGACCCTGTCTAATTGGAGTCCTTTTTTACGGGAAGAGGAGCAAAGCAGCAAAAGGATTCTCTCCTTTATGAGAGCAATGGGGATTTCCAAGGTTAAGGGACATGTGAAGAGCAGATCTCGGTGAAATTCTAGAGGTCACACTGAAGCAGTACTTGGCAAAAGCCACTGAACCTCTGGCCCCAGTCCATGGGTGGTTTCACATTTGGGGTTCCTATTCTGGATTAATGGCACTCTGATACAGAGTCCAAAGTCAGAAACTGCTCTTTTCTTTATTTGCTTTTGGCTCTTTAATTTTATTTCATCGATTTTGAATATGTGGGTAGTATTTTGCATACAGTGTCTGATCCTTTTTCTTGTAGCAATTCATTTATCAGACTTTATCTAGTTAGTCATGTGGCTGTATTCATCACTGGGGCCAAGTTGCTCTGATCATAGAGGTTCAATCCTATAAGCCCCAGAGAGCTGACATTAGTAACAGGCAAGCATAGTTGTTCCATAAGGACTACTTAACTTAAATCTTCAGCCATCACCACATTATGTGTCACAGGGCAACAGTTTTCACTCCCACAAAGAGATATATTGTTTTGAATTCTCAGTCTACAGGGTTTTGTTTTGTTGCTATATTTAGCACCTTCTCTGTTGTCTTTATCCATTTTGTTCCCTTTCTCCCATCCAATCCCATTCCCCTTTAGGCTCAGCTATATTTACAGATCCAATGTATTGTAATGTATTTACCTATAGAAGGCTCTGAAGTAGATCAATACATTCATTAAATCCAAGGTCACTCTCCACCTAGGCTGGAATTCACGTGCTCTCCTATCTCCCACTCTGTTGAATCTGTCTTCTTTCTCCATCACGGCTTCAAATGACCTGCTAAGAAAGTAAATGGAAACGTTGATATCAAAAGCATAACACAGGTCTGACATTAAGGCCCTGACAATGTGGACATAGCCCAAATTTGAATACACATCTCCCTTTAATGAGTTTAAAGTCTAAAGTTCAAAATTCTTAAGTCAATGTCCAGAAACCAACTTCCAAGTTTCTTGTCCTTTTCCATTTTGTCAGAACTCCAGTGATTTCCAAGTGATGGAGAAAAAACAGAGGAAAATATTTTGATTAGTCTCATTAGGCTGTTGGTCAGTCAATGCTAGTCGTCCAGAACTCATGACCTCTAAATTTAAATGCACACGGAGATATATATTTACCATTAGACATTGTTCTGTGTTAGAAAATTTGTCTGTGAACACACTCCACTCTCTGAAAGTGGCTTTCGAGATGTCGCTGTCTTCTTTCCGAGTTTAGAAATACACAATGGCAGCAGCTGTCATCACCACTTCTCATTTGACTTGCCCTTCTTCCCTATCCTGCAGCATCTCTTCACTTTCATTTCTTCTTTGAGCCCCATGTTCCTGTCTCTACTCTGATCCTCCAGCTCCCACACTGTGGTGAATGAAAGTGGGACTTTTTCTAGTTTTCTGACCTTTACTATATCTTCTAGAAAAGGCATTTTCTATTCTGCTCAAAGCAGTTAGCGTTTCCTATCCATGGGTTCTGCATCTGCAAATTCAGCCATCCACAGGTCAGATTTGCAGTTGGCTGAATCTGGAGCGTTTGAACTCACAGATACAGGATCCAGTAAATGACTTGAACATGCAGGAATTTTGATATCCATGGAAGTTCCTGAAACCAGTCTCCTGTAGATCAAGGGAAAACTGTATCTTTGGTCCATGCCTTCTTGCTGGGAAATTGCTTAGGTCTAAAAACCTGCCTTCTGGCAGAGGTACTCCCTTCTCATATTTTTTTGCTTTTGGAGAATCATGTTAAACAGATTCCCGAACAAAGCTGCTGTTGATGCTTCTGAAGCGTGTGTCCCTGGGGCTTACAGACCGGCAGTGCCTCTGCTGAGGGCACCTTCAGATGAAGTCCTTCCCTACTTTTGGATATTCAAACCTTAAGCAACATTTTCTCTTGAGGCTTCTTTTGCTGCAGCTCTGGCTTTGCCTCTAGTGTATTAGTTTCCCCTTCCTGGATGCTCCTCGTTTTGGGGGAAGGTTCCACTGACTTCTAACAGATCACCATGTTTCTCAAGCTGGTCTCCTGCTTTCCCAAGTTGTTTGCTGGAATTAAGAGCCTGTCTTCCTTTCACATTTTCTTTGACTTCTGGCCCAGACATTTGTTCTCAAATGCCCTCCTCTGGTGTTGTGGGATGATGTCCCGTAAGGAAAAATATCAAATCAACAGATGAATGGATAAACATTCATTTAACTGCTCAGCAATAACAAGTAAGGAAAAGTTCAGTTCAGTTGCTCAATTGTGTATGATTCTTTGCAACCCCATGAACTGCAGCACGCCAGGCCTCCCTGTCTATCACCCAGTGCTGGGAGCTTACTCAAACTCATGTCCATTGAGTCAGTGATGCCATCCAACCATCTCATCCTCTGTTGTCCCCTTCTCCTCCCACCTTCAACCTTTCCCAGCATCAGGGTCCTTTCAAATGTGTCAGTTCTTTGCATCAGGTGGCAAGGTATTAGAGTTTCAGCTTCAGCATCAGTTCTTCCAATGAACACCCGGCACTGATCTCCTTTAGGATGGACTGGTTGGATCTCCTTGCAGTCAAAGGGACTCTCAAGAGTCTTCTCCAACATCACAGCTCAAAAGCATCAATTCTTTGGCACTCAGCTTTCTTTATAGTCCAACTCTCACATCCATACATGACTATTGGAAAAAGCAAAGACTTGACTAGATGGACCTTTGTTTGCAAAGTAATGTGTCTGCTTTTTTAGTATGCTGTCTAGGTTAGTCATAACTTTCCTTCCAAGGAACAAGCTTAATTTCATGGCTGCAGTCACCGTCTGCAGTGATCTTGGAGCCCCCCAAATAAAGTCTGTCACTGTTTCCATTGTTTCCCCATCTATTTGTGAAGTGATGGGACCGGATGCCATGATCTTAGTTTTCTAAATCTTGAGTTTTAAACCAACTTTTCCTTTCTCCTCTTTCACTTTCATCAAGAGGCTTTTTAGTTCTTCTTCACTTTCTGCCATAAGGGTGGTGTCATCTGCATATCTCAGGTTATTGATATTTCTCCCGGAAGTCTTGATTCCAGCTTGTGCTTCACCAAGCCCGGCATTTTGCAGGATGTACTCTGCACATAAGTTGAATAAGCAGGGTGACAATATACAGCCTTGATGTACTCCTTTCCCAATTTGGAAGCAGTCTGTTGTTCCATGTCCGGTTCTAACCGTTGCTTCTTGACCTGCATACAGATTTCTCAGGAAGCAGGTAATGTGGTCTAGTATTCCCATCTCTTGAAGAATTTTCCACAGTTTGTTGTGATCCACACAATCAAAGGTGTTGGTATAGTCAATAAAGCAGAAGTAGATGTTTTTCTGAAACTCTCACTTTTTCAATGATCCAACAGATGTTGGCAATTTGATCTCTGGTTGCTCTGCCTTTTCTAAATCCAGCTTGAACATCTGGAAGTTCAAGCTTAATGTACTGTTGAAGCCTGGCTTGGAGAATTTTGAGCATTATTTTGTTAGTGTGTGAGATGAGTGCAATAGTGTGGTAGTTTGAGCATTCTTTCGCATTGCCTTTCTTTGGGATTGGAATGAAAACTGACCTTTTCCATTCCTGTGGTCACTGTTGAGTTTTCCAAATTTGCTGGCATATTGAGTGCAGCACTTTCACAGCATCACCTTTTAGGATTTGAAATAACTCAACTGGAATTCCATCACCTCCACTAGCTTTGTTAGCAGTGACACTTCCTAAGGCCCACTTGACTTCACATTCCAGGATGTCTGGCTCTAGGTGAGGGATCACACCATCATGATTATCTTGGTCATGAAGATCTTCTTTGTATTGTTCTTATTTCTATTCTTTCCACCTCTTCTTAATATCTTATGCTTCTCTTAGGTCCATACCATTTCTATCCTTAATTGTGGGCAAATTTGCCTGAAATATTATTCCCTTGGTATCTCTAATTTTCTTGAAGGAATCTCTAGTCATTCCCATTCTGTTGTTTTCCTCTATTTCTTTGCATTGATCACTAAGAAAGGCTTTCTTATCTCCCCTTGCTATTCTTTGGAACTCTGCATTAAAATGGGTATATCTTCCCTTTTCTCCTTTGCATTTCACTTCTCTTCTTTTCAGAGCTATCTGTAGCTCCTCAGACAACCATTTTGTCTTTTTGCATTTCTTTTTGTTGGGGATGGTCTTGATCACTGCCTCCTGTACAATGTCAAAAACCTCTGTCCTTAGTTCTTCAGACACTCTGTCCATCAGATCTAATCCCTTGAATCTATTTCTCACTTCCACTGTATAATCATAAGGGATTTGATTTAGGTCATACCTGAATGGTCTAGTGGTTTTCCCTACTTTCTTCAATTTCAGTCTGAATTTGGCAATAAGGAGTTCATGATCTGAGCCACAGTCAGCTTTACATCTTGTTTTTGCTGACTGTATAGAGCTTCTCCATCTTTGGCTGCAAAGAACATAAATCAGTCTGATTTCAGTATTGACCATCTGGTGATGTCCATGTGTAGAGTCTTCTCTTGTGTTTTTAGAAGAGCGTGTTTGCTATGACAAGTGTGTTTTCTTTGCAAAACTTTATTGCCCCACTTGGTTCTGTACTTCAAGGCCAAATTTACCTGTTACTCCAGGTATTTCTCAACTTCCTACTTTTGCATTTCATTCCCCTATAAGGAAAAGGACATCTTTTTTGTGTGTTAGTTCTAGAAGGCCTTGTAGGTCTTCATAGAACCGTTCAACTTCAGCTTCTTCAGCATTACTGGTTGGAAAATAGGCTTGGATTACCGTGATAGTGAATGGTTGGCCTTGGAAATGAACCAAGATCATTCTGTCATCTTTGAGATGGCGTCCAAGAACTGTATTTTGGACTCTTGTTGACTATGTTGGCTACTCCATTTCTTCTAAGGGATTCTTGCCCACAGTAGTAGATATAATGATCATCTGAGTTAAATTTACTCATTCCTATCCATTTTAGTTTGCTGATTCCTAAAATTTTGATGTTCATTTTTGTCATCTGCTGTTTGAGCACTTCTAATTTGCCTTGATTCATGGACCGAACATTCCAGGTTCCTTCCCATGCAAGATTGCTCTTTATAGCATCAGACTTTACTTCCATCACCAGTCACATCCACAGCTGGGTGTTGTTTTTGCTTTGGCTCTGTCTCTTCATTCTTTCTGGAGTTATTTCTCCACTGATCTCCAGTAGCATATTGGGCACCTACCAACCTGGGGAGTTCATCTTTCAGTGTCGTATCTTTTTGCCTTTTCATACTGTTCATGGGGTTCTCAAATACTGAAGTATTTGAGTTTGCCATTACCTTCTCCAGTGGAACCACGTTTTGTCAGAACCTTCCACCATGACCTGTCCGTCTTGGGTGACCCTACATGGCATGGCGCATAGTTTCATTGAGTTAGGTGCTGGAGCAGTGGCTGTGCGGCACTGGAGCCACTGTGAGGAGATACCCCATGTCCAATGGCAGAGAAGCACCAGCAGGACGGTGGAAGGGGGTGAAATTGCATTTAGAATCAAACCCCATACCCACCAGAGCTGCTCAGAGGTCTCAAACAAACCTTGTTCACCCAAGGAACTGTTGACTAATCCTAACCAGACTCAGAAGGCTATTCTCTGTGCTAAACCAGACTCTAAAGGTGACATACCTTTAGAAATGGAAATCTAGAGAATCATTGTATGGGCATTCTGAAACTGTCAGAAACATCCCTTTTTTTGAAAAAATCTTGTCCAGTTTCTCCTGCTGGAGTGAGGTAATCCCTCCTAGGAGATAGTCTCCCATCAGAACAGAATGTACCTCAGTCCTGGTCTCAGTGTGAACTTACCCTTTCTGGTTCTCCTTTCATCTTTGAAATGCTTTCTTTTAGAATTTTAATTCTACAGATTTCTTGATCATGCTTTCTTGACCTGTTGGCAGTGCTCCAAGGACTGTAACCTTTTAATCAATTAAGTTATGCTTTGAGTATTTTGTGTAACTTTTTTTGGAAACTATTGAAATAAACTATTGAATAGAGTTTTCAAATCTTTAAGGAGCTGTCTTACCATGAATTTTCATCTTAAAGCAGCCTCATAGGAATACTCTGAACAATATTTGATTCTCTGAGTATCCATGGACCAATCAAGTTGGCACATAAAATTAATCATCATCATTGTCTGATACATTCCACTGTCTGTGGAATCAGACAGTGGTGATGCTTGCATACATTTTGAATATACTAAAAACCACTGAATTGTACACATTAAAATTTGGTTAAAATTGTGAATTTTTATTATGTAATTGGAATCTCAATTTTAAAAAGTTAAAACCACAGGAAATACTGCTGCACATATATATACACACACACACACACATGATATATATATATATATATATTTAGAGAGAGATACACATGTATATAAATGTGTATGTATAAGAATTGACAGTAACAAGGGCTAGCAGAGATACAGAGTAAGTATAATTCTTGTGCATTGCTGTTGGAAATGAAAACTGATACAGTCATTTTGAAAAGTGTTTGCTAGTTTCTTAAAAAATTAACTATACACTTACCTTAAGACTCAGGTATTCCACTCCTAGGTAATTACCCAGGAGAAATGCAGACATTCACATTAAAACTGTATGTAAATGTTGATATCTGCTTTATTTTACTCTCTCTGCCTCCTCAATGGAAACGGTGGGCACTTAGTGGGTAAATGGATGCACAGTCTATGTCGTGCTGGGCAGTAACAAGGCAGGAACTATTGACACACCCCAAACAGAAGGATGTTAGATGCACTATGACAAGTGCAAGAAGCCAGGTCCAAAGGGCAACATACTGTATGGTTCCACTTACACGGAAATCTAGAGGATTATCATGTGGACATTCTGGAAAAGGCGGAACTGTAAAGACAGAAAGTAGATCCGTGGTTTCCAGGTTCTGAGGGTAAGGATAGGGGATGACTAAACAAGAGGTGAGGGGGGATTTGAGGGCTGATGAAACTGTTCTGTATCTTCACTGGGGTAATAGTAACACAACATACGTATTTGTCAAAACTCCTAGAACTACATGGTTAAAAAAAAATCTAAATTTTATTATACAAAATTATCTTAATTTATAAAAATGGGGGAAATGGATGTATGTGTGCTTGGGATGTGCACGCATGCTCAATCACTTAGTCGCGTCTGACTCTTTGCAACTCCAGGGCCTGTAGCCCACCAGGCTCCTCTGTCCATGGGATTCTCCAGGCAAGAACACTGGTGGGTTACCATTTCCTCCTGCAGGGGATCTTCCTGACCAGGGATTGAACCCATATCTCCTGTGGCTCCTTTGGCAGGCAGATTCTTTACTACTGAGCCACACACCATCTGACATATAATCAGGTACTCAGTAAATATTAAACATAACCTTTTTTTAAAACAGGTTAAATGATACAGATACCTACAACAAAAACTAAACTTTAATTTGTTTTAAGTTATTGAAACTTTTTCTGTCAGCCTTATTGAAATAATAAATCCCTGAGGGTATTAGAAAAATTAAGTTGTGAATAGTTGCATTAAAGTTTCCATGACCTTTGTACATCCTTAATTTGGGGCAGGTATTTCATTTGCCCTTGATTTATGAAGTGCCAGAGAGATCCCAGCTCTCTTCAATTTGAATGGAAAAGAAGATGTCTAAAGGGGCTTGAGTCTCAAATTGTGGCTGACAGAACACTTAAGAGTCCCGATGTGAGGTAAAATGAAAAAGGTGAGCAGAAAGTAATGTGCGGTCCCTAAAACTAAGTCTGTTCAACTTGTAAGACTTCCCTTTATTCTGACATCATGTACTTTCTTTTTGGGGGGACTCAAATGGCTCTATTTTATTCTATTTATAAAATGGCTTTTATTTATGAAGAATCTGTCTGGTAATATCAGTTAAGATCCAAGCTGAGGGTGTTGTGTGCAGGGTCATGAACCTGGCTGTGCCCGCTAGCCCACCCGTGGTCGTGGTTTCCACTCTTCATCATTTCATCTCTGCCCAGGATTTTCATTCAGCTGACCTCAGCAAAGGCAGCAACCTAATGCAGCTCAGAAAAGTTTTGAAAATTCAGGAGGCATTTTCTAAGTTCCAAGGACTTACTCAGAAGTTTTGGATTGAAATGATCAAAACCTAGGCTTTGCAGGTCACACGTTTCCCCACCTAAATGGTGGAATTCATACCTCTTCAGATACTTTGCTGTTTCACCCTGTGTGCCTGGGGAACAAACAGAATATCCCTGGTTCCATCTTGGCTGTGTTTGGATCATGCCTTTCACCCTGGACTCAAACAGGATGCCACCATGGCCACAAAGTCACAGGTGCTCCATCTGTAGCTTCACCTGCCAGGGAGAGGTCCTTCCATAGGTCTGTAAGAACATGCCTTCTAAAGACATTCTCTGAGCTGAATATGATTTCACTACGACTCTGCTGACACCCATGTTTATTTTTGCAACCACTCAAAAACTAGGTTGCCATGATGTGCAACAGGCTCTGGGAGCTCAGAGTCTAAATTGCCTGCTGTTGGCCAGTACTTTAGGATCAATCTAAATTTGTCTTGACAAATTATCGGTTCAGTTCAGCCGCTGAGTCATGTCTTGACTGTTTGCGACCCCATGGACTGCAGCACGCCAGGCTTCCCTGTTCTTCATTATCTCCCAGTTTGTTCAGACTCATCTCCATTGAGGCAATGATGCCATCCAACCATCTCATCCTCTGTTGCTCCTTTCTCCTCTTGCCATCAATCTTTCCCAGCATCAAGGTCTTTTTCAATGAGCCGGCTCTTCATATCAGGTGGCCAAAGTATTGAAGCTTCAACTTTAGCATCAGTAATCCAGTGAATATTCAGGGTTCAGGATTGATTGGTTTCATCTCCTTGAAGTCCAAGGGACTCTCAAGAGTCTTCTCTAGCATGACAATTCAAAAGCATCAAACGATCAGCCTTCTATATGGTCCAACTCATATCCATACCTGACTACTGAAAAAAACATAGCTTTGACTGTATAGACTTTTGTCTGCAAAGTGATGTTTCAGTTTCATAATATGCTCTCTAGATTTGCGATAAATTTTCTTCCAAGGAGCAAATGTCTTTTAATTTCATAGCTGCAGTCACCATCTGCAGTGATTTTGGAGCCCAAGAAAATAAAGTCTGTCACTGTTTCCATTGTTTCCCCTTCAGTTTGCCAGGAAGTGATGGTACCGGATGCCATGATCTTCATTTTTTAAATGCTGAGTTTTAAGCCGACTTTTTCATTCTCCTCTTTCACGTTCATCAAGAGGCTCTTTAGTTACTCTTTGCTTTCTGCCATTAGGGTGATATCATCTGCCTATCTGAGGTTGTTGATATTTCTACTGGCAGTCTTGAATCCAGCTTGTGATTCACCCAGCCCCACATTTTGCATGATGTACACCATATACTAGTTAAATAAGCAGGGTGACAATATATAGCCTGTTGTACTCCTTTCCCAATTTGGAACCAGTCCATTGTTCCATGTTTTGTTCTAACTGTTATTTCTTGGCCTGCATATAGGTTTCTCAGGAGGCAAGTAAGATGGTCTGGTATTCCCATCTGTTTAAGAATTTTCCAGTTTGTTGTGATCCACACAGTCAAAGGCTTTAGTGTAGTTAATGAATTAGAAGTATATATTTTTTCTGGAATTTCCTTGCTTTTTCTATGACCCAATGACATGGTCAAGCAAGAGATGGCAAGAGTCAGCATGGACACCTTAGGAATCAGTGAACTAAAATGGATGGGAATGGGTGAATTTAATTTAGATGACCATTATATCTACTACTGTGGGCAAGAATCCCTTAGAAGAAATGGGGTAGCCCTCATAGTTAACAAAAGAGTCTGAGATACAGTCCTTGGATGCAGTCTCAAAAATGACAGAATGATCTTGGTTCATTTCCAAGGCAAACCATTCGACATCACAGTAATCCAAGTCTGTGCCCCATCCACTGATGCTAAAGAAGCTGCATCAAGTGATTCTATGAAGACCTACAAGACCTTTTAGAACTACCACCAAAAAAAGAGGTCTTTTACATCATAGGGGATTGGAATGTAAAAGTAGGAAGTCAACAAATAGCTGAAATAAGACGCAAAAGTTTGGCCTTGGAGAACAAAATGAAGCAGGGCAAAGGCTAACAAAGTTTTGCCAAGAGAACATACTTGTTATAGCAAACACCTTCTTCCAACAACACTAGAGAAGACTACACGTGGGCATCACCAGATGGTTAATACTGTAATAAGATTGATTGTATTCTTCGCTGCTAAAAATGGAGAAGCTCTATACAGTCAGCAAAAACAAGACCTGGAGCTGACTGTGGCTCAGATCATCAGCTCCTTATTGCAAAATTAAGACTTAAAGAAACTAGGGAAAACTAGTAGGCTATTCAGGTATGACCTAAATTAAATACCTTATAATTATACAGTGGAAGTGACAGATAGATTCAAGGGATTAGAGCTGATAGACAAAGCCTGAAGAACTATGGATGGAGGTTTATAACACTGTACATGAGGCAGTAACCAAAACCATCTCAAAGAAAAAGAAAAGCAAGAAGGCAAAATTGTTGTCTCAGGAAGCTGTGCAAATAGTGGAGAAAAGAAGAGAAGTGAAAGGCAAAGGAGAAAGGAAAAGATACCTAACTGAATGCAGAGTTCCAGAGAATAGCAAGCAGAGACAAGAAAGCTTTCTTAAGTGAACAGTGCAAAAAAAAGAGAGGAAAACAATAGAATGGGAAGACTGGAGATCTCTCCGAGAAAATTGGAGATACCAGGGGAACATTTCATGCAAAGTTGGGCACAATAATGGACAGAAATGGCAAAGGCCTAACAGAAGCAGAAAAGATTAAGAAGAGGTGGCAACAATACACAGAAGAACTGTGCAAGAAAGGTCTTTATGACCCAGATAACCAGGATGGTGTGACATCCTGGAGTGTGAAGTCAAGTGGGCCTTTGGAAACATTATTATGAACAAAGCTAGTGGAGGTGATGGACTTCCAGCTGAGCTATTTCAAATCCTAAAAGATGATGCTGTTACAGTGCTGCACTCAATATACCAGCAAATCTGGAAAACTCAGCAGTGGCCACAGGAATGGAAAAGATCAGTTTTCATTCCAATCCCAAAGAAGGTCAATGCCAAAGAGTGTTCAGGCCTTCTATACAGTTGTGCTCATTTCACATGCTAGTAAGGTAAAGCTCAAAACCCTTCAAGCTAGGCTTCAATAGTGAGCTGAGAACTTCCAGATGTACAAGCTGGATTTAGAAAAGCAAAGGAACCAGAGACTAAATTGCCAACATCAACTGGATCTTAGGAAAAGCAAGGGAATTCCAGAAAATACTTCATAATCTATGCATATGCAGTTTTCCTTACAGATATTTTTGTCAATCATTCCTTTTAACAAGCCCATAAAACAAGCCTACAAGATCAATTGTTCTTTGCCTTGGAGACTGTAATTTCTCTCTCTTCTCCCATCCTCTTGTCTCCCAATCTTGGAGTGATAGTATAAGATAAAAGACTGACCTACTTACCTTAAGGTGGAATTAACTTTATATTGCAAAGTCTGCATGGGGTCAGACTGAAGTCAGTCTCTGGCTGAAACCATATTTGACTCATTTTTTTTTGCTCCTGACTCTTCTGCCTTTTGGGCTTCTCAGGTGACTTAGTGGGTAAAGAACCCTCCTGCCAATGCAGGAGATTCAGGAGACTTGGGTTTGTTCTCTGGTTCAGGAAGATTCCCTGAAGGAGGGTATGGCAACTCACTCCCGTATTCTTGCCTGGAGAATCCCATGGACAGAGGCGCCTACAGTCAGTCTGTATTGCAAAAGTTGGACACGACTGAATTAACTGAGCAATCACACACGTTCTGTTTCTTTATGTCACCTCCCCCTGTTATCCTGACAGCATTCCCCAAACAGTTATTTGAACAAGAATCTCTGCCTCAGGCTCTGCTTCTGGGGAACTCGATCAAGACTGGCATGATCTCAAAGTTGCCACAAATGGTACAGATATGGAATGGTCCAGCTGCCTTTGAGAAAATTTGTCAAGAGCACTTCCCACTAGGGATAGTCCAGAATATGTGGCAATAAACCAACCCAGCCTCATCTTTTCGTGGGGGAGTAAGTTAGCCTCTGCATTTCAGGTTATTTTCCTGAAAGATAGGAGGAGCATTGTTGGTATTCAGTAAAACATATGATACATCATAATGTTGGAGAGCTTGGGACACAAAGGTACAAATTGTATTGAGGGGTATATAAATGTCTTGTGGCTACTGAAACAAACTCCCACAAACTTAGTAGCATAAAGTAAACTTATTCTCTCATAGTTTTGAAGTCCAGGTGTCCAAAACCAGTATCAGTAGGTTGAAATCAAGTATATCAGCAGTAGGGCCACACTCTGTCTGGAGACTCCTGGGAGAATCTGTTCCTTGGTTCTCCCAGCTTCTGGTGACAGCCAGCATGTCTTGGTCTCTAGCTGCCTGACTCTTATCTCTGCCTCTGTGGGTACAGTGCCTTCTCTTCCATCTGTCCTGTATCTCCTTCTGTCTCCTGTTTATAAGAATACACTGCATTTAGGGCCCACCCTGTAGACCAGGATTCTTTCCTCATTTCAGGATCCTAACCTTCATCTCATTTAGAATGATCTTATTTCCATACAAAGTACCATTCACAGGTTCCAAGTTTTAAAATATAAATGTCCTTTAACAGAGGAATGGATAAAGAAGATGTGGTCCATATATACAATGAAATATTACTCTGCTATAAAAGAGAATAAAATAATGCCTGCAGCAACACGGATTGTCATAGGGATTGTCATACTGAGTGAAGTAAGTCAGACACAGGAAGACAAACATCATATGACGTCGCTTATACATGGAATCTTAGAAAGAAGGGTAAAGGGACTTCACTGGTGATCCAGTGGTTAAGAATCCACTTGAGTTCAGTCCCTGATTGGGGAACTAAGATCCCACATGCCATGGAGCAACTAAAGCATGTACCACAAGCTGCTGAGCCCGTGCAGGAGCCACAACTGGAGCCTGTGCACTGCAAGAAAAGGTCCCACATGGTGCAGCAGAGATACTGCATGCTGCAACTAAGAGCCAAAGCAGCCGAATAAATCATTTTTTAAAAAACGATTGGCAGTCACAGTGAATTTTTTAAGAAAAAGGGTACAAATGAACTTAATTAAAAACAGAAGTAGAATCACAAATGTGGAAAACAGTCTTATAGTTAACAGGGGGTTGGGGGAATGATAAGCTGGGAGATTGGGACTGACGTATACACACTACTATATAAAATAGATACCTAATAAGAACCTGCTGTATAGCACAGGTTATGCTCAGTGCTCTGTAATGGCCTATATATATGGGAATTGAATCTTAAAAAAGAGTTGATATACCTGTATGATTCAGTTTGCTTTACACCTGAAACTAACACTGCTGAGTTTTCCAAATCTGCTGGCATATTGTGCAGCACTTTTACAGCATCATCTTTCAGGATTTGAAGTAGCTCAACTGGAATTCCATCATCTCCACTAGCTTTGTTCGCAGTGATACTTTCTAAGGCCCACTTGACTTCACATTCCAGGATGTCTGGCTCTAGGTGAGTGATCACACCATCATGATTATCTGGGTCGTGAAGATCTTTTTTGTACAGTTCTTCTGTGTATTCTTGCCACCTCTTCTTAATATCTTCTGCTTCTGTTAGGTCCATACCATTTCTGTCCTTTATCGAGCCCATCTTTGCATGAAATGTTCCCTTGGTATCTCTAATTTTCTTGAAGAGATCGCTAGTCTTTCCCATTCTGTTGTTTTCCTCTATTTCTTTGCATTGATCGCTGAGGAAGGCTTTCTTATCTCTCCTTGTTATTCTTTGGAACTCTGCATTCAGATGCCTGTATCTTTTCTTTTCTCTTTTGCTTTTCTCTTCTCTTCTTTACACAGCTATTTGTGAGACCTCCCCAGACAGTCATTTTGCTTTTTTGCATTTCTTTTCTATGGGGATGGTCTTGATCCCTGTCTCCTGTACAATGTCACGAACCTCAGTCCATAGTTCATCAGGCACTCTATCTATCAGATCTAGGCCCTTAAATCTATTTCTCACTTCCACTGTATAATCATAAGGGATTTGAGTTAGGTCATACCTGAAGGGTCTAGTGGTTTTCCCTACTTTCTTCAATTTAAGTCTGAATTTGGCAATAAGGAACTCATGCCGGCAAATTTGGAAAACTCAGCAGTGGCCACAGGACTGGAAAAAGTCAGTTTTCATTCCAGTCCCAAAGAAAGGCAATGCCAAAGAATGCTCAAACTACCACACAATTGCACTCATCTCACACGCTAGTAAAGTAATGCTCAAAATTCTCCAAGCCAGGCTTCAGCAATACATGAACCGTGAACTTCCAGATGTTCAAGCTGGTTTTAGAAAAGGCAGAGGAACCAGAGACCAAATTGCCAACATCTGCTGGATCATCAAAAAAGTAAGAGAGTTCCAGAAAAACATCTATTTCTGCTTTATTGACTATGCCAAAGCCTTTGACTGTGTGGATCACAATAAACTGTGGAAAATTCTGAAAGAGATGGGAATACCAGACCACCTGATCTGCCTCTTGAGAAACCTGTAATGTAGGTCAGGAAGCAACAGTTAGAACTGGACATGGAACAACAGACTGGTTCCAAATAGGAAAAGGAGTACGTCAAGGCTGTATATTGTCACCCTGCTTATTTAACTTATATGCAGAGTATATCATGAGAAACACTGGGCTGGAAGAAGCACAAGCTGGAATCAAGATTGCTGGGAGAAATATCGATAACCTCAGGTATGCAGATGACACCACCCTTATGGCAGAAAGTGAAGAGGAACTCAAAAGCCTCTTGATGAAAGTGAAAGAGGAGAGTGAAAAAGTTGGCTTAAAGCTCAACATTCAGAAAACGAAGATCATGGCATCCAGTCCCATCACTTCATGGGAAATAGATGGAGAAACAGTGGAAACAGTGTCAGACTTTATTTTTCTGTGCTCCAAAATCACTGCAGATGGTGACTGCAGCCATGAAATTAAAAGACGCTTACTCCTTGGAAGGAAAGTTATGACCAACCTAGATAACATATTCAAAAGCAGAGACATTACTTTGTCAACAAAGGTCCATTTAGTCGAGGCTATGGTTTTTCCAGTGGTCATGTATGGATGTGAGAGTTGGACTGTGAAGAGAGCTGAGCGCCAAAGAATTGATGCTTTTGAACTGTGGTGTTGGAGAAGACTCGTGAGAGTCCCTTGCACTGCAAGGAGATCCAACCAGTCCATTCTGAAGGAGATCAGCCCTGGGTGTTCTTTGGAAGGAATGATGCTAAAGCTGAAACTCCAGTACTTTGGCCACCTCATGCGAAGAGTTGACTCATTGGAAAAGACTCTGATGCTGGGAGGGATTGTGGGCAGGAGGAGAAGGGGACGACAGAGGATGAGATGGCTGGATGGCATCACTGACTCGATGGACGTGAGTCTCAGTGAACTCCGGGAGTTGGTGATGGACAGGGAGGCCTGGCGTGCTGTGATTCATGGGGTCGCAAAGAGTCGGACATGACTGAGTGACTGAACTGAACTGAACTGAAACTAACACAACATTGTGAATTGACTATACTCCAATAATTTTTTTAAAATGTATCTGGTATCTTCTAGGAGTTAGAATATGGGATCTTTGGGGGGACCATTTTTCTGCCTGATGCACAGAGACAGTTGCAGAGCTGCTCTGCATTCCTGTGTCCCTTTATGATTAACTTCTATCAACAAAGGGTAACCAAAAGCATGTGCTTTACTTGTTTTATGTGTTGTCCTTCAGTTGCTAAGTTGTGTCCAACTCTTTGTGACATCATGGATTGTAGCGTGCTAGGCTCCTCTGTCCTCCACTATCTCCCCAAGTTGGGTCAAATTCATATTCATTGAGTTGGTGATGCTAACTATCTCATCCTCTACCACCTCCTTCTCCTTTTGCCTTCAATCTTTCCCAGCATCTGAGTCTTTTCCAGTGAGTCGACTCTTTGCTTCAGGAGGCCAGAGTAGTGAAGCTTCAGCAACAGACCTTCAGAATATTTAGGGTTGATTTACTTGAGGATTGACTGGTGTCATCATTGCAGTCTCAAGAGTCTTCTCCAGCACCCCAATTCAGAAGCATCAGTTCTTTAGCACTCAGCCTTCTTTATGGTCCAAGTCTCACATCTGTACACGCTACTGGAAAAACTATAGCTTAACTATACAGCCCTTTGTTGGCAAAGTGATGTCTCTGCTTTTTAGTATGCTGCGTAAGTTTGTCATAATTTTCC
Source organism: Bubalus kerabau (assembly GCF_029407905.1). Lineage (NCBI taxonomy): Eukaryota > Metazoa > Chordata > Mammalia > Artiodactyla > Bovidae > Bubalus > Bubalus kerabau. Next base: position 22,278,546 of record NC_073641.1, read on the forward strand.
TTCAAGGGAGCAAACACCTTTTAATTTCATGGCTTCAGTCACCATATGCGGTGATTTTGGAGCCCAAGAAAATAAAGTCTTTTTGGATGGCATCATCAATTCGATGGACATGAATTTGAACAAGCTCTGGGAGTTGGTGATGGACAGGGAAGCTTAGTGTGCTGCAGTCCATGGGGTAGCAAAGAGTTGGACACAACTTAGCAACTGAACTGACTGAACTGATATATACTATGGAGGATACAGAGAAGTGAAGTCATAGCCTTGGTGTCAAATATCTTGCCATCTGTTTCAGAAGTACCCCATAATAAGGGGCTTCCCAGGTGGCTCAGTGGTAAAGAATCCACTTGCCAATGCAGGAGATGCAGGAGTTGTGGTTTTGATCCCTGAGTCGAAAAGATGCCCTGGTGGAGGGTATCACAACCCACTCTAGTGTTCTTGCCTGGGAAATCCCACGGACAGAGGAGTCTGGTGGGCTACAGTCCATGAAGTTTCGAAAGAGTGGGACACGACTTAGTGACTGGGCACACACGCACACATCCCATGCTCAAAATAATGTAATTTACTACAGCTAACACTGAATTTTGTAGGCCTAATATACCAAGAAGAGAAAAAGCCAGTGAACTGGAGCAGTGAAGGGAAACTGTGGAGAGAGGTAAGACTTGAACCAGGCCTTGACACTTGTCGAATTTGGCCAAGCTGAGGAGAAAGAGTTGTCTTCATTCTTTCAGGTGATATGACAAAATAATTTCCTTCTCACTGTTCTGGAGTCTTGGAAGTGCAGGGTCATAGCACCAACATGGTTGGGTGGAGATTATCTTTCAGACTTCTCATTATATCCTCACATGGTAGAGGGGGCTAGGGAGCCCTGTGAAGTCTCTTTGTTAAAGCTGGGATCCCGTTCATGAGGCCTCCACCCTCATGAACTTCTCACCATTACATTAAGCGTTAGGACTCTAACATGAATTTCGGGAAGACACACACATTCAGACCATAACAAGAATTCAGTTTATTTCCTCATTTGATTTTTACAATCACTCTTTAGGGTTATGTCTTTTAAACATTTTTGGCCCAACTCATATTAAGAAATATATTTGATATCATGACAGTTTATTTAATGAACTTATGAATAAAAGTTTTGTAGGACAATATTTATTTTTAACACACATCCAGTTTTGATTTTTTAAAAATCCTATTCTGTTCTATTTCATTCCATGCTATTTGATTAAAAAATGCTGGTTGAGGCTCTCTAGCTCACTAAATTAAATTGTAACCACTAGCGTGGATTAAGATACAGTTATCTGAAAAATACCACTTCAGTACAAATACCATCATGGTTTCTGATCTATTGCTGCACATAACAAATTATCCCCAAACTTATTGGCTTAAAACAGTACCCATTTATATCTCTGAGTTTCTAGGGTCAGGAATCTAGGCATTGTTTAGGCCGGTACTTTTGCCTCTAGGTTCTCTTACAAGGCTGCAATCAAAGTGTTGGTCAGAGCTGTAGTCTCATCTGAAGACTTACTAGAGAGCAAAAAGATTTACTTCCATGCTTGTTCACTTGCTTGTTAGATTGTCTTAATTTGGCATTCGATGAAAATGAGGTGTGAGGATTGACTGGCTCATGTGGACTTTCAGAGTCTCGATTATTTGTTAGCTGGAGGCCTCCCTCAATTCATTTCCATGTGGACCTCTTCATAGAGTACCTAGCAACATGATAGCTGGCTTTATCAGAATAAGAGCGGGAACAACAAGGAATGAGCAAGGCACAGTAACCATCTTTTCGTAATGCAGTCTCAGAAGTGATTAGTGAGTCAGTCGCTCAGTCATGTCCAACTCTTTGTGACCCCATGGACTGTAGCCCACCAGGCTCCTCTGTCCATGGAATTCCCCAGGCAAGAATACTGGAATGGGTAGCCATCCTCTTCTCCAGGGGATCTTCCCAACCCAGGGATCGAACCCAGGTCTCCCACACCACAGGCAGATTCTTTACTGTCTGAGCCACCAGGGACCACTTTTGCTATATTCTGTTTGTTAGAAAAGAGTCACTGGGCCCAACCCACACCTAAGAGGAGAGAGTTATGTAATGGATGGGAATTCACTGGGGACCATCTTATTGGCTGCCTGCCACACTGGAAAATCTGATATCAGCAAGAGAAGGCATTAGTGACACCTGGGGGAGTTGACAATAACATGAAGTCTAACTTGCTTAATCTGTAGTGAGCCATCTTGATCCATGATACTATACCTAGGGTTTGACTGCTGTCTACAGGTAGGACATTGAGGAACAAAATTCAAGGAGCAGCTTAAAGGCAAATAAGGAAGGAAGAGTATTGTCTTAATTTGACATTTGATGAAAATGACGTGTGAGGATTGACTGGCTCATGCTCATATTGTGAATTATTGATAATAGTGTAATTACCAGCCAGTTCGCCTGGCTAGAAAGATTAGTAACTTGACCAGGGTTGCCCAGTTCTTCCGACTTGGTAAGTTATTAACTTGTCCATGACTACACAGTTAGATGTTAACACAATACTATACTCTCTTATACCAGGCTAGCAGGTTGAGTAAGAGGAACTGATGCTCTCTTTTGTGTTAAATTAGCCAGTTTAGGGATGTTTTACTTTCTCTGCAGCAGAGGAGAGTATAACTCTTATGGAGGAAGTAAACCCTTTTAATTTTTTCAGATTGTTATCTGAGGAAGTAGGCATTCTTTTCTTTCACCTAACCACAGTCCGTTCGTTACTGAGAACCAGAAATTCTAGCAGTCCTAAGAAATTTGGTAATGACTAAAGAAAAATATTGAGGAGTCTTAAGATGTTATATCACGCAAAATTAAGGCCTTGCTACCTTTATTTATCTGAGGAATTAAAATATTGGCATTGGGAGATATATTTCAAGTTCTTAGAGTCTTCTTTCCCCCTCGGGCTCCAATTTAGGCCAATATAATATTTTAGGAGTAGCCAGTGAGTCACTAATAGACAGTTGGTCCTCTGTATCCATGAATTCTGCATTCACAGATTCAACCAACCAGAGGCTGAACTCTTTACATAGCATTTACATTGTATTTACAACTATTTACACAGCATTTATATTGTATTAAGCCAGAGATGACTTAAACTATATAGGAGGATATGCATAGGTCATACGCAAATGCTGTGCCATTTATATAAGTGTAGCATCTGTGGATTTTGGTATCTACAGGGGTCCTGGTACCATTCCCCCACAGACTAAAGGATAACTGTATCTGTTTTATACGTAGAATTTTCTGGTTTGTTGAATGCAGGGAGAGGGTGATTTCCAATAGCAAGAGGTGGTGAGAGGCCCAGCAGGATGTAGAAGAGGATAAGTTTGAGAGCTCAAGGTCCTTTCTGTAGCATCATCCCAGGCGGGAACAATAACCCTGTTCTTCTTTACCTTGTTCTTGTTGCTATGGTGATCTCTCCACTCACAGCAGCCTGAGACAATTGTGTTGAGACTCATCTCCTCCAAGATCCTTTCCTTGTGATAAACCACTAGAGAGATTTCACTGACAACGATCACTCATGATGTAGACTGCATTCAGATGATTGCATTAAAGGCTTTGAATACAGGAGGAGCTGTTATGGAGTGACCTCCCGCAAAAAAGGAATTTTATAAAGAACTTTTTTTTCTAAACTAGCAATAACCCTGGGGCTTGAGAGAGCTTTCTATCCTTTCTTTCTGTCTTCACTGTAGTCATATCTCTGAGTTTCTGAAAAAAATCTGCCTCTTTGGGGATGGTTTGAGTGGAGAAGAGGGTTGAGGCATGAAACTAAATGAGTCTTTCTTTTTCTGTTTCTCAAAACCAGAGAGGATAAGAAAGGAAAGATGAAGGTGGTGTTTTTTATCTGAGAAATTCTTCCTTCTTTCTGAGTATTAAAACATAGCAAAATGAGTAAAGTTGATCTGTGAGTTTAAAAAAGGGAAACTGAGAAGGCCAAAGAATGATTTTGGATACCTTGAAACTAATGATGAAAATTATTTAAAATATAAAAATATTTTGGAATGATTTAAAAAGCTGATAATATTCCATATCTTTTTACTCTTGGTTTTCAGTAGCTGCTGTTCATTTTTAGTGAAAAGTCTCTGGAATGAAAGTGTCTTGCTTGACAGAGATGTTGGTAGGACTTCTACTCATGAACAAATTACTGGAACTACTCAAATTTTCCTTTCAAGGCCTACATTCCTGTCTGTTTTCTATCTTCTCTCTCTCCAGTCTCCCTGTCTTTCTAAGTTCTAATTGGTTAAGCATTTGGTCTCTTTGGTTACCATGGATTGGGGTGGTGACTCATGTGCCGCCAATGGGAACCTTAGCTGATAGCTGGGTCTTATGGAAGCGTAGGAAGAATTGACTCATCAGCCTCCACAGAGAGAGCAAGGGGCTGGAAAGCCTGGCCTCACAAAGCCAGGAGAGGTCGGGATGGCTGTAACCCCCTCACACACACCTCCAGGCACCCCAGCGGGGCCCCAAGGTCTCTTCTCCCAGTGCTCTGCCTTTCTGCGGCTCTGCTGGTCTTAGCTTCTGCTTGTCTTTGTGTCTTCTCGGTGTTTCCTCACTGCTGATTCACGCCACACTTTCCACTCCCAATCCTGAGGAAAGGTCTGGCTGGCCACCCAATTATCATCATCTCTCTTTGCATAGAGCTCTTTGTGCAAGGCCACATCACAGGTCCCAGGCCCACCTGCGAACTGGTACCTTTTGTGCTGGAACAGGTCATGTGACTTGAACATTGCCAACCCTACTGGAATTACTGCCTGAGGGCCCCTTTTCCTCATTGGGGCAGTTTTTCTCCCACATTGTGTGGGACTGGAAGGTCTCACACAATGACTGCCATGAACCCTTTTTTCCACTGAAACACCCGTGTCTTGTCCCACATGTTTTAATCTGACATAAGAATGATTGTTCGTTTATTTTGTGATAGTCCTTTGAAGGGAATATTCAGGTAGGCTAGGTAAGATCTTTTCTTTACTCACAAAGGAACACCATTAGAGGAAGAGAATGCCAATGGCATTTTAGAAAGTATAGGTGACACCTCGTCTAATCTTTCTTTTGATTTCTGGTTGCATTTTGCTCCTTGGTACGTGAGTGGATATTGAACGGGAGACTGGCTGGAGCTTATGCCTGCCTGGACACTTGCCACCATCTAGCCAGTCCATCAGATCAGCCAAGCAATCCATCTAAAATGGATTAAAAGATAATGACCTCAAGCTGTGGATGGGTTTGTTTCCTTGCTGGTACTTCTCATCTCAGTCAAGTGGATCCCACTTTGCTGACACCACACGTCCAGGAGGCAGTGCGGCTCAGGGGAGACAGACATAGAAGGCTGGGCAGTGCAGAGGCGAGGTATGCGTGGCTGTCTTGGGTTTTGTTTCTCTATTTCTCCATACCTGTCTGCTTACATGTCTTGTTTTGGTCTGGAAAGGATACCATTTGGGAATACATACTTTCCTTTTGAAAATGACTGATATGAGGAATTGTAATGTTTGAAACGTCAGCCATTTCAGGAGGTTTACCAGAGTTTCCTCCTTGACCTAGTTTCCACGTTCTTTGCTCTGTTTCCTATGTCAGCCGTTAAGATTTAGGTTGCTATGAAATGCCTTCAGTTTGCTCCAGAGGCCAACACCCCAGCATGTGGTCCACAGCAAGTGACCGAAACTGCTAAAGTTGCTCACTAAACTGCTCAAGTTGCTCTCATTGTAACCAGTAGCCCACCTCCTACTAAGGCGACCAGCTTGCAGCGCTTGTTGTAAATGTGAGCTCATCCTTACACAGTGAGAGAGAGAATGAATTTCTGTGAACTTGTGTTCTGCACCTCTATTTATACATCCACATGTTTTCTGCTTCCCTTTAAGATAACAAAAATGCGCAGCGAAACCACACATTGCGTAAATGACCTCGTTTAATCTACTTTCTTCTTCCTCTTCAAGGTTGTATTAAAAGAGTTAAAAAAAAATGGGACAGGATGATATGCAGGTGGAAATTTCAGATTTGCGGTTGAAAATGCAAAACCGTGAAAAAGTATCGCAGAGAGTCGACTGGGAATAACAAATGATGGCAGAATGCCTGAGGATGTCTTATGAATCATTCTATATCGATTCATGGTTTTGAGTTCTGGTTTAAAAGTTACTGTCATCACCTTACATGGGAGCTTCTTACAGTGCAGAATCTCGGGGGTTTCGGCAGACAACTGCTGAGCCCGAATCTGCATTTTCACAAGTTCCCCAGGTGATTTTTAGGCACTTTAAAGTTGGAGAAGCACTGGCCTAAATACTTTGTTGGTTGTTGTCATGACAACCTGGTCACTTCCATTCCAATTGAATTGTTTTATTTTTAATCCAGTCCAGCTGCTCCTTGCTCAGTGGTCTGTAAGTCTGTCACCTGGCAAACTGAGCCCAAATTTTCAAGGGGTGGGCCATAACGGCAGGGAGCAGTATCTTCAACCTTTGTTTCTAGCCTCACTTCTGCTTATCCCTGCCCCACCCCCTCATTAAACTAAGATGCCTCACTCATCAAGTGAAGCTGTGTGACTTGCCTGTTCTAAGGCTGTTCTTCCTTTCTGACATGCCCTCTTTTCCTTTCTTCCCTGCATACTGACATCCTTTCAAATCTACAAGGACCATATCAAATGCCCTATCCTTTGTGAAGCCTTTCCACAAATGGACAGGATTCCTGTGTCTTTGAATTCCTGTGGTACTTGCTATATAGCTCTTTCATGGTGTTCTTTGTGAATCATTTGCTTTACTCCAGAGTGCTCATCTGGGCTTTTCCTACCTCTCCAGACCCTGCACCATACTGCAAGCTCTTTGAAACAGTGGCCACATCTTAACTCGTAATTGTCCTTCCTGAAGCCATGGCCTCAGTACCTTGGACATAGTGGACAGTCAATAAATTAAATGGCCAGGTAATGTAATTGGGTTAATACAAAATGATCATATGCTAGGCTTCACATATAAGATAATACTGTGTATGTCATGAGGAGGATTTTTAGTGGATGAAGAACATACACTTGCTCAGTTCTCTCTTTGAGCACTCACAAAGGATAAGCTTGGACTCTTTGACTTAGAACATTGTGAAGCTAAGTGGAAGCTAAGATGCGTTGAATTTGTGATTTGCCAGCTTTGCTCTGGGGTGCCTACCAGGACAGGCCCAATGTGGGAATCTTGGTTCTTTGACTTCCTAGATTGATCCCCTTGAGGAGGCAATTTGAGCTCTAAGCTTCAATTTTTCACATAATTAAATGGGACACACAGCATTTATCATGGTGTCTGGCACTCAGAAAGCACTTAATAAACAGAAACTGTTTTGATAGTTTCAAAGATAATGAGAATTGTGATTAAATTAATATGACCATTTATTTTATTATTCTAAGAAAAAATACAGACCACCAGATCCTAAGATGATATTTAACCTAGAGTGTTCAGTGTTGTCTTCTATGGCAACCAGCAGTGGACAGATCAGAGACTATGGGAGACACTTCTCATCTGTCATTGGGTAGTATTTTCGTCTCACACCATTTAAAAATTTCTCTGCATAATTTATCATTTTAAATCAAATCCTACACAGATTAGCACCTCTAGTTTCTAGCTAAATTAAAATAATCCATGTGGAATAAAGTAAATGAAGAAAATTTGTTATCATCCTGAACACTGACAAATAATGAAGATAGAGGGGGAGAAACAGTTAGATTGTGACATCATCAACATCCCCATTTTCCACTTGTGATATTGTCATGGTGATGGAGGAACAAGTAAGCAGAGAAAAATCTTTTTCTTCCTTGTTTGGATTATTTTGTCATCTGTCATTTTGGGAAAAGTAGCATATTGATAGTTCAGCAGTTTTAACAGAGAAATCTTGATTAAGTTGATGGATTTCTGCTTTCCTGAAGCATCCATCATGGACCAGCTCTTCCTTCTCTGACATTACAATTTTCACAATAATTTTCCTTTCCTTTCTATCCTCCAACCTTGCTCGTTCTCTTTGGCCTAAGGTTTTTATTAAACGAAATCATCTTCTCATCTTTCATGCCTGTTACTTTCTTATTAAATTTCCAACTATTTCAGTGCATTATTTAATAGTTCCCATGACATCAGTGACTCCACTGCCCTTTGGACTTTTTTCAGCTTGTTTCTTATGTTAAAGTACGTGGCACTGAAAAGAGGATTTCAGACATTTTGCTGGGAGTTCTCATTTAGAAGGATCTCAGATTATCCCATGGATGGAGGAGCCTGGTGGGCTACAGTCCATGGGGTCGCTAAGAGTCGGACACGACTGAGCGACTTCACTTTCACTTTTCACTTTCATGCATTGGAGAAGGAGATGGCAACCCACTCCAGTGTTCTTGCCTTGAGAATCCCAGGGATGGGGGAGCCTGGTGGGCTGCCATCCATGGGGTTGCACAGAGTCGGACACGACTGAAGTGACTTAGCAGCAGCAGCAGATTATCAATGTCATTGGAGAGGCCTAGAAATCTTTAGGAAAAAATGAAGCCAGTGTGATCTTACTGAGTCAAGTGGAAAGGGTTGGAAAATTCTGTGGGCTCTAGAAACCTGTTTGCCATCCCATTCTTCCTTTTGTAGCAGTATCTCATTTTCCTTTAGCGGGTATCCCTCTCCCACTCTTAGACCATGTGATCAGGTGGGGCTGACCTCATCCCCTCTCTAGAGACTGGCCGGCGAGGTCCCTGGCCAGAACTTTCTCTGGATGCAATGTGAAGGGCATTTTTCCAGCTAAGGTGGTGAAGGAGGTAAGCTGTAAGCTGGAGCTGTTATTACCTGTCCTTGTCAACACAGCAGAGCTTACCTTTGGATGAAGCCATAGAGAGAGAAGCAAAGCTAAGATGGAGTGAGAGTAACTAAGCCCTTATGACCCACTGGTCTCAAAATAAGTGATTTTTGTTACCTGAGCTATTGAACTTCCTAGCTGGGTTATGTTTCTGTTGCTGTGAGCTGAATTAGTCTGATACAAGTAGTCTTGATTCATTCTTAGCTCTCCACGGCATGGAATGCTACGGAGAAAATAAGAGTCCTTCTGAATTTCCCATGTGGGTTTTATCATGTAAGAACCCAGTAGAGTCTGACTATACCCTGTTTCTATAGACTTGGAGGTGGTTGAGCACAGTGATAAGAGCACAAGCTTTTGGAACAAAAAGTGCCTGGTGTCACATTCAACTTTTGCAGCTCTGTAGCCTTGGGCATTCTGAAAGAGATAGGACTACCAGACCACCTGACCTGCCTCTTGAGAAACCTGTATGCACATCAGAAAGCAGTTGTTAGAACTGGACATGGAACAACAGACTGGTTCCAAACAGGAAAAGGAGTACATCAAGGCTGTATATTGTCACTCTGCTTATTTAACTTATATGCAGAGTACATCATGAGAAACGCTGGACTGGAAGAAGCACAAGCTGGAATCAAGATTGCTGGGAGAAATATCGATAACCTCAGGTATGCAGATGACACCACCCTTATGGCAGAAAGTGAAGAGGAATTAAAGAGCCTCTTGATGAAAGTGGAGAGTGAAAAAGTTGGCTTAAAGCTCAACATTCAGAAAACGAAGATCATGGCATCCGGTCCCATCACTTCATGGGAAATAGATGGGGAAACAGTGGAAACAGTGTCAGACTTTATGTTTCTGGGCTCCAAAATCACTACAGATGGTGATTGCAGCCATGAAATTAAAAGACGCTTACTCCTTGGAAGGAAAGTTATGGCCAACCTAGATAGCATATTCAAAAGCAGAGACATTAGTTTGTCAACAAAAGTCCATCCAGTCAAGGCTATGGTTTTTCCAGTGGTCATGTATGGATGTGCGAGTTGGACTATAAAGAAAGCTGAGTGCCGAAAAATTGGTGCTATTCAACTTTGGTGTTGGGGAAGACTCTTGAGAGTCCCTTGGACTGCAAAGAGATCCAACCAGTCCATCCTAAAGGAGATCAGTCCTGGGTGTTCTTTGGAAGGATTGATGTTGAAGCTGAAACTCCAATACTTTGGCCACCTGATGCAAAGAGCTGATTCATTTGAAAAGACCCTGATGCTGGGAAAGTTGGAGGGCAGGAGGAGATGGGGATTACAGAGGATTAGATGGTTGGATGGCATCACCGACTCAATGGCCATGGGTTTGGGTGGACTCTGGGAGTTTGTGATGGACAGGGAGGCCTTGCATGCTGCAGTTCATGGGGTTGCAAAGAGTCGGACATGACTGAACTGAACTGATGCAGAGAACTGACTCATTGGAAAAGATCCTGATGCTGGGAAAGATTGAAGGCAGGAGAAGGAGATGACAGAGGATGAGATAGTTGGATGGTATCACCGTCTCGATGGACATGAGTTTGAGCAAGTTCCTGGAATTGGTGATGGACAGGGAAGCCTGGCGTGTTGCAGTCCATGGGATGCCAAGGAGTAGGAGGCAACTGAGCGACTTTCAGTTTCTCTCACTTTGGCATGTGAGTACTGAGCCCAGACTTCAAGATTTAAATCATGGCCCTGTTTTCCCGAATGATGTGACCTTGGACAAGGCAGTTCAGTTTTTTTGTCTTAGTTTTCTAATCTGCAGATTGGGGATAATAATAATAGGTCAAATATAGTGTTGGTATGAGAATGAAATCACAGCATGTGTGAAGCACTTATTTTAGTGGCTGGCATGTACCATGCCCTTAATAATGGTAGCTGTTGTTACTAGTGATGATTCTGATGCAAATGGTCATCAGACCACACCTTGAGAGGCACTGAATTAGATGATGAGCATTCCAAGGTCAGCAGTCAGGTCTGTCTTGCTCACTTGAGTCCCCAGAACCAAGCCCTGTGTCTGACACATAGTAGTCACTCAAACAACCGTCAGTCTGCCTTTTTTGCGTAGTTAGTATCTACACGAGTCATTTGGGCCCTTTCCTTATATTCAGTTCAGTTCAGTTGCTCAGTCATGTCCGGCTCTTTGTGACCCCATGAATCTCTCACTGTTTTGTGGTCTAGCCTCATCTAACATCCAAGTCAGAAGTATCACAAGGGCAAAGAATGGGATAAGCCTTGTATCTCCACCCAGCAGAACTTTCCAGCTGCTTCTTCATGGAAACACAGCTGAGTTCGTCACTCTGCTTGGAGTCACCAAACATCTGACTCTTCTGGAGAACAGAAGCTTGGTTCTGTAGAACCCAGCACGGTTCCCCCAAATACTATAGAACAGTGAATGCTCTATTTTTTTCCACTCCCACATGTCAGGAGGCAGATATAATATATCATCCTTAGTAACATGAACCGTTACTGTAGTGATCTTCCAAGGTGGGTGGAGGCAGGGGTGTACTGATAAATATTTTTAAATAACCTCTCTAGAGTCAGAGACAGGGAGAGTCCTGATTTATGGTGGTTATCAATTTCCATACTATAAATATTTCCACCATGTCTGATCTCATGCTGCCAGTGAGATGCTGCTGCGTCTAAGTAGATTCGGCAAGAGGTGTGTGCAGACCTGCTCCGTTGAGCTGGTCAGATGTGTGATGACTCCAGCACATCATTAGTCAGTGGGTAAGGAGGTATTTCTGGTGTGTGTGTGGGAACCTATGTAGTATGCAACCGAAAGGCTCCCCACAAGATTCCGAAAAGTTCCCTTAAGGGGAACTCTAGCCTCCTTTTCTACCACCCAGAGTTACATTTGTAGGCAATCAATAAATGCAGAAAGCTGCTGGGATTTGGAGGAGGGGTATAAGGAATGAGGATGCTGATTTTTCAAGTTTCGTCCAGGTCTTTGGGTCAGGGGATGGCAATATAAGCCAGGTTACTAAGAGAGGCTCAAGTGTTAGAATATAGATTTATTTCAACGCTCCTAATGAGGTTAATTGCAGCCATTGTAGCAAGTGTTCCAACTCCCGTTGCTGGTGCAGAGAATTTCTTTCCCAGTTGAGTTTTCAGAAATCAGAGAGTTTCATTGTTAGATGGTTTTTTACATTTTAATTTGTGTTTATTGATGAATGCATGACTCAAACTCCACATTTATTTTCTACTGTCTCCTAAGGTGAACTCTTCATTGTATTTGGTCTGGGATTTTCATTATTTTCCAAAGTCCATGCTCACTGTTGTTTCTATACCTTTGTGCTTTCCTGTTAAGTCATGGCCCCTTTAAGTCATGGCCTTTGGTGGCATGACTCTCCTACAGTGGAGCCTAGGACATGAAAGGTGAGGAAAGGAACTGGACTCCCTTCTTGGCTGGATTAGAGTCAGGAAGAACTCTGTACATGTATGAGGCAGGGGTGTAGGTGAGTTTGTGGTGTTTATAGTCTGTTATGTAATAATGGCCAGGGATCCTTGAGTCTTTACTGCATACCAGGCACAATGAGAATGCATTAGTTCATTTACTCTTCAGAACAACCATGTGAGGTAGGTACTGCTATTAGCCCTTTTATAGAGGAGGAAATGGAGGCATAGGAAGGAAGAGCAAATGGCTAAAATCACAGTTGGATGCGGATTGGCTGAAGGGAGAGCTGGGATTGAATCCTAACCAGGCTAGATGCACTGGGCTATGAGGGGCTCCACTAGGCTGTCACGCCAGGCTGTGGATCGGGTGATGGCTTGGTGGGTACAGTGTGGTGGTGTAAGATTACCTTGCAGTCTTCCATCTACCTTTATCTAATCCCACAGCATGGGTCCATGAACACCAGTAGCTATGATGTCTTCTAAGACAGCATTGGCTGTCACTTGACCCACACTCCAGGGAAAAGCCCCTTGGTCAGCCTCATCCAGTGAGACAGTAGCAGTCTTGCCCTGAGAACTGCCCCCGCAGCCTAATCACAGAGGGGCACACTGTGTGTGGCACAGATGGCTGGCTCTCGAGACAGAGGTTCTAGCTGGGCCAGTGGCCAGTGAAGCCATACTTCCCAGCTTCCCTTGCAGCTTTTTCTTTTTAAAAAAATATTTATTTATTTGGCTGTGCTGAGTTCTAGTTGCGGCATGTGGGACCTTCAGTCTTCATTGCAGCATGCACGATCTTGAGCTCTTAGCTGTGGCATGTGGGATCTAGTTCTCTGACCAGGGATCAATCCTGGGCCCCCTGCATTGGGAGCATGGAGTCTTAGCCACTGAACCACCAGGAAAGTCCCTCCCGTGCAGCTTGATGTGGCCAGGTAACTACCTTCTGGCCCGCTGGATATGAGAGAAAGTGAAGTATGCAGTGCCTAGGCTACCCTCCTAGAGGCAGGAGTGCTCTCTCCCTTCTCATTTCCTTCTTCTCGGACAAGATGGTGATGGCTGTGAGTGGAAGCCGTGCATGGATGCCTGGACTGCTGACACTTTCTTTACTCTCAGCTTGGATTTTTATGGGAAAGAAGGAAACTGAAACATTTAATCCACTTTTGTTTTGGTTTTCTTGTTAAATCATCTCATCTACAGCATCAAAATATATTCAGCTTCTGTAAATCACAGCAGTTAACTCCCCTATGAAACTCTTGTTTTCTGCTTACATGGGCTCTTTCATGCTCCTATCACCAGGGAGTGCTCATGTCCCACGTCCCCATGGTGAATGTCTTCTTCCAGTTCTCCATCTTGTCTGCTTCTCAGAGCACCACTCTCTGTACATCTCATGCTGAAACTGAGGCCACATGTATTAAGGAGATGAAGAGTGACCTGGGATTCAGGCAAAGTCTGGGGATCATGCTGAGAGCAAGACAAGGGATAGGGTAAAAGCCAACTGTCCAGTGAGGCAGTGAATCTAGTATCTGCTTGTGGGGAGGAGCCAGAGAATAGGAAGGAATGGAGGCCAATACAAAATGAGTTCAGAAGGCAGGCAGGTGAGTAAGACCAGAGGATAAAGAAGAATTCAGAGTGGCTGAAGGATGCAGCCATGCATGAAAGTCTTATATGCATTTGGGAGAAGAAAAATAGACACATCTTAAAAAAAAATGCAAGGGCTTTGGAAGTTAGGTGAACTTGCCTCAGATAAAAAGGCTCTTAGAACTCGCCTGCAGTGACAGAAACTCATGGCTGACTCAGACTGAGGTCAGCTGAGAGCCTGGGGTAGCAGCCCACAGGTCCTGATGGGCATCCTGGCCTTGTTCACATGAGAGCGCAAGGCATGGGGGAGCCTTTCTCATCCAGCGGACACTGTGGTGGCCTGGCGCACCCTGCGGGCTGGCTCAGTCAACAGCCCTTCCAACCTCTTATCCTTTCTCCACGTTAGAGTCAGGAGAGTTAAGGTGTCCTTGAAGCCTGGTTGGGGGTGCAGCCTTGGTTCTGCTGAGCAGAAGCAGCCTCAGGCTGCTGGGAGGGAGGGTATGATCTGTGGCCAAGGTGTGCTCCCTGGGCCTCTCTGTAGGGTCTGTGCTCTTTGGGCCCTCGTGTCATTGGTGCTGAGGAGCAGACAGGTGTACCATGGATCTCCACCAGAACAGTCCTGGGGTGGTTGATTATTTTCTCTGGTTGCTGCTTCACCTTTAACCCTGTCTTACTGGTCCCAAAAGAGACTCTGTAAGCCACCTAATAAATTATTTTTTGTTTAAGATAGTATGAGTGAGTTGTTTACAATCCAGGTATGCTGGTGACTACATGCATACTGTTTTACATTGTCTTTAGTTCTTTTATATCTTTATAAAGGCTTTATCTTGCCTCCACAGCTATAGCGTAAGCCACTTCTAGATAGAGACCATGTTTTATTCCCCACCCCCCCCACACACACACTTTTCTTTTTTTGTAATTTCAGTTTTGGCTGTGCTGGGTTGTCTGATGCTATGTGCAGGCTTTTGCTAGTTGGGGCAGTCGGTGGAGTGCTGCTCTCTGGTTTTGAGGCCTGAGTTTCTCACTGTGGTGGCTTCTCTTGTTGTGGAGCACAGGCTCTAGGGCTTTCAGGCTTCAGTAGTTGCTGCTCGCAGCCTCTAGAGCACAGGTTCAGTGGTTGTTGTACACGGGGTTAGTTGCTCTGAGGCGTGTGGAATCTTCCTGGACCAGGGATCAAACCTGTGTTGCCTGCATCGACAGTCAGATTCTTTACCACTGGACTGCCAGGGACATCTTCATTCCTTCTTTGAATCATTCTTTGTTCTTCTGTAATGCTGAGTACATAGTAGAAGCTCAGAAAGTACTTTTTAAATTGAAATGTGGTTCTTTTGGAGGAAAGAAATATAAACTACATCAGTGATCTCTCTGGGAAGTGCATAAAATGATCCATTGTTGTGCAAGAAGAATATATTAGAATGGAAACTAAATTTTATCTAAACATAATTTTTCTTATTTTACTGGTATTTAATATAGATAGTAGTACATTTATACCGACAGACAAATGTTGGTGTGAACTATCGAAAAGTTATTACATGAGTGAGAAATTTTTAAAAATATTGGAGGCCACTGGGCTGAGTGACCTCTCAAGATGCTTTCCAGTGCTTTTTTTTAACCAATCTGATTTCTCATCAAAGGCAATAAATGAGCAGAGAGCTTAGTAGAGTGCCATCTGGTGGTGAGTCCTTCAACATGCAGTGTCGATTCCATTGTTCCTCCAGCAAAGCCATCTGTTAGCGCCACTGTGGGCCTTCCCTGCCGGCAGGGGGGACAGTTCCAAGGAAGGAGAGAGTGAAACTCATCTGGCACCAAGGAAATGAAGGGTGGAGGAGGCAGAAAAGTACAGGCGAGAGGACAGAGAGAGGAGGGAGGCAGGTGGGCACAGAGAGAGACGAAAATAAAAATCTGTACTTAAAAGACACAGCGTGATTAAGCCAGAAACACATTGCAGAGAGGGTCCTACTGTCTGGGTTCAGCTTATCCACGTTCATCATCAAAAACCAGAAGGTCAGGATGGAGGGTGCCTGAGCCCTCCTCTCTCCCGGGGGCCAGGTGTCCACACAGAACAAAGACTTTGGGGGCTAAACTTTACCTCCCTGAGAAAGAATTTATCTTTCAGAAACAAACACTTGCAATCCAAACACAGACAGCAGAGCCTGAAATTCTCTTCTCTACCAGCTGAATGACTCGATGATTCTGCTCTGGTTCCTCCTTCTCCTTGACTGGCCGCCCCCGTGGGGGAGTTCTGGTCACAAGAACGTTAGAACAGACACTGCGTTTTCCTTGGGTATCGCAAGGTCATGGCTGTAACGTCAGAGGAGGCTGCTTCTTGGGAAAATAGACCCGAACAGTGACAATTATGCTTCCCAACAGATGCCCGTGTCCTTAATCTGCCCGCTGTGGAGAGAAACAGCAGAGGCGACATTTGAATCGTCCCTTGATGATGTGTCAGGACGGTCCAGTTTTGACAAGGAGGCACTGGGGAACAGGGAGCTGATGACTTCTCACTACAAGTGTCCCCTCCTTTTTATACACAGAGAGGTAAATCAAGAGGAGCAGGCAAAGGAATGCAAGCAGAGGAAAGAGGGAAGTGATGCCTGAGAGGGGGAGCACGGTGGGAGGGGAGGGAGGGAAGCGCACAGCAGGAGTTCCTTGCTCTCCCAGGCGGAGAATTTCATCAGAATAGCAAGTAGGGGTGGGGGCGGGAGGATAGGGCGGGGAGGAGGGCCTAGCAGAAGCAGTCACCTTCAGAAAAAAGAGCGAAGATCTTAGGAACTCAGGCTTCTGTGACAGCGACAGTGCTGTGGGAATTGCAGGAGAGCAGAGGCAGTGGGTTGGCAGTTTGGTCTAAAAGAGAAGGAGCTAGTCAAGAGCAAATGGTGGGGGTTTCCTTCCTGGAGTGTCACAGGGAAGATTCTTCAGTGACTCACCTTATGGGAGTCACTGACGGAGTTGGATTAAAGCTGGGTCAGATTTGCAGAAGAGCCTCCAGTGTGCCACATGGCGGGGTAAGGGTCACTGGCTCGGCTAAGTGGGGATGGGAGGCAGGACAGAGTCAAGGTGACCTCAGGGGGCCGCTTGCTGAGGTTTACCGTGGTCATCGTCAATGGGAGACAGTGGTGTGGAGGCAGCTGGCCAGGATCTGGGTTTGGGGGAACCACTTCACCTCTCATTAAGTTCGTAACCCTGTTCTTGTCTAATGTCTTCTCTAGTCTTATTTCTTTATCTGCAAAATGGGTATGCTGCTAAGTCGCTTCAGTCGTGTTCGACTCTATGTGACCCCATAGACAGCAGCCCACCAGGCTCCCCCGTCCCTGGGATTCTCCAGGCAAGAACACTGGAGTGGGTTGCCATTTCCTTCTCCAATGCATGAAAGTGAAAAGTGAAAGGGAAGTCGCTCAGTCGTGTCCAACTCTTAGCAACCCCATGGACTGCAGCCTACCAGGCTCTTCCATCCATGGGATTTTCCAGGCAAGAGTACTGGAGTGGGGTGCCATTGCCTTCTCTGGCAAAATGGGTATACTCCTCATTTAATCATTCATTCATTTCTGATAGATATATTGAGCAGCAGCCAAATGCCTATCACTCTGCTCCATGCTAGGACTGAAAAATGAATCAGCCTTTCCTGTATCCAGTGCTCATCCAGCATCAGGCACTTTATTTATTTTTACATGAAGCTTTTATCTTTATTTTTGTTGTTGTTGTTGAAGTATAGTTGATTTATCATGTTGTGTTAGTTTCAGGTATACAGAAAAGTAATTCAGTTATATATATGTGTGTGAATACATACACACGAGGCTTCCCAGGTGGTGCTAGTGGTGAAGACCCCACCTGCCAATGCAGGAGACGTAAGAGACATGAGTTCGATCTCTGAGTCAGGAAGACTCCCTGGAGGATGGCGCGGCAAACCACTGCAGTATTCTTACCTGGAGAATCCCATGGGCAGAGGAGCCTGGTGGGTCACAAAGAGTCAGACATGACTGAAGTGACTTAGCACACATACTTACACACATACACACACACAAACACACATTCCTTTTCCTTATAAGTTATTACAGAGTATTGAGTACATTTTTTATTGATCTATATAGTAGATCCTTGTTGGGTATCTATTTTAAATATAGACGGAGGAGCCTGGAAGGCTGCAGTCCATGGGGTCGCTAGGAGTCGGACATGACTGAACAACTTCCCTTTCACTTTTCCCTTTCATGCACTGGAGAAGGAAATGGCAACCCACTCCAGTGTTCTTGCCTGGAGAATCCCAGGGATGGGGGAGCCTGGTGGGCTGCCATCTATGGGGTCGCACAGAGTCTGACACGACTGAAGCGACTTAGCAGCAGCAGCAGTGTGTGATTGTTAAACCCAAACTCCTAATGTATCCCTTCCCCCCTTTCCCCTTTTGTAGTCAGAAATTTGTTTTCTGTTTGTGGGTCTATTTCTGTTTTGTATATAAGTTCATTTGTATCCTTGTTTTTAGATTCTACATAAAAGCAATATCATATAATATTTGTGTTTGTCTGGCTTACTTCATTTAGTGTGAGAATCTCTGCGTCCGTTCATGTTGCTGCAAATGGCATTATTTCATGCTTTTTTATGACTGAGTAATATTCCATTGTGTATATGTACCACATTTTTATCCATTCCTCTGTAGATGGATACTTAAGTTGCTTCTGTATCTTGACTATTGTAAATAGTGCTGCAATGAGCGTTGGGGTGCATGCATCTCTTTGAATTATGGTTTTCTCCAGATATGTGCCCAGTAGTGAGATTGCTGGATCATTTGGTAGCTCTGTTTTTAGCTGCTTAAGTAACGACTCATTACCTTAACTGTATGAACTTACTGCCACAGTCCTCAGAGGGCAATGCTATCATTAACTCATTGTATAAACGAAGAGGCTGAGCACAGATTAAGTACTATGCCAAGGGTGCACAACAGCCAGGAATTGGATCTGCTGAATTTGAACCCAGGCAGCCAGCACCAGAGGCCAAGTTCCCACCCTCTGCTTGTTGATTCATCTGGAAAGTGGAGGAGCTCGACCATATACTCTCCAAGGTTGCTTCCAGGCAGGTTTAAGGAGTTGGTCATGCAGTACATCAGGGTTAGGATGAACTGCCTGCAGCTGGGCTTACCCCATGCACCCCTATTCCACATGGAATGTGGGAGCAGACACCCTTCCCAGTTCCCCATGATCCCCTGGGCTCTTGGCCCTTCCACTATGTCATGGCCAGAAGTGGACCATGCCACACAAATGGCATCTATTTGAGCATAGACTTGAGTCACCGTAGCTTTTCTGAGAAGAAAAGAGGGAACAGTGGGTGTTAGGGCTGCTTAGGAGAATATCTTGGAAAAGGCAATGGCAACCCACTCCAGTACTCTTGCCTGGAAAATCCCATGGGCAGAAGAGCCTGGTAGGCTGCAGTCCATGGAGTCGCTAAGAGTCGGACATGACTGAGTGACTTCACTTTTCACTTTCATGCATTGGAGAAGGAAATGGCAACCCACTCCAGTATTCTTGCCTGGAGGATTCCAGGGACGGGGGAGCCTGGTGGGCTGCCGTCTACAGGGTCACACAAAGTCAGACACGACTGAGGTGACTTAGCAACAGCAGCAACAGCAAGAGAATATCTCATGCTTTTTTTTTTTTTTTAAACAGGCTTGATTTTATCTCTTTTACTAAAATTGTGGTTAACAGGCTGACAAGATTATATATTCTGGATGCCCTGAAATTGAAGACAATGAACTACTATTTGAAGCAAAAATGATAGCGTCTCACTTTTCTCAGTGTTTATGTTTTTCTGGTTTTCAAAGTTAGTTAAACCAGTGTGGAACCCTGCTGGTCTCCTGGTGTCCGTGCGTACATCCCAGAGGAGCCAGGAATGAGGTCAGATTTGAGGGTGGGTAATGGAGGGGTTTTCAGATAAATGAAGTAAGAGCCAGGACTGGCTGATCTCTGCAGTGGGGGCATACCCAAGACAGCAGGGCCTGAGCAATATGATATTCTGAGGATATTGGTTGAAAAACAACCAACAACATCCCCGCCTCAAGCAGCAATTGTAGGTTCCGTATTTTTGAAACGTTAAGGACAGATGATCAGGACCTCTGAGGGCAAGATAATGGTTGCCTCCTCCACGTGTTTCTCCTCCACACTCTTCCACACGTTTCTACCATAAATCCCCGCAGAGGGGTATGAGGAGGGGGCTGTGTGGCTGGGAAATGGGCACCCTAATTAGGGACTTGGGGAAATTCTTGTCAGGACGTTAATGGGCTGTTTAAAAACTGATTTTTCTGAAGCAAAGAGAGGCTGGGAAAGGCCTGTGGGTCCAGCAAGAGGAGCTGGGGGCCGCTCAGCATCTGAGGCCAGGGGTAAATGGGAAAGGAGACAAGGCACACAGGGAGGATCAGCTCAGAGGACCTGGGCCAAGCTGAGGAGGCTGGCGGCCGTCCCCGCAGTGTTTGCACCCAAAAGTCAAAGAACCTGGACGTGAGTCCCGCAGGGACATGATTCAGCCACTTCACAAAATGGAAGTCTCCCCTGGGATACGAGGATGGAAACCCCATTCAGCCTGAGGGTGACCCTTCACCCCCATGGCAAGGCCTGGGCAGAGGAAGATGGCAGCACGTGGGCTCTGTCAGAGGTTGCTGAGTGCTCGGAGCCTGACTGGGAGCCTGTGAGCTCTCTTGGCCCCCACCGCATGATTCAGAAGTGCCTGCTACCAGGATTAAACAAGCTGAGGACAGGAAGGCAGCGACCGGATGTGCAGAGAATAGGATATCAGAGGGATGGCCTTCAGTGAAGAAACACCCCATAGTTTTGCCCTTGGAAACCCACAGAAGCAACGAACAGGAGCCTTGCCTGGGAGGAGCCTTTCATCTGATGGAGAGGGCTGTTCGGGTTTGGGCAGCACTTGAGACTACTTTAAGATGCTAGGAGTCGGGACAGAAGGAAGATAGGAGAAAGAAAGTGTTTTAGGTCAAAAATTACAGCTCAGTTAAAACACAGATGCTTCTGAAGGAACTAGTGATGTCCTGAAATCAAGCTGAGGAGTAAAAGACTGAATCTTTCCCAGCACTGGTGGGATCAGGGAAGGGGAGGCTACAGACTACTAAACCAGAGGCTGTGCCTGAGAGGGGTTTTGGGGATGGACCATGGCAGAGGAGGGCTGGAGGACACAGGCCAGGACCATGGGGAACACCGCCTTCAGTCTTGACCTGGGGTGTCTAGCTCACCTCACCCTCAAGACCACACATATTCTACCTAAATTGAACCTGCGTGGGCTGCAGTCTTGGCTTTTCTGAGGTGCCCATTTGGAGATGGGCACTGCTCTCACGGCCCCAGCCCTGGGTCCTGAACTTCCAGAGCACAACAGGGGAAGTTCCTGTGAGCCCACATGCTTCCAGAGATGCCCTCCTTTTCTGTGGTGTTTAGAGAGCAGAGTTGTGCTGACACTATAAAGTGGTAACTATGCCTTGAGTGTTCTCTCTGAGAGTAGACACACACACTCACACAATGTCCTTCATATTTAACTGTCTCAGGATATCACCACTGAGTGTAACACTTCACCACTGAGTCCTGAACAGTAAAGAACTACAACTTCCGGCAACTTGTAAACGAGAGACAATTCAGTGATCAATCCAGCCTCCCTCCCACAGAAACCTCAGCTCAAGAAGGCCATCTGATTTATAAGTCCAATGGGCCACAGCCTTAGGGTTTTGGTCGTCTCTACGTCACATGTTTTGGTGGTCCTAAGTGAGAACGTTATTCCGGCCATCAGTGTCCAACATTCCAGTCTGACCGGAGCACTCCCTCTTGTGGCTATCCAATTTAAAGCAGGTTCTTTAAATTTCCAGTCCCACCAGTTTTCATTGTTGTTCAGGAAGTAGCTAAAGGGTGCCTGACTCTGCATAGACGGTAGCATGCCAAGCTCTTCTGTCCTCCATGATTTCCCAGAATTTGCTCAAATTCATGTCCGTTGAGTCGGTGATACTATTAATCATCTCATCCTCTGCCACCCACTTCTCCTTTTGCCCTTAATCTTTCCCAGGATCAGGGTCTTTTCCAATGAGTCGACTGTTTGCATCAAGTGGCCAAAGTATTGGAGCTTCAGCAACAGTCCTTCCAATAAATATTTAGGGTTGATTTCCTTTAGGATCGACTGATTTGATCTCCTTACAGTCCAAGGGATTCTCAAGAGTCTTCTCCAGCACCACAGTTCGAAAGCATACATTCTTCAGCACTCTGCCTTCTATATTGTCCAGTTCTCACATCTGTACATGACTACTGGGAAAGCCATAGCTTTGACGGTACAGACCTTTATCAGCAAAGTGATGTCTCTGTTTTTTAATATGCTATCTAGGTTTGTCATAGCTTTCCTTCCAAGGGGCAAGTGTTTTTTAATTTCATGGCTGCAGTCACCATCTGCAGTGACTTTGGAGCCCAAGAAAATAAAATCTGTCACTGTTTCCACTTTTTCCCTTCTATTGCCATGAAGTGATGGGGATTGGATGCCATGAAGTGATGGGACTGGATGCCATGATCTTAGTTTTTTCATGTTTAGTTTCAAACCAGCGTTTTCACTGTCTTCTTTCACCCTCATCAAGAGGTTTTTCAGTTCCTCTTCACTTTCTGCCTTTAGAGTGGTATCATCTGCATATCTGAGGCTGTTGATATTTTTCCCGGCAACCTTGATTCCAGCTTGTGGTTCATCCAGCCCAGCATTTCACATGTACTCTGCATATGAGCTAAATATAAGCAGGGTGACAATATACAGCCTTGTTGTGTTCCTTTCCCAATTTAGAACCAGTCAGTTGCTTCATATCCAGTTCTAACTGTTGCTTCCTGACCTGCAGACAGGTTTCTCAGGAGGCAGGTAAGGTGGTCTGGTGTACTACCATTTCTTTAAGAATTATCCACAGTTTGCTGTGATGCACACGGTCAAAGGCTAATAGCATAGTCAGTGAAGCCGAAATAGATGCTTTCCTGAAACTCCCTTGCTTTCTCCATGATCCAGGGAATGTTGACAATTTGATCTCTAGTTCCAGCAAATGTTGGCGATTTTATCTGTAGTTCCTCTGCCTTTTCTAAGTCCAGCTTGTACACTTGGAAATTCTTGGTCCGTGTACTGCTGAAACCTAGCTTGAAGCATTTTGAGAATAACCTTGCTAGCATGTGAAATGAGCACAATTATATGACAGTTTGAACATTCTTTGGCATTGTCCTTTGGGATTGGAATGAAAACTGACCTTTTCCAGTCCTGTGGCCACTGCTGAGTTTTCCAAATTTGCTGGCATATTGAGTGCAACACTTTAACGGTATCATCTTTTATGATTTGAAATAGCTCAGTTGGAATTCTTTCATCTCCACTAGCTTTGTACATGCTTCCTAAGGCCCCCTTGACTTCACACTCCAGGATGTTTAGCTCTAGGTGAGTGACCACAGCATCATGGTTATCTGGACATTAAAATATTTTCTGTATAGTTCTGTGTATTCTTTGCCACCTCTTCTTAATCTATTCTGCTTCTGTTAGGTCCTTACCATTTCTATCCTTTATCATGTCTATCCTTGCATGAAATGTTCCCTTGATATCTCCAATTTTCTTCAAGAGATTGCTAGTCTTCTCCATCCTATTGCATGCATGCTAAGTAGCTTCAGTTGTGTTCGACTCTCTGTGACCCTGTGGACTGTAGCCCATCTGGGGACTCTGTGCTTGGGATTCTCCAGGCAAGAATACTGGAGTGGGTTGCCATGCTCTCCTCTAGGGGATCTTCCCAAACCTGGGATTGAACCCACGTCTCTGATGTCTCCTGCATTGGCAGGCGGATTCTTTACCACTAGCGCCTTGTTTTCCTCTGTTTATTGGCATTGTTCATTTAAGAAGGCCTTCTTTTCTCTCCTTGCTATTCTCTGGAATCTGCATTCAGTTCAGCATCTCTTTCCCTCTGGCTCTTGTTTTTTGCTTCTCTTTTTTCCTTGCTGCTGCTGCTAAGTCGCTTCAGTTGTGTCCGACTCGGTGCGACCCCAGAGATGGCAGCCCATCAGGCTCCCCCATCCCTGGGATTCTCCAGGCAAGAACACTGGAGTGGGTTGCCATTTCCTTCTCCAATGCATGAAAGTGAAAAGTGAAAGTGAAGTTGCTCAGTCGTGTCTGACTCTTAGCGACCCCATGGACTGCAGCCTACCAGGCTCCTCCGTCCATGGGATTCTCCAGGCAAGAGTACTGGAGTGGGATGCCATTGCCTTCTTTCCTTAGCTATTTGTAAAGCCTCCTCAGACAACTTCTTTGCCTTCTTGCATTTTTTTTGGGGGGGGGTGGTTTGAGTCACTACCTCCTGTACAAAGTTTTGTACCTCTGTCTATAGTTCTTCAGGGAATCTGTCTACCAGATCTATTAATAATACCTTGAATTTATATGTCACCTCCATCTTATAAGCATAAGGGATTTGACTTAGGTCATACCTGAATGGTCTAGTGGTTTTCCCTACTTTCTTCAATTTAAGTCTTAATTTAAGCTAATGATTTGAGCCACAGTCAGTTCCAGGTCTTGCTTTTGCTGACTGTATAGAGCTTGTCCATCTTTGGCTGCAAAGAACACAATCAGTCTATTTCAGTATCGACCATCTGGTGATGTCCATGTGTAGAATCCTCTCTTGTGTTGTTGGAAGAGGGTGTTTGCTATGACCAGTGTGTTCTCTTGACAAAACTCTGTTAGTCTTTGCCCTGCTTCATTTTATACTCCAAGGCCAAACTTGCCTCTTATTTCAGTATCTCTTAACTTCCTATTTTTGCATTCTGATCCCCTCTGATGAAAAGGACATCGTTTTTTGGTATAAGTTCTAGAAGGTCTTGTTGTTCTTCATAAAACTGGTCAACTTCAGCTTCTTTGACCTCAACTGAGGCATGTGTGTGTGTGTGTGTCTGTGCTCAGTTGTGTCCAACTCTTTGCAACTCCATGGACTGTAGCCCACCAGGCTCCTCTGTCCATAGAATTTACCAGGCAAGAATACTGGAGTGGGCACTCATTTTCTTCTCTAGGGGATCTTATTCATCCTGGGATGGAACCTGCATACCCTGCTTCTCCTACATTGGCAAGTGGATTCTTTACCGCTAGCACCACCTGGGGGTTGGGGCATAGACTTGTATTACTGTGATGTTGAATGGCTTGCTTTGGAAACAAACTAAGATCATTCTGTTGTTTTTGAGATTGCACCCAAGTACTGCATTTCAGAATCTTTTGTTGACTATGAGGGCTATTCCATTTCTTCTAAGGGATTGTTGCCCACAGTAGTAGATATAATGGTCATCTGGGTTAAATTCACCCATTCCAGTCCATTTTAATTCACTGATTCCTAAAATGTCGATGTTTGT
Organism: Bubalus kerabau; assembly: GCF_029407905.1. Classification (NCBI taxonomy): domain Eukaryota; kingdom Metazoa; phylum Chordata; class Mammalia; order Artiodactyla; family Bovidae; genus Bubalus; species Bubalus kerabau. The sequence continues at coordinate 22,303,682 of NC_073641.1, forward strand.
TCCTGCCATCTCCTTCTTGACCACATCCAATTTACCTTGATTTATGGACCTAAGATTCCAGGTTCCTATGCAATATTGTTCTTTGTAGCACTGGACTTCACTTTCACCACCAGACATATCCACAACTGAGTGTTGTTTCCGCTTTGGTCCAGCTGCTTCTTTCTTTCTGGAATTATTAGTAATAGCCCTCTGCTCTTCCCCAGTAGCACATTGGACACCTTCCGACAAGAGGGCTCATCTTCTGTTGTCATATCTTCTTGCCTTTTGATACTCTTCATGGGATTCTTGCCGCAGGAGTGCTGGAGTGTGTTGCCATTTCCTCCTCCAGTGGACCATGTTTTATCAGCACTCTTCACTGTGACCCATCTGTCTTGGGTGGCCCTGCATGGCATGGCTTATAGCTTCATTGGCTATTCATATTCATATCATACTGAAAATACAGCCCCAGAAATTAGGATGATAAGTGCCATATGAGTGGTACCCAGAAAGGTGCTATGGGAATCTAGAAGAGATTGCAGCTGGGAGAGACGAGGAGAGCTTCAGGTTGAATTCCAGACTGAGAAGGTGGAATTCAGTTTGGACCAAGAATTGGCAGGATGTTGACAGATACATATTTTAAAGATGATATAGGAGAGCCAGTTGGTCATATGTAGTAAAATTAAAAATTACATGTAATAAACAATTGTTAATTCCACCTCAATTGTACACCTTGAAGAAAATGTGACTTCTATATATAAGGATGCACACACAAGAAAATGTAATGATTAAAACTGAAATCTCTAAATGTCCATCTATAAAAGAATTGATAAAACATGGCGTTCATGCAATAGAATTCTGTATACCTATTAAATGAATTATTGCTACCTGGTATATCATAAAAATATTAATAGTAAGCAAAAAGAGTATATTTGCCAGGATGCCTTTAGAAAACATGGTGCTCTGATGTTTGATAGACTTTAACTGAGGATAATTCAATGAAGGGATTCTATTCAGAGGTGTAGATGGGTAAATGGAATCATAGGGTTGGTATAATACTCAGGAACTAGTAACAAAGGGAAGTTTTCACCACTTCTAGGCTTGAAATCATAAAGGGAGGGATTGGTATTAATGGAGCCTGGTTAGAGATGAAGCCATAGAAAAGAAGCTGCTGGAAGGGAGTTATTGTTATAAACGAAGCCACTAACGGGTAAGCAGCTAGACAGGGAGATAGCAGAGAGGATAAACACCACTGTCTTACATGGAGGAGATTTCTGTATCTGCTGTAATAAAGTACCAGAAACTTAATGGCTTAAAACTTAAAGTTTATTATGTTAATGATTCTGGAGGTCAGAAGTCCAAATTGGGTTTTACTAGGCTAAACTCAAGACATCAGCAGGGCTGCATGCTTTCTAGAGGACACTGTGTTCTCTTGCCTTTGCTCGGCTTCTAGAAGCTGCCTGCCTTCCTTGGCGTGTGATCCTTGCATCCTCAAAGCCAGCAGTGTTGCTGTCTTCCTCTCTCGCTAACACACCTGCCTTCCTCATATAAAACCCTTGTAGTTCTGTTACCCTCATCTGGAGAATCCAAGGTAACCGTCCCTTATCAAGATCCTTAACTAATCAATCGTCACTTTTGCTATATAAAGTAATGTTTTCTCAGGTCCTGAGGAAGAGCACGTGGATTGCCTTGGGGGATCATTATTCTAGCCATCATTTCATACTTTCTGTTTTGCCACCCTACAGTCTCCTCTTGTTGCTTTGCAATGGACAGATTCAGCCAGCAGCAGAGAGCAAGGAAGCCTGAAGATGCTACCCATGGAGGTCACTTTTTGGGCCACACCTGCAGAGAAGGAGTGAGAATGGAATTGGGGTGGTGCATTGGTGACTAATCACTTTAAAAAGTTAGTCATGTAGTGAAATATATAGTATGGTATCATTTATACAAAGGGAAAACCTGTAGAATATTGAGACAATGCTGCATGTTATCATCGGTTATGCCTTGTTGTTTAGTCGCTCAGTTGTGTCTGACTTTTTGCAACCCCGTGAATTATAGCCCACCAGGCTCCTCTGTCCATGGGATTTCCCAGGCAAGAATACTGGAACAGGTTGCCATTTTCTTCTCCAGGGGATCTTCCCCACCCAGGGATCAAATCCATGTCTTCTGCTTTGGCAGCCAGATTCTCTACTGCTAAGCCACCAGGGAAGCTCGTCAGTAGTTATATATGAGTGATAATATTTTTTAAGGTTATCTTTTTATGGCAGAATAAATTTAGATTTACAAAACAATTATAAGAACAATACAGCCAGTTCCCATATACCTATACCCAGTTTCCTCTATAATTAATGTGGTTCAGTTCAGTTCAGTTCAGTCACTCAGTCATGTCTGACTCTTTGCGACCCCATGAACTGCAGCACGCCAGGCCTCCCTGTCCATCACCATCTCCCGGAGTTCACTCAAACTCATATCCATCGAGTCGGTGATGCCATCCAGCCATCTCATCCTCTGTCATCCCCTTCTCCTCCTGCCCCCAATCCCTCCCAGCATCAGAGTCTTTGGTACATTGTCACAAATAATGAATGGCTGAAGTGAAAGTGTTAGTCGCTTAGTCATGTCCAGCTCTTTGCAACCTCATGGACTGTAGCCCACCCGGTTCCTCTGTCCGTGGGGTATCCCAGGCAAGAATGCTGGAGTAGGCTGCCATTCCCGTCTCCAGGAGATCTTCCCGACCCCGAGATTGAACCTGGTCTCCTACATTGCAGGTGGCTTTACTGTCTGAGCCACCAGTCTCTAATGAATGTCTGTGTATGCTTTATTATTAACTAAAGTCCATGCTTGGTTGAGATTTCTTTGTTACTCCCTACTGTACTTTTCCTGCCTCAGAATTATCTCAGATATCATATTACATTTAGTCATGTCTCCTTAGGCTCTTCTTTGTTGTGACAGTATCTCAGACTTTTCTTATTCTTGATCAATAATAGTGTTTTAAAAGAGCAAGAAAATCACAAGTACCAGATCCAGGATATGATATCTGTTACTTCTGGGGAGTTTGTGAGGGCTGTAGGATCAGGACTGGGCACATTGGCCTTCAGATACATCTGTAATGTTTGATCTCTTTAAAGAGATATGGAATGGTTGTGACAAAATATTTATACTTGATAGCATTGGGTGGAGGATAAGTGTATTATTCTATTTTTCATTTGTTTGAAATATATCAGAATCAAAGGATTTGAGCAGTTGAGAAGAAAAGTACCAGGTGGAGAGAAGGGGCCCGTAGTCTACGGAGGAATCGGCTGTGGTTAGATGGGGGTGGATCGCACGGTCTGCACATGCTGTTTCAAGGTCATGTGGCTGGAAATGCAGGCTCTGGGCCTATTGTGGATGCTGCTGATGGAGGATGAATCAAACCGCTTCATCATCTGAGGGCCGCTGACAACTGTGGAGCAGTGAATGAGCAGGGTTCCTCTTTGAAATGTGTGGAAGGGGCATTGGAGAAGGGAGTGAAGTCAGCTCGGAGGATCGTACAGAGGCACAGTATGCAGTGATGAGGCCTGCGCTTGAAAGGCAGCAAATGCTCATCGTTGACTCTGCTAGTGCTCTGTGTGTTACCGGATTTCATTCTCACCACAACCTGTTGAGGTAAGTAGTATTATGACCGCCTGTCTTTTTGCAGATGAGGAAACTGAGCCACAGAGAAGTTAAAAAACTTCCCTGAGGCCAGCAGTATGGGGACTGGGGGCACTGGCAGGCACTGCTGCAGCCCGGCTGGCTCCAGCGGATGCGCAGCCCAGGGCCCTGCTGCCTCCAGCCTCCACTGGTGGCACTGGGAGAAGTGGGGGACCTGGCATTAGGGATGAGGAGAAGCGGGCATAGGGGGTTAATGGCTTCAGGCCTGGGCAACCAGAAGATATTGTCACCCCAGAGAGACGCGATAAACGTCGGGAGGAGGAGCTGGACTGAGGATTTGGCTGAAGAAAAGTTGTGTTTGCGGAGCAGAAGGAAGGTGGAGCTGGCAGCTGCGGAAACGGAGCCAGTTGTTCTGGGCAATGAGAGAGAAACTGTGGGAGGGAGCCAGAGCACTTTGTGGAAAGGAGGAGAGGAAGAGGGAAAGGTGAAAGGCAGGAAGCAATCAAAACTGTAAAGATAGAAACGGTTTTATAAACTTGGTTCATTAAATATTTAGTGGACTTTTTACTTAAGTAGGCTGTTTCCGTCCACCTAAGTTTTGGGCAAGCGTGAGTGAGAGGTAGTTTGTCCTTCCTTTCTGTTTTACAACTTCTTCCGCTCGTGGAATGGGTTCTGTGCTTGGTGTGGTTTCTAGAAGGATGAATTAGCACCCCTTTGCCCCAGTTTACTTGCATATTATTTATATTATTCTTTCCAGTTTGGCCTAGCACTTTTCACTTTCATCTAAAGAGAATGTTCCTTTTCCTTTCAACATTCTTAGTTTATGCACACTATACCTCTTTCAAGGAAAGATAACAAACAGGAGTTGAAATAAACAACTTAAAAAATGTAGAGTGTTATGGGCAGAACATTGTTGACTTTTTAAAAATCCATCTTTGATGTCCCAATGAAATTAAGATTTTGTGTGCTTTTTTTCTTCTGTCACCACGAGGAGGTAGAGGGGAAGGGACTTGGCAGCACTTTCTTTATCCTCCAGTGCTTCAGAATTGAGTGCTGCTGAGACACAATTCAAAACACACTAAAGGGCTTCCCAGGTGGCACAGTGGTAAAGAATCCACCTGCCAGTGCAGGAGACATGGGTTCAAACCCTGAGTCAGGAAGATCTCCTGGAGTAGGAAATGGCAACTCATTCCAGTATTCTTGCCTGGAAAATTCCATGGACAGAGGAGCCTGGCAGGGTACAATCCATGGGGTCACAAAGAGTCAGACATGACTGAGTGACTGAGCATGCATGCACACACAAAAGAATGAATACCTTTTAAAATGTTTGACTGCAAATTGGTAAATCTATGATGTTATAAAAACGTCACATTATTGTAAGACATGAGCTACCTGCTGAAGCATGTTGTTAAAATATGCATTTATTGCAAAGCTTCTTTAGGCACCTGTGAAATATTAATACAAGTCAGAATCAGATAGGAGTCTTTTCCCTTCAGGCATTTCTAAAGAAATATAAAAAGAGTTGGGAGAGGCAAGTGTTTATATAAATTTGAACTTTGTTGTTCTCATAGGAAGATTTGTAGAATGCTCTTTAGTAGTCAAATCACTTACACATACTATACAGAACTGCATGGAATAAACAAGAGTGAAAGCCAGGAGTGGGACGAATGTTAAAGCAGGAGTCAGGAGACTTGGTACCATCCCTAAGTTGCTGTCATCCTGAACAAACCAGAATCATCTGCTCCCATGCTCAGAGATCCCATTATCATTGGTCTGGGGTGAAGTCTAAGCTTGGTGTGGTTATAAAAGTATTAATACTTCCCAGGTAACTCTACTGTGCACCCACGGATGAGAACCATTGCCTACAGCAATCAGATCAGATCAGATCGGATCAGTCGCTCAGTCGTGTCTGACTCTTTGCGACCCCATGAATCGCAGCACGCCAGGCCTCCCTGTCCATCACCAACTCCCAGAGTTCACTGAGACTCACGTCCATCGAGTCAGTGATGCCATCCAGCCATCTCATCCTCTGTTGTCCCCTTCTCCTCCTGCCCCCAATCCCTCCCAGCATCAGAGTCTTTTCCAATGAGTCAACTCTTCGCATGAGGTGGCCAAAGTACTGGAGTTTCAGCTTTAGCATCATTCCTTCCAAAGAAATCCCAGGGCTGATCTCCTTCAGAATGGACTGGTTGGATCTCCTTGCAGTCCAAGGGACTCTCAAGAGTCTTCTCCAACACCACAGTTCAAAAGCATCAATTCTTCGGTGCTCAGCCCTCTTCACAGTCCAACTCTCACATCCATACATGACCACAGGAAAAACCATAGCCTTGACTAGATGAACCTTTGTTGGCAAAGTAATGTCTCTGCTTTTGAATATGTTATCTAGGTTGTTCATAACTTTCCTGCCAAGGAGTAAGCATCTTTTAATTTCATGGCTGCAGTCACCATCTGCAGTGATTTTGGAGCCCAGAAAAATAAAGTCTGACACTGTTTCCACTGTTTCCCCATCTATTTCGCATAGTTTGGTATATTGTCCACTGCTCTTTGGAGAGGAGAGGTGGGACAGTCAGAGCTTATTTTAGGAGAAATTAAAGCAGAATTGGAGTGGAACATAGTGGACATTTGACTGACTCTCAGTATCCATCTCACTCAAATGCTTAGCCTAAGCCACCTAGGGGACCTCATTCTCTTGGCCGGTGATGGATTCAAGGTGGAGAACATGACCCAGTCTGGTTGATGAGACATAAGAAGTCTGCTGCTGCTGGTCGGGGACCAGGGGTGCCATTCTGGGAAAGGTCTCTCACCTGAGAGAAAGTCCCAGAAGAAGATAGTCTCTCTTCTTCCTCATGACATTTTGTCTGGATGTAATGCTTGGTTCCACTGGAGCTATCTGGTTACCCACTTATGGAGGGAGTAAACATCAAAGCTCAGAAGACCCTAGGTCTTTTTTTTTTTTTAATTAATTAGTTAATTTTTGGCTGCGCTGGGTCTTCAGTGTTGTACATGGACTTTCTCTAGTTGTAGTGAGCAGGGGTTCTCTTGTTGCACAGCATGGGCTTAGTTGTCTTGCAGCATGGGGATCTTCCCTGACCAGGGATTGAACCTGTGTCCCCTGCATTGGCAGGTGGATTCTTAACTACTGGACCACCAGGAAAGTCCCAGCCTTGGGTCTTCATGACATGTAAGCTACTTTATCAACCTGCCCAGGAGCCAGCCCTACCTTTGAGATGTTATAAAATAGATATTGAAAGCCACTTTGATTAAGATTTTATTGTGTAGGCAAACACACTCTAAATGATATAGTGAAAGATAGTTCATTCCTGACATAAAAACAAAGAGTTTTCTGATGTGGCCCTCTCTTGAACTGTGCCAGTCTTTGTTGAGGCTTTGCTTAAGGTCAAGTCTGGGTCCTGGAATCTCATGGAGTGATAGATATAGAGAGTTACATTATTTGAACTCTTTATTTTTGCTGAGTAGACAAGAACCAGAGAAGTAACATGACCTTTCTGAGGTCACATAGCAAATTTGTTATGTGGTTATGTCTAGAAACCCGGAAGATACTGTCTTACTAGACTCAGTTGGCAGAGAAGGCAATGGCACCCTACTCTAGTACTCTTGCCTGGAAAATCCCATGGACGGAGGAGCCTGGTGGGCTGCAGTCCATGGGGTCACTAAGAGTCGGACACTACTGAGCGATGTCACTTTCACTTTTCACTTTCATGCATTGGAGAAGGAAATGGCAACCCACTCCAGTGTTCTTGCCTGGAGAATCCCAGGGATGGGGGAGCCTGGTGGGCTGCCGTCTACAGGGTTGCACAGAGTCGGATACTACTGAAGCGACTTAGCAGCAGCAGCAGACTCAGTTGGAAAGGCCATCCTTCTAATATACAACTAGCTCTTTTATATTAATACCTCCCATGTTTACGGTGATGCCAAGAATGATTCTCACCAAACTTAGTGTAAAACATGGTGTTCAGGCTTTCAAATTATTATGGGGTCTTGCTGCATCAAAAAGGTTTCATTCTGAACAGTACAGATTTGCCAATCAAGAGAAATTAGGTAATTGACCAGATTCCTTTAGTTCTGTATCATAAGCCACCAGACCTGGTCGAACCTTTGCTTTACCCTGGAGCAAAGTGGATGTCAGCTTCCTTCACATGGCTTGTCAGAAATGTGAACAATTCACTTTCCCTTCCATGCTTTCCTGGCACAGACATTATACTCTGAACTTAAAGATTCCTTCCATCTGCTTACAGTGCTGTAGGATATTAAAATGAAAATAGTGCTGGGAGGGGTAATGTTCAAATCCATGCTTCCTATATGAAGGTAAGAGGATCCCTGTGCAGGCTCCCTGGGGGGAAACAATGCATACCTTCCTGGAAAACAGACCTAACCTGATGGTAAAAAAGAAAAGGGTACGGGAGAAATTCAATTTCAGGGGATATCTATTCACTTATTTCTGCCTGGGGATCTTTGGTGGAAGAGTTTATAAGTACCGATAAGTTGCTTTGTCTCAAAGCAGTGAATGAAGTTTTGGGTGATTTTTTTTTTTTTCTCTAGAACATTCACTGAATGTAACTGAGCCTAAAAAGGGAGTGGGCCATGGTCAGAGTTCCACTCACCATGATTGTGTATAGCACATTGGATCAAAACTTAGTGACATCAAACAACAAACTGTTAGAATGAATTTTGCGGGACAGAAATTCAGAGTACACCAAGTCTAGGGTCTTATCTGGAAAGCTCTCTATCAATCCTGAAGACTGGAAGCTTTGTTCCCTTTCATTCTGGAGGTGAAAGCTGGCTGCTGGCTGTAGCATCAGTCCTCTCTACATGAACTAACTTGGGCTTCCTCACCGTGTCCACACAAGTGTCCTAAAAGACAGAGCCAGGCAGAAGCTGTATTCTTTTTTTTTTTTTAATATTTATTTAATTTGGGCTGTATTTGGTCTTTGTTGCTACACGTGGGCTTTCTCTAGTTGCAGCAAGCAGGGGCTACTCTTTCCTGTGGCGCTTGGACTTCTCATTGCAGTGCTTTCTCTTGTTGGGGAGCACAGACCCTGGGCACATGGGCTTCAGTAGTTGCAGCAATAGGGCTGAGCAGTTGTGGCTCTTGGAGCCTAAAGCTGACAGGCTTCAACACCTGTGGCACGTGGACTCAGTAGTTGTAGTGCCAGGCTTGTGGGATCTCCTGGACTAGGAATCAAACCCACGTCCCCTGCATTGGCAGGTAGATTTCTATCTACTGTGCTACCAAGGAAGTCCAGAAGCTGTATCGTTTTTTGTTGATCCAACCTTGGAAGCCACGTAGCATCACTTATGCCATATTCTATTGATCAAAATCTTGCCCATGAAAAGGGGAGGTCACACAGAGATCTCTTGGGTGAGTAACAAGGTCCTTGGAAAGCAAGTGGGACTGGAAACACTTCTGGGGCTTTTGGAGAAAATAAAAAGTTAGAACCAGACATGGAACAATGGACTGGTTCAAAATTGGGGAAGGAGTACGTCAAAACTGTATATTGTCACCCTGCTTATTTAACTTCTGTGCAGAGTACATCATGAGTAATGCTGGGCTGGATGAGCACAAACTGGGATCAACATTGCCAGGAGAGATATCAATAACCTATGTTTGGCAAAACCAATACAATATTGTAAAGTTTAAAAATAAAATTTAAAAAATAAAGAAATATCAATAACCTCAGATATGCAGATGACACCACCCTTATGGCAGAAAGTGAAGAGGAACTAAAGAGTCTCTTGATGAAGGTAAAAGAAGAGAGCAAAAATGCTAGCTTAAAGCTCAACATTCAAAAAAACTAAGATCATGGCATTTGGTCCCATCACTTCATGGCAAATAGATGGGGAAACAATGAAAACAGTGACAGATTTTATTTTCTTGGGCTCCAAAATCACTGCAGATGGTGACTGCAGCCATGAAATTAAAAGATGCTTGCTCCTTGGAAGCTTTGATAAACCTAGACAGTGTATTAAAAAGCAGAGACATCACTTTGCTGACAAAGATCCATTTAGTCAAAGCTATGGTTTTTCCAGTAGTCATGTATGGATATGAGAGTTGGACCCTACAGAAGGCTGAATGCTGAAGAATTGATGCTTTTGAACTGTGGTGTTGGAGAAGACTCTTGAGAGTCCATTGGACTGCAAGGAGATCAAACCAGTCAATCCCAAAGGAAATATTTAGTCTGAAATATTCATTGGAAGGACTGATGCTGAAGCTCCAATACTTTGGCCACCTGATTTGAAGAGCTGACTCATTTGACAAGACACTAATGCTGGGAAAGATTGAAGGCAGGAGGAGAAGGGGACAACAGATGATGAGATGGTTGGATGTCATCACCAACTCAATGGACGTGAGTTTGAGCAAATTCCAGAAGATGGTGAAGGACAGGGAAGCCTGGCGTGCTGCAGTCCATGGGGGTCGTAAAGAGTTGAACACAACTGAACAACTGAACAGCAACAACAGTTAGCTTACTAAGGTCACAGGGACTTCATCTTCTTTTGTATCTGTCTTCTATGGCTCTAGAGAAATCTCTCACTTTGTCCATATCTCATTCAGCTGAAAAGTTGTTTTAATAAAAATCTGTGAAGAGTATGAGTGGATCAGTCTAAACCTGTCTGCAGTACTTGAAAAGTAATTCCAGATGTAGGTATGTCCTTCAGAAACATCTCTATAGACAAGGAAAAGTACATTAAATCTGCCTGTAAAGAATATTGTTGTCAAGGTAATTAAGCAGCAGGTACTCAGAAATGAGCTGGATCTTGATGTTGTCTTAGACCTTCTATTTTTAAATCTCCCCCCTCTGAAAGGTAAGGTCTGGCTCTGTCCACCTTAGAAATCTGTAAGACAGTGCTGTGTTGTGGAAGGATTGGGACTAAGAAGGTTTGGAGTCAAAGCTTCAATTACTGCCCAGATCTGGTCTTGAACAGCTAATATTTCTCTCTTTGTTTTTTTATGTTTGGCTGTGCTGGGTCTTCACTGCTTCAAGGGCTTTTCTTTAGTTGTGGTGAGCAGGGGCTACTCTTCATTGCAGTCCAGGTGCGTGGGCGTCTTACGTGGGGGCTTCTTGTTGCGGAGCACAGGTTCTAGAGCACATGGGCCTGGTAGCTTAGCTCTAGTGCTGTAGGCTCTGAAGCGTGGGGTCAACAGTTGTGGCGTGTGCTCTCAGTAGCCGTGGCGCACAGGCTTAGTCGCTCCTCAGTATGTGGGGTCTTCCCAGATCAGGGATGAACCCGTTTTCCCTGCATTGGCAGGCAGTTTCTTATCCACTGAGCCGCCAGAGAAGTCCAACCAATTATTTCTTAAAGTCTTTGTTCCCCATCTAGAGTCTAGAATAAGGACACTAATAGAACCTACCTCCTGGAGGATACAAGAGAATGCCTGTAATACAAGTAGGCTCCTAATGTTACAGTTATCTCGTGGGGCCAGCAATGGCAACATGCAGGTTGTCATTTTGCATACTGTAAAACCCTGTGGCGAATTTGGTATTATTGTTATTATACTCAATTTTCTAACTCTCCCCTAGCTGAGAAGTTCTGAAATCTGGTGCTGATGAGATTTATCCAATAAAATAATTTAAAATATGGATTTTTGATAACCAGTTTGGGAGATTTTACTCAGTGGGTCTGAAGTTGAGTTGGGGAAACTTGTAGTACATCTGCCCCTGGCTCAGTGATAAAGAATCTGCCCACCAATGCAGGAGACACAGGTTTGATCCTTGGGTCGGAAAGATCCCCTGGACTAGGAAATGACAACCCACTCCAGTATTCTTGCCTGGGAAATCCATGGATAGAGGAGCCTAGCAGGCTGCAGTCCATGGGATCGCAAAGTGTCTGACAATACCCTGCCCCAGGCGATGCTGATGCATCAGATTGCATTCAAGGTGGCCCTTTGGGAATCGCTAAGAAGATCCCTAGGACTCTTAGGGACAGTGAAGTCCAGAGAATGGCGTTCTGCTTCATAGCAGGCTGTTGAGGGAGTTCCCACTGCAAAGTCTGCAGGCATCAGACAGTGTCAGAATGTTTACACACCTGAGATGGCAACTGGGAGGAGAGAGCTGAGACCACCCAAGGGAAGGTCTGTCTCCATGGGAGTCTATTAGCCTCATCATGTCTTGGGTGTTGTGGCTATGAGGGTTTGTCTATCGACTAGGGAAAGAAGTTTTTTAGCTAATAAAGTAGGAAAATTACCCAGGATTTAATTTTTGTTTGAAAGATCAAATGATTAAGGAGCAAAACACATTTTGACCAATTTACATGTCAGCAATCATTAAAAATAAGCTGCTGGACTTCCCTGGTGGTCCAGTGATGAATAAGAATCCACCTGCCAATGCAGGGGATGTGGATTTGATCCCTGGTCTGGGAAGATTTCACATATTGGGGTCGGGGGATGCACCTAAACGCATGTGCCACAGCTGCTGAGCCTCGCATTCTAGAGCCTGTGAGCCTAGAGTCGGCGCTCTGCAACAAGAGAAGCCACCTCAGTGAGAAGCTGGAACACCACAAGAAAGAACAGTCCCCTTTTGCCAAAACTAGGGCAAGCCCATGTGCATCATCGAAGATCCAGCAATGCCAAAAGACAAGACAGCTAATGGTATGACTCGGGGAACACAACCCGGGGCTCTAGAGGGGTGAGAAAGGGTGGGATGTGGCAGGGAAGTTCAAGAGGGAGGGGACATATGTACACCTATGGTTAATTCATGTTGATGTATGGCAGAAATCAAACCAATATTGTAAAGCAATTATCCTTCAATTAAAAATGAATAATTTTTTTTAAGCTGCTGATTCCTTTACAATTGGCTGCTGTTTCTTTTGCTCAACAACGGATGTGATATTTCTGAAAGAGACCTGCAGCAGTAAGCTGGCTGTCAGTACCTCTGACCCACAGTCCACTCTGCCTTTCTAGAGGAAGTGCAGGCACCAAAGTCAAGGAGTTGCCGCTGAGCACGACACTGACGAGAAGTCAGAAGTGATTTATCTTACTTTCTTTGGGAAGCATATTCCAAGGCAGTTTGGAAGAACTCAAGAATGGCTGTATTGAAGGAATCATTTTCAATCTGTAACACAGTTTTGCCTGGCTTCATCCCTCCGGCGTACTCTTACTTCTGTGATTTTTAAAATGTTAATGTTTTTTGGTGAAACATTTTCCCCTTCTCTGTTTAACAGAAGAAACTGCATCAATTAAATAACTTTCATGTCCCCATTTCTTCCTTTTATCCATACATCATAGTCTAGAATAATTTTAAGGAAGTTGTTGATGACATTTCCAACTTCAAAAAAAATTCTCATAATTACTTTAAATTTATTCTCACTACCAAAATTCTTTGCTTCACTAGTATTCATGTAATTGAATACATATGAAATGTATTGAATATTGAATATATACTGAATTTATGGAATGTAAAAGATATTCAGTTTATTGCTATTAATGTATTTTAAAATATTTTTGTTTCTTTTTAAGTCTACTATAGCCTCCTGTCAGGATTTGAGGATTAGTAAGTGATATTTAAATTATTCACTCTAGTTTCCCTTACCAGAATCGACATAGAAAAAAGACACAATACAATTCTTACTCTGCCCTCTGGTGGCGGCAACTGAGGACGCATTTTCTTTCTAGCCTTTGCTGCTAAGTCGCTTCAGTCTGTGCGACCTCATAGACGGCAGCCCACCAGGCTCCCCCGTCCCTGGGATTCTCCAGGCAAGAACACTGGAGTGGGTTGCCATTTCCTTCTCCAATGCATGAAAGTGAAAAGTGAAAGTGAAGTCTCTCAGTCATGTCCGACCCTCAGCAACCCCATGGACTTCAGCCTGCACCAGGCTCCTCCGTCCATGGGATTTTCCAGGCAAGAGTACTGGAGTGGGGTGCCATTGCCTTCTCCGAGCCTTGTCTACTCTAGCATATAAATAATCATACCTAACACATATTAGGGGCTTCCCAGGTGGCTCAGAGGTAAAGAATCTGTCTGCTGACGCAAGAGACACAGGTTTGATCCCTGGATCTAGAAGATCCCCTGGAATAGGAAATGGCAACCCACTCTAGTATTCTTGCCTGGAAAATTCCATGGACAGAGCCCGGCAGGCTACAGTCCATGGTGGTCACAAAGAGTCTGACATGACTTTGCGCACGCACACACACAACACATATTAAGCATTACATTGAGCATTGTGGCAGGCATTGCATGCATCATTTACAACAGTTTAAGGAATAAGGAAGTTGATGATCACAGAAGTCAGAAACTAGCATATGGAGGAAAGATTTGAATCCAAGAATGTCCAAATCCAAAGCCTATACTCATGTTGTTATGGCATGCTGCCTCCCATCCAGTATCTTCAGAGAAGAAGACAGCCTAACAAAACTAGGCTTTGTGTCTCTGAGAGCTTCATGCAGGTTAGGCCTGTCTTTAAGACCCATCCCTACAAATTTCTGTCTGTTTTACCTTGGTCACATTATGTAACATAGTTAAACCTCTGTACTCTCATATTTGACTCTCAATGAGAATCGTTGTGGCCACATTTCAGAGGTCTTTGGTGAGAATTAGAACAATCCATAAACACACTAAGTACCAAAACATTGTTGGTCTGATGACCACAATCTTGTTGAAAAATATTGTGTTTGCCCCAAACTCAAGTTTGTTGGACACATTTTCTCTTGGTTCTTGTCTTTTTTTTTAATTATTTATTTGTTTTTGGCTGCACTGGGTTTTTGTTGCAGTGTGTGGGCTTTCTCTAGTTGCACTGAGAGGGGGCTGCCTCCTAGATGTGGTGGGCAGGCTTCTCATTGCGATGGCTTCTTTTGCTGCAAAGTACAGGCTCTCGGGTGCCCGGGCTTCAGTAGTTGCTGCATGTGGGCTCAGTAGGTGCATTGTGCGGGCTCTAGAAAGCGGACTCAGTAGTTGTGGAGCACAGGGCTCAGCCACCCCACCACATGTGGAATCTTCCCAGACCAGGGATTGAACTGGTTGGTGTCCCCAGTATTGGCGGGCAGATTCTTAACCACTGGATCAGCAGGGAAGTCCCTCAGTTCTTGTCTTCTGTATGGCTTCCCCATAAATTTTAAATGCAATTGTCCTCGTAAAAAGAGACCTTCAGTTTTTTGTCATGTCATGGAGCTACCCTGCAAACTGAATTTTTCCCCTCTGTGAGTCTAGTTTATGATAGTTAGTTGCCTTTGTTTTCCTGGGTGTGCACGTGTGCTTAGTCACTCAGTCGTGTCTGACTCTGTGCCACCCCAGGGACTGCAGTCCTCCAGGCTCCTCTGTCCATGGGGATTCTCCAGGCAAGAATACTGGAGTGGATTGCCATGCCCTCCTCTGGGGGTTCTTCCCAACCCAGGGATTGAACCCAGGTCTCCCACACTGCAGGGAGATTCTTTACCATCTGAGCCACCAGGGAAGCCCTGTTTTCCTAGGAAGCAGCAAATGAGAATATGATATGGTCCCTGGACCTTTGTTTCTTGTATATTATTCTATTCAAAGCCATTTGGGAATTCATCTCTTAATAAGAAAACTGTATGAATTTATTAATGATTTATGTATGGTTTGGTTACAAATTTAAAATCTTTTTCTTTTTTAATTTAAATTTGCTTATTTATTTTTGGCTGCACTGGATCTTTGTTACTGTGCATGGGCTTTCTCTAGCTGAGGCAAGTGGGGCTACGCTCTTATTGCAGCATGCGGGCTTCTCATTACAGTGACTTCTCTTAATTGTGGAGCATGGGCTCTAGGGCACGCAGGCTTCAGTAGTTGTGGAGGGAGGACCCTAGAGCATGCCGACTCCTGTAGTCGGGGCACGCGGGCTCAGTAGTTGTGGAGGGAGGACCCTAGAGCATGCCGACTCCTGTAGTCGGGGCACGCGGGCTCAGTAGTTGTGGTGGGAGGACCCTAGAGCATGGCGACTCCTGTAGTCGGGGCACGCAGGCTCAGTAGTTGTGGAGGGAGGACCCTAGAGCATGCCGACTCCTGTAGTCGGGGCACGCAGGCTCAGTAGTTGTGGAGGGAGGACCCTAGAGCATGCCGACTCCTGTAGTCGGGGCACGCGGGCTCAGTAGTTGTGGTGGGAGGACCCTAGAGCATGGCGACTCCTGTAGTCGGGGCACGCAGGCTCAGTAGTTGTGGAGGGAGGACCCTAGAGCATGCCGACTCCTGTAGTCGTGCATGCGGGCTCAGTAGTTGTGGTGGGAGGACCCTAGAGCATGGCGACTCCTGTAGTCGGGGCACGCGGGCTTCAGTAGTTGTGGAGGGAGGACCCTAGAGCATGGCGACTCCTGTAGTCGTGCATGCGGGCTCAGTAGTTGTGGCACACGGGCTTAGTTGCCCTACAGCATGTGAAATCTTCCTGGGCCAGGAATCAAACCCCCTATCCCCTGCATTGGCAGGTGTATTCTTAACTACTGGACCACCAGGGTGGTCCCACTAATTTCTATCTGGGTCCAAATCTTGCTGACTAAAGGGACTTACCATGCTTGAAAAAGAAGTCATCATCCAATGAAACTTTTTTGGTGAAGTAAACAGATGGTGTGCTGGTGTAAGGATGGTAAAGTTCTTTTTAAATACCTCAGAAACTCATGAAAAATAAATGGTACACTTTAAAAAAAAAATCCAAACTTCTTGCAAGATTGTGGTGAGCAGGAATTTTTACATTATGTTAGTGAGTATGTAAATTGGCATGGTGTTTTTGAACAATCATTTGGTATTTTGTAGTAATAGCTTTAATGATGTTCATTTCACTTTCAGAAGTCTGCCCTAAAGAAAAAAACAAGCAAAGCTTTAGCTAAACAGATACTCATTATAGCATTATTGATGACCAGAAAGTTAGAAATGACCAATGTGTGAATAGTAGAAGATTGTTTAGATAAATGATTGTACTTACAGTAAGATTAACTACAATATATCCATTAAAAATACTGGTTTAGGAGATGACTTGGGAAAATATAATACAATTATAGTGGAAAAAGAAAACCAAAATACCGAACTATCCATACTATAATCTATCTGCACATTATAGATGTATATAAATACACTATTTCCTCCCTATTTCACAGTCTGTCTTCATATTCTAACAGAATTTTCTGCAACACTCCCGAGCTATTTCTTGCCTCCAGTAGGTCATATAATGAAGAATGGATTGCACTTAACCAAAGCATTTCCACTACTGTTAGAAAGAATTTGTCGTGTTCACATTTTCATTTTATCCTATCATGGGGTATTGGTCTGAATATGGAAAAAAAAAAACTATACAACAAACAGGGGTATGGATTCAGAAATTATGGTTGGTTGTTTATTTCTAACATGTAGTTGATATAGTAACATCATTATTTTCTAGATTCTTTTCTTTAGCCTGTTTTATCAGAAAAGGCAGTTCTATGCTGGACCTTAATCTACACATTGATCATTTTAGAAAGAGCCACATATTCCTTCAATAATAAATAATAGTATTTTAATTTTGTTATTTATCTTTTTCATTTTCAGCTTCGGTGAGTTATAACTGAGAAGTAATAAAGTACACCTTCTTAAGTATGTAATTTGATAAACTTTGACATATGTGTGCACACCTGTGGCATTAGCTATCTATTGTTGTGTTACAGATTACCTCCCAAATTAAGGGCTTAAAACAATACACATTTGTTATCCTACAAATATTTCTGTGGATCAGGAATTTGGGAGTGGCGTAGCTGGGTGGCTCAGGCTCAGGATATCTCATGTAGCTCCAGTCAGGATGTTTGAAGGGCTGCAGATGGTAAAGAACCTGCCTGCCAGTGCAGGAGACACAAGAGATGTGGGTTCGATCCCTGGGTCAGGAAGATCCCCTGGAAAAGGAAATGGCAACCCACTCCAGTATTCTTGCCTAAAGAATTCTGTGGACAGAGGATCCTGGTGGGCTACAGTCTGCAGGGTCGCAAAGAGTCAGACACGACTAAGTGACTAACACACTCACACAGACACACACGCATGCACACAAACAGACATCTGAAGATTTGACTGAGGCCAGATAATCTGCTTCTAAGATGGCACACTCTCGTGGCTGTTGGCAGGAGTCCTCAGTTTTTTGCTTGCTCTTGACAGGATGCCTTAGGTTACATCTGGGGGAAGTATCTCCACAGTGGCTGGTTACTCCTCACAGAGTGAGTGAGCCAAGAGACAGCAAACAAAAGAAAACTGCAGTGTTTCATGACCTGGGCTCCAAGACTGTCATCAACCCCCTTTATTCCACTTGTTAGAAGTAAGTCACTAAGTGCAGCCCACACTCGAGGAAGGAAGATTAGGCTCTGCTCCTGGAAGGGAGGAATATTAGAGAATCTGTGAGTGTATTCTAAAACCCGCACATGCATGAAGTTAGCAGCACAGTCAAGATAATGAACATATACCATGTTAATTCAGATTCTAAGCCAAGTGAAATGTTAATGTACCTAATAATATTTCAACTTTGATGGTAAGTTTCTAAATTACACAAAGTATTTTCCCAAATACCATTGTTACCTTGTGTAACAGTGGACAGAGGACCTTTCAGATTGAATTATTTTCAGAGTGTTTTCAAAATTGTTCTTTGAGCAGTCAGCACATCTTTTATGCATGAAGCTGGTAAACATCCAGCAAATTTGGGCCAGAAATATAAAAATTCCTTATTTGGGAGATAAAGGGGAAAGGATGCAGCAGAGGATAAATAAGAATATGTACATAAATTATGTTTCTTTAATGTCAGGCCTCTGACTCCCTCATGACCTTATCAGAAAACATTATTTGGAACGTCTAAAGAAAGATATTTTTCTGACAAATACTGAAAATGTGCTCTTACTTCTAGAATGCCAGCATCTCTACAGCAAGCACCCAGAGAGCACATTTTCTATCTCCCGAGTTTTTCTGAGAGCAAAGGGTTTCCTCTGTCATTGCTGCTCTCACAGCACCTGTGTGATGACCACAACATCACAAATGACATTGCCGCCCTCCACGCAGTATGCACTTTGTGTATATATCTGGCGCTATGCTGTCTCTTGAACCCACATTAGCTCATTTCTTTCTTATAAATCCCTGTAAGAGAGGAGGACTAGCCTCAGTTTAATTTTTTTTTTTTTTCTGTTAAGAATGTTGGTGAAATTAAGACAACCCATGGTCATTCATTCAATCATTTGTGCACCCTCCATTCAACAACTGTTTTTTGAGCACTAGCTCGTGCCTGGTACTGTTTAAGTGCTGGGGGTTTTGAAGGAACAAAACGGCTAAAATTCTCTACCTTCAGAATTACATGAAGGAAGTGACATTTAAACACAGACTGTTCAAAGTCTGGATTCCTAACCACCATATCAGTGATTCTCAAACTTCTATGGGAGTAAACATCACTTGAGAAGCTTCATAATAATACATCAGGTGGCCAAAGTATTGGATTTCCTTTAGGAGTGACTGGTGTGATCTCCTTCCTGTCCAAGGGACTCTCAAGAGTCTTCTCCAACACCACAGTTCGAAAGTATCAATTCTTTGGTGCTCAGCCTTCTTTGGCCACTTTACAAAAAGAGCCAACTCATTGGAAAAGACCCTGATGCTGGGAAAGGCAGGAGGAGAAGGCGATGACAGAGGATGAGATGGTGGGATGGCATCAGCGATTCAATGGATATGAGTTTGAGCAAACTCCAGGAGAGAGTGAAACACAGGGAAGCCTGGTGTGCTGCAGTTCATGGGATCACAAAGAGTTGACATTACTGAGTGATTGAACAACAACAACAACCTTCTTTATGGTCCAAATCACATGTCCAAATCTCACATCCATACTGACTACTGGAAAACCATGGCTTTGACTACAGGCACCTTTGTTGGCAAGGTAATGTCTCTGCTTTTTAATATGCTATCTAGCTTTGTCATAGCTTTTCTTCCAAGGAGTAATTGTCTTTTAATTTCATGGCTGCAGTCACCATCCACAGTGATTTTGGAGTCCAAGAAAATAAAATATGTCATTGTTTCCACTTTTCCCCCTTCTACTTGCCTTGAAGTGATGGGACTGGATGCCATGATCTTAGTTTTTTGAATGTTGAGTTTTAAGCCAGCTTTTTCACTCACCTCTTTCACCCTCATTGAAAGGCTCTTTAATTCCTCTTTGCTTTTGGCCATTAGATTGGTTTTCATCTGCATTTCTGAGGCTGTTGATACTTCTCCTGGCAGTCTTGATGCCAGCTTGTGATTCATCCAGCCCAGCATTCTGCATGCTGCGCTCTGCATATAAGTAAGCAGGGTGACAATATACAGCCTTGTCATACTCCTTTCTCAATTTGGAACCAGTCCGTTGTTCCATCATCAGTTCTAACTGTTGCTTCTTTACCTACATACAGGTTTTTCAGGAGGCAGGTAAGGTGGTCTGCATTCCATCTGTTTAAGAATTTTGCACAGTTTCTTGTGATCCACACAGTCAAAGGCTTTAGCATAATCAATGATGCAGAAATAGATGTTTTTCTGGGACTCTCTTGCCTTCTCCGTGATCCAGCAAATGTTGGCAATTTGAAGTCTGGTTACATTACAGGGCAAAGGGGAGTTTGCATGTGTAATTAAGCTTATCGATCCTAAAGTGGAGATTATCCCAGTTCGTTCAGGTGAGACCAATGTAATCACGTGATCCCTTAAAAGCATAAGAGGAGGGTGAAGGGTTGTGACAGGGAAGTCAGAGAGATTTCAAGAGTGAGCCTTGTTTGAGGTGCAGGCTCTAAGACATAAAGGTCATGTGCAGTGACTGGAGACAGGCTTCTAGGAGCTTATTCAGAGCATGGAAAAAGCTCTAGGAGCAAAGAGTGGTCTTGGGTGACAACTAGAAGGAACCAAGAACCTCAATCCCACAACCACTAGGAACTGAATTCAGCCGGCCTAAAAGAGCATGGACGCAGATCATCCCCAGAGCCTCCGGTAAGGAATGTGTCTCTGTTGACACATTAATTTTTAGGCTACTGAGACCAGTAGGACTTCTGCCTACAGAACTGTGAAATATTAATAATATCTGGGTTGTTTGTTTTAAGCTGCAAAGTTGGTTGTAAGTTGTTATGGCCTTGTAACAAAGCATGATACACAACCAGGAGTTGGGATCCTGTCACACCTGTGCACAGTTAGAATGAATGAGTTTCTTACAGAAGATCAAGAGCACATTCTGCAGCACCGGAGTTTACCTGGGAATAAAGAGCTGCCTGTGCCAGTCCCGCCAACGGCAAAGGTATTGTGCTTGTCCCTGTGCTATTGCAAGAGGAATGGGCAAGCTCATTTTCATGGGCCGCAACTAGAAATGGCTTGAAAGAAAAGGAGATAAAGGGGGACTTCCTTCCACAGGGGCCATTCATTGTTAGGGGGTTTGCTGGACTGCTTGTCATGATGTTGCCATGACTTCAGTAGCACTGCCCAGGGCCCCGTTTGCATGCTCACACTTTGACACTAATCTTAATAAAACAGCTGCTACTCCTGGACTTAATAATTTGTGGTTGAATGAAGACTAGGAACAGGTGAATGGGCAACCTTAATGGCTTTTGAATAGTGGGATAACCTGTGATGGCAAAGAAAGCACTGTTTTGTTCTGTATTGGGGGAAGCTGTCCAAATTGGATAAAGCTGTATGAAACTGTGTTATCTGTTGAGTTGTGATAACTCAACAGTTATATGTGTGATATCTGATAACTGTGTTATCTGTTGTTGTTATCTGTTAAACTGTTGAGTTTTTTGGTTGTTTTTTTCTGTGTGTGTGCGTCACAAAACTGGACCACATGAAAATCACCTGACAGCCTTTGAAAAAATGCTTGACCTTGGGTCTCAGCATCAGAAAAATCTGATTAAATTAGTCAGTATGGAGCTAATGAACCAAGTTGAAAAGCCCTTCTCTGGGCTCTTTCCTTCAGAATTGATTCTGGTTGGATCATTCTTGTTACAACAGGGACCAAGCTGTCTGCCAGCCAACTTGCTGTTCCCATGCTGAAGAATCTAAGGATAATAAGAAATTCAACTCATGTGCCTGACGCATAAAGACTTTTTTTAAAAAAATAACATTTGTTGCAGGCATAGATGGATAAAATAATACACAGTGCCTCAGAATATTGAAAATACCGTAAAGCTTGAAAATGCCATCAGTTTTAATGATCAGATCATGAAGTGACTTGAGGGTGGTCTTAATGTTAAATAATTAACCTCTAAGTGTTCTTTCAGATTAAATCATTGTATTTATGAGGATGGCCTGGGGGTCAAATGGAAATGATTTTTTAAAAAATTCTAAAAGGCTATTATACTCTTTGATATTATAATGCCTTTGGAAGAATTTTTTTTCTTTTCTACTGACAATTCAAGGAAAATCTTCTAGGTCTTTACCATTTAAGAGCAGACAGTAAGAGATATATTGAAATGTCTTGTATAGGGAATCACAGTAACCTCGGGGGATTGGCAAGGAGAGCACCAGCAATTGTGTATATGTGTTAATAGTAACTGTATTTTAAGCTACAGAAAGGGAAAAGGAGATTTTTCTGCATGTCATCTCAGGGTCTCGTTTAGTTTTTGATAATACATAAAAATCTTAAGTATTTTTGTGCAAGCTTCTGTTTTCGCTGTAGGATTGCGGCATCCGGGAATCTAATATATTTTTCAAGACCCTTTTTTCTTTAACCAGCTTTTGATTTCTTGCTCATACTATCAAATCTCCGTAAGAAATTATCCTTTCCCTTCTGCTTCCCATTGTAAAACCTGACTGCCCTTCAGCTCAAGTATTAACAAATGGTCTTTTGTGGATGTCAATGTTTAAGTTTCTAGAATTTCCATTACCAACACCACTCCTTCCAAAGTTCTATTTTTAAATGTCCTTTCAGTTTTGACTTGTTCTCTATTAGCCTACCCCTGTCTTTTGCCTTTTCTAGTCTATGAACAGAGGCAAGAGCAAAAAAGATGCCAACGGATATGTTAATTTATACTTGACCTGAAGTGATGTCGGCCACAGGGAGTGCATCACACCTGGTGTATCCCAGCAAGAAAGTACAAAGGAGCAGCTGCCGACTTTTCAGAAATACAATTGCCTGCTCTTCTCTTGCAAATGGTTTCGTGATTTGGTGGAGGCACAGCAATTTAAAACCTTAGCTCAGTCGGGCTTGTTACCCGCTTAAACAAAAGACTGCTGGCTGTTTTGACATGAACAATGTAGTCATCGCTGCTAAGATGAGCTTGTGCTTTTCTTGGTTAGTTTGAAAATTATTTAAAAAAAGAAAAAGAACTTTAAACGTCTGTTTCAGTATGGACCTTAAAAAGATAGCTGTTGTTCATTTCATCATAAGTAGTTGTTGGAAGCTCTGTGCCCTACAGATTAGTAAAAATATTAGGAAAGGACAAGAGCAACCCGTTTGAGATAGCTGTGCAGAAAATAAAGCACAGAGAGATGGAGCAGAAGAGAAAGAAGCAGGAGTACAAATGGGAGAATAAGACTTGGATGGCAAGAGTATCAATTTTTTGCTTATATTTTCTAATTCAGCTCTCTTTAACATAGAATGATATGTAAGCCTCTTGAAATAAGGCAAAATAAAACCCTTTTTAGACTGTCCTTAATAGCCTTTTCTTGTATTTAGAAAGTACCTGAAAGAACAGTATCTTCACCATTACCTTTTGATTCTCTGCCCAGTGCAGACTTTGTCCTCCATTGCTATTCTAAACCTGTCCTGTCCAGATGACCTGGAAGCCTGAATTGTCTCCACATTATCTGAAAATGTGGACCACTCCTGTGTCAGAACTCACTCCTCTCATAGCTTGTCTCCCACCCTCGTCCCATTCTCCATTTATCTCTTTTTTTTAAAAAACTGAAGAATAGTTGATTTACAATGCTGTTAATTGCTGCTGTACTGAAAAGCGACTCAGTTATTCATACACATTCTTTTTTCATATCTTCCAGTGTGACTTATCACAGGATACTGTGCTATACCGTAGGACCTTGTTGTTTATTCGTTCTATATATACCAGTTTGCGTGTGCTAATCTTGAACTCCGGATCCAGCTGTCTCTCACTTGCCACCCATTTGGCAACTGCCGGTCTATTCTCTATGTCCCTGATATGTCTCTGTTTCACAGATAGGTCCATTTGTGTCATATTTTAGACTTCACTTATAAGCGCTATCATATGGTATTTGTCTAGCTGACTTCATTTAATATGATAATCTCTAGTTGCAACCATGTTGCTGCAAATGGCATTTTGTTCTTTTTAATGGCCGAGTAGTATTCCATTGTATACATGTACCACATCTTCTTTATCCATTCATCTGTTGATAGATATTTAGGCTTTTCCATGTCTTGCCTATTGTGAACAGTGCTGCTATGAACATAGGGATGCATGTATCTCTTTGAATTATAGTTTTGTCTGGATGTATGTCCAGGAGTGGAATTGCTGGATCATATGTTGATTCTATTTTTAATTTTTTGAGGAACCTCCATACTGTTTTCCACAGTGGTTATACCAGTTTACATCCCCACCAACGATGTAGAAGGGTTCCTTTTTCTCTATGTCCTCTCAGGCGTTTGTTGTCTGTAGACTTTTAAATGTCCATCCATCACTTTAGCAGCTCCCTTTTTAAGTCATCTTTGTAAGCTTGTCTTCCTTGGTTGCCTATAAATGTAGTGTACCCTACTTCCCCGTCTACTTTTCTGATTCGATATATTCTCCTGAACTTTGTTTTCTCTACTCTCTAGAGTTTTACTTATTATCTCTATTGTTTAATTGAGTATATTTGACATGCAACCTTGTATAAATTTGTGTATAGCATGTTACTTCAGTACTTAACATGCATGCCTTGCTCGGTTGGTCATTGCATATTTACACACTTAAACAGCATCAGTCATATCCCCTACCCTATTCCCTGGTAACCATCATTTTACTGTCTTTTATGAGTTTGACTTTTTTATACTTCACACAGGTGTTATTATACAGTACTTGACTTTCTCCATCTGTCTTATCTCACTTAGCATAATGCACTCAAGGTCTATCCATGTTGTTGCAAATGGCAGGATATCCTTCTTTCTTATGGGTGAATAATATTCCACATATTTTTTATCCATTCATGAATATTTAGCTAGTTTCTATGTCTTGGCTTTAATACTGCAGTAAGCATGGGAGTGCGTATAGCTCTTCAACGTCCTATTTTTATTTCCTTTGGCAATGTTATAGAAAAACTCAGTTTTCCTCCTTCCACTGTAGGAAAAAATCTCAGTTCTTCCCTACTGTGAGTTCTTCCCTGTGAATCTCTGTTACTTCTCATAAAAGACGCTTCACTTCTGGTCACCAAATGTGTGGACGTTTTTCCCCACACCAAGTAATTTTCAGCAGCTAGGTGTCCTATGTGCTTAGTCGCTCAGTTGTGTCCAACTCTTTGTGACCTCATGGATTGTAGCCTGCCAGATTCCTCTGTCCTTGGGATTCTCCAGGTAAGAATACTAGAGTGGGTTGTCATGCTCTTCTCCAGGGGATCTGCCCAACCCAGGGATCCAACCCAGTCCTCCACATTGCAGGTGGATTCTTTACCAGCTGAGCTACCAGTGAAGCCCAGATTTGCAACTAGGTGTCTAGATAACTACCTGGATAGCATCAAGTCCCATAAGTTAAGGGCTCGGTCCCACAAGACTCCCCCCTCCCCCCTACTTTAGACTCTAGTTGCCAACTCAGGTTGTCACCTGGGCTTTTGACAAAGTGGCTGTCGATTGGAAGTTGCAATGACCCCTTCCTCATGTTTAATTAGTTTGCTGGAGAGGCTTACAGAACTTGGAAATGTTTTACTTTTTACCAGGATATGTTGAAGGATGTGGTTGAACATCCAGATGGAAGACATGAGTCAAAAAATGTCTGTGGGAAGGAATACAGAGCTTCATGCCCTCTCTGGGCATGCCACTCTCCTAGCACCTCCATGTGTTCACCAGTCTGGAAGATTGCCAAACTCTGTACTCGTGGGATTTTATGGAGGCTTCCCCACATAGGCCCGAGCAATTGTTAACTCCATTTCTACTACCCCTCCCCTCTCTGGAGGATGAGGAGTGGGGCTGAAAATGCCAAACTTCTAATCCTGGCTTGGTCCTTCTGGTGACCAACATCCACCCAGAAGCCCACTCAGGCTCATCTCAGTAAGAGATGAGAGCATAAGGGTAATATCACTTAAGAAATTACAAGAGCTGGGGAGACTGTGCAAGATGATGGAGTAGAAAGACCCTAAGCTCACCTCCTCTCACAGGCACCCCCAAATCACGACTATTTGCAGAACAACCATTGATGAAGAATTCCAGAGCCTATAAGAAAAGATCTTCTACAAATAAGATGAGGAGGGACAGAATTGTGGTATAGTCAAATCCCATATCCCTGGAGTAGAAGGTTTCACAAACAATTGCAGAGGTTCTCCCAAAGGAGTGAGAGGTCTGAACCCCATATCAGACTCTCCAGTCTGGAGGTCCTGCACTAGAAAGAGAGCCCCAGAGCATTTGGCTTTGAAGGCCAGAGAGGTTTACTCATGGACATGGGCTTCCCTGATAGCTCAATTGGTAAAGAATCCACCTGCAATGTAGGAGACCCTGGCTTGATTCCTGGGTTGGGAAGATCCCCTGGAGAAGGGAATGGCTACCCACTCCAGTATTCTGGCCCAGAGAATTCCATGGACTGTATAGTCCATGGGGTCTCAAAGAGTTGGACATGACTGAGCAACTTTCATTTTTGGGCTTCCCAGGTGGTGCTAGTGGTAAAGAGCCTGCCAATGCTTGAGACCTAAGAGACGCCGGTTCGATCCCTGGGTTGGGAAGATCCCCTGGAGCAGGGCATGGCAACCTATTCCAGTATTCTTGCCTGGAAAATTCCAATGGACAGAGGAGCCTGGCTGGTTGCAAAGAGTCAGACATGACTGAGCGACTAAGCACAGCACAGCAAGTTTTTAACAACTTAAGTTCAAATGCATCTAAAGCTCTACATTTTAATCTATCCCATTTCATTTTATGTTCTTGATGTCATATTTTACATTTTATTTTGTATTGTTGTTGTTCACTCACTGTTGTGTCTGACTCTTTGAGACGCTATGAACTGCAGCATGCCAGGCTTCCCTGTCCTTCACTGTCTCCTGGAATATGCTCAAACTCATGTCCGTTGAATCAGTGATGCCGTCCAACCTCAGTTGCCCTCTTTGCCTCCTGCCCTCAATCTTTCCCAGCATCAGGGTCTTTTTTCCGGCTCTTTGCATCAGGTGGCCAAGGTATTGGAGCTTCAGCATCTGTTCTTCTAATGAATACTCAGGCTTGATCTCCTTTAGGATTGACTGGTTTGATTTCCTTGCAGTCCAAGGGACTCTCAAGAGTCATCTCCAGGACCACATTTCAGAAGCATCATTTCTTCAGCACTCAGCCTTCTTCATGGTCCAAATCTCACATCCATACATGACCGCTGGAAAAACCAAGCTTTGACTGTACAGAAGCATATTAGAAGTCAGACCCTTAGGCAGCAACTTTTAAAATACACAAATATATAGTCTTATGTGACTGTACACATAACTTTCACTGGCCACAGAGCCATGCAATTAAGGCATCTTGTGGCTGGCAGTTGCAGAAATTGGGGTGCTAGTTGAGTCCTTTAGAAAAGATATCAGTGGCTTAGAGCAAGGCAAAAGGAGAGCTGGACTCGAGAGATGGAGTCCAGTGGCTTCTGTCCATGGAAAGCCCCTCCGTTAGGCCTTAGACATGCAACAAACTGGAAGCCTGTTCCCCAGGCTGAAGCTCCAGAAAAAGCAAAAGACGTCTGTTACATAAAGACGGGAGGGGCGTTTCAGTCCACTGTCTGCACAGTGCATCAGGAAGTGGAAGCTTGCCAAGAACCATTGCTCTGTTTATCACCAGCCCATGGAACTCGGGGAAGCAAGCCCTGCTGGTTTGATTGCTAGGCAATCAAGGGGCTTTCCCTGGTGGAAACCACAGAAACCAAGGCCCTAGACATAAAACCTGGACATCAGACACATGAAAGAGCCCTCCTCTTGGGGTGTGGCAGAGGGAGAGCACAGAGATGGAGCTTGTCTTCTAGGTTCCTGGAGATTTCATGGAGCTCTTAGCTGTTTGATTAGTTAGAACCTGCCCCACAGGCCGTAGCCCTGAAGGTAAGCTAGTTGACTGCTTTCACAGAAATGCTGGGTTCCTCAGTCTGTTGCCTCTTGCTGTGCTCTGGGAGTGGCAGCCATGTAAGAACTCTTTCTCCATTATATTTTAGGACCCTCAAACTTGAGCTCCAGTGACCACCAGAGCCAGGTGCTTTGGAGGTGTTACCTGGGCCACAGTGGCGCAAAGCAGGGTGCCAGAGAAGGGTAAAAGAAAGCTCCTTTCTAAGAGATAAAGGTGAGCTGGAGAATGGGAGAGAGCCAGCACAGAGATGGTGCCCGCCAGCCTGTCCCCAGGGAGTACCTTGTCAGGCCTCCTGATGTGTGTTAAACATCAGCCTAACACTTTACCTGAAGAGGCTTATCTGCTTCTCAGCAGATAAGAGCGTGGGTTCCTCTCAGTTGATTGCCTCCATGCTGGTCTCTGAGGCGAGTGAGTCAGAGCCCAGAAATTCTTTATGGGTTGTTTATCATTTGCTATGCACTTTGGGTCTCATGGATGTGATCCCCGTTGACTTTAAAGGGATTCCCTGGTGGCTCAGACAGTAGAGAGTTTTCCTGCAATGCTGGAGACCTGGGTTTGATCCCTGGGTCAGGAAGATCCCCTGGAGAAGGAAATGGCAACCTACTCCAGAATTCTTGCCTGGAAAGACAAAAGCCTGGTAAGCTACAATCCATGGGGTCACAAAGAGTCAGACACAACTGAGGGACTTCACTTTTGACTTCACTTTCTTTCTCGTTTGCTATGCACTTTGAGTCTTTTGGATGTGATCCCTGTTGACTTTAAAAGCTAGGTGTTTGGGGGTTTATCTCAGATGCATATTTCATGAGTTGGGGTACCTGATGTGAGGTTCAAACCCTGTGCTCCACAGGGAGAAGTTCCCTCCTGATCGTGGACATCACATCCAGGATGGAGTTTATGGTGAGATTGTGTCTCAGCTTCTCTTACCTGCTTTGCTTTTTTGTCTTTTAATTTGCTCAATGTGTAAGGGTTGCTCAGGTAATTTCTGTTTTTTCCAGAGGAAGGTTTTCGATATGTAGCTGCAGATTGAGTATGTTCATGGGATGAAGTGAGTTCAGGATCTTCTATGCCACCATCTTGAACCAGAACCTATACTTTGTCTTTTAGGTAATGGAACTAATATGTACTTAATCAGCTGATTAATATGTACTTAGTGGACTCATATGTACTTAATCAGCTGAGCCAGGAATGTCAGCATCCGTCAGTTTCTGGTTCTCACTCTTCAAATCTTATTGGTCCGCATCACCTACCTTCTGAATTGTGTGTCCTGTACTCGTCACCACTGCTGAGCCACTTTTATGTAAGCTGTGCTGGGTCTTTATTGGGCTCTATGTTGTGGTGCACGGGCTTCTCTAGTTGTAGAGTGGGCTCCAGAGCGTGTGGGTTTAATTGTCTCTCAGCAAGTGGGGTCTTAGTTTCCCGACCAGGGATCAAACTCACGTCCTGATAAAAATACATTCACTTTGTCTCTAGTTCAAGCTCAGTACTGCACCTAGGATTGTAGAAGAGAAGGGGACCAAATTGGAAATAGGCATCCTAGGATCAAAAATAATACAAATTGAAGGGAGGTGAAAAAAAGTTCTCAGACCAAGACTGAGAAATTCAGGAATATAGTCTCTTAGATATTTATTGTAATCTCCAAAAAATAAAACAAGATTAACTCAAAGAACAAAAACCACTTTCTATACAGAATTCACATACAAACTTAATACCTAATAGAGCACATACAGTTCTTACACAATTAATTTCAATAAAGAGAATTAAAACTTCACAATGTGAATACACTTTATAGCTTTAAACCCAGACAGAAGCTCCTGTGGACACATGAAGAGTCACAGTAATTGCTGTGCAGCAGTAGTTTTCAGATAAAATCACGATCACTATATGAAAGCATTAAGCTGTTACTTAATTTTTTCTCAAGAAGAGCTCCACAGTGCAGTCACTGAGGAGAAGCCAAAAGTGCCTGGTTACAAAGGAAGGTCTTCATCTATGCACTTCCCCAACTCTCTTTACGGGAAACATGGAACCACAGAAAAATCTCTGGGCACACATCTGCCTGGTTGACGTTGGCCTCGACAGTGTCTTGTGTTTGGTGGTTGGGCAAAATGTCTAAAACAGTGCTTCTAATGAGCTTCAAATCAGTCTGTGTTTTGGAACGAGTCTAGGGCTGCTCAGCAGCACCAAGGAATATGATGATGCTACAGTTCATCTTTCTCATGGGGACAAAAACATAGAGCCAAACTGGGGCAATCTGTGGGGTTTCTGAGGGCCAGTCTGGTTCTCTGGAGAAAAACAATGATCTCTAGCTGCCAGCTCTGTCACCCTTCCATTCAGGGGGCAAACTGCAACCTTCCTCATTCGTTTGCCTGGCACAGTCTCCTCTAATTCTCTTGTCATGTCTTACCTCTTTAGTGGAGCCCTTGACTCCTCCTGTTTTTATAGGTCTCCCATTCTCCATGTTCCTGGATCCTGACATAATGTAGCATTTAGATTATATGTTGGCATTTTGTTCCTTGTGCTTCAGTCAGTAAGCTTATTAGGGGCCAGAGCCATACCTCTTCCATGTTTGATTCCCCCAGCACTGAGCTAGTGCTATTTGGTAACTGTTGATAAGTAAACATTTAAACACATCCTTAAATTATCATTCTCATGTTGGCTACCTGCTTACATTTTCTTTTTTTAATTTGGCACAAAGTCATCTCTAATCTCCCTGTTCCACCCACCTCTGTTTCGTCAGTGGGTGTGAAAGATTTTATCTAGCACATGTAAAATAGGGCCACATATCACTGGTGGTGGCCCAAAGACAGTTTATGTGATTGGCACATCTTCACATGTCAGTTTCAGGCAACTGCCATAGAGAGAGCTGAAGGCTTTCTATGATGTACCGAGGGTCATGGTCACGTAAAACCAACGGCCCTTCATCATTTTTAGTGAAAAATGTAACTTTTCTTCCCAAGGGTATTATGATTTACTCTAACTAAATGAAAAAGCAAACCACAATATTAAAATGAATGCTTTGCCTTAAAAATCGAAATGGCAAATAGGAGTTTAAGATAATTGTCCTACTTGAAACTTCGTATTTATAAACACAGTTTTTGGTAGTCCAGCAACCAGGCCTAACTTCTTGATTTTCCATCTCAGTGAAGTTGTAGACCACAAATTATGAGACTAATCAAGGGGGTTTGAGGATGAATATATGAGTTTATGATGATATACCAAAATGATGTAAGGGTTTTGACTTGTTTCTTTTATATTATCAGTGTGGACAATTGAGAATTGAAAGAGAATATAACAACAACATAAAAAATCAATGTCTTAGCGTTCCCAGGACTGACAGTGTGTAATTTGCAAACAGAATACAGGGTTAACAATAAAATATACACACAAATATGAGTGAAAATTCTTAGTAGACAGAACATGGGATCAACATTTCAGAGAAAAATAAAAATGACTTATGTGCATATTTTTTTCTTAGGTTTCTAAGTTAACCTCTTATAAAAGGCTTCAGGAGAAAAAAAGCTTCAGGAGAATTTGTAACTAAAGAAGGGAACACCTATTTAAAATAAACTAACAGCCATTCTGTCTTGAAAATAAAACCCACAATTCTAAAAGGCAAGATTGACATATATTCGCAGATACTAAATGTTTGGTCTTAATTAGGAATAAAACA
Source organism: Bubalus kerabau (assembly GCF_029407905.1). Lineage (NCBI taxonomy): Eukaryota > Metazoa > Chordata > Mammalia > Artiodactyla > Bovidae > Bubalus > Bubalus kerabau. The sequence continues at coordinate 22,335,069 of NC_073641.1, forward strand.
TACTTTGAAGTAGGCACAGAAGAGTTTCACATGACACCAATAAGGTATTTACTGTATAAATTGCACCACTAGACAAATACAGCTACAAGAAATAATTTGAGCAAGTCAAACAGCCATCAAAGCATCTCACACATTCATTATAATTCACTCTTTCATACTAGTTTATATACACTGAGTAAGTCATTAAATATTGCACTTATTGGCCCATGAACCCTCAATTCTGAGGTGTTGAAAAATAGAAAACAAATCTATTTTTTACAACATATTTCATGCAACATTTAAGACATTTCAGTTCCACAAACACCATTAAATAGTTGTACATTTGGACAGGTCAATGGTATCACATCACGTCTGACATTAACAATATATTAACAGGAATTAACAGGAAGTTTTCATTCAGCACATATCCTAGGGATGATGAGAAAATGTATGGAAAACCATCATACCAAGACAGCAAACAACCCCCAGACTTCACTTTTATGAGGAGCATGGAACCACTAGACAGATGTAGGCTCGCTCACGTCCCTGAAAGGCCAGGTGTTTGTGGCTCACATACCATCTGCATCTTTAAGAACAGCGTTCATGAACCTAAGCAACCTTTAGTGCCAAACAACATAAACATGGAAATATTTCCATTAAGAAATAAAGCCACAGCCAACTCTCAGTTGTCCACAATGAAGGAAAGTATGAACACAGGTGAACAAAATACATAGGTAACCCCCTCCCATGCCCCATCCTCATTTCAGCAAGTAATGACTGGTTACAGTTACAGTAAATGTATCAATGGAAGGTAAACGGTGAAACTTAAGTCTCATTTCCTGTTTTTGGTCCTGTCATTCTGTGGGGGTAGTGCTTGAAAAAATTAAAACGATAAAAAATCAGGAACTAGAACAGAGAACTGTAAATAGAAAGCTCAATTTGTCCACTGTCTCAATGATCTGATTTTAATACTCAAACTCTGACAAAGACATTGCAATAATTTCTTTTCCCTAGAACGTTTGCAAACTATATCCTCTCTATCCTCTCCTTTTAATGGAAATTAGTTCTGTGCACAGACACACAAATCTAGTCAGTGTGAACAATCTATTTTGTAGACCTTTTAAAAGGAAATGCCAGTTCCAGCTGGAGCATAGTAAAGCTTCCTTTTCCCTGGCACTGAGAAAGCACCATAGATGGAACTTCTCCTTCATAGAAAAGTGTGTGTGAGTGTGTATGTTCTGGGAGGCGCAATACTCTTGTGGCCCAAATGTAAATAGCTTAATCCATTTAAGGGAAATATTTGATTAGCGTGTCAAGCATTCCTGTAAAGATTTTTAAGAAACCAGAAATATTTATTTATGAAGTAACAATAGGTGGATATATTTTAAATAAATTCTCCAGACATGTTTTTGCCCCGCTACAGGACACTGTTTCTGGAATCTGGAACGCTGTAGGTGCACTGTAGAGATAATCAAGACTTTTTTTTCCTGGTTATAAGCTTCATTTTTTATCCAGGTTTTCCCAGTTTGTTTCAGAATATAAAACAGGTTTACGTCTTTGATTGGCTTTGATCAAAAGCTACCTAAAATATAAAGGACTCTAAAAAGCTGACCCTAATGGTTCAGCTCATCAGAGACTTCACCACTTTACTGGCAGACCCCTAAAGCACAGGTAGTTTACTCAAATGGACAAAGCCAAGCAGAGCTGGAGAGGCTGCACTTCCAGGGGGTGATTAGAAAGGCCACGTGGGTCTGGTTGCTCACGCGGCACCCCGACCCAGCACACTGAGTAAGCACACACATGAAGGATCAAAGAGTTCTAGCTACCAGTCATGCGCACTGTCATTTAGAAAGACAGGCTTCTTCAGACAGAAAGACAGACCACCTCCCAAGTATACCCCACTAAAACTTCTGATGGAGCATTCCAATAGCATATGAAAATGATTAGACACTTTTTGGCTTGGAAGGGTTTTAGTCATGACTTTAAGAAGTAGATTAGTTTTTCATGTGCAGCTGCTACCTCTGCCTTGGCATAGCTTGGGAGAGTCTGGATACATTTTCAGTATAGTCCCCCAAATGCCACATGGTCAACTGAAGAATGGTACAGCCATCCTCACCAAGCACGAAGATACACATCAGATAAAATACATCACAATGAGCCCCGATGACCAACTACCATGCTCTGAAATTAATGTTGTTTCATGGAAGTTAACAGTAGACGTGTGTTTTACTTAAAAAAAAAAAAAAAAAAAAAAAAAACATTGCATCCCTGAAAGTATTGTCAGCATAGACGTAGTTAAAATTGGAAGTTTAAGTTGGTTCCTGAAGGATAACCACTGTGTTGAACCAAAGAACTATAATTAATCTGGATAAGAGTTAAGTAGCTGAAATAGATATTTATTTGTTGTGAATATAGATGTCATATAATTGGGGTTGTACTTTAATAGAATTTATAGTTCACATTTAATGTAACACTGATGCAGCTTTCTCTGTAGCCAAAGGCATCATCATAGTTCCCTTTCCAAATAAAAATCTTGGCACTTATTTATTAGGCAGCAGGGGGTAATGATTTTAAGTGAACCTAAGGAGGAGGTTAGAAGTTCAAGGCAGTGGAAGCTGTTCACGGAGGGCAGTGACAATGAATTAATTCACTGACTTAAAGCAGTTCTTCTTAGGAGCCCAGACATACAATGCTAACTTGTAAACTGCCATCCTAGGACTAAAGTTCCATGTACCTTCTATATCTACTCACATCCCCAGAAGCTGAAATGCAGATCTACTCCATGAATGACTATGCAGAGGAAATAATTTCCAGTCCGATTTTTCATTTACATTTAGAAAAGAAAGGAAGTCCCCAAACCAAAGCTCATGGAAATATCTGCTCAAAACAATCAAGGTTTGATTATAAAAGTAATCAGAGAGATGGGGTGATGAGTGGCAGAGGAAGACAAATTCATACTGGAAACACTAATTGAACTGCATTGAGGCTAAAAGATGGTTGTCTACAATTTACACACTAACACTCTGTAAGATGTCTTTGTGCTTCTGAATACAGATTTAGTTAGGCAATTAGTAAAAAATGATCTGTGGTTATTCAGGCTGTTGGCAGATGGAGAGAATATGGGAGGTATTGTATGCATGTGTGTGTTTATATACATTCACATGCATGATGGCCAGAAGGCTGAAAAACCTTGGAATTATAGTGTTATAAGTAATATAGCTTGATGCCAATAGAAGTTTACTTAGTTAATCCTGGACTGGTTCTTTTTTGCCAAATCTGATTTTAAAGCCAAGATCTCTTGATGAGATTAGGAATAGAAGACTTTTCTCTCTTTCCATGTGCTTTATATAGCAGGAGCATTGGTGCTCAACCCTTTCTGGAAGCTTCTGGCTTGGTGAAATTCATACCAGGGTGAGAGCTTCAGACTGACTTTCAAATCAATTAGGAAGACTCTGCTTCCACTGAGGTCTGGAAAATCGAAATTATTGAACGTTCCTCGGCACTGACACCTGGACCTGACTGGCATAAAGTAGCACAACTTTGGTATGTTTGACACTGTGTATGTGGGTACTTGGGTTAGGTCTTCTGGTTCTAGGGCCAATTAATTCTAATAGAATTAGCTTTTTGGGAAAAGTGTTTACAAGAGGGTAAAACTCAACTTTCTTTCCAATTTTCTACCCTCTGATTTTGCTTTCCATTTTACAATATTACACATATCAAGGGCCTTCTGCAAAAGCCATCTGGGACATCCTATTTAGTATATTTAGGTCCTTGACATCTGTATGAATGTATGTGAGATCAGGGCTAAGAGGGGATGGGAAGGTGTTCCTGGTTCTATTGCTTCGTGTTAAACTGGAAACGTCAGCTTAACAGCTGTACTATTTAACATGGCCATTTTCTAGTCTAGGTTATAGAAATATTACAATATCATGCAAACAGGCTTCTGTTGCAAACAAATTTGCTTTGATGGCCCCCACCTTCCCTCGCTTCCCTTCAGTTTAATTTCTGTGGTTTTTGAAGCTGGTTTGCCCTATTAAAGTCTAATAAACCATTAATGTCTTCCTGTCTTCACTAAGGCCTACCCTGCAGAGTGCCAAAGTGAAAACTTACTCTGCAATTAGTAGATTTTAAGCTATGAAGATGAGACATAATAAAAATGTGGATATGCTTAAGAGAGCCCAAATGCTTTCTCCTGTAATTTTCATCTTCTAACTTACTAGTAATATATGTGATCTACTTCCCTGACTTGCAGGCATTTATTCTCCAGAGACCTCTTTAGCTATATGCATCTTTCCCTATAAATATCTTGGCTTAAACATCTTGCACTTAACATTTTATGGGAAGTTTCTCTATTTTTTAAAAGAGAAAACAGTGTTTAACATGATCACAAGAGAGGAACATTCACCTAATGGAACTGTCCTTACAAATATGCCATTGTGTCCCTTCTAAAGTCCTAGCTGTGAACCATTCTGGGTAGTGATACAGATACTGTATCTCTTTTTTTTGCTCATTTAGACTCGCCGGTGGGATTGGTTTGCTTGTTCACTGTATAAGGTCCTTGAGAAATTTAGGAGAAAGAATCTGGGTATTCAAATGATTTTCTGTCTCTTTTCAATTTGCTTATGGCATCCTAAGATATTTCTGTAATCCTCAGCTCCAAAGAGTGGCCTCTGAGTCCCTTAAGCGTGGCTAAAGGCTTACAGAATGGGATATACCTTAAAAGTATAAATACTTGGAGTTAAAAAGATTAGAGATGATAGTTGCTTTTCTTCAACCCGAGAACCATGGAGATACTACTTCTTAAATGACTTCTAACCAGGTAAAAAAAACCTGGGAAGGTGTGAGCAGAAGGCAGTGGTTTGGGAAGCAAGTCTACATCCTATGGGAAGAGAGAGACTAACAAGCTTCCACTTAACCGCTGTTCCAAGGGTTGATGATGGTTCCAGAAAGTTGTGGTGATATATGCCATGGGGGAGACTCAGGCCTTGGAATTCTACACTTATCATTCTGGATTAAGATGCTTGGTATATAACACGTTCAGCAGATACTTCAGTCTGTCAGTGCCCTCAAATATTTAGAATGTTGGGTGGAGCAGTCCTAGGTTAGGAATTCCTTTTTTAAACATCCAAACTAAAACTGTTGAAATCTAGTTCCAGTCAAGTCAATATTCATCTCTTAGGAAATTTGCAAGGGCCTTGAAGAATATTTTTGTTTCTTTATAGTCAGTGATCTTCTCAGTTATTAATAACATTGAAAGATAGAAACCTGAACCATAAACCAACCAGACTCACAGCAGTCTCCCTAATCATGAGTAATATTTCCACTTGATTTTTTCAATTGAGAGTAAAGCAAATAAGGTATCCTACGATCATCCCCTGCCCATACCACACACACAACCAAATTCTTGGTTATCATACCTACAAGTGAATCGCATAATTTGAACCCATGGCACAAAAGTCAGTTGTATGAAATTATAATCAGAAGTCCCAGCAGTAGCTTAATCTAAGAAATCTGAAACAAAAAGAGCCTAGAAGACAATAACAAATCACATGCAAATACCAGATGTTTATAGATGGATAGTCCTTACAAAGTTAAGATCACATATTCGCCACATATTAACACAGGGACTCTCCCCAGAATTGAATGCATGTTCGAGCCACTGACAGCAAAGATTTCCCTCAAATAGTTATTAGGCAGTATAAATGAAGGCTAATCAATCATTTATAAATGCTGTTTTTAGCAACCAAGCCCTCTGGAGCTGCCTGTTCGGGGACACTAGCAGCCACAGCTGGACTGCGGCGGAGGAGGCGTTTCCTTGAGTCTTGTGTTCTGCTTTGCGGCAGTGATGGCTGGATCTGTCTCCAGGCTCTCAGACATCTTGTCACAGATGATATCCACGAGACGCTCAAATGTCTGCTTGACATTAATGTTATCCTTGGCACTTGTTTCAAAAAATTCAAATCCTGGAAGAAACACACAGAAACACAGCTTGATCATTTCCTACGCGTGCTGAAATTAAATGGGACGTGGTCATGGGAGGCTGGCCGTGACTGGTGGATGTGGTTTGGGTGAGAGAGAGTACGAGGTGTCACGTGAACATACTGCGCTCCGGGAACAACAGTCCAAAGTGGGATTAGTGACAGTTGCAGCTTATTCTTCTCTAGACAAAAAAATACCTTGGCAAGAGTTGGTAATAGTAACATGAAGACTCCTCAGCATAGAGTCCATGTCATCTCTTCCCCTCACCCCCAGATCACCATGTAGCTTCTTCTAATCTTTTCTAAGACTGGGGTTATTTGGCTTTTTTTTTTCTTTCTTTCCTCATTTCGGAGTCGACCAAAGTTATTTTCATTTTTTCATTAATTTGAGGCTTAGACGATGTCATGTTCCTATTCTGCTGTGAAAGGGACTCCCACAGTGTAGGCCTTTGGTAAATGTCCAGTATTTCACTGGACACAAGGTGGCGCTAAAGAATCACTGGATTTACCTGAAGTGTGCTTCAACCTCCTTTAGGAAATTTGAGTGCTGTTAACCTAACAGCACTCCAGGGCTTTGTATACCACTGCATCTAGCTACTGACGCTGGTTTTCCAGAGCTGCTGTTATCTGTCAGCAGCAGTGTTTTTTATCAACATCTGGGAAAGGACACGATACATTCAAATGAGCTGCCAGAAGTGCGAGATGGTACAAAAATGCAGTGGGAGTTTCACGCTTCTACTGATACATCACTACCTGGGCAGAAGCAGCCTCAGTAATCTGCTCTGAAGGCAATCTTATCACTCCATTGTTTGCAGCCACATTCCACTGGCTGAGCTTGCCAGTCAGTTGCCATGACAACCTCCCCACTAGGTCAGCCAGCGATTGCTCTGGTCCATTCAAGGGATGTTGATTTAGGATGTATTGGGCTGAACACAGAAATGCTTTCCTAATCCATTCTGAATTTTACACCCTATAAATCCTTCTGGTTACATCTGTCCCTATCTCCGAGGAACCACATGGATTCAGAGTGATTAAATCATGTGATTTCATCCCAGCTCCTGAAGCCAAATGAGAAAAAACAGATTAATATTTTGCATCTGTGTCAAAACTGCTCTTATAACCTAGAAATACTTATTTTCTTAAGCACTATTAGAGATACACAACAACAAGGAATTTTTGTGAGAATTTCTGATTTGGTTAAGATCGATGACTATGTCTGAACTTGAATTTCTCTAGTTACTGTGTAGTCTGTTGTTAAATGTGAGTAACCACAGGATTTGAGCTGAAGGAACAGCAAGAGTTAAGACAGGTTTTATAAAACAGAAGTGAACATTTCAAGCCCTCTTTGGCTTTTATTTCCCTTTCATTTGTCTCTCCAGATAGTGTTTATGTAGCTCTCTTAAATTCTGCATTTCTTTACAGAAAATGCTATCTGGCTTAACAAGAATTCTCTTCCCTAACATTTGCAGTCTATTGGGCTAGCTCATTCACCTTCCAACAGTATGATCCAGATTTTGGAAAAAAAGTGATTGCTTAGATCCTCACGTGCCTAGATGTCAGAGCTATTTGCATCCTTGTGGGGATTTTCTCAGTTTTAACAGGAGGGTAATTTGTTCCAAAGTACAGAATTTCTTTTCTCCAAAGGTTTTAATTTTCTGTCTTCTGTGACATGTCTTTTATTTATTAGCACGATTGGGAGAAAGCACTGAAATTGAAGGGTATCATAAAAGATGTGGCTATTATAAAACAGTCATCCACGAAAACCTTTGCCAACTGTGATTCTTTTCATCTGGGCTTTGAGATGCACGCTACTGCTGGTGTACAACTTGAGGTGAGTAAAATGACCCTCAAGCCCAGCAGCCAGAGCGCCCTCAGTGTCTGGACTGTCGCCTGGAGCCCCAGGAACAGAGCACCACGTTATACTAGCCCTCCATTTATCCAGCGTGGCTGGAGGAGGGACATCCTATGGTGAAAGGATGATTTGGCCACAGGAGCAGTATTTACTGGCTTTATGATCATGAGAAAGTCATGTTTTTATTCTTACGATCCTTATTTATGACATTTGTCTCTCATTAAGCTCAGTTGAGAAAATATATGTAAAAGTGCCAAGAAACCCAGAAAATGCTATAATTATATAATAATTATGTAATTATGAGGCAGGTGCCAGTAGTTTGTCCACATTATCAGTAAGGAAATAAATGGAGGCACAAAATGGCTGAATACTTTGCTCAGACATTTACTTGACCAGCCAGTAATGGCACAGTGGGCATTTAAATATACATGAACATTCGCCAGCACCTGCAGATACTCTGCAGAGGCTACCATTTGGTTCCAGTAGAATCGGAAGTTCTGTGCTGATATAAGACTTTCATCAATTTAAAAAGTTAGATTTAACACTCCCAGTGAACCAAGTGAAACACCTTTTCTTAATGATCCCAAAGATACTCTGGTATTTTATGCTGCCTAAGGTTCATCAAGGTAGCCATCAGGACAGCTGTATGTCTATAGAGAAATATGTGAAAGGTTCTGGAAATTAGGCCTCCTCTCACTGACCACATGAGCTGTTTGTCATAAAATGAGATATTCAGGATAAAAATCAACATCATTATTTTAACATATAGTTATTTGGATTCAGAGCAAAGCTGTGTTGTCATTTAGCTGCTAGGTCCTGTCTGACTCTGGCACCTCCATGGATGTAACCTGCCAGGCTCCTCCGTCCATGGGATTTTTTTTGGCAAGAATATTGGAGTGGGCTGCCATTTCCTTCTCCAGGGGCTCTTCCTGACACAGGGATTGAACCCACTGTTCTTGCATCTTCTGCATTGGCAGGCAGATTCTTTACCACTGTGCCACCTGGGAACAAAGCAAGTTTACTGTGCAATAAATAATTTTGCCTCCAAGGGAAAATATCAGTATCTTCATCCAGGCAACTTTGTGTTAGACTACACCCCACACCTATGTGTGTCCCTGGTGTTGAAAGCCTGTGGACTAAATCCTTAACATTTCAGCCTTTATTTTTCCACTGAATCCTTGTTAGATTTTCCGGCCATTACCTCTCAATGTATTATACTAACTTCAACTATGGTGGTTCAGACGGTGAGGAATCTGCCTGCAATGCAGGACACTTGGGTTTGATCCCTGGGTCAGGAAGATCCCTGGCGAAGGGAATGGCTTCTCACTCCAGTAATCTTGCCTGTGGAATTCCATGGACAGAGGAGCCTAGCGGCTACAGTCCTTGGGGTCGCAAAGAGTTGGACACGACTGAGCAACTAACACTTTCACTTTTCAACTTCAGCAATAGCAACATGCCCTTTTTCTTAGAAATATTTAACCCCCCATCCATACGCACAATAATTGGAGAGCCAGCACTTCAGCCAGTGATCCTTAGGAAAAAAACTTTGAAGATCATTTCCCATTTATTAAGTAGAACAGTGGTTCAGCAGATAAATAAGTAGCCCAAGGTCACACTGCAAGCTGATTGTGAAGGGTGACAGAGATCTCCCAATAAATAGGTTCCTGGTTAAGCCTACAGCTTTGGACATCTGTCCCTCAGACTACATCATTCAGTATTAATAATTGCAGCACATATGTTTTCATCAGCAAATCAGTGAACACTTTCAGTTAGCCACAGACACTAATCATCCATTCTGATTCCTCTCTGGCACAGACAGCACTGTTCTCAAGTGGGATGAGCCTTGCACTGTGGTTGAGTACATACATTGAGCTGTATAAACTCAGCAGATAACCTTACCAGGATTTCCTTGTGTATCATTTGTTGCTTTTCCCATGTTGCTTGTATATTTTCTCTTTGTATTTAATTTTTGTCAGTTTGATTAATATGTGTCTCACCATGTTCCTCCTTGGGTTTATCTTGTATGGGACTCTTTGTACTTCCTGGACTTGGGTGACTTTCCTTTTCTTTGTTTCCTTTCCCTCATTAGGGAAGTTTTCAGCCATAATCTCTTTGAATATTTTCTCAGGCCCTTTCTCTCTCTCCTCCTTCTGGGCCCTCTATAATGCAAATGTTGGGTGCATTTAATGTTGTGCCGGGGCAAGGAAGCAGAGAGAGGTGGTACAAACCGCTTTCACTCTCCTGTCCAAAGGATGTTATCCTGATTTCGTACCACTAGAGGTCTACCTACAATAGAATCACCTGAAGTACTTAAAAACTTTTAAACTTCACCTCAGACATACTAAACGGGAGTTGTAAGGAGAAGGACCTTAAAGCACGCATTTTAAAAGGCTCCTTAGGTGGTTTCTTGTGTACATGAAAGGTTAAGATTCACTAGCCTCTCTACACCCATGTTCATTACAGCATCATTTACAGTAGCCAAAAGGTGGTAGCTAACCCAAGAATTTATCAGCTGATGAATGAGTAAACAAAATGTGGTATATACATACACTGGACTAATGTTAAGTCTTAAATTCTGACACATGCTACAACATATGTGAATCTTGAAATTATGCCATGTATAATAAACTAGTGACAAAAAAAATACAAAGAAGTCAGATTCAGAGGGACTGAAAGTGAAGGACTAGAGGCTGGGGGGGGGGGGGGGGCAGAAAAACAGATGTCACATAACAGGTATAGAGTTTCACTTTTGCAAAAGGAAATGAGCTCTGGCAATGTGTGGCACAACGAAGTAGATACATGCTAAACTGTATGCTTTAACATAAAGCTTACCATGTTTTACCAAAAAAAAAATTCTTAGCAATAAATGTCTGAGAATCTAAGAATACAAGAAGAATCATAATCTTAATAGCTCAGGAAACTAGAAAAGAACAAACACATCCCAAAGTTAGCAGAAGGAAAGAATTGACAAAGATCAGAGTGGAAATAAATCAAATAGAAACAAACAAAAAAGTAAGAGCTGATTCTTGGAAAAGATAAGCAAAAATGACAAGCCTATAGCTAGACTCTCCAAGAAAAAAAGAGAGGACTCAAGCCAGAAATGAAAGAGAAGACAGTAGCAGAGAAACCCAAAGGATTGTAAGAGACTTCCATGAACAATTATATGCCAACAAATTGGACAACCTAGAGGAAATGAATAAATTCCTAGAAACATACAATCTCCTAGGACTCAATCATGAAGAAACAGTCTGAACAGAACAAATACTAGTAAGGAAATTGAATAAGTCATCAAAAACCTCTCAACAAACAAAAGCTCAGGATCAGATGGCTTCACTAGTGAATTCTATCAAATGCTTAAAGAATAATTAATACTACCATTTTTAATGCTTCATTTTATGAGGTCAGTATTACCCAGATACCAAAATGAGACAAAGATACAACAAGAAAATTACAGGCCAGTATCTCTAAAGAATAGATGTAAAACATCCTCAACAAAATATTAGCAAACCAAGTTCAGAATTATATGCCATGATCAAGTGGGATATATTCCAGGGATGCAAGGATGATTCAACATCTGCTATCAGTCAACAGAATATACATATGAACAAAATGAAGGATAAAAATCATGATCATCTTAATAGGTTCAGAAAAAGCATTTAACATAATTCAATATCCATTTATGATAAAACTCACAAAGTGGATATAGAAGGACTGTACTTCAACATAATAAAGGCAATATATGCCCACCCCATAGCTAACATCATACTCAGTGGTGAAAAGCTGAAAGTTTTCCCTCAAGATTGGGAACAAGACAGAAATACCATCTCTTGCCACTTTGTTTCTGCATGGTAGTGGAAGTTTTAGCCAGAGAAATCAGGAAAGAAAAGGAAATAAAAGACATCCAAATTGGCAAAGGAGTAAAACTGTAACTACTTGCAGATGACATACTAAATACAGAAAACCTTAAAGACTCTATCACAAAACTGTAGAATAAAGAAATGCAGTAAAGTTTCAGGATACAAAATCAGTATATAAAAATCTGTTTTGTTTTCTATTCATTAATAACATTATCAGAAAAAAAAATTTTAAATCCCAGTTACAATTATATTAAAAAAGAATAAAATGCCTAGGAATAAATTCAACCAAGATGGTGAAAGATAGGTGTACTTATCTGCAAGACACCAATGGAAAAAACTGTAAGACACCAATGGGAAAAAGCTAAAGATACAAATAAATGGAAAGATCTTCATAGATTGGAAGAATATTGTTAAAATGTCCGTACTGCCCAAAGGAATCTACAGACCTGGTGAAAATCCCTATCAAAATTCCAATGGCACTTTTCACAGAAATAGAAAAAGCAATCCTAAATTTTACATAAAATTACAAAACATTCCCCGAAATAGCCAAAGCAGTCTTAAGCAAGAACAAAGCTAAAGGCAACATACTACCTGATTTCAAACTAGTAATATATTACAAAGCTACAGTAATCAAAGGGAGCTTTCCTGACAGCTCAGTGGTAAAGAATCTGCCTGCAATGCAGGAGACCCAGTTCGGTTCCTAGGTTGGGAAGATCCCCCGAGAAGATCTTCCCTAGGTTGGGAAGATCCCCTGGAGAAGGAAATGGCAATCCATTCAAGTATTCTTGCCTGAAAAATCCCATGGGCAGAGGAGCTGCAGCCCTTTAGGGTCACAAAGAGTTAGACATGACTGAGCAACTAAGCACATATAGTAATCAAAACACTCTTTTGTGAGATAAAAGTAGACACACTGATCAGTGGAAAAGAAAGCTCAGGAATAAAGCCATGTATGTGTGGTTGAATAATTTACAACAAAGAAGCCAAAAATATATAATGAGGAAAGGACAGTCTGTTTAATAAGTGCTACTGAAAAAGCTGGACAATTACATGGAAGAGAGTAAGACCAGACCACTAGCTTACCTCATACACAACGATTAACTCAAATTGGATAAAAGATTTGAATGTAAGACCTAAAACTAGAAAACTCCTAGAAGAAAATATGAGCTGTAAACTCCTTAATATTAATTTTTGTGATGGTATTTTACATCTGACTCTAAAAGCAGAGGCAGCAAAAGCAAAAATAAACAAGTGGGACTGCATCAAACTAAAAAGCTTCTAGGAAACTATCAACAAAATGAAAAGGCAACCTATATATTATTGATAGCAAAAAAAAAAAAAAAAATCTCAGCATCACTAAATCTCAGGGAAGTGAAAATCAAAACCACAATGAGACATCACCTCACACCTGTCAGGATGATTGTGTCAAAAACATAAGAAATAATACATGTTAGTGAGAAAGTGGAGAAAAGGGCATGCTAGTATACTATTGATGGGAATAAGTTGCTATAGCCACTGTGGAAAACAGAATGGAGTTCCTCCAAAAATTGAAAATAGAAGTTCTGTATGATCCAGCAGTTCCACATCAGGTTATTTATCTGAAGAAAACAAACAATAACTGGAAAACACATGTGCACCCTCATGTTTATCACAGCCATTATTTATAATAGCTAAGACATGGAAGATTGCCAGGAGAAATATCAATAACTTCAGATATGCAGATAACACCACCCTTATGGCAGGAAGCGAACAAGAACTAAAGAGCCTCTTGATGAAAGTGAAAGAGGAGAGTGAAAAGGTTGGCTTAAAGCTCAACATTCAGAAAACAAAGATCATGACATCCGGTCCCATCATTTCATGGCAAATAGATGGGGAAACAGTGGAAACTGTGGCTGACTTTATTTTTTCGGGTTTCCAAATCACTGCAGATGGTGATTGCAGCCATGAAATTAAAAGATGCTTACTCCTTAGAAGAAAAGTTATGACCAACCTAGACAGCATATTAAAAAGCAGAGACATTACTTTGCCAACAAAGGTCTGTCTAGTTAAGGCTATGGTTTTTCCCGTAGTCATGTATGGATGTGAGAGTTGGACCATAAAGAAGGCTGAGTGCTGAAGAATTGAAGCTTTTGAATTGTGGTGTTGGAGAAGACTCTTGAGAGTCCCTTGGACTGCAAGGAGATCAGTCCTGGGTGTTCATTGGAAGGACTGATGTTGAAGCTGAAACCCCAATACTTTGGCCAAGTGATGCAAAGAACTGATTCATTGGAAAAGACCCTGATGCTGGGAAAGATTGAGGGCAGGAGGAGACGGGGACGACAGAGGATGAAATGGTTGGATGGCATCACTGGCTTGATGGACATGAGTTTGAGTAAACTCCAGGAGTTGGTGATGGACAGAGAGGCCTGGCGTGCTGCAGTCCATGGGGTCACAAAGAGTTGGACATGACTGAGCGACTGAACTGAAGACATGGAAATGGCCTAAGAGTACACAGATTGGGTGAATTTTTAAAATGTGATATATATGTGTGTATATATGTGTATATGTATATGCAAACACAGAATATTTAGTCATATAAAAATGAAATCTTGCAATTTGCAACAACATGGATAGACTTTGAAGGCATTATGCCAAGTGAAGTAAGTCAAACAGGGAAAGACAAATACTATGATCTAATGTATATGTATAATAAAAAAAGGTTAAGCTCAAAGATACAGAGAACAGATTAGTGGTTGCCAGAGGCAGGGTTGGGGGATAGGCAAAATGGAGGTCATAGAGTACAAATATTTTATAAAAGATTCACTATCCTTATACACTGTTGATGGGAGTGTAAAATGATGCAGCCTCTTTGGAAAACATTCTGACAGTTTCTCAAATGGTTCAACATACCTACTGTATAACCTACAATTCCACTTCTAGGTACATTAGCATGAGAAGTGAAAACATGTCCACAAAAATTTTGCACAGCTGTATTTAGAATAGCAATAGTTAAAATAAAATAGTGAAAACAGCCTGAGTGTCCGTCAACTGATGAGTGCATAAATAATATGTGGAAAATGCATATAATGGAATACCTTTCAGCCATAAAATGTACTGATACAGGCTAAAATATAGATAAACCTTGAAAATATTATGCTAAGTAAAATAAGTCAGACAAAAGGACTACATATTATATGATTCCATTTATATGTAGTGTCCAAAAGAGGCAAAACTATAGTCAGGAGAAATAGGGAGTGAATACTAATGAGCATGGGGTTTCTTCCTGGGGTGATGAAAATTGATTGTGTTAAAGGTTGCACAGCTCTGTGAATATACCAAGAACCACTGAACTGAACAGTGTAAATGGGTGAAATGCATTGTATGTGCATTACATCACTGAGCTGTATGATATATTTATCACTGTTTTATCCATTTGGCACAGATGATCTTATTTACAAACAGAGACACAGACATAGAGAACAAATGTATAGACACCAAGGTGGGAAGACGGTGGGATGAACTGGGACATTAGGGCTGACATGTGCACACCATTGGCACTATGTGTGAAACAGATAACTAATAAGAATCTACTGCATAGCTCAGGGAACTCTGCTTAGTGCTCCCAGCGAAAGTGAGAAGCGTGAAACTGTTAGTCGCTCAGTCCTGTCTGACTCTTTGCAACCATATGGACTGTAGCCCTCCAGGCTCCTCTGTCCATGGGATTCTCCAGGCAAGAATACCGGAGTGGGTAGCTATTTCCTTCTCCAAGGGATCTTCCCCACCCAGGATCGAACCCAAGTCTCCCACACTATAGGCAGATTCTTTTACTGTCTGAGCCACTAGGGAAGTGGTGACCTAAATGGGGAGGAAATCCCAAAAATGGAGTATATATGTATACATATGGATGAAGAATCACTATTTTAAATGAATGAGAATGTTTTCCATAAGAGATCGCTCCAGAAGGAATCTCCAGGCCCTACTGGGGAAACCATTCCACTCATAGAGGAGGATTCTGTAAATCAGAAAATATCATCTCTTGCTCAACACAAACCTTTCAAACAGGTATTTGTCACTGTTTTTGCTCTAGCCTCAGTGGAGACGACAGAGCTTATGGTACAGGACGTCTGAATACGTCCTGGTGAACATGAGGAACACGAAGCACACTCAGCTTGGCTGCTGGCACTGCTCTACCTGGCTCCCTGAAGGTCCCGTGAGTGCCAGGTTCCAGGGAAGTCTGGTACTGATACCCACACAAGGCAGCTTTAGGCCGAAAGCATACTACTCATCAAAGTGGTGGGTGCCAGGCAGGCTCCCCGTTGGCACCTTAAGAGTACTGAAATGTCCCAGCACTCCTAAGAGACTTGTTCCCCTTGTAATTATTAGTGGTAATAATCACAATTCAAATATTCAAATACTGAGCACTTAACTACCACCTTCTCAGCCTTTTATTTAATGCATTTAAAATACTCTTATAGGCAATGACTTATTCCCATGCATCAATGGCTATGCCATGGTGTGAAATACTATTTGTTTCCGTAAGATATTCTGGGGAATTGTTTTCTTTTTTCACCCCTAGGAAAAACCTCAACACCATTTGGGGCACTATGACTATTTCCAACTTCAGTTTGAGAGAAAAAAAAAATTGCAACTGTTCTTTCATTCCATAAAAATCATAGTGCAGTAAATCCTTTTCATCTCTCATTGTTAAAAATCTGTGATCTGTCCATAGGTTTCTATTTCCAAACTCCTAAATGAGAAGACTTTCTGTTTCCAGATTCTAGTTGCAGTTTCAGTGTCTTCCCCTTCCTGTGGAATTGAATGAACCAGAGCAGCAAGGAAAGGTCATTCTATTGCCAGGAGGGTGACATTTGGGCCAGAACTTGAGACTGCTGAGCAGCAGGCCAAGCTACAATATTAGCTCATTCCCTGCTGGGCCCCAGCTTGGAGACAGACTTTAGAGGAATTGATAAGGATTTTGACCCACTTACCTGAAGAAGGCTCCACAGAAAGCAGACCAAAGCTGGAGAATAGGAGTTCAGCCAAAGGTTTGTTTTACTAAAATAAAAGGTCAAGTATGCTAGCCCTTAGCCAGGCCTAACTGGATGTTAGCTTTTCTCCTGTTTTATTAGTATGCTGAAACTATGCAAGGATCATTCTGTGCCTTTGACAAATCCCACTCAATGTAGAGGTTCCCTCCTGGTCCTTCTCTCCCCAGACATTAGCTTAACACACTTCATATGTGGGAAAGGCTCAGCACAACAACAGAGAGGGAAAGAAGTATCTGAGTTTGCTGATGTAGCAGCTGCCCATGCCGTGGTTCATCATTCTCAGTCAAAACACCCCCAGCACCCTGCACTCAGCCCCACTTGTCCGTTCCCCATCTGCTGAAGAGACTCAACGTAAGCCCTTTGCAGTTTTGCCCATGTGAGTCATCTCCTTGAGTCACTGTCCCTCATCCTTTCCCCTCTTCCCAATCTAACCTACTCTTCAAGACAGAGACTTCTGTATGTGATATCTGGTGTGCAGACTTTTAACATTTTGTTTTGAGCTGACCTTTAAAAATCTAGATTTCTGGAGTGGTATCACCAAGATGACGACATAGGTCATTCCTGACTTCATTCCTTTACAAGGAGAGCAACTGACAACCAGCCATGTGACAAAACACCACTGAGAAAAGTCCTAGAACATGTGGGAGGCGGGAGCACCCCTGCAGCCCAGAGAGCCAGCACAGGCTGCGTCAGCAGGGCAAGAGGAGCGGCTCCACACCGACCATGCTGCTCCTGCCAGGCTGGCACGGCGCCACACCGAGAGCAGCACTTCCTCCAGTGGGACGAGAGAGCCTGGGGTAAATATACCGCTTCCCCCATATGCGGATTGCTTCTTGGGAGCCTCCATTACAGACTCATCCCACAAGGGATGGCGAGGAAATCTGCAAGGCTTGACCACCGGGAATCTGATGGTGATGGAGAAGCAAGGAGAGGCTTACAGCAACAAGCACATGGATCTTGACAGACTGAGTTCCTACCTGAAGCACCCAAGTAGCAGTCCCAACCAGTGGCTTTGCTCATCTGTGGAGCCAAGATGGTGGTGCAGTCTGACCAGGGAATGGTTCTGCCTGATGCAGGTCTTCAAAGAGCCTTCTTGTTCTGTAACCTGGCATTCCCCCACCCAGGCATGAGAGCTGAGTCGCAGCCTGGCTCACTCCTGAATGTAGCTCCCAGTACTGCCAAGTCAGAAAGGCTGGCCAGAATACCCAGAAGCTGCATAGCCCAACAACACCTGAGTAGAGAGTATGACAGCAGAATTGATTTTCCCCAGAGCAAAGCCAGTCATGGTCCTGTATAGCTTGGGAAACTGGGATGTGGGTTGGCTTGAGATAAGACCAGACTTGGATCCAATTCTCCTTTTTCATCAGGGGAGGGAAACCAATTCATAGCCCTACCCATTGCTGAATGTTGCCTTCAGCCCACCTGAGCAGGGTACCTAACCAGAGCACAGGGGAGCTGTGTAGCCTGTATAAAAGTCCTGCTCACAGTGGCACTTGAACAGAGCGCATAGCCCATAGATAGGCTTTTCCTGACGTCAGAGAGTAAAATCAAGTGGCCCCATTTGGCCAGGGAATTCAGTGTACCGTCTGGACAGACTCAGGTTTCTAAACAATAAGCCGTACCACCCCTTGGGTATGTCCTGCTGCCCCACCGTGCCAGGGAAGTTAATTCATAGCACCATCTACTGCTGAGCACAGTGCCCAAGACAACTGTGTAATAAGCACGGTCAGAGAACCCAGGGAAATACAGAGCGCGCGCTGTAGTCCTGCTTGGGCAGGGAAACAAGCCAGCAGTCCAGTCCGACTATTCTCAGCCTGCGGCACACACCCACCCCAACCTCAGAGTGTGCGCAGAGGCTTCACACCAACGGTGCTGCCAACAGACGCCCAGAAACCCAAACTGAGCTGACTGGTGAACTCTTCTGCCAGAGAGAACCTAGAAATTTTACATGAGGAAACTGTTCACTCAAATGTGCAGATAGTGATGTAAAGAATTAAAAATCATGAAAAATCAGGTACACACAATACCACCAAAGGAAATTCAGTTCGGTTCAGTTCAGTTGCTCAGTCATGTCCCACTCTTTGTGACCCCATGAATCGCAACACGCCAGGCCTCCCTGTCCATCACCAACTCCCGGAGCTCACTCAGACTCACGACCATCGAGTCAGTGATGCCATCCAGCCATCTCATCCTCTGTTGTCCCCTTCTCCTGCCCCCAATCTCTCCCAGCATCAGAGTCTTTTCCAATGAGTCAACGCTTCACATGAGGTGGCCAAAGTACTGGAGTTTCAGCTTTAGCATCATTCCTTCCAAATTCAGAATGGACTGGTTGGATCTCCTTGCAGTCTAAAGGAAATTAGTAAGTCTCAAATAACTGACACCTAAGAAATGTAAATCTATGAACTGTCAGACAAATTAGAACAGACTTCTTAAAGAAGTTTGGTGAACTACAGGAACAAATAGCTAAACAAAATTCAGAAAACAATGCATGAACAATATGTGAAGTTCAACAAAAATTATAAACCTCAAAAAAACATATCCTAGAGCAGAACAATATCATGAACTAAAGAATTCAATAAAGACTCAAAAGCAGACTCAACCACACAAAAGGAAGAATCAATAGTGTAGAATTCAGAACATTTACAATTATCCAGACAGAGGAGCCAAAGGGAAAAACAATGAAAAAGAGCAAAGGAAGTCTGTGGGACTTAACAGGATAAAAAAGAAACAATATCCACATTATGGAAAGAGAAAGGAGAAGAAAATATATTTAAAGCAATAATGACAGAAAACTTCCCAAATCTGGGGAAAGAAATGGACATCCAGATCCATGAATCCTACAGTACCCTTAGTGGATAAGCCCAAAAAGGGCTATATCAGACACATTTTAATTAAATTGTCAAATGTCACAGATAAAGAATTATGAAAGCAGCAAGGGAAAAGAAAGGCACAAGGGAACACCCATAAAACTACTGGTGGATTTCTCAACAGAAACTTGTCAGTCCAGGAGTCAATTAGATGATATATTCAAAATACTGAAAGAGTCGTTACTCTTTCCACTCATTCACCAGGGCTCCTACAGATGGCTTTTAACTCCTGCCCTGTCTTTCTTGCTTAACTGCATGCTGAAAATGATTGCCTTCTAGCCAAGGTTATATCAGGCACCTAATGTTTACTTCTCCAGGACAACACCCCTAACGCTCCTCCCCTTTATGAGCGTTCTCCACGCAGAAAGAAGGTCTCAGAGTGACAACCTTGAGTACAACCAGAACCCGTTTCAGAACGACCTGACGCCAGCCTTAACAATCTCCGTGTCTCCAGGAGGGAAGACGAATGCAAGACTGCCTCAGCTCCATCCTTATGTACAGCCCCATTTTCTAGCCTGAAACTGTATGACCCCTTCCTAATTTCCAGAAAGTGGGGTACAGTCTTGCAAGCATTAACCTACTGTGGCACCCTTTGCCTGGCAAGGTAATAGAGCCACTCCTTTCTACTCCTGCAAAAAAAAAAAAAAATACTGAAAGAAAAAAAACTGTCCACCAAGAATTTCACACTCACAAAATGTTTATGGCATACAATATTATAGTCATACTCATGATAGAGTACTGGAAATATTGTTACACTTTTAAAATCCTACTTAGTTTCTCCATTTATGAGAGTAAGTAGCATATTGTGTCGTTATGTAATACTTTGAAAGCAAAGTTATAAACAGGAAGAAAACAAAGACATTATGAATCTTATATTGAATATCACCCTGTGCCTATGTTGGTTTTCCCTGGTGGCTCAGACAGTAAAGAATCTGCCTACAATTCAGGAGACCCAGGTTTGATCCCTGGGTTGGGCAGATCCCTTGGAGAAGAAAATGACAACCCACTCCATATTCATGCCTAGAGAATCCCATGGACAGAGGAGCCTGGTGGGCTACAGTCCATGGGGTCACAAAAGAGTGGGACACAACTGAGCAACTAACACACACACATATACTTATGTAATGATAGACTAGTATTTACATATATCTTACGCATTTATGACATAACTGACTTTAAAAAATATGTTTTCAGTATTTCTAGGCTATGTGGTTTGTCCATGAGTTTTTTCACATTACTGAAATTCTCCAAAAATTTTTTCAACATATTTATTAAAAAGTTTCACATATAAATGGTCTGATGCAGTTTATGTCATTCAAGGGTCAACTGTATACTTTCAAGTGTACATGGAATATGTTATAGGATCAATCATATGATGGGCCACAAAACAAATCTTAGAAAATTCAAGATTAAAATCATACTAAGTATGTCCTTGGACCACAATGGTAAATGAAACTAGAAATCAACAAGAGGAAAGATGGAAAATTCATGCATGCATGGAAATTAAATACTACTTCAACAATAAATGAATCAAAGAAGAAAATTAAAGGGGAAATAAAACATCTTGAGACAAATTTAAAGGGAAACACTACTTACCAAAACTTATGGGATGCAGCAAAGATAGTTCTAAAGAGGAAGTTCATAGAAATAAATACTTACATTAAGAAACATGAAAGGAACATTAAGAAACAAAAAACCGTAACTCTGTACCTTAAAAAACTAGAAAATGAGGAACAAATCAACTACAAAGTTAGCAGAAGGAAAGAAGTAACAGATTAGAGAAGAAATGAAATAGAGAACAGGAAAACAATAGAAAAAATTAATTTAGCTCAGTGAGACAGCAGATAATCCAGCAATGAACCTATGTATATTTGGTTAATTAGTTTACAATAAAGGAGCCAAGAATATATGGTGAGGAAAGGACAGTCCTTTCAATAAATAGCACTGGAAGCCACATGCAAAAGAATAAAACTGGAAACTTATTTTACACTTTACATAAAAATTCACTCACAATGGATTAAAGACCTGAAACCATAAAACTTCTAGAAGAAAACAGTCAGTAAGCTCCTTGACATTGGTCTTGGTGATGAATTTTTGGATCTAACTCCAAAAGCTAAGGCAATGAAAGCAAAATGAAACAAATGAGACTACATCAAACAAAAGCTTCTGTGCAACAAAGGAAACCATCAACAAAATGAAAAGGAAACAGTTTTACTTCTGAATATACAGTTTTCCAAAGAAGACATACAGATGGCCAACATCCACATGAAACAATGCCCAGCATTACTCCTCAGGGAAATGCAAATCCAAACCATAGCGAGACATGGTTTCACACCTGTTAGAATGGCTATCATAACAAAAATCATGAAATAACAAGTGATGGCAAAAATGTAGAGGAAAGGGAACTCTGCGCATTATCGGTAGGAATGCAAATTTTGCAGCCACTATAAAAAACAGTTTGGAGGTTCCTCAAAAAATTAAAAATAGAACTATCACATGATCCAGCATCTCTACTTCTGGGTATTTATAAGAAGAAAATGGAAATGCTAATTTTTTATGCATTTTTTTAAATTTTTATTTTATTTTTTAACTTTACAATATTGTATTGGTTTTGCCATATATCAACATGAATCCACCACAGGTATACATGTGTTCCCCATCCTGCACCCTCCTCCCTCCTCCCTCCCCACACCATCCCTCTGGGTCGTCCCAGTGCACTAGCCCCAAGCATCCAGTATCGTGCAGCGAACCTGGACTGGCGACTCGTTTCATATATGATATTATACATGTTTCAATGCCATTCTTCCAAATCATCCCACCCTCTCCCTCTCCCACAGAGTCCAAAAGACTGTTCTATACATCAGTGTCTCTTTTGCTGTCTCGTATACATGGTTATTGTTACCATCTTTCTAAATTCCATATATATGCGTTAGTATACTGTATTGGTGTTTTTCTTTCTGGCTTACTTTGTATAATAGGCTCCAGTTTCATCCACCTCATTAGAACTGATTCAAATGTATTCTTTTTAATGGCTGAGTAATGCTCCATTGTGTATATGTACCACGGCTTTCTTATCCATTCATCTGCTGATGGACATCTAGGTTGCTTCCATGTCCTGGCTCTTATAAACAGTGCTGCGATGAACATTGGGGTACACGTGTCTCTTTCAATTCTGGTTTCCTCAGTGTGTATGCCCAGCAGTGGAATTGCTGGGTCATAAGGCAGGTCTATTTCCAGATTTTTAAGGAATCTCCACACTGTTCTCCATAGTGGCTATACTAGTTTGCATTCCTACCAACAGTGGAAGAGGGTTCCCTTTTCTCCACACCCTCTCCAGCATTTATTGCTTGTAGACTTTTGGATCGCAGCCATTCTGACTGGCGTGAAATGGTACCTCATAGTGGTTTTGATTTGCATTTCTCTGATAATGAGTGATGTTGAGCATCTTTTCATGGGAAGCACTAATTTTAAAACATATATCAATCTCTGTGTTAATAGCATCATTATTATTTACAATAACCAAGATATGGAAACATAAATACACAACATTGGATGAATGTACAAAGAAGATGTGGTACATATTTATAAATGGACTACTATTAAACCATAATAAAGAATGAAATCTTGCCATTTGCAACAACATGGATGGACTTGGAAGGCATTATGCTAAGTGAAGTAAGTCAAACAAAGATAAATATCATATGATCTCACTTACATGTAGAATCTCAAACAAAAAAATAGCAAACCACCACCCCTCCTCTGCAAAACCCCCCCAAAATAAAATGTGGCTCATAGATATAGAGGACAGATTGGTGGTGATCAGAGGTGGAGGCTTGGAGGGGGCAGGAGAAATGGATGATGGGGTTAAAGGGCACTAACTTCCACTTACAGAATAAATTACGGAGATGTAATGCATATTGCCAACAAAGGTTCATCTAGTCAAGGCTATGGTTTCTCCTGTGGTCATGTATGGATGTGAGAGTTGGACTGTGAAGAAGGCTGAGCGCCGAAGAATTGATGCCTTTGAACTGTGGTGTTGGAGAAGACTCTTGAGAGTCCCTTGGACTGCAAGGAGATCCAACCAGTCCATTCTGAAGGAGATCAGCCCTGGGATTTCTTTGGAAGGAATGATGCTAAAGCTGAAACTCCAGTACTTTGGCCACCTCATGCGAAGAGTTGACTCATTGGAAAAGACTCTGATGCTGGGAGGGATTGGGGGCAAGAGGGGGAGGGGACGACAGAGGATGAGATGGCTGGATGGCATCAGTGACTTGATGGACATGAGTTTGGGTGAACTCCGGGAGTTGGTGATGGACAGGGAGGCCTGGCGTGTTGCGATTCATGGGGTCGCAAAGAGTCGGACACGACTGAGCGACTGAACTGAACTGAATGTATAGCATCGTCGTTGTTCAGTTGCCCAGTCATGTCCAGTTCTCCATAACCCCATGAACTGAAGCATACCAGGCCTCCCTGTTGCTCTGTAGTTAATAATACTCTATTGTATATTTGAAAGTTGCTAAGAAAATAAATCTTTAAGTTCTCATCACAAGAAAAAATTGTCATTATATGTGGTGATGGATATTAAACATACTGTGGTGAACATTTTTCAATAGGCAAATACTGACTCATTATGTTATATACTTGTGATATTACATGTCAGTTTACTTCAATAAAAACTTTTAAACCATACTGTTGACTGCGTCCCATCAGATCCCAATTTAATTGGCTTGAAGTGCAGCTTGTGCACTGGTGTTTTTGAGAAGCCCTTCTCTAGATCCAGTCTTCCTTCTAGTTTTTCCTCCTCTCCTTGCCTTGCCCCTGCCTGATTTGAATTTTCTGAGACAGTGAGACCCCTTCAATGTTTTGAAGCCTGTGACTTGAGTTATTCATCTGTTATTCCTAGTCTCAGAGCAGTCTAATGTGGCTCTCTCAGTGCAACAAAGAAGGAAGACAGCATGCTCTCTAATACCTTAGTCTTTCATTATTTAGACAGGAACTACCTTAAATAGTCTTTCTAACAGATTCCCTAAAATGATACCCTAAAAAATACTAAGAAGTTGATGTGTGGCTTAGTGGTAATTGTCTCAGTGTAATTTTCAAGGCCCATAGAATGAGTCATCAAGAATTTCCAGAGGTTTCTTATAAAGTACAGAATGAGTAGTTAAGGAGTTTTCAGTTTATTGGTTGGAGGACATTCCATAAAGCTGGGCATTTTTTGAAAAGAGATATTATGTATCAATACTTGGGCAAGATTGTATTTGAAAGAATTTATCCTTTAACAACGATCTAGTCATTTTCTGGCATCTTTCACTGTATCGCTGGAAGACTATGGAGTTCATGAACAGAGTTTAAATAGGATTACCAGTTAAATAGACCCAGATTCCTGCCTGGATTGTAAAACAGAAAAATAAATTCAGTTAAGACCTTATCTGTATCTCCATATTGTTCCAAGAATATGACTCAGGTGGAGCTTAGCGGTCAGGAAGGTGTGCTGGTGCTATTCTAATTCTCTTCAATGGAAAATGCATAAAGAGAATCTGGCTGCTTAGGGTCAGTCTGCATGGATTCAAAGTTCAGTGAAGTTACTGCCTTGTTCTCTCTTACCTGGGCTGGCAAGGAAAGCCAAGAGGTGGGTGCGTGTGTGCTAAGTCGCTTCAGTCATGTCCAACTCTTTGTGACCCCATGGGCTATACAGCTCTCCAAGGCCCTCTGTCCATGGGATTCTCCAGGCAAGAATACTGGAGTGGGTTTCTGCGCCCTCCTCCAGGGGATCTTCCCGACCCAGGGATCGAGCCTGAATCTCTTATGTCTCCTGCGTTGGCAGGCGGGGTCTTTACCACTAGCACCACCCAGGAAGTCCAAAGACTCAACAGGAACCAGTTGGAGAATCCTAAAATCAGAGTTCCTAAATTAGATAACCCTGAAGTCATTCAGTCTCAGCAGAAGTCAGCAGCATGGGCATTAAAATCTCAGGAGGTAGACTTTCTTGGCTTGGTTACAATGATATCCCATCCACCTTAGTTTTTTTTTTTTTTTAATTAATTTATTTATTTTAATTGGAGGCTAATTACTTTACAATATTGTAGTGGTTTTTGCCAAACATTGACAAATGAATCAGCCATGGGTGTACATGTGTCCCCCATCCTGAACCCCGCTCCCCCACTTCCCTCCCCATCCTCTCCCTCAGGGTTGTCCCAGTGCACTGGCTTTGAGTGCCCTGTTTTATGCATCGAACTTGCACTGGTGATCTGTTTCACATACGGTAATATACATGTTTCATTGCTATTCTCTCAAATCATCCCACCCTCACCTTCTCCCACAGAGTCTGTTCTTTATATCTTTGTCTCTTTTGCAGTCTTTCATATAGGGTCATCATTACCATCTTTCTAAATTCCATTTATATGTGTTAATATACTATATTGGTGTTTTTATTTCTGACTTACTTCACTCTGTATAATAGACTCCAGTTTCATCCACCTCATTAGAACTGATTCAAATGCATTCTTTTTAATAGCTGAGTAATACTCTGTTGTGTATACAACAGCTTTCTTATCCATTTGTCTGCCAGTGGACATCTAGGTTGCTTTCTTCCATGTCCTGGCTATTATAAACAGTGCTGCAATGAACATTGGGGTACACATGTCTCTTTCAATTCTGGTTCCTCAGTGTGTATGCCGAGCAGTGGGATTGCTGGGTCACATGGCAGTTCTATTCCCAGTTTTTTAAGGAGTCTCCACACTGCTCTCCATAGTAGCTGTACTAGTTTGCATTCCCACCAACAGTGTAAGAGGATTCCCTTTTATCCCCACCCTCTCCAGCACTTATTGTTTGTACTTTTTGATAGCAGCCATTCTGAACAGTGTGAGATGGTACCTCATTGTGGTTTTGATTTGCATTTATCTGATGAGTGATGTTGAGCATCTTTTCATGTGTTTGTTAGCCATTTCTTTGTCTTTGGAGAAATGTCTGTTTAGTTCTTTGGCCGATTTTTGATTGGGTTGCTTATTTTTCTGGTATTGAGCTGCATGAGCTACTTGTATATTTTTGAGATTAATTCTTTGTCAGTTGCTTCGTTTACTATTATTTTCTCCCATTCTGAATGCTGTTTTTTTCACCTTGCTTATAGTTTCCTTTGTTGTGCAAAAGCTTTTAAATTTAATTAGGTCTCATTTGTTCATTTTTGCTTTTATTTCCATTACTCTGGGAGGTGGGTCATAGAGGATCCTGCTGTGATTTATGTCAGAGAGTGTTTTGCCTGTTTTCCTCTAGGAGTTTTATAGTTCCTAGTCTTATATTTAGATCTTTAATCTATTTTGAGTTTATTCTTGTGTATAGTGTTAGAAAGTGTTCTCGTTTCATTCTCTTGCAGGTGGTTGACCAGTTTTCCCAGCACCACTGTTAAAGAGATTGTCTTTTCTCCATTGTATATTCTTGCCTCCTTTGTCAAAGATAAGGTCTCCATCAGTTCAGTTCAGTTGCTCAGCCGTGTCCGACTCTGCGACCCCATGAATTGCAGCACGCCAGGCCTCCCTGTCCATCACCAACTCCCGGAGTTCACTCAAACTCATGTCCGTCGAGTCGGTGATGCCATCCAGCCATCTCATCCTCTGTTGTCCCCTTCTCCTCCTGCCCCCAATCCCTCCCAGCATCAGAGTCTTTTCCAATGAGTCAGCTCTTTGCATGAGGTGGCCAAAGTATTGGAGTTTCAGCTTTAGCATCAGTCCTTCCAAAGAACACCCAGGACTGATCTCCTTTAGAATGGACTGGTTGGATCTCCTTGCAGTCCAAGGGACTCTCAAGAGTCTTCTCCAACACCACAGTTCAAAAGCATCCATTATTTGGTGCTCAGCTTTCTTCACAGTCCAACTCTCACATCCATACATGACCACTGGAAAAACCATAGCTTTTACTAGATGGAACTTTGCTGGCAAAGTAATGTCTCTGCTTTTGAATATGCTATCTACATTGGTCATAACTTTCCTTCCAAGGAGCAAGTGTCTTTTAATTTCATGGCTGCAATCCCCATCTGCAATGATTTTGGAGCTCAAAAAATAAAGGCTGCCACTGTTTCCCCATCTATTTGCCATGAACTGATGGGACCAGATGCCATGATCTTAGTTTTCTGAATGTTAAGCTTTAAGCCAACTTTTTCACTCTCCTCTTTTACTTTCATCAAGAGGCTTTTTAGTTCCTCTTCACTTTCTGCCATAAGGGTGGAGTCACCTGCATATCTGAGGATATTGATATTTCTCCTGGCAATCTTGATTCCAGCTTGAGCTTCTTCCAGCCCAGCGTTTCTCATGATGTACTCTGAATAGAAGTTAAATAAGCAGGGTGACAATATACAGCCTGGAAATACTCCTTTTCCTATTTGGAATCAGTCTGTTGTTCCATGTCTAGTTCTGACTGTTGCTTCCTGACCTGCATATAGGTTTCTCAAGAGGCAGGTCAGGTGGTCTGCTATTCCCATATCTTTCAGAATTTTCCACAGTTTATTGTGAGATACCAAGGGAACATTTCATGCAAAGATGGGCTTGATAAAGGACAGAAATGGTATGGACCTAACAGAAACAGAAGATATTAAGAAGAGGTGGCAAGAATACACAGAAGAACTGTACAAAAAAGATCTTCACGATCAAGATAATCACAATGGTGTGATCACTGACCTAGAGCCAGACATCCTGGAATGTGAAGGCAAGTGGGCCTTAGAAAGCATCACTGCAAACAAAGCTAGTGGAGGTGATGGAATTCCAGTTGAGTCATTTCAAATCCTGGAAGATGATGCTGTGAAAGTGTTGCACTCAATATGCCAGCAAATTTGGAAAACTCAGCAGTGGCCACAGGACTGGAAAAGGTCAGTTTTCATTCCAATCCCAAAGAAAGGCAATGCCAAAGAATGCTCAAACTACCGCACAATTGCCCTCATCTCACACACTAGTAAAGTAAGGCTCAAAATTCTCCAAGCCAGGCTTCAGCAATATGTGAACTGTGAACTTCCTGATGTTCAAGCTGGTTTTAGAAAAGGCAGAGGAACCAGAGATCAAATTGCCAACATCCTCTGGATCATGGAAAAAGCAAGAGAGTTCCAGAAAAAGATCTATTTCTGCTTTATTGACTATGCCAAAGCCTTTGACTGTGTGGATCACAATCAACTGTGGGAAATTCTGAAGGAGATGGGAATACCAGACCCCCTAACCTGTGCACTGCTTTTACTGAATCCCATAGGTTTTGGGTTGTTGTGTTTTCATTTTCATTTGTTTCTATGCATATTTTGATTTCTTCTGTGATTTGTTGGTTATTCAGAAGCGTCTTGTTTAGCCTCCATATGCTTGTATTTTTAATAGTCTTTTTCCTGTAGTTGACATTTAATCTTATCACACTGTGATCAGAAAAGATGCTTGAAATGATTTCAATTTTTTTGCATTAACCAAGGCTAGATTTATGGCCCAGGATGTGATCTATCCTGGAGAAGGTTCCGTGTGCACTTGAGAAAAAGGTGAAATTCATTGTTTTTGGGTGAAATGTCTGATAGATATCAATTATGTCTAACTGGTCCATTGTATCATTCAAAGTTTGTGTTTCCTTGCTAATTTTCTGTTTAGTTTATCTATCCATAGGTGTGAGTGGGGTATTAAAGTCTCCCACTATTATTGTGTTACTGTTAATTTCCCCTTTCATACCTGTTAGCATTTGCCTTACATATTGGGGTGCTCCTATGTTGGGTGCATATATATTTATAATTATTATATCTTCTTCTTGGATTGATCTTTGATCATTATGTAATGTCCTTCTTTGTCTCTTTTCACGGCCTTTATTTCAAAGTCTATTTTATCTGATATGAGTATTGCTACTCCTGCTTTCTTTTGGTCTCCATTTGCATGAAATATCTTTTTCCAGCCCTTCACTTTCAGTCTATATGTGTCCCTTGGTTTGAGATGAGTCTCTTGTAGACGGCATATATAGGGGTCTTGTTTTTGTATCCATTCAGCCAGTCTTTGTCTTTTGGTTGGGGCATTCAACCCATTTACATTTAAGTAATTATTGGTAAATATGATCCCATTGCAATTTACTTTGTTGTTTTGGTTTCAAGTTTATAAACCTTTTCTGTACTTCCTGTCTAGAGAAGATCCTTTAGCATTTGTTGAAGATCTGGTTTGCATCTACCCTAGTTTTACCATGTCTCTAAAAGTGATATCAAGTCATATGGAGCCTCATAGCCAACATGTCCAAACTCTTATTCTTGACAGGACAGAAATGTCCCCAAAAGAATTCAGACTCTATTAGATGTGGTGCATCTGCCTCACTTGGTTTATCTAGACTTTCAGGGAAGCAACTCTATATCCTGTCTGTACCACCTCCCTCCTCCAGATACAATCAGTTCTTTTAATATATTCCTTGTTAAATTAAGGAATCCTTTCCGATTTGTCTTTAATTTACCTTTTTCTACTTCAAGAGATTATTCCCTTGGAGAATTGCTTAACTAAGCCAGTTTTTATTGAATCAATGTTTCAGAGTTTATAGACATAAGAATGTGCCTTTTTGGGAGTCTTCATATTCCTAAAACAGAAGGAACTATTTACTTGTATTATAGATCTGCATGTCCCTTCTTCATCCTTCAAGTTATACACATTTTAATGTATTCCAGCCCTGTTTAATTTGTATATTCATGATACTTTATTATATTTTTGATATGCAGACCACACATTAAGCTCCACAAGGAGGATGATATATCATGACTCTTTGATATCATTATAGGTGTTTAATAAACATTTGAAGATGAATAATCAAAACAATAATTAGAGGTGAAAAGAAGGGGAGCCACATTTTACAGGCTGGAAAGATGGCGAAGTATAAGAATATTTTATAGTTGTCAGAGATCCTCATAGGGCCCCTGTGCTGGACAAGGAGGAAGGATGGAGAAGATGGGGTTGGAATTTAGTAATATAGGCACATGATATCATGACAATTATTTGAATGGAGAGTAATAGGAGATATATATATATATATATATATATATATATATATATATATATATTATTTGCTTTGGGAAGAAGTATGAATGCAAATTAAAAACACAAAATTGTATCCTTATAAATTAGTTATTTAAAAAATCACTTCTCTCCAAAAGCAATTAGTTTGTTTGCAGTTTTTGTTTCTCTGACTTCATTTTTTAGAAGACCTCAGAGTTTCTGCACTTTCTGCCCATTCAGAGCTTGTAAAAATGTGTCAAGTATTCTTCTAAAATTTCAAGGCAATGCAAATCCATTCTCCTCCCAAAATTTCTTTGTTCTTATTCCCAGTTATATCCGGTCCCATCACTTCATGGCAAATAGATGGGGAAACAATGGAAACAGTGAGAGACTTTATTTTGGGGGGCTCCAAAATCACTGCAGATAGTTATTGCAGCCATGAAATTAAAAGATGCTTGGTCTTTGGAAGAGAAGCTATGACCAACCTAGATAGCATATTAAAAAGCAGAGACATTACTTTACCAACAAAGGTCCATGCTTTTGGAACTGTGGTGTTGGAGAAGACTCTTGAAAGTCCCTTGGACTGCAAGGATATCCAACCAGTCCATCCTAAAGGAAATCAGTCCTGAATATTCATTGGAAGGACTGATGCTGAAGCTGTAACTCCAGTACTTTGGCCACCTGATGCGAAGAACTGACTCCTTGGAAAAGATCCTGATGCTGGGAAAGATTGAAGGTGGGAGGAGAAGGGGACAACAGAGGATGAGATGGTTGGATGGCATCACCAACTTGATGGACATGAGTTTGAGTAAACTCCGGGAGTTGGTGATGGATGGGGAAGCCTGGCGTGCTGCAGTCCATGGGGTTGCAAAGAGTCGGACATGACTGAGTGACTGAACTGATACTGATATCTTTAATTATTTCTCCTATCCTTCCTAATTCAACATTTTTACATTGAAAACAAATTATAAGATTGTATATGTTAATATATAGAGATTATTGCTATACTATAAATTTGTATTTGGATAAAAATAAAAATCCAAAACATTTCCATATATTGTTATAGGTACATGCATCTATCGGAGATGTCAAAAACACATACAGGAAGAATGATACTAGCTATAGGATAATATTTAGCTCTGGAGCAATTCCCTGCATTCTCCAAACATTCCCAGCAATTTAAGCCAGTGTTCTAAAAATTTAGGGTCATAGAAAAGGCAGAAGGGTGTGTTTTAAACATGAAGATTCCTGGGCTTCAGAAACTTTGATGCAGCATGCCTGGGTTACGGTTGACAGATATGTACTTGAAAAAGAATCCCACAGGATGCAGTTGCAGGTGATATAGAGGACCATCCTAAATTGGAACATGTGAAGCTGGCAGGTAGGTAGAGTAGATGGAAACTCAGGTGAAAGGGTCAGGGTTAAGACAGGATTGGCTGTCATTGGTTTATAGACAGAGTTCATGCCTCGGAAGTGGTTGGGAGTATCTGAGGGAGGGTGCAGAGAGAGAAGAGTGGTGGTCCAAGGATAGAAAGACAAAGTGCAAGAGGGAGAAAGAGAAGTCTCCCTAGGAACAGCCAAGATATGGCTGGAGAGAGCACACCATGATATGATATAGAAGTGAAGATGGCAGAGTTCAAGAAGGAGGTGCCCAGCAGGCCAAATGAAACAAAACCAGGAAAGGGAAGACCTAAAAAATGTTCATCGTTTGTATAGTCTAACTCAGGCACTACAATGGTTGTTCTCAAAAGGTAGTGTTATCACTGTATTTCCAGGCACCTGATGCATTGTAAATATTTGGTAAACTAAACTGAATAATCAAGGGAGGCTGCCATATGAGTTTTAAAGACCTCACCTATAGCTCAGTTCCATTAAGTAACTTCATTAGGAGAAACAAATGTTACATGGATGTAACCATCCACAATGGAGAATTAATTGTAACTAGGTCAATAAAACTCTTATTTTTGTTTTGTTTTGAGCCATCTGCTAAGATGTGGTAATGACATTTAAAAAACAGTACCCAACCTTTGTGTGTGATGCTATTCTGGACAATGTAATTTTACCAGTAATTAAAAATAAAATAAAGCTAAGACCTTCAAAATCTTTAAGCTTAGGTTTTTCCCTTATAAATGATCTTTCATGATCATTTATAGAAATGTATTTAGTCATGAGAAGGAAAAAAACACATTAAAGAAGGTAAATGACTCTCTACAAATGCCTAAGTGCTGGTTGCTAAGACAACTGCTGGGGTTTATTGAATACAGAGCAAAAAAATCAATCAGAAATCATTGGAAGAACTTGCATGGGTACATAAAACATTTCTGCCTCATAATTGCAGGAAATTTCCTACCTCTGTGTACCACATGAAAAGGGTTTGTGTTTGTGTCAGTCAGCAGAATTCCAAGGAAAGTTGCCTTCTTGATGTGTTCTCACCATTTTAATTCCCTTCCATAACATGACCTTCTCAACACCCAAGTAATTTATTAATATTACAGTGGTAAAAAAAAAAAAAAAAAAGTAGCCCATTACCTGCCTCTTTTGTCCCAATGTCACTTAATTCTTGGCTCCCAAGAATGGCTCCCATTCTTCGTTTCTTTGAATCAAACAGTTTTCAGGTTTATGTATAGAAGTCATTTACATCTGTGTAGCAGCTTCTTCCCCCACGTGGCATATGCTTGACTTGTCAAGAAAACACAAGGAGGGAGGGATGGTCTCAGGAAGCTACCCTGCCAATCTCTCCCAGATTTCCTTTCTTTCTCTCTCAGGGAATCTATTATTCTCTATTCCTAGCTTTCTGAGGTGCTAAGACGACTAAGAAAAGATTGCCAAGTTTTTCAGACTTTTGAGTGGAAAACATTGTTAAGTTTATGGAATAGAGAGAAGCCCTACGAATGAAATAAAAGATCAAGGGTAGCCACATACACCAGACATCAGCTGTATGACCTTCTCATAGCAGCTGCAAGAACTTAGTAGGAGGGTTCTTATGGTCATTGGGTGATAGCCTTTAGTCTAATGAGCTCACTAATCTCATAAGGAAATGATCAGTCTCTCAGACTGGACTGTGCATAGTTCATTTATGAGATGCCAAGTAACAGAGTGACCCATTGAGAAGATCTCTGCTTCTCTAATCTGTGCTACCCACTCCCCACAGATTAATCCCAAAGTGCCTCCTTCAGAACAGTGTTTTTCAAATTTTAGTGGGTTGAGGCACGTTAGTGGATCCTAGCATATATTTAGTGAGTTGAAACATGAAAAGAAAAAAGATGAAAAATAATAGAAAAGAGGATAGCATCAGAACAAATATCATCTAATAAGGGTAAATGTGTATTGTGAAACTTTCATTTCATTCTCTTCTTATGTAGGTATGCACTGGATTGCTAGATTGGATACATTTCTGGTTCTGACCAGAAAGGTTAGAAAGCCAGACTCGTCCTTGCTGAGAATTCCTCAGTGATCTCTTTTGTATACAAAAAAAAAAAAAGAAAAAATTCCAACTCCTTTACTCAAAGGCTGGAATTGTCCCCCAAATCCACTGTACTTCCATAACATTATGCTGGGTTCCAACTTTTTCACTCATTGTCCTCCCAGTGTACCTCTCAGGATCCTTACTCCACTGTGCCCTTTATTCATAATGTTTCTTCTCCTCTTAATGGCTTTCATATTCTACTCTCCTTTTGGAACCATTCGAAACTTATCTTTTCATTTAACCATACGATTGCTAGTTCCTTTCATCACTCACCTCTTCCTGGCTGTTCTGCTCATTTCCATATATTCTCTCTCTGTTCCCTCTGCATTGCTCTTTATCCATCTCCCATCCCACTTCATTCCCACACCTCCTGCCGACAACCTGTGTCTGCCTCATTCCCTCTGTTGCTTTCCTCTTAGCATGCACCTCCAGCTTATCATATCCTCATTATCCTATTTTATTGTTGTTTATAATTCCTGCTCTCTTGTGTATATTTCTGTCTCCCCACTTGACTGAAAGCAACTGGAGCCTGTGAACTTGAACTGTGGATCATAGTTTTTCCGTATCCCTTATAATGTCTGGCATGGTGCAGGATATATAGCACGTGCTCAGTAAAAAAAAAAAAAAAAAAAAAGCCTTGACTTAATAAATCAGTCATGGCCATTGAAGCCTCTCCTCTTATGCAGTGGCCCCTGCCAGAGTCACCCCCAGCCATGACCTCCTCCACACCCCTTCCCCAACCCTACAAGGCGGGCTTGTGTGCTGTGGGCCAGACTCAGGAGCAGATGCTTATAGGTGGCTCCCATACACACAGCTGAGCCCCAGGAGCCATGCAACTAAGGAAGAAGAGATGAAATCTTTCCTCACGGCTACACAAACAATGGATTTACAGCCCAGCAACTGGCTTTGTACACTCAGCACCTGCAGAATGTCTGAATGGACAATGAATGCTCCTGCAGCTGAGACAGGTCTAGCTTTAGCAGCTGTGGACTTTACAGGCATGTACATATGGATGTTGGACCAGGCCAAAGTCTGAGCTGCCCCCTTAGCACCCATAGTGAGTCCAGATCTATGATTACTGCAATCCTGGGACCTGACTTCAGGGGATCTATGCTGCTGGCTTGGTGAAAACAATGCTCAAGAAATATCCAGGTGGCTCAGTGAGTAAAGAATCCACTTGCAGTACAAGAGACATGTATTCGATCCCTGGATTGGGAAGATCCCCTGGAGAAGGAAGTTGCAACCCACTACAGTGTTCTTGCCTGGAGAAGCCCATGGACAAGAGGAGCCTGGTGGGCTACAGTCCAAGGGGTTGCAAAGAGTTGGACATGACTGAAGTGACTTAGCATGCACGCAAGAAACACCAGGGCCAACTGCCGGCATACAGATAGTGAAGGTGGGAATGAGAGCGCTATCAATAACAGTACAATCTGAGAGCCTGCACAACAGATGAAAAGTGACACAGGAGCACACCTGCACGTGAGCAGCTCAAGAGGAGGAACACTCAGTGGCTTCTGTCCCAGCAGGAGTGCTCCAACCTCACCTAACTCACATCACAGATCAGAAACACAGCCAAGAAACAGATTTGGGAGCTGCTACTCCAAGAACTAGGGAGCAGATCCTGTACAACCATAGAACAATATCCAGTGCAGGCTCTGGTCACCGCAACATCCATCATACCCCCTATCAAGGGGATAATGGACAGCATACACTGAAGAAGAGGTGGCAGACATCTATACTAAAAGCAGCCTTAGCACCAGGAAAAAAAACCCCACACAGGCTACACAGAAATGTCCCTACATAAAAACAGCCCTCCAAGACACAATCTGAGGGTCTGTCATTTGAAAGAAGAACCCCCAGAGCATTTAACCTTGGAGACGAGCAGAGGTGAGTGCAGGAGCTCCATAGGGCTGAGGAAAATGGAGTCCACTCTTAGAGGGCACACACAAGGTCTCATTCACTGGGACCAGCAAAAAGAAGTGCGTACATAGTAACCTGGATGAGACCTACCTAGGGGTCCTGGAGGGTCTCCTGGGAGGTGAGGGTCGGCTGTAGCTTACTGTGGGGGCAAGGAGACTGGAACTGGAGACCCCAGGGAATACTGATCAGTGTGAGCTCTCGAGAAGGTCCCAATTTTTGCACCAAGACCCAGCCCAACCCAGCAACCTACAGCCCCCAGTGCTGGAAAGACTCAAGCCCAATAAAGTAGATAGGAACATAGTGTTACCCATCAGGAGACAGGCTGCCTAAAAGTTGCACTGAGCTCACAGCCATCTCAAATCACACCCCCTGATACCCCCTTCCCCCACAGAGGAACAAGACCTAGCTCCACTCACCGGGGGCAGGTGCCAGTCCCTCCCACCAGGACACCTACCTCACCCCAGGACCAGCCCCAGGACCAACCCCTCATCTGCCAGGGGCCAGACACCAGAAGCAAGAGGAATTGTGATCCTGCAGTCTGTGGAAAGGAAACCACAAACACAGAAAGACAGAAACACAGAAAACAGAGAAATGTGTGCAGATGAAGCAACAAAAATTAAAACCCAAAATAACAACCAAAGGAAGAGAAGATAGCAATCTACCTGAAAAATAATTCAGAGTAATAATGGTAAATATGATTCAAAATCTGAGAAAAAGAATGGAGGCACAGGCCAAGAAGATACCAGAAATGTTTTAAAAAGAGAAGATTTAAAGAACAAACAGAGGTGAACAACATAATAACTTAAAAATTACCCTAGAAAGAATCAATAGAATAACTGAGGCAGAAGAACGGTAAGTGAGCTGGAAGACAGAATGGTGGACTCACTGCCACAGAGCAGAATAGAGACAAAAGAATGAAAAGAAATGAGGACAGTTACAGAAACCTCTAGGGAGGGAGAGTGTGAGTGTGAGTGTGTGTGTGTAACTGACTCACTTTGCTATACACCTGAAACTAACACAACATTGTAAATCAACTATACTGCAATAAAAATTATTTTTTAAAAACTCAGTCATGATCCCCTCCTTTGTACCAAAATTCTACCCTACTGACTCCAACATTTTTTCCCTAAAGTCTTTTACATTTGAATTGGCTTTTCCATTTCTCAAGTTTTTCCGTCTCTCTCATCTCAGTCGCTTTTATCTACAAAGACTTAATAAAGTAGGCATGAGTCACGATGCTCATTCTTAAAAGACGAGGACATTGAGCCTCAAAGAGGTCTGTAACTGTGACACAGATGGCCACCAGTGTACTTAGAACCAAAACCGAATGCAACCTATTCTGTGCCTGTTATCCGCCCTCCTCCAATGGAAACTTGAAAACAACAATCACGTTGAATAATAATGTGCTCTCAGTGTAAAGCGTTGTATGTAGAGGAAAAGCCCCAAAGAAATAGCAAACAAGGCATATCCTGTTTTATGCAATGAGAGTCGGAACACCATGTTCTAGATCCAAATGCTGGCTGTCTATTTTGCTTCTGTAATTGTGCTTGTATTCTAAGGATGCCACAGAAAGGGGGAGAAAATCCACGTACTCCTAACAGATACTGTGTTGGCTTCCACTGTCGGGTTGACAGTCTTTTCATTTAATTCATCTTAGCAATTAGCTGGGACTCTGTTCTGTGTTACAAGTGATTAACATGTTCTTTTAATGTTAATTTAATAATGTGTTTCTTACCAAGCTGTTCTCCTAAATGCTGGCCCCTCTCGGTTGAGATGACTCGCTCATCTTCCATGTCACATTTATTCCCAACCAGGATAACCTGGGCATTATCCCACGAGTATGTTTTGATTTGAGTTGACCTAAAAAGGAAAAAAGAAAAGGCAAAAAACTGGTCAGAGGAAAGTGTAACAGCATAAAATGAAGGAGAAGAAATATATCCCACAGATGATGGTAACAGCAAAAGATGAAGCCCAAATGCCTGACATTTAGAATTAATTAGTTCAGTGCAAGTCTACCCTTCAGATACTCATTTGGGATCACATGAGTCAAAAATCAGGGGACCTATGGTGGTGTACTGAGAATTCTTCTGGATTTGATGAGGTTAATATTACTACTGCTTCTTCCTTCTCTTCTACTCCACATTCCACAGTACTTTTATAATGGAATGAGTGGCCAACCATCCCAGTTTGCCCAAGATGTTCCCAGTTTTAGCAGTAAAAGTCCTTTGTCCCAAGAAACCCTTTACTTCCAAGAAACCTGAGGTGGCTGGTCACTACAGTCCATCACAGGAAAACCTCATTTTACCATGTTACAATCACAACTTAAAGAGCTAAGACAATTCGGTTAGGAAATATGGGGCCAATTATAATATTAAAAAAAACAGATTATAAGAATTAATATTCTCATGCCTTACATTTTTCAGAGAAAAATGCCAGGTTTGTTAATATCACAATTACAATACAATGAGCTAGTGTTTTAAGTTACCATAAACAGGATGGCTAGAATTCAGAATAAGCTTCCAGTACGGATCATAAGGCTCATAACCAACTTTGGAGTTCCATACTTAGATGATAATTATAATAGTTAATAGTTACAGGTACTGTTTCAAACTCTTTATGAATGTTAACTTAATCCTTAGAGTAACTCAATGGAGATACCATTATGATCTCCAGTTTATAGTTGAGGAAAATGAGGTATAGAGAGGTTAAAAAATTTGCTCAAGACAACTCAGCTAGTAAAGTGGTAAATATGGAAATCAAACCCAGGCAGCATAGTTCTTAAACGCACATCAGTACTACTCATTAAAAGTCTGAGAAGTTAAGTTCTGGTGTATTTGCTGTCATTTCAGAACAGAAGCTGAAAGGAAGCCATGTTCTTTAATCCTCCCTTTTTATTGGCCACGTTCTTATTTGATAACAATTCAAGATAGGTGGGAAAGACACATCACCCAGTGGGTGGTCAAGAGAGAGATCGAAAACCTAAAAAAATGTTGAAAGTTTAATGAAGGGATTTGTAAAGTGTCAAAAAGAGAAGCTTGGTGTGTTCTTACTAGCAACTGTC
Organism: Bubalus kerabau; assembly: GCF_029407905.1. Classification (NCBI taxonomy): domain Eukaryota; kingdom Metazoa; phylum Chordata; class Mammalia; order Artiodactyla; family Bovidae; genus Bubalus; species Bubalus kerabau. Next base: position 22,374,043 of record NC_073641.1, read on the forward strand.
AAATCCTTCAGGATTTTAAAATAGAAAATAGTGGTGAGCTGTTCTCAACTTGAAGAGAGAACGAAAGCCAATAGCTTGAAACTGTAGCAGGAGAGCTTTCAAGGAGATGTCATCACTATTTCTCCCTTCCAAGAAGAAAGGAGAGAGCGAAGAGGCAGACAGGGTCTGATTTCAGAGTACTTCCCTGAACCAAGTACAAGTTTTCAAATGAGATTAAAATATCTGGTGAAAGATACCTTTGGTTCCATGTGAGCATCTCAAGGTGCAACATATTTTATCAGAAAAATCCAGGGATTTTTAATTTCTGATTCTGACACCTAAGTTAATAATATATTCCTCTAGCAACAGTGACATTCAACATGTATCTATCAACTGGGAAAATAAACGCAGACATTCAAAACCTAAACTTTTTCACTTACCTCATCTTATATAAGTGTGGAGTATATGAAAAATGAATTAAGAGTAAATTAAGGTGTAAAAAATATTTTATACCTGGACACATCTTAAATCTCAAGTGGTAACATAACTGTACAAAGAAATTTCAAAGGTTCTTTGAAAGGAACTCTAATCACATTTCTTTAGGTAATTAAAAAAAAGAAAAATTATCCCTTTGCTCATATAGTTCTTATTAGCCAAGGCTTGGCCTATGCCTAGAAAGGGCCTAGGTTGAGAGCCCCTCTGTTAATGGGGAAAGTTCTTATCTTGGCACACAGCTAGAAATAAAATACACAGAATGAGGTTAAGGAGAGCAGTCTCAGGAGAATGTCCTACTTGCAGAAGGGGTGGGGGCTGGTGTGTAAATGGCACAGCCTGCTGAATTTACCAAGGGCGAAGGCTTGCCTGAAAAAATTCAGCCCGGGATAGGGGTGCACTTTTGTGAAGGTTAAAAAAACAAAAGACACGAGCTGATTTTTACTGTTTAACCAGGTTAAAAAAACAAACAAACAAAAAACTTCCCTTGTGGCTCAGATGGCAAAAGTGTCTCCCTACAATGCAGGAGACCTGGGTTCGATCCCCGGGTCGGGAAGATCCCCTGGAGAAGGAAATGGCAACCCACTCCAGTGTTCTTGCCTGAAAAATCCCATGGACAGAGGAGCCTGGTAGGCTACAGTCCATGGGGTCGCAAAGAGTTGCACACGACTGAGTGACTTCACTTTCTTTCACTTGACCAAGTTATGGAATGCTTGCTTTTCCCATTAAATATGTCTGTAGTTCTGCTAACATAATAACTCATGGAGGTCTTAGGATGCCACAGTGATAGACTATACATCTATTCATGCACAATATTCCCTGTTTATACTATATATATATAGTATATATATATGTGTGTGTGTATAATTTGGGGAGGCCATGATTACATCAAACATACCCCTTTCTGTTTGTTCTTATATGAGAAATACTTCACTGTAACCTCTGCAATGTCTTAAATTGACAAGGAAATAATTTAAAATAAACATTTTCTATAATTACCAAGGAATTCTACAGAACCATTATCTTAAAAGCTTAAAGAGCCATTGGAGACCATTTCTCTTTTTAATCAAGTAATAATTATGGTCTGGGCTATCTGTGCTGAGGTGAACAAAACATTAATTTGCCATCAGAGCTGTTTAGTCGAGTAAGATTTGTTTCTGACTAGTTTGGACTTCCTGACAATGCCCACCATCAACAGGGTTCAGTTCAGTTCAGTTGCTCAGTGTCCAACTCTTTGTGACTGCATGGACTGCAGCACGCCAGGCCTCCCTGCCCATCACCAACTCCTGGAGTCTACCCAAACTCATGTCCATCGAGTCGGTAATGCCATCCAACCATCTCATTCTCTGTCGTCCCCTTCTCCTCCTGCCTTTAATCTTGCCCAGCATCAGGGTCTTTTCCAATGAATCAGTTTGCATCAGGTGGCCAAAGTATTGGAGTTTCAGCTTCAGCATCGTCCTTCCAATGAACACTTGGGACTGATCTCCTTTAGGATGGACTGGTTGGATCTCTTTGCAGTCCAAGGGACTCGCAAGAGTCTTCCCCAACACCACAGTTCAAAAACATCAATTCTTCGGTGCTTAGCTTTCTTCACAGTCCAACTCTCACATCCATACATGACCACTGGAAAAACCATAGCCTTGACTAGACAGACCTTTGTTGGCAAAGTAATGCCTCTGCTTTTTAATATGCTGTCTAGGTTGGTCATAACTTTCCTGCCAAGGAGTAAGTGTCTTTTAGTTTCATGGCTGCAGTCACCATCTGCAGTGATTTTGGAGCCCAAAAAAATAAAGTCTGACACTGTTTCCACTGTTTCCCCATCTATTTGCCATGAAGTCGTGGGACCGGATGCCATGATCTTCTTTTTCTGAATGTTGAGCTTTAAGCCAACTTTCTCACTCTCCTCTTTCACTTTCATCAAGAGGCTATGTAGTTCTTCGCTTTCTGCCATAAGGGTGGTGTCATCTGCTTATCTGAGGTTACTGATATTTCTCCCATGGCAATCCTGATTCCAGCTTGTGCTTACTCCAGCCCACAGAGTAGCTTTAGGCAAAGTCCAGTCACCAGCTACAGGGGATCAGAACCATACTGACTGATTCATAAACTACCACATATCATAGAATCTAAGCAGCATGGATTATAAGATAAACATTATTTAATGAATGGCCCAGAACAAAAAGAAGCAGCCAATGAAACTATGATACAATGCTTTAATAATAGTCCTGCTAGACAAACTTGTCACTCACATCAGCGTCTTGTTACTTTGAAAATTTTTTTCATGTATTCTGAGGGATTTAGTAAATTTTTCTATCTTTAGTTGCTTTGTTCATGATACTTTGTTTATGAGAGATGACCATCCCATGACTGTTTAATAAGAAAGGTCAACATATCCTTTTGCTTGTGGGTATCTTCCCTTAAGACCTGTAGAGCACTAGATTGTTGCTTTACAGGAAAATATGAAATGATAGTCATTACTCCAAAGTGAGTATTTGCATTCCTAGTATAAAACTGATACCCCTTCTTTCATACACAATAACTTTCTACCCACGTCCTAATAATCCCACCACTCAGTTGGCAATATACACAACTATGACCAAGTTAGCACACGTGTAGGCAGTGGAATCTATTTTTCATAAAGCATCAGCAATTATAATAAGCCATTAATTACAAGACACATCCCGATTTCAGATGTGTTAAAATATGAATAGTTCTGCGTCTTACATTCTGTAACGCACTGTTGTTTTCTCAGTATTTCTTTTATGAAGACCTAGGTTGAAATAAGAGCTTGTATCATTCCTTTAGCTCAGGAAAACATGGAGATGAGAAAATATAAACCCCATGAGCTGAGAAAGCCCCAGAGCTGTATTTCATCTAGAGAATAATATGAATTAAGGTCAGAAGAATGTGGGGATGATAATCCAGTCCCCATGCCTTCCAACTCAGAATCCTAACAGTTTATTCAGTTTATTTAAAAGAAGGCACTAATACTAAGTGGATATAGGAAAGTCACACTGTATTCTTTAGCTTCAGCATCTTCACCTATAAAATGAGGCTACCACATTTTGCATTTACTTTCTGGGGCTGTTGTAAGACAAATGTGGTTGAGGTAGGATCATGCTCTACTTTCTAAGTTGCAAACGTCTTTTTACAAATATAAAACACTGTTAGTCCCAGCTTGGGCAGTCAGTTCTTTTTCTTTCTAAATCCACCTCAACTCATCCCTTATAATTTCTATCATCTAAACAATAATTTGACTTTTCTTAATTGAAGAAAAGTTGTCTTGTCTTTCCTCATCTCAAATCTTGTCTCCAGTTCGTATCTTGAGGCTGAGGTCCTAGACAAATACATTTCTAACTGGCAGTAAACAGTCTTTTTTGGTGTGTCTGTTAGGAGCATGACACATGTCTATTTAGTGAATTATTCTTTCATGTGAAATTTCTGTGTATCTACTTTTTCAGTCATTTACTGTATTTTGCAAAATTTCTTATTTGGGAATGGGTTTTTATCACCTCATTAGGGACTGTCTTATTTCCTTGTCTATTAGAGAGACAGTTTTAAAGAAAGTGGCTGTCACAAAATAATATACATGTGAAAAGATGATTTATTTCTGAATCGCTGCAAAAGATCCTTTGGGGTTTACTGTTAATCTCAGCAAGATTAATGGACTCAAAAGCAATATGCTGGTCACCATGGTTACCTGACAAATGGCAATTAACTCAGACCTTACCAGTAACCAGATGATGGTTACTATATTAAAAAAAAAAATCTGTTATCTATCTTTAAGTTAAAAACAAAACAATAACCCCTCTCTATATATTGTCTTATTTTTATATGTTTTCTCTATATATATGTAGAAAAAGAGGATTTGGGGTTTTTTTCCTTTTGTTTTATATTATCAGGCAGAGGGAGATGAGATTTTCATATTTTACACATAAATGACTGAACGCTGCACAGAATAAAATAATTTAGGAGAGTTATAAACAAAGAAACCAAATTCCTATAATATCTCTATTTCATCTCCTTTGTTCTGCGTGTATAAATAATTTCCTATGAGTTCAATCTGTTTTCATAAAGAAGAGACTCTTATTAGTCATAATGTTCTGAAAAACACTCCACAGAATGTGCCTCAGTAATCCAAAAAGCAGTTATCGCGTAGGGTCTGAGAACATGTTCAGCTCTTTCCTCGCAGTGAATCTCAGCCAGACCTTAACAGCAGCCCTGTCCTTCATTCTGGCAGCTCAGAGTTCCCCTCAGCATTCATTTCCCTTATTCTCCTCAACATTTAGGAGCCTCAGCCTTCCACATCTCAGCAGACTTCAAATTGTTATGGAATTTCCCAGTCTGCTACTGCTCATCACATAGAATTGTCCCTTCTGTTACATTCCCACTAACTTAATCACTTATTTATCCACTTATTCTCAACCTTGGAGAGCTGTTAAAAATTACTTCAACCTGGAACAATTAAATCAGAACCTTTAGGGACATTGTCATAGGCATTTAAAAAATAATCTCTCCAGGTGATTTCTGTGTATGACTGTATGGCTCTCCTCCCATACCTGCTTTAGTTTTTAAAATAATCTGTTTCTTTACTTCCCATCTAATACCTAAAGTGTTTGCAGGTGGTTTACAGAGGTACATACAGCAATACAAGGTATATACAAAATAAATTTTAAAATGAGTAAGTGGCAGTAAGGAAACAAAAACAGGAACATGATAAAACTTAATGATTTATGTATGCTGTAAAAGTTAAGTGGTAGTTTAAGAAGTCAAGTCAGGCTTTGCATATGTACATTAACTCCTTTAAGGAGTTATAAAAGTAAATGCTAAAAAAGCACCTTCAAATAAATTTTCTCCAATATTTTTATAAAGAAATGGGTTTATAGTTTTTGATAAGATTGCTATATTCTCATTAAATATTCTAATAAGAGAAAAAGCTAAAGCAAAAATAAAAATTATCAGAAATCTCACTACCCCCAGATAATCACCACTAACATCTTGGTGAAAATCCTAGAGTACACTGTAGTACTGAACTCACTGAGTCATGACCTCCTTCCTTGGAGGTAGGTTCTTTTTCCCTGCACCTCCCTGGCTTTGGACTGGGCCAAGCACATTGCTTTGGTCAATGGAATATGAGGAGATTTGATGTGAGCCACTGGTGAGCAAGAGGCACAGAGGCCTTGTGAGTTTCATCAGCCCTCTTGTATTCTTGACAGAGTGTGGTCCACTGGAGAAGGGAATAGCAAACCACTTCAGTATTCTTGCCTTGAGAACCCCATGAACAGTATGAAAAGGCAAAATGATAGGATACTGAAAGAGGAACTCCCCAGGTCATAGGTGCCTAATATGCTACTGGAGATCAGTGGAGAAATAACTCCAGAAAGAATGAAGGGATGGAGTCAAAGCAAAAAGAATACCCAGCTGTGGATGTAACTGGTGATAGAAGCAAGGTCCGATGCTGTAAAGAGCAATATTGCATAGGAACCTGGAATGTCAGGTCCATGAATCAAGGCAAACTGGAAGTGGTCAAACACGACATGGCAAGAGTGAATGTCGACATTCTAGGAATCAGCAAACTAAAATGGACTGGAATGGGTGAATTTAACTCAGATGACCATTATATCTACTACTGTGGGCAGGAATCCCTCAAAAGAAATGGAGTAGCCATCATGGTCAACAGAAGAGTCCGAAATGCAGTACTTGGATGCAATCTCAAAAACGACGGAATGATCTCTGTTTGTTTCCAAGGCAAACCATTCAATATCACAGTAATCCAAGTCTATACCCCAACCAGTAACGCTGAAGAAACTGAAGTTGAACAGTTCTATGAAGACCTACAAGACCTTTTAGAACTAACACCCAAAAAAGATGTCCTTTTCATTATAGGGGACTGGAATGCAAAAGTAGGAAGTCAAGAAACACCTGCAGTAACAGGCAAATTTGGCCTTGGAATACGGAATGAAGCAGGGCAAAGACTAATAGAGTTTTGCCAAGAAAATGCACTGGTCATAACAAACACCCTCTTCCAACAACACAAGAGAAGACTCTATACATGGACATCACCAGATGGTCAACACCGAAATCAGATTGATTATATTCTTTGCAGCCAAAGATGGAGAAGCTCTATACAGTCAGCAAAAACAAGACCAGGAGCTGACTGTGGCTCAGACCATGAACTCCTTATTGCCAAATTCAGAGTTAAATTGAAGAAAGTAGGGAAAACCACTAGATCATTCAGGTATGACCTAAATCAAATCCCTTATGATTATACAGTGGAAGTGAGAAATAGATTTAAGGGCCCAGATCTGATAGATAGAGTGCCTGATGAACTATGGAATGAGGTTCGTGACATTGTACAGGAGACAGGGATCAAGACCATCCCCATGGAAAAGAAATGCAAAAAAGCAAAATGGCTGTCTGGGGAGGCCTTACAAATAGCTGTGAAGAGAAGAGAAGTGAAAAGCAAAGGAGAAAAGGAAAGATATAAACATCTGAATGCAGAGTTCCAAAGAATAGCAAGAAGAGATAAGAAAGCCTTCTTCAGCGATCTGTGCAAAGAAATAGAGGAAAACAACAGAATGGGAAAGACTAGAGATCTCTTCAAGAAAATTAGAGATACCAAGGGAACATTTCATGCAAAGACGGGCTCGATAAAGGACAGAAATGGTATGGACCTAACAGAAGCAGAAGATATTAAGAAGAGATGGCAAGAATACACAGAAGAACTATACAAAAATATCCTTACGACCCAGATAATCACGATGGTGTGATCACTCACCTAGAGCCAGACATCCTGGAATGTGAAGTCAAGTGGGCCTTAGAAAGCATCACTAGGAACAAAGCTAGTGGAGGTGACGGAATTCCAGTTGAGCTGTTTCAAATCCTGAAAGATGATGCTGTGAAAGGGCTGCACTCAATACGCCAGCAAATTTGGAAAACTCAGCAGTGGCCACAGGACTGGAAAAGGTCAGTTTTCATTCCAATGCCAAAGAAAGGCAATGCCAAAGAATGCTCAAACTACCGCACAACCACACTCATTTCACACGCTAGTAAAGTAATGCTCAAAATTCTCCAAGCCAGGCTTCAGCAATACGTGAACCGTGAACTTCCTGATGTTCAAGCTGGCTTTAGAAAAGGCAGAGGAACCAGAGATCAAATTGCCAACATCCGCTGGATCATCGAAAAAGCAAGCGAGTTCCAGAAAAACATCTACTTCTGCTTTATTGACTGCCAAAGCCTTTGACTGTGTGGATCACAATCAACTATGGAAAATTCTGAAAGAGATGGGAATACCAGACCACCTGATCTGCCTCTTGAGAAATCTGTATGCAGGTCAGGAAGCAACACTTAGAACTGGATATGGAACAACAGACTGGTTCCAAATAGGAAAAGGAGTACGTCAAGGCTGTATATTGTCACCCTGCTTATTTAACTTCTATGCAGAGTACATCATGAGAAACGCTGGACTGGAAGAAACACAAGCTGGAATCAAGATTGCCAGGAGAAATATCAATAACCTCAGATATGCAGATGACACCACCCTTATGGCAGAAAGTTAAGAGGAACTCAAATGCCTCTTGATGAAAGTGAAAGTGGAGAGTGAAAAAGTTGGCTTAAAGCTCAACATTCAGAAAAAGAAGATCATGGCATCCGGTCCCATCACTTCATGGGAAATAGATGGGGAAACAGTTGAAACAGTGTCAGACTTTATTCTTCTGGGCTCCAAAATCACTGCAGATGGTGAGTGCAGCCATGAAATTAAAAGACGCTTACTTCTTGGAAGGAAAGTTATGACCAACCTAGATAGCATTTTCAAAAGCAGAGACATTACTTTGCCAACAAAGGTTCGTCTAGTCAAGGCTATGGTTTTTCCTGTGGTCATGTGTGGATGTGAGAGTTGGACTGTGAAGAAGGCTGAGCGCCGAAGAATTGATGCTTTTGAACTGTGGTGTTGGAGAAGACTCTTGAGAGTCCCTTGGACTGCAAGGAGATCCAACCAGTCCATTCTGAAGGAGATCAGCCCTGGGATTTCTGTGGAAGGAATGATGCTAAAGCTGAAACTCCAGTACTTTGGCCAACTGATGTGAAGAGTTGACTCATTGGAAAAGACTGATGCTGGGAGGGATTGGGGGCAGGAGGAGAAGGGGACGACAGAGGATGAGATGGTGGATGGCATCACTGACTCGATGGACGTGAGTCTGAGTGAACTCTGGGAGTTGGTGATGGACAGGGAGGCCTGTCGTGCTTCGATTCATGGGGTCGCAAAGAGTCGGAGACGACTGAGCGACTGAACTGTACTGAACTTGTATTCTTGCTCTTCATTGTGGCAGGAACCCATCCTAGGAAGGGGGCTTCTCTGCTAGCCTGTCACAGGAGGGAGAAGCCAGGAGCAGCCCAGCTGAGTTCCACAGAGATCAGCATATTTCAGCCAAACCTAGAAGAGCCCATCATTCCTTTCCAAGTCCATCTTTTGCTCCCTACCCTCGTCCCAACTTTGATACAGCCTTATTAATTTCTTTGAAATTTTCAAACATGCTACAGTTTCCAACAAGTAGGAGCTATCACTATGGATGGCTCTAGATTTTGCAAGGCCTAAAACTAATAAAAATGTGAGGTCCGATTTAAGGGGAAAAATGCAAATTAGAAATATGGATGGTCAGAATGACCATCTTTAAAAAGTCTGTAAATAGCAAATGCTAGAGAGGGTGTGGAGAAAAGGAAAACTGTTCACACCGTTGGTGGGAATGTAAATTGATGCAGCCACTATGGATAATAGTATGGATATTCCTCAAAAAACTAAAAATAGATTTGCCATATGATCCAGCAATACCCTGACAAAACTGTAACTCGAAAAAGTACATGCATCATTATGTTCACAGCAGCACTATTTACAATAGCTAAGGCGTGGAAACACCTAAATGTCCATTGTCAGATGAATGGATGGAATGGAATACTACTCAGCCATAAAAGGAACAAAATAATGCCATTTGCAGCAACATGGATGGACCTAGAGATTATCATACCAAGAGAAGCCAGAAAGAGAAAGACAAAATACCTCATGATACCATTTATCTACATTTATAATGTAGATACAATTATCTACATTTATATGTAGAATCTAAAATGTTACACAAATGACATTATTTATGAAACAGAATCAGACCCACAGATTTAGAGAACAGACTTACGGTTGCCAAGGGGGAGTGAAGTGGGGAAGGGAAGGGCTGGGAGTTTGGGATTAGCAGATACAAACTATTACATGTAGAATGGATAGATAGCAGGTCCTACTGTGGAGCACATGGAAATGTATTCAATATTCTGTGAATATGGGTAAGCCATAGTGGAAAAGAAAAAGCAAGAATTACAGATTTAGGTACAGGGCAATCTGTAGCAGATGCTGTTGGTTCTCTGCTCATATTCCCCAGGCCTTGCCACTTCTTTGCTTGCTAGCTCACTTCCAACTGCCAGTGTCTGCAGCTCTTTGCTTTAAAATCTTCTCTGAAGCAAGGGAAGACCACTCTGCCCGCCAGGGAAAGTCAGATGTAACAGAGAAAGAGCACGCCCCAGGAACAGGCCTCAGCCAAGTGACAGACAGGAACTGGTGTCTAACTAGTGCGCGTCCCTTGCTCCTCAGGCTGCTGCCACACCAATTCCCAGATTTTCAAGCATAATGGTAGAAACACCATTTACTGGTGGCCTTCCCATCCCCAGCTCACTTTCCCACTAAGAAAGTACTGTTTCTTACACTTTCTGAGTAAAAAAACTATTGTATACAAATTCCCCTCTCCAAGCCTGCTTCGGGAGGAACCCCAACTAAGACGCTTGGAAGACGCTTGTCCAGGTAAGGGGCCAAAGCTTCTGGCAAGGTTCTGGAGTTGGCAGTACTGGCTTGTAAGTGCTGATTATGAAATATCTAGAACTTCTGTGGGTTGGTTTTTAAACCTTACCTCTGACAATGACTATGATGGGTGCATTTATACCATGGAAATTGGTGAATTAAATCAGAAGTTTTTCTTAGTTTTTGCTTTTACTTTTTTCTAAGAATCTGTTTACTGGCACACCATAGAATTTAAGCTTCCTTATTTTTGCAAGAAATCCACCTGTTGCTATCACACGTGCCGCTGTCTAAAACACACTTACAGCCCCTGTGTCAGGCTCTGTCGTCCTCTTCCATCTTGTCTCAGCACACAGCCTCTCTGGATTAGGCGCCCGTCACACGGGGACCCCACCCCCTATTTCTCACTCACTAGGACCTTCTCCTTGCCTGTATCCCTCCTAGACCACAATGGGCAGGGTCCCTGACTGTTCTGTTCACCACTGAGCATTCAGGAAAATGTGTGGCACATAGAGAGGTCTCAGACAGTAACTGTAAATCCATGGTCAAATGAATGAGTGAATGATAGACCGAATGTGGCAAAAATGCCTAAGAAATCCAGTAAGTTCAGAATATCAGCACAGAATAAAAACAGCACAGGAGGAGAATCACCACTCTATGTGATGCCAGTGTCCCCTGCCCCCCATCCCTTCCAGGACTCAGTGCTGGCAGAGTTCTTCCACGGTCTGTGCCATCCTGACTGTGGAACGGAAAGCAAGTGTCAGCCCCTCCACAGTCATCTGTGTGATAGCTGTTCATTCCAGCCTGCAGAAATCATGGTGTCCTTTCTGCTCTACACCAAGAGTCAGGATGAGGATGCTCAGGGAGTAACTTAGCACTTCAGCACCATGGAGTGGTTGCCTTGGAGGGCCCTAGTCCAGCTCCTTCATTTGATAGATGACAAGGCTGAGACTCGAGACGTGGAGTGACATCCTAATGGGGATGAAGCAGTTACGAGGGGGCTGATGAGAGTCTGCATGCCAAGACTCTCCATGCCTCCTCTTCTACAACATGCTGTCCACTTCCACAGGGAAAAGCAGTGACTGCATTCTACTGATTAGGAAGAGGCTCATAGGCTAAACACTTGATCACTTTTAAAAAGAAGAAATAATATGTCTCCCAAGGAACCAAAATACTTCAAAGGAGTATATCATATGTTACCATTTGTATGTGGACTGTAATTTTTAAAAAAAAAAAAAACATGATACAAATGAATTGATTTCAAAACAGAAATAGACACACAGATATAGCAAACAAACTATGGGTGCCAAAGGCGAATTGCGGGGGTGAGGGATGAATCAGGAATTTGGGATTAACATACACATGCTACTATATATAAAATAGATAACCAACGAGGACCTACTGTACAGCACAGCGAACTCAACTACAACCTATATGAGGAGAAAAGCCTGAAAAAGAATGAATATATGTTTAACTGAATCACTTTCCTGTCCACTGGAAACTAAGAAATACTATAATTTAAAAAATATGTTTCACACACAACAAGCACATACACACAAGTGCATTCCAACCTTTTTCCTGGTACATATAAAACAATAACATTTGTAGGAAGCAGTAGGGGAATATGGAGAAGTATAAGATTTGGCAAAACATCCCTTCAGGTTCTCTATACTTAATAATTATGAGATAAATGAAATCACAGAATAGAGGAATATATTAAACAAATAAAAGGTTAACCATGACAGCTTATCAACTGAGGGAAGGAAGGCATGTGTTTGGAATGATTAGCAACCTGTACTTGAGAATGGGAATCACCATGGTGACTGCAGCAGACACTCAAGCATCCTGATGGGTTATTAGGTTTAGTGACCACAGGAATCAGCAGGAGACCCAAGGGAGGGCCGTCAGCAGTGGGAAACATTCCCAGTTGTGTAAGTCAGACTAAATGCCTTAAATGTTGCCTTAAATTAGCAAGTAACACCCTCTGGGGTGGGGAAGGTCCTGGCCCTTGCTATCCCACAAGTGAAGTACTGGTCACTCTGGTGGTATAATAAAAAATAAATAATGCAAATAATATTTAAACATAAAACAATTTATTAATATAACCATATTATATTAGTGTGCTAAATGTTTCACATTTATTATTTAATACTTACAACACTGCAAGGCAGATAGTATTTTTTTTTCTCATTTTGCAGATGAAGAAATTGTAAAATGAACACTTATTGAGGCTAAGTTACCAAGACCCTCAGCTAATATAACACAATTGAACAGCAAACCTTTTCCACTGGAGTAGGAGCTCAAAGTCCTGGGCTCTCTTTTTGTACTCAATTCTGAGAACTAAGAACTAATCTCTCAGCTTTCCAGAATCTCTGCTGAGAGGGCAGAACAAAGCCTACTAATGCTTTCTCTAGATTTTCAAGAAGACCAATGAGAAAATGTCCTGAAGGAGTCTTGAAAACCACAGACTGCTCTATCAATGGAAGGTATTATCACCACCAGCAAAAAAGTACTTACTATCTACATGGCATTGATGTGTTATCTCAAACTCATTCTCGAAACAAGCCTCATTGTAATTTTCTTTGCTGTTTTGTAACCTTTTAAAAAGTTAAAATGGGAGACACTGTCAGGCATTACTTGAGATGCTGCTGCTGCTGCTGCTAAGTCGCTTCAGTCGTGTCCGACTCTGTGCGACCCCAGAGACGGCAGCCCACCAGGCTCCCCCGTCCCTGGGATTCTCCAGGCAAGAACACTGGAGTGGGTTGCCATTTACTTCTCCAATGCATGAAAGTGAAAAGTGAAAGTGAAGTTGCTCAGTCGTGTCCGACTCCTAGTGACCGCATGGACTGCAGCCTACCAGGCTCCTCCGTCCATGGGATTTTCCAGGCAAGAGTACTGGAGTGGGGTGCCATCGCCTTCTCTGTGAGATGCTGAGGGCACAGCAATAAAGACAGACCTGGGCTCTGCTCTCAGGAAGCTGTGGTGTGACCCCACACTGTGATCTTGCAAATATCCTTCAGTTACAGGTGTTTACTCAACAACTACCGTACACAGGACACTAGTGTCTACAACACAGGGTGTCGCTTTTTGAACCTTAGCAGGCATCAGAATCACCTGGAAGGTTTGCAACCACCTTCTGAGTTCTACCCCCTGATACTCTGATTTAGAAGGGCTGAGGCAGGACCTGAGACTCCGCATTTCTAACAAGCACTGAGGTGGCGCTGATCCTGGGGTTTTCTGACCACACTTTGAGCAGCACCGCAGTGAGGGAGAGAAAGAAGTAGGACTTGGTCACCATCCTCAGCTGCTACGTTCACTAGAGAGAAAAGTCTGGTTTGAAAAGTTAATGATCAAATGGGCAGGGTAAGTGGGGGCCCTTCCAGTGGGAAGTCTGGTGATTGTTCCAGCAGCATGTCAGATGATGGAATGGGGAGGCAGGGGGCAGGTGCAGGATAAGAGTGAGCACGTGGGCCCTTTCAAGGATTACCATGGATCTTTAAGTATTCCTAAGATGTAATCTCCATGTCCGAGAAATGCCTGGACTGAGGCAGAGAATCATGGTACTAGAATGGGCTTGGGGTCTCTGGGATGAAGAGCTGGAGGAGGCTTTCAGAGGGGCCCGAGAAGCTAAGGCTGGGCTGGGGGTTCCCATGTGGGCAGTGGTGGTGGGGAGGCATGGGGCAGTGAGGGGAGGGTGATCTGGGGATTGGCCCTTGGACCTGACATCAGCGGTTCACTCATATGAGTTCAGTTTAGACTACCCTACTGTCCATGAGAGATGGCAGGGGGTGTGGGCAAGGGCCATCCCAGAGAGCTTCCTGTCCTGGGGAGAGGGAAAGGCAGTGAGGAGGAAAAGAAAATGATAGAACTGAACAAAGAACATCCACAAGGCCAAGGAATGGACTTAACTGGGGGTTTTGTTCCCCTCCCCAGGCCTTCCCTGCTCCTGCTCAGTTGTGTCCGACTCTTTGTGACCCCATGGACTGTAGCCTGTGAGGCTTCTCTGTCATGGGATTCTCCAGGCAAGAATACTGGAGTGGCTTGCCTTTTTTTCTCCTCCAGGGGATCTTCCCAACCCAGGGATTGAACCCACGTCTCCTGTGTCTCCTGCACTGCAGGCAGATTCTATACCCACTGAGCCATTGGGGAAGCCCTCCCTAGGCCTTGGGTTCTCATAAAACAGAAAGCCAGGAACTGTCTACGCTCTTGAACCCATCTGCCTTTTACTCTCTCCCATTCAACATTTCTAAAGCATTGTTCTATTGTTTGCCATAAAAATCAGTATAAAATCACCTCTCTTTTTCCTTCTCACCTTTGAAATGACATGTTTTTCAGATGAACCAGAGCAAAGAGGTTTTACCATTGGTGAGAACTCTGGCCTCAGGAAACCAGAAAATATGAAAAGGCCAAGCCCCGCAGTCATCATCTGCCCTGGGCTGCAGGGAGTAATTGCTGTTCAGTCTTTCAGATGCCACTTCAAACAAGGCAGAGTCCAGCTGCAGGCTGTGCCTACGAAACACAGCCCTTCTCTAGCAGAAGGCATTCTGGCATAAAGAACAGTCAAGTGGTATAGTTCACAGAACCTATGCTCAGCTCAGATGCAGTCCCTGGTCTCATTGTGCCTTTGTAGGATCAGAATAATGCATGTCCACACAGCCCTTGGAGGCATTAGTTTCATGGGGGCAAATTCTAGAAGTAAACCATCCAGGCAAGTGAGAAGGACAAGCTCAACTGATGTGTAAGAGCAATATATCAACTAAAAGAAGACATGGCACATGCATAGTAGCCTGTGTTCTTGAATGAGACATCTGCCCTCTACTCTTGCTTTAGAGGAAATTGCCCAGTATCACCAGACTTCTGGAGAAGAACCAAATGCAAACCAAACAACAAATTAATACACACAGAGAGGAAGTACAACAAAGAGGACCTCTGTACCAACAGAAGCACTTTATTTTTCTTGTCCAGTACATTCCATGGACAGAGGAGCCTGGTGGGCTGCAGTCCACAGGGTCAGATACAAAGAGTCAGATACAACTTGGCGACTAAACAACAACAAACTTTCCAGATGCATCACCATTTGCCCATTTGTTCTCTGCTCTGTTTCTCGCCCTTCCTGTGCTGTGTTGTGCATGTTGCTCCAATGAAACCCTTGAGTTTCCATTGGGCGATGTGTACAGGGGACTGGAGAGGGAGGAGGGCAGAGCTCAGGCTCCGCATCTTCTCTCTGAACAGCCTTATTAAAAGAGGTGGTGGCTCTATGGAGAGTTCTAGCTCTTGGTAGGTGGTGCCCCCAGTCTGTGGGCTTTAGAAACACCCCCTCAAAACTCAGTGGCTGACAATCTCTGCATAGCCTCATTGCCCCTAGGTACCTCGGATTAGATTTTCCCTATTGACCTGGCCAACATCTGTTTTCTGGGCTGGATCCTCACTGACACACTATGTTAATATGTAATAGTTTTTCATTCAGGAAACAAAACAGGAAACTATTTTGTAGCTCAAAAGTCTAGGCTACTTTATTTCTCCAACTATTATGGAGGCTTCCTTCCACACACACTTCGGAAAGGAAGAACAGTAAATAAAAAGGATAAACGAGGTTCTCCCATCGCAATTGATCAACTCCTGAAAGATCAAGTTGGGCTTAATGGATATATGCTGTAGTTGTGAGAATCCTGAAGGCTACCTGCTAGGTTTTAGTTACTATGCAGTGGCCTTGATCCAGTAAAATAAAAAAGAAGAGAAAAATAAAATTATCTATAAGAAGAAATAACTGTAAATGTAGACAAATACAGGCTACATATATGTTAAAAAAAAAAAAACCATTTAGTCAAAATTCTAAAACCCTAGTATTCACTGAGCTATTTGGAATAACTTTGGCTGGCTTCTGGGGGAAAAAATGTAAAATAAAAAAACATGATATGGTATATCTTGAGAATTTGACGTCCCAGTGCACAGAGGAAAGCTACTGCAAGAAAAAATATTCTTGCCTGACTCCATAGGAGGAAAAAAAAAAAAAACAAGAAAAAAAACAAGCTGAAAGGTGAAATTAAAGACAAGAAAATTAGATCTTTGTCTCAGGAAATAAAGCTAACACTTTAAATCTGTTGACTGAAGTATTCCTCTCCTCTCTCCTCATTATTTTAGGTTGATCTGATAAGTAAACCCATGAGGCAAATTTTATGCTGATAGGTGGCAAAGTAAGTGGCTGGAAAGTTCTTTTTGAGTTTTAATTTGACTTGTAATGCAATTAAGCAATTTACAGTGAAATGAATAATGAAATTACTTTGAAGAGTTTCTATTCACATTTAATTTGTATTTGATTCAGACTTAAACCCAATGTTTTAAAAAGTATGTTGCTCACTGAATTATTTTTTGCTTTATGATGGACTTTCTATTTGTTCACACTTGTGGTCTGCTTTTATTTGGACTATGAAGATGTTTTAAAATATCATAGCCATATGCTAGCCATAACCATAGAGGGTAATAGAGTTTCCTTTAGTATTAGCAATATCATTAATTCTTCTGCTTTCTGGACTCGGCATCCCAGCAGTCAGGTTCATAAAAATTCTATCTGCAAGAGCAAACCTCTGCAGTTCCAGATACCATATTTAGTGGTCATGACTTTCCTCCATCCTTCATAAGATAATGTTGCCAAGTTCTCTAGCAAAAGGCATTCTGGGGTAAAGAATAGTAAGGGCAAAAGTTCAGCAAAATGGAAGTATGTGGTGTGCTGCTGTGCTGTGCTAAGTCACTTACTTCAGTCGTATCTGACTCTTTGTGACCTCATGGACTGTAGCCCGCCAGATTCCTCTGTCCATGGGATTCTCGAGGCAAGAGTACTGGAGTTGGTTGCCATGGCCTCCTCCAGGGGATCTTTCCAACCCAGGGATCAAACCCTCGTCTCTTAAGTCTCTGCATTGGCAGGTGGGTTCTTTACCACTAGCGCCAAATGGAAGCCCCATGTGATGTGCCTGCTGCTGCTGCTGCTGCTAAGTCGCTTTAGTCGTGTCCGACTCTGTGCGACCCCATAGACGGCAGACCACCAGGCTCCCCCGTCCCTGGGATTCTCTAGGCGAGAACACTGGAGTGGATTGCCATTTCCTTCTCCAATGCATGAAAGTGAAAGCGAAGTTGCTCAGTCGTGTCCGACTCCCAGTGACCCCATGGACTGCAGCCTACCAGGCTCCTTTGTCCATGGGATTTTCCAGGCAAGAGCACTGGAGTGGGGTGCCATTGTCTTCTCCATGTGATGTGCCTAGGGAATATTAATAACTCAGTGTCACTGGAACATGGTGTATGAATGGAAAGGAATATTAAATTCCACTGGGTGGAATGATTTTGGTTGCGTTTGACACTATTTAACTTGAACCCCAAATTGTTTCTTTTCAGATAAGAAAAGAATGGTATCCCTTGAGAACTAAGTCTCTCCTTGAAAAAGGAACTTCTGACTTTAAAATATCACTGAAGAATTTGTGCCTGAAGTTTCCTTAGAGGCAGAACCTTGATAAAAGGAAGAGAAGTTTCTAGTTTTGGAAGATCTTTTTATCAGAAAAAAAAAAGCTTAGGAGAAACATAAATTTAAATGTTAGAAATATTGAATTGGCCAAAAAGTTCATTCGAGTTTTTGAGTAATAGTTTATAGAAAAACCAGAACAAACTTTTTGGCCTACCCAATATATGACCCTTGAATCTTAGCATTTTTCAAAATTAGTGATAGAGATGAGCAATATAAGAAACCCAGACACTATAGAAAACTCCCCCAATTCATATTTGCCCCAAACTGAATTGAAATTTGAAAGTCAGTGCCAAGTATGTGGCTGTGAGCTTTCTAGGATGAGACAGGTCACTGGCAGAAGGCTTGTTTCTCAACCGCAGGACCATCCAGACAAACCTTCTGGCCTGACATGCTGCCTTCCTAAGCCTATCATGCCAGAGAAAGTGAGCAGCAGAACACATCTGGTAGATTCATGGTCTTGTTACCTAGGAAAATTTGAGATAAAAACCAAAGTAATCCTTCTAAAAGTGTCTACTCTAACAGCAAGTACTTTATTTTCCCATTCTGCATGAAGCAAAGTGATAACATCACTACCAGGCCCTTCTGCTTAGTTGGCAGATGCTATTAATACTATTTGGATCTTGCTAAGCCATCTATGTATCTTTAATTTCTTCATCTCTGTTGCTGCCTCTTCACCCCACCACCCGCCAACCACTGAAGTGGTTAATTTCTTCCCAGTGAATCCACTGAGATGAAAGCCTTGGTTTGAATGGACATGAGCCAAAGGTATTCTGTTTGCAAAACACAAGCAATGGGTTTCCATCCAATGAGTCTAACAGTGCTTCTTGATTGGGGTGATTTTGTCCCCTCAGTGATGTTCAGCACTGTCCGGGCGCATTCTTTTATTGTCATGACTGGAGGAAGGAAGTGCTACCGGCATCTAGTGAACAGAGGCCAGAGACATTGCTAAATATCACACGGTGCACAGGACACCAGCCCCCTTCTCTACAGAATTACCTGCACAAACTGTCAACAGTGTCACGGTGGAGAAACCCTGCTTTAATAGTCCAAGTGATCTACTTTCCTAAATAATCACTTACCTAGGGAACTTGTGTTTTATGAAGTCAGAAGAGTCAAGTAAAACGGATTCAAGCTATTAATACTTAGGTTGCTTTGAAGACGCACAAGCAAGCAACACCTGGATGCTTATAGCTCTTGCTTTATTGGAAAAGTGAAAAGAAAACCAGAGAGAGTAGTCTTTCTAAGTAGAATGAGTCTTTTCAGGGGGGTGGCCTTTTGCTTATTCAACAACATATGCTAGCCCTGTTTTCATGGGACCACAAGATTCTATGACTAGTTAGAATAGATTTAAGCTTTCAGTCTCCTTCCTGTGGTTGACCAGAGTTTTTAGTATCCTTCCATCACTAAACATATCCAAGACAATCAGATTCACACTCAAATCTTTTCATCCTCTCCCTCCTCTAAAACCAAGGCAATGGTTGCCTGTGTTTTCTTTCTACAATAACAGCAGCTAGCATTTATTGAGCAGTTACAATGTGCTGGGAGTTTTTAAGAGGATTTTACATATTCCATCTCATTTAATACCTAAAACAACCCCACGAGATGGGACTGATGTTATCCCCATTTTACAGATGAGGAAAATGAGGCAGAAGGATTTGCAGGTTGTTGCCTAGAACTGCATAGCTAGTAAATGGAGGTGTAGGGAAACAAACCTGGGGGTTAGGCTCCAGACTTGGCATCCTTCACTTCTAGGCTGACATTTGGTGCAGAAGATTAGGTATTTCCTCTCTCTCCCCAGATACCTTTTCCTTCTCCCCATTATACTATTTGTTAGTTATGGATTCATAACTAACCTCCACCTCCACCCTCACCAGACCCTCTTCCACATTCTTGCATGGTAGAATCGTTCTAGGGGGTGATGGGCTTTGCAACACTCCGTGTCTCCCCTCCACACCTTTGCCTATCCAGGCTGAACACTCACAATATCTTTCTAGGAATATTTCTTGCTACTTCTCTGTTCTCATGAGTTACCCACACTTCTTCAAACAAACCCAACTCATCATCTAAGCACATTTTTTTACATTCTCTGCCTAGAATCATCTGCCTGCCTTGCAAGAGACCCTGATTTGATTCCTCGGTTGGGAAGATCTGCTGGAGAAGGGATAGGCTACCCTCTCCAGTATTCTTGGGCTTCCCTGGAGGCTCAGCTGGTAAAGAATCTGCCCGCAATGTGGGAAAGCTGGGTTCGATCCCTGGGTTGGGAAGATCCCCTGGAGAAGGAAAAAGGCTACCCGCTCCAGTATTCTGGCCTGGAGAATTCCATGGACAGAGGAGCCTGGTGAGCTACAGTCCATGGGGTCTCAAAGAGTAGAACATGACTGAGCAACTTTCACTTTCACTGCCTAGAATACCATCTCTTTCCTTTCAACATACTCAAAGTCTGTCCATTTTTCAACTCCAGGACAAATTCTACCTTCAAGCTATTTTTCCTATTTTCATTATTAAGTCATTATCAAGTCATTATAGTACTTGATATTTATACTTCTCATTTGGCTTTTAATTCCATACGATATTATTTTGTGTTGCTGTAAAAGCATTATACATGAGTATTTATCTTCTGAGTTATGGGGCAGGATTCTTGAAAACAGAACTGTAGACTGCTTTGTATTCTGCAGTGTATGGAACCCAATACATATATAAGGAGTGCCCAATATATACTTAGTAGATGATTAAATCAATGATTGCAGTTTGGATAAAATGGACCACTCTAGTTCTGAAACTGAATCTCAATATCTAAATAAATCCTAAAGAATGAAAGCATACCTTTGTGCCTCCTCAATGTTGGCTTTTATTATTACTGTCTCTGGGATATAAAAATCATATAAAACATCCAGTGCAGTCCATGGATGTTCTCAATGAAAGTAGGGAAATGACAAAACCACTATCTTTAGGACTTTATGAGCACCAAAATCTGAAAAACCTATCTTAATGGAAAATCTTTTAGTAGGGAAGTCATAGCTTACATATGGTAGGCAGGTGTTCCTTTTCGTATCTTCTGCAAGAAAGGGATGTTGGTTTAACTGAGTGTGTGTGTGTTCACACTGAACTCTGAAGAAACACTGCTAGCACTTTTCTGGTATATGCAACACACGCACACACACATGCACACACACACACACCACTGTGTACAGTGATTTTGGTTTTTTCCTCCTGTGGCATTTAGGCCAAACCAGCTTTAGAATACTGTTCTATCCTAAATTTGTCTTTATTGCAAACCCAGTGCTCGAGATGTCCTAGCAGTGGCGCTAAATGAGACAGATGCCTCTTTGGGGAGAAGAGCAACTGCGAAGCCACATGATCTGCATGCAGCCCCGGATCCCTTGCTCATACCCTTTCCCTAGTTGGGAGTTTGCCTGAGGAGGAAGAAATCTGGATGGAAAAGCAGCAATTCCTGAGGGCTCTGTGAGATCAGAGGCCTGGGGGAGGAACGGGAGTTTAAAAAGCACACAAGAAAGGAAAAATTCTGATTAAAACCTCCAGTTAAAATCCATGGAGCTCTTAGTACTTTAGTGCAGAGGAAGACAAGAAAATGGTAGGTCAATTGCTTTTTCCCCAGCTTTCTGAAAAATGAAAGGAAAAAAATGTTGGTTGTGTTAAGACTCGTCACAAATAATTTCTATTGAAGAAATTCACTGTCAGACAACTGGATTTAGAGAAAGAACAATTAGCTAAAGATCCCCAAAGTGTATACAAATTTCATGTCTTTACAAAGCCCAGAGAACAGGATGAGTTCCTTTAAAGCTTATTATTATGAACACCTTTTTTATCTTCCTGGTCTGTCTTCTCCAGAGGATTTATGTCTTTAATCTGCATAATACATCACCCCAGCTGAGACTGTGCTGCAGAGAGTTTTGGATTATTTGCAGAAGGCCAGCTGGCCATGAGAAAACGGGCTGACATAGATGATCCAAATCTGTCCTTATTTTGGGGGGCTTCCCAGGTGGCACTAGTGGTAAAGAACCCACACCTGTCAGTGCAGGAGACATAAGAGATGCAAGTTCAATTCTTGGGTCAGGAAGATCCCCTGGAGGAGGGCATGGCAACCACTCCAGTATTCTTGCCTGGAGAATCCCATGGACAGAGGAGCCTGGCAGGCTACAGTCCACAGGGTCGCAAAGAATTGGACATGACTGAAGCAACTTAGCACACATGTACAAAGTTGCTTTTGCAAGACAATTAATTTGCTTCTGCTGGTGAACTGCAAAGGTTTATCTAGTAAGTCCTGTGCACCTCGGTGGCAGTACACTGATTCTAGGAGACCAAAGGTCACCTTTGACTTGTGACAGCCTTTGAAATAGAAAGGCATACATGATCTCAGAGAAACCAAAGACCCAATCCTTCAGCCTAATCAGGAAACCTGTCTTTCATTTACAACTTTTACCAGAAATGGAGCTCTTCTGCCTAATGCTTCTGGTATGAGAAGCCCAACCCAATACTAAGAGGTAGAGGGCAACCAAGGTGCCAAGTTGGTGACTGGTCTGAGCAGGCAGTTAATCCCAGGAAACTGTATATGAAAGAGTTGACACTTCAACATGGTAATAAGACTTTATTGTCACATAAGTCTATTTAGTTGACAAAAATCTATTTGATTTTCTTCCTCGGATAGCTCAATTATATATTAACACCATCCTCTTAGAAACAAGGCATGGTTATGGAAGATAACAACCTTAACAGTGAGAAGTGCCAGTCAGGCAGTACATCGCTGATTGTCACTTCTGAATCAGTTTCCTTCTGGGAACAGGGATACCTGCTGGAGACATGATCTGCCAGCCTCCTCATAGCTAGCTATGGCTATACAACTGTGGTGGTTAATTTTATGAGGCAACTTGACGGGACCAAAGGATGCCCAACAGCTGGTTAGACATTATTTTTGGGTGTTTCTAGGAGAGATTTGCATTTGAGTCAGTGGACTGAGTAAAGCACAGCACCTTCGCCAACAGTGGGCATCAACCAATACAAGGAAGGCATGATCAGAACAAAAGGGCAGAGAAAGGTTGGATTTATTGTCTGCCTGACTGTAAGCTGCGGCACTGATCTTCTCTTGCCCTCAGCCCTCTTGTTTCCAGCCTTCAAACCCAAGCTGAACTCTCCACCATCGGCTCCCTATCTTTCAGGCTTCAAAACGACACCACTGACTTTCCTGAGTCTCCAGCTTGCAGATGGTACATCATCGGACTTCATCTCCATATTTGTATAAGCTAATTGCCTTTAATGTGTCTATGTGCTGTGCGGTGCTAAGTCACTGCGGTCCCACTCTTTGCGACACTGTGGACTGTAGCCCACCAGGCTCCTCTGTCCATGAGATTCTCCAGAAAGAATATTGGAGTAGGGTGCCATTCCCTCCTTCAGGGGATCTTCCTGACCCAAGGATTCAGCCTGTGTCTCTAAAGTCTCCTGCATCATCAGGCAAGCTCTTTACCACTGGTACCAACTGGGAAGCCCATCTATTGTTCAGCCACTCAGTCGTGTGACTCTTTGTGACCCCATGGACTACAGCACACCAAGCTTCCTTGTCCTTCACCATCTCCTGGAGTTTGCTCAAACTTATGTTCATTGAGTCAGTGATGCCATCCAACCATCTTGTCCTTGGTGATTTGATGTAAGGTAATTTATATACTTACTTCATTGAAGTGACAATTTAAAATTGTATATATTTAAGGCATACAACTTGGTGATTTGATATATGTATCAAAGCTAATTAATATATCCATCACCTCACATAGTTACTATTTTCAATTTTTCTTTTTTGATATGAGAATTTTAGATCAATCCTCTTAGCAAATTTCTAGCAAGCAATGTTAACCATAGTTACATTGTTGTACAGTGGATCTCTAGAAATTATTCATGTTGTATAACTGAAACTTTGTATCACTTGACCAACATGTCTTCCATCCCTCCTGCCCCCAGTAACAACCAGTCTTCTATTTCTATCAGTTTGCCTATTTAGATTCTAGATGTAGATAAGTTCATGCCAGATTTGGCTTTCTGTATATGGCTTATTCCACTTAGCATAATGTCCTCCAAGTTCATCCATGTCACGAATGGCAGAATTTCCTTCTTTTATGAATAATATTCCATGGTATATGTGCATAAGATACGTGTAGATACATCACATTTTCTTTATCCTTTCATCCATCAATGGACTTCTAGACTGTCTCCATATCTTGGCTGTTGTGAATAATGCTATAATAAACATGGGCTTGTAGATCCCTCCTTAAGAGAGCGTTTTCATTTTCTTTGCATATATGACCAGGAGAGAGATAGCTGGATCATATAGTAGTTTTATTTTTCATTTTTTGTAGAACCTCCATAATATTTTTCATAATGGCCATACCAACTTTTATACCCACCAACAGTATCTGAGAGTTCCCTTTTCTCCTCATTCTTACCAATATTTGTTATCTTTCACCTTTCTGATAAATGACTTTCTAACAAGTCTGAGGAGAGATCTCATTGTTTTTATTTGCATTTCTCTTATAATTAGTGAATTTGAGCACCTTTTCATATACCTGTTGGCTAATTACATGTCTTCTTTTCAGAAGTATCCACATCTTTTGCCCATTTTAAAAAATTGAGTCATATGATGAGTGAAAGGACATTTTGAGTGTGGATAAGTCAGATTGATTTACTGTAACTAAATGCAATTTTTACTTTCAAAAACAAGGTATTTTTCATACCTGATTTTAAAAAAATCTTTCTTTCAAATTTATATTTCTTCATTCCAATCCCAAAGAAAGGCAATGCCAAAGAATGCTCAAACTATCACACAATTGCACTCATCTCACACACTAGTAAAGTAATGCTCAAAATTCTCCAAGCCAGGCTTCAGCAGTACATGAACCGTGAACTTCCAGATGTTCAAGCTGGTTTTAGAAAAGGCAGCGGAACCAGAGATCAAATTGCCAACATCTGCTGGATCATCGAAAAAGCAAGAGAGTTCCAGAAAAAGATCTATTTCTGCTTTATTGACTATGCCAAAGCTTTTGACTGTGTGGATCACAATAAACTGGAAAATTCTGAAAGAGATGGGAATACCAGACCACCTGACCTGCCTCTTGAGAAACCTATATGCAGGTCAGGAAGCAACAGTTAGAACTGGACATGGAACAACAGACTGGTTCCAAATAGGAAAAGGAGTACGTCAAGGCTGTATATTGTCACCCTGCTTATTTAACTTATATGTAGAATACATCATGAGAAACACTGGGCTGGAAAAAGCACAAGCTGGAATCAAGGTTGCTGGCAGAAATATCAATAACCTCAGATATTGCAGATGACACCACCCTTATGGCAGAAAGTGAAGAGGAACTAAAAAGCCTCTTGATGAAAGTGAAAGTGGAGAGTGAAAAAGTTGGCTTAAAGCTCAACATTCAGAAAATGAAGATCATGGCATCTGGTCCCATCACTTTATGGGAAATAGATGGGGAAACAGTGGAAACAGTGTCAGCCTTTATTTTTCTGGGCTCCAAAATCACTGCAAATGGTGAGTGCAGCCATGAAATTAAAAAACACTTACTCCTGGAAAGAAAGTTATGATCAATCTAGATAGCATATTCAAAAGCAGAGACATTACTTTGCCAACAAAGGTCCGTCTGGTCAAGGCTATGGTTTTTCCAGTAGTCATGTATGGATGTGAGAGTTAGACTGTGAAGAAAGCTGAGTGCCAAAGAATTGATGATTTTGAACTGTGGTGTTGGAGAAGACTCTTGAGAGTCCCTTGGACTGCAAGGAGATCCAACCAGTCCATTCTGAAGGAGATCAGTCCTGGGTGTTCTTTGGAAGGAGTGATGCTAAAGCTGAAACTGCAGTACTTTGGCCACCTCATGCGAAGAGTTGACTCACTGTAAAAGACTCTGATGCTGGGAGGGATTGGGAGCAGGAGGAGAAGGGGACAACAGAGGATGAGATGGCTGGATGGTATCACTGACTCGATGGATGTGAGTTTGAGTGAACTCCGGGAGTTGGTGATGGACAGGGAGGCCTGGCGTGCTGCAATTCATGGGGTCACAAACAGTTGGACACGACTGAGCGACTGAACTGAACTTGTTATATACGTTTAACGATTCATAGAGAAACACTGTATTTAATGCTTCACTCAACAGGTAAATTTCCAAACATCCCAAAACCTTGTGCATAGTTTTATGGAGGATGGAAAAGAATGCAGCTCCATACTTGCTTCGCTGTTGCAAGACTCCAATAATCATCACTAAGGGTGTGACAGCTAGAAAGTCGAGAGAGCACAAAGGCCATTCAACTTTGCAGGTTTCGGTAAGGAGCAGATTTTCTATGGCGCATGCAAAGTTGCTTCAGTGTCCAGCTCTTTGCGATGCTGTGGACTGTAGCCCACCAGGCTCCTCTGTCCATGGGATTCTCCAGGCAAGAATACTGGAGTAGGTTGCTATTTCCTTCTTCAGGACATCTTCCTGACCCAGGGATCAAACCTGCATCTCTTACATCTCCTGCGTTGGTAGGTGGGTTCTTTACCACTAATGCCACCTGGGATTTAATCCCTAGCCAGTTTTTGCAGACTCCCATGAAGTGGTCCATGCATTACAACAAATTGTCATATCATACCATTTAAAAAGTCAACTTTATGCAAAGCACTGGAAATCCTAGGAACTGCTGGTCTCATTACATCTCCAGAGGGTTGACCTCTGTCCAGAAAAAGAGATGATACCAGAAAGGTTCTGGGACTGAGATATTAACAATTTTTTAACTTCCATAATTATCTCTGCTAAGAGATGATGCTATGCTGTAACCCAATGAGAAAGAACGTCAGGAGTTTTGTATACCAAACTTGGAGGAATTCAATCTTTAATGGTTGCCTGTATCTGAAGGATCTGAAATTTAACCTAGCCCCTGACACTCACATGTTCTTGGTTCCCATTGGCTCTTGTGTCAGATGGGAACCTCACAGGCTACTCTCTCATGCAGCACCACCAGTTTCCTAGATTCCACCATGATGGAATTCTGCATGTTGCTCTGATTTTTACCCTTTTCACGGTTTCATGCAATCTCGACCTTGCCCAGATCTACAGAACTGATCCTGCAACTCTAATTGAGACATGTGGCCCTACTCCTGCTGCTTATTTCAAACATGGGCTTGTATATTTCTTTGCTAGAAACCCTTTAGAGTCCTAGAGAGGAAAAGTACAGTGTGAGTAGTGAGTCCTGTGGCCAAGGGACATACAACCATATTCCTCAAGGGGGTGCCATAGTCCCAAGCCTCTGCAGGGGCTTTTGCAGCCCTGTTGATATTCTTTTATCTACCTGGACCCTCAGGTATGTACCCACCTCAAGTGTGTGTGTTAGTCACTCAATCATGTCTGACTCTTTGTGACCCCATGGACTGTAGTCTGCTAGGCTCTTCTGTCCACAGAATTCTCTAGGCAGGAATACTGGAGTGGGTTGCCATTTCCTTCTCCAGGGGATCTTAGAAACCCAGGGGTCAAACCTGGGTTTCCGGCATTGCAGGCAGATTCTTTACCGTCTGAGCCACCAGGGGCCCTCAGGAATGTACCCAGGGTAGATGTATTTAGGCTCTTAAATACATTGACTGTGACCAAAATGGCAGTTATTCCCGGTGGGAGGGAAGTGACTCTGAATTCATGTGGTAAAGCCATATTTTCACTAGAAATGACTACAGACAGCCTGAAAAATTATTTAGTGGCATTGAGTTACACAAGAGGATGAAAGGCTTGATCAAAAGTCTCTCAGAGCTACTAAGTTAGTATTTAAGGATCCAGTCTCCCACATTCTCTTTATTGTTTTTCCCTCAAACTTACTAAGAAATTCCATTCAAAAACTGTGAAAGGTCCCCTGCAAAATGTGATTTCCCCTGCTCTTCCCCTCCACGTGTGGCAGCTGAAACACAGCGCAGGCTGGACTCTGACTCATTCCCCACAGGAGGCACTGAAGCACAGCTCTTTCATTATACAAAGACACTGCAGGGATTTATTTAAACATTAAAAAACACCCATTTTTAGGAGCAGAGAAAATAAGCATTTCCTAGTGAGAGGGAAGTGCCAACCTATATAGAATAGCTTCAAACCCTTGGATTATATTTTCCTGCTCTTAAAGAACAAATTGCTAATGATACCACTAACCTACTGTGAGCTTTTCCCTCCTCTCTGCACAGCACACTCTCCAAAAAAAGATCTGCTCCTGTCAGCAATTCACAAAGTCCAAAAGCTAGATGTAGGATAAAACCCACATAAGGGAGAAGTGGGGCTACTGCCCACAAGCCACCAAGGAATGAGCTTCCTTTTTACCTAGTTATAGTAACTGAAGACATTTAATCAGGACTTATTTACCTACTATAAAAATACGTTATCAAGGAGCAACATACCTAAAGGTATTTAATACCTTTAATAACAAGGTATTAAAAAAAAATTTAAACTGCCAAACACCATCCACCACGGAGCCTGAGCCGATTTATCTAAATTCATGAACATGAAGTAGACATTACCAGAGATGGGTATTTTCAAATTCAATTGAATACATTATTGCATGATTAATCACCTCATACACACCAGATAGAGCAGATCATAGTTTTCATAAATAGTTGATAAATTCTTTGAAGAAGGGGGTCAATGGATTTGAAGAGAAGCCCTCGCCTGCACCCTTCCTTCATTCAGATGTCATCAGTGGGAAATAAGTCCACGAGAACGGGTACTATGCTGACCTCTTTAGAGCTGTCTTCTGCTGTCTACTAGGTTTTGTGTTCTGAGATGATGAAAAGTCAGTTAATTTAGATCTCAGCATTCCACAAGGGTTTGCGTTGGGCCTTAATAACTGATGTCAAGTGAATCCAAAAGCACTGTCTGTAAATTTCGTAGGAGAAGGAAAAGCCTGCCTGTTTCATAAGGGGCTGGGGAAGGAGGGCAGCGGCAGACTTGTACACCAAACCCAGGTCCTCAGCTCTCAGGAGAGACCCCTCTCTCTTCTGGTCTGAGAAACTGACGGAAATACATGACATTCTTTTTCAAGACCATCTCACACTGATTGTGGTCACACTGACTATCCCAGGGCCAAAATATATTCCTGAAGAGCTTGTAGAGTCAGAAAGTCCTGGGTTTGAATATAAGCTCTAGCACATACTGGCTGGGTGACCTCAACCTAAGTTTCCATTCTTGAGAAAGTAGGATCAATACTACTGTGTGTTCTCCCAATTCTGTTTTAAAAAGTTCAAGCCTACAGACAGTTTGAAGCTATCATATGTCTCATTTTCACAAAAGTTCATGAATTCTTGACATTCTGTCACATTCAGTTTCTTTCCGTGTAACACTTTAGTTGTTTTTGAACTGTTCGAAAGTAAATTGCAAACTTGATGGTACTTAAATACTTCACAGATTTCTAAGACTAGAAGACAGTTTCCTCCCTAACCACAGCTCCAAGCCAACCAAGAAATCTGCCCCAATGTTATTGTTATTATCTAAAATGCAGACTACCTTCAGATTTCCCCAGTAATTGCAGTAATAACTTTGTACCTGGTTTTTATCCATCCAGGATAACCAAAGACCACACACTTCATTTAGTTGTCGTCTCTGCAGTCTGTTTTAGTTTAGATCACTTTCCTTTGTTTTTTCATGGCATTGATAGTTTTGAAGAATTCAGGCCGTTTGTGGACACTTGTAAAATGTCCCTAAATCTGAATTTGTCTGTTTCCTCATGGCTATATTCAGGCTAAACGTTTCAGTGAGAACACTTCCCATTACAAACCAACACAAGGCACATAATACCAGCTTGTCCCATTACTGGTGATTTAACTTTGTTCATGTGGTTCATGTATCACCAAGTTTTACTATTGTAAAGGGATCTTTTAGCTCTCTATAATTAATAACTAACCGGGGCATGATGTTTTGAGACTGTGCATATTCTATCCACTTTATCTTTTAGCATCCATTGATGACTTGCTTCAATCAGTTATTCCATTCATGGTTAAAAAATAGCGAATTTTCCAGTCCCGTTTTTTGTTCTGTTAACGGACATTGTTCTATAAAGAGCTCCCCAACGCAGACGGCTGCGACCGGCACATAAAGTGCGGCCGAGAGGAGCTACCCCACGTCCGAGGTCAGGGGCAGAAGCCGGGAGGACCCCATGCCCGAAGAGCAGCGGCCAAGAGGAGTGACCCCACGTCCGAGGTCAGGGGCAGCAGCCTAGAGTGCCAGGCTGCGACGGCACAGGAATGGCTGAGAGGAGCTACCCCGCGTCCGAGGTCAGGCGCGGTGACGAGAGGAGTTACCCGCGTCCGAGGTCAGGGGCGGCGACCAGGAGGAGCTACCCCATGCCCCCAAGCCCAAGGCCAGGGGCTGTGGCCAGGAGGAGCTATCCCATGACCCCAAGCCCAAGGCCAGGGGCGGTGGCTGAGAGGAGCAACCCCATGTCCAAGGAACCGTGGCTGTGCGGGTGCAGGAGGGCCTAGAGGAGCTATCCCACGTTGAAGGTCAGGAAGGGCGGTGGTGAGGAGATACCCCTCGTCCAAGGTAAGGAGCAGCGGCTGCGCTTTGCTGGAGCAGCCGTGAAGAGATACCCCATGACCAAGGTAAGAGAAACCCAAGTAAGACGGTAGGTGTTGCAAGAGGGCATCAGAGGGTGGACACACTGAAACCATACTCACAGAAAACTAGTCAATCTAATCACACTAGGACCACAGCCTTGTCTAACTCAATGAAACTAAGCCATGCCCGTGGGGCAACCCAAGATGGGCGGGTCATGGTGGAGAGGTCTGACAGAATGTGGTCCACTGGAGAAGGGAATGCCAAACCACTTCAGTATTTTTGCCTTGAGAACCCCATGAACAGTATGAAAAGGCAAAATGATAGGATACTGAAAGAGGAACTCCCCAGGTCAGTAGGTGCCCAATATGCTACTGGAGATCAGTAGAGAAATAACTCCAGAAAGAATGAAGGGATGGAGTCAAAGCAAAAAGAATACCCAGCTGTGGATGTGACTGGTGATAGAAGCAAGGTCCGATGCTGTAAAGAGCAATATTGCATAGGAACCTGGAATGTCAGGTCCATGAATCAAGGCAAACTGGAAGTGGTCAAACAAGAGATGGCAAGAGTGAATGTCGACATTCTAGGAATCAGCAAATTAAAATGGACTGGAATGGGTGAATTTAACTCAGATGACCATTATATCTACTACTGTGGGCAGGAATCCCTCAAAAGAAATGGAGTAGCCATCATGGTCAACAGAAGAGTCTGAAATGCAGTACTTGGATGGAATGTCAAAAATGACAGAATGATCTCTGTTTGTTTCCAAGGCAAACCATTCAATATCACAGTAATCCAAGTCTATGCCCCAACCAGTAATGCTGAAGAAGCTGAAGTTGAATGGTTCTATGAAGACCTACAAGACCTTTTAGAACTAACACCCAAAAAAGATATCCTTTTCATTATAGGGGACTGGAATGCAAAAGTAGGAAGTCAAGAAACACCTGGAGTAACAGGCAAATTTGGCCTTGGAATATGGAATGAAGCAGGGCAAAGACTAATAGAGTTTTGCCAAGAAAACGCACTGGTCATAACAAACACTGTCTTCCAACAACACAAGAGAAGACTCTATACATGGACATCACCAGATGGTCAACACCGAAATCAGATTATTTATATTCTTTGCAGCCAAAGATGGAGAAGCTCTATACAGTCAGCAAAAACAAGACCAGGAGCTGACTGTGGCTCAGACCATGAACTCCTTAATGCCAAATTCAGAGTTAAATTGAAGAAAGTAGGGAAAACCACTAGACCATTCAGGTATGACCTAAATCAAATCCCTTATGATTATACAGTGGAAGTGAGAAATAGATTTAAGGGCCTAGATCTGATAGATAGAGTGCCTGATGAGCTATGGAATGAGGTTCGTGACATTGTACAGGAGACAGGGATCAATCAAGACCATCCCCATGGAAAAGAAATGCAAAAAAGCAAAATGGCTGTCTGGGGAGGCCTTACAAATAGCTGTGAAGAGAAGCGAAGTGAAAAGCAAAGGAGAAAAGGAAAGATATAAATATCTGAATGCAGAGTTCCAAAGAATAGCAAGAAGAGATAAGAAAGCCTTCTTCAGCGATCTGTGCAAAGAAATAGAGGAAAACAACAGAATGGGAAAGACTAGAGATCTCTTCAAGAAAATTAGAGATACCAAAGGAACATTTCATGCAAAGATGGGCTCGATAAAGGACAGAAATGGTATGGACCTAACAGAAGCAGAAGATATTAAGAAGAGATGGCAAGAATACACAGAAGAACTGTACAAAAAGGATCTTCATGACCCAGATAATCACGATGGTGTGATCACTGACCTGGAACCAGACATCCTGGAATGTGAAGTCAAGTGGGCCTTAGAAAGCATCACTAGGAACAAAGCTAGTGGAGGTGATGGAATTCCAGTTGAGCTGTTTCAAATCCTGAAAGATGATGCTATGAAAGTACTGCACTCAATATGCCAGCAAATTTGGAAAACTCAGCGGTGGCCACAGGACCGGAAAAGGTCAGTTTTCATTCCAATCCCAAAGAAAGGCAATGCCAAAGAATGCTCAAACTACCACACAATTGCACTCATCTCACACACTAGTAAAGTAATGCTCAAAACTCTCCAAGCCAGGCTTCAGCAATATGTGAACCGTGAACTTCCTGATGTTCAAGCTGGCTTTAGAAAAGGCAGAGGAACCAGAGATCAGATTGCCAACATCCTCTGGATCATGGAAAAAGCAAGAGAGTTCCAGAAAAACATCTATTTCTGCTTTATTGACTATGCCAAAGTCTTTGACTGTGTGGATCACAATAAACTGTGGAAAATTCTGAAAGAGATAGGAATACCAGACCACCTGATCTGCCACTTGAGAAATTTGTATGCAGGTCAGGAAGCAACAGTTAGAACTGGACATGGAACAACAGACTGGTTCCAAATAGGAAAAGGAGTACATCAAGGCTATATATTGTCACCCTGCTTATTTAACTTATATGCAGAGTACATCATGAGAAACACTGGGCTGGAAGAAACACAAGCTGGAATCAAGATTGCCAAGAGAAATATCAATAACCTCAGATATGCAGATGACATCACCCTTATGGCAGAAAGTGAAGAGGAACTCAAAAGCCTCTTGATGAAAGTGAAAGTGGAGAGTGAAAAAGTTGGCTTAAAGCTCAACATTCAGAAAACGAAGATCATGGCATCTGGTCCCATCACTTTATGGGAAGTAGATGGGGAAACAGTGGAAACAGTGTCAGACTTTATTTTTCTGGGCTCCAAAATCACTGCAGATGGTGAGTGCAGCCATGAAATTAAAAGACGCTTAGTCCTTGGAAGGAAATTTATGACCAACCTAGATAGCATATTCAGAAGCAGAGACATTACTTTGCCAACAAAGGTTCGTCTAGTCAAGGCTATGGTTTTTCCAGTGGTCAAGTATGGATGCGAGAGTTGGACTGTGAGGAAGGCTGAACACGAAGAATTGATTATTTTGAACTGTGGTGTTGGAGAGGACTCTTGCGAGTCCGTTGGACTGCAAGGAGATCCAACCAGTCCATTCTGAAGGAGATCAGCCCTGGGATTTCTTTGGAAGGAATGATGCTAAAGCTGAAACTCCAGTACTTTGGCCACCTCATTGAAGAGTTGACTCATTGGAAAAGACTCTGATGCTGGGAGGGATTGGGGGCAGGAGGAGAAGGGGATGACAGAGGATGAGATGGCTGGATGGCATCACTGACTTGATGGACGTGAGTCTGGGTGAACTCCAGAAGTTAGTGATTGACAGTGAGGCCTGGCATGCTGCGATTCATGGGGTCGCAAAGAGTCGGACACGACTGAGCAACTGAACTGAGAGATTACTTTATTTATTTAGTTTTTGGTCATGCCTTCGAGCTTGTGGGATCTTAGTTCCCCACTAAGGAATCAAACTCAGATCCTCAGCCATAAAAGTGCCAAGTCCTAACAACTGGATAACCAGGGAATTCCCCACAGGGATTATTTTAAATTTAACATGTTCAGTTCAGTTGCTCAGTCATGTCCAACTCTTTGTGACCCCATGGACTGCAGCAAGCCAGGCTTCCCTGTCCATCACCAACTCCCAGAGCTTACTCAAACTCACGTCTGTCAAATCAGTGATGCCATCCAACCATCTCATCCTCTGTCGTCCCCTTTGCTCCCATCTTCAATCTTTCCCAGCATCAGGGTCTTTTCCAATGAGTCAGTTCTTCACATCAGGTGGCAAAGTACTGGGAGTTTCAGCTTCAGCATCAGTCCTCCCAATGAATGCTATGCTATGCTATGCTAAGTCGCTTCAGTCGTGTCCGTGTCTGTGCGACCCCATAGACAGCAGCCCACCAGGCTCCCCCGAACCCGTCCCTGGGATTCTCCAGGCAAGAATACTGGAGTGGGTTGTCATTTCCTTCTCCAATGCATGAAAGAGAAAAGTGAAAGTGAAGCTCAGTCGTGTCTGACTCTTAGCGACCCCACGGACTGCAGCCTACCAGGCTCCTTCGTCCATGGGATTTTCCAGGCAAGAGTACTGGAGTGGGGTGCCATTGCCTTCTCCATCCCAATGAATAGTCAGAACTGATTTCCTTTAGGATTGACTGGTTGGATCTCCTTGCAGTCCAAGGGACTCTGAAGAGTCTTCTCCAACACCACAGTTCAAAAGCATCGATTCTTTGGTGCTCAGCCTTCTTTATAGTCCAGCTGTCACATCCATACATGACTACTGGAAAAACCACAGCTTTGACTAGACCTTTGTTGGCAAAGTAATGTCTTTGCTTTTTAGAATACACTGTCTAGGTTGGTCATAGCTTTTCTTCCAAGGAGCAAGCATCTTTTAATTTCGTGGCTGCTCTCACCATCTGCAGTGATTTTGGAGCCCAAAAGAACAAAGTCTCTCACTGTTTCCATTGTTTCCCTATCTATTTGCCATGAAGTGATGGGACTGGATGCCATGATCTTAGTTTTCTCAATGTTGAGCTTTAAGCCAACTTTTTCACTCTCCTCTTTCACTTTCATCAGGAGGCTCTTCAGTTCTTCACTTTCTGCCATAAAGGTGGTGTCATCTGCATATCTGAGGTTATTGATATTTCTCCCAGCAGTCTTGATTCCAGCTTGTGCTTCATCCAGTTTCGTGTGTCTCATGATGTACTCTGCATATAAGTTAAATAAGCAGGATGACAATATATAGCCTTGATGTACTCCTTTCCCTATTTGGAACCAGTCTGTTGTTCCATGTGCAGTTCTAACTGCTGCTTCCTGGCCTCCATACAGATTTCTCAAGAGGCAGGTGAGGTGGTCTAGTATTCCCATCTAAGACTTTTCCAGTTTGTTGTGGAATGACTTAGAATGACTTAGAGTTGCCTTTGTATGATTTGTGCTTGTGATCCATAGACTTTTCCAGTTTCTTCTGATCTACACAGTCAAAGGCTTTGGTGTAGTCAATAAACCAGAAGTAGATGTTTTTATGGTATTCTCTTGCTTTTTCAATGATCCAGCAGATGTTGGCAATTTGATCTCTGGTTCCTCTGCCTTTTCTAAATCCAGCTTGAACATTTGGAAGTTCACGGTTCATGTACTTTGAAGCATGGCTTGGAGAATTTTGAGCATTACTTTGCTAGAGTGTGAAAGCAGTGTAATTGTGTGGTAGTTTGAACATTCTTTGGCATTGCCTTTCTTTGGGATTGGAAGGAAAACTGACCTTTTCCAGTCCTGTGGCCACTGCTGAGTTTTCAAAATTTGGTGGCAGACTGAGTGCAGGACCTTCACAGCATCATCTTTTAGGGTTTGAAATAGCTCAACTGGAATTCCATCACCTCCACTAGCTTTGTACATGGTAATAATTCCTAAGGCCCACTTGACTTCACATGCCAGGATGTCTGGCTCTAGGTGAGTGATCACACTGTCATGATTATCTGGGTCGTGAAGATCTTTTTTGTACAGTTCTTCTGTGTATTCTTGCCACCTCTTAACATCTTCTGTTTCTGTTAGGTCCATACCATTTCTGTTCTTTATTGTTCCCATCTTTGCATGAAATGTTCCCTTGGTATCTCTAATGTTCTTGAAGAGATCTGTAGTCTTTCTCATTCTATTATTTTCCTCTATTTCTTTGCACTGATCACTGAAGAAGGCTTTCTTATCTCTCCTTGGTATTCTTTGGAACTCTGCATTTAAATGCAAATATCTTTCCTTTTCTCCTTTGCCTTTAGCTTCTCATCTTTCTCACCTATTTGTAAGGTGTCCTCAGACAATCATTTTGTCTTTTTAACATTTAACATGTTACAATCTAATGAAGAGTTGTGATGGTTAGAACAAAAGTATCAAACTTTTGGTACATATTTGGACCACAGTGGGTATCTGATAAGCGGTGGTGAGACAGGCCTGAGACCTGACACTGTTTGCTGCAACGCTGCATTGCTTACACCTGGACACCCAGAAAGTTTTTAATTACATAGATGAGGAGTTGCCTTAAGGTATTTATGCTACTTGGAGCAAACACTAAGAACTAATAGAGAAGGCTTTGGGGTTCCTGGACCCTATTGAACTTATATTTCTTTCCTTGTAATCATCTCAGATTCACAGGAAAGGCCATCTGCTGGGCAAACACATTACGTAAGTGAACCTGACCAGTGGAGATACAGGTCTGAGGGGTGTGATTTTACTGGAGCTACTCATCTGCAGTTGTCCTAGGAATTGTAAAGAGAAGGCAGTCAAACACTTGGAGGAGTGAACTGATGTACTGTTATGCTTAACTATGGTTTGTTCTGTTGTAAGATCCTCCCATCTTCATAGTCTTCCTCTTTTTTTTTTTTTTTCCCTCTCCCTGCTTTTTCCTTCCCGTATATCTTATACCCTCATTTCTAGTCTACCTTCTTGCTTGCTTTTTCTTTTACTCCCAAGGCTGCCTCAGTCCCTGCTGAGGGTGCAGTTCTCTGATGACAACCCCCAGCAGCAGGGAATGGAGGCTTCATGAGCTAGAAAAGACTGCATCCACTTTCTCTCCTCTGAATCTTTCTCTCTTAACTCTCACTTTCCTCAATCATTTCACAAGGCTTTCTGATCTTTTACCTTAAATAATGTTGAACATACATTTTTCAGGCTTTTCAGGTAGTTCAGCAGTAAAGAATCTGCCTGCCAGTATAGGAGATGCAAGTTCAATCCCTGGGTCAGGAAGATCTCCAGGAGTAGGAAATGGCACCCCACTCCAGTATTCTTGCCTGGGAAATCCCATGGACAGAGAAGCCTGGTGGGGTCCAGTTCACGGGGTTGCAAAAGAGTTGGACACACCTGAGCAGCCTAATGTGATGTGGCATTTTTAAGATATGATAGTTAAAAAAAATTTCAGGTTGACAGATACTCAGCAGACCAGTGTGGGTAGGTTGGGTGTGGCCAGAGCTCTGAAGGGACAAAGTCCATTGGATGCACAGAGCAAGGATTAGGGAGATATTCAGCTCTGTCATTTACTAGATAAATAATTTGAGAAAATGACTAAACTTCCCTGAGCCTCACTCCCCTCATCTGGGGAGAATATCCCTTTCACAAGAGATTTATAAAAATTGATGCATTATTTAGTTCTGTCTGGAATACTTTATCAATGCTTGTTTACATCAACTAATTAAAACTGATGATTCATTTATAAAAAACTGAATTGATCAGTTAATATTCACACTGATGGGCATTCAACATAAAGTCTCAGGCAAAAGAATTTTTAAAAGCATAAACAATAAGACAGCCTGAGCAATGTTATTTCATGCTCCTCAGTTGAGAAACCATTGGAAGTCATTGCTTCTAATATTGCTTTTTTTCTGTTTCATATAATCCTATAAGTATAAAAACCAAGGAATAAGTTACCATGTTTCTCAGAAGCTTCTATGTTTTGTTGTATTTGCCTATTTTTTTTCTTTCTTTTGCAATTGTGAATTTTATCCAAAGGACCAAAAAAGAAAAAACCTCGGTATTAAATAGATAAAATAATTTTATACATTTTTGAGGGAGACTCAAGTAATATATTACCTATGCTTTTCACTGTGCTTCATGGTATGAAAAGTTCTTTAGTGATCTACTCTTAAGAACAAAGGTCATACATTTTAATATACATCCTGCTGAGAAACTTGAAGCTGATTTATGACCCTTCAAACCTGCACCTTTGCATTCTGCATGCATAATTGTAAGAGTTCAGTGAAGGGGAAAAAGCAAAGATTTCTTCCATTTTTAAATAATTAAATTCCTTTTCTATATTGAGATGATCTCTAAGATGAAAGAAGGATATAGACAATAAAATGGCAAAACAGAAATGGAAAATCAGGACCATAGTGAAATGTAGAATATTATGAACACAGAAAAATACAAATCCAGTCACCGGTAAGGGGTTCCCTCACTGAGTGCCCACCAAAAACACATGGGATGCTTTGAAGATCTGTAGTTCCGGGGCCTCCTCCCAGACATACTGAATCAGGTTCTCCAGAGGTGAGGCCTGGAAACTGGACTTTTAAAAAAGCTCCTCTATACTTTTGGAGAAGGAAACGGCAACCCACTCCAGTGTTCTTGCCTGGAGAATCCCAGGGACAGAGGAGCCTGGTGGGCTGCCGTCTATGGGGTCACACAGAGTTGGACACGACCGAAGCAACTCAGCAGCAGATGTATACTTTAGTGTTACACATGTGTGTATATGTGAGAGAAAGAGGGGACAGTGTTAGGGAGAAGGGGTGGGGAGGGCAGAGAGGCTGGGCTGGTAGTAGAGGAGTAAAGGCACATGAGTATAGGTATTCTGAATTCCATCTGCCCAAGCAAAACATGACAAAGATGAAATCAGTAATTCTCTAATATAAGTATTTATAGTAGAAAACACAAGAGA
The DNA here is from genome assembly GCF_029407905.1 of Bubalus kerabau. Taxonomy (NCBI): domain Eukaryota; kingdom Metazoa; phylum Chordata; class Mammalia; order Artiodactyla; family Bovidae; genus Bubalus; species Bubalus kerabau. The sequence continues at coordinate 22,412,749 of NC_073641.1, forward strand.
AAACTTTCCTATAACTGAACTCGAAAAGCAGTCTCTTTTGGTGTTGTACCAGCAGGGTTCTGAAGGCTGAAGACAATGGATTGACTGTGGGTCTGAGAACAAGGTGATGGATCTGCTCTGGTGTCAAATATTCTAGGCATGTTGCTGCTTCCCTCCAGATCCTTTCTTACCAAAATAAAAAACGCACACCACTACCATCTTACAGGTGTGTGGTACTTGCTGTTTACAAAGCTATTTCATTTACTTAACTCCAGCTGATGTTTAAAACAATCTTATGATCAGCTGTTATTACGACCAGCCAATATCATTGCCGTTTCAGAAATAAGTCCCTTGAATGGCTCACCTAAAGTTACACAGAAGGCCCTTGGCAGAAAGGAAAAGTTTCCTCTGACATCATACTGCTTCTATGTATCACTGCCAATCTTTTCATTATATGGAGATCAAAGCAGTTAATCATAAAGGAAATCAACACTGAACATTCTTTGGAAGGATTGATGCTGAAGCTGAAACTCTAATACTTTGGCCACCTAATGCGAAGAGCCAAGTTACTGGAAAAGACCCTGATGCCGGGAAGGATTAAAGGCAGGAGGAGGAGGGGATGACAGAGGATGAGATGGTTGGATGGTGTCACTGACTCAATGGACGTGAATTTGAGCAAGCTCCGGGAGATGGTGAAGGACAGGGAAGCCTGGTGTGCTGCAGTCCATGGGGTTGCAAAGAGTTGAACACAACTGAGCGACTGAACAACAGCAGCAGCAAAATAGCAAGATAGGCCGAGCTCTTTGGTAAACAGAATGTGGTGAATATTTATTTTCATTCTGATTTTCTAATTAGAAAAAGATACAAAAGAATTTACAGGACTGGGATGGTCTCTGTGCTGGAAAAGTTTATTATCTAGTAAAAGCAGCTCACCCATTTTATATAGTTTAAGCCTAGTGAGTCCTCACTCTATAGTTTCATAAAAGTATTTGTCTCCTGTAAAGAAAAGCCTTCAAATTTAGGAGGTTCTCACTTTAAAAGACTACATAGTAACTTCTGAGTACCTGATTGACATGGTCTTTTTCCTTACAAACAAAATCTTTAAGGAGCCTAAACATTTGATTTAAACAGATAATTAAGTGACTTCTTAAATTCACAATATTGGGATATTGAGGAACATAAATTCTATCAATAAAACTATTATCATTGGCAGTACTTCAGATTTCTTTTCTATCTCTATATCTCTTCCTACTCTGCCCTTCTTCCCAGATTTATCCCCTATTGTACCTTCTCTTTCAACTTCCTTCTTTCTCCCAGATAAATAAAATGTCTTTCTTTTTGCTCCTGCAGAGACTGTATTGGGGATTTCTATGTCCAGCCCAACTTCTGATGCCTCTTCTTTTAACAAGACCCACTTTTTCCCCTGGGGATTCACCCCTCTTGCTCTGTGAGGCCCATGTGGTTTGAGTGGACCAAGTCTCCCTTGATTCCAGGGTGAAAGAAAAGAAAGTGAAGTCGCTCAGTCGTGTCCGACTCTTTGCGACCCCATGGACTGTAGCCCACCAGGCTCCTCCGTCAATGGAATTTTCTAGGCAAGAGTACTGAAGTGGGTTGCCATTTCCTTCTCCAGGGGATCTTCCTGATCCAGGGATCAAACCCAGGTCTCCCGCACTGCGGGCAGATGCAATGCATCTGAGCCACCAGGGAATCCCAACCTTTGATTCCAGGGTGAGCCCATGGTAAAAAGGCTAGCTGACCAAATTCCCCTGGCCACTTGAAATCTGACAGGTGACTCTTTCTTACAGACAATAAACCCCATGGATTTGTTGCAATTTACTTTGATATAAAACATTTGAGCATTATTCTTCAGCGTTCAGGAGGGAACCATGACAACTCCAGTAGTCAGCGCTTGAATTTGCTAGACTTTTAAATTCCATGGAAGCACTATAAATTTATATAGCACTATAAATTTATACAGCAGCCAATCACTGGTCTGCCATGTCTATTTTAATCTCAGGATTATATTTACCTAAAGATAGGAGTCACTTAGAATAAGAGGTCTGTTCTACTCAATACTATAACTAGTGTTTTCTTCTTTTTTAAACAATGGAGGAAGAGGATAGCCAGGTTTAAGTGAAAGGACACAGATGCCTGTGGGATACTGAAGCAAAGATAGCTAAGGATCAGTTGCATGAACAGGTCTAGATTTCAGGAGAAGTCTAAGAGGGAAAGAACTATTTGGCTATGTACTTTAAAACCCATGATACCCAGACTGCATTTCAGAACAATTGAATCAGAATCTCTAGGAGTGGGAACCAGGCATCAGTATTTATAAAGCTCTCCAGGTTAGAACTGGAGAAGGCAATGGCACCCCACTCCAGTACTCTTGCCTAGAAAATCCCATGGACGGAGGAGCCTGGTAGGCTGCAGTCCATGGGGTCGCTAAGAGTCGGCCACGACTGAGCGACTTCACTTTCACTTTTCACTTTCATGCACTGGAGAAGGAAATGGCAACCCACTCCAGTGTTCTTGCCTGGAGAATCCCAGGGACGGGGGAGCCTGGTGGGATGCCATCTATGGGATCGCACAGAGTCAGACACGACTGAAGCGACTTAGCAGCAGCCAAGTTAGAACAATGTATAACCAACAATATGAAACAATGCCCCTGTGTGTCTGGCTAATATTTCAATCCATTTGAACCACTGGAAAATTCAGGCAACAAATACCAAAACACTTGTATAGACTTAAGGTGTAGTTCCAATTTTCCCAAGAAAATGGTTTTATTTGTAGATCCCTTTTCCCACTTACTATTTTTCTGTACCATTTGGAAATTAAATGGAGAGGCTGCATCAAAGAGCAAAGAACATGAACTTTCCCTGGTTAGTTGATTTGATCCAAACTCTGCTTTCTCCACTTGTTAGTCTGCTGGCCCTGACTGAGACACTTCACTTTCTTGAGCCTTAATTTTTCTTTCTTGTAATTATTAACTTTCAGAATCCCGTAGGTAACCAACGAGAATTCAAAAGTGAAACCAAACAAAAGGCAGCTGTCCGATAGACTGATGACAGCTGAAAGAAGGTGCACAGCTCGTCTGCACAAGGACAGGAGCGGATTTCTGTCGTTCTGCAGGTCACAGTCTTCAGCGCATCTGGTGTGAGGTCTGCAGCCGTCCTTCCTGTCTACTCACTGTTATCTCAAGCCCTTGTCATTCACTGTCAGGGCTCTGTAATAGGTTCACCTTGGTTAATGTTGTGAGAACAGATCCTAAATGAGGCAGCTGGTGCTCACAGCAGAGCAGTGGTGATAAGGCCTGACCAAGTAATACAGTGGTTCCTTGCTTTTCTCCCTCCACCGAGGCCTGGCTCGTCACTCAATTTCATTTTCCCTGCACCCCGGTTTTGTACTTACACTGCACATTTTCTCTCATGCCTTTTCTTACTGTTTGTTTCCCCAGACCACACTTATATACCCCACCCTACCCCTCTGTGCCTGCATCCCTGGTCCTTAGCAAGGGTTCTAAAGCTAGCCTTTTTTTTTTTTTAATCTCCCAACTCTCCCCGTCACACCGGTGGCATCATCTGGTTTTGCAGATATTTCACAAATCTGACAGTCATTAAACCATGGAAACCACTTAGGGAAATGGGAATAGGACACATTTACATGCCATTATCCCCAAATGTGAGATTTCTATAGCAAATATTGCTTATTTGGGATAATACCAAAATGCAACCATCTATTTAATCTCTTGGCACATTTCAATACAATTCTAATGATACACAGATTTTCATAATATTTAGAGGAGAACACTATATAGGAAAAAATATCCCTCCTTTGCCTATTGCGCACTGTCCAACCCCAGGTACCTTATTAATACATTTAGAATGCACATTTCACTGAAAAGACGCTTAAAACTTTTATCAAATCTGTCTTAAGACACTAAAGCCAAGTCCAGCAATGTTTTCACAACCAGGCAATTATAGACACACACATGCATTTGTTCCTGATATAATCTGATCAACAAGCAAAAGTAAAACTGATTTCCTTTCCATTCATTCACCTCAAAAAGACTGAAACACTAGAATTCAGCATTTGCAGGAGAAACAGAAGTGGGCCACACAGGACCTACCTGGCAGGCGAGATGGTGGCGGTGCACGAGACTGCCGGCCTACAGCACATGCATCAAGCACAAAGCCATCTTTGGCTGCTGTTCAAGACAGAGGCAGGGGTGCTGCAGAAAGCGCCCGTGAATGCCTTATATGGCAAGGAGCCAGCCTGGAGCAGCACACAGAGCGGCTGAATTAAATGTGCAGATTAAATGAACAGCTTGCTTTATGTACATCAGTTAAGTTCAAAGCTTTCCGGCCGACTGCTAAAGGCAGGCTGGATGAAGAAATAAACAGGGATCTGGGTGGCATGGGGCCTGGTAGAAGGCAGGTGAGAGGGGCTCTCACTCTCTGGCTCTCTCCTCCCTGACCTGCATTTCACTTGCCTTCTTCTCTTTACCTGGAGATTTATCTATACCACCTTTTCTTGTGCAGAAAGGAAAAGGCTTGATCCCTCTATGGCCTGGAGTCCCTGACTGACCACTGTCAAGGAGAGCGTTTAGCATCCTAGCAAAGGGTTTGCACAACGAGAACTTCCAGGCACAGGCTCTGATGGTCCTGATGGTCCTCATCACCTGAAGAGCAAGGGCGGCACCTCCACCTGGCCACCCACAGAACCCTTGACCATCTTCGCATGCAAGTGGGGTCATCATATCAACTGTCCGATGTCACTAGACTTACTGTAACTGTGATTATTAGTTATAATCTAATACACATTAGATTACAGTGTGCATATATACACATTATAGTCTCTGAGGGCACTTCTAGTCCCAGCCCAGTGAGAGTGGCAGATGTCCCCCTGGGAGTCCCAGATTCGGGGAAATAGGTTTTCCTGAACTGTCATCCCTGCAGTCTACCGCACTCTCCATCTTAGGAGGGTATGTCTGCCCCTGGGGAATCAAGATTTACCGAAAGGCACCAGCTTATTCAGCGTCAGAGTGGTGGCAGGTCCCACCCACTCGGCCCGGGTCACACCTGTGTGAGAGGCTTTATTGTTTCCATAGGCGCAGGTGGAAAACCGGGGAGCTGCCTCTAGGGAGGGAGGGGGAGATGCAGGGCTTGAGGCTCTTAAGGGTGTGGCTGGGGGTAAGGCCCCTGGAAAACCCTCTCTAGGCTCTTCACCAGCTACCCTCACAGGCCCTTCCAGAGTGCGACCACCTACATGGCCTCTTTCTCTGTCCGGCACCTCCCTCCCCACTCCTCTGGGGGCTGCAGGCAGTGGGGGGAGGGACTTGAGGCAGGAGCAGCACCCCCTTTCCTGTCCACCCCACCTGCTGTGAACTGTCCTTCCCCACCACAGAAGCCTCCCCATTCCCCTACCAAGGGCCTCTACTCTCCAGAGCCACCCTAACCTTTTACTTGCTTAGTCAAATCTAATTAGTTCAGGTTTTTTTCTATTTGTTTTGCCCCCATATGGATACGGAGAAGGCAGTGGTAACCCACTCCAGTACTCTTGCCTGGAAAATCCCATAGACAGAGGAGCTTGGTAGGCTACAGTCCCTGGGGTCACTAGGAATCGGACACGACTGAGCGACTTCACTTTCACTTTTCACTTTCATGCACTGGAGAAGGAAATGGTAACCCACTCCAGTGTTCTTGCCTGGAGAATCCCAGGGACAGGGGAGCCTGGTGGGCTGCCATCTATGGGGTTGCACAGAGTCAGACACGACTGAAGTGACTTAGCAGCAGCAGCAGTAGCATATGGATACAAGTGAAAGTCACTCAGTTGTGTCTGACTCTTTGCGACCCCACGGACAGTATAGTCCATGGAATTCTCCGGGCCAGAATATTGAAGTGGGTAGCCGTTCCCTTCCCCAGGGGATCTTCCTAACCCAGGGATCGAACCCAGCTCTCCCACATTGCAGGCAGATTCTTTACTAGCTGAGCCACAAGGGAAGCCCTATGGATACAAAGGGACATGTATCAACTGATCAACACCCTTGGCTTTGCATTCAGGTCTCTGTTTGCAATTTATATCAACAGAAACCTGGTGACTTCCAGACAGGGGCAGGTCCAAGGTCAGAGCCACAACGGAGGGTATCAAGACACCATTGTCTCGTTCTTTAGGAGGTTCACAGTCAGTAAGATGCAAGAGGGCCACACTCTTTCAGGGCGCACTCGGGAGCCCCCAGTCCTACCATACACCCCACCTGCCGCAGAGCGGTCCTGGCCCCACCACCAGAGAGTGATCACTCGTGCAGCCTCTGCCGCTTCTCAACACTTTCCTGCACCAGCTAAGGAGTTTGAACACTCCAGAATGCTGCTTAATTAAAAAAAACAAAAACAAACAAAAAAAAACACAAACCCCAAAAGTTTATTTTAATAAGTTATACCAAACATTCTTCTAGGAAATACAGATAAACATAGAAGAAAAAAACCAAATTACTCTCAACTGTACTCCCAAATTAATCACCATTATCATTTTTTTCCGTCCTTCTTTCTCAAGGGATTTTGAGGCAATCCCCAGGTCTCAGTCTCCTGATAAAACTGGGTTTTATTATAACCTACTAGATTATCACCTACAGAGGCCCTGTAATAACTTAAAGCTGTACAGAAAACCCTGGCAATTTACATAGAGGCTATTTCTTTGGTGTGGAAACTGTAAAGAACTCAAGTTGTAAAGTTCAGAAATGATGCTCACATCATCCTGACTGCTGTGCACAGGGGAAGGTTTTTAACTCTGAGCCCCAGGGCTCAGGACACCCACAGGCCTGGAGAGCTCAGGTCCACTCCGGACACGTCCTGGGGGTGAGCGGGCTGCCCGTAGTGGCCATTCATGTCACTCCTGAGGGCTTGGAACATTGGATCTGAAGTTCTGGAACCTCAGATCTTGAAAGGATGCACGGACCTTTCTGGTGCTTGCTGCTTTATCTCTAAGCTGCCCCTTGGGTTTCTTTACTTCCTCTCAGCTGGCCTCTAACACCCTCAGAACGCCCCATCCTTTCCCACCTCTGTCTGTGCTTGGCAGATGTCACAAGTTTACAGCTGCGAGGGTCTTTCCTCTGCTGGGGAGAGGGGAGGGGAACCCGGCAATAATCCTCACTCTGTTTTTGTGTCACACAGAAGTAGATGGTTAATATTTTGACAAATGAACTCATGTTCTTTTCTTCCTGGATGGGCTCAGTCCCCTGTGCCGTGAGCCAGCTGGGGTGCAGAGCCTCAGGGGAGACTCCATGTGGTCTTGCAGAAACTAGAAATAACCTGCTCAGTTTTTTTCTGAACTCTTGTTTTTCCAAAGCCCAAACCTCTGGGAAAATTAGGGACTTCACGGAGATGTACAGGGGCTTCCCCGGTGGCTCAGGAGTAAAGAATCTGCCAATCAGGAGACATAGGTTCGATCCCTGGGTCTGGAAGACCCCCTGGAGAAGGAAATGGCAATCCACACCAGTATTCTTGCCTGGGAAATCCTATGGACAGAGGAGCCTGGCGGGCTACAGTCCGTGAGGCTGTAAAGCGTCGGACATGACTTAGCAACTAAACTACAACAAAAGATACAGAGAGTACCTTGAAGAAGCATGGAAGGAGAAAAGCTTAGATTCTCCAGAGCTGGGGGCGAGGCAGAGGGGTGGAGAGAAAGGAGCACACCCTTCCTCTGCACCTCGGGGAGATGCCCGACCCACAGAGAACCCGTGGTGAAGTGCTGCTCCCGGATGGGCCCCCACAGGCTGTCCTGCCAAGGTTCCACCTGCCAGCGGACCATTGGGGAAAAGAAGGACCAGCCAGCCTGCTTCTCTCAACACAGCTCTAAACTCTGGACTCCAGAACTGCGGCCAAACCCGAGGGTTGAGGTGGGGGGGAGGGGCGGGACTGAAAACCCCAGGGAGAGCTGAGGCTCAGGGCTGGGAGAAAAGGGCCGCAGAGTCAGAAACTGCCTTAATAAAAAATAGAACTATGATTATTTCCCTAGTTGTGGATTAATGTCATACTTGTAGTGCTTTCAATGGCTGCCAAAACAAATTACAAGAGATTTAAAAGAAATGAGCTCATTATCTTACAGTTCTGAGGTCAGAAGTTGGCCTCAAGGCTCAGTGGGCTGAAATCAGCGTGTCATCCTCAGGGCTGAGCTCTTTTCTGGAGGCTCCCAGGCTCTCTGTCTCTCTCTGCCCTTTTCCCAGCACCTGGAGGCTCCCACTTGACTTGGCGCAGAGCCTCCTTTCAACATTCAAAGCCAGCAGTGGCTGATCCAGTCTTTCTCCCATCACAGCTCCGCAACACTGACCCTTCTCCTACAGTCTTCTCCCACTTTCAACGACCCTTGGCATTATATTGGGTCCACCTGGATAATCACAGGTACCTCTCCCTATCTTGAAGTCAGTTGATTATCTATCTTAATACCATCTGCAGCCTTCTCCATACAGTATAACATGCTCACAGGTCCCAGGGGTTAGGCTGTGGACATCTTAGAGGTGGGGGCATTATTCCACCCACCATATACCCAAATGTGTATACCTGAGTTTTGACCCATGGTAGCCACCTTTTGCATATATCCATCCCTTCCTGCTTCCCTTAGTAACGAGCACCTTGATGACTTCCACTAATCTTCACAGGAAAGAAAATTATTTGGAGTAATTCTTCCCCCATTGATGTTCCATATCCTGCTATGCAAAGCGTGATTGGCGGACCAGCAGCATCAGCACCACCTGGGGGCTCGTTAGAAATGCACTCTCCAGCCTCTTGCCATACCTACTGAATCAGAATCTGCCCTTCGTCAAGATCCCCAGTGATTTCTATGCACTGGCTCAGAACATTCCAAATTGTGGAAACTTGAGTATTACTGTAAAAGTAATAATGCAAAAAAGTAGGGCAAGTTTTTACCACAAGAAAAACTGAAGCTCAGGGAGGTCAAATGATTTGGCAAAATCATTTAGCGCTGGAGCTTCCAAAGTGACCTTATGTGTTAGAAACACCGGAGCTTTAGGAAATCAAAGAGGCCAGGCTGCATCCCAGACCACAGAAAGCCTATTCTCTGGGGGCAGGACACCGACACCAGTGGCTCTGACATCTCAGATGTTTCCAGTATGCAGCCAGCTTCGAGCACCTGGGCCTTAGAAAACTTTCAAGAGAGAAAGTCTAGAATGGCATTGAAACATGTAAAATATCATGTATGAAACGAGTTGCCAGTCCAGGTTCGATGCACGATACTGGATGCTTGGGGCTAGTGCACTGGGACGACCCAGAGGGATGGAATGGGGAGGGAGGAGGGTTCAGGATGGGGAACACATGTATACCTGTGGCGGATTCATTTTGATATTTGGCAAAACTAATACAATTATGTAAAGTTTAAAAATAAAATAAAATTAAAAAAAATAATAAATTGACTAGACTAAAGTCTAAGTCTCCAAGAAGAGAGTCTAAATTGTGGTTTTTCAGGATGACTTATGTCCCAGTTTGCCCAGGACTGTTGTGCTTTTTAAACAGAAAGTCTCCTGTCCCAAGAGACCAGGACTGATGGGAATTCCTGGGACACGAGACTTCCAGTTTAAAAACTAAAACAGTCCTGGGCAAACTGCACATAGGCCATCCTTGTCTACAGATATAAAATCCAGACCAACTCAGGCTGCTGCAGAAAGAGTCGGGTCTAGTTTTTCACCTTTACTTCCCCCTGATTTCCACAGGGAGGCACTCCTCGAATGTTGGGCGAGACCAATAAACTGCTCTCCTTGAGAACTGAGATACATTTCTTAATATGTTCCTCCGCATCCCATGCAGCCTCTGCAAGCTTCCTAATGGTCCTTAAAGGCCCACTGACTCTTCTCCATCATGCTAATGAGGTAGGGGAAGAAGGGCAAAGGCAGGTGGTCTCTTTTACGCTCAGTTTTTATTCTTTTTGACTCCCTCACTGCCAGCATTCTCTACTTAAAGAATGTATTTAAAATATCTGGTAATAAGATTAAGATCATTTATTAGTTGGCTTATAACGCATTTTTTTTCTTTACTGAAAAGCAGTCATACATGTAAAGCCAGTCTCTCTACAGTAAAAATACAATTATATATCATATTCCTCATATTTGAGTTGGGAGAAGCCTTCTCACCCATTAATTTTTGCAGATGGTTTTTTCAAACGAGAGAGGGAAAGACAGACCTTCACCCAATCAAGAACGGCCTGCCTGTCCTTCTGGACCCTGCACATCCCTTGACTTGTGATGAGAACCAGGCACATCCCAAGGGTGCCGATAAAGTGCTTCCTCACATGTTCGCCCACAGACTGCTCACTCACAGCAGAATCAAGTTCCCATGTCCAGACTCTTAGGTGACACACAGGTGCTGTCCTTACTGTGAAAGGACTGAACTCAGCCAAAATTTAAGCCCAAAACGATAACTTCTCCAAGTTCCTGTTTTGTTTTGGCAACTTGCAGGGAATTGTTGTTAGAGGGAGGAGAGGGAGGAGAGAAGAAAGGGAAATTTTGCAACATTGAATCCCCCAGGTCACTTCCAGGGTTGTGCCCAAACAGACCCACAGGACAGACCTTCTAGGGAACAAGCCGACTCACCAAAGCGCTCCCTTTAAAAGTGTTTCACCCAAAGCAAGTGTCTTGTGGGAAACACTTTACCTCTGCTTTCTCAGTACTTGTGGGAGAACTACTTAAAACACAAACAATGGTTTCCTATGAGTTTCAGTAAAAACCCAAAATTACTTACCTGAAATATCCTAATATAAAGATTATGTGCCTTTGGCAGGAAATACAAATTCATTTTGGAGAAATGGGGACCGGAGGAAATATTTCATTCTAAATGATTCACACATGTTGTCTTTACTCCTGCATTTCAGATATTTTTTATTCTGAAAGATTTTAGTGTCAATTTGAATTTTTTCACCAAACTAATTTATTTTTTATACTGCCAGGTTGGAGGTGAAGATATTTTATAACTTTTAATCTGAGAAAAGTTCTCCTGATAGCATGTCATATGGCAATTTCTTAAAAAATCTTATCTCTATTGCAGGTACACTTTGGGAGATATTTGTGTTTACATATATGCATGTGCATTGGGCTCTTAAAAAATTAGTTTCCAGGGACTTCAATGGTGGTCCTGTGGTTGAGAATCTAACTTCCAACGCAGGGGATGCGGGTTCGATCCCTGGTTAGGGAACTAAGATCCCACCTGCCATGGGGCACTAAGTGCCACAACTAAGATCCAACACAGCCAAAAATAAAAATCAATAAATTATGAAAACTAATAAAGAAGAGGCTACCTGTGTAGGGATACACCATGGGCACAGGCCAAAAAAAATATTCGTTTCTGAAAAAGAGAGGATGGATTAACTGTCAGAACTTAAATTCTGACAATGCCAGCCCTATACTGATGACAAAGTAACTTCCTGAAGCCCAAAGAATAGCCATGGATATGCAGCATTATGGAAATCAAGAGGAATTGCATGGTAGTCTCCTACCGGGAAGCAAGTTAAAGAACTCAAGTAAGTAACAATATAGGGCGTGATACATCAAAGGCTGCCGTAAAACAAAATGAAGACAAAACAATCCCTGCACACTGTAAACTTGAAAGGTGAAAAGGCAAATGTGGTCTTAGCCTGGCCTCTGGAGAAATAATTCTTATCCCTCTACATTCTCTTAAGGTGCTGAAGGCCATGAACGCCTTCTAGGTATAACACGATATTGCTAGTAAAATTCTGACAGATCCATATGTGGCACGACTTACGTTCCAATAGTACATTAGAAATCTCAGATATAACATTCTTCAGAAATGCAAATTTCAGGTTCGATGCACGATACTGGATGCTTGGGGCTGGTGCACTGGGACAACCCAGAGGGATGGTATGGGGAGGGAGGAGGGAGGAGGGTTCAGGATGGGGAACACATGTATGTATACCTGTGGTGGATTCATTTCGATATTTGGCAAAACTAATACAATATTTTAAAGTTTAAAAATAAAATAAAATTTAAAAAAATAAATAAAAGTTATGATCGTTGAGATGATTGACTAAGAAAAGAAGCTTAGTTTTCATATTCGGGGCTGATTTCAGATAAAGTAATAGGTAGCAGTCACTACAAAGGAATAGATTATGTTTAAAGTGTTAGTTGCGTCCGACTCTTTGTGACCCCATGGAGTGTAGCCCTCCAGGCTCCTCTGTTCATGGGATTTTCCAGGCAAGAATACTGGAGTGGGATGCCATTCTCTTCTGCAGGGGATCTTCCTGACCTAGGGACTGAACCTGCATCTACCCGCGTCTCCTGCATCACAGACAGTTTCTAAACAAAGTACTCTCAGCAAAGTACTTCTGTTCCCATTCATTCACTCATGTTTTTACTGAAGCTTTATGGACATTATACCTCTTAGTCATGAGCATAAGGGGTGAAAAGAGGATGCAGTGTTCCTCCCTTGGGAAGCTTTCAGGCCAAAGGGGTTGACAGGAGAAGCACTCAAAGAAAAGGTGGACAGTAGTAAGTGCCACAAAATAAAAAAGTAAAATCTGGTAGAGATCATCCAGAAGTGAGAGTCAGGAAGGTTTCATGTAGAAGGTAACATCTGAGCTTGGCCTTGAAAAGTGAATGGGGATAGAGACTAGGGTGGTAGGCATGGAGGGAAATGCTGGAAGAGTACTTTCTGGTGTGGCCCAACATGGGTTGAAAAACTGGAGAGATGCCAGTGGTCAGGCTAAAGCCTGACTGTAGGCTGGGTCCTGATTATAGGAGGCTCTACATGTTAAAGGATTCAAACCTCATTTTATAGTTCTAGAGAGTCACTCAAAGATTCTGAGAAGGGTGATGACATGAACAGAAGAGTGATTTTTAAGATTAACCTATTGAGAGTTTCCACTCCCCTCTTTGGCAACAAAATTGAGCTGTGATGTCTTAAAAGTGTATATATATGTGTGTGTGTGTGTGTGTGTGTGTGTGTGTGTTAGTCGCTCAGTAGAGTCTGACCCCTTGCAACCCCTGGACTGTAGACCACCAGCTTCCTCTATAGTATGTAACAAAGTAACTTCTTCCCTATGTATTTAGAGTGGTACTAGTTAAGGGCCATGATTGGGAGAACTGAGAAAATAGTTTCTCAAATCATACTCTGATTAAGAACCCTGGTTAAGAAAGGAAGTGACTAGAAATACAGAGATCAAATTAGGCAACTCTTAACAACTTCAGGAGAAAGAAATAAACTAAGATACTTAAGTATTGGTTTTAATCAAATCATAGCTACTCAGTAGAGGACCATTCTCCTGTCCAAAAGGATATATGTTAACAGTAAATACCAGAAGGTCACACTTTTGTGGGGTTGAGTGTGAATTTGATGAGTAACTATGAGTACTCTTACCTGGAGGTTTTAGAAATATTCCTATGATGGATTGATTTTTAGAGAAGTTTCTCTTTGACTGGAGAAAGGATAGTTTTAGTTACTGTTCAAAGTAAGGCTAGACTGTAATTTAGAAAAAAAAAATACATCTGGAATTCTAGGGGTAAATGAATATCTGAATTAAATTATAGTCAGCAAATAGTTGAAAACTATGAGATAGATGATTAATAATAAAACATTAGATATATCACATCAGTCACATATCCTTGGATTGAGTACCTATTTTCAGCCCTGTTATTAAACAACAAACAATTCTGCCTTTCAAAGAAGTGTTTTAAAAGCTCCACCTAAAACCCCCAGGAGGTTCCAGAACACTGATTACACCAGCTCCAACGGGCCACCAGAGAGACCTGAAACAGACACAGGCTGGATCTGGCTAAGGAGGCAGAGAGCATCACACAGACACTGTCTGCATTCTGAAGATTATATTGGAAGGATGCAAAGATTTCACTGAAAATCAACTGACAATTACTGTTCATAAAGATAATGCTCTGAGCAAGCATATAAGCAAAGAGCAAAAGCTAGTTACTAACAACCTTGGAGTAAGAAACAAGATATCCAGATTTAAGATAATTTGACGACACAGACTATATGTAAGTTCCAAGAAGGATGCAGACCAGACTAACATTATTTTCCTAGAGAAAAGGACTTAGAGACAAACTGGCACCCAAGTGCATTCACAATAATTTGCTATACTTCAATACATAAACCCAGGTCTCTCAGTTCAGTGAGTGTAAATGTATTACCTTTCCTAATACCAGTGCTGTGATTCTCTGGAAACCAAATTTGGAAGCTCCCTCCAAGTTATTCAGTCTCCCGCTAGGAGAGGTGGGCTGTCTCATTTGATCAGAGCTGCCACCTCCAGATCCACAGTCCCATCTGTTAGGAATCCACAGGCCTTCCCGTCACTTCACTGTCTGACCAGCGTTGCTTCACTGCCCCCAGTTTACTGCCGTTACTATGTCCGTGACACTGCAGACCTCCTCTGTTTCCCCACCCTTCAGAGCTCTCCTGCCTTAGACCAGTTAAGAAATACCTTTCCAAGGTTCGTGACTATCTCTTTGAGAGCAGGTTCCCACACCAGCGCGTCTGGGTCCCTAGAGTTGTCCTCCTTTCCCCCACAGGTTCTCACTTCCTCTGTGCAAATGTCACCAGGTAGGCATCTCTCTAGACCTGATCCTGACGGTGGGCCAGGTTCAAGTCATTTTCCCCATGGCCTGTTGGTACTATGCACTTTAAGAAATGTGCATAAGCACCTATTTGAAGTTTCCTAAGGCTGTATATTGTCACCCTGCTTATTTAACTTATATGCAGAGTACATCATGAGAAACACTGGGCTGGATGAAGCACAAGCTGGAATCAAGATTGCTGGGAGAAATATCAATAACCTCAGATATGCAGATGACACCACCCTTATGGCAGAAAGTGAAGAAGAACTAAAGAGCATCTTGATGAAAGTAAAAGAGGAGAGTGAAGAAGTTGGCTTAAAGCTCAACATTCAGAAAATGAAGATCATGGCATCCAGTCCCATCACTTCATGGCAAATAGATGGGGAAACAGTGGAAACAGTGTCAGACTTTATTTTTCTGGGCTCTAAAATCACTGCAGATGGTGATTGTAGCCATGAAATTAAAAGATGTTTACTCCTTGGAAGGAAAGTTATGACCAACCTAGATAGCATTTTCAAAAGCAGAGACATTACTTTGGCAACAAATGTTCGTCTAGTCAAGGCTATGGTTTTTCCAGTGGTCATATATAGATGTGAGAGTTGGACTATAAAGACAGCTGAGTGCCGAAGAATTGATGCTTTTGAAATGTGGTGTTGGAGAAGACTCTTGGGAGTCCCTTGGACTGCAAGGAGATCCTACCAGTCCATCCTAAAGGAGTTCAGTCCTGGGTGTTCATTGGAAGGACTGATGTTGAAGCTGAAACTCTAATACTTTGGCCACCTGATGCAAAGAGCTGACTCATTTGAAAAGACCCTGATGCTGGGAAAGATTGAAGGCAGGAGAAGAAGAGGACGGCAGAGGATGAGATGGTTGGATGGCATCACCGACTCAATGGACATGGGTTTGGGTGGACTCCAGGAGTTGGTGATGGACAAGGAGGTCTGGCGTGCTGCAGTTCATAGGGTTGCAAAGAGTCGGACATGACTGAGTGACCGAACTGAACTGAAATATTCCATGCCATTCAACTCTACAAAATTCATTGTAATGATTAGGAAGCTGGATGGCCCAGCACACACAATCTACCAGTGATTCATTTCCAGCTCCTTGAAAATACCCTTTTAAATTTGTATAACTATCCTTCCAACTATCTGTCATGGGTCCATTCCTGACAAATCAACAAGTTCATTTTTTGTAGTTGTTGACGTCACAGAATTCTGAGTAAAAGAGCACCCTCCTGGTTTTGTCATGTAAAGACTTGGACCTGATATTCCAGTCATTCGGATATTAAGTGCCAGAGTGAGACCTGGATGTGGTCAGTCTGCCTTTGTGACCCTGCTGTTAGCGCCGGCTTGTCCTCTTCCTTGTGAGCCTGACATTTATGAGTGTTCGGCTCTGGGCTGCCTATATTCAAAACTAGGAAGAACAGAATGAGACCTTATCATAATGGTTGAGCAGAGACAGAATGAATGTGGCTAAGAAATGACTGTTGATGAAATGCATGAGCCCTCAAAGATGACCTTGTGTTCTCAATCCTGTCTGCCTGGGAGAATGACGATATTGTTAATTGAGCAAGAGACGATAGGAACTGCAGTAGGCTTGGTGGGGGGAGGGTGATTAATTCAGTTTTTGACATGCTGAATTAGAGTCTCCTGGGTCATCTGAGTGGAAATGCCCAGAGTCAGTCAGATCCAGGGAACTTGGAGGAGAGATCTAAACTCAAGATATACATTTGGAAGTCATTCACGTAGATGTGATAGATGAGGCCAAGAGTATGAATAATTTCAATTCACTACCTTGACATTCAGCTTGGGTATGAGAGGCAGAGATGTGGGCAAGCAAGTTAGTGTTCTCTGCATGTCTCATTTAATAATGAGGCTCTCTCCTTATGACTCACTCCTACTTATTCATGATAAATAAGACAAGAAAGGCAAGGCCATCTGAAATTACTAGGTAGTATCAAAACCCATTGTAGCCTTTATCCAAGTTTTAAAGTCAGGTACCACGGACTAATTGAGATTCCCACCTTTGCCCTGCTTGTACTCACTTTCTTATTGGAAATGACTCTAAGTAAGTAGAAGTGGAAGAAATAACCAGTTCTCAGAAAACCATCAAATGTCTGTTCTCCTTTACCTACTCTTTAGTGAGTCTAGGATTTGCAATTTGTAAAACTAGTTAGATGAAGAGGGTGAGATCCAGAAGGTCCTACCTCTTGCTGAGATGTAGCCAAAAATTCACTATAGGATTCTCTACAGTCCTCAGAGAAAAATTTGTTAACTTAGCTGGTGAAGGATGCTACTTTTACTAAGTTTTCATACACAATCTATGAGATTTATATAGCTAATAGCTCCTAGAGCACTGTCTTGCTATTCACATAGTTCATACTGTTGCACTGTCCCCTGAACCCAGGGTAGGCAAGGCATGAGCTAAGAGGCTGGACAGAGACTCGAGGAGCCCTAGAAACTGCAGACATGTTTATTCTCCCTGGCTGGCATGGTGGCCATAACACAGCCTTGCTCCTGGCTGACATAGCAGCTGACGCAGCAGGCACAACATAACCATGATGTAGCCCTAACATAATCTCATACAACATAACCACGATGCTGCTCTAGTGTAGAGCCCCAACTCAGCAGCAGCCAGGGCTTAAATGGTGAAGCTCATACAGGCGTACCACACACCAGCACCAGGGCTTTTCCAGGTGAAGTTTATATAACAAAAGTAGCCCATGTCCAGATGAATACCTCGAGACATGCATGCACAGCTCTATAAGTGATCTCAGATGTTACATAATCATTATTTACAAAACATGGGGCAAGAGTGAGATGCTGTGGGGTGAGAGAGCCTGATCACACCATCTTGGCTAATTTTCCCTTTCCCTACAAGCATAAACAGTAAAACTCTGAAATGAAGAAAAGTACTAGACTGGATTAGTCTAAAAATGTAGAGTTCTAATTTGCATTATGGTATAATTACCAAAAAATTCATTTATTCACCAAGCATCAGCTGAGCATTTGTGTGTGCCAGTTTTAAATAATATTTAGGGTTGGCAAATAGAGCCAAAGGAATTATACATAAAACATAGTCCTCCTCAAGAAATCCCCAGTCTTATGGGAGCAGAGATACACAAAAACATTTATAAGTAAATGTGCTAAAATGCTATACTGTAATAGGAATTGTTTTGGACACACAGACAAATTATTTCTGACTGTGGGGTTTGGGAAGGTTTCTATGAAAAAGTGACATTCGAGATGGGTTTTGAGGCTCAAAGAAGATTTTTGAGGTGGTGGAGGCAGGGCTGGACAGTCTAGAACAAAGGAATACCCCTGGCACGCACACACACACAAACTCTGGGCAGCTATTTGAAGAAAAAAGTAAGGAATTCTGGTGCGGGGCATAGAGGGAGTTGCAGAAAGGATTGAAGGAGGAAACTAAGAAGGTCGATTAAAATCAGCTAGAGCATGACTGAGTGACTTCCCTTTCACTTTTCACTTTCATGCATTGGAGAAGGAAATGGCAACCCACTCCAGTGTTCTTGCCTGGAGAATCCCAGGGATGGGGGAGCCTGGTGGGCTGCCGTCTATGGGGTCGCACAGAGTCAGACACGGCTGAAGCGACTTAGCAGCGGCAGAGCAGGACTGGTTTTTCTCCTGATGGCAGCAATAGTATGCCAGTGAAGGACAAGGGCCGTGTCAAAGGCTCCAGTGAGAAGTGATGAGGTTGAGGCTTAAAAAGAGCAGAAGGGGTGAGAATTTTCTGAGGCAGAACTACTAAGATTCAACCCACAAAATGGACGTTGATTCTCCCATTTCTCTCTTGGAGGCCTGTGTAGCCTGACTGAGAGCCCCAGCAATGTGCCATGTTCTTCCTTCTCCTCTTCCAGGGCACACAGCTGAGTTCACTGCCTAGCTGCTGCTACTGCTGCTAAGTCACTTCAGTTGTGTCCGACTCTGCGCGACCCCATAGACAGCAGCCCACCAGGCTCCCCCGTCCCTGGGATTCTCCAGGCAAGAACACTGGAGTGGGTTGCCATTTCCTTCTCCAATGCATGCAAGAGAAAAGTGAAAGTGAAGTCGCTCAGTCGTGTCCGACTCTTAGCGACCCCATGGATTGCAGCCCACCAGGCTCCTCTATCCATGGGATTTTCCAGGCTAGAGTACTGGAGTGGGGTGCCATTGCCTTCTCCGTCACTGCCTAGACCTTCTGCAATTAGTTGGGGGTAAATATCTGCACAGTGCAGTGTGGGCAGAGGTGATGCACATCCCACTTCCAGGTCTGTGCATTCTGTCTCTTCTCCATCTGCAGTAACCTTCCAGGCAAGCTGTTGAAGATGCCACATCACAGGATGGAAGGAGGCTGGCCCTGAGCAGTGCTTGGAGCAGGACTTCCCCACCACCCCACCCCTGCGGGGCTGCAGCGGACGGTGACCCACACTGGGCTGGGGAGCAAGCAATCCAGTCTTACTGTGGCAAGGCGTTAAGATTTTGTGGTTTATCTCTTTCAGCGGGTAGTGCTACTACGTTGAGGAACACAGAGGAAAGAAAGGGGGAATGGTGTAAGGTAGAATATTGAGAGGAACACAGTGGCCCTAATTTCACCTTAGTTGAATGTGAGAAGTTCAGGGGCACCCAGGTGTTCAAGATCAGGAGAAGAATGGTTTTCAAGCTTAAGCAAGAGGCTCAGGTTAGCCTTCTTAAATATGGAAATCACTGGCATATAGATATTCTTAGAAATCTAAGAAGTATAAAGGAGCAGTCTTGATGCATATAGTTTGAGAAGCGTAAGGAGAACTCTGGGGGCAACACCAGTATTAAGGTGTGGAAAAGAGCAGAGGGCTCATCAGAAGAGTCTGGGAAAAGAGTGGTGGGGTGGAGAGAGAAAGGAAGAGGCATTTTTTGTTTATTTCCTGCACTATAGCTTATTAGGTTTCAAAAAAAAAAAAATCCTCTAAGGGTCAAACTGGTGCCTGACTGGTTGCATATGACTTATAAATACATTTTGTTTGGTTCATAAAATGTTTTTCAAAATTTAAGTGTATTACCAACATTTAAAAATGCTGACAATTGACACAAAACTTCAGATGAGGGGATTCTTAGGAAAACTGAGGTGTGGCAGCTCTGAACCACCTGCCTATGTGACCCCGATTCTGGGGAGGTGAGAAGTCTGCCGTCTTGCGGGGGGTGGGGGGGTCCTTTCAGTTCCCATCACCTGTCAGCCTTCACAGGATTTTGCTCTGCAAACAATGCTCTAAGTTAGATGGGGAAGAGAGAGTCAAGCCTCAAGGGCTGTTGTGATTCCCCTGCACCAGACAGGAGGGGTCTTCTGCCTGGGCAGCACCTGCAACAGGTAAGAGCACAGGTGGGCTTGCTTTGGCCCTGAGGTTTCATAAAGGAGCACAGACATGTAGCAGAAGCTCCAGGGCCTGGCATTTGGCACTTATCTGTGACCTTAGCCACGGGTATTTTCAGAAGGGCAGTGGAAACCTAAAGCCGAGAGGAGTGAATGAAGATAGGACAGGACGGTGGGCCAGGGTGAACCTCACCACGCTTCCTGTTTCTCCTTCTGCCCCTTTAATTTGCAATACTGTAGCCAGAGGGAATCTTTAACTATGTCAGCTAGTGTCATTCCTCTATTTGAAACCTTCCCCTGAGCTTCTGAGTTTACCCAGAGTCCAGGCCCGCAGTGCACCCCCAAGTCCCTGCGGGCCTGGTCCCCTTGACCTCCCATCCTGTTCCAGTCCCCTCCCCACGCTGCTCCAGCCACCATCTTCTGAGTCACTCCCGACTTGCACTAAGGACACACCCACCCTGGCCCTGGTCCTTCACCGGGCGTGCCCTCTGTTTCGAATGCCGATTTTCCACATGGCTTACTCCTTCACTGCCTTCAGATCTTAGCTCAGTGTCCCCCATTACTGATGGCTCCATAAAGGATCATCTCCACTCCTGCCCTAGTACTCTCTGCCCCATTCCTGCATATTTTTCCCCTAAGGCGTTTGTACACATCTATTTATAACTTGTTTCCTTCATTAGGATGTGATCTGCCTTCCCTCCGTTAAAGGGCAGGAGATTATTTTCTGTTTCCTTGCCCACCACTCTCTCTCTAGCGCTAAGGGCAGTGCCTTACATGCAATAGGTGCTCAGCACATAGCTGCTGGATGACACTGAGCCACAGCCTTCAGTCCATGTGTGGGGGCTGAGGTGTAGAGGATGGAAAGAGACACAGAAGGTGGGGGACATCAGCACTGCAGCTGAATCCTGGGAGAGATGGGGGCAGACAGAACTGGGAGCCTCACTGGAGGGACTGGCCTTAAAAACAGAATTTTCTCTCTTATGTAGGCATGATGGAAGCAAGAATAGGTCCTGATACATGGCTAGGAAGGAAGAGAAACTGACATGTCCAATTATCATTCATCATAAATTCACTCATTCATTTATTGCACCCCTTCTATGTTTGGGGGCTTCATTGGCGGCTGAGATGGTAAAGAATCTGCCTGAAATGCAGGAGATCTGGGTTTGATCCCTGGGTTGGGAAGATCCCCTGGAGGAGGGCATGGCACCCTACTCCTGTATTCTTGCCTGGAGAATCCCTATGGACAGAAGAGCCTGGTAGGTTACAGTCCACGGGGTCACAAAGAGTCAGACACAATTGAGTCTGACTCACACACCCACACACACAGTGTTTGGGGTACTATCTTAGGGACTAGGGGAGCAGAGATGATGCCCTCTATTTTCTCTGTGAGGTAGAAGCAGGGTCAGTAGCTGAGAATGAGGAAAAGGAAGAGAGAGAGGGATTTTGAGGAAAATAAAAGGCTTTGGAACAGCTGCTTCAGGCACTGTAAATAGAAAGTATTTAGGACACGTGAAAGGATTGCTGAGTAGTATGGAGGGCCCAGCTGAGGTTGTCCTGGTGCCAACTGGCACAGGTATCTGATTTCTCCAGCATCATTTGCAGCCTGGGAACAGAAGCGGAGAAAAGCAGATGGTTGGAATAAATTGGTCCTGGGGATTGCTAGGAGGGGGTGTCGTGGGAGGACTGGAGAGTGGGGGAATCAGCCAGTCAGTCTGTAGCCCTGACTTCCCACTGTCACCCCGGGGGCTGCTCACCTGATTTGGAAGAATGGCACTGATTGACAGCTGTGCCCTCTCCCCCCAGGAGTCAGCACTGGCCTCAATCAAGTGTACCCAGCATGGATTACTCCACAAACTGAGTAACAAAATCGCTGATAAATATTCCTGGGGGCTCTTCTCTCATCCCTCCCCATGACTTATCCAAAAGGGGTACCTATCTGGCTTCCATTCTATGATGCTTTGACAGACACTTCTGGCCTACTCTGGTTAGTCCTCACTTATTCAGCTTCTGAAATAGGCAGCTTCAGTCTTTTGAGGCAGGATGACTCTCATCTGATTCCAAGTCCACTTAGGAGAGTCCCCTATGTGAGTTCCCAAGGTTATGCTTCTATTGGGTTGGCCAAAAGTGCGTTCGGATTTTTCCATAAGACCTTACAGAAAAACCTGAACGAACTTTTTTGGCCAACACAAGACTCCAACATCTTCCTGAATACAAGCCTCCATGTGCTGTAATTGTGGCCACTAATTAGCACTAGTATGTGCTCTATTCTGGGCCACACCTATAGCTAGCTAGTCTCCTGGTCCCAGGCTCACCTTGCCTTCACCTCTCCACTTTGACTGTTTACAAAATTCCGTTCACCCTGAGGAGGATGGTGCATCCCACTGTTGGCCTGTCCCTCTTAGGACTTTATCTGAAATCTTTATGATGACGCACTTTCCCAGATGCACAGTATGAATCTGCTGCTCTCTCGGGAGGACCTCTTTGTGTAACTTCCGGAAGTCAGGTGCAAAGCATCCAGTGCTTTCTTCTGCTGGCTGCGCCTCCTTCCTACCTGGGTCTTGACACTCTCACTCTTGGCTTCATGGTCATGTGAATGCATCATCATTTTACTGTCATTTAAAAATATTTTACTTCTTTACTGTCTTTTTATGGCTTTCTATATGCTATTAACTATGACTTCTTTGCCTTATTTGTAAAGTTTGAGCAACTTAGGATTTTTGAGCTGTGAATTCTGAAAATCAGGGGAATGCAAATTTAGATCATTATGTTGGAAGTGAGCCATCCAGATTACTTAGAAATTTCTGGAGTCCTTGGAATGAGTTGGAGTGCGCCTTCATGGGATGCCAGGAAACGAGATAAAACCAAAAGACAAATGCCATGAGCTTGCCTTGTTGCTGTCTTTGTTTTCATGACCATGAAAGGATGAATGGATCCTGGAGAACATTCTGGAGGGACTTGGCTAGAATTGTCCACCCCTGCCCCTAGTGGTTAAAGAAAGCTACTGCATCACCATGGTGCTTTAGTCCCTTCTTGTGGGCCTTTATTAATAAATAGAAATCTCAGCGTTGATTGTCTGCTTTTCTATTCTAATGCAGAGGCCAACTTAGAGAACGATAATCTTTCAAGTGTTCTCTCTACCCTGATCACCACCCAAGCTTCTCCCTGTGACTCTAGTTTACACACCACAATCAAATCTTATTCTTGAAGCACTACTTTGAATCTGTCAACCCTTTTGTTTAAAAACCGTCACTAATTCCCTTTTGTTAAATAAAAACTGTGAGTTTTCCTGATCATGTCATTCAAAGCTGCACTTACCAAACCTCAGCTCACATCATGCTTACTAACGTTCTGTTACCCAACGTGGTCAACATGGCCAAACCTAGAATCATTGTGAGGGAACCATGTCAGGGTGTGAATTCCAGGAGGTGCTGTTTATTAGGTGTTACCAAAGTCCATCACATATCTCTGCTATTTAAGTAGTATTCCATGATTGCTAGTTTCATATTACAAATTTGAGTTTCTTAAAGCTTCGCTTTTCTCTTGATGCTAACAAATAAGATTTTAGTGATTAGCCTTGAGAGCCCAATTCCTCCATTAACATCTTCTAGTAAAAAGAATCTCAGGAAAAAGAGATGCTTCCATTTCCCTTGCCGACACAGATATTTAGACACATTTACATAACGTAGGCTTTTGTGTGTTTGAGCATACATGTGTGTGTGTCTTTCAGAATCCAATCTATTCCCAAACCTTAACCACCTCATATTAATTTTATATAAATG
The DNA here is from genome assembly GCF_029407905.1 of Bubalus kerabau. NCBI lineage: Eukaryota > Metazoa > Chordata > Mammalia > Artiodactyla > Bovidae > Bubalus > Bubalus kerabau. Next base: position 22,436,428 of record NC_073641.1, read on the forward strand.
ACATAAAGGTCAAAAAATTATTATGGTTAATCATAACTATCTTGCTTAATAAAAAAGAATTTGTTCAAAAACAAACTTTCGGTTTCCAAAGGCGAAACCAAAGGGGAAAGTTGGGGAGGAGGGATAAATTAGGAGTTGGGATTAACATACACACAATACTACATATAGAATAGATAATCAACAAGGACCTAATGTATAATGCAGGGAACTCTATACAGAATTCTGTTACAACCTTTATGGGAAAAGAATCTGCAAAAGAATGGGTATATGTGTGTGAATAACTGGGTCACTTTGCTGTACACCTGAAACTAATACAGTATTGTACATCAATTATACTCCAATATATAATAAAAATTAAATTAAAAAAAAAAAAGAATTCTGAACTTGAGAACAGCCACAAGAGTATCAGTCTTGAACTCTGGCTTACTGTGGAGACTTCTGTAACTACACCATTCTTTTCTGATTTCTGCTACTTGAAAACCTGTCCTTGAAAATGTTATTTATAAAAATAATTACTGAGGACACCTGGACTCCAGAGATGGTCACTAGATCTTGACAATTTTAACTTTTAACTTCTGAAATGCTGACTGTCTAATTGTTTCCTTGTCTATAAAGTTGTTGCTAAATGTTTTTTAAAGGGGCTTCCTTGGTGGCTCAGATGGTACAGAATCTGCCTGGAATGGAGGAGACCCAGGTTTGATCCCTGGGTTGGGAAGATCCCCCAGAGAAGGGAATGGCAACCTACTCCAGTATTTTTGCCTGGAGAATTTCATGGACAGAGGAGCCTGGTGAGCTACAGTCCATGGGATCACAAAGAGTCAGACACAACTGAGCAACTAACACACACACACACACATAATGTTTTTAAAAGATATAAATATTTGTATATTTTTTAGCAACCAAAAGAAGGAGCTTTTTGCATTTTCACTTCTCCTTACATTTATTAAAGAATAATAAGCCTACGATTCTGACAGATTATGTAATAAAACCAAGAGTTTTGAGAAATTTATCTCATTTAAATCACTAGCATTTAGTTAAATATTTATTTCTCCCTTGACAGATTGGAATCTCTTTTAAAGCAGGACCAATTACATATGTATATCTACACTTATATAAATTATTAAATATATATTCATACTTCAACATAATTACTTAGCCAGTATCTAACATTATGCTTTTTTCCAAAAAACAAGTGCTGAGTGATTTTTTTTAGTAGCTTACCCATGATCTTGGTCCTTATGAAGACATGTGCACGTTGCCTAATTGTTCCTGTTAAAGCAGGAGCTGTTCATACCAAACTTGGAAGTCTGGCCCCTATATGGTCAGATCCTATAATAGTGAAACATTTTCATTGCTATAGAGGCCAGATGACATATGCAGCAAAACATTTTTAGTGTTTTATAAAGCACTTAGAGTATTTATTAAATATTTAGGGTCATTCTTCTTTAATTAAAAATGTGGATGTATTCATTATCCTGAGACACGTAGGCTTTTGTGTGTTTGAGCATACATGTGTGTGTGTCTTTCAGAATCCAATCTATTCCCAAACTTTAACCACCTCATATTAATTTTATATAAATGACATAAAGGTCAAAAAATTATTATGGTTAATCATAACAAATATTAGTTATAAACCCACGTTTGGGGTAGGCTGTGGAGTAGGATAAAATTTGTGGCAGCTTTTCTAATTTTACTTCTTTCTGCTAAAGGTTTGAAAAGATCCATGGTCTTGAAAGAAGGAAAACGGTAATACTGGTAAGATGCCTTTTACTAAAGACTTCTTCTTATAATAGGTTCGGGGAACTTTATCTTTTAGAAACATTCAAAAATATGAAACATCTGAGGCAAAGAAGTAGGCCACTTTCAAGAAAATCTGAACTGGATTCAGCCTTGCATCAAGCCCGAAAGAAGATTTTTTTTTTTTTTCTCTTTGTATTTTGTCAGTCGTCCAGAACGAACACTATTCCAAGCTGTTTTGCTGATTATTCAGCTTCTTTGCCAATATCATTTCTGGGTTACAGACAGTGACTTTTTTTCCACTCTGGTTGAGAAAATGATTTGAATAATCCATTAGCAGGGGAGAACACCTAACAGCCTGCTATATTGCACACATCTTATCAATGAGTCATCCATAAGGTATCAGAAAGGGTGGTTCATTAATTAAACATCCTACGCTCACCCCGGGGCAGAACATATTAAAAATTACCATCTTTATTCTTTAATAATATTATTCTGTGTTAGAGTGAATAATTAAATTACATAGAAACAACCTAGCAGAGATAATTACAATTATCATTACATAATGAATAGCAGCATTGTTGTCCATACATTGTATTTTTCTAAAAGCTAGATGTGCCTATTCTTGTTTTCACAGAATGTGATTTTAAGGTATAAGCACATTTTATGTGTGATTTAGCTACTGTTTTTCATTAACACCCTTCAGACTTTCTTATTTTATCAGAAATAATCTGATCAAAATACTTTATATTACTAATATTCCTTGGTGGAGAATATTAACTGTAAATTCATATCTTGAAGAATCATGCAGATGATTAAATTTCTCTCAAAGAAACATGCATAAACTATTTCACCTCTTGGCACAAGTTATATATGAGGATCCTCAGCTACATCCTCATATGACTGAAGAGGCAGTTCATAAAAGCAGAAAGAAATAAAAGGTCCATATCTAATAAAATTATGCACTGGAAGATTAGGTCAGAATTTCAGAAGCTTTCTCAAGTCACATCGAACTCTGACAATGCCTCTTTTTGGTTGTTGCTGAAAATGTGGCTGTCTGGATTGTCTTTATTCATTTATTATTTTTTAACATTTTAAAAATGTAGACCATTTTAAAAGTCTTCATTGAATTTGTTACAATGTTGCATCTATTGTTCATGTTCTGGTTTTTTGGCCCGTGAGGCATATGGGAACTTAGCTCCCCAACCAGGGATTGAACCTGCGCTCCCTGTGTTGGAAGGCACAGTCCTAACCCCTGGATCACCAAGAAGTCCCTTGGATCCTCTTGATTTTTTAAAGCAGATTGTTTCCCAATGTCATTTACTTTCCCAGAGAAGAGCATGAGGAAGAGAGCAGGGTGTGTTCAGCACCCTCTCTTGAGTCTGTGCTAGGAAGGACCAGTGTGCACAAGCTTCAGGGTTTTAATGCTGGTGATCCCTTGCATACATCTCTAACCCTGACCTCTCTCCTAAGCCCCACACTCAAATATCTAACTGCCAATTCAACACTGCTGCTTGGATGTCTGGTGGAAATTGCAAATATGAGCAATCAAAAATATATCCCATACACTGCTACCTCAACCCTCTTCTGATTCTCACTGCTGCCCAAAGCCGACCTCTTGAAGTCTACCCCCCAACTTACTGCCACCATCATCTGCCCTGGAGCTCAGGATCCAAACTCAGGAGCCACTCATGGTTCCTCTTGCTCTATTCTGTCATCGTGATATCCTGCCTGGTTCATTTCAGAATCTGTTCTAAATCTGCTTGCTGTCCCTTCCCCCAAGGCCATTGCTTAGCCCGTGTGGACATCACATCTTACACAGACTGTGGTCTCAGCCTCTTCAGGGGTCTCTGGGTTTCCTTTCTTGGGCTCCCACACTCTAAGCTCTACATGGCAGTGGGAGGGATCTTATCAAAATGCAAGCATTAGGACACTACCTCAGCCTCTTGTAACACACAGAAGAGCCACGGCCTAAGAAGCCCTCTGAACCAGATGCTGTACCTCTAACACTCTTGCTCTTGCCCTCTGGGCCCCAGCCACCCAGGCCTTCTAGTCCCTTCTGGACTCAGCAGGCTCCTGGCTGCAGTTCTCCCACTTGCTGTTCCCTCCTTTGCCTGGAAAGCTCCTCCAGCCCTAGACAGTCTTCACGTGGTCAGCTTCTTGTCATTCACACCTCCCCTTGACTGCTACTTCTCCACCTAGTAGGCACTTACAAATTTTATGTGAAATGAATGACTAGATCCTAAGGTATGAAAATGCAGTAAATGCATTCCTAAAATCAGATTCTGACAAAATGGAATTTACTCAGTGGTGCCATCAATGTTACAGGGCAAGAAGTACCCAGATCAAGAATCTTCCTTTTTTTTTTTTTTTTTTGAGTACCTAGGTAACTGGGCGTGCTGCCTGCTCAGTCCATAACTCTTCCCCATGTCCTACAGGCCTCAAAGTCATGTGCATGACCGGTTGCTGCCTCCACAATGACCTCTCCCCCTGCCACCCTGCCCCTTACCCCTCTACTCCAGTCACAGCCTCTTCTTGCTGTTCCTACAGGCTTATTGCATACATTTCAGGCTTGGAGGTTTTGCACTAATCCTTCTTTCCATTCAGAGTTCAGCTTCAAAATCAGTTCTTCAAAGAGGCATGCCTGACCACTGAGGCTAAAGCAGCCTCTCACATTATTATAACTTAATTCTCTGCATAGCCCTTGTCACTGGTATTTTTCTTGTTTATTTTCTTCCCTTACCACCAGGCCATAAATTTCAGTGTCTCTCTTCTTTCTACTGTATCCCCAGGGCCTGGAATAATGTCTGGCAAATAGTAGGTGATTAATAAATATTTGGTGAGTATGAATATGACCTTAACTAATTTGGTGCCTTGAAGCCACTGAGTTCATAAGAAGTACTATTTGAAATATTAGCCCAATGCTTATCTCTCCCACCCCAAGTCTCCTATTGATTTGTAAAGTGATGCGTCTTTTTCTGCATAAAAATATTCCTCTTTCAACTCAAACTTCTCTATAGACTCTCTCTCACAGTTGTAGTATAGTATGATTTCTCTTTTTCTTTGAAATGAGCAAGGGCTATATTTTATTTATCTGTTTGCAGCACAGAGCAGAGTGTCTGACACACAGCAGGTGCTCAATAAATATTTATTGAAAGAATGAATGAATGAAAAAAAAAGCATGTAGAATAAAGCTAAGGATCTGCTGGCTGGGTGCCCACTAGAACTGTAGAACCGGATAAAGCTAGATGGCTTGGCAAAGGCTCAGCCCACCTTTCTTAGCTGAGAATTAGCGAGCTACTTTGGCCTGACTTCTGAGATCTGGCTGCCTGCAGCTCTTCTATTCACTAGAAAACTGCATACCTTCTTTACAAAGTGTTGGTCTGTTGTGAAGACATCACAGATAACCTGGCTTTCTCTTCAGCCAGCAGCATCAGCAGTGTTTAGCTTTCTCTGAAATCCAGAGCACTTGTTGGATTTCCAGGGCAAAGTTCTGAAAGCTCCTGTCCTGTGTCTCCTCCCAGGTTTTGTGGTCCTATGTTCATGCATCAGATTCAGAGATGCTGTCCTCAGTCCTCTGAAGTCTACTCCCTACCTCTTCCTCACACCCTGTGGAACCTAGGCCCCTCACCTGGATGTTGGGAATCAGCTCCTGCCTGTGTCTCCTGGCTGGATATCAACTTGTACATCATAGCCTGCACTAGTGTGTACAGCCTAACAGGTATGTCTTATTGCCTTTGTACCTTTGCACTAAGCCATTATCTAGTCTGAAGGCTCTGACTATATCTTAAGCTGAGCTATGTTTACTTCCTAGACTCTGAACCCCACAAATAATTTCTGGTTCATAGAGGAGCTCTGGCATCACGTTCATAATAACAACAACCCCTTCTTCTAACACTGCCAGAACATCTGGATATTCCATCTCCTCAGTTGATCATTTGCTGCCTTGGATTTGGCATTAATCTTCGCATAGTTCCATCTGGCACTATTGGATAGCTTTGTCTCTGGACTCTTGCCTTGGACCTACAGTCTTATTTATGCACTTTATTTCAGTTTCATCTTTTGCTGTCATGTTCATCCGTAAGTGGCTGATTAGATCAATGCTAGCTGATGTATCACAGAGTGAAATATTGTATGACCATGAAAAGGATGATGTCAATTAAGAAAGATTGGCATGGAAAGATCCCCACAGTGTATTTTTGAATAATAATAATATCAGGTTGCAAAATAATATGTTCAGTATCATTCCATTCACATTAAATTATACAGCTCTCTAAAAAGAGAAGCATGGAATTTTTTTCAAGAAATATCAATGGAGGTAAGATTACAAGCATCTGTGCTTTCTTCTTTATCCATGATGATGAATTATTTACACTTTCCAAAATGAATATGTGCTCTCTTTCTAAATAGACAATCCAACTAAAAAGAGGAAAGAAAGACAGCCTTATGGTAGGGAACTTTTACACGACCATTTCTTCTTTGATCTGCAGTAAAGCAAGTGGAAGGAAAACGTTAGCTGAGGGAGGTGGAGATGGAAAAGCCAGTGATAGTCTAATAGTCCAGGCCTCCAAAGGCAGTCTCTGGGCCTGATCCCACTGTAGGAGCAGAAGGTGCTGGCTGAATGCATTTACTGTGCCTAGCAAGTTAGGGGTCTGTTCACTATTAACTTTACTTCCCCCAAACAGTACATAATCTGTCATTTTTAAAAACAGATTATCTTTTTTTTTTCACTTTTAAAAGTTGGTTTTCTTGACAGTTTTGAAGAGAGTCAACTGAATTTCGAAATACAGTATTTCAAAAGTATATTTTATCCAAAAAAGTTAGTGCTTGAAAATAGTAGCTATGATATGCATTGGAAAAAGAAATTCTTAAGGCCAGTGTTCTCCTTAACACTTCTTTCTATTAGGAAAAAGGTCATAACAGATAATAGGAAGTGTTGAAAAGAGAAATAGTTGATAAAACCACTCCATGGAAATATTCACTCTGAAAGCCCCCAACATAGGTACACAGCAGCTGCTTTCTAAATGTCATGGCCCGGCTGCACATACCGCCCTGCATTCTGACCTACAGACCTTGACCATGGCCACACGGGATGGAGGTTAGATCCAGAGACATCTTCAGGAAGCTAGGCCTTTGTAAATTTACACAGAGGGGAGAGTCCTGGTCCTCAGGCTGAAGGAGAAACTGAAGGGGACTTTCCTCTTTTCTGAAGTTTGACACTTCTTTTCTATATCTATACAGTACACATTTAGGGCTTTTCTAGTGGCTCAGATGATATTTAAAAAAAAAAATCTGCCTGCAATACAGGGGGAGCTGGTTCAATCCCTGGGTTGGGAAGATCCCCTGGAGAAGGAAATGGCAACCAATTCCAGTATTCATGCTTGGAGAATCCCATGGACAGAGGAGCCTGGTGGGCTGCAGTCCATGGGATCAAAGAGTCAGACGTGACTGAGCAACTGAGGATGCACACACTACATTACACATTTATGAGCTGGGTTCTACCAAGGGATCTAAAAGTTTGATGCTTGCCAAAAAAAAAAGCTGATTTATTTTAATACTCCCCAATGCTATTTTTTCTTACTTTTAAAAGAATTAATTAAAAATAAAAGCTTATCCAATTAGAGGAACATGACCACACCTGGGATAAGCTTGGCAAGGCTCCCTGAGGATGAGTAAGAATTAGCAGAGCTGGGTGCAGCCCCTGCAGCTCCTGACTTCCCATCCCTTGTTCTTCTGCTCTGTCACCCTGTCCCACAGGAATTTCCCGACACTCCCATATGTCCTGTTAGGATGCCACCAGCCATTTCTCCCTGCATTGGCATATTCGTTCTGCTGTATTTCTTTTCCCGCTTCTCTAAATCATTGTGCTTTCATTTCTAAATCATAGGAACGCAAATTTTTATTCAATGTCTATCTTATGAACTTGAGAGATGGGAACTTCTTCAGTAAAAGCTGAAACAGAGCGATAATCCCGCAGAATGTGCAAAAGCTTGGTCATCTGTTCCTTTGCAACAGCCTGCAAACTCTCATCATATGGGTTGGATGACACCACCAGGAGGGCAGGGAGACTGCTTGGAAAGAGCCAAACCTACTTATCTAGTGCTGGAAGGCTGGTTTCAGTATGGGGCCAGATTCTGTTTCCCATTGTTTTAATACCTATGGGGGAGGTGCTTTGGTGAAAATGCACTTTTAGAGATCTTCCTTTCAAAGAATCATATTGCTGGAGGTGGTTAACAAGCATCTAATATCACTCTATGATTCATCAAAGAGAAAAATGAAGCATAATCTTTCAGACTTGCCTAAGTTTACAATAAAGCAGAACTGGGGCTTGATGCCAAGGTAGCCTTAAATGGATTATCAGATTCAAAGGCCTAAGTACAGATACGTTTTAGTCATAATATTTATAATGTGGGTTCTCTGGGTCTACCATTTTATCTGTTTTCTCCTTGTTATTCCCCATCCCACCCCCCACCAACTCTTTAGTTTCTTAACACAAGTTGTTCCAAATACAGAGGAAGCCAACCTCAGCTTAGTTAAAATATCAACCTTTTATCAGTTATAATAAAAGGTTTTATAGAAGCAGATGGTAAACCTAGAGACAAGAGGAGATAATGAGCCAATTTAATTTTTAAAATGTATCTTAGTTTCCATAATTAGTTGCAAAGAGTCTGACAAGACTTAGCCACTGAACAACAGATAGCAAATTAGATGTAGATACACAAACTTTTGGAGACGGCAATGGCAACCCACTCCAGTACTCTTGCCTGGAAAATCCCATGGACAGAAGAGCCTGGTAGGCTGCAGTCCATGAGGTCGCGAAGAGTCAGACACGACTGAGCGACTTCACTTTCACTTTTCACTTTCATGCACTGGAGAAGGAAATGGCAACCCACTCCAGTGTTCTTGCCTGGAGAATCCCAGGGACGGGGGAGCCTTGGTGGGCTGCCGTCTATGGGGTCGCACAGAGTCGGACACGACTGAAGTGACTTAGCAGCAGTAGCAGCAGCAGCATACAAACTTTTAATGTGCTTCAAACTTTAAGTAAGAATAACTGAATAAATATAATTTAATGAGAACAGACATAAAATGTAGTTAATGCTGATAGACTGTTGTCATTGGAGGTATATTCTGTATATTCATGATATGTTATAACCACATTTCAGCAACATATAGTCAACAAAAGTATTGGGTTGGCCAAAATGTTCATTTCTGTAACATGTTACAGAAAAACCCAGATGAATTTTTTGGCCAACCCAATAATATATCAAGATTTACTAATTTGATTTGTAAAATCCATTTTGTGTTTTAATGGATAACTCTGCATTATCTACAGTATACCCTTTTGGGTTATCCGATTCTAGTTCTTCTCAATGTCTTTGAGCTAATTTGCAACTCTTTGTAAATGTAAGTATCTGACTGTGAGCTCAGTCCTACCTGGTAGTGATTTAACTGACCTCTTCCCTCTTGTGGGACAAACAGCTATGTTCCCTTTTGCAACTCATCTCACCATTGTTTACCTCCATATAAATTCATGCTTTTCTGACTTTTCCTTTGAAACAGTTATAACACCTGCTTACTTCGCTCATATGAGTAAAATAACTTTTTCAGAATGCATTCACTTTACATCTGTCTAAAAGTCAAGACTATACCTTTTGCTGAAAATCATTTAACAGGTACTAAATAAGAAGTATTTATATTGTAGTTTCCTTAGAAGGCTAGTTATTGGTAGGAAAAATCCATCAAAAGGATAAATAAATAGTGATGAAAAGTAAAAATAAAATATTTTCCATTAAGGAAGGCAATTTGACACAATTATGAACTAAATTTTAGGAAGGAAAGAAACCTTATGAAATATCTTGTACCTTTAAATCTGCCAAGAATAAAGTGATAACAGCAGGTTTAAGAAAGTAACAGCCACTGTCTTGATCTCAGCTGTTTGATATGGGAGCCTTCAGCCACAAAAGGCGACTGGGGTTTCCCAGTCGCCAAACTGAGATGTACTGTACATGGAAATGAACACTGGAGTTTGGAGATTTCATACAAAAAAAGTGTAAAATATCTCAATCATAATCTTGATATTGTTTACATGTTGAAATGGTAATATCTTAGATAACTTGCATTAAATATAAGACTTTAAAAATTAATTTTACATAGTTCTTTTTGCTATTAAAAAGTGACTGAGAGGGAATTAAAAATTAGTTATGTGGCTACCGGAAAGTTCTGGTAAAGAGAATTAAACTGTAAATTTAATATTTTACTGGATATTATTGCCATATTCTTGGGGTACAATATCTATGCAGGAGAAAAGCAAGAAGAAAGGTCATAAATTTAAGAACAGTTACCTGGGAATTCATACAAAATTAATATGCTTCTTCTGTGAACAATCACATAACATTTGGTTGTCATCGCTTATGATATATAAAGACAGAAAAGATCATGAAACAGCTGCCTGCAGTAAACAGTTCAAAGATCAATAGGTGTATATTTAGTTTTGTTGTACCTTTTGTCCTTGATGGAAAGCAAGTAAAATGTGAAGTTGTGTGTGTGTCTATATGTGTGTGTGTGGGTAGGTGGGTCAAAGTTTCAGGTTTCCATGAAGAAATGACAAGAGCTGAGCATTCAAAATGAAGAAGGAGGTACAAGCTTGGTTAATCTTTCTAGAGATATGATTGGTTATCTTGGAAACAGTTTAAATTCTTTATCAAACAAGATCCTGAAATTTTTTTTTTTTTTAGCACAAGTAGTATATGGATTTAAGCTGTTTATCATTCCAAAATGACAAACAGTGTTTGTGAGTATTGCAAATACCTACATTAATGAATTGCATAATTTTCATTTGTAATGGAAGAACAAGTTGTATGACTATCAAGTTAAAATCATGACTGTGAGAGATAAATGGAACTTTTTCAGGGACTTAACTTTGATATATTTTTACTAAAAGAAAATATTACACTTTTTTTCTGATTAAAAATAATAAACATTTAAGTATTCAATCAACATATAAGAAATAAAGCAGAACGTAACCTCTGCTCTCAGACCCACTCCCTTTGTCAGAGATGTTCACAATTAGCAGTTTGGTGTGTATCCTTCTAAATGTGTTCTTGCCGTGTGTGTGTGTGTGTGCATATGTGCGAAAGAGAGAGGAGAGGGGGAGAATGGGATCATGTAACTCACATTGTTATATAAACTGCTCTGTAAATGCATACATAATGTTTTTCTTTGGAAAATTAAGATATATAAGTAATACTCATCTCTCTAAAGACTCTTCACTGACAGTCTCCCCTGCCTGTGGTACTAAGTACTGGGCCTGTTGTACTGGTGGTGGTAGACACGTGTCCTTTCCATGTCTCTGGTAACTAAATTGCAAGCTCCTTGAGGGCAGAATCAAGCTGTACTTGGATGAGCCATGGCATCTAGCACAGAGCTAGGTCCATGATGGGCTCTCAAGTATATTTTGTCAATAACAGATTATTTCCTGTGAATATTAACCAGTTATACAATATCCTGAACACCATACAAGAAGGGGAAACAGGCAAATTTCTTGGTTAATAATTGCTCACATCCCAGCAGGAGTGCTAAGTCTAGGCTTCTGGCACCCCATTCTTGACACTCAAAATTTCTGAAAGGAGCCTTAGAGAGCATCAGTGGGTCACTGTGCCGAGGTGCTTTACATATAGTGACCGTTTCATTCTTACAATAACCTTGTAACGTAGGTACTTTTGAAATTCCCATTTTACAATGAGGAATCTGATGCAAAGCGTTAAGTAGTGGCACTGGGAACTAAATCCAAGCGTCTAACTTCAGGACTCGCACTTTCAACCCCTATTGTTATACTGAGGAGGTTATAAACCAAAAGTTTCATGACTTTTCCATATAGTCATGGTGGATGACAAGCTAAATTTTTCATACAAATAAACACCAACATCTTATTGACACACAAGTCCACTGTGCATTTATCTTGATAACGATGCCCTTTATCCTACTCATAAAGATGCACATTCCTCACAGCAAAGAGAGTGGCAAGGAAGCTGAGTGGGCATGTCCCAAGTAAAGGGTCGGGGGCTGGGAGTCAGGATGGGCTAGGTCTCTGGTCTAGGTCAGGAACCCTTGCCTTGGATTCCCCATGCAGCTTCTATTAGTTCCACTCTAGCAGTGATACTTTTAATAACAAAGAGCAGCGCTTGAATGCATTGCTACTCTGTGGCCTAATTTTCATCATCTAAATTTGCCATCATGTACTTTATGCTCTTTTAAGCTAAATGACTTATCACTAATTAATCAGGACTGTGATGCTAAATTTTGACCACAAAGGGCGGACCAAAGCCAAGTCACCTGGCTTTCAGTTAATTGGAAAAATTAAATGGATGAGTGAAGTCAGTTCTTCCAGGTATAAATAATGTGTTTTACAACCCATCTATTTACAGGCATCAGCAGAAATAGTTTAATAGCAGCAGGCTCTACGACTGTTCTATCCTCCTCTTCAATATGTAGCTACAGCAAGTGTCAAGTTGACAGTACAGAAAGTAGAATCAAATATGCTAAATATTATAAGGAAATTTATGTTGAATTTTATCAAGGTTATCTTTACTTCTGAGGACAAACTCTCTCTCATGCATGTACGCACTGCCTCTTAGCAAAATAGTTACTGAGTATCTACCATGTGCCAGGCACTGGGCGTGTAGGGGGGAACTAGGGAATCGGGGTGTCTGATGTGTCATGGCAATGCTACCCATGCCACCTGGATGCAGGGAATAGCTGGTGGTCTCTGGCTAACTTGTACCATTAAATATGGGCTTCACTTCCTGCCTACTTGCCCTGCCCCCACCATGTCTGGGCTGGAATTCTCTTGCATAACCTCCCCCGGGGCCCCGTGCTTAGCGCTGTGGTTACACCTGTCATAGAACCTTGCCTACTTACTTGTTTGTATCCTTCATTGGAATCTTCATTCCCCTGAGAAGAGGCACTGTTTTGTCCATCATTGTTTTCTGTGACCTGGCACATAGTGCATTCTTACTAAATGTCTGTTAAATGTTTGCTGTAGGTGGTATTATTTTGTGTAAACTCTCTTGGTTTGGCTATGTGTTCATTTTCTTTTTATTGGAGTATAATTGCTTACAATGCTGTGTTAGCTTCTGCTGTACAACAAAGTGAATCAGCTATGTGTGTATATTTCCATATATTCCCTTCTTCTAGAACCTCCCTTACACCTTCCCCTGCCCCTTCTCACCCTCTAGGTCTTTGCAGAGCACTGAGCTGAACTCCCTGCCCTCCAGCGGCTTCCTGCTAGCTAGCTATCCTACACATGGTGCTGTATAGTATATATGTCAATACTACTTTCCCAATTGGTCCCACCCCCCAGCCCCCCATTGTATTCACATGTCCGTTATCTACATCTGCATCGTAATTCCTGCCTTGCAAGTAGATTCATCTGTACCACTTTTCTGGATTCCATATATATGTGTTAATAGATGATATTTCTCTTTCCGACTTACTTCACTCTGTATGACAGGCTCTAGGTCCATCTGCATCACTACAAATGACCCAGGTTCATTATTTTTATGGCTGAGTAATATTCCATTGTATCTATGTACCACACTATTTGGTCGTTTTTTGTGTTGTGGTATAAAATTACTGATGTGCAGTCACAGTTGGGAAATTTCTAATCGAAAGGCTGCACCTACAAAGGGTGCTACAGTAGAAGTATGCTCCAGTCCTCCTTGGGAGGCTGCTGCAAATAAGCTAGAAGATCATGGAAAAGCAAAAGAAGAGAAAAAGAAGAGAAAAATGCACTGAACATCCGCCCAGAGAAACACCACTCAAACATTCATGAGAAACCATTATGAAGCTGTCCTCCTACCATTCTATTTAATCATGGCTAGCCTCTGTGTTTGGAGAAGGCAATGGCAACCCACTCCAGTACTCTTGCCTGGAAAATCCCATGGATGGAGGAGCTGGTCGGCTGCAGTCCATGGGGTCACTAAGAGTCAGACACGACTGAGCGACTTGACTTTCACTTTTCACTTTCATGCATTGGAGAAGGAAATGGCAACCCGTTCCAGTGTTCTTGCCTGGAGAATCCCAGGGACGGGGGAGCCTGGTGGGCTGTCGTCTCTGGGGTCGCACAGAGTCGGACACGACTGAAGCGACTTAGCAGCAGCAGCAGCAGCAGCAGCAGCCTCTGTGTTACCTTGGGAATCATCCTCTATCCTAGCTCCTGTTTTTCTGTTTTCTTTTTTCTCTCACAGCCTTTTTCAGAACCAGTAACTCTTTTGATACCTTACTTATTATGTACTTATTTGTTGATATCTCCTCCTTTGACTCCCTGAGGGTAGGGACTCAGTACCCTCAAGATCTAGGACAGTTCTCAACATGTCGGTGTTTGATAGACAAGTCATTCTAGACTGTAGCTGTCTTCAAACTTCTGGATATACTTACAGGCACAATATATCTGTAAAAAAATGGGGAAGTATGGTTGCATCTATGTTTTGCTCCCAGTTGCATCACCACAATGTATCAGAGTGCCTTGCCTACTATAGACACTCAATAAATAATCACTGAATAAATGAGTAAATAAACCATTCAATTAAAATTCTATTTCCAGTTTATAAACCATTGGGAAAACTGGAATTCATAGGTCCATACTGATGATAAACAGATACATAAATAAATAAATGGGAGAATTTTGCTTCAAGTAGAATATTGAGAGCTGGTGGCAGATGTGGAAGAAGTGCTGAAATTGGAAAATCTTAATTTTGTACATATTTTATTAAAGATTGGATCAGGCAAGAGGCATCAATGGATGCTAAACCTAGAGGGAAATCTTGATGAGGAATTAGCTATTAGCATGGCTTTAAAGTGCCTCCCAACAGACAGCTTATTAGTTATGGGGGAGAAAATTAAACAGTAATTATCTAGTGGAGAAATCAAAAAACACTCGACTGGCTGATTAGAGTCAACATCACCATAGAGGGACAGATGCACTTGGTGTCCCTCCAGATGTGATAGCCTGAGAGGGACACAACATCACCTGTGCAGTGTTCCAGACAAGAACATTTAACCTGAGCGTGATCACGAGGGGCTATCAGGCAAGTGAGGGATGTGCTATTTCAAAATGGGGAGAGGTGGCGATACTCTGGTATCTCCAAAACATCAATATTAGAAAAGACAAAGAAAGGCTGCAGAACTTAGCCATGTTGAAAGAGGTTAAAGACACGTGGCAAACAAATGTGCTCCCTGCCCCTAGACCGGATCTTCTGCCGGAGCGGAGAATGTTATAAAGCAGTGGACCCTAACCTTTTTGGCACCAAGGACTGGTTTCATGGAAGACAATTTTTCCGCAGACCAGGAGCAGCGAGGTTTGGGGATGATTCAAGGGCACTGTGTTCATTGTGTACTTCATTTCTGTTGTTTTTACAGCAGCTCCACCTCAGATCACCAGGCATTAGATCCCAGAGCTTGGGGACCCCTGGTGGGATCAACTGATAAAAACTAAAAAGATAGGCTAGATGAGAGAATTCTATCAATGTTAAATGTGTTTATGGTTTTAGGAAACATGTACACTGATGTTTGGGGTAAAGGGCCATGAAATATGTAACATACCTCCAGTTCCTCTAGAATAAAATTATATGTATAATAAAATGTACATAATGCATATGGAGAGGAAGAGCCAGAGAGAGAAAGAGTGCATACAAATCACAGAGCCAACCATGTAAAATGTTAACAAGTGATTCTAGGTTAAGGGTATATGAGTGTATGGGTGTTCTTTGTACTATTTTTATATTTACAAATTATCCATGATTGAAATTATTTCCAAACAAAAAGCTAAAAAATAAAAGAGGTAAAAATGTATCAAAATGTATCAATAATTACAAAAAATAAAAATTATTTCATTAACTACTTGTATAGGTTTTAATATTTCATGGGTTGATGAATACCACATTAATCTGAATGATAAATTCATAAACCTTATTTTGCATGCTAGAAATGGTTTAACTTCAAAAAGGAAAGTATAATAAAATCAGCTATAATGGAAAGTTTGCATACTAATGCACACTACTCAGAAGTCCCCATACTCAGCAGTTCTTTGGGTTCCAAAATGCTTGCCCACTGGGAATTTTCAGTCTGGAAGCCTCCCCTGCCTGACAGAAGCATCACCGAGGAGAAGCAGGAGCCCTGGCAGTAGGCATTCCCCTCCCCAAACACCGCATTATCCAGATGCCCCCAGCTCCTCCCGCCCACCCTGTCTGCTCTCAATCCTGACATCCAGTGCCGTCTGGCCTGGCAGCAGCCCAGGAGATACGGCCACTTCAGTGGTCAGACACGCAATTACTCGGAGTGACTTACAGTTCATAACTGTACCCTAAACACGAACATCATTTCACCATGCACAACACACAGAGTGTATCCTGCCCCGAGGAACAGCAATCTATGTTAGAGGAAAACAAATAGCCAGATTAAAGGGAAATGTTAATTGGAAGTAGCCAATTAAGTTTTTATTATGTCAGATTAGTTCAGGCTTACAACCACATTAAATCAGGACATCAAAAGGCATGGCCCTGGAATAATAAGTTAGAAACCAGCACTGTCTCTCAGTTGCTCTGCAAATTATTCTCCTGTGCCCTTCTGTTATCCTCAGGAATACAGCCCTCTTTGTCACAGCCTTGTGTGGCTGCCATTTGGGGGTGGGGGTTGTTGTATAAGTGATCAGAGAATGATTTCCAGTCAATAACATGTCAGCTGTCTCAGCTCCAATTTTATGTCTTATATTCAGTATGTTGAAGCCAATCTGATTTTTTTATCACTTTTTTTTTTCTTCTTTTTTTTGGTTTCCCTGCCCATGTTGCTTGGAATTTAACTTGGGCTGACAAAAAAGGTTTTATTGATTTATGTAGGAGCGAGAGAGAGTGTGAGGCGCGGAGAGAGAGCAACAGAGGGAAATGCCAAGAAAACACACAAGCAGATTTAGATTTAGCATGCTGGATGATGCTGGGTGACCCAAGATGGAGGTGGCCACAGGCAGGGCTCAGTGTAACAAATATTACATAGAATGTATGTCATTTCTTATTCTGGATTTTGTGCTTTAGTTGCTTGTCTTTCAAGAAGGAATACAGTGTTAATGCATTCAACATGATATAAACAATAATATTTCTGGTTCCTCTGCTGCTGTCTCTCCTTGAGGCTGGCACAGTTGTATGAACATTTGTCCTGTTTATCCTTGGCCTGGGGTAATTACCACCATCAGTGTGTTGGGGAGGGGGTAGTGTATGTTGCCAGACACCCCCCCCCCGACTCCAGACAAAGATTCTCTCTGCTTTGTATCTCCTGACTAGATTGGCTGAATGTGACCCTGACCCTGACCTCTTTTCACTTCGGCAAGCATTTTTCTAACATATGCCATGTGGAAGGCACCTGAGTTGGGAAAGGCTGAACCAGAAATCATAATAAGACATAAGACTTAGTCCTATAATAAAAAGCTTGCCTCCCTGACAGTGTTATCTAGATCACAATTGTTAAATTGCTTTGCTTACATAAATTATTTAGCATGTTTCTACGAGATCTTTGTTAATAACATGGACAGTATAATAATTGTGTTGTTAAGTCCAAGTCCCAGCCAGGGAGAAATAGAGTATATTGTACATTTCACTCGGCATAGCACAGAGATGAGAATTAACCCTGTAGATGCCAGCTTTTAATCTTTCATGATGGAAGGCTTCCCCAAATAGCTTGCACATGATTTCCTCTCTCAGATGGAAGAATCTACTTGTCCCAGTTCTACATACCCCCTCCCCCAACCTCTAGCCCTCCCCCTCCCTCCCCAGACAGCTGGAATCCAGCATCTGACACATTTTGGCCCACTGGTGTTGGCTAGCAATTATTCTTCCCCTCTCTTGAACAAAGAAAATAAAACCTTTCAATGCTGAAACATGTAAAGGGCTACAGTCTGGGGAGTAGTCTGTGCTCCCTTCCCCGGCATCCATCTGTCCATCAGCCCCATGATGACCGGTGCATCCATGACCGACCATCACCACTGCTCTTCTTCATTCTGTTTCTTCAGTCCTTGTCTCTTATCACTCCCCGCCCTGCTTCTGGTCTTGATGCCTTCTCGGTACAGGGTCAGTCAGTGGCCTCGGCCTTTTGCTTCTCTGCCCGGGTACACCAGACACTAAACTAACCCTCATAGCATCTCTCTGCTCAGCCTCAGTTCTCCCAAATGCTGCCCCTTCCAGATGCTCAGAAGTCCCCTTCCTGCCTTAAAAGCAACTGGAGGTGCGGGGGAGAGTTGGAGGTATAGGATTATTTCTGGATCTGAATAATTTCAGGAAAGCTAGAGGTTCTGGAAAACTAGATAATGGGTAGTAGAGGGTTTACTCTATTTATAAATGGATGAGAACACTATTTTTAAGAAATGGCTGCTTAAAATCCATGATTCAGGAATCAGGAAAAGCATGTGAGATCTCTTTCCTTAAAAAAAAAAATCTTGCTTCTTTTGAGTCAGAAAAAGTTAATTCTATAGTTCAGTTAAAAGATGCCTCTACAGAGATCAAAATGATAGTCCCCACTACTTTCCTTCACACATTTTAAAATAAATTCAGGCTTCAGGAGAAGGAAATGGCAACCCACTCCAGTATTCTTGCCTGGAGAATCCCATGGACAGAGGAGCCTGGCAGGCTACAGTCCATGGGGTTAGAAGAGTCAGACACAACTTAAAAGACTAAACCACCAGAGAAAAACTACCCTCGATTTGGCAGCAAGTGACAACTGTCCTTAAGATTTCTTTTTTTTTCCCCCTGATAGAAAAAGAAAACACTTGGAAAATGAAAATAATAAATTTTCTATTCAAATATAAAAAAAAAAAAAAAAAAAGATGCCTCTACAGAGATCAAAATGAAAGTCCCCACTACTTTCCTTCACACATTTTAAAATAAATTCAGGCTTCAGACAGGACACCCACCTTAGCAGATAATTATTTTCCTTCAGCAGCAAAACATCAGGCTTCAAATAACTAATTGATTCAATGAATATTTATGAATCTTGGAGGAAGTTTAAGCAGGCTCAAAACACCCTATTAACCATTTTTCTAATAGGAATGTCATTTTTTTTTTAATGATCCCTTTTCACTCTTTAAGGTTCAAGTTAAACCTGACCCTGCCTGGGATCCTAAAATAATGGCTCTCTCATCTCAACTGACATGAGGCATTTAGCCTCATTCCTTACATGGAGTTAAGTCATCAACAACTATTTTCAGATTGGGAGTGAATTTCCATAATTTAATCTTTTGAGAAGCTGGTATATGATTACATTATTCAAGTAACATACTATATTTTAAATTGATGAATAAATCTGCATTTTAGGTAGTTGCGGACGAATAAAGTTGAGCAAAATCGAGTAAGGGGAATTTCAGTGCTTATACTTTTCCCCAAAGCTGTAATATCTCTTTCTTTTTTCACTTCACTAAATAGCTGGAGAAAGTCCATCAGCAATCAGTTCCCATTTGGAATCAACCAAAAGAGATAACTATTGAGAATTCTCATTGATTGGAATCACTGCTGGTACCTCAGAAAACCTTGAGGATTAAGGGTTTAAGATGAACATATGCAAATGTTCAGCATAGACTACATGTCTCTTCCTTTGCAAACATCTTTTTTTCCCCTGCAGTTGATTCAATGAGTTTCCTGCACTGTGATTCTGAACCCTTTTTATCCAAGACAATCACAGATCTTTTCTTAGATCACAGATCTTTATGGATCACTGGGGGCTGATACCAAGGTCTTTTCTTAGAACTGAATTGCAGTTCTATTAAGTTATAGCAGTAGTATTCTGTGAACGGGGTCATTATTTCTTC
Source organism: Bubalus kerabau (assembly GCF_029407905.1). Classification (NCBI taxonomy): domain Eukaryota; kingdom Metazoa; phylum Chordata; class Mammalia; order Artiodactyla; family Bovidae; genus Bubalus; species Bubalus kerabau. The sequence continues at coordinate 22,456,007 of NC_073641.1, forward strand.
TGCTAGGGATACTGCTAAGTTGACAGATTTGTTGCTAAATATTTACAGAATAAGGGAAATAGAAAGTTATTAAGTAGGCTAAAGAGGTGATTTCAGTATGGAGTTATCTTGAATTTCACTTTCAAGCCCTAGTCTGAGTTAAAGTGGGTTTTTTTTTCCTTCAAACTTTGAATTAATTTTATTACCAATTTAGGAAAAGTCTAGAGTTCTAAATACACTTAACATTTCCCTGAGTCAGAAATCAAAGTAATTATACTGAGCCTGCAAGCCGATTTCCACATTTACTTTCACAATTTATTATGCTTAACTCTGCTACTTTGTTTTGAAGTGTAGCTAAAATGGCAATGTTCAAGAGGCTTCGAATTAAGGAAAATCAATAATTACACCTCTGACCTACATTTAAATCATTAGTACACAGTTCTATTTAAAAATATGTAAATAGCATGTTTAATTCAGCATTCTGAGAAACAATTAAATATTTCACAAATACAAGTCAAGTGAGTCAAATAAGCTCTTCATTCATATACTATATGTAATGCCAGAAAGTCTCTCTCCTCTTCCTCATAAACCCCCATTTATGGCTCCTGTTCAAACCTTTTGCCTTAGTCTATCTTGTGTTCTGCTCCCTGACCTCCTCTCAGCCTCCCTGACCTCCTCTCAGCCTCCCTGACTTAGCTCTATAACTACTCCTTCAGTGAGCTATTTTGCTGGTTGTAATTCATGTTTGCTTTGCCAACAAAGGTCCATCTAGTCAAAGCTACGGTTTTTCCGATAGTCATGTATGGATGTGAGAGTTGGACTATAAAGAAAGCTGAGTGTCGAAGAAATGATGCTTTTGAACTGTGGTGTTGGAGAAGGCTCTTGAGAGTCACTTGGACTGCAAGGACAATCCAACCAGTCCATCCTAAAGGATATCAGTCCTGAGTATTCATTGGAAGGACTGATGCTGAAGCTGAAACTCCAGTATTTTGGCTACCTGATGGGAAGAACTGACCCATTGGAAAAGACACTGATGATGGGAAAGATTGAGGGCAGGAGGAGAAGGGGACGACATTGTTGGATAGCATCACTGACTCAATGGACATGAGTTTGAGTAAACTCTGGGACTTGGTGATGGACAGGGAGGCCCGTCGTGCTGCAGTCCATGGGGTCACAGAGTCGGACAGGACTGAACAACTGAACTGAACTCAACTCATGTTTGATACCAAGAGCCATTCAAAAAATGTTTATCGAGTGCCTACTATGTGTCTTCAGGAACTGTCTGGCAACTGGAGATATGGTGGTGAACAAAATAGACACTCCTCAATTCTATCTTAGGCTTCCTGTCTCAACTATGACCTTTTAGTGGACCTGAAAACATGATGCTGGTCAAGATCTATATGTGATGGCACCAGTTTTTATTTTTATAAGCAAAGCACTGTTTCCAAATATAACCTAGTTTTAAATTTTGGTTTTAAAAATGAAACCATGAGTTATAATGAGCTGCACAAGGTAAAAAGTGAAAGTTTCACAATCTGATTATGAAGACACTACTGACTGAGGAAATAATTTCCATATATATTAAAAGAACCCAGAATGAAATCTGACACCCAGCTGATTGTTTTCGAGAGTCAGAGACCTAATTTCTCTTTTCTTTTTCAAAGTCTTTATAACCTAAAATTTTCAATGTTTTCTAAGAAACATTTCTTGAGTCTTTGTATCCACTACAAATAATTGCTGAATACAACTTTTCACCAGCTCATCCTTGAATCGAGTTACTGACATTTAAAGAAAGGACTCAAGGCCAAGCAATGATTCAAATATGTATAATGCATCTATTTTCCAATATCTGAAATAGAGTTACAAATTATAAGGAAATGTCTTTCTTTGAAGCATTCACAGTAACAAGAAGTAAGAAGCACCAACTGTATAGCTTACTGTTTCCTTTTTTTCCTAAATCTTTCTATTCTTGTTCATTCTATCAGTTTTCAATCTTCTGGCCTTTGGAAATCAGTCCCTTGCCAGAGTGAAAACTGTATAAAGCTGAGAAGAAAAACAGAAGGCTGACACTGAGGAGCTTGCTCTATCATACATAAAACTGATCATAAAGCACCAGGGGATAACATTGTGTGATACAAGTTAAAAATAGAAGACTAGAGTCATGGAACAGAATACAGATGCTTGGAATGCAGCTAAGCCTACAAGTTTAATAAATTACAATACTGGGACTTCCTTAGTGATCCAGTCACTAAAACTGTACACGACCAATGTAAGGGGCTAGGGCTGATCCCTGGCCAGGGAACTAGATCCCAAATGCCATGACTATAGATCCCGCATGCCACAATGCAGATCAAAGATCCTGTGTGCTGCAACTAAGACCCAAATAAATAAATAAGTACTTGAAAAATAAATCACAATACCATGGGAGATAAAATATGAGCAAATGATAATTAATAAAACTAGGTTAATAATAAAAAATAAGTTGTTATGGTATACAACCATAAATCCCAGAAGGACTAAGGAATTTGACTTTTAAAAACCCTCAAGCTTAAAAATTTGTGATTGAGATGGTGGTAATTGACACAGAATGACAAATCACTAATGGCAAAGTTAATAATGAAAAACTCTGTTCAGTAAAAGGCTAAAAGTAAGAAAAAGGGATAGTTAGTCCTGATGAATATGACCAACTTTGATATGATAAACCAATACAGTTTTATAAAAAGCAACATCCTCTTTTCATTGTACAAATGTTTAAAAGATGTAAACAGTGACTCATATCTTTTGATAGAAATCATATTCAACCTCCAACACCTAATTTCAATGTCACCTTCTCTGTGAAGCCTCTTTTACTCCAAGTAGCTCCACTGGATCCCAGAGACTACTTATAATGCTGTACATTTTTCTTTAAATTTTATTCCCTTGTAATTTATCTTGTATATGTCTTTTTCTTTTAGCTAATTCATCAGTTAATTGGTGTCTTTTTACTCCCAAGGCTGAGCAGGACGCATGTTCCATATAATGTGCTAGATTAATGTTTGTTAAGTGAAAAGAAAATTCACACAAAACAAATCACTTTGGAATTCTTTAAGAATCCTAATTCTTTGATACTGGGATTTTCTAAGCACTAGGAAGGAATGATGGGGAAGGGCAAACTATAAGAATATATAGTTTCAACAACCACCTCTGGAGAGGACAGAATACAATAAAAAGCATCTGAATAAGTGTTAAGTAAAATCCTACTGTGCCAAGTCACTTCAGTCATGTCCAACTCTTTGTGAGCCTATGGACTATAGCCCACCAGGCCCCTCGGTCCGTGGGATTTTCCAGGCAAGAATACTGGAGTGGGGTGCCATTTCCTTCTCCAGGGGATCTTCTGACCCCAGGAACTGAATGTGTGTCTCTTAGGTCTCCTGCATTGGCAGGTGGGTTCTTTACTACTAGTGCCACCTGGGAAGCCCTAATAAATTATGTTGGTTATGAGGCTATTTTCTGGAGCAAGCACACCTATAACTCAAAAATGAAGGAAGTTTATTCCTTGTGTACATACATATACATGTTCCTGATTCAGCGGGTGGAGGGGAGCTCTCTTTCCACTGAAAAGAGGTTTCTAGAAACCCACTCTCCTTCCATCTTCTGGCTCTACTCTCTTCACCTCCTGAATTCTAAGATTCTGCATGGAGCCCATTAGAAGAGGATAACAGGGATGGAGAAAGTAAATTCACATCACTATGATCTGGTAGTGGCAGACATTACCTTGACTGGCATTCTGTTGGTGAGAACTAATCACATGGCTCACCCAGGAGCAAGGAAAGCTGGGAAATGTAGTCTCTGACTGCGCTTTCTTCACAGTAAGTGGTGCTACAGATTATCACAAATAAACCTGATGGAAAGTTAGCTATCTATCCCTTATAAAGACTTCCAACATCTTCTTCAAATACTTTGTAAATGGATATCTACATATACAATTACACATATGTGTGTGTGTGTGTGTGTGTGTGTGTGTGTATATATATATATATATATATATATATATATATATATATATATATATTCGGTTCAGTCGCACTCATGTTTGACTCTTTGCCACCCCATGGACTGCAGCATGCCAGGCTTCCCTGTCCATCAACATCTCCCAGAGCTTCCTCAAACTCATGTCCATCGAGTCGGTGATGCCATCCAACCATCTCATCCTCTGTCATCCCCTTCTCCTCCTGCCTTCCAACTTTCTCATCATCAGTGTCTTTTCCAGTGAATCAGTTCTTCCCATCAGGTGGCCAAAGTATTAGAGTTTCAGCTTCAGCATCAGTCCTTACAATGAATATCCAGGATTGATCTCCTTTAGGATGGACTGGTTCGAACTCCTTGCAGTCCAAGGGACTCTCAAGAGTCTTCTCCAACACCATAGTTCAAAAGCATCAATTCTTCGGTGCTCAGCTTTCTTTATAGTCCAACTCTCACATCTCACAACTGGAAAAACCATAGTTTTGACTAGATGGACCTTTGTTGGCAAAGTAATATCTCTGCTTTTTAATATGCTGTTCAGGTTGGTCATAGCTTTTCTTCCAAGGAGCAAGCGTCTTTTAATTTCATGGCTACATTCACCATCTGCATTGATTTTGGAGCCCAAGAAAATAAAGTCTCTCACTGTTTCCATTGTTTCCCCATCTATTTGTCATGAAGTGATGGGACCAGAAGCCATGATCTTCCTTTTTTGAATGTTGAGTTTTAAGCCAACTTTTTCACTCTCCTCTTTCTCTTTCATCAAGAGGCTATCTAGTTCTTCTTCACTTTCTGCCATAAAGGTAGTATCATCTGCATATCTGAGGTAATTGATATTTTTCCCAGAAATCTTGATTCCAGCTTGTACTTCATCCAGCCTGGAATTTTGCATGATGTACTCTGCATATAAGTTAAATAAGCAGGGTGACAATATACAGCCTTGACGTACTCTTTTTCCTATTTGGAACCAGTCTGTTGTTCCATGTCCAGTTCTAACTGTTGCTTCCTGACCTGCATACAGATTTCTCAAGAGGCAGGTCAGGTGGTCTGATTCCCATCTGTTTAAGAATTTTCCACAGTTTATTGTGATCTACACAGTCAAAGGCTTTAGCATAATCAATAAAGCAGAAGTAGATGTTTTTCTGTTATTCTCTTGCTTTTTCGATGATCCAACGGATGTTGGCAATTTGATCTCTGGTTCCTCTGCCTTTTCTAAATCCAGCTTGAACATCTGGAAGTTCACAGTTCATGTACTGTTGAAGGCTGGCTTGGAGAATTTTGAGCATTACTTTGCTAGTGTGTGAGATGAGTGTAATTGTGCCATAGTTTGAGCATTCTTTGGCATTGCCTTTCTTTGGTATTGGAATGAAAACTGACCTTTTCCAGTCCTGTGGCCACTGCTGAGTTTTCCAAATTTGCTGGCATATTGAGTGCAGCACTTTCACAGCATCATCTTTCAGGATTTGAAATAGCTCAACTGGAAGTCCATCACCTCCACTAGCTTTGTTTGTAGTGATGCTTTCTAAGGCCCACTTGACTTCACATTCCAGGATGTCTGGCGCAAGGTGATTGATCACACCGTCATGATTATCTGGGTCGTGAACATCTTTTTTGTACAGTTCTTCTGTGTATTCTTGCCACCTCTTCTTAATATCTTCTGCTTCTGTTAGGTCCATGCCATTTCTGTCCTTTATTGTGGCCATCTTTGCAGGATTGTATCTGTAATTTTCTTGAAGAGATCTGTAGTCTTTCCCATTCTACTGTTTTCCTCTATGTCTTTGCATTGATCAATGAAGAAGGCTTTCTTATCTCTCCTTGCTATTCTTTGGAACTCTGCATTCAGATGCTTATATCTTTCCTTTCCTCCTTTGCCTTTAGCTTCCCTTTTCTCAGGGGTGTGTGTGTGTGTGTGTGTGTGTATCTTTATCTATGTACATTTAACTTCCGAAAGAAACACACACACACACACACACACACACACAGAGGACTTGTAAATCTTTGAGAAATACAAGATTTGGGCTACAAGAAAGCCAACAGAGTTAGAGGTAGGATTCTTCCCCAGATCAGAATGTTGAGTTTTACTTAACTCCCTCACTGCAAATACGTCCTACTTTACAGCAGTGATTCTCAGATTTGTTGAAACAACCACTGGACACACCAAGAACCAGGCACTATGCTACATAATTTCAGCTTTAAAAGGAGGCAAGGTTCTTATCACCTGACAGGAATGATTAGCCTAGGGAAAGAAAGACTTAAAGCAGGTAATTATAATGTCAAGGATAGACAATGACAAAAATCTGTGCAGATTTCAATGCTTAAAAGGGTCAATTATCTTTCTTATTCTTCGTGTTTTCCCAGCATTCTGTCTGAATGCTAAATGAATACTAAGTGGCTTCAGTCTTGTCTGACTCTTTGTGACCCTAGGGACTATAGCCCACCAGACTATATTCCCATGAAATTCTTTCTAAATATTGTCAAATAGCCTATGTGCCTGTTAAAGAATTTCCTCATCTCCACTATAGTAATGAGAGTGAGGGCAGAGATAGCAAAGGTAGGGGAAAGTTCTCTACCTTTTTAATATATGTTTTATTATTGTTGTTCCATCTGTCATTCATTCATAAGGTCGTATCCTTATGGCCATATAGTAACAGTTATGGCCATACAGTAACAGTAAAAGCTCTTTTTTTGTTGTTGTTCACAAATATGATTCTAAGTGTATTATTTAAATACGTTGAAAGAATGAAAGGGTTTATTTAATAAGGAGGAGGGATGGTCAAAGTCACTATCAAATCTTATTTGGAGCCATTTAAGCTCTAGAAGTTTTTTTTAAGGGCTTCATTGTAATACTTGGGGCTTCCCAGGTGGCTCAGTGGTAAAGAATCTGCCTGCCAATGCAAGTGATGCAGGAGACGTGGGTTCAGTCCCTGGGTGGGGAAAATCCCCTGGAGAAGGCCATGGCAACCCACTCCAGTATTCTTACCTGGAAAATTCCATGGACAGAGGAACCTGGCGGGCTGAAGTCCATGGGGGTCATAAAGTAGGACATGACTGAGTGATTGAGCATGCGTGCACACATGTACATATGTGCACACACACACACACACAGTAATATTTGCTGTGATCTAAAATATTTCTTGAGTATCACAAAGTAAATGACTTGGTGTTGAATATTGTTAGACTGAAAGAATTTGACTTTATGTTGTCCCAAGCTAAAGGATTTTATAATTCTAGTGATGAACAACAAGAATATTTAAACAATGAAATGATACAAATATATATACAAAATAACATGGAAATATGGTTGGCTGGGTGCCATGGAATGGGTACCAATCAACACACATTATGCTGTTTTCTCTGTGAACATTTCTCACCTCAGCCTTTGGAAGCTCAGACATAATAAATATTTTGACTAAATAATAACATGCTTTTGGTTACCAGCTGTGACCTCCAGAAAAAATGGGAAAGGCAGATGGCAGGAAGCAGTGAAAGGGAAGTTTAATAGAAAAATGCTAGAATGTGTTTTAAAATTTTTTCTATCTACTCAGGTTGTCTATAAATCCCTAAGAATAGGGTTACCTGATGAAATAGAGGATTTCCAGTTAGGTGTAAATTTCAAATAATAAACATTTTCTTAGTATGTCTCAAATATAGCATAGGAATACTTACATTAAATTTGTGCATCATTTTTCTGAAATTCAATTTTTTTCAGTTTATTATTATTTTTTTATTATTTATTTATTTATTTTTTACTTACAATGTTGTATTGGTTGCTATATCTGGCAACCCTATTAAAAGTTCTAGTAAGGATAGTTCAAATGTTATCATAATATTGACACATGCCTATTGTTGCCTAAAAATATCATTAAAAATAGATTTGATCAGAAATAATGTTAGAAAGAATATACAGAGTTTCATTGTACATTCTGGATCAACAAAAGCTGTATCTACTTATTGTATGTCCTAATTTCTTAGGGAAATGAGAGGACTGGACAATTCTGTCAGAATAACTGAGAATCTTAAAGCCCACTGCTTCAGTTTTAGCTTCCATTGTCCTTCTGCTAGCTTTTGTACATGTGTCCAGATGGACAAATTAAGAATCAAGCTCAAAGAACAAATGAAGCCATTTCCTGATCTAGAAACAGAAATCAATGACATAAATATCAGCAGCAATTATTAAATAATAAATATCTTTATATTTGCAGAGTACTACAGTTTTAGAATCTTTTCAGAATCTGTAAACACACTTGAAATATCTTTTTTGGGGGAGCGAAGATCTACATGAGATTCTTGATTTCAGAGAAATTGTGTACATTCCCTCCGCAGCTGTGGAAGGAACATGAAACAAGTATGGCTTTTCATTCCAGCTGTCAAACGTACACTTTATGGATGAGTTCATTATTATGCAAGATGGAGCTGAATCACATTGGTGTGTAGGGGCTGCTAATGAGAAGTCATAAATCAAAGTCCTTAATGTTAAGCTCAAGCTCCAACATGCTGTTCCTCTTGAAATAGCTCAGGGATGGCGATGTGTGTGCATATATGTGCAATGACTCTGATGCTCAGGAAGTTAGCTGCTTCCTGATGCCCACTTTGAATATTCAGCATATAACCCATCTTCTCTCCCCTTTGTGATGTCTTTGTTTTCTTTAAGTCCCACAGATCCAGGAGCTTTTTGAAATGGCGGATAGAAGGGGTTTTTGGTATTGCTTGAGAATACCAGAGAATGATGCTGACTCCTTGTATTGATTCTCTGACACACTAGTTACAGGGAGAATGGTGACGGCTTAGAATGCTTTGTTTGTTTTTCTGTTTTTCCCTAACCTCAGCAAGGAACAGAAAGACCCTCCTATTTATATTCATAACAAACCCTTTACAAGTTGGGGATCAGTTTAGGGATATAAAACTCTCCTTTTAAAGGGCAAATGTTCCTATCTACACTAGGAAATCGATGATCAATTTATACACATTCTGTAAGTTGCTTTAATCATTTTTGTCCCTGGAAAGCATAAAAGCAATCGCCAAATAGGAGTTGTTTAGACAGCGAAAAACCCTGTGGAAGGGGAATTGTGTAGGTAAAGGGTGGGCCTGGGCATTTGTTTTCTCATTCATTCACTCATCAATTGCATATGAATTGAGTACCTGCTAAGTATAAGGTTTTTTGAGATGCTTGGGTAATGTAATTCATATTCAAATGTCAAGAACTTCATAGCATAGTGGAGCAAACAAACAGGTAAGTGATGAACATACAAGGCAGGATGAACTAAGTGCTAGTGAGATCTGTAAGGGACAGTGCACGGGGAGCCCCTGAGAAACTGATCCTGATCAGGAGGAAGGGAAGAGAACTAACACCTAATGAATTCCTGCCCTATGGCTGGTGTCAGGTAGGCCTCAGGACAGTACCATATTATTAGGTTGGTGCAAAAGTAATTGCGGTTTTTGCATTGTTGAACTTTGCCATTTGATATTAGAATATGTTCTTTAAAAAGTGTGGTTATGTTATACATCATTTTAATGTACATTTCTCACTCTATGTTTTTTTGCTAATGACTTATTATTTGCTGTGTATTTTTATATGTATTTTAGACTATGGAAATGATGCTATGTATGTGTGCTCAGTCGTGTCCGACTCTATGTGACCTCATGGACTGTAGCCTACCAGGCTCCTTTGTCCATAGAATTCTCCAGGCAAGAACACTGTGAAAGTGAAAGTCACTCAGTCGTGTATGACTCTTTGCAACCCCATGGACTTAGTCCATGGAATTCTCCAGCCCAGAATACTGGAGTGGGTAGCCTTATCCCTTCTCCAGGGGATCTTCTCAACCCAGGGATTGAACCCAGGTCTCCCACATTGCAGGTGGATTCTTTACCAGCTGAGCCACAAGGGAAGCCCAAGAATAATGGAGTGGGTAGCCAATCCCTTCTCCAGGGTATCTTCTCGACCCAGGAATTGAACCGGGACCACTTGCATCACAGGTGGATGCTTTACCAACTGAGCTAGTTGCTGTTTCCTTTTGCAGCGGATCTTCCTGGCCCAGGGATTGAACCCAGGTGTCCTGCATTGCAGCCGAATTCTTTACTGTCAAATCCTAGTGATTTTCTTATTTGAGTTAAAAAGGGGTTTTAAAGCAGCAGAGACAACTCTCAATACCAACAATGCATTTGGCCCAGGAACTGCTAACAAATGTATAATAGAGTGGTGGTTCAAGAAGTTTTGCAAAGGAGATGAGAGCCTTGAAGATGAGGAGTGTAGTGACTGGTTGTTGGAACTTGACAATGACCAAATGAGAGTGGTCACCACAGCTAATCCTCTTACAACTACATGAGACATTGGCAAAGAACTCAACGTCAACCATTCTATAGTCATTGGCATTTGAAGCAAATTGGAAAGGTGAAAAACTCGATAACTGAGCGCCTCATGAGCTGACTGCAAATAAAAAACCCTGCTGTTTTGAAGTGTCATCTTCTCTTATTCTACCCAACAACAATGAACCATTTCTCCATTGAATTGTGATGTGTGACAAAAAGTGGATGCTATATGACAACCGGCAAAGACCAGCTCAGTGGCTGGACTGAGAAGAAACTTCAAAGCATTTCCCAAAGCCAAATTTGCACCCCAAAAAGTCATGGTTACTGGTGGTCTGCTGCTCATCTGAATCACGTCAGCTTTCTGAACCCCGGCAAAACCATTACATCTGAGAAGTATGCTCAGCAAATCAATGAGATGCACTGAAAAATGCAATGCCTGCAGCTGGCATTGGTCAGCAGAAAGGGCCCAATTTTTCTTCATAACAACGCCTGACTGCATGTAGTACACCCAATACTTCACAAGTTGACCAAATTGGGCTCTGAAGTTTGCCTCATCCACCATATTCACCTGACCTCTCAGGAACCTATTATCACTTCTTCAAGCATCTTGACGTTTTACAGGGAAAATGCTTCCACAACCAGCAGGAGGCAGAAAACACTTTCCATGCATTTGTCTTATCCCAAAGCACAGATTTTTACACTATAGGGAATAAACAAACTTACTCTCATTGGCAAAAATGTGTTGATTGTAACTGTCCTTATTTTAATTAATAAAGATGTGCTTGAGCCTAGTTACAATGATTTAAAATTCACGATCCGGCACCACAATTACGTTTGCAGCAGCCCAATATCAAGGAGGGGGATATTCAAGGTGGACTTTAGAAGAGGAGGAGTCCAGAGGTCCGCATCAGGACAGGAGCCCTCGTTCTGGTCTATGGAACAACAGAAGGAGCAGCGCGCTGCACATGTGAGTGTGGCCCGCGGGCTGGTGTGCTCAGTGCAGGAAGGTTCATGCGGTTATGACACCTCATGCATCGGAGAACTGGGGCTTCAGAAATCAGAGGGTGGCTGCATAAAAGTCCTGGCCACATGGAAGGGAACAGGGGAGGCCAGAGCAGAGAGACTGAGCAAAAAGGCTACCTTCAAGACAAAAGTGGATTCTGCAGTCGTGGCCTGGTGGATTAGTGGCAACTGCCATGCAAAAACCTCTCAACTGTACAATCAAAAAATCAAACCAAATAACCCTTCCCCCTCAAAAAAACAAACGTTGGTCTGTGTGGCCAACATATAGGGTCTGTGTGGCCCTCTACTGTGGGCTTCATGTATGCGTGCAGGCTAAGTCGCTTAGTCATGCCCGACTCTTTGCAACTCTATGGACTGTAGCCCACCAGGCTCTTCTGTCCATGGGATTCCCTAGGCATGAATACTAGAGTGGATTGCCATGCCCTCCTCCAGGGGATCTTCCTGACCCAGGCATGGAGCCCATTCTGTTACATCTCCTGCATTGGCAAGTGGTTTCTTTACCACTAGCGCCACCTGGGAAGTCCACTGTGGTCTTCATATCCAGGTTTTAAATATATATGTGTATAAAATAAATTTATATATATACATGTAAATACACACATATGTGATGTTTGGAAAACCACAAGTGTGATCATCTTCCTATCCTGCCAATTCAGGAACCTCTGCAGTTCAGAGACCCAGCCTCATCACTTCTCTATGCAGTCACCTCATCAGAAAGAACAATGAAACCACGAGAAGGCACAACTTGCATTAGTTACTTCATTTCAAATCAATTCCCAGGGTTTGCTGCTGCTCCTGATGTTCAAAGTCCTGTCCCAGCCAGAGCCAGATGGACATGCCATCCATGGTTCACAAACCATGGGACACTGCACGCTTGATGATCTACGAACCCCAGGATTACAGAAGCCTTTTCCATATCAATCCATCATTAGCCACTTCCATAAATAATATAGTCAATGGCATCCTGGGAACTTTGGCAGAGGCAGCACTGATGGTAAGTCGTTGGTGGGAATCACTGCTCATCACTGCATCTGTGATGCCAGGGGAAACCACTTGATTGAACCCATGGGTTCAAACTTATGTTTCTCACCCTGGGAAGAAGTCTAGAAAGAGCACCTGAGTTGGAGAACAGCTGATTTGGCTGCAGTTTCCGCCCTTGCTGATTGGACCCAGGCTTGTGACATGAATCCTATCTTGAGGTCCAAACACTTTGATTTGAATTCCTGATCTATGCCTAGACTCCATGCTGTGCAGTCTCTATGTGAACCACAGAATTTCAGGAAAAGAAAAAAGCCACTTGGCAAACAATGTGGCATTAAATTCCAGTCCCCATGGAAATACATGAGATTGAGTTGTCAATATCAATGAGGTGGGTTGTAGATGTAGAGGCATTAAAAATCATTCTGCAAAATCCATATATACAAAAGGCGAAGAAGCTTATATATATACACATATATATAAGATTGTTTATGTATTTCCCCAGAATGTTATTAATACATGAACCTAGTTTCAATAATATGTGATTTAGAATTTCCTTAGGGAAAGCAGTCATCTTTTAATGTAACTTTACAATGGGGTGACTTTAAAAATTCTGATGCTAGGGTCACCATGGCACAGATTCTGATTGAATTAGTACAGAGCTCAGTACAGTTGGTCCTCTGTACAGGTGGGTTCTGCATTCTTTGATTCAACCAACCATGGTTTGAGAATATTAGAAAAAGAATTTCCAGAAAGTTCCAAAATGCAAAATTTGAATTTTTCCACATGGTAACTAGTATTTACATTGTATTAGGCATTATAGGTAATCTAGAGATGGTTTAAAGTAAATGGGAGGATGTGCATAGCTTATAGGCAAATACTATGCCATTTTATATCTTTTTGCCTTTTCATAGTGTTCATAGGGTTCTCAAGAGCAAGAATATTGGAGTGGTTAGCCATTCCATTGCTGGAGAAGAATCTTGAGAGTCCCTTGGACTGCAAGGAGATCCAACCAGTCACTCCTAAAGGAAATCAACCCTGAATATTCATTGAAAGGACTGATGCTGAAGCTAAAGTTCCAATACTTTGGCCGCCTAATGAAAAGAGCTGATTCATTGGAAAAGACCCTGCTACTGGGAAAGACTGAGGGCAGGAGGAGAAGGGGGCAGCAGAGGATGACATGGTTAGATAGCATCACTGACTCAATGGACTTGAGCCTGGGAGATAGTGAGAGAGCAAACTCTGGGAGATAGTGAAGGACAAAGAAGCCTGGTGTGCTGCAGTCCATGGGGCTGCAAAGTGTTGGACAGGACTTAGCAACTGAACAACAACAAGCTATTTTATATAAAGGACTTGAGCATCCATGGATTTTGTTCTGGAATCATTTTCCACCGGATGCTGAAGGACAATTGTGTCTTGGAAAGATGTCCAAGAGATTCTAATACAAAAATCCAGATTGAGACCTACTGTCTGACATAGATCCAGGGCAAGATACAGTCATTTCCTGTCTACAACATGCCGAGTACATTGGGTTTTCTCCTCTGTTTCTCATAGTTCCCTTGTAAGTTAGGAATTCTTTCTCTTTTTTAAAGATAGTACCTAAGGCTGAACAAGGTTTAGTACCGTCATGTCTCCAAGGTTATACAGTCTCTGGTTTGTTGGATTTGTCTAACTCTGACGCAGGGGACTTCAATCAATGGTCTGCAAAGCCTTCACAGCTCCCCTCACCAGCCGCAGAATTCTCAGCTTGGTGCCTCTTGCCCTTTTCAAAATGAACCTTTATCCAGTAATTCTGCTCCTTTCTTTCTGCCTTTTCTCATTTCCTCCCAGCTCCCTATTTCTGTTGGTTTTAAACTGAGGGATTTTTTTTTTTAAAGGAAACTTTTCCTCTCAGTTTAAGGAAATTTCTCCTAAAATTAGCTGTTCTATCTAGTGATATAAACTAAGCCATCCTTGGTATTATTCAATACATATCATAGGTCATAGGATATAAAATTTTGTGCTCAAGCAAGTCAGAAAAGACTCATTTCCAGAATATAAACTATGAAAGCAAAGATTTACATAAATTACCATGTTAATATTCATATTTAAAGTTCACAGCTTATTAAAAACAAAAAGATAAGGAAATAATTTCAACTGTAGCAGAGCAGCCTTTTTCCCTCATGTTGTTTAAATATCTGATATGCATCCAGGAAGTGCTGGGTCAGTGGGGCCCCAGCTAGATTTTACTATACTTAACTCCTTGCATGTCAGGTAACAAAGCTTTCAAAAATGTAATGATCAGGATCAAGCCCACTGGGGTTTAGAAAAGGTACAAACTGAAGAAAGGGGTTTGATCAAAAATGGAGTTAGGAATAAAATGGGAGGTAAAAATATTTGTTGTTCTACTCTTTGCTCATAAGAGGAAGAATGTTTTGACACTTTGACATGGGCATTTTGATGAGCGCTCTATAAACATGACCCTGTCATACTGGCCTTATCACCACGTTTTGCTTCAGTGGCAATGAAACTGATGTGAATAATAAAATTTGGGAAGCCAACAAGGCAAGAGTGTGAAGAAATGACAAGGGGAAAAGTGTGATATGTCCTTGAGGACAACAGAAGCTTTGCATTTGGAACCCTCCCAGATCTTGCTCTAGCATCTCTCTCTTTGGCTGGTTCTGATTTGCATCCTTTTATTATAATAAAACTATAATTATAAGTATAGCACTTTCCTGAATTCTGTGTCATTCTAGAGAGTTATCAAACCTAAAAGTAGTGATGGGAAACTCTGAATCTGCAGCCTGTTGGTCAGAAGTGAGGATGGAGTTGTATCTGTTTAGATTGAGATTTGGTCTTCCTACTCACTTCACAGGGCGATGGCTGAGTGCATATTTTTGCTAATTGGGCAAGCAGAGAAGAAAGACCAACAGTATGTACATTAAGTACAAAATATTCTAAATATTCATTGAGACTGGAAAGCAGATCTGATGGAGATTACGTTCATGACAGACCTGAAGATACTAGTAAAGTTCAAGTAAACTACTCGAGTTTCCATTCGTTTCTAAACAGGATCATCCACAATCCCACAATTTTCTTTTTTCATTAACAATACTACCAGGAACCAAGCTAAACATCTAGAACTAGAAAATGAGCTCTTATCACAATCTCCTCTCTGAAGAGTTACATGACAGGTCCTTCCAGACAAATCCACTCCCAAAGACAGGCAACTAACCTCAGAGCAAAGGAGGTAAAATAAAATAGCTAGAAACCAAGGAAATCCTGTGAGGAAATAATGGCATTTGCGATAAATATTGTGTCACACAACCGAACATAAGGAGCTGCCAAGGAGTCTATTTTCAGACTGTAAGTGAAGCAGAACAAACTGCAATCATATTTGTATAATACCTTTTATCCAAGAGACCAAGTCTTTTATTTAATCTTTATATGCCCTATATAGGTTGCCTGAGGTAAGGCTGCAGGGACAAGAATTCAGCTTCTAGCCTTGACTTTAGTGTCAATATTTATGGAATTGTAATTACCACCTCCGAGTATAGGTGAGGTTAGGTGACAAGACGCAAAGTCAGACAGGACCAGCATCTCAATTCCCCTAGCTCCTTCTCTGCACATTATCAGCACATTAACCATTAATATGAGCTTCATGCTTCAATCTTCAAGCCTTATGCTATTTCCTGGATCACACATGCACACACACACACACACGCATATACACACACACAAGATTCTCTGTAACTAGAATATAAGCCCAGGTTTGTCCTCATAGGTCTAGCCAGATATTGAGTAACCTTAAGTACTTAATTAAGACATCTTTAATTCAAGGCTTCACATTTTTTTTTAACATGTCTGCATTCTTCATGCAGCTAATATTGGGCCAGAACCAAGTCCAGCAAAGGAAAAAATAAATGGAAAAAAACAAAGAAATTAAAAAAAAAAATCCAGAGACAGAAAGTTGGTTGATGGAACTTTGAGGCCATAAGAGATGAGCAAATATTTCTCACTGGGTTAGATGATATTTCTGGTCCTTTTAAGGTGCCCCCAAATATGTGTTGTGCATTTATTGGACTAATGGTATTCCTCACATACATGCTCCCCTCAAAAATAAAAATAAAAGACCATTTTAGGGGTGGAATATGCTATAGGAACCGAGCAGTAACTTCAAGTCGTTTTGCCCAATATGAAAGATGGGACACATTTTTATTTCTTTTCATCAATTCCACCTACAGTCAACTTCATCTTACTGAGAATTTGGAAGGTCTTACTATATAGAGTCAAAATTTTGGCGAGATAGGCAGTACCTCCCTACAAAATTGAACTGAGAGCACTGAGTTATTTTCTTCAAAATGTTCTGATACTGTTCTAGCCCTTGATTATCAACTTTTTGTAGGACACATAATTGATATATGCCTGAGGCTGCTAGACGATGAAGACACCGAGTAAGGTCTAGTCTTGTATACCTCTCTTTCTGTTGTTCATACATTCATTAATTCAACAAATATTTGTTGAACATTTAGTATAGTGCCAGGGACTATTCTAGGCACTTAGACATAATATTGCATAAAAGGGACAGAGATTAGCTATTCTGTGAGGCATGCTTGTTGGGGAGAACAGACATGGTACATAAGTCAATTAGAAAATACATAAGAGGGTGGTAGATGTTATGGAAATATGAAGCCAAAAATGGGGACAGGAAGTGCTAAAGAGAGTTACAATATAACATAGCGTGGGGGTGGCAGGTCTTGCTGAGCAGGTGACATTACAGGGTAGAATGGAAGGTGGTGAGGGGAGAACCACAAGGATATCTGGGAAGAGACTTCCAGGCAGTGGGAATAACAGGAGCAGATGCCCTGAGGTAGAAGCAGGTCTGGTGTGTTCTAGGAATGGCAAAGAGGCTGGTGTGGCCAGACTGGGCTGTGAGAGAGGGGGAGCAGGAGAGGTGTGGTCAGAGAGGCAGCAGGTACATTGGGAGGGTCTGGCAGGCTCTTGAAAGGGCTCTGGCTTTAAACCAGGGGAGGTGGGATGCTGTGAATATTTGGAGCAGAGGAGTGACAAGATCGCACCTGAAAACAAGGTTTTACAGATGATCAGATTAAGCTGAGGTTGTTAGGGTAGGCCCTGATCCAGTCTGTGCACAGAGGGACGCACATACAAAGGGAAGATGATATGAAAACAGGGAGAATGCCGTCTGCAGGCTAAGGAATGACCAAGGCTACCAGAAGGGAGAGAAGCATGGAAGAGGTTCTCTCTAGGAGGCCTCAGAAAGAGCCAACCCAGCTGACACCTCAATCTGGGACTTCCAGCCCCAGAACTGAGATAATACACCTCTGTGTTTTAAGCACCCGGTCTGTGGCACTTTGTTTCAGCAGCCCTAGCAAACTAATGAACAGTGGAAACAACAGTCAGGGAGGGAGGTGGTAGGATTTTGAATATGTGATTGATTATTATTCATGGATTCCATATTTTTGAATTTACTAGTTTATTTTTAATCTGAAAATAAATACAACACTTTCACAGACATGTGCAATCATGAGCAAGGTGGTGAAAAACCTGAATGGCCTGAAAACATACTCCCAGCTGAGGTGAAGAAGGCAAGGCCATGGTCTGCCTTCTTATTTCAGCTCTCACTCTCACAATACATTTAGACCATACTCTCCCCATTCTTTTAATTGATGATTTTGCTGTTCAGAATGACCTCCAAGCATAATGGTGAGGTTCTGTCTTGTTTCCAAGTGCAAGAAGGCAGTGATGTGCCTTATGGAGGAATTACCTGTGTTGGAGTTTCATGTGTGCATGAGTTATGTTGCTGTTGGCCATAAGTTCAATGTCAGGAATCAACAATATGTATTAAATATGGTGTCCTGAAGCAGAAACACACCTAACATAAGGTATATATGATCGGCTGGCAAAAATATTGTGGATAGAAGCTTGCAGGAAAGTAACCCCGTACCTCATCAATGGGGCAATGATTCTGTACTCACTAACTCAGTACTTTTGATAACTTTACAGAGTATAACTACCTCAAAGAATAAGAGGAGACTGTATTTTGAAATTAGAGCCAAGATATAACAGTATTTTTTTAAAGGACTGGATGTGGGGTCTGAGAAAATGAGACATTAGGATTCACTCCAATGTGTTTGGCCTGATAAACTGGAAAGATGGAGACAGAAAAGACAATAGAGTTTTTTTGAAAGCAGCTGTGGATTAGGAGCCATATATCTTCTAAATACTAACTTGAACTTACGTTGGTGATGTGTATAAGAATACTGTTTCATGATTAGATCAGAGCTGAAGTAAGAAATGTAGTCATTAAGATCCAGGGAGAGGAGAGACTCTTAGATGCGCAGCATGAGATGGTGGTAAAACTCAGGGGTCAGACGCCTGAGCTCTAATCCCACCACTGTCCCCTCCAAGCTATCTCAGAATCGACCTTACAGTTGAGACGACCCTTGAACAAGATTAAGAAGCTCCAAAAAAGGCTTAGCAATTGTGCATCATATCTTATTAATTGTTATTATCTGGCTAAAATTATTTCAGATTTAACCTGAGGTCACCTTAATTTAAGACCTTTATATATTTTTGGAGAAGAAGATAGAGAAGGAAAATTGCAGAGGAAGAAAATATATGAAGGTGAAATGTCATTCATTCTAGCACATCTGCAGTGGGACCTTGAATGTCATGGAAATGAATTATTTAAAACTGGTGGGATGATGGTGTCAGACTTTTATCTTTAGTCTGGTGGTTTTTAAAAATTATCAATCTGCTCACCAGATTTCCTGCCTTAAAAAATGTATATTTATAGTTTCTTATTGTGTCATAAAAAGCAGAATGTAAATAAGTAAGGTGGAGGGAGATAAGCCAAATGACAATCTCTTGCAGGAAATACAGCAGCCTGTGGCCATGCCATACTTAGAACAGAGGTGCATTTAAAGTCAGGAATGGGGAGGATTTTAAATCAAGCTAAAATGCCCTGCAGTGTGTACAGATATTTGAGCCTTAGTGCTAGATATTCAGGAAGAGCCTGGACAACAGATTCAAATTCCATATACCCAGGATCACGTTCCACCTGAGATCCAGGAAATTCTCTTGTCCACAACCCCTCTGAGAAACATTTCAAAGGCAGTGAAGTTTTCAACGCTGATCTTCTGTTCCTAGAACTATCTAAATTTATTTGGGGCTTGTTTTTCTAATAAATCATTCATTTATTTCTTAAATCAAAGCCCACTGAAAGATTCAAAGCACAGAATACTCTTTTTCCCAAAAAGAAGTAACCTCTATTTCCTTAAAATTATGGAGCTAAATTGCTGCTCTTGACTTTAAACTCCACACAGCTATCTCCTTAACAAACAGCAGGTTGGAACAAATGGAGATTTGGCAAATGAGTCTAGTTACTGACCATGATGACACATTGTTTCTCTACCTGGACAAAGCTGAAGAACACTGTAAGCGTTGTTCCAGCATCCAATCTGACTGTTTACAGCCATCTCACTTTCCTGTGCCTTTCTATAAAATATGCCAATCAGTTCAGATAACCTTACTGGATGTACACTTCCTATGCAGGTTTCACTCACCTTAAATAATTCTTGAGCAGCTACTCAGTGCCAAGCATTCAGGTAGGCACTGGGATATAAAGGTAAAAAAGAGAAAAGGCACAGACTTTGTCTTCCAGGAACTTGGAACCCAGCAGGAAAACATAAAACTAAACAGGGGTTTACAATATGTTATAAGATATAACAGTGCTGAGATGGTTGGATGGCATTATCAACTCAATGGACATGAGTTTGAGAAAACTCCAGGAGATGGTGAAGAACAGGGAAGCCTGGAGTGCTGCATGCAGTCCATGGGGTCACAAAGCAGCAGACACAGCTTAGTGACTGAACAGCAACTTGGCAGGGGTGGTGTTTCAAGAGCCTACTACAGGAGCAAACAAATCCCGCATTAGAAAAAAATTTATGAAAAAGATGGTCAAGCTGAGATCTAAAGGATGAAAGGAAATTAGCTTGATCTGCGTAGAGGCTGGAGGGATGTGGTTTCTTGTAGGAGGCAGGGCATATACAAAGGCTCAGAGGAAGAGAAACCCAGAAGTACAAGAAGATCAAGGAACTGAAAGAAGTTCAAAAACCAGAAAGACTTTAACAAGCATAATAATAGAAGGTCAGCATCTGGTTTTCCAAGTATTAGCACATAAGCTCAAACTGCCTTCTATCTGAGATATAGTGCAGAAAAAAGGAATTGAGGGAGGAGAGTCTAGGGAGCACAGAATCCATGCACTCCTTTGAGTGGTTACCATTCGATTATTGGATCCTTTGAGACCACAAGAAATCTATATGTGTTTGGATCACATTTTCCCAACCTCCCATGGGGCCTTCACCAAACATGCTCTAATGTTCGTCTCGTATGTTTTGAAGGCACTATAAAAAAAGGAGTCTCATGAGGTCTTTTTAGTACTAGATATGAAAGTCAGTATTGACATAAAGCCAATGTGCCCCCAAATTAAAGACATGTCTAGCAGAATTTAGTGAAAAATTTTCTTTGCCCTCATGGATTCCTATAGTAATTTTTACCCTTTCCTATAATGAGAGCTGTATAGTATATCATGTTTAATATTTTTTTTTGCAGCCATGGTTTTCACTTTGGTTTAAAAGACCCTCAGAACTAAATTTTCAACACGAGAGCCATTTTGCCCTTTAAGTTTCCATAGGCTTTTAAATTCTCTGTCAGATGACCTCAACCTCATGTGCCCCCTCAAATTCTCCCTGACTGAAGGGCTACTGGCCAGCCACTCATTCATTCCTGCAAAGGCTCTGCTCAACTATCATCTCTGTTATCAACATGACACAGGCATGACCCAAAGCAGCTACCTCAGGCTAACGCCACACAGTTCTGCCTCCCACACTGAAGTTGCCCTGTTGCCACTGAAATGAGTCATCCTTGGATGTGTAACATAGAAATGTGGAGGCATTAAAGTCCCAGAAACAACCTCTGACCAATACAAGACAAGGGCTCATGGGGAAACTCTTCTTTCGTTTACCTGACAGTTTCTGAAGAAGTGCCTCTGAGATCAAGGGCCAGTTGCACCTGATACCAAGTGGTGACGGGTTCTTGCCAGACGCCCCCTAGTGTTTGTTCCCCCTTTTCCATGCCACACGTCCCTTTCTTCTCTTTTTTCTCTCTCTCTTGCTTCCCTAATATTCTAGTTCCCAATAAAGTATTAGCATTTATTCCTTTCCCACCCTGTTTCTAGGAAACTAGGCCTAAAACAAACATCCCCCCAGATTCTTGGGAGTCAGTCTCTACTATTTTATTAACCATATTGTATGCATCATTTGTGTTTACTTCATCACATCCTTTTTGAAAATTTGTAGACTCAAGATAAACTTATAAATAAGATCACAGTGAGCTTCATTTTGTGTTAACTTTATAGAACTTGGGAATCTGACTAAATTAAAGAGAGTATTTTTATTTCAGTTGAGTTCAGTTGCTCGGTCGTGTTCGACTCTCTGCGACCCATGAACCGCAGCACGCCAGGCCTTCCTGTTCATCACCAACTCCCGGAGTTCACTCAAACTCATGTCCATTGAGTCAGTAATGCCATCCAACCATCTCACCCTCTGTTGTCACCTTCTCCTCCTGCCCTCAAACTTTCCCAGTATCAAACACGTCAGCTCTTCACATCAGGTAGTCAAAGTATTGGAGTTTCAGCTTCAACATCAGTCCTTCCAAATTCCTCTAATAACATCCCAATCAAAAATTCAAAATACAGTCTAATGTGTTTTAAAAAAACGGATAGCTTCTATTTTCTCAAAATGATTTGTTAGTTTTCTGCTGGTCTCTCTAAATTTTATACTTGTCTTCTTAACTGACTAGAATTTGTGTATAGTTAAATTTTAAGACATTTTTCACTTAATCTAAATATTCCTACAGATAGTTTAAGGATTTTACTGAGATCACAGCCAACAAGCATTTTCTTTTTTTTCCTATATAATAAAAGTACATTTTGTTAGGAAGAGTATTTGAAGCTTTAGTTGCAAATAAAGTACAATTAATTTTTCATTTAGCCATATATTCTTTTTTCTGTTTTTTCTAACCTTAAGATTAGCAGTTGGAGAATAGTAATTTAAAGAATCTGTTTCTTTGTACTTCTTTTTCAGGAATACCTCATTTTGTGTTGTAGAAAACCATTGTGGAATATCAGCAAATGTCTCCTTCCCCACTCCTGCTGGATAATACTGTATATGTAAGCAAGTTTGTATTGCTGAGTTGGATTTTTTTTCCCAAACAGGTTTTTTTCCCTGAAGTATGAATATAGTACTCATATTCATAGACATAGAAAATAAAATAATGGTTCAGGGGTTGGGGATAAAGGAGAACGGGACGTTATTATTAAATTGACACAGTTTCAGTTTTGCAAGATGAAGAGATGTGGAGATGGGCTGTAGCGATGATTGCACATCAACAACAATGTATTTAATACCACTGAACTGTGTACTTAAAAATGATTAAGGTTGTAAATTTTAAGTTCTGTATATTTTACCACAATAAAAATAAAAATTTACTCTCTTAACACAACTTTCATACATAATATCTAACAGTAGTAATTATATTTATCAGTTGTGTTAAGAGAGTAAATCCTAAAAGTTCTCATTACAAGGAAAAAATATTTTTTCTATTTAATTTGGTATCTATACAAGATGATGAATCACTAAACTTATTGTGATAGTCATTAACTTTAAAACTTAAACTTTAGAAACCATAGTTAAAAGCTCATCTAAGAAGATCTACAACCACTGGTGACTGGAGGATCTCAGGCCAATTATATGCAGTTAACATCATTTGTAAACAGTGTTATATTACTTATACACAGAATTACCGGGTTAAATGGGTTTTGTCCTGAGGATGTTTATAACCAAGTTGGTAATTCATAAAGACAACCTAATTTCAGATGAATAATGTGGTAATTCTCTAGAAAGCATATTAAAATTCTATAAATATTAAAAAATAAAAAAATAAAAATTTAGAAAAAAGTTTTAATAAAATTGTACAGTAGTCAGTACTAGAGAAAAAAGATGAATGAACTTACACTGAGATACAGAAGACAAAATATAATATAAATATAAAGAGTAAGCAAGGTTTTTTATTGGAGAAGGCAATGGCACCCCACTCCAGTACTCTTGCCTGGAAAATCCCACAGACGGAGGAGCCTGGTAGGCTGCAGTCCATGGCGTCGCGAAGAATCGGACACGACTGAGCGACTTCACTTTCACTTTTCACTTTCATGCATTGGAGAAGGAAATGGCAACCCACTCCAGTGTTCTTGCCTGGAGAATCCCAGGGACGGGGGAGCCTGGTGGGCTGCCCTCTACGGGGTCGCACAGAGTCGGACATGACTGAAGCGACTCAGCAGCAGCAGCAGCAGGTTTTTTATGTGTCTGCAGAAAGTACTAGGGTAGCATGGATGCAGAACTATGGGAGTGAGGAGCATTGTCCACTGGGAATGGAAATTGGGGTGGGTGGGAACCAGGGCAGCAATATCTTCAAAAGCTTCATGGACAAGTTGATGTTTGAGATGGCCTTGAAAAGAAAAGAAGAATTTAGAAAGATAGAAGAGAAGACATTCCAAGCAGAGGAATAGAGTTATTGAAAAAATGACACATTTGTAAATGAGAAAAGTTCCATCTGGTTGAAATCTAGGAACGATGGAAGAGAGTGGTAAGGGATGATGTGAATGGAATGGGTACGGTGGCTACACTGTCTACCATGTTAGAAGCTGTGGACTTCATTTTAAATCAATGCTCTTAATAAGAAATGGGCCTCAGAATCACTGATGGAGCTGTCACACATACATATGTAATATTTATCACTGCAAATTTGGTTTAGTTTGTATACAGTGGAGCCTGGGCTTCTGTATGCTGTCAAATCTTGACAATGATTCAGATGGGCCCCCAGAATCTCCACTATGAGAAATAAGACATTATTTAAGGCTTTATTTTTCAGACGAGAGATACGTGACTTAGCTCTGATAACAATATAATGGATGAACTGGAGAGGGTGGGGCTTGCTGGTAAGCACACAAGGTAGAAAACTGCTAAAGTGCTGAGAGCTAAGGTTCCTAAATAGCTCACGACCGTCTGAATTTAGACAGTGGCCAGAGGGACAAAGGCATTCAAAAAGTCAAAACTACTGGATTGGTAGTGAGTAGGAGAAGGCAATGGCACCCCACTCCAGTACTCTTGCCTGGAAAATCCCAGGGGTGGAGGAGCCTGGTGGGGTGCAGTCCATGGGGGCGCTAGGAGTCGGACACGACTGAGCAACTTCCCTTTCACTTTTCACTTTCATGCATTGGAGAAGGAAATGGCAACCCACTCCAGTGTTCTTGCCTGGAGAATCCCAGGGACGGGGGAGCCTGGTGGGCTGCCGTCTATGGGGTCACACAGAGTCGGACAAGACTGAAGCGACTTAGCAGCAGCAGCAGGATATAACAGGTTCAGTTCAGTTCATTAGTGTCTAACTTTTTGTGACCCCATGCAGCACACCAGGCTTCCCTGTCCATCACTAGCTCCCAGAGCTTGCTCAAACTCATGTCCATCGAGTCAGATATGCCAGCCAACATTCTCATCCTCTGTTGTCCCCTTCTCCTCCTGCCTTTAATCTTTCCCAGCACCAGCATCTTTTCCAGTGAACTGGATCTTTGCATCAGGTGGCCAAACTATTGGAGTTTCAGCTTCAGCATCAGTCCTTCTAATGAACATTCAGGACTGATTTCCTTTAGGATTGACTGGTTGGATTTCCCTGCAGTTCAAGGGACTCTCAAGAGTCTTCTCCAATACTGCAGTTTGAAAGCATCAATTCTTCCATGCTCAGCCTTGTTTATAGTCCAACTCTCACATCCATACATGACTACTGGAAAAACCATAGCTTTGACTAGATGGACCTTTGCTGGCAAAGTAATGTCTTTGCTTTTTAATATGCTGTCCACATTTGTCATAGCTTTTCTTCCAAGGAGCAAGCGTCTTTTAATTTCATGGCTGCACTCACCATCTACAGTGATTTTGGAGCCCAAGAAAATAGAGTCTCTCACTGTTTCCATTGTTTTTCTATCTATCTGTCATGAAGTGATGGGACCGGATGCCATGATCTTCGTTTTCTGAATGTTGAATTTTAAGCCAATTTTTTCACTCTCCTCTTTCACCTTCATCAAGAGGTTCTTTATTTCTTCTTCACTTTCTACCATAAGGGTGGTGTCATCTGCCTATCTGAGGTTATTGATATTTCTCCCAGAAATCTTGATTCCAGCTTGTGCTTCATCCAGCCTGGCATTTTGCATGATGTACTCTGTCTCTAAGTTAAATAAGCAGGGTGTCAATATACAGCCTTGACATACTCCTTTTCCTATTTGGAACCAGTCTGTTGTTCCATGTCCGGTTTTAACTGTTGCTTCTTGACCTGCATACAGATTTTTCAGGAGGCAAGTAAGGTGGTCTGGTATTTCCATCTCTTGAAGAATTTTCCACAGTTTGTTGTGATCCACACAGTCAAAGGCTTTGGCGTAGTCAATAAAGCAGAAATAGATGTCTTTCTGGAACTCTTTTGCTTTTTCAATGATCCAACGGATGTTCACAATTTGATGTCTGGTTCCTCTGCCTTTTCTAAATCCAGCTTGTACATCTGGAAGTTCACAGTTCATGTACTGTTGAAGCATGGCTTGGAGAATTTTGAGCACTACTTTGCTAGCATGTGAGATGAGTGTAATTGTGCAGTAGTTTGAACATTCTTTGGCATTGCCTTCCTTTGGTATTGCAATGAAAACTGACCTTTTGCAGTCCTGTAGCCACTGCTGAGTTTTCAAAATTTGCTGGTATATTGACTGATACTTTAACAGCATCATCTTTTAGGATTTGAAATAGCTCAACTGGAATTCCATCACCTCCACTCGCTTTGTTTGTAGTGATGCTTCCTAAGGCCCACTTGACTTCACATTCCAGGATGTCTGGCTCTAGGTGAGTGATCACACCATTGTGGTTATCTGGGTCATGAAGATCTTTTCTGTATAGTTCTTTAGTGTATTCTTGCTGCTGCTGCTGCTAAGTTGCTTCAGTCATGTCCGACTCTTAGCGACCCCACGGACTGCAGCCTACCAGGCTCCTCTGTCCATGGGATTTTCCAGGCAAGAGTATTGGAGTGGGTTGCCATTGCCTTCTCCGTGTGTATACTTACTACCTTCTTAATATCTTCTGCTTCTGTTGGGTCCAAACCATTTCTGTCCTTTATTGTGCCCATCTTTGCATGCAATGTTCCTTTGGTATCTAATTCTATTGAAGAGATCTCTAGTCTTCCCCATTCTATTGTTTTCCTCTATTTCTTTGATCTATTTCTATTGATCACTGAGGAAGGCTTTGTTATCTCTCCTTGCTATTCTTTGAAACTGCATTCAAATCTGTATATCTTTCCTTTTCCTCTTTGCCTTTAGCTTTTCTTCTTTTTTCAGCTATTTGTAAGGCTTCCTCAGATAACTATTTTGCCTTTTGGAGTTTCTTATTCTTGGGGATGGTCTTGATCACTGCCTCCTGTACAATGTCACAAACCTCCGTCCATAGTTCTTCAGACATTCTATCAGATCTAATCCCTTGAATCTATTTGTCACTTCCATTGTATAGTCGTAAGGGATTTGATTTAGGTCATACCTGAATGGTCCAGTCGTTTTCCCTACTTTCTTCAACTGAAGTCTGAATTTGGCAATAAGGAGTTCATGATCTGAGCCACAGTCAGCTCCCAGTCTTGTTTTTGCTGACTGTATAGAGCTTCTCCATCTTTGGCTGTAAAGAATATAATCAATCTGATTTCGGTGTTGACCATTTGGTGATGTCCATGTATAGAGCCTTCTCTTGTGTTGTTGGAAGAGGGTGTTTACTATGACCAGTGCGTTCTCTTGGCAAAACTCTGTTAGCCTTTTCCCTGCTTCATTTTGTACTCCAAGGTCAAATTTGCCTGTTACTTCAGGTATTTCTTGACTTCCTGCTTTTGCATTCCAGTCCCCTATAATGAAAAGGACATCTTTTGGGGGTATTGGTTCTAGAAGGTCTTGTAGGTCTTCATAGAACTGTTCAACTTCAGCTTCTTCAGCATTATTGTTTGGGGCATAGACTTGGATTACTGTGATACTGAATGGTTTGCCTTGGAAATGAACAGAGATCATTCTGTCATTTTTGAGATTGTACACAAGAGCTGCATTTGGGACTCTTTTGTTGACTATGATGGCTACTTCATTTCTTCTTAAGGAATTCTTGCCCACAGTAGTAGATACAGTGGTTATCTGAATTAAACTTGCCCATTCCAGTCCATTTGAATGATTCCTAAAATGTCGATGTTCACTCTTGTTGTCTCCTGTTTGACCATTTCCTATTTACCTCAGTCATGGACCTAACATTCCAGGTTCCTATGCAATATTGTTCTTCACAGCATGGGACTTCACTTCTATCACCAGTCACATCCACAATTGGATGTGTTGTGGATGTGAACCTGGGGAGTTTGTCTTTCTGTGTCATATCTTTTTGCCTTTTCATACTGCTAATGGGGTTCTTATCCAAGAATATTGAAGTGGTTTGCCATTCCCTTCTCCAGTGGACCACATTTTGTCAGAACTCACCACCATGACTTGTCTGTCTTGGGTGGCCCTACATGGCATGGCTCATAATTTCATTGAGTTAGACAAGGCTGTGGTACAATGTAACAGGTAAAGAGAGAAAAATCAAACTGAGAACTCAGATTTCAATCACAGGCAACTGGGTTCTGGTGGCTCCATTAACTGGGATAGTAAATACTGGCATAGATACTAACTACAGTTCTAAAAGACGATGCTGTGAAAGTGTTGCATTCAATATACCAGCAAATTTGGAAAACTCAACAGTGGCCACAGGACTGGAAAAGGTCAGTTTTTATTCCAGTCCAAAGAAAGGCAATGCCAAAGAATGTTTAACTACTGCACAATTGCACTCATCTCATACTCTAGCCAAGTAATGCTCAAAATTCTCTAAGCAAGGCTTCAAAAGTACGTGAACCAAGAACTTCCAGATGTACAAGCTAGATTTAGAAAAGGTAGAAGAACCAGAGATGAAATTGCCAACATCTGTTGGATCATAGGAAAAGCAAGATAATTCAGAAAAACATCTAATTCTGCTTCATTGGCTACCCTAAAGCCTTTGTATGGAACACAACAAACTGGAAAATTCTTTAAGAGATGGGAATACCAGACCACCTTACCTGCCTCCTGAAAAATCTGTATGCAGGTCAAGAAGCAAGTTAGAACCAGACATGGAACAATGAACTGGTTCCAAATTGGGAAAGGAGTATGTCAAGCCTGTATATTGTTACCCTGCTTCTTTAATGTAAATGAAGAGTATATCATTCGAAATGCCAGGCTAGATGAAGCAGAAGCTGGAATCAAGATTGCTGGGAGAAATATCAATAACCTCAGATATGCAAATTACACACCCTTACAGCAAAAAGCGAAGAGGAACTAAAGAGCCTCTTGACCAAGGTGAAAGAAGAGAGTGAAAAAGCTGGGTTAAAATTTAACATTAAAAAAATGAAGATCATGGCATCCAGTCCTATTACTTCACAGCAATTAGATGAGTAAACAACAGAAACAGTGTGAGACTTTATTTTCTTGGGCTCCAGAATTACTGAAGATGGTGCCTGCAGGCATGAAATTAAAAGATGCTTGCTCCTTGGAAGAAAAGTTATGACAAACATAGCATATTAGAAAGCAGAGACATTACTTTGGCAACAAAGGTCCCTCTAGCCAAAGCTGTGGTTTTTCCAGTAGTCATGTATGGATGTGAGAGCTGAACCATAAAGAAGGCTGAGCGCCAAAGAATTGATGCTTTTGAACTGTGGTGTTGGAGAAGACTCTTGAGAGTCCCTTGGACAGCAAGGAGATCACACCAGTCAATCCTAAAGAAAATCAACCCTGAATATTCATTGGAAGGACTGATACTGAAGCTCCAATACTTTGGCCACCATATATGAACAGCTGACTCATTAGAAAAGACCCTGATGCTGGGAAAGATTGAAGGCAGGAGGAGAAGGAGATGACAGAGGATGAGATTCTTGTATGGCATCACCGACTCAATGGACATGAATGAGCAAGCTCCAGTAGATAATGAAGGACAGGGAAGCCTGGCTTACTGCAGTCCACGGGGTCACAAAGAGTCAGACACAACTGAGCGGCTCAACAACAACAACAACTAACTACAACATCTGGCAGATTGACTGTCAGAGTAGGCGCTCAATACCCGTTGAATGAATGAAAGATGCCTAATAAACCATGATCATACAACTGTGGATGACAACATGAGTTAAGTAGGGCTGATTTATGGATAAGCTTTGTTGCATTTTGACAGATATGTATATCTAGGGGAGGTAGAGTAGGAGGTTGTGAAAAAGAAATGCATAACAGAGGGCACCAGCAAACAAAAAACCACAAAGGTTAGAAAGTTTAGGCTCAGTTCCCCAAACAGCGAAAGGTTAAGTTCAGCTTTTGAATAGTGAGAGATGAGACTGTAAAAAAATATGGGCTCCATGATGTTCTGTGTCTGAAAGTCAGTCTGAGGAAGTTTTAATTAATTAAGGAGGTGATAGTGAGTCATGGCTATTGAGCAGGGGTCTTCCATGATCTTTAGGATCACTTTCTTTTAGGAAACTTTTATAGCAGCACTGAGATAGGATGGATTGGAATGGGAAGAAATCTAAGGGGAGGCAGATCGGTTAGAAGGATATTATGAATGAAGAAGCAAAGATCAGAAGTCCTGATGGTCATGTGGTTTGTCAGGCAGGAACAGATTCAAAGGATATTCGGGAAAAGGTTAATATGCAAGATCAGGCCCCAGATTGGGATGGACAGAAGTTAGAGTTGGATTCGAGGTGGAATCTGGGTGGCAAAGCATTGTCACCTCAATGAACAGCAAAAACTGAAGCCAGGAAGGTGAGCAGTTTCAGGTGAAGACAAGTGATTCTGAGATGCTAGAAGGAGATAGCAGGAAATGGGAACACTGCACTTCAGAAGACAGACTGGGGCCTGATATTTAAAGTTGGGAATCATCTGATATAAGTGATGATGATGTGTGTGAATGGATAAGATGCCCAAGGAAACAGAATAAGCCCAGGAAAAAAGCCAGGAGAGGATGCTTATCCTTGGCTGGGTGAGGCAGGAAGTGAAAGCTAGGAAGTAGAAAGAGGAGCAGTCAGAGAGAGATAAGATTAATCTGGGAAATGTGCTTCTAAGAGGACAGGAAACAGAGCTTCAAAGGAAAGAGTGGGTCAACAGAGCCAAATAGTTAGAGAACTGGAGAAGTAGAAGAATTGACAGGGGAGGGAGCTGGGCAGGGCTGCAGAGGCAAGGCATGGAGGGGGGCATGGGGAAGATGTACTTTTCCACAGTGTTTCTAATGCAAGAGTTGGGAGTACTGCTGGGATGGCTCCTACACTGTTATCATGTGGTTTCACAGAACTCAATAGATCCATCTCTTCTCAGCAGTCATTGGAAAAATGGGCCACAAGTACGGGTACAAATCGATTTAAGAACCCTGATATCTGAAATCTAATTCATGAACACTCCTGGGACTTATCATGTCCTGAGAGGAAACAGTCAAAGTTAGAATGACCATTTTGTACAGCAGTATGTGTGCCAGAGCTATGGGTGGCACTGGGTAGCTCCACAGTATTAACTGAACCACCCATTCTGTTACTAATTTGAAATGCTACTTTTATCATAGAGTAAATCCCAATTGGCTTTGTGTCTATACCTGGACTCTCTGTTTCATTCCATTTTGTACCAAACCTCCTGGGATTTGATTGGGATTGCCTTGTGTTCATGAATTTATTTGTGAACAACTGGCATTTTTTATAATATTCAGTCTACTAAAAAGAGGGGGATACTTAAGCCTTCTTCTATGCCCTTTAGTGAAGATAAGTACTTTTTCATAGAGGTCCTAAGCTTGTCTTTTGAATTACCATTGTTAGTGGTATTAGTATTATTTTTTGTATTTTAAGTGTATATGTGTGGAAATAAGAAGGATGTAGGTGCTTTCTCAGATAAGCAATATGAATTTTAAAAAGCAATTTAAAGCAAATTAAATTTTTAATAGCATCTGACCTTCACTGAGGGCTTCCCAAGGGCTCAGTCGTAAAGAATACACCTGCCAATGTAGAGATACAGGAGACATGGGTTCGATCCCTGGGTTGGGAAGATCCCCTGGAGGCGGAAATGGCAACCCGCTCCAGTATTCTTGCTGGGAAAATTCCATAGACAGAGGAACCTGGCGGGCTACAGATCATGAGGTTGCAAAGAGTGGGACATGACCGAGTGGCTGAGCATGACCTTCACTGGGCTGATACACAAACTAATACACTTATGTAAAGTTTAAAAATAAAATAAAATTTAAATTAAAAAAAAATAAATCAAAAAAAAATAAATCATTTTGGATAATACTGTCATTAAAATAGAAAAAAATGTCATTTATTTTACCTGTATATTGGTAGTTTTTCCTTCAATAAGACAGGATGTGACTATGTATGTTAAAATGTGGAGTCTGTTGAGCCCTCCCCCCGACCGCCCTGAAAATCACATTTATCACAGGTGTTGTCCCATGGTTTGATGTAACTGGGAGTAAAGAAAGGTTTCGGTTTTATCTTTTTCTTCATCCTAGTCCTTTGAAAATTTTCAGTTCGAAGAAAAACGTAAAACTAACTAACAAATCCAGATAAGGAGTCAGCAAACTTCTACTGTAAACAGCCAGAGAGAAAATGTTTTAGGCTTGTGGGCTATACGGTCTCTGTGGCAGCTACCTAACTCTGTTGTTGTACATGAAAGCGGCCATAGACAATAAGTAACTGAGCCTGGTTGTGTTTTAATAAAAAAAAAAATTTAATATTTATTTGTTTATTTGACTGCACTGGGTCCTACTTGTGGCACAAGATCTTCCATCTTCATCATGGAGTCTTTAGTCGTGGCATGCAAACCCTGAGCTGCAGCACATGGGCTCTAGTTCCCTGACCAGGGACAGAACCTGGGGCCCCTGCATTGAGAGTGTAGAGTCCTAGCCACTGCACCACCAGGGAGCCCTGCTAACAAAACTTTACTTATAAAACAAGTGGTGAGCCCGTTGTGCTGCATAGGCCAGATTTGGCCCATGGCTCATGGTTTCCAGATCCCTAGTTTAGACCAGTATACTTTCAAATTTTTCATTATCTGTGCTTCGAAAAATTGAAAGCAATGTACTTGTCCCCATGGAACTAAAGACAACAGGATGCAAAGTGCTGGAGTGAACAAAACAGAGCAAAATCACCAAAATGACTTTTTATCAATACTCCCATAATGAGTCTGAGCATAGCTAGCCCTTATCGGCTTTCTGAAACACAACTGAGATCATAGTACATAAAAAATATACATATTATATTGTGGTGTGGTCACTGGTTTGAGGAGAGAGAAAGAGTTGAATGAAAAAAGAA
This sequence comes from Bubalus kerabau, assembly GCF_029407905.1. Taxonomy (NCBI): domain Eukaryota; kingdom Metazoa; phylum Chordata; class Mammalia; order Artiodactyla; family Bovidae; genus Bubalus; species Bubalus kerabau. Next base: position 22,488,791 of record NC_073641.1, read on the forward strand.
AATCATCATTATTAGTAATGGGAACTTTTGCTGTTACTTACCAGTCCTGTACTGCATTGAAGGATTCTTCATTTGTGATGTCATACATTAAAATAAAGCCCATGGCCCCGCGATAATAGGCTGTGGTGATAGTCCTGTATCTTTCCTGGCCTGCTGTGTCCTACAAAATAAAAACAACAATCTCTCAAAAGCTGAAGCAATACATCTTTTGAGGAGTGATTAATTATTCCCCAAATTGTCATAACAGAGAGTTTACATTGTACTTGCAATGTCTAGCTGTATATGTTTTTCAGTCTTGATTTTCCTAATCATTTTCATAGGGCAGCTCTGCAATATTATGAGAAAATCTTTTTTGGGGGTAAAGGGCTAGCTCAGAGTACCTTCTACATTTGTTCATTCCCATTAAGCAGCACCTAACTATAGAAAACAAGAAGATAGTTCATACATATCAAAATCTGTGGCTTTTTGTATAATTTAAAACCAGGGGAGTACATTAACTCCATCATTATGAATTTACTGTCTATCTGCTAAGTGCAAGCCTCTGTGGAGGGAAAAAAGAAATTTATGAAAAAGTGTTTGCATTTAAAAACTTGCAGTGTAGTTTCAGTTTATTCAACGGTAAAACAATGAGAATAAAAATACCTGCTTTGTATGAGTGTTTGAGTTGGACATATGAGGAGTGCCCAGTCTCCCATTAGAGAACCAGGGGGACATGCACAAACCACTGAACCTCTATTAACTTGAACCCCCTAAAGTCTAGCATGCTTGTTAGGGTGACATGATATAATGTATTGGAAGTGCTTCATAGAGCCTGACACACAAAAGTGGCCAATAAACAGCAGGAACTGGCTGTTATTCCTGAAGTTTGGGAAGGTTAAATCTAACACAGGATGGCACATGGCAGCTTACAAATGCAGGTGTTCAGAACCTGCAAAAGAGCCACATGCAGCAGGGAAAACTGAGAATTAGAGGCATCCCTGAAATGACCTGTATATGTCATGGACACTGCACAGTGTAGCTGAAGAAAAACTGTCTTGCCCTTTGTCTTCTTAGGATTTGGGATATCACTTATAACCCAGAGGTCCTTGGTTTCCCTCTTCGCCACTTTCCCAGGAGATTGGGCTCTGATTTCTCTGTCCTAGTATTCTCGGTGCTTAGCATTTTGGACAGAAATGTTACCTTCTTTCTAACTTCAGTCTGGGTCCTCTTTCCTCCCTTCTCCCAGAGATGCCTCCTTTGTAAACAAAATGAATCCCAGTTCCAAGCCCTGAAGGGAAAGCTAACATGTTAGATGATACAAGAAGAGGTTCCTTTCACATCGAAATGAAATGTATATCTCCTGGGTCTCAAACAGATTCTCACTGGACATGCCGTTCCTTGCCCATGGCCCCCTCCCACTCAGATGCACCTCAAACTAACAGCATACACGACACCTCAAACTAACAGCAGGAAATTCAAGACTGCTCACAATTTTCTCCTAATTTGTGTGATTTATTCTATTTAGCCTCTGAAAATTCAGAGAAGGGTGACTAAAGAGGCTGAGGAAATCAGCAAATGATTTCAGGAGAATGTGGGGGTGTGAAATAAAGCTTGAAAATTAGCAAAGGGTATGACTGTGCATGAAGTCAGAAACAAGTATACTCGACTTGTGGAGCAGGGATAAGACTGGGCTGATTAGAGGTATTTATTAGCTAATGTTATTGAACTACGTTTCCAAAGGTAAGATGAAAAAGATTACGGTACTCAAAGTAGCAAAAATGAAGCAAAACAAACAAGGAAGGTCTTTCAGAACAAACATTTCAGAATTGGCAGAAAACAGAAAGTCTAGATTTCACCACATGAAAATCTGACCATTTCTTGAATATAGAAAACAACTCTTAAAAATAAAATTGAAATGATGTGAATCAGATAATATTTGATTATTTTTCTGTACTTTGCTTAGCATTTTATAAATATAAATGTGTAGATGTTAGCGATAACCTTGGATATCAAAAACTCCATGTAATTGGGACAAATATACAAATTTATCAGACAGAAAGTATCCAGTCTTGAGCTTATTTGGATATTCTTGGATATTCATTGGCTCTAATTCCATTAACAGTATATCCAATTGTTAAATAAAGAGGAAAGTTAGACAATGAAATGAAATGGTGTTTAAAAAGCAAAGTATAATCAGAGATTGTGTAATATATTTTAGCTCTCTGGGAGACACAACCCCTTACAACTAGTCATCCTATTTTAAAACTTGGGCACTTTTGTCTTGGGTTCATAATTTTTCAGAATACATTATCTATAAAATTACTTTTTTTTTCCCTACTGTGAAGTAACTTTAAATAGCTTTCGTTATCTCTTGGTAAAATTGACTGAGTAGCCTTATCATCGGTTGGGGACCCCTTTCTGCTGCTTTTTCTAGACAATAGACAGCTTTCCCCTAATTTCTCATAGGAGAAAACAGCCAATATGCCTGAGCCACTGCTAAAAGGTGACCCAGACCCTTCCTGTCAAGCGTGTCTTCAACACAGGCACTGAATGATGCTGTGTTGAAAAACTATGACATTATCTCTTTCTACTTGACCTCCTTCCGTGATGGCTTCCCTTTTCATAAGATGCTAATTTTATAAAGAAACCAGGTCTAGTGTTACAAAACACATCAACTTCCCACTTTGAGTGTGTTTCATCTTCAAGGGAGCAGAAATCAAGGTTGTGTTATATTATGATTGAGATGTTACAGGAAACCACCAGGTCAGACAGCCATTATGTATCAAAATTTAAAAATAGAGGGGGACAAAAACAGCTTTCAAGAAAAAAAAAACAGGAGCTTTCAGACAGCAGGTAAGTCACAGCAAGGGACAGGATCTTCCACAGGATTCTGACTTGAACCCAGAAACACAATTGAATTTGAGGTAGTTGTCACCTAAAAGCTCTCAAGGAGAATAAGAAATTGCACCAAGTAAAGGACATGTAGTAAGAAATACAAAGAGGAAATTTCCTTTCCAGATACAAAGAAAATAAAGAGTAAAACTAAGCTAATAAACAGACACTAAATTGGCTCTGCATTGGTTTTGAGCATTGAAAACAATTTTAGGATTCCAAACTCATTAGCACTTTCTCTCCCACTATATTAGGAAGAAAAAGGAGTCAGAAAAAAAAAACACCTCATTACATCTGACATTTACTAATAATGATAGAAGGTTATACTGGAAAGAAAATAACATTTATAATGTCAAGTGCCACTGATGTAATTAAATGTGAGAATCTTGAAAGGGAACTAAAACGGTACCTCTTCTCAATCTGCTCAGCAAAAGGGCTCTAAACCCTGGTTTTGCCTTGTTCCTCTTCCCACTTGATTCTAATAACTGGAGGCACCTGCTGGTTTTCTACAACTGTAGGCTTCTGCTGATTGAAAAATCACAACTGGAAATCTTTTGCACAAAAAAATGAGGGATAAAAATATGATTGAAAAATCAAAACTTTCTTCCAAGAGAATTAGCTTTCATTTTTCTCTCTTTTAAGGAAAAATAAAATCATTCTAGCTGGCTTAAATATTTTGATTTCTCAATCATGCTCTTAGGAATTGTTGGCTTTAATGACAAGTTTGATTAGCAAATACTTGAATACCTGTCAAGAAAAGAGCTCTAAAATGGAAAACATTAGCAGTTTGATCAGTAGTAGCTAGGAGCATGCTTCAGTTCTGAATTTTGGCATTTTTGTCTGTTCTTGCCTTATGTTTTCTTTCTCTGGTGAAACATTTTCTTTTTTTAACTGCACGTAGTGTATTCTCAATCACTTTTGAAGTCACACAGAGATAATGTGCAGTTTTAGACTGAGGAAATAGCTTTCATTTGTAAGATCTGGGTTATATTGTAACTCACTTTCTTGTTTTGGTGGTTATTTCTCTCTGTATTGAATTAAACATAAAATGGAAGTAACCATTAGTAAAGAAACATAACTCAAATAATATCACTACCATCAAAATACTTTTTATTGAGTGTCTAGACAAAGAAAAATGGATTGAAGGACAGATAATCCTGATACATAGTAAAGTAGGTCATTTTATAGGTGGAGAAATCAAATGAGAACACACTGGTGTTAACCAAAGGAAATAATATGTAATAATCCAAAGAGGAAATCAGTAGCAATGTACAGTAGGATGAGAACATTGAAACATAAGACATAAAACACATTTTATCTAGTGAACTTCCGAATAGATACAAATATGTGAAACAGAATAAACATTCAGTCATTTAGCATTCAAGCAAGTAGTGATCCTTTACCTTGGACCTTGCTACCTTTTTACTTGCAGGAATTATTTTGAATTATCAAAGGAAGATTAAATTATTCTCAATATAATTTAATATTAATGATGATTGGTTGATTGATTGATTAAATAAACAATAAGTGAATACCTATTACCAGTTACAAACTATGATAATGCTTATTAAATTTATCTATTCTAGACATATTTTTATATATTTAACAATTCTACACTTTAAAAGCACTTCATTAATCAGGATATCCTATTCCTTACATGTCTATAAAATATTAGAATATATATCATTTCTAAAGTACCAGACAGCATAGCAATTTAAAATTGTAATTGAGACCATCTCCAATTCAGAGTCACAGTTGTGGGTTGTATTGTGTTCCTCCGAGAAGATATGTGAATTCCTACCCCTAGAACCTGTGAATGGGATCTTATTTAGAAGTAGGATCTTGGCAGATGTAATCTAGTTCTGAGGAGTTCATCGTGGATTATGATGGATTCTAATCCTGTGGCTGGTGAAAAGAAAACAGAGACACAGAAGGGCATTTGAAGCCAGTAGCAGAGACTGGAGTGATGTAACAACAAGCCAAGAAACATCAAAGATTGCTGGGAAGCACGAGAAGCTAGGAGAGAGGCATGAAATGAATTCTCCCTCTGGAGCCTGAGAGAGAGCATAGCCTTGTGACACCTTAATTTAGGACTTCTAGCCTCCAGAACTGTGAGGCAATAAATTCCTGTTGTTTTAAGCCACCCGGTTTGTAGTACTTCATTATGGCAGCCCTAGGAAACTAATGCAGTCACTGACGCCAGTTTGCAATCTGCATGATCAGGGCAAAGGCAATATAAATTTCACAGCTATCCACATACCCCTTTACTACTTTACAGGAGAGAAAATACAGAAGGTTAACAATGGTCTATTGGAGAACCCTAAAATAGTCTCATGGAGATGTTATGCCAAAATGCATAACTATATTCCACTTATGAAAACTAATTCTACTCCAAAAAGCTGAGTTGATATGTCTTATTGCTTTAAAAAAGTAGATCCTACTATATAGGAATACATTCATATATTGTTATTAGAAGGACAGAGCACCATTCCTTGAAGTGATACATATTATATACTGCTTCATGCTGGAATTTTATCCCCATATGACTGAAGTGCTGTTACAGAAAAACCTAAAGTCATAACATATACTGAGACACTACCTTCCGAAACAACAGAAATAACAAAATGTTGATTATCATGTATTTCTTTTATGTGCTATTACTTCCCTCCCACTTGTATTTATTTTTTTCATTTCCATAAATAGGCAGGCATAAAGCAGCACGGAACACACTCTGATGAAAATAGTAAGCAAAACAGAGAGCTTAAATATTTTATGCTCTCTTGCTGCACATTTATTTTTGGAATAAGAACTTTTTCCTTACCACAGGTAATCTTCCATAAAGATGAAATTTACAAACCATTTTTCCCTACTGATCTTTTACAGTCACTATGAATTCATTTTCACACACTTAGTTATACAAGCATCTGTAAATCAAGCCCACATTTTAGAAGAGGGTTCTAATAAGCTGGCCTCTAAATAATTCTTTGATCAATGTAGAGGTTCTTCCTACCTATTGTCCTTTATCCATCCTCTTCACACCAGCCAATTTTATCGATCAGATTTTCTTGGCATGATGTTTAACTTTGAAACACCCAATCCTTCATTTTACAATGGCATCCACTTCCAAGTAAAACCTAATAAAACAAGCCTGAGGCACAAGGATAAAACTTGACCTATTATTTCTTGGCAGTGTTGCCATGGCAATCCATCTTTTCTGGAAGAGAGGAACAGTTGTATATAGCTCTTTTATAGGGGGCATTAGACTCTATTGTCAGTGAGACCAAAACACATCTGCCAATTGTGTGTTTCTGCTCATGAAAAGTTGGAGACACTTTTCAGAAAATGCTATTTCAATGCTCAGATGAACTCTTTTCAAGACCTTTATAAAATTTATAATCAAAACCATGTAAAGACATCTTCATTCATTTTAAGAGCTTGTTATCTAAGGATGAGTAACACAAAGGCAGAGAAAGGCACCATTTTTGCTTTCTTTCTAATTAATCTTTCTGACAGTCTTCTTCCCAGTAGGATTTTGATTATGTTCAACTTTGTCAAAACCTAGGACATAAACATTTAAATGCAGGCAGCTCAGAGCTCTTCATCAAAATTAGTGATTGTTTTTCTTCACAGAATGCAATTCAAATGCTTCCCATCAGATCAAGTGGTCTATGTTTTAAAAGATAATAGGCTTTTGAGTGGGATTCTTAGTGTTGGCCTAAAATTGGGAACTAAAGGTGTGTGTGTGTGTGTATATATACACATACATATATGTGTGTGTGTGTGTGTGTATATATATATGACTGATTTGAGTTGTATGGCAGAAACTAACACAACATTGTAAAGCAATTTTCCCCCAATTAAAAAATAAATTAACAAACTAAAATTAATTTAAAATTAAAAAAAAGCCTCCAACCATATTCCTTACAAAGGGATGGAGGTTTCACCCGCACATGTGCCAGTTGGATGGATGGATGGATGGATGGATGGATGTCTGCTCAGAAAATGGAACTGCTGACCTTAGGTATTTGAGAACGGAAGAGAGAGGCAGGGTGGTGGAGGGGAGGCAGTAGAGAAGTCTGACTTGCCGCAGGTTACGTGAGTTCCCCATGGATCGGTAAACACCAGGGCAGGCAGCTGCTCTTGAGACATCTTGCCATGAACCCACCTCTGAGAAGGCTGTCTCCTGGATGAGGTGCGGGAGGCGAGGAGGATTACTACCAGAGGCAGGAGGGGCTGAATGAATGTTAAAAGGGAAAGAACCTGAACCAACCTTTCTTGTCATGGCACTGAGCAGTGGGAGAGCCGTGCAAGGCTCCCTGAACCTCCCGCGTGAGGGAGCCAGCGTTCAGATACGTGCCACACGGAAGGTTACATGGGCTTAGCTGGAGAAGCCGAGAGGGCACTGTAACTCACAACTAGTTCCGGCAGTCATCTGCCTTACGTTTCCCAGCCCTTCGCTGGTCCCTCAAGAGTAAGAACTAGGAAAAAAGGAAGAACAGAAGAGGTGAAAGGGTGACTCAAATCTCTCTTCCTATTACACTACCAATCTCTGGGAATATAGCCAGATTTGAGGGAAGAATATGAGTGTTAAATTGGATATGACAAGAGGATTTTAAACTAGGATCAAAAATGCTGAGGTTTTAAAATAGACTATGTATTTTTCAGAATAGATTTAGGGTCACAGCAAAATTGAACAAAAAGCACAAAGATTTCCCATATACCCTCTGCCCCACAAGTGCATAGCCTGCTCTCCAATTATCCACACCCCCATCCTCACCAGAGCAGCGCATGTGTTATAGCTGATGATGTTACACCCTCATCGACACATCATCACCACTCACAGTCCCTAGTTTACACGGGGGTTCGCTCTCCATGGTGTACATTCCATGGTTTGGACCATTTTATGATGACATTTACCCACCATTATAGAAACACACGGAGTAGTTCCAGTGCCCTAAAAATCTTATCTGTGCCCTGCCTGAGCTTTTTTTTTTTCTTTTTTAAATAAAAGGAGAAAGACTAGAAATGGGATCTGTTCAAATTGTGGTTTAGGGATAAGCACAGGACATTGGACAGAGTATCACTGAAAACAGGGTTTCTATAAAAATAATACCAGTGCATGGTATTTAACACCAGCAGGTTTAGACTCTTCACCAAACTACGTAGCAATGAAATATAACAACATGAAGCATATGGACTTAAGAAATGTTTTACACATTTCAAAGCACATTCCCAAATATCATTCCAATTAATTGTTTTCTCAGAGGAGACTATTTTATAGATGACGGAACTGAGAAATAAAGAGGTTAGGCACAGGTTCTATGGTTTTCCTATCAATCATACAAAAATGCTGCTTTCAAATTGTTTTATTGCCCACCAAATTGTAAATGTTTGTTCAAGAATCTTGATCAGATAATTATGTAAAGTTATAAAACATGTAGGAGGTCATTATAGTTCATAATTTTACTATCAATAACATCTGAACTTTAAGGGAGAGCTAGTTTTTTGAATAAAACTCAGTCTTATGTTGAAGTGTTTAGGAATGAAGTATAATTATGTCTGCAACTAACTATGAAATACATTAATGAAAATAAGATGGATAAATGAATGGATAGAGGGATGGATCAACATGTGATAAAGTAAAATGGTAGAATCTAGGTTAATTGTACAATGTAAGTGATGAACATGTGTTTACCATAAAATTCTTTCAACTCCCCCCGCCCTCCCTGGCCAAAAGAGGTTAGGCACTGGTTCCAAGTCAAAGCAGTAGAAAATAACAGGTTACATGAAAGTCCAGCTCTTCTCACACAAATCTAGTCCTCTTTCTGAATATCAGGCTGGAGACTGAAGAATTTACATTATATTTTTTCACTCTAGGTCTATGTTTGATATTATCACTTGGATTTTTAACACTTGTTCCATGTATGTGCTTTCAATCTTTGTCAGCTTCATATTTTCAAACTCCATTCATTCTTCAAGCAATTGTGCTGTGTCTAGTCCACATCCACTCTTTCAGGGCATGTTTTTCTCCTTTTTCTTTAGTCTGTGAATTTTCTTCTTAAGTTTATCTTTGCAAGCTCCTTTTTCTGTCCACCTCTTGAAGGTTTTACACAGGCTTATGATCTTCATTCTCTCTCATCATCCTGTACCATACTATCTTCACAGTTTCAAAGGTAATCTATAAATAGCTCTACCTCCCCTGGAAACCTTGACCACACTCTTGCTCCCCAGAATGACATTTCCATCATTGTAACACAGAGATAGCTCAAATTTATCTTGCTCAAAAAAGTCAGTGCAATTCTCTTAAATTTATTATGTCACTAGCATTTTAAATCTTTTAATCACAACATCAAACTCACAGATATTCTCCTCAGAATTTGGTCTATAAATACTAAATACATTTTTGTTGGAGGAAAAAAAAAAACCAACAACTATAGTTTAGCAGAGTATCCTATTGGGAGTCAGCTTTTGGCTGAATATTTGGCACTTGTGTGAACCTGGTCATCTCACTTGCCTCTCTGGGCTCTGATGTCCTCATTTGTAAATGAGAAAGTAAATTTCTAAGTCTTGTTTCAGCTCTCAAGTCACAGAATGTCTTTAAATACATTTTCCCCTCTAACAGGATTTTTGGTCTAGTGCATCAGTATCGTTTTACTGGTGAAATCTGTCTATTAATATTTACTCTAGTTACCAACATCTTTGCATGGTGGTGGTGGCTTAGTTGCTATGTCATGTCTGACTCCTGTGACCCCATGGACTGTAGTCTGCCAGGCTCCTCTGTCCCTGGGATTCTCCAGGCAAGAATACTGGAGTGGGTTGCCATTTCCTTCTCCAGGATATCTTCCCAACCCAGAATTTGGACCCAGTCTCCCGCATCACAGACAGATTCTTTACTGACTGAGCTATGAGGGAAGCCCAAAATATTTGCATAGATGTTTCCTATCTTATTTTATGATATTTGTGTTGATTTTCCTATATTTCTGTTCATTTCCTGCTTTTTCTTTGGTTGAATGCTTTTCATTTTTTTCCTAATTTTATTCTTCTCTTTATTAGTTTGGAGGTTATACCTGTTATATGAAGTGATTTTCTCAAATTTCAAAATATATGTTCAAAAAAATTAATTACATATTTATTTCCCCAAATTCAAGTATTTAGAATAATGCCATTCATTCTTTCCCATTGTACATAATAATATGTACAGTGGTCCATGTTCTAATTATATCTTGACTTTTTACTCCCTATATTAGACTTTATTATGTTTTACATAGACATTATTTACTTATATTTATCCTTATTTTCCAGTTTCCCTGCTCACAATTTTTTTCTTACTGAAACTATCCTTTCATATTTCTGAAATGCACTCCAGAAATCTCAGTAAAGGTCTTTTGGTAGTAAATATTCTCTTCCTGCATGTCTGAATATGTATTTATTGAAATTATTCATGAATAATGTTCAAAAAATACATATTACTGGGTATAAATTCTAGTTATACTTTATTTGTTCTTTATGGCATTATGCTAAGGTTTATTGACTTCAGTTGACATTTAAAAATATGCTATCACTCTAATCATTGTTCTATTTTAGGTAAACTCTCTTCTCTGAAGCTGTAAGAGTTTCCTTCATCTTTGGAATTTTCCATGATGTGGCTACACTTACAATTCTTTTATCTATGTTGCTTCAGGTTCACTGTGATCCCCTATTGTGAGAATTCTTGTATTTCAAAATTTTAGATAAAAAATCCAGTCACTATCTATTCAAACTGCTTTTCTCCCATTCTTCCCCCACCCCCTTTACTTTGGACTTACAATTAGATAAACTATTAGACATCAAATAAATAGGGTGACCCCACAGCCTGGGCTGGCCAGGAATATCCCAGGGTATGCCCTGTGGTAGATCGGTGAACACTTAAATAATGAACTTATTGACCCAAAAGTCTTCTAGAACTTTTTCAATTTAATTCATATTTGAAACCATGTCTGGATCAATAAAACAAGTTCATAGTTTCTGACATGGTTGCTGTCAGTTCTTAGGAGTTTGAAGAAAGGTCTGAAACAGTTCTAAAGGTCAGCTGAGTCATACGCTGTAAAACTTGTTAGTTTTAAAATGAAAGCAGAACTGGGTATAAAATACGGCTGCTGCATGAGTCTGCCTCGGGAGGAGGAGTGTTTCTGTGCCTCCTGAGGCCTCTGTTCTCTTATATCTTCGCATTAGCCATTCAGCTCATTTTTTTCTCTAATCAGCTTTCTTTTGCTACCTGTGCTGAGGAAGGGATGTGTCACTCATTGCAGGTCAAGATCATAGGCTGGCATCTGACTCACTGAAGTGTTTCATTTGATTAACACAGTCATTAAAAACTTTCAAGCCAACATTTAAAAATGTGGAGGTTTTTACACAAAAGCCTAGACTTCCAATTTCTTTTGAAAAATGCAAAAAGCTGGTAACAAATTGCTGTATGGCCACTGAGCCTGAAGCTGGTAGCAGCTGCCTCTCTTACATGCTCATCTGCCCTTCTCTCCTTCCTGATGTTGCCCATTCCCTAAGGAACTCATGTTTGAGCTCACTCCCCACCTACCACCCTAAGTACTTCTGTTTATTCTCTGTACTAAACCATCCTACGTCTTCCTTTAACCCTAAGGATGAAGCCCAAATTCCTTAGGCTCTTTTTCATTTGACCCCATCATCCCTTTCCAATTTTGTCTTTACACTATCATATGTATTTATTCTTCCTTTTGTTCCCTTTGTATCAGAATTTGACCAAGTTTCTCAACTTCTTCCTATGGTTTTCTGACTTCTGTGTCTTCTTGTGTGTTCGTGCCTCCACATGCTTGTCCTCTTGATCTTGTGTTTATCTTCGGTAGAATTCAAGTATATCTTTTTTAAAAAGTCTTATCAAATAGCTGTTCTTCTTATTCTTCTAGACTGTCTTAACCAAAGACTAAAACTTCCTCTTAACTTAGCCTAGGCAATTTAGTGCCTAGGTGAAATTTACATTTGGTGGTCAAGATTTATACAAGGAAAAAGTCAGGTTGTCTTAACAAATCAATATTCTGTCTGGGTTAACTTCTTACTAAAAACTATTCCAACAGTGTAAATCTATATTCCTAACACTGTGCTGGGTACTGAGAAAAATATAAAATATGCACACATGTGATATAATCTCTAAATCAAAAAAATTACATTTCCCACAAACTGGCAAAATAAAGCACATAAAGTGATCTGAGCCCTGGCCATATTAGCAGTGTTTATCGTATGATGTGTACAATATGTGCTAGAGGAATCAAAGAAGGGATAGACCGAAATGTGCTGGAAATGACTCCAGGAAAAAGTAAGGCAGGTCCTCAGGGATGGGTAGGTTTTGAAGGGCAGAGGAAAGGTGGTTAGCAGACTCAACCACAGCGGGGATCATGGAAAGACCACAGAAGTGACATGGAGGGAAGAGAGTGGCATTGCTGTTTATTCTTTATTTGTACCTACCTCAATCTCCCTGAAGTGATTGAAACAATGTCTGTTGTTATGTATTTCACAAGGCTTTTGTTTGGCATCTGAAAATTTACCAGGCACTGCAAATGGAGAATATGATTCCCTACGCCCCTTTAAACTATAGTATCTGGTTTGGGAGACTGAGAACAGATCTATTTCTTCTAGAGCATGGAAGAAAGAAAATGTAACCTATGACTCAGTAACAGGTGGACTAAGTAAATAAACCTCTCTGAATTTTCATTTTTGAGCAAAAATGTGGATAATATTATCTACCTATATACCTTTTCATGGTTGTTGTAAGGATTGAATAAACACATGTAAGGTTTCTTGCACATAATGGGTACTCAATAAGTGGGAACTTTTTTCTTTTCTCTTTTTCAAGAAGCAGCAATATGTAGAGGAAAGAATAAGGTTTTGGTGTTAGAACACCTGGGTTCCTACCCTGGCTCTGAGACTCACCTGCTGAGAGACTTGAGAAATATCACTTAATCATGGATGTCACAAGAGAATATCATACTGAGTAAAGTAAGTCAGACAGAGAAGGGGATATACTGTAAAACATCCCTTATATGTGGAATCTAAAAAGAAATGATACAAATGAATTTACTCACAAAATAGAAACAGACTTAGAGAATGAACTTATAGTTGCCATAAATTGCTGAGATGGGGAAGGATGGAGGAAAGGGATAGTTAGGGAGTTTGTATATACTGCTATATTTAAAATGGATAACCAACAAGGATCTGCTACAGCACATGGACCTCTGCTCAGTGTTATATGACAGCCTGGATGGGAGGGGAGTTTGGGGGCAAATGCACACTTGTACATGTATGGCTGAGTTCCTTTGCTGTTCACCTAAAACTGTCACAGTGCTGTTAATTCGGTATATTCCAATACAAAATAAAAAAGTTTTTTTTTTTAAAGAAAGAAAGATCACCTAATCTCTCTGAGAATCAGCTTCCCAATTTCTAAAATGAAATCAGTAACTAATATTGAGTTGAGTTGCAAGCTGCAAATGACAAACATTCTCTGTAAGCTGTATAATGCTATAGGTAACATCATTATTATTGAACCTGTTAAGGATAGTAAAGAGTTGAGGCATGTTAAATTCCATTAGAAAGTGTTTGTTTAAATGCAACTGGATTCCTCAGTAGAACATTGTTCCTTATTTTTCCCATCTCCCAGAGCAGAGAGAAAATAAAGGTAGTTGTCCTTCAGAATCACTCAGAATGTACATACCCTAATTTTCTCTTTCTACACTTCTTTACATAAAAAAGGAATGGAATTCAAAGGTGAAATACACAATTAAATTATCATGACAATTACTTGATTATGCTTACGGATCTCTTTAAGATCTGCACAGTTGTACTTTCTATGAATGTTTTGACCTGCTTTGAGACCAAAGGCCTAATGAATAACAATGGTGGTTCAAGGTTAGAAGAGGGACTCCCACATTTCAAACTACTGCTCACTGTGGTTAATAAAACTCATTGAACGATAAGTACTACGTCCAACAAATAAGTCTCAAAAAATACATAGGAGACACGGGGAAATGAAAATGCAGAAACCAGATGCTAGAGAAATGGGAGTTGCTGGAGCATCTTACTACGTGCTCTGAGTCCAGAGAGAGAAAGCTCACAGCAGGCACCTGGCTGTGCAACAGGCCTGGGCAACCAGAGGATAAAGTGACTGGCTCTGGAAGGTGCACTGGAAGGCCAGGGAGACGCATACTTCGGAAAGGCTTCTTGACTTGACCAGAAGCAGTTCTACTATCAAAAGTAGTATTTCTCCTTCTGAAGTGGGTCTAATATATTTTTTCTTTATATATAACCTTCATCTTAAATAATTTAAAATACATAATGAAATGATATTATATCCAAATGAAACATCTAAACATCAAGGCAATCTTGAGTGGTTGAGTATTATTTTGATAGTTGTTAAGTCTAGAAAATATTAAGCTCATTGCCTGGGATGGGGCATTTTCATGTGTGGCCTTGTGACCTCACCTTCCTGTGTGAGATTATATAGTATCAAATTTTATAAGGCATAAAGCTATCAGATTTTATAAGGGTCTCCTAAGATGAATGGAAACTGCAAATAAGCCTTGCAGGTTACATAGCTAAGTAGATAACAAACCCTGGCTTTTTGCCTACATTTTTGGTTATGATGAAACCATCAAAAAGTAGCTTCATTGCTATTTAAGCAATTTTCTCCTTTCTGTTCAGTTCTGAACAGACACCCACATACAGCTGAGTCTGGGGCTTGGCTTCATAATTGTAGGAAATAAAATCGGAGGCAGAGGTCAGAGGCCAGCTACAAAGACGATTACAGGGTTAAAGAGAGATGTGCCCATGGGGAGCAACTGAAGGAGCTTTATTAAGCCTCAGGAGTCTGATGTGTGACTTCCTACGAACTTTGAGTGTTTAAAAGTCTTTGTGATAGAGCATGGGAAGTGGTTATTCTTTTATAAATCTTCATTCAAGACAGAACTGGACTTAATGGTGGGGGGTGGGAAATGGGGCCTGGACACTGACTATAGGGATTGGGAAAGCTGGAAAGGCAGATATCCTGTCTTAAGGGCTGGGCTGTGAGTTGTACAGTGTCCACTGGGGAGTTAGAGGGGCCAGTCAGGAGAGGAGAGAGCTCTGGGGACACTCCAAGCCCCTTTAACGCTGTTATTAAGGATGCTGCTTTTGAAAGGGATAAAACCTGACCACAGAGCTAAAAGAAAAATCTAAAAGAGAGGCCAAATTTATATTAAAACATGATACAATCTAAACCTAGAATAAGATCTATAGAGTTTATTCAACCTGAGTGCTATTTAGGGGTGAAATCTTCTACTAAGTCAGAAAAAGCACATTTCTAGGAGTCCGTACAAATAAATCAACCACATTATTTTCAGAGCAAATAAAATAGGACCTGTACTGAACTGTATGAATGAGGACACAGATAGGCAGATTTATACTGCATAGTACAGAAAACAGTCAAATGTTAGCACTTTACATTTAAGAAGCAAAATAAGCTAGGATGAAGAAAATCATTATTGACAAGAAATAAAACCCATGCATAAAGCAACATTTAGTTTTTTCTTAGTAAAAAGTTACCAAAATCACTGTGTTACAAATAGATCAAATAGACCTAAATCATTTGCCAAACAATCTGGCAGCCCATAACAGCATTTTCCCCAGATTCAAATTTTACTAACAACATGGCTGCTGGCATGAGAAGCCTGAAAAAGCATTCGTATTCCAACTATAATTCAAATTTCTACTTTTGATGCAGAAAGTTCTTTTACAACTTGTGTGCCTGACAAGTATATTTTTCTTACCATGTCAACAGACTCTACTGCTTGAATAACTTGATAGCAGAGTCAGAGAGCAGATGCACTGGCATCCACTGATCCTTCTCCTACAGGAAAGACAGAAACTTCTCCAGCTGGGTACCACCCAGCTGGAGGATGCCAGGCCTGAGGATCATGCTGTGCTAATAAGGTCAAGGTCTGATCTCTGTGTGTCTTCATTCTGCTCGATTACATGCTCAACCTGGCGCGTTATTTCACAAAGATGAGAGGCAGGCGGATGGGCAAGGGTGTAAGGCTGAATTTGCGCAGGTCCATCATCCTTCATAAAAAGACAAATGAATGATGCTTGGTACCCAGAGACAACTCTAAGCTACTGCTAAGGAACTTGACCGCATGGGGCTGAGTATCTCCCCTTTTGGAACCAGCAACAAATTCTGATGCTGAGTGTTGGCTTGAGGGACAAATACGATGGAGAGTTACCTCTCACCTTCAGGGAAATTTTAGAAGACCTATTCCTTCTCATTGGCCTATTTATTTAAAAACTGGCATTTGGTCATTTGACACAGTGCCACACTCCGGTTCTCCTTTGGTCAATTTGATGGTGGAATCTGGGCAGGGGCACTACTCCCAGGGCACACTTGGTCATTCTGATGCTGGTGGTTTGACTAATACTGAATCCTGTGACTCTGGGGTTAGGTGACCAGGGCTCACACTGTGGCTCCATCACATACTCGCTGTGTGACTTTAGAAAAATCAGCTCAGCTCATCTCTCATCTCTTGTCAGTTTCCTCAACTGTAAAATGGGATCATGATAGATTACCTCTCAAGTCTGTTATGAAGATTAAATGAGCTATCTCAGGCAATTTGTTTAGCATAGGAGATCAGACTAGGAAGTGAACAATACATGGTGGTTATTGTAACTTCCAAATACTCTTTCATTTAAAAATTTTTCTTTCTTACGTGAAATGTTTTATATATCAATATTTTTCATCCTTACAGTTTCAGTTTTTTAAGTCATTGTAGAATATATAAATAATGCATATGCCATATACTGTATGTATAAAATATTATATATATGTGATTATTGGTATGATAGATCTAATTTTGGATGTCAATGTTTTTCAAAGATCTGACTACAAACCACTGTTGGTCCTTCTTATTTAAATAAAGTGGTGAGTGACCAGGAAGTAAAGATGTCTAACACATTGTCATTCTTTGCTAAAATATGATCTTTTTTTTTTCTCAAGTGGAAACGAAATAAATAACTGATATAGTCTTCCAATTTGTTTGAGGTGGACAGGCAAAAATCTCTGAGCTTTAAAATTTCTTTCTGTCGAAATACCTACTTCAATATAAAGTGTCCAAGGCAATTTAAAAAGCAAATAGAGACAAGCCAATAAAAATTGGAAACTGCCATAGAAAGAAAAGCAAACAAATAATGACTGAAATGCTGCTTGGACCTTTATCCAAGCTGGTTTTTTAAAAAATATGAATACTCTTTGACTCAATGTTCCAAATGATTGGAGATGTACAGATTTTGGTCAAAATAGAGAAAGTTACTACTAAAAAAGAAAGGGGTTGCCTCATGAATTGGTAAGCATTTCATCACAGGACATGTTTGAGCATAGGCTGGGTGAGCAAAGTTAAGGATCCTGCAGAAGAGAGTCATGCACTCTATAAGGCGTTAGACTACAGAACGAGATTCTAAAAGGAGAATGACAGATGGTGTCCAAGTTGTGGAAACTGGGTATTGGAAGGTTCATGATTTTGATAGCAACAAATAAGTAAAGATGTTACTAAACATCTGTGGAAAGACAAGGAGCTCAGATTTTGGATGTATCTTATTTTAGCTGTAGGTGGAAACTCCTTAGCAGAGAAGTTCTAAAACCCAATAAATAGTTACGTCCTCATTATATTAAAAACCTATTTTTTCACCTAATAAATCTTTTTGTTTACTGATTTTCTGCTTTTCCTATCATACAAATTTCAGTGAGTATGAAAGAATGGCCATTTATCTGTAAATAAAGATATAAATTTAGGATGGTAAAAGCATCCTCAAGGTGAAAACTATGTTTATCTGGAAGGTATCCAAACTCTCTTTCCAAGATCATTGTCGCACAACTTGTAGCTGACACTGACTGATTTCTCCTCTTAATTAGTGACAGAGTAAAGCTTACCATCCAATGTGGCCATAATAAGCTACTCCTTAGGCAAAAAAAAAAAAGTTTCCAGTTTTGGTATTTCCTTTATACTTATTACTAGATCACTCAGTGGCTACTGGCACTAGATTACTTTCACATGTATTTTTTTTTAAATTGACCTCAACTATCCCCTAAATCATCAGAGAAACATCATGAGTTCTAAAATCACAGTTTTACATTGGAGGCACCAACAATGTAATATCCAGTCTCTCCAATGATTAAATGAACTACAAAGCCATGGGGCAACGTGAAAATAAGAGGAGTCGGGCTGGTCAACATAAAATCAAATGCAGCCCTAATCTCCCAATCATATGAAGATGGATACTTCAGGCATAAGCACATTAACATGTAAAATTTAATTTGCTCCACTTCCAGAAACAAGTTCAATTAGGTTAGGAACCAGAGGGCCTCTTTTCAGAGAGGAAGAGAGGGAGGATAGATAGAGGGAATCAGAGCAAGTGGAGAGAGGGGAACAGAAATGCATAAGAACAAGTCATTTTATGCAGAGTCCTTTTAAGAGCAAGCTTGGGTATCATCATGTAGTTCTACACCATAAACCCAGTTCCAGGAGACTTACACTCCCTCCAAAAGAAGGTTTCTCTTTAACTATATAATATTCATTGAAACACACATTGGTTTTATCTTGGTTTTGAATTTGAGTGCCTCTTGCCTCCTTTCCTAATAAATAAAATATCCAAATGCCACAAGATCAAGCACATCATCAAAAACTTTAAGAATTTATAAAAGAAGGCAATTTCCTTGTAGATTACCAGTAATTCCCTCTAACAGTGATATTGCAAGACTTCTGGCCATTAGACAGAAGACTCGTTCACATTTGGACCAATCACTTATCTGTATCTTTTTGTTGTTGTTTAGTCGCTAAGTCCTGTCTGACTCCTATGCAACCCCATGGACTGTAGCCCACCAGGTTCCTCTGTCCATGGGATTTTCCAGGCAAGGATACTGGAGTGGGTTGCCACTTCCTTCTCCACGGGATCTTCCCAAACCTGGGATGGAACCTGCATCTCCTGTACTGACAGGCTGATTCTTTACCACTGAGTCACTAGGAATACTAGCCCCTTATCTCTATCTGCTGAAATAAAATTCACTTGTGAGAAGCTATTTTATTCCTAAAGGCCAAGGTTGCTTTGCTTACTTTCAAAATGAGAACTTAAAAATACTCTATGTGATGTACAATTATTTCATTAATCTGTTGTTCATTTAAAAGTACTTTAAGAGCAGAGATTTCCTTAAGAAATATCTAACATATAATATGATGTCATAAATAACCAGACGTTTAGAAAATCATTATTGAAGGCTGAGGGGAAAAGCAAAGGATTATAGTGATGGTCAGAAACAATAAATTAAGTTCTCATTTGCTTTGATGAACTTGGTTCTGAATATAACAGTGTATTGTCACTCACTTTGAACCTACCATCCATGAAATGAAGCAAAGGGAAATGCAGTTAGCTACTTGCTTGAAATCCTCTCTGATTTGGTAACATAGGTTTCTTATGGTGTTGATTAATGGTGAGCACAACACTGTCCAACAAATCAGTTGTCCCATTGTTGAGCAAGGGGACCACCTCTCCTAACCCCAACTGGAGCTAAATATCCAGTTGGAGAGTGACTGAAGGTATAGCAATGAAAAAGATAAACAGCTAGCTCCCCTTTTGACTTCTGAAAAGCTGGCAACCAAAATAATTCTGACAAAATAAAAGTCATTTTATCGTTCATCATACTTCCCCGTGTTTGCAGTTTTGAAATGGAAGAGAATTTCAGCACCAAAAACATTCAGCATAGACCATTTGTGTGGCATTTTTGTTTTTAGTTTTTGGTTTTTCATCTAGTCTCTTGGCAAGTTTAATGTTTACCACAAATACTGTTGTCTAGCATCGTGATACTGTGACTTAGATCTCTGGGACCTATTTATCCACCAGCTGCCAGTTTATACCCTTAGACAACATCTTTCCAATTCTCCCACCTCCAAGTCCCTGGTAGCTAGCATTTAATTCCATGTTTCTATGAATTTGGCTTTTCTAGACTCCACATATAAGTGATACCATACAATATCTATATAGCATTGTTTCTGTATATCTTATAAGGTTCTCAGTGCTTTCAAGAATTCTGTGCTTGAGCTTATTTTCAGCTATTTCGATTACTTTTCACCTCACTAAACAAGGAACATTTTTTTCCTGTTCTGGAAATAGAGATATCTATACAGTTTATTTTATCAGAATTCTTTAATTTAGAGTCTCTCTGCTTCCTCTTATCTGAGTACACCAGCAGGCAAACTTAAGAATTATGGACCACAGATTACATGCAGTATGCAGTTAACAAAGGGGATTTCATGGCTCTGCAGTTTTCATAATTACATTAAAGCCAGGCATGTTTCTCTTTAAACACCAAAATGTGTCTTTATAAAGAAATTGGGTTTCAGAATTTGTCATTAGAAAAGTAAATAAGCAAGGATTAAAATGGCATTTGCCATGAGGAAGTAGTGGCCCAGGAGCTACAGTAAAGTACACTCCAATCTGCATAAGGAAAGAGCTTCAGAGCTGGAGTCAGAGGTTCTTTCTGGGTAACAGGCTCGGCTCTCCCACAAACCAGCTCTGAGCCTTCAGGAAGGTCACTTCAACTTTTAGTTTCCTCATTTGTAAAGGAATATGATTGAATTACTGAACACATACTTTCTAAGGTCTCTCAATCCTAAAGACTCCTAAGGTTAAATCCTTTTAAAGGAACTTATTTCTTCGCTTGTGGCCCAGCTGGTAAAGAATCTGTCTGCAACGCAGGAGACCTGGGTTCAATCCCTGGGTTGAGAAGATCCCCTGAATAAGGGAAAGGCTACCCACTCCAGTGTTCTGGCCTGGAGAATTCCATGGATTATATAGTCCATGGAGTCGCAAACAGTTGGACACGACTGATTGTCTTTCACTTTACACACTTTTGTTTCATAGGAGAATGAAATGTAGGGCCCCTAAAAAGCTGCTTAGGACATTGATTTTTTTTTTAAGAGTTTTATTAATTTCAGTACAGTGATTCTCAAACTTTGGTATATGACAAAACTTGTTGAAGTAGCAATTCCTGGGCCCTATCACTAAAGACTGATTCGGGAGGACAGGCGTGTGTATGGACATCTGTACTATGAATGACCCTCCAGGAAATTCTGATGCAGATGCTCTGTGGACCCCACTTTGAGATTAAACTAGTAGCTTGAAAGAAATAAAGAAATTTGTTCAATTCCTGGCTTAATGCCTGGAGAAAACTGCTTCAACAGGATACTAAGACACAATCATTCCAAATAAAACCTTCTTCTACCCTCAAGAAGTAGGATTATAAAAAATAAATTTGATGTTATTCATCAGCATAATTCAGATTTGGCTGGCACATGCACTTTCTGAATTATCCCTTTCTTCTTTTATTAAAAGTTCTTTGCAATTTTCCTCCTCGTGGAAGTCACCTTTAATTACCATATATGCTGAGTATTAGCTAACCCAACACAGAGCTGTCCTGGATTTTTCTGCCAAAAAGTTCTAACCATACTTACTATCCAGGTCAAAGTCAAATCTATTCTTAGCAGGTTACAAAATTCTATAGTAGAATTTTAGTTTTGTTTAATAAGACATATAAGTCTAGATATCAAAAAAGATTAATTAAAAATGTGTAAGTATTAGCAGTTATCTATTTTCTGTTTATTCCTCTGTATTTTAAATTTTTCTACAAAAGCTATTTTATCTTTTACAATTTTACTTTAGAAAGAAAAGGAGAAAGAAGGAAGGAGGAAGACAGACGAAGGGAGAAGAAAGAGGAGCAAGAGGAGAGGAGATGGAATGTGTGTGCTATTCATTTCCAAGGATGAGATCAGACTAGTCTTTATCTCTGCATATTATTTTCTTATGAGAAAATATATATTTTTATTTCTGGTAAGTGGTACATAATTCATTTTTTGTGACAAATGTATTACCGAAAATATTTAAACACACGTTGAATATGAATATTCTACTCACTAAACTTTGAGTTTATAAAACACTGCAATAAAAAGGCAAATGTCTATGTTTGGGGCTATATCTAAATTATATACACAATATTACTCTCTCACTTCTTTCTGTACTACACATACTTTGAGTTTCAAAGCATCCAACAATTGGGAACTATTTTCATGTCAGCTATAATACACGAGTCTAAATAAATGATTATTGTGTAGCAGGTCTACTCGTCCTTGAGTGTTCTGACCTTGAAGAAAAAGCAAAAAGCATCACTTTATTGCTTTAGCTGAAGTCTAGACTGTGATTCCCCCAGTCCAAAATGTGCCTGGATCCATCAATCTTCAGAACACAATCACATTTTGTGAAAAGAAGGGTAGAATGATTCATTTATGATTAAAGAACAAGAAGACCAGTTTCACACACTAATCAAATCATGGTATAAATGGAATTTATCTGATGTACTTTTTCAGTGACATGATAGGTGAGCAGAAAACAGATAAAATCTAGTCTAAAACTATATTATGGAATATATATATATACTATACATATGTATATACATTTTGAGATCAAACATGATTAGTTTGCTGAGTGTCTGTGTTCCAGGCACAATGCACAATGAATGAAGCATAAGTCATAATCCCTGCACATTAGAATCTGTTGCCTGAGAAGACATTTTGTACCAAGACAGCTCCTCCAGAATGCCAGTCAAAGCTTCTCAGTCCATTATGTGTGGTAATTATCCATATTTTCCCTTTCCAGCTAGACCTTTTAATCAGTGTATTGAAAGCCTATGAAAGTGTTTTGGCTAGTTTCCCTCTGACATCTACATTAATACTGAGCTTCTGGAGACAGAAAACACAGACAAACATCTCTTTCTTTCTTCTTCATTTTTTTTTCCCCTTGGCTTTTTATTTCCTGTGCTTTACCAATACTCACCAAGCAGATGCCCTGTCTATATGCCCCTAATACTCTCTGGTTGTTAAAACTCTTCTCTGTTTGGAGGAAGAAACCTTAGTCCATTTATTAAAAAAAAAACCAGTAGAACCTATCACATTTAAACATTCACCCACAGCAGACAATCTTCTAAAATGTAAAGCCCTTCACTGCCTTCCCGTTAAACTTGAAATACAATCTAAACTCTTTAGATGATCAATAAGAACCTATGTAAACTGTTTCTTAACCACTCCTTCTATTTTCTTTCCTTCTCCTCTCTCCTTCATTCCTTCCAGAATTCCTTCCAACCAGAATCCTTCACAAGAAAGCTTACATAAGGAGTATATGAATATTCTATACAGGAGCTGCTTCGTCACATAGACGGATCAGTCCAGGAACCACAAGAGCTGTCTCACTACAGAGATTGTGATATTTGTGCTTCTCTGTCCATTCAGGCCATAATATCCAAGTGTTGCCCACTTTCTTTCTTTCCACAGACACGATAAAGGGGATTAGTACAAGTTTGATGACCTGTAATTCTAGTATAAAGATAGTTTAGGAAAAGAATCAAAACAAATATAAAAATAATATTAGAAAATATAAATTAATTTTTGCTCCTTCAGCTCTGATTCTATTTTCATAATTTTTAAATTGTATTTAAAATATATGTTCATATATATGACATATATATAAAATACTAAAGAAGAATAGCCATGTATTGAAAGATATATGAATCAAAAATATACTAAATTTACTCAGAAAATAGAAAAATACACTATAATTTGACTTATGGAACAGACATATACATGCCATTTATGAAAAGACTTCACTTAGTCTCATGCTTATATTAACCACCACCACAAGTTGCCCAGAGCAAGGACTGGGTTTTTCAAATCTAAAAATCCAGTGTTTAGTACATAACAGATTCTCAACATATATACCATTTGTATGTGAGAAATCAGTTGATTGTACAAGTTCAAGAATTACTAGATGTGTATCTCAAGAGAACTTATAAAATATTAAAACTTGATAATCTCTTAAAAATAGAATGGCCAAGCATCACAGATATGCTTTAGACATCTGAGGTATTTTCCTGCCTGGGACACAGCTGATTTCCTAAGTGCTGGATCAATCACTCCATGCTAGCCTTCCATCATGACTCCCTTATGTTAACTCCACCAATGGGGATCAACATAGTGCAGGAGGGAAATGCAGATGCTCGAGACCATAACTTTTTAATGTTTTTCCTATTCCTGAAAATACATAGGGTCTTTATGGAATATGGAGGAGGAAGAACAAAATAGTTTAGTAGGTTGAGAGCTGCCACATCCTGGATGTGACTTTGCAGTCAATAACAGCATTCCTCTAGAATTTTGTCCATGCTCCAAAGTTCAGTGTGAATGCTGCTGCTTCTTGATAAGTCTCTGACACTGTCTACCCTTACAATCCCAGCAACAGGGAATTCACCACCTTGCTCTTTTATCTATGTTTCCACAGCTAGTTTTTCATCTTTATCAACCAAGTGGGCTTCCCTGGCGGCTCAGATGATACTCTACTTGCAATGCAGGAGATCCAGGTTTGATCCCTGGGTTGGGGAATATCCCTTGGAGAAGGCAATGGCTACTCACTCCAGTATTCTTGCCTGGAAAATTCCATGTATAGAGGAGCCTGGCAGGCTACAGTCCATGGGGTCGCAAAGAGTTGGACATGACTGAGCGACTAACAATTTCACTTTTTCACTTTCATCAATAAAGTGAGTTGTGTAGGTTTACTTTTGCTTGTTGAGTAGACTCACACTATTTCTTCCAAAGTTATGTAGAAATGACCAAGTTAAGTGGGCCTCTATGACTGTCAAATAATTGTGGCCACTTGTATGAAGTAAATTATGCCAGACAACTAATATTCAAAAGTGGGAATTGCATGTAAAAGTACTTTACCTCTAACGATTCCTCTGTTTTCATTGTCTCTATCTGGACCATACACTGGATTTTTCCAAGCGCATACTTCTTTGATGCCATGAAAAGTTTTTCATTAGGTTCATAACTACTTCATACACTATGAGTTCTCTCTTTTCTCTAATATTCTTTAAAATAATAATACTAATAATAAACTTTATTATCTGCCAGAGTGGTTTTCAGGCTCTACCTTAATCCTACAAGATAGCATGACTTTTAATCAGAGACTTTGGTTTTAAAATTGCACACAAAATGACATTCATCAAAACTTACCATACAAGTTAAGCACGCCACAGCACAAAGCATTTTGTCTCCTTAAAAGACGTTTGCTTCTTGGCAGGAAATCTATGACAAACCTAAACAATATGGTGGAAAGCAGAGACATTACTCTGCTGACAAAGGTCGGTACAGTCAAGGCTATGATTTTCCCAGAGCACAGTTGTGAAAGCTGGACCGTAAAGAAGGTGGAGCACCAAAGAATTGATGCCTTTGAACTATGGTGCTGGAGAAGACTCCTGAGAGTCCTGGACAGCAAAGAGATCAAACCAGTCAATCTTAAGGGAAATCAACCCTGAATACTCTTTGGAAGGACTGATGCTGGAGCTGAAACTCCAGTATTTTGGTCATCTGATGTGAGTAGGCTGACTCATTGGAAAAGTCCTTAATGCTGGGAAAGACTGAGGGCAGGAGGAGAAGAAGGCATCAGAGGATGAGATGGCTGGATGGCATCACTGATGCAATGGACATGAACTTGGGCAAACTTTGGGAGATTGTGAGGGACAGAGAGGCCTGGCATGCTGCAATCCATGGAGTCACAAAGAGTCAGACATGACTGCGCAACTGAATGACAACAACAACTAACTTATAGACTTTCCACGAGAATATCCAGGCAGCTTTCAAAAGATTTTAGGTTAAGTTTTTTTAGTGAAAATTATATGAACCATAATTTGTGAGTTCTTCATGAATTAAATATAGGTCTATTATTAATAAGCTAGATACAAAAATGGGTTAAGAACAACTTGTTTCACATGGATATCTACTTCTGCAAATTATCTTTAATAATGGCCTCTTATCTCATGATCAGTTGCTACAATTCTGAAATGTAACTGAGTTCATTAGTTATTACAAATCTTATCCATCCCCTCCCATCACTGTTTTATAACCTAGGAATTGTAGTAGTCAGTAATATTGCGTGTATGCATGTTAACTCGCCTCAGTCATGGCCGACTCTTTGAGACTGTATGGACTGTAGCCCGAAAGGCTCCTCTGTCCATGGGATTCTCCAGGCAAGAATACTGGGGTGGGTTGCCATGACCTCCTCCAGGGATCTTTCCAACCCAGGGAAGGGATCTTATGTTTCCTGCATTGGCAGGTGGGTTCTTTACCACTAGTACCACCTGGAAAGCCTCGTCAGTAACACTGGTATTCATGCCTTTCTATATAGTCCATTACACATGCCTGGTCCTATGACTTGCTTTAATGAGAAATGCAGCAAGATAGGCTTGTGCCATTTCTGAGCCTAAGCAGTAAGCAGGTCTAGCGGCTTCAATGTTGATGCGTTGGGTAGCCCTAAGCTGCTATGTATGATGCAGGGCTGCCCTGTCAGAGAGACCACATGGAAAGAACTCAGAGAGAAGAAAAGACCCAAAGGCTTCATGGAGAAAACCTAAGGAACCAGCCAGCAGAGAAAACTGCATCTCCAAACTAGGGGCCCCAGGGGAATCACTTCTGCCAACCCCAGGAGTCCTTACCCACTTAGCTGAGGAATCAGGGATGTGAGCACAGAAGTCATTTTGGACAGTCCAGTTCGACAGACATCATATGGAGAAATAAGCCAACCACCCTGTGTACCGCCTGGATGTCTGACCCACGAAATCATGAGAAATAATAAGATATTTTAACTAGTTAGTTGTGGTCTTCTTTGCTACATAGCAACAGAGAACTGAAGGCTTCCCTGGTGGCTCAGACAGTAAAGAATCTGCCTGAGAATGTGGGAGACCCAGGTTCAATCCCTGGGTTGGGAAGATCCCCTGGAGAAGGGAATAGCAATCCACTCCACTATTGTTGCCTGGAGAATCCCATGGACAGAGGAGCCTGGTGAGCTACAAAGAAAGGGACACAAGTAAGCAACTAACACACACATACAACAGAGAACTGAAACAGGAGTGTATTCAGTTGCTATTGTTTCAGTCTTTAAGAAATAATTCTTTAAAAAAAAAAAAGTTGAGACTAACCCAAATGAGTATAAAATTACTTAACTAGAAGTATATATTTTCATGCAGAGGAGTGGGTCATACATAGAGCTATAGTGTTTTCTCTGTTGCTTCCGAGTAATCTATCTTCCTCTTCTTGAAAAATATGTAAATTTAGGAAAGTCATTCAAAGAGGAAGAGGCAGTTTGGATGAATGCACAAACATCCTTTTCTCTAGTATGCATAACTCAAGGAATAGACTGCAAAGCGTTATAGAGGAACAGGTAGACTATATAATCTTTACAATATCCTCCCTAAATGTTGCTCTATACAACTGAGCTTTCGATTTATACTGAGTGACAGAGAATTAGATAAGAATCTGGAGTGCAGCTAGTCTACAATATCATTTAAACACTAAGCAATATACTTTAATAGTCATGTGAAAGAAATAGAAGAAATGCATCCTGAAGCTGAAGAGGCTGCTAAGAGCAACAGTTTTAATACAGGCCATTTCTATTCCATTTAGGGTATGCCAAGGGAAGAATATGATTTTTCTTAAGAAATAATTTTGCATCTGCTGCATCACACAGATAAATGGGTGATCAAAGCCTGTCTTTATCATGAGGCTACTTGGCTATATTGATTTTAACTGCTCACACAATACAAATTGTAGAACAGATATAACCACAAAACCAGAAATTCATCTGGGCCATTTTTTTCCTTTAACAAAACATCTCTAAAAAGCCCTACTTCATGGAGTGCTCTCTAAATTAATGGATTATAAAATAGATATCTATATAATTGAAAGATTTAAATTGCTACTGGATCTCAACCCAAAGCTGGTTAAATTATAGGAACTGACTGCCAAAATTATGTTTAGTTTTAGATGTCTGTTATGAAACGTTATATTGGCACTAGAGAGCAGGGTAAGTTGTTCACAGCAAATGTGTGTTAAGAAAATAATATTATCTTCATATGAGAGGTAGCATATAATAATGGCTGGGGATTCATGTTTTGGAGTCAGACCTGCTAAACTTGAATTCCATTCTAATCGCATAGAAGCCATGTTACCTTGGATACATTACTTCAATTTTTCTGGGCTTCTGTTTCCTCATTTGTAAAAAGTGAGAATAAAAATAGCATCAGTGTCATAGAGCTTCTGTGGGGATTAAATGAGAATAAACTACATACAGTACTTAGCAGAATGCCTGGCACACAGAAAAAGGTCACCAAAGGTCAGCTGTCTCTATTCCCTGTTGTAGAGGGTATATGTCCAACTCCACAAGGTGTACTAACAAATTATTAATGTAAAAATTACAAAAGAGGTAAAGCCAAATCAAATTCATGTTTGACTTCACTGAAATCATTACTGGATCTATCAAGAGACCATTTCTACTGATTTTCTGAATAGTATTATCATCCTTAATAAGCAAAGATGCACGTTTTGTTTAGAGAGCTTAAGCTATAACAAATTCGTATGTACAGAATCAAAGGCCACAGAAATATCAATAAAACATCCAAAGAAATTTAAACAGACTGCAAAATGTTAGAGTACCTAAAGGTTTCTTGATTTCTTTATTGAAGCTGTGGCTTGAGAAGACTAGCATCGACATGTTCTTATGATAGTTGCAGAGCTACAACCTTGTGTAAAGAGCAGTATGTTAGTTAAGGGCTTTGTAATTTAGTGGCATAAAAGGTTGCCTTTAAAAACGGAATAGAGTCCATCCTGAATATAATCAAATAAGACCATTCCTATAGACCTGAGAGAGGTAAACCCATTGCCAAATACTGAAGCCTGCAATTTAAGGTTGCTCTTGACTTATTCTGGGTCTTGGAAATCCTTCCATGTACCTTAAAGAGAAAAGCAATAGAAATAGTGTTGTTTCATGGAACACATGGCTGCCATAAAGAATATGCATTTGGGTAAAAACCCTTCAGCCAGCCAGTCTCAGATGTGTGTGTGTTAGTCACTGAGTCGTGTCCGCTCCTTGAGACCCCATGGACCGTAGTCTGCCAGGATCCTCTGTCTATGTGATTCTCCAGGCAAGAATGCTAGAGTGGGTTGCCATTTCCTTCTGCAGGGGATCTTCCCAACCCAGGAATCAAGCCCAGGTCTCCTGCATTGTAGGCAGATTCTTTACCATCTGAGCTACCAGGGAAGCCCCTCAGAGCTATGAGGGGCATCTTATGTTAAAAAGAGGGAAAAGTAAATGAGGAAAAGTCAACAAAATTGATAACATTTTTTATGAACTTCCTTTCTTATGAGAACCCTGCAGAAAGTATGAGAATGCTTGGCAAGTCATGGCTAGAAATTCTAGTTTCTACGAGATAACAAACAGGTTATTAAAAAATCTATAGCTCTTGGCACCAAGAAAAAGGACTTGAGGCATTTCTATAGAAACAAGCATTCTGGCCTTTACAAAACATTTGCAAGAATTAATTAAATCAGTTGATGTGTTGGGAATATCGTATTCAATCGAAGTGTCAGAGATGGTTAATCAGTGAGGAAAGGTGAAATAAACACAGATTATCATCCAAACAGAACCCTAGCAATTCTATTCAGGGACTTAGATCAGAAATGTTTTCAATAGTAAAAGCCTAAGACTTCATAAACTGAAGGATGCAAAACAGTATAGTAGTGATTAGAAAGGATACCAGTATATCTAAATCCCCAGCCAATGTTCTTTCTTAAGTATATTTTGAATTTATCTTATATGAAGAATCAGTTGCACTAATATTTGGATTAGGCTTATTATACTGCTGCTGCTGCTGCTGCTGCTAAGTTGCTTCAGTCGTGTCCAACTCTGTGCGACCCCATAGACAGCAGCCCACCAGGCTCCTCCGTCCATGGGATTTTCCAGGCAAGAACACTGGAGTGGGGTGCCATTGCCTTCTCCAATGCATGAAAATGAAAAGCGAAAGTGAAGTCGCTCAGTCATGTCCGACTCTTAGCGACCCCATGGACTGCAGCCCACCAGGCTCCTCTGTCCATGGGATTTTCCAGGCAAGAGTGCTGGAGTGGGGTGCCATTGCCTTCTCTGGCTCATTATACTAAGGGGTCACAAAAGTGGCTCAGAGAGTATAGCTTCTGCCTGCAATGCGGGAGACCCAGGTTAGATTCCTGGGTTGGGAAGATCCCCTGGAGAAGGAAATGGCAATCCACTCCAGCACTCTTGCCTGGAAAATCCCATAGACAGAGGAGCCTGATAGGCTACAGTCCATGGGGTCACAAAGAGTCGGACACAACTAATTATACTAAATGTAATATGTGCCTTATTGTTTCTAGCTAGATTGGGATTTCTTATTTTTTGCTCCATATCTTAATTTATGGCACATTTATATAAACCACAATTTATTAGGTAGAGCTCTCTAACATTCATACAATTAGTGTTTCCTAAAGGCAGGAAAAAATGTTAACTGCTGCCCCAAGCCTATTATTACTGAAATGTTTACTGAGTTTTATTTATTTGCAATTACTATTGGTGTTGTTTTAGTATAGAATTAGTTAAGTTCATTTTAGTATGGTTCTAGCTAATTCATACCCACTCCAGTATTCTTGCCTGGAAAATCCCATGGATGGAGGAGCCTGGTAGGCTGCAGTCCATGGGGTTGTGAAGAGTCAGACATGACTGAGTGACTTCACTTTCACTTTTCACTTTCATTCATTGGAAAAGGAAATGGCAACCCACTGCAGTGTTCTTGCCTGGAGAATCCCAGGGACGGGGGAGCCTGGTGGGCTGCTGTCTAAGGGGACGCACAGGCTTGGACATGACTGAAGCGACTTAGCAGCAGCAGCAGCAGCAGCAGCTAATTCATATCTGAAAAGAAAGCGTGTCAAGGAAGAAACCAACTTAAATGAAACTACCCTCCAGCTGTCTACCATGCACCAGCACTAAAAACAGAAAATAGAATTTGATTTTAAAATGAATTCTGGCATGGTTCCCTCTCTCCTAAAACTTGGCATAAGATATGATTTGGGGAGTGACTACACATTTTGCAAAGACAGCAGGTTATTTTGGTATCTAGTGGGTGGATAAAAAACTGCAATCATTTCTAGAGGGGCTTCAACTCATGAAGGCTGACAGAATGATCCTGTTCTCAATAAACTATGAAAGAAAACAAAGATGACTATATTGGCATTATTAGTCATCAGGGAGTTGGGTGGTTGAAGTTGTTAGCAAAGGAAAGGAGTTGTAGAGCTGTAGGTCCCTGGTTGAAATAACTTGGATATTTAAAACTAATTTTTTAACCCTATTTTTAGAGTTATTGGGCATAAGTTAAAATCAGTAGTGTTGTTGGGGGAGATAGTGCTAAATAAGTTAAAGCTTCTACTCTTCTACAATTGACTGTTTTAGGAGTCATTGGACTGGATAACTGGATGGGTCAAGAGTTGACCCCATTATGCATAAATTTATTTCAAAATTAAAAGCACTGATAAGAATCTTTCCTCTCCTCCATATATGATAAGAGAGCTGGTCCTAAGAATTAAACTTGTATTTGTGTGCATGCTTACACGTGTGTGTGTGAAAGAGAGCAGAAGCGAACAAGAATCAGAGAGATGCAGAACAATCCCTGGGTTGGGAAGATCCTCTGGAGATGGAAATGGCAACCCACTCCAGTTCCCCCTGGAGAATCCTATGGACAGAGGAACCTGGAAGGCTACAGTCCAAGGGGTTGCAAGAGTCGGACACGACCTAGCATCTAAACCACCACACAATTACATGGGCTTCCCTGGTGGCTCAGCTGGTAAAGAATCTACCTGAAATGTGAGAGACCTGGGTTCAGTCCCTGGGCTGGGAAGAGCCCCTGGAGAAGGGAATGGCTACCCACTCCAGTATTCTGGCCTGGAGAATTCCATGGACTGTATAGTTCATGGGGTCACAAAGAGTCAGACACAACTGAGCGACTTTCACTTTCACACAATTACATATGTAATTTACATAGACTAGATAAATAACTTTGGAGGATCTGGGCACCATCATTTTTTTTCTGTTCAATTATACAAAAAATTGGTTCAGTTTCCCCTGCATATACCATGTTCAGATAAAAATCCTAGTGAATAAGGGGTTAGGAATAATTACTTAAGTAGAAATAAGCAGGATGGCTCTATCTTTTCCTTGCACCTGAAATTCAGCTCTTACCACTTGGTAAGTCAATTCCCCTTTCTAATGGCTTATCTTATTCCAAAATGGTGAGCAATATTTATGCTCTCCTTTCCTGCTTTTTTTTTTTTCAAGTTTTACAATGTTGTGTTGGCTTCTGCCATACAACAACACAAATCAGACATAATCTCCTGCTCTCTTTATCTCTGTCAATTTATTGGGGATTTAGAGAGCAGAGAGAAATAATTGTGTTCAAACTTTTCTGTTTAACCAGAAGTCTCCTTTCCTATACTTCTCTGTATTCTCTACTGTTTAACAAATTATCCTAAAACCCCAGCTTCTTTATTATATATACAGTGGAACTCCTGTGTGAGAAAACTGGGTGAATAAATGGTTTTAGTCAGAGAGGAAGGTCAGACTTCAAGAATTCAAAAGAGATGCCCAGGATGTGGATCCTAAGAGTAATCAACTGACCTAATGACCTAGAATGAAAGGTGAAGGTGATACAGAGGTCAAGGAAATCAGAGGCGAGCAAGTTAGATAAACCATCTCTCCAGGCAAGGAGAAGCATAACACTGTGGAAATTTGTTAGAGCAGCAATAGGAAACTAATACAGGGAATAATTCTGATTTTATTTCCTAATTAGTGGCTTGGCACTATGTGTGTGTGTGTTGGGGGGCGGGGGTGGTGTACAATATACAAGCATCCAGGTCAATTTCTTTTCACAATTCACTTCAATAATGCTTCATTTAAAAAGTGTGATCCTTCTGAATCATTACTGATCTGGTTTCTGGGCATTATAAGTTTTTCTCTTTGGTTAGACAGCCTGGAAAAATTACCGATTTTTTTAGGTTCTATGACATTGAGGGAAGTTTCAGTGGTCCACTTAACATGCAGCTAAATTGCTAGTTTGTTTTGAGGTGCTTAATTTTCTCTAAATGGGCAGTTTCTGAACCTCTCATTCATAAACTATAGAACTCCTTTGCTTTTTGATTCTTTTATTTGCTATAAATTAGTGCCCCATTTCCCTATGCCTTGTAAAGAAAGTTAATTCCCCTGTTTATTTCAGTATATAAGATTATGGCCATCAGGCATTTAAAATATTCAGATGAAGGAATGTTAAATTTCAAAAAAATAAGCAAAAATGGCACAAAATATACTGACAAACTCAACCTCTAAAAGCCTGAGCTCAGCACACATTTCTTACTGGAAATCAAACACTCCGTTTCCTAAAGGATGTGTTTGCTTTCCATGGCCTCAGAAGAAAACATTACTTCTGCTTATTTCACTGAGCAAAGAAAAGGCTGTGTGAGTTTGCTGACTAATTCACATTTGGATTTGCTGGTTCTCATTCTGGTTTTTAAGCCAAGGAACAGCAGTACAGAGCTTAATTTGAATTTAAAAGCTTTCAAATACAGTTAAGATCCCTGAAGCCATTCTTTTTAAGAAGACAGTGAAAATTTTAACTGGAAAAGCTGCCCTTGGTCAGAGGAAAGAAGGCTATGAGACTATCAGGAATAGCACGTGTCGTTCCAGGTGGAAACACTGCTAGGTGGAAGGTCTTGACAGGATAACTAGCATGGTCTCCATGAGAACACAGACTGAGTGTGTAACAGAGAGGTCTGCCCTAAATATTGAGATGTCAATGCTCCAAGTATTGTGTACTCAATCAAGACAAAGATTCTCCTTTCATGGCGGATCCTGTTAAGAGTAAGAGACATCTAGCATCTGAGAGATAAAGGGGGCTACATGGAGTATCTATTTCAAACTGTTGAGATGAGACTCACAGCAACCAATGAACGGATGACAGCCATACAGAAAGCAAGCCACAGCCCACCACCACACTCACAGCACCCCTACTGTTGGTAGGGTGCCTCCCTCGGTTGTACCACCTATCCTGCACTCTGTTTCCTCCTTCGTTCATCCCACACCATCCCTCCTTACACACAGCAGCCAACATGTCTCCTTGTTCTGGCTTGGATGACTGCGGACGGGGGTGGAAGAGTATGACAGACACCACACATAACCATCATGGAGTCAGGAAGCACATATTAGCCAGAATATAAAATGATAACTTTCCCTAAGCCGACAAAAAAGTCTTCTTTAAATACAAAATAGCCTCTCTCTGGTTATATGGGGGTTTTTCTATGTATACCCACATCTAGCACAGATGGCAAAAGATTTTTGTTTTTATCAGAATAATCCCTTTAAGTCAATGATAAAGAGGCTTAGCATTATTCATATTGTTCTAAGCTTTTTTTGAAAAATCATGATCCCATTGGAATTGGAATGACTTCAGTTTCATTATTGTTAAAATAGAAAAGTGCTGCATTTAGATTTTTACTCAGTTTAAAATAAATCTCTTAGGCAAAGTTAGGGAAAATTTTTTGCTAGTCATATAATAAGTATTTTTTTTTCTAAAAGTTAATACATTAATGTTCTTTTCTGAGACATGCAGGGAAGACTTAAAATACAAAAAAGCAAAAAAATATTGTTTTACTGAGAGATGATGTATTGACAATAATTTCTTTCCCCCCTAATTATTTCCTAACAGTCCATGACTTATCTCCTTATACCAGGAAGCATCTTTACTTAAAGAAGCTAATCAATAATCTGGTTGACTCCATATACTTCTTCAAATTACAAATTAGTAACTGTCCCAGGTGACGCTAATGGTAAAGAAACCACTTGCCAATGGAAGAGACCTAAGAGATGTGGGTTCCTAGGTTGGGAACATCCCCTGGAGGAGGGCATGGCAACCTACTCAGTATTCCTACCTGGAGAATCCCATGGACAGAGGAGCCTGGTGGGCTACAGTCCATAGGGTTGCAAAGAGTTGGACACAACTGAGGCAACTTAGCACACACACATGCACAATCACTTTGAACATGAATACACACTACACTGTATGAATTTAGGCTATTTGCAGTATAACATTCCAAGTATGTCTTCTGTTATCAAATATCAAATATGACCCATGTAAGTTTCATTACTAGCTATCGAAACTTAGTTTTCAATACTTTCTATAACTATCATGTCTAATATGAAAAATACTTATGAATTGAGCACCATATATTAGGATTAGCTGACAAAGGTCTGTCTAGTAAAAGCTATGGTTTTTCCAATAGTCATGTATGGATGTGAGAGTTGGACTATAAAGAAAGAGGAGCACCAAAGAATTGATGTTTTTGAACTGTGGTGTTGGAGAAGACTCTTGAGAGTCCCTTGAATTGCAAGGAGATCCAACCAATCTTAAAGGAAATCAGTCCTGAATATTCACTGGAAGAACTGACGCCGAAGCTGAAGCTCCAATACTCTGGCCACCTGATGTGAAGAACTGACTCACTGGAAAAGACCCTGATGCTGGGAGGGATTGGGGGCAGGAGGAGAAGGGGACGACAGAGGATGAGATGGTTGGATGGCATCACTGACTCGATGGACATGGGTTTGAGTAAACTCTGGGAGTTGGTGATGGACAGGGAGGCCTGGCGTGCAACAGTCCATGGGGTTGCAAAGAGTAGGACACGACTGAGCGACTGAACTGATTAGGATTATCTAAGCTTTAAAATTTAGAATGGATTAATGATCATTTTTATCATTGCTCTAAAATGTTTATAAGTATTTTCAAGAGCTTACACGGCTGCTTCTTAGCCTATTTCCTTACTGTCCACACCCCTACATACGTACACTGAATACACACACACACATACACACACCTCGAATCATCTACCTGCCACCTTCATGTAAACCAGTAAAAGCAGAGGACATCTGTTTTATAGATCAGTCTGCAGTTCTAGCTCATCACCCTGTCCTCTAGTCTACTGAAAAGATACGTCACAGAAACACTGTTTATTTCCTTAAATTAGTAGAAAATGTTAGTGCTTCCTTTAACCCAATATCCTTTGGATCAGCGCTATAAGCCATGTCTATGCTGCTGCTGCTGCTGCTAAGTCAGTTCAGTCGTGTCCGACTCTGTGTGACCCCATAGACGGAAGCCCACCAGGCTCCCCCATCCCTGGGATTCTCCAGGCAAGAACACTGGAGTGGGTTGCCATTTCCTTCTCCAGTGCATGAAAGTGAAAAGTGAAAGTGAAGTCGCTCAGTCGTGTCTGACTCTTAGCGACCCCATGGACTGCAGCCCACCAGGCTCCTCTGTCCATGGGATTTTCCAGGCAAGAGTACTGGAGTGGGGTGCCATTGCCTTCTCCAAAGCCTTGTCTATAGACATTGTCATTTCTCTAGGAGTTATTCACAATCTGAAATCAAACAGTTAGATATGCTATCATCTAGTCAGGAAATTAACAATTCAGTTGTCTGGTTGATGATTTGATTTAATCTAAAAGACATTTATTGAGAATCTGGTTATGATTCAAACACTTTGCCAGGTTATGAAGAGGATAATATAATGGATAAAACACTTTAATATGCACTAACTCTTCAGTAAAATACCAAGGCATATCTTTACCCCTATCTTACTCTTTATACCAAAATAAATTCAAGGTAGACCAAAGATGGGGAAAACAAAAACAAAACAAACAACAGACAAACAAAACTATCAGTCTGGTTTGCCGGCCATCTGAAAGCTCTACAGGACAGTCAGGATAGCTTTAATAAGTATTAGAGCATATTATGGGTAGAATTATGGCCCCCTTCAAATTCATATGCTGAAGTTCTAACCCCCAGTACCTCACAATGTGACCTGATTTGGAAATAAAGTCTTCACACATATAATCAGTTAAGCTAGGATGAGGTCATACTAGAGTAGGATTGGCCCCTAGTCCAGTATGACTGGTATCCTTACAAGAGAATTTTGGAAATAGAAGGCACACAGGGAGAATGCCATGAGAAGACTGGAGGTGTGCTGCCATAATCCAATGAACTCCCAGAAGCTAGGACAGAGGCATGGAAGAGATTCTTCCCTAGCACCTTCAGAGAGGGCAGAACCCTGCTGACACCTGGATTTTGGACTTCTGGGCTCCAGAACTGTGAGACGATACGTTTCTGCTGTTCAAACCACTCAGTTTGTGGACATTTGTTATGGCACTCCTGGTAAACTACTGCAACCGAGCAAAACCCTGCACCTCCTCCTCACCCAGTACAAAGGCTCTTCCACGCCTCCTGCCTCTTGTTTATGGAAAAGCTAAAGTCTCCCAGGCCTTCCTGAGTCACAAAAGAGCTGAAGCAAGCAATTAATGATTAGGACAATAGAGTCATAAACTTAGTGTCTGACGCACATTCTGAGTCATTTTACTGATACCATAACTGCCGCCAGTGGAAAAGACTATCTGCATAATGACCAGACTGCAGCCATGACATGAACTGCTCCATCTTGAGCAGTTCTATGGCTAACACGACTCCAAGAACTGGCCTTAAGAGAAGGGGATTAACACTACTGCTTATAATATGCAATATCTTTGTGGACATCAAAATAATTGCAGCTTACTCTGCCTGTATACGTAAATAGACAACTATAACTATCAACAAAGAGATGGCTACAGATCCATGTTGACACCTTTCACTCGTAGAATATAGTGCCCTATGTCAGCAAAAAGAAGTTACAGAAGATGAACCTTCATCAAAATGGAATGATATCCAGACAACAAGGGATTTGTAAGTAGCTTTTGGCAGGAAGGAGCTCCCTGAAGGAGGCCCCTTTTGTCTTGTCACTAACCTAAACCAAGCACCCTATGCTCTACTCATATCCGTCCCAGCACACCTTTCAAATCTTTTGATCACATGACATCTGCATAATCTGTTGGTTTATCCCATAAATCAAATAAGTAAAAATGAATATGTGATTAACAGATGACCAGCTCTCTTTCCTTGCTTCCTCTTCAGTAATCTTTCAAACAAAACAGTGTGAACAAGATAGCATCTAAAGAAAAATCGCAAGAAGTCAACAAGCCTGCACACAAGCCCACACACAGCAGGGGCTGGAGATGACTCTTCCCCCAACCTCCATCTCAATGATTAACTGAGATTACTTTCCTTTTTCCCTTTAAAAACTTTATTGGCAAACTTTTGGAGGTGGTTTTTGGAGGACAGAGTCTACCATCTCCTCAGATGGCCAACATTTTGATTAAATGGTATTTTCTTTTCTAACAATGTTGCCTCTCTTGAATGTTGATTTTTAAATGGAAAGCAGCCGGACCTGATTTAGTAACACTAATAGAGAATGGTAAAAGTCACTCTAAGGAAATATAAAAACAAAAAGCCTTAAAAATCATTGATAATATTAAGTGGATACTTTTTAAAAAACTGTATGGCAAAGAAAAACAAAACAAACCAGTGTTAAGTTTTAATCACACAGGCACGCCCGACTCTTTGCAACCCCATGGACTATAGCCCTCCAGGCTCCTCTGTCCATGGACTTCTCCAGGCAAGAATACTGGAATGGGTTGCCATTTTCTTCTCCAGGGGATCTTCCCAACCCAGGGATTGAACCTGAGTCACCTGCATTGCAGGCAAATTTTTTATCATCTATGCCACTAGCTGCTGCTGCTGCTAAGTTGCTTCAGTCGTGTCCGACTCTGTGCGACCCCATAGACGGAAGCCCACCAGGCTCCCCCGTCCCTGGGATTCTCCAGGCAAGAACACTGGAGTGGGTTGCCATTTCCTTCTCCAATGCATGAAAGTGAAAAGTGAAAGGAAAGTTGCTCAGTTGTGTCCAACTCTTAGCGACCCCATGGACTGCAGCCCACCAGGCTCCTCCGTCCATGGGATTTTCCAGGCAAGAGTACTGGAGTAGGGAGGAGAAAGCCACTAGGGAGGCCACCAAAACCCAAACCAGAATATAAAGGAAAAAACTTCCTGTTCTGGAATTTCAACTGAGGGCCTAAAGCTGAGGAAAATAATCAGTCAATGCAGGATCTAAAAAGGGACTGACAAGATTAGTCCATCCTTCCCAACAGTCTATATAAGCAAGGGCTGAGAGAGAATATAGGGTTCTTTAGAAGTCAAAGAGAAGGTTGTCAGAGTGCTATGGAATTTCCTTGGTCCCTGACATAGCTGGAATGAGAGAGGCTTCAGAAAATACCTAAGGAAGAGCAACCTGGGTCTTCTAGGGCTTGGGGAACACAGGGAATTTTTCTTTGAAATGACCCTAAAGGCAAATGACTGATGGGACCAAGGTGCCTGGCAGAGCAAAGAGCCAAGCTATGCCAGGAAAAGGTGTGGATGTAGGGCCAATCCCTTGGGCCAAATGGGAACTGGTAAAACAGCAATGTTTAAGCTGAATGAAAGGAATCTAGTCCAAGAAAAACCACTGGGAGGAGAAAGTGAATGCCAGCAGAGGGGCCACCAAAGTAGGAAACTAGAAGGCTGAATAAGGATGACTGAGAGCTTAGAAGATACCTTCATCTCAGATCACCATGAGGCATTTTTTTAACAGGAATCCTAAACTTTATATGAGCAAATCCAGTGATCTGTGTAACACTGGTGGTAAGTGCTACTGATTTGGGTTTTGATATTTTCTTTTGGTAGTCATTTGTTTAAAGGCTGAGAAAAAATAGGCAGATAAGACAAATGGCCTCTGGGAGAAGATGCTGATGGGTGCTGGAAAGCACATTTCCTTTCCATTTCAGGGTAACTGTGACTCCTATTTGCTGAGCTTGAATGCCTGCCATGTGTGGAGACGCAGCACTTGCAAGGCTTTCTGCAGAAAAGAAAATTTAAACAGCAGATGGGAGAAAGAAACAGAAAACTTAAATTGCGGGATATGGAAAGTTTATAATGTATCTGACAAAAGGAAGCTTAAAAGCGTTTAATGAAAATTGTGATTACAGAGATGGTAGTTAAGTAAGGGTATAGCCAAGGTGGTATTGACAAAGTTGAAGAAAGTTAGATTTTGAGGAAAAAAATGTTTCTCTTTTTAAGAGATATTCAATGTCATCTAAACTTTAGTCTCAAAGAGCCTAAATGAATGGGATATGTTTAGTTATACTAGTCTAGTTAGACTCTTCAAGAATGGGGTATAAGATGTACACAAAGTCATTTTCATGGAGAAGTCTGAAAAAACATACCGAGTTTAAGATAGCTTTGGGTTGAAGGAAACCTTGGTTGGGTGGACATGAGAAAGCTACTCCAAATGATAGACACGCACAAGAAATGGTTGTTAGAGTCTGGGGTTGTTGTTGTTGTTTAGTCACTAAGTTGTGTCTGACTCTTTGCGAGTCCATGGCCTGTAGCCCACCAGGCTCTTCTGTCCATGGGATTTACCAAGCAAGAATACTGGAGTAGGCTGCTGTTTCCTTCTCCAGTGTATCTTCCCAACCCAGGGATCAAACCCACATCTCCTGTTTGTCAGGTGGATTCTTTACCACTGAACCACCCGGGAGGCCTGAGGGCTGGGAACTCAACTTGAAAACCTCAATATCATCCCAAAGGTGTTAGATTCACCATTAGGCCTGAGGAATGCACTCAGAGAAATCTTCTGAGCCCCTGCAAAATAAAGGGAAGTTCAGAAAGTCACGGTGCCTTGGTTGTTTACCATGTGATCCAAGAGAGTTAGAGTTCAGGTTGGGAAAGGTTTATTTTTTTATTCAGATATGTCATCTCAATACTTACCCTAACTTTAAAAGAGAGATCAAATTTCCAAAGACAAACAAAAAAAGTCATAACAACTTTAACATCTTACGGAAAACCAGAATGAATTTTTGGGTCAAACCAATACTTCATATCTTTACCTCCTTTGGTGTCTTAGGTTTTTAACATACTTTCACATTTTCTAACACATTGTAACCTATAGAAAAGATTTCTATGCATTTAAAATACAATACATTATTCAGTATAAAGCATCATAACATGTGTGTTGAACGTCACACTATGGGACACTGAATTACAGTATTAAATATTGCATTACATTGACGATACAAGCTCCTGTACCATCTCCATTTATAGTCTGGTAGATCTTTTTGACTGCCATCCATATACTTTTCACATAGATTAAGGAGAAAACATGATTTCTTGGCATTAGGCACCATTTCCCACTGCTTTCTCTTGTATAAGAAAAAGAACGACTCTCTAACCAGCAGATAGATTCCTTA
This sequence comes from Bubalus kerabau, assembly GCF_029407905.1. Lineage (NCBI taxonomy): Eukaryota > Metazoa > Chordata > Mammalia > Artiodactyla > Bovidae > Bubalus > Bubalus kerabau. The sequence continues at coordinate 22,529,857 of NC_073641.1, forward strand.
TAGAACAGTCAATCAAAAATCTAGGACTCACCATATTTACTGAAAAACACATATGTTTTATGTGTTTTAAAACATATGTTTTAAAGAGACAAAGCAACAGACCAAGTTCTAACGTTGCTTCCTGGAGAATGAGAAAAATGATGTCCTGAGGTCTAAACTTAATATTCACAGGAGTGATTCACACAGAATAAATGTACTCATTGTTCTCTCTGATAATACATCACATCCATGGAATAAACTCAATTCTGATCCTAAGATACTGTTTCAAAATTCTCTGTCTAGATTCTTTCAAATATTTATTATGAGTGAGACTTTATTCTGGAAAAATACCAACACTTTGCATCTTTTTAAAATTACTAATTTATTGCCTATTCTGCAATTTGTACTGTCACTGACCTGTTCTTTTTTTTTTTTATTCTTTATTTTTTTTTTAATTTTATTTTATTTTTAAACTTTACATAACTGTATTAGTTTTGCCAAATATCAAAATGAATCCGCCACAGGTATACATGTGTTCCCCATCCTGAACCCTCCTCCCTCCTCCCTCCCCATTCCATCCCTCTGGGTCGTCCCAGTGCACCAGTTCTTTAATCCACTAAATACACGTTAATAATTCATTGACCTATGTCATTTTTGTCTAGAAAATAATTTCTATATACAGTATATATTTCTTTGATTATATATTTATTAAGTATATAATCAATTATTATGTGTATTTGCCAGTGCTGGAGAGAGTATCTAGGTTTTATGGAAGGAGTTATGACCACTTGTTGCATTAACAGTGAATTTCTCTGAGTTATAGACACAATCAGCTTGTAGTATGCCTTGGATATCACCAAAACAAATAAACAAAAAGTATCTGAACATAATTAAAAATCATTGATCATCTTGGTTTGGAAATATAAGAAATTTCAATCCAAAGTCTTCTTCCCACCACACACTCCAACCATGTATGTATAAGAGTCAACATAGTACAGTGAGAAGAATCTGCTTTAAAATAAAACATCCCTGGGCAAATCCCTCTGAAACGTACTTTTTTCTTTTTTTTTTTAGTTTTAATCTATATAAAATGAAAATAGAACTATTTTAGGGGATTAATACATATGTATTAATGGGAGATAATACACACATAACCAGTTTGTTGAGAAGAAAGGAACCAAATGCACTTCCCCGGTACTAACTTCCAAACTGGACAAGCCTTGACGGATGGAGAAACTCTAACCTGGATGAATGTTTTGTTCAAGATCAGGTTGGACTTTCCAATACTTGAAAGTGATACTACTGGGAGAGGGTGGGGAGATTTGGGAGAATGGCATTGAAACATGTATAATATCATGTATGAAACGAGTCACCAGTCCAGGTTCGATGCACGATACTGGATGCTTGGGGCTGGCGCACTGGGACGACCCAGAGGGAGGGTATGGGGAGGGAGGAGGGAGGAGGGTTCAGGATGGGGAGCACGGGTATACCTGTGGTGGATTCATTTCAATGTTTGGCAAAACTAATACAATATTGTAAAGTTTAAAAATAAAATTAAATTAAAAGAAAAAACACAATTAAAAAAAAAAGACAGCATGAGCTGTCTCATTAATATTTAATACTAGTTACAGTTTGAAATAGTGATATGTTGTGTTAAATAAAAAAAAAAGAAAATGATACTACTCTAATACCTAATACTAATGAGAGAATTTATGGAATATTCCATAAATAATTCCATACAAAATATTCCACAGGACAGGGAAAGGCTCAGAACATGTGTTAAGGGGACTGTAGGTTCTATCAAGTCCAGTCTATTCACTAAATAGTTTTCTCAGTGTAAAGCACTTTGTTGTAGTGGCTCAGTTATGTCTGACTCTGTGACCCCATGGACTGCAGCACGCCAGGCTTCCCTGTCCTTCACCAACTCCTGGAGCTTGCTCAAACTCATGTCCATTGAGTCAGTGATGACATCCAACCATTTCATCCTCTGTCATCCCCTTCTCCTCTTGCCCTCAATTTTTCCCAGTATGAGAGTCTTTTTCAATGAGTCGGCTCTTTGCATCAGGTGGCCGGAGCTTCAATTTCATCACCAGTCCTTCCAATGAATATTCAGGGTTGATTTTCTTTAGGATTTACTGGATCGATCTCCTTGCTGTCCAAGGGACCGTCAAGCATCTTCTCCAACGCCACAGTTCAAAAGCATCAATTCTTTGGCGTTCAGCCTTCTTAATGGTTCAACTCTCACATCCACATATGACCATTGGAAAAACCATAGCTTTGACTATATGGACCTCTGTTGGCAGAGTAATGTCTCTGCTTTTTAATAGGCTGTCTAGGTTTGTTTATTCAAGAAAATACTCTTAAAAGTAATCTTGCTGACTCCAAACTTCTCCTCACCTCAAGTAACCCAACTCCAAGAACCTAATATGTTTAACCAAAATTAAGTACTAACACATAATGGGGCTTCCCAAGTGGTATTAGTGTTAGAACCTGCCTGCCAATGCAGGAGACACGGGGGAAGGTGTGGCAACCCACTCCAGTATTCCTGCCTGGAGAATCCCATGAAGAGAAAAGCCTGGCAGTCCATAGAGTCCAGTCCATGGAGTCACACAGAGTCAGACATGACTGAAGCAACTTATCACATACACACTAACACATTATACATTCTTGAAAAATTCTTAGTGATATTATTTAGAATAAAAAAGTTTAGAACTGAATAACTGAATGGGAGTGGAGTCCAACATAAAACAATCATTATAGATATAGTTAGATCTTTTACTATCATGTAAATGTGTCCAGTGAGAGATAAGAGAAAATAGGGCTTTACCAGAAACTAAGTGAGTTGTATATTCTCAGAGCATACATCAACTAATAAGAAAGCTACAGGATAAAACATAAGTTCTGCAAGAAGAAAAAAGAATGATATACAACAGGATCATGTTTCCCAGAGTTTGATTCCTTACACGTTTTCAGTCTCAAGACCATGCAACATTGGAGATGGACATGACCTTTGAGAACCATCCATTCCAATATCCTGTTTGACAGGTGAGGAAACTGTGACTCAAGAAGTAACTTGGCAAATTAAAGGTACAACTTAGAGAACACAGGACTCCTGACTCCTCATCCAAATGCTGTTTTCACTCTGTCCCATTATCCTGAAAACAACGGCACATTGTCCTTTTAATACATTTCATTTTAATTTGCAGCCTCATCTGAAAGCTCTATAGCAACACATATTAAAAGTATCTTCACGGTGAAGTTCTGGTATTATGGTACCACTAATCATATACCAAGCTGAAAAGATGAGTAATGAGCCGCTGGTGAGTATGTAAACAATTCCTAGTTAACATAAACATTATTTCTACAACCTTTATTTGTATCATGTCATGCCTTAATGTATTATAATTTCACTTAATTTCTCAGCCTTTCTCAAGGTGAAAATAGTATGTTCTCAGTATTTCTAAAAATAGCTGTATTTCACTAAGAAGCCCACTTTCCAGGCGGCACTAGTGGTAAGGAATCCACATGCCAATGAAGGAAACACAAGACGCAGGTTCAGTCCCTGTGTTGGAAAGATCCCCTGGAGTAGGAAACAGCAACCCGCTCCAGTATTCTTGTCTGGAAAATTCCATGAACAGAGGAGCCTGGTGGGCTACAGTCCATGGGGCCACTGAGAGTTGGACATAACTGAACTATGAAGCAGCAGCAGCAGTCTATTTCTTACGGAAATAATCTTACAAAGATTGTGGATATCAGCACACATAGTAGCAGATGAAAAGTGAAACCTCAATTAATTTTGAGTCACACAGACTACAAACAAAATTCTTCAGGGTAAATCACGTTTTATTTTGAAACTGTATCCAGTTAGTGATCTCATGTTCACAGTCAAAGTGCTGATATGAAGAAAGGTAAAGAGGTTCATGAAAAGTGAATGTGCTTGAGAAGAGAATAAGTTATGTCAACTGTTTTAGGGGTGTAGAACCAAAGTATGCAAATTTTGGTTAAATGTCAAAAGCCCAGGAAAATATGCTGGGAAATAACCAAGTTACTCTATAAAGTCCAACTAGAAACACTCTATTGCTTTATTCCAACAGTAAGGTCATCACATGGGCTTCCCTAGTAAAGAATCTGCCTGCAGTGCAGGAGACTCTGGTTCAAATATTGGGTTGAGAAGGTCCTCTAGAGAAGAGATAGGCTACCTACTCCAGTATTCAGGGGCTTCCCTGGTGGCTCAAATGGTAATGAGTCTGCCTGCAATGTGGGAGACCTGGGTTTGATCTCTGTGTTGGGAAGATCCCCTGGAGGAGGGCAAGGCAACCCACTCAAGTATTCTTTCCTGGAGAATCCCCATGGACAGGGGAACCTAGCAGGCTACAGTCCATGGGGTTGCAAAGAGTCAGACATGACTGAGTGACTAAGCACACACGTGCACAAGGGCATCAGGCATGCTGGTTCATGCTGCCACTTGTTAACTGTGACCTTGACCAAGTTAAACTTCCCTGATACATAGTATATTCCTCTATCAATGGGGGATGATAAGAGTACCTAAAATATAAGGCTGTTGTAAGAGTTAAATTTTTAAGCATTAAGAATAGTGCCTGGCATGAGTCAGTGTCAGGCTTTTGGTAATTATTATTATTATCTTCAGGAAAGGAAACAGCAGTCAGTCAGTCAGCAGCAGCCCACTGTCGATCAATCAGGAGGAAGAGGAGGAGGAGCACTGAAAAAGACCTGAGAGATAAGGGATTCAATCACTTGGTAGAGGAAACACTTGGTTGCGACTTGCTGAAACAGAAACAAGAGTCGAGCTCTCCTCTGTTCAGAAGTCCTCCTGCAAATGTATGGTGGCCAAAGTATAAGCATGAGTTTGTTAGATGTCATTCCATATTGATTGTGTAGATACGCCAGCCAGAATTCACTGCGAATCACTGAGGGCAAAGCTGGACTGAGTCAGTAATGGAAACGAGACAAGACCTGATTTTGACCATGATGTTGGCTAGATTGTACATGAAACCAACAAAATTAAAATGCCCCAGCTGTCACACAAAGCAGGCATAAGGCTTCCGCTTAACTTACTTTCACATAGTTACACATCAGGCATAGAATTTAAACAAACAATTGCATTTCTACAGTATATAGATTTTTAAGGTGACAAATACATAATGTGTCTTTGATAACATTTCCAGATTTTTAGGCATATTTTTATGGGCTCCTTAACTTTTCTGATGTTGGAAATGAATAATTATATAACTCTGCTTTGAAATTTGGCAGATCTTTAAGAGTTATTTGGCTAACTTAGAACATTATCACATTCAGCACAGCCCAGGAAATCCAAAATCACCAAAAAGGGAAAGACAGTGGAATAGAAATGTGTCTTTTCCATAGATGCTGAGAACAAATCACTTCTGTTGTTTAGCAATTTTTTTCCCTTAAATTATATCTGAGCCAAGGCTTTAGAAAATGTTTTTAATCCATCCTTTGGGAACATTTTTATTTTAAAGATTGTATATAGGCTTAGAATAGGGGGCATTATCACAGGCCTTCCCAAAGGGTCATGAATAGGTACCAGGGGGTGTCCTGGCCTCTGAAATTGTATGTTGTTTGGATATGTCTGTGGCAGTAAAGCTGCTGGGAGAGGAGAAGATAGTAACTGCCATCAGAGTCTCAAAAGATTTTATAATTCTCCCATTATCCTCCTCAAAATAAATAAACAAATAAACAAACCAGTATGGAGAATACTGAGAGAGGTAAAAAATGATTAGTTGTGTGCATTAATGAGGAACATTCATGCAGATGGTATAAATGGCTGCACGTCACCACTTCTCCAAATTCTCAAAACAGAACAGGGCGAAGGCCAAAAGAGATAATACTCTTCAGAAATCTCCAAATCGTCACATGGAAAAAGCATTGGTTAAGTGGAAAAATATGAAGAGTTGATATTTATGAGACCTGAAGGATGAGGTTCTGGTTGACTTGACCTTGGTCTTGCCCATATGACCACTATTTAGTATCACGACATCTTCTAGGGCAGGATCAAACAGGGATCACACTTACATAATTCATTCATTTGATCTTTTTAACACTGTGGGGTTAATTTTGTTAGGTCTATTTTGTAAATGAGCAAACCAAAGCACAGCAAGGACAAGTGACTTGCTCAAGATCAATTTAAGGACCAATTATCAAATGAGCTGGCATGTGACCCAGACATTCTGATTCCTGAGCCAGCGCACCTAACACAGAGGTCCTCCTGCCTCCAGCGAGGGCAGAGCTGGCCAGGAACCTGAATTTATTACCATCACTATTACTTGTGCCACAAATTTGGGGCTGAGGGAACTTATTAGGAAGCAGACTAGATATGAGCTGAGCCTACCCCCCTATGCAGATTTTACCGACACCCACGTTCTAGCAGCCTCTAGGTGTGGTGTGCTGTGATCTGGGGAGCAGGCTCTTAGAACACAATGTTGTGCCCCAGGAGTGGGATTTTCTCTAATTCTGTCAAGGGGAATTGATACCATATGTCACCATGCTGGGGATGGAGATTTGATTTCAACACAAAGGACACATTTGAAAGTCATCAGTTGTTTGAGCCTATAGCTAAAAATATACACACATCTACTGGGACTTAGAATGTGAAAAACTATTAGGGGAATCTTTCACAGGAGGCCATGGGAGACTAGAAAGAACCTTAAACTAAGAATTAGGAGCCTCTAATTCTAGTTCTGATTTAGATACTAGCAGCAATGATTCCTGTTTCTCAGTACAGTGTTTTCATTTATGAAAGGGTATATTAAACTAGATACCCTGAGGTCTTTATTGGAAGGATTGATGCTGAAGCTGAAACTCCAACACTTTGGCCACCTGATGCAAAGAACTGACTCATTTGAAAAGACCCTGATGCTTGGAAACATTGAAGGCGGAGTAGAAGGGGACGACAGAGGATGAGATGATTGGATGGCATCACCGACTCAATGGACATGAGTTTGAGTAAGCTCCAGGAGTTGGTGGTGGACAGGGAAGCCTGCTGTGCTGCAGTCCGTGGGGTCACAAAGAGTTGGACACAACTGAGCAACTGAACTGAACTGAACTGATGATTTGACACTGCTTGTGTGTCATAACTTGGTACTTCATGTGGATTTAGAAGATATGATTTTTAAATTTGTGTCATCCTCTCCATATAGGGGACAAGGTTGTGGGATTCATTAGAACCAACAACTGAGTTAAATACTGATTTTGTGGAATACTCAAGTGCCAAAGAAATTTCAGTCATTTTTAGGTTAAGTAGAATTCCAGATTGATATCAAAAGTTAATTTAAAACTAGATTCTCAATTTGTCTCCCAGGCTCCTAACCTCCCACCCCTATATCCAAGCTACAAAATAAATTCTAGACAGTGTGAACCATTTCTTTACAAGCTAATTTTTCCCTTTATCTCTGAGGTTCAGATCAATTTGTTCCACTTAGTTTTCTAATCACTTTTCTCTAAAGAGGAAAGAAAGAAACACAACTTAGCATGACTGGATTTTAAGGTAGGCAACAGCAATAAAAAATTAATAAAATGTCTGTGCCACTGGGATATAATATTAATTTCAGGATGTGCATGGATAATTTATATTATATACTGGCAGTATCTACAGTGGGGCCATTTCTACTCAAGCAAAAGACTCTATAGTCCATGTCCATGGTACAAGAGTCAAAACTGTTTCACTTAAGAGAAGTTTCACCTGGTTTGAGCCCAGTGGGAGGTAGAGATTGATTATCACAAATCACAAATATATCATATTTGTGATTATCACATGTCACAAATATACATAGGAGAATATCACAATAAAGCAGGTATCAGGAGACTATCATAGGAGTTAAGCCAGGTTAAAATAAATAAGACTCACATTTACCCAAGTAGATTTCACTGGTGTTATTAAGCATGCATTTTTTTCCTTAATGCTACTGATTCTCCTTTGAAACTTTTGGTAAAATGCATCAATATACCTCATGGGGCTGCCATGAAGATTAAATTATATAATACATACAAAATTCTTAGAAAGTATCTGGCTTATGCATGTAGTAAATTCTCAAAAAATGATTCTCATTTCATCTGTTAGGAGTGTTGTCTCTATATAATAGATACGCCAAAGCAGCTGCTTAACGAAATCCTCTCCTTACAGGGTAAAAATCAGGGATAGATAGCCCAGTGCTGATAAGGAAGCTCCAGGATTCCATCAGGGTCCCAGATCTTTCCATCTTAAAAGAGATTGACCCAGACTTGCCTGTGAGTGTCCAGGAGTCTCCAGCAGAGGCCTGGGTCAGTGGTGGCCTGCTGCAGGGTTGGGGGCACTAAGTGTAGCAGTGCATGCATGGAATCTTTTGAAGGAGGTCACCATTATCTTCACTACCTCCACCATAATTTGCTAAGTCACGTCAGTCGTGTCCGACTCTGTGTGACCCCATAGACCGCAGCCCACCAGGCTCCCCCATCCCTGGGATTCTCCAGGCAAGAACACTGGAGTGGGTTGCCATTTCCTTCTCCAATGCGTGAAAGTAAAGTTGCTCAGTCGTGTCCGACTCGCAGAGACACTATGGACCACAGCGCACCAGGCTCCTCTGTCCATGGGATTCTCCAGGCAAGAGCAATGGAGTGGGGTTCCATTGCCTTCTCCTGCCCCAGGTAAATAGCCGGGAGGGAACACAGCTCCACCCATTAACAGAAAATTGGATTAAAGATTTACTGAGCATGGCCTCACCCATTAGTACACGACCCAGTTTCCCCCTCAACCAGTCTCTCCCATAAGGAGCCTTCCATAAGCATCTTATCTTTATATATCAGAGGGCAGACAGACTGAAAACCACAGTCACAGAAAACTAACCAATCTAATTGCATGGACCACAGCCTAACTCAATGAAACTATGAGCCATGCTATGTAGGGCCACCCAAGACGGATGGGTCATGGTGGAGAGTTCTGACAAAATGTGGTCCATTGGAGAAGGGAAAGGCAAACTTCAATATTCTTGCCTTAAGAACCCCATGAACAGTATGAAAAAGCAAAAAGATAGGACACTGAAAGATGAACTCCCCAGGGCGGTAGGTGCCCAATATGCTACTGGAGATCAGTGGAGAAAAAAATTCCAGAAAGAATGGAGAGTCGGAGCCAAAGCAAAATCAACACACAGTTGTGGGTGTGACTGGTGATGGAAGAAAGGTCCTATTCTGTAAAGAGCAATATTGCATAGGAACCTGGAATATAAAGAGCAATATTGCATAGGAACCATGAATCAAGGCAAATTGGAAGTGGTCAAATGGGAGATGGCAAGAGTGAATGTCGACATTTTAGGAATCAGTAAACTAAAATGGACTGGGATGGCTGAATTTAACTCAGATGACCACTATATCTACTATTGTGGGCAAGAATCCCTTAGAAGAACTGGAGTAGCCATTATAGTCAACAAGAGAGTCCTAAATGCAGTACTTGGATGCAATCTCAAAAACGACAGCATGATCTCTGTTCATTTCCAAGGCAAACCATTCAATATCACAGTAATCCAAGTCTATGCCCAGACCAGTAATGCTGAAGAAGCTGAAGTTGAGCGGTTCTGTGAAGACCTACAAGACCTTCTAGAAATAACACCAAAAAAAAGATGTCCTTTTCATTATAGGGGAACGGAATGCAAAAGTAAGAAGTCAAGAAACACCTGGAGTAACAGGCAAATTTGGACTTGGAGTACAAAAGGAAGCAGGGTAAAGGCTAACAGAGTTTTGCCAAGAGAATGCACTGGTCATAGCAAACACCCTCTTCCAACAATATAAGAGAAGACTCTACACATGGACATCACCAGATGGTCAACACCAAAATCAGATTGATTATATTCTTTGCAGCCAAAGATGGAGAAGCTCTATACAGACAGCAAAAACAAGACTGAGAACTGACTGTGGCTCAGATCATGAACTCCTTATTGCTAAATTCAGACTTAAAATGAAAAAAAGTAGGGAAAACCACTAGACCACTCAGGTACCTTATGATTATACAGTGGAAGTGAGAAATAGATTTAGGGGACTAGATTTGATAGACAGAGTGCCTGATGAACTATGGACAGAGGTTTACGACATTGTACAGGAGACAGGGATCAAGACCATCCCCATGGAAAAGAAAGGCAAAAAAGCAAAATGGCTATCTGAGGAGGCCTCACAAATAACTGTGAAAAGAAGAGAAGTGAAAGCAAAGAAGAAAAGGAAAGATATACTCATTTGAATGAAGAGTTCCAAAGAACAGCAGGGAGAGAGAAGATAACCCTCCTCAGTGAACTGTGCAAAGAAATAGAGGACAATAATAGAATGAGAAAGACTAGAGATCTCTTCAAGAAAATCAGAGATACCAAGGGAACATTTCATACAAAGATGGGCTCAATAAAGGATAGAAACAGTATGGACCTAAGGGAAGCAGAAGATATTAAGAGGTGGCAAGAATACAAAGAAGAACTGTACAAAAAAGATCTTCAAGACCCAAATAATCACAATGGTGTGATCACTCACCTAGAGCCAGACATCCTGGAATGTGACGTCAAGTGGGCCTTAGGAAGCATCACTACAAACAAAGCGAGTGGAGGTGATGGAATTCCAGTTGAGCTATTTCAAATCCTAAAAGATGATGCTCTGAAAGTGCTGCATTCAATATGCCAGCAAATTTGGAAAACTCAGCAGTGGCCACAGGACTGGAAAAGGTCAGTTTTCATTCCAATCCCAAAGAAAGGCAATGCCAAAGAATGCTCAAACTACCGCACAATTACACTCATCTCACATGCTAGTAAGCTAAGTCACTTCAGTCGTGTCCGACTCTGTGTGACCCATAGATGGCAGCCCACCAGGCTCCCCCGTCCCTGGGATTCTCCAGGCAAGAACACTGGAGTGGGTTGCCATTTCCTTCTCCAATGCAGGAAAGTGAAAAAGTGAAAGTGAAGTCGCTCAGTCGTGTCCGACTCTTCACGACCCCATGGACTGCAGCCTACCAGGCTCCTCCGTCCATGGGAGTTTCCAGGCAAGAGGACTGGAGTGGGGTGCCATTGCCTTCTCCACATGCTAGTAAAGTAATGCTCAAAATTCTCCAAGCCAGGCTTTAGCAATATGTGAACCGTGAACTTCCAGATGTACAAGCTGGTTTTAGAAAAGGCAGAGGAACCAGAGATCAAATTGCCAACATCCGCTGGATCATTGAAAAAACAAGAGAGTTCCAGGAAAACATCTATTTCTGCCTTATTGACTATGCCAAAGCCTTTGACTGTGTGGATCACAATAAACTGTGGGAAATTGTTCAAGAGATGGGAATACCAGACTACCTGACCTGCCTCTTGAGAAATCTGTATGGAGTTCAGGAAGCAAAGGTTAGAACTGGACATGGAACAACAGACTGGTTCCAAATAGGGAAAGGAGTATGTCAAAGCTGTATATGTCACCATGTTTATTTAACTTAAATGTAGAGTACATCATGTGAAATGCCAGGCTGGATGAAGCACAAGCTGGAATCAAGATTTCTAGGAGAAATATCAATAACCTCAGATGTGCAGATGACACCATCTTTATGGCAGAAAGCGAAGAACTAAAGAGCCTCTTGATGAAAGTGAAAGAGGAGAGTGAAATAGTTGGCTTAAAGCTCAACATTCAGAAAACTAAGATCATGGCATCCGGTCCCATCACTTCATGGCAAATAGATAGGGAAACAGTGGAAACAGTGGCAGACTTTATTTTGGGGGCTCCAAAATCACTGCAGATGGTGACTTCAGTTGTGAAATTAAAAGACACGTACTCCTTGGAAGGAAAGTTATGACCAACCAAGACAGCATATTAAAAAGCAGGGACATTACTTCACCAACAAAGGTCCGTCTAGTCAAGATTATGGTTTTTCCAGTAGTCATGCATGGATGTGAGAATTAGACTATACACAAAGCTAAGCACTGAAGAATTGATGCTTTTGAACTGTGGTGTTGGAGAAGACTCTTGAGAGTCCCATGGACTACAAGGAGATCCAACCAGTCCATCCTAAAGGAAATCAGTCCTGAATATTCATTGGAAGGAAACTCCAATACTTTGGCTACCTTATGCGAAGAGTTGACTCATTTGAAAATGTCCTGATGCTGGGAAAGACTGAAGGCAGGAGGAGAAGGGGATGACAGAGGATGAGATGGTTGGATGGCATCACCGACTCAATGGACATGAGTTTGTGTAAACTCTGGGAGTTGGTGATGGATAGGGAGGCCTGTCGTGCTACAGTCCATGGGGTCGCAGAAAGTCGGACACGACTGAGCGACTGAACTGAACTGAACTGACACAGCTATTACCACAATGCATTGACACACCATATAGTGTATCTAAAGGCATCATACTATTTTGTTTTCCAATTCTATGGCAATAGGTTGTCTCCTTAGGACTAAATGCCCAAAGTTTCAGAAGCATCAGAAGAAATCTTTGGCTTTGGTCACCCACACGTCACCACTTGTTTTCATGTCTCTGTTCAGTTTTGCAGCAGCATTTTCCATGAATCACCTCCATTATCCTGTGAGTCAGTTCCTACGTAATTAGCTTCCTATTCATCATTTGTCTTCAGAGATGTTGCAGTTTCTTCCTGGGGAAGGTGCAGGCTTTTCTGCTCCTACCTTGTCTGAGGCCTCCAGCTGATTTGCACCTAACTTGCAGCCCAGCGGATTACCAACAGCTCTCACCTCTAGTTCTAGTTGCACAGCCAACTCTGGCTGGCCTGATGGGGTGCTCCAAAGTGTGTGGTGTACAGACTGTATCACCCGGGAGCTTGTTAGCATTGCAATTTCTGGCATCAGAATCTCTGGGCATAGGGCCTAAGAATCTGCCCCCCCCCCCCCAGCTTTATTGCAGTATAATTGGCCCAGAAACCTCGTGCTTTTAACAAACTCTTCATATAATTCTTATTCATGCTCAAGTTTGAGAAAAATTGTCTTTGTTTTCTTAGTGGTTTTCAGCATATCTCTAACCTAAACACTTAGCAGAAATAGAGATGTTCACACTTCAGGTTATCTACTCAGACAGAAGAATAGCTTATTTGCCTTCTCTGTCAACTACCATTTACAAGCAGGAAATGCTTTGAATATTTTTGGTTTAATTATAGTCAGCTACAGCAGAGCTGGCTGGGGGAAACAGGAACATTCCAAACATAATAAAATGCAGTCAATTATATTGGGCTGTGCTGATTTCCTGAGGGACAGTTAATGTTGCCCTATGCAGTCCCTACCCGAATAAACATAGCTGCCTAGTTAGTGATTTACTCTCTCACACCTGTGTGTTGGAACCTGCCAGAAGCACTGAAATAGAGTACAGCCATCATCTCTTCATAAAAATCTACTGCAGCAAACCCAAAGGAGTTTGTAGTGCAGGCAATAAAAAGGGTTTTTTGTGTCACTGAAGAATTTAGTGAGGGGCATTGGCCTCCATGGCCCTCAGTGGACATGTGGATTTCTCATTAACTCCTTCACTTAAGAATTTCCAGGAGAGAAGCATTCCATGGCTTCTCAGGTGGCTCAGTGGTCAAGAATTCACCTGGCAATGTAGAAGACACAGGAGATGCAAGTTTGATACCTGGATTGGGAAGATCACCTGGAGAAGGAAATGGCAGCCACTCCAGTATTCTGGAGAAGGAAATGGCAACCCACTCCTGTACTCTTGCCTGGAAAATTGCATGGACAGAGGAGCCTTGTAGGCTACAGTCCATGGGGTCGCAAAGAGTCGGACACGACTGAGCGACTTCACTTCACTTCCAGTATTCTTACCTAGAAAATTCCATGGACAGAGGAGCCTGCAGGCTACAGTCTATGGGGTTGTGAACAGTCAGACATGACTTAGCAGCTAAAGCACAAGCACAGCACGCCATGACTTAATGGAGTTTCAGAGGAAACAGGCTTATGGAACGTTCCTATTTCTAAACACTTGAAATAGAATCAAATGCTCTTTGTTTATTCATTTCTCTATTCTAAAATACATTTCTGGAAAGTCTATATGATGCAAGGCACTTTGACGATACCAGGAAGATACAAAATGAATAATAAAGAGTTTGAATAACCTCAAGGAGAGGCAGTTCAGGACTTGCATACAGAAGATGATTTTTCCACAATGATGGCCCATTAAGGAATTAATCAAATGCCGACAATGAAATGAGTGCTCATAGATTGAAGAGCATTTAATTGACCAATTATTATACTACTTCAACATGACATCACTGGTATTATACTTCAGCAATCATAAAGAGGATCTTGTTTCCTAGCAAGGCCCAAGCTTTGGTGTGGTCTAACAAAGAGGCCCATAGTAGCTAATCCCTCAAGAGGACACAGTAAAAGTAATAAGTAGAAAGATGAGTGCAACTGAAAAACCTTTTTCTTTGATCATATGCCAATATCTTCTGTAGAATAGGAGTGCTCTCGGGTATTATTTATCTCTTCTCACTCATGATGTAGTCCTTACCCTCATAACATTAATACCCATTACCAGCCTAGCAGGACTAAACAATATATTATAATTTTGTGTGAAGTTTTACCCGTAAATACTCTCATAGAGATATGGATGCTTTCCCAATTTGGTTGTGTACACTCAGTCACTAATTTAATAACTATTTACTTAACAAATAATTATTCTAGGTCCAGGGGATTTCATGTCTCTTCCCAGAAGAAGAAAAGATGTGGGCTCCCATCCAAGTACTAACCAGGCCTGACCCTGCTTAGCTTCTGAGATCAGACGAGATCAGGCATGTTCAGGGTGGTGTGGCTATAGACAAGATGTGGGCTCTACTCTAATGGAACTTAATTATTATTTATTGTGGTAAATAAGTAAAAATAATAATTGTAATGGTAAAGTTTATGTTATGTATATGTTACACCAAAAAAAAGTGAAAAAAATGACACTTTAGTATCAGGTAAGAATAAATACTGGAAAGAGAAATTAAGCAGCATCAGAGAATAGAGATGATATGGGAATGGATTGTGTGCCCTTTTAGACAGAGTGGTCAGAGAAGTCCTCTTGCAGGAGATGATATCTGACCAAATGGCATTAAGTGAGCAAGTGAGATTAAGCACATGACTTATGAGCAACTGTACTGAGGGAGGGAGGAAGTCATACTAACATCCAGGAGAAGAGTGTTCCAGGACTGGAGTGCAAAGGGCCTGAAGTTGGAACGGTCATGGAGTATTTGAGAAATGGAAGGACAAAGTGTGGGGTACAAGGTCGGTGAGAGGAATAATGGTAAGAAATGACCTGTGAGGGGCTGCCAGGGGCCAGATCCTACAAATCATATGAGGGGAATTTTGAGGCATTTGGGGGTTTTCAGTGTAATGGGAAGCTAATGAATGATTTTGAAGAAGGTACGAGATTTAATGCACTTTTAAAAAATTAAAATTTTACTTGGAAATAATTATAGATTCGCACGCACCTGTAAGAAACAATATAAATAGATCCGCTATACTCTTTACTCAGTATTCCTCAATGATAACATCTTACAAAAACCATAGGACAGCATCACAACCAAGATGCTGACATTGGTACAGTCAAGCCCAGAACATTTCCAGCACCACAAGGATGCCTCCTATTGCCCTTTTTTAGTCACGTCCACTTCCCACACCTTCCCATGTCCCTGCCTCTAGTGTTATTGGTCGCTCTGTTGTGTCCAACTCTTTACAACATATGGACTTCAGCCCGCCAGGGTCCTCTGTCCATGGAATTCTCCAGACAAGAAGCAACCATTAATCTGTACTCCATTTCTATAATTTTGTCATTTCAAGAAAGTTGAATAAATGGAATCACACAGTATATGACCTTTGGGGATTGACTTTTTCACTTAGCATAAATCCTTGGAGATTCATCCACATTAGTGTGTGTATCAATACTTCATTCCTTTTTATTGCTGAGTAGTGTCCTTGGTTGGAGAAGGCAATGGCACCCCACTCCAGTACCCTTGCCTGGAAAATCCCGTGGATGGAGGAGTCTGGTGGGCTGCAGGCCATGGGGTCGCTAAGGGTCGGACACGACTGAGCGACGTCACTTTCAATTTTCACTTTCATGCATTGGAGAAGGAAATGGCAACCCACTCCAGTGTTCTTGCCTGGAGAATCCCAGGGACGGGGGAGCCTGGTGGGCTGCCTTCTCTGGGGTCGCACAGAGTTGGACATGACTGAAGCGACTTAACAGCAGCAGCAGCAGCGTCCTTGGTAAGAATGAACCACAATTTGTTTAGCCATTACCTGTTAGAATAACGCTGTTTTGAACATGTATGTATAGTTTCCTGTGTGAATATAAGTTTTTGCTTCTTTGAGATAAATGCTCAGGAATTCTATTACTGGGCCATATGTTTAGTTTTATAAAAGACTGCCAAACTGTTTTCCAGAAGAGTTGTACCATTCACATCCCACCATCATGACATGAAAGGTTCAGTTGCTCAGCAACCTTGCCAGCACCTGGCATTGTCAGCTTCTTTGCATTATGTTTATTTATTATTTTTTACTTTAGCTTTCTAATAATAATTCTAATATGTCATGGTACGGCATTGTGGTTTCAGTTTGAACTGCCTTAATAATTAATGATACTAAGTATTTTTCATATTCCTATTAGCTATTTAAACATATTCTTGATGAAATATCTGTTCAGATCTTTTGCCCAAGCAACATTTACTTTTAGTTTATAATTATATCTGGGTTAATCCTTCCCTTTCTATTTCACCTAGGTAAATTGAGTTACATTTTAATATTTTAAACTTAAGTTCTTAGGAGAAAGGTGACTAATTTCTTTGAAAAATTAAGTGTTAGTTGCTGAGTCATGTCCAACTCTTTGAGACCCCATGGACTGTAGCCTGCCAGGTTCCTCTGTCCATGGAATTCTCCAGGCAAGAATACTGGAGTAGGTTGCCATTTTCTTCTCCAGGGGATCTTCCCAACTCAAGGACTAAACTCAGGTCTCCCATATTGCAGGCAGATTCTTCTGTCTGAGCCACCAGGGAAACCCAAAATTAATTTTCCAAAAAATAAGAATGGGATTTTATTCAAACTTCTTAGTTTTGTGAAATGTGTTTATAAGACAGAGTATCTGTGCCAAGGGTAAGCCTACTAATATTATTCTTTTGATTGGAACCAATATTAATTTTGTAACCCATATTTCCTATTGAAGTCAAGCTAGGCATTAGTCAACAATGCCTCATTTTACATAAAAAATGTCTGCAGATATAAGGATAAATGAAAGCAATCATCTAAATATCTTAATTCCCCCAAATGTGTTTCATTTTAACTTGAAGAAAAATAATTAAGTAAAAGAATGCATGCTTCAGACATACTTTTGGTAAGTATCATTAAATACAGTGAAACACTCTAGTTGTTAACTAGAAAAATGCAGAAGTGCTATTTGAAGTAATAAAGAAACATAAACAGCTGTTTCTTTAAGAGCCAGTGATTATACTCTTATATTCTCTTTCCCATCCTCCCTTCTGTGAAAAGTGAAAGTCGCTTAGTCGTGTCTTTGCAACTCCATGGACTATTCAGCCCATGGAATTCTCTAGGCCAGAATACTGGAATGGGTAGCCTTTCCCTTCTCCAGGGGATCTTTCCAACCCAGGCATCGAACCCAGGTCTCCCGCATTGCAGGAGGATTCCTTACCAGTTGAGCCACCTTCTGCAGACACATAAAATTCTTTCTTTGTGGCAGTGCCTCCTTGAGGAAAGAGTGTGCTACACTGATAGGCTCATTCTCCCCTCCCAGCCATTAAAAAGAACACATTTGAGTCAGTTCTAATGAGGCGGATGAAACTGGAGCCTATTATACAGAGTGAAGTAAGCCAGAAAGAAAAACACCAATACAGTATACTAACGTATATATATGGAATTTAGAAAGATGGTAACAATAACCCTGTGTACGAGACAGCAAAAGAGACACTGATGTATAGAACAGTCTTATGGACTCTGTGGGAGAGGGAGAGGGTGGGAAGATTTGGGAGAATGGCATTGAAACATGTGTAATATCATGTATGAAATGAGTTGCCAGCCCAGGTTCGATGCACATACTGGATGCTTGGGGCTGGTGCACTGGGACGACCTAGAGGGATGGTGTGGGGAGGGAGGAGGGAGGAGGGTTCAGGATGGGGAGCACATGTATACCTGTGGCAGATTCGTTTTGATGTTTGGCAAAACTAATACAGTGTTTGAGGTTTAAAAATTAAATAAAATTAAAAAAAAAATAAAGTCAATTTTATTAGGTTAGAATTTACATACAGTAAAATACACCCTTTTTGAGTAGAGTTCATTAATTTTTTTTTTTTTGGCCATGTTTAATTTCCAGACCAGGGATCAAACCCACACCCCCTGAACCACTGGACCACCAGAGAAGTCCCTAGTTCAACAAGTTTTGACAAACATATTATTGTTTAACTATGGCCATGGTCAAGAAATAGAGCATCTTCAAAAGGGAGGACAGAAGGAAGAAACAGAGGTTCTTCATCATCCCAAGAAAATTACCTAACACCACTTTGAAGCCTGGCACTCTCACCTCTCACCCAGGCAAACCCTCATCTGATTTCTATCACTGTAGCTTAGTATTCATCTGTTCTGGGATTTCATACAAATGGATCTATACAGTATGTTTCCTTTTGTATTTGGCTTTGTCCCCTCTGCACAATGTTTTTGAGATTCATCTAGTTTATTGGATTTGAATCCCAACTTTTTTTAATGAGGTATATGACAACTGGACCAATTACTTAACTTCTGCTTTCTCAGCTGAGAAATGGTCTTATTCATACCTTTCTGAGGGGTTTGTTATGAGAATTACAATCAAGGTGTCTGGCTTGGTGCTCTATAATCAGTATGGATATAAACTATATATATATATATATATATATATATATATATATGACTGTATATTTTTCCTTCACTCCCCCAACCAAAGGAAGAAAAGGATAATTCTGAAGCTGCCACAGGTCTAATTCAAGTTCAACACATTCTGTGAGCAGAATCAGCACAAGAGAACTCTGCAATCATTGACTTTATTACTGAATAAAGACACTCTCCTAAATTTCTTGCTCCTTCCCTGTCTCCTTTGGCCTTGGGCAAATTGGCAGCAGACTGCACTGGCTTCCCTGCCCTAGGTTTTATTCTGCCTCATCCAGACTCAAATGACTTCCAAGAAAAGGGCAAAATGTCCTTTTCCCTCCCCACCCAGAAAAAGAGAATGAGAGTGCAGGACCCAAGGACTCCAGAGGCCTTCTTATAAAGTGCCAATGTACAAGACTAAACATTAGAGGCCTTCCCTGCTCCTAACAAAGATTTCCTCACCCGATGCAATTTCATCAAATAGGGGCTTTGGACCTGGGCGAGGAAGAGTGGCAGAGATTCAGTATTTCCTCCTTGATGGCTCTTTCCCACCAAATCTCTTCCTGCTCACACTAGAAAAGGACTGATATTGTGGTTTCTTGTTGCTTTTACCACTGTTATCCCATTTTCTTCTTTTACTCTTTTGTCCATCTCTTCCTCTGTGGTGAATCCATGCTATTATGGTATGACTATCCATTCAGAGGAAGCTGAGGTCACAAGAGGTATGACACAAGGCCCATAGTTTTGGCAATTAGCAGCTTAAAAGAGTAGAGTTAATGGATTTAACTAACCTTCCTTTAACCTTCTAAAAGACTTCTCTTTGTCACCGCCCCGGCTGTTCAAACTTTGCCACCCACTGGGTACAATCAGGTCACCAACTGAAAGACAGCTCTCACATGCTTGATTAAACTTAGATCTGTCTCTATACACTGCTGCTGCTGCTGCTGCTAAGTCGCTTCAGTCGTGTCCGACTCTGTGTGACCCCAGAGACAGCAGCCCACCAGGCTTCCCCGTCCCTGGGATTCTCCAGGCAAGAACACTGAAGTGGGTTGCCATTTCCTTCTCCAATGCATGAAAGTGAAAAGTGAAAGCGAAGTCTCTCAGTCGTGCCTGAGTCTTAGCGACCCCATGGACTGCAGCCCACCAGGCTCCTCTGTCCATGGGATTTTCCAGGCAAGAGTACTGGAGTGGGGTGCCATTGCCTTCTCCGGTCTCTATACACTACTTTATATTAAACAGAGAAACAACAAAGACCTACCGTATAACATAATATCTTGCAATAACCTATAATAGAAAATAATCTGAAAAAGAAAAAAATTATATATATATATTCACTCAACATTTGTTGAGAGCTTACTATGAGACATAGTATATATACATATATGGGACAGTCAAACCTCACTCAACACTTGACATTAAGTTTAACCTCCTCCGAGGGAAATAAGTTTTTAAAATCTTCTGAATCATCACTTTTCACAAATCTTTTTATAGGAACCATAGCCTAAGAGGTTTCACTGGGTACATTTACAGTTGGAAAATATCTATTATTTTTTCACTGCTCAGATGGGGTTTTTGGAATATAACTCCTTCTTGTAAACATATTAAGATACTTGAAATTTTAAGACTTTTCTTCTCTTGGCCAAACAGTTAGAACCAGACCTAGAGCAACAGACTGGTTCGAAATTGGGAAATGAGTACGTCAAGGCTGTATATTGTCAACCTGCTTATTTAATTTATAGGCAGAGTATATCATGCGAGATGCCAGGTTGAAGCACAAGCTGGAATCAACATTGCTGGGAGAAATATCAATAACCTCAGACAGGCAGATGACACCACCCTTATGGTAGAAAGTAAAGAGGAATTAAAGAGCCTCTTGATGAAGGTGAAAGAGGAATGAAAAAGCCAGTTTAAACTCAACATTCAAAAAACTAAGATCATGGCATCCGGTCCCATCACTTCATGGCAAACAGATGGGGAAACAATGGAAACAGTGAGAGACTTTATTTTCTTGGGCTCCAAAATCACTGCAGATGGTGACTGCAGCCATGAAATTAAAAGATGCTTGTTCCTTGGAAGAAAAGATATGACAAACCTAGACAGCACATTAAAAAGCAGAGATATTACTTTGCTGACAAAAGTTCATATAGTCAAGGCTATGGTTTTTTCAGTAGTCATGTATGGATGTGAGAGTTGGACCATAAAGAAGGCTGAGTGCCAAAGAATTGATGCTTTTGAACTATGGTGTTGGAGAAGACTTGAGAGCCCCTTGGACAGCAAGGAGATCAAACCAGTCAATCCTAAAGGAAATCAACCTTGAATATTCATTGGAAGACTGATGCTGAAGCTGAAGCTCTAATATTTTGGTCACCTGATGCAAAGAGCCAACTCATTGGAAAAGACCCTGATTCTGGGAAAGATTGAAGGCAGGAGGAGAGGATGACAGAGGATGAGATGGTTGGATGGCATCACGGACTCGATGGACATGAGTTGGAGCAAACTCCGGGAGATGGTGAAGGACAGGGAAGCCTGGCATGCTGCAGTCCATGGGGTTGCAAAGAGTCAGACATGACTGAACAACAACAAAATGTATGTATATGTGTGTAAGTATAACTGAATTACTCTCCCATAAACTGACAATATCATAAATCAACTATACCTCAATAAAAAAAGTATACTAAATATATCCAAATGAAACTTCTTTAATAAAACTTAAATCTGTCTCATCTAGGGCTTCTCCAGTTGCAGCCCTATTTGCTCAGATGGTTCTCTAAAACTTGAATTATTGCAGTGGCTTAGACAAGCAAACAATGGTAAATATTAAAAATAAAAAAATACACAAAGATAGTTTTAAGCAGCCGTATTTGGCTCAAACAAATTAACAATTTCTTGGAGTTGTTGCAAACTGTTTTTGCTCTGGACGGAAAGTTTACATGCTTAATCAACATGGGCATGTGTATTAGAAATAACATGACAAGGAAAAAAAAAGGTGGACATAGGACTCCAAATGATATTCACATGCATTCATTTACAGTCATTTAATTTGCTTATTTCTCTGAATATAATGATATTTGCTGCAGGTAGCAAAATTCTAATGAAAAACCCACGAGACATGACTATCTTTTAAAGTATGTTTTAGCTTCTATTCTTTCATATGATAACAAATATCCTATTTCTTATTTCAAGAGAGAAATAAAATACTCACAATTAAGACTTTAATGGGACCTTGAAATAAAAGATGAATTTTAGGGGGGCATGAGCATTATCATATTTTAATGTTGCTGCTGCTTCTGCTAAGTCGCTTCAGTCGTGTCCGACTCTGTGTGACCCCAGAGACAGCAGCCCACCAGGCTCCCCGTCCCTGGGATTCTCCAGGCAAGAACACTGGAGTGGGTTGCCATTTCCTTCTCCAATGCATGAAAGTGAAAAGTGAAAGTGAAGTCGCTCAGTCGTGTCCGACTCCTAGCGACCCCATGGACTGCAGCCCACCAGGCTCCTCCGTCCATGGGATTTTCCAGGCAAGAGTACTGGAGTGGGGTGCCATTGCCTTCTCCTTAATGTTGCTGCTGCTGCTGCTGCTGCTGCGTCACTTCAGTCGTGTCCGACTCTGTGTAATGTTGCTAGTGCACGGTAATCAAGTTTCTCTGAGTACCTCTCTGCATCAGAGGCTGTTGGTATTCCACTACACTCCCCAACTCCAAGCATCCATTCTAGACGATTCCATCCTATCAGTGGAATGTGAGGGAAGTGAGCCCTATACATGACAGGTAAGAGTGTATGGCCTTCCAGCCAGCTCTGTAACCACCATCACTGTCAGCTCGCAATCTACACCGTCAACCTGCTCCCCGACCTGAAATATACTTTCCTTGTCCTGTCTTTGGGTTTGTATCTTCTGTAATTTTATATTTTTTTCCCACATTTTTATAGCATACTCTATGTTTTAAGTGTAAAGTAATAAAAATTAAATATTTTCTATTTTCAAAAAAAAAAAAGGTATATGCCTTCTCTTCTTTCCTTGTTGTTCAGTCACTCAGTTGTGTCCAAATCTCTGCAACCCCATGGACTACAGCACATCAAGCTTCCTGTCCTTCACCACCTCCCCAAGTTTGCTCAAATTCATGTCCATTGTGTCGATGATGTCATCCAACCATCTCTTGCTCTGTTTCCCCTTTCTTCTCCTGCCTTCAATCTTTCCCAGCATCAGGGTCTTTTTCAATGAGTTGGTTCTTCACATCAGGTGGCCAAAGTATTGGATTGTCAGCTTCAGCATCAGTCCTTCCAATGAATATTTAGGATTGATTTCCTTTAGGATTGACTGGTTTGATCTCCTTGAAGTCCAAGGGACTCTCACGAGTCTTCTCCAACACTTCTTTCCTTAAAGTTAAACAAAAAAATTCCCAAGATGGCAGACTTAAAAGATGGAAGAAGCCTAGGCTTTGTGCTTCACGGACAGCCACAGATTAGAGCTACCCAACCTGTTTCAGATCAAGATGTAAGAAATAAAAAAAAAACACAAGAAAAAAAATTATATTACATCATCATTATGCTATTAGGGTTGGTCTATAATAGCATAGCTATTCTGGCTAACATAGTCTCCTTCCTATATCTGATTGGTGTGATATAATGAGGTTTGAATTCACAGATCCAACTCCAGGAAAACACAGGCAAGTATCTTTGCAGACTCATTTACATCTTTATTTTATTGTTGTTTCTGTATAGGATGGGGTGGGGTGGGAAGTGAGTGGGAGGAGGGATAAGTGTACCCTTAGTAAGAGTCAGGCTCAGGGACTAGATCATCTCTTACTTCTCAAATCCCAGGCAAAGTAGGCAAGGCATAACAATTAGAATTTCCATAATGGACTACTAAAATCTTATGGGTTTAAGGCAACCTTATAATATGTTTCACACTTGTCTACTTGGCAGAGATAGGAACAGAATGTTATACTTTTGTTTCATTTTTATTTTTTGTATCCCAAGGCCTTGGGAAACATTACAAATTTAAGGAAAGAGATAATCATCATGAAATCAGTGGCCAGTGAATTAGAACCAATTTTCAGCTCCTTGAGAAAGTATTAACTCTATTATTTGTTTGAAAGTCTATTATAGGCAAGTTTTAAAAGTCTTTTGTGTGTGTGTGTGTGTGTGTGTGTTTTCCTATAAAAAAGCCAGCTGGGTAAATGAGGCTTGATTCTGCCATCTTAAATAGTAGACTAACTGTTCTCCACCATGGGCACCCATGGTACAACTAAATGTTCCAGCTCACCATAGACTCTGAAGGCATAAACTAGCAGCTACCTAGGAAAAAAGTCCTGTCACCTCCCTCCCTGGTAAACCTGAGTGATGTAAGAATAGATGATTGCTTCCTTCTCTCTGAGACTAAAGGAAGAAAAAGTTTACATAAAGCCTGAAGATTATTTACCCAATATTTGTTGAAAGTCTACCATGGGACAGGCATAAATTCATAAAAGGAACCAAAGAAAATACATGCAGACAGCATCCCTTTCAAAAGAAGATTCATAATTTCAATTCAGTATACTTACTCATTTGAAATAAAAAGTACATTATTGAGAAACATAACTTACATACCTATGTATATGAATACATTCATATAAATACATACATGTATGTGGACTTCAAAAAACAATATTGAGAATTATTCTCCAATGGGATTAACTCACATTTTTGTCTAATGTGGTAGATTGCAAAGTAGCCACAATTCTTTAAACCTACCTGTCTGAATGCTCTCTTAATGATGTAACTTTGCAGCTTCTCCCGTCAAAATATGCCAGCTACTTTCCCTCTCCATTGAATTTGGGCTGTTCTTTAATTTTTAAGAGAAAGCATCTTTTAAACAAGTTTTTGATGTGGACCATTTTTAAAGTCTTTATTGAATTTTGTTACAATATTCCTTCTGTTTCACATTTTTGGTATTTTGGTCACCAGGCGTGTGGGATCTTAGCCCCCCAACCAGGGATCAGACCCACACCCCCTGCATTAGAAGATGAAGTCTTAACCACCGGACCACCAGGGAAGCCCCCTGGGCTGTTCTGACTTGCTTTGGCCAACAGATATGACTGAAGAAATCATAAGCCAGTTCTGAGTCTAGAGTCAAGAGGTCTTGCATGCTTCCTCCCTCTCGTGAAATGGCAAGATAACATGTAAACAAACCCAAGCTAGCCTACAGGATGAGGAGATACGAGTGACCCAACAGCCCCATTGCCCCACTGACCAGCAAATAGCCAGTCAGTTCTCAGAAGCAGAGCCACTCTGCTGCTGACCACAGATGCTGATTGAGACTCAACCCGCAGAACAGCCACCCAGCTGAGTCAAACTGTTGCCCCAGAGAACAGTAGGCTATATACATTGCTGTGGTTTTAAGTCACTAAGCTTTAGCCATGGTTTGTTAGGCAGCAAGAAATAAGTGATGCCACCAATATGGGAGAGTTTAATATAGGCATTAACCATGGAAGAATTTTTAGTAGGCTGCTAAATAATCTATTTATCTTTAAAATAACGTTCTCATTCCTAAACTACAATCCTCCTTTCCTCCAGTGCTCACTGTGGTGAACACAGAAGCAAATGGAGTTTAAATCTCAAATTCACATTTATTTACTACTTACTTGGTAGGCCTTGGGGAAGTCACTTGGCCTCTCTGGTTTTAGTTTGTCCTTCATTAAGATGGAGATTGTACTATTTCACAGAGTTTTGTTGGGAGGATTAAATAAACCAACACAGGTATATTGCCCATTACTATACCTGCAACATAATGGACACACACAAAGCAGATCTTATTCTTCCCAAACTTTCTTGTTCTTTCCCTCTATTTTTTTTAAATTTTATTTTATTTAACTTTACAATATTGTATTGGTTTTGCCATATATCAAAATGAATCTGCCACAGGTATACATGTGTTCCCCATCCTGAACCCTCCTCCCTCCTCCCTCCCCATACCATCCCTCTGGGTCGTCCCAGTGCACCAGCCCCAAGCATCCAGTATCGTGCATCGAACCTGGACTGGCGACTCATTTCATATATGATATTATACATAGTTCAATGCCATTCTCCCAAATCATCCCACCCTCTCCCTCTCCCACAGAGTCCAAAAGACTGTTCTATACATCAGTGTCTCTTTTGCTGTCTCGTATACAGGGTTATTGTTACCATCTTTCTAAATTCGATATATATGTGTTAGTATACTGTATTGGTGTTTTTCTTTCTGGCTTACTTTGTATAATAGGCTCCAGTTTCATCCACCTCATTAGAACTGATTCAAATGTATTCTTTTTAATGGCTGAGTAATACTCCATTGTATATATGTACCACAGCTTTCTTATCCATTCATCTGCTGATGGACATCTAGGTTGCTTCCATGTCCTGGCTATCATAAACAGTGCTGCGATGAACATTGGGGTACATGTGTCTCTTTCAATTCTGGTTTCCTCAGTGTGTATGCCCAGCAGTGGGATTGCTGGATCATAAGGCAGGTCTATTTCCAGTTTTTTAAGGAATCTCCACACTGTTCTCCATAGTGGCTGTACTAGTTTGCATTCCCACCAACAGTGTAAGAGGGTTCCCTTTTCTCCACATCCTCTCCAGCATTTATTGCTTGTAGACTTTTGGATTGCAGCCATTCTGACTGGCGTGAATGGTACCTCACTGTGGTTTTGATTTGCATTTCTCTGATAATGAGTGATGTTGAGCATCTTTTCATGTGTTTGTTAGCCATCTGTATGTCTTCTTTGGAGAAATGTCGTTTAATTCTTTGGCCCATTTTTTGATTGGGTCATTTATTTTTCTGGAATTGAGCTGTAGGAGTTGCTTGTATATTTTTTTCCCTCTACTTTTAAGTGTTCAGTGATACCCCAGTGACCTGCTCTGTCACTAGTTAGTTCTAGAACTATCACTCTGGAATAGGGTTAACTAACTTTCATTCTAGTGGCCTCTCCCTTTGCTTAAAAAGTTTTTTCCCATGAGTCTTTTCACAAACTAACTTTAATACACATATAACATCTACCTTTTAAGAAATTATAAATATATTTATAGTACGCTGCTGCTGCTGCTAAGTCGCTTCAGTCGTGTTCGACTCTGTGCGACCCCAGAGACGGCAGCCCACCAAGGCTCCCCCGTCCCTGGGATTCTCCAGGCAAGAACACTGGAGTGGGTTGCCATTTCCTTATCCAATGCATGAAAGTGAAAAGTGAAAGTGAAGTCGCTCAGTCGTGTCCGACTCCTAGCGACCCCATGGACTGCAGCCTACCAGGCCCCTCCGTCCATGGGATTTGCCAGGCAAGAGTACTGGAGTGGGTTGCCATTTCCTTCTCCAATTTATAGTATGTGTCTACTATGTCCCACATGCTATCCCTGGGGGTAGGGATACAAACACAAATATATATATTATTATATATTATATATACTGTATATACATACATATATATATATACATAATTTGCTTATCACTACCTGAAATTATATATGTATATTGCTATAAATACATACTTGATTACTTATTATTATTTATCTCACCCACAAGAACATCAATTCTCTGAGGTCTTTGTGTTTGTATCCCTATCCCCAGGGATAGCAAGTGGGACATAGTAGACACTCAAGGAGTATTTGTGGAATGAAAGTACAAGAGAACAAATGCATCTCAATCATTACTATGAAAATAACTTACTCATTCTTGGAAAGACACTTAATTCAAAGATTTTTTCCAAATGCAACTTTGAACGACACTAGAAGAGATAGAAGTAACATGACAGGAAGGGATTCCACTGTTGTTTCTTTTATGCATTTGCCTTTTAATGGTTTTTTATTACAATGAGAATTTCCTAAAACATTCTCTCATCTAAGGTTGAAGATTTCATTTCAAATTTGGAATGTATGTGAAAGTTGCTCAGTCGTGTCTGCCTCTTTGCGACCACATGGACTGTGGCCTGCCAGGCTCCTCTGTCCATGGGATTTTCCAGGCAAGAATACTGGAGTGGGTTGCCATTTCCTTCTCCAGGGGATCTTCCTGACCCAGGGATCAAACCCAGGTCTCCAGCATTGCAGGAAAACTCTTTACTGTCTGAGCCACCAGGGAACCCTGAAATTTGGAATACTAATTAATTAAATAAGTACTCTCTGTAGTAGAAACTGTTCCTATGACTGAAAACAGTTAAATTATAACTAAGAACAGCATAATCAGACATATATAACTGTCATAAAACTGATTTGAAAAGTTGGATTTGAATCTCATCACATAAAATTAAACTCTTTGGGAAACTTATTTCTCAGTTTAAAATAGATTCCAACTTGCTGTGTTCCCTGGAAAGAATCCATAAATCTTTGACCATGAAAAGTCCTTTTATTACCTGTTGTTAAAAACTATTTCCTTCGGGTAAATTGCACTCTCCAAGCAATCCTTTATTACCTACATGATATATTATGGCCCAGCAATGGATCCAAGAATGCTTTGGAAACCTTAAATTGCTCCAAGCTTTAAAATCAAACACTTTGAGTAAGCCAGCTCATCTAACAAAAAGAGCAAGTGGAAAATCAGGGCAAAAAAAGAGAAAAGCAAATGCAGAACACATAGCAAGTCAGAAAATATGAATTTTTATACTTTGGGTTTCATTCCCAAGTCATTTCATCTAAAATGCTTCGTCTGTTCTTCAGGTTGCTAGCATAGCATGAATAATGGGCACCCTAAAAAGATTACGTAAATTAAGTAAATTGAAGACTATGGGAATTAATATGCACAAAACTCTATCATAATTTTTCTTTCAATTAGGATAAAGTTTGTCTTTCTGTGACTTCAACTACCACTTAAAGGTGAATGATGTCCAAATCTCTGTCACCAGTTCCCATCTCTGTCAAGGGTGTCAACCGTCCTCACCAAGGAAACATCTTATAACCACATCATCACCAACCACCTCGTTAACATGACCTGTGCAAAACTCCGTTATCAAACATGTATAATATCATATATGAAACTAATCAACAGTCCAGGTTCGATGCATGATACAGGATGCTTGGGGCTGGTGCACTGGGATGACCCAGAAGGATGGTACAGGGAGGGAGGTGGGAGAGGGGTTCAGGATGGGGAACAAGTGTATACCCGTGGCAGATTCATGTTGATGTATGGCAAAACCAATACAATATTGTAAAGTAATTAACCTCCAATTAAAATAAATAAATTTATATGAAAAAAAACTCAGTTATCTCCTGTATTATTTATTTATTTCATCCCATGACATGGTCACCTGCCAGCCTCCCCAAGCAAAGTCTTAACAGTTTTTCTTTCTCACTCTCATTCTCTCTTTATTCAGTCAGCAGGACCTGTTGTTTCTACCTTCAGATGCTGAACTGACCATCTTTCACAGTCTGGTCCCATGCCAACTCCCCAAATCATTGCCCTTCATTTTCCCTTCATTCCTTCAGGCTGCTGAAGATTATGCTTCATGGGAGGTATTGATTTGTTAACAAGAAATTTTCCCCAAATTCAATATTCCTCCATATACCAGTAAAACTGTAAATGCATATACTATTACTCTTTCATTCTGGTGTTTCATAATTTTATGTATATTTAAAACTTAACTTACTTTTTAGAGAAACTGGTTTTTTCATACATTTGGTACTTAAGTACACTTATTTTTAAAATATGTTAAAAACATCTAATGATTGCAATTTTTCTTCCACATTTACATAAAAGCTCGCCCATATCAATTTCAAGTAACAGTAGCAAAAAAAAGAACCTTAGAAGAGATTATGATACTAAGTGAAATAAACCAGAAAAAGACAAATATCATATAATACCACTTAAATGTGGAATCTAAAAAGTGATACGCATGATATTTACAAAACAGAAATAGACTGACATAAAACCCCCCTTATGATCATCAAAGGGGAAAAAGAGGAGGAGGGATAAATTAGGAGTCTGGGATTAAGAGATACACACTATAATATATAAAACAAATAAACAACAAGGACCTACTATATGGAACAGGGAACTATATTCAATAACTTGTATAATGTATAATGTAAAGAAATCTGAAAAAGAATATGTATGCATATATACACGTGTGCTTCGTTGCTCAGTCGTATCTGACTCTTTGCAGCCTGATGGACTGTAGCCTGCCAGGCTCCTCTGCCCATGGAATTTTCCAGGCAAGAACACTGGAGTGGGATGCCATTTCCTACTCCAAGGGATCTTCTCAACTGGAATCAAACCCGTGTCTCTTGTGTCTCCTGCACTGGCAGGCAGATTCTTTACTACAGTGTCACATACATGTATCTAACTGAATCACTTTGCTGTACACTTTAACATAACACTGTAAATCAACTGTACTTCAATGAAAAGTTGTTTTGAAACAATAAAGGATCCTTAACTAAACCAAAAAAATCAAAACCTTTTCTAAAGAAACAGAAATTAAAAAAATAAAAAGTAAAGTTCCAACTCACTCTAACAATAAAAATCTTGAAATATCTTGGAATAAATTTGAAGAGAAGTAGGAAGATATTATATAGGGAATATCATGTAACAGTACTGAAGAGTGCAATGTGAAAACTGGATAAATGAAGAATCAACACTTTCTTTGGTGTAAGAATGCAATAACATGAAACTATCAATTCTCCCAAAATCCATCCATAATTTAATATGACCAAAATAAGAGCCAATACTATTTTATAAGTTATCAGAATTTTTCCAAAGTGTATCTGGAATAATAATAAAGGAAAATTTCTAACAAGAGTACAGGGCAAGAAAGTATGCTTTCAGATATTAAAATGTATTATAAAGCCAGAGTAATTAAAACCAATGTACTGGCACAGGATTAAACAGAACAACAGAAGCTTTGTGTAGAAACCTCATCAAATAAGATAATGGAAAAGCAAAGATGGCATTCCAAAACAATTGGGGAGAAATGGTTATTCACTCAATGGACTTGGACAAGCTAGTATCTTTGAAAAAAAAAAAATAAACCTGAATCCCTATATCCTTTCCCAGAATAGTTTTTATATGGATCAAAGATTTAAATGTAAAAAGCAAAAGTAAAATTACCAAAAGGAGACACAGAAGTTTAGTACTTTCTAAACATATTAATTATTTATGGAAAACTAAATGATAAAGGAGATATTGGGGAAAATAGCAAAGCATGACAAACAATTAAAATCTTTTATATATGAATTGGTTTATGCCCATGAAATATTAAGTATGATGGCAGACTAAAGAGTAATGTATAATATGATGCTGTTTACAGAAGATTGTTTACCTATCTCTACAAATTTAAAAGTGTACAGGGAGAGGTTTAGAAGAATATGCTATAAAATAGTAATAATTATGTTCTCATAGGCAAGGGATATGACTATTTATATTGTTTTTTGACTATTTGTATTGATTCAACTGTTTATAATAAACATTTATAATAATTATAAAATAATATAGCTATTTAAAGCAAAATTAAGCTTTATGGAATAATAAACACAGGAAACAGTAAAGAAAGTACTGAAAAAGAAAAATAAACAGAAACTATTATTCCAATTTTTTAAAAAGAGAATATAATTTACGTGTACATAAGAGGGAATGTATGTGAACTAGTGTTCAGAAAATGGTGAAGATTTATTTATCATTTATTATATTTCATTCTCAACTCATCCTCTGGCTTGCCATACAAATGAAATAACTCATTTAAGATAATTATGACTCAATTTATCTGTTTATGACTGATACAAAGAAATATAAGTAACCATATTTTAGGCACAAGGTAATGCTTAATAACTCTAATTTTATTAGAGTTAATTTTATTAGTTAATTTTATTTACTTTAATTTTATTAGTTTTAAACTAAAGGTTACCTGATTTTTGAAGGACCTGTGTTTTATTAAAAGTTGCTTTCATTTAAAATTTTAGTTTTTTATCTGACTCAGATGTTAATATTTCAAAAGTTTTAATAAATTTTAACAAATTTGTCTTACATTTTCTCTTTGTTTTTCTTCTTTATCAAGGAAAAAACCCTCACTATTCCTTTTATAGCTCTGTGTATGTGTGTGTGTGTATGTGTGTGTGTGTGTGTGCATGCACACACCCGTGCGCACAGGCCAGTACCAGAGGTTTGGGAATGCAAGTCATTGGCTGCATCTCTCCTGTTATTTCCCAATGGAATATGTACTTCTGGGCCATGCTTAACCTTAGATATGAAACTGCTTCCAACTCAACAGCTCAATAATAGAGATTCCACCTGTATAGTAAACAATGTAGAAAATATATATATATAACTATATAAAAAATTAAGTTTTATGAGAAAAAAAATCACTTTCCCTTGTTTTAGGGAATATAAAGTGATTGTGGAAACTGCTTTATGGGGCAATTCATTAGAGAATATTATAAAATATATTTTGATTTCCAAGGAAAACTATAAAAGAATAAATCTGAAGGCTTTCTTGATAACATCCACCCCTAGACTAAGCCAAGTTCCTCTATTGTAAGCTTATATTCATCACCCTGAGAATTACTATTCCAAGTAGACGGTAAACGTTGAATGGAGGATTTGTGTTCACTTTGTTTACAGTTGTATCCTCAGTGCTGAGGGTAGTGCAGAGCACAAAATAAATGCTAAAAATTGTTTATAGAATGCATGAATAATTTAAAAAATACCCTGGGATTAAAATAAAAATTCTATAGTTTTGTTGTTTTACACACATACAAACACATATAGTAACATGTATAACATAGTATATAACATGTACTATTATACCAATGTAATATTAAATATATGGAAACACAAACATTAATTAAATTTTAAAGGCAAAAATACATTTTCTAATACTTACTGCTAATGTATAATCTTGTACACCTCCTGGTGTGAATACCACCTCTACCATCTCCCACCACCTGTCACTTTGAAGATAACTGATCTAAAGAATTACTGATCTGTTGATCTAAGAATTACTCATCTATTGATTAATTTAATGGTGACAGAAAACATGCAAAATAAATAGGAATCTAGAAAAACACAGTCAGTGTTAGTCATAATTAAGAAAGTGATCAATGGTACAAGATCAGAGCTAGTAAAGGCCAACATTTGAAATTCAAAACTCTATGATGTGACATAGTCTATATCAGAGTGTTGAGGTTGCTGCTACTATAAGGTGAAGTCGCTCAGTCGTGTCCAATTTTCGACCCCACAGACTGTAGCCTATTAGGCTCTTCCATCCATGGGATTTTCCAGGCAAGAGTACTGGAGTGGGTTGCCATTTCCTTCTATGGCTGATCCTAAAGATTACTCGGTGACAGGAAATAATCTGGTTTTAAATATGGTCTGATTTGCCTAAGTTTAACATCCCCATGTCAGTGACATATTACAGACTGAATTTTGATGCAAGCTACAAAGCAAAGACATTACCTAGTTCCTGTGGAACCAAATGCCCAATTTAATTTAGGCTCAGAAAAAGTGATCCCTCCGGATTATGGGTAATCCTGCTTAATCTAAACAGTCAAAGCTGTTCTCTATTTCAGTTCTGAGTTTTCCCTTTTTCTCTGTCTTCAATATTAGTCTTTCCCAGATCAGAAGATAAAAGAATGCTGTGGAAGTGATATTCAAAATGGGTCTCAGGGAGTTCCCAGCCATTCTCAGTAATTCATAAGGGAATCGTGGTCTTAAACACCTGTCCTGAAAACCACCTAGAGAAAGTGAAAGTGAAAGCGTTAGTTACCCAGTCATATCTGACTCTTTGCAACCCCCATAGACTGTAGCCGACCAGGCTCCTCAGTCCATGGAATTCTCCAGGCAAGAATACTGGAGTGGGTAGCCATTCCCTTCTTTAAGGTATCTTCTCAACCCAGGGATTGAAGCTGGGTCTCCTGCATTGCAGGCAGATTCTTTAACATCTGAGCCACTAGGGAAGCCCTGCCTGCAGAAACACAGCTACACGAAACTCAGAGATGATAATACATGGAGGCTGAACAAATGTGACCATATTTCTTTTTCCAGGAGTAGCATCCCTAGTTACAATTTACAATCTTAATTATGAAAGCTGATAATAGGGCTTCCCAGGTGGCTCATTTGCCTGCCAATGCAGGAGATGCAAGAGATGTGGATTCGATCCCTGGGTTTGGAAGATCCCCTGGAGAATGAAATGGCAACCCATTCCACTACACTTGCCTGGAAAATGTCATGGACAGAGGAGCCTGGTAGGCTACAGTCCATAGGGTTGCAAAGAGTTGGACATGATTGAGCTTGCATGCAGTTATGTGAATGCAGATCATGTTCAGCACACATATGCCAATTATCACGTGTATCAGAAACCCCCAGGGTTTCTCCTAACTAGACTTGCTATACTATATTACTTGCTAAATCCATCCTTCATTATCTCTCCATTCTTCATTCAAAACCCAGAGCTTACAATCTGCTTCTCTTAACTTTTACTGACTGCTCTTCTGCTGTCTAGCTGTACCGGTCTTTTCTCCCCATTCACTCACTCTTGTTCTCCCACCATGTTTCTGTTTTGCTTCCTCTCTATTCTTCCCAGACTCTGATCTCTGTTCTGTTAGCTGATATTACTAAGAATTTAGCAAGAATCATCCTTTTTAAATCACTAGCACAAGATGGATCTTGCATCTTAAATTTGAAACA
Organism: Bubalus kerabau; assembly: GCF_029407905.1. Taxonomy (NCBI): domain Eukaryota; kingdom Metazoa; phylum Chordata; class Mammalia; order Artiodactyla; family Bovidae; genus Bubalus; species Bubalus kerabau. The sequence goes on from NC_073641.1 coordinate 22,564,285, forward strand.
GATCAAAGTTAGAAATCCTTATATCACATTTAAGAAAATGTGAACTGGTGCAAAGCCAGTACTTTATATTTGTTCATTTAAAATGTTGCTGGCTACATGAGTTGAATGTTTTAAATGCATGTAATTAGGGTTCCACGAAGGAGATTATGCAATTTTTTCAGTTTATAATGGTCAGATACTGAAAATTATTTGCATATAAATTGTCAGTTATGAACAGAAAGTCAGGGAATCAGGAATGCAGGAAAGAAATCAGGGGCTGTCAGAGACAGGGGAGGAAGAGCGTAGTTTGATGCCACTGTAGTGTCTGAAAGAACCAGAGTGCGCTGCTTTTGGGGCTAAGGTTTTATCTTCAGCTGTCTCCAGCTGTCAGGGAAATGCACTGTCTGGGATGGGCAGACCATTAAAACATTTCAGCAGAGATGTTCATTATTTTGGCTAATGGAGTTCAGAGTTCCCTGAAAAAAGAAATACTGGCCAGGCAGATTTTGATGAGGAGGGTTTGGAAATACCTCTTCACTGAAGGGAGGCTAAGGGAGAGACATTCAGGAAGCAGAGGCCAGTAGCCTATATCAGGCATGGTGGAGAGTGATAGTGACAGGTCCAGAAAGCCCAGGAGATTATAAAGACTCTGAGTGCCTTGGGATGTCAGACTCCCCACTTGGTGCTTAGGACACTCAGGAGGGGAATGGCATGAATAAGGTGGGTCTGGACTGTGGCTGTGAAGTCAGGATGGAAGGGAAGATGGGGAATTCAAGGACGGTACCAATCATCAAATCCAAAGACACTCCCAAAGAGAGGATGAAATCTGAAACTGGAGGCCAGTGACAACAAAAAGCAAGTTAGAGGCAGTGAATTTGGAAAACAGGGCTTGGAAAGATACTTCAATTGCAAGTATGACTTGAAAATTAGTTAATAACCAATATGGACTGGATACCATCAATCAGAGCTGGGTTTCCCTGGTGGCTCAGATGGTAAAGAATCTGACTGCAGTATGGAAGACCCAGGTTTGATTCCAGGGTATGGGAGATCCCCTGGAGAAGGGAATGGCAACCCACTCCAGTACTCTTGCCTGGAGAATTCCAGGGACAGATGAGCCTGGTGGGCTGCCGTCTATGGGGTCACACAGAGTCAGACACAACTGAAGTGACTTAGCAGCAGCTGCAGCAGCAGAGCATTCTACAAAGGCTTTGGGGCAATAACTTAAAAAGATAAGTTTCACTGGTTACCAAAGGGGAAGGAGGGAGGGATAAATTAGGAGGAGTAACGTATACACACTACAATATATAAAATAGATAAGCAACAAGGGCCTACTGCATAGCAACAGTGAGCTATACTCAGTATTTTATAATAATCTATATAGGAAAAGAATCTGAAAAAAAATTTTTTATATATACACATACACACATATATACACACATATATTAATATATACATATACACACATATATTATTTACATACACACACACACATATATATACAACTTCTGCTATATACCTGAAGCTAACATGACACTGTAATTAACTATACTTCAATTACAATAAATAAATTTCTGTCTCTTATGATCCAGATGTTCAAGCTGGTTTTAGAAAAGGCAGAGGAACCAGAGATCAAATTGCCAACATCCGCTGGATCATGGAAAAAGCAAAAGAGTTCCAGAAAAACATTTATTTCTGCTTTATTGACTATGCCAAAGCCTTTGACTGTGTGGATCCCAATAAACTGTGGAAAATTCTGAAAGAGATGGGAATACCAGACCACCTGACCTGCCTCTTGAGAAATCTGTATGCAGGTCAGGAAGCAACAGTTAGAACTGGACATGGAACAACAGACTGGTTCCAAATAGGAAAAGGAGTACGTCAAGGCTGTATATTGTCACCCTGCTTATTTAACTTCTATGCAGAGTACATCATGAGAAACACTGGACTGGAAGAAACACAAGCTGGAATCAAGATTGCCGGGAGAAATATCAATAACCTCAGATATGCAGATGACACCACCCTTATGGCAGAAAGTGAAGAGGAACTCAAAAGCCTCTTGATGAAAGTGAAAGAGGAGAGTGAAAAGCTTGGCTTAAAGCTACACATTCAGAAAACAAAGATCATGGCATCTGGTCCCATCACTTCATGGGAAATAGATGGGGAAACAGTGGAAACAGTGTCAGACTTTTTTTGGGGGGCTCCAAAATCACTGCAGATGGTGACTGCAGCCATGAAATTCAAAGACGTTTACTCCTTAGAAGGAAAGTTATGACCAACCTAGATAGCATATTCAAAAGCAGAGACATTACTTTGCCAACAAAGGTCTGTCTAGTCAAAGCTATGGTTTTTCCTGTGGTCATGTATGGATGTGAGAGTTGGACTGTGAAGAAGGCTGAGCGCCGAAGAATTGATGCTTTTGAACTGTGGTGTTGGAGAAGAGTCTTGAGAGTCCCTTGGACTTCAAGGAGATCCAACCAGTCCATTCTAAAGGAGATCAGCCCTGGGATTTCTTTGGAGGGAATGATGCTGAAGCTGAAACTCCAGTACTTTGGCCACCTCATGAGAAGAGTTGACTCATTGGAAAAGACTCTGATGCTGGGAGGGATTGGGAGCAGGAGGAGAAGGGGACGACAGAGGATGAGATGGCTGGATGGCATTACTGACTCGATGGACGTGAGTCTGAGTGAACTCCGGGAGTTGGTGATGGACAGGGAGGCCTGGCATGCTGTGATTCATGGGGTCGCAAAGAGTCGGACACGACTGAGCGACTGAACGGAACTGATGATAATATCTTTCCAAGAAATAAGAAAGGTTTTTGTTTTGTTTTCTGTTTTTCTTACATTTTGAAGCATGAATTTTTATGTTTCTTTTACATTAAAAAAAAACCTATAAAAAAGATGATGGTGGATGTCAAAGTGAAGGTCACTCAGTCGTGTCCAACTCCTTGCAACCCCACAACTGTAGCCTGCCAGGCTCTTCTGTCCATGGAATTCTCCAGGCAAGAATACTGGAGTGAGTAGCTGCTCCCTTCTCTAACGGATCTTCCCAACCAGGGATTGAGCTCAAGTCTCCCACATTGCAGGTGGATCTTTCACCATTTGAGCCACCAGGAAAGTGCCCCTCTCCCAAAAAAAACCTATAGAGATTCCCATTTTACATTGAAAAGCCCATTTTGTAAACCCCAAACCTACACAATTACACTGTAAACTGATCTCTCTAAGGGGAGATGTTCAGGGGAAAGCCTCATTCAACTCTGGACCCACAGGAGGAGCAAAGAGGATACATCCAATGAGTGCTTTTTGAATAAGTGTATCAAATCATTGCTACTAGAAAGGCGATGTGCTGAGGAAAAGCAAATTAGAAAGCAATTATGGACTGAACTTGGGGGTCTTCTGCTAATTAACTTTATGATGCAGAATTCTCCATGAACCTTTAATCCTTATTTATTTGAAGGACTTTGTTGACTTTTCAGTTTTGGCTTCTCATTTTCCAAAGAGAAAGCTGTGAGGCCCTGGGAAGAGGTGATCAGCTCATATCCAGAGAACTATTTTATATCCAAACTTAAATGAAAACTCTGACTTTCATAATTGAAGGTTTGTGGTGTTCTCCCTTACTGTGGCACCTATTAATTTTGACTCTCCAGTTGTTTTTCATCTGCAAAACTTAGATAACATTTATTCAGCCTCATACAGTGACCATAAAGAGAGCACGAGGTAGTGTCAACATGCTGAAATGCACTCAATATCAAAGGAATGTGACCTTTTTAGTCAACTCAGGGACCTGTGAGGCTGTGAGCATCATTAAACTTCAGGGTTAGAATGATCTTTAATTTCACTGTGCCATTAAAAAAATCCTATGGTATTTGCTTCTCCTGGACTCAACATACTACCATCCACTCTCAGATACTCCTGTGAGTCATAAATTGTCAGCTAAAGCAATAACTCAAAGTTTTGGATAAGCAAGTTATTATTCTGTTGATCAGAAAATAACTGAAGTATCATATTGGCTAAAAAGCTGGTTTTAGAGGTTTTTCTCATCCGAGTCCTGACTTCCCTTTTAACTGACTTCAGTGCCTTATCCAATAGCTCTTCCAAATAGAAGATCTGAATTTGACTTGAGATCCAGCATCTAAGGTGGCACCAGTGGTAAAAAGCTCACTTGCCAATGCATAAGACGTAAGAGACGTAGGTTCAATTCCTGGGTCAGGAAATGGCAACCCACTCCAGTATTCTTGCTTGGAGAATTCCATGGACAGAGGAGCCTGGAGGGCTACAGTCCATGGGGTCACAAAGAGTTGAACACAACTGAAGCGACTTAGCATTCATTCATTCCAGCTTCTAAAGAGGAACACTGAATCAAGTATAGCATGCTCCTCCTTTATATCTCGATACTTCTGGGTGGATCTAGACAGACAATAATCACAGCCTGCAATAGGAGGTGAGCAATACAGAGTGTGATCATCCTTTTCCGAAGCTGACTCCCTGACACTTTGAAATGATACAGCAGAGGGTGCCAAGGGGCAGCTTGAGGAAAATTATTTGTGTGACTCCTAATTGAATATGTCACCCATGAGTGATCACTGGGCTCACCATTTAATGAACCCACTAAAATCAGGCTGGTGATGCATGGAGCTGACCTTCCCTGTCCCCACGAGTGCTGGGGGGACAACCTCTGCAGGCTGGAGGCAAAACTGAGAAGCTGGCAAAACTGATTGTGCTGCCTTCTCTTTTCACGGCGTGCCCTGTGCTCCACTTACAGAGCTCCCCACCCAGTGCGCCAGGCTGGTGTCCACCAGCGAAAGGTCCACTCTTGCCTCTCCCTTTCAGCTCGTGGCAGACCTGGAAATCTGCCAGTCACCCTGAAGAGACCATCGCCTCTGCTTTGCTATCTGGGTGATTGCTGTGAAGCTTGCCCTATTGACAGGGTTTTCCCAAGGAAACCTCATATCTAACAGCTTTCCTTAAAACTCATCAGAAGAGCTAACACATATAGTCATAGGTTCATTCTTTTAAAGAGCCTTTAGGGAGAGCTAACATGTGTCAGGCTCAGCCAGGTGTTAAGGGTGAAAAGGTATCTAACAAATTGCCCGCTGACCGTAAGAAATGGAGGCAGAAGCCATTTCTAAGTGTCAGTGACAACATAACATGATAGCTACAATGAGAGAAGGTGCTAGAACAGAGGAGGTCCCAACCCCGCCCTGGGATGAGCATGAGTGGTACCCCCAGAGGCTACCCATAACTCAAAGCAAACAGCCCCAAAGAATCAAGCCTACCACCAAGAGAAAAATCATCAGGCCTCATCTTTCTCATAAAGCCAATAATAAAGGGTCCTTCATGAGATTCTGTGCTGGTAGAATGCCCCTTAGGCTGCAGACACTAGCTACTGACCCGCCCACATCACAACAGGCAAAGTGAAGATACACAAAGTTCCTTTCTGGAATCACCCTCCTCTCCTGGAGCAGAGAAGACTGAGATCCTCACCTCAGGCCCCGCCTGACCAGGGGTGTCCACAGCATTTGCTACCTGAGGCCCCAGGCCCAATTTGGCTTCATTCTGTTCCCTCTGCCCCAAATGTCCTCCTCCCCAACCCCTGTACTCACAGATTAACTCCTCCCTGATTTCAAGGCTCAGAGAGATGGCCAATTCTTATTCCAGAAAACATTCCTGAGGTTCTCATTTTCTCTGCTCCCACCACACCTGCTGTTTAATACTTGTCACAAATCACACTAATAACCCTGACCTGTATTTTCACTCTTGTCTGCTTGAAGAAGACAGATCTATGTCTTCCTCTGTACACAGCACCTTCAAAGAGTGAGTGGGTGCTCGTTACATGTTTATAGACTAGATAGATGGGTGGGTGGGTGAATGGAAGAATGGTGTGTCTTTACTTTTCTGTTGCCTTTAAAGGACTCAGTTATCCTACTCAAAGAGAAATGGTGCTATGTTTCTTCCTCCTTATTTCCAGTTAGCTGTATTTCATGCATCTGTAAATCTGAAGCATATTTTCTCTATTAGATGTGAGACATGATTGGTCATGAGATTATACGCTCTGCATATTCATTTAGGAGAGATAAAACAGAAAATTAGAACCCAGTGATCTCTCAATTTGTATTCCACGGCATTATAGTCAGCCTGTGGCACTTGCTGACATGCTGCAGGTTAATGAACTTTGCGGAGGGAGACCTGCTACATCTCACTCAGGCCCAAGTGGTTCTATGTGTCTGTTGACAGCCTTGCAGCCAGATGCGAGAGGCTTCCTCCACGTCATGTGTCTTTTCCCTTCCCTAATGCCTCTCCTGCCTTTAACACTGTCTTGGAAATAATGTTCCCAAAATGACAACGGCTTTTGATCACAAATCACTTTCTTATTACTATTAATTGATTCTCGAACCACTCAGTTTGATTGTTAACTAACAAAGAGCCAAATCAGCCGTTCATTTGTGCTCTGTAAATGCCATGTTTAAGGATCAGGCTTTCATCACTGGGCCCTCCTGAGCAGCCTTTCCCATCTTGCCCAGGCCCATCTGCAAATGTGACAAGACACAGAGAACAGAAGCCTGCGACGATGGCAGCCCAGAGAGTGCTGGTTATGACAATCCCTTTCCATTCTGATCAAACCCCTTAAACAATTTTAACACCAGAAATAGCATGAAAACGAGAAGCTAAATTATAAACGAAGAACCAGGAGAAATGGTTAGGACAGAAACATTTCTTCTCCCTTTCTCATTTTTCCTTTCACCTGCGGGAAGGTCAGTGAATGGAACACCCTTGGCCTCTCTCTTTCCTTCACTCAACTCTGCTCAGGGTGACTCATCCAATTAGTGGGTCTGGGGAAAACAAAAGCAAACGAGTGAAAAACCTTCCTACGGAAGGCTGATCACTCTCTGCTTGTTCCTCAGGGAGAGGTCAAGGTGGACCATTACCTTCTGTGAATGTCTAACTCTGAGGCTGTCAAATCTAAGCCACTTTCTCCAATATCTGCCTTATAATTAATAAAGGTGAGTTTTAAATTTCTTCCGTCTGTTAACTATTTTGTCTTTTTTCCTCCATCTTTCCAAAACTCAGACAGGAAAGAAGATCGTTTATGTTATTTATGTTGCAGAATTTCTGGCATGTACCTCACCAATGGTTTATTTGTGGGAAAAGTGGTAATTAAAAGTACAGGCTTCCTAGGTTCATATCCTGGCTCTGTCACTTCTCAGCTGGGAGCTGTCCATCCCTGTGCCCATAATATATAACTCCTCTGTACCTTAGCTTCCCCTTTACAAAATGGGGCAAAAATATGCCTACTCATAGGGTTCCTGGGAGTACCCTGTGCCTGGGCTAGCCTAACACATGCTTCCATGAGCTACTTCTGTTATCATTAAACCATGCCATATGCTCAATGGGGTGCCTTGGATGGCAACCTAATGTTGATTCCAAACTCAGTGAACTGTTTGGCTTGTGCCATTACTAAACCATCAAATGTGTGTGTGTGTGTGTGTATGTGTGTGTGTGCATGCACTTAGTTGTGTCTGACTGTGACTCCATGGACTGTACCCCACCAGGCTCCTCTGTCCATGGAATTCTAGAGGCAAGGATACTGGAGTGGGTTGTCATTTCCTCCTCCAAGGAATATCCCTAATCCAGGGATTGAACCTGTCTCTCCTGCATCTCCTGCATTGGCAGGAGGGTTCTTTACCACTAATACCACCTGGGAAGCCCACAGAATACTAGAGCCAAATGGACCTGAGAAATCTTAGCTTCAGGTCCTAGTTCAATGAAAGATGAGACAAAGGCCCAGAGAATTGACGTAATTCACCCAAGGTTGCACTTGGCAGGTCCAAGGCTGGGCATCCCATCTGTCTGGACACCTGGCCCACTGATTGTCTCTCCACGTTAGCTGCTGCTCTCACAATCGTGACTTCTGTTTACTGCACTTCTCACACTCAGTCTACTTGCCCATTTAATGCAGTTATTAAGTCTAGTCACCAACCACATTGTACCTCCAAGGGTACAATACCAGGCCTCAATAAAATTTTGAGCATTACAACAACAATAAAAACAGATATTTCTCCCTGAGCCTCTCCATATATTTTTCCGATCAGAGAAAGCTGAAATCTGACTTGCCCAAGATAATTCATGTAAAAAAAAGCCCATTAGAAAAGCAGTGCTGTTGATTTACTAGCATCTTTGTATTGCTTTGTTCTTTACAACGCAGGCCATTTTTAAAGCCAGATATTTACTTCTTGATTGTTCTTCTAACCCCTGCTGCTTTTCCCCCAGGGAACTCACTCTTCTGTTTGCAACATCCCAGGGAGTGCAAACTAAATATAGTATTGAAGTAAAATCCCTGAGAAGCTAATGAACTATTTTATGGCGATTGAGGCAGGAACCCTTTTCAGGAGTGGTATTGCAATTAATTGGACGTGGCCACACAAAGGCACAGTTACAGAAACAGGCAATTTACGATAGGGAATTTAGAAGGTCACTAATGATGGCTTGAAAGGTAGAAAATGATTACTTTCAATCATGTATCAACCTGGATGCCAAATCAGACATCTTAATGTATGTTTTCAACAGAGGGCAATTTGCTTAAACTTCCAAAATGAAAATGTGGCACATTTGCCAATAATTGGTCTGAATAGCTAATTACCAATTGCATTCCACTGAGAATCTGCTACCTGTCATGCTGTAACCTTAGATTTCTCAAATATGGGAGAGGTGGTCAAGTATATTAGCAGATAATTAAAGTTGCAACAGCTCTAAGAGCATTGTCCTTTAAGACCCTCAATATTAGTTCAGTATGGAAATAATCCTTTTCAGTGAATTTTGGGTAAGTGACACAATGGATCAATAACAGTTAGCCAGATTATTTTTAGGCATGTCCAGCTATTCTGCTACCGGTGACATTTACAGCTATTTTTTGGAACCCAAGTAAAGAATAACTCCTTTTTTCTCTTTCTACATATCTTCAAGAATTGTTATTATGTTTAATTATTTATAAAAATTGGAATCCAAGTGAAGTTGACCACAATGTTACCAAGTTATAGAGCTAACTGGATTCAGATTACAAAATTGAGACAATTAGCATCAATTTTCATCTCTATCAAAAGTGTTTAAACTGACAAAGCACACTTTTTCTTTCCCACAAATTATTGACCTTTATGAAGTAATATATAGATAAAAAGATCTTATTAATCATTTTATGAGAAATTGAGTCAGGTAGTAGTCTAATAGATAACAGTGTGAGATCTATAAATTAGATTCAAATCCTAGCTTTGCCACTACCTTGTTGGATGACAAGGGAATTACTTGACTTCGCTGAGCTTCAGTTGTCCCTTATGGGAATGTTGCAGGAAGTGGGACCCCTTCCAGGGCCCAAAACTGGGCTCTTGTCTAATACTCGGGAATGAATTGTCTGACAAAGCAAGAGATTTTATTGGGAAAGGGCACCTGGGTGGAGAGCAGTAGGGTAAGGGAACCCAGAAGAACTGCTCTGCCATGTGGCTTGCAGTCTTGGGTTTTATGGTGATGGGATTAGTTTCTGGGTGGTCTTTGGCCAATCATTCTAATTCAGAGTCTTTCCTGGTGGCACACGCATCGCTCAGCCAAGATGCATGCTAGGGAGAGGGATTCTGGGAAGTGGACGGACACGCGGTGTCTCCTTTCGACCTTTCCCAGACTCTTCTGGTTGGTGGTGGCTTATTAGTTCCGTACTCCTTACCAGGATTTCCTGTCATAAAACAACTCATGCAAATGGTTACTATGGTGCCTGGCCAGGGTGGGCGGTTTCAATCAGTGTGCCTCCCCTAATAGGAACAGTGACATATAAGTGTCAGATGCCTCACCCAGAGCTGGTATGATAGGTTTAAGATAGTCACTCCACATTAGTCATCATTATGACATCTGAGGACCCCAAAAAGCAGGGAGAAGCAGTTTTTAAGGAACCGGAGTTCTGTTTTAGATTATCATGCTTGACTGTTTGAGAAGTGGAATTGTCTAGTGAGTCTCATGCATGGTATAGAGGTCAAGAGCAGATATTTGGAGATATGTGAAAGTGAAAGTATTAGTCAGTCGTGTCCGAATCTTTGCAACCCTATGGACTGCAGCCTGCCAGGCTCCTCTGTCCATGGGATTTCCCAGGCAAGAATACTGGAGTGAGTTGCCATTTCCTTCTCCAGGGGATCTTCCTGACCCAGGGATTGAATCTGGGTCTCCTGCATTGTAGGCAGACTCTTTACCATTTGAACTACCAGAGAAGCCCTGTAAACAGGTTAAATGGATCATCTAGGGTGACTGAGCAGAGCTGAAAAAAATTAAAGAAAAAATCTAGGAATAAGTGGAGTTGAAAAAAATAAAAAAATCTAGGAAGTGTCAACATTTATGGGAAGAGCAAAAAGGAACAACAAATAAAGAAAACTAGAGTAAGTGGTCACAGAAATGAAAGGAGAGCCAAGAGGGGCTGATACCATAGACTCCAAGGAAGATCCAGGGAAAGAGTGGCTGAGTATTGACAGCATAAGGCCTAGAAATAGGCCTTTGTATTTGATACTTAGGATACAATTTCCACCCTTAGGATAGAAGCCAAGCTGAATGGACATGAAGAGTGACTGCAACTCAGGAAGAGGGGGCTTTCAAGAGGGCTGGCTGGGGAGGGGAGATGGCAGCAAGGGCAGTGAGTTCAGGAAGAAAATGAGCGGAGAGGGTGAAGCACGGTTGTGGTCAGTCTATTAACAGTTCACTAAAATCTGTGTGGTTTCCTTCTAAATGCACAGCTAGTCTCTATCCCTTAGCCTTTTGCAGTTACATGTGGCCACTTGGCTAACTCTAGTCAAGGAAATGTAGATTAAAAATATTGGGTTGGACAAAAAGTTCATTTGGATTTTTTTGTAACATCTTACTGAAAAGCCTGAACAAACTATTTGGCCAATCCAATCTACACCAATTTGAAGACAGTGTTTGTAATAAGTAGGTGTGTCTCCTGCCAAGTCTCTGGAAGTAACATCTTCCTCACTGTTCCCTTTGGGTCCTGACTCCACACCCTGGGACCCTCTGTCCTTGCTCCTCCACGGTCTCATCTGATGTTGGCAGTGGACAGGGATGCCTTCCTTGGGAAACACGTAGTTTTTGCAACCCACTTTCTATTAGTATCAAGCATTGTTAAAAAGAAAAGTCACAGGCTTATTTCTGCCAGAGCCCTGGTTTCTATGGCAATATAATTTCCTCAAAAGCTAAATAGGCTTCTAATCTTCTCAGACCCAAGTCTAAAGTTCTTCCTTTGACACAGTTCTAAAGGCCACTTTATTGCAACTATTTTTTTGCTACCTTAGGAATTATATACATGTTGTACCTCTACCAGGAAACTAACCATTTCTGTAACATTTTTAAATAGGAGACTATATCCTAAATTCCAAATGATGATGTAAAAATTAACATCTGGAAGTATGAACAACACATTTTAAAGACAGATTGTATAGAAGGTAAATGTATGGGACTAGTTTTATAATTGTTGAGATAAAATATGATAAGGTTATTGGTGTTTTTAGTCTACCTGGGGGGTCTAAGAATAACAGATGCTGACATTAAGGTGGAGATCAATTAGGACACAGTCCCACAATCTCTTCTTTTTTAATATCCAGATGGGTTTCTGTCTGTCTTAATGACATTTTCTTCCCTTGGGCTTGCTTGCACTATGATTGGCAGGGCTCATTCATCTATAATCTCAGATAAGAGAGTGAGGACATGGGAAGGTTTGAGAGATATGACAGTACGAAAGCAGCACTCCAGTTCTCTGTCCCATTGACCACTGAGCACAGCTGTTCCAGCAGCATCCACTGCCTCTATTAGCTCGAGGGTCAACTCATGTCCTGCTCACCCAATTAACCTTGCTCTGATAAAAATCTGACAAAGCAGGCTTCATTCCCTTATATGAAGTTGATTACAGGTATCAACAGCCACCTTCAGGGGAGATCAAAAACAGCAAAAGCAATTTATTCACTCACATGACTCTAGGATGCTTGATCCGATGGGATCAACCACAATCCAAGGAAAAATTTGATGAAAAGATTTATTTCCTTAGTCTTAAAACCTTAATGAAGAATATGAACAATGTAACTCAACTAAACTTATTTGTTGGAAGCTTCCCTGTTACACACTTGGAAAGTTAGTAAATTACAATAATCACACCTGATTCCTAGTTTTATAGCTGAAGAATTGCTGTTCTCATTTAATAATGGTAAGTGCAGCTAGCATTCTACAGAAGAGCACAGCGGCTCTGACAATGGGCTTCTCTCATAGCTTAGTCAGTAAAGAATCTGCCTGCAATGCAGGAGACAGGGGTTCGATCCCTGGGTTGGGAAGATCCCCTGGAGGAGGGCATGACAACCCACTCCAGTATTCTTGCCTGGGAAATCCCATAGACAGAGGAGCCTGGCGGGCTACAGTCCATGGGGTCGCAAGAGTCAGACAGGACTTAGCGTTTAAACCACCACTCTGACAAAACCATCCCTGAAAACCATCTGCTATTTTATTCTGTTCTTCCATTTCAGGAATTCTTAGACCACGCTAATGAGGGTATTTTTAGAGTCATATATTTCAGCTGCATCTTCTATCCCACCTGAAGCAGGGTAGCTCCAAATAATAACAGCACTGAGCATCACAGTAATTATTATTTATAATTACTTCCTCATGGTAGGTTGGCTCATAAATTTTAATGGAGCTCTTTCCACAGTGTTGATTGCCAACCTTCCTGGCATTTGTGGGATAAATGTTTATCCAAATATAAATAATGTGGTCGAGTAATTTCATAGTCAGCCTGAATCCTCCCTTCTTCACTCTCCCTAGAGGTAATTTTAAATGCATAGCATTGGAGAGGAGAGGGGTGATGATTATCCTACTTTGGAAGTTCTGATGTCTGCACATTGACTCCTGATATTCATCTTCCTGGCAGAGATGTACATTGGTACAAAATAGCTCCTGGGCAGGCAGACAAATTCACTGTCAACAACTAGAAGCTCCATTCTTTCCAAGAGACAGGAAAGAGTTTGAATCCAGGAAAGAAATCAGAAGCTTCTCTCCTTTCCCTCCTCTGGACACATTCTTAGCTTAGAAATCAACCACACTTCACAAAGACACTAGAAATAGAAGGTGTCTTGCAAAAAGAATGCAAAACAGGAGGGGATTTTAACACTCCACCTATACATACAGTTAGGTCCATACCATTTCTGTCCTTTATTGAGCCCATCTTTGCATGAAATGTTCCCTTGGTATCTCTAATTTTCTTGAAGAGATCTCTAGTCTTTCCCACTCTGTTGTTTTCCTCTATTTCTTTGCATTGATCACTGAGGAAGGTTTTCTTATCTCTCCTTGCTATTCTTTGGAACTCTGCATTCAGATGCTTATATCTTTCCTTTTCTCCTTTGCTTTTCACTTCTCTTCTTTTGTATGGACATAACAGAAGCAGAAGATGATATTAAGAAGAGGTGGCAAGAATACACAGAAGACCTGTACAAAAAAGATCTTCACGACCCAGATAATCACGATGGTGTGATCACTCACCTAGAGCCAGACATCCTGGAATGTGAAGTCAAGTGGGCCTTAGGAAGCATCACTATGAACAAAGCTAGTGGAGGTGATGGAATTCCAGTTGAGCTATTTCAAACCCTAAAAGATGATGCTGTGAAAGTGCTGCACTCAATATGCCAGCAAATTTGGAAAACTCAGCAGTGGCCACAGGACTGGAAAAGGTCAGTTTTCATTCCAATCCCAAAGAAAGGCAATGCCAAAGAATGCTCAAACTACCACACAATTGCACTCATCTCACACGCTACTAAAGTAATGTTCAAAATTCTCCAAGCCAGGCTTCAGCAATATGTGAACTGTGGACTTCCAGATGTACAAGCTGGTTTTAGAAAAGGCAGAGGAACCAGAGATCAAATTGCCAACATCCGCTGGATCATGGAAAAAGCAAGAGAGTTCCAGAAAAACATCTATTTCTGCTTTATTGACTATGCCAAAGCCTTTGACTGTTTGGATTACAATAAACTGTGGAAAATTCTGAAAGAGATGGGAATACCAGACCACCTGACCTGCTTCTTGAGAAACCTATATGCAGGTCAGGAAGCAACAGTTAGAACTGGACATGGAACAACAGACTGGTTCCAAATAGGAAAAGGAGTACGTCAAGGCTGTATATTGTTACCCTGCTTATTTAACTTATATGCAGAGTACATCATGAGAAACGCTGGGCTGGATGAAGCACAAGCTGGAATCAAGATTGCCAGGAAAAATATCAATAACCTCAGATATGCAGATGACACCACCCTCATGGCAGAAAGTGAAGAGGAACTCAAAAGCCTCTTGATGAAAGTGAAAGAGAAGAGTGAAAAAGTTGGCTTAAAGCTCAACATTCAGAAAACTAAGATCATGGCATCTGGTCCCATCACTTCATGGCAGATAGATGGGGAAACAGTGGAAACAGTGTCAGACTTTATTTTTTGAGGCTACAAAATCACTGCAGATGGTGACTGCAGCCATGAAATTCAAAGATGCTTACTCCTTGGAAGGAAAGTTATGACCAACCTAGATAGCATATTCAAAAGCAGAGACATTACTTTGCCAACAAAGGTCCGTCTAGTCAAGGCTATGGTTTTTCCAGTGGTCATGTATGGATGTGAGAGTTGGACTGTGAATAAAGCTGAGCACCGAAGAACTGATGCTTTTGAACTGTGGTGTTGGAGAAGACTCTTGAGAGTCCCTTGGACTGCAAGGAGATCAGCCCTGGGATTTCTTTGGAAGGACTGATGCTAAAGCTGAAACTCCAATACTTTGGCCACCTCATGAGAAGAGTTGACTCATTGGAAAAGACTCTGCTGCTGGGAGGGATTGGGGGCAGGAGGAGAAGGGGACAACAGAGGATGAGATGGCTGGATGGCATCACTGACTCGATGGACACGAATTTGGGTAAACTCTGGGAGTTGTGATGGACAGGGAGGCCTCGCGTGCTGTGATTCATGGGGTTGCAAAGAGTCAGACACAACTGAGAGACTGAACTGATACGTACAGTAGATTACATTTATGCAATAACTTCTCTAATACCTTTAAAGATCACTGATTGTTTGACCTAACCTGGGGACACAGAGATAGGAATCCCTGATGGCAAACATTGGTGGGGGAAGGAAGAGAAATGTCTTTACAATTACAAAGTAGATCAAGTAGATCCTTGAGGACTGAAAGGATCTTTGAGAATTCTCTTTCATCCAAGTGCAATTAACATGTATGTGTTAATAAGACATTGTTGAAGCTTGAGTTCTTCCAAAGGCAGAGCCTGAGAGAACGTGGAGCTGGTGGTTTATTTGGAGGTGATACTAGGAAACAGGAGTGAATAGGGAGAATGAGACAGGAAAGGAGAAAAAGATGATGTAAGAATATTATTATTATCAGGATCATTGGGATAAGTATGGGGCTGTCAATACTGTTTCAAACTTCAAAAAACATACAGAAAGCTTTTTAGAATTGTCAATCTAAAAAACAACAGGCTGGAACAGTCATTTCCCTAGCTCTGGTCTCTATCAACTGAGGGCTGTTGTGGGGTTGGAGGGTGATTACAACCTTGCACTCCTGGCTTTGCATGCAAGTTTGGACCTAGTGAGTTGTGCTGTAAGAGGAAGCCCTGGGGCAGAAAGCAAAAAGGCAAGCACTACAGGCTTGAAGTGAAGCACCAAGCACACACAGATCTGCCCGCTACAGCTGAAAATCAGTCAGGCCAAGGAGACGGTGGTGGGCGCGGGGGCACGGGTCTAACAGCATCTGCTATTCACATCCTCTGAATAAGGAAGGATCAGTTTAGAATGATGATGTCAACTGCATGGAGAGCTTCTAAGAGTGTTCCCTTATTCTTCCTTTTAAAGGTGCGTGCAAATCTCATGCCCCAGGTGACATACTCACCTGCTTCCTGCTATATTCAATTCTGAACATTGTGTCTATTCTGACATTATCACTCTATAAGTTCTTAGGCTTTGTTGAAGTTTCTATTATACTTAAAGACTTTAACACATCTTGTTGAGTTGTAAAATGGATTTTAATTTCACCAGAAGGATATATTTAAGATTTCATAATGATTTTGACATTAGTATGGCTTGTCTTTTGAAACACTCATGTTAAGGGAACTAATTAATAGATGTGGCTCCATAAAAATGAGAGGGAAAAAAAAAGGTATGCCTCAAACATGCCATCCACAAAACTAAAGGCAAACAATTATGGAAAGGAAAAAAAAAAAAACTTATTTGCAAGAAAAACAAGTCCACGTTCAGACCAAAAAGTGTCATAAGAATAAAGATAAATAGCTGAAAAGTTAGTAACTTAATATAAGAAAAATACAAATGGCAAGGAAGCATTTGAAAACGACACTCCAAGAGATGAAAGTGAAAACATAATAAATGTAAAATTTTCAATCAAAACAATAACCATGCTATTTATTAGTGGGTTCTATAAAATGGGCATCTTGTGTCCTGTTATCCAGAGTGTAGAATCAGAGAATTTCTGTTACATCAATTTGGCAATACAGATTTAAAAATGAAAAATTCAATTTCCTATGATTTACTGACCACGTCAAGAGGTAAACTCAGTAAAGAGGTATCAATGCAAATTCCCATCATTTACAATGGCTAAAAAGAAAAATCAAGGAAAAAATAACACTAGAAATAAAGGATTGGAAAAATAAAATTTTCTTATGTTACTACTTAAAATCAGGCTTTCAAAGTATATTTAAAAATTTTAGAAAAGGGTCACAACATAGAAGTGAAAACACAGTTGGTGACATAGCATGTATTTTGCTTTTTAAATATGGACTATGCTGCTAAGTCGCTTCAGTTGTGTCCGACTCTGTGCGACCCCATAGACAGCAGCCCACCAGGCTCCCCCATCCCCGGGATTCTCCAGGCAAGAACACTGGAGAGGGTTGCCATTTCCTTCTCCAATGGATGAAAGTGAAAAGTGAAATATGGACTATACATATACAAAAAAAATGGAGTTATACACCAAACTAATAATAGCTACCTTTGAGTAGTAACAATTAGACATTCATCGTTTCAGAAGTTAAAAGTTAAAATTGTCAAGACCTAGTGACCATCTCCTTTTTCTATTTGGAACCAGTCTGTTGTTCCATGTACTGTTCTAACTGTTGCTTCCTGACCTGCATATAGGTCAAGAGGCATGTCAGGTGGTCTGGTATTCCCACCTCTTTCAGAATTTTCCACAGTTTATTGTGATCCAAACAGTCAAAGGCTTTGGCATAATCAATAAAGCAGAAATAGGTGTTTTTCTGGAATGCTCTTGCTTTTTCCATGATCCAGAGGATGTTGGCAATTTGATCTCTGGTTCCTCTGCCTTTTCTAAAACCAGCTTGTACATCTGGAAGTTCACGGTTCACGTATTACTGAAGCCTGGCTTGGAGAATTTTGAGCATTACTTTAGTAGCGTGTGAGATGAGTGCAATTGTGTGGTAGTTTGAGCATTCTTTGGCATTGCCTTTCTTTGGGATTGGAATGAAAACTGACCTTTTCCAGTCCTGTGGCCACCGCTGAGTTTTCCAAATTTGCTGACATATTTAGTGCAGCACTTTCATAGCATCATCTTCTAGGGTTTGAAATAGTTCAACTGGAAGTCTATCACCTCCACTAGCTTTGTTCGTAGTGATGGTTCCTAAGGCCCACTTGACTTCACATTCCAGGATGTCTGGCTCTAGGTGAATGATCACATCATCGTGATTATCTGGGTCGTGAAGATCTTTTTTGTACAGGTCTTCTGTGTATTCTTGCCACCTCTTCTTAATATCTTCTGTTTCTGTTAGATCCATACCACTTCTGTCCTTTATTGAGCCCATCTTTGCATGAAATGTTCCCTTGGTATCTCTAATTTTTTTTGAAGAGATTGCTAGTCTTTCCCATTCTATTCTTTTCCTCTATTTCTTTGCATTGATCACTGAGGAAGGCTTTCTTATCTCTCCTTGCTATTCTTTGGAACTCTGCATTCAAATGGGAATATCTTTCCTTTTCTCCTTTGCTTTTCACTTCTCTTCTTTTCACAGCTATTTGTAAGGCCTTCTCAGACAGCCATTTTGCTTTTTTGCATTTCTTTTTCTTGGGTATGGTCTTGATCCCTGTCTCCTATACAATGTCACGAACCTCTGTCCATAGTTCATCAGGCACTCTGTCTATCAGATCTAGTCCCTTAAATGTATTTCTCACTTCCACTGGATAATCATAAGGGATTTGATTTAGGTCAAACCTGAATGGTCTAGTGGTTTCCCCCATTTTCTTCAATTTAAGTCTGAATTTGGCAATAAGGAGTTCATGATCTGAGCCACAGTCTGATCCCGGTCTTGTTTTTGCTGACTGTATAGAGCTTCTTCATCTTTGGCTTTAAAATACTAATCAAGACTAATTTTCAAAAATGTAATTTCAGTGTTAAAATTAATTATGACTAAGCCTTGTGTGGGTGACTCCAACTACTTTTTCTGTCTTCCTTCCTTTTCTTTTTGAAATTTTTATCTTCTAAAGAAATATATTAATAGTATATCCAAAATTTAAAGTTACTGTAAATCTATTTTTCTTCTGTTAAATCCTTTTATAGGAAAGTTCCAAAAAGAATTTGGAGGCATCAGGGAGAGACAGCCTAGATTTTTTTCTAATTCTAGCACCATAATATAAAAAGATAATTAATTGTCTAGTGATTTAGAGAGAGAGTGACAGCAAGAGAAAAAAGAAAGAGGAAGAGAGAAGTACAAATGAAGAGACAGAAAAGCAGATACAGAATTACAGAATGTAGCTTGGGTATTTTAAATTGGTTTTGCTTTCCTTGTTGAGTCATAAAAATAAGAAAGACTTTTAAAAGATCATTAAATGTTTTGGTTTTCCAACTATGATACTTCTATATACAAGAAAACATTGATTCATGTTGAGGTTTGACAGAGAACAGCAAAATTCTGTAAAGCAATTATCGTTCAATAAAACATAAATTACTTTTAAAATATAGTGGGGAACTAGAAACAAAAATTTTAAATCCATTCAAGCTAGGAAGTAAAAATGAAAAAAAAATTATTTGGAATAAGAAAAATTAAATAATAACGCTTTATCCACCTGTCCAAGTCTCTTCCACGGGTACTTCCCAATAATTGTAAATTTGACAAAGAAAAGTAACCTGATGTAACCTAACCCTAACCCAAAATTTTTTTCTTAATCAGATTTCTGATTTCCATATGCCCCTTATTAATTTTTCAAACATTTTAAGGTTGTGTATTAATTAACAAAAGTTACACAAAGGCATAACATTAAGAAAAGCATGTACAATATGTTGATATATTGAAAATGTTGTTTGGTCACTAAGTCATATTCAACTCTTTGTGACCCCATGGACTGCAGCACACCAGACTTCCCTGTCCTTCAGTATCTTCTGGCCAAGGCTGAAATTCTCATATGCCTTTTTTTTAAATTCTAATGGCAACAACGTTCCCCTGGGACTTGCAAAGGAGAGGACACTGAAGATTAGACTCACCACTTGTGAGTGAATAATTTTGCATCCTGGTCTGGCACATTTTTTCCCTCTTTATTTGATCTTGCCTCAGTTAGAAGTGACTGACAAAACAATCTTAATTGAAAATAGGCTGAAGGAAGCATTTTCTGAACGTGGAGTCCAAACTGCGGACAGGAACATGGGGAGTCAAATCATAAAACTGAAGAACATGAGTGCAGAGAGATCAATAAAGTGAGGCAAAAGAAAAGAAAGGGACAGGAGTGCAAGAGCAAAGTGATGGTTAAAAGTTCACCTGTGCAGAAATCAAACTATATACAGGCAGGAGAGCAGTTTCTAAAAGGATTATGGTATTAAGGAAGGAGATCTAGGTAGGAACCATCTATAAGAGAACTGAAATGGAGGATAAAAGAATCCAGAAAATTTCAGTCCCTAGGAAATCAGGATGCCAGGAAGACCAGGTAGATGATCTATTTGAAACTGAGCAGGTAAATGAGTATGTTTGGATTTTATATATTCCCTTCATCCAAGGAGGACTGCTCTCAAAGTAGGGGTAGAGCCAAAATAATAAGTAATTATTTCAGGTCCTGAGTCTGCAGGTTTGAGAGTTACAGGAGCAAGAAGTCTAACAGATAATTAATATAATGCTATATTCTCCACTTTTT
Source organism: Bubalus kerabau (assembly GCF_029407905.1). NCBI lineage: Eukaryota > Metazoa > Chordata > Mammalia > Artiodactyla > Bovidae > Bubalus > Bubalus kerabau. Next base: position 22,584,437 of record NC_073641.1, read on the forward strand.
CTTTTTTACATTTTCTTTTCCATATACTCAGATACTCTCAATGTCTTCTTTTAATCCATTCCCCAAATGAACTATAAATTAGATAATCAGAATTAAATAACATGTTAACACAAATGTAACACATGTCCTCTCCTATGATTTCCTGCTATTTCCATTACCAAACCCCATGAGCTGTCCACCATCTAGTGACATGCATGCTCCCGAGTCCCCTGGTAGCTGAGCTGTTGTGGCCATGCATCTTCTAAACTGTAACAGAAGAGTTATTTCATTTTCCTTTCTGTGTAAGGAAAGAAGAGATACAGTATGTTCTAGCGTGCAGCCTCAGGGGCTCGGGTAGGAAGTCAGGGAGAATCTGAGGATGTGCAAACCCTGGTCCTGAGAGTACCAGTCAAGATACGGAGGATGACAGGTTCAGATGCAATTAGTCTGATTTTGATTCCTAGGATGACAATTCAGTGCCTGACTAAGAAAATAGCCAATTCTCTAGAAACCATCCCCATCAAACACAGAGATCTGTTTTGCATGCTAGATGATATAGCTTTTTTTAAAAAAGTATTTTCTTGGAGGCAGGAGCAACCTTTAAAAGGCTTTCCTTGAACTGTTGCACCTAGATTAAGATGTATTCATTTGGAAAGCTTCTGTTAAGGATGGATTGCAAGCACCCCATATAACTGATCCCATGTTTGACAAAACAAGATGTTCTTTCTTATGCATTTGACCATAAGCTGGTCATCTGGTCATTTTCATACCACACTTCCTCCTCTGTCCTTAGGAAAACTAGAGAAAATTGATCACCTTCACACACATACCAGTATTCCAGGGTTATGTCTCCAGGAGAGATGGCTCAGATGGCTCCTCCCTTCAACTCATAAACGTAGAGACAACAAATTTCCTTGTCACCTCTCGGAGCGCTCATATAAACTGTCCCCCTTACTGTGGGTACCCAAATAGAACTGAATTCATCAATGTACTTTTACCAAAAAGTGTTGCTCTTTTGTATAAATGCTGTTCTTTCCTATCTTTATCCCTGATACTTCAGTTTAGCTACAAGTCTTGGTCTTAAATAACTTTTCCATCTGCAGTGACGATCAACAACCTCTAATATATTGTTACGAAGCTCGAGTTTCTACCCACTGCCATGGGAAGGAAGTCTAAAAAGGGGTAAACCCAAGTTTTGTAAGACCTGGGGTTCATGCAATTTGTGGGTGCCCTGGCATATTAGAGAATGCGCAGTGCTCCTCAAGGGGTCAGAGAGACACACTCCTCAGAGGTAACAGTGGGGCAGTCTCACTTCTTTATCTTATATCAACAGGGGAAAGTCTCAGAATAACAATGCACACCTTTCTGAGACTGGATGTTGACCTTTTTACTGGGTCCAAATAATGAAGAGTGATAAGAACTAACCTTTACTGAGTTACTATCTATAAGGTGCTATGTTAAGTGATATAGTACACATTTCTTATTATTGATAAACATATTATGAGATAGATATCCTAACTGTGCCCATTTTACAGATGCAGTAACTGGGCCCGAGAGAGGCTAGGAAGCCATGACTCAGGATTTACCAGTTTGCCATCAGGGCCTGTTCCCCTAACCAGACTGCTTCCCTGGCTCCTGAGAAGCAGAGGCTCTTGCAGCAGATCTGCTTTCTCTGTGTAATACTGAAACAATGGAGGGAAGACATTATGAGATTATGAGAACTGGAAATAGGTGGATAAAATTAGGAGTACAACCAAATAGACTTGACAATCAAATATCCATAGAGTAAATGAGCATGATCAGGACTCTGATAAGACATAACCACACTCATTCATGTACTCAACATGTGTGCTGATGTCTCCCGTGTGCCAGCCATCATGGGCGCTGAGACTCCTGAGTTGAATAATTCATGGTCTATTATGCTCAGAGAAGCTCATAATTTAGGGAAAGAAAGTAAAACAAACTAAATGACAGATTGTTCGGGTAAGTATCAGTTACTAATATGACTTTTAACAGAAAGTTTTATCTCTTGCTCTTATCTTGATTTGTTCCACATTTGGAAAAAGTATCTACCAAATACTTTCCCTTGCACTCCTGAGTCTTCATCATTCAAATATACAGATGAAAAGATCAGGATCCTGGAAGAACCCCCTGGGGTGAGATGGCCTATGCCAGTGCTCTCCCTTCCACTTTCCTTCCCATCACCTAGTTTACAGAGCCCCTGGACTCGTTTCGTAAGAGCTGCCACATCCCAGGGGGCATACCTCATTGACAGAGTCAGTGAGAGATGTATCTTTGTCTTCCCCAGACCCCCATTCTAAAAGATACATGGAGTAGTGGTTTTTCAGGTTTCATTCTCCCTGCCTTCATCTCAGTAGGGGTTAGGAAGTTGAAGAGATGGACTCTGGGTGTCCCACTTGCTTAAAACAGGTCAGTTTCCTCCAGTCTCTAGGATTCTGCACATTCCAGCCTTTAAAAAATGACTCTATATCCTAAAAATATTTAACAATCACTGTGGCGAATGATAGAGTTTGAGGAAACAAACCTCTCTTTGAGATAAGAGAATGGGATCTCAATGGGAACCTTTCCATTTTAATTCACAGTATATTCTGAAACACAGAATAAAACAAACCCCAAAAAATGAGCTAATGGAGAATAGAGAAAGAGTATGTTTAACCCTCGGTCTCTAAGGATGCATCAAATAGCAGGGAAAGAAAGGAATGAGGAGCAAAGTTAACAACCAGTGGGGAGTGGGACTATATTTAATCCTGAACTGTAGAAAGGATGACAGGCAGACAGGGAAAGAAAAGAGGATGAATAAGCAGGTAAACTCATTGTCAGGTAGAGTATATTGGAGACCCTGAAGCTGTGATGATATTCTTCCAGGCACCAACATCCCCTGTTTCTAGCCACTCCAAAGTATAGGCCTCCAGCAGAAAGCCACATCTGAGTCAACCTAAGGCTGTTCTGCTCCAGAAATCAGAAGATCAGACCTGAGTATCTAAGTTTACCCCTCCCTGGATCTATCCTTGATCTCAGCAGACTAACATAGACCTACCTCCCATTCTGCACGAGCAGACACAATGTGACAGGAGTTAGTCCACTTGAGTGGAATCTGTTCCTTAGAGAAGCAGTTATCAAACTTTATTGCATCAGACTCATCTGAGAAGCTTGTTAGAAATCCAGATTCCCTGGCTGTCTCTCAGAGTGATTCTGATTCAGTGGGCTCAGAACCTACATTTTCAACAAATTCTGCAAAGAATTCTGACAAGGGCAAGCCTTTGAGGACTATGTCTCTGGAGAGACTGTGGTTCCTGGGCTAAAATCATTGACTAGACACTCCTCTGGGTAATAATGGTGCTCAAAAACACCAGGCCCCTGCTTTATACAGCCTTCTCTGTTTACTTTCATATGTGTTTTTCTATAATATTCTGAGATTAACCCATCTGCAAATTTGAGAGCCTCTCAACTATAGATGCCTTTATGTTGTCAAAGCAGAGACATTACTTTGCCAACAAAGGTCCGTCTAGTCAAAGCTATGGTTTTTCCAGTGGTCATGTATGGATGTGAGAGTTGGACTGTGAAGAAAGCTGAGTGCCAAAGAATTGATGCTTTTGAACTGTGGTGTTGGAGAAGACTCTTGAGAGTCCCTTGGACTGCAAGGAGATACAACCAGTCCATTCTAAAGGAGATCAGTCCTAGGTGTTCTTTGGAAGGAATGATACTAAAGCTGAAACTCCAGTACTTTGGCCACCTCATGCGAAGAGTTGACTCATTGGAAAAGACTCTGATGCTGGGAGGGATTGGGGGCAGGAGGAGAAGGGGATGACAGAGGATGAGATGGCTGGATGGCATCACTGACTCAATGGACATGAGTTTGGGTGAACTCCAGGAGTTGGTGATGGACAGGGAGGCCTGGCGTGCTGCAATTCATGGGGTCGCAAAGAGTTGGACACGACTGAGCGACTGAACTGAACTGAGTAGGTACTATCAACAATGCTAGGCAAAAATGTATAAGAAGGTCTTGATTTTCACCAGTCCCTGAGTAAGAGACCTCGGTTCTTCCATCCAGTTTCAGCCCTTGACATCTATTAATATGTTACTACAAAACTTAATTTAGAATTTTACTCTCAGAACCAGACCTACAGACTTTGCTACAGCATTCACAGAAGCATGCCATAGAGCAAAATAGAAAAACACTTTCAATTTTCACTTTCTTGTTTCCAACTGACTATAAATTTGTGGAGAATTAAAGAGTAGAGATGAAATCTGAGCTAATTTTGACCCAGAGGTTAATTGCTTTGCAAAATCTGAAGGGAAAAAGAAGTCATTTCTTAAAAGAGGAGGATGGATCTACTAGCTAAAATAAAATGAAATGATTTATATCTGCACATTACCTTCCTCAACTACCATATAAGGGCAATGATGTACCTTAAGAGTTTGGGTCAGCCTTTCACACAAGTGGTACAAGTTGAGGAGGCCAGGGAAGGTGGCCCTACGTGACACCCACTGCTGTAAGTTTCTTTGGTTAATAAGTTAATATCCTTAGGATATTTCAGATATGAGTCTATCAGTTATGCATAATTTAGTGTAAATTAATATTTAGCCTCTGATAACTTTGAAAAGATTAGGATTCCAAAATCCAGGAGGCTTCTTTCACCAGCAATGCTCCCTCTGAGAATTATGCCTCTGAGAAAAAAGGCCTCTCTATTTAGTAGTACAGTTAGTAAATTAAGTAGGAGTTGGGAGAGAATTTGCCACACTTGTCACCTGCCTCCCTTCCCAGAATGGGGGCGAAGTTCTTGCTCCAGTGAGTTTGATTTGAGCGGGACTTACTTTCCAGTATTTTGCTCTTGATATTGCCATAAATAGCTAGGTGTGAAAGACGTCGGTTTGTGCTTTCATTTACTCCTTCTCTCATTCAGATATTACTGAAAAATAACTTCCTTCTAGTTCAGCCTTTGTCTGCAAAGGCTTGCACTCTTTGCTTTAAGCTTTAAACTTGTCTTCTGCAAAAGAAGATCTCTTTATTTTATCTAACAGCAAATGGGAGTAGAAGGCAGTGCCATGTGCTGTGTGCCATGTGCTAAGCTGCATCAGTTGTGTCCAATTTCTTTGCGACCCTATGGACTATAGCCCACCAGGCTCCTCTGTCCATGGTGATTCTCCAGACAAGAATACTGGAGTGGGTTGTCACGCCCTCCTCCAGGGGATCTTCCTGACCCAGGGTTCAAACCCTCATCTTTTATGTCTCCTGCATTGCAGGTGGGTTCTTTATCACTAGCACCACCTGGGAAGCCCAGTACCTCTCTATAAAGGTGTACCCTTTAAAATATGTGTCAACAATGCCATAGTTTTTGAATGATATTAATAATTTATTTGAGAACTAAAGCAGCTGTACTCAAATTATGGCCTGGGGGCCCCCAAGTCCCTTCAGAAGATCTCTGAGTTAAAAATTACTTTAAAATAATACTAAACTATTATATGTCCTTTTCATTCTCATTCTTTCATGAGTGTTCAATGGAGATTTCCAGAGGTAACAGGTTACATGACATGTGACATAGCAAAAGACTGAATGAGGAAGCAGATATCAGAATCCAGCTGTCCTCTATGAAGTCAGACATTAAACAGATTTGCAGAAATACAAAACAATATTACTCTTCTCACTATTTTTTTGTTTTTCAAAATGTAGTCCTTTTCATCAAAAGTATATAATTTATTTTTGCATGCAATGTGTTTATTATTGTTATTTTAAATAAACTAGTAAATTTTTCCAGTTTTCACTTCTGGTACAGTAAATTATCAATAGATAAAACCCACATATACACAAGTTCTTTGGGGTCTTCAATAATTTTCAAAGATACAAATGGGCCCTCAAATTAAGAGAACACTATATAAGACATATTATACATAATACATTATTCTTCAAAACCACCCTATAACGCAAATATTTTTATCCTTATTTTATAGAAAATGAAACCAAGACATAGGAAAGTAAATAATTTGCCTAGAATCAAATCATCAGACACCAAAGCTCATTATTTCTCCTCATGCTCTCTTGCTCCTCTTATTAAATCTGGCCTTATGATTGGCTACTCGTGAGACTGAGTATAGAAATGGACAATGGGCAGACCATATATAAAAATAAAACTTTGACCCACAACCTGTAGCAACCTGCCAGGAAACCAGCCCACTTATCTCCAATAAACAATCCAGGATGCCAGCCTGCTATTAGACTTGCAGGAAACTAGATTGCTATCTCTAGTGATGATCCAAGAAGCTATTAATAAATAAAAAGTTTTATAAACAACGGATTCAAAAGAGTCAGGACTTATTAATAACTGAAAGCTTCTTCTAAATTTTGTCCCCACTTCCAACTTAGGGTCAATCAGAAACAGCTAACTATGCATGCCTAGCCAATCAGAAAGAAGCTGTTCCCCTAGTTATCCCACCTACAACTTCCCCTGCCAAGAACTTTCACTCAGGAGATCACCTGATGCCTTCCTTTTTCTCTCCTAGAAGGCTTTTCCACTCCTCTTTCAGCCTTTCAGTCTCTGCCAGAATACAAGTTAATAGTGGCTGGCTCCTCAGCTACATCAAGTTCAGCATAAAGAGCCTTTGCTTTTCTCATTTAGTTGTTCTTCCTTTACTTCCACACTTGTTTCTGTACCATTATCCGGTAAGTCATCAGAAGACAGGAAGCTTAAAAACTCTTGGCTCCCTCACCTCCAGAGTCTAGCATTTCATACAGTACAGAGTGATCATTCATAATCATCTGGTCATTTAAGACAAAGCCATCCTGGGGCTTGTTTGACTAAAACAGGGCGACTACCTGGTTATCTGGCTGTTCACTCCACACCATCCAGCCTAGTGGGGTTATACCACACAAACCCCCCATCACTGATGTCCAGACATTTGGCCTTCCGAGACCTAAATAATATTAATAATTGTGAAAAATGAAAATTTTCAATCTAAAATGAAACCAAAAGGCATAAAATGAAAAATTTTATGCATGTGTCCTCAGGAAAACAAACCTTAAGGGCTGAGAGGCTGATTTCTGGTAAATGATAATATTGAAATTTTCTTAAATGATAATGAATTGGTTAAGGGCTGCCGCATATCAACCCTGGAAAGTTTTGTTCATAGTTTCCAGACACATGAACAAGATATGGGTTGGTCTCACAAAATAAGCTGAATTGAGTTTTGACTGTATGGCTGGATTGATTTTGACTGCTAAGGGAATTTTCAAAGTTGACCTTCATTTGTTTTTTATTTCAACAGGCTCTAACTGAACCCCTCCAGCTTGACCTTCCCTACCCATAAAGAAACCCACCCAGTGCCTCAAAGCAGCCTGTGATGTGCTAGAGTTTACATGTCCCAAAGTGTAATTCCTCTGTTATTCCTTCATAAACTCACTTTTGAACAATGGAGTTTGCATTAGTTTACCTCTTCATTTAGGTCAGAATAATAAATAAATACAAATGGGCAACTGACAGAGAACTGCCATATTTTCCCCTCATCTTTTCAGAGATTAGATAAAAGTTTCACTGGTATTTTTACTTTCTATGCAGACATTCACTCATATTTGAGTGAAAATTAATTTATCTTTTAAAGAAGCAGACCTTAATGGCCATATATGTACTTATAGTGCTAACTCATTAGCAGTATCTTGAGTGTTTGATAGAATTATTTAGAAACTGCCCATTGATACAGTTAGGGAGGACCATGTGGTCAGTCAAGGCAAAACAAAAGTTGTGAAATGTTCCATATTATTCAAATTCTCATGGGTATGAATATAAGAAGCATATGCCATATAATATCTATGATTCAAGTTCTCTAAAATGTTTATTTGGGCTGTCTGCCTTTTTATTTGATAACTGAAAGGTTTTATATAGAAATATAAGACACTACCTTCTTCATTGTGCAGAATATATGCCTTCACCTTTCCAGATCCCCTCTTTACCCAATTCCATCCTGCTCTGTGGTCCAGGGAGCTAATTTTTATGAATCGCTAAAACAGAGTTCCCTTGATGGTAGGCTAAGCCAATAAGCAGCACAGGTAAAAGGTCAGGGGTCAATAGGACTGAGACATCTGGACATTTCTTCCCTTGGCCCCTTCTCTGCAGAGTCATTGACAGGCAGAAGCCTTGGTCTTTTAGAAGAACACAGCCCCTCCTCCACCCACTCCCAGAGCTACAGCTACAGCTCTCTCCTGGTCCTCATTCCCTTCACTCCAAGGGTGGCAAGAACTCTGAGTCTGCACCTCCCCCTTCTTGCGTCCCCAAACTCTGTACATACTTTAGTAAAAATCTTAAATCTCCTAAATTATCCAGTGCATTTCTCTCTCAAACCCTGTTGATACTTTCACTCCTTCAATTTAAAAAAATTTTATGTCTCCCTTCTACTTTTAGTTTATACTCCATGGTTTTGCACCTGATACTTTACAGATGTTCTAGGATTGATTTAGTTGTTTTCAAAGACTGGAAACTTCTTGAACATGGAAACCTTGCCTTTTACTTCTCTGTATCCATCAATGGGTTGAGTAAAGTCATTTTTCTGTCAACTGATGCTCACACTTGCTATTTCTTTTATCTTGCTGGTTGAGTTGTCATAGTGGCTATGCTCAGGACTAGTAAATTCATGTTTTTAGAGCAAAAGCAGGAGGAAAAAAAAATCATAACGCTGAAAATAAGAACTATCTAGCTGGAGAAATGCTGCAGTTTTCTCTTAAATCTTACTTGAGAAAAAATGCAAAGCAATTAAATGCTTCATTTGTACTCAGATTTAAGCTGTGTTTATATAATATCAGAACAACTGGTCAGTTCAGTATCACTTCAAACAAATCAACAGGAAAAATGAGTGACTTGGTGACACAGACACAGTCCACATCTTAGATCAGAGGCTGCCGGTATTACCGGTATAATTTCCTAAGGAAATTATATCCCAGTATTTTAATAACAGCTCTCCATGGATCTAATGATTTATAATTGTTTTGTTACAGGGCAGGACATCAATTTTATGAGCATTTAATAAATAGGCTTGTGGGCTTGCCTTTCCTGTACAGTTGATGGCTCAGTCTAAATGCACAGATGGCTTCAAAACACCAAGAAACATCTCAACAACACAGCTGACTACACTTGGGCAGATAAACATTTACCAGTGGCTACAGAGAGGAACCCAGGTGTCCAGAAGACATTTCATCTTGTCAGTGTGCCTGTATATTTCATTACCATGTCAAGATACCAAAATAAAGCTCTTCATATAAATATCTGCCTACATTAGAAATGGTGATTTATGGCCCCCCGCACAGTTCTAGAAAGTGTGGCATTAGGTAGGTAGGTAAGGTCAACATCGGTAAAATGCAGGAGACAGAGAAAGAAAAATGACATGCTATGTGTTGGCACTATGCTAAGAACTTCATAAATATGTTATTAAATCTTTACAAAGAGATTGTAAGCAACACACTCAGATCTGCTAACCACTCGTTAGCTATTTGACCTTGGTCAAGTTATCCACTCTCATGCTTCAGTTTACCTATCTGTGAACCAAAGCTAAGAACAGCAAATATTCCATCCTTCTTCTGATACTGTTTTGCATTTATCAGATTGTTCTGATTATTCCTCCATAGGACTATCATAACCTATAATTTTTTTTATTTTACTTTCAACCTCAAATTCCTTCACTGTGTCTGGCACATAGTAAAAACTCCATAAATGTCAATCTAGTGAATTAATGAATGAACAATTGCTTTTCATTTGTCAGTTCTTAGCTTAGATATATAGATGTTCTCGGGAAACCTTCCCAGAGTCCTCAAGACCAAGTTAGGCATCTTTCCTGGCAGCCCTGTGCCCCTGCCTCCTGAGAATTTATCACAGGAGGTGAAATCTGTCTTCTTACATCTATCATCTCATTAGACGGTTGCCTCCTAATGGCCAACTCTGTGCATCCTTCACTACTGTACCCCCACCAACTAGTACAGTGCTTGGCACACAGTAGGCATCCAACAAATATTTGGTTTGATTAAATTACTAGACTGGATACAAAAGTCTGAAGGTTGGTACACTATTTACAAAAGAAAACTAACATTTATTGTCAGTTTTGCACCTAGTATTGAGCTGGGTATAAGTATTTATTATAGCAAATATTAGCAACTAAGACGTAGGGGTTATTTTCTCTCATTTCACAAACAAGTAAATGTTGGCACAGGGAAGTTAGTGCTTGAGGTCACGTAGCTAGTGAGAGCAGGGTCCGTATTTGAATCACAAACTCCCTGCCCCTTGGTGGCACACACTTAGTGATCCATGGGGTGATCTTTTCTTCCATATTTGTTTTCCTGTTTTCCTGCATGGGTGGTAAGCTCTGCTAGTCCAGGAACAAAGTCTGTACCATCCTTTGTATTTTGTCAATACTGAGAAGAGACGTTTATACACAGCAGGATGGGGGAGTCACTGCTTCTGGCTGTCTGAAAGAGTGAATGTTTTCATGCATCTTGACATTTCACTCACAGTATCAGCTTCTTCTCAGGGGTGAAACTAAATCTTGCCTTTCTCAATATCCCAGGAAAAGCAGATGCTAAGTTAGAAGAAACGTGACAGGGGGAAAAGAGCATACAAATGACAGCACCAGGAATGGCCTTGGCAGCTGTCACTGGCTTCTGCAGTTCTCTTAAGGAATTCACCCAGGGAAAAAATGTTGGTTCCTTAGCCACAGATTAGAGGGTTGAACACCATCCTGAAATCAATGGTCAGGGTGACTAGGCTAGGCGAGCATCAAATGCAAAGACCGTAGTCATAATTCTTTTCCTGCAGGTATTTGTTCCATAAACTCAGATGCTTCCTTCCAAACACCCTATTTTTTATGCACACTCCCCAGCAGTGGAAATAGGCATTCCAGAAATGTGCGAGAAGTGAATGGAATGTGTTCCAGTCCCTCCTACTATGCAGATCTATGTGTTTTAAGCACAAAACAGATAAAGCACAACCTGCTCATGCTGGAAGACAGTAAGTTTCAAATAAATAACTGATTCCTTTCTCTAACTATAAATAATTTCTTGGAACAGGTAAGAAGGGAGTATAGAAAGATATAGAGCAATTACTTATTGTGGAAAAGGTACATGCTAGAGATTAATATATGTAAGATTAGAGGGAGTTGGAGAGAAGATGGTGAAGTAGAAGGACTTGAGCTCACCTCCTCTAACAAAACCACCAAGATCAGGACTAACTGCTTGCTGAACTGTGTCAACAAAAAAGACTGAAACCTATCAGAAGAAATATTCTCCACCCAAAAGCAAAGAAGCAGCCACAACAGGATGAAAAAAGGAGCACAATAAAATCAAATCCCATACCCACTAGATGGGTGACCTACAAACTGGAAAACAGTTAATCACACAGTTTCTCCCACAGAAGTGAGAGTTCTGAGCCCCACACGTGGCTCTTCAGCCTGGTGAGGCGGGGGGGGGGAGGTGCATGGCATCAGAAGGAATAGCCCCCAGAGAACCTGGCTGTGAAGGCCAATCAGGATTGATCGCATGAACCCCACAGGACTGGGTGAAACAGAAACTTCACATCTAGAGGGTACACACAAAGTATCGTGTGCACTGGAACCCAGAAAAAGAGCAGTGATATCATAGGATCCTGGGCCAGACTGACCTGTAGGTCTTGGAGGGCTTGCTGGTGAGACAGGTGCAGGTGTGACTCACTATGGGGACAGGAACACTGGTGGCGGAGGTGCCCGGAAGTACTCATTGGCATACTGGAGGCTGCCATTTTGACACAAATGCCTGGCACTACCCACAGCCTGTAAGCACTAGTGCCAGGACCCTTCAGGGCAAATAACCAGCAAGGAAGGAACAAAGCCCTACTAATAAGCAGACAAGCTGCCTAAAACCTTCCTGAGCCCCCAGTCACAACTAAACACACTTCTTGACATGTCTCTGTTAGGGGAAGCACACTGATTGACACCGTCCACCCTGGCCAGGCACCATAGTAACCATCCACATGAGTTGTTTTATAACAGGAGATCCTGATAAGGAATACGGAACTAATAAGCCTCTACCGACAGGAAGAGTTCAGGAAAGGTCGAAAGGAGACACTGCGTGTCTGTCCACTTCCCAGAATCCCTCTCGCTAGCCTCCACCTTGGCTGAGTGATGTGTGCGCCACCAGGAAAGACTCTGAATTAGAATGATTGGCCAAAGACCACCTGGAAACTAATCCCATCACCATGGGTTCCCTTACCCTACTGCTCTCCATCCGGGTGCCCTTTCCCAATAAAATCTCTTGGTTTGTCAGCATGTGTCTCCTCAGACAATTCTTTTCCAAGTGTTAGACAAGAGCCCAGTTTTGGGCCCTGGAAGGGGTCCCCTTTCCTGCAACAGCTCTGCCCACCAGAGAGACAAGACCCAGCTCCACACACCAGGGGGCAGGCACCAGTACCTCCTACCATGAAGCCTGCACAAGCCTCAGGATCAACTTCACCCATCAGGGTCAAGAGTCAGACACAAGAAGCAAGAGGAGCTACGATTCTGCAGTCTGTGGAAGGAGACCACAAGTGCAGAAAGTTAGACAAAATGAGACAACAGAGAAATGTGTTCCAGATGAAGGAACAAGATAAAAATCCAAAACAACAACTAAGTGAAGTGGAGACAAGCAATATACCCAGTAAAATATTTAGTATAATGATAGTAAAGATGATCCATATCCTGGAAAAAGAGGGGAGACAGAGACCAAGAAGATACAAGAAATATTTAACAAAGAGCTAGATGAGGGGTTTCCCTAGTGGCTCAGTGGTAAAGAATCCACCTGACAGTGCAGAACACAAGTTCGATCTCTGGTCTCACATGCCGCAGAGCTACTAAGCCCATGTGCCACAACTATTGAGCCTGTGCTCTAGAGCTGGGAGCTGCAACTACTAAGCCCAAGTGAGGGCAGTTACGGAAGTCCACACGCCTTAGAGTCCATGCTCCACAACAAGAGAAGCCACCGCAATAAGAAGCCTATGTACTACAATGAAGAGTAGCCCTGGTCTCCACAACTAGGGAAAGGCCCACACAAGAATAAAGATCCAGCACAGCCAAAAATAAGTAAATAAACAAAATTATATTAAAGAAGCGCTAGATGATATAAAGAATAAACAGATGAACAATGACTGAAATGAAAAGTATACTAGAAGGAATCAACAGAGTAAATGAAGCAGAATGGTAAAACTCAATGGCACAGTACAGAATAAAGGAAAAATAATGTAAAGAAAAAAGGACAGTTTAAGAGACCTCTGGGACAACATTAAACATGCAAACATTCTGAATAGGGGTCACAAAAGAAGAAAATAATGGGCTTGATAAAATATTTGAAGAGAGAATGGTGCAAAAACTTCCCTCACATGGGAAAGGAAACGTTCACTCAAGTCCAGGATATTCCCCATATAGGATAAACCCAGGGAGGAACATGCTGAGACACATATTAATCAAACTGTGAAAAGATAAAAACAAAGAGAAAATATTAAAAGCCACAAGGGAAAAAACAACAAGTCCCCATAAGGTTATCAGTTAATTTTTCAGCAAAAACTCTACAGGTCAGAAGGAAGTGGCATGATATATATAAAGTGATGAAAGGGGAAGACCTACAATGAAGAATACTCTACCTAACAAGGCTCTCATTCAGACTTGATGGAGAAATCAAAAGCTTTACAGACAAACAAAAGCTAAGAGATTTCAGCACTACCAAAACAGCTTTACAAAAAATGCTAAAGGAACTTCTCTAGGCAGAAAAGAAAAAGACACAAGTAGAAAACAAAAAAATTACAAATGGGAAGGCTGGCCAATAAAGGCAAATATACAGTAAAGGTAGGAAATCATCAACACAGAAATATGATACCAAAACCAATGATCATAAGAAGACAAGAGTACAAATGCAGACTGTAGTAAATGCTTTGGAAATTAAAAGATCAGTAATTTAAAACAATCTTATACAGATACAGTCTGCTATATCAAATCCTCATGGTTACCACAAACTGTAAGTCTATAAAAGACACAAAAAAGCAAAGCAATCTAGTCATCTAATCACAAGAGAAGAGAACAAAAGAGGAAGGGAAGAAAAAAGACCTACAAAACAAATCCAAAACAGCAATAAGAATATACATATCATTAATTACCTTAAATGTAAATGGATTAAATGCCTCAACTAAAAGACACAGACTGGCTAAAATGAACACAAAAATAAGATCCATACATTAATACATACTGTTTACAAGAGACCCACTTCAGATCTAGGGATGCATACAGATTGAAAGTGTGAGGATGAAAAGGTATTCCATGCAAATGGAAATCAAAAGAAAGCTGAAGAAGTGACACTCATATCAGACAAAATAGGCTTTAAAATAAAGGTTGTTAAAAGAGACAAGAAGAACACTCCATAATGATCAAGGGATCAATCAAGGAAGATACAACAATTGTAAATATATATGCACCCAGCATAAGAGCAGCTCAATACATATGGCAAATACTAACAGTCATAAAAGGAAAAATCGACAGTAACAAAATAATTGTGGGGGATTCTAACATTCCACTTACATCAATGGACAAGCCATCAAGACAGAAAATCATTAAGGAATTAGATGGACCTATCTGTTGTTTATAGAGCATTAGATCAGGTTGATCTAAAGCTCTATAAATATTAAGTCAGATGGACTTAATTGATATTTATAGAGCATTCAATCCAAAAGCAGCAGAATATACATTCTCAGATCCATTTGGAACATTCTCTAGGATCAGTTCAGTTCGGTGGCTAAGTTGTGTCCAACTCTTTGCAACCCCATGGACTGCAGCACGCTAGGCTTCCCTGTCCTTCACCAACTCCCAGAGTTTCCACAAATTCATGTCCATTGAGTCAGTGATGCCATCCAACCATCTCAACCTCTATCATCTTCTTCTTCTCCTGCCCTCAATCTTTCCCAGCATCAGGATCTTTTCCAATGAGTCTGCCTATCGCATCAGGTGGCCAAAATATTATAGCTTTGGCTTCAGCATCAGTTTATATTCAGGGTTGATTTCCTTTAGGATTGACTGGTTGTATCTCCTTGCTGTTCAAGGGACTCTCAAGAGTCTTCTAAACCATCAATTCTTTGGCACTCAGCCTTCATTATGGTCCAACTCTCACATCCATACACAATTACTGTAAAAACCATAGCTTTGACTATACAGACCTTTATCAGCAAAGTAATGTCTCTGCTTTTTAATATGTTGTCTAGATTTGTCATAGCTCTTCTTCCAAGGAGCAAGCATCTTTTAATTTCATGGCTGTAGTCACTGTCTGCAATGATTTTGGAGCCCAAGAAAATAAAATCTGTCATTGTTTCCACTTTTTCCCCTCTATTTTCTTCATCTATTAAACACGGCTAACAGGAATAACCACATTCCTTCATGGGGTTTGGCAAAAAATACTTTCTAAAATGCACACAAAGTGCTTACTTTGTGGGTCCACACTGGGTTCATTAAAGTGATGCTCTTATCAGTTGTATCATCAAATTTTCGGGAAAATCTTAAAGATCTTTTCCTGACCCCAACTCTTGAAGTCTCTAAATTTTGAGAACCAAAAATGCACTGAGTCTGTAGTGAGAATGGTTGAAACCACAAGCATTTGTCAGAGTGGAATTAATGACATAAAGCCACCCCTGGGGCTCTAGGAACCTGTCTGCTGTATTAAGCATGTCTTTTACTTCCCTTGTGGCTCAGCTGGTAAAGAATCCACCTGCAAAATTGAACCCTGGGTCCAATCCCTGGGTTAGGACGATCCCCTGGAGAAGGTAAAGGCTACCCATTCCAGTATTCTGGCCTAGAGAATTCCATGGACTGTATAGCCCATGGGGCCGCAAAGAGTCAGACAAGACTGAGCAACTTTCACATTCACTTTTCTTTCTGTATTCAGATGCTTTGACAGCTGGGGCTTGTGAATCCTGGAGGGACTGCCCTGCTCAGTTAGTTAACTCTGAGAGACAGTAAACAACTCACTGGAACTCACTTTTCAATGCAAACCATCAATACAGAGCTCACAGGGCAAACACCCCAGTCCTGGGTTCTCACACTGGGCTACTATCCCCCTGGCCTAATCACTCCAGAGCCAAACAGGCATCTGATGACTTAGGAAAGCCACTAAGCCCCAGAGCCTGCTGTAGGAATTCAAACTAACCAGTCCTCAGCCTGCTTACATGCTTTATACAGAAACCACAATACAGGCTGTCCTCCCATTCCCTTCTGCCTCCTGACCCACTCAGGGACTCCTCCTCGCTCCCAAGGGCCTTCCTCCGCAAGCCCATGTGTCCTTCTCTTAAAATCTTGGAGCATAACAAACTACTATTTCAATGGCAGTTGTTTCCTGATCTGTGGGCCTCAACACATCTAAATAACAATAAAACCTGTCTTTTAATATACCATCTTCCTCCAGGACTGAGCTGGGGAAGCAGGGTTTATATCTTCTCAGTTTACTCATCCATCTCCTGCATTAGATTTTGATAGAGACACCGCCTACATATATGGTTGCTGGATGGAAATCAGAATTCCCTTTCATTGCATATAGATCAGCAGCGCATGCTTGATGAGCAGATTCCATTTTCATGAAAAGGAAAAGGCACCCCTTCCTGGAGCTGAGCTCAGCTCAGCATGTGGCACTCTGGCTGGAGCGCAGTCGCACTTGAACCCTGGTTGGTGCCCTTTTCCAGTGCATAACATGTACATCTGCATGAGGCAGGCCTCCGATCACCATGAGGATGACTTTCTTACTAACTCAGGCTGGCCAGAGCTCAGAAATGAAGGAGGGAAGAAGACGGGGAACGGGGAAAGAGGGACAGAAAGGATAAGGAGTGGTGAGGTTGAGGGTAGGAAAAAGAGAATGCAAATGATAAAACGCCAGTTCTAATTAATAAGGAAACAGCTATCCCCTTTGTCTACCTGCCCCCTGCCCACTTTAAACCTACATCCTCCAATTTTTCAAGTCAAGTCTTTGACTAGTTGGAATCAACCTTGATTTCTGGACTTGAACAATGCAGACCTAACTTAAGGAGAAGTGCTTTCTTTCAGTAAAGGAACTTGCCTTTTATTCAGGGGAGCCACAAATTTAAACCCAGTTATCTACATAGTCTAGTTTCAAGAATTACCAGTATTCTTTATTTTGTAGATTGCTATAGACTTCGAAGTTCATACACTAATAATACAGACACTGAAAATAAATACAATACTAAGATATTCTTAATAATGGGTGTTGTATTATTTTTCAATCTTCTCACTGGGAGGAAATCCACTCTACAAAGCTTTTCCTGAAGCTAAACTACTTAAAACTTAAAAGCAAAATATTATAGACTCCAGCTGTGAAATATTTTACTGTATTTAAAGAAAAAAACCGATACACAATTGTTCTCCAATATATTCTTCATAGAATTAAATAAACACACAAAATAAAAGAACCAGCTCTAATACTTGAAGTCTCAAAAATTTTGAAAAAGTTTGACTTGAGAATCACAGAAATGATAATAAATTAAAATGCAACAAGAAATGTTAACATAGTGAAGGACAGAGGGATTCATAAAGATACTAAAGGAATGTAATCTAGTACAAATGAACCATGGTATGTCTGTAAACAAGTTTATTCCAAGGCAGTAATCAACTTCCACAAACAGGAGGTGTAATACATCCAGAAAGAAATGTCAATGTTTCTAGTAGCTGTTAAAATGTGTTCTTTAAATGTGGATCATTACAAATCCAATAATCTAGTCTGTGGTTTCAGAATCCCCCCACCCCACCTCACCCCACCCCACTGCACATACAAAAAAACCTACTCATGAAATTAAAAGACTCTTGCTTCTTTGGAGAAAAGCTATGTTTAACCTAGACAACATATTAAAAAGCAGAGACTTCACTTTGCCAACAAAGGTTTTTCCAGTAGTCACATATGGATGGATGTGAGAGATGGACCATAAAGAGGGCTGAGCGTCAAAGAATTGATGCTTTTGAACTGTGGTGCTGGAGAAGACTCTTGAGGGTCCCTTGAACAGCAAGGAGATCAAACCACTCAATCCTAAAGGAAATCAACCCTGAATATTCATTGGAGTGACTGATGTTGAAGCTGAAGCTCCAATACTTTGCCACCTGATGCGAAGAGCCAACACATTGGAAAAGACCCTGATGCTGGGAAAGATTGAAGGGAGGAGGAAAAGGGGGTGACAGGGGATGAAATGGTTGGAATACATTGCTGACTCTATGGACATGAGTCTGAGCAAACTCCGGGAGATAATGGAGGACAGGAAAGCCTGGCATGCTGCAGTCCATGGGGTCACAAAGAGTTGGACACAATTTAGTGACTGAACAGCAACAAATAAAAAACTGGGCAGTCTTACCATCCAGATTCTCTCCTGCTGACATTGTGGAGATACTCTAGCCTCAAGTTTGACATTCCTTTGCCTAATGGCAACCCTGGAAACCAGGTATAAGATGTATCACAATCGTCATAACACAGCACTTACTTGGTGTGTGAAATAGCAACCAGATTGGCTTAGCTAGAAAAAGACCTGGATTTTAGACTCTGCTCTGGCACTAACTGTAAGGTAAAGTCAAATCACTTCACCTCTCCATATATCTTCATTTCCTAACCTGGGAACAGTTCTATTTGTGGACAGTTTAGAGTGATCAGAATTACATGAATATCTATAGCTTTTCTTGGTAGAGATAATAATGAACTGGACTAATCCATGATGATTTTTATCGCTATGAAACAATTTTGGTTCTCTTCCTTTGAAATATATAATAGGCTATGATAGTGTAATAGAACAAGAAACACATATTTGGTCTTCTTCCTGGTTCCTGACACAGAGCTTCCATAATCCTTAGAATTTTCTAAGTGATGGGAATGAAAGGAGCATCTTTTATTATTCATAATAAGCCCCTTCCAGCCACCCAAGAGTTCATGCTAATGAGGTGACTCCTGGTTTACACCTACATAGCTTCAAAATGGGGGCTTATTACAACATTGTAAATTAACTATATTCCAATATAAAATAAAAAATAAAAAGAATAGGGGTTGACTGTCAGAAGAACAAACTATGTGATCAAAAAGTTGAAACTTTCAGCCCCAACCCTGACCTCTGGGAGGGGAGACAGGCTGAAGACTGAATTAATCACCAATGACCAAGGATTGCATCTGTCATGCCTATGTAAAGGGAGCTCCATAAAAATCCAAAAGGATGAGGTTTAGAGAGCTTTGGTGTCGGTGAATGTATTAAGGCACTGGGAGGGCGACACACCAGAGACTGCAGGATGCTGCACCCACCCTCCCCCACAAAAATTTGCGCTATGCTTCTCTTCTATCTGGTTGTTCCTGAGTTGTGTCCTTTATAATAAATTGGTAACAGTAAGTAAACTTTTCCTGAATTCTGTGAGCTGTTCTAGCAACTTATCAGCCCTGAGGGGTGGGGTTGTGGACCTGTCAATTTATAGCCTGTAGGTCAAAAGCACAGGGGCCCAGATTTGTGACGGGTGTCTGAAGTGGGGGATGGGAGGAGAAGGGATAGATTTGTGGAACTGATTCCTTTACTTGTGGGATCTCTGTGCTGCTGCTGCTGCTGCTAAGTCGCTTCAGTCGTGTCCGACTCTGTGCGACCCCATAGACGCAGCCCACCAGGCTCCTTCGTCCCTGCGATTCTCCAGGCAAGAACACTGGAGGGGGGTGCCATTTCCTTCTCCAACGCATGCAAGTGAAAAGTGAAAGTGAGGTTGCTCAGTCGTGTCCGACTCTTAGTGACCCCATGGACTATAGCCTACCAGGCTCCTCCATCCATGGGGTTTTCCAGGCAAGAGTACTAGAGTGGGGTGCCATTGCCTTCTCTGGGGATCTGTGCTAACTCTGGGTAATTAGTGTCAACATTGTATTAAATTACAGGACATCTCATTAGTATCTGCATAGAAATGAAGAATTCCTTGGTTTGGAAAACTCCCACATTTGGTTCCAGAAATGTTGCAAGTAGAAACAGATTATACACAGTACAGGCTAAGATAGTTGTGGACACCTTAATGAATCTTGCGAGTCCCTTGAACTGCAAGGAGATCCAACCAGTCCATTCTAAAGGAGACCAGTCCTGGCTGTTCATTGGAAGGACTGATGCTGAGGCTGAAACTCCAATACTTTGGCCACTTCATACGAAGAGTTGACTCATTGGAAAAGACCCTGATGTTGGGAGGAATTGGGGGCAGGAAGAGAAGGGGACGACAGAGGATGAGATGGCTGGATGGCATCACCGACTCGATGGACGTGAGTTTGAGTGAACTCTGGGAGTTGGTGATGGACAGGGAGGCCTGGCGTGCTGCGATTCATGGGGTCACAAAGAGTCAGACACGACTGAGC
Organism: Bubalus kerabau; assembly: GCF_029407905.1. NCBI lineage: Eukaryota > Metazoa > Chordata > Mammalia > Artiodactyla > Bovidae > Bubalus > Bubalus kerabau. The sequence goes on from NC_073641.1 coordinate 22,604,796, forward strand.
CACTGAACTAACTAACTCACTAATGAATTTGTTACATATTAATACAAGTGCATAAAAATACTATTAGCTGGGGAAAACAGATCACGTTTGACTACTAGCATATAAAATAGCAAACCATCAATGCCAGATACAGTCACAAATAAATAAAAAAAAACTGTATACAACTAATTATTTCCCATTATAGTTATATGAGTCTGAGTGAATTCCAGGAGTTGGTTATGGACAGGGAGGCCTGGTGTGCTGTGATTCATGGGGTTGCAAAGAGTCGGACATGACTGAGCGACTGAACTGAATTGAACTGATAGTTATAACAAAGCAAGAACCCCTAGAATTACTATTGGAATGTTTAGATTTAAGCAAGCTAGCCTGTTACTCTTTATCCTTTCTCCCTCTGCATGACTAAAGTCATTGAGATGGTCAAACTCTTTCAAAAACATGTTCTTCAGCATCCCAGGATACATTGTCTAAGATTCTATCACCTGTTTTGAGAACGTGTCTTAATTAGGGCAACATGGTGAAGAGGAACAAACCAAAGCATTAGAATTTGATAGACCTAGCCTGGAATCAACCCCTTGACATCTATGATCTTGGACAAGCTATTCAATTTGTCAGACATGACTTAGCAAGTGAACAATAACAAAAACCTTTAGGTTTCTTGTATAAAATAGGAGTAATAGTAGAGAGTTTGGTTGTTGTGGGAATTAGATATAAGGCATAGGTATATGTTCAATAAATGCTAGCCACATATAATATTTACACAGCTTGATATTTGCTTATAGACATACAATTACTCTATGAGTATTCATTTCTTTTCCCAACTATACTATAGGTTCAATGAGCCAAAATCTTTGCTTTTGAGTGGTTCACAATCTAGTAGACCAGTTGGAATAAGGTAGTGTCAAATCTATTTTCACACCCCCAGAATCATGGGCACGTTAAGAGTTCCCAGTGTCCCTAAGAGGAAGAAATAAGATTGTTTTGATCACAAAGAAAATAGTGGCCATCAGACTACCACTGTGACAGGAGAGAGCTAGGTGAAGGGTTCCTGGGTGGTTTATCCCTGAAGGGAGTGTGGGTGTCCACAGAATGGAGAATGAGGTCCCAGGCTGGACTGGGCTATGAAGAGAATTAGAAGTTTGGGGGAAATGGTGGATTATGGATGCATGTGTACACAGAAGTTGCTTCAATCGTGTCTGACTCTTTGTAACCCCATGAACTGTAGCCCACCAGGCCTCTTTGTCCATGGGGATTCTCCAGGCAAGAACACTGGAGTGGGTTGCCATGCCCTTCTCCAGGGGATCTTCCTGATCCAGCAATCAAACCCGCGTTTCCTGTGCAGGCAGATTCTTTAGCGCTGAGCCACTGAGGAAGCCTGGATTATGGATGAGTAGAGACAAATTTGAACATATTTTTATGTCAGGGGCTTTTTAGTGAAGTTAATGGAAACTGAGAAGCACGAGGAGGTTATCAGAGTAGAAGCAGTTCAGAGAGCCAAACTGGGCTTTGCAAGGCTCAGAAAAGAGCAACTTCCATGCAGAAGACCTGAACAGATGCAACTGAACTTCAGTGTACAGGAGTGAGCTCTGGCCTGGTACTATCACTGAGGGTTTTGAAATATTTTTGTAAGTATGAGATTATAATTCTCAAAAATATATTATTTGAAGGATATCTGTTTTATATTAAGGACACATGACTTTACATCTCTACAGAGCAATTCTTTCAAGAACCTAAATTGAGAAACTGCTAGAAATTATAGGATTGCACTTATACACCATGTTGGTGTTTTACCTAAACAATCACAACAACTGCCTTTAAACATTCCTAAAATTAATGGCAGGAGCTGCAGCCAGAGAAATGACAGTTCTTCCGTATTAGCAGAAAGAACACGGTCACAAAGGTAAGAGATGTGTAGTTACCAAATTAATTTTCAATTCACCAAAGTCCATGAAAACAAAGAGACCTTTCTTAGGCCTGGATCTGAAAGTTATCTCCACATAATAATCGGTAGCTTAAAGCTCAAAAGGAAGAGAATGTGAAGCAGTAAACACAGTTCTTTCCGTCTCCACAACCAGGGCTGCATGCTTCTAAAGAGGGATCCACCTACAAAAATATCTTTGGGAACCAGTAGAGCAAATGGAACTGGGTCTATTTTTCCAAGTTCTTTTCTGAGTTCTAATTAGACTTTGAAAACTCCATAATAAGAATAAGTAAAAAACTAACAATCTACTATAAGCTGCCTAAGAGGATATCTACCTGTATGTATACCTGCACCTTTGAATTTTATTCCTAAGAGCTTTAAGATATGAAAGGACATCTGCTATATTTATTATATATGGATATCTTAAGGGATCTTTCCTTTTAAAAAAAATTTAAATGCTTTACTCCAAGATTTGTCTTCCTTTCAGCTTTCCATATTTGAGGAGGCGAGCTTATCATCAGTCCTACAAATCAACCCTGGCAGCAGCAACAAATGTTAGTAGGTGTTGGAATTGTCTCAGAAGAAGACAGAAAGCTAAACTCTTGGGAAACATCCATCTATAGTTCAAATCCATCTGAGTGGCAGATGTACAAAAGAACAGAGAAAGGGGACCAAAACTCACAGTAAAAGCATTCTACCATGGTGCCCATACATTACATGATGTACAAAAAATACTACATAACTCTATTGGTATAGTCAATTTTTTTGTTACTTAATCTCTTATTTATTCCAAACCTGCTACCCATATGTACTTTTTCTTCTGTTTCTCGCTTGCTATTCTCCTCAGTTATCACAACAATTTAGTTAAGGAATCTCTGATCTTCTACAGGGGGTGAGGAGAGGCAGAAAGCCAGGCACACGGTCTCAAAACTTATTGAAGAACCTTCTCCTTAGGGAAAAACCCTATTTAAAATAAATACTTTATTTCATGTGTCTTGCCATGTTGGACTGTGTGGTAAACATAACTCTTGGCGCTGAAAACACAAGGTCTGAGGAGATTAAATAGACACTTTACAAAATTTAGCTGGAGCATTATGAAGGGACTAAACCTAAGCTTTCTCTATATTATGCTTTAAAATGACCAGGGCAGGCCGCTTCCTGTGAGCTGAAAAGGCTAGTTTCAGTTTGCCTATTTTGTGGATTAGAAAAGTGGCGGAGAAGGTCTCAGAGACGTGCTCCAGGTCACACAGACCGTACAAGACAGCACCAGACTTTCTACTGAGTGCTCCTTACCACACAGACAGACATTTGGATTTTCTTTCTTCTAAAGAGTCTTAAGAAGCATCAAGTGACAACAAGGTCTAATTCAGTCTCCACACCTTAGAGAGGCATCACTCTCTTGGCCTCTGACCTAGAATGTGCTATGGCAAAGAACCTGGCAAGGGAGGCTGACGGACCCCCGTGGGATCAGAACAAGGCAGAAAGCATTTGCCTCACACACATACATGGTCCACGTCCTAGGCTGAAGGATGCTGTTGGTTCAAAGTCACTTACCCAAATCTGAAGCTTAATTCTCTTTTCATTTTTGAATACAGTTTTGACTTTGAAATCGATCCCAACTGTGCTGACGAACGCAGATGTAAAGGAGTCATCTGCGTAACGGAAGAGAAAAGATGTCTTCCCCACGCTGCTATTGCCAATGATGAGCAGTTTGAACATGTAGTCAAAGTTCTGATCAGAGGAGTCTTTCTGGCCATACCTGGCATCTTGGGCAGAGGCCATCTGTGGGGAAAAAAACAAAAGAGGTGTGGATGAGTCTTCCATTTGCTATGAAGCTAGCAGCACGTTCATTATTGGCCTTGCCAGAAACAGATGTCAGACCACTTAGGAGACAAGTTGAGAGAGCTCCCCGGCCTTCCTCTGATGCTGGTATCCATGGCAATAATTCCCTGCTGAAAGACAGAAAAGCAAATCTTACGGCTCTTTCCAGCTGTGTTAGTGTTTGTCACTGCTCAGCATTCAGAACAAATCAAAGACACCAAAGGAGATGTAACATGAAAAGCGAAGCTATGAGGGCATGCAGATTCTGGAACTTTGTAATTCCAGTGACAGCAACACCAAAGTGGCTGAACAGCAGGGCGCTTTTTCCTGAGTTATCTGAATTATTAGGGTCTCTCTTATTTTCTAGGGAAGCATAGCCAAAGCCTATCTCTATTTCATCTATCGATATCACTTTAAGTCAACATCTTTACATACATGATCAATCTCTTTCAAATAAAAAATAATGATAATGACAAATACATATGGTTCGAACAATGTGCCAGGAACTGTTAACCCTCATCACAACCCTGTAAGTGGGTACATTTATTTACGTATTAAGAGGAGACAGTTGAGGCTCAGAGATACTAAGTAATTTGCTCAATTTCACACACTTTGTAAGTAGTAGAGGCAGGATTCAAATCAACCAGTGTGGTGCCAGGGCTCATGTTCTTAACACCTCCCAGCCCAGTTCCCAAAGAGAACTAAGGAAATATGCACATATGCTCTAAAGACAATGTGGGAAAGATTTGTTGCAGATGCATTCATGGAGAACACTACCTGGTTCAAACCTTGCTTCCACCACTTACTGGCTCTGGAATATTGAGTTTTTTTTTTTTTTATTTTAAATCAGTGTACCTCAGTTTCCTCTCTTCCATGAAATGGAAAAAAAAAGTTCCATCCAACCTGAAACACTTGTGAAAATAACCGATGGTAAATCTGTATGACAGATGTATAAAGAAACCAGCATAGAATAAAGAATAATCTCTATAATAATTAAAAATCCTCTGGGTGGATTTTCCCTCACCTTTTTTTGATGACAATTTTAACATCTATCAAAAATTCTGCTGCATTACACTAAGTGACATCTGGCTCCATATAGAAATGAGGCAGTTAGAAGGGTGAATCCCACTGATCAGTGCATTTACCCGATTATCTTTGCTGATGCTATGAATTCTTTGTTTGCTGTGCTCGTTAATACAGTAACTACTAGTCACATATGCCTGTTTATATTTAAACTAAATAAAATTAAAAATTCAGTTCCTCATTCACATTAGCCACTTTTCAAATGTACAAGAGCTACTTGAGGTCAGTGGCTAAAACACTGGATAGTGCAGGTCCAGGGCACTCTCATAACTGCAGAAAGTTCTATTGTCTGTCTAAAGTCTTTGGCTGCTGCTGCTACTGCTGCTAAGTTGCTTCAGTTGTGTCTGACTCTGTGCAACCCCACAGACGGCAGCCCACCAGGCTTCCCAGTCCCTGGGATTCTCCAGGCAAGAACACCGGAGTGGGTTGCCATTTCCTTCTCCAATGCATGAAAGTGAAGAGTGAAAGTGAAGTCACTCAGTCGTGTCCGACCCTCAGTGACCCCATGGACTACAGCCTTCCAGGCTCCTCCATCCATGGGATTTTCCAGGCAAGAGTACTGGAGTGGGGTGCCATTGCCTTCTCCAAAAGTCTGTAGCTAGACAGTCTTTTTTCATTCCTTATAAAATCTGATTAATAAGTATATCCTTCTATTGGTGGTGGTTTAGTTGCTAAGTCGTGTCCAACTCTTGTGACACCATGGACTGCAGCCCACCAGGCTCCTGGGTCCATAGAATTTTCCAGGCAAGAATACTGGAATGGGTTGCCATTTCCTTCTCCAGCAGATCTTCCTAACCTGGGGATTGAACCTGGTTCTCCTGCATTGCAGGCAGATTCTCTACCAACTGAGCTACCAGGGAAATCCCATCTCTCTATTAGGGGGATGGCAAAGAGGTGGCAAAAGTACACAGAAGAACTATACAAAAAAGATCTTCATGACCCAGATAACCATGTTGGTGTGATCACTATTTAGAACCAGACATCCTGTAATTCGAAGTCAAATGAGCCTTAGGAAGCCTCACTATGAACAAAGCTAGGGGAGGTGATGGAATTCCAGTTGAGCTATTTCAAATTCTAAAAGATGATGCTGTGAAAGTGCTGCACTCAATATGCCAGCAAATTTGGAAAACTCAGCAGTGGCCACAGGACTGGAAAAGGTCAGTTTTCATTCCAATCCCAAAGAAAGGCAATGCCAAAGAATGCTCAAACTAGCGCACAACTGCACTCATCTCACACCCTAGCACAATAATGCTCAAAATTCTCCAAGCCAGGCTTCAACAGTACATGAATCGTGAACTTCCAGATGTACAAGCTGGATTTAGAAAAGGCAGAGGAACCAGAAATCAAATTGCCAACATCCACTGGATCATCAAAAAAGCATGAGAGTTCAAGAAAAACATATACTTTGGCTTTATTGACTATGCCAAAGCCTTTGACTGTGTGGATCACAATAAACTGTGGAAAATTCTGAAAGAGATGGAAATACCAGACAACCTGACCTGCCTTTTGAGAAATTTGTATGCAGGTCAGGAAGCAACAGTTAGAACTGGACATGGAACAACAGACTGGTTCCAAATAGGTAAAGGAGTACGTCAAGGCTGTATATTGTCACCCTGCTTATTTAACTTACATGCAAAGTACATCATGAGAAACACTGGGCTAGAGGAAGCACAGGCTGGAATCATGATTGCCAGGAGAAATATCAATAACCTCAGACATGCAGATGACACCACCCCTATGGCAGAAAGCTAAGGAGAACTAAAGAGCCTCCTGATGAAAGTGAAAGAGGAGAGTGAAAAAGTTGACTTAAAACTCAACATTCAGAAAACGAAGATCATGGCATCTGGTCCCATCACTTCACCGCAAATAGATGGGGAAGCAATGGAAACAGTGACGGGCTTTATTTTGGGGGGTTCCAAAATCACTGCAGATGGTGACTACAGCCATGAAATTAAAAGACGCTTGCTCCTTGGAAGAAAAGTTATGACCAATCTAGACAGCATATTAAAAAGCAGAGACATTACTTTGCCAACAAAGGTTCATCTAGTCAAAGCTATGGTTTTTCCAGTAGTCATATATGGATGTGAGAGTTGGACTATAAAGAAAGCTGAGCACTGAGAAATGATCCTTTTGAACTGTAGTGTTACAGAAGACTTTTGAGGGCCCCTTGGACTGCAAGGAGATCCAACCAGTCCATCCTAAAGGAAATCAGTCCTGAATATTCATTGGAAGGACTGATGCTGAAGTTGAAACTCCAATACTTTGGCCACCTGATGTGAAGAACTGACTCATTTGAAAAGACCCTGATGCTGGGAAAGATTGAGGGCAGGAGGAGAACGGGATGACAGGGGATGAGATGGTTGGATTGCATCACCGACTCAATGGACATGAGTTTGAGTAATCTCCGGGAGTTGTTGTAGACAGGGAAGCCTGGTGTCCTGCAGTCCACGGGGTCGCAGAGTTGGACATGACTGAGCGACTGAACTGAACTGAAAGAGAAAAGCCCCAGAAGACAGTTGAACACTAGAAACAATATATAGTGCTCAGTCTCATCTAAGACCACATTGGCTGCTGAAATCAGAGATATGTAAAACAACTGAGGGAAAGAGAAAAGGAGAGATGGTGCAATAATGTATTTCCTTTTTAGAAATACTGCCAGTAGGAGAACACAACCATATGAGCAAGAATAAAGGCAAAAAGAAAATCTGTATATATTATTAAATTTAAGGACAGTAAACATTCTGATTGCATTTCACACTTTCTTAATAAATATAAGCTTAAGCATTTTTCTATTTTACGTCCAGGGAACCACACAGATGTCTTCAGTAAATACGACTGTAATGATTGTTTACCAGTGGGAAAAACTGGGCCAGTAAAACAGGCATGTATCATCATTTTCCTTTCTGACCCAGGAATCTACATGCTAAGGTAAACTTCCCCCAACACAAGCAGTCTGCCAAGAACAAAAATAGGATTATAATTCTTGACTATTGGTTTGAACAATGATGTCTTGCTCTGACAAATTTTGACACCCCAGAAAGCCAGGTAACTGTTTTGCTTGACACTCCTATTCCTCCAGACATAAGCCTTTCACCAATTAAGACTCCCCCCTTATGGAGGTGCTAAGCTTCACCAGGCCTGCAACTGGTCTTTGTTAAGAAGATCTTTTTACCATCTTTTATGTGAACTAGCCCAGAGACTAGGTTCTGAATTAAGCATGTTCAGTTAAGCCATAGTCGGAAAACAACTCTATGAGTATCCTAGACCTGCTCATTTTCTCAGCCTGATTACCTACCTACCAATACCCTGAGGTGGGATTCTAACTGATTTCTGTGGATTTCTAGGCTGCCTTGAAAGAAGAATTGATGTTTATGAACTGCAGTGCTAGAGAAGACTCTTGAAAGTCCCTTGGACAGCAAGAAAATCAAACCAGTCAATTCTAAAGAAAATCAACACTGAATATTCATTGGAAGGTCTGATGTTGAAGCTGAAGCTCCAATACTTTGGCCACATGATGAAAAGAGCCAATTCACTGGAAAAGATCCCAAGGCTGGGAAAGAGTGAGGGCAAGAGGAGAAAGGGACAACAGAGGATGAAATGGTTGGATGGCATCGCAGACTCAATGGACATGAGTTTGAACAAACTCCAGGAGATAGTTAAAGAAAAGTCTGGTGTGCTGCAGTCTACAGGGTCACAAAGAATCGGACACAACTTAGCAACTTAGAATGTGTGCATGTAACTGAATCACTTTGCTGTATGCTTGAAACTAACACAACATTGTAAATCAACTCTATTTCAATAAGACTTTAAATTAATTTAAAAAAAAAAGAAAATGTGATAAAGAAAGCTGATCAATCCCAAGTCCTAGTCCAAAATTAGACCAACTCCAAAACCTACAGAAATATAGGCATCATCATGATATACACTTTTTAAATGTAACTGTAGAGATTTACACAGAGAAAACCATACTGGAATTTTCTCCAGCATAAGAAATAGAAGATGTTCAATTTTAAAGGCTGATTATACCAGTTGCAGTGGCAGCAGATAAGGTGGCAGGAGTACAGAGGATGAGCGAGGATGAGGCTGGTGGATACGTGGATCTAGATCCTCCAAAGGATTAATCAGAAGAGTCTGTCAACCTGCTAACCTTGAAGACGGTATGTGGTTTCTTTAAACTATTTCCTGATTTATATCCCCAATAGGATTCATCCAACTCTTTGAGACCCCATGAACTGTAGCTCACCAGGCTACTCTGGCCATAGAATTCTCCAGGCAAGAATACTGGAGGGGGTTGCCATTCCCTTTCCCAGGGAATCTTCCCTTCTCCAGGGATCAAACCCTGGTCTCCTGCATTGCAGGAGATTCTTTATCATCTGCGTCACCAGGGAAGCCCCATAAGATTCACAGTGAGTCGCAAAGATGTGCATTCCTAATGCATACGTGTTTCATTAAACTTTAGAATAGTGAAACAAATCCTGGGGTATAGAAGGGAGTAGACTGCCCTAATCTTGCTGAGGATAGAAATGAAGCAATTTTTATTTACAAAACAGAAACAGTCACAAATGTAGAAAACAATCGTACAGTTACCAGGAAGGAAAGGGGGAGAGGGATAAATTGGATGATTGGGATTGACATATACACACTAGTACAAAGCAGGTAACTAATAAAGACCTACTGTATAGCACAGGGATCTCAACTCAATACTCTGTAATGACCTGTATGGGGAAAAAAGCCTAAGAGAGTGGATATATGTATAACTGACTCATCGTGCTGTACACCTGAAAGCAACGTAACATTGTAAATCGACTATATCCCAATAAAAAATGAAGCAATCTGACAGCATATGAGTGTCAAAGGGACAGACAGTCACTATGTAAGCTCGCCTACACTTTTAAATATGCTCATGTGAACGTTTCTGAGATGTTCATGGGAAAATAAGAAAACATGAGTGGGCATGAAGGAAGTCCCAGAGAGCGAACTGGATTTTATAAAAGATAGATGTGAGAAAAGCCTTTTAATTGTATTAATCTTATATTAACTAAAAGAATCAGAGAGTGGGAAAGACTCTTGAGGGTTGTCCTTCTTCCAGTTATCACAGTCTCCCTCTTGCTGGCATGATGCTGATATTCTAGCCTAGCCCTCCCCATCAAGTGACAGAAAGTTCGCTGGGCTGTGAAACAGCCTACTTCATTGATGAGCAACTACAATTGTTAAAATTTTCTTCCATAAATTTGAGTTAAAATCTACTTCCTTTTGGCTTCTGTTCATGTGTTCTGCCTTACGAATCAAAGAGAGTTGACTCATTTACCCTCTGAAAAAACTTCAGATGTCAGAATCACAGCTCCATAAGCACCCTCTCCTCCTGACTGGATAATCTCAGCTTCTTTAGCCCCTCTGTTCCACATGGGACGTGCTCAAAACAGCCCACATATCTAGGTTAAAGCTGACATCTCTGCAAATGTCAAAATCCCACGCATGGCTCCTACAACTGGTCACAATATTCCAGACATTTATCGGGTCAGTGCAGAGTATAATAATATTCTTATGTCCTATCACACTTGACTTAACCATAAAGTAATTCTCAAATGTTCAGCACCTTTTTTCACATTCACTGTTAAAAACATGGGTCTCCCCTATCCTGATCCTATGCCTTGGTAATGTACTTTTTAATGAAAGTGTCAACCTTTATATGTGTTCTATTACACTTCCTTTTGCTTGTTTCGATTTCCAATTCTGTTCTGTTCTGATAACTTTATGTCCTTTCATCAAAAATATTAGTTATCCCTTCCAGATCTATGTCATTCCTAAGTTCAATCAGTATGCATTTTATATATACTCCCTTAAGATGCTAATCAAAATGCTAATAAGGTGGTAGACAAATAACAATGAATTTTTTTTACCCTGCTGAATATATAAATTTATGAATGAGACCTCTACAATATGTCCTTAAGGACCTTGGCAAGTTTGAAGCAAATTTTTAACCTCTGGGAGTTAGCGCCTTGCAAAGTCACTGTGCTGGCCCTCTGGGTGCCCCTTGGTTCAATAGCAAGTGAACAGACCATAGATTTAATTGATGTGTCATTTTTAATTTCAATTATAGTTTCCCCAGAAGTCCTACTGACCAGGGACCAAGCAGATTACCTTTGACGAACACAGGCAACCACAGTCTACTTCAGAATTGTTGAACGTTAGCTCTTCCAAATAAATAAGAAAGCCAAATTACCCGCAGGAATTCCCTTGGGTGCTTAAGAAACTAAACTACACTAAGCCATTTTGTGCATCTGATGAGAAAAACAGAAAGAAGTCATTTTAAATGTACTATGTTCCATCAACTACTACTGGTAACAGCCTGAAGGTCAATGGGAAGAAGAATGAGGGTAAATTATCCAGAAAATGAAATGCAATTCTTTGAAACTGGAAGAGTAAAAGTAAGGATGGGCCTTATATATGAGAAGCATGGAAATACATAAATTAGTTTCAAATCTCAGTTGTTACCTGAGGGAAAAGAAAAGGGTAATAAAAGGAATTATTTCTGAGATTTCCAAAGGTAAGACTAAATTTTAAAAAGCCAAGAGGGAAAATATTAAAACACAGGATTTTCAAACACCTGTCACCTGGCCCCTGGTGGTTTCTCCTGGCGAAGGGCTCCTATGTGCTTGGTTTGCCTGCCTCTGTGTTTGTCTCTTTAGAATGGATTGTAACTGTGATGTTCTTTGCAGTCTCCAGCCAACAATTTCTCTGTGTGTCTGCTACTGTTTGCTCTGGCGAGAGCCAGTTGAGAAGCAATAAACACTATCCGTGTCACTGCAGACCCATCACCACTGCTCTGAAAAGATGCTGTCCAGGGAACTGGAAGTTGCCAGGACACTAGAGGGTAAATAGTGGTTTTTCTAACCCTGGTTTCTGAAGTAAAGGACCTAGGAAGTAAAGTAGCATTGGGAAATTGTCTCTTTTCTTTGTGTTGGAAGGGAATGAATTACTCTTTCATGGGACTCCTGGGGAATGTAAATAATGGTACACCAAATTATAGTTACACTTCCAAGATGCAAGTTGCTCTAAGTTTTAAGGATATTCCTCAAGCTCAGTTTCACAGACATTCTTGCAGACTGTATCTGGATCTCTATTCCATGCATAGGTTCTTTAGTACATGTGGATAACACATAGCGGATGCACAGGAAAATGGTAAAATAACTGTACCAGCTCTTACAGACACTGTACTATGTGCTTTACACATATTATCACATCTCATCCTTTCACTGCCCCCAGATATCAATATCTACCTGTTAGTACCCCCGTGTTAGAGGAACTGAATGTCCTGAGTGTATTTCAGAAAGGCCACCTTTCCTCAGCCCCTGATAGAAGCATAAGGGAATTTTTTTCCCCAAACTTAACTATGAGAGTTTAGCAGAGCTCTTGAAGGTAAAATTCAAAACTTTGTGAGGCCCCCTGGAGTTTTTATTTCTTAGACTTGTCCACATGGCACCTCTAGTAATTCATCAACTACAGGCTACATTTTCTTCATCAATTACATTTAGGTTTTCCTCCCGTAGTACTGATCCCCATGGAGGCTTCTATTCCAGTAAACTGTGATTCTCCCCAGTCTGGTGGCAGCATTTTCCCCTGTGACCTCAATTCTCCGATGTATCTAAGAAGAGTTGTTAATTTTCAGTTTGTTCAGCTTTTCTCTTATATGAGGATAGGAGTGACCACTTCCAAGCTCCCTCTATACTGAGCAGGAAACTTGAAGCCATTATCCCCATTTTAAAGACAAAATTAAGGGTATCCGAAAAGAGCTGAAGTAGAAGGGGGTCCCTGTTTTTCAACAGGATATCCTGATTTCTCCGTGTACTGACTGAACCTTCATGACCTGGAGCAAATGGGTTATAATGTACTGTATAACACAGAGAACTCTACTAAATATTCTGCAAAACCTAAATGGAAAAAGAATCTGAAAAAGAATGAATATACATATAACTGAATCACTATGCTGTATACCTGAAATTAACATAACATTGTAAATCAACTATACTCCAAAATTAAAAAAAAAAAAAAAGAATTACAGACATGCAGGCTCAGCTATTTCACTCTTCTCTTCATCAAACCAACAAGTTTCAATCACAGAGAATATTGAAAGAGGTATGGGTCCTTCTTTTTCCCACTTCTAGGGAAAAAAATCCATTCCTCTGTTGAAGAGAGGCAAGAGCTAAACTTGATGTATTTTTAAATGTATTGTAACACTTTTCATACCTCCTTTGAAATCTATAGATGTTTGTTACCACAGTGTCAAGAAAAAGGAAATGAAGTTGTATCAAAACCTGTAAAAATGGTTCCTATTAGTATCAAACACAGAGAACCAGTGTTCTCAGCCCAAGCTGTAGTTCACTCCTGATTCCTGGTGTGTTACAGAGGGTTCCTGGTGGGGGAGAGCCTGCAGAGGGCTGTGAAGCAGAGGGAGAAGGGGATGCTCAGATCACAGAGAGAAGACTGTGAGCATGATCTCCTGTGAAGGGAACCATGGTGGCTGGGAGAGCTCCACTCCAGTGATTCAGTGCTGACAGGTGCAATGAAGCAGAGCCCAGCCCAGTAACTCCTGCACATCCTCATGGATGCTGAAGCCAGAGGGCATTAGTGCAGCCCTAGGGAGCCTAGAGAATCCCATGGACGGAGGAGCCTGGTGGGCTGCAGTCCACGGGGTCGCTAGAGTCGAACATGACTGAGTGACTTCACTTTCAATTTTCACTTTCATGCACTGGAGAAGGAAATGGCAACCCACTCCAGTGTTCTTGCCTGGAGAATCCCAGGGACGGGGGAGCCTGGTGGGCTGCCGTTTACGGGGTCATACAGAGTCGGACACAACTGAAGTGACTTAGGAGCAGCAGCAGCAGGGAGCTGGGGAGCACCTAGCTGCTGGTAACCCAAGCTTTATAATCAAAGCACAAAAAGAGAAACACTATTGTACTTCTTTACTACCAGCTCTGAAATTATGTGCAGCAGACACATATGTGAAAAAGAGCATTCCACATTCTTGGTGTGATGTGGATATAGGTAAAGAGCACATGCTCTTGGGTCAGATTGCCTGAGAAGGAATCCTAGGTCTGCTACTTGTACAAACTTGGGCAAGGTTTTTGTTTTAACAATCATAAGCTACAATTTCCTCATCTAGAAAATAGGAATGATAGTGAAATCATCAAAGTAAAAGTGTTGGCATGTGTAAAGTCCTTGAATAGAACATCCATAATCATCTTTCTTACTCCTCTTGTTATATTGAAATGATATAGAAGCCACTCACCTTCTCCCAATTCTTACTCTTGCTGCTCTCTGAAATGGAAATGGTTGATTTTATAGGATATAATCCCTCTCATTTCCTAACTTTAGAGTGCAAGGGACTTTGATACCCAACACCCCAACTCTGTACAGCTTAATAATTAGCAAAATAAACACCTTATGTTTACTCTCTCATTTTATTTTATTTTATTATTATTTTTTTTCTGTTTCTTGTAACATTCTTTTTTTTTACTCTCTCATTTTAATATTATGGCATGGAACAAAGAGCAGTCATCAAAACACTTTCCGTGATAGAAGCTGACACTCTGCGTACCTGTGTGCAGATAGAAGTGTCCTGTAGTCTGGAGAGACTGTGGGGAGGGCAGTGTGGCCAGTGGTCATGTGACCTGTCCTATGACACTGCCTGCCACCCAATAATTTTGGAGAGTTTTTCTTTTTAACTAAATTCACAAAACCCTTGGGTGTGCATACTTTTGTGGAAATTGAAAGTGGGCTAATAAGCGGGCAGGATCCAAATAAAGTGAAAATGATAGTTGTCCAGTCATGTCCAACTCTTTTTGACCCCATGGACTATGCAGCCCTCTGGGCTCCTCTGTCCATAGAATTCTCCAGGCAAAAATACTGGAGTGGGTAGCTATTCCCTTCTTCAGGGGCTCTTCCTGACCCACGGATCAAATCTGGGTCTCCTGCACTGCAGGCAGATTCTTTACCATCTGAGCCACCAGGGAAGCCCAGAATCCAAGTAGCAAATGGTAAAAAAAAAAAAAAGAAAGAAAGAAAAAAAAAACATCGGAAAGGGAGCTCCAGCATATAGGTGGCCAACAAGCACATAAAAAGATGCCCAACATCACTAATTAGTAGAGAAATGAAAATCAAAACTTACAATGAGGAGAGGGTGTGGGAAAAAAGGGAACACCATTGGTGGGAATGTAAACTGATGCAGTATGGAGGTTTCTCAAGAAACTAAAACTAGAGTTGCCATATGATCCAGTAATCCCACTCCCAAGCATATATACAGACAAAGCTATAATTCAAAAAGATACCTGTACCCCTATGCTCATAGCAGCACTATTCAAAATAACCAAGACATGGAAACAACTTAAGTGTCCATCAACAGATGAATAAAGAAGATGTGGTACATATACACAATGGAATATTACTCAGCTATAAAAAGGGATGAAATGCCATTTGCAGCAACATGGATGGACCTAGAGATTATCGATCTAAATGAGGTAAATCAGAAAGATAAATACCATATGATATTACTTACATGTAGAATCTAAAATATGACACAAATTTATCTATGAAACAGACTTACAGAAATAGAGAACAAGGTCCTATGTATAGCACCAGGAACTATACTCAATATCTTATGATAAAGCCAAAATGGAAAAGAATATGGAAAAGAACGTGTGCATTATATATATATATATATATATATATAAAATTAAATCACTTTGCTGTTCAACAGAAATTAACATAATATTGTCAATCAACTATAGTTTAATAGATTTTAAAAAGAAAGGGGGCTCTAGGAACTAACTCCTAGTAGTTAGGGGGAAGTTCTCTTCTTCTGGGGCCTTGGAATAGGTTTTAGGTACAGTTTCACCTAATCTCTGATGTGCAATTTGATAAACCAAAGTCCACAATAACATTATAGACAACAATACTGCATGATAGACTTCAAAGTCTCTATGAGACTAGAACTTACTGTTCCCTCCATGCACAAGAAATGATAATTATACGCTATGTAGAGGTATCAGCTAACAGGACCGTGGGGACTGTACTGTAACACACAAGCATATCAAGTCAAATTGGTGTAACCTTAAAGCTATACAATGTTATCAATATATTTCAATTCTATCTCAACAGAAACAAAAATTTTAAAGCCCACAATAAATAAACAATATCTTGCATACAGGATGGTTATTTCCATCATTTGCTAACACCTTTCTAAAATAATGCAAAGGGTATCCACAAAAGTAAAATTCCAGATAGACAAAGAGAAGTAGCACAGAAAGGTCAACAAAAGTTTGGGATCTGGAAGTGCATGACTGGAGAAAGGGGAATCTTAGGCCTGCTATGGAAATCCACCAGAGCCCAGGCAAGTCTGGAATGGCCTTAGGATTAAAGACACCAAGTGTCTTGTTCCTAGGGTGTGGCTAGAGTCACCAACTTTCTTGTTTGCCCAAAACTGAGGTGTTTCATGGTACACAGCAGAACTTTCAGTGTTAAAATCTGCAAGCTGGGATGGTAGATCACACTAGATGTTTCTAGGTGGTGCAGTCAGGAGGACTGGTTGAAAATCCAGGACCCTGCAAAGCCTAGCAACATCTTCTCCATATACAGCTCTTTTAAAACAAAATTAAGTCTAAAATATAAAAAAGTCATCAAACATTCTTGACATTCACACTTCCTAAATGTAGATGTCAATTTATAAAAACGAAAGAGCCTTTCTCTTAGCAACAAAATGTAAAAAATCCTTTAAAACTTTCTCATAGATATGGATAAAATATATATGCCTTCTCATTATTTCTTGGTAGCAAGAAATACCAGACATTGTGTTCTCATATACCTGCTCTCGGGCTTCCTTGATAGCTCAGGTGGTAAAGAACCCACCTGCCAATGCAGCAGGTAAAAGGCTGGGAAGATGCCCTAGAGTTAAGAAATGGCAACCCACTCCAGTATTCTTGCCTGGAGAATCCCATTAATAGAGAAGCCTGCTGAGCTACAGTCCGTGGGGCTGCAAAGAGTCAGACACAACAGAGTAACTAACACACACACACACACACACACATACCTGCTCTCTAGAGCTGGATATGTTTTTACTTAGGAATACAAAACTGAATCTTCACTACATCCAAGATTTACAAACCTGGGAAACTCCTCCTGAATTCTGCAAAATTAGAATATTCAAGGTGGGGCCAGGATCTAAATTGTTAAAGCTCCCCATGTGATTCTCTGGATCAGTCAGGTTTAGAATTTATTGGATTAACAAGTGTTGGCAGGGAAGCCAGGGCAGGTGCCCACTGTCAAGACCTCAGGATGTATGTACGAGGAGACTGAGCAATCTGACACTGAGTCCTGGATCCATGGGGACCCTAGAGCTCTCTATCAGCTGCCGTCTTCACCAGTCATCTCTTTCACTGATGGGGACAGCAGATCTCGCCAGAATGTTGACTTGGCACAGCAAGTCTATACCCTAGAATGCCCAGCCTGCCCAGAAAAGCTGAATTCTGAGAAACGTTGTTAAAATTAACTCTGCCCTGGTAGGAGTCAGAATCTTCTGAGGATCAGTGATACAACTCACCAAAAGCTCTCTGTCAGACTCAGAGAAGGCACCACCTAGGAAGAGGCAGCAATCCTGTTCTCAGCGCACATAAGGCTCTGTGGAACATGGCCTGGACTTCCCTCATCAGTCATTTTTAAAAATAACCCACAATTAGATTTTACTTCCCTCCATTCCATAAAAAGAGATCCAACAGCTAGAGGAGGCCAGTGTCTAAACTGAAACCACAAAATAAAGAATACCTCTTCCTGAGAAGAAGAAAAAGGCTAAACAACAGACATATGTAAAAGAGTAGACAAATGTTAGCAGTAGACATTTCTTTTTACCACATATGTACTATATGGTAAAAAGAAAACTCTCATAAAAACACCTAGTAAAATACTCTACAAATCTCCAATGGGGAAAATAAAAACTAACTTTTAATATTAACATGTGCTTCCCCCCTCCCACCGCAAATTTCATCATTAAACATTTCACTTCATTTAATGTTTTTTAAACATTTTACAGATGTTTCATATTAGTTTTAAATACTTAAGCCCTTGAAAAATGCCTCCAGGGATTTGCTATAGCTTCCTTCAAAATCTGGACATTTCCCTTCCAGTCATGGATAGGGGGACAAACCCCATGACCCACACATTTATGAGACAATGGGGCTATCTGGACCATTCTCGAGGAAACTGGGTTAGCAGTCTACAAGGTTGTGTTTCCAGACTGTGCAATGGGAATAACGGACAGAGCCACCTTTATACTTACAATCATCTGGGCTTTTCATTCTAAAGCCACTGATACTATTATTGACTACAAAGGCCCAGCCTGCCCAAGCGCACTCACTAAAGAAGGCTCACACACACAGGTGTGCTGCGGTTCCATTGTTGCCTTTCATCAGCCCTACCACCGACAGGTGTTCTGTGAATCAAACATTCAAAGGAAAACTGCCTTTAACTGCAAACATCATAGATAAGGGTCACGTGGGGTCATATTTTGCTAATTGGTACTTACCATGGTCTTTCCTCAAGCTCTTTAATGGTCCTCAAGCTGTGGCTATTTTAGCAGGAGGCATTCATCCTGTTGGCTACCACGAGTTTCTAGTTGATGAGACTCAGACGTGCATCTGAATCGCTCCCAACAAATAACAAGTAATTAAACTAAAAGCAGGCAGACTATGAGGAGGATCACCTCTTCAAGTTACCTTCTGATTTGGGTTCCCAGACCATGAACAGCTGAGAGTGTAGGGGCAAAGTGACCATGCTTTCAGGCTTTTCTCAGGAGGCCAAGTGGGCACAAAATGAGGCTCTTTTAGGTTTGCCAGAGCGAAATTCCTAATGCTGCACTCAATCCAATCAGCTTACTGAAGAGTTCATCAGGGAACTACTGACCCTGTCCTTTTACAACTCCGAGTCGGACACGACTGAAGCAACTTACAGAAGCAGCAGCAGGCAACTAGGAAAGCCAGAAAAATAACAACCTTAGATACACAGATAATACCATTCTAATGGCAGAAAGTGAAGAGGAACTACAGAGCCTCCTGATGAAGGTAAAAGAGGAGAGTGAAAAAGCTGGCTTGAAACTCAACATTCGAAAAACTAAGATCATGACATCTGGTTCCATCACTTCATGGCAAATAGAAGGGGAAAAAGTGGAAACAGTGACAGGTTTCATTTTCTTGGGCTTTAAAATCACTGCAAACAGTGACTGCAGCCATGAAGTTAAAAGACACTTGTTCCTTGGAAGGAAAGCTATGACAAACCTAGACAGCATGTTAAAAATCAGAGACATCACTATGGATGTGAGAGTTGGACCATAAAGAAGGCTGAGCACCAGAGAACTGATGCTTTCAAACTGTGGTGCTAGAGAAGACTCTTGAGAGTCCCTTGGGCTGCAAGGAGATCAAACCAGTCAGTTCTAAAGGAAATCAACCCTGAACATTCACTGGAAGGACTGACGCTGAAGCTGAAGCTCCAATACTTTGGTCACCTGATGCAGAGAGGCAACACTTTGGAAAAGACCCTGATGCTGGGAAAGATTGAAGGCAAAAGGAGAAGGGGGCAGCAGAGGATGAGATGGTTAGATAGCATCACCAACTCAATGGACGTGAATTTGAGCAAACTCTGGGAGAAAGTGGAGGACAGAGGAGCCTGGCATGCCATAGTCCGTGGGGTCACAAAGAGTTGGACACAACTTAACAACTGAACAATAACAAGGCAACTGAAGACCTAGGACATTGACTCTTATGGTTTCACCGTTTAGTGGACAGAAGAATAGTTCATGACCCCCGTAAGACTGACATAATGCTTCAGACCAATCTGAAACATGTTGGTATTGATGTTTCTTCAGAGTTAAAGCCGTTAAGGAATATATTAGTTGACAAAGGGAGGCAATTATTGAAATGCTTTATTTTTATAATTTTGCACCTTGTTCAAATTTTTGAAAGTGTCTTGAAGCCCACACTCCTATTTGAAAAACACAAAGAAAAACACAGTATCACAAAAACAATCATAGAAATATTAAATGATAAAAATTAAAATGTGAACATAAATATTTCCCCCAGAAATCTATAAGGAATAATCAAAGCACTAATATTATTTATATTTATCACTTTTTCTATAACAGGCTCACTGTGCTTTCTTGGTTCTATACAATACTGTAAATTAACCCTACTACAGGCTCTTCCAATACTCAAATCTCTCTTCCCTAGAGAGTGTTATCTATCTTCACTTGGCAATATAACATATTTCTAATGTAAAAGAAGTCAACATGGAGCCCGAAAGGAAAAACACAGTAACTGAAATAAACATTTCCTCAATGGGTTTAACAAAAGGCTGCAGATGGTAGCAAAGAGTCAATGACTTGAAGATAAATTAACAGAAATCATACAACTGACAAAGAGAAAGAAAAAAAGAAAAACATAAAGCAAAGCCTAGTGATCTGTAGAACAATATCTGAAGTCTAACATACATGTAATTGGAGTCTCAGAAGAAAAAAGGAGATAATGAGATGGAAAAACATTTGAAGACATATAGCTAAATATCTTTCAAATTTGGTTAAAAGTATAAATTTACATATCTCAGAAGCTAATTCAAACCCCTAAGCTGACCCCAAAACAAAGAGCAAAATGCTGGTTTTAAATGCTGGTTATCAATCATATTGATAAATGCAACATATGAGAATGGGTAAAAATCCCAGCTAAAGGATACTTTCTAGACTGGATAAACTGCAAGGCCCAGTTATACTCAGACCATAAGATTCACACTTTAAATATAAAGTCACATATAAGTTGAAAGTAAAAATAGGACTATATACATATTATACACACACACACACAGGCATAAATATGTGTGTGTATGAGTGTATGCATGAGATACTATGAAGAAAGAGTGTATTAATGTACACTTTAAGACAAGGAGCATTGCTAAAAATATAAAGGGAGATTTCATAACAAAACAGGAAATTTTTTCAGAAAGACACAACAATTACATATGTGTGTGTGGCACCCCACTCCAGTACTCTTGCCTGGAAAATCCCATGGATGGAGGAGCCTGGGTGGGCTGCAGTCCATGGGGTCGCTAAGAGTCGGACACGACTGAGCGACTTCACTTTCACTTTTCACTTTCACTTTTCACTTTCATGCATTGGAGAAGGAAATGGCAACCCACTCCAGCGTTCTTGCCTGGAGAATCCCAGGGACGGGGGAGCCTGGTGGGCTGCCGTCTATGGGGTTGCACAGAGTCGGACATGACTGAAGCGACTTAGGGGCAGCAGCAGTGCACTTAATAAAAGAAGTTCAAAATATATAAAGCTACACTGAAAGGACTAAAAAAACCTGTAAGACTGACTACTATAATTGGAGATTTTAAAATCTTTTTTTCAGTAATTGATAGAATAACTAGACAAAAAATAGTAAGGTTAGAGATGATCTCAGCAACACCATACAATACCATGATATTCCAACACAACACAGTACCACTACACTTCACAACTGTTGCATGGAGCATTCACAGAGCACATGGAATGCTCATGAAGTTAGACCACACACTAGCCTAAAAACAAGCCTAAATTTTTTTCCAAAGACTGAAATCTTAAAGAATATGTTCTCTGGTAGCAGGAGGATTTAATTAGACATCAATGTTGGTAAACTATCTGGAAAAGATGCAGGTATTTGGAAAATTAAACAATATATCTCTAAACCCATTGATTAAGAAGAACATCACAAGAAGCAAATAGTTTAAAATAAAATATGATGCAAATACTACACTCAGAAATCTGTGCGAGTCAACTACTAAAGTTGTTGTTAGAGATTTATCATTGTAAATACCAGGCTTATTCTTAAAAAGAAACATTTAAACTCAGTGATCTAAATTTCTACTTTAAGAAGCCTAATAAACAAAATGGTTCTATTAAAGTTAGTATAAAGAACATAGTTGTTTTTTTAAATCCCAAGTCAATAAAATAAAAAATAAATAACAAAAAAGTTAACACAGGGAAAAGTTGGTCATTTGAAGACATTAATAATATTGATAAATATCTAGTAAGACTGGTAAAAGGGAGGTAGGGAGAAAGAGAATTTATATTATCAAAGAGGGGATATCATTACAGATCTAGAGAAATTGAAAGATAGTAAAATATTTTGAACAATTTTATGTCAGTAAATTTGAAAAATTAGGTGAAAAACACAATTAACCAAAACCAACCCAAGATGAAATAGAAAATGTTATATAGACATAAATACTTTTCTCCTGCAGTGATACTGAATGTTTAAGACAATGCTCAATCACTACTTAACAAGTCAGAAATCTGGACACAGGGTAATTTAGCTAGGTCCTCTGCTCATACCGCTAAGGCCTTACAAGATGAAAATCAATGTGTCAGCTGGGCTGGTTCCTACCTGACTGTTCTGGGGGAAGATTCCACTTCCAAGTTTTTACAAGTTGTTGGCAGAATTCAGTTGCTTGTGGTTACAGGACTGAGGTCCCTATTTCCTTGATATATAGCCTTCTTTATCTTTAAGCCAACAATCCTCATGCTTCAAACTTGTGACTTCCCCTTCTGCCACATCTCTCTGACTCCAGCAAGAGAAAATTCTCTGCTTTTATTGGCTCAGGTAATTAGATTGGACCCACCTGAGAATCAGGTCAATCTTATTTTAAAATACATAGCATGACTTATATTTGCAAAGGCTCTTGCGTTATGTAACATAATTTACTGGTATGTTCCAGAGATTAGGCCACAGACATCTCAGCATGGGGTATGGAGAAGGCTATTCTGCTAAAGGGAGATAGGGAGATGAGAGTGTAGGTAGTTGGATGATAGAGATATTTGTATATCAAAAAAGTGTCGTTTGTTTAAAAAAAAAAAAAGGTCCACAAAGAAAACTCCAGGCTCCAATAGCTTCAGTGATAAACTCTACCAAACACTTTAAGGAATAAAATATATCAATCTTACAGAACAAAATCATTGAAACAGCAAATTCCCAAACACTTCTCACTTGTTTTATAAGGTCTGCATAACTTCTATATTATAACCTCATAAAGGCATTAAAAGAAAATCATATATTAATATCCATTTTGAATTTAAAGGCAAAAATCTACAACAAATAACAAATTGCATCCAGAGAATATATGATAACTAACCGGCTTTATCTAAATAACATCAGATTAACTAAAAATCAATCAGTATAATCCAACAGAATAAAGGAGATAAACCATGTGATCATGGCAATAGATGTAGAAGAAGGATTTGATAAAATTCAGCACCCACTTGTATTGAAAACAAATACTCTCAGCAAGCTAGGACTCAAAAGAAACTTCTGTATGATAAGATATCTATACCACCACCACCAACAAAACAATTACAGCTAACTTCATACTTAATGGTGAAAGATGGCTTCTCCCCAAGCCTGGGAATAAGATAAGAATTCCTGCTCATCACATCTCAACACTGCACTAGCTATCCTATCCTGTTGAATAAGAAATAGTGAGGGGGGAAAAAAAAAGGTCTTTGGAAAGAAAGAACTGCCTCTATTTGCAAATCATACAATCACTTATGGAGAAATTCTTAAGGAATTTAAGGATTTCAATTGATGGTGCTAAAGAATCTGCCTGTCAGTGCAGGAGATGCAAGAGACTTGGGTTAGATCCCTGAGTTGAGAAGATTCCCAGGAGTAGGAAGTGGCAACCACCCCAGTACTCTTGCCCAGAAAATTTCATGGATAGAGGAGCCTGGCGGGCTATAGTCCATGGGGCCGCAAAGAGTCGGACATAACTGAGTGACTGAGCACTAGAAATAACAAATAAATGTAGTAAGGTCTCAGGACACAGTTTAGAGAAATAAATCAAAGAAAGTACAGAATCCAGATATAGACACCACCTAAAATTAATAACCTAAACTTCATTAAAATAAAAATTCTCATCAAAAGACACTCATAAGATATGAGTATTTAAGGCACAGACTGGCAGAGAATATTTTAATACATTTGAGGAACTAGTTTCAAAGCTATATAAATAAATATATAAACAAACAGATTAAAAAAAAACTATATAAAGATCTCCTACAACTAAATAATAAAAAGACAACCCCAATAATGGATAAAAGGCTAAGCAGACACTACATAAAGGAAGATAGGCAAATGGTCAGTAAACATATAAATATGCTAAAAATCACAGTCATCAGAAATACAAATCACAATGAGACACCATAACCACCAATTAAAGTGGCCTTGATTTAAAAGGCCACTGACACCAGACACTGTTGAGGATGTGAACCCACTAGAATGTTCACACACTGTTGGTGAGCATATGAAATGGTACTACCATTCTAGCTAGAGACTTGACTGTTTCCTACAAAGTTAAACAAAGACTTATCCTTCACCTCAGCAATTCTACTTTTAGGTGTCTACCCAAGAGAAATAAAAACATATTACTATAAAAAGACCAATATGATAACATTTATAACCTTTATTATAGTAGCCCCTAATGAAATTACCTCAAAATCTATCAACAGAAGAATAGATTTTAAAAGTAAGGCAGATTGATACACCAGTATAATGTGTCAATAAAACAAAATGAATTATTGACACATGCAACAACATGAATGAATTCCATACACATTATAATGAGCAAAATAAGCTAGACTTAAGAGTACACTCTATATATTCTGCAATATGTTCATTTTGTATGTTTTACAGAACTATCTAGAGTTCTAGAATAAACAGGACTAATTTATGATGATCTTACTATATCGGTAGATTAACCGGAAAAAGAAAGTAAAATAAAGGAACTTGTTGGGTTGAATGGAAATGTTCTATATCTTTATAGGTATGTATTACATAGGTATATCTACTTATTAAGAATCATCAAATTATTCACTTAATATTCATGCATCTCAATGTATAGAAGTATCTCAAAAACTATAAATAAACAAATGAAAAATGTTAAAAATTTACATAATTCCAAATAAATCTAAAATATTTCATCTTCACAGGTCATAGTATACATGGTAAAAATCTATGATCTATTAAGAGGGCTCCCCTAGAAGCTCTGGAGCTTATTAGTGAATGATAAATGTAGAAAACTGTTGGATGACCTTTAACCAATACAACATCTTTTTTAGGCGGTGCAACTCCTCATAAATTCCCAGGAAAACTCAATTTTTAGCATATGGAATATGATGGTCAAGAAAGGAATTTGCAGTTCCAATATAAGCTTAAAATGGCAGGGGGAAATTGCGGTTATGCCATGTAATGATTCCACAACTCTTTAAACTGAAAATGGAAAATCATTCTTACACCATAGAAATTTGCTTTTATGGCAATTTCCCTCTCTACCCTCCACTTTCCCTTACAGAAGAAAGGTGGATACTTCAGGAATTTGCTCAAATTGAGCAAGAAAGAAGTTCTTGTTTCTCCAATGTTAACTAGGGCTTTTCTCCGTCTCTGTAAGGGATGAGGACTAAACTTCCATTTGTTATGTAAAGATAAAGGGATCATAATTGAAGTTGGATGGTAGAAATTCAACAGTAATAAAATGCAAGATTGCCCGTGGACTTCTCACAGACAAATGAACAATGTTACTTAGGTCTTGTTTCTTTGTAAGTTTTTTGTTGTTGTTGTTACATGGCATGGCTGTATTTAACATCTATTGTGCTTTCCACCTCAACTTCATTTTCAGCCTACACTTTCTACACTTTCAGCATACTCTTTCTTCAATCCTCCTCATTTTTAGGCAAACAACCTTTTTTGGCATACCGCTCCATGCTTTGAGTAGTTGTTTTTCTTTGAAGTTTCCTAAGTAGTTAGAGGGCTCTCTGTACTTTGGTACTTATGTGAAGAAAGCTTGTGGATGACAAAACTGAAGATGAAGCATTTAAGCACAGACAATGAACTCCACTTTGGTCCTTGGAGAGTGTAAGTAAAGCTACAAGAAATTCAAACCAGGAAGACCAAGAGCTAGCCATTTTTAAAACAGTGACCCTTCTCAAATATTTGATTTAGTTTATATAAGATAATTTTATAAACAGAAGAGACAATTTTCCTTTTTCTGATCCAAATGAAAATCAACATGGCACTCATTCTTTATATCACCTTTTTGTGTCTTCTTAAGGAACCCAAAATAATAGCGGAAACAACATAGGCTTCCTAGAGATCTAGCAGAATTTTGAATTTACCGTGTTGGTCAAGTTGTTTAATCATATAAAGCTCTAGTTATCTGCCTGTAATTAAGGTAATGGTGACCTCTAGGACTGTTTTATATTTCTCACTCACTCACACACACACACACACACACACATGCACACACATAGATCTGACTGCAAAGCACAGTGCTTGGCACAGACAAAGCACTAGATAAACTGGAATCTGTTCAATCAGGCTCCTGAATCAAATGATAATTTGTTCATGAAAGTGTTGCCCTTAAGTCATGAGCGCTGCTATTCCCCATTTCATTTGGTCCTCAGGATTTATGGAGGCACTAAAGGAAAAAGCACAAAATGACCATCTCCTGCATTAAAACTGTAATCCATCATTTGGAACACTTACCAAATGCTATTCCTGGTTATTTAGTTGGAAATACAGACAGCAAAGACTATTACTGCTATTATCCTGCATTTTGCATCAACTCAAAAAGAAATGTTCTTCAGAAAATTTGCATATATCAAAGACAACTATACTGAACAGAGCACCAAGCTATGTACAAAGGCACAATAAATACTTTTTTAAAATATTTTGAACAATTTTAAAGGGTTCTTTGATTTAAGAATATATAAAAAGTAAATTAGCATTTTAATGATATGGTTTGGTCTTTAAAGGGAAAAAATGTCAATTATTCATCTGATTATATTTTCATATATCAAAGTCATCTGGAATGTGATTATGATTCACAAGTACAAGTGCTAAGACAATATCTGCCCTATATATAAAGCATGTTTATAGTTTTTATTCTTCTTATCATATATTTTTGAAAACCTGACAGTAATTGAGAGTTGGCCACCACAACAATTTACTTGGTAAACTGAATCAATAAATGTGCTTTAAATATACTACAGAAAAAAGTTTTTTATTTTTTTAAATGTACATGTTATTCAAGACAGCATTTGGGCATTAAAATTTTTAAATTAAAAAAACCAAGTTCAATGAATAAAATACATCCCAAATATGAAAATAACTGCAGAAGCAAATTAATTTTGTTACCTGTTTTTATACTAATTATTCATTAAAGTTCTGACTAAACTTTAGAATTGCAGTGCCTACTACAAAGTTGATATGAATTGATTTAAAATATTTCTTAGGGCACTAATTTCATGTAGTTCTGTAATATTTTGATGACCCTTCTGAACAGTCTAAGCAATACCTGTAAGAAAATAAAAATCAAGATGCACTGTGATCAATTTGTTAGTAATTTATTTTAACATAAAGACTTCAGTGCATATATGGGGTTAATGTTAAATACTAACAATCTACTTTTAAAGTCTACTGTCAATGTTTACTTGTAATCAAATATGATTAATGTAGCCAGTTGGCTCCTGGCAGTAACTCCAGTAATGGGAAATTATCATAAGCCAATACATCTTGATTACAACAGCCTGTACCTTTATTGTCTGTCCAGATTCTTTTCACATCAGGTCTATAATGAAGAACTAAGTCACAAAGACAGGTATTAGAAGATACACAGCAGGGCAACTGTTCTCTGGAACAAACCAAGTTTTCAGTAACTCATAAGGCAATTTGAGAGCTTTCATTAATATAATGCTTCAACAAACAGTTAAATTTTTTTCACTGAACAGTCAACACATCTCTTAATATACATAACCCATGAATGAATATTAGAGTGGGTTGCCATACCCTCCTCCAGGGGATCTTCTCGACTCAGGGATCAAACCCTCGTCTCTTACATCTCCTGCATTGGCAGACTCGTTCTTTACCACTAGAGCCACCTGAGAAGCCATACATAACCCACACCATAAATGAAAAGTAAATTGACGCATACGTTTAAAGCCCTTGATTTTTTGAGGAAAAAACAGTTGGAAAAACCTTTACATTCAAATTAAAGTCAAACATTTATGTTGCTGGATTTGGCAGCAGGGGTGGGTTCTCAAGAGAGACAACACGTTCCAAACGGTGTGTTCCATTTCCTCTCAATTCATTCATAAAGTGCCTTTCTGTTACGCAATGGGATCACTCTCCTTGATAATGAACACAGGCTGATGTTTAGTAATAACTGATTGTACATACAAACGAGAAAGCATCACTCATCTTTACTTAAAAACAGAACTTAAGCAAGATGCTTAGGCAGAGGCACCTTTGCAGGGAGTCAAAGGAAGCAAACATAAGAACGTGACTTAAACAGGAATCGGAACGGAAAACAAATGGGCACAGTAGTCAGGAAAGCTTGGAGGAGAGTCTCTGAAACGCAGGAGTAAACCAGTGTGGACACAGATAAAGGGCTTGCATACTTCTGGGAAGAGTGAAGCCCTGAAGTGTTTGCTGATTATTACTAGAACCCTAATTGAAGAAAGGGACTTTGGGGACTCTAACATTGGTTTCTCCTTTCTTAGAGAGCTCTTAATTAAGCGGAATTTGCTCTATAGCGACTCCAGTAGACAGCTCGCAACACCAGACCTGGTGTGTCTGCACCGTGATCACGAACCAGGCAAGACAGGAGGAACAATCAATACCAATACGAGATGGCATGTTCCTCTGACTTTTGTTTGCCCGGGTTGACGTTCTAGACACTCTTATCCTCCTTGTGGAGCCCGGGAAGATAATGTATACTCCTATCCCTCCTCAAAACAGCCCCAATCACAGCCCCGCAGAGCGGGGTTCTGTCCCCAGGACCAAGTCTGAACCGCGTCCCGGCGGATGGCTGCCTAAGACCTTCCCTTAGATCGGGCGCAGTTTGTACTTGGAGCGAGGGAGAAAGCGTCTCTCTCAATTCCTCCCGAGGCCACACTTTCTATACAGACCCACCTGCATGGGAGCTTCGTGTCTCATTGTTCGCAAAGTGTCCTTTCTCCCTGGCTAACACAGTGCTGGCTCGGGCGCCCGGTCAAGCGTGCACAGCCCGCGCGCTTCACGCTCCACCCTGCACTCGGGGTTCGCTAACCGGCTCCAGCATCAGCACCGGAGCTGTCCCTTCCTGGCGCCGCACACGCGTACTGGCCCGGAGCCCCGCGTGCTCCTGGGAGTTGTAGTCTAGCCTAGCTGAGCTTCCCCGCAAACCGGTGAGCAGTAAACTACATTTCCCGGCAAGCCAGCATTAAAACCGGCTGCTTCTCCAGTCGGACTCGGCCGCGGAGCCTCCCTTCTTTTTTGGACTAGCTCCTGGTTGTTAGTGCTCTCAGCCTTCCGGGCTATTTCCTCGCAAGGTGCAGGCGAAAGTGACCTCAGTTCATTCATCTCAGCTGGAGATTTTTCTTTGCTACCTATCGGCTTCCGAAGCTAAATTGTGATTTTCCTGGTTAGGAAACGCACTACCCTGTGCTAATTTACAATCTAAACGAAACCTGCACTGTGTTCTGGAACTCTCCGCCCTACACCTCCCCATTCCCAATCGGGAAAGTTTGTACATCTCCATAGGCAGAGTAGGGTGGTTTTACAATCTCATTCAGCAAACGCGGGGGAGAACGACAATGAATGGTACACACATAAAGAAAGAGGTTTACTCACACAGTTGCACTGAGAAGGCGCCCACGCGCGCGAGTATACACACACACACACACACACACACACACACACACACACACACACACACACAAAGTCCATGAAAGCGAGATTTCACGCGGAGCAGGTGGAGGAGCTCCCTTCTGCTTACCTTTCCGTACAGCTCCATTGCAACTCAAGGTTCCGAAATTCTCAGTAATCCCTCCTGCTCCAAGTGAGGTTAAGGTCTCACGCAGGAAGCCGAGCTAGACGCACTACACAATGGAAGGGGTGGGGGTGGTGCCCGGCGGAGGGAGAAACGAGGGAAGAGAGTAGAGTACAGCTGATTTAGATAGACGGGTTTTTTTCCTCCGAGGGGAAAGCTCGGAGTCTTCAAGTACCGGCTGCAGAGAAAGAACTGGGAGTCTTAGGAAGTGCCAGGGGAACGATCGCACTGGGCAGCCCCTCCCCAGGCCCTCCCCCGGGCACCTTCCGCCGTCATTAGTGCGCACACACAACTGCTGCCGGCCCAAGGCTGGAGAGCTGATACGGGACTGGGTTATTTACCCAAAGCAAGTCACATAAAATGAACACATTCATCACCAGAGCCCAGAAACACCGTCACAGAACAAGATAGGAGACCTCTATTAAGCTATCCTGTCCTTTCAACAGAGAGTCATTCCTTACATTACAATCATACTCCTCCCTGGCTGGTTCAAAAATGGTTTTGAAATCTTGGGAAATGTACTTGTATTACACTTACCTTCCCCTCAACTGACAAATATGTGTGACTATC
Source organism: Bubalus kerabau (assembly GCF_029407905.1). Lineage (NCBI taxonomy): Eukaryota > Metazoa > Chordata > Mammalia > Artiodactyla > Bovidae > Bubalus > Bubalus kerabau. The sequence continues at coordinate 22,635,115 of NC_073641.1, forward strand.
CATATTCTCTGCACCCATCTAAAAACTCCCTTTTCCCCGAGAGTGAATGTTAATCAGTGCAGTAGTGATTCTTGCCTTTCACTTTGTGGTCAAAATACTTACTGGAGGCAGAATGGAAAAGGAATGAACTTGATACTGACAGAAATATGGAAGTAACAACAGCAAAAACAGCTTGAAACTTCATTGCACTAGACAAAGCAGTAGAACAGAGGTTCTCAAATGTGCTTGAAAATCTCTTGAAGGTGCTAAAATTCGTATTCTCAAGGCATGCGGAGAGATTCTGATTCACTAGATGTGACCGAGGAGTCTGAAAATTAGCATTTTCAACAAACACCCTAGAGATTCTGATGCAGTGCTCCTTTGCCATTATTTGAGAAATACTGCCTTAAAATCTTTTATATGTAAGAATTTTTCAAAAGTATAAATCTCAAAACTTCATAGACTGACTCAATATTGCAATAACAATGTACTGGGAAACTACCATGTTTTAAATGTTTTATTAATTTTAGATTGTGCTTTTTGTTTTGCCTTTAAAAAAAAAAAAAAAAAGAAAGAAATCTAAGACCTGTTTTCAATTCTTGCAATCAATGAAAATGTAAGGTATCACCTAGGTAAATAGTTTTTATAACTACTCAGAAAACACAGTTGAAGCACAGCTCCCCTCACAGTTGAGGTTATGTGAAGGTTAGAGCAATTTCATTTAAATTAACTAATAACAAATAAAATTAAAAGGTAAAAACCAATATCAATATATTTCTCAGTTGCTTATTAGACATAAGCCTTCTGCAAATAGTTATTGACATTTAATGATAAGAATTTGCAGAGCCACTTAGAGCTTGTCTTTCTTCAAAAGAATTTCCTGTATCTTTTGTACTATCATGATCACCTTCTGAAACTCTCAGAATTCAGGGTCTGATACTACAGAACATGTTAAAATATTACAAATGTTGAAACCTTATGGGTTTATTATTGTTTGAGTAAACCAAGAACCCCTGAAAATTGAATTGCAAAAAAAAAAGAGAGTTGTGAAAGGTTAAGGGGATCTTAGTTCTGTTTTGTTTCTCCTGCCTTGGTTGGTTATTTAAGTGGGTTAAGAGAGTGAGAAAAAGCTAGCCAGTGATAAACTAAAGAAACAAAAATGGACAGGACCTCAGTTATCTCCCTAAAGTCGAAAAAGCACTTTATCGGTCACCATCTATGAGTTTTATTCCCAAGATGACCGCTGGAGCTCCAGCTCTTCCATTCACAGTCTAGCTGGCAAGAAGGAAGAAATGATGATGAAAATGATGCATCCCAGTATCCCTTTAAATACACCACTGCTCTTATATTACAATGCCTAGAAGTTCATCTTGTGATCATACATACTTGCAAGGGAGACTGGGAAATGTAATCCCTCTTCTGGGTGAACTGTGCCCAGCTGAAAATCAGGAGTTTTATAAAATGGCTACTGGGGAAGAACCGGAATGGGTAGCTTATCCCTTTTCCAGGGGATCTTCCCAACCCAGGAATCAAACTGGGGTCTCCTGCATTGCAGGCAGTTCTTTACCAGGTGAGCCACAAGGGAAGACCGCTGGGAAAGAATAAGGACTGACAGACAGCTGGTAATCTCTATTACAGGGCATGCATGCTGTACTAAATTGCTTCAGTTGTGTTTGACTCTTTGGGACCCTATGGACTGTTTGCCCACCAGGCTCCTCTGTCCATGGGATTCTCCAGCCAAGAATACTGGAGTGGGTTGCCATGCCCTCCTCCAGGGGATCTTCCCAATCCAGGGATCCAACTGCATCTCTTTTGGCAGGTGGTTCTTTACCACTAGTACCACCTGGAAAGACTATAAGATAAATCTTGCTGCTTTTTCTCTTTGCAATTTTACTGAAATGTAAATGTCTAATAATTTTAAAATTCATCCACTCCCAGGGATCTCTCTAATTTAACAGCCATCAAAAAGCCTTAGAATCAAGGAATTACCCAAAAGTTAGAAAAGTCTGACTCTTGTTGAGGAAATAAGGAAAGAGGGAAGCCTTCTACAGTTCCATATGAATCTGGGGTTTAACAGACTTAAAAGGCAAAGTAGAGTTAAGTAAAGGCAAAACAGAGTTAAGTGTGGGAGGTGGGAGGTGGGAGATGGGTTCAGGATGGGGGACACATGTACACCCCTGGCTGATTCACAGCAATGTATGGCAAAAACCACTACAATATTGTAAAGTAATTAGCCTCCAATTAAAATAAATAAATTTTTAAAGAGAGCTAAGTGAAGGCAAAGGGGCCACCAGTGAATGTCACAAAGTATGTAGATTAAGCATGTCCCCCATTAGAAAGTAGAGCAGGCTCAAAGGTCCTAAGGTCCAGAAAGCATGACTTACCCAGAATCTCAGAGATGAGAGAGATAGCTGAGATGAGAACTCTTCGGTTTTTGTCTTTGGATTTAGTTTTCTTTTCATTGTCCAACATCATGATTCATTATTGATTGGCTTTTAGCAATCCTATGTTTATTTGTTATTTACAAGTATTCATTTTTTTTAATTTATTTGGTTTATCTATTATTCACTTTGTTTGTTATCAGTCCCTGTCTACATCAGCTCCAGTAAGGTTCTGTCAAGTAGAGTTAAATATGTGTGTACTCAGTTGCTAAGTCATATCCGACTCATTGTGACCCCATGGACTGTAACCCACCAGGTTCCTCTATCCATGGGGTTTTCCAGGCAAGAAAACTGGAGTGGGTTACCATTTCCCCCTCCAGGGGAATCTTCGTAACCCAGGGAGCAAACCTACGTCTCCTGCACTGGCAAATGGACTCTTTACCACTGAGCCACCTGGAAAGCTCTCAGTGAGTTAAGTAGGTATAATTTATTTGGCCAAAACAGAGCCAAGAACCAGGGTAATTAATTATTAATTATTAATGATGATGTTGGTTAAGTGAAAAATAGCATTAAATACTTTGTTTCTAGCACTGTTACCATCTCTCTGTAAGGACTTACGCTGAAAAATAAAATGACTGAGGTTTGATATAAGAGATAAGCGTAACCCCGGGGATTCACTTACGCCCCCATGCAAGCCTTACTCAAATCCACAGTGCATGGATGTTGCTGGATGTCTAATCCTAGGTGTTTGGGGATCATTTCCAAACAAGCAGGAGGCATTCTGGACTGAGCCCTGTTACCTTTGTCTGACTATCTGTGTTAAATCAGGCTTTGATTTCAACTTTGTGTAGCGTCTGTATCAAGAATTGTTATTGATTGTCTCATGTTCCCTTTGGAAGAAATTGAGTATCCCCGAGATGTTATTGATTTCTTTTTAATTAAAAGGAAAAATCATTTTAACTCATTATTGCTCACCATGTCTCCACCCACACCTAATCAAAACAAGTCAAGTGCTTTGTAAAAAATAAATTCACTCCAACTAAATGAAAAAAAAAAAATTGATGCTTTCTTTCTATAGCATAAATGTGATATTATTCATGATAGATCATTTTCTTCAATACTCCTCTGTGGAAGGCACTCTGTCTATATTATTCTATCTAATCCTCAATAATATTGCAAGGTAGCATTATTACCTTATTTTACAAAGAAGAAAAAGAATAGAAAGTTTAAGTATTTGGTTAGGGACACCTATCTAGCAAGATGTTAGGCTAGGATTTTAAGCTTAGAATTATCTGTTTCTAAAGCCCAGATTCTTGCCCATAGTCTAACTCACAAAAGGTAATATTGCTTCAAGATGATATGTTTAAAATGTATTACAGAGAAGTTTTACTGGACTTTGTTGCTGTTATTGACCTTGCTTGGAAAAACAGATACTACATATAGTCCTGTCATGGAATTACTGGGTTACTTATATTTTTTCATATAACAGTTTTAAATTTGAAAACTACCAACATTTTCAGGACTTCCCTGGTGGCTCAGATGGTAAAGCGTCTGCCTGCAATATGGGAGACCCAGGTTCGATCCGTGGGTTGGGAAGATCTCCTGGAGAAGGAAATGGCAACCCACTCCAGTATTCCTGCCTGGAGAATCCCAGGGACAGAGGAGCCTGGTAGGCCACAGTCCATGGGGTCGCAAAGAGTCAGACACGACTGAGCGGCTTCACTTCACGTCGCTTCACTTCACCAACATTTTCAGATACTGATTTATTTGGTGCACTAGAAATATTATGAAGGAGCTTCTTATAAATTTCAGATCATTGGTGAAGTGTACATGTTCTATTTCCAACTCACAGAAGATAATTTTAGAATAAACAGATCATAATTATGCAAATTATGAGAAAAACAGAAGAATTCTAAACAACAATCCCCACATTTTACACAAGGTTCTTATTTAGCTACAAGTTTCAAATTGGTAATCTTGTGAAAAGACTATGTGACCTACAGTTATCATAGCCCATGGCTTACTTCCAAAGAGATAGATATCATTATCTTTTTAAAACAATTATCTTGTAAAGTCATTACAAAATTTGAAAACAGTTTTATAACCAAGACCCAACTTAACTATCTGGAGTTTAGATATGAAGTTTGCTACCTCTAGGCTCTTAACTGGTCAAAAAAGAGTCAATCTAACATACTAACTCTGAGAACAGAGGGTGGCCCTAAGCTAAGCAGCATCTCTTAGTAGATTTGCAACGTGTGGAGTATGCTGTGTGTGTTTTGGTGTGTGGGGGGGAGGTTGGGGGTGGCGATGGAAGAGCATGCTGTGGGCACCCAGCCAGAGCACCTGTGACAGACAGCCTGCATTCCTCCAATAGCTGAGTGCCCATCCAAGGCTCTAAGCTAAGCATATATCTCAGAACCAAGTCTAGCTAAGAAGAATGAGCCTCATGACAAATATCTATGTCCTGAACTTCCATAGCCCTTAAAAAAATGACAGACCAGTACACAAAGAAGGGCTCTTACAGATGATCTAACTGAATCTTCCCATCTAATGCATTATAAATTAGATCTCAAAAATGTGAAATGACCTGCCTGAAGTACCATATGTCATCCGATGCCCTTAAAGGGGTGTTAACTAATATTGGATAAAAAGGATATTTTGAAAGTATGTCACAGTTTATTAGTATAATCAATTTTATGTGTAGCAATAATTTTATAGGGTTATTTTTAGGTTGACATACTATAATTTAAAATGGAGGGTCAAAAAAGTATAAGACACCATCCTCATCCTCAAGGGGGCTTCAAACTAGTTCAGAAGATCAAATAAACAGGTAACAGATAACAAGACCTCAGGGGCAGAGATAACACAAAGCAGGACCTGAATAGCTGTCTGCCCCACTCTTATCATTAGTAACTGCTTTAAAGATTTATAGGAAAGAGTAATCAGTTCAAGGATATTCTATGGAGAAGTAAATTAGGCCTCTGAATAAGAAGGTATCCAATTGTAAACATAGAAGGAGAGACAAAGACTAGTAGAAGTTCAAAGGAACTTAAAGCTTATTTAGGTCTTTTTTTTTTTTTTTTTTTTTGAGTTTGCAGATAAAGGCTCAAATATGAGTAATGACTCATGTAGCATTACACTAATTAATAACAGAGCCAGGAAAAGTGTTAGTTACTCAGTCATGTCCGACCCTTTGTAACCCCACAGACTGTAGCCCACCAGGCTTCTCTGTCCATGGAATTTTCCAGGCAAGAATACTGGAGTGGGTTGCCATTTCCTTCTCCAGGGGATCTTCCAAACCCCAGAAATTGAACCTGGGTCTCCCACATTGCAAGCAGACTCTTTACTGCCTGAGCCACCAGGGAAGCTACCCAGGACTCAAACCCACGTCTCCCACGTTGGGAGCGCATTCTTTACCATCTGAGCCACCAGGAAAGCCCAAAAATACTGGAGTGGGTAGCCTATCCATTCTCCAGGGGATCTTCCCAACCCAGGAATTAAACTGGGATCTCCTGCATTGCAGGTGGATTCTTTACCAGCTGAGCTACCAGGAAAGCCCCATTAAGACCAGAGTTCTTTGCAAATACACATTTCAACAGTCACTACTATGGACTTGAACGCTGATTTGCTATCTCATAACTTGACCAAAAGAAAGAAAGAAAGTGAAGTCACTCAGTCGTGTCCGACTCTTTGTGACTCCATGGATGGTAGCCTACCAGGCTCCTCAATCCATGGGATTCTCCAGGCAAGAGTACTGGAGTGGGTTGCCATTGTCTTTTCCAGGGGATCTCCCTGACCCATGGATCGAACCTGGGTCTCCCACATTGCAGTCAGATGCTTTACCCTCTGAGCCACCAGGGAAGCCCAACTTGACCAAATTTTTGCTCAAAAATCATATGTTATTTAAATTTACCACACATTAAATCAGAATTCAAAAACCTCCTCCATAAAGTTATGTGATCAATAGTTCTCTCTCCTATACTGATTGAGAAACAGGATATAAAATCTATGGAGAGCTGAAGCATGAAAGTGAAAGTGAAAGTGAAAATGAAGTTGCTCAGTCCTGTCAGACTCTTTCAGACCCCATGGACTGTAGCCCACCAGGCTCCTCTGTCCATGGGATTCTCCAGGCAAGAATACTGGAGTGGGCTGCCTCTTACTTCTCCAGGGGATCTTCCCATCCCAGGGATTGAACCCGGGTCTCCCACATTGTAGGCAAACACTTTTACCATCTGAGCCACAGATTTTGGTTTCAAATAAGGGACTATTAAATATTTAAAATTTTCTTATTTTAAAAATATGACCTAAGCTACAGAACCAAGTTTTATTATTTTTCTAATTAAAATTAAGTTTGACCTGAGTCCCCACATATTAAGATGGTTATAAAATTCAATATCAATTGATCTGACAGAAATAGAGGCAAGGGTTTCCCCTTTCTCCCTCCTTTGATTATACAAGAACCCTGAAGGACAGAAAGGATATCAAAATAGTAGGTGCTAGACATCTTCATTGGTCACTGATGCTGAATTTTTTTAAGGTCAACATGGCCCTTTTGTAGGCAGGTAGCACCATTCTCCCATGCCAAGCTAGGCCATAGAGATCCTGATCAAAACCCTAAGGTCAAAGGTGCGTAGTGAACCAGTTAGCTCTGCTGTGTAATAAACAACCTAAAAAGTTAGTGATTTAAGCATGATGAGTTCCTAGTTCTGTGGGTTGACAGTTGGGACTGGGCTTTGTTGAGTAGTCTTTGTTTTTCTTGGGTTCACACATAACATCTGTGGTGAGCTATGAGTCAGCAAAGCGGCTTCTTGGGTTGTTTGGCTCTCAGATGGGGGATGGGAAGGGGACCAGGCCATGTGTCTCTCATAGAGTAGGCTGTTTCGAACCTGCATACATGACAGATTTTCCAGGTTCTAAGAGAAAGAGCAGAAACACACAGAGCCTCTTAAGACCTAGATTGAAACCGGCATACCATCCCTCCCACTGCTTTATATTGCTTTATATTGACCAGAAGACATCACAATTCAGCTCAGATTGAAGAGGTGGAGAAATAAACTTCACTTCTTGATGAGAAGGGCTGCACAGTCACATTTCAAAAGGACTCAGATACAGGAAGGTGTGGAGAACGTGGCCACCGCTACAACCTGCCACCCACAGCCCAGCATGGCATCAGTGCTCTACCACTACAATGGCTCTGAGTTCCGGTGAGCACCAGCCTCCACTGCTCTTGACCAGAATGCCTACCATGGTAGGCATGGCTTCAGGGATCAATCAGTTTCACAGGGCCTTTCTTTAATCCTCAATCACAGTGCTTCTGCTGATTAATTTTCTCTTTGTGTGTGAGTGTGCTTTGTCACTAAGTCGTGTCTGAGTCTTTGGGACTACATGAACTGTAGCCAACCAGGCTCCTCTGTCCACAGATTTCCCAGGCAAGAATACTAGAGTGGGTTGCTGTGCCCTCCTCCAGGGGATCTTCCTGACCCAGGGATTGAACCCGCATCTCTCGTGTCTCCTGGATTAGCAGGCAGATTGTTTTCAACTGCACCACCTGGGAAGCCCCTGCTTGATTATTTACATGGAACCAAACCTCTGGTCTTCCCTGGTGGCTCAGATAGTAAAGAATCTGTCTGCAGTTCAGGAGACCCAGATTTGATCCCTGGGTCGGGAAGATTCTCCTGAAGAAGAAAATGCAACCACTCCAGTATTCTTGCCTGGAGAATTCCATGGACAGAGGAGCCTGTTGGGCTACAGTCCATGGGGTAACAAAGAGTTGGGCATGGCTAGCAACTAACACTTACTTTCAAGCCTTTAATAACAAAGATGTGTTCAGAAATTCCTCCCAGTATACCTACAACAACTGATTACATCTCTGACTGTTAACAACCCCCAGGAGGTAAGGAAGGCAAGGATTCCTGGATAGAAGAACTCACAGGTCCAGTCACCTTACTACAAGGAAAGGAGACCTTTTATCCTTCTGTCATCATCTTATGGAGGAAAGGAAGACTTGATCATTTCCTAACAGCTATTCTGTCATTTAATTCAAGTTTATTTAATTCTCAGTTACTCTTCTGGCCACAGAATCTATAGGAAACTTGAGCTAGAAATATTATTGATCACCTCTAAAACAAATTTTTGTAAGCAAGATTTTGTCCATGAAAGTATTATCTGTGCCAAATAAAATCTTTTTCTTCTATCTGATCTTTGTGCTCTTTCATAGTCTGAGGATGTATGTGTTCTTGAAAGCACATATTTAACTCTGGTTGAGGCACTCACAGTTGAAGTACATTGTTCTTTAGATTGCCATGACTCATTGAAAGATGCATTTTCTTGCTAATGACCCTCATGTAAACAGTAGTTTTTTTCTTTATAGCAACAAAGACTTCTTTGAGGAGAAGGTTATCAAACTATTAAAAATCAGATTAAGCAAAGATTCCATACCAGCCAAACTAGTACCTTGTCTTTAAAAAGGCCAAAGAGTATAGGACAGAAAAGGAGAGTCAGACTGTCATATTTACTAAGACTTACTTTATACTAGGAACTGTGCTAGACACTTGACATAGTTTAACTTAATGTTTACATTAGCAAAGGGCAAATATGATTGTTGTCTGTATAAACAGGAAAAGATTGCACAGTCAAACTGGGTAATTGGTAGAAAATTTAATAAAGGGGCTATTTACAGAGCCATGGGCAGTAATAGTGGAAACTAACAAGAGAGAGTAGTATATCCTGCAATGAGAAGCAACAGAGAACCAAGGAGGAGTTACAGCTGGATAGCCGATGTCCAGGAAGAGAGGAGAGACTGCTGTGGAAGATGGAGCTGCTTTGGAAGGAAGCAACCAACCTGCCAGCCTGTGTTTCCTGCCAGCTCCCCACTGGGTAAACCCAGCCAGAATCATGAGCCATGGAGTCTGTGGATGCAGTCCCTGTATTCAGCCTCCTAAGACACAGAACAGGGTCAAGAATGGTAGAGTGGAGTGGAAAAGGAGGGTAAACTAGGGGTATCCGCCATAGTGTCCCATTTTAAAGATGAGCAAATTGAGAGTCAAATAATAACTTCTGTAGGTCACAGAGGCAAAACAAAATTTAAACTCAGATCTCTCAAAGTTCTCTTTGCAGTCATTATATCAGAAAAACATCTATTTCTGCTTTACTGACTATGCCAAAGCCTTTGTGTGAATCACAATAAACTGTGGAAAATTCTGAAGGAGATGGGAATACCAGACCACCTGACCTGCCTCTTGAGAAACCTGTATGCAGGTCAGGAAGCAACAGTTAGAACTGGACATGGAACCAAAGACTGGTTCCAAATAGGAAAAGGAGTACGTCAAGGCTGTATATCATCACCCTGCTTATTTAACTTATATGCAGAGTACATCATGAGAAACGCGGGGCTGGAAGAAGCACAAGCTGGAATCAAGATTGTCGGGAGAAATATCAATAAGCTCAGATATGCAGATGACACCACCCTTATGGCAGAAAGTGAAGAGGAACTCAAAAGCCTCTTGATGAAAGTGAAAGAGGAGAGTGAAAAAGTTGGCTTAAAGCTTAACATTCAGAATACTAAGATCATGGCATCCTGTCCCATCACTTCACGGCAAATAGATGGGGAAACAGTGGAAACAGTGGCAGACTTTATTTTTTGGTGCTCCAAAATCACTGCAGATGGTGATTGCAGCCATGAAATTAAAAGATGCTTACTCCTTGGAAGGAAAGTTATGACCAACCTAGATAGCATATTAAAAAGGAGAGACATTACTTTGTCAACAAAGGTCCGTCTAGTAAAGGTTATGGTTTTTCCAGTGATCATGTATGGATGTGAGAGTTGGACTATAAAGAAAGCTGAGTGCTGAAGAATTGATGCTTTTGAACTGTGGTATTGGAGAAGACTCTTGAGAGCCCCTTGGACTGCAAGGAGATCCAACCAGTCCATCCTAAAGGAGATCAGTCCTGGGTGTTCATTGGAAGGACTGATGTTGAAGCTGAAACTCCAATACTTGGGCCAGCTGACTCACTGGAAAATACCCTGATGCTGGGGAAGATTGAGGTCAGAAGGAGAAAGGAATGACAGAGGATGAGAAGGTTGGATGGCATCACCGACTCAATGGACATGAGTTTGGGTAAACTCCCAGAGTTGGTGATGGATAGGAAGCCCTGGCATGATGCGGTTCATGGGGTTGCAAAGAGTCGGACGTGACTGAGTGACTGAACTTCACTGAACTGAATATGAACAATTCTGTTAATGATTTTTTACTCAAGTCAACAAATATTTATGGATTGCCCAGTATGCACCCTAAGTGTTTTTGACACTGCAGAGGATATGACTGACAAATGTGAACAATAAAAAAATGTAAAATACTGGAAGTCAAGTATAATGAAGCTCATACGTGTACAGCACATGCAGTAAAGGATTAGAGGCCTAGGAGGATGAAGCTTGGAGGGAATCAGCAAAGACTGAGAAAGCCTTGATGCAAAGGGACATGTTCAGAGGAACCTGAAAAGATGAACAAGGTTTAATAGATACATATGGCAAGGACATTTGGGGTCTTTAGAGGGGAACCTTGCGTGCTGGAGAGGGGAAATTGTTCAGGGACTAGGCTTTTCCTACATGAAATGAAAGCAAACGTGATAAAGGGAAGCAGTTGGCTCTGGAGGAACACACTCTGCCCCTCTGGGGCCTTCCCAGATCTTTTCCATCCTCATCCCCCCTCTTCGCAGTTGGGAGCTGCTCCTTTCCCAGCAATGTCAGCTGTTTTCAGTTGCATGGTATTCAGGAAAACCTGTCTGTCCTTTCTCAACATAAAGCTTTGTTTAGTGATTTCTAGCACTAAGTTACCCCACTCCAGTACTTTTGCCTGGCAAATCCCATGGGCAGAGGAGCCTGGTAGGCTGCAGTCCATGGGGTCGTGAAGGGTCAGACACGACTGAGCGACTTCACTTTCACTTTTCACTTTCATGCATTGGAGAAGGAAATGGCAACCCACTCCAGTGTTCTTGCCTGGAGAATCCCAGGGACGGGGGAGCCTGGTGGGCTGCCATCTATGGGGTCGCACAGAGTTGGACACGACTGAAGCAACTTAGCAGCAGCAGCAGCAGTAGCACTAAGTTAAACATGTGTTTAAGGGCTCAGCTTATGGCACAAAAATAGACATAATAGATCAATGGAAGAGAATAGAAAGTCCAGAAATAAACCCACATACTTATGGTCAATTAATCTATGATAAAGGAGGCAAGGGTATATAATGGAGAAAAGACAGTCTCTTCAACAATTGCTGATGGGAAAACTGGACAGCTACATGTAAAAGAATGAGATTAGAATATTCTCTAACACCACATACAAAAATAAATTCAAAATAGATTACAGACCTAAATGGGTCAAAGACCAGATACTATAAAACTAGAGGAAAATATAGGCAGAATGCTCTTTGACATAAATCACAGCAATATTTTGGGGTATCCCTCTCCTAAAGTAAAGGAAATAAAAGCAAAAATGAACAAATGGGACCTAATTAAACTTAAAAGCTTTTGCACAGCAAAGAAAACCATCCAGAAAGCAAAAAGACAACCTACCAAATGGGAGAAAATATTTGCAAACGATATGACCAATAAGGGATTAATATGAAATATATATAAACAACTCATACAACCCAGCATCAAAAAAAATCAACCCAATTAAAAAATGAGCAGAAGAGCTGCATATATGTTTTTCCAAAGAGGAAAAGCAGATGGTCAACAGGCATATGAAAAGAGGCTCCACACTGCTAATCATCAGGGAAATACAAATCAAAACTACAATGAGATATCACCTCACACCTGTGAATAGGCACAAACTAGTGGGTATAAGGGGGAATATAGCCAATATTTTGTAATAAATATAAATGGAAAGTAAACCTTAAAATTGTATTAAAAATGTTTTTCAATTAAAAGAAAAGATCTCAGCTCTCACTATCTAGGAAGCTCCCCTTGATTTTTCCAGGCTCCAGGTATATATGTTCTATGCTCTTAAAGTGTTCAGAGACATCATAGCGCTTTTTGAGGTGTACTGAGATGGATTATCCTATGATCTCTCCTCACAGTAAATGGCAAGATTTCTGGGACTATCTCCTTGTTTCTATACAATGTATGAGTGACTGTGTATTACCAATAAGGCCTAGGGAGGATAGTAAGTATTTTACAAATATATTGTACTTTGTTATTGTTCTTTAGTTGCTAAGTCATGTCTGACTCCTTGAGACCCCATGGACTGTAGCCCACCAGGCTCCTCTGTCCATGGGCTTTTCCAAGCAATACAGGAGTGGGTTGCATTTTCCTTCTCCAGGGGTCTTCCATACCCAGGGACCAAACCCACAAACCTGTATCTCCTGCATTGGCAGGCAGATTCTTTACTGTTGAGCCACCAGGGAAGCCCTATGATTCTGTTTTTCTCAAATGCTGCATTTTAAGCTGATGAAGATGGTTTTTGTTGTTGTTGTTGAAGGCCTTTTTTGGAGCCTGGAAAATTGCCCTGTAGATGTGGCTAAGTGTAGGACTAATTTGTTTTGGGATATATGGTGACCAACCATTTTGGTTTGTCCAGGATGAGGGCTTTGTTGGGATATAGGATTTTCAGTGCTAAATCCTCAAAAGTCCTAGCAAACTGAGGTGAGTTGGTCCCATGCTAGTGGGAAATGAAAAGCCGGTAAGAAGCAGCTTCTTTTATGCCCCGTGCTATGCCTATAAATCCTAGCAAAGGTTATGTTAGTGCTGAAAAATGTAATTTCTGATCTTGCTTTTTCATCTTTTCACTAATGGAACATTATGTCTTAGTAGAAAAGCTCTCACTCTGTGAAGAATAGCCAGTTAAGAGACTGAGAATTCTTCAGCTCCTCCGTTAAGTTGCTTTTAGCATACCACAGTGACTGCATGCCTGCGTGCATACTAAGTCACTTTAGTCGCATCCAGCTCTTTGTGACCGTATGGACTGTAGCCTGCCCAGGCTCCTCTGTCCATGGGATTCTCCAGGCAAGAATACTGGAGTGGGTTGCCACACCTTCTGCCAGAGGATCTCCCAAGCCCAGGGCTCGAACCTGTGTCTCTTATGTCTTCTGCATGCGCAGGCAGGTTCTTTACCACTAGCACCACCTGGAAAGCCTGCCACAGTAATTGGTTGTCTCCAAGTCTGCAGTTGGGCCTCGTGATATAACTGACTGTAAGAACTTCCAACGAGGGAATTTTTCCTTTAGATATTTCATTACAGGTGGATTTATAGGAAGTATTTTTGTGGATGTTGATTTGTTGTTTTTAGCTCTCAAAAGCTACTTGAGGGAGAAATTACTTTCATTCCTCAGAGGAGATACTGGGTTGGAACATTCACACCCAGCCACCTTAACACTATTTGAACTGAGCCCTAGTGAATCAAACTGTAGTTCAATTCACTCCATGATTACGTGATTGGGTTCCTCGCTTTTGCCTATAGAGAAAGAGGTTGGTGGGTAATAGAACAAGGTTAAAGATGATACAAGGTTTTGAGAAATTGATTTTCTTATTCAGGAAATGAAGTGGATGGAATACACTATAAAGTTGGAAGTACTCTTGAGTCTAAGACTGGAAGCCAGGAGAGTAGCAGCATCTCAGCTCTTTCATTAGCTTGGAATCCAAGAAATGATTTAAAGTTTACCTCCTGCAACTCAAGTGGTTTCCTGTAACAGCAGTTCTCTGAATACACAAGAAAAAGTTTTGTCTCCTAGGAGTTTTATGTGCATATGAATGATTGTGGCTTACATCACTGGCCTATTTGTTGTTTTATTCTTATGGATCACAAGCACAAATCAGACAAAAGGCAACTCTAAGTCATTCCACAACAAACTGTGGGAAATTCTTAAAGAGACGAAAATACCAGACCACCTGACCTGTGTCTTGAGAAATCTGTATGCAGGTGAGGAAGCAACAGTCATAACTGGACATGGAACAAAAGACTGGTTCCAAATATGGAAAGGAGTACATCAAGGCTGTATATTGTCACCCTGCTTATTTAACTTATATGCAGAGTACATCAGGAGAAATGCTGAACTGGATGAAGCACAAGCTGGAATCAAGATTGCCAGGAGAAATATCAATAACCTCAGATATGCAGATGACACCACCCTTATGGCAGAAAGTGAAGAAGAACTAAAGAGCCTCTTGATAAAAGCAAAAGAGGAGAGTGAAAAAGTTGATTTAAAACTCAACATTCAGAAAATTAAGATCATAGCATCCAGTCCCATCACTTCATGGCAAATAGATGGGGAAACAGTGGAAACAGTGACAAACTTTATTTTTGGGAGCTCCAAAATCACTGTGGATGGTGACTGCAGCCATGAAATTAAAAGATGCTTGCTCCTTGGAAGAAACGTTAAGACCAACCTAGACAGCATATTAAAAAGCAGAGACATTACTTTGTCAACAAAGGTCCGTCTAGTCAAGGCTATGGTTTTTCCAGTGATCATGTATGGATGTGACAGTTGGACTGTGAAGAAAGCTGAGCACTGAAGAATTGATGCTTTTGAACTGTGATGCTTTTGAACTGTTAGAGAAGACTCTTGAGAGTCCCTTGGACTGCAAGGAGATCCAACCAGTCCATCCTAAAGGAAATCAGTCCTGAATATTCATTGGAAGGACTGATGAAGCTGGAACTCCAATACTCTGGACACCTGATATGAAGAGCTGAATCCTTGGAAAAGACCCTTATGCTGGGAAAGATTGCAGGTGGGAGGAGAAGGGGATGACAGAGGATGAGATGGTTGGATGGCATCACCAACTCAATGGACATGAGTTTGAGTAAACTCTGGGAGTTGATGATGGACAGGGAGGCCTGGCGTGCTGCAGTCCATGGGTTCACAAAGAGTCGGACACAACTGAGTGACTGAACTGATCTGAACTGAAGCCATTCTTTTGAGGCAAATGTCCAATAGTAAATTTCACAGCTGGCTTCCATGAGAATTTACTAAGCTTTTTATATATGCTATTTTATCATTTTTTCCTCACATAAAACCTACACGATAAGTATGATGATCCTTGTTTATAGATGAGAAAATTAACTGAAGCATGGGAAGTTTAAGAAGTTTGCTTTTTGGAGTAAAAATGTAAGCATTCCCATTGAAGAGGTATGACCCTACAGCTTCATGCTTATCCACTATGTCACAGGTATTTAATATGAGTGAACAGAGAGCCCCATCCCTTTATAAGGAGAAATGGTCTGCAGGATAATTTTTGAAGTTCTTGAGTAATTTCCTATAACATCAAAGAGGTAGCTTTGGTGTTTGGCTCTGTAACTACAGAATTTGAGCTTCTTTAGTTAAAAAAAAAAAAATCACTCCTATACTAGCATACAAATTGTCAATCGTCCCTTTTGGTGCATATTCAGAATCAAGTCTTGCAGAATTTTCCTGCCCAAGAATCTTCATCCTAACTTCCACAGAACAAATTTTGAGTTAAGAAAATTATCAATGAAAAGATAATGATAATATAAGCATAATGTTGGATATAAATTTTAAAGGAGGAAAGCATGCATTTATTTTTTACAAAATTAATATTTTCTGAGATTCTTTAGGTTCATAAGATTATATGCAGAATGTGTGTGTTCCTTTTTCACATTACATTTCTTAAGTCCAAATAAAATACCTTTCCTTTTTAAATTCTATGGCAGCAGTTCCAGTCCTTTTAAAGTAAGAGTTATGACATCATAAAACTTTAGAAGAAAAAATAAATTAGCAAAGTAATAATGTCTTATATCTTTGTACCAAATGTGATATAAGCATTAGGATTATGATTCTTACTTCATAGATGAGGAAACAAAACCAAAGGTAAAGTGAATTACCTAAAGTACATGTCAAGCAAATGGAAGACCCTAGACTGGAAGACAGTTTTGCAAAAGCAGCAATGATTTATCTGGGCTTAATAGCTATCCCAGGAAGTACAAGGTCATTCCCTGAGTCATCACTCTAGCACTTGAGTTACTATGGGAACCAAGCAGTTAAAACCTTGTAGAAATAAATGTACCATTAAAAAGGTACATGAACATTCCATGAACATTCACCAAGACTCTGAGGCTTTTTCCCTACTAACATCAGCCTTCTATATCCAATCCTAAATCTGCATATTGTTTTGTTGATGCTGAAATCTTCTAAATGTTTGAATTCATCTGGTTGAAAAATAAAATATTGCTTATGACCCTACCCAACTGAAATAGATTCTCATTACTATCATTAATAAAATAATAAGAATACCCCCATTTTTCACAGAGTATCTGCCATTTACAAATCACTTTCATATTAACTCCTTAATTCTCAAGACATTCATTTAGGTGGAAGATATGCTGTTTTTAATTATGTTATATATTTCCACGGCTGAGAGTAGATTAAGGAAATATTTACAGGTGGATTCTTCCAATAATGGTTTATAAATTTATACAGAAGAAATTGCATGTTTCAGTATTGTTGTGTTGACCACTGACATATACTGTTATTTCTCATTAATTCCCTTGTAACGATGGCTATAATCCTGAAGACAAAATTTAGTATTTGTAGAAACTTAAAGGTTGCAAAATAATATGCCCATATTTCAATTTTACTTTATGGCACCAGGAGAACCTGAAACTAAAACAGAGAAGTAATCACTAGGGTTCACATTTATTTCTTTGTTTTCAGAAAGAACTATGTAACTTCTAGCAAAACTATAGCAAGTTCCTAGAAAAATCATGAGGTTCATTGTGGATAATCAGAGGCCCAATTCCATACTCAGACAAACCAGTATGAAGAAACAAACATTTCACTAGTTTATGGGCCATAAAGATTTTCTAAGTTATTATCATTTTATGAATCAACAGGCATTGAAAACTGGTTTTATGGTATTAAAATATCTGAATGCAAGTTCATTACTCCCTTCCCCAGAGAAAGAAACATTAATTAGCCTCTTGGCTCCCGTAAGCCTTTATTTCCCTATCTGTAGTATAAGAGATGCAGGGCTGTTTTTTAACGTTATGTCCACTGTAAAGTGGTATACTGATGGGCTTGATGGTCAGAGGCACTAGTATGGACTTGAGTCAGCCTGAACAAATTATTGAACTGAGCCTATATGTCCTTGTCAATAAAATAGGAATAATGTTAATAGGTACCTCAGAGGAATTTTTTTCAGGATTAAATAATAGGATGTGTGCCTGTGAAAAAGCTTTTCAAACAACAAGCCATGTGCTAGCCAGACCACATTAGTATAGGCAGAAAGCACATCTACAACTGAAATATGTCTTGATATCTTTGGATCCCAACTGCTTTTCACAACCACATATGAACTGTGATAAGAAAAACCATGAAATGTCGTGATACTTCATATTTTAACGTGATATAAAAATGGGTGTCTGCTATTTTGAAGACTCTCCTCTTTCCCCATTGGATATGTTAGTGTTACTCTGGGTTATAACTTGGTCTCTCTCCTGCCTTGTATCTACTACCTTCCTAGGTAAGCTTAGTCACACCTATGGCTTCAATCTGCATCAATTTAATGATGCTCCTAGATCCATATTTCGAGCCCAGTTTTCTCCTGCCCTTTAGACTGCCTACTATGTCTCTCCACCTGAATGTTCAAAAGTATCCCAGTCACAGCAGGTCCAAAAGGGTCCTTCCCTGCTCCGCATCAGCACCTTCCTCAGTGTTCCCTGTCTTTGCAAGTGGTTCCACTGTCCACTTAGCTGCTCAGGTCAGAAATCTTGGCTTAATACTAACTTTTCAATCCTCATCATTCTTCAAATTGAATCAGTCAGCAAGTATTGTCCTTTCTACTATCTAAACTTCACTCCAATTAAATCCTTCTCTCCATTTCCACTGCCTCTGTCCCCATTAGGTCATCTTCATCAGACATTTGAATTTTTGATTCTAGTCTCTGACCTCCATTTTCCCCCAATCTATTCTCATCATATCCTGAAAAATCTTCCTGAAATCCAACATTGGTTAAAACTCTCTAATGTCTTTCCTGTGCCCAGAAACTTAACATGACTCACAGGTTTGCATGGTCTAGCTGCTGCTTATTCCCTCAACTTTCCTCTCTCACCTCCACACTCTGGACATCAGGTTTGCAGAGTCTCTTTCATTCTTCCATTGTGCCATGCTCCATCTTGCCTCTAGTCTTTAGCACAGGCTAGGTCTTCTGCTTAGAATGCTTTATCACCATCCTCCCTATAAAAAACACACACATACCCTAAATTCCTAGTCAAGTTTTTAACCCTCAAGTTAAACTTTTCATCATCTACAAATCATTCCTTACCCATTCCACTCTGAAGTCTAGGCTAGGTATCACCCAATATATTTCCTGTACTTCTATCATCAAAAATTTTCATTGTAATCACCAGATTACTCCCATGTCATCTCCACTAAACCACATAGCTGGTTAGGACCATATTTGTGTCTATCTCTTCAATTCCTCTCTCCTTGAGCATGTTAAGATTCAACCAGAATCACAGAATCAATAGGAGAGATAAATCAAGAGTTTCTTTGTTTGTTTGTTTGTTTGCAAGGAATTGACCTATGTGATTGTGGAAGCTGGCTAGACACATCTGAAATGTGTAGAACTTGCTGGAACTCTTTATAATGAGTTGAAGCCGCTGTCCACAGGCAGAATCGCTTCTTCAGGAATTTCTCGGCTCTGCTCATAAGGTCTGTCAGCTGTTTGAATCAAACCCAGCTCATTCGGATTATCTAAGATAATCTCCCTTACTTAAAGTCAACTAATTATATCTTTAATATACATATCTACAAAATATCTTCACAGCAACACTGAGATCAGTGTTTGATTGAACTACTAGGGACTATAACCTAGCCAAGTTGACAAACAAAACTAGCCACTACATCTCAATACCTAAATAAATATTTGTAAAATGAATAGATGCATGAACAATTTGTTCAGTAAGGGCACCTCTGGGGTATATCTGAAATATTCCACTTTGTACTAAGTACATCAGCACTATTACAATATTTATATTTCATACTCATTAAAATCTTTGGGGGTTTTTTGGTACCTTTGAAGGGAAAAATCGCACACTTTGTGCTGTATTTATGGTCCCTCAGATTTCTTTGGAGAGAATCAATTCACATGATCAAATGTGACAGGCTTTGAACTTCCTGCAGCCAGGACTGTGTATTATTGTTTGATTCTCTCTTAACCCTATTAACTGTATGTGCACAGCAGCTGCTCAGTGAAGATGTGTCATTAAAAAATACAAAATTAACCAGCTAGGATTTTTTTAAGACAGATTTTGAAGTTGTTCTGAGTCCTATATTCTTTTAAAAATTAAAGTATAGTTTAGATACAGCAAAATTCACCTTTTTAAGGGTATGCTTATGAGAGTCCTGATAAATGCATGCAGCGGCTCACTACTCAAACATCTTGTCCATATACTTTTATAGTCAGCCCTCCCCCATTTCAAATCTAGGAAACCAGTGTGATCTGCTTCCCATGCCAAATCATGCAGAATGTCATATAAACTGAAGATTTCAGACTCTTTTGTGTCTGGTTCTATCACTTGGCATAATGCTCTTGAAAGTCACCCATGTTGCTCCCTTTTTCTTGCTGAGTAATATACTAGCTTCCTTCTTGGAAGAAAAGTTATGACCATAGACAGCATATTAAAAAGCAGAGACATTACTTTGCCAACAAAGATCTGTCCAGTCAATGCTATGGGTTTTCCAGTAGTCATGTATGAATGTGAGAGTTCAACTATAAAGAAATCTGAGTGCTGAAGAATTGATGCTTTTGAGCTGTGGTGGTGGAGAAGACTCTTGAGAGTCCCTTGGATTGCAAGTAGATCAAACCAGTCCATCCTACAAGAAATCAGTCCTGAATATTCATTGGAAGGACTGAATCCAATATTCATTGGATGCTGAAGCTGAAGGTCCGATACTTTGGCCACCTGATGTAAAGAACTGACTCCTTGGAAAAGACTCTGATGCTGGGAAAGATTGAAGGTGGGAGGAGAAGGGGACATCAGAGGGTGAGGTGGTTAGATGGCGTCACTGATTTGATGCATATGAGTTTGAGCAAGTTTCGGGAGTTGGTATGCCGAGTCCATGGGGGTCGCAAAGAGTTGGACATGACTGAGAGACTGAACTGAACTGAACTGAATATACTACAGCAATATTCTTGCTGAAAGTGAAGCTCCAATACTTTGGCCACCTGATGCAAAGAGCTGACTCCTTGTAAAAGACCCTGACGCTAGCAAAGATTGAGGGCAAGAGGAGAAGGGGGTGACAGAGGATGAGATGGTTGAATAGCATCACCAACTCAATAGATGTGAGCAAACTCCAGGAGATAGTGAAGGACGGGGAGCCTGGCGTGCTATAGGCTATGGGGTGGCAAAGAGTCAGACATGACTTAGCGACTGAACAACAACAATATTCTACAGTATGGATGTATCACAGTTTGTTTATCCACTGTGAGACTTGCTTTTGATTGCTCAAGATTTCTCTCTTGATTCTTGCTCAATTCTTTTTTGCTTTCTCTTCCTATTCATCTCTATCTCTACCCTAAGGGAGGCAAACGACTGTTCTATTTGGTCAGATTTTAAGATACTTATTTGATTCTATTTTGTGCTAGAGCCTTGTGAGTAGCAATAAACTCATGCTAAGATAATGATTTCTCTCACAATACATTGTGGTGGTTAAAAGAGAAGGTTTTCTCCACAAAAATATTGACAAGAATGTGGAGAAATGGAATACACTGTTGGTAGGAGTGTAAATTGCTGGAGCCACCATGGAAAACAGTATGGCGGTTTCTCAGAAAACCAAAAATAGAGCTACCATATGATCCAGCAATTCCACTTCTGGGTATATATCTGAAAAAAAAAAAGAAAAACTAACTTGAAAATATACATGTACCTTAATGTTCACACCAGCATTGTTTATACTTGCCAAGATATGGAAGCAACCTAAGTGTCCATCAACAGATGAATGGATAAAGAAGATATACACACACACACACACACACACACACACATATATGTACATACACACACACATATGTACACAATGGAATATTACTTGGCAATAAAAAATAAAATTCTGCCATTTACAGCAACATGGATGAACTTGGAGGGCATTATGCTATGTGAAAGTGAAATGAGTCAAACAGAGAAAGACAAATATTATATGATATCACTTATATGTGGAATCTAAAAAATACAACAAACTAGTGAATAAAACAAAAAAGAAGCAAACTAAGAGATATAGAGAACACACTGGTGGCTACCAGTTGGCAAAGGAAAGTGGGGAGTGGCGATATGAGGGTAGGGAATTAAGAGGAAAAAATTATGAGGTATAAAATAAGCTACAATAAGGACATTGTAAAACATGCGGAATATAGCCAATATGTTGTAATAATTATAAATGGAGCATAAAATTTTAAAATTGCAAATCATTATACCACAATAAAAAGATTTTTTTAAGAGAAGGTTTTTTTGTATCCCTCCTCTGCTATTGGTTAACTGTGATCTTGATCAAGTTACCTAATATTTCTGTGCCTGTGTTTCCTTATATGTGAAGTGGAAATGATAGCAGTACCAACTTAGGTTATGAGCATTAGATAAAGTAATAATTACAAATGATGAAGAACAGTGCCTGGCATATTGCGAACTCTTAATAAGTGTTGCCTGGAGCCATTTCAAGTCACGAAAGGGTCCTTGAGTAAAGATGTAACAGGTACAAAACTTACTGGAAAGGTTACTTTTGCTCCAAGAGGAGAGTGGTCCCAGGGTCCTGGGAAGATGAGTTTGGGCCTGCAGGACGGGAGCTTGAAGCTGTGTTGAGCTGTAAGTTACAAAGGCACCCTGTGGTTGGTAGTGTAGAGTTCCTGTATCTCTTCATCTCTTTTACCAGTGGAAAGTGCCTAATATGTCCTCATACACTCTTCCCATTGTCCCTGCTCTGAGATAATTGGATTGACCTAGCTGGTGTAAAAGCTGTGTCTGGGTAAATTACGAGTTTGGCATTTATCTGATTTACACAGTTCCCTTAGCAATAGCAGCAGAGGCTTGCTGGGAAATATTGCTGCCTCAGTCCCTGTGTGGGCTTCCAGGTCGTGTCACTCCTGTCGATATCTTACCGCCACCCTCCGTGTCATTCTATGCACATTTTCACTCTTTCCTGGATTGTCTCTGGAAAAGGGCAAAGAGAGACCTACAGACAAAAAAATGATTTTATTTTCCCTTTATTCTTACTTCTTTAGACTTGAAATATTGATAAAACCAGTCCTCCCAACCTAGTTTATAGTTCCCATGCCTCAATAAAAGGTTTGTAACTTTCACCTACTCTATTCACTCAGCTGGAAGATAATTTCTTTGTTCATATTATTCTATAAATTTAATATTTACTTTATTTACATAATCTTCCACTGAGATTTTAGGAAACTGGTTTTTTTCTGATGTTGCTCTATATTCCTTGGGCTGCTATTTTTATAAGCAATCAAAGCTCCTGCAAACCCTGCTGTAATTATAAAATGGTATCAGAATAAATTATCACTGAGTTATAAGCTTCTGATATAAAAAGAAAACCTTTTTGGTTTTAGCCTTCTTAAAATGATAAACCATTTTTACACAGTTATATAACTTAGATTTTTAAAAATTCAGATAAATAAAAGGAGAAAATTAAAAAATACCCACAAAGTACTACCTTGAGAGAAACTCATTTTTTGATTGAGTTTTTCAAGAATTATCAATCTACCTTGTTTTGTATAACTTTCTTTCTGTGCCAATGAGTACATCACATTATTGTACTTAATGTACATTATTTATTGTTTTGGGCTTCCCAGGTAGCTCAGTGGCAAATAATCTGCCTGCCAATGCAGGAGATGTGGGTTCCATCCTCGGGTCGGGGAGTTTCCCTAGAAAAGGAAATGGCAACCCACTTCAGAATTCTTGCCTGGGAAATCCCAGGGACAGAGGAGCCTGGTGGGCTACAGTCCATGGGGTCGCAAAAGAGTTGGACACAACTTAGTGACTAAACAACAACAATTTTATTCTTTGATGGTTTCATAAATTTATACCATCTCTACTGTGTACTTAGTACTGTATATGTGTACATATATACATAGATGTGTCTGTTTACTGAATTTTTCTTCATTCTTTTATCTTTCTGTGTATTCTGATGTTACAATATCTCATGATGGTTTAGCTTTTGTAACTTTAGAGTACTTTTTAATATTTAATTGAACAAGTTTTCCCTCGCTACTTGCTTTTTGAAATTTGAAGTAAAGGCTTGCCGCTATTTTAGTGACCCTATTTAATCTCTGAAGCCAGTTATGATTAAAATGATATTTTCCCACTTTATTGTGCATATTTCACAAGTGCACATGGGCGTGCATGTGCACACACACATACCCCCCCACACACCCCTTACAGCAGAACTATTGCAGGAAAATGGCTAAGTAGAGAGTTGCTTTCCAGCATTCTCACTCCATCCCTTACAATAGCCTTCTCATTCTTGGAAACTCTGAAGATGCCTGGTGTTCTCAGGGTGTCTTTACCAATTCCCCACCAAATTTTCCTTTGAGTTAGAAGTCCAATTAGAAAGGAAAGGCAATCCCACATCAGACCTCCTTCTTACAGATATGCATTTAAAAATGAGCCACTTCCCTAACCCACAAAAATGAAGCCCCGATGCTGGAGTATCAGTTCTCTAGACATGGTCCACCAAGCAAAATATTTTTAATCTCAATGAGTAACTACATATTTTATAAGCTAAGTACCAGACTCATGTATCATGTTCTGTGTCAGTCTTTTAATCTTTAAAATAATTCCCCAGCATTAAAATTAATACTGAGCATTGACTGCTTTGCACAATGGAATCTTTCCCATTTAGAGAACTTATAGTTTAAAGAGTTGGAAATGTCTCAGTATTGGGGAGCAAGTGAGGAACTGGAACAGAGGAGTGGAGTAGTGAAGCAGTATTTCAGGCACTGATAGCACATCAGTGTGCAGGACAACCCCCAGGGATAGGGGCTGGCAGAGAAAGGAATCATCTGGATCAGAGACTGGTAATCTTGGAGGCAAATCAGAACCATCTGTGTGGGACTTAGTAAATACTGGTGCCTTACAAACAGAAACAATTAAAGCCCAACATCTGGGGTGGGGCTGGGGTTTTGTTTATCTTCTCTATCATTTGTTTTAATGTACCCCAGGTGATCTTAAAGACTGAAGTACTATTTTACTGAAATATATGAAACAGAAAATTATAATTTTAACCACTTTTAAGTGAACAATTTCCAGGTGATTTTAATTTAGCCTCCGTGCTCTAGAGGAGGAGCTGGGGAAAGGTGTATGTGTTGGGCAGGTAGAAAGCTTCTGACACAAAGCAGCTTGCAATTAAATATAATCTATGACACCTGTGAATTTTAGCTAATCAGGTGATAAATTCACGATGAACTTCACTAAATAATAAAGCATTTGAGTTATCAAGACTAAAGAAATAGTGAAATAGGCAAAATCAAAATTTGGTTTTTGTAGGCGAAACCAAAATTTTTACATAAATTATTTGTCTACCTCAGGGGTTCATTTGATTTATAAATGTATATCAGATTTAGTACTGAGGTCTTTTCATGTTGAGTACCCAGTGTTTGAAGCTCACATTTTACTGAGTTAAGAGTCCTGCTTTCTGGCAAATGTTACATATTTTACTGCAGATGGTGATTGCAGCCATGAAATTAAAAGATGCTTACTCCTTGGAAGGAAAGTTATGACCAACCTAGATAGCATATTCAAAAGCAGAGACATTACTTTGCCAACAAAGGTCTGTCTAGTCAAGGCTATGGTTTTTCCAGTGGTCATGTATGGATGTGAGAGTTGGACTGTGAAGAAAGCTGAGCAGCGAAGAATTGATGCTTTTGAGCTGTGGTGTTGGAGAAGACTCTTGAGAGTCCCTTGGACTGCAAGGAGATCCAACCAGTCCATTCTGAAGGAGATCAGCCCTGGGATTTCTTTGGAAGGAATGATGCTAAAGCTGAAACTCCAGTACTTTGGCCACCTCATGAGAAGAGTTGACTCATTGGAAAAGACTCTGATGCTGGGAGGGATTGGGGGCAGGAGGAGAAGGGGACGACAGAGGATGAGATGGCTGGATGGCATCACTGACTCAATGCACATGAGTTTGAATGAACTCCGGGAGTTGGTGATGGACAGGGAGGCCTGGCGTGCTGCGATTCATGGGGTCGCAAAGAGTCGGACACGACTGAGCGACTGAACTGAACTGAACTGAACATATTTTAGATCTTTGAGAAACCTGTATGCAGGTCAGGAAGCAATAGTTAGAACTGGACATGGAACAACAGACTGGTTCTAAATAGGAAAGAGAGTACGTCAAGGCTGTATATTGTCATCCTGCTTATTTAACTTATATGCAGAGTACATCATGAGAAATGCTGGGCTGGAGGAAGCACAAGCTGGAATCAAGATTGCTGGGAGAAATATCAATAACCTCAGATATGCAGATGACACCACCCTTATGGCAGAAAGTGAAGAGGAACTAAAAAGCCTCTTGATGAAAGTGAAAGAGGAGAGTGAAAAAGTTGGCTTAAAGCTTAACATTCAGAAAACTAAGATGGCATCCGATCCCATTACTTCATGGCAAATAGATGGGGAAACAGTGGAAAAAGTGGCTGCCTTTATTTTGGGGGGCTCCAAAATCACTGCAGATGGTTATTGCAGCCATGAAATTCAAAGACGCTTACTCCTTGGAAGGAAAGTTATAACCAACCTAGACAGCATATTAAAAAGCCGAGACATTGCTTTGTTAACAAAGGTCCATTTAGTCAAAGCTATGGTTTTTTCAGTAGTCATGTATGGATGTGAGAGTTGGATTATAAAGAAGGCTGAGTGTCAAAAAATTGATGCTTTTGAACTGTGGTGTAGGAGAAGACTCTTGGGAGTCTCTTGGACTACAAGGAGATCCAACCTGTCCATCCTAAAGGAGATCAGTCCTAGGTGTTCACTGGAAGGACTGACATTGAAGCTGAAACTCCAATACTTGGGCCACCTGATGCGAAGAGCTGACTCATTTGAAAAGACCCTGATGCTGGAAAGGATTGGGGCAGGAGGAGAGGGGGACGACAAAGGATGAGATGGTTGGATGGCATCACCGACTCAATGGACATGGGTTTGGGTAGACTCCGGCAGTTGGTGATGAACATGGAGGCCTGGTGTGCTGTGGTTCACGGGGTCGCAAAGAGTCAGTCACGACTGAGTGACTGAACTGAACTGAACTCTGTGTGAGTGTGTGTGTGTGAGTGTGTGTGTGTGTGTGTGTGTGAATGTGCTTTTTCTAAGGCTAGATCTAGAAATAATTTCTCAGATAATAAGCTTCAAGTATAAATCATCACCAAAGTGCCACTAAATGTTGATATGATTATTAAAAGTGAGTATCCAGATACCTTGTCTCACAACCAGCCAAATTAAATCAAGCTAAAAAGAATCAAATCCTTGAAACAAATCTTACCTCCACATATGCTAAATCTGTAAATGTAAAAGCTTTGGTTTTCTCTAGTTTCTTTCCATTT
Organism: Bubalus kerabau; assembly: GCF_029407905.1. Lineage (NCBI taxonomy): Eukaryota > Metazoa > Chordata > Mammalia > Artiodactyla > Bovidae > Bubalus > Bubalus kerabau. The sequence goes on from NC_073641.1 coordinate 22,662,015, forward strand.
AGTTTCCCAGCAACAACATCAACCACTTCATAAAAGCAGCAGCTAGTGTTAATCATTATAAATTTTGTTTATTGGGTTTCTTTCGGTGGTTATTAAATGTTGGAGAGGAGGAAAAAGAAATTTCCTTCTACCCTTCTGAGTTCTTGGCTGAAACTCCCTGCAATAAAAGATTAACAAGAGAACAACAAACAGAAGTTTAATAACATGTATACCTCACATACTCATGAGATACCCAGGAAAAATGAGTAACCCCCTGATATGTCCCAAGCCACCATAGATACCATCTTCAGGTAAAGACAAAAGGAAAATGTAGGAGAACTGGAGGAGAGCAATTTACAGGGAAGCAGAAAGGAGAAAATATTTGATAAACAAAGGTTGCCCTGGCATATGGATAAATCTCTTAGGTTAAAAAGTTATCTCTGTTAATAGCTCTCTCCCTGGTACAGACCTCCTTTCTGATATAAATTTTCATTATAATTAAAGATTTCCCTGAGAAAAAGGATAATCTCTACTCTGCTTTCAGAGCTTCTCCTGTGTGTGCAGTTTCTCAAAACAATCCGTATGCCAAAGGGGCACATTTTGGGATGGCATATTCTGCTCCCTTCAATTTGCAGCTTCAAGGGTTGTGAAAATACAAACTACTATATCCTGTTATGATCACTATGTCTGAATGTGGTAGAGAATAGCTCATTTTAATCCTTGACTTTTAGAATAAAAATGAGGATTCTTAGAAGGCAAGTAAGTGGTCAATGTTCTATGGTGCCAAGGTACAAGGAATCAATTACACACACATTTATCTAAGTTAATGTGAAAGATCCTTTCTTTAAGACTTAGGAAGCCAAAATATCTAGATTGACTCTATGCAAATAAAGGTCAAAATCCTGAAAACAACTGCTACCCTTTGAACTTAGAAAGCATCATTCCAGAAGAAGATTTAAGAAAAGAAGCTAAACCAGGCACTTCATATTATTTCACTAAGATGAAATAAAAAGATCATTTGGTTGAGATCAGAATTTTAATATTATGATATTTTTATGAACCAGACTGAAATGATGAAAAAAAATCTAAAACCTTTTTCCCTGAACTCTGAATTCATTATTCTTTTAAGTGACTTAGCTAGTTGGGCAAATCTGAAACACAGCATGAGTAATATGTTTAGTCACAGGCTCAGTATCTCTAATTAATGGCAAAGGGATGTTGTCTACCATGTTTTCCTTTCTTAAGATACTTAAAATTATATGCTCTTTTAGGAATGCTAAAATAAGTTGCTGATAATGGAATTTTTCAACATTAAAATTTGCATGCTATATGCTTCAGTTCCACTATGATAGACCAGATTAAATGTTTCCAGACTTGTGGGAACTCTAGGGTATCCTCAAAGGATGAATAACCTTACCTAAATATGGCAACCCATTTCCTAGAAGGCAAGTTAATTTTCCATGTCTGGGGTTTTTAGAGCCTCATTAGGGAAGTAGGTTAAGAATGGAACCACCCCAATGTCCCTTTTTGGCTCAGGCTTATTTTCACACATGGGAATTGGTTAGTACTGAACTTCTTATAACTGACTTGAGTGTTCATTGCAGAATTGCCTTCTGTTAGAGAATTTCAAGAGCATTTGCAAAGATGTGCTTTTGTATAAAAAGATAATGAAAAGAAAAGAAGTGGAAAATATACTGGAAGGGAAAATAATAGGAAATCTTGAATAAGATGGTAAAGATTGGACTTATTTAAACGGCAATGTAGGAGTCATCTAAGTACTGGTGGGGGAAGATGCAGAGTAGTGATGTGATAAAATGCTGATTCAAGAAGGATAATATGGTGTCATGATGCAGAAGGGTTAAAAGGGAAGTTGACTACCTGCTGAGAGATCTGTCTGCTCTGGGCCATTCTGGAGATGGGAAGGATTTTAGTGAAGAGTGAATTGTCATTATAAATACTCAGTGTTGAAGTGGTAGATAGTAGGGAGGTCTTTATCCCTTCTTATTCCTGGCTTGGATGATCTGGGTTAAAGGTATTTCTCTGGCTCAGTTACACAGTACTGGCATACTCATCTGGTTGGTTGACTCCCCACCGTGGAAGGATAAAGCATATGAAATTCTGTCCCCCTCTATTATTGGAACCCATGTGGAGAATAAGACAAAATATTGAATTCTGTCCTGGACTATCTCATAAATACAAGCTTTGAGAATTTGTTTTGAAGCAGAAGAATATTGAGAAAAATATTTCTGGAAAGTAATAAAAAGCAAAACCCAGAAATGATTGTTGGTTTTAGACAGTACTCCTGGAAAAGAAACCCACCTAGGCTGTGTAATAGATTGTAGGCATTTAATGTGCCCCTGTGGACAGGATGGGCAGATAAGTGCTTTTAGAATGATTTATCACCCCCACAGTTACCTGTGGGCTGACAGAGCTGCTGATAGCTGTTTAGCATTCCAGTTCATTGTTGAGTTCTAGACTTGGAGGGCCTCTAGTGGCTGTTGGACTCATCAGGGGAAAAAAAGGAACAATTATTATGTCATCTAAAGTGTTTTATGCCCAGAATGTAAAATACAACAGTGCTGAGGCTGCTCTCTTTTAGTGACAGGGAATTTTAGAGTGACGAAAAGATGAGTGGAGTCTATAATAGAAAAAGAGAGAGATGGGTCATTCTTGATTTTATTTGTATGTCATTGAGTTAGTACCATAGGCAGCTCCCTGATAAAAATAAGTCAGTGTACATTGTACCAAGAAATATAATTCTACTATACTCTCATGTCCAACTGAAAATGTTGAGTAGGTATATGAAAAAGCTTTTTAGTACATTTGATTATACATTCTTCTTACCTCTCCCCAACCCACTCCCCCATGCTGAGAGAGCCCCTAAGAAAACAGGCAGCAATGAACACAGCCTTTGGTGGGAGCAGCAAAGTACATCCAAGCTTTCTGCTGTGTGACACTCTCTGACTCCTTTTCCCATTCAAAACAGTAAGTGGGACTGTAAATGCATTCTGCTGATAGGTGCTCAGGCGAGAAAAGCTGATAAGAGCTTAGTGGGCCTGGACTAACAAGAATCCTATAGAACAAACAACACAATGAAAGGAAACATCCTCCAACACCATCTCCCATGTATCACGCACAGAAAACCTCCAAAATACTTTTTTTCAATAAGAAAATAAAATTTAAGATATCAAGTGAATGTCTGAGGGCTAGCTCTGTACCAGACTGTCTGAAATGCTCCCAGAAAATTCTTTGTAACCCACAGCAAGAGTTTACATAGGGCTTTGGGGAGGGAAGAGAAGGAACGTTGGTTGACAATAAAAATGTTCATATTACCAAAATCCACCAAATTATGCATTCTTGGGAATACTACAGTAATCCAAAGGAGACTGAACAAGGTGTGAAGTCACTAAGGAAGAGCTTCCTGAGACCCAGAAGGTATATACTACAGCTATTAACAGGCAGTGGGGGGCAGTGTTCTGTAATCCTTAGTATTTACAAACTCAGGACAAATGCCTTTATAGTTTAATATTCCTCTTTTATGCATCATACTTTGTACTTGAGAACAATGTGAGATTAATCTTTAAACGTGTGTCAAAATGAGCTAAGGTAAACCACAGGATCCTTTTAAAATACTTCTCCAGCTGCTGCTGCTGCTGCTAAGCCACTTCAGTCGTGTCCGACTCTGTGCGACCCCATTGACTGGATATCTGTATTTATCTCCTTTCCTAAGTCCCCATTAAATCAGTTTAAAGGGAATTTAAAACTGTATTCATGCATAACAGCAGATAGAATGGGAGAGGGACTATAAGTTGAAAAGAGATTTCAATAAGTCTCTGGAAAGCAATAAGACAAAGATGATGTTGACCATATAGGTTGAGTGGGAGGAAACTGGAACCTGGAACTCATGCCTTCTGTGCTGCCACCAAAGACACAAACAGCCTGCCCAGTGGAAGCTGGGCGAAGTTGCAGAGTCAAGGCCTGATGGAGGGAATGAACACAGGGTGTTAATGAAAGGTCTGAAAACAGAATACCTGATTTTGGGGGCCATTCAACATAAAGCCTAGCTTCTTGCCTACTCCTTCTGAAGTCACAGTGTACACTAAAATGTACCACTCTGGTTCACAGAGACCGAGGATAGCCTTTATATGATCATGTTCTAAAATACAAAACGACCCACTGACAATTCTCACCAAGACTTTTAGGAAAGACCTCTAAAGGAAAACAAAAGAAAATAAACACATTTTGATAATCACTCAGAAATTGATTGTTCTGGAAAAAGAATGTCAAATTAATAGCTTCAGAGAAATTTGAGAAGATATTATTATACCTAAAACCATGAACAGTATCCCATGAAAAAGAAACGATGAGAAAACATGAAAGAGGTTTTGGAAATTTAAAATATAATTAACAAAGTACAAAAATCGTTATCAGGTTTTAAACACTAAGCCAAAGAATTATTCCATATAAGTAATATTTTCCAAATAGCCAGTAACTGGTATAAGCAATTTAATGAACACAACAAGCCCATTATGTATGTAAGAATATGATGCTCTTTTTCAGCTGAGGTATAGAAACATTAAGCAGCTTGGTCAAGGTCACTTAGCTAATGAGCTAGGATTAAAACCTAGTTAGTCTAGCTGTAGAGTCAGGGAACTTCACTGTGATGGTATACTATCTCCAAAAAACAATAGCTGGTATTTTTTAAGTGCTTATTCTGATAAACACTGTGCTAAATGAATTACTTATTTAGTCTTCAGAACAACCCTATTGTAAACACTGACTGCTATTAGCCCATTCTAAAAATGAGGAAATGTAAGCAAGAAAGGTCTTAACCTATGGGCCACACAGATAATAAAGAGGAGAGATTTAAATCCTTGCGGTCTTGTTCCATAACCTATTATACTATCTAAAACACAGGGGTCTAAAATATGACAGTAAGGATAAAAGAAGGCCTACAATCAAGCAAGTTAATATCTGACAAGTGTAGTTTCAGGAAGAAAGAGCAGAGAAAATGGAGGTGAAGTCATTTTAAAATTCATTTTAAAAGGGAAGTAACCCAGGCTGAAAGGAGACACAAGATTTCATACCAAAAAAAGGTTATTAGAATAATATAGAAGTTGATTTCAAAAAGTAATATCTAAACAATCCCTGTGAAACTGGAGCAACAAAGAAAAGGAGTATGCTAAACATTTTTATTGGCAGTAGAAGTATGCTGATGGAACAAGGCGGGAAAAGAAAAACAGACAAAACACAGGAAAACTGAGAATAGACGTCTCATCTGCCAAACTGCATGCTAGAAGACGATGGAGCCACGACTTAAAACTCTCAGAGGAACAGTGCTCAAGCTAAAATTCTGTTCTAAGCCAAATTAACCAGTGAAAAGTTTGAGGGCAAAGAGAAAATAACTTACATATGAAAAAAATGTGAAACTTTGTCCCTCTGGTAGGTAGTTACTTGAGGCTCTGTTCCAGCCTGGCGAAACAAGACAGTAAATTTTTTAAAAAGACATGGCTTACAGGAAAATAATGGCTCCAACCCAAGAAAACAATTAGAAAAACACTTGTACATGGCAGGTGCCAAGATCCAATAGTCTAGCTTAAAGTAAGGGATGGAGGGTTCCAAATGAGGAGGAGGGCAAGAGAGAGAATATAAAAAAGGAAAATGGCAATTTTAGAAAAACAAAGAACTATGCCCCAAAACAGGGAATGTAACCATACTTTTGTCTATAGTGATTAATATATGAGTTTGAGTGAACTCCAGGAGTTGGTGGTGGACAGGGAGGTCTGGCGTGCTGCGATTCCTGGGGTCGCAAAGAGTCGGACACGACTGAGCAACTGAACTGAACTGAACTGAATGTAAATGTTTTATATTAATAGTCAATCTATATACTGAGCACATGTAATTATGGTCACAAAATAGAATGTAAAGATTGAAAAGTACATTTGATAATAATGAGGAGTGGAAAGAGAGGAGGAAAAAAGGGGGGAACTTAGGGGTCAGTGGATGGTTGTAGTTTGTGCACTGTGCAAAGAAATACACACAGATGCTGGTGCGGCAGGGGCTGAGAGCTAACACCTGGAAGAAAGGGCATGTAGTTTTTAACCATTAAACCCATTTTCTCTCATTATACCAAAAGGGGTTGGTTGGTGTGATTTTTTTTTTAGTGGATGATATGAACTTAAAAGATGAGTAAAAGCAATGTGAATTAGAACAGGCACCTGGGAGAAGGCATATGTTATTTCGTTCTAGTGGAACCCTGTATTCAGTGCAGAAGGGAGAGTAACCAGAGGCAGGTGTAGGGAGTAAATTACTGAGTTTTAATTTCTTTTGAGAAGTGAAACAAATGTACAAGAAACTAATCAGAATAACAGCATGGTCCCATCTTGCAACTTTTTTGAAGGATTTTTTTTTTTTTACTATATATATATATATATTCAATTGTGGGATTTGACATTAGATATTTACATGGGGCATTCTAACCACATTTTCATTATAATGGTAACTTCAATTCATTCTTTTGAATGAATTGCCTATTCTGGCAAGGTTTAAGCTCAGCCTAATGCACCCATGTAGTTAATAATCTACACATTGATTGGGGGAAGAAAACCAAAAATCTTTTGTGTTTTCTATCCCTTCATGCCCAGTTAGCTCCCAAACTTGCTGCTGCTGCTGCTAAGTCACTTCAGTCGTGTCCAACTCTGTGCGACCCCAGAGACGGCAGCCCACCAGGCTCCTCCATCCCTGGGATTCTCCAGGCAAGAACACTGGAGTGGATTGCCGTTTCCTTCTCCAATGCATGAAAGTGAAAAGTGAAAGTGAAGTCACTCGGTCGTGTCTGACTCTTTGCGACCCCATGGACTGCAGCCTACCAGGCTCCTCCATCCATGGGATTTTCCAGGCAAGAGTACTGGAGTGGGGTGCCATCGCTTTCTCCGCCCTCTCCGCCCTAACTTGCTGCTGCTGCTGCTCCTGCTAAGTCACTTCAGTCATGTCCGACTCTGTGCGACCCCATAGATGGCAGCCCATCAGGCTCCCCCGTCCCTGGGATTCTCCAGTGGGTTGCCATTTCCTTCTCCAATGTATGAAGGTGAAAAGTGAAAATGAAGTCGCTCAGTCGTGCCCGACCCTGCTAGAGAGGCTCAAATTCCACAATTTGTTATGTCAGTTCCTCTCAAATGCAAATTCTCTCTCTTGGGTTACAAGCAAACATTAATTTGAATAGAAGAAGTTGACACACGGGGGTCTAGGAGTTAGAGGAGGAAAAGATATGGGAAAAGGCACCAAGTCAGGGAGAGAAGAGCGAAGAGGTGAGCTATGCTGAATATAAATTTTGTTTTGCCTAAGATATTTGACTATAGTGATAAAATAGCACACTTTCTGTTTTCAACCTTTAAAGCTACTCTGGGTAACTTCTAAGTATAAAATAAGAAGTGTTAATAGGATGAAGTTATCAGGGAGAACACATAGAAGAAGGAAGATGTGCCAAACACTGGGTTGTAAAATTCAGTTCAGTTCAGTCGCTCAGTCGTGTCCAACTCTTTGTGACCCCATGAATCGCAGCACGCCAGGCCTCCCTGTCCATCACCAATGCCTGGAGTTCACTCAAACTCATGTCCGTCGAGTCGGTGATGCCATCCAGCCATCTCATCCTCTGTCGTCCCCTTTTCCTCCTGCCCCCAATCCCTCCCAGCATCAGTGTCTTTTCAAATGAGTCAGCTCTTCACATGAGGTGGCCAAAGTATTGGAGTTTCAGCTTTAGCATCAGTCCTTCTAATGAACACCCAGGACTGATCTCCTTTAGGATGGACTGGTTGCATCTCCTTGCAGTCCAATGGACTCTCAAGAGTCTTCTCCAACACCACAGTTCAAAAGCATCAATTCTTTGGTGCTCAGCTTTCTTCACAGTCCAACTCTCACATCCATACATGACCACTGGAAAAAGCATAGCCTTGACTAGACGGACCTTTTTTGGCAAAGTAATATCTCTGCTTTTGAATATGCTGTCTAGGTTGGTCATAACTTTCCTTCCAAGGAGTAAGCGTCTTTTAATTTCATGGCTGCAATCACCATCTGCAGTGATTTTGGAGCCCCCAAAAATAAAGTCTGACACTGTTTCCACTGTTTCCCCATCTATCTGCCATGAAGTGATGGGACCAGATGCCATGATCTTCGTTTTCTGAATGTTGAGCTTTAAGCCAACTTTTTCACTCTCCTCTTTCATTTTCATCAAGAGGCTTTTTAGTTCCTCTTCACTTTCTGCCATAAGGGTGGTGTCATCTGCATATCTGAGGTTATTGATATTTCTCCCCACAATCTTGATTCCAGCTTGTGCTTCACCCAGCCCAGCGTTTCTCATGATGTACTCTGTATATAAGTTAAATAAGCAGGGTGACAATATACAGCCTTGACGTACTCCTTTCTTATTTGGAACCAGTGTGTTGTTCCATGTCCATTTCTAACTGTTGCTTCCTGACCTGCATATAGGTTTCTCAAGAGGCAGGTCAGCTGGTCTGGTATTCTCATCTCTTTCAGAATTTTCCACAGTTTACTGTGGTCCACACAGTCAAAGGTTTTGGCATAGTCAATAAAGCATTAGTAAGATGTATTGTGGGCAAGTTAAGAAAAACAGACAACTTTCATAATGACATTATGCCACTTCTCACTTAAAAGTAGTGTGGAGAATTATAAGAATCTGTCTCAAAGGAACTGTGAAAACATTTCTGGTTCTAGCAGAGGACATAGAAAGCAGAATCATATACTAAGTGCTTAGTATATGATTTAACAATTCCATTTTGAGATTATAATGGAGCATTTCTACTATGTAAGAATTTTGAAAATTTCTTTTAGAAAACTGCCTCCTGAGGGTTTTACACTATCCTAAAGCTTTTGGTATCTTAAGTGTAAGAGAAAACATTCTGAGTTGTGGTAGGTAAAAATCCATTATCACTTAACATGTCAGCTCACTTTGTGATAGCCATGGAAATGTGGCAATATAAAACTAGTGACAGAATTTTTAAATACGAATTTTATACTACTGTATTAATGCTCAAAATTCTCCAACCCAGGCTTCAACAGTACATGAACTGCGACCTTCCAGATGCTCAAGTTGGATTTAGAAAAGGCAGAGGAACCAGAGATCAAATGACCAACATTTGTTGGATTATCAAAAAAGCAAAAGATTTTCAGAAAAACATCTATTTCTGCTTTATTGACTATGCCAAAGCCTTTAACTGTGTGGATCACCACAAACTGTGGAAAATTCCTAAAGAGATGGGAATACCAGACCACCTGACCTGCCTCCTGAGAAATTTGTATGCAGGTCAGGAAGCAATATTAGAACTGGACATGGAACGCAGACTGGTTCCAAATATGGAAAGCAGTATGTCAAGGCTGTATATTGTCACCCTGCTTATTTAGCTTATATGCAGAGTACATCATGAGAAATGCTGTGCTGGATGAAGTACAAGCTGGGATCAAGACTGCCAGGAGAAATATCAATAACCTCAGACATGCAGATGACACCACCCTTATGGCAGAAAACGAAGAAGAACTAAAGAGCCTCTTGATGAAAGTGAAAGAGGGCAGTGAAAAAGTTGACTTAAAACACAACATTCAGAAAACTAAGATCATGGCATCTGGTCCCATCACTTCATGGCAAATAGATGGAGAAACAGTGACAGACTTTATTTTCAAAATAAAGGGGCTCCAAAATCACTACAGATGGTGACTGCAGCCTTGAAATTAAAAAATGCTTAGTCCTTGGAAGAAAAGTTATGACCAACCTAGATAGCATATTAAAAAGCAGAGACATTACTTTGCCAACAAAGGTTCATCTAGTAAAGGCTATGGTTTTTTCCAGTAGTCGTGTATGGATGTGAGAGTTGAACTTCAAAGAAAGCTGAGCACTGAAGAATTGATGCTTTTGAACTGTGGTGTTGGAGAAGACTCTTGAAAGTCCCTTGGACTGCAAGGAGATCCAACCAGTCCATCCTAAAGGAGATTAGTTCTGAATATTCACTGGAAGGACTGATGCTGAAGCTGAAACTTCAATAATTTGGCCATCTGATGTGAAGAACTGACTCATTTGAAAAGACCCTGATGCTGGGAAAAATTGAAGGCAGGAGGAGAAGGGGACAACAGAAGATGAGATGGTTGGATGGCATCAACGACTCAATGGACATGAGTTTGAGTGAACTCCGGGAGTTGGTAATGGACAGGGAGGCCTGGCGTGCTGCTGTCCATTGGCTTGCAAAGAGTCAGACACAACTGAGTGACTGAACTGGACCGAGACACTCACCTATAGGTCTTTGTACAGACATATGTTTTATGTGAGAGCTGGACCATAAATAAGGCTGAGTGCCGAAGAATTGATACTCTTGAATTGTGATACTGGAGAAGATACTTGAGAGTCCCTTGGACTGAAAGGAGATCAAAGCAATCAATCCTAAAGGAAATCAACCCTGAATATTCATTGGAAGGACTGATGCTGAAACTGAAGCTCCAATACTTTGGCCAGCTGATGCGAAGAGCCAACTCACTGGAAAAGACCCTGATGCTGTGTACAATTGAGGGCATGGGGAGAAGGGGACAACAGAGGAAGAGATGGTTGGATGGGATCATCAACTCAGTGAACATTCATGAGTTTGAGTAAATTCTGGGAGATAGTGAAAGACAGGGAAGCCTGGTGTGCTCAGTCCATGGGGATGGAAAGAATCACACAAGCCTTAGCAACTGAACAACAACAGTTTTATGTTATCTTATGTAAATATCTAGGAAGGGGGTGCTGAGTCTTATAATAAATAGATGTTTTTCTTTATAGGAAATCAAAGTATTTTCAACAGCAGCTGTACCATTTTGCATCCTTGCAATGTATGAGAGTTTTGGTTACTCTGCAGCCTCCCAATCCTTGCTGTGTGTGTGGTATGTCACTTCAGTCATATCTGACTCTTTGTGACCACATGGACTGTAGTTTGACAGGCGCCTCTGTCCATGGGATTCTCCAAGCAAGAATACTGCAGTGGGTTCCCATGCCCTCCTCCAGAGGATCTACCCCACCCAGGGATTGAACATGCATCTCCAGCATTGCAGGCAGATTCTTTACCACTGAGCCACCAGGGAAGCCCCCAACCCTAGCTGAGTCTTAATATTGTATCCATTCTAGTAGGCATGTAGTGATAATTTGTTGCTTTACTTTGTATTTCCCAAGTGATTAATAATACTAAGAAACTTTTCATATGCTTATTAGCCATTCATGTATTTTTTCTAGTAAAGTGTTTCTTCTCACTTTTGTCATTTTTATTAGTGGGATTTGTATCTTATTATTTAGTTGTAAGAGTCCTTTATATATTCTGGATACATGCCCTATATAAGACAGTTATACTCCAATTATTTTCTCTAACTCTATGGTCTGCCTTCAAAGACTTAGCTTTTTCCAATGTATAAAAAAATTACAAAGTGTGTTCCATAGATAATCAGAATTCTGCAGAATTGCCTAGGGCTGCTGGGTGGGTAAGGGGCTGAGGAATCTTGCTATTTATTTATCTGCCTGTCTTTATTTACATATTTTTAATATTGGGGTGCTGCAAAAGATTTTGCTTTAGCAAAACATTTGAAATTTACCACTATAATACAGCAGGCTTCCCTTGCAGCTCAGTCAGTAAAGAATCTGCCTGCACTGCAGGAGACTGGTGTTCGATTCCTGGGTCACAAAGATCCTCTGGAGAAGGAAATAGCAACCCACTCCAGTATTCTTGTGTGGAGAATCTCATGGACAGAGAAGCCTGGCAGGCTCCAGTCCATGGGGTCACACGAGTCAGATATGACCTAGCGTGTAAACCACCGCCAGCACTATGGCACAGCACGTTGTGGTAACAGCTTCTAGGTCCACTATTATCTGAATTTCCAAACTATTATTACAGAATGGATAATCTGCCATAAACCTAATGGCAGATTAGTGGGGATGTCTTAAGACCTCAAAGGACTTTGGTATCCTTAAGTTTGATGGTGTCCCTTGTTGTTGTTAAGTCACTAAGTTGTGTTCAACTCTTTGCAACCCCATGGACTGCAGTGCGCCAGGCTTCCCTGTCTTTCACCATCTCCTGGAGCTTGCTCAAACCCATGTCCATTAGTTGGTGATGCCACCCAACCATCTCATCCTCTGTCATCCCCTTCTCCTCCTGCCTTCAATTTTTCCAAGCATCAGGGTCTCTTCCAATCAGGTGCCAAAGTATTTGAGCTTCAGCTTCAGCATCAGTCCTTCCAATGAATATTCAGGGTTGATTTCCTTGAGGATTAACTGGTTTGATCTCCTTGCAGTCCAAGGGACTCTCAAGAGTCTTCTTCATCACCACAGTTCAAAAGCATCAATTCTTCAGTGCTCATCAGCCTTCTTTATAGTCCAACACTCACATCCATACATGACTACTGGAAAAAACATAGTTTTGACTAGATGGACCTTTGTTCGAAAGTGATGTCTCTGCTTTTTTAATACACTGTCTAGGACTGCCATAGCTTTTCTTCCAAGAAGCAAGTGTCTTTTAATTTTATGGCTGCAGTCACTATCCACAGTGATTTTGGAGCTGAAGAAAACAAAGTCTTTCACTGTTTCTATTGTTTCCCTATCTATTTGCCATGCAGTGATGTGACCAGGTACCATGATCTTATTTTTTTTAATGTTAAGATCTCAGAGAACTTTTGACATCCTTAAGTTTGATACTGTCCCTATACTATTCTAAACATTTAAAAATTACCCACACTCCAAATTAAATATATTTTAATTTCTTAATTCAATTACTTATGTCAGTATGAATTCACAGATGTTTATTTTGTACTTTAGGTTATAACTGAATACTATTTATTGCTCAAATTATTTCAGTTTTGGCTACTTAGAGCTCTCTAAGTTGGTTCCTATGTTCCTAAACAATTTTTTTCCTTAAAAAATTGTAATAAACTTTTAAACTTTGTTTTTGAAATTATTTGGCTATGGATAATGCAGCTCATTAACTATTGGCTATAATTCTCAGCAATTATCATGTATACTGAGGAATTCTTGCAAAGCAAGAAAGAGCTAACCTATGCATTATTTTCAAATATAATGAGTTTTTGAGATTATTAATGGTAACAGCTAAGTATGTAATAGACATTTAGTTATGAATGACTAATTTTGATCTTATAGTTTTATTTGTGTACTTTAGGGCCGAAATTCTACAAGCGAGGCTTCACTAGTATGTGAACAAAGAACTCTTAGATGTTCAAGCTGGATTTAGAAAAGGCACAGGAACAAGAGATCAAATTGTCAACATACATTGGATCATAGAAAGAGAGAATTCCAGAGAAATGTGTACTTCTGCTTCATTGACTACACTAAAATCTTTGCCTGTGTGGATCACAAGAAACTGTGGAAAATTCTTTAAGAGAAGGGAATACCAGACCATCTAACCTGCTTCCTGTGAAACCTGTATGCAGGTCAAGAAGCAACAGTTAGAAACCAGGCATGGAACAATGAACTGATTCAAAATTGGAAAAGGAGTATGTCAAGGCTATATGTTGTCACCCTGCTTATTTAACTTATATGCAGAGTACATCAGGAGAAATGCCAGGCTGGATGAAGCACAGGCTGGAATTAAGATTGCTGGGAGAAATATCAATAACCCCAGACATGCAGATGACACCACCGTTATGGCAGAAAGTGAAGAGGAACCAGGGAATGATGATGAAGAGGAACTAAAGAACCTCTTGATGAAGGAACACTTAACATTGAAAAAATTATCATGGCAACTGGTCCCATCACTTCATGGCAAGTAGATGGGGAAAAAATCAAAACAATGACAGACTTTATTTTCTTGGGCTCCAAAATCACTGAAGATGGTGACTGCAGCCATGAAATTAAAAGATGCTTGCTCTTTGGGAGAAAAGCTATGACAAACCTAGACAGTATATTAAAAAGCAGAGACATTACTTTGCTGATAAAGGTCCATCTAGTCAAAACAATGGTTTTTCCAGTAGTCATGTATGGATATGAGAGTTGGACCATAAAGAAGGCTAAGTGCCAAAGAATTGATGTCTTTGAACTGTGGTGTTGGAGAAGACTCGTGAGTCCCTTGGACTTCAAGGAGATCAAACCAGTCAATCCTAAAGGAAATAAATCCTGAATATTCATTGGAAGGACTGATGCTGAAGCTGAAGCTCCAATACTGTGGCCACCTGATGCAAAGAGCTGACTCATGAGAAAAGACCCTGATGCTTGGAAAAATTGAAGGCAGAAGGGGAAGGGGATGACAGAGGATGAGATGGTAGGATGGCATCACTGACTCAATGAACATGAGTTTGAGCAAGCTCCAGGAGATGGTGAAGGACAGGGAAGCCTGGCGTGCTGCAGTCTGTGGGGTCACAAAGAGTCGGAGATGACTGAACAACAGAACAACAGCAAGGAGTCAATACTTCCTTTCTGGTCATCTGTCTAAGGTCCTGATTCCTTGAAGAACTCACAAGCTCTACATTGTATACCTTAAGAAAAGTGTGCGGGGGGAAAGAATCCACCTCTTGTGTGATGATTATGCAGAGCAAATGCTAAGATAGCCCCATAACTCCCCTCAGGTGTCTATAGGTTTAGATGGTACTTTTGCTTCTGCTTTGCTCCTGTTTTCTTTTCTCTCTTTTCTGCAAAGGGGCAAGGCTGAGCAGAAGAAAATAACAGCTGTTATTAAGATCACACTCAGGAAAGAGAAAGGGGAGTAAGTTATAACAAAATGAACATACATAGTTACCACAGGAAATAGACAAGTGGGGAGAGAGGTAAAATTTAGAAATTAGAAAGGACTGAAAAAGAATGTATGCATATACATATAACCGAACCACATTTTTGTGTAGCAGAAATTAACACAACACTGTAAATCAACTATACTTCAATAAATTACATTTTAAAAAAAGAAAAAAGAAAGGACTTATCCTGCCAATGTTTTCTTGAAAGTGTTAGCCAACATGATAAGAGCTAAGAGATCTCACATCCATAGCAGTTGTAAGTAGTAGCCATTAGTTCCCTCCTGGTGGGTACCCTGCTGATGAACTGGAAACAGGCAGAAACCATATCAGATTAATACCCAGCAGGAAGCAAGTAACAGAAGCCTCTCACATTGTGCATTTCAGCAGCCTAATGTAATGAATCCTCTTGCTTCCATACTCACTGGCAACTGGTTAAAAAGTCTAGAGATTTATAAAAATGCAAATTTCTCTATTGCTTTCTATAAAGGTTTGGATTCAGTTTGCAGAGCTTCCCAGAAATTTGTAGTTTTAAGTCTCCTGGGGACTTTTCGTGGCCAAATATTTAGGCTGATTTTCCTCTGTCTGAGATAAGACCTTCTGCCTAGGAGTTGAGTCTCATGGGGGAAATGGTGAGTCTCTTGGATTTAATATAATTTGCTATTCATTGGAAGGGCACATGTTAAAAATCTGTCCCTTCCTTCAGATGAATAAAAAGGCAAAGGAATAAAGACCTTAAATTCTAATCTAATAGCTCATAGAGTATGATCAGGATTGGGGATGCAATTCCATGAGTCGGGAAGAGCCGTTGGAGCAGGAAATGGCAACCCTCTCCAGTATTCTTGCCTGGAAAATCCCATGGACAGAGAAGTCTAGTGGGCTACTGTCCATGGGGTTGCAAAGAGTCAGACAGTATGACTCTTTTCTACACACACTCAAAGAGAAAATTAATTAACAGAAGTACTATGATTGAGGACTGGAGAAGGGCCCTGTGAAGTTGATAGATCCCTTGAAGCGAGGGAGGTGGTAGGCATTCTGGTCAAGAGCACTAGAGGCAGGCACTCAAGGGAACTCAGAACCTTTATAGTGGTACAGCATTGAGCAATGCTGGGCTGTGGGTGGCAGGTTGTAACAGTGGCCACATTCTCCACACTTTCCTGTATCTGAGTGCTTTTGAAATGTGACTGTGCCCTTCTCATCAAGAAGTGGAGTTTATTTCTCCACCTCTTCAATCTGAATCATGATGTCTTCTGTCAATATAAAGCAATGGGAAGGATGGTATGCCAGTTCCAATCTAGGTCTCAAGAGGCTTTGCATGTTTCTGCTCTTTCTCTTAGAACCCAGAAAAGCTGTCATGTATACAAATAGATTCAAGGGATTAGATCTGATAGACAGAGTGCCTGAAGAACTTTGGATGGAGGTTCATGACATTGTACAGGAGGCAGTGATCAAAACCACCCCCAAGAAAAAGAAATTGAAAAAGGCAAAACAGCTGTCTGAGGAGGCCTTACAAATAGCTGAGAAAAGAACAGAAATGAAAGGCAAAGGAGAAACGGAAAGATAGACCCATTTGAATGTAGGGTTCCAAAGAATAGTAAGGAGAGATAAGAAAGCCTTTCTCAGTGCTCAGTGCAAAAAAATAGAGGAAAACAATAGAAGGGGACAGGCTAGAGACCTCTTCAAGAAAATTAGAGATACCAAGGGTACATTTCATGCAAAGATAGGCACAATAAAGGACAGAATTGGCATTGACCTAACAGAAGCAGGAGATATTAAGAAGAGGTGGCAAGAATACACAGAAGAACTGTACAAAAAGATATTCATGACCCAGATAACCACGATGGTGTGATCACTGACCTAGAGCCAGACATCCTGGAATGTGAAGTCAAGTGGGCCTTAAGAAGCATCACTACAAACAAAACTAGTGGAGGTGATGGACTTCCAGTTGAGCTATTTCAAACCCTAAAAGATGATGCTGTGAAAGTGCTGCACTCAAGATGCCAGCAAATTTGGAAAACTCAGCAGTGGCCACAGCACTGGAAAAGGTCAGTTTTCATCCCAATCCCAAAGAAAGGCAATGCCAAAGAATGCTCAAACGACCGCACAATTGCACTCATCTCACACGCTAGCAAAGTAATGCTCATAATTCTCCAAGCCATGCTTCAGCAATATGTGAACTGTAAACTTCCAGATGTTCAGGCTGGTTCTAGAAAAGGCAGAGGAACCAGAGATCAAATTGCCAACATCCGCTGGATCATGGAAAAAGCAAGAGCATTCCAGAAAAACATCTATTTCCGCTTTATTGACTACGCCAAAGTCTTTGACTGGGTGGATCACAATAAACTGTGGAAAATGCTGAAAGAGATGGGAATACCAGACCACCTGACTTGTCTCTTGAGAAATCTGTATGCAGCTCAAGAAGCAACAGTTAGAACTGGACATGGACCAACAAACCGGTTCCAAATCAGGAAAGGAGTACGTCACGGCTGTATATTGTCACCCTGCTTATTTAACTTATATGCAGAGTACATCATGCGAAATGCTGGGCTGGATGAAGTACAAGCTGGGATCAAGACTGCCAGGAGAAATATCAATAACCTCAGACATGCAGATGACACCACCCTTATGGCAGAAAACGAAGAAGAACAAAAGAGCCTCTTGATAAAAGTGAAAGAGGAGAGTGAAAAAGTTGGCTTAAAACTCAACATTCAGAAAACTAAGATCATGGCATCCAGTCCCAACACTTTATAGCAGATAGATGGGGAAACAATGGAAACAGTGACAGACCTTATTTTGGGGGGCTCCAAAATCACTGCAGATGGTGACTGCAGCCATGAAATTAAAAGATGCTTGCTCCTTGGAAGAAAAGTTATGACTAACCTAGACAGCATATTAAAAAGCAGAGACATTACTTTGCCAACAAAGGTCTGTTTAGTCAAAACTATGGTTTTTTCCAGTAGTCATGTATGGATGTGAGAGTTGAACTTCAAAGAAAGCTGAGCACTGAAGAACTGATGCTTTTGAACTGTTGTATTGGAGAAGACTCTTGAGAGTCCCTTGGACAGCAAGAAGATCCAACCAGTCCATCCTAAAGGAAATCAATCCTGAATATTCATTGGAAGGACTGATGCTGAATCTGAAGCTCCAATACTTTGGCCACCTCATGCAAAGAAATGACTCATTAGAAAAGACCCTGATGCTGAGAAAGATTGAAGGCAGGAGGAGAAGGGGACGACAGAGGATGAGATGGTGGATGGCATCACTGACTCGATGGACATGAGTTTGAGTAAACTCTGGGAGTTGGTGTTGGACAGGGAAGCCTGGCTAGCTGCAGTCCATGGGGTCACAAAGAGTCAGACACGACTGAGCTATTGAACTGAACTGAACTGATCCAGATTCGAAATAGACTACTCTATGAGAGACACATGGCCTGGTCCCCCTCCTATCCCCCATCCGACTGCCAAACAGCCAAAGAAGCCACTTTGCTGTCTTGTATACAACTAAGTGACTGAGCACACATGCACACACAGAGCAAAATGAAAATGCAAACACTCTTGTTCAAAAATGGTTGAGATCTTTAAGTATTTTATTATTTTTTTTGTCAAGTGCCTCGTGGGGATCTTAGTTCCCTGGGAAGGCGATCGAACCTGTGCCATCAGGAGTAAAAACATGGAGCCCTAACCACTGTACCACAAGATAGTTCCCAATGATTGAGAATCTTAAGCAACAGCACAGCATTAAACCAAGTGTGGGGCCATTCTAAGCATGAGGCCCTGCATAACTGCCTGGATGGTTCCCACATGGAGTACCTGATGTTGGAATTAAGACTCTGGTAAAACTCATTCTGTAAATGCAGTCATCAGATTCAAAAACTGAATTGCTGGCAGGATTAAGGTTAGACCGTCATTTGCAGATATTGTAAACTACTCAGTATCATCATTAGTTAAGCATTTTCATCTCTAGTAATGAAATGAAATACATTTCATTTAATGTATTTCAAATGAAATACCTATCAAGTGGGAACATGACAATGTCCTCTCTGTTCATGTAGAAGAAAGTCTTAGTTGTTGATGAAACTTGATATATTTCAGTTAGAAAAATCAGTGTAAACTTATGCTTTAAAAAGAAATATATATATTCAATAACATAGAAAGAACTTTGTATGGGGAAAGTTAGTCAATAAATTAATCATGGTGTTCATTTCATAATATATACAAATGTCAAATCACTAGGTAGTATACCTAAAACATAGTATTGTATGTCAACTGTATTTCAATATAAAAAGAAATACATATATGTAAATATATGAATGTATACATACACACACACATATACACTTATATTTTATCTGTCAGTAAAGAAAATGGATCAAAAGCTCATCAGCAAACATCTTGTGCAGTCCAAGAACACAGGTATATTATTTTAATACTATTCTCAACTAAAAGATGAGGAGTATTACAGTAAATAATAGATCACATGTGTTAAGGAAGAGAAATATCAGAATGTGTCTAATTCTTATCAAAAAGGGGCAATGGAAAAAAGGGGCAATGGCAAAAGGATAAAGAATATGCACAAAAACATCTAAGTGCTTATAATTTGAACTTTAAACCATAACCACCACCACAAAAATAATAATAGTATAATAATAATATTATTGGATAATTGCCAACATCCATTGGATCATTGAAAAAGCAAGAGAATTCCAGAAGAACATCTACTTCTGCTTCATTGACTATGCTAAAGCCTTTGACTGTGGATCACAACAAACTGTAGAAAATTCTTAAAGAGATAGAAATAACAGACCACCTTACCTGCCTTCTGCAAAACCTGTATGCAGGTCAAGAAGCAACAGTTAGAACTGGACATGGAACAATAGACTGGCTCCAAATTGGGAAAGGAGTGTGTCAAGGCTGTATATTGTCACCCTGCTTATTTAACTTATATGCAGAATACATTGTGTGAAATGCCAAGTTGGACGAAGCACAAGCTGGAATCAAGATTTCTGGGGGGGATATCAATAACCTCAGACATGCAGATGACACCACCCTTCCGGAAGAAAGCAAAGAGGAACTGAAGTGCCTCTTGATGAAGGTGAAAGAGGAGAGTGAAAAATTTGACTCAAAACTCAGCATACAAAAAAAGAAGATCATGGCATGTGATCACTTCATAGCAAATAGATGGGGAAACAAGGGAAATAGTGACAGACTTTATTTTCTTGGGCTCCAAAATCACTGAAGATTGTGACTGCAGCCATGAAATTAAAAGATGCTTGCTCCTTGGGAGAAAAGCTATGACAAACATAGACAGCATATTAAAAAAGGGGAGACATAACTTTGCTGACAAAGGTTCAAATGGTCAAAGCTATGGTTTTTCCAGTAGTCATGTATGGATATGAGAGTTGGACCATAAAGAAGGCTGAGGGCCAAAGAATTGATGCTTTTGAACTGTGGAGTTGGAGAAGACTCTTGAGAGTCTCTTGGCCTGCAAGGAGATCCAACCATTCCATCCGAAAGGAAATCAGTCCTGAATATTCATTGGAAGGACTGATGCTCAAGTTGACACTCCAATACTTTGGCCACCTGATATGAAGAACCAACTCGTTGGAAAAGACCCTGATGCTGGGAAAGATTGAAGGCAGGAGGAGGAGGGGACAACAGAGGATAAGATGGTTGGATGGCATCACCAACTCAATGGACATGAGTTTGAACAGTCTCTGGGCGATGGTGAAGGACAAGGAAGCCTGGCGTGCTGCAGTCCATGGGGTCGCAAAGAGCCAGACACCACTGAATGACTGAACAACAATAATATTACTATTTTTGTGTTAATTTGAATAAGGTTTGCTGTGAAATTCAGTGAGTTCCTCATGCCATTCCAAAGAGAACAGTTTGTGTAAACATTATTTTAAAAATACAGAGCAAAAGCAAGGTAAATGTATTTAAATTTATAATGATTTTTTTTAACTGAGTAGGAACTTATGGGGCTTTCCCAGGACAGACACCCACATGTCCTCCACCTTCCTCATGTTTATAGAAAAGCTGAGGCTCCCAGGATTCCCCTGAGTCACAAACAGCTAGCTCAAAAGCTAATGATTAGAAGAATGTGAGAATGCAGTTATAAAAAAATAACAATTGGGCCAGGAAAACTGATAACAATTTAAACACTGGATCCAAGAGAGTCATATAGCAGTCACAGAATCTCTAGTTCCTCCCTAAAGAACATGAGCAACAGTGTCTGATGCACATTGCTGAGTTGTTTTGTAGAAATTAAAATCCCACCAGATGGGAGAATCTAACTTCATGAAAACCATGAGCACATGGTCCCAGACTGACCGAAGGCTGAGCATTGATGATGTTAACACCTGTGATACCATCTTCCAATGTGCTTCACAATCAACCGGTAGAAAATTATGAATGAGATGATCATGTATCTTGTGACTCTCTTTCTTATGTTGCCTTTTAAAAAATGCTTCCCTGAAATCCACAGGTGAGCTCAGGTCTTTTAAACATGAGCCACCCTACTCCTTGCTTGGCCCTTGTTCCAAACTCCAGTGTTTTGGTTTGTTTGGCCTCACTGTGAGTCGGGCACACAAACTTGGGTTTGATAATTTTAACAGATACAGAAAAGGTAGCAATATATAAAATGCTCAGTTTCTTATATTTTTATATATCTGCTATATGTCTGTTTATAAAGAAAAGACAAATATTTGCTCCCATCCTTATATAATGGAAAGACTAAAGAGAGAAGCATGGAGAAAGTCTAGGGGGGAAAAGGAGTCTACATCAAAACTAGGAAGGAATAAACATTAACAGATGATCAAAGCTAAAAAATCAAGTGAAAAGGGAGTTCAACAAGTGTTCAGCATCAATAACCAGAGACATAAGTAGAGAAGGAGTGCACCATTGTTGCGGGAAAATAAATAATAAGCCAGTGTTCTTCATGAGGAGAGCTAACTGTGTGTATTAGTTGCTCAGTCATGTCTGACTCTTTGTAACCCCACAGACTGTAGTCTGCCCAGCTCCTCTGTTCCATGAAATTCTCCAGGCAAGAACACTGGAGTGGGTTGCCATTCCCTTCTCCAGGGGATCTTCCCGACCCAGGGATGGAACCCGCATTGCAGGGAGATTCTTTACTTTCTGAGCCACCAGGGAAGCCCTTAAAAAGATACTCTGTGCGTAACTGGGGGACTGAGGGAGAAATGAATGCTCCTAAGGGCAGCACAGGAATAGACCAGACCGCCAAGCCACAGGCTATCCAGGCACTGAAGACCCTCTCCCACGGCTTGGCCCAGATGGGCTGGTCCATCTCCGCAGCTGGAGGAGCATGGAGAGATGCTGGTCTGTCCAGTTAGGTGGCCCCAGAGCCCAGATCTGGAGCACAGCGACAGTCATCCCCCTCAATCCCTTGTTGCCTAGAAGGTGAAGGAAGCTTCTATATAGCACTACTGATAATAATAAAATTCTACCAAGGAATATATCAGCTTGTAATATTGCTAACAAACTAGGTCAGTATATCATAATGACAAGACAGTGGGTTATGAAATGCTGGCTAAGTGATTATTCAAGAAGGATATTATGTCTGGGGTAAGACAACAGGAGACAAAATAATGACAGTAATAATATCCACACAAGAAGTGAGGATTTAGAGCCATTGAAATAACAAATAAAATGAATTCCTGAAAAGAAAACTCATTTTGGGAAAAACAGAAATTCCTTGTACCATCCGTTGATAACAAAAATCCTTGGCTGGTCTGAAAAGGTATTATTTTTCTATTGCATCTGTTAGTATGAAACAAAGGAATGAATTACATTCATGTTATTCAATCTGTAGAATAGTTTTAAGAGTTAGAATAATAAATTTGCTGAGTTTGTATGTAAGTAAGTTTTGTCTTCTTAGGGGTTTCAAGTATTAAAAATGGTCAAAGTAATTTGATAATACCCATTTAAATGGAAAGGATGCTTTATTTATTCATGTGTTCAGTTCAGTCCCTCAGTCATGTCCGAATCATTGCAACCCCATGGACTGCAGCATGCCAGGCTTCCCTGTCCATCACCAACTCCCGGAGATTACTCAAACTCATGTCCATTGAGTTGGTGACACCATCCAACCATCTTATCCTGTGTCATCCCCTTCTCCTCCCGCCTTCTATCTTACCCAGCATCAGGGTCTTTTCAAATGAGTCAGCTCTTCGCATCAGGTGGCCAAAGTATTGGAGTTTCAGCTTCAGTATCAGTCCTTCCAATGAATATTCAGGACTGATTTCCTTTAGGATGGACTGGTTGGATCTCCTTGCAGTCCAAGGGACTCTCAAGAGTCTTCTCCAACACCACAGTTCAAAAGCATCAATTCTTTGGCATTCAGCCTTCTTTATGCTCTAGCGATTACATCCATACATGACTACTGGGAAAACCATAGCATTGACCAGACAGACCTTTGTTGGCAAAGTAATGTCTCTGCTTTTTAATATGCTGTCTAGGTTGGTCATAAGTTTTCCTCCCAAGGAGTAAGCATCTTCTAATGTCATGGCTGCAGTCACCATCTGCAGTGATTTTGGAGCCCAGAAAGATAAAGTCTGACACTGTTTCCACTGTTTTCCCATCTATTTGCCGTGAAGTGATGGGACTGGATGCCATAATCTTTGTTTTCTGAATGTTGAGCTTTAAGCCAACTTTTTCACTCTCCTCTTTCACTTTCATCAAGAGGCTCTCTGGTTCTTCTTCACTTTCTGCCATAAGGGTGGTGTCATCTGCATATCTGAGGTTATTGATATTTCTCCCGGCAATCTTGATTCCAGCTTGTGCTTCATCGAGCCCAGCGTTTCTCATGATGTACTCTGTATATAAGTTAAATAAGCAGGGTGACAATATACAGCCTTGATGTACTCCTTTTCCTATTTGGAACAAGTCTGTTGTTCCATGTCCAGTTCTAACTGTTGCTTCCTGACCTGCATACAGATTTCTCAAGTGGCAGGTCAGGTGGTCTGGTATTCCCATCTCTTGAAGAATTTTCCACAGTTTATTGTGATCCACACAGTCAAAGCCTTGGCATAGTCAATAAAGCAGAAATAGATGTTTTTCTGGAATGCTCTTGCTTTTTCCATGATCCAGCAGATGTTGGCAATTTGATCTCTGGTTCCTCTGCCTTTTCTAAAACCAGCCTGAACATCTGGAAGTTTATGGTTCACGTATTGCTGAAGCCTGGCTTGGAGAATTATGAGTATTACTTTGCTAGCGTGTGAGATGAATGCAATTGTGTGGTAGTTTGGTAGTTTGAGTATTCTTTGGCATTGCCTTTCTTAGGGATTGGAATGAAAACTGACCTTTTCCAGTCCTGTGGCCACTGCTGAGTTTTCCAAATTTGCTGGCATACTGAGTGCGGCACTGTCACAGCATTATCTTTTAGGGTTTGAAATAGCTCAACTGGAAGTCCATCACCTCCACTAGCTTTGTTCATAGTGATGCTTCCTAAGGCCCACTTGACTTTCTATTCCAGGATGTCTCGATCTAGGTGAATGAGCACATCATCGTGATTATCTGGGTCATGAAGATCTTTTTTGTATAGTTCTTCTGTGTATTCTTGCCACCTCTTAATATCTTCTGCTTCTGTTAGTTCCATACAATTTCTATCCTTATTGAGCCCATCAATAAAGGGCTTTGCGTGAAATGTTCCCTTGGTATCTCTAATTTTTTTTTAAGATATTTCTAGTCTTTCCCATTCTATTGTTTTCTTCTATTTCTTTGCACTGATTATTGAGTAAGGCTTTCTCATCTCCCCTTGCTATTCTTTGGAACTCTGCATTCAAATGGGCATAGCTTTCCTTTTCTCCTTTGCTTTTGGCTTCTCTTCTTTTCACAGCTATTTGTAAGGCCTCCTCAGACAGCCATTTTGCATTTTTGCATTTCTTTTTCTTGGGGATGCTCTTGCTCCCTGTCTCCTACACAATGTCACGTACCTCCATTCATAGTTCATCAGGCACTCTGTCTATCAGATCTAGTCCCTTAAATCTATTTCTTACTTCCACTGTAAAATCGTAAGGGATTTGATTTAGGTCATACCTGAATGGTCTAGTGGTTTTCCCTGCTTTCTTCAAATTAAGTCTGAATTTGGCCTTAAGAAGATTTGATTTGAGCCACAGTCAGCTCCTGATCTTGTTTTTGCTGACTGTATAGAGCTTCTCTATCTTTGGCTTCAAAGAATATAATCAATCTGATTTTGGTGTTGACCATCTGGTTATGTCCATGTGTAGCGTCTTCTCTTGTATTGTTGGCAGAGGGTGTTTGCTATGACCAGTGCCTTCTCTTGGCAGAACTCTATTAGCCTTTGCCCTGCTTCATTCTGTACTCCAAGGCCAAATTTGCCTGTTACTCCAGGTGTTTCTTGAATTCCTATTTTTGCAGTCCAATCCCTGATAATGAAAAGGACATCTTTTTGGGGCATTAATTCTAAAAGGTCCTGGGGTTCTTCATAGAATCATTCACCTTCAGCTTCTTCAGCATTACTGGTTGGGGTATAGACTTAGATTACTGTGATATTGAATGGTTTGCCTTGGAAATGAACAGAGATCATTCTGTCATTTTTGAGATTCCACCCAAGTACTGCATTTAGGATTCTTTTGTTGACTGTGAGGGCTACTCCATTTCTTCCAAAGGATTCTTGCCCACAGTAGTAGATATAATGGTCATCTGAGTTAAATTCACCCAATCCTGTCCATTTTAGTTCACTGATTCCTAAAATGTTGACATTCACTGTTGCCATCTCCCATTTGATCACTTCCAATTTTCCTTGATTCATGGACCTAACATTCCAGGTTCCTATACAATATTGCTCTTTACAGCATAGGACCTTGCTTCCATCACCAGTCACATCCACAGCTGTGTGTTGGTTTTTCTTTGGCTCCATCTCTTCATTCTTTCTGAGTTATTTCTCCACTGATCTCCAGTAACATATTGGGCACCTACCACCCTGGGGAGTTCATCTTTCAGTGTCCTATCTTTTTGCCTTTTCATACTGTTCATGGGGTTCTCAAGGCAGGAATACTGAAGTGGTTTGCCATTCCCTTCTCCAGTGGGCCACATTTTGTCAGAACTCTCCACCATGATCCATCCGTCTTGGGTGGACCTACAAGGCATGGCTCATAGTTTCATTGAGTTAGACAAGGCTGTGGTCCATGTGATTAGATTGGTTAGTTTTCTGTGATTGTGGCTTTCAGTCTGTTTGCCCTCTGACAGAGAAGGATAAGAGTGTTATGAAAGCTTCCTGATGAGAGAGACTGACTTAGGGGGATAACTGGGTCTTGTTCATTTGTTATTTACATTTAAATATTTATGAAAATTATTTTCAAAAATTTATTAAATGTTTAATAAATGTAATAAATTTGCCATTGTGATGGTTAATTTTATGTGTCAACTTGACTGAAACATAGGATGCCCATATGGCTGGTTAAACATTATTCTGTATGTCTATAAGACATTTCCAAATGTATTAGCATTTGAATTGGTAGGCTGAATAAAGCAGATGGCCCTCCCCAGCTTGGGTGGGTATGGCTGAATCCTCGGAGGGTCTGAATGGAACAAAGGGCAGAAGGAGGTTGGATTCCAGTCTTCTCTTCCTCATGACTTCAATTGAACATGGCTCTATCCTCAGCACTCCAGTTCTCAAGTCTTTAGATCTAGACCGGAATCTATACCATCAGGTCCCTGGCTCTTGGGCTTTGAACTACACTACCTGCCTTCCTGGGTCAGTTTGCAGACAACAAATCTTTACTAACACAGCCCTTAAACAAAATAGACATACAAATGGATGTTCTTTTCCATGAGGTATTCTCAGACATTGAGGAGTTGGTTGCTGCTCTCCAAAGAACAATGCTCACTTCACATCACAATGTAATGTCTTGGTACTTTAGAGTTTCTTTAATTATTCACGTGAGATAGCCCATTAAAATATCTCAGCAACAGGAGTCCTGCAAGAATGTCAACTCTCCATATTTGTATTAACAGAGAACGAATCTGTGAGCTTCATCCTGTGGCAAGATGCACTATTTATGTATAGACTATATTCCTAGATCTCATTGCTTTTTCTGGTGTCAAGAGATGAAAGTGGAGAGCATGAGATGGGGTTAGAAGAAAAACTTCACTACATCCTCTTATATCTTTTGAATTTTGTGACCCATTACATTTAAAATATTGTCTATTGAAATTGCCCTTTCTGGATAATTGATATCATACAACTTCTGCTGTTAGGAAAGTGTTAACTTCTATTATAAAGTGAATGAGGCAACTGGTCTTGAATAAAGTGAAAAAGTTGTCTAGATGGGTATCTAGGGGAACAGCATTCCAGGAGGAAACAACTAGGAAGAGGGTCTTAGGGACCTTATTCTTTTATGTGGAAATCATGTCAGAGAGGAGCTTTATGGTGTAATATTTACTGCTCCAAAAATATGTCCATTAAGAGCAATGACATGCAAATTGCCCCCGAAGTTGTAGTTACAGGCTGCTTTTGTCACTTTACAAATTAATTGATAAGAATTTTACTTTAAGTTTTGACATCTTCTGATTTGTCAGTCTAAATTTTCAACCAAGTGACGTACAGGACCATTTAAGATATGTACTGTGCTCAGTCACTCAGTTGTGTCCAGCTCTTCGTGATCCCATGGACTGTAGCCCACCAGGTTCCTCTGCCCAGGCAATATCCTTAAGAATATTGAATATTTGTGGGCCACTAGTGTGTACTGCCTTTAAAAATCAAATGTTACACAGAGGAAATAGAAAAGTAAAAGCATAAAGTATTTTTATTGTTTTTTCTTCAACTTTTACATTTCTATATTAATCTTTTAAACATCAACAAATGCAATTATTTTTATGAAAAACAGAACACTTTCATAAATTAAATTGAAAATCCAATCTACTCTCATTGGCTATGTATCTATTTTTGTTCTCCGACTGAGTTTTTCAGTTGTTATTGTTCTCTTATCTTTAGCTATTTAATCTCCATTTGAAAGAGATATATCTTATTGTCCTACCCCAGTATGTGCAGTAGAGCATATCTGGACAACCTGAATAGCTGTTTAATAGAGTTAGCTTTGTCATATTTCATTATTAGAAACTGTTGGGTTGGAAAAATACAATTCATTTTCTTCTTAAATCTTTTACTAGTGGGAGTGAAGCAGACATGGTGACCTAAAAAAATAAAAAGGAAGCATAAATGTATAAAATAAGGGGATTTTAAAAAAAGATTGTGTTGGTAAAGAATAGGTTGGGAATAGGAGAATATTATTTTTCTAGATAATTACTACTCAGCTTGTTTTTAAAGGCTTTCTCCTAAACCTGTATCTCTCCTACTTGTTCTGTTGGGGGAGCGTGTAATTTCCTCCGTTCTGTCTTGTCACAACAAAAATTTGAAGCGACGGACCAGTGTTACAGCTCTCAGATGGACCAGTATTACAGCTCCATGTTACAGCTCGGTTTTATTTAGAAAGTAAAGGAAAATACATCCTTGAGGCATGAGGGGATGCCGACCCAAAAGATGCGAAGAGAAGAGAGAGAGAGACCCCCAGCCCTTTGGCTCCTCTTCTTATATGTTTCTTTTCTCCTCCTCCTCCTGGGCCTGCCCTAGGTAAATTAGGCTCGCCAGAAAGCACTTCTGGCTAGAAGTGCTAGAAGTTTGTTCTACCTGAGGTCCTCACTCCAGTCCTCGGACCTTCCTTTGTTCTATTTTTGTGGGCTTTTCCCTTCCTTAAATTTTAGCCACTGCCATTCTGGACTCCTTTTTCCTATTCTGCCTACCTAACAGTTCCAACTTTCTCTCATTTATTACCAGTATATAGTTAGAAGTGAAGTGAAGTGAAGTCGCTCAGTCGTGTCAGACTCTTCGCGACCCCATGGACTGTAGCTTACCAGGCTCCTCCCTCCATGGATTCTCCAGGCAAGAGTACTGGAGTGGGTTGCCATTTCCCTCTCCAGGGGATCTTCCCGACCCAGGGATCGAACCCGGGTCTCCCGCATTCCAGGCAGACGCTTTAACTTCTGAGCCACCAGGGAAGCCCATATACTTGCAATAATTCCCTATTTCCCAGGAGTAGACATGACCATGTATGTAGCTAATGCTGAAGAAAATGATAACAAGCACACGAGTGTCCCCCATGTTCTTTGTTAATGGAATACTCAGGGTAGGGGCCACGGAGGAAGATTCTTAACAGATTCTATGTCAGGACATGCAGTGCTAGACAGTGTCTGTTCTCTCTCGACTCCATAATCATTGTTCCATTGTCTCCTCTATACCACCGGAGATGGGGACCCTCACACCATATTTCTTAAATTCCCGAGCTCCCTTGTCAGTTGGCTCTTAGGTTGGAAGGTGGGATGAAGGGAGAAGCTCTTAGTTCTGCCTGCTGGTGGTACTTTCTGCCGTGATGGCTGATGAGCCTCCCTTCCTGGGCTCCTGGCTCTCACAGCTTGATCCCTAAGTAGCAGCCTCAGGGGTGTGGAAACTGTAAGCTCTAATCTGTTCCATTTTGCTGCTGTAGGGGAGGGAAGGATTCCTGCAGTTACTGATCTTTTGAATAGAATTACTTACTCCTTTTTGTTCTCAAGGTCCTGTAACACCCTTGAAACCAATTCCTTTATTAAATTCCCTCTATTTGAAATACCTATATATAATCACATACACATTTCCTACAAAATAGAAAAATTGTGTACTTATGTTTTACAAGCTTCCCACCTCTCCATTAGTTTCTCTATTTTTAGTGTTTTCCAAACATTAAAACTCCCTCTGACCTCTACTTGCCCAGAAGTTATCATGATGCTTCTGGTTTTCTCATGATGCCCTACTGGGTCCTCATAGTGACCATGCTCAGATTATCTCTTGTATCAAGTCAAATGTACTTTGTATCTAATATTTCCTGGAACTTCCAAGGTAATTGAATCTTGCACTCCGCCCACCTCCCACCCCCATCTCAGTTCACCATTTCTTTCTGAAGACACACTTTACCCTATCAAACAGAATTAGACTTCCTCATCTCTGCTCACATAGCTATGAACCTGAACTTCTACTAAAGACAGAATTTATTACATTGTACTAAAACTGTTGGTTTATTTATGTGGCTTTCACAGTAGTCTGTGAGTTATTTGACATCATCTCTACAGTCTAGACGGAGAAGGAAATGGCACCCCGCTCTGTACTGTTGCCTGGCATGGGATCATGGATGGAGGAACCTGGTGGGCTACGTCCATGGGGTCACTAAGAGTTGGACACGACTGAGTGACTTCACTTTCATGTTTCACTTTCATGCATTGGAGAAGGAAATGGGAACCCACTCCAGTGTTCTTGCCTGGAGAATCCCAGGGATGGGGGAGCCTGGTGGGCTGCCGTCTATGGGGTCGCACAGAGTCAGACGTGACTGAAGTGACTTAGCAGCAGCAGCAGCTACGGTCTAGAATGGTCCTGGCAAATGAATACATTTTTAAAAATTAAAGCAATGAATGGTTTATCTAGAATGACATGAATTCCAAAGGTTTGCAGCCTAATAATGCAAATTAAAGAGAGGCAATATTAGTTCATGGCTCAGGGCAGTGGGATGGTTATAAGGTTAAGCAAACTATAAACTATTCAAGGGTAGAGTCTTGCCTTTCACATATCGGTATCCTCAGCTTAACATTATGCTGAGGTATTACATGGGCTAATACCTGCAGGGATGTAAAGATGCTTTTAATTAAGCAGTCATGGTGATAAAGGTCAAGAATTAAAAGGAACGATTGGGTATCAGAAGGCGGGAATATAGAAGCATAGGGCTTATTTCTTCATAGCATCTTTTTACCAAAAGTCATCTGAAACTGCATTATACCTTCCCCCTGAACTAGCCCAGAATTCCAGAGCCTCTGCACTAAATGATCACTTGTCTTAGAAGAAAGCAGTTAATCAGTTGCTCAGATGTGCAGTGGCTCTTCTCTAAATCCCTGTCACTTATCTGAAACATTCATTCATGAAGTATTAAGTGGGTAGCACTAAGTGGGTAATGGTTTAATAACACATCATGTAAGGATTTTGTAGATTTTTGTACATCTACACAAAGGATTTTAGAGATGAAAGAATAAAGAAGCACTGTGTATTGGTGTGAGATTCAAACTCTGTGGCAGGCAGAAGGGATGTGTAAGTGGGACTTTGGACACGCTTAAATAACCTCCACCTGGGCAACAACCGCTTATATCATGCTGACTTAGACAAGTGCACACACTCAGCCAGCAAGTCAGTGTGGTGGAAATAATTCTAGGACATATAAACAATCATGGTAATTGAAAAGAGGGAAACTCATATCATCATGGCATGGCCCAAATGAGGGCAGATATAACTTTTATCGACACTGTCTCTCTAGGTAATATTTCTGCATCCATCAGGAGAATTTCTCAAGGCACTCCACAGTGCTCCAAGGAGGGAAGCTTATCAAGTGTGGCAGCTGGGGAGAGGCAGTAGGTGTACAGAAAGCTGATGACCTTTGAACAGAAATGTAGACTGAATTGAACAACTTTTATTTTTTTGCACCATTTTGCTGTTTTTTCAAGTTTACAGAGAAGCTTAAACATTTGTGGAAAAACACTGAAGGCTTATTTTGCTCTTAAGTTCATGTACATTTCAGTGATAAATACACAGTATTTAACTTTGTACACCTGATAAAAGGAAAATGCATAGTAGAAAGGATCAGGAATAAAACAGAAGTATCAGGCATGATATCAACCACAGAATAGAAAAATCAGTAGTCTCATGAAACTTGGCCTGTAAAACTGGAGAGAATGAAATCAATGACCTTGAAACCTTCCCTAGCACCTTGGAAGCAAGCGGAGGTCTTGGTTCTTCCCCCTGGTGACGTGAAGCTCCCCTTTGGAAGATGGATGAGAGCGACAGGTGGAGTCTATGTGTTTAAATTGCCCAGTTCTTCAGTTCATCCTGAAAGGCTTGGAGGACGAGAGCCCTAGCTTATGAGAAAGGCCAGACCAGTGGGGAGATGCCCTCTTTGGCCCCAAGTGCCAGCAAGGGGCTATATAAAGCTTTATGGGAGCCACTGGCCAGGCTGTGGAACAGATGAGGAAGTGGAACAGGGCAGATGAAAGATGGGTAGAGAACATGTGCTTCTTCAAGGCCACAGGTGCAGGCCACCGCTTGCTTACAAATTGGTCCCACAGATGAGCCAGTAATGGAAGAGAAGGATAGGCATCCTTTTTGCTTACCTAGAAAAGCTGCTCATAACAGCTTCTGCCCTTTCCTGACAGAGTTGGCTTTGGGAAAAAAAAAATCAGTGTTTGTGCTTTAAGAGTGGAGAGAAACCCCAAGAGTCTGTGCTCCAGGTAGCTCTAATGCTACAGCCCTCTCTGCTAATCCTTTTCTCAGTGGGCTGGTTCTTTTCCACAGCTTTCTTTGATGTTTCTTAGTGTAAAAAAAAAACAAAAAACAACAGTAATGAACATTGGCCTCCCCCAACCCACCCACCTAAACAAACAACTCAGTGCTGCCTGATTGCTGGCTTTCCACATGTGAAATCTTCGATGGAGAGTGTCATGGTGGGAGAAATGGCATCGCCAAGGCAGTTGTGAAAACACAGGAGGAGTTCTGCAGAGGCTCTGCATGCTGCCAGCTCCCGCACCTCCAGGCGAGCCCCCCACTGCCAGGTCAGAGTCCACATAGACTAAGATGAAGAGCCAGCTGACCTGAACCACTGCAAGGTGCTTATTGCAAACCAGACCTATTTGTTCCCAGGATGGGTGGAGCCTGTAGATTTAAACAAGCACAGGAGGAAAAAGTACTAGATTACAGAAATAAAGAAAGCAGGCCAGAGGACCTTACATCAGATCAGTGTCCTTGGCTCTTGGAAACCAGCCTTCTCTAACTCCGTACTGCTTATAAGGTAGAAAGAAGAGTCTGGCATGACAGTCAAGAGCTTATGAAGATCTGCGGAAGCTCTGTGAACGCACTGGGCAGCAGACATGAGACCTGCTGCTCTGTCTCTGCAGAAAGTGCCTGTATCAACACGGAGCAGCAAGAAACTACAGGAAGGCTCGTCCTTCTGAGCCCAGTTACTGACACTGTTTTCCCCAAGGCAGATTCCACAAAGCACTGGGAATCCCCTAGGCCAAGTCCTTCCAATTTTCCTCCCTCTTGAACTTTACAGTCACCCACACGGGACTCTGGAAGAAGTCACGTTTGAACTGCAACCAAACGTCCCAATGTTAGTTCGAAGTCAAAAATGTAAACTTTTTGTTTCTGGATTGCTGGCTACAAAAGGGGACGTCTAGGTTTCAAGAATCTTCTCTAAAAGGGTGCCCTACAGTTATTGTTTAGATCCTAACAGAGCTTTGCCAGTAAGGACGATCATTTATGTCTCAGCTGAATGAAAGTATTTCCTAACTAGCCCTTCAAAAACTGGATAACCATGTCACTGACTACAACAATCAGCTAGTGTTGAAGAAAAACACAGAACCTTAGCAACCTCTAGAATACACAGGTTGTAAGCAAGTTGAGCTGCTAATACACAGGATAGATGTCATTGGTGCTAACTCTAATCACACACCTGAAGCTGTGGGATAGCTGCTGGAAGCTCAAAATGATTTCCGAACTGCTCAAGAGTTCAGACTAGTTAGAGAATTGAAAATATTTGTTGTTTACTCTTAAGCCATGTAACGGACTCAGCAACTCTTAATACATTTTGAACTCATCAAAATAATTGTGACAACTTTCCAAAGATTAGAGCTCACTGTGATAATGAAATCATACCAAAGCATGTGAGTCAATGACTTCACAGTAGAATCAGTACAATTTTTAATTGACACATACTGAAATTAGGAATTTAGCTAATATTGTTCTACTGCATCAGAGTTCAGCTAGGACCCTTAGAGTTGGCGGGAGGAGCACAGATCTCACACATCTCCAGCCCAGCCTCCTTCAACCTTGCCTTTGGTTCATCAATCTTGCCCCATATTTTATTTTCCTGGAAAGAAATTGGAAAGAGCTGTCTCAATGTTCACATACGGGTAACTATTTTTAATTTAAAAAGTGGAAATGGCACAAGAAGTTTTTTTTTAAATATATAAATTCAATTGCAATCACGCTGATCAGAAATTCTGAGTGGTAGTTACAAGTGCATGATTGTTGAAATTTTCAAAATGAATGACTATATAAAAAATGAAGTTTATTTTATTGATCAAAATATGTCAAAGTACAAAGTCTCTGAAGAAGAAAATCATCAAAGGTACTCCTTAATGGTGAAAAGTCCAACAACAATATGTAGGTAATATAACTGAGACAAGTTATACAGCAGATTAATGTTTTTTATGCATCTCAGGCATTGAGTAATCTTAATATCTGAGGCATTTCACATATGACTGAGTTTTCACAGTATCACAGGATTCTTATTAGTACCACTTGTTAGCTGTGGATGTTTTCTTGACTCAGAGTGGATAAATAACTTTTGCAAAGCCACATAGCTAATATTTATTAGAACTGTGGTACTAATATAGGTTTAGTATATTTGTTAGTGTTTATTTTTCCACTATATTACACTGCCTAGAAATACTTTAGTTCATGCCAGACCCATGTAGAAAGCTAATCTGTATGAAATTTTCTCAACCAATATTTTTGTGTTTCTTCCTAATTAGTTTTAATAGCAGTTTAACAACAAGCCCTTCAGAGAAACTGGAGATTTTGCCCTTTCTTTTACACAAACAAGCCAATGCAATGATAATGTTCTACAATAACGGGCCTCTTCTGTAGAAAGGCGGTCATTAATTCCCGTTTTCTATCTAGGTGAATCTTTAGTATTCCAGTGTAAGGAGCCTGGTCTGACTGCTTAAATAAATCAAATTCTTCTATTACAAGCTTTAATATCACCATGTTTCTTTCCTTCATAGCATTTATATAAGTTATGTAATTAGAATTATGCTTTTATTTGTAAAGGATTTTTTTTTTTTTTTGGTATTTCATCTAGGCTGTTGGCACTGTATGTTTTTATTCACCGTTGAGTGCCTATTACAATGACTAACAGCTGATGACCCTCAATAACTATTTATTGGATGGATGGATGGATGGATGGATGGATAGAAGAAGAAAGTCAGCACAAGGTAGATAATTTTGGACTGCTGGAAGTAAAGAAGACTTTGTATGTGACCTGGAATTTAACCTGGGCTTTGGAAAAAGGGCAAAATGTTTAACATGTCCTCCACATGTTAAAAATATACACTCTTTACTACAGCTTTTTTTTTTTTTCCTAACTGCAATCGAGGAGATGCATGTTAAATTGAGTCTCACAGCTTTTTCAACACATGTGGATGAGAAGGTACTGCTATATTAAGCAACACAGTTAATTAAAAGAGGAAATGAAAATCATTCTTAAATGACAAGGGTCCCACTTCCTCTCTGCTTTCCTTTACTACTATATCCTTGGACTACAAAATACTTCATTAGAAAGGACTTTTACAAAACAGTAAAATTAAATAATTTCTACAGATCTGTGTGATGCAGTAGAAATAGTAGAAGCAAAGAACTACATCTTGACTTAGAATTAAGGGACACATTTATTTGATTATTGTTTGTTCTGCAGAGGATCTGAAAAATTAAGACACGCAGGCAGCCCTTTCACTTGGTTCACATATGAGACTCAGCTGGCACTGCCTTTCAGTGGCCTAATTCCTGACTGTATGTCTCTATCTAGCCCTTGTAGATGTCTAGTTTTCAACTTTAGACAGAACTTTCTCTTTTGATTACCATCAAGGACATTAGATAAGTCTCTCAAGGGTTCCTTTTTTGTGCATCTTTTCATTCTTCCTTTTTATAAATGTCCCACCTCCCATGTGCTTTTCTAGTCCTCTCTCAAACTTTTGCTTTAAGATTTATCTAGCTGATCTCACAAACTCAGGAGTAATTATTGCTTTGCTCTTGCTTTTTTATCTTTTGCTTTTAAATGGAGGAGATTCTCCCTTAAATGTAACATCAAGTTTTTCCTTGCTCAGGAATTTCACAATATTCTCCTTGATCTTCTGAAACAAACAGACTGAAAATAGCTTCTAGGCCCTTGCCATGCCAGCCCAGATAGGATATTTACTTTGTCATTAGCTGCTCCTTCAAATGTGCTCTTTAGCCTCTCCTTGAAATGCAGTCGTCACAGATGTCTCCCCACTTCCTCCCCCTTCCACTCACCCTGAATGCACCTCTTCTGTTGGTCATGTGTCTCTCTTATCAGATAATTGAGTTAAAACTGTATATAGCCTAGACAAATTCTGCCCGATGAGACAAGATGACGGAAGAGTACATTTTAAGAAACAATGACCAGAAGAGGACGTGTCGTGCACCGCTCCTCTCCTGATTGATGGCCTTCATTACTTAGCTGTGGCCACACAAGAGCCACATGCATTAAGAAATCTGTATACTCTGCTCTCTTAGGACTATGTTTGCTTAACATTTAGAAAAATCAACATCATTTCTAGATGCAGAGAAGGCCCCACTAAAACAGAATAGAGAAAAGAAAGGCCTCAGGAAATGAGACTCAAAAGGATGCTATGAAGAAGACTTGGATTAAGAAACGAAACAAGCGAAGCCTTTCTATTTTCAGTCAATAAGAAAGGCAGCAAGATATGTTGAAAAGTCTTGAGTTCCGATCCTGGCTAATTATGAATCACTGTGTTACTCTAGGGAAGTCAAGTAAACTTTATGGGACTTGTTGTTTTCATCTGCAAGTTGAGGAAGTCAGTCTAGATAATTTCCAAGCTATTTTCTAGGTCTGAAATTCCATAATGTTAAGATAGAAGATTTCATTAACTAATAATACTGTGACAAAATAACCTGAGCAAATCTCTCATCAGAATGACTGGGTTCAAATTCTGCCTCCTTTTTTTTTTTTTTTTTTTTTTGACACTAAGATCTCTGGTCAGATTTAACTTCTCAAAGTCTCAATCTTATCAGTAAAATGGGGATAACAATAGTACTAATGCAATAGAATTGTTTTGAACTAAGAAAGAATTCACATACAGCCTTATCATGGTGTTTGGTGCTTAGAAGCCACTCCATTACTAGGAATAGAATCTGGACTACAGTCTTCTCAGAAACACCTAAGAAGGAAAATAAAATGTACATTTCTATGTATTTATTTGATGAGTCTCCAATCGTCTAATCTACTGTTTTAAAATATCACATTAATAGATAAAGCCTAGTTAATTATATTCTTCCTCCTAAATTCTCAATATCACAATTAATAGGTCAGTCTAGTATGGAGTGGAGCTGGGGAAGAGGGCCTAAGGCAACGGCTAAACTCTGCCTTTCATCAAGCCTCAACCTTATGCCTTTGATAGCTTCTGGGCTTCTGGGGAGCTCACCTCAGACCCCGCTAGCTGTTGTCTCTGTTATCAACAAAAAATTAGAATACACGTGGCACTAGGTGATCCAACTTCCATAATTTTCACTCTTAACTGTTCACTAAAGCCACTATTCCTTTTTTCCTTAAAAAAGGAAAAGCACTCCAGGTCCACAGAGCTTTTGTTTCCATGGCAACAGCATAGGTCAATAGCTGCAGTCACACCTTCATCAGCCTTGATTGCATCTGGCAATTTACCATCTTCTGTGCTTCCTTTTGTTTGAGCCTCTCTCATTTGCTTAATTCCCATTTCAGTTGGGAGAATCTCAAACTGCAAAGCTACAGGAGCTGAATTTAAATTAAAAGCTATGGGAGCCTTAATAAAACACTGGAGCGCACTGCTTATTTTATAAAAACGCATGGACACATGCTTGTTAGAATCAAGTCCTATATCCTGAACCTCAGAATCTCGCTTCCCATATTCTGCTGCAGCTGGGATATTATATATTTGGAATACCCTATGGTTTTGGGGGAAAAATCAATGTCATTTCTGCCTTCTAAGACCCTATTCTGATATCATGACCTAAGACCCTATTCTGATATCCGTTTTGTTAGGATAAAGTCCAAATTCCTCAGCTTGTCTTACAAAGCCCGGCATCAGCTGACCTTTGCTTGTAGGTATCACCTTGCTCCTGCCCTTCTCATCTAACTTCAGGGGTATTTATGTTCTTTTACTTCTTGAACACCTCCTGTACACATGCTATATTCTGTTTTTAGAACATCATTCCCTCAGCTTCCTTGCCTGGTTATCTCGTAATTGTCCTCCAGGTCTCGGTTTAGGAGTCACTTTCCACAGGAAACCTTTCTTAACCCTAAGCCTGGTGAGTCTTCCATTACACTGCATGCTTCCCTATCATACCATATCTCAATACATTCTAATAGCCTGCAGAAATATCGGAACTCCTTAAAACTGTGTGAGCTCACCAAATGCAGAGGCAGGGTCTGTCTCTATACCCTCCATCCACCAACCCCACTGCTGAATTCCCAGCACTCTTTCAGTGTTTGCTACACCACAGGCACTTCACAAATACTTGTTACATGACTGAAATCACTTTATCTTACAAGGTCATTAAAGTCTTTTGTTATGAATGTCATGACTTTGGTGTTCTGCAACTTCCTGTCTATCCAACTGTAAGAATCTACCAGAAGGTGCTCTTATTCAAGATATATTTGCATTTTTCCTATCCTTCACAGGGATATTCATTCAAAGTGGAAAAATCCTAAAATCCCTGGTCTGTGGGGTTTTTTTTTCATGATTTAGTCCCTTGACCACTGCTTTTTAGGTCCAGCTCAATGTAGTTAATCCTAAAAACACTTAAAAATAATAACCAAAAATGCTAAAGTAAATGAAGTAAGCAGCTCTTTCCCAAGGTGGCACTAGTGCTAAAGAGCCTGGCTGCCAATGCAGGAGACTTAAAAGGGACGTGGGTTTGATCCCGGGGTTGGGAAGATCCCCTGGATGAGGGCATGGCAATCCACTCCAGTATTCTTTCCTGAAGAATCCCATGGACAGAGGAACCTGGTGGGCTACCGTCCATGGGATCCCAAAGAATTGGACACGACTGAAGCAACTTAGCACTGAGCCATACACTTATAGCCATCAGACGATTCTACTAAGTGCCTGATGCCTTGCAAGCCCTGGACCCCGTTTTGCTACTATAACACAGTGTTACATTTCAGAGCTCCTCACTCAGCAGTCAGGGGAAGAGCAGGAAAGACATACTGTTTTCTAAATGTGACACCACCTGAGTTTAGTGATGGGGATCACAGGGACAAACTTTGAGCCAGGCACTGATGTTCAAGAGGCAGCTGCTCAATACACGGTATACTGACACCATGATATTTTGAGGCTGATGTTTTTGACCCTGGGATGTTCTGAACTGCCAACTTTTGAAATTATTAGCAAGCAACCTGTGCAATGGATACCATCCCTGTATCTCTGAGCCTTCTCTTATCCCATCATTAATTCCATTTCTACTTCTGACACCCAAAGCTTGACACCTCGCCATCAGCTTGGCCCATGTTAAATTTCAGATATCTGAAGGATACTGCACAGAAATAAGCATGAGATGGTGAGCTATGTGAATCAAATGCTTCCAAAGGACACTGGGGCAGGAGAGTTCAGGCATAAATGTCTAGGTCATCTGGGGAAGGAGTGTGAGAAGGAATGGGGAGGCAAGGAAAGCCTCATGGAGAACCACTCTCCTGCAAGGGCATAAAACAGGAAAGGACTTGCAAAAGAACTAGGAAGGGGAGACAGGGAACATGCTGCAAGGGATAACACAATGGAAGCCCTAAAAGGCAGTGACTGACTGACCACTCCTCGAATTGTAAAACTCCAGCTGGTTACTGGGGCTGAGAATAGCAGTCAAAAATGTGGAAAGACGGTCAGATGGTGGTCCCTTCTTTTCCCTTTCCTCCGTAGAGCCCAAAGTCCAGTCTCCCCACTGGCTCAAGGGCCCCTCTGCTCCACCCCTTCTATCTGGATGGCACCACCTGGCCCAGATACCTGCCATCACAGGGACCAAGCTCACCTGTACTGAAATGGCAAAGAAGTCTCATGGCACTGAATTTATATTAAAATCTGGCTTAGTATATCCTAATGATTTGGTTAGCAAGCATAATTGAGTACATGCTATAAGCAAGTACTGAGGACCAAGCAGAGAGTAAGACAGAAAATGTTTCTGCCTTCACGAAGCTTACATTCTAGGTAAAGGGAACGGAGTATACGCATACACATAAACACTCGTCAGGCAGCGATAAGTGCTGTAAGGCATCTGAAGGTAAAGGGTCTGAGATCCATGGTAGGGGGGCCATTTCAGACTGGGGGTCAGCTCTGAGTAGGCATCTTTTGATCAGAGTTAAATGAAGTGGGGAGTTCACAGTGTGAATAGCTTAAGGAAGAGCATTCAGAGCTGAGAAAGTAATGTCCCTAAATTCAGTCCTCCCCTAAGTTTGGAGGGCTGGCAAGAAGGCTAGTGATCACATAAGCACACTTCCACACCAAGGGTGTGTGCAATTAATTACCAGCATGTGCATGTATGTTGTTCACTCAGTCATGTCTGACTCTTTTTCAACCCCATGGACGGTAGCCTGCCAGGCTCCTCTGTCCATGAGATTTCCCCAACAAGAATACTGGCGTGGGTTACCATTTTCTTCTCCAGGCGACCTTCCTGACCCAGGGATCAAACCTGGGTCCCCTGCATTGGCAGGCAAATTCTTTACCATTGAGCCACCAGGGAAGCCCACCAGGGTGTTTCCTAGTAGCCAATTGTTACCGACATTCAACAAGGTTAGAAGGGCAGTAAAGGCAGACAACTTCTTCCTTTTTTTCATATCTACTTACCTTACTAGGAATTCTTGTGTGTGGGGGGGTGGGGGTGGGGGGTACTCTGGGGAGGATGACAGAAGAAGTCAAGGAAATCATCATTCAACTTCTCTTTTCACCATACTCTCCATTCTCTGTCCCCTCTCCTATTTCCTATTCTTGCTTCTCTCTCTCCTCCTCTCATTCCCTCCTGCCTCACTTCTCCTCCTCCTCTTCCTTCTTCCCCACCCCCCCCTTTCAAATTTCTTTTTCCTATCTGCATTCTCTCTTACAATATTTCTCTGCCTTCTTAAAATCTAAAAAGTGAAAATCGTCCTTGAGAGACAGAAAACAAAGTTAGCCTAAGTCAAATTGACAGCAGCAGTTTGCACCTGAGTTATATTATTAGCAAAAGTAACCACAGGTACCACAAGAGGCAGAGAGGAAGGATGTTGGGGATGTGGGGGTGGGGGAAGAATACACAGGAGCATCAGATGTAAGGACTGCGGCTTTGCTGTGAAATGTGGCAAGTTCACACTCTGGGACTGGTAGGCCATCTCTGTAGGACCTCACGGCCAACCTCTGCCAACCATGAGCACTTGGCTCTTGGACCTTGTGCTCAGCCTGCAACTTGCAATATTTCACTTTGGTCTGACTTACACTTCATCATAATGGTAATAATATAGCAGTGATATACTTCAACCCACTATTGATCGCCACAGAAAACAGGCCCTTGCTTAGTTCGTTGAAAAACCTTGCTTTATTACCTCCTGTTTACTGTTCAGACCAAACTCTTAGAGCAGCTTCTCCGGTACCCTTCTGTGGCTGGTCACTTTGATGGTGAGACTCGTCCCCTTACGTAATACCATCTAGCTCTTCTGGATCAACTCCCTTGCTCATTCCAGCCTGATGCCCAGGATCCTACCAGGACAGAGATACTCTCTGGTGGTGTTTCTGTCAGGTTATTTTCAGCTACTATGATGGAGTACTAGGTAGGCATGGATATAGGTTATTCTAGCAAGAACTTCCTGTTTGAGACTTCAAAATGACCATCTGCTCCAGGACCAACAGAAATCCTCAAGATCAACATAAATCCCGTTCTCCTCTGGAAAGTGCCTAGGAGCCATTTCAAACCTTCCCATGATTTTTTGCCATGAAAACCTTTACAGATTTTCATCAGTGAGTAGTTAGTGAATGATAATCTTCCACTTCCATCCTGAGCTTTCCCAATTATTTCTTAACCCCGCAGCTCTTTAAAAAATGTAATGTTATGTCACTCGTTTGCTTAAAACTGTTAGATTCCATTTGCCACCATATTAGAGCCGGAGCCACTTAGCAAGACCAACGAGAATTTGCATTGTCTGCTGTTTCCTCCTTTGCTGACCTACCAGATGTCACTTCAGTCCTCCCTAAGCTCCAGCCACCATGGCTATCCTTAAATTCCCCGAGTGCCATAGCTTCTGTCATGCCTCAGACTCTTTCCACGTGCTGGTCCCATCCCTGTCACACCACATCTACATGGAGAGCCCCTTTCACCCTCAGGTCTCAGCTTAAGTGTCCCTTTAGACAGGCCTCCTTTGGTAATCTGATTAAAATTCTAATCCTTTTCCCTACCAAATGCCATTGTTCTCAAACACAGAATGCTTTTTTTCCTTCAGAATACCTACGTATCACTTTTAGTTGTAACAGGGTCCACTTTGGGAAACAGAAACCATACCAGTTTGTTTTAAAATGGAGAACTGAATGTACAGCATTAATTAAAAAACAAACAAAAAAAAGTATCGATAGACTGAAAAGACAGAAAGAGGCCATTGAGGTACCAGAGAGATAGTGAATGCAGGAAATAGCCACCACACCTAAGACTGGGGATCATCAGAAACTTGGAGGGGGACTGGGACCAGGAGCTGTAGGTGCCGTTTGGTTCCTGCTGGTCCCTTGGGAGCTTGGAGGCGGGCTGGAAGAGCTGGTTCTCAGATACTAAGGGAAGGGTGCTGCTTGGTGGTGCTGGCGTCTCTGACAAGGTGCAAAGAAGTTGCTTCTAAGGAGTGCTGGAAGAAACTGGAAACTGTGAACCACCAGTGATGCTGGAGTAAATTAAATGAAAAGAGTACATCTCAGGACAACAGGGAGAACAAGAAGGGGCAGGCCCCCTTTGCTTCCTGTTTATTGCCTGCCAGCCTTCCCCTGTTGAGAGATCCTAAAGTGGGTACACCTGGCAAAGAAAAAAGGTAGTTTGCAGAGTTCCAGCCTGAGCAATTTAGAGCAGCATATACAACGGTGGGTTTAAGAAGTATCATAGCTTAATAAAGAGCATAGTAGTTGTTGATTGTCTTTTCTTTCACACTAGGCAGTGTGTGCTCAGGACCCATGTCTTTCTTTTCACTGTTTTACCCCGTCCATGTGTACAGCACGCTAAGAAGTAAATAGAAGGTACTCAATAAATATTCCTTGGATGGATGGATTTATTAGATTGTTTTCAAAAGTACTTAGCGAAGAGTACAATTAAATTCTTGTCAACTGAACAATACTGAGTGCCTCATATGGCAGTCTATAGACATTGGGGCTAAAATATGAATATGAGGCAGTTCCTTACTATTTAGTATGGGATTTAGGACATTTTCACATGACACTAAATAATAAAATGCCATTGCAAACACTCATATGTTTAAATGCCCAAAGAACTGAACAGACAGCAAAATCTAGAGGACACCAGGAAAAGAAAAAGGGTATACGTGGGTTTGGAATGATTCAAACACTCAGATGGAAGAAGTTATGGTCTGAGGCAGGCTTAAGAGGGGGCAGACAAGGAAAGCTGAGGAGGAGAGGTGGGTTTGGCAGGTTTTGATGAACACAGAGAAGTGAGAGATTAACATAAATCATTGGAAAA
The DNA here is from genome assembly GCF_029407905.1 of Bubalus kerabau. Lineage (NCBI taxonomy): Eukaryota > Metazoa > Chordata > Mammalia > Artiodactyla > Bovidae > Bubalus > Bubalus kerabau. Next base: position 22,705,326 of record NC_073641.1, read on the forward strand.
GTAAATTTGAACTGTGTAAAATTCTGGAGTTAGAATTCTGAGTAGTATGTCTTTTGCAAAGAGGAGACAGTAAGAGGTTTTATGCAGAGGAGTGATGTGGCTACTGGGAATGTTTTCTGAAGACGAATCTGGCAGCGTCTCAAGGATTCTGCAGTTATGCGGCATCACTGAGTATGTAGGAACTCAAGCCAGAAAGACTAGTGAGCAGACGGTGACAATCCCGAGCCAGAAAAGTGGTCCAGATAGAAAAAGAAGAAAAAGATAGCAAGTAATGCTCAGAAGGAAGAATCAATGAAACACAATTCAGAATTAATCCAGGGCAAGAAGGATGGCGAGGATATCTAGAATTAGTCCACAGTGATATACACAGGATTCAGAAGGGTGGCAATAAAGGAGATCATCAAGTTTCAACAGAAGAACTTGATGGTATCAGTACAATAAAGCCTCAGCAAATATTTACCCTCCAATAACTAAACACACATTTGCAAAATTAATATGAATCTGGAAGAATATATATGTCTTCCTCTTGAGGGGCTTCAGAAGTACTAGGCTTCTCGAAGTTATTATAATAGTCACACTGTGTCTCATTTCCGTAGATATGCTCCTCAGCATTGGTCTGCCAAGTATTTTCATACAGTTTCTTGTCCGTTTCTCCTTTAGCTTTGGGAGGACACACTTTCACATTTTCATAGTTGTCATGGATGTTAGTGTCCTTCCCAGCAGAATGGCGGTCTTGAGTTTGAACTGAGATTTTATGCCTTGGGCTGATAAACTGGGGACTCAAGAAGAATGTTTTAGTACAATCTTCTTTTCTCCTGCTTCTCCTCCTTTGCAAAAACTTTGGTAAGGTAAATTGCATGGTATTCTTGTGTTTCCAATGCCAAACACACCCGATTCCACAGATCACCAACAGTAAAAGAAGGGAAATTCCTATAGACACGGCCACTGAAGTATTTCCACAGATTTTCAGCATCTCTGCACGAACAATGTCGTTTGTTACTATGGTGAAGCCCTTAATGAATTCACAGGTACAAGCCACTGTAATTTCTCATAAAGTATGGTTTGAAAGTAATTTCTGAAGCTTGTTTTGGTATTTCAGATATGAAAGGACATTATATGGCAAAATCTTGGTGTCAGAGGAGAGATTGAGTAACCTTGATTTTGGAAGCTGGCTCTCGTTGCATCTGATGATTACACAATTGTTATGGTATAATTGTACTGTGTCAGAAGGGATTTTTATCCAACTCCGCTTCCTTTGCTATCAATGAATCACAAAATTAAGCACAAATGAGTGGAAAATAATAACAGAGTAGAAGACTCAAGAAAGGGAAGGTTGAACGATCTGCCATCCAGGTGCCTGCTATAAATTAAAAACATTTTAATTGCATATTTAATACATAGCATAATAAAAAAAAATGCCAATTTCTACCACTACATTAAGCACTGGCATTTAGTAAACTCTTCTTTCAAGAGAGAATCTAGTACTAGTTGCAGCACTGGGTTTTTGCTTTAATATAGAAGGCAGTACTAGCTATTGTATTCAGTTAGTTTTTACTTTAACATAGAATGCAGTCCTCACTGGTGAGAGCAGGTGGGAGAGTTAGTTAAAATAACATGTCTGCTGAAGTGTGAGTGGTTTTATCACTTAGATTTCAACATGGTTTTTGACAATAAGGCTAATCGTCTTCAAGAGAAAGATAATGCTTTGAACACAACAGGAGGAAAGGGACAAGAGTTCAGATGGACAATCCTTTCTATCCCCATCACCTCCTCTGTGAAGCCTTGCCTGCCCCTCTTCCTAGTGGTCAGAGACCATGTCTGTTTCTTAACCACACCTTTCTTTGTATTCCATATTAAAGAGTCAGTTCTCTATTATAGGGGCTTCCCTTGTGGCTCAGCTGGTAAAGAATCCGCCTGCAATGTGGAAGACCTGGGTTCAATCCCTGGGTTGGGAAGATCCCCTGGAGAAGGGAAAGGTTACCCACTCCAGTATTCTGGCCTGGAGAATTTCATGGACTATATAGTCCATGGGGTCGCAAAGAGTCAGATGCGACTGAGCGACTTTCACTTTCTCTATTATAGCATGACAACTTAAATTACACGAAATTGTGTCTTCCTATCTGATTATATGGTGGAGAGAGATCAGGTCTTTTCCTCTGTATATCCCTAGAGAATATGTTTAACACCTAGCACAGAAAAGACACTCAGTCAATATTTATTGAATAAATGATTAAATAAACATAGGACTCCAAATCTAAGCATCTGTTTAAGCTGATAGTTTAAAATGCAAGACATGTCATGTAAAGGGTACAGTGTGTACTTAAGAAAAGAGTCCTTTGATGTAAAAATGAAATACCTATAACCAAAATATTTAAAATGGAATTTGAGAGTCTTCCTATCACTAGTCTAATCATAACTTCCAATAAATAACTTTCATTTAATTAAGATAATTTTATAGCTTTACCTGTTGATGCTTTAAAATGGCAGAGGGGAGAGAAACTGGAAGTATTCAACTACTCTGAATGTTCTACTGTGATTTTATCAATAAAACATTACTGCTGTATGTTTTTAGACTAGACACAGAAATACTTAATTCCAACATTGTTTTCATCATTGTTGTTTTCTTCCAGTTTTTTTTGAGATATATAATTGATATACCACACTGTATCAGTTTAAGGTATACAACATGATGATATGATATTTGCATGCACTGTGAACTATTTACCACACTAAATTTAGTTAACATCCATCAGCTCAGTTAAACATTTTTTTTTCTTATGATGAGAACCTTAATGATCTACTCTTTTAGCACCTTTCAAATAGATACTACAGCATTGATAACTATAGTCATTCAATTTCACAGTGCTTATGAGATGATGATCATCATCTACTGAATGTCCATTAGTAGTATTTAGTTACTTGGGGTCAGCTTTTAAACACTGTTACATGGATTATCTCATTTAACCCTACCATGCACAGCTGTCATGGGAAGTAGATACTACTGCTATCCTTATTTTATACATGAGAAACCAGAGGATTAAAAAGTTATGTAACTTCTTTAACGACTAAGAAGTGATTAAATCTGGATTCAAGTAAAATTTTCCCCTAAATATTACTCCCACCCAGGCTTCTATACATGTCTGTCAAGCACATCATCCATTACTAAATTTTTATAGATGATTAGCTCTGAGGTTCTTGGGGTTTGGAATTGTATCTTATTTATCTTTATATCACCAGCAGCAGTACTAGACACAGAATAGCTGGTTTGTTAAATACTTGCTAATGAATACGACAACCTGCATTAGGATAAAAACAGTAGTGATAGACAAGAAAGAAAGAAGCCCTGAGGTTGTGCCCTGCTCTCAGTGAGTACTCACGTACAGCAGTGAACACTTCTAAATTTGTTCAAGGTTAGAATACATCAAATGTGCAAATTTTCAATCTGGCATTTCACATAAAACACTAAATTAAATATGAGATGCAGCTGATTTATAATATTTCTTTGATAAAACTATAGGGACAAACACGTCAGACTGCAACATCTTTTAATCTCTTTGGAACTTTTGTAGGTTCCCTCCTTTCTAAGGCCAGACACAGTGCTTTGTGTTTTGGCAAATTAATGGGTTATTAATTTGGCAATTAATAACCCATTTAAGTAAATGTTTGCCAGCATATTTGAACTAAATTTCAAATATTGATTGAAACTAATCAGCTTTTTAAAAAGTGCTATGATTGCAACAGAAGCAGGAAGGCTTACCTAATGCCCTTTGAGGATAAGATAATATATCGCTCTCTGGATTTCCAAGAGGAGAATTTACTTTTAACCATCTATGTCATTCTGTGTAGAGTAGACATTTGAGTACGTTCCCAAAATTAAAACTGTTTATCAAAGAAGTGTTTACTGAGATAAAGACAAGGAGATATCTTACAGGAAAGTAAATGTATCTGTTCCCTTTCTTCAAAATAATAGGAAAAGCCCTGTAAGACAGAAACAAAGACCTATTAGAATGGGAGGGTGAAGGTGAAGTCGCTCAGTCGTGTCTGACTCTGCGACCCCGTGGACTATAGCCTACCAGGCTTCTCCGTCCATGGTATTCTCCAGGCAAGAGTACTGGAGTGGACTAGAATGGGAGCCATATGTTAAATAAGAGTCCTTCACAGGTAACTTGTAAGTTTCACTCTGCCCAATTTGAAAGAAGACTTTCAGTTTAGGAAGACAATTCCAATAGGTATACCCAACCATTATCCATTTGTCTTAAAATCACAAATTGTTGACAAACTTCTGAAATTTTAGTCAGATAGTGCCCTTCTGTTTGAAAACAAGGCAACAGCAAAGCACACCCTTGTGCTTGTGAGCCTCTCCACTAGTAAGGAAGCATTGACCTCACAGGCTGTAAACTGGGTTTTCAACATATGGGCACCTAATGCTACACACACTGTGTTTGATAAGATAAAAAGCCATGATTATTTAAAATGAACTATTATTTTATAGTTTTCATTACCCAAATACCTTAAAGCAGGTTCTTACTTACCTTGAGATTTGTATGCCAAGCTTTCTTTTGTCCTTTTGGTTATGTTTCAAACCCGCTTTGGTTTAGAACTTGTTCCTCTTTTCACTCCTCAAGTAGGTCAGTTACTTCCTTCTTTACCCCGCCTTTCAGATGATTTCATACTTGCAAAGTTTCCTGGCTCAAGAGGAAGTTCTTATCATATACATAAGAACTGAGAAAAATTGTATGAGTTTTTGAATAAGGAAGTCCAGCCCTTCATCTTTACCTAGTAGTAATTCTCCAACTGTATCAGAAACTGATGCATGAAGCCTAGGTGGTTTTTTATTTGGACAATATTTACAGTCTTCACTTTATTTTTACTTATTATTCTTTTTTAAACATCAGAAATGTATTCTCTCCCATTGTGGAGGCCAGGAGTCCAAATTCAAGGGGTGGGCAGGGCCGTTCTTCTGGACGCTCCAGGGGAGAATCCATCCAGCCTCTCTCCTGGCTTTGGGTGCTCCCTGGTGTTCCTTGCTTTGTAGACACAACACCCCCACCTCTGCTCTGTTGTCTCATGGCTTCTCCACTTGTCTTTTCCTTCTGTGTACCTTTTATAAGGTCGCTGTTATCATATAGATGCAGGACCACCCAGATAATCCAGGATGATCTTTTCTCGGACCTTTCATTTACTTAACCTGGAAAGATCCTACTTCTAAATAAGGTCCTGTTCACAGCCTCCAGGAATTAGGATTTAGATGGCTTTTGTGGGGGGGATGGGGTCGCGGGCGCGGTGGGAACACTGCTGCTGCTAAGTGGCATCAGTCATGTCCAACTCTGTGTGACCCCATAGACAGCAGCCCAACAGGCTCCCCTGTCCCTGGGATTCTCCAGGCAAGAATACTGGAGTGGGTTGCCATTTCCTTCTCCAATGCATGAAAGTGAAAAGTGAAAGTGAAGTCGCTCAGTTGTGTCCAACTCTGTGCAACCCCATGGACTACAGCCTACCAGACTCCTCAGTCCATGGGATTCTCCAGGCAAGAGTACTGGAGTGGGTTGCCATTGCCTTCTCCGGTGGGAATCACTATTCAACCCATTAAAATTGTGCATTTTACCTTTTAATATTTATAACTTTTTAAAAGTTTTACACTGTATGTAATCTTCAGGCAGTCCTCACTTGAGAATCAGCATTCTGATTGTTTTTTTTACTTGCATTTTAAAGTTTTTACAAAGAAATATTTTAAAATATGGTAACGCACAGGTCTTGTTGATTAATCTGCTTGTATACTAGCACAGTCCTTGCTCCCAATACTATCTCCCAGTGCCCCAGGTTACATCAGCACTTGTCAAACCATCTCGCAATTTCAGTTCAGAATATGCTAATATTCTTTTAAACTGATAAGACAGGATTTCCTAAAGTATATTCCGAAGTGCATTGCTTCTGGGATCTTCTAGAAGTGTTTCACCAAGTAAATTTGAGAAAGACTGCTCACCTGGAGACTCACAGGCACCTCAGCATCCTGAAGGCTGTGAGCAAACAAAACCAACCAAATATGAGAGAAAAACTGCTTAACTTTCTTTAATTATAGTAGCCAACATTCTCTGAGCACTTAGGTATTCTAAACCTTCTTATGCTCCACAGTAAATCCTGAAAACAACTTGATGGGAGAGGACTCTATTTGTCCTCTCTTACAGAGGAGGGAATGAAGGAAGAGTGGAGAGCTAATCACTCCCTCTGTGCGGGCTGGCAGTCTCCCTCCAGCACCTGTGTGCTAATGCCAGGATTCGAGCTGTCTCGCTAGGCCGAACCACAAGTTTTCATCACATAACACTTATTTAACAGCACCTCTCAGAGGACAACTCTTTGGAATATCAATATGGGAAATGCTGAATTAGACAGACATGATGATAAAGTAATGGAAATTTTGCCTTTTAAGTAAAGTGGTTTAAAAGAAGATTTAGTTACTGAAATACCAATTGGACATTTGAAGAGCAAGACGATCAGTATTGACTGGACATTGACATTGTGCCAGGCATTATGCTGAGCAATGTGGGTGCAATAAGGAACACACTCCCTTGCAGCACCTAAAGCCTAGTGAAAAGGCATATCTGCAGATCTCTTCAGATCAAGACAATAGGAGCTAAGAGAGACACTGCTACACACAGGCAGTGGGGACAAGAAAAAGAGACATCCAGCTCAAAACTGCCAGGGAAAGGAAGACATGAGCAAGGCCTCACAGGACATGAAGGACATAATCAAAGGCGGAACAGCAGTGTTCTAGGCAATGATCCCAGAGTGCAGGAGGTATAAAGTTGTGAAGCTTTAAATGTCAGTTCAGTCTTTAGGCCTGTATTTTACCTTTAGCTACCCTGCCACGTAATAATACAAACAGAAACACACACACACACGCACACAATCTGCAAGCAACGTAACAAAGATAATATTTATGTAAAATTACACAGTCTACTCTAGAACTCAGGAAAACTGGATATCCATCTAGATTTCATCTTTTGAACTTATGGAAAGTTGCTTTACCATTTATCACTTTAGTTTTTTGAAAGATAAATAAAATGAAGGGATACTGCCTGGCTTTTTCTCCAGAGAGGATTTTTAAGTAATAGATACAACCATTCTTTGAATCTATAAGAAAAGATGCTATATACATATTTTGTCAAAATAGAATTATTGTAGAATCATTTGTATGAATCAGATATTATGTTTTGAGTTCTGTTTTCCTACTTTCCTATCTTTTGCCTAGCAGGATGTATTTTATTCTCTTCTTAGTTCCCTTTGTAGATGTGGTTGGGTGCATTCAGGGTGGTATGTCTGTAGACAACAGTTCCCTTTTTAATCACAGTGGTTATGGTTAGGTTTTCTTTTCCTGCTTTTCTTTCTATCATGTGGTTTGGGTGGCAGAGGGCCTGGTAAGTAATTTGTTCTCTAGTGTAACTTGGACTAAATAGTTTATCCAAATATATTTTCTTCTATTACTTGGTGATTAACAACCAATAAACTGTGATTTAAATTCCTAGCCATTTCTTTTGTGTAGTTAATATCTACTTATTTTAACCATGTGCTTTTTCAGGTGCTTAAACTGAGTAGTATCAGTGACAATAGACATGGACAAATGTTTGTGTACGTGGATTTTATTTGAAGACACGCTTGGCTAAAAAACATTTTCTTGGACATTCTCTGTAAGGAGCCCTTGAACTCCATGCTACTGGTTAAAGGCATTATGGAAACATACATTTTAGCATAAGGCATTATGTTGCATGGGAATGGTAATAATACACTTATTAGCTAGCAAATTCATTAATACTGATTGGTTTATGGGATTAGCCACAAAGCAACTAGAACTTTAATGGAATGAGTCAACTCATAAAGTTTCACTGTGGGGACCAAGGAGTTAAGAAAACTTTAAAATGAGGAAATCGAGCAGTTGAAGGTAAGGAGAGAAGTCATGAATAAGAGGAAGTCAAAATAGAACCACTGTTGCTTTAGCTATGCTTAGGGTCACAAAGGTCCGTCTAGTCAAGGCTATGGTTTTTCCCGTGGTCATCTATGGATGTGAGAGTTGGACTGTGAAGAAGGCTGAGCACCGAAGAATTGATGCTTTTGAACTGTGGTGTTGGAGAAGACTCTTGAGAGTCCCTTGGACTGCAAGGAGATCCAACCAGTCTATCCAAAAGGAGATCAGTCCTGGGTGTTCATTGGAAGGACTGATGTTGAGGCTGAAACTCCAATACTTTGGCCACCTGATGCAAAGAACCAACTCATTGGAAAAGTCCCTGATGCTGGGAAAGATTGAAGGCGGGAGGAGGAGGGGACAACACATGATAAGATGGTTGGATGGCATCACCAACTCAATGGACATGAGTTTGAACAATCTCTGGGCGATGGTGAAGGACAAGGAAGCCTGGCATGCTGTGATTCTTTTAAGGTCGCAAAGAGTCGGACACGACTGAGCGACTGAGCTGAACTGAACTGAGTGTCGATCCTGTTAGCAGCAGGCAAACCTAAATTATTGAATACAGAATTTTGAGGGGGTGGGAATGGACTTTCTGAAATGGATCCGAGATATCATTTAGTTGAGGAATTCATTCCCAAACCTGAAAGTCTATCAAGATTACTTATGAAGCTTTAAAAAAATTACACATTCCTAGGACCCTAGGGATTCTGGCTCATTATTCTGGGATAGGGCCCAGGGATCTTCATTCTAAAAGTTAAGAATAATATAAAGGAATTTCTGAGTTAGAGGAATAAGGAATTGCACAGACTGTGGGGGAAGAATTTTTACTTTTAATTTCACAGTCTTTTATACTACTTGATCTTGTACCACTTTCAGAACAAAAAGCAACACTGAGATGTCCTTAGATGGTTTTGCTTTGTGGCCACGTTTGGGAACCATTGATAAAATTGAACCCTCTGAGGGTAAGAGAAGTGATATGATTTACTCCAAACCCTTCAGCCAAGAAAGTAGAAATCTAGCCCAGATATAAAAAGTCTCTTGAATCTGACCCAGTAATTTTCTTCTATGCCACATTATTTTCATGAGGAATAGGAAAAGGAAAGTCCCTAGATGTCCCCTTCAAGAGTATCCATTTTTTCCTCCTTATAGTGTCAGAAGATATATGACAGAAAGAGATAACAAAATGAGACAACAAAATCCATCAGGGATGCAAAAAGTAGCAAACTATGAAAGATGTTAACTCTACTGGTGGATCATTTTTAGCTATGACATCTGCTTGTCAGGACTAAAGAGACATATATTGTTATGATTCCTTTGACGGTCAAAGGCTGAAAAAGAAGACACTGAAAGAAAAAGTAAAAAGACCTAGGAATTGTACTCCTACATAAATACTCGACAGAAATGAAGGCCGTTTCTGATGATGACTGCTTTCTCCATAATACCCCAAATCTCTAGAAATATTCCAAATGTCCATCAACAGTACAGTGGGTAAATGGAGCACACTAAATCCACACAATGGAGTACTACACAACAGTAAGAACAAAAACATGGATGAATCTCACAAACAATATAGAATTAAAGAAGCTATGCACAAAGGATGCAGGCATGTTGTGTGATTCCACTCCCAAAATCATGGAAAGCTTTCCACAAACATTTAATGGTAAAGTTGAAAGAGTGATGATTACTATAGACTGGGAGGCACATAAGGGAGTCCTCTCAGATGCTAGAAAATGTGCTCTATCTTAATCTTTGTGGTGGCCACAAAGACATACCTATATGTAACCATTTATCAAGCTATCCATTTCAGATTCATGCACACTGTGTTATTGTGTCTTAATTACAAAAAGGAAATTAGAGATGAATAGTAAGTCAGGCATTACTTTGCCAACAAAGGTCTGTCTAGTCAAGGCTATGGTTTTTCCTGTGGTCATGTATGGATGTTAGAGTTGGACTGTGAAGAAAGCTGAGCGCCAAAGAATTGATGCTTTTGAACTGTGGTATTGGAGAAGACTCTTGAGAATCCCTTGGACTGCAAGGAGATCCAATCAGTCCATTCTAAAGGAGATCAGTCCTGGGTGTTCACTGGAAGGACTGATGCTAAAGCTGAAACTCCAGTACTTTGACCATCTCATGCGAAGAGTTGACTCATTGGAAAAGACTCTGATGCTTGGAGAGATTGGGGGCAGGAGGAGAAGGGGACGTCAGAGGATGAGATGGCTGGATGGCATCACTGACTCGATGGACATGAGTCTGAGTGAACTCCGGGAGTTGGTGATGGACAGGGAGGCCTGGCGTGCTGCGATTCATGGGGTTGCAAAGAGTCAGACACAACTGAGCGACTGAACTGAACTGAACTAAACTGAAAAGTCATGAAAAATTGAGATAACTAGATACGATTTTTATTTGTTCAGATTTTTATTCATTCATCTTCTTTGGTAAACTGGTCTACTAATTTGAGGGAGAAACTTTGCTAAATTATAGGCAGACTTTGAGCTGGAATAATTATAAGTTTAGCTGGAGCTTCCTGAGCCTGGGGGTTGGTAAAAACTGGTGGTAAGAAGGATAGAAGTTATTAATGAACCTTGAGCTTCCACCTAGTCAAAGCAGGGAATTTCTACTTTCTGGGATTATGTATATGGTCTTTCATTGGCACACCTTGACGTACTTAAGGGATGTGTTACTGAGAAATTATATTCAGTCTAAAATCATAGGTATACACTACAATATTGTAAAGTAATTAGCCTCCAATTAAAATAAATTAATTAATTTAAAATAAAAAAAAGATTAAAAAATAAAATCACAAGTATAAAGCAATTTTACCTAAAAGGAATAATTCTGGGATCTTGGGCAAGTAATGCAGTTCTCCATCTTGCTTTCTTCATCCACAAGACATCAATGGATTCAGTAATCCCTAAGATTCCTTCAAATTCTACTAATTACAAATGAATGGTATAAAAATGGTCATCACATTCAGAAGAGAGTATTTCAAAGTGGTTCTCATGATTGGTATATACTTCCTTTTACTCCAAGTCCCTTTTTTCATCATAAGTCTTTCCTAATTGCTAACACATATCAGATAACAAGACCTGAAGTTTGCTTCAACTTCACTTGAACAACACTTCTCCTTGCCCCACTGTTTGCCCTATTTAATTCCTTCAGATGAAAATAAATAGGCATTGGGAAAGCTGAAAAAAATTGAAAACATTTTACTTCATGAACAAAATTGAAAGCTGTATCATTTAGCAGTCCAATGGTAGATACACCATCTTAGAATGTGTATATAATTTCACAAGTCAGATAATGGATTAACTATTTCAACAGATTTCTGTTGCTGTTGTTCATTTGAGGAGAAGAGTACTATAAACTAGGATTAATAATAGATGCCAAATCAGTCACTGGCTGATTCTGCCAACTTCTTCAGCAAATGTTGTAAGGCATAGCATAACACATCATTACTTAAAAATAACTGGACAGATTTTAAAACTTTACACTGTAGTTAGGCTGGGTGTGAGAACTCCTGGATAGCAGACACATTTCTCCCATGAATAGGGTTAATCACTATTACCTTTTCAAACCTGGCATGGGAGTGGGGTACCAGGGGAGACTCACTCATCAGGGGAAAGCATATTCTCAGCCCTTTGCTTGAAGACCAAGCGATCTGAGTTATACCCTGATTCTGACCACAAAACTGGGGAGTCGGGAGAGAAGAGTAGCTGCTTTAGAGTCACTTTTCCCCCCAAACTGAGATGGTACTCAGAGTGTGTGACACTAACCGAGGATGGAGCAGGAACCCGTCTGAAAGGGTCCTGATAATGAGGGCCTCTTTTCTCCCCTTGTGGGAAACAACTCTGGAAGCCAATTTATCTTCAGGTAGATACTGGTGAACATTCACCCAGAACAGGAGGTCGTTTGGTGTGTGAGGTATAAATCATCAGTGGTCTCAGATAAGCTGGTGTTATGCCCCAGTGAATTGGAGTCTCTGAAACCCATTTTTTATGTTTTCTTGTAGACCAGTGGCTTCTCCTTAGTAGACCAGGCTAAAGTCATGCATGTTAATTCTTAAGGAACATATCTCACCGTGATATGTTCTTTTTATTGGTTTATCAGAATTTGAAGCCCTTCCCCTTTCTTGTCCTCAGAGTCTATGCTAACATTAACTAGCTTGAACCAGTCAATCACAGAGAACCTCATCTTATCTATAAAATGGAATTAAATGGGTTAATGGTTGTTAACTCTAGTATTCATTGGCACCTCATTAAGGAGCTTTTAAAAATACTGATGCTTGCATTCCAGGGCACAAAAATTAGAGCAAAATTTCCAAGTGTATAACTTGAGGATTAGTAGTTTTCAAAAGGTCCTCAGATATTTAAAGGCCCAGCAAGCCAACTGAACAGTCGGGCTTCTTTTGAACTAAGATTCTATGGCTCTGTGCTGCATGACCTTGAGAACCACTGAGCTCTAGTTTTCTTCACTATAAAGAAAAAACTTGGAATGCAGTGTTGTAAAAACAAATCTGCAAAGTGCTCCAAGTTTACCACAAAAAATTTGTGATTAAAAACCTCTTTGAATTTTCAAGCTGGCTAACATGGCACTAATAATACATACAAATTGATTGCACATATGAACATGTATTAGACCACTCTCCCATCCCTTTATGTGGATTTTCTTCTTTAATTTCTACAAGAATAGGGATGGGCATTATTTGCTAGTTTGAAGATGAAGAAGCTGAGGCCTTTATCCAAGGCCATGTATTTCCAGAGCTTGAATTCAGACTCATACCATGTGACCTGGATCCAGGGCAAGTATTTCTAACCTCTATGGGATTTATGAAGTGCCCTCCTTCTCAGGGAAGCCTGGCGTGCTGCAGTCCATGAGGTCGCAGAGTCGGACATGACTGAGTGACTGAACTAAACTGAACTCCTTCTCTTCCTGTAAACAAATGCCTGTGATATCCCAGATTAAGCTTTATTTCAGACGGTGTACAGTTGAATCTTTATCTATTCCAGAACATTTCATGACCATAAGGGTAAATTTTGAATCCATACTGGATCTGCTTCTGTGACTTTAATTCTTATTTTGCTGCTTTTGGTATTATAGGCAAACATAATGGCCTGCCTCAGAGAGCCCTGCCTGGCCCCCTCCACCTGGACTTTTGGGCTAGGGTGCCTTTGTGTGGCCCACAGGGAGATAGCCTGACCCTGACCACCCGTGATGGGCTGTAGGGAAGTGAAACTAACACAGCCCCCTGCCTGAGGTTTGCCAATCTAGGAGACACTTGCAAGAATTAAATGGCTCATATGGTAAAGAATCTGCCTACAATGCAGGAGACCTGGTGTTCGATCCCCTGGAGAAGGAAATGGCAACCCATTCCAGTATTCTTGCCTGGAAAATCCCATGGACAGAGGAGCCTGGAGGGTTGCAGTCCATGGGGTCACAAAAAGTCAGACATGACTGAGTGACTAACACATACAAATGACCTCTTTACTTTGTTTCCTCTCCTCCCCCATCTCTGATCCATAAAAGAATCTGCATCCAGGCCCCGACAATATGGCTATATTGAGGCGCTAGCCTGCCATCTTCTCCGTGAGCTGGCTTTTCTTACCTCAGCACTTTGTCCCTTGGATTTATTGGCCTATCGAGAAGGTGAGCAGAGTGAACTTGGACTTGGTAACAATTTGGCTTGAGTTAAAGATGGTGACCCTGATTGCAGGGGGTTTGGAAGGTTTGGCTGGGGCAAAGCTCTTGTCTGGGTTTTAATGAAGTCTGAGGGGTTTTAGTAAGTGAAAGTGAAAGTCACTCAGTCGTGTCCGACTCTTTGCAACCCCACCGACTATACAGTCCATGGAATTCTCCAGACCAGAATACTGGAGTGGGTTGCCTTTCCCTTCTCCAGGGGATCTTCCCAACCCAGGGATCGAGCCCAGGTCTCCTGCTTTGCAGGTGGATTCTTTACCAGCTGAGCCACCAGGAAATCTCATGTAAGTGATAAAGGAGCTTAGTAAGTGATAAAGGAGGTATTAAAAACAACAGACTGACGTTTAAGATCAGGAAGCTCATGGTTTAGAATCTTTCTTCTGTACAATTCACAGAAGGGGAGTGACAGACTCAAAATGGGGCTTGAGACTGGTGACGCTCATTACTATCATGGAGAGTGATAGAAATCACCTCACAATTAGCTCCAACCTCTTGGAACTAAACCCCAGCTCTTACTGATAAGGATTTTCATAAGCTGGCCCTTGCCTCTTCCCTCCTTCACTAAACTACACACATTTGCTGTCTCTTGAACCTTCCACTGTATTCAGTTTGTTCTTGTCTTTAGGCCCCGCATTAGCTGTTCCCTTAGCACAATGTCACATCAGTGTATCAATACTCTGGTGAAGAAACTGAAAAATCACCACTGTCTTGGAAGCCCCCATTTTGCTCATCCCATGACATTGTCTTCTCTCATCTCCAGAGTAACAGCAATCCAGGTTTTTTCTGTTAATCATTCCTTGCTTTTCTTTATAGTTTCACTACTTATGTATATGTCCCTAAATAGCTTGGAAAACTGCAGAGCAAGCACAGACTCAGCTCATGTAGACATGGCAAGATCTCCACTGTTAGATGAGGCTCTCCACAGCAGAGAAGCTGTGTTGAGCCACAAGATCACTGGCCATCTTGGCCTCCCTGAGTTTGTACAAAGCCCCTTCTGGTGGAGTGTCTCTGGACAGGTCCAGAAAGTACCATGAAAATGTAGTTTATCATCAGTCAGGTGGTAGGACTCTAGTAAGTACTAGATATGGATGTCTAGTGGAGACAAGGTTGGAGACAAAGGGTGCTTTGTATATTCTGCTGTTGAGTATGGCCTTTAGGGGTAGGTCAGAGAAAAGCATTTCTGTGGGGGTAAAAAGGGATTTCAAGTATCCTGGCAGCATATTGTCAAGATAAGCCAAGTGCAGGCAAGTATCAGGGCCAGGCTTAAAGACCTTCTGTCCTTAGGTTTCAGTTCAGTTCAGTTCAGTTCAGTCACTCAGTTGTGTCCGACTCTTTGCAACCCCATGAACGGCAGCACACCAGGCCTCCCTGTCCATCACCAACTCCCGGAGTTCACTCAAACTCACGTCCATCGAGTCGGTGATGCCATCCAGCTATCTCATCCTCCATCGTCCCCTTTTCCTCCTGCCCCCAATCCCTCCTAGCATCAGATTCTTTTCTAGTGAGTCAACTCTTCACATGAGGTGGCCAAAGTACTGGAGTTTCAGCTTTAGCATAATTCCTTCCAAAGAAATCCTAGGGCTGATCTCCTTCAGAATGGACTGGTTGGATCTCAAAGGGTACAAATCATGGCTGTTTCTTACAAAACTGAACATACTCTTACCATACAATCACACTCCTTAGCATTCACCCAAAGGAGTTAAAAACTTATGCTCACACAGAAACCGACACAAGGATGTTTACAGCAGCTTTATTTGGCTATAGGAATGTAAATTTGTATTGCCACCATGAAAAACAGTATGGAGATTTCTCAAAAAACTATATATCCAAAAAACCAAAAACACTAATTCAAAAAGATACATGCACTCCAAAGTTCATAGCAGCATTATTTACCCTTGCCGAGACATGGAAACAGCCTAGTGTCCATTAACAGATGAACAGATAAAGAAGAGGTGGTACATATATACAGTGGAATATTACTCAGCCATAAAAAGAACCAAAATTTTACCATTTGCAGCAAGGGCTTCCCAGGTGGTGCTAGAGGTAAAGAACCCACCTGCCAGTGCAGGAAACAAGACACTTGGGTTCACTTCCTGGGTTGGGAAGATCCCTTGGAGAAGGGGATGGCAACCCTCTCCAATATTCTTGCCTGGAGAATCCCATGGACAGAGGAGCCTGGTGGGCTACCGTCCATGGGGTTGCAGAGAGTCAGAAATGACTGAAATGACTGAGCACACAAGCTTAGATGGACTTGGAGGGCGTTATGCTATGTAAGCCAGACAAAGATAAATATGTATGATATCACATATCTGGAATCTAAAAAAATATAGGAAATTGATTAATAAAATCAAACAAGTAAAAAAAGACACAGACTTAGAGACATAAAGAACAAACTAGTGGTTACCAGAGGGAAGTGGGAAGAAGGGGCAATACAAGGGCAGGTGGGAAAGGTTATCATGGGATTATATGAAATCGTGTGTATGGAACTTTTGAAAATTGTGAAGCTCTATAAAGTTTATGGAGAAGGAAATGGCACCCCACTCCAGTACTCTTGCCTTGAAAATCCCATGGACGGAGGAGCCTGGTGGGCTGCAGTCCATGGGATCGTTAGGAGTCGGACACGACTGAGCAACTTCACTTTCACTTTTCACTTTCATGCATTGGAGAAGGAAATGACAACCCACTCCAGTGTTCTTGCCTGGAGAATCTCAGGGACGGGGATCCTGGTGGGCTGCCGTCTATGGGGTGGCACAGAGTCAGACATGACTGAAGCGACTTAGCAGTAGCAGCATAGAGTTTATAGAATCTTTCATTCAGTAAAAAAAAGTTTAAAGAATACACAAGCATCTGTAAAAGAAAAACTTGGAAGTAACCAAGATGTCTTTTAGTAGCTGAATAGATAAACAAATATCTAGACAGTGGAATACTATTTGGTGCTAAGAAGAAATGTGCTATCAATCCATGAAAAGACATGATGGAAAACTAGTGCTTCTCACTCAGTTCAGTTCAGTTCAGTCACTCAGTCGTGTCCGACTCTTTTCGACCCCAGGAACCGCAGCACACCAGGCCTCCCTGTCCTTCACCAACTTCCAGAGTTTACCCAAACTCATGTCCATTGAGTCGGTGATGTCATCCAACCACATCATCTTCTGTTGTCCCCTTCTCCTCCCACCCTCAATCTTCCCCAGCATCAGGGTCTTTTCAAATGTGTCAGCTCTTCGCATCAGGTGGCCAAAGTATTAGAGTTTCAGCTTCAACATCAGTCCTTTAAATGAACACCCAGGACTGATCTCCTTTAGTATGCACTGGTTGGATCTCCTTGCATTTGAATGCAGAGTTCCAAAGAATAGCAAGGAGAGATAAGAAAGCCTTCCTCAGCAATCAATGTAAAGAAATAGAGGAAAACAATGGAATGGGAAAGTCTAGAAATCTCTTCAAAAAAATCAGAGATACCAAGGGAACATTTCATGCAAAGATGGGCTCAATAAAGGACAGAAATGGTATGCACCTAACAGAAGCAGAAGATATTAAGAAGAGGTGGCAAGAGTACAAAGAAGAGCTATACAAAAACAGATCTTCATGACCCAGATAATCACGATGGTGTGATCACTCACCTAGAGCCAGACATCCTGGAATGTGAAGTCAAGTGGGCCTTAGGAAGCATCACTATGAACAAAGCTAGAGGAGGTGATGGAATTCCAGTTGAGCTATTTCAAATCCTAAAAGATGATGCTGTGAAAGTGCTGCACTCAATATGTCAGCAAATTTGGACAACTCAGCAGTGGCCACAGGACTGGAAAAGGTCAGTTTTCATTCCAATCCCAAAGAAAGGGAATGCCAAAGAATGCTCAAACTACCACACAATTGCACTCATCTCACACGCTAGTAAAGCAATGCTCAAAATTCTCACTTAGTGAAAGAGGCCAATCTGAAAAGACTACATACTGTATGATTCCAGCCAAATGACATTCTAGAAAAGGTAAAACTATGGAGACAGTAAAAAGACCGGGTGGTGGCTTGTGATGGGGGAAGGGGGAGGACATGTATAGGCAGAACCAGGGGATGTTTAGGGCAGTGAGAACACTCTTTATGATACCCTAATGATGGATAAATGACATTAGACATTTATCCAGCTCATACACTGCACAACACCAAGACTGAACCATAATATAAACTGTGGGCTTTGGGGGATTACAGTGTGTCAGTGTAGGTCAATTGTAACAAATGTACAGCTCTGGTAGGGGGTGTTGATCACTGGGGAGGCCCTGCATGTGTTGGGGCAGGGAGTGTATGGGAAATCTCTATACTTGTCCCTCAATTTTGATGTGAACCTTCAGTTCAGTTCAGTCACTCAGTCGTGTCCGACTCTTTGTGACCCCATGAATCACAGCACGCCAGGCCTCCCTGTCCATCACCAACTCCCGGAGTTCACTCAGACTCACGTCCATCGAGTCAGTGATGCCATCCAGCCATCTCATCCTCTGTCATCCCCTTCTCCTCCTGCCCCCAATTCCTCCCAGCATCAGAGTGTTTTCCAATGAGTCAACTCTTCACATGAGGTGGCCAAAGTACTGGAGTTTCAGCTTTAGCATCATTCCTTCCAAAGAAATCCCAGGGCTGATCTTCAGAATGGACTGATTGGATCTCCTTGCAGTCCAAGGGACTCTCAAGAGTCTTCTCCAACACCACAGTTCAAAAGCATCAATTCTTCAGTGTTCAGCTTTTTTCACAGTCCAACTCTCACATTCATACATGACCACTGGAAAAACCATAGCCTTGACTAGACGGACTTTTGTTGGCAAAGTAGTCTCTGCTTTTCAATATGCTATCTAGGTTGGTCCTAACTTTTCTTCCAAGGAGTAAGCGTCTTCTAATTTCATGGCTGCAGTCACCATCTGCAGTGATTTTGGAGCCCAGAAAAATAAAGTCTGACACTGTTTCCCCATCTATTTGCCATGAAGTGATGGGACCAGATGCCATGATCTTCGTTTTCTGAATGTTGAGCTTTAAGCCAACTTTTTCACTCTGCACTTTCACTTTCATCAAGAGGCTTTTGAGTTCCTCTTCACTTTCTGCCATAAGGGTGGTGTCATCTGCATATCTGAGGTTATTTTACAAAAAATAAACTCTTCATTTTTCAAAAAGGTTAAAGATCAGCTTCAATAGGATTCATTACTTGCAACTAAAACTGTGACTGATGCACTGTGCATTTATTTGTATTTTTGTATTTGTTTATATACTATGTTCTTAGACCCTCTTGGGACATACTTTATTGGATATGTGTTGGAACTCTCCTACTGTAAGAAACATAGCCTCAACTCAAACTGACTTATACTATGTATATATAACCGAAAATCCTTGAGTTCCATTTCACGGGTAATCTTTTATTTCTCAAACTGCCTGATGAGTACATGGATGCTCATTATAATAATGTTCATACCTTCTTGGATATTTGAAATACTTCAAAATAAATCAAAACAAACAAAGTTAAAACAATATGAAGTGGCTGGATCCAGCAGCTCAAGAAATGTCATCAGCTCTGGCCCTTCCTTCTCTTGGTTGCCACCCGCCCCCACCCCTTTCCCTCTTAAGGTCCCTGCCAGATGGAATCTCCTGAAACCCCAAACTTGCCATATTTACAGCTGGTAGCTTAGTGGCAAGAGTGCCTGACTTCTCAATAGGCCCAGAAATCCCAGAATTGACCACTTGTCTAAGCCAGGTTTCAAGCCAGTTCTTAGAAGAACTCTTTGACTGAAGGTATATGATGCTCTGCTGGGTTAGGCCAGGCTTGCCTGCCCACCCCTCCATCCCACCCCACCCGAGCTGATAAATGAGGCTAATCACTTCTCTGGCTGCATAGTTGGGAGTTTTGTCTAGAAGGGGAATGGCTACTGGGTGGGAGAAACACAAGTGACCCTTCCTTTTCTTGAAGATTCTTTAAAGGAAAAAAGAGTTCTTGAGAGTTCTCTCAGCACAGAGAGAACTATTTCTCAAGTTGTCTCCCAAATTCTTTTGAAATCTTAAGGCGCTCCAAAGCAGAATTATATTCAATAAGTTGAGAAGTACCAACATAGTCCGACTGGTAGAAAGAGGCAGTGGAATTATATTTTTGTAAATAAAACTAGTATTAACACTGTGACGAAGAGTGTCTCTTTGACCAAACCCTAGCCAGGCTCCTCTCAAGTTCTTTCTCAAGAAG
The DNA here is from genome assembly GCF_029407905.1 of Bubalus kerabau. Classification (NCBI taxonomy): domain Eukaryota; kingdom Metazoa; phylum Chordata; class Mammalia; order Artiodactyla; family Bovidae; genus Bubalus; species Bubalus kerabau. The sequence continues at coordinate 22,725,179 of NC_073641.1, forward strand.
GCCCACGAAGACCTGAACAGACACCAACATAGCTTCTAGTAACTCAAGACTGAACCCCTAGGATGATCCTCAAAGCCCCTTAAAGTACCTGCTTGAGAACATCATTGCTGCCAAAAGTATTCTTTGTTCCAGCCAACACTTGAAGGTAGAGTCCATCTCCCAGTCTCTGTGGGAGGGTAGGTGCCTAATTTTGATAAGGGTTTCCTGTGGACCTGCCCTCCATCCCTTCCTGCTGTGTGTAAGCTTTCACCTTTCTGACTTGGCTAAGCCTCTGCTTACAACACTTCCATTCTTCTTCTCCCTTTAAAACACCCAGTTGTTGTTGGTGGTGGTTTAGTCGCTAAGTCGTGTCCGACTCTTGCGACCCCAGGGACTGTAGCCTGCCAGGCTCCTCTTCCATGGGATTCTCCAGGCAAGAATACTGGAATGGGTTGCCATTTCCTTCTCCAAAACACCCAGTTATCTCTGTTCAAATCAAAATTGAGTTCAGTTCATTCTGAACTCCTTTCCTTACCGAAGTAGTAGATTACTGATTATAATCTGTCCTTACCTAATGTCTCGCCTGCAATATGGGAGAACTAGGTTCAATCCCTGGGTGGGGAAGATCCCCTGGAGAAGGGCATGGCAACCCACTCCAGTATTTTTGCCTGGAGAATCCCATGGACAGAGGAGCCTGGCAGGCTACAGTCCACGGGGTTGCAAAGAGTCGGACATGACTGAGCAACTACGCACAGCACAGTTTCTAGCTTTATCTACCTTTGATACCCGTATCACCATTAGGAAAAAATATTAGAGGTTAAGACCCATGTGCTCCAGAAACAAATGCTATAGAACCAAAAACCTAGAGATGACTGCCCTCTACTGGCCAAAAATCTGGGTTTGGCAAGAAACATTTTTTTTCCCCCTTACATCCAATTCCTGAATACATGCAACGCTATCACTATCTTTGTTATAAACATGACTTCTAGGCAAACTGATCATTAGAAACCATCATACTTAGAGCCAGCAAAATTTGAGCAGGTAGAGTGGCTGACTGTTTTGGCTGGTCGGTTCAGCTGTGTGTAGACTATTCCAAAGTGCTCATCTACTATCTCAGAAGACATCTTTATAAGCCTCCTCAGAGGGACAAAACAAACTCAGTAACACTGCACTACTCCACATAAATGCAATGACTCCTCCTTTGTGTTACAGTATTACCAGATGAAGGGAGTTTGCTGAAGACATTGTTTAAATTTTGTTTTTAGCTTTGTTGAGGTGCAACTGACATCTTATAATACATTTAAAGCACATAGTGTGATGCTTTGCTATATGTAGACAGTGTGAAAGGATTCTTCAACTGAGTTAACAAATTTATCACTCACATATTTACCTTTTTTTCTTGGTGAGAACACAAGGTTTATACTCTTAGAAAATTTCAATTATACAGTACTGTATCGCCAACTATGGTCACCACACTATGCATTAGACCTTCAGCCCTTCTTCATCTTATGTATGAAAGTCAAACTCTTCGATCAATCTCTTCTCATTTCCCCCACCACCCTCATTCTCAGGCAATCACTACTGAACTCTGTTTCTGTGAGTTTGATGTGTTTGTTAGATTTCATATATAAGTGATGTCACATAATATTTTTCTTTGTCTGTCTGACATTTTAATTAGCATAATGCCCTCCAGGTTCATCCATGTTGTCAGGAATAGCAGGATTTTCTTTTTTTATTTTAAGGCATTTGCATAGTATTCTATTGCCTACATACATCACATTTTCTGCCTTCATCATTGACAGACACTTGGCTTTTTCCCGTACATGGGCGATCATGAATAATGCTGTAGTGAACATGGGAATACAGACATCTCTTTGAGATTATGATTTCATTTCCTTTGGATATATACCCAGAAGTGGAATTGCTCGATCACGTGGTAGTTCTATTTTTAAAACCTTCGTACTATTTTCCACAGTGACTGTACCAGTTTCTATTTCCACCAACAGTATACAAAGATTTCCTTTTTTTTCCCCATATCTTGCCGGCTTTTGGTATCTCTTTTCTTTTTCATAATAGACACCCAACAGGTGTAAGGTGGTATCTCACTGTGGCTTTGACTTGCATTTCCCCGAGTTTTAGTGATATTTGGCACATTTTCATGTACCTCTTGGCTATTTGTATGTCTTTGGAAAAATGTCTATTCAAGTTTCTTGTGCATTTTTAATTTGGTTATTATTATTAGTTATTGAGTTGTATAAGCTCCCTGTGTATCTTGAACACCAATGCATCATCAGGAAAATGCTTGGTGAATATTATCTCCCATTCCGTATGTCGCCTTTTCATTTTGTTGATGATTGCCTTTGCTGTGCAGTAGCCTTTTAGCTTGATAGACGCTGATAACATTGTTTACCTGCAGCTTGTTCGATTTTATTTTTTAATCCCTAATATTGAAAAAAAATTTTTCCTTTATTCTTTGTTCATTGTAGGAAATTTGAAAACTATAGAAGCCTTAAAGGGACTGTATTGATAAAACTACACTTTAAAACTAATAAGAAAATTACAATGCGCCACAGTCCTAAAGTGTTCTCTCTCCTACTTCTCTCTCACAGATTTTTTAGCATAACTTTTAAGCAGTCATTGGATTTCTCTGCTCTTGACTCCGATGGCTACTCAGCCCAGGATCTCACTCTCTATCAACTCTACTGAGACCATCTCCTGGAGCTGGAGGCTCTGGCTACTTCCCTCCTCTCCAGGTGTCTCCACAGCTCTCTGCTCACTCCTGCCAGTTTTAGATGAAGAGCCGCCTTCCTTCTCCTGAGGACAAGATCCTCTCCCTATCCCCCTGCTCTGCCCTCACTGTCCAACATCGTGAGTTACTCTTTCAATTAACAAAAGACATTTTAGCCCCAATCACCTGGCAAATAGTATTAAAAATAGTATTCCATTTTCCTCGCTATCACTGCCCAACTTTTTGAATGATCTAAGCAGACTATTACCTCTACCCTACCTACAGAAACCGCATTCACAAAGATTTGTATCTAGTTATTATTCTCTAGTTATTATTCGACAAAGGACAGAAATGGTATGGACCTAACAGAAGCAGAAGATATTAAGAAGAGGTGGCAAGAATACACAGAAGAACTGTACAAAAAAGATCTTCACGACCAAGATAATCACAATGGTGTGATCACTCACCTAGAGCCAGACATCCTGGAATGTGAAGTCAAGTGGGCTTTAGAAAGCATCACTACGAACAAAGCTAGCGGAGGTGATGGAATTCCAGTTGAGCTATTTCAAATCCTGAAAGATGATGCTGTGAAAGTGCTGCACTCAATATGCCAGCAAATTTGGACAACTCAGCAGTGGCCACAGCACTGGAAAAGGTCAGTTTTCATTCCAGTCCCAAAGAAAGGCAATGCCAAAGAATGCTCAAACTACCACACAATTGCATTCATCTCACACGCTAGTAAAGTAATGCTCAAAATTCTCCAAGCCAGGCTACAGCAATACGTGAACTGTGAACTTCCAGATGTTCAAGCTGGTTTTAGAAAAGGCAGAGAAACCAGAGATCAAATTGGCAACATCCTCTGGATCATCAAAAAAAACAAGAGAGTTCCAGGAAAACATCTATTTCTGCTTTATTGACTATCCCAAAGCCTTTGACTGTGTGGATCACAATAAACTGTGGAAAATTCTGAAAGAGATGGGAATACCAGACCACCTGATCTGCCTCTTGAGAAACCTATATGCGGGTCAGGAAGCAACAGTTCGAACTGGACATGTAACAACAGACTGGCTCCAAATAGGAAAAGGAGTACGTCAAGGCTGTATATTGTCACCCTGCTTATTTAACTTCTATGCAGAGTACATCATGAGAAACGCTGGGCTGGAAGAAGCACAAGCTGGAATCAAGATTGCCGGGAGAAATATCAATAACCTCAGATATGCAGATGACACCACCCTCGTGGCAGAAAGTGAAGAGGAACTAAAAAGCCTCTTGATGAAAGTGAAAGTGGAGAGTGAAAAAGTTGGCTTAAAGCTCAACATTCAGAAAACAAAGATCATGGCATCTGGTCCCATCACTTCATGGGAAATAGATGGGGAAACAGTGGAAACAGTGTCAGATTTTATTTTTCTGGGCTCCAAAATCACTGCAGATGGTGATTGCAGCCATGAAATTAAAAGATGCTTACTCCTTGGAAGGAAAGTTATGACCAACCTAGGTAGTATATTCAAAAGCAGAGACATTATTTTGCCAACAAAGGTCCATCTAGTCAAGGCTATGGTTTTTCCAGTGGTCATGTATGGATGTGAGAGTGGGACTGTGAAGAAAGCTGAGTACTGAAGAATTGATGCTTTGGAACTGTGGTGTTGGAGAAGACTCTTGAGAGTCCCTTGGACTGCAAGGAGATCCAACCAGTCCATTCTGAAGGAGATCAGCCCTGGGATTTCTTTGGACGGAATGATGCTAAAGCTGATTATTCTATATCAGCTGAACTGATTATTCTCCTTGACTCTTCTGCAGTGTTTAGCACTTCTCATTACCCCTCTTTTTTGCCATCATACTTACCTCCTGGACTGCAGTCTCTTCTGCCTTCTCTTCTGGTTCTGTTCCTTGCCCCTGACTTTTTCTGGTCCTTTTCTGTCTCCTCAGGTCTTCTAACTCACAGGACTGCAGAAACTTTGGTCCCTGTTCAGTTCAGTTCAGTTCAGTTCAGTCGCTCAGTCGTGTCTGACTCTTTGCAACCCCATGAATCGCAGAACGCCAGGCCTCCCAGTCCATCACCAACTCCCAGAGTTCACTCAAACTCACATCTATCGAGGCAGTGATGCCATCCAGCCATCTCATCCTCTGTCATCCCCTTCTCCTCCTGCCCCCAATCTCTCCCAGCATCAGAGTGTTTTCCAATGAGTCAACTCTTCTCATGAGGTGGCCAAAGTACTGGAGTTTCAGCTTCCCGAATAAAATAACGGTAGAAATTATGTACCACCTCACACATCTTAAAGTTGATATGTAAAGGTTTTCATAAGATTAAGGGTCAGAAGGAATATGTGACACATTGAATATTGTATGTGTGCCTTTAATGCACTTTTGACAAAACTACAAGTTGCATCTTCAGTTTATGGAAAACTCCCACTATATAATTAAATTGGCAAACACAGCCTTCACTGCCAAACCGATCCATCAGAAAACTGACTTCGTGTTCTAATTCAAATAAATGTGTTAAAACCTATCTCTGTGTCAACGATCCTGCTTCTAAATTCTAGATCTTTGGCAAGGGAAAGAAAGAAGTAAAAAAGGAAAAAGAAACGAAAAGAAGTGATGAGGCATGAGCCTTGCCACAGGTTTGCCACTTGAAGGACGCTTCTTGCAGAAGCCCTGCAGTCTCAAATATTCTCTTTATTCTCAGGGCTCCAGAGGTGTTTATGAAACTGATGTCAGTCATCAGTTAGATCCCTTAAACTATAACTTGCTTAATAAACAATAACCCTGTCACCTGTCTTCACTGACTAAGCTCCCTTTGATTGTTCCTGCAAATTGTATACTCTCCAAACTTCAGGTAGCCTAGACAATATATCCCAAGACTCCTTTATCTGCCCTCCATAAGTAACACTTCTGATACATGGGTCACTATGGTAATGCTTGCTTGTTTGTTAGGAACTTGGAGTAATCTTTTGTCTAGTTCAAGTCTGAGGTGGTTAAGCTGGTTGGGACCACTGACCTTCCAAGTGGGCCAGCATGAGTGTCCCACAGATGACCGTTCAATGTCAGAGGGCCAAAACTCCACCCTCAGATCATGCTATTGCCACCATTTTCTGTTCATGCATCCCATGCAGTAGCATGTAACTCAGATACGTCTGCACAGAACACTGATTACCTCACCTTTCCCCTACATCCAATCTCCTTTCCCCACACCTAAGACCACTCTGCCTCTCTATCCTGTAAATATCCCAATCTGCTTACCTTTGGGGAGGCAAATCTGAGATTCGTTCTCCTGTCTTTTCATTTAGCTGCCTCATGAATAAACCCATTATTTGCAACAAATCTCAGTGTGTCGAGCAAATGAACCTGGTTCAATAACATTTACAGCTGGAGGAAATGCACAAGAGTACAATTCTGGATAGATGAATGGAGGCATGGAAGGATGGATGCACAGATGAGAGGTGTGCTCTCCTGTTGTAAACTGGAAGAAGGGCAATTGTGAGAGAGGAATTGGGAAACGAGAATAAGCAGATGGGGCATTTGCAGACAGACAAATGAGTTTTAGGAAAGAGTTCATGTAATAATAGCTCTGTTGACTAAAAAATATAGTCATGATCTGAAAGTAGAGTTATCTTATATGGTGGGAATGTTTAGGACTCCAAGCCCAGGAGACAGCATTTCAGTACCTCTAAGAAAACTGCTCTAAGGAGATGGGAGGCGGAGTCAGGCTATACACAAGTTTGCAACAAAGGGAGCAGGCAGTCTGAACATCGAAGATCAGATATAAGGAAGTTGGCATTCTATGTATGGGAAATGTAAGCCTTTGGGCTCACTGAATTCATTCCTTTCATATGCATCTCAGCTATCTGGGGCCAAATCCTGTTTCCTTGTTCACCTGAAGGAGTGCCAGATGGCTGCTTCTTGAATTCCCTCCACCCAAGCACCTCTGCAATCTCTGTGGGGGTGGAGGCATTTGGTGGATTGCAGTTTGGGGAGCTCTCATTCACATTTGGAGGCCAGAAATCGCTGATGGCTGTGACATTTCTTGTTTATTGATATGGCAGGAGATGTTTTCATTTCACAGTCCCTCTCCATGGTTATAAATCTGACCATATTTTGGAGACATTTCATGACCCTTTTTTTTGTCTCACGGTACTGGAAGTCACATCCCAGATCCCAGATCAGGGGAAGGTCATTAACAAATCACTCCAGGTGTTAATTTCTGGATTAGGCCCATTGATAAATAATAAAAAATTCTCTGGATCCTCTATGCTCTAACCTAATAGGATCCGGGAAATGCTTCTCTTCTTGCCTCTTCCCATACTTAGAATCACACTATGATAATTATTCTATGTAATAAATGTGCCCTATTTCTTAAAGATGTTTAGCTATCAGTATTTTGGTTGGAGGCCTGGTTATACATCATGCACTACAAAAGACAACAATCTTATAAAATAAACAGATTACAAGTAATACTGCTAATATTCTGATTAAAATTACAAACAGAGATTTAGGCCATGAGCTTTCAGAACCAAACCATCTTTCTAAAACTTCACAAAGGCTAGGAAGTGGGTTATCTAAGGAAGGAATCTGATTTTTCATGTGAGTCATTAAATATTTTGCATTGGATGATTCAACTGGTGTGTAAACACAACATTCGGTTTGAATTATAGCACAGATGCCCATTTAGATGATGTAAGACTATCAAGGGCCAAACAACTTTGTAAGATAGCTCTTCTCATAGAGACCTCATAATTTAGTAGGCCAATAGCCTGGTTGCTATCACTTAATGCCCTTTGAGTGAATTTTATTAAGTCTTCAATGTGAGAAATAACATTTTCCAATCCTACCAAAGGTGAAAAAACAGCTGCTAAGTGACAATACCAGTGAAATACAGATGTCCTGGTCCATCGGGCTCATATTGATGGTAAATTTGCTGGAAGCACATCTAAGTTTGTATGTAACTGGCCTTGAGCCCAAGGGAATCCTAAAGTACACCTTCCTAGCCATCCTGGTGGAAGCCAGGGCCATAGACTGGACCCACAAAGCCATTGATTCCTGTTAGGTGGCAGCCAGTGTATTTCTGGACATCTGACCAAATCTGTTTCATATCAAACACTGTCTTTAAGAGAAATGGTATATTGGTAGTTTTCACAAGGCTGCTGCTAAGTCGCTTCAGTCATGTCCGACTCTGTGTGACCCCATAGATGGCAGCCCACCAGGCTCCCCCATCCCTGGGATTCTCCAGGCAAGAACACTGGAGTGGGTTGCCATTTCCTTCTCCAGTGCATGAAAGTGAAAAGTGAAAGTGAAGTCACTCAGTCGTGTCCGACTCTTCGCAAACCCATGGACTGCAGCCTACCAGGCTCCTCCATCCATGGGATTTTCCAGGCAAGAGTACTGGAGTGGGGTGCCATTGGCATTTTCCAGTGCTATTAGGCTAGTTATCTTTGGTATGATTTAATTGATCCCAGCATGGTGGAGGAGCCTTTTAGGCTTAGACAACCACAGACTGGTGTTAGACAGATAAATGCATCCCATAACTGAGGAAGCGTCCCTCCTAATAGTCTAGAGGTTATAATGGTTTTAAACTGTAATTTTGCTTGTTGCTCTGATTAAATTTGAGTAACCTTAAGGGAAAAATTCATATTTATGCCCAGGGTCACAATAAGTATGTTTGATTGCCCAAGTGAGTGGGTTCCATCTAGTGATATCAGTAGTAGCCCAGACAGAACTATAATTCCTTTCTTCTAAAATAAACTTTCTAAGAGCCATTCAATTGGAGCCTTGGAGAAGAGAAACCTTCCAGGGTAAATGAGAAGTATTAGATGCAGGTAACTGACTACAAACCCAACAATTTGACTGATTTCTGAAATTTACATAAGATTGTGCTCATGATAGAAAAACATTTGATTCCTGTGTAAGAGCTCAAGAAATGAAGAAAATGTTATGAACAGCCACACGGGTCAGGTCCAGCATCCTGGGACAGTTGTTTACTTCCGAAGCCATCTTCTCATCCTGCTGTTGCTGTTCCCGTATTATCAGAGCCTTGCTTTAAGGTGAGTTTGAGGTCAGCAGTTCTGTCTGTAGACCAGGCTGGTACAGGAGCTCTTGGCTCAGATGGTAAAGAATCTGCCTGCAATGCAGGAGATCTGGGTTTGTTCCCTCAGTTAGGAAGATCTCCTAGAGAAGGGAATGCCAACCCTCTCCAGTGTTCTTGCCTGGAGAATTCCATGACAGAGGAGCCTGGCAGGCTACAATCCATGAGGTCATAGAGAGTCAGACACAATTGAGCAACTAACAGTTTCACTTTCAGGAATCCAAGAGTCAATTCCCTTCAATTTTGCTGTGCATGAACTAGTCAAAAGAATCTGACAAGGGCCCTTCCATTTAGGTTGGAGGGAGTCCTTTAAATGATGTCTTTTCCAATATACTGGAGAAGGCAATGGCACCCTACTCCAGTACTCTTGCCTGGAAAATCCCATGGACGGAGGAGCCTGGTAGGCTGCAGTCCATGGGGTTGCTAGGAGTCGGACACGACTGAGCGACTTCACTTTCACTTTTCACTTTCATGCATTGGAAAAGGAAATGGCAACCCACTCCAGTGTTCTTGCCTGGAGAATTCCAGGGACAGGGGAGCCTGGTGGGCTGCCGTCTCTGGGGTCGCACAGAGTCGGACACGACTGAAGCGACTTAGCAGCAGCAGCAGTTTCCAATATACATAATCTCCTGGTTGTAAGTCATGAGACTTTGAGGATAGATAACTGTGATAAGCTTCAGAAAATATTTAGAATAATTCCTCAACAATTTGATTAAACCCTTACAATAATATATATCCCTTAAGTAATATGATCATAGTCTTTCATCCATTCTCACTGGTCTCCCTGTAATAATCTCAGAGACAAATGATGTTTGCCAAAGGAGTGGATCTGAGGTTGAAGAAAACCAATGGAATGGCCTTAGGCCACGGTAAGGAATAAGCGTCTGTAACTTTAATCAACTGAGTTTCAATTGTCCCATTTGTCCTTTCCACTAACCCAGAAGACTGGGGGATGATAGGCACAATGGAAATGTTGCATAATCGGCCAAATTTTACAAACTTCCTTAACAATTTGTCTAGTAAAATGGGTCCCTCTGTCACTATACCGTTCAGGAGTTACCTCAATACTGTCATAGTACTGACGGTCAATTATACTTCAAAAATAAACAAAAAACTCATAGGAAAAAAAGAGTTCAAATTTGTGGTTATCAGAGGTAGGGAATGGGGGGAAGGGGAACTGGATGAAGACAATCAAAAGTACAAACTTCCAGTTACAAGATAAATAAGTGCTAGGAATGAGTTGTACTAGTTATATGTTATATACAAAGTTGTTAAGAAGAGTAAGTTAGGGACTTTGAGGAGGCCATGTACACATTGCTATATTCAAAACGGATAACCAACAAGGACTTACCTATCATATAGCACATGGAACTCTGCTCAGCCTGGATGGGAGGGGGGTTTGGGGAGAATGGATACATGTATATGTATGGCTGAGTCGCTTAGCTGTTCATCTGAAACTACCACAGGATTGTTAATTGGCTATAGCCCAATACAAAATCGGAGAAGGCAATGGCACCCCACTCCAGTACTCTTGCCTGGAAAATCCCATGGATGGAGGAGCCTGGTAGACTGAGGCCCATGGGGTCATGAGGAGTCAGACACGACTGAGGACTTCACTTTGACTTTTCACTTTCATGCATTGGAGAAGGAAATGGCAGCCTACTCCAGTGTTCTTGCCTGGAGAATCCCAGGGACGGCAGAGCCTGGTGGGCTGACGTCTACGGGGTTGCACAGACTCAGACACGACTGAAGCAACTTAGCAGCAGCAGCAGGAGCAGCAGCAATACAAAATAAAAGTTCACAGTTTGAGAAAAAAACAAACAAGTAAATCCTGAGTTCTTAACATAAGGAAAAAATCTTTTTTTTCTATTTCTTTAATTTTGTATCTATATGAGATGATAAAAGTTCATTAAACTTACTACAATAATCATTTCATGTTATATGTACATCAAATTATTATGGGGTATATATTAACTTTTAAGTGTGTGCTGTGTGCTAAGTCACTTCAGTTGTGTCCGACTCTGTGATGCTGTGGACTGCAGCCCACCAGGCTCCTCTCCCTGTGGGATTCTCCAGGCAAGAATACTGGAGTGGATTGCCATGTGCTTCTCCAGGGGATCTTCCCAACCCAGGGATCAAACCCGGGTTTGATTACATGCAGATTCTTTATCATCTGAGTCACTCTGGAAGCTCCAAACCTAAACAGTGCTATATGTTGATTATTTCTCAGCAAAACTGGAAGAAGAAAAAAAGAAAAGGCTCCTAAATGAACAAGAAATTTGAAGGTACATGTGTAGAGGATAAGTAACCTGTAAGGATTCACAAAGAGAGAAAGATGTTCTTGAAAAAAAAATTTTTTTAGATGTCAATGAGACAAAGGTTTTTATTTATAAGAGTGAGGAAAAGTATTAATAAAAATCTTTACCTTGTTTTTGTACTATATGCTCGTATTTTTTTATTTATAAAAATTTAGATAATTTGACTTTAGAAAATAGCTGTGTCCTTTAAGACAGATTCAAAAGTGAGCTTACTTTTTATGCTGATGCTACATAAGGCAATGGAATGGTGAGTATGACTAAGGACAGTACTCTTGCCTGGAAAATCCCATGGACAGAGGAGCCTGGTAGGCTGCAGTCCATGGGGTCGCTAAGAGTCAGACACGACTGAGCAACTTCACTTTCACTTTTCACTTTCATGCCTTGGAGAAGGAAATGGCAACCCACTCCAGTGTTCTTGCCTGGAGAATCCCAGGGACGGGGGAGCCTGGTGGGCTGCCGTCTCTGGGATCGCACAGAGTTGGACACGACTGAAGCGACTTAGCAGCAGCAGCAGCAGCAGCACAGCATTGATTGGCATTATCTTTTTGCACCAGTAGAGGGAGATCTAAATCCACTGTAGAAATCAGTAATTTCAGTTTGTGCAACAGTGAATGAAGTTGGAAAGGAGAGTTGCTCTTAAACACTGTTATTATCAAGTCCAGGAAACAGATGGTTAGGTAGACAGGTAAACAGACAGAAGAATGAATAAAAGTTCGGTCAACTATTGTGATAAATGTATAATATAAATCTTCATCAAAGATTACTGGCAGGATTTGCCATAGTTTCATTCACTTACAAAATGCTAGTCTGTCAAACTTAAAAGATATTTAACATACTCATATTTAATTTAAATCCTAAAATTAACCTTTAATGTTAAGTTCATTTTCAAAGAGTTAGAACTTAAATTTAAATATCCAACCAAGTAGATCTATTGTGATGAACGTAAAATGAGGTCTGGCTCTTTTCACCTTCCTCGGTGCTCAGACTATTTCAGTGATGTAACATGGCTAGCCTAGCCCCTGCAGTCTCCTAGCAATGCACACATATATAAAAATGTTCTTCTTATTGTTTCACTTCCCTCATTATACTGGTCAATATACTGGTCAGAACTGTGTACTTCTTTTTTTAAAACCTGGATTTAAGGTACTCACAGCTGGACTAACCATAGTCCTTGGCTCATGACATATCCTTGGTGTCTCCAGGCACACGTCTCGTTTGAGTGTTCCCATAATCCAATCCAGGAGCTGATCACTGACAGTAAAGATTTGCATGTTCTTTCCTTCTTTTATATCCCTGGCCTCACTCACACAAGGTAAAATAACTATTGTCCTAAATGTACCGTTTATCATTTCCATGTTTTTTTAAATAGTGCTTTAAATTAATAAAAATGTATCCATAAACAAAATAGATTTAGTTCTTGCATTTTATAAAAGAATAATCTTTAATTTGCATTTAAAAAAGTAAACATTAAGATTTATTCATACTGATGTAGATATGTTAATTCATTGATTTTCATATAATATCCCATTATGTATACATACCACCATTTATTTATCTCTTCTCCTATCTTATGGGCATTTGGTTTATATGGGTTTTTTTTTTTCTTTTCTCAATCCTTTTCATTGGAAGGACTGGTGCTGAAGCTGAAACTCCAATACTCTGGTAACCTGATGGGAAGAGCCAACTCACTGGAAAAGACCCTGATGCTGGGAAAGACTGAGGCAAGAGGAGAAGGAGGCAACAGAGGATGAGATGGTTGGGCGGCATCACTGACTCAATGGACATGAGTTTGAGCAAACCCTGGGAGATAGTGAAGGACAGGGAAGTCTGGCGTGCTGCAATTCATGGGATCGCAAAGAGTTGAACACGACTGAGTGACTGAACAACAACCACCACTATTTATTTACCCCTTCTTCTATCTTATGGGCATTTGGTTTATGTGGGTTTTTTTCTTTTTTCAATCACTGAAAGCACTGCCATGACATTGCTTGTATATGTGTCTCCTGGTACGTATGTGCAAGTATTTCTCTTGATGGGTTGTAGGGTGTAAGAATGATCAACTCACACTCTTAGCAAAATTGTACATACAAATTGCTGATATACTTTTTTTCCAACACTTGATATGTTTAGGCTTCCTAACCTTTTCCTGTTGAATGAGCTTAAATGGTCTTGATTTATCTTTCCCTAATTATTACTGACTTTGAGAAACTCACCTTATTTATTGGCTATAAGTAGCTCCTTTGCTATTAAATACTTTATATCATTTACTTATTTTTATGTATATTGGGTCATTTTTCTTGCCAATATGTAGGAGTCCTTTCTATTTCTTTTAGTTATATGTATACAAATCTTTCTACCAACTTATAGCTTGTCTTTTTACTTTAAGGTGTCTTTTGATGAATCAAATTTCTTAATTTTAATTTAGCCAAATTTATCCATTTCTTGTTTTATGGTTAATGGGATTTGCACATTGAAAAATCTTTGCCTTTATTGAACAGACTGTTCTTTTCCCATAATATATTTTTGGACATATATAAAGGATAGTCTCTTCAATAAATGGTGCTGGGAAATCTAGATAGTCACATCAAAAGAATGAAACTGGACCATTATCTTTATGCCACACACAAAAGTCAACTCAAAATAGATTAACTATTTGAAACCACAAAACTAGAAGAAAACATGGGATAAAGTCCTTTACATTAGTCTTGGCTACGATATCTTGGATTTGAAAGCAAAAGGCAATACAAGCGAGAATCAGACAAGGGGAACTACATCAAAGAAAGTGTTTGCACAACAAAGGAAATCATCCACAAAATGAAAAGAAAACCTACATAATGAGAGAAAATATTTTCAAATCAGGTATCTAATAAGGAGTTACTTACCTCTTTACCTCAACTGTAAAGAGCTAAGTAATATGATTAAAAATGGGTAGAAGATATATGATCCAGCAATCCCATTCCTGGGCATATATCTGGAGAAATCTAATTTGAACAGATACATGCAACCCAGTGTTCACAGTGGTATTACTGACAATAGCTAAGACATGGGAGCAACCTAAAAGTCCATAGAGAGATGATAAATAAAAAGGATGTGGCACACGTCCATGATGGAATCCTACTCAGCAACAAAAAAGAGTGAAATAATGCCATCTGTAGCAACACAGATGGACCTAGGGATTATCATGAAGTAAAATAAGTCAAAGACAAATATCATATGATATCACATATATGTGGAATCTAACATATGATACAAAGAAACTTATATACAAAACAGAAACATACAGACATAGAAAACAAATTTACAGGGAAGCCTGACATGCTGCAGTCTATGGGGTAACAGAGAGTTGGACATGACTTAAGAGACTGGAAAGCAACAATAAAGCGGAAATGGGTGGGAGGGCAGGGAATAAATCAGGAGTTTGGGGTGAGGAGATACAAACTACTATATACAAAATAGATAAACAACAAGGTTCTACCATATAGCACAGGGAACTATATTCAGCATCCTCTAGTAAAGCACAGTGGAAAATAATATGAAAAAGAATGTATATACACATATATATATATCCGATCACTTTGCTTTATACTAAAAACTAATACAACATTGTAAATCAAGTATATTTCAATTTAAAAAAATGGGCAGAAGACTTGAATGGATATTTCCAAAGAAGACCTACAAAAGGCCAGTAAGTAAATGAAAAGATGCTCAACATCATTAATCATCAAGGAAAGCCAAATCCAAACTACAATGAGATATCATCTCATACCTCTTTAGAATGGTTATCATTAAGGAGATAAGAAAGAGCAAGTGTTGGGGTGGATGTGGAGAAAAGGGAACCTTTATACAATATTGGTGGGAATATAAATCAGTACAACCACTATGGAAAACAAAATGGAGACGCCTCAAAAAATTAAAAATAGGATTACCATATGACCCAGCAGGCCCATTTCTGGGTATATAATCAAAGGAAATGAAATCATAATCTTGAAGAAATAACAATATTCCCAAGTTCACTGCAGCATTTTTAAAGGCCATCAAGGTATAGAAACAAAACTATCCATTAATGGATGAATGGATAAAGAATACATTAGATATACACACACATACTGGAATATGATTTAGCCATACAACAGAAGGAAGTCCTGCCATTTACAATAAGATGGATGGACCTTGAGCTATTTATGTTAAATGAATAAAAGAAAGACAATGAATATTCTCATTTATATGTGAAATTTAAAGATAAAATTGAACTCATATTCAGAGCTCAAAGAGAATAGATCATTGGTTAACAGAAGGCAGGGAAGGTAGGCAAAATGGGTAAAGGAGGTCAAAAGGCACAAACTCCCTATTATAAAATAAATAAGTCCTGGGGATGTAAAGCATGGTGACTCTAGTTAACTCTGTTGTTGCTGTGTAGTTGCTAAGTTGTGTCTTGTCTCTTTGCAACTTCATGGACTCTAGTCCACCAGACTCCTCTGCCCATGGGATTTCCCAGGCAAGAATACTAGAGTGGGTTGCCATTTCCTTCTCCAGGGGATCTTCCCTACCCAAGGATTGAACCCATGTCTCCTGAACTGGCTGACAGATTCTTGACCACTGAGCCACCAGGGAAGACCTGAGTTAACTATATGGTATCATATATTCAGATTCTTTGTGACCTCCTCTGGTCCATGAGATTTTCCCAGCAAGAATATAGGAGTGGATTGTCATTTCCTCCTCCAGGGGATCTTCCTGACCCAGGGATTGAACCAGCATCTCTTGCGTCTCCTGCACTGGAGGTGAATTTTTTACTGCTGAGCCATCAGGGAAGCCCTGTTGAGAGAGTAGGTCTTAAAATTTACTATCATACAGTTGCAGAGAAGAACCAACTCTGACTCCGTGTTGGAAATGTTTCTTTGACTTGTTTTTCATTGATGTTGTTATTATAATCATACATAATGGCCTACCTCAGAGGACCCTGCTCCTATGCCTGACTGTTAAAGAGCCTCTGTTCAGCTCACAGAGAGATAATCTGACCCTGCCCACCTGTGAATGGCTGCAAGAAAGAAGAGATTAACACATCCCTTCCCTGATGCTTCCTTGGTGACTCAGAGGATAAAGAATTTGCCCACAGTGCAGAAGACTTGGGTGTGACCCCTAGGTCAGGAAGATCCCCTGGAGAAGGGAATAGCTATGCACTCCAGTATTCTTACCTGGAGAATTCCATGGACAAAGGAGCCTAGAGGGGTACAGTCCCTGGGGTCCATAGCCCATGGGGTCACAAAGAATTGGACATGACTGAGTAACTAACACTTCTTTCTTTTCCCTGATGCTGGCCATTTCTGGAGATGTTTTCCAAGACTGACGGCCCTTTTAACTTTTTCATTTCCTCTCTCTCTTTGCCTTTTGACTTAAGTTCCTCGCAGCTTCTCTCTCTGGTTCTATAACAGAACCTGGCATCCAGACCTCAACAAGATGGCTATTTCGAGACATTAGTCTGCCATCTTCTCAGTTAGCCAGGTTTCCAAATAAAGTTGTATTCTTTGCCTGAACACCTCGTCTCTTGGATTTGTTGGCCTGTAGTCCTGCATTGAGCAGAGCTCCTGAATGATTGAGCATGCCTGTGGTGATCAGAGCCTCCTTATCTCAGACTCAGTAACAACACAAGGAAAAAATATTGTAACTATGTGTGGTGATACAAATTGTGTTAGCTGTTTCACCATATATATCTATGTGTGTGTGTGTGTGTGTGCTCAGTCACTCAGTTGTGTCCAACTCTTTTGTGACTCCATGAACCGTAGCCCACCCGGTTCCTCTGCCCATGGAATTTTCCAGGCAAGAATACTGGAGTTGGTTGTCATTTCCTCCCCAGGGGAGCTTCCTGACCCAGGGATCAAACTCTTCTCTCCTTCATTTGCAGGTGGATTCTTTACCACTGAGCCAACTGGGAAGCCTCTATTAATATCTACATATACCTATATATAGATATAAAATCATAACAGTATACACATAAAACTAATAGTTTGTTATTTAATAGCTAAGTCATGTCTGACTCTTTTGAGACCTCATGGACTGTAGCCCGCCAGGGTCCTCTGCCTATGGAATTCTCCAGGCAAGAATACTGGAGTGGGTGCCATTCCCTTCTCCAGGGGATCTTCCCGACCCAGGGACTGAACCCATGTCTCCTGCATTAGCAGGTGAATTTTTTACCACTGAGCCACCAGGGTATTACATGTCAACTCTACAACTCTATCTCAATAAAAAAACTTTCCCCACCCTATGTTCTGAACATTGGTTGCCTATTGTTTCCTACTGATATTTTGCTTTGTTCTTAATCTTTAAGTCTTTATTCCATCTGAAGTAGACTTTTTTTGTACATTGTGTATGTTATGGGCTAAAAATGGTTTCCCCTCAAAATTCATGTATCAAATCCCTAGCCCCCCAGTACCTCAGAATGTGACTGTATTTAGAGATAGGGCCTTAAAGAGGTGATTAAGGTTAAATGATGCCATTTGGGTGGGCCTTAAATTCCCCTGGAGAAAGGATAGGCTACCCATTCCAGTATTCTTGGACTTCCCTGATGGCTCAGAAGGTAAAGAATCTGCCTGCAAGGGAGACCTGGGTTCCATCCCTGAATTGGGAAGATCCCCTGGAGGAGGGCATGGCAAATCAACTCCAGTATTCTTGCCTGGAGAATTCCCATGGACAGAGGAGCCTGGCGGGCTACAGTCCATGGGGTCACAAAGAGTTAGACATGACGGAGCGACTAAGCACAGCACAGTACAATCCAGTCTAACTGCTGTCCTTGTACAGGAAATTTGGACTTACAAGGGGACACCAGGGATGCTCGCTCAAAAAGGAATGATCACATGAAGACAAGAAGATAAGGCAGCCAACTGCAAGTCAAAGAGAGAGGCCCCAGGAGGAATACCTTGATCCTGGACTTCTAGCCTCCAGAAAGAGAAAGTAATTTCTGTAAATTGAGCATTCAGACTGTGGTATTCTGTCAAGGCAGCCCTAGGGAACTAATACAGTGTAAGATACAGACTTCATTTTTTTTTTTTAATATGGAAAAGTCAATTTTCTACTTCCATTTATTGGATAGTCTCCTTTTCTCACTAACCTATCATGCTTCCTCTGCCATAGACCACAACTCTCCATACACACGCATCTATGTCTAGGCTCATATACCACAATTCTATATACTTGTGCATCTATTTCTAGGCTCATATACAATTCTATATACATGTGCCTTTATTTCTAGGCTCTTTAAACTATTTCACTGGTTAGTCTATCCCTGTGAGAGGACCAAACTTTCTTCATTGCTCTAACTTAATAGAGCAAATTAATAACTTACAGTCTTGATGACTGGCAGAGGAAAGACCTTCCTTCTCCTAATTTTTCTGTAAAGTTACTTTGCTCTTTTTGATCACTTACAGTTTCATATAAAATTTGCAATCAGTGTGTCAAGTTTCACTAAAAATAATATTAGGATACTGCTTTACATTAAATCGAGAGAACTACAGGAAAATATCTTTTAATTAAAGATTTATCTCCATTTGAAAGTATATTTATTTCCTTTTCTGCTCTACTAATAACAATTTTAGTTCTGTCCACATGATGGCACTAGAAACCAAAAAAAAAATCCGATTTTTCATAATTGCACAGAAGACTCAATAACACATATACATGTTAGTATTTTATTAAGTGCTCTAATGTTTTGGAGGATAGACCTGAACTTCCTATGGCATGTTCAACAGTACATCAAATGCTTAAGTAAATTTGGTAAAGAGATATACAATAATATATGATAATCAAAGAATGGAAATAATAATAAAAATATCATGACTATTCTTCACAGTCCTTTTATCATAGAAAGTCATAAACAAATTAGATTTAAAAGTTCATTATCAGCAGATAAAATAGACGTGGTGTAAAATTAGCTCTGGAAATTTAGGTAGTAATTTCTAAACCAGCAAGCCTACTACAGGATAGTAAACAACTCTGCCTAAATCTGGGGGGCAAAGGTCACCCCTAGATTTAACTTTAAAGAGGAAGATTACATAAGTCTTCATGCCTACCTCTAGGTCCACCCCTTATTCCAGCCCTGACAATTTGGGGGTAAAGTTCACTTTTACTTTATAAGAAACATGCCTGGGCTTGCCCTGTTTACAGAATCAAAAAGGAAGAGTCATAGAAGACTTTTTCTTTCTACTTTGTAATGCCAATGGCACTCGTTTCTACATTACGTGGGAAGTACTTGAGACAGAGTCTTTGAAACCATGCATACCTAAGTCACTGATAACAGGCATTGTTGTTGTCGCTTTGGTTGCTAAGTCCTGTTGCTAACTCTTTTGCGACCCCATGAACTGTAGAGCCCAGCAGGCTCCTCTATCCACTGGATTTCCCAGGCAAGAACACTCCTTGATGGTATCTGGACTTGAGCCAACCCTTTTCTAAATACTTTGCAGGGGGTTATTAACCTGATGTTCTATATAGAACTGGAAATTACTATTGAAATATTGTGAAATATATCTTATTTTAGATTTAAAAATTTGCCTACTGCTCATTAACATAACTTGGATGATCTACTAAATATTTATACAGAGAGACTATATAAGAAGTTACTTAAATTCTTTAAACCCCAGATTCGTCATCTGTAAAATGGGAATAACAGTATTTTCTACTTAAAACGGATGCAGAATTAAATAAGGCATTTGAAAACACTAAATATGGTGTCCTGCACATAAAAACACTATCGTCATTAGAGCAAGAAAGAATGGTGTTCCTAGGTTAGCAAATCTGAACTGTAAAATCTGCGAACAGGAAACTAAGCCATGTTTTAACTCACTACGCTATGTTCCTCCCTCATGCTCCAATTCCTTCCATTTGGAAGGCCTAAGACTGCCTCTCTCAGCACCAGAGCAGCCTCGTGGCTTAATGAGGCAGTCTGCATAACCCCTTCGGAAGAAGAGATAGATGATTTCGATTGTAAAACCATAATCAGCACCAGGAGCCGGATTACACCACTGATTGTCAAAGCAAGCCCATACCGCGGCCCACTCCAACCGCTAACTGCGCTTCTGGCACATTCCACGAGATGGCGCCTTTGCTCCCAGTCTTCGGACATCCTGAAGGCTAAACCTTTCCCAGGCAACTGCTTCCCTCTCCAAGGTTAAGAGCCTGACTTCAGATAAAGGCTTGATCTAGGGTGATGAGCACTAAGTGGGACTTGGCCATGGTCAGCCGACCGGCCTGAGCCGAAGTCGGCCTCGTTCAGAAGCAGCGGGGAGCTCGGAAGACCCTGCTGCGGGAATCCCTGCCTTTCAGGGGCACGGCCTCCTCGGAGGGACCCTCTAGACAGGAACTGGTAGGGTAAAAGCGCGGGGTCCGCGGCAGCCCGGTCTCCCAGGTGGCCCGGGGGAAGCCTCACGTGCCTGTGCAGTGGACTCTGGCCACAGTCACCCCATGACACCGGAGGCGTCAGATTGCGGGGCGGTCCGCAAGGGCTTTGCGGGAGAAGGAACCTGCGATGACCGCAGCACCGCGGGCCACGGGGCGGGGCCGACTCGTCGGCCCCCGGGTTTCTACTTCAAACCTAGAAGTTCGGAACATTCCAAGAACTGGGTGCTGGTCACGAGGACGGCCAGACGCCTGTGTCCGCCTCCTCATCGCGGGGAGCCCTCCCCCGCGGCCAGACCGCCCGCTTTCGCACCCGGATCGCGAGCGGAAACCAGCGGCCCTTAGCGACCTCTCGCCTGGCCCCGCGCGCTCTGGAGGCCGGTGGGCGGGGCGTCGCCCATGACGTCGCGTTCCTTTTCGATTCTCCGCCCCCCTCCCAGCCCATATATAAGACTTCGCCCGGCGTTCCCACTCGCACAAGTGGACCGAGGCGTCGGGCGCGGGAGGTTTTCGGCGGGGCGGAGCTCGAGGGCAGAGGCCGGCTCGGTCGTGTGTCCGCGCCTCGGAGGTGGTGGCCGGTAGTGTTAGGCGACGAGGCGACCATGGAGCTCTTACGGACTATCACCTACCAGCCGGCCGCCAGCACCAAGATGTGCGAGCAGGCGCTGGGCAAGGCTTGCGGCGGGGACTCGAAGAAGAAGCGGCCGCAGCCGCCCCCCGAGGAGCCGCAGCCGCCGCAGCCCCCGGCGCAGGTGCAGCCGGCGGCCCCGCACCATCATCACCACCACTCGCACTCGGGGGCCGAGATCTCGCGGATTATCGTCGACCCCACGACGGGGAAGCGCTACTGCCGCGGCAAAGTGCTGGGAAAGGTGATGAGCGGCGGGCGCCCAGCTGCCAGGCGGGAGGGAGGTCTGCCCGGGCGTTTCCCCCACTCTCCACCCCCTACCCCCGGGCCGGGCCGGACCCGGAGTCCCCGCTCCCCCGCCGTTTCTCGAGATCTCGGTAGTCGGATCCCGGCGCGGCGTGGGGGTGCTCACCTGCCCTCCTTTGGCTTTTGTGCGCTGACAGCGTGGGGTTCGCGTTCTCCATCCTTGACCGCGGCTCTGTCTGCCTCCCCAACGAGCCCAAAGACATTGATCTTGAGGCCAGAAGCAAGGGTTTTCTACACCAGACCTAGCCCTCCAGATGCCTCCCCACCCCCACCCCAGAGAATTTTCTTGACACGTCTCTTCAGACCCTATTTCTCATCTCCCCTACCCTCAGCCCCGCTCCGTAAAGCTCCTCTTTGTAAAAGGAGAAGGGGCACCGTTTTCACTTAACTGTTGTTAGGAGTGCTTTCCCTTCGTGAAGGAGCTTTTAAAAAAGTAGACCGCGTCCCTCTGTCCACCCTTCCTCATATTTTTGCTTATCTTTCTTGTTTATTTATTAAAAAAAATCTGCCGTCCATGTTCCTGCCATACTCAATTCCCTCTCGGCTTTGTTTCCTTTCAGGGTGGCTTTGCAAAATGCTACGAGATGACAGATTTGACTAACAACAAAGTCTACGCTGCAAAAATTATTCCTCACAGCAGAGTAGCCAAACCTCATCAAAGGGAAAAGGTGTGTATGACTGTTGAGTAAAATATTTTCTTTGTGTGCAGAGATGGCCCTTCCCTGTTAGGAACATGTCTTCTGCATGTGTAAGCAGCTGGCTTTGCAGAGGTGAAGGAGGCTAATAAGACTGATCTTGCTTTTCCTTTTAGATTGACAAGGAAATAGAGCTTCACAGAATTCTTCATCACAAGCACGTCGTGCAGTTTTACCACTACTTCGAGGACAAAGAAAACATTTACATTCTTTTGGAATATTGCAGTAGAAGGGTAAGTCTTTGCTCATCTGAGTGCATGTACTTCCCGCACTCTGACCTGGCATTCAAATTGCACTTTATCTGGGAATTTGATTTGGACATAATTGTAATATGGCAGCATTACCTTTCATTGCTCATCCTGCATAAGGAAACTACTGATGCTGGCAACTTTGTTTGACAGATTCTCTTTTTTCCTTCTCCTCCTCCCAGTCCATGGCTCATATCTTGAAAGCAAGGAAGGTGTTGACAGAGCCAGAAGTCCGATATTACCTCAGGCAGATCGTGTCTGGACTAAAGTACCTTCACGAACAAGAAATCTTGCATAGAGATCTCAAACTAGGTGAGCCTTTCACTCCAAACCCTGACTTTTGTGTCAGAGGTGCACGCTCTCTTTCCCTTTTCTTACATAGTTAATGTTCTTAGTTGGGATCTAGCCAATGCAGTGTTGCTTCTGAATGATGGCTCGCCTGTTAAGCAGCTGGCTGCCTGCCTCTCGAGTGGATGGATGTGTGTGTACTTGGTTAGAATATTTTTTCAAGAGGATTCAGACTTTTTTATTTTGTCATCCAGGGAACTTTTTTATTAATGAAGCCATGGAACTAAAAGTTGGGGACTTTGGTTTGGCAGCCAGGCTGGAACCCTTGGAACACAGGAGAAGGTAAGATTCAGAAGGATACATCTTAACTAGGGTTTTGTGGAGACCAAACATGCCCTTTTTATCTTCCAATTAATGTTTCAGAGGTTAGTTGATATTAAAATCTGTAAACTGCTACAATGTTAATTGAAGGAAACACTTACTCAGTGCCACTATGGCCTAGGCAGAGTATCTTCGGCCATAAGTTGATTATGAAACAAATCTTTTATTTGCCTGAAATGTATAAAAATGTCCTGTTGTACCTGGTCTCAGTTGGCTTAAAGCACTTTGTCATGTGGCTGAAAACAATTGTACATGCACTTAAAAAAATTACCAAGTCACTTGGTGAAATGTCAATTGTTCATATGCCAAAAGTCAAATGTTCCCAAATAGAAATTCAGCATAGCTTACCCAGAGAACTAAGTTTAAACAAGAGGAGAGTTCCTAGTGAAATCTTCGTATTTTGTTTTCCCAGGACGATATGTGGTACCCCAAATTATCTTTCTCCTGAAGTCCTCAACAAACAAGGACATGGCTGTGAATCAGACATTTGGGCCTTAGGCTGTGTAATGTAAGTAAATGCACCAAAATAATAAAAAATCAAATTTAAATGTAGATTTTAGCACTGGAAAAGAATTGCTTTATGATGATTCCTAAAGAAGTGTTTCTTTGTATACAGGTATACAATGTTACTAGGAAGACCTCCATTTGAAACTACAAATCTGAAAGAAACTTACAGATGTATAAGAGAAGCAAGGTATACAATGCCCTCTTCATTGCTGGCTCCTGCTAAGCACTTAATAGCTAGCATGTTGTCCAAAAATCCAGAAGATCGTCCCAGTTTGGATGACATCATTCGACATGATTTCTTTTTGCAGGTTGGTGGATTTTTTTTTTTTTTTTGCATCTTTTTATTACATGCTCTTGATCCTAATTTCCTAGCAGGTTACTGAAAGACTTTTCTTATGCTTCACAGGGCTTCACTCCAGATAGACTCTCTTCTAGCTGTTGTCACACAGTTCCAGATTTCCACTTGTCAAGCCCAGCTAAGAATTTCTTTAAGAAGGCAGCTGCTGCTCTTTTTGGTGGCAAAAAAGACAAAGCAAGATATATTGACACACACAGTAAGTTATAAGACTTTTTCTGTATCCAATATAATATATATGAAATTGATAAGTTAGTTGAAAGAGGCTTTCATATTAACATAATTTGGCCCGTATGTTAGTAAACTGTTGAACTTTTGGTAGCATAATAAATCTAAATTGCAAACTGTAGTTGATAGTTTTGTTTCAGATGCATTAAAGTGTGCTTCTTGGATAATTGGAGCTGATGGCAAAGATAAAACTGTTGGTTTTGCCTTGAATGCTCTTAAGTTGGTTATTAACGCAAAAGGAGGAAATATGACTTACTCTGTTTCTATCTTGTTTGGATAGAATAATGCTCATAATCCTTTTTCTTGATTTACAGATAAAGTATCTAAAGAAGATGAAGAAATTTACAAGCTTAGGCATGATTTGAAAAAGACTTCGATAACTCAGCAACCCAGCAAACACAGGACAGATGAGGTATGCTAGAGAAGAATAAAGTAGTTATAAACACTTTATATCATTTCCATTCTTTGTTAATTATCACTTGGATCATGATATATTTACTTAAGTTTTTTTTCCCCAAGCCTTTAAAAGGAAAGATTTTATCTCTTAGTTTAACAATGCATGCAGTTGAGTTATCAGAAATATCTTTTACTGGGCTTGTGTCCATTGCTTTGTGATAAGCTTTCCTAGTAATTGCTATAATCTCATCTTAAACTAGAATTCTCAACTTTAGATGAATTTTAAATGTTTGACTATCATCTGGCTCCTCTCTCTTCTAGGAACTCCAGCCACCTACCACTACAGTTGCCAGATCTGGAACACCCGCAGTGGAAAACAAGCAGCAGATTGGAGATGCTATTCGGATGATAGTCAGAGGAACTCTTGGCAGCTGCAGCAGTAGCAGTGAATGTAAGTTGTCAATCACATTTTAAATAGTGACACTCTAAACGCCAGTGTTCAACACTAAGCAACTGAAGTCAGCTTGGTTTTTGGCCTGATTTAACATAGAAGAAGCAACTGAGAGGATTGGAGCAATTCTGAGTCTTCCATCCTTAGAATTAGTGGAGGGAGACCAGCACTTACCACAGCCTGAGGTTTTGTTGGTAATGATTTTATAACTTTCTCTGACTTTTTAGGCCTTGAGGACAGTACCATGGGAAGTGTCGCAGACACGGTGGCAAGAGTCCTTCGAGGATGTCTCGAAAACATGCCAGAAGCTGACTGCATCCCCAAAGAGCAGCTGAGCACTTCCTTTCAGTGGGTCACCAAGTGGGTCGACTACTCTAACAAATATGGCTTTGGGTACCAGCTCTCAGACCACACCGTAGGAGTCCTTTTCAACAACGGTGCTCACATGAGCCTCCTTCCAGACAAAAAGTAAGTGTGTCCAGTTAAGGAAGCCCTGTCAGTTCTTCAGTTTTGCCCTAAGGAAATCAGAAAACAGTGACTGACTTTTCCTGTTTCTGTTTCTTTTCTCCCTGTTCTTTAGAACAGTTCACTATTACGCGGAGCTTGGCCAGTGCTCTGTTTTCCAAGCCACAGATGCCCCTGAACAATTCATTAGTCAAGTGACGGTGCTGAAATACTTCTCTCATTACATGGAGGAGAACCTCATGGATGTAAGTCCCCTGGCTTTCAAGAAGTGATGTTTGAAGTGTGGTCCACGGAGCAGTAGCATCTGTGGAGCCTCAACGCTTTTAGAAGTGCAGCATCTCATGTTCCGTCCTGTCTATGACTCAGGATCTCTGGGTGGTGGGCCAGGAACCTCCAGGCCATTCTGGCCCTTGCTTACGGTTGAGAGGTGTTTGCTAGAAGAACTGAGTGCACACACTGTGAAGTCTTCCTAGGCACTAACTCTCCCAATCTCTCTCAGGGTGGAGACCTGCCTAGTGTTACTGATGTTCGAAGACCTCGGCTCTACCTCCTTCAATGGCTAAAATCTGATAAGGCCTTAATGATGCTCTTCAATGATGGCACCTTTCAGGTAAATGAACCCTTTAAGAAAGTGCATGTTTAGGTCCTAAGAAATGATTTTTACATAGCTAGTTCAATTATTGAGAAAACTCTTCATATCTTGACTATTTAGAGATGCTCAATATCTATGTCTACTTTTTAAAGGTGAATTTCTACCATGATCATACAAAAATAATCATCTGTAGCCAAAATGAAGAATACCTTCTCACCTACATCAATGAGGACAGGATATCTACAACTTTTAGACTGACAACTCTGCTGATGTCTGGCTGTTCGTTAGAATTAAAAAATCGAATGGAATACGCTCTGAACATGCTCTTACAGAGGTGTAACTAAGATTTCTTGAACGGACCCTATGGGACTCCTCTTTTCCACTGTGAGATCTACACGGAAGTCAGTAGAATGGTCTACAGCACGTTGAAGAAGATGGACAGGTGGTGGTACGAAAACAATTTCTCTGTGGCCCACTGGACCTGGTGGAACCAGACCAGTCTGAGGTACACAGTCCTGAACTTTGGACGAGCTGAGAATGAACCCGAATGCAGTTTTCCTTGACGTACCTGTTTCTAAAGGCTTTTCAGACAATTTTGCAGAAAGGTGCATTGACTCTTAACTTCTCTCTGTGGAGAGTGCTTCGGACAGAGGACTTGGAGCTGTGAATATACTTCCTGAAGGGGAGGGAAAGGGAGGACGCTCCCATGTTGTTTAAAGGCTATAATTGGAGCAGCTTTTGGCTGCTTAACTGTGAACTATGGCCATATATATATATTTTTTTTGTTTTGTTAATTTTTGAAGACACTTGTGGCTGGAAAAGTGCATTCCTTGTTAATAAACTTTTTATTTATTACAGCCCAAAGAGCAGTATTTATTATCGATTTTTTTTTTTATGTTGACCGTTTTAAACTGTTGGCAATAAAGAGGATGAAAAAGCAGAACAGTGGTCTCCTGTCTTTGCTGTGGCACCACCACCGCATCGCTGCATTCTTTGATCATGGATTCTTGGCACCCTTTGGCATGACATTGAGTGTAGAAGCAGGCTAGAAAGAACTTGAATTATCGCAGTAATAGTTTCTAGGAAGTCAGTCTTTATTTAATACCTGAAATGAAGTCCTATACTCTCTGAGTAGATCTGGCTTGAGAAGAGTATAACAAAAATATCACTCTTATCACAACCAAAATAAAGGCCTCCTATTATGCAAAAGCAATTTCTCTCTGAAGTATTTCCCCAAAACTTGTTTAGCTTGGGGTTGAAGGCTAGCGTAATCTTGTATAAATAGACCTGTGTTATTAAGGGTCAATAGTTTAAGGAAGTTTTATCTTTTTTTCAAAAAAATGTATTTATTTATTTGGCTGTGTGTGGTCTTAGTTGCAGCGTGCAGGATCCTCGTGTCATGAGGGATCTTTCACTGTGGCGCACGGGCTCTCTAGTTGTGCCACGGGCTCAGTAGTTGCGGCACACACGTTTAGTTCCTCTGTGGCACGTGGGATCTTTAGTTGCCCAACCAGGGGTCAAATCTGTGTCCCCTGCATCGCAAGGCGTAATCTTAACCACTGGGCCACCAGGAAGTGCCAGAAGTTTATC
The DNA here is from genome assembly GCF_029407905.1 of Bubalus kerabau. Lineage (NCBI taxonomy): Eukaryota > Metazoa > Chordata > Mammalia > Artiodactyla > Bovidae > Bubalus > Bubalus kerabau. The sequence goes on from NC_073641.1 coordinate 22,752,791, forward strand.
TTAATATGGGCAAAACTCTTTAATACTTGCACCACCTAAATGTATGCTGCTGCTGCTGCTGCTAAGTCACTTCAGTCGTGTCCGACTCTGTGCGACCCCATAGACAGCAGCCCACCAGGCTCCACTGTCCCTGGGATTCTCCAGGCAAGAACACTGGAGTGGGTTGCCATTTCCTCCTCCAGTGCATGACAGTGAAAAGTGAAAGTGAAGTCGCTCAGTCATGTCCCACTCTTCACGACCCCATGGACTGCAGCCTACCAGGCTCCTCTGTCCATGGGATTTTCCAGGCAAGAGTACTGGAGTGGGGTGCCGTTGCCTTCTCCGACCTAAATGTATAGCTCAGTTCAAACCATCATAAACACTTCTATTGCCACCAGAAGTGAGAAGTACTTTTTAAATAAGTAATTTTATTTTCCTTCTGGTGCATGGAGGTTGAGGGATGGTATGAGTACTGAGCTATGGTTTTAAGCCCATCTTTAAACTATCAAATTATCCAAGAGGTAAATCTGAGATGCTTTTCTTTTCCAATGGGATCTCTGACAGGTGTAAGAAGCTGCTCATCCTGTTTACTTTGAACTTACAGTGACCTGTATAAAGTGCAAATACTTTTTTGTTCAATTGTAATCCTACTATAAAGAAGATATTGTCCTGAGAAAAGCAGCACTCTCCGATGTATTAAGCTCTATTTGCACAGGGCTCCTCTACAGAATAGTGCAGAGATGATGCACTAAACAGAAAAACTACCAAAATTTTTCTGAAATTATTACAAACTGCACCTTACATACTTCATTAATAAATGTCAAATCTAGAGAACTGTTTATGGATATTTCACAGTTACTAGATTAACTCCTGCTGACTGGAGTTCTCTGACCAGGTGTACAACTTCAGACTTTGTTAAATGGTAATAGCTGAAGAAAATAGTAATAGCTGAATAAAACTGGATAATTACACTAATAACTGGGTGTGGAAAAGTAGAATCTATTATTATCTGTGAGCAGAGATATAAAAATAGGAATTTCAAACAGTAAAAAGCGTGCTTTCATTTTGAATTTTATACAGTTAGATTGCACATTACCATTTCAAAATTGTGTACGTCTCCATTCTTGTATGTACTGAGGATCTGTGCATGTTCCGTCACTCAGTCATGTCTGACTCTTTGCAACCCCATCAAATGTAACCTGCCAGGCTCTGTCCTTGGACTTTTTCAGGCCAGAATACTGGAGTGGGTTGCCATTTCCTACTCCAGGGGGATCTTCCTGACCAGGGATTGAACCCTCATCTCTCTCATCTGCTGCACTGGCAGGTGGAGGCTTTACCACTGTGCTACTGAGGATCTGCTGTCTGCCAAATCCTCAGCCTGGCACTGGAGATGCCAAGTGAGCCCAAGCCTCTCCCTGCCCTTGAGGAAGTCACAGCAGAGTGGAGGAGACAGTGCGTTTACCTGGCAGTCTGATAAGTGCTGTGATATGATGATGAAAGTATGCACTGGTGTCGTGGGAACCAAGAACAGGAATCATGGGGCATCAGCCGTAGGCATAGGGTGGACTCGGAGAATAGATTTCAGAGAAGGAAATTCTTTTTTATTGGGTTTTGAAAGATGAATGAGGGTTGTATAAAGGTATGAGATGGGGAAGGGTATTACAAGCAGTGGGGATAACATGTATAGATGCCCAAGGGTGAAAGAGTTCATATGAGAAATGGGTAAGTATCATAGGTAAAGGCTGGAAGAAACAGACCTGATGTACCCCATGTGCCGTCACAAGGCTGCATCAAAAGCTACATGTAATTCCTCTAAGACTTTAAGGAAGCAAGTGACCTAGTATATGCATGTGTCTAAGTCGCTTCAGTCATGTCCAACTCTGTGAAACCTTATGGACTGTAGCCTGCCAGGCTCCTCTGTCCATGGGATTCTCTAGCCAAGAATACTGGAGTGAGTTGCCATGCTCTCCTCCAGGAGGTCTTCCTGACCCAGGGATCGAACCCATCTCTCATGTCTCTGTGTTGGCAGGTGGGTTATTTACCACTGGCACCACTTGGGAAGCCCAAGTGACCTAGTATTTCAGTTTAATAAAATTCATTCTAGGGGCATAAGCAAGATGGGTGGGAAAGAAGAGAAATATGACCCAAACAATAAAGATATTACTGTTCTGATCCAGGTGAGAAAGAACTTTATGGAAAGGAGCATATAAAGAGTCAGACAGTATCTCCTTTGACTCATCTAGTTCATTTTTGTATCCCCCTACTGTGGCATCTGGCAATCCAATATTGAATGAATAAATGACAGTAGATTTGGGAGGGACTTAGAAAGTTGATTTCAATACGATTTGGCACTTTATTGAATGTGGAGCTTGAGGAAGAATGTGAAAGATGTAAAACTTTAGTTTTTGTGCCAAGTAATAGCAAACTTCAGGTAAGTGTGGTATGACCATGGCAGTAACTCAGATTTTGAGTTATTTGACACTTGTACCTTATAAAAGTAATAAAAAATGTAGTCAAAAAAAAAAAACACTCCTCCCCCATATCAAGAACTGTTATTGAATATAACCTTAATGCTTTCTAGGGAGGAAGTGTACTCCAGTAAGTACACTTACTGAGTACGTTTGGAGAAAGTGTGGAATGGGTTCTAAGTTCAAATTCTTGTTCAACCTTGTCTTAGCAATATGATCTTCGTAAACACCTAACCTCTCTATGTTTCAGTTTCTTCACATGCAAAGGTTAAATGATAATAGAACATTTACTCACCAACAGTGCTCAATAAATATTTGCTCCTTTTCTTTCTCTGTTCCCCCTGCCTCCTTCTATATCCATCATGACAGTAACCATAGTTACCTAGAAAAGAAAACAACTGACTCATTCTGTCCCTCCCAACCTTCCTTTCTGTAACAGTCATGGTCCAGTTATGGATACAAAATTCATTTTTGACTTTCAGAGAGAAGGGATTTATTGGAGGCTACTGGTTGTACAGATGATGGAAGAGCTCAGAAATGAAATGGGAGGTAGTGAGGGAAACAAGAGTGTAGCAGCAGCAGGAAGCCATTGCTGCTCCTTTAGCTGGAGAGATCCAGAATGCTTCAGAACTGGGCAGGTGTGTGTGTGTGGGGGGGGTGGTCCCTGGCAGAATTATGGTAGAATTATGGCGATCAGAGTCTACCAGGAATTTGAAAGCTAATGTAGATACGGCTTGAAATAATCCCTGTACACATCTGGTTTAGAAAGGGGGTAAAATATTCTGGAGAAGACTCTTGACAGTCCCTTGGACTGCGAGGAGATCCAACCAGTCCATTCTAAAGGATATCAGTCGTGGGTGTTCTTTGGAAGGAATGATGCTAAAGCTGAAATTCCAGTACTTTGGCCACCTCATGCGAAGAGTTGACTCATTGGAAAAGACTCTGATGCTGGGAGGGATTGCGGGCAGGAGGAGAAGGGGATGACAGAGGATGAGATGGCTGGATGGCATCACTGACTCAATGGATATGAGTTTGAGTGAACTCCAGGAGATGGTGATGGACAGGGTGGCCTGGTGTGCTGCAATTCATGGGGTCGCAAAGAGTCGGACATGACTGAGTGACTGAACTGAACTGAAAATATTCTGGATTCTTTCCTCCTTTTGCCTTGCAATCTACCAGTGACCAAGTATATTGGATGTCAGGAAAAAGAATCCTGGGGAATATAGCTGTAGGAGTCATTCTTCTGTTTTAAAATGAAGCAAGGAAAGGGCAGGGATGAATCTGAGCTTTTTTAACAGGCAGATACCTTCCTTCTTTCCTAACTTTTCTCTTCCATTAGTTTTGTACCCCCTCTATCCTCTCTTCCTCCTAAATCCCAAAGTAACAAGAGTGCTTAAGAGCTCCAGTTCACTAGGCAGAAGGATGTTCACTTCTAGTTCACTAGTTCTAAGCTCTAGTTCACTAGGCAGGGGAAGATTAGAGGAGGAACAAGATGGAGTGAGGAACCTTAAAACTGGAGTCATTCTTGCTTTGCTGCTGCTGCTGCTGCTAAGTCGCTTCAGTCGTGTTCAACTCTGTGCGACCCCATAGACGGCAGCCCACCAGGCTCCCCCATTCCTGGGATTCTCCAGGCAAGAACACTGGAGTGGGTTGCCATTTTCTTCTCCAATGCATGAAAGTGAAAAGTGAAAGTGAAGTCGCTCAGTCGTGTCCGACTCTTCTCGACGCCGTGGACTGCAGCCTACCAGGCTCCTCTGTCCATGGGAGTTTCCAGTCAAGAGTACTGGAGTAGGGTGCCATTGCATTCTTGCTTTAGACCTCTGTAATTTGAAGCATCAAACTTTTTTTTCCACTACAGAGATGTTATTCTAATGAAAACAAATGTGACTAAAACTGAGTAAGATAGATTTTCATAAGGTATATAGATAAATCAGTTGGTATCTTACAGCAATTCCGTGCATGATAGTCAGTATATATTTTTAAGTCTTGGAAAAAACTCTTTTACAAACAGAAACCCACAGATTCCATTTTGTTTTTCCTTGACTTGCAAGAGATTCCAACCTATATATGCTTAGATTTGTGATTTCTTCTAGCACTTCTTTATGCCTTATTAACTTTAGTAATGGAAAGTATCTCTTTGTTTGAATTGCCACAATTTAATTATATTAGTGAATTCAAACTAAAAAGTTAAACTCCCATATGCAGTGTTGGAATTTAATACCATGGTTCATCAATGTTTGGAATTCAATTGAATATAATAGATCTTGCCCCTGGAATTAGCTTTATAATACAATTATATATAAAGCAAAATTGATTTTAATGATTGAGGTACAATAACTTCACTACCAAGTTAAGGTGAAAATAATAAATTTAGTGCAATATATCGGCTCTGAAATACTGACTGATTAGATATTTTAACCCAACCATGCAAGTTAGAACAAATTCTCTTTTTTTAGGCCTGTAGCAAATTAGTTAGTACTGCAAGAAACCAGGCAGTGGACCTACAGGAGATAAAATCAGCACTGCCTTTCTTTGGTACCATTTCGGAATCAATGGCAGCAAAATGACCTTTAAAGTTGGGATCATGTTGAACACGCCGTAAAAAATTTTAAACTGAATTAAAGAATATTTTTGCAAATGGACTACACATGCATTCATAAATGGCAGTGAAACTAAACTGAGTTGAATGTAAGTATGAAAGCTAATATGTTTTCCAAGTCCTCGTGTGTAAGAAATTACATGTTTTCTTTGAGGTTAACTGTAAGTTATATTTTTTGTTTATGATACAAAACTTGTGACAAAAAGCCAGTTTCTCAAATAAGAAACATTTGTGATAAAACAAAACCAAAATTGAACAAATTATAAACATATATGATGTAATAGGAAAAGTTTGGAATTTTAATCAGCTATACCAAGCTTGACAAAACTGGTCAATGACTTGATGAGTGTAAGCAACATGACACTGCTTGATTCTTATTTTCCTCTGCTATAAAACACAGTAATAATAAAAATTATATTGGAATCTATTAGCTTGAGAAATATTTTATTGTTGATATTTGACCATTTTTGATCTACAACAAAATCCATTTCTTTTCATTCAAAAAAAATAAGAAAGCAAAGGAAATTTTCTCCTCGTTCAATATTGTCTTTATGCATATTCCTTTTGTTTTATATTGACATCATTTACTGAAGAGTAAATAAGAGCAGGGCTTCCCAGGGTGGCTCAGTGGTAAAGAATTGACCTACCAATGCAGGAGATGCAGGAGACATGGGTTTGATTGCTGGGTTGGGAAGATTTCCCTGGAGGAGAGCATGGCAACCCACTCGTATTCTTGCCTGGAAAATCTCATGAACAGAGGAGCCTGTACCCTCTAGCTGCAATCCCTGGGGTCACAAAGAGCCAGATGGGACTGAGCACACGCACAAATAAGGGTATGCACATATGTGACATACACTTCAGTAAAGAGGATGTCTTATGCCTAACTAAATATTATTAGAGCTTTTCAATGATTAATTGCTTCATTCATCATGCTCCTAAGAATCAAGGATGCCCTCAAAGTGAGAGCAATTTAATTTCTGATAGCCAACAAGACTGAAGTCCAGTCACATAAACCATTTCCCATACTGTTAAGCCCTCCTTTGTTGCTTTTTCTTCTTATAGTCCCTTCTCAACTATCTTCCAAAAAAAAAAAAAATATATATATATATATATATATATTCCTCTACTGTGTTCTAAGGAATACTATATTCTTTCAATATCATGAAGATTCCCTGAAAAATGTATTCCCTGGGAAATTATTTTGGGAAATAGGGATTAAATAAATGTAAACATTTCTTTAGATCAAAACGTCTCAAGAACTTGAATGTGCTGTATCTTGCATTGTGAATCTCCAGAGAAGAATAGAGTATGAAGGTTTCCCCAGACTTTTTTCCCCGGTACACACTCTCTCTCTTTTTTTTTTTTTTGAATTAACTTTTAAGAATAAAAGCAATGTTCTTTGTTTGCCAATGTATGCAGTAATTATGTTTGGTAACTGAAATTTACTTTTTAAAGATCTTGAACCTGTCAGATTGGGATGGAAGCCCAGATCTTAAAGGCGGTAGGACAGTATTTAGGTGAATGGAGAATTTAGCATCACCTCTGTATCACAGATGTCTTAGACACAGTCTTACTTAATAAGAAAATTTTTCCTCTGGAGGGAGGAACTCATGGCCTACGTATCAAGCAGATGGCTGGGTAACGATGTCAATTTTGCAATGTAGACTTCCCGTTCCTAGATAATAAGGAGAGCCCTACAGTTGACTTTTGCCCATTTCTATTTCTTTACAATAAATTTTTAGTCCATGTTCACTATGATTTGCAAAAGACATTTTGGTTTTGGAAGAGAACATGCTGGTAATTCTTTACACTGAATAGCAACGGTTGTAAAAGATGTAAAGCATCTTCCTCCTTATGCCACCTCCTGTGAAGAAGCTACCGAACAAAGCATTTGGACTTATCATACTGAATGTATTAGAGTAAGATTTATTAATTAAACTTAATTGTGAGATCATTATAGAGGGCAAGATTTAATTGACTTATTTTAATAGTATAATAAGGAAATAAGTAATAAGTAATAAGGAAAGGAGATATATGTTCAGAAGGGATATAGAAACTCAGTTCTGCTTTATCAGGAAACCTAACTGAATAAATCTCACGCTGCTCCAGAAACATAATTTTATAGTTCCAATCCAAATGAAGAAGGTCCTTCCATGTCCACTATATGATTTGAAACCTGCTATTCTCATGTTACTGCACCTTTAATTCCCATTCCTTTTCCTATGGAAGATAGGTTAGGGTTTTTTGATATTGTTGGTGTCTGTAACCTTATTTTTATGCCTCATTAAGTAGAGCAGCAGAAAAACTGAATCCAGGCTGCACAAATTTATATAAATCCTGCTACATATCACATGCTTTTTCTTTTTAACTTTACCTGCTTATTAAGACCACTATGACAATGAAGGTAAAAAATATTAATGACAGTCAATGACACAGGTACCATCTGGTAAATGAGAAGGAACGAAACATATTTGGAAAAGATATGGTTTCTCTAATGACTTATCTTTTACAGACTCATAATCAATTGCTTGTCATTTCAACTAGGAGGCATACGGTGGTATTAAACAGTGATGTGATTTCACCCTGGCTTTAAAGTAGAACAACTGCAATAGAAATATGGAGTCCTTGTTCCAAATAAAAGTGATTTCCTTCAATTCAGGTGGATATGACTGGAAAAATAATTTGTCTGGAAAAATGAATGAATTTGAAATGTACTTTGAGAGTAATAGATCTCATCAATTTTAAAATACTTATTCTGTGAAGTGTGGTGAAGCTCTTATGGAAATAAGAGTTTAAATACAGACACCTCAGCTTCTTTGGTCAATATTAGCTGAACTGTTGATACCAACTAAACATATTAAGATGTCGTAATTATTTATCTAGGAAAGGAAGTTGTAAAATAATGTTCTTCCGAGTCCCTAAATACATCAAAACAATTTCACCTTGAACTTAGTAACATTGTCAATTTAGTGATGCATTTAGAATTGCACTTATATTGGTACATTTTATGGGCTAAGAATTAAAACTAAGAATACACTTTATATCAGGCATATAGCAGCTGGTTTGCTTTAGTGACATAAATGCTACACTGAATGGACTGCATAGCAATTTTAATTTTTCATCATGGTTTCCCAGATTCTAATTAGCTTTTCTCTTAGCATTCATGGTATAAGACTGACATAATACAGTTTCTTGAAGCTATCCTTTTACTTTAATAGAAGAACAAAAATAGGAATTAAGCTTGAGAGTCATAGCAACAACAAAAATGAAACTTTTATTTCATTATGTAAAGATTTTAAGAATTAACAGTCAAAAGAAGCATTTAGAAAAATCTTTGGGTTATATCAATATTTTAGTGAAAAATATAAAAATCTGTGTTTTGAAAAATACAGATATTACAGGTCACATCACAATATTTCAAATTCCTGTAAAGAAAGTTGACTTGAGTCCTTGTTCTTTAACTGTAATAGTTCAACACCAAAACGGCCAAAGTAACATTTTTTCAAAGTATCATTTATTTCAGTTACACAGACATGGTGTTAATTTCTCTATGTATTTAGATGACTTTTTTCCAGTGAAGCTCTATGAAGGTTTACAGAAAAAGCGTTAGATGGATTAATGTTATTTAGCTAGTGCCCTTGCCACAGTACCAGTCAGACATTAAAGCGTAATAAGCATCTATAGGCACAAGTTTCTTCTCAATTTGAGGAATTTTAGGTCAATAAAGTAGACAGGATTTCAATGATTGCTCATATTCCAATCTATGGACACTGTTGAAGTTAGTGCGGATTGTTTTCCAGACATTGTGTGCTTGTTTTGAGTGGGTGTGAGATGAGTGAATGGCTAGTCTCCTGACAGGTTAATGGAAAAGCACGGGTCACTTTAGAGATTAAAGCAAAACAACATGAAATGCACAAGGCTAACCAAAGTGTCCAAAATTGAATGCAGATGTCATGAGGAAAATGAACATTTTTGAGCACTTTGAGCTAGTGAAAGTGTTAGTTGCTCAGTTGTTTTCAACTCTTTGTGACCCCATACACTGCAGCCCGCCAGGCTCCTCTGTCCTTGGAATTCTCCAGGCAAGAATATTGGAGTGGGCTGCCATTCCCTCCTCCAGGGGATCTTCCTGACCCAGGGATCGAACCCAGGTCTCTCCTGCATTACAGGCAGTTTACTTTGAGCTAGGATTCCCTGTGTTTAAGAAAACAAAACCTTTTGAGAAATAAACCAACTTGGTTTTTTTATTTGATTTCCTTTGTTTTCTTAGTGGTAGATCCTGTTTAATAGGACTAAGTGAAGCACCTAGATGTTTAAAAGACATGTCTCTCAGTTCAGTTTGTGGGGTTGTGACCCCGTGAACCACAACACGCCAGGCCTCCCTGTCCATCACCAATTCCTGGAGTTTAAAGACAAGTATTTATTTTTTTAGAAGGCTTTTTGCAGTGTATTAATTCATTGTCTTCCTGAAAACAAGAGAAAGATAGAAATGCTAAGTGACACTAACCCAATTTAGAGAAAAAATTAGTTCTTATGAAATAGTCAATATTGTAGGATATCATTCATGAAAATACTGATTTGTGATGGAATCTCTCAGAAAAATGATTCTATATTATTTCAAGGTCAACTTTGACAACCGATAGCACCTTTATGGAAAGCTTTTGGTTAGTTCAGGCGCCTCAGACAACCTGATCCAGTGTAAACGTTTGTACTTCTCGTCTAAAAATGGCTTCTCAAGAATAAACACACCATATCCAATTTGCAAGCCATAGATGTCTCTCTGGCTTAATGGTTTTATCCCCAGTGACTCTGGGCTGTTAGCATCATTCATTAGGAAGATTTCATGTGTCTGGTTGCTATACCCCAGCTCTTCTCAGAGATATTACACATCCTTTAGTTTCCCTGAGTGGGAGGCATGCCGGCCTGACTAATGAAAGCTGTCACTGTGCTCGACAGGCCACCAGGGCCAGCAACACTCTTGTGTCATTGCTAGGTTATGGTGCAAAATGGTACTTTTAGTGTTGAAGTAAAACCTGATTCATCATCTTATACTTTTTTCTGAGCCAGCGCTTTAAAAGCATGTTATTGCTCATGGACAGCTAAAAAACAAACTGAGTGAAATGAAGTCTCAGGTGGAGGCTATAAGATAATGAAATGTTGGTCTTCAGCAGTGGACCATAAAATGGCAAAATCTGTAAAACTCGAAAGTCCATTTACTGCCTAGGCAATTAATGTGAATAAGAAACAAATTGTAATAATAATAATAATACAAATTTTGATGAGTTCAATGTGGCAAGACTCTTTGGTAAAACAATAATTTCTGTTTAAAAATCACATTTAAATGTATTGAATCAAAATTCTTATTTCTATTTCTAGAGCATCGTTTTGAAATAATCTCTTTCACTGTATTTTAGAACCATTGGTTCCTTAATTCTAGAAATGTCAGTGGGTGACAAATATTACTTTTGCCATTTTAAAGACAGAGAAATCAATCATCAGAGAAGTTAATTTGTTCGTTGTTGCAGAGTCAGTGGTAAATAGAACCTGAAGACAGAGAGTGCAAATAAAGTTCATCTCTTTGTTCACTTCATCCAACACTGTAGAGAGACCATACTGCTCCTGAATCCACTGGGAGAAGCAAAACTTAAAGATGATTCTTCCCAGCAGCTTTGGAGCTCACTTTTTTTCGGAAGCTTGACCAGAGCTGGAGAGGCAGCACTTGGCTGAGACAGGGGAAGTGGCTTGTCATCAGGAACACTGGCATTGCCACTCACAAGCTGTTGGACCTGGAGCAAGTCCTTCCCTGAGTCTGTTCTCAGCTGCAAATCCAAACTAACGTTAATCCAAACTGACTGTACATCAGAACTATTGTGAGAATCACAAGGAATAGCAGGGATAAAATGTACTAAAGTAGGATGCAGGGTGCTCTCTACCAAGATGAGGTATTATTACTAATGGTTATTATGGGTATCAGGCTTCCCAGATGGTGCTAGTGGTAAAGAACCACCAGTCAATGCATGACACGTAAGAGATGTGTGTTCAGTCCCTGGATTGGGAAGATACCCTGGAGGAGGGCTCCAGGATACCCTGGAGTCAGTTTCTATACTGACTGCAGTATTCTTGCCTAGAGAATTCCATGGATACAGGAGCCAGGCAGGTCACAGTCCATAGGGTCGCAAAGAAACTGAAGCAACTCAGCATGCAAGCATGCATCATGGGTACCATGAGCTAAGCCATGATAGGCAGAAGCTCTTCTATGAAGGGATCTAGGGAGGATACCGTGAGGACTTCCATGTGCAGTTATGAGGGGCCCAAGTTTCATGCTTCTTCTATTAGTGGCTGGGTCATTCTTCATCTCATGTGCCAAATCCCAGGGAAGCCCTTGAATAGCCAGTGTGTAACTAAAGTGAATCCCAGATCCTGACTGCCACATCTGTTGTTGTTTAGTCACTCAGTCGTGTGTGACTATTTGGTGACATTATGGACTGTAGCCTGCCAGGTTCCTCCATCTATGGGACTTTCTAGGCAAGAATACTTGAGTGGTGGCCATTTCCTTCTCCAGGGGATCTTCTTGACCCAGTGATTGAACCCTAGTCTCCTGCATCTCAGGCAGATTCTTTACCGCTGAGCCTCCAGAGAAGCTACACCAGTTAGGGGACTTCTGATCTTTAGGTTTTAACCTAACCTTTCCTGGAAACTTAGAAGGCTCTCTCTCTCTTTTTTTAAAAATTATTTTGCTCTTTTTGTTTCAACTGTCTACCAAGCATGCCACTCTAATGCTGCTAGCATTGAGCTGCCTGTCTCTCTTCTAAGAGAGGTATACAGCCGGCCTTTTGTATCTGCAGGTTTCACGTCTGTGGATTCAACCAACCATAGATTGCCATTTTATAGGACACTTGAGCATCTGCAGATTTGGGTAGCCCTTCCATGCTTTGAAGATTATCAGGGATGGTGGTAACCAGACCCTCATATGCATGTGTGCGTGTATTCTATAATCATTCTCTTCAGAATATCCTGCCACAGTCTGTCCACCATTTTGGCCTTGAATATAAAATCTTTTAGACCATACTTGTATTTTATTTCTTTTTTAAATATGTATTTATTTACTTGGCTGTGTCAGGTCTCAGTTCCGTCATGCGGGATTTTTCGTTGTGGCACGTGGACCCATTAGTTGTAGCACACGGGCTTAGTTGCTCCAACTGGGGATTAAGCCTGTGTCCCCTGCATTGCAAGGTGGATTATAAACCACATTACCACCAGGAAAGTCCCCCATACCTGCATTTTCCTCTTTCTATTAGAAATCGCTGGGAATGGTCACAGCCATGAAAAGCAACAAAAAAAGATTACTTATCTATTGATCCTTATAAATGTCAGAAGCATGAAATAAAGCAAGCAAACAAAAACCAGTGATTAGGCTTGGGTAACAGCCCTGTCTAGCCCTGTTCTGACACATACATGGCTACTGTGTGTTGACCTGTTTTCCTTGGATTATGTCCTAAACCTATGTATTAACTTTGAATGTAATTACAATGTCAACTTACTTTTTTGGTCAGAGACAATTATATGCTGTATTAAGGAGATAAACTCAGGTCTTGCTAATCACAGTGTGACATACTACTGATAATGAACAGTGAGCCCGTGTATAATGAAAACGTGAGAATCAAAGACATCAAAAGTGGATGAGACACGTTTAAAACACTATTTGTTGGAGAGTTAGTGTACAAAGGACATTGTCAAGGGATTAAATTCACAGTTTGTGTTTTCTTAGGCTGTCCCAGCCTTGAGAGACTCGGAGGGACGGGCAGGTGGAAAACGGCATGAGATGAGCAGTTATGATGTAGGTTTTCTGGGGTCTCACTCCCCCTGTTATTGCAGAACCTTTGACTTTGAGTAAAACACTTTTCTAACTTTTTATTTAGGGTGTGTGCAGGTGCTATCTCATTGGCATTCTTTGGGTCCTGCTCTACTTACAGGCCGTGTTTGTTCCTTCTGATCGTCTAGCCCCTGTAAGAGATGCATAGGCTTCCACAAAGCCCACCCAGTCAACACCAATCACAAGTGCTACTAGGTACCATTGTAAGGAACATCCTGCTCTTCTGCTAAAACCTTCCAGGTGCCAAAATGAGAACACAGGTTCTAGGAATGTCAATGGCTGAAGGCATGAAGCACATGGCATATTGTGTGCAGAAGGGGTAGAAAAGCCCACCCTTCCCCCATTTCGTGTGGAACTCTGTCCTGTGAGTATCAAAATATTCCTGTTTTGTGAGATTTTAGTGAAAACAATGATTTCAGCTTATACTCACCATGCCTCCTTTACCTGGGACCAAATTATGGGTCTATGGAGTTAAGAGTGAGGACAAATCATAGTGATAGATGCTATGTTGAGCCCCTGGATTTCTTTTCTCTCCACTGATGAAATGGCAAAGCATGCAAGTTCTAAGGTCGTACCTGAGTCCAAGTTCCAGCTCTATTAAAAATAGTTTTGTGATTTTGGGTAATTTCCTTGACTTCTCTGGCTGACTCTTATCTTATCCACTGTAAATTAGGCATAAAATCTATGTTCTAGGAATACGAACCTTCCGAGGACTGTTAAAATAATCTACATAAGTGGCCAGAACAGAGTCAAGGCTCAATAAATATCAGATACCACTTTTTTCCCAAAATATTCAAAGTTTCAGAAAATCTAATTCTTACTATGAAAAAGTAAGATAAACTGATCTTAAATAAGCACAGAAAAAACTTTATAGGAGATTTTGGTATGCATAGAATGGGAATTATTTATATCTTCAGGAGGAAAAAACTCATCTTCTCATCTCATCTCCCTAAGTTAATTTGTAGAGCGAGTAGAAGCTAGTTATGTAACAGATTTGCATGCTGGGTAACAATTTCATTTAGGACATCTCCACAGATGTGTGTATTTATTTTTGTTTGATTTTCTTTATTGTCCAGATAGTGCCAGATATCTTGATTGAGCTCCTATTTTTTCCTCCATGACTGGATTAACTGCACTAATGGAATGAAATGAATATTTTTGGTTTAGTGTAAACTGTAGCTTTAATGTCTCTATTTGTGATTTTCTTTATGTGTCAAATGAGAGTTAATCATACATTCTAAGAGATATAATGAGATATAACTAATGAACCTCATCAAAATACTCTGAAAAGCAAAATGTCCTATAAATAATAATGATAAATGGTAAGTACAGCATTGAGGACCCTGTTTTATTCCTAAAATAAAGCATTTCCATTAAATTAACATCACAAGAAATGGGAAATTACCATACACTGAAGTTAGGTTAGATTCCTGGTCCATGTTGCAATCAGAATGAGAATCTAGACATTTTTACTAGTATAAGTAAAACAGAAAGCTATTTTATATTTTGTGAATTGTATCTGATGTGTCATCTCTAGGGGAAACCTATAAAATTAAAGAAAACAAGCTTCAAAAATTAAATTTCATCTTCTTTTCACATAGGTACTTTGAAGCATTAAGTTCAATTTCCAAAAAGGCCCTTAGTAGTGGAAGGTTTTGGTTGAAGAACTAAACTCTTATGTTATGCTAATTGCCTCAGAGGATTTCATTCCATAACATTCTTTTATTCATGAGTGGTGAATGCCAAAACTTATTTCAAAGTATAATGATGAATATGCTAATATAAATTTTGTTCTATCCATAAATGATTGAAAATCTTACAGTCAAGAACTGGTTTATGATCACGATGTGAAAGCTGAACTGAGGGGGTTGTTAGGGGTTTTGTTGACCTCTTTTGCATAAAAAATACCACATAGAATCAGGTTGCTACAAATAAATTTGTACAACATCTATTCTTCCCTTCATCTGAATCCACTCAAGCCCTCACATGGTATTTACTAATGTCAAAACTCAGTATATTGTATATTTTTTCCATCTTTTGTTACAGTGGTGGTTTGAGGATTTTAAGATATCAAGTCATTAGCTGTAAAACAATTCCTGATATTTACTTGTTGAAAGTTACAGTTTTGAGGAGAAAGGATGAAATCTAATATTACTTATACTGAATCTAATAAGATTTAAAGATGGTCCTGAAAATAGTTAAGAAGATTGACTAATGGGAATAATATTGCCAAATCAAAAACTGTGCAATGTATCCAAAATAGATAGCATTCAAGTAGCAACTAAAGAAATATTATTTAAAAGCTACCAAAATATTAGATCATTGTCAAAATAACAGCACACTCTTGATAATATGACATAGGTTTTACATTATTTTATTTTTTTCTGCGGGTATTAGGTGCAATGTACTATTTGTGTGTGTGTTAGTTGCTCAATCATGTCAAACTTTTGCGACTCCATGGACTATGGCCCACCAGGATCTCCTGTCCACGGAATTCTCCAGGCAAGAATATTGGAGTAGGTAGCCATTTCCTACTCAGTGGCTCAGATGGTAAAGAATCTACCTGCAATGCTGGAAACCTGGGGTCGATCCCTGGGTCTGGAAGATCCCTGGAGAAGGAAATGGCAATCCACTCCAGTGTTCTTGCCTGGAGAATTCCATCAGTAGAGGAGTCTGGTGGGTTACAGTCCATGGGGTCACAAAGAGCAAGTGCAAATGAGTGACCCTGGATTATCACTGGAGGTGCAATCCATGCATCTAAATTATCAAGTCTTAATATTTAAATTGTCTTTTAAGCATTGAGCTTCAGAAATCCACATCACTTAAATAGTCAAATTCAGCATTTGAATATCAAGCCATAGGGTATTATGCTGATTGTATTTTATTAGAGCTGATTGTCAGTTTTACAAATTTAAAGGGATTTGAGAAGTTATTAGGATGTGAATGAGACTTTCCTGGTGGCTCAGACGGTAAAGCGTCTGCCTACAATGCGGGAGACCCAGGTTCGATCCCTGAGTTGGGAAGATCCTCTGGAGAAGGAAATGGCACCCCACTCCAGTACTCTTGCCTGGAAAATCCCATGGATGGAGGAGCATGGTAGGCTACAGTCCATGGGGTCGCAAAGAGTTGGACACGACTAAGTGACTTTACTTACTTACTTACTTTACTTAGGATGTGAATGAGGAAGAGCTGTCTCTTGTTTGTGGGTGGTTTTAACAGAGTGATTAAAAAGTGTCCTTAGGAGAGGGTGGGACAAATGGAGAGAGTAGTATGGAAACATATACATTATCATATGTAAAACAGATAGCCAATGGGAATTTACTGTATGACTCAGGGAGCTCAAACTGGTGTTCTGTGACAACCTAGAGGGCTGGGATGGGGTGGGAGGTGGGAGGGAAGTTCAACAGGGAGGGGACTTATGTGTACCTATGGCTGATTCATGTTGATGTATGGCAGAAACCAACACAATATTGTAAAGCAATTATTCTTCGATTAAGAAGGAAAAAAAAAAGTGTACTTAGATTAGCTGAGTCAGGCTGCTCTTCTTGTTCTAAAGTGGGTATTTAACATCTCTAAGATTAAAAGCCCAAAATATCTCATCCTTACGCGTCAATCATGTTGTTCAGATTTTCTCACCACTCGCTCATATCTCTGAACGCACTATGATGTTCATTGTGGGGATTTGCCATTCTCTGTGTACAACTTTTTTGAAAAGCAATGATGCTATTTTCAGAAGGCAATTAATTTTAAACTATTAACAGAAGACATTTATGGATTTGAGGTTTTAGCATTCATATTAGCATTTCTGAATCATTTCTCTAAAATTCTCAAGCTTATCAAGACTCTTGGGCTTATTTATAGACAAATGCCTCTTAAGCAAGTACCAAAAGTTAGGCTTCCTATTGGAGATGTACTGCTAAGTGACTTTTCTTTTCTGGCTGGTTTCTTGATATTTGTCTTTTTTAGTAAAAAAACAAAAATCCCCCCAAACCTGACTGCTCTTCTTCCTAAGACATCAGTTTTTGTAAATGAGACATTTTATAAATAAAAATTACTTTATATTCAGACTTCTTTTATAAAATCTATACTGGGGAAATTGACTATCACTTTCATTCTGGACTATTTATCAAATAGCCAGTTTTTATTTTACAAAATGGAGTATGTTTTTTAAATTAGAGGGCCTCTTCAAAATTGTATGCTCCAATCTACACACCTATAGAGAAGAGATTTTGCTCAGAAGACGTGATTTGATCTAGCAAGAAATCAGATCTGTGTAATAATGCAAAACGGAAGGGGCTGCTGTGATTTATTTTCCATGAGTGACATTTTACTAGCTGTTTTGTCTAAATTCAGAATTGGATTTACTACAAAAGTAACATAATTTTGCTGACAAAGTCTCCATTTACTTCCTGGGAAGCTGCACAGCACATTCACAAGAACACACATTTTGTAGAGGTTGCAAATTAGTTTAACTGCGATCAGTTAGACCATAGCCTCTTACCACATCCATTTTCTCTCTTGTCAGGTAGCATTGGAGTGGCCACATTTTGAGAATTTGGTACGAAGTGATGTCAAATTGGGAATACATTTACTGTAAGATGACTTTAGAGAGTGATGTTCCATCAATTTATATGAGCTTCAGCTCTGATCTTGAATTTTTCTCTTTCTCTACACTATCATTAAATTAGTGTTCCAGATTTGAGAACATAATGTATCAAAGCATTTGATAGATATTTAACAGGGTGCTTTATTTTATCCCTCAGTAATAGATGAAAAGGATAGGTTAGAGTATAAAACAGAGAATTTAAATGTGGCTGAGAAATTGGTAAATGTTATTCACTGTGGATTCTGTCTTTATGATTTTGATATTTGGTATTTACCCTGGAATTTTGCATTAATTTTGATTTAAAAAAATTATGCATTATAATACTATATTTATTACTGAGTTTTTTTGCATTCCCCCACCCCAATTTTGTGCCCAAGGTGGGTACCTCACCTACCCTACCCTGGTCCTTCTTAGTTGTTGATCTCAAGCCTTATCCCACATTCAGAGTATTTAATAATAATTTCATATAGCTAATAAACCGTATTTATTGATTTATAGATTATACAAGGCTAGAGATGAAAGATTTAGAGCATCTAAAAAGCTGACCAAAAGTCAAAAGATGATATGAAGCAAAAGTAAAGACCTTACTTAAAAAACCAATTGCCAAATACAAAGAAAAAAGAACTAGTTTACTAAGAGCTTATGTGGAAAATGACCTGGTTTTAACCTGACAGTAAGCTCAAAATGAGTTAGAAATATGATGTATGCCTCTAATAGCCAGGTTGTTCTCAGACCTCACTCTTCCCCACCTGTGCTCTGTAAATAGGGTCTGTATTTCCCAAGCTCCCCTGGACTCTAGTTTCTGGTTACTTTCAGCTGATGCTGGGCCTTGGCTGACAGCTGGAGGATGACAAGAGATGAGCAAGAGTATTTCTTTTTCCCTTTCCCCAGTGTCCTGTGGCTCTCATTCTCGCAAATCATAGTTGGTCTTAATTACCAGCTTCTATCGTGCAGACCTGGCTCTGGATGCCATTTCTGGGGGTGGTGATTCTTCCTGCTTTGGCTAATCCCTTGCATGCCTTCGTATCCTCTCTTTGGCCTCACAATTCGTCTATCACATGTGAAACCCATTCCTTCTATTTTCGTTCCCTAGGTTTACAAGTTGTAGAGAGGTTTCTCTTGGCTGAATTCTGACTGGTAATAACCTCAAGTTATGGTAATAAAAAGATGCACTTGAAGACACGGGAGAATCTAGTGTGCAATTGAAGTATTATACTTAAAGTATGGCATTAAAAATAGATGTGGTGTAGAAGAGAGGCTTGGACATCTTCTTTTTAAGAGGCATCCTTTAATTCCCAGTTTCACCACCTACTAGCTGTGATCACACATGAATCAATTGCTTCTGCAAGCCTGAATGTATTGACCTATAAAATGGTGATGATGGTAATATTTATTCTGTATGCTGAGATGCTCACATAAGATATGTAACAGAGTTTCATAAAATATGAGACTGGTGTTACTGCTCTTATTATGTCATTGGAGGAACTGCTGACCAAGCAGAAAGAGAAGTCTGAGAGAAGAAATGGTAGTAATCTGCATATATGAAGGAATTTCATGTAGAAGAGAAGCAATCTTTTTATACAGTATGATAATAGAAAGAAGAGTGTCCAGTAGATGGAAATTCTAGGAAAGCATACTTTGGCTCAGCATACAGCAGAGCTTTTCAGTAAGTAGAGCTCTTCAGAAATCTGAAGGGCCATTTTAGGAAGTAATGAGATTCTGATTTCTGATCATATTCCTGCAGAGCCTCACATGGGTGAGATGGTAGTTCTTTAGGTAATAACAGTGACAATAGTAATAACATTTATTAAGGGCTATCAAGTGTCAAGTTTTACTCTGAGTACTTAATGTGTATTAATTGATGTAATTCTCACAATGATCAAAAGATGCAACTGAACTGCTTTTCCAGCTGAATAAACTGAGGGACAGAGAGAGTAATTTCCAACATTACAAAACTGATAAGTGGAAGATCTACAGGCTGTGGTTCTAGGGATTTTAGTATCTATATAAGAGATGCTTAATAAATATGTTTTGGCTCAAGGCATTTTTTCGTAATTGTGTTATCTGAATGCTTTTCTTTCGTATTGTAGAATCCGCCTTAGGCTTTTTTCAAACTGACTGTCTTGTTCCCCAAGTATCCCCAGTGCTTAGCATAGGACTTAGACATGTTATCAGTATACATGTTAATGTTTGTTGAATGAACAAATAATATTTGAGTGATAAGTATTCACATATGTGATGATGCAGCATATGCTCTCTGGCTACTGCATTTCTAATAACTGACTGCAAAGAGGTGGTGATCAGAGCTCTGCTTTGTGCCCCTCCCTGGGGTATCAGTTTATGCTAAATACTCTAAGTAGGGCTGTTCTCATACTTTAAGTGTAATCTACAGACATCATAAATTGGAGTCTCTATGAGCACTTGCTAAAAACTTCAGACCAATAAATCAGAATTTCACCAGAGGGACCCAGGTACATTTTAAACATGTTCCGAGGGGATTCTCAGATATACAAAAGCTTGAGAACCATAGCCCTTGTCCCTTCAGCCAGTGAAGAAGTCCAGGAACTCCTTTAGGAAAGCTAACTGCTGTTATTCAGTCGCTAAGTTGTGTCTGACTGTTTGTGACCCCATGAACTGCAGCACGCCAGGCCTTCTTGTCCTTCACTAACTCCTGGAGTTTGTTCAAACTCATGTCCATTGAGTTGATGATGCCATCCAACCATCTCTTCGTCTGTTGCCCCTTTCTCTTGCCTTCAATCTTTCCCAGCATCAGGGTCTTTTCCAATGAGTCAGCTTTTTGTATCAGGTGGCCAAAACTTCAGCTTCAGCATCAGTCCTTCCAATGCATATTCAAAGTTGATTTCTTTTAGGATTGACTGGTTTGATCTCCTTGCTGCCCAAGGGCCTCTGGAGAGTCTTCTCTAGCACCACAATTAGAAAGCATCCATTCTTCAGCATTCAGCCTTCTTTGTAGTCCAGCTCTTACATCCGTACATGACTACTGGAAAAACATAGCTTTGAGTATACAATCTTTGTGGGCAAAGTGGAAACCTGAAATCAGACTCAAAAAAATCTTCCTGTCTGGATTCCTGCCCCTCACTGCATGTAGCAAGTGGATTCAGGAGAGAGATAAGAGGCAGCAGACTTACCTTGGAGCTAACCTCAGAAGCCCTCTGATGTTCCTAAAAATAAGTGTTAAAGAACAGAAGCCATGTCTTCTGTCACTTAGAAATATTTACTTCTTGATTATGTGATGCTTCTGTGGAAATGGTAGAACAGTTAGCTCCAGTGTTCTCAGAGAACAGGATGTCTTGTGTGTGTGTGTGCGCAACTCTTTGTGACCCCATAGACTGTAGCCCACCAGGCTCCTCTGTCCATGGGATTTCCCAGGCATGAATAATGGAGTGGGTAGCCATTTCCTTCTCCAGAGGACTTTCCTAACCCAGGGATCGAACCTGTGTTTCTGTGTCTCCCACATTGGTATGCAGGTTCTTTGCCACTAGTACAGCATAATCCAGGATAAAAGGACAAAATCCACACTCTCTGACCAGGGGTTTGACCTGGAAGCCAGCTAACGGAGCTTTCACGGTAAGGGCGCATTAGTTTTCTCTTAGCTGTGGTCTTATCACTGTTAATCAGCCAAATGTAT
This sequence comes from Bubalus kerabau, assembly GCF_029407905.1. NCBI lineage: Eukaryota > Metazoa > Chordata > Mammalia > Artiodactyla > Bovidae > Bubalus > Bubalus kerabau. The sequence goes on from NC_073641.1 coordinate 22,773,962, forward strand.
GTACAGATGCCAAATCTATATGTTAGGACTGCTTTAAGGGAAAGTTTATGCTATCAATTTGGTGCCAAAAATGCACTAGTAACACTGACAATTGCTGATGAATATTATAGTTTTAATCATCTTGGCTTTAACAGTGAACTACATCAAATCTTAGCAAGTCAGAGAAAGTTATAATTCAAGGATAGAAACCAATGCCAGATATATGTTGGAACAGACACAATTTTCCAAACACAATAGAATAAGCCTTCTATATCCATCAGTTAAGTGCTTAGCTCTGTTCTGCGCACAATTGGAGAGACACAGGAAAAGACAGAACCTTCCCTCACAGAACAGTAGTTGGAAAATGAGAATATCCAAATTCAGTACAACAACATACCAGGTAGTTAAGGCTACTTCATAGATCTGGAATCTTCGTGCACATGTTTACTTGATGGCTAGTTTCAATATGGATTTCACCCCCAGAATTTCTGATTCAGTGTCTGAGTTGGGGCTCAAGATGTTACATTTCTAATAAGCTGGCAAAAGCACTGAGGCTGCTGACCCTGGATCACACCTTGTGAATCACTAGGCTAAATTAGGGCTTCCCTGCTGGCTCAGATAACAGAGAATCTGCCTGCAATGCAGGAGACCCGGGTTCCATCCCTGGGTTGAAAAGATCCCCTGGAGAAGGGTATGGCTACCCACTTCAGTACTCTTGCCTGGAGAATCCCACGGATAGAGAAGCCTGGTGGGCTACAGTCCAGTTTGGCGTTGCGAAGTGTCAAACATGACTGAGTGATTAAGTACAACATAGCACAGGCTAAATTTTGTGGAGCATTTGGTAAAGGTATGTGTGTGTGTGTGTGTGTGTGTGTGTGTATACACATATACATTCAAGAAAGAATGACTAAGACTCATAAAAATCTTTCTGAGAATAAGGCTTTCCAAGTGGGAAAGTATGGATGTTCCTGCATCAATGGGTGCTAAGCTTAACTGTTATGTGAAAAAATGAGACACAAGGCTGCATGGGCAACTTGACATTACATGCTCTTAGATCATCTCTTCTCATGGATAAACAGTGCCAGTTCTCACAACCTTTCTTTTTATGGCAGGGATTTCAGACCCTTGATCAACCCTTCCACATCCATTTTCCTTTCTCTGGAAGTCCTCCTGTCCTCTTGTCTCTTTGGGTGTGGGTGAACACAGCGAGGTGGGTCTAAGCCATGTACACTAGTGGAACTCTTACCACCGGCGGGCTGGGCACAGTGTTTCTGTTAAGGCAGTCTGAGTCTACTGTTCTCTCATTCTGAGTGCATATCAAGCAAAGCCTGTCTGTCTTGAAAAAAAATTACAATGTATTAAAATTGTGAAGTCAAGTTTTTGAGCTTAAAAACAGTAATTTATTCGATCACATTGTATGTAACACACATGCATACGCTAAATCTGAATAAGATGCCGCCTAGTTAACAGTAACAATGTCAATGTCCTGATTTTGATATTGTGCTATAATTATGAAATATGTAATCATTTGGGGGAAATTGGGAGAAGGGTGTATAGGATCTCTCTGTTGCTTTTTGGCAACTTCCTGTAAGTTTGTCAATATTTTTAAATAAAATATTTAAATAAAACTAGTATTTTATAATATTTGAGACCACTCACTGATCTTTGGCTCAATCTCTCTGGTTGTATTTTCAATTATTTTTAATGCGTGCCTTTCATTATCCAAACGTGATGACCTTATGCACTTTTTTTGTTAACCCCCTCTTGGTACTCATTTTCTCAGTTTTACAATAATAGCACGCATGCTAGTCATTTTAAGGATTCAGTGAGTAAATATGTGCCTCGAACAGTACCTGGCACATAGGAAGCATCTATGAATACTGGTAATGATGAAGCTGATGCTAATGATGAGAAGATGATGTACTTGTGCTCATCGTGATCCCTGGACAATCCTGTCTCCTAATGACCTGTCACCTACCACCAGTACCAAACCCTACTGACTGCTATAGGTTCAGCTAGAGTGCCATATGTAGGAAGTGTATATAGGCAAGGATTTAATGTAAGGATGCAAGTGCTTGAAGAACTACAGGAAACAAAAGTCAGGAAGGCTACTGTTAGTTCTTTGCTGGTAATGTTCATAGAATTGAGAAGTTCAAACAATCACAGGAAATTACCATTAAGATTCACAGCTGCTTGGATCATGAACATAGGTAATTCTTAGGAAAATGCCAAAAGCTACTAAAAAAAACCCCCTCAACTATGCTATAGTTCATACATTGACTTGCTATTGTCAAAGGAACTATAATATGGCATTTATATTTTACTTTTACATCCACATTTTTTTGTAAGTGCCTATCATGGGCAAAATCTTACCCAAACTATAACTAGCAAGTGAAGAGTGGAAATGCAGCTCTCAGTCTTCTAGCCCCTAAGATGCAGAAGAAAGACTGACGAGAATAGAAGGTGTTCTAAGTTGATGATAGCAACAGGCATTATACTTCTCTTAAACACTTTGATCATCATCCCAGCCACTTCACACTAGTATTGAACTTCTTTATAGCTATATTTTGGAGGAACTTCTTACATATGGCCTTATATTGTAGCCATTTATGAATGTGGATTACATCTCTTACTAGATATGGACTTCTGGAAATTTAAAACAACTTCTGTCACATAACAGATTCCCACTACATATTTATTAAATAAGGGAATGTATTAACATATCCTATTTCCATTTTTTAGTCCTTTATTGTTTGATATTCATGGAGATCTACAATGGATCAAACTCCGGAATCTAAGGAACAGAGAGAGAAGGAAGGATCATTCAAGTAAAGAAAAACTGAGTGATCTATTTAATATCTTCTAAAAGTACTTACAATGTTTCAATAAAACCAGAAGATTTGAAACAAGTGTTGAATTCTCTACAGAGGTTGGATAGCATCTTTGCAATGGCTTTCCAACTGTTGCCTTCCCAGACACCTGTCATGGCTTAGGATGTGCTCTGGTCTCCTTCAGCCTCCATATCTCATTCTATATGCAGGCAAAGCTGCATGAAAGTAAAGAACTGAGTTCAGACTAACTCATAGAATAAGCTGAGAGTCGTGAAGACATGTCATTGAATCAGGTATCTGGTCTTATAGTTTTACTGATGACTTATATTGAAGTCACTTTAAGGATGCAATGTTCTACTTTTGGAATAACTGTGCTGTATGTAGGAACAAACAATGTATTGCGGTTCAGAAGCAGTCACACATCTGAGAAATACAGTGCAATTAGCAGCTGCTTCCCTAATAAACTTTTTTCTTTTCCTGTGGGGCTAAAATTTTTCACTGAGGCAGCTGTTAATTTCCAAATCAAATTCTGCTGGGTAGAGGATGACTATTTATAGAGTTTCTTTTTGGGAAATTCTGAGAAAGACACTAGCTAGAACTGACATTTTGTGATTATGAACTTATTCTGATCTTTTAATTTTATTTTTTATCATGACCTTGGCAAAAATCAATGTAGTTAAGAATTCATCAGTGGATTATACACTGGGCCATTCTATCTGGATAACTTACACTCTTTCAAAGGCAGCTTATATAAGGGTCCTTATTATTTCCTGATTAAAGTTGCTGCTTCTGAAATGGAGAAAAATTACTTCAGGGACTGTGTCAGGGGATACATTATTAGTAATAACTTGTTAGTTGTGCCAGGTGGAAGGAATATTCCATCAACGACCCAATGACTCTGCCTTCAACTGTGTTCAGTTTGTGGCCAAAATTAGGAAGACACCTTTGGTACCCTTAGGTCCTTTGGATACTCTTTTCTTCCCTTATTTCATGTCCCATCCCTCTCAGATGTCTGGTGAGGTTTTATCTACCTTTTATAATCTGCTCCTAGGGGGAAAAAAAATCAATAGTTTACATTTTCACTCAAATGTATTCTTTAATCTAATTTAGAATGCACATGAATCCCTCATATAAAAGAATTTAAGGTTTCCACAGCCAGGTAAATATGGTGATTGAAGGGACATCATATTCTCTCATGCAGCCTTAAAATTGTGTGTGGGCAGCATGATCTGGTGTGGGAGGAATATGGATACTAGCTCATAGTGGTGAAAAATCCTTTCTGTTCATCCTGAAGCAGGAGTATTCCTTTCATAACCTCAGTTTCTGTCTCTGTGAAGTTGCTCAGTCGTGTCCGACTCTTTGCAACCCTATAGACTGTAGCCTACCAGGCTCCTCCGTCCATGGGATTTTCCAGGCAAGAGTACTGGAGTGGGTTGCCATTTCCTTCTCCAGAGGATCTTCCCAACCCAGGGATCGAACCCAGGTCTCCTACATTGTAGGCAGACGCTTTACCGTCTGAGCCACCTCTGTAAGATGAGGGAAATGCAGGGGTTCATTGTGAGGACTGAGGTGATCATTGCAGTGTTCAGCTGTGTTCTTGCTGTTGGTGTATGTGTGTGCATGTATGCTCAATCATGTCTGACTCTTTGTGATCCCATGGACTGTAGCCCACCAGGCTCCTTTGTCCATGGAATTTTCCATGCAAGAATACTGGAGTGGGTTGCCATTTCCTTCTTCAGGGGATCTTCCTGACCAGGGATTGAACCCACATCTTTTGTGTCTCCTGCATTGGCAGGCAGATTCTTTATCACTGAGCCACCGGGGAAGCCCTCTATTCTTCATATTCTCTTTTTATTTGATCTCTCACTTGTGGTTGACTCAACGACAACTCTATCCTGGAAATGGTCTTTCTCCTTGGCTTCCTAAACCCAGCACAAGTCTGGTTCTCCACTATCTCCCTGGCTACTTTCTTTCAGTCTTCCTTACTGGAATTGTCTCTCTTTAAATGCTGGAATTCTTTAAGGCACAGTCCCAAGTTTCCTTTTCTCCCCTCCTGCTTCAATTCTGACATCTTTGCAGATAACTCACAGTAGTGATTTCTAGCTCTGATCTCTCTTCTGAGCTCCACTGCTTAAAGTCATCTTGGAAGCCTCAAACTAGATTAAACTCAGCATTCCCAAAATCGAACTTTCAATCTTTGGGCTTAATTCCTAAACTTATTTCAGTATTCCGTTTCTCAGTGATTAACCCTTACTTTCACCTATCCAAACAGTTGTGTGGGTCTGAAAGCTCACAATTATTATAGACACCTCCCTCTCTCACTCACCAAATTGTCAATATTTTACCAAAAAGATCTGTCCACGTCTTTCCATGCGTACCATAGCATATTATAATCATCTCTCAATCATTGATCTGCTCTGCTCCATTCTGCCCCCCACTTTCCAACCGCTTCTTTACTTTGTGGTCAGACTTACACTCCCTCCAAAGGCAAGCTAATCATGTTACCTTCCTCTTCCCTCTCTAGACTTAAAATTCTTTAATTGTTTCCCATTGCAAACTTGCGAACAAAGCTTCCTAAGATGAATCGTAAGGCTCTGCAGGGCATAGCTCTGAGCTGCTTTGCCATCCCTTATTCCCTCTTGCCCTTCTCTGCTGGGTACAAGCCTTCTGGCTTCAGGTCAGTGTTTCATATTTTTTCACCTTTCTTTCCGCCACTGGGCCTTTGCACAAGCCATTCCATTTTCCTTGATATGCCCTCAACTTCTACCATCTTCCATCTAGTTAACTGTTCCTCTTTTTCAGATCTTACCTTAATCAACACTTCTCCAGGTAAACCTTTCCTAACCTCCCTTATCAAATCTAATCTTCCTGTTTTAGACTCATGATATCTTATATCTGTCCATTATATCATCTAGAGCAGGGGTCCCCAAAATCCTGGCTTCAGACCGGTACCTCCTATTAGGTACTACTGATCCTATTAGATACTATTAGGTACTATCAATCCTCCTATTGATCCTATTAGATAAGTAGTAGTGTTAGAAGTAAAGTCCACAATAAATGTAAGGTACTTGAATCATCCCCAAAATGACACTCCACCCTTGGTCCGTAGAAAAATAGATCATCACAAAATAGGTCCCCATTGCCAAAAAGTTTGGAGATAACTAATACATCATTAGGCAAAGTTGTAATTTTATATCTGTTTTACTTCTGTTTATATGATTGTTCATGTAATTGCCTGACTCTTCCACTTCTTTGTAAGGATGGTACACTGAATGCTTTTTTGTTACATTTATTTATTTTTTGTCCACCACTGGATTCCTGTACCTGGTAGAGTGGTTGATACATTGTAGGAGCTAAATTAATATTTGTTAAGTGAATTTCATGGGTTTGTTTAAAAGTATACTTGTATATCTATTTAGGTAATATTTCCAGCATTTTCTTACTCAATTCATTCTCAATGCAATTTACTCAACTCCTTCATTCTTATTTCTATGTGATCCTTCTCATCACCAAGCTATAAGTTGCCTGTCATCCTTCCGGGAGCTATATTAATGAATCCTTGCTTTCTGGAGCAGACAAGGCTACACTGGTATAAAACAAAACAACAAACCCTTGTCTACTGAGAAAGACTCTGATGCTGGGAGGGTTTGAGGGCAGGAGGAGAAGGGGACGACAGAGGATGAGATGGCTGGATGGCATCACTGACTCGATGGACGTGAGTCTGAGTGAACCCCAGGAGTTGGTGATGGACAGGGAGGCCTGGCGTGCTGCGATTCATGGGCTCACAAAGAGTCGGACATGACTGAGTGACTGAACTGACTGACTGACTGACTTGTGTCTCTTCTCATGAGAGCACTGATCCCATCATGAAGACTCCATCCTTATGACCTAATTGCCTCCCAAAGGCCCCATCTCCAAATAGCATGCCAAAACATGTGGATTTTGAGGGAAGCACTCAAGTGCAGTCATGGTATCACAAAATTTACTACTATAACTTCGGGGAATCCTCAGTCTACTTTCTCAACACTCAGATCATATCAATATCTTGTACTGAGAGGATTATTTTCTAGGGTCTTCCACTGTATCTGGTCAGGTCCTCCCCACTATCTCCCTCAAAATACACAATCTTCTTATTTATCCCCATATCTGTTAATATTACAGCCATCTCTTTCCTGTATCACTGCAATAGGCTCATGTCTACTCATCCTGTTTATATTCTTATCTCTTATCAGTTCAGTCACTCAGTTGTGCCAGACTCTCTGTGACCCCATGAACCACAGCATGCCAGGCCTCCCTGTCCATCACCAACTCCCAGAGTTCACCCAAACCCATGTCCATTGCCAAACCCATGTCCATTGAGTCAGTGATGCCATCCAACCATCTCATCCTCTGTCGTCCCCTTCTCCTCCTACCTCAATCTTTCCCAGCATCAGGGTCGTTTCAAATGAGTCAGTTCTTTGCATCAGGTGGCCAAAGTAATGGAGTTTCAGCTTCAACATCAGTCCTTCCAATGAACACTCAGGACTGATCTCCTTTAGGATGGACTGGTTGGATCTCCTTGCAGTCCAAGGGACTCTCAAGAGTCTTTTCCAACACCACAGTTCAAAAGCACCAATTCTTTGGCACTTAGCTTTCTTTATAGTCCAACTCTCACATCCATACATGACCACTGGAAAAACCATAGCCTTGACTAGATGGACCTTTGTTGACAAAGTAATGTCTCTGCTTTTAATATGCTGTCTACATTGGTCATAACTTTCCTTCCAAGGAGTAAGCGTCTTTTAATTTCATGGTTGCAATCACCATCTGCAGTGATTTTGGAGCCCCCCAAAATAAAGTCAGCCACTGTTTCCACTGTTTCCTCATCTATTTGCCATGAAGTGATGGGTCTCTTATAGTAGTTATTTTATTGTTGTGTACCAAAATTCTCTGAAACTAAGCAGTTTAAGATGACAAACATTTATTATATCAATCACACAGTCCATGTGGGTCAGGAATCCAGGAGAGGTTTAGGTAGGTAATTTTGGTTGAGGGTCACTCATGCTGTTCACCAGCAGTTCATTCATTTGAAAACTTCTCTGGGTGGGGCTAGAGGAAGCTAACTTTCAAGTTCACTCATGTGGTTGCTCCTCACGATGTGAGTCTCTCCACAGAGCTACATGTAACATAGCACCTGGCTTCCTCCAGAATGAGTAATCTTAGAGACAGACAGAGACACCAAGATAGAAACCACAGTGTCTTTAGTACCAAATCTTGGACATGGCAGGCCATCACTTCTGCTTACCTCCACTGGCCATAGTGATCGATCCTGGAACCATGTGGGAAGGGAATAGACAAAGGTGTGAATTCCATGAGGTGGGGAACATTAGGGGTCTTTTTGGAGACTGGCTGCCACCTCTTCTTACAATCCACCCTCTACCAAAGAGATTACAGAATTTCCCTGTATAAGACCCTCCAATGGTTTTCCCTGATGCTTAAGATAAAATTTCTAATTCTGTTTTTCCTATTGGGTAGAAGTTCAATTCAGGAACCCAGACTTCTTTCACTTTGTGGATTTACCCTAGTCTTTGTTCTTGACAAATGATGAAAGAGACAGAAAGGGTGTACCTGTATCTTACACTTTTTAACCTCTAAATGGTACATGTCGTTTCTGCTCACACTTCATAACCCAGAAATCAGCTTGTCAATCGACACACTCGTACATTAGGAAGTAGAGAAATAACTTGCTGTGTTCAGTGGGTGCTACTTTTAAGGTATGCTTTACAGCTTGAGTTTTCTGACAATAAGTGTTTCTACAGGACTAGGAAGGAAAATTTTAACCTAATACTAGATATCCTTATTAATTAATTATAGTAAAAGTCACTATGGCATACTGAAAGAGAATGTGGTAACAGTGGATGACATAGCAAAACAACATCATCAGCCTGTGAAATCCCACAGTGACAACTTCAATACTTTGGGCACCATTCTCTAGCAGTTCCTTTACACATTATTGTCATCTTTAACTGACATCCTTTGAGGCAGCTTCCTGATCACTCTGAATACAGTATTTCCCTCTCTAGATGACCCAGCCTGGACACTATGAGTCTAGCACCCCATTCTCATATGGAAAATAGAATTCATGTGACTGTCACCCAAAATGACAGCTTACATCATCTCAGAAGGAAATCACTTAATTTGTGGGACATTTTATTAGAGACATTAATTTAGAAGTCAGTCCAAACAATCTATCCTCTGTTTTCATTTAAAACTGTCCAAAGATGTTTACCTTGAATTTGTAATAAAAATTAACTATTACTTTAAAAAGAGAAAATGATAGAATATCTTAAGAAATAAGAGCAGTTTCATTATGATTCAAATGGTAAGTTATGGTCCTCTGTTAGTTATTTCATCAAGACAGAATACTAGGGGGAATCAAGGGAGATTAACAAAATTTTCTTCTCATAATTTTTAACTTATTTCAATGTATGATTTAGCTCTCTCTTCTTCAAAATTAGTGGACATTTTTACAACTTTGTCCCTTTCCATGATTGGCAACTAAAGAAGAGAAGTCTTTATCAACTTTAAAAGGTACTATAGCTGTGAGAGTGAATCCCACAAGTTATCATTATAATAAAAATTTATTTTAATCGTAATTCTTATAAATCAAAATGTTTAACTTTTATAAATTAAGAATATCAAATAAATCATAAATTTATTTTCATGTACTAATACAAATTGAAAGATTGTGCTTGAAATGAATGAAAATACACTGTTGCAAAACATGCTATATTGAAAGTCATTGCAAGGCTCATTAGAAAGCAAGATAGGTAGGTAAAGCAATTTAACTTCGATTTTTGAAAATACAGCTATTGAACTGAGTATTAGCTTGTTGACTGACCAAAATAATGCAAAAATCTTCCTTTCTTAGGTCTTTTAGATCAGAATTGATAATCTGGAGTTAGAACTAGGATCTAAGTGTGAGATGGAGACAAAAACATATGAAAAAAATTTTTTTCATATCTCTTGTTAATTTAATATGCTAAAATACATTTCACCTGCAAAGTGAAACTTGAATTAATAAGGCATGTATTAATATAGAGATAACATATAAACCTCTATTCAGCTGCTGGAGTTTTACACACATTCTAAATTTTCTTTGCCAGCCTTCAATGCTGCTACCCTCAGAACAAGCTTAACAAATTATCATGAGAATTTGTACAGAGTGAGTGAATGAACATCATCTTCATTATCATCATGGAAGAAAGGATCCTGATAAAGATATTACATTCTTCATTAATATATTGACAGCATGGCCAAATATTAAAGTGCTTCAAAACAACAATTTCTTTGTTATGCTTTGAATTTTACCAAGTCTAATTTTTTTTGGATTTGAGTTATATTTATTTATATGAATATTAATTCATTTAGTATAGGTAAGCTTTAAGGTCCACAGGCATCAGGGCAGAAATTGAGCTTTACTTTGTTTGTAGAAACTGGCCAAGATCACATTCTGATATGGGGGGGACTATTTCTTGATAGTTAGGACCTAAGCTCCATTATCACAAAAGAAAAGCAAAAGCCTCAAAGAGGAGATAGTCAAGTTCAAACAGAAAGGTAAAAATATATTTATGATTAGAACATATTAAATATTTAAAAAACCCAATGGGGGAATGGGGTTTTTATAATATTTAGCAGTATGGTCTTAAGACTCTAATTCTTTCATTAATGAAACAGATTCGTGTGGTAACTAAGGATCTTTGAAAACTTTGACCTTTGATAAATATCCAAATGAGCATATTTATCAAGTACCCTATAGATGCAGTAAATATTTTGCTTGCATTATGGCATGAAACACTTATAAAGCACATACAACTGTTGTATTTAATTTTGAACAGATAAGAATCTCAAAAAAGCAAAATTAACTTTATTTTTAGTCATACAGCCAAAAAAAAAAAAATGAGAGAGAGAGACTCAAACCCTCATTTATATGAATCTAAAATAAAAACTTTCAACCACTACTGTACATCACCTCTGGTGAAGTAGTCTCTCAAAAGTGGTCATCTCAAAGAATAATACATGAAAATCATGGTTATATCTTCATTTAGTATTAATATGATGTCTGAATCTACCAGGTAGGCTAACAGATCAGATGGTGTATGTTTAGACCAAATCCAAAAACAATTTTGGTTTCCCACTTCCCCCTTAAGTGATTTTACTTATTCTTTTAAGACCATTTTAATCCTTACTTGCTTTTCATAGCTCTTCCTGACCCATCCCACTGGGCTCATGTCCCACTTCTCTGCCTTTTTAACTGGTAGTATACATGCCAGGACAGAACTGATTATGTTTTACAGCAACAGTCTGTTCCCACTCTCTTATTTCCTCCATATTGTCAGCAAAGCCACTGAGAGCAAGTTAGGGTCCTAGTGAAAAAGAAATTTAAAGCCTAAGAAGAAGCAGATATGCATTGGCATGTTAACAGTTGACTGTTGTATAGCATTATTCCCTCACCCCCAAATTCCCCACCTCCCTGTATATTTTTAAGGTAATGACTGTCTTTTCTCTGTGTTTCCATTATCCAGTATGCTGTACTCGGTCACTCAGTGATGTCCGACTTCTTGCGACCCCATGGACTGTAGCCCGCCAAGCTCCTCTGTCCATGGGATTCTCCAGGCAAGAATACTGGAGTGGGTTGCCATGCCCTCCTCAGTGGATCTTCCCAACCCAGGGATTGAACCCAAGTCTCCCACATTGCAGGCAGATTTTTTTTTTTTTTTACCATCTGAACCACCAGGGAAGCCTACCATTCAGTACAGTGTTTAGTATATACCAGACAATCAGAAAATGTTGCTTCAACAGATGGCTCAAAAAGAGCTCAGAGAGGACATATGATGATGATATAGTTTTAATTAGGTCTTGAATCTTGAAAAAGAATGAATTTATTCTATACTTTTGACTTAGGCTTGTAATGAACACCAAAATACATTTTTTTCTTTGTAAATGATCATTTCCTGCATAGATGGTAAACATAGCAAGGTATTTACAAGCACAAATTCTTTGACCAGACTGCCTGGCTTTAAATCCTGGTTCTGCTACTTCCTTCCTGTGTGACTCACAGAAACCTTTCTTAACTCCTATACCTCAGTTGTATAATATAAGAAAATATAGGAGTTATAGTAAATTTTTTGTATGGATTTGTTAAGAGGATTAAATAAAATAAACTTTGTAAATTTCTTAGAGGAGTGCTTGGCATATAGTAAATAACAGACATACAAATATTAAGTAACATTTGGTTGAAGTCTTTTTTTTTTACTAGGCTCTAAGCTCCAACTACCATCTAGAATATACACATAGGAAATAACAGTTGAGTAAACAGGGTTTTCCTTTTAAAATGTGATCTTTAAATTCAAACTTTCATTTTTTTCAACTAAATTCTATGGCATATTTTCAATAATGCCAATACCTACCCGATGCATCTTGAATTCATTTTGATACGGCAATAATAAAAGCTGGCCACCAAAAAGCAGTTAAATGCAGATACCCTGATTTTTATTTGGAACATGTCCTATTTATTTTTTCAAATTAAATAAACAGTCCTTTATTTCCTTCTGAATTTGTTTTTTTTTAAACTCTAGCATTATTTCACTTTTAGAATATTTCATTTTAAAATTTCATGATAAGAAAAGAATATTTGCACTCATCCTTTAGTACTATCAAAATCTTTGCACAGATCTAGTGGTCATCCCCAAACTCAGAGGTAAGAAATGCAACTCACTCTGCCTTCATGCAACACATGAAAACCTTATATGATACTTTGCAACCTGAACAGGACAATTCCTTTCCATAGTCTGCCTTTCTTCCTTCTCCTCTTATTTTTCTTCTTTTCTTTCAATGTACTAAATGCCTCCATTTTGCCTTCATTGGCTGAATTTTGGGACCTGACTTTTCAAGGGGCTAAAAGGAGAAAAAATGACAAGTGAACAAATAAATATAATAAAATCTTATAGGTGTTTGGATAGAGTTATCACAGTCTCTCAAGATATGGGCAGTAAGGTGGGATGGGCAAGAAAGTAAGAAAAAGGGAGAAGCTGAGAATTCAGCAAAGCTATGGAAAAAATAATAGTTGATTTTGTTACCAAATATTTAGTAGGCATTCAGTAGGGAGCGTGACTGAGATAAAGAGGTTTGAGGTAGAAGGAGCAGCTGAAGTGCAGAAGCGGAGGTGAGGGGAGCAGTGAGTGTTGGTTCTATAAGCTGTTGGGTGTGGCTGCTGCTCAGAGATAAGGGTTGGGAGGGAGGTAGAGGTGCAGTGTAGTGGTTTGTATGCAGGGCTGGGTTCTGTCTGGTTTGAGAAGAGTGACTTGATCAGATCTCTCTGCTGGCAATATGAAGAGGGTCAAAGAGGGAGACCAGGACAGGGACATTAGAAGAGAAAGGATGAGCAGCAGCAGTGAAGAAAAGAGTGAGGCTAATGTGACAGTTCCTGGTGACAGAAGTGGCAGAGAGCATGCACTTACAGGGCCAACTGCAGGGATTGTTGTGAGTGGACTCTAACCTTTGCAGGGTGTGGGCTACTTTAGGGGAAGAAGCAACAGATGGCAAAGCTCTCAGAACTGGCAACAGTGGAACACCATGAGGGAGCAGGGTTTGTGGAACCCAAGAGCTGGAGGTGTGGCTGGAGGTGGGGCGGCCTCAGAGTTCAAACTGTGAGATCCTAAGGCAGTGCCAGAAGCCTACCAAGCCTGGGGAGTGGAGTGGGGGTGGGGCTTGAACTTGAGAATCAATAGCTTTATCTCTCTTTTGCCTGCAGCCTTCTCATCAACAGGGAGGCTTGGCGTGCTGTAGTCCATGTGGTCGCAAAGAGTCAGACATGATTGAGCAACTGAACTGAACTGAACTGAACTTCTCATCAACACTGGTCAAACCCAACCAGAGGACAAAGGGATCTGAGTGTCACAATCAGTGAATGTCAGACCTTAGGAGCCCAGGACAGGCCAGAGAAGGGTGGAGGGTGGATCTTGACATGCAAAAAAGCTGACAAGCATCAGTTCAGTCAGTTCAGTCGCTCAGTCACTCAGTCTTGTCCGACTCTTTGCGACCCCATGAATCGCAGCACGCCAGGGCTCCCTGTCCATCACCAACTCCCGGAGTTCACCCAGACTCACGTCCATCGAGTCAGTGATGCCATCCAGCCATCTCATCCTCTGTCATCCCCTTCTCCTCCTGCCCCCAATTCCTCTCAGCATCAGAGTCTTTTCCAATGAGTCAACTCTTTGCATGAGGTGGCCAAAGTACTGGAGTTTCAGCTTCAGCATCATTCCTTCCAAAGAACACCCAGGACTGACCTACTTTGGAATGGACTGGTTGGATCTCCTTGCAGTCCAAGGGACTCTCAAGAGTCTTCTCCAACACCACAGTTCAAAAGCATCAATTCTTTGGCCCTCAGCCTTCTTCACAGTCCAACTCTCACATCCATACATGACCACAGGAAAAACCACAGCCTTGACTAGAGGGACCTTTGTTGGCAAAGTAACGCCTCTGCTTTTGAATATGCTATCTAGGTTGGTCATAACTTTCCTTCCAAGGAGTAAGCGTCTTTTAATTTCATGGCTGCAGTCACCATCTGCAGTGATTTTGGAGCCCAGAAAGATAAAGTCTGACACTGTTTCCACTGTTTCCCCATCTATTTCCCATGAAGTGATGGGACCAGATGCCATGATCTTCGTTTTCTGAATGTTGAGCTTTAAGCCAACTTTTTCACTCTCCAGTTTCACTTTCATCAAGAGGCTTTTGAGTTCCTCTTCACTTTCTGCCATAAAGGTGGTGTCATCTGCATATCTGAGGTTATTGATATTTCTCCCGGCAATCTTGATTCCAGCTTGTGCTTCTTCCAGTCCAGCATTTCTCATGATGTACTCTGCATATAAGTTATATAAACAGGGTGACAATATACAGCCTTGACGAACTCCTTTTCCTATTTGGAACCAGTCTGTTGTTCCATGTCCAGTTCTAACTGTTGCTTCCTGACCTGCATACAGATTTCTCAAGAGGCAGGTCAGGTGGTCTGGTATTCTCATCTCTTTCAGAATTTTCCACAGTTTATTGTGATTCACACAAAGACTTTGGCATAGTCAATAAAGCAAAAATAGATGTTTTTCTGGAACTCTCTTGCTTTTTCCATGATCCTGCGGAAGTTGGCAATTTGATCTCTGGTTCCTCTGCCTTTTCTAAAACCAGCTTGAACATCAGGAAGTTCATGGTTCACGTATTGCTGAAGCCTGGCTTGGAGAATTTTGAGCATTACTTTACTAGCATGTAAGATGAGTGCAATTGTGCGGTAGTTTGAGCATTCTTTGGCATTGCCTTTCTTTGGGATTGGAATGAAAACTGACCTTTTCCAGTCCTGTGACCACTGCTGAGTTTTCCAAATTTGCTGGCATGTTGAGTGCAGCACTTTCACAGCATCATCTTTCAGGATTTGAAATAGCTCAACTGGAATTCCATCACCTCCACTAGATTTGTTCATAGTGATGTTTTCTAAGGCCCACTTGCCTTCACATTCCAGGATGTCTGGCTCCAGGTCAGTGATCACACCATCGTGATTATCTGGGTCATGAAGATCTTTTTTGTACAATTCTTCTGTGTATTCTTGCCATCTCTTCTTAATATCTTCTGCTTCTGTTAGGTCCATACCATTTCTGTCCTTTATCGAGCCCATCTTTGCATGAAATGTTCCCGTGGTATCTCTAATTTTCTTGAAGAGATCTCTAGTCTTTACCATTCTGTTGTTTTCCTCTATTTCTTTGCATTGATCGCTGAAGAAGGCTTTCTTATCTCTTCTTGCTATTCTTTGGAACTCTGCATTCAAATGTTTATATCTTTCCTTTTCTCCTTTGCATTTTGCTTCTCTTCACAGCTATTTGTAAGGCCTCCCCAGACAGCCATTTTGCTTTTTTGCATTTCTTTTCCCTGGAGATGGTCTTGATCCCTGTCTCCTGTACAGTGTCACGAACCTCATTCCATAGTTCATCAGGCACTCTATCTATCAGATCTAGGCCCTTAAATCTATTTCTCACTTCCACTGTATAATCATAAGGGATTTGATTTAGGTCATACCTGAATGGTCTAGTGGTTTTCCCTACTTTCTTCAATTTAAGTCTGAATTTAGGACAACAATAAGGAGTTGATGATCTGAGCCATAGTTAGCTCCTGGTCTTATTTTTGCTGACTGTATAGAGCTTCTCCATCTTTGGCTGCAAAGAATATAATCAATCTGATTTCGGTGTTGACCATCTGGAGATGTCCATGTATAGAGTCTTCTCTTGTGTTGTTGGAAGAGGGTGTTTGTTATGACCAGTGCTTTTTCTTGGCAAAACTCTATTAGTCTTTGCCCTGCTTCATTCCGTATCCCAAGGCCAAATTTGCCTGTTACTTCAGGTGTTTCTTGACTTCCTATTTTTGCATTCCAGTCCCCTATAGTGAAAAGGACATCTTTTTTGGGTCTTAGTTCTAAAAGGTCTTGCAGGTCTTCATAGAACTGTTCAACTTCAGCTTCTTCAGCATTACTGGTTGGGGCATAGACTTGGATTACTGTGATATTGAATGGTTTGCCTTGGAAATGAACAGAGATCATTCTGTCATTTGTTGAGATTGCATCCAAGCACTGCATTTCGGACTCTTTTGTTGACCATGATGGCTACTCCATTTCTTCTGAGGGATTCCTGCCCGCAGTAGTAGATATAATGGTCATCTGAGTTAAATTCACCCATTCCAGTCCATTTTAGTTCGCTGATTCTTAGAATGTCGACATTCACTCTTGCCATCTCTTGTTTGACCACTTCCAATTAGGAGGCCCAAATCAGTGATGACAGTGGGAGGAAGCAGAGTGGGGAGCCTGGAGTGATTCTAGGACTAGTAACTTAAGCAGGAGAACAAATGCTTTGCTTCAGGGCCCTAAAACTCAGGAAACACAAAAATTGTGATGAATGATTTTAAAAGCTTGATTCAACGATGAAGGGTTCAGCCTCAGCAAATTTTCTGTCTCTCTAACAAAAGCCACACTGGCCCCACATAGCATATTGTGCTTGCACACTGCTTGCAGAGCCATTGGCAACAGTGATATATCAGAGCCCTCAGCTCTGCTCTCATTTGTCCTCCCAGAGTTAGCAGCCTTTTGAAATTTGCACAAAGGTGCCACAAATATAAGCTGTATCTTTGAGCTGTCACCATTAGAATGAGAATTTGCCCTTGCCCCCAAAGGAAGTGAATTAAGATTCAAGGTCAAGAGTCAAGGTCAAGGCAATGAATAGAGGCATCGGTATACACTCACCACCTGGGAAAATATTTGTGCAAAATAGGTTACTAGTAGTGGGTTCTAAATTACATGACAGACTTTTTAATAAATTTTGTAGATTAGGGCCACTATGTGAGCTTGAAAATTTTCCAAAATGTCTGTTATTTTGGCTTTGACTCTAGCCTGGAGGAATTCATTATTAAACTTGTTTACCTTGCAAGCTGTAATAATTGATATTAACAGTAACATTCTGCTCATAGTTCTATGCTGTTGAGCTTAAGAGTTCTTCAGAGCTCTTCTGCTTAGTCCATGGCTTCCAAAGATAGATTTGTTTCCAAGTTTAAAGCTAAATTGAAAATCAAACTAGGTGAGGGGGAAGAAATGTTTGAAACTGGTTCTTTTCAGGTTTTCTGGGCATTGGACAAGCATCTCATATTTCCAAAGAGAAAAGGTGAAAGTGATGAAGGGACAGGACCTCCTGTTCTGGCTCACACAGGCCACAGTTTTCAAAATCAAAAAGAAGAAAGAAAAAATATTTCTTTGACTTCTTCCAAAATATAGGACTATCATCTTTGTCATGTTCGTTTATACACTCTCCTCCTAGAAGAGCACAAGATTTCCTTCTAAACTGTGGGAGTTGGGACTATCCAAAGCTGCAATTTAGGGTCAGGGAGCAGGATATTGAATAGCGTTTTGAGGATCTTTCTATCTGAGATTCTTCTATATAGTTTACAAAAAGGAGTCTGAGAACATGTTTGTCCTGGGCTTGTGTGGGTGTGCTCAGTCGCTAAGTTATGTCCAACTCTCTGTGATCCCTTGAACTGTAGTCTCCCAGGCTCCTCAGTCCATGAAATTTTCAAGGCAAGAATACTGGAGTGGGTTGTCATATCCTCTTCCAGAGGATCTTCCCAACCCAAGGATTGAACCTGTGTCTCCCATGACTCCAGCATTGGCAGGTGGATTCTTTACCATTGAGCCACTGGCTTAGTTCATATAATCAAAACCTTATTGAGTGCTCACTTCAGCAGGGCATATACTAAAGTTGGAATCATACAAAGAAGATTAGCATGGCCCCTGTGAAGGATGACACGCAGATTCATGAAGCATTCCATACTTTATAAAACTCTTAGAGGAAAACATAGGCAGAACACTCTTTGACATTAATCACAGCAAGACCTTTTTGACCTACCTCCTAGAGAAATGAAAATAAAAGCAAAAAATAAATGAATGAGGCCTAATTAAACTTAAAAGCTTTTGTATAGCAAAGGAAACCATCAACAAGATGAAAAGACATCCCTCAAAAGAATGGGAGAAAATATTTGCAAATATAGCAACTGACAAAGGATTAATCTTCAAAATATACCAGCAGCTTATGTAGCTCAATACCAATAAAACAAACAACTCAATAAAAAAAATGAGTGGAAGACCTAAATAGACATTTCTCCAAAGAAGACACACAGATAGCCAACAAACACATGAAAATACACTCAACATCACTAATTATTAGAAAAATACAAATCAAAACTAAAATGAGGCATCATCTCACACTGGTCAGAATGACCATCATCAAAAAAATTCACAAACAACAAATTCTGGAGAAAATGTGGAGAAAAGGGAACCCTCTTACACTGTTGGGCATGTAAATTGATATAGCCACTATGGAAAACAGTATGGAGGTTCTTTAAAAAACTAAAGACAAAGCTACCGTATGACCCAGAAATCCCAGTACTGGATATATACCCAGAGAAAGCCATAATTCAAAAAGACACATGCATACTAATGTTCATTGCAGCACTATTTACAATAGTCAGGACATGGAAAAAACTTAAATATCCATCAATAGAGGAATGGATAAAGAAGATATGATACATATATACAATGGAATATTACTCAGCCATAAAAGGAATGAAATTGTGCCATTTGCAGACATGGAAAGATTTAGAGACTGTCATACAGAGTGAAGTAAGTCAGAGTGAGAAAAACAAATATGTAAATTGCTTGTATGTGGAATCTAGAAAAATGGTATAGATAATATTATTTGCAAAGCAGAAACAGAGACACAGACGTGAACAAATGTATGAATACCAAGGGGGAAAGGGAGTGGAAGGACGAATTAGATTGGGATTGACATACATACACTATTGATACTGTGCATAAAACAGATAACTAATGAAAACATACTGTTTATCATAGGGAACTCCACTCAGTGCTCTGTGGTGACCTAAATGGGAAGGAGATGCAAAAGAGAGGGGATATATGTATACCTATGGCTGATTCACTTTGCTGTACAGTAGAAACTAACATAACATTGTAAAACAACTATATTCCAATAAAATTTATAAAAAATAGTATGAAGAAATGTGCGCAGATAAGGGAAATGTTATAGATTCAGAAATTTATGAATTTGTCAATATATTAAACATTACTGAATTATATACCCCAAAAAATGTTATTGAGAGAAAAGTCATTCTTGAATTGCTCATCTGTCAAGACTGTATTATATCTTATTGAAATGCGTGGTACAAGTCTTTTTCTCCAATTTTGAAATTGAAAAAACCTGAAAAAATAAAAAGATCTAAATAACTTGTTTTGTGACAAAACCTCACTTGGCCTAAATTATTTGGCAGTAGAAGTTGACATAAATTGTAAGAGTCTGTTTTTAGTATTTATTCATTCTTCTCTGAGTAAGTATTACTATATCTAATTGCAGTAATATGGTAATTATAAGGTGATGTCCCAGACCTTTGATGGATTATATGTAGTAAGGAATATACAATGTATTGCCATTCAAAAATTCCACAAAATCATATATTACAAAAATATCTAGCCTTAGAATTTTCAGACTCTCAGAGTGTCAGCTGTCAGATTGCAGATTTGTATTGACAGAAGAATTACCTGTGGAATGCTGGCTTCTATCTCACAGAAGAATGAAAATGTTTCTAATTTTGCTGAACATAACAGATGCTCAATGAATATTGTTGACTTAATGATTTATTACTGAGTAACATATCTGAAGGTGCAGATAAAGAGGCAGAAATAGATAAATGGAAATGTGAGGAGATAAAGATATATCTTCAAGTTGAGAGAAGCACAATCAGTTTTCCAGGTGAGTAAAGTTTAGAGGAGGTAGAATTTCAAGAGATAAGTTTTCCAAATGCAAAGGTTTTTAAAAAATACCTTTTCTTTCATAGAAAGTTAAAACTGATTATTTTTATTCTGTGTTTAATATTGAAGGGATTCCTGTAATTCCTTTTTCTTTATTTCTTTTTGGTTGCATGGATGAAGGATCTTATTTCCTGACTAGGGTTCGAACCCATGCCCACTGTAGTGGGAGCATAGAATTCTAACCACTGCACCAAGGAATTCCCTTCCTGTAATTTCTTAAATACTTTGTTTTCTTTAGGGGCTAAAGAATAGGGATAACTATTAAAATTAGTTTATAAATCATATTTCAATTATTTTAATCATTTATTGAGCATGAGCAGACCAAGTGCCATATATTCATAATTTAATTTAATCCTCACAAAAGCTGTATGAGATAGAAGTATTTTTTTTTCAATTTTTCACATAAGGGCATTTCTAGATAAATCAAATAACTTATCTGAAGTCATATAATAGTAAGCATTACAGCCAGAGTGTTCAACTCAAGCAGAGCCCCAATCCTTTGTTCTTAAACTACTACACTGTACTTTATTCTATAATAACCTGAAATTCATGGTTAAAAATAAAAATGTGGGCAGCCCTTTAAATAACCACACAGTATTGTATAATATGTGCTGAGCTATGTTCTCTTCTAAGGGCATAGTTGGGAGTTATCAGAAAGGCCCTCTTGGACATAAGCTATATTGTTAAGCTATATACAGTATTCAGCTGTAATGAAAACCAGGAAGTCCAATAACAGTGCTTAAATAAACAAGCTCACATAATATTATGCTCAGGCTTCCCAGGTGGCTCAGTGGTAAAGAATCTGCCTGCCAGTGCAGGAGACATAGGAGATGTGGGTTTGACCCCTGGATCAGGAAGATCCCCTCGCAACCCACTCCAGTATTCTTGCCTGGAAAATTCCATGGAGAGGAGCCTGGTGGGCTATAGTCCACGGGGTCGCAAAGAGTTGAACATAACTGAGCACACACACACATACACACACACACACTATTACGCTCACATAAGAAGTCTGGAGGTAGGTTGTTCTTAGCATGGATATCATGGATTAAAGGTGTCAGTTTTAAGAGCCTTAGGATTTTTTTGGCTTTTCTCCTAATGTTCCCAAGTTGTTTGCTGCAGTTTCAACTTTTGTATCCCAATTCAAGGCAGGAAGAAGGAGGGAGGAGGATGGATTGGCTATGACTATCCTTTTATTCAAGGAAATTAAAAACTTACCCAGAAGCGTCCCGGCAGTTATCCAGTTATATGGTTCTATGGTCAGCGCAGGTGTCTGGGAGGGTGGGAGAATGAAGAACCATGTCTTAGCTGGGTCAGTCCAATCATGGGTAATTATCTAGGACAGGGGTCTGCCAACCTTTTCCTTTAAAGGGCCACATAGTAGGTAATTAAATTTTGCAATCCAGATGGTCTCTGTAGCAGCTTCTCAGTTGTGTGGCTTCCACAGTATAAAACTGGCCCATAGACAATGTGTAAATGAATGGGTTTGTTTGTGTTCCAATAAAACTTTATTTATAAAACTGGCAGCAGAACTGATTTGATGGGAGGCTATAATTTACCAGCCCCTAACATGCAACTTGGCACATTGCTGACAAGCCAAACGGAGATTCACTTATGAGCAAGAAAGAAGGGAGGGGATCATGGGTAGAACTAACAGTGACTGTGATTGAGGATAGAAATATTCTTTTGACTTATTCTTTTCTCCCTTGCTTTCCAAGTTTGCAGCTGGAGATTTTATGCTCTTGTACTATGAAGTTGTAAAGGTAATAGATGTAGCAGCCTCCATCAAGAAAGCTTGTGGGGAATTGGTTACATAGACCTGAGGCCACCTCTTGGCCCATACAAACTGTCAGCTTTTGGTAGTGGATGCCACAGACTGTTGGGTACCAGAGTGTGGAAGACAGTGATTGCCACCTGTCCATTTCCCACACTTCTTCTTATTATTCAGCAAGGGGAAATAATGTGCTCAGGTAAAAAAAAGTTTATTTCCAGCCTCCCATGCTGCAAGAAGTGGTCATGAGCATCATCCTGGCCAATGAGACATGAGTGGAAGTTTCTGGGCAAGAAAGATTTTTAAGGTGACAGCTTCCTTAGCATGAATTTTTGCTTTTCTCTTATTCCTCTGTACCCTTTCTGCTTGGACAGCACCATCTTGCCACCACAGTGTAACAAGCATGAGGGTAAGGCCCACCGACTAAAATGACTGAATCGGAGAGTAGAAGCAGCCCGGTACCTGATAACATTATGGAGCTACTCCATCATGGGCAGTTGGACACAAGGAGAAGGAAAATCCCTTAAATTGTTTAATCCATTGCTTACTTGGAGTTTCTGTGGCTTGAAGCCAAATGCACTTGTGACAGATGTACAGGATGTCTTGTGTTCAAAGGAGCAAAAAGAAATGGCTCTCTTTTCCACGTGGAGTCAGAGAACAGGACTCCTCATTTTCTGCTTCTGACTCTGTGGTGAGACATTCACATTCTTCTTAGTCAGGGTTAGTCTCTCCTAGTTTTTAATGCTTTCTGGCTGAGATTGGCTTAGCGTGTCCCATTACAGAGAGCATGCCGTGAGGTGGTGCCCGGGATCCTGATTTTCCACTTTGGTTCCCACCACACCTTATTTGTTTATTAGGTCACAGATGTGCTTCAAACCCATTCAAGCAGGGTAGAGTTACTGTTACTATGTTTCCTCAGCTCAACTGTTGAATATATTTTAACAGGTCAAACAAATTGACATGTTTGCTAATTCATTCACTGCAGAGCGAGGGATATTTTGTAATATTTCAATTGACGTACAGGCCGGTTACACATTTTCTCCATTTAGAAAAAAATAAAATAAGTTTAATTCTACTACGAGGAGTGTTAACATGTAGTAGTGTTATCTCCTAGATATACATAAAGACAGAAACATATATTACATACACATTCACCTATTTGAAATCTTGATGTATACTGAGTTTTGTATCTTGCTGGTTTTTCACATTATAAAGTGAACAATTCTCTGTTCTGCTGTGTCAAATAGTCTTTAAAACATGATTTTTTAGTGGCAGTATAGTATTGCATCATATTACCAGTCTTTTTTCTTTTCTTTTTCATTATAGTTTATTATAAGACATTGAATATAGTTCCCTGTGCTAGCTATATAGTAGGACCTTGCTAGTTATCCATTCTATATATAATAGTTTGCATCTATTAATCCTTTACTCCCAATTCAACCCTCCCTGACTCCTTGGTAACCACAGTCTGTGCACTCTGTCTGTGAGTCTATTTCTGTTTTGTTCATTTGTGGCATATTTTAGGTTCCACATATATACAATATCATACGGTATTTGTCTTTCTCTTTCTGACATACTTTGCATGGTATGATACTCTATCCACATAACTGCAAATGGCATTTCATTATTTTTTTACAGCTGAGTAATCAAACTATGTTTTAAAGCTCACTACAGATAGATGTTTCAGTTGCTTTTAATATTTGGCCATTATAACAAATATGAACAACCTTATATGAAACTTTTTCCTTTGTTATATGGGAATACTTTCTTAGAACAAATTACTAGGAATAAACCTTCTGGATCAAATATTGACAGTTTTTATTTACTGCCAAGTAGCCCTCCTACAGGATAGCTGTTGTTGTTCAGTCACTCAGTCATGTACAACTCTTTGCAACCCCATGGGGAGAATGCCATGCTTCTCTGTCCTTCACCATCTCTTGGAGTTTGATAGTACTGACATTTAATCCCATTAGCAGCGTATATGTAGGTTTATGTGTTTATGCTATTTTCTACACTTTCACATACACCAAGTTAAAAAAAAGTTTGAAATCATTTCACAGGAAAAAAAATAGTCTTTAGATCTTAACATCTTTTGAATGGATGAGATTGAGGGTCTACTTCATATGTTAATTTGGCTATGCTAAGAACTAAAGAGCCTCTTGATGAAAGTGAAAGAGGAGAGTGAAAAAGTTGGCTTAAAGCTCAACATTCAGAAAACAAAGATCATGGCATCCGGTCCCATCACTTCATGGCAAATAGATGGGGAAACAGTGGAAACAGTGTCAGACTTCATTTTTCTGGGCTCCAAAATCACTGTGGATGGTGATTGCAGCCATGAAATTAAAAAATACTTGCTCCTTGAAAGGAAAGTTATGACCAACCTAGACAGCATATTAAAAAGCAAAGACATTGCCAACAAAGGTCCATCTAGTCAAGGCTATGGTTTTTCCAGTAGTCATGTATGGGTTAGAGCTGAGCACCAAAGAATTGATGCTTTTGAACTGTGGTGTTGGAGAAGACTCTTGAGAGTCCCTTGGACTGCAAGGAGATCCAACCAGTCCATCCTAAAGGAGATCAGTCCTGGGTGTTCATTGGAAGGACTGATGTTGAAGCTGAAACTCCAATACTTTGGCCACATGATGCAGCGAGCTGACTCATTTGAAAAGACCCTGATGCTGGGAAAGATTGAGGGCAGGAGGAGAAGGGGACAACGGAGGATGAGATGGTTGGATGGCATCACCAACACAATGGACATGAGTTTGGGTGGACTCTGGGAGTTGGTGATGGACAGGGAGGCCTGGTGTGCTGCAGTTCATGGGGTCGCAAGGAGTTGGACACAACTGAGCAACTGAACTGAACTATTTCTCTTTATTTCTATATAACTTATTTGGTTGTGTATATTTTACTCATGAATATTTTAATTACCTATGTATTATTGATATAGATGCTTTCTCCTCTGTGTTTTTCATAAGATAAATAACTGTCTTTTCCTGAATGTGATGTAATTATGAGCTTTCTGTGATACTCCTATAAAAATGGCCAATAGTTAAACCCCATGCAAGAAGCATCAACATTTAGCAATATTTTAGGTTGAACATGGAAGATGTTATACTCTTGACATTAACATTTTTCTAAAAAGCGTGTGTCTACTTTGATATGTTTTCTTCATAAATGACATGCACTTAGAGTGGTGGTGGGAAATCCATATTTTTTCTTAAGTCATGTAAGTGCTGTGAACAGTAAACCGTAACGGAAAATCTCCGTTCCTTGGTGTTTCTCCATCATCTGTCCTTGAATAGCAGCTTTGCAGTCTCTTAACAACGTGTCTTCAAGCCCTTAACTCTGAATGCCTATATTACCCTGAATATACCACTTTTTGAAACTCAATATTTGTATTTTTTTTCTTCAGCTACTTTGAAAGTGGTACCATTTATCTAGAAAGGGTGATAAACAATAGGCTTTAGACATTTTATTTAAACCAGTTTGATGACTTTAATCCTCCTTGAAGCCAAAACAAAGTCTTGCATGAGAATATAGTTTTCCATGTTTTTATTATAATCACATATTCTAAATTAGGTAACTCTTTGAAAACTTGCTTTTCTTAAACCTACCACTTTATTCACCCTTTTGTTTTCATGAAAAATTCTATTATTCCTGGAGAGTTTATTTCAAGTGGATACTTTCTAACAGAGTTTAGAAATGCTAAAAAGTCACATTCTCTGAAATTGCTTGCGTCTGCTTCTCATTCTCCCCTGATCAGCTCTATGGACTAAGATTCCTCATTGTGAAACCAGAAACTGATGATGTCATGTCTGAGAATTTCATTGTACAGTATTTACAATGGGAAGAAAACTACTTCTTTTTCTTGCTCCTTTCTGAATAAAACACTGCTCTATCTCTCACATTTGCCTAAAATAAATGTGTTCTATGCCTGATTGTTATTTGAACAAGAAGTCTACGGGATAACATGAGCCAATCTCTAATCCAGAAGAATAGGTCAGAGGCATCATACTTCGAAATGAAAATATGTGGTGGCTTCTCTCTTAAAGGAATATTCCTATTTTCAAAGAAAAAGGCCAACTATATCCAGAAATTATTTCTGGCTAGTTTACGGACAATAAACAGAAGCTCAGTGAGAGGATGTTTGGTTAGATTACAATGCATTTTCTTCGGTTGTGTGCTGGTTGTGGCCGTCAACTTAAAGCCCTAATCCTTGGTATCTCAGTAATTGGTTCTGAGACAGTCTCTCTTTAAGGTAGTCACTACTGGCGCTCAGTCATAAAAGCTGTAAGAGCCAGGATTTATCAAAGTTGTGGCATGCCCTCACATGGCCTGCACTGGTCCATACAGAGTCTTCACATAACTCAGAAACAATCCCTCCCCTCGGCCTCCCCTCCTTCTTCCCTCAATCTGGTGGGCTCAGGGTTTAATAAGCAATGGTCCCTTTGTACAGGTTAAAAAGGGTGCTGCCTACCTTTGGGCAGCCAAGGCCTAGAAAATGGAGTGTGGGCTGGATTTTAGCCTCCACTTTCTGCCTCAGCAAGACTCTTGTTCATGATGCAGCCTACACATCAACACATGGTATAAAGCACTTTATGTGGATTAACTCACTTGATCATGAGAATGAGAGTTCTTTGCTTTGAGACCTATTATTGGAAACATCGTGAAGTCACTCACCTGATCAGGAAGAGGTGGAGAGGGCAGGCAAAGGGCACTTCCTACCTTCCTGAGAGTGCCCTAACCCAGCTGAGAACTTAGCCTGCAGGAGACGAAAAGTGTCTTCCATCAGCTCAGAACGTATGGTATTTATTTGTATGAGACACTTCCCAGGACCCCTGGAAGTGACTTCCAGTTCAGGCCCAGCATCTACAACCCTGAGAGGGAGGGAGGCGTGCTTGTGACAAACTGGGAAAGCGAGACTAATAAAGAGATGTGACAACACTCACTAAAAGTCTCAGAAAGAGGGTGGTGAGATGCTGTTCACACGTTACTCAGGGTTGTGTCCCATGGAGCCCTCTTTCCCTTTAGATACACTGATGGACTCAGACCTGATATGAAGATCTGAGGAGTGCAAGTAAGTTAGATCCTTAAGTCATTCACGGACTCCAGAGTTTCCAAGGGTTATTTTGTGTCATCAGGTAGCATGGTGAACGAGGGCAGAACAGGGAAGTCGTGCTGAGAACCATGCTGGAAATAGAATAATGTCAGGTGGGCAGTCCCAGGGCCACACCGTGCCACACAGGGGGAGTGAATCGGTTGGGGATGTGACTGTTGGAGCAAGGCAGCAAACATGAGGGGTGACAAGTGCCATCCAGGAGAACTTGTGATCCCTCAGGAGAGATGTCTGCTTGGGAGTTCAGAGATAGACTTCAGACTCACATGCTCTGTTGGAATACCTCTTTTCCCTCTTGGAGGTGGAAGTATGAACTGAGGTGACATAGACTGGGGTAGATCAGAAAGGTTTGTACAAACAAGCAAGGGGACAAACATCTCCAGGGAGTGGGATTACCTCCAGAAGCTGAGACAGTGCAATGTGTTCAGGAGCCAGACCAAGCTGCTGGGGTGAAGAACTTGTCTTGTGGGACAGCGGAGATTGGAAGATTCTTGGAAGAATCTACCTACCAATTGGCACAATTGGAAGATTGGTAGGTGGGAGACATTGCAAATGGTGTGAATTTTAGAAAGAGAATTTACATTTCTGGTACATGTTTTATTTGCTGGGCAATTAAATATACATGAGTTCATTCCATTCTCACCATAAACACTGTTTTGAGTGTTTTTACTTATAAGTGCAATTCACATTTTGCTGATGAGAAAAATGAATTTGAGGGAGGCAAAGTAACTTATGAGTCTAGGGGTAACTCAGAGATTTGAACTCAAATTTAGCTGGTTCCAAAACCTAATCATTTTTTATTCTCCCATATTGTCAGACTTTAGCAAGGGGTTTCTTGAGAAACATGATAAAACGACCGTCTGAGGACAATTAGGATAACTATGGCATCCCACTCCAGTACTCTTGCCTGGAAAATCCCATGGACAGAGGAGCCTGGTAGGCTGCAGTCCATGGGGTCGCTAAGAGTCGGACACTACTGAGCGACTTCCCTTTCATTTTTCGCTTTCATGCATTGGAGAAGGAAATGGCAACCCACTCCAGTATTCTTGCCTGGAGAATCCCAGAGACAGAGGAGCCTAGTGGGCTGCTGTCTATGGGGTCGCACAGAGTCGGACACGACTGAAGCGACTTAGCGGCAGCAGCAGCAGCATGGTGAGCACAATAGACTTGAGCAGAGAGGGGCATGGAGTGTTTTAGGAAGTCATTCTAAGTAGAGGCTAGACTAGGTTTGTGGTCAAGGAAAAGAGTAAATATAAGGACATTTCAAAAGAATTAGTGGAATTTGACATCTGGCTGAATAAAAGTTGAAGGAAAGGGAATAAGCAGGTGGAGCCATGGAAGGGACACTGGATGGGGATTTAGGATGTTAGGTCTGGTTCTTGCTTATAGTGTGAACTTGCAGAAGACAAGGGTCTTTCAACTGCATGTCCTTGTCTGAAAAGTAAATGAATTAGATTAGGTATCCTTGAAGATTTTAGCCAACTCTAGAATTCTATGCATCACTAATTCAAGATGACTCAGAGGTTGCAAGCCTGGGTGGTTGGAAGAACATCCTTTCATTGATAGAAAGGACATCCTTTCTTTAATGGAAATACACTAATAGGAAAGATGGTGGTTATGTTTTTGGATGGGAAAAGCATGTTTCCAGCCTTGTATATAACCATCATCCCAGATGCACCCTGGTATTCACCTGATTCCCTACCAGAAACATCCTTCCAACCCTCCCCATTTACCAACCTTCCATTTTCCAGCCACAGCCCCACTTTCCAATCCTGAGCTCCCCGTCATGTGCTGATACCACACTGAGTAATCCCTTTTAGTCTTGCAAAGTGTCTATAGTTACACTGCCAATCATCCTACCTTTCTTCCTAAGAGGAGAGAAAGGCAAGACTAAGGAAATCTTTCGCATACATTATTTACTGAAGAAACATTTCTGATTTAATATAAAAAACTATGTATCTCAAAGTCATCGTTACAATAAGATCTAGAGTATGTGTAGACACTTTCTCAAAATATTTGTGATTCCCTTTAAACTAGACATAACATATGAAAATCTAAATTGGCAAAATTGATGAACCAGGAAAACCATAACCTTCTTGGGAAACATTTTTCAGTAGAGACTCTCCTATATAGTGAAATTCTCTAAAGCATTTAAAATGACTCTAATGTTAAAAATATTATTAGCATAAGAGTTTTTAGGTGTTTACACCTGGGGTGACATGGGGTACACTTGCAAATGGAAAGGCAACCATTAGGAATCAACCTGAAACAATGTTGGAGAAAGTAGGCTACGCCTAATGTTCCAAGATTTTTGCTGATTGGAAAGGGCAACAGGAAATAAGGTAATAAACTCTTCCCTAGCCTTGTAGTTCAGATGAGATTTGGGGGAAAAAATAACAACAACAGGGATTGGTGGTCGGCAAAGTGAATTCTTAGACGTAGCTTGACGAAGACATTTTTCCAATGATTCAGTTTACGTAGCAAACATAGGAGTCCCAGTTTCCACCATATTCTCGCAAAGCTCAGCTGCAAAGCATGGTTGTACTCTTCAGTTAGATTGAGTAGGCCATTTGCTTTCCATAGATTCTTCATTAGGAAGTTCCTTTGAGGTTCCTTTGACTCCAAGAATATTGGTTAGATGAAAACACAAAATCTAGATAATGAAACAGATCTGGCATCAATTCCTGCTTCCATTGCTTAGTACATATGGAGGTTAAGCCATTCACATAATCGTTTTTTGTCTCTCTTAGCTTCACAAATTTGCCTCTGATGAGACCTTCCTCCAATGAAGTCCAGCAGAATTATTTGATTTTCAAATGGATTTTCAAAATCACTTACTTGTCATGGAATCACAGAGTTGGAGCTGAATATCTAAGAAACTCTTTTATGCTGTATAAGTGGCTGATCCCAAAGAGGCAAAAGAATATACCCAAGTCATACCACTTTGGTATGGTAGAGCAGAGACCAGGTTTTCAAACTGTGTTCCAATGATGCATGAACACATCAGCTGGCGAAAGGCAGAGGAACTCTGGGGAGGAACTCTGGGGAGTGCTAGGTCCACTGTCAACGCTTAGGAAGTCTTAAGAAACCATAACAAAAATAACACAAGAGTATGTCAAAAGAGCAGAGGCAAAGTGAAGACTGAAACTTCTGAAATTGAGATTTAGGTTTCCATCGCCTAGGCTAAGCTCAAAGAGAAGGGTTAACAGGTGCAAACCTCTGTTCTAACCTCACACAAAAATTCTCCTCTTGGGATCCATTCAGGAGAGGGTCCGTTGGTGGGTTTGGGTACTTTGCATAGTATAGCAATTATCTTCTTTATTCAGGGGTTAAAGCAAAGATGTTTTATCTTGAATCTTTCTGTAGAAGGGGAAATTGCAAGATTCCAGGACAGTAGCATCATATAGTTTTTTTTTCCTGATATTTTCACACTCGCAACTGCCAATCTCACCTCAGTTGCTGAGTTATTTTATTCTTGCCTCTTGCACATGGCTTTTCTTGGCAGCAGAGAAAGAAGAGAAAGGAGCGGGGAGGGAAATAGAGGAAGAAGGGAAAAAGACGGAAGAGCTGGTTCTTTCCCGGCTGTAGGCATTCTCTTATTTCCTCACTCAAGTCAGCGATTGCCTGTTCAGGCAGGCAAAGATGAAGCTCCCTGGCAAGTGAGGGCTCCTATCCTTGCCAAAGTCAGTCCATGAGGATCCTAAGACAGCTTCCCCTCTCTTGCTTCAAAGAAACCAGCCCCCAGAAAACTTGTCATTCCTAAAAGCTTTCAAAAGCTGTTTTCCCAAGTTTGTGTTTTGTATGGACTGGAGGAACTATCTCCATGACAGTTTTCCCCCATTATAATTTGATCACAAGTTTTCACCAACAATTAGACTTGCCAAGCTAGATAGAAATGCCCGTTTTTTCCCCTCTTCAATATGCCCTGGGTTTAACAGTCCTACCTGACATCCTCCAAATTCTGTGCTACTGAAACGGTTGGACGTCTGTTCATGAAACCATATGGAATTCACATTTCTAAAAGGCCATTCCCTGAAGGAGATAATCATCTTTCCAGTAAAACATTGTGTCAAGCTACAAAGTGATGATTACCTTTGGGTGGGGCTTTGGTATTTCTAGTTGGCAGATAGTTTGTTCTCTCAGTCAAAATGACAGGACATGTGAAACCTTATTTTCCCCAGCAAATGAATTATTCAAACCTGTTCAAGTAATTAGAAACGAAACAAAGGAAAGTAAAATGTGACATTTTCTAATGTGATGAATCATACTGTATTTGCACTTTCTCATGCCAAACCCAGGCAGCCACATATTTGCAATCCAACAATAATTGCAGGTACTTTCATGTGAATAGTGTTGTCTTTGAGACATCCTTAGATGAAAGACGCACAAAAGAATACATGCCACAAAAACTCACACACTGCCTAGTTTTATGGATTTGACATTTGTAACCCAGCCCTCAGGTTTTTTGAGTAGCAGAGCCCTCTCTTTGTCAGATTCACATTATCTTAAATTTTTCAAGTTGAACATCAAGTTCAATTAGTGGTTTATATCAGACCAATAAAAAATTTTAAAGATGAACATGTGTTAAATAAGAAACATATTGATGCCATTAAAGCACAAGTTGATACAGACTTTTTTTGAGACGTGGAGTCTGGGGCAAGTAGAAAGTGAGAAATATTTCCCAGGCTTATGGACTTAAAAGCTTCAGTTTGGTGTATTTTTCTTTTCACAAAACATGTTTTTTAAACACTCTACATCCATATATTTATAAAGTAGAGTTGTATCCATGGTACACACATCCTTTCCACTTGAGATATGAGCACTAAGATATTTGAATCATTTCACAAGGATTCATGTCCTGGCATGTCTTCTTACTCAGGTACAGTTTTACAGTGAGCTCTACTCACGACTTATAAAGCTTTGTGATTTCTAAATGTTACATTTAGATACCAATATAGACTGATCAGTGTCATTCTCCAGAGTCACAAAAATTATGACGAGCTTTATTTCTTCTTAGTACCTGAAAGATACATGAGAAGAGTTTTTCTACCAGTCCTGAAGTCTTCAGGTGTCTGCCTGGGTCACTGACCCAGCTGCCATCCCAGTGGCTGAAGAAGTGAGATAAACTTCCTCATAATGGTACCCTCCAGAACAACCAAATGTAGACACATGCCCAGAAGAATGCCCAGCTTGGGGACTACCTGTCAAAGGCTTCCTCCAAGGAATTATTCGTAGAATAGTGGGGATGTTTTTACAGTTCTCATAGAATATTTTTTCTTCTATATTGACGGCCAATGCTCATTGTAAAAGACACAATTTTAGAGAGCCAAGGCAACCCTCCAGTACAAAGTATATTTTTTATGTTTGCAGAGAAAAATTGTGTTGATACTGTATACAACCTGGGTTCTGTTCATGCAGAGTTGTACAAAACCATACAAAAATCCATTGAACCCATTGTTTGGAGACCTGGGAGTCTTCCAAAGACATGCCACTCTCCCCAGTTATGCTGTTTAGTGGACTTAGGTCTATGATGTTCTCTCATCCTGAACAAACAGATCTCAAAAGGAGCCTAATAGGGTTAGATAAGTAGTATTGGGAGTTGAAAGGAAAAGATTCTAGATTGTGGAAAGAAGATTTATAAAACTAATTTTTCTATTATATGATGCATTTTCTTTGGAGGAAAATTAAGCTTTAGGAGTGGTTAGCAAGGTTTGCATATATTTCTAATTGCCACTTAATTAATAACAAAGGAACATAAAATCACTAAGTTTCTTAAGATTTGCTCTAAGACTTGAATACAGGGACTAGTAAAGCAATAGTATTTTGAAATAAAACTTAGACACGAGTTAGGGGGAGTCTGTTGATCTTGGATTGGATTCAGGTTAGTGGTCTAATAAGAGTTGGAATGTTTACTTCCAACTTATTATTCCTTTTCATTCAGGGCAACTCTGGGTCACTTCGACCCCTCTGGTTGGCACAAAAGTAAAGAACCAAGAAGTGCTTTTAATTACTCAGCACATATAAAGAGTTTATTTTCTATGGCAACTCTGCTATAAAGTCAAACAAACAGCTTAATAAAATAGATTTTACTAATTCTCTAACATGTAGTTGACAACAGAAGATTCTACCTTTATATTCTGCAGATTTTCCCCTTTTCCTACAGTTTCTACATCTCTATCAGTTGCTTCTGTTCTCTCCTGCCTCTTCACCTCCATGTTGAATCCGTATATCTGCCTCTTCCCCCACCAGCAGTGTAATTCTGGGGGGTTTACTCTGCCAAACACACAATGGTGCTGGTTCTAGGACCACTACATGTGAGCCAAGAGGAAGCGACGGGGAAGGACTTTGCAAGGATGCTTTAGGTGCCAGTGCAGCCCACACATTACACATCATGTCTTATTCATTTGAGAGAAAAATGATGGGAAAAAAGGAGGAATGCACCAAACCCAAATCGTAACCCATTTCCCGTCCTCTCCCCCATATATCTGTTCATACATTTTATATGTCATAAATTCTAAAACTTTGAACTTGCTGACACAAGAGTTTATTGATGCAGTTTGAAACTTCTCAATAATAACCATGTTGCATGGCAAGAAACACACAGATAAACAAGGCATTTTACCTGCCAAGAAGTTCCTAGGAACTTGAATGAAATAGCCTCTGTATCTGCATTATTAAGCCCTATATTCACAACTCTCAGAATTTGAGAAGTTCTTGAGAAGGAATCCTGGTTATGGGAAAGAAAGCCACTGCTTTTCTTTTTCATGTTTCTTCTAAGTCAGGGCTTCAGATGTACTGGGGAAAACATTACACCCATCTGCGACCTGCAGTCTGTTCTCAGTGACCTGGTAAATGGGTAAGGGGCTCCTTGAGCCCATGCCACAAGAGGAGCCTGCAGTCAGAGTCAGAGAAGTTCAGGACGGCCCGAGAAAGGAAGTGGTTTCTGGTCCTTGGGATTCAAGTAATCATGAAAGGCTTATGGAAGCTCTACAACCACGAGTGGGAGAAAGTCCATTCCCTTCTTCAGTGAGGGATATATAGGAGTCCTCTCTTCTACCCCCTGGTCACCACCTTTGTGATAAATCTTGTCAGTCCTCCAAGGCTTTCCTAAGAATGCTGCCTGCTCCAGGGACCTATGAGAGGCTGACAGCAGAGGTCCACACCCAGGGTAAGCTACCCTACCATCCAGGGTAGCCGTAATGTGGCAGAGTCCTGAGGCCTGGGTGTCAATCCTGGCTCTCTCTCTAAAGCCCTCTGTCATCTGGATCCTACCACTTGGGACTGTTTCTGAGACACAATGAACTTATGAGACTTAAGGTTTTCTTGGGGATCCTGTCAAGCTCTTGGCAAATAAAACTTGTTCAATAAGTAATTTGTTAGAACTTAGGGATCACTGGCCAGAATCTACATTCCACTTGCAACTGGAGGGAGGAAGCCACCTCTGAGTTTGCAGCAAGATTAGGTCATGCTCATCAATTTGATTCATGAACTGGTCACTGAGCAAGGACTAAGGCAGTGTACCAAAGGGTTAGAAGAGTAGGAAGCCACCACCAAAAGGATGGGCAGACTTTCCATAGTCCTACATCTTCTGAATCAAAGTTTCTCTATCCCATGGATAACTAGGGCTGGATAGGCTTGCTGGTTTAGATGGTAAAGAATTTGCCTGCAACTCAGGAGATCCTGGTTTCCCTGGATTGGGAAGATCCTGGGTCGGGAAGATCCTCTGGAGAAGGGAATGGCTATCCACTCAAGTATTCTTGCCTGGAGAATTCCATGGACAGAGGAGCCTGGTGGGCTATATAGTCCATGGGTTGAAAAGAGTTGGACATGACTGAATGACTAACACAGGACACAGATAATTCCATTCTGTGCTTCTTCCAAGGAGGTCTCATTCCTCCCTAAGAAGGATGTGAGAATTCTGACAGGTTTTTCTTATTCATAGTATCAGTTCAGTTCAGTCGCTCAGTTGTACCCAACTCTTTGTGACCCCATGGACTGCAGCACGCCAGGCCTTCCTGTCCATCACCAACTTCCGGAGTTTACTCAAATTCATGTCCATTGAGTAAGTGATGCCATCCAACCATCTCATCCTCTGTTGTCCCCTTTTCCTCCCGCCTTCAATCTTTCCCAGAATCACGGTCTTTTCAAATGAGGCAGTTCTTCTCATCAGGTGGCCAAAGTGTTGGAGTTTCAGCTTCAGCATCAGTCCTTCCAATGAATATTCAGCACTAATTTCCGTATAATGGCATGTTTTTCAAGGAAATTGTGGCATGGCTTTTGCCAGATAAATTTACAAATTCACAAACCTTGTTGTTGAAACACTGGCATTTCAGCAACCCGAATGGAGAAAGTAGGGACCATGACCTTCATGACTGTTTGTTTTTCCAGAATCTGGTCTAAGTTTCTGTCAGAGAATCCATACTTCTCTTCAGAACAAATAGTTCTGTTGGAAGATCAATTCCTGGCAGCAGTTAGAGCATGCAGAGTCTTAGCACTCTGGAAATAGTTTTTTTAATCTAATGGTTGGCACAGGTAAGAGTTTCCTGAGGTTGCTGAAAGCCCCTTGAAAAAAACTGTAGCAACTTGGGATTTCAACAGCTCTTGAGTATAAATTTGTTTACGCCTTGATTTTTATGACACCTGGTGCCCATTAGCCTACAATCAATGCTGACCAGGACTCTTAAAAATAAAGCTCAAAGACCCCTTTGGTCTTTCAATGAAAATACCAGTTAACAGACATTCATCTGCCTATTCTCAGACTTGTACAAATTGATGATATACCTATAAGTGAATCAATCAAACAATAAATATTGTGTAGGAAACACTTTCTTAAAGGAGGAAAACAGAGCAATACACAGGACCAAAGAGACTCTTGCCTTCTTGGAGCTTACTAAAGTAAGCAAGACCAGCATTGAACAGGTAATAATCAATGTATTAAAAATAAAAGCTGTCAATGTGGAAGGCAGCTGGAAATATGTGGCAGAAATTCACTGCTAGAGTATAGGAAAGTCTTCCTAGAGAAAATCTGAGATTTGAAAGTTAAGTGTTAGCCAGGCTGCTAAGCTACTGCTAAGTCACTTCAGTCGTGTCCAACTCTATGCGACCCCATAGACGGCAGCCCACTAGGCTCCTCCATCCCTGGGATTCTCTAGGCAAGAACACCGGAGTGGGTTACCATTTCCTTCTCCAATGCATGAAAGTGAAAAGTGAAAGTGAAGTCACTCAGTCATGTCCGACCTTAACGACCCCATGGACTGCAGCCTTCTAGGCTCCTCTGTCCATGGGATTTTCCTGGCAAGAGTACTGGAATGGGGTGCCATTGCCTTCTCCGAGCCAGGCAGTGAGGAGTGGTTAACAAACAGTTCCCCCCACCCCACCCCCACCCCACCCAGGAGCTTTAATACACATAAAGCATGAAAGTTACATGATCAGATTTTTCTTTATAAAACTGTTACCTTTCTTTGACATTGATATGAATGAGATAATGTAAGAGTGATTACAAGAAGAATAATTAGAAAGCTATTACTCTAACCTACAGGAGACAGGAATGTGGATGTGAATATGGATGTACATATATGGAAGTAAAATGGATATGACTCAAGACTCAGTCAGATACAAGAAACTAATGATGCCATGTCAGTCCTAGGAGGCAGATCAGGGTTCAGCAGTCTGTGCATTATAAGATGAGGTAGCGAGTTCATGGTAATATAGTTAATTTGATTCATATAGTAGATAGTAAAGTTGCTTTATTAATAAATCAGTCCTGAATATTTATTGGAAGGACTGATGCTGAAGCTGAAACTCCAATACTTTGTCCACCTGATGGGAAGAACTGACTCAGGTGGAAAAGACTTGGAAAAGACCCTGGATGCTGGGAAAGATTGAAGGCAGGAGGAGAAAGGGATGACAGAGGATGAGATGGTTGCATGGCATCACCAACTCAATGGATATGAGTTTGAGTAAGCTCTGGGAGATTGTGTGATGGACAGGGAAGCCTGGTGTGCTGCAGTCCATGGGGTCACAAAGAGTTGGAAACAACTGAGTGACTGAACGGAATAAAGCTGCTTAAAACAAAATTTTAAAATTTCCTACAATTTGGGTCAAGAATGACTTGGTCTGGCTTGCTGCTTTAATATTATTATGTGAGTACAGAATCTGCCCCTTAACGATGTATGCATAGTTTTGATGAGTGAATATAGTTAAACACTAAACATGCCAAACATCTGGTTCTAAAATTTCAGAGTGGGTCTAAAACAAATGATTTCCACGTTGAAGGACCTCAGTCAAAAATTAACCTTACATCCATATTTTAAGGATTTCTCTTTTCCTGAGAAACATGAGCAAAATATAGAAATTATTTGTCTCTTTCCTGGATTTTTTTTTTTTTTTAATTTCAATCTTTAGCAAATCCAGAAAGTAGTAGGTTATAGGGCTAAGTACCAGGAATCAGACTTGGACTCAGATCCTATTCATCATTTACTGTGTCAACCTGGGCAAGTCAACTTCTTGGCTTCATTTTCTTTTTATTAATGCAAGTCTATTATTATTTTGAAAGTGATCCTCTAAGTCACCATTTTCCTCCATTTCCTCTCCCAATTCACTTCTCTTTTTTTTAGCATCACCTGTAGGTAGCCTTGGTCACACACGACTGAGGGACTTCACTTTCACTTTTCACTTTCATGCATTGGAGAAGGAAATGGCAACCCACTCCAGTGTTCTTGCCTGGAGAATCCCAGGGACAGGGGAGCCTGGTGGGCTGCCGTCTATGGGGTCGCACAGAGTCAGACACGACTGAAGTGACTTAGCAGTAGCAGTAGGTAGCCTCAAGTACTGAGTTTATTGTTCTCTGGTTCTTCCCCCTGTTACTCAGAATAGGTGTTTTTTTGCTTCTGATCTCTGGTTAGGGTTGCTTGTTAGCAAAAGTTCGCTTCTAATAGAAGCGATATCTAGAGCAATAGGCAGAGAAGGCCATGGCAGCCCACTCCAGTACTCTTGCCTGGAAAATCCCATGGACAGAGGAGCCTGGTAGGCTGCAGTCCATGGGGTCGCTAGGAGTCGGACACGACTGAGGGACTTCACTTTCACTTTTCACTTTCATGCACTGGAGAAGGAAATGTCAACCCATTCCAGTGTTCTTGTCTGGAGAATCCCAGGGACTGGGGAGCCTGGTGGGCTGCCGTCTATGGGGTCGCACAGAGTCGGACACGACTGAAGCGACTTAGCAGCAACAGCAGCAGCAGAGCAATAGGACTGGCTGCCCTATGGAACATTTAAGATACTGCAGGACATATTTTATAACGCTAATGATTAAATCTCAGTCTCAGGCATATGTTTGGGGGTAAGGATGGAGGAGTATCACATGATTTGGAGTTTGTGTGATCTCTTGAATTGCTGTGTGTTCCGCTACTATGCCTGCTACCTGACATGTTGTAGTTGAAAGATAAAAGCTTGAAACTGCAAAGAGTTATTCCTCTTATTTTATAGCCACCTTTTCTCAGTTTCATAACAAGCCAGTACAAATGGGAGGGCTTTATCTGGTATTCTGAAAGATACTTTTGAGCAGGATTAAAGATAAATTTCTATTAAAGGCATGCACACACTTTATATCTTATTACTCCTGCTTTCTTTTCCCCCCTTTAGCTGGCTAAATTAACATTAATCTCTTTTCAGCAAGTTGCATGAAGAAAAATTAGAAAACTTTATAAGCATTTAATTTTTTTGTCTCACAAAGGAAAGGTAATGATAACAAAGCTCCTCTTTTTACAGTAATCATACATTATGCTTCATTCATGGCTCTCAAGAAACTGGTTTCAAGTTACATGAAATTTCATTCTTTATCTGGAAGAAACTTCTTCTGGAAGACTTTTCAAGAATAAAATTTCATGCAACTTGAAATCGAAATCTTATTTTTCTTTATACTTTTATTTTCTTTCTTTGGTGAGGATAATAAAGTTACAAAGAACAATAAAATTTCCATATAATCTACTCATCAGAATGACTCAGATCATCAACACCAGAAATGAAATGTTCTTTATTGAAACTTGATCTCTTCCTTACATACCCACTTCCTAGTTTTGGCTGTTATAAACTCTGGAATGTTTGTTCCAATTCATTATTGTTACACTGTTATACATTTCACAGTATTCACCTTGTTTACAAAAGAAATACGTGTGTACACTCGCTTCATAGCTACATATTTTTTAAGGTAAATTACATGGTTTCTGTGCTCACCACTAGTTTTTCATCAACTATGTCCTGTCTGAATTCTTAATTTCATCCATTTTTAGGCTGAATTTTGGCAGTATTCTTTGGAGTCTTTGCAAGTTTAAAAAGTCTCAATGTTGTTTACATATATGAATTGCAACTTTAATGGATATAAGACTTTCAGATCTTAATATTTTCTTCTCAAAGCTAAATATTCATCTATTGGTATTATTTGGGGAATCTGTGTTATTGTTTTATATTTCATGTTCTATTTGAAATGTCTGATTTTTTCCCCCTTGCTCATACTTAGTTTTCCTTTTTTAGTATTTGGATGTTTGGGCAAATCTTTTTTCTCTAGTTGGATCAAGTCATTAATTTTTTAGGCTGTGTTTAGATGTCAGTTGTTTATTATTAAATTTTTCTGATATAAAGAGTCTTTTCAACCCAAAATTTCTTTCTTCCTATTGGGAGATGGGATTCTGCTATAGTTGTGGATGTTATTTCCATGTTATTTATCCTAATTTTTAAAACGAAAAATAATTTTTATATTGTGTTCTTACTTTGTTCTATATTTTTATCATCTTCTCTTTGATGTTTCTATATCTTTATCCTTTTCCCTCTGAAACCTAAGTGATTATTTTCAAAACAATATTTATCAGAAATTCAATTTTATATAACATAGATTGTATTTTTTATTGATATTATTTTAATCTGCAATGACTTTACTCTTTAAAACTTATCATTAGCTTGGCCAGCTATCATTTTATCTCAAGCCCTTGTTTTATTATTTTCTTTACATTGTACCATATTTTCTTAACTTTTAGAAGGGGGCAAAGCATTTTCTAGCTAAAAATTTAATTCTTATTCCTGAAGTAAATCTTCAGAAGTTTCTTCTTTATCTGGTCCTTTCATGCCATATTATCTCCTTTAATATTGGCAGAATCTCTTCAGAGACTTGATAATGATATTTTTCATTTTTTTGGTTTCCCATTCTTGAATGAGGACAAACTTGTCTGGTCTGGGTAGATGGGCCAAAATTATCTGTGCTAATTCTTTTGGAGTTTTCTTCCTTTTTTTTGGGGGGGGGGGTGCGGGTCTGATTAAGGTCTTTAAAAAAAAAAATCTGGATTTCTGAATGAAAATTAAGAAAAAAATTCTTTATATTACATCTCCAAACTTGGTTGTCTATCGTCACAGAGGAGCTGAGTGGGCACGGGGCACAGAGTTAGTTGCAGGAGGGCAGTTTTTCTCTGCGTGGTTTTCTTTCTTCTTTGGTACCACTGTACTGTGGGCCAGCCTCCTGGCTCTGTCTTTCTCTTGGCCTAACCTGCACTCTAGATACAAAGTGTGGCTATGTCCTTCTGGGTCTCCTTCATGGAGCAGTAGGCTTCTAGTTGAGAAGCTGCTGCTGCTGCTAAGTCGCTTCAGTCGTGTCCGACTCTGTGTGACCCCATAGATGGCAGCCCACCAGGCTCCCCCGTCCCTGGGATTCTCCAGGCAAGAACACTGGAGTGGGTTGCCATTTCCTTCTCCAGTGCATGAGAGTGAAAAGTGAAAGTTGAGAAGCAGCATTCTGATTTATACTAGGGATGCCTCTAGTTTTGAAAGTGTTCCTCCCAAGTCCAGGAGAATTGGCTCACTGACAAGAAGTTCCGTCTTGGGAAAGCACTGGCCTTGCTATTCTCCAGCACGACTACTTTTGATTGCTCTTCACATGCAACCAGCTCTGGGTGAAATGGTCCCCATCTCTCCACAGTCCAGTAACACCTCTAGCTTTCCCCTCTTCAGGTTAGAGGATCCCTCTTCATTTCAGAAAGTGCTGTCCCCTGTTGGAGTCAACTCCTGACTCCACTGAGAAGCTGGATTATGAAAATCTGTAATAGCCCCACAGCATCTGTTGGGTATAGTTGTCATTTTCTCTCAAAGCTCTGTTCCTGGAGACACGGAGTGTTCCTAATCCCTGGTTGTCAGAGGTCCCTACAGAAGCGATGCATGATTGTCCAGTGGGCTCCAGGATTCCACCAAGCCCTCCAAAGTATGACTTTCTGCAATATTCTGCCAGGGCTTCCATCCCCAGGTTTCTTTTACTTGTTCTCTGTAATGTTGCTCCATTCTCTTGGAAGAAGATTTGTGAGTCAGTCTTTGATTTTCCAAATCCACTATATCAAACCCAAATTCCTCAAATTTTGTGGTTAGGGGTTGTCATGGCTCCTTAGTTCCAATGCCAATGACAGTTTTTCCACTTTAAAGATTTTTTCTTTGGTCTTTTTTTGGTTAGAAGCTTCCTTATATTATAATCTTGTTTGGGGTTATAAATTTCCTCATATTATGGTCTTTAAAGAATTCCTACATTCTTCCAGTAAAGTTTCTAAGAAGTTTACTTGATCCAAAGAATTCAGTGCTGTATTTACCAGCTTTATTTAATTTGAGAGTTGAAAGCCTGTTGCATCAGTAATGCAAGTCAGAAGCAACAACTATGGTTGTCTCTTCTGTTTTAGAGATGAAATATCTATAGTCTTATCTAATATCTTATAGAGAGTAAGGTCAGTTGACTGTGCTTTGTAGTGACCTGGCCAACATTCAAGCCCAAGTGTCCTGACACATCTTCCACTCCTCTGTTTTTATTGTTTTTTTTTTTTTTTTTTTAACTTTTTCACTATGATCTTGCCTAATGCCTTTGGCTAAGATCAAACAGGTATATATTCTTGTTGGATCAAATAGGAAAATACCTATTTTGGCAATATATTAGTGAGTATCTTATTCAAAAGGTTTTTAAAATATATAATAAATTAAAAACTTTCATTATATTATTATGTTTAAGAGCATGATGGTCTAATATGAACACAATATGATAGTAAGACCTAAATGGCCTGATGAAGTTTGTACTTTGCTCTCAACTGCTGACTGGTCATAGATTACTCATTACCAAAGGTGGATTTTCTAGACAGCAGTATTCATGTAGAGCAAATTAACTCAGGCTTGATTTCCACATCTGGTGCTACTTAGCTGCCTCCCCTCAGGCTTCTTTACCAGGTGTTCCTGCGTGAAAGCTGAATCTACAGCCATCCAAAGGCACCCTGTGCTTACAGCCATAAATGGAGTTTTCTTTCTAGAGACATCTGCTTGTCTGTCACACTCCCTGTCCTTGTTTTAAACTTCTGTGGTACCTCAACTTGTGGTTTGTTGAGGTACCACACTGCAATTCAAACCTACTTGCTGAGAAAATATTCTGAGATGATGCATTTCATAATTATCTTATTTAATCTTGCAGCATTTAGCCATCATGGGTACTCTTTCTTTCTTAAAACTCAACTCCTCCAGAGAATTCCCTGGCAGTCCAGGGCTTAGGACTTGGCACTTTCACTTCAGGAACCTGGGTTTGTTCTCTGATCAGGGAAATGTGGTCCCCAAACCCATGTGGTATGGCCAAATACACATAGACAAAAACAAAAACCCACAAAACCCCCAAACTCCACTTGTTTGATATTCCTGATATCTTTCAGGTCAGAGAAGAACACAGAATTCTGGAATCATCTACCAGGGTTCATTTCTCCATCAGTTAGCTTTTCTTAAATAATGCTGGGTAACACACAACCACACAGTCTTGATGAATTGCAACAATAAGCGTTTGTTTCTCATATTAGCTGGGATGGCTCTGAGGCTCTCAGATGATTCGGTCCTATGTCTATGCATCAGCTGGGGGTCTGCTGATCTAGACTAGGTTTGCTAGGTGAGGGTACCTCAAGCTACTGGTCCAGCCAGCTTCAGATAAACTCAGATAAGCTCCTTGTATAATCATTCTTAGAAGCAAGCTAAGGAAACCTGCAGGCTGGGAGTGATGCCAGAAACCCAAAGAGCAAGTGGAACCATGGCCCACCTCCGAGGTTCTAGGTTGGAACAGGTACACTCTCATCTCTGCCCATTGTCCTTTGATTATAAAACACAAATGGCTGAGTCCAAGGGTGAGGAGTAGGGGGTCCACCCTGACTCCAGTAGGAGGGGCCCCAAAGTCACATGATGAAAGGTGTAGACACAGGGCATCATGCAGGAGTGGGGTCCATGGTTTAATCTGCTACAGAATTCCAACAGGATTGTTCCCAGTGCTGTGACTGAGGCACATTCCTTACTCTTTTCTAAATCTTGTCTATACTTTCGAGATAATAATAATAATAATCTCTACCACATGAGGTTGTTTTGATGATTAGGATTAAAATACATGTGAAAAGATTAACATACGTTCTAGCACATAGAAATACCAGTAGATGGTAGCGGATGGTGGTGGCATTATTCCCAGTTCTCTTCCCACCTCTCTGAATGCATCCTCTGCAGGCTACTCTTCCCTGGCCTGATCCTCACATATCTGTACTTCCCAGGATTTCAGCCCAAGACCTCTTGTCTTCTCACGCCACATGTGCAGCTGGGTGATATCTTTTATATCCATAGTTATCCATAGCATAAAGCCATGCTGATCATTTATCTCAAACTTCTTCCCCAGACCTCTGTGGAAGTCCTTGGGGCATACGCCCGTGTTCTATCTTCCCTCCTGGTTTCTATTTTCCTACCATTGTACTTT
Organism: Bubalus kerabau; assembly: GCF_029407905.1. NCBI lineage: Eukaryota > Metazoa > Chordata > Mammalia > Artiodactyla > Bovidae > Bubalus > Bubalus kerabau. The sequence continues at coordinate 22,817,870 of NC_073641.1, forward strand.
TCCTGCAGTTAGGGCAGTGCCTTGTGTCCCCAACAACCTGTGTTTAAAGTAGATAGAGTCTAATGGAAGAGACTTCAGGGGCATAAATGAGTCTGTTTGAGCAACTGGTCCCCTCATTTGCCTAGTAGTCACAGAAATAAGCACAATCACTCTTTAGATTCACCCAGCACTGTCTACAACTCCTTTGAATGGGCCAGTTTATCCTCCTAATCCACAGGAAGGCTAGCTTTTTGCATTAGGACTGAACTAAAAATGCTGTCTGCCATATCAGTTAAAAGAAGGATGCTGCAGCCATCAAGTCACACAGTCACACCCCTATGGTGCACCTTGAGGGGACCCAGGATGAGCAGCACAGGATGCTGGCCCCAGATAGCTGAGGTGTACATCAAAGGAGTGATTTTAATGAGCCCAGACTCTTGCACCTTCCTATACATAGAAACGTGCTAAATTCCTTAACTTGAGATATCTGGTTTTCTTTAATTAACAGTAAACTTTTGATATTCCGTCCATCTTGGTCTTTGTTACAAAAACTCCTGTATATCCTGGCTGTGCCCCTTGCCTCTTTGGAGTGGTCCTTTAGAGTTATCTGAGATGCTGCATCTCAGGTTTAAGTCCTGAGTTTTATCCGCCAAGTAAAACATAACACTCATCTTTATGATTGTGCTTTTTTTTTTTTTTTTGGTGGACAGGACTGATGAAAATTCCTCTTAAAATGCAAACATGGCAAGAAGGAGGAGTAAGACAGAAGTCTATTTTACCCACACAATTCATCACCGAAGATTGGTTTACCTGGCTAGCTTAGTTAAGTGATCAGACCAAGGGATAAAGGACAGGTCTGGTGTATTTTGACAAGAGAGGTGGAGCCTGAGAGACCTGGAAAGACCAGGATGGAGGAAGCTATGTGAGTGAGTAGGCACTGGGAACAGTCAGGAATGGAAGAGTTAAGGGCTCAAATAAGCAAATAAATATAATTAATTATAATACATAGTTTCAGGGATTTCCCTGATGGTCCAATGGTTAAGACTCCATGCTTCCACTGCAGGGGGCTTTCAGCTGTTCAGAAAAAAAAAAAAAATTAAGAAGAAGACTAAAATTGAAGCTGAGAGAAGCATTAAGGGATTTAAAAAGGCATTGTTTGTAGAGTCTAAGGAGAAAGGAAATATTTGTTAAAAATTAAAATGAAAACTGATATAGCACAGTCCCAGTTCAGGAATACTCATGGCAAAAATAGAGGCAAGAGAGGGCTGGAGGAGAACAGAGGTGCTTCCAAAGCGTGGCTGTGTGAACCCAAGTTTCCTTACGACAATTGTCTGTGTCTAATGACAAAAGCATAACATGATGTTCTGTCCTTCTAGTGGAGGTTGATGCTGGCTGCCTCAGCTAAGCAGATGGCCCACATGATTGTTGACACAGGTATTTCTTTCCACTCATCAGGTCTGGAAGAGCATTTAGCAGATGTCTTCCATCAATGTGCTCTGTAGAATTCCATCTTATAACCTATTGAAAAAGGAAAAAGGAAATTTCTTCAAAAAAGACACATGGGCACTATCTTTATAACCTAGAGATGGTGGTGTTTTAGTTACTAAGTTGTGTCTGACTCTTGTAACCCCATGGGCTGTAGCCTGCCAGGCTCCTCTGTCCCTGGGATTTCCCAGGCAAGAATACTGGAGTGTGTTGCCATTTCCTTCTCCAGGGGATCTTCCTGACCCAGGGATTGAACCTGGGTCTCCTGCACTGCAGGTGGATTTTTTACCAACCTAGCCACCAGGGAAGCCCCATAATCTCAGGATAAGAAAGAAAATATCTAAAAATATAGAAATCACAAACCATAGATGAAAAGAATAATGATTGACTCCATTAAAATTAGTAACATTTGTAAAATAAAAGAATCATACAACTCACTGTGACTTTTATTATTAGCTTTGGCAGAAGACAGTGTTGTAAAACACTGCTCTGCAAAACTATCTTGGTGTCTTGACTTTACAGACAAACTTGGATTTGAATGAATACAAACTTGAATTACTATGTCGATAATATCTTTACATTTATGAACACAATACAGCTTTTAATTTATATAGGTATCTGTTTATGTTTTTAAATAAAGTTTGATATATTTTTTCATAAACTCTTATATATTTTATTAGATTTATTTATTCCTTGGCATAAAATAACTTTTGTTATTACTGTAAATATTTTAAAATATATTTTCTACTTATTATTGGTATATAAGAATTAAAAATTATATACTGTATAAGTGAAAGTGAAGTCACTCAGTTGTGTCTGACTCTTTGTGACCCCATGGACTATAGCCTACCAGGCTCCTCAGTCTATGGAATTTTCCAGGCAAGAGTACTGGAGTGGGTTGCCATTTCCTTTTCCAGGGGATCTTCCCAACCCAGGGATGGAACCTGGGTCTCCTGCACTGCAGGCAGACGCTTTACCATCTGAGCCACCAGGGAAGCCCTATATACTGTATACATATAGCATTTTTAGTCCTAGTGGTTTCTCTACAGGTTATTTTAGTTTTTTATTTCACAAACATTGTCTGCGAATAATGACAATTTTGTTAACGTCTTTCCATGGTAGTTAATGAGGCTTGCCTCTTTCATATGCATTCTATCTTCCAAAATGATAGCTCCCAATTTTGTTCACCAAAACCACAACTGAATTTCCTAAATTCCTTTGTATTGCAATCAGGGGAGGTGCTGTGGGTACACAGGCTCCCCAGGTGGCTCAGTGGTAAAGAGACAGAAGCAGGAGACATGGGTTCGATCCCTCAGTCAGGAAGATCCCCTGGAGGAGGAAATGGCAATCCACTCCAGTATTCTTGCCTGGAAAAATTCCATGGTAAGAGGAGACTGGCAGGCTACAGTCCATGGAGTCACATAGGGTTGGACATGACTGAGCATGCACGCATGCACACTCTTGGTACATAGTTCTGAAGTAGAAAATTTCTAAGAATTTTTTGGGTGTTTTAAAAGGGACAGGTTAATTTGGCATCTTAACTTTTGCCTTTTACCCTTTGCCTGGAATGTGTATGTGATGCCTAGGAATGCAGCAATTATCTTGTGAACATGAAGACGAAATCTGCACACTGAGGATGACAGAAAAGAAAGATAAGAAATGCCTGATGAAATTTCATAACTCTGTAAAAACTTTTGACCATCTACTTCTAGACCTCTTCTATAAAGTGAGAAAAATAAACCCACATTTGGTTAAGTGCCTACCCAAGGTTTAAAACAGACAGCTGAACAAATATACTTTTAATTTCTTAGCTTTTATTTATTTTATCCTGTTCTAGTGTTTTGTTCTATTTGGTTTTCCTCTTTCTAAACTGGCTCAATTTCAATTACTTCTTAAGATGGATAGTCACTATAACCTTTTCAATGTATTTTAAAAATAAGTTTTCACAGGCAAACAGCGGGTATAATCTTTACAAGGTAAAGGCAGAAGAGATATCATATATTTGTATATGAGTTCATTTATCAATTGAGAATTAAAGCTGGCTGAATATATTTAGTCAGTTTGTACTATTCAAGCCAGTAGGGATTAATTTATTTTTTTAAACAAGAATCAGTAATAAAAAAGTCATAGCCCTTCATCTTCTGTTATGTATATATAAAAATCACATGCACACTTGCTTGGTTATTGATTATCATATAAAAGACAGTAGTGTTAGTTGTTCAGTCATGTCTGATTCTTTGCAACCCCGTGGGCTGCAGCACTCCAGGCTCCTCTGTCCAGGGAATTCTCCAGGCAGGGATACTGGAGTGGGTAGGCATTCCCTTCTCCAGGAGATCTTCCTGTCCCAGGGATCAAACTCAGGTCTCTTGCATTGCAGGCAGATTCTTACCATCTGAGCCACCAAGGAAGCCAAGAGTACAGGTTTTGTATTCTGTCAGCTTTGCTTCAAATCCCTGTGCTGCCGTGTTCAGCTGTGTGCCCTTAGACAAGTCACCTAGCCACCGCTTCCGTGACGATCTCAGAGTCTGTCAGGGAGAATGTGCACACTAAAATATGGTTGAATGTTGAGTTACGGGAATAAGATAAACTAAGGCTGGAGGTTATGACTCTAGGTGTGATCAGAGTGCTGTAGAATAAATAACGTAGGCTTTGGAGCCAAACCAGAGCTAGAACCACTACATTAAAATGATCCCTTAGCCAACAATATTTGACCTTGATTTTTTTAAACTTTTTCTTCTATTTTTTTGTGCCTCTGTTTTTTTATTTTTATTGTGAAGGATAGTTGATTTACAATGTTATGTCAGTCTTAGGTGTCCAGCAAAGTGATTCAGTTCTATACATATATACATATAAATGCATGTACATTATTTTTCATTTTTTTTCATTATAGGTTATTATGAGATATTGAATATAGTTCCCTGTGCTATGAGAGTAGGTCCTTCATTGGTTATCTGTTTTATATGTAGTAGTATGTCTCTATTAATCCCAAACTGCTAATTTATCTCCCACCCCACCCCCTTTTCCCTTTGGTACCCGTAGGTTTTTTCGTTTGTCTGTGAGTCAGTTTCTATTTTGTAAATAAGTTCATTTGTGGCATGTTTTAGATTCCACATATGTAACATTATATGGTGTCTGTCTTCCTCTGTCTTTCTTACTTCCTCCTGTGTCTCAGTCTTAAAAACTAGGCTAACATATGAATTTATTCCGTTGAGGGTTAATCTTGGCTTGCCTTGGGAGATAGTATGTTCTTCAGGGAAAAGCACAGAATTCTAGCTGGAGTCCTTATTAACCAGAACCCCTTACTGATTCTGGAATCTTGGGTAGGTTATAGAGCTCTTCAAACTTCAATTTATTCATGTATGATTTCTAATATTACTTGCTTTAACTAATGTGTAGAATTTTCATGATGATCAAAGAAAATAATTCCCATGCAAGTTTTTTGGAGCACTACTCAAATGTCACAGAGCCTTTAGCTTCATGATAGGTTTATAGGACATTCTCAATAAAAATCAGATGATTGAATTCTGGATCCTTCCTTGGTTTTATGTTAGAGTTAGTTGCTAAAATAATTTATCTTGAAAGTATACAGATGTAGCATCCTGAAATGTCCAATAGGTTTGACCTCTGTGAGTTCTCTATTGTTGCATCATTTTTATTCTACATTGTACTTTCAAGATTCAGGGAATGAGACCTGTAATACTAGAATAACCCACACCCCAGCTCATCAAAGAGGGAAAAAATGTCTTCACCAATTTGTCTCAGCTACATTTCACGGTCCTATTTCTCACGCAGGCTCAACCAACAATTAAAATATCCAGTGGGTACCTGTCTTGTCAGCACCAGCTGACAGCCAGACTGAGCTCTACTATTCTGAACTTGCAAAATATTCTCAGCCCTTAGTTTTCTCATTCATATAACACTGTGAAAACTCCTAAAGTGCATATATTAATGTTAGGCATCATCGCTATTACTCCACCTGTTTGTTCAGTCTCTTGAAAGCTACTGCTCAAATTTGTGATAGAATTTCATACCCAAGGAAATTATTTGCATATGGAATTATCTTTCAAGTAAAGTATTAGTGTCATTGAAGCTTATATCTCATAAACTAGCCTGGGATTCTCCCCAGTCACTCACTGCAGGAAATAACCTGGTGTGGATCTCAAAACTGGGCAAAAATATAACTCCTGTTTCTCACATCTTCCATACCTAGGAGAATTAGAAGCAGAGTTTGGAAAGAGAATTTTAAAGTTATTGATTGTGAATGACTGTTCCTTACAGAGGAAAAGAGATTTTAGATGGCTAATGATTTCAAGTAGGTGATTCTTCACTCTACTATGAACTCCAATCAGAGTTAGTTGAAACCATTACTTTCTATCCATGTATGGATTGTCATATTGCTTCTTTCTTTGTAATGTCTTCTGTCTCTTGCTGTTTTAATTTCCAAATTTCTTGTCTACATACTTATCCATTTACCTGTATGTTACTGCCTGAAAACCTGCTTCCTTTCTGATCTCCTTACATTAAATCCATACATCTCTAATCTGTTTGATATGTTACTATGGATTTTTTTTTTCTTTAAAAAATCTATTTTGTTGTGTCTCTTGAACATTTAAAAATCCTTAGTGGCTCTTTCTGTTTTTATCATGGGAAAGAGAGGGAATGGAGAACCAAAGATGGCTGTGAGGTTTGAGGTACGTGAAGGTAACATTCACTCACACAGGGGTCCTGGGAGAAGGAGACGGGTTTGGGACCCAAGGGAGATCATGAAAGCAGTTGAGTTTAAGGAAACTTGTGCAACACAGAGGAAATAAATGGAAACTCAGATCTGAGGCTCAAGAGAGAAAACTAAGCTGGGAAAAAAACATAGGAGTCATCATGATACTGAGAACTATAAAGTCACAGGATAAATGAAACTGTTCAAGGAAAGTATACAAAGTGAGAAGAAATAGCCCAAGATGTATCTCTGATAATAGAAAATTTTCAATATCTGAAAAAGCTCACATGTGGAAGAAGAATCAATTTAGCATAATTAGGGCCAATAGGAAAAGGCATAAGAAATCAAATTTTATCTCTTTATTTGAGAGAAAAGTGTACTAACTGGATCTGTCAATGGCAGTGAATTCACTATCCTAGGAAGCCCAGAAGCCTGGGCTGCCTCGGGATAGTTTATCACTATGTCACAGAGAGAATACCTCCTCGGAGGAACAATGCTGATCAGAGAGCTTCTCAGGTTCTTTCAGCCCTCAGATTTTGTGGTTCAACATATGTTCCACTCCCCCCACCACCCCCCACCCCCAGTCTGTAAACACCTCGAGCACCAGGATTAGTTCTGAGAACACTGAGAAGTATTGGGCATTTTGATTGCTAGAACTTTGAAAGGCTTTATAATATAAAATTTGCAAATGCTTTTCCAACCATACCTGTTTAAGGAATAGTGGAAAAAATGTGTGCAAATAGGAAGAAGGAGCTAGGACTACTGGTGAAAGAGAGGTGAAGTGGACAAATAGTTGAAGGAGAGAGATAAGTGCTAGTAAAGGGGAATTTGTGGTTGCTTGCTGAAAAAAAATCTGCATTCTAATATAAGCACTGGGAGATATTTGAACAGTATAAAATGCCTTTGTTGTGATAGTCTGTGGGAGTGCCTAACATATTATTAGGAGCAAACAATACACACACACAAATGCTTATAGACAAGCACATAGACTTCTGAGTTTCTCTTTTTCTGCCCTGCAATAGTCTCCTTATCAAAAAGAAGATAGTTATATTAAAAGAGGGTATCCTCCATGATGTTATTTTAAACCAAATACAAATCAAACCACATGTGCACACATACCCTTAAGCTTTAGTGCAAGGCAAAAGGAAATCACATTTTATAGTTAACTAGGGCTTCAGTCTGGAGAAGGCGATGGCACCCCACTCCAGTACTCTTGCCTGGAAAATCCCATGGACGGAGGAGCCTGGTGGGCTGTAGTCCATGGGGTTGCTGAGAGTCGGACACGACTGAGCGACTTCACTTTCATTTTTCACTTTTATGCATTGGAGAAGGAAATGGCAACCCACTCCAGTGTTCTTGCCTGGAGAATCCCAGGGACGGGGGAGCCTGGTGGGCTGCCGTCTATGGGGTCGCACAGGTCGGAGACGACTGACGCGACTTAGCAGCAGCAGCAGGGCTTCAGTCCATGGGGGCACATAGAGTTGAATATAACTGAGTGAGCACACACATGCACAGGAAGCTCTTTTGGCTTTTAGAAGCTGAAAGCATCACAATTGGTCAGTACTTTGGAAAAGAGCAGAGTGCAGTCAATTGGTAAAATAGTTTCTTCAATCAGCACCTTTGGTGACATCTGGTGCCAAAATAAGCAGTTGATTTTTCGTTAAAACCTGTTTTCAAAGGAGTTCCTCTAGTTGCATTAACTGAAGCATGCACCAGCTAAGGCAAATTGCAGTTTAGAAATGTGATTTTTCCTGTTTTTTTCCTATATTTTAAAAGGCCCATGAAACAACGTAATTTCCCTGCAAAATGGCTGCATTTCTTCCCTGTCTTTGTTTTGTTGAAGACAATTATAGTCACTAAAGCAAACACTTATGCCTTAGATCTTTTGGTGCAGAAATAATCCCTTTGAATTGGGTCATTTTGCATGTGTCTGGCAGTCATTTCTAGGGCTCAGCCAGTAGCTCATTTCAAAGGCAAATGATAATTTGCAGATTCCATGCAATGGAACTGAAATTAGTCTTGTATGTCCTAAATATTTTGTACTTTGTCTGCAGCTGCCAAAAATGATCATCTTTTCTTAATACTGAGCTAAATTGGGCTAAATCCAATTTAACAAATCTACCATGATTGCATTTAGATTAATTGTTTAGAGAAATACCACATTGTCTTCTCAGAAAACTGGGCACCGACAGATCATGGATCCCAACCCTTCTCTGTACCGTAGCTGTAGTTGCAAAATGACTGGGAAGGAAGTAGATTTCCTATGGAGGAAGAGGCAGTCTTTCTTGCTTCATGGGCCTGGGCTGTGAGCACAGGATATTCCTGGTAAATAGACTGTCATTTCAAAATGCATGCAAATTTTGACTGGTGGTGACAGGCAAGACTGTCAGATGACTGCTTATAAATCAATTCCTTAGAATGAGAAGATCCTCAAAATCACTGACTTGGTCCCAAAGAAAAACTGGAACCTGTTCCCACCCCCTCCATTGACCCCAACAAACAATAAACAAGAAGTACCACCATCTTCTGCTGCTACTGCTGCTGCTAAGTTGCTTCAGTCATGTCCAACTCGGTGCGACCCCATAGACGGCAGCCCACCAGGCTCCCCCGTCCCTGGGATTCTCCAGGCAAGAACACTGGAGTGGGTTGCTGTTTCCTTCTTCAATGCATGTAAGTGAAAAGTGAAAGTGAAGTTGCTTAGTCATGTCTGCAGCCCCATGGACTGCAGCCTACCAGGCTCCTCTGCCCATGGGATTTTCCAGGCAAGAGTACTGGAGTGGAGTGCCATCGCCTTCTCCAACCACCATCTTCAACGAATTTCAATTCCAATAATAGTAATAAAGAGCCAATATGAAATGATGCTTACCTTGTATCAGGTACTAGTCTAAGGACTCTGTATGTGCAAACATATTTAATCCCCACCAAGCCTAATAACTAGCTTACATGTGGGGATACTGAGGCTCAGAGTAGTTAAGGAAATGGCTCAAGTTCATGCAGCTGTTAACCTGGGGAGTTAGGATCTGAACCAAGGCAGCAGAACTCCAGTATCCTAGCTCTTGACCACTTTATTAAAGTTACTTCCATTTTTTGGTGTCTAATAATTCTCACTATTGAGAAATCGTTGTTTAAATCTTTTTTCAAGCATTTCTATTATTATTCAGGCTGTTTTCTTGTGGGCATATTTTTACCTCCCCGATCTGCTTTTCTCTTTCCTGTTTTCTATCCTCCATTTGGTCTTCTATCAATGATTATGCACTAAGTACTTTTCTATGCACAGTTCCCTAACAGACACAGTTTTAAAAGAAGCAAGCTTTGCACACATGCTCCATGTTAGTTCTTTGACAATTAACTCTAGTAACATAATATTCATATTATATGTCATATATTTATAGAGTATTTACATGGTATGAACTTACTTTGAATATATTTTTTACTTCTTCTAAAAAAAAAAATCTTAATTTTATACTTCCTGATCTTTTCCCCCTACCCAACCCCCCTCCAACAATGGAGCCCCACTGCCTTATTTTAACTCCTGGTTAATTTCTTGAGTGCTTACCAAGTGTTGTGGATTGTTGTTTTCAGGTCTAATGAATATAAGCACTTCAATTTATCTTTAAGAATTTTACTTTCCTCATTTCCTTTTAAAAACAGTCTCTAAAATCTTAAGTTCATCTAGACACCAAGTCACATTTCTTATAGGTTTCTGCTCCATCCCCACTGCCACTTTTGAAGAACTGACCCAAGTCACTCCTTGTCTGAACAACTGCAACAAACAATAACTAGCTGCCTTACCTCTCTCTAGTTGTATTACTTTAAACCCATTTTCTACCCAGATATTATAGGAGTTTCTCAAAAATACCAATTTGTCTTTATCAGGTTCTAGCCTAAAACCCTTCAGCAGTTCCCTAGTGCTTATCGGGTAAAGCCTCCAATCCTTTCCAGGGATCTTCCGGGTATATTCCCAGACTTGCATCCTCTGTACAGGCCCTGAGACCTTCCTTGCTGTCTCTTTGCTCATGCTTTCTCTCCATCTGAGCAATTTCCCTTCTTCTTCACCGAATTAACTGCCTGTCACCTTTGCAGAGGTAGCTCCCAGGATATTTCCTCTAGGATGCTTTGGGTCTCTTCCCTAAAGAATCTTAACTGCAGACCTCTCCCACTGGATCAGCTATTTCTTTATTTAAAAAAAAAAAAAACACCTTTTAATTTTATATTGGAGAATAGCTGAATAACAATGTGATAATTTCAGGTGGATAGCAAAGGGACTCAGCCATACATATACATGTATCCATTCTCCCCCAAACTTCCCTCCCACCCAGGCTGCCACATGACATTGAGCAGCATTCCCTGTGCTACAAAGTAGGTGCTTGTGGATTATCCATTTTAAACATAGCAGTGTGTACATCTCATGGGCCAGCTATTTCTTTCTGTGTTTTACCCAATCACACATTTATCACCTGGACTCGAATGATCTGTGTCTTTATCTGTATCCTCCACTATATTAACTTTTAGTCAACTTTCTATCCATTAGGTCGTTTTCATATTCAAGTGCTTAGCTCAGAGGGGTTGTAATAAGTATTTGTGGGAACTGATGTTTCCCCATATTCTTCAATAAAGGAGGAGAACAAGAGTAGACACCACAGTTCTAGCAAGGATTGATTATTTTGTGAAGTGAAAGGAAGATTGTTGGAGTCGCATAGACTCTGTTCCTTTATTGCACATTTTAAAACTTAACTTTCTTTACCATTACTGTCACAGGACTAAATCTCCCAAGAAAAGATAACAAAATGATGATGTTAAAGCCTCATTCTATTTAAATTTAAATTTCCTTTTGCCAGAAAGTGTCAGAGCTGATGATAGAATCAGAGACCTAACTTTTGCTCTCTTGCTGAGCTTAAGGGAGTCACAAGTAGGTCAAGTGTCTTACTCCCTGAGTCAATGGCTCTGCCTGAAATAGAATGCAGATGGATAAACTGCTTCTCTCAAGCACTGCTCAGACAAAGCCGGCATTTCAATATAAGACCAAGCATTTCAATATAAGACCAAACAAAGCTAGAAATCAACAAAGATGCCAATCCTGTTCAGAAAAAAACATTTGTGACAAGGGTTTATGATGAGGTGAGGATATGGATGTATTCCAAGTAGATTTCAAAGAAAGCGATGCGTTACCAATACTAGGGAAAATAATTCAGTTATGCAGGTTTGGCCTAAAGGAATAAACTTTGTCCATAAATATGACTTAATTAATCTTCTGCAAAAATGCTGCTGGCATTCAGTTGTCAATATTTAAAAGTAATATTTTATGTGATGCTTTTTAAATGGCATGACTAAGGAATGGCTGTGAGGAAAATTCAGTTCTCGAGGAGCAAATAAAACAAGTTGGCCTTGCATAATCTGGTTGCCTCCCTCTCTTTCATCCCTAATTCTTATCACTCCTGGCCCAAACCTCTAGATATCAGCCACAATATGCTATATCTTGTCCCTATGCCCTTGTTGTTGTTATTCAGTCGCTCAGTCATGTCTGACTCTTTGCAATCCCATGGACTGCAGCACGCCAGGCTTTCCTGTCCTTCACCGTCTCCTGGAGCTTGCTCAAACTCATGTCCATCGAGTTGGTGATGCCATTCAACCATCTCACCCTCTGTTGGCCCTTTGTCTATGGCCAAGCACATCCTATTCCCCAAATTTTGTCTGTCCTTGTCCATCTTCTGTGCTCTCATTATATCCCTTGCAGCCCATTATTACCATACTTACTGTGTCTGAAAAGATTTTATTTTGTTTACTTTTTGCTCTTGTGGTTGTTCAGTTGCTAAGTTGTGTCTGACTCTATGCGACCCCATGAACTGCAGTATGCCAGGCTTCCTTGTCCTTCACTATCTCCTGGAGCTTGCTCAAACTCATGTCCATTGAGTTGATGATGTCATCCAGCCATCTCATCCTCTGTCACCCCCTCCTCCTCCTGCCCTCAGTCTTTCCCAGCATCCAGACCACCTTACATGCTACCTTACGTGTATGCAGGTTTCTCAAGAGGCAGGTAAGGTGGTCTGTTATTCCCATCTGTTTAAGAATTTTCCACAGTTTGTTGTGATCCACACAGTCAAAAGCTTTAGCGTAACCAATGAAGCAGATGTTTTTTTGGGAATTACTTTTTATATGATCCAACAGATGTTGGCAATTTGATCTCTGGTTCCTCTGCCTTTTCTAAATCCAGCTTGTACATCTGAAAGTTCTCCTTTCATACTGTTGAAGTCTAGTTTGAAGGATTTTGAGCATTACCTTGCTAGCATGAGTATTGAAGTATAGTTAATTTATGATGCTGTGCTAGTTTCAGACATATAGACTGATTTAGTGATAATATATATGTGTGTGTGTATATATATATATATATATACATTATATAAATTCTATTTTCAGATTCTTTTCCATTATAGGTTATTATAAGATATTGAGTATAGTTCCCTGTGCTATACAGTATGTTTTTGTTGATTATCTATTTTATATATCGTAGTGTGTGTTTGTTAAACTCAAACTCTGAATGCATCCCTTTCCCCTTTGGTAACCATAAGTTTGTTTTCTATGTCTGTGAGTCTATTTCTGTTTTGTATATAAGTTCATATGTATCATATGTTAGATTCCATATGTAAGTGGTATCGTATGGTATTTGTCTTGTTCTGTCTGACGTACTTCACTTAGTATGATAACCTCTATGTCCATCCATGTTGCTGCAAGTGGCCTTATTTCATTCATTTTTATGGCTGAGTAATATTCCATTGTATATTTATATACCACATCTTCTTTATCTATTCATCTGTCAAACAGTTAGGTTGCTTTTATGTCTTGGTTATAAATAGTGCTTCAATGAACATAAGGGTACATGTATCTTTGAATTCTAGTTTTCTCCATATATATGCCCTGGAGTCAGATTGCAGGATCATAAGGTAACTCTACATTTAGGTTTTTAACAAACCTCCATACTGTTTTCCATAGTGGCTGCACCAATTTTTATCCCCACCAACAGTACTCTGTCCAGTATTTGGGGCTTCCCTGGTGGCTCAGAAGGTAAAGGATATGCCTGCAATACAGGAGACCCAGGTTCAATCCCTGATTTGGGAAGATGCCTTGGAGAAGGGAATGGCAACCCACTCTAGTATTCTTGCCTGGAGAATTCCATGGACAGAGGAGCCTGTCAGACTACAGTCCATGGGGTTGTAAAGAGTCAGACACAACTGAGCAACTAAAACACACACAGACTTTTTAATGATGGCCTTTCTGACTGGTGATTTTTGATTTTCACAACTGGGTGGGCAGGAGGGCCTTGTGCTATTGGCGTCTCATGGGTAGAAGTGAGGGATGCTGCTGAATATTCTACAATGTACAGGTCCAATAAAACAACTCACTAAAGCTGATGTTGATAAACTCCAGTTCAGAATATTTGCTACATCAAATAAGCTGAGCTAATGTTTAAGGGAAAAGGAAGGATCTATTTAACCAAAAAGTGTGTTTTTAGCCATTTCAAAACTATAATGCTAACATTTTTTAAAGTGATTCTTAATTATAAGAATCATTTATAAGGTCTGTTTAGGTTATGACAATTCAGTAAACCCAAGTTTGCAAAAAAAATTTTAAGAAAAAAATCTAGATCAGCTTGATTTTATATATTATTTATATAATACTTAAAAAAAACTCAGTTTGATGACTGAGTCTGATATATATATATATATATATATATATATATATTTAATTTTATTTTTGGCTATGCTGGGTCTTTGTTGCTGCATGCAGGCTTTTAGTTGTGGAGAGGGGGGACTACTAGATGGGGTGCTCAGGCTTCTCATTGCGGTGGCTTCTCTTGTCGTGTAGCGCAGGTCCTAAGGCACACAGGCTTCAGTCGTTGCAGCACACAGGCTCGGTAGTTGTGGCTTATGGGCTCTAGAGCACAGGCTCAGTAGTTGTGGTACACAGACTTAGCTGTTTCGTGTCATGTGGACCAGGGATCTGTCTTTCTGGACCAGGGATCAAACATGTCCCCTGCATTGGCAGGCGTATTCTTACCCACTGTACCACCAGGGAAGTACCAATATTTTTTTCCGAGAAGAAAAATGTTAGATTCTAGGAGGACTACACCTGCTAATTACACATTCAATTTGGATAGGATCTGAATTTTTCTAAGGGTTCAAAATATGGCATTTTGCTTTTTTGATAGGTGAAGCTCATTGTTAAAGGAATTTAGTTCAGTTTGTGTATATACTCTAGGAAGCATTCCTAACACCTTCCACTGGTCTAGGCCAAGGAATGTGGTACATCTGGAATAACTCCCCTCAAAGGAGGAATTCCTTTGCCATTGTATCTCTTTCTTTTCTTCTTCTTCTTTTTTAATCTTTTGAGTTGTTCTTTTGGCTATTGTGAACAGTACTGCTATGAACATTTGTGTACAAGTTTTGTCTGAACACCTGTTTTCAGTTCTTTGGGGTTTATACCTAGGAGTGCAGTTGGTGGATAATATGTTTCTTTTAACTGAAGTATAGTTGATTTACAATGTTATATTAGTTTCAGGTGTACAACATATTGATTCAATATTTTTATAGGTTACTTTATTTAAAGTTGTTATAAAATACTGTCTGTATTCCCTGAGCTGTATATTACATCCTTGTATCTAATTGATTTCATACCTAGCAGTTCATACCTCAATCTCTTTTCTTTATCTTGCCTATCCCCCAACCCTCTTCCCCCTGGAAACTACTAGTTTGTTCTCTGTGTGTCTGTTTCTGGTTTGTTAATATACATTCGTTTTATTTTTCAGATTCCACATATAAGTGAAAACATATAATATTTGTTTTTCTCTGTTTGACTTACTTCACTAAGCCTAATACTCTCCAGGTCCATCCATGTTGTTGCAAATGCCAAAATTTCATTATAACTGAGTAGTAGTATTCTATTCAATACTACTATTATATATATATACATATATATATATATATGTATATATATATTCACACATTTTGCCTATTGTAAATAATGCTGCTATGAATATATGAACATTGGGGTGCATTTTTTCAAATTTGTGTTTTTATCTTCTTTTAGACTTATACCTAAGAGTGGAGTTGCTGGATCATATGGTAGTTCTATTTTTAGTTTTTTGAGACCTCCATACTATTTTCCATAGTGGCTACACTAATTTACCTTCTTATCAACAGTGAACTAGGCTTCCCTTTTCCCCACATCCTTGCCAACATTTATGATTTGTTGTCTTTTTTTGTATTTCTCTGTTCTTGTTTCATCTCACCTGGGAAAATGGACTCTGTTCTCCTATGTAGAAGCAATACAGGATAAAACCTATCACTGTTCTATCACAGCTCAAACTGACTAAGTTCTTTGTTATTATGGGCAGGGAACATATTCAGGATGGACTTGGCCTATTGTACAAATCAGACGTAAGGAATATGTTTAGTTCTGCATATGCTGGTTCTAATCTTCAAATCTGCAGCTATCTTAAAAAAATTCTTCCAGATTTATAAATTAGAACATTATAAAAACTATCTTGCATAGTTATATACCCAACAGAAAGAAAACTCACTATATAGAAAATTTGAGAGTCAATGCCTCTCCAAATTGAAATGCTCTTGAGCGATTATGGAGGGCTTTCCATCTTGCATGCTTATTTAAGATGAAAGAGGAGAAAGGAAAGTTTACAGCAAACTTCCTAGCTAGAATCCTGGTTTTAAAAGCCCTTTAAGAGCATTTAATGTCTATGCTTCTATGAAATAGCCTCTCAGTACACAGGCAAAAGAACTCTTTATACTGTCCCTTCTTGGATTCTTAAGCCCCTTCAGGCTACAAGGGCATTAGTGAATATCTAATAGTTCTGCTTCGTCACTTAGGGAATGGAAAATCCCACAGGCATTAACAGTGCCAAGCCAGGGTGGATGTGGAGGGTGGGGTTACTTGAGGTTGTGTGGGGAAGGGAGAGGCCCAAGATTCTGAGATGTGTTAAAGCAGAATTACCCATCTTGTCCTTTCTGCTTCTTCCATTCTTACTTACAAAGAGCCATGTCTTGATCTGGCCGGAATGTAAAAGCCAGTCTGAAAGATTATGCTCTGATAAAAGAGGAGGGAGGAGGTGGGGAGATTTGGCCCCATTTGCAACTCAAGATTTTTCTCTAGGGGGAAGGCAAGAGAGTGCTGAATCTATTTTCCTTCTTTATTAAACATCAGCTACCCAAATGAAATTGGCTTGTCTAAAATTCGCTGTTGGCATAAAACTTTCAAGTTCTAGTTATCATAGCTGGTGATGGGGTAAAAGTAGAAGAGAAATTCTAGAAAAATCATCCAGTCTAGTTAATATTATAATAAAGCTCTAGCAATAGAAAAGAGCAAGTGCATGCAAATGAAATTACCTTAGTAGCAAAAGATAGAAATATAGTTTTGAAATTTAATTTTGTGTTAAGAAAAGTGATAGCCCAGTCCAGTGATGGTATCACTAAGGTGAATGAGATTCCTGGAATGATGTGAGGACTTTTTCTCTCTCTTTCCAATAGAGAAACCTAGATTAGTTTTTCTATACTCCACTCAGTATAGCCATTCTAGATAGGAGTTTCTATTTCAAAATAAATCACTGTACAAGATATCTTGCTGATATGGCTGTTAATAGGAGAGCATTTCATTTTAATATTTCCCAGTAGAAGAAGGCATGCCGTCTTTTCCAAGAATGCATGGTGAAGGTATTTGGGCCTTACATTACTGTTCAGTACCCTTAGGCAGAAATATGACAGATTTGCACTCTATTGCTGCCCTTTTTTAACAATGCATGCGTCATCTAAAGGAATGAGTGAGTCTGGATCATACCACCTTCAATCTTCTTGTGGGCTGTGCATTCTTGGTTTTATACTCACCCAGTCAGGCTGAAGTCATGACCTTTACGTGTTAGGAGGAAAGAACACCTGGATAGTGGCCGATGATAATCTACCTTATCTACTCAACTAAATTCCATGTAATATCCAACAACATATACTCCATCCTCCACAGTTTGACCAGGCTTTGGAGCTATTAAACTGTTTCATGTTCTTTACTTTGAAAGTAGTGTTGATGTGCAAGATTTGTATCTAAGATTTTTCTCTGGGCAGTTGGTCAACTCTGCATATAAGGAATTAGAGTGAATTGAAGTGTACCTTCTTGAAATTAATTTTTAATTCTTTATATTTAGCATATTATATATGAATAGAGTGATCATATAATTTATTATGGGGGCTTCCCAGGTGGTGCAGGTGGTAAAGAACTCGCTTGCCAATGCAGGAGACCTAAGATATGCGGGTTCGATCCTTGGGTCAGGAAGATCCCCTGGAGGAGGGCATGGCAACCCACTCCAGTATTCTTGCCTGGAGAATCCCATGGACAGAGGAGCCTGGCGGGCTACAGTTCACAGGACCACAAAGAGTCGGATACAACTGAAGTGACTTAGCACGCAGCATGCACATAATTATGGTATTAGGAAACTTTTGTCTGGGAAAATGGTCAAGGAGAAGGAATACTTTGACAACAAACACGCAGTGAGATGGCCCCAGGCAAATTGAAACTATAGGTCATCTTACATATGGGCAGAGGGCCTGGGAGCAAGGGACTGGACTCCAGACATGTATTTTAAATGAAGGGTATGACAGAGAACTGCATCTTCTCCTCAACAAAGGTACAGAGTGTTTTTTTAAATGAAATCTATGCCTATGAATTGTCCTAGTTGTTTGGTCCAAGAAAGAATGAA
Organism: Bubalus kerabau; assembly: GCF_029407905.1. NCBI lineage: Eukaryota > Metazoa > Chordata > Mammalia > Artiodactyla > Bovidae > Bubalus > Bubalus kerabau. The sequence continues at coordinate 22,835,800 of NC_073641.1, forward strand.
AGCCAGAAAGAAGTAGAACCTGTAGGAAGTTGGCTGACCTCCCAGATCATGGGAGATCTCTGGAGGTATAAGAAAGGTCTCTGCTAGCATTTGATTTCAGTTAGCTTAACGGAGAAAGCTGAATTTTGAAAGATGGGGCTGAAGAAATAGATTCTCTCTCATGGTTCAAAGAACATATCACTAGTTCATCTTTAACACCAAAAGAAAAGTGAGATTATAATCTTGTCATTTTCACCAACATCAACCATGGTGTTATGAGTGAATTCTCCCATTCCTTTCTCCTTTTTCTTTTCACAGGACTTTAAGATGTATCACTGATTTTAAAACACCTATAAAACTTACTCTACACCTATTATACCCTATGATAATGAAATTCTTAGCAGCATTAGGACTTTACTGTGAGTGCTTAAATATACATGTGTTTTTACCGGCTTTTTCTATTTTGTTAAACTCATTGGCTACTTGGTGGGTTGGAGCTGTTTCACTGACTTAATTTGGAATTTGACAGTTTCTCTCTAATGTTAGCTAGAAGCCATTTGGCATTGATCATTCCCCTGGCAATAATCCTAACTAGAATTTGAGTGGGTCATGTCATGTCAACTTTGCCAAGCTTTGGAGATCTTGTGCTCTGATGTGACTGATCGGTGGTTCCACTGCCTTCTTCCAAATGGCCTGACAGATGACAACCTTCTGCACTTAATAACTTCTCATTTCTCTGCTGGAATAATTTTTAAGGTATTTCAAATGGCAATTGGTGAATAATTTTGATTGAAATTTATTCACAGGTAGTACTACAATTGTTAAGTATTACTACAAATATCTCAATAGAGGTGATTTTACACGGGCAGGTACCTTTTTACATAATTAAGTTTGCACATGTTCAGGTAGTTATCACAAAGCATAAATTATGCTTCTAGGGGCTGGCAAGTGGCTTTTCATTTAATTATGCAGTGAATACCTGATTTCAAAAAAAATCTTAAAATGTTCACAAAATATGCCCATAAAGCAGGAAACTATGGTCGTGTATTTGTCTGGTTAGCTTTGCATAGGAAATAAAAGCCAGTGAAACAACCAAATGGCTAGAATTTTCATAGTGACAAAATAGACAAGATAACAAAATAAGCCTTCACTTATACTTTGGTTGTTTTTATCCTGCTTTTTAGAACATGGAATAATTTCAGGTGATTACACATTTTACTTTTAAGAAGCTGGACTATATGGTTATGACTTTGTAAGGTAGTCAAATCAGTTTTAAAATGGTATATTAACAACAGCAACAATGGATAACATATGAACTACAAACAGTAATGACACATGGATCTAGGGATAGTGTGAAGCATGTGGTGGGGCCTCATGACCTGATGAAGAGGATGGCTAGATCTGCTCAGGATCATCACCCTTTCTTCTCCCAAATGATGATATCAATTTGCTTCTCATTATCTTTAAGAGACTCTGCAAATCCTTTTTTAAGAGTTATGCCGAGAGCATCCTCCCTGTTTGCAGAGCCTGTGTGTTGCGTTCTGCAGGCTTACCCTCCACCTGCTGTATCGATGTATCTTTGCGTATTTTACAAACTTAGAATGGCATTTGGGCTGCTTGGCTTCAAACCTCGCTTGGTGATTATGACAACAGAGTTGCTGCTGGAGAACTAGTGGGAGCTTCTTGTTTGCAGCTGAGTAGGAGGTAGCACCTGCTGGGAAGGACAGTGAGGGACAGCGAGGACAAGGAGGCACTCCCCCACATTTCTATTTCTAATGAGTCTTCTTCATGCTGCAGAGCCTATTACTGCAGAATACTCTGCCTTGTTCATGCTCCGCTACTATTTACTGGATGTTTTAAGAGGCGGCAACTCAGCATTGCCAAAAAAATGTGGCCACCTATTTAAAAATCAACTGTCTCTGAGTGATTGCATGACATCTATCATCTGGAACATATATGCTCCTGTATATTAAGAATGTACTCAAATATATCAGGTCCAAATGTGCCAAGAACAGACACCATAGGATAAAGATGTCCCATGACAGTTGTAGTGTCTTAGCCTGTCGCGTGTCTCAACAAGAGCAACCTTGAGGCTGCCTGTAGATTCAGAAGCTAGATGGCATCTCAGGGAGGTTGGGTACACAGGTCAAGCTGAAGAGTGGGTGTGTCTGAATAGGAATGAACACAGCAAAATCTTTGTATCTAAAAATGAAATAAAAATGGAAGATTAAATAGAACTGAAATAAAGGCCCTCCTCCTGTGAGGCTAGAGTTCACTAGACAGAGAGAGGGCTCAACATAGAGTGATGGGCTGGTCAGAGACAGAGCAAAAACAGCCCCCTGAACGATGGAAGAGGTGGAGGGTCAGTTTGATGCGGGTCCTTAATGGTGTAATTTAAGTTCACCATATGAACAAAAGCTTATGAAACGCCCAGAATTGTGTGGAGTCATAAAAACATGCACACACACACGTCCCAGCTTCGAGCAGTCTCGCTTATCATTCTTTAAAAACACTTTAGAGGCTGAAAGTCTTAGCAGTTGGAAAAGTGCTGTGTGCACCATTTGCACACAGCACTCACCAGAGCTGTCTGTCACTGACTGGATGTCCATCCAGATACATGCATTCTTCACGGGATTCTTGTTGATGCTACAACGAACCGCACCATATCCCCACGCCTGTGGAATGCATTTGCCACTTCTGCTTTTACAGATGAAGATAACGACCCCTGAGGAGTGATGTGCCAGTTAAAACCTGAGGGGAAAATGGTAATTGGAATCCAAGACCTGACTTGATTTGCTTTGGCCCTGCCTGCTGTTTTGGGCTGTGCTATTCACAGCTCTCACACTTCACTTCCAGGATCTAGTGAATCTTGATATCGAAGTCTATAGAAACTTCAGGAAAGAAGACCTTTTTAGTTTATTTTTAGAGATTTACTGCAGATGAAAGACCAGCACCAGATGTGTTTTCTGAGTTGGCAGACCACTGCCTGCAGGCAGGTGCTTTTGTAGTCTCGGTCACTCTGTTCATGTTTTTTTCTGTTTCCTCCCTTCCTTGCTTTGTTCCTTTCCCCAAATTAAACCTAGACATGACATACGCTGATGAGAACAGGAGGAGGAGGAAAAGGAAATGCCTTTGATGCTTTTCCCTTGGAAGGTCTCATCCACGTGAAGCTCTCACTCCACTGGGGTTGGAAGGTCTACGAAATAGCCTTTTTGGGAAGGCTGGTCCCCAGGGAGGCATCTACTGGCTTCTCTGGTAGTCACTGGACAGGCCACATCACTGTGGTGCTGCAAATGAACATGCCCTGCCCCTAACAGAGAGAAGCTCACAGCGTGGGATAGAAGTGTTGGTGAGGAGATGGAGCTGAAGGAGCTCACTGAGAAAGAGGAGTGAGAATGCAGGGCCTACTTTTCTGCAGCGAGGAGTAATACTGGAAGCCTGGGGCAGGCTGCTTTGGGGTGGGGTGAGCTGGGGGAGTGTCTGGATGCTAAGACACTCATCCTGCTGCTCTGCACTTGTCCACCCAGAACCTGCCTTTTGTTTAAATGGGAGTGTGCTGGGTTTTATATTGAATGGCTTCTACTTCCTCCATTGCTTTGAATGGATATCATCTTACATTTTCCCCCAGGGTAGCTTCTGGTGCTCTCTTGGCATGATTATCTTAATTTCACACTGATTCTAAACCCAAAGTAGGAAATGTTTTAGGCTTTATTAGTTTTAAAAAGCCTCTTTTTAACATCCTGTATGTTTCAAGATGCCTTTGTTTTTTTGTGGGTAGCCAGAGCATTTAGAGAAGAAAAGAAAGTTGTAGCTGGCTGTGTTAGCTGGTACCATCACATTATTAGACAAAATCATAATTAAAACACTTACTCCAACACTATACTCTGTGCTTTGATTTGTGCACTAACATGTAGTTAATCTATTGGCTCCCAACACATGCATGATTAAAATGATCATCACTCTTTTCAGTATGAGAAAGTGACGTAAGTTAGATATTGCAGAGAATTTGCAAAGGATAATCAAACAGAAGCTTATAAAATGGTTAAAAGATTTAAAAGAAAGAATCACTAAAAAATGGTATGATTAGAAAAAAGAGAGGAAGCAACATATTTAAAAAACTCAGTATGCTTTTCAAATTATAGACTTTGAAAGGTCACAGTGGAATTTAACAGGCTTGTGTTGAATACTAATGCATTATGCTGGTTGGTTTTCCAGCTGGAAAAGAGTTGGTTCATTTTGCAGTTCTGAGATGAAGTAGCTGGAAGCCAGCCCCATGAGCATGCATGAGTGTGTGCAGACAAGTTTTACTGGTATGGGCATTGTTGTGATAGCCTACATAAGGTGTATCAACAGATGAAGGAGCAAGTAATTGACAGCAACAAAACAAAGCCAGACCAATCCCTGGAATCATGTCTGTCCACAAGAACTTTTCAAAGGGCTGATATGCTGGGGTTTTCATTACTGGCCAGAGGGTGATGGTACTGGCAGTTTTACCCATCTCAGTGTTATTCATGTAAGACACTCAGGGTTACCTTGTGGTAAAATATTACAGAATAATTGCCCTAAAGAGAGTGCATTCCTAAAGTCAGACCCTGTTTCAGAAGGAATTAGTGAGATCCACTAATAAAAATAAGTGTTTGATTCTTAATTTCTTCTTACCAAAGAGCAGTGTCCAATAGAACCAGGGTTTACATTCTGTTTGTACTACTCAGAGTAACCTTGAGGAAATCCCTTAACCTCTCTGAGCCTCAGTTTTTCTCACCCATAAATGAAAATAGTGATAGCATTTCACACAATCATTGTGAACTTAGAATTTTAGATGCATGACCCATGCTTAATATAATATTTTAAGAAAGCTTATAAGCAACCTCTAAGTGAGGTCTGTGAATTTGACTCCATAGACATTAACTGCGCACCTATCACTATTGTGAGGTAGTGAAAAAAGATTTTGGACAGAAAGATGAATTATACATAGATTCCACTTTCAAGGAGCTTGCAGTCTAGTGCAGTGGAAGAATGATGCATGGTCTCGATATGGTTGATGACAAAAGTGAAGTACAAGCAAAGTGGTACTGGATGATCGATCAGGGAGCAATAGATTCTGATGGGTGGGACTGGAGACTTCACTGGGGAGCTGGCATTTGAAGTGATGCATGACTAATGGGTGTGTATTTTTCCCTAGTTCAATTTGTCAGCTCAATTTATTCCTGATCAGTTTGTCATGATAATTACAATGGCAGTGAATGGCACACCCTGGCCTAGGTGTCTGATTTGGGACATAGAAATCATATTCCTTCTTCCATATATTTTGTCTACTTCATCATCACCAATTGTATTGATTATCCATGAAGTAATATGGGCTTGAAGAGGGAAGATGTTCTGCAAAGTCATTTTGGGGGGATATGAAAGAAAAGGAACAAGAAAAGATTTTCCATTTCATCCAAGATTCACCACTACCTAGCAACTAAACACTCAAAGACAATAACTTGAAGGGTGTTTTAAAAAGAAAATTAATTGAAAGGCAAGGTCAGTCAGTTCAGTTCAGTTCAGTTGCTTAGTCATGTCTAACTCTTTGCGACCCCATGAATCGCAGCACACCAGGCCTCCCTGTCCATCACCAACACCGGAGTTCACCCAGACTCATGTGCATCAAGTCGGTGATGCCATCCAGCCATCTCATCCTCTGTTGTCCCCTTCTCCTCCTGCCCCCAATCCCTCCCAGCATCAGGGTCTTTTCCAATGAGTCAACTCTTCACATGAGGTGGCCAAAGTATTGGAGTTTCAGCCTCAGGCAAGGTGGTAAGTAATAATAGCTAATGTCTACAGAATTCTATGTGGCAGTTGCTTTTTTAAACAATTTAAGTATATAAATTTATCTATTTGTTTATCTATTTATTTATAACATCCTTGTGAGTTAGATATCATTATGCTGCCCATATCATAGCTCAGGAAACTGAATTAAGAAAAAGTTCAATAAACTGTTCCTGAGACCACACTGCTAAGTAGAAAGAATTGTGCTCATGCTCAGTCGTGTCAGACTCTTTGTGACTCTGTGGACTGCGCTCCTCTGTCCATGCAATTTTCTGGGCAAGAATACTGGAGTGGGTTGCCATTTCCTCCTCTGTGGGATTTTCCTAACTCAGGGATCAAACCCATGTCTCCTGTGTCTTCTGTATTGCAGGTGGATTCTTAACCTCTGAGCCATCAGGAAAGCTCAGTAGAAAGAATATTAATTTGCAAATTTGGAGACTGTGTCATTTTCAGATCTGAGTAAGAGATCTTGGACAGATCAGCTGGATTTGCAAGGGAAAGCAATGAAGTGAATTTTCTTCTTTCTTCTAATTGTGCTAAAGATTTTTATAATCATTATAATCATTTATCATATATCATTTATAATCATTATAATCATTGTTAGATGTTTTAAATATTTTTATATGTCATGCATTTAATATTTTGATTTAAAGAAATTTAATTGAAAGTAGTGAGGGAGGAAACAGAACAGGCTCTATCTTGAAGCAGGACTCCATCTTGGGCCGGGCTGTGGACTTTGAGCTATATGCCCAGTATCTATGGAAACGACATACCAACTGCAAAACCAGGCCCCCGGAAGGAAGAGCCCCAGGGCTCTCCATTGCCTAAAAGAATACACTAATTATCTGTGTAATCCAACAGAATCATACATTCTATTATGCTTATTGGGGTATGACCACAAGCCTATTGATAATTCTCCACTGTTAATTACCTAGGCTTAAGGCATATGAATCACGGGTTAACTTTAATTGTATCTTTCTTTTTCTTTTGTTCAGACTAGTTTCAGGGAATTTGAGGAGGTGGGTTTGGGCACTTACACTTAGGGTATATACTACTGTTAAGTCGTGTTCAACTGTGCGACCCCATAGACGGCAGCCCACCAGGCTCCGCCATCCCTGGGATTCTCCAGGCAAGAACACTGGAGTGGGTTGCCATTTCCTTCTCCAATGCATGAAAGTGAAAAGTGAAAGGGAAGTCGCTCAGTCGTGTCCGACTCCTTGCGACCCCACGGACTGCAGCCTTCCAGGCTCCTCTGCCCATGGGATTTTCCAGGCAAGAGTACTGGAGTGGGGCAAAAACTGGCCGGGGTCCTTGGCTAAGAGAAGATTCTGCGTCGGGCCCGCCGCTGTAATAAACTGCACTCTGCTATCTGCATTTTCCTTCTGAGTGAGTTTGTTTCCTGGGAGGCGTGGCTACAACAGTAGCTCTTCATATTTCTTTGCCTTCCCTTGCAGGACAGTTAAGAACATTCATACAAAAAAGTTTTCTTAAGAAAAATTAATAAGAACTTCAGTTAGCAGAAGACAAAATGGAAAATATACCGATAGCAAGGGATGTGAGAATCATACCTATTGATTTTTTTTCCCCTTGCATCTCTGCTTCCTCTTTGTTTGCCTACATTTCTCTCTTGCTTCAGAGTGTCTCCTGGGGATAATTTTTGTACTCAAATACATTAGAATTTAGATATATACTCTTAGTTAATATAGGACAATGTGGTCATTATTTTTATGCCATCTTTTCCTTAAAATTGCGTCCCTATTTTCATTGGGTCCTAACTAGACAAGTTAAAGAACTGTATTTTATCATCTGTATGAATGAGCAATCCAAACAGAAAGCTGAAGGGGACAGGTGAAAGATCCTCACATGATGAGAAAACATTAAAAAAATTGCCTGAGTCAAAATGGCAGCTCTCTTCTAGGCTTTCTCAGAAGGCTTCACTTCAGTGAACTGGAGAAGACGAAAGGGTCACACAGTCTAGCTGCCACTCCGATGGAAACCAGCCTTCCTATAGACTGGGCTGGCTGAGTTACTCGGCCTCTGGCTTCCCCACACAGGCTGTGTTGTCAGAAAGAAGCCCAGAAAATTGATGGATCAGAGTTGTCTCACTCTGCAAGACTCCAGGGAAGGCTTCTGGGGTCCCACTTGGTGTCATTTCAGCTCATCCTGGAGGCAGTATTCTCCTCAGAAGAACTTTAGAATAGAGCATTGTTTGAAAACAAAAGCTTGGAATTGGCCCCAAACAAATGCATGAGATTTGGAGAGGAAATTTAAAAACTCCATGGGACATGATATTTTGCCAGCTTGTTTTCCTGAGAAGCCTTTAGCCTAACACAGCCATCCCTCCTGTACTGAGACATGAGAAGTTAATAGAAATTCTTGACGTCTTACGTTTGGATGGATAGTCTTCTCCCTGACTTAAAATGCACTTCTCAAGTGCAGGGATAAACTCATAATCCTTTCTGATTTTAATCATTCATCTTTCCTTCTGAAATGTCTGGCTTCCTTAAAGTCATTCCCTCAATGTAAACCATTCATACTTTGTATTTTTTTCTACTTCTCAGACTGTTTTGATTAGTCAGGACAACTATCCCTTCCCTTTGTGATTCACTTGTTATCCCTCCTCTTGTTTCCATTTCTGACACACTTTAAACTTTGCTTCTTGACCCAGGTTATATTCCATTCCTCACTTCAGTGTTGGGGAGGGATCCTGTTTTATGCACCTTGTTCCAATTGGTGGCTGCTCAGCCATTAGGAGTGATGAGGAATGCCATGAGTGAGACACCCATAGTCAGCTCATGAACTCACATGGTGCCTGGGCCAGTCTATGGCTGGGTGTAATTTTCCACTGTAGCTGACAGTATACTGCAAACACATGCACAGTGCCCCTGGGCTGTGGCCACATCTGTAATGGAGGTGGGAGTAGGACCAACCCAACTGCAGGGCCACTGCAATTCTAGAGCTCTAGTACCAATGAAATTTATCATGCTTTGATGAAGAAATGGGAAATAGGCAAGTCCTCAAATTCCTTTCAGACTAACATCCTTTTCCTACATACACTCTGCCTTTGATGATGCTCTGGAACAGTCAGCAGCTATCACCACGTCTGCTTCTCTTTTGCTTTTCATCCTCATGCCTTAAAACCTCCCACAATCACCAGCAGTAGAAATGGAAATTGAGTTATCTATATTTGTTGATTTTACCTTTTTCTTTTTTTCTATCTCCCTGTCTTTCTTCCTTCCTTCTGCTCTTTGTTTCATTTTTATTCTGCCTTTCTTTCTGTCTCTCCTCACTCCCTTTCTTCCTTTCTTTTTATTTAATGGAATGTGGAATACTTTTTCTTAATAATAATTAAAAGATTTATTTAGTCTCTTTATTTAAGATAAGCTTGTTTTAAGCCATTAAAAAAAAAAAATCCAACGTTGTAATCCACTCTGTTTCATATTACTTTTGAAATGGAGCTATCTGTTGCTTTTATGACTATCCCTAGTATTGCTTGTTTTTGACAGAATGTCAATTACATGAAGTTTTTGTAGCTTCTGGGACTTGAGACACAAGATAGAATACCAAAGCTTAGAAAATTCTATAAAGTGTAAAAATACCTGTTTCTCTGGATACTCACATATCCTTCCACATTTCAAGAATGCCTTTCATATTTAAATCCTTTTAAAGAGTTATCCATTATTTAAAACGGCAACATTAATACCTTTCTATTGTACCTGTTCAACAATATTGAGCTCCACACACAAAGCTAGCACACAGTCACAAACTCTTATTATCTACATCCTTGAGTAATCACATTATAAGAAATAAAAATTTAATGCGGTCCATTTTCAAGGACAGCTAGCCCAGAGTGACAGCCTGCTGAAGAAATAGCCCTTAGGATACTTGCCTGGAAAATCTAAACAAAGGGAGAGTGGAATGCCTAGGACTTTTTCATGGGCTCATTCTATTGGTGAATTCAAAACATAAGACCGGGAAGAAGTGCATGGCAAGGTTAATAAATCCAGGTGACATTCTGGAAAGATTATTAACCCTGTAGTACTCAGCCAGTGAGGAACTGGGGAGGAACTTGCCTGCGGAGAGGATAAAAAACCCATTGTAATGACGCTGAGTGTGCCTGCCCACCAGACACCAGCTCTTGCAAGACCATCAGTCATTAAGGCCTCACTTCTTGCTACACCTGGTTTGTCCCCAAGTCTATTCCTTGGGTTTGGGCTGGTGGGCTTTATTTCCCACAACATAAAAGGATTTGCATTTATTTTCTATAACTTTCTCTAGGTGGCTCAGTTGGTAAAAAATCTGCCTGTAATTTAGGAGACTTCCAGCAGTGCAGGAGACCTGGGTTTGATCCCTGGGTTGGGAAGATTCCCTGGAGAAGGAAATGGCAACCAACTCCAGTATTCTTGCCTGGGAAATCATGGATAGAGGAGCCTGGTGGGCCACAGTCCATGGTGTCGGGTTGCAAGAGTTGGACACACTTACTGATTAAACTACTACATAAAATAATACATAAGACATTAGAATGTATATTCACAAATATAGGGAGTTTGCTTTGTATTTTTTTGGATTTTAGTTTTGTTTGTTTTTACAAATATGTGTGTATAATTTATTCAACCACTTCCCTATTCATAGACATTAGATGTTTTTTGTTTTGTTTTATTTCCTTTTGTAACTACAAACAATTTTGCAATAAATATCCATCTATATTATATACATTTAAAAAATCTATTATTGCCTGGCTTCCAGATTTGGGTGATGGATTCAGAAAGTTGGTCCTTATATAAATCTGTTATGATACTTTTTCCTTACATAAAAAATTAAATAAAGCCAAATCTCTGTGACCTTCTTGATAGAAGATTATAGCAGAGGATGGCATGACTTCAAATCATTTTAAATTTTATTTAGGTACTCAACCTTCTTCTTAGGACAAATTATGGCAGACTTCCACTCCTCTACCTCCATCTTTGAAAAATGTAAAATCTCCTGAAAATGAATAGATTTAAGAGATAATAATAAATTATATGTTCAAACTTTAAACATGAAGACAGAATGTCAACTAAATAGGGATAAATGTGTTAATGCAAGAAATCTATGATTTTCTAAAAGCAGATGTCAAAGCTTTATTCAGCCTAATTAAGTTTTGTTTTATTCAGTCTTGCTTATTGTACTGCATGAGACCTGCTGTGTGTTGAGAACTCTTAGGAGTATATGGGACTCAGTAGGAAAGATAATGATTATTTCATTCTTCCACCTAAATTTAACTTCACTAAATCAAACAAATATTGTAACTTTACCCAGCCTTGCTCTATTTGCCACCAGTGACTAGGTGAACAACTTGTCATTTAATCATCAATACCCCCTGGAAGATCAAACCAACCCTTAAGTACTGAATAGCCCAGCCTGGAAAGGGAAGTACCTTTGGCCTACATAGCAGCACAATTGTCTATCACTAATTATCTGTTTACACACACACCAGCCTAATACAAAGTCCTTACATACTCTAATCTAAAATCTTAAATCCTTGCCAGGGCAGAAGTTCTAAAAGTTCAAAGAATATTATGAAATATTCTTTTTTAAAATCTTCTTTAGCTTGTCTCTGCTCTTTAAACACCTCCTGTTGACCGCTACCTCCTCTCATAAGCTTATTTCCCATATTCAAAAAATTTCTACTACAACTGTTGTAGTTAGGGCGTAAAAATGAATTTTTTCAATGCCATTTTTCTGGGCTCTCTCGGAATATAACTTCTGCTTGTCAAGAACTAATTCTAAACACACACGTGAGTAGTACTGAACTGGTAGTCACTGAGTGCCTGGTTGCAGTCATGCACTTATTCTTACAAAAAAATGATGGAGGCAGTTGCTATAATTATCTCCATTTTACAGACGAGGAAGTTGAGCCTCAGAGAAATTAAGTAACTTGCCTTAGATCACATTTTTTGGTTATTGTGGCAGAGCTAAGTATTAAACCCAGCTCAAGCTCTTTCTACTAGAATTACTGGATGTCATAGAATGACTGCTAGCTGCTGTAACAAGTAGAACCACCGATACGTGACAGCTCAAAAACAACTGACGTTTGTCTTATGCTTTCGTAATAGTCCAAGGCAGATGTTCCTGGTCTGTGGGCAGCTTTCTCAACAACATGATTTCAGGACCTAAGCTCCTTCCATCTTGTGGTTTTGTCATCCCTAAGAACTCCTTCTTGGGCTTCCCAGGTAGTGCTAATGGTTAAAAAAAAAACAAAAACCCATCTGCCAGTGCAGAAGATGCAGGTTCAATCTCTGTGTCAGGAAGATTCCCTGGAGGAGGAAATGGCAACCCACTCTAGTTATTCTTGCCTGGACAATCCCATGGACAGAGGAGCCTGGCAGGCTACAGTCCATAGCATTGCAAAGAGTCAGACACAATTGAGGTGACTTAGCATGCACACAAAGACTCCTTCTTGCCAGGAAAAGGAGAAAGAAGCATGGAAAGGGCAACATAAGAGGTGTAAAAGGAGCCAGTCCGAGTGTTGCACAGCCTGTTATGGGGCTTGATTTCCCTGCTGAGGAGGCTAGGATATGAAATCTAGCTATTTGTCTAGAAAGAAGAGAAAGCAAATTTGAACGAACAAGCTAGTAGTCTCTGCCACAACCTCCCTATTGGTTCACTGGGTGTTGACAAAATGCATGTGTGGTGGAGTATAAGGAAGTCAAGATACAGAAAACAGTACTGTGCCCTTCAGGAATTCATAATTTAGTTTTGGAATGAGAAAAACAGTCTATAATGAAAAACAAAGGACAAGTTGACATAATGCGAGACAATTGTGCTGTAGGAATTCAAAGAATGGAAACTTGATTATGGGAGGGACTAGACAGGATTTCAGTTATATCTTGAAGGGAAAAAGCAAGGAAGATTTAGTTCCTGAGGGGAAGACAAAATTATCTTATACTGAGGGAATAGTCCATATTTGAACTGAAGTCGAGGCCCCATATTAAAACTTCACCAACCACCATTTCGGAGAAGGCAATGGCACCCCACTCCAGTACTCTTGCCTGGAAAATCCCATGGACGGAGGAGCCTGGTAGGCTGCAGTCCATGGGGTCGCTAGGAGTCGGACATGACTGAGCGACTTCACTTTCACTTTTCACTTTCATGCATTGGAGAAGGAAATGGCAACCCACTCCAGTGCTCTTGCCTGGAGAATCCCAGGGACGGGGGAGTCTGGTGGGCTGCCGTCTATGGGGTCACACAGAGTCGGGCACAACTGAAGTTGACTTAGTGGCAGCAGCAACCACCATTTTGTCTTGGGCGCAGAATAGATGTAATACTTCTCTAATTGACCTTGGTCATGTCATATTCTAACATTTTACATTCTAATAGCGGTGTAAACAGATCAGTAAGGGTGACTGGCCACAATTAGGAATATGAAGGAATTTTGCATGGATGTTTTTACATTAAGCAAAAGGCTTGTTTCCATTAAGGCTTATTTCAGGTCATCTGTAGAATAGTATGTCACTCTGAACTGCATTCTCCATTCCTTGATCTAGACATCATTTTGTCTTTAACAGAGCCATACAATTCTTCCACTGATATAAATAGTTTTAGCACATTCTTAATTTATCTGGTTTTGCCCCATATATAAGTCTCTTTTCAGACAATATCTAATCACCTTCTTATTTTATCCTAGGAAGTGAGAATAGTGCAAAGACTATCAAATGCACAAATCTCTTGAAGGCGTTTGCACTGGTGACTCAAGAACATATGTATTTGTTAGCAAGTGAGTAGGAGAAAAATATCCACTTCATCAAGAAATGACATAAAATCTGTATTCAACCTATGGGGAAATCCAGGGATATAGGCGAGATTGCTGCCCAAATATCTAAGACACAGAACAAGGAAGTTAAAAGCAGACACCTCTTAAATGTGCTATTGAATTAGAAAAGAAGAAAAAGATTAGAAATGGTGGTCTGTGAGGGCATTAATGGCTTTTTGAGCAGTTTGGATATCCCCGAGTGCTTCCTACATTAGAAGTGGTGGTGAAGGGTGATCTTGGCAAACACATATTAATTAGTGAGGCTCTGTATTTGTGCCTTTGATTTGATCACATCCTATTTCAGAGCCTGCTTATAAAGAGAGCCACCTCCCCAGCATTCATTCATGAGTTGTGTCTACACTTCCTGACAAGTATTTCATATCATATCAGCGATTCCAACACATGCCTCTTATTCCAGTGGGAGATGATCTGGGTCAGACATCAAGGATAAGACTGGGGGTTGTATATCTGAATAAAAATAAGATTTAAAGGTGGAAGGAATTCACCTTGTAGATCATAGGAAAGATCATTTCAGGTCTAGGGTTTCTCTAAAAGCAGTTCTCCATCAATTTGTTCACATGGAATCTCTGCTTGTGCCAGAACGATGACTCCTGATTAACTTGGGCTCTACACATGGAAGGGGGCTTCAGGACAAAGTAAATAAGGTGTGTGTAAGTGTAGCTAAGAAGTTAAAAGATGCTTACTCCTTGGAAGGAAAGTTATGACCAACCTAGACAGCATATTGAAAAGCAAAGACATTGCCAACAAAGGTCCGTCTAGTCAAGGCTATGGTTTTTCCAGTCTTCATGTATGGACATGAGAGTTGGACTATAAAGAAAGCTGAGTGCCGAAGAATTGATGCTTTTGCACTGTGGTGTTGGAGAAGACTTTTGAAAGTCCCTTGGACTGTAAGGAGATCCAACCAGTCCATCCTAAACAAGATCAGTCCTGAGTATTCATTGGAAGGACTGATGTTGAAGCTGAAACTCCAATACTTTGGCCACCTGATGCAATGGGCTGACTCATTTGAAAAGACTCTGATACTGGCAAAGATTGAGGGCAGGAGGAGAAGGGGACATCTCATCAGATGATGAGATGAGATGGTTGGATGGCATCACTGACTCAATGGACATGAGTTTGGGTGGACTCCAGGAGTTGGTGATGGACAGGGAGGCCTGGTGTGCTGCAGTCCATGGGGTCACAAAGAGTCAGACATGACTGAGCAATTGAACTGAACTGAAGTGTATAGCAAGTTGGATCTTTTCATTTCAGCTGCATGATAGTAACCTCTGATGACGTTTACTCATTTGACAAATATGAATTGAGCTCCTGTTATGTGTCTGTCATGGCAGTTAACTCAGTATGCAGTGCTGTACAAATGAAAGCCTCAGGACTCATCGGACCCACAGTTTTATGGGCATGATAGACAAAATCAGTCAACAAACAAATAAAACTCATAAATTAATAACTTGTGGTAAGTGCAGTGAAGAGAAAGAATAGGGTGTGGAGAAAGAATGGAGGGCAGGTCCCTCTGAGGGGGCACCTGCTCCGAGAGGGTGGTGAGGAGAGCTCTCTGTGGGGAGGTGATATTTCAGAGGGGTCCTGAAGGGGGGAAAGGAGACGAGGAGCCAGCCCACCGTCTATAGCACAAGGGAGAAGAGGAACAGAGAGTTCAGGAAGGGATGCTACTAAAAATACTGAACTACTAGCAGAATAGATCACCGGCAACCACAGTGCTGGAATGGTATCTCTGATGGTCAGATGTCAGTTTTATGTGTCAGTATACCTGGATGATCGGAGAAGGAATGGCACCCCACTCCAGTTCTCTTGCCTGGAGAATTCCATGGGTGGAGGAGCCTGGTGGGCTGCAGCCCATGGGGTCGGGAAGAGTCTGATACGACTGAGTGACTTCACTTTGACTTTTCACTTTCATGCATTGGAGAAGGAAATGGCAACCCACTCCAGTGTTCTTGCCTGGGGAATCCCAGGGACGGGGGAGCCTGGTGGGCTGCCGTCTATGGGGTTGCACAGAGTCGGACATGACTGAAGCGACTTAGCAGCAGCAGCAGCATACCTGAATAATAATAAAAATATTGAACTGCTTACTAGTAGGGTAGACAACCAGTGACCACAGTGCTGAAACAACGTCTGTGATAGTCAGTGTAGCTAGTCTGACTAAAAAATAGTCCCCAGTTATGCAAACACTAATTTAGGTGTTGCTGTGAAGGTGTTTTGCAGAGGTAATTAACATTCATGATCAGTTGATTTTGAGTAAAGGAGATATCCTATACAATCTTAGTGAGTTTGATTCAATCAGCCAAAAGGCCTTAAGAGCAGAACTGAAGCTTCTCGAAAGAAAAGTTCTGCTATGGACTGCAGCTTCAGTTCCTTCCGACCCTTCTAGTTTGCCCTTCCTGCCCTACAGATTTGTGGTTTATCTTGCCAGACCCCACAAGTGCATAACACAGATCCTCGCTATAAATCCCTTATTATACGTCTCCTGCTGGCTTTGTTTCTCTGGTTGAATCCTGACCAATGTAGGGTTTACAGGCCTCGCATAGAGTCAGGCATTACGTCTTTAGGAGTGTGGAGATCTAGGGCATTCCAGGAAAGGGGCTGGATGGATGAATGTGGGAGTGGGTAGGGACATAGGGTACTATCACTTCCTAAGGGGGTAGCAAGGTATTTCCCTGCTTTCATGACCAATGCAAGTGTATGAGAGTATGCTGGTTGAATATCAGCTATTTCAAAAAGAGGGAAAATAATGTATTTTGACCCTGAAGACAGAAAGTAGCTGGAATATTCAGAGAAACTAAAAGGAGGGCAGAGAGGCTGGATATTGTAAGCAAGAGAGAGTGGAAGGAAATGAAGGAAGGCAGGACCAGGTGGTACAGGGCTGAGAAGTACAATGGCTTTTATCTAAAAGCTCAGTGGAGCATTGCAAACAATTGAGAGGCTGCTTCCTGGGTAATAAATTAGCCTGGGGCTAGAGTGAAGCCAGACGCAGGAGGACATAGAGTGCCTAGGCAAGAGTTTATAGTGGTTTAGCTAAACATGACAACAGCGAAGATGCAGAGAAATGGATGATTTCAAGATATATTTGGGAGATAACAATGCGAGTCATGTGAGTGCTTGCTGATAAACAAAATAAAACAGTAGAGGGAGCAGATGAGCCCCCATTTCTATAAATGGGGTGATAAAGAGATGAGTATCTGTGAACGTCAAGGGAAGGCTTTGCAAGCCCCAGTTGGTAATCCACTAAGTGTAGGTTGAGGAGTGGTGTTGTTTAGGGTTGGGGGTGTGACAAAAGAGCCTCCTGCCCTGTGACCAGGCATCTTGTGATTATGGGATGGAGATTTCACCTCCCCTTCAGATTTCCACTCATTCTTGCCCACACCCAGTCTTTGTTCCTCTAACCCATTTCCTTCTGCCTTGCGTGTAAAGTGCTCGTTTCCCCACGGTGATTTCCATGTTGTTGTCAAGGAGTGTGTTGTATGCTTGACTGCTGGACTTGTTTCATGCTACGGAATTTTTGAAATACCAAGGTTGTTTCTATATGACTGCCAGAAATATTGGACCAGGCCCAAGAAATGTGTTTTGTCTTCATGCAAAATGAGTGAGGGAATCTTTGACATCCTCCAGAAGAATGTTTTGTGCTGAGGCTTTAAATACACCTTAACTAATCCTCGAAAAAGATTAGAAGCACAGGGTTAGTTGACATGGACCTGCTTAAGAAAAACATCAGTGAGGCCAACAGGATGATGTTTTTTAAGGGTCTGTGGCTACTATTGTGATTTATACTCAAATATTAAGTGTTATGTGCTGAATTATGTTACTCTAAAAAAAAAAAAATAGATGTGTTGGAGTTCTAACCCTCAGTACCTAAGAATGTAGTCTTATATGGTGATAAGATTTTTATAGAGGCTATTACTTTAAAACAAGGTCATTAGGAAGGACCTTAGTCCAATCTGACTGGTGTTTTCAGAAGAGGGGAAATCTGAACACAGGTGTGCATAGAGGGAAGGTGAAGGGAAGAGACAGAGAGAAGACTTCTGTCTACAAGCCAAGGAGAGGGGCCAAGAGCAGTCCTTCCCTCCCAGCTCTCAGAAAGGGACTACCCTGGTGACACCTTGAGCTTGAACATCTGTCCTCTAAGCCATGAGACAATAAATTTCAGTTACCAAAGCTACCCAGTTTGTGGTACTTTATTAAGGCAGCCCTAGAAGACTGATTTTGTTAAGTCTATATATTAAAGATTCAAAAAGATAGGCCAATGCTTGGGCTAATCAAATTCAGCCTCTTTAACCTAGAATATCTAGATCAGTGCTGATTTAGAAAAGAAATGCATTCATGTAGTGTTATTTTGCTGAATGAATTTAGATAAATGTTCTATAAAAATTGGCTTCATCTGATGTATATTATATAACTACTATGTATGATTAAGGACATTTCTGGATTTTCTATATGGTCATACAGATCAACTTTGGTAGTGATGCTGTATCATTTCAACATCTGTTATCTTACAATATTAAGATGAGTTTCTTCTTTTTTTTGGTTTTTCTTTCACATGTTATTATTTGATACAGCCCAGTGTCATGGCTAAGTATTCAGTCTTTATGCATACTGATTAGCCTTGTGGACTTAGGCAGATTCCTTTAACCTCTTGGTGCATGTACTCCTTGAAGGGTTGCTATGAAGAAAAATAAATAAATAGAAAGTAATTAGAACAATGCCTCATGCATAATAAACACCCAGCTAATGTTACCTATCATTGTTACTATGAGCCAAGCATTATTCTAAGGTCTTTGCAACTCTAATAGATGGTACAAATAAAACACCTGTTTATAGATGAGGCAGTTGAAGCCATAGGCTCAGTAGTGAGCGATTTGGGATCCAGAATTTACCTGGCCTGTTTAGAGGCCATTATCCTCACCAATATACAGTAAGTCCTCATGAAAAGTCTCAACAAAGCTAGCTATTTTTTTTTTATCACATCCTTACATATGTATTTTCCCAAATTAACTGTAGAATTTTCTAGAGTTCTAAAATGCCCTGGTTGAATTTCTATTGGTTTAGCTTTAAATTCATGAATTAACTTGGAAAGTATTGATATCACAGTATTTGTGTCTTCTTTTGTATCCCTCAACAAAATTATTCGGTTTTTTATGCACATCCTTTTCTAAATGCATTCCTAAATATTTTATGTTTTTGTTATGTCAAATATTTCCTTTTTCCTTACCCTTTTGTATTTCCTAGAGAATGAAATTGAAGGAAAAATAAATTATTAAGTGTGAAATTACCTGATGCATGCATTATTTTACACATTAAATCTCAATTAACCCTCACAAAACGTTGGCTAAGCACAGCTCATCGCTTCCTTGGTGCATCACCTGCCTGTGCAGTGGCTTCATGGTGTCAGAAAAAGCACACAGCTCTTTTGCTTGAGTTGTTTCCAGACTCACAAGCAATCATTCCCAATGGGATTTTGATGCTGCCTGGCAATTCTGTGCATTTCTTCAGTCCTTGCCCTCTGCCTACTCTCTCTGCACAACTATTAATACCGCAAATCTGTGCTTTTTAATCAAACTCCCAATACCTCTTCCCTATCTTCCTTCTCATTTGTATTTATCTGAGAAAAAATGAAGAACTCAGAAGAGACCATCCACATCTTTTCCAATCCATCTACCAAATACTTGCCTGTGGTCCACACACTCGTCTTTCACTCCTGTTCCCCTGGATGCACTGCCATGCTCTGAGTTAGGCCAGCTCTTCTCTTTGTGTACTAGGCCCATTACCTCTCACCTACTCTTGGGAATTGTTCCAATAATTCATTGCTCTTCCTCTGTCCTGCATCATCGACTTCCCCTTCTCCACTGGATCACTGTCAGCACACATAAAGCATACTGTAACATCTCCTGTATGGAAACAAACAAAACAAGAAAACAAACTTCTTTTTACTCCACACTCCCCCTCCAGCAATGACAGGGTTTCTCTTCAAGGGACTGTGTATTTTTATTGTTTCCAGTTTCTCTCCAGTTTGTATTCTCTTTCTTAACTATATTATAAATCTAAAGATGTTTATATATTACATGGTTTTCCATCTATTGCAGCTGCTATTCTTTTTGATTTTAATATTGTCCCTCTTTCGTCCACAGTGAGAGCCCTTTCAACGTGGCTCCTATGTTCTTTTGATAATAATCCATTACTTTTTTCGAGTTTTTTTTTTTTTTTTTTAAAGTTCGTGACATTGTACAGGAGACAGGGATCAAGACCATTCCCATGGAAAAGAAATGCAAAAAAGCAAAATGGCTGTCTGGGGAGGCCTTACAAATAGCTGTGAAAAGAAGAGAAGTGAAAAGCAAAGGAGGAAAGGAAAGATATAAGCATCTGAATGCAGAGTTCCAAAGAATAGCAAGAAGAGATAAGAAAGCCTTCTTCAGCGATCAATGCAAAGAAATAGAGGAAAACAACAGAATGGGATAGACTAGGGATCTCTTCAAGAAAATCAGAGATACCAAAGGAACATTTCATGCAAAGATGAGCTCGATAAAGGACAGAAATGGTATGGACCTAACAGAAGCAGAAGATATTAAGAAGAGATGGCAAGAATACACAGAAGAACTGTACAAAAAAGATCTTCACGACCCAGATAATGACGATGGTGTGATCACTGACCTGGAGCCAGACATCCTGGAATGTGAAGTCAAGTGGGCCTTAGAAAGCATCACTACGAACAAAGCTAGTGGAGGTGATGGAATTCCAGTTGAGCTATTTCAAATCCTGAAAGATGATGCTGTGAAAGTGCTGCACTCAATATGCCAGCAAATTTGGAAAACTCGGCAGTGGCCACAGGACTGGAAAAGGTCAGTTTTCATTCCAATCCCAAAGAAAGGCAATGCCAAAGAATGCTCAAACTACCGCACAATTGCACTCATCTCACACGCTAGTAAAGTAATGCTCAAAATTCTCCAAGCCAGGCTTCAGCAATATGTTAACTCTGAACTTCCTGATGTTCAAGCTGGTTTTAGAAAAGGCAGAGGAACCAGAGATCAAATTGCCAACTTCCGCTGGATCATGGAAAAAGCAAGAGAGTTCCAGAAAAACATCTATTTCTGCTTTATTGACTATGCCAAAGTCTTTGACTGTGTGAATCACAATAAACTGTGGAAAATTCTGAAAGAGATGAGAATACCAGACCACCTGATCTGCCTCTTGAGAAATCTGTATGCAGGTCAGGAAGCAACAGTTAGAACTGGACATGGAACAACAGACTGGTTCCAAATAGGAAAAGGAGTACGTCAAGGCTGTATATTGTCACCCTGTTTATATAACTTATATGCAGAGTACATCATGAGAAATGCTGGACTGGAAGAAGCACAAGCTGGAATCAAGATTGCCGGGAGAAATATCAATAACCTCAGATATGCAGATGACACCACCCTTATGGCAGAAAGTGAAGAGGAACTCAAAAGCCTCTTGATGAAAGTGAAAGTGGAGAGTGAAAAAGTTGGCTTAAAGTTCAACATTCAGAAAACGAAGATCATGGCATCTGGTCCCATCACTTCATGGGAAATAAATGGGGAAACAGTGGAAACAGTGTCAGACTTTATCTTTCTGGGCTCCAAAATCACTGCAGATGGTGACTGCAGCCATGAAATTAAAAGACGCTTACTCCTTGGAAGGAAAGTTATGACCAACCTAGATAGCATATTCAAAAGCAGAAGCGTTACTTTGCCAACAAAGGTCCCTCTAGTCAAGGCTGTGGTTTTTCCTGTGGTCACGTATGGATGTGAGAGTTGGACTGTGAAGAAAGGCTGAGGGCCAAAGAATTGATGCTTTTGGACTGTGGTGTTGGAGAAGACTCTTGAGAGTCCCTTGGACTGCAAGGAGATCCAACCAGTCCATTCCAAAGTAGGTCAGTCCTGGGTGTTCTTTGGAAGGAATGATGCTAAAGCTGAAACTCGAGTACTTTGGCCACCTCATGCGAAGAGTTGACTCATTGGAAAAGACTCTGATGCTGGGAGGGATTGGGGGCAGGAGGAGAAGGGGACGACAGAGGATGAGATGGCTGGATGGCATCACTGACTCGATGGACGTGAGTCTGGGTGAACTCCGGGAGTCGGTGACGGACAGGGAGGCCTGGCGTGCTGCGATTCATGGGGTTGCAAAGAGTCGGACATGACTGAGCGACTGATCTGATCTGATCTGATCTGAAGATGTTTTTGGCTCACTTCATGTATTTCCTGCCTCGGATTTGAAATGAGCCTTTTCTATAATGAGCTTGGTTCTTTCATGGAAAATGGTACCTTGAGAACCACAATTTGGTGACTGCTGCTGCTGCTGCTAAGTCGCTGCAGTCGTGTCCGACTCTGTGTGACCCCATAGACGGCAGCCCACCAGGCTCCTCTGTCCCTGGGATTCTCCAGGCAAGAACACGAGTGGGTTGCCATTTCCTTCGCCAATGCATGAAAGTGAAAAGTAAAAGTGAAGTCGCTCAGTCATGCCAGACTCTTAGCAACCCCATGGACTGCAGCCTACCAGGCTTTTCCGTCCATGGGATTTTCCAGGCAAGAGTACTGGAGTGGGGTGCCATCGCCTTCTCTGATTTGGTGCCTAGAAGTTATGAGACACTAGTAGTAATTAGTACCCCTTTGGTGACTAGGGGTACTAATTACTACTAGTGTGTAATAACTTCTAGGCTTCTATAGTGAACAAAGCTAGGAAATGTGTTTTTGTTGTTGGTGTTTAAGGAGGAAAAAATTATATCATGAGTCCATACTGTTTTTACAAATTCAAATGTAAGATTACAGACTTTTAATTGGCTTCTTTGACTTTTTATTTGTATCCCATTTCTCTTAAATTGAAAAATGTTGATTCCTAGTAGTAATATTGACCTATTTATTTTATCTCACAATATATAATTTTTATTTCAAAGACAGAATATAAATACTTTCAAAATAAAAATATAAATAATTAATAGAAAATAGTAAACCAACATTAATACAAATGAATGCAATTTAAGTTTTATCTGTCACTCATTTTGCTGTTCAGTTCAGTTCAGTTGCTCAGTCATGTCTGACTCTTTGCAACCCCATGCACTGCACTACGCCAGGTTTCCCTGTCCATCACCAACTCCCAGAGTTTACTCAAACTCATCTCCATCGAGTCGGTATTGCCAACCAATCATCTCATCCTCTGTCATCACCTTCTCCTCCCTCCTTCAATCTTTCTCAGCATCAGGGTCTTTTCCAATGAGTTAATTCTTCAGCTTCAGCATCAGTCCTTCCAGTGAATATTGAGGACTGATTTTCTTTAGGATTGACTGATTGGATCTTCTTGCAGTCCAAGGGACTCTCAAGAGTCTTCTCTAACACCACAGTTCAAAAGCATCAATTCTTTGGCCCTCAGGTTTCCTTATGGTCCAGTTCTCACATCCATACATGACTACTGGAAAAACTATAGCTTGGATTGGTGGACCTTTGTTGGAAAAGTAATGTCTCTGCTTTTTGATATGCTGTCTAGGTTGGTCATAGTTTATCTTCCAAGGAGCAAGCATCTTTTAATTTCATGGCAACGGACACCATCTGCAGTGATTTTGGAGCCCAAAGAAATAGTCTCTCACTGTTTCCACTGTTTCTCCATCTATTTGCCATGAAGTGATGGGACCAGATGCCACAATTTTAGTGTTCTGAATGTTGAGATTTAAGCCAACTTTTTCACTCTCCTCTTTCACTTTCATCAAGAGGCTCTTTAGTTCTTCTTCACTTTCTGCCAGAAGGGTGGTGTCATCTGAGTAACTGAGGTTATTGACATTTCTCCCGGCAATCTTGATTCCAGCTTGTGCTTCATATAGCCCAGCATTTCTCATGATGTACTCTGTATAAAAGTTAAATAAGCAGGGTGACAATATACAGCCTTGACATACTCCTTTCCCTATTTGGAACCAGTGTGTTGTTCCATGTTCAGTTCTAACTGTTGCTTCTTGACCTGCATACAGATTTCTCAGGAGGCAGATTAGGTTGTCTGGTATTTCCATCTCTTGAAGAATTTTCCACAGTTTGTTGTGATCCACAGAGTCAAAGGCTTTAGCATAGTCAATAAAGCAGAAATAGATGTTTTTCTGGAATTCTCTTGCTTTTTTGATGATCCAATGGATGTTGGCAATTTGATCTTTGGATCCTCTGCCTTTTCTAAATCCAATTCAAATATCTGGAAGTTACGGTTCATGTACTGTTGAAGTCCAGCTTGGAGAATTTTGAGCATTACTTTGCTAGCATGTGAGATGAATGTAATTGTGCGGTAGTTTGAACATTCTTTGGATTGCCTTTCTTTGGGGTTGACATGAAAACTGACCTTCCAGTCCTGTGCCCTCTGCTGTGTTTTCCAAATTTGCTGGCATATTGAGTGCAGCATTTCCACAGCATCATCTTTTAGGATTTGAAATAGCTCAACTGGAATTCCATCGCCTCCACTAGCTTTTTCATAGTGATGGTTCCTAAGGCTCACTTAACTTCGCATTCCAGGATATCTGGCTCTAGGTGAGTGATCACATTGTCATCATTATCTGTGTCATGAAGATCTTTTTGGAATAATTCTCCTGTGTATTCTTGTCACCTCTTCTTAATATCTTCTGCTTCTATTAGGTCCACACCATTTCTGTCCTTTATTGTGCCCATCTTTGCATGAAATGTTCCCTTGGTATCTCTAATTTTCTTGAAGAGATCTCTAGTCTTTCCCATTCTATTGTTTTCCTCTATTTCTTTGCATTGATCACTGAGGAAGGTTTTCTTATCTCCTTGCTTTTCTTTGGAACTCTGCATTCAAATGGGTATATCTTTCATTTTCTCCTTTACAATTAGCTTCTTTTCTTTTCTCAGCTATTTGTAAGGCCTCCTCAGACAACCACTTTGCCTTTTTTCATTTCTTTTTCTTGGGGATGGTCTTGATCACTTTCTCCTGTACAATGTCATGAACCCTCATCCATAGTTCTTGAGGCACTCTCTCTATCTGATATGATCTCTTGAATCTGTTTATCACTTCTACTGTATAATCATAAGGGATTTGATTTAGGTTATACCTGAATGGTCTAGTGGTTTTCCCTACTTTCTTCAATTTAAGTCTGAATGTGACAATAAGGAGTTCATGATCTGAGCCCCAGTCATGTCCCACTGTTGTTTTTGCTGACTGTATAGAGCTTCTCCATCTTTGGCTGCAAAGAATATAATCAATCTGATTTCGGTGTTGACCATTTGGTGATGTCCATGTGTAGAGTCTTCTCTTGTGTTGTTGGAAGAGGGTGTTTGCTATGACCAGTGTGTTCGCTTGGCAAAACTCTGTTAGCCTTTGCCCTGTTTCATTTTGTACTCCAAGGCCAAATTTGCCTGTTACTTCAGGTATCTCTTGACTTCCTGCTTTTGCTTTCCAGTCCCCTATAATGAAAAGGACATCTTTTTTGGGTCTTAGTTCTAGAAGGTCTTGTCTGTCTTCATAGAACCATTCAACTTCAGCTTCTTCAGCATTACTGGTTGGGGCATAGGCTTGGATTACTCTGATAGTGAATGGTTTGCCTTGGAAATAAACAGAGATCATTCTGTCATTTTTGAGATTGCATCTGAGTAGTGCATTTTGGACTCCTCTGTTGACTCTGAGGGCTACTCCATTTGTTCTAAGGGATTCTTGCCCACAGTAGTAGATATAATGGTCATCTGCGTTAAATTCACCCATTCCAGTCCATTTTAGTTCACTGATTCCTAAAATGTTGATGTTCACTCTTGCCATCTCCTGTTTGACCACTTCCAATTTCCCTTGATGCATGGCCCTAACATTCCAGGTTCCTATGCAATATTGGTCTTTACAGCATCATACTTTACTTCCATCACTAGTCACATTCACAACTGGGTGTTGTTTTCACTTAGGCTCCATCTCTTCATTCTTTGTGGAGTTATTTCTCCACTCTTCTCCAGTAGCATATTGGCCACCTGCTGACCTGGAGAGTTCATCTTTCAGTGTCCCATCTTTTTGCCTTTTCATACTGTTCATGGGGTTCTCAAGGCAAAAATACTGAAGTGGTTTGCCATTCCCTTCTCCAATGGACCACGTTTTCTCAGAACTCTCCACCATGACCCATCCATCTTGGGTGGCCCTACATGGCATGGCTCATAGTTTCATTGAATTAGACAAGGCTCTGGTCCATGTGATCAGTTTGATTAGTTTTCTGTGATTGTGGTTTTCATTATGTCTGCCCTCTGATAGATAAGGATAACAGGCTTATATAAGCTTCCTGATGGGAGAGACTGACTAGGAGAAAACTGGGTCTTGTTCTTATGCGCAGAGAGATCCAAGATGGTGGAGTAGAAGGACATGCGCTCATCTTCTCCTCTGAGAGCTCCAAAATTACTACTTGCTTCTGAACAACCATCAACAGGAGAATGTTGGATCCCACCAAAAAAATTATCCCACTTCCAAGGGCAAAGGAGAAGCCCCAGTAGACAGTACGGGGGGTGAAATCATGTTTAGAATCAAACCCCATACTTGCCAGTGATGCTTGGAAGGCTCAAACCAACTCTTGTGTGCACCAGGAGAACCCACAGAGACTGAGCCAGACCTGCTTTTGAGTGTTTGAGTGTCTCCTGCAGAGGTGTGTGTCAGCAGTGGCCTGCTGTAGGGACAGGGGCTCTGGGTGCACCAGAGCTGGGTATGGCATAAGCCCTCTTAGAGGAGGTCACCATTAACCCCACATAAAGCCATCAGAATTTACATAGGACTGGGGGAACAGATTCTTAGAGGGCACAAACAAAACCTCGTGTGCACCAGGACCCAGGAGAAAGGAGCAGTGACCCCACAAGAGACTGGCCCAGACTTGCCCATGAGTGTCCAGGAGTCTCCAGCAGGGGCATTCCTTGGTGGTGGCATGCTGCAGGGTTGGTGGCAGTGAGTGTGGCAGTGCAAGGGACCTTTTGAAGGAGGTCACCATTATCTTCGTAACCTTCATACCATAACCTTCACCATAGTTTGGCCTCAGGTCAAGCAACAGAGAGGGAACACAGCCCCTCCCAGCAATAGAAAATTGGGTTAAAGATTTACTGAGCATAGCCCTGCCCATCAGAACAAGACCCAGTTCTGAGGGGGAACCTCAGTCAGTCTCTCCCATGAGGATGTTTCCATAAGCCTCTTATCCTTATCCATTTTGCTCTTAAAATGTATTTTACTAGAGATACACTAATGATGTTCTCTGAACATTACATTTAAAAGTCACTTGAAAGAATTGTCTGTGTGAGATCTTAATATGAATTTGGGCTCTTCCCCCCTCACCCCCTGCATTATTTGGTAAAATTGTTTTAATCTAAATTTCTTTTCTTATGATTCTTTTTATTTATTATATTATATTAATATTTCATTTAAATTTCATTTCATTTAACTTCTTTTGAATTTTTAGTTTATAGTTATGTAAAACATTTAAATGGTTCAAAATCAAAATTATGCATAAATTTGAAATTGTACAGGGCACATTCATGTAAGTCTAACTAGGATCCTGTCTCTTGTATGGTATTTCCTTCCTCTAGCTATAGGTAACTATTTTATAGTTTTATTTTTGTTTTCTGTTGTTACTCTTTTTAAATTATAAGCATTATCTTACCTCTTCCACAAGTAGTATTACATGACAGACTACAGTATAACACTCTTTCACATGTTGCTTATTAACTGAACACTGCATCCTGGAGATCTCCCTTAGTAGACAGAGATCTTTCTCACTCCTTTTTATACCTGCATAGCTCTCCAGCCTGGTGGCAGTTCATGGGGCCACAAAGAGTCAGACATGACTGAGTGACTGAAGACACACACACAGCATTCCAGCCATTGTTCATGAGCACTTAGATTCTTTCCAGTCTTGGCTTTTTCAAGTATTGCTGCAATGAAAACATCTTATGCATCTATCATTTCCTCCTTTTGTCAGATTATGTTTGAGGTAGAGTCCTCAAGCATATTCCTATGCTTGAGATAGATTTATAGATTGAGATTTCGAGGTTAAAAAGGTGAGAATAAATAAATAAGTAAATAAACACACACACTATAAATATATATATATACTTTTATATATATAAATTTGGACATATATATTTATGTCCATATATATATATAGGAATGGCTACTCATTCCATTCTTGTCTGGAGAATTCTGTGAACAGAGAAGTCTGGCAGGCTATAGTCCATGAGGTCACAAAGACTTGGACAGGGCTGAGAGACTTTCATATATATATATATATATATATATATGTCTGTTTCTCCATAGCTTTGCAGCAGAGCTTTTGGTTTTAAATTTTTAGAATTTCACTAAACTGATAAATGGTATCTGAATATGGTTTTATTTTGTACTTCTCTTACTGTGAGTGAAGTTGAACATATTTTCTCTGCTTTGTATTTTGTTCACTACATACACTTCTTTTTCTGTGAGCTTTTTTATGTCCATTTTTCTCATTTTGCTATTAATTTGTTAGTTTTCCCCTAATGTTTATCCTTATCCTTTGAGCACACGCCATGTAGTCCTTTGCATCCATCAGTCCACCATTGCCTCCATTTAGCTAAACTCAATGATTATTTGCTAGGTCTCGTCTTATTTGAGCTCTCACCAACACTGGACACAGCTGACTTACTCCCTTCCTACTGGCACTGATTCAGCCTAGTTATACTCCCTCCCAGAAGGCGTTCAGTCAGTCTCATGGCCTTCAATATCATCTATAGCCTGATGACTTTCCAGTGTAGAGCCTCTATCCTGAACTCTACCTCCATGTGGCCAATTGCCATCTCAAAATTAACATGTCTTAAGTCCATCTTCTCTTTACACCCAGCCTCCCAAGGTTTTTTTTTTTTTTTTTTTATCCTTCTAGTAATGTGAACAAAGAATTTGAATTCATGTTTGATTTTTTTTCTTTCTTTCAGTGAAAGGGAATGTGCTAGTTGCTCGGCTGGTGGACCCCATGGACTAGATAGCCTGCCAGGATCCTCTGTCCATGAAATTCTCCAGGCAAGAATATGGAACAGGTTGCCATTCCCTTCTCCAGGGGATCTTCCTGACCCAGGGATCAAACCTGGATCTCCCATATCGCAGGCAGATTCTTTACTGTCTGAGCTACCAGGGAGAGTCTATAATCCAATCTCTCAGCAAAACTCGTTGAGTATTTCTTCAAATCATATATCTGGCTTGTTTTAATGATCATCTCTCCTAGGTTATTGCAAAATCATCTTAACTGGCTTTCTAACTTCCACTCTTACTGCCTTTATACTTTATTCCAACATGACAGCCAGAGTCATCCTTTTAAAATATGGCCCTCCTCTGCCCAAAGCATTGCCATAGCTTCTCATTTAAGAAGAAGCTAACGTGTTTTCAGTGGTTACAAATCTTAGAGGATATCCCCCTGGGTCCCCTCCCTGGGCCCAATCTCACTCTCCTGCTTTGAGTCTGGTTTACTTCTCTCCAGCCACATCACCCCTGAGCTGTTATTCCAACACACTGAGTATGTTTTCCTTCAAGGGGGTTTGGCTTGCTATTTTTCTGAAATGTTCTTACCCCTCACTTTCTTCACATATCTGTTCAACTATCCTTTTATCAGTAATGCCTTCCTGCTGCTACTGCTGCTAAGTCACTTCAGTCGTGTCTGACTCTGTGCGACCCCATAGACGGCAGCCCACCAGGCTCCCCCGTCCTGAGATTCTCCAGGCAAGAACACTGGAGTGGGTTGCCATTTCCTTCTCCAAATGCCTTCCTAGGTTACCTTACTTAAATACAAACCCATCTGCCCCATCTCTTCGAGCTGGTAATACTACTCCCATTCTCCATTTTTCTCTGTAGTACCCAACATACTATATATTTACCATTTATTTATTTATTATCCCTGTGTGCTCACTGCCTGGAAAATCCCACGGACGGAGGAGCCTGGTAGGCTGCAGTCCATGGTGTCGCGAAGAGTCGGACATGACTGGGTGATTTCACTTTCACTTTTCACTTTCATGCATTGGAGAAGGAAATGGCAACCCACTCCAGTGTTCTTGCCTGGAGAATCCCAGGGACAGAGGAGCCTGGTAGGCTGCCGTCTATGGAGTCACACAGAGTCGGGCACAACTGAAGTGACTTAGCAGCAGCAGCAGCAGTGTGTTCACTGGGATACAAACCCCATGATGGCAGGAGTTCTCATTTTGTTCATTGCTGTATTCCCAGTGCCTTAAAAGAGTGATGAGCGCCAAGGAGCTGCTCAAATATTTGTTGAACAAACCACTATGGACACAAATGTTATCCTCATTTTCAACTTCGGAGACTGGGGCTCAGACAGTTTAAATAACTTTCCCAAGATCTTACAAACAGAGTCGGGATCTGTGCTCAGGTACAGCAGGCTCCCAAATGCTCCCTCCTTGTTTGGTACTGTGCCACCTCTCAGGGGGAGGGCTTTGTATGTATAGTTTAATTTTGAGCAAACAGAGTACAATAGATAAATCTTCAGAGAATCTGGGCTCTGGTCCTAGCTTGGCCACTAAATGATGATGACATCCTGGGGAAGCAATTTAAGCTTTTTGGTTCTCAGTGATCACTTTAGTCTTGAGTAATCTGAAGATAAGAAAAATGTCTATAGTCACGTAAGTTTCTTCCAGAAAGCATAGTCTACAACCCTTGGCATTTACACCAGGCTTAAGTGGATAATATACCCAATTCTTTAGTTCTTAAGGTAAAAAGTACAGAGAGATCTTACTTTAGTTTTGTTTGCTTTGGTTTAAATCCTTTTGCTAAATGAGATGGCAACATACAACAAGGGTTTCATTGTTTTTCTCTGAAGCTAAAGATACAACTGAGATGCAACTTAAAAAAAATAATAATAACTTGCTCCATATCCTTGTCAGTGTTTGATAGGGTCAGTCTCTCTCTGTCTCTCTGAAATAAGACATAACTTCCTATCACTACCCTCAAAAGTTGGTGCATGTTTTAGAAAATCTGTAAATAATATATCATACCTTGCCAGAAGAAAGGTCTTTTACAAAATTTGTTTAAAATGTAGGCATGCAAGCATAGCACAATGATTATAACTTGAAAAGCTTCTTTAAGAACCTGTGGAAGATTAAAAAGACTATAAAGGTGACATGTGTAGCAACAGATTGGCTGGTCTCTTAGCAGTTGCTAGATTCTTCCTCTGCTCCCAGGTCTCCACTCTGCTAGTTAAAAACAAAGAGACGCTCACAGAGAAATCTCAGAACTGACAAGCTGGTTCCTGCCACCACTGGAGAGTGGCACTTGGAATTGGAATGTGTTAGGTAAATTATAAAGGAAATGAATCTCATTTGTAGTCTCTCCAGTCTTTCAATTAGAGAAGAAAGAGCAAAAGCACAACAAGCTGTCCTAGGCCCCACGAACTACAGCTGGCAGAAAGTGATTATTCTTGGAGCCTGTGCAAGGGCTCAGGGGCCAGGTATGAAACCAGCTGCAAACAAGCACACACAGCATTAAGTAGCATCAGAGGTCTTGGTGCAGTGATCAAGTTTTACTTTCAGAGAACTGGCTTCTTGTTCATTCTTCCCGTATTTGAGAGGGCCAAATGGGAAGCCCCTTCTTCACCTCAGTTTCTAGAGTCTCTTGAGATTTATCCAGGGTAGGATTTCTGTTCTAGAATAATTTCTGGATGAACCTGGAAAAAAAAAAATCCTCTCACTTGTCCACTGCAATGACCCAATAGGCTAGGGGGATTCACACCATGTAAAATTAGTTTCTAAGCTCCTATTTCCTCCCTGAAATTGTCACTGCTATCAATAACACAGATGCTAACGGTGCCAGGCATGTAGTTTTCTGGATAATTGGTCAATTCCTTTTGTTTTCTAGTGAGCATCAGGATCACTGGTTCATATATTCAAAATTCAGATTCCTAGGCATGTCCCTTAGAGATTATAGGATATTTAGTCTTGTATAGTGCCAGGCATCTGCACTTATACAAGCAACCTAGGGGCTGGAGGTCACACTGGCTGCACCCTTCTCCCAGACCCTGTGTTGGGTTGGAAGAGGGGGTGAGAACCACTAAAAAACAAATCAAGAAGTCCCTCTCAGGTCTTCCTGGAGCTCAGTCCAAGTCCTCTCTTAAGAATGTATCTCTCTGATGTTTCTTTTCTCTTGCCAGTTGCTTCTAACATGTGAGCACTTGGAATTTCTATCTCTGCCCCTTTCTCCACACCAGCACTTATGCACAGTGGGACAGACGCCCCCAGGTGCCCCTTCCTTGCGTCATCAAGATAAGCAAACATATTCTTTCCACTGTTAAAACTTGTGTCAAAAATTCTATGGATAACAAACTGGACACAGAGGCAGGGAAATTAAAAACACTCTGAGTTTTATCAAAGGCCTTGTAAGCTTTATAGCTCCCAGTCTGCTTCCCACCTGAAGGGACTGAAGAAACTTAGGGTTTTAACCTTTAATTCTTGGGCTTCTCTGGTGGTGCGAGTGGCAAAAAACCCATCTGCCAACACCGGAAACGTAGGAGAAGCAGGTTTGATCCCTGTCTTGTGAAGATCACCGGGAGGAGGGCATGGCAACCCACTCTAGTATTCTTACCTGGAGAATCCCATGGACAGAGGAGTCTGGCAGGCTGTGGTTCGTAGGGTTGCAAAGAGTTGGACATGACAAACGATTTAGCATGCACACTTTAATTCTTACTCCTGAAACTTGAAATTGCCAGCCTTTTCTTCCTTCCTGTCCTGCTCCTTGCTCCAACTTTGGTACAGTCCCTAAGATCTGCAGTGTTTCAGGGATCTCTGCCAACTGAATCAGTCATTCTCTTTATTTCAACTGTTGGAGCAGTAAGACAAATACAACCAATTTTCATGTTCTTAGGAGACAAATTTCCTTAGTCAGAGGAGATTTTAATACTGGAAAAATGAGAACTATCAGGAAGAAATAACTTCTTTTAGAAATTGGCCATCGTTTGTAACTGGCACTTCTCTTTATGGTTCTGAGAACAAGAGCCCATTGGGACAAGCCTTTATGTTCCTTGAAAATCTTAGCAAGTCCAGATTTTTTAAAGTTAACTTGGCATTTTAAAGCTCAAACACGCCCAGGGGGTTTAAAATGCCAGTTACTTGCTATGCCATAGGGAACTCTTTCTCTTCTTCCCTCCACCCATGATTTTTTTTTTTTTTTGCATTCACATTATGTTAGGCCCCAGAGGAACAGAATTCAACAGGCCAGAAAGGATTCCTAAATTAATGGGCAATTTTAAAATATGCATAATTAAATAATATTTTTCATAATTATATGTGCTTAGTCCCTTAG
Organism: Bubalus kerabau; assembly: GCF_029407905.1. Lineage (NCBI taxonomy): Eukaryota > Metazoa > Chordata > Mammalia > Artiodactyla > Bovidae > Bubalus > Bubalus kerabau. Next base: position 22,868,678 of record NC_073641.1, read on the forward strand.
ACTGCAAGGAGATCCAACCAGTCCATTCTAAAGGAGATCAGTCCTGGGTGTTCTTTGGAAGGACTGATGCTAAAGCTGTAACTCCAATACTTTGGCCACCTCATGCGAAGAGTTGACTCATTAGAAAAGACTCGGATGCTGGGAGGGATTGGGGGCAGGAGGAGAAGGGGATGACAGAGGATGAGATGGCTGGATGGCATCACCGACTTGATGGACATGAGTTTGAGTGGACTCTGGGAGTTGGTGATGGACAGGGAGGCCTGGCGTACTGTGATTCATGGGGTCGCAAAGAGTCAGACACGACTGAGCGACTGAACTGAACTGAACTGAAAGATAGGAAAATGGGATGGAGAACGATGGACATATCAGTCCATTAAGATAGGCAGAAAGTGGAATTTTAATTGGGAAATACTTATTTTAGAGAAAGGGCACTGCTGGAGAAGAGAGACATGGGAATAGCTATAAAATGCAGGTAAAGACTTAACGGAACTGAGGCTTGTGCGAAAGGGGGGTGAGGGTAAGCAGAGAGGAGAAAAGATGTGGAATGAAGCTATTTTAAAAAACTACTTTTGATTTTGTTTGGTTTGCAATGTCACTTGGATTCCTTATGATAATTATCTCATAAATAAACATCCCTCTGTAAAGAAACATCAAACCTGAAATGATCAGCTCTTCAGTCTGGATTTACCAGACTCCCAGCTCCATGTCCCCAACAAGGAAAGTCCACTGAGCTCTGCCTGGGATCTCCTGACTCAGCTGTGCCCTGGTAACTCTCTCCAGATGATAAACTGGGTCAATTGTAGGGCTCCTCTGATTTGTTCCCCCTCCATAAGGATTCACTGTCTTTTACCAGCTGATAATCTAATGTCTGGACATTATTATTTCATATGTTGTGCTTATTAAAAAAAACAAAACAAAACTTATTTTAGGCAGGAGAATAAATCTGGTCCATTGTGGCCGTGAATAAAAATGAGGCCTCATGCTTGTGTCAGGAGCCAAGACCCACTTTGCATCTGGCCACACACAACTGATTCTATTTGAGGCCTGTTCCTGAGCCTAGGATGGCACCTATGAGCTGGCTAGGGAACAATGTCTAATGTTTCTTATACTTTCCTCCTCTGAGGACAATGAATATACAACATCCAAGAAGACTGTGGGAACAGAAGGATCAGAAGTCATGGATACGGAAATAACCCAAAAGCCAAGAGGCATAAAGAAAGTGGCAATCAGAAACCAAGTGGGAGAAAAAGCCTCAGATAAGAAAGAAGCATGGAGTAGAGAAAAGGGGAGACAGCTGGCAGCGGGCAGCTTGAGTAGAAACAGAGACAGAAATCTAAGGAAGGAAGAATCATGCGAAAGGCAGACTAGGGATTCTGTTGTGTTCTACATGATTTTCCCATTTTCTCTAAAGCTTGGCTAAACTGCTTATAAGATCTTCCAATGCTTCCTTACGTTCTTCTGAATTTCACTAGTAATGGTCATCAGTTGAGGTAATCTGACCCCCAACTCTTAAACTCAAAAGAGCTTGAACTCCCTGCTGGATCATTGGTCATGGCCACTGGTTGAAACATGAGGCAGGGTACCAGATATGTATACACACCGGTTACCTGTTATAAAGCCATAGAATGGAGATCCATGTAATGGGGGATAGAAATATGTGCCATTTCATCTAATTAATCATCCCTTCTTTGATAATTAATCATGTCTTTCTTTGATATTTCTATATTTCTATAAAAGAAAGGAAGAAAAAACTGTTTCAGGACAGACGACAGGATATGATACTCAAAGTGTATTCATTCTTCAGATGACAGCTGAAGCATCCCTTCCTCAGAGATACTTCATCTGATCCCTCACTCTAGGTAGGGTATCCTGTGGTGTACTCTCATACACTTGGTCCTTTTACTCCAAGCATTTGTGTGACTATATAATTCGTATGCCTCTTCCCAACTAGATTGTAAGCAATAGTGGGAAGGGAACCCATAAACACACTGAATAAACAAATTGATATTTTGGTGCCATGGGAAAGCAGAATCCATATAACAGAAACTGTTAGTTTTCACCAAAATCCATTTTGGTTTTATCCTGGAGATACCTAACTCTGTATCTCAGGTTCCCTCACTCATGGGGCTGCTGCTGCTAAGTTGCTTCAGTCGTGTCTGACTCTGTGCAACCCCATAGACGGTAGCCCACCAGGCTTCCCTGTCCCTGGGATTCTCCAGGCAAGAACACTGGAGTGGGTTGCCATTTCCTTCTCCAATGCATGAAAGTGAAAAGTGAAAGTGAAGTCGTTCAGTCGTGTCCGACTCTTAGCGACCTCATGGACTGCAGCCTACCAGGCTCCTCCATCCATGGGATTTTCCAGGCAATTGTACTGGAGTGGGCTGCCATTGCCTTCTCCCCCTTACTCATAAAAGTGGCCATATGCTTAAGAACAAGTCAGGTGGTCATTGCCAGGCATGGTCTATTAAAATCTCCCATATGCCCTCTCTTCCCTATATTTCCTTATTTTGAATGATTTGAATAATAAACTCTGACTTCCCTCCGCTACTTTCCTTCCTTGTTCCCTCCCCTAGGAAAACTTTGGGAGACACATGGTGAAGATGATGGAGCCACAATACAAAAGGAGCCTGGGTATATGAGTCCCCACATGGCATGGAATTACCTCATGGTAAGGAGCACCTGATTTGAACTATTAAGTAAATAAGAAACAAGCTTTCATTGTGTTTGAGTCAATGTACATTTGTGATTCTATTAATTATAGCTTAACCTACCCTATCACAATCCATATACATGAAGGTACTGGGGAGATAATAGGATGGAAAATGCATCATACATGAAGAGCTGCAATGGCCCTTCCATAAGTAAATGTTTGGAATTAGAAATTAGAGATGCCAAGGTTCAGACAGTGCTGGATGGTAAGTTAGAGATTATTTAAGGTCCAAGGGCTTTAAAGCATCATTTGGCGGAGTACTGGTGAATGAATCAGTGATTTCTTGATATCTCTTACAACTTTAGTATTCTATCTTCCACTGCTACTTAGAGGAAAATAATTCATCCTTGTTTACAAAGGGGTACATTGTCATGGCATCATGAATGGCATCAGGCTGTCTGCAATAATTGAGAAATCTATTATCTTATTGGATGAAGTGCCAGATTCCATGCCAACAGAGCTCTTGTGGGAGCTTTGTTGACTTCATAAAAATAAAAGGCAAGAAAAAAATACCCAGGCAAATTCCCCAAATATGTTTTCAAAACTAACTTTAATAAAAATTCTTATGGCTGAAGGACATAGGAGTCCACCTATCAAATAGGAAGGATCCATTCAATCTACCTGTACCAAAAGGAATCTTCATTTTATGTCAAACTTATTTCATGCTACTATGGGGTAAAACAATATGCCATGCTGTGCTTTGGGAAACAAAACATAAATTCAGTCATTATTTATTCTTAGCAAGCAAATGATGAAATGCCTATGTATGTGGTCTTTTAAAAAATACAAAACAGCAAAAATAGCCTACTAACTCAGCCTAAAACTCTTAGATGTCTGTGCCTTACATTAATTACATAATTCAGTTTGCCTATATCTTTCAGATCATGAAAACTTTTATTTAGAGAAAATAACATCTTATTTTTTAAAAATATATACTTCAAATTTGAAAAAGAATGGATGCTTGTATGGTATAACTGAATCACTTTGCTGTATGCCTGTAACTAACACATCTTTGTTAATCAGATATACTTCAATATAAAATAGGTATTAAAAAATAAACTACATAATCTAAAAAAAAGTACATGCTTTATATCAGGCAGTCCACAACTATCTCTAGCACAATATACTGTGGACCCCATAGGCAAATGGAATATGGTCCCTCATATAGTTTATAATCCTGTCAGAGAAATCCATGATGAATGTAACAAGGGATAAACAATGTTTAAATTGCAAATTAGAGGTAAGCATAAAATGAATAATGTAAGAATTCAAAGGAAGGAGAGAGAGGTGCTGACTCAACTGAAAAGAGAGTTGGAGAGAGGACCTTTTAAAAGATTTGAATTTGAGATGGACTTTGACTTTGGTGAACTTCCCTGGTGGCTCAGATGGTAAAAGTGTCTGCGTACAATGCAGGAGACCCAGGTTCGATCGCTGGTTTGGGAAGATCTCCTGGAGAAGGAAATGGCAACCCATTCCAGTATTCTTGCCTGGAAAATCCCATGGACAGAGGAGCCTGGTAGGCTACAGTCCATGGGGTCACAAAGAGTCGGACACAACTGAGTGACTTCACTTGACTTGGATACACTATTTTATCAGTTAAGGGTCAAGTTTAGCTGCATGTAACAAAAAAATTTAAGTAAGGTAGCTTAAATAAGACAGATTTTTTTCCTCTCCCACATTAAGCAATATGAAGATAGGTAATCTAGGGCTGGCATAGTAGCCCAGGAATATCAGGGCCAATGTTGCTGTGATGTATGCTCTTGACCTGCCCTTTTAGTTGCAATGTCTACATTTCAGCTCCAGCCATCTCTTCCTCAGTCATAGGCCCCTGGGCATTTGGGTCAGTCTCTTAAGGCCGGGGTTACCATCTTTTAAAAATATATATTGGAAAATACCACGGGGCAGTTAAATATTTTCCCCAAGAAAATACAGAGTGCAGCAGCAGCCTTGGGAATCACATGAATGTATGAATAGTTTGCTTTCAGAAACCATGCTATTAACCATTGTATTATATTGTCCTATATACTAGTCTTGGGAAAGACCACATGGGCCCAAGGTGGTAGTGAGGATAGAAGGTAGAATAAGGTAGAAACAGAAGTTTCTACCAAAATTTCTACTTTAAACAGGAACATGGCCTAAAGATGAAGTTTATAGTGCTTGTAATTAAACATCAAAAAAAAAAAAAAATCTCATGGAATTAGAGAAAGACCAAGCAAGGAAGTCATTGAAATATGATGTTCGTTTATGTCAAAGCAAAAGAGGAAAATGTAAAGAGGAGGAGGGGGAAAAACTGTCCAAGGTACTTAAACTATAACCCAAACACTGTTGCCATGGGATTTCAATTTTCTCTGCAAGTTTCTTCTATCTATCCCACGGAGTTTATAATTATTCATCACCAAAAGCTTGGCCTTTTTTTTTTTTTTTAAAAAAATCATTGCTCCTTCCTTTTCTTCCAGTTTATCCTGAATCTCAAGGAATTTCCTTTTGTCCATTTCTTATTTCCTGTTTCTCCTCATCATCCTTCAACCTAGAGATCTCCCCAGCCTCCTGGGATTTTTTATTTAATTAATTAACTTATAATTATTTATCTTATTGAAATATACTTGACATTTAATATTATATTAGTTTCAGGTTATAAAATAATTATTTGATATTTGTATACACCGTGAAGTTATTACCACAGTAAGTAATTAACATCTATCATCACATAAAATTGCACAATTTTTTTTTCTTGTAATGAGAACTTTTAAGATGTACTCTCTTTGCACTTTTCAAATATATTGTCCAGCATTGTTATCTATAGATACCATGCTGCATCTCCAGAGAATCTATCTTTGAACTATTTCACAATTTGAAGGTTTTAATTTGGGGTTTAATCTGTCCTCAATTACCACCATATCGCTTTCCTGTGCATCCGCTTGTGTCTTTTCCTGACATTACATCTGTCTGACCACTGGAGTGAGTAATTTTTATTTTGGGTAGAGGTGGAAAGATATTTGATTCATCTGGACCATGAAGTTTGGGGTTTTATGTTCTTAGTATGCATAAGAAGGGAGCTTCCTTGGTAGCTCAGCTGGTAAAGAATCCTCCTACAATGCAGGAGACCCCAGTTTTACTCCTGAGATGGGAAGATCCCCTGGAGAAAGGATAGGCTACTCACTTCAGCATTCATGGGCTTACCTGGTGGCTCAGACAGTCAAGAATCTTCCTGCAATGCAGGAGACCTGGGTTCAGTCCCTGGGTTGGGAAGAGCCCTTGAAGGAGGGCATGGCAACCCACTCCAGTATTCTTCCTGGAGAATCCCCATGGACAGAGGAGCCTGGTGGGCTACAGGCCATGGGGTACCAAAGAGTCGGGCACGACTGAGCAACTAAGGGCAAGCACACAAGTGCGTAAAAAGGAATACAGGAGTAATCTCATATGTATATGTTTTTGTAGGCTTCAAGAATGTCGAATCCAGACAAGTTACATGTTTTATCAGATAATTTGTGTCAGGACTGTTAAAACTTGTCCTAAAGAAGCCAAAGTTCAGTTTCTTTGATATATCCCTAACATGGCACCCAAAATGATTCATGATCTTGAACTTGCTTCCCTCTCCAAGTTCATGTTTTAGCCTGCTGCTTTTCTCCCCTGCCTCTCCAGTTACTATGAACCATTCAGACCAAAACCCAGTGTCGGTTTATTTATTTATATTGCTGCTTTGGCATCCTGTCAATTATTGCCATCATACCACATTGACATTGATTACCTATTTGTTTGCCCAGTAGACTGTGAGCTCTTGGAGGAAGAGTACATTTGATCTTTGTATCCCTAACCAAGCATAATGCTTGACACCTGAATGAACTATGAAGCTGTTACCATGAAATCTCAGTTAGCTTCACACAGGGAGAGCCCAAAGGGTTGATTTCAATTATTGTTCAGGGACAAAGTTTACCCAGTCAAAGCATAATTATATTCCAAGAAAGAATCCTGAAAACCAATGGGGGAAAATGCACTTATTCCTATTTCAATTATTTTCAAACTTAATCCTGAGAATTCCATTGCTCTCATCCTCATGGAGGTATCATTTTGATTCTGAAAATCATTACACTTTGAAGTCAGAACTATTATCACCTCAAATTCAGTTACTGATATATAAAAGAATAGGAAGAAAATTTAGTAAAATAGGAGGGAAAAAACCCTCAGGCTAACGTGCAGTCTTTATATGGCTTTTTGCTGAAAATGACAAAACAGCTCCCAAACTATGTCTTTCTGGTAGGAATTCAGGAGTACATTCAAAGGATAATGCAAACTGAGAGTACTTTCAAAGTTCTATTTTAACATTTTTGTGAGGTTTAACACCACAAAGAAGAGAAATTCTGTCAAATAAAAAGCCAGTTTGGCTTTTCTTTTCTTTTATTCACTATTTTCTAGGCTTCTTTTCTACTTACCACTTCATTGAACTTGTTGACAAAAGATAGGGCATAGCTGAAGAACAGTGGCCTCCAACATAATTCACAATTTATACAGCTACAGTACTTTCTGATCTCAGTAGGCAGCAAAGATCTAGAGCTGGGCCATTAAGGAAGATGAATGATTATTTAATGCATTTTAAAGGGCTGCTGGTTGGCAACCTCACATAGATGCTTTCAAAAGTGGAGCCTTGGCAGACTTGGAGAACAATAGCTCCAGGTCATTGCAAATCGAAGATGGTGTTGAATTCCCTTGAATCATTGTCTTTTGACGCTTTTGGAGATGTTACTGCAGCAACAGAGTATGTTACCTGAAGTTTAGAAGAACGTTTGAAAATGTCAGAGGAAATGAGTAATTTTTACCTGGAGAATTAAAGCAGGTAGCCACACCTCTTACCAGAAACTGACAGTAGTAACTAGACCACTAATTACCCCTGCCTTTTATTAAAAAGATATATACAGTCATAGCATTTGCTATTAATGAGAACCCATAGAAAATCCATAAGAATCACATTTTAGGCCTTCCTCTTTTCTTTTTAAAGCACACATAAAGTTCTAATTTGGACATTCTTCTTACTTTAAAAAATGGCCACTAATCTTTTTTTCTATTTTGGTCTCTTGTGGTTCACTTTACAAACTTCTTTGCCAATGCATATGCTATAATTTTAACGTATCAATATTTTAAGAGATGGAAATTATTATGCAAACTATCTTTTGTTGGAAAGGTAAGGTGAATTAGAATAACTTTTATTAAATTGTGATTGATGATTTTCACTACAAACTGTTTAAGATAACTGAAAGTGATGTGTAAGATGTTAGGATAGTCTTAAAAACATAGTTACTAAAGGTGATAGACATACATATATATAAATACGTACACACATATTTGTATACTTACAGACCTAAAAAGGAAAATTTGTTTCAAAAGTAGGTTGCCTTTATTTGTATGAATGTTTCTTAACTTCATAGGTTCAAAGCCAATGATGCATTCTTCATTCAATTCTACTTCAGTTTCTTAAGTTTTGAAATCTGTCACTTACAGATAGCTCTCAAATAGAAAATACAAATTCAGCTTCTTTGAAAAAGTTGGATTGGCGACTGCAAGATATTTCTGGAGGCCACAGAGCAACTCTTGATTAGCACCTAAGTAGAACATCAGTAACTGATCACTGTTGGCATATTTTGTCATGCCAAACTTTATCCTGGGGAAATTGTTAAACCTTTATATAATTTTAAAGCAGTTATGTCCTAGTTTCCTGGACCATGGTGATTGTTATGTCTAGACCTGTTTGTAGCATTCTAAATTATGTCAGCACTGCTTTCATGGAAAAATAAGGATACCTGTTGAAAAACGTGCTTCTGAATTTTCACTTAGGCCAACCAGTAAAGACAGACAGGAGGGTTAAAAACATTCCTCAGGGTTAGGTTCATATATGACCCCAAAGCTAACCACTTAAGTCTTGGGGTCAGTGGTGAATAATGCTTATTGTGTTTTTTTTTCCCAGCAACAAAGCCATTTTCTCCTCCCACTATTACCAAGTTCCCACCCATAAGACTGGGTTAGGTGTCCCATTTGTGAGCATTCATAGTACCCTGTGCAGGTCTGATGTGGTCTTCTTAGCCTGTGCTGTGATTATCTGATAACTTGCCCCCAGCACATACTTGTCATTTATGACAATTCAATGATTGATTTATTAATACTGTATTTCAGTTCTAATAGGTACATTTTAACATCACTGATATGTCTTAAAATCAGTGATGTCCCGTCATTGCTCTTGAACGGAGGACCATGATCATAATTGAAATAAAAGTTGTTTATGCAGACCAGCGGAGTATAATTTGGTTTTAGTGAAGCCTTTATTCATTATATGAGGAATAATCACAGTGTTCTCTATTCTTGCAAAGCAACCACTGATGGCTTCTATGGCCTTGCTCCTGCAGCATGTAGTCCATAGACAGCAGCGCATCAGCCCTGAATGCTCGTGAGGAACGCAGACTCTCGGGCCCCACCCTAGACTTCTTGAATCAGAATTTGCCTTTTAGAGGGGATCAAGCATTACTTTAAGGGATGTAAGAAATGGAGCTTCTCTGGTAGCTCAGCGGTTAAAGCATCTGCTTGCAATGTGGGAGACCCAGTTTCGATTCCTGGCTTGGGAAGTTCCCGTGGAGAAGGAAATGGCAACCCACCCAAATATTTTTCCCTGGAGAATCCCATGGACGGAGGAGCCTGGTGGGCTACAGTCCACGGGGTCACAAAGAGTCGGACACAACTGAGCGACTTCACTTTCACTTTCACAAGTTGATGAGGCTGTGTTACGAGTTCGTTGAAGTGAGGTATGGAGAAGAGTTTGCCTTTCTCCCATGCTGGAAACCATAGCCAAAGGCAGGGGAATGGCTGCAAGCCTCAGATTACAAGGAAGAAAATTCAAGAACAAACTAAGCTGGTAACAGTAATTTATAAGGCGAGAATACCTTCTTTAAGGCACGGCTATACTGTTCAGTTAAAAGTCATGCTTTCTTTTTCAGTGATATTTAAATTATTTTTCTATCTTTGAATTCATGATATCATACAATTTGATGACACAAGGCATTTCTTCCCTCTGATGACCAGCTTTCTGAGGGTAGGGACAGGGTCTTGGCTGAGCACCTAGCTCTGTCTTTAGTACCCAGCACAGAATGTCTGGCTAATAGAGAGCACACAATAGCTGTTTATAAGGAGAGGAGTTTACACTTTTTAAACCTTTTCCTTTCTTTGAAAAAGATGTGGTAAACGTTTCTGTTGTGAATCACTAAATCCTGTGAATAAGATGGGTATGATATTGTACTTTATAGGTCTCAAAGATTAGCTAGGACATGGAGAAACATTAACTAAAATATGATTTAGTTAATCATACAGGTTCAAGCATAGGAGTTATATGGATTACAGGGCAGAGATCCAGAACCTAAGTTCCAGTTCTGGGCCCATAGCTTTATGCAAAGCTCCATCTGTTGCCCCTGCGTTTCCTGTCCTTCTAAGGAATTAGACCTCCTGAGGTTTGCAAGATGAGCTCTCTACCTTTTTCCAGACCTAGCCCAGGTGTGTTGTCTGGCCTTCTAAAGCTCCCATTGTCCATCCTCACCCTACTTTGGTGTATTTCCCTGCCTGTGTATAAATTCAAACTTCTTAGTGAGATAAAAAGATAATACTCGAGAAGGTAAAAGTCATGTTTTTGTCCCTATTGTTTTTCAGCAATACCTACAAGTTTGCAGGGCATCTAGTTGAAAATTAAATACAGAATTGAATTAATAACTGAAAATTGAGCTAAATAGAAAATTTGAGCCATCTTTTTTGCTCTGTTTCCATAAGCTTTAATCTTGGCATATTTAGCTCTAAGATTTTTTGATTCTGACACTAACGGCTTTCTGTCTTTAAACAAGATATTGTTTCTTTTATACTCTTTTAACTTTTTACAGACTGGGAAATAATGACAACTTTATTTCTAGAATTTTCCAAAGATCAAACAGTTCATCTATGCTTATAAAGATGAAGCATAGCTGGGATGACATTGAAAAGAAAAACAGAATTGAACTTAAGTTTCAATCAGAAGAACAGTCAATAAAGATAAGTCATACAGGTGTTGGTTATGATGAATTCTCCACAACTCTAGTTAATATTCTGATTATTTTCTTCAAAAGATGACTTCATTTTCCTTTGTTTTGTGAATTGCATACTTTTCACTAAATTCATTGGGCTCGAACTGGTGTGAAAAGGATTGACAAATGTACATCTAGAATGGATATAGATGACATGTAGTGTCTTTCAGCTTCCAACAACTTTGATTCTGTGTTCCCGTTTCTGGCTTGGATTTCCAGATGTAATTGTTGCACATATGTTTGGGGCACTTGAAGTAAGTCTAAAGTAACAAGTGTCTTAGGATTGTGTTAAAAACCCCATTTTAGCTGGTTTGTAGCCTCACCTTCTTAGAAGTTGATTATTACAACTGTAATTACCCACTCTTCATGACTTAGCATATGTGGAATACAATCTATTTCCAGATAAATGTAAATTAACATGCATTTGGTATTTTCAAAAGAAGATTTCTGAAATACGCAAATATCCTTCAGAAACACTGAGGGACTGTAGAGTCAGCAGAGGACTTCCGGCGTTGCCTCTTCTCTATGGCACGTCATCTGGATTTTTTTTTCTTGCCTCACTCTTGTATTTTAAAAATGTTATTGGCTTCTTACTTCAGTCTTTTTCCTTTGCTGGACGTACACTTCTTATTTGTCAATTAGTTTACCTAAAGTCTTTTAGCCTAGGCCTGAAAGCATGGACTTGTTATTCGATTATAGTGTTTTTCCTCAGAGAAGTCACTTCTGAAAGCATACTTCTTCCCCAGATCCAAATGCTAAAAACTTCTAGACAGATGTAGGAGAAAGAAAGGCTAGAGTAACAGCACTAAAAAGAACCTTAAAAATCAAAATAGTCCAGAAATTGCAAACTGATGACCCTCAGGCTCACGCTTTATTTTAAGAGTTTTATTGAAATGTGATTTACATATCTTAAAATTCACTTGACTCACATTATTTTCTAATGAATTTGGTTTCAACACTCATAAAATCTAAATTGTTGGTTTATATTGGAAATTTAAAGCATTTAGGAACACAGGGTCTGAATTTGCATCAGGATGAATTGCATTGGCTGGAGCTGAGTTCATTTATTTTTTCTGGGTGGGACATAAAGTGTCCAGTTTGACAGCTTCCTCTGTACCTTTTCGTCTTACACTCAGCCTGCTTCATTCTTTCAGTTGCCCTCAGAATCCTCTAGGCCTTTTGCCTGTGATACCGGTAGGTCTAGTCCAGTCCCCATTTAATAAATAAATGCGCTTGGGCCAGAGAGGTAAAGGGAGTTGCCCAAGTAAATTAAAAACAACGTATCTATTTGGTACCTACCGTAAATTACTTTAGATATATTTAGTTAAACAGGTTTTGATTATAATTCTTACTGACAAAAATAGAATTCATGTAACAATGCTTGTATATCACTAAATTACTTCCATGAGCCACTAATGGATTTCAATCTGCAGTCTGAAAAGCATTGCTCAAAATAATGCCTATGTATTTGAATCCATCACAACAGATCCTCAAAATATTCTAATAATCTTAAGTTTTTAAGAATTAACTTAAGGTCATTAGGTAGGTAGTATATTAGTTATAATAGCATCAACAGCTAACATTTATTGAGAACCTCCTACTCTGTGTAAAACATTATTAAGAGATGAGAATAAGAGAGACAACTTGAAAAGATGAGAATAAGAGAGAAAACTTGAAAAGAGTACATAACAAGATAGGACAAAAAAATGACTCTTATGTGATTTAATTTTAGGTCATTAATAGAAAAGTGGGTGCTTCATTTGGTTTGAATTACAGAGATTAAAGATTTCAGAACTGTGCCGGCCAGTGTCTTAGTGACTAGTCGTATGTAGCTTTTTAAATTTCTATTTAAATTAATCAAAATGAAATAAAATAAAAAATTCATTTTCTTTGTTACATTGGCCACTTTTAAAATACCCAAAAAAGCTGTGTGTGGCTAGTGGCTACCATTTGGACAACACAAGTACAAAACTTTTCCATTATCACAGAAAGTTGTGTTGGACAGTACTGCTCTAGAATAATTATATCTTTTGAAGTATTTCAATCATATTTAGACAAAAATTTAAATTGCCACTTGTCACTGCTTACAATAGCCAAGACATGGAAGCAAACTAAATGTCCATCAATAGAGGAATGGATAAAGAAAATGTACATGCATATAGTGGGTATTAGCCATTAAAAAGAATGAAATGATACCACTGTAGCAACGTGGATGGACCTAAAGATTATCATAGTAAGTCAGCCAGAGAAAAGTAAATGCCATATGCTCTCACAAATATCATATGCGGATCTGATTAATATGTGGGATCTGATTAAAAAAAGATTAAACACATGAGCATATTTGCAAAACAGAAACAGACTTACAGATACTGAAAATAAACTCACGGTTATCAAAGGGTTAACAGTGTGGGGAGAGATAAATCAGGAGCTTGGGATTCACATACATATATTACTATATATAAGCTAGATAACCAACAAGGATCTACTGTATAACTACTGGGAACTATGATCAATATTCTGTGCTGTGCGCTTAGTCGCTCATTTGTGTCCGACTCTTTGCGACACTATGGAGTGTAGCCCGCCAGGCTCCTCTGTCCTTGGGGATTCTCTAGGCAAGAATACTGGAGTGGGTAGCCTATCCCTTCTCCAGGGGATATTCCCAACCAGGAATTGAACCGGGGTCTCCTGCATTGCAGGTGGTTTCTTTACTACCTGAACTATGAGGGAAGCCCCATTCAATATTCTGGGATAACTTAAATGAGAAATGAATCTAAAAAATAGCAATTATATGAATATGTATAATTGAATCATTTTGCTGTACACCCCTAACACAATACTGTACACCCCTAACACAATCTCAAAAATGACAGAATGATCTCTGTTCGTTTCCAAGGCAAACCATTCAATATCACAGTAATCCAAGTTTATGCCCCAACCAGTAATGCTGAAGAAGCTGAAGTTGAATGGTTCTATGAAGACCTACAAGACCTTTTAGAACTAACACCCAAAAAAGATGTCCTTTTCATTATAGGGGACTGGAATGCAAAAGTAGGAAGTCAAGAAACACCTGGAGTAACAGGCAAATTTGGCCTTGGAATACGGAATGAAGCAGGGCAGACTAATAGAGTTTTGCCAAGAAAATGCACTGGTCATAACAAACACCCTCTTCCAACAATACAAGAGAAGACTCTATACATGGACATCACCAGATGGTCAACACTGGAATCAGATTGATTATATTCTTTGTAGCCAAAGATGGAGAAGTTCTATACAATCAGCAAAAATAAGACCAGGAGCTGACTGTGGCTCAGACCATGAACTCCTTGTCACCAAATTCAGACTTAAATTGAAGAAAGTAGGGAAAACCACTAGACCATTCAGGTATGACCTAAATCAAATCCCTTATGATTATACAGTGGAAGTGAGAAATAGATTTAAGGGCCTAGATCTGATAGATAGAGTGCCTGATGAACTATGGACAGAGGTTCATGACATTGTACAGGAGACAGGGATCAAGACCATCCCCATGGAAAAGAAATGCAAAAAAGCAGAATGGCTGTCTGGGGAGGCCTTACAAATAGCTGTGAAAAGAAGTGAAAAGCAAAGGAGAAAAGGAAAGATATACACATCTGAATGCAGAGTTCCAAAGAATAGCAAGAAGAGATAAGAAAGCCTTCTTCAGCAATCAATGCAAAGAAATAGAGGAAAACAACAGAATGGGAAAGACTAGGGATCTCTTCAAGAAAATTAAAGATACCAAGGGAACATTTCATACAAAGATGAGCTCGATAAAGGACAGAAATGGTACGGACCTAACAGAATTCAGAAGATATTAAGAAGAGGCGGCAAGAATACACAGAAGAACTGTACAAAAAAGATCTTCACGACCCAGATAATGACGATGGTGTGATCACTGACCTGGAGCCAGACATCCTGGAATGTGAAGTCAAGTGGGCCTTAGAAAGCATCACTACGAACAAAGCTAGTGGAGGTGATGGAATTCCAGTTGAGCTATTCCAAATCCTGAAAGATGATGCTGTGAAAGTGCTGCACTCAATAGGCCAGCAAATTTGGAAAACTCAGCAGTGGCCACAGGACTGGAAAAGGTCAGTTTTCATGCCAATCCCAAAGAAAGGCAATGCCAAAGAATGCTCAAACTACCGCGCAATTGCACTCATCTCACATGCTAGTAAAGTAATGCTCAAAATTCTCCAAGCCAGGCTTCAGCAATATGTGAACCATGAACTTCCTAATGTTCAAGCTGGTTTTAGAAAAGGCAGAGGAACCAGAGATCAAATTGCCAACATCCACTGGATCATGGAAAAAGCAAGAGAGTTCCAGAAAAACATCTATTTCTGCTTTGTTGACTATGCCAAAGTCTTTGACTGTGTGGATCACAATAAACTGTGGAAAATTCTGAAAGAGATGGGAATACCAGACCACCTGATCTGCCTCTTGAGAAATTTGTATGCAGGTCAGGAAGCAACAGTTAGAACTGGACATGGAACAACAGACTGGTTCCAAATAGGAAAAGGAGTTCGTCAAGGCTGTATATTGTCACCCTGCTTATTTAACTTATATGCAGAGTATATCATAAGAAACGCTGGACTGGAAGAAGCACAAGCTGGAATCAAGATTGCCAGGAGAAATATCAATAACCTCAGATATGCAGATGACACCACCCTTATGGCAGAAAGTGAAGAGGAACTCAAAAGCCTCTTGATGAAAGTGAAAGTGGAGAGTGAAAAAGTTGGCTTAAAGCTCAACATTCAGAAAACGAAGATCATGGCATCTGGTCCCATCACTTCATGGGAAATAGATGGAGAAACAGTGGAAACAGGGTCAGACTTTATTTTTTTGGGCTCCAAAATCACCGCAGATGGTGACTGCAGCCATGAAATTAAAAGACCAACCTAGATAGCATATTCAAAAGCAGAAACATTACTTTGCCAACAAAGGTTCGTCTAGTCAAGGCTATGGTTTTTCAAGTGGTCATGTATGGATGTCAGAATTGGACTGTGAAGAAGGCTGAGCCCCGAAGAATTTATGCTTTGGACTGTGGTGTTGGAGAAGACTCTCGAGAGTCCCTTGGACTGCAAGGAGATCCAACCAGTCCATTCTGAAGGAGATCAGCCCTGGGATCTCTTTGGAAGGAATGATGCTAAAGCTGAAACTCCAGTACTTTGGCCACCTCATGCAAAGAGTTGACTCATTGGAAAAGACTCTGATGCTGGGAGGGATTGGGGGCAGGAGGAGAAGGGGATGACAGAGGATGAGACGGCTGGATGGCATCACCGACTCAATGGACGTGAGTCTGGGTGAACTCCGGGAGTTGATGATGGACAGGGGGGCCTGGCATGCTGCGATTCATGGGGTCTCAAAGAGTCGGACACCTCTGAGCAACTGAACTGAACTGAACTGTATAAATCAAACTCCAATAAAATTAAAATTAAAAAAACAAAAATTGCTATGTGCCAGCTGTATACAAATTAACCCATGCATATTTTATAGTCTTTATAAAAACTGAGTGTTAGCTGTCATCAGCCAGCCAATATTCATTTCCTTTAGAGAAGTTTAAAAGTAAACTAATGTGAAGTTATCTTAAATGGGTTTCTTTAAGCCCATATTTCAAGCTTTCCTCCACCTTAAGAAGTTCAAGTGTTTGACATGATTAACGATCATTAATGTCAAGTAATTCTCATTTCATGAGAAGTACTTAGAGCTAAGGCAAGTGTTGATAACTTTCATGGAATTTTCCTAGAAGCTTAAAATATAAGCTGCAAGACAATGCAAGCCTCTCTGGTCTATCAGAATACTAAATCTCTTGCAGTAGGTTCTGAAGGTGAAAGCTAAAGTGGCAGGTTGATGCATGCCTTGTCTCACTGCAATTTTCAAGCCCCCATTGGCTTGTTAGAGGGAAAAAAACATTACTTTGGTCCTAACGTCAGGAACAGAAGAAACGATCTTAAAGCTACTAGAATTCTTCTGCTTAAGGCAAGTGACATAGAAAAACTGATCCATCTCACCATTTTCCCCTAATATGTTATCCTGATTTGGAGAACAAGGGGCTAGATGTACTGAAATTCTGCAAAGTTTCTCTGGCTCCAGCTTCAGACTCAAGGCTCTTTCTCTTTTCATCTTTATTGGAATCTAGTTAGAACTCACAACCCCAGACCAACGCTTCTCTGCCTTTTCAACTACTGCTCACAAAAAGAAATACCTTCTCCATTGGGATCAAGCAAAAGCACACACCTGGAACAGAAGTTTTACAAATAATATTTGTCTTTAATACTAGATGCTCGCTGACATTTTATATTTATTTGGTGTCATTATTTTAAAATGCTGGTTAAGACCCATAAATTGCTTTCATGACCACAAATGGGTTGCCAGCTGCAGTTTGAAAAATATTGCCTTGAGCAATACTGGAGTCATCTTTATCCATTCTTGGATATGAAGCCTTCTTGAAAATTGGCTAAAATATGCACAAACGTGATAGCTCATGCCGATAGGTTGATCTTTCTGAAACATGGATGGAAATACTTCTCTGCAGCTGCACTTTTGACCTGAGCTTTTCTGATGACTTGTTGGGACTGATGTTTCCACTTGCCAGAAATTCAAAAGCTCTTCTTGAAACCAGCCTGTTAATGTTTCCACTTGCCAGAAGCAAGTTCAAAGGCCTTTCTCAAACCAGCTCATTATGACTCGGGAGATAAATGGGCTCGCGTTTTGTAGAGAGCTATTACCATGAATTATTTTCCCCTCTCCTTATAGTCTATTCCAGTATAGTTATAGTAAAATTAGAAAAACAAACGTTTTTATTGAGAGGCATGGAAAACATATCATCTGAAAGATTCTGTTGAATATGACACAAAGAAAATATACTATCTGATTTTAGAGAATAAAATTCTTTCTAAAATCATTTGTATTCAAATAATCTGTAGCTAAGAATATATTCATCTAACAACAATATCCATTTTAAAAATTATTCCCAAAGTTCAGTTACTATCTGGTTTATTTCCTATAATTATTATAACAAGTTTTCAAAAAAGAAAAATGCTTTATAGGTCTTTGTAGTTCTCTATTATATTATCATTTTGTTTATGGTACCTTGTGGTCTATAACATAATTTTTATATTTATTAATATGATCAAATAATAGTAATAGTATTCTCAAAATTATCCCAAGGCTTCAAAGGGCAGGTATTTTTGTGTCTGTTATGAAGTAGAGGAAAGATAGGAATTGACTATGGCAAATGAAGATACTAAACTTTGCCAGTTACCAGGTAGGTGGGTGATGCTGGACAAGTCACTTGATTTCCCTACTAAATATGCAGGGTGTTCTGTAATTTAAAGGAGATAATTTAAATTGCCAACCTCAGCAGAAGGAGCGTGGTAGGTCCTGAGATATTTGTTGTGCTGAATTTGAATGTGGGGCAAGTGGATTTTTAAAGCTTCACAACCTTCTTTCTTTCCCTTTTTTAAGGCTTCCTCTGTCTTCAATGACATTTGTAACATAATTTAATGAAGAAAATCCACAAGCTAAGTCTACATATAAGTTAAGAAAATGAGAAATCAATAAAAACTGTATATTTTCTACAGAAGGAGAAGTAAAGAAAGATTATTTCATTAATCTTCATTGATTTGGGTAATGTGGTTTTCTAGTTTGCTGAACTCAAATTGATTTCAAACTGTTGTCTTGATTTGCATTCTATTGAGAATAGATGGCAGAGAGAGCCAGGAGTAAGAATCACAGATGGAAAAATAATATGCGGAATCCACCCTGCAATGTGGGAAAACCGGGTTTGATCCCTGGGTTGGGAAGATCCCCTGGAGAAGGAAATGGCAACCCACTCCAGTATTCTTGCCTGGAGAATCCCATGGACAGAGGAGCCTGGTGGTCTACAGTCCATGGGGTCCCAAAAGAGTCAGACCAACTGAGCAAATAACACTAACGCTTCCCCAAATATATCATTGATTCCTGACAAAGAAAAAGGAAAGTATATTCATTAAATAAAAACCCAAATGGGGTTATTAACAAATCAATGTGTACATACTTCCTATTGGGCATATCACTATTTGCTCTTACATAATAATGGTGATTTCAATTGTTCAATTGTGTCTGACTTCTTGCGACCTCATGGACTGCAGCACGCCAGGCTTCTCTGTCCATCACTAACTCCCAGAACTTGCTCATACTCATGTCCATTGAGTTGGTGATTGAATTCTTACTATGTACAAGGCATCATCCTAAATATGCATAGATACTGTTGATACTGGTGTTGTTTAGTTACTAAGTCGTGTCTGACTCTTTTGTGACCCCAAGGATTGCAACCCACCAGGCTCCTCTGTCCATGGGATTTCCCAGGCAAGAATATTGGAATGGATTGCCATTTCCTTCTCCAGGGGATCTTCTGATCCAGGAACTGAACCGTGTCTCCTGCATTGCAGGCAGATTCTTTACTGTTGAGCCACCAGGGAAGCCCATATGGATATTAAAAAAGTTAAATCCCCCAGTGATTTATAAATGGCCATTATTTTTATCTTGATGAGGAAATTGAGGCAGAGATAAGTTAAATATCTTGCCCAAGTTACACAGTAGTAAGTAAAGAAGCTGAAATCAGGTCCCTAAATCTGACTTCAGAGACCAAATTTTTCACCACTAGTATGGGTGTTATGTACTTAATCCTTATAATAGCCCTCTAAGATAAAGTCTAAAAGACTATTTTTACCACTCTACAGCTAAGGAAACTGAGGCTTAGAGAGGATATGAACCTGAAATATCGTTAAAAAATTTTTGTAAGAGCTTAGCTAGAACTTAAGCCAAGATTTTCTAACTTTAATTCCCACATTTTTTTTCATATAGCATATTCACACACATGCACATAAATATATACATACATCTATATATCATATACATATATATATAGTATATGTATATATTCACTGGTAGAACACAGAAGAAACTTAAAGAAACCCAAATAATGAGACAAATGGAGTATTTTCTTCTATAATTTAAGAAATTTCTATTTTCACACTTCTTTTATTAGAGAGTATTTTTGTTCATTTCATTTCTGAGATAGGACTTCAGACTCAGAAACATAGGTACATCTTGTTTTTATTTTTTTCCTGCTCTTGATCTGAACATCTTACAACCCGAATTCTGAGACACCCTTTATCATTTCTAGGCTAAAGATATCAAATACATTTTAAAATATACCTGAATAATAAAATAGTTGCTTTTTTTGACAATTTTATCACAATTCAGTTCTAAATTGAACTACTCTGATTTAATTGATTTCTTTTTATAACTCAAATAAAGGTGTAAACATTTGGTTTTTACCTTTTACATACAGCATGTAGCTGACATCCATGATACTGAATATAGACCGTTTCAGTTAGAACTATAATCTTAAGGGATCAGCCACAGCAAATCTAACACCCAGATATGAACATGCTCCATAAAATCATGAGACATATTTTGTTCCTAGAAGTTTATCTGTGAAATGGAATGAACTTATACGTAAGAACAAAGAAGACATAGTATAGATAACCTCTCCCTCACCCCTAAATATTTTCTGAAGTAGATTGATTTCTAGTCAAGGACGTTCTGCTCTTTTTACTGCCTAACCCATCTTTTTTGTCTTACATCTTTCTCTTAACTTTCCCTTAAACTCTCTTGCCTCAAAATTGTAACACTTGACAGGCAGTGGCAATAATTCTGGGAGAAATGACTGGTGTGCTGAAAAAATTTCATGAAGGTCACACTGTTCGCCTGAGAGATGAATTTTAATATTTTTGTTGAGAAGTTCTTTCTACTCGTTGGTGAGGATAGAAGGGGAAATGATACTGCAATTCATGATTTGTTTTTCTGCTTAGAAATGTTCACAGAATGAATGCTGTATTTCTTCCCAATTTACTTCTTCCTGGTAGGATCAGTGTCCCTAGGGAGAAGCCAGAAGAGCATGTGATTTCTTGGCAATCTTGTTATCTGTCTGGAAAACCTCTTTTCCCTTTGCTTTATTTACAACTTTTCTTTGTTAAGACAACAGTGTGAAGTGACTATAGGGCTGTTTTGTCACTCTTCCTAAGGTTTGAAGCAGGTTCAGTTTGACTTGGAGTCCGCTTTGTTCAGAGCAGGTTGCGCAGGGAAATTTTTGCTGCGCGTGCATGAGCGCGCTCAGTCTCATTCAACTCTGTGACTCCATGGACTGTAACCCATGGTCTCCTCTGTTCATGGGATTTCCCAAGCAAGAATACTGCAGTGATATGCCATTTCCTTCTCGAGGGGGTCTTCCCCATCCAGGGATTGAACCTGCATCTTCTGTGTCACTTACATTGGCAGGTGAGTTTTTGCTAAGGAGCTGTCAAATTCAGAGTGTTAATAAAGCAATTTAGACTGATCCTCTAGTTGAGTTATCTCATTCAGATGAATAGCTAAACTCACAGGGAAATCTAGCTCTTGTACAACTAGATTAATCTAATAATGGTCAAGGAACTAACTTTCCTTCAGCTCCTTCCCTTACTTTTCCCCCTCCTTTCTAGCCATTAGTCAGAGCAGAGCAGAATAAGGCTAATGAGAGAAACATTGACACAGAGTTGAGAAGACAAGATTGATAGACTATTAGGTATTAATTTTGTAATAGAGCTTTAGGGTTATCTTAACTTCACCAGGATGATCATAGCCATCCTTCTTTGATTTGAAAGATCTAAATTTCCTTTCCCCAGGAATACACCAGAAGAAATACTGGTAAATCAGAAACATATATTAACACAGCTTGTCATATTTTGAATAATTAAGTGCAAAGTGTTGAATAAATATTAAAAGTTCAGTGACATGATACCAAGTTTCCCTAGGTTTAAGTAAAATGATATCCTAATAGAGATAATAAAATATGTCATTACTTGTCAAAAAAGCTAAGAAAAAAGGAAAAAAATACAACATAACCTCTAAAACTTATTATCCTCCAATCTAAAATTTCTCTCTTTACTCTGTAGCCTGTAGAATGATATAGATCTGTATGCAGAAAAAGATTAACATAAATAATAAGTGAAAAGTCCAGACAATATGCATAGTATCAATTCAGCTTTCCAATAAGAGCAATATTCATGTTTGAAAATCTGAAGACAGTGTAAGGATGGATTCCTCATCAGACATGTCTGCTGTAAGAATCCAGGTCCTCTCAGCCTCACCCATCTCCTATTCTAGGTACTGATGGATGGACGTCCTGAGATGTACTTTATAAGGCTTTTTAGAAAATGATCCTGAGAGATGAGAAATCAGTAGCACTTAGCTACGTCTCCCAAGTACATAATGTCCTTCTGTGAGAAAGCCCTCTTCCCCAGCTTCACTCCCTTTCTCAATCCCTGTCCCATGGACTGCACACCTTAATAAAGGAGAATGTATGTACCTTTGTCTAAGACCCACACACAAACTTAGGAGTGGGCACATAAAATAATAAGATTAGGGGTGAGGAATTTTTCACCTTTCTTTTTCTGTACTGTTTTCACTTTAGTTTTGATGAGCAAATACTACTTTCTTTTTTCTTAGAAGCTTAAATCAACATACAGGTACTATATCATTGTTCCCATGGGTCAGGAGTCTTGCCACAGCTTAAGGAGGTCCTGTGCAATTAAGATGTCCTGGGCTTTGTTTCCTCTGGAGCTCAGGATCTTTGTCCATCTCACCTGACTGTTGGCAAAATTCAACAGGCCTTAGGTTTTGTTTTCTTGCCGACTGTCATCTTTCTGGGGTTCACTCTCCACTCCTAGAGGTTGCCTGCAATTTTGTCATATGTGACCTTTTCCATACGTGAAACTTTTCAGTTTCATCAGATAAAGGTTTTAAGGGGAACTGTTTTCTATTTCTAAACAGAGTCCTGGGTTAAGAAAAGCTTCCATGTTAATATTGCTCATTTTGTATGTTATTCGATGGTGTGCAAATGTCCTCATCCACTCCAATCTACTTCTTACTGTCCTTGGCCAAAACAGACTTTAAAAAAAAAATCACAGCCTGTATCTATTCCTTGATCTGCCTTTATAATCAGTGATTTAGGACATATTTGAAAATGAACCCTTGTTCTTGAAGCTATACTAGGAAAAAGAAGCAGAGACAGGTAAAATGTTATTCTTTTGGTCTAGGTTCCCTTTGTTGAAATATTTGTATCAGCTCTTTCCTGGCTACTATTGGATCAGTGGTTGATAGTGGCTCCAAGTTGTGAAGCAAAGGGAAAATTCTAGGAATAGTGTCTACATCTTCTAAAAATTAAATGCTTCTAAATATGAATAAATCTTATAAAACATAGTCAATCATTATCCTTTAAACCTTGTCTTGATCATCATTAAGTATCTCTAAGTTTTATAAACTCAAATAATCCTTTGATTCTGTCATCAACTATTGGAAAGCCATCATTTTCAAGATCCTTTGTTAGTAAGAAATTCCAGGTGAGGAATCATACTTACCGTGTCACCCAGACACATGGGTGTTCTCCATCACTTAGAGCCACAATGTCCAATAGACTCTTCTGTAATGATGTAAATGTTCTCTATTTTCCCTGGGCAATATAGGAGCCACTAGCCACCTAGGAATTCTTGCCTGGAAAGATAGTGTTCCCCAGGAAGGGACATCAGGGAAGAGAGGGGTTAGCCAAGTGCATGTTTGGATAACCATGTAAAATCCCATGGACGGAGGAGCCTGGTAGGCTGCAGTCCATGGGGTCGCTAAGAGTCGGACAGGACTGAGCAACTTCACTTTCACTTTTCACTTTCATGCATTGGAGGAGGAAATGGCAACCCACTCCAGTGTTCTTGCCTGGAGAATCCCAGGGACGGCGGGGCCTGGTGGGCTTCCGTCTATGGGGTCGCACAGAGTTGGACACGACTGAAGCGACTTAGCAGCAGCAGCAGCAGCAGCCACCTAGGAATACCTAGGACTACTGAGCACTTGAAGTATGCAAATGAAATAAACTTTAAATTTTATGTAATTTTAAATAGCCACACATGGCAGTTGATTACCATATTGGATAGCACAGACTTAAAACAATTGTTTTCAAACCGTGTGCCCTACTTGGTAGGGCTCATAGATTATTTAAAAATAAATCCATAAATATTGTGAGCACACTGTTAAATATATGGGCTTAGAATAGAGCAGCATGCATCATGAACTTGGGCAAATTACTTAGTCTCTTAGTCTCTCTAAATTTCTACTTTTATTATATTTGGAATAACAAAGATGTCAACTACATAGAATTACTGTGAAAATTAGATAAATTAGATAATATTTGTGAACACAACATAGTGACTAGATTTTAAGAAAGAGCTGAAGAAGACAAAGTGGAGAAAAAAACTTTGGATGAATATAAATTTGATTTGAATTTTAAGAACTTTTATTTATAAGAGTTACTGATCTGCAAAATATTTTTGTCAATTTGCATTTTCTCCATCAATAAATATGATAACTGTAACTTCTAGATATAAGGATATTTTTTAGCATTGGAGTTGTACTTATGAGTAATAAATATACTGAAAAAATGCACTGTCTAGAAATGTTTATATCGGAAAATAAACAGAAAGTCAGGTCCTTTTTTTTTATGATTGTAAATAAGTCACTGACTTGGGGCACTGAAACAGGCTAATTCGAGCAAACATAAAGATTCAGTTAATTGTACTTACACATATTCTGGTTGATTGTTTACCTAATACACATAAATCTCTAAGATAAAATGTAAGTCAAACATACAGTTTTCAGTTTCCTTCTGTTAAATGTATAATTCTTCTTCTACATTGTTGGGTTTGATTTGCTAGTATATATTACTGAAAACCTTTGCGTCTGTGTTCATGAAACATGTTGGTCTGTTTTCTTGTGATGTCATTATCTGGTCTTGATACTCTGGTAATTGGCCTCATAGAATGAATTAGGATATATTATTTCCTTTACTTCTATATTCTGGAAGACGTAGTAAAGAACTGGTATAATTTCTTCCTTAAATGTTGATAGAATTCACCAGTGAATCAATATGGGCCTGGTACTTTGTGTTTTTTTGAAGGTTATTAATTGTCAATTCAATTTCTTTAATAGATACCAGCCTATCAAATGTCTATTTCTTCTTGCATGTGTTTTGACTGGCCGATTTTAAGAAATTGGTCAACTTAATCTAGATTATTAAGTCTGCACAGAATTGTTCACAAAATTCCTTTTTATCTTCTTAATGTCTATGGGATTTGTAGTGATGTTCTCTCTTTTTTTTTTTTAATTGATGAACAATCACCTTATAACATTGTATTGGTTTTTGCCATACAACAATGCAAATCAGTCATAACTATATATAAGTCTCCCTCTATTCCCCACCCAAATCCCACCCATCATGGTCATCAGAGCCAGGCTGGACTCCCTGTGTTATATAGCAGTTTCGTGACTAGCTAGATATCTATTTTCACATGGTAGTGATACATATGTTGATGTTACTTTCTCAATTCATCCCACCCTCTCCTTCCCCTGATGTGTCCACAGGCCTATTCTCTACATTGGCATCTCCATTCCTTCTCTGCAGATAGTTTCATCAGTACCATGTTTCTAGATTCCATGTTGGTGCTCAGTCGCTAAGTTGTGTCTGACTCTTTGCCACCCCATGGACTGCAGCATGCCAGGCTTCCTTGTCCTCCACTATCTCCTGGAGTTTGCTCAAATTCATGTCCGTCGAGTTGGTAATACCATATTACCAACTCATCTTCTGCTGCCCTCTTCTTTTGCCTTCACTCTTTCCCAGCATCAGGGTCTTTTCCAGTGAGTTGGCTCTTTGCATCAGGTGGTCGAATTATTGGAACTCTAGCTTCAGTATCAGTCCTTTCAATGAATATTTGGGGTTGATTTCCTTTAGGATTGATTGGTTTAATTCCGTGCAGTCCAATGGACTCTCAAGAGTCTTCTCCAGGACCACAATTTGAAGGCATCAATTCTTAATTGCTTAGCCTTCTTTGCAGTCCAACTCTTACATCCATACATGACTACTGGAAAAACCATAACTTTGACGATACAGACCTTTGTCAGCAAAGTGATGTCTTTGCTTTTTAATACACTTGTCTAGGTTTGTCATAGCTTTCCTCCCAAGGAGCAAGCATCTTTTAATTTCATGGCTGCAGTCTTGGTCTGCAGTGATTTTGGAGCCCAAGAAAATCTTGTCACTGCTTCCACTTTTCCCCCATCTGTTTGCCATGAAGTGATGGGACTGGATGCCATGATCATAGTTTTTTGAATGTTGAGTTTTAATCCAGCTTTTTCATTCTCCTCTTTTACTCTCATCAAGAGGCTCATTAGTTTCTCTTCAGTTTCTACTATTAGTGGTATCAGCTGCATATCTGAAGTTGTTGCTATTTCTACCAGCAAACTTGATTCCATCTTGTGATTCATCCAGCCTGACATTTTGCATGACATACTCTGCATAGAAGTGAAATAAACAGAGTGACAATATACAGCCTTGTCATACTCTTTTCCCAATTTTGAACCAGTCCATTGTTCCATAGATAAGGTTCTAACTTTTGCTTCTTGACCTGCATACAGGTTTCTCAGGAAGCAGATAAGGTAGTCTGGCATTCTTATCTCTTTTAAGAATTTTCCACAGTTTGTTGTGATCTACACAGTCAAAGGCTTTCACGTAGTCAATGAAGCAGATTTTTTTTTGGAATTCCTTTGCTTTCTCTATGATCCAATGAATGTTAGCAATTTGATCTCTGGTTCCTCTGCCTTTTCTAAGTCTAACTTGTACACCTGGAAATTCTCAGTTCAAGTACTGCTGAAGCCTAGCTTGAAGGATTTTGAGCGTAACCTACCTAGCATATGAAATGAGTGCAATTCTACAGTAATTCGTACACTCTTTGGCACTGCCCTTCTTTGGGATTGGAATGAAAACTGACCTTTTCCAGTTCTGTGGCCACTGCTGAGTTTTCTAAATTTGCTGACATATGGAGGGCAGCACTTTTGCAGCATCATCTCTTAGGATTTTAAATAGCTCAGCAGGAATTCCATCACCTCCACTAGCCTTGTTTTTAGTAATGCTCCCTAAGACCCACCTGAGTTCGGACTCCAGGATGTCAGGCTCTAGGTGAGTGGTCACACCATTGTGGTTATCTGAGTCATTAAGACTTTCCCTCCTTGTGGTTTGCCAGTCCCTCCTCTGGATTCCATATATATTAATTTAATATATGATATTGCTGTCTCTTTCTGACTTACTTCATTCTATAGTAAGAAGGCTCTCGGTTCATCCACCTCACTACAACTGAGTCAAATTTGTTCCTTTTTTATGGCTGAGTAACCTCTTTGATTTCTGATATTAGTAATTTGTGTTTGCTTTCTTTTTTTTTTCTTAGTTTGGCTATAAGCTTGTCAAAATTGCTGATAAAAATCATGGATATTTTCAAAGAAACAGCTTTTTTTTTCATTTCTAACATATGCATACATGTTATTCTATCATATGCATTTAATATTATCAATGTCCCTCTGTATATTTCACGGCATTTCACAAATCTTAATAAATAATACCTTATTTTCATTTAGTTAAAAATATTTAAAAATTTCTCTTGAGAATTCTTCTTTGACCTATTATTTTAAAGGGTGTTGTTTAATCTCCAAATATTTGTGAATTTTCCAGCTGTTATTGATCTAGTTTAATTCCACTATGGTCTGAGAACAGACATTGTATGGTTTCTATTCTTTTAAATTTGTTAAAATGTATTTTATGACACAAAATGTATTCTATCTTGGGTGAATATTCATGTGAACTTGAGAAGAATGTATATTCTGCTCTTGCATGAAATAATTAATCGATGTCAGTAGCACCTAGTTAGTGTCAGTATTATTCAGTTCAATGATGTCCTTATAATTTTCTGCCTGCTGTATCTGTACATTTTTGATAGAGGGGTGTTGAAATCGCCAACTACAATAGTGGATTAATCTACTTCTCCTTATAGTTCTATCAGTTTTTGCCTCACATGTTTTGATGCTCTGTTTTTTGTTACATACAATAAAAATTGTTCAGTTTTCTTGGAGAATTGAACCCTTTACTATTATGTAATGCCCCTCTTTACCCCTGATAACTTT
The DNA here is from genome assembly GCF_029407905.1 of Bubalus kerabau. Lineage (NCBI taxonomy): Eukaryota > Metazoa > Chordata > Mammalia > Artiodactyla > Bovidae > Bubalus > Bubalus kerabau. The sequence goes on from NC_073641.1 coordinate 22,896,560, forward strand.
CTTTGCTCTGAAGTGAGTTCTGAAATTAATATACTTACTCTTGCTTTCTTTTGATTATTGTTAGCATCGTATATCTATTTCCATCCATTTATTTTTAACTTATGTGTATCTTTTAAAAAATTTTATTAATTTTTTAATTGAAGGATAATTACTTTACAGAATTTTGTTGGTTTCTGCCAAACATCAACATGAACCAGTCATAGGTATACATATGTATACCTATGTGCATCTTTATATATAAAGTGGGTTTCTTGTAGATAACATACAGGTGTCTTGTTATTTTGATCAGCTCTGACAGTCTATATACCTGTTCTAACCATTGCACAAAGTAGTCAACATGTTTGTTTTTCTGTATTTTGAGACCTCCTTACTTCTAGTTTCGAATCATGCTTAAATCCCTTAAAATTTGTTATGATTATTTTCTCACTGTTAGTATTTGTCTTCTTTCAGACTTGTTTTCCTTTTACATGTGTCTTTAATGGATTTTATTACTTTCCATATTTTATCTTCTCTGCCTATTTGTTAGAGTATATTCATATTTCACCTATCACATTTCCACACAGAATATTTTTTCCACTGATCATTTCACATAGCTCTGGAAAAAAAGCCTTACGTTAGTCTGGAAGAGTGCACATTCCGATATTTTGGAACTACTTCCTGGGGAGGTGTCAAAGTGAGTCACTAAGTATCTGATAAGAGTTTCCTTCTAAGTTAAGCCATCAGTCATATGTGGAGCAACACTCCCTGATATCAATGCATTAGATGACTAGGAAAGCACCCACCATCCTGAAAGCACATAAAGGAAAATCAAGCAGTAAATTGTTTTGAAAGTCTCATAATAGTCAGTGACTTACAGTGATTTTCCATCCAGAGGGTACTCTGTCTATTGCCTCTAGATAGTTAAATAAATGAAAAGGCCCCATACAGTCCAGAAATGGTAACCTTTATCTTTGACATGGTAAACTGCTAAATAGCAACTTGTTATTTGAAATTTCTAAATCACAAATGTGCTAACCATTAGGTACACACAGGTTTCCATTTCATTTTATGGTCAACTTTTTTTTAAGGTTGTTCTCAAGTTTAAGGTTGTCAGATTTAGCAAATAAAAAATATGGAAGTACACAGTTACATCTGAATTTTAGAGAAACAATAAGTTGTTTATTTATGTCCAACGCAATATTAGGTACCAACTTGCACTAAGAAATATTAATTGTTTTTTTCTCTGGCATTCAGAGTAAGTCTGATTCAGACTTACTTCAGTGTCCTGTGTTTTGTCTTGCAAATCTATTCAGGTTATGCATATGGTTGGCAGATGTTTGGGGAATTGATGCTCCTTTTGTTTAGATCAAGAGTTTGATTTCATTTGTGTTAAGAATATCATGGATGAAAGAATGAGGTAAGTTACATAGAAGCCAAAGAAGTAAGAGAGAATTGCAGTAGGAAGAATTTTGATTAGGGTTAAGGAAAGATATTTTGATTCAACAGATACTTGGTTTTTGATATCTTGGAATAGAAACTTTCTCAACCTAACTTTTTCAAAATCCCAGATCCCCCCAAAATTATTGACTATAAACTCTAAGGCACCTTAAGAGAGTAGACTGAATCTTTATGAAAACTTACATTGTTAATGATTTCCTGGTTATGTCTCACATGAATAGATGAAAGAAACTGAAAGCACCTTTCAGTAGAAACCCTTATTTGTAAGTGAAGACTCCAAAAGAAGTTTAAGAGAAAATAGCTCAAAAATTAAAAAAATAATTTTGAATTTAGGATTTCACCTGACAGTTTTCCATTTGAAAGTAGATTGCAAGCTTCAGATGGCATGTCTTTATCTTCTGCATCTTCGAATCACCCACAGTACCTTGCAAAGCAGATGCTCAGCAAATACTTCCCAGCTAAGAAATCAAAATCCAAAATTTGTATGGAAGGAAGCATCTGCCCTTGAAGACAATGTGTGCCATAATAGCTGATCTTCCAACCATAAATATGGATAGATTACTACCCTATTCATAGTATTGATGAGCTGTCAAATCATCTTTGAGCTTCTTTTGTTTGTATGTCCCGAGTTTTATTTATTTTGCGCTGATGTCATCTAAGCAGTCTTGTTTTTCTGGTTCTTCTTTGAGCGCTTTGATATCCTCCTGCTTTCCTCTAGCTGTTTCTAGCATCTATTATGTTCCTTTTGCCTTTCTGATTTATCACTCCCGTTTCCTGCTCGTGTTCCCAGAGTGGTGTTTGCTTCATTAGAGGGATTTCCTTGTGGACAGTTCTGCCCAGAATATGTGATGCAATATGGACAATGGAGAGAGTCTGTTCAGCTGGCCACGTTTGTTTTTTCTCTTCCTGCACCTTCAATTAAATGTGTTTATCACCAACTAGTGTTTCTTAAGGACACTCATGCTCAGCACATTTTATCAGTAACTGCACTTGGCAAAGCAAGACAATCTTTCCTGAATCTTATGTTGTTTACACAAGATTACTTTGACAGTTAATTTTCAAAATGGCATTTCCTTTGGTCCTTTCCTCCACCAACTCTCTCCTTAAAAGCACAAATCCTTAACTCTCCCGTCAAGGCTTTTTATAATTTTTTATTTATGTCTTTGAACAGGTAATGCAAGTGCATCTTATAATATTCAAAAGGTGCAGATATTTTGGAGAGAAAGTAAGTACCCAACCCCCAGTCCAGCCACTGTGCAGTTCACCTGGCAAGGAATTGCTGTTAGAACAGGAATCTCCATGGATGAGCTACACACATACAAGTATAAACATTTTTTTAAAGGCAAAACATAGTATACTTTAAACACTGTTTTGCCATTTGCTTTTAAAAACAATATTTATCAGGAATATAAACCCACTTTTGTATATATATATTAAGCTTCCCCTTTTTAAAAATGACTGTATAGTATCCTGTTTTTTTAGCTATGTAGTGATTTGTTTCACCAGGCATCTTTTAACAGGCATTAAGAATATTTTTTTAATTTTTGCTATTACACAAAATATTGCAGTAAATATCCTTAAACACATGTATGTTGTTGTTTAGTCGCTGAGTTGTGTCCAAATCTTTTGTGACCCTGTGGGCTATAGCCTGCCAGGCTCCTCTGTCAATGGGATTTCCCAGGCAAGAACACTGGAGTGAGTTGCCATTTCCCTCTCCAGGGGATCTTTCCAACCCAGGGATTGAACCAGATTCTTTATCACTGAGCCAACAGGGAAGCCCATTTCACATACGCAAAGTGTTGGGTCAAAGTCAAAATCTCAACAAGACTGCTTTAGTAATTATTGCAAAAGAATATTCTCAAATAAACTTATGTTATTGTCATTGATCAAATTCATGAAATACTCTTTATAGTTTTCCTTCCCATGGGGTGCACCTTGAAAGGTGAAACTATGAAAGTGAAAGTCTTTCAGTTTTGTCTGACTCCTTGAGGCCCCATGGTCTGTAGCCCACCAAGCTCCTGCTCCTCTGCCTGTGGAACTCTCCAGGCAAGAATATTGGAGTGAATAGCCATTCGCTTCTCAAGGGGATCGTCTCAACCCAGGGATGGAACCCAAGGTGCACCTTAATTTGGTTATTAATCTACATTCCAAATACATGTAGAATTAGATCAAATTTTAGATGCTCTGAGAAAGCTTACCATTCAAGGGAAACCTAAGGTGAAAGTGTATAGAAGTGTAAAGAGTGAAAAGCAATTTGTTTAATTTTTGATTTGCTGAAATTTCTGAATTGAGTTTTGTTTTTTTTTTTTAAACTTTCTATGGACCCTGGAAGAAGACACTTGGGAGATATTTTAAATGTAGAACTACAGAGATCTACAGATCACATTTGATCTACAGGTCAGTTTTAACCCTGCCTCAGAATACCCAGCCACATAAATCCATTAAACCCATCACAAGAAGAAATTCTCATTGTGTTTCTCTTTTCCCCTCTCTTTATAAATGGCTTGCACAATCCACAGAGGCCTCCCTAAGTGTCTCAGAGAATCTTTTCTCCCTTGTTTTTAGAGGGTAGCTAGATCCTTGAGCTACAGCTTAGCCTCTGCTACCACCCAGATAGATCAGCCCTGTGCTGACTTCCAGCAAGGAAGCAGGAATGGAAACCTTTTATATGAACGATTCTCTATAACTGAGATTGCATTAATCCAGACAAAATTTCCTTCTCTCTTTCTATGCTCAGGGAATGGATACGGGCTGAGATTTTGTATTAACCATGTATAAGCCTATTCTCTAGACTTCAATTTACAGTATTCAACTGAAGTAGGTGTTTTGGGAGCAGAGTTTTCTCGTGACACTTCCTACATGTGTATGTCATGTAATTAAAAAATAACAGGCCAAAGTGAAACTGGTTTCCCATCAAGGTTGTACAAGTTGTGCTAGTTACTGTCACAGGCCTCTTGTGCTATATTTGCATATCACCTGCAGATAGAAGTATGATGAAACTTACAGTAACATTTCCTCTTCAAGGGAAATCCACATTGGCTTAAGTTTGGTGGCTTCCAGAAGGTCAAAGCCTGAGAAGCGCCTTGTCTGTTCTCATCCAGAATGAAAGAGAATATTGAGCCACTCTCAGTCATATGGTCCCTACTGTATGAACTTTTGGGAAAATAGGAACAGAAGATTATACAGTCTTCAAAAGAAATTACAATGGAAAATGGCAATAGATATACCTCAGAAGATACAAGCTCAGTTTCTCAGATAACTTCCAGTGATATTCCTTTACTCTTTCCCTTATGAATCTTCATCATTGTAACTTGCAAAAATTACCAAGTTTAGAATGGACACCATCATATTCATGTGCAGTTTTGGCTAAGGAAACACACTTACCTGAGGCTCCCTGATAACTGAGTCACTGCCATCATCCATCAGGTAACCTTCCTCCGTTTACTCAGTGTATTACCTATAGAGTCAGCCCTTTACTCACTGGGGCAATCCTAGACAGTTTATCTAAAATATGCTTTGTATCAAACACAGGACTGACTTAGAATGGTTTGGAAAATTACATTAGAGCATGTTGCTAAAGCTCTTGAATTCACAGTACTGTCTAATAAAAATATAATGCTAGTTGCAAATGTGAGCTTTTTCAAATATTTTTCAAAGTTTCTGATGCATGAATTTTCCAGTTTTGCATACTCGCATACATTTCTGAGTAGTATTTTTTGATAATATTGATGGTTTTTAATAGACTTTTCTTTTTAATTAATCAGCCATGGGCTTAAAGAGTAATAGCAATATTTGATTTGATTGAATAAGAGAACTTAGTCATAGATCCTTCTTTGTTAATATGCAGAGTGATTGCTTCACTGATGGATTCTTATAAGATCTGCATTGCCACTGAGAACAATAAATGTGGTACTAGAATATCAACTTTGTTAGAAATAAACAAACAAAATTGGGCATTTTTATGTCATGCTTTAACTGGTTAAACAAAATAATATGAGAGTTCTGGACAAACTGTAAAAGCTATACAAATGTTAGTTGTTGCTAATATTTTTGTTAATGGTCTATAGCAGTTTTTACTATACGTTTCGTACACTGTTTATCCATGACAAGATATTTGGAAGAAACCAATGAGGAAGTAGATGCTTCCCACACCATGTAAATCTCAAAGTAGTAGATGTTTTTTGATAAAGCATAATCACTATCTTGGAGAAGGAAGTGGCAAACCCACACCAGCATTCTTGCCTGGAAAATCCCATGGACAGAGGAGCCTGGTGGGCTATACAGTCCATGGGGCTGTAAAAGAGTTGGACATGACTTAGTGACTAAACAATAATCACTATCTACAATTTTTTATGTGTTATTATCTTTGTATTATACATATGCAAAATAAAGATTTTGTATGGATCATCTGATCAGATGATAGCAGACAAAAATTATTGTGCACTCTTATGAATAAGATATTCTCATCACAATACAAATGCTCAAGGAATATAATAGATCTTACAGTTTACTATGGGGACCTTTAATACATCTTTTGTTCCATACCATCCAAAATGCTCCACATGGAGCATTTACCAAAACTGAATATGCCCTGGGACACAACTCTCAAATTGTGAAGGATTAGAGTCACAAATAATTGATTCTAAGGCATAATGAAGCTAGACATAACCATATTTCTCAAATTAAAAAAATTACAATACACTTTTAAATAATGCATTGATCACAGAACAGAAAATTGGAAAACATTTTGTGCTGAATCAGTTCAGTTCAGTCACTCAATCATGTCCGACTCCTGCTGATCCCATGGACTGCAGCACTCCAGGCTTCCTCGTCCATCACCATCTCCCGGAGCTTACTCAAACTCATGTCCATTGAGTTGGTGATGCCATCCAACCATCTTATCCTCTGTTGTCCCCTTCTCCTCCTGCCTTCAATCTTTCCCAGCATCAGGGTCTTCTCAAATGAGTCAGTTCTTTACATCAGGTGGCCAAAGTATTGGAGTTTCAGCTTCAGCATCAGTCCTTCCAAAGAATATTCAGGACTGATTTCCTTTAGGATGGACTGGTTGGATCTCCTTACAGTCCAACAGACTCTCAAGAGTCTTCTCCAATACCACAGTTCAAAAGCATCAGTTCTTTGGTGCTAAGCTTTCTTTATAGTCCAACTCTCACATCCATACATAACTACTAAAAAAAAACATAGCTTTGACTAGACGGATCTCTCTTGGAAAAATAATGTCTCTGCTTTTTAATATGTGTATAGATACATGTATACAAAATATATATAGATACATGTATACTTTGGCCACCTCATGCGAAGAGTTGACTCATTGGAAAAGACTCTGACGCTGGGAGGGATTGGGGGCAGGAGGAGAAGGGGATGACAGAGGATGAGATGGCTGGATGGCATCACCGATTTGATGGACATGAGTTTGAGTAAACTCCGGGAGTTGGTGATGGACAGGGAGGCCTGGCGTGCTGTGATTCATGGGGTCACAAAGAATCGGAAATGACTGAGCGACTGAACTGAACTGAAACATATAGCTGATTCACTTTTCTGTACATCAGAAACTTAGACAACATTGTAAAGCTACTCTACTCCAATAAAGAAATTTTTCAAAACATTAGTGTTGACAGGGGAAAGATGCATTTGTTAGGAAGGCTGATCTAATAACACATGTATGTTCACATTGTTTGACAGTATACAAACTCACATAGGTGGAAAGGCTAGGACAGCTACACAATGTCATATTTTAACAAGAATAATAAAATAGTTGAACTATCAAATAATTGCAAATTATTTATATTGTATATAATCTGCTCTTACTTGCATTCTAAAATGTTTTTGTCTATTCAAAAGCATCAATTCTTTGGTGCTCAGTTTTCTTTATAGTCCAGTTCTCACAACCATACATGACTGCTGGAAAAATCATAGCTTTGACTAGACAAATTTGTTGGCAAAGTAATGTTTCTGCTTTTTAATATGCTGTCTAGGTTGGTCATAGCTTTTCTTCCAAGGAGCAAGCATCGTTTAATTTCATGGCTGCAGTCACCATCTCTAGTGATTTTGGAGTCCCCGAAAATAGTCTGTCACTGTTTCAATTGATTCTCCATCTATTTCCCATGAAGTGATGGGACAGGATGCCATGATCTTAGTTTTCTGAATGTTGAGTTTTAAGCCAACTTTTTCACTCTCCTCTTTCACTTTCATCAAGAGGCTCTTTAGTTCTTCTTTGCTTTCTGCCATAAGGGTGGTGTCATTTGTATATCTGAGATTATTTATATTTCTCCTGGGAATCTTGATTTCAGCCTGTGCTTCATCCAGCCCAGCATTTCTTATGATGTACTCTGCATATATGTTAAATAAGCAAGGTAACAATATAAAGCCTTAATGTACTCTTTTCCTGATTTGGAAACAATTTGTTGTCCCATGTCCAGTTGTAACTGTTGCTTCTTGACCTGCATACAGATTTCTCAGGAGGCAGGTCAGGTGGTCTGGTGTTCCCATCTCTTGAAGAATTTTCTGGAGTTTGCTGTGATCCACACAGTCAAAGGCTTTGGCATAGTCAATAAAGCAGAAGTAGATGTTTTTCTGGAACTCTCTTGCTTTTTCTATGATCCAACAGATGTTAGCAATTTGATCTCTGGTTCCTCTGCATTTTCTAAATCCAGCTAGAACATCTGGAAGTTCACAGTTCATGTACTATTCAACCATGGCTTGGGGAATTTTGAGCATTACTTTGCTAGCATGTGAGATTAGTACAACTGTACTGTAGTTTGAACATTCTTTGGCATTGCCTCTCTTTGGGATTAGAATGAAACCAGACATTTTCCAGTCCTGTGACCACTGTTGAGTTTTCCAAATTTGCTGGCATACTGAGTGCAGCACTTTCACAACATCATCTTTTAGGATTTAAAATAGCTCCACTGGAATTCCACTATTTCCACTAGCTTTGTTTATGGTGATGCTTCCCTAAGGCCCACTCGACTTCGCAATCCAGGATGTCTGGCTCCAGGTGAGTGATCACACCATCATGGTTATCTGGGTTAATCATGAAGATCTTTTTTGTATAGTTCTTCTGTGTATTCTTGCCACTTCTTAATATCTTCTGCTTTTGTTAGGTCCATACCATTTCTGTCCTTTATTGAGCCCATCTTTGCATGAAATGTTCCCTTGGTATCTCTAATTTTCTAGAAGAGATCTCTAGTATTTCCCATTCTATTGTTTTCCTCTATTTATTTGCATTGATCACTGAGGAAGGTTTTCTTATCTCTCCTTGCTATTCTTTGGAACTCTGCATTCAAATGGGCCTTTCTTTCCTTTTCTCCTTTGCTGTTAGCTTCTTTTCTTTTCTCAGCTATTTGTAAGCACTCCTCAGACATACATTTTGCCTTTTTTCATTTCTTTTTCCTGGGGATGGTCTTGATCACTTTCTCCTGTACAGTGTCATGAACCTCTGTCCATAGTTCTCAGGCACTCTGTCAGATCTAATCCCTTGAATCTGTTTGTCACTTCCACTGTACAATCGTAAGGGATTTGATTTAGGTCGATGGCTGGATGGCATCACTGACTCGATGGACGTGAGTCTAAGTGAACTCCGGGAGTTGGTGATTGACAGGGAGGCCTGGCCTGCTGCGATTCATGGGGTCGCAAAGAGTCGGATATGACTGAGCGACTGAACTGAACTGAACTGAATGGTCTAGTGGTTGTCCCTACTTTCTTCAATTTAAGTCTGAATTTGGCAATAAGGAGTTCATGAAATGAGCCACAGTCAGCTCCTGGTCTTGTTTTTGCTGACTGTATAGAGCCTCTCCATCTTTGGTGGCAAAGAATATAATCAAGGTGATTTTGGTATTGACCACCTGGTGATGTCCATGTGTAGAGTCTTTTCTTGTGTTGTTGGAAGAGGGTGTTTGCTATGACCAGTGTGTTCTCTTGGCAAAACTCTGTTAGCATTTGCCCTGCTTTGTTTTGTACTCCAAGGCCAAATTTGCCTGTTACTCCAGGTATCTCTTGACTTCCTACTTTTGTATTCCAGTCCCCTATAATGAAAAAGACATCTTTTTTGGGTCTTAGTTCTAGAAGGTCTTGTCTGTCTTCATAGAACCATTCAACTTCAGCTTCTTCAGCATTACTGGTTGGGACATAGACTTGGATTACTCTGATGGTTTGCCTTGGAAATGAACAGAGATCATTCTGTCATTTTTGAGATTGCATCTGAGTAGTGCATTTTGGACTCTTCTGTTGACTCTGAGGGCTACTCCATTTGTTCTAAGGGATTCTTGCCCACAGTAGTAGATATAATGGTCATCTGTGTTAAATTCACCCATTCCAGTCCATTTATTTCACTGATTCCTAAAATGTTGATGTTCACTCTTGCCATCTCCTGTTTGACCACTTCCAATTTGCCTTGATTCATGGACCTAACATTCAAGGTTTCTTTGCAATATTGCTCTTTACAGCACTAGACTTTACTTGCATTGCTAGTCACATCCACAACTGGGTGTTGTTTTTGCTTTGACTCTGTCTCTTCATTCTTTCTGGACTTATTTCTCTGCTGATCTCCAGTAGCATATTGGGTACCTACTGACCTGGGGAGTTCATCTTTCAGTGTCTTATCTTTTTGCCTTTTCATACTGTTCATGGGGTTGTCAAAGCAGGAATACTGAAGTGGTTTGCCTTTCCCTTCTCCAGTGGACCACATTTTGTCGGAACTCTCCACCATGACCCATCCATCTTGGGTGGCCCTACATGGCATGGCTCATAGTTTCATTGAATTAGACAAAGCTGTGATCCATGTGATCAGATTGGTTACTTTTCTGTGATTGTGGTTTTCATTAAGCTGAATAATTGATACTAAAAAAGAAGAGTTAAAATATCCAAATATTTTAACTGTACAACTTAAAGGATAGAAAGAAAAGCATTAAATTAAATCCAGAAAAAGTAGAAAGAAGAAAATAACAAAGAACAGAAATGAACAAAAAACATAAAAGTACAATAAAGTAAATTTTTTAAAATTGGTTCTTCAAAAAGGTATATAAAGCATTAAAACCTGTCAGATAAGAAAATAAGAAAGACAAGAAACATCCTACAGACATTAAAATGTTAACAGAGGATGTTATGAATGACTTTCTAACACAAAATTTGAAAATTTAGGTGAAGCGAACATATTCCTTAAGAAATTACAAAACTAAGGAAAATCTCATTGAAATAATTTTATATTAATTAAATATGTTAAATATGTACTTTAAAATCTCTCAAAGAAACTCCAGGCTCAGATGGCCTCACTAGAAAATTCTTTTAATATTTAAGAAAGAAGAAACATTTATCTTACACAAACTATCTCTGAAGATATAAAAAAGGAACTTCCTCAACTTGTTTACAGATGTAAACAGAGATGCAAAATTCCTAAGAAAATATTAGCAAATCAATTTCAATTGTATATGCAACAAACTGGATTCTTCTCAATACAAAAAAAGTTGTTTTAAAATTCAAAAACCAGCTATTGTAAGTTACCACTTTAATAGCAACAAAAGGACACTAATCAGATGGCCATCTGACTAGATGGGGGGAAAAGCATTTGATAAGATCCAACAGCTATTCGTGATAAAAATAAAGAAAGCAAAACTCTTAGCATACTTGGAATAGATGAAACCTTCCTAACTTGATTTAAAAAATATGCAGAAAATTAAAACCAACATTTTATAAGTTTAAAAACGTCTAATACCTAGGAATGAAAAAGTAGTTAAAGTGTTAGTTACTCAGTTCTGTCTGACTTGTTGTGACCCCATGGACTGTAGCCCACCAGGCTCCTCTGTCCATAGAATTCTCCAGGCAAGAATACTGGAGTGGATAGCCATTCTCTTCTCCAGGGGAATCTTCCTGACTCAGGGATGGAACTCGGATCTCCTACATTGTAGGCGGATTCTTTACCATCTCAGTCACTAATGAAAATTGTACAAGATCAACACACACACACACACACACACACACAAACCCATTAAATCTTCAGAGAAATTAAAGAGCCAAATAAATGAAAGAGTTAATGTTTATGGATTGAAAGAACTTTTATTGTTAATATGGCAGTTTTTCCCCCAAATTGACCTAAAGAACAAGTGCAATCACAAATGAAAACCCAGCAAACTTTGAGGGTAAAATTTGGGCAAGTTTATTCTAAAACTTATGTGACAAGCAAAAGGCAAAAAAAAAAAAAAAAAAAAAAAAAGCTCAAATATATTGAAGAAATGGAACAGTGGTGTATGACCTGTTTTGCCAGATGTTAAGGCTTATTATAAAGCAACTGTAATTGTGACAATATGGGATTTGCACAGTCAGACAAATAAACCAATGGGATAAAATAATCTAAAACCAGACCAATATCTAAATGGAAATTTTATTTTTGACAAAGGTGGAATTACTATGTGGGAAAATAGAACTCTTGACCCCTATCTGATACAATAAGTAAAAATTAGTTCTAGGTTAGTTGTAGATTTCAATGTAAAAGGTGAAAGAAGAAAGCCTCTATACAGTAAAACATAGAATATTTTTATAGCCTTACATTAGGCAAAAATGGCTTAAATAGGAAATAAAAAGACTAAAGAAAAAAAGAGTATCAGAAAATTGGGACAGGAACTTATTATTTGTTCAAACACACCAGTAAGAGACTGAAAACATGAGTTACTGAGAGGGGGCAGATATTTGTAACCTGTAATACCAACAAAGCTCATACCAAGAAGAATAGCACAATACATTTAATTTTAAAAAGTATCCATCGTTAGTCATCTGGAATGCATATTAAAGCCACGTTAGGATACATCTCTCTAAAAACCAGAAATTGCCACTAGTTGAGAACCACTGGTTTCCATGATATGGAATTTTGGTTTTAAAGTTTATCTTTTTGGACAAAGATTTCTTCATGTAAAATGATAACAATATATACTCAAAAGTGTTTTATTTTTACTTTCTGTTTTACAAGCCAACTTCAAAAGTTAAGTTCTATTTTGGGGATGTTTTTAAATGAAAGAAAAAAAAAATCCACCCTACATTCCAGGCAATGGATAGAAGGGATTTAACATTTGAAAAACACATTTTAAAGCTTGAGGCCAGGTTATAACTCACTCAACCAATGTGTGTTTTATAGTTCCCATTTGTGGCATAAAGTGAAAATATACTCAAAAATTTGTCACTATAGTGTTTAATAACTAGAAAACTTAACTTTCCTATTGAAACCATTGGCAGTGTATTCTTTACCTCGGGGGCCACCTGGGAAGCCCAAAATCAAGGGAGGAGCAGCCAAGAAACCACTTGAGGCAAGAGTAAAGGGACTGGAGAAGTTCATCAAGACTAGGAGACCTGCAACCTGAGATGCATGTGCTCTGTTCTCATCAGCAGCCCCACCCTCAAACTACTGCTATAAAACTCCTCAACAAATCCTCCTGGGTTACCTTACTTTTTCAAGGTAAGAGCTCCCTGTCCCCCTTTGCCTGGCAAAACAATAAAGCTATCCTTTTCTGGGGGCTTCCCTGGTGGCTCAGATTCTGAAGAATCTGTTTACAGTGCAAGAGATCTGGGTTCTCTCCCAAGGTTGAGAAGATTCCCTGGAGCAGGAAATGGCAACCCACTCCCGTGTTCTTGCCTGGTGAATCCCATGGGCAGAGCAGCTAACTCTATTGCCGAGGTGAGATTTGGCATCAGTGTCCAAGTGTACAGAAAAGCTCAGCTTTCAGCATCACTTTGTTGTTGTTCAGTCACTAAGTTGTGTCCAACTCTTTGCCACCCCATGGACTGCAGCATTCCAGGCTTCCTGGTACTTCACCATCTCCTGGAATTTGCTTAGATTCACGTCCATTGAGTTGATAATGCTAACTATCTCATCCTCTGCTGCCCTCTTCTCCTGTCTTCAATCTTTCCCAATACCATGGTCTTTTCCAGTGAGTCAGGTCTTTGCAACAGGTGGCTAAACTATTGATTCAGCTTCAGGCCTTCCAATGAATATTCAGGGTTGATTTCCTTTAGGATTGACAGGTTTGATCTCCTTGCAGTCCAAGGGACTTTCAAGAGTCTTCTCCAGCAGCACAATTAGAAGGCATCAATTCTTTGGTGCGCAGTCTTCTTTATGGTCCAACTCTCACATCCATACATGAGTACTGGAAAACCACAGCTTTGACTGTATGGACCTTTGTTGGCAAAATAATGTCTTTGCTTTTTAATATGTTATCTAGTTTGGTCATAGCTTTTATTTCAGCATAGCTTTCAGCATCACTATGTTAACATAAAATAATTCTTGGACCAGAGATTTTCCTGTTAGTTTTGTTACGTTTTTGATATTTTGGTCAATATCTATTAATTATCAAATATATATATTTACAAATGCACACATTCAAGTGCCTAGTATAATACTTACATTCTTGTTTTTGTACATATAGAAATTATATTACTGACTTTGAAAGCCTGAACTCAATTATTAAAACATTTGCTAATTTGAAAACAATTTTTATTTAAGACTTTCAAAGTCTCAAAAATTTCATTCTTTTTTCATTTTTATCCTTTTGTAAAACTTTACAACACTCAATTTTGAATTCTTGCAACATAAATGCCTAGGGGCAAACTATATTTTACACTGCTATCTTAGGATTATAAAGGCCTGAGGGTGGAACGTATGGTTGTGGGGAGAAATAGCATCGATTACTGAAAGTTCTTTGGAAAGTACCAATTATCCTAATAACCTGAGAGTTCCCTTTCCACTCTCTGTGAAAATTGTCCAAACATTGTATACAATGTACTTCCCATTTGGACTGTTGGTACAGAGAGAAAAATGGGCTTTGAAATTAGGTAGACAGGTGACCTTGGTTTTAAATGCAGGCTTTCTACTTAGCATTTGTATGATGCTAGGAAAGTTCTTGGTTTCTCAGAATGTCAAGTTACTCATTAATTAAATGTGGAGATTATATATCATTTACCCTTCTTTTCAGTTAGAATAATGAATGGGAGATACACAAAGCTGTACCTAATAGATGAAAATATGGAATAATTATAAAATTTCTTATTCTTCCTTAATCTTTCCTATCTGCTCGGACAGACCTTGCAGTCCTAAAAGGTGTTTTGCGTCCTGGCTCCACTTCTCTTCTTTAATAGCCATTCCTCAGACTTTTCTTTTATTAGCTCACTGTGAGAATTATCTTCCTTTCAGCTTTTAAAAATTAACATAAATTAGCAGAGTCTATTCCCTAATTTCTTAACTGCTTGTACTAATTTCCTCTTTCACTGAGAACCAGTTATATAGTCCTTTAATATGAAATCCACTTCAGCTTCCTCACTTTTTTCTGAAAGTTAACATGTTCCTCCCAAGGATTTGTGTGATTTGTATGCCCCTTGGTATTTCAGCAGTATTTCCACCCACTCAGAATGAGTTCTGCTGTTAACCTATTCTCCTTTCTACATGAAAGCTCAGTGGGAAAACAATGCAAGACCTTCAAGCTGAGTCTGAGATGCTGAAACTGTAGTTAAGACTGGGGCTTGAACCTATGCGGCGGGGACAAGTTCCAGCCACCGTTCAGAGAGGAACTGGAACCCAATAGGCAAATAGAGATCATGCCCTTTGAGGCTCCACACTGGGCACCAGAAAAGTTGTTGCAGGAAAGAGAGTGGGGCATGAGAGGATGATCACATCCCAAGGTCATATCTGAGTCCCTGGGGAGGCCACCAAGTGTAGGTTCTTGACTGAGTGCAGGAGAGAATTCAAGAGTGAGTAAAGTGAAAGAAGGTTTGTTCAGGGAGGAAACACACTCTGCAGACAGGATGTGGGTCATCTCAGGAGTCAAGAGAGGCATGAGAGGCCCCAGGGCAATGGGGTTGTCAGTTTTTATAAGGGTGGGTATACTTACAGGCTAATGAGTGGGAGGAGTTGGCCAGCTATTTTTTGGGGAAGAGGTGGGAATTTCCAGGAATTGGGCCACCGCTCTTACGGTTGGCCTTGGACCTGTCAGGCACCTTCAGGTACGCCCTTTAGTGTGCTGATGTGTGTGTTAAACAATGAACTTATGCTGAGGCTCAAGCTCTAGTGGAAGTCAGCTTATCTGCCATTTTGGACCTATTTGCTTCTAATCCGTTTATGTCGTGTCCTTGGGCTACGTCATTCTTTTTAAAGCTTGTGCCCTGCCCCCTTCCCTCCTGTTTTAATGCCAAGTGGTCCTTAGAACAACCCAGCCACTCACGTCTTAATATCTCGATAAGCCTTGATGTTTCTACTTAGGGAGAATAGACTGACATTCTTAGACTTGTGTTTCTAAGATATATTTCTTATGAATAATTATTCCTTGCAGCAACATGAGTTGGTGGGCAGAGAAGAACATATTGGTTGTGTAATGAGACATCAAACCAAAAATATGTGATTCAATAAACAATATATGACAAATGTCTTGAGATGACTCTCTATTTCAAGGCTGATCTTCATAGTGTTTTTAAGAGAGAAGAGAACATTCTTCGCCTAATTACAATTTTCCTGTAACTTGATGTTGTTGCTATGGGTGTTTGCAACAATGAATCCACACCTCCTTTGTTGCCAGCCCCTGAGATGCTTGGCTTCTAGTGCCAAAACTTTTCTTGAGGACTCACAAGTCAAGTGCCTTGAGGAGCACATGCATAAATTTAAGAGATCTACGGAAATATAAGTCAAAATATATTTCATTCAAATACTCAAAGTAGTTATTTTCAAATAAGCAAAATGGAAAGAATAATGGCTGCCTCTGATTATGTAATAAAAGCAGGGAAAAAAAAGATGAGCTAAATATATGAGTTTAAGGAAGTAGGATTCATTTCTCAGAGGCATCTGACTCAACTGCTTGTCAAAGGAAAAAAAAGGTTACATTTAAGTTAGTCTGTCCAAATTGGACAGGAATTTTTATAAGCTGTTTCAAAGCAAACTTTACAATGAGCAAATTTCAGAAATAATCTCATGAAGTATATTTAAGGAAGCACGGAATGCGGCTATATTCTTTGGTATAAAACAGTATTTTACTGCCTAAACAAGTGTGGCATTTGCTTAGATACTGAAAGTTATTTTGCTTTATCAACAATTACATCTTCATCTGTATAGCCCTCTTTGAAGGGCGGATGGAAAATGCTCCAGAGTGACACTAAAGCACCAAGTCTGCCACCTGTAGGCTAGGTTTGCACGAGGTAATGGAATAAAAGTATAGCTGGGTAGGGGTGGGGGGAGATAGCCCAGAGTGCCTTGTAACATTGCTTAATTATTAATAATAACCAGCCTCAGGGGGACTGCATGGAGGAGGCAGCAGTCATTCAGAAGACAGCAGGCTCTCAGAGGTGGAGTTCTGCTTGGTCTGGCCATCACTCCTCTTCAACTTTGTAAGTAACATCTCTTGTTCTTCCAATACATTTCTAAGGTAGACATTAAGAATCACAATTTGCAGATGAGAAAACAGATCAACTAGATATGTGACTTGCATTTTCAATACAAACTGTAAGGCGTCAGAGCAGGATTTGAACCCAAGGTTCTCTAATAGGTCTTCTCTTTCCACTCTACCATGCTTCCTCCACACTATATACATTATTATATGCAGTAATATACCCTTTATTATTCATATAATATAATGGCTTCCCTCATGGCTCAGTTGGTAAAGAATCCACCTGGGAGACCTGGGTTCGAACCCTGGGTTGGGAAGATCCCCTTGAGGAGGGCATGGCAACCCACTGCAGTATTCTTGCCTGGAGAATCCCCATGGAAAGAGGAACATGGCAGGCGGCAGTCCATGGGATTTCAAGGAGTCGGACATGACTGAGTGACTAGCACATCATATTATTCACAAATTCTCTTAGATACATGCCTCTCTCTGCTTCCTCAGCAGAATGAAGATCTGGACTGAGTCAATGAACTTCTTCAGTGAGTTAATCAGAGTCAGCCATGTTTGAAGGAAAATGGTTCTCCAGCCTCAGGGGGACTGCATGGAGGAGGCAGCAGTCATTCAGAAGACAGCAGGCTCTCAGAGGTGGAGTTCTGCTTGGTCTGGCCATCACTCCTCTTCAGCTTTTGTTTAGAAAGGAATGGGGAAATGGGAGGATCACAGTTAGAAAGACATCCAGGCTCCAGAACAGCCTTTCTGAGTCAGCACAAAGCCTGAATGTCCAAGTGCTTATGTACTCAACTTCCCATGAAGTTTTGCATACTCAGTTATACATCTGATGTGTGTGGGCAGTTGCTTTGCTCAAAGTTATGTTTTGCACTTGTAGTAGGATTCCATTTGCGTCACCACAGTGCTTTATCTATCCTACCATAATACAATCTTGAATTAATGCAACTAATCCTCCAGAAGGCTGCCATACAAATATTAGAAGGGAAATTGGATTATTGTTGAGTTTTTTTTTTTAACTTGAATGCCAATGGCACACTGACTCTTAAATTCAACAAGGGTACACTCTGTATTAGTAATGACTAATTTTTCAAAAGAGTGACCAGATTTCAGACCTTATGCTATTCTACAGAAAGATGAACAAGAATCAGGTGAAAAATGTTGGCTAGTTTAAAGAATAGTATAAAAATGATACACTGTTGCTTTTAAAAGTTCCTTCTCTTAAACACAATTAGGGAATAGTCCAGCAAGTTGTTTGAAAGAGATAAGTAATGGAAGAGGAATATTAATTCAGCATAACTTTGAGTCCAATAATTGAGGTGAAGTTTTTGAAATCTTCAGAGGGTGCAATGAGACATCATTAAACTGAGGAATAGAGGCTGCTTCTCTGTCATTTACCTTGTCTCAATCACAGGAATTCCCCAATTTATCAGGTCCTCTTGCTCATTATGGGCTTCCCTGGTGGCTTAGCAGTAAAGAATCTGCCTGCAATGCAGGAGCCGCAGGAGACACAGGTTCAATCCCTAGGTTGGGAAGATCCCCTGGAGTAGGGCATGGCAACCCACTCCAGTATTCTTGCCTGGAGAATCTTCATGGACAGAGGAGCCTGGTGGGCTACAGTCCATAGAGTCACACAGAGTTGGACACAACTGAAGCAACTTAGCGTGCATGCAGACATTGCTTATTATACCTTTCTCATTATTTGGGTTGTGCCTGTCTTCCTTTGGTGAGCTCTTATGTTGAAGCAAATGATTTTTATTTTTGGTGGAGTAGGGAGTTGTCTCCACCTTCAAGTGTTTGTGAATTTATCTTTGCTTTCACCTGGAGCTGCAATACTGGGATAACCCCAGTGTGAGAAGGAGAAGTGGAATGAGCAGAACTCAATTGCTATTTCCAGAAGTTCAGAGAAGTGATTTTCTTTTAGCTAAGTTCCCTTTTCAATGGAAACTGTAAAAACACATAAAATGTCAAAATAAGAAGTCTTTTAAAGTCTCACATCAAGTCTCAGAGAAAAACATTTTGTTAAATTGCATTTCTCGATCTGACAAAAACAAGTCAGATGACATGACTCCAAATAGAGCTTTTATCAAAATTTTTCCCTTAACAAGAAGATTCCCGGTTATCACTGATGGTCCACTTGGAGACAGAAAATCAATCAAGAACCAAATGGGTTGGCTTCTTAGAATCTGCTGCTGTATCATTTGATCAGTTTGCATCTTTAGCAATTAGGACCCTGCTAGTGCATCGGTCTTACCGTGAAGCCTTTAGGAGTACAGATATCAGCTGTTAAGTCTCCATGACTCATCCCCAACCTAACCCTGACACTACTTTAGCAGATCCAGGGCATGACTTGGGGGATCTCAGTTTTAAAGAAATCTGAAGGTAATTCTGGTTGTCAGCCAGATTGGATTTTGGCTTGATCACTCAGTAGCCATGTGATTCTGAATCACTGAACTCTCAATCCTTCATCTGGATAACACGTGCTAATTCTGATTAAGTAATAAGTTATATTAGAATGTATAAATATAATTTCAAGGTAGCTTTAAACAGTCATTTGGTTCATGATTTTAAAGTCTCATCAACTTACTCCTAATGTATTTGTAGTAACATTTGCACTCAAGTTTACAGAATGAGTGGGGTTATTTATCCACAGAACTAGGAAAATAATGAACTGTTTCTTGTCCACAATGTAGTGGAGGGGAAACCTTCCCAAGGATTTTCATCTCGTTTTTAAGTTTAATATCTAGCAATGCTCAAGATTGCATTGTCCATGAGAACCCAGTGGTTGAGAACATCGACTAAATTCTTGGTGCCTGGGGTTTTGTTCAGATTCTACCACTCTCTATGTATTGACCTTGTATAAGTTCTTTAACTAGATATTCTGATTGGACAGATATTTTGTTCTAATGTTCCATTCCGTGTACCAATGTGTCTTCAGAAATCATTAAGTTAGTAAAATCTACTGACCTTGCTATAAGTCAGTATATTATAATATCTATTACTTTTAAGACTCAATAGTTGACTTACTATTAGTTACTATGACAGACAGATAGACACCTTCTTTTAATATCTTCCATCATTTAATAGTTTTCAAGCTCCTTATGAAAGATGGGAGTGCTAGTTTTTCTCTCTTTGGCCCCTCCCTGACGCCCATCTCTATCTATTCTCTCTGCTCTTCCCTGGAGCTGCTCACAAAGGACCGGATGCCCCTGGCTCCTGTGCCTTCTGCGGCCCTGTAGGTCTGGTCAGTGGGAGGTGTCATCAGGAAAGCCGAGTGTCTCCTACAAGAGCCAGAGCTCTTGTCATGTGGCCACACCCACCTCCCCCATTTCCATCTCTGATGGCATTTGATAACTGTTTTCTCATCTAATTGTTTTAGCTCCAGGGCTGGTAATGGTTTCCTGTTGATGCTAGTTACTGGGTTATTAATCCCTAACCGAACTCACATCTTTGTATTAATATATGTTCCCTTCACCAATATATTTGAATAAACCTTTAGTGTGTATCATCAATTTCCTCCTGAGACTGATAAACAACAAACATTGTCCTTTATTCAAATCACTGGCTTTGCATCCTCCTGGGCACAGAGGAAAAGGAGATGCTGGTATGTTTTCCCTTCCTAACATTGTCTAAGCCAGTGTATTCATGTGAGTAGTAGTGACCACAAAGTGTGGAGACCCTGCTTTACACATCCCCCTGGAAATAGCTTCCTTCCAAAATGTAAGAACATTTGGAGGTACAGTGGAGGGTGTGTGGGGCGGGGGAGGGGAAGGATAGTTAACAGATATTATAGCTGTCTATTCACCAAAGGAAGGCTTATCACCCACCATCTTCTGTGACATTTCCATTTCTCACAACTTGACCATCCTTGAAACATGAAAGAATCTACAAAAGATGTGCTTGTTGTCATTCTGTAGACATATATTAGTCGGGTCTTCATCCAGACAAGTACTTTATTATTCCCTAAGTAAGTCCTGGGTCATCTCCTATATATTCCTATGCTTATAATGTTATATTAATGTACTGCTTTTGCATCTTTAAAAAATTATTTTTTATATATTAATAAGGATTATTTTTCCTGGTAAGGGATTTAAAAGCGAGTTACCTGTTTTTTGCATGTAAATTCTAAAATACCTTAGGCCAGTAAATATGGTTAGTCTATTGTACATGCATTAAAATGTATCACAGGGATATAATCTTTATGTATAGTTCAATTCCCTTCCGAGTATATACTGCGTCTTGTGCTGGGTTAGTTGATCCGTATGCAAGTGTGCCCTTCAGCTCCAGGTGTGGAGGTGGAGGCAGAATCCATTCCAAACACAGGGCAAACATCTGCACATAAAATTTATAAGTATGACCATTCAGCTACAAGAAGTAGCAGGGGCAAGCCACATGGACAGTTGATTCAAAAAATATTTTTGAGAAATAGTGGTAAAGGCAAGGGTGACATTAGATATTTGAGGAAAAGTAGTATAAAAGTTATTGGGGAAGGAAATGGCAACCCACTCCGGTGTTCTTGCCTGTAGAATCCCAGGGATGGCAGAGCCTGGCGGGCTGCCGTCTATGGGGTTGCACAAAGTCGGACACGACTGAAGTGACTTAGCAGCAGCAGCAGTATAAAAGTTAGGATTAACTAGGAAAAATTTATGGACAGACTTGACTACTGTTCTCTGCAGTTTGAGATCATAGTAAAAGGAGCCAGCTCTAACAGAGAAATTAGTAAGTGGTGTATAACAATTACTACGTATTTCCTTTAGCATACACATACCAGTGTCTCAAAGAGACAGAAGAGCAACACCAGGAGATTTGATACTGGGTTCTTTAGGCAAGGAGGAGCTGTTAAGTGTTGTTGGAGAAAGACGACCTACACTGTGCTTTATAATTATTTGGAATGATGTGTAGGATTTACTGAATCGAGGATAATCTGGATGGGGAGATCAATCAGAGAATTGTTGCAGTGGTCCAGGCATGAGGTAATGAACACCTGAATGAAACTGTTTGGATGGAATTAACTGTAGGGATGAAGAAGGGTGGGCTGTGTTAAGAATTAACCAAATATGAAGCTGTATGTGGTAGCTTGGGTCTAGTGAGAGGAAGAGGCCAAAATATTTCTGGGATATTTCAGTCTGTGTTTGGAACAATGAGCAGAGAAGAAAAGGTAAATGATGAAGAGAATAAAAGGTAAACGATGAAGAGAAGGTGGGGAGATGGAGGAGACAGTGAAAATGTTTCAATTTTTTAAAAAATCTATTAAATTTACTATACTACTGTTTCTGGTTTTTTTTTATGTTTTTGATTTTTGGCCCTGAGGCATGTGGATCTCAGCTCCCTGATGAGGGCAGGAACCGCTCCACTGCTTTGGGAAGTGAAGTCTTAACCACGGGACCACCTGTGAAGACGTTTTAAACCAGCTGATTTTGAGATTGGCAGTATTTGTTGCCTATGAAACAATTGGAAGTTCTGATTTGGAGCTATAGATGTCAACCTGAGAATCACATGCCTTGAGGGGAAATCTTAAGCCGTAAGGACTATTGAAATCACCAGAGAAGAGAATATAATGCAGGAAAAGAAATGAGGTAAGGGTGGAAGTAAAAACTTTGGAGAATGCTTATCACTTGAGGACTCAAGACAAAGCAGGTGCAAAGAGCTTACATTCCACTTTTAAGCTTTAGAAGTGCTTCCTCATGCATTTCCTAATTTGACCATCAAGATAACTTTGAGAGAGCAAATGGTACTAACCCCAAGAAAGGAATGTCCAGGCATTTGAAATGACTTGAAATCTGAAAAAGCTTGCCAAGAGAATCTCAAAAAAGTATATTCCTTCAACAATTAAAAGCTTTAACCAGCAGTAGAACTCATTTACATACAGAAAAAAATTAGACTCCCCAAAGTTTTACAGGTTCCACCAAACTTTTAAGGAATAATCATTCCAAATTTGAGTAAATTTCTGGAGAATAGAAAGTGAGGGAAGAATCCCTGACTGATTCTATGAGATCAGTATAAGCTTGATACAAAACAAAGTAAGAATAGAATTAGAAAGGAAAATTATAATATCCAGTTTCTCATGAATATAGGTGCAAAAATCTTAAACAATATATTTACAAATAGAATTCAATAACATATAAAAAGATAATACATAATATCCAAGTTAGGATTGCATGCATGTGTGCTAAGTCGCTTCACTCATGTCCGACTCTTCACGACCCCATGGATTGTAGCCCGCTAGGCTCCTCTGTCCATGGGATTCTCCAGCCAGAATACTGGAGTGGGTTGCCATGCCCTACCTCCAAGGTCTCTTTATGACTCAGGGATAGAACCCACGACCTTGCCTCTCTTACATCTCAAGGATTGGCAACAGAGTTCTGTACCATTTTGCTAAAAAGGAGAAGTCAAAATGCTGAGAAGCCAAGGTTTGCAACAAAGAGAACAGAGGGTTTATTTACAAGGAAAGCAAAGGAGGAGACAGACAAACATATCTCAAGCTTACCTCCTTGGAGGTGAGGGCCTGGGTGTATTTATGGACTAAGGAATAAAGCCACTGGGCATTCTGAGGTGGGGGTGGGGTGGGGTGGGGGGTGGGGGAAGGTGATTGGAGAAAGGTATGATAATCATCCTTCTGTGCAGATGTAACTAATCTACAAGCCCCGCCCCCCGTCCCAGCAGGGGGGGGGGGGGCCCACATTCAAAAGGTCATGGAATGGCCACACATGCATACTCAGTTGGAGGGTCGGTGGTCCTATCCCATGTTAACCAGTTTAGCTCAAACTAGACATAGCTGCGGAGAAGGCAATGGCACCCCACTCCAGTACTCTTGCCTGGAAAATCCCATGGGCGGAGGAGCCTGGTAGGCTGCAGTCCATGGGGTCACTAAGAGTCAGACACGACTGGGTGACTTCACTTTCACTTTTTCTCTTTCATGCATTGGAGAAAGAACTGGCAACCCACTCCAGTTCTTGCCTGGAGAATCCCAGGGGCAGGAGAGCCTGGTGGGCTGATGTCTATGGGGTCACACAGAGTCGGACACAACTGAAGTGACTTAGCAGTAGCAGCAGACATAGCTGACTCCAAGTTACTAGAAAATAACTTGGGCAACACCTTGTTTAGGCTCCATGCTACTTGGAGTACATGCAAGTGTTAAAATGAGCTTGATTGGTGAAAGCAGGTAGAATGGATTTGACTAATTACAATTTCAAGTTCTCATCTTGGTAATATGCTCTCCATTCCCCCACTTGGGGAAGATAATAAAATATGTATCTAGGTATACATATACATAGATATATATTTAAATCAAAAATTCTTTTTACATCTAGATGCTATCCTAATACAAAGCAATTAATGGACTGACTCTTTTTCAGTTATATAGAAAGTGACAGACTGACCATAAGAAAGAAAAAATGACAAACTCAAAATGGCTAAATCAATTTTTTTTGAGCTTTCAACTGACATCAACTGACTGTAAGTCTTTGAAAGGCAGGACAAGACGGGCAATGACCGTGTGGATCTTGGAAGGCTCCCTGGGTGCCCTCTGGGTGTTCAGCAACTCTTCTGGGATTGAGGTTTCCTTTTCTTTCCCAGACTACCCCATTACCTTTTATTCCAAGCTTAAAAGATCAAGTCTGTTTTCTTAGATTTCAGTTTTGCCTGCCCGGGATTCATTTCTTGGCCGGTGTACTTGAAAGTTTCATTTCAAAACTTCTTCGGTGCTTTTTTCATTTCACTGACCTTTAAAGAATAATTATGAACTCTACATTCCCTGAGGGTCTCAGGCTATACCGTGGTTTACTCTTTTTTCACAAGGGTGTGCAGAAAGTATACTCTTGGCAAAAGACCTCACACTCACTTCTGAATGCTTTTCTGTGGCTTTCTTTGAGCATTTCAAAAGAACACTCAGCGGTGTCAATTTGAGAATACATGAGAGAAATTGACTCTTTGATCAAGCACATATGAACCTCCAGAATCACCAGAGTGAAAGACTAGGAAAGCACTGCTTTTTTATTCAATACTTGGTGTGTTTTTCACATTTGCTATTATACTCATAGAAATGGAAATAAGGCTTAAAGAAATTAAAAATATCAATCACAAACTACCAAGAAGACAACAAAATTTCTTTTATTAACTTTTTTTTTTTCAGATTTGCCATCCTTTTATTTTTATTTTTTTTTTCTTTCTTTTTTTTTTTAAATTGGAATGGGGAGGGAGGAGGGAGGAGGGTTCAGGATGGGGAACACATGTATACCTGTGGCAGATTCATTTTGATATTTGGCAAAACTAATACAATTATTTAAAGTTTAAAATAAAATAAAATTTTTATTAACTTTTTATTATTTGTATTATTATTGTTTAGTCACTAGGCCATGTCTGACCCTTTTGTGACCCAATGGACTATAGCCCGCCAGGCTCCACTGTCCATGGGATTTCCCATGCAAGGATACTCCTTCCACCTCCAGGGGATTTTCCTGACCCAGGGATTGAACCTGCGTCTCCTGCATTGGTAGGTGGGTTCTTTACCACTGAGCCACTTGGGAGGCCCGTTTATTATTTAGGCTTTTATTATTTATCATTTAGGCTCTGTGCTGCTTGGAGGACATGCAAGTGTTGGAAAAAAAGGCCTTGATTAGTGAAAGTAGGTGAAATGGATTTGGCTATCAGCCATTTCAGTTCCCAAAACCAACAAATTCAAGCCAATCTTTTTTTTAAAACCTTTTTATTTTATATTGATTAATGATGTTGTGATAGTTTCAGGTGGACAGCAAAGGGATTCAGCCATATATATACATGCATTCATTCTTCTCCAAGCTCCCCTCCTAACCAGGCCACACTGAGCAGAGTTCCAGGTGCTCTACAATAGGTCCTTGTTAAGTATCCATTTTAAATATAGCGGTGTCATAGAAAGATATAGGCACTCAGAGGCAGAAGTTTTGTGGGATGTAGTCTGGCATATATGGTGGCAGATAGATCTAGTTCTGGAGATGACAGTGCAGGGGACACAGTTCAGGGATACAAACGCATCCAATGACTGCGGGCACTGGAATCGGGGTTGAAAGTCGGGAATCTCCACTGCGGTAATTCTGTAATGTGTTTTGGGCATGGTTTCTGAAGTATAGCTCCTAACCAGTTCTTTGGCCATCCAAGAAATCCTTTAGCAACCCAATATTCTTTCAGAAATGTCATTTTTAGAGTTGGTTTCTGTTTTTAAAACTTAGGCCTTTTCAGATACAATGATGCAACACCTGTTTATGATCCTCACCTGTTCATGAACCACTGATGCAATGAAATAAAGGCTCCATTCTCACTGGGCACTTCCTCCATCTTGAAGCCATCCAGAAATTTTTCTTAAGATGAAGAACCAAGGGCCAGGCAGGGGCTATCTGGCACAGAAAACTGGAAGTACTGTTGAGAGTGGAAAAGCACTTTGACAATAGGACCTTGTTTTTGCTGCTTCGAGAGTACACTATGATGAATATAATATTTAAAAATTTTCTATGATAATTATTTTAATGGAATGAAAGAGTAATCATATAGACTAGGAGACAAGTTGCTTAATTGATACCAAGAATTTGAGAATTAAGTCAGTGATCTGGTACATATTTCCACCTTAACTTCTAATGGCAAAACATTAATTCTTTTTAGCAATAAACATTTGGGATCAAATATAAATAGGTGAATGGTCGAGAATCAGAAAAAAACTCAACTAGTTATTTTCAAGATCATTTTTATTATATGTGTCTGTCCTTTTTTATTTTTATTATATGTTTTTTCCTTTACAAGTCCTACAAAGCATTTGATCAAGCCCTGTTTCACTCTGTTTTACTAAGTAATCTGGACTTAGGAAGGTTAAATGAATGATTCCAATACAGGCATCTGGAGCCTCAGAGTATTTTTCAGCAAGCTCACCTTATTTATTCTCTTATTACTTTAAAAAAAAAAAAAAAGCCACATGATTAAGTGTATTTTGCTTCCATTTCTCAAATGAACTGTCTCCATTTAACAATAAGTAATATAAACTAGTAATTTGAAAAATCATCCTGATATTGTTCAAGGAAACAAGAGAATTGTTAATTGGCCCTCTTCCAATTTTTAGCTCACCTAACAATTTTCTTGATTTTTGGAAAAATATTTTGAATGATTTAAATTTGTATTGTTCCTTAGTTTATTATCTATTATTTCTGCAATCTCTCATTTTTCTGAAGCCACTGAGGATCAGACTTATTGGCCACGTGCACAGTTAGAAAAGTGATTGCATTTGTTTACAGCACATGTGGGCCATACGATTCCACAGAATTGTTTGTGAAAAATCTAAAAAAATATTTCAATTGCAAAAACTCAGAGTCTATCTAGTTCAATGAACACTTTATTTGATATTCCAAAGCCTTGAGAGCTTTATGGCAGAGCTTTTAAAAAATTGTGTAAAATGACAAGACTGTGGGCTTTTAAGTTTCCTCTACCTTTTTGGGTGGAAATGATGAAAGGTGCAGTATACCAAATATTTTAATTCTCCTTAATTTTAACATTTTATATTTTACCTGAAGAATTAGTTAAGTAAAATAACAGTGCACATGAGACATGTGTAATAATCTATAATAAGTTATGATGAGACATGTTTAATTCTGTGAAGAAAATTATGTTTTAAGGCTATTTTGCATCACAGTTACTTTAGAATCACATTTTTAATTGCATTCTAAATATATTTTAAAATTTCAATAAAACCAATTTAATCTTGTTAAAAATCTTATTTTTTAATACAGACCATTTTGTTTTATATTGCCTGTGTGCTCAGTTGCTTGGTCATGTCCAACTCTTTACAACCCTGTGGACTGCAACCCACCAGGCTCCTCTGTCCATGAGATTTCCTAGGCAAGAATACTGGAGTGGATTGCCATGTCCTCCTCCTGGGGATCTTCCTGACCCAGGCATCGAACCCACATCTCTGCATCTCCTTCATTGGCATGCAGATTCTTTACCACTGCACCACCTGAGAAGATAGATGATTGTAAATAATAAACTCTTACAATTTAATTTTAAACAAAATTATTTGAATCAAGTGACTTCCCTAGTGGCCCAGTGGTTAAGACCCCACACTTTCACTGCAGGGGGCACAGGTTTGTTCCCCAGTCAGGGAACTAAGATTCTGTGTGTCTCAGGGCCAATAAATAAATAAATATTTTGAATCAAGTTTTGTGCTCTCTTTTATGTGTACATATATTTAACATTCTTATTATATTTAAAAGAAATTCTTGACTAGCTGCTAACCTATCTTCAACATATTTTTCCTTTTTTAAAAAAGACTTTTTATTTTGTATTGTTGTATAGCCAAGTAACAATGTTGTGATAGTTTCAGGAGAACAGGAGAGGGACTCAGCCATACATGTACATGTACCAATTCTCTCTTAAACTCCCCTCCCATCCAGGCTGCCACATAACATTGAGCAGTTTCCTGTAGTATACAGTAGGTCCTTGGGGTGATCCATTTTACGTGAAGCAGCGTGTGCATGTCCATCCCAGACTCCCTAACTATCCCTGCCCGCATCTGGCCCACCTTCAGGCAACCATAAGCTTGTTCTCCAAGACTGTGAGTCTGTTTCTGTTTTGTCAGTTCATGTGTGTAATTTTTTAGATTCCACAAATAAGGGATGTGATGCAACATTTCTCCTCTGACTTACTTCACTCAGTATGATACTCTCTAGGTGCATCCATGTTACTGAAAATGGCATTATTTCATTCTTTTCAATGGCTCAATAGTATTCTATTGTATATAAGTGCCACATCTTCATCCCTTCCTCTGTCAATAGACATTTTAGGTTGCTTCTGTGTCTTGGCTATTGCAAACAGTGCTGCAATGGACATTGGGGTACATGTATCTTTTCAGATAATGTTTTTCTCCGGATATATGCCCAGGAGTGGGATTATAAGGTCATATGGTAGCTCTATTTTTCATTTTCTAGAGAACTCCATACTGTTCTCCATAGTGGCTGTATCAATTTACATTTCCACCAACAGTGTAGGGAGTTGGTTCCCTTTTCTCCATACCCTCTCCAGCATTTATTGTTTGTGGATTTTTTATTCAATATCTATTTTTAAGGAAGGTTACCATAGCAAGAGTAAATAGAAATTATTTAAACCCAGAAATACAATATCATAACCAGACTCGGAGAAGGCAATGGCACCCCACTCCATGGATGGAGGAGCCTGGTAGGCTGCAGTCCATGGGGTCACTAAGAGTTGGACACGACTGAGCGACTTCACTTTCACTTTTCGCTTTCATGCATTGGAGAAGGAAATGGCAACCCACTCCAGTGTTCTTGCCTGGAGAATCCCAGGGACGGTGGAGCCTGGTGGGCTGCCATCTATGGGGTTGCACAGAGTCTGACATGACTGAAGTGACTTAGTGATAACCAGACTTCTGAATTTTAAAATATTGGAAGATTTTTTATTTTCTATCCTTTGGAGTTTTGATTAATATAAAATCATTTTCTTATGTTAAAGTATTAATTTTGCTAGACTTCTTTCACATAAATATTATTAAGCTTTGAAGGCTTCCATTATTTCCCAGTAATTTTATAGGAAACAGGGTATCATATGAGGTCAGTGGAGGTTATTGTTAAAAATAGAGTAAAAATAAAATACCTTTAAATGTAATTATAGAAAAATTTATTGTGGAAAGTTTGGAAGAAACAGGAAAGTTTAAAGAATATAAAATCTAAATTTTATCTCAACAGTAAAAATAACCATCATTCATGCTTCTTTTCCCTCTAATATTTATATTCATATTATACATAATGGGGTATACATATGTCCTTATATATCCTTTAATACTATTAAGGTCATATATATGTATATAGGTATGCTGCTGCTGCTAAGTTGCTTCATATATACATTTCTTTTTATACTGTTAGGATTATATACATATATTTCTGAATATTTTTTCACTTCATATATACTCTTGACATTCATATTATTAAAATTTTTATTGAAGCATGATTTTAATGGTTGTAATGAATTCCAGAGTATGGCTCTTCCACTATTCATTTGGTCATTTTCCCATTATGCAACATTTATGTCTTAAATTTTTAACTCTTTGAACTAATACTATGATAGATAGCTTTGCTTTCTTCTCTTAATATTTCTAGGATATGGAATCACTGAAGCAAAGCCTATGAATCATTTAAAGACTCAATAGATTGCTGCCTTGCTTTTGAGAAATGTTTACCTTGTAACACAGCATGTTGTTACTAAGGTAGCTAACATGCCACAATGGGGAGGTGAGACATTGGACCAAAACATCACAAAATGTGCCTCTTTACTGCTGAATCATTCCTTTGGGTCTTGATACATTTCATGAATGGGCTGGTTCATCCCCAAATGGAGACAATAGCTTTCCCTATTTATCTTGCATAAATAATTAAAGGATTAGTTTAGAGAAAAAAGAATTCCATTTCAACTGTAGTATATGTTATATTAATACCTGGCATTATAAATTTTCATATTTTTCTCACTGCTATTTTTGTTTTTTCTTAGTGACGTATAGACTTCACCAAACTTTGTCTGTTTAGCAGTTGGAGTGACAGTAACACATGATGCTGAAGATCAATTAAAATTATGAGCTGTGTTCATATTTTTGGCTCCTGAAATCTTATTTTGCAAGACAGAGATGGTTAATTACTAGTTAATAAATATATTGGCAATAATTAATGATAAACACATGTGACAAAAGAACAACAATGGGAATAGAGATATATTCTGTGGGCTGTTTTCAATAGAGTTGTATAATCTGGTTCTGTATGTTTTTGGTTAGTTTTGTCCAAAATGAAAATATGTTTTGTAGTATTGACATCAGGCATCTGAAACACAGCTGCAAACATCACATTGTTTATAATTTCAATGAAAGCTAAAGTACATTTCCTTTCTACTAAGGAAGATGGTGAGTGACAATGGTGGGTTGGGATTTCACTCTAGTTTTCCAGATTTCTCTGGGTTTGCTCAAACTTGGCAGATAAACTGTGTGTGTGTGTGTGTGTGTGTGTGTGTGAGGAAGGAAGACAGGAATTCCTTTCGGAAGAGTGACAATCAGTCTTGGTTGAATGCTAGTTTAGGGCAGATGTTCTTAGCAGAAATCTGCTATAGTAGATTATAAATGCTGTCTGGTTGCCAGAGCTCAGGCTCACATTTCTTTTTCCCTGAATTTCAAAATGATGATCCTGTTTCAGAAGAAAATAAATAATACCCAGTCTCCCAACATCTCCTCACTTCCCTTTCTCCCACCCCAACCTTTAGTGAAGAGGGAACACACTTTACTTATTATGCATTAATTTGTTCATTTAGGTGAACTGCTGCTGCTGCCGCTAGGTCACATCAGTCGTGTCCAACTCTGTGCAACCCCATAGATGGCAGCCCACCAGGATCCCCCGTCCCTGGGATTCACCAGGCAAGAACACTGGAGTGGGTTGCCATTTCCTTCTCCAGTGCATGAAAGTAAAAAGTGAAAGTGAAATCGGTCAGTCATGTCTGACTCCTCGCGACCCCATGGATTATAGCCTACCAGGCTCCTCCATCCATGGGACTTCCTAGGCAAGAGTACTGGAGTGGGTTGCCATTGCCTTCTCTGTTAGGTGAGCTGAGTCTTCTTTAAATCTATTAAAATTTCTTCACAGCCACAGTAAATCTTGGAAATGTAATCAAAGCTATGAAAAGTAAGAGATGTCACAAATCCTTTCTGAAAATTTTATGCACTAAGACTATATAGCCTACCTTCTCTGTATCAATTTTGCTTTTATATTATTTTTGAACCTTAAAATTAACAGCATACTGGTGTGGATATGTGTTTTATTTTTTGATAAGTCCTTTCTCTTGAAAGAAATATTTTTATGTCACATATTTGTCCCTAGAGTTGAAGTTACTTTGTTAAGACTAGATGGCCTCATGCCATTGTATACAGTTTGGCTTTTATGACTTTATGGAAAAAAATCATTAAAATTTATTTTTTGAAGCATATATTTTTCATTTTTGGAAGGATTTGATATAAATAATCACAGCTCGAGCAATCACCTCATCTCCTTTTCTGCACAGGAAAGAAATAGGCCTCTTGAAATTATGATGCATTTTATGAAAACAGATTTGCCTTTCATTTTCGAATCATCTCATTGTTTGAAAATTTAAACTGTTACCGTATGTCCTAATATAAAAAGCAGCAAATAAATGTTTTGCTTTCCTTTTTAGCCATGAGAAAAATGATGCTGTCCTCAGTATAATAACAGTGAAACTTTACAGAATCTCAGCATAGAATTCTCATACATCCCTTTTTCTCTTGCTAAATTGTGAACAAATTCCTCTCACTAAATTGTGAACAAATGTATAATTCAACAAAAGTTTATACTTGAACAAATCTGCTTCAACTGTGTATCTGTTCAGCCTGAGGAAGTCATTTAGTTTCAGGATCCCTAAAGAAGCAAAAGTGGCAGAGTTGTCTTCATGATAATATGTGCAAAAGATTATTTGCCAAGAACAAACAAACTTGAAAGCATTTCAGCCTTAACACTATGAAGCATTCTGAGATATTGAACTTAATTAAATGTAGCTAAATACTGTCTTCAGATGTTCTTAAGAGAGACAGGAGACTCTAGGGGTAGTTTCAGAAATGGAAATGGGTTGTCTCTCTCAGATTTTCCGTGTGTTGCCTCCACGCATGAGCCAGCAGCAGTCTGTGTTGATTTCCCATTGGAGGAACAATGAGAGGTCGGGCAATGCTCCTGCAAGACAGTGGTTTGTCTCCTGTGACTTACTAACTCTGACAGTCCACACAGACACATGTTTCAAAGCAAAGCAAACTTTGTCTTCTGTGCATTTCAATTATTGTGCACCAATTACTATGAAAATAAATGAAATATCTTCCCAACCTTGGCTAGAAATACAGACTTGCAGCAAGGAGATACTGAAAATTATCTCTACCTGTCAGTACCCAGGCCTTGTCTCTAATGAAGCTAAAAAGTATGTCTCTCTGGTTTTCTGAATATTAAGTCAACGTTAAAAATACTGAAGAAAAAATTCCTTTATTACATTATTACATAAACTATGTTAGTTTTTTTAAGAATCAGTTCAGTTCAGTTACTCAGTCATGTCCAGCTCTTTCCAACCCCATGGCCTGCAGCACTCCAGGCCTCCCTGTCCATTGCCAACTCCCAGAGTTTACTCAAACTCATGTCTGTTCAGTTGGTGGTACCATCCAGCCATCTCATCCTCTGTTGTTCTCTTATCCTCCTGCCTTCAATCTTTTCCAGGATCAGGGTCTTCTCAAATGAGTCAGTTCTTTGCATCAGGTGGCCAAAGTATTGGAGTATCAGCTTCAGCATCAGTCCTTCCAATGAATATTCAGGACTGATTTCCTTTAGGATGGACTGCTTGGATCTCCTTGCAGTCCAAGGGACTCTCAAGAGTCTTATCCAACACCACAGTTCAAAGGCATCAGTTCTTCACTGCTCAGCTTTCTTTATAGTCCAACGCTCACATCCATACATGACTACTGGAAAAACCACAACCTTGACTAGATGGACCTTTGTTGACAAAGTAATGTCTCTGCTTTTTAATATGCTGTCTAGGTTGGTCATAACTTTTCTTCCAAGGAGTAAGTGTCTTTTAATTTCATGGCAGCAAGCACCATCTGCAGTGATTTTGGAGGCCCCAAAAATAAAGTCTGCCACTATTTCCACTGTTTCCCCATCTATTTGCCATGAAGTGATAGGACTGGATGCCATGATCTTAGTTTTCTGAATGCTGAGTTTTAAGCCAACTTTTTCACTTTCCTCTTTCACTTTCATCAAGAGGCTCTTTAGTTCTTCTTCACTTTCTGCCAGAAGGATGGTGTCATCTGCATACCTGAGGTTATTGATATTTCTCCTGGTAATTTGATTCTAGCTTGTGCTTCATCCAGCCCAGCGTTTCTTATGATGTACTCTGCATATAAGTTAAATAAGCGGGGTGATAATATTCAGCCTTGACATACTCCTTTTCCTATTTGGAACCAGTCTGTTCTATGTCCAGTTCTAACTGTTGCTTCCTTACCTGCATACAGATTTCTCAAGAGGCAGGTCACGTATTCCCATCTCTTTCAGAATTTTCCAGTTTGTTGTGGTCCACCCAGTCAAAAGCTTCGGCATAGTCAACAAAGCAGAAGTAGATGTTTTTCTGGAACTCTTGCTTTTTCAATGATCTGACGGATGTTGGCAATTTGATCTCTGGTTCCTTTTCCTTTTCTAAAACCAGCATGAACATCTGAAAGTTCATGGTTCATGTACTATTTTTTAGACTAAATATCCACTGAAAATTCTTATTCTAATATAAACATAAAAAAACACAAACACACGCTTAAAGTCTAGTGTGCCTTGCAGAACTGAAACTTGATAGCTGTTTGATCATTACTTGAATATGCTCTTTACTCAAATAACCATCCACAAATTGCTATACTGCTTCATTTCATTGGACAGTGAATTGATTATAAAGGAGAAAATACAGTGTTCGGAGTATTAAAATAGCCTAAATAGTATAAGTAAGGCTGAGGAATGTGTGAAAATTACATGTATTTATAACTACCCTTGGAAATTCCTTTGAATCAACTGTAGGAAGGCTGTAAACACTGAAATCCCATTAAAGGAAAGAGGGGTACTCTTGGTAGGAAGCAAGAGGAAATAATACCCTCTACAGGTGATGACTGTCCCTCATGTGTTAATTGGGTGGAATGGCCAACTGAATGCCCCACAGTATTTACATTATTATTTTTATTTAAAAAACAATGTTCTTGTAGCATGTGCAATTGAGATATGTAAGTCAAATATGTGTCTAATGGCAGTCCAGTAATCACTTTTCATTATAGATTTGTGTTTCCCAACAGCATGTCTTTCATCATTGCTTCTATCCTCCTTCCAGCTTTCACATTCAGAACCATGCATTTTGGAAGGTAGCTTAGATTTGATTAATTCTTTTGATTAATTTTCTCCTTTCATCTAGATTATAAATTTATTGTAAGAAATGTCAGTGTCAGATGTTTCTGTAAGGTAGTTTTTGTCCAATAAATGCTGTTTTACAGGCAGATTAACCCTCAAATATTTGGTGGGGTACTGTTAAGAGAATATATCTTATTTACCTCTTCAATGCATCTTGCTTTGTTTGGTATTCCAGTATTTGATTATTCCCCTTTCTTTCTCTTTCCTGTCACTACACTTTTCAAATCCCACAAATCCCAGTCTTGGAAATTTATTCACTCAACAGATACTGAGTGGCTTCTAAGTGTCAGAAACTGTGCAAAGCACTGATCAATGGGCATAACTCTTTTATATTGTTTCCAATGCATATGATTGTTAAACAATGGTCAGGAAAGGGTCCTTTTACTTCTTATTTTAGACCCATAGTATTCATGGGAAAGGAATTAAAGCCTGTACCAGATTCAACCCATATGTACCTAAATCCCTGCGGGAATATCACAGGTCATCTTTTCACCCTTGCTCACTGCACAGGTGGGTGGGGAGGAGGGGGGAAGTTGTTATGAGACACCCACATCCACAAGGATGGAGAGTTGCCAAGTGCTTCGCTGGGTTCCTGCAGAGGCCAAGGTGAGCAGGAAACAGGCTACGGGAGTGACGCAGGGGATGCTGCTGGAGCTGCCCAGCTCTTGCTTGACACAGAGCTGCAGAATTAACGGCCAAGACCATGCAGATAGAGGTTCATGACCTCGAGGGGCCTTACAAAGTCAAAGGGATTCTACCTTCCAGATTGCAACGGCTCTTAATGAACAGAATCCTCACCCTCTCTGACAGGCTAAGGACAGGAAAGGGTGGCTCCAGAAGAAACTGAAATCAAGCCAACCAAACTGTTGATTTTTTTTTCTAGTGACTAGCCGAGTTTTCTACTATCAAGTATGATTTCATCCATGCAAACAAGGCCAAAATCCAGCCCCTCATAGTTTGCAGATGAAGACATTTTACTATCAGGCTGGCCTATGAACTTATATTTCCCAATTCCATTGTTTAGAGTTCCACTTTGAAAGGCAAATATTTATGTGTGCATGACTTACCGGCTTTGCTTTCTTTAGGACTGAGAGGCCTAGGATGGAGAGGAAATAGAGAGAAAGAAGGCGGGAGAGAAAGGAGACATATGTGAGCAGAGAAAGGACAGGAAGGGGAGCTGGATAAGTTCATGAAGACAAATTCAGACTGCATGAGTTTATTAAGAAAATCGGTGTCAAGAACAACTTAATGCGAAGCTATCAGATATGGAAGTGTCATTTTAATCTCCCTTGACATCTGCAAAGTGTAAAATAGGTATCTTCATGATTGATGTGTGTGTGCTCAGCCATATCTGACTCTTTGCAACTCCATGGACTGTAGCCTGCCAGGCTCTTCTGTCCATGGCATTTTTCAGGCAGGAATACTGGAGTGGGTTGCCATTTCCTACTCCAAGGGATCATCCCAACCTAGGGACTGAACTTGTGTCTCCTGCATTGGCAGGTGGGTTCTTTACCAACTGCCACCTGGGAACTCCTTTTATGATTGGGAACACTGATTTCAAGTTTCCTTTAAAGTTAAAAATCTTGGAAGCATCACTAAGGTAAACGGCAGAGATTTATGTGGGAATTAAACTTTCAAAAAGGCCAGAGATGCTGCCAAAGGTAACATATTTTTCATGCTGACCAACACACTCAACCATACAGTTTTGTGATTAGCTTGGTTTAACCCACATGACACATGCCTTTACCAAATCTTGGCCAGCAATCACTGCCGCAAGTTCCATGCTTTAATTTTTGCGTTTAAAAAACATGTAATGCTATAATTGGCATTGATGCATACAGAAGATTAATTTTACTTGATTACTTCAAATCAGGTATGTCTTTTATTACTATTATTTTATTTTGGTGGCTTTAGGAAGTACATCGAAGGTATAAGTGATTATGAGGCTACCATTTACCTTCATTCATTCAGTGATTCATCAAGTATCTCAGTTCACTGTGAAAGATGTCAAGAATTTAATGAGGGGCACATCTAGGCAGAGTTGCTCTTAAGCTTTGCAGTTTGTAGGAGACACTGCATTTAATGAAGCTCCCTGGTGGCTCAGACAGTAAAGAATCTGCCTGCAAGGCAGGAGACCTGGGTTCAATCCCTGGTCAGAAAGATCCCTTGGAGAAGAAAATGACGACCCACTCTAATATTCCTGGCTGGAGAATTCTGTGGACAAGAAGGGATTAGTGGACTATAGTCCATAAGGTCACAAAGAGTTGGATGAGACTGAGTGACTAACACTTTCACTTCACTTTCAATGCATTTAATCAAATAATTACCACCTTAGAAGTATCTACAAGGGAATCTTGGCCTCAATTTGGGGATCAGGTTGATTCTTATGCTTCTGTGTCTGCATTCTCCAAAAATGGCAAGTGTTGCTCAGAAACCATCTTAAACTTTTATTTCATTGTTATTTTATTTTTTAGAAAAAACACTTATTGTAAGTAGCCAGAAGAACCTACATGATATTTAAAATAGTACCATTTATTAAATATTTTAATAAAAACTGGCAATCCACTATATTAATAGCTGATACAGTGAAACAATTTGAATTTATTTATTAGTTTTTAAATTAATTTATTTTAATTGGAGGCTGAGAGTTGAACTGTGAAGAAGGCTGAGCACCAAAGAATTGATGCTTTTGGACTGTAGTGTTGGAGAAGACTCTTGAGAGTCTCTTGGACTACAAGGAGATCCAACCATTCCATTCTGAAGGAGATCAGCCCTGGGATTTCTTTGGAGGGAATGATGCTGAAGCTGAAACTCCAGTACTTTGGCTACCTCATGCGAAGAGCTGACTCATTGGAAAAGACTCTGATGCTGGGAGGGATTGGGGGCGGGAGGAGAAGGGGATGACAGAGGATGAGATGGCTGGATGGCATCACTGACTCGATGGACGTGAGTCTGAGTGAACTCCGGGAGTTAGTGATGGACAGGGAGGCCTGGCGTGCTGCGATTTATGGGGTCGCAAAGAGTTGGACACGACTGAGTGACTGAACTGAAGTGAACTGAACTGAATTACTTTACAATATTGTGGTGGTTTTGCCATATATTGACATGAATCAGCCACAGTTGCACATGTGTCCCCCCTATCCTGAAACCCCCATCCCACCTCACTCCCCACCCCATCCCACCTCCCCACCCCATCCCTCTGGGTTGTCCCAGAGCACCAACTTTGAGTGCCCTGATTCATGCATCGAACTTGCACAGACCATCTATTTTACATATTGTAATGTAAATGTTTCAATGCTATTCTCTCAAATCATTCCACTCTTGCCTTCTCCCACATAGCCCAAAAGTCTGTTCTTTACATCTGTGTCTCTTTTACTGTCTCATATATAGGGTCGTCATTACCATCTTTCTAAATTCCATATATATGAGTCAATATACTGTATTGGTGTTTTTCTTTCTGGCTTACTTCACTCTGTATAATAGGCTCCAGTTTCATCCACCTCATTAGAACTGACTCAAATACATTCTTTTTTAATAGTAGAGTAATATTCCTTTGTGTATATGTACAAAACTTGCTTATCCATTCATCTGCCGATGTACATCTAGGTTGCTTCCATGTCTTAGCTATTGTAAACTGCTGCAATGAACATTGGGGTACATGTGTCTCTTCCAATTCTGGTTTCCTTGGTATGTATGCCCAGAAGTGGGATTGCTAGATCGTATGACAGTTCTATTTCCAGTTTTTTAAAGAGTCTCCACACTGTTCTCCATAGTGGCTGTACTAGTTTGCATTCCAACCAACAGAGTTAAGAGGGTTCCCTTTTCTCCATACCCTCTCCAGCATTTATTTTTTGTAGACTTTTTGATGGCAGCCATTCTGAAGCAACTTGAATTAAAAAAAAAAAAAAAAAAGGTACATAGCTTCTTTTCTTTTTTGGACACTCTTAAGTTTGCATTTCTGTGAATATGTCAGAATGTTCTGAATGCTCTAATTACCACATCAGTTCAGTTCAGTTCAGTTCAGTCGATCAGTCATGTCCAACTCTTTGTGACTCCATGAATCACAGCACGCCAGGCCTCCCTGTTCATCACCAACTCCCGGAGTAGCCACCAATAAATTGATTTATTTTTAAAAACACAGAGTAATTATTTATCAATTCCATAAAAAAGTTCCAGACCCAACTGGAAACATTTCCTACTGAAGGAGGTGGACTCTAAAGCAGATAGTTCTTGATAAGAAAAATTGTGTTCCTTTAAAAAATAATCTGTGATTGCTTTTCCCTTTCTATGACATTCTGATGCCATTTATTTCTTCCATTTTCTTTTGTTCTTTCTTGGTGCTATGTGTGACTAATGCAATTCAGATGGGCCTGTAGCCATGGAAACTATAGAAGGCAGAAATATAAGTCTATTCACTTGGAGGCATCTTTCGTATTACCCATACATGTCAGTTTCTTGGTCACTGATATACTGAAACACACTTTGAAATTTAAAATGGAAATTGTTGTGATCATTCTTTTATTTTGTCAACTTCCTGCCTCATTCTTTAAATAGAAAATACTGGTGTTTTATGAATTATTAATGTATCCAGGCTGCCTTGGGATTACTAAGGGAAAGGTGTCATATTCAGAGATCAGTTTCAAGTTGTGATTTCTATGAAAATGTTGAAAAACTGCACAAAACATACCTAACTGGTATATATTTGTTGAACTACTTACTTCTGGGATTTACAGCTGTCTTGGGAATAGTTCATTCAACAAACCCTCTATATAAATTAAAGCACTTGGAAAAGTCATTCATGAGCAGGAGATTATTAACTTCAATGTCATTTGATAATAAGAAATTTACTACCAAGCATTCACTTTGAAAACTTTTGTTTTAGCTTTCATGGAAACCTAAGTTGTACATATCAGATAGGAACTATTCTATTCTTATTCCACTGTAGTTTCACCTCCCATTTTGGCAAATTACTTTTGTCTCTTTTCTAAATGAATGCTTTTGTTCATCTCCATTGAAAATTGATTTGGTTCTCTTTCCTACTCTTTTATTCTTTAGTTTACAGCTTCTTTCATCTGCTTTGACTTTAGTTCATAGCATCACAGAATATTGGAATTGGAAGGGTCTTACCAATAAACCAATTCAACCTATACATTCTACACTGGAGACCGAGTTCTAACCTTAAATGCAATGGCCTTCTCCATGTCTCCTCTGTGATCATAGGCAAGGCACATATAGTCTGTCCCAGAATGAATCCTGACATTCCCCAAACTTGCTCTTCCCACAGTGTTTCCAGTCAGAGAAATGTCACGAGCACATACTCAGTTGTTCAGGCCCAAATTCCTAAGGCCTCTCATGTCTCTTCTCTCTCCTTCTCAGCCTCACATCCTACCCATCAGCCAGTCTAAATTCGTGTCTTAGTTTTAAATGTGCAGGCTGTCCTTAGAAAGCCATCCCTGACTCCCATTCCTCAACCCATTGTATCTCCACTAGGACTTGTTTTACTCTGAGGAACTCTTCACCATCAGCAATTGTGATGTGTGTCAATTGGCTAACTCACCTTCAGTACCCTGTAATGTAAACTCCTTGAGGACAGGGACTATGCATGCCTGTTTATCACTGTGTCTCTAACTGCAGAACTGCTGATGCACAGAATGTGCTCAGTAAATTTTAACTGAATGATTGAAAAACTGCATTAGCTGAATCACTGAGCAGCTGTGTTATATGACTATTTAGTAGCAAAATTGGAAAGAACTTCAAAATTCTTTCCTTTCTAGTGCTTTCCTCATTCTAACAAGCTGCTTCTCAGTGTTCTCTCATTTTGTTCTTACATGTTTAATATTTTGCTTATAAAATTATTTTTTCCTTCAAATATAAAGAGTAATCATGCATTTACAGAGTTAATTTTATGGAGCTTCACAGATTCCTTGTTTTTTTCTAAACACTACCCTATCTTCACAAAATCTAATGATATCATGTTTTCCTGTTAATTCCACGCCTAGTTTCATCCCCTTTCCCTAAAGGGGAAAAAAATAGGTCTGTTACTGTAAACCAGTATTCTTATTTCTGGCTTCTCCTGTGGCTCAGTGGTAAAGAATCCACCTGCAATGCAGGAGCCACAGGAGATGTTCAATCCCTGGGTGGGGACAATCCCCTGGAGGAAGACATGGCAATCCACTCCAGTATTCTTGCCTGGAGAATCCCATGGACAGAGGAGAATGGTGGGCCATAGTCCATGGTGTCACAAAGAGTTGGACATGACTGAAGCATTTAAGCATGCGTGTACATCCTTAATTCTTTATCCAGTCCACTAATATATCTTTGGGTGGGATAGTTAAGATATTGCAAACCAGGGCTGTTTATTATTTTAGTCTTACAATCCTCTTCTGAGTTCATTTAAGTTATTGGCATCATTCAGTTCCTTGTGTTACAGGACTGGGGTCTCTGTTTTCTTGCTAGCTATTGCCTAAGAAATGCTCTCAGCACTCAGGGACCAGTCCTTTCTACAGGCAGTTTATAACTGGTGTGGAATTCTAAGCCACCAGAAGAACAGCCCCTTGGATTATTCCTCTGTAACCAGCTAGGAAAAAGCACTCTTTTTTAAAGAGTTCAGCTGATTACGGCAGGCCCACCTTATATACTTCCCTCCTGCCCTACAGCATAACAATCACAGAAGTCATGCCTTATTATGTTCATAGGTTCTGACCACATTCAAAAGAATTGTACATAACATGTGTCCCAGGGTGAGACCCTTAAGGGCCATCTTAGAATTATACCTAAGACTTTACAATTTTCAGTAAGAGTCAGAAGTGCTTAGAGTATACAGAGAAGTAAAAATCAACAGAATAAAAATCCAAGCACTGATTACAATAAAAAACCTTTTAAGACTGGGATGTTTCCCTTTCCCTCAGCATCTCTATTAAATGTGTCTCATGAGATGCTACTTAATGTTAACAAAAACATTCCATGAACCCATTAGTTTGGAAAAGTTGTCAACTGGTGTTGGTTCTTAATTGCATGGCCCTTTAGAGCCTTTCATAATCCTGTAGAATCTTTAACAAGAAGCATTTCCAAAACTTATGTGACCAAAGGATATGTTTTCATGCTAGAGTGTTGGTTTTTCGGTTGGCTCACTACGTGACTATCTAGCTATTTACGACCAGAATGCTGCTGCTGCTGCTAAGTTGCTTCAGTTGTTTATGACTCTGTGCGACCCCATAGACGGCAGCCCACCAGGCTCCCCCGTCCATGGGATTCTCCAGGCAAGAACACTGGAGTGAGTTGCCATTTTTTTTTCTCCAATGCATGAAAGTGAAAAGTGAAAGTGAAGTCACTCAGTCGTGTCTGACTCTTTGCGACCCCATGGACTGCTGCCTACCAGGCTCCTCCACCCATGGGATTTTCCAGGCAAGAGTACTGGAGTGGGTTGCCATTTTCTTCTCTACTACCAGAATTCTTCCTGATTAATCAAGTTTTCTTTCTAATTAGGGAAGAGGGGTGCCTGTAGGGCACCTAAGTATTTTTAATACCACACCTGCTCCAGAACTGTAGTTCTCAACTCTGTCTTCAAATTAGAATCAATTAAAGAGCCATGAAATTAAAAGACACTTACTCCTTGGAAGGAAAGTTTTGTCAAACCTAGATAGCATATTCAAGAGCAGACACATTACTTTGCCAACAAAGGTCCATCTAGTCAAGGCTATGGTTTTTCCTGTGGTCATGTATGGATGTGAGAGTTGGACTGTGAAGAAGGCTGAGTGCCGAAAAATTGATGCTTTTGAACTGTAGTGTTGGAGAAGACTCTTGAGAGTCCCTTGGACTGCAAGGAGATCCAACCAGTCCATTCTGAAGGAGATCAGCCCTGGGATTTCTTTGGAAGGAATGATGCTAAAGCTGAAACTCGAGTACTTTGGCCACCTCATGCGAAGAGTTGACTCATTGGAAAAGACTCTGATGCTGGGAGGGATTGGGGGCAGGAGGAGAAGGGGACGACAGAGGATGAGATGGCTGGATGGCATCACTGACTCGATGGACGTGAGTCTCAGTGAATCCCGGGAGTTGGTGATGGACAGGGAGGCCTGGCATGCTGTGATTTATGGGGTCGCGAAGAGTCGGACACGACTGAGCGACTGAACTGAACTGAAAAAGCTTGTAGAAATAACCATTAACTAGGTCCTAACTTCAGCTCTCTCATATGTATGAGCTGAGGCCAATATTCTAGGAATATGTTTTAACACTACAAATATTTGGGAGTAATAGCAATACGTATGCTTGTTGAGGATATTCTATATATTAGGCAATATGTTACATGATTTGAATCAATGGCATTTTATTTCATCTTCACTTCAAAATCCTATGAGGTCAAGATCACCACATTGATTTTACAGAAGAGAAAGTTCAAAATTTGAGAAGTTGCTTGTCCAAGGTCTCACAGGGTGAAGACAGAATTTGAAACTAGCTTGTTCTCTCTCTAAAATCCATGCATCTGTTGCATCATTCTGCTACATTTCTCAGTAAACTAGACTTTCATGAAAAGAGCATAATATAAAATTTGCAACAATTTCAAAAGAGCTCCTCTCTCAAGACCTGTGATTACATGATGACAGGAAAAGAAAAGCACCCTTCCAGAATCTGGCATTGTCGCTCACTGAAGCAGGAAATCCCAGTCTTGCTGAATTGAGAGCATGGAGCTACCACAGGATAAAGAGAACAGATGGAATTC
This sequence comes from Bubalus kerabau, assembly GCF_029407905.1. Taxonomy (NCBI): domain Eukaryota; kingdom Metazoa; phylum Chordata; class Mammalia; order Artiodactyla; family Bovidae; genus Bubalus; species Bubalus kerabau. Next base: position 22,940,074 of record NC_073641.1, read on the forward strand.
GGGCCAGGAACAGAGCTTGCCCAGTATACATTTCCAACTGGTTTAAGCCTGCTTCCTTCCACCACGATGTTGAGCTAGTACGGAGTCACTTTCTAGGCAAATGTTACGTATCTCTTGCCAGGAAGAACCATTCCATTTTCTGTAAAAGGAGTATTTTTTAATTTCTGTCCACTCTGACTATCTCAACAGAGCACTTGCTGTTGGAGATTTGGAATAAAGCTGTTGGGCCTCAAGACATAGTAATGTAAAAGGCATCAAGGGTAAATTTATTTTATGTTTATAGAATTTTTCATGTTCCTTTTAAGAGGCTTAGTAACACATCACTGGTGAACACATCACCAGTTTCAGCAAGGCAAGGCTAAGATATCAGATTAATATTTACACTTTAAAAGCACTCTTCTTTCAGACAGTCTTTGGTATGTCACACATATCCTTTCTCTTATACTATTTCTAGAAGATGAAGAGTCTTGAGGCCTCCTAATAGGTAATGATAATAAAAACACAAAGAGAAAAGAAGCCCTGGACTCCATTCTCAATGTTTGCAATAATTCACCAAGTTTCCTTGAGCAAATATGTAGAATAGAGTTACAGCTGTCTTCTACTTTGTAAAAATGTGGTGAACAAAATGGATTGAAGGTGATCTATAAAATAGTAGGTGTTGGTGATCCAGTTAGAATCAATAGGACATTTGGTTGAACATCAAGGACACTGTGAGGCTAGTAAAATTAAATAAGAACCCATCTCCAGTTTCACAAAACTCAAAACCTAGGTAAGCAAGGTAAATAAGTGGAGTATCTGAGAGAATTTTATAAACTCTATTGTAAAAATGCAGATACAAAGTATGTTGTGGAGGTAGCGTAGTTGACATCAGAGCTTTAAATCCTAAACATGATATTTACTTGGATGAGTACATATTAAATGACCTAATTCAAGTGAGCCTCTAGTATTATCAATCGAGGGGCCATAATTATATCAATCTTCAGGAATGCAGTGAGGATAAAGTAAAAAGTGAGCTAATGAAGGTGAAGAAAGTAGTCTGAAAAGTGTAAAGCTCTTTATAAATGCTGGTTGTTGCTATAATCATTGACATTTGGACCTAGAAGTGAGGGACTCAGGGAACCTTCAGAGAAGAAGTGATATTTAAAAAATAGATGTCTTCATACCCTACTGATGATTGGTTGCTGTTCACCTAAAGCTCAAATGTAACTAGGTGTTCTGTGCTATATCTGGTAGTCCTGCCTGGAACTGCGGGCCTGGCATTGGGCGAATCACCCAGGCTATGTGAACCAGGCACAGTGCACTGGGGATTATTTTGTTCTTCCCTCCCTACCCCTTCACACTCCACACCCCAGCATCAGGCCAGCCAGTTTCTTTTTGAACAGCCCATATTGCTGACTCATGCTGGCCTTGCAATCACAGGGCCAATGAGTAGGCAAGACTGTCCTTTGTCACTGATTGAAGAACAGAGTTGCAAATGCCCTTGGAGAGCAGCCTGCGCAGCTTCCTGGGTCACATTCCAAAGGAATGAACAGAGCACAGTGTGAGATCCCTCTGAACTTGGGAAAGTCCCTCTGAAGAAATCTGACACTTTAAACACAGGGAAAACTAGTTGTTACCTAATCTGGATTCAGTTCAGTTCAGTTCACTCGCTCAGTTGCGTCTGACTCTCTGCGACTCCATGAATTGCAGCACACCAGGCCTCCCTGTCCATTACCAAATCCTGGAGTTCACTCAAACTGACGTCCATTGAGTCGGTGATGCCATCCAACCATCTCATTCTGTATCGTCCCCTTCTCCTCCTGCCCCCAATCCCTCCCAGCATCAGAGTCTTTTCCAATGAGTCAACTCTTCGCATGCAGTGGCCAAAGTACTCGAGTTTCAGCTTTAGCATCATTCCTTCCAAAGAAATCCCAGGGCTGATCTCCTTCAGAATGGACTGGTTGGATCTCCTTGCAGTCCAAGGGACTCTCAAGAGTCTTCTCCAACACCACAGTTCAAAAGCATCAATTCTGCGGCGCTCAGCCTTCTTCACAGTCCAACTCTCACATCCATACATGACCACAGGAAAAACCATAGCCTTGACTAGATGGACCTTTGTTGGCAAAATAATGTCTCTGCTTTTGAATATGCTGTCTAGGTTGGTCATAACTTTCCTTCCAAGGAGTAAGCATCTTTTAATTTCATGGCTGCAATCACCATCTGCAGGGATTTTGGAGCCCCCAAGAATAAAGTCTGCCACTGTTTCCACTGTTTCCTCATCTATTTCCCATGAAATAATTGGACTGGATGCCATGATCTTAGTTTTCTGAATGTTGAGCTTTAAGCCAACTTTTTCACTCTCCTCTTTCACTTTCATCAAGTGGCTCTTTAGTTCTTCACTTTCTGCCATAAGGTTAGTGTCATCTGCATATCTGACATTATTGATATTTCTCCCGGCAATCTTGATTCCAGCTTGTGCTTCTTCCAGCCCAGTGTTTCTCATGATGTACTCTGCATATAAGTTCAATAAGCAGGGTGACAATATACAGGCTTGACGTATTCCTTTTCCTATTTGGAACCAGTCTGTTGTTCCATGTCCAGTTCTAACTGTTGTTTCTTGACCTGCATATAGGTTTCTCAAGAGGCAGGTCAGGTGGTCTGGTATTCCCATCCCTTTCAGACTTTTCCACAGTTTATTGTGATCCACACAGTCAAAGGCTTTGGCATAGTCAATAAAGCAGAAATAGATGTTTTTCTGGAACTCTCTTGCTTTTTCCATGATTCAGCAGAAGTTGGCAATTTGATCTCTGGTTTCTCTGTCTTTTCTAAAACCAGCTTGAACATCTGGAAGTTCACAGTTCACGTACTGCTGAAGCCTGGCTTGGAGAATTTTGAGCATTACTTTACTAGTGTGTGAGATGAGTGAATTGTGCGGTAGTTTGAGCATTCTTTGGCATTGCCTTTCTTTGGGATGGGAATGAAAACTGACCTTGTCCAGTGCTGTGGCCACTTTTGGAAAACTGGAGTTTTCCAAATTTGCTGGCATATTGAGTGCAGCACTTTCACAGCATCATCTTTCAGGATTTGAAATAGCTCAACTGGAATTCCATCACCTCCACTAGCTTTGTTCATAGTGATGCTTTCTAAAGCCCACTTGACTTCACATTCCAGGATGTCTGGCTCTAGTTGAGTGATTACACCATCATGATTATCTTGATCGTGAAGATCTTTTTTGTACAGTTCTTCTGTGTATTCTTGCCACCTCTTCTTAATATCTTCTGCTTCTGTTAGGTCCATACCATTTCTGTCCTTTATCGAGCCTGTCTTTGCATGAAATGTTCCCTTGGTATCTCTAATTTTCTTGAGGAGATCTCTAGTCTTTCCCATTCTGTTGTTTTCCTCTGTTTCTTTGCATTGATTGCTGAGGAAGGCTTTCTTATCTCTCCTTGCTATTCTTTGGAACTCTGCTTTCAGATGCTTATATCTTTCCTTTTCTCCTTTGCTTTTCGCTTCTCTTCTTTTCACAGCTATTTGTAAGGCCTCCTCAGACAGCCATTTTGCTTTTTTTCATTTCTTTTCCATGGAGATGGTCTTGATCCCTGTCTCCTTCCTGTACAATGTCACGAACCTCTGTCCATAGTTCATCAGGCATTCTATCTATAAGACCTAGGCCCTTAAATCTATTTCTCACTTTCACTGTATAATCATAAAGGATTTGATTTAGGTCATACCTGAATGGTCTAGTGGTTTTCCCTACTTTCTTCAATTCAAGTCTGAATTTGGCAATAAGGAGTTCATGATCTGAGCCAAAGTCAGCTCCCAGTCTTGTTTTTGCTGACTGTATAGAGCTTCTCCATTTTTGGCTGCAAAAAATATAATCAATCTGATTTTGGTGTTGAGCATCTGGTGATGTCCATGTGTAGTCTTCTTTTGTGTTGTTGGAAGAGGGTGTTTGCTATGACCAGTGTGTTCTCTTGGCAAAACTCTATTAGCCTTTGCCCTGCTTCATTTTGTATTCCAAGGCCAAATTTGCCTGTTACTCCAGGTGTTTCTTGACTTCCTACTTTTGCTTTCCAGTCCCCTATAATGAAAAGGACATCTTTTCATTATAAATAATGAAAAGATAATCCAAACAGCTCAACTATTCCTCACAACACCACTTCTCCAAATATTTGCTGCAAATACCATTAGGAAAGTTGACAATAGAGGGACATTGGAAAAAACCATCTGACACTGCCACATACAAAAAAACCACTTCTTTCAAAACGCTGGGAACTTTCAGGAGATATTGTGTGCTAAGGGAGTTTTATTTGTTGAGCCCTGTAACAATGTCCTCGCAAGTAAGTGCTTTCTGCCAGACATCTGCCATGGCTGGAGAAACATCTTAAAAACGATCAGGGTATGTGCCTGCTCTTTCAAGAACAGGAGTCTGAGTGATTTATGCTGGTTGCAACCTTGACCATGAGAACAGTTAGAGAAAACAACTTAGTCTGGAAAATGGCTCACATAAAAACCCAATGAAGTTCAAATATGTTGTTAATTGCACAAGTTTTTTGCAGTGTTAGTTTTAAAGTCTCTCAACCTTAGAATTTTAGGAGTAGAGCAGAGTAGTGATCAAAACACTGGAAATACAGATTTCACTAATATGCAGAGGACTATAGGCTTATAAGCAATTATAAACAGGGGTTTACACATTTTAAGTTGTAAAGTTAATTAATCCAATGTACTAGGATTGAAGTACAGAAAAGCCTTATTTTCCAGGTTCTTTTTAGATTGTTTTTGTGCATATGTGGGTATACATGCATACACACACACACACACACACACACACACACGCACACACACTCTTACCTCTTTTCTGAAAAACAAAGTACTTGCTAATCAACAAAGGAAACTTTGAAAATGGAAACATGTCTCCAGGGTTCTCCATCACTAGTCTGTTCTAACTTTGTTCCCTTAGTACTTCATTAAAAATAGGAACATTTAGGTCTAACAATAATACTGCAGCTTTATCACTGGAAAAAAGTAGGAATCATAGTTAGTCATACCAAAGAGGGGTGGCCTCCCTACCTCAGTAAATATAGGACTAAACAGATTCTCAGGAGTTCTTTCTCTGGAGACCCTAGAAGATTATGTTTTCTGATACCTGCTCTCAAGGGGTTCTTGAGTTTCTGACCTAAAGCTCTTTGCCTGGGAGTTGCTGTTGTTCAATTGCTCAGTTGTGTCTGACTATTTGCAACTCTATGGACTGCAGCATGCCAGGCTTCCTTGTCCTTCACTATCTCCTAGAGCTTGCTCATACTCATGTCCACTGAGCTAGGGATGCCATCCAACCATCTCATCCTCTGTTGTCCCCTTGTCCTCCTGCCTTCAATCTTTCCCAGCATCAGGGTCTTTTCCCATGAGTCAGTTCTTCGCATCAGGTAGCCAAAGTATTGTAGCTTCAACTTCAGCATTCCAATGAGTATTCAGGATTGATTTCCTTTAGGATTGACTGGTTTGATCTCCTTGTAGTCCAACAGACTCTCAAGAGTCCTCTCCAACTCCACAGTTCAAAAGCATCAATTCTTCGGTGCTCAGGCTTCTTTATGGTCCAACTCTCACATCTATACATGACTACTGGAAAAACCATAGCTTTGACTAAATACCAAAATAATTATGACATGAGTCTGAGTGGAAAGTGGGGGCCAATGGACTCATAAGCAATGGGCGGCATGGCCCATGATACATTTAGGGGCACAGCAAAATGTTTAATTAAAAAAAATCAAAGCTAAAAAATGAACAGCATCATAATAATGGATATACAATGATGAGTCCAGCTCAGATTACATTTTTCTTTATACTAAAGCAGTTATAAAGTATAATTTTTGATATTTTCATATGGAGAAAAGAGGCTCATGAGGCAAAAGTGGTGAGAGGCCAGAGAAGCCATCCAGCCAATATGGGAAGGCACCTCAGATTAGGAACTGGTCAAGTCCTGTAGGGGCTCAGAGGAAGGAGGCAATTTACAGCTGGGGAGCAGCAGGAAAGTCTCAATAAAGGAGGTGATGTGCAAACCAGGCTGTGAAGCATGGATAGACCCTTACTTGTGATGATATGGAAAAGACATTCCTAGCAGAAGACAGATATAAACAGAGACTTGGAAGTAAGCAGCATGGACAAATAGTTTCTTAGAAAACAAAGCATGCTTTTTAAGTATAGAATATAAAGGACATTATAAAATGGTGTGTGTGAGCTGGTCGATTTTCTTAGGATGATGTTCAAATTTTTTCCATCTATTCCAGTTCTGCCCTTAAATGATATGTCACGGCCTTAATGCAAAAGTATTAAATCCGGTCTTTGAAACAAAAAATCCAAACATATCAAACATGCACCTCCTTTGAAACGGGTGACAGAAGATGCAAAACAAATCAACCCAGGGAAAAAACCTACCCTTTTCCTTGCCCCACCCCATCTTTTGTATGTGCCTTCTGTTGGCTCTCACAGAATTCAGCCTGTTGATATGATCTTACATTTTTTAATAGAACTGAAACACAATATAAGGATACTTTTAAAAATGCTGACTGACAGGGAATGAAGTATGGGACTTTCCACCTTAAATCAGAAGTTGATGCTCTTTCAGAGTTTATTTAAACACTGTATTCGATTTTACAAAGTTCTTAGGCTGGGCCTTTAGCCAAAAATGTATTTCCCTTTATCTTCTGAATGAGGTACATCTTAGTGGAAATTTAATGTGGATGTTTTAGGCTTATTAAGTATTTTTCTCAGCTATATCTAGTGTTTATATGAGATGCCAGGTATTTTTGACAAATAGGAAACCAAGTACCTTTTTTTTCTTGATAACTGAGATACCTTGGTGCCTCAGAAACATCTTTAATAAACTGGATTCAGGGACATTACCTCTTTGTCCACAACCCACTCAAATTGTATATTCAACTGGATACCTACGGGGTGACTGCATGGCAGAGATAGAAACCCAGTGGCCAGTGTTTCTCCTACAAACAGACACAAATTAGTGTTCCAGTTTCTCACTTATTCTTGGGAAGAAACAAAGAGCTTAGAGGGAGAGGAGTAGAGATCAAATATCTAGAGGTCAAATATCAGAACCATAGCTTGATGTGAGCCTTCTCTGAGCCAAGTACTGCACCTTGAGTGTTATATACACTCCATTTAAATGCCCACAACAAACCTGCCAGATAAATATTATTGTCTCCCTTTTTGTTGGAAGGATGAAAGTATTTGAATTATTGCCAAATAAGTGGTACAGAAAACACAGACTACAGAAATTCAGAAGATAAGGAAAAAATTGCTGAAATAGGGTTTCCCAGGACAGTCTCATGGTAGAGCTTGAAATCTGTGTATCATCTGGAGTGGAGAGGTCAAGGAAGGAGTATTTCAAAAGATGAGTTAGAGATCAAAAGGTGCTTCTGGGCTCCAGTGATCTGGGATTTGAGTTTCTATAGGGGAACAATGGAAGAGAGAAGGCTAGTCAGTTTGGGGACACATTAAGGGGATGATTTTGATCACGTTTCCGAAGCAAAGTCTGAAGCAGGGATTAGGATCTGTGATGATGGGTGTGCTGTCAGGAGGAAGGTCCCACCTTGAAGCAAATGGCAGCAGCCTTTGTCTCCCTCTACTCTGCTGATTGTGGGCTGCTTTTAGGAGTACGGACCTCACCTCTGGGGCTCATATTGGCCTGAAAGCCATTCTGCAGAGAAGGGGTGCCTGCCAACAATCAGCAGACAGCAAGTACTCAGTAGCTGAAAACGGCACACAGTCTTATAAAGGGGATCTGGTGGAACTCCAACACTGTTCACTCTGGAAAGACTCCAATGCCATGCTGTGGAGTTTCATGTTTTCCTCACTGAGTACTAGGGGACTATTAAAAGAGGTGAGGAGGGGATTTCCAGGTCACAGAACCATTCTGGGATGAGTAATACAGAGTCTTAAGACCAATGGATTAGAAGGATGAGTGAACAAAAGGACAAAGACTTTTTCACAGATAATAATGATAATTATATATGTCAATATTTATTGATAAATAAATATGTTTGATCAGTGCACTTCCCTGGTGGCTCAGATGATAAAGAATCTGCCTGCAATGTGTGAGACCCAGGTTCGATCCCTGGGTCAGGAAAATTCTCCAGAGACATGAATAGCTACCCACTCCAGTATTCTTGCCCAGAGAATTCCATGGACATAGGAGCCTGGCAGGTCACAAAGAGTCAAACAGTTCATGGGGTCGCAAAGAATTGGACACAACTGAGTGACTAACGCTTTGACTTTCTTTCACTATGATTTATCAATATTTATTGATCATCTAGTGCTTTATATGTATTATCTCAGTTCCTAGAAGATGCTCTCAAATCTTACTTTATTACAGATAGAGAAAATGAGGATTTAAAATGTTAAGTTGCTTGCTCAATTCTTAAACTTGTTAAGTGGGAGAGCCAGAGTGATCTCTGCTCTGCAGACTTGCCGGTTAGTAGAGCTCAGTAACTGTGTGACGAGGGAGGCCATTTGCACTGGCTTCCCGTGGTTACTATAACATGTTGCCACAAATTGGGTGTCCTAAAGCAATAGCAAGGTATTCTCCGATTTTCCAGAGATCAGTATAATTTTATTGATAATCAGTAAATTATAATCAGTATAATTATAGTGATTTCCAGAAATCAGTATAATTTGGCTGAAACCAAGATGTCACCAGGTGGTCATTTTTCCACCACATGGTAAGCTGAAAAATGTCAGATTTTTGAAATCCTGTGGCCAGGAAAATAGAGGCAATAATGAAAAAAAAAAAAAAAAAAAAGATTGAGAACAAGCAAGTGATTGGATTAGGGACAGAATGGATGAGTTTGGTTTGGGGTATACTGAGTCTGGAGTGTTGGAAGAAAATCCAGGTGGATGCATCCAGGAGGTAATTAGCAGTCCGTGACTGCTGCTAGGGGAGCAGAGATGTGGATTCAGCACTGTGAGCAGGAAAGTCACAATTTCCTGTGAGGTGAGGCTGAGAAAGTCACCATTACATGCAGAACACTGCCTGAAGCAGGAGGGCTGGCCTCGCCTCTGCGGGGTGTGCTCTGCCTGTCTGTTTTTCCTCTGATTTGGTGCAAGACAGCACCTACTCAGGGCTACACTCCAAGTGTTCCTCTAACTCCTGCCAATCTCTCCTTCCCTTTGATTCACAACTGCTGCTATACACAGTATGGACCCACTGCCCCTCTTTCTTTCAGATCCCAACCTAATTCAGTCTTGTCCCCTTCCCCTTTCAGCGAGCATCCACTTTCATCATGTCTAATCCTTTACCTGTCTTTTCTCTTCTTTGCAAAATGACTATCTAATTATGGGTTTTATTTTCCTTACCTGATTGCCTTGATAGGAAACACTGTCTTATTGCATGCTGTAGAGTTCTTCCTTCATTTTCTGTATCAAAGCTAGGATAATGGGTTCATCCACTTCTCACACTTCCTGTTCCCTCAGACCATTGAAATACAACTATTACCTCACAAAGTTCTTCTTTTGAGATCTAGAAGGACTATACCCTTATCGCTCTTCATTTCTAAAACTCTCTTCTGCTGTTTTTCCTGAATCTGCTTCCAGCTTCTGTTACCTCTCTAGTTTTCCACTCATGCAAGTATAGATTCCAGCTTTTCAAGTGCTGTATCATGACAACATCTGATTGCACTTGCATCTCTACTCAGCTATAACATCATAATATGAATTACATTTCTCCAGATTTCATGTTCTGTACTCAGTACTGTGGGATATGAGATGAATCTGACACAGTCCTTGTGGTTAGCAGTTCACAGCCAAGTAGACGAGTACACAGCAACTACCACGTACATAGAATGTGCTTCAGTGAAAAGAGAAGGCTAATTGGTGAGAAATTTCGGAGTATAGAGAAATCACGGTAATGAAGGAGAGATCAGGGAAGGCTCAAATGAGAAGGTGGCCTTTGAGCTAGGTAGGATATAATCATAGAAAGAGAAGAAAAGGGTATTCTGAACTTAGGAAGTATCATAGGAAAGGGAAGGAATGTGCAGGACACAGATATTTCCGTTTTGCTGGAATCCATGTGTTCAGGCTGCCACACTCTGGGTGTCTTACAACAGAAGTTTATTTTCCCACCATTTGGAAGGATGGGAAGTGCGAGGTCAAGGCGCCAGTGGATTCAGTTCCTTGGTGGGGCCCTCCTCCTGGCTTGCTGATGGCTGCCTTCTTGTTATGTCTTCACACGGCAGAGAGACAGGATCTCTCTCTTCTTGTTTTTATAAAATCACAAATTCCATCACAAGGGCCTCACCCACATGACCTCATCTAATCCTGATCACCTCCCAAAGACCTCATCACCAAATACCATCACATTGGTAGTAAGGGCTTCAATATACAGATTTTACAGGCGACACAATTCACTTCATAGTACCATAGTACAAAAAAGGAAGTAAGCTGAAGAACTAGGAAAGATAGATTGGGGTTACAGTGTAGAAAGTATTAAAGACTTTTATCTTACTTGACAAGAAATGTGGAATCATTAAGGCTTTCTGAGCAGGACAGTGCCATTATTCAGTCCACAATTAATTCAGTAAGCACTTACGATGTGCTTGCTGTGTTTAAGGCACTGCCCCTAGTGTGAGTGGCTGCAACTCTATGATATGATTTTAACTTTAATGAGCTCAATTTTAGTGGAAAGACAAGACAACATATATGCATAGTTAATATGTGAGTACATATTATGAATGGCAGAGTTATTAATGAAAAGTAGTTTAGCCTAAAAAGTCAACAGTGGTGAAAAAGGATCTCTTTCAGAGCTGCATTTGGGGCATTCACGGGACAACGGTTGTTAGGAAGGTTTGGAAGGGTCAAATAATGGAGGCAGAGAGTAAGTCTGGCTTTTACTAAGCAGTAGTCTTGGTGGGAAGTAACTAAGACCTTAAATTGAGGGTTGGCTCTTGTAAATGAACATGGGAAACACTGAAGGGACGTGTGGTTTGAAAACTACCTAAGTTGAAGGAAGGGGAGAAAACAATGGAATTTATTATTTTAATGTTTCTCCTCTGGCTGCCTAGTTAAAGAAAAGTGTCACTAGTACAAGTGAGAAGGTTGGAAGCTTGTTTTCAGGCATAAATTGAATTGGGATTTGAACTTGAGTGTATAGTGACACAGGATATCTAGACATGGGTGTTGGAATATAGCAATGGAGCTTAGGATAGTAACCAAGACTAGAGGTGCAGATTCAGTAGGTATCAGCCAGCAAGGATTGCTTCAGCCATGGGAAAGGAATGTGATGATGAAGCAAGAAGAGGAGTCAAGGGAAACACCTACATTTATTGACCTGGAAGAGAAACCAGAAAGAAATTAGGTAAAAGGCAGCCAGAGAGATTAGAATAGAACCTAGAGAGTACATCACAGAGAGAGGAGTTGTTATATGGAGGGGATCAAAGGAGAATGATTCAGATCGAAGAGGTTGAGGACAAAGCATAGGTTGCTGCCTCTGCTTACTTTGTGCTTGGGGTTACCTTTGAAACAATATCAGCACGTTGTGACAGATTGTACTCTGAGGAGTGTCTAAGTGCCAAAAAATGCAGGATTAAGACTATCTTCAGCATTTTGATAGCAAGAAAGAATGAGGGAGTAAAGGTCAAAGCTTGATTTATCTGAGAATAATAATAAACAATTGGGTACTTAGAACATACCAGACTTTCTCATAAATGCGTTATATGAATTTACATATTTAAATATTTTCATGAGGTAAATAATTTTTGTTACCTCCATATGAGTTACCATACAGCTGAGAATCAGGGAGGTCAAGTAAGTTGCCCAAGACAACACAGCTAGTGATTGACAGAGTTGGGGCTCAAGTTCATGTATAGTGAAAGTGAAGTCACTCAGTCATGTCCAACTCTTAGCGACCCCATGGACTGCAGCCTACCAGGCTCCTCTGCCCATGGGATTTTCCAGGCAAGAGTACTGGACTGGGGTGCCATTGCCTTCTCCGAGTTCATGTATAACTGACTCCAAAATCCTGGGTCAGGAGAAAGAATTTTACTCCTGTGCAAACTGTCTAGCATGTCTACAGATTTAGTGAAAGAAAGAGAAAAGGATTGCGAAAGACAAAGCAGAAAGGATGGTCCCAGAGATGGTCAGCCACTTCCTTGCTGTCTTTATAACAAAACAGACCCCAGACTCCCCTGCCCCTCTGACCTCCTCCCTGTCTGCCATGCCAACTTCCAGTCTGATATCACTGCAACTTTCTTGTTTTTCAATTTCCACTTTCCTTTTTTTTTTTAGAAATATGCAAAACAAGCAGATTCCATCCACTGCATTTTTAGTAATGAGCTATTTCCTAGGAATATTTCTTGTTATGTCATCTCTTGTGGGCTACCTCATTGGTTCCCCACAATAGCTACTGAAAAAGTTAATTTTCTGAAAAGCAACAAATTTATATACTCTATCTTACCTAATAAATGCCACATACTATAGCCACATACTATAACCAGATGAACCCTATAGAATAATATCAGCTCCCTCTTTGGAAACATGAAACATTTCCCCATTGCTTATGAGATTTCTGTTCAAATTTCTCAGCATGTAATTCAAAGCCCTCTCAAGCTTGATCTAAGTTTTCTTATTCCTTATATTTATTATTCCCCTACATAAACCATCCAGAATACTCATTATTTCTGGAAGTCTGGCTGTGTTTTTCCCTCTTGGGGTCTTTTATCTTGCCATTCCCTTAGTCTTGGGTGCCTGTTATGTCATTTTCATTCATTGAAATGCTAACTACTCTTCCACTCCAAAGTCAAATGCAACCTCTTTGAGAAGTTTGATTACCCCAAGAAGGAAACTACCCTTTTCTCTTTTGAACTCAAAATCAAATAGGCAAAACACAGATCTTATTGCCATAGAACTTCCATGCCATTGCCTTTTTCACTTACTTGAAATAATAAGCCTGTTTATAAAAGGGTCACAAAGCAAGTAACATGGGGTAAGTATTTAAATGCCCATACCATTTGTATATTCCAAAGTATTTTGAGAGTATGCTGTAAGCTTAACTTATTCTTCAATGCCCAATAGAACTGACCAGAGTGATTTGTCCTAAGCCAATTCAGTAATGATTTATTGAATCAAAGAATGAATGAGTGATGCTTTTAGCTGTAGAGGAATGATGATGAAAATAACATGATTGTTGTTGTTGAAGTTAATTCTATATTAGAGTGTGGAGGAATCCTCCCCTCACCCATTGTTGTTGTTCAGTCACTCAGTCCTGTCTGACTGTGACCCCATGGAGTGCAGCATGCCAGGCTTCCCTGCCCTTCACCATCTCCTGCAGGACATCTGCAGCAAGCTCATGTCCATTGAGTTGGTGATGGCATCCAACCTTTTCATCCTCTGTCATCACCTTCTCCTCCTGCCTTCAATCTTTCCCAGCATCAGGGTCTTTTCTGAAGAGTCAACTCTTTATATCAGGTGGCAAAATATTGGAGCTTCAGCTTCAGCATCAGTCCTTCCAATGAATATTCAGGACAGATTTCCTTGAGGATTGACTGGTTTGCTCTCCTTGCAGTCCAAGGAACTCAAAAGAGTTTTTTCCAGCACCACAGTTCAAAAGCATTAATTCTTTGGCACTCAGCTTTCTTTATGGTCCAATTCCCACATCCATATATGACTACTGGAAAACCCATAAATTTGACAAGACAGACTTGTCAGCAAAGTAATGTCTCTGCTTTTTAATACACTGTCTAGGTTTGTTATAGCTTTTCTTCCAAGGAGCAAGCATCTTTTTATTTCATGGCTGCAGTCACCATCTGCAGTGATTTTGGAACCCAAGAAAATAAAGTCTCTCACTGTTTCCCTTATTTCCACATCTATTTGTCATGAAGTGATGGGACTGGATGCCATGATCTTCATTCTTTGAATGCTGAGTTTTAAGCCAAATTTTTCACTCTCCTCTTTTGCTTTCATCAAGAGGCTCTTTAGTTCCTCTTTGCTTTCTGCCATAAGGGTGCTGTCATCTGCGTATCTGAGGTTATTGATATTTCTCCCTGCAATCTTGATTCCAGCTTGTACTTCATTCAGCCCAGCATTTCGCATGATGTAATCTGCATGTAAGTTTAACAGGGTGACAATATACAGTCTTGACATACTCCTTTCCCAATTTGGAACCAGTCCACTGTTCCATGATCAGTTCTAACTGTTGTTTCCTGACCTGCATACAGGTTTCCCACGAGGCAAGTAAAGTGGTCTGGTATTCCCATCTCTTTCAGAATTTTCAACAGTTTATTGTGATCCATACAGTCAAAGGCTTTAGCACAGTCAATGAAGCAGAAATAAATGCTTTTCTGGAATTCCCTTGCTTTTCTGATGATCCAGTGGATATTGGCAACTGGATCTCTGGTTCCTCTGCCTTTTCTAAATCAAGCTTGAACATCTGGGAGTTCTCGGTTTATGTATTGTTGAAGTCTCGCTTGGAGAATTTTGAGCATTACTTTGCTAGCATGCGAAATGAATGCAATTCTGCGGTAGTTTGAACATTCCTTGGCATTGCTCTTCTTTGAGATTGGAATGAAAACTGACCTTGTCCAATCCTGTGGCCACTGCTGAGTTTTTCACATTTGCTGGCATATTGAGTGCAACACCTTAACAACATCATCTTTTAGGCTTTGAAATAGCTCAGCTGGAATTCCATCACCTCCACTAGCTTTGTTTGTAGTGATGCTTCCTAAGGCCCACTTGACTTCACATTCTGAGATGTCTGGCTCTAGGAGAGTGATCACACCCATTGTGGTTATCTGCATCATTAAGATCTTTCTTGTATATTTCTTCTGTGTATTTTTGCCAGTCTTCTTAATGGCTTCTGCTTCCGTTGAGTGAGTGAGTGAGTGAAGTCGCTCAGTTGTGTCCAACTCTTTGTGACCCTATGGACTGTAGCCCACCAGGCTCCTCCCCCATGGGATTCTCCAAGCAAGAGTACAGGAGTGGGTTGCTATTTCCTTCTCCAGGGCATCTTCCTGATTCAGGGATTGAACACGGGTCTCCTGCATTCCAGGCAGACCCTTTAACCTCTGAGCCACCAGGGAAGCCCTGCTTCCGTGAGGTCCATACTGTTTCTGTCCTTTATTGTGCCCATTATTGCATGAAATGTTCCCTTGGTATCTCTAATTCTCTTGAAAAGATCTCTAGTCTTTCCCATTCTATTGTTTTGCTCTATTTCTTTACATTGTTCACTTAGGAAGGCTTTCTTTTCTCTCCTAGCTACTCTTTGGAACTCTGCATTCAGATGGGTATATCTTTCCTATTCTCCTTTGCCTTTAGCTTCTCTTCTTTTCTCAGCTATTTTCAAGGCCTCCTCAGACAATCATTTTGCTTATTTGCATTTCTTTTTCTTGGGGATGGTTTTGATCACGACCTCCTGTACAATGTTATGAATCTTCATCCATAGTTCTTCAGGCACTGTCTATCAGATCTAATCCCTTGCATCTATTTGTCACTTTCACTGTATAATTGTAAGGGAATTGATTTAAGTCATACATGAATAGTCTAGTGGTTTTCCCTGCTTTCTTCAATTTAAGTCTGAATTTGGCAATAAGGAGTACATGATCTGAGCCACAGTCAGCTCCCGGTCTTATTTTTGCTGACTGTGTACAGCTTCTCACCCAAACTGTTGAACACTATCTGTTGTAAAACATGGTAGGATTTTCTATGAATTCTGCCAGTTGCTAATAGATAAGAAGCATCAAGTTATATCAGTATTTATATGATAAAGACATAAGTTACTTGATTTATAATTCTGATAGGGAGAAAAAACTAGAGAAAATTTAAACCCCGAACTCATAAAAGGCAATAATGTCCTTTCATGTCAAAGTTTGTAAATTTTACAAATTCAGAAAGTCATATTTGACTCATAATTTTATGAAGTCTGTTGAAAATGAATCTAAATAAAATTCCAATAGATCTGTTTTAATCTTTATCTCCCAAGACCTTTATTTCCCCCGACAGTAAATAATGTTGGTGCCTTGTACAAATTAAGTTGGACTTTGCTAATTTCACTCTACAGAAATGTGCCAAATGATTAAAATTTGAAGCAAAGTTATTGCGTAATTACATTCAGTGTTCAAAGTACGTATGAGTGGGTTATATGAATTCCATGATGGTTAATTTATTGCCATTAAATTATTTTTTCCATGGTCTCTTTAGAGGAAATGACTCCAAGTTTTTAACTAATTACAATCAAATATCAACTAACTGGAACCTAAAATTGTATAATATTTGCTGCAATCAGCTTTTATGAGAAAGAAGCAAACACCAAGAAAATAGGTCAGGAATAATTTATCCTCCCTGGACATGCAAATTCCATGGTGTGTTTTGGGTCCCATACCAGTTTATTCTTTATTGCCATAGTTATTTCATCTTCAATTCTTTTTCAATATCATATATATTGAAGTTACTCTACACTATGTACTATAATCCCATGTAGAAAAATTAGTATTTGTAATAAACATTCTCAAATACTGCAAGGATCTCAAACAAACATTAAATATATTCAGTGTACTGCACTTACAAAGGTGAAAATATGGATTGTAGCAACTGTTTGGGAGAAGGCAATGGCACCCCGCTCCAGTACTCTTGCCTGGAAAATCCCATGGGCGGAGGAGTCTGGTAGGCTGCAGTCCACGGGGTCGCGAAGAGTCAGACATGACTGAGCGACTTCACTTTGACTTTTCACTTTCAGGCATTGGAGAAAGAAATGGCAACCACTCCAGTGTTTTTGCCTGGAGAATCCCAGGGACAGTGGAGCCTGGTGGGATGCACTCTATGGGGTCACACACAGTTGAACACAACTGAAGCAACTTAGCAGCAGTAGCAACTGTTTAGAGTGTACCATTAGGCTTGCCTGCTGCATGGAATGTAATTAACTAACAGCCCCAGCTGCCACTCCTTTACATCCACCATACTTCCTACAAACTGTTCCTAGTTTATGACTGAGCATGGCTGGAATGCTAGTGCAAGAAAATCCTGTGAACACAGGACTCTGATGGGCATATCTGGCTCAGTCTTCCCTATGGGGAACTGTAAAATGATGCTCCTCCAATGTATTTTTCCTTCCTACTCTCTTTCTTAACCAAGTCAGAGTTTCACTGCAGTTTGAGGACTCTTCTGCCCTCTCTGGTTCTTCCCTTCTCTCCCCAGGGTTTTCCATAAATCTCTTGCTCATCTCTACCAACTTGGCAGCCATGTCACTGGAAACTTGAAATAACACATTGACTGACATGTGCTGAGACTCTCAAAGCCTTGCTTCTTAAAGTACAACAGAACTTTGACTTCCCCTGAGGGCTACTGAGTTAGAATCTGCATTTTAGCAAGGTATTAGGTACTTCCTATGCACAATTAAGTTCAAGCAGCATTGGTGTAAAGTATGGGCTAGTCCAAACAAGTTGACCATATAAATGGATTTCCTTATCTTTAAAATACCATTTCATAGGGATATATATAATCAGAATATGTACATAATATGCCTTAATTGATATTTGTTATAGAGAACTTGAATAATGACAGAAAGACAACACTACATTTTCTTGTTGCAAAATCCAGCTCTCAGTTCTGTAAGGCCAGATACGCAGCTTCGCTCAGTTAATTTGCTCTTGATTTCATTTTAGACTCACCAGCTAGATAATGATCACTGCCAGATCATCCTTCAGCATGTTTATTCTGCTCCCCAGTATGATACTTCTGAGATTTCTCTATTCTCCATATATTCAGATTAAAGTGTGGTTAAGACTTGGTTGCCTACATCATCACCTACTCCCCCTTCTCCTTAAGGACAAAACCCCAATTTTTGCTTCTAACATTGCCATCAATGAAAAAAGGAAATCCACAGATAAGAACACAAGCAAAAGGTATATTTTGCAATTGTCTTGACTGCTAGTGTGGGAGGTGAGTGAATGCATTGTATGGGGTTTACAGGAAGTGATCGTAAAAGGGAGGGCCACACCCTACTCATCTTCCTTCTTCCTGCTATATGCAATGCAGATATGATGGCCAAATTTTCAAAGCCATCTTGGGCTATGAGGCAATGCATCAAATAGCAGGAAGATAAGAGGAACCTGGATGCCTCATGAACTTGGAAATGGCTGTATCAGTCTTAGACTGCCTCTTTTGGAGTTCTTTAATCTGAGATGAAAAGAAATTTCTATTGTTCTTAAGTCACTATTATCTTGTCTTTTTCTATAACATGCAGCTAATTCTAACATAAATCATGCAACTACTAGTAAGTATATGCAATGACATTTTACATTTTGCATTAGACAAACATAGATGGAAATTTTGGTAAGGGAAGCTAGAAAAGCAAATAACAGGCAGTGTTATAGAATTTAATAGTGTTTTTTAAAAATATAATATTTGTCTTTAAGGATAATAAACATGTGCACACTATAGAAAAATAGCTCACAATAACAGAAAAACAATGATTTCTATTCACTCATTAATTTATTTGTTCATTATGACCAACCTAGATAGCATATTCAAAAGCAGAGACATTACTTGGCCAACAAAGTTCCATCTAGTCAAGGCTATGGTTTTTCCTGTGGTCATGTATGGATGTGAGAGTTGGACTGTTAAGAAAGCTGAGTGCTGAAGAATTGATGCTTTTGAACTGTGGTGTTGGAGAAGAGTCTTGAGAGTCCCTTGGACTGCAATGAGATCCAACCAGTCCATTCTAAAGGAGATCAGTCCTGGGTGTTCTTTGGAAGGACTGATGTTGAAGCTGAAACTCCAATACTTGGGCCACCTCATGCGAAGAGTTGACTCATTGGAAAAGACCCTGATGCTGGGAGGGACTGGGGGCAGGAGGAGAAGGGGACAACAGAGGATGAGATGGCTGGATGGCATCACTGACTCGATGGATGTGAGTTTGGGTGAACTCCGGGAGTTGATGATGGACAGGGAGGCCTGACGTGCTTTGATTCATGGGGTTGCAAAGAGACACAACTGAATGACTGAACTGAACTGAACTGAATGCACTCACTGAAACAAACATAAAGTGCCTATTTTGTATTAGATACTATACAAAGCATTGCAAATTAAAAAAATGGACAAAGTTCTTTGTTTAGGACATAATAAGTTGGACACACATATAGATTATTAATATTTTGTGGAAAATGTAGCAACTCTAATACAAAGACTGGCTATGTTGCCTTAGAAACGAGGTAAAGACATGTAGGAATTAGCCAAACAGACAGGCGGCACTAAGGGAGCAATATCAACAAAGGACAGAAGTCCTGAAGTACAAATGCTTTATGTAATAGATGAGGCTGAAGGAATCAGCAGGACTAAAAGTGCTTTATATGTCATTCTACAGAAGGTGGACTTGACAGCATTGGAATCAAGAGCCACTGAAAGACTTTATATCAAGAAGAACATTGTCAGGTTTGTGTTTAATTAAAAATGCCCTGTTATCATGTTGTGCCCATGGTTTGAGGAAAACAGCACCGGAAGCAAGCAGTAAGAGGTTTTTTCAGTCGTCTAATCAAAATGTAATGATGGTCTGATCCATGCCGTGTCTAAAGGGCTGTGGAAACAAGGAACATGGATTGAAGACCCGTGTAGCTACTGAAATCACCAGGAGTCAGTAATTTATGTGCTGTGGAAGGTGAGGGATGAAGAAGAATCTAGAATCCATCAATGGTTTCTGAGTTGTGTGATGCTAGAGGATGGTGGCACTCATTGTTATTTATGAAAAATGAACCCAAATCTCAACATGCAACCCAGGACTTATGCTTGACCGTAGACTTCTCAGGTTAAAATCTTGAGTCTATTTCTGTTGGCTGTGCAAGGTATTGCACCTCTTTGCTTTGTTTTTTCACCTATAAAATGTTTGTTGTAAAATAAAGTGTGTATGAATATTGGGTTAATACATGTAAAAGAGAACAGTATCTGGTACAAAGTGCTCAATAAATAGTAACAATTATTATCATTACTACAGTAACAATCTCATGCATCCAGAGTGAACTGGTTACCTAGGAATCTAAATAAAGAGAAGTTGTTTCTGTATAAAAATCATGGAAAAATCAGTATTTATGGAATTTCAAGGAAGAAAAGCCCATGCAAGATTTGAAGAAGAAAATTATTAGAGAAACAGAACAAAACAAAACAAAACAGAGGGGTTGAGCATAAAGAACCCAAATAAGTAATCTCAAGAAGAAAGATATCTACAATGACCAACATGGTAGACCAGTAAGACAGCAATACACACATGCTGATTGCATTGTACAAGATGAAGATGAATTGATGAACTCAGAGCAAGTTTAGTGGAATAGGAGGGCTGAGACCTGGTGGCAGAGGGTTGGGAATAAAAAAATAGTAAATAGAGACTAGTCTTGAGAAGCTTAAGCAGGTGGGAAGTCAACTGAATAAGTGGGATTTGTGTCAAGGGAGGGCTGTTTTACATATTAAAGAGAAATAAAGACTCATGGGAGAGAGTGAATCATAGTGGCAGGAGGGTAGGGGAAATACAATGAAGGATACATGTAAAGGGAGCTCTGTGCGAGAGATACTTTGTGTTCTTACAGTGAAGGAACAAAAGGGGAGAAAGGGAAGCATTGTAGATGTTTCTAGGTGTGAGAGGAGGGAGTCAAGATTGAAGGATATCATTCATAGTGGCCACAAATCTTTACATCTGGTGTAAAATGTAAGTTCACTGGCCAGCCATTGGTACTTTCATTGTTCTAGCACTCTAGATACCCTAAGGAGACTCAGTGCGTGTTAGACTCTGTTGGAAATACCAATTGTTGTAAGGTAAATTGTTGACCTGTGAGGAAAATTTCAATCTAGCTGGCACCAAGATCTGTACATATAAAAAGTGACCCACAATGAAAGGCAGAATATGACCACTGCCAAATAAATCCAGCAAGTAGTAAGTGCTCCTGAGATTCCGTGGAGAGGAAAATTCATGTGAACTACCTTTCTGAAGGAAGGCTTCTGTCAGCACTTTGAAAATTTGATAGGCTTCAGTTAAACAGAAAAGAAGTGAGCTGGGGACAGATAGCAGAAATCAGCGTAAGGAGAAGATGTGGCATTTTCCAAGCAGAAAGTTCTTAGAATAACCTAAAAACCATAGTGAAGGCGTGCACTTTTGGCCTGAAGATTAAAACTTCAGAATGATTCAGAGGAGATGCATGCTGGGGTAGATAATTCTATGAAGTCAATCTGAGCAGAAAAAGACACTTAGAAATGGTGTTATCTGAAGGTTTTGATCTCCTGACACTGAGTCACTTTAAAGGAAGTGACAGGTCCCTGGAGAGTGACTGATGGAACAGGATATGGTCACTTTAGGTTTGGGATCCCTTTTAGTGTGTGAGGAAGTCCAGGAAAGGATAGCTGTGTACTGCATTCTTGTTGCTGCTTCTGCTGCTGCTCCTGCGTCACTTCAGTCGTGTCCGACTCTGTGCGACCCCATAGACGGCCTCCCACCAGGCTCCTCTGTCCCTGGGATTCTCCAGGCAAAAGCTCTCATCAAACCCAGCCATTATTGTCTGAGGAAATTCCAGAGTGGAGCTGGGTTCTGTAGCACTGAACAGTCTGCCTTCAGGTCCACAGATCCATTTATATCCACACCTACTCCTCTTATGCTACCATCCAGTACAGCTATGGATGCCCCCAACATAAATGGATTAGTATTGTATCAGCATTTGTGACGTATCAGGGATCCTTTTATCTTGTGGTCAGGTTTTTTGCCTGTGGATTTGTGTTTTTTGTTGTTTCTCTATCCAAGGAATTCAAATGACCAATTCTCAGAGCCAGGATTACACATAGTAAGTAATAGATAAACATCCATGTGAGCACACCGTAGCACACTCTTGATTCCCAAGTCAGGCCTTAAGCTGAACATAAAGTTGTCTTAAGATCCCAGGGTATCTGAACAAACTTTAGAGTCCTGGTGGATCAGCAGAGGGGTGAGGAGAATGCTGGCTGCAGAATGCTGGCTCCTGAGACAGGTGTTTGGGAATGGGAGTGAATGAGTGAGTGAGAAAAGGATTTATACTCAGCAAGAATTATTAGTATTGTATTAATGAGACATCTGAGCAGAGGAGGTGGGAAATTCCCTTGTGTTCCATTATGATGTGGGCTTAAGAATTTACTGTGTGTAAAAGAAACGGGCTACATTAGGGAAAAGCTGCTGGTACATGAGGTCTTTTAGAGGCTGTATTGAGACATGTATTGACGTTAGCTTTAGTGCAGAATGCCTGAATTATAATTCTAGTCATAGGCAAAGAGCTTACCATCAGGGCATATGCATCTTTGTGCACATGTGGAGAGTGAAGTTACTCTGGAAAGAGATGTGATTTCCCAGCCAAGATGGCTCATTTATTTTGATAGCTGTAAACGCACAAAAGAGAACGGGCATAGCCTTTAGCTGCAGGTGTTCCCGGGGAGTGCAGATTGGCGGGGGCTGGTTGGTGGAAAACCTGTAGACTTCCTCTCCAAAGAGAAGCTGGGAAATCATCCAACACGTCCCACTTTCCTGACAGGAAGCAAGATGTGGGGACAGGAAGGCTGTGTCAATAAAGCAGCAAGGCTAAGCCTTTTGTGATTGTTTTTGCATCACAACTATTCCACAGCCAAGCTTATGAAATTTTGCTTCTGAACAATTGTAACGTGCTGATCCTCAACAAAATGGAAGAGGAACTGAGTTTGCGGTCCTTTCCCGTGAAATCTTCTGTAAAACAACACAGAAAGGAAACTTCAGAATGGGGGCCACCCTTGTCACACCAAGAGTGCTAATTAGGGCATCGAAGATCACCTGCTGCGTCACAACTGCCCAAGAGAGGAGGGTGTGCGCTTCTCAGGAGGGGTTTCCTGCTGGGGCTGGTAGCTTCAGCCCTGGGACCTTCCTGACTCTGGTCTAAGAAACAATCCACTCCATGTTTCTAGAGTTGCTCCCCAATCCCTCTACCGTGCTTCCCAAAGAGTCTAAAGTAGCTCACCTTTACCCTCACCAGCCCATTCCCCCAAACACATAATCTCTCATTTCTGACAGTCAGTTCTTTGGGGTGATGACTCAGTTAATCAGTACAGTCTTTCCCAATTCCATCAGCCTCTCCACTGCTTCCTCTGATTGTAATGGCCTCACACATGCCCCACTCATCGTCCCTCTTAACACAGCTGCTAATGGGAGCAAGAATTATTCTGCTTCCCACGGCTCCCATGGCTGTGCCCTAGTCTAGGGGAGATGTGTTAGGATGGTTGAAAGAAGGCTCTTGGGCTGGGGACTCAAACCCAATGTGAAGATGCCTGAATCACTTTGATGAAACCCCTGAATCAAAATAACTTGGTCTCTGTAGCAGTTTAGTTCCCTATTTAACAAACTGAGGATTTAGCACCACATTGCATCAGAAGGGATGTGTCTTGAGAGAGGTATGGAAAAACAGTATGGGCAAAGCTATTGAAGGAACACATTGGGTGAAAATATAAGAAAAAAACTGGTGAAAGGGTTTTTAGACTAGGACTTACAGAACTGCCTCATCTTTTTGCTCCTGTTCCTTCATCTAGCCAACAAATTTCTATTGTACACAAAGTTATGCCAGATATGGTTGTGAGTAATGGGAACATCAGACAAGGCAATATCAGACCAAAAAAAAAAAAAAAAAGCTAGTTAGAATAGAGCTTCTATTCTCATTCAACATGTTTTCAGAGAGCAGAGATGTCCCTATTTTTCAGGGATAGTCCTGGTTTCATCCTGTTTCATAGAACTATTGGTACTTCACGCTTTCACTCCAAAATTTCTCTGTTCAGTCAGTAATTTACATGGGCATGCTCACTCATCTGCCAAGAGCTCTATGCAGGATGAGCTGGTCTTCGGGAAAATGTGTAGCAGGGTAAACAAGCAGACAAAACAATTACCATTCAAAAGTGCTCGAGTACAAAGTACAAGTCACTAAGAGCACTTAGCTAGATCTTAAAAAAAAATACCAGCATTTGACTGAAAGATAAGTGGAAAAAGGTAAAGAGGCAGGATGAATACATTAGAATTACTATTTTGCTTTCTAACTGGAATAGTCAGAAAACACAGTTCAGTTCAGTCGCTCAGTCGTGTCCGACTCTTTGCGACCCCATGCATCGCAGCACGCCAGGCCTCCCTGTCCATCACCATCTCCCGGAGTTCACCCAGACTCACGTCCATCAAACCAGTGATGCCATCCAGCCGTCTCATCCTCTGTCGTCCCCTTCTCCTCCTGCCCCCAATCCCTCCCAGCATCAGACTCTTTTCCAATGAGTCAACTCTTCGCATGAGGCGGCCAAAGTATGTGCCCCTAAACAAACAGCAATGGAGGAAAATGATGTGTTTGGGGATGTGTATCTAGTTCAAGGCCCAAATGATTTGAATATCACAAAAAACCAGAATTTACTGAAAGGAGAGAATATAGCTGATATAAATACATTTTTATATATGCTTTTAAATATCTTCTGTTCTTTTTCACACTCTGGACCCCATCTCTGCTTTATGTATATACATATACACACACACAGTCACATACAGCTGAAGAATGAAACATATGCATATGTGTATACATCTTTATGCATATGTTCCATATTTACATATATACTCTATTCTTCAGCCATGTGATTATCTAAGGTAAGGGATGCTCTATGTAAGAGAGACCCAGAGAGCACAGACCTCTCCTGAGTGCCTTCCAAACGTCACACTTTATTTTGATTTTGCCCTTCCCTTTTTCTTCTTGATTATTTTACTTTCCTTCTGCTGGGGAATTTTTGCTTTTTCTCTTTTTTAACTAGGAGTATATTTTAATTTTTAAAATTGTCTTTTACTTAAAAATTTTTTAGCTTTATTGAGAATTAATTGACAAATTGTAAGATATTTAAAGTAAACATCACAGTGATTTTTATATAGCTTTTATACAGCTTTTAAAGATTACTTTCTATTTGCAGTTATTACAAAATATTGGCTATATTCCCTATGTTGCACAATACATCCTCGAGCCTATCTTACACCCAATAATTTGTACCTCACACTCCCCCATGCTTAGATTAGTGCCCCCTCCACACACACACACTGGTAGCTATTAGTCTGTTCTCCAAATCTGTGGGTCTGGTAGCCATTAATTTGTTCTCCAAATCTGTGAGTCTGCTTCATTTTTGTTATATTCCCTAGTTTTTTGTATATTTTAGATTCCACATACAAGTGATATCATACAGTATTTCTCACTTTTATTTTTTCTTTTTAGGTATAGCTAAATTACACTAATCAGTCCTGTTGCTGATGGAGAAGTCCTTCTTACTGCTTTCTAAACAATGAATAGGCCTTCCCGGGTGGCACTAGTGGTAAAGAACATGCCTGCCAATGCAGGAGACATAAGTGATATGGGTTTGATCCCTGGGCCAGGAAGATGCCCTGGAGAATGAAATGGCAACCCACTCCAGTATTCTTGCCTGGAGAATCCCATGGACAGAGAAGCCTGGTGGCCCATAGTCCATGGGGTTACCATGAGCCAGACACGACTGAAGCGACTTAGTGCATAGACAATGAATGAGAGGGGATTGATGTGTGATATTTCCAGGTTTGTGCTCTAAAAATCTTCCCTTTATAGGCCATGAGCTGCCACCTGGACATGGACTTCTCCCACTTCTCCTTTCTTGACGTGAGGGGAAACAGCAATGTAACTATGCTAAGCCACTGAGACTTAGGCAGTGTTTCTTTTGGCAGCCAAGTTGATTGCTTTAAATAACACGCCTTCCCTTCCTCCTCACCTTTTCCGGGTGCAGTTCTGCAGCATCTTAAAAGCTGCATGTGGGTGGTTAGAGAAGAATTCTTCTAGTCGTTCTCCCATACGTTCTTTTCTTACTCTGGAGCTGACCTAGGCAGATGAAGGAGTCCTAAGTCTTTGATTTGCTGTGTTTTTCAGTTTCAGTTGTGGCTTACTAGAAGATGTCCTCTCATCCTGGGCCTGGGTGACTCCTCAACTGACCAGATCATTTTATCACCCAACTCTTCCTCCAAAATTTACCAGAGAAACAGAACATCTAATGAGAAGACAGCAACTTCCACTTCTTCCATATTATTTAAATTTTATGAGCACAATTAATGGAATGTGCAATGAAGTGGAATTTGCTTCTTGGCCTCTCTCACTAATTAGGTACACTCTGGGCCCCACCCTGAACCTTTCTAGTTTGGTTCAAGTTGACTGCTCTCGCACACTGCACCCTCCCCCTTCACTCCACAACACACTCTCCTGTTAAAGATGACTCTGCCTTGAGGCAGAAGCCAGAATTTATTCATTGATTAAACAAATTTTGAGCCTCAGGGACCAGAAAATTCTTGGGAATCCAGAGATAAATAAAACAAAAACCATTCCC
This sequence comes from Bubalus kerabau, assembly GCF_029407905.1. Lineage (NCBI taxonomy): Eukaryota > Metazoa > Chordata > Mammalia > Artiodactyla > Bovidae > Bubalus > Bubalus kerabau. The sequence goes on from NC_073641.1 coordinate 22,966,420, forward strand.
TTAAGGAGTCTGAAATCTGGTGGCAGAGAAAAACATGTCAACCATGAATTATAATAAGCATTTTGATGGCAATATGAACTGCTAGTAAGAGAGAAGCCATGCCTAACCTTACCCAGGGTTCTCTGGAAAGGCTTCACAGAGCACTTGGCACCTCAGCTGGTTTCACAGGAGGAGAAGGCTCCATCAGGTGGAGCAGGAAGATGAAGGCAAACTAGACAAGTGACATCATAAATTTGAAGGAAACAAAAGCAAGCGTACAGAGAACTCTGAGGACTGTGTTATTGTTGGTGCATAATATTTGTACAGATTGAAGACATGGTTGGGTCTAGACTGAAAGGCTTGGGGAAGCAGCCTAAGGAACCTCAACTTTATTTGGTGGGGGAGGGGGCAGGTCTTTACATAGAGAAGCTGTTGCTAGAAATCCATGATTTTGTTTATAGTCTTGTTATGGTTGACACCAGTTTGTCATCTAAGCTGTGTGGGTCAAGGGTTTCCTGAAGTCCCTTTGAAGCTTCCTTAGCTATGATTTCATGTTTGGTGAGTCAGAGGGAACCAGTAGGATCAGGAAGTACTGAACAGTGGGACTGGGACTAACCATTCTCCCAGGTTGAAGGCAGCTGATAAGGTCAGAGGGTGGGGCCCCCCTCACCATCCTGCACTGGCCCCGCAGAGGCAGGGCTGGGGCAAATCCTGCTCTTCCTTGGAAGGGCAGCAGTGTGGGAGGATCTCAGACCCGGGGACACCATCTACCCACTTAATACCATCATCCATCCCGTATACACTTAAATGCCATATACACAGTGTGGGCTCCACGTATATGTGCTATTGACGACTATGCTGATCTTTCTCAAAGTCCTTATAAAAGGAGTGAGACAATGAGTCACCTTCTCGACTAGGACTCCCCCAACTAAAATATATTAGCATAATATGTGTGAGTAACTTTCAGAGGTATAATGAGTACTTTCTTGTCAAATAATGCGTTTTGGTCTATAAATTTTGGAAACATATAATAATGGATCTATTATAGGAGCTGGAAGGAAGCTGAAAGTTCATCTAACTCATTTTTTATAGATAATGAAATGAAGCATGGAGATATTTTGCCTGGTACTAAAAACCTAATAGGATTTTAATATAAATGAAATTCATTCCGGTATATTTATGCACCCTCAATCACTCAGCTGTGTCCAACTCTGCAACCCATGGACTGCAGCCTGCCAGGCTCCTCTGTCCATGGAATCTTCTCGGTAAGAATACTGGAGTGGGTTGCCATTTCTGCCTCCAGGGGATCTTCCCAACCCAGGGATCAAACCCATGTCTCCCGTGTCTCCTGCATTGCAGGTGGATTCTTTACCGCTTAGTAACTGGGGAAGCCAGTATATGTATATCTGTTTCCAATAAAATCAAAGATTCCTATAACCACACAGAAGTACCTTTAAAAATATTGTCAGTAAGGATATCAGGATTCTTCTTGGCTTATTATTATTATTATGTTAACTACAGCTAGATTGGTTTTCTACAAGACTGAATCTCTATGAAAGGAAGACATTTACTCTTCTGAATAGTATGTAGCACATGTTATGTATCCAGAAATTATCATCAAGTAAGGTTAAGCTGTACCTTCTCCAATTCCTGCAAAATTCTAATACTTCTATTAGCTAAACATTAGAGATATTTTTGAAGCACATTATTGTATGAAGAAACAATTCATGGCTACAATATCGCTATCAAATACTACTTCACAATAACCTTTCACGCTATCCAGAAGTTTTAACCCAGTGGACTCATATGAGAGAAACTTCTGGTTTATCTATATTGACTCTTGTGGATTTTTTCATGCTTTTGTGATGGCTGATGATCTCTTGCATTTATAGGAAACATTAGGATGACCAGAGAAAGCTGCTGATGGGTTTCTTTCCATCCTGAGTGTTTAGATCCTTATATGCTGATCCTAGAATAGACAACACTTCCCTTAAATGAACTTGGCCCTCAGGTGTTCTATAGAACTTTGTAAACATTCCAGAATCTCTGAGCCAGTGCATTGCGAAAGTGGTGGCACCAGATGCTAAAGGAGACACACTATTTGGGAGTCAGGGCAAATAAGGTTGAGTATACATTGAAAAATGATATTAAATAAAATGCAAAACCTATTTAATCTACCTTTTTCTGCAACACATACTACAGAAATTCAAGCTGGAAAGAATTTCAGCTGGTTGGGAGAAGCAATAGATAGTCATGAGATGGGGGTACTGGGGATAAGCAACAGTATGTGAGTCCACTAAAGCCCAGGGTAGGAATTGGCTTCTAGGCAGAGCCCACAAAGAGGTCAAAACTGTCAGTCCTATGCTAAGTCTTGTTCATACCACCCAGCTCCTGCTGACTGCTATTTATAACAGGTTTAGCTGGAGAATGTGATCCATCTTCAAGGATAAGATCAAGATGGCTCAGGAAATCGCTGTCACATTGTTGACTTTCTCACGACCTTCCCTCCGATGTCACCCAGCAGGTGCTTTAAGAAGAGTTAGCCCAGGGAGGGGGGGTTGGGGAGGGTGGTGGAAAGTCCTTAAACAATAACAGTCATGTATGATTTTCTCAGTTGATAACCTTGGAACAGGACCCCATGAAAGGAATCAGAATAAACACCTTCACACCCAGGAAGTAAGGCGTGTAACATGCTGATCACAACCTCTTGCTCCATCTCTGTGTGAGGAAATTATAAAGCTAAACTCTTGCAAGTTTTCCAGATTCTCAGGGTTCACCTCCAATGACTTAAGTAAACTCAAAGCTTTAGGTCAGTTACATCTGTCACAATAACCTTTGTAACTGTACATGCTGCAGAAATAATTAGGAAGTTGGGTGTGGTTCAGGCCTCATAGGAAAACAGAAAAGAAAGCTAAGTTTTGCTTTGGAGCCAAAGTTGAAGACTGTTTTTGGGAGGAGTGGTGATGGTTAGAGCTGGGGAAAGAATGACTTTTTGTTTATAAAACTTATTTTTATAACTTTGCTGTTTGAGTAGAATAGATTGAAAGTGTTTCCATTCTATTAGCACTCCTGAAATCTTATTGAGTCATTTCTATTAATCACATCACTTCTTTTTCAGGAAATAAAGTAGTATCTTGATAAATGACAAAGCTGATTGTAAACAAACATTTGCTAAACAGCACAATGGTATTAAGTTCCACCTGTAGTCTGCAGAATGTTTTGAATCTTACTTAGGGGTAGGGCCAAACTTCCTCTCTGTTGGAAACTGTTATGTAATAATAATATCAGCTACTGTTTGTGAAGTTCACACTTTGCACTAGGCACTATATTAAGCACTTTACATTATCTCATTAAAGTCTCATAACAAACCTGTGAGGAAGGAAATATTACTATTTCCATTTGGTCAATAAGGAAATTAGCTGAGAGAAGTTCTATAGGTTGCTCAAGATCATGGAGATATTAAGTGGCTTGGGATGGTGGTATGCAGAGAAGGTGAGGGGGAGGTGAGATTCTAACCAAAATAGATTACACTGCACTTTCTACTTTTGATTTTCAACCTTCTAGAAGGCGGTAATCCCTGGGAGAAGTAAATCTTTTTACTTGTCTGAGTAGCCATAAATTTTATAGTCTAAAATAAATTCTTGATTTTAGAGTACTTAGCTAACAGGAACGAGGCATTGTGGTGAGGGCTAATTCAGTTAGTCCATGTAGGGGGAAATTTGTTCCCAGAATTATGGCATGATAATGTAGGCACATCACTGGTGGTGGAGTTTGATATGACTTTGGGTAGTACTTGAGCATAAAAAAAAGTAGTGATGTATTTTATTGCTATTTTTAGTTTACAACTATGGTAAATGATCTATATTTGTCAAGTTTTCTTTTAAAGTAAATTTATTTTGGCTAAAATTCCAAGTCAATGTTAACTAAAAATATTAAATCAATTATAGTATATGTGGTTTGCAACTACAGACCTACAGCAAGCTGTGTGAAGGCGCTGGGGACTGAGTTCATAAAAAGTGCTCAGCAAATCCCACTGGATTAAATGGGGCTTCCAAGGATCTATGCAGAAACTTACTTTCTGAATCCTTCAAAATTATCTCTAATGAAGTGCTCTGAAGTAAACTAATATTCATTTCAAATGAGCCAGATGTATAGTATCAAACATATAATTTGAAAATGAAACAGTACATTAGCTGTTGGCCTTATTTTTCTACATGTTTATTTTGCTTTTGCATATTACATAAGCACCAACTAAAAGAAGTCAAGTAAGCATGCCATCTATGTTAAAAGGAATTTTAAATGCCCATATTCATTTAATTACCCATAGTTCCACCTCCAAGTGATTTGGAACAGTGGATTTTCTCAGGGGATTATTAAATTTGTTTTGTTGGTGTAAGGTAGGTTGCTTCAGAGATAGATACTTTTTGACAGCTCAGAATAAAAAAAACATCCCAAACCACAGAAGCATAGCATCTCAGACCTGTTTAACAAGCCCCCTGTACAGCCACTTGAATTTACAGAAGAAACTGAGAAACACACCCAAGGTGAAAGTGAAAGTGTTCATCCGTCAGTTGTGTCTGACTCTTTGTGATTCCATGGACTGTAGCTCACCAAGCTCCTTTGTCCAAGGGATTCTCCAGGCAAGAATACTGAAGTGGGTTGCCATTTCCTTCTCCAGGGCATTTTCTCCATCCAGGGATCAAACCCAGGTCTCCTGTATTGCAGGCAGATTCTTTATCATCTGAGCCACCAGGGAAGCCCAAAGGCATTCAGTTAAAATGCAGCAGCTTATTAGCCATGCAAAGAATTTTGAAAAGTAGAACTGTTACATTGTTTAATAATCTTCTAAAAGAAAAATAGGCTGGTGAGGAAAGGTAGCCTTCAGAATCCATCAGACTCCTCTTTTTAGCATATATGGGGTTTTCTTTCTATACTTCAGTTTCCTATTTCCTGCAGGGATTTTCTTTTTTTTTTTAATCATAGACCTGAAGAAAGGATTGAATGAGTTGACATAAATAAAGCTCAGAGCACACTGTCTCTCAAGAAGTAAATTCTCCTTCCTCTCTAGATTTAGGGTGTACATAATAAAGAAAATATTATTTAAGGTTTCAGAAAAGGATTAAGGAGAATTTGGTAAGTGGCTCTCTTATTGGCAACTAAAACATAAGTGAAGGCAAATTTACAAGGAAAAATGATCAAATAAATTTTAGAACTCATTTCGTGAGCATAAATATATTTTACATAATTATAATTAATATGCACATATTATTTAGTTTTTACTTTTCATACATGACTTTCTATATACTTCCACGTTAACTCCTCAGTTCAGTTGCTCAGTTGCTCAGTTGCTCAGTTGTGTCTGACTCTTTGTGACCCCATGGACTACAGCATTCCAGGCTTCTCCTCCTGCCTTTAATCTTTCGCAGCATCAGAGTCTTTTCAAATGAGTCAGTTCTTCACATCAGGTGGCCAAAGTACTGGGGTTTCAGCTTCAGCATCAGTCCTTCCAATGAATATTCAGCACTGATTTCCTTTAGGACTGACTGATTTCATCTCCTTGTAGTCCAAGGGACTCTCAAGACTCTTCTCCAACACCACAGCTCAAAAACATCAATTCTTTGGCACTCAGCCTTCTTTATAGTCCAACTCTCACATCCATACGTGACTACTGGAAAAACCATAGCTTTGACTAGATGGACCTTTGTTGGCAAAGTAATGTTTTTGCTTTTTAATATGCTGTCTAGGTTGGTCATAGCTTTTCTTCCAAGGAGCAAGCATCTTTTAATTTCATGGCTGCAGTCACCATCTGCAGTGATTTTGGAGCCCCCCAAAATAAAGTCTCCTACTGTTTCCACTGTTTCCCCATCTATGTGCCATGAAGTGATGCGACCGGATGTGATGATCTTTTTGAATGTTGAGTTTTAAGCCAACTTTTTCACTCTCCTCTTTCACTTTCATCAAGAGGCTTTTTAGTTCCTCTTCACTTTCTGCCATAAGGGTGCTGTCATCTGCATATCTGAGATTATTGGTATTTCTCCCTGCAATCTTGAGTCCAGCTTGTACTTCATCCAGTCCAGCATTTCACATGATGTACTCTGCATATAAGTTAAATAAGCGGGGTGATAACATACAGCCTTGGCATACTCCTTTACTGATTTGGAAACAGTTTGTTGTTTCATGTCCGGTTCTAACTGTTGCTTCTTGACCTGCATACAGATTACTCAGGAGGCAGGTAAGGGTCTGCCAAGGTCTGATATTCTCTCTCTTAAAGAGTTTTCCACAGTTTGTTGTGATCCACACAGTCAAAGGCTTTGGCATAGTCAATAAAGCAGAAATAGATGTTTTTCTGGAACTCTCTTGCTTTTTCTATGATCCAACGGATGTTGTCAATTTGATCTCTGGTTCCTTGGCCTTTTCTAAATTCAGCTTGAACATCCTGAAGTCCATGGTTCACGTACTATTGAAGTCTTTCTTGGAGAATTTGGAGCATTACTTTGCTAGTGTGTGAGATGAGTGCAATTGTGTGGTAGTTTCAACATTCTTTGGCATTGCCTTTCTTTGGGATTGACATGAAAACTTACCTTTTCCAGTCCTGTGGCCACTGCTGAGCTTTCCAAATTTGCTGGCATATTAAGTCCAGCACTTTAACAGTATCATCTTTTAGGACTTGAAATAGTTCAGATAGAATTCCATCACCTCCACTAGCTTTGTTCGTAGAGATGCTTCCTAAGGCCCACTTGACTTCTCATTCCAGGATGTCTGGCTCTAGGTGAGTGATCACACCATGGTGGCTATCTGGGTTATGAAGATCTGTTTTGTATAGTTCTTCTGTGTATTCTTGCCACTCTTCTTAATATCTTCTGCATCTGTTTGGTCCATACCATTTCTGTTCCTTATTGTGTCCATCTTTGTTCCCTTGGTATCTCTAATTTTCTTGAGGAGATATTGCCTCCTAGCCACATTTTTCTTGCTTTTGACTGCCCAGGAGGAAACCTGACTACTCTCTTTGATCTCCTGAGTACAACGTGCTTCCCTTGAATCACTTTTGTCCTTAGGCACCGGCATGTTGAAGGTCTACTTTCAGAAGCTCTCAGGAGGGAGGGAGAACACTTGATTTGCTTCTCTACCTCTGATGATTAGCATACTGTTAAATTTTAGCACTCTGTTAAGTACCTACCCAATAAGAATTCTCTGATTGAAAGAAAATTTCCAAGGGAGCATATCACAGTATCCTAACTTCTTTTAACTTCTATCATAGTTTACATATGAAGGTCAAATTGTCTCACTAACCTCTTTTAAAAATACATACCCTCCTCAGTATTGTGCTAATTCTTGGTTGTCAGTTGGTAAATTCTTCTAATATTATTGTTGTTTCTGTTATTGCTTAGTCACTAAGTCATGTCCAACTTTTTGCGACCCCATGGACTATAGCCCACCAGGCTTCTCTGTCCATGGCATTTCCTAGGCAAGAATTTTGGAGTACAATGCCATTTCCTTCTCCAGGGAATCTTCCTGACTCAGGAATTAAACTTGTGTCTCTTGACTCTCCTGCATTTCAGGTAGGTTTGTTACTACTGAGGCACCAGGAAATGCACTCAGTCTATTTCTTCCACCTTCGTTTCATCAGTAAAATTTGCTCTTCAAATGAACGGGGTGCAGTTTTGACCGCCATTGCATTTAAACACATTTTACACAGAAAGGTCAGTGGCATTCGGGAGATCCTATATTACACTGTTCCCTGAAATAAAAAATGTTTTAAGAACTTAGAAAGTTTAGGTGGAACTAAGGTGCTGCTGCTGCTGCTAAGTCGCTTCAGTCGTGTCCAACTTTGTGCGACCCCATAGACGGCAGCCCACCAGGCTCCCCGCCCCTGGGATTCTCCAGGCAAGAACACTGGAGTGGGTTGCCATTTCCTTCTCCAATGCATGAAAGTGAAGAGTGAAAGTGAAGTCGCTCAGTTGTGTCTGACTCTTAGCGACCTCATGGACTTCAGCCTACCAGGCTCCTCTGTCCATGGGATTTTCCAAGCAAGAGTACTGGAGTGGGGTGCATTGCCTTTAGAAAACAATAAAAGGAAAACTAAGGTGAAAATACAAAGGAAAAGATTAACATTATCTCCAACTTCAGAGTAGAGTAATTCCACATGATGAGGACATATTTGGTTGTAACTTGCATACTTTAATCTACATTGTCTCATGAATTTGTTTTCTGGAAGGAAAGACAATCAACCTACTTTCTTTCTGGACTCATTAAAAAAAAAAAAAAATATATATATATATATATATATGCTGCTGCTAAGTGCTGCTAAGTCACTTCATTTGTGTCTGACTCTGTGTGACCCCATAGACGGAAGCCCACCAGGCTCCCCCGTCCCTGGGATTCTCCAGGCAAGAACACTGGAGTGGGTTGCCATTTCCTTCTCCAATGCATGAAAGTGAAAAGTGAAAGTGAAGTCTCTCAGTCATGTCTGACCCTCAGCGACCCCATGGACTGCAGCCTTTCAGGCTCCTCTGTCCATGGGATTTTCCAGGCAAGAGTACTGGAGTGGGGTGCCATTGCCTTCTCCCATATATATATACTTAAAACAGGGATAAGGACAAGTTGCCCTGAAAAGTAGTAAAATAGTGGTAGATTTCTGTTTTCATTATTTGTGAATTTTCAGATGTATAAAGTGAAATCAAGTCTTCCCTGAAAGGGAGAAAATACCATGTGGTCATCAGAAGATAGGGTTGTTGTCCTGGAAACCATTCCTCTTTTAAATTGTGAAACTGACAAGCCTTACATGCCAGAGACTAGGTCCTAAATCTGAAGACTGACAGTTTGCAAAACCACATAGTATATATTTAGCCACAAGGTCATCTGTTTCCCAGATGACATCAGCAAGAGGTTTGCATGTTTCAGCTGAGACTAACAAAGAAGAGTTTATGTCACAATAGCTGGGACAAGTATGAGGAAGTCCGAGGAAATAGGCACCTACAAGCAGGGTGGTTGTGACGGGATTGCTGAGAAGTCCTGGGCTTAGCCCAAGAGAGGCAGGGGCACATGCAGCCCAGTTGGAAAATAATACATTTATTCCTGGTAATATAGCTGCAGATATATAGGAAATCATTTTAAAATTAGCAATAAAAATATTTTTTATTTCCATTTATGTGAATCGAAAGCTCTTTGCTTTTCACAACTCAGGTGTTCATATTCCTTTACTAAATATTTATTAACCATGAATGCCATGAGAACATTTAGGCTGGTTTTCATGATATGACACAGGCTTGATTCAGTTCAGTTCAGTCGCTCAGTCGTGTCCGACTCTTTGCAACCCCAAGAATCACAGCACGCTAGGCCTCCCTCTCAGTCATTAACTCCTAGGGTTTACCCAAACTCATGTCCATCGAGTCGATGATGCCATTTGACCATCTCATCTTCTGTCATCCCTTTTTCCTCCTGCCTTCAATCTTTCCCAACATCAGGGTCTTTTCAAATGAGTCGGCTCTTCGCATGAGGTGGCCAAAGTACTGGAATTTCAGCTTTAGCATCATTCCTTCCAAAGAAATCCCAGGGCTGATCTCCTTCAGAATGGACTGGTTGGATCTCCTTGCAGTCCAAGGGACTCTCAAGAGTTTTCTCCAACACCACAGTTCAAAAGCATGAATTCTTCGGCACTCAGCCTTCTTCACAGTCCAACTCTCACATCCATACATGACCACAGGAAAAACCATAGCCTTGACTAGACGGACCTTTGTTGGCAAAGTAATGTCTCTGCTTTTGAATATGCTATCTAGGTTGGTCATAACTTTCCTTCCAAGGAGTAAGCGTCTTTTAATTTCATGGCTACAATCACCATCTGCAGTGATTTTGGAGTCCCCCAAAATAAAGTCACCCACTGTTTCCACTGTTTAGAGAAATAGAATTATAATATAGAATATATACTTATGACACAGAATATACAGAGTAGAAGCAAGCTTGACCATCAAGAATGTCTATTGATGGATAGACTAGCAGTACAACCCAACTTCCTATTTAGAACTGTAACTGATGGATTGTGTAAAGGCCTGGTCTATTACCCTGTGATGTGTGAGTATGTGTGTGGTGGGGGAAGGGTGAGCGCTGCCACTGCCTCTGCAAGGAGAGACTGTGAGAACTTCACATTGAGTTTGCCTCAAGTCACACTTCCTTGTGCATGATTCTGTTTACTCTTGTTGGATGTTATTTTGAAATGTCAATTGTGGATATAAAGTCACATTCAAATATCTCTCTTATAATAGTAGGAGCTGTTCTGCCTTGTAGTTAATACAGTAATAATCTCAGCTATAGGACCAGGCATGTCCCTACTCTGTCCCCCACCTCAAACATACTCACACTTGAGATTGAACTTAGGAAAAAGATTGAATTCTTGGCAGGGTAGAGTGGTTTAAGAGACAGGATATGACTGCAGTATAAAGTACAGTATTGTAAGCCAAGGTAATTCTGGCTATGTTATGTTCCCTTCAAAGATCTTTTTAAGACAAACATTGACTTATTTTTGCTACAAATTTATGATTTTGTAAGTTGTTCTAGTTGAATACTGGCATTTTCATATTTCAGCCTCACATACCAGTCATAGGGTTTGTGGTCGGAGTGGAGAATGACAAGTAAGCATTATTTAATCTTAAGCTATATAATGCTATAAAAATATTTACTATACTTATGAACATTAAGTTTCATATCTTTGAGGGCAAAAATAGCTGCCAAGTTAGTATTTTTAAAACAGACTTATTTTTCATGAGCTTTACTTTCAGAAAAATCCCAAAACCTGAGATAGATATTTTAAGGCTGAATTCAACCCTTATAAAATGACTAGAGCTAACTTCATGGGATGCCTCTGCAAATGCCTTAAAAGTCAATACATTTCTTTTTTAGGAATATTACTAATTTTCTGACTTAAAATTTTCCACAAGTGTTTCTGAAGCAATGCTAGAATACAATACATCAGGGAAAGTTAAATAGCTAAAATTTTACACATTTTAGCCCGATGTTTGATTGAGTGGCTTTGAAATAATCACTAACCTGTCTTGACACATGCAGAAGACTTTTGCACAAGAAAGTACTAGTCTGTTTTATTATCCCATATCTAACAGACAAAGAGAAAGCATCATTACCAGTTACCTTCCCTGTGGTGTTATATGTGATTGACAGCTGAAGTTCCATGTGAGTGTGCTTGTACACGTGTATATACCTGTGTATATATCACGTGTATATACAAGCATAGTGTATACATAGTGCACAGTAGGACACGCCTGGGGACCATGAAGTCTCATGTGAGGAAGCTTTTCCTTAAGGATCTCTCAGGAACCGATGGGATGAAAAAACACACGTCTTGGAGGGCCTGCTGGCTCCCTGGTGCCCAGCCTTCCTTGGAAGACCTCTGTGGTGGCCTTCATTCACTCAAGAAGCTCCCCACCCCTGTACCTCCCTAGATGCACTAACTACTTCTGGTTCTAAGCAACAGCTTTCAGAATATGCACTGAATCATCCAAGCCACTAAAGAAAGGGCCATTAACGAATCCAAATCTTCCCCAACTCCATATCCTATCACTGGGCCTTTTGGCTTGTGGCCTGACCATTCCCAAGGCTTTTGAGAGCCATCTTATTGCAGAAATAGTAGAACCTGTTACTCTATTTGCATCTTAGCGGCTGAGAAGAGGACTATTCTCAATGTGAATCAAAGGTCTGAAAATGAAGAGAAAAAAAACAAGTTATTTTTCTGTGAAACAGAAAGAGCTACTATTTTCCTTATCACAGAACATAAACATTTTCATGACAAAAACAAAAAACAAAATGCATAATCCCAATGATAAACATATTTTGCTATATATAACATATTTTACTTTGCAATCACATTATGATTATATAACTAAAAATCTTTAATGGCAACAGACTCATTTCTATTTAATAGTCTTTTAAATCTGATGGTGTATTATGAGTATCCTTGTTCCTTAGTCACTAAGTTGTAGTAGACTGTTTGTGACCCCATGGACTGTAGCCTGCCAGGCTCCTCTGTTCATGGGATTTCCAAGGCAAGAATGCTAGAGTAGGTTGCCATTTCCTTCTCAAGGGGATCTTCCCAATCCAAGGATTGAACCTGCATCTCCTACATTGGCAGGTGGATTATTTACCACTAATCACCAAGGAAGCCCGTGTGAGCATCTTTACATGTCAAGAAAAGTTCTCTGGCTACAGAATGTCCTTTATGGCATTACACCATCATTCATATAAGAAATTTCTTATTGTTGAGCATTTAGTTGACAGTTTGTATTTTATGCTACTATAAATAACATTGAAATGAAAGTCCTAAAAGATCCATCTTTTCAATTGTCTATTTCCTTACTATATATTCCTAGAAGAGGGACCCTCTGGTTAAAATATGATATATTAAGAGCTTTTGAGGTATGTTACAAAACTGCCCTCAAGAAAGGATATATGTGTTTATCCTCCCACCAAGAGTGAGTGTGGGAGGTTTCCTTTTTGGGTCAGCCTTTATCATGTCATGAATTTATTTCTGTGGGGTCATGACAGAATATAAATTCAATGGAGTTAGGGGGGATTTGAAAAAAAAAATTCTCGAGAGAAGTTGGGACCATTCTGTGACCCACTATGAGTCACAAATGTGGTCCTTCCTTCCTGCCTATGCTCTTGTGGGGAGCAGGCAGTGTTAGGGCCTTGTGTGGCATGCTAATGCTTTCTGGCATATGTTACATCTTCACTGGAGTTTGATGTGGATCCAGGAGGAAGTGAATGAGGCCCATAGTCTTTATCAGATACACCATGAGAAAGTAATCCCCATCCTGCAAAGTGGGCGCAATGGTCAAAGCTGTGTGAGAGGGTCAAGGGGATTGAGAATCCTTCCTCTAGCTCATGCTTTAAGGATACAATAAACATAAAATAAACACTCTGAGATAGTCTACAAAATAAGGAATAAATAAGCAGAAACTGGATTCTTAATCTAATACTCCTTGTCAAACCTCTAGGTAAAATATGAATTCAAAAGGCTAAATTAAAAAAAGAATGGAAAACGTATTACACCATTGGCAGGAATATATTTCTGTTAAAATGACAAAATCTGGGAGCTGGTAGAAGCATTTTGTTGATACATTTTCATCCTTTTCTGAGACTCCTGATGAGTAAATATTATAAAAATCAAATTTCTCTAATAGTCTAATCATTTTGATATTTCAGTTTTGATCCATCATTTACATTATCTTGTAACACCACAATTACCGAGTTGAAAATCAATTAGGAGTAGACTTGTTGAAGGTAATTGTTTCTACATTCTCTATTGCATCTTTTTAGAAATGCCTTGGTACAATAGGCTGTTTTTCATTTCTGACCATGACTAGCTTGACAGGCTCATTGTGTCTGGGTCTTACCCTCACTGTGATGAGAGGCTGTTGGAGCATTGCAGGCAAAGGAGTGACGTTAATGCTTACTTTCTCAGGTGCGTCTTTATTGTCCTTTTCTTCAGGGCTGATGGAAAGAGTGAAGCTCTCCCAACATACATGAGACAATTGGACCCCTTAGAACTTCCATTGGAAGCTTGTTGTTTAGTTGCTAAGTCACGTCCAACTCTTTTGCAACCCCATGGTCTGTAGCCCACCAGGCTCCTCTGTCCATGGGATTTCCCAGGCAAGAATACTAGAATGGGTTGCTATTTCCTTCTCTAGGGGATCTTCCCAACCCAGGGATCAAATCCTTGTCTCCTCATTGGCAGGCAGATTCTTTACCACCAAGCCGCCAGGGAAATCCCTTTGGTAGTTTAGGGAATGAAACTAAGCCAAAAATATAGTTGACTCAGGTTGATCAAATAGCTAATACTCATTCTGTTGTTTCTCTACCTATAAAAGTCAGGGGGTGGAATCCCACCACTAATATCCACCTAGTGGAACACCCAGTTCCATAGCCCATTCTGAAGCATCTTTCAATGGCCTTGCCAATTTTTCCTCCAGCTGCCACTGTCTGTCCTCCAGCCTTTTCCTATGCATTTCTGTGACGCTTGTTCCTTTTATCTCTTCCTGCCCCCATGGTTTACTATCACATCCTGTAGTTCAAATTCCTATCATTGCTTGGGTCGTTCTGTATTATTTCAGATGAGCTGCTTGGCTGCATATCTTTTTGTATCCAGTGAGAGTCCAGCTCTGCGTCATTGTGGTAGAAATGCACAACTGTAAAATTTCTCCCTCTGGGATAGAATGACAGATTTATTCTTGTTAATGACTTCACTCTTTGTACTCCTCTCTATTATTTTTGGTATGTTAAGCAAGGTGAGAACAGTTGTGTTTGACTCATTAAATAATGGTAAGATGTAAGTATCAACCAAAAATTGGGGGAGAGGATTTCAATATCTAATATGAATGATACCTTTCCTATGATACAATGCTTTCTCTTTAGATATCAAACATCCTGCTTCACTCTAACACTCAGTAGTAGTAATGGGCTGATAGAAATTGATAAGATCCAAAATGGAATCTTCTTGAGTTTATCCAAATGATAATTCTGCCTGGCTTGGAACAAGTTGTACTTACATGAACCTCTCGCAATGGTATATGTCATTCCCTCACAGAACAATTCGACACTAATAGCACAATATTTATCCTTCCCTAAGACCAGGCAATTTAGGATCTAACCTATGTCAGCAGCAGGAAGCTGGTCGACTGTCTCTTTTTAGATTCAGACACTGTACTCAAATAGTTAACCACAAACTATTAAAATGTTTGAGCCCTAGTAATGCACCTTCAGGAAAAGGAGGAATACAGGTAGGACTAAAAGAGAAAAAAGTTGATCTTCTATCTATACCGCCTTTGCAAGGGATTAGAGGTATAAAACCAAGTGATTTCAATAGAGACTCTTTGTTGGTAAGGTTTTCCCAGTAGAGTTTATAAGTAGTATAGTCTCATGACTGAGGGCACAGAGTCTATATAGCCAGACTGTCTCAATTTGGACACAAAGTCAGCCATATACTAGCTGAGTTATCTTGAGCAAATTGTTCAACATATCCATGCTTCAGTTTTCTTCATTATACAATGGAGATCATGAGACCTACTTCCTTGGGGCTTTACAAATATTCAATGAGGTAAATCATTTGAAGTGCTTAGAGTAATACCTAGCCTAGATTGAATAGTTGATAATGGCATCATCATGATATTTATCACCAGACTTTACCTACAGATAGATAAGCCAATTTTAGCACGGGAAGGCCCGAAATACTGTAGAAAAAAAGTTTTTCATCAACTGTCAGAGTATTCTTCCTATGGGATTCCAGAGGAAGGGAGGGTAGTAAAATAATCTTTTAAAGTATTTATTATTATTTTTATAATAAATTCTATTTTTAATTATAATAGAGTAGAATAGGAGTTTTCCTTTGTTATATAGTTTTGTGAATGTCAATCCATGGATAAATTTGTGTCACCTTCTCTCTGCTGATTATGTTACCACAGAAAATTCCAACCCCCACCCCCACCATGCTGCTCCTTTACAACCAAACACTGCTCCATCCCTAACTCCTGACAACCACTGATCTGTTCCCTATCATAATAGTTTGATGTTTTGACAGCATCAGATAAGTGAAATCATATGTCGTCTTTTGAGATCAACTAACTTTCACTCTGTATAATGACTTTGAGATTCATCCACGGTGTTGTATGTAACAACACTTTTTTAAATTTTCATTACTAAGTATTCCACATACCTCAACTTGTTCATCCGTTCACCTGTTCAAGGACATTTGTAGATAGAGCTGCTAGAAATATCTATGTACAAGTTTGATTTTGTTTTTATTTTGTTTCTGTTCAATCCCATAATGGTGACCTCTTCTTTAGCTGGAGGAGAAACTTTAGAAATCAGAGAAATGACCTATGTCTGTAAGTGGATTTCAATCATATCAGTGATACCCTAATTGATACTCTAATAATATAAGAAAGTGAAAATGTTAGTTGCTCAGTTGTGTCTGACTCTTTGCGACTCCATGGACTGTAGCCCTCCAGGCTCCTATGTCTATGGAACTCTTCAGGCAAGAATACCGGAGTGGGTAGCCATTCCCTTCTCCAGGGGATCTTCCTGATCCAGGGATCGGACCTGTGTCTCCTGAATTACAGGCAGATTCTTTACCATCTAAGCCACCAGGGAAGCCCAATAATAAGATTTGTTAAATGTGTGGACACTATAAATAGAAAATAAAAAATAAAATGAAAAAGTTCAGCTGATATTTTTCTTCCTTAATGTCATAAAGAGTGTATGTTCATTGTCCATTTTGAGTTCATTTTTGTTTTGTTTGTCTTTTTCAAAAGCAAGGTTTTTATCTAGAATTTCCAAAGGTAGAACAGTGTATTGAAATTCTGATTCAGTAATGCAACTGTTTTCTAAGTTCGATAATACCCTTTTCCAGTTCTGAAAGCAAGACTATTTTTAATGTTTTCACCAGGATTATCAAAACAACCTTTCACAAAAACAACTCTGGACTAAGGTTATTGCTTGTCTCTTTGCTGAGAGTTGAGAAATAAAGTAAAACTGTTCACGTGTTAGGAAACTAAAATTGAATACAACAAGAAGTCCAAATATTGGTGTTTTTTCCTGTTGGGCTAAATAAAGCTTCTGCTGATTCTTCAGTGTTTCCTATAACATGTTAGAACCTGAGTTAAACAGCTAAAAACTCTTTCCTCTGGTAGTTGGGCAGTTTAGTTTCCAACATCACTGACTCCGCTATAAAAGAAAATTCATCACAAATTGTTTTCATCTCTTGGAACATTTTTATTGGCAAATGAAGTTGACAGTTAACGGATTCTCATTCAAAACAGAACAGCAGCAATATCAACCTGTGTGTATCTAAAAACAATAGGAAACCGTTTAGATTTTAAAAATAAAAACTAGCTAGGAGAAGGAAGGTGTGGGGAGTTTGGGGGGTTGGTCTGCTTTAGAAAATCTTCAGTGTCCCCATGGATCTGAGCAGAGTTTATCAGACAATTTCTACCTGGGGAAGACTTGATAGAAGGTTCGGCTTCTGTTGTAACTACTATCCTATCATGGGAATTTTATTTTGTGTGGCTGAATCCCCTGGTGGGGGCCATGTCTTTGATTTTTTTCATATAAATAATTCTTTATAGAAAATTATAAACAGAAAAAAATTAAAAAGATCCAGAGAAAAGAGGTTTTATTCTAATCCTTTAGGATCTCCTTTTCTAAAATAGCCCTATTTGTAGAAAACCTATTTGATGAGAACAGGTTGTTTGTGAGCCATAACTTTCATAGCAAAAGATTTGATTGTTTTTTAGGATATTTTCATCAAGCTGTGATAAACCAAGTTGCTCTTCTCCGTGTTAGGAAACTGTCTAAATGGTTATTATGTGAAATTGCACAATTATATCACCTGAGGACTTTACTGTTTTTCTCTTCCATATTTTGAGTTCTGTAAACACTACATGCTTTTGATGCTTTTGAACTGTGGTGTTGGAGGAGACTTTTGAGAGTTCCTTGTACTGCAAGGAGATCCAACCAGTCCATCCTAAAGGAAGTCAGTCCTGAATATTTATTGGAAGGACTGATGCTGAAGCTGAAACTCCAATACTTCGGCCACCTGATGTGAAGAACTGACTCATTTGAAAAGACCCTGATGCTGGGAAAGATTGAGGGCAGAAGAAGGGGACGACAGAAGATGAGATGGTTGGATGGCATCACCGACTCAATGGACATTAGTTTGAGCAAGTCTCGGGAGTTGGTGATGGACAGGGAAGCCTGACATGCTGCAGTCCATGGGGTCGCAAAGAGTCAGACACGACTGAGCGACTGAACTGAACTGAAACATTACATTGATAACTAGTTTCTCATCTGTGGAAACTCAAAACCTTCCATGTTGCCAAACTTAAATATATAGAAAGAAGTCTGCTGTGTAGTACAAATAATCCTTGAGGATTGAAAATCCTGGTTTCTTGACTGGGCTTTTCTGTTAGTTCTGGAAACTTGACCTGCAGTTTTCTATAAAGTGAATTCTAAAGTTAGTTAAATGTTGGTTTGAATCCTAGTATTGGCATCTAATAACCATGATTTTGGGGTAAGTTATTTAATTAATATAATCTTTATCTTTGAAATGGTGAAAATTACCCATTGTATACCTACCTAATAAAATAGAGGCAATGCATGCAAGAGCACTTAGAGAACAACTCAAGTTCTGTACAATGAACGGGATCATTTATAACTGGAGCTATGCTGAAAGGGAAGACTGACTTGGGCCATAGCCACACTTTAGGGCAGGAATCTGGTGGTGCTGTTGAAATGGGTGGTATTTCTAGACTGTTGTTGTTTGGATACTTCTGCAAATAAACCCTGCTTTTCTGAATGCTATGGTCAAGTTCTGGAATCTTTTTTTTTTTTTTTTTTTTTTTTGCTGTCAAGTGATTAGAGACAGCTTGGGACATAAACTCAGCCTTTGGCAGTTGCACTCACTTTTCCACTCACAAGTTAATCTTACACAAATATTTCTTACCGAAGTGAAGATTGTTCACAGAGAAGGATCTGGCCTAATATTTCTTACACTGGAAAATACTTACACTCTCTCTGGCCTGACCAACTCAAGGATCAGCATCTATGACCCATACAACTGAATGATGCCCTTGACATGGGAAGTTGGAGCCTTCTTTATCCTAGTAAGTTGATTGATTCTTTGTGATTTGGAGCATGATTCCTTTTTGTGTAAAGTCTTGAAATCCTCTCCAGACCATGGAAGAACTTCCTAAGCCATTACATAATAAGGCAATGGTAGGCAGATACCAAGCGAGCCTGAAGAGAAATGGCTTGGGTTTGCCGTATTTGGGATTTATCACAGAGACAGGGCTATAGGTCAGGAATCCAAAATCAGCAATTTGGAATTCAGACTGGAATTCAGGATGGGCTTTAAGCAGGGCCAGGCAGGTCACAAGGAGTACTCTGAAGGAGCCCTGGCCTTTTTGTCTGGATAAGTTTAGACATGATCTCTTGGTCATTTTCCTGGGCACTGCTGCTGGTCTTAAACGATTAAGATCAGCTGAGGCAGACCTAAGTTTTATAAGGAGGATGGAATATTCTCATTTCCATAAGTTTCCTTGCTCTCTACCCAGGAGAGAGAGTGAGTTCTCTAGAAAGATTCTGAGCTTTGGATCTTAGGGTTGTAAACACCCAGGGTGAAAGGTATGGGTGGTAGAAGAGACCTCACCTTGGCTGTGGTCTCCACCTGCAGGACCACACCTCAACTACATGGCTCTGGCTAGAGTCAGGACCATGAGAACTCTAACGATTTCTATAGCAAGTGTAACCATCCTGCTGATAAGGATGCAAGACTGACTCCTGTCATCAGGGTCCTTCGCTTTATACTCACCTTTGCACCACTCACTTCTGCTCATATTTCAGGTTGTTCTGAAGAAAACAGCGAGCCTTCACCTCCATTGCAAAAACCTGAAATTATAATACATAGTTCTCTTTCAAAATATAATGTTCTTCATTTTTTTCTGCCAAATTTGCACTTATGGCAGGCACTGAATTCTATATGATTAAATAATTGGAGTTGGAGGTGAGGTGAAAAGATTACTTCTAGAGAACTCTTCAAAATTCATCCCTCAATTATACACACTAATTTTTGCCTTTTTCTACCTCAGTCTAAAGTAGAAAGACTTTTAAAGGATTTCTTTTCCAGAGTGTAGATTATTCAAGTGACTTTCTTCACTCCTCTTTTTAGATTTATTTTTTCATTTCTTTTTTCTTGAACCCTCACTCAGTAAGAAAGTAAATGTAATCAAGTAGCAGCAGAAAGAAGCCATCCATCTTTCTGTCAACAGCACTGGAGAAAGTTCTGATAAAGAACAACAAAACTAATAACTAAATTTAGATATTTGTGTTACTTGGGAATTTTCTTCATTCTATTTATTAATGTGTGAAATCCACCTAGAGATTAGCAGAATGCAAAAAATAACAGTATAAAATTCACATATGTGGAACAAATATCTTGATGTTGCTAACTGGAATAAACTGGAAAAAAGACAACACAATGGCTTGTGCCTGTGTATATATTTGAGAAAAACCAACATGATAAAGTGACAAGGTGATTATATTTGTGGCCAGAAAATTGGCATGAGTCCTATCTCTTCTAGTTACTAATGATTTTACCACGGACACATGAAAACATTTAACTTCTCTAGACTTGAATTTACCCACAGCAAACTGGAGCCCCAACCTTTAGCTCTTTAACCAGGTTACTGTGAAAAAATGAAATAAAAGAAATGAAACCATTATTAAAACTCAAAGGCATGAGTATATTCCTTTGAGTGTTCTTGTGCCTCTCTAGAAAGTGATGTATCCTATTCAGAGGAGACATACAGGACTTATACATGAAAAACATTTCAGGTCTATTTTAAATGCTTATCAGCCCCTCTTCACAAAATTAGAAAGTAACTAACGGCCTTGGACTGCAAGGAGATCCAACCAGTCCATTCTGAAGGAGATCAGCCCTGGGATTTCTTTGGAAGGAATGATGCTAAAGCTGAAACTCCAGTACTTTGGCCACCTCATGCGAAGAGTTGACTCATTGGAAAAGACTCTGATGCTGGGAGGGATTGGGGGTAGGAGGAGAAGGGGACGACAGAGGATGAGATGGCTGGATGGCATCACTGACTCAATGGATGCGAGTCTGAGTGAACTCCGGGAGCTGGTGATGGACAGGGAGGCCTGGCGTACTGCGATTTATGGGGTCGCAAGGAGTTGGACATGACTGAGTGACTGAACTGAACTGAATGGCTGAAAGCTCAACATTCAGAAAACTAAGATCATGGCATCTGGTCCCATCATTTCATGGGAAATAGATGGGGAAACAGTGTCAGACTTTATTTTTGGGGGCTCCAAAATCACTTCAGATGGTCACTGCAGCCATGAAATTCAAAGATGCTTACTCCTTGGAAGGAAAGTTACGACAAACCTAGATAGTATATTCAAAAGCAGAGACATTACTTTGCCAAAAAAGGTCTGTCTAGTCAAGGCTATGGTTTTTCCTGTGGTCATGTATGGATGTGAGTGTTGGACTGTGAAGAAAGCTGAGCGCCAAAGAATTGATGCTTTTGAACTGTGGTGTTGGAGAAGACTCTTGAGAGTCCCTTGGACTGCAAGGAGATCCAACCAGTCCATTCTGAAGGAGATCAGCCCTGGGTGTTCTTTGGAAGATATGACGCTAAAGCTGAAACTCCAGTACTTGGGCCATCTCATGCGAAGAGTTGACTCATTGGAAAAGACTCTGATGCTGGGAGGGATTATGGGCAGGAGGAAAAGGGGACGACAGAGGATGAGATGGCTGGATGGCATCACCAACTCGATGGACGTGAGTCTGAGTGAACTCCGGGAGTTGGTGATGGACAGGGAGGCCTGGAATGCTGCAATTCATGGGGTCGCAAAGAGTCGGACACGACTGACTGACTGAACTGAACCCCAAATCAATCAATGGACACTTGGATTTTACTTCTGACATTTCCACTAATTCATTTTGTAAAATTTGCCAAGTTATTTGACCCTCCCCTCACCCCCAGGATTGTTAGGACTGATTACCCAACATGCCCCAGGTTTCCTGAGTGCCAGTCTCACCTTTAGTCAGTGGACAGAGTGCTGTAATCTACACACAGAGCCAGATCCTATCTTAGACTTTGGTCCCCAAGAAAACAGATGCTGAGACAAGGACTTGAGTCCAAGCAGTTTATTTGGAGGGTGCTTCCAAATAGGGGGATGGAGAAATGAGAGAGAGAAGAGTAAGAAGTCAATACAGAATGTATTAATGAGCAGGTTAACGCTGCAGACAGCGGAGGCTCAATTCTTCTGGGGACTTCTGGAATGTTGTGTAAAACATATGGGCAGAGTTGTCCCACTGAAGAAGAGAGGAAAGTGGATTATATTCTTCTCCAATTGTTTTTCTTCATCAGCTAAGTGTTGTTCTGGAGCCAGCCCCTCTGGACTGCTATGCACACTAGTCAAACATGTTGGAGAAATCCTGCAGCAACTTCTCACAGGCATTTCCAAAAGGAAGTCATCAGCGTGCACGGGGAAGGGAGGCCCAGGAGATGAGGGGTGGGGGGGCGTGGCAGGGAGATGCAGATCCCCCTCAAGGCAGGACAGCTGCTTAGCTCAGGAATGGTTAGCTGACAGCTTCCCGCTGTCAGTGCCTTCTGGGTCCTCCTCAGGTTTAGAGCTGAGATTCTGCTCTGCTTGGGGTGACCCTCCAGCTAATGACTAAGCTCGCTGTTGGTACAAGGGCTTGTCCATCCTGCCCTGAGTACGACTCTGCTATTGGGTGATCTTTGTTCCCCTGTGCCCACCCCCCAACCCCACCATGGTAGAGGTTTTCCTAGGTTCATTGCAGCCTGACAGCTGCATCTGCCCATCATGCTTCATCCCCTTTTCCTTTCTCAGATGTTGCTGCTGCTGCTGCTAAGTCGCTTCAGTTGTGTCTGACTCTGTGCGACCCCATAGACGGCAGCCCACTAGGCTCCTCTGTCCCTAGGATTCTCCAGGCAAGAACACTGGAGTGGGTTGCCATTTCCTTCTCCAATGCATGAAAGGGAAAAGTGAAAGTGAAGTCGCTCAGTCGTGCCCGACTCTTAGCGACCCCATGGACAGCAGCCCACCAGGCTCCTCCGTCCATGGGATTTTCCAGGCAAGAGTACTGGAGTGGGGTGCCATTGCCTTCTCCATTCTCAGATGTTACTACCTAGTAAACCTTTTGCTGTCTTATGTTTACTCCAGTGTCTGCTTCCTGTGAACCCAACTCATGAGAAATACCTATCTCAAAGGGAGGTTTGGAAAATGTCAACCTCTGCTCTGAAAGCAAAGAAGAATCTACCTTACATGGGGACACAGGAAAGTTGGACTGAAAAGACTTTTTCTACAATAAGTTTAGACAAACTTTCCTCCAAGCATATCAGAAATCAGGCATAAATACAATCAATGAAAACAAGCAAAAAAAAAAAAAAAAAAAAAAAAAAAAAGGACATGAAATAAATGGTAGGCAGACACTGGAGGGCTGTTGACCTTGAATAAATACCTGAAGGGGATGATGGAATTTTCATGTCTAAGCATTTTTTAAAAAAAATAGACTATGTATTCCATTGAGGTGATTGTCACTTCCAAATTCTTATAAATAATATTGTTTTTTTTTTGAAGTCTTACAGATGACTGTATATCTTAAAGAAAATAGCAGAAATACTCAGGACAGAACTGCATTAGTCACTGGATTTATGCACATGACATTATAATAGTGAGAAAGCCTTGAGTAAGAATCTGTATTTAGATTTAACTGCTTGAAAGGAAGGGAAGGAAAAGAAAGTAACATGTTTGAGAGAGTCTATTATATACCAGAAACTCAAGCAGGTGTTTTCCTTATTGTTCACCAAATATTTTTTGAGTACTCTCTTCTTCCAGGCACATTTCTAGGTATTGAGATACAACAGGAATGAAGCTACAATTTCCTGCCATTGAGATTATATTCTGGAAGGAGAGAAATAGATGATAAATATTAAAGTGAAATAAATACATGATAAAGTATCTTGGCTTCCTTGGTGGCTCAGGTGGTAAAGAATCTGTCTGTAATGCAGGAGATCTGGGTTTGATCCCTGGGTCGGGAAGATTCCCTGGAGAAGGAAATGGCAACCCACTCCAGTATCCTTACCTGGGAAATCCCATGGACAGAGGAGCCTGGTGGGCTACAGTCCATGGGATGTCAAAGAGTTGGACATGACTGAGTGACTAACACATACAAGTATCTTAGACGGTGGTATACAATAAGTAAAAATTAAAAAAACAAAAAACAAAAAAACAGGGAATTCCAGAGTTCCCCATAGGATGTAAGTTGCATGTAAATACTGTGGACAGGGCAGGCCCTATTGAAAAGATTTGAGCAACGACTTGAATGAGATGAGGGAATAAGCCATGTGGATACTTGCAGAAAGAGAGTTCTATACCCAGGCAGGAGGCAGAGCAAACTCCTAAAGCTTGTCGGAGGAACAATAGAGAGGCCAGGCTTAACAAATCAAATTACTCTCCTTAATCTCCTAGCCAGTGATCTCAGATTCTAACTCAAATTTGTCTGCCTCCCGTAATCATCCTCCTATTGATCCTGGCTATGACATTCCATGAAGGGGAGGAAAACCACCCTACTTTCATCTCTCGGAAGACTAGTCTTTTCCCTTTTAACCCCCAACCAGATACAGTTTGATGAGATGATTGTTTGGCTGCAATGTGTGCTCACAACTGACAGAGGTAAATATAGATTTTCTTTGCTAAACAAGAATATACATAAATACTATGAAGCTGATTGGAAAGCAGAGTTTTGACAGGAATCATCTACAATCACATTGCATTTGTTGAATTATTTGTTTTCCTAGAACATTCATTAAATGGTAAATGGGTAAGTGTGTCTTAAGCAGGTTTCTAGAAAACCAAGCTTCATACTTGAGATTCTTTTTCACTGAACCAACTGGAAGGACTGACTGCTCATTTTGATATACGGAGACCAGCCTAACTCTCAGGACAATCCTCTTGGAGCATCCCAGCTCAGGCTGAATATTTGAAGTGACATATTTCATAATTGTTCCCAGTAGACAAGTGTTTACTCCTTCTGTGGAGACCAGTTACAGTGCCTTTTACTGAAACTAGCAATATCTCAGCTTACTTGCTGAGAATCATTCAAAAAGTATACACCTTATTCAGTTTAATTGGAAATACACTAGTTGATCATCTTTATCTGAGAGGAATTTTATACCAAACTTGACAGCTCCACATTCCCACGGAAAATCCACTATTTGACTATCTTAGACCTCTTTTAGGGCTTCCCTGTGGAGAAGGCAATGGCACCCCACTCCAGTACTCTTGCCTGGAAAATCCCATGGACGGAGGAGCCTGGTGGGCTGCAGTCCATGGGGTCGCTAAGAGTTGAACACAACTGAACGACTTCACTTTCACTTTTCACTTTCATGCACTGGAGAAGGAAATGGCAACCCACTCCAGTGTTCTCGTCTGGAGAATCCCAGGGATGGTGGAGCCTGGTGAGCTGCCGTCTATGGGGTTCCACAGAGTTGGACACGACTGAAGCGACTTAGAAGCAGCAGCAGCAAGGCTTCCCTGATAGCTCAGTTGGTAAAGAATCCACCTGCAATGCAGGAAATGCTGGTTCAATTCCTGGGTTGGGAAGATCTGCTAGAGAAGGGATAGGCTATGCACTCCAGTATTCTTGAGCTTCCCTTGTGGCTCAGCTGGTAAAGAATCTGCCTGCAATGCAGGAGACCTGGGTTCGATCCCTGGGTTCAAAGATCCCCTGGAGAAGGGAAAGGCAACCCACTCTAGTATTCTGGCCTAGAGAATTCCATCAACTCTATAGTCCATGGGTCATAAAGAGTTGGACATGGCTGAGTGTCTTTAACTTCAGACCTCTTTTAAGCCATCTCTTATCTTTTTCTTCCTCAAGAACTCTAGAATGCTGTATCTCCTAAAGAACATCAGTAGAATTAGAAACAAATTAGAGGGAGGATGTCAAGCAGTTCCTTGCGATGAGAATGAAGCTGAAAAACTTCTAGTTATGATATGTGTCTTATATAATAGGTGCAACGGATTTTTTAAATGAGATTCTTTTTATGCACAAAGTACAATTTTTGGAGCTCCTTAGAAAATAGGTACTGCATACTTTGAAATTGCATTATGTAATCTATGGCACAAAGATAAAAACATCTAGTGTTTCTAAAGTGTCGCTTCCTAGGGATGTTCAAATGTGCTAAAGATATGAACTCATTGATCATCCTACTTTCCTTTTAGCAGTGAGAGTCAGGTATTACTATCCTGATTTCATAGACAGGGACCCAGTGCCAACCTCTGGCTGTTCAGTGAGAGAGGTATCTAGGGATTTAAGCTCTATCACCACACGTTTTGCTTTACTGAGGTTTAAATAGCTGCTTATCAATGTTATACGTCAGTACCGTAATTTCTTTTGTCTTTTGGAAAGTAAACAAATACTCACACATATACACATACAATCTTTTCCTGATTGTAAAACAAAATTTGATGTGGAGGTCACTCTTGTGCTGAAACTTAAAATAGTTTTATAAAAATGAATGAAGTTCATTTTTATCCTCAGCTTTGCAAAAAATCAAAACTTGATAGTATCCAGTGCTGACAGCGATGTAGGGAAATGGACACTGATCCTTGGTTGACGTGAAAATGAATTGCCACAAAGCTTCTGGAAGGTTAACTGGAAGTTTCTATTAAATGAATATATTAGTATACTTGTGCCTTGGGGAATCTATTCTACAGAAATAAATGCACCAAAATCCATGCACAAACACATTAATTTTAGCATTACTTATAGTGGCCAAAAGCAAAGAAAGAATCCAAAAAAGCATAGGAAAAACGCAGTTTCTCATCAATGGCTGAATGATTCAAAAATTTCTAACTCCAATGAATCTAATGATTCGTAATTTCTAATGCATTAGAAATTTAGTATAACCATTAAAAGAACTAGTTCTGTAAACATTCACCTGGAGAAATAACCATGGAAATAAATGAAAAAAATCAAATTGAAGATAACACAAATAACGGTCTACTTTTTAAGCAGAAAAAATATTCATAAGGAAATATGTGTTTATCTATTTATACATATTTACATGCATGGAGAAAACTACAGAGGATAACCCTTAGAAGGAGAGGAAGAGTGAAGGAGGGAAGCCAGAGAGACTTGGGACTTTACTTTGATCAACCTCTCTATGTAAGCATGGATTACTTGTAAAGTTTAGAATAGCTCACAAAAATTTTTTAAGACAAAAAGTCAGGACACAGAATTACGAGGTAGAAGGATAGAGATTCAGTCCGATGGTGTTGTCCCTGTTTTGCTTCTTGTTGCTCTGTAACCTCCGGTATATCACTAACTCCTCTGATTCTGCATTTCCTCATATGAAATAGAGATAATATGTAAAGCATAAGACTTTAATTGTGGGCAAGTAGTTGGCACAGAACAAATGCTACCTTTTACTATAGAGAAAGAAAGCTTTTTGGGTGGGAATAGAAAGAAGCAGGAGAGAGAGGTTGGGAAGGATGGAAAGTAGATTCTCCTGGGATTGCTAGGTCAGTTCATAGAATTAGGAATTTAATTCTACTGTCTCAAGGCAGAGCCCACTGGGGCAGACATTTAGTCTCATTATTTTTGAATGACTGTGATTTTCTCAGCAGCCCTAGAATCTCAGGCTGGAAGCTGAGAAGAACTGATGGATTCTACTTCTAAAGTGTCCACTTTTTATCAACCATGAAAATCAAATAGCAAATTGTTAGTCTCTCTTGAAAATCAAGACTCACACTGAAAGATTTTTGTCTCTAACTTGGAAAGGAAGGACAGTCGTGTTGCTTCTAAGATTATAACACAAGTCAGAAAACAGATGATAGGGGATGGGGGTGGGGGATGAGGGACAGAAATCTTGTGTGTCGGTCAACAGAAATGATTAAATTGGGCAAATATTCCTGTCAATCTGCTGTGAGTAAATCACTGCTAGAAAGAATTTATTCCAGCCCTGATATCCCTGCCTCAATACCTTATAGTTTTATTCTCAAAAGATACCAGTCTCAAGATAAAACCCAAGGCAGAGATAAAACCAAAGTTTTGAATAAAGAAGATGCTGTGGCCTCACTGCAGAAGCAAAAGAAACCAGTTTCATAGAGTAAGCCAGTTGAGTCAAGGTAAGTAGAAGGCAACGTGTCCAAGATTGCAGCAGAAGCTGAAAGAAATGGGGGAGTTTCCTTTTCTCAGACCTTCAAAGAGAGCATGGCCAGGCCAACACTTGGTTTTGGACACCTAACCTCCAGAAATGTGAGAGTGTAAATTTCCATTGTTATAAGCCATCCAGTCTGTGGTACTTTGTTAAGAGAGCACTAGAGGAGCCTGGAAGGCTACAGTCCACAGGGTCACACAGAGTCGGACACAGTGCGGTGACAGAGCTCACAGGAAACTCATATAGATTTTCTTGGACTCCAGGGATCCAAAGACCCTAGATATGGTGTCCTAATCCATTTGGACTGCTATAACAGAATACCATAAGGTAGGTGGCTTATGAACAATAAATTTATGTCTCATAGTTCTGGAAGCTGGAAATCCCAAATGCCAGCATTCCCAGCAGTTTCGGTGTCTGGTTCATAGACAGCTGTCCCCTTGCTGTGTCCTCATGATGGGGGTGGGGGTCAGAAAGCTCTCTAGGGTCTCTTTTAGAAGGGCACAAATCCCATCCATGAGGGCTGCTGCATCTTCATGACATCCAAAGATCCTCTCCAAGGCTCCACCTCTAATATCATCACACTGGGCATTAAGATTTAGCATGTTAATTTTAGAGGGACAAAAATGTTCAATTCAGAGCATATGGCCTCCCCTTTTAGGGTTACATTTTAAAATTTGTGTTTGGAGAGGCTGGTTATTGATTTAAGGAAAACATCAAGATTCCACTGCTTATTCTAGACAGAACAGGCACATCATGATTCTAAACTACCCTGCCCAGGGCAGGAAGGAGAGCAGACAATATCATATCTTTGAATTCCTGTTTTGTTGAGGCTAAGCTGTAAATCCCCAGCATGAAATCATTTTCAATGCATTAACTTATACATTTAAATATTGGAGATCACAAGATAAACTTTGAGAATCTGCTAGTTCTCCCTGATTGAGCTTGGTGTCCTATCCAGTTCTGTTAATCTGTTTCTGGGTGAGTCCTGCAGGGTTCCTGTCTGATGTGGTTCTATGATGGAAGGTATCTGACTGATGTCAAGGCCTCTATTACTATTTGAAGACAGCATTTAGTCTTCAGCACACACTCAAAATACTTTTTATAGTTTTTATAGAGACTGTGCTTACCTTCAACATGTTCTGCATAATATGGCATCTTTCCCTACTTGCTTGAGAATGGCATTTTTATCTTTTCTTGAACTTCACAGTAGCATAAATACTGTGTTTTCTTTGCCTGCTGTGTTCTTTTTTACTAGTTACCTTCAGATTCTGTTCCTTGACAGAGTATATCATACAGCACCATGACACTTCCTGTGTGACTTCATTAAACACCTGAGAGCATCCTCGACTCAATTCACATCTACTGTAACGACAACAAAAGACAGTCTGGCTTTATTAACCCATCTTGCCATTCTACGCTGTAACAAATAAACAAAATAATGCTTTGTTCTTATTAAATTGTCAGATATTTTAAATGACCCTATCCTACACATAGACTATTATTTATCACTATATTATTTGTCCATAAGATTAACACTTTGAAATCCTTTAATTTACCATGAACTAATGTTTCAGGTAAGCTGCAAACTCTTATTTACTCAAAGACAAATACCCAGTCATAAGCCTAACATGTGATCCACTGATAGGACAATAAAAAATAACAAAAATCTTAATGTCAACAGTGTTATCAGTCTCCCTACATCACAGAGAAAAAATATGCCTAAAGGTTTATATCCTGTACCTGGAAATATTTTTCAATAGCAAATTTCCATTTTCCCACTTACTATATAGAATCCTGTTAGAATATCTTTTTTTGCCAAGTAAAATAGAGTTATTATTACAAAGTATTTGTAGCAAAAATGATTTGATGTTTGCAAGAAACGACATTCATGCTGTTGATATTCTCTGGAGATAGATTGAAAGACAAAAGTGGCAAAAATGATTTTCTGGAACAGGAGTGATTACTACTCATTTTAACCTTGCTCTTGAAAATAGAGGGGAAGATATATATTTTTACTGAACATTTAATGGTATTATAGTTGTTTTATTTTGAGAATTTAAATAAGCTATCATTACATTTCCCATAATTTTCTCCCCTGATGGTTCTGGTTGTTTTTGAGTGTTTTCCTCACCAAAAAGAGAGAAACTTTAAATTTTGTTCCCTAGCTCTAGAAAACATGACTATAGAATAATGAAGAGTAGTACTGGATCACCATTTCTAGTTTTGGGGGCATTTTTTATATGCTTAATTCCAGTGACCTCCCTTACTGACAACAAAAGCACATTCACACGGGCAGCTGTGTCTTCTCCCCCTTCATTCTTCTATGCAGCCCATGTGAGCTAAGACTGTCTTTGGAGGGATAAGTGGAAACGCAGCCAACCCAATGGAGACGAGTAAGAGAATGAGACTGTGAAGCAAGGTAGGTTGCTTCCATAAACAACTAAACTCTGAATATCACTTGCATTTTCAATTGTCTTGGTTTAATGAACTCTTTTTTTCTTGGGGGTGGTCTTGATTCCTATCTCCTGTACGATGTCACGAACCTCCATCCATAGTTCATCAGGCACTCTGTCTATCAGATCTAGTACCTTAAATCTATTTCTCACTTCCACTGTATAGTCATAAGGGATTTTATTTAGGTCACGCACTAGTAAAGTAACACTCAAAATTCTCCAAGCCAGGCTTCAGCAATACATGAACTGTGAACTTCCAGATGTTCAAGCTGGTTTTAGAAAAGGCAGAGGAACCAGAGATCAAACTGCCAACATGTGCTGGATCATGGACAAAGCAAGTGAATTTCAGAAAAACATCTATTTCTGCTTTATTGACTATGCCAAAGTCTTTGACTGTGTGGATCACAATAAACTGTGGAAAATTGTTCAAGAGATGGGAATACCAGACCACCTGACCTGCCTCTTCAGAAACCTGTATGCAGGTCAGGAAGCAACAGTTAGAACTGGACATGGAACAAACAGACTGGTTCCAAATAGGAAAAGGAGTACATCAAGGCTGTATATTGTCACCCTGCTTATTGAACTTATATGCAGAGTACATCATGAGAAATGCTGGGCTAGGGGAACCACAAGCTGGAATCAAGATTGCTGAGAGAAATATCAATAACCTCAGATATGCAGATGACACCACCCTTATGGCAGAAAGTGAAGAAGAACTAAAGAGCCACTTGATGAAAGTGAAACAGGAGAGTGAAAAAGTTGGCTTAAAGTTCAGCATTCAGAAAACTAAGATCATGGCATCCAGTCCCATCATTTCATGGCAAATAGATGGGGAAACAGTGGAAACAGTGGCTGACTTTATTTTTCTGGGCTCCAAAATCACTTCAGATGGTGATTGTAGCCATGAAATTAAAAGATGCTTACTCCTTGGAAGGAAAGTTATGACCAATCTAGACAGCATATTAAAAAGCAGAGATATTACTTTGTCAACAAAGGACCTTCTAGTCAAGGCTATGGTTTTTCCATAGACATGTATGGATGTAAGGCTTGGACTATAAAGAAAGCTGAGTGCTGAAGAATTGATGCTTTTGAACTGTGGTGTTGGACAAGACTCTTGAGAGTCCCTTGGACTGCAAGGAAATCCAACCAGTCCATCCTAAAGGAGATCAGTCCTGGGTGTTCATTGGAAGGACTGATGTTGAAGCTGGAAACATCAATATTTTGGCCACCTGATGCAAAGAGCTGACTCATTTGAAAAGACCCTGATGTTGGGAAAGATTGAGGGCAGGAGGAGAAAGGGACGATGGAGGATGAGATGGTTGGATGGCACCACAAACTCAATGGACATGGGCTTGGGTAGACTCCAGCAGTTGGTGATGGATAGGGAGGCCTGGCGTGCTGCGGTTCATGGGGTCACAAAGAATCGGACACAACTGAGTGACTGAACTCAATTGAATGAACTCTTAAGCAGATAATATGCTGGAGGAGTCCCAAAATTAGGTTGACCCTTTTCTTATTCTCTTCTTTTCTTTTTTACTATTTTCCATAGTTGAAAGAAATGGTGGCTATAACTCCAAAATTCAAAATTGTGATAATCATGAATCTTTAACACTGATTTTCATTTTTATATCTTTATCTAACGAGCATGACAATATATTTAATCTTTTAAAGAAAAATTACTGAAATGACTCCTGTGTAGAAAAAGAATTTTGGAATAGGAAATCTTGGTTCCTAGACTACGTCTGTCACATTTTCATGTGGGTATGTCATTTAAATTCTTCAAGTTTCAATTTCTTCATCTATGCATGGATGGCAATAATCCATACTGCATGGAGTTGATGTGGGTGATAACATGATGCCATATGTCATAGAAGAGACAGACATTACAAATTCAAAGTAGATGCTCATCCATCACAGCTGAATCTCCATCCCAAAGGTCACATGCAGTCATATTCTAGTACATGCAGTTGCAGTGGAAGGTACATGAATGTGAGTAAGAAGTGCCAAGTCATTGATATATTTCCCACATTTAAATAGAAACAGTAAGTGCTGCCTTTAGCAGAGATTTAACAGAAATTGTTTTGTGAATTTTGTTGAGGAATAAGGATCTGTTCCTATGACTTTATGATGAAGTCTCCACTTCTGCTTTCCCTAAACAAGTATTTGAGATATATTTGTTCTCCAAGGCCTCAAATGTACAAGTATACCCCAATCAAGTCATTGCTTAAAAACCTTGGCATTTTAACTAGCCAATTCTCTTTTTAGCCTCCTGTGATACCAAAGGCCTTGAAAGACTGGATGACTGGAAAGCACAGATCTTTCTCCAGAAATACAGCACGATGGCACCATCTGACAAGGACTGTCCACATGACAGTTTTCAGGTCCCTAAGTTCTCCTCCCTCTGAGGTTCTCATGTAGCTCCACAGAAGGCCTAGTGTCCCCATTTAGGGACCCCTCTGGGAGTCCTCTTCATTACCTACTGTCCTGACTGACTCTTCCGGCTTTTCATTCCACCCCTGTGCTCCTGTCCCCAGATATCAGTGCACTGGTCCATCAGACACAACAATGACTGCTGATGGAAGGGGTCCACATTTATCATCTGTGTGCTAGGAACCATGTCAGATATTCACATTTGTCATTTAATTGAAAGAGCTTAGATATTCATGGACTTCCTGGACAAATGTCTTTATGGCTCTCTAACAGTGACTGTAAAATATAATTTTGGGCTCAGTGGGGCTGGTTGTGGTTGGGAGAACTTGTATGGCACTTGGAATCTCATTTTAGCGTGGAAAGATGCTGACTCTCCCTAGGGGTGGGCTGCTGCTGCTAAGTTGCTCCAGTCATGTCCGACTCTGTGTGACCCCAGAGACGGCAGCCCACCAGGCTCCTCCATCCCTGGGGTTCTCCAGGCAAGAACACTGGAGTGGGTTGCCACTTCCTTCTCCAATGCAGGAAAGTGAAAAGTGAAAGTGAAGTCGCTCAGTCGTGTCCGACTCCTAGCGACCCCATGGACTGCAGTCTACCAGGCTCCTCCATCCACGGGATTTTCTAGGCAAGAGTACTGGAGTAGGGTGCCATTGCCTTCTCCAAGGGGTGGGCTAGTGCTGGCTAGTGTGGTGCTCATTGCAAATGTGGGTGTATCCTCAAGCGATTGAGCACTGCCTGCCTCTGAATTTACCCACAGCTCCCCATTGCTGCCCCTTAACAAGAAAGGTGAAATGGAAGGAAGACTCCTGGTACAAGCAGGTTAGGGGAAGAGAATGTTAAACATGGCTTTAACATTGCCTTATAAGAACTACTCATAGTTTTTTTTAATATCATCTCTCAGAAAGAGATCCCCCCATTTCTGATTTCTACATACTGAACTGATCTCTCTAATCCTGTTGCTTGTTTTCTTGTCTAAACTTCAATACCATCTTAACATCAATGCTGAATGAATCCATCAGAACAGGACCATGACAGTTTTTTTATATATGAGAACAAAATAATGCCATTTGCAGCAAGGTAAATGGACCTAAAGATTGTCATACTGAGTGAAGTAAGTCAGACGCAGAAAGACAAATATCATATGATACCACTTATATGTGGAATCTTAAAAAAAAAGGGTACAAGTTTATTTATTCTGTTTTGTAAATAAATTTACAAAACAGAATCATGGATGTAGAAAATAAAATTATAGTTACTAGGGAGGATGATAAATTGGGAGATTGGGACTAACATCCATACAGTACTATATATAGAATAGATAGCCAACAAGGACCTACTGTATAGCACAGGAAACTCTACTCAGTACTCTATAATGGCCTACATGGGGAAAAGTCTTAAAAAGGAGAGTGGATCTATGTATTGAATCCATGTATAAGTAATTCACTTTGTGGTACTCCTGAAACGCACAACATTGTAAGTCAACCATACTCCAATAAAAATTAAAAATAAAAAAACCATGACAGCTAATGAAGAAGGGTGCAGGAGAGGATGACAATGACACCAACATCGAGTCACTTCCAGTTGATACAGCCTCTTTCAACGACTTCAGCACTGCATGCTGCTGCTGCTGCTGCTGCTAAGTCGCTTCAGTCGTGTCCGACTCTGTGCGACCCCATAGATGGCAGCCCACCAGGCTCCCCCGTCCCTGGGACTCTCCAGACAAGAGTACTGGAGTGGGTTGCCATTGCCTTCTCCAATGCATGAAAGTGAAAAGTGAAAGTGAAGTCGCTCAGTCGTGTCCGACTCTTTGTGACCCCATGGACTGCAGCCTACCAGGCTCCTCCATCCATGGGATTTTCCAGGCAAGAGTACTGGAGTGGGGTGCCATTGCCTTCTCCGTCAGCACTGCATGCTGCTGCTGCTGCTAAGTCGCTTCAGTCGTGTCCGACTCTGTGCGACCCCAGAGATGGCAGCCCACCAGGCTCCCCCTCCCTGCGATTCTGCAGGCAAGAACACTGGAGTGGGTTGCCATTTCCTTCTCCATCAGCACTGCATAGATCACCTCATTTATCTTGACTGCATCCCTAGTGACAGGAGGAGAACTGCAATTAGACAATTCTACCTTAAAAGGAATGCAGTTGCAGTGCAGAGACTGTGACTTGTCCAAAGTCCATCAGTTTTGGGAGTAGAATCTACAGTTTCTGTTTATTGTTGGTGTGTATTAAAGGTATCTTCTGAATACACTTAATGAAGACTGCAAGCACTCATTTCAGGAGCAGGAAAACTGAACTAACTTTGATTCCACCCCAATTTGTGTCCTGCCTTGAGTCACTTACTTCTTATGTCCTTCCATAACAAAATACAACTTGACCATAATGATAAAGAACCTAATTATGCCAGGCTGGAAAGTATCCGTGGCTATAATCACATTAGAATAACCCAGTTGGGCAAAGGAGGGAATAGCATGTAATAGAAGATACTATATCAAACAAACAAGTAAGTGTTTTTAATGATGATGAACTGGGGTCAAAGATTTTCAAAGAACACTGAACATAAAATGCTCAATATATTGATTTCGTTGAGACAAAAAAAAATATACAGAAAATTCTAAAATGTTGTTTTATCTATGTATATCATTAGTGATACTGAACTCTTAGGCTCACCCAACTTCTGAATTCAGGCATCCCTGTTGCCCCAAGGGTTAGATTAAAAATAAAATGTGTTATTAAAAGTATCCAAACATTCAAAATATCAGAATTTAACCTTTAAAATATAAAAATGATTGTTATTATTTTGGGTTGAAAACTTACCAAAACCTATAATACAGAGAGGACATACAGCAGAAGCTCGTGTTTTCTGGATGAAATTCTGTCATGGTTATAAACACATATCACCCCAGCAATGGCAGACAGTGATGCCTTGAGGGGATATTGAGGTGTGTACGGCAACCTTCTATTCTCTGAAATGTCCCACATGGAGTGTTTCTAAGTGTTTATTAGATGTGCTTTTAAAATTTCTCCTGCTTCCTTCTGTGCTGTCACGTCATATTCATAACTGTCTTGCTACTGTTATTACCTGAATCTAGTAATCCCAATCCTTGCCTTACCCCCATGCTACCCGCCGCTACTCTTGAAAAGCACGTGAGCTTTAAGGCATATGTAATGGATAGCACAGACACATGAGAGGAAACTTTATAAAGGCAGCATCCTAAGACCGTGATTCTTAACATTTGAAAACCAAGGGAGCATTGGAAAATCTAAAAAAAAGATTGTGAATACTCTCCTCATATTTACATCTGCATGTAGTTTGTCAGCAGGATTTGTTAAATACATCCATAGGAATTTAGATAAATGCATAAACTCAATCTGGAAACATGAGAATTTTCCTAAGTACCCTCTGGGTTTTTTTCCTACCAAAAGGTGCTTCTTTACTTCTTTGAGCATCAAAATACTTCCTACCTCTAATGATCAGTTTAGAGGTTTTAATTCAGTTGCTGGTACTAGGAAGCAATCAACAAATATTTGTCAAATATTAATCTATAATTTTAAGATTAAAATTTACTTGGTATTTAAAGTTAACATGAGATGTTATAAATGCAATAAGAGAACAGGGGAAGTCTGAGCTCACACCATGAATAGAATGAGAAAAATACACAGCTGACCCAATCATAAAAATCTACATAACTGACAGATATTATGTATAGCTCTGAATTTAATTTTAACTCTATTTGAGGCTAATGGCTATGGTAATTTGCCCTAGAGTCCTTTCTTCATTCCTCACTCAGATTTGTCTTCCTTCTTCTCTCTATGCCCTTCTAGTTTTGAAGTGACCCTTTCCTGCTACAGGGCTCATACTACTCCTCCCAGGGACTCATGGATTCAGATTCATGAGGTCAGAGTTACGTTGTTATCTTTGTGAGCTGCATTTCTAAGATCTAGCGAATGGCACAGATTCCTCAGATGCTGAAATTTAAGTCTTGCCACTTTATAATGTATATTCCTTGTATTTACTCTGCAATTACTTTGAGAATAGTATCGTTTGACTATTTACTCTGGGTTCTCTGTTTCTCTGAGCACTCGGAGAGCTTTTGGATTTTGATGGGAGAATAGTTTAAGCAAAGTCAAACTAAAAGACTTCTCTTTGATTTGAAGAGATTGCATTTCACATCTTCTCTTTGACTGTGACCATATTCTGGGTACTTTTGTGAAGACTGTTTTATCAGTCAGTGTAAGATAGGTTATGTTGCAATGATGAACAACCCCCAAATCTCAGTGACTTAAGACAAAACTCTGCTTCTAGTTCATGCGCAGAAACAGAAGTGCTGCTTCGTGGTAGTTATTTGTGTCTCAAGACTCACGGAAGGTTTATCTTTACATGTGTTCATGCACGGTTCACAAATGATTCATACATGGAAATCACACAATTCATTGCCTAAAGTAAATTACAAGAAGGTGCCAAAATTCAAAAAGGATGAGTATAACAGTCCTATCATATTCTAGGAAGTAAGAAAGCTGGATGACTTGTGAATGAGCCAGAAGACCTCCACACAGCTTTATGCATGGACGTTCTAATTGTTGTTACTCACAGACTTTTCATATTTTACACTATCTTTTAGATAGAAGAAAGGACTGAATAACTGATTTTTGAATAATTAGGTGTTTGTGTGCTTGAGATACCATCTTTGTCATAAGGTGCGTTTTTGAAATCCTTCAGCTTGACACTAATTAGGGTCTGACTCTCTCAGTTGACAGTTTGTTAAGTCCTGTGAATAAATTTTCCTCTTTAACTTTTCCACATGACAGAAGAGATCGAAGTGGCTCCCTTGCTTTTCCCACTCTGCCTGAGAACGTGGTGTCAGAGAGTTTATTGACCACTTTATGATGGATTTTTCATCCCGTAGTTACACCTTTCTTAAGGATCTTAGTGATTTGGGGAAATTACTGGAGCCTCAGGAGCCACTGGTGAAGTCAGTGGACACCTTACTCCTTGGTAAGGCTTGAGACACTTAACTTAGTTGACTTTGAGTCAAGAAGATTATTCTTCAGTGTTGGTGGACCTCATCCAAACGGTTGAAGATCTTAGGTGAAAAGACTGAGGTCCAGAGAAAAGAATGGGATTTAGCCTCCAGACTACCTTCGGACTCTGAACTGTAACAGCGCTCCAGCCCCCCTCACTGTGCTCTGCTAATTTTGAACTTGCAAGCCCCTATAATTGTGTGAGTCAATTTCTTAAAATAAATACCTCTTTCTCTCCTGTTAAGTTCTATTTGTCTGGAGAACCCTAACTAATACCAGTGGGTTTGAATAGGCTGAAAGTAAGATGAGTGGTTCAAACTCACTGCAATAATTCAGGAAATCATGAGGGCTGAATTACAACCATGGTAGTGAGGCTTTGAGAACAACAAATAGGTTGCAAAGATACATTGAGATGGAACTGATAACTCTTTGACATTTGGGATATGAGAGCTTGATGGAGATAAAATACTTGAATAATTCTAGTATTACTTGTTTGGGCACTGGCAGTATCTTTAAATGAAATATCGATAAATGGAGGAGAAGGATAGCTTGGAAGGAAGGAAAAAAAACCTGAATGCATGTCAATTATTTCAAGTTTGAACTCTCTGTATAATATCTAGGAAGATTTCCTAGAGGAAGATGGGAAATTTTAGGTTATTTTTAGAAGTGTCAGTGGCTGATGATGGTTGGCATTGTAGATGAGAATGAAATGACTCAAGAAAACAGGCTAAGTGAGAATAGGATGGAGAATCCATTTTACTTGGCAGAAGCAGAGGAATAATTTCTTTACTTAAGTTTCTGGGCCATGCATTATATTACATTGAGGTATTTCCCTCAGTATGTTGAGCCACACCGTCCTTGCTCTGTATTTCTACAAGGACCATAAAGCAAGTGAGCAAGTGTTGGAGAAGCCCCTACTTTAGGCTTCAGGAGGATGTCTGTCCCATGACAGTTGTTTGTGAACAGCTATAAACAAAAATCAACCTTTGTGCCTACCTTGAAAACCCACTGAGGAAACAAAATCATAAAGTAAATCTTATCTGTTTTTATTTCTTTTTTACTAAGAAAGCTTTAATTTACAGGCTCTATCAATGCGCTGTGACTGAACTACACCTTGTGCCTTGCTCAATTCCAGTGAGATAGAACGGCCATCTTTGATGTTATGGTTGTTCATGGAAAGCATCTGCCACTAATAAAGTATTTTAATTGGAGGATACTGAGGTACATGGCTCCAAGGACACACATCGTGTGTGACTGAAGATAAATAAGGAGGGAAAAGTTCAAGTAGAGAATACAGTTGATAAAATTTGGCTTCTGGGTAGATAATGCTCATCCTATACTTATTCTTGTTGGCAAGCACAAGGTGAAAGACTCTCAGAACAGCTTTTATTTCACAGATGCTAGTCACATAAAATTTCAAACTGACCCAATGTGCTCACTTAACAAAGTCTTTTATTCCCTAAAATGTACTTGTATTGCCTGAAACATAATAAATAAAGCCTAAACATGCCCTAGAAAAATCAGAGTAGTTTAGATCAGGACTAAGTAGCTCCAAGGTCTTCTTAATATATTCAATAAAAAGACTTCCACAACCAGCTATATATGCAGAGAAAGAGACAGGAGAGGGAAAGTGACACAGAGGAGAGGTTTTTTTTCACTTAAAAATTATTGTGAATACGTTTATGAAAACTATGAATTAAAAACATTGTAAAAACTTAAAGAACATTACCATATTTATATACCCGTAACCAATATTAACGGTCATAAACACTTTGCTGTATGTGTTAGTAGCTCAGTTGTGTCCGATTCTTTGTGACCCCATGGATTGTAGCCTGCCAGGCTCCTCTGTCCATGGAATTCTCCAGGCAAGAATACCAGAGTGGGTTGCCATTCTCTTCTCCAAGGGATCCTCCCAACCCAAGGATCGAACCCCGGTCTTATGCATTGTAGGCAAATTGCTGTATGTCATTTAATTTTTTAAGCATTTTAACACAAATTATAGATAGCATAAGGCTTCCCTGGTGGCTCAGACTGTAAAGAATCCGCCTGCAATGCAGGAGACTTGGGTTCAACCCCTGGGTTGGGAAGATGCCCCTGGAGGAGGAAATGGCTACCCACTCCAGTATTTTTGCCTGGAGAATTCCATGGACAGAGGAACCTGGTGGGCTACAGTCCATAGGGTCACAAAGAGTTGGACATGACTAAGCAACTTTCACTTCATTTTCATATAGATAGAATAATATTTTAATTATAAATATGTCAGTTTGCATCCCCAAATGAGTATTTCCTAACATACCTATTATACCATTATCACACCTAACAAAGTCATAATTTATTTCTACCATCTTAGTTCTAGTTCATGCTTGATTTCAGATTTATGAAATCTCCCATTTTCCCCCCATTTTTAAAAAATAGCTCTTTTCTTTAGACCAGAATCCAGTTAAATACTGTGAGGTACATTTAGTGGTCATCTTTTAACCCTAACCTTTAAAAAATTTCCAATAATATTAAGAAGCTATTCCTAAATAATATCAAGAAATGGTCTCCAAAAAGAAAAGACTGAACTCCTACAAGAGTTTAAGTGACTTGGTGTGAAGATTCTTTGTAATCATTAATGCATGGATGTATGCAGTGGTTTCCATATGTGACTTGTCATCACCAGCACCTGAAAAGTTTTGGAAAACTATAGATTCAGGGATCCAGCACAGATCAACTGAATCAGAAGCTCAAGAGCTAAGCAGCCTGCCCACTTGGGGAAAATGTTACTCTAACTCATTTGAAAGAATCGATTACAACATGGGCTCTTTGTATCTATGGTTGTAATTCCATTAACAATTATAGCCTCCTACTGTTTGGTGAACTTATATTTATGACATTTTCACTGCCACAAAATATTTGAGAAGGAAACAAAGATTTAAACTCTGA
Source organism: Bubalus kerabau (assembly GCF_029407905.1). NCBI lineage: Eukaryota > Metazoa > Chordata > Mammalia > Artiodactyla > Bovidae > Bubalus > Bubalus kerabau. Next base: position 23,006,986 of record NC_073641.1, read on the forward strand.
AACAAATCAATTTAAACTCTGATTTAAATTCAGAGTCTTGTCCAATTAGGACTAGTAAGCTGTTAACTAGAGGAATTTCATATGTTTTATGGGGCATTTAAATTAGTATTGTCACTGTGAAATTTTATTACACTGAGTTTATTTCTAAAGGTCATAGTGATTAAGTGTTAGAAATTGGGAATCAATAAAATAATTTATGGACTTCCCCGGTGGCTCAGTAGTAAAGAATCTGCCTGCAATTCAGGAGCCGCAGAAGACTTGGGGTTGATCCCTGGGTGGGGAATATCCTCTCAAGACTCACTCCAGGTGTCTTGCCTGTGAAATCCCATGCACAGAGGTGTCTGGCAGGCTACAGTTCATAGGGTTGCAAAGAGGTGGACATGACTGAAATGACTTAACACACACAACATAATTTGTGATGAAAACATTTGTATAATTCTTTAGAATAAATGTAGCTAAAATATAAGCTTTCCTGTTTCTCTGCAATACCAAGCAAAATTAATTCAGTCCTTTCATTTTCTAAATTCTTGAAACGTTTAGTATGTTTTGATGAATATCTTAGGAATTGTGTCTCTTGTTATAGGAATAACTCTTGCTATTCTTTTTGGTTTATGCTGAGAGTTTTCTCAATAGCATCCTAGGGGATTCCCCTACAAAACCCGGGTTGCTGTTATTCAGTTGCTAAGTTGTGTCCTATTCTTTGTGACTCCATGGAGTGCCGCACACCAGGCTTCTCTGTCCTTCACAGTTCAAAAGCATCAATTCTTTGGCGTTCAGGCTTATGATCCAACTGTCACATCCGTACATGACTACTGGAACAACTAAAGCTTTGACTATATGGACTTTTGTTGGCAAAGTGATGTCTCTACTTTTTAATATGCTGTCTATATTTGCCATAGGTTTTCTTCCAAGGAGCAAGCATTGTAGAGCTCCAAAATCAGACAAAATCAAAAGTTATACTCCCAAGCTAGAACAACATAGAACAACTATTTTGGACTACATTGCTTAAAAGTCAACTCCTACTTCCTTTTTCCTTTATCTGATAATTATGTTTGGTGCTACGCCTAAACTGGTGTTAGCTCTTGTCCTCTGAGGCAGCCAAGCCATGCCTAATTTTTTGGATATTGACACTCTAGGAAAGGGGAGGCACCATAGGGTAGCCACAGAGGTTGCAGAATTTTTTTTTGTAAAGTTAAGAATATTGGCTTGGGGGAAGGAATAGTCCTGTTGAAAGTGCAATAGAGGAGAATCACTGATGCCATGTTGGAGGCAGTTGTTCTCTGAAATCCCTGTTTAAAGCCTTTGTGATAGTGAAAGTCATAGCAATAAAGTTTGCTGCTGCTGCTGCTAAGTTGCTTCAGTCGTGTCCGACTCTGTGACCCCATAGACGGAAGCCCACCAGGCTCTCCCATCCCTGGGATTCTCCAAGCAAGAACACTTAAAAAATCTTTTTCATCAAATGTTCTGTTCCAAAATGAAATTTACATTTTGTTTTTTAAGATGTATATATCTCATTCAGAGTTTTCAAATATCTCCATGAAAACATTTTTATTCCTTTGTAAAACATTTGTTAACTATGATGCATTTATTAACTCATGAGATGTTTTTTACAGCTTCCTTGAGAACTTCTCATCAGATGAATCTCACATTCCTACAGTGATCTCGGGCCTTGCTAGTCAAACATGTTCCACAAACCAATTCCTCTTGTCTGTGACTGCACTGGACTGCAACAAGACAGTGAGAAGTTTGACCAAAATGTAAGGCAATGATACCAGTAGACTTTCTTTGTATAACTTTCCCAATAAAGGAAGGAGAGTGTAAACTTACTTACATTCTCTCTTGTGCCTGTAGAGAGGGACCATTGCTTATGGCCCGGCTACATTGTGTGATCCAGGTTAAGTACATTTTTAAGTACAAGCCGCTCTATTGTGATGCTTAAAATCTTGGATTCTGTAGGTGGGCAAATCTGAGTTTGAACCCTGGCCTGGCAACTCATTAGTCAAATGACCTTGAATGAACTTCCTAACATCCTCAATCCAATTTCCTTATCTATAAAATTGTGATAGAGCTGTCTCAGAGATGTTGAGGATAATTAAGATTAAACTAAATAATGTAACATTAGCACAAAATCTAGCATATATTAAGAGCTCTGCTCAAAGTGTGCTATGTTATTAGTTGTTGGGTGGTGGTGGTGGTGGTTTAGTCACTACGTCATGTTTGACTCTTGAGACTCCATGGACTGCAACCCATCAGGCTCTTCTGTCCATGGGACTTCCCTGGCAAGGATTCTGGAATGAGTTGCCATTTCCTTCTCCAGGGGATGTTCCTAACTCAGGGATCGAACCTGAGTCTCCTGCTTTGCAGGTGGATTCTTTACCATGAGCTACCAGGGAAGCCCCTATTAATAGTTACTTCCACATAATTGAGGGAATAACTGTGCTCTCTTTCATGTATGTGATTAACAATCAAAACTACTTGACATATTCAGACCAGTTAGGATGAAAATTCCCTTGAGTAATAATGCATAATATTGACTAAATGCCTGAAAGGTGACACCTGGGCATAGAACTATTCCCTTCTTTTGAAAGAAGGAAATGGATGCCTGTCCCAGAGACAGCAGACATGGTAGCATGACCAGGATTGAGGAAAGGGTTGGCGTTTGATATCAGACTATCCAGGGATGAACCCTGATCCTAACTTTTGGAGGCTGCTTTAACTCAAGGTCAATGAAGCCTTAAATGAGAAAAGATGTGTTTACTAATATAAACATACTTTGCACATTGCTTGAGGCTCAGAGTATTTCGTTTATTCAATCATCACAAACTGTAACACAGTGGACTGGACTACATGCAGAAATATATTTCTTATTCTGGAATCAAGTGATCTAAATGTTTAAGTCAATATTTGCATTTATATCTTCTTACTTTTCACCACTGATTTTACTAGCTTAACCAAACAATTAATCAGGAAATCCACCAAAGTCTTGCCACATCTAAAGTACCTTGAGTTGTATCAATATTCTGTAAATCATTGACAAGTCCAGTTAATCCCAATGTAACTCATGACGTGTATGGGTAGCCACTGCCATTTTTTTTAGTACTTGTTTGGTTTAGTTTCAAGCAAACACAGTAAAAATCAAATCTGAATGGGAGAGCAAGCATTAGTTTGGGGTTTCGTCATCTCTGTTTATCTACTCAGCTCATAGACCATGTTCCAGGTAGACAAGTAGAAGGCCCCCTGAAGAAGGCCTTCATTCATCTCTTTGTCCCAAATCCAGTTTTATGGAAATTTCCGAAAAAGTAGTTAATCAAATCCTGTGTGGAACTATACACCAACACCTGTGCTCAGGAGGATGTTTAAAAGATGCACAGAAATAAACAAATCATGTCTATTAGTATAGACACATCTCCTCAAGAAGGGCACGGATGTAAGCTCTTGTGTGTGCTCTGTGTGTGGCTGCTGTTCACATTTTACGACTACTCGCACCATCATGTGTGTGCTGATGCTACTCATTTATTCAGTTCCCTTTCACATTTCTCCCTCTAATCATAATTACTTTCCAAATATCTTGTCCCGCCTCCTAGGTAATCTCCCTCTAATTTATCCTCCCTAAGGCTGTTGGAAAAAAATTTCCAAACTGCCAATTTGATTATGTCACTTCCAATTAGAATCCTTCCATGGCTGCCCATCTACCCGCAGGTTAAAATGCAAACTCCTTTTCATGATCTGCTGCCTATTTCTCTGCTCTCATATTATTCTCTTGCTTACTCTTAACGAAAGTACAGCATTTGCAACTCCTGATCCACACTCTCCTAGTGCCTCTGCCATGTTCCTCCCTCATCAGAATTACTCTCCTCTCTCTTCACATATTATCTGGTGAATTCTTCATCATTATCTCACAGCAGAGATCTTCCATACTGGCCTCCTCAAACTCTCTAAGGGAGCCTAAAGTACCAGCTCTTACCTCTCAGGTCACTTGCAAATTCCATAATGAAATGATCACTGTTCAACTCTGAACCTCCCATTAAATTGTCAGATGTCCTAGTTAAGGTAGGGTTTTCTAATTCCAATATCTATTACGGACCTGGCACATAGCAAATGTTTAATAGATTATAAGTTAACAAAAAACATTCAAAGTGCTGAGCCCAAACTGCACTAACTGCATAGCTGAGAAGTACCCAAGCAAAATGTAAAATATTCTCTCTGGAATCCTTAATGTTCAAAGTCTAAAATAGCCGATACTTATTCATCTCCAGTTCCAGGTGGTTTCTATGGTAAGGGGGCAGGGTGGACACAGTACTTAACACCAGTTTATTTGCTAGATCCTTACTCTGCACCTTAAATAGTGTAGATCAACTTGGTTTCCCACCTGTATTGTTTTATACAAGGAAGTACACGCACATCAAGTGTGGGCACAACCCATAAATAGTCTGTGTTACCAAACACCCTTTTACATTAAAGAAAAGATCACATTCTTTTCCAAAGGTCATAATTATAAAAATAGTGTTCTAGTTTTCAGGCACTTAACATTATCCACTGAGTTGCATTAGGGTTTTGTTTTGTTGTTGTTTTTTTTTTTTTGGTGACTCAGATTGGGAATCTTAATTTTAACTGTTTGCTTAATAGCGTCAGTGTTTGAAGGATCTCAGCCGGACTTGGAGGTTAATACCTGGCCTAAGTAGGTAAATGAATAATGCGGTTTGCTGCCCCCACTTCCTGACTCCCGAGGCATCACCAGGGGCACAAAGGTTAGCATTTATGGAAGCTGCCTTCTGACTTGTCTTCACAGCTGCAGGCAGATCCAAAACAAATACACAGAAACGACAACTCGGCTGGAGTCTGCACACCAAAGGGGAAGAGGGCAAGGGCCAGTGCTTTGTGCTAGTGGCAGTCACGCGCCGGAACTTCTGCACAACACACGGCTACGTGATGGCGGAAGTCAGTGGCTGAATAGGCACGAGGCTTCTTAGCCATTACGTGTGCTCCCTAGAGAAGGCTGGATTTGTGCTACTTCTTTAAGAGTCTGTGTCCTTAGAGATCAGGTATTTAGATTAGAGACAATTTTATCCGTAAAGAGATACATGAACATTTTCCAGATGCAGAATGAAGCAAATGATGTGATTGGCTCCTTCTGACTTTGTTAATTACAGAGCGTGCACATTTCCCCCCATCTTGGGCAAGGCAAGGCTAATCTTGAGTTGTATTTCCTGTTGTGTGTCTCAGAAGATTAGGAAGCACATAGTGTGCATTAGATATCAAGCTAATTATTTTCTAGACAGTACTAAGAGAGATCTAAAGTTTTCAGTTTTATATCCAAGAATATCCTGCAGGTCTCTGCTACTCAAAATAAATGGCTTCTCCTCCTGGGGCAAATCCTGTTTCTAATTTACTTGTCTGTCCTTCTTTTCTAACCACCACAAGGAAAACCTTTCTCTTTGGTAGACACTAAATAAGAGCTGTAGCTCCCAAGGAAGTTTGCTTAGAGATGAAAGATAAAGAAATGCAAACAATCACATTTCTCCAAAATGGAGACTTAGGCCTCCCTGCAGAAAGGTTTCAGCATTTTGCAGGTGAGCTGCATGCTGACTGCTCATTACCATTGAGTCAAAAACAACATCTGTCATAGTAAAGCTAGGAGGAAATCTCCCTGGCTGCTTATTAGTTTTCCTTTCTCTGCCTCATGTTTAATGATGAGTGATGTCTTTAGACAGTCCGTATTTGTGGGCTGGAAGATATTTGTCCTTTAGGAAGAAGTTTAAGTGTTAAGGACTTTTTTGGTCAAGTTCTGGAAAAGCTTTGTACCTGTGGATTGGCCCCTCCTTAAAGGGGATGTTCCCTACCAGATGCTGTCATCCTGGTGCACTGGACACTGGCTTCCTGAGGAAGAACAGGGGGAAAATGCCCCTACACTACAGTTCAGAAAGGGCAGGAAGGCCCTCAAGGGTATCAGGTATAAAACTAAACATTGATATTAGCTCCAAATCCAGCTTATTCTTTCTTTGGACTCAGCAAAGTAGAAGAGGAAGGCCGGGCATTCACCGGTCAGTACTTGGAATATCGGAACCCCGACACTGAGAGCCTAAAGCAAATCCAGGGCAATATGTAAGAACGATTGTATTGCTTTTACTAGATGCTTATAACAATGCTGTCAAAGAGGTGTCCTTGGCTGCCTCCATCAGAACCACTCAACAAGGTTTGCAAAAATACCTGCTGCTGAATCAGTCTTTGGGGACAGGGCCAGGAAGCAGCATTTTCTGTAAATCTTATGAACCATCTTTTTTCTAAAACACCTTTTTATATAGCATACGCTGTTACATTTTTAGTTATGTAAAATAAACGGCTATAATTTCTGTGTGAGGAAGACATTTTGCAGGATTAGGGTGTGAAACATTTGCAGGATTAGGGTGTGAGAGTACATTTACCTAATTCTTCTCAAAATATTAATTTGCAGTGTTTGAGGCATTTGGGCAGTTTTGTCTTGAGACACGTTTTGTTTTTGTTAGACTTCTTGGGGAAAACAAACTACAAAAAGAAGCTATTTGGTTGTTTGTCTAAGAAGTTGGTAGTACTAAATTGATCTAAAACTAAACTTTAGAAAGCTCGAACAATAAACTTACTAGGCTACCAATTAAATCCTTGAAAGGATCCCCATGAATAGATGAAGCTATTGGTTATTAGACCACCTTGAATCAATAGGATTTATCCATTCTGCTACTAAATAGACATACCTCAGATTATGTAGGCAGTAAACATTATAGCAGCTTCCCTGGTGGCTCAGAAGGCAAAGCATCCGCCTGCAACACAGGAGATGCAGGTTCAATCCCTGGATCGGGAGGATCTGCTGGAGAAGGAAATGGCAACTCACTCTAGTATTCTTGCCTGGAGAATCCCAGGGACAGAGAAACTTGGTAGGCTACAGTCCATAGGGCCACAAAAAATCAGACATGACTGAAATGACTTAGAATGCATGTATGCAAACATCTAAGTAAAAGAGAAAATTCAGATATATAATGATGAATTAGCACTTCTCTTAAATATGGGCTTTCTGATATTTAAATTTACGGGAGTTTGCAGGGGAAGCTTAAGAATGTTAGGTAAGCAAAGAATTTCTAGTGAATTTTGAAAACTATCTTGTCCTCAATTCAATTTGAAAGTTATTATCCATAAAATCATATGTGGCTTAGAGACCACTAACTATATCTTTTATGAGTCAAGGAAATGAAATCATTTGGGAGACCCAATCTACAAAAATTTTATTGACTAATATCATCACTGCACTTTGTATAACATCAGGGCACTTTCTGAGGCAGGCAGATTGCCCAATCCCTTTGCTTAGTATTCTGTAAAAATAAACTTCTTCACCAAAATTTTTTTTAATAGGCAAACATCATAAACTAAAGACAGTTGAATAAAAACATATGACATAATCAAAGCCAGCTGACAAGAGCTATAGCCTCCAGCAACCTACTGCTTGTTCTATAAGCTACCAACAATAGGACTGATTACTTGTACTGATTTCTTTCCCAACCTATAGACACAACTGAAGTTTAAAACACCAGAACAGTGCCAATCAGATCTTAGGAAGAAGTAGGAAATTATAGGGGAGGTTACGTTTTGGATTTTAAGTTAATATAATATATAGATTGAAAAACTGTCCTGTGACTATTAATTATACCATATTTAAGGATACTATATACAATAAATATATACCTTAGGCATATTGTACTTAGACTAAGAGAAATTCGCTTAATAAATATGTATCACCTGTACTGTAGTTTTATCAGCACAAATTGAAGTTGATATGATGTAGAAGAATATCCTCATAAGAGACTTATATAATTATCCAAATTCAATAACCAGAAGAATTGATAGTGAGATGAGGAAAAGGAACCCAGCTTAGCCCATTCTGAAGTCTTTTCAGAGTGGCCTGTTCTAGAATGCACTTATTTGTTTATTGCACATACAGTGGGCAGCTTTTAAAATTTAGGGAAAAGAATTAGCAAACCCATTTGACCACAGACCCATACCTTGTTCTTATTCAATAAACACTATCATTAGTATTGTTAAAATTATATATGTATATTAAAAATAATATATGTATGTATCTGTCTGACCCTGTCTCCTCTTATGTTGGTTCAGAATTTGGAAGAGAAAGATGGAGGTGTATTATTCCCCATCCCATCATGCTATTCTCCATCCTCATGCTAAAATCTGTCGTAATTGAGTTCTGGAAATTTTAGATCTCTGCTCAACTGCTCAAGTATAGACTTTCCCTGACTTAAACATCCTTGCCTCTGGATTCCTGAGATTCTGACAATCTCCACTTCTCTTTGTTCATTTGCTCCTCAGAGCTCCTATAGCGAGATTACCCTTGGACTTTTCCTCTTTTAGACTCCTGAAACACCTGTCCATACAGGCTGCATCTATATTTCCTATTTGAATAACAAATGTCTGGCCTAATAAGCCAAATCTTTTTCACCCTTCTTTCCTAGGTAGGGGTTCCTTCTTGTCAACTTAGAATCATTTTGTCACTCTTTGGTGATAAAACTTTATCTATGTTAACAAAAATCCTTTAACAAAATGTTAAAATTAGGTCCTTACAGTGAGCACTAATCCAGTATGACCGGTGCCCTTATTATAAAGGGAGACATTTAAAGGCAGACATGCACACAGGGAGGGCACCATATGAATATTGAGACAGAGACCATGGCAATGCTTCTGTAAGCCAAAGAACACCAAAGATTGCCAGGAAATCACCAGAGGCTAGGGGAGAGGCCTGAACAGAGTCTTCTCACAGCTCACAGAAGGAACCAACACTGTCAGCATCTTGATCTCAGACTTTTAGCTTCTAAAACTGTGGGACAATATATTTTTTGATTAAGCTATCCAACTTGTGACCCTTTGTTATGGTAACCTTAGCAAACTTATACACGTGGACTTTAAGCCACTTAATTGGATAATTGGTGAATAAAAGCTGTGGTCTTATGTCATTTAGTGAAAGAATTTTTTATATTACTTAATATTTGATGAATCATGGTATCCTAGAGTCAGAAAAGATGTGGAAGAATTTCTCTTTTACCCTATATGTATCCACCAATTCACTCAAATCCATCCAGTGGAAAAAATGTTTTTATTTAATATTTTATAAAAAGGATAACAAAGCCACTGGTTATAAGTCAATCTTGTGCTTGCTATGGCTATGAATGTCCAGTCATTCATTTAGCAAGTATGTATTGAGTGCTCAGTATATTCCAGGCACTGGGCACTGGGGATAGAGCAGGAAACAAGACAGATGCTATCTCTGGTTTCATGAAATATATAGTCAGTCTAGTGAAGGAATCAAACAGTGAGTACACAGATATAAAAATATATTATCACAGCTGTGAAAAATGTTAAGAAAATATTTAGTGTGCTATATGGCTTTTCCAATGGTCATGTATGGATGTGAGAGTTGGACTGTGAAGAAGGCTGAGTGCTGAAGAATTGATGCTTTTGAACTGTGGTGTTGGAAAAGACTCTTGAGAGTCCCTTGGACTGCAAGGAGATCCAACCAGTCCATACTAAAGAAGATCAGCCCTGGGTGTTCTTTGGAAGGAATGATGCTAAAGCTGAAACTCCAGTACTTTGGCCACCTCATGCGAAGAGTTGACTCATTGGAAAAGACTCAGATGCTGGGAGGAATTGGGGGCAGGAGGAAAAGGGGACGACAGAGGATGAGATGGTTGGATGGCATCACCGACTTGATGGACATGAGTTTGAGTAAACTCTGGGAGATGGTGATGGACAGGGAGGCCTGGCGTGCTGCGATTCATGGGGTTGCAAAGAGTTGGACACGACTGAGCGACTGAACTGAACTGATGCAATATAGCAAGAACCTAATTAGGACTTGGTGTCAGGCAAGAGGTCCCTGAGGTTCTGGCATTAAACTTGAGAAAGTTCAGTAGGTGTAGCCAGGTGAAAACAGTCATTCCAGAAAGTGGAGAGTCTTCACAATGTTGAAAGTAGTGAGAAGTGTGATTTTATTTTTAAGAGATATTCTGACTATTAAAATAAAAAAGGATAAAAAGGGTCAAGGATGTAAGTAGGAATAGCAAGTTAGGATGCTGTCAAGGTGTCCAAACACAGATGATGTCCTGCACAAGGATGGTGGGAATGATAACAGAAATAGGATTCTATGAATATTTTGAGGTAGAATCAACATGCGGAGAAGGCAATGGCACCCCACTCCAGTACTCTTGCCTGGAAAATCCCATTGATGGAGGACCCTGGTAGGCTGCAGTCCATGGGGTCACTAAGAGTCAGACACGACCGAGTGACTTCACTTTCACTTTTCACTTTTATGCATTGGAGAAGGAAATGGCAGCCCACTCCAGTGTTCTTGCCTGGAGAATCCCAGGGACGGGGGAGCCTGGTGGGCTGCCGTCTATGGGGTCGCACAGAGTCAGACACGACTGAAGCGACTTAGCAGAATCAACATGATTCAGTGTGAGAGTGAGCAAGAGATAGAAGGAATGCTATCAAAATTCTAGTAGAGGAAGGGTTGATGGAGGGCTCGTTTACTGAAATGGGATAGGTTTTTAAGATAAAAGTTGTACTCCATGTTCTATTTTACTTTGATCTTCACAGAAGCTCTGAAATTTAGAAATTAGTGTCACCTGGTTTATTGATGAAATAGGAAGTTCATAATCTCCTTGAATAATATATCCTCAAATCTTATATTCTTCTAGCTTCATGATTTGTTAAAGACCAAATTCATTTATCCAACATTGAGTGAGCATTTATCTTGTACCAGGTATTCTATAAGAAGGTCTCAGCTGCAACCCTCTAATCAGGGAGACAATATATACAGAGACAGAAATTATAACTCAATGTAGTGACTACAATAGTAGAGATATTCAAGGTATATTTTGGAAACTCAGAGGAGAACACTTACATTAACCTAGAAGAAGAAGTAGGAATGAGAGAAAGTTTCCTTGATTATACCTGAGTTTGGCTTAGATTAGATGATATAGAGACAAGGGATTGAACAACTAGCAAAATTAATAAAATACACAAAGTTCTGTACCTTGGCAAAAAAAAAGATAAGTGCTATCCCATGAAGATTTAAAGAATGCAAGGATTGGAGTTTATTATTTAATGGATGACAAAGGCACATTCCTGGGTTCTCAGTAGAGAAAGAAGATTGCCAAATATCCAATTTTAGACATACCATTCTGTTGTGTTGAAGATGGACTTGAAGATACTAAGACTGGAGAGAGGAAGGTAGACTACATGACTACAAGAGGTGGAAAGATAAGAGTCTCAGTTAGGTTGATAATTGTTCATATGCAGAGGTGCAAATGTAATGGAATCTAATTAAAAGGCAAAATTGGCAGGAAATGTTAATGCACAGATGTGTTAAATTTGAAGATCAAGGAAGAAGAACACAGATGTCCAGCTCAGATAGATAGGTGGCAGTTAAAGGAAGAGCCAAATAGGGAAGAAAACAGTTTTTAAGATCAGACTTTTTGAGACTAAGTTTCTAGATGAGATGAAACTAAAAATAGATCCGAAGACTTCTCAGATTACTGTTTTTTTCCTTAAAGAATAGCCTATAAAATAGCCACTTGTCCATTTTTAAGGCACAGTCAAGACTTGTAGTGAATAAGAAAGAATGTCTTTATCGCTCTCTTTTTTTTTTTATTCCTATGAGAGCAGGCAGATCAATAAAATTCTGTAGGTGGTTAAAATTTTGACCCTTCTGTGTAAGATTGAGGAATTTCATTGTACATGATTCATTAACAAAGTTACAAAGTTGATATGTAACAAGAACAGTCTTTATCAGTGAAAGAAAAGATTCTAGAGGAAAACAGATGTTTTCTTAGTTCTTTTCCCAACCAGAAAATTCTTTGGGTGTCCAACCACTTAATCCTGCCAGGAAACAAAGATCTTTTTTTCTTTACAATAATGGATCACATGCCGAGTTAATTCCTTGGTGCAGAAGAGCTTTGTTTTCATAAGATTCTTGAGAATAGACCACAACTCAAAGACAGAGGGTCTGAAGACCAGATAAATTTGTAGAATTTTGTCAGAGAAGAAAGAGTTGCTATAAATCTTATGATGGGTAAACATAAGTGAAAAAATTTTAAATGGTATATTCCAAGGATAATTCTTTCTGTGCAATTACTGTCCAATACAACCAAAATGTTAATAGAAAAATATAAAATACAACTTTAAAAAACAGCAAGTTTCTAGAAAGTATTGAATGCAACTTAAAATAGAATACTTTGTGAGTTTTATATACAAGGCATATAAATGTTTTCATAAAGCAGAGTGCTTTGAAAAAACTCCACCCTATGTAAAATTGATTTACATAAAAATATTAAAATTGGAATATGATTCTAGAATCTAGAAAATGAAATATTTTCTAAATATATTAATAGCAAGAACCTACTGTTTTAAATCCCTGCAACATTAATTAAATAGGTTTAAAAGATGCCCTAGGTTTGCCAAAAGGGAAGTGATTGAAATTTCTTTCTGTTCCACCAAGATCCAAGGATGTACACTGAGACTCATTCTAAGTCACTATTGACTGATGCTGTATGTGTTAGTCACTCGGTCATCATCGACTATTTGTGAATGTAGCCTGCCAGTCTCTTCTGTCCATGGAATTCTCCAAGCAAGAATACTGGAGTGGGTTGGCATTCCCTTTTCCAGGGGATCTTCCCGAACCAAGAATCAAACCCTGGTCTCCAGCGTTGCAGGCAGATTCTTTACCATCTGAGCCACCAGGGAAGCCCAATTTACAAGTTCTAGTCATTATTTCCACATAAATGGAAAACTGCTTGTTAAGAAAAAAGTCCAGTGTCTAAATATTTCCCAAGAGTAATATTCCACTAACAGACATGAATAATGGCACTGACCACTTGTATTTATAGCTTCGGTGATCAAGCCACAGTGTACAGCTACATTACTACTCTTCAGTCCTTGAAAGGTCACTACCAAGAAGAAATTTACACTGCATCAAAGACATGCTATACAAAGGACTTAGCAACAAGGCCATGCGCAGTTGCTATACAGAAACGATTTGTTAGCTTCTAGTTGTATTTCTGGAAAGAACTAAATTCATTGTCACAGTTTTGTTGTTTGCTATTTTTTTAATTTTTTTGTCATTGTTTTATTTTGCATATGTGTGCTTTTATTTTAAGAAAGATTAGGACATCTTGAGAGTCCCTTGGACTGCAAGGAGATCCAGCCAGTCCATTCTGAAGGAGATCAGCCCTGGGATTTCTTTGGAAGGAATGATGCTAAAGTTGAAACTCCAGTACTTTGGCCACCTCACGCGAAGAGTTGACTCATTGGAAAATACTCTGATGCTGGAAGGGATTGGGGGCAGGAGGAAAAGGGGACGACAGAGGATGAGATGGCTGGATGGCATCATTGACTCAATGGATGTGAGTTTGAGTGAACTCCAGGAGTTGGTGATGGACAGGGAGGTCTGGCATGCTGTGATTCATGAGGTTGCAAAGAGTCGGACACGACTGAGCAACTCAACTGAACTGAACTGAGGACATCGTCTCCTCAAAGGACAGATTATCTGCTCATATTGCCATTTCTTTTGCTACCCCAAATAAAGTAACAGTCTTCTCCCAATAACTAATGAATAGTGATTAAGCCTCTTGTTTTTGCCTGCACATTAAGATCAGCTATGGAACTGGCAGTTTTCCTAAGATCTATAATAGTAATGCTAGTTTATATGGGCAGCACCTTTCATCACTTGATTTCAAATTGTATTAGGTTTGGTGAGCTTTGATATTAAAAAATTACTTAACTAAGTTTTAACCCTAGAATTTCATTTTTCTCTATAGTTTTTAGTATCTTATCAGAACTTTTGTATAAACAAAGATGTATCCTATGTTTTGGTCAGTCCAATAACAGTATAGGATTCCCTAGTAGCTCAGATGGTAAAGGTTCCGCTTGCAATGCAGGAGACCTGGGTTTGATCCCTAGGTTGGGAAGATCCCCTGGAGAAGGAAATGGCACCCCACTCCAGGATTCTTGCCTGGAGATTTCCACAGACACAGGAGGTTAACACACAATAACAGTATAGTAGTATGCTGTTAAATGCTATACATTTCTCTTTTGCAAGTACTGACTTACTGATTATATTTGGTGATGATAAAAATCAATTCACTGTGGATGTGTGGTATTTATTTGTTAAATCTAAATAAATTGAAAATTTTAAAAAGGGGAAAACTACAGGTTAGTTTATGAAATAGTTGACACTATTATGAAACTTTCCTTTTAAAACAAATTATATTTATGACCAAAATCTAATCTTAATTATTTCTAATAAATAATAATACTTGTATAGTATGAATGAAGGGGCCATATGAAAATTGATATATTGACAACATTGGCTTGAGGGAAACATACTTTTGAGTTTTTACGTGTCTTTTCTGAATTTTCCTTGAACTTTAGCTTAAAGTTCCTGTTACCTTCCTCTCCTATACAATTGTTTCTATTTCTAAAGTGTCTAATAAAGGCTAATGAGAAGTCTTATGCTTTGAGCAAAAATTCAAACTATTTTACAAGTTCAAATAATTAATGTGAAACTGAATTGAGAGAGGCAAATCTATTTTGCATAAATCTTTAAGTTGATACTACTCTGAGAAACAAGCAGCACCCCTTCACTCTTTAAGCCCCAGACAAAGCGTGCACACATCACATCATTGCAACCCTGAGACCTTAGGGTTGAGAAAAGCATCAACACCAGGGAACACTGGCAATATTGCAATTTGCAAAGTTTGTCTGTTGAACTTGTGCATTGAAGGTATGATTAGAAATTCATGGTGCTACCTAAAGGTACTGAGCAATTTGAGTCTAAGGAAAAAGGTGTGAAGGAAACCCCATCTTTCAGTTTGGGGTCTAGGAAGAGTGATCAAGAGGATGCCAAGAGTCCAGTTTGCTCAAGCCAAGAAAAGCAGTGTTGCTGAGATGAAAACTGAATTACATTTAGAGTCATGTGCATTTTACACTTCACTTTCCATCTAAAAAGAGGGAAAGGAACAGTGGATATGTTTTCTTTAAACTAAAAAACTTACAAAAAAAAAAAAAAAGCTTTGGTGTTTCCAGGAAAAGATCTTTTTTCCTTGGGATGACAGTGCTCTGCAACAAGAGGCCACTGCAGCGAGAAGCATGTGCACCCCAACGAAAAGTCTGCTCCCTGCAACTAGAGAAAGCCTGTGCAGAAAGCAATGAAGACCCAGCACAGTCAAAAAAAAATAAGTAAATCTTAAAAAAAAAAAAAAAAAAAAAAACACCTTGTCATATGCTAGTATCCCTCAAATAGAGACCATAAAACTCCCTTTCCTCCAGCAAGTACAGAGGTTTACTTTGACAAGGAATACTCCTCTGTACCAGACTCCAAAGGCATAGCAACTGATCTCAGAAAGACAAAGAGCTTGTTAGGAAAGGAATGCTTGAGATAGCCTAGGGTGGAATTCCAGTACCACCGTTTGTCTCAACAGATAAAAGGAAAGGAGTTTCAACTGTAGAAACTTTGGGAAACTCCAGATTTGCCTAGGGATTTCCAAAGTCCGCCCAACAAAACCTTGGGTTTCTGTATCGACCCCTTTTTATCTTGAGTGCAATCCCCTCCCTCTTAAGGTACAGTCTTTCCTTATATCCTGTGAACTTAAATTTAATGACAAAAAGACCCTAGCAAGAGGGAAACAAAAAGAATGGTTTGGGCCTTGAATTTTCTAGCCTATTCAACACAGGTTTTACCCAGCTTTGGAGCAGCAAGAAGTCACCTTTTGACAAAGTGTAGATGTACTATTTGTCCCTAAAGTAGTTTTACAAAAGCAAGTCCACCTAATAAGTTCTTGGTGTGTCACTTGGTTTTCTGTGGTAAAAAGTGAGGTTAAAATTACTGTAATCAAGAGTTCAACCATTTACTCAAATTCTTTCTGTCTGGGAAATGTTAGGGTGAAGAATAGTCTCCTAGGAAGATTCTGATTCCAGAAATCTTTCTGCTGCTTTTGATAAAGAAGGATGAGGTTGCTCTTCTTTGATGTAATTTGTATTAGTGGCTCTTTTCTCTGCAGCTGGGGAGGATGAGGAAATAGAGGCTATATACATGCGAATAATGGAGAAAACAAAGGAAAACCCTACATATCCTAGAGTTTGATTGTAATGCATTTCTGTCCTTTGATTTCAGTAGCTCTATAGTTTGCTGGGGCTGCTACACAAATTACTACAAGTTAGGTAGCTTCAACAACAGAAATGTACACACTTCTGAAGGCTAGACATCTGAGCTCAAAGTGTGGTCAGTGTTGGTTCCCCTTGAGGGCTCTGAGGGACAGTCTACTCTGTGTCTCTCTCTGGGCCTCTGGTGTTGCTTGGTTTCCAGATGGTGCTTTCCTGTGACTTCACATTCTCTTCTCCATGTCAGATCACATTCAGGTACTGGAGGTTAGGACTGCAACATCTTTTGGAGGGATACAAGTCAACCAGTAACAGGAGTACAGAGATTTTTATTTTACTTTATGCTAATACAAGTGTTAAAAATATAAACAAAATAAGATTCACAAAAGAGAAAATGAACCGAGAAAATAAAGTGAAAGTGAAAGTCACACAGTTCGGTTCAGTCGCTCAGTCGTGTCCAACTCTTTGCGACCCCATGAATCACAGCACGCCAGGCCTCCCCGTACATCACCAACTCCCGGAGTTTACTCAAACTCATGTCCATTGAGTCAGTGATGCCATCCAGCCATCTCATCCTCTGTCGACTCAGTCATGTCCAGCTCTTTGCAACCCCATGGATCATCCAGTCCATGGAATTCTCTAGGCCAGAATACTGAAATGGGTGGCCGTTCCCTTCTCCAGGGTACCTTCCCATCCCAGGGATTGAACCCAGGTCTCCTGCATTGCAGGCAGATTCTTCACCAACTGAGCCACAGGGAAGCCCAAATGAACCGAGTCCACCATTGAAATGCCCCATACTGTGTTTTAACAGTCCTAGGTAGTTAAAGGGTATGGGCCTTTTTATAAGAAGTTCCAAGTGAGAACAAAAAAGCTAAACTAAGACTTCCTGGAAATCAAACTCATTCAAAGTAGGGATTGCTGCTTTCTGACGCAAAAGAGAATATAGCGTCTATTTCCATCACAGAAGATTGTTCAACCTGTTTGCTTTGGCCTTGAGGAAGAGAGCCAGATATTGAGAAAGAATAACATTTGGGAGGGAGTTACTGTTATCTCTCTATCTTAAGGAAACTAAAGACAAACTAAAGTTGAATTGACTTCTTGGCCTTCATGACTCAGAGGCTTTTGACTTGGAGAGGCTGTGTAATTTGGAGGGCCCAATGTAATATGAAAGTTTTATTAAAAATCTGGGAAGAGTTTCAAGATGGTGACAGCAGAGCATTACACCAAGCACAGGGCCATGTAAACATGAGCACTCTGTGACTGCATATTGTCCACGCCCATGAAGCCCATCCTGTTTCCTGCTCTGGGGCATAGGTGTATCTGGTGGGTGTAACCTGGGATGGTCTTGTCTGCAATAGCCAAGTTTCCAAGACTGGGCCAACTCTATTGGTTCATGGTGGCTACCTGGAACATTGAGTTTGAATGCCTAGAAAGCTGAAACACACACCATAATTGACTAGCAATATCCACCATGAGCATAGGATATGCTGTGTCATCCCTAGACATGATATCTGACTTTTGGAAGGATATACTTTTAAATCTGCTTTATTGAGGTATAAATTACATACAATACATAATACATTTTAAAGGTATAAGTGAAAGTCGCTCAGTCATGTTTGACTCTGTGACCCCATGGACTATACAGTTCATGGAATTCTCCAGGCCAGAATACTGGAGTGGGTAGTCTATCCTTTCTCCAGGGGATCTTCTTGACCTAGGAATCAAACCAAGGTCTCCTGCATTGCAGGTGGATTCTTTACCAACTGAGCTATAGGGGAAGCCTCTAAAGGTATAGTTCTCTTATATTTCACAAGTGTACTTTTCTATAATTACCAACCCATTCAAGATAGAATATTTTTATCTTCCTAGAAAAGTTCCTCACCCCCTTTATAATCAGTCTTTCTCTTCCCCCAAATGACCTCTCATCCACTCTCTAATGACCACTGCCCTGTTTTTCATCATTTTTCAATGATTTTGCCTGGTATAGAATATCATAAAAGCAATCATATAATCTGTACTGTTTAGTGTATAGTTCCTTTCACTCAGCATAGTAACTGTGAGATTTATCCATGTTGTGGCCTGAATTAGTAGTTCATTTTACTTTATTGCTTAATAGAATTTATTGTTAGAATATACCAGAATTTATCCATTCATGAGTTGTTATACATTTGGTTTATTTCTAGTTTGAGGTTATTATGGATACAGCTGGTATGAACATAAGTACACACATCTTTTTATTAATGTATATCTCCTGTTCTCATGGATTAATATCAAATAGGAGAACTGCTGGGTAAGTGCATGTTTTAACTTTATGAGAAATAGTGGTTGCACCATTTTATACTCCTGCCAGTAGTGTGTAAATGTTCTAGATGCTTTGACAACAAAGAATACTGATGGTATTTTCAATATTACCCTTTCTGTTGGGTGTGTAGTGTGGCATCTTATCGTAGTTTGAATTCCCTGGTGACTAATTATATGGAGAATTTTTTTTCATGTTCTCATTGAACATTTATTATAAAATATCTGTCTGTTCAAATCTTTTACCTAATTTTTTAATGTACTATTTTAGTTTTCAGTTCACTGCAAAACAGCATCAGTTCAGTTCAGTCACTCAGTCATGTCCAGCTCTTTCCAACCCCATGAACAGCAGCACGCCAGGCCTGCCTGTCCATCACCAACTCCCAGAGTCCACCCAAACTCAAGTCCATCGAGTCGGTGATGCCTTCCCACCATCTCATCCTCTGTCGTCCCCTTTTCCTCCTGCCCTCAATCTTTCCCAGGGTCTTTTCAAATGAGTCAGCTCTTCGCATCAGGTGGCCAAAGTATTGGAGTTTCAGCTTCAACATCAGCCCTTCCAATGAACACCCAGGACTGATCTCCTTTAGGATGGACTGACTGGATCTCCTTGCAGTCCAAGGGAGCAAAACAGCATAATGTTGCCTTATACCATCTCCCCCAATGCACACTGTCTCCCTTCCCATCAACATTCCACAACAGGGTGGTACATTTGTTACAATCAATGAACTAATGCTATCATTATCAACCAAAATCTATAGTTTAAATTTCACTTTTGATATTCTGTGGGTTCTGCCTTGCTCTATGTTTGACAAATGTATAATGAGAAATCCACCATTAAAGTATCATAGATATTAGTTACACTGCCCTAAAAATCCCTAGTGCTCCATCTTTTCATCCTTTCCTCCTCCCTCCTCCAAACTCCTGGCAACCACTGTTCATTTTAATGTCTCCATAGTTCTGTCCATTTCCAGAATGTCATATAGTTGGAAACATACAGTAAGTAGCCGTTTCTGATTGGCTTCTTTCACTTAGTAATATGCATTTGTTTCCTCCATGTCATTTCATGGCTTGACAGCTTATTTCTTCTTAGGACTGAATTATATTTCATTATATAGATGTACCATGCTTTGGTACAATTTGAAGGATACTTTGGCCACCTCATGTGAAGAGTTGAAAAGACCCTGATGGTGGGAGGGATTGGGGGCAGGAGGAGAAGGGGATGACAGAGGATGAGATGGATGGATGGCATCACCGACTCGATGGACATGAGTTTGAGTAGGCTCCGGGAGTTGGTGATGGACAGGGAGGCCTGGCGTGCTGTGATTCAAGGGGTCGCAAAGAGTGGGACATAACTGAGCGACTGAACTGAAGAATATCTTGAAGATGTTCTATCGAAGAACATCTTGGCTGCTTCCACCTTTTGGAAATTATGAATAATCCTGTTATAAACATCCATGTGCATAAGTTTTCAGTTCATTTGGTTTTTATTCACTTAAAAAATTGCATTGTTTTTTTTCCTCAGTTTTACCTAGAAAGAAATGTTTAACTTGAAAGCTTTTCTTTCTTATTAACCTTGGTAAGGAAAATCAGATCAGATCAGATCAGTCGCTCAGTAAGGAAAATAGTAATTACTAAAAATAAAATTTAATGAATAATTTATGCTTTAAAAATTTCTCTAAAGTATCAAAAAATTCTAATTGGAACTAACAAAGTAATGATGGCAGCTAGGTATACAATATTCTACTAATAGGATCCTTTCAGACTCCTGGTGAAATGTGACAAATCCCCTTTCCATACTGTATAGCTTAAAGTACAATTTCTACTTACTAACCTTTGTAGACTCCATATAGAATTTTTAAAATGAAAAGCTCATGTACTTTGAGTAAAATTATTGCTGCACTATGGATGGAGGAGCCTGATAGGCTGCAGACCATGGGGTTGCTAAGAGTTGGACATGACTGAGCGACTTCACTTTCACTTTTCACTTTCATGCATTGGAGAAGGAAATGGCAACCCAATCCAGTGTTCTTGCCTGGAGAATCCCAGGGACGGGGAAGCCTGGTAGGCTGCGGTCTATGGGGTCGCACAGAGTCGGACACGACTGAAGCGACTTAGCAGCAGTAGCAGCATGGGGATCAGTCAGTCAAAGCAGAGACTGGCCTTGGCATGAGAGCAGATTGCTGGAGGACCCCTACGCTTCTAGTTGTTACCCCTCTAGATCCTAGATTAGATTGGTGTATTATTTAATTATTTCTGTGTAGCTATTATGAATTATATAGACTCATAAATGGAGAAGGAAATGGCAACCCACTCCAATATTCTTCCCTGAGAAATCCCATGGTCAGAGGAACCTGGTGGGCAACAGTCCATGGGGTTGCAAAGAGTCAGACACAACTGAGCATGCACACACATACTCATAAGTGTGCAATAAATCTTCCTGTGTAAGAAACTATCTCAAAATCAATTGGTTTAAAATAGTAACTGTCTATTTAGCTCATAAATCTTAGGGTCAGTTGTTTGGGTTAGGCTTAGCTGGATGGTCTTCTGCACTTAGCTGGGCTGCCTCCTGTCTTTGGTCAACTGCCAATCAGCTTAATCTGAGATGCCCTGAACTGAGATAGTTCTTCTCTATTTTGGGCTTCCCAGGTGGTGCTAGTGGTAAAGAACATGCATGCCAATGCGGGTAGACTTAATAGACATGAGTTTGATCCCTGGGTTGGGATGATTCCCTGGAGGAGGGCACGGGAACCTACTCCAGTATTCTTGCCTGGAGAATCCCATGGGCAGAGGAGCCTGGTAGGTTACGGTGCCTAGGATCACAAATAGTTGGACACAACTGAAGCGATTGAGCACACACGTCCCTTACACTTGGTTTCTCATCCTTCTCCAGTGTATGTTGGACCTATCCTTATGACTACAGAGCATGTTTCTGGAAGACAGAGTAGATGTGCATAAGACTTGTTTAGGCCTAGGTTTATAATTTGTCTAGCATCATTTATATTGTATTCTATCGGTGAAACGAGGTGTTAAGGTCAGCCCAGATTCAGGAAGAGAAAAAAAAAGAAAGAAATAGACTTTACCTCTTGTTGGGAAGAACCATAAGTCAGATTACAAAAGAATGTGGATGAACAGAAAAAAGTTAACATGACCATTTTTGCAAACAATCTACTATAATGTTGAATTCAGTGGGGAAAGGGCCCAAGAGAGGTTCTGTGTCACCTCAGGTTCTAGGAGGGTGAGGGGAGTTTGAAGCAGTAACTCTTTACCAACTTTTGTGCAAATATTTCAGTATTTTAACAAGCAGTGTAGCCACATGGTAAGCACAGGCCAGATAATAGCTTTAAAAAGAACATTACAAGTTGTGTTTTTAAAAATGAAAATACAGTCAGGGAACCATCTGCATTATGTCTACTTTCTGGACTACTTACATCGAGAGAAATCTTAACAATTGGAGTAGTGATACCTAAATTATTTAACTTCAGTCATGGGTCCTAAGAGAAAACCACCAACCTTTTCAAGGTTAATATTGCAAAGGAAAATGATGAACATAGCTAATATTATGTTATTCCAGAAAATGAAATATTTCATCTAGTTTATATAATCTACCTGCCACTGGAAATATGGAGCATGAGTGGAAACCATACAATTTGATCAACATAGTTTACTTACTACTTTTTTTTTAGGTTTAGAATAAGTTTTAACATTTTTTTATTTTTAATTGGAGGATAATTGCTTTATAATATTGTATTGGTTTCTGCCATAAAACAATATGAATCAGCCATAAGTATATATATATATATATCCTCTCCCTCTTATCCAACTCATAGTTCTGTTTCTTTTAGACAACACAAAACCATCTGCTCTCAAATAAAAAACAACTTTAATCCTGTAACTATATTGGGGTTTTGACTCCAAAATATCATTCTTCCAGCAAGTAACATAGTAATAGAATTCTTCCAGACTCCTGCTGAAATGTGCCATCTTCTTTCCACGCTGTAGAGCCTCAAGCATAATTTCTACTTACTAGATTTATAGTTTCAATGTATAAGTCCTAATGAAAGTATCACTGAAGTCACTTCCTTCCTCCACAGCTCACCTGCACAGGACTCCCCAGCCATCACAATGCTAGACCTGTGTGTGGACTGAGGGAGACCTAGGACTGAGCAGGCCAACAGTTTTATAGCAATAGAGGCCAAAGGCTTCCCTGGTGGCTCAGCACTAAAGAATCCACCTGCAAACACAGGAGACACCGGTTCGATCTCTGGGTTAGGATGATTCCCTGGAGAGGGGAATGGCAACCCACTCTGGTATTCTTGCCTGGGAAGTTCCCTGGCCAGAAAAGCCTGGCAGGCTACATGGGGTCACAAAAGAATGGGACATGACTTAGCAACTAAACAACAATAACAGTAATAGAGGGCAGTAATTTTCTCCTCCAGTCACTAAACCATCATTTGTTCATAGGACTAGAACTCTGAAAGTAAAAAACTCGTAAGTCTAGCTTTTGGGTTTGAATTTCTGATGCACACTCACCACTTTCCATAATGCTCTACATACAGCAGTGATTAAGCCAGTAGTGATTAAGCCAGACCAGTGCTTCTCAGGTGGTGCTAGTGGTAAAGAATCCGCCTGCCAGTGGAGGAAACATAAGACATGAGGGTTTGATCCCTGGGTGGGGAAGATCCCCTGGAGGAGGGCATGGCAACCCACTTCAGTATTCTTGCCTGGAGAATCCCATGGACAGAGGAGCCTGGCGGGCTACAGCCCATAGGGTCACAAAGAGTCAGACACGACTGAAGTGCCTTAGCATGCACACACCTAAGCACATATCAGACTGGTCATATCTACAGTCATGTCCACAGCAGGAACCTGGCCCACCTGCACAATACAACACCACAATTAGATTCAGTGTCCCTTAACTCTTACGTTGGAAATCAGCAGATGAAGATAGTCACGTGGCACAAGTGGCTAAGTGCCAAAGGATGTCTTATACTTTGAATTAATTCAACAGATAAACCCTATTAGGTTACAGCCAGAGAAGCAGGATTTAAACTATGCTTTAAATAGTTTATAAGATATTAGGCTGCAGGCAGCACGCATACACACACACACTCTTGCTCACGTATACACAGCAAAGGCAAAGGAAATTATGAGCCACCACATGGTCAGTAATATTTCCTGTGGCCAGTCCAGAAAGATGAGTGAACAGATCTCAGGGAAACTGCAATGTTTGACCTCACCAAAATTGAGGAATAAGCCATGTATGCATGCCACTGCTGATCATTTTTCTCAGATGAAAGGCCCATGGTCAAAGTTCCTGTGAGAGGGAATCAAGGGGCACCCCTCCTTGGCCCTGCTCCTGTGGGGACCTCACTTGCAGGGATGTGGCTGAGGTGAGGTGAATCCTCAGGAGTGTGAAGCCCTATGTTCCAGAGTCAGAGGTCTCACTGTGTCAAGGACTCAGTGAAATTTCTAGTCCCTCAGTATTGATTCCAAGTGAAAACAGCAACTGGGACATTCCACTCCCATCAAAATTCCTGAGCGTATTTTCTCGTATAAGAAAATTTTACATTAATACAAAATTTTACATTTAGGACTTTAAAATTATCATAAAGGAACTTGAAGTAGAGGGAGTGGATTTGGATATCATCATGTTTACAAAAATGCTAGTGAAATGAATTTACTCGTTACAGCTGGGAAACAATCTTATTGAGTTCCTGTTATGTACACAGGATTATGCTAGAGTCTTTACATGCATTGTCTTGTTTAATATATTTACTAGAGTCTAAGGAAATTGGTAAGGTCTTCCCTGTAGCTCAGACTTCCACGGTGGCTCAGGCGGTAAAGTGTCTGCTTACAACGTGGGAGACCTGGGTTTGACCCCTGGGTCGGGAAGATCCTCTGGAGAAGGAAATGGCAACTCAGTCCAATACTCTTGCCTGGAAAATCCCATAGACAGAGGACCCTGGTAGGCTACCGTCCATGGGGTCGTAAAGATTCAGACATGACTGAGCAACTTCACTTTCACTTCCACTTTTCCCTGTAGCTCAAATGGTAAAGACTCTGCCTGCAACACAGGAGACCTGGGTTCGATCCCTGGGTCAGGAAGATCCTCTGGGCAAGGGAACTGGCAGTCCACTCCAGTATTCTTGCCTGGAGAATGCCATGGATAGAGGAGCCTGGCGGGCTACAGTCCGTGGGATCACAGAGTCAGACACGACTGAGCAACTAACTACTACTACTACTATGGAAATTGGTACTATTGTCCCAAATGTTAAATAAAAGGACAGAAACCTCAGGTTAAATACTGATAGACTGTTTTGACTATATAGCTAATAAGTAGCAGGGTGAAGCTATTCCCACATCTTCATGTTCCTGCAAGCATTCACTCTCCGTTGTCCCTTGGTGTTCACTGCAGGGCGGTCCAAGGCAGAGATAAGTGATTCTGAATTCATTCCATTCCACAAAATGTCTCTCTACATTTTCCACCTACCAAAAGCCAGTCTCAAAAGATCATCTGAGCAACAAGAATTTTCATTTGTTCCTGATAGGAAGACAAATGATACAGTGACTTTGAAGACATTTTGACAGTTTCTGATGGAATGGAACACACTCACACCATGTGATCCAACATTTTTACTGCTTGACATTCACCCAAATAAATTGATAACTGAGGTCCACACAAAAACCTGTGTATGCATGCCTATAGCAGCTTTATTCATAGTTGCCCAAATGTGGAAGCAATGAAGATGCCCATCATTAGGTGAATAGATAAACTGTGGTATGTCCAGGTCATGGAATGTTATTCAGTAATAAAAAAGAAATAAGTTCTCAAGCGATGAAAAGACACAAAGGAAACTTAAATGTATATTGTTAAGTGAAAGACAGTCTGAAAAGGCTACATTCCAACTATGACATTCTTGGGAAAGTAAAACTATAGAGACAAGACAAAGTCCAGTGGCTGTCTGGCTTTGGCATATGGGGGGATGGGTGGAGGGATGAGGCAGGTGAAGCAATAGAGATTTTTAAGGCAATGAAGCTAGTCTGTATGACTCCAAAATGGTACATACATGACATTATATACATATGATGTACATATGTTTCAAAACATGAAATGTGCAAACAGAAGAGTGAATCAATGTGAACTATGAACTCTAATAACTAATAATTTAAGTATCAATATTGGCTCAATTACAACAAATGTACCATGCTGATATAAGATATCAACAGTAGGGGAAACTGGGGAGAGGGTACGTTGTGACTGGGGGGTTGATAAATGGGAACTCTATATGTTCCAGTTTTTTCTTATAAACCTGAAACTGCTCAAAAAATTTTTTATTAATTCTGAAAATAAGCATCTTCAAACTACAGGTATTTTTTAAAGGCCTCTTATGTGTTAGAATCTGTTGTTCATGCCAGAGACTCCTGATTATATCACTGTTCCCAAGTATATAAAATATAATGGGGAAGATTATGTACACCCATCAGACTATCAAGTGATAAACCAAGGATTCACACAGTTAAGTGCAAAGGTAAATAGAATAGATGCAAAATGCCATGACCTTTCAGAAAAGAAAACATTCAGCATGTGGTTAAGAAGGTAAATTTAACTCTCTCCTTAATACTAACTCCAGAAGGAAAGGGAGGGTGGAGACTGTCAGGCTGTGGATGAAGATATAGGAGGTGAAGAAAGCACTGTCAATAGTAGGAGAAACCCCAGAAATGGAGGTTCACAGAATCTGAAGCAGAGAAAGAAAATTCTGATTGTGGAGTTTCCAGTGGGAAGTGGTATTTTTGGGGGATGTGGGGATCTTCCTAATCACTACATTTCTGAACTCCTTTTTCCCCCTTGACTCTGAAGCTGCTTCTGTTATTCTAGTTTATTCCTGGAAAGAGTCACCAATTCACAAAAATGAAAACCAAGGCTTTCATAGGCATTGCTTCTGGGAACACCAGCCTTGCTCCCTGACACAGGCATTGCCTGCTGAAGCTGAGGGCAAGTGGCATGAAGGGAGCACTATATACTTGCATCTTGGTGTGTTTCTTTGGTCCTCAAAGCCCACCTCACCCTCACCCTCCCGAGAAGCCATGGAGAGAGAGGGAAAGAGCAAGAGATGGAGTAAACACTTGAGTGAGACTCAAACAACAACAAAAAAATCACAAACAGGTTCTTTTTAATACTAGTCTAGACGAGGTTTTGCAATGTTGCAGGTTGCTAATTGCAGTAATAACTGCCTGAGAACAATTAAGTAGACACCAAACATTTCTATCAGGTGAATGCATTGTCCTATTAATAAATAGCCATGAAGGTAACCTGGAAAAACCTCTTTGACCGGTTCCATCCTACGGCCCAAGCCTGGTTTGTTCCCATACATTCTGGCTGTATGAAGCAACCGGAGCCAAAGTGGTCCCTTGGGTCTCTGAAGGTCTGCAGAGGTGGGTTTTGCAGCTGCTTGCTGCACTGACTTGTGTCTGGTCACTGATTAAAGACAATAGCTGTGAATCAGTGTGTAAGGCATGGTACCCATTACTCATCAACAGATGACCTGAATTTGCCTTCTGGAAATCCTCTTTTCCCCCAGCTTTGTTACTTGCAAACTGACGCTCTAAATAGCTTTTCTCAGGGGAAGCAATTTCTTTTTAATCTTAAGATCAAAGCCCTGATTTGATTTCTTATTTTTAAAATAATCACTTTCATATCCTAAACCATCTCTTTATCTACAATAATCCACAATAGCTGTCCAGCTGCTCAGCATCTTTCCTTTTGACTCTTCCATGGTGGATACATTATTTCAGGAAGGCTTCCTTCAAGCTGGGTCTTCTTGCCCCTCAATCCTTGCATTCCCATCATCACCCCTTAGAATGGTAAGGCTTCCTGTCAGTCAACGCACTTCTTGCTCCCAGTGGGACTGAGTCAGTGCAGCCCTGAGAGGAAGCTTGAAGGAGGCTGTTAGAATCTATTCATAGATGAAAGCCACGTTCCTGCCACAGCGAGAGGTTGCTAATGACGCATGTATACACCGGGAGTGGCACAGTGGAGGAGGAAACTGGAGGAGGAGGAGGGTGTGCAGAAAGGGGGTGGACATAGGATCCAAGAACTATGACAAAGCTTGATATAGGTTCTGTCACCTTTTGGTGAAGACAGAATTCCAAGGATATAACTTGCTAGCACTAGCTGCCCTGACACTGATTCCATGTCCTTTGTCAGAATTCCCATGTGGAGTAGCCGTTCCTGCACACATACACACACCCCATGAGGCTGCTCAGCTTCATGACACCTGCAGGATTTCTGCCAAACTGCTGAGGACCCCTGGAATGAGGGCTGAGGAAAAGAGGAGGGTGGGGAAGGTGTAGAGGGGAAGACAGTCCTTCATGTCTCAACCATTCAATGGTGATACACTATGTACCAGGCTCTGTTCTAGGTCTGAAGAGATATAACAGTCTGTGTCCTGAAAGAAATTGTAGCATATTAGACTTTGGAGAGTTGTCCAAGATGAATGACAAAAACAAAATCCCTCAAAATGTTACTGGGGTTACATGGAAGAAAGATCAAAGACTTTAGGGCTGTTTGCCACACAGGACTAACTTATCCTGAATAATGCAATATGCAAGAAAATAGTCCATGGAGTTCATGAAAAGGCAGATTCTCTATTATGCCATCCATGAACCATTTATCCAGAATCTTCTAGTCCCCAGAACTATGTTAGCTGTTGGTATATGACAGAAGCCAACCATCTTGTCCTCTTTTCAGAAACTCAAAGAGCAATGAAGAAGCATCTGAGGATGTGGAGAATGCTATGGACTGAGTAGATGATTTTGCTCCACAAAAAGTCCTGTTTTCTTAAAAGTGAAAGATAAGGAGTTTCCTTTACTGGGATCTTATTATCTTATAAGAAAGCATGTCAAGGACTCAGGAAGTCAAAGTAGCAGACAGCCCACTGACCTTGATCAAGTTGGGTTTTAGTCATAATTCCACCATGATTAGGTTGTATTCAGGGGACTCATTGTCTTCCTCTGGAAATTAGATTTGATAACCTCATAATATGTCTCCCAAATTCAAAAGCTAATTATACTAAGATTCTCAATGCCCCCCACCCCCAAATAACTCTTTAATATGCTATTGAAAGGTAATATAATCCCTACTTGTACTTTTCCGTCACATTGGTGGCCTCTTCTTCAACTCCCACCCCAGTCCTGATTCCCCACCCTTCTTATTGCTCATTTTCCTAACATGTCAGGTTCTGTTGAGGAAGTTGTCCTCTCTTAACTCATGTTAAAACTTGAAGAGGGAATATAATGTGGAATAGAATGGGGAAGTGTCAGGTGTAGAAAGAAGACTCTTTCCTTCCAACTTCCTGTGATTTTGAGAAAGTCAGTTTACTTCTGTGGGCTTCAGTTTCCCCTACCTGTGGTTCCCCCACACCCATCCTATGTGCCCACACACACACCACTATGTGTTAGAAACACACGTGCTATGAGCAAGAAATAAACCTGCCAGGTTCGGGAATTAGCTGAAAATGCCTCACATCTATCTTGACAAATGCAAGGTTCAGAAAGAAAGCTTAGAGGGTTTATTAAAATGCAGATTCTCATCCCCATGCTGACTGAATTAGAATTTCAGATGGTAGGGATTTGGCATCACAACCTTGAAAAGCTTAGTCAATTTGATGCACACCAAAAATTAAGAACTTTGCTGCAGACAGGTATTTGCATCCATTGATTACGCTGGCAGCAATTAACAGAGCCTCTGAATCTTCTCACTCAGGACACTCACAGAAAATAACACCAGTTAGGTGACCAGCCAAGAGAGCTTCTTATTCCTAGAAGCTGTGCAGGGCAACGATGAGGGAGGGGTGGCCCCCATGGTGGCCCCCCATGTCCCCTATGACAGACCTTGCCTGTCCCCCAAATGGAGGCCATGACTGTTTCAGACCACCCTTCACTCCTTTGCACTGTGTGTGTAGGGGGATATAGGGTGGGGAGCCTTGATATCAGACTGGTGGTCTAGGGCACAGTGCAAAGGGGATGGCACACAGCAGAATGCACTAAATTTCACCCTGGAAGCCCGGGAGACAGGAGCCTGGAAGCCAGAGTGCAAGATTCTGCCACACATGAAAACTGCCTTCAGAGCCACAGAGCTGGACTGAAAGAGTAAAAGAGCAAAATAGGCTGGGTGGACTTGGCTTTAATAAGAACAGTTCTAAAAACATGGCCAGCTTTATAGTTCTGTGTATTTCTAGCCCCAGTTAGATGCCTGTTTTATGGGAGGACCCTGAGCCAGTGGGCTGAGAAGCAGCTTCATCCAACCCACAACCCCCTACACCTTGTGCCAAACACTGTCTCCAGAAACAAAGCAGGATGCAAACCCAGGACCAGAAAGTATTCCCACAGGACTCCCCACATCGCCTGGGGTCTTCTACATAAGCCCTATCTTGGCCCACGGGCCTGCTTTACAGCAACGGCAGCTTCCCTCTTTGCTTCACACTACTTGCTTGTCCAAGTCTGAGCTTGGCAGACTACCTCACCTACGGCAGGGGTATCTGAGGGACAGCCCACGGATGAGCTCATCTGTGCACTTTCCACAGATTTCAAGAACGCTCTTGTCTGGTCTTCTGCAACCACATGAGCACAAAGTACATGAATGTCTGAAAAATATGGGTGCATCTGTGCCCCTCTGGGCAGGCACAGATTTGGGACACTTTATACTAGAAAATGCTCTGATCTAAGAAAGGATATGTTGCTGCATGGCTAATAAAATGCATAATCTGTGTGTATTAAAGAGTGCTTTCAATCCTTAATTATTATCATTATACCCAAGCAGTTAGTGCTCTGGAATTTCATACTGGGATGGGCTTTGTAAACTAGCACTTCAATTTCCCCAATGGCTGGCTGAGGGCAGCAGGGAGCAGGCCCACTGAGATTTGGACATACCACAGACAATTCCTTTGAGAGGAATTGCTTGGAATTATTTTAGCAACAACTGGTTAGATGCTGAAACTATGTAAATTCTGTGCTTATAGGCATTGGTATTCTTCTGGTTCCATTGTTTCAGCTAGATGACTTGTTGACTGAGGTTACCATAGTCATCTTTCCAAAACCACCAAAGGGAATTCCCCAAATTTCCCTAACATAATGGGCATCCCTTAAAGGCACAAAATAAAAGCTGTCAAAAGAGATTCTTTGACTTGTATAATCAGTTCACTCATGCAGTAAACCAAAGCTAGGGCTATTTGCATTGCTTATGGCACTATTCTGCTTCAAGTTCATGTCTATGCCAAACCTACCATCCCATGATTGCACTGGATTCTTGCTTCATGCTTAAGTCTGTGTTAGGTGCTGTGGGAGTTTCAGAAAAATAGAAGCCTAACCATGGAGGAGCTTAGAGTCTAAGAACAAAACAAACATTATCTGGAGAAGTATAGAAAAGGGGTCAGAAACACCAGATTCATGTCAGGCAGGTTGGGTTCAAATTCCCACCCCCCTACTTTCAGTTTGTCTGAACCTGGGTGACAAATGTTTTCTCCCCTGTTGTTGTCATTTAGTCACTAAGTCGTATCCAACCCTTTGCAATCCCATGGAATGTAACACACCAGGCTTCCCTGTCCTTCACTATCTCCAGGAGTTTGCTCAAACTCACGTTCATTGAGTCAGTGATGTCATCCAATGATCTGATCCTCTGTCATCCCCTTCTCCTCCTGCTTTCAATATTTCCCAGCATCAGGGTTTTTGCCAATGAGCTGGCTCTTCACATCAGGTGGCCAAAGTATTGGAGCTTCAGCTTCAGCATCAGTCCTTCCAATGAATATTCAGAGTTGATTTCCTTTAGGATTGACTGGTTTGATCATCTTGCTGTCTAAGGGACTCGGAAGAGTCTTCTCCAGCATCATAATTCAAAAGTATCCATTCCTAGGTACTCAGCCTTCTTTATTGTCCAACTTTCACATCCATACATGACTACTGGAAAAACCACAGCTTTGACTATACAGACCTTTGCTGGCAAAGTGAAGTCTCTGCATTTTAATATGCTATCTAAGTTTCTTTTCCCCTGAGTCTCTATTAATATTTTTATCTAGTGCAAACTGAGGATAACAGTACTACATTGAGAGTGATTGTGAGAATTGATAATGCTCAAAATGCGTTGAGCACGACCCTGACTCTCAGTACACAGGAGCAAAGATGATGACAACGATGAAACAACAGTAAACATTAGAGGACCTAGTTAGAAGGAGAATTATAAAATATCGATGATAGTTGGATAGGAATTTGGAAAAGTGAGAGCCCCTTGGGGTTGAAGCAATCAACAGTTTAAGGGTAAAGGTGGATCAAGTTGAGCCTGAAAGGCTATGTAGCATTCAGATGGGGGAAGTTAAGATTTGAGATTACAATTGAACAAAACAACTATGGCTAGTAGAGACTTGCAAAGTATCAGCATGACATGTTGTGGCATTCCAGCCACTTTCAATATATGACCCTGTCATGTGATTAATGCAATCCATGTAGCTCCCACTGAAGAGATATTCAAACTTAATTTCCTAGTGGCCTCTCCTAATTCTTTGATTCTATTCTTTCCAGAGGTAACACCCTGATATTGCAAACAGCACACTTTAAAATTGAAGGTTACAGATGAGATTAAATTTGCTTAATCAACTGACTTTAAAATAGAGAAATTATCATGGATTATCTGGTTATCTGGGTGGGCCCAATGTAATTATAAGAGCCCTTAAATATGAAAGAGGGAGGCAGAAGAGGAGGTCACAATGTTGTAATGTGAGAAAGACTCAACTCAACATGGCTGACTTTAAAAATACAGAAAGGGATCCATGAACCAAGGAATGAATTCTAGAAGGGCTCTAGAAGCTAGAAAGGGGAAATAACTTGCTCCTCTCCCAGACTGTCCAGAAAGAAGGCTGACTTTAGCCTAGTGAACATCTGGCCTCCAGAATTGTAAAATAATAAATTTTTATGTGTTTTAAGCCACCAAGTTTTGATAATTTGTTACAGAAGTGACAGAAAATTAACACATCAGGAAAAGCTTATTGATGCAGATAGTCCAAATCTTTTATTACATGTTTAATTTTAGCTACTATATTTAAATTTCTGAGAGCTTTCTCACACCAAGAAGTTTTTTTGTTTCCTACTATCTTATTCTTGCTTTATTTGTACAATAAAAGCCAGAGAAAAGGAATACTATCTTTGTTATAGACTCATTGGAAAAGACTCTGATGCTGGAAGGGATTGGGGGCGGGAGGAGAAGGGGACGACAGAGGATGAGATAGCTGGATGGCATCACTGACTCGATGGACGTGAGTCTCAGTGAACTCCGGGAGTTGGTGATGTACAGGGAGGCCTGGCGTGCTGCGATTCATGGGGTCGCAAAGAGTCGGACACGACTGAGCGACTGATCTGATCTTATCTTTGTTATAAATAACTCTCAATCTAGAATTCTATATGCAGCTCAGACATCTTCAGCATTCAGTTCAGTTCAGTTGCTCAGTCATGTCCGACTCTTTGCAACCCCATGAATCGCAGCACGCCAGGCCTCCCTGTCCATCACCAACTGCCAGAGTTCACTCAGACTCACGTCCATCAAGTCAGTGATGCCATCCAGCCATCTCATCCTCTGTCGTCCCCTTCTCCTCCCGCCCCCAATTCCTCCCAGCATCAGAGTCTTTTCCAATGAGTCAACTCTTCGCATGAGGTGGCCAAAGTACTGCAGTTTCAGCTTTAGCATCATTCCTTGCAAAGAACACCCAGGACTGATCTCCTTCAGAATGGACTGGTTGGATCTCCTTGCAGTCCAAGGGATTCTCAAGAGTCTTCTCCAACACCACAGTTAAAAAGCAGCAATTCTTTGGTGCTCAGCTTTCTTCACAGTCCAACTCTCACATCCATACATGACCACTGGAAAAACCATAGCCTTGACTAGACGAACCTTTGTTGGCAAAGTAATATTTCTGCTTTTTAATATGCTATCTAGGTTGGTCATAACTTTCCTTCCAAGGAGTAAGCATCTTTTAATTTCATGGCTGCAGTCACCATCTGCAGTGATTTTGGAGCCCAAAAAAATAAAGTCTGACACTGTTTCCACAGTTTCCCCATCTACTTCAGCATTCAGGGTGAAGCAAATACTTTGTCAAATACTAGTGGTGCTTACCATTCAGAGACCCTGTAAAATTTGATGAAAATTACTAATAGATATACATTTGAACAAAGAAATTGGAAATAGAAGTAAATAATGAAGTACAACTAATAAATTGCAATTAAAAATGATCAATATATGGAAAAATCTAAATAATCATTAACTCTTTAAAACCCCCAAATAGTAACAACTTGGGAGATATAACTAGAAAGTGACATGGAAATAGTAGAAAACAATATCAAGTAATTCAGAAGATAAGTGGTTAGATTTAAAGCTTTCTATCTTCTGAGAGTTGGACTGTGAAGAAGGCTGAGCGCTGAAGAATTGATGCTTTTGAACTGTGGTGTTGGAGAAGACTCTTGAGAGTCCCTTGGACTGCAAGGAGATCCAACCAGTCCATTCTAAAGGAGATCAATCCTGGGTATTCCTTGGAAGAAATGATGCTAAAGATGAAACTCCAATACTTTGGCCACCTCATGCAAAAAGTTGATTCATTGGAAAAGACTCTGATGCGGGAGGAATTGGGGGCAGGAGGAGAAGGGGACGACAGAGGATGAGATAGCTGGATGGCATCACTGACTCGATGGACGTGAGTCTGAGTGAACTCCAGCAGTTGGTGATGGACAGGGAGGCCTGGCGTGCTGCGATTCATGGGGTCGCAAAGAGTCGGACACGACTGAGCGACTGAACTGAACTGAGCTGAAAAGACCTTTACATTCTTTAGGAGGAAAGTAGAAATGTTGATGAATTTGGTACTTTAAGTCAAGTATTCATATCAAAGTGTACAGATAATACAGATCTTCAAAAAGATTTTTTGCATTCACCCCCATAAAGGAAATCAACCCTCAATATTCATTAGAAGGACTGATACTGAAGCTCCAATATTTTGGCCACCTAATGTGAAAAGCTGACTCATTAGAAAAGACCCTGATGCTGGGAAAGATTGAAGGCAGGTGGAGAAGGGGATGACAGAGGACAAGATGGTTGGATGGCATCACTGACTCAATGTAGATGAGTTTGAGCAAGCTCTAGGAGATGATGAAGGACAGGGAGGCCTGGAGTACTGCAGTCCATGGGGTTGCAAAGAGTTGGACATGACTGAGTGACTGAACAACCACTTCAAACGTGTGGTTGTTATTAGACCTGCTACTAGGTCGTTACTTAATATGTGATAAACAAGTTCATATATTACTGTACTATATTTAAAATTATTGATAACTAAATTTCTATATGACTGGCTTCCTTTGTAATCCTATGTATATTATTTTGTACATTTAAAAACATCCTTCTGAGAAGAGGTCCATAGGCTTCCTCAGAATATACAGTGCAATTTACAGCACAAAAAATTACAGCACTCTTAGTACATTAGGACCTCTCATTAGCCTCTTTAATTCAAACTACTACAAAAAAACTAGAGATTTCTTTTTTCTCTTATATCCTCATAAATTTGTCAAAGCTTCAGTGGCTTAAATACATATTCATAGAAACTGCCTACTATGAAATAATAAAAGATTTCAGGGAATTCCCTGGTGGTCAGTGGTTAGGACTTTTTGCTCTCACTGCTGAGGGCCCAGGTTCAATCCTTGGTTGGGGAACTAAAATCCACAAGCCACATGGACATGGTATGGCCAAAAAAGAAAAACATGAGTCCACATATAGAAGCAATATTATGCCTATGTAAAACTGACTCACTTTGTTGTACAATACAAAGTAATACAACATTGTAAATCAACTATACTCCAATTAAAAAATAAGAACTCTCTGGTCAGATTAAGATGTTCTCCATGAGTTGCTCATATTGTAGATTTTAAATCAAGATATGGTCATTATTTGAGTCCTAAGCATAATTAGTCTAATGCTTCATTTGTCAAATGGAGAAAATCATAACCATATTGTGTCAGAAAATTCAGAGCACATAGTCTTAAAACCTATTTGTCTTCTTGTTTTAACCAAGATTATATTATCACATGGAGAGCTTTAAGAAGGTAATGATTGTAAATGAATTAGAATATGGGCTTTGGATTAGATAGATGAGGACTTGAATCCTGGACTCACTACTTTCCTGTTCTAGATGGTTGGGAAATTATTTTTTCAACTCTGTCAGTGCTCAGTTTTCTCATCTTTAAAACACTGATGATAAAAATTGCATCATTTGGTCAAACTAAAGGAGATTGTGGTACTTACTAGGTAGCGCTAGTGGTAAAGAACCCACCTGCCAATGCAGGAGACATAAGAGGTATGGGTTCGATCCCTGGATCAGGAAGATCCCCTAGAGGAGGGCATGGCAACCCAATCCAGTATTTTTGCCTGGAGAATCCCATGGACAGAGGAACTTGGCAGGCTTCAGTCCATAGGGTCACAAAAAGTCAGACATGACTGAAGTGACTTATTATGCACAAGGGGATAGTATATGTAAAGTATGCAGCAAGTTACTTGGCTCATATATACTATTTTCCGTATTCATGGAAAATTTGCATTCAAACTAAATAGATATGCAACAAACTAGATATGAGTATCTGAGAGTAAGTGACCTAACTAGAGAGCAAATCTTGACTAAATTGAGACAATATCTTCCCATTTTGATTTCCTTCTATTCCTCTGATGGAGTTTAAGTCCTACTAATGAACTGGTATGTGAACATTTTACTTCTGTTTCTGGTTGTTTTTATCACAGTGAGTGATAGAGATTTTATCTAATCAATGGAAATAAAGTTGTAAATGTGTTTCTACTTTGCCACCCCACTACCCCCATCACCTTGATCGAGTGCTGAAAGCTTCTGAAATGATTTACTTAGTTTTAGGCAGATTGATAGACACCGGAAACACAGTCATTTCCATTTCAAGTTCAGAGGAAATTGTGTCTCTGCTTTGATCCTTTTTTGACTTCATAGATTTAGACAGCTGCTAGACTAGTCCTTTTACAGTGCAGATGAAGAGGCTAGGACCATGCTCAAGCACAGTTTAATTAGCTTTACATCTGTTGTCAGAAACAATACATTCAGTCCAGTAAGACATGAAACTTGGTGGTCTGCCTCAAAAACAAAGCAAAAAAGCCTTTAGATCTATCTTTCATGAAGTAGGCATTAAGGAATAATTTCAAGAAGGGTCCCCAAGTAGACAATGCCTATTAGTTTAATAGGAATAAGTACCATCTGCCAGTGATGGGTTAATAATCCTAAAATTGGAATGATCCTGACAGAAGGTAAAACAACTGCTCCTATTTTTTTTTAAATGAGGAACAGGATTTAAGTGATTAATACAGAAGAAACCACATATTCCCCTACTTCATATTTTCCTCACAGTTATTTCTGCTAGGTGTCAGTTGTAGATACTAATTAAATTTCTATTCAAAGTACTAGATGTTATCATTTTTTGATGAGCTCTTACAGAAGAACTGGACACTGGAGATTCTGGTCCTTTATCAATTGGAACTGTGAGTAAAAGGGAAGTTCAGTATTTACTATTTATTTATATTTAAAACAGTACCTCATATTTCCTCATGAAAAATGACAATAAACCCTGTAATACATACTGACAGATAAATGAGACAGGTTGCAGAACTATTTTAAGAAAGATCAGTGCTGAAGACAAAAAGTCAAATAAGATACCTCAAGGTCCTTTCTCTTTAACGCATCTAAGATTTAGTAAACAAATGCCAGAGAAAAAGTGTTGCAGCTTAGTACATACAGCAGAGGTGTTAGCATCTTACACAGGCTTCCTCCTGCCACTTGATACATGATGTAAAAGCTAGATAAATATTATCCTGTAGTTGTAGAAACAAGAATGAACAGCTTGTGTGGGGTATCGCTTCACAGTCCTCATGGGGATATTGTGTTACTTCTGCACCATCTCTCAATCTTTTTTCTTTCTGAATCATTTTAATTCAATTTATGAAAGTCACATACACATGCAGTCCGAAGCAATGGGCAGCTTTTCACTGTTGAAGCCTTTCCTTGGCAGGGGAGAGACAGCCTCTGATAATGGCTTCCCAGATAGCTATTCAGGAGCCTTCAACCAGCCAGAGGAAATAAAGTTGAAGAATTAAGTGAGACCGATGGCTTCAAGTGGAGAAACTGAAAGAAACGGAACAGAGTGATAAGCAGCTCACTCTGGGTAGCAATGAATCCATGGGCTGCACTTGATTCTAAGCAGGAGTGACTGGTGATGCTGAAGAATACTGAAGGGAGAGCTATTGCAACCGACCCCAGTAAATCCACTCTAGTTTATTTAATTCTGCATGTCTCTCAAAGCTGAGTTCTGACTGTTGAAAAATAAGCAAACTCCTCATTCAAAGACAGGCCACAGAAAAGGAGGCACACTGCAGTTAGAGGTACTGTTGTGGTGAGTGGTAGGAGGAATAAATAGAAGGCAAATATAGATTACCATGGAGAAATCAGTTTTTATTTCTTGAGGTTCTTTATGCACCATGATGACTTTATGCTAATAAAGGGATGCTTAATCTTATTGCTCAGTGAGGAGCCCCAGGTATAGAAGCAGACTGGCTCCATTCCAGTTCTTCCACTGAGTAAACCTGAGTAAATTTTCAAAGCCTTAGTTTTCTTATCTGCAAAAACAGGATAATGAGGTTATATCTATTCCATTAACTAATTCTCTGGAAGGTGCTTAGCACAGTATTGTGTCATTTATAAACATTCGATATATGTTTACTATTATTATAAGTGCTTCCTTAATAGTGATTATGCCACGCAAATGAACAGTAAGAATCAATAATATTTTAGCAGCTATTATGTTTCAGGTAGGGAGCTAAGAATTTTATATGCATTGCTATTAGCCCTCTTCAGAGCTCAAGGCAGAACACAGCAAAAATTGTGTTGAGGGTCTGAGATCTGGGAAAGTCAATCTCTTGCAGCTGGTTAGATGCTGTCAGTAGCTAATAAAATGGAGAAAACTTGCCCATTTTAGAATTAATTCAGGAGCCTATGAAGGGAAAGCTACTAGGGATGCTACTCTTCCTACCACGGACCAAGAATGGAACAGGATCACTCAAAAAGGCACAGTTTTATCTTAGAGCTTCAAAAAACAATGGCAATTTCTAAATGTAAAGTTATCAGATTAAAGCATTTTGAATTAGGGAAAAGCCAACTCCAAAAACTGTAGGTTTGCCAATGATCTTGGATTTCTAAAGAATTGTTAGTCCAGATAATGAAACTCATTAATAATCAGTTTCTCAAACACCTGAGAGTTCATACAGCACCAAAAATATAAGTACACACAGCTCAGTTTAATCTCATTCTTCCCCTGTTCAATTCATTGTAGCAGTATGTAAGTACACAATCGTTTCCTCTGCCTGCAGCAAGCTCAGTCTAAGTAAGAGTTAAAAGTCTTTCCGGAGCACATTGGAAAGGTGTGACTTTTTTTTTTTTTATGTTGTTTAAATATTGTTTTGAGAAAAAGGAGGGGAAATTAAAGAAATAGTACTTTGACAAGATTCATCCACATAGTCCATTCATTATAGGTTTTGTTAGGGGTAACAGATTACATTTTTTAATGTAAATATCATTGAGAGATGTATGCCTGTTTTTGCACCTTAATGGTCATTACTCCTGTCAGAAAATTTAATATAATCATGAAAACAGAAAAAGGTAAGAAAATTGGAAAGTTGAAGCAATAAGGGTGGCAAAATTGGGTTGAGTTCATCTGTGAGGAGTGAAAATGTTACATGGGGCATTGAGAGTCTAGAAATTATAAAATGATAGCTTTATAGGAGAAAAGGAAAATTTTCCAAAATACAATCAAAGGAGCTGTTTTTGTTCAGTCGCCCAGTCCTGTCTGATTGTTTGTGACCCCATGGACTGCAGCATGCCAGACTTCTCTGTTCACTGTCTCCCGAAGTTTGCCCAAGTTCATGTCCATTGGATCAGTGATGTCATTCAGCCATTTCATCCTCTGATGCCCTCTTCTCCTTCTGCTCTCAA
The DNA here is from genome assembly GCF_029407905.1 of Bubalus kerabau. Taxonomy (NCBI): domain Eukaryota; kingdom Metazoa; phylum Chordata; class Mammalia; order Artiodactyla; family Bovidae; genus Bubalus; species Bubalus kerabau. The sequence goes on from NC_073641.1 coordinate 23,046,543, forward strand.
TCTGTCCCAGTACCAGGGACTTTTCCAATGAGTTAGCTGTTTGCATCAGATGACCAAAATACTGGAGTTTCAGCTTCAGCATCAGTCATTCCAGCAAGTGTTCAGGGTTGATTTCCCTAAAGATTGACTGGTTTGATCTTGTTGTCCAAGTGATTCTCGGGAGTCTTCTCTAGCACCATAGTTCAAAGGCATCAATTCTTTAACAAAGGAGTTAAAAAGAGTCAAAAAAAAATTTATCTCTTTACAAATTCTATGTAACAATAATGCTAGTAACCAGGTAAGTTCCTTGCAAAACTATCATCTTACTTTGGGTAAACAAATCCCTAATGATGTGCTCTATTGTATGAGTAATAAATTCAAGATGAAACTAAAAATAAGCAGCTTCTGATCACTCCTTCACCTGCATGCACCTTGTTCCAAAGGAGTTCTTGTTGCTCACTGTTGAGTGCCAGCTGCTTGGAGCCCTGACTCTGATGCTTTTGGCCTGCACAGCATGTCCTACTGGGAATTCTGAGTGTCCTTCCTCTGGGTGTGGTGGCTTCATTTATTTCTTCCTAGGATCACTGGCCACCTACAGCACCACTCTCCTCTGTGTCCTCTGCTCATTCTCACTGTTTTAGCCTAGAGGAAAATCCTACTGCTCCGATGAACACAAATGATGATCCTTTTCATCACCCCTGGTAACTTTCCTTTTCTCTTTATTGATTGGATTTTGAATTTTGAGCATTCCCAAAGCAACTGGCCAATCAAGCCTTGCAGTGTTTTGGGCTTTGATGGCTGCTAGTCTTGTGTCTCTGCCATTCCATCCTGTTCAATTTTAGAAACTTAAGACTATCTAGTTTACTAGGAAGATTATTTTCTAATAGTTCAGTTAGTGAGTTTTCCTTTTAAATATATATATATATATACAGACACATATTTTTTCCCTCATTCCAAAGTATTTGAGGATACATATACATTTATATACATTTAGTCAGAGAAGGAAATGGGGACCCACTCCAGTACTCTTGCCTGGAAAATCCCAAGGGCAGAGGAGCCTGGTGGGCTGCAGTCCATGGAGTCGCGAAGAGTCGGACACGACTGAGAAACTTCACTTTCACTCTTCACTTTCATGCATTGGAGAAGGAAATGGCAATCCACTCCAGTATTCTTGCCTGGAGAATCCCAGGGACGGGGGAGCCTGGTAGGCTGCCGTCTATGGGGCTGCACAGAGTCGGACACGACTGAAGCAACTTAGCAGCAGCAGCAGCAGCAGCATACATTTAGTCATCTTAATCTAATCCTAAATAAAATTTAAAAATTTTTATGAGTGTAATTGTTTTACAATGTTGTTTTCTGCTATATAGCAAACTGAATTAGCTATATGTGCATATGTATATATACATATGTATATACATATATACACACACATACACGTATGTGTGTGTATATATATATATATATATATACACATACATACACATACATATATGTCCTCTCTCTTTTGGATTTCCTTCCTATTTAGGTCACTACAGAGCACTGAGTAGAGTTCCCTGTGTTATACAGTAGATTCTCATTAGTTATCTATTTTAAATAAAGTCTGACACTGTTTCCACTGTTTCCCCATCTATTTCCCATGAAGTGGTGGGACTGGATGCCATGATCTTTGTTTTCTGAATGTTGAGCTTTAAGCCAACTTTTTCACTCTCCACTTTCACCTTCATCAAGAGGCTTTTGAGTTCCTCTTCACTTTCTGCCATAAGGGTGGTGTCATCTGCATATCTGAGGTTATTGATATTTCTCCCGGCAATCTTGATTCCAGCTTGTGTTTCTTCCAGTCCAGTGTTTCTCATGATGTACTCTGCATATAAGTTAAATAAGCAGGGTGACAATATACAGCCTTGACAAACTCCTTTTCCTATTTGGAACCAGTCTGTTGTTCCATGTCCAGTTCTAACTGTTGCTTCCTGACCTGCATACAAATTTCTCAAGAGGCAGATCAGGTGGTCTGGTATTCCCATCTCTTTCAGAATTGTCCACAGTTTATTGTGATCCACACAGTCAAAGGCTTTGGCATAGTCAATAAAGCAGAAATAGATGTTTTTCTGGAACTCTCTTGCTTTTTCTATGATCCAGCGGATGTTGGCAATTTGATCTCTGGTTCCTCTGCCTTTTCTAAAACCAGCTTGAACATCAGGAAGTTCACGGTTCACATATTTTTCTGGGCTCCAAAATCACTACAGATGGCGACTGCAGCCATGAAATTAAAAGACGCTTACTCCTTGGAAGGAAAGTTATGACCAACCTAGATAGCATATTCAAAAGCAGAGACATTACTTTGCCAACAAAGGTCCGTCTAGTCAAGGCTATGGTTTTTCCTGTGGTCATGTATGGATGTGAGAGTTGGACTGTGAAGAAGGCTGAGCACTGAAGAATTGATGCTTTTGAACTGTGGTGTTGGAGAAGACTCTTGAGAGTCCCTTGGACTGCAAGGAGATCCAACCAGTCCATCCTAAAGGAGATCAATCCTGGGTGTTCTTTGGAAGGAATGATGCTAAAGCTGAAACTCCAGTACTTTGGCCACCTCATGCGAAGAGTTGACTCATTGGAAAAGACTCTGACGCTGGGAGGGATTGGGGGCAGGAGGAGAAGGGGACGACAGAGGATGAGATGGCTGGATGGCATCACTGACTCGATGGACGTGAGTCTGAGTGAACTCTGGCAGTTGGTGATGGACAGGGAGGCCTGACGTGCTGCGATTCATGGAGTTACAAAGAGTCGGACACGACTGAGCGACTGATCTGATCTGAATGTGTATATGTCAATTCCAATCTCCCAGTTCATCCTACTCCCTCTTTACCCCCTTGGTACTCTATCTCTCTATCTCTTTCTGTTTTGCAAACAGGTTCATCTGTACTGTTTTTCCAAATTCCACATTAATTCCACATTAATATACAGTATTTGGTAGGAACCTAAATGTCCAGAGGACTGAGTAAAGAAGATGTGGTACATATATACAATGGAATATTACCCAGCCATAAAAAGGAAGGGAATTATGCCATTTGCAGAGATGTGGATGGATCTAGAGATTGTCATACAGAGTGAAGTCAGAAGGAGAAATTATCATATATTAAATAATATTTTAATATTGTTACCTTTAAAACATGACAGCAGGAGAATTTTCAGGAACCTCCTGAACAGGGATAAAGTGTCAGGAGAGCTCTGATGTGTATAACCAGGACCTAGCTAAACACCTCTACTTCCATTTACAATGGTACAGCTTTCAGTGCCCTTTATTCATTGACACTAACTGTTTATAGTTCAGACTTTTAACTGACCATTGCTGAAAGACAAACAGCATAAGAACTTTGATCTTGGAATATAAAAGGACGTAAAATACCAATTCTACACATTTGTATTGGTGATTTTTGTCTTATCTGTAAGTTATATCTATATAATAAACCTTATGTAGAATATGAAGATGGCTTTATGACTTCAAAAAGACATGTTTAAAGCAAAATATATAATTGTTATATACAATTTAGAAACAAAGATTGATCAAGAAAAAAGACGAGCCACATCAAGACGGGCTATATGCAAAGAAATGCTTGCATAGCAGTTTAAAACCTCTCTCATGGGATATTTCAAATACAAAGCATAAAGATAAGTTTTGCTGACAAAGCTCTGTCTAGTAAAAGCTATGGTTTTTCCAATAGCCATGTATGGATGTGAGAGTTGGACTATAAAGAAAGCTGAGTCCCAAAGAAATGATGCTTTTGAACTGTGGTTTTGGAGAAGACTCCTGAGTGCCTCTTGGACAGCAAGAGATCCAACCAGTTCATCCTAAAGGAAATCAGTCCTGAATATTCACTGGAAGGACTGTTGCTGAAGCTGAAGCTCCAATACTTTGGCCACTTGATGCGAAGAACTGACTCATTGGAAAAGACCTTGATGCTGGGAAAGATTGAAGGCAGGAGGAGAAGGGGACAACAGAGGATGAGATGGTTGGATGGCATCACTGACTCAATAGACATGAGTTTGAGCAAGTTCTGGGAGTCAGTGATGGATAGGGAAGCCTGGCATGCTGCAGTCCTTGGAGTCGCGAAGAATCGGACGTGACTGAGTGACTGAATTGAACCAACAAATTTCCAAAATTAAAAAAAAAATTCAGTTTATTTCTTAAGTTATGAAAGCAAATTTAGTCTTTTTTATTGCTAAAACTTGTTAAATTTCTACCTGCATTTTCGTACATATCGTCAACCAACATAATCTGTCATTTGACAGTTTGTCCGAAAGTCTACAGCATAATTTGACTTATGAACAATCATGAAATGATTATCTAAATGTTTAGTGAGTATTCATCATCTCATATAAATACTAAATTAAAGAAACAGAAAAAAGCTGTGTAGGATGAGAACTCTTGGGATTTACTCTCCTAGTAATTTTCATTTATAACATAGAGCAGTTAATTATGTTTATTATGTTGTATATTATCTCTAATATGTATTTATAACTGGAAGTTTATAGTACCTTTTGATTGCCTTCATCCAGTCTTCCATCCAGTCCCCTCATGCCCTCCTCTAGTAACCACATACCTGATCTCTTTTCCCATGAGTTTATTTGTTTGTCTTTGTTTTGGGCAACATGATTGAGCTATAACACTGTTATTTCCTATTATACAACATAGTGATTTTTTTTCCCCTACAGATTTCAAAATGATCATAAGTCTAGTTCCTTATGTTATCATACTACTTGGCTGAATATAGTCAACTACTTCATTGCTGACTATTTTCCTCACACTGCATATCTCATATCCATGGTTAATATATTTTGCAAATGGAAAATAATCTTCCCTCACCTATTGCTTTCCTTCCCCCAAACCCCTCTCTCCTGCAACCACCTATTTGTTCTTTGTATTCATAATTTTGTTTATGTTTCTCCATTTGTTTTGTTTTGTAGACTTTTCACATAAAAGGGAAATCCTGCAGTGTTTGTCTTCTCTGACATTTCATTTAGCACAATAGCCTCTAGGTCCTTCCTTGTTGCTGCAAATAGCAAGATTTCATTCTTTTCATGGATAAATAGTATGCTATCGTACCCATATACCACATCTTCTTTATCCATTTGTCTATTGATGTGCGTTTGGTTGCTTCTGTACCTTGGCTATTGTAAATAATGCTACAGTGACCATGGAGGTACATATATCCTTTCCAATTAGTTTGTTTTCTCCAGATAAATACCCAGGAGTGAAAATGTTGGATCATATGGTAATTCTATTTGTAATATTTTGAGGAATTTCCATACTGTCTTTCATAGAGGCTACATCAATTTACATTTCCACCAACAGTACATGAGGGTTCAGTTCCCTTGTCTTCACATCATCAGCACTTGTTATTTGTTGTCTTTTTGATGATAGCGTTATGACAGGTGTGAGGTACTGCGGCTTTGGTTTGCACTTCCCTGGTTATTAGTGACACTGAGCATCTTTGCATATGTTGTTGGCCATCTGTGTGTCTTCTTTGGAAAAATATCTATCCAGATTCTCTGCCCGTTTTTCAAACAGGTTGTTTCATTTTTGTTTTTTGATGTTGAGCTGTGTGGGTCTTCTGTATATTTTAGATATTAACCACTTATCAGATACATTGTTTGCAAATATCTCCTATTCAGTAGGTGATTTTTGTTTTGTTGATAGCAGTTTGCTTTTTATAAAATATGGATATTACTAAAAATTACAATAAATAAAATTTTCAGTTACACTTCTAACATCTTTTTAATCTTAGATATACTAAATAAAAGATTTTTATTAAAATGCTATTTTTTATTCAGTAACCTGCAAAAATAATGAAAAGACTAAAATTCCTAAGAGGGTTTGGAACATTAGGTTAGTTTAATAAATCACTATTTAAAGTAAGCCTCGGGAGTGTCTTACACCCTAGAGGAGAATAATGAAGTTCTGTTAGAGATTGTTATTTGGAGGCAGAGCTTCATTGCAATGATTTTAATTTTTTGACATTTAAATTAATCCCACTGGTAAGTACTTTAAAAAAAAACACATAAGCTCCTATCTAGTTATGATCAATCTAAACTGACTGGGGAACAAATATAAAATAATAATTTTCAGCGATTCAGCATAGACCCATAAAATTAATTATATTAAGTTAATGTGATGAAAATTTTTTTAGTTTATAGATATAGTCAATCATCAGCCATCATTGCTATGTTTTTTCTTCTGAACAAGTTTGTTAATAAAATGTGTTCAATATAGTTATGTGGTATTCATTAGTGTAAATTTCTCCCTTTTTGATTACCATAGCCTAGTAACATCATGTAGACACAGCTTGTGTAGACACAAATTCCACAATGATAATGTGGAAGAGAGAACTGATGTCCTGAATACACCAGTCATTTAGGAAATAGAATCTCGGGTGAGGCAAGTTCTTTCAAGATGGGTATGTTATGACTGTAAGTTAGAGTTTGAAAGTCTCTTGGGCTTCCTGGTGGCTCAGAGGTTAAAGCGTCTGCCTGCGTCTGCCTGCAGTGTGGGAGACCTGGGTTCGATTCTTGGATCGGGAAGATCTTCTGGAGAAGGAAATGGCAACCCACTCCAGTATTCCTGCCTGAAGAATCCCATGGACAAAGGAGCCTGGTGGGCTGCAGTTCACGGGGTCGCAAAGAGTCGGACATGACTGAGCGACTTCAGTTTCACTTTATGGAGAGCAGTGGTGACTTTTTTTCTCTATGCCACAGGTCAGATGACAGTTACGTGTGCTAAACACTTCACTAAGCATACCCAAGGTGGTTGCAATGGCAAGCACATTAATTCTATTCCCATCTATTTCTATTCCATCTACTTCATTCATTCTATTCATCTACTTCATTAGGCTTCCCTGGTGACTCAGACAGTAAAGCGTCTGCCTACAATGTGGGAGACCCAGGTTCGATCCCTGAGTCGGGAAGATCCTCTGGTAGAAGGAAATGGCAACCCACTCCAGTACTCTTGCCTGGAAAATCCCATGGACAGAGGAGCCTGGTAGGCTGCAGTCTATGGAGTCGCAAAGAGTTGGACACGACTGAGCGACTTCACTTCACTACTTCATTCAAAAAAGCATATCAGAATTTAAATGTGTGAGAGTCCTCCTGGATTTTATTATAGCGAGAATTTTAACCAAGTCTTATGTCAGAAAGAAAAAAAATAATATTTTATCACTTTGAGTATTAATTAGAATAATGACATACACCAGACCTCACAAACCAGCACACAATAGTACATTGAAATGCCAGAATTGAGAACCAGCCACTAGGATACCACAAAGTATGCCCTTTAAGATTTGAGATACTTGAGATTTGGTGGGTCAGGGCTACAGTTCAAAGTGCCAAAACTGGGTGGCTCATATAAACATGGCTGTATTGTCTCACACTTCTGGAGGCTAAAGGTCCTAAATCAAGGTGCTGACAGGGTTGTTTATTTCTGGAGGGCTGTGAGGGACGGATCTGTTCAAGGCCTCTCTTAGGTTTGTAGATGGTCTTCTCCCTGTATCTTTTCACATCACTGTTCTTCTATGCAAGTGTGTGTCTTGTATCCAAGTTCTCTTTATTATAGAGACACCAGTCCTTGGGCCCATCCTAATGACCTCTTTTAACTTGATCACCTGTGTAAAGATCCTGTCTTCAATAAGGACACATTCTGATGTACTGGGCACTAGGGCACCAACATATTTTTTAGGAGGGTAGCTGCTAAGTCACTTCAGTTGTGTCTGACTCTGTGCGACCCCATAGATGGCAGCCCACCAGGCTGCCCTGTCCCTGGGATTCTCCAGGCAAGAACACTGGAGTGGGTTGCCATTTCCTTCTCCAGTGCATGAAAGTGAAGAGTGAAAGTGAAGTCGCTCAGTCGTGTCCGACTCTTAGCGACCCCATGGACTGCAGCCCACCAGGCTCCTCCGCCCCTGGGATTTTCCAGGCAAGAGTACTGGAGTGGGGTGCCATTGCCTTCTCTGGGGAGAGACACAATTCAACCAATAACACTTGATCTGGAGCCAAAAACTGCTCAGAGTAATAAAATCAGTCACTGAGAAAATGGCGACATCTTGACTACACAGCCACTTGCTTCCAGACTCCCAGCTAGCACCAACCGAACAAGGGGATGAAGAAAGCGCCACAGTGAGCAGCCCTCATGTAAGTGGCTGCCATTATACCCACAATCTCAAATCGTGAAAGCTCTAGGAATAAATATAGGGGTTGGGAGTAAGAAAGTTGGTTTGGGGAAATCTGCTGAGGTCAAACTTTTAATTGGTTTGACAAACATAGGGGATGTCTTTATGCTGTTTTTTCAAGCCAGTCTCCCTTCAGGTCTGGACCTCTCAGTACCCATTCCTCCCCAGACTGCCCCTCAAACTGCAAATGCTAGATGCACTTGGATTTGCGTATTTATGGCTGCCGTCCTTATTATCCTCAAAGTTATGCATAATGAAAAATTAGATTCTCATCTACATGACTTTTCATGCATTTTCTCTTCACCCTCTAAAATGGGCAAAGAGAAAATATTTTGATTAAGAATAATGTAAAATATATCAGGGGTTTCCCTGGGGGCTCAGTGGTTAAGAATCTACCTGCCAGTGCAGGAAATATGAGTTCAATCGCTGATCTGGGAAGATCCCATCTGCCACAGAGCAACTAAGCCCGTGTGCCTCAACTATTGAACCTGTGCTCTAGAGCACAGGGAGCTGAAAGTACTGAGTCCATACACCTCAACTACTGAGCCTTCTAGATGTAGGGCTTGAGCTCACAACCAGAAAAGCCACCATAATGAGAAGCCCGTGTGTGGCAACTAGAGCATAGCTCCTGCTCGCTGCAACTACAGAAAAGCCCTCGCAGAAATGAAAACCAAGCACAGCCAAAAATAAATAAATAAAAATTTAAGAATATAAAATATATGAAACCTAGAAGAAGGTAAATTGAGAAGTTTATAGGTTCTAAATATAAGGATATGTTTATTCTTACATTTGTATTTATTCTTTTGGAAAATAACACTTCCTTTGCAAGGATTGGACATATGCACACAATATATATATATATTTTTTAATGGAGGTAGCAAGGCTGTAGACTGAAGCTTGATATGATGTCTGGGAACAGCTATATAGTTGTGAGGCTCAGTGTGAAATGAAAGTACAGGGTCCTTTGTCCACAAATTCTTGAGAATGGAAATGTCAAGATAGTAGAGCATTAAACCAAGTGCAGGCTTTTCTAAGCATGGGATCCTTCCTAAGCTCTTACACCCAGGGAATAATTTTCACTTCAATAGACTCTAATTATATAATACAGACAAGTATCTTCATTTTGGGACAGACTAGCTAATTATTCGGTAACAATTAGAAATTTGCAGCTGACATGAAGAGCAGGATGTGACCTCACGTTTGTACTCTTATCGAAGCCTTTACTCTTGCTTATTGTTTCCTTGTTGTTCTCCCTTATCTCCCTTCTCCCATCAAACCACAGTAAGGAGTAGAAGCATGATCTCATGTGTTTGCGTACTTATGAGAGCATTGGTTTGTATTTTATTTTGAAAGAAGTTGAGTCAGTAAAAAAATAAACTTTGTAGAGCACTTCACAGAAATGGGCTTGACATATGTTACTCAGCTTAGCATTATTCACATCAAAGAATTAAGACCAAAATATTCATAATGTTATGAATAATTATGCCTTTATAAAGGTTAAGTGGGACTTTTTAGTGGGATAGAGACAGGTCAAATGACTTGGATGATTTTTTTGCTGTTGTTTAAATTTATATATATTTTTTGTTAACTTCATGCTGTTGGATCACACCGAGTTGTAGAGACTTGACCTCTAGAGTTCCTAAGAATGTGTTAAGCTAAAAACAAACCTCTTGGGTCACAAAAAGTCTATCACTGTATCTATTTGCCCTGGGATCTTCTCTAAGCGGCAGCTCTTACTGGCAGCTGTTCCAAGGGTTTGGGAAAAGACTGCCCTTTCCATGGTATATTAATATCCTGTGGGACTGTACCTATTTAGCAGATATGGGATGACCCTGGAGGAAGATGAAGAGGTATAGGGAAAAAAGATTGATGTGTATAAAGTAACTGAATGTTAATGACTATTGAATATAAAAGATTTGTATTTGAATGATATGAGAGTACTCGCATATACGGGTTCAGGAAAGTAGCCTAATCTTTTTTTGTTTGTTTTGTTTTTTTAGTATTTCAGGTGAAATGAGAAATGAGAATGTCTTTTAAGTGTTAACTCTCATGCATTGGAGAAGGAAATGGCAACCCACTCCAGTGTTCTTGCCTGGAGAATCCCAGGGACGGGGGAGCCTGGTGGGCTGCCGTCTCTGGGGTCGTACAGAGTCGGACACGACTGAAGCGACTTAGCAGCAGCAGCAGCTCCGGGTATAGTTTGTGTCTTGGGGAGGGGAGCAGAGAAGAGACTTCTCACAAAGAGGGGATGTGTAGGTTTCTCTGTTCTCTCTCAGGCTCCAGATGGCTTCAAGGTGACAGGCACGATCTTGAGGAGTGGGAATTTTTGACTTCTGTGTCTCTGCTGCAGTGTCACCTTCTAGCACAGAATGTGCTGGGCTTTAACTTTCTCATCCAACAAATGAAAGAAGTGTTACTTGTACTGCTGCTGCTGCTGCTGCTAAGTCGCTTCAGTCGTGTCCGACTCTGTGCGACCCCAGAGACAGCAGCCCACCAGGCTCACCCATCCCTGGGATTCTCCAGGCAAGAACACTGGAGTGGGTTGCCATTTCCTTCTCCAATGCATGAAACTGAAAAGTGAAAGTGAAGTCACTCAGTCGTGCCGGACTCTTTGCGACCCCATGGACTGCAGCCCACCAGTCTCCTCCATCCATGGGATTTTCCAGGCAAGAGTACTGGAGTGGGGTGCCATCGCCTTCTCCAGTTACTTGTCCTACATGGATCAAATATGGAACATATATGAAACCACCATCTGTGTTATAAATAGAGATGATGGAATTTTGCTGCATGTAGCTAAATATAATATTGATAACAACATATAGTATAGACCCTGAAGTATGAGTACTGAAATATTTTCTGATTCTCTACTAATTTTGGCCTAAGACCTCCAGTACCTTTGCAACCATCAGGCTGCCTGAAGAGCTAAAAATGCTAGATTCATCACTGTTCACACATTTATAACTGTCATTCCCATTGTCTTCAGGATGTGAAACAGAATTATACCATGTGAGGTTCACAGTCCTGATTCCATCAGCCCCAGATCACTGCAAAACATTATTTTATCCTTTCAAAAATGTATTTTATCTTAGTGTAGAGCTGTTGATTTACAACGTTGGGTAGCTACTGAGAAAAGTGTCTGGAATTATGGACTTATGCCTGGGTGCTGAGGCGGCAGAGAAAAGGAGAATGGTGCTGTTGATAGACTCTGAAAGGGCCGTTTTCACCAAACCCTCTGGAAGGGCATTTACAGCAACATTTTGCACCCATATTCTGAAGTTTAACACTAAAGCTGGAGGAAAGACCATTTTGCTTCTACTTGGAACACAGATTGATTTAGCCCCTGGAGACTGCCAGTCTTCTCAGCCTCGTCTGCCACCAGGATCACTTCCCAATATTGGTAGCAGCCAAAATGTGTGGCACGAACCGCCAGAGGCTGATGTCTGGTGGGAGCACACGGTGGACCTGACGTCCAGCAGCAACAGCACCAACAGGGCCTAAAGCAGGAGAGACTGCGGAAGTGCCCAGGCCACATGGCCACTGGTGGGCCTCATCCTTGGCCATGTGAAGATTCAGGGGCTCTTCTAGAAATACTCCAAGGATACCTCAATGCAGGTGGAAGTCAAGTGGGAGTGGACGGGAACATTCATAGAGGTGGACTTTCTCTCTTTTAGGGTCATAGCATTTACAACCTCCAGGCTGTGAAAGTCAAGGAATCACAGATTATACCCCTGTTGTTATGCAGTAATTCTCTTCAGAACTGAAGGGACTCTTTAGTAAATGTGTCTACTTATGTGAGTTGTTTTTGCACTTTTAGACTACTAAGGAGAGATACTTGCCATGAGGAAGGGCATTGTCCTGTATGTTTCTTTCAAACATCATTTAGCCTGTTTTCTCCCATGAATTTCTGTTCTGTGCATGTGTCTAAAGCACAATAGAAAATGGTCATTTATACTTTTACCCACTATTTGAAACTAATGTTTCTAATAATCATCCTGTCTTTCTAACACAAGGTTCATATTAAAATTTTCTCAAAACATGGTTCTGAGATTTTTTTTGAAATACTCAACTCACAGATATGAGCTTTGAGTCTTTTGTGATAAAAATAGACAGACGTTTTTAATCTATATTTAGAAGACACCTACCACCAAGAACTTGGGAATAGAAGAAATAAGACTGCCTTTGAGACATTAAATTAGCAAAACTCACCCAACCCTTTTTGGGAACCAATCCAAGAATTTGTCTACAATTATGTATCTCTATAACTTAGACTCCAGTCAGAATGATTAGGAAATTTCTCAGGGACCAGGGGCTACAACAAGAATGTAGTTTAATAAGAAACAACTTAACCAACTGTGTCAAACCCTATTTGGGAGGTGACAGAACAGCTCTCTAGTTTCCTGAGTATCTATCCAGCCTTGGGATTAAAATTCTCATTTAATTCTTCCAACATCTTTGATAGGTAGGCATTATCATACCCATTTTACAGATGAAGAAACAGAGGCTACAAGAGATTATTTTACTCTCCCAAGTTGATTTTTCTAAGTGACAGGTCCAGAATTTTGATTCAAGTCTGCCTGAATCAGAGATCGTGGGTTATCAAATGTTAAGGCTATCTGTGTTATCAAATGCCAAGGCTATCTGCAGGCTTCCCTAGTGGCTCAGATGGTAAAGAAGCCACCTGCAATGTGGGAGACCTAGGTTCAATCCCTGGGTTGGGAAGCTCCCCTGGAGGAGGGCATGACAACCCACTCCAGTATTCTTGTCTGGAGAACCCCCATGGGCAGAGGAGCCTGGTGGGCTACAGTCTATGGGGTCACAAAGAGTTGGCCATGACTAGGCAACTAACCACAGCACAAGCCTATCTGTATTGGAATCCCCTAAACAAGATTCTTGTGTCACCTCCATTATACTTCAGTTGATCTTAGGGTAGAAAGGGCATGGGAGATTAAAGGATTTGACATTTCAAAGCTTAGTAAGACATTTTGCTGCTCATTCAAGCTTGGGAACCACTAACCCACAGTTTGCAAAATAAACCATACTGATTTGGTGAGTAGTGCCTGTCCAGCCTAACAGATATAGCTGACATCTCTAAATGCTCGTGATACCCTGACACTACTGAACACTCCTGTTTGATAATGAATTCCCTTTGCTCTGGTTCTAGTTCAAACCTTATGAAAACTTATTAACTTCCCAAATAGTTTGTCTTCTAGGAAGGGGTATTGATATACCAATTCAAACATTCTAGCACTTCAGCCCTTTTTATTGAGTTAATTCAGCAGTCTCTGTGAGTGTGCTTATTGTGCATTCTCAACGTCCACACAATTTGTGTGACAAAAAGATCAGCCTGTAACTTTGAGGGCCAGACCTTGGACCTCCATGTGTTCAAAAAAGCAAATGCCACCTTGAGTGTATATTTAGGGGCAGCCCTCTCCTGGTGTTGCACAGCCCTGCTCTCAGGGGCAGAGGCAAGCTTTCCACTTATCCTTGCCACTGTTGGTGTTAGAATATGGTGAGGATAAAGGTCATCCAACCTTTTGTCAACAAATGAAAAAGAATTTTTCCAGTTTGCTTGTGTAGTTGCTAAGTCACATCTGACTCTTTTGTGGCCCTAAGGACTGTAGCCAGCCAGACTCCTCTGTCCATGGGATTTTCCAGGCAAGAATACTGGAGTGGGTTGCCATTTCCTTCTCCAGGGGATCTTCCTGACCCAGGGATCAAAACTTCACCTCCTGCATTAGCAGGCAGATTCTTTACCACTGAACCAAATATTTACAAATAGGAGAGTTGGACCATAAAGAAGGCTGAGCACTAAAGAATTGATGCTTAAGAATTGTGGTGCTTGAGAAGACTCTTGAAAGTCCCCTGGACAGCAAGGAGATCAAACCAGTCAATCCCAAAAGAAATAAAACCTGAATATTCACTGGAAGGACTGATGCTAAAGCTCTAATACTTTGGCCACCTGATTCAAAGAGCTGATTCATTGGAAAAGATTCATGGGAAAGATTGAGAGCAGGAGAAGAGGGTGACAGAAGATGAGATGGTTGGATGGCATCAACTGACTCAATGGACATGAGTGAGTTTGAGCAAACTCCAGGAGATAGTGAAGGACAGAGAAGCCTGGTGTGCTGTAGGCCATGGGGTCGCAAAGAGTGGGACATGACTTAGTGACTGAACAACAATAATAAACTAGATAACAGTTTACACAGACTGCCCTCAAATAAGTACAGTGTAGTTAAGTTGCTGCTTGCTTATATGTAGTCTTATCTGACTTCGCCTGGCTCCTTGAGATTTCCCCATTCTGACAAGAGTCCTGGATGGGGAAATGTGGGCTTACAGAAAAGTTCTTAGTTAACTGTCACAGATGGTCAGTAGCACAGAGTATGTTGTGTCTTGCCAATTTAACTCTGAAATGACAGTATTTTCTCTATCTCTGAGTTATGGGACATGGGGGTACTCCACTATTGCTTGATTTTTCTTTGCTGCTGCTGCTAAGTCACTTCAGTCGTGTCCGACTCTGTGTGACCCCATAGACAGCAGCCCACCAGGCTCCCCTGTCCCTGGGATTCTCCAGGCAAGAACACTGGAGTGGGTTGCCATTTCCTTCTCCAATGCATGAAAGTGAAAAGTGAAAGGGAAGTCGCTCAGTCGTGTCCGACCCTCAGCGACCCCATGGACTGCAGCCTTCCAGGCTCCTCTGTCCATGGGATTTTCCAGGCAAGAGTACTGGAGTGGGATGCCATTGCCTTCTCCATGATTTTTCTTTAATGTATATTAAAGACTTGAAAATATTTATCCTAAAACTTTTGCATTCCAATCACCTATGACAAAAAAAGGACTTTTATTCTTTTTTGGTGTTAATTCTAGAAGGTCTAGTAGGTCTTCATAAAACCAGTGAACTTCAGCTTCTTTGGCATCAGTGGTTGGGGCGTAGACTTAGATTATTGTGATGTACAATAGTTTGCCCTGGAAATGAACAGAGAACATTCTGTCATTTTTGAGATTGTACCAAGTACTGCATTTCCGACTCTTGTTGACTATGAGGGCTACTCTATTTCTTCTAAGGGATTCTTGCCCTCAGTAGTAGATACAATGGTCATCTGAATTAAATCCACCATCCATTTTAGTTCACTAATTCTTAAGATGTCGATGTTCACTCTTGCCATCTCCTGCTTGACCATATCCAACTTACCTTGATTCATCGACTTAACATTCCAGGTTCCTGTGCAATATTGTTCTTTACAACATCCTACTTTACTTTTACCACCAGACACACCCACAACTGAGTCATTTCCACTTTGGTCCAGCTGCTTCGTTCTTTCTGGAGCTGTAAGTAATTGCCCTCCACTGTTCCCCTGTAGCATACTGAACACCTTCTGACCTTGCGGGGGTTGGGGGGAGGGGGCGGGCACGCTTGTCTTCCCGTGTCTTATCTTTTGCATTTTCATACTGCTCATAGGGTTCTTGCCCCAGGAATACTGGAGTATCCCCATTTCTTCCTCCAGTGGTGCACATTTTGTTAGAACTTTTCACTCTGGCCTGTTTTGGATGGCTCTGCATGGCATGGCTCATAGCTTCACGGAGTTAACCAAGCCCCCTCACAACAAAGCTGTGATCCATGAAGCGGACGTAAATTTGAGCAAATTCTGGGAGATAGTGGAGAACAGGGGAGCCTGGCCTGCTACAGTCCCTGGGTTGCAAAGAGTCAGACATGACTTAGTGACTGAACAACAACAACAATCCTGACACTAAGAGGTAAAGTCATATCAAAATTTTGTAGAAATTTTAACAATATTAAATTATAGCTGATAAATGGGCTAGAAGGGTAATTATTAGAAAGTGTAGTTATAAGTAGTACTTATTAGGGTTATTAGTGAAAATTTTATTCTCGTCTGTCTTTGGTGGAATCACTTAGGTTTGTTTTGGTGTTAGCATCAACAAGAACCAAAATCTCAAAACAATGTTGTTCTTAAGTGTGGAAAATGATCAGATCCTTCAGGCAAAGCAAATGTTTGATGAGCAAAGAAGAAACCAATGACATGATATTTTCAAGAGGTGGCTTCAACTCCATACAGTAAGTCAGAATGAGCAGAAGATGAACAGGCAGCTTTTTCTTTCCTTGATGCACTGGTTCCTTGGCAGCCCCCATGCGGGAGGCCACTTTGGCTCATGATCCTTCCTTGCATTCTTCCCTTTGAGCCAGGACTGAGCCAAAGTTGTGGAGTTGCTGGGGATGAAGAAGCAGGGCTGGAAGGAGAGGGAAGTTGAGCATTGACAACTGTCTTCAGCAACTAGGGTAACTCCAAGCACCAAATCACCTGGGATTTTTCTATTTGAAGAGGATTTGGGGGTTATTAAAAGGGTTTTTACTCTATGCCTACTTTTAGCCTTTTTAAAAGAAATACGTGTAGGTTATAGAATTTTTTAAATATATTTCCAGAAGAGAGGAAAGGATATGATGAACATTACTTTAGAGCAATAAGATATAACCTCTAGACTCACATTGTATGGCCAGACATTCTCAATACTGGACTTCTGCATTTTATTAGACTAAATTGTAGTTCAGTTTTCCTGATGAACTATATTTTAGTATCACCAAGATCAAGAAGCATAGGATTGGCAAACTACTCCGTAAGGTCCAGATATAATCTGTGGCCTACTTTTGTAAATAAAGTTTTATTAGAACACTGCTGCTGCTAAGTCACTTCAGTCGTGTCCAACTCTGTGCGACCCCATGGACGGCAGCCCACCAGGCTCCCCCGTCCCTGGGATTCTCCAGGCAAGAACACTGGAGTGGGTAGAACACAGCCACGCCCATTTGATCAGATTGTCTGTGGCTGCTTTGGTGTTGGGAGAAGGCAATGGCACCCCACTCCAGTACTCTTGCCTGGAAAATCCCATGGGTGGATGAGCGTGGTAGGCTGCAGTCCACAGGGTTGCAAAGAGTCGGACATGACTGAGCAACTTCACTTTCATGCATTGGAGAAGGAAATGGCAACCCACTCCAGTGTTCTTGCCTGGAGAATCCCAGGGGGGGAGCCTGGTGGGCTGCTGTCTATGGGGTCGCACAGAGTCGGACACGACTGAAGCGACTTAGCAGCAGCAGCAGTACAAAATAATTGTCCTTTTTACCATAAAGCTGAAAACAGTACAGTAAGAAATTATCACTAGGACTGAAACCTAGGGCACTTTGAAGTGCCATACGAATACAAGGAACAAAAGACTGTAATGACCAGCTTGGTTCTTTTATTTCTTTCATGGTAAATTGTAAGTTTGAAGGATTCAAAAGCACTTCACAGTAGTTCACAGGATACATTTTGAACTCTCAGCTTTACATCCAGTGTCTATTTCTAAGAATGTGCTGAGGAAATTGTAATGAGGGAATATTCAAAGAATAATGGAGACACTGGTTAGAAACTGTTTCGCTAAGATATCTATATCCCCACGTTTACAGCAGCATTATTCACAATAGCCAGGACATGGACACAACCCAAGTGCCTGTCGATGGATGAATGGATAAAGAAGAGGGAGTGTGTGTGTGTGTGTGTGTGTAATTATTCATCTTTGGAAAAGAAAGAACTCCTATCATTTGCACCAGCTTGGATGCATGAACCTGGAGGGCTTTATAAGCCAGAGAAATAATATTGCATGGTATCATATGTAGATTTTTTAAAAAAAAAAGTCAGCGTACATAAATAGAGTGGGAAAGTGGTTGCCAGAGGCTAGGGTTGGGAGAGATCATAGAGGTCTGTGAAAGGTACAAACTTTCAGTTACAAAATGAATAAGGTCTGAGGGTCTAGTGTGTACCATGGAGAGTATAGTTGATAATCCTGTATTGTATAATTAAATTTGCTAAGAGAGTAGAACTTAAATGCTCTCTCACTCACTCACACACACATGTATACACAGGAAGATAAATATGTGAGGTGATAGATGTGTTAATTAACTACATGAGAGAAAGCTTTCACAATATGTATATATATCAAATCATACTGCAACCTTTCTTATAATTTTATTTGTCAGTTATGTCTCATTAAAACTGAGGAAATTGTTCAACCCGTTTTAAAGAAACAAGATTCAAATTGATCTTCCACAAATGTAAGTACTTCATCTGAAGAATGTGAATAGATTTTTCATATTTGGACCCTTCTGTTCTTGATTTAGACTTTAGTGACACCAAAGTAAGAGAAAAGATTGTTTTAATAACATGCAGAGTTTCATTTATTCCACAAAAGTGCACTAGTGAGAATTGATGATGCAACAGGCACTGACCCCGGCACTCGAACTGTAACTTCACAGAACAGAGTTCCCTGTGAAAAGTGGAAATGCACCTGGCCCCGTATGACTGGGAGATGGCCAGGAATTAGCCATGATTTGCAGAGGGATGGCCTGTCAACACATTCTCCCACTTGTGAGTCCAGACATCTACCACCCAGAAAGATTTAAGAGGATCTGTGAGTTAATGTTTGCCAATTGCTTTAACATCCCAGGATTAAAAAGGGCACATCAGAAAGAAATGGCCGTGCTGGAATTTGGAGGCCGTTCAAAAATTCAGCCTGGCAAGTCTAATGGTTTGTTTTCAACATTTATTTAACCTCCTTCTGCTATCAAGAAACCCAAGAGTGCCCTGAGGAAGTTTATAGCGAAGGAAATGGAGAAAATGTACATTGTTTTTGAGTGTTTTGTTAAGGCTTCTGGATGGCAAAGAGAGTGTGTTTTATAATTATGAACATTTGCCCATTCTGAGGAGATGCCGTAAGCATACGTCTTTGAGCCAACCAAATTGGAGTACCACACAGTGCCTCCTTAGGAAAGTAAATATCATTAGAGCACTTGAAATAATCTTTAGTCTGTCCATGAAATAGCTATAAATGAACTTGGCTTCTGTTCAACATAGGCCAGCAAAGAGAACATGCCAGGGGGAAATGTTTTCGTCCACTCAGGAATGGCCAGCTGTCACTGAGTGCACAGAATTGCCGGATCTGTGGGAATAAGCAAACAGTTCTGTTTTTCTCGCAGAAACTCATTTCCCTGGGCTTCATATAGACAGTGGTGAGCTATGTTAACAAAGGGGTTTGCATGCAAAAGAAACACCCACTAGGGTAGGGGCAAGTATTCACCCCAGCAAGTCTTAGGAGCCACTTCACCCAGTTTGTTTTATAATAGAACCAGGTGAAACCACATTTCAGAGTGCCAGTTTGAAAGGCAAATATTTACTGGCACAAAAGTGTTCTTTAATTAGTATTTATGTCAGAGCCAGGGTGACATAAGTTGCTAATTATGCTGATACCAGAACAGGTTGAGATATTCTTGTATGTAAAAGAGAGAGGGGTAATAGGCATGCCTTGTGGATTTAGAGTATATGTGGTTTAATTTGACCCCAAATTAGTTTGGATTCTGTCTGGCCTGCATTTAAAATAGCCTTTCTAGTAGTTAAGGAGACTGCACTTCTGTCTTGAATGGTAGGAATTTCAAACTGTATGCATGCATGCATAGTCCTTGCGGTTGTGTCTGACTCTTTGCGACCCTATGGACCGTAGCCTGCCAGGCTTCTCTGTCCATGAGATTTTGCATGCAAGAATACTGGAGTGTGTTAACATTTCCTCTTCCAGGGGATCTTCCTGACCCAGGAATTGAACCTGAATCTCCTCCGTTTCCTGCATTGCAGGCACATTTTTTACCACTGAGCCACCAAGGAAGCCCTCAAACTGTATATTGCATCGTTAATCTCTGAGTTTCATAAAGGTTATTTTTATCCCAACCTTGATTAGTGGAACTTTTGGACATCTCTCAGGAGCTGATTATCCCTAAGTGCTAAAATAAGTTTTTAAATAAAAATTGTGAAGGGAGGTATTTTTGTTTTCACCTAAGTTCAAATAATATTTCATTAAAATCTCAATTGTATGGTAAATGACTCAAAATACATGCACTACTTATAGCAGAGTCTGTTAATTAGTAAGAACTCAACTAGCCATATATACATTTTTCAAATATTTAAAGGAGGATTATTTATAATATGGTTTTTTAAAAAAAGAGAGTCTAGATCACATTGTCAGTTTTTCTCATTGCCAATAATGATACTTAATCCATGCATACCATGTTATGTGCTCCTTCTTATTCTAAACACTTATCATGTAGTACTGATGATCTATTTAATTCTCAGACAGCCCTCTGAGATGGGTATCAGTAGTTCCCCCACGTGCTCTGATGAGGACGCCGAGGACTGAACTTCTAGAAACTTGCCTGGGCTCACTGACTAGTAAGCAACACGACTGAGATGGCAACCCAGAGAATCTATGCACTTATACTTCGCTGTTCTTCCAGTTCAAGAAGTCTAATGTTTTCAGGTACTACAGTAAAGCCATGCCCTGTAAATTCTCCCTTCTCCATTCTGCTAAACACTTATTGTTACTATGATACAATTATGGTAGGTGTTTATTACAGGAATCCACAGATTCTGAGTTCCTTTTGAATAAGTAACAGGCTGCATCATATTTACTGTGATATTCACATTTGAGAGGGTAGTCAATAAAGAGCATCATAGAATTGATTTATTAAATATTTTATGAACTAGGACTCCCTGCCCTTTCAGCAGGCCAGATCATGCTGATAGGTTATGAGAATAGGATAATTGTGGAACTCACTTTCAGACTAAGTTTTAACCTCACAAGAAGCACAGAGTTGATAACTACTGATGAAGGATCTTGCTGGCCTCAGTAGTACTGCATGTTGATTTTCAAAGCTGTTTGATCATCAGTGTATTTCTGGAATCTTCTCCTAAGTGAACTTGTTCTCATTTATCTGTTAACTTTCTGTTTAACTTCTAGCAACTTGGGTGACTGAGACTTGTAACATGTCCATTGATGACTTTGAAGTACTTACAGACTTTTGTCTGTATATATTTGCATTATCTATGCATTTTATATTCTCTGCCGATTTCAGAACAGAGTGCATGCCCCCAAATGGTACTAATTCAGCCAATTTTTATGATACAGAGTTCAGCAGCAGCAGAGATTAAACTATTGTTTAACAGCAAAGGAGAAAGCTTTCACATTATTCGGTTATTTCTATTTGTAGTTTTATTTCAACTGTAAGATTTACTTCCAAAGCACCTGAGTCTCTTTGGACACAAGACAAGGTATGTGCTAGCCATATAATACCAGACTAAGCTGATATGATTTCTCATCTTTTACAATATGATAGTGGTAGAGTAAGATTTTCTAAGAAGGGCAGTGAAATATTCTATAGGCTGTGGGAAAGGATTAGGTTTCTTAATTACCACTGATTTGAATAGTGTTGTCCTTTTCTGAGTTTAGATAGACATTCAGTCTACACTGTAGATTCATGTGCATAAATCTTGGGCCACAAGCTTTTATTTATAAAGGACATTTAACATCTCATTTTCTACTTTTAGCCATAATCCCATGGGACTGGCAGGATTTTTAGACCAAAAGTTCTTTTCATGGATTTTCTCACCTTCATTCCTGCTCTAAAATCAATCTAGACACCTTAGACAACTTGTTTATTATATTAGGGATCTTCTGTTTCCAGTGGTGCCCACGCAACACTCTTCTTACTTCTTCCCTGACCCCAAGGAGAAGAACCACCTTTTAATTTAACTAGGAAACTATCCTCATTTCTTTAGATCAAGAGATTTTACAATTGTTTTTCTGTGTTTTTAAGAAAATAATTTTCTTTACATAACTTTATACATATCTGTAAAAGCTTGGCCCTTTGGAAAACAAAAGTCATTTCCAATTTGAACTGCAGGTGGTGAGGGTGAGGGAAAGTTTACAAATGGAAAGCAGAAAGTCCAAGGGAAACAACATGATGTTTCAAATGTTATCCTGTTCTGTGTGCTGATGGCCAGTGGAATGCGGGGGTTCAGACAATAGACTCTGAAGTCTGACTGGCTGGTTTAAGTCTCAATTCTTCCACTTATTAATTGAATTGCCTTGAGTAAGTTACTAGATCTAACTAGATCTACCTGTGCTTCGGTTTTCTCAGTTGTAACATGGGGATGCTGCCAATAGTAGGTGGCTCATGGTGGGCTGCCGTCTATGGTGTCGCACAGAGTCGGGCACGACTGAAGCGACTTAGCAGCAGCATGATTATTGTGATCATTAATATGTGAGTTAAAAGGCATAAAGTGCTGAGAACAGTGCCTAGCAATGTAAGTGGCATGTAGTAGTAGTGTTAGTCACTCAGTTGTGTCTGACCCTTTGCGACCCCATGGACTGTAGCCTGCCAGGCTCCTTTGTCCATGAAATTCTCCAGGCAAGAATACTGGAGTGGGTAGCCATTCTCTTCTCCAGGGGATCTTCCCCACCAGGGATCAAACCTGGGTCTCCTGCATTACAGGCAGATTCTTAACCATCTATTGCCTATACAAACAAATAATTCACTTGTAAAATTTGAAGTGAAGTGAAGTGAAAGTTACTCAGTCGTGTCTGACTCTTTGCAACCTCATACAGACCATGGAATTCTCCAGGCCATAATACTGGAGAGGGTAGCCCTTCCCGTCTCCAAGGGATCTTCCCAACCCAGGATTGAACTCAGGTCTCCTGCATTGCAGGCGGATTCTTTGCCAGCTGAGCCACAAGGGAAGCCCATGGAATGAATGTTACATGTATGTTTTAAAACCACGTGTAAATGGAATATATACTTAGACTCCAGAAAGATTTATTGAAGATTCAGGAAAAGCAGGAGCTTTCGGTTGAAGGCTCAAGGCTGTCAAATTTAACAAATACTTAATTCTTCTTAAGGAACAGTGAACAGTCTTATTCTCTCTCATGAGGAGATGTATTTTATCGGAAGCAAAGCTTTCAGAAACAAAAAAGTCCTCAATAATAAGTTCAGTCATGTACACACCATGAGACTTATGAAAGGAAATGGCACAAGGGCATTGTATCTTATAAAAGCATTAGCTAAAGTGATACATATTGTGTTATAGTAATAAAAATTTCAGATATTACTTGACTATTACATGGTTTTTAGGCACAAGGCATTGCAGGAAAGAATCCTTCAACAGATAAATTATTTTGCTTTATGGTTTTCTATCAAATACTTATATAGTTTTTATTAAAATAAATGTTTTTGTTTTATAAATATTTCATTGAGCATTTTTAAACAGTTTAATTCTAAAAGTTTTGTTTTACTTTAAAAACTTTACCTGCTATTCTCCCCTCCAGTTTTATTGAAATGTAATTGACATATAACATTGTGTTGGTTTAAGGTGTACAAATAATGATTTGAATTGTATATATTGCAAAATTATCCCAATAAATATCCACTGTATAGGAGGTAATATCTATCATCTCATATGGCTATAAATTGTTTTCTTGTGGTAAATTAAGATCTACACTCATGACAACTTATAAATATATCAGTTCAGTTCAGTTCAGTCGATCAGTTGTGTCTGACTCTTTGCGACCCCATAAATCTCAGCATGCCAGGCGTCCCTGTCCATCACCAACTCCTGGAGTTCACTCAAACTCATCTCCATCAAGTCAGTGATGCCATCCAGCCATCTCATCCTCTGTCGTCCCCTTCTCCTCCTGCCCCCAATCCCTCCCAGCATCAGAGTCTTTTCCAATGAGTCAACTCTTCTCATGAGGTGGCCAAAGTACTGGAGTTTCAGCTTTAGCATCATTCCTTCCAAAGAACACCCAGGATTGATCTCCTTTAGGATGGACTGGTTGGATTTCCTTGCAGTCTGAGGGACTTTTAAGAGTCTTCTCCAACACCACAGTTCAAAAGCATCAGTTCTTCGGTGCTCAGCTTTCTTCACAGTCCAACTCTCACATCCATACATGACTACTGGAAAAACCATAGCCTTGACTAGATGGACCTTTGTTGGCAAGGAAATATCTCTGCTTTTCAATATGCTATCTAGGTTGATCATAACTTTCCTTCCAAGGGGTAAGCGTCTTTTAATTTCATGATG
Organism: Bubalus kerabau; assembly: GCF_029407905.1. Taxonomy (NCBI): domain Eukaryota; kingdom Metazoa; phylum Chordata; class Mammalia; order Artiodactyla; family Bovidae; genus Bubalus; species Bubalus kerabau. The sequence continues at coordinate 23,070,679 of NC_073641.1, forward strand.
GCAATCACCATCTGAAGTGATTTTGGAGCCCCCCAAAATAAAGTCTGACACTGTTTCCACTGTTTCCATCTATTTCCCATGAAGTGATGGGACCAGATGCCATGATCTTCGTTTTCTGAATGTTGAGCTTTAAGCCAACTTTTTCACTCTCCACTTTCACTTTCATCAAGAGGCCTTTTAGTTCCTCTTCACTTTCTGCAATAAGGGTAGTGTCATCTGCATATCTGAGGTTATTGATATTTATCCAGGCAATCTTGATTCCAGCTTGTGCTTCTTCCAGCCCAGCATTTCTCATGATGCACTCTGCATAGAAGTTAAATAAGCAGGGTGACAATATACAGCCTTGACGTACTCCTTTTCCTATTTGGAACCAGTCTGTTGTTCCATGTCCAGTTCTAACTGTTGCTTCCTGACCTGCATACAGATTTCTCAAGAGGCAGGTCAGGTGGTCTGGTATTCCCATCTCTTTCAGAATTTTCCACAGTTTATTGTGACCCACACAGTCAAAGGCTTTGGCATAGTCAATAAAGCAGAAATAGATGTGTTTCTGGAATTCTCTTGCTTTTTCCATGATCCAGTGGATGTTGGTAATTTGATCTCTGGTTCCTCTGCCTTTTCTAAAACCAGCTTGAACATTAGGAAGTTCACGGTTCACATATTGCTGAAGCCTGGCTTGGAGAATTTTGAGCATTACTTTACTAGCGTGTGAGATGAGTGCAATTATGCAGTAGTTTGAGCATTCTTTGGCATTGCCTTTCTTTGGGATTGGAATGAAAACTGACCTTTTCCAGTCCTGTGGCCACTGTTGAGTTTTCCAAATTTGCTGGCATATTGAGTGCAGCACTTTCACAGCATCATCTTTCAGGATTTGAAAGAGCTCAACTGGAATTCCATCACCTCCACTAGCTTTGTTCGTAGTAATGCTTTCTAAGACCCACTTGACTTCACATTCCAGGATGTCTGGCTCTAGATGAGTGATCACACCATCGTGATTATCTGGGTCATGAAGATATATTTTGGCCACCTTTTCTTAATATCTTCTGCTTCTGTTAGGTCCATACCATTTCTGTCCTTTATTGTGCCCATCTTTGCATGAAATTTTCCCTTGGTATCTCTAATTTTCTTGAAGAGATCTCTAGTCTTTCCCATTCTATTGTTTCCCTCTATTTCTTTGCATTGATCGCTGAGGAAGGCTTTCTTATCTCTCCTTGCTATCCTTTGGAACTCTGCATTCAGACGCTTATATCTTTGCTTTTCTCATTTGCGTTTTGCTTCTCTTCTTTTCACAGCTATTTGTAAGGCCTCCCCAGACAGCCATTTTGCTTTTTTGCATTTCTTTTCCATGGGGATGGTCTTGATCCCTGTCTCCTGTACCATTTCATGAACCTCCATCCATAGTTCATCAGGCACTCTATCTATCAGATCTAGGCCCTTAAATCTATTTCTCACTTCCACTGTATAATCATAAGGGATTTGATTTAGGTCATACATGAATGGTCTACTGGTTTTCCCCACTTTCTTCAATTTAAGTCTGAATTTGGTAATAAGGAGTTCATGATCTGAGCCACAGTCAGCTCCTGGTCTTGTTTTTGCTGACTGTATAGAGCTTCTCCATCTTTGGCTGCAAAGAATATAATCAATCTGATTTCAGTGTTGACCATCTGGTGATGTCCATGTGTAGAGTCTTCTCTTGTGTTGTTGGAAGAGGGTGTTTGCTACGACCAGTGCGTTCTCTTGGAAAAACTCTATTAGCCTTGCCCTGCTTCATTCCATACTCCAAGGCCAAATTTGCCTGTTACTCCAGGTGTTTGAGTTCCTACTTTTGCATTCCAGTCCCCCATAATGAAAAGGACATCTTTTTTGGGTGTTAGTTCTAAAAGGTCTTTTAGGTCTTCATAGAACCGTTCAACTTCAGCTTCTTCAGCGTTACTGGTTGGGGCTTAGACTTGGATTACCGTGATACTGAATAGTTTGCCTTGGAAATGAACAGAGATCATTCTGTCGTTTTTGAGATTGTATCCAAGTACTGCATTTCAGACTCTTTTGTTGACCATGATGGCTACTCCATTTCTTCTAAGAGATTCCTGCTCACAGTAGTGTATATAATGGTCATCTGAGTTAAATTCATCCATTCCAGTTCATTTTAGTTCGCTGATTCCTAGAATGTTGACGTTCACTCTTGCCATCTCCTGTTCGACCACTTCCAATTTGCCTTGATTCATGAACTTGACTTTCCTGGTTCCTATGCAATATTGCTCTTTACAGCATCGGACCTTGCTTCTATCACCAGTCACATCCGCAACTGGGTATTGTTTTTGCTTTGGCTCCATCCCTTCATTCTTTCTGGAGTTATTTCTCCACTGATCTCCAGTAGCATATTGGGCACCTACCGACCTGGGGAGTTCCTCTTTCAGTATCCTATCATTTTGCCTTTTCATACTGTTCATGGGGTTCTCAAGGCAAGAATACTGAAGTGGTTTGCCATTCCTTACTCCAGTGGACCACATTCTGTCAGACCTCTCCACCATGACCCTCCCATCTTGGGTGGCCCCACATGGCATGACTTAGTTTCATTGAGTTAGACAAGGCTGTGGTCCGTGTGATCAGATTGGCTAGTTTTCTGTGATTATGGTTTCAGTGTGTCTGCCCTCTGAAGCCCTCTCGCAACACCTATCATGTTACTTGGGTTTCTCTCACCTTGACGTGGGGTATCTCTTCACGGCTGCTCCAGCAAAGCGCAGCTGTTTCTCCTTACCTTAGACGAGGGGTATCTCCTCACTGCCGCCCCTCCTGATCCTGAACATGGAGTAGTTCTTCTCGGCCCTCCTGCGCCTGCACAGCTGCTGCTCCTTGGACGTGGGGTTGGTCCTCTAGGCTGCCTCCCCTGACCTCAGGCGTGTGGTAGCTCCTCTCAGCCGCCGCTATATAGTACAGTATTAAATAGTCACTATGTGAAGGAGATCAGCCCTAGGATTTCTTTGGAGGAAATGATGCTAAAGCTGAAACTCCAGTACTTTGGCCACCTCATGCGAAGAGTTGACTCATTGAAAAAGACTCTGAGGCTGGGAGGGATTGGGGGCAGAAGGAGAAGGGGACGACAGAGGATGAGATGGCTGGATGGCATCACTGACTCGATGGACGTGAGTCTGGGTGAACTCTTGGAGTTGGTGATGGACAGGGAGGCCTGGCGTGCTGCGATTCATGGGGTTAAAGAGTTGGACACGACTGAGCGACTGAACTGAACTGAACTGATGCTACATCATGACCTTGTACATTACATCCCCAGAACTTATCTTATAATTAGAAATTTGTACCTTTTGACTGTCTTCAATTTCCCCCATCCTCACCTCCTGTGGCAACCACCATATAGCTTTCATTATTATTTAATATGTTACAGCTGCTGCTGCTAAGTTGCTTCAGTCATGTCCGACTCTGTGCAACCCCAGAGGTGGCAGCCCACCAGGCTCGCCCGTCCCTGGATTCTCCAGGCAAGAACACTGGAGTGGGTTGCCATTTCCTTCACCAGTGCATGAAAGTGAAAAGTGAAAGTGAAGTCCTCAGTCGTGTCTGACTCTTTGCAACCCCATGGACTGCAGCCTACCAGGCTCCTCCGCCCATGGGATTTTCCAGGCACGAGTACTGGAGTAGGGTGCCATTGCCTTCTCCGAATATGTTACAGTGTGGGTAAATAGAAGCAAAGTGTTGAAAGAAAAACATAATGACTAGGAAGTCATTTATTGGAAGCCAGAATACTGTAAATTAGATTACCATACCACTAGGCTTGATTGCTTAGCATAAGTTGACTGGTCATAAACAGGGAACAAACTGCTGGTTTGTATAACAGATTACACCAGGTGACAAAGCTGGGAAGCTGTCGTAATCACTCAGGGCAAAGGGGCTGGTGGACTGGAGCAGGGTGGCTGCCGTGGAGGTGGTGAGAAATGGTCTGCTGCTGCTGCTAAGTCACGTCAGTCGTGTCTGACTCTTAGCGACCCCATGGACTGTAGCCTAGCAGACTCCTCCATCCATGGGATTCTCCAGGCACGTGTACTGGAGAGGGTTGCTTTTGCCTTCTCCGGAGAAACAGTCAGATCTCACTAGAAATCCTTAGTATACTAGGACTCTGAACTAGAGAAGTTAGCTTGTTCGACGTTATCTAGTTACTGAGTGACAGGTGCTGTGTTTGCATAAGAGAAACTAGCTCTTAAATCATAGACTCTGGAAGACAAAGGTTCAGGCTGAATCTCACCTGTGGCAAACAGTTCAATTTAACATGGTTCTGAGCAAAATGTGGATACTATATATACATTTTTCAGACTAAATACCATATATGAAGCAACTGTTACATAAGCAGATAGCAGGTGCCTGATGGGGTTTCCCTGGTGGCTCGGCAGAAAAGGGATCCGCCTGCAATGCAGGAGACACAAGAGATGTGGGTTTGATCCCTCATCATGAAGATCCCCTGGAGGAGGAAAACGGCAACCCATTCCAGTATTCTTACCTGAAAAATCCCATGGACAGAGGAGCCTGGCAGGCTATCATCCACGGGGGTCACAAAAGACACAACTGAGCAACTGATGCACATGCTGCACAGGTGCCTGATAAAATATAGCTACCCAGGCAAATATTTTGTGTAGATATAACCTAGATTGTTTGTGTTTTGCTTATACTGAAAGTACTTGTTGGATGATGTTTCTCATGGCGGGGGTAGGGGGGGGCGGTGTGTGTGCACTTTGGCTGGAAACATAAACAAGAATACTAAGACATATATCCCAATATCAGCTTAAGGAATATTTTACAGAAATTGAGGGACGGGGAATTACAGAGACAACAGATACTATCCTGAAAGCTGCATGAATCTCTATAGTTTCTTTAGAATTTTATGGATCTTAAAGAATCTGACTTTTTGGATTCAGTTTGTTATTCATTTGATAATGTGAGCCAATCCTGTGTGTTGCCCTGACAACGAATTTTAGTATCATAAAGAAGTGCTAGCTGTTAATTGGTATTCAGATTAGTAGCTGGTGTCTTTGCTCTGTCTCCATGGTAACCTAGCTGTCATGTTCTCATCTCTAGCACGGTGTTGAGATTTCCTATGTGTGTCTTAATCCACATTGTCCACAGCCTCTGGCACAGTGTTTTACTTTTTTAATATCGCCAACATGATCACTTTTGAGCTATTAGCACCATTGCTAAAAAACAGTTGCTCCCCTGAAGTCAATTTCATCCTCCATACATTGAAAATTTCCATTTTGCGGCTTGTGTGCCTTGAGGTGTTTGTTTGGTTGTCTGTACAGAGAAAGTTTTGCATAAGTCCATACTGTGTATGGAATATGGATATTTTAAATATGTAAAATAGGGCAACACTGAATAAATAAGGAATACTTCTTCAAGGATGTTTAGCTGCGGTTAGAGGTAATAAGGGAGAAGGAAATGGCAACCCACTCCAGTGTTCTTGCCTGGAGAATCCCAGGGACGGAGGATCCTGGTGGGCTGCCATCTATGGGGTCGCACAGAGTCGGACACGACTGAAGCGACTTAGCAGCAGCAGCAGAGGTAATAAATATTGATTGGAGGGATAATTGCCAAATGAAAGAAATGAGGTCTAATGCAGGGGTCTTCAACCTCCAGGATCTAATGCTGGTGGAGCTGAGGTAATAATGATAAAAATAACATGCACAATAAAAGCGATGCACTTGAATCATCCCCAAATCATCCTGCTACTCCCTAGTCTACAGAAAAATTGTCTTCTGCAAAACCGGTCCCTGGTGTCAAGAGTTGGGGAGTGCTGTTATTTTCTGTACTGAGAATATATTCTCAAACTTTGGTTGGATAATGCAGAGATGTGTCGTATATCCATTTTCTAGCAATTTCCTGTTAAATAGAAAGTAGGGCTTCTCTCCATTTCTCTCCCCATTTTTTCCAATTTAAACTGCAGCCACTTCTTTTCATTTGACTCTCACTAGTTTTGTTTTTCCAACCCTCAAAGTTAAGGTAGAATTATTTCCCAATCATAAGTAGTTAGCTTATTAGTCATAGTTAGTCTTCCTCATCATTACAAATATACTGACCCCATGATGGAGGCAAGGAAAATGGTCTAGGAAATATATAGCTATTAATCTTTTCATGGAGATATACATACTAGAAATAAAACTAATTTTATATTCATTCAACACTGGTTTTAAAGTCTGGATTTTTCATTTACTAGCCTTGTGGCCTATTAACCTTAGGTTTTAATTACAAATTGTAATGAATATGTAGGTGAACACCTTAATATTCCAAGGTATTGACAAAGAGCTTACAATGCCGTCAGGAGGGGAGTTGCTATTTAGATTCACTATTAATGACTTATTAGGTATTAATGGCTCGTCATTGTTAAGAAGCTCCTGTGCTGTGTTGGTATCTCACGTGGTTTTCTGTTAATGAGTCATTTGATCAGCTGCAATCCGGGAAGTTCATAGGAAAATATGCTTATACATATGTAACCCAAAGGCCGGCTTCTTTAGATTCCTGGAAACACATGAGGTTAATTGATGAAATCAATTTGAAATTCCTGGAGACTCAGCAAACTTCAAGACTACTACTGAGACCATTACAGGGGTCACTGGTGCAAGGATGACGATGTATTTCTTTTGATACAGTATCTTCCTTTATGCTTTTCAATCAGTAGTTAAGTGGAAATGTCCTCGATGTGCTTTGTTTCACAAAGCATTTCAGTAGATTTTTGTTCTGTTTTTTTTTTTTTTTTTTTTAAATAGAAAAATGTAGCAAAAAAAGGGGGGGAGAATGTATTTTTTTTTTTAAATATCTGGCCTATGTTTTGAGTTTCACACTCTAGACAGCAGATTATATGATTCATATGTATTTTACTGGTGCAAGATTGATGGCAAGTCCTCACATAATTATGAAGTCCAAATACTACCTCTTCAGACTTCAGTGTTTTAACTGAAAACCACTAAGCAGCATAGCAGTGGCCCTAGCGATCCACAAGATATTTTGGAGGAAAATTTTCCAATGCATCCTAAGTCAGTGGATCACTAAGTATAGTATGCTAAAGAAATGCTAATTGCACTAGGAAACATATGCCCTGTGAACAGACGTGCACAGATGTACTTGCTAGAGATTTACCCATACTTGAGGAAGAAACAAGAAGAAAAATATATTTTACATTTTTTCATGATATCCTCTTCAGTGTGTTTAGTTCAAAGCTGTCACACAAATTCCAAATAAAGATAAGATGAACTGAGATGGGATAAAACTAAAAAGACTCCCTAGCAAATTAGGCTATTTCTCAACTCTTTGCAGTGAACTAAATAAACTGCAAGTGGACTATCTGGTCATATGACAACCCATAAAAAAGGGTGACCTTTTTGAAATCTGAAGCCACTCTTCTCTGCATTTTTGGCTTTGTGCAATCTGTTTTTAAAATTGCTGCTTAAAAGCAATAGCTGGTTCTGTAGTCAGACGCTTTTTAAAAATTGAAACACAGGGATCTATTATTTTGATTCAAGCATTTGTTTTATTGATGGCTAGGTAGTAGCCTGCTGAATAATTATGTTTTTTAAATAAATTAGTGAGGAATTAGGTGATAGAGGTGAAGCAAAAACCTTCTGGGGATAAACGGGATGCTGACTTCCACAGGGAAAATTACTTAACAGCACTGTAAGACACGAGTTGCAAACCTCACTCTCCAACTGTCTCACTTGCCTTCAATGACCCCCACTCCAGTACTCTTGCCTGGAAAATCCCATGGACGGAGGAGCCTGGTGGGCTGCAGTCCATGGGGTCGCTGAGAGTTGGACACGACTGAGCGACTTCACTTTCACTTTTCACTTTTCACTTTCATGCATTGGAGAAGGAAATGGCAACCCACTCCAGTATTCTTGCCTGGAGAATCCCGGGGATGGGGGAGCCTGGTGGGCTGCCGTCTATGGGGTCGCACAGAGTCGGACATGACTGAAGTGACTTAGCAGTAGCAGTACTCAGCTTCTGTACAATGGAACACCTGAAGAGTCACAGTTTACCTGGCGGTGATTTTATGGCCATGTAAAACTGTACCAAAGTCACTCACTGTTGCTTTCATCCAGAACACTCTAGACAGACCATTTCTGAAGCTGGTCTAACTTCTTAAACCTGCCAGTCACATTTGCATGGAAGTTTACCCCTCATGACCAGCATAGAGTCTCCCACTTCTAATACCCTTTGACTATCTCTATCAACTAAAAAGATATGAATTTTTTCATTTCACTCTTCTCTGCTAATATTTTGTCATTTCCTTACATGTGCATCTATTTCAGAGAGGTCAATCAAAAACTATAAAGAAAAGAAAAGGCTAAATGAGGTAGTTTAAATGGCTACTTAGTATATACAATTGTGATGAAGGAAAGTTTGGAAACGGCTAACATTAAGGAAAAATAGTCATCTCTAAATTTTCAATTTAACATTTTAATTTATAGAAATATTCTAATCAAGATTATATATTTGACTCAAAATTTTATTTTCACATACTCTTAATTATGATACCTCAAATCATTAAATGTCATAAACATTTTTGGATGCCCATAATATACATGATACAGTGGGAATTTCTGTGGAAATACAAAGAGGAGGAGTAGTTGCCGTCCTTAATCTCAAGGAGCTTACAGGTTAACCAGTGTATCCCCTTATTTGAGGGTGGAATACCTTTTGGGGGACAGAAATGGTATGGACCTAACAGAAGCAGAAGATATTAAGAAGAGGTGGCAAGAATACACAGAACTATACAAAAAAGATCTTCACGACCCAGATAATCACGATGGTGTAATCACTCATCTAGAGCCAGACATCCTGGAATGTGAAGTCAAGTGGGCCTTAGAAAGCATCACTATGAACAAAGCTAGTGGAGGTGATAGAATTCCAGTTGAGCTATTCCAAATCCTGAAAGATGATGCTGTGAAAGTGCTGCACTCAATATGCCAGCAAATTTGGAAAATTCAGCAGTGGCCACAGGACTGGAAAAAGTCAGTTTTCATTCCAATCCCAAAGAAAGGCAATGCCAAAGATTGCTCAAACTACTGCACAATTGCACTCATCTCACATGCTAGTAAAGTAAGGCTCAAAATTCTCCAAGCCAGGCTTTAGCAATACGTGAACCGTGAAATTCCAGATGTTCAAGCTGGTTTTAGAAAAGGCAGAGGAACCAGAGATCAAATTGCCAACATCCGCTGGATCATCGAAAAAGCAAGAGAATTCCAGAAAAACATCTATTTCTGCTTTATTGACTATGCCAAAGCCTTTGACTGTGTGGACTGCAATAAACTGTGGAAAATTCTGAAAGAGATGGGAATACCAGACTACCTGACCTGCCTCTTGGGAAATCTGTATGCAGGTCAGGAAGCAACAGTTAGAACTGGACATGGAACAACAGACTGCTTCCAAATAGGAAAAGGAGTACGTCAAGGCTGTATATCGTCACCTTGCTTATTTAACTTCTATGCAGAGTACATCATGAGAAATGCTGGACTGGAAGAAACACAAGCTGGAATCAAGATTGCCGGGAGAAATATCAATAACCTCAGATATGCAGATGACACCATCCTTATGGCAGAAAGTGAAGAGGAACTCAAAAGCCTCTTGATGAAAGTGAAAGTGGAGAGTGGAAAAGTTGGCTTAAAGCTCAACATTCAGAAAACAAAGATCATGGCATCCGGTCCCATCACTTCATGGGAAATAGATGGGGAAACAGGGGAAACAGTGTCAGACTTTATTTTTCTGGGCTCCAAAATCACTGCAGATGGTGACTGCAGCCATGAAATTAAAAGACGCTTACTCCTTGGAAGGAAAGTTATGACCAACCTAGATAGCATATTCAAAAGCAGAGACATTACTTTGCCAACAAAGGTTCGTCTAGTCAAGGCTATGGTTTTTCCTTTGGTCATGTATGGATGTGAGAGTTGGACTGTGAAGAAGGCTGAGTGCTGAAGAATTGATGCTTTTAAACTGTGGTGTTGGAGAAGACTCTTGAGAGTCCCTTGGACTGCAAGGAGATCCAACCAGTCCATTCTGAAGGAGATCGGCCCTGGGATTTCTTTGGAAGGACTAATGCTAAAGCTGAAACTCCAATACTTTGGCCACCTCATGTGAAGAGTTGACTCATTGGAAAAGACTGTGAGGCTGGGAGGGATTGGGGGCAGGAGGAGAAGGGGATGACAGAGGATGAGATGGCTGAATGGCATCACCGACTCGATGGACGTGAGTCTGAGTGAACCCCGGGAGTTGGTGATGGACAGGGTGTCCTGGCGTGCTGCAATTCATGGGGTCACAAATAGTTGGACATGACTGAGTGACTGAACTGAACTACCTTTTGCTGACAAATAAACCAATCCTTAAGTTGCTTTTTACAGGAATCTTTTGAGCATCTTTCTAATCCTTTACATTTTGGTCCCTTTTTTATACTCTGTGTGGGGAAATTAACAAGATGGTGTCAGTCAGGGTCTCTCATGCCATGCTCTCACGCCCTCTTCCCTCATGTTCTGTAAACAACGACTATGTAACAGCTACGATCGCTTGTAGCGCTGCACATGTGTGTCACAGGGTACTCAGGTGCTCAGGAGCTGCTTTGTGTGGTGTACCTGTATGAGATTCATGAAAGCCCTGGCTGCTGCCACACTGGGGCTCCTCATGAGCAGCACTGTGATGACGTTATATATGAGGTCAGTGTCATGGCTATGTTATTGCTACATTATGATTATGCTGTGGCTGCTGCTACGGCTGCTTCAGTCAGCCAGGAGAGAGCTGGTGTAATGGCTGCCATGCCAGCCAGGAGAGGATAAACGTGTCTGCAGTTCCTTGAGTCTCCTTCCAGCCTCTTTGGCTTGCACCTTGCCTACCCTGGGTTAAGAGAACAGTGTGGCCAGTGTGAACAGTGAGACAATTGGCGTCACGAACAGGACCAGCAGTACACTCTGAAAACACAAAATATCCATACAAATTTTCAACATACGTTGAGTGCCCAACATGTGTGAGGCACTAGGCTCTGCCCTGGCTTTGGGATGTAAGCTATCACTACCTTCCAGGAACACTCAATCTGTTTCCCAAAAATCAACTTGAGGAGGGGCATTTGGTGGTTTAGCATGAGTTGGATCCCTGTACACAGAGGATGTCCCATATTCCTCAGCACTGGGGGATAGCTAACTAGGGTACGCAATTCTTGAAATGAAGACAGGTATGTACTTACAGCTTTATAGGCATAATTTACGAAAGGCAGATATAAACTACAGTTAAAGACAGAGGAATGGCTAGTTCACCCATGAGGAATTGGTAGAGGGTTTTCAGGGGAGGTGGAAGTGAATAAGAAACATGGAAGTCTTCTGTAGAGCTGCTGTTTGAGCAGGACATGAAGGATGAAAAACTGTTTGCCAAACAAAAACAGGGGAAAGGATATTTCAGGCAGAGGGTGGAGAGGGTACATGAAGTCAGGAAACACTCAGTGAGTCTGAAGAGTAGATGTTCTATGACTGATTGTGAAGTTGTCTGGGGGTCATAGAAAGGATCTAATGGGGGTAGGGGAGAAGAGAGTTGTTGGGATATGGGGCATGAACATATGTAAAGATGAGATTATGTGAACCATATCATATGATGGCTGTTCAAGATTTTCAGCAGTAGAGTGACATGATCAAATTTATTTTTATATGAAGATACTGCAATGTTTGGGTGTAGGTGAGCAGCACTGTGGATGGACCACACTGTGATCTTGCTTTCTGGAGGACCACTTAGGAGACTACAATTGTCTACATATTTTTATTCTTTGGAAGAGGTGGCAGAAAACATGGTTCCCAAATTGACATATAGGTAGATAGATATACAGATGACTATTTCTCTGGGTATGAATTTCATATTACTTTGGGGGGAACTCTGACTTGCTTCATTAGATAGCATCACCAACTCAATGGACTTGAATTTGAGCAAAACCTGGGAGACAGTGAAGGACAGGGAAGCCTGGCGTGCTGCAGTCCATGAGGTCACAAAGAGTCAGACACAACTTAGCAACTGAACAACAGCTCACTTGCCTGTTTGGGGGCCTGATGTCCATTCTTGGAACAGTTAGTTGTAGCCAAGAAACAGGGTTACATGGTAGGGAAGATGGCAGCTAGAATCCTAGCTCTGTGGAAAAGCAAGGGTGTTCCCAGGGAAGGGACACTGATTTGGGAATTTGAGAAGACAACTCAGTAGGCTTCCACTAGGACGCACAGGTGAAAAATTCAACTTGGGGCACAGCGCCCAAGCTCTTCACAGTTGTTACTTAACCTGGGTTTGGCACCAGGTGCATTCAGGACAGACACAGATTGCCTTCAAGTACTTGAAGATGAGGTAGCTTTGGTGATAATGCTTAGCTCCCCATTTGAGGTGAATGGTAACCTCTTTTGAAAATAGAGATAGATGATTTCCAGGAATTTTCCATTCTATGGCTTAAAAAGTCATCTTTTTCCTTTTGCTTTTCCTAAACAATGAGGGGCACCCTACCTTTCTAAAAGTGTAACTAAAATCTTCAGCTTGGGATACACACTGGGAAATAAGTTTTAGAGATTCACTTTATGAACTGTTTTTTTGTTTGTTTGTTTTTTACTGCAGGTTCTTAACATCTTCACAGATATTGAATTTACACAGATATCAGAAGCTTGATTTGAGTTGGGCTTTGCTTAAAAGCAGAGAAGGCAATGGCACCCCACTCCAGTACTCTTGCCTGGAAAATCCCATGGACAGAGGAGCCTGGTAGGTTGCAGTCCGTGGGGTCGCTGGGAGTTGGACATGACTGAGCGACTCCACTTTCACTTTTCATTTTCATGCATTGGAGAAGGAAATGGCAACCCACTCCAGTGTTCTTGCCTGGAGAATCCCAGGGATGGGGAAGCCTGGTGGGCTGCTGTCTATGGGGTCGCACAGAGTTGGACACAACTGAAGTGACTTAGCAGTAGCAGTTGCTTAAAAGTCTACAGACCTAGATTCCTAGGGCCAAAGTGAATATTTATTAGCTGGGTGTATTGTTTCTTTTATCCTCTGACCCTGCTAAATATTTTCAGTAATGAGTTTCCCACACAGTTTATCTAGCTTATGAATTGTTTGATGTGGAATAATATACATTTTTTAATCGGAGGTTTATTCCCTCATTCTCTCACAAATTTTGGGTTGCAATCATTCTACCTCTTCTTGCACACCTGGGAGATATATTTTGAAAAACAGGCTAAATAAACACAAGATATCTATCTCATTCCACTCCTAAATAACCACAGAATACGTTCCAGACAAAATGAAAGGTGAAAGGACACTTGGAAAAATTTCTTTAGGCTTTCAGACTTCAGTTTCTTCAAATGAAACTTCACATATAAAATAAGGAGCCCTAACAATATTATACAGGTGCAACTTCACATTTTAGACAAGATTATTCTTTTCTATGTGTAGATAGCTTGGGTGGGTAACACTTAGTGTACAGGGTTTGAAAGAATTAAGCTATTGGTGTCTGGTATGCTCTAGACTATTTTCCTGGGCTCCAAAATCACTGCAGATGGTGATGACAGCCATGAAATTAAATGATGCTTGCTCTTTGGGAGAAAAGTTATGACAAACCTAAACAGCATATTAAAAAGCATAGGCATTACTTTGCTGACAAAGGTCCATATAGTCAAGCTATGGTTTTTCCATGTATGGATGTGAAAGTTGGACCATAAAGGGTAAGCATCAAAGAACTGATACTTTTGAACTGTGGTGTTGAATAAGACTCTTGAGAATCTCTTAGACTGCAAGGAGGAGATCAAACCAGTCAATCCTAAAGGAAATCGATCATGAATATTCATTGGAAGGACTGATGCTGAAGGTCCAATACTTTGGCCACCTGATGCAAACAGCCGACTCATTAGAAAAGATCCTAATTCTGGGAAAGAGTGAAGGCTGGAGGAGAAGGGGATGACAGAGAGCGAGCCAGTTGGATGGCATCATTGACTCAATGGACATGAGTTTGAGCAAGTTCTGGGAGAAGGTGAAGGACAGGGAAACCTGTTGTGCTTCTGTCCATGGGCTAGAAAAGAGTCAGACACAACTGAGCGACTGAAAAAAATTGCTCTAGAAGATTCCCACAGCTTACAAGTGGAGTGTCAGTCATCCCTAATCATAAGAGACTCTCCACAAAAAATTGTAAATTCTTTGCAGAGACACAGGCCAGGAAAAAGAACAAATTGAAGCAGGGACTATGGAATAACACTCATGTTCCAGAGAAAACAGGAGTGTCATACAGCACATAATTAAAGCTCCTAGACAGCAAGAGTCAACACTTACAGAAAAGCCTACAGGAAGCCTGGTGACTTTACTAGTTAATCTATACTGAAATACTTCCAGGCTGTGTTTTAAACAAGGTGTGAGAGCAAATCAGGCAGGAGTCAGTTACCCCAATACAAACAGCATATTCCAACTAAAACATGGGACCCAAGACAGACTATAATGGGTTCAGCAGGAACCTTACTGGTATCACAACCCACCATAAATCTTTATGGTTCACTGGATAGAAGCAGGTAGAGTATTTTGTATAGTGATTCAACTGTAGGGTCGGGGCTCAGTGATTCCCCACTAGTCTGATTGCCTTCCTTGAAAATCCACCAGTTAACTCATAAGGAGTTATGAAGGATGACTGGGTGGAGGAGACTGGCTCACCCCTTTGCTGGCATTCTTGCATATGCTGTGGGCAGAAACATCAACCTTCTGTGCCTGTCAGAGCACCTGGCACTTGTTTGGTGCTCAAGTGAACAAACATATTATTCTACTTCCCTAAATTTTTTTCTGGGTTAGAAAACAGTTGTCCCCGCCCCCCCCACCCCACCCCCCCATTTCTAGGCTGAGAAAAACCCATCACCTGCACCTGAGTACTTGGACAGGTGTGATGACATGAGGATAAATGCAGAGTTGATATTCTAAGAAGTCTGAAAGCTCCATATAGTGGGACATTATTTAGAAGCATGATTGGGGTTTTAAAAATGATTAGATTACAGGGAAGTCGATGGAAGGCCCTGATGGGGGGCCCTCATGAAACTGAAGGTTAAATTCAGGGAAGTTCTGAGGGCTAAATCTGGAGATGCCTGCAAACTGGTGCTTTAGAGGAAATAAAGGTCAATTTAGAGTTAGTGGGAAGTTCTGTTGCCCAGACACACAGAAAGGACATGGCTTGGAGACAAAGGGAGTTGATGCTTGCTCTTACAGAGAACACTGTTAAGTCCCAGTGAGCCTGAGCAAACCAGTAAAGTCAGAGCAACCAAAAGGTAAGAGTTGATGGTAAGAGTTGGTGGATGACTGGGTGAGAGAAGGCATCAAGGAAAAGGAGAACTGAAGAGAGTGAGCATCACCTTGGAGGTCAATCAAGTTACGTTAATGAAGAGACAGAGGCAGTGTGCTGCCCATAGGTGACAGGAATTAGCAATAACTGAGTTGGTAGGATGCACATGTTAACCAATTTATGCAAGTATCTCATTTAATCCTTACAACAGCTAGAAAGAGAAGTATACTTTTATCATAACTTAAGGCTATCAAGTCCCTGATAGGTGCAATATAGGAAGAATAACCCAGAAGAAGTAAAACTATGGCTCTTTGGGTCATGTTTGTCAGGGTATTCAAGGTTCTGCCAGGAACCAGAGGATGCTCTCAAATGGGGGCTGGTTAAGAGATGTGGTCAGACTTTCTTGAAACTAGTGGAAGATAGTCTGATACCCTACAGGGAGCACCAGAAAGGAGCATTTACCACCCAGAGCCTAACTGGACAAAAGGAGGGTGTGATTGCTAGAATCTGGACATTTGTGTGGAAAGGGCTCCCTGACAGTCGCTTGGACCTTTGGGTGCACAAGGTGGCCAAGTTGCAATAACCAGATAGGAAGGGAGCCTGAGGGCTAAAGACCTTATCCCTCCCATTTCTGCTGATCTCTTGCTAATGCCCCCAGCCTCCCATGTCTAAAGTCACCTGGAAGTCGGAGAGCAAGGGAGCCTGCTTGAAGGAATCCTCCAGAGGGTCTAGAAGAGGAAACCTAACACCCAGCCCTGAGAATGAATCTCTTCTGACAGCATAGGTCAATGGTTAGAGACTTTCCAGAGTATAAGAAAAGTGAGGGTTTTGTTGTTGGTGTTGTTATTTGTTTTTTTAAGTGCAGATACTTAGGCTTACTTCCCATTCATTATGCTACTGCTACTGCTAAGTCGCTTCAGTTGTGTCCGACTCTGTGTGACCCCATAGATGGCAGCCCACCAGGCTCCCCCGTCCCTGGGATTCTCCAGACAAGAACATTGGAGTGGGTTGCCATTTCCTTCTCCAATGCATGAAAGTGAAAAGTAAAAGCGAAGTCGCTCAGTCATGTCTGACTCTTTGCGACCCCATGGACTGAAGCCTACCAGGCTCCTCTGTCCATGGGATTTTCCAGGCAAGAGTACTGGAGTGGGTTGCCATTGCCTCCTCCCCCATTCATTATAGAAGTTCTGAATTATTAGGTCTGGGGTAGGAACTGAGGAACTCATGGATCTGCTTCTTCAGAGGTGCAAGATCCTCAGCAGATAGTCATTGGATCACATTATAAGAAGTAGCTCCTTAAAAAGGAAGAGAGGGTCCTCTCTGTGTAGATTGCCTTTAGTAGCCAACCTTCATGACAAGATCTTTTCAAGGAATTTCCTGGGAAAATAGCCATCCCGTAACAAGGTGATTGGTCAACCTATCCATCTACTAACGAAGAAAGGCTTTGAGAGTAGTCAATGATGGAGTCTGAATTCCTACTCTGTACTCTGTCACTTAAAATATGATCTCTTCTCTAAGCCTGTTTCCTTATCTCAATAGTGAATGACAGGACCTAGTTCATAAAGTTGTAATGAGAAATGAGTAATTAAATGTAAGAAAGAAAAAATTTAAATAACTTTAGCTCAGTCTTCGGCACAGAGTAAATATATAACAAATACCTGTTACTATTATAAGCTGTGTTCAATTCGCAGTGCTTTGTCAGGATCCACGTTCTCCACTAGCATTAGACACAGAGTCAAAAGCCGCAGAACGGAGCAGACTACATGCATTTTATTCAAGTTTCATAGTGCAGATGATGATTTAGTTTTTGTACCTCAAAGATTTAGATGTAAACCTAAGAGAAATGGCAAAATAAACAAGAAGGCAGAGACCTAGAGACCTAGGTAACTTTTCTTTGCCTACTTATTCGAAGGCATTTTAAAAGCACTCCCAGCAGGCTTCTAATAAGTTGGGGAATAATGAAAAGCCTTTCTAGGGGGGCAGGCAGGACAAGAAGACCGTTAAATTTGTTTTTGAAATACTTTGTCTTAAAGTTAATTGACTTGCATTAACCTAGGAATACTCGGAACTAAGGTCCTGCCAAGTTGGTGTGTGGAAAATAAGTTCCTACTATTATTAGTAAACAATGAGTCCGAGTCCTTGTCTTGAGTTCAGTTGGCCCACACAGTGGGAGTCTTTAAATCTCTTCCAAGTTCCTCCACAACCTCCCCTTCAAGCTTAAGTCTCAGAATCTGTTAGAACATCACTTCAAAGCATCCTTCAGAGCCCTTCCAGCTGGGAAGCTGTGGGACACAAAAATCCTAGCTTTGGGAGGCCTGCCACCCTGAAAGCAGCCTATGTGTCCCAGCGACAAGACTAAGGGGAGCACAATATGAAGGAGCCCTGCTTTAAAGGGGAGTGGGCTTTTCCCCCTGTAGAGAGTAGGGGTAAGCAGCCTCGGTTGGAGGTGGGAGCCTATAGGACTCATCTCCCACCTAAAGAAGGACAGTTAAAAAAAAAAAAAGTCACGTTTTCAGAGATAAAAGGAAAAACATGGGATGTTCAGAAATTATTGTGAGCTAACATAAGAGGAAAAGGAAAAATGAGATTGCAGAAAGCTGAATTGTCTTTCTGCAATGATTTAAAATGGTGGTCTTCAACTAGGGGTGAAATTTGTCCCTGAGGGGGTATTTGGAAATGTTTGGAGATGTTTTCGGTTCTCAACTTGGCCAAGGTGGCTTAGAAGGTAAAGAACTTGCCTGCAATACAGGAAACCTGGGTTCAATCCCTGGATTGGGAAGATCGCCTGGAGGAGGGCATGGCAACCCACTCCAGTATTCTTGCCTGGAGAATCCCAAGGACAGAGGAGCCAGGTGGGCTGCAGTCTGTAGGGTCGCAAAGAGTAGGACATGACTGAGTGACTAACACACACAGGATTAGACACTTGATAGGTGGAGGCCAGGGATGCTGCTAAACAGCCTACAGGGCCCCAGACAGTTCCCCACTACCAGCGACAAAGAACTACCAACTTAAAAATTTCTGTAGGGCCGAGATTGAGAAGACACCGACTTAGAGTATTTTAAGTAGCTGTTTCAAGTCTTAGTGATCTTCAGAATCTATCAAGATAACTGGGTCTCTAAATACATTTTAATTGACATAGTTATACTTATTTAGGACCAGTTTTGTCACGGTTTTGTACTACCCAATGTCGAATTATTTAAACCATTTTATAACTGCTGTGTTATCTTCAGGGAAACTTGATAGCTAATGTCCAAGCCCCTCCTTATGCTAGTAAAGTTTTAAAAAAGAAACAGAAGTTCACTGAGAATAACTAAATATAGCATTTAAGATTCCTTAGACCCAAGTAGATGACTGATCATCCATATGTGTGAGAGGAAGGGAGGAACGCTGTGGTGTAATCCGCAGCACAAATAGGAGAAAGCACTTACTTTTTAGATTCTGTCTTAAGCACTCCACAAGGTCATTCAGAATAACAAAATATTTAATTAGCTTGTTTTTAATCACCAACAAGCTAGGGTTATTAAAGGTATATTGCCAGTTCTCTGCAAGGGTAAGACAGACTTCTTTTATATTTTGTCTCCTTTCTTTCAAAATGTCTGTCAATGGCATTTTCTTGCTCTTTGGGGAAAACTTTTCACTTTAGGGAATACATTCTAATATGAACTTAGTTGAGGCTTACTTGGGCCACAATGCCTTCCTTGAGCTATGGTTACCACTCTCACGACTTTATACTTGAACCATACTGCCCCTTACAGTCAAGTTGGATTTAAAAAACCCTCCTGGCCTTTTGAGGATCTTACTGTGAGTTTTGCAAATAGTTTCCATCTCCTGTTGAAGTATGCAGAGAAAAGAAGGGGTAGCAGAGGAGGAAAATTACAAGTTAGCCACAGAGATCATCACTTTTAGTAAAGATCTGATGAAACTGGCTACGTAAACTGAATTCCTTAGCCTCAAGCTCTGTGTTGTGCCTGCCCCCCAGTTCCAACTTTTTGAGAGAAAGCCGAACTAAACAAACAGGAGAAAGATAGTAGAGGGTAGGACTTCATTATGGGGAAGGCAATGGCAACCCACTCCAGTACTCTTGCCTGGAAAATCCCATGGGCGGAGGAGCCTGGTAGGCTGCAGTCCATGGGGTCGCTGGGAGTCGGACATAACTGAGCGACATCACTTTCACTTTTCACTTTCCTGCATTGGAGAAGGAAATGGCAACCCACTCCAGTGTTCTTGCCTGGAGAATTCCAGGGATGGGGGAGCCTGGTGGGCTGCCGTCTCTGGGGTCGCACAGAGTCGGACACGACTGAAACGACTTCGCAGCAGCAGCAGCAGGACTTCATTATGAATGACTTCAATGAAGCAGCCCTTATTCAGATATAGTATTACAAAAAAGTAAAATCTATTGAAAACTGTGAACCAAAAATCATTCACAAAAACTTTGGTTTACTTGGTTAAGATGCCCATTTAGAAAGCTTATTTCCCAATCAGGCTCATTTTGCAGGAAGACAGCAGCCTAAGTGCTGAGACACCAAGGTTTGCAGCAAAGAGAAAACAGAGGGTTTATTTGAAAAGTGGAGGAGTGAGGAAACAGAAAAACAAACCTCAAGCCCACCTCCTTGGAGGTGAGGGCCTGGGGGTATTTATGGACTAAGGAATACAGCCACAGGGCACTCTGAGGCGTGGGCGGGGGTAGGGGTGGTGGGGTATGGGGGAAGATGATTGAGGAAAGGTGTGATAGTCATCCTTCCCTGCAGATGTAACTGAGCTATAAGCCCTCCCCTACCCCAGTGTTCAAAAGGTCACCGAGAGGACATGCAAGCATGCCCAGTTGGAGGGTCAGGGGTCCTATCCAGTCTTAACTAGTTCAGCTCAAACTAGACACAGCTGACTCCAAGCTGCTAGAAAATAACCTGGGCAAACATCTTGTTTAGGCTCCATGTCGCCTGGAGGACTGCTGCTGCCTCTGTTTAGCCGCTTAGTCATGGCCACCTCTTTGTGACCCCATGGACTACAGCCCACTCTGCTCCTCTGTCCATGGGGTTTCCCAAGAAAGAATACTGGAGTGGGTTGCCATTTCCTTCTCTAGGAGATCTTCCCGACCATGTCTCCTGCTTGGCAGGCAGATTATCACTGAGCTACCTGGGAAGCTCCAACTGGAGCCATGCACATCATAAAATGAGCTTAATTAGTGAAAGCAGGTGAAATGGATTTGATTAATTACAATTTAAAGCAGTCATCTAGGTAATATGCTTTCCATTCCCCCACTTGGGGAAAATTATATATATATATAAATTAAAAATTTTTTTACATCTTAGATGCTATCCTAATACAAAGCAAATTAGTGGGTTGACCCTTTTTCAGCTATATAGAAAGTGACTGACCATAGAAACAAAAAATGACAAGTCCAAAATGGCTAAATCAGTTTTGTTCTGAGCTTTCAGCAGACATCTTGAAAGTCTTTGAAAGGCAGGACAAGATGGGCAATGACTGTGTAGACCTTGGCAGGTTCCCTGGTTGCCCTCTGGGTTTTCAGCAACTCTTGAGCGGTTGCGGTTTCCTTTCCTTTTTTCCCAGAGTTCCCCATTACCTTTTATTTCAAGCTTAAAAGATCAAGTCTGTTAAATTTCAAATTTTGCCTGCCTGGGATTCATTTCTTGGCCAGGGTACTCGAAAGTTCCATCTCAAAACTTCCTCAGTGCTTTTCCTTCTTTTCACTGACCTTTAAAGAATAATTAAGAACACAACATTCCCTGAGGGTCTCTGGCTATACTCTGGTTTACTTTTTTCACAAGGATGAGCAGAATGTGTTCTCTTGGAAAGAGACTTCACACTCATTTCTGAATGGATTTTTACCTGGGGCTTTCTTTGAGAGTGTTTTTTTCAAAAGAATACTCAGCAGTGTCAATTTGAGAATACATGAGAGAAACTGACTCCACTCATGCACATATGAGCCTACAGAACATCCCTATGCTATGCTATGCTAAGTCACTTCAGTCGTGTCTGACTCTGTGCGACCCCATAGACGACAGCCCACCAGGCCTCCCCGTCCCTTGGATTCTCCAGGCAAGAACACTGGAGTGGGTTGCCATTTCCTTCTCCAATGCATGTAAGTGAAAAGTAAAAGCGAAGTTGCTCAGTCGTGTCCGACCCTCAGTGACCCCATGGACTGCAGCCTTCCAGGCTCCTCCATCCATGGGATTTTCCAGGCAAGAGTACTGGAGTGGGGTGCCATTGCCTTCTCCGACAGAACATCCCTAGAGTGGAGTAAAAAAACTAGGAAAGGATTGATGTTTTTTCACATTTTCTAATATAGTCATATAAATGGAAACAAAGCTTAAAGAAATTAAGAAAATCAATGACAAACTATCATGGACAAAAATTTCTTTTTTAAAAAGTTTTTATTATTTTAAACCCAGCCTTCCAGAGTAAAGGTGAGTTTTCAATTCTATCTTGTACCAATATAAAAAGATTGATTTGATTTTCTGTGGTAACAGGACAGGGAAAAGGATATATAACTAAAATTGTTTCTCAGGACCAAACATTTTTTTTTTCAAATAATAGAAAAGTAGCAATTCAGTCAGTAGACTAGAATCCATTTCCTTCCTCTCACTCATCTGTTTGTGGGAAAGCTCCAAAAAGATGAAGAAATAAAAATCAGTCAAAAAAAAAAGAAAAAAAGAGGGTAAAACAAATGGAGATCAGATGATCTATGAACAAGTTGTCTATGGTTCTTGAAGAGCTATGTTGTTCGTGGATGTGCATAAATGGTGCCAAGGAAAACCAGAGGGAGTGTATTCTTTCAAAACACAGTACAGACTGTGTGATCTGATGAGAGCTGCCTTTAAAAGGAATTACTTTTAATAACTAGGAAATTGTTATTTACTAGGGACAAATTACATCCCAGACTCTGAGGGGAAAGTGGAGTCTACTCTAAAGCTCCAATCCCACAGCATCACCTTCAGCCTTACCCACCTCCCCTACTTGCTTCCTTTCAGCAGCTCCGTTCTATAGTCTTTGATACCAAACTCTGTATGCCTAGTTGTAAATTCTTTCAGCTATGTTTCTCCCAACCCCTCCCCTCATTGCAGACATTAGCTTGTTTTCTTCCAGTTCTGAGTTTAATTTACATTTCCTACTGCATAAAACATGAGAAACATAGAAAATGATCCCCCTGTGGGTTATGTGGAATGAAGCAGATTAGAAATGAATGAGCCAGAAACTCTTCAAAATAAAATAATATTAAAAGCTATACTTTTAGTACACAATCCAGAAACTCTGAATGCATCATAAAATTGGGGAAATATAACAGATCAAACATATATCCAGAAATCAGAATGTTCTGAATGACCTTACAGATGATTTGATACAATTGTTCTTAGCCTTTTGGGTCTAAGTTCTCTTAGGAAAATGCAAAAAAGACAGGGAAATGCTATTTTTTTTAAAAGTGTAAGCACACTAGATGCAATGATGTGCATACAATCTTAGAAGATTAATGGAGGTCTTGAAGTCTGTTCAAGGTTCCCAAGGTAAGGACTTCTGAACTCTTCTAACCCCTCCATTCATGTGTGAACGACAAAGGTACTGCCAAGTCCAACACCAGACAAAACCTGTAGCATAAGCAGGCTCCAGATTGCCAATTTAAGCACTCTCCTCCATGCCATGAGTCTCTCTATAGATATCCGAGGTCACGGAATACTGATAATTCCTATAATGCTTGTACTGATGGAATAGCATCCTCCAAGATTCATGTCTACTTGGAATTTCAGAATGTGATCTTATTTGGAAAAAGCATCTCTTCAGCTATAATTAGTTAAATTAAGATGAAGTCATGATGGTTTAAGGTGGGCCCTAAATCTGAATGTTGTCATTGTTTAGTTGCTAAGTCCTGACTCTTTGGCGACCCCATGCACTCTGAGAGTCTCTTGGAGAGCAAGGAGATCAAATGTCAATCCTAAAGGAAATCAGTCCTGCATATTCATTGGAAGGACTGATGCTGAAGCTGAAGCTCCAGTACTTTGGCCACTTGATGCAAAGAGCCAATTCATTGGAAAAGACCCTGATACTGGGAAAGATTGAGGGCAAAAGAAGGGGATGACAGAGGATGACATGGTTCGATGGCATCACTGACTCAATGGACATGAGTTTGAGCAAACTCCAGGAGATCATGAAGAACAAGGAAGCCTGGTGTGCTGCAGTTCATGGGGTCGCAAAGAATCAGACATAATTTAGTGACTCAATGACAACAACATCACGGACTGTAGCTCGCCAGACTCCTCTGTCCATAGGATTTCCCAGGAAGGAATGCTGGAGTGGGTTGCCATTTCCTTCTCAAGAGGATCCTCCTGACCCAAGGATCAAACTCTTGTTTCCTGCATTGCCTGGTAGAATCTTTACCTCCGAGCCATGGGGGTAGCCCAAATCTGAATGACAGGTCTTTAAAAGAAGGCCACGTAAAAACAGAGACACACAGGAAAGACGGCCAAGTAATGACTATCACTGAGAACTGGCTTGTCATTTAGGGACTTGAGTGAGGCAGAAATTAGAGCTATTCAGCTACACTGAAGCAATGCCTAGTCTTGCTGGCAACCCCCAGACAGTAGGACAGAGAGGCAGGATAGATTCTCCCCGAGAGCCCCCAAAGGAAGCAGTGCTAACACACGATTGAAGCTTTATCATCACCAGAACCATAAGAGAATACATTTCAGTTATTTAAGAAACCAGTTTGTGGTAATTTGTCAGGGTAGCCCTAGTACCTAGTATCTAGTAAAAATAGTAGTTTACTGCTATTGGCTTATATCTTTATTAGCATTATTTTTTAAAGTCTTTATATGTTGTTTCTGTTACTGACCCACTGGGTCTCTCTCCATTTTCTTCTCAGACTAGCTGACCTGAATACTGATACTGGACAAACCAATGCCCTTCCATGTCCTTCTAAATTTTCTTCATGAGTAGTGATGAGTTACACTAAGAAAAAATCTTGGGTCTACATTTATAGCACATGGCTCTTGTTACTTTTCAAAAGTGGACCATGTTTTTTTCCCATGGTGGGATAGCTGTTGTTGATCTTGCAAGAGGATAATCAAAAAATCCAATGAAGATTTAAAAGGAAGTTCCATTCAAAGTATGTAGTACAATGGAAGTTTGCTTCATACAAACAATAAAGAAACCTTAGAAGATAATGTTGTTGACTTCCCTTTTTCTAAAGTACTCTTTGACTTTGGAAAGTACTTCAAGCTTTACTGAGGATAAGCTATCTGGAAATAACTGCCTACAAAGGCCTCTCAGCAATCCCATAAAATAAGTGAACTGGCTTAAATCAAACTTTTCCCAATCCCACTTATTAAACACTCTTACCTGCCATTATAGATTTCTCGTGTTGCTAAAATACTAGATTGATTCATGCACGGAGATAGCTTTTATGCTGCTGTCAGAGTATTTTCAGAAGTCCAGCTACAATTAGGAAAAAAAAAAAAAAAGAGTTCACTGCTGCTTCTACCCTTAACTCCTTGCTCTCAGCAGACTGTATACTTAAAAAGATGAGTTACTTTGGTCTTAAGAAATTTCCAATGCCAGGTTATTGTGAGGAGCAGGCTAAGTGTGTGGTCTGAAATAGTATTTCCAGTTCTGCCTATTTTCATTTCCAAGAACTGCTTGGAAACAAATATCCTTGATTTTGTTAGGAAGGGGTGACTCTTCAAAACTTTTGGGAATTGTGCCTTAACTTTAGGCAGGACATTGAACTAGCTTCTATTCTTGGATACCCTTTTGATTTCCTGATATGTTTGCTACAAATTGAATAAATCATTCTGAGCCTCTGTTTCTTCACTAGCAAAGTGGGAAAGAATAGCATATTGATGAATCATGAGGTGAGTTGAATGTCGATATCCATTGGATTTTTTTATAAGCCTCTTGCAAATTGAGCATAAAAAAGACTCAGCCCTTTGAGAAGGCATCCTATCTCCTTAAGAGGATGCTGGTGAGCCTCCTTTTGCTGCTGCTACTGCTAAGCCACTTCAGTCATGTCCGACTCTGTGCGACCCCATAGACGGCAGCCCACCAGGCTGCCCCATCCCTGGGATTCTCCAGGCAAGAACACTGGAGTGGGTTGCCACTGCCTTCTCTGGAGCCTCCTTTTAGGAAGAGGCTATATAAAAGAGCTGGAGTTGTTGGTGTTCAGGTATAAATATGACTCAGGAAACTAAGGCAGGCATCTGTGGAGCTCCATTGAAAGCTCAGCTGTGCACTGCTTAGTCATGTAGGAAACATCGTAAGGAAATGCAGCATGACCCAGAATAGCTTAACACATATGATGCCAGCTGGATAGGGGTGCAGGACAGTGAAACCAGGAGAACTGAGTAGAAGGTGGCCTTTTATGGGAAAAACATAAGAGAAAGATTACGTCTAGGAAATAAAAATGTGGAATAGATAAAAGTTGTGAAAAGAATCATAGATAATCAGACCAAGAAGTCAGGACTGCTTAGTAGTAGGCAGTGTTTTTTAATGTATAATCTGTAATAATCTCAAAGATGATTATGTCATAGGCTGGCGAGGGGAGAGTGAAGAGACAGGATTTCTTTATGGCAGACCTTGGTTTAAATGTCAAGTGTGTGGCTTGTTAACATTGTACAGTTGTACAATATCAAGCATGTTACTCTTCTGAGCCTCATCTATAAAATGTGGATAACAACTGTTTTTTTAGGAGTGTTGTGACTATCTTAGGAGAAGGCAATGGCAACCCACTCCAGTGTTCTTGCCTGGAAAATCCCATGGACGGAGGAGCCTGGTGGGCTGCAGTCCATGGGGTCACGAAGAGTTGGACACGACTGAGCGACTTCACTTTCACTTTTCACTTTCATGCATTGGAGAAGGAAATGGCAACCCACTCCAGTGTTCTTGCCTGGAGAATCCCAGGGATGGGGGAGCCTGGTGGGCTGCCGTCTATGGGGTCACACAGAGTCAGACATGACTGAAGCGACTTAGCAGCAGCAGCAGCAGCAGTGACTATCTTAAGTAATAAGTACACCTAGGTCCCAAGAATAATGCTTTAAGTAAGAGAAATACAGAAATAAAGGAGGGACAATTAAGAGGAAAAGTTTGCTGCTCTTTATCTCCAACTCTCTCCTCCAAGGGGCAAAATGATGGGGAAGGGAGTCTCAGTCTGATGGCAGGCACCTACATCACATGGACCTATGAGAGTTTCTTTCTAGTATCCAGATGTAACCTGCAATAATCTCATAAGTGCAGATGGTGACTGCACCCATGAAATTAAAAGACACTTGCTCCTTGGAAGACAAGCTACAACCAACCTAGACAGCATATTAAAAAGCAGAGACATTACTTTGCCAACAAAGTTCCATCTAGTCAAAGCTATGGTTTTTCCAGTAGTCATATATGGATGTGAGAGTTGGACTATAAAGAAAGCTGAGCGCCGAAGAATTGATGCTTTTGAACTGTGGTGTTGGAGAAGACTCTTGAGAGTCCCTTGGACTGCAAGGAGATCCAACCAGTCCATTCTAAAGGAGATCAGTCCTGGGTGTTCATTGGAAGGACTGATGCTAAAGCTGAAACTCCAATACTTTGGCCACCTCATGCAAAGAGTTGACTCATTGGAAAAGACTCTGATGCTGGGAGGGATTGGGGGCGGGAGGAGAAGGGGACGACTGAGGATGAGATGGCTGGATGGCATCACCGACTCGATGGACATGAGTTTGAGTGAACTCCGGGAGTTGGTGATGGACAGGGAGGCCTGGTGTGCTGCAATTCATGGGGTCGCAAAGAGTCAGACACGACTGAGTGACTGAACTGAACTGAACTGAACCATCTTCCACAGCTTATAGAATTAAATATATATAGATGAACCCACATGTTCTGACTCATAACTTTCTACTTTGATAATTTTCACATATATGATTATAAACAATATTTTAATTGATGCTTTTCAGTCACTAAATTGTGTCCAACTCTTTGTGACCCCATGGACTGTAGCCTGCCAGGCTCCTCTGTCCATGGAATTATCCAGGCAAGAATACTGGAGTGGATTACCATTCCCTTCTCCAGGGGATCTTCCTGACCCAGGGATCAGACACCTGGGTCTCCTTCATTGCAAACATACTCTTTACCATCTGAGCCACCATAGAAACCCATTCACTTCTTAATGACCATGAAATGTGTAAAGAAGAAAATGTTAACTGAAAAGGCTCATATAAGAAAGCACAACTAAACAAAAGGAAACTCCTTAAAGGAAACTTAAAAAAAAATATGTTTCATGACAATTAACTCAGAATAGCTTCACAGAACCGAAATAATAAAAACTCAAACCACAACCAATGATGATGGCTGTACCAG
Source organism: Bubalus kerabau (assembly GCF_029407905.1). Taxonomy (NCBI): domain Eukaryota; kingdom Metazoa; phylum Chordata; class Mammalia; order Artiodactyla; family Bovidae; genus Bubalus; species Bubalus kerabau. Next base: position 23,098,313 of record NC_073641.1, read on the forward strand.
GACAATGAGTGATTAATATGAAATTGAAGAAACCTGAAAGTCCTTAGATCTAATATTCAAGTGTGTCAAGACATCCATTTTCATGCCTGTTCAGATATAAGGAGAAAAGGAAAGGGAAAGCAATGAAGCATGCAAGAAGGGAAGATATGGTTGGGTAGTCGTGGAACGTTCTTGAAAGGGGTGCTGATAGATAAAAAACCCAGAGCTGAATTCCAGTAAGGAATGGAAATGGATCTTGTGCAACCTATGGTTCCCTGCAGTCCCTCCTTCTGAACGTGCCGCACTGAGACTAAGAGGATGTCCCTGGTGAAGTTCCTGGTCCCTGTCTTAGCCCACTTACCATCTTCCTTGGGCTTTCCACTTCTGCTAGAGAATGTAATAACAGTAGCAAATAGTTGTAGTTAAATCACTGTAGGCCTGACACTATGCTAAGGAACTTTACTTGTATGATCTCTCTTAATCATCACAACAACCCTCTGAAATGGGTAACCTGATTGTGCACATTGAATAGTCCAGGAGACTGAAGTTTAGCAAGGGTAAGTAACTTGTCCAAGCTCACACAGTTGGTGGCAAACACTGGGCTTGAATACAACCCCTTGCATGATACTTTAATGCCTGAAAAGAAGTCTTTTGTTGCAGAGGTTAAAAGTAATGACATATACACAACGCTTCTGAGACTTTTACTCAGTATCTTCTTGCCATGGTCATCCTTCCATGTTGACAGGCATCATCTGTGACTCCTTCAGTCAGCTGTTCACAGGTTGCATTTAGAACCTTCCAGACAAAGTTTTCCCAGATGGCTTAGAGTTAAAAAAATCTGCCTGCAATGCCCTGCCAGTGCAGGAGACACAGGTCAGAAAGATTCCCTGCAATGGCAAGCCACTCCAGTATTCTTGCCTGGGAAATCCTATGGACAGAGGAAGCTGGCAAGCTATAGCCCATGGGGTCACAAAGAGTTGGACAAAACTTAGCAACTAAACAGCAACACAACAACAGATGAAGTCTGCCTCTGTTCATAGTAATGATTCAAAATGAAACAAATTACATCCAGAATCTTCTCTGAAAATTAGCCTTTGAGCATTCTTCTTACTGGTGTCCTCACTTTTTTTAATTTTTAATTTGTAGAGCTAACAGGTTGAGATCACTGTTTCCAGGGTTGGAAATATTCTCCACAGGAGTTCCTTCTGTTGAAGAATGTCCCTGTAAAGCTGGGAGCTGAGCAAGGCTATGCTCTAGCTCCTGGGTATCAGTACCATGCTTTTGGGGCAGAGGGCGAGGTTGCTGCACATTTTGTCTCTGGAAATAATGGGTGACTGGAGAACTTGACAAGAGTACTGGGAACTCCGCAAGGACAGAAACCCTTTTATGCTCCCAACATGGTGCCCAACTGAGGACGACAGGCCCTGTTCTAGAGACTGAGGGCGCCAGCACTGTCCTCGCCTTCGAGAGGCTCACCACCTGACTCTGAATCCTACTGAGTCCTCAGCATATTAAAAAGCAGAGACATTACTTTGCAAACAAAGATCTGTCTAGTCAAGGCTATGGTTTTTCCAGTGGTCATGTATGGATGTGAGAGTTGGACCATAAAGAAAGCTGAGCGCCAAAGAATTGATGCTTTTGAATTGGTGTTTTGGAGAAGACTCTTGCGAGTCCCTTGGACTGCAAAGAGATCCAACCAGTCCATCCTAAAGGAAATCAGTCCTGAATATTCATTGGAAGGACTGATGCTGAAGCTGAAACTACAATAACTTGGCCACCTGATGTGAAGAGCTGACTCCTTAGAAAAGACCCTGATGCTGGGAAGGATTGAAGGCAGGAGGAGATGGGGACAACAAAGGATGAGATGGTTGGATGGCATCACTGACTCAATGGCCATGAGTTTGAGCTAGCTCTGGGAATTGGTGATGGACAGGGAAGCCTGGCATGCTGCAGTCCATGGGGTCGCAAAGAGTCGGCCACAACTGAGTGACTGAACTGAACTGAACTGAGTCCTCATTGCAGGAGGGCATGATGTGAGCACCTGGCTCAGGGAAGCCTTCTCAGAAAGTTCCATCAGACTGAGACCTATGGAAGAAGTCCAAGTTTTCCAGGGATCATAGGAAAGCACCCTCGAGGACAGTGCTTCTCAAAACTGCAAGCCCCTAGGGAGACTGGAAAAACCTAGTGATGCCCGAGGCCCATGCATGGGGATGCAAATGTTGTAGGCTAAAGTGTGAGCTGGGCACTGGGACTTAGGACTTCACCCTTCAGCCAGAGCTGAGCATCTGCACCCGAACTGGCTGTACTTTACAGTCACCTAAGAAGTTTTCAGAGTCCATCCGCAGAGATTTCCAGTTTGTCCGGGACATGGCATCTCTGCCTTGAGAATCACTGCTGTAGGTGTTAGTAGCAGCATGTACAAGGGCCAGAAACAGAACCAGTTCCGTGGTTGGGGTGTAAGGAGGAGAAGTAGGTGCTACAGGATGGGGAAGGCCTGGACCAGGAAGAGACTGGGAGCCAAATAGCAATGAGAGGTTTAAGAAAAGAAAGTGACTTTTTAAAATTTGTTTTCAAGATACTGGATGCAAGATGGAAGGCAAGGAGTACATTTGGTTGGAGGTGATCCACAGGCAGACTGGTGGAAGATGCGGATGTTGGATATAAGACCCAGATATTTTTGTCTCAAGTCTGGTGGAAGATGGGGATGTTGGATATAAGACCCAGATATTTTTGTCTCAAGTCTCTTTCGGAGAAGGCAATGGCACCCCACTCCAGTACTCTTGCTTGGAAAATCCCATGGACGGAGGAGCCTGTTAGGCTGCAATCCATGGGGTCGCTAAGAGTCGGACAGGACTGAGCGACTTCACTTTCACTTTTCACTTTCATGCATTGGGGAAGGAAATGGCAACCCACTCCAGTGTTCTTGCCTGGAGAATACTAGGGACGGGGGAGCCTGGTGAGCTGTCGTCTATGGGGTCGCACAGAGTCGGAAATGACTGAAGTGACTTAGCATCAGGTCTCTTTAACTCTGGAGGGACATAGAAAATCAACTTTCTTTTTTTCTTTTCTTACTCAAGTGTTTAACAGAAAAGAAAAGCATCTTTCCTCAGAACTGCAGGATTCCTAATTGGGAAAGGAGGGTGGAGAGTAAAAAGAGGCTGTCTGCAAAGTTCCTAAAGATGGTCTGCTGCCAGTTCATTCATCACAAGAGTCCAGCAACCTCTGTGGAGTGAGGAACAATCTGATTTCACTCTTTAGACAAGGCAGGGTGAAGGCTGAGGTGCTAAATTCAGGAACTAAATTCAAGAACTATGTTAATCATTGCCCTGGTATGTGCTGAGGCCTAATGAAGATTCAGGTCTACTTTGGTATTTACTCTTACAAATTTGGCTCCTGGTTTTTTTTTTTTTTTTTTTTCCCTTGGGGTTACCTAGGAAAGGAAGAGGTGATGGGGAGAGGATGCTTGTGGTATTTCATCTTTCTCAGGTGACTGCACCTGCTGCAAAAACAGCCCTAAGCCTGGCATGATTCAGAAGTCTGAGAAAGCAGTAGGCAGTCGCTCATGGGAAAATAATGACTTATCACCACTCAGCAAACATAGCATAACAATACAGTATGAGGAACACCTCACATATCCGGAACATATCCTTCATGCAGGCACTAGCCCCCCGCCCCGGGCAAGCCTGCTGAAATCAGCATAAATCAGCACAACATGCATTATACGTTCTCTCCCTCCCCCAAGTTGCAGATGAGAAATGTCACCGCAGCTTGGTACTGACGGTGACTGACACCGCTGAAATGTGCCTTGGGGCTCTTTTAAAGTCCTCTTCCCATGACAGTAATATTAAGTAATTAAATATCAAGCTATATCAATAATTTGCTTCTCAAAATTGGGAAACTTTCATCACTGTGAAGATAATTCTGAAGATAAAAGAATCGTTGTGTCCTTCAGATGTAGGATTCACTGTGATCTAAGGGAGGCCAATAGAAAATCAAGAAGGACTCTCAGTTTATAACTTTAAATAGAGTACCATCTAAGGACTTCCCTGGTGGTCCAGTGGTTAAGACCGCACCTTCTAACGCAGGGGCTGTGGGTGTAATCCCTGGTCAGGGAACCAAGATCCCACATGCCTCATGGCCAAAGAAACAGAACATAAACAACAGAAGTAATATTGTAGCAAACTCAAGAAAGACTTTAAAAATGGTCCACATCAAAAAAATTTTTAAATAGATAGTAATAATCTATAAAAATATCAAATCACTATGCTGTACACCCGAAACTAATTTTATAAATCAACTATATTCAATTAAAAATAATTTTTTAAATATTTCATCAAATTGTTTCTGTCCTCATAGACTTGACTATGTATGTGTATATTAATACCACTTTACATAATTTAGCATGTTCTTCAAAATAAAAATAAAATAGTTGTACATGATGGGAAGGGGCTTCCCAGGTGGCGCTAGTGACAAAGATCCCGCCTGCCAATGCAAGAGACATAAGAGATGTGAGTTCGATCCCTGGGTCTGGAAGATCCCCTGGAGGAGGGAATGACAACCTGCTCCAATATTCTTGCCTGGAGAATCCCATGGACAGAGGAGCCTTGCGGGCTACAGTCCATGGGATCGCAAAGAGCCAGACAGGATTGGAGCAATTCAGCATGCACACACATAATGGGAAAAAAAGAACCCTCAGGGGGTCAGGACATCAGAGATCTGATCTATATTTTCCAGATGGGTTAAAACACTAGCTCTTTACATTAAACTGTCAGCATGGCTAAGTTTTTACACTTATCTTAAACTTCTTCTATTAGGTCAAAACACAGGGTGGAGTGGCTTGCCCTTTTAGTTTCTCTCTTAAAAATATTTATAAATGACACCATTTACTGAGCTTCTATTTGCCATGTGCTTTTAAAACATTACTCAGTGAATCTTTCCAACAGTTCTTCAGAGTATAGAATTACTTACAGTCGTCTTCTTTTTTTTTTGCTGAGAGTGAGGCTTGGAGAGGCTGAGTGCCTTCCCCAGTGGGGTGTCCCAGTTAGTGGCAAAGCTGGGCTGGGAATCCACCTCTAACTGGCTTTCCTTTTTTATCTATCATCCTCCTACAGCACCTCAGTATCTCTTCTCTCCAGGAAACCCTGTCCCTGGAGGCCAAGGCCAGAATATAAGAAACACTGCACAGTTCACAGAATCAGCCCCTTCCCCAGGACTCAGCGTTACGGGAAGTAGTCTTCCCTATTCAGTCATCTCTTTTTTGATTTATTGGCTATTTAATGACCAACATTTTTGATCAAAGGGTGATGAATGTGCTAGGGTCCCTGCTGTCATGGAGTATGGGGTATCATGGGATAAAAAAGGTGATAAAGGAATCAATATCTGAAATGCATCCAGTGACTGGGGTCGAGGAAGGTAAACTGGGTTTTCAGAGGCTTCTCTAGGTCTTCTTGGTTAAGAATATACCTTCCAGTGCATGGGATGCCGGTTTGATCCTTGGTTGGGGAACTAAGATGCCATAGGTGGCAGGGCAGCTAAGCCTGTGTGGTGTAAGTACTGAGTCCACGTGCCACAATGAAAGATCTCATGTACCACAATTAAGACCTGACAGCCAAATACATAAATATTTTTTAAAAGAGTGAGAGAAGACTTCTCTGTTGAGTGCTATTTGAGGTGGGAAGGGAATGATGTGAAGGAGCCAGTCATGCAAAAATCTGCCGCAAAAGCCTTCCAAGCACAAGGAACAGCCTGTACAGAGTCATGGAGGCTAGAAAGTACATGATGACCACACAATTGCTGCCCTCTCCCCTCAGAGAGACACACATCCCTTGAATACTTAAAGTAAGGCAGTCATTGTGTTACTGTGCAATGATATAGGTGTGCATAATTCTAAACCATCTCCTATGTGAAATATGCGAAGATAATAATGTGAATAACTATGACACATGAAGGAGTTAGATTCTAGGAAGAAAGCAATTTTTGCAGCTAGTATTTCTGAGTGATGTCTTTGTTCCTATCACTGTGTTGTGTTCCTTTCCATGCATTACCTTGTTAACCCTCATTTAATAGGAGTGACCATTATTATTTTTATTTTAGAGGTGAAGAAATAAGTCTCAGAGAGGTGGTATCAGTTTGGTAGGGCTGCCATAACAAAGTCCATAGACAATGTAGCTTAAAAATGGAAATGTATTTTCTCACAGTTTTGGAGGCTAGAAGTGTGAGGTCAAGGTATTGGCAGAGTTACATTTTTCTGAGAATTCTCTCTGGGTTTTAGGTGGGCCACCTTCTTGCTGTATCTTCACACTGTCTCCCCTCCATACGTGTCTGTGTCCAAATTCCCACATCTTATTAGGACACTGCTCATATTGGATTGTGAAAGTGAAAGTGAAAGTTGCTCAGTCATGTCTGACTTTGCAATCCTATGGACTCTACAGTCCATGGAATTCTCTAGGCCAGAATACTGGAGTGGGTAGCCTCTCCCTTCTCCAGGGGATCTTCCCAACCCAGCAATCAAACCCAGGTCTCCTGCATTGCAGGCAGATTCTTTACCAGCTGAGCCAAATGTCTTCATTTTAACTTAGTTCCTCTTTAAAGGCCCTATGTCCAAATACAGTCACATTCTGAGGTACTGGGGATGAGGACTTCAAGATATGAGTTTGGGGATTGGGGGGAAATAATTTAGCTCATCTCTGGAGAAGGAAATGGCAACCCACTCCAGTATTCTTGCCTGGGAAATCCCACGGACAGAGGAGCCTGGTGGGCTATAGTCCATGGGGTCGCAAAAGAGTCAGAGAAGACTTAGCAACTAAACAACAACAATTCAGCTCATAACACAGGTTAAAATGAGTCAAGATCAAATGGAAAAGAAGCAGCTCATCCAGGGTATGAAGTTGCCTCCTTCCCATTCTGTGAGCCTTAGGATGAATGTAGTCGTGCTTCTCCTGGTTCCCTGGTTGGTGTTGGCCTTGAACTCCTGCTGTTTGCCCGACTCTGCTGTGGGCGCTGAGGGCAAGTGGCCAGAAGGGTTCCCCAGCTCCCTTTCTGGATGAAGCTGCTGTGTCATGGAAGAGCAATATAGCAAACAGGTAAACAAACACACAACAAGATAATTACAAACATATATCAGTACCATACAGGAAATAGATAGGATGATGTGTGATGTGACAAAGCATGACTGGGTAGGAGTGGGCATCTCCTTTTGAGAGGAAGGTCACCAATGTGGTCTCTAAGAAGGTAATAATCTTTTTCTTAAAAGTCATTTTATTGTAAAACCATAAATGCAACATTAACAATAAATCATTTAAGCCACTGATCCTCTCTAATCATTAAAAGGGTGTCTTTTTGCCTTGGCATCAACCAACTGGGAAATTATGTTGCAAGAAACTTTGGGGGTAAAGGTTGCTGAATTCTGGACTGGAGCTTTTGGCTATTTAAGGAACCAGGGGTGGAACCTTCTTCCTCTTTTCCCTGGGAATGATCCCACTTTAAGATAAGAATAGTCAGATAAAAACAGTAACATTTGAACAACTCAGTTTTAAATTCTGTTACTTTGTAAAAATCTTTTTATTTTAAGAAGGTAATCTTGACACTGAAATCTGACAAGGGAAGGTATCAGATACATGTCAGGTTAGAGATGAGTGATCCTGAGGTGAAGAGATCTCTTTTTAGGTAGGTCACATCCCCATGCTGGAGAAGGTGATGGCACCCCACTCCAGTATTCTTGCCTGGAAAATCCCACGGGCGGAGGAGCCTGGTGGGCTGCAGTCCATGGGGTCTCGAAGAGTCGGACACGACTGAGTGACTTCCCTTTCAATTTTCGCTTTCATGCATTGGAGAAGGAAATGTCAATCCACTCCAGTGTTCTTGCCTGGAGAATCCCAGGGATGGGGGAGCCTGGTGGGCTGCCGTCTATGGGGTCGCACGGAGTCGGACACGACTGAAGCGACTTAGCAGCAGCAGCAGCAGCATCCCTATGCTGCTCAGTATGGGTGCTATGACAGCAAACCTGTCTTTGCAACACAGAGGGTGGTGCCTTAGAGAAGAAGTACTTGGGAACGGCTAGAGTAGGATAGTGGGAATCAGAATCTCTGGGTTCTAATGTACTTTGGCACCTACTGCTATCGGGTTTGGAAGGTCCTTCTCTTTAGCTGAGCCTCAGCTTCCTCCCATGGGAAGCAGAACTTGTAACACACAGCACCCACCCAGCCTGGGCTCAGAGCTTGTTGCTGTGAACAAGTGAGATCACACCCCCAACAGGGCTCCTCAGACTGAACCGTATCATGTGAACAGACTCGGGGCCACAGCAGAGACCTACAGCCAGGGTTCTAACAGGTTTATCTATCTGCATCTTTTTTCCTCCAGCTTTCACCTGAAGGTGATCCTCGCTCAGAGCCCCCTATTGCATGAAGTGATTAAACTCATTTGCTACAGTAAAATGTATAAGAAAGTAGGTAGATTATTTCCCTCCATTCATTAAACACTGCAAGAGAAGTTGGTTATTTTTGCAGCTAGGAAGGCTCATAGATTGTGCTCTATTTCCTTTGAGAACTCAAGCATGCCAGGTACACCCTGACCTGCCAGCAAGAGGTCTGACCAGAGTTTTACTTACAGGAAGGTTCTCAAGGCAGATGAGAAAAGTGTGAGTGCAGAACTGTCTGTGGGTGTCCACATTTCTTGCTAACACCCCCAAGGTAAAGGAACACAGTGCTCACCCCTTGATAACCTGGGCACTTTTCCATAATGAGGAACTCCAGAACAGGGGAGAAAATACATTTCCATTGTGCAAGTTACCCAGTCTGTGGACTTCATTATGGCAGCCCTACCAAAGTGATACAACCTAAGATTTATTTCCTCATCTCTAAAATAAAATGAAATAATAATGGTCACTACTATCAAAATGAGGATTAATGAGATAATATATAGAAAGGGGTACAAGACAGTGACAGTAACAAATATCAGTCAGAAATATAGGACACCCCTGGTGGTCCAGTGGTTAGGAGTCTACCTGCCAATGCAGGGGACACGGGTTTGATCCCTGGTCCGGGAAGATTCCACATTACTATGGAGCAACTAAGCCCATGTGCCACAACTACTGAGCCCACGCTCTAAAGCCTGTGCTCCACAAGAGAACCCTCTGCATGAGAAGCCTGCACACCACAACTAGAGTAGACCCAGCTCGCCACAACCAAAAAAAGCCCCCTTGTAGCAATGAAGACCCAGCAGAGCAATTAAAAAAAAATTACAAAAAGAAATAGTAGCCACAAATTGTCTAGATTTTTCTTTCTAGAATCTAAAATCCTTCATGCATCCCAGTTACCGGTATGATAATCTTAGCATATTTCACACAGGAGATTTGTTTAGAATTGCACACACACACACACACACACACATACATATATATCACTTCGAAGTAACACAACGGCTGCCTTATAATAAGCATTCAAGAAATATTTATGTGTGAATAAAGAATATATGAACTTAAAAGCATAGTTGATATACTGATCTCTATTCTCTTGGTTAGCAGTTCCTTAACACACAGAGTCATCTATCTAAAGCAGAGAGAAAATCCCATTACAATGCACACAGCAAATCCACATCATCACTTTATGTATACATTTAATTGTGAGCCAATCCATTCATCCACGAGAAGAAAGTAATTTCTAAGTCCTTTCTAGAGCAAGATTATATCATGAATCAAGCCTTCCTTTGTCTAAGCCCTGCTTCTTTCTCTCGGGAGAAATGATGTGTCAAGGACGGCCCTTTCCAAACAGAGGTAGAAGCAGGACGTTTCCCATCCCCCTACTTCCTGGAAGAGGTCTCTGCCTCTCAAAAGTTTGCTCTAACTACCTCCAGACACCCACACCCTGCATATCCTGTTGGTAATGTCCGTTGGAGTATCTGGTCCCTTGGATGAGAGAAAACACACACACACACACACACACACTCACTCATACACATATTTGTAAGAGGAAGGAAACTTGGGAATTGGAACGGCCCCTTAATTTATGGTAAGCACACATTGTTATTATTAGCTTACCTTTAGCATCATTTGAGAATATTTCCATAGGGCAGTTTCTATCTACCCAGAGATCCCGCCTTGCTTATGCACACAACTCTAGATTTAGAAGCTCTTGGCTAGTTTCCCATCTGTCTAACCAAAGAAAACTTGTATTTTCCAAAATCACATTAACTAGAAGTACTGGCAAGAAAAGGTGATCAGTTATAATCCACGTGCCCATAGGACCCCTTCTGCTCCCCCACCCCTTTCCCCCATAAGGCAGCAGCCCCTAGTCCTTTTGGCACAAGGGACCAGTTTTGTGGAAGATAATTCTTCCACAGACTGGGGTAGGGGGTGGTTTCGGGATGATTCAAGGACATTACATTTATTGTGCATTTTGTTTGTATTATTATTACATCAGCTCCACCTCAGATTATCAGGCACTGGATCCTGGAGGCTGGGGACCTCTGCCGTAAGAAAAGGAAGGCCCGGCTAGCAGGGAGGAAGTACTTTATTTTTTCTTGGCAGTTGACAGCACGTAGGTTTACACAGTGTACCCAGCCAAGTTGTTATTTCCTTTTGGTAGACGCTGAAATTAGATTCAAATGTACTGAAGGAATATAAGAACCATTTGATTTTTTTTTTTTAATGCCTTATCACACATGATAGCTTTCACATAGTCTCTTGCAAAGATGTAAATATATTCAGTGGGCAAGTCATTGTCCATTCCAAAGAAGCCAAAAGCCGGTTTCACTTATTTATTTTGTTTGGTTTGTTGTGTTAGCATCAGATTATTAAAGGTACATGTTCTCATTTCCTTTGTTTGTATTTTATTAGGACACTAATGACTGTTATGACTATTATTACCACTCTTCCTAATAACCCCTTACCTTTAAACGTAGTCTTGCGTCTTGAAATATCCCAAAGCTGTTTATAACCTATTCAACGAATTAGACATGGGCCTCATCTCACTCTCCCCCAAAAGTTCCTATTTCCTGCAGTGAAACCCAGCAGCTGTATTAGTATGTGCCTGGTTCAGCCTGGCAGGGCAGTGAAGACAAAAAGGGCAAGAGAAGACATACTCAAGCTACCCAGTCCCTAGCCATCCCATGAACAGGCCCTGAGAGACAGCAGAACAAGGGAGTTCTGTGACTGTGGGCCTTGATCAAAGGCCTGAAGAGTTGGAGAGATGACTTGTCTTATCTTCTGGACCCATGCCTAAATGAGTTAGAGGGGCATGTCAGGAAATATGGTATTTCTGCTAATGTGAAAGGAAAAGTTCTTGAAGTTTTATGAGAAATCATCTTTAAGTTAGAGAATTAATACTATCCAGGCATTTAACCTTAGACCTCATCTCAACTGAACCTAAATTCCTGTTTTTTCCTGTTCACCTTTATTAGTCATGTTCTGTGATGAGACTATTTGAATTCTGTCCAATTATATGTGTTGTTTTTTGTTCTGGGAGACTGTTGATCTGACCACCATTAACCTTTTTGACTTTAAATTCAACCACATTGCCTTTTTATGCAAGACCACACACAGAGAGCCTCTTGGACTTGGAGGATTTTAGAGGAAGGCATATAAACTTATCATCTCTTTCTCCAACATTTCTCTGCTCCTAAGACTTGGGAGAAAAGTAGGTTTCTTTGTCATAGATGTGTTTTTGAGAGTAGGCAGCAGTAGTAGTCGATCTATGAACATTCTGAATTCTTCCAAGCAAGGCCCCAAAGCCCTGGCCCAGCCCCCATCCAACCATCATACACAATAGACCTAGAGAGGACCAAATACCCCAGGTTCCAAAGGATACTAACTGTGTTCATTCCCTTCATATCCAACTCCTCCCTCTGCTACCACTCAGCCCTGAGTCTCGAACACTTTCTCTGCGGGAAGAGAACCTCAGCTAGATTTCAGTTTTCAGTCTGGGGCAAGTTTTTCTGGACTGCGTTGATAGTGTAGCTTAATTGGAATACCATGCATTATGAGCCTGAGCTTTAGAAAACAAAGCAAGCAACACTCCTTTGAAACTGGATTTATCCTTCCAGCCATCTTTGATAATGACAAGGTCTTCAATCTATTTAGGTATGCTACTAAATGCGTCATAAAACTAGAAAAACACTGGCACCAGAATTTGTTCTTTTGGGTATTGGAGTTGGAGAGACTGTCTAAAGGATAGGTGATTTAGAGCTGATGAATATACTTTACACTTATCTATTTCCAGGGAATCTAGAATTTTTCTATATGCGAATTAAAAATTAACTGTTGTAAAGAATAGGTGACTATTCTTTATGCATCAAAATTCAAATTCCTTTTTATGTCATTTATCCATGGTATATTCCTGACTAAATGCAAAACAGTTTAAAGAATTATGTCTGCACGCAAGTTTATGGAAAGCTCATTGTGAATTTAGAGGGTGATGGTATTAGTGCACTTAAATATGACTTCTACTGACTTGATTATTGGTGGCTATGGATATTAACCAAACTTTAGAATTATCCAAGTTTCTGTAGAATCTAAAATATTTAGGGCTAGAATACCAGAGACTTTCTACTTAGGAGTTAGATTTGATGATGTGGAGAGTTTGTGTCTCATTTGTTTTTCTATTTTGCCTGGGAGAAGGAAGGCAATGAAACATATAAAAATAATTTGCTAATTCTGAGTCCTCCAAGCCCCCTCAGGTTCTTTTTTGTTGTTGTTGTTTTGCTTTTTGAATCATTTTTAATGTAATATATAGGTTTTTAATGTCATTTAAAGTCTTGTTCAGAGAAAAATGATAACTATATTTTTCTTTTCTCGAGTCAATCGTGAAATCATTTAATGAATTAGCTGAGATATAGTAAGAAAAAGAATTGTTTAGTTCTGTTCTACTCAACAGAAATACAAGAGTATGTTGTTTTCATGTAGTGAATTGAACAGCCAAAATCACAGTGCCATTTCCTGTTTCACAATGTGCCTATCTAGTAATACAGAATTGGTCACCATGTTCTTAGCATTTCTTTTCAGGGACACCATGTCACTGTGGAGGAGCAGATTAGGTAGCTGGTTGATCTCTCTCCATAGGACTTCTTTGTACAACAGAGCTGGCTATAGAAATGCTTCCTTAAGCTTTCACTGAGCAGATAACAAATGGATTGACTCCAGAATTGCCAAAGCTCAGAACCTGGGCAACTAAGCTGGCAATCATGTGGCCTAGAGATGGGTCAATTTTGTTATACTTGAAAGATATGTACATATACTTAGATCTGAGTTTTTAAATCTTTTTGAGCCCATGGGTTGGTGTCACTGGACTTTTCATATTCAGAACTTGACAGACTAGAAAAAAGTTATAGGCATTACCCCTTTGTACTTGACCTCAAGGTATGGCTTTGATTAGTGAATGATCCTAGAATCTTCCCTTGGAAATGGGAAATATTCCAAGATTTCTGTTCTATGCAGATGTTGTAGTGAATATTTGGAGTTGTCAGCTTAGGAGAGTAAACCATATGCAAGAATGCTTTTACCCTACAACTGCCTTACAGCCAGAACAGCCTCATCTTATCCATTTGGATCAGAGGAAGAGTGTATAAGCTAGAGCCAGCTGGACACTGGTGTGTACATCTTCTGGTTTCATTGACTCAGTGCCAAAGGCCTCCTGTGATTCACTGGACTCCACCTGGCTACTCACTTTATGACAGAGGCCCATGAAGTTGGATGGTAAGGATTCTCCTCAAGGAAGATTTGCTCTGACAGAAATATGGCATCTGTTATGTCAATTGAAACAGCGCACCAAAGGTATTGGGTTAGCCAAGAAGTTTGTTTGGATTTTTCTATAGAATGTTATGGAAAAACTCAAATGAACATTTTGGCCAACCCAATACAAGTACAAATAATACCTGAGAAAGATGACAAAGTTCTTGGGGGGAAATGGTGGGATTTAAAAAATTTCCAAGAATATTATACTCTCTTCCTATTTTTAAATTTAAATTAACATGCATCATCAAAAATTAACAAAGGAAATTAGTTTCAATAGAATAAGACTGTTCTCTGTTTTAAATAGAGAGCAAAATGAGCTCCTCTTGTATGTGGTATTCTGTGCTGAAAGATGGGGGAGGTTTTAAAAAATCATCTTGAAAAACACACGTAGATTGCCTATCTTGGGTGCTTTTATATGTGATTCATATGTAAAACAGAACTACTTGCAGAGCATATAGCTGCAGGAAAAATTAAATCAACTTCCTAGAGATAAGAATTCTCAACCAAGCTAGAGAAACAATTCTATCAACTTTTGTTATACAAGCAAAACTCTAGGCTTTGAGGAAAGTAAGTTATTTTTTTGCTAGAAATAAGATATTTAAGTAAGTACCTAGTGTTGTCTTTGGGGAGGATAATGGGAATATTGGGACACATATATTGAAAAGAAAAAGGTAAGCTCAGATAGTTTGAGTCAGGATTCAAAGTTAGAATCTAGAAGAACTAGTACTATATATTGGGAATTTGGGACTGACATGTACATACTGCTATATTTAAAACAGATAACCAACTGCTCAATATTCTGTAAAAACCCAAATGGGGAAAGAATTTGAAAAAGAAGAGATAGATACATGTATAACTGAATCACTTTGGTGTACATCTGAAACTAATATAACATTGTTAATCAACTATACTCCAAAATAAAATTTTACAAAGTTTTAAATAAGTAAATGAGAAACAGAAAGAATAAATACGTGAGTTTCCTTGAAGGTCTCAGGTAGAAAATTTAGTAAATTACTTTAACTGCCAGTAAAGCAAGAAGAATGTTGTTCAGTTGCAAAGGCATGTCTGACTCATTGAGACCCCATGAACTGCAGCATGTCAGGCTTCCCAGTCCTTCATTATCTCCCAGAGTTTGCTCAAACTCATATCCATTGAGTCACTGATGCTATCTAACCATCTCATTCTCTGCCTCTTCCTTCTCCTCTCGCCTTCAATTTTTCCCAGTATCAGAGTCTTTTCCAATGAGTTGGCTCTTCACATCAGATGGCCAAAGTATTGGAGCTTCCACTTCGACATCAGTCCTTCCAATGAATATTCAGGGCTTATTTCCTTTAGGATTGACTGGTTTGATCTCCTTGAAGTCCAAAGGACTCTCAAGAGTCTTCAACACCACAATTCAAAAGCATCAATTTTTCAGCACTCAAGCCTTCTTTAGACTCCAACAGGCTAGAGAAAATATATGTGCCTGAGGATCAGAAAGAAGTAAAAATGGATAACACAAAAATCCAGAAACTCCTTTTGGGATAACTTATCTGTGTTTTCAAATGATCTCCCAATTTTGAAATTGGATGAAGAGTTAAATTAACTGGTGAGGTATCTCCTGGGGTCTTTAATGCAAATGTATTTTAGGGAAAAGTGATACCTGGAATGTACATGTGAAAAGTATTGTGTTGCTGAATGTTATTATGAGATTCCTTTGAAAACTTTTTAAAATGGTCAGACACCCAGTTCACACATGTAATAATCATAAACAAAGGTATATTGTATTTTTCAAGTTTATCTTCTCATTACCTACTACTTGTCACAAAGGGTTTTTCTTTCTAAAGGCTTTTCCTGTAGCAACGAGAATTTGCCAGAATTTGCTGGCACCATTTGCCAACGGTTCTGTGCCAGAGTCTCTCATACCCAGTTTTTGTTTTTTTTTCTTCAGTTTTTAAAGAGTAACTCTGTGTGTGAGAGAGTCAGACAGTGACAGAGCTGGAGAACATTTAATGGAGAAGGAAGGAGGAAGGAGAAAACAAGACCCTTTCCAGTGGGACTCAGAGGATGCACACCCAACAGCCATCCGCCGCACCTCAACAACACAGGTCTCCTCCCTGAAGGAGCTCTCCTGTCCTCTCCCATTTAATTTTTGGGATCCTGTTTAAGATATGTGACAACCAACATCCAAGGAAAATGAGATTATTAGAGAACATGTAATTTTAAACTTTAAATTCAGTATGTGTTTATTACTTATTCTTTAGGGCTTCCCTGATTGCTCAGTTGGTAAAGAACCAGCCTGCAATGCAGGAGACCCCAGTTTGATTCCTGGGTCCAGAAGATCCCTTGGCAAAGGGATAAGCTACCTACTCCAGTATTCTTGGGCTTCCCTTGTGGCTTAGCTGGTAAAGAATCTGCCCACAACGCAGGAGACCTGGGTTCGATCCCTGGGTTGGGAAGATCCCCTAGAAAAGGGAAAGGCTAACCACACCAGTATTCTGACCTGGAGAATTCCATGGACTGTATAGTCCATGGGATCGCAAAGAGTCAGACATGACTTATTCTTCAGAGAAGTACATTATTTGAACTTAAGAACTTTTTAGTTGACTCCCATGTCCAAAAGGCATAAAATACACAAAGATGACTTATATTTCTAAGAATCAGAAAACTATTTCTTAGAGAGTTAAGGTCTACATAAAAGAAACTACTGAAATCATTTATTTTGTAAGGCATATGAGTTTCACCCATAAACCAATTGATGCCTTAGTTCCATGACTCATTCTTTCATGATTAATTAGGATTTACAAGGCTGGTTTGCACAATTTAATGTGCTTGTGCCTTTTCTGTTACATTGCTGACTATAAATTAGGTGTTCCTGAGGGAGAGTGAACACTGAGTGTACTTGCAACAGCCCCTCGGGTGATTTTAATGCATGACCTTCCCCTGCCCTCTCATCTTCAACAAAAGCCCTGCTCAAGATCACACCCAGAACGCATAATCTCCACTTTCAGATAGAATATTGTCTTTCTTTTCTCCACTCTCCCTTTGATGATGGTGCAGAAATTATAAGTGGAGGAGCAAAGAGTAATTTTAATTTCTTTATTGTTTTACTTATGGAAAATTGCCAAATGAAAATGCTGTTAGAATTGGTTTCTGGATTGAGAACCAATTATTTTTACAAAAGAAGCTCTTTGTTCCAGAACAAGCCAAATATTCATTGAGAAAATCATTAAGTAAAAACTTTATTAGGTCAAAAGTGTAAAATAAAATGAAAAGTAAAATAAAGTAAAAAATAAAAAGCCTTACCCATTGTTCTTTGAGAATTCAATAAAGTAACCATAAACCTATATACAGATATTGCAGAATAATACATTAAATGTTTGGCTCTGTAATGAAAATTGGAGTTTGTTATTAGGTAAAACTTTTCCCCAAACATGTAAGTTAGACTGTCAGTATCCTACACAAAGTTATTTAAGATAAATCATCAAGGCTTTGAATCCTCTATTATAACTGCTTCTTCTGGGTCAAGAAAAATCTGTATACTGTAGATGGATGTATGAGATTCTCATGCAGGGAAATAATTGATCCATGTTAATCATGCAGGGTCAAGTGGAGAGGAAACATCACCCATAATGGGCAGAAGAAGGGAGTGTGGGTTGTCTAGATTCTCAATTATGAGAATAAAGATTTCCTTTTGGTCCAGGAGAGAAAGCTACCACCTGGTCTTTGCACAAAAACTCAGACCCTGACATTAAAAGTGTTGAAATTCCAAATTTTCAATAAAAATTTGTTCAACAGCATACTTTGGTTTAGTTGGGTATTTGGATTTTTAGAGGTGAAGATAGCTTCTGTTCTTGGGGCAAGTTGGTTTCAAGCGAGGACATAGCCAGGAAAAGCCACTTGCCTTACTGCATAAGGTGACCCAGAAATCTCTAGGATTACAAAAATGCTAGAGTCATAATAGCAGCATGGGATTGGTGGGACAATATACAAGTCATTTTCAATCCCCCGCCATACTTTATTCAGGTCTAATCATACCACCTCCCAAACACATCTTTTCTGGGGGCTCGTGTAGGTTCTATAGGAACCCACAGTTTCAAGTCCCCTTTGAATTTCACCTGGATCAGTATCCTAACTCTTAACAGCTCACCCTAGTTCCAATCTTAATCCATTCCACATAGAGATGAATCTTTAAAAACTATTAATCGAATAGTGATTTGATGCCACTTCCCTACTAACTATAAAAGGCTCCAGTGGTTTCCCAGCAAAAGGGCGCTAAAGCTCAAGTCACTACCAGGCTCCACAGGACCAATCCCTACTCTCTCCCTCTCTTGCAGCCTCACTCATGTACTCCAGCCAAGACAGCTTTTGACCATTCAGACTTCAGTTCTAGTACCCTCTACCCTCAGAAAGCCCTGCCCTGACTACTCTGTCACTGATCACCATATCACCCAAACGTAATTCTGGCATTGTGCTTACATTTTCCTTGTCATTTATTGATTTGATACATGTTTATTCCTCAGCCTATAGGTTTGTTGGGTCAGTGACTATTTTCTCCCAGCTGGAAAGCAAGCTCTGTGAAAGGCCCATCAGTATCTCTCCTCCAGTGCCTAGAATTGTACTGGGATGTAGTAAGAACCCAGTAAATATAAGTTGAGTTTATTGTGAGAATTCCTCAAAGACTGCTAGACATCAGTTGCTTCAGAAGAGAAATCCTGTAAGACTCCTGTCATTTTGACAAAGAGGAGGAACCAGAATTATAATTGTTTAAACTTCAAAATAAATGTCTTTTTATTTTGTGTTCCATTCTGATGAAGTGGAACATACCAGTTAATCATTATTATACAAAAATTATTTTCAAATGTTTTAAAGTTATAACATTTTTAGTCTCTTTTCCTTGATAGATAATGTGGTGGTGGTTGTTTAGTCAGAATTGTGTCTGACTCTTGCGACCCCATGGACTATAGCCTGCCAGGCTCCTCTGTCCATGGGATTGATTCTCCAGGCAAGAATACTGGAGTGGGTTGCCATTTCCTTCTCCAGGAGATAATGTGGACCTGATCATATTAAATTCCTTTCTAATAAACACTCAAAGCCCTGGTCCATTGTCATCTCTGCCAATGTGTTCTTCTGATAAGAAGTTGCTTCCCATTCTGTCTCCTGAAATACTCCACAATTACACTTTTACAGAAATTACTGCAGTACTTCGAGTACACTGAGTGTCTGTAGCTCTGTTACTACTGAACTCTTAGAAAGTAGATAGTACATGTTATTCACATCTGTATTCTAGCAACCCAGAATTGAACCCATTTCCAGATAGCTGTTTTTTGTATGAATTCAAAATGAATTAGTAAAGAAAGGAAGGCTGATATTTATAACATGAAATATAAGTTTGGGGGTTTTAAACATGTTTTATTTTGGGATCCTCTCAAAAGGAAAGGTATAGAGTTGATTGAACTCTTCTGTAGTAGGCTTTGAAAAAGCATTACTCAAAAAAATATTTTATTTCATATCATTACATTTTAAATGGAATGTTAATTAACTGGTATATGATTAATTTTATATACTTGCCCAATTGCATTTAAATTGGTTAAAGTTAATCCAATTAATTTAATAATATAGCTCTGGCCAAGTCTGAATATAAAACATTTGAAGCAATGATTCCAATATATTTCAGGAAGAAAATCTGTACCACAAGGAGCCAGCCAGTGAATCTAACAACATATTTCAGGGAAAAATTTCAGTCTGGCCAGAGATTTATTCATCTGTGTTCTTTTTTTTATTGTATTATGTATATTCCCAGGAATATTATTCTCTGGAGTCAGTTCTGATTTCAACCATGGATAGAGTTCTAAATCATGAGATTTCTGGAAGAGATTAGTTTCTAATTTCTCTAGGCTGGACATCATGTCGCTGGCAGATTTCAATGATAGATTGATGCACTCTCAGCCTCTTTATAAGAGCAGCTCTGGATAGTTAAAGTCTTCAAACCCTTTGAAAATTTAACCGTCCTGATTTTTTTTTTCCCTGGAGCAGACGATCAAATATACCTAACTGTGGATGGTGATGAGTGAGAAGAAAACCCAAAGTTGGCCCAAAGGAGCAGTTACTTCTTTCATCTTCCAAGATACCAGCTGTTTCTGCTCTTCATCACCAAGAGTGTCCTTAATGTATATACGAACTGCAGCCACTGTGATATCTATGTGCCTCTGTCTCCTTAATTCAACACCGAGCTTTGTGAAGACATATACTGTTTCTTAATCACCTTTGTGTCCCTAGCTCTTAGCCATGCACATGGCACATAGCAGATGTCTCAAAAAATATTTATTGCATGAAAAAAAGTGGGACCTGGTGGTTTCACATGGTTTCCAGAGGTCTGTCTCTTCCCTACCACTGAAGAATCCTCTAGTAGCATCATTCATTTCTTCTCTTTCCCTTTGGCTGTTCTTGGGCTTTAGTTTGCACTGTCTGAAAAGTCAACCTGTGTTTTTTTTTTTTAATATAAATTTAATCATTGAATTAAGATTAAGTTCTAACACTTGCTAAAGATTAAGAATATTACCATGTCATATGGAGGGGAAAAAATCCCGCTTTTTAAAAAGGGCCCATCTTAGATGAATAATACAAGAGAAACAATTATTATAAAAAATAACAATGACTCAACCAAGAGGATTGGTTTGTCTTTTAAATGAGTAGGCACTTGAATGAGATAAACATTGCCATTGGCAAAAGAGCTGCTTCCTGTTACTAGGCAGAAATCAAGCTGGTTTTACTCAGATGGCAGTTTAAGTTTCTTAGCTGCTTCAGATGCTATTCCAGATAAGCTGAGAAGAAAGAGCATGGACGGAGGGACAAGGGGGCTGCCCCTAACCCACTTAATATATCTGTTGCGGTTGTTATCTGATAATCTTAGAGAAACTCCCTTGGAGAAACCAATTTAGCAATTTCAGGAAACAAAATGAGATCAAATAGGACAGAGAACCAGGGCAATGGTAAGAAAAGAGCTTGATTACATTGTGATTAGACGATTAAGACAGGGTTGACCTGTCAGGTAGTGAACAAAACTGGTAAAGGATAATCCGGGCCATGGGAAGCACAGCCTCATGGCAAATCAGGCAGGTTCTCCAAGAATAATGAAAGGAGGCACTTATAGCAACTTAAGAGGCCCTGAGCTTGAGTGGGAAAGAGCACAGGTTTGGAATTAGACACACCTGTCTTTGGGATCCTAGTTCTATCCAGCTAAGAAATTTCTTAACTACTCAGGGTAACAATGATTCATTTCTTAGCTACTAAAGGCAAATTCCTTAATCTCTCTGAGCCTTAGTTTTCTCATTTCTAAAATGGGGACAAAAAGTTGGTTACCAACTTTCTTCCTGGAAAAACGCATATGGTATATTAAGATAAACATTTTTACATGTGCTTTTAAAGAGGTTCACAGATACTCTGCTGCCCATTTAGAATTTTGAGAGTAAAAAGACCTACTAAAAATGTTTTCACACTGAGATCGATTTTCTACTTCACAGAGCTTTTCTAAATGAAAGACTGATGATCAGAAATTTGATTATTTATCAGTTGGAAGTTTTTGTAACTAGTATCACTATGTTTCAATGTACATTGATAATTGTTACGATGATAAACAATTTTCAATATTATGCAGAGCATGGTCCCAAATCAGTTTTGTGTGATTTGGTTTTGTGAGTGTCAGATTTACCATGGTTGCTAATTTAAAAAGCTAGAATGCTACCTTTGGAAATTCTGACCCAGAAGGCTGGGAGGGTATCTAGACATCTACATTTTGATGTAATAACCCTGATCTTCATTCTTATATAAAATTGTAATTCTGGCCCATTTGAGTTTATTGTTACAAATAATACTCATTTGTTTGCTTTTCTGCACTTCATGCTCTATTCATTTGAAATCACATAATAAACAAACAGGGCTTCCCAGGTGGCACTAGTGGTAAAGAACATGCCTGCCAATGCAGGAGACACAGGAGACATGGGTTCCATCCCTGGCTTGGGAAGAGTCCCTGGAGAAGGATATAGCAACCCTCTCCAGTATTCTTGCCTGGAAAAGTCCATGGACAGAGGAGCCTGGAGAGCTACAGTCCATGGGGTCATGAAGAGTTGGATGGAACTAAGCACAGCACTCACCGTTTTAATTCATTTGAAAGATCCCTTTCAATGCCAGAGTAACATATATCATAATGGCATGTGGAACAACTGAATACAATGTTCTCCAGGGATGGAGTAATCCAAATATGTGCCTTAGTGTTCATGCACCAGAGTTCATATGTTTTGCTAGTTGGGAGCTCTTAGAGATCTCCAGAGTACATCAAGAGATGGGAGCAAAGAGTAAAAGCAATGAAGAAGGTAGTTTACAAAAGTCAGAAAAAAGATCACGAGAATGTGGCCGTATGGGACGACTGATACAGAGGGAAAAGACACAAAGAGCTTCATAGTTCCCAAGGTCTCAGTATGTCTATGGCAGAGAAATATAATAAATGTTCATGACAATTACTTGACATTAAAAAGTCAAAAATATGCATGGAATAGTTTTTGGTTTTCAAGAAAGAAGTGCACTATATACTTTAGAAAACTTTCTACCCCAAATTTGTCAATATAAAACATTTTATTGTTCAGCTCTCAAGAAAAATGCTACTTTCTGGAATTTCTTGTTTTTGAAATATGAAAGTATATGTTATTCCTTACTATAGAAAGCTCACTAAGAACACTATAATGATTAAGCACTCTCAATACAAAAATTCTGGCCCTGCTTTTACATTGCAGCAGGAAAGATGCAGGAAGCTACCCAGAGATATGGATGTTTTTGACAGCAGAAGGCAAAACTGGAAGAGATTTGTTTTCATCCCATTTTAAAAAGTAGGTTGTCTTCACCAAATTTTCTTTTTATAAAAATAGATATACATAGCCTGCCATGAAGGAAATTTTATAGTAACTGGTAAATAGAAATGCTTTAGACCTAATCCTCGTACAGGAGGATTGACAGAAGCATCAAATAGAAGAACACAAAACTTCAGGGAGAAAAGCAGCAAGGAGGATAAAAACCCGGACTCCCCTCAAGGTTCTGATTTGTTCTAATGGCTCAGTAACTAACTGCAGTTAACAATGCACTCTGGCTCAGTTTAGAGCAGGTTCAAGGGGATCAGCCTTAGAGCCACTGCAGACACTTGATGGATCTTCTCCAAAAGAAACAAGGTAAACCCCAGAGGTAAATGCTTGATACATTTTTCTAAAGGAAGTGACACCAAAGCTGCCGTCAGGGTCATGTGCCTGCCATTAAAGAGGCTTGAACAAGCCCTACCCAGGAGATTTTCACTCTCCTTACTCTAGGCTGCAGGTCTGAACAGGTTTAGGTCCTTTGGCCTTTTTTTTCCCCCCACAAAGGCCGAGAACATTGGAGAGAGAATGGGTCCCCATTCAAGAACGTGAAAACAGGAATTTAATCTGCACTCATCTGTAATCCTTGAGCACTGGGGCCTTCCCAACTGCAAAGCAAAGATTGATGATGCGTAGTCATTTCTGCCTCTGTTGGATGATTAAGAGTTCATCTAAAGAATAAATATAAGGTATCAGAAGGAGAGGGACTTCCCAGGTGACTCAACATTAAAGAACCCACCTGCCAATGCAGGAGACGCAGGAGACACAGGTTTAATCCCTGGGTTGGGAAGATCCCCTGGAGGAGGGCATGGCAACCCACTCCAGTATTCTTGCCTGCAGAATGCCATGGGCAGAGGAACATGGTGGGCTACAGTCCATAGGGTCTCAAAGAGTCAGACACAATTGAAGTGACTGAGGAGGCACGTCAGAGAGTACTCTGTACTTGGATCAAGTTACTTCTCCTTGACATAGGAACCACGTTTTCTTGTGACACTCACTCTGGTGAGAGCAGTGAGCTGGGACTGCCAGCTAGCCCCACATCAGTGAGGTGTGCTGGATGGTTCCAAAGGATCAGGAGGCATTAATGAGTTTGTTTCTCAGGCCTTGTGTCTGCTCTGATGCTGCTGTGTTTGTGTGTTCTTCCATATAATGCTAAATGTATTATTTAAACACTTAATCTGTGAAACTGGAAGTCCTGGAGGATTTGCGGAGAAACAAATTGAAATAGTCTCAGAGAAATTAATAAAACCCAAAAGGGAGGTATAGCCCATATGGCATGAGATGGAAATAGACAATATGAAGAAGGAAAAAAATGAATGAATGTTAACATTAAGCCACCCAACCAAATCAGGGCTTGATTGAGCTTAAATTTGTACTGATAGGTATGATTCACAAAGGGCTTCCCTGGTGGCTCAGCTGGTAAAGAATCTGCCTGCAATGTGGGAGACCTGGGTTCAATCCCTGGGTTGGGAAGATCTCCTGGAGAAGGGAATGGCAACCCACTCCAGTATTCTGGCCTGGAGAATTCCATGGAGAGACGAGCCTGGTAGGCTACAGTCCATAGGTTTGCAAAGAGTTAGACAGGACTGAACGACTTCCACTGTGATCTGAAGATGGCCCTGCTCCAGGGAGGGATGTCAAAATGCTCTGGGCTGTTGTGCCGGCATCTGGGGGCTAATTTACATGCAATGCAGCCACTGATGTCATCCCCATATCCTGGTTGCTTTCTTCATTGTGAAGAACTTAGGAGCAGACCCCCAAGTAGCAGAGCACACGAATTGTAGTGAAATGCCTTCAAATGAAATACTTGAGGCTAAGAAATTATTCTTAAATTCTCTGAATCTTTAGATACCACCTTTTCACCAGAGTCCTCTGTTGTTCAAAAGATACTCCTTCTAGAGTCCAGGCTCTGATAATGTAACAGAAGAGTAGATTAGTGACAGATTATCTCATTTTATGCAAATGTTTTTTCTAATCTATCACATCAGCCTGAAAGCCTGCCCACTAAAGGAACTCTCAGAGGAAGAGGAACTGGAAAGTTGTTCCCTGATTCATGACTCCAGGTCCAGCTGTACTTAGATAATGAGTCCAGGCTGAATGCCCTCAGGAAAATGCCTCTTTGGGGAAGGAAGATGCCTGGACAGTACATTGAGATTTCCTGTGCTGCCATGAGCAGTTTGTGACTTAATGAGCATATTTATAGGTACATTACAGGTCCTTTGTCATTTCAGAAATCAATGAAGTAATTTCCAAAGGAAGTTAGAGTGATCTATGGCAATCAACTGCCCCTCCTTAATCTATTATAAAGAGAAAAAAAAAAAAAAGAATTCATCCATTAGGGAAAACTGGAAATGGAACAATTTGCCAGAGGGAAAATAGCTTTGATAGGATTGAATGAAAAGCTGTATAAGGGAAGTTACTACCTAAAATAAGAGTATGGTGCTTCTAGTGGTTAATAGACTTTTTATTATTACTATTATCAAAACATTCTTTATACTTTGTATACTTTACCTCTTTCGGTCCTTATATCCATCCCATACTTTACAGATAAGGAGGATAATGCTCTAAGAGCTATAATAATGATAATTATTACAGAGGGGCTAATAACTTGTCCAAGTCACATAGCCAAGGAAAGGGGCAGAACTGGCTTTGAACCTAATTCTGTCTTACTCCCAACCTGTGCTCTTAATCACTGTACCATATTTTCATCACTCTGTTAAAGTTATTCAACAATTTGGGTAAACAGATATGGTCTGATCTTCTGATAAATTCATTTCACTCTGTATTTGGACTATAAATCTTACATCCAATTTGCTTATCCATCCTTTCAACAGATACATAAAAATCCACGCTAAGGCCAGGAGATGTAAAGGTAAAAACATAAGGACTCTCTTTGCAATGAGTTTATAGCAGGGAGATGGGAAAAAAAAACGTTTATAAAGTAGTGCATAAAGTCATTACACACTGAAAGTACAAGTTTATGAAAGCAGAGGAGAGGTGGGGCCTTATTCTCCAAATGCAGCATTAGAAGACTTCCCTACTCATGTCAAATTACCAACGATTTTTCCAAAGCTACTGATCTCAATTCAAATTTAAGATAACAGCAAAAGAATTGAGATTGTTTACTTGGTTTTGGGAAAACTCCCATCTGGGTTTCTGCAGAGCTCACCGGAAAGGGTGTATTTCGAGACAAGGGAAATCTCCTTCTCCCAAATATAGAACCTCTAGGAAATTGTGTTCTTAATTTAGAAACCAACATCAAACTTTGGTGCTTGCAGAGCCAGTGGGTGGGTTGAGGTAAAGCACAAGCTTGGAGCTGCTACATAGATTTCATTTTCTTCTTTCCATTTCCTTGGCAATCTTAGAATTAGGTCCAAAAACACTTGCAAACGATCATTTTCATATTGTTTGCACATAATAGGCTACATGTTCCCTTGGTTGGCAAAACATGTGTTTCTCTTCAAAATGAAAGCTTTCAATGTAGTGAGAAATGACTTTCCAAAGCTGTAATATGTCTTCTGTGGAAGCCCCATTGAATAGTCTCTGCAGTAACTAAATCCTACTGTTTGTTCCCAGCTGAAAAAGCAAAATGTCTTGTAAATAAAATGTGACAAAAATGATAAGGATAGACAGAAGGCTGGAAGGGTGACATGACTGTTAAATGTTATTAAGATGCACCCTGGTATGGGTTGTATATTTTATACTGTGCGTGCATATATCTCAATCAATCTTCATAACAGTCTTACAAAATAAGCCAGGTCAGTTTTTATTCCCTGACTTCCAGTGGAGGAAATAGAGTCTCTAAAATTATCATAATCCCCTGGAGATTATCTAGCTAATAAAAAGAATCAGAAGCTGAACCCAGCTCCACCTGAATCTGAGTTCAGTGTTCTCCCTTATGTGGTATGAAAATTAACTGGAAATGCATGTCTAGCTTCCCTGACATGAAAATCACTTTTAATGATGTTAATGGGGTAATGTAAAAGGGAAGTGCTATATTTTATTCATCTAAGAAATACTCATTGAGGTCAGGTCATTGTGTTAGGAACAACAATAGAAACCCAAAGATGAGCAATGCTATACCCCTCGTTTTCCCAGGAGGATCATGTGTATGTGTACATGAAAACCCATCTTCTCTAAATATGGCCTGAAGTGTATTCTGAAACAAATATTATGAAATATGTGCAGCTCTCATTCCTGAGATGTTTCAGGCAGCTGATGACAGACTTAGCTGAACATACACAGTGGTAAAAGATTGATAGAATCCTGATTATACTTAAATGTATAACCCTATTCATTGGTTTAAAATAAGCTTTATGTCGCAACTGTCTTTAGATTCACTAGGTCTGGTGGTCGAGGCTAACATATTAGAATTTCTAAACCGTGTTCAGTTGTCATGCATCAGATTCAGCCAATACTGTCACATCCTGACATTTGCTGTCAAGATCAAGCTCATAATTAAGCTGCTGGATTTGGGAACTTTATAATGAATTTCTTGATGGAACTTAGACTGGTGAATCTGACATTTCATTTTTTGTTTACAGACATGAGCTATGGTATCAAAATACTAATACAGAGACAGCTGCAGAATAGAAGACGATTCTTCTTACATGTCAGACCCCAAAGTGACTGCTCTGTCTCCTTCAAGCTGAAGACGGAGACTCTTCTAATACGCACATCTGTAAACCTCTCTCTCTGTGCTTGCATCGTACTCTCCCTGTATGTTTCACATCTATCCTTGATCCTAGTTATAGCATTTCTCCTTTCCTAGTCCCCAGTAACACACCCTTTTTGAACATCTATTTCAATGCCTTTTAAATAAAGCTCTTTTCTCCTTAGTACACATTTTCCCCCTTGAATTCATGTCCCTTTGTGGAGCTCAGACATATCCATCAACTCATCAGTCAGAATCTTGAATATGACTTGAAATACATTCCCCTAGGTAAAAAATAATTTGATGAAAGTGCTTTTTATTTTCAGTTTAACATTTCTGAATCCTCTTCTTGACTTTTGAAAAAACTCATGCATTTCTAATTCCTTAAAGTTATAGACAGGTACAATTCTCAGATAGTAGGTGAGCCATTGTCTTCAATCACATTTAAAATCATCAGAATAATTATGCAGAATAAAAAAGAAAGGATTCAAAGGTTGTTATTTTCCACAATCCCCTTTTAAATTAGCTTCACCCTAGCCCTACTCCAAAGCTTATAGTGTGAGTGAAAGTCACTCAGTCATGTCTGACTCTTTGCGACCCCATGGACTATACAGTCCATGGAATTCTCCAGGCCAAAATACTGGAGTGGGTAGCCTTTTCCTTATCCAGGGGATCTTCCCAACCCAGGGATTAAACCCAGGTCTCCCGAATTGCAGGTGGATTTCTTACCAGCTGAGCCACCAGGGAAGTCCATAGGCATTCCTTTATAACTTCTTACCTCATCTTTCTGGTGAGATGCAAAGTTATATATATTTTCCTCAATGACTCTGAGGTAACAATGTCTCTTTTCGTTTCTTCCATATTTAGGCAACATCATCTTTTGGAATACTTGACTTCTATCAGTGTCTGCTATCAGTTGTAATTTCTTGATCCAAAGCTTACTTTATGAAAATACATATTCTATCAAAGTAGACAACTTGTATTCCTATGACCTCCGAGACATTAAGCCCCTTGCTCAGTCTAAAAGTGATGTAATTTCCTCCATGCCACATTTCCTCCCTTGCACTCCATGCAACGCTTTGGTTTTGAGCAGCTATTGTTGTATTATGAACTATATTATTTCACAAATGGCTCCATTGTCTGGGGTGTGGACTCCATATCTGTAAGTAAAGACTGAGAAGGGAAAGGTCTATTTATTCTCGTATATAAACTTATGAGTCTGAAGAGAAACTGTTACCAGCACATAGTTACAAATGGTAAGCAGCTGATCCTCCTACTAGTACTAGGCAGAAAAATATGTTTTAAAAATATATACGTAAGATATCTGTAAAGCTTACCTTATATCTTTTCCAGAGAACATGAAGATGGAATAGAGTTTTATTTGAATATAGAAAAGTTCACAGCAAATCTCTTAAAATTTTTTCAGAGAATTGCATCAAGATTATTTGCACTATCATAGGAAATGCCTTTGAACAGCTAGCATATGACTCACATTTTTGAACTGAAATATGTAATTTCAACATATATCTGATATACATATATGGATATTTCAAAATGCATACATATGTAATTCTTGAAATTGACATATGTTTGAGTGATTACACCAATGGCTGGACTGAGATAGCCCCAATATGCACGTTCATGGTTTCGTTTTCTGTTCTTTAGGGACTGCCAGATTGGTTATTACAAATTACAGTGAACAACTTCTGTGCTTAAAGTTTTGGATCTTTTATCGATTATTTATTTATTTGACTTGAACCAAAAGGATTATTGCATCAACATGGTGACCTCCTTTGGTGCTGGCACTTAATGTGGCTGTGTTGCTTCTCAGTAGATTTGCAGTGTTTTGTACTGTCAGCCTCTTCCTCTCCTCACCTTACCTGTTGTCACAACCGGCTGCTGCTGCTAAGTCACTTCAGTCGTGTCTGACTCTGTGTGACCCCATAGACGGCAGCCCACCAGGCTCCCCCATCCCTGGGATTCTCCAGGCAAGAACACTGGAGTGGGTTGCCATTTCCTTCTCCAATGCATGAAAGTGAAAAGTGAAAGTGAAGTCACTCAGTCGTGTCCGACCCTCAGAGACCCCATGGACTGCAGCCCACCAGGCTCCTCCATCCATAGAATTTTCCAGGCAAGAGTACTGGAGTGGGGTGCCATTGCCTTCTCTAGTCACAACCGGCAACTGCTACTAAATGCCATGATCTCCCCAGTGAAGGGCCAGTTTCAGTGGATGGTATTTGTGTTTTGTGACATTTTAATTAAATTAGCATCTGCCTCAACCTAAGCATGTGACGCTTCATGAAAGGCACTCTCGATCTTAAGCAGCATGGAACCCTTTGTAAAGTGCATAATAGTCCATGAGGCGGGAACAAGCTTCAGGAGGTTTCAAGCCAGGGAGTCTAGGGTCCTGCACCATTCTGCGTTAGCTGCTGCATATGCCACAGCGGGTCAGTTATACAAAGTCTGCTGAGGGTGTTTTCAGATCAGGCCTAATTCCCATAAACAAGATGATAAGCTGCCTTAAACCAAAATGGATGAATTTCTAGGAAAGAGGTCATTTTCATCTATTTAGATTATTCTGGAAATAGCAATGAGACCAACATATTTCAGAGATGAATGATATTATTTATCCTCATATCCTGTGTGATGTATTACACTATGAATACATACACTGAGAATTCATTGGTTAGATTTTTCACCTTCCTCAGAAAAGAGGCCATGAACAAAACCTGGATAATCTTACTTAGTGAAAAATGCACAATGAATTCTACTTGTTTGGCTAAAACTACTCTGAAGAGCTCTCAGTTTTGCTCTCAGAAGTGCAAGTGCAACTGGTCTTCTACCTTTGCATGGATTGTTGCTATATTTACACTTGTTTTCTCTTAGGATGCTCACACAGGCAGAGTGGGAACTAAATCAAGCTCTGATAGGGCTTCCTTATCCTGAGCCCGTTTTCGGAGCACATTGCATTCATAAATAGCCTGCAAGGCTTTGGGCTTCTGAGGTCATCATGCTTCACACAATTGTTCTCTGCAGGGCTACGTGAAAGACAGTGCCTGGGCTGAGGCCTGGAGTTCCTGGAAGCTGGGTTTCTCAGCATTGAAGGGCTATCTCTTCTCAAACAAAAGCAGGCCCCGGCCGTGGACGGTGACCTTGGTCATTGTTCTTGGGGCCTATGACTTCAGAAGTGGATGTTACTCCTGAAATAAAAGGACCAACCTCTGAGCCGATACCATCTTGCTCTCAGGACACCTCTATAAAGAGCAAATTGATATGTGTAATGGGATGAATGCTTGGTAAACTCTCCTCTGTTACAAAGGAACATAAATTAAAGTATTATCCAAACACTTTCCCCTCCCATTTTATTGACACTCCTCAGCCTTAATCCTCCTGGACATCAGGGAGAGTGGGTGAATCAAGTGTAGTGATGACCAATTGGTGATTAATGAGAGCAATATGTTTTGAAAGATGTGTGGGGAAAGTAAGAAAAAAAAAAAATTTAGTGTTGAGCAGTTGGATGAGGGAGTCTGAGGAGGTAACAGAAGAGGAAGATGATGGGAGAAGCATTGGAATTTGCCAATTTGTAAACAGGAATAGAATAGGTTGCCATGTGGATATAGGTAAAGAGAGTCTGCAGCAGCAACTAAAAGATCACAGCTTATCTTCAGAGTTACATTAAAAATGTGAGGTTTGGGCTCTGCTCATGGCTCAGTGGTAAAGAATCTGCCTGCCAATGCAGGAGATGCAGGCTTTAACCAGGAGGATCCCACATGGTGTGGAGCAGCTAGGCCCATGCACCACAGCTATTGAACCTGTGCTATACAGCACAGGGGCTGCAGCTACTGAGTCCTCGCATTGCAACTACTGAAGCCCGCGCGCCATAGAGCCCGTGCTCGGCAACAGGAGGGGCCACCGCAATCAGAAGCTCATCACTGCAACTAGACAGCGGCCTCCACTCAACACAGCTAGAGAAAGCCTGCTCGCAGCAAGGAAGACCCAGCGCAGTCGAAATAAATAGATAATGTGAGGAGTTTTTTCAATTAGTTTTTATTCAGAATGGTCTAATGCAACTTATATAAAATCCAAGAAAGTTTTCTGAAATAAATACCCTGAGAGTACTTTGAAGATTTAGGTTAAAAAGTAAAAAAAAAAAAAAAAAAAAAAAACTTTAAAGTGAAAAAAAAGGAAAACAAAACGAACCATTTCACTACTGCTCTCCAGGTCTCAGTAATTTACGGCAACTCTCAAACTTTACATAGGTCTCCTTTTGGGAAAGAGCAGACAGGTAGAGGAAACTAGGGATTGATAAACAATCACTTTAAAAACGGGTACAAATATATCTCAGACTCTTTGTTGTCTGTGCAGAAGGGCATGAGCCTTTGTAGGCTGTGAAGTATTTAAAGAATTGCCATTAACTATTTCAGATATACAGTGTGATTTGAGATAATAAAATGAATTACTATGTATTCAACATTCAGAAAAGGAAGCTACTCACTTCCCTCTGCATCTCTCTGACAGCAATTCCATTCCTCTTTGCAAAGACATCCACTACATATTGCTTTTAAATTTATTTGAAGCCAAACATTAAATAAGCACTGTAATGTCCTAAACAGTACAAAATGTTGATAACGTTTTTTACACAGTTTCTGATGAAAGCAGGGATGCTAATATGTCCGTGTTACAGATAAAGTTGAATCTACTCTTATCTGCCAAACACAGGAAATGTTTGAAAATATAATATAATTCAAAGCAATGCTTTCATTATGGTTTTGAATAGATACTCTTAGGAATACAGACAGGAAATTAAAATACTTTAAATGAATCAATATTTTCATTTTGAAATAATTGTGCTGACTTTTGAACTTAAAAAAAAGCATTTAGGTCACATAGGATTGTAACTGACTTGCTGTGTTTGCATTGCCCCTACCTATATTTACACAGAGCCATATTCTTCTCTTAGAGTGAATAGTCTCTGCCTCTCCCCTGGGCAACACTGGTGGGTGTACACAACAGAGACACACAAACATTACACAGACACACAGAAAATAGCCTCATAGGCAATATCCTGAATTCCCAAAGCCCCCTGTCATTTCATTTAAATACATATCAACTGATTATTTGACTAAATGGGCTTGGGATTGGATTATACTGACAGATCAAGAATCAAAATGGACCAACTACAGTTTCTTGCCCCAACAAAACAGAAAATGACAAAAATGAAAATGATTAAATTGCTAAGGTCATTGTTTTTACTAAGCCAAGTCTGACTTCTTCTGCGCTTGGTGTTTATTTTCAAAGCTAAACGAAAGGGGCTCCTTACTTTATATAGTCTATGAGAACCATGCTACCATTCGGCTTTCTGTACCATTCCATAGTTATAAACATATCCTGAAATTTGGGTGCAGTTTTGGGGTTCATCTGGAGGTGCTAATTAGGCTAGGATGTTGGACAGACATTTGAATGAGGGGGCGGGTGTGGTGCTCCCTGGTATCCTGAAGACAGCAATGAGCTCCATTGTTTGAGTCCCCAGGTACATGATCTTAGGTCTGGTGCAGTGACTCCTAACTTATTTCTGTAACTCAAAGAATGAGCAACCCTCAGCTCTAAACTAGGTGGCATTTATTTAAAAATTCTAGCAATACTCCTGTATAGCCATGAAAGTGACAGTGTAGAAATAATTTGCTAAACTTAACACTATTTCCCTTTGTATCCCTAGATACTGTGTCCCTAATCCACTTGGGACTCCTGGTCACCTAGAGAGAAAAGCAGGGCGGGGGGTGGAGAGCTGAATAGCATCCAACTTGCAGATGTGGTGGTTGATTTGTCCACCTGGGAAAAGGAGATTTCTCCACCAATGAAGATGTTATTACCTATTTGAAGTCAAGATCTTAACCATCCCACCTCATCATGAAAAATGTCCCATACCCCTGTCTAATGTGTCCACGGGACTGCAGCACAAATATTTTATAAGAATACCTTAAAAATATGCTAAGATACTCTGAGACCTAAATAATTTAGGCTATAATGCAAAGTTGAGATGCTAATGTACAAGGGAGAATACAGGCTGCCACTCAGCCTTTATTCTGCTGTGCTTCAAAAAATGTTACATATCTGGATATATTTCTCACCGCACTTGAGTTTACCTCAGTAGCTCAGAGTTCCACTAATACCTGAAATGTTATCATTCAAGACCTGAAACTGAATTTTCTGCTTTGCTTTAAGTTCATTGCAATTGAATTAGAAGAGAAGAAAATAGGAGTTGAAAAAAAAATTCTCCTACTCACCAATAGACTTGCGTCTACTGGTCTATGTTAGAGAATCAAGCCATCAGTTCTGCCCAACTCTTTGCTCCTCTGTCCATGGGATTTCCCAGGCAAGAATCCTGGAGTGGGTTGCCATTAACTTATTGTAAAATAATGAATCTACCACAACTGGCAAAATATACAAGTTGCTGACAGTACTCCGACTTACTTAAGGAAAAATCTCATACCAGTTTGGAAGACTGAAGAGAATCAACGAGAAACTGGACTCTAAGGAAGACTTAGAGCCACCCCCCTTCCCTGCCCAACCACAGCCATCTGGGAGTGAGGCAGGTGAGAAAAACACCAAAGTAAACGATGCCTTGTTCATTCTTGCAGGGCTTCAGATCCATTCCTAAAGTTCTCTAGAGAGATGCAGAGAAATATTTCCTTCCTAGCAATCTCTCACTGCCCTTTCAGACTGGAAGCCTTTGTGCTGAGCTAGTGCAAGGCTCTGCTGTAAAATATTCTCCTGCACAGTTCTCTAGGAAAATGGGACAGAGCTGCTTACGAGCCTATGTGCAGACATCTTTCAAGTCATTCCAGGCCAAGGCTAAACAAATAGTCAACTCTTATATTAGCCAAGTTAATAAATATCTCTTGATATTTGCTGTCTTCTTGAGATGGTCATCCATTCCCACTATCATCTTCCAAGGTAGGATGTTAGGGATGAAGTAAATAAAGCCTATGGTTCAGAAAAATCACTTTTTATCATTTTGTCATTGATCTCATGCCATCTAAGTAACCCTAGATAAACCATGAAGGAGACTGTCCGTTTTCACTTGATCCCTTTTCCTTAAATAAAGCTTTCTCTCTCCTTATCTTTGTGGGGCTTCAGAGATGATCATTTTTCAGTCCTTCATGTTTTCTGCAACCATATTAAATATCAGAGATAATCAGATCGACCACGCTATGATACAAACCAGATGTTAAACCCACACAACCTCTTGATGACTCTTTATCTCCTATTGTTGATGTTATAGATACAGCCCAATCCTTATTTTTATTTCTCTTTTCTTTGGGCCTTTATTTTCAAACTTCAGCAAAGCATTATAATATTCTATTTGACTTTATTATAAAATGATTTTTAAAAAATTACTTAAAGAATATGCACTAGTTATAGCCATTGCTTAAATTAACAGATGCTATATTTTATAATTCCTCTTATTTTTTTAACTTGAGCTAACTTGTTACTTCACTTAGTATGAAAATAAGGTGATTTCTTCAAGGTCAACCCTTACAAACAACATACGATAGGTAAGGTAAGCCCTCTGCAGACGTCTCCTTACAGTTTGCATGCATGTCACCTAGGTATTGTCTTAAAAGCTAGGTTTTCAGGTCCCAAATCAGAGATTCTAAAGTAGAATTTCTGGTGTGCACTCCATGACTCTATATTATTATTATTATTGGAGGATAATTGCTTTATGATGTATTAATTTCTGCTCCACAAATACCATCATCGTTGTCATTTGAGGTGCTTGTTAAAAATGTAGAGAGAAGAGACTCTGCATCTCTTAACAAGTACCTCAAATGACAATGATGACAGTATTATCTGTGACAAAATTTGAGCAACTAAAGCAAGGAATGAGGTGTCCCATTAGACAAAGCAGGAAGAGTAGCCATTGCCAGAAACCCAACCAAGACTTGAGATGTGAAGGGAGCCAGAGGCTAAACAAGGATGAGGAATTAACACCACTGTTCACATGATTGAGGGGAAAAGTGTGAGGATAAAAGGCAGTCACTTTGTATAGAGTCTACATGAGGGAAAATCAAAGCACAGGAATTGGTGACCCCACACTGTTTACAGAGAGAATATCTTGACACCCATGATTTCGTGGGGATTATTTCCCTCTTATAAAGACACATGCATCCAGTTTTCTGTGGCTTAATGTCAGTATTCACTCAATAATCTAGTTTTCTAACCAAATGTTTGATAATAATTCGGCAACCTGTTTTGACTCTTTACAAGGGAGAAAAAGCCAACACAGATGCCCCAGTCTATTTAACAGTTTTTGAAGAATACACTGACATTTTTACACTTTGGTGTCCTGTGAATATGATTAGCACAAGTCAGCTCATCTGCATCAAAACATGAGCAGAGTAATAATCAAGTTTCTGGGCCTTCAAAACAGTAGAGTGTTAACTCTACACCAGAGTGACCCTGTCCATGTCCTCCCCTCCTACAGAGACCTGACCAAGTGTGGGGGAATGCCCACTGTCTGTAAGACAGCTCTATCACTCAGTAGACTTTGTATCAGTAAATCAACCTCTTTGAATGCTGATATCCCTTTTGTAAATGGGGATAATAATACTCAGTGCAAAAGGTTGTAGAAAAAAAATCAAACAAGCTAATATACTAAAAAAAAATTTTATAAGACTAGAGATCTCTTCATGAAAATTAGAGATACCAAGGGAACATTTCATGCAAAGATGGGCACAATAAAGGACAGAAATGGTATGGACCTAACAGAAGCAGATGATATTAAGAAAAGGTGGCAAGAATACACAGAAGAACTATACAAAAAAGATGTTCAACATCCAGATAATCATGATGGTGTGATCACTCACCTAGAACCAGATATCCTGGAATCTGAAGTCAAGTGGGCCTTAGGAAGCATTACTACAAACAAAGCTAGTGGAGGTGATGGAATTCCAGTTGAGCTATTTCAAATCCTAAAAGATGATGCTGTGAAAGTGCTGTGCTCAATATTCCAGCAAATTTGGAAAACTCAGCAGTGGCCACAGGACTGGAAAAGGTCAGTTTTCATTGCAATCCCAAAGAAAGGCAATGCCAAACAATGCTCAAACTACCACAAAATTGCATGCATCTCACATGCTAGTAAAGTAATACTCAAAATTCTCCAAGCCAGGCTTCAACAGAACGTGAACCATGAACTTCCAGATGTTCAAGCTAGTTTTAGAAAAGTCAGAAGAAGCAGAGGTCAAATTGCCAACATTCACTGGATCATCGAAAAAGCAAGAGAATTCCAGAAAAACATCTATTTTGCTTTATTGATTATGCCGAAGTCTTTGACTGCGTGGATCACAATAAACTGGAAAATTCTGAAAGAGATGGGAATACCAGACCACCTGACCTGCCTCTTGAGAAACTTGTATGCAGATCAGGAAGCAACAGTTAGAACTGGACATGGAACAACAAACAGGTTCCAGATTGGGAAAGGAGTACGTCAAGGCTGTATATTGTCACCCTGCTTATTTAACTTCTATGCAGAGTACATCATGAGAAACTTTGGTCTGGATGAAGCACAAACTGGAATCAAGATTGGTGGCTCAGATGGTAAAGCATCTGCCCACAATGCAGGAGACCTGGGTTTGATCCCTGGGTTGGGAAGATCCCCTGGAGAAGGAAATGGCAACCCACTCCAGTACTCTTGCCTAGAAAATTCAATGGATGGAGATTGCTGGGAGAAATATCAATAACCTACAAATGACACCACCCTTATGGCAGACAGTGAAGAAGAACTAAAGAGCCTCTTGATGAAAGTAAAAGAAGAGAGTGAAAAAGTTGGCTTAAAGCTCAACATTCAGAAAACTAAGACCATGGCATCTTGT
Source organism: Bubalus kerabau (assembly GCF_029407905.1). Lineage (NCBI taxonomy): Eukaryota > Metazoa > Chordata > Mammalia > Artiodactyla > Bovidae > Bubalus > Bubalus kerabau. The sequence goes on from NC_073641.1 coordinate 23,135,420, forward strand.
CCCATCACTTCATGGCAAACAGATGGGGAAACAGTGGCTGACTTTATTTTGGGGGGCTCCAAAATCACTGCAGATCTTGACTGCAGCCATGAAATTAAAAGATGCTTACTCCTTGGAAGAAAAGTTATGACCAACATAGACAGCATATTAAAAAGCAGAGACACTACTTTGCCAACAAAGTCCATCTAGTCAAGGCTATGGTTTTTCCAATAGACATGCATGGATGTGAGAGTTGGGCTATAAAGAAAGCTGAGTGCCTTTTGAACTGTGGTGTTGGAGAAGACTCTTGAGAGTCCCTTGGACTGCAAGGAAATCCAACCACTCCATCCTAAAGGAAATCAGTCCTGAATATTCATTGGAAAAACTGATGTTGAAGCTGAAACTCCAATACTTTGGCCACCTGATGCAAAGAACTGAATCATTTGAAAAGACCCTGATGCTGGGAAAGATTGAAGGCGGGAGGAGAAGGGGACGACAAAGGATGAGGTGGTTGGATGGCATCATCGACTCAATGGATGTGAGTTTGAGTAAACTCCAGTGGTTGGTGATGGACAGGGAGGCCTGGCGTGCTGCAGTCCATGGGGTCGCAAATAGTTGGACATGACTGAGTGACTGAACTGAATTGAACTGATGTATGTACCTGTGTGCCTGTGTATGGATAAACCAAAAATGTTTAAGTGCTTATCTTTGCATGATGTATGACATTTTCTTTTGTTTTTCTCGAGCACATATACAATATTCATTATTTTTAAAATTACCATTAAGTGACATTAATCTAATTAAATTATTCTTAAACTTGATTCACACCAGGATCATTTGGGGAGCTTTAAAATATTCTAATGCCTAGATAGACCCTGGAGAAATTAATCAGAGTCTTTGATGGTAGGACCTAGGCATCAGTATGTTTTTAAAGACCCCTAGGTGATTCCATTTTGCAGCCAAAGTTGAGAATCTTTTATCTAATTCTAATGTATTTATTCTTTAATCAATTCCTTAAAGAATTAAGGGATGACACTTAATATAGGCTTAAAGTCTAATATCTTGAGTTTTAAATATTTTTCCCAAATGTCTTAAAAGTCATTTATGAAATCTTGCTACAAATCAAAAATGGCTGAATTCTCCAAGATCAATATTTAATATAACTTCAAAAGCTCAAGTTTAGGTAAGATTTTTTGAAAAGGAATCTGAATCTCTGAAAATATGGATTATAAGATGCTATGTCCCACATAAAAACCGAGGAAGCTCAGATGACCAATTCCTTGGGAGAGTTCCTAAGGAAGGACCTACTAAAGCGACAGTGATGCTTGATTACACCAAACTGGAGAAGGAAGGACCCACTAAGACATCAGAAGGCCTTATGGTAGGAAGGTACTTGAAGAGACACCAATAGCAGGACACTGGCTGAAAATCAGAGAGACAGATGGCATGGCATCAGGAGGCTGGCAAAATTAAACAATATTATACAGTTGATTAGCAGTAACAAGAGTTAACAACGGGCACATCGGGAGACCTCCCAAAGGCAGGATGGAAAATCATGATGAGGACTCTATTGGCGTGCACGTGTGCTCAGCTGTGTCCACCTCTTTGCGACTCTGTGGACTGCAGTCCTCCAGGTTTCTCTGTCCATTGAATTCTCCAGGCAAGAATACTGGAGTCGGTCGCCATTTCCTCCTTCATGGGATCTTCCTGACCCAACGATTGTACCCATGTGTCCTGCATCTCCCGCGGTGGCAGGTGAATTCTTTACCCCCTGAGCCACTTGGGAAGCAGATTTTATCAGCAGAAAATGGCAAACATCCAGGAATATAGATGGTTGACTTAGGGAGATAGGAACTGGGTAACTAGACCAGGACTCCAATATTGATATTGACAGGGATTTGGTCCCAGTTCTTGAGGCACTTTAGAATTTAGTATTTTTAAAAGTCAAGGTTCCAGTTGCTGTTTGAGAGAAAAGACAAAGGCCATGAAAATGGAAAGGCTGTACAAGCTTCAGGCTGGATTCCAGTGGTGCTGGCTCTGCAGGCTTCTCAAGTTCTGCCTGAAAGAAACAAAATCCAAGCCTTATCGAGGGCAAAGCTCACCTTCCTGTGGAAGCAAAGCAGCCTCCTCTGGAAATTGTAAGGACATAGGAAAGGCCATTTCAGAATGTACAGAGAGTGTATGTGGCTTTTGAGGGTGCTGAATGTGGAAAGAAGGTACCACTCATCTGTGATATCCCAGCTGGGACCCTGGAAATCACGCCGAAGGTGACATTTCCCCCATGTCTGACCAGTCACCCCCCATACAGAATCTATAAACAAATTCTGGCAACTCTAACTTAATAGTATTGTTTAAAAATATCCATTAACTCAATCTCTCTATTATTGCCCTAATTGAGGCTGACTTAATCACTCATGTTGATTACTACATCAACCTCCTAATTGGTCTCTCTGCTTCCTCAAATCCATTGTAGGCTAAAAGAGATTTCTGAACATGATCTGTCTGTTTTTTTGTTTTTTGTTTTCTCTCTTTGCATGCTGTTTAACTCTATCTCCCTATAAGTGTTTTCTCAATGTAGTTCTGGGACTCCAAAGGGAAAGTAAAAGTCGTTCAATGGTGTCCACCTCTTTGTGACCCCATGGACTATACAGTCCATGGAATTCTCCAGGCCAGAGTACTGGAGTGGGAAGCCTTTCCCTTCTCCAGGGGATCTTCCCAACCAGGGATCGAACCCAGGTCTCCCGCACTGCAGGCAGATTCTTTACCAGCTGAGCCACCAGCTGAGTCCCCCTGGGACTCCAAGGGGTGATCCATATGGTACTCATATGGGCTTATGAATAAGTCTAGCTGATTTGGGGTTCTGCTGTGTGTAGAAAGAACTATGTCTTTCTTCTGCTGTAGCTATCTCCTGGCAACATCATCATGTCTTCTGGACATGGCTACTCCTACACCTGTTGGAACACAAAGAGTACCACCAGGCCAGTGTTTCCATCTATCTCCCCAAATATCTACAGATACCCTGCAGCATCAAGGTATGGTTGTCTATACTCAAGGAGGGACAAAGAAAAATTAATTTCATAATGCAGAATAGGGTCATTATTCTTCTGTGGTGTCTGCAAACAAAAGCCACAAGTCCAATTGCAAGCCAGACTCCCTCTTATACATTATGGATGCCACCCAACATGCCCATTTTGTTCCCCAGAGAAAGAAGATAGGCATGTACTCAGCAAGGCTTACAGAGAGCCCTGCCTCTTTCTGCATACTGGGTACCTACCAGGGCATGAGTGGTGGACAAATAGGAATCCACAAGCCACCTGAACAGTGATTACTCTTTGAGACTTTTCACTGCCCCACTTGTTCTAGTGTTTTTTAGGGGTGTGTGTGTAGGCAGTGGTAGCAAAGTGGTAACTGGAAAAGAAAGCTTTGATTTCACAGAGGTGACATGAGAATTTGGAATAGGCACCTAGAGGCTTGTCTTACTTCTTTATAAATTTCTTTCTTCCCAGGTAGAGGCAAATTAAAATAACCTGATCCTGGCAGTGGTTCATAGGTGATACCCAAAGGATAGATCTTAGGCAGGTAGTGGAGAGAACTCCTGCAGCTTCTTGATCTTGATCTCATAGGTCTGGATAGCACAAATCTTACATGTAGCAAAATAGACATTCTTTTTTACTTGTGAGTGCCCTGGGGGTTAGAGAGTCATCAGTCACTCAGTGAAACTCAAGTTGAAAAAAAAAAAACAAAAAACACCTGTCCTCTAACACAAATTATCTATGTTATTGCCTTTAGTTTATTTCAGTTTGCTTCCTTTTGGTTACACCCTGGTATTTAGTAGAGTCTGTTTGGACATTCACCCTACTCATGGTTTAACTAAAGAATATTAAGGAAAACAATATTCACAGCTAGGACAGATTGCTAATTGAGAATCAAATACCACTACCCCTAAAAACCACATCTCTAAGGGGAAATGCATATTTAAAGACATAAAGGAGGGCAGTGAGAGCTAGTGTCCCCTCCTACAGAAAGCTATTCCTTCCAGAGCATCATCTCTGTTTCATCACAGAAGGTGGTGATTGAATGTACAGAATTGAAGTCCCTTGAGGAACAGTGGCAAAGGTATTAGAATCTCTGGGAAGTCTCAGAGGAAGCTTGAAGATTCTCAGGGCTTTTTGTGAAACTAGCAGGCTGTTATTTGAGCTCAATAATGCAGTTCCTTCAGCCAAAATCAAAGACTGACTCAATTCAACTCCACAGACAGAGAGAGAAAAGTGGGAAAAAATGACCCAAGAGACTTTACAACCATTTCCTGACCTAACCCATTGATTTTCTATGAGTCTTGGAAAGGGCATACAATTTTGTAATCATTAGGGAAATGTTTGATGAGTAAACAGTTTCCAGCCTCTTCAAGAATAGCCTAATGCTTAAGCCCTGAGAAAAATGTCTCCTACAATCTTGGAGTTGCCCTTGAGATGGACACTGAGTTCACTGATCTGCATCTCAAAAACCAGCATACCAAATGCACTGTGTGCCCAGCTCCCATTTTCTGCCTGGAGCTTCTACCGCCCCTTGGTTTCCTTTCTCCACTTCACGCAATATGCTGCTATCCACTTGATTTCTTAGAGGGATAAACTGGATCTCATTACTTTGCTTTGAGCCCACTCCCAGTGAGTTTATAAAGTTCAGAGGGAAAAAAAAGTACATGAGCAACCCAAGTGAGTCAGCCCATTCCACAGTTACCTCCTCTAAGAAAGAATCAAGAGAACATCCTTCCAAAGGCCATACCATACATTTGTTTTTATTCTGAAATATTTTTTCTAAATATTTAAAGTATTCTCATACCTATTGCTTCAATTACACTCCAGCAATGTTCTCTGGATTGTCTACATCAGCATAAAAATAGACTCTTCCTGCTTTCACCTTACAACAATAATGTGACGCTAGTTCCCTTTAATCTACTTGTATTTGCAGTAATCCATTCTCTCTTGACCCCATACAGTCTCCTTTCACCCTGACCACACCAAGGTGATCACCACACCAAGGTGATCAATGACCTCCATGCTGATGGATCTAGCAGTCATTTCTCAGTCCCCATCGTATTTGACGTATCAACAGCATGTGACACTGTGGATCAATCAGTTCTTGAAATACTTTCCTTATGTGCCCTTCAGGACATCATTCATTCCTGATTTGTCTTATACCTGGTTGGTCACTGTTTCTCTGTTACTTTTGCTGCTGCTTCTTCATTTTCCTGACTACCATGCATGAGGATAAATCAGGACTCAGGCTTCACACCTCTTTTCGGCTCTATCTAAACTGACCTCCTATGTGACTTCATCCAATCTCATGGTCTTAAATATCATTTATATAGTGTTAAGCTTCCCTGGTGGCTGAAACGGTAAAGAATCTGCCTGCAAAACAGAAGACCTGGGTTGGATCCCTAAGTCAGAAAGATCCCCTGGAGTAGGAAATGACAACCCACTCCAGTATTCTTGCCTGGAGAATTTCACGGACAGGAGAGCCTGGCAGGCCCCAGTCCATGGGGTCACAAAGAGTCAGACATGACTGAGAGCTGGACTAACACACACACACAGTGTTGCTCAAATTTCCTTTTCTAGTACTCATCTCCCCCAATTCCTCATTTGTGCAGCCAGCTGCTTACTGGATATCCCCATTTGAATGTCTAATGGGCATCTCAAACCTGTATCCGACAGCAAACTTTTGTTTCTAACCATCACATTTTTTTTAATGTCATATCCCATATTGGTAATGAAACCTCCACCTTTCTAGACACTCAAACCAAGGTCCATCAGAAAATTACGTGGCTCTATTTTTCAAAAAATGCTCAGAATCCTGCCGTGTCTCACAACCTGTGCTGCTGCCACTCTAGTCCAAGCCATCTTTATTTTTTCCCAGTGCTATTATAATAGTATCCTAACTGACTTCCCCCTTTCCTTAACATCTATTTTTCAATTGCAATGTAATTCACATATCATACAATTCATCCTTTTAAATGTGCAATTCAGTGGCTTTGAGCATATTCTCAAAGTTTTGCAAGCGCAACCACTATCCAATTTCAGAACATTTTCATCACTCCAGAAAGAAACCTCCTACCTGTCACTTCCCATACTCTATCTTCCCACCACCAGCCCCCAGCAGCCAGTAATCTGCTTTCTGTCTCTATGAGTTTGCCTGCTCTATTCATTTCACATAAATGGATTCATACCATATGTGCCTTGTATATCTGACTTCTTTGACTTACCAAAAGTTTTCAACATTCATCCAGGTTGCAGTAGGAATCAGTCCTTCGTTCCTTTTTCTGGCTAATAGACCCATGTATGGATATACTATATTTTATTTACCCATTCATCAGTTGATGAGCCCTTGGCTATTTCCACTTTTTGGCTATTTTGAATTGTGCTGCCAGGAACATTCATGTATCAGTTTTTGCATGGAAATATGTTTTCAATTCTCTTAGGTATATAGCTTGGAGTAGAACTTCTGGGTCATATGGCATTCTATGTTTAACTTTTTTATGAACTGTCAAATAACTTTCTGAAGTTGCACCATTTTACAGCTGCACCATTTTACATCCCCATCAGCAATGTATGAAGCTACTGTAAATTCTTAACACAGCAACTAGAGCTGTGGTATCCAATAAGGTAGCCACTAGCCATATATAGCTATTGAGCATTTGAAATGTGTATAGTCCAAATTAAGATATGCTATGAATGCAAAATATATGCCTGATTTCCAAGACTTGGTATGAAAAACTAATGCAAAATATCTCATTCATAATAGTTCATACTTTTTGCACTTTGAAAGTATATTTTTTATATTGGGTTAAATAAAATATATTATTCAAATAATTTTACTTGCAATTGTTATTTTTTAGTATGACTAACAGAAAATCTAAAATGCATAACTTACTATTTATATTTCTATGATATAATATTATATTATATGATATAAAAGAATATAACAGTGAGCTGTGATGGACAGAGAAGCCTGTTGTGCTGCAGTTCATGGGCTGGCAAAGAATCAGACATTACTTAGTGACTAAACAGCAACAACAACCATCCTTAAAGAATAGTATGATTATTCTTCGATGCAAAACCCTCCAATAACTCCTCATTTCATTCAGAATAAGGTCCAAAATCCTCATAACAGTCTATAGGGCCCTAACAGTCTGGGACTGTCACCAACTTCTACTATTGTCCCATCTACTCACTTCCTTTTGCTACACTGGCCTCCTCAGGGCCTTTGCACTTGCCATTTCCTCTGTCTGGCATGATGTTCTCCAAGATATCCACTTGGCTTACTTCTATACTTTTGTCAAGATTCAACAAAAATATTACCTTGTCAGTGAGGGTTTCCTGGCCACTCTATTACTTATATATACCCTATCCCCTTTTCCTGCCTTATTTTTATTCATATCTGTTTATTACCACTTTACAAATACTAATTTATCGATTGATTCTCTTTCCCAAGAATATAATAAGCTTTAACATATGATAAACATTCAGAAAACGAAGATCATGGCATTTGGTCCCATCACTTCATGGGAAATAGATGGGGAAACAGTGTCAGACTTTATTTTTTTGGGCTCCGAAACCACTGCAGATGGTGACTGCAGCCATGAAATTAAAAGACGCTTACTCCTTGGAAGGAAAGTTAGGACCAACCTAGATAGCATATTCAAAAGCAGAGACATTACTTTGCCAACAAAGGTCTGTCTAGTCAAGGTTATGGTTTTTCCAGTGGTCATGTATGGATGTGAGAGTTGGACTGTGAAGAAAGTTGAGCGCCGAAGAATTGATGCTTTTGAACTGTGGTGTTGGAGAAAACTCTTGAGAGTCTCTTGGACTGCAAGGAGATCCAACCAGTCAGCCCTGGGATTTCTTTGGAAGAAATGATGCTAAAGCTGAAAGTCCAGTACTTTGGCCACCTCATGCGAAGAGTTGACTCATTGGAAAAGACTCTGATGCTGGGAGGGATTGGGGGCAGGAGGAGAAGGGGACGACAGAGGATGAGATGGCTGGATGGCATCACTGACTCGATGGACGTGAGTCTGAGTGAACTCCGGGAGTTGGTGATGGACAGGGAGGCCTGGCGTGCTGCGATTCATGGGGTCGCAAAGAGTCGGACACGACTGAGCGACTGAACTGAACTGAACTGAACATATGATATTTGGCATGTTGTTCACTACTGAATCTTCAGTGCTGAAAACAGAATCTGGAACATGATAGATTTTCCAAAGATATCTGTAGAGTGAAATATGAGTAAGCAATAACTTATACAATTATATGGAATTACTAGTTTTCATTATTGTTGTCAAGTGCTAAGTCATGTCCAACTCTTTGCAATCCCACGGACTATAGCATGCCAGGCTTTCCAGTCCTCCATTGTCTACCAGAGTTTGCTCAAATTCATGTCCATTGAATCAGTGATGCTATCTAAACATCTTATTCTCTGCTGCTCTCTTCTCTTTTTGCCTTCAATCCATCCCAGAATCAGAGTCTTTTCCAATGAATTGGCTGTTTGCATCAGATGGCCAAAACACTGGAGCTTCAACTTTAGCATCAGTTCTTTTAATGAATTTTCAGAGTTGTAGTTTTCATTATTATCTTCGTATAAATGAAACACTGAAGCACCCTATGCCAGGTGACGTGCTTGCCCCAGTCAAGGTTTTGGAGACTTCAACTTCAGAGTGCTCTGAGCTCTGCCATCAAGCAGCCAAGACCTTAGGCCTCCCTTTACCTTTTAATATATTCAAAGCAGTTATCCAAGTGCAAACTTTGAAAACACCTTTGCTGGTTATTCACAGATGGACAGATCATTGCAAAACACAAATGACTTTCTGCAAGCTAAGTTTGCTTCTGCAAGTGTCTGTGCAGGCAGACCACTCCAGAGAAGGCGGAAAAGCCTCCCAAGGCCATTCAAACAACAGGCGCCTTCTCAGCTAAAGTTTTCACCCACCATTTGAACCAAAGATTTCATATTCATATCTTCTAGTTTTACAAGGTGCTAGAACAGAACACAAAACCTAAGGAGTATTCATCAAATTGAAAAGAGAAAAATTCAGGAAAGCAGAGTCAAACCTGGAAGAATAAACTGAATTATTAGTATTTTTCCCTATTGTTCATTGAATAGTCAAGTTGACAATACTTATTGTGTTCATAGACTTTTATTGTAACTAGGGTATTGGGAACTGGGAAGGCATGTTATCTTAGAAACAATCTCACAAATGCTGGCTAGATTCCCAGGCATCCACCAAGGCCCATTTAGCTGATGATGTAAGGAACTGTGAATGAGAGAAAGTAATGCTGGAGCATAAATATTTATTTTAAATATAATACGTACTTAAAAATCTCCAGAAGCTAAAATCTCTAAAACACAGGTAGTTGTTACTGTGCTTAGTCGCTCAGTTGTGTCCGACTCTTTGCGATCCCATGGACTGTAGCCCGCCAGGCTCCTCTGTCTATAGGGATTCTCCTGGCAAGAATACCGGAGTGGGTTGCCATGCCCTCTTCCAGGGGATTTTCCCAACCCAGGAAGTGAACCCAGGTCTTCTGCATTGCAGGCAGATTCTTTGCCATCTGATCTAGCAGGGAAGCCCCAAACACTGGTAGTCTAAATTAAAAAATAAAATAAAATAAAATTAGTGACATGCTGGTTGAGTTATATTTTTAGAGTATGGGGGAGATTCTGTTTGAGACTTCAGCCACTTTCAAGGACTCTAGAGGCTGAGGTTATATTGTGCCTGCTGCTGCTGCTAAGTTGCCTCAGTCGTGTCTAACTCTGTGCAACCACATAGACGGCAGCCCACCAGGCTCCCCCGTCCCTGGGATTCTCTAGGCAAGAACACTGGAGTGGGTTGCCATTTCCTTATCCAATGCATGAAAGTAAAATGTGAAAGTGAAGTCATTCAGTCGTGTCCAATTCTTAGCGACCCCATGGACTGCAGCCTACCAGGCTCCTCCGTCCATGGGATTTTCCAGGCAAGAGTACTGGAGTAGGGTGCCATTGCCTTCTCTGCCTTATTATGCCTACTTTGCTTCAAATTCAGAAGTATTCTTCCTCTGATAAAAATGTCTCAACCACAAACAAATCTCTTGTCCATCAGCTATCTTAGGTGTTTTCTTCAGGTCTATCCTAGTGTTTCTTTCTTTGACCTTCAAGCTTCTTTTTCAAGTTCTCAAAATCTGTTGACTTAAGCTTGAGACCATACTGTGACCAAGGAGTCAGGGATCAAGTCACCCTATTTCCTGCTTACCCCAAGTATCCTCCCTCCAGCAGGGCCTTCCAGTTGATTATTGTCATCTTCAACTCTTTGGCCCTCACCCCATCAAGGTCAAAACTAAACTCTTTTTAGCTAGTGGGCTTAACAAAGGCATTTCATGTCTTTGAGCTTCAGCAGTCTCATCTGTTAAAAGACGATCATAAAATGCAGCATAATGTTTATCAAGTCATGAAAAATTACAGGCACATAGACAGAAGGAGTTCAATAAATGCTAGTTTTCCTCTCTTATCTCCTTCCTAATCTCCACCATGAAAACCCAGGAAACCGAGGAAGCTGACGCTCATGTGGAAACACTGCTGCAGGAAGCAGAGCCTAAGAAGCCCGTTTCCCCACAGAGGTCCAGGTGTTCTTCCTCACTGTGCTGGCAGCAGTTGAAAGGTCCTGGGCCTGGGGTAGGACCGAGAGCTGCAGCATAGGCTGGTGCTGTGCGTGCCTGCGTGCTCAGTCATCTCCAACTCCGTGACTCTGTGGCCTGTAGCCCGCTAGGCTCCTCTGTCCATGACATTCTCCAGGCGAGAATATTGAACTGAGTTGCCCTTTTCTTCTCCAGAGTATCTTCCTGACCCAGGGATCAAACCCATGTCTCCTGCACTGGCAGGTGAATTCTTTACCGCTGAGCTACCTGGGAATCTCTATAGACTTGTATACGCTGACCCGTACTAGGGCGATTACCAAGGGAGACAAATGGACACTGAAACTGGGCTTGGTCTCTGCTTGCCAAACCCAGGGCCCTAGCTCAGGACTGCAGTCAGTCTGGAGGAAGGGAAGCCTTTTGTCAAAAGGATTTGCCCAGAAAGACACCTTTTGGCAATTTCTCTGCCTGGAGAGGACATTCTTTTCAAGAACAAAAAGACAGCATAGCCAACTCTTTAAAGAAGTCTTGTAGGTGTAAACCTGATCCTCACTGATCTCATAAGAAAAAAGGAATTTTCACTTTTTTGAAGGAGGAAGGATAACGTCAGTCCTGATCCATTTTTGGTATACAATGAATAGTTCTGTAATAGGTATTTGCAAGTAGGGATTAATTATTAGAAATTATCACATATAGGAGTTATTTTTATCAATAGTTATATTTTTAAACTCTGACTTTTTGTAGATCCAAATTGGTAGAGGAAACACTTTTTATCGTTTCCATATGTAGAACTGGAAGTCACAAGTTTTTAAATTAACCTTTTGATTTGCAGTAACTATAGATTCACATATGGGCTTCTCTGGTGGCTCAGGGGTAAAGAATCCATCTAGAGACATGGGTTTGATCCCTGGGTCTGGAAGATTCCCCCAGAGAAAGAAAAGGCAACCCACTCCAGTATTCTTGCCTGGGAAATCCCATGGACAGCGGAACCTGGTGGGCTACAGTCCATGGGGTTGCAAAAGAGTCGGACATGACTTAGCGACTAAATACACACACTCAGATTCACATATGCTTGTAAGTAATCATTCAGGGAGAGTGTGTGTATCCTTTACCCAGTTGACCCTGGTGGTAAACCTTATAAAACCATAGTTCAATACCATAGTAGGATACTGACACTGTGAGAGTCCAGATACAGAGCATTTCCATCACCACAAGGATCACTCATTGTCCTCTTTAATAGCTACATCCTCACCCACTCCTTAAACTCTAGCAACCACTAATCTGTTCTCAGTTTCTATAATTTAATCATTTCAAGGTTGTTATATAAATGTAGTCCTACCCTGTAGATATTTGTGGGTTGATTTTTGGTTTTCTTTTACTAAACATAGAGATTGATTATGGAATTTGATCAAAATTGTCACATGGATCAATACTTTCTTTTTATTGCTGACTATTATTCCAGTACATGGAATGACCTCAGATTGACCATTCACCCCCTGAAGGGCATAAGGGCTGTTACCACCTTTTGGCTAGTGCAAATAGACATTTTCTGCTATAAGCATTTGTGTATAGGTTTTTGCGTGAGCATACACCATCATTTTTCTGAGATAAATGCTCAGGAATGCTAGGTCATACGGTAAGTGCAAGTTTGGTTTTTTAAGAAACTACCATTATTTTTTTCCAGAGTGGCTTAACATTCCCACCAACAATGCACAAGTGATCCAGTTTCTCCACATCATCGTCAGCATTAATTTTGTCACTACCTTACATTTTACCTTTTTTAAGGTACACGGTAATATCTCATGGTGGTTTTAATCTGTATTCCGCTGCTGGCTAATGATATTAAACACCCAGGTCCACAAAAGCCCTCCTCTGTCTAGACAGTAGTTAGTGAAGAAGGACAAGACTGTTCAGTATGGGGTATGTGTGTGTTTGTGTAGAAGGTAGTCAATTCTTGGAGATGTGACTCAAATGCACAGACATTTCGGGGATCATTATTTATATAATCCATCCAGGGTGACCCAGATCTTAAAGCTAAAGTTTAGATTGCATACACTCTTTACACTGTCAGAAGGCTTGAGATCGTCTTAGTTAAAGGAACAGGTGTTTCAAATATCATTTAAAAATACTGGAAGCATAAGAATATGTTGTGGTGGCTTGTAAGAATTCATTAGTAGTTGTGACAAGAGAGATGGTTGGGTTGTTGGATTTCACACACACTATTTTGTTGGGGTGGGTAGTTAATTTCAGAGTTACTAGGACAAGAGGTGATATGGGATCACTCCCACAAGACTGCAAGTTCCCATAGAGAAGGAGTTATGTTGCATTCTCCAGGCCCTGACCTACAGTAAGTAGTTAATATACTTGTTTAATAAATGCAAGAAAAGAAAAAAACACAGTTTTTTGTCCTACAATCACTGATCCTTCCCGAAATTGAACCAAAAAAAGGCCACTTCTATTGCATAGATAGGCATTTCTTTTAAGTTAATTAAAGCATATACGCAGAAGATATCTCTGGGGGACTTCCTAGGAAAGAGTCATTATCTATCACATTAACTCCTATAAGAAGAATGATTCATCAATAAAGGATTTTACATTCCCTGAAAGCGAAAGAGATGTATTTGATAAACACAGGTGAAGACCCAAGTGAGACTTTTCCTTCTTTAACCACTTTTTTCTTTTCCTTTCTTATTATCGACACTGGACATTTTCCAGGCCCACAGTTGCACCCTTTACAGAAATGCATTCACATTTCTCGTACGGTTATGAATATATTGATCTGGCCAGCCAGCAGAGGCTGGTATGCTGTTCATGCTCAGCAAATGCCAAGTGCATCTTTTGAGCTTTACCAGGAAACCAAACGCCAGTAGGAGCTTTGGCTGTGAATTTAACATCTGACTCTGCTGGGGCTGGGGGAAAGCGGGAATAACATTTTGAGTATTTTTATCTGAAGTTCGCCTTACATCTCCCCACCCTCATCACACATCATTACTCTTTGTGCTAAGTCCCTGTGTAGGAATTCCCTGGTGGTTCAGACAGTAAAGAATCTGCTTGCAGTGCAGGAGACAAAGGGTCAGGAAAATCCCCTGGAGAAGGGAATGGCAGTCCCACTCCAGTATTCTTGCCTGGAGAATTCTCCAGGCAAGGACCCTCCAAGGGTCCACTGGGTCTCAAAGAATTGGACTGACTAAGTGACTAACACTTCACTGTTTTGCTAGAGGTGATGAAGGTGGAATGCACAGCTCTCAAAATGCATTTACTTTATAAAGGAGAGATTATTCACCGAGCATAAATTGCGCCCCCCCCTCAGGCTAGCAATCTCCTAGAAATTGTATGCAAAGCAATATCAATTTCTGCACCTGTAAACTTTCTAAGGAGAGTGTCTTGGGAGTTGTGTTAAATCTTTCAAGTAGCACACAATCTATATAAATGTGTTGCACACTTAGATAGTTGACGTAGAGAAAAATATGGTAGAAAGGGATGATGCTGCTGACAATAATTTTGTTGTTCAATCGCCAAGTCATGCCTGACTCTTTTGTGACCCCATGGACTGCAGCCCACCAGGCTCCTCTGTCCATGGGATTTCCCAGGCAAGAACACTGGAGTGGTTTGCCATTTCCTTCTCCAGGGGATCTTCCAGACCTAGGGATGGAACCTGTTTCTCCTGCATTGGCAGATGGCTTCTTTACCACTGAGCCACTTGGAAAACATTACAAAACATTTTATAAATCAGTTAAGTGTTGTAATATTAGGGATTCTGGAGCAAACTCAAACTTCAGAATTCATTAGAAATTGAACTTTTATTTTCAACTGGGGAAGAATGTTTTGATTATAAGGTAATATAGTATAGTCATAATCAATGTATCTCTCATCAGCTCTTTCCTATCCCAACTTTCCTAATTTTAAATTCCTAAGTATTTCAAGAGCAGGGTAGCACATCTGTTCCTTATTCACTTGTATTTCATTAGTTGTGATGTTTAATATGAGCTATTAGAAGTTCCAGATACTTTTAAACTTTTATGGAGGATGTTAAGGTTTCTTTTTTCTTTTGAATAAGAGTGGAGAATTTTACAAAGAATAAACACAATTCAAATCTCCAAAGATTTTAGTTTAATTTGAAATTCAAATACTTCAAGTGGATTTTGAGACTTGCTACAGTGCATCCTTCCAGCATTCCATTCGAAGATCTCAAGCGGTCCTGTTTTCCAGCCCATTGTGGCATTTGTATCCTTTTAATATGAAGATGTATGTTTCAGTGAACCCTGTAATTTTATTGAACAGTGGCATTATTCCTAAAATTAAGTTTGAAAACTCAAATAGATCTCAGAGCTAAGTATTAGAAAGTGACTTCTTGAACCAGGACAGAGATAAATTAATTTTAACTTTGCAAAAAGTCTCTAAAGTGAAGTCGCTTAATCGTGTCCAACTCTTTGAGACTCCATGGACTGTAGCCTACCAGGCTCCTCCGTCCATGGGATTTTCCAGGCAAGAATACTGCACTGGGTTGCCATTCCCTTCTCCAGGGGATCTTCCTGACCCAGGGATCAAACCCGGGTCTCCCACATTGTAGACAGGAGCCTACAATGCTTTACCGTCTGAGCCACCAGGGAAGTCCAAAAAGTCTCAAGGTGCCACTTATTCTCATTATGAATGTAAAATAAATTTAGCAATTCTAATGTAACCAACAAGACAAAACAAAAAAATGGAGTGTATTATTTGTTCATAATTTAGACAAAGCAGAGTAAGTCCTAGGATTAGAGAGCCAAAGGCAAACATTATCCATCATTTTACTCATTTCTTAAACTGATTGCTTCATCTTTTAGCTCTTTTCCCCCCTCAGTCACCAACTGATAGATGAGTTATAGGACATTGTCTAATATTTCTTAATAATATTTTAAATTAGCCCACTGCTTACACATCAGATGCCCATAAGAAGTTTGAAGAATGAATAGGCAAGAGAATATTAATCTTTTGAAAATAAGTGGATGTGAATTCAAAGGTGGAATATGCTACATTGCAATTAGATTTCTACTCAAATCTCTTCTTGGTTCAGTCTTCCATGGTTATTTCATTAAAAATAATGTAATGATTCATGAGCATGCTTTGCCTCTTTCAAAGGGTATATCTTATGCAGCATCTACCTAGATTCTGAAGAGCTTTGAAGTTGGAGAGAACACAGAGTGATAGTAACAAAGTTGTAATAAATAAGGTCAAATGATGGAGGGGTGATTTGAGCAAAGGTGCTAATGACTCAGCTGGTGGGAGCCTGGGAAAGATGACTAGGACCTGAGTAGAGGTTGGGATAACAGCTAATATGCTTAAGAGTGCTTGTCCTGTGCCAGGCACTGTTCTAAACATGCTATATGTATTAATTTATATAATCTTTACAACAACCCTGTGAAGTTACTAGTATTATCCTCTATTTCAGATGAATATCAACAACCTCAGATATGTAGATGACACCACCCTTATTGCAGAAAGCAAAGAGGAACTAAAGAACCTCTTGTTGAAAGTGAAAGTTCAGTCGCTCAGTCGTGTCTGACTCCTTGCGACCCCATGGACTGCAGCACGCCGGGCTTCTCTGTCCATCACCAACTCCCAGAGTGAACAAGCTGGTTTAAAATTCAACATTCAAAAAATGAAGGTCATGGCATCCAGTCCCATCACTTCATGGCAAATAGATGGGGAAACAATGGAAGCAGCAACAGACTTCATTTTCTTAGGTTCCAAAATCACTGCAGATGGTGACTGCAGCCAGGAAATTAAAAGACACTTGCTCCTTGGAAGAAAAGCTATGACAAACCTAGACAGCATATTAAAAAGCAGAGACATTATTTTGCCAACAAAGGTCCATATAATCAAGACTATGGTTTTTCCAGTAGTCATGTATGTGGTAGTTGGACTATGAAGAAGGCTGAGCACCTAAGAATTGATGCATTTGAACTGTGCTGTTGGAGAAGACTTTTGAGAGTCCCTTGGACTGCAAGGAGATCAAACCAGTCAATCCTAAAGGAAATCAGTCCCAAATATTCATTGGAAGGACTGATGTTGAAGCTGAAGCTCCAATACTTTGGCCACCTTATGCGAAGAGCTGACTCATTAGAAAAGACCTGGATGCTGGGAAAGATTGAAGGCAGGAGAAGGGGATGACACAGGATGAGATGGTTGAATGGCATCACTGACTTGATGGACATGAGTTTGAACAAGCTCTGGGAGATGGTGAAGGACAGGGGGAAGCCTGGCATGTCCATGGGGTCACAAAGAGTTGGACATGACTGAGTGACTGAATAACAGCAATTCCAGATGAATAAACTGAAGCATGGAGAGGGAGAGGTTCAATGACATGTCCAAGGTCATGCAGCCAGCAAAAAGGAGAGCTGGAATTAAATTCCAGCATTGCAGCTCAAGGCTCTGCACTTACCCTCTGCACCATGCTGTCTCTCGTTTGCTACAGGAGAGATACTTAAGGAAAGAGGGGTTAGACTTACTGAAAACAGAGAATTCAGTTTTCTAAATGCGTGGGGGTAAAAAGGCAGAGGAAGTTCCCTGTGATCCCTTTCTTTCATGTGCTCTGTCACCAAAAATTCTTCTTGCTAAAGGACAAACAGAGGGATAGAGTTTATTCAGCCAATCAAAAACTATATAAAAATTGATTTTCCAACATTGGACATCATATGCATGCATGGGCACTAAGTCACTTCAGTCATGTCCAGCTCCGTGAGTGACCCTATGGACTGTAGCCCGCCAGGCTCCTCTGTCTATGGGATTCTTCAGGCAGGAATACTGGAGTGAGTTGCCATGTCCTCCTCCAGGGGATCTTGCCAACCCAGTTATTGAACCTGCATCTCTTATATCTCCTACATTGGCAGGTGGGTTCCTTACCACTAGTGCCACGTAGGAAGCCCCTGGATGATGTGTAAGTATTCCAAAAAAGCTTAGGAAACACAAAATCAGTTTTACAACCAAAGAATACATTGTTCCCAAGTAGTAGCAGCAGGATGATAAAGAAAGCTTCACAATGAAAGGGCCATAAAATAAAAATTCCCAAACAGAGGCTTGTGAGAACAGTGACTATAATGCCCGATCAACACAACTGCACAAGAAATGAAGTCATTGAAACAACGATGTCTGTGTATTGTAGGAAACAGGGGAGCTAAATTTTTGTTTTATGGAGCTTCTATTTTAGTGCAATAAAGAGCAATCTGAGAATTCTGGGGAAATGTCAAGGGGCTTCCCATGATGGTCTGGATGTAGCTGCCGTCTTGAGTATGGAAGGTAACTCCTCTTCCATGGACAGAACAGTGCCCATCTGTGCTCTGACTCCCTCCCTCCCTCTGTCCTTGTGAAATGACTGAGTCAGAGGCAACTAAGCCATACTTGGAATCATCATTTCTTGCCTCATCTAAAGGAAGCTTCTTAGGTATTTCTAGAAATGTTCTGGTCATGCTTGGTTTTACTTTTTGGTTCAATGAAAACACAGATTATTATCTTTGCTTCCAAGGAATGCCCCAGGGTAGGCTTCTAGGTAAAGATGCAGGACCTATGTTCCCAGCGGGAACGTTTGGTAATTTTGTACCAAATGACTTGGCACCTTGGAATCCAAACAATTCCCACTGATATTTCTGCAGTCAGTAGTTGATACCAGCCCACCTGCTTCCCCAAGTGAAAACTTCAGAGGTAATCACTTAACTTTCCTCTGGCTCACACGTTCCTAAAGTAAAAGTATGCTGTCAATTCCAAGGGTGAAAAAGCATCAGTTCATAGACATTTTTGAAACAGTTACTACAAACTTACCTGAATCATGTCCTAAATTGCTGAACATAACATTACAATATCCACTGAAGTGGGCTTGATCCTTATAATCCAATGCTCAATCTAGCAAACCCCTGGTGACATAGCACGGAATGGTTGTGTCACTGCTCCCAGCTCGAAAGGTATAAACTCCAATTCCTAAAACATATTCTAATAGCATGCATGAACTATATATTGTTTTTAAGGTCACTCATCAAAGGAGTTTGAGCAAACTCCGGGAGATAGTGAAGGACAGGGAAGCCTGGCACATTGCAGTCCATGGAGTTGCAAAGAGTCAGGCATGACTTAGAGAGTAAAAGACATCAAAGGAGGATATTGCTATAAATTAGAACAGGGGTCTCTAGCCTCCACGATCTAATGCCTGATGATCTGAGGTAGAGCTGATATAATAATAATAGAAATAAAGCACATAATAAATGTAATGCATTTGAATCATCCCGAAACCATCCCCCAACCCCTGGCTCGTGTCTTCCATGAAGCCAATCTCTGGTGCCAAAAAGTTTGGGGAATCATGTATTAGAATATTTAATGTGATTTTTATACAGTTCTATGAAAAGTTACATTATTCTAAAAAAAATAATAATGATCACCTGGATCAAGACATGAGGATGGTGAAGACAGTGGCAGTTAGTGTAGATAACTTTTTTTTTTTTTTAAGGACAGAAGCCACACCTTATCCTTCTATGTTAATAATTGTTTCTTGTTTTAAAAAGGCATTCATGCCTCACTCCCATTTTCAAAATTAAATTATATTTTGATAAGAATAGTTATAAAAATTAATATTCTTTTCCTTGAGATTACAGTGAAAAGAAATTTTAATAGGAGAGAAAAATAGAGCATTGTGGCCCATAGCAAGTACCTTCTGAATGAGTGAATGAAGAAATGAATGGATAAATGCAAAGATGAATAAATGAAGGCCTTTTCAGCGTGCCATGGCAAGAACCTGAGAGAGGACAGGTACAAATTTCCTAAAAGAGAAATCCTTGAGTTAGTCATAAAGTAGATGGTTTGAGGTAAGAGCAAGTAAAACCACCCTCAAGCAACAAAACCTCTAAAAAGCTACAGCTAAGGTAGCTGTCTCACTCTTAGTCATCTCTAAAACGGAAATAAGGCTTCAGAAAGCAGTCAGGATCAAAGGAGTAAAGGTTTAAGCCATCTAAGACAAAACTGGCCCACAGAAGGCAGTTGATCAAATGAATGAACTCCACACCATCCTTTCCTTCCCCAGCAAGGAAAAGATGCTTGCCTTCAGCTTGTCTAGAGTTGGAGTCAGGAAACATCAGTTCAATACAAAAGCAGACTTCTGTGGTTTAATCACAACCAACTCATTTATTTACTTTCCATTTAGTTTGATGAAAATCAACAGCTAAGCCATCAAATTGGGCCTCCCAGAACAGAAAGTGAAAGTGCAAGTCCCTCAGTCGTGTCTGACTCTTTGCGACCCCATGGACTATACAGTTCATGGAATGCTCTAGGCCAGAATACTGGAGTGGGTAGCCTTTCTCTTCTCCAGAAGATCTTCCCAACCCAGGGATCAACCCAGGTCTCCCTCATTGCAGGCAGATTCTTTACTTTACCCAGAAAAGAACATTATGCTAATGTGATGTAACTTATACATGACATTTCTGGATTCTTTTAATTCCCCCCTCATGGCAGACCAAAACTAATTGAGCAATCATTTCATATCCATGTCTTTGGATGGTACTTACGTGCAGGGAAAGGAGTTATGTGCACAGAGTTCACGTGTGCTGCTAAAAACCACTGGAGAGCTTCCCCATTTCCAGCAGTGACTTGTGATGCTTCTACTGCAACCATGTTTTCAGTTTCAGTTCCTTGGGGGCAAGATCTGTGTACAGAGGTGACAAGGATGATGTATGAGTGGGCATATGTGAGGATGGAGAGAGGGAGGATTTGAACATCATAGACTCAAACAGAAGAGTAGAGAAGATGGGGACAGGGCGTCACTGCAGGTGAGAGGATCCTGGAGGTCTCATTTCTCAAAGGCATCTTCATTGAATATAATCAAGTGGACACTTGCTTGTTACTAGCTTCTCTTTTAAAATGTAAAACATACCTACTTTTTCTTTTTTAGCAAAGCATGTTTAAATGTTCTTTTCTAGCCCCCTCATTTTACTTGTGAGGAACTAGAGGCCTTGAGAGGCAGAATGCCTTGCCTCTGCCACACAGCTTATTAGTGGGAACCTAGGTATGCTGGTTGCCAGTTCAATGCTTTATGGCAGCCTTCTCTATGCATGTTAACCCGACCAAATTACTGAACATAGAGTCAGGCATGCTGAAAGTGGTGGTGAGCATTTCACAAATGGTAGCACACGATTCAATCTCACACAGTTCTTTTCTAGGCCATCAGTAGCCTTCGTGCTGCTAAATCCAATGGTCAATCTCCATCTCCATTTTCATAGAATTTTCAGCTGCAGTGAACTAACTAGTTGATCATTCTCTCCTTTGGGAAGTATTTTCTGCATCTTGATTCCAGCATACCAAGTTTCAAACGTATGCCTTCAGCACCAGTCTCTCCTTTAAATTCAAGACCTGTATATAACTGCTTATGTGCCATCTCCACTAGGATATCTGTTGGGCATATGAGAATTAAATGACCGAGACTGAACCATTGACCTGTGTTTCCCTCTGTGATCTCCATCTCAAATATGTTATATTTAGTTAGTAGCTAAAATTAAAAAAAAAAAAAATCTGGTGTCTTTAAGCACCTCTAATCGACTCTACCTACCCATACCACCACCCCAAACATCCTGAAACTAACAACAACTTACAACCCCCACCACTGCCAACAGAGGCTGTGTCTACTACCCTGGGAACAGAACAACCTTATCTGCCGGGTCTTCCTCTTTCTCACTATGGCTTATTCTTCCCACAGCAAACTGATTCTTTAAAATTCAACTCAGAGCATTTCACTTATCTGCTTAAAACTAAACTCTAATACCTTCCCATCTCTCCTAGGGAAAACAAAAGAAAATTTTTACCATAGCCTGCAACACCCTACATTATCAAAACCCTGGCTTCCTCCCTAAGTTAATGAGCTGCCCATAACCTCCTTACCCACTAAGATTCTATAACCTGAGCTGGCTTGCTGCTGCTGCTGCTAAGTCGCTTCAGTCGTGTCCGACTCTGTGCGACCCCATAGACGGCAGCCCACCAGGCTCCACCATCCCTGGGATTCTCCAGGCAAGAACACCGGAGTGGGTTGCCATTTCCTTCTCCAGTGCATAAGAGCTGGCTTACTGCTCTTTAAATACGCCAGGCATGTTCTTGCCTCACCTTGATAAGAAACTGCATTATTAAGAAATAGTTCAAATCCGTAGAGAGGGGAAAATCAGAAATCAAGAAAATAGGATTACTCTTAGAGTGCAGTGTTGGAAGTCAATAAGTCTTAAGATATCCATAGTCTTAAACACAATGAAACTAGAGTGAAAACAATTTGGCATGATTAGATTTGGTTATTAGTTGGATGTGAGGAATAAAGGAAACAAGGAACCAAAGTGATTCTTGTGTTTTTTATGAGGTCACTGGGAATGGTGGTCATGCTTAATTTACCTGCTTGGGTTCAACTAGGCTGAGTAGGAGCTAAGAGTATCTACCACTCTAAGGAATATTACTAACTGCACAGTGTAAATACTGAGAAATAGTTATCTATTTTCAAATATTTAAGCAATTTTCAACATTAGGAACTCAAGTTGCTTTCATTTAGAATATATAAACATACTTTTAAAAAAATCTCAAAAATGGTTTTTCATTTTGATGAATAAAATTAAGCTACATTGATTTAAAAAAGAACAATGACAACAACTAAGGCAAAGAGATGTGCCTCAAGTGTTTCCATTAGATACAGCTGTGGCTAAAGCTTACTGCTTTCTGGCAATTGAAAGAAGATTCTAAATATATAATTATCTATTCTCTGGTTTTCTATTGATATGTGGGTGGAGATTAGTACCTAAAGGAACCACTTTTCTATGAATCATGGATATGCTTGAGTAAGGAATGAAAAGTGTTTATTAAAATCCAAAGTCATCCTTTAGAAGCTTTTTTTGATGGGTCTGTAGCCTGAATACGCTTTGATTTCAATAGACAGTAAAAATGTAATCTTGAAACTGAGAAAGCTTATGAGCAACAGTTTGAAGGGCATGGGTCCAGAAGACCTAGCTGGTAGCTGAAACAGGAGTCTCTGGACTATACTCCAAGTTCTCATCCTGACCTGGGGAGCGGGTGCAGAAAAGATGGCTGGTTTGGCCAGTCTTGTTGGGCCCTCTTTTACACCTTCCCTAAAGCCACATTCACCATATTAGTTTTTCCTTCCTTTGGCCACATCAACATTTAACTGACTGGACTTTCCCCAGGGAATGTGTCCCTTACCTCTCTGCCTCCACCAGACAAGATGGAAAAAAGTTCCATGTACAAAATAAGGAGAAGAGGAGGGATAACTCAGGTGTTTGAGACTAACATATACACACTACTATATATAAAATAGATAACCTGGGGGGAGGGAGGCTTCAGAGGGACGGGACATATGTGTACACATAGGTTATTCATTTTGTTGTACCGCAGAAGCTAATACAGCATTGTAAAGCAACTATACTCTAACAATAACATTTAAAAATAATAAAATAGGTAACAACAAGGAACTACTGTAGACGACAGGAAAATATACTTAACATTTTGTAGTAACCTATAAGAGGAAAGAATCTGAAAAAGAAAACACAGACACAGACACACACACACACACACACACTGCAGGAGGGCACGGGAATCTGTTCTAGTATTCTTGCCTAGAGAATCCCATGGGCAGAGGAGCCTGTTGGGCTATAGTCCATAGGGTTGCAAAGAACTGGACACAACTGAAGTGACTTAGCATGCATGAACACGCACCCGTGTGCACACACACACACACACACATATTTGTATAACTGAATCACTTTGCTTATTACACCTGAAACTAACATATTGTAAATCAACTATACTTTAATTAAAAATAGAATAAAATATCACATTTTTGAAATTCAATGAGTTTTTTATGCTAAGGTGAAATTCACACACAGTAAAATGTACACTGAACTGTGTAATGTAAAATGCAATCTGAACTGTGAGACTCTCTCAACTTTGATGAATATACGTTACACCCCTAAGATATGAAGTATATCTATCATCCCAGAAGTTGTTTTCTTGCTGTTCCCATTAATATATCCTTATTTCTCCATGAACTACTACTCTAGTGGAGAAATAACTCTAGAAAGAATGAAAAGATGGAGTCTAAGCAAAAACAACACCCAGTTGTGGATGTGACTGGTGATTGAAGCAAAGTCTGATGCTGTAAAGAGCAATACTGCATAGGAACCTAACCTGGAATGTTAGGTCCATGAATCAAGGCAAATTGGAAGTGGTCAAACAGGAGATGGCAAGACTGAATGTTGACATTTTAGGAATCAGTGAACTAAAATGGACTGGAATGGGTGAATTTAAATCAGATGACCATTATACCTACTACTGTGGGCAAGAATTCCTTAGAAGAAATGGACTAGCCATCATAGTCAACAAAACAGTCCAAAATGCAGTACTTGGATGCAATCTCAAAAATGACAGAATAATCTCTGTTCATTTCCAAGGCAAACCATTCAATATCGCAGTAATCCAAGTCTATGCCCTGACCAGGAATTTTGAAGCAGCTGAATTTGAACAGTTCCATGAAGACCTACAAGACCTTCTAGAAATAACACCCAAAAAAGATGTCCTTTTCATTGTAGGGGACTGGAATGCAAAAGTAGAAGTCAAGAAACACCTGGAATAACAGGCAAATTTGGCTTTGGAGTACAGAATGAAGCAGGGCAAAGGCTAATAGAGTTTTGCCAAGAGAATGCATTGGTCATAGCAAACATCCTCGTCCAACAACACAAGAGAAGACGTTACACATGGACATCACAAGATGGTCAATACCAAAACCAGATTGATTATATTCTTTGCAGACAAAGACAGAGAAGCTCTATACAGTCAGCAAAAACAAGACCGGGAATTGACTGTGGCTCACATCATTAACTCTTTATTGCCAAACCGAGACTTCAATTGAAGAAAGTAGGAAAAACCACTAGACCATTCAGGTATGACCTAAATCAAATCTCTTACAATTATACAGTGGAAGTGAGAAATAGATTCAAAGGATTAGATCTGATAGACAGATTGCCTGAAGAACTATGGACAGAGGTTTGTGACATTGTACAGGAGACAGAGATCAAGATCATCCCCAAGAAAAGGAAAGGCAAAAAAGCAAAATGGCTTTCTGAGGAGGACTTACAAATAGCTGTGAAAAGAAGAGAAGTGAAAAGCAAAAGAGAAAAGGAAAGATATACCCATTTGAATGCAAAGTTCCAAAGAATAGCAAGGACAGATAAGAAAGCCCTCCTCAATAGTCAGTGCAAAGAAATAGTGGAAAACAACAGAATGGGAAAGACTAGAGATCTCTTCAAGAAAATGAGAGATACCAAGGGAACATTTCATGCAAAGATGGGCACAATAAAGGACAGAAATGGTATGGACCTAACAGTAGCAGAAGATGTTAAGAGGAGGTGGTAAGAATACACAAAAGAACTATACAAAAAAAGATCTTCAGGACCCAGATAATCATGATGGTATGATCAGTCACTTAGAGCCAGACATCCTGGAATGCCAAGTCAAGTGGGCCTTAGAAAGCATCACTACGAACAAAGCTATTGGAAGTGATGAAATTCCAGTTGAGGCATTTCAAATCCTAAAAGATGATGTGAAAGTGCTGCACTCGATATCCCAGCAAATTTGGAAAACTAACCAGTGGCCACAGGACTGGAAAAGGTCAGTTTTCATTCCAATCCCAAAGAAAGGCAATGCCAAAGAATGCTCAAACTACCACACAATTGCACTCATCTCACATGCTAATAAAGTAATGCTCAAAATTCTTCAAGCCAGGCTTCAATAGAACATGAACCATGAACTTCCAGATGTTTAAGCTGGATTTAGAAAAAGAAGAGGAACCAGAGACCAAATTGCCAACATCTGTTGGATCATCGAAAAAGCAAAAACCATCTATTTCTGTTTTATTGACTATGCCAAAGCCTTAGACTGATCACAACAAACTGTGGAAAATTCTGAAAGAGATGGGAATAGCAGATCATCTGACCTGCCTCTTGAGTAATCTGTATGCAGGTCTGGACATGAAACAACAGACTGGTTCCAAATAGGAAAAGGAGGTACATCAAGGCTTTATATTGTCATCCTGCTTATTGAACTTATATGCAGAGTACATCATGAGAAATGCTGAGCTGGATGAAGCACAAGTTGGAATCAAGATTGCCGGGAGAAATATCAATAACCTCAGATATGCAGAGGAGACCACCCTTATGGCAGAAAGTGAAGAAGAACTAAAGAGAAGAGGAGAGTGAAAAAGTTGGCTTAAAGCTCAACATTCAGAAAACTAAGCTCATGGCATCCAGTCCCATTACTTCATGGCAGATAGATGGGGAAACAGTGGAAACAGTGGCAGACTTTATATTTTGGGCTCCAAAATCACTGCAGATGGTGACTGCAGCCATAAAATTAAGACGCTTATTCCTTGGAAGAAAAGTTATGACCAACCTAGACAGCATATTAAAAAACAAAGATGTCACTTTGCAAACAAAGGTCCATCTAGTCAAGGCTATGGTTTTTCCAGTAGTCATGCATGGATGTGAGAGTTGGACTATAAAGAAAGCTGAGCACTAAAGAATTGATGCTTTTAAACTGTGGTGTTGCAGAGAGCCAGACACGACCAAGCAACTGAACTGAACTGAACTACTACTCTAGCCTCTATTACGATCGATTGGTTTTGCCTATTCCCAAAATGTGTGTAAATAAAATCCTGTGATATGGAATCATTTTTTTAGGTCCGCTTCTTTTACTCAATTTCATGCCTTTAAGACTAATCCATGTTGTCACACGTATCTGAATTTTATCTTTTGTTGTCTTGTAATTCATTATAGAATTCTACCACAATTTGTTTCTCCCTTTTCCTGTGATGGACATTTGTGGTATTTCAGTTTTGTGAATAAAGCTTCTGTGAAATTGTTTGTGTCTTTTTCAGAATGTTTGCTCTTATTTTCTTGAGGACTAGGATTTCTGCATAGGTTAATTTTTTTTGTACATGGACATCAGTGCTAGTTTCCTATTGCTCTTGAAACAATACGATGAACTTAGTGGCTTAACAACACAAACTTATAGTCCTGAATGTCAGAAGTCTGAGTTGAGTTTTACTGGATGAAAAATCCAAGTGTTAGCAGGATGTCTCTTCTGGAGGCCCTAGGATAGAATCTTTTTTTTTTTTTTTCCTACCTTTTACGGCTCCTAGAGGCTGCCCACATTCCCATCTAGTGGTCCCAGCAGCTTTTGTGGAAAGCTATCTTTCCTTCAGGCTTCCCTGGTAGCTCAGCTGCTAAAATAATCCACCTGCAATGCAGGAGACCTCGGTTTGATTTCTGGGTCAGGAAGATCCCTTGGAGAAGGGATAGGCTACCCACGCCAGTATTCATGGGCAAAGAGTCGGACATGAATGAGTGACTAAGCACAGCACAGCGCCTTTCCTTCAGGGGCTTCCCTAGTGATTCAGTGGTAAAGAATCTACCTGCCAATGCAGGGGACACAGGTTTGATCCCTGAGTCAGGAAGATCCCCTAGAGAGGGAAATGGCAGCCCACTCCAGTATTCTTACCTGGAAAATTCCATAGACAGAGGAGCCTAGCAGGCTACAGTCCATAGGGTCACATAGAGTTGGACACGATGAGCATGCACTCATGCTTCCTTCCTTCACTGAGTCACTTTTGTTTCTTTGTGTCAAAAATAGTTGACTATATTTGCATGAAGGAGATCAGCCCTGGGATTTCTTTGGAGGGAATGACGCTAAAGCTGAAACTGCAGTACTTTGGCCACCTCATGCAAAGAGTTGACTCATTGGGAAATACTCTGATGCTGGGAGGGATTGGGGGCAGGAGGAGAAGGGGACGACAGAGGATGAGATGGCTGGATGGCATCACTGACTCGATGGATGTGAGTCTGGGTGAACTCCTGGAGTTGGTGATGGACAGGGAGACCTGGCGTGCTGTGATTCATGGGGTAGCAAAGAGTCGGACACGACTGAGCAACTGAACTGAACTGAACGAGGATTTCAATTTACATCTTCCTGCTAAACAGTAAAATAAAAGCACTTTTTCCTATATTTATTGACCACTTAGGTATCTTCTTTTGTGAAATACCTATTCAAGTCATTTTCTCATTGTTTTCTTCCCTTACAGTTGCTCATCTTCTCCTTATTGATCTATAGGAGATTTTAATTTACTGTCTTTACAGATCCTTCTTTAGGTATTCATATTGAAATACTTTTTTCCAGTCTGTGGTTTGCCCTTTTACTTTTTTAATAGTCTTCTAATGAGCAGTTGTTTGATTATGGTGAAGCCCAAGTTTGTTTTTTTGTTTGTTTGTTTTTGGCCATGCCTTTGATTGAATCTGACCCTTGGCAGTGAGAAAGCTGAGTCCTAACCACTGGACCACCAGGGAATTCCTCCCAAGTTGTTTTTTTTTTTTCTATATGGTTAGTATTTTGTGTAGGTGTGTGTGTATGTTCTGTTTAAGGAATCTTTGCCTTCTTCAAGGACTTGAAGTTATTTTCCCATCTTTTCTGCTAAAACAGTACTGTTTAATAGAAATGTAAAATGAATCACAAACATGAGCTGCTATGTGATTTTAAATTACCTAGTAGTCACATCAAACAAAGGTAAAAAGACAAATAGCTTATTCTGTTTAACCCCACATACCAAAATATTATTTAAAAATCTAATCAATATAAACATTCTTAATGAACTAGTTTACATTCTTAATTTGTAATAAGTCTTTGAAATCTATGTATATTTTATACTTACAGCTCATCTTAAGGTGGACTACCACATTTCCAGCGTGTAATAGCTGCATGTGATTAGTGGCTGCTGTATTAGTGTAATTAGAAGCTTGTTTGTTTTAGCTTTTAAATTAAGGGCTATGATCCACCTTAAATTAAGTTTTGTATATGCAGTGAAAGAGGGGCCAAAATTCACTTTTTAATATAGATATTCAGTTGCTCCAACACCATTTACTGAAAAGACTTTCCTTTCCTTATTGAATTACATTGTCTCATTTCTTGAAAATCCAGTCATTTGTACATGCTGTATCCTCTGTTCTGTAACTTTCATTAATTTACCTATCCCTATAGATATAAGGCCCTTCTTAACTACATCAGATTACAGTAAATCTTAAAATTGGGTAGCATAAATCTGCCAGTTTCATTTTTCTTCAAGTTTGCCTTAGCTGGCCTATGTTTTCTGCATTTCATATACACTTGAGAATTAGCTTGTCAGTTTTTACATAAAACCTTCTCAGATTTACACCATCAGGGAACACTATTCTTTGAATTCTGAAAATAAGCAATTTATTATTATTATTAATCAGTAACACAATTAATTTTATATAATTCCAAGTGTCTGAGGACTAAGTATGGAGCTACTTTAGAAAGAAAGGGGCAACTTACACACCCTCGACTAGTCAAAAACACATGTAGTTACAGGAATCAAAGGCTTTCTGTATGAGTGATCTTAACCAGCTATACTCTTTGACCTATAATTCCAGAAGAGAACACATGGAGATGATCATTATTGAAACAAGTGAAAATGAGGATGGAGAAAACACTCAAAGGAAAGCTGATGTAAAACAGATTACATCTAACTTCAAAACAGTCTTTCAAGAAATGCACATTTTTTTCTTCCTTTTCAGAAGTCATAAAGATGATATTCTATAATAAATATTAACACAGTCCCTCTTGCATATATATTAGTATATATATGAATTGGAAAATGAAATGGATACCCGCTCCAGTATTCTTGCCTGGAGAATTTCATGGACAGAGGAGCTTGGTGGGCTATAATCCACGGGGTTGCAAAGAGTCAGACATGACCGAGCAACTAACACACACACATATGTATGAATATATGTATATATAGATTTGCATGTATATGTATATGTGGAGAAGGCACTGGCAACCTACTCCAGTATTCTTGGCTAGGAGATCCCATGAATAGAGTCTGAGCCTGGTGGGCTATAGTCCATGGAGTCGCAAAGAGTCAGACATGACTCAGGAAATGAGCACACATATGTGTATTTATCACCAGTAAGCTGAATTCATTTTATTACCATAGACATTTCATTACCATCTACTCTAAGTTTTTGGAGGTGGCTATATGAAGCATATGAGAGTAGCTTACATAAATTGTTGTCACAGAAAATAAGTGAAAGAGCTGAAAATATTTCCTATTGTATAGAAGTCTACTACAATAAAACCTAGTTTATTCTCCATCCTGTCAAATAATACCTTTTAATTCACTAATAATTCTAAATATTTAGAGAACAAAGCTAAATCAAATCATAATATTAATCTTGAGAGAATAAAGGATTCTTTAATGTGTATATTCATTCACTCAACAATATCTCTTAAGGGTCAGGCACCTTGCTTGGCTTTCTTCTAGGAAACTGGACATCAAAAGAAAATTTTTGTAAATTCAATGTCAAGCATATTTTAATTTATTTTCCTTGAAAACTGATAATCCAAGTTTGCTATGCATTACTGCTCTATGCTAACGCACTATAGCTCTGTACTAATACATTATCCAGATTCCTCTAATAACTGCTTGGGTCAGCTTATATACCAGAGGGATCTCTCTTTGCAGAAATTAAGAACATGTTAAAACTTTGTAGAGATTGACTGTATACCTTTGGAAGGCAGAAGTTGAGAATGTTGTTGTTCAGTTGCTAAGTCATGTCTGACTCTTTGTGATCCCATGGACTGTAGCATGCTCGGCTTCTCTGTCCTTCACTATCTCCTGGAGTTTGCTCAAACTTATGTCCACTGAATCAGTGGTGCCATCCAACCATCTCATCCTCTATTGTCCCCTTCTCCTCCTGCCCCTCTATCTTTCCCAGCATCAAGGTCTTTTTCAATGAGTCAGCTCTTTGCATCAGGTGGTCAAAGTATTGGAGCTTCAGCTTTAGCATCAGTCCTTCCAATGAATATTCAGGATTGATTTCCTTTATGATGGACTGGTTTGATCTCCTTGCAGTCCAAGGGACTCTCAAGAGTTTTCTTTAGCACCACAGTTTGAAAGCATCAATTCTTCCATACTCAACCTTCTTTATGGTCTAACTCTCACATCCATACATGACTATTCAAAAAACCATAGATTTGACTACATGGACCTTTGTTGGCAAAGTGATGTCTTTGTTTTTTAATATGCTGTCTAAGTTTATCATAGCTTTTCTTCCAAGGAGCAAGCATATTTTAATTTCATGACTGTAGTCATGGCCTGCAGTGATTTTGGAGACCAAGAAAATAAAATCTGCAACTGTTTCCACTTTTTCCCCATCTATTTGCCATGAAGTGATGGGACTGGATGCCATGATCTTAGCTTTTTGAATGTTGAGTTTTAAGCCAAATATTCACTGTCTTCTGTCAACCTCATCAAGAGGTTCTTTAGTTCTTGAATTTCTGCCATTTGAGTGGTATCATCTGTGTTAAATTAGGAATAAGAGTGAAAAAATCAACTCTCTCACCTACTTTATGATTCTAGCTTAGTTTCAAATCTAAAGTTCAGTTTTAAATGCCATCCTAGAGGGGAATGTGATTCTCCAAAATCATGCTTCTCAAAGTTTATACACCTAAACATTACCAGGAGATGTTTGTTCACAAATCTATTCTGCTCTCACTCCCAGAAATTTCTATTCATAAGTCTGAAATGCGACCCAAGATTCTTCATCTTTAATAAATGCTACTTATGATTCTTTCCCCAGAATTATAAATCTGCATTTGGAATGTAGGCTCTGCCTACATTGAGGAAGTGGGGCAGGGTTCCCTGAGGCAGGCCATTATGTATGTGGAGGCTTCCCAGATGGCCTAGTGGTAAAGAATCCAGCTTCAGTGAAGGAGACATGGATTCCATCCCTATGTTGAGAAGATTCCCGGGAGAAAAAAATAATGGCAACCCACTCCAGTATTCTTGCCTGGGAAATCCCATGGACAGAGGAGCGTGGTGGGCTATAGTCCATGGGGTTGCAAAAGAATCAGGCATGACTCAAGACTAAACAACAACATAGCTATAGATAGCATCTTTTTAGTGATTATACTAACAAAGCAAAGGAAAGCAATGGTTAAAGCAAAAGCAACAGATCCAATGTGGAGTCAGATTTTGTTCTTCCCTATTATAAGAGCAGGGGATGGTCCTTTTCTGTGGCTGGAAGAACAGATGGCCAGTGTTTTTTCAAATAGGAGTAGCTTAGCCTCAGGAGTAGAAAGAAGAATTCTTTGTGATGGGCATTGCTTGCAAAGAGAGACTACTGCTGAAATAATACTGTGCTCTTGAGAAAATTTTTACATATGTGCAGCAGCCAAGCAGCATGGATAGAATACACACACACACACACACACACATACACACAAATAACGAAACTTGTATTGACAAAACCAATCATAATTCTCTGACTTGGCCTATGAAATAGTTTCCAGGTGAATGAATTTGTCCTGACAGATTTTATTAAATAATAATATATAACAGGCACTTGCAGAGTACTATTTATTTCCAACCTATTTCAGGGAAACCATAACTCACACACTCTGGGTTGATATGAGATCACCTTTCAGCGATGCCTGGAGCCACAGCTCAATAGCAGTTTGGGGTATACAGAGAAAGTAGAGTGTGACCCAAGTGGAATTGTCATTGTAATTTAAGGAGACACATCTAATAACTTCACCGGCATTTTTTCAGGTTGTTTATTCTCCTAATCATTCAATAACCCAGACATTTGCCTTCTTTTCCTTCTTCCTATATAAACAGTTGTGATGAGAATTTTTTTTTTTTTTGCCTTTCCAACTTCAAAATGAAATGCAGTATTTTAAGTATTAGCAAGGAGTTAAACTTGATGAGTTGGGATGGTTTGTAGCTCTGTATTCCTTCACCTACTCATGTCTGGAGATCCAAGAGTGAGTTTTTCTTTTAAAATCTTTCTAACACGATGTGGCAGTCAGAAATGAGACTGCAGTCATATAAGAAGCTAATTAAAATGGGAAATAGACTGACAGCTTCACTGTCGCCTTTTCCTGTGCTCTCTGCCATCTGGTGGATCTCAGATGACACTGAGCAGCATGGCAAGTGATCATAAAGATTCTCTGATTCATCCCTGCCCACCCTCAGCCGTGGCTTGAAAATCTATATACAGTACAGAGCACAAGAAACTGAAAGGAAAGCTGAGTCCCATTAGGTATCACTAAAAGCTTTATGCCTGTCATCCATAACTCAGATCTTCCATGGATCTCACTTTTCTCTGATGTCAAGTGTTCACCACCTCACACACCTAACAACGGTCCTGAACCAGAATGTCTCTGAGTACTTCCCATCCATAGATTCACTGCTACGATGACAGTGAAGATGACAAGCTGTAATCTCACCTCAGTCATCTGACAGCAAAAAAATTAGTCACTTTGACATCCATCAACATCTGTTGTTCTATTTTTATTCTGCCCATATGAAATGCAAAAACTATGGAGTACAATCTTAATTCATTGATTGTAGATGTTAGTCACAACTACAAAAGGTCTTCATGGTAACATTTAGACTACTGTTTGACCAAACAACTTGGTAGAGTAGCCTAGCCAAGTTGACACAAAAAATTAATCATCATAGACCTATGAGGACCACCCAAGCAGACTCCAGGATGCTGATTCTACACAGTTTTCCATTTCCAGCTCCTCTCTGCACAGCCTCCCCATCTCAGGCACCCTGTCCCCCAACCTCCTGCCACTTCAGACTCTCCTCTCTCCAGCGCTTGACCTCTGTGACTGCTTGTTCCTCACCTCCCAGTCCTATGGTTGGAAAGTTGCCTAAGCAGACAACTGGAATAAACATAGGAATCACCTTGCTTGTTTTCCCTTTCTCAGGGTTCACAGACATGTTCCATATATTTGTCCAGTGCCTGAAAACAATTAGCTCATATAATGAGCTCAGTTATATAATTGTTTATAGTTGGAGGGCAAGATGTATACCATTATTTTGTAATGGTCAGAAGCAAAAACTGAAAGTCATGTAACTAACTCTTAATTATGTATGTTGATAATGCTCCAACACCTCCTTTGTAATGAAGTATAACTTATGCTGTAGTGGTTTTCTGTCTTATATGTTTTAATTAGAAAGAAAAGGAATAAAAATGTATTCATCATTTTAAAACTTTCCATCCTCTCTGACATTTTCAATTTAGTAAGAAGTCTTCGTTGGTTTGAAGATAGAAGCTTCTACTACAACTATCCCAACACAGTACAAATGCAATCATATTGCTGAAAGTTTGGAAATTATTCATTATTATAGGTCATCTTAGAAACAGTTATCAAAAGAATGAGTTAGGAAAATAATCAATAACAAGTGTTTATACTGCATAAAAGATTGTGTAGCAGCTATGGGTAATATCATATTTCTAAAAGTTTACAGAGTTTTAGCAAATGATATCAGAATAACTAGACAGTCACAGAAGAATAAATCTAGACATAGACCTTATTTTTTATACAGAAAATTAATTCAAAATGGATCATAGAACTAAATGTAAACACAAAACTATAAGACTTTTATAAGATAACACAGGAGAAAACCTAAATGACTTTTGTATGACAATGACTTTTTACACAGAATACCAAAGGCATAATCCCATGAACAGTATGAACCCCATGAATAGTATGAAAAGGCAAAAAGGCATAATACAAGATATAAATAACTGATAAACTGGACCTCATTACAATTAAAACTGCTCTGCCAGTTTCAAGAGAATAAGACACACACTGAGAGAAAAGACAGAAGTTTTAAAGGACTGTTAGTCAAACTATACACGTAACTCTTCAAATTCAACACTAAGAAAACAGCCCAATTTGAAAAATGGACCAAAGATTTTTAATAGACAACCTTGCCAGAGAAGACATACAGGTGGCAAATAAGCATTTGGAAAGATGCTCCACAACATATGTCATTGCATGCATGCTAAGTTGCTTCAATCATGTCCAGCTCTTTGTGACCTTAAGGACTTCAGCCAGGTTCTTCTGTCCATGGAGATTCTCCAGGCAAGAATACTGTAGTGGGTTGCCATATTCTCCTTCGGGAGATCTTCCTGATCCAGGGATCAAATTGGCATCTCTTATGTCTACTGCGTTGGCAGGAGTGTTCTTCACCACTAGTGCCACCTGGGAAGTCCTCATATGTAGTTCAGTTTAGTTCAGTTCAGTTCAGTCACTCAGTCGTGTCCGACTCTTTGCGACCCCATGAATCGCAGCACGCCAGGCCTCCCTGTCCATCACCATCTCCCAGAGTTCACTCAAACTCACGTCCATCGAGTCGGTGATGCCATCCAGCCATCTCATCCTCTGTCGTCCCCTTCTCCTCCTGCCCCCAATCCCTCCCAGCATCAGAGTCTTTTCCAATGAGTCAACTCTTCGCATGAGGTGGCCAAAGTACTGGAGTTTCAGCTTTAGCATCATTCCTTCCAAAGAACACCCAGGGCTGATCTCCTTTAGAATGGACTGGTTGTTAGATAAATACAAATTGAAACCAGATGCAATGAAATACACACCCGTGAAAATGGCCAAAATCTGAAACAGTGACAACACCAAATGCTGGCGAGGATGTGGAGCAACAGGGACTCTCATTTACTGCTCATGGGAATAAAAAAAATGGTACAACCACCTTGGAAAAAATAGTCTAGTCACTTTGGAAATTGAGCAATTTCTTAAAAAACTAAACATAACATGTGACCCAGCAATTGTGCTCTTTGGTATTTAACCAATGGAGTTGAAAATTTGAATTAGTACTCAGATGTCTATAGAAATGCATGCATGCACCGAGCATGCATACTTGCCCAGTCATGTCCGACTCTTTGGGACCCCATGGACCGTAGCCCATCAGGCACCTCTATCCATGGGATTTTTCAGACAAGAATACTGGACTGAGTCACCATTTTCCTCCTCTAGGGTATCTTCCCAATCCAGGGATCAAATCCACGTGTCCTGTGTCTCCTGCATTGCAGGCAGATTCTTTTCCTGCTGAGCCATCAAGGAAGCCCACAACACCGAGAGTGAGCCCTAAAGTAAACTATGGACTTCCGGCTAATCATGATATATCAGTGTATCAACTGCAGTATATATCAGCTTCATCAATTGCAACAGATATACCACTCTGGTGAGGGATGTTGATAATGGGGAAGTTATGAATGTGTGGGAGCAAGATGTGCACTGAGAAACACCTGCAGTGTCCTCTCAATTTTGCTGTGAACCTAAAGCTGCTCTGAAAAAGTAAAGTCTTAAAAAGAAGTTTTTAGAGCAACATAAGAGTCAGGAGTATTCTTGCCTGGAAAATCCCATGGATGGAGGAGCCTGGTCGGTTGCAGTCCATGGGTCGCTAAGAGTCGGGCACAACTGAGCAACTTCACTTTCACGTTTCACTTTCATGCACTGGAGAAGGAAATGGCAACCCACTCCAGTATTCCTGGCCTGGAGAATCCCAGGGACGGGAGTCGGACGGCAGTGGGCTGCCGTCTATGGGGTCGCACAGAGTTGGGCACGACTGAAGTGACTTAGCAGCAGCAGCAGGAGTCAGGAAATTCAATTGTGCTGAGTGCTATACTCAATTTTATAAAACATTGTACCTTAAGAAAACACTGTGTCCTTGTGCTTTAGAACACCCAAATGTCTTAGAACATAATGCTTGTTCACAGGAGCAGATGAGTATCATTTTTCATCCATGGACAACATTCCAACAGGTTGCATGAGTTCATATGTTAACAAGCATTCAAATAAAAAAGAATTTAGCAAATCATGGTGATAATTTGTCTAAGCATGCCAAAAACTAATAATTATTTAATCTCTTCAAATTGTTTAACTAATGAGTGAAGGATCACGTGTTCTTAATTGTTCAGTCATGTCCAACTCTTTGGGACCCCATGGACTGTAGCCTGCCAGGCTCCTCTGTCCTTGGAATTTTCCAGGCAAGAATACTGGAGTAGGTTGCCATTTCCTACTGCAGGGGATCTTCCTGACCTGGGGATCAAACCCACGTCCAAATTAATACTTAAATAAATTCTATAAAATCAAGTCAGGACATGAAATAAAAGGAAAATTTACAAGGTGAGGGTAAGGAGGGAAGCTGTATCTTAAGACTCAGCAGATATATCATTTTTACTTATAATGGACTTTGTTCATTTATTCATTTATTTGCAAATCTTTATTAAGTCTTTACTGTTTGCCAGAAACAGAACTGAGGATTGGTGATAAAACAGTATCAATGTACGCACAGTTAGTTGTGATAAGACAGGACATCCTAGAACTAGTCATGCCATAACCTGCACTGCCATTGAGCCAGAAAGCCTGCAGAGCCAGGCTGTCTGGTTGTATCTGGACAGGACTGGGAAAAGGGGCAATTTCCAGTTGTGGGAGATGCAATATAACCCATAGATATCCCACCAGCAATGGAGACGCAGACATAGAGGACAAACTTGTGGACACAGTAGGGGAAGGAGAGGGTGGGATGAATTGAGAGAATAGCAATGGAAACATATATATTACTATATGTAAAACAGATCGCAGGTGGGAATTTGCTATGACACAGGGAGCTCAACCCAGTGCTCTGTGACAACCTGGAGGGGTGGGATTGGGGGGGGTGGACATATGTATACCTGTGGCTGATTCCTGTTGATGTATGGCAGAAAAGAACACAGGGTTGTAAGGCAATTATCTTACCAAAAAAAGAAAAAAGTAATAACAGTTGAAATCTGATTATTACCCAGGTGGAAAGCTGAGAGAATCAATCCAGCAGGACAGCATGTTGAAAGGGCAGAAACTGAGGAATGGCCAATGCAAGGAGGAAAATTATATCTGTTTCAGAATATTGGTATGGATGGTGTTAATAATATGTTTGCTCTCCTTTGCTAGGCTTAGCTCATATTGTTCAAAACAGAGACACAAACCAATGAAGGGTAGAAGTTTACCAAAAAGTCTTGGTTCATTGAGGGGATTTGTACAGTGGATACAGTTTCTAAACTAATGCCCAAATATAAGAGCAAGAAAATAATGTTGTTATAAGAATTGAGACAAGGTGGTATCAAAGTCAGAGCAACAGTTCAGAAGCCCAGATGGCAGAACCAGGCTTCAAGGCCAAAGACAGGACTCTGAGCTCCAAGCTGGAACTCTGTAAACACCTCTAACTGTAGGTCAGAGCCAGGGAGATCATCCAGACAGCAAATGGTCAAATTCAGAGACAATAAACCAGGCTGGTCCTGACAAAGGATCCTCTTTGCTAACTTGGGATTGATTGTTTAAGTACCAGATTAGTTGACTTAAATATTAATCAATTTTATTAAAATATCTTTGCTCCATACTATTAAGGCTTTGATCTTTAGAGTGCATCCAACAGTGTAAGATTAAAAAATGGTCACTTATTTAAGGGTGACTTTCTAATGAAAGGCTTTCAGATTTGTGATGAGATATATATATGTATACTACTAGAGATTATAACAACCATGAAGATAAAATTTAGCTTATCATTTTTAGCTCTACTGTCTTAAGGTCCATAGAGAAGACACTAAAAAATTCCCCAAATGAGAATAACAACTATATTAATTGACATGTAAAGCTTGGGCCGGTCTTCTCCACTCAGTGCAATTTCTCCTGTTATAATCTCGTCTCATTTGTCCCTCTTCATCCTTCCCCCATGTACTGCGTATAAGCAAGTGTTTTCTCCTTTCCCTAAAATCATGAACACCTAGATTAGAACATTTATTATATTTCAGAAGACTAATAATATTAATAATAATCAGTGTTATTATTATGTCAAGCTATCTCTAGAATGGAATTCTTTGAAAGGAGAGACTTGATCATATTTTTGCAGACTCAGGTTTTAACACTGTGCCAGACACACAGTTGTCATGTAATGATGTTTGTCAAACAAATCAATGGCTGAATAAATATTCGTTTTTCCTTAATATTTTGGAAAGAAATAGTGGAGTATGAATTTGTTTCCTTTGAGCATTATGCTACCTTTGAATACTTGCCTTCATTCATTGTATCCCTTCTTATCACCAGATTCCAGCAGAAATATCATTGTTTGGAGAACAGACAACTGACAACGTTATTCTTCTGCCAAGGAAGAAACTTCTTTAAATCTGCAAGAGTTTTACTCTGTACCTTTGATGTGAAAATTTCATCATCTATTTCCGGGAATGCTTGCTATGTTACATAAGGACATAAAGAAAGAAATGAAGAGAGAGGCTACATCTCCACTTTTGCAATCTACAGAGTTCAGCTTCCAAGCAAAAACGACAGATTAATTTCTCAAGTCTGGAGTTTGACTTGGAAGGAAAACAACATTCAGACCTGATTTGCATCTGATGGCTCAGTTTTATAAATGGCAAAGCTGGAAGCTCATGCACAGAACTCCGTCTGGGCCTGGCATCTGTGTTCATGCTGCATCCTAGAATGGGTGAGGAGCTTTCTACCTTTATCTGCTACTTGAAAGGTGTCACTCTAAAGTGTGTTACTGTCTACTTGCATGAGAATAAAGTCTCAGGCAGAGCCCTGTAATCCTTTGTTGTTTGGGACAACTCATCCTCTAGTATTTTCAATCTTTTTAATGCTAGTCTCTCTCCTGCCTAAGGTCATAGCTCAGAATGGCCACCCTCTTCCTTGGTGGCTCCTGATTTGCTCCCTTCCTTAGCATCAGGCAGCCTTGCTCTTTTTCCTCTTATTGCATTCTTGCATTTCTTCGTCCTTCCCTGAGTATAACTTGGAGCAAAGTGGATGTAAGGTAATACGG
The DNA here is from genome assembly GCF_029407905.1 of Bubalus kerabau. Taxonomy (NCBI): domain Eukaryota; kingdom Metazoa; phylum Chordata; class Mammalia; order Artiodactyla; family Bovidae; genus Bubalus; species Bubalus kerabau. The sequence goes on from NC_073641.1 coordinate 23,174,795, forward strand.
AAAAGTAAGAAATCATGCTATCATCTCTTGCAGGAATTATACCATTGTATAACCTGAAAGGTTAAGATTAGGAAAACCAATCATTCCAAGTGACATCTTATATAAAAGACACATCTAATTTTATCGTGTTGCTAAATCTTTATGCAGATGATTAAATCCATGAATTTTTGACTGAAGAATAGACACATTATAACCAGTCCTTTCCAAGTTTCTTCAAATTATGTACATTTCATACAGAACATACATTACATATAGTATGTACACACATATATAAGTCAGATTTCAGACTCTCTCTCTATATATGTATACATGTGTATATATATATTTTTTTATATACTTCAGATATCAGATTATATAAATATATAGTCATTATGTAGGTTTTATACTATTCCTTGGCAAGCACCTTACTTTACAAGTCATACCATTTCTGCTCTAGCATGGGCAGTCAGTTCAGTTCAGTGGCTCAGTCGTGTTCAACTCTTGGCGATCCCATGAATCGCAGCACGCCATGCCTCCCTTTCCATCACCAATTCCCGGAGTCCAACCAAACCCATGTCCTTTGTGTTGGTGATGTCATCCAACTATCTCATCCTCTGTTGTCCTCTTTTCCTCCTATCCTCAATCTTTCCCCAAATCAGGATCTTTTCAAATGAGTCAGCTCTCTGCATCATGTGGCCAAAGTATTGGAGTTTCAGCTTCAACATCAGTCCCTCCAATGAACACCCAGGACTGATCTCCCTTAGATAGACTGGTTGGATCTCCTGTTGGGGTTAAACCTTCACCTAAAAGCAGTCATGGATAACTTGTTACTTCTTTTCATCATTCCATAAATGAAAAATAAATAAATTGATTAGGAGAACAAAACTTGTTTCTTATAAAGTATCTAATATTTTTGTGGTTTTCAGTTGGCTGTTCTAACAATTCAGCCTTCAAAAAACTCAGTAGGGTTGGTAAGTGAGCTGCAGTATAATTACAGAACAATTTCCAAGTTTACAAAATGCACCACAGGTTGAAAAACACACTAGGAGGTAAAGAAAGTGTGTGGCATCAAGTAGTTATGGAATTAGAATGAAAACTAACATTTCTTTACTCTCAAGGCTGGGTCTTTTGGCTAAATCAGTTCTCAAATGCGGTCCAGCTGACAACCTGCATCAGAACATCTTGGAAGCTTTCAAGAATCAGATTTCTATAGCCAATCCCCAAGATATTCTGCTTCAGGACATCATTTGCGGGGCCTGGAAATCTGTTTTAGAAGTTTTCCAGATGATTCTAATGTGTAACTAGATTTGGGAACCAGTAAGCAGAAACAAGTTGGGTTCTATTCATGAAACCTTGCAGTAGAAGATACTGTATTGTAGATGTCAGCTACAGATTGGGGATCTTCAGAATTCAGCAAGAAAAAGATAAGCAGGTTAGTCTCAAGAGTCTTAGTGAACAGTAGAAATACCATGGACTGGATCTTTTGGGGAGGGGAGTTGACATAGCCCTTAATAATCTCCACGAAGCCAAAGAAACACACAGTCTAAGTAAAAAGAGGTTTTTCTTGTACAAAAGAACCTCAGATGACTAGTTTACTGACCACTGGTTCCTCTGTGCCAGCCCCTTAAGGAGTCCCATGTCTCAGCAATTAATACATTAAAGTTCTGAAACTATTATGACCATCCATGCTACCATTTTACTTTAGAGTAAACCAACTTAGAGGAATGTCAACAATTGGGAAACTAGAAAGATAGGGAAGGCTCCACTCGGGATATAACTGCTGATTGTGTGTTAAAAATATTGTATATTCTCTAATCAGTAGGTGCATTATGTCCAGAAGATGATGTTTGTTAACTGAATTTCTTAAAGTTTTGGTAATCTTAACAATTCTTTGTTAAATCTATCATTTCAAAGAGATATGTCTAAAGTATTCTATTGTTACAGAGATTTGTCCATTTTTCTTTGTAATAATAATCAAATTTTGTTTTATATATCTTGAGGAGAGGTTATTCAATGTACATACATTCAACAATATTACTCTTTCTTGGTATCTTGTTTCATTTATGATTATGGAACAAACCTCTCTATCCTTGACAATATTTTTCCCTTAAGGTTTATGTTGGCATTATTGGTATTTCTCAGTAATTGTCTGGTAGTATTTTTTAATTTATTTCTCTACTTTTGGTCCTTCTTAGTCATTATATTTTATGTGTCTCTTTTATAGAAAGAAAGGGAAAGGGAAGTCACTCAGTCATGTCCGACTTTTTGTGACCCCAAGGACTGTAGCCCACCAGTCTCCATTCATGGGATTTTCCAGGTGAGAGTACTGGAGTGGGTTGCCATTTCCTTCTCCAGGGGATCTTCCCCACCCAGGAATTGAACCTGGGTCTCCTGCATTGTAGGCAGATGCTTTACCATCTGAGCCACCAGGGAAGTTTATAAGTGGTATATAAATGAATTTAGGGCTTCCCTGGTGGCTCAGCTGGTAAAGAATCCGCCTGCAATGCAAGAGACCTGGGTTCAATCTCTGGGTTGGGAAGATCCCCAGGAGAAGGGAACGGCTACCCACTCCAGTATTCTGGCCTAGAGAATTCCATGGATTGTATAGTCCATGGGGTCACAAAGAGTTGGACACAACTGAGCGACTTTCACTTACACTTTCAATTTTTATAATCATTATCTTTTAATTGATGAGTGTAGTTCATTCACGCTTATGAAATGAACAAATAGATTTAATTGTTTTCATCTTACTTTGTGTCACTGATTATCTTTGCCTTTTTCTCCTTTCCTTGGTTTTTGTTGCTCAGTCACTAAGCTGTGTCCAACTCTTTGTGACCCCATAGACTGCAGCAGGCCAGGCTCCTCTGTCCTCTACTGTCTCTTAGACTTTGCTCAGATTCATGTCATTGGAGTCAGTGAAGCTATCTAACCACCTCATCCTCTGCCACCCTCTTCTCCTTTTGCCTTCAATCTTTCCCAGCATAAGGGTCTTTTCCAATGAGTTGGCTCTTTACATCAGGTGGCCAAAGTATTAGAGCTTCAGCTTTAGTAAGAGTCCTTCCAATGAATATTTAGGTTGATTTTATTAACCTTATTATTCTCCTTCCTATCTTTTACTAAATTGATTTAGTTTTTTATGACATTCTTCCCCCCCTCCCTACCAACTTTACATCCTGTTCCTATGCTTTCCTGGTTATTACATACTTCAAAAAGCTTACACATTGCTATCTTTCTCATGCCCTGAGGTTGACAAAGATTTTTTTTAGAAAGTGAAGTATCTCACTGCAGCAACTTGTTGAATATTCTCATAAGTGAATGTCACGATATACCAATATAGACAATGAGTAGAAATGAGTCAACTGTGTGCTTTCATTTGATGGTGGTTAAGAAGAGATAGGGAGAGAAATACTTTGTGGAACTTCCAAGTGCAGGAAGGAAAACACTAGGGGCTCAGGTTTCCACAAGTATACTCAGCGGGTTCCCTGTAGTCCACAGCTGCTTTCCACATGCCTTAGGTTGGGTCTTCCTCCCCATCTCACATGCAGTAAGGGACACTAAAGGGGCACGAGTAACTCTCTACCAACTTCCCATATATTCCTTTGGCTCCTGTGAGAGGTGGGCAGGATGGAGGCCCCAGAGGGAATAGACATGGCAGTCAAATGTGATATTCTTAAGACACAGACAGACCCACTCATTGCTTCGAAGTTTGATCATTCTCCATGAAGTCTCCAACAGATTTTCACTCCCTGCTGAGTAACTGGTCTTATTGTTCTCTTTTGAAATTCACATGATTTCCAAGTCTTCTGTGTTCTGGTTCTCCTCTAGCTCTTCATTAGCAACTCACTCAATATTCTCTCCTGGCTGTCCCTTCTCTGCAAATGGGCCCAGCAGTCTGTCTGGTCCCAGGGATGTGAGCATGTTGGTATCTCTGCTATTTCTGCAGCAGCAGATACATAAATGATGGTCTCCACCAGTCACGCTGCTCTTCATGGAGCACCAAGCTCACCGAGGGATCCTAACCAGCTAGGTTTTGGCAGCTGGCTGCCTCTTGCAGTCAAGATGGTAACCAAGGAAGAAGTCAGAGCAGGGGATGTGGCACAGAATTCAGGATCATCGCATGGACTTACTCCACAGTTTATTAGGATGTCTTCAGTTGCAGGTATCAGAAAACCTATCTAAAACCAGAATAAATGAGAAAGGTATCCACTGACTTGTAGGTGCAAAAAGTCCCCAGAAGAGCTACTTGTAAGTGATATTTAATCATCTGGATTAAAATATATAATAAATACTCAGCGCCCCCCCCCCTCCCCGCATCTTTTTAGCTGCAGTTCTTCTGTAGTATTTCATTTGGGCAAGATCTCACCTTATGGTCCTGAGATGGATGCCAATGGCTCCCTGAACTGTCTTTATCATTTGTATCTGCAGTGGAAAATGATCATCCCAGGACCATAAGGTGAGGTCTTGCTACTTACAAATAGATTCACTTGCCAGATGATCTGTGCAGAACCAACTCTTATTAAACATCATGAATGGCTGATAGCCATTCATGATGTTTAATAAGCATAGCCTAGCATAGGGATTTATAATATTAATAAAAACCTAGCATAGATTTTAATAATATTATTAATATATTTTAATAATATTATTAAATAGTATTAATATATTAATAATATAATTAAATATTATTAATATATATTTTAATAGTATATAAAAATTAATAATATTAATTAAAACCTAGCATAGGTTTTAATAATAACCTAGCATAGGGATTTATTTTGGTAGAATGCAACTCTATCCTTTCCCACTTCTTGTGCTTTTTTGCATTCTTGCCTCTGTTCTCGTGGCTTTAAATATGTTTCACTAAATAAGAATTTAGAGGAGACATGATATACACATCAAAAGAAAAATGAAACTGCTGAAATTCTCTAAGGTAAGGTTTATGACTCCCATTTTATAGAGAAGAAACTGAGACTAAAGTTAAGTGGCCGAAAGTCACAGTGCTAATAAGTGGAAAAGTTAAGGCAGGAATTCAGGAATTGCTTAAAAGTCTATGCTCTCTTCCAGAGGCCAGTTGCTTCAACTGAGTGCCCTTAGGAAAGGGAGTCTAAGACAGTTTTAACATTCTGTAATTCTCAGTCTGCTGAGAATGCCCCAACTCCTGCCCGCCACGGCAGTGCAGGCTAACAGTGCTCAAGGTTCTGTGTTACATTCTAGGCAAATTGGCCGACAAACTATAGCGATTTGGGGTAAGGATTGAGTCTCACACATTTCACTGTGTGAGATCTCAAATACCATTCAGACAACTTAACCATTTCTACAGGCATGCATATACATTTTGCTTGGAATTTTTGTTCTCTTATTGGCTACTTGTTTACATCATGTAAGTCAGTTTGCACAGTAGCCAGGTAGAAGCTTATGATGAAATTAAGTGCCACCTGGAATCAAATCCTGCTCTTCTTATATTCAGCCACCTCCAGATTCAAAAAAATACATCTCTCAGAGTGAGGGCAGGGTTACCATGTGCCTTGCAAAAACTTCCTGATTGCCTTTCAGTGAATTCCAACTATTTCATTTCTCACGCAGTGGTGGGGGAGGGAGATGAAGAGGAACAAAGCTTATTTATTACAAGAAAGATCATCACTTCCTTTAGGTGGGGCCCCAGTAGAAGCTCTGCACCACCTCCAGTTAGAAAGTCTAAGCATGTGTATCACCCATTGGCTTGTTTTCCTGGATTAGTCCCTCCCCCTGCCAAAAAAAGAAAATGCAACAAGGACATGAAATTCTTTTAAGAAGAATGTGGAGGAAATGTGTACAATGTAGGAAAATAATTCCCCTTTCCAGAAAAGATAGAGAAACATGAAAAAATTTTTTGGATAATCACAGCTTTGATTTGCATCCCTTTGATAACTGAATTTAATCCTCTGCCTGCTGTCGTAAGGAGAAACAAGAGAGAAAAGTAAATATGATTTTTAAGGTGACACTTTCCTGATATTAAAAATTAATGGCATTTTCATAAAAGAAAAAAGGCCTTGGTTATTCAACAGGACATATTTTTAACCAGAAAAGAAACTATAGCTTTAGAAATATAGATCGGGGCACCTAAGTGCGGGTGAAAATTAAACAGACAAGCATGCCCTGGAAGGACGGCATGGTACCTAAGGACACTGCTCTGTCAGTAGCTCTAGTACTGCCGAGAGCTTAGGAGGACTGCATGGGGTGAGCAGCGAGCCTGAAGACACGAAGGTTGTCTTCCTTGCTCAGAGTGAGGAGCCCACTCAGTCCCCTCTCCTGTGGGATGCAACGATGCTCCAGCCCAGGGTGACCAAGAAGCCTAATTAGATGGTCTTCATCATGGATACTGGTATTCTGAGAGGAAGGCATCTCTAGAACAGGATTTATTTTATTTAATTTTGGTTTATTTTATAATTAGGATTAATTCCAGCATGAAAAGGATGGGTTTTCACATAATGCTTTCATAACTGAAAAGAACTGTGGTTGGTTTTTGAAAAGACCTGCTCTTGTGAAGCTTGACATTCTAAGCTCCAGAGCAATGTTCACATAAGGAACTCTCTCCCCACCTCACTGTGCATGCTGGGCCCTGGGAGGGCTCTCATGTGGGTTATTTGTGTGCCGAATACCCCTTGGAAACATGATTTTAGGCTGCTCCAGGGCTTCCCTGTAGCTAAACTACTGCTCTGCTAGGCAGATTCCAGTAGACCTTTCACAGTCATACACCAGGAACTTTGGAAATGACACATCAGGAGCATCTACACTACATAAGACACCCGAGGATCATTAGGGAGCACGGCCGAGGATCATTAGGGAGCACCACTGGGGTGACTAGGCTGGCTGAGCGCATAAAGACATAGAGCTTCACACACGAACATTCAAAAATTAATAAAACCACACATACTCATATTGTTCAGAGTCTATCTATCTCTCCAACTACCTATCTACCCATCTACTTATCTATCTATCTATCCTGGTAGAATGGAGTTCTGTCCTTTTCTTCTGCTTATGTTTTTATTTAGACTTCCTATTAAATGCAAAAAAGCAAAATGGCTGTCTGGGGAGGCCTTACAAATAGCTGTGAAAAGAAGAGAAGCAAAAAGCAAAGGAGAAAAGGAAAGATATAAACATCTGAATGCAGAGTTCCAAAGAATAGCAAGAAGAGATAAGAAAGCCTTCTTCAGCGATCAATGCAAAGAAATAGAGGAAAACAACAGAATGGGAAAGACTAGAGATCTCTTCAAGAAAATCAGAGATACCAAAGGAACATTTCATGCAAAGATGGGCTCGATAAAGGACAGAAATGGTATGGACTTAACAGAAGCATCTATTTCTGCTTTATTGACTATGCCAAAGCCTTTGACTGTATGGATCACAATAAACTGTGGAAAATTCTGAAAGAGATGGGAATACCAGACCACCTGATCTGCCTCTTGAGAAATGTGTATGCAGGTCAGGAAGCAACAGTTAGAACTGGACATAGAACAACAGACTGGTTCCAAATAGGAAAAGGAGTTCGTCAAGGCTATATATTGTCACCCTGTTTATTTAACTTGTATGCAGAGTACATCATGAGAAAAGCTGGACTGGAAGAAACACAAGCTGGAATCAAGATTGCCGGGAGAAATATCAATAACCTCAGATATGCAGATGACACCACCCTTATGGCAGAAAGTGAAGAGGAACTCAAAAGCCTCTTGATGAAAGTGAAAGTGGAGAGTGAAAAAGTTGGCTTAAAGCTCAACATTCAGAAAACGAAGATCATGGCATCCGGTCCCACCACTTCATGGGAAATAGATGGGGAAACAGTGGAAACAGTGTCAGACTTTATTTTTCTGGGCTCCAAAATCACTACAGATGGTAACTGAAGCCATGAAATTAAAAGACACTTACTCCTTGGAAGGAGTAACAACCTAGATAGCATATTCAAAAGCAGAGACATTACTTTGCCAACAAAGGTCTGTCTAGTCAAGGCTATGGTTTTTCCTGTGGTCATGTATGGATGTGAGAGTTGGACTGTGAAGAAGGCTGAGCGCCGAAGAATTGATGCTTTTGAACTCTGGTGTTGGAGAAGACTCTTGAGAGTCCCTTGGACTGCAAGGAGATCCAACCAGTCCATTCTGAAAGAGATCAGCCCTGGGATTTCTTTGGAAGGACTGATGCTAAAGCTGAAACTGCAGTACTTTGGCCACCTCATGCAAAGAGTTGACTCATTGGGAAAGACTCTGATGCTGGGAGGGATTGGGGGCAGGAGGAGAAGGGGACAACAGAGGATGAGATGGCAGGATGGCATCACTGACTCGATGGACGTGAGTCTGAGTGAACTCCGGGAGTTGGTGATGGACAGGGCGGCCTGGCGTGCTGCGATTCATGGGGTCGTAAAGAGTCGGACACTACTGAGTGACTGATCTGATCTGATCTGATTTCTGTTTTTATGACTTTAAGCATTATACTTTCACTAAGTAAGACTATAGGGCTTCCCTGGGAGCTCAGTTGGTAAGGAATCCACCTGCAATGCAGGAGACCCTGGTTCGATTCCTGGATCAGGAATATCCCCTAGAGAAGGGAATGGCAACTCACTCCAGTAATCTTGCCTGGAGAATCCCCATGGACAGAGGAGCCTGGCAGGCTACAGTCTATGGGGTCACAAAGACTTGGACACGACTGAGCGGCTAAGCACAGCAAGAGTGATGCTTCCACTAAATAAGACTGTAGAGGAAGAACATTAATTTATTTGAACTAGTCTTTCAATACCCTTCAGGGAAATTTTGGGTGTGCATATTATACACTGTATGTCCACTCAGAGTATTCTTTTCCTCCTTTTTTCTGTATGTGTAGGTACTAGGGAGGAGCGGAAGGATGCAGTGTGATAACATTTTAATAATGAGGTTGTCTTCAGAGGTAGTAAGTTTTCCCATTAATTAAGGTGTTTAAGGGTAAACAAGTTGGTTGCTGGGTAAAGATGTTTCAAAGGGAAATTTCTTAGCAAATGAATAGTTTATTCACATGTGTCCACAGTTCTCTTTTAGTCCTTAATATGTATTAAGTACAATGTTTTATTATGGAGGTTATTAACTAAATTAGTTGGCTTGCAAGAATTCCAGCTCTCTAAGATATGCTATGACCCTGTCTCTGTGCCATTTATAATTCTATTTAGTTATAGATATTAATGGAATAAGAGATCAAATATCCCTATTAATAAAAAAAAATAGGCATACAATTCCAGTATAGATACATACATACTCAGTCCTGAATATTCATTGGAAGGACTGATGCTGAAGCTGAAACTCCAATACTTTGGCCACCTGATGCGAAGAACTGACTCATTTGAAAATACCCTAATGCTGGGAAATATTGAGGGCGGAAGGAGAAGGGGACGGCAGAGGATGAGATGGCTGGATGGCATCACTGATTCAATGGACATGAGTTTAAGTAAACTCCGGGAGTTGGTGATGGACAGGGAGGCCTGGCGTGCTGCAATCCATGGGGTCGAAAGAGTCACACGACTGAGTGGCTGAACTGAATTGAACATACATACTGCATTATCATTATCTAATTTGTAAAGGCTCAAAATATACTTAAAACGTCATTTAATTGTTGATATAAATCTATATTTAAAATAGTTCTATTATTTTTGAAATGTTGATAATCTGTTATACAAGTCTCATTAGGTGATAAATGTTTCTGGTTATCAGCTCTGCCGTTTTCTGCCCTTCTCTCTTCACAGGCCTGCATTATCAATATAATCTTAAGTTGCCAGCTGTCTGTTTGTGATGATTCATTTTGTTACAACTGGATAATATTATCTGTAAACATGTTTAACTGGGTTCAAGGAAATTGAACTGTGTTCCAACTTGTGGAACACAAACGAACAGATGGGACCTGCACCGCCAACCCCTGTAGTGCAGCATGGCTTCCCTCACCTCCTTCCCAATCAGGTGGCTCATGGGCCAGCAGCCACTTAGTCACACAGATCCCACGTCTGGAAGGGACCCACACTTTGCACAGTGTTCAGCTGTCACTTTCACTTTTCACTTTCATGCATTGGAGAAGGAAATAGCAATCCACTCCAGTGTTCTTGCCTGGAGAATCCCAGGGACGGGGGAGACTGGTAGGTTGCCGTCTATGGGGTTGCACAGAGTTGGACACGACTGAAGCGACTTAGCAGCAGCAGCTGTTACAGTCCTGGTATTATGAATAATCTTATCTTTGAATTGTGTTTTGTCTACTGCTATTGTGAATGTGTTTGCCTTAAAAAAAGAATAAGAGGAAGGGGTTTGGGAATTTTGAAAAGAGGTATAATCCTTTTCCCAAAGATTGGGGTTGGGGTTGGGGTTGGAAGTGAAGGACACTGAGAACTGATTAGGGCAATGGAGTAGGACTGCGTGGCAAAGTCAAGATCCCTTGAGATTTGCAATCACAAACTGGCCATTATGTCTGGATGATTTTTCTCTAGCTGTGTTCACCTACAAAGTTATAAGAGGGAAGCAGCTGAAGGCTTAAATTTGAACAGGGTTGAAAGTCTGTAGGCAAACATAACAGGAGCTAGGAGCATGTGAAAGAACATGAGATCTAATGGGATGAGAAGGAAAGTGATGACTGTGGGAGGAGCCAACACTGAGCGCATGGACGGGGAGCCCCGTAGGCTTGAGGAAAGGCTCAAGTTGGCAAGCTAGAGTAAGTTAGACGGGAAGACAAGAAATGCTGGTTCAGGGTTTGCTGTTGTTTTTCAGTCACTAAGTCGTGTGCAACTCTTTGCAACCCCATGGACTGCAGCACATCAGGCCTCCCTGTTCTTCACCATCTCCTGGAGTTTGCTCAAATTCATGTCCATTGAGTTGGTGAGGCCATCCAACCATCTCATTCTGTGCTAAGGGGTGGGGGTAGCTAATTGAAATCGAGACTTTGGAGGAGGCACAGCTATTGATGATCACCAGGTCTGGGACACGTGCACCAAATACATTGCTGGGTTGGAAGAGAGTAATGAGTAACAGAGACCAGGTTCTGACAGGGCCTAGAGAGTTGGCGGATGCACTTCCATGAAGTTCCCCTAAGGCAGTGACAGCAGTATCGAGGGAATGAAACAAAGAGAATTAAAACCTTACATGGCTGATAATAACCAGGAGGAGCAGTGGCTGTACGTTTCAAAGGAGCTGGCTGGCTTGTTCAAAGGGGAAGCATCACTGGCAAACACACAGAGTGGGCAGAGATTCCCTTCAGATGGAAAAGTGAAAGGAATTGCAGGGAATCATGGAGAGGGAGGTAGAGAGGAAGGGTAAATATTCTTCATCAAGGAATGAGAAGTAAGTGGAGAATGAAGACAAATTAAATTCTTGAAAAAGTCATTTAAGTGTCTTATTAATTCCCTCAAAGATTAGGTATGTCACAGCACTAGTTAGAGTCAGGAAACCATGGAAACCCCAGGTTAGTTTTCTCAGCCTAACTTGCTTTTCTCCATATTGTTTTCTGTTGAATCACATGTTGCCAGGTTGAGATATCATCAGAATCATTAGCGATATGAGGGCACTTTACATGAAATGGTTTTAATCTGGTCATATCACCAGAGTCTAAATGTGAAAGAAGGAAAAGTTTACATACTGTGTTCATTTAGCAAGCAAATGTTTCTTGGTTATCTTCTCTGTGTAAAGCACTGTGCTAAATGATGAGGCATGTGAAAATAGCCTAGATACTATTCCTGTCCAGAGAACTTCATAGAATTTGGATAGTAAAAAGAAAAAAAAAAGAATTGGGATAGTAAAACGGTGTCACAGAAACTGGAAGCACTTGTATCTTCCAAGAGTCTAACAGGGGAGAGGAAAGGAGTAGCATTTATACCCAGTGTCTAACTGATCCAACATGTTTGATGGGGAAGCCAAAACCCACAACTGAGGTGAAGTGTTGGAGTCCATGTGCATCTCAAAGTGGCAAAAACGGTGTCAGTCTGGAGTCTGGTAGAGATGGGTTTGGGTTCTGAAGCCACAGGTGAGTCTGAAATGATCACAGTTGTCAGGAAGATAATGGTTCCAGTAGCCAGATGCTCCATGGAACCAGCCGCTAAGTTTTAAGAGCAAAATGAAGAAAATCTAGAGACTTTCATAGAATAGACCCCATAGAGAATTTCTTCTTAACACCACCATTCCCAACTTTATGCAAGAATTTAATCCTGTAATTTATAATCCCATGCAGTTATATTCCAAAACTGTTTGCATGCATTGTTTCACTGTGTCTGTCTTCAGGACTGATATTCAAATGGAAACTTTAGGCAAGAATCTACATTCCCCGCTAAGATAACCACAAGAATCACATCTACCCAAATGTTCTGGGTCACTGGCCACATTGCCAAGATCATCTGTATCTTCTAGAAGAAGTATTTATCTACAACAGAAGCATGGTTTGGCATATGACATAAAATTGAACTCAATGGATCATTATTATACAGAGTCACTAAAATATTGAGATATTGTAGATTTATTATTTTTAACTAACTTCTCTAGAAAAATCTCATAATTAACCCAGGCACTTAGAAAATAGGATACTCTATGCTTTTAAAGTTATTTACATTTTATCACAAATGTTTTCCTTCTCTCCCCCAACCTCATTGCTGACTGATACTGATCATAATTATGGACGCTATTTTCACTGGAAAATCATAGATTTAGGACTGGAAAGCTCCTTAGAAATGATAACACTAGGTTAAGTGACATAAAAATCATGCAGTTGGTGGCAGAGCCAGATTTTTAAATATAAGGCTTGGTGTAAAAAGAGTCCCAAAATATCCCAAGGTTATTATTTTTCTTCACTAAATTTCTGACATTAATGTGTGCATGCTCAGTTGCTCAATCATGTCCAACTCTTTTCAACCCCATGGACTGTAGCCCGTCAGGTACTTCTGTCCATGGAAATTTTCAGGCAAGAATACTGAAGTGGGTTGCCATTTCCTCCTTCAGGGGATCTTCCTGATGCGGGGATCAAACCTATTTCTCATCTATCTCCTGTGTTGGCAGGCAGATCCTTTACTACTGAGCTACCTGGGAGGCCTTCTGATATTAATGAGTGAAGAGTGAAGTTGCTCAGTCATGTCCGACTTTTTGCAATCCCATGGACTGTAGCCCACCAGGCTCATCTGTCCATGGAATTCTTCAGGCAAGAGTACTGGAGTGGGTTGCCATTTCCTTCTCCAGGGGATCTTCCCAACCCAGGGATCAAACCCAGGTCTCCCGCATTGCAGGCAGACGCTTTACTGTCTGAGCCACCAGGGAAGCTGGTGTCCGGATATTAATACCCATATATAAATAATTCTTTCACTAAAAATTAAATAAAGAAACATACTTCAGGCTATTTGGGAGCTCTGATTAGTCACAGAATATGATCATTTTCCTTTAATGGATATTTGAAGAGTTTTTTTCTGTTCGTCCTGTTGTTTTTAGTTTTAGCCAGGGTCACTATTTAAAAAAAAAACAAAAACCCTGAAAACAAAGTTACTTTTGGCACATTCAGAAAACCGAGGTTGCTTTGAGTTATACTTGGACTTCTTGATGTTTTTATCAATTTAAATAAAGGTTCTAGAGCTCCCTTTAGATGACTTTTACAAGGTCATTGTATATGAATGAGTCATCACACTGCTACTGGAAAATGACTTTAGGAATAAGCCATACAGAGATTTGAAAGAGCCTTGTTTCTCACTATGACAGTTATGCAAGTGGAAAGAATAGCCTTGAATCCAGAGAAAGGAGTAGCATGCCAGAACATTTCAGCAACCAAACAGTGTATTTCTCTTTCAAAAATGAACCTGTTTATCTCTATTAACTATACAGTTTTATAATGATATTGTTTATTTACTTCCTGGTAAAGAGATTTGTAAAATTAATTTAATTAATATGAATATACCCATAGCTACAGAGTCGGACACGACTGAGTGACTTCTCTTTCACTTTTCACTTTCATGCATTGGAGAAGGAAATTGCAACCCACTCCAGTGTTCTTGCCTGGAGAATCCCAGGGAAGGGCGAGCCTGGTGGGCTGCCGTCTATGGGGTTGCACAGGGTTGGACACGACTGAAGCGACTTAGCAGCAGCAGCCCATAGCTACGTAGAATCTTGGCTGTTTGACTAGTGGCATCCCTAATGAGGCAGATGTCAAACTTAGACTCCACTTCCTGTAGCACTTGGCTTTGGAAGTGAGTTTATTATTCAGGATTAAAAGTTCATTTCAGACCTTAGGTATACATGGATAACAGTCTATTTTGTTACTCAGTCTCTGGACAATTTATTTTGTTATTTAGTTTGTTTTGGAATATTTAGTACTAGAATACAGACACATCAGATTTTCATTGTTGCAGTCATCATTTTTGGGTCATTGAAAAGAACTGTATGCTTTAATAGAACAAAGGAGAATGGCTTTATTCTCATCAAACCATATATGAAAAGTTTTAAAACTGTTGCTTCTCCTTAAGTTCTTCTTGGTTAATTTCTTAAACAATGGACTGAACTGAAATGTTAAGAGTCTTTTGTTGGTACTTGATTTGTATGTAACAGAGTCATTTGCCATTGTCATTATGTAATACTTACAAAGGTTCTACTAGGTTAGCTAAAATAGGGTCTTGTCACCTTCATTTCATTGCTAAAGAAAGGAAAGTTCAGTGTCATACGATCTGACCTACATGCCATATTAGTTTGTATCTTTTTAAAATTAAGCCTTATCCCACTGCTGGACATACACACCAAGGAAACCAGAATTGAAAGAGACACGTGTACCTCAATGTTCATCGCAGCACTGTTTATAAAAGCCAGGACATGGAAGCAACCAAGATGTCCATCAGCAGACAAATGGATAAGAAAGTTGTGGTACATATACACAATGGAATATTACTCAGCCATTAAAAAGAATGCATTTGAATCAGTTCTGATGAGGTGGATGAAACTGGAGTCTGTTATACAGAGTGAAGTAAGTCAGAAAGAAAAACACCAATACAGTATATTAACGCATATATACGGAATTTAGAAAGATGGTAACGATGACCCTATATGTGAGACAGCAAAAGAGACACAAATGTAAAGAACAGACTTTTGGACTCTGTGGGAGAAGGCGAGGGTGGGATGATTTGAGAGAATGGCATTGAAACATGTATATTATCATATGTGAAATAGATTGTCAGTCCAGGTTCGATGCATGAGACAGGGTGCTCAGGGCTGGTGCACTGGGATGACCCTGAGGGATGGGATGGGGAGGGAGGTGGGAGGGGAGTTCAGGATGGGGAACACATGTACACCCATGGCTGATTCATGTCAATGTATGACAAAACCCACTACAATATTGTAAGGTAATTAGCCTCCAAGTAAAGTAATAAATTTGTAAAAAAATAAAATTAAGCCTTATAAAATTTCGACTTGTTCATTGATATATGTAACTATTTTGACCCATATCTGCAGAGCTCTATTTATACAAATAAATAAATCAAGAGCTTCAATCTAGCTTTACTTTATTTTTAACTTCCTAATTTTGTCATCCTCTTGGGAACCAGTCTCAAGTGCTCTCAAATACCCCTTAATTCTCAGGAGTATCATTTTATGTTTCAAGGAAGACCTCAAGTTTTAGCGCTATTAACATTTAACTCCTGAAGGAAAGACTGTCCTAGTAACAGAGGTTTAACAGAGGGTTTCCCATGGAGACAGTTAGTTTATAAGGGCTTGAGTTGAGCAAAATCAAGATTGTTCCAAGGACCAGGACCATGATCATGGCACTGCTCTTGTCCTGGATATAAGATTAACCTATGATTCATTCTCAACTTCTCTGAAATCCCTTCAGTTGTTGTTCAGTTGCTCAGTCATGTCCGACTCTTTGTGACCCCTTGGACTGCAGCACGCCAGGCTTCCCTGTCCTTCACCATCTCCCGGTGCTTGCTCTAACTCATGTCCATTGAGTTGGTGATACCATCCAACCATCTTGTCCTTTATCATTCCCTTCTTCTCCTGCCCTCAATCTTTCCCAGCATCAGGGTCTTTTCTAATGAGTCAGCTCTTCGCATCAGGTGGCCAAAGTATTGAAGCTTCAGCTTCAGCATCAGTCCTTCCAATAGAGCTTAAGCCTATTGTGTCATAGGTCCTTAGAAAGCTACTGCCAGAAAAAATCTTGGAAGTCATCCAGTCTGACATCATTTTATAAAAGTAGAACTCTGAGATAGACATTGATGGGTAAGAGACTAATGTAAGTCAGCATCTCACAGTGAGTTCTCCTTGACCCCATGCAAGTTTGAAGGTCAAATTTCCAGACCTGTGATCTTGTCATCAATAATCACAACTAGCCTGGGTCAGATCAGATCAGTCGCTCAGTCGTGTCCGACTCTTTGCGACCCCATGAATTGCAGCACGCCAGACCTCCCTGTCCATCACCAACTCCCGGAGTTCACTCAGACTCATGTCCATCGAGTCAGTGATGTCATCCAGCCATCTCATCCTCTGTCATCCCCTTCTCCTGCCCCCAATCCCTCCCAGCATCAGAGTCTTTTCCAATGAGTCAACTCTTTGCATGAGGTGGCCAAAGTACTGCAGTTTCAGCTTTAGCATCATTCCTTCCAAAGAAATCCCAGGGCTGATCTCTTTCAGAATGGACTGGTTGGATCTCCTTGCAGTCCAAGGGACTCTCAAGAGTCTTCTCCAACACCACAGTTCAAAAGCATCAATTCTTCGGCACTCAGCCTTCTTCACACTCCAACTCTCACATCCATACATGACCACTGGAAAGACCATAGCCTTGACTAGACGAACCTTTGTTGGCAAAGTAATGTCTCTGCTTTTGAATATGCTATCTAGGTTGGTCATAGCTTTCCTTCCAAGGAGTAAGCGTCTTTTAATTTCATGGCTGCAGTCACCATCTGTCGTGATTTTGGAGCCCAGAAAAATAAAGTCTGACACTGTTTCCACTGTTTCCCCATCTATTTCCCATGAAGTGGTGGGACCGGATGTCATGATCTTCGTTTTCTGAATGTTGAGCTTTAAGCCAACTTTTTCACTCTCCACTTTCACTTTCATCAAGAGGCTTTTGAGTTCCTCTTCACTTTCTGCCATAAGGGTGGTGTCATCTGCATATCTGAGGTTATTGATATTTCTCCTGGCAATCTTGATTCCAGCTTGTGTTTCTTCCAGTCCAGCGTTTCTCATGATGTACTCTGCATATAAGTTAAATAAACAGGGTGACAATATACAGCCTTGACGTACTCCTTTTCGTATTTGGAACCAGTCTGTTGTTTCATGTCCAGTTCTAACTGTTGCTTCCTGACCTGCATACAAATTTCTCAAGGGGCAGGTCAGGTGGTCTGGTATTCCCATCTCTTTCAGAATTGTCCACAGTTTATTGTGCTCCACACAGTCAAAGGCTTTGGCATAGTCAGTAAAACAGAAATAGATGTTTTTCTGGAACTCTCTTGCTTTTTCTATGATCCAGCAGATATTGGCAATTGATCTCTGGTTCCTCTGCCTTTTCTAAAACCGGCTTGAACATCAGGAAGTTCACGGTTCACATATTGCTGAAGCCTGGCTTGGAGAATTTTGAGCATTACTTTACTAGTGTGTGAGATGAGTGCAATTGTGCAGTAGTTTGAGCATTCTTTAGCATTGCCTTTCTTTGAGATTGGAATGAAAACTGACCTTTTCCAGTCCTGTGGCCACTGCTGAGTTTTCCAAATTTGCTGGCCTATTGAGTGCAGCACTTTCACAGCATCATCTTTCAGGATTTGGAATAGCTCAACTGGAATTCCATCACCTCCACTAGCTTTGTTCGTAGTGATGCTTTCTAAGGCCCACTTGACTTCACATTCCAGGATGTCTGGCTCTAGGTCAGTGATCACACCATCGTGATTACTGGGTCGTAAAGATCTTTTTTGTACAGTTCTTCTGTGTATTCTTGTCATCTCTTCTTAATATCTTCTGCTTCTGTTAGGTCCATACCATTTCTGTCCTTTATCGAGCTCATCTTTGCATGAAATGTTCCTTTGGTATCTCTGATTTTCTTGAAGAGATCCCTAGTATTTCCCATTCTGTTGTTTTCCTCTATTTGTTTGCATTGATCGCTGAGGAAGGCTTTCTTATCTCTTCTTGCTATTCTTTGGAACTCTGCATTCAGATGTTTATATCTTTCCTTTTCTCCTTTGCTTTTTGCTTCTCTTCTTTTCACAGCTATTTGTAAGGCCTCCCCAGACAGCCATTTTGCTTTTTTGCATTTCTTTTCCATGGGAATGATCTTGATCACTTTCTCCTGTACAATGTCACGAACCTCATTCCATAGTTCATCAGGCACACTATCTATCCGATCTAGGTCCTTAAATCTATTTCTCACTTCCACTGTATAATCATAAGGGATTTGATTTAGGTCATACCTGAATGGTCTAGTGGTTTTCCCTACTGTCTTCTATTTAAGTCTGAATTTGGCAATAAGGATCTCATGGTCTGAGCCACAGTCAGGGTAGTGCTTTCGTATTAATTTACAAAAGCTTTGGGCTAGAACCCCTTAGTGATCTTGCAAAATAAGAGTTTCATAATCATTATTTTATGAACGAGGAATCAGAGGCATGGATGTTAAAGGATCTATTTGAGTCAACTCAGTCAGTAAAGGGTTGCAATAAGCCATGGCATATGTTCTTTGCATGTGGCACAATCCATCCCACCAGTGACTATTTACCATAAACACTAATTTACCTGAAAAGTCCTTTTTTTGGAATCATGGTTCTGATTATAATCATTATCATTCAATAATTTATTGGACACATTATTGACCAACTAGAATTCATCCTTGAACAACATAGGGGTAAGCAGCACTGACCCTCCCTGCAGTCAAAAATCTGCATATAATTTATAGTTGGCCCTCTGGACTCTCTGCATCCATGGATTCAACCAACTATGGATTGTGTAGTGCTATATATTTATTACTGAAAAAGTCCACATATAAGTGGATCCATGCAGTTTAAACCCACGTTGTTCAAGGGTCAACTGTATATGCTAGGTATAGATATTTATTAGTTTAGATACTCATGTTTTTAAAAATAAACCAAATTTAAACACAGTTGACTCATTATTCATTGGAGTTATGTTCTATAAAATCTCTACAAACACTGAATTAGCAAATATTAAATCATTGCTCCACAGGGGAAATAACAGGGTTAGGTTTCCTGCAAGCCACTGCTCACATTTTCACCAATCAATCAATACCTAACATTTAGTGTTTGCTTCTGTTTGAAGCCATCTTATTTAATATATACTGATTAATTACCATTGAGTTCAGCCAAAAGCGCCATAGTAGTACCTCAATGAAGCTTATGTAACATGTGTATCTTTTCTGTAAGGCATAACACAGCCCCTTAGGAGTCTGAGACAGCACCTCAGCCCTGCACCCAGGGACCATTTTAAACAGCAAAACTATCATCATCACTACCACCACCAACAGCAACCCCCAAAAACAAAAATTCAAAAACTGTGACCCTAAATAGATTCTAAAAAGAATACTTGTTTACAGTATGAATGCTGAAATAAGAAGGCATCGCCTTCTTTGGCCTCAGCTGGGAACATGTACATCAAGTGACCACGTTTCCAACCTTGTGAGCATGCGCACCTCCACAAACGACCCACTGAAGCACCGGGAGTATTAATTTGGGAATTATAAATAGCACATGGGTGAATTTGGGAATACAGAATCCTTGAATACCGAGGATCAAATGCCATTCAACTATGCATTACATTTCCCATAATTATTAAATTAAATAATAAATTCAAATAAAAAAACAATAAAAATAAATTCAAAATAAAATTCTATGGAATAATCATTTGTTTAAATTAAATCTGATTCCGTCCTTAGGGAACTTGCAGTCTAATCTGAAAGGTAGATAGCACCCTCATGCCTTTTCCTTCATACAAATTATATTTTAAAATCATATTTTCAAGTTTGTTTATAAGTTTACTGGGTTTCCTTGATAACTTATAAACAAACTTTAAAAATATGGCTTTAAGATATAGTTTGTATGAAGGCAAAGGCATGAGGGAGTACAGCTCATGGGGCCCTTTTACCCTGGGTGCTCAGCATTAACTGAAGTTTTGCCTCCAAACAGGGCACGGGAAGTTACCACTAGGAATGTCATTGCAGGAAACACCTGGAGACTCTGCTTTCCCACTCCTCTCTCTCCTTACCACAGAAAGAGGAAAGGAGCGTTGCACAGCTCCTCCTGAAGGAGAACTGTCTGAGGCGCTTGAACACACACACACGCCAAGGCCCCTGAAATGAGTTCGCCCTGTGTCTCACCTTCACTGACGCCCATAAACACCACTCTCATAAGCGTTCACTCGGGCCACGCACAGGAGAGGCATGGAACGATGTGAAATTCAGTGTTTATACCTATCAAGTAAGAGGGGGCCAAAATGGATTTCTGTACAGGTCATAAGTACTAATCATGAGGTAAAATTGGTTCAAGGGTATTTTAAGAAATATGTCACATCTTCATCACAGAAGCTGATTAATACCTGTTAGAGTTGGAAAATGGGCTTTAGAAATATTTTATTCCAGTCACCTCATCTTACAGAGACAGGAGCTGAAGCACATTTGCTCAAGGTTATAGAGATACTTACTGACAGGGTCTGGATAAAATAGATCAGTTTTAGATGACAAATTCACTGGAAAGAAGATATATATTTATGTGTCCTAGATGTCATACATTTTTGGTGCTTTATAAAAGTTGAACTGTTATACCACACACACACGCATATATACACACACATATATATACATGTATATAGTATGGGTAAATGTCAAATGAGTGCATTTTTAAGACTGGATGCATTTTTTAAGTGTTTAACTGCTGATTCATCCCTTACTAATAAGCAAACTGATACATTCTGTCCACACACACACACATCTACCTGATGAGAAAGTTTTAATTCAAGCAAAGATCCCTTTATTTATCTAATCTGACTGCTGTAGGCCATGCGACTTAATATTGTATCCTGCTCAGCTGCTCAGCCCAGTCTGACTCTTTTGCGACCCCATGGACTATAGCTCACAGTTCAGTTCAGTTCAGTTCAGTCGTTCAGTCGTGTCCGACTCTTTGCGACCCATGAATCGCAGCACGCCAGGCCTCCCTGTCCATCACCAACTCCCGGAGTTCACTCAGACTCACGTCCATCGAGTCAGTGATGCCATCCAGCCATCTCATCCTCTGTGGTCCCCTTCTCCTCCTGCCCCCAACCCCTCCCAGCATCAGAGTCCTTTCCAATGAGTCAGCTCTTCGCATGAGGTGGCCAAAGTACAAGGCTCCTTTATCCACGTAATTTTCCAGGCAAGAATACTGGAGCAGGTTGCCATGCCCTCCTTCAGAGGATCTTCCCGACCCAGAGATGCTGGTTCTATCTCCTGTGTCTTCTGCATTGGCAGGCATGTTCTTTACCACTAGTGCCACATGGGAAGCATGCTTCCTCAAAATGAACTTTGAGCATGGAACTTATAATACACAAAAAGTTTAAAAACTTAAACTGTCTAGTCATCTATATTGGCTTTTATCCTTAATAAAAGTATTTATATTCTTCACGGACTGCTTATAGATCAAAACTGTTCAATTTAAGAAATAAGCAGCTTAAAATACTTTAAACATGACAATAAATAAATAATTAACCCCTCATAAGCAAATAACAAGAGAAACTGAGAAAAACATTTGGAATAAAACTTAAATGATTAATAGCCCTAGTATAAAAATAACTTCTAGATATGGGACAGGAGAACACATATAGAAAAGTGGGCCAGATAGACAAACAAAAAAGAAATACAAATGACTATTAACCATATGAAAATATAGTCAAGCTACCAATAAGAGAGAATCAAAATTAAAACTACAATGAGAAACCATTTTCACCTACCAGACTGGCAAAATTTTAGTGGTGAGAGGTAGGGAAATAGGCATTTTTTAAAATCATTGGTGGCAAGGCAAAATGATAAAACCCCTATGAGAGAAAATTTGACGCTGTCTTCCAAAACTATATATGCATTTACCCTGGGACCAGCGATCTCATTTCTAAGATCCCTTCCAAAGTACCATGGGAAAAAAAAAATACAACAAAATGTCATGTTTACAAAGCTTTTCATGACGGCCTTGTTTGCAAAAGACCAGAAACTACTAATTTCCCAGGGTCGTCACAACGAATTCCCACAAAGTGGGACAGTTGGCTTCAAACAACAGAAACTTACTATGTTATAGTTCTGAAGGCTAGAAACCTGAATTCAAGGTGTTGCCAGGGCCATTGGTTCCTTTGAAAACACAAGAGCAATCCTTTCTTGCTTCTTTTAGCCTCTGGTCTTTGACAACAATCATGGTTTTCCCTGGCTAGAGATATGTCAAGCCAATCTTTTCCTCTTTATCTCATGACCATCTTCTTTCTGTGTGTCTCTCTCCTCCTCTTGTAAGAACACCAGTCATACTGGATTAGAGTCCATGTAATAGATGAGCATGACCTCATCTTAATTTGATTACATCGGCAAAGACTCTATTTCTAAATAAGGAAGGTCCCATTCATGGGTATGAGGGGTTAGGACTCAAAAATATCCTTTTTTGTGTGTGAGGGCACAATTCAACTCATAATAATAATAATGAATAGATTGCATAAACTATGGTGCATGAACACAATGGGAATCTGTATACCTCTAGTAAGAATGATTAATATAGCTACATACTACTATGAAATAGTATCTAGAATATATTAAGTAAAAATAGCAAAGTGAAAAAAAAGTGTGGATTTTATTCTACTATTTAACTATGCCAGGATATGCTTATTTGTTTAAATCACAAAGTAATAATCACCATAATAAAAGAATTATGAGGGAATAATATGAAAGAGACAGAAAGATGTTAAACTTCCATGGATATCAGTTGCTTTTGTGGATTTGATTTTGGAACTATGTAAATATTTTATACATTTAAAAAACAAAATTGAAAAAGAAAATAAAGGCTAAACATCAAGAGCGAAATGAAATAAATGAATTTGTCTTTCCAGTTGGTGGAAGTGACTTAGGAACTATTCCAAATAAAACACAATAATTTGAAAGTACATCCCTTAGCACAAAGAGAAGTGTCGAAAAATCTTAAACCATTTTTCAGCAATCATATTGTTGATGGTAGTATTAAGCCTGTTAGGTGTGTCATATATATAATAAATAAACTGAGTGATCATGTGGATGTTATTGAAAACCAGAAGGTCTGGGAGAAAGGCAATAAGAATAAGGCTAAATAAAAATGTGGTGTGAGGACAGTATTATAGTATTTAAAAGAGGGGCTTTTCTTTTCTTTTAGAGACACTGATGTATATACAGATGAAATAATATACTATCTGGTATTTATTTCAAAAAACTCAGGAAGGTGGAAAGGGAAATGAGTGGGGGTATAAAAGAAACAAACTATTAGTAGATAATGCTTGAAATGGGTTGTGGTTACATGAAGAATTAATTATACCATTGTCTCTACTTTTTTTACATGTTTGAAATTTTCCATATTTTCCTACATGGATTGTATTTATTATATACATAAACATAAGCATGTATTTTAATGAATATATGTATGTTGATCCACATTCTAAGTATTTATAAATTCATATATATATATATATACACACACACACACACACAAGTAAATATGCCTAGTAAGACCAATAAAAATGTATAGATTTTTGATTAACCCAGTTGCCCTATCATTCAATTTATTGGCATTGAATTAGTGTTGCCTTTTGTGTAATTATCCCCTTTCCTGTGGGCAGCAATATCAATCATAGTCATCAAACAAAGCACACTCACCTTCCCTTTGGAACACTTACCTACACATATGGGAATTCCATAGGAAAACAATAGAAATTCCAGCAATTCCCAGTTTTCTAGTTAACGTCTCAGCCCCAACCACTCCAGATTTCCTGAGGCCCAACGTGATGTAGATGCGGAAATCACAGTACTGAGTGGATGGTGGGTGTTCTCTTGCTGAATTTGTGCAACAAGTTTGAAATGTGTCACCAGTGACACCAATTTCTTTCCCAGGCAACGCCAGATGCCTCGTAGGTTTGATCTAATTAGATGTTGTATCTTTTTACGTTAATCTTTTACTCACCAAATTAGTTTTCACATCAGTGCTAAAGTTCAACCACGCTAAAGCGTGACGATGAATCAGATAAATCACCCCTTCTGCCCTCGGAAGGAATGAGTAAAGATCTGGAGAAGGAACCTGGGTAGGGGGTGACTCTGGTGAAAGCCCTTCTGTGGCAGACATCAGCCAGAAATATAGAGGCTCCACTCTAAACCTTCTGTGAACTTCTCACCTCTTCTCTTCAGTGCCAACATGTCAGCTATTACCGTGTCTCCTTTCTCACCTTCAAATCACACTCTTATTTTTAGATATATGTATGTTTATTATGCACATGCATGTGTATTCATGTTAGGGGCTAGGTGTTGATGAACTTTAGCAGAATGGTACATTTGTTTTGCCTTGACCCGTATAAAGGATAAATCTCTGACTGTTGTTCTCTGTCTTCCATGGGCTTTCCCATTCTGGTTTGGTGTCCTATCCTAGGTTTCCCCTGGAGCTTCAGAATAGGGCTTTTGGGAGAAAACGAAAAGCTTCCATCATTATGGCTGCCTCCCTTTGAGCCTGTTAGTATTTACTGCTCTCTCTAGTAGTGTTAATACTAAGAACAGTTTACTTTTCAGTATTCCATTAAAAATAAAAGAATGGTGAACATGAAAAAGAAAAAAAGAACAGTTTCTTCTTCTAGTGAGTCTGGGATGCTGTTTTACTGCCAGGATCTTCACCAGGAGAGTCTCTGGACCATAGCTTAGAAGGCCAACAGAATGTACTAGAAAGCAAAAGTAGGTTGTTGGAGTCAGGAACAAGCCGTTAGGTTTTAAACTTAAAAGAAGTGTTTTGTATTTTACACATACTTGCAACAGTTTAAATTTTTTGTAGTTAAAGTTTTAAAATCTTGGATTTGGTTACTATAGCACTGATTTGAGCTTATCCCACGTCTAATTGCATGAAACAGATTCGGCCAAAAACCTCTCTATAAAACTCATATAAAACGGAATGGTTATTAGATACATATATTTTCTATTAAAGCTAAGGCATGCCCCAAGTAAATTTGCTAGAAGAACTACATAGAACAAATGAGAAATTTGAAAGCAGAGCATTGACATCATGGATATTTTCTGGCTATACACTTTAGGACTTAATTCAATAAAATATTATTCATAATATGAGGTTTCAATGTTAGGATCCCTAGAAAATACAAAATTGAGAAAAGATTATTCTGGGAAAAGGTCTTTGTCACTTGTCCAAATTCATTTTGACTCTTGTTATTCTTTGCAATTGACAAAACTAGCCACGGTCAGCTTTTAGAAGTATCTGGTTTGTTTTCCAGTTACAAATGGAGTCATCCTAATAAGTCATGAGCACCATATACAGTTCCCAGTAGTGTAAAAATGTTAGGTTCTTGGTTACAGTGTAAAATAATCCATAGTTTAACTGAGTACTAATTGTGAGATTATAGCTGTTCAATTGTAGTGAGATAGATAAACATCTAGACATTTCAGATTAAAATATTAGAAAGTGGTTCTTTCTCTACTTGTGTAACCATCAGAAAAAAAGAAGGTATTATCCTAGAATATTTTGCAAGCTGTCTAGAAATGAAAATGAAGACATAAAGATGTATTTACTAAAGATGATAGATATGAAAAAAATAGAAGAGCCCTCAAGCATGATTTTGTTTGAACATATGTCTCTTAAGGTCACTTTTCACATGAATATCCTACAATTCTGAGATAATTAACTCTTGAGTAGGAAGAAATAAATTTAATAAAGAAAATCCACCAGATTTTATCCTTGATTCTACCTGTAACTCGTCCCATTACAGTTAATAACAAAATAACAATTCAGGCTTGAACGTTGGGTTTACTTTGACCCATCTTTTCCATTATCCAGTCATCTTGTTGGATACTGGTTACTACCGACTCCACTGCCACGGTGTCATTCATATCCACTCCATCTTTTCTAGGTTTACAATCAAAGTCCTAGTCCAGGTGTTCACGGCCTCTCACCCAGCCTTTTGAAGCAGCCTGTGATTGTGCTATTTAATTTTTCCCTCTTGTCCCTACACATTGCTCCTCAGTTAATATTCCTATAAAATGGTTTCGATCTTGCCATGCATGTGACCTAAATAACTGATGGTTTTAGCAGTGTCCAAACTCCAGAGCCCAGTAAACTAGGCTGCCTGCAATATGACCACTGCCTTGGACAGCTTCCTTTACATGTCTTTAATACATTCTGTCTTTCGGGCACATTAGAGTAACATTCCATCCAAAGAAGACATACTGTACAGTCCCATCTCTGAATCCCAAGTCTTATGCTTTTGGTTTCTTTGAAGCAGCAACTGAAATTCTTAAAAACCATTCTCACCCCTTATCTCATCATCCTAATAGGTAGCACTGGTTAATATAATCATGTTGCTTGCTTGTTTAGATCATCTGTGCTGCTCAGAATCTTTCTAAACTTATGTCCAGACAACTATTTTGACTTGACCTGGTACTCGTGATGAAATTACTTGCCTCCTATCACTTAATACTCTAATGGAATTTTGATTTAAAATAGGTGGTGGACGTAGACTAGAAATCATTGTGCTTGGGAGGAAGGAAAGAAATTAAAGTCGAAGACATTTTTCCAGCTTACAGAGAACTGAATCTGCTTCTTATACAGCAGCAAGAATCTATGTGGACATAAGCATAATCAAATCTAACACGTAAAATGTAGAACAAGAAAGATGAATTATACTCTGATCAGAGAGAAGAAGAAGAAGAAATGTTGACCTGTTTGAATATTCTTGCACAACTTTCTTTGGTAGCTCAATATGTTCTGGGAAAGAACCCTGATGATGAATCCAGAAACCAAGGTTCTGGTTCTAGGTCTGTAACTGAGTTAATATGGGACTTCCAGAACACTTTCTCTGTGTACTTTGTCTTTTTATGAAACAGATGGACCAGTTCTCTGAGTCCCTATCACCCTGATCAACTGTATTAGAATTCATGGAGTCTATAAAAACTGCATCTCCCTTTTATACAAACACAATGAATACTGTGTAAGACAAAAAAGAATGGTTACATTCTTTCTGTTTGTGTTAAAATATCTGATAGGAATTCTCCTTGATCTCTCTTTCATAATACTGAGCTTCAGCAACCATCAAATGCTTGAGTTATTATGGAATTGAACAGCAGATTGACAGTTTCTTCCCACGCCCTCCCTCCCCTTTCTCAGGCCAATCACAATCTTATTCTACCCTTAGTCATGAGGAGCACAACCCTCTTAAACACCAGTGTATCTGACAAGGAAAATGGTTTTAGCTTGCAGTCTCTAAAATCTAATGTTGCTTAGGTGCAATATTCACCACATATTTTAGCAAATGGGAGATAATTCAAGAGGCAGATTTTTCTCAGAAACAGAATTTATGTGCCTTAAAACCAATGGATTTGATAATACCTTTAGTCAAAGGAAGCTTAAAACATTGGGTTCCCAGCAAGCTATTATTACTTACTCTGTTTCCATTTTGCTCTCAAGAGTCTAATTGATATAATTGGTATAAGAGGAAAACAACAGGAATACTTAGGACTGAAACCATTCACTCAACAGTGGAGGTACCTGTGGCGGATTCGTTTTGATGTTTGACAAAAATAATACAGTGTTTGAGGTTTAAAAATAAAATAAAATTAAAAAAAAATAATAATTTCACTTAGCAAACCCCTTGCACTTTCCACAGTAGCAGTATGTATTCTTATTGTCATTAACAGTACCTTTCATCCACTGATTTCCCAGAAGTGTTAATGACACACTCTGTAAGTAATTGCTACACTTATCTAATTTTCTTTCAGGTAATGCAGCATGTTTGTCAGTTTAACTGAATAGGCTCATGAATAACTTTATTTTCTCCCATCTTCTAAAATGTGAAAAGGAGAAGAATAAAACATCTATCTGTGGACATCCTAATTATCAAGTGATTCCTAAACCACTGACGGGTAATTGCTCCCTAGCTTCAGTGTTTGCACTTTGGGGCAGGTTTGAATCTCTTTTCTGAAGATGTTGTTGACTCCACCTGTAGGTATGCTGTGACTCAGCTCCTACAGGGGATGTTCTGTGCTCTGTTTAGGTAAAAACATTCAGGTTCCTTAATTTCCAAAAAGAACAACAACACTGCTGCTTTACTGTTTGGAGGATGCATGTTTCTTTACAATTAATAATAAAACTTGAAATAGAAGCCTTCAGTCATTCTCCAGAGAACTCCCGTCAAATGTGAATTTCAGATTAATGATATTCAAGAGACATCCTTAAAGCAGTACTTATGCCAAGTTTTCTCTTTCTAGCAAGTTATAATCAGGAATGCACTTGGACTACATTAGCTTAATTCCCTTCCCAACTGCCTCCAGTGCCAATAGACCAGCTGTCTCCTTCAAAGGTTGCTCCCACTGTGTGGGGTACCACCAGCACGTCAGATTCCACTGTTGCTTCTAGTGGTGACTACTACCTCCTTCTGGGTATCACTAGTTCCTACTGGGTACCACCCACTCCCTAGGGCAGCACTGCCGATGCCACCATTGAAAATGCCAATACAGCGAAGTATAACACCAAATGGCACTCTGTGCTCTGGAATCTACTAGGTGCCAAAAAGTTTCCTGGAGCATCATGAAAATGGTATTCTGATGGGTATCTCCCACTCATTTGCCAGACATTTTTCAAATTCAACAGTAAATTCCATGTGAGCTCAAACATGCCGCATTGTCATTTTAAATGTAAACTACCTCATCTCCTTAGAAGCAGGAGAACAATATTATAAATTCAAATATAGGTAAATATCCATGATATATTTTTTTTTTCATTTGCAGGAGAAATGCAGGAGAGGCTGTGATCAGAGTCAAAATAAACAGATTCTCATGTGTGTTATTTGAGAGTATAAAAGTATAATTTCCAGAAAGTTGAATAAATGACTCTCCTATAAATATACATGTGAAAATATACATTTTCTACACATGTGAAAAACTTAATAATGAAGAATCTAGTAAGATGGCAAAGCTAATTCCAAAGATATTTGAGGAACTGGATATTCATAACATGTTTTTAAAAACAAAAAGAAAGAAAGGAAATTGGGAGGAAGTGGGGGAAGGAGAGAAAGAAACATGAAGGGATGGGAAGGAGGAAAGGAGAGAAGGAGGCAAGGAGGGGAGGAGGGAGGGAAGAAGGAAGGAAGGAAGATTGTTGGGTTAAATAAAAACTACTAGGGTGCTATAGGGCAAAGGCAATCTACTTTGAGGTTATCTTTCTTATTGGACATAAATATATAATTAACATGTTTTGGGGCCAAATTAAATAGCAAATAATGAGTTGAACATAAGAGCATACTTCTAGAGAATTAAATACTCACCTGGTAAACTTGTTCAACAAGATCTTAGTAACAAAGGATATGTCTCCCTCATTTTTTACTTAGTTTTAGATTTTAGATAATATTTATTTCAAGTCTCTGATTTTGGTCATAATAAGTGGCAAAGAGTATTCTTGATTACACTAAAAACCAAAAAGGCTGGCCTCATATTTTGGCTATTACCATATGCAGAACAAGAAGAGTTAATTACTCCTGTGAGCCTCCTTGAATGTACTCTTGAAGTTGCAGGTATTTGGTATCAAGCAACTATTGGAGCCAAAGGATTAACTTCCTCCTGGACATTTTTATAAAGAAGCTCAGATTTAACTTTCAAACACTTCTAATCATTTGCTCTTCTACCCAAGGAGAGGAAATCAAACCCAAGAAACTTCTCATCTGCTTCTCTTTCCTCAAAGTTCCTAAATGAAGCCAAGGTCCCTGGCCTGGCAGGAAGTGACCTTCCTCATTCCCTGTGAACTGGAACCCAGTGAGCCAGGTACCAGGCCTGTTCTCTGTAGAGGATTTTGCAGGCATTAACTTCATAAAGAAAGGCAACCCTTGTCTCTTAATGGGGAGGCTCTCATAGCTGATTAAATGAGTACTCCTCTCTAATATGACACACCAGCTACAGCACTTGCACAATCATTTTGTCTGCTTAAATCCTGGTAAATAGGAGAACAGATTCTTACGGAACCTGAAAGTAAATATATTGACGTGAAAAGTAATGAAGCCCAGTATTTGTTCCAGAATTCTGAGATATCAGTGAGAATCAGATAGGACTTTTTAAAAAAATGTTTCATTTCAGTTACAAATCATAGTCGACTAAATTGAGGATTCGAATTGTGGTGCTGGAGAAGATTCTTGAGAGTCCCTTGGACAGCAAGGAGATCAAATCAGTCAATCCTAAAGGAAATCATCCATAAATATTCATTGGAAGGACTGATGCTTAAGCTGAAGCTCCAATACTTTGGCCACATGATGCAAAGAGTTGACTCATTGGAAAAGACCCTGAAGTTGTGAAAGATTGAGGAAAGTGGGGAAGGTGGTGACAAAAGATGAGATGAGCGAATGGTATCAAGGACTCAATGGACACAAGTCTGAGCAAACTCAGGAGCTAGGGAAGGACCAGGAAACCAGTGCTACGGTGCATGGGGTTGCAAAGAGTTGGACACGGCTTAGCGACTGAGTAACAACAAATTAAGGGTTAGCAATAAAATAAATAAGAAAGCAAGATGCTTTCTTATATACTAACCAGAAAATAGAACATTAAAACAATAACAATAATTTTTAAGGAAACAATCACAGTTAATTTTTTTCATCAGTTTGATGTAAGTCATTCTTATTTTGCTAGATCTTAGGTCAGCCCTGTTTTAACAGAATCATTTCTTTTGATTAAAAAGGCCCAATTTGCTGGGATTCTCAGAAAGCCATCTTAAAGATATCCCAGCTATCAGCTTTAAGTCTATACCCACACTTTTTATAAAAATACCAATAGTTAGGGATATCAGGTAGAGTCCTTTTCACAGGGCTCTGGGAGGGCTCTCTATTTGGCTGAAAAACAAATTCTAGCTTGAAACTTATAGCAGACCCTTCAGACAAGCATCAGTGAAAAAGCAGAAACCACTTGTGATAAGGCTAAAGAGTAACAGTTAGTCTATTGTAGTAACTAATAATAACAAAATGGAAGAAAATAAAATTCTCGACTTGGCTGCAAAGCACAGCTTTCTGATTGGGACCTAAGCAATGAAACAGACAGTGATAGGGTACCGAGGGCCTCCAATTCAATTCTGCAGGGTGTACGATCTTTTGAACATTTATATTAGCAATATGTTATCTACAAAATCAATGACACGGAAGGCCAAACTTCTCTTTTGATTTATAGCTCTCGCCGTCCGGTTCTTACAATAGTGTTGATCTAATTAACAAATATTGAGCCTCCCAAATTAATAATTATTCTCATCTCTCTTTTTATAAGTGAAACGACAATGTCTTATAATTTTCCAGGGCCTGGAAAATCAAAGACAGGGTGGAGAAATAACAAAGGCAATTTTAATTTCAAAAGATATTTGAGAACTTAACTTTTCCAAACTTAGGATCTGATTTAGGAAAGCAAAATCAAAACAATTTTGAAGGGATATTTGGTTACTTGGTTACAGTAGAAGGATGGGTACCTGATAACAACAAATGGTTGTAGCTTAATGACCTGTTAAAATGACAGGATGGTATTTTAAAATACACATGGAAAAAGTAACACAATCATAAATAATTCTTTCAGAATTTATAAGCTTCAGTTATTTATCTTTTTAATAATTAGGACGGTAAGGCCAGCAGAAAAGTAAAAATTTTCTCTTGAGAATCATCATTTCTATGCTGCTGCTGCTGCTGCTGTGTTGCTTCAGTCGTGTCCGACTCTGTGTGACCCCAGAGACGGCAGCCCACCAGGCTCCCCTGTCCCTGGGATTCTCCAGGCAAGAACACTGGAGTGGGTTGCCATTTCCTTCTCCAATGCATGAAAGTGAAAAGTGAAAGTGAAGTCGCTTAGTCGTGTCCGACTCTAGTGACCCCATGGACTACAGCCCACCAGGCTCCTCCGTCCATGGGATTTTCTAGGCAAGAGTACTGGAGTGGGGTGCCATTGCCTTCTCCGGTCATCTCTATAATATGGGCTGATTACACAGTATTCAAGTATGGCTCTGCCATCCCTTAATAAGAAAAGACCAAATACGTCTCATTTTAACAAGAAGAAAACCTAATCTATTTTTAATCAAAATATTGTTTGACAGTAAACGATTCACAAGCTTCTTAAAACATGATTTAATGGAAGAGCCTATCAAAACAGAGTCAGATAGAAGAGAAGTGCTGAGGCTAACCACACCTTTTCACAGCCTTATGTGTTAAAGTGATGATTTGCAAACTCTGCATAAACACAGGCAGAAGTGGCAGCTACCTTCTCTTCCCTCTTACCTCCTCCTCCTCTCTTAAAAGATCTCCTTGATGACATAGTGGGTCTTTGAAAGGTAAGTAAATTTCTCCAGGAGCCAGATAGGTCCAGGGTCCAGTTTTACAATGAAGAAATTTCTCCAAGGTCGAGGGCTTCATAATCCCTGCAGATGTAAACAGACAGCTCCAGAATTAGCCTAGGTGTTAATCTCATGATGTAACCCCTGTCTCTTGAGGAGATAAGTTATATTATTCTTTCAGAAGGGCACAGTTAAAGTGATTGCCTTCCTCAGTTCCCAGTGAACTTTGAATCTGCTCTGCTGTATAAACTGTGTGAAATTTTATAGTGCCTTGATCATCTCTTAAGGGCTATGTACTCTGTTATACTTAACAATAAATCAGGTTTCTTTCTTTCTTTCCAAAGTAGTGTGGAGAGGTCTTTATTGGCAGTATTTTATGTACTTTCCTAACATTCTACACATTCAACTTTTATTCTTCTGTTCTTGGATGTTATGGGTCAGCTTCATATTTTATTCTAACACAAATTTGCTCTCTTTTCCCCTTAATAAACAAAACAAAACAAAAAAAACCTTCATTACCTTACACATGCAGCTGATGGCCTTTACCATCATTATTTCTTGAATAACCTTATGCACTAAGGATACTTAATATACTTATATAAAATCCTAATATAAAATATATATATATAAGCATACTTCAGTGGTAAAGAATGTGGCTGCCAATGCTTGCCAATGTAAAAGATGTGAATTCTGTCCTTAGGTCAGGAAGATCCCTTGGAGTAGGAAGTGGCAACCCACTCTGGTATTCTCGCCTGGAAGATCCCATGAACAAAGAAGCCTAGTGGGCTATAGTCCCTAGGGTCACAAAGAGTCAGACACAACTTAGCTACTAAACAACAACAAAATACATTTAAAAACATATATTATGTATAATCATATATAAAAATTGAAGAAAAGCATTTGTGTGTGCGTATATATATATATAATTAAGCTGGATCCTGAGGCATCATATCAAGCTTACCCATTAAATAATTAATAATGATACAACTTTACTATTGTTATAGGAACATTAGATAAAAATTTAAAAAACATAAAATAGAAAAAAGTTTTAAGGGAAGAAATATTTGTTAGACGTATGTATGTGTCCTTGTGTGTGTGTGTGTTAGTTGCTCAGTCATGTTCGAGGTGAAGTGGGGAAGCAGTTAAAAGGATAACCAGGGCTCAGAGGAGAGAGTAATCATTTTTAAGAGATTACTTTTCCCTTTTAAACAATTACGAGTTTTCAAGAGCTATTTCTTTAATACAGCAAGTGTTGAGATTGTAAATAAAAGACTAATAAATACAGTAATGTTTCAAAGATGAACAGCGGTTAACGCTTGTATCTGAGTAAGATTTTGAAGTGCTGGACTCCAGCAGTGCTCTGCAGGGAATAGAAAGAGCTAGTGAGGAGGAGAGGACCAAACTGAGCTCCCTGGCGCTGGCCAGGAGCAGCAGGCCAGGACGGTGGCGTCAGTGGGGATGGGCTGGTGTCGGCCCATCCATCAGCCCAGTCCCTGGGAGGGGAGACATCAGAAAAACCACAGCAGACATTACCCTCTTTTGCTCAGCAGATATAAAATAGAGAGCCCGCTGTGTTGGGGGCTTTCATGATGATAAAGACAACTTAAATTCTGTGGCTACAGACTTTTCAGCTGTACTATGTGTGAAACTGACAGCAGACTGTGGTTAAAAATGGCGTTAGTAATAATGGTGGGAGAAAGAGAAAATAATATTTAGCATCTATTATTCAATAACTGGAGAAAGCAATGGCACCCCACTCCAGTCCTCTTGCCTGGAAAATCCCACGGACGGAGGAGCCTAGTAGGCTGCAGTCCATGGGGTCGCGAAGAGTCGGACACGACTGAGCAACTTCACTTTCACTTTTCACTTTCGTGCATTGGAGAAGGAAATGGCAGCCCACTCCAGTGTTCTTGCCTGGAGAATCCCAAGGACAGGGGAGCCTGGTGGGCTGCCATCTATGGGGTCACACAGAGTCGGACACGACTGAGGCGACTTAGCAGCAGCAGCAGCAGCAGCAGTATTCAATAACTAGGTAGCCGGGATATATCAAAACTGAAGAGAGCTATATCCCCTCACCCCTGCCTCTGAGGTAACTAGGGAAGAAAGCCAGTGCTGGTCCTCATTGGAAGTGTGTTGGTCGCTCACGCATGTCCCACTCTTTGTGACCCTATGGACTGTAGCCCACCAGACTCTTCTGTCCACTCGGGAAGCCCTGATCTTCACTGGAGGCTCACTCCAAAGGAGAGCGATGGCTTGACCAAGGTGGGAGCGAAAAGGCATCCTTGGCTGCTTCTGAGATCCTGTGTAAGGAGCTGCCACACAACACAAAGAAGCAAGGTGACCTTTCAACCTTCCATGTCCACATAGAAAGACTAGAGCATCCATGCCATGGGTACAGAACAATTGCTTTTGCAGAACGAAGGCTCAGAGGAACTCTCTCTGCCTCTACATGTTGATCCACATCATGCTTGATATTTCAATAAGGTTAATAAATAATAATAACTGATATTTATTAAACACTGCATTCCAGGAATGGTGTTAAGAAATTTACTGAAAGTTTTTATTTTTAATTTTCAATATAATTTTTGAAGTGGGCACTTGATCATTAATTTTAGAGTTATCAAGGCTCAGGCAATTTGTTTGCGGACACAGAGCCAAGTCAAAGTCAGAGTGAGAATCCAACTGCTGGTATTAAATATGCTTAACTTTGAAGTCCATGTATTGTACATGGCATTTTCAATGTTTTGTTAAATGAACTTCCCAAAGTAACTCTAGTTATTATTTTTCCTCTATTTAAGATATTCCCAAGAAGGAAAGGAAGGTTGTAAGAGAGAGTGTTAAAGGTCCCATGTGGTCCCAACAGTACTGTTGCTGCTGCTGCTAAGTCGCTTCAGTCGTGTCTGACTCTGTGCGACCCCATAGACAGCAGCCCACCAGGCTCCCCTGTCCCTGGGATTCTCAAGGCAAGAACACTGGAGTGGGTTGCCATATCCTTCTCCAATGCATGAAGGTGAAAAGTGAAAGTGAAGTCGCTCAGTCGTGTCAGACTCTTCGCGACCCCATGGACTGCAGCCTACCAGACTCCTCCGTCCGTGGGATTTTCCAGGCAAGAGGGCTGGAGTGGGTTGCCATTGCCTTCTCCTGCATAACACTAAATATCTGGGGACCTTTAAGAGCATTTTGAGGGATGGTAAGTACTGGCTATGGTATTTCTATACCTGAGAACAGGTATTCACTTCACACAGAAGTGAAGATCATTTATGTAACCCTTCATACAACTTGGGTGTTTAGTCAGCTATTTATTGACTGCATGACTGACTCAGGTTTATGTGGCAGAGTTAAAAGTTATTAAGATGACAGCTAGAGCTACACATTCTCTTTATGAGGCAACGGGGTGTTTTTTAGAAGGGGACACCTTAATAAGGTATTTGGGACAAAATTCGGGTCATTAAGAAACCAAGAGGGAGACCTAAACACTGCTGTGTTATAAATAACCAGGATTTGGAAGTACAAAGAAACAGAGAAGAAAACGACATAAGAGTTAAAAGAGCGAGAATACACAAATAACGTGGGATAAAGCTGAAGGATTTCTGAAGACAGGAAGATCCCGTTTTCGGTTACTTTGGTATGTGGGTCTGAACACCAGTGCCTGCACTTTTCTCCCAAACTTTCAGTCAAGTCTGCCACCTCTCCTTTGTTGTGCTTGTGTTTGTGCACATGTGCAAGAGTGTGTGTGTGTGTGCCCTAACAAAAGACTAGGGTACTATAGTGAGATACTCCATAAAATATATTGTCTCAGTGGAAGCAAGAACTCGGCACCAATGATGCTGAGAGGCTCGATAGTGGAACAGAATGAAAATCCATCTACCTCATCTTTCGAGTCAGGGTGGCTCCAGCTAATAAAGTCCCAAACAATTCATAGCAGAGCTGGTAGGCCAAACCAGAAAGCAGCAATGTTGAATGATAATTTATGAGTAAAGGAAAAGATAGCTGGAAGAAATACAACAGATTTTTATGAGAATAAAATTTATCTTGTAACCTCATCAGTATCTTTAACCAATATTTAACCAAAAGTATATTAGTCCTGAAGCTGAGCAGACTTCTATGACTGCATGGATATACTGATGAAGATCACTGGGCTATCAGCAGCACAGCACAACCAAACTGTACGTTTTGTATTCTACATGAGCATGTAAACACCTTTGATCGGTAGTTGGTTAGCAGTTTTTAAGAGAATAGGAAAGTAAGAGCAGTGATGAGGCCATTTTGGCCCTGGTTTCACTGACATTTGACCTTATTCTAGGGTCACAACCTGGCCTGCTTCTACCAGTCACTCACTGGAATAAACGCAGGTTGGAAAATTCCATGAAAGCTGGCAACACCCTGAAAAACATCTCTCACTGTATAGACTGGCAGTTCTATTAGAGGTATAGTCAGGGCGATGTGAACAGCACAGCTGTGTTGTTTGGAGAGCCATACACAACTCCAATAATACAATCTGGCACACGATATGGGGCCACTTTTACTGTGTTCCCTAACCTTCAGAAATCACTGTGCTCAGTACTCTATAAAGTTGGCCACTTATCATCAAGGATCACTTGCTGGTTCCATTACCCAACACATCTCACATGAAGAAGGGTCTCTTTTGCATTATAATGGACTTTTTCACAATAGGAAGGTGAGAAGAAGTTACTTGATTTGATCAGCGTAAAACCTAACAAATACCGTATATACTCTCAGATGTTTTATATTTGAGTATGTTTTCATTTATCTTAAAAAAAATGTTATTAGAGTATAGTGATGTGTTTAATATTTCATGCTAGAGGAATAACATTTCATTATCTAGAATATAATTGTTCTTTACATCTGGTCCCATCACTTCATGGCAAATAGATAGGGAGACAGTGGAAACAGTGACAGACTTTGTTTTGGGGGGCTCCAAATCACTGTGGATGGTGACTGCAGCCATGAAATGAAAAGACACTTGCTCCTTGGAAGAAAGTTATGACCAACCTAGACAGCATATTAAAAAGCAGAGGTATTACTTTGCCAACAAATGTCTGTCTAGTCAAAGCTATGGTTTTTCCAGTAGTCATTTATGGGTGTGAGAGTTGGACTATAAAGAAAGCTGAGTGCTGAAGAATAGATGCTTTTGAACTGTGGCGTTGTAGAAGATTCTTGAGGATCCCTTGGACTGCAAGGAGATCCAACCAGTCCATCCTAAAGGAAGTCAGTCCTGAATATTAACTGGAAGGAGTGATGCTAAAGATGAAAATCCAATACTTTGGCCACCTGATGGGAAGAACCAACTCCTGGGAAAAGACCCTGATTCTGGGAAAGGCTGAAGGCAGGAGAAGGGGACAATAGAGGATGAGATGGTTGGATGGCATCACCAACTTGATGGACATGAGTTTGTGTTAACTCTGGGAGTTGGTGGTGGGCAGGGAGGCCTGGCATGCTGCCGTCCATGGGGTCGCAAACAGTCAGACACGACTGAGCAACTGAACTGAACTGACTGATTACTCTGTATGTGTTTTATTACTGTTCTGGTAGACGTCTTGAATTATGTAAATAGCTCTAAGAATATATTTAACTGGGAACCATCCATAATTCTTTTTATTCATCACCTAAACATCATAATTATGACTTAACAGCAGACTTTGATGTCTTTGCTCTTAACTATTACTGACTTTCTGAAAGTGATTCTCTTTGCCCCTCCTGTTTTTCCCTCTTCATCTTCTTTATCTCCTCTTTCATGAGGGATAACAATTGAAAGCAGATAACTGTTGGGTTTTTATAATGCAGCCACTGCAAGGCAGAAACAGAGTCCTATTGTTCTTCTCATTTTAAAACTACAGGTATTTTCAGGTCTAATTATCCCAGTCTTTATTTAGAAAGTCGATGACTTATTTGAAGTGGTAATAATTTTTTCATCTACTTTCTTTTCTATTAAAATGAAGCAGAGGGTGACTGAGACATCCTCTGATGGGTGTTTCCTTGCAAATGTGATCTCATTTCCCAATGACACATAGGACCTTGTACTCATATGTGCAGCCCTCACCAACCCACTGAATCAGAACCTGGGGGTAACCTCTATGCCTTATTTTTGAAATACCACTTTTTCAAAGACTGGAAAATTTCTCCTGAATAAGGTTGCCATTTCAGAACCCAAAGAACCAAAAGTAGCCTGATTCAGTTAGAAATTCTGTGAGCAGAGGATGTGCGTCTTCACTGGTTCTCAGGAATATCCTTCCTGCAGTATGCCAGGACATATTGAACCACTGACTCTCAGGAGGGAAAAATGTCTAATTTGTTGCATTTTCCAGTTTCCTTCAGGGTAAAGCTTCCCTGATACCTCAGTTGGTGAAGAATCTGCCTGCAATGCAGGAGACCCTGGTTTGATTCCTGGGTTGGGAAGATCTGCTGGAGAAGGGATAGGCTACTCATTTCAATATTCTTGGGCTTCCCTTGTGGTTCAGCTGGTAAAGAATCTGCTCACAATGTGGGAGACATAGGTTTGATCCCTGGGTTGGGAAGATCCTCTAGAGAAGGGAAAGGCTACCCACCCCAGTATTCTGGCCTGGGGAATTCCATGGACTGTAAAGTCCATGGGGTGGTAAAGAGTAGGACACGACTAAGTGACTTTCACTTTCTTTCTTTCTTTTTTTCATTCAGGGTAAAGACTGTTGACATAGCTGATATCAAGCTGATGTCAGTGAACATGGAACTGGGATCAATGTGCTGTAATACACCATTATATTTACTCCACATAGATAGCATAAGCATGAATAACCTCAAAAACATAGATACTGGTAAAATGTAGTAAAACAATTAGAAAGGGACAAGCTTTTAGTACTGATCGCCCTTATCTTTAATGTAACTTATTTAATTGTAGGTTTATAACATTCAACTTTTAATTATGAATCTGCTTTTAATGTGGGAGACCCAGGTTTTATCCCTGGGTCAGAAAGACTCTGCTGGAGATGGGAATGGCACCACACTCCAGTATTCTTGGCCTGGAGAATTTCATGGACAGAAGATCCTGGCAGGCTACTGTCCATGGGGTCACAAAGAGTCAGACATGACTGAATGACTGACATTTTCACACTTTAAATGGTGACTCAAGTAAGAAAATAAGTATATTCAAACTTACATTTGTCACGTAGTAAGATTTTTGGCCACCTCATGCGAAGAGTTGACTCATTGGAAAAGACTCTGATGCTGGGAGGGATTGGGGGCAGGAGAAGAAGGGGACGACAGAGGATGAGATGGCTGGATGGCATCACCGACTTGATGGACGTGAGTCTGAGTGAACTCCGAGTGTTAGTGATGGACAGGGAGGCCTGGTGTGCTGCTATTCATGGGGTAGCAAAGAGTCGGACACGACTGAGTGACTGAACTGAATTGAACTGAAGTGAAGATGTAAAAGGGCTTTCCTGGTGGCTCAGTGGTTAAAAAAAAAAAAGTAAAAATTCTGCCCACAGTACAGGAGATGCAGATTCAGCCCACTGGGTTGGGAAGATCCCCTGGAGAAGGAAATGGCAACTCACTCTAGTATTCTTGCCTGGGAAATCCAACGGACAAAGGAGTCTGGCGGACTATAGTCCATGGGTCACAAGACTCAGGCACGACTTCGTGACTAAAAAACAACATCAAGATGTAAAATATGTATCTTACCTCATTGGTATAAAAATAAAGTGCATGAACTCATTTCAGTTCTTCAAATAAGGGGTATAACCACATCTTGCTCATGGTAACTTCAAGAGCTTTCTTACTTCTACGGTAAATTTGAGCTTTCTGATCATCGTGTAGGTAGACAGCGTGGCAGACAAAACTAGGAAGGAAAGCAGAGGACAAGAGAATGGTCCTTCACAGTAAATAGCGTAAGCTCCGGGGACCTGTCCGAGGTAAAAACCTTGGCTTCTACTGTCAGCATGTTATAGCTCTTCATTTTACAGACTTCTCAGAGAGTAAAGATGGCAGAAATAGTGTGATTTACACTTAGCTCATAGAACCTAAAAAAGCATTGTCCTCAATTTCCATCTGTTCCATTGTTATTCACCCCCCCTTTTTTGATTCTGAACTTGGGAGAAAAAGGTAAGCTTGGGCTGTGTACATAGCACCTGTAGAGAGTCACACCTTTTAGAGGCAGTGGTCACCATCTCCAGGCATAAAGACCAGATATGACCATACTCAGCCAGAAAAACACCATAGCACACTGGAGTCAGGATTTGCATTTTTGGTTTGGCCAATTATATGCACATTCAGGAGATGTTGAAGAAGAGAGTGAGGAAGAGACTGCATTCCTAAGGTTCCTGTATTCCTTGCTTTGACACAATCATGGAGGAGTTCAGATTTTTCATAGTATTAGTGAAGGTCCTAGTGATTCGTATCTAGTTTCATGAGTGTCAAGAGGAGACTAGAGTATTAGCATCTATTTTTGTCTCAGGAAAGCTCCTTGAAGACTAGGAGATAATTAAGCGGTGACAACACAGTCTAGTGAAGTCTACTTTCCATTTGAAAGCTCTCAAGGCTAGTCTCTCTTACCCTCAAAATAGCACATTTTCATGCACACCTATACACATATACATACCACACTGATAGGGTAGATACAGAGGCAGAGATCCCTTGTTCATCCCAGAAAGGAGAAGCTCTTTCCAAATTCTTTACTCATATAACTGACACTCAATACAAGCTCATAGATCAAAAGCTTTTTCAGAAACTGCAATTGTGGCCAAAGGCTAAAACTGTAGACCACATGTTCCCCTTCCATGAAAGAATTTTTTTTTTTGCATAATTAAAATGGAACAAGGAATTTGAAAATCTTAAAAAAAAAAATCCTGAAACATAACTCTTTCACAATTATTGGGCTTTCTCAAGTTTTGTTTTCACAAACAAAATCCTGGATATGTAAGCTAGACTAAAATTAGATGAGATTCTGAGATCTCAGTTTGGGTGTACATCTGTGTGGACTGTGTGAAAGGGGCTGGGTGGGTCTATAGCAATTGATTTGAGGGATGCAGCAAGTCAGTTGTTCCTTATGGATCCCTTGGTGCTGTTTGAGTTGAAACAGACATCCCTGATTCACAGTGATGTTTTCAAGGGAGCTATCATTTTGGTGACAGGTTTCAGTATTTCTTTTTTGTATGGTGAAATTTTGCATGTTTATTAGGCACCAAAGTATTCTCCAGATTTTTCTTAGGGAATTAGGATAAACATACTG
The DNA here is from genome assembly GCF_029407905.1 of Bubalus kerabau. Lineage (NCBI taxonomy): Eukaryota > Metazoa > Chordata > Mammalia > Artiodactyla > Bovidae > Bubalus > Bubalus kerabau. The sequence goes on from NC_073641.1 coordinate 23,216,482, forward strand.
GAAATATTTGAAGAAAAAATTAAGGAAAAAAAATACTAGAATAAATGGATTTCACATAGTACAATGCAGTGTTAAAGAGGTTAATGGTACCCTTGAGAGTGATTTTTGTGCTGAGCAAAAAAACACTCAGAGGTTTACTTTTGTTTAAAAAATAAATACTTATTAAAGTTTTAGATTAAAAAATAGTTATTTCTTAAGCTTTTAAGTTTAGCCAAGTGTTATTACTCTATGTCTAGAAAATTTAATAAAGAACACTTTGAAAGGGTTCCCACTGAAAAACTTGGTTCAAAAATTTTAACTGCATTTTATATTTCATTTCCTTTTCAGGCACTTTGTTCTCTGAAGTAAATAAAATTCTCTTGAATAATAAATTTTTTATAAATCTAACTAAATTGAAAACATTGTGGAACTTGGTATTTTTTAAGTTTCCAAACTGTATGTAAAATAAAATTTCCTCTTAAGATCACAAATCTTAATTAATAATTTAATTATGGGTTTTAATTTTAATTTTCAAGCCTGTTGCTATAATAAGCCAAAATTCTGTTTAAAAGTAATCAAGAGTTATTTACTCATTATTTTAACACAAACATATTTACAATGTAGCCTGGATTCTCCTAAACACTTTGATACTGAGACTTAAATCTTCACATGGTTGTGAGACAATTCCATGGAAGTCAATTAACATCCATGTTAACAAGGATTATTTGCACCAATGATTTTAGCCAACATCTGGGAACATCAGGACAGCTGTTCTCCATGATCACTGAAGGAACTACGCAATGTTAGGAATTGTCTTCTTAGCAGTACTAGAGGGTATTAACAACCAGAGAGCTTGGCTAGAACACCATCTGGAATCTTATCACCAGCCCAGATCTCTTTGAAAAGGGTATAAATGGGACTGCTACACAGTCCATCGCCATTGAGGTTATAAACATCACCTAATTTTAATATCAACTAAACATCCATGCAGATTACTATATTATTTTTTTGGCTTGAATTACATGTAAATAGCTGATAGTGAAGACTTTTGAGCTTGATGGAATTCTGAATTCTCATAAATTAGTTTCCTTAGTGTAGCTTAGTCTTACATGGACAAAAGTCTCTGCTGGCATAAACCTATCCTAATATCTCTCTGGTCTTCTCTTTGGTCTTCCGACAAGTCATTTTTATCACTTAGTGACATAATTTCTGTGTGTGTGTGTGTGTGTGTGTGTGTGTATATATATATATATGTATATATAGTGTATACATACATACGGGCGGCCCTGATGGCTCAGATAGTATAGAATCTGCTTGCAATGCAAGAGACCTGGGTTTGACCCCTGGGTCGGGAAGATCCCCTAGAGAAGGAAATGGTTACCCACTCCAGTATTCTTGACTGGAGAATTCCATGGACAGTATACATACGTGTGTGTGTGTGTGTGTTTCTGTGCTGTAGACCTAAAATTAACACAAAATTGTAAATCAACTATACTTCAATTAAAAAAAATTAAAAACAAGCCTCTTATGAGAGGCTAAAGTCTAACTGGAAGGGCACTGGACAGTGTTTGAGTCACTGAGTGAACTCATAAGAGTCCCTAATCTTTCTGACCTGTTTACCTGGGAATCACCCTACCTGCTTCATGGGAATGTTATGAGGATCAGAAGATAGAATGGATGTGAATGGACTTGTGGTGAGTGGAGTGCCATACTAACATGTACTCTGTCACTACCAATGGTGAACTTGTGTATTCTGCATCTCTACTGAGGACTTCCCATAGCATTGGTCCCAGTACTCTGAATCAGCCTGGAGAAATGTTGTTAGGCCTCTGGATTGTGATATCAGAAATATAAATACCAAATCAGCATGTATTACTAGTCTGTACTTCTTATTTCACTGGTATTTCCAAAAGGTCAATAACAGAGAATTCTGGTACATATATAAGCATATCTGCAGTTCATATTTGTATTCCCTGGAATAAAGGAGAGGCAATTCACTTAGTGTTCTTAAGTGAATGTTGCGAACAAGTATCTGAACTAACATACTGTCTTCAATAAAGAAAAGCTCATTTTTGCTTATTTTCTATACTGATCTCTGATCAAGGTTTCAGAGACAAGATCAAAATGCTAACTAAAATCTAAAGTAAAGTCGTGAAGAACCTTCAGTTTCTGGGAACAATTTTAAAAAATGACTATCTTGGACTAAAGAACATTTAAGTACTAAAAGATAAGAATGAAAAAAGGTAACTATGATGGAGAGTTTTCAAAGTAAATTTGAAAGGGGCACCAAAGCAGCTGTGTTGAGTGGAAGAGGTCCATGGACAAAAATCTGGATATACAGCTTGGCAGTATGATACATCATGAGAATATAAATACAGAATCTGTAACTTTACAAAGTTATGTTTGGGTTGGGTTTTATTTATTCAATTACAGCATCACTTAAACATTCCCCTAGCAAATCATATTGCTTGAAATAAAATAATATCACAGTTAAAAACCTGATGGCTCATCTTTCTCATGAAGGGGAGATTTTGGGGTTTTGAATTTATCCTCTCATAGTGGTATGGTCAACAAAATCCATAGTCTGAAATGAGTTTAAAGAGATGGTAATAAGATGCCTAAATTTTAATTCCCAGGTTTAATACTAATGTTTAGGAAAATGAGCTTGATTTTTACCCAAACAATACATTGTATTCTCAAAAAGAAAATAATCATCCTTTGAATTGACAGATTAAAATAAGCAGGCAAATCAGAATTTTAAAATATGAATATGCAAGTACTGAGAAATTTTATGCAACATATGCTATTGGCTTCCCAGGGCTATAGCAGAAAATCAAGCATCAAGATGCTGACTATAAATTTCAATGCATTATTTAAAAATAATACAACAGGAGGGAGAAATGATTCACCCCTTTAGAAATTATTCAGGACTTAGAATACTATGTGTTTGTCTATTTGGGGGTCTCAGAAACTTACAAGTACACATAAAAACAAATTAAGGGTCCAAGAAAAAAAGTAAAAACAAAAGAATGAGAAAACAAGCCCTTTAAGTAAACATTTAAGAAATTATAGTTATTTATCTTGGATATAAAAGAACTGTCTTCATTTATTTGAATGAAGAAAATGTGACTAGAGTGTTCCATTTCCTCCAGGCCTGAAAAAAGGAAATAGGGAAGAAAGGGAGCTTAGCTATGAAGAAGAACTATCTGCCTATAAGTGCTCTTAAATACCAACTAAGATTACTGCCATGGGAAGGCGTGGGCTAGTTTCACCAAGGACCTTTACTTTCAGGAAGGAAACTATCTATCAGGGAGTTTATCACATAAAGCCAGGCCATGTTTTTCCTGAAATCTTTTTACAATTGAATGTATCCTTGACAGAAATATTGCTGTTTCACAGGAAAATGTTCCAAACTGTGTTTCTCCCACTCCAGTACACCACCCCCTAAGAAGCTGCTTTATAGTTAAATAGTCTGTGTATCAGAGTATGATTAAAGTTTCATTAGTCATTAATAGTCTTAAATGGTCCCCTCTCTTAGGGATGAACAGTCAAAGAAAAAAAAAAGGTACTAGGAATGAGTCAGAAACAAACTGTTCTCCTTGGAAGAATTTAATCATTTCTAATGCACATAGTGATACTTTGATTTCCAATTCTAGAATTCAGTTGTTACTAGGAGACTGTCTTGTCTCCTGAATAAACCTTACCAAAGTAGACATTTTCAGAGTATACTGGGTAACTTCGAGAGGAGAAAGGCAGGCAGCACGATTCTGTCATCAAGGTCACAGCCTGTTCTTTGAGATTACGAATGCCAGCTTGGTATGACTGTGCACTCCGCCCACTCTTGCCATGCCAGCCTCCGTGTCGGTGCTGAACATATGGGCTTTCAGCAGAGGCTGCCTGCTCCATCCCCAACACTTCCTATGTCTCCAAAGAACATCATGTTCTTAGAGAAACAAAGAAGGTCGTTCTTAAATTCTAGTACCCCAAACCATGTAGGCTATGTTTACAAGCCTGACACTAGAACCATTCCAGAATGAATCCAGATCTAACTGTCCAGTTGGCAGGAGTCTATTTTTTTTTATAGAGGTGTAATCATCAGCTACCCAGAATATCAGTCTCTTCAAATGCGTCACTCATCCCATGGATCATATACAATTGGATTGGCCAAGTGTCATAGTCAGAAAGATTTTAGAAGTCTTCAATTGCTGTGTGTGTGTTTGTGCATGTGGACACTAAGAATTCAGACAGCCATAAATGAATTGTAGAGCTGCATGGCCTGGAGCCAATAGGAGCTTTGTTTGAATTAGGGCTCATATACTGAGTGAGAAATAAAGACTTATCTCTAAGAAGTTGAGCAATAAAGGTCAACCTTTCTCTCCGGAGAGAATACTGGAGGGAATGGATGTACACTCTGGTTGTAGAGAATCAGTGACCACAAGCTTTGTCTAACACTTACTGGAAGTAGAGAAGGGAGGAAAGAAGGCAGGGATGGTTAAGAGAATTAACAAAGAAAAATGATTTTGAGAACAGTGAGATGTTCTGTCAGTAAACTGATACTTCAATCTTAGACTCTAAAGAGAATGGTGACATTTATGAACTAAAAAAAGCCTAACATACAGAAACCTAGACAGTATGTTAAAAAGCAGAGACATTATTTTGCCAACAAAGGTCCGTCTAGTCAAGGTCATGGTTTTTCCAGTTGTCATGTATGGATGTGAGAGTTGGACTATAAAGAAAGCTGACCACCAAAGATTGATGCTTTTGAACTGTGGTGTTGGAGAAGACTCTTGAGAGTCCCTTGGACTGCAAGGACATCCAACCAGTCCATCCTAAAGGAGATCAGTTCTGAATATTCATTGGAAGGACTGATGCTAAAGCTGAAACTCCAATACTTTGGCCACCTAATTCAAAGAACTGACTCATTGGAAAAGACCCTGATGCTGGGAAAGATAGAAGGCAAGAGGAGAAGGGATGACAGAGGATGAGATGGTTGGATAGCATCACTGACTTAATGGCCATGAGTTTGAGTAAGCTCCAGGAGTTGGTGATGGACAGGGAGGCCTGGCGTACTGCAGTCCATGGGGTCGCAAAGTGTTGGACATGACTGAGCAACTGAACTGAACTGAACAGACAGAAAAAGAGCTGTATTTCTAAGGGTGAGATAAAATCTAAGGATAGGTGAGGTGTTATGAAAGACCTGTCACTGGTAATAGATCATAGCTTCAGTCAAGTGATTGCTGGAGAGAAGCTGAAGAGCCTCACCTTAGCATTATAGGAGCCAGTAATATAGGGATGGGGATTGATCAGGTCATAACTTGGACAGGCAATATACATGATGGCCTTGATGAGCCAGCAATCCCATTTCAGAGCACACACATCACATCCCTGGGGTTTCTTGCTGTTCACAGAAAAACTATTTAACTTGTTATGAAATTTTTCAAATTTATACAAGATTTTAGTAGATTATATATTACATTCCTGCACCAATCACAAAACTTCAAAAATTTTCTATTCATGGCTAAACTTGTTATATCTATAGCTCCCATCCCTCAACCTATCCTGGATTTTGAAGCAAATGCCAAGCATGTTTCCTTTCATCTATAAATATTTCAGTATATATCTCTAAAAAAAAAGATTCTTTTTAAATTAAAAAATATTAATATTTAGCATCATTTAAAAATATTAAGGGAATTTTGAGGTAAGTGAAATTAAGCTTCCTCAAATTCCTGGAAAGGACTGAGGCAGACAATTGAATATAACCTTTAGTAGAACTTCCCTGTAGCTCAGACAGTAAAGAACCTGACTGCAACACAGGAGACCTGGGTTTGTTTCCTGGGTTGGGAAGATCCTCTGGAGAAGGGAATGGCAATCCAATCCAGTGTTCTTGCATGGAGATCCCATGGTCAGAGGACCCTGGCAGGCTACAGTCAGTGGGGTCGCAAAGGGTCAGACATGACTAGCAACTAACACTAGTATTAGTATGACATTTTACCCTAAGTTAGTGGAACCTGGGCTGAGAAGGCAATGGCACCCCACTCCAGTACTCTTGCCTAGAAAATCCCAGGGACAGGGGAGCCTGGTGGGCTGCCATCTATGGGGTCGCAGAGTTGGACACGACTGAAGCGACTTAGCAGCAGCAGCAGCAGCAGCAGCAGTGGAACCTGGGAGTGAGACTATAGGAAGACTTAAGAAGACTCAGATATTAGATTTAGATATTTTGTTCTGAAAATGCATGAGCAGTAATGGAATGAATTTATCTTCAAGAAGAAACAGCATCCCTTGGCTTTCCAAATGTAAAGGGAAACCAATTTATGTTTTTCCTTTAGTATAGATCTTTTTCTATTGGCCCAGCAAGACATAGAGACTGATAGATAAGCAAAGACTCTATTGCTATATAAAATAATGATAGGTATAATCAGTAATAATGTTTGGGCATATTAATGCAGCCCTCTGTAATAAGCTGTGCATGAAATACTACAAAAAGTGGCCCCACAAGATCACTTAGCTGTGTTCACGGTATAGGACCTGTCTTATCTGGTAGATCTACAGTTCTAGTGTTGTTGTTGTTTCTTAGTTTCCAAATCATGTCTCTTTTGTGACCCCATGGACTGTAGCCCACCAGGCTTCTCTGTCCATGGGAATCTTTAGGCAAAAATACAGGAGTGGGTTGCCATTTCCTTCTCCAGGGAGGGGATCTTCCCGACCCAGGGATCGAATCCATGTCTCCTACACTGGCAGGCAGATTCTTTACCACTAAGCCACCTGGGAAGCCCACAGTTCTATTAGGCAAATGTTATAAACTTCAGACCCATGAAAGATCAACCCAGTTGTATTAGCTGACTTGGGTTTCCATAACAAAATGTCAGAGGCTGGATGACTTAAACATGAGCATTATTTCTCTCACCACTTCTGGAGGTTGGAAGTTCAAGATCAAGGGGTTGGCAGGGTTGGCTTCTGGTGAGACCACAGTCTGTGACTTGTAGACAGCCCCCTTCTTGCCCTCACAAGGCTCTTCTCTTTGGATATGCATTCTTGGTGCTTCTTCCTCTTCTAATTAGGGACATGAGTCCTAAGGGGTTAAGGCTCCCTCCTTATGACCTTATTTAACTCTAATTACCTCCTCAAGCCTTATCTCTAAATACAGTCCGATTGGGAGATAGGGCTTCCACATATGAATTTTGGAGAGATACAATTCAGTCCATAACACCAGGTAATTCTAAATAATCTATGTTTATTATCCCTCTAAAATGATAATCAATCATTCACTTAAAACATGAGATCTGATGCTTTTCTTTCTTGTGGTTTCACTCTCTAACTATATATGTAAATGGTTTCCTTTAAAATTTTGAGGTTAGCGACTTCCCTAGTGGCACAGTAGTGAAGAATCCACATGCCAGTGCAGGAAAATGGGTTCAATCCCTGATCTGGGAAGATTTCACATGATGTCAAGCAACTAAGCCCATGCACCACAACAACTGAGCCTGTGCTCTAGAGCTCAGGAGCCACAACCACTGAAGCCCACGTGCCCTAGAGCCCATGCTCCACAACAAGAGAAGCCACCGCAGTGAGACGCCTGCATGCTGCAACCAGAGAGTAGCCCCCGCTCATGGCAGCTAGAGAAAAGCCAATGCAGCATCCAAGACCCAGCACAACCAAAAATAAATAAACAGGTAAAAGGCTTTGAAGTTAACTTATGGATTTAGTTATACACAAATACATTTTATCTACTTAATTTAAACACAGCTGTTGATGGATGTCAAGAAACAGTCAGTTCAGTCACTCAGTCGTGTCCGATTCTTTGCAACCGCATGAATCACAGCACGCCAAGCCTCCCTGTCCATCACCAACTCTTGGAGTTCACTCAAACTCATGTCCATCGAATTGGTGATGCCATCCAGCCATTTCATCCTCTGTCGGTCCCCTTCTCCTCCTGCCCCCAATCCCTCCGAGCATCAGGGTCTTTTCCAATGAGTCAGTTCTTCGAATCAGGTGGCCAAAGTATTGGAGTTTCAGCTTTAGCATCACTCCTTCCAATGAACACCCAGGACTGATCTCCTTTAGGATGGACTGGTTGGATGTCCTTGCAGTCCAAGGGACCCTCAAGAGGCTTCTCCAACACCACAGTTCAAAAGCATCATTATTTAATCATAATACTTCATCTGGCTACATTTTTTCTAATGGGTTCATGATTCGTTCTTGTACCCCAAGGGGTGGCCTTTGGTTAACATGTTTTTCACCAAGCACCTCTACTTTTCTTGCCCCACCTACCCAACCCAAGGAGAGTCAACCCCTAAATTGTCCAGCAATTTACAAAGAAAGTTGGTGTGGCAACATGGCCCCTGAGCTTCACCTATCTTTCTATTGTGTAATAGGAAAACATTAACAATGAGGTAGTTCGGAGAAGCTGAGCCAGCTGGGCCTGCAGAGAGTAGACACCAATGATGTGGCCTTGGGAAGCTGTGAGGAGGCAGATGGAAGACAGAGCTCAGGTGCTGTTGAGGGGGTGAGCCACCCTAGAACAGCTCTAGCTTCCTGCACCCTTCCTGTTCAAGTTCCAGATATGCTATTCTTAAATAACACTTTTTTTCTTTTTCCTAGATATAACTTCTTATAATCCAAAGAGTCTAACAGGGAACTCAGCTTGTGGCTCTGTGATGACCTAGAGGGATGGGATGGCTGTGGCGGGGCGGGGGTTGGGGGTGCGTGACAGAGACTCAAGTGGGAGGGAATGTATGTATACATATAGCTGATTCATGTTGTACATCAGAAACTAACACAACATTGTAAAGCATTTATATTCCAATTATAAATACATATCTATATGAAAAAACAAATGCTTTATGAAATATTCTCCTTCTCTAATCAGATATTGAAAAGTCAAATGACTCTCCGCTCTTTTAATTGTGTCTGTCACGTGTTTTCCATTTTGCCAGCACAAGCACCCAAAGTCTGTTCTGTCTTTATCCATGAATATTAAAGGATGTCAGTGCTTATGAAGCTCCCAAAATGTGACGTTTGCTTCAGTGGCACCTGCTCCAACCCCTTCACAATCCACGCTGTTAAGTAGTACGTTTTCCCTGACCCCATTTCCCATGTCCTTGGGTTGCCCACTGTTTACCCAAGGCTTCCATTTTGGACAAAGATTAAAATTGGGCTTCTCCAACACTTTATCTCCCATTTAAGGCTCACGTATATTTTGTAACAGGAGACTGTTCCCTTTTTAGCTGTGATTTTAAAAAGTTGACTGAGAAAATCTCATTTGTGCTAACATAAATGTGTAAAACTTTTAATACTATACCTCCCCCAAGAATATTAACATTTTTTTCCCAGAGAGAAAAAGGAATGAGTATGTGGAAGTGAAACTTGACTCATCCCTTGTCCAAAGACCCAAAGTCAGTTCTAGTGAAGTAGGGTTCTGGGGGCCTAGTTTGTAATACATCTATTTGCTGAAAGGTCAGAACTTCTTGACGTCTAAGAACCTTCTGAATGTTATGTTTTTATAATGGGTATATTTCTATACATCAGAATAAGGGAAAGAGGGAGAGGAAATTTACCTGAGGTTTAGCTCCAGATTAGCCCCTTTTGCGATAAAAATCAATTTTAGAATTTACAAGAGAGTCAGTTTTGTTTCCGTTTATTCCCTGGTGGCTCACCTGGTAAAGATTCTACTTGCAATGCAGGGACCTGGGTTCGATCCCTGGGTTGGGAAGATCCCCTGGAAAAGGGAACTTCAGTATTCTGGCCTGGAGAATTCCATGGACTGTGCAGTCCATGGGGTGCAAGAGTTGGACACGACTGAGCAACTTTCACATCAAGTGTTCAGCTATATTTTGGCCCCAAGCTACTTTCTAAATTAGATAATTGTGATCAATAGTCAGCTTCATCACTGTTGCCCTTTTCACCATCATCATCATCACTGGACAGCATACCATGAACAGGGGGCAGTGGATTATAGAAGTTTATGGGTTCTGAGACACTATTGCACAGGATTGATTCTGGGCTCTACCCCCTACTATGACCTTGGAAAAATTATTTAGTCTCTGTTTTTTTCAATTTTATCCATAGAATAAGGATGATAATAATATTACCTACTTCATAGAGTTGTTCAAAGGTTTGAGTAAGACAATATAACATCTAAAACTGTGCCTGAGAGATAATGAGTATGGTATGTGTTATGATGTCATCATCATGCCATCTTGTAGTTACTAATACTTGACAATTTTCATAGCCTTTTAATATATATTAAGCTAGTTGGTTTTCACAACACCTCTGGAAGTGAGTAGGAAGATTATAACTATCTTATGAATAAGAAAAACTAAGGCTTGAAGAATTTATATCTAAAACTATTTAATGCAGTCCTGTCTCCTAGTATTCCTCTAAGTATGAACCATCAGAAGGACCTCAAAAAATCAGGCAGGTGGGCCTGATAAAAGCATTTACATGATTTAGGCAGTGGGCTAATCTTAGAGAAAATGGTCTTTTCTCTATGGTGCTATTTAATAGCCAGTCAGCAACACTGAAAAGATCCTAGTGGGTAACACCAGTGTGGTGGCCATTTATCTTCCCCACAGCTACCATCCTCATTTGTCCTGTTCTAACACTTTTTCCAAGGACCCTAATTGGTTCCCCCTTCCCTTTTCCAGTAGCAGGATTGTGCTGCCCTGGAAACAATTGACTGCAAGAGTCCTCTGTGTTCCAACCAAAAGATTAACATAACTTAAACAAGTCTATACATTTTTAAAATGCAATCCTAATTGTAACCATAATAGAAGCAAATCGATTTTAAGCTGGTGTACTCATGGATTCTACTTTCTACTATGTCTATTTTCCAAACATTTAAAATGTTTCCTTGCTTCTGTTCCCATTGCAAAAGGGATAGTTTTTCTCTTTAATAATTTGTTACTAGGCTTTATTATTCTATATCTAAACAATTTTTGAGCAAGTTATCTTAGGTCAATAATATAATCCAAGTTAAGTGAAGCAAAGACTTTAACCAGAACCTAAAATGCATACCTATCCTTAACCATTCAATTCCATAATAACTTCTCTGACATAATAACGCATCCTAAAAAAATCCTGTAGTATAGTGTGGTCATTGTATCTTTAATGTTTACTGTAAGTTTTTTTTAATTGACCTCAGCAAGGTTTCATGAGTTGATAGGATGGTATTAATTTACAGAGCTCCTTGAACATCTTTTAAATGTTCATGATGGAAAACTAAGGCAAGTTAAAAATATCACATTCAAGAAATGTTAGAGTTCTACTTAATTTAAGTATGCTTACTGTTCCCAGGAATGGCAGAAATGCCATACGCTTTATACTTGAGTTTGCAATTAGCTTAAACTATTTGTCTCATCAGTACAACACTCCAGTCACTGGAACCTCAACTGAAACACCACCACACTGGACAATCCTGTAGAACTTGGTACAGATTGAAAGCTAGATTTAATGTACTGCCAGTAAAACTTTCAGTGTTGAAGCAAATGTGTTTCTGGGATAATCCGCTTCTAGACAACACAGTACAGCCAAGCCCAATGCCAACTCCAGCCAATATGTTTGCCTTGAACATTTTTTCCCCCCTAATAGGACTGAAAGAAAGGAAATAACGAAAATGGAAATTATCAGGAAGCTAAAAGGCAGATATTAAAGTAACTGAAAATAACTTTAGAGAAGAGCCAAAAACCAAGTAATAAATTTAATCTTACTTAGAGTCAAAAGGCAATCATATTTTCAGAACAGTAACAAAGTTTACAAACATGACCATTTTTCTGAAGTGCTGTTTTTAAAATGCCTCAAACAGGAAACTGTTGAATTATTAAAATGAGCTATTAGCAGTGAAAAGCACCTTATTTCCAAGGTAATTACTACTTTGATAATACAGAATCAATTCTAACTCTTCCAAGCTAAAACATTTTATTGTGCTCAGCCACTCAGTCGTGCCTGAGTCTTTGTGACGCTGTGGACTGTAGCCCACTAGGCTCCTCTGTCCATGGGATTCTCCTGGCAAGAGTATTAGAGTGGGCTGCCATTTCCTCCTCCTCCAGGGAATCTTCCTAATCCAGGGATTGAACTCTCGTCTCTTAGGTCTCTTGAATTGGCAGGCAGATTCTTTACCACTAGCGCCACCTGGAAAGCCTAACTTTTATCAAGCAATTTTCTCTGGTTCATACTCTTTTTCTATTTGATGGAAAAAGAGCATAGCAAAATAATTAATATTAAATTCGCTTCCTCCTTAATCAGTATCTCCTAAAAAGAATTTCCATAATCATGAGTGGATCATTTTAGCTATGTGGATTGTTTTTTTTTTTGGATGCTACTTTAAAATCCTGAAATCAAGTTAATCTCATTAAAATGCTAAGGAACGTGTTTTCCATTTTCACAAACAATGGAAACATTTACTTTTGAGCAGGAACAATGAGCAGATGCAAATGATGAATATGTATAGTTGGGCTTCATATTTCTTTGTCCTTCACTGAGCCTCTTGGTAATTGTGCTTGAGCTTATGTTTTCACATTTAAAATATGAAATAGGCACATTTAATCAAGGAGGTAAAAGATCTGTACACTGAAAACTATAAGACAATGATGAAGGAAATTGGAGAAGACACAAATAAATGGAAAGATATCTCATGTTCACGAATCAGAAGAATTAATATTGTTAAAATGTTCATACTACCCAAAGTCATACAGAGACTCAATGCAATCCCTATCAAAATTCCAGTTTGGGAATTGGAAAAGTTCCCAAAATGAAAATGGAAAAATTCAGGTTTGTCTATTTTGGGGGTGGGGTGGGCGGGGAATGGGATTCCCCGCCCTCCCACCACCCGCAGAAATAGAAAGAAAAAAAAAATAAGACTCCAAGTGGCCAAAGCAATCTTGAGTCAAAGCTGGAGGCATCACACTTCTTGGTTTCAAACTATACTATAAAACTAAAGTAATCAAATAGATGGTACTAGCATAAAAACAGACACATAAAAACAGACACATGGACCAGTGAAACAGAACTGAGAGCCCAGAAAAAAACAAACAAAAAAAGCATGCATATGTGATCAACTAGAGAGTGTAGAATACTCAGTGTGCAAAGAATAGTCTTTTCAACAAGTGATCGTAGAAAAACTGGCGCACGCAAATAGTGAAATTGGACCTCTGTCTTAAACCACACATAAAAATTCACTCACAATGGATTAAAGATTTAAATGTAAGACCTGAAACCATAATACTCCTTAAAAGAAAGTATAGAGGAGAAAACTCCCTGATTGCTCTTGGCAGTGCTTTTTTGGAGGTGACACCAAAAGCACAAGAAACAAAAGCAAAATAAACAGGTGGGACCACTTAAAAAGCTTCTGCATGGCAAAAGACACAATCAAAAACTGAAGAGATAAACCTATGAAATGGGAGAAAATATTGTAAACCATATAACAGAAAATGGGCTAATGTCTAAAATATGTAAGAAATCCATACAACTCGATGTCAAAAAGACTAATAATCCAATTTTAAAAGGGCAGAGGACCTGAAGAGACATTGTTCCAAAGAATACATACAGATAGCCAGCAGGCACATAAAAAGGTGCTCAGCATCATTAATCATCTGCTGCTGCTGCTAAGTCGCTTCAGTCGTGTCCAACTCTGTGCAACCCATAGACGGCAGCCCACCAGGCTCCCCCGTCCCTGGGATTCTCCAGGCAAGAACACTGGAGTGGGTTGCCATTTCCTTCTCCAATGCATGAAAGTGAAAAGTGAAAGTGAAAGTGAAGTCGCTCAGTCGTGTCCGACTCCTAGCGACCCCATGGACTGCAGCCTACCATGCTCCTCCGTCCATGGGATTTTCCAGGCAAGAGTACTGGAGTGGGGTGCCATTGCCTTCTCCTCATTAATCATCAGGGAAATGCAAATTAAAACCACAATGAGATGTCTCTTTACAACAGTTAGGATGACTACTATCAAAAAGACAACAAGTAACACGGTTTGGCCAGGATGTAGAAAAAAGAGAACCCTTGTATACTATTGGCAAAAATGCAAAGTCATACATCCACTATGTAAAACAGTGTGGATTGCCTCAAATAATTAAAATAGAACTACTCTATGATTAGCAATCCTACTTCTGAGTATATATCTAAAGAAAATAAAATCACTGCCTCAAAGAGATATATGACCCACAAAGCTCACTGTAGCCTTATTTATAATAGCCAAGACATGGAAATAACTGAAATGTGCATCAACAGATGAATGGATAAACAAATGATAATCACACACACTGAATTATTCAGCCATAAAAAAGTAGAAAATCCTGTCACTTACAACAACATGGATGAAACTTGAGGGGTATTATTCCAAGTGAAACAAGTCAGACAAAATCAAATACTAGATGATCTCACTATATATAGAATCTAAAACAAAAAAACAAGCAAAAAAAACAAAAAACAAAAAAACTGAACTAATGATAGCAGAGAGTAGAATGGTGGTTTCTAGGAACTAGGGGAAATGCGGGGGATGTTGGTCGAAGGGAACAAACTTCCAGTCATGAGATGAATAAGTCCTGGGCGCCTAATTTACAGCATGGTGACTAGAATTAACAGTACTGTGTTATATACTTGAAAGTTGTTAAGAGAGTAGAACTGTAGATCTTAAATGTTCTTACTACTAGGAAAAGACAGTACTTATTACAAAATGATGTAACCTTATTATAATAATCATTTCACATTATATACATGTATCAAATCACTATGTTGTACTTAAAGTTACACAAAGTTATATGTCAATTATTATATCTCAATAAAGTTGGGTGGGGAAAAAAAAGTTGCTTTTCAAAAGGTATGTACTTTGCTAGAAATGGATTCCAGGGACCTAAATGGTAGTTTATATCAAAGGTAATTCTGGCAGAGAAGTAGAGGAATGAGATAGGAAGAAAAAAGCAAGTAACAAAAGATTTTTACAAAGCAAGTTTCTACTATTGGTCACTAGAGTTTAAGCCCTCTAGAGAAGGCTGTGAGCCAGTGTAGAATACACGTCTCAGATTTATCTAACCTGAGGGTGATGGAGCTGGCCTATTTGTCAGTCACAAAAGGAAGGCGGTTTCCAGGCAGAACACTGATTCTCTGCCTCACCCAGCCCAGCCTACAGGCAGCCAGAACGCTAGAATGTGGAAGAAGCCCCTAGGCAGAGAAATGCATTTGAATTTGGTCACCTTACTCCGAACAGGTGAGAGTATATGAAAAGAGTACTGACAGTGTCTCTTTTTAAAGTTTTATTTTTATGGAAAAACACTTTTATGTATAGTTGATCTACATTATTATTAATATACATGTTGCTGCTGCTGCTGCTAAGTCGCTTCAGTCATGTCCGACTCTGTGCGACCCCATGGACTGCAGCCTACCAGGCTCCCCCGTCCCTGGGATTCTCCAGGCAAGAACACTGGAGTGGGTTGCCATTTCCTTCTCCAATGCATGAAGGTGAAAAGTGAAAGGGAAGTCGCTCAGTCGTGTCCGACTCTTAGCAACCCCATGGACTGCAGCCACCAGGCTCCTCCGCCCATGGGATTTTCCAGGCAAGAGTACTGAAGTGAGTTGCCATTGCCCTCTCAATATATATGTTAGAGGTATACAATATAATGTTTCATAATTTTAAGGGTTATATTTATTTAGAATTACTATAAAATATTGGTCATATTCCCCGCGTTGTACACTATATCCTTGTAGCTTATTTTATCCCTAATAGATGGGACCTCTTAATCCCCTGTCCCTGTATCGTCCCTCCCTCCTTGCCTCTCCCTCCTGGTAACCACTTGTTTATTCTCTGTATCTATGAGTTTGCTTTTTTATTACAGTCACCAGTTTGTTGTATTTTGTAGATTCCACATATAAAAGTGATCTCATTGGAAGGCATTACGCTAAGTGAAGTCATCTAGTGCATTTTTTAAATCACACCTTTGAAATAGTTCTCTGGCTCTTTCTTTCTAGAGAGGGTCACTCCAGTTTCTGGAGATCATGCCACTTGGTATCGTCTAGGGCCTCACTGAGGCTAATTTATTTGCTTCACAGTTTGTCATAAACTTACTAGATACTCTACAAGGCAATTTTGAGTGGAGATATGGGAAGCCCCAGATCAGAATCAAAATTAGATTTTCCAAACACATGCAACAGATCTTTTCTGAAAGTAATTTGTACCCTCCCTACATAGTGAAGCAATGCTCTGTGTTAAATCATGGAAGTCTAGTTGCATATTACAGGCAGGTTTAGTTAGGAAGAAGATAAAAATTATTAAAGGGCTCAGATGTAATGAGTCTGTTACAGTTCTAGCTTTAGTGCTACATAGGAATTATGTGATTTTAGAGCAATTTCAATTCTATTATAGTAAACTTGATATCATTAGAAGTTTCAACTAAAGTAGCTATTTTCCTCATAGATATGGCATAAGTTACCATCCTATGCAAATTTTTCTTCATCAATAGAAATACTTTAGTATACATGAATGGAGCAGTATTGGTACCCCACATATAAAGCCATGATTGATGTCCAGAGAAATAACTACAGTTCTGAGAGCAATATTCAATAATTAATGGGCATTAGAAACTTGGCTTGGCATTTTGTTTCCATAGTATTGACAGGGTCTTAAAAACTCTAAAGGCTAAGTATGAGGTACAGAAAGTTGATAAATTTTTAGAAAAACACAAACATTTCTAGTATTAAGTTCAAACTTTACTCACCTTTCTGTATTGAATTTCATATTATACTTTGTTGGCTCTATATCTATTTAACAAAGGTAAAGGTGTTTGTTAAAGGTTTTACACTTTACTTCCTGACAAGCAAATGCATAAACAAACAGGAACATCCGAGACACAGCCAGCCAAGTGAAAATGCTTGGCTGTTCGCTGCAGAGTAAATGGCTTGAAGTTGGAGATCAGAAGGCTATAAGTAAAAAAATAAAATAAAATAAAACAGGACAGAGGGACAGAAAGAATTCCACTCTAAAATGATTTTATTACAAAACCATTCAGTACCAAGAGTAAGATTGAATTACCAACTACTTCTAAACTTTCACATTTTTAAAAGTAGATTATACTGAAACTTCTTGCATAAAAATACCCTTCCTGGGACAGGCAAGGAATCATTTTGGCAGGAAGTCATGGTGATGGCAGATGACATCCCCCTGACCATGAGACGGGGCTCTCATTTGGTGTGATCTTTGAAGAACCCAGTGCTTTCCAGTTATAAATACCACTGGGGGAGTTCCATCATGCCAGACACAGAAACATCTTGGGAAATCCTCTTCTCAAAAGACTTTCTAGTGCATTATTTTTATTTTTTGTCTATCCTTCAAACAAACAAGGGAAAAAAATAACATTATGACAAAGAAAAGGAGAAATAAAGAGATTATTGGGATAAATTCAGGTGCAGGACAGGCTCTTTCTTCATTAATAGAAGCACCATTCATCAATATGAGCAGATAATTTTATAAGGGCTGTGTATATAAATGAAGATGCTTTCCTATGCACAAAGCTTCCACATAAAAATTTTACTAGCTGAAACTATTTGTCTCATCATGCATTAGTTTTCCACTGCCACTGTAAAAAATCACCACAAACTTAATGGCTTAGAACAACACATCTATAGTGCAAGTGGTTCAGAAGTTCAAAATAGATCTCAATGGGCTAAAATCAAGGTGTCCACATGGCTGGGTTTCTTCTGGAGGTTCTAGGGGAGAATTTGTTCCTCCATCTTTAAAGCCAGGGAGTAGTATCTTCCAATTTTCCTGCTTTTGACCTTCTTGCCTCCAGTTTTATAATGATCGTTGTGACTAGCCCCTGATAATCTGGTATAATCATCTCATCTCAGGATGTTTAATGTCATTATTAATACATCCACATAGTCCCTTTTGCTATGTAATTTAACTTTTTCACAGGTTCCAAGAAATAGAATGTGGCCATCTTCTGGGACTCCATGTTCTGTCTACCACACTCAGCGCTACATAGAGGGAAAGAGTTAAGTCAATATTTAAAGAGCCATTATTCCTGCTCTGGTAACTGAAGGACACAAAATGTAAAATAGAAATAATAATACAGCACTAATAATTATCATTTGTAGAGTGTCTAATAAACTACAGTTCTTTTTACAATATCTTGTTAATCATCACAATAGCCTCTTGGAGTCAGTTTTTACTCTTCTTACAGGTAAAAACTTTAAGCTCAGTGAAGTTAACAGCATGAGAGACCTGGTAATTTTAGGCTAGGATATTAAAAGAGGCGAGGATTTTTAAGCCGGGCCAGCACTTTAGTCTGAATCTTTTCAGCATCTAAGCCAAGCTTCTCTCCACAGTGTCTGGTGTGTTTGTACGCAGCTTCTTACTCTACAATCACACTGCAGAGAGGACCTTGCCTCCCTCTTCACTGTGTGGATAAAGGACTTAGAAAACATCACTCATGTCTACCATGAAATTTGGGCTTGGCCTCAGAGTTGCACTCTACTCTCTACAGCCCAGCACTGTCTGGAAATTGCCATGATTTGTACAACCTCTCTAACAATGTTACTGTTGCTAATGTGACTGGAGAGGTGTGGGGAAGCCACCTTGAGCATAGAGAAGATATACTTTGTTCTTAATGGACTCAGAACTGTAAGTCACGTGTCCAAAGTATGAGCTAGTCCACACCAAAGCTTAAGGAGGAATGGTACTTGCAAATATTCTCTCACATAAAAGCTCTGAGCCTGAATTTAAGTCTTGCATTTGTCACTTTATCACCCAGTTTCTCTTAACTCTGCTCTTTCCCACCTTAGGTACGTGACACTAATTGTTTCTTCTGCCTGATATTATCTGCCTCCACTATACATCTGGTCAACTCCCATCTATCCTTCAGATCTCAGCATAAAAATCACTTCTCTCCATTCTCCAACAGGTCATGTATCCTTCGTCTTCAAGTCCTGGAATCCACTGTGTAACCCCTTTTGTTAATTACTGATCATCCTTTAAAATTCAGCCCAAAAGGCATCTCCACAGTTGTCTTCTTAACCACCACTCCACTGGGTTGGTTAGATCTGGGTATTCTCCTGGCATACTGTGCTTGCCTTTAATAGCCCTTACCACAATTCTGTAAATGGTTATCCACTTTCTTGTGTGGTGTTCAATTCCTCCCCTAGAATAAGCATGCCTTGAGTGAGGAAGCTGCATTCAGGTTTTCACCCAGCATAATGCCTAGGCAAGTACCAGGACTCTCATTTCATAAAGCTGAATGGATCTTGTATATAGGCACTTACCATTGTTCTGTCTAGGTTAAGTGCTCAATTCATCACAAATTTTAGCATCATGGATATTTCTATAACTCTACACAATCAACAGAAATCCTTATGTATCTGTCTTTATTATTTATCTTGAACAATACATCTAAAGCCCTTACTCTGGGCAGGATACCACACTAAGAATGGCATCATGTAAATAAATAAAAGTGTAAATAAATCACATAAATAAGTAAATAAATATCATGCAAATAAATAAATAAAGCACCACCTGCTAGTTGCTTATCAGGAGTGAAAAGACAATGAGAAAATAAATAGCTTTAATCTGAGGTAAAGTATGTGAAGAATCACAAGTCCAAAATTTACCTGAAAATTTCTTTCTTCTAAGCTTCCAAGAATTATGGAGCCTCAGAAGCCCCATTCCCATAACTTGGGGTTGGGAAAGACTTAAAGGAAGATGTGGACTTTGATGGCTAGATAGACACTTTAGGAAGCAAACTCAGTATGAAGGTAAAGTAATATATTTCAGGAAAAGAGACAAGCATGAACAAGGTAGAGAGGATTATATAACTTCTAATATAATGCACAGGTAAACTGCATCAATCTATCAGGCGATTATTTTCCAAAGTATCCAAAATTTGCTGATAGATTATTTGTTACAATGAGTCTACCATATAGAGATAAACATTAACCAGAATTATCTCCATACTATAATAACCTTATTAAAATAAATGTATCTAGATTCTGAGCATATTCATACAGTATCCTTAGAAAAATCCATGCTTATTATTTCACCTTTAATCCATACAGTACCTGGAACATTTCTGATGTTTTCAAATGAGAGAAGAATCCAGAGAGTACATGTCCTATCTATCTGGAGAGCTTTAGGCTTTGTGGATCATTAAAGGTGACCAACATTTTTGAGCTTCTCCTTATGGAATGCTGAGGTTTGTGTCCCTGGCTCTTGAATCTAGGTTGCTCTGTGACTGCTTTTCCTCAAAGCATATGGTAGAAGAGATGCTGAATCAGTTTCCAGGCCAGGCCTTATGAGACTGGCAAGTTTCACTTCTCGCTTCCTGGAACACTCCCTTTGGGGAAAGCCAACCACTAGGTTGGAAGACCAGCTGCTCAGATTGTCACGTCGTGAGGAAGTTGCATGTGGGTATTTTGAGAGTCTACATGGGGAGAGATGACCTGCCAGAGCCAGACATTCTAGCCATATCAAGGCAGGTGCTAGGCATGTGGGTGGGGGGGATAAAAAAAGCAAAAATGAAAACCACCTCAGATGTGGAGAAGGACCAAGGACCATAGCAGAACTGAGGCCTCAAAGTGCCCTATTCAGGCCAGCCAGTCCACTGGGCCACTCAGCTGAGGCCCCAGCTCTCGTGGGGGGTGAGGGGTGAGAGGTGCTGCCCCCGCTGTCGCTGCCTGACTTCCTGACCCATGAAACTGTGTGCATCAGAAAGTGATTTCCATTTTCATCACTAAGTTTTGGGGGCAGTGTGTACGCAGCAATGGATTACCAGAGATGGGTAACCCACTGGGGTTAGCTGTATGATTGGTTTTTTACAAACACACTAGAACTTACTTTTCAAAATATTAGTATTCAAGGTTGTCACTTGGAAGAATACTTACTGATTTAAAAAATTTTCCATGCTGAAAACATTTT
Source organism: Bubalus kerabau (assembly GCF_029407905.1). Taxonomy (NCBI): domain Eukaryota; kingdom Metazoa; phylum Chordata; class Mammalia; order Artiodactyla; family Bovidae; genus Bubalus; species Bubalus kerabau. Next base: position 23,237,351 of record NC_073641.1, read on the forward strand.
TGAAAGTCTCTTCACAGAAGCATTTCATGAGCTAAGAAAAAAAGAATAGAACAAGGAGGAGAAGGAAGAGGAGAAAGGGAAGGAGGAGGGGAAGAGGGAAGAAGTAAGGAAGGGAGAGAGGTAGGAAGGGAGGGAAAATCATGTTTTTAATTGGATAAGCACATCTCAAGTGGGGCTCAAGTAAAGCAGTTATTGCCGCATTCTTTAGACTCAGCTCTGGATAGCTTTTCCTTTTTTTCTTTTTTTTCTGTTTGCTTCACATTTTCAAAACCAAAATCCTCAAAGACTGAAGAGTTGCCACCACTGAAAACGTTAAAAAGCAAGTGCCAGGTACTCTCAAGGTAATTCAAAGAGATGCGTTGTGAAATATTTGGCACATTTTCTGGATGCTCAGCATCCCCAAGGTGTCTTTTTAAAGGACACAGCCCTGTGTGGAAGCATATGATCCTACAAGATTAAAAAAACATCAATGCCACTATATAGGGCCCCCAGAGCCGAACACAAGCTAGCCAGTATGACAGTCAAATTGGTTTGCTGCAATTTCAGAGAGCCTAGGTGCCACCGTGTAGCTAATTTATCTATGTACATTCACCCTGAATCTTCTCTGTTATTCACAGAGAGAGAAGATTCAGGTTCATATAGTGAGGCTGGTAGAAATAGTCCTGTCCTTTACCAGGTGCTTTTGTATCTTTATTTGTACAATGAGAATTCTAATCCTCACTGGAAAAGACCAATCTGTAGAAATAATAAATGTCTTTAAACTACCAAGCATGTATTTGATACATAGCAGGCTCTGAATATCATATATCTTGCAACCTAACAACCAGCTATGTAAGCCTATTATTATTGTGGTTTTCTGATTGCTTTTGGTTTTGATTTAAGAAAAAAGCCATAACCATTTCCTACATAGCTTGATCTCTTTTCTCAGGGCATATAAGATGAAGCCTCACTCAAACATTATGAAACTAATTCTAAATTTAGAAAATATTTAAGTTAAAGAGAAATAAAGTCAATTATTATATAGTTTTCCCCACCCCCCCCCAAAATTAAAGGCAGCATAACTTCCCTATGGCCTTGTTAGAGAGTAAAAATAAATGACAAATAGGATAAGAAAATATTGCTATTGGCATGATGAATAAGGTAATAATGTTTAGACTACAGGACAATGGCGCTGTGATATCATCATTTGGTATTATGAAAATGGACTTTGGGTAATTTTCTTTATACACCAACATTACAGTCATGTCCTAAACAAACTAAATAAACTAGTGCTATCTCCTATTGGGCATGATAAACAATTTCTCTCTTTTATATTCTTCAGGGGACCAGGTTGAGAGCTCCAAACTTAAAAAAAATAAAAAATTCTCTTTCAGAATTTTAAGCAGCAGTAAGTACTTTAGATATTTTCACAAAGGACACATAGAGATATTATGTCATGAAATCCTGTAGTCAGCCACAGAAAACCTCATATTAAAAAAGAAAAGAAAATTTAAAAGGTTAACACAAGGTAAATGCTAAAATTTTAGCCCTGGGAATGCCACCGGCAATACCAGGGGAGGGTCTCAATGTGCATTCAATAGCTTCTCCCTTTTCTTTATTGAGAGAAGAAAACTTGAAGTCTGTATAACAGATGTGGCCCTCCCCAGGATGCCGGCTATAATTGACCACCAAGGAAACTGTCCAGATGATGGGCCATCCTGTTTTATTAATGTCATTCCCCTTTTCTAGCAAGCAACTCTTTGAAAATAAAGCAATTTTTTTCAAGAATACAGATTTTGATAATACAACCCTATTTCTATGGCACATAACTCCAGGAGAGGATTTGCATAGGGCAGCTGGCGATGAACATATGGAATTCTACTGTGCTGCATGGTTGATAAAGTGTGTACAACATGTGCTTTCTGCTGCCCAGAAGTTTCCCCAATCTACTAGTTAGGAATTTAACTATATGCTATAGTTATATATGCTATATATATATATATATATATATATATATATAGCTGCTATAAATGAATTATCAAATCCAAAAGCAAATGTCAGGGTGCCATTCTACCAACTATAGTACAATCAATACAATTTGGAAATCTGATGAGGGTTGGGAAAGAATAAAAATCAACTTGTTTCTTAATCATCATAAGCTGTATGAGTACTATCAGAGACCCAAGTATAAAATACATACTGTGTTCAACACTCTCAAGGTTAGCAAATCCGTTATAACTTCTCACGTTATCACCTGTTGTTGATTACTTTTTAGTACTTTTACCATTTCATCATCTCAAGGTGAATATTTTCACTGCTAACGTTATGCTGTATTTTTACCTCCAGGATTTCACCTTTAGACCTAAGAGATAAAAGGCTTAATTTTGAAAAAGAAACTTTGGCAACACTGAGCCCACTGCCCCACACAGCACTCAGTGGTACTGAATACTAGCAGCAAAGGGCAGCAGAGAACATAGAGCCCATTTCCACCAACAGAACATTCATTCCTGGGTTCACTCATTTTTGCTGTCTCTCTGGCCCTGACACACATTCTCCAACCCTGCTGGTACAAAGAAACAACCAGTTTTCATATTCTTTGGAAATATTGTGTTTTCATTGTTTCTAAAATAAACTACAAGCAGAACAGATTTACAGATTTAACAAAAAGAATTGAAAATAGTTACAGAGTAGCAATCAAAGAAACAAACAAAAATACAATATAGCCATTTAGCTGACTGAACGAACAAAAACAAACTCCTTGCCTTATCTTTAGTGAAAGGGGTGCACGCATATGCTAACATCAGTGTAACTTGGGCTAACCATTTGGAAAGATATTTTGCATCACAAGAGAAGTTCATTTATTCACTCATTCACTCAGAACTTTGCTGTTGAATTACAACATGCCAGGCACTGTTCCAGGTATAGGGACTACAAAGAGAATTAGGAAATGATTGTCAGTTAGAAATAGCAAACAAGGAGAATGAGATAAATAACCAAAACACACACACACACACACACACACACAGAGTTGTATGCAAAAAGTATTAGGGGAATTGGGAAAACCTATTCAGGAAAGGTGAGATTTGGGAGTGGGTTGTTTATTATTTTTCCATTTCCTTGTGCATTCATTAAACAGGCATTTCTTGAGCTCCTTCTGTATGTCAGGAGCTATTGTATGAACCAGAGATATTTCAGTGAACATAGACAAAAATCCCTACAATAAGTACTGTAAATAAACAATGCAGCTATCGTAGTTTGATGATAAGTGTTAAGGGGAAAAAGTAAAGGAGAATAGGGAAAAGGAGAGGTTGACATTTCAGGTAGGGTGTCCAGGGAAGGCCTCCTATTAAGGCCATATTTGATTTCTAAAAGTCTAAAGGAAGTGAAGAATTGAACCACAAAGATCCATCTGGGCAGGGCGCTCCAGGTCAAAGGGACTGTAAAGGCTGTAATGTGCCTGTGAGGAAGAGCAGACAAACTTGCTGGCTGGAGGGAGGGAAAAGAGGTGGGGCAGGAGAGGCTGCAGGCTAGGGGGCAATAAGTAGTCAGAGTGCAGAGGTCATGTAAATGCTTTGCTTTTTCTTTGAGTGGGATGTCTGGTCACTAGTGGGCTTAAGCAGAGGAGTGACAGGTCATGTTTTCATTTTAATCAGTTTGCTGTGCTCAAGAAAATTAAGGAGTGGAAATTGGGAGACTGGTGAAGAGTGTCAACTAGAAGACAGATTGTAACGGTTTTGACAAGGGTAGAAACAGTGGAGAAAATGAGAAATGATCATATTCACGATATACTTTGAAAGAAATGCACACAGAATTTGTCAATGAATGGTCAGAGTTCCTCAGGACCACCACCAGTTTCTGTGATTTGCTAGGATTCATAGGACTCAGCAGATAGTTGTAGATGTGATTTATTACAGCAAAAGGATACAAAACCAAATCAGCAAATGAAAAAGGCACATGAGGAGAAAGGAGGAAATCAGGCACAAGCTTCCAGAGTCCTTTCTCCGTGGACGCACATGGAACATTTAATTCTTCCAGCATTGAATTATGGCAACATGTGTGCAATGTTGTCAATCAGGAAGTTTATTAGAGCCTCAGTGCCCAAAGTTTTTACTGGGGTCTAGCCGCATAGGTACCCTCTGCTTAACTGTACAGAAATTCCAGACTCCCAGAGACAAGCAAGTGTCTAATATGAACACTGTACAAATAACTTAGGTACAACAAACCATTCTCATCAGTTAGGAAATAGTGGGAAATTCACATTCCTGACACCAGCCAAGGGCTAACCATGAAAGCTTCCCTCTTAAATATAGCAGCCTCAGGAAGGCTTTCATGCACAGAAAGAATATGTGATGTGAGGTAAGAGCTATTCAGGAAGAGAAATGGAGAGCCTAGGGGTATTTTGGATAGTGAGGGATGTGACAGAGAAGAAGAGATTTACTTGATATCTCATCCTTCATTTGCATAGGTACAAAAAAATGCCCTTGAAAATATAACAGTTTTTCCAGCAGACAGGTCCCTTTCCTTGTGGAGCTTATTTGCATTTTAATAGGATAGCCAGATACTAATCAAATGATCCTCATATCTATTATTGCCCTATGGACCTGGAGTAGTCAGTCCCGGTAGAACAAATAGCATGATGAGGAAAGACCCGGGGGCGGCAAACAACATGGTCCTATTCTACATGTGAAAAAAAGACCAGTGAACAAGAGGACAGTCAACAGGAGGATGGAATAACCCTTTTTCATTTATTCATTCAATAAATTCATGCTGAGCACTTACTCATGCCAGTTATGTGCTTGGCAATGAGAATGGTTCCTGACACCATGGTGTTTGCAGTTCAAGGGAAGAGGTAGTCACTTGGCCTTTTTGTGTTGTCATAGATTTGCCCTTCCTCTCCTCTCATTGTTGTTCAGTCACTAAGTCAAGTCTGACTCTTTGCAACATCATAGACTCGAGCACTGCAGGCACCTCTGTCCTCCACCATCTCCTGGAGATTGATCAGATTTATGTCCATTGAGTTTCATTGCCCCCAACTAAATGTCTCACAAACCTGGATCGCCATGGGATCTTCTCACTTATCTTTATTCTCTCCTAACATATCCTGTACTTGAAAACCAGATAAGGTTTCTTAAAATCTGATTCCAAGATGATTTCTCATGATTTGAATTTTAAATATTTTTTCTACTTCTTAGACTTTTTTCCAAGATCATTAAATCAGAAACTAGCATTTAGGACCCTCCTACATGCACAAACACATACATACACACTAACCCTTCCCCAATGAGCTTGCTCATTTCTATCATCATGACTTCTAATCACATTCTTCCCACCGGAAAAACTTTTCTGGAATTCATTCCAGAGTCTTCTAAGTCTTCTAAGTGTTCCTAAGTCTTCTGTGGGCCATCTATCGTGCCACTTCCTCCAGAAGTCATTAGCTCTTTGGTCTACCCTACCCTGCCTTCTCCTTTCTACAGTGTATAATATCTGCAAAATATGGGCACATTCTCCACACTCTTCTCCTTGGTGATGTGGATGATCCACATTTATCAAACCATGCACTAAGTCATCTGAGGTTGGGACATTGTGCTTTTTAAATTTTAATTACAGTGTCTAGAATCATGCTGGGCCATGGTAGGTCACTAAGTTAAATTTATTGACTTGATGCTTTGACTTTTCTATCCACACTTCCAGGCTAGATCTCTGCCTTATTCATATGTATTAGTTAAAAACCGCATTAAAAATTACCTCAAAACCAGTGGCTTAACATAGCAATAAACATTGGTTATCTCTCATAACTTTTGTGAGTCATGAAGTTGGGAGCAGCTTAGCCACATGGTTCTGGTTCAGAGTCTTTCACGAGGATGCATCAAAAGATGGGCTAGATTTTCATCTGAAGGCTAGACTGAGGCTAGAGAATCTGCTTTCAACAGGAGGCATTCATTTGGCTGGCAATTTGGAGCTGGTTGATGGCAGAAGAAATTACTTACTCTCCTCATGAGATTTCTATGGGGCTACTGGTATGTTCTTATCACATGGCATCTGGATATTCCTCCAGAGCAAGTGATAAACAGAGTATAAGACAGAAGCTATCATGAGTTTGTGACCTAAGCTTGCAGAAGTCACAGTGTCACTTCCATAATATCTTAACTTATCTCATAGATCAACAATAGCCAATATGGGAAAAGACGACAGAAGGGTGTGGATACCAGGAGGCAAGAGTTACTGGGGGCCATCTTGGAGGCTGACTACCACACCATATCGGATTCAATCCTACTGCCTAAGGTTTGTTTTCTATGCAAAAGTATATTACTTTAACCACATCAAACACTAAACAAGTGAAAATATTAGCAAAATGAATAATTACCTCAAGCTTTTACATAAGGACTTATATCACTCTTTGAAAATCTGTTTTCATATTAGAAGCACACCAGATTTTTAGGATAGCCTCCACTCCACAGTATTAAGTAGGAACCAAATGCTCTCTTGTTTTCCATCTCTTAGTCCAAAGCCTCAATTTCTTAATAAAAAGATAACTTCAACCTCTTAGCATCATACAAGTATTTCTTCTTGCTCTTCTCCTCCACTGATCCTCACATATACCCCATTGTATCCCCCACCCCTTTTACTTCAGTACTTACTTTCCAACTCTTACCTGTAGGCAGGGCAAGTATCCTGCAGGGGCTTAATGAAACTCAGGATTTCCTTCCCCCACTGAAATATTTTCTCCACCTGCTCACTAATGTCTAACATTTTGGAATTAACAAATCCTTTTTTTTTCTTTTTGTATCTGACATGTGGCTTCTTGCCTCCAGTTAAAAATACCAGTATTCTTAGTAAAAGGAATATATTACAACTTTAACAGCTGTCTGCTCATTAGTATGAGTTTTTCTGCATGTATCTCCTGAAAACAACTTTTCAGAAGGGAAAAGAAGAAAAAGAACACCTGGGGAAGGCAATCTTTCAAAGGGCAAAGTCAGAAAAGAGATAAGAGGACCTCATGGAATGGAAGGCTGCACTTCCTCACAATTCTATGCAGGGCCAACTCTTTTCTGAGACTTCTGCAAGACTAGAAAGTCAAAGGCCTTTAACCTCATCCTCATACCAACCAGACTCACTATATTAAACCATATTCCCTTTGTGTACCATCTGTCAAAGGCTATCAAAATGAGAAAATGGGAACAATCTCTTTTTTTTTAAAAGGAAATTAAAGAAACGACTGGTGAACATAAGCCCCAAAGATGACAATGCAGGGCTGAGAATGCACTACTTGCAGGGTGGCTGGCTTGTTAAATCTTGGGTTACAGCTTGTTTATTTTAACAATGACTTTGGTCTATAAGCCCTTAGTCCTGTTATTTATTCATAACCTTGCAGGGGTCTTGGATTCCTAATTTGCAAGTATAAAAATGATAAGCAATTTGCACATGGCAGGTGTCTGGACAAATGTTCTCTATTATCTACATAAACCAGATGCTCAGTGATTCGAACTAAGCTGAATAGAACACACACTGTTCATTCCCAAGCTGGCCTCATACTCCTACAGAGACCCTGAGTTTTGCAAAGACTCTTCCGTAGCTTTTATCGATTATAGGAAAACCACTGTCAAAAAATAATAACTTTCCTTGATGATGTGCTGCTGGCTGTAATGGCTGGACTATCCAGTAGAATTCAGTGGCCTCAGACCTCTCTTGTGATGCTTAATACATGTCCTCAGGAAGACAGACTTAGAATACAGACACTAAAGCCAGGTTTACCCACCACATCAAAGCAGACATTTTCGATTTTATTTGAACTGATTGCCAAGAGAAAGAGAACTAGCACTTATTAACACACCTGCCATAGACAGAACATTCTCTTAGGAGCTCAAGACATGTTATTTCATTTCCACAACTGATCGAGTCATAAAATAGCCAGTCTTATTTGATCATGAAATTCCATTTTTTTCTATTAAACAAATTAAACTGTGTTTGGCTCATGTTTTTATTTAGAAGAATAGGCTGTTCTGACAGCAGAAATTGAAACAGAATTCAGTTCTTCCATGACTGAATGCATTCACAGCCTTACCTCTTTGGTTTTAAATTTGCACTCTCACATTCATTCACAAGAAAAATTACCTTCAGGCCTAGACCTTCATGAAGGGACATGAGGCTGAGCAAGCCTGGAAGACAAAGATCAGAAGCTGGGTTCAACCTGTGTCTGATTAGTCCCATAGATAGATGCATGCAGTCACCTCCGGCATGGAGGGGAGTCCGCCAGCAGGCACAGGCACAGGATACCAGCAATTTTTAGAATCTGCAGGGGGGCACTCAGATGGGTATCAGGATATCCAAGCAGGACAGGAAAGGCATGAGAGAAACAGAATAAGAGTATTCAGATCAGATCCCAGCATGCTGAGATCTGGATCAGACATAAGGAGCCATATGGAGAGGCAGGAGTCAGAAAGCACCTGTGCTGGAGGGGAAGGGTCAAAGCATGAATCAGAAGAGTGGAAATCCCCACTGAGCATCTCAAAGACCCGAGTGATGTCACAGAATAGCCTCTCTCACTAGATCACACTAATCAACTTGTGCGCCTGTTCAAGTAGATCCACCAATTATGATCTGGATTGGATGACAAGGATCCTCGCCCCCACAGAGCCTTTGGATGGAGCTTGGCGATGGAGCTTGGCGATGGTGCTTGGGAGGTCTGAATCAGAAGAAATTTTTAAAAGGGACGTTTCCTAATGGTAACTATGATTCACTGGCACAGAATTATGCTGCTGAAGAGTTGGCATGCTGCAAGTTCATTCTAGGAAGATCAACATATTGATGCCCTCCCTGGGCATATCTGGTAAACAGCTGCTTACATCTGGGTAATATCACTTTACATCAATGCTGGAGCATATACTGCTTTAGACCAGAGCTTCTCAAACTTTAATGTGCACAGAAATCATCTGAGGTCCTTGGTAAAGCCCAGATTTTGATTCAGTAGGTCTGGGTGGATCTGAGAATCCTCATCTCCAACGAATTCTCAGGGGTTTCTGATGGTGCGGCTGGGTCCACACTGAAAGTAGCAAGGCCCTAGATTAAGGACAGGGGCCATAGTTTTTTTTTTCTGTCAACAACTGTTATTAATAAAAATTCAATAACAAGCCCCACAAAACTGGCATCTGAAAGAATACAGATTTTTATTTTCTTGGTGATTTGTATATTTGGATAATTGCTTACACTAAAATTCTAATTTAAGGATTCCTTCATATTTCAAGTAAACATCTCTTTCTTTTCTTTTTTTTTTTTTTCCTTCTTTTTTTGTTTACTCTGGTCATGTCTTCAGATGCCAGAATTATAAGCCTATGCAAAATGCTAAGAACATAAATTCCAGAAAGAATTAAATGTCTCAGACAATAAAAAATCTGCCTACCATGCAGGAGACCTGGGGTTCAGTCTCTGGGTTGGGAAGATCCCCTGGAGGAGGGCACAGCATCCCATTCCAGTATTCTTGCCTGGAGAATCCCATGGACAGAGAGTCCTGGCATGCTGCAGTCCATGGGGTCGAAAAGAGTTGGACGTGACTGAGGGACTAGCACACACACACACACACATAAATTCCAGAATCAGACTGACTCCTCACACTACTTGTGTGACCTTGGGCAGTTTGCTTAAACTCTGAGCCTCAGAGTAAAGATAAAATAAAGCTAATCACAGTATAGTAAAGGGATGTTATGAAATGTGTTATTCTTAAATGCATTTATAACAGTGCAAGGCACATGGCAATAGTTATTTAGTATTTGTTGAATTAATATAAAAATATATACAAAATTTAAAACAGTATGTGTACAAAATCTAGCACATAAGTAGCATGATTTAGTGCATTCCATATGATCCTTTAAAACCCCTATAGAGGATTTTTCATTTCTGTTTGGCATACTGGAAAATGAGAAGAACAGAGAGGTATAAAAAGTGACCCACAATCTTGGAACCCAGATTACTTGAAATCCTCAGAGGAGAGAATAAGATAGAACTTCACTAATTGAGGCACATATACACACTGATAAAGCATCAATATCCCACAGGAACGAGCATTAAAGGTGGAATAATTTAGACTTTGATTAATTTATTGGAGTCTGATGACTAATAACTTTAAACTGTATTGTAGGGACTGTGGGAAGATAGTCCATCCTTCTGGGCAGAAATGAGGTTTCTCCTGAAGTGAACAGATGTTGCCACTTGTAATAATCCTAAAAATTCTGAAACCTAGAACAGAAATGGGAGACTCGAGAGGCAAGTCTTAAAATGAGATGAGGGGACTAAAACCCTCCTCTTTCCGTAGCTGAGAGTCATTATGCTTGCACTCGCAGGTCTGGAGAGACGCAGGGCCCTGCCAGCCTTTCTGAGTGAGTCGTGCCTGGAACGTGGAGACAGGCTGGTAACGAGACAGGGCACCAGTCCAGGAAGAGAGCAGCGTGAGTTATTCTTGGTGTTGAACTCCCTTTCTACTACTACAGTCTTTAATAAAGACACAGCAACGCTTAAACAGCCTGAACTCTGTCTTCCATGAGGAGCTGAGAGGAAGGCTTTACATCCAGGCTTGGGAAGTAAGAGGTAAGAGTGATGCTGGCAGCCTCAAAGGCCAGAAGAGAAGAGCTGTGTCCCGAGGAGAATGACGTGGTGAGGATAGTGGCAGCTGGTGGGGGCAAAGACATGGCCAGAAGAAGACAAAGGAACCACGCAGACTAGCCAAGGAACACATTTGTGCAGGACTAATTTCCAGCAAAAAAAAAAAAAAAGCCAGACGTTTATCATTTCATCATGCATTGGGTTAGGCATGCATGAAATCAGGGAGAATATCAGGCCTAGATGTTGCATTTCCTCATCTCCAGGCTACTACTATTTCCAGTATATCACAAGACAAGCATATGCACATATCCTGAAGGATGATCTACATACATTATCATCTTTATGAAAACTCCAGATGTTTTACTGATTTTCCACATTTTAATCTAGATGTTTAACATAGCCTGGAATTTCAAAGGTTATCAGACAGTTGTTTTGCTTTGTTCGTATGAGTATTTCTTTTCAAAGACAAGTCGCAACCAACGTTAACTAAATTGGTCCTGATGAAAAAGAAAAAGAAATTCATAATTATATAGTCAGGAACAAGGTTGAACAACGAGAGCATCCGTAAATTATTTGGGTGGAATTACATGGGTATCTCAAAGACTATAAAAGAGTAATTTCCAGTATGACAGGAAAACACTGGGTTAGGACAAGTAACGTCATCTGAGCTGGGCACTCATGACCTGTGAAACCTTGGAGGAACCATTGATTCTCATCCTCTGAGCCTCTCCAGCTCTTCATGTCTTACATGGGGATAATAAGCCCTGGTTGCTTACCACAGAGGGCACCACTGGCCCACGGCGTGCCTCTGTGAAAATGAGAAGAATATAGCCCCTCTGAGCTTACCCAGCCAGTGCAGGTACATAATTTAGTGTGCATTGCATGGACCAGGTTTGAGGCTCCATATAAACCCTCAACCAGGGGCTCACATGCTGTGAGCCAACTTGCATGTTCATGAACTGTGGTCATGGCCGATCTCACAAGATGATGGTGAGGATGAAACAAAGGTATTTTGCTAAATGTAAAGGCAACATAAATGTAAAAGAATGCATAAGCTTAAATGTAATCAAAAGCTGGCTTTCAAACCAGAAATATAGAAAGATTCCATGCATGAGGATTTCTCAAAAATTTAAAATCAAGAGACACAAATTATAAGGTATGTACCATACACATCAGTAACAGAATATTTATTAGGTATGGGGCTCTTAGCCAGAATGAAGAACCAGAGGCACCTGAAATCTATTTAAAAGGACACATTGAAGATTCTATCTTTGGAGGCTTCTGAATTGGGATGTCTGAGAGTCTGTAACCTTCTTATTTATGGCACCCCACTCCAGCACTCTTGCCTGGAAAATCCCATGGACAGAGGAGCCTGGTGGGCTGTAGTCCATGGGGTCGTTAGGAGTCGGACATGACTGAGCGACTTCACTTTCACTCTTCACTTTCATGCACTGGAGAAGGAAATGGCAACCCACTCCAGTGTTCTTGCCTGGAGCATGCCAGGGACGGAGAAGCCTGGTGGGCTGCCGTCTCTGGGGTCGCACAGAGTCGGACACGACTGAAGCGACTTAGCAGCAACCTTCTAATTTATAAAGCACCCCAGGTTTTCTTTGATGCACATCCTTGCTTGAGCATCACAAGCTTAGAGAATTTAAGCCTAGTAGCTAGTTTAGGCATTTTAAAGCCACATTCACTTTTTTTGGCCTGAATTATTCAGAGGGCCTTCAAATGAAAAGGAAAACATATGGCATAAAGAATAATAATAAAAAAAAAAAAAACTAAAGAAGATGCTATGTTCTCCATAAAAATAATCAGTTGGGATATTGGTCACTAAGTTGATAGCTCATAAGATATTTACAGACTGTGTATTTCAAAGTACACAATGCATGGTACAAAGTATCTCTACACTGTCCCCTCCACTGAGCTATCAGGGAAAAAAGCCTAATCTTGTTCCCTACACATTAATAGTCTGTTAAGATGCAATGGAAATCTCAGACGAACATGTCCATCATCAAATCTGACATCCAGTGAGGTCATCATGAAGCAAATCAAAGTAAACAATCAATAATCATTCTGTTTTTATATACATCCAGAACCATCAAATGCAAAGGCAGTAATTTAAACACAAACGCTTCAGTAGTTTGAACCACTATAACCTAAATCATTTATTAAAGCACAAACATTTCTTCTTTCCCCTTAGATTCTATTAAGGTATTTAGCCATAGTCGTCCATCTCCTCAGCTGCTCTATATGTCAGGAAGGATAACAGATAGTACTGAGTACCTGTTTTAAGGTATCATTAGCACCACTGGCAGGGAAGGTATATAATTCTGTACAAAATTGAATGGACTCATTTCAATCTACAAGAAGAAGCCAGTGGATTTCCCTAGGCTGACATATTAAAGCATTGCATCTAGGATATAAGTATTCTACTTTTATATATTCTCAGTTCAGTTCAGTTCAGTCACTCAGTCATGTCCGACTCTTTGTGACCCCAAGAATCGCAGCACGCCAGGCCTCCCTGTCCCTCACCAACTCCCAGAGCTCACTCAGACTCACGTCCATCGAGTCGGTGATGCCATCCAGCCATCTCATCCTCTGTTGTCCCCTTCTTCTCCTGCCCCCAATCCCTCCCTGCATCAGAGTCTTTTCCAAAGAGTCAACTCTTCTCATGAGGTGGCCAAAGTACTGGACTTTCAGCTTTAGCATCATTCCTTCCAAAGAAATCCCAGGGCTGATCTCCTTCAGAATGGACTGGTTGGATCTCCTTGTAGTCCAAGGGACTCTCAAGAGTCTTCTCCAACACCACAGTTCAAAAGCATCAATTCTTCAGCGCTCAGCTTTCTTCACAGTCCAACTCTCACATCCATACATGACCACTAAAAAAAACGTAGCCTTGACTAGACAGACCTTTGTTGGCAAAGTAATCACTCTGCTTTTCAATATGCTATCTAGGTTGGTCATAACTTTCCTTCCAAGGAGTAGTTCAGTTCAGTCCCTCAGTCATGTCTGACTCTTTGTGACCCCATGAATCGCAGCACGCCAGGCCTCCCTGTCCATCACCAACCCCCAGAGTTCACTCAGACTCAAGTCCATTGAGTCAGTGTTGCCATCCAGCCATCTCATCCTCTGTCGTCCCCTTCTCCTCCTGCCCCCAATCCCTCCCAGCATCAGAGTCTTTTCCAATGAGTCAACTCTTCACATGAGGTGGCCAAAGTACTGGAGTTTCAGCTTTAGCATAATTCCTTCCAAAGAAATCCCAGGGCTGATCTGCTTCAGAATGAACTTGTTGGATCTCCTCACAGTCCAAGGGACTCTCAAGAGTCTTCTCCAACACCACAGTTCAAAAGCATCAATTCTTCGGCACTCAGCCTTCTTCACACTCCAACTCTCACATCCATACATGACCACTGGAAAGACCATAGCCTTGACTAGATGGACATTTGTTGGCAAAGTAATCACTCTGCTTTTCAATATGCTATCTAGGTTGGTCATAACTTTTCTTCCAAGGAGTAAGCGTCTTTTAATATCATGGCTACAGTCACCATCTGCAGTGATTTTGGAGCCCAGAAAAATAAAGTCTGACACTTTCCACTGTTTCTCCATCTATTTCCCATGAAGTGATGGGACCAGATGCCATGATCTTAGTTTTCTGAATGTTGAGCTTTAAGCCAACTTTTTCACTCTCCACTTTCACTTTCATCAAGAGGGTTTTGAGTTCCTCTTCACTTTCTGCCATAAGGGTGGTGTCATCTGCATATCTGAGGCTATTAATATTTCTCCTGGCAATCTTGATTCCAGCTTGTGCTTCTTCCAGCCCAGTGTTTCTCATGATGTACTCTGCATATAAGTTAAATAAGCAGGGTGACAATATACAGTCTTGACGAACTCCTTTTCCTTTTTTGGAACCAGTCTGTTGTTCCATGTCCAGTTCTAACTGTTGCTTCCTGACCTACATACAAATTTCTCAAGAGGCAGGTCAGGTGGTCTGGTATTCCCATCTCTTTCAGAATTTTCCACAGTTTATTGTGATCCACACAGTCAAAGGCTTTGGCATAGTCAATAAAGCAGAAATAGATGTTTTTCTGGAACTTTCTTGCTTTTTCAATGATCCAGTGGATGTTGGCAATTTGGTCTCTGGTTCCTCTGCCTTTTCTAAAACCAGCTTGAACATCTGGAAGTTCACAGTTCACGTATTGCTGAAGCCTGGCTTAGAGAATTTTGAGCATTACTTTACTAGCATGTGAGATGAGTGCAATTGTGCGGTCGTTTGAGCATTCTTTGGCATTGCTCTTCTTTGGGATTGGAATGAAAACTGACCTTTTCCAGTCCTGTGGCCACTGCTGAGTTTTCCAAATTTGCTGACATATTGAGTGCAGCACTTTCACATCATCATCTTTCAGGATTTGAAAGAGCTCAACTGGCATTCCATCACCTCCACTAGCTTTGTTCGTAGTGATGCTTTCTAAGGCCCACTTGACTTCACATTCCAGGTATCTGGCTCTAGGTGAGTGATCACACCATCGTGATTATCTGGGTCATGAAGATCTTTTTTTGTATAGTTCTTCTGTGTATTCTTGCCATCTCTTCTTAATATCTTCTGCTTCTGTTAGGTCCATACCATTTCTGTCCTTTATCGAGCCCATCTTTGAGTGAAATGTTCCCTTGGTATCTCTAATTTTCTTGAAGAGATCTCTAGTCTTTCCCATTCTGTTGTTTTCCTCATTTCTTTGCATTGATCACTGAGGAAGACTTTATTATCTCTTCTTGCTATTCTTTGGAACTCTGCATTCCGATGCCTATATTTTTCCTTTTCTCCTTTGCTTTTAGCTTCTCTTCTTTCCACAGCTATTTGTAAGGCATCGCCAGACAGCCATTTTGCTTTTTTATATTTCTTTTCCATGGGGATGGTCTTGATCCCTGTCTCCTGTACAATGTCACGAACCTCAGTCCATAGTTCATCAAGCACTCTATCTATCAGATCTAGTCCCTTAAATCTATTTCTCACTTCCACTGTGTAATCATAAGGGATTTGATTTAGGTCATACCTGAATGGTCTAGTGGTTTTAATTCAGATGACCATTATATCTACTACTGCGGGCAGGAATCCCTCAGAAGAAATGGAGTGGCCATCATGGTCAACAAAAGAGTTCAAAATGCAGTACTTGGATGCAATCTCAAAAACGACAGAATGATCTCTGTTCATTTCCAAGGCAAACCATTCAATATCACAGTAATCCAAGTCTATGCCCCAACCAGTAATGCTGAAGAAGCTGAACTTGAACGGTTCTATGAAGACCTACAAAACCTTTTAGAACTAACACCCAAAAAAGATGTCCTTTTCATTATAGGAGACTGGAATGCAAAAGTAGTAAGTCAAGAAACACCTGGAGTAACAAGCAAATTTGGCCTTGGAATACGGAATGAAGCAGGGCAAAGACTAATAGAGTTTTGCCAAGAAAATGCACTGGTCATAGCAAACACCCTCTTCCAACAACTCAAGAGAAGACTCTACACATGGACATCACCAGATGGTCAACACCGAAATCAGATTGATTATATTCTTTGTAGCCAAAGATGGAGAAGCTGTATACAGTCAACAAAAACAAGACCAGGAGCTGACTGTGGCTCAGATCATGAACTCCTTATTGCCAAATTCCAAAGAGTAAGCGTCTTTTAATTTCATTGCTGCAGTCACCATCTGCAATAACTATGTTTAATTATCACAGAAAAGTAAAGGGGGGAAAATAAACTAGACAAATGGCCAGGGACTCTAGATTTTGAATTGACATTTTACTGTTTCCAACCTCACTGAAAAGACATTGTCTTTAGATTATTAACACCTAATCGATGAAGAAGTCAGCTTGGAATCTGATCCTAAAATACTTTGGAAAAAAATAACTCATACAAGATTGACTCTGACATGTGGAGCCTTTTTATATAATGGATTTGTAAAGTAAGAATAACCAAAGACAAGATTAGAAAAATGAGTTTCTGGTTGCCATGGCAATTCAGGCACTGTACTACCACCCACTCTAACAGCAACACTTAAATGATGAACATAAAGACAGAGAGTGGAGCCCACACAGAAGTGGGTGTCAAAAGCTAAGAAGTTAAACCATAGATACTGTAGAGGTGATGGAACCCTTAGTAGAGTTACATAGGAAGTGACCACTGCATAATGGGGAAATTTTCTTGAAGTAGATCTCAGTCTGTTAAAACCCAGATGGTTCATGAGTGCCCATATCTTACCCTAGTCTTGCTGTTATTTAGTTGCTAAGTTGTATCTAATTCTTTTGCAACCCTAGGGACTGTAGCCCACCAGGATCCTCTATCCATGGAATTCTCCAGGCAAGAATACTGGAGTGGGTTGTCATTTCCTTCTTCAGGGGCTCTAGGACCCAGGGATTGAACCTGCATCTCCTGTATTGATGGACTTTCCCGGTAGCTCAGCTGGTGAAGAATCAGCCTGCAATACAGGAGACCCTGGTTCAATTCCTGGGTCAGGAAGATCCCCTGGTGAAGGGATAGGCTATCCACTCCAGTATTCTTTGGCTTCCTGGGTGAATCAGATGGTAAAGAATCTGCCTGCAATGAGGGAGACCTGGATTTGATCCCTGGGTTGGGAAGATCCCCTGGCAGAGGGCATGGCAACCACTCGAGTATTCTTGCCTGGAGAATCCCCATGGGGGTCGTGAAAAGTCAGACATGACTGAGCAACTAAGCACAGCATGGCTCCTGTGTTAGCAGGGAGGTTCTTTACCAATGAGCCACCAGGGAAGCCACTACCCTACACTGCTGCTGCTGCTGCTAAGTCGCTTCAGTCGCGTCCGACTCTGTGTGACCCCATAGACGGCAGCCCACCAGGCCCCCCGTCCCTGGGACTGTCCAGGCAAGAACACTGGAGTGGAGTGCCATTGCCTTCTCCAATGCATGAAAGTGAAAAGTGAAAGTGAAGTCGCTCAGTCGTGTCTGACTCTTCACGACCCCATGGACTGCAGCCCACCAGGCTCCTCCACCCATGGGATTTTCCAGGCAAGAGTACTGGAGTGGGGTGTCACTGCCTTCTCCATACCCTACACTAGTGAAGACTAAATTGTCATTCCTGTGTCAGCAAGCAGTGGCCCTGACAATTTTGCAGAGTGCCTATCAGAGGAGAGAGAAAGTTTTAGGTCCTATTCGTCATGAAATTGAATGGTGGCAGGTAGGTAGAACACATATTGAAAGCTATTAAAAGAAAAGCTAATGGAAATGTTCTATTTTAAATTTTGAATTGTGAGAAATGAATATAGCACCTCTTAGTGTAACGATGAGACAGGCCCACTTACCAGGAGTCCACAATATACAGGTAAAGTAGAGATATAAGGTACATTTCATTGAGTATTAAGAAAACTATTCTAAGATTTATCATGAATTATATGATAGAAAAAAAATACTGCTAACATTATCAATTTAAAACATCTTAATTACAGAGATACTATTTACAGTGTGGAAAGTTATTTCTTAGAAGTGATGAAACATAGTAATATATCTCACTTTCCTCTGTAATCATTCTTGTACTATAATTCAGTTCATTCATTCATTTAGTCAATGAATATTTTTAGTCCTTCTAATATGACAGCTACCTCTGCAAAGTGCCAATTTTATATTGTCTATCAATCGTATGGCTATGTTTATAGTCCTGAGAGAAGGATCTCATTGAGTGGACTCCCTGACAACTGTGAAAAAGATCCTGGGATTCAAAATGAACACATGATACAAGTAACTCAGTGAGGCGTCTTTCTGGCTTGTGTGTCAGGATACACTTGAATATAATAAAAATGACGTATTTTTCAAGTTATAAATGTCAATGTCAAAGCCTAAAGTTCATATGTACTTATCATTTATCTTCAACTTACATATTATCAACCTAAAGTTTACTTATACATTAATGTGTTTCCTATAAAACAATGACAATTTTGGATGGGGCTCAGGCAAGTTCAAAAATGCCATTTAATTCACAACTATTAATAGATATATTATCAAACTCTGGTTTCATTTCAGACCACAGTAGTCTTCTCTGACACAGGACAGCATCTCCTTCCTCACATCCCAGAACATCTGCAAACCCAACACACCCTCCTCTTAGTGGCAATGGCAAAATCACCTCCTAGTGGCCTCAGAACATTCTGGAGAGGCTCTGGGATCCACTTACCAGAGTAACAGCAGTGTTTCTGGAGGTGTCAGTTAAAGCAGTTGTAGGGATATCCCAGTGGAACATCCACTTCTAAGTTCAGGATGTTCCTAAGTGGGGTGTATATATTTTCAAAAAGAGAAAATCGAGATTCAACTGGACCATGAGCCAGATTCTACATTCAGTCCCATTCCAGGTTTAAACACGCTTTGCCTCAACTCAAGAAAGGTGGGGAGAATATAATTCTTCCCTGACCCTGTGAAATAAATACATAACTTTTTACTGAAAGCCAGAAATCTGGAGTCAGAGGACTGAGCTGCCGAGAGGATTCCTAGAAACAGGACTTTAGGCAAGATCCTCACCCTTTCTGAGCCTCAGTGTTCTGACTTCTAATTATGGGGCTCAAAGTTTTGTGACATACAGATGTACATCAGTTGTACAGTTGTGACAAAAAGTAAAAATGCTAATCTTTATTTTCATAAAAATTCTACAATATAATAAATTGTTATTAGCATAATATAGGTGGTGGAATATAGGGGTATTCAACTTGGCATATGCTTACCATTTTTCATAATAAACGGTTGGGAAACAGAACAAATATGGTTTAAAAGCTGTGACCCTCTGGTTGGGGTAAGATCTCTACCTCAGTCTCTCTAGTACCAAGAACTGTAAAGGCTCGGAGATTTTACTTTCCTGCAAGCTAACAGATCAGGTGCTCACTGCCCCCTGGATGCTGTAAGAAGACAAGACTCCTGACTCAGAGACAAAAGACATTATCATTCATAAAAGCATCAGCAGGTGTACCAGCTCCTCAAGCCCCATTGACCACAGGGTGACACAAAGAGGGCCAGAAGATGCCCGCCCAGGCTGGGGGCTGTGCTACAGCAGAGGAAGCCCAAGCTTGGGAACCTGCTTCTCTTCTAGCAAGCAGCAAGCCTGCCCGACTTTTGCCCCAGGGTCTTTGTTTCAGTGGACAGTGAACCCACCCATACTTAGTTTCAGGAGGAGACACCATCCCAGATATTCTTCCAAGGTTATTTGCTCTTCAACACCTTTGAAAAACTAGTCTGAGACAAAAGCTATCAGGACCTCTACTTGTAAGCCACACAAGAGCATACTGTCTCCAAACACTTAGTGTGTACAACATACAGATTAAAAAATCTAACAAGCAGTATAATAGTAACAGCTATCATTTAAGTTAGGAGTAAAATGAAGACATTATGCTAGGCATTTGATGTTGATTATAACATTTAAAAAAATAATTGTACTTATTTCTTTACTTATTTTTGGCTGTGCTGGGTCTCTGTTGCTCCGAGGGCTTTTCTCTGGTTGTGGTGAGCAGCGGCTACCCTCTCGTTGTGATGGGTGGGCTTCTCATTGCAGTGGCTATTCTTGTTGCTGAGCACAGGCTTTAGGGTGTGCGGGCTTCAGTAGCTGCAGTTTGGGGGCGCTTGGGCACGGGCTCTGTAGTTACGGCACATAGGCTTAGTTGCTCCGAGGTACGTGGGATCTTTCCAGATCAGGGATCGAATCCATGTCTCCTGCATTAGCAGGCAGATTCTTTATCACTGAGCTACCAGGGAAGCCTTGATTATAACATCTAATTGGCACAAAAAAAGAGGTGGCTACTTTTCCCACCCTCTTTTTTCAAATGAAGAAAATGAAGCCATTATTCAAGTAAGCCATGAAACTAGAAGACATAATATTACTAATCAGTGGAAGTAGAATTTGAACACAAATTCTATGCTTTTAATCACCAAGCTTAACACTTTTAAAATATATACTACATACTCCTACCCCTGCATATACCTCATCACTTTGCAATTAATTGTTCATGTGTCTGTCTTTCCCACTAGACTAAATTCTTAAGGTCAGGCGAGACATTCTTAGTTCTTTTATTTTTTATTTATTTATTTATTTATTTTTGTTATTTTATTTATTTATTTATTTTTATTTTTTATTTTTTTAAATTTTATTTTATTTTTAAACTTTATAATATTGTATTGGTTTTGCCAAATATCAAAATGAATCCACCACAGGTATAAAGCTTTAACAGTACATGGCTAGTGTATCCTAGATATTCAAACACTGTTAGTTAAAACATAAATGTTTTTAGCTAGTCTTCAGAAAATTATTCTCAGAATAAGGTGAAGGTACTTCTTGTGCTTTTTCATACTCTATTCTGAGGATATCATGTATTTTCAGA
This sequence comes from Bubalus kerabau, assembly GCF_029407905.1. Lineage (NCBI taxonomy): Eukaryota > Metazoa > Chordata > Mammalia > Artiodactyla > Bovidae > Bubalus > Bubalus kerabau. Next base: position 23,258,302 of record NC_073641.1, read on the forward strand.
TGAATATTCATGATATGTTCTAAAATAAGTAAAACATTTTTATTCTTATTTTTAAGATAAACTCCAGATTGGGGCATTTATAACATAACATAAAATGGTCTTTCCTGACAAATTTTTTAAATCCTTATTCTGGAAACATCTTCAGCTAAATTTTTAAGGTATTTAAAACATGAATTTGTGAAAGTTCTAACTAGATTAGAATATAGTGGTTGAATATTAGTGTAGCAAGGACCTTTAGAAGTCAGCCGCTGCTGTTGTTTAGTCGCTATATTGTATCTGACTCTTTCGCAACCCCATGGACTGTAGCCCTCCAGCTATTCTGTCCATGGCATCTTCCAGGTAAGAATAGTAGAGTAGGTTGCTATTTCTTTTTCCAGGGTATCTTTCTAATGTAGGGACTGAATCTGTGACTCCTGCATTTCAGGCAGATTCTTTACTGCTGAGCCACCTGGGAAGTCCCTAGAAGATAGATAAACCACTCCTCAAAAAAGAAAAAAAAAAAAAAAAATGAACAGAGAAACCAGTTCTCCAAAGAAAGTCCAACACTTAAGAAGATCAAAGTGGAGATTCCAGTTAAAGTGGAAGTAAGACATATGGAAAGTGAAAGTGAAGTCGCTTAGTCGTGTCTGACTCTTTGCAGCCCCATGGACTGTAGTCTACCAGGCTCTCCGTCCATGGGATTTTCCAGGCAAGAATACTGGAGTGGGTTGCCATTTCCTTCTCCAAATGTGAAGGTGAAGTCGCTCAGTCGTGTCCAATTCATTGCAACCCCGTGGACTGTAGTCAATTATTTTCTGTTCCCTACTGAGTGGTCTTTTTCAGGTTACCAGGGAGCCCAAAGGTTTCTGAGGAACACAGCTGAGATTGGTTGATTTACTTCATTCTTCTCATTTTTGGATTGTAATACTTAAGACCTACAGTAGCTCATCTAAAATTTTTAGTGGCTGCTCCTTAGTAAAATTTCAGATTTTCAAAGTCTCAGTCTAGTGTTCATTATACTCCATTGCCTCTTAATTATATAGAAATATTAATATATTTTTGTGACAGTCTCAGCACTACCCTATATGATATTATTACAAATGAAGATAATTAAAGCCAAAGTTACATTTGCTGGCATGAAAGCATTACGCTGGGACTGCCTATGCTAACTACTTTTTTAAAAAAGAAATATATCAAGAAGCCTACATGCAATTTTATTTTTATCTCACCAATGATATAAATGATGCAATGTCTAAAAGTCATCACCTTTCAGAGATGGATGTTTCCTTTTTTTAGTGCATCAAGTAGGGCCAGTCTACCTTTTTGTCCCTAAAGGTAACTAGAAATCTGGTGCCTTAACAGAATAATTATGAGGTTTTCTTTAATAATAGATAGGATGTTAACTCTTGGATGTGACATTCCTATTAATGCTGTGACTTCAAAGTAAATATTTTCATCAAATATTAATATAATCTAAATAAGAAAACTGAGTCTACCAGCACCCTTCCCCCAACCTCTTTCCTCTAAAGGGCTCTTGTTTAAGCCTATAACTGCCTTAATCTCCGAAACGGGTAATAACCTTGACTTATCAGTCCCAGAGGTAATATGCTAATGGTTTGTTTTCATTCAAATTTCCATTCTACCTCCTTTTCTTACAAAATTGTGGTGACGCTCCAAGAGTTCTGAACACATTAGTACCAATTTTTGGTGAGCTTCCCTGGTGGATGAGCTGGTAAAGGATCTGCCTGAAATGCAGGAGACACAGGTTCAATCCCTGGGTCAAGAAGATCCTGTGGAGAAGGAAATGGCAACCCACTCCAGTATTCTTGCCTGGGAAATTCCATGGACAGAGGAGCCTGGTGGGCTAAAGTCCATGGATTTGAAAGAGCCAAACATGACTTAGCGACTACACCACCACCCCAGAACTAACTGTGACACATTGAAGTATTGTTGAGAATGGCTGTTCTTGGGACTGATTTCCAAATCTCTCATGGCTACAGAGCCTGAAACATATGCAGGGACACAGTGAGTACTAAAGAAAGAAAAAAAATATTGTGCTTCTAATAATACACACATATAAAAACAATAGTCTTGCTTTATTGGACTGAGTACTCAGTCTGCCCAAACATACCCTGTATATTATTTATTTTGTATGGGATTTCCTCAGATAAATAAGAGTAATATCATTATACCATGTGAGTAAAGAATAAGTGACATTTCAACAATGCCTACAGCAACCACATTCTATGATAAATACGTGTTGCCTTGAATTCAGGTGATTTGAATAAGTCCCATCAATATGACCATCACAAAGGCAAAGCAAATCACCTGGCTGCCATTTGTATCCAACCATTTTTATTGCCCTTTGAATATTTTACTCTCATTGTCAATTAATTGATAAATTTTATTAAGCCTCTATTATATGTCAGATCCTGCCTATGTATGGTGATATTATGGGAGATGAGTCAAACACCAAACTCTTTCCAGAGCTATTGGGGAAGAAAGTCAAGAAAACAGGCAGATATTACGCATTGTGAGATAATCTAAGATGAGATAATCTACAAAAGGAGGACTGATGATTCTTGTGGAGGTAACTGGAATGCAAAAGTAGGAAGTCAAGAAACACCTGGAGTTACAGGCAAATTTGGCCTTGGAATACGGAATGAAGCAGGGCAAAGACGAAGAGTTTTGCCAAGAAAATGCACTCGTCATAACAAACACCCTCTTCCAACAACACAAGAGAAGACTCTAGACATGGATATCACCAGATGGTCAACACCGGAATCAGATTGATTATATTCTTGGCAGCCAAAGATGGAGAAGCTCTATACAGTCAGCAAAAACAAGACCAGGAGCTGACTATGGCTCAGATCATGAACTCCTTATTGCCAAATTCAGACTTAAATTGAAGAAAGTAGGGAAAACCACTAGACCATTCAGGTATGATTTAAGCCACATCCCTTATGATTATACAGTGTAAGTGAGAAATAGATATAAGGGCCTAGATCGGATAGATAGAGTGCCTGATGAACTATGGAATGAGGTCCATGACATTGTACAGGAGACAGGGATCAAGACCATCCCCATGGAAAAGAAATACAAAAAAGCAAAATGGCTGTCTGGGGAGGCCTTACAAATAGCTGTGAAAAGAAGAGAAGCGAAAAGCAAAGGAGAAAAGGAAAGATATAAGCATCTGAATGCAGAGTTCCAAAGAATAGCAAGAAGAGATAAGAAAGCCTTCCTCAGTGATCAATGCAAAGAAATAGAGGAAAACAACAGAATGGGAAAGACTAGAGATCTCTTCAAAAAAATTAGAGATACCAAGGGAACATTTCACACAAAGATGGGCTCAATAAAGGACAGAAATGGTATGGACCAAACAGAAGCAAAAGATATTAAGAAGAGGTGGCAAGAATACACAGAAGAACTGTACAAAAAAGATCTTCACGACCCAGATAATCACGATGGTGTGATCACTGACCTAGAGCCAGACATCCTGGAATGTGAAGTCAAGTGGGCCTTAGAAAGCATCACTACGAACAAAGCTAGTGGAGGTGATGGAATTTCAGTTGAGCTCTTTCAAATCCTGAAAGATGATGCTGTGAAAGTGCTGCACTCAATAGGCCAGCAAATTTGGAAAGCTCAGCAGTGGCCACAGGACTGGAAAAGGTCTGTTTTCATTCAAATCCCAAAAAAAGGCAATGCCAAAGAATGCTCAAACGACCGCACAATTGCACTCATCTCACACACTAGTAAAGTAATACTCAAAATTCTCCAAGCCAGGCTTCAGCAATATGTGAACCGTGAACTTCCTGATGTTCAAGCTAGTTTTAGAAAAGGCAGAGGAACTAGAGATCAAATTGCCAACATCCGCTGGATCATAGAAAAAGCAAGAGAGTTCCAGAAAAACATCTATTTCTGCTTTATTGACTGTGCCAAAGCCTTTGACTGTGTGGATCACAATAAACTGTGGGAAATTTTGAAAGAGATTGGAATACCAGACCACCTGATCTGCCTCTTGAGAAATTTGTATGCAGGTCAGGAAGCAACAGTTAGAACTGGACATGGAACAACAGACTGGTTCCAAATACGAAAAGGAGTATGTCAAGGCTGTATATTGTCACCCTGTTTATTTAACTTATATGCAGAGTACATCATGAGAAATGCTGGACTGGAAGAAACACAAGCTGGAATCAAGATTGCCGGGAGAAATATCAATAACCTTGGATATGCAGATGACACCACCCTTATGGCAGAAAGTCAAGAGGAACTCAAAAGCCTCTTGATGAAGGTGAAAGAGGAGAGTGAAAAAGTTGGCTTAAAGCTCAACATTCAGAAAACGAAGATCATGGCATCCGGTCCCATCACTTCATGGGAAATAGATGGGGAAACAGTGGAAACAGTGTCAGACTTTATTTTTCTGGGCTCCAAAATCACTGCAGATGGTGATTTCAGCCATGAAATTAAAAGACGCTTACTCCTTGGAAGGAAAGTTATGACCAACCTAGATAGCATATTCAAAAGCAGAGACATTCCTTTGCCAAAAAAGGTTCGTCTAGTCAAGGCTATGGTTTTTCCTGTGGTCATGTATGGATGTGAGGGTTGGACTGTGAAGAAGGCTGAGCGCCAAAGAATTGATGCTTTTGAACTGTGGTGTTGGAGAAGACTCTTGAGAGTCCCTTGGACTGTGAGGAGATCCAACCAGTCCATTCTAAAGGAGATCAGCCTTGGGATTTCTTTAGAGGGAATGATGCTGAAGCTGAAACTCCAGTACTTTGGCCACCTCATGCAAAGAGTTGACTCATTGGAAAAGACTCTGATGCTGGGAGGGATTGGGGGCAGGAGGAGAAGGGGACGACAGAGGATGAGATGGCTGGATGGCATCACTGACTCGATGGACATAAGTCTGAGTGAACTCCGGGAGTTGGTGATGGACAGGGAGGCCTGGCGTGCTGCGATTCATGGGGTCGCGAAGAGTCGGACACGACTGAGCAACTGAGCTGAACTGAAGGAAGAAAGATTTGACTTAGACATGGGAAATCACTGAAGGTTTCACAGAGAAAGTAGTCTAATTTGAGACCAGAAGCTCCTGATAATCTGGCCTTTGGGTATGTTTCTCCAACTCTCTTCTTTCTACTCTTTATTGACCCAGTTCTTACCATCACTTAGGTTTCAGTTTAAGTGTCTCTTCGGGGATACTTATTCTCCTAAACTAGATTTATGCTGTTTCAGTTCTAAGACACTGCTGCTAAGTCACCTCAGTCATGTCTGACTCTGTGCGACCCCTTAGACGGCAGCCCACCAGGCTCCCCTGTCCCTGGGATTCGCCAGGCAAGAACACTGGAGTGGGTTGCCATTTCCTTCTCCAATGCATGAAAGTGAAAAGGGAAAGTGAAGTCGCTCAGTCGTGTCTGACTCTTAGCGACCCCATGGACTGCAGCCCACCAGGCTCCTCTGTCCATGGGCTTTTCCAGGCAAGAGTACTGGAGTGGGGTGCCATTGCCTTCTCCGTCTAAGACACTACTGACACCTTTCATGATCTCTTCTTTCTCTCTCTCTGCAATCAGCCTGGAGGCCCATAAGGGTAAGATTTATGTTTATTTTGTTGTAATTTATTTAGGTTTGGGGGTGATCAGGTAAAAGGGTGAGAAAGCAGCAGTTCCTTTTTTTAGACTATCTTCTAATGGATAATGCTGCTATTTTCTTTTCCATTTCCCAAAAGCTAAGGTTGGCTTGCAAAAGTTATTAAACAATAAGCTAACTGTGAAATGTCAACCCTTATTCTACACTTTCTCTGTTCAGAGCATCACATGAAGACTCCAATGTGATTTAAATGGCTTTCTGATTTTGGTAGTCCATTGAAAAAAAGGAGTTTGAAAGTTGGTGTTTACTGTTAACAATTGCTCTACCTGAGATGCCATGATTGTTTCTGAAAAATATCTTTTTAAAAGCTGGATACAGAAAAAAGAGAGAGAATTGAGAATACTGGCAAAGAAATGGTTAAGCTGATGGACTATGAATCCTTCTGCTGCCACTACCAGAGAGCAATCACAGAGCACTGCAGGGGGCTTATAAAGTGGGATAAAAATGAGACTCTAGTCTCAGTGCTGTTAAAGAACACGTGTTGGGTAAGGTAAGTGAATATAAGATCTGGAAATACATCTTGACATGTTGAATTTAAAGACGACAATTAATTTAAAGATGAAGTTAAAAAACAGACTTGGAACCATAATGAGGCCCCAGGATAGACATAGGTGTGGATTGACTCAAATGAGGAGGAGGTGAGATAGTAGAGATGTCAAGAAGAGATTGAGAAACTGGATGTTGATCAAGTTATCCATGCAGAAACAAGTTAGGAAGAGGAAGAATGATACAAGTTAAAGGAAAGAGGAGGGGCATAAAATTACACAACAAGATGTCATCAGTTTCAGATTAGTGGGGGTTTTGTACAGACCAATAGGAAAACACTGACCTGAAAGTTATGCTGGGGTACGAGGACTTCACCAAGACCTCCTCTAGTGGGTTGAATGGCAGCATTCAGAAAGATATGTCAATGCCCTAATTCTCAGAACTTGTATTACCTTATTTGAAAGAGATAAAATTATGTTAAAAATCTTGAGATGAGATGATCATCTGAATTCTATAAGCCAATGGGAAAAAATAAAAATAACCTGGAAGAAAAACAGGCAAAACTCATGAACAGAAGAGATACAAGGAAGGCCGATATTTAAATTAAAAGTACTCACTTCAATATAAATCCAATGCAAAAAAAGATAATTTTATGGACAAATTTTAAAGTCTGATGATTTTGAATGTTAGCCAAATCTGCATGATAGAAAATCTTATACACAGCTGGTGGGAAAATAATTTGATTAACCACTGGAAAATAAATTGCCTGTTTTAAATTAAACATTGTATACTTTTCTAGAAATTCTTCATAATCTTCTAGAAATTCTACTTCTAGAGAAACTCTTGCACATGTCTTGGGAAATAATGCAAGAAAGTTTATAATATCATAATTAAACAGAGAAGAAGAATTAAGTGGTATGTCTATACCACTGAATATTATACAGCAGTGAAAGTAAATAAACTACAATTACTATCCATGGGTTAGTTGGCTGGTTGTTTTGCTCAACTGCATCCTTCTCAACAACGCCTTTCATGAACAACCCTTCAAAGACTGCCATCTACCTTTACCTTAGCACTCTGGATTCTTCTAATCCTATTCTATGTTTCCTTATCAGGTCTTACCTCCTAACATATGATGTCATTTACATATCTATTACATCTATTGTTTATTGCCTGTCTTCTCCCAGTAGAACATAAGCTCTATGAGAGTAGGAATCCTTATCTAGTTTGTGTGATGTACACCAAGCACATGACAGAGGAGCTGGCATACAGTCTACTGCTGCTGCTGCTGCTAAGTCACTTCAGTCGTGTCCGACTCTGTGCGATCCCAGAGACGGCAGCCTACCAGGCTCCCCCGTCCCTGGGATTCTCCAGGCAAGAACACTGGAGTGGGTTGCCATTTCCTTCTCCAATGCATGAAAGTGAAAAGTGAAAGTGAAGTTGCTCGGTCGTGTCTGACTCTTAGCGAGCCCATGGACTTCAGCCTACCAGGCTCCTTAGTCCATGGGATTTTCCAGGCAAGGGTACTGGAGTGGGGTGTCATTGCCTTCTCCATACAGTCTACATTCAATGAATATTTATTGAATAATGAATGAATGTGGGTTGATCTTTGAAACGTAATATTTAGTAGTATAAAAACTCAAGGAAGAATATCAAGTTATAATCAAACAAAACTAAATTTGTTGTTTGAGAATACAAATTTCTGTGATAAATCTGAAAAGAAAATCTGAAAAGCAAGGGTGCAATTAAAAGAAACTCAGGGGAGTATTAATCTCTATGTACAAGGCAGGGATAGATAACAAGAACACAGAGGGCTTTCATTATGCTTGTAATATTCTATGTGGGAGCAATGAAGTGAATTTCATTGCTATGCTTCACAATGTGTTTATATTATATGTACTCTTTTTTAAAAATCTATCAAGTGATACATAAATCTTTACATACATAAAAGAAAAAAGTAGACATTAACATTAAAAATGGCATAGGGGTAGAAGACAACAGAATAAAACATATTAGAGTAAAACACAGGCAAAAAGTCTTAACAGTAATTACTGTTCCTGATGTTCTCACTTCAGTTGTGTAGAACTTTCAGTTATGTGTGTGCATACGTATTATAGAATTATCAATATATATAGAACAGACTGTATTAACACTGTGGTCAAAAATGTTTAAATCCACTTTTCTAGGAAATTCCAGTGTTATCTGCTTGAGCATGATGCCCCACAGAATTAAACACTGTGTGAAGAACACAGAATGTATCAAGTACTAAGGATTATGCTAGCATGCATCCAGGTATTCATATGGGAAGAAAAGCAATCAGTTAGGTAAACACAATCCCAGTTAGCTAAATAGCTCAAATTCTGAAATTTAGGGTCTCAGTATTTTGCCCAAGGTGTTTCTCAGCTTCTCTGGAAAACCTGCCTTACCACTGATTTGAATTCAATATTGAGAGAATCAACTAGGTCAATCTGTCTAAATGAATGTCTTCTTGGTTAGGCTCAGTAGAACACAACTTAGCAACTGAACGACAACAACAAAAATAGTGCTTAGTTACTCAGTCGTGTCTGACTCTTTAGACACTACTATAGTTGTGGACTGTAGTCTGCCAGGCTCCTCTGTCAAGGAAAATCTCCAGACAAGAATACTGGAGTAGGTATCATTCCCTTCTCTGAAGAATCTTCCTGACCCAGGGATTGAACTCAGGTCTCCTGCACTGAAGGCAGATTCTTTACCATCTGAGCTACCAGGGCTCCTCGGAGTAATAATAATAATAGCAATAATAAACAGCTGACTGCTATTCCACTATCCCCACTGAGAACAATCCATTAAGAGTTTTACCAGACACTAAACACACACACACATATTAATAAAAATTATTACAGCAATGTTACCAGCCCAGAACCTGAAAATGGAGAAATGTAAGAAGGATTTCTTATTTATACTCAGAGACTGGAATGAAGTCATGGATCTTCACTGATAGAAAGATTGTAAAATGTTAGCTTTTCTAGCTTTTATGTGTCCTATGAATTTGATGGGTAAAATCATAAAATAGGAGCTACCACATTTCATTATATCTACCACTCTATCCGCTGCAAGTTGTACCATGATAGTAATATAACAACAAAGAAAAAAAAAAAACAACCCACTGCAATTTAACTATGAAATACTATGGAAGTTACACTCTGATTTTAGATTTATATACAGTAGAGGAAGAATCGGAGAAGGCAATGGCACCCCACTCCATTACACTTGCCTGGAAAATCCCATGGATGGAGGAGTCTGGTAGGCTGCAGTCCATAGGGTCGCTAGGATTCGGACGCGACTGAGCGACTTCACTTTTACTTTTCACTTTCATGCATTGGAGAAGGCGATGGCAACCCACTCCAGTGTTCTTGCCTGGAGAATCCCAGGGACGGAGGAGCCTGGTGGGCTGCCGTCTATGGGATCACACAGAGTCGGACACGACTGAAGTGACTTAGCAGTAGCAGCAGCAGAGGAAGAATAAGCATACATTTCCTTCTGTCCTTATTTTTAACCTATCACTGACCCAACATGTATTGCCACATTTATAAAGGAATTTTCCCTGGTGGCTCAGACGGTAAAATGTCTGTCTGCAATGCAGGAGACCCGGGTTCGATCCCTGGGTTGGGAAGATCCCCTGGAGAAGGAAATGGCAGCCCACTCCAGTATTCTTGCATGAAAACTCTCATGGACAGAGGAGCCTGGTAGGCTACTGTCTACAGGATCGCAAAGAGTCAGACACAACTGAGCGACTTCACTTATAAAGGAATACCTAAGCTCTAGAATAGCCTTCAGAGAAGGCAATGGCACCCCACTCCAGCACTCTTGCCTGGAAAACCCCATGGGCGGAGGAGCCTGGTGGGCTGCAGTCCATGGGGTCGCTGGGAGTCGGACACGACTGAGCGCCTTCACTTTCACTTTTCACTTTCGTGCATTGGAGAGGGAAATGGCAACCCCCACTCCAGTGTTCTTGCCTGGAGAATCCCAGGGACAGGGGAGCCTTGTGGGCTGCCGTCTTTGGGGTCGCACAGAGTCGGACACGACTTAAGTGACTTAGCAGAATAGCCTTAGAGATGATTTTGTCAGTTTTAAGCTTTCTCAGATAACAGCTGGGGCTAAATTTTACAGGCTCAACCAAACTCTTTAAGGGGGTAAAGATTTAATAAATGTTTCATTATAATAATCACTTAATATTTAATGAAAAGGGTCTAGAAGACAACCAGAGGAATGATTCAGGGCTAGGGTCTGTTTACCAAAGAACAATTAGAACTCCAGGGCACTTCTATTGATAAATCCTGGTATCACAGTGAACAACCCTGAGATACTCTCATGTCAAATATCCCTAAATTTTAATGCACCAGTGGTGAGTATAACAAGGTTTTCGTCCATCACATAGAATCAAGGATCTACATAGGCCTGTTTAATCATAGTAGCAATCTCTATTTTTTATGACTGTCAGTTAGTGTCCCATGTGATTTGGACAGATACTCAATTTCATTTTATTCACTTTCATTCAGTTTACTAACAGAATTTACTAACAGAATGCCTATTTACATAAATATAGAAAAGTAAATGAAGGCTCTGTGGATTGGTAGTAATTTAGTTCAGCACTTAGCACAGATTTTTCAAATTAAAGCATTAATTTGCTATCTTTTCATCACATTCAAATCTCAGCTGTTTGGGGTTCTTAAAGTAAAAAGTTATCCTTCTGACTAAACATATTTTGCTTTAAACTTTCCTGAGAGGAAATTAGTACGTGACTCACTTCGAAGATAGAGATTACAATAGGGTGACCCTTAAGTGAGTGGAGCCTTTTCTTCATGTAATAGTTGAAGAGGTCAAAGCTATTAATGTTTTTTGTAACTTAAGCCAGGCACATTTGGAAGGGCATCTCAAATTCGTGTCACATTGTTCAAGAAGTTGGAAGCTCAGGTGTAATAGTGTTTAAAATCCTTTCTGATCTGTGATCTTTTACAAACTCCAGCTATTGAAAAGTCAGCAAAAGACATCCCCGAATCCCTTCTATGTCCCAACTCTCACTGTCCTGTTCTTTGCCAGAACAAAAGGATGTATGAGACACAAAGAGAACAGTGTACTAGGGGCCATGCAGAAATACCAAATCTCTTTCACATTTCAAATATTCAGCTGTATAGATATGATGAGTTTCCTCAGTAAAATACAATCCATTCGTGTACAACCTGAGGAGCAATGAAAAGCAATAAAGATATCAAGTGTTAAGAGGTCAAAATTCAATAGCGAAAGACAAGTATGTCAAGTCAGAATTAATTTGACTGGGCAGCTTTGATCTTTTTTCAAAATCAGATTGACACCCAGCTAGATTCTCATGAGAGAAATGTACTATAATTTGGTAATGTGTCATCAGATAGCCTGCATGAATTGAAATATGAACTGAAGATATAGTTTTATTGGGTCATCTCACACTGTGTTACTTTATTAATGATTTGCAAGCTGATCCAGATGCCACATTGGAAATGTTGGTCTTTACAAGCAAGATCTATTGGGAGACTGATCTTAATTGACAGAGCCAAAAAATAGAATATTTCCTGGACTTGAAATAAATTGTCTTAAGGACAAATATAAATAAAATCTAAATAAGATATTAAAGTAATTCAATTTTATCTTCATTTTCTTTAAGTTTCAGTTCAGTTCAGTTCAGTTCAGTTGCTCAGTCGTGTCCGACTCTTTGCCACCCCATGAATCGCAGCACGCCAGGCCTGCCTGTCCATCACCAACTCCCGGAGTTCACTCAGACTCACGTCCATCGAGTCAGTGATGCCATCCAGCCATCTCATCCTCTGTCGTCCTCTTCTCCTCCTGCCCACAATCCCTCCCAGCATCATAGTCTTTTCCAATGAGTCAACTCTTCGAATGAGGTGGCCAAAGTACTGGAGTTTCAGCTTCAGCATCATTCCAAAGAAATCCCAAGGCTGATCTCCTTCAGAATGGACTGGTTGGATCTCCTTGCAGTCCAAGGGACCCTCAAGAGTCTTTTCCAGCACCACAGTTCAAAAGCATCAATTCTTCGGCGCTCAGCTTTCTTCATAGTCCAACTCTCACATCCATACATGACCCACGAAAAACCATAGCCTTGACTAGACGGACCTTTGTTGGCAAAGTAATGTCTCTGCTTTTGAATATGCTATCTAGGTTGGTCATAACTTTTCTTCCAAGGAGTAAGCGTCTTTTAATTTTAGAGCATATTAATTGATATGATTGCTAAAATATGAGTATATCAACTTTAATTGTGTAACAAGTTAACAATTTTTTGATCAATGACACATTATAATACTTTGCTTTAATAATCTTCCAAAATTATTTTCAAAGCTCCGAATTATATCTTTTTTTGTTCCTTTCATTCAAATCCAGATCTGAATAGGAAGGAATTACCTGGGAGTTTTCAACTTCTTTGATCAGTAAGAATTGAAATCATTACAGTTCTACCTTAAACCTATTACAGAAGTATTGTGTGAAGTTCTTATAAATGTTGATGATCTAAGTGGTGAAGCCAAGAATAAATTAATACCATAGATGTTTTATTATTAATGGTTAAATTTTATGCTATTTATAATATCCACAATGTACAGTATAATATTGCATTATAAACTGTCAGTGAAGGAACATTAACTGTTATGAGAATATATATATACCAGTTCAGTTCAGTTCAGTTCAGTCGCTCAGTCGTGTCCGACTCTTTGCGACCCCATGAGTCACAGCATGCCAGGCCTCCCCAGCTCACCTAAAATTGAATAAATACATGATATATTCTCCATACATGTATATACACTTTTATTTTAAGAATATTTCTCTACTTGAACAAATGAAATCTCCAATGCCCTTATTTAAAGATGGTCAAACCTAGCCAGTGAGGTCAGGCTGCCAAAAGCAGCTATGAACATGATGATTCCCAGGAGGGCCTCAGACAGGCTCTTGATTATGTTGCCACTGTAAACACGTGCTCTGCCACTGAAATTCTTCCAGAGCCTGGCAAATATTCCTCTATCTTGGCCATTTCAAATATTTTACTCAAAGAATGCAAAAACAAACTTTGATTCATTCCATATGCAAACGAGTGCTCATTACAGGATTCTATTCTTTTTAACTTTGAATCAGTAGGAAAATAAAAGAAGAAGGATATAAAATGCAAAGTGAATGAAAATTTTGCAATTAGGCTTTAGGAGTGTAAGAGCACTTTTTATTTTAAGCTTCTTATTTTTTTAAGGCGATGATCTCTATTCCTATCGAGAAGATACCTAACACAAAAGAAGAGAAGAAACAGAAAGAGCTCCTCTGTAGTTTCCAGAGGGAGCAGGGAAGGACAGTGGTAGGTTACCAGATTTCCCTGGAGAACTCTGCAAAATTACAGAGACCAGCATTCATGTCCAACCCCTAGAACATGCTGGCTCTAATTGTTTCAACCTGAGCTATAGCAAATTAGCTGCCACTGAGGCAAGAGAGAGAGATGCTAGAAAGAAAGTCAGATTCATGGTCATCATCTTATCCACTGATGGCACAAGATAATATGTTGCCAAGTAACTAAACAATAAATTTCATTATGATCATATTTTGTTATATCTTCAATAAGTAAACCTTTTACATTACATACTGACAAGATTTGGTTTGAAAGTTTGAAGCATCTGCATAAAAATACAATAGAAGGGCACAGTAAACTATCACCAATCATATTTTTGATATTCCAATTTACTTGGAATAAGATCAAATCACACCAGTTAAGTGTCAGGTATGTCTACTCTGAAAACTACCACCTATTCAAAGAAATGTATTTGGTCAGCTATAGTAAACTGCATTAATGACCTCAGTGACCCAGGCTTGATTGCAAGCCAAAGGTTAGCACATTTCCCTTCCAAACTACTCTGATCCAACCTTTAATTATGGTAATAATGTTATTTATAACATGTCACCACCAAATGACCCTGGGGCTTGGGCATGGTTAAGAATAACCCTAAAAAAGGACAATGGGCAGTAGAAATGTCATCTGGTCTGATAAAATTTTAAGCAGGTACTGTGATAAAAGTGCACTAGAGAGAGTAAAACAATTATTTACAAATTGAAATCTGTGAGAGTTGGTGTTTTCAAATGGTGATATGTTTAATGTGAAAGATGGAGCAGGCACACAATTTAAACTTCATAAAAGCCTTCATACCAATGACTATAAGTAAAATGAGAGAATTCTTCAAAATAGGGGAATACTTTGAAGTATTTACTTGGTCCAGTATCATACTAGCAGAAATATAAAAAATAAAAATAGTCTAACATCAGTGAGTATTATAAATTTCAAGAACTGAAGCACTTAAAAAAGTATGGGCACAGTACAATCATGATGATGATAACATTTATTGAATCAAACTATTAATATATGTCGGATACTTTAAATGCCTTACACACAATATTCCAATTAATTCTTTTAACCCCATAATGAGATCAGTTCAGTTCAGTCACTCAATCATGTCTGACACTCTGTGACCCCATAGACTGCAGCATGCCAGGCCTCCCTGTCCATCACCAACTCTTATAGATACTTTATTATCCTTGTGTTAGTGGTGATGTGATGATGTCTGGCCTAAAGTAATTATGCCCATAGTTAGTTAGTTAGTTTCCACCGAAACTTGAGCTCAAAAGCAGAACTATTTCCTTGCTTAGTTATCACACGTATAACCTGTGGCACATAAGATGGCAGTAATTATCTTCCCTTTGGTAGTCATCATGAAACAGTAACAAGCTCACACCCTTGGTGTTAATTTAGAATATGGCAACTTCTGTTTCAATTAAGAGTTTATAATAAATCCCAAGGAACTCAGAGCACTGTGTTAGGAAGGAGAAAAATTACAATGGGACTAGCAGATGAGTATTTGCTGCTTTTTAAGTGCTTACAATGCAGTCAGAAAAAGGACTAAGGACCATCATGAACACATGCATATATAATTACAAGTGAGAAAAACAGGAAAATTCTGTTAAAAATATAAAGACAAGAAGAAGAAGAATAGAGCTTCCTTAGTGACTCAAATGGTAAAGAATATGCCCGCAATGTGGGAAGACTGGGGGTTCAATCCCTGGGTCGGGAAGATCCCCTGGAAAAGGGAATGGCAACCTACTCCAGTATTCTTGCCTGGAAAATCACATGGACAGAGGAGTCTAGCAGGCTACTGTCCATGGGATTGCAAATAGTCAGACCCGACTAAGTAACTAACATAAGAAGAATAAAGAAAGAAGATGCCAGAATCATCAAGGGTGCTAAAGTCAAAGAAGTCCAATAAGGCTCTTGTTTATAAAATAGCCTTTAACAGAAGAATGGACAAAGACATGGAACATATAAGAAATGGAATATTACTCAGTCATCGAAAAGAACGAAATAAAGCCATTTGCAGCAACATGGATGGACCTAGAGATAATCATACTAAGCAAAATAAGTCAGAAAAATACTATATAACATCACTTTTACATGAAGTCTAAAATACAGTACAAATCAACATATCTACAGAAAAAAGATAGACTCATAAAGAACAGATTTTTGTTTGCCAAAGGGGGTGCCTGGAGGGAAGGAGTGGGAGTTTGGAATTAGCAAAGGCAAACTATTATATATAGAATGGATAAACAACAAGATCCTCTATATAGCACAGGGAACTATACTCAGTATCCTTAGACAAATCATAAGGGAAAAGAATATGAAAAACATTTATGTATAATTGAATCTCTTTGCAACACAGAAGAAATTAATACAACATTGTAAATCAACTATACTTCAATAAACTTTAAAAAATAAAAATAAAATATACTTTATTTCCTTTTGATTCCTACTTTCATTCTTCCAAAATTTCTACATCTACATGAGGCCTTGGTGCTTATTCCTGAATTTCTAAATACAAAATATTTACTTCATAAAGCCACAAAGACATTTTGATGAGATGAAGAAAGAGAAGAATGAGAGTTTTTTTAAACTAACATGTCTATCTATCCCCTTCACCTTCTACTCCTATTTTGTTAAAGGGCTTCTATCAAAACTTACCACTCATTTTGGTATTTATCATTCTCCATTGTTATTAATCCAATACCAAATAATATTCAACAACATTATGCGACAAAAACTCTGCCCTTAATTTCACCATTGGGTATGGACTTGGATGTGATTTTGTTTAGGCTATTTCTGCTGGAACTTACTGTCTCTACTACAAGGGAAGAAATCTGTTTATTCCTCTCACCTTATTTTTCTCTTCTTTGGAGCATCAGAAAAATCCCTAAACTGTGGTCATTCACTTAATCAATTGAATATGGAAAGGTCCTCCTAACCCCTCTATTAACTTTTATTACCTAATTTCTACTACAACTGGTTTTACTTAAGCTTATGAGGCTAAAAATTGTTCAAAACAATGACTAAAATGCTCCATAAGCATTTTACAGTCATAAGGCCACTCCAAATCTAGAACCTTATTGTTGGATAATGGGGGAGGTCCAATATTTTACAAACAATATGGGCTTTTTAGCTAAGAAGACTAATTGGACCCATAATTTCCAAGATTTCTATTTGAAGGCTTCTTAGAACAAAAAAGGAAAGTGTTACCACTTATGTGTGGCAAAAGAAAAAAATCAATGATGCTCTTTGAAAATTCACATTATTTATTATGCAATGGCTAAGATCAGAGTATATCTACAGATATGGCCATTTAATGAATACCCTAAGCAAATGGTTGAAACTTCATAAATAAGTACTCATAATGCTTGGCTTTTGCCAATTTGGCAAGGTCAAAGAGTTTATGGTGGGGCTGTAATGCCAATGTGATTTACTTAATAAAGATGAAGCCTATCATTATCCAGGGATGTGTTGCACTGTGGGTGTGGGGAGGGAAGAACAGAACTGCCTGTTGCCTTGTCCTGACAAGCAGCGTCAGCAGTAAACACTGTGCCTGTTTGCTAGACATCTTCATCGTGGACTTGGCAGGGCCCAGCTAAGAGTGGGCCCAGAGTGACAAAGGCTGGATCCTTGGACTGGATCCTACCCAAACGTGGGGCTCTTTTGCACCAACTTGCCCTGACCATCTTCAAGCAACCTCACAGGTTGGACCATCCCTTGATTTGCTGACCTTCATTTGCCGACCCTCAGCTCAGGGTTGAAATCAGGCTTCTGGCCTCCCAGAGGCCCTCTAGAAATGCCAAACTTCTGGCACACTCCAAGGAAAAAGGCGACTCTCTATGAACTCTCTGTATTCATTGAAGACAGAATATAAATGACATGCTTTGAGGAAAATAAAGGAAAAAAAAAAAAGAAGAGATAAAAGACACCATCTTGATTACAAACACCTAAGGGTAGATGTGACGGCCACACATTCCTGGCACCCCTCGCACTGAGAGATGGAATGTATTTCACCTCCTCTAGAATCTGGGATAGTTTGTGACAAGTCTGACCATCATGCAGAGAAGCCTAATCTAGTCACATGGCGAGTCCATGTGGAGAAAGAGAGGTCCTCGCCATTCAGATGTCCCTCCCTGCCACTCATCAGACATGGGAGGAACCACACAGACATTCCAGGCTTAGCTGCTGTCTGATTGCAGTAACCTGAGCAGTTCCAAACAAGACCTGTCATTGTTTTAAGCCACTGAGTTTAAAGTGAAATGAAGTGTTAGTCACTTAGTCATGTCTGACTCTGCGACTCCATGATCTATAGCCCACCAGAGTGGGTTGCCATTCCCTTCTCCAGGGGATCTTCCTGACCCGGGGATCGAATCCGTGTCTCTTATGTCTCCTGCATTGGCAGGCATGTTCTTTACCATCTGAGCCACCATGGCTTGTTTTTTATACAGAGCAATAGACAACTGAGATAGAGAAGTAGCATCTCTGAAAAACATGCCTTTCTTCCCTTGCGTGGACTTAACTACTGAAATCATTAAAATGAATTAGTCAACCTCATAAATGACAAGACCAAAGACAAATAAGTGATGGATCCAACATTTCCTCAAAGCCTGAAGAACATGAATGCTTTACCAGTAAGCCCTTTTGTTGTTGATTTTTCTTCTTATATTGTATTTTGTTTATTAATCTTGACCTAACTTTGCAACAGACAATATTAAAATAAGAAAAATTTAAAAATTTAATAAGAAAAGCAGTTAATAGCTTTTAATTCATCAGACTACTAGGAAACAAAACAGCTATCAATTAGAAAATAAAATTAAAACACATATTGGCTGTGTGTCAAGAGCTGCACTTCCCTGAAGCAATATAACATTTTCTCGCATAATATACTCTCTTGCTTTTGCATACTGTGAAAGGTGAGTTGCTTTTAGATTTTCACTAGAGGGAAAAAGTTCCATGTATATATGCAATTTTCATATTGAGTGACCCTGAGTAAGATCATGTCCTGAAAAGTTGAACTAAGAACTTTCCTTGGTATATGATCAGACTCAAGAATCCTCTTTGTTCCTTTTCTTCCTATAGACCTGGGCCTTGTATATTTCTCTGCTTCAGGCTTTGAGAGTTCCTAAATAAATTCTACATGTCCAATTTCCATGACATAGATCTAAATCTGTGGCCTATGATCATGGTATTATTTACCTCATGTGTGTATATTTTAACTTTAAATTCACCATCCTCTTTCAGTAACTCACAAACTTGAAAATACCTGTCAAAATTTAAAAAATTCAGTTGAAATCTTTAAGTGTCTCTAAACATGTTTTGATATATACTCATAGTGCTTGTGATATAAGAATTATTTTACCATTGACTATGGATTAAGAGACAGCAGGACTCACTGAGCTGTCACAAAGCAGAACTGATGTTACTCTTAATTTCAGTAGATGAGAGCAGAAGTATTTTCTACTTACATCCTTAATTATCATTGCTCCATTTTCTTCATTCCTGCTATATTTTTGACATCAGATGATTTGAAGATTCTCCAACCCACAGAGCAAGATGCTCTGGAATACTTCTGTGCCTTACCCAGTATACTGCTCAGATGGCTTCCACATAAGCTCTTCTATCTGCCCTGGCCTTTTCCAGAAGCTTATAGGGTCCCCAAAAGAGAAGGGGTCTTCCCTGGTGGCTTAGACAGTAGAGAATCTGCCTGCAATGCAGAAGATCCAGGTTCGATCCTTGGGTAGGGAAGATCCCCTGGAGGAGGGCATGGCTACCTGCTCCAGTCTTCTTGCCTGGAGAATCTCATGGACAGAGAAGCCTGGTGGGATACAGTCC
This sequence comes from Bubalus kerabau, assembly GCF_029407905.1. Taxonomy (NCBI): domain Eukaryota; kingdom Metazoa; phylum Chordata; class Mammalia; order Artiodactyla; family Bovidae; genus Bubalus; species Bubalus kerabau. Next base: position 23,277,647 of record NC_073641.1, read on the forward strand.
ATGGGGTTGCAAAGAGCTGGAGATGACTGAGCGACTAACACTTTCACTTTCACTTTCAAAAGAGAAGGTAGGTTTTTTCTCTCCTCTCATAAAATTGTTCTGCTTGGGAAGATCTCCTGGAGAAGGAAATGGCAACCCACTCCAGTATTCTTGCCTGGAAAATCCCATGAATGGAGGAGCCTGTTAGGCTACAGTCCATGGGGTCGCAAAGAATTGGACACGACTGAGCGACTTCAAACCAATTTCATGCATGAAAAAAAAAAACAGAAGCTCAGAGTTTAGTTATGTACCAAGATCCCAAAGGTACTATGTGAGAGAATTGGGATTTGAACCCATGTCTGCTTGACTCTAAACCCCATTCTACAACATAAATAATAGCCAGTAACCAACATATCCTTTCCCCATTCCAGCAAGTAGTCCACAAACATGAAGTGTTTTGAGCAGCTGGAGCTATTGACTTTTCAAATACATATTTGGTTTCAAATACATATATCTTTTGGCTTCACACAATATGAATTAAGTTGCTGTCTCTTGCAACCATGAGGATCCTAATTAATACAATTACATGATATGATATTGAAGCCTCAGGTAAATGAAAAATATACCCAGAAGAAGACAGTTGGAGCAGCCTGCTATAGTGGATAATGGTTTTATAGGTAAATTGTAGATTGGAATTCAGCTGGGACATAAGAATAGCCAAGATATTTTTGGAAACTCTTATTTTCAGCACCTTGGCAACCTCAAAGCCGTATAAAAACATAGATTTTGTTATTGTGAAAAATGATATTTTCCTACACACTTTCCACCTTTCAAGAGCTACTTGTACATTTCTCAAGTAATTCTCCAAGGGCTTGAAAAAAATGCTCCTAAATTTATACTACATTTACTCATAGCTTTTACTTTTATTGTTCTTATTTGTACAATGTATTTCATGTAGAAATTATCAAACTTTAAAATCTTTTTCCTACTACCTGTCCACATTATATGCACCCTAAAGTTGGATAAATTAAAACAGTGTATAACTTAGAATATCTGGATTTCAGAGTTAGGGAGCAAACATTTTATTTCTTTCCTAAAGAATACATGCTTCTTTCTTTTTATATAATCATATTTATAAATTTATCTTTTTCTTAAAAGTTAAATCATTTGGGCTTCAAGACATTTGTTAGCTCATGCAACAATCTGTACATTATAAGGAAAGTTGGTCACATTTCAAAGTCTGCTTATGATTTGGTGGTGGGTAAGAATGATGACTTGGACTCAATTCAATATTGTTTTACTTTTGTTTACTCCAAAAGTAGCTAATAAGGAGTGCAAAGAATGAACAGAAGGCAAAGACTGAAGTGAGTAGGCATGAGCCCCACTGCTTCCTTTGTGTTCTCATGGGAACACTTCTGATGCCAGTGGTCTTGCCATCGTGGAAGGAGGCTGTCCTCAAGGTCAGATGAGTACAGCATTGTTCTCCTTTATATCAACATCCAGAAATAACTTAAAAGGCATTAGATCTACTACGTAGCATGCTACCCAGGCTGCATACCCAGGCTCCAAGGCTTAAAACATTTGCCATGCCAGCACCAGCCAATCTCCTGTTACCTATACCTCAGGACCCAAGAATGCTCTATTTATGTTTACCAAAGGAGTTTTTTATGGGCAGGTCTGGTAAAGGCCTTCCCTCACAAATAAGCAGTTATGTCTCCTTCTTCAAATACTGATTATTAACAAAAAGTAGTAAACATGGATTACTATAGATTAGGGCATATCAATTTTCTCCTAAATATTCTTCTGCATTTTGCAACATCCTTAGTTTCTTTAACTGGTGGATATGAAGGCAAACATCAGATTTGATTCTAGGATTCATCAATCAACAGTAGATATAACTCTGTGTTCTCCTTTACTTGATTGGAATATTGCTGCTTTTTTAAACACCAGGTGAAATTACTTTTGGTCCATAAAAAGATGGGGAAAGGACACATTCTTGTGTCTGCTGCTCCAAAAGGTTTAATGGCAGTGTTTTTAGCAGTAACCACAAACCCTGGACCACAACCCCAAAGATGAAAATGTTTAAGAGCATTACTTTAGATATATTCTATATTCCAAACAGAAGGCTCATTTATCTGCTTTATGGGCAAGAGTTGGTATTGAGTTCCCATCCAAGGGAATTTTGCCGAAGACTAGGATTTGGGACTCATAAATCGAGTGGAGCTAACCTACTTAGACTGAAATTCTATCTCTCAGGGCTGAGCGGTTTTGAATAGGCTAACCCAACAAAGCAATTCTCACAAATACCAGTGGTTTCACTTCAATGTACATATATTTAAGTGAGTTTGAAGCAGTGTCAAATTGTATGTAAATGAAATCAGACACCAAAACCTAAAATATAAGAGCTTTGATCAAATATGATTTAAAGAGTTCATGCACGGAGATGCAGATATAGAGAACAGACGTATGGACACATTGGGGGAAGGAGAGGTGGGACAAATTGAGAAAGTAGCACAGACATATATAAATTACTGCGTATAAAACAGATAGCTAGTGGGAAGCTGCGGTATAACACAGGGAGCCCAGCTTGGCACTCTTTGATAAGTGAGAGGGGTGGGATGGAGGGGGTGGGAGGGAGGCTCAAGAGGGAGGAGATATATTTTATACAGTTATGACTGATTCGCATTGTTGTACTGCAGAAACAAATATAACATTGTAAAGCAATTATCCTCCAATTAAAAATTTTTAAAAAAGAGTTCATGCAATAAAGAGAAATTTGACATTCATTTTGATCTTTGAGATGTTCTGAAAATAAATTTAATTATTTCTCAACCACCAAACACAGAACCTAGCTCAAAAGAACATGATGGAATAGAAACACATTTATAAAATTGTTCATCTGCATACTTGCAATCAGATATTTTGACTGATAACGAACATAAATTCTGTCTTGCAAATGAAAACATTATAACCAGTTAAAATTTGAATAAGGGAGGTATATTATCTTCCAGGGGCTTCCCAGGTGGTGGTAATGATAAAGAACCCACCCACCAATGCAGGAGACATAAAAGACACAGGTTCAACCCCTGGGTCAGGAAGATCCCCTGGAGGAGTGTATGGCAACCCAGTTCAGTATTCTTGCCTGGAGAATCCCATGGACAGGGGAGCCTGGTAGGCTACAGTCTATGGGGTCACTAAGAGTTGGACACGACTGAAGCGACTTAGCAGACAGGCACATATGATCTCCCAGACTTATGGCAAAATGGTGGTGAGTAAAAGTACTATGATTACAATATGTGATAAAAATGACCCATAGATTACTCCTAGGACTAAAACAAATCAGAAAATTGACTCCAATAAAAGAAGTTAATTGGTCCATTGAGAAAACCAGTATGTCTACAGGGTTGAACTCTATGCAGAAATAGGGAATATAATATATTAGTTACCACCAAATGTTTCTGTCCTTTGATTGGCTTAAGAGCAAGCAAATACAAGTCCAAATCTCAACTCTATGATCTATAATTCTGTGATCTTCAGAAATTGTCCTCTCCGAGCCTGTGCTACTTCTTGGATAAATAAAATGAGCACAGAAATCTGGGTTTCTGTAAGGAATGCATTAGAATAAATATAAAAAGTCTAAATCTATGCCTGATCTATTAGAGATATTCATTACCTAGAAGCTATTATTACTTTTTCTTGCTATTTTATTTTAGCATTGCAGCATTAGAGATAACACAAAGAAAGAATGGTTAACAGTGTTCAGTTCAATATATTTTTATATCCTTATCCCAATCTTGAAAAAAATAGTATTGAATGATTCCATTTAGAACCTGAAAGAGCCTATAAATTAAATTTCAGTCATCCACACCGAGGTATCCAACCACATAGGCTCTGCATACTTATTCCCAAAATGCTGTCTTTGTGGGTTCCTACAGCTCCCTGGACCTTGGAAAATATCCTATTTATCTCTTCTGTATTCAAACATTCCTCACAGATCAGTTGCTCTCACCAAAACAAAAGCAGTTTCATTGGGCTTTCTGCCAAATGCCTGAGCAGGTAAGACTTCCTTTTCTAGTGTGAGAACCAACCTCAGGTAAGCAAATCAAGCTCTCCGCCACTCAAGGCCCACATGATAATTCTAGATTTTCCACTGCAAATGTTCCTGTCCCTATGATTATCATTGAGGCTACTGCTAGGCTTTGCTTTGGTTTATGGACTCAACATAAAATCTTCAACTATCTAAATCATGTTTGGGGCAATTTAGTAGAAAACATAATTGAAATGCAGCATGTTAAAGTGACACAGACTTAAAGAAATATTTCCTAGTTCAGGCTGGATACTAGGATCTTTTATGGTAATAAATTAATTCTTGAGGATGCTATTTTCTATGGGTAAGTTGCTATGTTCCACACCACTGGTTATCTATAAGTGAACTAACAAACTTTCCAGTGGAGTCTGATTATTTGGGTTCAAATCCTGCATCTGAAACCATTGGTGTTGTTTAGAGGGGCTCTGGAGAGTTCCAGTACCATAGTCCTTCATGTCTCAGTGCAGAAAAGAATTCAATGAGAGGCAAAGTGATAGATAAAAAGTGATTAATTAGAATAGAAGAATTTTGAGGCTTACAAGCTGGAGGGTGAGAGATGCTGTGCTCCAAGAACTTACCGGGCTACAGTTTTAAAATCAAAGACAAGTGGGGAGGAGGAGAAGAACTTCCTTGTATTTTTTAAGTCAATGTCATGCTTCTATCCTCAGCTCTTCCTTCAGGTTGAGCAGAGGAGTTTTCTTATTCCTACATAATCAAGCTAGGTACACGAATGACTATTTTTTATATGTGCAGAGAGCATGGCCTAGGGATCATTAACCCACTGGGTTCGTTGGGCAGCATGTGAGTCTCATGCCACCATTGTTTTATAGTCTGGGGGCATGCCTCGCGCTTCTGCAGTATGGTTTTGTTGCTAAGCAAGCCTGCTTGGTTTTGTGGTTAAGCAAACCTGCTTTCTTGAGTAATCATTAACTTACAGGGGTCTTCCATATTTTTTCTACTGATGGTCTTGTAGTATGATTAACTATTTAATTACCTACTTTGTCCCTTCACTCTGTCCCTTTCACATTCACTGAATATTATACATGAAATAAGTAAGCAACTTCTTTCCAAATCAGATTTATCATCTATAAAATCAAGATATAATAGTATTGACCCCTTAGGATTATCAAAGGCATTTAAATAAAATGGTGTATATAGAGATTATTTGGTATGGTTACCATAAATCAAGAGACATAGGAATTACTTTAAAAGTCCTTAATAATACTGTTATGATTGGAATAATAATCTGATAAATAGCATCTTAGTACGTGAAATCTGTTCTACAATGTTAAAAGTGCCACTGCAAAGTTAGCCAGGGTGAGTTGAAGTCTGTAAGGATATATGGACAGAAAGTGTCACTTAATACAAGAGTTTCTGAAAAGTATTTACTAGGGTTGTCACACAGGCACACACAACAAACTACGAATCACACTGTGTTCGTTGCCTTGGGCTGCTGCCACAGGACACCATAGCTGAACAGCTTAAACAACAGAGATTTATTTCTCCTGGAGGTCCAAGATCAAGGTGCTGGCCGATGTGGTTTGGGTGAGGGTCCAGAATCTGATGATGTACAGAGATCCACCTTCTCACTGTATCCTCAAAGAGGACAAACGAGCTCTGGCCGCTATTCTTCTTAAGCAAACACACATTCTATCATGAAGTCAGTGCCCTCCTAAAGAGGTCACCTCCAAATACCACGTTGGGGTTTAGGGCTTCAACATAAAAATTTTGTAGGAACACGAACATTCAGTTCATACTACAAGTGCTGAAAAGGACACATTTCCTGAATTATTTTCTGTAGCAACTGCTGTGCAGCAGCAGAGTGAAAAAGCAAGCGAATGAGTTTTTCATCATTTCCATGAAAAGCTAAGCATGAGAAGTTTTTGAAAATAAAATAAAGGTAGATAGGGAGACAAATAGCAACAGTAGAGGGAAAAAAGGGAGAGGAAAAAACAAGGTTAGATTAGGAGAAAGATTTTTTGTACATTAAGAAACATAGTAAGCTTCAATATGACTTGCAAGCTAAAATCTCAGATTTGAGGAGTCTTTTCCAAGCAGACAACCCACAGAGAGCCTTTTATCCATGGAGTATCTGAATCCTTTATTCATTACCTTATATCAGATATTTATATTTGGATATTTGTAAAGATACATTTATAACAATCAAATTAAATACAATATATCCAAGTATAGATTCCAGAAAGGTTTTATTTTTCCTTTTCTCCAAATCTGATCTGCCTGAAATTCTCTCACATCAAGACTGTTCTAACTTAGACTAAGGCTTAAAGTATTTTCAAAGGTACTTATGTTCTAACAAAGAATTTTAGTAAGACATATACTCAAACCTAGGTTCTTCCACCTATGAGCTTTGTGACTAGGAAGAGTGCACTGAATTGTTCATGCTTTAACTTATCTGTGTAATGAGGTTATGAATACCTACTTCAAAGGACTACAAGAATTTCTTAAAGTCCAAGAATCTAAAACAATTTGCAAACTCTAAAAGTGCCCTGGGTTATTCAGCACAAATATCCAGCTACTTTAAACTGTTGCCATTCTCTTATGCAGAGATGATGTACATGGCAGATTCTTCCATCAGAGCAGGCTTTGATTGAATTTATCAAACTTGAGAGAAGAGGAGGAAGCATTAAGAAGGAAGATGTTAACAAGGGCAAAACAGGGACTAAATGGTCCCATGATGGAAACAGATTTCACTAGTTCAAGATTGTATGCTCGTGAAGTATACTTTGCTTTCACACATAAACAAGAAAGAAACAAGTTGGTGAACAGAGATAATTGTCTACATTATCATTTTTTTTTTTTTTTTTGCAGCTTCTAAAGCAAATTCTCAGTGGGATGGATTAGATTTGTGGATATTTTCTTCTGCAGATGGATTCTTGTGAAAGATAGAGAAAAAGGATGTGTGCCTAGAAAAATTAGACCTGGTTGAAGTTGAGGGGACAAGATACAATCAGATTTGGAAGGGGCTTCCCCAGTGATCCAGCAGTAAAGAATCTGCCTGCAACTCAGGAGACGTGAGTTCAATCCTTGGGTTGGGAAGATCCCCTGGAGAAGGAAAAGGCAACCCATTCGAGTATTCTTGCCTGGAAAATCCCATGGACAGAGGAGCCTGGTGAGCTACAGTCCATGGGATTGCAAAAGAGTCAGACACAACTTAGCAACTAAACCACAACAACAAGAGTTCCCATTAGGGTATGTATAGCCACCTGTTTTTAAATCACTAAATACATGAGGGGAAATTCATGGAAATTAATATTAGTGATGATTAACATATGCATGGAAGAGATTTTTAAAGCCTTGCAAGGTAGAACTGGACATGGAACAACAGACTGGTTCCAAATAGGAAAAGGAGTACGTCAAGGCTGTATATTGTCACCCTGCTTATTTAACTTATATGCAGAATACATCATGAGAAATGCTGGGCTAGAGGAAGCACAAGCTGGAATCAAGATTGCCAGGAGAAATATCAATAACCTCAGATATGCAGATGACACCACCCTTATGGCAGATAGTGAAGAGGAACTAAAGAGCCTCTTAATGAAAGTGAAAGAGGAGAGTAAAAAAGTTGGCTTAAAGCTCAACATTCAGCAAACTAAGATCATGGCATCTGGTCCCATCACTTCATGGGAAACAGATGGGGAAATAGTGGAAACAGTGTCAGACTTAATTTTTTGGGCTGCAAAATCACTGCAGATGGTGACTGCAGCCATGAAATTAAAAGACGCTTACTCCTTGGGAGAAAGGTTATGACCAACATAGACAGCATATTAAAAAGCAGAGACATTATTTTGCCAACAAAGGTCTGTCTAGTCAATGCTATGGTTTTTCCAGTAGTCATGTATGGATGTGAGAGTTGTACTATAAAGAAAGCTAAGCACCAAAGAACTGATGCTTTTGAACTTGGTGTTGGAGAAGACTCTTGAGAGTCCCTTGGACTGCAAGGAGATCCAACCAGTCCATCCCCTAAGGATGATTTCCTAAGGGAAATCAGTCCTGAATATTCATTGGAAGAACTGATGTTGAAGCTGAAACTCCAATACTTTGGCCATCTGATGTGCAGAGCTAACTCATTTGAAAAGACCCTGATGCAGGGAAAGATTGAAGGTGGCAGGAGAAGGAGATGACAGAGGATGAGATGGTTGGATGGCATCACCTAGTCAATGGGCATGAGTTTGAGTAAACTCTGGGAGCTGGTGATGGACAGGGAGGCCTGGCGTGCTGCAGTCCATGGGGTTGGAAAAAGAGTTGGACATGACTGAGCAACTGAACTGAACTGGACTGAAGTGAGTTGATAAGGATATTGCATCTCATTGCACAGATACAGAGAAAAGAAGAGGCTGGAGCCTGTGGGAGCCCAAGGCAAAGTGGCTGTGGCCTCTGTAGGAAGATGCCTTAGTTCTTCAGTGGTGGGAGTGGTCAGGAAGCTAAGACTATGGTGGAGCAAGGCTGTATAGAAGAGGCTGGCTTTTGAGGTGACTAATTCAGCTTAGTAGGTCGAGAGCTGCCTGGGATATACAAACAGACTTGGTGCATGGACTGGAAAATGTGTTAGATTTTTATCATTGATTTATACCTTAAAGTAAAAATTATATATTGGGACAGTCTTACAAAAAGGGGGACCTTCATTGAACTTGACTATATTTTATAAAGCCCACTAATGTCTTTGATTTTTAAGATTCTCCATGAGACAGCGTGACTGCAAGCATATGATGAAAAATGGCTTTGGAGTGGGGGGCATGTAATTGTAGTATGTCTTGGTCAGTTTGAAACAAATATATAAGAAATGCTTAAGAGCAGGTACCTCAAGAAAATAGAGATTGGAGAGGGATAGAGACTTTTACTTTTAATCTTTTAATATAATTGTATTATTTATACTTATAATAATAAGTATTATTTTTATTATAATAAGTATAAATATGTATAAGTATACATAAGTAGGGCTTCCCTGGTAGCTCAGAGGGTAAGCATTTGCCTGCAATGTGGGAGACCCAAGTTCCATCCATGGATTGGGAAGATCCCCTGGAGAAGGAGATGGCAACCTACTCCAGTATTCTTGCCTGGAGAATCCCATGGACGGAGAGCCTGGTAGGCTACAGTCCGCGGGGTTGCAAAGAGTCGGACACGACTGAGTGACTTCACTCACTCACTCACTCATACATAAGTATCATAAGTGTACTTATGATAAATAACACTCAATTATATGGAAACACAATTATTTATACAATAACCTTTTTATTTTGATGCAGTATACAAACACACACAATTCTCTAAGATAAAACATTTATGTAAATTGCTGCAGTTTTCCTTGAAATGAACCTTTACTGCTTTTATAATCAGAAAAAAGGAAAGTTAATTTTAACTTAAAGGAAAGTTCTTTTTTAAAAACCTACCTTATTGATGCACGCTTGATATACAAAAAGCTGCACATATTAAATGTATATAATTTCATGAGTTTTTAAAATAAGCATACATTTGTGAAACCATTACCACAATGTATGCCATAAATATATCCATCACCTCCAAAAGTTTTCTCTCATCCTTAAAAAAAAGTTACTTTATCATTTATTCTGCTGCTGCTTCTGCTACTAAGTTGCTTCCGTCGTGTCTGACTCTGTGTGACCCCAGAGATGGCAGCCCACCAGGCTCCCCTGTCCCTGGGATTCTCCAGACAAGAACACTGGAGTGGGTTGCCATTTCCTTCTCCAATGCATGAAAGTGAAAAGTGAAAGTGAAGTCACGCAGTCGTGTCCAACTCTTAGCAACCCCATGGACTGCAGCCCTCCAGGCTCCTCCGTCCATGGGATTTTCTAGGCAAGAGTACTGGAGTGGGGTGCCATTGCCTACTCATTTATTCTAAGTAGCAGTTATTTTAAAAATTCCTATTAATCATGAAAACACATTCCATCTTTGACTTTATTTTGATGTCATACCCAATGGCAAGGTTATTTTTATTTCAGATCAGTCGCAAAAGATTCTATGAAATAAAAGATGGATTTAAATAATCTATCTTATCATCCTAATAGAGTTGAAAGTCATTGTAAATAGACAGGCCTTTGATTCTGGGTTTTAAGTATTTCACACCCACTCTCTTCTTAGACATTAAATCCTATTCGAGTTATTCTGCATAAACACAGCTTGAATCTGTATGCCAGATTTCATTACAGCTTCAAAGATAGCAGTGTAGGCATAGTGTAAACTCAAGGACACCAGAGAGAATTTCTCTTCTAGTTATGTAAGTAGCTTTAAGAGAGATTATTTGGTTTTATTCTGTAATAGATTTAATACCCTTACATATATTTTTTATAAAAATAAATAAATGCATGCAAAATTTAAATAAAGTTAACTTCATCATACATAAAAAAACCAGCATTTGATATCATATAAATAAACTTAATTTGATTCTCCCTGATTTTAACTAAGCCCCTTGATTTCTTTCCTAACTTTACCCAATCTTGCTGATATACTCCCCCAAGAAGAAGGAATCATCAGGGTTAAAGGCTTTTCCCAAACATCTTTCTAATAGCTCTGATTAAAGAAAAGCAAGGAGAACTGGCTAAAATTTTGAGAATGTTTCCAGGAGCCCAAATTCATCCTGTAAGGCGTGGTTCAATTCTTTTGTGCTTTGTCACTGCTTGTCTCGGGAGGCTTTAATCCCTTGATGATGATATAATAACAGCTTCCCAAGTACTGCTCTGTACACCCTGTTGGGTCGGTACACTCTCCGAGGCTTCATTCCATGGGTCAGCATCTGGGCTTTGTTTGCTATCTCGTCTGCACGCTGTCCTAAAGGGTGGGACAGCTTACACCCTTCTGAGAAAAACAAAAATTCAAATGTAAGCAAACGTACACCAGTTATACTGTTCTTAGGATCTATGGCCAAGTCCACCTTGCTTTATGTTTGTAAAATGAAATAGAATCTAGAGAGTCAGGGTCTGCCAGAGAAACAGAATCAATAGGAGATAAGTATATGTATCTTATTGAAAAGCCAAGCGTCTGGCTCTTCAACTGAGTAACTGATTCATTTTTCCACTTTTTAACTAAAAGTTTAGAGTAAAAGAGTTATATCCACCTACTTGTTTTGTTTTTGAAAGTTAGAGAGACTTGTGTGTCTCAAAAAAGAAAAATACCTTGTCAACTGCTTTGTTTTAAAAAAGCATAATGCCTGACAATACACAATTTTGGAGTTTCCCATTATAAAGTTAATTGCATGACTGTCGGTCTTACTCTATAACAGGTCGGCTCATCACTCATTTCAGTTCAGTTCAGTTCAGTCGCTCACTTGTGTTCCACTCTTTGCGACCCCATGAACTGCAGCATGACAGGCTTCCCTGTCCATCACCAACTGCCGGAGTCTACCCAAACCCATGTCCATTGAGTTGGTGATGCCATCCAGCCATCTCATCCTCTGTCATCCTCTTCTCCTGCCGTCAATCTTTCCCAGCATCAGGTTCTTTTCAAATGAGTCAGCTCTTTGCATCAGGTGGCCAAAGTATTGGAGTTTCAGCTTCAACATCAGTCCCTCCAATGAACACCCAGGACAGATCTCCTGTAGGATGGGCTGGCTGGATCTCCTTGCAGTCCAAAGGACTCTCAAGAGTCTTCTCCAGCCAATCTGACCACACAGACCATGGCTCATCACTACTATATTGCAATATCCACAAATCATAACTGGATTCTATAACTGGCATTCTTGCTAGAAAGATATTTCTGTAACATGTTATAATAGATGTACAAACTGTTCAAGTTTAAGGTTAGGAAATACAGCAGAAGGAAGTCTTTTTAAATATGGCTGTAGTCTAATTTTTAATATGAAAAAATACAATCACCAGATTTCTTCAGTATGTGTGGAATTCCCATAAACAAGTTCTGAGTTTAAAAATTTGGGCAAAATATTGACACAGAATAAGCCTTTTTTAAAAAATTTTAAATAACTCAAGTTATTATCAAAGGATTGCATTTGTTGACTGTTCATTTATTAGATTATAACATGTAGCAGGCATAATTAAAATACGTTAAATAAGCTACTTTAAATATAGATAAAATATTAAGTATTATATTCAACAATATGATAGATAAATTTTAAAATATTTATCAAGTCAATCAACTTCCTTTTCTTAAAAAAGACTTTTGACTTACAATTTATTGTATCGGGTTGGCCAAAACATTCGTTCAAGTTTTTCCATATTATGGTCAAATGGTATGCATTATGGATAGATCCTGATAGAATAATAATTCTCAGGTTAAAATTTGGATTTATTTTTACAATTTGAAACTCATTTACCTTTAAAGGTTTAATCAGATCTCAGTGATACCATCCAGATTAAAGAGAAGACAATTTAATCTTCTTATTGTTCAGACATTAGGTTGGGTCCGACTTTCCAACTCCATGGACTAGCCCTCCAGGCTCCTGTGTCCATGGGATTTCCCAACCAAGAATACTGAAGTGGGTTGCCATTTCCTTCTCCAGGAGATCTTCCTGACCAAGGGATCGAATCCGCCTCTCCTGCATTGGCAGGCAGATTCTTTACCACTGAGCCACCAGGGAATCCCACAATCTTTATATGTGGCATAAATCCTATAAATTTCATATCAAACTCTGTCATTACTGCTAAAACTTGGCACACTGGCTGGCAGAAAAATTCAGCTTTGAAATTTCCCAGATAAGCAGTATATACCTAATACATTATTCTGGTTCTGCAGGACTAACTGTCAAATTACTCTTGCAGCTATTTCACTAATAAGTCAATGGCCTCGAGACTGTGATATTTAAAACACTTAAATTATCAAGATGGAGACTTATCCGGAACAAATGAGATGGACCAAAATGGTTACAGACTTTGGAGTCAGAAAGACGGTGGTTCTCATGCTGGCATCACCATCCTTTTAGCTGTAAGACGTCAATGGGGTTAATTAAATTTTCTGACCATAGTTTCCCTGTTTGGAAAATGAAGAGGGTAACTCTTACTTTGTATGATGTTGGGAGAGTGAAGTGAAGCCAGACACAGACGCCTGGATTTAGAGGTTCCCAATAAATGGTGCCTCTTACATAAAGAAGAGGAAGGAGGGGCTAGAGGGGATAAGTGAGCAGGCGGCGGGTCAGGTGCCGAAACAGGGCCTGACCTCCATGCAGGGCTCTGTCCACTGCAGCCAGCATTCCTCTCCAGCCCAGGTCAGAGCCCCAAAGGAGCAACACTGGGCTAAGTTGAGGCACCCCTGCAACCTGGCCCATCACCAAATGTTTGAGATCTTTATGATCGCGCCACACCAACCTCGGGGTGTTTCTGTACAGCATGCACTCTCAACCATCTGTGGTCAGCCAGGGCATGCCTCTGGAATTCCTCTTCCTGTGCTGTAAGGGTTGACTAATGGCAAAGCAGGCTCCATTTGTCAAGCTGCAGTGAAAAAAATACCAATCATGCTCCAACTTGTAGGGTGGCCTCCGACTCTGGAGGAGAAGTGCCCCTCAGGGCACACTGACTTCCATCTATCCTCCCTTCCAGCCACCTGGCAATTCCTCCTCATCCTCCACAGGTAACACAAATGCAGCCTTCTCCCCGCAGCCTTCCCTGACCTCTGTGTCAGAGACAGTCGTGATGACTCCACCCACAGATTCATACGGCACTGTTCATAGCTCTATTATATGGCCATTTTAATGCAGTCTTCTAATCATCTGCTTACATAACTATCAGCTTCTGTGACGGCTATTAACTATTTGTTTTTATATTAACCCCTTAAAGGGTCATTTGAAATCTTGGATTTTTCTCACTAATTGAAGTTCACGTGCACACACAACCCCTAGGAGGATTACAGGTATGTTAAAAAATTATTCACCCTTTGGAATCTGTGGTGCCTGTGTTCGGAACTCCCGCTCAAGTCCTTGTGCATCTTTATTTACATTTTCCTTGCAAACCACAGTGTCTGGCACATTGGAGGCACTTGATAAATAAATGAATAAGTGAGTGAACAAATGCATCTACTTATGAGAATGGCAAGATTTTTCCTAAAAAGATAGATGCAGAGAATCTGCAATTATCTTTAGAGAAAACCAGATGTTCGAGCATCTCTGAAGACGTTGGGATCAGCTCATGTGAGGCTTTCTAGACCCACTGACCTAATCCTACTTTGATTCTCCTTCTAATGCTGCTACATGGTAAAGATCATGGATAGAGAGCAAAATTAGTCACACTCAGCTTCTGAAACATAAGCTACAGCAATTTTTCACAGGGGCACAGGTTAAATGAGGGGAGATTAGATCCCCTTTTGGTCCTCTGTTTCTGTTACAGACCATTCAAAGGCAAATGGAGATTAATGTGTTTTGCCTTTTTGGAAAAATGGTGAAACTTCATCTGCTAGTCTCTCCTTACAGATGTGTCCCATCTGTTGCTGTTACACGGATTACAGCTGTAGACTTCCATTGAAGGTGGCGAGAACCCAGGAGAAGGCTACGCAGGGGATGCAGGAAAAGACTGGGGCATGGAGTGGAGGGTAGATATGGAGGATGTTTAGTTCAGCTTCATAATAACATCCAGGAGTTCACTGACTGTGAACAGAGCCCTTTCTCTCCCGCTCTGACAGGAGAAGCTCTCAAAAACGCTGAGCATTGAAACTGGCTTCCAACTGTCAGTGTGGACAACTCTTTGGAGGAAATGCTTTTTCAACCTAGGGGGGAAAATCCCTCCTTTGTCTTTTCTATGGCACTGCTTTAAGTCACAGAAATTCTTTCCTCTTCAGTTTTTTTCTTTTCTTTTTTTTTTTCCACAACACACCTGCTTGAATAAGCCTCAATTTGTTTGAGGAAAGAAAAAATGAGAAGAAAAGGGAAAAATAATAGGGAATTATTTTCCTTTGATGGTGAACCTCCCCTCCTCCCAGGGGCCATTGGCAAACTCTTAACCTCCGCTGCTCCTGGAGAAATGCCAGTTACTGAGAATTTTCCCCAGCCTTCCTGTGAGCAGCTAGAGGTCTCTAGTGGAAGCCGAGAGCAAGCACAGCTTACGTCAGGTAGGGCAGACTGGGAGGGCCCCATCAGCACAGGGCCGAGGAGAACTGATTGCAAGCAGCCACTTTCCAAATGCAACAATACATGTAGCGGCATACTTCCATTAGCCACATGTCCCTGACTTCAGGGATTCTTGAGAATTTCCAGAGTTGACTGGGATCAGACTTTGAAAAGGGAACAAAAGATGCAGCCATTCCCCGCTTCTTTCTCTTTCTTGCCGGCTTGGATACTGTGTTTCTCGCTAGCAAGGTTAGAATTCTGAGAAGCCCTGAGTCTGTTACAAATGTGAGATGTATTCTGCCATAAATTGGGAGTGGTGTGAGACTATGCA
The DNA here is from genome assembly GCF_029407905.1 of Bubalus kerabau. Lineage (NCBI taxonomy): Eukaryota > Metazoa > Chordata > Mammalia > Artiodactyla > Bovidae > Bubalus > Bubalus kerabau. The sequence continues at coordinate 23,293,061 of NC_073641.1, forward strand.
AATTAGCACGAACTTGTCAAGATCTGGAGGTTTGTAGATATCCAAGCTCCATGACAGCGGCATAAGGCTGGGAATCTTTCCTCACACACAAGATGTCCAAGTGTTGCAGTCCCCTTCCCAAACATCACAGAATTTTCATATATTACATCACAGAATTTTCATATATTTTCCTTTTTTCTTTTTTCATGTAGAAGAGAGCCACATGAGTCTTTGCACAGTGAAAAGATAATCAAGAACAGAGAAAACCATTATTGGGCTGTATTTCATACGTCTGTATGGCCGACAATTTAATTTCAGTGAGAAAAGTGCTCCTAATAAATAGACAATGGTAGCCTTTAAACCTAGCCTGGCTGTTTAGAAAGACATTCTGTGCTATTGAATAATTTAGGAATCTTTCTGTTTTGCATCCTTGGGAAAAGAATGTGATTTACTGTAGTACAAAAAGTAAGCTGGAAACTTTTGCCCCACAGGTTGCTGGTAAAAGTCACAGTGAAGAAAGCGAGGGTAATTTGGAAAATGGGTGGTTTGAGCTTGTCAGTTTCCATTGCGCTCAGCAAATTCAAACCCTGCTCCAGCCTCCAAAAATATGGACGTGGGTTTTTATCCCCTTCATTGGTAAGGTTAGGCTTCCCTGGTGGCTCAAATGGTTAAAAAAAAAAAAAATACGCCTGCAATGCAGGAGACCTAGGGTCAATCCCTGGATCAGGAAGATCCCCTGAAGAAGGGCATGGCTACCCACTCTATAGTTTTCTTGCCTGGAAAATTCCATGGACAGAGGAGTTTGATGGGCTACAGTCCATGGGGTGCAAAGAGTCAGACACGACTGAGGGACTAACACTAACAACAAGGTTGAGTGTATCATAATGATGAATTCAATGTCAGCATATTTTAAAGCCTTAAATAGGAAATCAAACAATATCCTAAAATAGCTAAAGGGAAACATTAGTGAAATGGGAGGATTTTTATAGTTGCAACAACAAATACCTCTAAGCCTTGTTTCTAGGCCTCTGAAGGTTCAGATTCTCTTAAGCCACCCTCTTAGGCTCGTCTACAGTACTGCAGAGCTCTCCTGCTACAAAGAAGCCTTGTCATTGATTATCGAATGTCTGTACTTCCTGCTGGACTGTATACTCTGTTATGTGTGGGAATGGCCGCCCTTTGTCCAGGATTCCTGGTACAGTATAACACTCATCAAATATTTGTGAACTACATTCATAATTAACACATGAATGTAACACAATGATTTGTTTTCAAAAAGGATACCATTCATTATAATAGATGAAAGGGAAAGTTGTTCAGTCGTGTCAGACTCTTTGTGACCCCACAGTTCATGGGATTCACCAGGCCAGAGTATTGGAGCGGGTAGCCTTTTCCTTCTCCAGGGGATTTTCCCAAAGCAGGGATCGAACCCAGGTCTCCTGCATTGCAGACAGATTCTTTACCAGCTGAGCCACAGGGAAGCCCAAGAATATTGGAGTGGGTAGCCTATCCCTTCTCCAGTGGATCGTCCCAACCGAGGAATTGAACTGGCGTCTCCTGCAGGAGGTAGATGGGCCCCAAAGAAATTTGACCAGTGGTTTATATTAGATTGATGTTGTTTCTACACTGGTTGACCATAATGCTAGAAACAAAAGGAGAATGGGTTAGAGTCAAAACATTTCAGGGAAAAGGAAAGAAACTGAAAAGCTCAAGGAAATGCCCTCACTCATTTAAAGGCCATATCTCAAATGTTCTTCCCAGCGCCCCTAAGGGGGAAATTATTGTTAAACACACTTCACAGAAGAGGAAAGATGAAGGGATTTTTAAGAAGCAAGGGCTTCATCCAGTCCATGTAATCCAAACAACAAACGTCATCTTCTGGCTTTATTTAAGGAGTGGGAACTTGCAGTCTAAAATGGTCTAAATGTATTCTTAACAGGGAAGAATAGTTGGGGATGGACATATGGAATAAAGAGGGAATAGAAGATATAGTTCCAAGCAAAGAGAAATGTGGGGTGGAGTGTGTAAGAGAAAACCACTGTCCTAGATTCTGGCTTCAATACAAGGTCTCCCTAGCCATAACCTGAAAAGCCGTGGGAAACCACCTCAGTATTTAGGAGACCACCTGTTGATGGTCCCACTGAATCCCAGTAATCAGCAATTCCAATTTCAAAATGAAATTGTTAGACCTGTTAAAACATGAAAATAATTACAAATGTTTATCATGTTGCTGGGTTTGAAGGCAGACCTGTCCTTCAAAGGAAGATGCTTCCATAGACAAGTCTGGCTCAGAGCTCATGTTCTGGGCCCAGGTACTGGCTCGTCAGCTCTCAGAACAGCTGGCTTGGCCTGGCCAGATCCTGCAGGGCCCCGCAGAGGGCCCCTCTGTCTGGTTTCCTTCTACTCTTCTCCACACTCAATCAGCTACAGCCTCACTGGCTTCCTCACTGTTCTTAGAACTTTCCCAAAACATCACTGCTGCTGCTGCTGCTGCTAAGTCGCTTCAGTCGTGTCCGACTCTGTGCTATCCCAGAGACGGCAGCCCATCAGGCTCCCCCGTCCCTGGGATTCTCCAGGCAAGAACACTGGAGTGGGTTGCCATTTCCTTCTCCAATGCATGAAAGTGAAAAGTGAAAGTGAAGTCGCTCAGTCACGTCCAACTCTTATCGACCCCATGGACTGCAGCCCGCCAGGCTCCTCCGTCCATGGGATTTTACATGGTTATCCAAACATGCACTTGGCTAACCCCTCTCTTCCCTGATGTCCCTTCCTGGGGAACACTATCTAAAATTGCACACACTCACACATCATGTGGCTTCCCTCTCCCTGACCCCAATATTTCATAATCTCCTACCTGATTTATTGCTATCTATCTAACCTGAGAAGTTGGCTGGTTATCTTGTCTCTCTCCCTCACTGGAATATAAGCTTATCAGGGCAGGCACTTGTATTGGTTTTAATAGGTGTGTGCCTCACATGGTGCCCAGCACCTAACAGGTGCTCAGAGATGCTGGTTGAGTGGGTGGGTGGAATGCAGAGGGACTTGTCACCTTTTCATCTTGTCATCTTTTCTTCTCAATGTCCAGAGAAGCAGGCACAGAGGCTGAATTATGTCTTTGTTGCCCTAGAGGCTACAGGCAGCAATCTTCCCAGGTTCTGAGCCTAGAAGATTTAGGACGGAGGCTGACACTTCTAGGACAGATGAGAAGGCTCTTGAGAGGTGTTTCTTTGCCGAAACTTTGTGCAATTCAAGGAAGATTCGGGCTCTCTCAGGGAGCTCAGTTACTCTGTCTGGCTGGATTCATTCTCACAGATACCCCATGTGGCCAGAGAAAGCCCCATGTTGTCTCTGCAGTCCACACCTGCCTCTCAGAACAGCTGTTGTAAGTCCCAGGTATGGAGGCAGGACATGTCTGTGACACCTCAGATCCCTCTTGGAGGAGGGCAGAGATGCAGTCAGGCTTCTGCAGTCAGGAATTTGCCTCTCCTGGCAAGGACGGAGCAAGGCCATCATGAGACAACTCTAAGTGTGTGTTCATGTTCTCGGGAGGTCTCTTCTTTCAGACAAGTCTCAAGAACATAACATGACATTCATCTTTGAAAGCACACATTTCATCATCTGGGCTTCCCAGGTGGCTCACTGGTAAAGAATTTGCCCGCCAATGCAGGAGATGTGGGTTCAATCCCTGGGTTGGGAAGATCCCCTGGAAACGGAAATAGCAACCCACTCCAGTATTCTTACCTGGGAAATCCTATGGACAGAGGAACCTGGTAGGCTATAGTCCGTGTGGTCACAGAGTCAGACATGACTTAGCAACTCAACAACAAAAACAATTTTACCATCTATGAGACTGGCCAAAAAGTTCATTTGGGGTTTTCTGTTACATTTTATGGTAAGACCCAAACAAAACTTTTTGGCCAACCCAATTCTTTATCAGCTCACCTCTTTTGAGGGCTTCTAGTGGATAACAGGAACCCAGCGAGACAGACTTTTGATATTATTTATCAGTCATTTTCATATCAATGGATTTCTTTACAGCAAAAAAAAAAAAAAAAAAGGTTTCTCAAGAGAAGTTAAAGAGAAATGCAATTATTTCTCAGAACACTTTTTCTTAAATCTATTAAGTCATACATAGGCCTGGCCTAGACACTAATTCTAGAAGAAAAACAAACATGTGTTTTTCCCATTTAAGTCAGTCTCTAAATGGCAAGGGACATAAAAGTGATTTTCCTAGCACCTAGAAATTACTTTCTATGCATCAAGTGCTTGATAAACATTTGCTTAATGCACACATTTTAAAATGCCTAATCTTATCTCAACATTAGAAAGCCTTTCAACATTTGAATATTAGAAAGTTTTTCACCCAGCTTCCTGAAAATTGTCCTAATGTCTAGGGAAGATGTGCAAACCTGCTGCTCAGCTCTTGTCCATACCTGCATGTAGCAAATGTAACATCTTAATGTTCAGTTCCTACACTAGAATGCATGCTCCTCAGTCTCATTTCTCATGTCTTCCCCTGGTACCTTCCTTGGTGCCTGGCACACAGTGAGAGCTCAAAAAATTCATTCATTCATTCATTCATTCACCGCTTAAGGGCCAGGTACAGGTCAGTTGCTCTCCATACTTGAAGGATATAGTGATGGACAAGACTTCCAGCCAATCCTAGCCACCCCACCCCCCCAGACCCCCACCCCCACATGGAGCTCACTGTGCAGGGGCTGGGTGTAGAGGGGAGCAATTATACAATTACTCAAGCAATTACCAAAGGGTGAGGTGAGTTAAGATACACACTTCAGAAGAACAGTGAAGGGACAGGTATAGTCTAAGGATCTGGCAAGGCTCCCCAGATGAAGTGACATTTATACTAATGATGAAAGGATGAATCAGGGTTAGCCAGAAAGAGGGACGGGGAAGAGTATTTCAGTAGAGGAAAAAAATATGATGACAAGATCAGGTGTTCCCAAATTACTGACACATACTAGTCTTTAAGATTCAACAATGAGAAATTTCTAGGGATTTGTCCCTAGAAATCCTTGGAAATTCCTAAATCATAGGTATATTTTTAAAGTAATACTGAGTGACCACAATACTAAGCAGTGAACAATAAACAGTGAATCATTTTTCAGTGATCGAGTTACAACTAGTGGTTTCAAATGAATTCTGTAACCTCATTTACACAAAGGAGAACAATCTTTGGAGCTCTATATAAACAGGGCTTAATGAGTTTTTCAAAGAATGCCTTTAAGACATTCGGCCTACCTTTTGAGAAACAGAAGCAAAGAGAATAGAGAGAGAGAGACTTGCCAAAGAAATCAATACTGCATAAAAAAAAAAAAAAAAAAGAAATCAATACTGCAACTGCCATTAGAATGTAGGCTTCACATGGTTCCCTGTCATTAACTCATTGTATGCCTCTCTTAAAATACTACCAAGGCCCATCAGGGGCTAAGCAGTTCTGCCCCTGAGATAAAATGTCTGACTGAAGAGTGTGAGATGAAATCACCTTCAGTCTAGATTTTTATGTCCATTGGTTTGGTGTTTGAAATCATAAAATATTTTGCCAAGTCCTGAAGAAGGATTTCCCATGAAGATTCTGATACTGTTGGTGCGTAGGACACTAGATAGCTATCTGAGTCATTTACCTACTTAGACTCTCTCCAAGATAAATAGAAGGTACCCTACTTTCAAATACTTTAATACAGATTCAACAATCTCTCTTAGGAAACAATTCTAACAGTTAACAGCCTTTGCAGTGAAGGAATGTGGTGTTTATATTAAGTGATATATAAGTCACTAAAATTGCAGTCCATTCCACCTATTTGGGCAGGAAGATTAGTGACAAATAAAAGTCCACATCCTGCCGGTGAGAAGTTTGGGCTTTAGGGTTGCCTAGTGTTCAGAGGGAGAAGGCAATGGCACTCCACTCCAGTACTCTTGCCTGGAAAATCCCATGGATGGAGGAGCCTGGCGGGCTGCAGTCCATGGGGTCGCTAAGAGTTGGACACGACTGAAGCAACTTAGCAGCAGCAGCAGCAGTGTTCAGAGACTCCTGGTCCCCAGAGGTTTCATGTTAAAAGCTTCAAATGAATATGCATGTGTTTTAGCTGGACTTAATGCCAGCCTAACAAAGCCAGGAGGAGACACGTTAGGATTGACCACACAGTGCTGGGGAGGAAGGCCTTTCCCGACAGCCACTACTCTGGAGATGCAGGTAGTGCACCCCAAGTAGGTGTGGAAATGCCAGCAAACCTTTCCTAGATTCATAAAGAAGAGAATAAATAACGTCACCCTGTTTCCTTCCATATATCCCAGAAATTCTAAGGGATATTAACAGAAGAGCAGGAAAAACTTTTAAGTAATGAGGCAAAGCATCTAAGGTGATTTGCATGAGTATGTAGGCATGTGTACTTGTGCTCATGAAAGTGTGTGTGTTCATGTGTTCTTGTGTGTGCGTGTCTCTGTGTATCCTTTTGTATATACCATGTATTTGAATAATTATATATTTGCCTATGGCTACATGTGTTTTGTGTGTATATATGGATGTATAAGTGGTTGTATGTGTATTTGAGTATATACATGTGTGCTTATGTATGTGCATATATGTGTTTGTATTTATGTAATCTGTGTATGTGTGTATATGTATGTATGGGTGGCAGGGAAGCCAAAGATAGGAATCTAAAAAGTGAAAGCGAAAGTCACTCAGTCATGTACGACTCATGATTTATGATTATATTCAGTCTTCAATATCAATAGTAAATGATGAATTGGCCAAACACATTTCATGTTCAAATTCTACTCCACTTTGAAGCCAAACATTTTTGGAACTGAGATACACTAAACTATCATGAGACTATAAATAACTGGAAACTTAATGTTTATAATGATATTACTATTAAAATCAAATTACTCCATGAAAGGATATGTTAATATGATAATAGTTATTGAGCATCTACCACGTGTTGGAGAGTCCAGGTGTAAAGCACAGTCCCTGCCCTTAAAGGGACACAGGCCAGCTGAGCAGCAGAGCAGTAAATAGAGAATTACTGTGCCACAAGCTGAAGAAGCCCTCTGCCTGTGCAAGTGCCAGGGGAACAGAAAATAGGAAGTGAGGAGGACTCCTTGGGAGCATGGAGAAGCTGTACAGAAGATGTGATTTTCTACCCGTGTCTATCTTAAAGGGTGAATATGAAACTTCGTAGGGAAAAGGAATGGATTCTTCTACACATAGGATCAAATATATATTCAAGTCAGTCAGTTCAATCTCTCAGTCGTGTCTGACTCTTTGCGACCCCATGGACTTCACATACCAGGCTTCCCTGACCATCACCAACTCCCGGAGCTTGCTCAAACTCACGTCCATCAAGTCGGTGATGCCATCCAACCATCTCATCATCTGTCATCCCCTTCTCCTCCTGCCTTCAATCTTTCCCAGCATCAGGGTCTTTTCTAATGAGTCAGTTCTTCGCATCAGGTGGCCAAAGTATTGGAGTTTAAGCTTCAGCATCATTCTTTCCAATGAATCTTCAGAATTGATTTCCTTTAGAATTGACTGGTTTGATCTCCTTGCAGTCCAAGAAACCCTCAAGAGTCTTCTCCAGCACCACAGTTCAACAGCATCAATTCTTCAGCACTCAGCCTTCTTTATGGTCCAACTCTCACATCCAGACAGGACTACTGGAAAAACCATAGCTTTGACTAGACAGACCTTTGTCAGCATTGAATATATTCAATTATTCATATATATATATATAAAATTGGAATTGATACTATAGAGACAGAAAAAAAGGTAAAATAGCTTGATATTATATAGTAAATGGTAGTATATATCATACAGAGAGTAATCAATATATGATATAAATTTATAAAATATATAATACAATTAGCATACACACATACATATATATATATGTATGTAAAATTATTCTTTATAATACTATCTTCTCTTTAATTGACTTCCCTGGTGGCTCAGACGGTAAAGCATCCGCCTATAGCACTGGAGACCGGGGTTCAATCCCTGGGTCGGGAAGATCTCCTGGAGAAGGAAATGGCACCCCACTCCAGTACTCTTGCCTGGAAAATCCCATGGACGGAGGAGCCTGGTAGGCTATAGTCCATGGGGACACAAAGAGTCGGACACGACTGAGCGACTTCACTTCACTTTCTCTTTAATTAGAGATATTTCTGTGTTGAGTCTTCTCAAGTTTCTTAATTATTTTCCATATCTCTCCCTACCCCATGCTGAGGATAAAAATAAAATATTAATAGGACCCCTAGTAGTAGGAGTATCATATACCAAAATGTTTGGCAGGAAGCGTAAAGTTTTATAGCTTTTAAGTTGGTACATCTCAGAGTTACTCACTAGCAAGCCAGTCCCTGCATTTATTTGAAATCTATAAGTAAATTTTAACAAACTTTTTATTGAGAATTCAGCTGAACTACTTGTCATTCTCTGAGTCCCTCGGCTGATCTATGTATGGAGAGGGAACATGTCCTTATGAATATTTTGATCTACCTGAAACTGAGCTGCGGTCTTTGGGGATTTGAGGGCCACTTCAAGCTGTCAGCAAGCAACATCCTAGTTAAGGGAAAGAACATGAAAATGCAGCTCACACATCTGTGGAGAACAGGGGGCTCAGATTAAGAGCAGGGTCTCCCATTTGCCACATCATACACAGCATCAAGGAGTTTGGGGCGGCTCCAAAGGAATCAGGTAGCAAGTCTGTACTGGCCACGGACAGGGGAAATGGGACATTTGGTGCCCCTCCTCACACGTTTTCACTCAGCCTTTGCACTGGAAAATGCAGTATCTTTCACAGTTGGAAACAAAAGCTATGCCAGTGACAAAACTGGAACACTGAGGGGAAATTAATAACACTTGGCACTTCCAGTTTCCTGGGAGGATGTGCCATACATATTAAGCAAGCATGACACAATTTAACAGCATAGCCTGGGTGAGCTCAAGCTGTTCATTTAAAGTTCCAGGTACTTTGAGGAAGAGTCCATTTTATAGGGACACCCAAGTAGCCATTGTAAAGGCTTCTGAGAAGAAGGGAGATGGAGGAAGATGCTCTTTTAAGGAAATCTCAGCCTAAAATGAGGAAGGCTTACAAAGATTCACCCACCATACATTTAAGAGACATTTATGGGACTTTTGAGTGTTATTTTGTACCTGGAAATTTTTACAGAATTGATATCACATTGGAGATAAAGCTGCACGGAATTAACAGCCCCAGAAAACCCTGAAGTAGGTGATCCTGCTTTGCATAATCTGGACACTGAGCAAATACGCAATGAGAACCGTCAGACTCCATGGTGCAACGTGGTTGTTATTCACGCAAGTGTGATGCGAGGCAGACCTAGATTTTCCTTTTCTGCTCTATCCCTAGCTATGGGAATTTGGGTAAGTTACTTCATCTCTATGAACCTGTTTCCTCATCTGTCAAAAAGAGATGATTATACTTGCATCATAGGGATGTTGAGAGAATTAAATTGAGCAGCATATACAGAGACTCTGGCCTAGTGGCTGGCAGATGGCAGTGAAAATAAAAGTTAAACTAGATGAGTAGCAATAGTCTTCCCTTTTGCTATGTTCGGATTATTTACTTCTGAGGTGATAGCAGAAGTACCAGTACTAGAAGTGGTCATAAAAGCAGTATTTACTATTCATAGTATGAATACTCTGTCATATTACATACTTGCATATATCATATTGAGTACTGCCTATTTGGAGATATCATATTTCATGCTTTATATAAATGATTTAGTATTTATACAACCTCAAATTTCCCTTCATGTGCTCAGGTGAACTCAGAGAGATGAAGGAAATTGAGGCCACACAGAGCTAGTAAGATGCTGAAATCAAATTTAAAAACAGGTCTGTCTTATTCTAAAGTCTAGAATTTTCATTATGTGATTCCTAAATAGTAGGTAAACATAGCTTGGATTCATACTGCTTCTGACCAAGGGAACTCATAAATGTTGCACAAAAGAGACAGTATTTGAGCAGTCTTAGAGGATGGAGACCTTTTCAAGGTAGGAAAGGGCATCCCAGGCAGAAAGAACTAGATAAGCAACTAACAAAAGCATGAACATGATTAGCATGGACCTCAGGCGTGAGGATCTGAGCCCATCACAGGAAGCCAAAGATGGGTCTTCAAAAATGCCACAACTAAATATTGATAAGAGAAAACAAAATATTGCCATTTGCCACAACATGGTTGGATCTAGACAGTATCATACTGAGTGGAGTAATTGAGACAGAGAAAGACAGATATGGTATTACTTATATGTGGAATATAAAAAATAATACAAATGAATCTATATGCAAAATAGAAAAAGATTCACAGAAATAGAAGACAAATGTAAGGTCACCAAAAGCGAAAAGAGGTAAAAGGAGGGATAGATTAGGAGGTTAAGATTAACAGATATGCACTGCTGCTGCTAAGTCACTTCAGTCGTATCCGACTCTGTGCGACCCCATAGACAGCAGCCCACCAGGCTCCCCATCCCTGGGATTCTCCAGGCAAGAACACTGGAGTGGGTTGCCATTTCCTTCTCCAGTGCATGAAAGTGAAAAGTCAAAGTGAAGTCGCTCAGTCGTGTCCAACTCTTCACGACCCCATGGACTGCAGCCTACCAGGCTCCTCCATCCATGGGATTTTCCAGGCAAGAGTCCTGGAGTGGGGTGCCATTGCCTTCTCCGACAGATATGCACTACCATACATAAAATAGATAAATAACAAAGACCTATTGTATAACACAAGGAACTATATTCAATGTCTTTTAATAACCTACAATGGAAAATAATCTGACAAATTATATAACAATAATTTTGCTTTACACCTGAAACATTGCAAATTAATTATATTTCAATAAGAAAAAAAAAAGTGCCATAGCTACCTCCAGAGAGTCACGGGGTGTTGAATGTAACTCTCTCTGTTGCCCTGGAATTTTGGCAGAGATGCAATGGCCAGGAACAAAAGAGCAGATAGCACATATCTACAAAGTCTAAAGTAGGGTGTTAAACTATCTCAAAAAGATTAGAAGAGAACTGGCTCCAAGCCAGTGCAACCAGGACTAGGTAATCACTTCAGCTATATAAAACTATATAAAAGGTTGAGGTTGAAAAAAATCAAAAGGGAAAATTTCTTTGGAAAAAATTTCTGTGTATTTTACTTCTCCTTGGAGAAGGTAGAGAAGAGCTGAAGCCTCACAACAGACTTAGTGTAACAGGTTGAAAAGTAATGAATGAGAGAGCTTGGACATGCATCTCCAGGATTATGGGGGACACAGTACTGGTGTTTGATGTTTAGAAAACGTTAAAAGGTGAAAGACTGGACAGTGAAAAAGGGAAAGAAAGACTTTGCTCTTTCATAACAAAGAAATGGAGAGTTGAGTGGGATGGAGGTGTTCCTTCACCTATACCCAAGTGAAGAGCTTTACCTCCCTATTTCTAGATGTGAATTCTGTGGGAAGAAACCCGCTCTGATTCAATGCACAACAGACCCTCTCTAAGAGGACATTGTGCTCCCTGTCATGAAGTTGCCCTTGAAAAGCCCAAGGGACAAGGTAGACAGTCGAAAGTAACCAGCAAGTGAGAATTATTTCTCACAAAATTTACTGCAGCCTGAGTTCTTGAGCAAAAGAACTCCAAGGACCCCACTAATGTATCCCCCAAGGAAAACCCAACAGTCATGTATCCATCATCCAGAGAACAGAGACAGAGACAACTAGACTAGCCTCATTCTCATTCTCTCTACTTGCTAACTACCCTTTCTGACACCCTCCATGGCCAAGATCACCTTTACAACTGGCCCAACCTCTAATCCTTAAAAGTAGCTGGAGTCTTCTTTATTATTTAAGAGTGACTGGAAAAGCTGTTTCACCCAGGCATGGGGAACAAGGGCTTCATGCAGTTTACATGAAGGGGCAGGTGAGAAACATAAAGTGGCTTTCAGGCTTGTATTCTACTGAAACCAGCTAACAGAATAAAAAAATCAGAATTGCAGCAGTAACAATAATAACAATAATCATAGGTCCATGCACATTCTTAACCTGCCACGTATTCTTCGCCATCTTTTGGCCTGGTCTCTTCATCAGCCCACGTGGGCTCTGTGTTTAATTTTCGTCCTCAGTCACTTCTCTTGTTATGGTCTACAAGCTGGTGTGCCGTGTAGACCTCTCTCTCTCGTCACCTCTCAAACGGGTTTGGTTTTGCCACATCAGCACTCTCACTGACTGAATGGCATGGAGTAGAAGGTGTTTTTAGGTGAGGAAGTAATCTGTGATGAAATGTGAAAACTAGGCTGTGTGCTTGTTTTGAAGGCATATGTATGCCAGGATAATAGCCTCAAACTTTTTTTTTTTCCTTTGTAGATCTAAGGAGATTCAGAAGGATTTTCACGTGAACAGTGACTCCATCATATTTTGGGGTTTTCATCTTTGATCATTTTCGGCAGCAAATGTGACAAGTAGATTGAATAAGGAAGAAACTAGAAAAAAGAAAACCAATTAAGAGGTAACCCTGAGATAACTAACCCAAAAAATTAGTGGAAGAAGAATCGAAATTCTCTAATGACCCACCTAAAGGTAGATACTGAAGTGCAGTAAGCATGTAAATAGTGAAGGGATGGGCTAACAAATCAAGCTGGATAATCATCTGAAAATAAAGATTTTGATGTGAGCTTCAGACCTTGCATTGATTGATAAATTAATATTTCAAAGCTTGTAACTATCACAAATTTTATTTTCATGCACTATTCTGGAATCCTGGATTATAAATTTCAATGAGATTTTCTGTCTCATGGACTTAATTCAGATTATATGGATCTTTTCACAAATTTAGGAAAAGAGAAAATAGATTCAGGTCTCCTAACTATCTGCTGTCCTTACGCCAAAAGGAAACTATTTTCTCCTCTCCCCCCCAAGTATTTTTACATTTAAATTGAAAATACATTTTTAATGAATCAGTCTTTTTTTTTTTATTAAGCAAAAAACTTTGTATTTGACTCCCAACCCCACCTGGAATGAGTCTTTATTTTACATTACCTTTAACTTTGGCCTTATTATTTTCACAAACATTTTCAGAACTTCTTTGAAAATAACATTACATGCTTGAGGACATTAGCCAAGTGCAATTCCCTAGGAAACATCAAAGGAAAAGCTGGACTTACTGAGAACAATTTTCCATTGTAATACGTCAAAGTAACAATAACATTTTTGTTAGAGAAAGAGCAAGATGATATTCTGTGCCAATTCATATACCCTGCTTTCTCCTGTAATTAATGTGCCACCCATTCCTGCCTCAGTCCCTAAGAGCCATCTGCTCACATACTCAACACCTTTTCACCTTGTTTCTCCAGACACAAATGCCATGGGGTTTGGCCTTGCACTTATTTTATTTTGGACATACTCTATCTTTTTATTCTTTCAAAATCTCCATATTTGTCATCAGTCTTTGTTAGGATCATTTCCTTATAAACTCAGGGAATAATTCAAAGATTAATGCTAACATTTATACCATTTATTGAATGCCTATCATATGCCAAGTATCATCTTCAGGATTTTCCTACCCTCTCTCAACTTATCTGCACAAAAAACTCAGGATATAGAAATACTATTCCCAGTTTACAAATGATAAAATAAGCTCAAAGAGGGTTAGTGATTTGCTCGTGTTCCTACAGCTAGTGAAAAACCTAGCTAGGATTATAGTCAGACTAGAACTCTAAAGTACTGAGCTGTTTTGCCCCACTTATCTGGGGAAATCACTAGGGTTTTCTGTATTTATGGCATAGATCTGACCACAGAGATAAATTCAAGTCTCAAGGTTGAAATTGTTTACTACTAATGAAGATTTTAGAATAAGAACTCCTTATTGCCAAATTCAGACTTAAATTGAAGAAAGTAGGGAAAACCACTAGACTATCAGGTATGACTTAAATCAAATCCCTTATGATTATCCAGTGGAAGTGAGAAATAGATTTAAGGGACTAGATCTGATAGATAGAGTGCCTGATGAACTATGGATGGAGGTTCCTGATATTGTACAGGAGACAGGGATCAAGACCATCCCCACGGAAAAAAAATGCAAAAAAGCAAAATGGCTGTCTGGGGAGGCCTTACAAATAGCTGTGAAAAGAAGAGAAGTGAAAAGCAAAGGAGAAAAGGAAAGATATAAGCATCTGAATGTAGAGTTCCAAAGAATAGCAAAAAGAGATAAGAAAGTCTTCTCAGCGATTAATGCAAAGAAATAGAGGAAAACAACAGAATGGGAAAGAATAGAGATCTCTTCAAGAAAATTAAAGATACCAAGGGAACATTTCATGCAAAGATGGGCTCGATAAAGGACAGAAATGGTATGGACCTAACAGAAGCAGAAGATATTAAGAGGTGACAAGAATACACAGAAGAACTGTACAAAAAAGATCTTCACAACCCAGATAATCACGATGGTGTGATCACTCACCTAGAGCCAGACATCCTGGAATGTGAAGTCAAGTGGGCCTTAGGAAGCATCACTATGAACAAAGCTAGTGGAGGTGATGGAATTCCAGTTGAGCTATTTCAAATCCTGGAAGATGATGCTGTGAAAATGCTGCACTCAGTATGCCAGCAAATTTGGAAAACTCAGCAGTGGCCACAGGACTGGAAAAGGTCCGTTTTCATTGCAATTGCAAAGAAAGGCAATGCCAAAGAATCCTCAAACTACTGCACAATTGCACTCATCTCACATGCTAGTAAAGTAATGCTCAAAATTCTCCAAGCCAGGCTTCAGCAATATGTAAACCGTGAACTTCCTGATGTTCAAGCTGGTTTTAGAAAAGGCAGAGCAACCAGAGATGAAATTGCCAACATCCGCTGAATCATGGAAAAAGCAAGAGAGTTCCAGAAAAACATCTATTTCTGCTTTATTGACTATGCCAAAGCCTTTGACTGTGTGGATCACAATAAACTGTGGAAAATTCTGAAAGAGATGGGAATACCAGACCACCTGACCTGCCTCTTGAGAAACCTATATGCAGGTCAGGAAGCAACAGTTAGAACTGGACATGGAACAACAGACTGGTTCCAAATAGGAAAAGGAGTACGTCAAGGCTGTATATTGTCACCCTGTTTATTTAACTTATATGCAGAGTACATCATGAGAAACCCTGGACTGGATGAAGCACAAGCTGGAATCAAGATTGCTGGGAGAAATATCAATAACCTCAGATATGCAGATGACACCACCCTTATGGCAGAAAGTGAAGAGGAACTAAAAACCCTCTTGATGAAAGTGAAAGAGGAGAGTGAAAAAGTTGGCTTAAAGCTCAACATTCAGAAAATGAAGATCATGGCATCTGGTCCCATCACTTCATGGGAAATAGATGGGGAAACAGTGGAAAAAGTGTCAGACTTTATTTTTCTGGGCTCCAAAATCACTGCAGATGGTGACTGCAGCCATGAAATTAAAAGACGCTTACTCCTTGGAAGAAAAATTATGACCAACCTAGATAGCATATTCAAAAGCAGAGACATTACTTTGCCAACAAAGGTCTGTCTAGTCAAGGCTATGGTTTTTCCAGTGGTCATGTATGGATGTGAGAGTTGGACTGTGAAGAAAGCTGAAACCTGAAGAAATGATGCTTTTGAACCATGGTGTTGGAGAAGACTCTTGAGAGTCCCTTGGACTGCATGGAGTTCCAACCAGTCCATTCTGAAGGAGATCAGTCCTGGGTGTTCATTGGAAGGAATGATGCTAAAGCTGAAACTCCAGTACTTTGGCCACCTCCTGCTAAGAGTTGACTCATTGGGAAAGACTCCGATGCTGGGAGGGATTGGGGGCAGGAGGAGAAGGGGACGACAGAGGATGAGATGGCTGGATGGCATCACTGACTGGATGGACATGAGTCTGAGTGAACTCTGGGAGTTGGCGATGGACAGGGAGGCCTGGAGTGCTGCAGTTCATGCTGTTGCAAAGAGTTGGACATGACTGAGTGACTGAACTGAATGAGGATTTTATTAAATTATTCCATAAATTAGAGAAGAAAAGTTTTGGAAGCTTATTCATAAGAAGAAACATTGCTACACTTTGAAGGAAAAATCATTTAAGTTAGAATCAACCCAAAGTAACCTAGAGAGGCGGTTCTGAGTTGAGACTGACCCACCCAAACTGAGAAACAGGTGTGACCTAGCTAAGGTTATGGACTGTACTCTATTCCAATCCTCTGAGCCAGTTCATAGGATACAGGTTGTTAATATTAATAATGTTGGGTAGTCAATTTCTAATTCTTATTATTTAAAGCAAATTAAATCAACACTACAGACTATTCTTTCTCTATTGCTAAAATACTATGTAGTGTACTAAATCTTCCTGCTACAGCATAGCATGGGATACAGTAGGAAAAGAAAATCAGTATGTAATTCAACTCCAAGAGGTTAGTACTAACTTTCAACATTTGTTCCCACTAAGTATCTGTATTAAGCTAAAGGTATAATTTTAATTGATTTGAACCTTACAGCCTATGCCATGCATGAAATACTTTATTTTCTTGGGCTCCAAAATCACTGTGGATGGTAACGGCAGCAGTGAAATTAAAGATGCTTTCTCCTTGGAAGAAAAGCTATGACAAACCTAGACAGCATATTCAAAAGCAGAGACATTACTTTTCCGACAAAGGTTCATATAGTCAAGCTATGGTTTTTCCAGTAGTCATGTGGATGTGAGAGTTGGACCATAAACAAGGCTGAGCACTGAAGAACTTATGCCTTCAAAGTGTGGTGTTGGAGAAAACTCTTAGGAGTCCCTTAGACTGCAAGGAGATCAAACCAGTCAATCTTAAAGGAAATCAACCCTGAATTTCATTGGAAGGACTGATGCTAAAGCTGAAACTCCAATACTTTGGCCACCTGATGTGAAGAGTCGACTCATTGGAAAAGACCCTGAAGCTGGGAAAGATGGAAGGCAGGAGGAGAAGGGGATGACAGAGGATGAGATGGTTGAATGGCATCACCTACTCAATGGACATGAGTTTGAGCAAGCTCTGGGAGATGGTGAAGGACAGAGAAACCTGGTATGCTGCAGTCCATGCAGTTGCAGAGTTGGACATGACTGAGTGACTGAACAACAACAACAAGCTCTACTTACTCCCTGATGGACGAGTTTAAGAAGCTGGAAAACCTTTCAAAAGTTAAGAACAAAACTCAGTGGGAGAATTAAGGCACTGGATAGCCTAAGCACTGAAATGCCCCTCTTGAATACTGGGAGTCGGTGATACCTTCTATCTTTGAAATCAGAGCACTAATTAGCTCATTGACTGGGCCTTGAAACACTAAATCCCCTTCCTGACACTGACTCATTTTGTGTCCTGTGCTAGTCACATAACCTTGTTGAACCTCAGTTTCTTCACTTGCAAAATGGGAATAATAATATGTATGGTATAGAGCTGTTATGGAGTTTAATTAGTGTTTCTAAAATACTTTGAGATGATCAGATGAAAGGTGTACTTGAAATTTACAACATTAATTATTATTTTTACTGTATATAACCATTTCAAAACACAAGAAACTATTGGATGTTATTTTATCATCACCTAACATATTACAGCACAAGCCTCTTTCTGAAAACTGTGCTCTTACAGACAATATGACTTGCTCATTCATAGATTATTCCCAAAGAAATTGAATTGGGAATAATACGGAAAATAGGATAACTAACAGGGATAGGGAAAGGCATAACATGTAAGTATTGGTTTGACCAGTTAGAGTAGACACACCTAACAGTTGAAGTAAACACAACAGCAGAAGGGATAATTGAAGGAAACAAAGATACAGCTTGATTGCGAAACAATATAATGGTGCTTCCATTTGAGGAGTGCTTCTCTTCTTAGGAACTCAAAGCAATTCAACAATATTATCTCCTTAACTCCCATAAGGAAGAGAGCAAAGAGGAGTCCAATTTAAAGATGAATAGATGAAGACTTAGTGAATAAGTGGCTTGCCCAAGGTCACCGAGTCCACTGCTAGCAGGAGGATTTAGGCTGTCCTTCTGGACCAGGTCAATGAGTTTGCTAGAGGTGGAGCTGAAACCAGAACTCAGATGTTTTGTGTCTAATAATGGTCTGATGTTCAGTTCAGTTCAGTCGCTCAGTCGTGTCCGACTCTTTGCAACCCCATGAATCGCAACATGCCAGGCCTCCCTGTTCATCACCAACTCCCGGAGTTCACTCAGACTCAGGTCCATCGAGTCAGTGATGCCATCCAGCCATCTCATCCTCTGTTGTCCCCTTCTCCTCCTGCCCCCAATCCCTCCCAGCATCAGAGTCTTTTCCAACGAGTCAACTCTTCGCATGAGGTGTCCAAAGTACTGGAGTTTCAGCTTTAGCATCATTCCTTCCAAAGAAATCCCAGGGCTGATTTCTGTTACCTCTCCTCAAATAAACGAGTTCAGTCTGAACATAAAGGAATTTTACAAAAGAATCCTTTGCAATATCTAAATAACAACTCTATTAATGCTTAGATGTTCTTAGCAAGGTTTAATAGGTCTCTCCTAGTTTAAAAGTACCTGGTAAAGTATATTTCTTATTACACTGTTTAATTGTTGCAATTTCCATTTCCATTAGTGATGGTGCATATTTCAAAGGAGTTTTATTTTTTAAGGTGCATTTCAGGGCACTGAGGAAAAATCAGTCTCCTCCAAGAGTGACTGGAACTTTAGAATATGTTCAGTAAATCATTTATTTCATATAAGGAAATTTCCAAAATGCTTGATTCCAGCTCAAGAATCGGGAAGCACCAGCATGCATTCACCTCAGATAAGTCAGACCTCAAAACTCTCTTGCCACATATGCCTATGTTTTGACTTCCTATACATCCTAAATACAATTGTAACCCAAACTTACAAGTTATATTATAAAATGTGGGAGAAATCTCATTGATATTAGATTTGGGTGTCTTATAATATCTGAGGTCACTTGACTGTCAAAAATCACCAAAAATGCCATTATCAGTTTTTATTCTGTGTTAACTTGATTAGGGTTGTTAGCAGAAGCCTTTTATGTAATTAGGATCCATCATGAGACAACTCATTAATGATATTTCGGCATATTGGGCAAGTATTTCTTACTGATGTGCTATTATTAAGTTAAAGGCATTCCCCTTTCTACTCTTTCTTTCAAGGTGTATTGTTTCAAGTCATTTCCTATAGAGACTCAGAAAATATAGAGACAACAGGTAAAAATTAAGGAATGGAAAGCATAAAGTGCCAACTTACTGAAAACCCAGCAGAAAAACAATGTATGAAAAACTTCTCCAATGCTATCAAACACACTGAGAAAAGAAATGAATCGATGAGGGGTTTGATTAGGTCTAAATACTGTCACATTAAGGGTGTGTTTGAAATGAAATGAAGTGAAGTCACTCAGTCGTGTCCGACTCTGTGCGACCCCATGGACTGTAGCCCACCAGGCTCCTCCTTCCATGGGATTCTCCAGGCAAGAACATTGGAGTGGGTTGCCATTTCCTTCTCCAGGGGATATTCCTGACCCGGGGATGGAACCCAGGTCTCCCGCATTGCAAGCAGACGCTTTAACCTCTGAGGCACCGGGGAAGCCTGTGTTTATACACTTGCAAGTTAATACAAATAATAATTCATAATTCCTTCTGTTTAATTCATTATGATTTAATTTGCATTTATTATTGAATAAACTTGTGAATAAAAATGTGTTGAGTTGCAATGTCTTTCACCAGGAATCAGTTCCAAAATTTGAATCATCTTTTCTTTTTTCACTTCTTCTCCTTTCTTTGTTTAGCATCTGGATCCAAAATTGTGATTGTCTTTCATCTAGAATAGTAAGTATTATAGTCCTATTTTACCTAGTTGGCTGCCTGTGACTCACTCCACTCGGGTTCACAAGATTCTGATTAATTAGTGGGGCAAGTTTCTACCCTGCATTATTTATCTCACAATCTCCAGCTTCAAGACTTGTATCAACTCTCTGGGCCAAACAATATAACATACAGAAACTTGTAAAGATTTCTTTTCAAATAAACTCAGCTTCAAAATAACCAACACCCACACCAGTCTGCAACAGTTCATCCTCTGATTCCCAGACACATCATCAAACAGTACAGTTATGATATAACCTAGTGTTAATAATCCAATAGCTTGATTTCCCTAGAGATAAGTAAAAAGTATCTTTGTATGGCTTGGATTTTCCCAGCAATATTTAAGAACCTAGAAAAGGTATTGCATTGTAGGTTTCTAAAAAAATGTTTCTGTGGGTAAATTTTCTTGGCCAAAAGGATAAGCTGTGTTAATTGCCAAACACTAAGAATCTTCCTTCCCTCTGCCAATTGGCATTGCTTTGGATTTTTCTGTAACAATGCACGTCAGCTAGATTTCCTTCCTGATCATAATCCCATCTTGGGGCAAGGGAAGAGAGAATGGCAATGCTTATATCTGCAGATGAAGAAATTATACTCATGAAGAGACTCAATTTAAAAACATATCTTATAGGAGAAAACTTAGATGACCTTGGGTATGCTGCTGACTTTTTAGATATAACATTATAGTCATGATTCATGAAAAAAAATAATAAGCTGGATTGACTAAAATTAAAAACTTCTACTCTGCAAAAACAGTGGGAAAATAAGCTACACACTGAGAGAAAATCTTTGCAACAGACACATCTGAGAACTCATTCAAAACATACAAAGAACTCTTAAAACTCAACAATAAGAAAACAAACAACTCAGTTGAAAATGGCTCAAGTATCTCAACAGACATCTCACCAAAGAAAATACACAGATGGCAAATAAGCATATGAAAAGATGCTCCACATCATATGGAATCAGGGAAATGCAAATTAAAGCAATGTGGTTCCACTAATGCTTATTAGAAAGGCCAAAATCTGAACACTGATAACAGCAAATGCTAGGGAGGATGTGGAGCAACAGGAATGCTCATTCATTGTTCATGGGAATAAATATGGTATAGCCACTTTGGAAGACAGTTTTGCAGTTTCTCGTAAAGCTAGATATGTCTTACCATATAAGTAAGCAATTATGGCTCCTTGGTATTTACCCAAAAGAATCAAAAATGTATATCTACACAAAATCTTACACACAGATGTCTATAGCAGTTTTATTTATAATTGCCAAAACTTAGAAGCAATTAATATGTCCTTCAATAGACAAAAGGATAAATTAACTGAAATATATTTTATTCTAGACAAAGGAATTTTATTCAGTGCTAAAAAGAATTAAGCTATACAGCCATGAAAAGGGAGAAACTGAAATGCATACTACTAAACAAAAGAAGTTAAAAGGTGCCTACTCCTTGGAAGGAAAGTTATGACCAACCTAGATAGCATATTCAAAAGCAGAGACATTACTTTGCCAACAAAGGTCCGTCTAGTCAAGGCTATGGTTTTTCCAGTAGTCATGTATGGATGTGAGAGTTGGACTATAAAGAAAGCTGAGCGCTGAAGAATTGATGCTTTTGAACTGTGGTGTTGGAGGAGACTCTTGAGAGTCCCTTGGACTGCAAGGAGATCCAGCCAGTCCATCCTAAAGGAGGTCAGTCCTGGGTGTTCATTGGAAGGACTGATGCTAAAGCTGAAACTCAAATACTTTGGCCACCTCATGCGAAGAGTTGACTGATTGGAAAAGACCCTGATGCTAGGAGAGATTGAGGGCAGGAGGAGAAGGGGATGACAGAGGATGAGATGGCTGGATGGCATCACCAACTCGATGGATATGAGTTTGGGTAAACTCTGGGAGTTGATGATGGACAGGGAGGCCTGGCATGCTGTGATTCATGGGGTCGCAAAGAGTCAGACACGACTGAGCAACTGAACTGACTGACTGAACTGAAACAAAAGAAGCCAATTTTAAAAGGCTACATATTGTATGATTCCAACTATATGACATCCTGTAAAATGCAAACTATGAAGACAGTAAAAAGATGAGTGGCTTCCAGGGTTTGGGGGTGAAGGGAGCAATGACTAGGCAGAGCACAGAGGCAGCAAAAATGCACATTATGCTATTATAATGATGAATGCATGTCAATATACACTTGTCTAAACCCTCAAAATGCACAATACCAATATTGAACCCTAAGGGAAACTACAAACTTCAGGTGATTAGGACGTATCTGTATAGGTTCATCAGTTGCAACAAATGTACCAGTCTTGTGAGGGATATTGAGATATTGATAATGCGGGTGGGGGCTATGCATGTTGACGTGGGTGGAAGGTTATGGAGTACATGGAAGATCTCCATACCTTCCTCTCAATTTTGTGGTGAACCTAAAACCATTCTTAAAAAAAAAAAAATCTTGAAATACATACTCATATGCACACATTCATGTGCATGCACATTTATCCAGTTTAGAGACTCCAGTAGTTGAGAGTAGAATATATAAAAACCAGAACTCAGTCCACATTTATGATGGTAAGAAATCCATACTAGATAAAATCAGCATGGGTATGCCACTATGTTGGTAAAATCCTATGTAAAACATGATATTCTGGTTTATTTATCTGCCTTAAGAAGTTGCCCCAAAACAGTTTTAAGGGCCCTCATGTAAAGTCTTAAACATGATCTGCTCCACCTGCAAAATGTTGCATGGATTACTTCTGAGAGCTACAGCTAAGATATTTAAAAGTTATGAGTCAAGGTATCTCTCCTTGGAGGTGATGAAACCTACCATACCATAGTGTGAGAAGTTAGGGGTACAGTTGGAAGGTGTCTCCATTAGAGAGCAATGGTGGATTCCACCCTGCTGGGACCTCAGCTTGCCTTACAGAGGAGCATCCTTGGTTCCAGTCCTTGGAGAGTCAATCTGGTCTCCCCAGCTCTCTTGTAAAAGATTATATAAAGCTTCCTTCTTTATGCTTCTCAAATTTCTTTAGTTTTCAAACATGAATAGGGCTAGAGCCACACCATGACTGCTTCTTTAGTTACAAAAACCCCCCTCTTGGTTGAGAAGGCTGCATAATAGTGCAAGCTGGAGATCACACCCTGGTCTACACTAACTCAGCAACTCAAAGACCAAGCAGAAAGAATCGCAGGCCAGACTGTCCTCACTCCCTGCAAACCTGCTTCCGGCCCAGCGGGGTGTCCAGTGGACTGACTCATGTAATTACCCCATGGGAATCAGCCCCGTGAAGATGGGACTGCCTTTAAACGCCGTGCATGAATCCTTAAGCTCCATTATTTATTTTAATAAAACATGGCTGTGCTTGTTTAGTGTTTGTATTTGTTTTAACAGTAATCAAAACTATATGGACTCTGATTTTCAATGAATGCATGTTAATCATACAGAGGGATATAATTAATTGGTCTAATTGAGGAAGTTTTCAGTTCTCAAACACGCTGCCTCTCTTGCTCCCTCAAGTCCTCTCACTTTGCTGTTTTGGGCCATGCAGGTATTTACATTATTTTAATGTTTTTTTTTTTTTTTTTCCTCACAGCAAGTATCAACAGGGACTTTTATGATCCTCCTATAAAGGGATGACAAAAATAAACACTGACTATTTTATCATTTGTATTCAATTAAGTTTCCTAATATGAAGTTTTCTTGTGAAGATCTATCTGGGTTTATCAAATTTAAAATAATAGAGCTTATAACTCATTTGCATCCAGACACTGCAGAGGCTTCTTCTGAGGCCCGTTGCCGCCTGTGTTCACGACTTACTGTTATGTGGGTAGATGCTTTCACTCTCTGAGGACTTCTTGGCTTAGATATTAAATCATGATCAGATACACGCCCCGAGTGACATTTTTCTCTTCTTAATTCCCACATAAAACTCCCACTGAAGAGATGGAGAAGATTCATGTGTGTGGGAGACTGACTTGGTATTCGCAAAGGTTTTTAACCAACAAGGAGGAGTTGCATTTTGTCTGCTCACGAGGCATCAACGCATATAATAATCTCCCCTCCTGGCATCAACAACTCAATTTCAGTTCAGAAACTAGAATGATTAGTATTGCACGTGCTCCAGAATATAGGCATACAGTCTCTATGAAAAGCATTTGGTTTTTCTAGAATTTAACAGCACAGCTATTAATGTAAAGCAAGCGCGATATGGCAAAATCCTACGCAGCTTGAAAACTCAGTGGTAGGAGTTGAAATCAGCCTGCCCAGCTGACAAGTGACTCAATACTAAAGTGTAATTGTCTTTGCTGTTTGCCAGTAACTAGAAGCAGGTACTTATCTGCACCTCACCATGCTGGTTCACCAGCATTTTTCAGCTGGGAAAGTAACTACGTGAACTACAGTGGCTATGCTGGATGAAAATAGGTGTATTATCATTGGCATTTTGGGCAAGCCTTTGGCATTTTACTGCTCTGGCTTGGCACACAAGAGCATTGCACTGTGTGCAAAGAGATCAGCCAAGATGATGAGATGCTGGCCTCCCTCCAAAATTTCAAGTGGCTTACACCCAGTATCGGCTAGAAAGGCACTTGTTCACACATAGGTTGACATTCTCAGCTTAGAAAAGCCTGGGAACTTACCTTCTTTCAGTCACTCACACTCTTATACACGTTTACAAATATAAAATTTGATTTCTGTTATAAAACACTGTTTCCAACAGGAGAATAAATCATGAACTAAACTCACAGAATAAAGGTTACTGATTTATATGATTGAATAAGATTCAGTGTTTAAATTTTGAGTCATGAAACAGTGGAGGCTTTGAAACCTGAGTACTAATGTATTTTTAGTTAAGCTCTCAAATTTTCTGTTATGTCATTAATATTTTAGAACAAATAAAATCCCCAGGCAATTATCAAAAATCATTTCAATCTTTCTGCCTACTGTCTCTCTTCACAAGCCCTCTACCAAACCACTAACAGGTGGAAGAATGACTACATGTTTTATCCCCTCTATTTTTCTCTCCTCCCAAGTACTGACTATGAACAGGGAAATAAACCGGCAATGAATGGGAGAAGCCATGAGATAACTGATCTCCTAAAAAATTAAGAGCAAGCAGTAGTTCTCTGAAGGAAATGGCTTCCCTGTGGTAAATGAAGAGGATGTTTTGCTCCACACACGGCTTCTTGATTAGAAGAAACTCGGTTCTATGAAACAATAAACCTAGCAATGTGTCAATAGTTAGAGTATTGGGGACCACTTCAGGCCATCAGTGGCCTTGGGCAAACCACTTGACCTTTTGGAGCTTCAATTTCTTCACCAGGATTCAGTTTCCTTATTTTGAAGTACCCTCATACACCTGAATTCTTTATTACAACCTTTGGACTGCCATTTGGACAATGACTTTGCTATTGCACTTTACTGGAAGAACTGGGGAATCAAATTCTCTCACTTTATCCTCTTATTTACAAATCCAGTGGTGAAGAAAAGATGGTGCTCATGCTTCCCTATGCCTTTTTCAGAAGGAGAAATGTATCTTCTTTCCAGTCTTTCCACACTATTGAGTTCTCTATGGCTTTTAAAATCAGCACAGAGTATCTGTCTGTAATATCAGAAATACGTAGAAATGTATTTGCCACCACCAATAAAGACTGGATAGCACTCTCATTCCCTCCATTCCAGCTCTTTGCATCTTTTTAAGATGTCATGGCCCTAGAGAAATAATAATGTGTTCTGACATGATATTTTTTTTGGTATAAAGGGAGTTAGGATGGTAATTCTTAGTACTTATTTATCCAGAATTGCCTTGTTGCTCCTTCTTGTATTCAAGGCTCAGGAAAGGAAAAAGTGCTTCTATACTAAAGGAAAAGAAGAAAAATCTCTTTACTTACCCTATCTCAGCCTCAGTCACAATTCATGACCATCTAACTACTTTTCAAAGCAGTCTTTTTCTTTAATATTACATTTATCACACCACAAAACAATGACCATCTGGATCCTTTGAAATCCTGATAAGACATTCTTATCTCCTATTACAAAAATCCTAACACTTTCAGAATAAATCATATTTACAATAAGGAAAGAAAATTTATTGTAAGGAGACAATCATTATAATGGAGTAGGTCTCCCAGCACCAAGAATAGAGTACTAATTGAAATAGATCAGACGATCTCAGAACTGTAATAGTTGTTATTTATTTACACAAATCTTATGCTTCCCTGGTGGCTCAGAGGGTAAAAAATCTGCCTGCAATGTGGGAGACCCATGTTTAATCCCTGGCTTGGGAAGATTCCCTGGAGAAGGAAATGGCTACCCACTCCAGTGTTCTTGCCTGGAGAATTCCACAGACAGAGGAGCTTGGCCAGCTACAGTTCATGGAGTCACAAAGAGTCATTCACAACTGAATGACTAACTCATACACACACACACACACACACACACACACACACACACACAATATGCCTTTAACTCTAGACAGTTTATTCTGTGGCCAAATAAAAACAAGTTCTAGACAACCCAGGCTGATTCATGGTCAGTGTCCCAGGAGCCCTGGCTTCATTTCTACTTTGACTCTCACACCTACATTGGTCTTGCATCCTCCTGACTTGAGGATACTGAATTTATTGTGGAATTTTGGTCCCATACTCTTGGATATCCCTTACTCTTGGATACATTTTGATGTTAACCCTCAATTCTGGACACAACGGGGCACAAACTCAAGTCTTATTCTACCTCAGATCACAGGGGAAGTTATTTTCCTGATTTAATTCCAACCCCAGAGCCAATGCAATGGCAGGTCCTTTGTTTTATGCTCTGACGGTACCTTAGTGGGCCTCTTGCCAGGGGGATTGGCCCCTATTCAGCAGCCAGTAGGATATGAGGCCAATCAGCCCATAAAGGCTATGGCTGGGCATTGGGCTAAACGTGCATATGGAATCAGCACACTATGACAGACCAAAGAATGCAGTCTTGCTGGGGATTTATGAACTAGTTCTGTCAATTCACTCAGTGTGCACTTGGCATATTGTTAAAAGGAAGAGAAAAGAAAAAGAGAGGAAATAAAAATGATTCCAAATATATACAGATAAATATCTGCTCCTTTACTAAATATTTACCAATCCAGAAATCATCTTATATTAGTGGCTCTTTCGTTACACATTGGAATCACCTGTAAAGCCTTAAAACGAACAAACTTATTCCTGACTCCCTCCTGCAGATTATTATTTAATTTATTTAAGGAAGAGCCAAGATATAGGAATATTTAAATACCCAAATTTAGAATTCAGTACTTCTCGAAATTAGTGTACAAAAATCACCTGGTAATTTTGTATATTTTGTTCACACTTGCAATTCCTAGTGTCAAAATAGCAACTGAATCAACAAATCCTGATTCTGCAGATGAGCGCTGGGAGCACAGAGAGATTAAATAATGCACATTAAGTCATAGAGTCAACAGGTGGCAGAGTGGGATTCACGCTCTGCTGTCTTAGCTTTGGCTCTTCTATCACAGAACAGGTCTCCAGTTTAAGAGAAGATCTTTTCTTTTGAATTCCATTATGTTCACCATGTCAAGTCTTGTTCTTACCTCTACTGGGTGTGGCTAAAATTAGTTTAAAAAATGAAATGAGAACTTGAACGTGGAGACCTAGGTCTAGGATAAAAAAAGCAGTGTCCTTGTGCACACGTAAATTGTTTCATTCTTTCAATGATGTTGAGTGCTAAGTGTGATGGATCCCCTGAAGCTTAGCAAGGTTCTCCAGGGGTCCAAATCACAAAACCAGTGCCTAACTTTGAGAACTTGAATTCAAGTGCTCAGATTCTACTTCCGGTAATTTTTTACTTTACACTTACCTCTATAAGTTATAAAGCTTTCTTCTCTTTGATTCCTGATGATTCTGACTTACTTAAACTAAGTAAGCAAAGATATTACATCTTTTCATTCATCTCTCAGTATATATTTATTCTGTGCCTGTTACCATCATGAGTTCTGAGGACACAGAAAATCCCTAGCCCTGAAAAGCCCAAGGCCTAGGCTGAAGGACAGAAATAAAAACAAACAACAATAACAACAAATGAGATGGTGGCCCCATCCGCTGTATCTGAGACCCATGCAACAAAAGCAAGAAGTCTTCTTGAAGCATCTGGGAAGGTTTTTCAGAAGAAGATCCCATACAGAGCATGTTCAATGATGTCTTCATGACACATATTGGGAGCCTCATGGGGCTGCCTTCTTTTTCACTGCCCCCTCTAACCTGTGTTCTGCTCAAATAGTTCAGAGTCCTCCCATTTTCTCACTCTTTAGTGCCTCTGCTCATCCTGGATGCCCTGCAGTTCCTTTTCTTCCTGAATCAGATCTGCTCCTCTATTACTCGTTGTGCAAGCCTCATCTTTTAATGAAGGCTCTTCTGACCACCACCCAATCACCAGCACTCCTTCTTTTACCTGAACTATATCCCATCTCAAACTTATATCCATAAACTACTTATGTCATTTCTCCTGAATTGTTACATGTTGGTCTCCCTCTAGCAGACTAGAAACCATATCTTCAGAGACCATATCTTTATCATCTGTTAGCCTCTGTGTATAGACTTTGATGATCCCAGAGTGTGCTTTTCGAGGTGATCATGTTCAATGGTTCATTTGTTCACCAGTTTTCAAATACATGTATGGATCAGTTGTACTTAACTGAAGAATACACCATAACAATGGTGAAGAACCTGTGTCTGTGATTAACCACAGAGTTGCAAGAGCAAATGAAATATTTATAGGCAGCAAGAACAGATGTGAACACAGAGTGACACTTCTGTGTCACTTTCTCTGTGAACACAGAGAAAGAAACAGTAATCATTCCTGGCATTTGTACACCCCTTTTCTTACCCCAAATTCTTTCACATATCTTACCAGTAATGTTGAAGATCTGATCTGATCTGATCTGAATGTTGAAGAAGCTAAACAGTTCTATGAAGACCCACAAGACCTTCTAGAACTAACACCCAAAAAAAGATGTCCTCTTCATTATCAGATCAGATCAGATCAGATCAGTTGCTCAGTCATGTCCAACTCTTTGCGACCCCATGAATCACAGCACGCCAGGCCTCCCTGTCCATCACCAACTCCCAGAGTTCACTCAGACTCAGGTCCATCGAGTCAGTGATGCCATCCAGCCATCTCATCCTCTGTCGTCCCCTTCTCCTCCTGCCCCCAATCCCTCCCAGCATCAGAGTCTTTTCCAATGAGTCAACCCTTAGCACAAGGTGGCCAAAATACTGGAGTTTCAGCTTTAGCATCATTCCTTCCAAAGAAATCCCAGGGCTGATCTCCTTCAGAATGGACTGGTTGGATCTCCTTGCAGTCCAAGGGACTCTCAAGAATCTTCTCCAACACCACAGTTCAAAAGCATCAATTCTTCGGCACTCAGCCTTCTTCACAGTCCAACTCTCACATCCATACATGACCACAGGAAAAACCATAGCCCTGACTAGACAGACCTTTGTTGGCAAAGTAATGTCTCTGCTTTTGAATATGCTATCTAGATTGGTCATAACTTTCCTCCCAAGGAGTAAGCATCTTTTAATTTCATGGCTGCAGTCACCATCTGTGGTGATTTTGGAGCCCAGAAAAATAAAGTCTGACACTGTTTCCCCATCTATTTCCCATGAAGTGGTGGGACCGGATGTCATGATCTTCCTTTTCTGAATGTTGAGCTTTAAGCCAACTTTTTCACTCTCCACTTTCACTTTCATCAAGAGGCTTTTGAGTTCCTCTTCACTTTCTGCCATAAGGGTGGTGTCATCTGCATATCTGAGGTTATTGATATTTCTCCCAGCAATCTTGATTCCAGCTTGTGCTTCTTCTAGTCCAGTGTTTCTCATGATGTACTCTGCATATAAGTTAAATAAACAGGGTGACAATATACAGCCTTGACGTACTCCTTTTCCTATTTGGAACCAGTCTGTTGTTCCATGTCCAGTTCTAACTGTTGCTTCCTGACCTGCATACAAATTTCTCAAGAGGCAGATCAGGTGTTCTGGTATTCCCATCTCTTTAGGGCACTGGAATGCAAAAGTAGGAAGTCAAGAGCTACCTGGAGTAACAGGAAAATTTGGCCTTGGAGTACAAAATGAAGCAGGTCAAAGGCTAACAGTTTTGCCAAGAGAATGCACTGGTCATAGCAAACACCCCCTTCCAACAACTCAAGCAAGACTCTACACATGGACATCACCAGATGGTCAATACTGAAATCAGATTGATTATATTCTTTGCAGCCAAAGATGGAGAAACTCGATACAGTCAGCAAAAACAAGACAGGGAGCTGACTGTGGCTCAAATCATGAACTCCTTATTGCCAAATTCAGACTTCAGTTGAAGAAAGTAGGGAAAACCACTAGAACATTCAGGTATGACCTAAATCAAATCCCTTATGATTATACAGTGGAAGTGACAAATAGATTCAAGGGATTAGATCTGATAGACAGAGTGCCTGAAGAACTATGGATGAAGGTTCGTGACATTGTACAGGAGACAGGGATCAAGACCATCCTCAAGAAAAAGAAATGCAAAAAGGCAAAATAGTTGTCTGACAAGGCCTTACAAATAGCTGAGAAAAGAAGAGAAGCTAAAGGCAGAGGAGAAAAGGAAAGATATGCCCATATGAATGCAGAGTTCCAAAGAACAGCAAGGAGAGATAAGAAAGCCTTCCTCAGGGATCAATGCAAAGAAATAGAGGAGAACAATAGAACGGGAAAGACTAGAGATCTCTCCAAGAAAATTACAGATGCCAAAGGAACATTTCATGTAAACATGAGCACAATAAAGGACAGAAATGGTATGGACCTAACAGAAGTAGAAGATATTAAGAAGAAGTGGCAAGAATATACGGAAAAGCTATACAAAAAAGATCTTCATGACCCAGATAACCACAATGGTGTGATCACTCACCCAGAGCCAGACATCCTGGAATGTGAAGTCAAGTGGGCCTTAGAAAGCATCACTATGAACAAAGCTAGTGGAGGTGATGGAATTCCAGTTGAGCTATTTCAAATCCTAAAAGATGATTCTGTGAAAGTGCTACACTCAATATGCCAGCAAATTTGGAAAACTCAGCAGTGCCTATAGGACTGGAAAAGGTCAGTTTTCATGCCAATCCCAAAGAAGAGCAATGCCAAAGAATGTTCAAACCACCACACAATTATACTCATCTCACATGTTAGCAAAGTAACACTCAAAATTCTCCAAGCCAGGCTTCAACAGTACATGAACCATGAACTTCCAGATGTTCAAGCTGGATTTGGAAAAGGTTGAGGAACTAGAGATTAAATTGCCAACATCCATTGGATCATGGAAAAAGCAAGAGAGTTCCAGAAAAACTTCTACTTTTGCCAAAGCCTTTGACTCTGTGGATCACAACAAACTGTGAATACCAGATCACCTGACCTGCCTCCTGAGAAATCTGTATGCTGGTCAAGAAGCAACAGTTAGAATTGGACATGGAACAACAGACTGGTTCCAAATGGAGAAAGGAGTAAATCAAGGCTGCATATTGTCATCCTGCTTATTTAACTTATATGCAGAGTACAAGTACATCATGCAAAATGCCAGGCTGGATGAAGCACAAGCTGGAATCAAGTTTCCCAGGAGAAATATCAATAGCCTCAGATACGCAGATGACAACACCCTTATGGCAGAAAGCAAAGAAGAACTAAAGAGCCTCTTGATGAAAGTGAAAGAAGAGAGTGAAAAAGCTGGCTTAAAACTCAACATTAGGCAAACCAAGATCATGGCATCTGGTCCCATCACTTCATGACAAATAGATGAGAAAACAATGGAAACAGTGACAGACTTTATTTCTGGGGGCTCCAAAATCACTGCAGATGGTGATGGCAGCTAGGAAATTAAAAGACGCTTGCTCCTTGGGAGAAAAGCTATGACCAACCTAGACACCATATTAAAAAGCAGAGACATTACTTTGCTAACAAAGGTCCATCTAGTCAAAGCTATGTTTTTTCCAGTAGTCATGTATGGATGTGAGAGTTAGACTATAAAGAAAGCTGAGCGCTGAAGAATTGATGCTTTTGAACTGTGGTGTTGGAGAAGACTCTTGAGAGTCTCTTGGACTGCAAGGAGATCCAACCAGTCCATCTTAAAGGAAATCAGTCCTGAATATTCATTGGAAGGACTGATGTCGAAGCTGAAACTCCAATATTTTGGTCACCTGATGGGAAGAACTGACTTGTTGGAAAAGACCCTAATGCTGGGAAAGATTGAAAGCAGGAGGAGAAGGGGACGACAGAGGATGAGATGATTGGATGGCATCACTGAAGCTATGGACATGACTTTACTCCAGGAATTGGTGAAGTTGGACAGGGAAGCCTGGTGTGCCGCAGTTCATGGGGCTACAAAGAGTCATACATGAGTGAGCAACTGAACTGAACTGAACATTCTTTTATCTTAATAATAATGATATAAACTATGGAGGACACTTCCTTACAGTTTAAGGAAGGTGAAACTCAGACATATGAAGACTAACTGACTTATCTATTATCCGTTTATGACTAAATAAAGACTCAAATTGGATCTCTTAATGCTTTATCTATAGCCTTATAATATGACATGAATGATGGTCTGATGCATTTGTGCATTTTTGACACATTGTTCAGTAAATAGTCATGGCATATGAAAGGTACAATACTGATTCTGATCCTTAAGATCAAATGAATGAAAGTTACAACCCTCAATAAAGTAGAAATATAACAGGTAACTACAGAATTATATCTCAATGTGATAAGTGTTAAAGTCACAGACTGAATGTTTGTACTGCCCTTCCCCCCCAAAAAGTCACATGTTGAAACATAATTCCCAATGTGATGATATTTGGAGGTGGGACCTTTGGAAGAGAACTAGGTCATAAAGGTGGAACTTTCAAGAATGGGATTAGTGTCCTTATAAAAAAGAACCAGAGAACTCCCTTTCTTCCTCAGCCATGTGAAAATACAGCAAGAAGATAACCAACTATCCACAGCAAGAGGGCTCTCACCAGACATCAAATCAGCTGGCACCTCAATCTTGGACTGTGAGGAATATATTTCTGTTCTTTATAAGTCACACAGTCTATGGTATTAGTATTATATCAGCCAGAATGGACTAAGATAGCTACATAAAGGCATATTTAAAGTGTCATAGGGACTCAGTGGAGCCAGGGAGTGAGTTAAGCAAGAAGACAGGATTAGGGGTGATGAAAGAGGGACTTTGGTCAGCAAAGGCTCCCTTGGGGAAGCAATGCTTGAAGAACATGTTCTGATTTGTCTTTACACAAAGGCACAGAGTGGTGCGGGTGGATGGCACAATCTTTCTGCAAGTGACTGCCATTGCTCCTAAAATTGCTACTTCCCCCAAAGATTGGCTCTCATGTCCATATCCTTCTTCACTGGAAGACTCAATTCTTCCTGCTGTTTGGAGAGTTGTCAGCAGTCAGCTTTTACCTGTGAGCTTCTTCAAAATGTCTCAGCTGCTGAGCCCTCTCATCCATGGTCATACCCTTTTCCATGAACATCCAATCCAGAACCACATCAGTTCAAGAATACAAAGTCCTGACCATTATGGCCCAACTCAAGATACCTATGAATGACCATTTTAGCTCCAAGGATCCTTATGATGCTGACTGAGGATGTAGCTACACTTGCATTTCAGCTCAGCTTTTCCTTTTGCCCAATCCTACTTCATTCCCTTCCCTTCTATAGGTGTCCATGACCTCTCTTTAATAAATAAAACAAGTTCTAATCTCCAGCTCAGGGTCTGCTTCCTGAGAAACCTCACCCTGTGACAGTTGGTACCAGGAGTGCTCCAAAGATGTAGGAAGGAAGATGGGGTTCTGGCGCTGGACCTTTAGCTGGCAATGAGAACTTCCTCCCTGATGGCAGGGGGAGAACAGACAGCCCTGGCACTAGGTGAAGGGCCAAGTATTCACATTATCACTGGTGAACTGAGATGGTATAAAGGTGCGTGAGATGTACTAGCCAGTACTATATGTTGCATTTGACAAAAAGAGGTAATAGAAACCATAAAAACAATGGAACTGTACTGTTACTTTCTAAACTCCTTGTCTGGAAGAAAGAAAGCAAAAGTCTATAGAAATTAACAGGTGATAAAAAGCAATTGTGAAAGTAGAAAGCCTTCTTAATAGCAAATAAAAAGAATCTCTTTCTCTGCTGCGGGAAGGCATAGAAATCCAAGGACTAGGACTAGAATATAATCATCAAAGGAGCCAAACTCTGAATCAAAGCCTAAACACTCATCAAAGGCTAAACTCCTAATCAAGACAGATTTTCTATGTTAAGATTAGGGCCCTCACTAAGGAAAATAGGACCCTGGCACACTGAGTAGGTATCTATGTGGAGGCCCAAAAAAGTCCAAAATCCTTAGGTTTCCCCAAACCCTATATGGCAGTATAAGTGCCTGTTGCCTACCTACCATCAAAAGCTCACATCTCTCCTCTTGCAAGAGGAAATGCAGAGGCCTTCTCTCTGCAGGACAATGTATACACTCCCTCAGGATACATTCCTACCTCCCATGATAGCCAGTGGACTGATAGCTAAGATATTTTTAAATTGCCACTTTTATTTGTTTTTCAATTGGAGTATTTTTGATTTGCAAGCTTCCCAGATGTCACTAGTGGTAAATAATTCTCCTGCAAGGCAGGAGACACAAGAGACGTGGGTTCGATCCTTGAGTCAGGAAGATCCCCTGGAGGAGGAAATGGCAAACTCTAGTATTCTAGGCTGAAAAAATTCCATGACAGAGGAGCCTGATGGGTGACAGTCCACGGGTCACAGAGTCGGACACAGCTGAGCATGCATACACACATATTTGATTTGCTAGTTTTAGCTATACAGAAGAATGACTCAACATTTTCACAGATTCTACTCCATGAAAAGCTGTTAAAAGATAATGGCTATACTTCTTTGTGATGTAAAATATCTCTCTGATACCTATCAATTTTCTACATAGTAGTTTGTATCTGTTAATCCCACACCTTTAACTTCCCCCTCTTCCTTTCCCTCTCCCCACTGGTAACCACTGATTTATTTTCTATGTCTGTGAGTCTGTTTCTGTTTTGCTATATATATATATATATATATATATATATATATATATATTCATATTATCTTTTGGTCCCACATACAGATAATATTATACTTTATCTTTCTCTGATTTATTTCATGAAACATAATAATCTCTAGGTTTATCCATGTTACAATAAATAGCATAACTTCATTACTTTTTGTGGCTAACATTCCACTCTATACCTATAACATATCATCTTTAAGATTGCTATTCAGTCACTAAGTCTTATCCGATTCTTCTCAACCCCATGGATTCCAGCATGACAGGCTTCCCTCTCCTTCACTATCTCCTGAAGTTTGCTCAGACTTATACCCTTTGAGTTGGTGATGCCATCCAACCATCTCATCCTCTGTCACCCCTTCTTCTCCTGCCCTTCATCTTTCCCAGCATCAGGGTATTTTCCAGTGAGTTGGCTCTTACCATCACGTGGCCAAAATAGGGTAAGTTGCACCATAACCAATAAAGGGACATAACAAGCCTGATAAGGGAAAGAGAAGATACTTTCTCAGTATACAGGACTGCAAGGGATAGTGCAGACTCAACTCTCTGTATCTGGCTATATACTTTGTGTAGAGAGAGAAGTGGCCCAAGATTGGACTACATATATGAACTCATGGGCAGTAGCCAGTGGCTTGGCTATTAAGGTTTGGAAAAGAAAACAGATGAATATCAGAGACAAGAAAATCTAGGGTAGAAGTATGTGAATGAATATGAGAGTGTACATAAATTATAAAAATCTTTTATCTTATGAACACACCCACCAATAGCATCCAACACAGAGAAAATACTAAACAACTATGCAGCAAAAATGACTCAGCCTGTTTATATCAGCCAGCCTTTATCACTGTCAATCCCAAAGCTAAAAAAAAAATGGATGTATAAACAGAGTAAGCTGAGATGGTAAAAATGAAGGCTCTACACATGCCCAAGAGCATGGATTTCCCCTTAAGTTCAGTTCAATTCAGTTCAGTTGCTCAGTCGTGTACAACTCTTTGCGACCCCATGAATTGCAGCATGCCAGGCCTCCCTGTCCATCACCAACTCCTGGAGTTTACTCAAACTCCCATCCATCGAGTCAGTGATGCCATCCAGCCATCTCATCCTCTGTCGTCCCCTTTTCCTCCTGCCCCCAATCCCTCCCAGCATCAGAGTCTTTTCCAATGAATCAACTCTTCGCATGAGGTGGCCAAAGTACTGGAGTTTCAGCTTTAGCATCATCCTTCCAAAGATCATCCAGGACTGATATCCTTTAGAATGGACTGGTTGGATCTCCTTGCAGTCCAAGGGACTCTCAAGAGTCTTCTCCAACACCATAGTTCAAAAGCATCAATTCTTCAGCACTCAGCTTTCTTCACAGTCGAACTCTCACATCCATACATAACTACTAGAAAAACCATAGCCTTGACTAGACAGACCTTTGTTGGCAAAGTAATGTCTCTGCTTTTGAATATGCTATCTAGGTTGGTCATAACTTTTCTTCCATGGAGTAACCGTATTTTAATTTCATGGCTGCAATCACCATCTTCAGTGATTTTGGAGCCCCCCAAAAATAAAGTCTGACACTGTTTCCACTGTTTCCCCATCTATTTGCCATGAAGTGATGGGACCAGATGCCATGATCTTTGTTTTCTGAATG
Source organism: Bubalus kerabau (assembly GCF_029407905.1). NCBI lineage: Eukaryota > Metazoa > Chordata > Mammalia > Artiodactyla > Bovidae > Bubalus > Bubalus kerabau. Next base: position 23,329,654 of record NC_073641.1, read on the forward strand.
TTGAGCTTTAAGCCAATTTTTTCACTCTCCACTTTCACTTTCATCAAGAGGCTTTTTTGTTCCTCTTCACTTTCTGCCATAAGGGTGGTGTCATCTGCATATCTGAGGTTATTGATATTACTCCCAACAATCTTGATTCCAGCTTGTGCTTCTTCCAGCCCAGTGTTTCTCATGATATATTCTGCATATAAGTCAAATAAGCAGGGTGACCCCTTACCAAGGCTAATTTAGCTATTGATGCCACTGAACATCCAACCTTCCAGAAACAGAGACTAATATTGACTCCTTGTTGTCGCATCATCCCTTGAGAAAACCAACTTGTTACCTGTTTGCCTTTCTTGCTGGCAGGGGCTTAGCCAATACGACTATCCAGGGGTTTATGGAGTTTGATCCACTGGTATGGGATTTCATATATCATTGCATCAGAGAAACTCATGATAGAGAACACAGATGTGAAAGTTCACCCATAATCATAGTATCCTCTGGGCATATCATACATCTCACTACACACAGAAGCTAGTAGCATGATAGAGCACTGGAATATCTCTCTGAAGGCACAGCTGAAGTTTCAGCTCAATGATTTACCAGGATGGAGTGTCATCCTCTAAGACTAGTATACACTTTGAATCAAAGGCCTTCATACGGTACTATAACCCCAAAAGAAAAATACATGGTTATAAGAACTGAGGAAAAGAAAAAAAAAAAGTAGTTCAGCCTCTCTTCTTCCCCAGTGACCTGTTTGAATGCTGTGTGCATCCTTTCTTTGCAGCTCTGCATTCTGTGGGCCTATAGATCCTGATTCTTAAAAAGAACATTTTTTTTTTTTTTTTACTAATGGATACAGTAACAATCCCTTTGTATTATGAGCTATGACTGCAGCCTGGGAATTCAGGCTTCTTGTGGCAAGGAACCAGCTGGCAAGAGGAGGAATCATTGTTTTGGCAGGGCAACTGACCAGTCATCAGGTAGTAGGGCTGCCATTTCACAATGGGGCGTAAAGGAATAAGTCTGGCACCTAGGTGATCTATTTGGGCATCTCTTGGTCCTTTCTTCCCAATTATAATGACAAACGCACAAGCACAGCAATCCTGGCTTGAGAAGGGCATGGTGACCGAGACAGAATACTCAGGGTTGAGGATACTGGTTATGTCATCAGGTAAGCAAATGGGACAGACAGAGATGGAAGATGAGGGAGAGGAAAAATCTAGAATCAACAGTGGAGGAGGGAGGCAATTGAGTATAAGTTGTGACCTTGAGACCAAGCACTGGGCTGTAGTTTGTCCCACTAACTTCCTGAATTTAGTTTACCCTAAGTTTAGAAGCATCCTAAAGAGCTGGTCCTTAAGTGTAGATTGAGAAGTAATCTGAATGGAGCAAAGAGTAGGCACCACCCAGATCCAAACACATCTTCCTTCAATAGGAGATTCTTGTCCCAGCTCTTAGGAATGCTGCCAGCAGACAGTCATCAGCTTTCAACCCCTTCAGCCTTTCCTTAGCTGCAAAGAGAGCTCTCATTCAAGGTTATTCCCATTCTAGGTTGCCCACATGTGATGACCGATTGACAGTGGAATACAAAAACCTGGCGATCTCAGTCTAATTCAAGACAGACCTGAAGGGCACAGATCCCCATGGAGTTGGTCAAGGCTCGTTTTGTGTCTGTGTCTCATCTCAATATCTTCTTCTTCCCAATCCTATTCCCCTTCCCAGCCTTCCTGGAATCTTGGTCCCTAGGATGCTCCATAATAAACATTCCATACTCTAAACTCCATCTCAGAGTTTCTCAGTGTACCCTAATCTGCAACAGATGAGAATGACTGTAGAGAGAAATAAAAAATTCTGAGTCATTTGCCTACTGGAGAAAGCAAACACTTTTTATTTCTGAGAGCAATATGGCAGTAGGGTGTTAAGGAGCCAAGAGTAGCTTCTTAATGAAAGCTTGGGCAGCTTTGTCTTCTTCTCCACTAGAAGTACTGTCAAGATATAAGGGATGGGAAATAGCACGTGGGTGGTGGGAAATAATTGGCCATGTGACCAACCCTGTGCATTGTGCAGATGATTGGTTGTCATGAAGAAAGATGCCTGATAATGGTTTCTACATTTCTGCTCAACCAACACTTTGTATAAGGCTTTTACTTAAGATGGAAAAGAGACCATGGAGACTACCCTGGGTCAACTCCAGAGCAAGCCCTGCCATTTAGATACATAAGACATAAGCATGTCCTTTCCTCTATGCTGACAGCTCTCACAGGCAGCACTTGACCCCAAAGACCCCAGAGACTCACAGGGCCGTGAACAAGGAAGCACAGGAATGAGTGTAGCCATCAATGCCTTAATAGAGATTGTAACTGGCCAACTTTCCAGCTCAAACGACTATAATCTTGGCAGACAAGTAGAATTCTGAGGACAGACGGAAACCTTCAAATGTTTATGTAATTTTCTACAGGGGAAGACTTTGCTGATTCTAGGAAGGGTGGGCCCCCCAAGGCTAGCTAGCCAACTCCGGTGATTACTCTGAGCCTTAATGTTTTGGAAGTTCACCTTTACATTTTCTTGTCTGAGATTTAATGTACAATGGGCAATTTATTCATTTCCTCCCAGGGGATCTAGCACATGTGACTGTCTCCCAAGAAAGGCAATTATCACCTCAAGGTGGTCTGCCTGAAATGCTTCTCGAATACTGATTTAGAGGAAGTCAGCCCACGTGACTATCTCAAGAGGCTAATCACAAGATTGGGAAACAAGCATCCTGAGAAATTTTCACAATATACTTCTCAGTGAAGCAGACACAACTTCAAAATCCAGAAAATATTTTCCTAAATTCTCTGATTTTCATTTATTTCCAGGATACTAGAATTTCTTTCATTTTGCTATTATCTGTAAACTCATTTCTTTGAGGCCTGAAATCATGTTTACTTTCTATTACAAATGCACAAAGCTATCAATACTCAATACTTCATGGCTCAGATGGTAAAGAATCTGCCTCCAATGCCAGAGACCCAGGTTCCATCCCTGGGTCAGGAAGATCCCCTGGAGAGAGGAATGGCAACCCACTCCAGTATTCTTGCCTGGAGAATTCCATGGACAGAGTATCCTGGTGGGCTACAGTCCATGGGGCTACAGTCCAAAGAGTCAGACACAACTGACTGACTAACACATACACACATCCATACTCAGGTGGCTCCTAGAAAAGGCATAACCCTGATTTGTGGATGGGACCTGAAAGCTATATTTATACTGAAAAGGAACACTGAAATAGTGGGTGAAGGACTGAGAGAATATGGCTCCAAGTGTTTTTTCTCTGCAGGCAGTGATTCTATTGCTGTGTATCTCCTTTCTGTAGGGTTCCATCCAGTGCTGCCTCCTCCATAATGTACTCCTCATCATCCCGACCTGATTAAACCTCCTGTGTGTCTGTGACTCAGGATTCTTATTCATCTTTTATCACAGCATTTACTATAGACTTCCTGTTCATGGCTGTCAACCCACTTCCTCAAGAACAAGGACCATGTATTCTATATCTGAGGCTTGATCAGAGTGCCTTGCATATATTAAGTATTGCTTATGTACTGTTGAAATAAATCCAAATGATGGGATCGTGCTATAGGAATGGTTCTTCCAAAACATAGAAGAGTGCAGAATCTGAGGGCATATTCCCCCTTGTTTTTGAAAAAGACTTACGCCAGCCCTCAGGATTTCTACATAATTACTTGATGTTGGCAATTGGCCTTTAATTTTCCATCTCAAAATTGAATGCTTATTTTCCACCTGCTTTTCAGTGGAAATAATATTAAAAAATCACAATGGTAATGTTTGTGAGATGTTCTAAGGTCTTTTTAAAAAGTCTTCAGATACTGTTTCTCTACTGGAATAAAAGTCAGTCTTCCTGGAAGGACGTTCACATCCATAAAAGCAAATGGAAAGGTGAAATCATGAGGGAGTTTATATATTGGCAGTAAATCAAATAAGGCTGACTTACACATGTTAGGGAAATATCAAAAGCCAAGAGATTAGCTAGAGCAGCTTGCTGTAAACCTGTGTAGGTGGGAAGTGCACCAGTATCAAGGGGTATGCTGGCAGAGAGCAGGAAGGCAGTTTGAATGTCATGTTATAGAACAAAGGGAAGCACTCAAGTTGAGAAATATAATAATCGTGGAAAAAAACTGCACAAGGTGAGCCAAGAGCAGTTCCGAGGAAGCTGAGCTGTAGGTGAAAGCATCCAGGTTGGGAAAACAAGAAAAACAAATCTCAGGAGGAAGAGGCAGAGAGAAGCTTAGGTAAATATTAGTCAAGTCAGGAGAATGAGCTCTGGCTGGGAATAAGGGCTGCTGTTCATCTACCCACGGGCTGAGTTCACCCCCAAGAGGATATAATATGGAAACCTGTCTTCATGCAAGTCAGCTGCCCCCACCCACCACAAAGAATGCTAAGTCCTAGTGAGGGGCAAAGAAATATCTTTCAGCTTTTGATGGGAAAAAGAATGGTTATTTTTATAAAAATCAAAATTTACAGTGTGAAGATGTAGAGATAGAAAAAGAAATATGCCTCAACTTGAATTTGACTCATAGCCAATGATATGAGAGGCAAAAAAACATGTGATGGCGACATTTCCTGCAAGATGTCATCATTTAATTGTTCCATAGTTTTCACTTGATGGGATGAATTCTTTCTTTCCCACTTAGTCTTGCTGCAATTCATTCTTCCTCTTATCAATCTTGCTGCCACAATTGCAAAGGCTCAGAAAAAAAAGGGGCTCTCATAATTTCTCCAAATCCTATCTCATTGCTCTTTTCTTGGGCTTCAGAGGTAACTGATCCAGAAGAAGGCAGCTAAGGACAGAGAAGAGATGCAGTGTTTGAACCTCAAAGACTCAAACAAAATTCTTCCCATTTAAAATTGCTGAGATCTAGAAAGAAGTAATAATTTTCCATTGCACCAAGTTCATGGTAATAAATTGGCAATTATAAAGAAGGACAAAATTAATGACTTTCAATTCCAGGTTCTACATTCTCCTTAGTCAACCAATGGGCTTGACCTAAAAGGAATATTTCTCACGGAAATGAAAGCATGCTGAGACATGTCAGAGAGTATTTGGTGTCCACTTGAAAAAGTTGGCTTAAAGCTCAACATTCAGAAAACGAAGATTATGGCATCCGGTCCCATCACTTCATGGGAAATAGATGGGAAAACAGTGGAAACAGTGGCAGACTTTATTTTGGGGGGCTCCAAAATCACTGCAGATGGTGACTGCAGCCATGAAATTAAAAGACGCTTACTCCTTGGAAGGAAAGTTATGACCAACCTAGAGAGCATATTCAAAAGCAGAGACGTTACTTTGCCAACAAAGGTCCGTCTAGTCAAGGCTATGGTTTTTCCTGTGGTCATGTAGGGATGTGAGAGTTGGACTGTGAGGAAGGCTGAGCGCCAAAGAATTGATGCTTTTGAACTATGGTGTTGGAGAAGACTCTTGAGAGTCCCTTGGACTGCAAGGAGATCCAACCAGTCCACTCTGAAGGAGATCAGCCCTGGGATCTCTTTGGAAGGAATGATGCTAAAGCTGAAACTCCAGTACTTTGGCCACCTCATGCAAAGAGTTGACTCATTGGAAAAGACTCTGATGCTGGGAGGGATTGGGGGCAGGAGGAGAAGGGGACGACAGAGGATGAGATGGCTGGATGGCATCACTGACTCGATGGACGTGAGTCTGAGTGAACTCTGGAAGTTGGTGATGGACAGGGAGGCCTGGTGTGCTGTGATTCATGGGGTCGCAAAGAGTCGGACATGACTGAGCGACTGAACTGAACTGAACTGAAACTAAACCCATTCATGATACGTTAGTGTTACAGGTTCAAGGCTGCTAAGAAAGATACGCTTTCTTTCCAAAACAGTAGTGTGACTGTGCCTTTCTATTTTTGTCCAGATTTTTGTTCCACTGTTATCTGGAACAAGGATTATAGACAGCAAGGTGTTTCACAGACTTATAATGATCTTTTGTTTGCTATTCCTGGGCCGGGAGTTTACCAATTAAGTGCTTAAACTGATTGTCATAAAGTTTAAGAAAACAAAAAGGTGAAGACAAAGAATGACAAAGTCTGAACTCTGAGATTTGCTGTTTAACGTTCTGCACGGTATATAAAAGTGATTTTACTTCCTCTTCCCAGTTCTGGCATCCAGCTGGCCCTGTGTTAAGAATCTTAAGCATGTTAACCACACCACACATCAAAGAAATAATTATTCAGTATTTCAGGACTCCATCCCACTGACTCAGCAAGCTAATTACCACGTCCCATCTCACTCCCCAGCTACTACCGTGTTGAAGGCAAAGGGATTAAAGAGCAAAGTATCCCAAAAGTTGACCACCAATGAATTCACTGTCTGGAAATATGCCACATAAAAATTTGTCAAGTGTCACAAGTTTTCTGATCCAATTACTGCAGATAATAACTTTAACAGTTTTGGGGGGTTTTTTTGTTAATGATATTCTTTAGTTTTCCAAAATATCTCATGAGAGTGACTCATTAGTTTCATCAATTTTTCAAAGATGTATTTCAGTTTTTTGACTCCTTGAAAATAGAATGACGTTCTCTCTTCAGTCATATCCTTCTATTCTTAACTAAGAAAGCTGCATTATTGCTCAAGTCTTTGGATTGAGGTTTCACCAGCAATTAATGACAGGGAAGCCTGGTGTGCTGCAGTCCATGGGGTTGCAAAGAATCAGATACGACTGAGTGACTGAACTGAACTGAAGGGCCTCGCAGGTGGCTCAGTAGTAAGGAATCTGCCTGCCAATGCAGGAGTTGCAGATTGGATCCCTGGGTCAGGAAGACCCCCTGGAGGAGGAAATGGCAATTCACTCAAGTATTCTTTCCTTGAAAATCTCATGGACAGAGGAGCCCAACAGGCTGCAGTTCATAAATTGCAAGAGTCGGACACAACTTAGAAACTAAACAACGATAATAACTAGAAAAATCCTTCCACTTAAACCTAAAGCCTGATTCAGATTGGAAACCACAATTGCACTGAAAACAATAATCATTATCACATAAAAGCTTAGTTTTAATTAATGGATCAGTTTAAAGGAGAGTAATTAATTAAACTATCATAAGTAGAAGAAAAGGAAAGGATTACTTGGGGTATTGATTTCATCTTAGACCTTACTCTATAGCAAAAGAGTGGAAAACCAATAGCCAAGGGGAAAACAGAATCACTGTATCTTCAAAACTAATTCTCACTGGCTGAAGTAATCGGAATTACAAGAGAAATATGTTTGGCTTACCAATGTATTAATATTTCAGCTCCTAAATAGTAAATGCTTCACATCTTTTGAAAGTCTGTATATCATGCTAGACCATCTCTTTGTCAGGATACCAGTTATATTTATGTTGTAAGTAGTAATACTTCCATATATATATTATATATATATATATTTCAAATAAACATATATGCACACAATATACATAAAAATATACAATGTACACTTATAACATATATAATACATTAACATATTTATAATACATCAATATATATAAATCTAAAAGGACTAAAAGGACTATTATTATCCTACTGAATCAAGTAACAATGAATTATACATGTAAATATGAATGGTCCATTTATTCATTCAACAAATATCTACAGACTATCAGATTTCGAACTTATCCTCAGTGATAGCTTATACATCTACCAGAAGCAAAATACTTGCAGGTCACAAGATGGAAGTTAGCACATTCTTTCAGTCTTCTGAGATTGAATTTAAAGCAGGTTAATTGCGTTTGAAATGTGATATCTCTGAATAAGATTTTGGTTTGGTTTGCTCTGTGGACCAATGGTTAGGAAATTCCTAAATTGAACGTTTGGGGTGAACATTGTACAGAATATCATCAGAAGGAAGCTAGTGGACTGTAACTCCATTTCCCCAGGAAAGTAGTAAAGGGTCCTAAAAATAACTATAACCCTTACACCAAGCAAAAGTATTCTCCTGGAAGAGACTCAAAAAGTTGTTCCAATTGGGTCATTAAGAAAATACTTAGGTCAAAAGTTGCCATTGAAACTGTTCTTTAGAAGAGTTCTGCTGTCAAGCAGGAAGAAATGGACCCTGTAATGTTTGGTGCTTTGGGACTTAAAAATAGCAAGACTAAAGGACCAAGAGAGTGTTGCCGGGGAAGAATTCTCTAATACGTTTGAACTAGATGACCTGCTGCGTCTCCACCATCTCTCATCTCTGTGATTCACCTCTACTGCAGTTAAAAACACGATCAACATAAAGCCATGTGGGAACATGACCGACAGTAACAACAGAAATAATAACATCTGAGCTTCTTCCTTAGATGAAAGGCTCCATGTTTTTACAAAGCACTTTGCAAACATTATCTTTTTAATTCTCACAACACCCAGCATGTGTGGGAGGTAAGTATTATTATCCCACTTTGCAAATGGAGAAGTTAAGGTTCATGGAGTATGACTTGCCCATAGCCACAAAACAAACCAGAGAGGGAATCTAATCTACTGACACTCATAAGAAAGCTGCTAGAAAACCAGATGCCCTGATGAAATATCGGGGGTCCAGATAAAGTTTGCTTCTGGTATATAGCAATGATATAAACAAGAAAACTGTGATAAAATCACAATACTATGTAAAGGAATTAGAACAAGATGATATGAGGTTTAACAAAAGCTAAAACATATCAAGAGAAAATTAATTAGGGCACCCTCCTGAATGATGGCTTTACAGAGGACAAGAAGCAACAGAGAGTAAGGCTTCTGAATTATGTGACATTATTTTGAGAAAGTTAAGAAGAAAATAAACATGAGAAAGACTGCCTGCTATTTCATCACAATGATAATCAGACTAACTGGAATTCTTTCACTCTAAATATCCAGCTCTAAATTTTCAAACAACAGTCACTGTACACAATAGTAGATCTGTACTTCAGCCTTAGAGCAAATACCTGGACTAGGTGACCATGAAACAAAACAGCGATTGAACTATAAATGAATGAGCAAATGAATAAATACATGGATAGACAAAATATTTTTTTCAAAAAGAACATATAAGGTTCATCCACATCTTTGGGGTTTAATTAAGACTTCATAATATTAATAATAGCTAAATCAGACAACTCATTGTCTAAAAGGACAGGGAAGGACTAAAGGAAGAAAAATGTCAACAATGAAGGAGTCTGTCATTTAGGAGGGCCAACATCTTCAGGATTGCCTCGGGCAGCTGTATTTCTTAACTCAAAGCACAGCTCAGCTCACGCTAGGTATGCATTCTATATACTGCAGCTCCACCTGAACAAATTGAAGGCACTTGTCCTTTCAATCACTGTGAACATGTTACATGTACCCTCTGGGCACCAGCTATTATGTAGGGCCTGTGCTTCCAGGAGCCATGAAGATCCTGAGTTCTCTGGATTGAGACTGCTGAGTTAGAGCAGGGATGGCTGGAAGGCAGAGGCAGCCTAGTAGAGCCTTGTAAACATCCAAGCACCAAAGCTAAAAGGGATGGTGATGTTAGCCTCTGCTTCCTCTCCCCTTGGATGTCTGGGCATTCTCCACATTCACTGTCTATGGTCAGATATCTGCCTTCTTAGACTCCTGGAATATAACTGTCAGTTGATGGGAATTCCTGAAACAGGAAGAAGTTGACTAAGGAAGTAGAGGTAGTGCCAGTACAGTTTCTGAGGAATGAATGTTCATTTTTTTTAAGTTTTACCACATGTTGATTTTTTTTTCTGTTTCCACTCATTATGTATTAGTCTTTAGAGTCAGCAAACATGTAAAAACCAAGTCAGTAAGCCTAGCACCATCCTGTGTACACAGGACACTATCACTCAGCACGCTGACACATTTTTATTACTGGCCCAGCAACACATGCCGTGGTGGTAAGAAGTGTGAGAGCCTCAGAAGTCCTGAGTTTCTGCTCCCTCTTGGACCAGAGATGGGGACACTGCGCTTTCAATCTGTAGGCACTAACATTGTCCAATTTACAATTCTTTGAAGTTCAGCCTTCATCCTGATCCAGGTAGTTATTGCCTTTACCATTTGTCTATACACAGATGTATATTTTACAATTATACAAAGCAAACATTTATTCCTCTATAGCCTGTATTTAGATATTTTACCACATATTGCATATCAGCACATATATACATTTATTGTATACACACTGATTTGTTAAGAATTGTATTTGTCATTGTGGTGAATGCTGTGGTGAGTTCTGCTTTCTTCTTTCTCTTCAAGGGGCTGATTCCTAAGAGCACTACTTAACAAATGCCCCTAAATACCTATCTCCATCTCAGAATCCTCTTTCCAAGGATTCCTCCCAACATGCAACAATGATATTAACCAGTGTTTGATACTGAAAACTCAAAATGATAAGATAATAAATATACGTATGCATGCTCAGTCATGTCCAACTCTTTGCGGCCCCATGGACTGTAGCCCGCCAAACTCCTCTGTCCATGGAAATTTCCAGGCAAGAATATTGGACTGGGTTGTCATTTCCTTCTCCAAGGGATTTCCCAACCCAGGGATTGAACCTGCATCTCCTTCATTGGAGGTGGATTCTTTACCACTAGCACCACCTGAGAAGATAACAAATATTTTAGTTCAAAGGCTGAACAGATCAAGGATGCCACAATAATGCCTAGATTTTGAGAGATGCAAAAATCTTCATGTTCAATAGAAAAATAAACCTTCAAAATGAATTCTGTATTTTTCAGAAATCTGCCTATATAGCATTTTAGGATAATCTTGTTTGGAAATATACCCAAATGTTATTTTCATGTTCTTGGTGAGAAAACTGAATTCAATACTAAGTTATTTTTACTTGCGCTCCATCATGAGGGTTGCTTACTAAGAGACAAAAAATGTGGGGTTGTAAAAGGAGACTTAGGTTTAAGTACCAATGCCTCCACTTGCTATGCAGCCTTGGACAAGTCATTTAATCTCTCTAAGTCTCATTCCCTCATCTGTCACAGAAAAATTACCATAGCAAAATGAAATGCATTACGTAATCTGCCCAGCTCAACGCTTGGCACGTTATGTTAGCTAAATAAATGTTTGCTTTCCTTTGATGTTGAAGAGTAATGTTACTTTTTAACTTCCCCACAAGGGAGGTTCACATTACAGTAAGACTATCAGGGAACACAGAGAAGATTGATATATATATGTATGGTGTGACAAGATATTTTAAAAAGTCTTGACCATATGAAACTTCATTGAAACCTTGTCAGATATCTCAAACTCATGTTTTCTACCTTTTAATTTTCCTTACCATATATTCTAAAACTTGATTGCTCCCTAAGAGGCCCATGTATGTTAATTTCTTTCTTCATTTTAATTAAGGCCTCATGACAGGTAAATAGTTTCTAGGGCCTATCAGAATTAAGTCCTCATATTTATTCATTCTGCCAGAGATCTTTTAATTGATGGAATAATTTTAGTAACAATAGGCTAAGCAACATATTTAGACTTTGACCTCTGTTCTCATTCACACATAATCTCAGTTTCCTCAAATTTAACCGGTCTGGTGGATTTCACTGATAAGCACTCGGATCTCACTGACTCATGCCCCAATATCCCATCAAGGCTCTTCCATTTCTCCTTTCACCCATTTCCCAGGAGGCTCTACAGAGTGTTATGTGCTCTCCCATGCACTCACTGCAAGTCCTCTCATTCTCCAGGCACCCTCATGGTGGTCCCCAAAGCCACTTGAGAGTGCCATCTCAGGCTGCGGTTCCCACCATGACAATCTGGATACTTGGGCCAGGGAGCCTCTTCTGAGTCCACAAAGCAAGTCTCAAGTAGCTGACACCACTCGGTGTGCCCCGTGGTCTTCAGTGCATGGAAGCTGTGCCATGCAGGGAGTTGTAGATGAGGCTAGAGAGGCAGGCAGGAGTGGGGCCCTGTCCACCCTGCTAAAAAGCTTGGGCTGAGCCTGCAGTTGGCAGGGAGTCAGATAAGCATTTAAATAGGAGCTTAATGCATATGTTTGTATTTTAGCAACATCACTCTGGTATATTATGCTAAGTCCCTTCAGTCGATCAGACTCTTTGCAACACTATGGACTGTAGCCAGCCAGGCCCATCTCTCCATGGGATTCTCCAGGCAAGAATACTGGAGTGGGTTGCCATGCCCTTCTCCAGGGGATCTTTTCAACCCAGGGTTGGAATCTGCATCTCTTTCATCTCTTGCATTGGCAAGAGGGTTCTTTACCACTAGCACCACCCGGGAAGTCCCATCTAACAGATGGTGGAGGCTTTAACCCCCTAGGCAGTGGCAGAGTCTCTGTGCTTTGAGGAAGGAAGCTGACCTCTCTTGGCTATGCTTACCATACTTCCATGTCAGCTGATTTCTAATTAGCTTGGGCCACTGATAGTTACTGGCAGGAGATCAGGAAGCAGGAGGAAAGAAAAATTCAGTATATTTCATTCAACCTCTCTGGGTCTCAGGTGACAATTCCAGCAGCTGCTGCATCTCTTCCTTGGCACGTGAGCAGGCCCCAAATCTGGCTTCTGCCCAAGGATCCCGCCCCGGGCTCTGGGAACCCCACTTCCTCCTTTTGTCCCTCCAGTCCAGGGCTGGTTGTGGCTTCCTGCTGTGGCCAATATCTGAGTAGTGGCTTTGTCTCCTGTTTGGCTTCTCAACTGTTCCACTATCTGCATCATTAACTTTCTATATAAAAATCCCTTTTAAACTATCTGGAGAGGTATTTCTTCTTTTGGTGGCGTTCTGATTGATACAGGAGGAGATATATTTGAGACATATTTAAGTGACATAATCAATGAGACTTGACAAAGATAACCCATATCACCTAACTAAAAATTGTTCTCACTCTTTCCCAGGTTCCTGAACTGAGTCTTCCTGTATTGATTCCTCAGCTAGCTGGCTTTCAGCTTTCCTTAGCCACAGGAAGCTATCTGCAGTATGGCAGAGACTGAGAGTTTTCAAACTCCAGGTGACTATAATAAAACAGCAGCTACTGCACAAGTGGACAAGCCTCCTCAGAGACTCACCTTCCACAGTAGTCATCCACTGTCTGCTCCCCCAGGCTTCAGCCTGCCAGTGTCCACCAACGGGAGTAAGAACCCTGACAAACAGCATGCCCCGGACATCAATACTTGATTTAGAACCTGCCACATGAAGATGAAACAGAACAAAGTTAAGGGTAAGGAATATAAGACACCAATGGCCACAAAGGAAAATGACAAGGAGATGGTGGTAAGCAGGTGGATACCAGGCCACAGAGGATGGCACAGCTCAAATGAAGGGCATGCCTGGCCTGGTCAGAAAGCAGCCTGGACAAAAGTAGGCACAGCTGCCCCATGCAATACTAAAGATGTTGCCCTGCCTACACAACAGACAGAGGATGCCAGAGAGGAGCCACCTCTCTCCCAGAGAGCTGGTCCGTGTGCAGCTAATAAAGGATCAGTGAGGGTTGGTTAGACTGATGGATATTTTATTTTTGATTAAGTGAACTTCTAACTTCAGAATAGTTTCAGATTTAGAGAGAAGTTGCAAAGATAGTATAGAGTCCCCATATATCCTTCACCCACTGTCCCCTACTGTCACTCATTAAATTATGGTACATTTGTCATGAACATTGAAACTGACATTGGTATACCACCACTCCTAAATGCCACAGTTCATCTGAATTTCACTATTTTTTTCTTAACATTCCCCCTCAAAGATCTTACTGTATTACATCTAAGAGCATTTTATTTTTATTTCCAATATATCTTAACTCTTAAAGAGAAAAATATTTGCCCTCGTCTAGTATATTAAAGGAGTATTCAAATAAACAAACAACAACAAAATCATTAAAATCTTTCCAAACTTCAGTACATTGCCTCAAGAAAGATTAGGGTAAATTCTCTTCCTTGGGAAAGTGTACCTGGGTATAGAGCACAGGATTCAAGCTCAAGTTCAGTAGCTCAGTCATGTCCAACTCTTTGTGACCCCATGGACTGCAGCACACCAGGCCTGCCTGTCTGTCAGACAGGCAGAACTTGCTCAAACCCATGTCCATTGAGTCAGTGATGCCATTCAACCATCTCATCCTCTGTCGTCCCCTTCTCCGGCCTTCAATCTTTCCCAGCATCAGGGTCTTTTCCAATGAGTCAGTCCTTTGCATCAGGTGGTCAAAGTACTGGAGTTTCAGCTTCACCATCAGTTCTTCCAATGAATATTCAGAACTGATTTCCTTGAGGATGGACTGGTTGGATCTTCTCCAACACCACAGTTTAAAGGCATCAATTCTTTGGCACTCAGCTTTCTTTATAGTCCAACTCCCACATCCATTCATGACTACTGGAAAAACCATAGCTTTTTTTTCTAGACAGACCTTTGTTGGCAAAGTAATGTCTCTGCTTTTGAATATGCTGTCTAGGTTAGTCATAACTTTTCTCCCAAGGAGCAAGCGTCTTTTAATTTCATGGCTGCCCTCACCATCTGCAGTGATTTTGGAGCCCAAAAAAATAAAGTCTGACACTGTTTCCACTGTTTCCCCATCTATTTGCCATGAAGTGATGGGACCAGATGCCATGATCTTAGTTTGCTGAATGTTGAGCTTTAAGCCAACTTTTTCACTTTCCTCTTTCACTTTCATCAAGAGGCTCTTTAGTTCTTCACTTTCTGCCATAAGGGTGGTGTCATCTGCATATCTGAGGTAGGTTATTGATATTTCTCCCAGCAATTTTGATTCCAGCTTGTGCTTCATCCAGCCCAGCATTTCTCATGATGTACTCTGCATATAAGTTAAATAAGCAGGGTGACAATATACAGCCTTGAAGTACTCCTTTCCTTATTTGGAACCAGTCTGTTGTTCCATGCCAAGTTCTAACTGTTGCTTCCTGACCCTGCATGCAGATTTCTCAAGATGCAGGCTGGGTGGTCTGGTATTCCCATCTCTTTAAGAATTTTCCACAGTTTGTGGTGACAGGAGTCAAACGGGTTCAAATCCCCGTCCACCCCTTTCTTTTTGGGCCACCTTGGAAAAGTACGTAAGTAATTAATCCCTCTTGGGCCTAGCTTTCTCATTTATAAAATGGAAATAGTGATAATAAAGGTGGAATGTATGGATTAAAGTTAACTGTAAGTGTTTACTGCTTTCAAATTGTGGTGCTGGAGAAGACTCTTTAGAGTCCCTTGAACAGCAAGGAGATCAAACCAGTCATTCCTAAAAGAAATCAACTCTAAATATTCACTGGAAGGACTGATGCCGAAGCTAAAGCTCCGATACTTTGGACACTTGATGTGAAGAACCAACTCACTGGAAAAGATCCTGATGCTGGGAAAGATTGAGGGCAAGAGGAGAAGCGGGGAACAGAGGATGAGATGGCTGGGTGGCATCACTGACTCAATGGAAACAAGTCTGAGCAAACTCCAAGAGACATTGGAGTACAGAGGAACTGGTGTACTGCAGTCCATGGGGTTGCAGAGTCAGACATGACTTAGTGACTAAAGTACATTTACAACAGAGCCTGGGTACACAGTAAGCACTGATTTGATCTTAGTTGTTATTAGTATTACTATTGCTATATGAATCTAGAGGATTCTGTGTATCTGTCTTCCTGATACTCACCATACTTTTAATTATGTGTTTCATATCTGTCTCTACTTCTAGACTATGATCTTCATGAGTTTAAAGACATTCCTGTCTAAGCCAGAGAAGATGCTCAGCGAATAATCAGTTAATTGTTTTACATGCTGAAGGCAAAGCCATCCACCAATCACATGAAATGTAACAGCCTGAAGGAAGAGAAAGTGAACAAGATGCAGTTAGATAGTAGAGATACACATAAGATCAAATGGGAGTGAAACATTTAGATTTTGTCTCTCAGCCGTTAGCATGTGACACCTGTCCTTGCTCATATTTAAACTTAATTTTTTCTTGTGTGTTGCAACATACTAAAAGAGAATGTGGTTTTCTGGGATTAACAATTAAGTACGTCAGGACACCATCCTTTTAAGCATTGCTAATAAAGAGTGGCAGAGGGAATTCTGGATGTAATTCCCAGCTATTGCTTTCTAGTGAAACTAGCATTAGGAATACACATGAAATGAACCACTTTTATATTCAAATGGCGTCAATAATCACATTTCTTGCCAAATGCCCTGAAAAAAACTGTGTGCTTCATGTTTAAATGCACACTTGAGCTCTGGGAAGCCCAGGCACAGATGTCTGTAATGCTGTGTATATTTCTGCCATAAATGCAGCTTTAAAACATGCTCCACTCCTATCCAGACCTCCAGACAAGGAAGTTGTTGAATGCATTTTTTTTCAACTTTCCTGTAAGTTGCCTTTGCCTTTGAAATATTGCGAAGCGGTTGTCCCACAGGGTGGAGCTGGAACCAGCAGCTGCAGCGTTTCTTACACTGCCGTCATCTCTGTGGTATGTTGCTTCCTTTCACTCTCATGTTGGGGAAGATCCCACCCATCCTTTGCATTCCTCCGGAGCAAGTTGTGTCAAGGAAAGGCGAGAGAGGAAGCGATTCCCATCCTCCAGGGTGTAATCAAAAAGGAAGGTTTTAATTAGTTTCTCAGGATGTTCTCAGTTTCTGCACAGAACAGCCCCTCCCTCCTTTGGCATCAGAGTTCTTCTGGGATTATTCAAGAAATACACACAGACTCACAGAAATAGAGAACAGATTTGTGGTTGCCAAGGGGGAGGGATGGAGTGGGAGACTGAGATTAGCAGATGTAAACTATGATCTAGAGAATGGGAGAACAACAGTGTCCTACTGTGCAGCACGGGGAACTATATTCAATATCCTGTGAGAAACCATGATGAAAAGGAATGTATGTGTGTATCACTGAATCACTTTGCTGAACAGCGGAAGTTAGCACAATACTGTAAAGCAACTATGCTTCAACAAATTTAAAAAGAAAGACACAATCTTGCTCTCTCAGGAGTTAAACTCTACATATTCAAATGTAATAAGGAGCCATGTAGCCTATCTTTCCTAGGACTTCTCAAGTTGTAATCTTACACTTATTTATATAATTAGTTGATTTGTGACCATATCTACCACTATGCTGAGGATTCCATGAAGGCAGGGACATGTCTGATTTGGGTCTCCATTATATCCTGAGCAGTAGTTTGAACATTCCAAATTGGGAAAGGAGTACATCAAGGCTGTATACTGTCATTCTGCTTATTTAACTTATATGCAGAGTACATCATGCGAAATGCCAGACTGGATGAAGCACAAGCTGCAATCAAGATTGCCGGAAGAAATATCAATAACCTACCTCAGATATGCCAATGACACCACCCTAATGGCAGAAAGAGAAGAGGAACTAAAGAGCCTCTTGATGAAAGTGAAAGAGGAGAGTGAAAAAGCTGGCTTAAAACTCAACATTCAAAAAACTAAGATCATGACATCTGGTCTCATCACTTCATGGCAAATAGATGGGGAAACAATGGAAACAGTAACAGACATTATTTTCTCAGGCTCCAAAATCACTGCAGATGGTGACTGCAGCCATGAAATTAAAAGACATTTGGTCCTTGAAAGAAAAGCTATGACCAAAATAGACAGCATATTAAAAAGCAGAGACATTACTTTGGCAACAAAGTTCTGTCTAGTCAAAGCTATGGTTTTTCCAGTAGTCATGTATGGATGTGAGACTTGGATCATAAAGAAAGCTGAGTGCTAAAGAACTGATACTTTTGAACTGTGCTATTGGAAGAGACTCTTGAGAGTCTCTTGAACAGCAAGAAGATCCAACCAGTCCATTCTAAAGGAAATCAGTCCTGAATATACATTGGAAGGACTTATGCTGAAGCTGAAGCTCCAATACTTTGGCCACCTGATGTGAAGAACTGATTCATTGGAAAAGACCCCGATGCTGGGAAAGAATGAAGACAGGAGGAGAAGGGGACAACAGAGGATGAGATGGTTGAATGACATCACCAACTCGACGAACATGAGTTTGAGCAAGCTCCGGGAATTGGTGATGGACAGGGAGGCCTGGCGTGCTGCAGTCCATGGGATCACAAAGTGCTGGACACGACTGAGTGACTGAACTGAACTGAACTGATAATCGGAGCACCAAGCAGTATGTCTGGCATGTATTAGACCCCCAACAAATAGTTGAAAAATAAAATAATAAAGATGTTACTGAAGGAGTCTTCACTATAGCAAACAAAACAGTCCTTGAAGGATAGGTGGCTCTCAGATACTGCTTCCTCACAAGGCTGCTAGAAGGAAAACGGTTGATGCTATAGTCTTTTCCATGGACCAGACACTTATTTAAATGTGTCAGGATGGGGAACACATGTATACCTGTGGCGGATTCATTTTGATATTTGACAAAACTAATACAATTTTGTAAAGTTTAAAAATAAAATAAAATTTAAAAAATAAATAAATAAAATAAATAAATGTGTCACATTTGTTGTATACAGTAACTCAAATAATCCTTATAACAATATTATGAGCTAGATTCAGTCATTATTCCCATTTTACAAATGAGAAATATAAGATAGAGAAAACGCAGGCCCGGTGAAATTTCCCAATGTCAAAAAGCAGCTCGAGTAGAGCCTTGAAGAGAACACTGTCCAACTGGCTTTAGAAACTGGAATGCTCAGCAGATACTACTTTAAGTCACAGAGTACAAGTGACATAAAATGATAACAGTTTTAACTAGCAAAAAAAAAAATCAATTCATTTCTGGACAGATATAGATACATTTATAAATTTAGGGCTGCCCATATATTATATAATATAAACACACATTTCAAATTTAACAAAGTGAGAGATTGTGTTATATATATTTTATCACAATAAAAAATACTTAAAATGGATTATAGACATAAAATCTAACTCCATAGAACTCAAAAAATAAAACTAAGAAAATCTTTTTAGAAAATGATCATGCACCATCCATGGCAAAAATCTGTTGTTGTTGTTCAGTCTCTCAGTCATGTCCAACTTCTTGAGAGCCCATAGACTGCAGCATGCCAGGCCTCCCTGTCCTTCAGTATGTCCCACAGTTTGCTCAGACTCACATACATTGAGTCAATGATGCCATCCAACCATCTCATACTCTATCGTCCCCTTCTCCTCCTGCCTTCCATCTTTCCCAGCAACAGGGTCTTTTCCATTGAGTTGGTTCTTTGCAGCAGGTGACCAAAGTATTGGAGCTTCAGCATCAGTCCTTCCAATAAATATTCAGGACTGATTTCCTTTAGGATGGACTGGTTGGATCTCCTTGCTGTCTAAGGGACTTCCAAGAGTCTTCTTTTGAACCACTGTTCAAAAACATCCAATTCTTCAATGCTCAGTCTTTATGGTCCAACTCTCACATCTATACATGACTACTGGAAAAACCATAGCTTTGACTATATAGGCCTTTGTCAACAGAGATTTCTCTGCTTTTTAATATGCTGTCTAGGTTTGTCATAGCTTTTCTTACAAGGAGCAAGCATCTCTTAATAGCAGGGCTGCAGTCACCATCCACAGTGGTTTTGGAGCCCAAGGAAATAAAGTGGCAAAAATAAATAGATGCAAAAATTCTCTTTCAAGTGCCTTTAATATCAAGTATACTCATAGATATTTAGTGAGTCAAAAATCTGTCTTTTTTCCCTAAATATCATCTTAAGAAGAGTTATTATCTGGAAACTCTTAGAAATGATGAGGTACACGAGAAAAGACACCTGGGGTAACCTGTCTAAAAAACCTGCCTCCTCTAGACAGCCATGCTACCTCTGGGCTGTTGCGTGAGAGACATATAAACTTTATCTTGTTTAAGGTTTGTTTTTTTTTTTTAAGAATAGTTATTGTATGAAGACACAAATTAACTGTGTCCTTCATTCCAGACTCCATGAAATCCCAAACGACCAAAAAATAGAGGTTAAATCCCGTCAAATTAAGATTTCTCTATGAAGAAATGACTGCAGAGTACTACAAAATACATACTTCAATTCCAAATGGGATTTTGGACGCAAAGAAATGGGCAGGAAAACAATTCTCTCACCTCTGAATTTCCATTGCACAGCAGTTCATTTTTCTTGTTCTTGACATTTAATGTATTGTATTCTGATGGCCGTTCACTTCTCTTATCTCTCTGCCAAACTGTAAAATCCTTAAAACAGGAACTGTGTCTCACAGTAAAAGACAGGGTGCTAGAAAGAAAAGAATAAGATTTTTATTAATAAGTAGAATCACCATCCACTATTTGTACAACTTTGGGCAAATTATTCAACTTCTCCCATCTTTGTTTTATTCATCTATAAAATGAGGTTGATAATCACATGGAGAAGTATTAGGTAGGCTTTTAAAAGAATACTTGAAACTTTAGTTAAACACAGCAGATTGAAACATACATGCTTTATTCCAGAAACACATTATAATTTCAGTAAATAAAAACTTCTTAAATTGATAAGGGCAAAGAAAGCAAGGAAAAGAGATAAGAGAAAGGAAAACAAACAAAAAAAGGAACAGATGTATAGAAAGCAATGGACTGGTTTGTGGTAACTGATTAGCCAGACCAGCAAGCACAGAAACTCCACCAGATAAAGTCAGTAAGAAGGTCTGTTTGCCTTTCAGGATCTCAGAAGGTTCAGGCTTGGAGGCAAGAGGAAACTTGGAAGTGAGTGTTGGTGGGGGAAAAAAGAACACTGATGGAAAGTCTTTGTATGGAGCAGTGAAACCCTGGATACATTCTGTTCCCCACACACCCGGGTGTCTACCTGGCTTAATGTGAATATTGTTTATGTAAACCTAGCAGGAAATGGCAACCCAGTCCAGTGTTCTTGCTTGGAGAATCCCAGGGACGGGGGAGCCTGGTGGGCTGCCGTCTATGGGGTCGCACAGCATCGGACACAACTGAAGCGACTTAGCATCAATGTATAGGCTGAATATCTGACAGAAAATTATAAGTTATATTATAAAAACAGAAGGTAGAAGTGTGTATTAGGGTGAAATGAGATATTTGACCACTACCTTTCGCCGTAGAAAGTTCATAGGCAGTATGTAAAACGGACAAATAAAGAGCAGTGTAGCATATTATGTAAAACTATGGAGGCAAATACCAGAAGATTACAGGATTAAAAGTGTTTTCCTCAGGAGATGAGACTTGAGATGAGCAGGGTGAGACAGGGGCTGGTGTTTTGCATTATGAGCCTTGAAGAATTATTTGACTGTTATATACATTTTTAATCATAAGTATTTTTTTAAAAATCAGAGCTGGGCTACAAAAGGGAGTCAATAAACATCAGTGGTAGCTCTCTTAATCCCTGTCCATTTCTCTCTTCCTCACATATTTATTTATGTTCATATTTATTGCCCTGTAGGTTCTCCTTCAATGTTTACTAAGTGACTAAGCAAATGAACCCTCAGGTTCATGTACTGAATCACCAACAAAATCTTCTGAACGAAATAAAGGAAGGAATGCAGCTATGGCCTTAGATTTTGTAATGGAAGGAATGAACTATCACCCAGGAGCTAAGTTTTCAACGGTTAATGATTAGTCTTCTTGGCACTGTTTATGGGGAGGAAAGAGAAAGAAGCTGATCTAAATAAGAAATCAGGTACCTGTACCAAAGGTGTGGCCTGTGAAATATGAGAAGTATGCTCAACTTGAAAAACTCTCTTAAAATATGATCAGCTACCTAAAAATGACAGGTAAATTAACCTGACAGCATCAACCCTTCAAACACCCTTCACCACCATCACTGTGACTTGGGTCCACATTTCCCTGTCCCCATTCCTTATTCCCCACAAGTATGGTACTAATTGGTTTATCAGTGGTATTAATCAGGTGACATAATCCCTGAGTCTGGGCATATTTACTCTTGGGGAGCCTGACACACAATAGCCTACTCACAGATGTACTCAGAACTTACTCAGCACAAACCCGCAACCGTCACTTTTAAGAACCGATTTCACATTTTGGTTTTGTATTTAGTACTGTGTTCTCTTAGGAGTTTTCCATCCCTGTAGTTCTCTCCTCCAGCACCCTTTCTTTAGGATGAATGAGGACAAAGAAATTAGAGTAGAAAGAGAACAGCAGATCCACATGGGCAAGCTGTTTGCTTCCAGAGTCCACTCAGTTGCCTCATCTATTTCGTGACCCCTGCCTGCAACTTCTTCACTGAGCCACAGATCAATGGGGGTCAATGATCTGGACCTCAACCAAGGAGAAATGACAAGGGTCCACGACTTCGTTTGTATGTTTGCTTTTTTGTTGAAATGCATAAAAGAAAAATAGCACACGAGGACCATAGAATAGATCTTTTTTTTTTTTCCCCAGAAGAATTACTTCTGAAAATCCAGATGACGTGCACTTTTGAAGATTTTTTAAAATTATATTTCCAATAATAAGAACAAATTAAACTCTCTCTCCCAACAACCACGAATACTGCTTAGCAAAGCTGGTAACTTATGATTTTAAAAAATCCCCTCAGAAATACAAAACCCAGTCAAACAACAAAGGTTCAGATTAAGCCCAAACCAAAACAACAGATGCCTGGCACCATGTACTAAATGCCACCAAACAGAGGCCCCCGTGGAATGTATGAAGGAGGGAATTCCAGAGACACTGAGTCAGCCAGAGACACGGGAGCCAACTGGCTACTGTTGGGCATGCCATGGGACTGGGAAAGTCCCAGGTGAAGAGTTCAAGTTTTACCCAACCTATTTTCTTATTGACAATCTTCAATGATAGAAAGCTTTTAACCTTTGCATAATTATCTAAGTGCTAGGCTATATTATTTAATAATGATTAAATGTCCACTTGAAACTAGTATTGTAAATCAACATACTTTAATACAAAAAATTTTAAAGATGATAAGAATGGCAGTCCAAAAGAGAACAAAAGATGTGAAATTATCGAAAAACGTTGGTGGATATGAGCTGTGAATTAACCTAAGCCAATTTTGCTGTTCAGAATTATTAGGTTCTGGTTCTTTTTCGTAGGTATGTCCTCTAGTAAAAGGTTTGTGAGTGTTCTCAGTCTCCTTCCTTCAACCCTGCTACCATGTATGATAGCAAGTCTCAAGCTGCCATACAAGCTTCTATACAAACTTTTATCATTAAGTAGTCACAAAATGTATCATACATCCAGTACAATAAGCATTATATAGTTCCAGCTTTCTAAACTGTAGGTACTTGGACTATATGCTGTATGAAGTTTCCCCAAGCCAGCGCAACAGTATTTGAGAAGCAGGATTTAGCTAAGTCCAGGGAAATAAGCACTCCAAGTCAGCAAACTAACTGGAGACTGTCAGAGATAAGCCTTGGATATCATGCTGAAGGGAACAGACCACATGGCTTTCTGTATTTTTATGCATCATCCATGCAAGAATGAGAATTGCTTCTTTCATATTTCTAGCTGGTCTATATATCCAAATACTAATTTCATGAATGAACACCTATTTCTAATATTTGTTATGTCACTTTACAAACTCTTACATTCATTGGGCAGCAGAATTTCTTACAATAGCTAAGAGTAGGGCAGGATCTTCTATTGACATGCTAACTAATAAATCATGTACTGGATTGAAGAGTATCCCCTCAAAATACATGACTGACCGCTAGAATTTGTGCATGCCACTTTATTTGCAAACAGGATCTTTGTAGATGTAATCAATTTAAGACAGGATCATATTGGATTAGAGCCTACTTAAAAGGACTGGTATCCTTAGAACAAGAGATGTGGGCACAAGGGAGATATGGACACAACCACATACAGAGGGAAGAACATTTTGTGAAGACTGAGGCAGAGACTCGATGCATCGATTAATCCATGGCAATCAAAGAATGCCAAGAACTACGCACAACCACTAGAAGCCAGGAGGGAGGAATGGAGGAAATTCTCTTGGAGCCTCCAGAAGGAATCAGCCTTACTGACACCTCAGTTTTGGTCTTTTAGCTCCCAGGACTGTTAGAGAATAATATTCTATTGTTTTAAGCCTGTGTGTGGTAATTTGTTACAACAGTTTTAGGAAACTAATATACCATGAAATATGCATTTCCAGCAAGGGCCACTAATCATCCCAAGGAACAGATTGAAACTAACCATTATATCACAATGTTAATGATGAAGTATTTCAAAGTAAATTATAAGCAACATCACAATATGCTAGTAGTATTGATACACACACACACACACACACACACACATATATATATATATATATTTTTTAATAGCCTAAGAAACTAATGACACACATAAGATCTAGATAATCATTAAGTCTGTAGATTTATCCCAAGTTTTCTTAGAAGACACAATGATTTCTATCTCTTCTTTTCCAAAGTTTTGGAGCCTTTATAGGACTTGGCTCATTCACGAGTATAGTTTGCCATTGATCAACAGATACTATTTGCACTGCTAAAAGAAGTCAAACTCAATATGTAAAACATCACCTAGCTACACCAGAAATTTGGTTTTTTGAGATGAAGAGATGAACATTTATTTGAAAAAATCCTTTGTGATTATTTTTTTCTATTGTAGGCACACCACAGAAAGAAATAAAGAGCATCAGTTCTTGGATAGAAAATGAGGAATACAATTTATTGTAATTTATCTACATTTTTATAGTTTCTCAGTAATACACATTTTTATTTAAATCCTCATATTTCTGTGCCAATTCAATCTTTGCTCTTAAATCATCCTAAGTCCCAGTTCTGGAATTGGTTTCTGTATGACCTGCAGAAAGCTGTTTGATATTATAAAAACAATGATAATTTGCACCTCCCAAGGTCACTGTGAGGATTCAGTGAGACCACATATGTCATGTGTGAATTTCATGTAGTGCACAGTGTGAGATAAATATTTGCTTCTTACTTCCATTAAATACCTTAATCTTTCTTGTCAGATCTCATTTGTTTCCATTTTCTGTTACGGGATCTAGACAAGTTAAGGCAGGAGCAAAAGGCACAGAAACTCACTCTCTCCTGCAGTTTTGCCTGTGGAACAAGAATGGGCAAGCCCCCAGCCCTGGAATAGGCAGGGCCCTGCAGGAAGGAGGGTCAGTGGGCTTCTTGCTCTCCTGCCTTCCCCTGCAGAGCAACAAAGGCTGGAAGAGTATTCAGCTGGAATACCTTCAGGACAAGCGCAGTTCTGCCCTTACACTACACCCCTACACCACCCCAGCCAGGAGCCCAGCACCTCCTCTTAGGACTACAACTATAATGAGCTGCCTGTGCTACAGAAGCGGGCTCCACAGTGCAAGTTAAGGGCCACAGCACTGCCCTGCCTCAGGAACCAAAGAGAATGGATTCCAACTCAGGAACCACTTTTACCACCTATGTCATCGGTTTGTTTTGTTTTGCTTTTCCTTAAGAAACATATTTGAAGCTCCTCAGATTCAACTTCTCACCTGAAAAAATGGAGGTTTTATTTCCCATGTTGTTGCCTTGCAGTGAAGATTAAATATGCACAAAGCACTTGGCACAGTGCCTGACTCATATTAAGCCCCCAGCCCTGACCCAAAATGCACTCTAATCAGTCTGCCTTTCCTCCTCTTCTACTCTCACAGTAGTATCATTCTTCACCCAAAGGCTGGCTTTTCACAACTTCTCTGTTTCTTTATCCTTCCTGCTTAATGAACACTTCCATACCATTCTCCTGGTCTCACTTGTAATGGTATGTAGCGATCCCAGGCTTTTGAGCCTTACTATTGCTAAGATCTCCAGAAACGCTCTTAGACTCTCTCTCTGCCACCCTCTGATATAGGTCATACATTCCTTTACTTATATTTTTAAAAAAATCAAAGCTAGGAGAGATTAAACTTGCCAAGCAAAACAAGTGAGTGAATCAAAATTCACATCCAGTGTGTCCAACTCCACACTTCCTATACCATATTGTCCATAACACTTAGGCCATACTACATTTCATGTTACTTCAAATTTTAGGTATGTGATTCATATGCCAACTGATAGCATACCTGAGGACAGGCTTTGCACAATGTTTAATCCATAGTAAATACCAAATATATGCTAACAATTTTTATAAATAATCACTAATTAATTCATTGATGCTGACTAATTGTAAATGTGTTTATCATCCTATAGACATTTTCAGGTCAAAGAAAATCCTGATGCAAGAAAAGGATGACTTGCTATTTCTTCAGAAAACAAGTTTTTTAAGTTATAGATTAAACCAAAATCCATTCACATTTGTTATAAAACAAGATATTTGGAAGAAAAGTGGGAAGACATGAGACCGTTCCAGAAGAGTGACAAAGCTCTGCCTCAGCATATCTTGCAGTAATGTTTTTAAAGGTAGTATGTTATTATGTTGATATGACAGTTGTTAAGGCTATGGTGAAAAGATATTAAAGGAAGAAGGATGAAAACAAGACCATTAGCCATGTAGAGATGACAGTCCATGTAATCTAGAGGCGGCCCATGTTTATACACTAGCTCACCTCTCCAATCAACAGTGAAAGCCCCGCCCCATCCTCATTCACCCTATGTTAGAATCTAGCTACTGAGTTAGAATGATACAAGGGCATTTCTACAGTGATGAGAATCAAATTCCTTCAATCCTGGTTATAATAAAGATTTTATATAATATTTATCCATCAATTTCAGCAAAGCTGTTCTGAGACGCTTTTGGAATCTGTATCCTGACAGTGTGGCTTCGTCTCCTAATGCAAGTAGAGACTGATTTATTTCCCCCTTTGTGTTAAAGACCAAGTGGCCAACAACGAAGGAAAATCAGATTTCTACCTCAGATCTTACAGAGGAGCCCCAATGAGTAAGTGCTCAGGACTCCTATGACCTCAATCAAGAAAAGCCCACTTAGTGTCTTTGCTCATGTGATAAAGGAATGAGTTACTCTGATAAAAATCTTACTACTGATTTCCTGAGGAAGGAAAAGTAAGATGCAGTATGGCTGGCAGAGCTACTGATGCTGAGTGGTCGTGGGAGGCTGTTATTGCTTTGTTTCCCTGCTGGAGGAGGTGAAAGCATGTTTTGGCTTTGCACCTGGCACTCAGCCTTGTCCCAGGGAAGGACTTATGATTCGTGCCGGCAATGGACTTGCCTTTGACCAGATTTTATTAATCTGAACGGTCTTGCATCCAAATCACAAGCAGAGAAAAGTTAAGCCAAAGCCAGGTGCAGGGTGCCCACACACCCACTGTCACTAGGCTGTGTGCTGAAGACAGTCTGGAAGACCCTATAACTTTGGTCCACTCTAACTAGTGGACTAACTAGCTAGTCTAACTCTAATGCATTCACAACTAGAGTTTCCTAGACTTTTGAAGTTCAGAAATTCAATAACATTGAGATAATTTCTGGTGAGAATGAACATTAAAAATAGGAGAACATTAAAAATAAGAAATCTCAAAAATCTACCATGATATAACCACCAGCATTACATAAAACAAGGACATTTAAACAACATAAAAAAATAGGAAGAACATAATCTCAGACTAAAAGATAGTCTTCTAAATTACTAATTGAATATTATCCAAAAGAACATTTAAGGCTTCAGCATGTATTATGTGAAAGCCTTTGACTGTGTGGATCACAACAAAATGTGGAAAATTCTTTAAGAGATGGGACCAGACCACCTGACATGCCTCCTGAGAAATCTGTATGCAGGTCAAGAAGCAACAATTAGAACAGGACATGGAACAACAGACTGTTTCCAAATTGGGAAAGGAGTACATCAAGGCTGTATATTGTCACCCTGCTTATTTAACTTATATGCAGAGTACATCATGCAAAATGTTGGGCTGGATGAAGCACCAGCTGGAATCAAGATTGCCAGGAGAAATATCAATAATCTCATATATGCAGATGACACCACCCTTATGGCAGAAATTGAAGAAGAACTAAAGAGACTCTTAATGAAAGTGAAAGAGGAGAGTGAAAAAGTTGGCTTAAAACTCAACATTCAGAAAATGAAGATCATGGCATCTGGTCCCATCACTGCATGGCAAATAGATGGGGAAACAATGGAAACAGTGAGAGATTTTATTTTGGGGGGCTCCAAAATCACTGCAGATGATGACTGCAGCCATGAAATTAAAAGACACTTGCTCCTTGGAAGAAAAGCTATGACCAACCTAGACAGCATATTAAAAAGGAGAGACATTACTTTGCCAACAAAGGTCCATCTAGTCAAGGCTATGGTTTTTTCAGTAGTCATGTATGGATGTGAGAGTTGGACTATAAAGAAAGCCGAGTACTGAAGAATTGATGCTTTTGACCTGTGGTGTTGGAGAAGACTCTTGAGAGTCCCTTGGACTGCAAGGAGATCAAACCAGTCCATTCTAAAGGAAATCAGTCCTGGGTGTTCATAGGAAGGAATGATGCTAAAGCTGAAACTCCAGTAATTTGGCCACCTCATGCGAAGAGCTGACTCACTGGAAAAGACCCTGGTGCTGGGAAAGGTTGAAAGCAGGAGAAGAAGGGAAAGACAGAGGATAAGATGGTCTGATGGACATGAGTTTGAGCAAGCTCTCAGAGTTGGTGATGGACAGGGAAGCCTGGCATGCTGTAGTCCGTGGGGTCGCAAAGAGTCAGACATGACTGAGCGACTGAAATGATACTGACTATCCTTATGAAACTACAAACCAGTGATAAAAAAAAAAAATGCACAAAGTAGCATTTCTTACATTCTTGGAAACCTTTAAATATTACTCAGTGAATGATCCTGGATGAGAGTATCTCACCCATTACACACATGTAAGGTGTGCACACAGGAGTTTTGTTGTGGAATTCATAAAATTGTAAATTCGTGTTAATGAAATCCTAGAAATAACAATGAAACCCTGGAGATAGATTTGTCTGCTTCAGCTGAGATTACAGGTGACTCCAACCCTGTCCTGTGTCATTCTTCATGCCTCCAGCCCTGGAATAGGCAGGACCCTGCAGGGAGGAGGGTCAGTGCGGTGCTTGCTCCCCCACCTTCCCCTGCAGAGTGACAGTGGCTGGAAGAGGATTCAGGACAAGGAAGAGGATTTTGTACTCACTTCTGCTTCCAAACTCTCCTGTGAGGCCATGATTAGCTATCCCTCTTGGCACTGAACACACAGCACCTGTGCCACCTCTGATACTGAAGGCTTACAGCACATACTCACTCATTTTTACATTCCATACATATTTTCTAGATGAGTAGAATGTCTGAGATTCTTCTCTATACAAGAGTAAGAAAGTCCCTGGCAAATTATAAGGCTGAAACATAAATATGGCAGCCTCTGCAATAAGATTAGCAATTTCAAATACTTACATAAGCAGGAAAATAACACGGAAAAAAAAAATCAAGGCATCTAAAAAAAATCTGGAAGCCAAAACCAGGTTTTACAGCTATCTTATCTTTTCCTAAACCACCCTTTCTACCACCCACCACTCAAGTCCTTCTTCCTTTGAAGTCCAGCCTCTACTCAGAAGCCTTTTCGACTATCTCAAGTTTCAGTAATTTTTTTTCCCCTCCTATGAGTTTCTGGAATAGTTACTATCTCTTCTCTTCTCCCTCAAAGCAAGAATGTAAACTTTCTATAGCCAAAATGAATACTAAATAATAGGCCTTTTCCTTTCCTGCCTCCATTTCCCTGAACACTAAGCAAGATATTCCCATCCCTACCTTCTACATACCAGGAAGATCCTACTCACTCCTCAAGGTCAGATCAACACAGTTGCTTCCTCCTTTTATGTACTTCTCTGGATTCTCTTCCCTTCTACTCCAGTTAATTACTTCCTCCTCCTCCATGCTCCCCATGTAAAATTTTCCACTGAGCAAAAATATCACTGACTGTGAAACAGTTGAAATTAAAACTCAGATGGGCCACTAATGCTGCCTGACATCTTCCTCAATTGTTCAATCCAATCTGCAGTGACAAATTAAACTGTCTCTTCTTTCTTCAAACTCTAAAACAGTCTTGTTCCTTCTGGTATTTAGCCCATGAACTTGCCTCTTAGTCTAATGAGAAGATAGAGACCAGCAGATAATTCCCACACACCAACAATTTCTTTAATAATAAATACACAAAACATTTGGCAAAACTAATACAGTTATGTAAAGTTTAAAAATAAAATAAAATTAAAAATAATAAGAATAATAATAATAAATACACAAAACAACACACGCCAAACCCTTACTTCCCTCTTATTTTATTTCAGTGGAGGGTGTGCCTCTTCTATCTAAGGTTAATCTCTTTAGATACCATCTTTTTTTTTTATCTTCTTGTGAGCTATAAGTATTTGCCTTCTTCTTTTCCCCCTTGTATAATCAAACTCTCAATAGAAGTCCATCATTTGGCTCTTGCTATGGTCTGAATGTGTCCCCTGCAAAATTCATATGTCAAAATCCTAATCTCGGAGTGATGGTTTTAGGAGGTGGGGCCTTTGGGAGGTGCTCAGGTCATGAGCATGGAATGGACTAAGATAGTTCTTAAACATACATGAATCTCTTACATTTCAAAGCAAAACTGCTGATCCTCACTTGACCCTTCATTCCTCTATTCCAACCCCAGTTCCTCAGCATCTCTCCTAGACCTTTCAGAGCCAAATAGCTGCAGGGTCGCCTGTACCTGCTGTCACCATTTCTTCATTTTCCACACACTCAGTCTACTTCATTCTGGAGTGAAATAGCCTCTCCATACCTTCCATCATGTGCCCTCTCCATAGGATTGCAAACTTTAGCAAATAAAATGACATGATGACCAGTTAAATTTGAATTTCAGATAAACAGTTTTTAGCAGATATTTAGATATAATATGGGATACACACTTTAAAAAGTATTTCTTATTTATCTGAAATTCAGGTTCATTGACCTGTATTTACTCAGCAATCCTACCTCTTCTACATAATAGAATCGAATAATTACGGATGTCTTCTGATCCTTTGATTTGGAAATGTCTTTCATTGCCACAGGGCCTTTATAGTTGCTGGTTGTATTTACTAAAGACCTATAAACTAGGTGTCTTAAAACAAGAGAAATTTATTGTTTCACAATTCTGGAGGTTGGAAGTATGAAGTCAAGGTGTTGGCAGAGCTACGCTCTCTCTAGAAACTCCAAAGCAAGATCCTTCATTTTGCATCTTCCGTCCGATAGCCATAGATAACCTTTGGCTTAGAGCAGTATGCCTTTAATATCTGACATAACTTCATAACTACACTTACCAACTCAGTATATATACATGTCTGGCTTTGATCATAGTACCTTATACTGAGTAGGTAACTGCTTAATGAAGACTTATCCTTTGAATGAAGAAATCAATGGATGAACTATTTTACAGAGCAAATGACTTGAGGGCAGAACAGAATCTTTATATTCACAAAGTCCAGTAGAGATCTGATAGGAAATCAGTGTTCAGTAAGAGATTTCTGAATCAGTAACTAGCTGCTATCATCCCTACTCTTTTGCTGCTTTTATCCTGTAAAGAATATCAGAAAGATAATTCCTCAGTCAGGACAAAGAATATAGGTTTACTAAATGCATAAAATACCTAATCCATTTTCCTCTGAGTCTCTTTTTTTTTTTAAACTGAGGTAAAACTGACATATTAGTTTCAAGAGTACAATATAATGATTCAATATGTATCAGTTCAGTTCAGTTCAGTTCAGTTCAATCGCTCAGTTGTGTCCAACTCTTTGCAACCCCGTGAATCGTAGCACGCCAGGCCTCCCTGTCCATCACCAACTTCCAGAGTCCACTCAGACTCACTTCCATCGAGTCAGTGATGCCATCCAGCCATCTCATCCTCTATCATCCCCTTCTCCTCTTGCCCCCAATCCCTCCCAGCATCAGAGTCTTTTCCAATGAGTCAACTCTTCACATGAGGTGGCCAAAATACTGGAGTTTCACCTTTAGCATCATTCCTTCCAAAGAAATCCCAGGGCTGATCTCCTTCAGAATGGACTGGTTGGATCTCCTTGCAGTCCAAGGGACTCTCAAGAGTCTTCTCCAACACCACAGTTCAAAAGCATCAATTCTTCGGCGCTCAGCTTTCTTCACAGTCCAACTCTCACATCCATACATGACCACTGGAAAAACCATAGCCTTGACTAGACAGACCTTTGTTGGCAAAGTAATGTCTCTGCTTTTGAATATGCTATCTAGGTTGTTCATAACTTTTCTTCCAAGGAGTAAGCGTCTTTTAATTTCATGGCTGCAATCACCATCCACAGTGATTTTGGAGCCCCAAAAAATAAAGTCTGACAGTATTTCCACTGTTTCCCCATCTATTTCCCATGAAGTGATGGGACCAGATGCCATGATCTTTGTTCAATATGTACATACACTGTGAAATCTGTTTCTTAGATCCAGATTTTGTTCCCAAAAGACCGTGTTTGACCTGTGTTTCAATGCCAAAAGTTGACTCTATTTTGAACATTCATAGGAAAGATATGGCCAAAAATTTAGTTAAGACATGTTTGCTGCTGCTGCTTAGTCGCTCAGTCATATCCAACTCTTTGTGACCCCATGGACTGTAGCCCACCAGGCTCCTCTGTCCATGGGGATTTTCCAAGAAAGAATACTAGAGTGGGTTGCCATGACTCCACCAGGGGATCTTCCCAACCCAGGAATCAAACCGGGGTCTCCTGCACTGCAGGCAGATCCTTTACCAGCTGAGCTACCAGGGAAGATTCTACTAGCTTGGATTTTAGGTTTGCTTCCATTGCTTCTTGTGTTCATTAGATATCCATCTTCCATTGCTTTTTAGGTGCCATAGAACTGAATTTAACTAAAATAGTGTCTTCTAAGAATCTGTGCAGTTTTGAGTAAATCAATGCTAGACATTGAACTTGTAAACAGAAGATGTAAACAATTTTTCCCTTAAAGAACTCAAGTAGACTATATTTCTAATGTAGTCTGATTTTTACATGTGCTCCAGAGCTGTTGATTCCAGTATGTTTAATAGATACTTGATGAATTCATGTTATTTATGACAACATGCTATTGCATGCTCAGTAATTTAATGCAGGAGTTGAAGAACCTCTAGTTTTCCTTCTGCATTTTTTCCTCTTTCACTACTACTATACTCACAATACTTCTGACACCCTATAGATGGGTTTTCCCCACACCACCAAGCAATTCTGTGACACCAGTTGGGTATTCTACAGAGTAAATCAACTCTGATACTATTAGAGCACATCAGATCCCACAGGTTAAGTGCTCAGGTCCAGGAGACTGCTCCCCGCCACCCCCCGACTTCACATGCCAATCGCAAGCAGTGGGTCCCTCAGCTAATCACAACTTCTGTCTGATTTGGCTGCAAATCAGAGGTTCCCATGTTGCTCCTCAAGCTTGGTTAATTTGCTCAAGCAGCTCACAAACTCAAGGAAACATTTTATCAGCTTATTAAAGGATATCATAGGGATCCAGATGAAGAGCAAGATGAATAAATAAGTAACGTGAAGCCTAGGAGGGTCCTGAATGCAGGAGCTTCTGTCTCTGTGGAGCTGGGGTGCATCACCCACCAAATCAGCAATGTTCACCAAGCTGAGAGCTCCTGAACTCATACTTTGGGGATTTTATGGAGGCTTCCTCAGGCAGGCATGGTCAGTTACTAACCCCATATTCAGTCCTTTCCTCCTCTCTAGAAAAGGGGGTGAAAGTAGAGGAAATGGCTAAAAATTCTAAGCTTCTAATTATGGCTTGGTCTTTCTGATGAGTAGGCCCCATTCAGGAACCATCCAAGAGTCCAACCAGAATTCCCTCACTAGAACAAAAGATGTTTGTACTGCTCTTATGACTCTTATGCAAAAATCATAGGCACAGACCTATATATCTATGTTCTGTTATCTTGCAATAAGTAAGGCAATTTCACATGGATCTACCCTTACAATGCAATTACCCCAATTATTTTATCTCCATACAAGTTATATTTTAGTGATGAGTTAGGGTTTCTTTCAAAGGCATCACTTAAGGAACACACTAGAATTTGCTTTAGCTAAGTTCAGTTCAGTTCAGTCACTCAGTCGTGTCCAACTCTTTGCAACCCCATGAGCAGCAGCATACCAGACCTCCCTGTCCACACCAACTCCTGGAACCTACCCAAACTCATGTCCATTGAGTTGGTGATGCCATCCAATCATCTTATGTTCTGTTGTCCCCTTCTCCTCCTGCCCTCAATCTTTCCCAAAACCAGGGTCTTTTCAATGAGTCAGCTCTTCGCATCAGGTGGCCAAAGTATTGGAGTTTCAGCTTCAACATCAGACTTTCCAATGAACACCCAGGACTGATCTCCTTTAGGATGGACTGGTTGGATCTCCTTGCAGTCCAAGGGACTCTCAAGAGTCTTCTCCAACACCACAGTTCAAAAGCATCAATTCTTTGGTGCTCAGCTTTCTTTATAGTCCAATTCTCACATCCATACATGACTACTGGAAAAACCATAGCCTTGACCAGATGGACCTTCGTTGGCAAAGTAATGTCTCTGCTTTTGAATATGCTATCTAGGTTGGTCATAACTTTCCTTCCAAGGAGTAAGTGTCTTTTAGTAACATGGCTGAAATCACCATCTGCAGTGATTTTGGAGCCCCCCCAAATTAAAGTCTGATGCTGTTTCCACTGTTTCCCCATCTATTTCCCATGAAGTGATGGGACCAGATGCCATGATCTTCGTTTTCTGAATGTTGAGCTTTAAGCCAACTTTTTCACTCTCCTCTTTCACTTTCATCAAGAGGCTCTTTAGTTCTTCTTCACTATCTGCCATAAGGGTGGTGTCATCTGCATATCTGAGGTTATTGATATTTCTCCCAGCAATCTTGATTCCAGCTTGTGCTTCATCCAGCCCAGCGTTTCTCATGATGTACTCTACAGAGAAGTTAAAAAAGCAGGGTGACAATATACAGCCTTGAAGTACTCCTTTTCCTATTTGGAACCAGTCTGTTGTTCCATGTCCAGTTCTAACTGTTGCTTCCTGACCTGCATACAGGTTTCTCAAGAGGCAGGTCAGGTGGTCTGGTATTCCCATCTCTTTCAGAATTTTCTACATTTTGTTATGATCCACACAGTCAAAGGCTTTGGCATAGTCAATAAAGCAGAAATAGATGTTTTTCTGGAACTCTCTTGCTTTTTTGATGATCCAGAAGATGTTGGCAATTTGATCTCTGGTTCCTCTGCTTTTGCTAAATGAGTCTTTAAATAATATCCATGTTTTAAAACACATTCCATTGCTTTGTTCATAATTTCATGAATACTTTGTTACAATTAATATAGTTCATTGACTTGTAAGTTTTTTCAATAAATTCCAGGAGTACAAATTGTTTTCAGATAAACAAAATAAGTTACTCTAACCCTGTTTTCCTTTGTATATAAATAAAATGTATATTTTAACTGTAGAGGTATTTAAAGTTTTTATTAAATCAGATGAGGCAAAATTATCCAAGTTATAGCAAATACAGGGGAAAAAAGAAATTTTCAATGATATCTGTTCTAAAATCTGACTTTTATCTAGAAAGTCACTGGGTGAAGACTGGGGTGGTTATAGCTGCTCTTCAGTTAAGTTCAGTTCAGTTGCTCAGTCATGTCCGACTCTGTGACCCCATGAATCGAAGCACGCCAGGCTTCCCTGTCCAACCCCAACTTCCAGAGTCCACTCAGACTCACTTCCATCAAGTCAGTGATGCCATCCAGCCTTCTCATCCTCTGTCATCCCCTTCTCCTCCTGCCCCCAATACCTCCCAGTATCAGAGTCTTTTCCAATGAGTCAACTTTTCGCATGAGGTGGCCAAAATACTGGAGTTTCAGCTTTAGCATCATTCCCTCCAAAGAAATCCCAGGGCTGATCTCCTTCAGAATGGACTGGTTGGATCTCCTTGCAGTCCAAGGGACTCTCAAGAGTCTTCTCCAACACCACAGTTCAAAAGCATCAATTCTTCGGTGTTCAGCTTTCTTCACAGTCCAACTCTCACAATGCATACATGACCACTGGAAAAACCATAGCCTTTTCTAGACAGACCTTTGTTGGCAAAGTAATGTCTCTGCTTTTCAATATGCTAGCTGCTCTTAGTGGGTTATTATTGAGAATTGGCATAAGCCCACCCTACTCCACTGCCCACCAGAGAGCCTGACCCAATAAATATTTGTTGAAAGAATGAGTAAATCAAGGTACAAATGTTAGACTTTCCTGAATTAGAGCCTCTAAGAAGATAAAACCTTTAGTAGACAAACAGGCAATACTATTTAATAAGACCTTCTAAGGAAACATATTTTCATTTCAAATACTGTTCTTCTCATTTCTGTTTTTGAATAAAAATAAGAAGTTATTGGGTTGGAGAATTTTAAAAGGTATGACTAATCTCAAGGATGCAGGATAGTCCTGAAGAGTTTAAAGATGAGATCAAGTTATAAACACACTTTCCCAGGTAATGTATGCTCTCTTCGATAATATAAAAAGCTGCAAATAGATATAGAGCTGAAGATGGTATTCAACTCTTGCCTGGATGAAGAAAAATGGCAACACACAACCCAACTAATACCCATTTACCAAAGCATAGTAACCCAGTGATGTCCAGGATACTAATCTTGTCCAATGCTTTATCAGCATCACCATACAATGGCTTTGGATTAAATTCAAATGCAGCAAGCATTCCCATCCATGAACAGTACCATCCAGCT
This sequence comes from Bubalus kerabau, assembly GCF_029407905.1. NCBI lineage: Eukaryota > Metazoa > Chordata > Mammalia > Artiodactyla > Bovidae > Bubalus > Bubalus kerabau. The sequence goes on from NC_073641.1 coordinate 23,366,186, forward strand.
ATGAATGAAGCAAGATCTTCTTCAGATTGTTACAGAAGCCTAAATAAAAGCTTAAGCTACCCAAATAGAAGCATCATTTCTCAGTTCTCCTTACACTGGAAATTAGGGAGGGCTTTGTGGTTCTTTTAATGCCTACTTTTTGATGATGTATAAGCATGGGTATAGTATCTGCTTATAGTATCTGAAGGTATCCTATGTCCGAAGCACCAAGCAGAGGTGTTGTCTCTGTCATAGGACTAATGAATTTGACATAGACATGGATTTGCTCTCTTGCAGAGATATGCACAGGTGACAAGAAAGCTAAGGAAGCTATTTTTCTGAAATAAAAGCAAAATTCACTAGTTCTCTGGGTTCAGGGGAAGAAAGGTTGGAACACGTGCTTTGCTTCTAGTTCTTCCACTTTACTAATTCTTCTAATTGCTTCTAATTCTTTCATTTTACTGGAAGTATTGACTAATAAATGCTAAATTGTTTTAAAGTAGTTATTTGGAAGCAACATATAGATGAGATCATCAAGTTTACGAGTCACAGGATAAACAAAATTTCCTTTCAAATATTTTTGAAAGGAAAAACAAGGGAAGCACTACGGGAACTTAAAAGTGTAGACTAGGCAGTGAAAGAGAATTGGAGTCATGGTTCTACCACTTCTGAGTTCAATGGCCAACAGCTAATTGCTTAACTGTCTGACTTTCCCTTTCTATGTCTATCAGGTGGAGGTAAAACTATCTACTGTAAAGAGTAGTTACACGGTATAAATAAGGTAAAGTATGCCTACTGTCTGGCATACAAAGCAGGGATCTAGTCATGCGAAAAGGAATGCTGTTGATGAATCAGGCAAATGTGCAGTGTTTGGGCGAAATGTCTGTGTCAGTTCCTGAGAGTGGAAAGAATTGTAAAATGAACCATTTCAGCAGACTCACTAGCAACTGGTTTTCAACTTCTAAGAACTATACTTTGTTATGTACTCATGAAATTTGCTGAAACTATTAGCAGTCATACCCAACTGGCAACTGTGGGGGTGAGCAGTCGGTAAGAAAGAGCTTTTGTATCTATGCCCTCATCTTTTTTCAGGCATTTTGTTGTCAGTAACAATAAGTTATTTATGTTCTTTTTGTCTGTGTTTATGTTTATCAATGTTAAACTAATAAGCAAATGGAAGGGGAGATCTGACAGAAGTATGGTTTTTCTCATCTTCTGTCCTCTGTATGTGCACAGATACACACACAGACACATAACCCCCTCAGAGATATACACCATCAGACACATGTACACTGCTACCTATGAGACTGTCTCCCTCATTATATAATCTCATTTAAATTACAAGGAGATACAGGGGCTCTCAAAGGTCCATCTAGTCAAAGCTATGGTTTTTCCAGTAGTCATGTATGGATGTGAGAGTTGGACTATAAGGAAAGCAGACCGCCGAAAAATTGATGCTTTTGAACTGTGATGTTGAAAAAGACTCTTTTTTTAAATTTTAAATTAATTTATTTATTTAATTGGAGGCTAATTACTTTACAATATTGTAGTGGTTTTTGCCATACATTGAAATGAATCAGCTGTGGGTGTACATGTGGTCCCCATCCTGAACCCCCCTCCCACCTCCCTCCCCATCCCATCCCTCAGGGTCATCCCAGTGCTCTGGCTCTGAGTGCCCTGTCTCATGCATCAAACCTGGACAGGTGATCTATATCACGTATGGTAATATACATGTTTCAATGCTATTCTCTCAAATCATCCCACCCTCGCCTTCTCCCACAGAGTCCAAAAGTCTGTTCTTTACATCTGTGTCTCTTTTGCTGTTTCACATATAGGGTCATCATTACCATCTTCCTAAATTCCATATATATGTGTTAATATACTGTATTGGTGTTTTTCTTTCTGACTTCGTTCTCTCTGTATAATAGGCTCCAGTTTCATCCACCTCATTAGAATTGATTCAAATGCATTCTTTTTAATAGCTGAGTAATATTCCATTGTGTATATGTACCACAGCTTTCTTATCCATTCGTCTGCCAATGGAGATCTAGGTTGCTTCCATGTCCTAGCTACTGTAAACAGTGCTTCGATGAACATTGGGGTACACGTGTCTCTTTCAATTCCAGTTTCCTTGATGTGTATACTCAGCAGTGGGATTGCTGGGTTGTATGTCAGTTTATTTCCAGTTTTTAAGGAGTCTCCACACTGTTCTCCATAGTGGCTATACTAATTTGCATTCCCACCAACAGCATAAGAAGGTTCCCTTTTCTCCACACCCTCTCCAGCATTTATTGTTTGTAGACTTTTTGATAGCAGCCATTCTGATCAGCGTGAGATGGTACCTCATTGTGGTTTTGATTTGCATTTCTCTGATAAGGGAGAAGACTCTTGAGAGTCCCTTGGACTGCAAGGAGATCCAACCAGTCTATCCTAAAGGAAATCAGTCCTGAATATTCATTGGAAGGACTGATGCTGAAGCTGAAACTCCAGATCTTAGGCTACCTGATGTGAAGAACTGACTCACTTGAAAAGATCCTGATCCTGGGAAAGATTAAAGGTGGGAGAAGAAGGGGAGGACAGAAGATGAGATGGTTGGACGTCATCACTGACTTGATGGACATGAGTTTAAGTAAGCTCCAGGAGTTGGTGATGGACAGAGAAGCCTGACATGCTGCAGTCCATGGGGTCTCAAAGAGTTGGACACTACTGAGCGACTGAACTGAACTGACTGACAGGGACTCTCAAATGATTTCCATAAGAATATGAGATACACTTGATTTTACAATCTATAGATCAAATTCTAAAATAGATTTATGAAAAGTTTTTGGAATCTAGCTACACATTTGCTCCTATATGACATTAGTTTGCACTGCTCTATACAGATATATATCAGATATCTTGCAACTTACTTGATTTAATAATTTTTTTCTAGCTATCAGGACCATCAGCATGAGAATATTCTGTTCAAAATATGGCAACTTAGCAACTCATTTTAATAAAATAATAGATCTATATCTATATTGTATAGTTGGGCAGTAGTCAGACTATTTGAAGGGGGGGAAAACAAACCTACGTTTCACTTATGATGCAAGACAGTGAAAATATGGCAGGGAAACAAAGAAGACAGAGTGCTCTCCTTATATAGGGAATAGAGGCAATGGAATGAGGTGGAGCCGACCGCAATCGAGTGAGCAATGTAGCTGACAGTGACTCTCACACGAGTCACGCAGACCAGACAAACCACGGTTGGAGGGCAACACCTGAAGCACACAGTTTCCATACTTCTATGGTGACCCAGAAGCAAGATGTGAGGGCAGAACTTTAAAATAATAGTAAAAAGGAGTAAGAAGTAAACAAATCCAGTAAAATGCCATGTATTATATCTGATCCACGATTTTATAAACCTCTCAGGAAAGTCCTATTCCTGCATTTGACTGCCATTGCATGTACACAAGGAAAAGAACATCTTGTGAATATTTTGGAAAAAATATTTTCCTATTGACATATATTCTATCAAGGGTGCCCTGCAAATACCCCTCACTGGCTCCTATTCTGTGTTCCCTCATCTCAGGGATTTCAATGCATGCAGCAATTATGTCCCCAGCATCATGCATCCTGCCTTGCCTGGCACATTACTCTGCATACAAGCTTACTCTCTAATGCTTCAGGGGGAAATTTACTCCACCTTTGTTCAGTTCTTTATTTACCTTGAAAACGCACAAGTGTTGATGGTGAATACAGGAAAGTCTGGCAAATGGGAATTATCTTACAGACCAAGCTGCAGTTAATGGGCCAAAATCAACACGCGGAGAGAATTAAATGAGATAATGTCTGTGAAAGTTTTTATAAACTAGAGCACACCAAAAATTGTTCTGAAGATAGAGTTGGTGAAACTTCAGAGATGCAAATGCAAATTCTTGCATCCACGTTACAATAAATGCATTGTATAAGTGTCAGATGAGGGAGATTTGGCTGGAGAACATTTCAATAGAAACCAGGAGTCTGACTGGGCTGTTGGAAAAACTTAGGTAATCTGCAATTACAGGTCGGCAGATCACATCTGGCTGCAGTGTTTATTTCTGGAAGCCGCGTTTTAAGAGCTATGAGCAAACTGAGCCACAGCCCCCTCACAGAAGAGAGGGACCACGTTAATAGGTTGGAAACCCTATCACATGAAGAATGGTTGAAAGAGATGGAAATAAACAACTCTTCAAATATCTAAAGAGAAAAAAGTTGAAGTATGAAAGAACAGAACATGCCTGGGCTAGAAGTTATTTAGAGGCAGATTTTAATACAGGAAAAAGCTTTCTAACCATGCAACCATGAGCATGTTGCAGGACAACCTTTCAACTTGGAGGAACCTAACACTATGTTGGAAATGCTCTCAAACGGTATCGCAGGAATAAGACGATAGAAAACAGCTCGGTAAGGCAATGGCACCCCACTCCAGTGTTCTTGCCTGGAGAATACCAGGGACGGGGGAGCCTGGTGGGCTGCCGTCTATGGGGTCGCACAGAGTCGGACACGACTGAAGCGACTTAGCAGCAGTAGCAGCAGCAAGGCAGTCTTTACTTCCGCAGAAGGGCGCCCTACAGACAAATGTCTGGGAGCAAGCACACGAAGTGGGAAGGCTGCTAGGTTTTTATCCCTAAGACACAGGTTCCCCCACCCGCGCCAGGTTCCTCACAGGCTGAGGACTACAGAGTCACAATCTTCTCCGAATGTCGCCTTTTATTGGTCGATGGGGGCTATGAGTAATACGTACAAGCTCCTGAGTGGATGATTTATATTAACTATTTTCCCCACCTCTTTAGTTCTTTGCGCATGTCCAGGGTAAAGCTCGCAAAGCCAGCCAAATTGTTCTTAGCAGGAAGAGGAACTAGGAAGGGAAGAGAACAAAGGGCTGACAACGAGCCATCATCTTAGGAATCTTACCCTCCTATTTAACTATTCTAAAAAAATGAATATGAATCATTTCTTTATTTCTTACATCTTCTTCTTTGGTAGAAAAGACCATATTTTTCTTACACACTGTAACAGTATCGTAGTACAGACAAGGAGAAAGTAACGCCAGAAAATCCTAACAGCCTTACCCTAGATACAAAAAAATGTTAGTATTTGGCATGTGTCCTTTGGGTTTTTATGTATGTGTATGTGTGTTGCTTCACAGGAAAACACTCACAAACATACATACACACATGCATAAAAAGGTCATATAACACATACAATCCAGAACCTGAAATTTTTTACTCCAGTTAACTTGATAATCTTTCTGTACCTTGAGATGTAGCTTTTAAAGTAACTGTATAGTATTTCCTTACATTATTATATCATTATATTTTTAAATATCATTTTTTGAACATTTGTGTTTTTTTCAAATTTTTCACCTTTTTAAGAAGCTCTGTGTTGAATGTTCTTCTAGATCAACTTTGTACATCTATTGACAATTCCTTTGGGTAATATCCCAGAAGTTCATATCAAAAGATATGAGCTGTTTAAGGCTTTGGATACAGATTGTCAAATTGCCCTCTAAAAGATTATATCAATTTCTATTTCTAGTTATTGGGGGGAGGGGGGGTTTGAACTAAAGAAAGGGACTGAAGTGATAATCATCTTTTAGAGAAATTTTGGAAAAGTTTCCTGAATTTCCATGATGGTTGATATAATGCAAAAGCACTAAATATTATATCACAAAATATCAAGCAGCTAAAAATATGATGAATATCTCTTTTTTGAATTTATATCTGTTTGTTCAGGTAACAGTCTTAGAAATATTGAACTTCAGTCTCATTATTTCCTTTGTGGGTCCCTTAAGTTTCAGCACTGTAATCATCTGAGAGTGGGAGTCAGGTTAGATTGCCTGTACATCTGAAGGTACCATTGAGTGTTTCATAAAGACAACTCTAGTATAAAATAAATCATAAAATCTCTGTACAGTCTCTGATTGACCTAAATACAGTTGTGAATAATAATGAAAATTTACATCTAGCATCCAACATATAGCACATAGCTGATCAATGGGCACATTCTGAATGAATACATGAATGATTAAATTAGTATTTTTATTAATACTATTATGGATGTGGACACTGATGTTCATATGATTGCATTTTTTGAAAGCAAAAAAATTCTCTCATGTATAAAATGAAATGAAATGTATTAGTATTTGATTACATTCCATAAGAAGCTAAGGTGGTTATTTAGCTATCTGAGGGAATTGAAAGACATTGATTCAACTACTAATAGGCAAACAACAGTTGTCCTTCTAGTTCCTTTAAGAGATAATGAATGTTACAGATTTTAAAGAAGAAATCAAGGAGCCAACACATTTGGAGGGATAAAAGTAGATAAAAAAGATTGTAGTCTCAAGGAAATTAAATCAAAAAGAGATCTTTGGTTTACACAGTAGCTATGAGAGCAGTGAATGTAAATAGATAAGAAATGCTCACTCTTCTTAGTTCTTAACATCAAATTAATTGACTTCTACTTCTGGATTTACTGTCCTTCCTGAAACATCCAGAAAAGCAAGATAAAAATACTTGAAAAAATGATTGTCAAGATATTGGATGCTAGGCAGCACAGGTCAGTGATTCCTAAGAGATAAGGAATAAGCATGATGAGCCCAACTCAGTATTTTCCAGGCTGTTTGTGATACAGGCAGAGCCAGGGAGCCCTTATGTTGAAGAAATATAGCATAGAACCCAGAGAGACAAAGAGGCAGTCACAGAGCGACAGGGAGGAGACAGTTGAATAGAGAGGCCTAGAGATCTGCAGCCCTCACTCCTGCATTCTGCAGAGTAATGACAAGTACCAAGACTGGAGAGACAAATGTCCAGAAGGATTAGAAGGACTTCACGCTCCCACAGGGCTGAGAAGAGAAGCTTCTCCACAAGGCAAAAAGCATTCAGAACAGTCTTGCATTTGTATCAAGGAATAATTAGCCCCAGTCTCAACACTGCTTCAGTCAACCTAACACCTCTTAAGATCAACACTCACCTTCCCCCAAATCAAATTTTTCCAAGTAACAAAGTTCAAGGTTTATAGAAATATGAAAGTATATAACACCCAACAAGCTAAAATTCACAAAATATGACATTAAAGATTACCAGGAATGAAAGAAGAAAGAAAATATGACCAATAACGAGGGTGAAAAATAATTAAAACCAACCTAGAACTGACACAGATGATAGAATTACAAGACAAAAACATTAAAAGAGCAATTATAGCTGATTGTTGATGTTTAAACCATTAAGTAGTGACACGAAAGATATAAAATGAGTCCCAAATTTTGACAGGTGAACTCCATAATGCATAAGAAAAAAATACACTCTGGAGAGGACTAACAGAAATTAGTCATTATAGAAGAAAAAAATCAGAAATCCAAAGACATAGTAATGGAAACTATCTAACCTGAAAAGCAGATTAAAAAATGTTTTTGTTAACTGAACAGATTGCCAGTGAATTTAGGGCAACTTTTAATAACATAATATAATATAGTTAGAGTCCCCAAGAGAAAAAGAGGCAGAAAAAAAAGGAAGAAATAATGAGTTTTAAAAATATATAAATTTTATATAGGTATTTGTTATTGACTTTTAATTTAATTCCATTGTGGTTAGACAGCATAGTTTGTGTGACTCAGATCTTTTATATTTATTGAGACATATTATGGGTTACCCAGAATAGGTCTTTCTTGGTAAATGTTGTCTAAAATAAAATAAAATGTTGTCTAAAATAAAAGAGCAGTCTGCTCTTTTGGGGTATAGTCTTCTATGAATGTCAAGTAGGTCAACTCTATTTTTGGTGGTTTCAAGTTTTCCATATTCATTTGTATGTTACATGATCTCTTTGTAAAAAATGCAACAGACTCTATGAGAAAGCTATTAGAACTAAAACATGAATTTAGGAAGGTTGAATGACACAAGATCAATATAAAAATAAATCATATTTCTAAATACTGGTAATAAATGATAAGATATTTAAACTTAAAAACCAATACTAGGTACAATAGCATCAAAAGTACTAAATAATAAAGATAAACTGTACTAAAGATGCATGAGACCTGTACACTGGAAACTACAGAACACTGCTGAGAGAAATTTTACAAGGCCTAAAGAAATAATGTTTTATCCCTAGGTTAAAGTACTCAATATTGTTAAAATGCCAATTCACAAATATTTATAGATTCAGTGCAATCTTATTAGGCTTCTCTGTAGAAATATATAAGTTAATTCCAAAATTCATATGGAAATGCTATATGGAAACTCACATGGAAAAGTCAAAGGATCTAGGATAACCAAACCAACTTTGAAAAAGAACAAAGTTGGAAGACTAAAACTGCCTGATTTCAATATTTATAATAAAACTATAATTAAAAAGGCAATGTGGCATCAGCATCTAAATGACCAAATAGATCAATGAAACATAACAGAGCTTAGAAATATGTTTGTTCATATATACATGGACAAATGACTTTTAACCAAGATGCTAAGGTGATTCTATGTAAAATGAACAGTCTTTTCAACAAATTAAGCTTGAACAGTTGGATATCATACACAAAAAGTACATAAAATAAACCTTGATAAATACCTTTTACCATATATAAAAATAACTCAAAATGGATCATAGTCCTATTTTTAAACCTAAAGCTGTGCAACTTCTAGTACAAAAAAGAAGAGAATCTTTGTGATGTTTCTCACCTTTGATTAGTCAAAAAAATTGTCAGATATAAGGCTAAAAACAAAATCCATAAGAGAAAAAAATAATCTGTACATCTTCAAAGTTAAAAACTGCTTCTATTTGAAAGATTCTGACAGGAGACTGAAAACACATAGACCAG